>NC_083698.1:86185000-96185000 GCF_033118175.1 Dama dama
CTAAACCAAGGTACAAGGAAGTACTATCTAAGAATAAAGAGCTGAGAACAAATCCTGGATATACTCCTACATTTATATTTCAAGTAGAGGAAGTAGGTACCATAAGGAAGACTTAGAAGGAGCAACCAGCAAGATAGGGGAAATAAACAGAAGATAATGTGATCATAGAAGCCAAGAGAGGAAAGCAGTAGTCATCTGTGTTGAAGGCAACACCCATATTATTAGTCAACTGCATCAGTACATACATTATTTGCCTTCATCAGTGTTCTTTCAGTAAAATGGTACAGAGGACAAAGTGTGATCAGAGTGGGTTGCTGCTATGGCTGCTAAGTTGCTTCAGTTGTGTCCAACTCTGTGACCCCATAGACGGCAGCCCACCAGGCTCCCCCGTCCCTGGGGTTCTCCAGGCAAGAACACTGGAGTGGGTTGCCATTTCTTTCTCCAATGCATGAAAGTGAAAAATGAAAGTCAAGTCGTTCAGTTGTGTCCAACTCGTAGAGACCCCATGGACTGCAGCCTACCAGATTCCTCTATCCATGGGATTTTCCAGGCAAGAGTACTGGAGTAGGTTGCCATTGCCTTCTCCAAGAGTGGGTTGAGGAGAGATTTATAGATAAATTAGTAGGAGTAACTACCGACAACTCTTTCAAGACTTGGTTGTCTGTGAAGAGAAAAAGTAGGGCAATAGGCATAGGAAGCTGTGTCACTGTTAATGTTCCCCTTAGAGTGAGATCTTTTTGTCCTCCTAACCCTATCGAAGTTGCCTTCAATCATCACTTTATTGTCACTGCTTTCCACTATTTTATTTTATTCATTTTGATTGCTTTGACAAATTCATGCTCTTAATTCACACACTTAGTTCCTGCTGCCTCCTTTCTTCTAAATACAAAAGCTTTTCAAAGCCCTCAAATATAATAACTTGTCTCTGGGCAGCCTCACACCAGCTTTCTCTTTTGTGTGGTCCACATCCTGCCCACAGGAAGCACTCATGTCCTTTGCCCTGGCAAATCCTGGGAGTGAAATGATGACTCATTCTCAACTCAGTAATTTCTCCTTTGCTTTGCGGGTTACAGTTAGCTTGCTTATCTCTTAGATTTTATATATATTTCATTCTTTTGTATGTTTATACATTTTTATTTGTTACGTTTAACACATTGCCCTCTTTAGTGGTAGTGATGAAAGAGTAAGGTTAGGAATTATAACACATTTTAAAAGTCACCCTCAAAAATGCTCTTTCCCAACAATCTCTGAAACTTTTATACTTAAGATGTGAGGGGTTATTTCAAAGCCATGAAAACACTTTCAGCTAAAGCCTTAGAAAATATGTAACTTTGGCTCCTTTTTTGATGGTTCTTCTTTATTCTATCTTGATATCTCAACAAATACTTACCTCTAACATCCCATCTATGTCCTATTTTATAAAGCCAAATTTCTCATTTCTTTGGAGTCCTGGGACTTCTCTGAGTCTTTTTAGTTTTTACTGAGTGACAAGCAATAGAAGCTGAGATAAGACTGGACAGGATATAATCCAGTTCAATTAGAACTCTCCTTCCTTTTTAGACCTTTTTAGACCCTTTTAGACCCTTTTTAGACCTTTTTAGACCCTACAACATTAGTTGTAGAAGTTGACCATTTTTCCTAGAATACATGTCTCAGATCTGCCCTCTCCCCTTTTATCCAACCACCTTTGCCCTTCAGGCCCTCAGCTGGAATACTGAGCTCCTCTTGATCACCTCCTCTAGCCTCAGCCCTCCAAGCCATGGTAATTAGCTTTCAAAATCACGTATCTGGATTTATCCCTTTATCCTTTACTTAAAACCTTTCAAAGGGATCCCATTGCCTACTGAATAAACAAACTCTAAACTCATTCAAAAATTAGTGTCTGATTCTTTCTCCAAAATTATCTCCTGCCAGCTCTTTCTCTCACATACACATCTGCAGTGATACTGAACTATAATCTGCACACAGGGGTGATGGTAGGGCACTTCTTAAATAGTTGGAAATAGAAGAAATAAAATTATCTTCTCATAGTTAAATTATAAAATCATGCCACAGTAGAAGAGAGCAGGGAAATATAAATTTACTTTAAAGAGAGAGCATGATTTCTATTATAGTGGTTTTATTATGTCAGCAGACCAGAAGAGGAAGAATAGAATTACTGCTAATAATAATTGGCCTTGATTTTCATGAGGTGGCTGACTTGCTTTCTGTGTGGAGTATGGAATTCAGGAATTGATTCTCTGGGCAATTGATGGGTGCTTTTATAACTGGTCATAACCATAACTGGCCAACAGCTGCAACAGCTCCCCAAGGCCATGCAAATCAAGGGCTCTGACCCCTCAGGGATGAAGAGTTGAGGACTGGTGGAAAATGAAGGGAACTTAATGATGACTGGTCAGAGAAGGAAGATGACAAATATTAATTCCTCAAGAAAGACTGTACCTGCAGGTATAATATCTTATCCTTCTACAATTTGTTTTGTAAGTTTTTTCTTTTCTTTTTTTCTCCTCAGAAATTGTGAGTGACCATCACCGTAAAGTACCATTGACAGTACAGATTGAATCTAATGTGGGTTAAAATTGGATCTAAAGTGGGACAAGGAGTTTATCTTCTCTAGTCTCCATGCCTTAGTCATCACTACCACCCCAGGGCTCACAGAATATCTGATTAATGACTGACATTTGGTCCTATATAATGTTGCCTTGGACCAAGGAACCCACTTTTGGCTAAGGCTGAGTACAACAATGAGCACTTATGTTCCAGAAGCTTCCAGTCTAGTAGAACTATGGAATGCCCTCTTAAAAAATATATGAAATGCTCGCTTGAGGATTGGATGTGATCTGTCAAGATGCAGTATATACTGTGTACCAACCAGGATGAGGAGAGGCTGTATTCCTTACAACTAGAAGACATGAGTTTGAGACCAAAGGGTAGATGTAGGAGGAATCTCATTATACCTCCTAGTGATTCCCTTGAGGAATTTGTGCTACTCTTTATTACAATTTTAGTTTTTTACTAGACTAGAGGTCCAGGGATGGAAATGCTTCTTCCAGAAAATTTGGTAGATGTTCTTTGGCATTTAAGACTTCAGCCTGTTAAAACCACACCCATTCAATGTTCCCATCCTCAGTGTCAGGCCCCGAGTTTAGCAAAGACTAGCCAGGGTTCTGAATTCAAGTTTGTTTGAAAATTCCCTAATCTCAATGTCTAAAATGTAGGATTCAGCCCATTCTGTCCTCTGGTTATTCTCTTTTAATGGTGCTCAGAGCCTCTCTGAATTTCGCACTGTGCCTTGAGTTGATAGTTGAGTGACTTGAGCCTGTCATTGGCTTTTCCTTCAATGTTTTAATGACACCTTCTGACTTCCCAAACCTTGAAATTGCCATTGCTCCAACATTTTGCAAATACTAGAGATGTATAGATAATACACCTTCTTCTACCAGTATCCCAACACAATTCAGCATGGGTGAGCATCTTAATAATTGTGGTACTACAGCATGCCCAGTTCCCAAATCAAGATTGGCACCCCTTCCTGAGGATTTGGGGATGGGAATCTGGAGTTTAACTTAGCTGCAGGAACTCTAGGAACTAGTATAGCATGTGCCCCTCAGGGTTGTCCCACTATAGAGACAACAGAGTAAAAGTATTTAAACATCAGTTCCTGAGAGCATTGGTTAAGCCATAAACTCAGGAAGCAGTAATTCCCCAACCTTTTCAGCCTGTTGTTCTCACTGGCAAAGCAGGCTTCCAGGATAAAAGAGCCTTCCGACAAAGACATGCAGGTGCTGACAGCTGGCACCCTTTCAGTAGGCAGGGCACAGTGGGTAGCCAAGGCAACAAAAACAGCTGGTGTTAGAGTCAGGGCCTGGGGATTTTGAAGTTTTCAAGATCTTTGCTCCTGGTCAGTTAGTTCCTCTCCCAACACACTCATGACTTTCACTAACTCTTTGTTTCAAATTCTAAAAGAATTATTGGAATTTTCCTGAGGCCTTCACCTAATGGACTGCTCTATGCCTCTATGCGTTATACATGGCATGAATTAGAATGTCTTCCTCTGATTTCAGCCTGGAGAGTTATTCATTGTTCCAGAGAGTTTAGATCCCCCTTCTTTTCAAAAGCATTTTATGTTTCCCTGGTTGTCTGTATTCATCTGCCTTTCTACTGCTATGGAACCTCAGGCTTCATTTTATTATGGTTCTTGTCATACTGCGTTGTCACCCCGTATGTCTTCTCAGCTATACCAGAAGGGTTTTTTTATGGCCTTACATATCACGACTTAGCCTAATGTCTGGTATATACTAGACAGTTATATAGTGAATTAAGAAATTAAATCCATTAACCTTGAGAAGTATTTTCTCCTTTGGTTTAGGTATCTAAATGAAAAGATGAAAATATAGGTATGATCCAGAAGCAAGCAGAAGTTAATTTCATTAGAAGCCAATTATTAAGTCATCATCATATATTACAGACACATTTCTAAAAAGGGTATATGAAATCAAGTTACATCAAAATATGCAAGCAAACTGAGTTAAAGAACAAATATACTTGAGGGCTTGATCTTTTAAATAAAGACTTAAATTACTAGAGAGTAACTGTTGATATATTTCTTCCCTGCTCCCATGCTCTACAGTTCTTATCTTCCGCTTTCATTTTATTTTTCTCTTTAAATCTTACAACTGTAGCATCTGAGTCCCAATTAGAATGTAAGTTCCTTCAGGATAGGAGCTTTTATATTTTTTTCTTTTTTCATTATTGGATTTATCAGTGCCTAGAAAAATTGCCTGACTTACTGTAGAAACTCAAGAACTTATTAAAAGATTGAATAAATCTAATCTTTTAGCAATATCCATGTGATGTATTACTTTGATTAAATTTTTTTCATAAAGAAGAAACACAAAAATTAAAAGGTTTAAAAATGGTATTGCTATAGACAACATATAATTTGTGTGTTCAAGGTTAACAAGTTGAATTATTTTAAAATTAAAATATATATTAATTCCCTTTTTAAGATACTAGGTGAAGATTTGGGTTTTTTTTAAAAGCAATAGGAAAATTTAATTGGGAATATTTGTACTATGGAACTGATAAAGAATTACCATATACGCACACATACCCATAATAAAATTTGAGCTATTATATAGCATCTATTTAATTCCTCATTATTACAGAATTGTTGAAATTTGTAACCAAAATGACTAAGGGAAATGTATATATTCTCATTTGTTTTCTCTTTCAGCTATGCATTGCTTTGTTACATGTACCATTTAATCTAGAGCAAAGTGGCTTCACTGAGTTAGAACTTTCCATTTATTCATGTAAGTGTCAGGTTTATGTCTACCCTTGCTCAGAGGATATTTACATTATAATCTTGATCAACTATATATTTGTCACTTTACCTCTGTTTCTAATTTATTATCAATTAATTGATAGAATACTATACTTCTGAAAATGTCATGATTCTTCATAAAGGAGAGAGGTTTGGTGCAGGCACCTGTTAGTGAAGGGAGAAAAATCTCTCTGGGCTGCAGCTCTTGTCTATGATGGTCATCCCTAACCTGCTTGCGTCTCCTCTGAGCACAGCAGGGGGATGGGAAATAGAGGCTTTCCTGGTTGTGACACTACGTGATTTCTGAGTCCCCCTGAAGTTATGGCTCTTATTATGTTTCCTGTGTCACACCATGAAATGCAGTCCTCTGTTATAGCCCAACATTTTGTGATCCATCACCAGCTATGGATTCCATAATTGTTGCTTCATCTCTTAGTTGGAAAATAGTGAGGCAGGTTGACTCTCCATCCTTATATCCCTTTAACGAATGAAGGGGCTGGAGTCTACTGCTTGGTAATGTGATGGCTTTTGAAGTAAATTTCCCAAACTGAAGCAAGAGTAAGAAATCTGGAAGGGGCTTCTGAATTCATCTTTTAGAAGGACAGGAACTATTGGACTCTGGAGAAAACAAATAGCAGCTACAGAAGGTATGGACTCCAGGTTGGATTAGAGATGTCAGAAATAACTAAGGTGTTCATTTAAGAGCAACTAAAGGAAAATAAAAGGATTTGAGTTGTTTGTCTTAGCTGAAAGCACTTTAAATGGAGAGAGGCAGCTTCAGTACTTATTTATAAGCTTAGGTAAAGAATTAAATTAAATTTCATTGGGTTCTTTATAGCTATTTCCATGGACTTAGCCCATATTTTATTGAATTTAACTCTAAGACTATTTTTGGACCAAATAAGCTTTTCCAGAATAAACTATTTCAAAGTAGCCTCGGCCCTACTTTTCTCTAAAAGATGCTTCTTCCTGCTCACTGCCATAATGAATAGGTATCCTTTCTATATGCTCCTTTGGAACAGAGTCATATGCTTAGTTACATAATCATAATTTTATTTTATTTATGTCCACGTGCTATGCATTATACCATTTGATCATCACAAACTTTTGGGAAAGGGCAATATATTCTGCAGCTTATAAATGAACGTCAGAAAGGTTAAGGGACTTGTCAGTAGAAAACGCCTCGTTGATGTCACAACTAATACTTAAAGTCAGATCTAGTTGATAAGTGGTGATTAATACTCAGGAAACAGGCTTTACCAGGCATGTACATCAGAATCCAGTGAGAGGCTTTCTAAATCCATAGCTCAGACTTCCTCACAGACTTGGGACCAGAACTTTGAAAAAGTTGCCTCTGTGGCTAAAATCCACAGCTTTAGACGAGGGACCCAAGTCTCATTCTGCCAATGTCCTTGTGTGCAAGTAATACTTGGCAGCACTCCAGGCCACACTTACTCATATACTAATGACCACACTTCTAGCCAGAGTTCGACTTGGTTTATCACTGTTCAGTGTCTGATGAGTGTAAACGGAGGGGCTCTCCCCACATCAATATGGAGTGGACAGCTCCAGAGAGTAGGGGCCAAACTTTATTTCCTCTATCTAGAAAGGTAAACAACAGATCTGGCAAAAGTCCCAAAAGGGATTGGAAAATTCACTTTCTTGAATAAGTTCAGTTCAGTCGCTCAGTCTTGTCCAACTCTTTGCGGCCCCATGGACTGAAGCATGGCAGGCTTCCCTATCCATCACCAATTTCTGGAGCTTACTCAAACTCATGTCCATCCAACCATCTCATCCTCTGTCGTCACTTCTCCTCCTGCCCTCAATCTTTCCCAGCATTAGGGTTTTTTTCCAATGAGTCAGTTCTTCACATCAGGTGGCCAAAGTATTAGAGTTTCAGCTTCAACATCAGCCCTTCCAGTGAATATTCAGGACTGATTTCCTTTAGGATGGACTGATTGGGTGGCCTTGCTGTCCAAGGGACTCTCAAGAGTCTTCTCCAACACCACATTTCAAAAGCATCAATTCTTCAACGCTCAGCTTTCTTTATAGTCTGACTCTCACATCCATACATGACTACTGGAAAAACCATAGCTTTGACTAGATGGACCTTTGTTGGCAAAGTAATATCTCTGCTTTTTAATATGCTGTCTAGGTTGGTCATGACTTTTCTTCCAAGGAGCAAGCATCTTTTAATTTCATGGCTGCAGTCACCATCTGCAGTGATTTTGGAGCCCCCAAAAGTAAAGTCTGTCACTGTTTCCATTGTTTCCCCATCTGTTTGTCATGAAGTGATGGGACTGGATGTTATGATCTTAGTTTTCTGAACGTTGAGTTTTAAGTCAATTTTTTCACTCTCCTCCCTTACTTTCATCAAGAGGCTCTTTAGTTCTTCTTCTCTTTCTGATATAAGTGTGGTGTCATCTGCATATCTGAGGTTGTTGATATTTCTCCTGGAAATCTTGATTCCAGCTTGTGCTTCATCCAGTCCAGCATTTCTCATGAGGTACTCTGCATAGAAGTTAAATAAGCAGGGTGACAATATGCAGCCTTAATGTACTCCTTTTCCTATTTGGAACTAGTCTGTTGTTCCATGTCCAGTTCTAACTGTTGTTTCTTGACCTGCATACAGCTTTCTCAGGAGGCAGGTCAGGTGGTCTAGTATTCCCATCTCTTTAAGAATTTTCCACAGTTTGTTGTGGTCCACAGAGTCAAAGCCTTTGGTATATTCAGTAAAGCAAAAGTAGAACTTGGATAAAGTTCTGGAAAATAGGAACATGTTATTCCAGCCTTCCTTCCTGAAATCATGGATCTTAAGTTAAAGAGACCTAGGATGACTTGAATAGCATGGTCCAGGATGGTCACCTGTGCCCTGAGCCATGGAGAGAGGACACATCTAGGAGAAGATACTGAATCATCACAAGGCAGAGGTTGTAGTGGAAATCACCCAGGGGGCCACTGCTAGGAGCAGAGAATGGCATTAAGACCTACTGAAGCAAAAGGCAGTGGTGGTTTCTCTGATAATTTCTCCCAAAGGAAACAGTTCCACCTGGAGGCTGTTTATGCACTTATTCATTTAGTAAACAAACATTTACTCAGTATCTTTTCTGTACTTGTACCCAAGTCCCTGTGATGCAGAGTTAATTAATTTGCATAGATTTCAAGGAGGGGAAAAAATCTTTCAAACCAATGGATGTGCTCAGTTTTTGATTACTAATAATTGATATTGTATTATGTTTTCTGTTATTCTAAAGAGAAGCTCTTCTGCCCATTCCTGGAAGTGGTAAATGTATCAGAAAGTTAAAAAAAAAATAATGCCTGCCTATCCCCAGCAAGGATGGGAGTAGATCTTTCTGCTTCTCAAAGCTGGATACTTTAAGCTTTTGTGCTGATTAAGAGCTAAGGTTTCTTTAGGATGGTTGATCAAGTATTTTTAGATGGATCATCAAGCTGAATTAAGGGAAGGGAAGTGAAGAAACAAAATTATGAAAGAAAGGTGCTTCTTTTTTTCTCCCTTGCCCTAATAATATACTGTGAAAAAGTGACAGGGAAAAGAAACTTGGGTCCTAGAACTTAAATCCTTGGGTTCCATTCCTGTGACAACTGTCTGGGAGTGGGTCCAGGAAGAGCTTGCCAGAAGGATGAATTACTCCGTTACCAAGCCAAGGTAAATAATACTTTCAGCTCTGTGTCTGAAATGGTAAAATACCGTGATCATTAGTATAGGACCATGACCAGAACAGGGGAAAAAGAATGGTTTCTCAAAGGAAAATCTGTAGGACAGATATGGGCACTGGATAAATTGATGTTAGCTAGACAGTCAAACCCAACTGGGGTCTACTACATCGCTTGTCAAGACATATTAATTCATCTGTCCATTCATTAAAGTACAAAAAAAAAAGTTAGTCCTTTATAAGAGTTTAATAAATAGGGAAAAAATTAATGTAAATTGAAATTAAAATTTTTTCAGTTCAGTTCAGTCACTCAGTCATGTCTGACTCTTTGCGACCCCTTGAATCACAGCATGCCAGGCCTCCCTATCCATCACCAACTCCTGGAGTTTACTCAAACTCGTGCCCGGTCGGTGATGCCATCCAGCCATCTCATCCTCTGTCATCCCCTTCTCCTCCTGTCCCCAATCCCTCCCAGCATCAGGGTCTTTTCCAGTGAGTCAACTTTTTAGGTATATGCAATATGTCCATTGTTAAACTTGAAAATTTTAGTTTTAAAGGATATTATTTTAAAAAGCATATTAAAAGTGGATATGGTATATTCAATAAATGGTGTTAGAACAGCTAAATTGCCTTCTTGAAAAAGTAAAAGTTTTTTCATAACTTTCAGTGTAAAGAAAATGGATCAAAGATATGAATCCTGAAATCATAAAAATACTAAATCTGTGGAAGAATAAAAACAGGATATTGGTGATTATTTTCTCTAAATATGAAATAAATCTCTAAATTCAAATAAAAAGTTGATGGATTTTACATTTAAAAAAACCTACATTGACAAAGCTTCCATAAGAAAAGCCAAAAGAAAAATAATTTGTTCATTTAACAATTATAAAGCATTGATATATCAATGAGATTCCCCATCAACACAGTATGAAGAAATATGAGCAAACAGATGGGAAGAAGGATGGGAGAGATCAAGGAAGGAAACGTAGAATGAAGAAAAATCATGAAAGAAAAAATTCTCAAATTCACTTATCCCAAAAGATAAATGAATTAAAACTAGGATTCCATTTATCTGCTATTACATAAATAAAGACAGTGTTCAATTTGTTGTTTGGTTGCTCAGTTGTGTCCGACTCTGCAACCCCATGGACTGTAGCACACCAGACTTCCCTATCCTTGGTTGTCTCCCAGAGTTGGCTTAAGCACATGTCCATTGAGTTGATGATGCTATCCAGCCATCTCATCCTCTGTCACCCCCTTCTCCTCCTGCCTTCAGTTTTTTCCAGCATCAGGGTCTTTTCCAATGAGTCAGTTCTTCACATCAGGTAGCCAAAGTATTGAGGTTTCAGCTTCAGCATCAGTCCTCCCAATGAATATTCAGGGTTGACTTTCTTTAGGATTGATTGGTTTGATCTCCTTGCTGTCCAAGGGACTCTCTAGAGTCTTCTCCAGAACCAGAGTTCAAAAGCATTAATTCTTCAGCACTCAGCCTTCTTTATGGTTCAACTCTCACATCCATACATGACTACTGGAAAAACCATAGCTTTGACTAGACAGACATTTTTAGGCAAAGTGATGTCTCTGCTTTTTATTTTTCTGTCTAGGTTGGTCACAACTTTTCTTCTAAGGAGCAAGCATCTTTTAAATTTTGTGGCAGCAGTCACCATCTGCAGTGATTTTGGAACCCAAGAAAATAAAGTCTATCACTATTTCCATTGTTTATCCATCTATTTGCCATGAAGTGATGGGACCAGATGACATGATCTTCGTTTTTTGAAGGTTGAGTTTGAAGCCAGCTTTTTCACTCTCCTCTTTCACCTTCATCAAGAGGCTCTTTAGTTCCTCCTTACTTTCTGCCTTAAGGGTGTTGTCTGCATATCTGAGGTTATTGATATTTCTCCTGGCAATCTTGATTCTAATTTGAGCTTCAACATACTGTATTTACAAAGTTATATAGAAGCAGGAGTTTCAGACATAGAATATAAATGGAAACAGCCTCTGTGGAAGCTAATTTGAAAATATCAGTCAAAATATAAAATACTCATTCTCACTGAATGGTTAATTCCATTTCTTAAGTTTTACTCCATATATTAATTGACATGTGTGAGCACTGGTACTTTTCCAAGATATTCACTATGGTCTTACTTCAAATAGCAGAAGACTTCATTCAAGACATTTGATGATGTTTTAATCATATAATGGAATATTATATAGTTATGAAAAAATGAAACTGAGTAAGCTCTTTAAGGACTGATACGAAATTATTTTTGAATGAAAGAAAGTAAAAAAAAAAAAAAACAAGGTAAATATATTGAAATTTTGCCAGCTTTATGTAGTTGCTGTTGTAATACTTGGACACAACTTCAGAGGCTTAAAACAATATGAATTTATCTTACAATTCTGCAGTTCAGAAGATTGGCATGGTTCTACCTGGATAACTCAAGGTTTTGTCAGTGTTATAGCCCTTCTTGGAGGCTTGATTTTTGTCAGCTTCTCCAATTCCCCCCATTCCTTATTTCATGGTTCTCTTCCTGCATCTTCAAAGCCAGCAACATCACACCACTCTGAATTCCCCTCTGTAGTCACACCTCTCTTGGATCACAGCTGGGAAAGGTTCTCCGACTGTAAGTATTTATGTGATCAGGATAATCCAAAATGATTCAGACCCATCTGGATAACCCAAAATAATCTCATCTCAAGAGCATACCTGTAATCACACATATAAATTTCATTTTTCCAGGGATTAGAGACGGACATCTTTGAGATTCCTTCTGCAATACACATTCCTGTGAATAAAATGCTACTCTTTTTTAAATGATAAAAAATTTTAAAAAATAATGCTAGAATGCTAGAATTCTATGTAAAATAATTAACACTGGTTGCCTGGATGGAAGAGGAATGAATTAGACCTGACAGGCAGACTTCTTTTGTTTTCTTTGTACTGTTTGAAATTTGAATCATTTAAATTATTGTCCTATAAAACCTATATTTTTATTCAGTTAAACCTTAGGCTTCTCTATCAGTTTGTCTTTTTTAGCTTTTTGTTTTATGTTGGAATATAACTGATTAACACTGTTGCGATGACTTCGTGCCTTTTAAAGGATAAAATCAAGCCTCTTTGAGAAATATAAAATGAAGATACATGCCAATTTATTTCATCCCAGTCTGGGATTGTAATCCCTAGTGTTTGACGAATAATGAATGTGACTCAGAAACACCCCAGGGCCCTTGTGAAGAAGAACCAGCAGTGAGGAAGCTCGGGAGAGAGCTAGAGTGTGACCAGCAAAACAGGGCAGGAGGAGCAGGGGCTGCTTCTTTGACCTGTTCCTGCTGCTAAAGCCTCCCTGTATTTTTATGTCAGCAATTCCACAAGAGCCTGAGGAGAAACTTGTATTATAGCCAGCCACAAGGGAGAAGTAAAAAGGGGGAGTGAGATTCCACTGCATTATCCTTTTCAGACTCAGTGGAGGTGGATGCTCTGATTATATTAATAAAAGGCAGACTACATGGAGCAGAATGGAAAAAGTTCATCCCTCTCTCAAGTTTTTAATACTTGAAATGATGGCCTGGTGACATAGGTTTTGATATAGGAGGTTAAATACCACTGACAAAGTAGCAAAAGATCTCCTTGTGGAAATTTAGTTAAAATTGACTAGACATCTTTTTCAAGTAAGGAATGAAATCACTTCCAACCAGTCATTAAGAAAGTCACAAATAATTAACTAGAAATTTAGGCAAAAATGTCAAAGATAAATTCAAACGTGAAATCTTAAATGGTTGAAAAAACACAACAGTTTCACCATATTAGTGAAAATTAAGCACAAATTAAAGTAAAAAGAAATACCATTTCACAGTTTTTAAAATTTGAGTATCCTAAGTGTTGACATGAATGTGGAGAACCTTTAACTTTTCAATACAATTTGGCAAAATCTGGTGTATGCATACACTATAATGTGGAAGTTCCACCAGATATGTAGCAATTGACATTTGTCCACAAAATAATGTACAAGTTTGTTCATAACAGCTTCAATTTTTATATGAAAAAATACTAGAAACAATATAAATAACCAGCAAAGTGAAACTAGATAAAGGAGCATAATACAGTCCCTAAGGAAATACTATATCACAGTGAAAATGAGTGAGCAAAAGGAAAAAATGTTATCATGGGTGTATCTTTCAAACAATAATAATTAGAGAAAAGCAACCTATAGAAGACTACACAGTCTGGGTCCTGTCTTAGTTTGCCTGGTTGTTACATCAACACCATAGATTGAGAGGCTTAAACAACAGACATTCATTTCTCACAGTTCAGTAGGCTGGGAAGTAAAGAAGCAAGATGCTGGCAGTTCAGTTCCTGGTGAGAGCCCCCATCCTGACATGCAGACAGTCCCTTCTCATTGTGTCCTCACACAATGGAGAAAGAGAGAGAGGAAGCAAGCTGTCTGGTGTCGCTTCTTATAAGGGCACTAATCCCATTGTGGGAGTCCTACCCTCATGACTTCATCTAAGCTTCAGTTCAGTTCAGTCGCTCAGTCATGTCTGACTCTTTGCTACCCCATGAATTGCAGCACGCCAGGCCTCCCTGTCCATCACAAACTCCCGGAGTTTAGTCAAACTCATGCCCATTGAGTCGGTGATGCCATCCAGCCAGCTCATCCTTTGTCGCCCCCTTCTCCTCTTGCCCCCAATTCCTCCCAGCATCAGGGTCTTTTCCAATGAGTCAACTCTTTGCATGAGGTAGCCAAAGCATTGGAGTTTCAGCTTCAGCATCAGTCCTTCCAATGAACACCCAGGACTGATCTCCTTTAGGATGGACTGGTTGGATCTCCTTGCAGTCCAAGGGACACTCAAGAGTCTTCTCCAACACCACAGTTCAAAAGCACCAATTTTTTGGCACTCAGCTTTCTTCACAGTCCAACTCTCACATCCATACATGACCACTGGAAAAACCATAGCCTTGACCACATGGACCTTTGTTGGCAAAGTAATGTCTCTGCTTTTTAATATGCTGTCTGGGTTGGTCATAACTTTCCTTCCAAGGAGTAAGCGTCTTTTAATTTCATGGCTGCAGTCACCATCTGCAGTGATTTTGGAGCCCAAAAAAGTGAAGTCTGACACTGTTTCCACTGTCTCCCCATCTATTTCCCATGAGGTGATGGGACCAGATGCCATGATCTTAGTTTTCTGAATGTTGAGCTTTAAGCCAACTTTTTCACTCTCCTCTTTCACTTTCATCAAGAGGCTCTTTAGTTCTTCTTCACTTTGTGCCATAAGGGTGGTGTCATCTGCATATCTGAGGTTATTGATATTTCTCCCGGCAATCTTGATTCCAGCTTGTGCTTCTTCCAGCCCAGAGTTTCTCATGATGTACTCTGTATATAAGTTAAATAAGCAGGGTGACAATATACAGCCTTAACGTACTCCTTTTCCTATTTGGAACCAGTCTGTTGTTCCATGTCCAGTTCTAACTGTTGCTTCCTGACCTGCATACAGGTTTCTCAAGAGGCAGGTCTGGTGGTCTGGTATTCCAATCTCCTTCAAAATTTTCCAGTTTATTGTGATCCACACAGTCGAAGGCTTTGGTGTAGTCAATAAAGCAGAAATAGATGTTTTTCTGAAACTCTCTTGCTTTTTCAATGATCCAGCAGATATTGGCAATTTGATCTCTGGTTCCTCGGCCTTTTCTAAAACCAGCTTGAACATCTGGAAGTTCTCGGTTCACATGTAAGCTTAATTATCTCCTAAAGACCTCTTATCTCCAGATACCATTCCACCATCATATTGGGGGTTAGAGCTTCGACATTTGAATTTAGAGGGAGGGACCCAATTCAGGTTCTATTTTAATTTTAAAAATCTAAAAAAAAAAAAATAATTCCATATTGTCAACCTTTATAGTGAAAATAGGAACACCTGCCTGGGAATGATGAATACGAAAGTCAGAATTGTTATTCCCTTTGGAGATCTGGGCATGACAGATAGGAAAGGAGAAAGGCATCAGTAAGATATGCATGGAAAATTTCAGAAATATTTAAATGTCTTATTCTCTAAGTTTAATGTTCGTTTTGAGTATTTGCCGTATTCTTAACATCATTTTTACATCTAAAATATTTTTAAATGTTTTAAAATACAAAACTTTTTATTATTATGTACAACTTTGTCTCACATTCTAATTTTAGTAAAAAATCTGTGGAACCAAACACAACTGTTTCACTGAAAAAGAAATTAAAACAAATATACTAAGATTAATTTTATCTATCAAGGAGATAAAACTCACAAAATTGTGACTTAACCAAGACCAAGATGTTGATTTATGTTCCTCATGTGTTAGTGAAGTGGTGAATAGCCCAGACACAGGAAAAAAGGAAGGTACATCCACAATTATCACACCACATAGTCGTCCTGTGTGTTTTTTTTTAACTCTCCATCTTCAACATATTTGGTTTTTACCTCTTGACCTGAGTTGGCTGTTCTAGCTCCAATCACTGCATCTGTATTTCAGCCAGAATCTATATTTCAGCCAGCAGCTAAAAGGAAAAGAGGGGAAAGGCATACCATTTCCCTTTATCTCCAAGAAACCTGAACAAGTTACTATGACTTGCATACTGTTAGCCAGGATTGTCACATGACTGTGACTAACGACAAGGGAGGCTGGGAAATAGTTTATTCAAAGTTGTCATGTGCATTGTTGTCATATGTTAATTGCTATTGTTGTTATAAATTTTATCAAAAATTTATTATTATATTGCAGAAAGGAATATTTTAGGTTATTATTAATTTGCTTATTGATTATAAAACCAGAACCATATGATGTTTAAGTAGCATAACACTGTGAAGCATTGAAAATGTGTAATACATTTAAAATATATAATACATAGCACATTTTTATCTTCACATGAAATATATGCTATTCTTCTGGATGAAATTTACAGTTAAATTATAAGTCCTCAAACCCATCTAACAATTCCAATATAATTTGGAGGACTGCATATACTTGGGGGGTTAAGTATTTGCATGATTTATTGTTGATATGGCTCTGTACCCACTAAAATATATCAATCTATATTAGCAAAAAACATTTTCAACTTTAGAAAAACATTAAGATTTGTCTATAATTTTATTAATTTTTGTTTAAGATCTGTCAAAGACTAAGATCCATGCTAGTATCTCTTTTCCACAGTTACATTTTTGTAGATTTTTAATACTATTTGATCTATATAATTTAATTTTTAGCACAGAAGAGTTCATTAAATCAATTATTCCTTTTATCAGTGTGAACAAATCTCTGTCATCTTTTAATGCCTTTTGCCTTAAATCAAACTTTTTAATAAACTTCTGTGCATCTATAATTTAAAACCTCTAATTGTTCTCATTGTGTTTGTTATGGAAGCCTATAGTTAGATAAGTTTTAAAGATATTACATTTACATAAATATTTGCATAACCTATGTGCAGTTATAGTTTTCTCACATAATTTATTTCTTTCTATTTCCTTTGTTTTCTCTTTTGCTGTGTGAATTATGCCTTGGTTCCATAGTGATTTGGAATTCTTACACTTGTAATTCTTCAAGTGATTTTAAGTTTCTCAAAAACACTATTCAGTATATACTTCTCAAATTAATCAACAATAATAGGTCATCCTATGCCCATTCTTTACAGAAGACTATAAATCTAAAACCCTTCTTTTTTATCCACGTTTCAACTTACCATTTTTCTTCTTACAGAAGAAAGATCAGTAACAGACTGATCATTTATACAAAAATAATTTCCACTAAATTGTATTACATTATATTACTACATATACCTTTTAATTATTCCATTTTTGTAACCATAATTACAACAATTATTTTAACGTTATAGTTTCAATAGTGCCTATCTGCCTTCTATCTCACTATATTTGTGTTCTTGTTTTTAATCTTGATTCATGTTTTGGTTGGCTGAAGAAAGTTTTTCCAAGGTCACCAAACTTTATTTCTGAAATAGTTTATGTCTAGAATTGTCTTCTATTTCTATCTTATGTGAAAGCAGTCCTCAAGAATACACAGTTCTTTGCTGGTAATCTTTTCATCTTAAATTTGTACTGATCTGTGCTTCTGAACCTTTTTTGGTTTCAGACATCTTTACAAATTTGATGAAAGGCTCAGGCCTCTACATAGAAATCAAGCATTTATCTATTCAAAATACCACCACAAATTAACAAAGGCTTTTATAATTCAAGAGCTGCCTGAAGCACATACGTTAATCTTCAGCTTAAGAATTTCTTAAAAGATGTTTCTGAGTGAAGAATGAAACCAATCTTCCATTCCGTTGTAGCTAACATATTTTTACCTACTTAGATATTCATTTGCAAGATTTTATCTTCATCATAAAAGTCTATTACTTTTCATTGATTATTTGGGTTAGAGTTGTAATTTGGATTGTATTTAATTCCCGGTGCCCCCTAGGAGTCTAACCTACTTTATAGAAGTACATCAAAGGCTCTGTTGCCGTCCTGCTTGAAGCTGCATTCGACCTGAGGGAGCACCAGTAGGAGACTGGAGAGCAGGAGGGAATGACTGCAGGAATGTATCGCCCAGGACCCCCCACTCCATTCTGTGGTGTTTGCTGTAGGTGCCTCCCTCCACTACAGCCCACAGCTCTGCACAGAGGCCACTCTTCAACTCCCCTTCATGCCTAAGGTGACTTCATCAATGTTACCGACCAATTCTCTATCTCTTCTCTATCTCATGATTTCTGGTACTTCACCATCTCTTTAATGCATGCTTTCTATTTACTGCATTTTCTCTATTGTCTCTTAGCATCTGCCCTTCCATCTGACTGCTTCCTTCTCTGTGTGTTTCATAAAAGACAAGAACTACCAGCCAGTATCCACCATGGAGCAACCTCTAATCCCCCACCAGCCTTCAATGGCTGATATGTGAGATACAGGTAGTCCCCAGTCCTGTCCGACTCTGTGCGACCCCATGGACTGTAGCCTGCCAGGCTCTGCTGTCCAGGGAATTTTCCAGGCAAGAATACTGGAGTGGGTTGCCATTTCCAGCCCCAGGGGATCTTAATCTTTCTTACTGGACACAATCTAATTGGACACAAAGTATCGACTAAACAACAACATCAACAACATGAAAACAGGTAAATGAGATCACATGATAGAGTGAAACCAGGTAATAAGGAATCTCCCCGAAGTAGCCTAAAAGCATGGCAGAAACACTGCAGATAAGGATAGAGCTTGTAACCGTCGTTCTTACTTTTCTAATATATCAGGTTAAGGTACTCTACATGCATGCTGCGTGCTAAGTCGTTTCAGTCGTGTCCAACTCTTTGTGACCCTATGGACTATATCCCACCAGGCTCCTCTGACCATGAGATTCTCTTCACTGAAGTGAGTTGCCATGCCCTCCTCCAGGGGATCTTCCTGATCCAGGAATGGAATCTGTGTCTCTTTGAGTCTCCCGCATTGGTAGGTGGGTTCTTTAGCACTAGTGCCACCTGGGAAACCTAGGAAGGTACTCTACTCATTTTCAGTGTTGATCTAGAAACTTCCTGCATTGGATTCTAATGGTGGACACAGATGCTATTTCTCAAATTCTTCTAAGATTTTGAACACTCCTCAAATCACACTGTCTACCATGTGCATGTGCAGACATGCACACATGCGCACACACATTATGCCCAAACAGAAAGGCCTCCACTCAATTTATTTCTCTGCCCTGAATTTATAGCTTTCATTTAACCTGCTTTTTCCTGTGTCAGGGAACATAGCATTTGAGACAGTGGCAGGGGAATATAGCAATTTTTCTCCGTTGATTTTATATGGCAACAAGAGAAGAGGTTTTGAAATCTGTGAGTGATTTTTGTTCTTGTCCTTCTGTGATTCACAATAGGGCTTTTCCAACCATAATTTGATTATTGTTTTTTTCCCCAAAGCTTTGGCTTTTTTCCTCCAGAAAATGGATTTTTCTTAGTTGTTGATACCTATTTTCTGATCCCTTTCTAAAAATTGTCTTTCTCATTATTTTCTTGTTTCCATCCTTGACAAATTCCATTGAGAATCTTTTCTGCTACTTACCAGCTGCCAATGAGGATTTTAATTTCACCATCATGATTTCAATTCCTTTCAGGCCTTTTCTCACTCTTTTAATCATTCTATTCTTTCTTTATCTCAATTTTGTTGCATCTACATGTTACTTTCTGGATTTTTTAAAAGTTCCTCCTATTGTATCTCAGGAGATATTTTTCTATGACTCTCTGCTCCTACTTCATAGATAATTCATTTTCATTAACTTGTTACAGCTATCAGTTTTTGAAGTTTCTTCTAATCATTGACAGTATTTTTAGAATTATGTTATTCCCTCTTACTGTATAATTTTCTTCTCAAACTGCACACATCTTCCTCTTCTTGTTTTCTCTGCTTTTCTTCAAAAGACAAGTGATCTGACCATGTTCAGAATATGTCAACTGGGAAAAAGTTCGGGCTGCCTGTGTGCCTCCTCCTTTTTCACTGAGGTCCTGATCAAACCCTCTTCTTAGACTTAGAGCTGGAACATAGATGTCATTTCCTTAGCTCAGTTCTACTAGAAAGAACTTGATCTCCTACATATCTGTTGGACCACAGTGAACCGTTTCTGGACTTTCCATCTTCACCATGATGCAGGCAAGTGGGGAAATGGATTTGGTAGTCTTAGGCAGCAGGATGCTGAGAGAGGTTGAGTGGGAGTGACAAAAAAGTGCAAATAATAAAAGCAACATAGAAATATTTTCTGTGTAATAGAAGGTTGTTATTTAGTCACTAAGTAATAACTAGTGACTAAATAACAACTATTTATTTGTTTAGTAAACAACTTTATTTTGCAAAAAAAATACATAACATTTTTTTGCAACCCAACTCTTTTGCAACCCCATGGACTGTAGTGTCCCTCTGTCCATGGGATTTTCCAGGCAAGTATATTGGAGTGGGTTGCCATTTCCTTCCTTCTTTTTTTTCCCATTTATTTTTATAAGTTGGAGGCTAATTACTTTACAATATTGTAGTGGTTTTCACCATACATTGACATGAATCAGCCATGGATTTACATGTATTCCCCATCCCGATCCCCTCTCCCACCTCCCTCCCCACCCCATCCCTCTGGGTCTTCCCAGGGCACCAGCCTCAAGCACTTGTCTCATGCATCCAACCTGGGCTGGTGATCTGTTTCACCCTAGATAATATACATGTTTTGATGCTGTTCTCTCAAAACAGCCCCCCTCACCTTCTCCCACAGAGTCCAAAAGTCTGTTCTGTACATCTGTGTCTCTTTTTCTGTTTTGCATATAGGGTTATCATTACCATCTTTCTAAATTCCATATATATGTGTTAGTATATTGTATTGGTCTTTATCTTTCTGGCTTACTTCACTCAGTATAATGGGCTCCAGTTTCATCCATCTCATTAGAACGGATTCAAATGAATTCTTTTTAATGGCTGAGTAATATTCCATGGTGTATATGTACCACAGCTTCCTTATCCATTCATCTGCTGATGGGCATCTAGGTTGCTTCCATGTCCTGGCTATTATAAACAGTGCTGCAATGAACATTGGGGTGCACGTGTCTCTTTCAGATCTGGTTTCCTCGGTGTGTATGCCCAGAAGTGGGATTGCTGGGTCATATGGCAGTTCTATTTCCAGTTTTTTAAGAAATCTCCACACTGTTCTCCATAGCGGCTGTACTAGTTTGCATTCCCACCAACAGTGTAAGAGGGTTTCCTTTCTCCACACCCTCTCCAGCATTTATTGCTTGTAGACTTTTGGATAGCAGCCATCCTGACTGGCATGTAATGGTACCTCATTGCGGTTTTGATTTGCATTTCTCTGATAATGAGTGATGTTGAGCATCTTTTCATGTGTTTGTTAGCCATCTGTATGTCTTCTTTGGAGAAATGACTGTTTAGTTCTTTGGCCCATTTTTTGATTGGGTCACTTATTTTTCTGGAATTGAGCTGCAGGTGTTGCTTGTATATTTTTGAGATTAATCCTTTGTCTGTTGCTTCATTTGCTATTATTTTCTCCCAATCTGAGGGCTGTCTTTTCACCTTGCTTATAGTTTCCTTTGTTGTGCAGAAACTTTTAAGTTTCATTTCAGTATTCTTCACAGAACTAGAACAAATAATTTCACAACTTGTATGGAAATACAAAAAATCTCAAATAGCCAAAGTAATCTTGAGAAAGAAGAATGGAACTGGAGGAATCAACCTGCCTGACTTCAGGCTCTACTACAAAGCCACAGTCATCAAGACAGTATGGTACTGGCACAAAGACAGAAATATAGATCAATGGAACAGAATAGAAAGCCCAGAGATAAATCCACGTACCTATGGACACCTTATCTTTGACAAAGGAGGCAAGGATATACAATGGAAAAAAGACAATCTCTTTAACAAGTGGTGCTGGGAAAACTGGTCAACCACTTGTAAAAGAATGAAACTAGAACACTCTCTAACACCATACACAAAAATAAACTCAAAATGGATTAAAGATCTAAATGTAAGACCAGAAACTATAAAACTCCTAGCAGAGAACATAGGCAAAACACTCTCTGACATAAATCACAGCAGGATCCTCTATGACCCACCTCCCAGAATATTGGAAATAATAGCAAAAATAAATAAATGGGACCTAATGAAACTTAAAAGCTTCTTCATTTCCTTCCTTCTTAGGAGATCTTCCCAACCCAGGAATTGAACCTGAGTCTCCTGCATTAGCAGGTGGATTCTTTACCAGTGAGCCATGGAGAGTCAGACACAACTGAGCAACTGAACTAAACGTAACTGAGCCACCAGGAGAGCCCAATACAGGGAGGACTACCTAGCCTTCCGATTGGTACAAGTCAGTTCCCATAAATTAGTGGACAGAAAGCCAGAGAAAGCTAAATTGTCTCTTCTGTGTACTTATAGATGGTGGTTTTCTGTTTTCATGAAGTGAAGATTGTTTTTCTCCAAAAACTTTCATCATTTACAGTTAGTGAAATTCCTCTGAGATTGGGGCATTTGATTGGTGTTCTGAGTTAGTTGATATTTGATTTTTGTTTTACTCATCTTGAGTTTCAAATGAAAATTTGAGGGTTTTCAAATGAAATTTGAAGTCCCTTAAATAGACACAACTTTTAAAGAAATTGAACTGACATTTTTACAAAAAGCAATGAATTTATGATGGACAAGTTTGATAGACATATAACAAGAAAGGTAGATATAGGTATAGATATATATTTTTTTCTTCATACCAACTACTTTTATTTAAATTGCATTTGGCTCATAAAATTTTCATTATTTTTATAAGGGTGTATTTTGAATTTGTCCTGGGACACATTATCATGTTGGACGAGCTCATGGATTTTAGGGTAGCATGGTGTACATCTAGACACAGCCTACTAAAGTTGCTGCAGTAGGTTTATATTTAAAGGTAATTTAAACACAAAAATTGCATGAGATTGTACTGATTAATCTAAAGATATATGTTTTCACACTGTTTTTTTAGACAACCAACTATGTAAGCTTAGATTGAGCAGAATGTTTGATCTATAGATTTATCAGTGTCTCCCCTCTGAGAAGTAAAAGTATCTCCCCAAATTATTTTCCAGAATTGTGATCATAAAAAACAAAGAAAGTAAAGTGGTTAAATACTGCAAACTGGTATAATTGATCAAATCATCATTCATTTAAGATATCTCTAAATGACATTATGTACTAATTTGTTTATTTGTCTGCTGCTTATTGCTCCTGATAAGAATCTAAATTGTATTACGATAGCATTTTACTATCATGGTCTCACTGTATCTCAAGACAAGATGATACTCCCTATCCCATAATGGGTGCTGAGTAGTTGCTGAATAAACTAATGAAGAAGCCAGCGGGATATTGGTGATATAAACATAAATAGTTTACAGTCCTTGACCTGCTGAGTCTCAAATTAGCTGTTTAGAGCATTCTGCACAAATGTGTCCAAATGAAAGTTCATAAACATAGAGTAAAATGTGTTCATTAAGAACAAATTAAAATTCTGAGAAATAATAGGCCCAAAGTACTTAGGCCACTCCTCTTTTTATTGTAATAATTTTGCTTCAACTTCAGTTTCTTACATAAAAGTCCACTCAACTACTCTTTATTTAAAAGAACTATAATATCTGGATCTCATTTATTAATTATATATAAAGCTACTGACTTCTTAATATACATGATTCTTCTCTGCTATAAACCCAAGAAAGACTTGACGTTGAATATCAGGCTTACTCATAATATTTCACTTCGACTCTGTATTTAAGGGAATATTTTTTATCTGAATCTAACTCTCCTTAAGCATAAACAGCTGAGTCTTCATTATGCTGGGAAATTAATAAATGGCTTTACCTCTCCAAATCTTATCAGTTGTTTAAGAGATATGTTTGTTACTTATACAAATGTTTAGCAGTTTGATATGGAAAATTAATTTCAAATTTGAAAAAAAATCTGAAATTAATTAAATAAGAATAACATATAATCCAAATAAGTAATATAAACCAACATGTCCTGCAGACAGATTACTGTATTTCCAAGCCTTGACCCTTACTTCATGTAATTATTTATCCTATCTAAACCTCAATTTCCTTATCTGAAATTGAAAAGAATGTTGATACTTACCTCATAGAGTTTTAAAAAACTCAAATGGGAAAATGCAAATAAAGAACTATAGCTCATAGTAATTGCATTTTTGAGTGCTTACTTCCTGCCAGGCACTCTTCTATGTGTATATATGTATACACACACACATATATAGATTTAAAAGCAGATATAGATATATATTAGCTTGGTGCAAATGTAATTGCAGTTTCTGACTGTGACTTTTAAATCATTATAACTAGACTCAAACACATCTTTATTAATCAAAATAAGAAGCATTACAATCAACACATTTTTTTCCAGTAAGAAACAAGTTATTTATTCCTGTAGCATAAAAATACTTGCTTCAGGATTTGACAAACTCTTGGACTGCATTTTCTGCCTCCTGCAAAAGGTTGTTGAGATGCTTGAAGAAGTGGTAGTCAGCTGACAAGAGGTCAGGTGAATACGGTAGATGAGGCAAAACTCCATAGTCCAATTCATTCAACTTTTGAAGTGCTGGTTCTGTGAAATCAGGTTGGGCATTGTTGTGGAGAATAATTGGATCCTTTCTGTTGACCAATGCCAGCTGCAGGCATTGTAGTTTTCAGTGCAACTCATCTATTTGCAGAGCATATTTCTCAGATATAATGGTTTAATCAGGATTCAGAAAGCCGTAGTGGATCAGATCTGTAGCAGACCACCAAACAGTGACTGTGACCTTTTTTGGTACAAGTTTGCTTTGGGAAATGCTTTGGACCTTCTTCTTGCTCCAGCTTCCGAGCTGGTTGCTGCCAGCTGTCTCATGGAATCCACTTGTCATCGCAAATCACAATCTGATCAAGAAATGATTTGATGGTTTTGCATAGAATAAGAGAAGATGACACTTCAAAACAATGATTTTTTAAAATTTTTATTCAGCTCACAAGGTACCAACTTATTGACCTTTTTCACCTATCCAATTTTCTTCAAATGCCTAACGACTGTAGAATGGTTAATATTGAGTTTTTCAGCAACTTCTTGAGTAGTGCTAAAAGAATCAGCTTCAGTGATCCTCTCAGTTCATCATTGTCAACTTCCCATGGCTGGCCACTGCACTCCTCATCTTCAAGGCCCTCAACTCCTTTGCAAAATTTCTTTAACCACCACTGTTAATTAGCAGTTCCTGGGTCAAATGCATTGTTGATGTTGTGAGTTGTCTCTGCTGACTTACAACCCATTTTGAACTCAAATAAGAAAATCACTTGAATTTGCTTTTCGTCTAACATCATTTCACTAGTCTAAAATAAATATAAAATAAACAGCAAGTAATAAGTCATTAGCGGAAAACATAAAGTGAGAAAAGTGCATTAAAATTATTATAACATAACCACATTTATTTAAGAGTATATTCCAATATCAAATGGCAAAGTTGAACAATGCAAAGCCACAATTACTTTTGCACCAACCTAATATATATATATATATATATACACACATATGTATCTTATGCATGTGTGTGTGCTAAGTCACTTCAGTCGTGTCTGATTTTTATGACCCTATGGACTGTAGCCCTCCAGGTTCCTCTGTCCATTGGCTTCTCCAGACAAGAATACTGGAGAGGCAAGTATACCCTACCCTCCTCCAGGGCATCTTCCCGACCCAAGGATTGAACCCAAGTCTCTTAAGTCTCATGCACTGGCAGGTGGATTTTTTATCATTAGTGCCACCTGAGAAGTCCATATATCTTATATCTATATCTACATCTATCTATCTATCTATCTATATCTATGTCTATATAAGATATGTAGAAAGATATATACTTATATATCGATAAAGATGTATCTGTATCTATATATAAGATTCCCAGGTGACTCAGTGGTGAAGAATCTGCCTGCCACTGCAGGAGGCACAGGAGATGTAGGTTTGGTCCCCGGCTCAGGAAGATCCCCTGGAGGAGAAAATGGCAACTCACTTCAGTATTCTTGTTGGAAAAATCCCAGGGACAGAGAAGCCTGGCAGGCTATAGTCAGGGATCACAAAGAGTCAGACATGACTGAGCCATTAGGGAAGCATCTAAAATGCTATACACAGAGCTAGAAGCGAAGGGCTGTGTTATTTCACAATAAGAAACAACTAACTACCTTTGCCAGGTGGATGCATTTTCCAAGAGGAAATGGAAATTATCCTGGATCTTCAAGGGGCTTCCCAGGTGGCGCTAGTGGTAAAGAATGCCCCTGCCAATGCAGGAGATGTAGGAGAACCGGGTTCGATACCTGGGTTGGGAAGACCCCTGAAGGAGGAAATGGCAACCCACTCCAGTATTCTTGCCTGGAGAATCCCATGGACAGAGGAGCCTGGTGGGTTGCAGTCCATAGGGTCCCTAAGAGTCAGACATGACTGAAGTGACTTAGCATGCACACACTCTTCAAGAGTTACTGGAAGCTCACCAGGTAGAGAAGTTTGAAAAGGGTGCATTAGAAACCAACTGGGCAGTGCCAAGGAATATAACACAAGCTACTAATTACCTGTGCAATTCTAATTTTCTGTTCAGTTATTCAACAGCAGTGTTGAAATGGAACTTAGCTGGATCTCGAATTCAAACCTGAAACAAATTGTGAGATATTTTAGGGATACCAAGACCAGCATTATGTAGTCCATATGCTCCATTTCACTACAAATGAACAGTTTTATGACCTGACTCCCTTGAGAGTCTTCAAACAGAGATTTAGTTAGAATGCATTAGAGAAACTCATCCTGAAATAACAAAGGCAGTGGTAGCCATAGGAAGATATTACCCTAGTGAGAACTCAGTGTGTTCATGGCAGTAATATTTAGAAAGTGGACAAATGAGAAGATTATCTCTTAGGACAGGATTTTGCAGTACCACAAGGGATATTGGTATATATAAACTTACTTTAGGATAATAAATGTTCTAAATGTATTTCTTTATTAAAACTTTGTTTATTAATTTCTGTATTATTTGTGGAGATCTATAAGAAAGAAAGTTGTAGGAGGTATAGTAAAACTGAAAGAGCTCTCTGAAAATGATGATTGCTCTTTCTGTAATTATGAGTAATTTATTATAATTAAAATTTGCATTATATTAAGTTATGAATGTTTATAGTAAATATTTATAAATATGATCTGGAGTTTTGGTTGATAAATGTCTGATACACCTATTGATTCAATCTTTATTACTGTTGATATAATTTTCTAAGTTTGTATGATCTCTTCTGAGCTAAGTATTCATTATGCAAACAGTGCTAAAATATATTCAGGAGCTTCCAATTGCAATCTATTCCAGAATCATAGATAAGCTCTATTTTAGGAATAACTGATTTTTGTTTAACAGAAGAAATTAGGGATACTTAAATGTCTTAAATCATCTTTTCTCACATATAAGGTGGAACTAGCTACCGGCCATACCATTTTGCAATCTTTGGCCTAAACAGCTCTTTCCAAGAGGTTTTAATTCCTAGCACATTTTTGTAAATTTCTGAGTCTGACAAAGCCCATATTTGAAATGAAAATTTTTTCACCTACTGACCCATCAGTGAAAATTAAGATTTGGTAGAAGAGCTAATAGAGTATGTGATTCCAAAATAAGCAAGGGGGAAGTGGCTCTTCAATGAAATGAAAGGGGGGTAGAACACACACAGACATACACACAGAACCTATTAATAATTAGAAATTATAGATGAGCTTTCATATTTAACAATTATTTGAGCATCTACTATGTGCCAGGCACTGAAGGTACAGCAGGGAGCAAGCATCTGCATCCGTAGTCATATTCTAGAGTGGAGAGACACAATCACAGGGGGACTTTAGTATTAAGAGAAATATAAAGCCAGTAAGGATCACAGAGCAGTGAGTAGGGAGTAGCACTGGTCATGAACACTATCACTGATAAGGGTCATATCAGCAAAGATGGGAAGTAGTAATAGCAACCCATGAGGGTATTTGATGAGAGAGCATTCCAGTCAGAAAGAATAGCTATTACAGAGGTTCTGAGATGCCTGGGGTGCTCCATAGAGTGGAAAAGGTAGAGGGCTGGAGAAGATTAAGAGGTAAAGGCTGGAGAAGTGAGGAGCATGAGTGTAAGAAATAAGGGCACAGGGTTTATGGAACATTGGATCTTGTAGGTCTTGTTGATTGTACTAAGAACCTAGGACCTGTGCCATGCAGGACTGTTGTCTCTGAACCAAACGTAGCATCTGAGCACTTGAAATCTGGTTAGCATGACTGGATATAAGATTCATATTAATTTAAATTAAAAATTTTAAATTGATACTTGATTCAGTTATTGGGAGGCTTTTAAATATGTTTCAAAGAGCTTGAATGTGTGAATCTACTTTTCTAATTGTAATATTAATCAAATGTAGACATGAATCAAGTATTTTTATTTAAAATACAGTGTCTTAGTTGAGACATGGTAGGTGTATAAAATGCATACTGATTCAAATATTTAATACACAAAAGACTTGAAAAGACTATTTTGATTATCATATTTAATAGTCATAATGACTATATGTTGAAGTGACAATATATGCAATCTTATTATAATCCAAGTATTTGATGCTCTCTCATCAAATACCCTCATGGGTTGCTATTACTACTTCCCATCTTTGCTGTTAATGACCCTTATCAGTGACAGTGTTCATGACCAGTGCTACTCCCTACTCACTGCTCTATGATCCTTACTGGCTTTATATTTCTCTTAACACTATTATCTTATTATCTTATAATCTTATTATAATCAAGTACTGCATTTTGGACTCTTTTGTTGACTGTGATGGCTACTCCATTTCTTCCCCACTGTAGTAGATATAAGGGGCATCTGAGTTAAATTCACCCATTTCAGTCCATCTTAGTTCAATGATTCCTAGAATGTTGATGTTCACTCTTCCATCTCCTGTTTGACCACTTCCAATTTGCCTTGATTCATGGACCTAACATTCCAGGATCCTAAGCAATATTGCTCTTTACAGCATCAGACCTTGCTTCTATCAACAGTCCCATCCACAACTGGGTGTTCTTTTTGCTTTGGCTCTATCCCTTTATTCTTTCTGGAGTTATTTCTCCACTAATCTCCAGCAGCATATTGGGCACCTACCGACCTGGGGAGTTCATCTTGCGGTGTCCTATCTTTTTGCCTTTTCATACTGTTCATGGGATTCTCGAGGCAAGAATACTGAAGTGGTTTGCCATTCCCTCTCCAGTAGACCACATTCTGTCAGACCTCTCCACCATGACCCATCCCTCTTGGATGGCCCCACATGGCATGGCTTAGTTTCACTGAGTTAGACAAGGCTGTGATCTGTGTAATCAGATTGGCTAGTTGTCTGTGATTGTGGTTTCAGTCTATCTGCCCTCTGACACCCTTTCTCAGCGCCTACCATCTTATTTGGGTTTCTCTTACCTTGGACGTGAGGTAGCGCTTCTCGGCTACCGCCACTGACCTTGGACATGCAATAGCTCCTCTCTGCCGCTCCTGTGCCTGTTGCATGCTGTGGACAATTCTGAAGGAAATTGAAATACCAGACCACCTGACCTTCCTCTTGAGAAACCTGTATGCAGGTCAGGAAGCAACAGGAACAGCACACTGTTTCCAAATAGGAAAAGGAGTCTGTCAAGGCTGTATATTGTCACCCTGCTTATTTAACTTATAGGCAGAGTACATCATGAGAAACGCTGGGCTGGATGAAGCACAAGCTGGAATCAAGACTGCCAGGAGAAATAGCAATAACCTCAGATATGCAGATGACACCACCCTTATGACAGAAAGTGAAGAAGAACTAAAGAGCCTCTTGATGAAAGTGAAAGAGGAGAGTGAAAAAGTTGGCTTAAAGCTCAACATTCAGAAAACTAAGATCATGACATCTGGTCCCATCACTTCATGGCAAATAGATGGGAAAACAGTGGAAACAGTGGCAGACTTTATTTTGGGGGGCTCCAAAATCATTGCAGATGGTGATTGCAACCATGAAATTAAAAGACACTTGCTCCTTGGAAGGAAAGCTATGACCAACCTAGACAGCATATTAAAAAGCACAGACATTACTTTGTCAACAAAGGTCCATCTAGTCAAGGCTATGGTTTTTCCAGTAGGCATGTATGGATGTGAGATTTGGACTATAAAGAAAGCTGAGTGCCGAAAAATTGATGCTTTTGAACTGTGTTGTTGGAGAAAACTCTTGAGAGTCCCTTGGACAGCAAGGAGATCCAACCAGTCCATCCTAAAGGATATCAGTCTTGGGTGTTCATTGGAAGGACTGATGTTGAAGCTGAAACTCCAATACTTTGGCCACCTGATGTGAAGAGCTGACTCATTTGAAAAGACCCTGATGCTGGGAAAGATTGAGGGCAAGAGGAGAAGGGGATGACAGAGGATGAGATGGTTGCATGGCATCACTGACTCAATGCACATGAGTTTGGGTAGGCTCCATCAGTTTATGATGGACAGGGAGGCCTGGCGTGCTGCGGTTCATGGGGTCACAAAGAGTTGGACAGGACTGAGCAACTGAACTGAACTGATTATAATCCATCCTAATAGGTAGAGGAGTATTAATTGCATGAAAAGTGAATACTGACACAAGTCTTTTGGGATTACATAGTAGATCACCTTCTGGGAAATATTTTTGAGAAAATACATCAGCAACTTTATTAAGCACTTTCACTTGTAGAGCTATATCTTATAGAAGTAAATATCACAAAATGAATCTATAAATATGTTCCTTGCAATTTATTTAAAAAGGAACCAAACTAAGTAGACCCAAATAAGGGACGCATTAAATTAATCATGATATAGTCATACAATTAAATACTAGGAAATTTTTGAAATTTTAAATGTATGCATATCAATATATAAGGTTAGTCATAAATTATTAAGTTGGAGAAGCTGATTACCAGTGTGTATGTATACATTTTATAACATCATATTATAAACTTCATAAAATACAAATAATGATTGTAAATAAATTTCTATTTAGTTTTATTTATCATGGTTTAATTACTTGTATATTTTAGCTTAATTTCTATCTGTCTTTCTGAGGGGTACATACCAAAATTTTAACAATGTTTCTTTTTTTTTTTAACAATGTTTCTTTTTATGAAGTATAATAATAGAATTAATTCTTATTTTTGACAGTTTCTTATACTCTAAACTTGCAGACATTTTTGTAACATAAAGATGTTAAAACTGCAATGATTACTAATAATGTGGAAAACTAATTTTTTATTCTTATTTTTTTGCTGAGAAACTTTGAGTATAGCTTGGAAAAAAATGCACATATATTTCAAAAATCATAGATCATTGTTGAAATTTAATGGTCTCTTTTCAGTTAGGAGATTAAATTTTAATAGGTGCCATCACTGGTAATGATCCCATTTTTTTTTCTCATACTTGAATAAGTTTTAAGGCACATCTTGTTATGTAACTTTTGCATATATGTCATTGAAGTCCTAAGGAAACATTTCTAACACAATAGTGTGCAAGCTATTATGCAATAACTCATATAGGTTATATAAAAAAGGAAATCAAATAGCAAAAATAATCTGTTTCTAGTTCAGAAGAATTCACTGGTGCCATGAGCTCCACTTAAGTGAATCTCAATTCTGCTTAGGCTTAAATAGATGGCTTTATTTTTATTTTGTTTGTTGTTGCTGGCTGTGTATGGTCTAGTTGTTAAATGACTAAAATATCATTGTGGCTTTTTTTTTTTTTTTTTTTTTGCTGTAAAAGAAAAGGGAGAATTCCATTCAAGGTGTAGTAAATATCATTAAAGAATACAAGAGTCATAAATGACCCAGGGTACAAGGAAAGAACATTGATGTAGCCTTGCTTACAATTTAGAGAGAAAAAGTGTGTGCAGGTAAAAAGTGGAAATGGTTGATGAAGATCCTTGAGGATCAGCACTGAGGGCTTAGGAGACTGCTATAAAAACCTGTGAAGGCTGCAGATTGGGGGAAGTGTCTTGATAGTCTCTTTAGAACTTGAACCAATTACTTCTAGAGTCCTTGAAATTAGTAAGACCTAAAAACCTCTTCTAGTCCTTGGATTCTGCATTTCTTTATGTATCAACATGTGTGCATGTGTTCATGTTCTTTTCAACTTCACAAACCTAACAGTTTTACAATAAGATGAGCCAGTGCTTAAATAAAAATGCTATTTTTTATTTGCAGTCAAGACTGTTCTGTTGTGCTGGTGATATAGGTCAAGGATCATAAGTGCAATCATAGGCCTCCCATAAAAGAAATATAGATTTTGTATATTCAGAACTTATGCAAATAACCTTTAACTTGATCCAAACAATAGGAAGGTGAGATTGCTTTTACTAGGATGTATCTTTCTGATTTTCTTTTGATAAACACTAGTGGCCATCTTCTAAGGAAAATCCTTTAAGATTTTGCTTAAGCCTTCTTGATCTTCTAGTGATCTTTTAAGAAAAATCACTCTCTTTGAACCATCCTAGTAAGTTATATAAGTTATAGGACAAGATACAGAATGTATAAAAGGCACCAAGAACACATCTTAATCTCCCAATTTACTCAATTATTCTGAAGGCTATTAAATGTCATAGCATAGATACACTCAAACCAGCAAAAATGTTTAATCAAAAAGAGCACATAGGAAACTTCCCAGGGTGTCCAGTGCTTGAGACTCCAGGCTTCCATTGCAGGGGGTGTGGGTTCAATCCCGTGGATCCCTGGTTGAAGGAACAAAGATCCCACAGGTCTTGTGGTGAGGCAAAAAAAAAAAAAAAAAAAAAATTCTAAAAAATCATATAGTTTAAATTTTAGTCTTGTTTCATGAACTATTTCTGTCTTTTTCTAAGAAATAGAGACGAGAGAGAAGAAGAAAGAAAATGAGAAAATTGGGCCTTTTAATCCTGAATATGTTTATGTCATTTGCATGTAAAATGCAGAATAAACTTGGGGTTTAAAAAGTAAAAGAAATAGTATTTGGTGTAGCTTTTGTTATGCCATGAGGCATCAAAATAAATGACTTTGCTCAAAGACTGGAATGGGCCATAGCTTGATCCCCACCAAAGAAAACACAGTAAATTGCTCAAATAATCAAAAGATTCAAGCCCTGGAGATCACTAAAAGAAGATGCAGAGTTTTCAGAAAGGCCAAGGAAATGCTTCCATTTTCAGTCTCTCATGTTAAAAATGATCTCTGTCCTTGTAAGCTCTAAAGAGGCTGTGCCTCCAATTCTATGGCCTGATCACCTTGTTAGCTGCTTGAGAGGGTTGGGTCAGAATTCTCACCCAGTCACCCATTAACTTCTGCCATCACCATGACAACTCAGTGCTGTTTAAAAGGGCTCAAAAGGCCTGTTAGCAGAAAATTAAGGTAATGAGTTCTTCATTTTCCTTGTTGAAGTAGTTCTAATCAGTTCTCTCAGCTATGACCACTCAATCATAATATAGTTTTAAATAGATTGCATGTCTCACTCAGGAGCAAATGGGAGTTCAAAGGAACTCGATTTCTGTTTGGACCATTAATAGCAATAAATCCACTGCAATAACAGGGACTTTATAGAGATCCTTCTTATAGAGAAGCACAATGCATTTCACATTCTTTGAATAACATATTGGCAAAAAGTTTGTTCAGAAGTAGCTAAGAGCTAATACTGAGCATTGTATTGCTCAATATAATTATCTCATATATGCATCCTCTCTACCTATTACTCATTCAGTGCTTTAATTTCTAAGCATATCAAATATAGTCTCAATATCAACTTTACTCAACCTTTTATCATATGCAATTTTATTGAATATTATCTATCAATGCATGTAGGTTATTTTTTTTTTTTCATCTTCCTCCATCTCTAAGAAATACTGATACAGTCTATTAGAAGACTATGCCTCTTACATAACAATCGATTATATGAGGAATCTGAGAAAGCTGAACTCATAGAAATAGACAGTAGAATAATGGTTGCTAGGGTCTGGAGTATGAAAGAATTAGGAAGATATTGGCCAAAGGGTACAAACTTCCAGTTAGAAGCTGAAAGAGTTCTGGGGATCCAATGCATGGCATTGTGACTGTAATTAACAGCACTGTGGTGTGTACTTGAAAATTGCTACAGGAGTAGATCTTAACTGTTCTCACCACAAAAAAAGAAAAGGTATTTATATGATTTGATAATAACACTCATATTGCAGTATGTCAGTCTATCAAATCAGTATCTTGTACATCTTACACAATGCTGTCATCACTTATACTAGAACAAAACTGGAAGGGGAAAAAGAAAGAACCACTTCTGTATTGATTATCTCCATTCTTTAATGCAACTGTGTATGCCAAAGTCATTACTTATCTCTTCAAACTAAATTCTTCCCTCTCATCTCTAACCATCCATTGTTAGATTTACCTCCCACTAGATTTACTAAAAGTTTTTCACTCACTTCTCAAGTGGTTTGGTCCTGAGCATCACTTTTGTCCTGCACTCAACACCTTTTTGTGGGTTCTCTTCTGCACTTTTTTTCTGCACCTGTTTCCAGCTGAGAGCTGAAGGTCCTCTGCAGCTCTCTCTTGACTGGACTAGCATACAGCCCCATTTAAAATATTCCATGGATTCTTGGTCACTTCACAGCTTCATACTTGAACAATCCTGATTTTAAGTCATGCAATAGTTTCTCTGAAAAGTTTTAGGTACAGCTTTCTAAGGAAATAAAACCTTGTGCACACCAGAACCCAGGAGAAAGGAGCATTGACCTGAAAAGAGACTGACCCAGACTTGCCATTGAGTGTCCAGGAGCCTCGGGCAGAGGTGTGGGTTGGCGGTGGCCTGCTGCAGGGTCGGGGGCACGGAGTGCAGCAGTGCCTGCATGGGACCTTTTGGAGGAGGTCGCCATTATCTTCATTGCCTCCACCAGAGTTCGGCCTCAAGTCAAACTACAGGGAGGGAACACAGTCCCGCCCATCAATAGAAAATTAGATTAACGACTTACTGAGCATGGCCCCGCCCATCAGAACAAGACCCAGTTTCCCCCTCAGTCAGTCTCTGCCATCAGGAAGCTTCCATAAGCCTCTTATCCTTCTCCATCAGAGAGCAGACAGACTGAAAACCACAATCACAGAAAACAAACCAATCTGATCACATGGATCACAGCCTTGTCTAACTCAATGAAACAATGAGCCATGCCATATAGGGCCCCTCATGGGCCCTATATGGAAGTGTCATGGTGGAGAGTTCTGACAAAACATGGTCCACTGGAGAAGGGAATGGCAATCCACTTCAGTATTCTTGCCTTGAGAACCCCATGAACAGTATGAAAAGGCAAAAAAATAGGCTACTGAAAGCTGAACTCCCCAGGTTGGTAGGTGGCCAATAAGCTACTGGAGATCAGTGAAGAAATAACTCCAAAAAGAATGAAGAGACAGAACCAAAGCAAAAAAAAAAAAACAACAACAACAACAAAAAACACCCAGTTGTGGATGTGACTGGTGATGGAAGTAAAGTCCAATACTGTAAAAAGCAATACTGCATAGGAACCTAGAATGTTAGGTCCATGAATCAAGGCAAATTGGAAGTGGTCAAACAGGAGATGGCAACAGTGAACATCGACATTTTATGAATCAGCAAACTAAAATGGACTGTAATGGGTGAATTTAACTCAGTTCAGTTCAGTCACTCAGTCATGTCTGACTCTTTGTGACCCCATGGACCACAACACACCAGGCTTCCCTGTCCATCACCAACTCCCAGAGTTTACCCAAACTCATGTCCAGTGAGTTGGTGATGTGATCCAACCATCTCATCCTCTGTCGTCCCCTTCTCCTCTTGCCCTCAATCTTTCCCAGCATTGGAGTCTTTTCCAATGAGTCAGTTCTTGCATCAGGTGGCCAAAGTACTGGAGTTTCAGCTTCAACATCAGTCCTTCCAATGAACACCCAAGACTGATATCCTTTAGGATGGACCGGTTAGATCTCCTTGCAGTCTAAGGGACTCTCAAGAGTCTTCTCCAACACCACAGGTTAAAAACGTCAATTATTTGGCACTCAACTTTCTTTATAGTCCAACACTCACATCCATACATGACTGCTAGAAAAACCATAGCCTTGACTAGATGGACCTTTGTTGGCAAAGTAATATCTCTGCTTTTTAATAAGCTGTCTAGGTTGGTCATAACTTTCCTTCCAAGGAGTAAGCATCTTTTAATTTCATGGCTGCATCTGCAGTAATTTTGTAGGCCAAAAAAATAAAGTCAGCCACTGTTTCCACTGTTTCCCCATCTATTTGCCATGAAGTGATGGGACCAGATGCCATGATCTTAGTTTTCTGAATGTTGAGCTTTAAGCCAACTTTTTCACTCTCCTCTTTCACTTTCATCAAGAGGCTCTTTAGTTCTTCTTCACTTTCTGTCATAAGGGTGGTGTCATCTGCATATCTGAGGTTATTGATATTTCTCCTGGCAATCTTGATTCCAGCTTGTGCTTCTTCCAGCCCAGCGTTTCTCATGATGTACTCTGCATACAAGTTAAATAAGCAGGGTGACAATATACAGCCTTAACATACTCCTTTCCTGATTTGGACTCAGATGACCATTATATCCACTACCATGGCAAGAATCCTTTCGAAGAAATGGAGTAGCCATCATAGTCAACAAAAGAGTCTGAAATGCAATACTTGGATGCAACCTGAAAAATGACAGAATGATCTCTGTTCGTTTCCAAGGCAAACCACTCAATATCACAGTAATCCAAGTCTACACCCCAACCAGTAACACTGAAGAAGCTGAAGTTGAATGGTTCTATGAAGACCTACAAGACTTTCTAGAATTAACATCAAAAAAAGATGTCCTTTTCATTATTGGGAACTGTAATGCAAAAGTAGAAATTTAAGAAACACCTGGAGTGACAGGGAAATTTGGCCTTGGAGTACAGAATGAAGCAGGTGAAAGGCTAAAAGAGTTTTGCCAAGAAAACACACTGATCATAGCAAACACCCTTGTCCAACAACACAAGAAAAGACTCTACACATGGATATCACCAGATGGTCAATACCTAAATCAGATTGATTATATTCTTTACAACCAAAGATGGAGAAGCTCTATACAGCCAGCAAAAACAAAACTGGAGGCTGACTGTAGCACAGATCATGAACTCCTTATTGACAAATTCAGGCTTCATTGAAGAAAGTAGGGAAAACCACTAGACCATTCAGGTATGACCTAAATCAAATCCCTTACTATTATACAATAGAAGTGACAAATAGATTCAAAAGAGTAGATCTGATAGAGAGAGTGCCTGAAGAACTATGGACAGAGCTTCGTGACACTGTACGGAAAGAAGTGATCAAGACTATTCCCAAGAAAAAGAAATTTTAAAAGGCAAAATGGTGGTCTGAGGAGGTCTTACAAATAGCTGAGAAGGGAAGGGAAGCAAAAAACAAAGGAGAAAAGGAAAGATATACTCATTTGAATGCAAAGTTCCAAAGAATAGCAAGGAGAGATAAGAAAGCCTTCCTCAGTGATCAATGCAAAGAAATAGAGGAAAAGAATAGAATGGGAAAGACTAGAGATTTCCTTAAGAAAATTAGAGATAGGGAACATTTCATGCAAAGATGGGCACAATGAAGGACATAAATGGTCTGGACTTAACAGAAGCAGATGATATTAAGAAGAGGCAGCAAGAATACACAGAAGAACTATACAAAAAAGATCATGACCCAGATCACCATGATGGTATGATCATTCACCTAGAGCCAGACATCCTAGAATGTGAAGACAAGTGGGCCTTAGAAAACATCACTATGAACAAAGCTAATGGAGGTGATAGAATTCCAGTTGAGCTATGTCAAATCCTAAAAGATGATGCTGTGAAAGTGCTGCACTCAATATGGGAGCAATTTTGGAAAACTCAGCAGTGGCTACAGGACTGGAAAAGGTCAGTTTTCATTCCAATCCCAAAAAAAGGCAATGCCAAAGAATGTTCAAACTACTGCACAATCATACTCATCTCACACACTAGCAAAGTAATGCTCAAAATTATCCAAGCCAGGCTTCAACAGTACGTGAACCATGAACTTGTAGATGTTCAAGCTGGATTTAGAAAAGTAAGAAGAACCTAGATCAAATTGTCAACATCTGCTGGATCATAAAAAAAGCAAGAGAGTTCCAGAAAAACATCTATGTCTGTGCTATTGACTACTGATAGCCTTTGACTGCGTGTCACAACAAACTGTGGAAAATTCTTAAAGTGATGGGAATACCAGATCACCCTACCTGCCTCCTGCAAAATCTATATGCAGGTCAAGAAGCAACAGTTAGAACTGTACAGGAAAGAACAGACTGTTTCCAAATTGGGAAAGGTTGTATATTGTCACCCTGCTTATTAAACTTATATGCAGAGCACATCATGTGAAATACTGGGCTGTATAGAGCACAAGCTGGAATCAAGATTTCCGGGAGAAATATCAATAACCTCAATATGCAGATGACACCACCCTTATGTCAGAAAGTGAAGAAAAACTAAAGAGCCTCTTGATGAAAGTGAAAGTGGAGAGTGAAAAAGTTGGCTTAAAACTCAACATTCAGAAAACTAAGATCGTGGCATCTGGTCCTATCACTTCATGGCAAATAGATAGGGAAATAATGAAAACAGAGACAGACTTTATTTTGGGGGGGCTCCAAAATCACTGCAAATGGTGGCTGCAGTCATGAAATTAAAAGACGCTTGCTCCTTGGAAGAAAAGCTATGACCAACCTAGACAGCATATTAAAAAGCAGAGATATTACTTTGTCAACAAAGGTCCATCTAGTCGAAGCTATTGTTTTTCTAGCAGTCATGTATGGATGTGAGAATTGGACTATAAATATAGCTGAGTACTATAGAATTGATGCTTTTGAACTGTGGTGTTGGAAAAGACTCTTGAGAGTCCCTTGGACTGCAAGGAGATCCAACCAGTCTATCCTAAAGGAAATCAGTCCTGAATATTTACTGGAAGAACTGATGCTGAAACTCCAATACTTTGGCCACCTGATGTGAAGAACTAACTCATTTGAAAAGACCCTGATGCTTGGAAAGATTGAAGGCAGGAGGAGAAGGGGACAATAGAGGATGAGATGGTTGGATGGCATCACCGACTCAATGGACGTAAGTTTGGGTAAGCTCCGGGAGTTGGTGATGGACAGGGAAGCCTGCTGTGCTGCAGTCCATGGGGTTGCAAAGAGTCAGACACGACTGAATGACTGAACCAACTTCTAAGGAATAATAATTAAAAAGCATCTAAACTGTTTCATTGGTTTATAGATAATAGGAAATGTAACTTGACCTCTAAATTTTGGGGAAACTATTTGCTAACTTTGAGATACCAGCTTCCAAATACTTTCTTCTATCTCTATATCTAAGAATTATTCTAGAAATTCATTCTTAATTGTAAAATTCCTTTCATAGCTATGTATTCTTTGATGTAAACTAGGAACACACCAGGGGGCTTCCTGGTGGCCCTGGTAAAGAATCCACCTTCAACACCGAAGCTACAGGAGACACTGATTTGATCCCTGTGTAGGGAAGATCCCCTGGAGGAGGGTGACAACCCACTCCAGATTCTTGCCTGTGGAATCCCCATGGACAGAAGAGCCTGATGGGCTACAACCCATGACTCTCAAAGAGTCAGACAGGACCGAAGCGACTTAACGCACATGCACACATGAGTTCATAGAACTAAAGATGTCTGTTATATTTAAAGGCAGGTAGTCTGTGAACTAACAGTATTAAATTCAAGGCAGACAATATATTTTGCTTACTTAAAAATAAATCAATACAACCATCACATACATATGCTTGAATAAACTTGGTCGATTATTCAGCCATCTCTCTGTGAATATCTAAGCAGTTTTAAACAGTCACTCTCAAGTGTTCTCTAATATTCTCACTCATTTCCTAATTTCCAAGTATATATAATTTTTTTGGTCTAAGTCTTGATATGTGTGTTGCAAAGATATATGTGGAGGAAGCAGGGAGAAGTCTCCAAAATACGGATTTCTTTCTTATGGGAAAGAGTGGAAGCTATAAAAATATTTTTTGTTTGTTTGTTACATAGTTTTGAGAGTAGTGTTGCAGTTTGTCTATTGAATGAATTTCAACTATAGTTGGTTTCTTCATATGACACTTAAAGATGCTTATCAGCTCAGGACAGAACTGCTCTTGGTTATAATTCAGCCATTAAAATCTTAGAAGAACTGAAGCTTGTTTTTGGCATTACTATTCCTCACAGTCTTGATTTTTTTTCTCTTTTCATGTTGACTGGCCATTATCTGTTGTTTTTTTTTTTTTAATTTTTTATTTACTATGTCCTTCCAGAAATACCCTCAATCTATTCAGGACCCCAAGATTTATACATATTTCTTTATTCAGAAAGTGTAATTTGGAAAGTTCTAAATACCTTTCGACTTACTGATAACACTCATAATATTACCTTCTACTGCAGGCTGTTGAATTTAACAAATGACCCAAGACTTCACCTAAAATAGTGTAGCTCTAAGAAAGAAATCTCAGGTTTTAGTGAAGGGATTTGAGGATGGGGTAGGAGGTAAAGGAACTCTACCATGTATAAATACTAGAGCTAATCTCAAAACTACAACTTGGTGGCTCAGATGGGAAAAACCCTGCCTGCAGTGCAGGAGACCTGGATTCAGTCCTCAGGTCAGGGAAGATCTCCTGCAGAAGAGAATGGCAATCCACTCCAGCATTCTTGCCTGGAGAATTCCATGGACAGAGGAGCCTGGTGGGCTACAGTCCATTGAGTCGCAAAGAGTGGGACACGACTGAGCGGCTGACACTTTCACTTTACAACTTGTAGCACACAGGACTATTTAAGGATAATACTTCTCAGGAATCAATGTCACTCCAAGCACATTTTTCATGTCTCATGAAAAGATATAGATCATTAAACCATGTAAAAAGATTTTAAATCTCTCAATTTAATGTCACACTAATTTCATTTGTGAAATGAGGGTAAACATTTAGACATGAAGTATATATTATGAAACGATGAACATTTAGTGAGTGGCCTTAAAGTGCCGTGTTGCATAAATGGTAAGAAGACATTAACCTATGTTAAACAAAATACTAACCTAAAGTTTGTTTGCTTAATTAAGAAAGCATTTGTCTTCTCAAGATCTGTCTTCCTTTTTTTCCCACTTCTTTTTCTTGCTATAAGCGTAATCTCATAAAATAGAAGCATGTTCTCAGTAAAATGAAAGCAAATGGCTTATGATCGAAAATGGAAAATAATGAAATAAAAAGTTAAAATACTTTATGCTTCTTTGCTGATACAGCACATTATATTTTATATATATCTGGGTAAATACTGCTGGCTCACTTCAGAGTGCTTACATGAGTGTGGAGCAGAAGTCCAGGTGCCTCTTCCAGCTTTGGAGGCTTCCAGCGGTCTTTGGTTTATGACCGCATCTGTGTTTCAGTATTCACAATGCCTCCTCCACCTCTGGGGTGGGGTGTGTAATCTCCATCTGCCTCACTCTTATGAGGATTTAGGATTTAGGGCATTTAGAGCCCACCTGAATAATGAAATATAATCTCCCTATCTTAAGATTCTTCATTTAAAAGACCCTTTTCTGTTTTGATACACAAGGTTTCAGGGATTGGGATATGGGTAGCTTTTGCAGGGAGACAGAGGGCACATGGAGGAATTCTTTTTTTAATGTATTTTTTTATTGAAGGATAATTTTTTATAGAAATTTGTTGTTTTCTGTCAAACCTCAACATGAATAAAGCTCGCCACAGAGACATATATTGTTTAATCTCCCAATTCCATCTGGAACCATAGCCCCATGTTTCAGTAATAGAATCTTAGTTGTTTTCCTCCAATTTCTACAACCTCCCCACTTCTCAACAGTCATTCTTATGTGTGTTAATAGGAGGATAGAAGGGATAAAGGTACTACCTTAGTCTTTTTCTCTGAACTGGAGAAGGTAAGAGTGATGTGCCCAGAGTTGCATACCTGACATACATCCCCTCTTCTTTGCTAAAAGAATCCCACTTTGATTCTAAAGATGATGTACCTGATCCCAGGCAGAGAATCATGATTGTTGAAACCAATCAAAGGGCTGCTGTCCTCACTCTTTCCCAGACTTCATGCAGCCACATTCAATCAGTGATACAGAGGAAATCTGCAGTGGTTAATCCAGGAAAGGTCTGTACCTTCCCATATCAAATTCAGGCTCTGAAAGTATGTATCCAGGGGGACAAGAGGTAGGCAAAGGGGAAGGATCCTGAAGCCAAACCATTTTGATCTAAACTACTGCTTTTCACTGGTTAACAGTTTTGAAGTTTAGGATTCAGGAGTGTTATGATCAAGTTACTGGCAATGAATTTCTTTTGCTTGTCTTTCTAATTGATATTAGTGTTTTTTTTTAAGTATTTGCATAATTTTGTGATTTTAGCTTTACTCTTCCACATTTAGTTAGGATATTCCACTTGATTTTAAATGGATGAATTTGCTACTGCTTCTTTTGAAAGCAAAAAACCAGAAACCTCCATGGTTTTACACCTCACCCAGTTTTGGAAGATGCCTATTTGAACACATGTACCTGTGATCTATAATAAAGGATATAAAGCAATTTGTTTTTGATGCTCAAAGAGTTTTTAGAATGATAAGTGAAGTGAAAGTTGCTCCCTTTCTTTGCAACTCTTTTTCTTTGCCGACTCTTTGTAACCCCATGGACTATATAGTCCATGGAATTCTCCAGGCCAGAATACTGGAGTGGATAGCCATTCCCTTCTCCAGGGGAATCTCCCAAACCCAGGGATCGAACCCAGATCTATCTCCCACATTGCAGGCAGATTCTTTACCATCTGAGCCACCAGGGAAACCCTTTTAGAATATTAAATATAATTAAAGAAATCTAGAGATGGTGCTTCCCAGGTGGCGCTAGTGGTAAAGAACTTACCTGCCAATGTAGGAGATGTAAGAGACGTAGTTTCGATTCTTGGGTTAGATACTTGGGAAGATAGATTAGATTCTTGGGAAGAAGTTAGATTAGATACTTGGGAAGAAGTTAGATTCTTGGGAAGATACTCTGGAGAAGGAAATGGCAACCCACTCCAATATTTTTGCCTGGAGAATCACGTGGACAGAGGAGACTGGTGGGCTACAGCCCATAGGGTTGCAAAGAGTCAGACATGTCTGCAAACAGTCAGACATGGTGGAAACAATTTACCACAGCTGCTGCTGCTCCTAAGTCCCTTCAGTCACGTCCGACTCTGTGCGGTCCCATAGATGGCAGCCCACCAGGCTCCTCTGTCCCTGGGATTCTCCAGGCAAGAATACTGGAGTGAGTTGCCATTTCCTTCTCCAATTTAGCACAGAGATGGTGCTATAGTGTCCAAACAGAAAACTAAATTTCTAAATAACGATACAGTGCTGGATATTCATCAGGAAATATGGTGTGAGTTGTCATTTTCAGAAATAAAATCAAACACTAGTAAACAAAAGGTAAACACAAAGTTGCATTCTATAATGAAACAGTATGAAGACAGCCTAAAGGGTTGGTGTACATGTATTCTCTTCTCACATTGTCCTCCCAAAGCTGAATCAAAGCTTGGATCAGAAAATTTAATCAAACATTCCAATGATTTTGTATTATCAGTCACATGATAGTGAAGTCTTAGTGATCTAGATTTCTGCTGTTGAAATACAAGTGCTTTAGTTTGTAGAACACTGAATAATCATGTCTAATTGAACATGCTTATTTTAGTTTCTATTTCCTTTAAAACAATAAAAATCACTGAGAACTGTCTCTAATGGCAAAACATCAAGTGATGCTGATAAAGCAAAAGTGAGGCTGGATAAGTCCAGAAATTGCAAGTGAAATCCAAAAGGCTTTGCATTTGCTGTGTAAGTTGGCTGATGTGGCAAATCACATTTAATGCTGACAACTGTTAAAAATAATGATAAATGGAGACCAAAAATAAGCAGGTAAATGAAGCAAGTAAACCAGAGTCGCTGAGCTCCTAATAAATGACACAAAGTTCTGACAAAGGTTGAAAGCCTTTGAATGGTAAGAAATGTGGGACGGTGGATGGAGGAAACTGATTTACTGATCTCATGAGTTTGAATCCTGAATGTGTATATTGTTTCCACATTAATATTTTATCCTTCTAGTCTACCCCAAGTTGTGTGTGAAGTGATATTAAAATACAGATTGCTTACCTTTTTGATAAATAAATATCTGAACTTAGAAATTCCTAGGCAACTCCTAGACTAAAACTAGTTTGAAAGGAAAATTGTTCAGTTTAATTTTTAAAAGAAAATTTTATAGAAAGCATTTCAAAATAATTAGCACACCCTAATGTTGTTTCCCATTCCATCCTAAAGCTACCTAAGGTTTCTAAACACTGAAGTTGGAAATCTGGTCTTAAAGGTTTTAAGATTAAAAGAGCTTTCCAAGCCTGATTCATATTGAGATAACTATTATACTTGATCCAAACACTGTCTTTCACATTCATGGCAAAAATAAAGTTATTTGGAGGAGGAAATGAATGGTTTTATGTATCAATTCAGTATTATAATAAGAATTAATGATAGTCTTTCTCAGTCAGTTCTAAGTAGGCTATATTGCCAGGAGAGTATATCAGATAACACATGTGCATAATAACCATTTTAATCAGATCTATTAAAAATAACTACCCACTAGATCATGAAATGTCTATGAATACACTTGGTAAGCTTTAGGTTGGTTTATCAGAATGAAAGAACATGTGCCATGAAGGAATCTAGACTGGTTTCCTCTGGCCAGAAACAGCCTGGCCCATTTGCTCTATATTGCTACACAACTGTTACTATTTTTTACATATGTCTTGATGTCAGAAATGGAGAAACAATAGAAAAGCTAACATAGGATTGCAAAATGAATTATCAGCTTTATCAACAGAACACTGAATAGCAGGTCTAGAATTAGGCTTAGGAAACAAGGTTGATCATTGCTTCTAATAGGTATCTGTATAATTTATTTTTGTATTTTGATCTTATATTCAGCCATCTTGCCAAAAATACTAATTCTAATGATGCTCTGTAACTGACATTTTGTTTTTTGTGAAAATAATTCCATCAAAAAAGGTAATGACAAGTTTGGACTTGTTTTTTCCCTTGACTAATTATGTATATTTTGTTCATGTCTATTTAACTTACATACTGTTATCAGCAGATGTTACCAATAAAAAAATCAAGTAGATATGGTGATAACTGATATCTTTGCTTGTCACTAATTAAATGAGAAAACTTTCAATAGTAAACACATTTTTGCTGTAGACTATTGGTAGATAATTTAACATATTAGGAAAGTTCCTTTTCTCCCTAAATTACTAAGCAATTTAATCATGAATGGGTACTGACATCAAATATTTCTTCTATATTTTTTGAAGTAAGATTATTTTCCTTTGATCTATTACTTTAATGAATGTCATTTATCATTTTTAAATGAGCACTTTTATATTCCTGTAATAGGCAAGACTCAGTCATGAGACTTAATTTTAAGTTCCTAGATTTGTTGTTTTCATATTTTGCTAAAGAGTATACAAATAATTTGATGCCTGTATTGTTTCACTTTCATATATCATCAACCTGATTTATTTTTAAGGTTATAGGTTAAGCCAGCTTACAACTGACTAATGTTTTCTTTATTTCTCATGCTCTGTAAGAGTGTTTTTTTTTTTTTTTTTCAATAAATATATTTATTTATTTATTTATTTTTGACTGTGCTGCAGCTTTATTTTTTCACAAACTTTCCTCTAGTTGTGGTGAGTGGGGGCTCTCTCCGGTTGCAGTCCTTGGGCTCCTCATTGCGGTGGCTTCTCTTGCTGTGGAGTACTGGCTCTAGGGCTTGTGGGCTTCTATAGTTGCAGCACGTGAGCTCAGAAGTTGTGGCTTCCTGACTCTGGAGCACAGGCTCAATTTTGTGGTACATGGGCTTATTTGCTCCATGTCATGTGGGATCTTCCCCGATCAGGGATCGAACCTATCTGTCCTGCATTGGCAAGCAGATTATTTACCATGGAGCCTCCAGGGAAGTCTTGTAAGAATCTTTAGGATACTCATTTCTGACACTTCTTGAGGCTTGCTTTATGACCACATACATACACAATTTTCATGTGTGCTTCTTGTATGCTTGAGAAGGTGGGTTCTCTCGTTGCTGCATGCAGGGCATCATATAGGTGTATTAAATTAAATTTAACTGATTTTCCTGTTCAGCATTTCATTCCTTCACTACTGTTGTGCATGCATGTGTGAGTACTTAATCGCTTCAGTCGTATCTAACCCTTAACAACACCATGGACTGTATTCCACTAGGCTCCTCGGTCCATGGGATTCTTCAGGTAAGAATACTGGAGTGGGTTGCCCTACCCTTCTCCAGGGGACCTGCCGACCCAGGGGTTGAACCTGCGTCACTATTGTTGTACTGATTTTTTGAAAGTGATTCTTGGCATGACTGCAATAATGAATTTGGCAGCTTTCCTTTGTGATTCTATCAATTATATCTTAACATATTTTCATTTCACTAGGTGTATTCAGAATTGGAATGATATTACTTTGGTGAGTGGAACATTTTATCACTGTGGTTTATCTCTTACTCTTATAAAGTTCATTGTGAATTAAGCCTCATACTTGGGTGTGAGGTGTATTGGAGATACAGATCGCTACAGTATGGTGGTGACAACTCAGTATACAACTTCATTGTCATTTCTTGAGGGAATAGTAAAGAGGGAAAGAAGAGGCACTCTAGTTTCTGCCTGGAAGGGATTAATTTCATTTCTGCCCATATTTCATTGGTAAGAATGAGCCACATGGCCATTGCGGGTCCATTCAGGCTCTCTCCCATGTCATTCTCCCTGGATCTGGGAGAGAGAGAAATTCCACCTCTGAGCTTTCTTAACTGTGAAGGTATCAGAAGAAAGATGGAACATTGTTTTTGTTCAGTCTTTCAGTCATGTCAGGCTCTTTGCAACCCCATAGACTGAAGCACACCAGGCTTCCCTGTCCTTAACCATCTCTGGAGCTTGCTTAAGCTCATGTCTATTGAGTCAGTGATGCCATCTAACCATCTCATCCTCTGTCATCCCCTTCTCCTCCTGCCTTCAGTCTTTCCCAGCATCAGAGTCTTTTCCAATTAGTCAGTTCTTCACACCAGGTGGCCAAAATATTGGAGCTTCAACTTCAGCATCAGTCCTTCCAATGAATATTCAGGACTGATTTCCTTTAGGATTGACTGGTTTGATCTTACTGTCCAACGGACTCTCAAGAGTCTTCTCCTACATTACAGTTTAAAAGCATCGTTTCTTCGGTGCTCAGCCTTCTTTATAGTCCAACTCTCACATCCAAATGTGACTACTGGGAAAACCATAGGTTTGACTAAACGAACCTTTGTCAGCAAAGTGGTGTCTCTGCTGTTTAATATGCTGTCTAGGTAGATGGAACATTATATATTGACTTTTAAAGCCTTCACCTGGAAGTAACAGACATTATTTCCACTCACATTTTATGGGCCAAATAAAGTGACATTGCTATGCATAACTTCAAGTGGAGTGAGCAAATACATTTTTGACAAGCCCAGGGAAGCAGACAGTTCAAAATACTTAGTGAACATAATTATTGATCAGCATTTAGTTAAGAAATAATGATTATATGGACTAAGAAAGTGGCAGAGATGGACATAAATGAATTCCTTTTAATGTATTTGCATGTACAAGCAACAAAATTTGCTGAATGATTAGATAATGAAATAAGTGACTTTTTCAGCATGCTGCCAAGAGGTGGGTGGTAGTGTCGATTACAGGTATGTGAAAGAATCGGGAGAAACAGGTTTTATTGTCATTGAGGCAAAAGGGAGAATCAGCTTTATTCTTTAATTACAGAAAGTAAAGCCAAAATAATGGGTTGCATAACTCTATACATCTTTTTAGTTCACTGCATCTCCTTTTCATAGGTGGGATATGCAGAGCTCTCTACAAAACTTAAGAGAAAAAAACCCTTTTCCTTAAGTAGATTTTTGAGAAAGGAGATGTTTAAAAAAGGAAAATCCCACCCATTGTGCCCAAGGCCACACCAGCGTCTATTGTTTGCACTCCTAGTTCAAAGTCCACTTTTTCTGTGACTCTTTTAAGAGGCTCTTGTCAATTTAAATTTCTTGGTTGTCAGGTACAATGGTGATGTGTTTCATCTGGCTGTGTCAAGCACATCACTTTTTCCCTGTTCACAATGAAGAGAGTTCAGCTGGAAAGGCATGCTTTGGGGAAGATTTCAAACCAACTAAAATCCAACCCTACCTTTTAAATTGATTTAAATTAAGTTTGACATGAAGTATGGCATCCTGGACCATTCAAACTGCAATTGACTTTGACAGTGTTCAATTGATTACACCTTTTATTGTGATTATGCAGAGACTGTGTTGCATATTAAAACTTCCAGGATGTTAGCTATCCAAAATTTAGTACTCCTTTATCTCCAACTGCAGAGGTATATAATCTGACATTTGTCATAAAAATATTAGTTCTTCACATTAAAAAAAATCATAGACATCTCCACAATGCTTAGAAGAAAACTTTTAGTAAATTTAAATTTTTTCTTCTTTTTTTAAGTTCATATCTTACTTTCTAGCCTTATCTTTTCCCAAACTACTACATAGATTGACACATACCAATATCCATATGCTATTAATTTCAGCTTTTTCTAGAATTAAGCAAAAAAATAAGGTTAAGTGTTAAGAGAGATCCAATTCTGATTCTCTATCATCCTTTCTGGCACTCTAACCAGACTCCCTCATGTGGTAGCCCTGAAACATTCCATCCTGATCTGTGTGTACACGTTGATCCGAAACTCTACTGCTATATTAAAAATGGATAACCAACAAAGACCTACTGTATAGCACAGAAACTCTGTTCAACGTTATGTGGCAGCCTGGATGGGAGGGGAGTTTGGAGGAGAATGGATACATATATTAATATATGTATGGCTGTGTACCTTTGCTGTCCAACTGGAACTGTTACAACATTGTTAATCAGCTATACTCCAATACAAAACAAAAAAGTTTAAAAAAAAGGTCCACCTTGATCAGCTGTATTCCTTCTGGTAACTTCTCCAGAAAAGAAATTGAACTAATATAAGTCAAATATCCAGAAAACACATTCTTTAGTAAATTTTATCCAAATTAGGTCAAAATGTTTACATGAGGACCATTCTCTGGGATTGGAGTATGAGAGTTTGGCTTTATCCAGTTAAAGTCACTGTCAGGAACAGAGAGCAGGAGTGATTGAGATCAGATCCAACCTAACATGGTGGTTGAGGAAAGGGAAGAGGAGTTCCATCAAAAGTGATACCAGTACAGTAACTACATATTATTCACCATTTTATCTTTTTACTCTTGTTTCATTGCTAAGTCATGTCCGACTCTGTTGAGACCCAAAAGACTGTAGCTCAGCAGACTCCTGTTTCCTTGGGATTTCCCAGATGAGAATACTATAGTGGGTTGCTATTTCCTTCTCCAGGGAATCTTCCCGACCCATGGATCAAACCCTTGTCTCCTCCATTGGCAGGCAGATTCTTTACCATTGAGTCACCTGGGAAGCACCCTCTGCCTCCACACACACAATTTTTTATCTTATTATCTAGTATTCATAGATATTCAACAAAATTTTAAAGGATAAAAGGACTGTGGTCCTTTACATTTTAAACTGGTATACTATACTAAGTAGTTTAAATTATGCAAAGGGAGAAAGATGGATAAAAGTCATAACCACTGAAAGTATATTGAACAAAACTGAAAACTTGTCTTCATCATATTTTTTCTCAGTGTACTCCCTCCTCTCTCATTTTGCTGACCAGTGTTTTCTTCATAGCTTTCATAGCTTCTCTATTCCCTTGCAAAGACTTCTTTCAGCTACATGTTTACTATTGGCTCATGAAGTGGCTTCTGTCAATTAGGAAATTTCCATTTTATCTGGAAGAATTCAGAACTACTCAAAAGATTCCAGGATATATGACTCAATAACCGAAGAATGTGCCAGATTTCAGCCTCCACACACAGTACTAGGGTGTCTATGATGTATAGATTTGCAGTTTTCAAATTACTTAATCAGTTATACTCTCGCTTTAGCTACGTGATAAGAGGAGTATGAAAGATTCTGCAGCCAACTCAACTCTCGGCTCCCATGAAACTGAGATACCTCACACATATTTGGTTTTCCATAACTCAAAAAAGAGAAAGAGCTGGGAGTTGCTCCTGGAAATTTTCAGAAGCTCTCTGTGATTGTTTGTGCTTTCTTTCTTCTGTTATGCTTTATTGGATGGTATGAAATAATGTTCAAAAGTAATTTTTACTAGCTTCCGGGGTGGCTCAGAGAGTAAAGAATCTGCTTGCAATGCAGGAGACCTGGGGTTCATTTCCTGGGTTGAGAAGATGCCCTCGAGTAGGGATTGGCTACCCACTCCAGTATTCTTGCCTGGAGAATTTCGACGGACAGAGGAACCTGGTGGGCTACAGTCCATGGGATCACAAAGAGTCAATTTATACTTTTGGACTTTCCTGGTGGCTCAGTAATAAAGAATCTGCCTGCAATGTGGGAAACTCAGGAGATGTAGGAGATGCAGAAGACGTGGGTCTCATCTCTGGGTCGGGAAGATCTCCTGGAGGAGGAAATGACAACCCACTTCAGTATTCTTGCTGGGGAAATTTCATGGACAGAGGAGCCTGAAGGGCTGTAGTCCTTGGGATTGCAAAGATTCGGACCCAACTGAATGATTGAGCATGAAGTATACCCTGTAGCGGTGGTCCCCAACCTTTTTGGCACAAGAGACTGGTTTCATGAAAGATAATTTTTTCATGGATGTGAGGAGGGTGGGGGTTTCAGGATGACTAGAGCTTATATCATTTATTGTGCATTTTATTTCTGTTATTACATCAGCTCCCCAGATAACCACAATGGTGTGATCACTCACCTAGAGCCAGATATCCCGGAATGCAAAGTCAGGTGGGCCTTAGGAAGAAAGTCTGCAATCAAAGCTAGTGGAGGTGATAGAATTCCAGTTCAGCTATTTCAAATCCTGAAAGATGATGCTGTGAAAATGCCGGACTCTATATGCCAGCGAATTTGGAAAATTCAGCAGTAGCCACAGGACTGGAAAAGTAAGTTTTCATTCCAATCCCAAAGAAAGGCAATGCCAAAGAATGTACAAACTACACACAATTGCATTCATCTCACATGCGAGTAAAGCTCAAAATTCACCAAGCTAGGCTTCAACAGTATGTGAACTGTGAACTTCCAGATGTTCAAGCTGATTTAGAAAAGGTGGAGGAACCAGAGATCAAATTGCCAACATCCTTCAGATCATCAAAAAAGCAAGCGAACTCCAGAAATACATCTACTTCTGCTATATTGACTACGCCAAAGCCCTTGACTGTGTAGATCACAACAAACTGTGGAAAATTCTTCAAGAGATGAGAGTATCAGACCACATGACCTGCCTCCTGAGAAATCTGTATGCAGGTAAAGAAGCAACAGTTAGGACTAGACATGGAACAAAGGACTGGTTCCAAATTGGTAAAGGAGTACATCAAGGTTGTATATTGTCACCCTGCTTATTTAACTTATATACAGAATACATCATGCACAATGCCAGGCTGGATGAAGCATAAGCTGGAATCAAGATTTCAGGAAGAAATATCAATAACCTCAGATATGCAGATGACACCACTCTTATGTCAGAAAACAAAGAACTACAGAGCCTCTTGATGAAAGGGAATGAGGAGAGTGAAAAAGTCAGCTTAAAATTCAACATTTAGAAAACTAAGACCATGGCATCTGGTTACATCACTTCATGGCAAATAAATGGGGAGACAATGGAAACAGTGACAGACATTATTTTCTTGGCCTCCAAAATCACTGCAGATGGTGATTGCAGCCATGAAATTAAGATGCAGGCTCCTTGGAAGAAAAGTAATGACCAGCCTAGACAGCATATTAAAAAGCAGAGACATTACTTTGCCAACAAAGGTCCATCTAGTCAAAGCTATGGTTTTTCCTGTAGTTATGTATGGATGTGAGAGTTGGACTCTAGAGAAAGCTGAGTGCCGAAGAATTGATGCTTTTGAACTGTGGTATTGTAAAAGACTCTTGAGGATCCCTTGGACTGCAAGGAGATCCAACCACTCCATCCTAAAGGAAATCAGTCCTGAATATTTACTGGAAGAACTGATGCTGAAGCTGAAACTCCAATACTCTGGCCACCTGATGTGCAGAACTGACTCATTGGAAAAGACCCTGCCTCTGGGAAAGATTGAAGGCAGGAGGAGAAGGGGACAACAGAGGATGAGATGGTTGGATGGCATCACCGACTCAATGGAGGTAAGTTTGAGCAAGCTCTGAGAGTTGGTGATGGACCGGGAAGCCTGGCGTGCTGGAGTCCGTGGGGTCACAAAGAATTGGATGTGACTGAGCAATTGTACTGACTGACATCAGCTCCACCTCAGATCATCAGGCATTAGATCCAGCGATTGGGAAACACACCTTTTGTGTTTTAACAAAAGATATAGTCTTTTGTTAAAAGAAAAAAAAAAATATATATATATATAGAAATATAATTGGCTTACAGTGCTATGTTAGTTTCAGATGTACAGCAAAGTGATTCAATTATATAGATATATTTTTAAGACTTTTCCTATTATATGTTATTATAGGATGTTAAGTATAGTTCTCTGTGCTATAGAGTAGGTCCTTGGTGGTTATCTGTTTTATATATAGTAGTCTGTTTATGTTAATCCCAATCTCTACCCTGTACAATCTTGTGTCTTCTTCCATTTACAGGCAAATCTCATTGTGTTTCACAAATGCTTCGATTTTTATAAATTGAAGGTTTGTGACAACCCTGCATGACAGATGGTGGTTAGCATTTCTAAGCAATAATGTATGTTTTAAGTTATGTACTTTTTTAGATATAATTGTACTGCACACTTAAAAGACTACAGGATAGTGTAGATATAATTGCTATGTACACTTGGAAACCAAAAAAAAATTGTGAGAGACTTACTTTAATGTGATATTTGCTTTATCGAAGTCACAATATCTCTGAGGCATCCCTGGATCCCATCCTGAGTAATTAACTCCTCTCCCATTGCTGCACCACTGAATATAATACTTTGGCTAAGAGCATGGACTTGGCGTACAATTTCTGTTTTGAATCTTTATTATTCCAGTTGCTAAATGTGAGTTTGAAGAGTAGTTACTTAACATTTCTAAGCTTTGCTTCCTCACCTGTATAATGAGTGCAATTGTAGTACCAGACTTAGGAGTTTGTTGTGAGAATTAATGAATAATTATGCGTAAGGTGTGTTTTAAAATATTTATGTATTTATTTGGCTGTGCCTAGTCTTGGTTGTGGCACATGGCATCTTAAATTGCAGCATGCAGACTCTTGGCTGGGGCACGTGGGATCTAGTTCATCACTGACCAGGGATGGAAACCAGATCTCCTGGATTGGACGCTTGCGGTCTCAGCCACTGGAGAATCAGGAAGTTCCTACGGTGTTTAAAATTGTGCTCATAGTTATTAGTATTATTTACTGCAACCGCCATCGCCAACACATCTACTGCTGATACCACTACAGCTACTACAATTACTATGATCATCATCTTATTATAGACGGGACGTGTTCACACTAGCCTTCTGTTGAATTCAATCTCTGCTGTCTGTTCTAGTCTGACTCCAAATTATATTTACAGAATATTTTGTCCCTGACTTTTTAAGCTCAAATAAGGTTAGATTTTTAAGAAATTATCACTCAAACTTGATTACCCTAGCAAAATATGTGTCTTGGTTTTTGTCCTCTTCACTGTGGTACATAAAATTCCCTATCAAATATGCATGCAACTCATTTTAGGCTATCATATCTGTATTTGAGAATGGCTTATAATTCAACACCATTTTCTAAGGAACAAATAAAGTCTGGATAACTTAAAATGAAAAAGTGAGATAAGATTTGGGAGGATATGAAAAGGCTTTCACTATCAGATAATGATTGCACGCATGCATGCTCAGTCTCTCAGGTTCAGTCATGTCTGACTCTTTGCAACGCTATGAATTGTAGCCTGCCAGGCTCCTCTTTCCATGGATTTCCCAGCAAGAATACTGGAGTGGGTTGCCAATTTCTCCTCTAAGGGATCTTCCCAATCCAGGGATCAAACCCACATCTCTTGCGTTTCCTTACATTGGCAGGGGGATTCTTTACCACTGAGCTAACTGGGAAGGCCCAGAGAAAGGCTAGGAATGTGTCAAAAGCTAACATGGTCTAATTAAAAATGAAACAATGTTCCAGCATTTTTCCAGAAATGCATAATTTAAAATAAAGATAAAGATATTCCTCGTAACAGCTCTAATGTAGTTTAAATTAAGAGCAGGGAACACAATATTTTAGTTCCTGATGTATATTAATACTTAAAAGTCAAATCAATGATTAATATGTAGATTTGCATAATTGCAAAACTGTATTTTTAGTATTTGTTTATAAATCCTACATTATTGTATTAATGATTTCATGTTATAAAATATGCAAAAGTATAAATTAAAAATAAAAATTATTTTAAAATTTATTTATTCATGATTTAAAAACATTTCACTCATAGATAATATGATAGAAGATGCTTTGCTAATTTTGAAAAATTAGTAAAGCACTTTGAGTCAACAAATTCTGAGTTTGATTTTTAGTTAAGTTTATATAAATAATTGATTTTATTCACTGTTGCAGGTAAAAAAAAATATGTCATAATAAGGTTAGTTTCAAACTAAAGAAGTACTGTCATCTATGCCTACCACATCAGTCACACTTAAAATTCTGTCAGTGTTTTTACTGAAATTGACCTGGTAAAGTTTCACTTTCCCTAGTACCCAGTACTTTTTTTAAGCTGATCAGAAAATGATGCATTTTAATATTATTAACTAGTATATTGAACAACCAGGGAAACATTCACTTAAAAATTTTTAAATACATTAAAACATTTTATTTCTGGAGTTTGAAACTCTGAATATTTTAATAGGTGACACACATTCATTTTCAGCAACTAAACTGCATAATGAAAATGGTCACCAAGAGCCCATATCAATAATTTTTACTCTATAGCACAAGTTTCTTTCAAAAACTCAAAAACTGCCATTCACTGTTTCACCAGTCCAAGTTTGATGCATGAAACAGGGCACTCAAAGATGGTGCACTGGGACAACTCAGAGGGATGGAATGAGGAGGGAGGTGGGACGGGGGTTTGGGATGGGGCACACATGTACACCCATGGCTGATTCATGTCAATGTGTGGCGAACACCACCACAATATTGTAAAGTAACTAGCCTCCAATTAAAATAAATAAATTAATTTTTAAAATGCTAATGTACTTTGAAGAGTCACATTTTCTTTTTCATATTTGCCTGAAACCATATGAGAAAATTTCCACTTATTTGGAAAGATTTTTCTCTAAAAGAAAAATGTGTTGTTTATATCCAAGTTAAACTCAAGTTTTTGAGACAAAGCAGTCAGCCCATTTCTAAGTAATACTTTTGATCCTCAGGCTCATAGCTCTTCCTGTAGTAATCTATTTTAAAGATTTTACTATGTATAAAGATTTTTATTTTTTATATCAATAGTACCAACATAGTGAAGTATTTTATCCACTGTTGCCTTTATTTTCCTTCCTTTAATGTCTTGGCTACAAATAATGCAATAAATGCATTTCATGTATGATGCAATTTCCTCAATGTTATCTTCTACTCATCTTTTTTTTTAAATGAAGTCAAGGCAACCAGTATTTGGTGGTTACATTTACATATTTTTTATAATTAATGAAAATAATTATATACTATTAATTAAAATAATTATTTACTGTTGAAACTTTATCAGATGAGTTTCCCTTGTAGCTCAGTTGGTAAAGAATCTGCCTGCAATGCAGGAGACCTAGGTTCGATTCCTGGGTTGGGAAGATCCCCTGGAGAAGAAAATGGCAACCCACTCCAGTATTCATGTCTGGAGAATCCCATGGACAGAGGAGTCTGGCAGACTACAGTCCATGGGGTTGCAAAGAGTTGGACACAACTTAGCAACTAAACCACCAAACACCACCACCACTTTATCCAACACATATTGTTTTGAGAGGTTCACAGAAAAAAAAAAAAAATTTATTTGAATATTTTATCCTCAAATTTCTTGAGATAAGATATGTTAGAAACATGTTTACCATCCAAATATAGTAGCTCACATACTCAGTAACTTAATCTGTTACTTGCTTTTCTATATTTTGGCACTATTTTCTGTGTATCTTTTAACAGTATCTTCTGATGAAAGAACACATTTCTAGTTTAAGATCAGATTATTTTTCTAGTGTATTATTTTAGCAAGTTTCACTCTGAAAGGAATAGCAAGTGTTTCTCCAATTATATCTGATTATTCTTTTTCAATACTAAGAATTCTCAAAAAATCCATCTAAATATTTACTGTTGTATTGACATCAGTGATATTTTATAAAGAGTTTTACTGAGCATTAATGTTTTTAAAAATCACTGAAACTATTGTAGATGTTTTTATTCCTGCTTTGTATGCTTATTTTTAAAATGTATTTTGTTATTCATCATGGTGAATTCATATGATAATTAATATCTAAAAGTAAAATATTTACTTAAGGTGTTGGACATTTTAAGAATAATGCTATAAATCCATGTTACAAATATAATCCTTAAATGTGAATTTGAAATCAAACTTTTGTTCAGATCTGATTAGCTTACCATTGTTTTAATCTTGTGCTGTGGGTAATGAAATGGCAGGCTAGATTTAGAAATGTCAGGTCTGCTGTTATGATATACAGACTGAGTGAGGATGCTAGTGATGATCTGTATCAAATATTAATTAAGAGAAGACATAGAGTTATTTGAAGAAATTATGGTCAGAAACTTCTAAAAATTGATGAAAAACATTAGCATACCCAACTCAGAAGCTTAAATTTTATATAAACTCAGAGATCCACATGGTCAAAATCACATTGATCAAAGTCAATGACAAAAAGTCTTGAAAGTAGTTTGTATGTGCGTGCTCAGTCATGTCTGACTCTTTGCGACCTCATGGACTATAGCCCACCAGGCTCCTCTCTCCATGAGATTTCCCAGGCAAGAATGCTGGAGTGGGTTACCATTTCCTCCTCCAGGGGATCTTCCCTACCCAAGGATTCAAATCTTTTGCATTTCCTGCATTGGCAGCAGGACTCTTTGCACTAGCGCCACCTGGGAAGTCCTTGAAAGTAGTAAGACTAAAGCAGCTCATATACAAGATGCGAACAATAAAGACAGAAATGGTATGGACCTAACAGAAGCAGAAGATATTAAGAAGAGGTGGCAAGAATAAACAGAAGAACTATATGAAAAAGATCTTCACAACCCAGATAATAACAATGGTGTGATCACTCATCTAGAGCCAGACATCCTGGAATGCGAAGTCAAGTGGGCCTTAGGAAACATCACTATGAACAAAGCTAGTGGAGGTGATGGAATTCCAGTTGAGCTATGTCAGATCCTAAAAGGATGATGCTGTGAAAGTGCTGCACTCAATATGCCAGCAATTTTGGAAAACTTAGCAGTGGCCACAGGACTGGAAAAGGTCAGTTTTCATTCTAATCCCAAAGAAAGGCAATGCCAAAGAATGTTCAAACTACCACACAATTGCACTCATTTCACACACTAACAAAGTAATACTCAAAATTCTTTAAGCCAGGTTTCAACAACACATGAACCATGAACTTCCAGATGTTCAAGCTGGATTTAGAAAAGGCAGAGGAACCAGAGATCAAATTGTCAACATCCGTTGGATGATCATAAAAGCAAGAGAGTTCCACAAAAACATCTACTTCTACTTTATTGACTGTGTCAAAGCCTTTGACTGTGTGGATCACAACAAACTGTGGAAAATTCTTAAAGAGAATACCAGACCACCTGACCTGCCTCCTGAGAAATCTGTATGCAGGTCAAGAAGCAACAGTTGGAACTGGTCATGGAACAATAGACTGGTTCCAAATCAGGAAAGGAGTAGGTTAAGGCTGTATATTATCACCCTGCTTATTTAACTTACATGCAGAGTACATCATGAGAAACACTGGGTTGGATGACACACAGGCTGGAATCAAGATTGCTGGGGGGAAATATCAATAATCTCAACATGCAGATGACACCACACTTATGTCAGAAAGAAAAGAAGAACTAAAGAGCCTCTTGATGAAAGTGAAAGAGGAGGGTGAAAATGTTGACTTTAAACTCAGCTTTCAGAAAACTAAGATCATGGCATCTGGTCCCATCACTTTATGGCAAGTAGATGGGGAAACAGTGGAAACAGTGACAGGCTTTATTTTGGGGGGCTCCAAAACCACTGTAGATGGTGACTGCAGCCATAAAATTAAAAGATGTTTGCTCCTTGGAAGAAAAGTTATTACCAACTTAGACAGCATATTAAAAAGCAGAGACATCACCCTGCCAACAAAGGTCCATCTAGTCAAAGCTATGGTTTTTCCAGTAGTCATGTATAGATGTGAGAGTTAGACTAGAAAGAAAACTGAGCACTGAAGAACTGATGCTTTTGAACTATGGTGTTGGAGAAGACTCTTGAGAGTCCCTTGGACTGCAAGGCAGTCCAACCATTCCATCCTAAAGGAAATCAGTGCTGAATATTCATTGGAAGGACCAATGTTGAAGCTGAAACTCCAATCCTTTGGCCACCTGATGCTGCAGTCCATGGGGTCATAAAGAGTTGGATATGACTGAGTGACTGAACTGAACTGAACTGAACAGGGATCCTTAATAAGATTAACAGCTGATTTCTCATTAGAAACCATGGTGGCCTGAAAGTAGTTGTCTTAATTTGGGCTGCTGTAACATAATACCAGAGACAGTGTGGCTTTCAAACAACAGAAATTTATTTCTCACAGTTTTGACAGTTTAGAGCCCATGATCAAGGTACCAGAATATTCAGTGTTTGGTGAAGTTTTGCTTCCTGAATCATAGATGGCATCATCTCCCTGTGTTCTGAAAGAGAATTTTCTGTGTCTCTATTATAAGGGCACTAATTCCAATCATGAGTGGTCCATACTCATGACCTAATCTACCCAAAGACCCCCACATCTTAACACCATCATTTTGGGGGTTAGGGTCTCAATATATGAATTTTAAGGATCCTGACAGTGGTAAGATGACATAGTCAATGTTCCAAAAGAAAAAATGTCTGTCAATCGTGAATTGTTTGTCCAGCAACTATCATTCAAAATTAAAGGACAAAACAAGCATTTTGTTCTCAAAAGAACAAAAACAAAGAAAAAAAAACTGTTGGACTATTAGACTTTCCCTACAAGAAATGCTAAAAGGCAATTTTCAGGCTGAAATGAAAAGACATTAGAAAATAAGTAGACCTCACTTAGGATACATAGGAAAGGATACATACATAAGATACATAGAAAAAAAGATTTTGTATAATATTAAATTTAAACTGATATTAATTCAGACTGGAGTGTTAATTTATTGTTGATTATAATTCATGAAGCAACCACTCAAAAATATCTCAAAACAAATAATATAAAGATAATAAAAGAATCTAACTGATAGCCAAGAAAATATCTGTTTAACAATTATAAGACACCTTTTGAAGGATTATGGAACAGAAAAAATATATAGCATAGAGAAAACAAACAGCAAATTGGCAGAAGTGAGTTCTTTTCAGTAATTACCTGTAAGTTAAGCTCTCATATTAATAAGTAGAAATTCTTAGAATACTATTTTTCCCTCTGAGATTAAGAATAGTAAGAGGGTCTGCTCTTACAACTCCTATTCAACATTGATCTAAAATTCATATGGAAATACAAGGATTCCTGAATAGCCAAAATAACCTTGAAAAATAAGTAAGTTGGAGGATTCACACATGATTCAAAAACTAACTACAAAGATATAGAAATTAAAAGAGTTGGTACTGCCATGAGCACAAATGAATAGATCAGTGGAATAAAATTAAGATTACAGAAATAAACCCACATGTCTATGCTCAACTGATTTTAGACAGGGATGACAAGACTATACAATGGGAAAAGAATAGTCTTTACAGCAAATTGAGTCAGTTCAGTCGCTCAGTAGTGTCCAGATCTTTGCAACCCCATGGACTGAAGCATGCCAGTCTTCCCTGTCCTTCACCAACTCCCAGAACTTGCTCAAACTCATGTCCATCAAGTCAGTGGTGCCATCCATCTATTTCATCCTCTGTCATTCTCATCTCCTCCTACCCTCAATCTATCCCAGCATCAGGGTCTTTTCTAATGAGTCAGCTCTTCGCATAAGGTGGCCAAAGTATTGGAGCTTCAACTCCAGCATCAGTCCTTTCAATGAATACTCAGGATTAATTTCTGTTAGAATTGACTGGTTTGAATCTTTGCTGTCCAAGGGGCTCTCAAGAGTCTTCTCCAACACCACAGTTCAAAAGCATCAATTTTTTGGTGCTCAGCCTTCTTTATGGTCCGACTCTAACATCCATAAATTATTACTGGAAAAAACCATAGCTCTGACTAGACTGACCTTTGTTGGCAAAGTAATGTCTCTGCTTTTTAATATGCTGTCTAGGTTTTTCATATTTTTTTTTTCCAAAGAGCAAGTGTCTTTTAATTGCATGGCTGCAGTCACCATCTGTGGTGATTTTGTAGCCCAAGAAAATAAAGTCTGTCACTGTTTCCATTGTTTCCCCATCTATTTGCCATGAAGTTATGGGACCAGATGCCATGATCTTAGTTTTTTGAATGCTGAGTTTTAATCTAGCTTTTTCACTCTTGTCATTCACTTTCATCAAGAGGTTCTTTAGTTCCTCTTCATTTTCTGCCATAAGAGTGGTGTCATCTGTGTATCTGAGGTTATTGATATTTCTCCTGGCAATCTTGATTCCAGCTTGTGCTTCATTCAGCCTGGCACTTCTCATGATGTACTCTGCATATAAGTTAAACAAGCAGGGTGACATATACAGCCTTGACATACTCCTTTCCCAATTTTGGACCAGTCTGTTGTTCCCTGTCCAGTTCTAACTGTTGCTTCTTCACCTGCATACAGGTTTCTCAGGAGGCAGGTCAGGTGGTCTGGGTATTCCTATCTCTTTAAGAATTTTCCACAGTTTATTGTGATCCACACAGTTATAGCCTTAACTCAGTGAAGCAGATGGTTTTCTGGAACTCTCTTGCTTTTTCTATGTTCCAATGGATGTTGGCAATATGATATCTGGTTCAGCAAATGACACTGGGCAATTGGATATCCACATTCAAAATAATAAGTTTGTTCTCTTCATTTTATATGCAAAAATTGACTCAAAATCTATCAAAGGCTAAAAGTATAAGAACTAAAATTATAAAACAGAAAAAAAATAGGTTAAAAACATCTTGACTTTGGATTAGGCAATACTTTCTTAAATATGACAGCAAAACCAGAAGAATATTAAAAGAAAACTTTTAGAATGGGAGAAACTATTTGAAGTCATATACTTGAAAAGGACCCGAACATAGATAGAATTCTTAGAGCTCCACAATAAAAACACAAATTTTTGTTGTTTAGTCACTAAGTCATGTCCGACTCTTCTGTGACCCTGCCAGACTCTTTTGCAGTCAAATAACCCAGTTTAAAAATGGAAAAATGACTTGGATGGATGTTTCTCCAAAGAAGATATACAATGACTAGTATCAAAAGATATTATTTAACTGAAAAAAATAACAAGTGTTGATAGTGTCCGTATGTATGTGAAAAAGTAGAATCCTCATATACTGGTGGAAATGCAAAATGGGCAGCAACTATGGGTAGGTTTGGCAGCTTCTCAGTAAATTAAATACATAATTACTGTATGATCCAGTAATATCACTTCTATGTATATGCACAGGATTTCCCTGGTGGCTTAGATAGTAAAGAATCTGCCTACAGTGCAATGCATGAGAACTTAGTTCGATCCCTAGGTTGGGAAATCCCTTGGAGAAGGGAATGGCAACCCACTCTAGTATTCTTCCCTGGAGAATTTCATGGACAGAGGAGCCTGGCAGGCAACAGTTCATGGGATCAGAAAGTCAAACACATAAACTGAAAATATATGTTCACAAAAGCTCATACATGAATGTTCTTAGCAGCATTGTTCGTAATAGCAAAAAAGTGAAAACAATCTACATTTTCCATCATATGATGAATAGATTATTCAAAATGTATCTGCACAGTGGAATATTGTTCAACCATTAAAAGGGGTGAAGAAAGTACTGATAATTATGCAGCATGGATGGAGCTTGACAACATTATGCTAAGTGAAAGAAGCCAGACACAGAAGGTAACCTATTGTGTGATTCCTTTTATATGAAATGTCCAGAGTAGAGAAATCAATGGAGACAGTATACTATGTTAGTGGTTGCCAGAGGTGAGGGGAAATTGGGAGGTTTAGGGTTTCTATTTATGTCTAATATTTTATAGTGGTGAGGGTTTCACAGCATTGCAAATATACTTAAAATCACTGAGTTGTATACTCTGAAGTGGTTTTAAAAATAAAACTATCATCATAATTACTACCCCATCTTCCCTGAAATGCATTTTCGCAGTCTCACCTTTGGGACACCTGTCCAGAAGAGTTCTATTGTAGTGAAAAGATGCCCCTATGTATGCTGATCCACTGAATCCCACTGTTGGAAATATAATCAATCACCTTCCTAGAGTAAGGAACTGGACAACAGCAGCTGAAAGGATAGAGAAATGACGACGTGGTCAGCTCCCAGACACATTATCAGTTAACCTCTGCACAAGGAAAACATAAAATAAATGTAGGCATAAAAACAAAGTGCTGCAGAAAGAACACTTTATTGTAGAAGCAGCATTTACTGTAAAAGCAGCATTCAAGGAAACTTGAAATTTGAAGGAAATATAATTATGAAGCAGGGTTTCCCTGGTGGCTCAGTGATAGAATCTACCTTCCATTGCAGATGTGGGTACCTTCCTTGGGTGAGGAAGATCCCCTGGAGAAGGAAATGGCAACCCACTCCAGTAGTCTTGCCTGGGAAATCTCATGGACAGAGGAGCCTGGTGGGTTGCAAAAAAGTTGGACACAAGTTAGAGACTAAACAACAGCTACAACAGTTATGAAGTAGAGTGGCCATCAAAAGCAAAGACAACAGCATGAACAAACGTGGAAGAATAGAACAGTGACTGAAAGATGATACAAAAAATAGAGCTTTCCCCTGCTACCTGAAAGAAGACTTCTGTGAAAACTTGTGGAAGCTGAAATGGTGCAAAGTGAAGAAGCAATTACCTTAAGACACATCTTGATAATAGATTCACAAAATCAATTGAGATAAAGCACAGATACTCACAAACATGGCTTAAAGCTATGGTTGCTTGATGCTGAGATGCTGAGTGTAGTTCCTGGGGAAGGAACTTGAGGTCCCATACTCACTGCTCTGGCTGTGTGCTGCTTCTAGGATAATTCGCTGCAAAACAAACATGTAAAACGAAAAATCCTCTCTGGATTTCTTTCAGTTGGTGAAAACAGATACTAATGTAGGTCTTTCATAAAGCCTAGTGGCATAAAGAGAACTTTCAAAAAGCAGGAACACCTGACTCGGTATAGACACAGCTCCTCAGAATGGACTGTGAATTTATGGGTGCATAACAAACCCAAACCATAAATTTAGCTTGCTCCTTATTATTATCATTGCTCTTATTACTATCATTATTATCTTAAGCAAAACACACAAAATTATTTTACAATAGCTTCATTTCTTTGGTGAGTGTCCCTGGTGGGGATGATAATCTGTCATCAATAACTGTACCAGAAAATTAGGAACTTTTTAGACCTGAAAGTCTTAAAATTTTTCTCTTCCTAGTATTTTTATACTTTGTATTCTCATCAGTTTTCAGGGAAGAAAACATATTCAATCACTTTATACTTTCAATAGAAAAAAATTGCAGACAGCTGGGCTTGCTTACCTTATGCACACATTGACAAAATCACATTCTATTTTAGGGAAAAAGTAATCTCAGTGCCTGGCATTCCTTGTTTCCCTTCTCAACTTCCAGCTGTCCATCCTTCCAGAAAATTATTTACCTTCAAAATCAGGCTAAAACCAAAAGACTGAATACCTTAAAAATTACACAAGAGGTTAAATTCCTTACATAATGATATTCAAGAAGATTAAAGTGGAAGGGAGTGATATGATTCTACAGGTGGATAATAAGCAAATACAACAATGTAAAAGTCTAGATTGTGGGGCAATGCAGGACCTGGGTAGAGGGCATTGCATGGTCAATGAGAACATTGATGAGGCTGTGAACTAAGGAACTGACAGTACAAATGGAAAGGGGAAGTGGATGCAGAGACCACTGCACAGGTAGTTTGGTAAATGATTGGCTGTAAGAAAATGAAGACAAGTCAGTTTTGAAACCAAGTGTTGGGAAGAATGGAAAGACTATTATGTGAAGGAAAAATGAGAGGAACCAAAATTGTATTTGATAATGATTTGATTCTAAAGCATGCTCAGTTGAATTACCAGTGAGAATTTCAGTGGCAGATACCCAGCAAATAATTGCTAATTGGACGCTGTTCTCAGAAAATGAACGAGAAAGATGATTTTGAATTTCAGATACACCTGTTTATAAGCAATATTTAGGTCTATTATAGTGGAATAAAATACTTAGGAAAATAATTCAGTAAGAAAAATGTCTTCCTATTTCTAAACTACCATCATACACTTGTGTACCATAAACCCCTATAACCATAAAAGTGAATCCTAGAAGTGCTAAAACTCTACGAAGCAAAACTCATAGACTCTATTCTTCCTGAACTTGTCTTCCTCTCATTCCTGTTCTTTTTTCCCCTGGATTTAAGTTAGCGGACTCATATCATTTGAAAGTTTTACTTAGGGTGTGACTTTCTGGATCTGCCAGATGGATAATACAACATGCAATCTCTCCATGATTTCCTCAAATTTAGCTCTTACTTTCCCTGATGGCAGTTCTTTCTTCAATATAATATTTTTGCCACATTTCCCTCTTTTTCTTTATACTTTTTTTTAACTGAAAAGCCCCTTAAGTGCTATTCATTTCATCAATGATTATTCTATCTTGAACCTACATCTAGCAAGCTTTTGTTTCCAACATCTGAACAGTTACTCTTGTCAAGGTCATGAATGACTTCAGATTGAAAATCCAAGGATATATTCTAAGTGTTCATCTTCCTTAACTTTCTCAAAACAATCAATACAGATCATCTTGCAAACCTTTCTTTACTAGGCCTCTGGCAGGGACAGGTCATTGTCTCTTGCTATCTCATCATCCTCACTTTTTCAATAGGCTTTGCTGGATTTTCCTTCTCTTTTCAACGTGTACTCTATTTGAGGCCCTGTCCTGCCCTCTTCACTTCTCTCTTCTCATCTACACTCCCTGGTTATTCCATTCAGGCTCATACTTTAAAATACAGTTTGGAAAATGATGACTCCCATTTTTACAATTCCAGACCCAACTTCTTCCATAACCCAAGATTTTTATCCAACTTGCTATTTAATATCCCCACTTGTATGTCTGAAATTGAATTCAGTTCTTCTCTACTCTGTTTCTGACTCAGTTTCTCGAGGTGAATAGATGTCAACAACATATACCAAGCTGCTCAGGTCAGAAACATTGGAATCATCCCTGTTGCTTTTTTTTTTCACATTCCTCATCTATTCCATTAGGGTCCTTCAGTTATACATTTAAACTATATTCTGAACTTGGATCTTCTTATCCTATCTTCTGCTCCTTCTCTGAACTAAGTCCACTTATCTAGTCTAGGTCATCATAATAAATAACTTGGATTACTGATATCATATTCTACCTGATCTCCCAGCTCCTCATCTTGCCATGATCATTCCAACACTCCAAACACACCCATCCTAACACTCCCACATACACAATTGACTCTTCGTATAACAGCCAAAACCACTCTTGTGATCTGTTTAATGAACATGCCTCTCCCTGCACAAACTCTTTCCAAAAGAAATTTCACAAAAACAAAGAATCTACTGTGGCCTTGAGGCCTTATATAATCCAACTCCTAGCTGCCTGTATTCTCTAATTTCTAATCACTCTCTGTCTATCCAACTAGCTTTTCAAAGATGTCAATATACATCCTTCCTTTAAAGCTTCAGTTTGTGCTGCTGCCTGAACATCCCTCTTCCCAGATAGTCACCCTGTTCCCTCCCTGACATAATGCAGGTCCCAGATCAGATTACGGCACCAGGAAAAGCCCTCCTAGGCACCATCTAGTCTTCTCTCCTTACTCTGCTTTATTTTTCTTTATAGTACTTTTCAGTATTCAATATTTTATTATGGATTAATTTTTCCTGTCTTTGAGACTTTAGCATCATGAGGACAGAGAATATCTTGTTTGGATCCCTCCTTTATTTCTTATGCCCAAAATCATATTTGGGCTCAACTATTTGTTGAAGAAATGAATGAACAAGAGAATTATCAATAAATTAATATAAAAGGTGTAATGAAAATAAGTACTTCATTTGCATGACAAGAGGCCTTTAGTGACTTCACAGAGGGCAGTAGTATCATAGTGGAAGAAATTAGAAGAAACTGATTGAATTCCATGAATGTTAGCAGAGTACTTGAAGGAGGAGGGTATAATTTTGAACATACTAAATAAGCTGTTTAAGGTAGGATTAAAGATAATTTTATAGAAAAAATGCTTTCGGTGATATAATTTACTTAAATTTATAATTTTTTCTTGTGATATTGGATTATTGCATCTATGACAAAATACATTAAAACTTAAGGTAAACATTATTTTGAATATTTAACATCCAGAGCAATCCATGGGACCGTTGTCAAAGGGGTAAGTGAAAGTGTTAATCACTCAGTCGTGTCTGGCTCATTGCAACCTCTGGACTGTAGCCCACCAGGCTCCTCTTTCCATGGGATTCTCCAGGCAAGAATACTGGAGTGGGTTGTCATACCCTTCTCCAGTCAAATGGCTAATATCACTATAAATATCACTTCAAAGTAAGTTTGGACACTAAACCAAAATATAGAATTTAGTGCTAGGTTTTTATCAAATTCTTAAATAGGAATTCTTGTTCTTAGAATACAAGAGAGATGTAACTTAATGTTTTTCTTCAAAAGGAGAGAATAGTCACCAATGAGATTAAGTGACTTTATGAACTTGTCTTGGTTCAGAAGAGCAGACTAATCATAGAATTTGGTAAATTAGTTACACAAGAAATTTCATGTACATGGGGAGTATAGATTACTGGGAACAGAAAAATTACTCTAATGTAAATAAGTAAATAGTAAATGGTATGTGCTCAGTCTCTCAGCCATATCCAACTCTTTGCAACCCTATGGACAATAGTCTACAAGGCTCTTCTGTCCATGAAATTTTTCAGGCAAGAATACTGGAGTGGGTTGGCATTTCCTCCTCCAGGGGATCTCCCTGACCCAGAAAGATCTCTTGAGATGCGTCTCTTGCATGGGCAGGTGGATTCTTTGCCACTACAGCCGCCTGGGATGCCCAGGTAAATGCATTATGACTTAATCCTAAATCTTTCCTCCCTGTTTCTGGTCAGTGCTTTTTGACATTACAATGAGTCATGAACCCTTCCTGCTCGAATTCACAATGAACTTTTTCATGATCTGCAATTCCAGCCATTCTGGAACTTTTGCTGCTGCTAAAGGGCAATAGACATGAATCAGAGCAAACTCCATGAGATACTGAAGAACAGGGAAGCTGGGCATGCTGCAGTCCATGAAGTCACAAAAAGTCGGACAGGACTTAGTGACTGAACAGCAATCAACAACAATGGGGATTGGTCACTGAGTTTATAACTCTCCTGGTAGCAAAAATGGCAGTGTTATGAAGGGAAAGGGCCAGTTATTTGTTGTAGCAATCTTACTCCTCATCTGTACATCCTCCCTCCCCCAAACACATGCATTTCAACACTTTCTGTCAGCAATATTAGCAAGAAAAAGCCAATGGATTGTAATTCCACCAAGGGTTTCCCAGGTAGCTCAGCGGTAAAGAATCTGCCTGCCAGTTCAAGAGACTCTGGTTAGATCTCTGGGTCAGGAAGATCCTCTGGAGAAGGAAATGGCTACCTTCTCCAGTATTCTTGTCTGGGAAACTCTATGGACAGAGGAGTCTGGTGAATGCAGTCCTTCAGGTCACAAAAGAGTTGGACATGACTGAGCAACTACACAACAACAAAACCAAATATTGACTTCAAAATGCGTGTTTCAAATGAAGTACAAACCATGTGATGTTTGACTGGGTTTTGCCAAGTTGTCCTAGTTTTGCCCCGCAAAATAAAATCATGATGTTGAGGTACTCTTTCTGTGGGTTTTTGGTTCTTACTACCATGAACTGCTTGCATTCTAGGACACTGGAAATATAGGTATATCTAAGGCAGCTTCATGAGAAGAAAGGGATTTTAATTCTCTTTCTAAGACAAAAATATTTCTGCACTATTTTTGTATCTGCTCATCAAACAAATTAAATTTCTTTTGATCAGTTACTTCAGATCACATTATTAAAAGATTATGTTACAGCACAAACTGGTCATTTTGGGACAGAGGAAGCAAATTAGATTGTAATTCAACGCAGGCTGACAGGTTTTAGATCAAAGACTGGTTCCTGGCAATTTTCGTAATTAAGAAACTATCTATAAACATGAGGCTTGCAATGCTTAATTTGAATTCAGCATGGACCACTTTCTCCTGGTGTATGTAGAAATGTGTCACTTACTTTTAAATGAATAAACATGACTTTAGTAAAGAGTTCTTGCATTAAAGATAACATGTTGATTATTCTTTTAAACATTACTTATGTTTCAGTAAGTTCAGTTTGTTAGGTCATGGTGTTCATGGGAGTCAAGTGCCTAGTAAGGATAAGTTAGTTTCCTTTGCTCCATGTTTTCAGATAACATGCTAAGTCTGACTTATTACTACAGATTTTTATGTAGTAGGATAAGACTAAACAAGGATCAGGATAAGGCTAAAATCTTACATTCTTTAGGGTAGGCGTCCCCAACCTCTAGAACCTAATGCCTGATGATCTAAGGTGGAACTGATATAATAATAATAAATTGCACAATAAATGCAATGTATTTGAATCATCCTGAAACCATCATCTGCCACCACCTGATCCACAAAAAAATTATCTTTCATGAAACCAGTCCCTGATACCAAAATGATTGTGGACCACTGCCTTAAGGTAAACTCAGCCCTCTGAAAGTGAAAGAAGAGCAAAGGTCACTATGGGAAATCAAGTGTGTCCCTAAGGGCTTCCCTGGCAGCTCAGTTGGTAAAGAATCTGCCTGCAATGCAAGAGACTGAGACTAAGGTTCATTCCCTGGGTCAGGAAGATCACCCTGGAGAAGGAAATAGCAACCCTCTCCGGAATTCTTGCCTGGGAAATCCCCATGGACAGAGGAGCCTGGAGGGGCTATAGTCCATGGGGTCACAAGAGTTGAACATGACTTAGTGATTAAACCACCACTACCAACCCAGGTAAATTCTTCCATTGTCAGGCCATGCTTTGCAGGCTCAGTATTCATATTGTATGGGAATGGGACTGTGACTAAAAGAACGTTGTGAAATGGCTCACTGGAAAGGAAGTTTTTTCTCTGTTGTGTGTTCTCTAATCAAAACAAATACTTTGGAGCTAGGTTAGAGAAAGCCATGCCCCAGTTTTTATTTTGTCCCTCTAGGAAATATAGTATCAACAGTTTCCTGAGATGCTGGTATTCAGACCAATTTTTATCCTCTTTTATAACACTTCCTAATGTCAAAGGATCATACACAGTGTGAATAATCATCCAAAGTAACTTTTATTGGGCATCTAGTACACAGAGCTTTAGACTCATGGGAAGAAAACATCTGTAATCAATTAATTTGTGTTTATTTTTTAAAAATCAAGATAACATGCTAAGACCTCAAATGTATAGTCTGTGATGCTAGGCTGAAGAATTAACTTATGAGGGGGGAATATCAGTTTTAGATGATTTGGGGTTTAGAATAGAGGAGAGAATGGAGAAGCTGGGAAAATAAAAAGATGAAGGAGGTAAGGGAATCTGGGAAGAACACAGCGTTGGTGCGTGTAGTTTGTGAATCTCCTTAAAACTCTTTGCAAAAACAGAGTAACAAATAAAACCAAGGTACAACACTTACTATTATCTAGGTGATATGATATCCTCCATGAATTCCAAAATACAAGTGGGAGGGAAAACATATCTCAGAAACTGAAGATGCACATTTGTATTAACCACTGTATGGGAAGGATCTCAAAACCGACCAGCCAAAGTTGCATTCCTGGACGGGGCTAGATAGTGGGAAGAGACTTCTGGAATATGACTAGAATTAAGTGTAATGGGGATAACAGAAAGGATGAAGAGAAGATTCAACTAAAAATAGAAGAGGGAAAATTGCAGAGAACCATAAAATTTCAGAAAGCTGTTGTGAAGGACACCTCTGTCTAGAACCTTAGGAGAACTAATTTTTTACAAAAAAAATTAAAAGCAACAGAAAGAGTTAAGTCAAATTCCATACAATGTTATCATAAGAAAAAAGAAAATAAAAAAACATATCCATGAAATTAAAATAACCTAATATTTTTCAAAATAAGCTAAATTTTTTAAATGATACAAAATATAAAAGAATAATATAAATCAAAAATTTAAAAACTCTTAAGATAATGGAACTTAGGAGAGAATTACAAATAAAGGAAAAAAATTCAGAAATGAAGAATAAGAAAGACTGAGAGAGCAAATAGACACAGAAGATAATGACTTCAGAGAAAGAAAACAACTAAAAGCCACAGATATTAAAAATTAAAATGAAATAGATGAAAATGATTCAAGGGATAAAAAACTTATATTGAAAATTAATTGCTATTAATATGCTATATTGAAAATTAGCATATGGATAATAGGAGTATCTGAATAAGAAAATCAGAGCATGAGTAAACAAATCCTAAAAATAATGAAAACTTCCTTGAAATTAACAAAAAGAAATGAAACTACATATTTTCTGCATAGCAGAGAATATTGACTAACACCAAACTATAACTGGTAAAATTACTGAGTTTTAGAAAAAAGGCCCAAAATAAGAATATTTCAGGGATCTAGGCTGTAAGAGTATTTGGTGTATAAGAGAAAGACAGATAAGTAGTAGATTGTTTGCACAAATGGACCGATACTTCTTGTCCCGATTCTTACTCTAAGGTAGTTCTGTCTCAGTAAAACTGGACTTGCCCATGTGACTTGTTTTGGCTAATGAGACTTAAGATTTTTAATAAATACTTGCAGGGACTTCCCTGGTGGTCCAGTGGTTAAGAATCCATCTTCCAATGCAGGGCACTTGGGTTATATCCCTGATCAAGTAACTAAGATCCCACATGCCACAGGACACCTATGCCCATGTGCTACAACTACTGAGACAGTTCTCACACGACTAGAAGAAGGCCCAAGAACCTCAATGAAAGATCCTGCATTTCACAACTAAGACCCAATGCAGCCGAAATAAATAAATGCACCTTGAAGAGTGCCTTCTCTTGTGGCTCTTTGGAACCCTACTGCCACTGTATTAAAGTCTGGGTTAGCCTGCTGGCTGATGAGAGAAACAAGACCTAGTTATCCCCATCAACACACTTGATAGCATCAAAAACCTGACAGGTAAGTTTCCTGTGAGTCAAATGTGGGAGAATTTGAACTCCAATAAGGATAATAGTAGTGAATTGAAATCTATTGTTATAGATTTTAATGTTATAGTTATAATGTTTGCGTCCTCCAAAACTTCATATCCTAAAATCCTACCCCACCCCTTTTGTAGTTGAGTGGTGAAGTCCTATTCAACTCTTTGCAACCCCATGAACTGCTGAACACCAGGCTTCCTTGTCCAGTATTTTCCAGAGTTTGCTAAATTCATGTCCATTGAGTCAGTGATGCCATCCAACCATCTCATCCCTCTGTTGTCCCCTTCTCCTCTTGTGCTCAATCTTTCCCAGTGTCAGGATCTTTACCAGTGAGTCGGCTCTTCACATCAGGTGGCTGAAGTATTGGCCCTAACCTAACTCCCTTAATTGATAGTATTAGGAGGGTGGGATCTTTGGGAGGTGATTAGGTCATAAGGACAAAACTCTCAAGAAAGGAATTAGTGCTATGGAGACTCTACACTTTCCCCCGTGTGAGGGAATGGTAAGAAGTCCTCAGTCTATGAGTCAGAGAAGAGCCTCACCAGAGCCTGACTGTGTTGACCCCCTAGTCTTAGACTTTCAATATCCAGAACTGTGTGAAATAAATTTGTACAAGCCATTCAGTCTATGGTATTTTGTTACAGCAGCCTAATCAGACTGACATTCATAAAATATGTTTAAATCCATGAGTTCATATGATGCAAAAAAAGGATAAAAGAGCTAATTGGTTGCTTTCAGAAGGTGTTTGGGGACAATTTCATTACTGTGGGAAATGGGAAATAAAAGGAAAAAAATAAAACATATATCCTCCCTTAAAGATATGGCTGGGTACCAAAATAACAGTTGAGAGAGGTCCTCCATGTGTAAAATTATTCCACCCAGTAAATGAAGAGTAAATGACAGCAGTGGAATATCACCATTTTATAACTCCCATCAAATTAATGAATCTAGTTATAGCATTCACAGCTGCTAATATCACAAAAAGAAGGACAACCAAACAGCATGTACCTCCTAATAAAAGAACACTGTATAAGTTGCAATGTTGCCAAAGGGACTGAGTCTGAGTCTAATCAAATTTCTATATCAGCTGCCAAATAGTGGAAAATACACAGGACAGAGACATATTTAATCCTATAGGTCATTAGCTATCTATCTTACATATCAGTTCAGTTAAGTTCAGTTCAGTGGCTCAGTCGTGGCCAACTCTTTGCGACCCCATGGACTGCAGCACGCCAGGCCTCCTTGTCCATCATCAACTGCCAGAGCTTGCTCAAACTCATGTCCATTAAGTTGGAGATGCCATCCAACCATCTCATCCTCTGTCGTCCCCTTCTCCTCTCGCCTTCAATCTTTCCCAGCATCAGGGTCTTTTCAAATGAGTCAGTTCTTTGCATCAGGTGACCAAAGTATTGGAGTTTCAGCTTCAACATCAGTCTTCCAATGAACATTCAGGACTGATTTCTTTTAGGATGGACTGGTTGGATCTCCTTGGAGTCCAAGGGACTCTCAAGAGTTTTCTCTAACACCACAGTTCAAAAGCATCAATTCTTATACATGGTTGTATATATAGGTCGATGCTGTTCTATTTGTCCCCCACCATCCCCTTCGCCACCCCATTCCCCTTCTGTATCCACAAGACCATCCTTTCCATCTGCATTTCTATACCTGCCCTGCAAATAGGAAGCTGCTATATAGCACATGGAGCCCAGCCCTTTTCTCTGTGACAACCTAAAGGGATGGGATGGGGGGAGAGAGAGATTCAAGAGGGAGGGGATATGTACATAATTATGGCTGATTTGCATTGTTGTAAGGCAGAAACCAACACAACATTGTAAAGCTGCTGCTAAATCACTTTAGTCGTGTCTGACTCTCTGTGACCCCATAGATGGCAGCCTACCAGGCTCCCCCATCCCTGGGATTCTCCAGGCAAGAATACTGGAGTGGGTTGCCATTTCCTTCTTCAATGCATGAAAGTGAAGTCGCTCAGTCGTGTCCGACTTTAGCGACCCCGTGGACCGAAGCCTACCAGGCTCCTCCATCCATGGGATTTTCCAGGCAGGCAATTATCCTCCAATTAAAAATTTAAAATATATATATATATAGGTCAGCTGGACTTAGTTTTTCAAAAGATAAATGGTAAGGAAAAGTAAGGATGGGAGGGAAAATGTAGAATAATAGTAACTTAAGAGACATATTCAAAAATTACCCTGACCACACACACCCCCCTAAAAGAAAAAAAAAAACTAAACTAAAACCAGGAAAGATTAAATACAGTTTCTAGGGATGTATATTTGAGGAATGAATTTTCAGTGACTTAATTTGGTTAGTAATTTATAGAGTACATGCAGTTTGCAAAGTTATGATCTAGACCCTAGAATATCTAGGTGATAAAAATATAAAGAAATGAAAAGAGATATTTACTATAAAAGTAAAGAAATTGGTTACATTTTTGGAGAGGGAAGTGATTGTAATGAGATGGAGCCAGAGAGGGCCTTCTGGGGTTCTGGGAATTGTTTAGTTCTTGACATGAATGGTGTGTAGTGCGCGTTGGTCTTATGATAACTCATTATTTCATTGTATTGTATATTCTCCTATGTTTGTATCTTATTTACATTTTAAAAATTAAAAAAAAAAGAAATTTTGTAAGTTAGAAAAAATAATTCCATGGTATTGTTTTTGTTGTTATTGTTCGGTCACTAAGTCATACTTGACTCTTTGTGACCCCATGGGCTGCAGCACACCAAGCTTCTGTGTCCTTCACTGTCTCTCAGAGTTTGTTCTAATTCATGGTCATTGAGTTGGTGATGCTATCTAACCATCTCAACTTCTCCTCCTGCACTCAATCTTTTCGTGCATCAAAGTCTTTTCCAGTGAGACAGCTCTTCGCATCAAGTGGCAAAGTACTGGAGAGTCAGCTTCTGCATCAGTCCTTCAAATTAATATTCAGGGTTGATTTCCTTTAGGATTGACTGATGTTATCTCCTTGCAGACAAAGGGACTCTCAAGAGTTTTCTCCAGACCAGATACCAAGATCTTAGTTATTAAATGTTGAGTTTCAAGCCAGCTTTTTTACACTCCTCTTTCATTCTCGTCAAGAGGCTCTTTAGTTCCTCTTCATTCTCTGCCATTAGAGTTGTATCATCTGCATATCTGAAGTTGTTGATATTTCTCCAGGCAATCATGATTCCAGCTTGTGATTCATCCAGCCTGGTATTTCATATAATGTACTCTGCAGTGGTACCTAAAAATTAAGCAGGAAATTGCCATTTTAATTTTCTTGACATTTTCTGTCCTGAATAAAATAATCCCAATGTAGTTAACCAGAACTGAGCTCTTATTTACAGATTGATTACCTGCTTTAGTTTTCCTTCTTTATCTCTAGAGATCGAAACAGAGACTGGCACATATTAGGTGCTCTGTAAAGATTGGTTAAATGATTTAGCATCTCGGTTCAAAGTTTTTCAGTTCAGTTCAGATGCTCAGTCATGTCCGAATCTTTGCAACCCCATGAACCGCAGCATGCCAGGCCTCCCTGTCCATCACCAACTCCCAGAGTCCACCCAAATCCATGTCCATCGAGTCGGTGATGCCATCTAACCATTTCATCTTCTGTTGTCCCTTTCTCCTCCTGCCCTCAATCTTTCCCAGCATCAGGGTCTTTTCAAATGACTCAGCTCTTCGCATCAGGTAGCCAAAATATTGGAGTTTCAGCTTCAACATCAGTCCTTCCAGTGAACACCCAGGACTGATCTCCTTTAGGATGGACTGGTTGGATCTCCTTGCAGTCCAAGGGACTCTCAAGAGTCTTCTCCAACACCACAGTTCAAAAGCATCCATTTTTTCGGCGTTCAGCTTTCTTCACAGTCCAACTCTCACAACCATACATGACCACTGGAAAAACCATAGCCTTGACTAGATGGACCTTTGTTGACAAAGTAATGTCTCTGCTTTTTAATATGCTATCTAGGTTGGTCATAACTTTCCTTCCAAGGAGTAAGCGTCTTTTAATTTCATGGCTTCAATCACCATCTGCAATGATTTTTGGAGACCAGAAAAATAAAGTCAGCCACTGTTTCCAGTGTTTCCCCATCTATTTGCCATGAAGTGATGGGACCAGATGCCATGATCTTAGTTTTCTGAATGTTGAGCTTTAAGCCAAATTTTTCATTCTCCTCTTTCACTTTCATCAAGAGGCTAGTTCTTCTTCACTTTCTACCTTAAGGGTGGTGTCATCTGCATATCTGAGGTTACTGATATTTCTCATGGCGATCTTGATTCCAGCTTGTGCTTCATCCAGACCAGCGTTTCTCATGATGTACTCTGCATATAAGTTAAATAAGCAGGGTGACAATATATAGCCTTAACATACTCCTTTCCCTGTTTGGAACCAGTCTGTTGGTCCATGTCCAGTTCTAACTGTTGCTTCCTGACCTACACATAGGTTTCTCAAGAGGCAGGTCAGGTGGTCTGGTATTCCCATCTCTTTCAAAGTTTTAACACCTCTTAATTTTTTTTTTTTTAATCTAAAAAGAAATGCTCTTTTAATGCTAACTGAGGAAAAGGTGTTCTTTGCAAGATTTAAGAGGAGATGGCCTTATAATTTGAACTCTTCATCATAATAAATTATCTATTAAGATACTTTCATGAATGTTCAGTTCCTATTTTCCTACTAAGTTTCCATATCATTTTTATTTTATTACCCTTTGCATACAAAAGTGAAAAAAGACTAAATTGTTGCTTTTGTAAAATTTAGGTGTATCAAATAAATTAAGGTACAAAATATCCTTGATTCAAAGCTAAACTAATTACAGCTGAAATGCTGGTGAGAATACACATCATAGGATCAGAAAACATCATTAAGCTAATGATTGATGATCTGTAATTACTTAATTTTAAAAATGTAAGATGCCTTCTTTATTGTCAACTTTATGCTGGAAGAATCACTGTCAGTCAAATCATTGTTTTTGTTATCAATTTTCAATATCATTTCATAAATAAAATTTATACACAGATATGAGTTTTGTTATCTAAGTGTGTTAGGATTATAAACACTATTCCTAGACTCTTAAAAGTGAATAAAAACAAAGGGCAGCCTTCCCTGGTGGCTCAGTTGATAAGGAATCTGCCTGCAATGCAGGAGACCTGGTTTTGACCCTTGGATCAGGAAGATACCCTGGGGAAGGTAATGGCAACACATTACTATATTCTTGCCTGGAAAATCCAGTGGACAGAGGAGCCTGGAGGGCTTCAATCCACGAGGTCACAAGAGTCGGACTCACCTTAGCCACTAAACCACCACCAAACTTTAACTTTTCCCTTTCTGTTCCCATACTGAGGCTAATAATAACAAGAACAAAACGGTAAGAGGCTTCAATGAAAATACATAGTTTTCATAGCCTTGATCATATTCAAAGCTTCAGTTTTCCAGTTCCTAGAAATAATGGAATAAGGGCATAAGTGGAAGTTAAATGGGAAAAATATCAAAGCAAATGTCAGAAGCATCTTTTCATAAAATATTAGAAACACTTTAAAAACTAGGAAATAATAAAAGAAACCCTACAAGCAAGGTTGTTAAAATCACTAGAGCTATTCCAAAAACAATTACACTAGATGACATCCTGAGGGGACAAGAGAACCTAAACACAAAAGGATAAACATCTACAGGTTGAGTGATCCTCACATATTAAACCTTTCCTTGTTCTCCCAAAGTTTCATTTGTATTTAGATACCAGTTACTGTGTGTCAGTTCACAGATTGGTAAATATATCTTGCTTCTACAGTGAGAATTACACAGAATAAGAAAATAATGAAAGCTTACATAGAAGTCTTAAAGTGGTTCTGATTACTTGTAGTTACTAAAAGGCTAGGATGGGGTGAAGCTGAGACCATAACATTTTTGAGTCATTGCTAGTCTTTCATTTTGTTCATTCTAAGTGAAATTCCTTTTGCAATTTGTCTCTACCATAAGTATCGTAAAATGAGAAACTCACAGAATGACAGGACTGGGAAAAATCATTCAAGTTCCCTTTGGATGGCTGATCCACATGCTAGGTTTTTGCTCTATGTACAAGGTTATGCAATTTCAGAGGTGAAGAGACACTTCTGTTTCCCCAGATACCCAACCTACATTTCAAATATATTAGCATCCCAATTTTTCTGATGTCTCATAGGTATGATTCCAATAGCCATGTAACTGTAACTTCTGATTGATGGCATTTAGAAATCCTACTAGGTTTTTGACACAGCTTAGTAACTACCAGCAATATTGTGTTAGGTATAATCCTCTCTGTAGTGATTTCTTCCTAGATTATTTGCTTAGTTACAAGATAAATGTGATCAGAATTCTAAGTTGAAAATTATTTATGTGCTTTCTTTATTGCATTTCTTTCTCTTCAACATGTCCCCAAGGCATCCATCTTTCTGGGGTTTCATTAGGTTTCCCTGAGAACAGTTAGAGTAAGAAATGAAGTAACATTTTGCTTTTGGCATTCAAAATAGGATTTTGCAGTGAAACAAGGGCCCTCCTAGCAAGGACATTTTCTTGAGAGAAGATTTTCCAGTTTCTTTTATAATATTCATCACATTAAGGGTTAAATCTGGAGGACTCAATTCGTAGAGTTCTCCAGTAAGGAATGAAGTGGTGGTCTGGGACCATGAGGTCACCTCACCTCCTGATGGAAGGGAAGAGGAGGCTAAGGTGTAGATGGAGGGCTGAGGGAAAGAAAAGATAAAAACAGACTATTTATCCCTGGTCCTAAGGCATAGTACATAGGATGGTTAAAGAGGCAGATGTGAGGGTCTAGGCTTATCACACACACTTGGCATTGACTGGGACAGGGAAAAATAATTAAGCAACCCAGGGAAAAGAAGGAGTCTTGACTCCACTCCCTATTTGGAATTTTGAAAGAAGCTGTCCTCATCACCAGAGGTTCAGGTTGAAGTTTAACCTACATTAAGTCCTATCTTTGTCTTTCTCACCCTTCTAGAGCTGTGCTTCAGGTCAGGCAAACACCTTACAGCCAATTATACTGGATCCAACAGCTTGGGGCCAAGTATCTCAAGACCTCCGAGCTTTAACTTCATTGATAAAAATAAAAACATTGGACAAATCATTTTTGATCTGCAGCTTTAAAATCTGATGATGGGTTTGCTTTAAAACATCTGCAGTTTTAATTTGCTATTCAAAAAGATGTTTCTGATAAACCTGTATTATTTCTTTCTCTTGTATCTCCTTATTACTTATCTTTTAACAAACAATGGAAGTTAGCTGGATATATTCAGTTAGTTTTATTTTGTAAGAAAGAAAAAAATTTATGCAAGTTATAGAATCACAGTTTATAGTAATAAGGCAAACCACATTTCTTTGAGGATTTTATAAAGTACAGAGATAGAGACAGTTCAACAAATCACATAGATTGCAGAGAAAATAAAATAGGATCTGAGCAAAATTATCTAGATTAAGGAAAGTTATAAATGTGAATGTCAAAATATACTTATGGTTTACCATCAGAAGTTGTTTTCCCCTATAAACTACATATTCTTTCCATTTGGCGAGAAATTTCTCTTACAAGAGTATTATGACTGTGTGTGAGAGGGTGAATTCCCACATTTTTTTAATATTACTCTCACCATTTCCATGCAAGCAAGAGAAAAAAAGAAACAAAATACTATTAGGTGTTGGATTATTTCTGTCCTAGGCTAAAACATTTCCTTAACTATAGCAATGACTATTTTTCCTTAAATGTCTGCATGATTGAATTGTCATAAGTCTACCTTGTCATCTACTCAAAATAAGTGATATATTTCAACAGAATCTATAGAGTTCCTACATAGATATCTCCTGTTCATTTAATGTTACTGAAGCACTTGACTTATCTTATTATCATCACAGCAACAAAAGACTTTCCTAATAACCACAGAAATGAACTTAAGCATCTCTAGACCCTGCCTGTACTATGAAGGTACAACTCGCAATCTCATCACTCCATTCGTCCTTCTCTAGGTCCTTGGACTTTCAAGGAGGAGAAAAAGACACAGCCTTCCTGGAGCTGCAGTTATCTGACTCATACTTACTTTAAATAGCACTTTTATCCACCATTTGTCCTGGTCACAGTGAACATTGATAGAGATATACTTAATTGAAGGAACTGAAGGCTAATTAAGATAAATGCATAGACAAAGTAAAAGAAACCTTTATGGAGGAGATAAAGTGGGATTTAAGACAAGAAGATCAAGGTCACAATCTCTGGTTGATTATCATCAAAGAAGGGAAAAAAACATCAGATAATTGAAATGATACATATTTTATGGAAAAGGAACAACTTTTGGATGACCACAAATAAAAATAGGACATGTGGTAGAAAACCTTCAGAAATTAAATACCCAACCTACAGAAAGAAGATGAAATAATTCAAGAAAAGTCATTCACACAAGCAAAGTAAAATAGCTAATGCAATTATTTGAATGATCAACAACAATTACAGACAAAAGTATTTGCTATTGAGAAAAATAAAAAGATTTTCCCCATAGTATTCCAATTGACTGGCTGCATTAATCTAATTCATAAGATTGATTAATCACTTTGCTTTGTTTTTATCAGCAGTTTTGGTGTCCTAAAGCCTTAAGCTCTGTAGGCTATACTTTAGTTTCATTCTCTTCAACTGAATCTTTGAATCCATTAATCACAAAATGCTTACTTACTGTGATCCATGTCTCACAAAGAATATCATTTGTGATTAACTTGTATTTTTTCACATAAATCAGTATAACAAAATTCAACATGGTTATTTCTTTTAAGTTTTAGCTAGATAAATGGTAACAGTTATTAAACACCAACTAAGTATATCCTACCTCCTTTTCACTTAAGTAGTGACCTTTGGGGGAGACAAATGATGTAGTTCATTTTAAATAGCAGATCTCTTTAGCCAGCTATTCCTGCATAAGCCATCTTCAAGTTCTCTAGTCTCCAGAGATAATCCTTTATTATCCAAACTGCCTCTCTCACATTTGGTCAGAGGAAGTCAAGTGTTTGTCCCTATCTATATTTGAGAAAACCCAGTAAGTGCATTTGTGTTTGATGCAACCTGTTGACTTCTCATTTCCACTCTTCCTACAGTCGTCTAGTCTGTCAGGTTCAGATATGGGGTATCACCCAGACTGTCTCATCCTAAAGCAGCAGTCACCAAACTTTTTGGCACCAGAGACTGGTTTCATGAAAGATAGTTTTCCATTGCCCAGGATGTGGGGGGAGTGGTTTGGGGATGATTCAAGTGCATTACATTTATTGTGCACTTTATTCCTACTATTATTATACTAACTCTACCTCAGATCTTCAGACATTAGTTCCCTCAGGTTAGGGACCCCTATTCTAAAGGACAGCACCAGCCTTTAGCTATCTCTTGTAGCAAAAATTCACCAAAATCTTGGTGTAATAAAAGGGTAAATAAATGCACAAAGCAGATTTAATAATGGATATTCCCAATCATAGACCATCACAGTTTCTCTTACTGGATGGATGTGGCTCTCAACCCATGCCTACTATGATTTCAACTGGTCAGTTCACCGACCATGTAAGGGGAAATCCCTATCTCAGGTCACCCTGCCTGCAGTCTGGACCCTCACCCTTTCTGAAGTTCCTAGTGAGAAAACAAGAATACCCCCTCTGTTGTTTTATGTTATTTCATTGTTTGTATTTTCCTGAATGTGAATAATATCACAGATGCAACTTTGTCTAAAAGAAAACAAACTTGTCATTATTATGCGTATTTTCATCAATATTTGGCTTATCCTTACCTCTAAATAGTCCCTTCCAAACTAGGATAGTGACCTTTATGTTAGAAAGAAAAAAAAAAAAAAAAAAAGGCCTGTGGGGTCCCTTCCCTTCTTCCCCAAAGGTAAGGTACATCTACTCTCAAAATTGAATTCTAAATGTCACAGTTCTAAATAATTTTTTAAAAAAATGACAACATGAAAGCTGCTGAGTTTTCTTCCCCCCACAACTATTTGAGCTTTAGCAAATACTTGAGTCTCATCCCAGCTATGGTACTTTTACTAAGTTAGAAATTATTTACTAGCTAGTTAATAGTCAATTATTCCTAAAATTAATCCTTCTGCGAATGAAATCAGCAGAATTTCTCAACCAGTTTGCATGTGTGGTTCAGTAATATGTCTGAGTTTCTGGATGCTTTCACAGTGTCCTTCCTTGGCCCCATATGTTGGAAACTTGAAAAACGCAAGGATGCATAATTGATTTTAGTTGAATATTGCCAGAATATATGGAGCTATGAGTCAGATCATTTATAATCTAACTGAATCTCACTTTTAAAACACCATGTGGGAATTGTGCAGTGTCTCGATTATTTTAAAGCATAGAAAAAAAGCCCTAGATGTATGACATTAAATTGTCCACTCAATCTCCCTTTTCCCCCAAAAAGAAAGAGAGGAACCATCCACAACTTTCAAATAAGACAGTGAAGGGCAACTATTTTAAAATCTTAGATACTTTTGGAAAAGAGTCAAATATATAGTCTTGTTTCCTAGAAAAGGCCACCCATCCCACATGATTTTATTACATTTTTCAACTTACATGAAAATAAAGTATGGATTTACTCAGTGGCCAAAAGGGAGAATCTAATTGGATTCTAATCCAAAATTTTGAAATAAATTTTGGTGGGAAATTTTGTTAGACTCAGCGCATAGTAAGGTGGCCAAGTCCTCAGAAACTCCTGAATGTTGTATCCATGATTTGTGAGACCCTCAAATAGATAAGGTGCAAAGATAATAGAACAGTACTTGCAGAGTAGTTACTTTCTGTGTCATAATTATTTAGGAATTTATTATAAACCGGATCAGGAAAATGAAGGCACTGTGATATTAATAGGACTTCCCAGGTGGCGCTACTGGTAAAGAAACTGCTTGCCAATGCAGGAGACACAAGAGACTTGGGTTCAGTCCCTAGGTTAGGAGGAGTATATGGCAATCCACTCCATATTCATACCTGGGGAGTTCCATGGATAAGGGAGCCTGGCTAGCTACATTCCATAGAGTTGCAAACAGTCGGACATGCCTGAAGCAACATCACACACACACACACACACACACACACAGAATATTAATAACAAGAAGCAAATTGCACAAAGAACAGTTTATTTTAACACTGAAAAGTTTAAGATGTTTAGTTATTTACCAAATACAAGTATGCTTCCCAAATATTTATTTTAATTGATTTTTTCAAACTAGTTTATGTTTGTGCTCTGCTGTGTTTAGTGGCTCAGACATGTCCGACTTTGCAACTCCATGGACTGCAGCACGCCAGGCTTGCCTGTCCTTCACCATCTCCCGGAGCTTGCTCAAACTCATGTCCATTGAGTCGGTGATACCATCCAACCATCTCATCCTCTGTCATCCCCTTCTCCTGCCTTCAATCTTTCCCAGCATCAGGGTCTTTACTAATGAGTTGGCTCTTCCCATCACGTGGCCAAAGAATTGGAGCTTCAGCTTCAGCATCAGTACTTCCAATTAATATTCAGGGTTGCTTTCCTTTAGGATGGACTGGTTTGATCTCTTTGCTGTCCAAGGGATTCTCAAGAGTTTTCTCCAAGACCACAGTTCAAAAATCAATTCTTCGGCGCTCAGCCTACTTTATGATCCAACTCTCACATCCATACATAATTATTGGAAAAGCCATAGGTTTGACTAGGTGGACATTTGTCAACAAAGTGATGTCTGCTTTCTAATACACCATCTAAGTTTTGTCGTAGTTTTTCTCCCAAGGAGCAAGTGTCTTTTAATCTCGTGGCTGCAGTCACCATCTGCAGTGCTTTTGGAGCCCCCCCAAAATAAAGTCTGCCACTGTTTCCACTGTTTTCCCATCTATTTGCCATGAAGTGATGGGACCAGATGCCATGATCTTTGTTTTTGGAATGCTGAGTTTTAAGCCAGCTTGTTCACTCTCCTCTTTCACTTTCATCAAGAGGCTCTTTAGTTCTTCTTCACTTTCTGCCATAAGGGTGGTGTCGTCTGCATATCTGAGGTTATTGATGGTTCTCCCTGCAATCTTGATTCCAGCTTGTGCTTCAACTAGCCCAGCATTCTGCATGATGTACTCTGCATATTAAGTTAAATAAGCAAGGTGACAATATACAACCTTGATGTTCTCCTTTCCCAATTTGGAACCAGCTCGTTGTTCCATGTCCGGTTCTAACTGTTGCAGCTTCACCTGCATACAGGTTTCTCAGGAGGCAGGTCAGGTGGTCTGATATTATCATCACTTGGATAATTTTCCACAGTTTGTTATGATCCACACAGTCAAAGCCTTTAGCTTAGTCAGTGAAGCAGAAGGTTTTTCTGGAATTTTCTTGCTTTTTCTATGATCCAATGGATGTTGGCAATTCGATCTCTGGTTCCTCTGCCTTTTCTAAAACCAGCATGAACACCTGGAAGTTCTCGGTTTACATACTATTGAAGCCTATCTTGGAGAATTTTGAGCATTACTTTACTAGCATGTGAATTGAGTTCAGTTAGACGGTAGTTTGAGCATTCTTTGGCACTGCCTTTCTTTGGGATTGGAATGAAAACTGACATTTTCCAGTCCTGTGGCCACTGCTAAGTTTTCCAAATTTGCTGACAAATTGAGTGCAGCACTTTCACAGCATCATCTTTTAGGATTTGAAATAGCTCAACTGGAATTCCATCACCTCCACTAGCTTTGTTCATAGTGATGTTTCCTAAGGCCCACTTGCCTTCTCATTCCAGGATGTCTGGCTCTGGGTGAGTGATCACACCATCATGATTATCTGCATAGTGAAGATCTTTTTTGTATAGTTCTTCTGTGTATTCTTGCCACCTCTTCTTAATATCTTCTGCTTCTGTTAGGTCCATACCATTTCTGTCCTTTATTGTGCCCATCTTTGCATGAAATGTTCCGTTGCTATCACTCATTTTCTTGAAGAGATCTCTAGTCTTGCCATTCTATTGTTTTCCTCAATTTCTTTGCATTACTCACTTAAGAAAGCCATACTTAGTACTTTATTATTCTACAAGATGTGCTGGAATTATTTGTTGACAAATAAGAAACAAGCTTCTGCCACCACCATTTATTGTCTTCATGCGTGCATTTATTTATTCACTCAACAAAGATTTAATGGATGAGAATGTTGTTTCTATTGGGTTTGTTTTCTGCACTCTGAAAATAAACATGAAAAGAACAAACCCTATCTGCTTTGATGAGGCTCATCTTTTATGAAGGGATGCTTACTGGTTTAAATACTGAAATTTTAATGTATTAATTATACTGAGAATATTGACAATTTATTATTAAAGGTGCTAATAATATATCTGTTGAAGTGAAGTTGCTCAGTCATGCCCGACTTTGTAACGCCATAGACTGTAGCCTACCAGGCTCCTCCATCCGAGAGACTTTCTGGGCAAGAGTGCTGGAGTGGGTTGCCATTTCCTTCTCCGGGGATCTTCCCTACCCAGGGATCGCACCTGGGTCTTCCACATTGCAGGCAGATGCTTTACCATCTGAGCCACCAGGGAAGCCCCCCAACTAGTCAAAGGGAAATAGTTAATAGTTTTTGTTGTTCTTTCTAGAAATTATTGTAAGTTTCTAGAAGTTATAGCTTTCTAGAAATTATTCTAACTGAAATAGGTTAAAAGAGTAGCTAGACAGAAAGAGTATTCAGTAGCTGTATTCTGTTATGGTAAGTAAAGAACTCAGTACTTGATTAGGATAATCAAACTGATGTCAATGAGGCAGCAGTGAGTAGTGGCATGAAGCGAGATCTTCATTCCCTTCCCAGGAATTGAACCTGGATGAGAGCCTGGTTGAGAAGCAGACCAGCAAGGGCTAGCTGCTAGAAGCTATTTTCCCCTGGATATTTGCCCCCAGTGAAAAGTGTATTTATCATTGAGGCATAAATTGAAAATTCAGGTACAGCGTTTATTATTAGAGGCAAAGCATAGGAACGAGTGGGAGAGCACAGAGAAATGGTTTGTTTAGTTAAGATAGAGGCAAGGCAGAAATGCACACCCAGAGAGAAAGGGTGTGGGCGTCCCCCCAGTGAGGAGGAGCATAGAAAAGAGGCGGTTAAGTCATTTTTATAGGTCAGTTCTTCCAGGGCTTTATCTTCCTTCAGACCAGTTATCTGGTTTCTTTTCCCACACCTGACCTACCCTGGGACCCTCCTCTTGGTGCGCATCCACCTGTCAGCCAAGGTGGATCTCAAAGTGAAGGCTTTTTGGGGGAACAAAACTCATTATGGTCTGGCATTATCCCCTGACTTTTGACCCACAAGGAGCCTTTCTGCACATGTGTAGCGTCTCCCTTGTCCCAAAAGAGGAGGGAGCAGAGATCCCTTAATCCTTTACTCAGAGTTTTGCCCTTCTTTGTCCTTGCCATGACTATTACCTTAAGGTGTTTACAAGAGACTAACACTGGCTTTTTACCTTGTTTCTGTTATTATTTCCATTTTGGAGGGCAGACAGGAGGCTAATTGTAAATTCCTCAACTGGAGCCTATTTATCTCTTGTCTCAGGAAATGCTAAGAGTTGTTAAGAATCCAGCCTGAAGCCCACTTCTTCATGCCCCCTGAAATGCAAACAAGAGGCCAGTTGTAAATGTCTTACCTGGAGCCCATCTAGCTCCTGCTTCAAAATTGTCCTGTGCTGTGAAGACCTCATATTAGCTGGTAAACTGTAATGGTTTACACCTTCTATGACTTTTAGGTCTTCTAATGAAACTTCTCTGTTAGGTGAACAAAACATGCAGAATTAAGCTGAAAATATATGGAGGTGATTTGTAATACCTGGTACTCTGGACTATGTGACGTTCACTATGAAGATGATCCTGGGAGTGTCAGAGAGATGGGGATGCTGCAGTGCAGCCTTCCAGCCCCCGTTGAAATCACCCTTTTTGTATTGAAAGGTAGACACCAAGGATTTTACCTTAAGTGCTACCATATTGATAAGAGAGTTTTTTGAATGAGCTCAATTTTCTAAATGACACTCTAGTAAAGAAAAAGAGTGAAATAAACACTTATAAAATCATGAAATATTGAAAGTTGAGTGTGAATGAGGATGCTCTGAATTCTGGGTGCAATATCGAATCTGAGTCCCTTAGCTGCCAAAAAACATTGTCCTTGTCCAGAGCCAGATAGTTAGCCTCAGGAGTTGAATTTCCCTGGTGTAGGTAAGAGTCCATGACCTCCTCAAATTAAATCTTCTCATCCCATATTACACTCTCATGTTAAAGAAACAGAGAAGAAAACATAGTGTGTGCATCATTATTACAAGTATTAGTATGATAATAAAATTCATGTAATTATGCATTTCATTTTTATTTTCCTGATTCATTCTTTTAACCTCATGACCAGGAGTATTTTAGTTAACTTTTACAATTTTGAAATAGTTACAGACCCAGGCCCACAAGAATTTGCAAAAATAGTGCAGGGAGGTTTTGTGTACCAATCACCCACATCCTTGCAATGGTGCCATTTGACATAGCTATAGAGCATTATCAAATGCAAGAGGTTAATTAGAACAGTACAATAAACTGTATTACAGGCCTTACTCAGGTTTCATCATTGTTTGCTTGCACTCATTTGCATGTCTTTTTAGCTAATTCTATGACAATTTATCTCAGATATTGATTCATATAAGCATCCTTATAATTAAGATACAGAACTGTTCCATGACACCAGAGTGCTTCCCTCTGGCTTCCTCTTTGTACTCACACCCTATCTCCTCTTCCCTATTACCTGACAACAACAGTGTGTTCTTCATCTTTATAATTTGCCATTCCACCTGGCTTCCCAGGTGGCACTAGTGGTAAAGAATCCCCCTGCCAAGGCAAGACACAAGAGATACAGGTTCAACCTCTGGGTCGGGAAGATCCCCTGGAGAAGTAAATGGCAACTCACTCCAGTATTCTTGCTTGGACAATTCCATGGACAGAGGAGGCTGGTGGGCTACCATCCATGGGATCATGAAGAGTCAGACACAACTGACCATGCATGTACAAATGGAATCATACACTATATACTTTTGAGATTGGCTTTTGTTCTGGTAGTAGGATAGCCTTAAGATTGAACCAATTTGTCTCACATATCAGTAGTTCATTGCTTTTTATTTCCAAGAAGTATCATATTGTCTGGATACATCACAGTTTATTTAACAGTTCACACTGAAGGACATTTGAGCCATTTCCAGTTTGGGGCTATCACAAATAAAGCTGTCATGAATATTCATGTACATATTTTGTAAAAATGTACGTTTTCATCTTCTAGGATAAATGCCCAGAAGTACAAGTGCTAGGTCATATGGTAAGTATATATTTAACTTGCCAAGAAACTGCCAGACTATTTTTCTGAGTGGCTGTATCTAAAAGGCACATATTCACCAGCAATACATGAGAGTTTCAGTTTCTTTGGAACCTCATCAGCATCATTATCTATCTATTTTAATTTTATCCCTTCTAATAGATAGCTAGGGGTGCATCATGGTGGTTTTAATTTAATTAATTAATTAATTAGTTTTATTTATTTTTGCCTGTCTGGATCTTCATTGCTTTATGAGGGCTTTCTTCCCTGGTGGCTCAGACGGCAAAGTGTTTGTCTACAATGAGGGAGACCCGGGTTTGATCCCTGGGTCAGGAAGATCCCCTGGAGAAGGAAATGGCAACCCACTCCAGTACTCTTGCCTGGAAAATCCCATGAACGGAGGAGCCTGGTAGGCTGCAGTCCATGGGGACGCTGCGAGTTGGACACGATTGAGCGACTTCACTTTCACTTTCTGTAGCTGCAGCAAGTGGGGGCTACTCTCTAGTTGTGGTGCGTGACTTCTCGTTGTGATAGCTTCTCTTGTTGCAGAGCACAGGCTCTTGGTGGCTAGGCTCACCAGTTGTGGGCAACATGTGGGATCTTAGTTTCCAGACCAGGGATTGAATCGTGTCCCCTGCACTGGTAGGTGGATTCTTACCCATTGTGCCAATAGGGTAGTCCTCATGGTGGTTTCAATTTGCATTTAATAACGACTAGTGTTGTTGAACATCTCTCCCTATGTTTATTTGTCATCTGTATCTATTCTTTGATGACATGTCTGTTGGAATCTTTTGCTCATTTTCTAATTGAATAATTTGCTTTCTTACTGTTGAGTTTAGAGAGTTATTTATATATTCTGGATATGGATCCTGTCTGATATGTGACTTGCAAACATTTTCTGTAGATCAGTTGACTGTCTTTTCATTTTCGTAACATAATTTTTTACAGAACAAAAGAATTTAATTTGGAAGGAATCCAATAATTGAGTTTTTCTTTTATGGATCATGCCTTTGGTATCATATTGAAGAATTTGTTGCCTAATGATTGGTCATGAAGATTTTTTCTCCTATATTCTTTTCAAAAAAAGTTTTACAGTTTTACACTTCACATTTATATCAGTAGTCCATTTCAAGTGAAATTTTGTGTGAAGTGTGGGCTTTGGTCAAGTTTCATTTTGGGGGGAAATTGATGCAACTAATCCAATTCTGTTTGGTAGGAAGAATTTTTCATTGAATTGGTTTCTTCTTTGTCAGAAGTTAGCTGGGCATATTTTTTTCACATCTGTATTTTAACTAGCAGGAAAGTCAGAAAGAGAAAAGAAAGGTCATGCTCACACCAGCTACATGAGGGTAGGAAATATGGTCTTTATTACAGATGGGTATATGTCCAGCTGAAAATCGTGGTGCATTTAATGAATATTCATGGATAAATAGAAGTCTCTACCAAAGCAGTCGTCATTGAAAAACAAAAATCATGATTCAGCAGTTCAGCAGGTTTTCTTTCTCATCGAAGAGAGATGACAGAAAAGTGACATGGCTGATATAGTTGGGTACTGAAGATCCTCAAGTCCTTTCTGATTGTTTCACTATGCCAATTTTAGTATTTAATTCCAACCCTTTGCTTCCCTCTTCCCTTAATGCTATGCCAACTGTAGCATTCTAGACTTGAGCCTAGTAAATCACTCTTGACTTCTTCCAAATGACTGTTTCACTCATGGTTCATGATTGCTCTGTTTCTAGCTCAATTCTGGTAAGTTTAGATGATACTAATGGGCTTCCCTGGTAGCTCAGATGGTAAAGAATTCACCTGCAATGCAGGAGATGTGGGTTCAATCCCTGGATCAGAAAGATCCCCTGGAGAAGGGAATGGCTACCCACTCCAGTATTCTTGCCTGGAGAACCCCATGGATAGGAACCCATGGAGTCACAAAGACTTAGCCACAACTAAGCAACTAAAACATTGAACATGGCTAATAACTTGTCCCTAAAGTCCAGTATGTTGGGATCTTGAGATTACCTGTTTAGATAAAACATGATAAAACTGCTCCCATGGCATAGCCAATATGCCTGTCTTCAAACATTGAAAGTTTTAAGAGAGAAATGAGTGATACAGTAAGAAGGCGGAGCAGGACTGATTCTCAAGGCAAGTCGGTGTTTACACTTACATTTACAAAAGTGCCAAAAAACCTCAGGCTGAAGCTACAGAGAAGTTGAGAGAGTAGAGATTTGCCCTTTCTCATCTTTATTGATAGTGACTGTGTTATCATCTGATGTTTAAATGGTCCCCAAGGGATCACTGACATGTTTCACTCAGGTGAGAAACAACTAAATATTATTAGAAAATCTTCATTATTTAATCATATGCTAAATCCTCTGTGGTTCCAGGAGGGGTCTAGGGTAGTACCCATTCAGTTGATTTGGCACCAAGTTGCAGCCAGAATGGGAGCTTGGCTAGAAGAAGGAATGAATGTTGTCAAAAGACAAATCTAACTGCCTTGGACTTTTTTTTTTTTTTAATTTTTTTTTTTTTCCCAGTGGGTTTTGTCATACATTGATATGAATTGATATGAATCAGCCATGGATTTACATGTATTCCCAATCCCGATCCCCCCTCCCACCTCCCTCTCCACCCGATTCCTCTGGGTCTTCCCAGTGCACCAGGCCCGAGCACTTGTCTCGTGCATCCCACCTGGGCTGGTGATCTGTTTCACCATAGATAGTATACATGCTGTTCTTTTGGAATATCCCACCCTCACATTCTCCCACAAAGTTCAAAAGTCTGTTCTGTATTTCTGTGTCTCTTTTTCTGTTCTGCATATAGGGTTATCGTTATCACCTTTCTAAATTCCATATACATGTGTCAGTATGCTGTAATGTTCTTTATCTTTCTGGCTTACTTCACTCTGTATAATGGGCTCCAGCTTCATCCATCTCATTAGGACTGGTTCAAATGAATTCTTTTTCATGGCTGAGTAATATTCCATGGTGTATATGTACCACAGCTTCCTTATCCATTCATCTGCTGATGGGCATCTAGGTTGCTTCCATGTCCTGGCTATTATAAACAGTGCTGCGATGAACATTGGGGTGCACGTGTCTCTTTCAGATCTGGTTTCCTCAGTGTGTATGCCCAGAAGTGGGACTGCTGTGTCATATGGCAGTTCTATTTCCAGTTTTTTAAGAAATCTCCACACTGTTTTCCATAGCGGCTGTACTAGTTTGCATTCCCACCAACAGTGTAAGAGGGTTCCCTTTTCTCCACACCCTCTCCAGCATTTATTGCTTGTAGACTTTTGGATAGCAGCCATCCTGACTGGCGTGTAATGGTACCTCATTGTGGTTTTGATTTGCATTTCTCTAATAATGAGTGATGTTGAGCATCTTTTCATGTGTTTATTAGCCATCTGTATGTCTTCTTTGGAGAAATGTCTGTTTAGTTCTTTGGCCCATTTTTTGATTGGGTCATTTATTTTTCTGGAATTGAGCTGCAGGAGTTGCTTGTATATTTTTGAGATTAATCCTTTGTCTGTTTCTTCATTTGCTATTATTTTCTCCCAATCTGAGGGCTGTCTTTTCACCTTACTTATAGTTTCCTTTGTAGTGCAAAAGCTTTTAAGTTTCATTAGGTCCCATTTGTTTAGTTTTGCTTTTATTTCCAATATTCTGGGAGGTTGGACTTATTGTTTGAAAAATTGACATTCCTGTTACTTTATTATGTGTTTCCTTTGAAAAGTGTTCTAACTGTGTTGCTGTGTTTAGTTGTGTCCAAATTTTTGTGACCCTATGGACTGTAGCCCACCAGGCTCCTCTGTCCATGGGATTCTCCAGGCAAGAATACTGGGGTGAAGTCATTCCCTTCTCCAGCAGATCTTCCAGACCCATGGATCAAACTCAGGTATCCTGCATCACAGGCAGATTTTTTCCCATCTCAGTCACCAGGAAAGTGTTGCTATTGTTGTCCAGTCACTCAGTCATGTCAGACTCTTTGTGACCTCTTGGACTGCAGCCCACCAGCCTTCCCTATCTTTCAGTACCTCCCAGGGTTTGCTCAAACTCGTGTCTGTTGAGTCAATGATTTCATCCAACTATCTCATCCTCTGTTATCTCCTTCTCTTCATGTCCTCAATCTTTCCCAGTATTAGGGTCTTTTCCAGAGACTTGGCTCTTCACGTCAGGCAAGCAAAGTATTGGAGCTTCAGCTTCAGCATCAGTCCTACCAATGAATACTCAGGGTTTATTTCCTTTAGGATTGACTGGTTTGATCTCCTTGCTTGTCCAAGGGACTGTCAAAAGTCTTCTTCAGCACCACAATTTGAAAGCATCAATACTTCGGCGCTCAGTTTTCTTTATAGTCCAACTCGCAGATCCATCCATATATTGCTACTGGAAAAACCATAACTTTGACAATATGCCCCTTTAACTATATGCACCTAAAAGCAGTTGTTGCTGTTTTTTTAATATGCTATCTAGTTTGGTTATAGCTTTTTTTCCAAGGAGCAAGCATCTTTTAATTTCATGGCTGCAGTCAATATCTCAAGTGATTTTGGAGCCCAAGAAAATAAAGTCTGTCACTGTTTCCACTGTTTCCCCATCTATTTGCCATGAAGTGATAAGACTGGATGTCATGATCTTAGTTTTCTGAATGTTGAGTTTTAAACCAGCTCTTTTACTCTCCTCTTTCACTTTCATCCAGAGGCTCTTTAGTTCCTCTTCACTTTCTGCCATTAGAGTTGTATCATCTGCATATATTATATTATTGATATTTCTCCTGGCAATCTTAATTCCAGTTTGTGATTCATGCAGCCTAGCATTTCTTATGATGTTCTCTGAATATAAGCTAAATAAGCAGGGTGACAATATACAGCCTTGATGTACTGCTTTCACAATTTTAAAGCAGTCCATTGTTCCATATCTGGTTCTAACTGTTGCTTCTTGACCTGCATACAGATTTGTCAGGAGGCAGGACAGGTGGTCTGGTATTCCCATCTCTTGAAGAATTTTCCAGTTTGTTGTGCTCCACACAAAGGTTTGAGCATAGTAAAGCAGAAGTAGATTTTTTTTTCCTGTAATTCTCTTGCTCTTTTTATGATCCAGTGGATTTTGGCAATTTGATCTCTGGTTCCTTTGCCTTTTCTAAATCCAGCCTGTACATCTGGAAGTTCTTGTTTCACATACTGTTGGAGCCTTGCTAGGAGAATTTTGAGCATTACCTTGCTAGCATGTGAAATGGACACAATTGTGCAGTAGTTTGAACATTCTTTGGCATTGCCCTTCTTTGGGAATGGAGTGAAAACTGACCTTTTCCAGTCCTGTAGCCACTGCTAAGTTTTCCAAATTTGCTGACATATAGAGTGTAGCACTTTAGCAGCAGCATCTTTCAGGATTTTAAATAGCTCAGCTGGAATTCTATCATCCCCACTAGCTTTGTTCATAGCACTGCTTCCTACAGCCCACTTGACTTGACACTCCAGGACGTCTGGCTCTAGGTGAGTGATCACATCATTGTGGTTATCCAGGATATCAAGATTTTTTTTTTTTTTTTTGTATAGTTCTTCTGTGTATTCTTGCCATCTCTTCTTAGTCTCTTCTACCTCTGTTAAGTCCTTACCTTTCTGTCCTTTATTGTGCCCATGTTTGCATGAAATATTCCCTTGGTATCTCTAATTTTACTGAAGAAATCTCTAGTGTTTACCGTTCTATTGTTTTTCTCTATTTCTTTGCATTGTTCACTTAAGAAGTCTTTCTTATCTCTCCTTGCTATTCTTTGGAACTCTGCATTCAGTTGAATATGTCTTTTCCTTTCTCCTTTGCCTTTCACTTCTCTTTTCTCAGTTAGTTTAAGGCCTCTTCAGACAACCATATTGCCTTCTTGCATTTCTGTGTCTTTGGGATAGTGTTAGGTAGTGTTAAAGTTGTAAATGTGCACTAAGCTGTCATAAATGAAAAAAGGTGGATTGACACAGAATTTTCAAGCATGCCCTGGAAAGATGAGTGTAGTCCTTTCTTTTAGCATTGCAAATGTGAATATTTTTGGTCCAAAATTCTTTTTAAATTGCAAAAACCTGAGATATTAGATCGACTGATAATAACTGTCAGGGGAGTTTGTAGTTTCCTCGGTTCTGTCTTGTTGCAACAAAAATTTGAAGCAATGGACCAGTGTTACAGCCCTTGGATACATCACTGTTACAGCTCCATTTTATTTAGGAAGTAAAGGAAAATACATCCTCAAGATGTGAGGGCATGCTGACTCAAAAGATTAGTGAAGACAGGAGAGACCCACACCCAATTTTTTGGCTCCTCTTTTTATATGTTTTTTTTTTTTTTTCTCCTCCCCCTGGGCCTGCCCTATGTAAATTGGGCTAGCCAGAAGTGCTGTTTGTTCTACCTGAGGTCCTAACTCCAGTGCTCGGACCTTCCTTTGTTCTATTTTTGTGGGCTTTTCCCTTCCTTGTCTTTTAGTCACCACCATTCTTTACTCCTTTTTCCTATTCTAAGTACCTAACATAACTATATCAACTTCAAAGCTAGTTTTTCTGAATATGTTCAAATAAAAAGTCATATACCTACCAGCATCAGATATTTTCTTGTCATTAATGGCAGGTGCTTTTTGACATATTTATCATTGAGCTTTGACATAAATCCAGAGAAGGTGTTTAAAAATCAGCTTTGACTTACATTTCACTGTACTGAAAGGATGTATTAGATAAAGGGAAGCAACATTAGCACTGTATTTTTAACTAGTAAGTGGTTAAGAGTGTGGATTTTAAAATCAGATGGACCGAGTTTTAATTTTGACACAACTGTTTGATAGATGGTAGTTAACCTTAAGTGGGCTCCAAAATCACTGCAGATGGTGACTGCAACCATGAAATTAAAAGGCACTTGCTCCTTGGAAGAAAAGTTAGCCTAGATAGCAGCCTAGATAACATGTTAAAAAGCAGACACACTACTTTGCCAACAAAGGTCTGTCAAGGCTGTGGTTTTTCTAGTAGTCATGTGTGGATGTGAGAGTTGGACTAAAAAGAAAGCTGAGAGTTGAAGAATTGATGCTTTTGAACTGTGGTGTTGCAGAAGACTCTTGAGAGTCCCTTGGACTTCAAGGTAATCCAACCAGTGAATCCTAAAGGAAATCATTCCTGAATATTCATTGGAAGGACTGATGCTGAAGCTGAAACTCCAATACTTTGGCTACCTGATATGAACTAACTCATTTGAAAAGACCCTGATGCTTGGAAAGATTGAAGGTGGGAGGAGAAGGCGACAACAGAGGATGAGATGGTTGGATGGCATCACCAACTCAATTGACAGGAGTTTGAGTAAGCTCCAGAAGTTGATGATGGACAGGGAAACCTGGCGTACTGCAGTTCATGGGGTCACAAGGAGTTGGACATGACTGAGCAACTGAACTGAACTAAACCTTAATTGAGATGTTTAATTGTCTATTCCTCAGTTTTTTTCACATGTAAATCAGGGTACTGTTATAAAAAACCAAACATGGTAGTTATAATAAAGGAGATAATTCATGTAAGTTGCTTGAACAATTGTAAAATATTTTATTTTTATCATATCCTCCAGTATTTTGCAAGTATTTATTAATTCATTTACTCATTCAACAAATATTAAGTACCTATGTACTTATTGTTTTAGTAAGTTAGAATTTAACAGTAAGTAAAACAAGCCCTTGTGTGGTTTATTATTTTTTTCTTAATTCTTACCCTGAGCATCCAAAGTGAAAGTGAAAGTTGCCCAGTCATGTGTGACTCTTTGTGACCCCATGAACTATACAGCCCATGGAATTTTCTAGTTCAGAATACTGGGGTATGTAGCCTTTCCCTTCTCCAGGGTATATTTCCAACCCAGGGAACAAACCTAGGTCTCCCACATTGCAGGTGGATTCTTTACTAGCTGAACCACAAGGGAAGTACAAGAATACTGGGATGGGTAGCCTATCCCTTCTCCAGTGGATCTTCCCAACCCAGAAATCGAACCAGGTCTCCTGCATTGCAGGCGGATTCTTTACCAACTGAGCTATCAGAGAAGCCCAAATTTTGGTTAATTGATTTATTTTAAAATGGCTCATTTTTTACTGCATCTGAAACAGTTGAACTTATACATTATCACTAATTCTGATTACAGTCTTATCTCTTCAGAGCCAGAGAAGCTAGTCTCAATTCTAATACTGGTGACTTGATTTAATAAGAGAAGACCTTTAGAAGTGTGCTTGTCTATGGATTTTGACAGACAGGAATGGTAACACCAACTTCATTCCTTAGCCCTTGGCTGTATGATAACTGTTTTATCCATTCAACGTGTTTCTAAAGAGAATGGGACAAGATATCACTAGCTGGAACCTATGTTGTCACTTACTGCTTACTAGATGAGAGTAAGTGAATTTGTAACTTTTCTTAAAAATTTTAAGAACAAGCTTCTTTTAAGGAAGAATAATATTTAAAGCCCTCAAAAGCACATTAGCTGCATAAAACCTTTTTTCTTCAAGAGATCTATTTTTAGAGAAAACCATATGTTGTTTTATTTTTGTTAGAAGTGAGTCTTTTCTAGAGCTGTTTAATTGTACTGGCAAAATTTGGCAACTCCGAAGGACTTTGATTTCCATAGTAACATCTTAGTTTCCTGTTTGACATATGTAAATAATCACTTTGATAAAAAATAAGAAATTCTTTTTTCCACCACAGCTTTAATATATTAATCTAAGACTTAGCACACCATTAATCATTGTTCTTCTCAATGAAAAATTTCAGTGGCCTATTGAAGTGATCAAAATGTTTGCCAGAAGTTCACTATCTGTTGTTCTTTTTAAAAATATTTCTTTATTTTGGCTGTGCTGGGTCTTCATGGCTGCAAGGGGTCTTCTCTAGTTGCAGGGTGTGGGAGCTACTCTCTAGTTGCATAGTTTTCTCATTGCAGTGACTTCTTTTGTGAGACACAAGCTCGAGGTGCTCAGCTTCCGTAGTTGCTGCAGGCTCAGTATTTGTGGTTCACAGGCTTAATTCCCCTCAGCATGTGGGATCTTTCCCAACATGATATCAAACCTGTGTCTCCTGCACTGGCAAGTCGATTCTTAGCCACTTGACCACCAAAAAAGTCCCTATCTATTGTTCTTGACCTGCACATGTATTTTGAAATGGGGTGGAAAATATAGACGTTATTCCTTAGGTCTTACTATAATGTTTCCATTTCTCCAGATAGAATAAAATCATTCAAAGATGAACCTCTCTTCTGCTTGTTCTCTTGCCACATCTATTCTTCTCACTAAATTTTTCCCTTTTTCTCTTTCCCCTGCCTCACCATTGCTGATTTTCCAAATAAACAGAACACAGAGAGCCAGGGATACCTAATTTGTACAGTAATCGGTGGAGAAAGCTTCGTTTTGCTCTTATCTCAGAGCCCAAAAGCAGATGTATATGTGGCTGTCAATAAGTTTTAATGCTTTGTAAACTTCTCAGCTGTTTAACTTTTTATCTTAATGATATGTTACTCAGTGTAAAAACTCTCTCCTGTAGTCATTTATTTATAATTAATTTGCACAGACATTTCTCACTGATAGCTTCGAGAATCATACTATTCTCAAAAGCAATGTAGTGTTTTGTCTGTCTTTATCAAAACAAAGCAGAAACTACTGAATTCACAGTAATCCAGTTCATGAATGCAGGTACCTTTGATCCCAAACTTTCTTTTTTTCCTCACTAAACCATCTAGATTAGCTGTATTTTTAGCTCAGAGGTGTTATGAAGTTGGACAACCCTCTGTTTTGACAGGTAAATATTGACAGTGTTAGGATCACTGATAGTAGATGTTTTATTTTGGCAGGGCTGAAAGATTGGGTAAATCAGTGGAGTCTGTAATCTGATGCTCATTCAGGTTGCAAAACTATTTTCACTGAAATCAGATATTTTCGTCTTAAGCAAATCACATCAACATTCCTACATATTCTCCTCTATCATAGATCAACAAGGGAGTATGTTGAGGCATGTAGTTGACTTCATCAGGTCATATTTCATAGGTTATGGAAACCGAGCTGCATTCAGCATTTTACGTTTCTTCCTTAATCTAGAAACACCCTTGTAGAGGGAAAAACGATTGGGTAAACCACTGCTGCATTTTAACATTGAGATGATTTTGCATAGTAATATTCATCTGCAGATTGAAAATATCATTATTTTTCTGATGTAAGAGCCAAAGAAGAGTTTTGAGGAAAATATCTGAGTCATTGTTACCATCTTTGGCCAATCAACCTCCTAGCCACTGCTCAGCTTAACCCAAGCCCAAGAAACAGGTGTCTTATTTGATAGGTTCATTGACTGGACCTCAACTTGGTTATCATCTATCACAAAGCTCTTCTTTGTGAACATCAATATTTAACATTGTAATGAGCCTTCAATTAGGAGTTGATGATAAAGATGTTCTGAGTTTATCAGACTTACCCAGTTGTGTTTGAATACATATCATTTGAAAAACTAAAATATGCTTTAAAAATCATTTTACTTTTGGAAAACAAAGGAATATATCTTTAATAAGTGCTATTGACAAGAGCTACTAATGTGAAGGGAAGTATACAGTCTATTTTATTTGAGTTTATTTGACCTTGCTATTTTGTGATGTCTTTTCTTTTTTCTTTTTTTTTTTTGGGGGGGGGGGTATGCCATTTTCAAGTTTATTTTTTTAAATGAAGAAAGAGCGATTGTGAGAAGCAGTCATTCCAAACAGTCTCCAGAACACAATTTCCAGCTACGAGTTCAAAGTATTTGGCACTACAGGCAATAATTTATAACCCTCCATTAGATCCTGCCATTTGCAATCATCACAGTTTTGTTATTTTATCTTGAAAATTGTGTTCTCCCAGACTGCCATTCAAAGAAAAATATACCAAAATATAGATAAAACTGATCATTCTGTCATTTCCTGTTCTGCATCTTAGTGGGGATGATGGTGACAGATGAAAAATCTTTGAAAGAAGGATTGCCTATGTGTATCAACCCAAACATAACTTGTTTTGCATTGTCAGATAACAATGCTGACTGGAGCAATGAGAAAATAAACATGGACAGGGGCATCAGTGGAAAAGTCCATCACTCAATTTCTACCAATAATAAATAAACGGAGAAAAAATATATATTCATTACATGGTTGAAAGACCTGAAGCCCATAGCATTTAGAAATGCAATTTCCAAACATCCTGCGAGCATTTTCAGAAGCTGTAGCTGAATATCAATAGGGTATTTGTTCATCCCCAAAGTCATGTTGTTGTTATTTTTTTCTTCTCCATGTTTTAACATGTGGTACTTTCTTTACTGATCCAGTAAAACATAAACATAGACAAGGAGAGACTCAAAGCTACTATAAAATTGACAAGCATATTGGAGATGAGAGAAATCAGTGAAAATAGGTATCTGTCATGGAGAGACAAACATTTTGAGGCTAAAGCATTTTTCAAACCTTACAAATTAGAGAAGTTTTGCTGTTAATCAGCTGACATTATCATTAAATCAGGACTCCCACAGTTTTGCAGCCATCTTAACAAGATGCACTGAAATGAGCTAGAATGATGAGTGTCTGATAAAGGGTGATAAAATCAATGGAAATACTGTTTTGCATTTTGAGGATTGTATTCTGGTTCTAAATATATAAATGGCATTTTTGGATTGATCTGACCAGGCTAACTAGCTGGTAGTCAGACCAACAATTGAAATGGAGAAGTCAGCCTTTGTGAATTGGATCCGATTTTCTCCAAAACCTGGCAATTTGAGTGACACATGAAAGCAGAATACTTAATAGACAGTGGGTACACTTTCAATTTTTACTAAAAATGAGTTTATTTTCTCTACCTACTGTTTCATTTTCCTCCAAATGAAAACAGTCACTTGACTTTCAGGATATACATTGAATAACTTTTCCGATCTTAATGTTTATGGCACTCTTCTCAGAATTTCTTTCTACTTCTTGGCTGTTTTATAACATGGAGCAAAAGAAAAATTGTCTTAAGATATATAAGCTCCAGAGATGTTAGTTGCATCTGGAAATTATTCAGGATGCTCATTTTCTGCTCTGGGACTTTGTTTTTTATAAGTGGCCCATGATATAGGGCAATGCAAGAACAAGCTCTACCTCCCTCCTGGTCACCTGTCATTATGATTTTTCACAGGAAATGTGTGTTTAGAGCATTCAACCTTACCAGCATCTGGCTGAAAGTTCTTTGGCTTCTTTTCTTGTTCCTGCCACAGACTATCTCTAGGTCAACAGAAAGGCAATTGGAATTGCAAATATTGCAGGATTTCTCTAAAAAACTTTATTTATTTGTTTGATTTTGGGCTGTGCTGGGTCTTCCTTGTTGTGAGGGCCTTTCTCTAGTTAAGGAGAGTGGAGGCTACAGTTAGTACGGTGGATTCTCTTTATGCAGAGCATGGGCTCTACGGCGTCCCAGCTTCAGTATTTGAGGCGCGTGGGCTCAGGATATTTGTGGTTCCCTGGCTCTACAGGACAGGCTCAATAGTTGTGGCTCACAGGCTTAATTGCTCCACGACACATGGGATCTTCCCCAATCAGGGATCGAACCCCTCTCCTGCATTGACAGGTGGATTCTTTACCACGGAGCCACCGGGGAAGCCCTCAGAACTTTTTCTGTATTATTTTCTTGAGTTATAAAATTAAAAGACCAATGTGAACATTTTCAGATTAGATATAAAAGTAATGATTACCAAAGAAATGTTCGGTCTCTTCTTGATACAGAGAGCAAAATACAAGAATTTTGCTCTCTTTTAGGTTTGAAGATATAACAACTCAGTCCAATAAGAAAGAGGCTCTAATCTCCTCACTCCTCTAGGTTAGATATATTAATGTCATAGGTTAGATATAAATTGCAAGGAAACTTAAACTATGTATGTAACATCAGAGGTTAGAGAAGGAAGGGACCCTCAGAGATGAGAGGAGTGAAACTCCGTAGTGGAGGTCAGAGAGATTGTAAAACAGTCATTTGAAGCAGAGCTGGGACTCTACCACCTGTCTTCTCTCTCAAGTGTGTGTGTACTGAAGATATGTATCCAAGAGGAGTGGTGTTAATTCAGATTCCATTAACTTGAAATATGTTATCATTTGACCTGGTCTTTGTGTAGTTCAGTTTTATGCTCTCTCTAAAAAGTGACACATAAAGGGTACTATAGAAAATATTTAACCCATTTGAAAGGACTATTTTTAACAACTTTATCACATTAATTAGGTCTGTCTAACTTGATGCTGCTAGTTGCAGACCATGGACTCATAGGTCACGATCTGGAATGATCTTGAAAGGTCATCTGGTTTAGCCTCTGTCTCCTGACCAATAAAACTCTCTTCTATTCATTGTGCAGTAAAATCTGCTCATGAAAAGAAGTAGTTGATACCTCAAAATACCTTATGAGCAATTAGGCTTATTGTCATCATTGTTGCTGCTACTCTGGATATAACAAGACTGTGTTCTTAAAGTATTTTATAATTCAGAGTTTCTCCAAGATGTGATTATCCCCTCTCCCCATTAGTATCATTTGGAGGAGTCTTACTATATCCATGTCTGCTTTTACTCAATTTTATGTACAGATTTATGTCCTAATGTGTCTATGCCATTGTCGTTCTATTTTTGTCTATTCCATTTAAAAACCATAGTTTTTTTTGTTTTATAAGTGATCAAGGCACTTTTGCTTTTATCGGATAATTTCCTGGACCATGCTGATGAATTACATTGTAATCTATATGAATGACAAGTAGCATCAATCTGGGATGGAAAATGTGTGTGTATTTACAAGACATAGCTCTAAGTTAATGAGATTGATTGGGTGTGTGCCTTGGGAACACAGTTTTGTACTTTCATAACCATCCCTTGTATGATTATAAATTCGTTTTCCCCCAAACAGTTAATATTTACAGGACAAAACTGCCCTTCAACCTTTTTGGAAACAGACTTGCTGATAAGTAAATTCAGAAATACAGCTCCGCAGAATGCTTTGCAATCATCCTATTCCAGGAGCGGATCATATAAATTGGACTGGACTGGTAGAGCTCATAAAAGGCCTTTAAGCCAAATAGGCAAAGTAAAAAAAGAAGGGAAAAAAAAGCTACCAGGGCAGCTACTCTTATTTGCTAAATGCTTTCTATTTACTTTCCTACCTATAAAGTTAACCCCCTTCTTCAGTCACCTGGCCTTCCGCCCAGGTGCACTTCAAAGGTTTGGGAGGAAACATGGAAGGTAGGCTGACCTTCTGTTACCTATTAAGTAAATGGGTCCTGCTTTACAAAACGAATTGATGTAATGACTGGGGAAAGAGAGATAGTGGAACGAATACAATAAGCTTAAGGTAAATAGGAATTTCCTGCTGTTACTCAGCGAAAGTAATGATTGTCTAATTGTAATTACCCATGATTAGGACCTTGGATTACAAAATAGAGAGGAGAGATAGTCTGTCTCTCTCTCTCCAGGGATGATAAAGCAGAATTCCGCAGCATAGAGAAGTTGACCACGGAGGATTTTGTGATAATAAAGCGGTGTCTTTGAAACAGCTAAAAGCCTAAGGTGCAGGATGCCTTTCCCCTCGGACTGACCTTCAACTCAGAAGCATTTGTTCTGTGTCTGAATACACTACTTGGCATCTATAGGTTACTGTGTCACTTCCCTAGGATGGGACTTATTCGCGTTAATATCAGATTATCTCCACGCCCTTACTCCTAACTTTCCCTCTAACACCTCTGGCTGTGCAATGATGTTCTGCATCTTCACCGTCCAGGATTGCAGCCACTAGCCGCATGTGGCTGCTGAGCACTTTAAATGTAGCTGGTACGACTGAGGAACTGAATTTTTTTTTTTTTGAATTTTTAATTTTAATGAATTTAAGATTGAATAGCCTCTTGTGGCTATGGCATGGAAATTGCATTGCTTTGAAAATGTTACCAGCTACATAGCTTCTGGCATCCTGAGACTATTAGAGGTGCCCACCTCTAGGGGGAGCTCCAGACCTTCGCTGATACCTCTCACTTCTCACCAAGTTAGTCGCTCAGTCATGTCTTACTCTTTTCCAACCCCATGGACCGTAGTCTGCCAGGATCCTCGGTCCATGGAATTCTCCAGGCAAGAGTACTGGAGTGGGTAACCATTCCCTTCTTCAGGGGATCTTCCTGAATCAGGAATCAAACCCGGGTCTCTTGCATTGCAGGCAGATTCTTTACCTTCTGAGCCATCCAATTACTGGTCAGAGCTTCCCTATCCAATGAGTTCAAGTGTTACTCAGGATTCAGAATACAAATTAAGCACTGAACAGTAAATGTCGAGGAAAAAGATCATGGTGACGGTGTCAGTTCAGTTCAGTCTCTCAGTCGTGTCCGACTCCTTGCGACCCCATGAATAGCAGCACCCAGGCCTCCTTGTCCATCACCAACTCCCGGAGTCCACCCAAACCCATGTCCATTGTGTCAATGATACCATCCAACCATCTCATTCTCTGTCGTTCCCTTCTCCTCCTGCCCTCAATCTTTCCCAGCATCAGGGACTTTTCAAATCAGTCAGCTCTCCGTATCAGGTGGCCAAAGTATTGGAGTTTCAGCTTCAACATTAGTCCTTCCAATGAACACCCAGGACTGATCTACTTTAGGATGGACTGGTTGGATCTTCTTGCTGTCCAAGGGACTCTCAAGAGTCTTCTCCAATACCACAGTTCAAAAGCATCAATTCTTTGGCACTCAGTTTTCTTTACAGTCCAACACTCACATCCATACATGACCACTGGAAAAACCATAGCCTTGACCAGATGGACCTTTGTTGGCAAAGTAATGTCTCTGCTTTTTAATATGCTGTCTAGGTTGGTCATAACTTTCCTTCCAAGGAGTAAGCGCCTTTTAATTTCATGGATGCAGTCACTATCTTCAGTGATTTTGGAGCCCAGAAAAATAAAGTCAGCCACTGTTTCCAGTGTTTCCCCATCTATTTGCCATGAAGTGATGGGACCAGATGCCATGATCTTAGTTTTCTGAATGATGAGCTTCAAGCCAACTTTTTCACTCTCTTCTTTCACCTTCATCAAGAGGCTTTTTAGTTCTTCTTCACTTTGTGCCGTAAGGGTGGTATCATCTGCATATCTGAGGTTATTGATATTTCTCCCGGCAATCTTGATCCTAGATTGTGCTTCCTCCAGTCCAGCATTTCTCATGATGTATTCTGCATATAAGTTAAATAAGCAGGGTGACAATATACAGACTTGACAAACTCCTTTCCCTATTTGGAACCAGTCTGTTGTTCCATGTCCAGTTCTAACTGTTACTTCCTGAACTGCATACAGATTTCTCAAGAGGCAGGTCAGGTAGTCTGGTATTCCCATCTCTTTCAGAATTTTCCACAGTTTATTGTGACCCACACAGTCAAAGGCTTTGGCATAGTCAATAAAGCAGAAATAGATGTTTTTCTGGAACTCTCTTGCTTTTTTGATGATCCAGTGGATATTGGCAATTTGATCTCTGGTTCTTCTGCCTTTTCTAAAACCAGCTTGAACATCTGGAAGTTCATGGTTCACATATTTCTGAAGCCTGACTTGGAGAATTTTGAGCATTACTTTACAAGCGTGTGAGATGAGTACAATTGTGTGGTAGTTTGAGCATTCTTTGGCATTGCCTTTCTTTGGGATTGGAATGAAAACTGACCTTTTCCAGTCCTGTGGCCACTGCTGAGTTTTCCAAATTTGCTGGCATATTAAGTGCAGCACTTTCACAGCATCATCTTTTAGAATTTGAAATAGCTCGACTGGAATTCTATCACCTCCACTAGCTTTGTTCATAGTGACGCTTCCTAAGGCCCACCTGACTTCACACTCCAGTATGTCCAGCTCTAGGTGAGTGGGAGTGACAGTGTATATCTATATTAATATCCACAGAATCTGCATGGTCAGAAGGCAGTCAGTGCCTGAGGCCCAGAAGGGAGACTTGCTAGCTAGCTCCCAAAGCCTCGAGTGCACTCACTCTTTATTTCTTTCCTCTCACCGCTCTTCTTTCTTCTCAGCTCTCAACTCTATTCTGAGTTAGATATCCAGAAGCACTAAACGAAGGTGTGAGAATTATGGTGCATGTAACACTATAAAGAAAAATAACGTTAGAGAATAAATGTTAAAGAGAGTCAGTGGGCTTCCCAGGTGGTGCTGGTGGTAAAAAGCCCATCTGCCAATGCAGAAGATGTAAGGGACGTGGGTTCGATCCTTGGGTAGGGAAGATCCCCTGGAGGAGGGCGTGGCAACTCACTCCATTATTCTTGCCTGAATAATCCCATGGACAGAGGGGCCTGGCAGGCTATGGTCCATAGGGTCGCAGAGAGTCAGACCGACTGAAGCAATTTAGCATGCATACACCCGCACACACGAAGAGGGCCTGCAGAGATTTTTGAAATGTACTTGCAGCACATGGGCTCGACATTTCTGGCGCATGGATTTAGTTACTCCATTGCATGTGGAATCTTCCCAGACCAGGAGTCAAACTCATGTTCCCTGCATTGATGGGCAGATTCTTAACCACTAGATCACCAGGGTGCTCCAAATGCACTTTTAAAATAATTTTTGAATAATGCTGCCCAAGAATGGGACCTGAATATTGTTTCTATTTTCTATTCTCTTCTTTCAATGCTGCCAACTTTCATTAATTCTACTCTGCATTGGCAACCCTATGACTTTTCATTTCCTGAGCTATATTTCAGAATCCAGGATATTGGCTAAAACAGAAAGAATCCAACCAGGCCCCTCCTGTAAGAGATAAGAAACCAGAACCAGGCCCCTAGGACTTTCCCATTTTTTTCCTGTGCCTAGGGGAGAGGCAGAGCCTGGGTGATAATTGCTATGCTGTTGTTAGGTCCACAGGACCAAACATTTTTCTTTGGCAGGAAGGAATTAAGGTTGAATTGAAGGTCTTAAGAGGTAATGGAGAAAGGAAATGAGGCTGCCTCAGGCCATTTCTGAAACAGAGAATTAATGTTGGGACCTTGGTCATCACCTGCTTCAATGGAGCACATCTGTAAATGGGCTGCTCATCAGCATCCCCTGCAGGGCTTCCTCAAAACACTGCAGCCTGGGCCTCACTCCTAAGAAGGTTTGATTCAGTGGGTCTCATTTCATCAATGAGGCACCCAAGGAGATCTATTGAAACAACCAGTGTTGCTTCCACATATGCTTCCCCTCTTTAAATTAGATGACACTAACGACTCTCCCCCAAAAGAGGAAAGTCTATCTTCATCCCCTCACTTACAAATGGTAGTATTGCTGGTGCCTGAGATGGGGCAAAGGCATCATATCTTACTGACTGTATCACAGTGTTAAAATGCTATAGAAACAGGAAGAGTATATCATACTTAACTCTTCTATGAGAGAAGTCCACTTTTATATATGGTCCACATATCTTAGAGCTCCAAAAACACTCTTTATAAATATCCAGATGTTCCCAGACACTCTGAAATCAATTTCAACCCTGGATAATTGCACTCTTCCTATCCAAGGGCAGTTTCAACAGGATATGATAGATTTTGTTTTTGGTTTCTTTAAGTACCAATATCTCAAGAAGCGCTATTATGATAACCCACTTTATCCCAAGTAGTGGCTGACCTCCAGGGAACTTAAATATTTTGTTATTAGTTTCTTATTAGTTATCAAAATTGAGGTCTTCTGAAGGAGATAGGAAGTCTTATTACTTCCATTTTACAGATAAAGCAGTCAAGGCCCAAAGGCTAAATGATTGTTTTGTAGCCTCACAGAATCCAGAACCCTTGTGTTTCTGGGGTCAGTGATCTAAGATTCAGAAATAAAAACAAAAACACAGTCCTGCCATATGAAATATTTGTCTTGTCACCTCCTAACCTAAATGAGAGTAAACTTTCTTTCTGGCAAATATGTAATAATTTATACTTGAGTCACAGAATCACAAAACATTTTCTTTCTCCTCTCATTTTTTTTGCTTTAAAAAGAAAATAGATTTAGGCATGAGATGTTAAATATCAACTTTTAAAAAGTCGAGCGTGTTTTTCTTTTGTGTAAAGAATCAACTGTGCTCGGAAAAATCTCCCTGGATTTGGAGCTTTGCAGAAGCATTTATGGGACTTAGAAACTCTGCGCTTCTCCACAGATTCCATCTTTATTGCCTCTCATCTTTGTGATAAGGGTGACTGTGTGTAAATACTGACCATGCAGAGGAGGAAGATGCAAATGTTGGTTAATTTCTTCTATTTGCGCCCAAAGAGCCCCAGGCTTACTTCTAACATAATACCCATCATCCCAGTTCACCAGTTTAAAGTTACTTCTTTACTGGTCTGAGTTCCTGCAAGGCAGAAATTGTTCTATCTCCATACTCCATGTACATAGAGGAGAGCCATATATATATATATATATATATATATATAATGTATGTGCTCCTGGTCTAGTCTTTGCCTCTCTAGAAGCCTTATCTTTTTCGTTTTTTAATTTAATTTTTTATTGGAGGATAATTGCTTTACAATGTTTTGTTGTTTTCTGCTGCACAACAATGAGAATTAGCTATAAGTATACATATATCACCTCCCTCTTGAGCCTCCCTCACACCCATCCATCCAAACCACCTCCCTAAGTCATCACAGAGCACTGAGCTGAGCTCCCTGTGCTATACGGCAACTTCCATTAGCTGTATGTTTTAACACGTTGCAAAGTAAATATATGTTTCATACCATGAACAGTATGAAAAGGCAAAAAGATAAGACACTGAAAGATGAACTCCCTGGTCAGTAGGTGCCCAATATGCCACTTCAGTAGAATGGAGAAATAGCACCAGAAAGGATAAACAGGCTGAGCCAAAGTGAAAACAATGCCCAGTTATGGATGTTACTGGTAATGGAAGTAAAGTCTGATGCTATAAAGAGCAATATTGCATAGGAACCTGGAACGTTAGGTCCATGAAACAAGATAAATTGGAAGTGGTCAAACAGGAGATGGCAAGAGTGAACATCGACATTTTAGAAATCAGTGAACTAAAATAGACTGGAATGAGTTCAGTTCAGTTCAGTCTCTCAGTCGTGTCTGACTCTTTGCGATCCTGTGGACTGCAGCACACCAGGCTTTCTTGTGCTTCACTATCTCCCTGAGTTTGCTCAGACTCATGTCCATTGAGTCAGTGATGCCAACCAATCATCTCATCCTCTGTCATCCTCTTCTCTTCCATTGAGTCAGTGATGCCATCCAACCATCTCATCCTCTGTCATCCTCTTCTCCTCCTGCTTTCAATCTTTCCCTGCATCACAGTCTTCTCCAATGAGTCAGTTCTTTGCATCAGGTGGCCAAAGTATTGGAGCTTCAGCTATGGACTGGAATGGGCAAATTTAATTCACATGACCATTATATCTACTATTGTGTGCAAGAATCTCTTAGAAGAAATGGAGTAGCCCTCATAGTCAACAAAGAGTCTGAAATGCAGTACTTGGGTGCAATTTCAAAAATGAGAGAATGACCTCTGTTCATTCCCAATGCTATTTAAATCATTCAGTATCACAGTAATCCAAGTCTATGCCCCAGCCAGTAATGCCAAACAAGTGGAAGTCAAAAGGTTCTATGATGACCTACAAGACCTTATAGAACTAACAACCAAAAAAGATGCCCTTTTCATATAGGGGACTGGAATGCAAAAATAGGAAGTCAAGAGATACCTGGAGTAACAGCCCAGTTTGGCCTTGGAGTAGAAAATGATGTAGGGCAAAGACTAACAGTTTTGCCAAGAGAACGCACTGGTCATAGCAAACACCGTCTTCCAACAACACAAGAGAAGACTCTACAAGTAGACATCACCAGATGGTCAATACAAAAATAAGATTGATTATATTCTTTGCAGCCAAAGATGGAGAAGGTCTATACAGTCAGCAAAAACAAGACCAGGAGCTGACTGTGGCTCAGATCATGAACTACTTATTGTAAAATTCAGACTTAAATTGAAAAGTAGGAAAATCACTAGATCATTCAAATATGACCTAAATCAAATCCCTTATGTTTCTACAGTGGAAGTGACAAATAAATTCAAAGGATTAGATGTGATAGACAGAGTGCCTGAAGAGCCTGATGAATTTTTTTAACATTGTACAGGGGGAGATGATCAAAACCATCCCCAAGAAGAAGAAATGCAAAAAGGCAAAATGCTGTCTGAGGTGGCCTTGCAAATAACAGAGAATAGAAGAGAAGTGAAAGGCAAGGGAGAAAGAAAAGATATATCCATCTGAATACAGAGTTCCAAAGAATAGCAAGGAGAGATAAGAAAGCCTTCCTCAGTGATCAATGCAAAGAAATAGAAGAAATCAATAGAATGGAAAAGACTAGACATCTTTTTAAGAAAATTAGAGATATCAGGGGAACATTTCATGCAAAGATGGGCTCAATAAGGGACAGAAATGGTATGAACCTAACAAAAGCAGAAGATATTCAGAAGAGGTGGCAGAATACACAGACGATCTATACAAAAAAGAACTTAATGACCTAGATAACCATGATGGTGTGATCACTAGAGCCAGACATCCTGGAATGTGAAGACAAGTGGGCCTTAGGAAGCATCACTGCCAACAAAGCCAGTGGAAGTGATGGAATTCCAGCTGAGCTACTTCAAATCCTTAAAGATGATGCTGTTAAAGTGCTGCACTGAATATGTCAACAAATTTGGCAAACTCAGCAGTGGCCACAGGACTGGAAAAGGTCAGTTTTCATAGAAATCACAAATAAAGGCAGTGCCAAGAATGTTCAAACTACCACACAATTGTACTTATCTCATATGCTGGCAAAGTAATGCTCAAAATTTTCCAAGCTAGGCCTCAACAGTACATGAACTGAGAACTTCCAGATGTTCAACCTGGATTTAGAAAGGACAGAGGAGCCAGATCAAATTGCCAATATCCATTGGATCATATAAAAAGCAAGAGAATTCCAGAAAAACATCTTCTTCACTGTCTACACTAAATCCTTTGACTGTGTGCATCACAACAAATTGTGGAAAATTCTCCAAGTGATGGGAGTACCAGACCACCTTTCCTGCCTCCTGAGAAACCTGTATGCAGGTCAAGAAACAACAGTTAGAACCAGACATGGAACAACAGACTGGTTCCAAATTGAGAAGGGAGTATGTCAAGGCATTGTCACTCTGCTTATTTAACTTATATGCAGAGTACATCATGCAAAATGCCAGGTTGGATGAAGCACAAGCTGGAATCAAGATTTCAGGGAGAAATATCAATAACCTCAGATACACAGATGACACTACCCTTATGGCAGAAAGTGAAGAGGAACTAAAGAGCCTCTTATGAAAGTGAAAGAGGATAGTGAAAAAGATGGCTTAAAACTCAATATTCAATAAATGAAGATCATGGCATCCAATCCCATTATTTCATGGCAAATAGATGGGTAAACAATGGACAGACTTTATTTTCTTGGGTTCCAAAATCACTCCCAATGGTGACTTCAACCATGAAAGTAAAAGATGCTTGTTCCTTGGAAGAAAAGCTATGACAAACCTAGAAAGTGTATTAAAAAGCAGAGACATTACTTTACTGATAAAGGTCATATTGTCAAAACTATGATTTTTCCAATAGTTATATATGGATTTGAGAGTTGGACCATAAAGAAAGCTGAGTGCCAAAAAATTAATGCTTTTGAATTTTTCTATTGGATAAGACTCTTGAGAGTCCCTTGGATGGCAAGGATATCAAACCAGTCAATCCTAAAAGAAATCAGTCCTGAATATTCATTGGAAGGACTGATGCTAAAGCTGAAACTCCAATACTTTGGCCACCTGATGCGAAGAACTGACTCATTGGAAAAGACTGATGTTGGGAAAGATTGAGTGCAGGAGGAGAAGGGGACGACAGAGGATAAGATGGTTGGATGGCATCACTGACTCAATGGACATGGGTTTGAACAAGCTCCAGGAGTTGGTGATTGATGGGGAAACCTGGTGTGCTGCAGTCCATGGGGCCACAAACAGACACAACTGAGCTAATGAACTGAACTGAACCAAACTGAGTGATTATAAGTCAGTGCTATCTCTCAGTTTTTCCCACCCTCCTTCTCCTCCTGGGTCTACATGTCTGTTTTCTATGTCTGCCTCTCTATATTGCCCTGCAAATGGATTCATCTCTACCATTTTTCTAGATCCCATACTAGATCCTCTATCTCTAATACTCTGTCCTGCACCTGGTGTTAAATATTAGTCATTCAGTCACGTCCGATTCTTTTGTGACCCCATGCACTGTAGCCTGCCAGGTCCCTGGCCCCTCTGTCCATGGAATTCTCCAGGCAAGAATACTTGAGTGGGTTTTCATTCTCTTCTCCAGGGGACCTTCCTCACCCAGGGATAGCACCTCGGTCTCCTGCATTGCAGGCAGATTCTTTACTGTCTGATCCACTGGCTAACCTGTATGGAGCATTCTTGGCACCACCTTGGGTTTAGCCAATAGGAGGCATCCCAAGGAGATCTGAGGGCAGGAGAGTGAGGCTGAGGTAGGTCTTCTTCTGTCTTCCTCTTTCCTGGATTGCCATGGGTAGTGTTCTCCATCATGATTTTTAAAAAAAAGCCACGTGATAATATTCAGAAACATCTCATGATCCTTTGTACAGAAATGACAGTCATAGAATTAAAGAATGCAAAGAAAAGAAAGCAAAACAAAAATGGCAAGCTGTTTAAATGCTATCCTTTTCAGAAACCTGAAATTTATACTGGATTGAGGGTCAGACAACTGTTCAAGGTCATTGATATGGTCTGCTGTTAAAATACAGATGAATGAGACTCTGAGAGATGGTGAAGGACAAGGAAACCCTGTGTGCCGCAGTCCAGGGGGTCACAAAGAGTTGGACTGAGTGACTGAATAAAGTGTTCATATTTGCATTTTGCAAGGTTTGTTTTCATTTATCAGTGAACTCTACACATGTGTACCTGAAAGAGATCTACTTCCAGCTGATATATAATTATGGTCCTGAGCAGGTAATTTTTAAATAGATTTTTAGAGACGCCTACAACCACTCACAGTCTCCAGTACCAATCTCTGTATTCAGGGTCATCTCTGTGCTCGAGTCATAGGGGACTTCTCTGCTGTTTCAGATGATTTGCTTCCAGGTTACCTAGAGTTGACAAAGTTTGAATCCTTGTTTTATCTTACTCAGTGCTGTGTTAAAAACCTTATGATGATAAATCTCAAAAGGCACCCACATATCAGAGATTCTTAGAGATGAAATGTTTCCTGACTTCGAAACTCTATAGGGATTTTTTAGCTTTACCTCTAACATCTATCACAGTTGAGGCCACAGATGGTGTCCTTATTTCTCCGTGTTCTTGCAGCCCTTGGCAGGATGACTGGCATGTTGCAGGTACTCAGCCCATAATTGCTGGCATAATCTAAGGGGATCATCTTGTCGCACTTTTTGATTTAAAGCAAGAAACTTCACATAATTCCTTAGAGATGGTCATATAGCTTCCATCTGAAACTTTGTCATATTGCAAGGCAGTTTCAATCTGCCTTGATAATTTAACCAAATTCAATCCTTCATCTAAAGACAGCCCATGAATCTGTAGTCAGTTATTTTGCATTTCCTCTTTACTTAAGTCTTCTCGTTTAACTTCACATGTGTAATTATTTTTTTCTTCTTAAAAAAAAAAAAAAAACCTACCATATAATGATTTCAATTCATGCTCATTTAATTATACTCCTGTTTGTTAACTATTTCTCTTCAATTTTGACCCCAAATCTAAACCCATTAGATTTGGTCTAATTAATATAGGATGTGACAAACTCTTCCTCTCATTTTAATGCTGGAGATTTCATTGTCTCTAGAGAGTGAATTATTGCATTTTGCTTACCTAAGTGGAAAGACAACTGTTAGCATTTTTGAGAAAAGAAAGTGTTATACCAAACACCACACCATTATTCAACTAGTCAACTAGAAAAGAGGTCCATTTCAAGAGGGTTTTGAGATCTGACTTCTCAATAGAGCTTCTGATGTTTACTAGCCTTCATCCTGTGTCACAGAGAGGCAAGGTGCTAAAAAAACACGTTATGAATATGTGTTTTTTTTTTTTTATTTATGAAAAAATATGTTCCATAGACCATTTGAGAAAACAGTTTTGATAACATGAAGCACTAATGTGAACCAATAAGACAGATGGCATTTTTAGAATTCTTAAAGAATAATTAGTAATTTTCATAAAGTGGACTCACTATATATTACTGATACAGTCAATAATCAAGTTGAACAAATTTTGCATGACATATTTACTCCCTTGGAACCCATGACATGATTCAGTTCAGTTCAGTTCAGTCACTCAGTTGTGTCCAACTCTTTGTGACCCCATGGACTGCAGCATGCCAGGCCTCCCTACCCATCACCAACTCCTGGAGTTTACTCAAACTCATGTGCATCAAGTTGGTGATGTCACCCAACCATCTCATCCTCTGTTGTCCCCTTCTCCTCCTGCCTTCAATCTTTCCCAGTGTCAGGGTCTTTTCCAATGAGTTTTTCGCATTAGGTGTCCAAAGTATTGGAGCTTCAGCTTCGGCTTCAGTCCTTCCAATATTCAGGACTGATTTCCTTTAGGATTGCTTGGTTTGATCTTCATGCTGTCCAAGGTACTCTCAAAGGCCTTCTCCAACACCACAGTTAAAAGCATCAAGTGACACTGAAAGATAACATGATTAAGTATATCTATTTAGCTGTTTACTCCTTGTTCTAGGTATAAGACAAGAACATTGGTGGGAGAATGGCCCATTATCCTGTGCATGTTTAAATACAATTCAATTGATCGAATGGGGAGTGGGGAATGGAGTAAGATCAGAGGAAAGTCTTCTCTAGCTTACCATACTGAGAAGGACATGTGATCGGCCCTTGAATTTATTGAACAGAGAAAGGCAATTTTACTAAAGCTGTGGTGAAGACTTTTCATTTAGATCAAATAAAAAGCCAGGATAGATTCTTCATCTCATATAGGAACTATATAAGGTGTTAACCAGTTAAAACTCTCTATGGCCATTTCATAGTTAAAATTTACATATACTTATAAGTAATTATATTGTGTTATAAAGAACCTATAGAATTAAGACTAAAAGAAATAGCAAAATTTGACAAGAAAAACTATCTGAGATGCAATGTGAATCATGGACCATTTGTGGGAGAAAGTTTCTCCAACTCATTTCTCCAGTTCAGTGGTTCACAGATTTACGGAGCACAAGTTCTGATTTGAAAATAGAGATTCTCAGGACTTCCCTGGTGGTCCAGTGGTTAAGATGCCATGCTTCCAATACAGGGGGCATGGATTCCATTATTAAGGTCCCACATGCTGTGGGGTACAGTCAAAAATAAATAAAAATGCAGATTCTCAAGACCCATACCCTGAAATTCTAATTCTGTAGGTCTCCAGCAGGACTTCATAAACTACTTTTAAACCACATCCCTGTAGACACTGATGCAAGTTGTGTTCAGACCAGTTTTGGAGAACCTTGCAATTAAAATTATCTTTAAAGGATTTTCGTTTTAGTTGATTTCTGGAATAACCATGTTCTACTTGAACATCAAAGTAAATTTCTGGGGTTAGTGGGTACTAATCTAAGAAGAGAGGAGAGGCAGTATTATGTATATTTAAACAATTTTTAAAATTTTAAACTAATTTTAGACTTAGACATTTATAGATTGTTTCTAAAAGCCTAGCTCTTAAATGGTCTTTTGTGATGCTGAACATGGAGAAATGGTAATAGAAGTGTGTGGTAGAAACATGAGGAATGAGCTCACTGTTTGCCTCTTGCTTATCTTGTAAAATGACTTGCCCACATATATTTACATAGGCTTTAGATATTTTAATTTAGAAAATTGTCACCATTTACTGATATATAGTATCCACTCTTTTTTTCTTTTTTTTTTTTTTTTGTATTTTTGTGCTTCAAAATATGATGCCAGTCAGCTTAGTTGGTGGAGGAACCATACCATAGTCACAGTATTTAAATTAAGCTCTAAAACTATATAATTTTAGAACAACTCTGAGTATTTACTGCTAAATTTTCCATTAAAAAACTCTGTAGTCTATTCAATAATAAATAAATTTTATGCAGCCATTAAAAAGTTCAAGAAAAATTTTTATCAGCATATAGCTATGTTAGTGACCTTTGTACAACCTCTCAACAAAATACCGCCATTAAATATTTCAATACCATCGTATGGCTTAATTTTATCATTCCTGAATGTTCAAAACGATTTTAAATATTTATTTAACTTAATTCAGCATGAGTCATTTCATCCTGGATTTTAATGCTAACCTCAGAACATATAGTGATTGAAAGAAGGAATCATTATTATGTATTTATGGTGAAAATTAAATTAAAGTATATTTTAACACACTTGTGAATTTCTAAAGCTGACAGCAATAAGGAATATACTAAGAAGACATTTTCTCTTTATTATTCATATTAAATATGCCACTCTTATATTCTGTAGGCAGAATGAGACCCATAAATATGGTGATTATATTTGAATGCTATGGAGTCAATACACTTAGAAATTAAATATGTTGATGCAACAAAATTCTTCTCTCATTGGTTACTAGTAAAGAGATGCCTCCTCTGTAGGGACAGCTGTCAGTGTTAGTTAAAAATCCCTACTGCGTAAATTGGAAATTAGGTACTTTCTGAAAAGGGAGGGGTTTGCTATTGTAGGCTATTATAGCTTCTTCATAATAGTTAAGACCAATCATATCAACCCTCTGTATTCTGATTCACTGACCCACTCCATAAAGTCATTATGGACAATTGTGTCCAGCCGCCCCAGGGCTCCATTAAAGGTCTATTTTAGATCTCAGATGCCTGCTGATAGAAGACACATTTTCTCCAACCGAACCCCAGTTACACTGCATGAATAGGTATAACAGTTTTTGAAATATCCATTTTATATAACACAACCTTGGTCTAGTTTTTGCTTCTTAAAAATCATCATTAATGTTGCTGTGTGTGTGTGTGTGTGTGTGTGTGTGTGTGTGTGTATTGGTTAGGAGAATTAGGAGAAAACTGGATAGGACTCAGACTTTTACAACTTCAAAACACCTAAAAAAACCTCCTTTAAATATAATTTTATTTATTTTTGGCTGTGCTGGGTCTTCCTTGCTGAACAGGCTTTCTCCTGGCAGAGCGCAGGGGCTGCTCTCCAGCTGCGGTGCCCGTGTTTCTCCTCGCGGTGGTTCCTCTTGTTACGGAGCACAGGCTCTCGGGTGCACGGCTTCAGTAGTTGCAGCTCCTGGGCTCAGAGCACTGGCTCAGTAGTTGTGGCCCGCAGGCTTAGCGGCTCAATGGCACACAGGATCCTCCCGGATCAGGGATGGAACAGGTGGATTCTTTACCATTGAGCCACCAGTGGAGCACTAGAAAACTTTTTTTTTTTTCCTTAAATTGCACCCTGGATCTCGTATAGTGCTAATAAAGGTGCTTGTCAACTGTCTATCCCAGCACTTTCCCTCTCCCCTCCAACCTAGGAGATTGGACATGCCAGTGAAAAGGCAGAAAGGTCTCTGTCAGTCCTGCCTTTTTGCTCTGCAGGGAGTTTCCACTGTAATAGACTCCAAGACTGTAGATAACTTCTGCTTATGGCAGTGCTAGGGTTATGGGCCCAGTAAATAGCCGTTAGGTAATGACTGTTTAAGACCCAAAAAGGGTGGTTGGGCCCAGTTTGGTCTAAGGACTATTAGCCCAACATTGTGGATTGTACGCTTCTGTTCTTGACTCAATTAATGATGGATGGCTCAACACCAAACTTTAATAATCTTCAGCTTTGGTTGTCCTGTCTGTAAGATGTTATGATTATAATGTCTATATCTTAGGAAGGACATCATGCACTAAAATACTAAAAAAGCACTTCTGCCTGAAAGAAACAATTGTGGCTAAAAAATATAATAAGAACACATTTGCAAATGATTTGGGTGAACGTCTGAATAAAGTTACCCTTACCCTGTGTATAGCAATTGTAAAGCTAAGGATGATTTGTGCAAACTTACCAGTAAGTTGTAAATACAGCCTTCAAGTGGTGTTTTTGTTTTGTAATGTCTTTCATTGTATTTGAAAATTTTTCAAATGAGGTACAACAGATTATAAACCATGAAGAAAAAGGCCTGCATTCTGTGTCTGGCCTTATGATGTACATGGATAACTGTAAAAATTGTACATTACAGGCAACTCAGAATAGAAATGAAAACTCAAGCAAATATAAAAGTTAGCACTAACTTGAATTTATCCAAAGACTACCCCTCATCAAAATATATTCACCAGAGTTAGGAAGGATGGTTAGCTTTTCTAGAACAGATCAGACACACTAGTACCAGAAGTCCAATCAAAGGATTCTAGGAAAAAGAATAGGCTTGTGACTAATATTTTCAGCTGACCCCTAAAGTGTCCTGACTTTCCAGTGACACATTCTGTCCAATACATAGCTCTATACAAGCTCCACATGCTTGATGATCTCCAGCAAGTTAACTCATCAATCTTTGTCTCTGTTTCATCATCTACAAACAGGAGCAGTGATAGAACCAATCCCACAAGGCTTTTGCAAGATTTACTTCAGTGCAGCAATTACAAAGCTGTGTGATCTGAGAACATCATAATCTTACAGATTTTATATATATATATATATATAATATACATATATACATATATATGTATATATATTTGGTATTGCTTCATGGCATACAGGATCTCAGTTTCCCGACCAGGGGTTGAACCTGTGTCCCCTCGCAGGGGAAGCTGGGAGTCATAACCACTGGACCACCAGGAAAGTCCCTAGTTTTTATTATAGTTATTGTAATTATTGTTATCATTAGGTGTCTTATTATCCCTCCCAGCTTGTAAGCTCTTTGCATCGCCACACAAGAAATAATATATGATTTTCACATTGTTCTTAATGAAGGACTAAGTGAATGACTGAATGAATTTGATGAATTTTTTAAAAGGCAAGACCTTGAGAAATAGGAAGCTTGTATACTAGCAGATATCATGACTAAAGTAGTGTAGTCATGCAGCCCTTAATACTTATTTTGATCTCAGACAATATCCCCTTTATTTACTTATCCTATATGTCAGCCAGGTAGCTATGTTTCTTTTTTTTTAATATGTCTATTTTGGGCTGTACTGGGTCTTCGTTGCTGTGTGGCTTTTCTCTAGTTGCAGTGAGTAGGCTTTTCATTTCAGTGGCTTCTCTTGTTGCGGAGCACAGCCTCCAAGATATGCGGGTTTCAGTAGTTGCAGATCCTGGGCTCTAGAGCACAGGCTCAATAGTTGCGGCACATGGGTTAGCTGCTCTGTGGCATGTGTGATCTTCCTGGACCAGGGATTGAACCATGTCTCCTGAATTGGCAGGCAGACTCTTTACCACTGAGCCACCAGGAAAGCCCATTAGTTATGTTTCTTGAGAAGGCAATGGACCTTCTCAAAAAAAATAGAGAGTTTTTGATTGAGATAAAAAGTTGGGGGTAAAATATAATATTCTTGGGGTAGATTCTGAGGAGCACCATTCACTTTAAAATAACTCAGAAGCCAAGGAAACAGAAAGTTAGAGAATAAAATTGATCCAAAGACCACAGGGTATTCCTGGGAAAACAACAGAATATCAACAATGACTACAACAATAATCAAACAAATTTAAAATACCACAAAAGAACTGGGATAGGTCTCAAGAGACAGATAAACGCTATTGAAAGAAGCTTGAAAGAAAAAGAAAAATCAGCTCAGGGTTCAGCCTAGAAGAGAGAGTTTATAGAAAAGGGAAAGGTTTGATGACATCAGGAGATGATCTGAGACCCTGCTGAAAATATCACAGAGGGAACAGAGGCACATTCATAAAATATTTCCTATACCCAGATTCATCATAAGATTTCTAAAGTTATTCCAATTAGTGATTCGTGCATCTTTAAAAATGCAAATCAAGGAGCCCAAGTGGGAAGAAATATTGGACATTCATACTCTAGTATGAATTATATTTCCTTCAATGCGTTCTTCTCACAGTCTCCTCATCTCCATCCTTTCAGTTACTTAAGTCAAAAGCCCTGGAATCACCCTTTTCTCTCAACCACATCTAATGCATCAGCATATTAGTAAGATTTTCTGTTAAAATGCATAGACTGTAACCACTTTTCATCACCCCCTCTGCTTTACCCAGCCCACTCACCCAAGATGAGTGATCACCCAAGGTGTGTGATCCTAACCAGTGACTGTGTTTCTGCCTTTGCCTCCTTGAAGCTAATCTTGTTTTCTTACAGCAGTCAGAAAGATGCAGTTACAATTAAGACCCACATGCCACTTCTTTGCTCAAAACCCTGTGAGAGTCTCCCATCAGTAAGGATAAAAGTTTCACTTCTCTCAGAGCCCTTCAAGAGCCTGTTCACCACATCCCACCCCTTCACTTTACCCTGCTCTGCATTTTCTCCTGCCTCTGGACCTATCTCTTTGCACCTCCCTCTGCCTTAGAATTCTCTTCCTCAGGACCCTGTGTAGATTAATCCCTCCTTTGCTTCAGGCTTTTAATCATATGTCATCCTCCCAAGCTATCTACTTAAGATTTCAACCTGTTACTCTACAATTGTTACTTAACCTATTTCATATACATTTTTCCTCTCATTTGTTTTTTATCATCAGTATTTATCAGTTACACATCCTGTACTTATACATTTATCTTATTTATTATTTCTCTGTCATATAGAAATGTAAATGCCTTGAGGACCAGGATTGGGTTTTTTGTTGCGGTCTTTTTTGTCTGCTAATATATTCTCAACCAGTCCATCATAAAGGAAATCAGTCCTGAATATTCATTGGAAGGACTGATGCTGAAGCTGAAACTCCAATACTTTGGCCATCTGATGCGAAGGACTCATTTGAAAAGACCCTGATGCTGGGAAAGATTGAAGGCAGGAGGAGAAGGGGACGACAGAGGTTGAGATGGCTGGATGGCATCACCGACTCAATGGACATGAGTTTGAGTAAACTCCAGGAGTCGGTGATGGACGGGGAGGCCTGGCATGCTGCAGGCCATGGGGTCGCGGAGAGTTGGACATGACTGAGCGACTGAACTGAACTGAATACATTCTCAGCACTTAAAACATCTGCTGTATAAGCTGGTCCTCAGTAAATAGTTTCTAAAAGTGAATCATTAAATTACCTTAAGTATATGTTTTATTACTTAAAAATCCAGCTGTAGTAGATTTCCCAGGGCCTTGGATATGCCTTTTTGATATCTGTGTGTGTTAGGGATGGGGATTGCTTTGACATAGAAATGTAATTTGGAATTGAGGCATTGGAGCATGGAAAAGTATTAGTGGATCCAGAAATGGAAAATGCAAAATTGTATCTCTGAGTACCTAGAATGTATGAAGAAGCTATTCATTAAGTGGATAACATGTGCAGGAGGTAGAAAAAAGGTCAAGGACATTATGAGAAAAAGAAAAAAAAAAAAAACAGAAAAGTTAGTAAACAGCATCTCGTCTGTGTTATGCTTTCTACAGATTGCTTCTTCTTCCTTCTTCCAGGTTAGTCAAGATTCTCATTGAGTTCCAATGCTACTAGGACTCCATCAAAACATTGAAGTGAGGGGTAGATGGGTGTTCATAAGTTCTAGGATATTTGCTGAAAAGCAGAGCTCTATTCATCATAGTTCTGCCCTTGCAAACTCCAGCCCTCTGAATGGAAAGACTTCATTCTTGCTTCTCTTACCTGGAGGACACCAGTGGCAGGACATGAAAAAAGACCAGTGTAATAGCCAAGGACAGCTAGGAGATATGTATGGAGGCAGGATAAATTACCCATGGCTTGTCATCTTTCGAGACACTCTTGAAAAGCCAATTTGCCCTTTTTTGCATAATATGCAACAAAAAAGAAAGAATAAACACCCCCGAAATGACAAATGCCTATGGGACAAAAGGAATAAATCACAGATTCACAGATTGTTTGTGGAACTGCCTGATAAGAGGACTGTGAACTGAAGGCTGCAATGCATTTATTTGCATTTATCCTCCATATCATCTTATTCAATCCAGCCTCAGAGTTGCACACTAATATTAAAGAAAGAATAATTAAAACAGAGTCTCATCCCAGAACCCTTCTTCTACTAACTTGGATTATCTTAATATGATTTTAGGGATGTGTGTGTGTGTGTGTGTGTGCACGCGCACATGCTTAGTAGTGTCCAACTCTTCTCAACACCATGGCCTGTATCTTGCCAGGCTCCTCTGTCCATGAAATTTTCCAGGCAAGAATATTGAAATGGGTTGCCATTTCCTCCTCGAGGGGATCTTCCCGATCCAGGGATGGAACCCACATCTCTTGGGTCTCCTACACAATCAGGTGGACTCTGCCAACTGCGCCATCTAGGAAGCCCTTAGGCATGTATGTGATGTTTATTATTCAGACACTACAAACGCAATGTTTGAAGTTAGGGAGAAATGATAAAATATAACTTAGAAAAATTATCCAAAAACCTGAAAATAGGTAAAAGATGTTAAAGGGGATTTTTCCAATATAGTGCTCCATTTGAATTTCTATCAACATGGTTATTTTACAACTCTGTAAATGCAGGGGTTAATTTGTCATTTTTATTTAGTAGATTCAAGTAATGTCTGTCCAGTAGAACAGATGACCTCTAAGTTTACAGTTATCTAGTTTTATATCTTATCCCCCGATATATCCCAATGCATACATGTTAAGTCACTTCAGTAGTGTCTGTCTCTTTGCAACCCTATGGACTGTAGTCTGTTAGGCTGCTTTGTCCATGGAATTTTCCAGGCCATTTCCTTCTCCAGGGGATCTTCCCAACCCAGGAATCAAAACTGTGTCTCTTGCATCTCTTGCATCTGCAGGTGAGTTCTTTACCACTAGCACCACCTGCGAAGCCACTGATTTATCCCAATATCTATTTACAAATATTAAATATATATATATGTATTTATCATTAGCTTCTCATCTGCTCTTTGTAGTTATTTTTATTTTTTTGTAGTCATTTTTAACATATTACTGGTTTCCTAATTAACAAGTGGATTGAATAATATCCTTAACTTATTCCTTTTGCCTCCTTATGAAAGTCATATTTTTAACTCTTTCAGAATTATCCTTTACCATTCTGATAATTTTCATGAGCTCTCTTCATTAGCTGTCTGATAATTTTCATTGGATCATCCTATGTTCTGGTGAACTTACCTAATGGAACTTAGTTCATTGGTGGTGGTGGTTCAGTCACTAAAGCGTGTCTGGCTCTTCTGCCACTCTATGGACTGTAGCCTTCCAGCCTTCTCTCTTCATGGGGTTCCCCAGGCAAGAATACTGTTCATTGGTAAATAATCTTACTTGCTTACTTCAAAGCCTGGTACATCACATTGATCTTTTGCCTTTCCTGTTTTGTATAATCACATCACCCCTGCCTCCCATCCAAGATATTGCATGGCTTATTCTTACTTTTTCATAGGTCCCAATCCATTCTTGGCATTCATACCTTGGTAACAAGTAATTTGTCAAAGTTAACTTTGCTAAAACTACTTAATTAGGCATTACACATTAGAAAAATAAATATTTAATGGGTCAAATTTCTTTTTCTCTATCCTTATCACTCTGCAGATAGCCAAAATATAGTACGAGGCTTTACAACACACTGAGTTCAACAGTAAAAAAAATATATTCTTAATATCTCAATGAAGGGTTAAATTAAATAAAAAATAATGGCACTCATAAGTCATAGCATCATTAAAAGTTATGCTACAAAAAGTTTTGTAAGAAATAAACTGAAATAGAACATAGACAGTGGATTTTTTAACAATTGTTCTTTTTGCTACTGTAATATGATACTTTCCAGGAATGACAGCAAGCTTCTGAACAGTCATAGACTTCATCTCTTCTTAAGGAAATCTTTTCTTCTAGCTATGGTCAAATGTTTCTTCATTATTCATATGTCCATTAAAAGGGAACAATAATAAAAGCAAAAAGAAGCATTTCTAAAGATTATCTTGTATGATTAGAATATTCTATAATTTGGTATTATTTCTTATTCATCCTTTCATGCAACCTTATTGTTATTTTTAGTAATTTTATTCTAAAAGATAGATGAAATACTGACATTAAAGGAAATTAAATAAATGAAATGAGAAAAATTGGTAATGTTGCATAACAGAGTTTAAGAATGTCATTTCTTCCACTCACTGACTGAATAAAATATCACTGTGGGCTGACATAATTTGGAAAATTGTTATTCTCCACTGTCATTGGTAAATAATAGAGACTATAGAGTCAAAGGGGAAGGAAATAAAATGACACAAACTTCTGCTCTTAGTGAGATTTCCTGTAATATGGTATTTACTTTAAAAAAGTAAAATCCTGTTCTTCTGAAATGATAAATTTTCTGTGAAAATTTCTGATACACACCAAAAATTAAGCTTAATCATTTAGCTCCCTATTCATGTCCCAGTGGTCATCCCTTGAATTTAAATTTATGATGTTTTCCTTAAAAATAAAATTAGTCTGTGCCAGCTCAACCATCACGGATTCAGATGCCTTTAAATATTAGCAAATATAAGCTAATTTTTTTTTAAAATTGAGGTCAGATTTGGTTGGCCCAAGGTCACACTAATATGTTGCTTATTGTCTACAAGTGACATTTGCTGAATATTACCTTAGGCTACATTTTTAGCATTCTCTCTGGCATGCTGAGATTAGATGTGACATTTCCTGGCCAGAATAAAACACAAGGTCGATTCTAAAGAATATAATACTATATTATTTCCAAGCAACTTTGCATTTGCTTATCTATAGTACACAGGCAGTTCGCTTTAAAGCATGGGACTTATGAACCACTGCTAGGCACATGCTAAATCCTTCTCCTTACACGATGTCTCCCCACACTGTCCCAGCATGTATGACTGTCTCCTGAGCCCTTTGCAGAGTCCCTGAGAAAATAACCGCAGTGGAGTTCAGAACGTTCCAGCTCCTACTATAAGAGGGTAAGGGAGTGTATCCTCCCATTGCCTGGGGAGATGATAGTTTCGTCAGGAAGGAAATTTCCCACTGAGATAATGTTATACAAGATGATTGGCATATGTAAATCTATGAAAGTGAAAGTGAAGTGAAGTCGCTCAGTGTGTCGGACTCTTTGCGACCCCATGGACTGTAGCCTACCAGGATCCTCGGTCCATGGGATTTTCCAGGCAAGAATACTGGAGTGGCTTGCCATTTCCTTCTCCAGGAGATCTTCCCGACTATCGTGAGCTAAATAAAAATTTGTAGAACACCAAAGAAATATCAATTATTTACCAAAGTACTTAGGAAAGACAACCCATTAGTAAGTTTGTAACTGGAAAAACAATTTGGAAATGTCATGAATTTGGCTTAATATTTTATTTTTCTTCCTAAAGCCCTAAAAGGAAAAAGTCATCATAATAATAAAAACCCACCGTTGGTCCAGTTATTCTCTCATAATCACTCTGTTGCATTCACTTACCCTGACTAGAGTCAATTATTAAACGAAAATATGAATGTATACTTGAATTTTGCTCTCTGAATGAAATACAAGGCTTGCAAAATTCAAGCATTTTTTTCTCAACCAAACGTCTGTATACTTACTAGTTTAAAAAATTGTAAAAATAGATAGTAATCTCCAATACAAAGAAAACTGTCCATTTAAAAATTAAAATATGATCATAATTAATTTTCTTGGTTAGCTATTGATACTGAGCTACATGGCACAATAAAATATATTAAATATGTAGTTGTGAGTTTATTTTATTTTAAACTAGGTCTTATCTAGAAAGGTACACCTAGAGATGGGTTTACAATCCTGATTACAGGATTGCATTTATCAGTAATTTAGATTATCTGAAAACTTGAAAAGAATACTCTCTCTTGATTTACATATTATCTACAAGCAACAGATACTATAACAAGAGGCCAATAAGTACCCATTTCCTTCTGTATGCAGCTGTCTGGGTTGGGATCTAGGAAATGTTACTCTGTATTGAAGGTGCCTGAACTATTCTACTTCAACCCTCTATATTAAATAAAGTGACTGTCAATATCCTAGTTGAAGCTACAGAACACAGATAGCTCTTTATATCTATAAGGAATGCAATGAGCCATCCAAGCTAACTCAGCAGAGAGAACATTTACTAACAAAATGATCGTAGAGACCCATTGACTTGATGGGTGTCTGGGACTGTGTAGATAAGAGGTACCCATGATAAAAGTGGGAGCAGATTTGAAGTCTTTAACAGGCTCCTTTTAGCCATCCTAGCATGGTTTATTAGCGTGACACAGGCTCCCTGTTTTCTCTCTCTTTAATGATACTGTTCTATGAACCAATGAATGTTTTCATTTGGAAAATAAGAAAGCATTAATGTGTTATCTGGACTGTGGTTTCTTTAGTGATGCCAAGGGAATAAATATGTTAATTCTGTGCTTTGAGGAATGTATTGGGTAAGGGTCATTACTTCATTGATCTCATTGAACACCAAGTCCAGGTGAGAAAAAGTTAATATTATACACCTTGGACTATTTCATTACATAAAAGCTTGACTTAGAAAATGGAGAATTTCAGGGATACTTGGATATACTTTTAGATGATGACTTTCAGATTACATCCTCAGAAGTCACGTTTAATGTTTAACTCATCATTTGTTAATTAGGATAACCTGAAGCAATTGACCTCAAACTACTGCTTGACTCTTCAGAAAAGAGGCAATTACTATGAAAAACTACCACATAAATCTTGAAGTTGTCACAAAGTCTTACACAAATAATTCTTTTTGATATAGAAATAAAAAACAATCTTCTTCACATACAAGGAAATGTACAAAAACACATTCCTCGAGGAAATAGTGTTTTCTTGGCACATCAGGGCTTTTACAGCAGGAGTTAAATAACAGCAGAAGTGCCAACTGGAAAGAGGTTTCCCTGGCTTTAAAACTGGAACAAAACAACTCTCAACATTTGCAAAACATTCCTTTATTATTAGAAATAAATTATTTGTATAAAAAAATCGCATGCGTCAACCATTGCATTTATTTTTAGCACAACCCAGGGCTTCAATCCGGTCAGCCATTACAAGAAACGGACTCTTTGTCTTATACAAGTTGAACAATGTGGGACAGGAACGGGAGTTCTCACAATCACAGAAAAATACTTACAAGAATAACATCAGACAAGGTTTATTTCATATTTCAACAGCATTTGTTTTTGTTTTTGTTTTTTTTTCACAAGCTAACATTAGTTTCCTTTTGTGATTTTTTTTTTAACTGCTCATGAATAAACAATACTTTAGCTTGACACTCATTGGTTGCATTGTATAAAACGGGTTTCTTCACTCCCTATTATTAATACTTTTGGCTTGTGGCTACTTTTTGTTCCTTACAAGATTGACTATTGATTTGATTGATTGTAGTCTACAGAGATCTCCAGGAGTGAGTGTTGGTGGTGTCACGTTCATTGTTTAAGATCGCATACCACATTTCTTCATATTGTATCATTTCCCTGTTTCAGATTGAGTGATTGCTGTAGCTGATATATGTCGTCTTGGTGGAGGAAGCTGTTAAGACAAATTAAGACAAATTATAATACAGGATAATATATCAGTTTGTTAAAATGATCTTAAAATTCAAATCTTAAAGTGACTTCTTATGATATGTGGTCTTTGCAACATGTTATTTTAAACCACGTGGTAGGAATTCAACAGCTGTAGAAATAAAAAGCAGAATTTTTGATCTGTGAAACCACTAGTCTCATCTATAATAAACACATTTAGCAGAAAATTAAAAATATGAACACCTTGGTGTTTAATAAAGTTAGGTGAAATTCTATTTAATGTGTGTTTTGATTAACAGAGATTTACAGTGTAAAAAAATGAAAGAACAGATCAATTCTGTATCCTGCAAAATAAAAAAAGATTTTTTTTATAATCCACATTAAAGACATCAATTTTTCGAGCCTGCTTGATGACCAAAAAAGGGTCAGTCATTATAATTAGTCATGCTCTGAGAGTGAATATGTCTTTTATTCAAATATAATACTTTTAAACTCTAAAAGTGAATACATTAAAATGTATTGCCAACACATATTTATGGTCTGGTTTCATGGAGAAGGAAACGGCAACCCACTCTAGTACTCTTGCCTGGAAAATCCCATGGACAGAGGAGCATGGTAGGCTACAGTCCAAGGGGTCGCAAAGAGTCAGACACAACTGAGCGACTTCACTTTCACTTCATCAAAAGGATACAAATGGAGATGTTTAAAAAATAAAGACTTGAAGAAGCAAATTAATATTTAATTTTTCTGGTACCAGCTTACTGTGAAATAAAACCCATTATTGTAAGATTATTAAATAGGTATGAAAAGAAAATATTCTAAGTCAAATTGATATTCATAATTAAATTTCCAGAAATACAAGTCTAAATCCAGATAATTCCTTTGTGTTTTTGAAAGCTGTGATGGAATAAATCTCTGTTCTAAAATTCAAATGTGATGTTCTACTTTTCAGTGGAACTCTGGAATGAATAAGAAAAAAGAAGAAAAAATGCTAAACGTATATGTTTCACTTTGTTGTTTAGTCACTAAGTTGTGTCTGATTCTTTAGTGACCGCCATGGATTGTAGCCCACCAGGCTTCTCTGTCCGTGGGATTTCCCAGGCAAAAATACTGGAGTAGGTTGCCATTTCCTTCTCCAGGGAATCTTCCTAACTCAGGGATAGAACCCTCATCTCTTGAATTGGCAAGCAAATTCCTTACCATGGAGCCCCCAAGGAAGCCTATGTATTTCACTACATAAATCCAATTTACAGTGAAACAGATTTTTTTTTTTTAGAGAATGATTTACTTTTGAACACTGAATAAGAAAATTGTAAAGTTCCTTCTCTGAAATAATGAGTGATTAGACTCATTCCATTTTAATGTACATGAACTCTGGTAATTGACCAGATAATTTTTTATCAGAACCAGCATTACCTAAAGACCATAATCAGTAAAATTAAAGCAAGTAGCCCAGGATGTGCTAGTTGTAGATGCTTTTGCTATTGTTATTTCATTGACTATTATGAGCTTCATGCCAAAAACAGGTGGGACATATCTGCATATCTTTCTATATTGCTCACACTAGGTTATTATTGACGTGCAATTGAAAGGAAATAGATCTTAGACTTAGTTTTAAATTGCATCCTCTTTAAAAAATGAGTGCAAAAACATCACTAAACCAGGTTACAGGGCCTCAGTGTCATCATTGATACACAATCCATAACATTGAGTTTTTGAAAGGACAGAGGCAGGGGAGATTTGTGGGGTAACAGCAGTTTTCTTAGAGAATCAATATGGAATGCTTTTGGTGTAAAATGGGACAGTGATTTTTATGGTCTTTATTTCATTTTTAATTTTTTTCTTTCTTATTTGTATAATGCTATCATATGCCTCTAAATATTTTCTAAGAAAATAAAATCTATACTTCAGCTATGCTTTTGAAAGACTTTCACATGGTCTTTGTTGACAAGATGAAGAAAAATTATGAGTTAAAAAAACGGCCCTGAAAGAAAAATACTCAACTTTTTGCCATATTCAGTATATTTAATAACTAAGTATGTAAGAAATATTTATCAGATTTGAAGATAGCTAGAAAGAAAAATTATGGAGGTAACAGAAAAACAATAGCCAAAAGACCTTGATGAAGATGATATTCAGATGTTATTCTTCAAGGATCATTCCAACTTTAAGACTCTAAACCTCCTTAGAAATTCATGTTTTATTTTTTGGGCTCTTAGAAGTGACCTCCAGAAAAAGATGGTAGAATTCTACTGAGAACTAAGACTATAATCTACAAAAGGAATCATAATTTTTTTGATTAGAAAAGGGATGTAAGACTCTGAACACTTCTGAATTTTAAGTCTTATCTTTTCTATTATTCAGAGACCAATCTAGATTTTGTGGGCCAGACCACTAGGTAAAATGATAGTGCACACAATAAAGCAAGTCATGTGAATGTTTTTTGCAAGTCAGTGCATATAAGGGCTTCCTAGGTGGCAGTAGTTGTAAAGAACCCGCCTGCCAATGCAGGAGATGCAGGCTTGATCGATCTCTGGATCTGGAAGATCCCCTGGAGAAGGAAATGGCAACCCACTCCAGTATTCTTGTCTGGGAAATCTCCTGAACAGAGGAGGCTTGCAGGCTGCAGTTCGTGGGATTGTTACATGTTGGACACGACTGAAGTGACTTAGCACATAGGCACGTACACACACAGTGCATATAAAGGTTACGTTAGGACTTCCTTGGAAGTCTAGTGGTTAAGACTCTGAGTTCCCAGTACAGGGTGCACGAGTTCCATCCCTGGTCAGGGAATTGAGTCCAACACGGGATTTGGCACCGCATGGCCAAAAAAAAAATTCTGCTTATAGTTTATTAAGTGTGTAATAATAGTGTGTCTAAAAACATAATGCACATACCTGAATTAGACAAAAATATTTCTAAAAAATGCTAACCATCATTCAACAATGCAAGTTTGCCACAAATGCTCAGTTTTTTGAAAAAAAAAAAAAAAGATGCAGTATCTGGGAAACACAATCAAGTGAAGCTCAATAGAAGGAGGTATGTCTACAGATTTTCTTGGCAGCAGTGGTACTTTTGCCTTCATCCCAGAAGTGTTACAGAACATAAAGGATTCAGAGATATACATATGAGGTAATGTAACACTTCTGATGATGAATATGCTTTGTGAAAATCAGGTTTGAATGCAGCAACAATGTATTTCCTGTGCACACACACTGGGTTTATAAGCCAGAGAAAGTGGATCTACCTCCAACAGCAGCTGTTCTCATGAATTATGCATGAACAGAGCTTAAGGACTACCATGTTACAGCATTTGTTAATTGGGTACTGTTGATAAAATTCATATATATCAGCTTTGTTCCTAACTTTCTTTTCAGGAGAAGTTTTATGAAACAACGCTTGACCTTTTTTACATGTGAAATGTAGTATTCTGCAAATTCAATCATTAACATGGACTTGTTTGGTATACCTTCCAGGTTCACATTCCTTTTATTTATTCTGCATACCTTTAGAAGCTTTAAAACCTTACATGTATGATCAGAATTTCAGGCATTAACAAGTCATCTTTAAGATGAAATGGCTTAAGGATGAGGGACTTGCATGTATATCATAAATACAAAGCTAATTTAAAAAAAATTCCAACTGTAAAACAGTAGCCATAATTATCAAAATCCTTCACATATTAAAAATAGAGATGCTAAAACAATAGTTTTTGAATTTTGTCTTCTCTTTTCTATGACCCCCTGGCCAATTTATATTTTCAAGACAGCAATGATACATCTACCTTTATACAGTGATTTATAGTTTACAAAACGCTATACTGTATGTCATTGTCATGTCATGGCAGTGAGAGTGATTTATCAAAAGTCTGATAGCAGAAAGTATGAGAGTGCAACAACATGGACACAGTCCCAGTGGATTAACCAGCCTGGGACTGATTGAAAATAGGCTCCCTCAGTTTTGCAAGGAGGTATTTCAAATCCAAGGAGGTACAATAGTAGTTACAGAGAATTTAATGGCCAAAATTTTTCCAGTTTTCAATTAAACTCCCAAAGACATAAAATGTTCTCATAGAAGAAAAATATTGCATTTAAGCTCTTCAAGTTTTTGGTAGTTTTAGAGAGTTTGTGATTTTGGAAGACTTTTGACTCCATTCAAACCACTGGTACATGTGGCAGAGGGGATAGGCATTCCTGGGGTCCATGGTCACTAGGTGTCTAAGTAAGCAAAGGTTAATAGTGGTTAAAGGGAGTAGGATGGAAGAAGGATGTGTGAAGATTTCCTACATTCTTGAATGCCTGAACTGTAATCACTTTATCTGAGCCTAATTTATTCAACCTTAAACCACTCCTGTAAAAGAAGAAAACTACAAAGTACAGTTTAAACTTCATTGAGGTCATAATTGACTTTATCTTGATTCACCTTAGCTTTCTTTCACCTTCCAAAAGTGAGCATTCGACTCCTCCAGAATATTATAGGATTACCCACCAGAGAGGCTCCACTTTTGTAATCTTTCATTCTTATTTCAGAAGAAATAGGGAATGTACCCATGCTATGAAATTTCCATTTCAGCATCAATAGAAAATAATAGAAAGAAAACAAAATGTGTTAGACTTATTTCTATGACATGGGATTAGTCTTTATCAACACCAGAAATTTTCCCTTCAGGGAACCGATTTATTTTTTAAAAGGGTGGAAAAAGTTGATTATTTTTTTCCTTACTACGTACAAGAGGTAAATCCAGGATAACTGATATTTACTTCACTGTATATTTGTTTGTTTCCATTTGTTTCCACGTTATATAAAGTTCTTTGGATTGCTATTAAAAACCAAGTGCATCTATAGACTCTGGTGAGTCATACTGAGATGTGCCAGTGTTCAAACTGTATCACTGGTCAACAGTAGTTTATTGACATCCTACAATAGGTATTAACTTCCTGCACTGATTCTTTCAAGGCAGGAAAGCACATCAAGTTCTGCCCTCAAGTCACAAGCATTCTACTCTGATAGAATGCCTTTGAGAGTAGTTTTAGTGCACCCTCTGCTAAGTGCCCAAATAGCTCCACTATTAGTCAATTCCCTACCTATAATCAGAGGTGGTTTTAACAATTTGATATCAAACCAATCCTTATTGTGCTTCTCTTGTACTTATTTAAGGGTTCACATTTGTAGAGAGTGAATAGATATATAGATAAATTTGATATTCAAGAACTGAAGGTCATCTTCCTAGAGGATCTGGCCAATCATTCCAAGAAGTCTGATAGTAATTGAAGCCAGTAAGTTTAATTAATACATGCTTATTTACTAAGGATAGTTCTGCATATAAGGCGTTAAAGTAGACAGTGTTGTAGATTAAGTTGTTATAATAATTGAGTCGGCTAAAATCAACTCAATCATCCCTGTATTTCATGTCAAATGTAGAAAGAATAGGAGATATAGCCTCCTGGAGTAATCTGAGAGAGAATGTGTGTGTGTGTGTGTGTGTGTGTGTGTGTGTGTGTGTGTACACTCTCACTGTATTCAACTTTCTGGTATTTGCGGTACATACTTGCAATTTGCTGTTCTTCAATAGATACCAAGATGGACTTGAATAGTTCAGTTAAACTCTACTGGATTAGTTTGGTAATAATGTATTATTATGTGTTTCTTCAGGGATGAATATAGAGAAGAGGAAGATAGGTGAGGAAAGGATAAGTGGAGTGGTGGTTGTAGCAAGAGTCCTATTTTCAGGTCATGAGGCTTTCAGAGAAGAACTCTATCTGAATATATCTTAAGAATTAGAGAGATCAATGAAAGTCAGAGAAGGGGATTACTTTGGGGAAACAAATATAAACTATGACTTAACCTAACATGTTGGCTAACAAGTTTTCTCATTTCCCTAAATACCTAAATAGCATATTGTCTACTTGTATAAGGGGCTTCCTTGATGGCTCAGTGGGTCAAGAAGCTGCCTGGAAAGCAGGAGACACAGGTTTGACCCCTAGGTTGGGAAGATCTCCTGGAGGAGGGCATGGCAACCCACTCCAGTATTCTTGCCTAGAGAATCCCATGGACAGAGGAGCCTGGCAGGCCACAGTCCATGGGGTCACAAATAGTTGAAAACAACTGAAGCTACTTAGCACACACACATGTTATTTGTGTAAGATCTTTGGTAACATGCTCCATAAATACTAGTTAATTGTTAATTCTATGAAGAGCAACCCATATTGAACTATCAACATTTGGAGAGTGAACACTAAAGGATAATCTTATAAATGGAGCCTCGTTCCAAGCTTCAAGCTCTTTGACGCTTCACAAGAGAGACTTGAGAGTCATCCTTTGTGAAAGAGAATTTGTGTCTATGTTCATGCTCTGGAGAGGAGCCACTTGCATTGAAATCCTTTGGTTCTAACCAAACAGTTCTAACTACTGTGATGGTCTCATGGTAGGTGGATACCACCATGCCCCTGGAACCATGTTGTACAGTCCCCAAGACCAGTAGAAGAATGTTCAACGTACATCTATCAGGAAGTGCTCCCGCTCTTGACCATCGGAAAGTCTACGGATGACTTACTGTTGGTTTCAAGACTCTCACAGAGTTCGCTTTTCACCTCGCCATTTGGTCTGTCATTGCCTTTTTGGATCAGTTTGCTTTGCATGGTGGCAGCGGTCACCACAGCCTTGAAGCTCCTCTTGCGTTTTTGAACGTTCTGCTCTGGATGAAAAATTATAATATAAACCTTGGGCATATACAGCATGCCCAGAGACACCGAAGCACTTAAACTCATGGAGACAGTGAGTGTTGTTGTCTGGATGTACATCTGAGGAAGGAAAAGAGAAAAAAAGGAATCAATGTTGGTAAGCCTGATCTAAGATACAGCAAATAACATGGCCATTTTCTGAAATTATCCCAGCTTCTCTTCTAAAAGATCCTTATTAAAATTAATTAATTAATACCCTTACTTGTAGTCAAGCATTCCTTTATCCCCACCTGCAGATGTGGATAAAGTTGTATTATTGATGAAGCCCAATTCCTTAAAACAGACCAAAAAACAAGTAGGCTGATGGAGCTTAATTTCCTGCTTAGATTGTAATTAACCATTTTATAATGAAAGGAACAAAACTAGTCTAGCAAAAGACTAACACTTTATGTCACACAAACCTTCTTCAGGGGGGTATCCCAGGGTCAAACGCTATCCTTTAAACAATAAACTTAACCTAGAAGGTAAATTATATACAGTAGAAATAGAGTGAGAGTGAAATAGTCCATAACATCACTATTTCACACCATTGCTTGAATAATACTAGTGTTTGCATCTACACATAATGACTTAAGTTGAGCTTCCAAACCTGATAAATCACAAGCATGCCATAAGGACTTGATTTTTCTAACAGCCTCTCCCACCCAAGGAAAATTCTGAGGACGTTCTAGATGACAGCATCAGATCAAAATAAATGTGGGTGCTTTTAGAAAATAATGAAAGACTTCCTCCTTCCAGGATTGAAACATGCCCTTTGGGGATGGGTCTTGACATCTGCATTTTGAGAATTCTCCCTCTGTGTTCATTTTTTATCCTTATTTCACTGAAATTGACTGCTCTGGTGCTTACAAAGAGAAGGCCCTCTGGAAGATTTTTCTTTCTGCAATCTAGAGGTTAATGAGCTGAAAAAAGTCAAGCATAAAATCATTGCTTTTGGCTTTTTCATTTTGTTATGAAAATAGACATGATAGTATTTTAATCTTTTCTCTTCCCCAGTATTATTGAGGTATAATCAAAACATAGAAATTCTATATATTTAAGTATAGAACTTAATATTTTGCTGAACATATTATGAAACCATCTCAATCAAGTTAATTAATGCATCCATCACAGTTACCATTTTCTTTCTTTCATTCATTTTTTTTTTTTTTAATTTGGCTGCATCAGGTCTTAGTTGCAGCTCTGAGGCTCTTCACTGCGGTACATGGCTGTGGTTGCCAACAACATGTGGGATATTAGTTCCATAACCAGGAATCGAACCCATATCCCCTGCATTGAAAGTCGGAGTCTTAACCAGTGGATCACCAGGGAAGTCTCTTATTCATTCTTTTTATTTTATTTTACTTTCTGGTGAGAATGTTTAAGCAAATTTCTTAGCAAATTTCATGTGTATGCAGTTCAGTAATTTTACTATAGTCACATATTCATCTTGCATAACTGGAAGTTCATACGTTTTGAACAGTATCTCCCCAGTTTCCCTTCCCCCTGCCCTTGGTAACCACTGTTCTGCTCTCTGCCTCTATGAGTCTGCCTATTTAAAATATTTTTAAAATATTTAGGCTATTTTAGAGCCAACTCATTGGAAAAGACCCTGATGCTGGGAAAGATTGAGGGCAGGAGGAAAATGGGGCAACAGAGGATGAGATGGTTGGATGGCATCATTGACTCAGTGGACATGAGTTTGAACAAACACCAGGAGATAGTGAAGGACAGAGAAACCTGGTGTGCTGTAGTCCATGGGGTCGCAAAGAATTGGACACAACTGAGCAAATGAACAACAATTTTAGGTTCCACATGTAAGTGAAATCATGCGGCATTTGTCTTTCAGTATCTGGGTAATTTCCCTTAGTATAATGTCCTCCAGGTTCATCCATGTTGCCACAAATGTCAAGATTTCCTTTTGTTATTTTTAAGAGTCAGTAATATTCTATCATATGAATATATCACATCTTTAAAAATAAAACCTTGATTAACTAACATTTTTCATTTCCTGAGCTCAAAAGATAATTTTTCCCAAGTAAGTTGGAATACTGAGGCTACAAAGTAGCCCTGTTTTTCGATTATGAAAAGATCCCTTTATCATCTACATGATCTTCATTAATATCTGTTCACACATAATGATACCAATGAAAACATAAAGTTGTCAGATTGCATCTGGTAATCCCCAGGACCTAAACAAATTGTGTCCTTTTTAATAAAGGCTCAAAATACATATACCTTCAAGGATAAATACTTGAATCAGCCTATGGCTGCCTTTTTCTAGGGGAGATTGTTTCTATTAACAGATGACAAAGCCTTGAGATAAGACACTGTCCAACATGTGAAGAGAACTTCAGGCACCACTAAAGAGGCTGTCCTTGTCTGAGAAATCATATCCTGTGGATTACTGAGTTTACTGTTCAGTTTATCTACCACTAAGGCTGCTCTTTGCTTAAAACCCTATCATGAAAAAAAAAAAAGAAAAAACCCTATCATGAGTGTGGGAACACCCATCATGTAGGGATATTTAGGATTGGCTTGTTTCAAAGTTCACCTCCTCCAGGAAGTCTTCCATGATAAATCTTATCTTAATTATATTGTCCTTATTTTACTTCTAAGCACTAATGCATTGAAAAATAAAAACACGGGAGCACTTGCTAACGTGTAACTATGTAATTATAGTCATTTATGTAAACTTTGCAATATTCATATAAAATATACAACTAGAGTATAAACTTCCTTAGGATCTGTAATCCACATTTTTCCTTACATATCTCTAAAAATTACATAAAAATTACTTAGATACCACTCATAATACAGAAATTACATAATAATTACACAATAATTATGTAATATAATAAGAAATTACATAATAATTATATACATAATGTAATTACAATAATAATTACTTGGAGAAGGAAATGGCAAGCCACTCCAGTATTCTTGCCTAGAGAATCCCATGGACAGAGGAGCCTGATGGGCCACATCCAAGGGGTCGCAAAGAGTCAAGACATGACTTGGCAACTAAACAACAATAATTACTTAGATATGACCCATTATTTTCAAGTATATGAAGATCTTCAAGAACCCCTTGATTTATAAAAATAATATAAAATATGTTTTCTATAACTTTCCACTCTGTCAAATGGACATCAGGATTGATGACATTTTAAGTGAGAAACACAAAATAATGAGATGTGAATCCAGATTATATAGGTTGGGCTATATGTGCATGTGCATGTTAAGTCACTTCAGTCATGTCCTACTCCTTGTGACCCCACGGACTGTAGCCCAGCAGGCTCCTCTGTCAGTGTGATTCTGCAGGCAAGAATACTGGAGTGGGTGACCAGCCTCAATAGAGGCATCATGAAAATACATCCCTCAGCAAAGTGATAAATTACTACATGTCATGACCTCTCAGGCTCAGTTCAGTTCAGTCGTTCATTCATGTCCGACTCTTTGCAACCCCATGGACTGCAGCACAGAAGGCTTCCCTGTCCATCACCAACTCCTGAAGCTTACTCAAACTCATGTCCATTGAGTCAGTGATATCATCCAACCATCTCATCCTCTGTCATCCTCTTCTCCTCCTGCCTTCAATCTTTCCCAGCATCAGGGTCTTTTCCAATGAGTCAGTTCTCAGGTGGCCAAAGTATTGGAGCTTCAGCTTCAGCATCAGTCCTTCCAATGAATACTCAGGACTGATTTCCTTTAGGATTGATTGGTTTGATCTCCTTGCAGTCCAAGGGACCCTCAAGAGTCTTCTCCAACACCACAGTTCAAAAGCATCAATTCTTTGGTGCTCAACTTCCTTTATAGTCAAACTTTCACATCCACACATGACGACTGGGAAAATCATTGCTTTGACTAGGCTACCTGCCAACAAGTGAAAACCCATACTATATTTGAGAGAACTAAAGATCTACTACAGTTAAGAAGGTCCTGTTAAAATGTGACAATGTGCCTTTAAACCACATAAACCTCCCTAAGATATGCAACTTACTTTTAGGCAACTTATGAATACCCATAAGCTTCTCTTGCATTGGTTAATCCTCTTTGGATTTCTACTTATTCTCCTGCTAGTATTGCTTCAGAAAGGCTATGTAGAAAATGGGCTGCACAGAAAGGATATAAAGAAAAAATAGAGCCAAATACAAACTACAGATATAAATATTTCAAAGTCTCTCAAATAGGTAATCATCAGTTTTATTCAAGTTGGACCTAGCCAAGTCAATTTAACTTAAAAAAGAAACAAGAACCAAACATAAATACCTCCAGAGATCAAACAGCCATGAAATGATAGGAGCATCCACATTGATTATGCTCCTGCTCAGTTGCTAAGTTGTGTCCAACTTTTTTGGGACCCCATGGATTGAAGTCTGCGAGCCTCCCCTGTGCATGGGATTTTTCCAGGCAAGAATAGTGGAGTGGGTTGCTATTTCCTCCTCCAGAGGATCTTCTCCACCCAGGGCTCAAACCTGTGTCTCCTGCATTGGCTGGTGGGTTTGTTACCACTAAGCCACCAGGGAAGTCCACCACATTGATTACTTGGATTCTTTTTATAAGTCTTAATCTGCTGGTCTTTTAAAAACATATAATACTAGACCAAACAATTCATAAACACCTTTCTAGTTTGAAAGTCTTATAAATTTTATCTGCTACCATAAATATACATGATAAATTTCTTCCCCTTTTCAGAATAATTTCTGTAATATATAGTAAATTTTATTTTGCTAAATATTAAGCATGAAGTAGATTCTGGAATGCTGGTTTCCACATTAAATGTACTACTGTAGCCTGTCCTTTCAGCAAACCAATTCAATAGAAGATGTAATAAACATAGAATTAGGCCAAATTGTACGATGCTTAGTGTTTCAAGTTCTCCATTAGTCACTATGATTGCAAATTATGCCATAAGGCTGACCTTACTTATGTGCTTTTATGAAAATTTTAATGAGTTTACTATATAAAAAGCATTTATACCAAAATCATACCCTAAAATCTAAAACATTATGATGGCCAAGTCTTTGTTAACAGGATTTTGGACTGTGAGTAGACAGTTTTTGAACTTCATCTTTGAATATGTAATGAAATGAAAATGCACATATATTATAACCTCAGTGAAAGCAAAATAAGCAAAGAAACAAAATGCCACCACCTACTGTCATTCTAGAGATGCTAACGTCTTAGCATCATGGATGATAGGGCTTTTAGTATCTCCCATATTTCGGAAGAAATGGAAAGATTACATTAAAGGATTGATGTTTCCAAAAACCTCCCGGATTTCCTTTATACCTGTTGAATAGTTTAATTATTTGAGTCCTGTCAGGAAGAAACATGATCAAGCAGACCTAAAATTGAACTCCAGCATCAGTGCTTATGATTTACAATTTTTTTTAAGATATAGAGATTTACAGAGAAACTCCACAGGTGCCTTGTGGGTGGTAAAGTTCCCTAGGCGACCCACCAGGTGACAATCTGAACTCTAAAAAAATGTCCCTGGCAACTGAACAGTTGTGAGATCTTGTTTTCCTCCCTGACCTTTAATTTCTTACCTATGAAATGGAGGAAATTAACACTTTCCTCATAGAAGGATTATAGGTGGAATGGCCTGGTAGTAGTTTAGTTGCTAAGTAGTGTCTGACTCTTGCCCACCAGGCTCCTCTGTCCATGGGATTTTCCAGGTGAGAATACTGGAATGGGTTTCTATTTCCTTCTCCAGGGGATCATCCCGACCCAAAGATTGAACTCATGTGTCCTGCTTGACAGGCAGATTCTTTATCACTGAGCCACCAAAATGGAGAAAAATAGTACTTTTTCATACAAAGGTTACAGGTAAAATGACATAATTTTTATAAAATTAGGCACAAAAGACTAGTAGCTCAACAAAGATTATTTGCGCTACAACTTTGAATCTAAAAGGCTGCCAACAAAGCATACTTCCAGGAGTATAGAAGAAGAGAGTGGTCTATGAGTCAGTTATCCAGAGTAGACAGTTTAATGAGGAGCTGACAGCCCTGCTCTGACTATATGATACAAAGGAAAGTGTTTCTGTAATCGTACTTCAAAGTAGGCAGAACAAAATTTTGCCTCAAAGTCAACTCCTATTTGCTGAAAGGGAGTAGAAGAGTGTACTGGCTTTCTATATCAACGTTACAGCTCACCAGAATATCCTAACTATATTAGGAGGGAACTATATTTAACTCCCTATAGCCAACATAAATCCATTGAGAAATGCTGACAGTGGTACTGGATATGTTAATGTAACCTTCTTCTTTCCATCCTTCTTTTATGCCCCACCTTCTTCCCCCTATCACTCTAAGATATTAGTACTTGGAGGAAGGGGAGTGTCTTTTCTATTATGTCCACTGATAGCCTGTCACTCCCCTCTGCCTCTATGACCCCTGGACACTTTGTACCTGAAGCAATCAGATGCACTGAAACAGATTTAAATGATGTCTAGCTAAGTCAGGGAGGAGACGGCACAATAGGGCATATTAACATGACATCTTTTCTGGGACCTATTACAGATTCTTCTTCATTCTCTGCAGGAGTGATTGGGTGTACATCTAGGATCTACTCAATGTAGGTCGTGACCTAGAATCACTAAAGACTGCAGGAAAAGTAAGGAGGGAAGAGGTTATATTACTTCAGGAGACAGGTCAGTGTTTGCCTTTCAACCAGCTGCCTGCATACAGAACTCTACACCAAGCTGGTAAGTTTTCAACTCCTATGTAACTAACTACTATTACGAAATCTAACACCCCAAATGGGTTTATGCCATTTGATAAGAAACAGATTATTTATTCCTCAATATTTCTGCCTTGCCCTGGATGGTTTCATCTCACTTTCTGCCAGCCAGCCAAGTCCTATTTGGCTGCCTCACACACAGTCTGACCAGTGAAAAAGCTACGTTTACATTTAAAGCCTGCCTTTCTCTACCCCTGTTCTCTACTCCCTCATCTGTGTGTCCACCAAAGTGACATATTCATAAATGATTTTTCTTCTGCTTTGCAGAAGGGCTTTGGTCAGTGGACTAAAATAATCTCATTAATTACTAGAAGTGATTAAAACAATTTTTTTTAAAGATAGAGAAGTTTATAGAGAAACTCTGGAGTTGTCTTGTGGGTGACAAAAGCCTCAAATCAACCTAGCATGCAACAGTCCAAGTTAATCAAAACTCTCCTAACAACTGGACACAGCAGACACCAGGATAATGCCCCAGTTCTTTGGGTTGACCCTGAGTACTGATGAACCATCCCAAGTCCATATTAATCATTTTTTCTACTTCATTTAGTTCAAATATCTTGCTGGCATCTTCTTCTCAGTCAGTTCTGAGAGATCCTCCTTATTCTGACATAACTAACATAATTACCTTAAGGTATCACAGGCCTCAGGGTTTCCCAGATGGCTCAGTGGTAATGAATATGCCTGCTAATGCAGAAGACAACAGATTCAATCCCTGGGAGGGGAAGAACCCCCGGAGGAGGAAATGGTAACCCACTCCAGTATTCTTGATGGAAAAATCCATGGACAGAGGAGCCTGGTGGGTATACCATGGGGTCACAAAGAGTAAGACATGACTGAGCATGCATGTATCCAAGACCTCAGTCCTTCGACATTTATCTCTGTCTGTCTGTCTGTCTGTCTGTCTATCTGTCTATCTATCTATTGGACCAGCTTTCCAGGTGTACTGTCTGTTCTCAGACTCCTTCACTAGGAAAGACATCATGTTAAGTCACTTCAGTTATGTCTGACTCTTTGTGACCCCATAGAATGTAGCCCACCAGGTTCCTCTGTCCATGGGATTCTCCAGACAAGAAGGCTGTAGTGGATTGCCATTCTCTTCTCTGGGCATCTCCCCAACCCAGGGATCAAACCCATGTCTCTTATATCTCCTGCATTAGCAGCCTGGTTCTTTACCACTGGTGCCACCTGGGAAATACATCATCATTGGTTTAATGGTCTTCTGTCACTGTTTTGAGATCTTAAATAATTTTTGAATGAGGAAGCCTGCCATTTTCACTTTTCACTGGACCTCACAAGTTATGCAGGTAGTCCTGCCTTAAAAACTATTTAAATCCTGACCAGTTTAAGGCAGGAGGAGAAGGGGTGACAGAGGATGAAATGGTTGGATGGCATCACCGACTCGATGGACATGAGTTTGAGCAAGCTTCGGGAGTTGGTGATGGACAGGGAAGCCTGGCGTGCTGCAGTCCATGGGGTCTCAGAGTCGGACACGACTGAATGACTGAACTGAACTGAATTCCAGAATTCCCTTAGGAAGCTCAGCTGCCCTTCTGGATAGCACACCCCAACCCTTGTATATCTGACATATGATACAAGACTCACAAGCATCTTCATCCCATCATCACTCCTAAACTACTTCTTCCAGTGGTTTCCTCATCTTAATTCCATCTCACCAGTTGTTCTTGACTTCTCTCTTATGTTTCTCTTCTCACTATGACTGAATTCTGTTGATTCCACTTTCAGAATCTATATAGAATAATTTTGTACGTCTGCCTCTTGTACTTCATTGGTCCTAGCCAAGATCATCTCTCATTTGGATTTTCAGTATAGATGTCCTATTGATGGACTTCCCTGGTGATTCAGTGGATAAGAATCCACTTGCCAGTGCAAAGGACATAAGTTTGATCCCTGATCCAGGTAGATTCCACATGTTGCAGAGCACCTGAGCCCACAAGCTGCAACTACTGAGCCCACACACCCAGAGCCTGTGCTCCACAATGAGAGAAGCCACTGCAATGAGAAGCCTGTGCTCCACAACGAGAGAAGCCCCCACTCACTGCAACTAGAGAAAGTGTGTGCACAGCAGCAGCAAAGACCCAGCACAACCAAAAATAAGTAAATAAATAATAAATCATTAAAAAAAAAGATGTCCTGTTGACATCTATACATCTCTTCTGCTCTTGTTCTCTTCTTTCTGATCACCTGACTGATTTTCAACACAGCAGCTAGAATAATCCCATCATTCACAAATCAGAAGGTTTTTGAGTTACTCTCAAAACTCTACAATGATTTCTCACTGATGGTGTCCCCACAATGGCCTACAAGGGCCTCTGAATTGATCGCCCTTCTTCCCCTCATTCATTCTCGCCCCACCATTCTGGCCTCTTGGCTAACCTTAAAACATGTCAAGCACACTTCTACTTTGAACATTTTAAATTTGATGACTACCCCTTTACTTCCTTCAGGAAGTGTTCTTTTCTGAACTGTTCTTTCTCAGTGAATCCTTTCCTAAACATGAAGTTAAAGATTATAAACCTCACCCCTTCACCAGCTTTTATTTTCCCAGGTTTATTTCACTCCTCAGTATCTAACATTTTCTAGCATAAAAGTCTATATATTTTACTAATTATATATTGTCTTTTCCCCTTAACTGGAATAAAAATCCCATGAGTCCAAGGATGTTGACATATTTTATTCACTGCTATAAATGACACCTAGAACATTGCCTGAATACATGAATTTTCTGTATTCTTTAAGGCACTCTTATTCTTGAATTTGACTTTTCAAGGAAATAACCCATGGGGACTTCCCTAGTGGCACAGTGGATGAGAATCCATCTGCCAGTGCAGGGAACACAGGTTCAATCCCTGGTCTGAGAGGATCCCACATGATGCAGAGCAACTACACCCATGTGCCATGACTACTGAACCGATCTGCTGCAACTATTCAAGCCTGCGTGCCTGGAGCCCAAGCTCCGCAACAAAAGAAGACACTACAATGAGAAGCCTGTGCACCACAATGAAGAGTAGTCCCCACTCACGGCAACTTGAGAAAGCCTACACACAGCAATGAAGACCTAATGCAACCAAAGAATAAATAAATGCATGAATAATTCCTTTTAAGGAAATACCTCATGCAATTTCAACAGGAAAATGACATCAGACTCTAAAGCTACAAAATATACGAAAATGTGAGGGCCCCGTTTCCTTCAGATCAGTCACCTAGGCGAGGACAGAAACTATTGCATATATAAACATGATGATATCTTAATTTTTTAAAAAATATTTATTCAGTTATTTGGCTGCATCGGGTCTTAGTTGGGGATGTGGGGTCTTGAGTTGCACCATGTGGGATCTAGTTCCCTGACCAGAGACTGAATCCAGGTCCCTGCATTGGGAGCATGGTCTTAGCCACTGTACCACCAGGGAAGTCCCAAAATGCTCTTTTAAACTGTAAATAAGACAATTCAAAGTCAGTGTTCTCCACATTTTAAAAAATTTATTTATTGGAGGCTAATTACTTTACAATATTGTGGTGCTTTTTTGCTAATCATTGACATGAATCAGCCATGGGTGCACATGTGTCCCACCATCCTGAGCCCCTCTCTCCCCTCCCTCCCCCATCCCTCCAGGTTGTCCCAGAGCACCAGCTTTGAGGGCTCTGCTTCATACAATGAACTTGCACTGGTGGTCTGTTTCACATACAGTAATATTCTTGTTTCAATGCTATTCTCTCATATCGTCCCACCCTTGCCTTCTCCCACGTAGTCCAAAAGTCTGTTCTTTACATCTGTGTCTCTTTTGCTGTTTTGCATGCAGCATCAGGACATGGAAACTCTGGGCTCAACTCTACATCCCTCTCCAACTTAAGAAATGTACAACTGAGAATAAGGCTCTCCCACTAGTTATAAACACCCACAGACTTAAAGATTTTAAGGAGACAGTGTATATAAAGTATTGGCATAGCACCTGGAATATGAAAGTGAAATTCACTCAGTCGTGTCCAACTCTTTGTGACCCCATGGACTCTACAGTCCATGGAATTCTCCAGGCCAGAATACTGGAGTGGGTATCTTTTTCCTTCTCCAGGGGATCTTCCCAATCCAGGGATCAAACCCAGGTCTCCCACATTGCAGGTGATTCTTTACCAACTGAGCCACAAGGGAACCTCAAGAACACTGGACTGCATAGCCTATTCCTTCTTCTGACCCAGGAATCGAACCGGGGTCTCCTGCACTGCAGGCAGATTCTTTACCAACTATCAGGGAAGCCTAATGTTGTTATTACTTAGCCTTGCTTCTATTCTCCATGGATTTTCCTCCATTTCTCACATGATAAAGACATAATAGTACTGCTCTCTGAGAATTAGCCTTTTTAACAAGGAACACACACACACAAATATAGGTGTGAAACGTTTGTTCATAAGGAAGAGGTTTTTATATTTGTGGGAAACACATTCAAGAGTCAGAGGCTAGTTTCATTCTGGAAAAAAATCACCATCCTGAGTGTTGAGTCTCTCTTGTCAGGTAGAAATCGTAGGCTTGCTAACCTACCGACAGGTCAGAGACATTACATTGTGTTTTCATTAGTGGAGATGGAGACGGGTCTGCTCTGATCCATTTGCTGTCTCCCTTTTGTTCCCTTTTGGCCAGGACACATGTTAGTGAAATGAAGAGTCAAACCAAAGGGCGAAGACGATGGATGCAGAACTGGGCTGTTTCACTTGCGAGGTCTGAATCCTTAACCTTGGATTTATTGGTAGAAATCAGCTTCAGGGAATAGTAAAACATCTACCAACAAGTAAACTATCAGATTTTCTAAGGGTAGGGAAAAACAAGTGTGAGGAGGCTCAAGATCTTCTAAAGAAGGCAGAATAGATAATAAGTTTATAATGAGTATTTATACTTAAATATACATGATATTTTAATATTTGGATCAGTAAATAGACTTTCTATTAAAGCCTGATAGACATTTCCTAAGGTAGATGCTTTAAGACAGAGTATTAAATAAAATGTAGACTTTAGTTTTCAATTATTCTCCATAAGTATTACTTATAGAAACATAATAAAAAATTCTCTCAAACAATGATGCTACATTTTTGACTGTGACATTTGCAAATGAGTCTAAAGCATCTGCTTGCTGAGGGTTTATAGATTCCTCCTTTACAGGTTTTTTTTTTTTTTTCCTCTATGTTTCCCTCTATAGACTCCTGCTTCCATGCTGCCTTTTAGCCCTTTATCATTTTTCAACAGCATGGGCAGAAACAAGAGTAAGAGTAATGGAGACACATTTAATTATTATGATTTTAACACTATCCATTTGAATATGTGCATGCATGCTCAGTTACATCCAACTCTTTGCAGCCCCATGGACTGTAGCCACCCGGCTCCTCTGTCCATGGGGTTTCCCAAGCAAGAATACTGAAGTGGGCTGCTATTTCCTTCTCCAGGGCATCTTCCTGACCCAGGGATCGAACTTGTGTCTCTTATGTCTCCTCTTGACAGGCAGGTTCTTTACCACTAGAGCCACCTGGGAAACCCCATCTATTTGAATAGATACAAAATATAATAAATAGAATATTTATACAAAGAGAACAAATAAAAGTTTAAGTTTGTTTTATAAAGAAGCAAAGGAGAAGAAACAATTATTGAGACAGCAAAATTTATCTCGGTACCATGTAATCACACACACACACACATAGATGATCCCCAAATTAGGATGGTTAGATTTAGAATCTTTTGACTTTATGATAGTGCAAAAGTGATACCCAATAAGCAGAAGCCATACTTCAAGTGCTGACTTTGGATCTTGTCCAGGGCTTGTGCTGTGTGGTATGGACACTTTCTTGTGATTCTGGACGACGGCATCGCCACAGCGTCCAGTCATCCATGTGATCAGGAGGGTAAACGGGTACACTTACAACCATTCTGTACCCACATGACCACTGTGTTTCTTGCTTTCAGCACTGCATTCAGCAGATTACATGAAATGTTTAATACTGTATTATAAAATGGGCTTTGTGTTAGATTTTGCCCAAATGTAGGCTGAGGCGTTAATGATATTTGACAGGCTAGGTATGTTAAATGTATTTTGGTTTACAATATTTTCAACTTATAATGGGTTTATTGGGCTGTAATTCCATAGTTAGTTGAGGAAAAAATACATATCTATATATAATCCACCTATTTTATATGTATAATCTATATATATTTCTGTATCTTTCTGTATCTATCTACTTATCTATCATCTATCTATCACTATCCTATAGTTATCATTGTCTGGAGATGGAAGTTTTACTAGAATTTAAATTTCAGGAGATACTTATTATATAGATTGTATTATTAAAGGAAATTTGATAGCATTATGGAAATAGTTTCAAACATAGTTTTATAAAACTAATCATTGTTCAACTAGACACTTCCTATGTAACACTTTCTAGAGCCAAAAGAATTAAAGCAGTACCTCAGGATGGAGACATAAGATGTTACAGAAATATGATTTTCTTTCCCTTGTGATATTACTTAATGCAGGAAGAACCAAGAGTAATGCTGCTAAGGGCTGAATTGTGGCCCCTCCCCTTACCCCAAATCACATGTCCAATTTCTGACCCTCAGCACCTCAGAATGTGACTGTATTTGGACATACGGTCTTTAAGCAGATAATTAAGATAAATGAGGTCTGTAAAGTGGGCTCCAATCCAATCTAACTGCTGTTCTTGTAAGAAGAGGAGGTTAGGAAACACAAAGTCACACCAGGATATGTGTGTGCAGAGACCCTGTGAGGACCTGCCAGCAAGAAGGTGGACATTTAAGAGCCAATGAGCAGACATCCTTGGTGGTCCCTGTTTTAAGAATCTGCCTGCCAATGCAGGGGATACAGGTTGGATCTCTGGTCTGGGAAGATCCCACATGCCATAGGGCACCTAAGCCTGTGAGCCACAGATACTGATCCTGCGCACCCAGAGCCCACACCGCAACAAGAGAAGCCATTGCAATGAGAGGCCCTTACACCCCAGCTGGAGAACTCCCATGCTCAGCAACAAAGACCCTGTCAGCCAAAATAATAATGATAAGAGCCAATGAGGAAGGCCTCGAAAGAAACCAGTACTGCCAATACCTTCATCTCAGGTTTCTAGGGTCCAGAACTATGAAAAACACATTTATGTTTTTCAAGCCAACCAGTCGGATACTTTGTTATGGCAGCCCTAGCAGGCTAATTCAAATGAAGAGTTAAAATCACACAGAGAGTTCTGTGATTGTAGTTGGTTTGTGCTTAAACAAACTAAAAATCTTCCAAGATCTCTGATATTAATTAAAGAGGTCGATTTTTAGGTACTATACAACCCACTCCAGTATTCTTGCCTGGGAAACCCCATGGACAGAGGAGCCTGGTGGGCTACAGTCCATGGGGATTCAAGAGCTGGACATGACTTACTAAACCACCACCACCCACAATAGTGACCACCGTATCTATCACTTATTGAGGATGAAGTTACCTGTATTATTGCCAAACATTTTATGGATATTAACCCTTCATAATGATCCTGCAAGTGAGGAATGGGTTCATTCTGGAGAATTTAAATAACATTTTATGAGTCACCCAGCTCATGAAAATAAGTGAAGGTTTAAACTGAAGTCTGTCTGACTTAAAAGCCCGTATCTTTAGCACACACCATATGGCTCCCATAGATATACGGAGATGTGAAAGAGCAGGGTTAATGACTTGAATCCTTACCAAGTCAGAAAATCATCCTGTTCTAACAGAATTGGGCCAAATTTCTTAACAATAACAGAGTCTCAGTTAAAGTACCTGAATTGATATTTAGTTTAGAACTCAGATGATCCAACAAAAGAAATTTCATTGTAGATCCTGGAGAAACTCTTTCTTAGAACTATTTCTTGTTGAACTTTACAGAATCATCTAGCTGGGAACACAGACTTAGAAGGATAGATAAATTCCTCTTCTAAATGAAAATATTTAGCACCGAGTTTGCACAGGCCAGAGCAGAAGAAAACCTGATGGAACCACTGACCATGAGAAGGGATGAGGATTCCTAACATTCAGAAGACAAATAGCTGGAACGTTGTTCCTGCAAAGCACCGCTACATTTCCACAGCCATCAGAGACAGGCTATCAACAACACAGTAGGTAAGCAAACTTGGATTCACACATACAGATGGACAGACACCAAGTACTGGTAAATGCTCAGAGAAAACTGATACTATAAAAGAGAAGTATCAAATTCCACAAAAATATAAAAATAAAAATCCAAGAAGCTAGATCTACTATAGTTGGTGGAAATAGACTTTAGAGATAAAAAATAACTATCTTTGTAAAATTTTGAAAGAAAAAGTATCAAATAAATACCATAGAAATGAATACTTTTATCATTAAAATTAAAATCTCAATAGATGAGGGACTTCTGATTTTGGCTATGAAAGAGTAGCTGTGATTAAACCAGTCCACCCACTGAGAATTGCTATAAAAGAATCACAAATTTAAAAAAAAGAATGCTTGGAGGCATCAGAGAAAAACCAAGGCAGCCAGGACTTGGCAGAAAAAGATCTCAGGGTGCGTACACGCACGCACATACACATGCACGCACACACACACACACACACACACACACACACACACACACTAGTGTGAGCCAGGTGTTTTTCACTGCTTTTATCCATTGGGAATTTGCTGTTTCATGATATGAGTGTTAAAAGGCAGAAATGTTTAGACAGGCTTTCTATCATCAGTCTCATGGGGCTGGGAGGAAAAACATGGAATTTGGGTTTACCAATGCAGTCAGGACTTGAGGACTCAAGATTTCAGGGTACTATAGAGAAGTGGTAGTGCTGGTGTTCAAGAACATGCCTGCCAATGAAGATAGATGTAAGAGACAGGCATCCGATCCCTGGGTAGAGAGGATCCCCTAGAGCAGGAAATGGCAACCCACTCCAGTATTCTTGCCTGGAGAATCCCATGGACAGAGGAGCCTGGTGGGCTACAGTCCATAGGGTTGCAGAGTCAGACATGACTGAAGTCACTTATCACGAGCATGATAGAGAAGTGAGCCTGAGATTATACCAACGCTTTTTCTTATAACTCTGGTATATCTTAAGTTGGAGGGAGCAACGGACTAAAATAAACATAATCCAGATTCACAGGCTAAGAAGTTAAGCAGTGTCATATGGTTGGGAAATAAAATTTGGAATTTGGGTCTGTTAAGGAGAATGGATAATTATAAACATCCTGCACTTTCAGCTAATATATCTAAAGAGATATCCTCAAAGATAAAAGAAATATCAGACACAGAGAAACCCACAGAAAGTCTGAAATCTAGTCTCAAATTATCACAATCCTGGATTATATCAAGGTGAAATGCCTCTACTTTAATGGTGGACTAGTGGAAAACTACAGCTTCTCTGGAGGAAAATGGCAACATCTATGACATTTACATTTTAAAAATGTACAATTTCAGGTATCCAATAACAGATTGCCAGCTACCAGCAAAGCATGTCAGGACACAAGAACAAATTACTAAAACCAAAGGGGGAAAAAAAATCCAAGAGATAAAATGGTGTCACAAATGATCTAGATACAATTTTTCTTAGATGAAGTTTACAAAAGCTTGAGCATAAGTCTATTGAAGAAAGTACATAATTTAGAATTTAGGGAACTGCAGTATATATATATTTAAAAATTCAAACAAAAATTATAGGGCTGAAAATATAGTAATCAAATTCAATAGATGAGATTAGGTTGACAGTGAAAATTAGAAATTATTTTGAACTTAATAATAATGACAATACAGCATATCAAAAGTTGTGGGATACAGCTAAAATAAGGTTCATATATATTAGGAAAGCAGAAATTGTGCTATAATTATGCATCTCACAAAGTTAAGAGAGAGAGCATGACAGTGAGACAGACAGCAATTAAACTCAACAAATACAGAAGGGAGAGAATAATTAGGTTGAAAGATAAAAGTCAGTAAAATAGAAAACAAATGCAAGATAGGGAAAAAGCAACACAGCTAAAAATTCCTTGAAAAGACTGTAAAATTAACAAACTACTCACAAGGCTAACTAAAAATAAAAAGGACAAGACATGGTACAAAGTCAACAAAACATACCAGTAAACTAGTTCTGGACGTCCTTACCAAAAAACAAAACACAAAAAAGATTAAAGTATATACGTAAAATTTAAGTGCAACCTAAAAAAATTAAAATGAGACTTAAATTTTCTGAATTCTCAAAGTGGAAAAAAGATGAATGAAAATTTGATCAATTAAAAAAATGGAAAGGAAAAGGACAGAAACATGAGAGTACAGTAAATACAAAATTATGGTAAACATAAATCAGTGATTTTTTTTTCATGATATAAATTAAATTAAAAAAAAAAACACAGGTTATCAGATTGGATTTTAAATGTGATTACAATAAGGAGGGGGCTTCCCAAGTGGCACTAGTGGTAAAGAATCTGTCTGCCAATGCAAGAGATGCAAGAGACATGGTTTGATCCCTGAGTCAGGAAGATCCTCTGCAGTTGGAAATGGCAAACCAGTGCAGTTTTCTTGCCTAGAGAATCCCATGGACAGAGGAGCCAGGCAGGCTACAGTCTGTAGGGCCCCAAAGAGTCTGACACGACTGAGGGACTGAGTGTACCATTAAAGAGAAAATAATATATAAAAGCTGAAAATAAACTAATAGGAAAAAATATAAACACAAAAAAGAATAGTAATAGTATTACCTGTATATAGATTGCCAACAATACATTTTGACAATGTGAAAATGTGTGAAGCAACACGTTGTAAATATACAAGAAGAAACGAACAAATCCATAATCATTATGAGAGATTTCAATTAATCTCTTCAGAAATTTAAATTAAAATAAATGACATAAAATTAAGGGTAAAATAGTTTAAGTAACCTAAATAAAGTAATTTTAGCAACTAAAAACTGCCATTTTAATTGCATTATGTTAAAATCTAACAGACTCTTTGAATAAATTAATCATGAAATTAAATGAAATAGGAAACTTACAGGCTACATTCTTTCCCCTCAAAAACCAATCAAATCAGAATTAAAATTTAAAATTAAATAAATGTTTGTTTTTATTTGGAAACTGAATAGCACCTCTGTAAGTAACTTGCATTAAAAAGGAAATGACAAACTATTTAAAAATGAACAATCATGAGAAACAGTATCAGTAAAACCTGATGGGTGCAACCTAAGTAATTGAAGGAAAATTTAAATCTAAAATGGCAATGTTAGGAATCAGGTAAGTCTCAAAATTGGAAAAGACCCTGATGCTGGGAGGTATTGGGGGCAGGAGGAGAAGGGGACGACAGAGGATGAGATGGCTGGATGGCATCATCAACTCAATGGGCATGAGTTTGAGTGAACTCCGGGAGTTGGTGATGGACAGGGAGGCCTGGTGTGCTGCGATTCATGGGGTCGCAAAGAGTCGGACACGACTGAGCGACTGAACTGAAATGAACTGACTGAAGTCTCAAGATTAACCACAAAACTAGTCAAAGTAAAAAAAAAAAAAGAAAAAAGTCAAATTCAGTAGATGTAGAAGAAAGGAAATACCTGAAATAAAAGAAGAAATAAATAAGACAAAAACAACTAGTAAAGGCAGCAGACATAACTAATAAAACCAAGTTATATTTGGTAGTATGTGATCACAAAAAGGACATAAGACATGACTAATTGACAGAAATTATAAAGAAGATACAAATAGATGCACACTACATTTTCAGATTATATGAGCAAATTATGTATAACTTAATGTTACTAAATATACACATCTAGAAAAAACATGCATTATTGTTCAGGAAATAGATATGAGAAGTTAGAAAAAAAAAAGATATGAGAAGTTAGGGAGGAAAACTAGAAAAGTATGGGGGAAAAAATGAGTGAGCTAGTATATGATTGACAAAGGATGGTAACCCAACACAGAGGAGAGAGTCAGTGTTGCTTGTACTATACCATTGAGTGAGGGGACTGTAAGGAAAATGCCCACCCCACCTCCCCCATTCTGTTTCACCTCTCATTTGATGACATATTTACATCAGCATTTCTTTGGTGCTTTTCCTCTTGTAATAGGTAAGGCCCAAGACCTTGGAAAGTTTATCATCCTTTTCAGAATTAGACATTCAAGTATTCACAAAATATACTGGCAGAAATGATTTTTCTCAGGTTCACTACCCTCTCAATCTTCCTTTGTGCCTCAATGTTGTTCGAAACAAAGAGCATGACAAAGAGCTTCCCTCTGTGGAGTGCTGAAAAGGGTCCAGTGGCAATGCAGGATCTCTACTCACCCCTTTATCTGTGCACTATTTCTGGGGAGCTTGACTATTCATTAGCAGCAGCCCCTTTCCTAAGTTTAGCCCTAAGATACGATGAGTTGGGGAGGATACCAACGTCACTCTGTCTGAAAGTGTGACAAATCCACATCAGCTCAGCCTCAATGCTCATAACCCTCTGTGTTCCAGACCCTAATGAGTAACATCTTCCATAACAGGGATCATGACTTCTCTGGTCCATCAATATTTTTTTACCTACTCTTGTCATGTACCTGCCTAGATCCTGGCAGTTCTGGACTCATCACATCACCATTTCTGAGATAATCTATATACGGATGCCTTTGGGTGTAAGGAAATCTTATTCCCAGGACTAAACACTTCTAGAAGATACAGATGAAGGTCAAAGTAGCCAAGTTTCTATAGATGAAAAGCCTGAGACCTAATATTGCTTTACTTTGTACAACCATCCCTTACCATGTCTGAATCAGATACTTGGGTCTTCCTGGATTCCATCTATGGCTGAAGCTTCAAAACTTTACCCATACAAATAAAAACTTTCCAAACGGGCATTTAGGTCATCATGCCTAGCCATGGTGACACCATGGGGCCAGTATCAGTCCAGTGATCTGCTACTGGGTGGACTAATCACACACATTAGCACCAAGTACCTCACCTTGGAAACCCAGTTCTCTGTGGTAAAGACAGCTTTCAGGAAAAGACAGAATTATTTCAAGTAGGTTCAAAACATTGAAACAGCCAGAAATCATAGTCTAAAGATGTGGGTGTTACCACCAGTGAAAGGTAGAGCATGCTTTCAACAGACCACAGCTACAAGTCCTTTTCCAACAGATATAAACTATGTGATGTGAAAGAGAGCCTGGTTGTTTTTCCCATCCCACCCAAAGCTGAAAAAAAACTCATCAAACTTTAGCAAAGGGCTATTGTGAATGAAGTATCTAGCAGTGCTTTAAGATTATCATGGCCAGGGGGACTTCCCTGGTGGTCTAGTTGTTAAGACTCCATGCTCCCAATGCAGGGGACTCAGGTTTGATCTGTAGTCGGGGAACTAAGATCCCACATGTCATAAAGTGCAGCCAAAAATGAATAAATAAATTAAAACAAAAAAGATTATCATGGCCAGGCACCTGAGGAGGCTAAATGCAGAGTGATGGAGAGGAACCTTTATACAATCTTCCTTGAGGAAAGTAATCCAAGGTCCCTCCCACACAATTTGATCCAAGCCCCAGAGTTGTTCCCTGACACTCACACTATCATCTTAGTAATCCTGCCAATAAGTTCTCAGAACAAGAGACTTATGAAGCACAGGGTAGAATGAAGAAACATTATAGTATATTCTAGACCCAAGAATCAATCAGAAATATTTAGAACCTAAATTTCCTGGAATACTGAACACAGAGGTTATCTCAGATTTCTCTCTTTCCAAAGAGTCTAACACTATAATTGACTTCAGTAACAAGCTGGATGCAGATGACCCATTTCATCCCCAGACAGGTCAATTGGACAGGTCATGGGACTTGAATGGCCTGAGCCATTGATATATAACTGAGTCTTCTCTTTCTGGGGCCCTAAATTGTTTTCTTGAGACTCCAAACACCAGATTCTTCCTACAATCATCAGTCCACTTCCAAAGCGATATTGCTCTGGTACTAAGTATTCTCTTAAACCATCAAGCAGAATATTCTGAATTTTCTTGAAACTTACTCAGCTCTTTGCCCTTCCTCCAAAATGAAGCAGGGCAAAGGTTAACTGAATTCTGCCAAGAGAATGCACTAGTCATAGTGAAGACCCTTTGTCAACAACGCAAGAGACTGTTTTATACACAGACATCAATAAATGGTCAATACTGAAATCAAAATTGATTACATTCTTTGTAGTCAAAGATGGAGAAGCTGTATACAGTCAGCAAAAACAAGACCTGGAGCTAACTGTAGCTCAGATCATCAGCTTCTCATAGCAAAATTCAGGCTTAAACTAAAGAAAACCAGGAAAAACAATAGGCCACCCAGGTATGACTTAAATCAAATCCTGAAGGAATTCACAGTAGAGATAATGAATAGATTAAAGGGACTAGATTTAGTTAACAGTATGCCTGAACTACTATGGACAGAGGTTGGTAATTTTGTACAGGTCGGTAATATTGTACAATATTCAATATTGTAATATTGAACCAAACCATTCAAAGAAAAAGAAAAGCAAGAAGGCAAAGTGGTTATCTGAGGAGGCTTTACAAATAGTGGAAAAAAGAAGAGAATTGAAAAGCAAGGGAAAGAGGGAAAGGAACATCCAATCAAACACAGAGTTCCAAGAAAGGGCTTCCCTGGTAGCTCAGTTGGTAAAGAATTGGCCTGCTGTGCAAGAGACCTGAGTTTGATCCCAGGATTGGTAAGACCCCCTGAAGAAGGAAATGGCAATCCACTCCAGTACTCTTGCCTGGAAAATCCCATGGACAGAGGAGCCTGGTGGGCTGCAGTCCATGGGGTCTCAAAGAGTCAGGCATGACTGAGAGACTAATGCTAACACTCCAAAAAATAGAAGAGACAAGAAGGCCTTCTTCAATGAACAATGCTCAATAATAGAAGAAAACAACAAATGGGAAAAGCTAGAGATCTCTTCAGGAAAACTGGAAACATCAAGGGAGAAATCTGCCCAGAGATAGGAACAATAAAGGATAAAAATGGTAGAGACCTAGTAGACACTAAAGAGATCAAGAAGAGATGGGAAGAATACATGGAAAAACTGTATCAAAAAGAACCTAATGAACTGGATTACTAAGATGGTGTGGTTAGTCACCCAGAGCCAGACATTCTGGAGTGCAAAGTCAACTGGGCCTTAAGAAGCACTGCTGTTAATAAAGATAGTGTATTGGTTCAAGATCAAGAAAGGAGAATGGCAAGGCTGTCTGCTGTCACCCTATTTGTTTAACCTATAGGCTAAGCACATCATAAGAAATCCTGGGCTAGATTAGTTACAAACTGGAATCAAGATAGGCGGGAGAAACATCAGCAACCTCAGATATGCAGATGATACCACTCTAGGCGAAGAGGAACTAAAGAACCTCTTGTTGAGAGTGAAGGAAGAGAGTGGAAGAGCCAGCTTAAGACTAAATATTAAAAAAAAACAAAAAACAAAACTAAGATTATGGCATCGGGCCCCATTACTGCATGGCAGATAGAAAGGGAAAAGGTGGAAGTAGTGTCAGATTTTCTCTTCTTGGGTCTAAAATCACTGCAAACGGTGACTGCAGTCATGAAATCAGAAGACAATTGCTTCTTGACAGGAACAGGATGGCAAACCAGTGTTGAAAAGCAGAGACATTACTCTGCCGACAAACGGCCATATAGTCAAGGCTATGATCTTCCCTGTGGTCACATATGGTTGTGAGACCTGGACCGTAAGCAGAACACCAAAGAATTAATGCCTTTGAATTGTGGTGCTGGAGGAGACTCCTGAAAGTCCCTTGGAAGGCAAGGAGATCAAAGCAGTCAATCTTAAGGGATGTCAACACTGAATATTCACTGGAAGTGATGATGTTGAAGCTGAAGCTCCAGTATTTTGGTCATCTGATGTGAACAGACAACTCATTGGAAAAGTCCCTGATGCTGAGAAAGACTGGGCAGAAGGAGAAGAGAGCATCAGAGGATGAGACAGCTGGACGGCATCACTGATGCAATGAACATGAACTTGGCCAAACTCCAGGAGATGGGGAAGGACAGGGAGGCCTGGCGTGCTGCAGTCCATGGGGTCACAGAGTCGGACACGACTGGGTGACTGAACAACAACGACACTTATAAACCAGTTTTAGAGTGCTTGGTAAGTCCTATTCCATATAAACTCCTCTAAGTCTCCAATCTCTTTTCCCTGCCTCCACCCTGTGGTCTCAACTGAAACTTCTCTCTTCCTAAAAGGATTACTTTCCCTGTTGTTCTCTCCGCCATCATTCTCCCTCGTGCATTGGATGTTCTGCTCCTGACCCACAGTCTTGCTCTCTATCCCAAGCAATATGGTTGCCTTGGATAAACTCAACATCTGTGTACATGATTCTCTAGTTCCCTGACTTCGCATCTGCTTAACACCCTCATTTCCAGTGTTGTCCTTTACTCCATCTCCACCACTCACTTTCATGATTATACACTGTTTTCATTTTTTTTGTTATCAGTTTTACAAAATACTTTTGGTTTAATATGCTATTTTTTAGTAAGATATTATTGACATCATCTTGTATTTTCCTCTAGGCCACTGCACATTCCATTTATAATAATGTTCACAGCTTTCAGGGATGTCAACATTGTTGACCATGAGTGACAAATAGCTAATATACAAAAGGGGTGGGTATTTCTCATTTCTCAAAATGCATATTTCTATATGGAAATAGCTTGCCAAGCAGGCTATTACAGTGCCAGAATTAATGTAAATGCATATAGGGATCTTATGAAATAAATGTGATTATGACCAATTCCTGGTATTTTAAAATTGGGGTTGTTAACTTTGACCATACTTCACTGTGATGGAATATAGACTTTTCCAACTGTAAAAATACAAGTATTAAATAGTCTGACTCTTTTTCTAAACAAAAAGTAAACCCAGCTATTATCAAATATCAAAGTATGTGCCATTATAATAGCTGTCTTATACATTATAGTGTCAATATTTTTAGTTAAATACTCAATATTCAGAAAATGACTTTTCATTTCTAGATTTTTATGTTAAGTACCAATATCAGAACAAAAATGTTTACTACAGGTTTTATTGCAAAGGTTCTGCATCTAAATTATCTGATAGGTTTAATAGGCTTTTAATGGATGGCATAAAGACAATCACCATATGTAATATTGAATGTATAAAATAATATCTCAAAGACCACAAATCAATTTATAAACAAAATTTGAGAACATAAACCATTCTTAAGTTGGAGGACCATCTGGATGCTATTATTAAAACTGTTTTCCTAGGAGTAGGCGTAGCGCATTATGTGGATAAATTATTCCATTGGTAAATCTGATAGATAGAGCTCCAAGTATGTTCAAATTATTGATGCTTCAGTCTTCAGAATAATGACACCCAAAAGGAACCTTTAACTGTTGTGAAGGAAATAGTTTTGGGTATGCTTTCTTTTAATTTTATGGAAAAAATAGTCATGTAATTTTCTTTTCCTTTGATCACTTTTACCAAGCAACTTAAGTGCAAAGTTATAAATAAAATAACTTTTTTAGGATAACATTATGAGGAAAAAAACTCAGACATTTTTAATTGTGAAAATGGGTATGGCAGGGATATCAAATTGGGTGCCCTTTATTTCATTGTATGAAATTGTTTCTAGGGAGTTCCTGACCGACCAGTCTACTCTGATTAGAATTAGTGTGACCATTTGACTAATTTTCAACCAATATAATATGAACAAAAATGACAAATGTTAAACAAAAAAAAAGGATCTTGCATAATTTATTACAAGAAACCAAGAAATATTTCCCTCTTTGCTGACTGGGCACTTATTATAATGAAGATGGCAAAATTATAGGATAGAAGAAATGGGGGTTTCTGAGTCACTACATTGAGGGGAGCAGCCAGTCAACCAGAAAGTCTCAGACTATTGTGTGAGTGGGAAATGAAACTGTATACTCAGATCATATGTTTTGACCTATGTTTTTTTACAGGTAGTGGATTTGTGTTGCACAAAGGGTTCCTCAGCCCTCTGACAAATGCATGATGGCTGAGCAAGGTGAAGGATAATAGCGATGGGGAAAAAAACGAAGCTAAGATATCCTCAGATAGATTGCAACCATTGACCTCATTAGCATCATTACCATGTTCTGACAAAGTGCCTAGTCTATCAAATATAATCCCCAGCCATTGAATTTGTTCCTAGGTTCAGTGACCCCAGTCTTTGGTTAGGGAAAGAAAGAACCAAGCTAGGTTTTCAAGGAAGAATTACATTTTCAAGGAAGAATCATTTCAGGCACTTTTTATAGGTTTCAGTACCTGAGGGACTTTACAGGAAAGGAAGCCTATATAACTCAGCACTTCCAAAAGGAAGCTGTGCTGTCAAATTAATAGTCTAAAATTCTGAAGTCAGCAACCTAGCACTTGTGCTTGACATACAGCTTTCTCTTTTGACCTCTTTCCCTCAGCGAGTTTATATCTGACACTGCTTCTAACCAACTTCTTTGCCACTGCAAACAGCTATCTCCAACCTCTGAATACCTAAGGAGGAAAAAATTAAGCTACAGAATTATCACTGAGAAATCTCTCACACAGAGAAATCTTTCCGAAGTTTATTATTTCTTATTTATTTTCTTTTAGTATTTATCTTTGTGTCTATGTTTCTACTCCAAAGACCTTCCTCTGTATCTTTTTCAGTTCATGAACTTTAATTGTCTATTACATTACTGCCCTCACTTACTTACTCTGTCCTTCTCTATGATATGATTACCCAATTTTGCCCATTGTCATATGATTTCCAGAACCACTCCTTTTAGAAGAACTTTCTTCTCCATCCCATCCTTGCCAAGATTCATCATATGATATGTTTTAAACAATGAGTTGTCAACAGATACAAAGTATACCATGCCTAAGCAGAAGCATTAAGCATCATTGAGTAATGAGTCCTTGCTCTTTCTCTTGGCCAAAAGAATGGTATCTTTCAGATGGAGACTGTCCATCAGCAATGAAACTGTAATCTCAGATAACACAGGCAAGAAATAAATCACTGTTGATTTTGCAAGCCACTGATTTTTATGTTGCTTATTATAGCAGTGCATTAGTAAAAGCTAATATATTATGGAGACTCAATTTTATGCAATGGAAAGACCATTCTACAGAGTCAGAAAGCCAGTGCTAAATGCTTGAGTTTGTCACCCTTAGATATGGTAACTCCAGGCCAATAAATTAGCTTCTATGAGTCTCTTTCTCTATATGGAAAATAGGGGAAAAAACTCCTGACCTGATAAAATGATAGGGTTGATTGTGAATAATGTATAAAAGAGTGTTTTGAAAGTAAGATTGAGCATTAATATTATTTAGTATTGATATCTTCCCTCAAGTATTTCTGCCTCCAGCTCTTCTGTCAAATATAAGGGGTTTGGGAATATCTTGCTTACACAAAGTTTTGATATTGGGTAAGAAGAATGAGACAACACAACCAAACCAAAGATGTAATTAGAGAAAACAACTTCATCATCCAGTTGAGACCATGATCTGGCTAGAAACTCAGAAAACTCTAGACAAGTTGAGGGAAGTTAAATTTTTCTGCCACAGAGGCTGGAGAAAATAAAAAACATTGAGCACAAAAAGGAGGAAACTTTCAAAAAACCTAAGGTAAAAATAAAGTATATTTTTACAGTAGTGTTTATTGTGTACCAGACTCTATAAGCACTTTTCATGCCTTCTCACTTTTATATGAGTTCATACAACTCTTTAGGGGGGTACTATGTTTATTCCCATTATAAAGAAATGAGGCACAGACATGTTAACCACTTTCCCAACTTCAAAGGCCTAGTGAGTGGCACAGCTGGAATTCCAACCCCCATAATCTGGCTTCAAAGTCTGTGTATTTCCCGTTACCCAGATTTGTGATTTCATGACACTAAAGAGGAAAGGGAGCAAATTTCCACAAATTTTGAAAAAAAAAAAAATTGGACTCAAGGGAAGACTATAAAAGAAAATGGATAATCAATTAAAGTAAATGTATCCATTCCTTGCTAAGAAAACTTGTAGCCATCAATGTTTAAAATATGAAGGAAAGTAGAAAATTTTAGTTAACCTGTTTATTGTTATTCAAGGCAGTGATTTCTCAGAAGGAAAATACTCTATTCAAACTAAATAAAAAATCAGATATTTTAGGCAAAAATTTATTTACAAAGTTGTTCCTTAGAAATTACTTATAAAAAATTAATATTGAGCATAACCTAGTGATTAAAAGGAGCTTCCCTGGTAACTCAGCTGATAAAGAATCTGCCTACAGTGCAGGAAACCCAGGTTCAATTCCTGAGTCAGGAAGATCCCCTAGAGAAGGGCATCACAACCCACTCCAGTATTCTTGCCTGGACAATCCCATGGACAGAGGAGCGTGGCAGGCTACAGTCCATGGGGTCGCAAAGAGTGGGACATGACTGAGCGGCTAAGCACAGCAGAGCAGAGTGACCGAAAATATGAATACAGAAATCACGGCACAATCATGATGGGTATTTATGAAGAAATTTTATATATAATTTAAAGAATAATATATATTGAGACAGAACTGTATCTATCCTATGATCTCAAGACAGATGTTTATCTCTAAGGCCAAAGTTAGAAGAAGAAAAACCCATTAACCCTGATTGTTCATCTGAGGAAGAATCATGAGTGATATTTCTTTCTTTCTGGCTTTCTGGTCTACATTTAAAAGTGTGTCCAAATTGCTTTTATAAAGTGAAAAAAAAAATAGGGTAACCTAATGAAATGAGACATCATCTTCCTTTTACAGATGCATGTGTGTGTGTATCTTATCCAAAATAAATCAACAACTATGAAAGGATAGAAATGAGATCAATTTTTGTTAGCACCCTCTTACCATGGAGGCAGTGAGATGAAATGAACTAAGCAAAACATATTCACTCACTATCCCTTATTAACCAAATTTAGAGAAATGTTAAGGATTATGTGACCCTCTGAACATGACAAAGAATGAAACTAATTGCCATCAAAGAAAATTACTCTCATCTTGGATATAGGAATTACCTTAATGAACTATAAAATAATATTATAAAACAAAATATAAAAAATTATAAAACAGATTTTTAAACCTGTAATTTTTTTATTTAGGCATATAATAATTGAATAACTCTGCAAATTTATTTGCTGTTGATTTTTTGATCCTTTTGACTGCTAGTTTGCATTTATCAATATATTTCTAGCAGGTAAAAAAAAATATTTTATTTATAAAACATGTCTTACTTCAAAAGGACTATACATTATAAGCATTCAGCCCATTAATAGGCATGTGATCTATTTTTCATGCTTATTTAAATTACTGCAAGCTAGGCAATATGAACTCAGGAGTTCAGCAATGCCCACTATTGGATGAATTTTGCTCTGCCAAAAGACATACAATTTGTTACCAATATTTTCCTTTTATTTTAGGAAATTGTAATTTTTTCAGGAGACTAATTTGTATTTTGGAACATTAACTCATTTTTAGCAAAAACATTCAGTTGTTACATTTTATGTAACAAATTGTATAATTTTATATTATTTTAAATGAATACATGTTTTCTTTAATTCAGTTCAGTTCAGTTGCTCAGTCCTGTCAGACTCTTTGCGACCCCATGAATCGCAGCACACCAGGCCTCCCTGTTCATCACAAACTCCCGAGTTTATTCAAACTCATGTCCATCCAGTCAGTGATGCCATGTAGCCATCTCATCTGTCGTCCTCTTCTCCACCTGCCCCCAATCCCTCCCAGCATCAGGGACTTTTCCAATGAGTCAACTCTTTGCATGAGTTGGCCAAAATACTGGAGTTTCAGCTTCAGCATCAGTCCTTCCAATGAATACCCAGGACTGATTTCCTTTAGGATGAACTGGCTGGATCTCCTTGCAGTCCAAGGACTCTCAAGAGTCTTCTCCAACACCACAGTTCAAAAGCATTAATTTTTTGGTGCTCAGCTTTCTTCACAGTCCAACTCTCAAATAGTGTAAATATTAAGTGTTTGGCCATCAACAGTTAAAAATAGCTTCTAGATAATTTCCAGGTTTATTAATCTAGTTTTAATAGTCCCATAAATTTCACTCTTGTTGACAACATATATTAAAATATATTCTGATGTTGCATATTTAGATTTTTGTTTCTAACTTGGGGACATATTATCTAAAATTAAACTCCTCTTCAATTTCTATCCTTACTTCAAAGCCTGAAATTTTTGCTCTTGATAACTTCCTGCTTGCTTCATACCTTACACTTCCTCCATGTATTCATGGACATCTTTTCTTGGATATTTTTACACCAAATATAACATGCTTTAGAATTATTCTTCAGTTCATTTCAGTTCAGTTGCTCAGTTGTGTCCGACTCTGTGACCCCATGAACTGCAGCATGCCAGGCCTCCCTGTCCATCACCAACTACCAGAGTCCATCCAAACCCATGTACATTGAGTCGGTGATGCCATCCAACCATCTCATCCTCTGTCGTCCCCTTCTCCTCCTGCCCTCAATCCCTCCCAGAATCAGGGTCTTTTCAAATGAGTCAGTTCTTCACATCAGATGGCCAAAGTATTGGAGTTTCAGCTTCAACATCAGTCCTTCCAGTGAACACCCAGGACTGATTTTCTTCACTGGTTGGATCTCCTTTCAGTCCAAGGGATCCTCAAGAGTCTTCTCCAACACCACAGTTTAAAAGCATCAATTCTTTGGCACTCAGTTTTCTCCACAGTCCAAACTCTCACATCCATACATGACCACTGGAAAAACCATAGCCTTGACTAGACAGACCTTTTTTGGTAAAGTAATGTCTCTGCTTTTTAATATGCTTTCTAGGTTGGTCATAACTTTGCTTCCAAGGAGTAAGTGTCTTTTAATTTCATGGCTGCAATCACCATCTGCAGGGATTTTGGAGCCCAAAAAAATAAAGTCAGTCACTGTTTCCACTGTTTCCTCATCTATTTGCCATGAAGAGATGGGACTGGATGCCATGATCTTAGTTTTCTGAATGTTGAGCTTTAAGCCAACTTTTTCACTCTCCTCTTTCACTTTTATCAAGAGGCTCTTTAGTTCTTCACTTTCTGCCATGAGGGTGGTGTCATCTCCATATTTGAGGTTACTGACATTTCTCCTGGCAATCTTGATTCCAGCTTGTGCTTCCTCCAGCCCAGCATTTCTCATGATGTACTCTGCATATAAGTTAAATAAGCAGGGTGACAGTATACAGCCTTGACATACTCCTTTTCCTATTTGGAACCAGTCTGTTGGTCCATGCCCAGTTCTAACTGTTGCTTCCTGACCTGAATACAGGTTTCTCAAGAGGCAGGTCAGGTGGTCTGGTAGTCCCATCTCTGGAATGGATTTATTTAATCCAAAATATTTATGGATTGTATCAGGATTCAGCCAGAGAAACAGAACCAACTCCTAAGAGACAGGTAAATAGATGATAGCTAGATGGGTAGCCTTTGATTTTCTTGGTCCTTTACAATTCCATATCAATTTTCATACAAAGTACCACATATATCTACATTTGTACACAAATACACATACACACACCCTCCTACTGGGTTTTGGTTGGGATTACATTAATGTATAGATCAATTTGGGGATGTCATATCTTTATAAAATCAAGTCTTTCCATCCAGGAATGTATATATATATTTCCATTTAATTAGGTCCTCTTTAATATGTATCTGTATTATTTTGTGGGTTTCCCTAGTGGTCAGTGTTAAAGAATCCACCTGCCAAGCAGGAGTTGTGGGCTTAATCCCTGGGTCAGGAAGATCCCCTGGAAAGGTTAATGGCAACTCACTCCAGTATTCTTGCTTGAAAAATCCCATGGACTGAGGAGCCTGGCCATCTATAGTTCTTGGGATCACAGAAGAGTTGGTATGACTTAGTGACTTATCAACAATATTATTTCGTAGCTTCAGTGTAGAGGACATGTATTTGTTTTATCATATTTATTTCTATGTATTTTATATTTATATTATTACAAATAGTTTCTTTTCAAATTTTCATGTTTATTCATTGCTTCTATATAGAAATATAGTTGATTTTATATTTTGCTCTTGTGTACAGTAACTTTGTTAAATTTACTTATTAATTCTAATAGCATATTTGTAGTTTCTTTTGGAATACCTGATGTTACCTGCAAATAATGAGAATTTTTTTCATTCCAAAAGTTCCTGCCTTTTATTTGTCTTTCTTTTTCTTTTGCCCTGGATAGGAACATCGATACAATAGTGAATAAAAGCAATAGTGGGCACATTATTTTCCCAAATTCAGAGAGATAATTTTCAGTAAGTCAACATTAAGTATTTATTTTCTGTCTTTTCTGAACTACTCATTATCAGATTAGGGTAGTTCTTTTCTATTTTTAGTTTGATAATAATGTTGTAAGTTATGAATGGATATTGACTATAATGAATTTCAGTTAATTTAAGAATCGGCATTTTTTTACTTTTTCTTCCTGTCTACACAATACATATTTTATCTATTCAGGTCTTGCTTTCAACCTTTCCATGGAGTCCTGTAGTTTTCTTAAAATAGGTACTATGCTTTCTCGTTATAATTATTCTTGGGATTTTAAGGTCCCATTATAATAGGGTATTTTTTATTCATTACATTTTCTAATTGGTTATTGCTAGGATATAAGAAAGATACTGATTTTTTGCTATTCATAGTGTATCTGGTTATTGTACTGTGCCCTAAAATTTCTTATCAATATAAGATGCATTTATTTGATGTCTTTTGATATTCTAGGGGTATGATGGGATGGTTGGGAAAAGAAATATACTTTTCCTCTTGCTTGTCAAGAAGAAAAACTCTTAATCCTGTCTAATATCTAATTGTGCGTGCTAAGTCACTTCAGTCATGTCCAACTCTTTGCCACCCTATGGACTGTAGCCTGCCAGGCTCCTCTGTTCATGGGATTTTCCAGGCAAGAATACTGGAGTAGGTTGCCATTTACTTCTCCAGGGGATCTTCCGGGATAGAAGATCCTTCTATCCTTCCAGGGATAGAACCTGCATCTCTTACGTCTATCTGCACTGGCAGACGGGTCCCTTACATTTAGCGCCACCTGGGAAGCCCCAGTGTGTAATTGCATTACCCTAAGGTGGAAAAATTCTAAATAAGACTATTCCTTATTTTGGGGTGATTTTGTAAAGAATGCCTCTAGAATCTCATCATTATGAAAGTTCTAATTCTTTGTTTTAGATGCACATGCTTAATTATAAAATGGGAAGCTTTTTCTATTATTAGTTTTTACATCTTTTAAGAAAAAATAACAGATATTAAAAGTTTATGGATTTTTTTTAATCCATTGATAAGATCATAAGGCTTTTATCGTTTGACCAACTAATTAAATATTCTGGTATATTTATTATCTTCTCATTTTGAAAGTATTTTAATATTCTTTTGTATAGTTGCTCTCTGTATTTTATTTACTTTATGTATCTATATTTATAAGAATAGTTAGTATAGTACCTTTTAAAAAGCATGTACCTTCTTAATAATATATTGCCTTATAATAACTAAGGCATCTTAAGAATTACTAAGTGTTCTTCAAAAATAAAAATTATGTTAAAGATAAAGAAATAAAAATGAAAACAGTGTTTAAGTACAGGAGAGAAACAATATGAAGTATATTATATAACTAAATTGTGTTTTAAAATTTTTAAATAACACATTTTTCTTATTAAAAATTCCCATTGCATGAAAATGGTCACATACTCTTTACAGAAATAATGAAGAGTAGTTTTGATACTTAACAAATGTCTTCCATTCACTATTCTCAAACATATTCATGTGAAATATGTTCCCATGAAAAAACATTGCCATTTCGTACCCATACCAACTTTGGCAAATGATTTAATATCATCAAACTTCAATTTCCTCATCTATAAAACTGTTACACAATGCCATTTCTAATTGTCACACTAGATAACTGTGAAAACAAAATGAGATAATGCATGTGAAATTGCTTCATAAACCATACAGATCATAAAGTGTTGTAGGACATTTTAGATATGTGGAGTTGACCATAAAATTTCAGTATCTGCCTCTGTCACTTGTCTACAATCAAAGGGAGACAACTGATGCAAATCAAATTAAAATGCCGAATAACCAGAGAAAGGACAATGTATCATTTATATAATACTGGAGATTTATCAGACTAATTATTTTTCTCTCTATTCCACAATTCTTGGTGATATCCCCATCAGTGATTTATGCAATTTCATAGACTTTTGATTTCTATTTATTTATTTAGCTGGGCCTGGTATGACACACTGGATCTTTTAGTTGTTAGCATGATTAATCTTTCATTGCAGCACGTGGAATCTTGACTTTCAGCATACAAACTCTTAGTTGCAACATGTGGGATTTAGTTCCCTAACTAGGAATTGAACTCAGACCTCTTGTATTGGGAGCCTGGAGTCTTACCCACTGGACCAGGGGAAGTTTCTGAAGGAACTGAAGAAAGTTCCTCTCAATTTCTTGCATTATAGAATGCAAAAATCATGCAGTAATCATGTCTATAAAGAAAGCTGAGTGCCAAAGAATTGATGCTTTTGAACTGTGGTGTTGGAGAAGACTCTTGAGGGTCGCTTGGACTGCAAGAAGATCCAACCAGTCCACCCTAAAGGAAATCAGTCCTGAATATTCATTGGAGGGACTGATGCTGAAGCTGAAACTCCAATACTTTGGCCATCTGATGCAAAGAACTGACTCCTTGGAAAAGACCCTGATGCTGGGGAAGATTGAAGGCAGGAGGAGAAGGGGATGACAGAGGATGAGATGGTTGGATGGTATCACTGACTCAATGGACATGAGTTTGAGTAAACTTCCGGAGTTGGCGATGGAAAGGGAGGCCTGGTGTGCTGCAGTCCATGAGGTTGTGAAGAGTTGGACATGACTGAGTGACTGAACTGAACTGAACTGAATCATATCCTGCATTTCTTTTGTTTTAACAATAACTGCATACCTGCCAAACCCTCAGCTTCTAGCATTCTAAGCTCTGTCTGATAAGTGTACTCTTTCAAGCCTATTCCTTTATAGTACCAGTGTCAATGATTCTTCAACCTTACAATTTCCTTCAAAACACCATTCTTAAGTCCTCTCATTTTGCTCTATTCCTTTCTTATCTGTCTTAGATTTCACTGTCTATCATTAAGAGGATTGCTTTGAAAATACCCTCTACTTCCCTGTTCATCTTTCCTTTCACTGCTTATATATAGAAAATATAATTCCAACTCGGTTTAAATATAAATCATGGCTACCTCTATGTCTGTAATGATGGGAAAGTTCACACTGAGCTTGCTGTAATTTAGCCTCATTTTAAGTTGTTAATAGTAAGCCTGAACTGGGCTTCAGTTAGCCTTCAATTCTATTATTGTCCCCCTCAATTCACTATCCCATTCTTCAAGACCATGACTAATTCACATCTCTTTCCTCAAAACTGCAATATGTACCCTTCTCCTCACTTTCATCTGATAACTAGTTTTTATTTTACTGAGAAAACAGAAAAGACAATTAGAGAACTTCCACTTCTGCATCACTTGCAATAGCCTACTGGCTTCTATAAAAATCATTTCTGCCTTTTCTCTGGTTACTAAGGCCAGCTCAGCATTGTGCACAAGATTCCACTTATTTCTCCTCTTTCAGCCCTTCTGATGATTTCCCCCCACTTGTCTACATTATCAATTTCCCCATTTCTAGTGGATTATTCTCATCATAATAGAAACAGTCTATCATACCCCATTTTATGATACTCCTTCTGTGATTTCCTCATTTCCAAACATTAAAAAATAGTTATTTTTGTCATTTTGCAGTAAAATTCAGTGAAATTGTGCTCTCCATTTGCTGAATCCTTTTGCCTTCTTCTCAATCTCTCCTGAACCCACTCCAGTCAGGCTGTGTGAAGATTGTTTTTGCAAGTTCACCTCCATGTTTCAAATCCAAAGGACTGTTTCTCACTTTTCTCTTTATTTGTCTCTCAGCAACATTTGACACATTTGATCAATCCAGTCAGTTTCAGCTGCCATCCTAGGACAATTTGGAATGTTCTATTTTCCACATTCCAGAGTTAAATGCAGATGTCTAACTAAAGAGAATTTGTAAAGGAGATGTTCAAAAATTGTATACATTTAGCTGACCACCTGTCTTCACTCTTAAAAGAAGTTTAAAGAAGCCAAGGGATGGACCAGAGGTTGGATAGACAACTTTCTTGGAGAATTTTCTTCTATACCTTTTTCCTTCCTGGTCTGCTAGGAAAGGGTTCTTTCACCTCCTGTAAGACTAGTGTAAGACACATCACAGAATTGTTTTGTATCCCTCCCAGTTTGAGAGACATAGAAGAGTTGTGCCTGACTGGCACCTAAAGGGCAAAAGGCTGACTGAATTGGCCTTTGACACCAGAGAAAATCAGGGAAAAGACCCTGGTGTTGGGAAAGATTGAAGGCATGAGGAGAAGGGGATGACAGAAGATAAGATGGTTGGATGGCATCACCAACTCAATGGACATGAGTTTGAGCAAGCTCTGGGAACTGGTGATAGATAGGGAAGCCTGGCATGCTGCAGTCCATGGGGTTGCAGAGTTGGACATGACTGAGTGACTGAACTGACTGGCCAGAGAAAATACTTGGAATTAAAGAAGTTATTAATTGCCACCAGAAAAAAGTGAAGAACACATTTTTCGTGAACAAGTTGTGGACAAAGAGAGAAAGAGAGGAGAGAGAAGGCAAGTTCTGGAATCTCTTTCAAGGTATTTTATCCTAAAGGGAAAAGGGAAGAAGTGAGATTCCAAGAAAATGTCTCCACAGGACACCTACCAAGTTATGGTAGTTACGGTAGTTGGCTAAAGAGTTATCTTGCACAATACAAAGTCAGGCTTAGATGTTTCCAGTGATGGGAAACTCTCAAAATCCAACATAAATGCTCAATGAGAAATGGGTCAGCTCAGAGAGCTAGTACAGCAGCTCATACCAGTACCAGCCAGGTAAGACCTCCTGCCCACTCACCTGTCCTCCCTTCCATCCAATACATTTACAAACTATGAAGTATCAGAAACCAACCAAACAAACAAAAACCAAACAGCCTGATTCAAAAAAGGGGGAAAATACGTGAATGAAATTTTCTGAAGAAGATATGCAAATGATCATTAAGCACATGAAAAAATGCTTACCATCACTAATCATCAGGAACATGTTAAAACCAGAATGAGATGCCACTTCATACCCATTAGAAGGGCTACCATCAAGAAAATAGAAAACAACATGTTAACAAGGATGTAGAGAAATTGTACACTGTTGGTTGGGAATGTAAAATGGTACAGTTGATGTGGAAAGCAGTAAGGTGTTCCTCAAAAGTTAAAAATTAGAATTATCATATGATCCACTGGGCTTTCCTGGTGGCTCAGATGGTAAAGAGTCTACCTGCAATGCAGGAGACCTGGATTCAACTCCTGGGTCAGGAAGATTCCCTGGAGAAGGGAACGGCAACCCACTCCAGTAGTCTTGCCTGGAGCATTCCATGGACAGAGGAACCTGGTGGACTACAGTCCGTGCGGTTGCACAGACTCAGACATGACTGGGCGACTAACACTTTCACTTTATGATCAACTAGTTGTACTTCTGGGTATATACCCCAAAGAATTGAAACCAAATCTCAAAGTGCCATGTACTTTGCCAAACATTCATGTAAATAGCAGCCTTATTCACATTAGCTGAAACATGGAAGCAGTCCATGTGCCCATCGATGGATGAATGGATAGGCAAAGTGTGGTATATTCACACAATGGAATATTATTCATATAAAGGGAATTCTGACATAAGCTACAACATTAACAAAAGTTAAGACATTATGCTAAATGAAATCAGCCAGTTAAAATATATAAATATTATGCTTCCTCTTATATGATATACTTGGAGTAGTCAAAATCATAGTGACAGAAAATACAGTTTTGATTTTGGGTGACTGGTGGGGAGAGGGTGGGAAGGGGAGTTATTGTTTAATGGGAATTGAGTTCTGGTTTTGCAAGATGAAAAGAGTTCTGGTGATGGACAGAGGTGATGGTTGCATCATATGAATGTACTTATCACTGAACTATACTCTTAAAATGGTTAAGATGATAAATTTTACAATATGCGCATTTTATCACAATAAAAAAATTTTTTTAAGTTAGAGGGGGAAACATGGCTAAGGGCAGATATTTGTGAGACGGCAAGTGTGAGAGTTTAATTTCAGAATGTGTGTGTGTGTTAGTCGCTCAGTTGTATCCGATTCTTTGCTATTCCATGGATGATAGCCCTTAGGCTCCTCTGTCCATAGGATTCTCTAGGCAAGAATACTAGAATGGGCTGCCATTCCCTTCTCCAGGGGATCTTCCCTACCCAGCAATCAATCTGAGTCTCCTGTACTGCAGACAGATTTTTTACCATCTGAGCCACCAGGGATTTTTTTAAGATTTTTTTTAACCTGGACCATTTTTAAAGTCTTTATTGAATTCTTTACAATACTGCTTCTGTTTTATGTTTTGGTTTTTTTTGGCCACAAGGCATGTGAGATCTTAGTTCCCTGACCAGAAATCGAACCTGCACAGGAAGGCTAAGTCTTAACCACTGAATCACCAGGGAGGTACAGAATAAAGGAGTTTGGTAACTTCTATAAAAGTTTCATATAGCAATTAATCTCAGAACTTTGCATTTCAATTTTTAAAATTTTTTACTGTATCCAGCAAGGATCTCATTCAGATATGAAGGAGAATTTAAAAGCTTTACAGATGAGCAAAAGCTGAGAGAATTCAGCACCACCAAACCAGCTCTTCAACAAATGCTAAAGGATCTTCTCTAGACAGGAAATGCAGAAAGGTTGTATAAATGTGAACCCAAAACAACAAAGTAAATGGCAACAGGACCACACCTATCAATAATTACCCTAAATGTAAATGGGTTGAATGCCCCAACCAAAAGACAAAGATTGGCTGAATGGATACAAAAACAAGACCCCTATATATGCTGTCTACAAGAGACCCACCTCAAAACAAGAGACACATACAGACTAAAAGTGAAGGGCTGGAAAAAAATATTTCATGCAAACGGAGACCAAAAGAAAGCAGGAGTCGCAATACTCATATCAGATAAAATAGACTTTCAAATAAAGGAAGTGAAAAGAGACAAAGAAGGACACTACATAATGATCAAAGGATCAATCAAAAAAGAAGATATAACAATTATAAATATATATGCACCCAACATAGGAGCACCGCAATATGTACGGCAAACGCTAACAAGTATGAAAGAGGAAATTAATAGTAACACAATAATAGTGGGAGACTTTAATACCCCACTCACAACTATGGATAGATCAACTAAACAGAAAATTAACAAGGAAACACAAACCTTAAATGACACAATGGACCAGCTAGACCTAATTGATATCTATAGGACATTTCACCCCAAAACAATCAACTTCACCTTTTTCTCAAGTGCACACGGAACATTCTCCAGAATAGATCACATCCTGGGCCATAAATCTGGTCTTGGAAAATTCAAAAAAATTGAAATCATTCCAGTCATCTTTTCTGACCACAGTGCAGTAAGATTAGATCTCAATTGCAGGGAAAAAATTGTTAAAACTTCAAACATATGGAGGCTAAATAACATGCTTCTGAATAACCAACAAATCATAGAAGAAATCAAAAAAGAAATCAAAATATGTATAGAAATGAATGAAAATGAAACCACAACAACCCAAAACCTATGGGACACTGTAAAAGCAGTGCTAAGGGGAAGGTTCATAGCATTACAGGCTTACATCAAGAAACAGGAAAAAAACCAATTAAATAACCTAACTCTACACCTAAAGCAATTAGAGAAGGAAGAAATGAAGAACCCCAGAGTTAGCAGAAGGAAAGAAATCTTAAAAATCAGGGCAGAAATAAATGCAAAAGAAACTAAAGAGACCATAGCAAAAATCAACAAAGCTAAAAGCTGGTTTTTTGAAAAAATAAACAAAATTGACAAACCATTAGCAAGACTCATTAAGAAACAAAGAGAGAAAAACCAAATTAACAAAATTAGAAATGAAAATGGAGAGATCACAACAGACAACACTGAAATACAAAGGATCATAAGAGACTACTACCAGCAGCTCTATGCCAATAAAATGGACAACTTGGATGAAATGGACAAATTCTTAGAATAGTATAACTTTCCAAAACTGAACCAGGAAGAAATAGAAGATCTTAACAGACCCATCACAAGCAAGGAAATTGAAACTGTCATCAAAAATCTTCCAGCAAACAAAAGCCCAGGACCAGATGGCTTCACAGCTGAATTCTACCAAAAATTTAGAGAAGAGCTAACACCTATCTTACTCAAACTCTTCCAGAAAATTGCAGAAGAAGGTAAGCTTCCAAACTCATTCTATGAGGCCACCATCACCCTAATTCGAAAACCAGACAAAGATGCCACAAAAAAAGAAAACTACAGGCCAATATCACTGATGAACATAGATGCAAAAATCCTTAACAAAATTCTAGCAAACAGAATCCAACAACATATTAAAAAAATCATACACCATGACCAAGTGGGCTTTATCCCAGGAATGCAAGGATTCTTTAATATCCGCAAATCAATCAATGTAATACACCACATTAACAAATTGAAAGATAAAAACCATATGATTATCTCAATAGATGCAGAGAAAGCCTTTGAAAAAATTCAACACTCATTTATGATTAAAACTCTCCAAAAAGCAGGAATAGAAGGAACATACCTCAACATAATAAAAGCTATATATGACAAACCCACAGCAAGCATCACCCTCAATGGTGAAAAATTGAAGGCATTTCCCCTGAAATCAGGAATAAGACAAGGGTGCCCACTCTCACCACTACTATTCAACATAGTGTTGGAAGTGCTGGCCACAGCAATCAGAGCAGAAAAAGAAGTAAAAGGAATCCAGATAGGAAAAGAAGAAGTAAAACTCTCACTGTTTGCAGATGACATGATCCTCTACATAGAAAACCCTAAAGATTCTACCAGAAAATTACTAGAGCTAATCAATGAATATAGTAAAGTTGCAGGATATAAAATTAACACACAGAAATCCCTTGCATTCCTATATACTAACAATGAAAAAACAGACAGAGAAATTAAGGAAACAATACCATTCACCATTGCAACAAAAAGAATAAAATACTTAGGAGTATATCTACCTAAAGAAACAAAGGACCTATACATAGAAAACTATAAAACACTGATGAAAGAAATCAAAGAGGACACAAACAGATGGAGAAACATACCGTGTTCATGGATTGGAAGAATTAATATTGTCAAAATGGCTATTCTACCCAAAGCAGTCTATAGATTCAATGCAATCCCTATCAAGCTACCAACGGTATTTTTCACAGAACTAGACCAAAGAATTTCACAATTTGTATGGAAATACAAAAAACCTCGAATAGCCAAAGTAATCTTGAGAAAGAAGAATGGAACTGGAGGAATCAACCTGCCTGACTTCAGACTCTACTACAAAGCCACAGTCATCAAGACAGTATGGTACTGGCACAAAGACAGAAATATAGATCAATGGAACAGAATAGAAAGCCCAGAGATAAATCCATGAACCTATGGACACCTTATCTTTGACAAAGGAGGCAAGGATATACAATGGAAAAAAGACAACCTCTTTAACAAGTGGTGCTGGGAAAACTGGTCAACCACTTGTAAAAGAATGAAACTAGAACACTTTCTAACACCATACACAAAAATAAACTCAAAATGGATTAAAGATCTAAATGTAAGACCAGAAACTATAAAACTCCTAGAGGAGAACATAGGCAAAACACTCTCCGACATAAATCACAGCAAGATCCTCTATGACCCACCTCCCAGAATATTGGAAATAAAAGCAAAACTAAACAAATGGGACCTAATGAAACTTAAAAGCTTTTGCACTACAAAGGAAACTATAAGTAAGGTGAAAAGACAGCCCTCAGATTGGGAGAAAATAATAGCAAATGAAGAAACAGACAAAGGATTAATCTCAAAAATATACAAGCAACTCCGGCAGCTCAATTCCAGAAAAATAAATGACCCAATCAAAAAATGGGCCAAAGAACTAAACAGACATTTCTCCAAAGAAGACATACAGATGGCTAACAAACACATGAAAAGATGCTCAACATCACTCATTATTAGAGAAATGCAAATCAAAACCACAATGAGGTACCATTACACGCCAGTCAGGATGGCTGCTATCCAAAAGTCTACAAGCAATAAATGCTGGAGAGGGTGTGGAGAAAAGGGAACCCTCTTACACTGTTGGTGGGAATGCAAACTAGTACAGCCGCTATGGAAAACAGTGTGGAGATTTCTTAAAAAACTGGAAATAGAACTGCCATATGACCCAGCAGTCCCACTTCTGGGCATACACACTGAGGAAACCAGATCTGAAAGAGACACGTGCACCCCAATGTTCATCGCAGCACTGTTTATAATAGCCAGGACATGGAAGCAACCTAGATGCCCATCAGCAGATGAATGGATAAGGAAGCTGTGGTACATATACACCATGGAATATTACTCAGCCATGAAAAAGAATTCATTTGAACCAGTCCTAATGAGATGGATGAAGCTGGAGCCCATTATACAGAGTGAAGTAAGCCAGAAAGATAAAGAACATTACAGCATACTGACACATGTATATGGAATTTAGAAAGGTGATAACGATAACCCTATATGCAGAACAGAAAAAGAGACACAGAAATACAGAACAGACTTTTGAACTTTGTGGGAGAATGTGAGGGTGGGATATTTGAAAAGAACAGCATGTATACTATCTATGGTGAAACAGATCACTAGCCCAGGTGGGATGCACGAGACAAGTGCTCGGGCCTGGTGCACTGGGAAGACCCAGAGGAATCGGGTGGAGAGGGAGGTGGGAGGGGGGATCGGGATTGGGAATACATGTAAATCCATGGCTGATTCATATCAATGTATGACAAAACCCACTGGGAAAAAAAAATAATAATAATAAAAATTAAAAAAGAAAAAAAGAAAAAAAAAAAATTTTGACAGGGGTTCACAGTAAGAAAAATACTTACATTTGATCCAGAATGTAAAATGTATACATGTAACTAAAATTAAAATTTCATGAAGCAGAACTTACCATTAGCACCCACTACACACTCTTTTACATCCTATTCCTGTCTTTCCCCCTCCTTCCCTCCTTCCTTCGCTTCTCCTTCTCTCCTTCCGTCCGTAACTACCTCCTTAGGTTTCTCTTTCTCTGTCTCCTTCCCCATCTCTCTGTCTTTCTCTGTGTTCTGTGTCTCTCTCTCCTTTCTTTCTCTCAATGCTGATAATGACTCAATAAAGAGATTTTGTGATCCACTGAAAGGACCACAACCAACCACTAATGCGACCGTATCCAAGAGCTGAAAAGCAAAATTTGGTCCAGAGCATGGGTAACTATGGCTCATTATCTGTTTATCAAATTTTCATTTTTCCAAAACCCTTTCATCCAGACATGAGCATCAGCCACCACAATTTCTGTCTCAGGTACTTTAGAGGAGTGTTCTGCCTCAATGATAATTACCCTATCAGAAGGCCACAATTTATAAAGCATTTAGTTACTTAGTGCTTATGACGTAAATGTCACAGTTCAAGTACTTGATGGAGAAAAATATTAAGTGAAGTGCACTTGTTTTGAAGATAATTTCATTTAGCATCTCCAAAGCAAGGCATAATTAAGTTACTCTGTCATACAAAATGATGGAGGCTTTAAATAAGTAACAGCTGATTACCCCTATGATGGAGCAACTACGGGGCAGGCCTTGGCAAGAAAGCTGTGCAAACTCCACCCAGGCAGTGTGCCAACAGACCTGTATTAGGATTAAGGAAGGAACTGGAAAAGCAGTCAAACAAGTTCCTGTAGCTCAGAACCTGCATTTCAATAGCATTCACGTGTAGCAATATTAGTAATAAGTACTTATCTATCATTCCAGTCAGTACTCAGTACACAAGATAGGTGTCTTGTGTCCACATGCATTTAAGGCTGGTCATTGCAAGACAATAAGCACATTCATTAGAAAGTACCCTCATTTTTAAATGCAACTATTATTTAAAGACCATATTCAAACCAAACAAGAAATTAAATATAATCTGTTACTTTAATATTAACATTTTAAAAAACATTATGATAAACCTTATTCCAAACCAGTCTGTTTCATTTCTTTGAAAACTCTTACACGGATTTTTGTGAAATCAAATTTGCAACAGAGTTGGCCTTCATAAAACAAATGTGATTAAAAATATTAAATAACAACTTCCCTTTTTGGAAAGCTGAATAAAGTTGAAGTTGCATAGATCTACTACTAATTTTTTTTCAAAACTTATTGTTGTCATTTGACCTGCATGTCAACAAGGAGAAAAAATGAATTTGATTTATGTACCTGTTTTATCAGAATTCTTAAGTCCTGTTGTTGACCTCTCTAACTTGAAATCACTGTGAAAGCAGTTACCAGATTAACACTCCTAATTAGTATTTTCACTATATCACTTATTAAATAAGAATTTACGGTACTATGATTTATTAAGCAGGCAAATTTAAATAAGCATTTCTAAGTGACAACCATGCATTAATTAGGTCCAAGGTCTCTAGCCTCAAGAAGCTAATTAGTCATGAGATAAAACAGATACAGAAACAAGAAATATCAAAATAATATGCTAAATGCTAATGTTGAGATATAGGGGCATAAAGAATTAGTACAAGACCCAGACTGGGAGTTCAGTTAGTTTCCTGAGAGAGATGTGTCCTATCTAGGTCTTGATAGAAAAGTTAGATATAGATATGGGGGGATATATATATGAAGGGTTTCCAGGCAAGGAACAGCAGGAGCAAAGACATGAGCATGTAACACAGCATGACTAGGTGTGTTTGATCCCCACAGGGAAATGATAATATGTAAAATGGTGTGTGGTGCCTGGGGAAAGAAAGCTAAAGAATATGCATAGAGGTCCACATATGAAATGTTTAAAAATTTAGTCTTTAGGGGAATTTAAAAGGGAATTAGAAACAGAGCTTTTTGTTGGACTGTAAAGGCTGGGAGTGAGGAAGACAAAACTGAAGACTCAAAAAACTTCCAAGATTACCCTTCTGCTAAAGTAGCAGGTTTCACCCTTTTTGGTTTTAAGACCTTCTAAAAATTTTACAGATTACTGAGGATACCTAAGTGCTTTTGTGTATATGGGTTATATCTATTACTATTTAAAATAGTTTTAAATCTATCACTATTTAAAATAGAAATTAAAATAGAAATTTTAAAATATCTATTAACACTTTAAACAAAGATTTAATAAGATTTAGCTCAGTATTCTTGTTTTAAAAGTAACACATTTTAAGAACATATTCATTTTAGATTTTTAAAAAATATACTAAATATTGAAAATTGAAGCAGTAACTACTGTTTTATTTTGGCAAGTATCTTTAATGCTTGGTTTAAGACAACTGGATTCTTCTATTTTCTTCTATGTTCAATTTATGGTTATACGTTGTGTTGGTAAAAGTGTTTAAAGAAAACCTAGCCTCATGCACATAATATAGTTGCAAAATGAGGAGTATTTTAATAACCTTTTCTGATAATTATAGATATTTTTCTTTGAGACTACCCTATTAGTTTACTACAGTATTTTCTTAAAGATTAGTGGTAATCTGGAAACCAAAGAAATATCAGTGAACTTTCATATACTACTACATTAAAATCCATTGCAATTTTGGATTGTATTTTGCAATTTGAATGTATTTTTCTTCCATGCATGGTCTTGTAACATCAAATATTTACTGCAGGGTAAATAGTAGTTCAGTAAGCTATATAAGCCTTTGACACTGACACTTTTCATTATAAAATATTAATGTTAAAATTTATATTTCTTAATGTCACCATTGGTCTCATCAGATAAGTCTTTAAGAATTTAAATTCTGGGAATTCTCTGAAGGTCCAGTGGTTAGGACTCTGCACTCTCAATACTAAGGGCTTGGGTGCGATCCCGGGAACTAAGATCCCACCAGCAACGCAGTGTGGCCAAAAAAAGAAAGAGAAAAGCTCTCAAGTTCACATTGATAGTATAAGTTTTCCAAATTCTACTTTTTTGCTTGAAAGCTAAAACATTATCAGAGGCAACAAATACTGTCAGTTGTTTTCCTTGAAGTGACAAGCTTATTCCATTCATTTCAAGGAAATATCTGCCATATCCTTAAGTTTGAATAACCATAATTTATCTGTCAGTCAGTCCTTGAAGGAAAAATGGCACTTCGTAAGAAAAGCAGCTAGTTCAGCTTGCAACTCAATCTCATAAGAGTTTTTCCTTGAGAAAGTCATACTTTGGAAACTATCAGAAGTGCTCTCTTTTTATCTTGTAGAAGCCTAGCAAATTAAGATTTAATAAAATTAATCATTCTGACTGCTTCATTAATAGCACTCAACTACAACTGATTTTTGGAGAAGGAAATGGCAACCCACTCCAGTGTTCTTGCCTGGAGAATCCCAGGGATGGGGGAGCCTGGTGGGCTGCCGTCTATGGGGTCGCACAGAGTCGGACATGACTGAAGCGACTTAGCAGCAGCAGCAGCAGCACAACTGTGTTTTTCCTTTGTTTTTCCTAAATATAAGTGCATAGTGGTGAAGAATACAATGGCCAATAACAGTTTTGATGTTTGTGTTTTAGTATATGTGCTGCCAAAGCGAGCATAGGTGTTGGTGTCTTGATTCATGTTAAGATGCCAACCGTTATAGCAAGCACTTCTATATCATATAAATATCAATCCAAAATTTTAAAAAAGTGATATCTTAGTATTATTATGAAAGTTTTTACATCACAGACACCTAAAATGTTTTAGGGGATCCCCAAATGTCTTCAGGCAATGTTTGGAAAAATGCCATGCTAAAGCCTCATGTCCAAACTCTTATGGCTATTATTCTTACATAATCTGGTTCCAGTTTAATATTGAATTAAACCAATTTTATCACTTTTGAAAGACAACTGTTTTCCTCACCTCCTAATTTCATGTATTTTTCTAGTCTTCATCATATATAAACTTTTTCTTCTTTCAAGATCTAGCCCAATTCATTTCCATTTCTATTGTATTGGATTAGGCACAGGATTGTATGCTGTGGTGATTAATTTTATGTCAACTTTATCGTGCTAAAAGATGCCCAAATCATTGTTAGAACATTATTTCTGGGTGTCTGGGGGGGGGTATATACAGAATAGATTAATATTTGAGTCAATAGACTCCTGGGTCAAGAGGCTCACCCTCACCATGCTGGTTACCATTATCCAATCTATTGAGGGGCTGATCAGAACAAAAAAGGCAGAGGAAGGAGGAATTTGCTCATGGTTTGAGCTGGGACCTCCATCTTCTCCTGCTTTTGGACATCAGTGATTCTAGTTCTTGGGCTTTCAGATTGAGACGAGGACTTCTACTATTCCACCCCTCTTCCCCACCCCCATCCTCATTCTCTGGCTGTTGGACTAGGCCTTCAGACTAAATTATACCACTGGTTTTCCTGGCTCTTCAGCTTGTAGATGGCAGATCATGGGATTTCTCTGCCTCCATGATCAGATTAGGCGATACCTATAACAAATTCCTCCTATCTATCTATCATCTGTCACCTATTGGTTTTATTTTCCTGGATAACCCTATTGATTTTTATTCACTAGATAACCCTGACTAACACATAAATGGACTATTCACCTAGAGCCAGACATCCTGGGCTGCAAAGTCAGGTGGGATTTAGGAAGCGTCACTATGAACAAAGCAAGTGGAGGTGCTGGAATTCCAGTTGAACTATTTCAAATCCTAAAAGATGATGCTGTGAAAGTGCTGCACTCAATATGCCAGCAAATTTGGAAAACTCAGCAGTGGCCATAGGACTGGAAAAGGTCAGTTTTCATTCCAATCCCAAAGAAAGGCAATGCCAAAGAATGTTCAAACTACCGCACAATTGCACTCATCTCACACGCCAGCAAAGTAATGCTCAAAATTCACCAAGCCAGGCTTCAACAGTACGTGAACCATGAACTTAGAAAAGACAGAAGAACCAGAGATCAAATTGCCAACATCTGTTGGATCAACAAAAAGGCAAGAGAGTTCCAGAAAAACATCTACTTTTTCTTTATTGACTATGCCGAAGCCTTTGACTGTGTGGATCACAACAAACTGTGGAAAATTCTTAAAGAGATGGGAATACCAGACCACCTGACCTGCCTCCTGAGAAATCTGCATGCAGGTCAAGAAGCGACAGTTAGAACTGAACATTGAACAACAGACTGGTTCCAAATTGGGAAAGGAGTATGTCAAGGCTGTATATTGTCACCCTGCTTATTTAACTTATATGCAGAGTGCATCATGCAAAATGCTGGGCTGGATGAAGCACAAGCTAGAATCAAGATTGCCAGGAGAAATATCTATAACCTCAGATATGACAGATGACACCACCCCCAAGGCAGAAAGTGAAGAACTAAAGAGCCTCTTGATGAAAGTGAAAGAGGAGAGTGAAAAAGTTGGCCTAAACTCAACATTCAGAAAACTAAGATCACGGCATCTGGTCCCATCACTGAGTGGCAAATAGATGGGAAAACAGTGGAAACAGTGACAGACTATATTCTTTTGGGCTCCAAAATCACTGCAGATGGTAACTGCAGCCATGAAATTAAAAGACACTTGCTCCTTGGAAGAAATGTTATGACCAACCTAGACAGCATATTAAAAAAGCAGAGACATTACTTTGCTGACAAAGGTCCATCTAATGAAAGCTATGGTTTTTCCTGTAGTCATGTATGGATGTGAGAGTTGGACTATAAAGAAAGCTGAGTGCCAAAGAATGGAAGGTTTTGGACTGTGGTGTTGGGAGAAGACTCTTGAGAGTCCCTTGGACTGCAAGAAGATCCAACCAGTCCATCCTAAAGGAAATCAGTGCTGAATATTCATTGGAAGGACTGATGTTGAAGCTGAAACTCCAATACTTTGGCCACCTGATGCAAAGAAATGACTCATTTGAAAAGACCCTGATGCTGGGAAAGATTGAAGGCGGAAGGAGAAGGGGACGACAGAGGATGAGATGGTTAGATGGCATCACCGACTCAATGGACGTGAGTTTGAGTAAACTCCAGGAGTTGGTGACAGACAGGGAGGCCTGGTGTGCTGCAGTCTATGTGGTTGCAAAGAGTTGGACTCGACTGAGCGATTGAACTGAACTAAACACATACATGTTATTTATAATTTTTCTTTGGGAATTAGAATTCTCTCTCCAAGGTGAGGGCTGTCTTATATCTCTCCTAACTTGACTATAGTACTTTGCACAGAGTTGGGCATATAATAACAATGATGCTAATAATATTTTCAATTTTATAAACTAGTCTTTCTTTTTAAAGTATGCCACAAATACACATAAGCTTCTATATATGTAAATATTTTATATAGAAAACTTTTAACAAAAATTATTTTGTGACATCTTTTTTATGTAATCCATAATAATAAAGATATATTTAATATGGAATGTCAATTTATAAAGTAATATAAACCTCATGTTATACACATATTATGATAATGTAGCCATGTTTAGTGGAAAGAAAACTGGACTAGAAGAAAGAGAATCTACATTTAAGTGTCCACACAGTATGGACTTAGAAAACCATATGCACTTAGAGTAGCCACAAACCTTGAGTCCCAGTGTCTACAACATATCTATAACAGTGAAGTGCTCCCCCTTCTTGTGATATTTAAGTGAAAAATTTTATGAGAAGGTGTTCTTTTGGTAAATAAGTTAGTATTTAAGTGCAATTTGTTGATATAAATATTTCCCTGAGGTGGTGGTTTAGTCACTAAGTTGTGTCCGACTCTTGTGACCCCACAGACTGTAGTCTACCAGGTCCTTCTGTCCAAGGGGAATTCCCAGGAAAGAATATTGGAGTGGGTTGCCATTTTTTATCCTCCAGGGGCTCTTCCCAACCCAGAGATCCAGCCTAGGTGTCCTGCATTACAGGTGGATTCTTTACCGACTGAGCCACAGGGAAGTCCCTAAGACTTGCACATTGACTGCAAACCAGGATCAGTTACAAAATGACTAAATGGACAGCATAACAATTAGGAGGATTAAAACCCATAAATGACACATCTTTGGGAATTAAATCCACAATATTCCACTTCGAGAATGACTTGAATATTAGTTAAGTTCAAGGTATGTACATATCTCACATGTAACCCATATAAAGCAGAGAAGCCTTATGGTTCAATATTAACAGCCTAACTTTGAAAGCCTTGAAGAAGAATAAGGCTCTGAAAAGATGATATAACTGTATATTTGTATCTACATCAAAATGAAGAAAAATTTCCTAAAAGTCTTTAGACTTCTCTTTTTCCCTTTACATTTTTTACCTTTATCTCCTGCAACACTCATCTCTCTGAACAGTACCCTTGCCAGCATGCTATGCCCTAGGCAATTTCCTCCTACCCAGATTCTCTAACCTGACCATGACCACCCTCTTCCCTTCAGCCAGGCCTCTTCTCTCATGCTGAGTACCAGACTCTTGAAAATGATAACAGTATTCTGCTGAATAGAGTCTTCCATCTTGTACATAAGACCTTAACAATGAAAAGCCAAGCCTCAGAGAACTTTTGCAATTAGTGCTCACGGCACCTTGACCAAAAATGATATAAGCATGTGACATTTCTTAAAATGAAGTTGGAAAAATAAATCCTTACAGAATAGTAACTATGGCAGTGGGCAAGTTTTCTGGTCCCCTCTCTTATGCAGAGGGATAAATAGGGAAGACAGTTTGTGTTTTCAGAGGTCCCAGTGGGAATGGCGCCCTCATGGACTCTCACATACCCTTCTGTTCCTCTGCTTTCTTCCCAGTCCTGCTCACCATGCTCCCTCATTCCTACTTCCTGTTATTTCCTCCCAAGTAAACTGCCTGTACACAAATCTCTCTCAGCCTTCTGCTTTCAGAGCATTCCATACACACAAGATGATCTGTTTCTACACAAATCATCTGTTTCATGGAAAATACACTGTATTTTTTCACACAGATGATCCCCAATCCTGCAAAAAGGCTGGGAAGGATAGGAAGTCTCCATTATAAACATAAGGAAATAGTAATTCAGAGAGATCAAGTAATATGCCTAAGGTTGAATAGCTAATGTACAACAGATCCAAGATGTGAGCCGTCTTTGGACCATTTAACTCTAAAATTACACTATTTTTTCTATGCTGTGGCAATTTTGTCATTAATTGCAACCATGAATAACTCCTCTATTTAGTTTGTTTAATCTATATTTACCTCATCCATTTAGGGCTTCCCAGGTGACTCAGTGGTAAACAATCTACCTGCTGATGCAGGAGACACGGGTTCGATCCCTAGGTCAGGGAAAATCCCCTGGAGAAGGAAATGGCAACCCAATCCAGTGTTCTTGCCTGGGGAATCCCATGGACAGAGGAGCCTGCCCGGCTACAGTCCATGGGGTCGCAAAAGAATCAGACACGGCTTAGCAACTAAACAATGACAGCTCTATCCATTGTGAAGTCTGAGGTTGTAAGTGGCTTAACTTAACATTTCAAAAGTAAGCATTGCTCTTCAAGCACTAGTACCATCTTATGAATTTCATGAAATTATATACTATTTGACAAAATCATAATTTCCCTCTCTATAGACTCTAGACAACTTTCTCAATGGAACCAATCTTCTTGTTTTATTTTAATGAAACTTAATTCAGCACTATTACAAATGTTCAAAAACTAAGCAAGTCCTAAAATAGTGTTTCTATTATCTTCATTTTACAGGCAAGAACAATGAAATGGATATTGTTTGTTATTTAAGTTTTCATAAATACATTATGTGCTTCTTCAAGGAGTTTCAGTTTAAGGAAAGTATTACAGAATATGGAGCACTTGCATTTAATAAGTATGTAAATGTAAATATAAGAACTTAACTTTCACAGAATTTCATACTGTTAGAAGTTATGAGGCATCATACAAATGACAGTGAACTAGAAATGAGGGGCATGTGGATTCTCCTTCTTATGCTTGTCCTACAGGGTCCATGAAACTTTAGTCAATATATTTTATTTATTCTTAGCAACAGGTGCCTTATTTGTAGAAATGAGGTTAATAATAGGAAAGGCTATTGAAATAATAAGATAAAGGTTGAAAATAACTTTGGAAATATAACAAAATAATAAATCAGTGAATGTAGAAAGATTCTCACTGTTTCCAGTCTAGCCTTCAATAAATTTCAGATTATTTAAATCATTCATACAGATTATGTATGTTTCTGTAAAACCTGTCTTGTTTGTTTGTCTTTCTGAATTGGCTTCTAAATAGGTAAGTTGATTTCAAAGAGGAATAATAAGAAAACTACCTTCTCTGTCATTGCATAGTTTTAATCATGTAATTCTACAATAATTGGGGCTTCTCAGGTGGTGCAAGCCGTAAAGAACCTGCCTGCTAATACAGGAGACACAAGAGACATGGCTTCAATCCCTGGGTCAGGAAGATCCCTTGGAGGAAAGCAGGGCAACCCACTCCAGTATTGTTGCCTAGAGAATCCCATGGACAGAGTAGCCTGGTGGACTATATTCCATGGGGTAGCAAAGAGCTGGACATGGCTGAAGCTAGTTAGCACTCATGCATGCACTGTTTGCTAAAAGTATAGAAACAAAGGTATCCTTACTGAGTAATAAGATCCCCTGGAGGAGGAAATGGCAACCTACTCCAGTATTCTTGCCTGGAGAATCCCCATGGACAGAAGAGTCTGGCGGGCTAGAGTCCATGGGGTCACAAAGAGTCGGACATGACTCAAGCAACTGAGCATGCACATATACATTAATTACATAAATCTCATTTATGAAGCACTTTTTACATGCCAGGAAATGTGCTAAGAACCTTACATTCATCCTTATTTTAATTTAATACTAACTCAGCCAATGAGTCAGATCTTATTATTCACTTTTTAATCATGAAGAAATTTGAGCTATACATGCATGACATGTGCCACACAGAGACTCTTGCAGCCAGTCTCGATTCCAAGTTTCCTGTCTCCTGAAGCTTTGTTCTTGTTTTTCACCACATGCTATTTCTTTATTAATATGGTTGGGTCTTAACCAATATATATGGGAATGCTGCTGCTGCTGCTGCTGCTAAGTCGCTTCAGTGGTGCCCGACTCTGTGCGACCCCATAATATATGGCAATATTTAACAAAGTAGAATTATTTTCCTAATAATGAGATTTAACTGGGTAGTTTTATTATGTGACAATCATTGATTTTAGAGATAAAGATGTAGATGAATTTACAGATAGGTATTCCTTATACACAATGGGTTAACTCTATCAAGTGGAACTCTTTTCCTTGGCAAAGCTAAGATACAAGCTAGAATTCTGAGCATCTGTCACAATAGTAACACATGTAGATATCACAAATGAGTATTTTTAATGACAAACCCATTTGACTTCTGCCTGAAATGCTTCTTAAAATTGATAAAGAAAAATATCTGTGCTAGAATAAATGTGAAACATCAGAAGAGGCACCAGTACATATGGGGAAGGGGGGAAGAGGGTGTTGAGAAAATATGGTAGATTGTTGATTTTGCTAGAGAGGGCTTTGTGGGTTTGTTGTTGTTTCTGAAGTTTTTTTTTTTGTTTTTTTTTTAAGAGAAGAGTGGATAAATGTTTTTATCTAATGAAATTGTTCAACTAGGAAATCCCCTCTGCCTTTTTTTAAAAAGTTAATTATCTTAATATATTTAAGAAAGAAAATGGAGATTAAAAGCCATCTGACTGTAAGAAATCAGAGGCTGTTTTTCTAAATACAACTGCGTTTTGACTAACCGCAGGAGAGACAGGGAGCCCATGATCGGACCTGGAGCACAGACTGTCCGTCACATGGTGGTGGCAGGAGTGGAACTGGAGGATAGGAGGGAGCAGAGGCCGGTGATCATAAGACCAGGGGCCAGAGACATTGACTGAAGCTTCTCCCAGACAAGGAAGAGAACAAATAGAACACACCAAAAAGTCATAAGAATATACTAAGAGAGTAATGATCATCTTTCTCTGAAGAACAGATCTTAGCAGAAGATGAGTCTGAGCTGTGGCAAACCAAATTCCTGTGGCAGCCTCCACGTGAGAAGGAAATGAGCAGATGAGTGCAGCAGCGCAGTTTTATAGCTATGCTGCTTTTGACAAAGGCAGCCTCCCTGAGTGGAACATCTAAAGCCGAGCTCCATCAGTCACTAGTTCCCTGACAGTGACCGAGTCCCTAATCTCTATCAGACTGCTTTCTCATTTTCCAAGTTGGGACAATAACGGCCACCGTAAAGTTTTCAACCGTCAACTCTACAGGGCGCTCTCGCTAATCTATCTCTAGTCCAGACATCTCCCCTGTGGTTCACTCTGCAAGAGGGACTGATTTATCTGATTGATACGATTAGGCAAACGCACTAAGAATGCACAACTCAGCTACTTCCGGAATCCGCTGTGTGTAGGAAGCACATTCTTGTCTCTGCAACTGCTGTCATGAGGATCAGCTTCCCATGGCATGACAGGCAGGGGAAATCTCAGCTCTGCAGACCTGCTCACGCTGTCCTCTAATGAGTCTCAAGAAACAGACTTGATGGCCACTGGAGAAGGCCTGGGTGTTAGGAGGCCAGAGTTCAGCTCTCAGATCCCAGCTGTACTTTCCAACCCAGTTTACCAATAAGAACATAATCAAAAAAAAAGAAAGAAAGAAAAGAACATAATCATGTTCTAACTTAGTTATAACTGGATTCATCTTGCAATTGGTTTAGAACTTAGGGAGAGGAGCATGTTTGTGATTCTCGTACACTCACAAGTCTTTCGATGGAAGGTTGTTGTCATCACCTTTTAAAGAAGCAATCTAACCATTAGCTCAAACAGATGGCCATGCTGCTTAGTAATAGGAAACAAAACATCATTTCAAACAACTTAGAGAATATCTGCAAATCACATGCAGCTTAATTATCAATTACACTTGATTGTAATGATTTTGGGGGGCACCTTTAATCTACCACATTATAAAAACTAAAGCAATTGTATTCATAATTCACAGTTTTATCTCTTTAAACAAACACAGCCAGTAGCACAAGGAAGTAGCACAGTAATTGTTTGCAAACTCTGAGGAGGAAATGGCTGGGGAAGACCAGCAAACACACACTCTACTTTGTTTTCCTTTATTTTAAATAATGCCCCCCTCCCCCCAACACACACACCAAAAAAGAAGAAAGAAAGAAAGAAAGAAAGGAAACAAGTCAAGTTGTCAAAAGTAGAATTTGAAAGCCACTGCCATTGAGTGGTTTCTCTACTGACTCAGTGGTAAAGACTCTGCCTGCCCATGCCGGAGATGCGAGTTTAATCCCTCGTCTGCAAAGATCCCCTGGAGAAGGAAATGACAACGCATTTCCAGTATTATTGCCTGGGAAGTCCCGTGGACAGAGGAGCCTGGTGAGCTACAGTCCACGGGGCCTCAAAGAGTTGGCTACAGCTTAGTGACTAAACAACAGTAACACGCCAGTGATTGAAAATACAGAATTTCAAACTGCAGTTTTCTTGAAAACATGTTACTTCTCTGCTAACCTAGGTGTCTAAAATCACTAAATGCCATGTTTAAGAATGTACCAATCACAGTCTCTTTAATGAACACTGGGAAATACTACATGCTTCATAAAAAGAGATGACTACTGGTGAAAAATGTGCTCAGTGTAGTTGACAGCATAAATAATTTCCTGTGAGCATTTACTAATGGGCTTCCTAGAATAACAAAAACATTAAATTAAAAATCAATTATAACCAATGAGGACCTACTAAATAGAACAGGGAACTATACTCAATATTTTGCAATAATCTACAAGGGGAAAGAATCTGAAAAAAAAACAACCTATATATATATATATATATATACATATATATATATATGTATATATATATATATATATATATAGCTGAATCACTTTACTGTATGCTTGACATTAACACAATATTGTAAATCAACTATACCTCAATGTGTGTGTGTGCATGTTAGTTGTTCAGTCATGTCCAACTCTTTGCGAACCCACCAGGCAAGAATACTGGAGTGGGTAGCCATTCCTTTCTCCAGGGGCTCTTCCCAAGCCAGGGATCAAACCTGGGTCTCCTGCATTGCAGGCAGATGTTGTTTTTTTTTTTACCACCTGAACCACCAGGGAAGCCCCTCAGCTCCAAATCCACCCTATATACATGCCGGTGTGTGAGGGTGGGACAGGGTTCCTGTAAGACCCGCTGCTTCCTGTGAGCTGGATTTCTGCTTCCAGGGTCAACAGACGGCAGAGGAGGAGAGCAGAAGACAGGGTGAGAGGGGAAGGGGCCTGCTTCTTCCTGAGTGTGCCCCCAGCAATGGCCCTCACCCCACAGCTACAGCCGCTGTGGTCTCCATTTCCTGTCATCACTTCTAGAGACTTCTAGTCCCCTGGACTCCCCATAAGAACCAGCACAGCCAGGCACCACTCTTCCTCAAAGGGGTGAGTTCTAGGTCAAGGAAATTCTCCTCTAGGCTCCTGACGTAGCAGCGGCCACGCTGGGCTCCCTCCTCAGAAGTCTGAGTCCCAACTCTGAAGGACCCCTCCTGGAGTCCTTACATGTCATCCCTACCACACAGCAAACTCTCTCCACACCCCACATCCAAAGTGTGAATTATGAATCCACAGGACCCCTCCTCCCAGCTGCTAGGTTCTGGTAACTCTTTTTTTTCTCTGTATTTCTCCAGCCCTGGGGAGTAGTAGCTGCTTCTTAAATTTATAACTGCTTTAGTTCAGCACCCCTCTTAACCTTTTATGGCTCCAACACCTTTTAAACCAACCAAGGAGCATACATTAAAAAACTCCCTGAAAGATAATTAGACAATGCTCCAAATTAACACCTTTTATCTATTCAATACTTAAAAGCTGTATTATCGTTGTTTTTGTTGTTTTATTCATTTTTATTATTTTTTAACTTTTTCATGTTTGCTTTTTTTATACAGTCTGACATAGGCAATCCTCACTTCAGGAAACGAACTTTTGAAATGGAGAAAATAATCATAGTACTACCTTTTGCCACACAAAACATGCAGGTAGGCACTGTTTTATGTTACAGTTTTGATGGGCATGTTTTGTTGTTGTTTTACATGGAACAGAGCACAGGACAGGAGTTGCCATCCTTAGTAATTGGTTCTTTATGTCTGGGAGCTCACTTGGTCTTTATTTCTTTCCTCTTGTTACTATTTTTTTTTTATTATTGGTGTATAAGATAGATACTGAAACATGCATAGAGAGCATTAATCTTAGATTTACAGCTCGATTAATTTTATATATGTGACACCCAGACCCACATCTAGCTCATTTCCAGCACCAGAAGCTTCATATTTCATAAGAACTCTCAGCAGCAGATGATTCTTTACAAGGAGAGAACAAAGAAGAACAAACTCATGTAAATGTCCATGACAGAGCATAAAATATCTAGCGATGTTGTTACAAGGCTAGCAGTTTGACCATTTTAAATGAAATTTATCTCATATGACAGCCTTTCCTCCTCACTGTAAGTTAAACAACTTTGTTGATAGCTTATAGTCATAGTATTTAGATACATTAAATCATGTTATCAAGGGAAATGATGAAATAGCATCCATTCTTCTACTCAGGAAAAACTTTAAAAATGCTTCCTTTGTGCCAAGCATTGGGTCAGATATTGAGGCTATCAAGATGAATCTAACATGGTTCTTATACTGAGTATAGATAGCGCCAATCAAGAGGCAAATATACACAGCAAGGGGTAGTACCAATTAAGTCTGATAGAGATAAGAAGAAAGAAAAAAGGCATTTATAGAGCCATAGGTTTGTTTCTTTCAAGGCAAAAGGAATAGAGAACATGTCTTTCAGTAAAAAAAAATTCGAAGGACAAGAGCATAAGGAGTTGCATGGGCTTAAGAGAAATATGCTAGAAAGTTTGGACCTAAGAAAATCAGGAAAATTATTAATCCAGAAGGCTTTTCTTTTTTTCTCTCTCTATTTTATTTTCAAGAAAGTATTAATACTGGATGGACTTTAGGGGCTAAGATAATTGGTGGTTGGGAGACTGGTAGATTTTTGTTACTTTAGGTGAGAGGTCAGGAAGCCATTCCCAACTGGAGGTAGAAATACTGAAGAAACAAGGCCAAATTGAAGAGGTTTCTGGAGAATTTTGGAACTCAGAGATTTTGGTGACAGAATCCATGTAGGAAATGAAAGAGTCACAGGAGTCAAAGATGCCTGGGTCACAGAGTGGGGCATTAGCAGAGATGAGAAACTGAAGGAAAAGCAAAAGATTTCCATTTTTGATCTGTTCTCTTGAAACACCTCCTAGACATATAATCGATGTGTTGACTGGCAACTTGAGATTCAGGTCTGGTGCTTAAAGGAAAGGTCAGAGATCAAAACAATGTGTTTGGGGAACAGTATCAGGAAGGAGGACAAAGAAGTTCACCTGAAGAAAGAATATTGAATTAGAAAAGTAGAGAAACAAGAGTAAGAACACTGAAATTTCAAGTGGAACAAAGAGAGATGAGCTAGCAAAAGCCACAGAGAAGGAATATTGTTAGAGATTGGAAAAGAACCATGAAGTGTGGTATTTTATGTTACACAAAGGTAATATGGCTGGATGTGTGTTTTGGAGACAGACAACCTGAGTTTGGCACCATTCTTTACTACCTAAGACTCTGTGATCCTGGACCAGCTACATTCAGATTCTTCACTATAAAATGTCATAAGGATACTACTTCCCAGGGACATGGTGAAGAATCAGTAAGTAAATACATGAACAATGTCTAGAACTGTGTTTGTCCCATAGTATAGAGTGCAAATAAGCATCAGTGATTATTAAATACTAGAAACTCAGTTGTTGCTAGTCAGAAGTCTTTCTTATATAGTTCTTAATGCATTAAAATACAAATTATGAGATACTGCATCAACCCAAAGGGGATTAGACTTGATTTTAACTGCATTATCTCAAACTGCCCTCATGTGAATTTTTGTTTGGTAGACCATTAAGCTATTGGTCATCTATTATGTTATCCTTCGTTTTTATTTATCAAATCACATTTCATATTTCTGATGTTTTAAAAATAAATCATCTTTCAGTTCAGTTCAGTTGCTCAGCTGTGTTCGACTATTTGTGACTCCGTGGACTGCAGCACAATAGACTTCTCTGTCCATCACCAAATCCCGGAGCTTACTCAAACTCATGTCCATCAAGTCAGTGAAGCCATCCAACCATCTCATTCTCTGTTGTCCCCTTCTCCTCCTGCCTTTAATCTCTCCCAGCATCAGGGTCTTTTCTAATGAGTCAGTTCTTTGCATCATGTGGCCAGAGTATAGGAGCTTCAGATTCAGCATCAGTCCTTCCAGTGAATATTCAGCACTGATTTCCTTTAGGATGGAATGGTTGGATTGCCTTGCAGTCCAAGGGACTCTCAAGAGCTTTCTCCAACACCATAGTTCAAAAGCATCAATTCTTCAGCGCTCAGCTTTCCTTATAGTTCAACCCTCACATCCATACACGGCTACTGGAAAAACCATATCTTTGACTAGATGGACCTTTGTCAGCAAAGTAATGCCTCTGCTTTTAATATGCTGTCTAGATTTGTCATAACTTTTCTTCCAAGGAGCAAGAGTCTTTCATGGCTGCAGTCACCATCTGCAGTGATTTTGGAGCCCCCCAAAATAAAGTCTCTCACTGTTTCCATTGTTTCCCCATCAATTTGCCATGCAGTGATAGGACTGGATGCCATAATCTTAGCTTTCTGAATGTTGAGTTTTAAGTCAACCTTTTCACTCTCCTCTTTCATTTTCATCAAGAGCCTCTTTAGTTCCTCTTCACTTTCTGCCATAAGGGTGGTGTCATCTGCATATCTGAGGTTATTGATATTTCTCTCAGCAATCTTGATTCCAGCCTGTGCTTCATCCAACCCAGTGTTTCTCATGATGTACTCTGCATATAAGTTAAATAAGCAGGGGGACAATATACTGCCTTGACATACTCCTTTCCTGATTTGGAACCAGTCTGCTGTCCCATTTCCAGTTCTAACTGTTGCTTCTTGACCTGCATACAGATTTGTCAGCAGGTAGGTAAGGTGGTCTGGTATTCCTATCTCTTGAAGAATTTTCCACAGTTTGTTGTGATCCACAGAGTCAAAAGCTTTAGCATAATCAATGAAGCAGAAGTAGATGTTTTTCTGGAACTCTCTTACTTTTATGATCAAGTAACAGATGTTGGAAATTTTATCTCTGGTTCCTCTATCTTTTCTAAATGCAGCTTGAACATCTGGAAGTTCTCAGTTCATGTACTGTTGAAGCCTTCCTTGAAGAATTTTGAGCATTACTTTACTAGCATGTGAGATGAATGCAATCATGCTGTAGTTTGAGCATTCTTTGGCATTGCCTTTCTTTTAGATTGGAATGAAAACTGACCTTTTCCAGTCCTGTGGCCACTGCTGAATTTTCCAAATTTGCTGGCATATTGAGTACAACACTTTAACAACATCATCTTTTAGGATTTGAAATAGCTTAACTGGAATTTCATCACCTCCACTAGCTTTGTTCTTAGTGATGTTTCCTAAGGCCCACTTGATTTCGCATTCCAGGATGTCTGGCTTTAGGTGAATGATCACATCATCGTGGTTATCTGGGTCATGAAGATCATTCTTGTATAGTTCTTCTGTGTATTCTTGCCACCTCTTCTTAATATCTTCTGCTTCTGTTAGTACTATATTTTATATCATCTTTAGTACTATATTTTATTCTTATAATTTCTTTGTGAATAATTTCTATTATTTTACATTCAACCAGTATTAATAACAGACTTATTTGAATAATGGTAAAAATTTGTACTCACATCACATAATTTACAAATGGATCTCTAAAAATTCTTCATGAATTATTTATTTGTAACTGTAGGATAGATAGGAAAGTAAATGCTATTATTTCCATTTTACAGATTTTTATAAAATGAGTACTGAGCTGGAAAATGATGTTTGAAAACTAACCCACAGAACAGTTGAGAGAGCATGGCTTCATTACAGGGGTGCAGTGAAATGTTGGTTATTCAGAAGTCAAGCTTTCAGGGCTTCCCTGGTGGCTCAGTGGTAAAGAATCCACCTGCCAATGTAGGAGACAGGGTTCAGTCCCTGGTCCAGGAAGGTCCTACATGCATCAGAGTGACTAAGCCCATCCACCACCACTACTGAGCCCACTTGCCACAACTACTGAAGCCCCCATGTCCTAGAGCCCATGTTCTGCAACAAGGGAAGCCACTGCAATGAGAAGCCTGCACAGGCAACTAGAGAGTAGCCCACTGCTCATCACAACAAGAGAAAAGCCTATGTAGCAAGAAGATCCAGTACAGTGAAAAATGAAATAAATAAAATCATTTTAAAAATAAATCAAGCTTCCTGAGATATAGAATTTCCAGAAAAAGAAATAGCTGGAAAGGGAAACAAAAGAATTGGTCTCATATTGCAGTACCCATATGATCACAGCTGAGAAAAACTGAGACCCCACAAATAATATTTGATGCACTGAGATTTTTAAATTTGAATCCTACGAAGCCTGAGGAAAGTGGCAGTCAGTGGACAAAACCAGAAAAAGGAAGTAAAAAGAAGGGAGGGCAGACAGGTCAGCAGCGGTGGCAGAGATAATATTTATTAGACACAACAGTGTAAAGGACAGATTAATTAAAAGAGCAAGAACTTGTCATCACGGGGTTTGGGTGACTCTGGTCCAGTCAGATCAGGTTGGAAAAACTCCAGGGACCTGGTAAACTCATCAGGAGATACAAATACCAAGCCAGAAATCAGGAACAGGCAGGCTGGAAATTGGTGTCAGAGAGTATGTCAATCAGTGAAGGCTGCTACAAGAAGGGAGGACACAGTGCCAGGCGGTTCTGGAAAGAGCTGGTAACAACTCTGGGCAGAACAGTGACGAGCAGCCTGGACTTAAATCAGCCTGCAGGACTTGGGTGCAGAGGCAGGATACATGCAACAGGAGTGATCAATGCCTGACAGATAACAGATGCTCATAAGGTGTTTTCAGGGTCTGATGATTAGACCTGTTTTACTTATTAGAGCAAGGCTGAATTGGTTATAGTTACCATACGACCTGTTGGGATGAGTTACAGACTCTGTTTTCATGGTGAAGAACCTTCCATTATGAGTTAGTGACTTTATCTTCAAATATTTGGGCAGCACGGGTTGTGAATGTTCATTCCAAGAATGAAAAAAACAGAACAGATTTATAATTTGGCAATCACTACACATAGAGAGAAAATGGAAAAGAGGACTTCCTCGGTGGCTCAGTGGTAAAGAGCCTGCTTGCCAATGCAGGAGACACAGGTTTGATCTCTGATCTGGGAAGATCCCACATGCCACAGAGCAACTAAACCCATGTGTGACAAGTATTGAGTACAAGGTCTGCAAGAAGAGAAGCCACCGCAGTAAGAAGCCCAGGCACCACAACTGTGCCTGCAAAATCAGAGTAAAGCCGGTGCGGCAACAAAGACCCAGCACAGCCAACAGGTAAATACATTTTTTAAAAAAGAAAAAAATGGAAAACATAACTGCTTCTTAATGCTGTAGCCATGAAAGGCACAGTCTACTTCTATGGACACAGACTTAATAAAAAGTGTGGTAGACTCTTCCTCAGGTATGCACATACAATGCAATCAAGCCACAGGTAGTTTAGAAGCCTCCTATACAGGATTTAGTTATAGCAGAGGGGAGATAGAAGTTTCCAAAATTATCCACTTAAATTGTTAGAGATAGACCCCATTGCAGATATCCTATTTTTAATACACAAAAGTGCATAAACCAAAATCCTCCATCTTAAAAGGGAAAAAAATATTTGTACTTAAAAAAAAAGTTTGGTAAAATGCAGATTCTTAGGGTTCAAAAATAATTTTATGAAATGGCAACCCACTCCAGTAATCTTGCCTGGAGAATTCAATGAACAGAGGAGCCTGACAGGCTACAGTCTATGGGGTTGCAAAGAGTCAGGCATGACTGAGCAACTGTTACTCACTCATAAGATGACATATACATAATTATAATATACACTATGTAATAGTCTAAAATAGAGTTTCATTTTCTTTTTTCTTATAAGTTATTCTTAATAAATATCTTGAAAATCCCTTATATCCAATTTAAGGTTTATTTAATACATTTCAAAAATACAGAGACATAAAAATGCTATTGATGGAATATATACTTTATAATAGGTAGTTTGGAGTCTAATATGAACATGGAGTTGAAAGACTAGATATAATTATCAAATATGCTGCAGAGGGCATAGGTCCTGCTTGGTCCTCTGGGAACAGTTCCCTGCTCCACATTCCAGGTGCTTTCCATGGTGCTGTCAAGCCAAGATCCTTCCTGACCACAAACTCCAGGGATACTCATGGTTCCCAAGTCCTCCTTTAGGACTTCATTCATCTGGCAGGTGGGACTGGTTTAGAGTTAGGGATTAAAACTCAAGCATAAACCATCACCGTGACTCCCAGGAATTGATACATTATTCTCAGAGAAAGAATGTCTTTTTCTGCTGATATTGTTAAACTGAAGGGCTGTGATCTAGGATTATAAGCCTTCATCTTTTCCTGTCATGAAGAGGAAGCGTATCTGCAGCTGTGAAAATAAGACCCAGAGGAAAAAGAAACCAGAGAGCACAAAGAGGGATTCAAGGGAGGAAGGGGTCAGAGCACGTGAATATAAAATGAACACGAGCTGTGGCTCTGACCAGCTGACCAGACATGAGGCTATTCATATAACTAATTATCCTACATGCACACCTGCCTGCTAAGTCACTTCAGTCACGTCCGACTCGTGACCCTATGGACTGTAGCCCACCAGGCTCCTTTGTCCATGGGGATTCTAATACTGGAGTGGGTTGCCATGCCCTCCTCCAGGGGATCTTCCCGACCCAAGGACTGAACCCACGTCTCCTGATGCTCCTGCATTGCAGACAGATTCTTTGCTGCTGAAGCCTATAACAAACATTTCAGAAAGCAACAGACATGGGCCAAATTATTTAGGTTTGGGCAACATCATACTGACGTGGGTAAAGCGGACTAGAAAGCTAAGAATCTGGCTAGCTACAATTACCAAATCACAATCTTTTTTTTTTTTTTCTCTTTTTTTGTAGGAGACTTTGTTTTTAGCAACAGAATATGGTGATACTTTAGCAATAACTATCCCAGTCCTGGCTACCAGTGACCAGATAGCTTTGTGCTCACCCACCTTCCTCTGGCTCCACGGAGATAGTGGAGAATGTGACCAGGTCAGACGGATGACATGTGAGCAGAAATGGCCTGTAACACTGCTGGGGTGAAGCATTTAAAAATCAGTCCTTAACCCTGTAGCTCCCTCTTCTCTGCCACAGTGATTATGGGATTTATGAACTGAGATGGTGTACCCACCAGCTGGAAGCCTCTTTCACTGCTGAATGACCGCATGGAGGACAGTAGCTCTGGGGGTCACCCGAGTGAGAGCAGGCTTTGCATGAAAGAAAAATAACCTCTGTTCTGATGAGTCACTGAGATTTCAGGGTTATGTTATTACCACAGCATAACTTAGTCTCTCTTCACTAATATTTTCCTTTTTATTTCCCATTTCATTTTGCTCATAAGATTGAATTTGACAATATATGAGTAAGGCATTTCCAAAAAAAAAAAAAAAATCCAAAACCTCTAAGCACCATTTTGGAGCTATAGATGTGATTTATGGAAATTCTATTTTCAAGGAATCATAAAGATGTGTGTAGTTGTCAAATATTTCATAATTAATTACTGATCAAGCTAAGCATTTTACATTTTAACAGGCTATAGGTTTATTAAATTTAAAGTGAAACATCTTAACATTCAGTGTAAGTTTTCTATTTCCACATATAATTCAGGTTTCTTTTGATAGTATAAATCAAAAATTTTCCTTCCTTGGGAACATGCACATTTTCCCACTGATTTATTTGTTTTCCTACTCACTACATTTATAATGATGATATGTATGTACAGCATCAGTGTTCTGATGATTTTGCAGCTAATGACTTTTAACTTTTTATGTCTCAATAGACAATACAAAACATTATGTTTTTCATCAATCATTTTATCAACTATTTTCCAGTTATTCTGCTAAAATCATATATGTATATGGTAAAATAATCTAATTTAAGACATCAATTGGTTGTCTCTGGTTTGTCTTTTTTCAATAAAATGTTTACCAGTGTTTACAAAGGAGACATGATTCTGTGCCTGAAAATTTATAAAGCTGTGCTGTAAAAGAGTTATTACCCACTAATTTCCAAATAACTAAGTTTTTGTTAGTATCTATAGTGAAGTGAAAGTCACTCAGTCGTGTCCAACTCTTTGCGACCCCATGGACTATAGCCTTCCAGGCTCCTCTGTCCATGGAATTCTCGAGGCCAGAATACTGGAGTGGGTAACTGTTCCCTTCTCCAGGGGATCTTCCCAATCCAGGGATCAAACCCAGGTTCCCACACTGCAGGTGGATTTTTTATCATCTGAGCCACTAGGAAAGCCCAATATAGTGCAGAATATCAAATCCACAAGCTAGCAAGTAATGATAACTGGTAGTGGAGCCAATTTATAGAGATTTTTCATAGGAAGAAGGGAAGATGAAGGTCTTCAATTGTGCAGCTTGAATCATTTTTCAGTTTCAAGTTTTCAAATAGAATCATGCAATTTTTGTCATCAATTAGGTTTCAGATTGATGGATGCAAGCAAATCCTTACTCGGACTGAAATTGATTTGTTGTATAAGCAGACATATAAAAACTACAACCATTCTGTTTTCCTTCTCTCATCACCTAAATTTCCTCTAGTGTCTTAAATGTATAGACTCACTAATTAATCTCACCACTAATTGACATGAATATTGACTAGAGTGGCCCTGATTCAATACCTTCAGTATCTTCTTGAATAGACATTCAGATTGGAGATCTTTCCATAAGATTCTTTATTGAATTTGTATCTTGATAGGTTTCCCCCACACGTCCCCATTCTAACCATGGTTCCTATTCAGTGAAGGCAGGCCAGGCTAGTGGTGGCTTGACAACAGCGCAGAGTCTGGAACAAGACCAGTATTCCCCAAAATCAATGGAGCAAGAAGGAGGCAATTGCTCAGCTCTGCAAATCTGTGTTTATCTGAAGTTAAAGGTAAGTAAAGTCAAAGCAGGAAAAATTCAATGAACAGAGTTTCAGTCTGTCTTTTCTTTCTGTGTCTCCCTCAGCCCACATTAAGATGCTTCTTTCAAACGTGTTCCTTGCAAAACTCTTGCCTTGGCAGTGTGGACTTCAGACGGTCTGCTTATTCTAACTAGAAACTCTCAGAAGGGATTCTTCTTTCCCAAAAAGCCCCTTTCCACCTCTAGAAACCATACTCATCATTTTAAGCCTCATTAATTCATTTATTCAGGAAACATTTCTTGAATGTCTTTCTGCGTGACCACTGCTCAGTAACAAGGATGGATAAATGAGAGGCAATTCCTCCCTTGTAGGAGGTAGTGATCTAGTGATGAACACAGATGCAAATTAGTATGTCAAATATAGTGCAGTACATCACATGGGGTGACGTACAAAGAGCAAAGAAGTTCAAGGATAACCCAACCTGTAGAGGTTCTCAGTGGTCTTCCAAATCACCCACAGTCAGACCAGTGCTCCTCACTCCTTTACTTTCCCCACGTGATGGTCCTTGTGGCAGTGTGCATGTGCGTGTGTGTGCTCAGTCACTCAGTTGTGTCTGACTCTTTTGCCACCCCATGGACTGTAGCCCACCAGGCTTCTCTGTTCATATGATTTTTCAGGCAAGAATACTGGAGTCAGTTGCTATTTCCTCCTCCAGGGGATCTTCACGACCCAGGGGTTGAACCTGCGTCTCCTGTGGCTCCTACATTGGCAGGTAGATTCTTCACTGCTGAGCCACCAGGGTAATTAAGAAATGGATTCTGAAGCCCAGGAAATGGCTTCAAGTCACCTCCCCTTTCTATACATCAGTTTCTTCATCCATCTCATCTATAAAATGGAACAATAATAGCACATATCTTATGGCATTGGTATGAGGATTAATTGGGTTGATATTTTATTGTTTAAGACTTTCTTTGATATGAACTATATTAAATTATTGAATTTGCTACAATAGTGATTCTGTTTTACATTTTGGTTTTTCAGCTGGAAGGCATGTGGGATCCTAGCTCCCTGAACAACGATCGAACCTCATCCCGTGCATTGGAAGGTGAAGGCTTAACCACTGGACCACCAGGGAAGTCCCTGTGTTGATATGTTTAGAATATCCTGTTAAATTAGTGCCTGGCACTTAGTAAATACTCAATAAATATTGGCAATAAATATACATTTTCCTCTTCTGCAGTCAGAGATTGTTTTCAGTATAACTATACTATAACCTTTAATACATTTGTAATGTCCTTTGGGGAACTTTTCTACGTTGCCAAAAGTCAAACAGCAGGATCTCAATAACTCTTTTCTATTTTTTTAAACTTTTTATTTTATGTTGGAATATCATTGATTAGCAATGTTGTGATAGTTTTAGGTGTTTAGCAAGATGATTCTCCTTCTTGATCGGTACTTTTTCTCCCTGGACTCCTGGGTTGTTCTCTTTTCTGAAATCTAATTTGTTTGTATTTGCTGTCAACTTCTGGCAGTATTAAAATACCAACTTCCCTTTGACCGGAGTCCAGAATGATATCTAAGGCCTGAATGGAACATCTGTTCCTATGAACAATTGCTTCTGTTGGTGGCATAAATAGTGCTCTACACAACACTCTCTTCTTCAACTTTACTTTCCTGTGACCCATCCCTAAAGTTTCTATGGTTTCAATTTGCTCAGCAGTAATCCCCCTTCTAACAATAAAGACACCTTTTCTGGGCTCTAGGTTTTCCCTCTCCCATCTACACTCTTCAGTATGAAATCCACTTCACTGTCATCATTTTATGGAAATACTGAGGTATGTGTACTGGCAGGACAGGAAAAGGATGGCAACATGTCAGCATGATTAACAAACCCTCAGAGTATTTATTAGCTGTGGTTGAAGGAGAAAAATCACATTTCCAGCTGCAGCTTCTGGCCTAAACTTCATGTCTTATCCCATCTTTGCATATTACGTATCTTTGGCATTATAAGTGAATGAGATTTGTTTTACTATCATCAGTGAAGAGATGAGAGGTAGGTTAGTTAAATCAGATGAGTGGCTCTCAAATAAATGATCTAGCTTGTGTTTTGAAGAATGAATGGCATGCATAAGGGAAAGTTTAAAGAAATTTTGCAACCCTAGAATGAAACTCTGTGCTACTAAATAAATTAGGACCATTAATAAATATACCAGACAGTAATTGTGTTTGCAAGAACCTATATCATAATGAGGGCATCAATAGAAGAGGCTCTACACAGACCTGCCCAAGTCAATCTATATATGCTTATCTTCCAATAACACAAACCTGGATGTGGGGATGGGACAAATCCAGTAATCACTATTGATTCCTAGTTATCCCAACGGGATGGGGTGTGTGTGGTTTGGAGCAGACAAGCAATGATTCACATCAATTTGGAAACTATAATGGAACTCTGAAGACAGGGGCAAAAAAGTGAATATTCAAAGATAAAAGTATTTTAATAACTTTTTTTTTATTTATGGTTAAAACATTGGAATAGATATGTGACTCCTAGAAGAGAATGGCTGGTGGTGCATAGGAAATGTGATATTATGGGATTTTGGTTTCTGGGATGTTGCTTATGATACCAGAAAAATAGATGCTTGAGGAGAACAAAGTATATCATTTCATGAGATTCAGAAAGTATGTATCTGTTCAGAGAATGGCTGATATGATCATAAGTGATTTAATTTGAACATGGAATGGAGAGATGAATAAAAGCCACATTAAGCTATGAAATCAGTCACAAATTGAGTACATTATCAAGGTAAATGCAGTGTAGAAGCCACAATGTAACCAAGTATTAGTAAAAGTATTATTGTCATTCATTGAGTGCCTACTATTTCCCAGGCAGTTGAAAGATATCTACTTCAGTGCCCCAGTGTCCCTTTGAGGTAAGTAATTGATGCCTCTAATACACAGATTGTTTTAAATTGTGTTTAAATTTAATCTACTTAGGTCACTTGCTAAAAATCTCACAGCTGGCAAATGTTGGAGAATGTGTTTGAAATCGGGATCATCTTAACTCCACAGTTAACAGTGTAAACCATCGTGCTGTACTGCCTCACCATGGTACCTAGGCATTCAAGACGAAGACATTTGGGAGGAGGGCAGGAAGCATCTTAGATGACCACAGACCCATCTCCATATTGGATATAGGTGGGAAATATCATCAAATTGTCATGATAACACAGGTGAAGATTAGAGATTCACGGGTGTAAATAAAATCGGGAAAAAATGGGACAATTGCTCCCTTTTTTGTTATTTGAACAAGACCAGAATAGAAAACTTTAACATACACATACACATATCCTATTGATTACAAAAAGGAAAGGGAAAATCATCTGAAAATCCAGATTATATTCAGCTGGAGCAAAACTGAAGTCCCCTGGCCAGAAGAAGGACATAGATAAGAAGCTCCTGACCCAATCACAAAGCCGCCATGCCAGCATGTATTTATCTGTTGATGCAAGACCTGTTTGGCAGAAAGCAGGAGTCCTCCTACGATATACAGCAGTGATTTAAAAGCAGGAAAAGACTATTCAAAAGGCAGTGGACACTACCCATGGGTCAGCAGCAATACACTTTTAAAAGACAGGGGTTTTAAGAGTTGGACATGACTTCATGACTGAACAGCAACAAGCTCAGTGTGATTCAAGTTGATAGAGCTTCCAGATGAAAGCTGATGTGATCTGAGTATCCCTTAAGAAATCTATGGAACCCAGCTCCCTGCTAGAACTGACCTGTGCTATTCAGTCTCCATTGTCACACTCAGGGTACCCTTGTCAAAAAATGTTCAAAAGGGACTCATCGAACATGTGAAACGGGAAAAACAAAATATATATGAAGGGCTTTTGAAAGAAATAAACACATTTAAAATAAAACTATAATTCAAAATAGTGGTGGTGGATATCCTCAAATATGTAAAGGATGAATTGATGGCCACATGGAAGATGGAGGATTAGTCTTGATGTTTTATAAGCCCATCAGCACAAGCTAAATAAAGATAAATTTTAACTCAACCTAAGGGAAGACTTAGAGCCATTGCTGACAACTGTGTTATAAGTTAGCTAGAAAGATAAGGAGCTTTTAGTTACTCAGTGTTGTCCAGGCATCAGGTGGACCTATACAGGTTAGCATCAATTCTTTTCTTTTTTTTTTTTTTTTTAGCATCAATTTTTGATGGGCAGTTGGATTCAGTGACCTTTAAGATACCTCTCAATGCTGACACTGTGATTTGAACATATTCCTTAACCACCCCTCTTGTCACATTGATACATATTTATGAAACATTTTGACCAACGTTTTCAGCCAGTCTTTAGACATAATTAGCTTGAGGACCTTCATGAGTGTCTAACCTGTGAGATTTAACCTGAGGTCTTGGATGCGAATATTATATCCTGCAAACCTGAACCTCTTGCCGAAAAGCGCTGGTGAAGGAAACAGGTTAAAAAAAAGGTATGGAGATATTCTTAAAATTCAAACATGTCAACATATTGATAAAAGTGCCCCTTTTCCCTTTGCAGACACCCACAAGCAGTCCTCTTTGGCTGGAGTGTGGGGTGTGGGAAGAAACACTGCCCATAGAAGCTCCCATGGTCTCCATTGATATAGAAGAATCAGGTGTCACTAAAGGCAAGCTCAGTGGAAAGCTTAGTATTTATTTCAGGGCCATGCTATCCATTAAGGTCTGCTACAATATGACCACCCATCACTTCTTGGTTACCCAATGTCAAATTCCAGTACTCAGTGATGTATATGATGAACTTTGATGTGACAACAGGAAAGCTGATTTAAATAATCTTAGCAGGATATTTCTTTTAGAATTTTAGAATCCATAGACAACCAGGCAGATACTTTTGGAATCTTTCTTCCCTCCAAGGTAGATTATAATGAGAAAAGCTCTATGGGGTATGCCTTTTATCCCATGGAGGTAAAGTTTGCATGAAGCCACAACAAAGAGTGTCAAGAAAATGAGCAATAAATGCCTCCATGAATGACTGTTAACTGTGTGTTAACAGCATCAGATTTGAGGAAGAATGTGAAACTGAATATAGGAAAAGGTCAAGGAATATACCAATGTGAATTTAGAAAACCTTCAAAAGAATATGGATAAATTATAAGAGAAATAATTCTTTAGTCAATTTAGTAAAACTTTGTTAATGTAATGGGAGATCCCAACTGGAAATTTCTCAGCTTTGGTTGTCAGTTAAAAAAACAAACAAACAAATAAACAAAAACATAAGAATGCCCAAAAGGTCAAAGAAGAAATAAATGGGAAAGACATCAGTGGCAAAATCATATATGAGGTTGGCTCTAGAAGAAAGTTGAGCATATAGAAAAGACTGAGTTAAAACAAAAATTTGAGATCCTGCAAAGGAAAAAAAAATAGCTAGTATAAGAAGATCAACCTCTAATTAAGTATCTTGAAAATTCCATGGAAATGAAAAGTTAAGGAAGGGTTTTTCACCATGTGACTAAGAACTAGTACTTGAGGACGGGGGAAACAAAGGAATGGGATTTGTCTGCTTCTCTTCTGCAAAAGCAGAGAGGAAGAAGATGGATCGTTATGGTCTCTAAGCTATATTGTACCCCTTTGCAGAGGAAGGTCAAGAATAAGATGGGCCTGACCAACTGTATCTGTAGTTCATGCCTGGACTTAGGTAGCTCCTGGCCAATTGCATTCTCATCCGTAGCTGGTGACTACTTTGTGCAGGTGGACAGATCTCTAAATCATTCAGCTAATAGACCAGTTAAAATGAAACCTAGCATTCACTGGCAGCAGTTGAGGAGAATATGACTGACAAAATACCATCTGCAGATCTGGGCCGTGCCCACCCCTTGACTTTTGACCTCAACAGATAACACTCCAGCCTCTTGAGCCCCCTCACTGCTTGTATTCATCATACCCAGTACTGTGCAAAGACTCTACGATCCAGTGTCCGCTCTGGCTCATCAGGTTATGGATGCCTGATGGCCAGAGCTTGTGATACAGCTCTGCAGAGCCCGTCATCTATAGTTGAAACACAGACGGAAAACAAAGTCTCTGTCATTTCCATGCTGACTCTGCAGTGCTTAGGAGCCAAAGAAAAGAATGAGAAAACATCCTGATCATGCAGACCACAAATTCAGAGTTGATAAATGAATCTGAACTTGGATGAAAGCTATTCCCAGGTTATGAAATAAAGATGAGTAGAAGCACTGAGAAAGTGGCCAGTGAGAGGAGAGAGATTTAGAGACCCTGTTGGTCCCCATTAATTCTCAATCCACCTAAAGGCATTAAATACTTCTGCTTGAACTCACTCAGATAATCCAGGATAACCTACCTATTTTAAGGTCAGTTGATTAGCAACCTTAATTATATCTGCTATCTTAACTATCCTTTGCCATGAAATATAATGCATTCACAGGTTCCAGTGAGAAGAATGTTTGCGTCTTTGATCTTTATTCTGCTGATCACAATTATTAGCCATTGAACTTCTATCTATCCAAGGGCTTCCCAGGTGGCGCTAGTGGTAGAGAACCAACCTGCCAATGTAGGAGATATAAGAGACGTGGTTTTGATCCCTGGATCAGGAAGATCCCTTGGAGAAGGAAATGGCAACTGAAGTAAGGAAATGGCAACTCCAATATTAATGCCTGGAGAATCCCATGGACAGAGGAGCCTAGTGGGCTACAGTCCATAGGGTCGCAAACAGCTGGACACAACTGAAGCGACTTAGCATGCACCCATCCGAGGAACATTGTTGTATTTTGATATATCTTTTTCTTGAAATTTAAATGTATATTTGCACTGTAAATTAATGTTTTGTGCCTTAAGTATACACAAAAAATGTTGTATTAAATTCTTACAGCAAATAATTTGAAGATTTCAACCTCTTGTTTCATATTTACATTTATCTCATAAAAGTAGTCTTATCAACCTAGTACAGAATGGCCTGAAAAAATATATCTCTTCAAATTTTAATTTGAGATAAACAAAAAATAATATTTTAGGATGTCACAAATATTGCACAGAACATATTTATACAAAGTAATTATTGATTGTTTATCTGAAACTCAAATTTAATTGAATGTATTTTTATGTACTAAATCTGGTAACGCTAACCTAATATTTTTTTAAAGTAAGTCTGGGAAATGATGACTTATTATATACTGAGTTGAGATGTAAAATGGCATAGTTTCTGCTTATCAGCACTCCATAGAGAAACAGAATATTTTAATATTATAAATATTAATAATTTTCCTTCTATACATATTAACAATTCCAAAGTTGCTTTACTAGTCTAGGGCATTGAGATTTCAGGGATTTTATGACAAAATTGTATTTTAAAATATAGTTATGGAGTTTTTCTTATGATATTGTGATATATGCAGTATATCATCTCAATAATGAGAGAGATGACTTGAAGGGGACCAACTTTTCAAAAATATAGTTAAAGTACTGGAATTGTGGAATAATATGAAAAAGTGTATGTGGAATAAGATGAAAAAGTGAATGTAAATTATTGAGAAAAGTGAGCATTTGACTCCATTTGTAAGTTGCTCTTCACTAAAATATACACTAATAGAGGAAACAGAATTATTCTTCCAGAGAACTGAAAGGGAATTTATAAGATCATCTGGTAAGATCTTTTATAGGAAACTAAGACTCAAATTAAATGCAGTTGATGAGGTCAAAATAGTTTCAAAGAGAAGCTGAAATTTGTTCAAATTTTTCAATGACTGAATATAAATATTTGGTTAACAGGATTCAGAAGGAAGCATGCTGTAAGGCACATGGAACTAAACAGGCACCTATGTCTTCCTGATATAGAGTATGAAACCGATAGTGGCGTGATGAGAATGAGAACCATTTGGTATAATACCAGATCATGTAGACTAACTTTAAATTATTATAATAAACTGACAAAGGATATGTGAACCAATTTGGAAAAGAAGCCATGCTTCAGGAATTTATAATATAAAGAGGTCAAACTGAAAAATGTTGTGCCTTACATATACTTGATTTTAAGATATATTCTAGAAATTATATTAAAGTGAATTTTACTATGTAGAAATACATTTTCCCATTGACTAACAGGAAATTGAGGCTGTTTTTCTCCAAAAAATATACTGTTTGTACTTTTTAACTATATATTACCAAACACGTCAATTTTTAAAAATCACACAGTTTAAGGTTATTTCCTGATAGAACATATTATTAGAGTGTAGGGAATATGAGAAAAAAACAGAAGTGAACTGTGTTACAACTACCCCTTTTCTACTTAGAGTCATATTATAGTCATAAAAATAGTTATAAAAATTTTTACTTGTAATATCAAGTCACATCATAATTAATATTAAATGATTAGTCTTTACACTATTAAAACAGATGAAACTGTGAGGCATTTACTGCCTGTTTGGGACTAGGTCTACACTTCAAGAATAGGGTGCTATAGTTAGGATAGATTTATGTAACAAGAATATAAACGTGTAATGCCTCAAGTACCCAAATGCATTAGCACAAAAGAAGGGAAGGCAGAAGATGGTGAATGTCAAAGCCATTCAGATTGGTTGGCTGTAGGAAATTAAGGATACCTATCTTACCATCACCAGCACTGGAGTTACAGGAAGCAGTAGTCATATGTATAATAGTCTAATCTTATCTGCTAAATACAGTTGGTATCCACATTTTACAAATGAGACCTGAGGCATAGAGGATGCAGCACAGAGCACATGGCCAAACCAAGATTTGTACTGGAAGATTTGTACAAGATTTGTACAAGATTTTTTATATGTATAAGATTTGTACTGGCTCACCGTGGATCTTATCCTTGTTGTAGTGAAGGGGCTTGTAGAACTCAATGAAGCTATGAGTCATACTATGCAGGGTTACCAAAGACTGACAAGTCATAGTGAAGACTTCTGAAAAACATGGTCCACTGGAGGAGGAAATGGCAATCCATTTCAGTATTCTTTCCTGGAGAACCCCATGAACAAGATGAAAAGGCAAAAAGAGCTGAACCAGAAGATGAGTCCCCCCCAGGTCAGAAGGTGTCCAATATGCTACTGGGAAAGAGCAGAGGTAATTTACAGGTAGTTCCAGAAAGAATGAAGCAGATGGACCAAAGCAAAAATGATGCTCAGTTGTGGATGTGTCTGGTGGTGAAAGTAAAGTCCAATGCTGTAAAGAACAATATTGCACCGGGCTGGAATGTTAGGTCCATGAATCAAGGAAAACTGGACATGGTCAAGCAGGAGATGGCAAGATTGAATATTGACATCTTAGGAATCAGTGACCTAAAATGGACAGGAAAGGATAAATGTAATTCAGATGACCATTATATCTACTACTGTGGGCAAGAATCCCTTAGAAGTAGAGTAGCCCTCATAGTCAACAGGAGTCCAAAATGCAGTACTTGGCTGCAACCTCAAAAATGACAGAATGATCTCTGTTCATTTCCAAGGCAAACCATTCAACATCACAGTAATCCAAATCTATGCTCCAACCACTGATGCCAAAGACACAAGATTTGATCAGTTCTATCACGACCTACAATACCTTCTAGAACTAACACCCCCCAAAAGTGCCCATTTCATCTTAGGGGATTGGAATGCAAAAGTAGGAAATTAAGAGTTACCCAGAATAATAGGCAAGTTTGGCCTAGGAGTACAAAATGAAGCAGGGCAAAGGTTAACAGAGTTTTATCAAGAGAACATGCTGGTCATCGCAAACACCCTTTTCAACAACACAAGAGACAACTCTACACATGGACATCACCAGACTGTCAGCGCAGAAAGCACATGATTTTGTTCTCTGTAGCCAAAGGTGAAGAAGCTCTATACAATCTGCAAAAACAAGACCTGTGACTAACTGTGGCTCACATCATGAGCTATTTATTCCTAAATTCAGGCTTAAATTGAAGAAGGTGGGGAAAACCACTAGGCCTTTCAGGTATTACCTAAATCAAATCCCTTATATGGTAGACACACTACTCTAGGTAGAAGAGAATCGAATAGATTCAAGGGACTAGATCTTTTAGAGAGAGTGCCTGAAGAACTATGGGTGGAGGTTCATGACATTGTACTAAAACCATCCCAAAGAAAAATAAATGCAAGAAGGCAAAGTGGTCATCTGAGAAGGCTTTACAAACAGTTGAGAAATGAAGAGAAGCAAAAGGCAAGAGAGAAAGGGAAAGATATAGCAAAAGAATACAGAGTTCCAGAGAATAGCAAGAAGAGATAAGAAGGCCTTCTTAAATGATCAATGCAAAGAAATAGGGGAAATATATATATATATATATATATATATATATATATATATATATATATAATGAGAAAGAGTAGAGATCTCTTCGAGAAAATTGGAGATATCAAAGGAATGTATCGTGAAATGATGGGCATGATAAAGGACAGAAACAATAAGGTCTTAATAGAAGCAGAAGAGATTGAGAAGTGACAAGAATACACAGAAGCACTATACAAAAAAGATCTTAATGACATAGATAATCATGAGAGTTAGGTCACTCTCCTAAAGCCAGACATCCTAGAGTGTGAAGTCAAGTGGGCCTTGGGAAGCATTACTACAAACAAAGTTAGTGGAAGTGACAGAATTCCAGCTAAACTATTTAAAATCCTAAAAGATGATGCTGTTATTAAAGTGTTGCACTCGATATGTCAGCCAATTTGGAAAACTCAGCAGTGGCCATAGGGCTGGAAAAGGTCAATTTACATTCCAATCCCAAAGAAGGGCTATGCCAAAGAATGTTCCAGCTACTATACAATTGCCCTCATTTTACAAGCTAGCAAAGTGATGCTCAAAAATCCTTCAAGGTAGGCTTCAGCAGTGTGTAAACTGAGAACTTCCAGATATACAAGTTGTGCTTAGAAAAGGCAGAGGAATTAGAGATCAAATTGCCAAAATTCATTGAATCATGGAAAAAGCAAGGGAGTTCCAGAAAAATGTCTACTTCTGCTTCATTGACTCTGCTAAATCCTTTGACTGTGCATCATAACAAACTGTGGAAAATTCTTAAAGAGATGGGAATACCAGACCACCTTACCTGCATCCTGAGAAACCTCTATGTGGGTCCAGAAGCAACAGAACCAGATATGGAGTAGCCGACTGGTTCAAAATTGGGCAAGGAGTTGGACAAGGCTGTATATTCTTACCCCGCTTATTTAACTTCAATGTGAAGTATATAATGCAAAATGCTGGGTTGGATATATCACAAGCTGGAATCAAGATTGCCAGGAGAAATATCTGGCAAATAACTAAACCTCAGATATGCAGGTGACCCCACTCTACTGGCAGAAAGCAAAGAGGAACTGAAGAGCCTCTTGATGAGGGTGAAAGAAGAGAGTGAAAAAGCTGGCTTGAAACTAAACATTCAGAAAACTAAGATCATGGCATCCAGTCCCATCACTGCATGGCAAATAGAAGGGGAAAAAGGTTAAAATAGTGGCAGATTTTATTTCCATGAATTCCAAAATCACTGCAGATGGTGACTGCAGCCATAAAATTAAAAGACGCTTGCTCCTTGGAGGAAAAGCTATGACCAACCTAGACAGCATACTAAAAAGCAGAGACATTACTTTGCCAACAAAGGTCTGTCTAGTCAAAGCTATGGTTTTTCTAGTAGTCATGTATTGATGTGAGAATTGGAACATAAAGAAGGCTGAGTGCTGAAGAACTGATGCTTTCGAACTGTGGTGCTGGAGAAGACTCTTGAGAGTAGCTTGGACAGCAGGGGGATCAAACCAATCAATTCTAGGAAGGAAATCAACCCTGAATATTCATTGGAAGGATTTGCTGAAGCTGAAGTTCCAATACTTTGGCCACCTGATACAAAGAAAAGATTGGGAAAGACCTTGATGCTCGGAAAGATTGAAAGCAAAAGGAGAAGTGGGCAGCAGAGAATGAGACGGTTAGATAGCATCATGGAATCAATGGACAGAATTTGAGGAAATTCCAGAAAATAGTGAAGGACAGGAAAGCATGGCATGCTGCAGTCCATGAAGTTGCAAAGAGTCACACACAACTTAGCGACTGAACAACAAAACCACAAGTCAGGCTCTAATATCCATACTTGTAATCACTGTCCCATGGTGCCTTCATGCAGCTAAACTGAACACAATTCAATTGCTCATGTTAAAAACAGTGTACAATGTATAACTATTGCAATTGTGGTCAGTTAGAACTGACCCTAAAACATTCCCTGTGATAGAAATATGGCCTTTATTTTTCAAAATAAATCCTAAGTATTTCTCTGTTTGTCTAACAAGGTCCTTAATCAACTGGAAGAGAACTCTTGTCACCTACGTGGTTATCATACTTGAATTAAGTCTTAAACAGCATTAATTTCTTTTCCAGAAAATGGCTTTTCTTGTTTCCAGTTACAAAAGGGCTTTAAAGTACCACCTTTTTCTTGGGGTCCAGAGGATGAGTGAATTAGGAAAAAAAGAAAATCAAGTGAGAGAAAAAGTCAAAGGTATATAAAGGAACTTAACTGGTTTTTGGTACCAACATTCTATAATTTGTTATGAGAGGGCTCTTTAGTAGACCCAATTCCCTGTTCTGTTCCTAGGGCACTGTGGCAGAGCGATTTATGATACTACATTAACTAGAAGCCCAAGGAAAATGTGGTAGAAGGGATAAGGAACTCACTAATGTGAGGCGAAATCAAAATCAATCTCTAACAAGAGATTACTTTACACATTAACTTCTCTGGGGTCACATTAAAGCTTTCCAGTCAGTGGCTTGTGTATATCTAGCAAGGGAAAAATAATTTGCCTGATAATCAAGGAGTAAGGATGAGTAGAATGTGCCAAAGAAAAGCAAGCTGAACTAGCAAAACCCGATGAGCTAGGAAATGTTTAGTTCACCTTTGTTTCCTTCAACTGGAGAGCAAGAGAATTTAGAAATTAATGTGGAGGATGGAATACTGAGTGCCTCTGTCATTTTCCTGCCTAAGATATCTCAGTAAAACTGAAAGAAACATACGGTGTGAGTACATTTCCCATAGGGCTTTTTGGAAAAGTAATTTAGACTCTGGATCATACGTTTGTATCATGCTATGTTAATGTGAATGCACTTGATTAAGACTTATGAGACTGATGACTGCCTCAAGCACATTTATCATCTACAATGCTTCCTGAATTCATTTGCATCCTTCACTACATATGCATAATAATTTTCATGTGCATTTGCTTAAAAATTAGGTCATATCTCAGAATGGTTGACCATTTCCTAGGTAGCCAGCGATATTCTCTACAATAAGAGCATCTTAGAGTTAGACAAAAAAATTAGAATTAGAGAAATTGTGAATCTTAGAGAAATTGTGAGGAAATCATATATCCTGGAGGCAATGACATTCCCAGGGCTGTTACATTCCAAGTCAGTCTGGAAGACAGACCACCTGGTCAAGCCCTATTTTACAAGTGAGGAGACTGACATTCAGAGAAGGTAACTCAATTTATCAAGACGACAGAGTTGTTAGGCAAAAGAAATGGCAACCCACTTCAGTATTCTTACCTGAAAAATCCCATGGATAGAGGAACCTGGCAGCATATAGTCTGTGGAGTCACAAGAGTCAGATATGACTTATCAACTAAACTACTACTACCAAAATTCTCATTGGAGAAGGGAAATGGCAACCCACTCCAGTATTCTTGCCTGGAAAATCCCATGGACAGAGAAGCCTGGTGGGCTGCAGTCAACGGGGTCACAGAGAGTTGGACACAACTCAGTGACTAACACACACACACATACAAAGTTGTTGAGACAAGAACTATTCAATCCAAATATTTCCCCCACTTTTGTTTAAACTCACTTTCTGGCATACATTAACTCAGAATTGGCTTGGAAATGTTTACCTCTTTCTTGTTTATTTAATTCAACGAAAACCTTTTCAGTTAAAAATTATTTGTGTACTTCGTCAGGTATGTGAGGCTAGCAAGAAAAAACTGGGTTCAATGAAATGAATGGCTGTGAAAGATGGAGTTTACATTTGAGCTAATGGTCAATAAAAGATCATTTTAGTTTAAGAAATATTCATAGCACACCTGATAACACTGGTAACAATTTTTACTGAGTAATTATTATATTAATATCAGTTTAGAATCTACTAGAAATCAAGCTCCATTTAACCAGGTTCCTCTGTCCATGGAATTCTCCAGGCAAGAATACTGGAATGGGTAGCCATTTTCTTCTCTAGGGGATATTCCTGACCCAGGGATCAAACCTGGGTCTCCCATATTGCAGGCAGATTCTTTACCATTTGCATCGCCAGGGAAGCCCAGCCATATCTAACTCAATCAATGCTGTCAGCATTCAGCAGAATGAAGGTGTTAAATAAAAACTGGTTGAATGGAGATCACCCTGATGGTCCAGTGGCCAAGACTCTGTGCTCTTAATACAGGGGGCAGGGGTTCGGTCCTAGAACTAGATCCCACATGTTGCAACTAATAGTTTGCATGCCACAACTAATGCCACAACAAAGACAGAAGATCCTGCATGGTGCAACTAAGACCTGTACAGCCAAATAAATATACTTTAAAACTAAAAGTAATTTTATTTTTTAAAAATGGTTGATTGAGTAAATATTTGAAAAAACAACAAAGCAGAGGAAGTGTGTGGAATAATTTATGGACTAAATCCAGAAGACACTCTTGAGGAGTAAATGCAGGAGGTTGGTTCTTTCATCATCACAGAAGCCCAGATTTAGACTAGAGAATTGACCTTGAAAGTGGGAAGGAAAGGATGGACCCAGGAAAAGTTTCAAAGGAATATAATTTGCTGTCCAAGTATAAACAGGGATGAAAAGGAAGAGGAAGTATATGTTAACGCAAAAGTTTGGATCTTTGAACAAGATACTGTTGATAGAAAGTAGGAATTAAAATAAAGATTTAACCATAATGGAGAAATATAAAGTAGCTGTTAAAAGTGGAATTGGTTGCAGCAGGCAAACTCTTAGCTGCAGCATGTGAGATCTAGTTCCTTGACCAGGGATCTAAACCAGGCCCTCACAGTAACAGTCAGAATGTAAGAATGATTGAATTAACTTCCCTGAATCTGTAAATTCATCTCTTCAAGATGAAAGATAATTTATATAAAAAAAGCTTAGCCCAGTTTTTGCACATAGGAGGCATTCAATGAATACTGTCTATTTCAAGTACAAAAAATTTTGGTTTTAGACATCTTATATTCACAATTTCAATTTTAGATTGCTTAATTTCACATATTTGTACATGTGAAAGAGCAGGAATGAAGAAAATCATGTGAAAAGCATGAAACTGAAAGTCGCTCAGTAGTGTCAACTCTTTGTGACCCCATGGACTGTAGCCTGCCAGGCTCCTCTGTCCATGGAATTCTTCAGGCCAGAATTCTCCCTCCAGGAGAGGGTAGCAGTTCCCTTTTCCAGCAGATCTTCCTGACCCAGGGATTGAACCAGGGTCTCCTGCATTGCAGGTAGATTCTTTGCCAGATGAGCTACAGCATTTATAGCAAAAGCCATGTGAACAGTGGATGAGTGCTTCAGGGGAATAGTGACTCGGAAAAAGACCAAAGTCAGAGGTGAGCTGAGCAGAAGGAAGACAAGATCAAGGAGACAAAGAAACAAAAAGAGATGCAAAGCAATATGGTTTCCCAGAGTGAAGGGGAGGGAAAAATAGAAGATGGAAGTAGAAGGGTATATAGTAACATGTGTTAGCAATCACAAATATATATATGCTCTGTACATAAAATGCACTATAAAAAATTAATGAAGTAGAAATAAGTAATTTGAGGGCCTTCTTTGGAGACATGTATTTTATAATGCTAGGGTACCAACTGCCTCTACTCATGTCTGCTTTTCTTGCAACTTTCAACACACATCTTTCTTTTTCATTCCAAATGTAATTATTTATTCCATGCCTGTCATTGTCAATACTTAACAATAAGTAGCCAATATAACCAAATGTTCAATAAATTGCAGTGTGATTGGATGTTTTAGCATGGCGAAAGTGTTTTGTTGAAGAAAGGGCAGTGCTACCGTGATAAGCAGCCTGCTGATGTAAACACTTTATGGTTTTATGACAGGCTCACAATCTACCAATACTGTTTTCAATTCAATTCAATTTGTGTGAATGAGGATTTTAGAGAAAACAGCTGGCAGAAGAAACCTATGACATTTAATCTTGCCTGACAACATGAAATCCTTTACAAAGCTATATGTGTATGTGTGTGTGAAACGTGTGTGTTTGTATATGCTCACAAAGGTTATATAGGGAACTGTATTTTTCAGAATTTGGGCCAACAGACAGCAGAAAACATCACATTGCTCAGTATTTTTCTGTAGATACACTTGACTGAACAAATAGCTCAGTGAGTATAAAATTCTGATGAAAACATTCAACTGATTGTAATTTTTTAACTAAAAAGATTTATTTTTCAAAATGAGAATAACCTGAAGTCATCCTTAAGACAAACAAAACCCCTACAATTAATGTTGTAAGTTTTGATTGATTTAAAACTGCTCCCTGTGAACAAGATCCTGAACACTGTCCAAAATGCAGAACTTTGCAGTTTACCCTAAGAACTCAATACATGACATTTTAGAAATGATTTTAAAGGGAAACAACAATATAATTGAAAATAGATTTATTTAAATATTATATGCTAGGTGCCCAGAGTTGTACAAAAAAGATATATAATAAGGAAAACAATAATGATTGAATTTGGTCATGACCATGACAAGCAGAGGAAAATCAAGATTACTCTAAAATTTGCCCAAGATTAGCAGAATATAAAATCCATCTAATGTCCAAATTCATATCATGACAATGGTGGTTACATATTTAAGTTGAAGTCGTAATCATTTTGTAATGATTTGACTTTTATTTCTAAAGAAATTGCCTTTTTATTTCCTCTCAAAATTCATTTGAATATTAGTTAGCACTGAAAATCACAGTCTACCAGATAGTCTTGTCCTTGTATTCTTACCTTTGCTTTAATCCACGCACTGATTTTTACACTATTTCAGGACCATATATCATTCTCCCTTCTTGACTGGAGGCAGTCATCAGCAATTTAAAAGAATTGCTTTCTCTCCATCAGCTCAGACCAGATGAGAAGTTCTGGGCTCTTTCTTGAAGTCCAGTTAGATAGAGAAGGTTTGGAATCACACCCAGATACTGACCACACAGTGCAAGCACCTCATCTCCCACTCTGTCTCCCATTCCCAATTCAGCTGGAAATGTACCCCTTTTTTCCATTGCCATAAATCAAGCTGCTATATGTCTTACCCAGATTTCTTCAGTAATATTATTGTCTTTTTTTCTTATCCTTGCACACTACAACTCATCAGAATCATCACTGGCAGAGAAATCTCACAAAATGGGACTGTATTAAGAATACCATGCTCAGAAAGATTCAAATATACTCAAGTCCCTCGCCAACAAAGTACGGCTTTGGCATACATTCCACCATGAATGGCTGCCAATTATCTGAGAAGCCTTATTTTGTGGGTAACCATATAATTTGTTGCTCTCACACTGGGAAATACATGTTTGGAGTAAAAGGATTGCTATTAACAATGGGGCGAATCAGGACATATGGTCACCCAGCTTTCCCTGTGACTATCCTAAACTCAGAAGTTTGTTCAGTCAAAAGTTGTATACACATTGCCCTTATTTTCCCTGTTCTGAAAGTTTAAACCCACAGCTCCTATTGCCTGGAAGATGGTTTCCATCATTTACGCTCCAACTTTTGAGGCCGATTTAATCCCCTGTTCTTCATGAAGACCCTCTCAACCTCTCAAGAGGACAGGATCTTTTCTTTAACTATCCCTGACCCCATGACTTCATACAAGGCATTTAGCTTTCATTATGTTCCCCTTCTTTGTACCAGGCCTCTGTGTGCTTGGTCTGGTTCCACATGTGTGTGTACATGCGTGCTAAGTCTCTTCAGTCATGTCTGACTCTTTGAAACCCTATGGGCAGTAGTCTGCCAGGCTCCTCTGTCCATGGGATTCTCCTACTTGACTTTAAAAAAAAAAATTTGTCACTTATCTTTGTATTTTCCTAAACACCAAGTGGTCAGGGCAAAGAAGTAGAGGAAAACAATAGAATGGGGAAAGACTAGAGATCTCTTTGAGAAAATTAGAGATACCAAGGGAATATTTCATGCAAAGATGGAAACAATAAAGGACAGAAATTGTAGGTATGGACCTAAAGGAACCAGAAGAAACTAAGAAGAGGTTGCAAAGATACACAGAAGAACTATACAAAAAAGATCTTCATGATCCAGATAACTTCAATGGTGTGATCACTCACCTAGAGCCAGATATCCTGGAGTGCAAAGTCAAGTGGGCCTTAGGAAGCATCCCTACGAACAAAGCTAGTGGGGGTGATGGAATTCCAGTTGAGCTATTTCAAATTCTAAAAGATGATACTGTAAAAGTGCTGCACTCAATATGCCAGCAAATTAGGAAAACTCAGCAGTGGCCACAGGATTGGAAAAGGTCGGTTTTTATTCCAAATCCAAAGAAAGACAGTGCCAAAGAATATTTAGACTACCATACAATTGCACTCATCTCACACACTAGCAAAGTAATGCTCAAAATTTTCCAAGCTAGGCTTCAAAAGTACGTGAACCAAGAACTTCCAGGTGTTCAAACTGGATTTAGAAAAGGCAGAGGAACCAGAGACCAAATTGCCAACATCCAATGGATCATAGAAAAAGCAAGAGAATTCCAAAAAAGCATCTATTTCAGCTTCATTGACTACACTAAAGCCTTTGACTGTGTGGATCACAACTGGAAAATTCTTAAAGAGATAGGAATACCAGACCACCTTACCTACCTCCTGAGAAATCTGTATGCAGGTCAAGAAGCAACAGTTGGAACTAGACATGCAAGAATGGACTGGTTCCAAATTGGGAAAGGAGTACATCAAGGCTGTATGTTGTCACCCTGCTTATTTAACTATGCAAAGTACATCATGAGAAATATTGGGCTGGATGAAGCACAAGCTAGAATCAGAATTGCAGGGAGAAATAAGTAATAACCTCAGATATGCAGATGATACCACCCTTATGGCAGAAAGACAAGAGGAACTAAAGAGCCTCTTGAAAGTGAAAGAGGAGGATGAAAAGTTGGCTTAAAACTCAACATTCAGAAAACTAAGATCATGGCATCCGGTCCCATCACTTCATGGGAAATAGATGGGGAAGCAATGGAAACAGTCGCAGACTATTTCCTTGGGCTCAAAAATCACTGCAGATGTTGAATGCAACCATGAAATTACAAGATGCGTGCTCCTTGGATAAAACTATAATCAACCTGGACAGCATATTAAAAAGCAGAGACATTACTTTGCCAACAAAGGTCCATCTAGTCAAAGCTATGTTTTTTTCAATAGTCATGTGTGGATGTCAGAGTTGGACCATAAAGAAAGCTGAGCACTGAAGAATTGATGTTTTTGAACTGTAGTGTTGGAGAAGACTCTTGAGAGTCCTTTGAACTGCAAGGAGATCTAGCCAGTCAATCCTAAAGGAAATCAGTCCTAAATATTCATTGGAAGGACTGATGCTGAATCTGGAGCTACAATACTTTGGCCACCTGATGAGAAGAACTGACTCATTGGAAAAAACCCTGAGCTGGGAAAGATTGAAAGTAGGAAGAGAAGGGTGTGACAGAAGATGAGATGGTTGAATGGCATCACTGACTCAATGGACATAAGTTTGAACAATCTTCTGGGAGTTGGTGATAGATAGGGAAGCCTGGCGTGCTGCAGTCCATGGAGTTGCAAACAGTTGGACATGACTGAGCAATGGAACTGAAACACCAAGCAAAAGTCCTTGTCTATAGCAAATATTTAAAAATGCAATCACCAGCTGATACTTAAAAATTATCTATTTACTAGTACCATTAGCCCTAAAAAAGAGGAAAGCCATAAACCGTTGCTGATGACCAAAGATCTTGAGACAGTTAAACAGATCAAAATCCCTCACCTATTACTGTATCTAAAAGCAGAAAAGTTTTTTGCTGAGACTTTCACTTAAACTATTCTCTATGCAATGATTTCTATTTTTGTCATAGATTTGTTTTTCTTTTTAAATAAAACCCAAGTTATTTATTAAATAAAATGAAAACCCTCCATCACCCATCTCTCCATATCTTGATGCTATTTTATGGAGTTAACAAGTTTAAACAGCTTTTATTATGTATTTAACTACTTATCTATCTGTTTCTTTATTTGCTGCTGTTTAAATAATGCACTTCTATCTCTTGAGTTACCAATTTTAGATCGTATTTGTTGACTGTTCATAGTAAAATTTGAGTGACTGATACCCTTACATAACTCTCCTTTCTATTGCCCATCCTTAAGCACCTCCCAATTAAAAAAAATTATATTATTATTTTTAATTTAGCAGAGTTTATGGTATTTACATTCACTTCAGTAGATAAATTAACATTTCTGTTTTTGTTCCTAGATTCCTTCTAATAGTGTGAGACCAGTACAAAAAACAACTGCACATATTATGGCTACTAAATATTATTCCCTTCAGATTCATCCAAGAAGCACGACTGGATTCCCAGAGAAGGAATAAATATAATTATTAAAACTCTGCTTTTTTAAGGGTAATTAGACAACTAGGGTCTGATTTCTTCTACAGTTGCTTTCAAAATTTCTTCATTCCTTCTAGGTCACATGCAATTGCCAAAGTTACTCATATTGGATATGCTTTTTGAAAAAACATTTTGCTGGATTATATCTAGAATAATTCATACATAAACTGTGTAGGCACCAGATTTTCTGAACCAAATTTGTTTTTAACCTCACATTGATTGATAGTTTGGCTGGTTCTATAATGATAAGTTTAAAATACTTTTCCCTCAGAAAGTCTTGACTCGCTGTCTTCTAGAATCCAGGAAGTCATATGAGGTCCAATTTTCATTACTTATAGGATTAGTTTCCCAATCTCTCTCCCCAAAAAAATCTCTTAGAAATTTCTCTTGGTTATAAAATTTTACTAAGATATGTGGCTCTTTCAGTTTTAAGAACTGCCTATCTTAAGTCTGTGAAATTTTTCTTCTGTTATTTTTGTATATCATTTCTTCTCCTGCTTGTTCTCTTTTTCTCAGACATTTATACGATATATGTAGGAATCCTGGGTGTATTCTCAATGTGTTCTAAATGTTCCTCATGCTTTCCTTTTTTCTTTTTTTATTTTTACTTTTTGCCTTTTATTTTACCCTCCAGATTATCACTCTGGTCTTCAGCCCTAGCCACCTCATGTGGAAGATTTTCAGCTTTTTATTTTCATGCTCTTAATTTTTACCTCTAGGGTCATTTTCTCATCTTCTGATTGACCTTTGATCTTTTCCACAGCCACCATACACATGTGCATATGTATATGTTCAATATTCTCTTGATTATTTCTTAGAATGCTAATTAAAATTCTGGTTTTTAAAAATTATCTTATATTTTCTGAATCTCTTTTGGCTTTGTTTTTTATTGTGTGGATGTGTGTGTGTGTGTGTGTGTGTGTGTGTGTGTGTGTGTGTGTGTGTGTCTGTTTTCCTTTTAAATTATGCTATTGGTTCTCTTCTGCTATCATGACATCTTTGGCTCTTGATGTATAATTGTGATTAAAGAGCCAGGTTGATTGATAAGGATTACTGGTAGGTTGCATTTTCTTGGACCGATAGGCAGACTATGAACCTGTATAAATTAATTTCACCAGACTGACTTCTCTTAAAGATGAATGGATATAGACAAGTGAGCAGACTGAGGACCTATCCCTGGAGAAACTTATTCTAAAAGTGTAGAAATTTATCATATTTCTATCCTAGAAGCTGCATTTTCTATTTTCTACCTGTCTATGTCTCTCTGGCATAAAATTACTTTAAATTCTACTGTTTTCCTTTGATGCCTTGTCCCCATACTAGGAGCATAAGATAATTCCACGTCAGATAAGCCCTATTCTTCAGAGGAGAATTTTGTACCTTAAACTTACACTCTCTCTTCATTTGGGCTCCCCTTATAGCTCAATTGGTAAAGAATCCACCTGCAATGCAAAAGACCCCAGTTCAATTCCTGGGTCAGGAAGATCCCCTGGAGAAGGGATAGGCTACCCACTCCAGTATTCTTGGGCTTCCCTTCTGGCTCAGCTGGTAAAGAATCTGCCTGCAATGTGGGAGACCTGGGTTTGATCCCTGGGTTGGGAAGATCCCCTGGAGAAGGGAAAGGCTACCCACTCCAGTATTCTTGCCTGGAGAATTTCAGGGGCTATATAGTCAAGGGGTTGCAGAGAGTTGACACGATTGAGTGACTTTCACTTTCACTCTCTTCATTTAAGGAGAACTGAAGGATCAACTAGCCCATCTATTTTAAAATGCAGCTTTTTAAATAAATTTCCTGATGGCCCCTCCAAGGCTTGTTTCAAGTCCTTATGTTAATTTAGGGTTTAGAAATTTATTGAGATTTTTGTAGTAAGAATAATTTCTATCTCTTGAGCTGGGCTTTCCCTCTTTTAATTTCTCTATAAATCAGATCCATTCAACATTTATTTTTCAGGATTTTCTCAAATTGTTTTACCTAATGTTGTCTCCAAAAATACACAGACATACCCTGTTTAGCTGGTCTTTATTTCATTCAAGTTGCAGATATTGCATTTTTTAGAAATTGAAGGTTTGTGGCAACCCCATATCAAACAAGTATATCGGCACCATTTTTCCAGCAGTAATTTCTCATTTCATGTCTCTGTGTCACATTTTGGTAATTTTTGCAATATTTAAAATTTTTTCACTATTATTTTTATGGTGATCTGTTACTGTTTTTAATAGTCTTACATCATGAACTACATCTGTATAAGACAGGCAATTTATATAGATATATGTATGTGTCTGACCCCTTCATGGATCATACTCTTGTCATGATGAAGGGGCTTGTGTAACTCAGTGAAGCTATGAACCATGCCATGCAGGGTCACCCAAGAAGGGCAGGTCATAGTAGAGAGTTCTACAAAACATGGCACACTGGAGGAGGAAATAGCAAACCACTCTAATAATCCTGCCTGGAGAGCCCTATAAACAGTATGAAAAAAAGCAAAAAGATATGACATCAGAAGATGAGCCCCTGAGGTCAGAAGATTTCCAATATGCTACTGGGAAAGAGTGAAGGACAATTACTAATAGAGCCAGAAAAAATGAAGCCAGTGAGCAAAAGCAGAAATGACTCTCAATTGTGGACATGTCTGGTGGTGAAAGTCAAGTCCAATTCTGTAAAGAACAATATTGCATAGGAATCTGGAATGTTAAGTCCATGAATCAAGATAAATTGGACATGGTCAAGCAGGAGAAGGCAAAATTGAATATTCATGACTTAGAAATCAGTGAACCAAAATGGACAGGAACAGACAAATTTAATTCAGATGACCATTATATCTACTACTGTGGACAAGAATCACTTAGAAGAAATGAGTAGCCCTCATAGTCAGCAAAAGAGTCCAAAATGCAACACTTGGGTGCAATCTCAAAAATTATTTCAGTTTGTGTCCAAGGCAAACCATTCAAAAACAAAGTAACCCAAGTCTATGCCCCAATCACTGATGATGAAGAATCTGAAGTTGACTGGTTCTATGAAGACCAACAACACCTTCTAGAACTAAGACAAAAAAAAGTGCTGTTTTCATCATAGGGGGATTGGAATGCAAAAGTACAAGGTGAAGAAATACCAGAATAAAAGGCAAGTTTGGCCTTAGAGTACAAAATGAAGCAGGGCAAAGGCTAACAGAGTTTTCTCAAGGGAATATGCTAGTCATAGCAAACACCCTTTTTCCAACAACTCAAGAGATGACTCTACACATGGACATCGCCAGGAGGTCAATACTGAAATCAGATTATGATCTTTGCAGTCAAAGATGGAGAAGCTCTATGTAGTCAGGAAAAACAAGACCTGGGGCTGACTGTGGCTCAGATCAAGAGTTCCCTATGTCAAGATTCAGGCTTAAATTGAAGAAAGTTGGGAAAACCTTAGGCCATTCATGTATGATCTAAGCCAAATCCCTTACAGTGGATGTGATGAATAGGTTGAAAGGATTAGATCTAGTAGAGAGAATTCCTCAAGAACTATGGATGTAGGTTCATAACATTGTACAGGAGGCAATGACTAAAACCATACCAAAGAAAAAGAAATGCAAGAAGACAAAGTGGTTATCTGAGGGAGGCTTTACAAATAGTGGAGAAAAGGAAGAGAAGTGAAAGGCAAGGGAGAAAGGGAAAGATATACCCAACTCAATGTAGGCTTCCAGAGAATACAAAGGAGAGATAAGAATGCCTCCTTAAATGAACAAAGCACATAAATAGAGAAAAACAATAGAGTAGGAAAGACTGGAGAGCTCTTCAAGAAAACTGGAGACATCAAGGAACATTTCATGTAAGGATGGGCATGATAAAGGACAGGAATGGTAAGGACATAACAGAAGCGGAAGAGATTAAGAGGTGGCAAGAATACACAGAAGAACTATACCAAACAAACAAACAAAAAAGGTCTTAATGATAACCACAATGGTGTGGTCACTCACCTAGAGCTAGACATCCTGTAGTGTGAACTCAAGTGGGCATTAGAAAACATTACTATAAACAAAGCTAGTGGAGGTGATGGAACTCCAGTTGAGTTATTTCAAATCCTAAAAGATGATGCTGTTAAAGTGCTGTACTCAACATTTCAGCAAATTTGGAAACCTCAGCACTGCCACATGGAACTGCAAAATGTCAGTTTGCATTCCAATCCCAAAGAATGGCAATGCAAAGAATGTTCAAACTACTGTACAATTGTGCTCATTTCAAATGCTAGCACATTTATGCTTAAAATCCTTCAAACTGGGCTTCAGCAGTGTGTGAACTGGGAATTTGCAGATGTACAAACTGGATTTAGAAAAGGCAGAGTAATTGGAGATCAAATTGCCAACATTCATTGGATCATGGAGAAAGTAAGGGAGTTGAGAAAAATATCTACCTCTGCTTCATTGATTACACTAAACCCTACAACAGTGTGGATCACAACAAACTGTGGAAAATTCTTAAAGAGATGGGAGTACCAAACCACTTCATCTGTCTCCTGAGAAACCTGTATGCAGGTCAAGAAACTACAGATAAAACCAGGCATGGAACAACTAATTGGTTCAAAATTGGCAAAGAGTATGACAAGGCTGTAAATTGCCACCCTGCTTATTTAACTTACATACAGAGTACATCATAGGAAATGCTGGGCTGGAGGAATGACAAGCTGGAATCAAGACTGCTGAAAGAAATATCAATAACCTTAGATATGCAATGATACCACTCTAATGGCATAAAGTAAAAAGGAACTAAAGAGCCTCTTGATGAGGATGAAAGAGGAAAATGAAAAAGCTGGCTTGAACTCAACATTAAAAAAATTAAGATCATGACGTCTAGTCCCATAATTTCATGTCAAATAGAAGGGGGGAAAAGAGGAAGCAGTAATAGATCATATTTTCTTAGACTCCAAAATCACTGTGAATGGTGACTGCAGCCATGAAATAAAAAGATGCTTGCTCTTTTGAAGGAAAGCTATCACAAACCTTGACAGAATATTAAAAAGCAGAGACATCATTTTTCCAATAAAGGTCTGAACAGTCAAAGCTATGATTTTTCCAGAAGTCATTTATAGATGTGAGAATTGGACCATAAAGAAGGCTGGGTGTCAAAGAATTGATGCTTTTGAATTGTGGTGTGAGAAAAGACTCTTGAGAGTCCCTTGGACTGCAATGAGATCAAACCAATCAATACTAAAGGAAATCAACCCTGAATATTCATTGAAAAGATTGTTGCTGAAGCCAAAGCTCCAATACTTTGTCCACCTGATGGGACAAGTCAACTTACTGGAGAAAACTCTGAAGCTATGAAGGATTGAAGGCAAAAGGAAAAGGGGGTGGCAGAGGATGAAATGGTTAGATAGCATCACCAACTCAATGTATATGAATTTGAGTAGACTCCAGGAGACAGTGGAGGACAGAGGAGCCTGGTGTGCTGCAGTTCATGGGGTGGCAGAGTCGAGGATTTAGCGACTGAACAATAATAATATATCTCACTGCTTCACCTACAAGGTCAGCTATTCTCCTGTTTTTTTCCTTCTCCTTGGACTTTCCTATTCCATGAGACACAACAATACTGAAATTAGGCCAATTAACAATCCTATAATGACCTCTACATGATCAGGTGAAAGGAAGAGTGGCAAATCTCTCTTTAAATCAAGCTAGAAATACAATTCTTTGGCCACCTGATGGGACAAGCCAACTTATTGGAAAAGACCCTAATGCTGGGAAAGATTGAAAGCAGGAGGAGGACAAGATGGCAGAGGATGAAATGGTTGGATGGCATCACCAACTCAATGGACGAGAGTTTGAGCAAATTCTGGGAGACAGTGAAGGACAGGGAAGCCTGGTGTGGTGGTGCACTCCATGGGGTCGCAAAGAGTCAGACATGAATGAATGACTGAACAACATCAAGAAATATAAACCTAGTGAGGAAGGTGTGTCAAAAGCCAAGATAGGTCAAAAGCAGGTCTCTTATGCCAAACAATTACCAAGTTGTGAATGCAACAGAAAAATTCTTGAAGGAAATTCAAATGCTACTCCAGTGGATACATAAATGAAAAGAAAGTGAAACAGCCTAATTCCTGATAGGGAGAAATTTTTTGTGGCCTCCATAGAAGATCAAATTAGCTGCAACATTCCCTTAAGCTAAGACCTAATTCAGAGCAAGGCTCTAACTCTCTTATATTCATTTAATACTCAGAGAGGTGAGGAAGCTGCAGAAGGAAAGTTTGAAGATAGCAGAGGCTGGTGCATGAGGTGTAAGGAGAGAAGTCATCTCCATAACATCAAGTGCAAGGTGAAGCACCAAGTTCTGATGTAGAAACTGTAGCAATTTATTCTGAAGATCCATCTAAGATAATTAATAAAGGTGGCTACATAAAAAAACACATTTTCAGGGTAGACAAAACAACCTTATATTGGAAGATGTCATCCAGGTGTTTCATAACTAGAGAGGTGAAGTCAATGCCTGGCTTCAAAGCTTCAAAGCACACACTGACTCTCTTGTTAAGTTATAATGCAGCTGGTGACTTTAATTTTAAGCCAATGCTCATTTACCATTGTAAAAATCCTTAAGAATTATGCTAAATCTACTCTGCCTGTGCTCCATAAATAGAACAAAGTCTGGATGACAGAAAATCTGTTTACAGCATGGTTTATTGAATATTAAGCAGATTATTGAGACCCACTGCTCAGAAACAAAGATTCCTTTGAAAATATTACTGCTCACTGACAATAAACCTGGTCACCCAAGAGATCTGATGGAGATGTACAATGATTATTATGTTAACTAATGTTATTTTCTTGCCTGCTAACACAACATCCACTCTGCAACACATGAATCAAGGAATTATTTTGAGTTTCAAGTCTTATTCCCTGACTTCCCTGGTGGCTCAGACAGTAAAGCGTCTGCCTACAATGTGGGAGACCTGGGTTTGATCCCTGGGTCAGGAAGATCCTCTGGAGAAGGAAATAGCAACCCACTCCAGAACTCTTGCCTGGAAAGTCCCATGGATGGAGGAGCCTGGTAGTCTACAGTCCATGGGGTTGCAAAGAGTCAGACACGACTGAGTGACTAAACTTTCACTCTCAAGTCTTATTATTTAAGAAATATATTTTATAAGGCTATAGCTGACATAGATAACAATTCTTCTGATGAATCTGGAAAAAACAAATTGAAAAGCTTCTGAAAAGGACTACCCTAGATATCATCAAGAACATTCATGATTTATGGGAATAAATCAAAATACCAACATTAAGAGGAGTATGGAAGAAGTTGGTTCCAATTCTCATAGAAGAATTGGAGGTGTCCAAGACTTCAGTGGAGAAAATAGCTAGAGATGAGGTGGATATAGTAAGGCAATGGAATTAGAAGTGGGGCCTGTCTTTAACTTTGATATTAAAACTGAAGTCCTGGTATACTCAAGAATCTTCACAGCTTATATTGGACATATTTTCTTTTTAGGACTGAAGGAAAATTCTCCCATTTTTGAGTCATTCTTTTATGCCATTTCTATAAAATTGCATGTAATTTTGTAAATACTTTTAAAAGATATGGTTTTGTAAATATTTAATATTCTAATTTGATTTTGAATTGTAAATGTCAAGTATTCTGTTTTGGATTTTTTTATGTTATATGTTGTTAAAAAGGGAAAAAAATTAATTTTTTAGTCATGTACATGACTAAATTTAATGCACTGAAAATAAAAATTAAAAAAAAAAAAAGCAGAAGTGGAGCCTGAAGAGATGAATGAATTGCTGCACTCTTACAATAAAACTTTAATGGCTAAGGAGTTGCTTCTTATGGATGAGCAAAGAAAGTGGTTTCTTGAATAGGATCTACTCTTAGTGAAGATGCTGTGAAGATTGTTGAAATGACAGCAAAAGATTTAGAATATTACATAAATTTAATTGATAAGGCAGCAGTAGGGTTTGAGAGGATTGACTCACATTTTGAAAGAAGTTCTACCATGGATTAAATGCTATCAAACAGCATTGAAAGGAAGAGTCAATCAATGAGGCAAATTTCACTGCTGTCTTATTTTAAGAAATTGCCATAGCCTACCCCCTAACTTTCATCAGCCACTACCCTGATCTTCCAGCAGCCCTTAGCATCAAGGCAAGACCTTCTACCAGCCAAAAGACATGATTAGCCCAAGGCTCAGATGACAGCATTTTTTAGCCATAAAGTGTTTTTAATTAAGTAATAAGCATTTTTTAGATATTATATTATTGCAAAGTTAATAGTCTATAGTACAAACTGAACCTTTATATGCACTGGGAAACAAAAAAAGAAAAATCTGGGTGACTTGCTTTATTGTGTTATTTGCTTTATTGCGGTGGTCTGGAACTAAATCCACAAGATCTCAGAAAAGCTAATGATCTCTCTGTCTCCCTCCATCTCTCCCTCCTTCTTTCTCTCTCCTATCTCTCTTTTCTTCCTTTATTTTAGTTTCCTTTTCTTTCCTTCTTTTTTTTTCATTTCATTATCAATTTAGAGTGATATACATATATGACACATATATATATATTTGTGCCAGGTAATATCTTGAACCAGAAACTAGACTAAGTATTTTTTTATATTTCTTTAAATGATGCAAACAAGTCTGCTTTGCATTTGTTTTAAATAACCTGGAATTTATGCTAATATTTGGTTAACTATTTCTCTGCACTATGAGGTGGATGGTACCAATCCATGTGATATTGCATTTAGAGATTTTAAAAAACTTCTCAACATAAAAATGGATATATGGTTACAGCCAAAAGGAACTATTTGCTTGCAATCTGCTCTTCTTGGCACCCTGCGTGCTCCACGAGATATAAGCAGCTACTGAATCATGGAAAATGCAATTTAAAGTTACATAAGTAAATTAGTCACTGCATTCTGTACCATCAACAGTCTGGGTTGTCATTAAAGTTCTGCCTATAGAGAAAAAAACATGTCTATTTGTATGGCATTCCTGCTAAACATTTTAAAATAAAGTCATGGTCACTATATCTCAGAAAATATTCACATTTGGGCCTAAATCAAATCTAATTCTCCAGCATTTCAAAGATATTAAGAAAGCTAAACCATGTTAGTGAGATATGCAAGCTTAAAGACTAAATTCCCAGGTTGACTATTTAAGTGTTAATTAATAATTTATTGTAATGGACATAGAAAATTCAAATTTTTGTAAACTCAATTTCAATTAAATAGAGAGAGATGGAGGTACAAATCTCACCAATAGTCAAATGCTTAAATTAAGTAGCCCCAAACCACACAGCTTCCTCTAAGCCACCCAAAAAAGTGGGATCATGGAATCTAGGCTAGGTTTATTGCGCCAATATTTCTTTTTGCCATCTAGTAAAATAGGCACCCCTACAATGAGTTTCCCTACATATCTAAGTTGGTAATATTTTGCAGCAGTAATATGCAGAACAAATGGGGGGAAAAAAAAAAAAAGTAGTAAGCCTGGCTAAGGCAGTCTTCTCTAGAAGGGCTACTTAACAGGCTTGCTTACACTGTGCCCTGGGGATTCCCAGGTAGTGGTACTGGTAAAAAACCTGCCTGCCAGTGCAGGAGACATGAGAGGTGAGTTCGATCCCTGGGTTGGAAAAATCCCCTGGAGGAGGACATAGCAACCCACTCCAGTATTCTTGCCTGGAGAATCCCATGGACATAGGAGCCTGGCGGGCTACAGTCCATGGGGTTGCAAAGAGTCAGACACAACCAAAGCAATTTAGCACACATAGTGTGCTAGAATCTCCTTAACTTCATTTCTTTCTTCTATATCTTCACAAGCATATCATTTTTACTGAGTGTATAAAGTGTGTGTTAGTCCCTCAGTCGTGTCTGACTCTCTGTGACCCCGTGGACTGTAGCCTGCCAGGCTCCTCTGTCCATGGAATTTTCCAGGCCAGATCACTGGAGTGGGTTGCCGTTCTCTGCTCCAGCGGATCTACCCAACCCAGAAATCGAACCCTGGTCTCCCGCATTGCAGGGCAAATTCTTAACAGACTGAGCCACTAGGAAATGCATAAATGAGCTACCATAAATGTTTTCTTTTCCAGCCTTTTTTGTTTGTTTTTCTTTTTTATTTTATTTTTTTCCTTTCAGAGTTGGTTGTAACAAGCTGGTATGATTAATCTTGACTAGACAGAATCTCCCATAATACCTGAAATTGTTCTGTAACGTGGGACACTGTGAAACCTTTAAAGGAATCAGCTTCAAATGACTGTAAGTGAACAAGGAAAGAAAATTCTGTAAAGTTTATTATGACAATTGCAGACACACAAGATGGATACTGATCACTGTTTTCCTTCCTTTCTTTCCACAGAAATGGAGAAAAAGTTAGGAGACAGTTATGGTTGGTCTGATCTCTTGTGAAAATTACTTCCATTGCTGTCTAGGTTATATTGACACTCTTACCCAGGTTTTCAGGCTGTTCTTTTCTCATCTGTATTACTTCTCAAAGCAGGACTTTATTATTGTTTTCAGAACCACCTCGCACAACTCTTGTTAGAGTTATTCACTTTTCAGTTTTAACCCAAGCATTTCAGCAACCACTTTCTGATGACACTTGCCTTTCTTCTAGTATTTTCTGCTGAATATATGAAAGCAGTTACATATTGCCTCAGAGCAACAACACTCTCTTCTCTCTCTTCCTAGTCCTGAAGATTCTTATATCTGTTTTTAACTTCTGTAATCTTGTGTGATTCACCGTCAGGCAAGCCCCTGTGTTTGAAAAAGTTCATCTGGTTGGGATGCTCCACAGACATGGTCTAAATGGTTGGAGAAATTAATGCAACTAGCTGGATAATTTTAAATGCATTTAATCATTAAATATTTCTGGAAAACCCATTCCAAGCCCAGTTTTATGCTAGGTGTCAAGGATATGATAGTGAGCAAGATAAAATATGATTTCTGCCCTCATGCAATATAGCCTAATAGTAATAACAGCCAACTTCTGTTGATTGCCTATTATGTGCTAAATACATCTTGTGACTCATAGCATGTAACTCTCAGCAAAACTACCATGCTTGTGTGGGTGTGCTGAGTCACTTCAGTAGTGTCCAACTCTTTGCGACGCTATGGACTGTAGCCTGCCAGACTCCTCTGTCCATGAGGTTCTCCAGGCAAGAATACTGGAGTGGGTTGCCATGCCCTCCTCAAAACTACCATGAGGTATCTATTAATACAAAAACATACCATAATGGGATGAGAGGATTTTTTTTAAGTCAATCATCTTCCTGCCCTTTCCTAGATGGTATGAAGTCAAGTCTGCTTTCGTTTGTGAACAGGGCTGGGCACAGATGGCAGGCGAATGCTTCATGCTGCTTTATGTCTGTGTTTGCCTTCTCCAGGGAATGTATTGCTATCTGCACAAATGGAGCCACTTCACTGCATTTTCTCAGCTAGTTCAGCAGAGCTTCAGAATTTGAACCCACCTCCTCTCACGCCAGAGTTCACACGCTTCCTGTCTCTACTCATCCACCTCCGCACCCTTGCACTCTTCTGCTCTGATCAACAGATTGAGTGAAAACATAAGGGAGATGCTTTTGTCATGCAAAAAGCATCTGGGAAAATAGCATCAATTCTCCTTTGAGTTGTTCATTTTAGACAGAACTAAGGACAACTTTAAGAATTCCTTTTTCTATTTCTCCCTAAATATTTAGCAGTCCTATATCACAATAAGTGATACTGACAAAAATTTTTAAAGAAATGCATTTGGCCCATCATTCAAGGAAAAATATTTTTCAGGAAAAAAAGTTATAATGGGAATCACAATATGATCACTATATAAAGTTACCATTATGCCATACTCTAACTTAAATAATAAAATAACAATCAAGCATTTTTATTACTATATCATGTCATTAATGTGCAAAGAAGGCACTCCGTTTCCTCATTCAATAGGCATTAGTTGAGAACATACTACACAAAGGCTGTAAAGAGCCGTATTCATTCAGATACACATCAGACAGACACAACTTACCCTCCATGAACTGATAAAGGATGACATTGGAAGGTGAGAAGAGGAAATAAAGGGGTGGATAGAGGGAGTAGAGGTGAGTAGAGGGAGGGGTCTAACATAACACCAGGTTTCTGACTTAGGGTACTAGATAGAGGCTGCACAACTCATCCAGGTGAAGGAAGAAAGGTTGGTTCAGGATATATGGGCTGTTTGACATTTTGGAGCTTTATTTTCTTTTCTGTCTCTAGGGTGTTTTGTTTTGTTTCCACCCCATGCTCTGGCTGAAGCACTGTATTCCTTGGAGTTTGGCAGTGTCATAACCTTTGTCTGATTATCTAGGCTTTATGAACTCAATTAGAGATGGTAAAATATGTATTTAAGATATTTCTGCCATCCTAACAACCCTTAACCACCCTTGAGTATTCTCTTCCTAACTATTACATTAATTATATCTTTAATTTTTGTCTTTTCAACCTAATTATGAAAGTTCACGTTGGTTCCTGCCCATGCCTCAGTGTCTCCGCCCCTCCCCTCAGGCTGATTTTTTATAGGAAAAAAAAGTGTAATTAAACTATGATTTAGTAGAATGCAGCACTAGGTACAAAGCTAATAAATGATGTCACTAAAATGTATTAGGAAAAAATGTGATTCATCTTGATTTTAAAATCTGAAAGAAAAAGAATGTGGGGAAATTTAAATAATGTTTTGTCATTGAATGAAGACATACTTTAGAGAGCTTTCTGTCCTCATGAATGCTACAAAAGTCCCTTTATAACTGGATTTTACTCAGAGGTTTTCTAGAACATCTGTTTAAATTATTCAACTAATTTTACTCTTTATTCCTACTTCTGTAATAATTTCAGAGAAACCTATGTGGCTAGATGGGTTTTCTCCTATAGATATGTCTCAATGAAACAGAATTCAATGTATAGTGTGTTAGTGTTAGTAGCTCAGTTGTCTGACTCTTTGCAACCTGACCATAACCCGTCAGGCTCCTCTGTCCATGGAATTTTCCAGGCAAGAATACTGGAGTGGGTTGTCATTTCCAGTATTCAAAGCATACTGGAAGAAATTTTGCTCTTCTGCTATCTTCCACATTATAAATTCCGTGTCACAGGACGCATAGCTCTCATTTGGCTTTCTCATCTCACATCTGACTCCTCACCATCTCCCCCTGCCCTTGAGCTTGATTTTCTCCTGCCCTTGAGCCTGGCACTTGCTGGAGCTGGCAGGCATCAGACAGCATCGGCTGGGAGCCAGGCTGGGCCTTTGTACCGGGAAGGCTCTGGGAATCAGACTGACATGGCTCAATAATTAGCACGATGCTGGACACAATGCTCAATAAGGATCTGCTGAATTAATGGCTGTGTGCGCTGCCTGACTGTGGCGAACACTTCAAGCCGATAATGCGGAGTTAACTGGCTGAGCATTATAAATGGGAGTGGAGAGCTGACCCACTCTTTGGTCTTCCAAAGTCAGTAAAACTTAGAGAAAGCCTACCTTTAGAGATATAAATGTTTGATTCACTTTTAATACCTGTGTCAGTAATTTTAGCAATGTAAAAAAAAAATAAACAGTTTCAAACATTTTGTGTATTGTTTTGAATAATTAGATACTTTGACAAAGAATAGCAGGAAGCAAATTTGAATGTGAAGTGTTAGGATGACACATAAGTGTATTATACAAAAGACTTTAGTAGTAAATCTCAGCTACTTATCATATAATAGCTCTTGGTATAGAGCTGGTCTAAATTAAGTATCTCCAAGCCTAACTAAACAATTTGAGCACTTTCTAATGTTCTGAAAACTCCTAAAATTAGTGTTTCTTCTGGATTTCTTCAGTCATCTCCACGTTCAATCATATTATCAATACAAATAAATTCCAATTAGCATATTTTATAAATTGGTCTTACATTATGCTTCTTTGACTTACTATGATTCCGCAAAGCTAAAAGAAGAAAAGGGATTCTGGCTAGCTAGCATTCAGTCATCTCTCTGGAGGCACTGATACATCCACACCCATAAGTATGTACATAAACTCGAGGTTTTTGAATGGAGTGGTACAAATCCCATAGTCCCTGCAGCACTGGGTAGCCTCCACCCCGTGATTTGTTCATGTGTCCATTTCATCCAGAAACTCTTACTGTCTCCACCACTGCTCCTCAGGGGACAGCTGCAACTCTGCAGAATTTCTGATCTGAGATTCAGTGGTCTTTTTTTTTTTCAATTACCTTAAAAAATAATTTAGTATGATCCGTGTTTGAATTACTATGAGGGTGTTCAATAGCTTGATGTAGGGCCATGATTTTATTTATTCTAAAAATCAAGTCACTGAAAGAGTTATCTGAATAGAAATAACATCTTATAAGCACTTATATTTTCTCCCTCAAGCCCTTGAAGTCACAACATGAAAAGTAAGAGCAGGCTGTCATTTATAAAATGTAAGGGGAGTGAAAGCAAAAAAAAAAAAAAAGAGAGTTAGATGTCAGAGCTCAGGAGATTTTGTTTGGCTATATATTTATTATCGGGCTTCCCTGGTGGCTCAGTGGTAAAGAATTTGCCTTCCAGTGCAGAAGATGAAGGTTCAATCCCTGATCAGGGAAGACCCCACATGTCGTGGACCAACTGGGTTCCCCCTACGCCACAACTATTGAGCCTGTGCTCTAGAGTCTGGGAGCCACAACCACTGAAGTCTATGTGCCTAGAGCCTGTGCTCCGCAACAAGAGAAGCCACCACAATGCGAGGTCTGCGCACCACAACTAGATAGTAGCCCCTACTCACAGCAACTAAAGAGTCGTCCAAGCAACAACAAAGACCCAGCACAGCGGGAAAAAAATTGTTGTCCACAAGAAAGCAAAATAAACTATCTCTGGCTTTCTCCAGGTAAAACAATGTATTTAAAATATATTCAAACACAAATACAAGTACCACTTAAATTGATGTTATTAATAATTCACTTAATGTGGACATTTCCAGACCCTGAAAAATATTGTTTTTCCCGACTAGTCCAACTATCCATGTCCAAACAGATCTAATAAACTTTGAGAGACACAAATTTCTTCCTATGTAAAATTTACAAATTTGATCCTAATAGATTCCCATCTGCATATGCCAAAATATAATGTTTTCTAGTTGTTAGCTTTAGAGCCCCAAACTGTCTTACTTTACTTTCCTGCCATTTTCAAGGACTTCCATCAGATCAGTCAAGTCAAGAAAGGTCACAGGTCTGGAACCCATGGCAAATTTGCTCTATTCACTGGTGCATTTGCTGAAGTACATTTTTTATCTTTCAAAGTTGAAGACCACATTGATCGAGTAAGGGATGAATGCTCATACTAATGAGTTCTCCATGCACTTGTTGAGTATTTTTCCTCTGAATTAGTTGAAATTTTAAGAGTTATGCAGGACCTTACTTGGAATGTTAGAATCCAGGGACTATAATCGCCACTGCCACCCCCACCCCAGATGTTTTGAATTCCTCATGACTTCTGATGATGGAGAATGGAACAATCTTTACATCTTTACACCAAGAGAAGAACTTTCTCGTATACAATTAAGGCTGAAGAGCTATCCCTTTAGAACGGTAGCATTTGCCTTTGTTTTACAAGCTGTCTGTCTCCGGCACACCGCCCAAACCTTGAATTCATGGTTAACATTAATCCTTTGCTTTTCTATACATAGATACATATACATTCAGTTCAGCACGTATTTCCTTTCAAACACAGATGTTCTTTACATGCAGTGTTTTATATGGAGAAGTTCATGGAAGATTAGAAACAAAATAAAATGATTTTGGGAAATTCAAATGATCTTCAATTTCTAAAAAAATATAAACTGTATTATATAATTATCCATTGCTTCTTAAACCTTCCCCACCATCCTCCACATATGGAAAAATGATAAGAATGGGGACTAAAGAGACATAGCAAGATGGTTCAGATTGAACTAAGCCATTTAATTTCTTTGTATTGTTGCAGTTTGCTTCTATGATTAAAACCATCATGATTATTAAGAAATAGCTTTCTTTCAGAGTCACATTAGAACCGGAAAAGGAGGCATTTGTCATGCATTGAGATACCTCTGGCAGAGCTCACTCCTCTGAATCATGTCTGCCCTTTCTCCCTTCCTCTTTTAACATTTGGAAAAGAACAGCTATGTTAGTTGATAACAGAGCTGGGAGGAAGGACCAAGAAAGTGATGTGAGCTCTGTAAATCTTCAACCTCGCCAAGGAAAACACATTAAGGTGTTTTTCATGGAAATTCAGCTTCAGTCTACAAATATTCAGAGCAAAGTGACCTTGAATATATATAATACACCAGGATTCTTGGGAAAATACAAGTGAGCCAAAGGAAACATCCTAAAGGAAGAAGTTAATTCCAGGAAAACGATCGGCAAATGCATTTCTTACCTTTTCTGCTGACTGGGCTGTACCAAAAAAGATGGGGATGAAAGCTAACCAAATGATGCAGGTGGTATACATGGTAAATCCAATAGGTTTGGCTTCATTGAAAGTCTCTGGAACTCCTCTTGTTTTAATGGCATAGACAGTACAAGTAACCATCAAGAGAATACTGTACCCCAGTGAACAAATGAGCGAGAGATCAGAGATGTCACACTTGAGCACTCCCCTGGCGTTCTCCGGATCTAGAGTCCTCTGTTCTCCATAGTCTATGATAATGTGTGGTGGGTCCACAACAAACCAGACACACACTCCCAGGAGCTGGATGGAGATCAGGCTGAAGGTGATCACCAGCTGGGAGGCAGGACTGATAAACTTGGGCGCTGTGACAGATTTCTTCCCCTGCTCAAATATTCGGTGGATTCGGTTTGTTTTGGTCAGGAGGGCTGCATAGCTGAAACACATGCCGAGTCCTAGGAAGACCCGCCGGAAGGAGCAGATGATGGTATCTGGGGCTGCAATCATCAAAAAGGTGATTGAATAACAGAGAAAAATCCCCGTGAGGAGCACGTAACTGAGTTCGCGGCCCGAAGCCCTCACGATAGGCGTGTCGTTATAGCGGACAAAGGTCACGATCACAAAGGTGGTGGCGATGATTCCCAAGATGGCAACGAACACAGGCACCACCGCCCAGGGAGAATGCCACTCGAGTTTGATGATGGGGATAAGCTGGCAGCCTGTGCGGTTGACGTTGGGTCTCTGATCCAAAGGACAGAGTTCACAGGACAGCTCGTCTACCTGGTAGTTGTAACCTTCGCAGCGCTCGCAGTGCCAGCAGCAAGGGACTCCTTTCACCGTCTTCTTCCTCTCGCCGGGCTTACACGGCAGGCTGCAGACCGACGCGGGGTGAGTGTGCTCTCTATTGGCCCACTGCATGTCTTCCACCTGTGGGTATAAAATATTAATGAGCCTTCCATTTTCCCCCCATTTGTAATATCCTAATCCTAGCCACAGGTTTGTGATCAGTCACGGAATGCGGACAGGACAGTTTACCATAATAAGATCCTAGAGTTTCTTTCCCTGACTTTATGAAAGTGTTAAATGATTGGGGCCAATAAATCATTCACATCATCAACTTGATGAGTGTCACTAGTTTCCATTTACCTCCTTGATTTGGACCAATCTGACATTTGGAGAAAGATGCATTGATCCAAACAGCTTTAAAACGGAAAAAGAAAGAAAGAAAAGTCCCATGGAAAGAAACTGTGTTAGAGCTAAACTCAGATATAAATGCTCTGAAATACTGGCTAGGATATAAATACACATATAAACAATGAACCAAGTCTTTCTACCATATTTGGGGAAATTCAAGTCTCACTGTGTCAGTTTTGAAAGGAAATGGCAAAACTAGCTACTTTAATCTCTGACACTCCTCATGTGTCCATAGCGACAATTATATGAATGGTTTTGCCTCTGTTTAACATTCAAATTCACTTATTCCCTTCAGCCTTGCATTTTCACATTGTGGAAAAGACCTTGCTGAGTGAGACAGCTTGACGATGTTCCCATTAAACAAAAGTAGGCTTAAAGCAGTGAAATTGATACAAATGAGTGAGATCCCCTAGTACCATTTCTATGTCAAGGCCTTAGGGTTCCCTGTCACTCTTTTGAATTAGACCATAGACTATCTCTATTAAAACAAAAGTGTTATTTTAAAGGAATTTTGCCAGTCATTGACCCCTTACCCTAAATTGGTTTACTAGAGGTTCTGGACCCAATTCCAATGTGGGGAACAGGGGGAAAGGGGTTTCCTAAACCACAAAGAAATTCTGGGGCACCAACTATTTGTCCTATAAGTCAAATCAATTCTGACATCATTTACCTGGAAATAGCATCAAATCTCACAAATGCTATAGGAAAAAAAAAAAAAACACAGAAATTATGGATCAACAATTTATTATGACAAGCAGCTTTTATATAAAAGATAAGCTCGATGAACAGAGCAATTTTATTTATTGATGTGGACAAACAATGATGGACACTCAATTCATCCTCAAACATTTACTGAATTTGTGAGGAAGGAAGAATGTGAGGGGTACCCCTGAGGTAGAAGGAGCCAACTTGAAAGTGCTGAGATCTGGAAATAAAGGATTGCTCAAAGAGGCACAGAGATAAGAGCTGAAGGAATGTTTAAAACAAAACAAAATGAACTGACACATGTATATGGAATTTAGAAAGGTGATAACGATGACCTTGTATGCAGAACAGAAAAAGAGACACAGAAATACAGAACAGACTTTTGAACTTTGTGGGAGAATGTGAGGGTGGGATATTTCAAAAGAACAGCATGTATACTATCTATGGTGAAACAGATCACCAGCCCAGGTGGGATGCACGAGACAAGTGCTCCGGCCTGGTGCACTGGGAGGACCCAGAGGAATCGGGTGGAGGGGGAGGTGGGAGGGGGGATCGGGATTGGGAATACATGTAAATCCATGGCTGATTCATGTCAATGTATGACAAAACCCACTGGAAAAAAAAATAATAATAAAAAAAAAAAAAAAAAAGAAAAACTGTTTTTTTCTAAGACCAGCTCTATAAAAAGTCAAAAGAAAAATCACCATATTCTGTGATAGCCTGGCTCCAAGTTGCTCCCTAATAATTTTACCTCCTGGAATCATGCACTCATGGAGTTCTCTCCCACTTTAAGTGGGCTGATTTGTGTAAACAATAATAGATTCCAGAAATGATGGCATGTGGTTTCTGAGGTTAGGTCATCGATGCATTTTGGCCTCTGCCTTGTTCTCTCTTGGATTGCTCACTTCAGGGAAATAATTAGACTATCATGAGAGTTCTACCGCAGCCCCATGGAGAGGAGCTGAGGCCTCCCGCCAACAACCAGCACCCACTCGCCATGCATGTGAGGGTGTCACCTAGAAAGGGAGTTGTCTGGCCCCAGGCAAGCCTTCGGATGACTGCAGCTCCAACTGACACCTTGACTGCAAACTCATGAGAGACCCTGAGCCAGAAAAACCCAGCTAAGCTGCTTCTGAATTTCCAATCTACAGGAACTGTGTGAGCTTGTCTTAAGCTGCTAAATATGGAGTTATTACACAGCAATGGAAAACTAATGCAACTCAAGTTAAGCTTTCTTTCCCATTCTGTGAACACCACCAGTACAGCAGTCTACTGAGAATCTACTGAGACGGTAGTGACAACTATCTTATACCAAAGTATGCCCCCCAAGTTGTCTACTGTCAGCAATATTCTATCATCACTCTTAAGACTGCCTCCCTTTTGGGAACTAAGTGACTGAGATTGTTTTCATAAATATATCTACTGCTTAAGGATGCTTTCCTTTCTTGAATGTGGTGTGAATAATGGAGGGCAGAGAACTGTAGCCTCTAAGTTCAACATTTGCAGAGGGCCATCAAACCCACCTCAGGTGAAGTAGAGAATTCATGCATGTTTAATTTCAAATATCCTCCCTTGAGAAAGTAGATAGTACTTCATGTGTCCTAAGGGCACTCAAGATTATTAGTTCTACCTTGTCTGTTCACCACAAAGGAAAAGCAATCTATCATAACCCTGTTAATTTTCTATTAGCTTTTAATGATTTAGAGAAGTTATTTTATTTATGTATAAGATTCCATTAGGCAAGAAAAAAGTTAAATTGAAAGTGGCTTCTCTCAAAAATATTGAGAAAAATGAAATGCTCCACTGAGTGGCTAAAATATTGATTTTATACCCTAATGGACTCTTATAAGATAATAAAATATGTTTTGTGAAGGTTATGTTTCAAAGCTAATTATTGTAAAACCAAAATTGCATTTTGTTTGGGGCTTCTATAGATTTATAATGTTACTGTTGAAGAAAATGACAGTAAAAAAAAAAATTCTCAGAAACATTAAACTTCAAGTTTGGTAGAGATCTTAAAGGTCAACTTGTCTAACCACATGTCTGATTCTTTAATTCTCAAAGCACTTTATTTTCTAGAAGGAAATGACTTATTAACAAAGAAATATACTCAATCAGATAGGCCTCATTACAGAAGATAAATATTCATCATTATAAGCTAAGCATTACATTTTTCTTGATCAATTTTTTGAATACTCAACTAGTGAAAAAATATTTCCATAAATAAAAATTAAAGTTATAAGACAATGAAAATACCACATCTTTTAACAACTGTAAATTTTCTTTAAGTAAAAAACAATGTCATGAAATATGTATGACATTTTGTGATATAATGGAGAAAACTATGTATGCTTCAGTAAACATGTTAAAAATACATGACTGCATTTCATCAAGGAATCTATTATGTATAACTATACTGTGTTTTGATACCATAGTTGAAGTCTGTGAGCTAACTAATATCCACCCCAAAAAGGAAAAAATAGCAAACACTTGAGTCAGGTACTTGTAAATACATTAGTATTTGAGACATAATTTATTTTAGATATGATGCCAAATTAAAAATAATACTAATTGAGATTAGTAGTATTAATAGAAATTAAATGTTTTATTTTTCACAACTATGCTATAAAATACAAACATCATTCAGCCCTCTTGCTTTGCTATATTAACAAATTATAGCATCTTCCATAATGAGTAAAAATATTTTAAAATATGTCTTCCTCTCCTTTGGCATTATTCTGATATTAGGATATTTGTGTCTAAACATGTGTTCTAACAAATGGATGATAGCTATATTGATAGACCTTCCAGAGACAAAACCATAGCCCATTCCTGTCTTGATCCAACAGCGATCCATTCTGTAGTCCCCAGTCCAGTTCATTTTATAGAATATGAGCTATCAACCAGCTTCTGCTGTCAAATTCTAGTATTAATGCAGACAAATACACCAACAACTGCAAAACCAAAACTTTCTGAGTGTAGCTACATTTTTTTAATCTTTAATCTTCCCAGACATATATTAAAGACATTATTTTTTATAGAATAATTTTCTTCTGTGTAGTTCTAATAGCTCCTGATAAAAGGGCTTCAAAAATATTTCCCAATTAAAGGTCCCACTGTAATTTATCATTTTCAGTATGCACTACAAAATTCTCACTCAATTTAATACCTCTATTACAGTGTCTTTTCCCCATATATTAAGTTGTATCTTCAACATTATGATTACTATACCTGTGGGAAAATTTTAAAGATAACACAAAGATAACTGATATCTAGTCGTACCATCCTTAATTAGCTCTTTTCATCTTGCTCTATAAATAAGCATAGTATTAATAATCATTTTGATGACTACTTTGCCACATCAGTATTCAAAAACCCAATTCTTCATCTGACTTATGTAACAGCATAATGCAATCATTTCAAGTGAAACTGTACATTTTCTCAAAGGTTTACTCATTAACTTCCATATAATCAATAGGTTTAACAAGTGTACTTAATAAGCATGAATATTTAAAATCAGTATGTTAAATATCAGAGTTTGGTTAAATATTTTGTGAATCATATGGTGTTGCTAATGCAACTCAAAATAAAGTTTATCAATATATTAGTTTATACATTCATATTTATAAATGTTTATATATAAATATATATTGTTTCCTTACTATCTATCCTTTCTTTTGGGTCATGTAAAGCTTTCTGCTTCTGTTCAAAGTGGTAAGTAGGTTTCGTGTCCTTTGCAAATCTAGTAGGTGTGTATGATCCCCAGATTGAAGTCACAGTTTTGTGTGATGTTACAGGTCTACATAACCTCTAAAAATGTAAATACTCCTCCTATTTAAAAAGACAATTTTAAATTAATTAAAATTTTGCTTACAGTAGCATTTAAAATAAAATACTTAGGAATAAACAACAAGTAAAGTGTAATATTTTTAACTTAAAGCTACAAAATATCATTTTAAGAAAGTTAAAGAAATAAATGAAATTCGAAGTTCATGGATCAGAAGACTGAACATTGCCAAAATGGAAATACTCACAAAACTAATCAACAGATTCAACATAATCTCTATTAAAATCTCTTCTGACTACTTTGAAGAAATTGATTAATTGATCCTAAAATTCATAGGGGAATATAAGGGACCCAGAATAGACAAAATGATCTTAAAAGAGTGAAGTTGAAGAATTTACACTTCTCGATTTTAAAATTTCCTATAATACAAAGCTACAATAATCAAGCAGCATGATACTGGCACAAAGAAAGACTAATCAATGAAAGAAAATTGAGAGCTCAGAAATAATCTATTACATATAAGATCAATTGATTTTTTTACAAAGCTGACAGGAAAATTCAATGGAGGAAAAAAATAAATTTCAATGGAGAAAAAAAAAATTCAACAATGGTTCTGGCATAAGACATGTCACCAAAAGAATAAGCAACAAAGTAAAAATAAATAAATCAGACTTCATCAATCTTAAATACTTTCATAATTCAATTAGGAGAGTGAAAAAACAACCCACAGAGTGAGCAAAAATATTTCTAAATCATATATCTGATACAGAACTCATATCAGAATATATATTTTAAAACTCTTAGAATTAAACTGTTAAAAAAGCATGAAATCCAATTAAAAAATAAGCAAAAGAAATGAAGAGACATTTCTCAAAAAAAGAGATATGAGTGGTTAATAAGCACAGGAAAAGATGTTTAACATCATTAGTCATCAGAGAAATGCAAAACAAAACCATAGTACCCACTAGGATAGTCATAATAAAAAATACAGACAGTATCAAGTTTTATTGAAGATATGGAAAAATTAAAACTCTTTATATTATTGGTGGTAAAGTAAAATGGTACAGCTATTTTGGACAGCAGTTTGGCACTTCCGTGAAAAGTTAAACATAGAATTGCCATATGACCTAGCAATTACACTCCTAAATCATTTCAGTCTAAGAAAACTAGAGACATATGCTCACACAAAAATTTGTACATGAATTTCATAACAGCATTAGTCATTACAGCAAAAAAGCAGAAACAATCCATGTCCATTAAAGAAATATACTTTATCTATTCAATCAAATATTAAAAAGAAATAAAAAGAAACAAAGTAATATTATATGGTATGGAATAAACGAGCCTTGAAAATATGCTAAGTGAAAGAAATCAGTCAAAAAGACCAGTGTGTGATTTTAATTTATATGTACTGTCCAGAATAAGCAAAGGCATAGACAGCCAGTAGATTGGTGACTGCCAGGAGTTAAGGAGAGAATGGAATAGAGAGGATTTCTTGGGAGGTGATGAAAATGGTCTAAAATTAGTGGCAATGGATAACATGACTCTCTGACTATACTAAAAACCACTGAATTATGTACTTTAAAAAGGGCAAACTTTATGGTATTTGAATTATCTCAATAAAGCTGTTATTTTTTAAATATGCAAACTATGTTGATACAGTCAGGAAGAATTAACATTCAGTCCTTCATTTGCTGTATAAAAAAACATATTGCATACCCACTCTGTTTGAGACACAAGACTCAACATGAGATTTCAACAGTGACCAAGACATGTCCCATGGCCTCCAGAGTCAGTGCAGGTGGGGAAAGAGATGGCAGAGAGCCAGTCGCAGCTCGGTATTAGACTCCCTGAGAGAGAAAAGCAGGGAGGAAGTGGTGCTTCTAGCAGAGGATTCAGCAGGGGCACTCAGCCTGGGGTTTTGGGATGTATGGACAGCAGCCTGAAGGCTGTATAGGATATAAACCACCAGGAACAGGAATCCCAAGAAGGCATCAAACCAAAAAAGAAAAAAAAAAAAAAGACATTAAAATTCAGGGGTGAGAAGCCATAACAAACTGGAGAAATTAAAGCAATAATAAATAGTAAAAATACAGATTAAAATACTGGATGGAGTGGCAAGAGGTAGGCTAAGGAAGAGAGAAAATGCAAGATCATTTTAAAAGAAACTTACATGCCATTGAGAGGAGTTTGGATGTTATGTTGAAAGTGGTAGTTGGGATCCTCTGAAGGGACAAAGAAAAAGAAATGCAAAAAGGCCAAAAGGTTGTCTGAGGAAACCTTAACAATAGCTATGAAAGGAAGAGAAGCAAAAGGAGAAAAGGAAAGATATATCTATTTGAATGCAGGGTTCCAAAAAATAGAAAGGAGAGATTAGAAAGCCTTCCTTGGTGATCAATGTAAAGAAGTAGAAGAAAACAATAGAATGAGAATGACTAGAGATTTCTTCAAGAAAATTAGGGATACCAAGAGAACATTTCATGGAAAGATGGACACAATAAATGACAGAAATGGTAGGGACCTAACAGAAGCAGAAGATATTAAGAAGACGTGGCAAGAATACACAGAAGAACTGTACAAAAAAGATCTTCACGACCCAGATAATCACGATGGTGTGATCACTCACCTAGAGTCAGACATCCTGAAATGCGAAGTCAAGTGGGCCTTAGGAAACATCAAAAGGAACAAAGCTGGGGGAGGTGATGGAATTCCACTTGAGCTATTTCAAATCCTAAAAGATGAAGCTGTGAAAGTGCTCCACTCAATATGCCAGCAAATTTGGAAGACTCAGCAGTGGCTACAACAAGAAAAGGTCAGTTTTCATTCCAATCCCAAAGAAAGGCAATGGCAAAGAATGCTCAAACTACTGCACAATTGCACTCATCTCACTTGTTAGCAAACTGATGCTCAAAATTCTTCAAGCCAGACTTTAACAGTACATGAACCGTGAACTTCCAGATGTTCAAGCTGGATTTAGAAAAGACAGAGGAACCAGAGATCAAATTGCCAACATCTGTTAGATGATCGTAAAAGCAAGAGAGTTCCAGAAAAACATCTGCTTTATTGACTATGCCAAAGCCTTTGTCTGTGTGAATCACAACAAACTGTGGATATTCTTCAAGAGATGGGAATACCAGACCCACCTGACCTGCTTCCTGAGAAACCAGTATGCTGGTCAAGAAGCAACAGTTAAAACTGGACATAGAACAAGAGACTGGTTCCAAATTGGGAAAGGAATGTGCTAAAGCTGTATATTGTCACCCCATGCTTAATTAATTTATATGCAGATTATATCATGCAAAATGCTAGAATCAAGGTTGCCGGGAGAAATATCAATAACCTCAGATGTGCAAATGGCTCCACATTTATGGCAGAAAATGAAGAAGAACAAAAGAGTCTCTTGATGAAAGTGAAAGAGGAGGGTGAAAAAGTTGGCTTAAAGCTCAACATTCAGAAAACTAAGATCATGGAATCTGGTCCCATCACTTCATGGCAAATAGATGGGGAAACAATGGAAACAGTAACATACTTTATTTATTTATTTTTTTTTTTTTTTTTGAGCTTCAAAATCATTGCAGATGTTGACTGCAGCCATGAAATTAAAAGACACTTCCTCCTTGGAATAAAAGTTATGACCAGCATAGAAAGCATATTAAAAAGCAGAGACATTACTTTGCCAACAAAGGTCCGTCTAGTCAAAGCTATGGTTTTTCCAGTAGTCATGTATGGATGTGAGAGTTGGACTGTAAAGAAAGCTGAGCACCAAAGAATTGATGCTTTTGAACTGTGGTGTTGGAGAAGACTCTTGAGAGTCCCTTGGACAGCTAGAAGATCTAGCCAGTCCATCCTAAAGGAAATCCATCCTGAATATTCATTGGAAGGACCGATGCTGAAGTTGAAACTTCAATACTTTGGCCACTTGATGTGAAAAACTGACTCATTTGAAAAGACCCTGATGCTGGGAAAGATTGAAGGCGGGAGGAGAAGGGGATGACAGAGGATGAGATAGTTGCATGGCATCACCAACTCAATGGATATGAGTTTGAGTAAACTCCGGGAGTTGGTGATGGACAGCGAAACTTGACCTGCTGCAGTCCATGGAGTCACAAAGAGTCGGACACAACTGAGCAACTGAAATGAAGGGGCAAAGATGATGAGCTTTATTGCATAGAAGGATCACTGTGCAGTAGGTTAGAGAGAAGATGGAAGAAATCCAAGGCTAGATATGGTCAATTACCCATCAAGCTGAGGCTTTTGCCGAATTCCAGATGAAAGTGATCAGATTGTGAAAGCTATATATAGGACTATAAAGAAAGCTGAGCACCGAAGAATTAATGCTTTTGAACTGTGGTGCTGGAGAATACTCTTGAGAATCCCTTGGACTGCAAGGAGATCCAACCAGTCCATCCTAAAGGAGATCAGTCCTGGGTGTTCATTGGAAGGACTGATGTTGAAGCTGAAACTCCAATACTTTGGCCACCTGATGTGAAGAGCTGACTTACTGGAAAAGACCCTGATGCTGGGAGGGATTGAGGGCAGGAGGAGAAGGGGACGACAGAGGATGAGATGATAGGATGGCATCACCGACTCAATGGATATGGGTTTGGGTGGACTCCGGGAGTTGGTGATGGACAGGGAGGCCTGGCGTGCTGCAGTTCATGGGGTCGCAGAGAGTCGGACACAACTGAGCAACTGAACTGAACTGAACTGTACTGAGATGAAAGTGATGACAAGAGGAATCCAAAGAGCAGCAGTGAGCAGGAAGGACTTTGTAAGCAGCATCAGGTTCTCAGACTATCCTCGTGGCCCAAGAGGGTGATTAAAGAATTTTAACCAAATGTGTGATCTCATATAAAATAAAATATACATTTTTGAGATCTCTCTCTATATATGTATATTGGATATCAGTGTGGTGACAGATCAGGAGAAAGGATGATATACAAGCAAGAATAAGAATTAAGGGAATAATGTCATAATTCTAGGCAAGACAAGAGCCTATGAACTGTTAGAATCAGTGATTATGAAGAAAAGGGGATGGGTTTAAGATATAGTGGGAAAAAAATAAAAATAAGGGTGGCAAGAAGGAAACAGAAGAAGCAAACAATGCTATCCGGCCTTGTGTTTGAGAGTCATCTTTAGCATTTCACTTACTTCAGCCTTATTTCTGATCAACCACCAACTACATGGCCAGGCATGATCTCACCCCTGCCTAACTCCCAGGTTAGGCTACTTACTCTCCTATTATACGTCACACAACACCTTGTAGTCATCTTCAATGGCACTTTTACAGTAAGCAATTCTGCATTTGTTTTTCTTTTTACTTCAATAAATGGTTTTATAATTTTTTTTCATTTATTTTTATTAGTTGGAGGCTAATTACTTTACAATATTGTAGTGGTTTTTGTCATACATTGACATGAATCAGCCATGGATTTACATGTATTCCCCATCCCAATCCCCCCTCCCACCTCCCTCTCCACCCGATTCCTCTGGGTCTTCCCAGTGCACCTGGCCCGAGCACTTGTCTCATGTATCCAGCCTGGGCTGGTGATCTGTAAATTTTAAATTATGTTCCTTAGAATCACTTAAAGGCTTTACTTAAACTATATCTCACTTGGAAGCAGTTCTTAGAGATTACAGTTTAACAGGTCTGGGAAGGAACCTCAACGTGGTATTTTTAAAAGAAGCCCTTCTTCTTTCAGTGATTCTGTCATGTAATTAGTGAACCACACTTTGCTAAGCACCAAGTTAAATTTATTTTTCTCAGGAGATGAAGAGCCGATTCTGTTTTTCCACCATTGCGTTCCAAAGCCTAATGTGGTGACTAACCCCCAATGAACATCCATAAATATTTGTTGAATAAATGAAGAAGGACTGGAAGAACAAGTGAACAGGTGACGGTGTCTTTTACCCAAAGTCCCAGGGAGGCTTCCAAGCCAGGAAGCTCAGGAATCAGCTGAACACATCAGCTGTGCTCATGAGTCAGGTTTGCCTGAGGCAAAGATTTCCAAGGCACAGTCATATGCAAGGCAGTTGAGACCATGAATATGTATTAGCAAATTCTCACCCACAGAAACAATGGAATGTGTGAAAGGAAGATGTCACAAATGGAGACATGGAAAGAGCAAAATTTAAAGAGCAGACTCAGATAGATTAGCAAAAGAGGATGGGAAAACATGGCCAGATGGAAACTAGGGAAGAATCTAGTCCAGGGTCCAAGAAACCCAACAAACTATTTTCAGAAATGAGGAAGTGCTCAGTGCTGCCCAAAGACAGATTTCATGAGGATACAATTTGAAAATTGAGAGTCCTTGGTTACCTTCATAAGAAAAAAAAAAAAAAAAAATTAACTTTTCTGTGAAATCTTCTCAAACGACTCTATACCACTCAGGGGGGTATATTCCTCCCCTGGATTTCATTAGATACCATTATGTATTTTATTATAACTCTTTGACATTATATTGGGACTCTCTGTTCACTCATTCATTTCCCCACCAGACAGAGAGCAGGGAATCTCAAGGACAGATATTTTTACCTCCCATTATCTGTATTAAGACCTAGGATTCAGTAGGAATTCAATATTTGAAAAAAAAGACATAAATTGATTAATAATTAGAATGTGTGGTAAACACATCTATTACTACTCCAAATTTATAACGATTCTCTATTTGGGGTTTTAAGTAGGATGGTAACAAACATACTCTTCCTAAATCTGTGTGGCCTCTATATCATTTCATCCATACCTTCAGAGAAGCCAATCTGGGGGACACTGTGCTCTGAAGGGCTTCCCTGATGGCTCAGAGGTTAAAGTGTCTGCCTGCAATGCGGGAGACCTGGGTTCGATCTCTGGGTTGGGGAGATCCCCTGGAGAAGGAAATGGCAACTTCTCCAGTATTCTTGCCTGAAGAATCCCATGGATGGAAGAGCCTGGTGGGCTATAGTCGATGGGGCCGCAAAGAGTCGGACATGACTGAGAGACTTCACTTCACTTCATTATACTCTGATCTTATAGGGATGCACCTTAGAGGGATGTTGGAAAGATCTAACAAGCTGATATCTATGAAGGTGGTTGGTGAAAAGAAAATGTAAAGGGTAGTCTGAAACTCTTCATATGCCTTGATTTAGGACTGAGAGGCAGCATTGGAAAGAGGGTGACCACTCTCCACCTATTATTAAACATAGCTGTCCTGTTTAAAAAAAAAAAAAAAAACTATGTCAGCTGCAACAGAGAAAACCATGGTCTTTGGATTTCATCCAGATCTGCTATTTCGTGCTTTTATTTTTCCATAATCTTGGCTATTAATGTCAGTTCCTGGTAATTGCCACAGGAGATGCCCCTTGACTCACCCCAACTCTGTGCAGAGAAAAGCATCTAGGCCAGTGCCTCCTGCCCTTGACTCTGAGGATGAAGAGGGTGGCATCTGCCAGGGAGGATGTTGGGATGAGTGTTGCAGGATGACTGTTTTGGAGGACCAGTAAGGAAGTCATACCTACAACACTTTCATTGAATGGAATGCACTCACCTTATGATAGCATTTCACCCCAACACACTACATATGCAAATATCCAGGGAGCATAGGGTATTTGTAGCCATAGTACTGAAATTGGGTAATCTTTTCCCTGAATTTTAAGTTTGTGATAAAAATCATAATTTGAATGCTATGAAGAGTAGTCATTTTAACTCAAAAGACATTGAGTTATAACTTGTATAATTATGTTTATGATTATATTTTAAATGACCAAAATATTTTTTTTATATAAACGCTTTCTATTTAAGGGCTTCCCTGATAACTCAGTTGGTAAAAAATCCACCTGGAATGGAGGAGACCCTGGTTCAATTCCTGGGTCAGGAAGATCCCCTGGAGAAGGGATAGGCTACCCACTCCAGTATTCTTGGGTTTCCCTTGTGGCTCAGCTGGTAAAGAATCCACCTGCAATGTGGGAGACCCGGGTTTGAGCCCTGGGTTGGGAAGGTCCCCTGGAGAAGAGAAAGGCTACCCACTCCAGTATTCTGGCCTGGAGAGTTCCATGGACTGTAGTCCATGGGGTCGCAAAGAGTTAGACACGACTGAGTGAATTTCACTTTTCCATTTAAGATTAATTCATTTGAATGTTTACTATAAAATGACTATTTCAATCACTAAGAATGATTTGACATGCTAGATCTTTTCTGAATATAATTTAAAAGGTTTCCTATTTTTAATTTGAAATCTTAAAATGTGATATGAAGATCATATATGAATAACTACATTATGGACATTGTGCCTATATTTTATGATGACTAAATTCAGTTAAGCAGATCCTTCATTGCTAATAAGTAAATAATATGAAAATCAACCTGGGGTAATACTCCCTATAAGCAATCTTTTTGACTCAGGATATTCCTTTAAATTTTTCACATTTCTTATTTTTCCTACACTAAGTTGATTTATAAATGCATGCAAAACTAAAACAATTCTTTATAAAGCATTTTGAGATGTTTTGGACAATGTAATAGATGTTCAGTGTAAAACACTTGTCTCTTTCAATTTTAGCCCATATCACTCAAAGTGTATTTAACTCAATCTGTGGAAATTTATAGGAAGTGAATGCTTTCAGAATGTGAGAAGCTAGACAATGAGGTTTAGAATGAATTATTTCCAGTGGAAAGCTACTTTATATAGCTAAGCAAACAGAAAATAAAAAGTGATAATGATGATAAGAGCTAACATTTATTGAGGGTATACTATGTGTCGGAACTGTCCTAAGCACAGAACATTAAATGCTTACGACACCCCATTTGGTTTAAGGGATCACAGAGCAGTAGGTGACTTGCCCTGCATTACACAGTTACTAAGTGATGGAGGGGTATGACGTCATACGCCCAATCATAGCACATTATTTTCTGTACCTGATGGCTCCCAGGGCAGTGCATGACATGATAGATGGTAGAAAAAAATTAAAACTGACCAAAGATCCAGAATAGAGAGATGAGGAGATAATGGAGCAGGCATAACCCATTTAAAGTAAAAGTCCAGATGCAAGAGATGTGGCCCCAGATAGGAGAGGCCCTAGACAAGAGCAGAAGAGTGAATGAGATCAGAGCAAATCAGTTTATTGGGGATGGGAAGAAGATTAGAAAGGACCAAAAGCATTTGCTGATAATTTGCTTAAAGGATTTTTTCACACCAGATCCAATATAAAAACCTCAGATAAGATTAAAAAACATTTGCTTCATGGTTTGAGTACACTCCAGCCTAGGGATTCCTTCACCCTCAAAGTTATTACAGTGAAACCCTGTCTCCAACTAAGATTCTTCTAGCTATTACATTCCATATAAGAACATCATAAAGGAAACTGTATCGATTTAGCATGCCTTATTCACAGTAACTCTGAATGGCACTCCTCCTGCCTGAAAGGTGTTTATAACTTAATCCCAAATGAATATATGCAAACTAAGATACTTTATTTGAAATAAAAAGAGAAGACACCCAGTTTAAAAAAATCTCACTTCTATACTGAATTTCTAGGGACTGCAGACTCTTTATACTACCCACACAGAGACAGGAGGGAAACTGTTAAATACCAGCAAAAAAGGCTGCTGCAGCCAGGAAGGAATAGAGTTATCATAACTGAGACATGTCATAAAAATAAATGACTTTGGGAAAAATAGTGAGAACCTGATGTGACTTTTTAGCCCCAAACCTAGAGGCTAAAGGCTTCCCACCGATTGCAGAATAGAAAGATTGAGAGAGATAAAGAAAAGTTCCCTTGGATCAGCAGGAGCCAAGTGACCAGATAAAAAAGAACAGAGACAAATGAGAAATTGAATGATACAAGAGGAGACCACAGCCAGCCGCAAATATAACTCAGGAATACACTCAAATATTTTCCAGAACTGTTTGTTTTTATGCTTCAGTTCATAGGATAAATGGTATTGAAACACGATGTTAAGACTGTTGCTTAGAATGTGAAACTTTGAACAAATGCAGATATAAAAACTGAATTGTCTGAAACTGGCTCTAACGGTAAAGCATCTACCTACAATGTCAGAGATCTGGGTTCAATCCCTGGGTTGGGAAGATCTCCTGAAGAAGGAAATGGCAACCCACTTCAGTATTCTTGTCTGGAAAATCCCATGGATAGAGGAACTTGGTCGGCTATAGTCCATGGGGTCGCAAAGAGTCAGACACGACTGAGCGACTTCACTTTCACTTTTACAGGGAAAAACCCACATGATGTTGATGTGTTTATTCTGAAAGAGAAGTGACAAATATATCAGAACTAAGACAACAATATAAGAAAATGACCTCTCTGATGTCAGAAGAGAAACATTTTCAATCAGCCATATCTAGCTAAGTGAAAGTGTTAAGTATTAGTTAGTCATGTCCAACTCTTTGCAACCCAATGAACTGTAGCTGTCCACAGAATTCTCTAAGCAAGAATACTGGAGTGGGTATCCATTCCTTTCTCCAGGGGATCTTCCAACCAGGATTCAAACACAGGCAAATTCTTAACCATCTGAGCCACCAGGGAAGTCCTATATAGCTAAGAATGTCCTGCAATTAGGAAGAAGTTATTTATTTATTTATTCGAAAACATGAATTTCAATAGCAGTATAATCAACAAGGTAGGTACTAGGAATATAAAAATGAATTAAGCAACGTTTGAGCACACAAATATCTTGGGAATTTAGAAGGGACTTGAATTCAATGCTAAAATCATGTGATCAAATATTTGGTGTTACTGAAGCTGGGTCATACCTGACTCAAAAAAAAAAAAAAAAAAAAAAAGACTAAAGATTTTCTCTCTAGAAAATGTAAAACTAGAGGCAGGACACCAGGTACATTTGGGATCAGGGTACCACAATGACATCAGTTGTGATAAGTAAAAATATGAATGCTGAATTGTGAATTTTTCCGTTTTCTTACCCTGCCAGGCTCACAGAGTACCACCAGCCTCGCTTACACCCTCTAAGTAGAGGATTTGAAGACTCATCTTTGGGAGACTTTTAGTTAGATCCATCAGCCTGGAAGAAAAGACCTAAACATTGTGACGTGAGGTGATTCCCTAGGGACATATGCTGTCATCAAACACATTCCCGTGCAGAGAGCTGTTGACCAGACTTTCCCTGCACTCTTAGATATGAGTGGAATCCAAGGGTCATGGGGCATGAAGACAATTTCTACTATGAACACTAGGTATTGCATCAAACACATATGTGAAAAAGGAAATTTCAGTATATAAAGACTATACCTAGAGTCAAAAACATTAAAAATTATTAATACCTTCAGAGAGTTTTTTAAATTACATCCATAAAACAAGAATATTCTGTGGAAAATGAACATTCATAGAGAGTGAAATAACTCATAAATTGCAAATCTTTATAACAATATACTTAATCACATTAATTCTATTCATAATTATAATTCTAGATAACTGAGTTAATTATAATTCTGAATTATAATTTCAGAAACAGAAATCAATAGAAGAATTAGAAGGTAAAGTTGAAGTAATATCCCAGGAAGTAGATTAAAGAGACATAGAAGGACTTCCCCAGTGGTGCAGTAGATGGGAGTCTGCCTGCCAATGCAGGGGACATGGATCCGATCTTTGGTCCAGGAGGATTCCACGTGCCACAAAGCAACTGAGCCCCTGAGCCAAAACTACTGAAGCCTGCATGCCTAGAGTCTGTGCTCTGCAAGATAAGCCAATACACTGAGAAGCCCACTCACTGCAATGAGGAGTTGTTGTTCAGTTGCTAAGTCATGTCCAGCACTTTGCGACTCCGTGAACTGCAGCATACCATGCTTCCCTGTCCTTCATTATCTCGGCCCCTGCACAAAGCAATGACTCACTGCAGCCAACAATTTATTAATTTTAAAAGAGACATAGAAAAGGAAATCAGGAGAAAATGAAAGGATCAGTCAAGGATTTAAATAATAATTCCAGAAAAGGAAAATGAAACATTTGAATTATTAAACCAAAAAATCTCCTAGAAGCAAAGAAAAAGACACTTCAGAATAAAAGGACCTACTGGGTGTCCTTTTATTGTACTGAGTACAATAAATACAAATTATACACATATTACAGTATACCCTGTTGAGATTTCAGAATAAAGAAGACAAATTGGAGATCATAAAATATTCTGGTGCAAAAAAAAACAAATTACAAAGAATGACAATCAGAATACCCCAAGAGCCAGGGAACAATGAAACAGTGTCTTCAAATTCTAAAGTAAAATGATTTCAACCTAAACTTTGGTAATTTGCAGTGTAAACATAATATTAAAATGAAGACAAGACTTTTATAAATGCAAGTTCTCCAAAAAATGTATCTTAAATTTTCAGTCTTAGGAGGCTATCAGTTAATATGGTGTACCTATGTAAAAGAATTAATGAAGGAAGAGGGGAAACTGGATTATAGGTACAAAAGAAATGGAAAGAAAAGCTCTGAATTATTGTAAAAAAAGACACTGGGATATAAGGTTTGCCTTTATTTAGAAATATAACAATCTAAATTGAAGAAGCTGGAGAGATATCTCTAAGAATGCAAATATAGTTAACCAGATGTCTTCTGTTGCAAAGTTTGGTAGTGAGTATATAAAAAGCAAAACAAAACTCTAGGCAACCAAACAGTTTTGCAAATGATGATTATTAGGTACATGAAAATGAAAGTTATGATATAATTATATTGGGAGGATGACAGAACAGGAAGTGTAAATGGCAGAGGAGGACAGATATAAAGGAGATAATTCCTCATGTTCCATAGTGAGAAATTAATATAAACTGACTTAGCAGAAAAATAAGAAGTAGAAAGTAAGTATAAGCAAATTACTTAGAAATACAGATTAAAACACATTAAGAAATAAGGAGTTGAATGTAGGTGCATTTGGTCATCTGAAAACAGACAGATATATTGGGGGCTGCCATTTTCAAATGAGCCTTGTGATACCAATGAACTTTTTATAAACATATTTACAAATAAATTTAGTAAACATTTTAAATAAGAACAAGCTGAAAAAACTTAACAAGTACAGTTATAAAGGAAGATGAATAAGAATCAGAGAAGTGCAAGAGAGCTAAAAATGAAATGCCCACTGAAACTCCACACAGGAAGCATTCGAGGGAAGTTGAGAGTCTGCAAAAAATCATCTTCTTGTCTACAGATCAACCTGCAAAGCTTCTTAATCATTGGGGAAAAAATGCAGAGGTAGAAACTATAATAGAAAATAAGGCAGAAACAAGAAGAAAGAGACTTTGAGAAAAATTACAAACAAATAACATTTCTAGAGAAACTAAAACAATTGTTATGGAAAATACAATCAAAGGTATGAGGAAAGAAGGGCTTCCCAAGTGGTTCAGTGGTAAAGAATCCACCTGCCTTTGCAGATGTGGGTTCTATCACGAGGTCAGGAAAATCCCCTGGAGAAGGAAATGGCAACCCACTCCAGTATTATTGCCTGGAAAATCCCATAGACAGAGGATCCTGGCAGGCTACAGCCCATGGCATCACAAAGAGTCAGACACAATTTAGTGAGTAAACAACACCAATGAGGAAAGAAAACATTTCACTGCTATAGAAAAACCTACTGAATGGACTGATGTGCAAAACTAATGGAAGGGAATGATATAAGAATTTTTGATGGGAGGTATAAGATTAAAGAAAAGTCCAATACAAATCAAGCAAGATTAAAAAAAAAAAAAGTCAAACAGAAAATAAAAATGGTGGTCTCAAACATTCCCACAACACAAATGCAGAATACAAGAAGCATAATATTTTTAAAAGAAACTCTTGTGAGTGAAGTCGCTCAGTCGTGTCCGACTCTTCGTGACCCCAAGGACTGCATGGTCTACCAGGCTCCTCTGTCCATGGCAAGAGTACTGGAGTGGGCTGCCATTTCCTTCTCCAGGGGATCTTCCCAACCCAGGGATCGAACCCAGGTCTCCCGTGTTGTAGACAGACGCTTTACTGTATGAGTGACCAGGGAAGTCCAAATGATCACATAATTAATAACTGACAAGTTTTCTTTCACATTTGAGGACTAGAGGAAATATTTCATAGATATGCCATCCCAGAGAAAATATAATACTTTAAAAAGACTTTATTGGAAAAAAAAAAAAGTGTTTGAATTTATAATCCAATAAGGTAAAAAGTAAAGGAAACTTGAAAAGTTCAGAGAAGAAATCATAATATTAAAGATGTGACCATGATCACTGAAATGTGAGAAATCTAACAAAATGGGAGTAAATTGGTTATAAAACTGGGGACAATTAACAAAAATAGTCAAATTAACAAAAATTTACCACAAAAAATACAATCACAATAATCTGGATCCAAATCCCCCAGGTTTCAATGTAAAAATAACCTGCCATGTACTTTTATAGGTAACAAAGTAAACAATGAAAAGAAAAAATGGTTAGACAAATGATAAATTGACAAATTCTAGACCTCAGAGAAAATGTATTTGGAAATGGGCCATAAAGAAATTCTTAAAAAATTAAAATAAAACAACCTTGTCTAGACCATATTTTCTGATGAAAATTTCCAGTAAAACTGAACATAAAGTCATAAACATAAATGCAACCAGTTAAAAATTAAACAATAACTCTCTTTAAAATGTTGAGTCAAAACCACAATTACAGTCATTAACAAATAGAAGATAATGACAGTGCTACATACAGCATTCTGTACTTAGAGCAAAAATTTGTGTTCTTCAGTGCTTTTATTCTAATGCAAAAAGTAATAAAAATAAATGAACTCAGTATTCAACTCTAAAAGCTAGGAAAAATAATGATATAAAACTAAGGAAAATAGAGGGGAAATAGATAATAAAAGTATGCATTAAAGGCTTAGAAGACAGGATAATGGTTAACTAATTAAAAACAGCATCAAAGAACAGTTTTTATGGATCAGTCAATAAAATTTACATATAGCTGGTAAGTTTCAATTGGAAAAAAAAGGGGGAAGATCTCAAATACACAGCCTTAATTCTGAGGTTATAGATATAACCACAAATACAAAAATACGATGCAGCATATAATATAGTATAGTAGTATATTATTTTATAAATATAACCTGACTCTCAGACCTTGAAAATAGACTGTGATAGCTGTACTCTTTTAACTGGTGATTTCTTCCTTTTCTTTCTCTCTTGACCAGTCCTTTAGAAACAATGTTTTATGTCTTTTGCACCATGATCCCCATGCAAACTAGCTTTTGCAATGTGCTCATCTTAAACAATTATGCAAGAAAATTGCACACATTCAAATCCAATGACTTTGCAATTTGACTCTTATTTGAAACCCTCCTGTCTTGACCTCTTGAACCCTATCACTATTGTTTTTCTCCTATGGTCATAATGTTGGTTCTTTCTTCTTTGTCAGGATTAACTCTTTAGCCTTAATGTTTTCTAACTTCTCTATCAGACTTGCCATTCATTCCCTGGCTTCAAACATCATCAGTTCAGTTCAGTTCAGTTCAGTTCAGTTCAGGTGCACCCAACCCTTTGCGACCCCACGGACTGCAGCATGCCAGGCCTCCCTGGTTTACTAAAACTCCTGTCCATTGAGTCGGTAATGCCACCCAACTATTTCATCCTCTGTCGTCCCCTTCTCCTCCTGCCTTCAATCTTTCCCAGCATCAGGGTCTTTTCAAATGAGTCAGCTCTTTGCATGAGGTGGTCAAAGTATAGGAGTTTCAGCTTCAGCATCAGTTCTTCCAGTAAATATTCAGTACTGATTTCCTTTATGATGGACTGGATGGATCTCCTTGCAGTCCAAGGGACTCTCAAGAGTCTTCTCTAACACCACAGTTCAAAAGTATCAATTCTTCAGCACTCAGCTTTCTTTATAGTCCAGCTCTCACATCCATACGTGACTACCGGGAAAACCGTAGCTTTCACTAGACGGACCTTTGTTGGCAAAATAATATCTCTGCTTTTTAATATGCTGTCTATGTTATTCATAACTTTTCTTCCAAGGAGTAAGCGTCTTTTCATTTCATGGCTGCAGTCACCATCTGCAGTGATTTTGGAGCCCCCCAAAATAATGTCTGTCACTGTTTCCACTGTTTCCCTGTCTATTTGCCATGAGGTGATGGGACCAGATGCCATAATCTAGGTTTTCTGAATGTTGAGCTTTAAGCCAACTTTTTCCCACTCCTCTTTCACTTTCATCAAGAGGCTCTTTAGTTCTTCTTTGCTTTCTGCCATAAGGGTGGTGTCATCTGCATATCTGAGGTTATTGATATTTCTCTCTGAAATCTTGATTCCAGCTTGTGCTTCATCCGGCCCAGCAGTTCACATGATGTACTCTGCAAATAAGTTAAAAAAGCAGGGTGACAATATACAGCCTTGACATACTCCTTTCCCAATTTGGAACCAGTCTATTCCATGTCCAGTTCTAACTGTTGCTTCCTGACCTGCATACATATTTCTCAAGAGGCAGGTCAGATGATCTGGTATTCCCATCTCTTTAAGAATTTTCCACAGTTTGTTGTGATCCACGCAGTCAAAGGTTTTGGCATAGTCAATAAAGCAGAAGTTGATGTTTTTGTGGAACTCTCTTGCTTTTTCCATCATCCACCGGATATTGGCAATTTGATCTGTGGTTCCTCTGCCTTTTCTATATCCATCTTGAACATACGTTCACTGTTCACGTACTGTTGAAGTCTCGCTTGGAGAATTTTGAGCATCGCATTACTAGTGTGTGAGATGAGTGCAATTGTGTGGTAGTTTGAGCATTCTTTGGCATCACCTTTCTTTGGGATTGGAATGAAAACTGACCTTTTCTAGTCCTGTGGCCAATCCTGATCTTGCTATTCACCAGCTATTAACAACATTCCCAGTGGTCTGCTGACCAAGCACCATGAGACAGAACCAAAGTATGAGAAAGAAAATGCTTCATGTCTAAAAACGTATCCATCATCTGGCCTAAGGCATTTTCCTCTTGATTTCTCTAATTTTGTTCAGTTAAATTTCATAGCCAGTATCAGCTACTATATATATATATTTTTTTCTTTCATCCGTTCATAGTTTTGTTCAGCCCCACTGTAGTCATTTGTCATAATGCCATTATTTGACTGCCATAAAGGGCTTGCAGCTTTTCTTATATAACCCATCTTTTACATGCACATCAGGGCTTGGTCAAAATATTCTGAGCATCTTCTTCTACATTTTTCCTTTCCTGATAGAAAATTACAGTGGGATTTTCCAGGCATGAATACTGGATTGGGTTGCCATCTCCTCCTCAATGGGATCCTCCTGACCCAGTGATCGAAACTGCATCTTCTGTGTTTCTTGCATTGTAAGTGGATTCTTTACCCAGTGAGCCATTCGGGAAGCTCCGCTTTTCAAGAATACAATGCAAAAATAAAAGTTGGTAACCTAACTTTACACCCTCAAAAGCTCTGCTCGACCTCTTTCAAGTGTTCCATAAAATGCCCATTCAGGGGCTATATGCCTCACTCAGTTTTTATTTTTTTCTTAATTTTTATTTTTTTTTCTCACTCAGTTTTTATATTCGTTTTTCTGAAATACATATTTTGGCTTTCCTTCTTGTTTACTCCTGTTTTGCCTCTGCCTAGAAAAGCATGTTTCCATTTTTGGCTATCAAAGTAGTACTGTTCAGTTTGCATGCAAGGAGCTCGGCGGTTGGCACTCCATCCGAACGAGTGAAAAGCTGAACAGACTGAGCCAACAATAATTCCAAAATCCCTAAAAGTGGTGAGGACACAAGGAGTAACACAGACCCCAAGAATGGAGAGACAGAAAGGTGAATGGGGCTGGTCATAGCTTGAAGGAGTAAGAACCACCCTGCTCCTAACAGGTACCACCATGGAAGCCAGTGGTGGGGTAGGAAAACCTTAACTGTAATTGTTGGAGACTCGATGTGGGCAATGCTAGTAGGAGTTAGAACTACAGTGGAGACCAATCACAATTTTGTGGGATTTATTCCCTGGAGATTGTGGGATTTATTCCCCATAGATTTGTGGGATTTATTCAACTAGGTTCTCACAATAAATACCAGAGAAACACTAGTGAAGTTCACAGTCTGAGATCTCATCACAGAGTTACAACTCTTCTCTCACCCCTAACACTCTGTGATCACAATACTATAGGCCGATGTATGGCAATTTCTTTTACCCAACCTATCTTATCAAGAAAATAATCTCCAGGTACCCTGGAAGGCAAAAAAAAAAAAAAAAAAAAAAAACAACAGCAACCCATAATTCTAAGAGGCAGAGCAAGTGTAAGACCCAGACATGAGAGTGATTTTGAAATTGTCAGATTCAACATTAAGTTTTGGAATCAGATCAGGATTTAAACTCTGTTTTATGACTTACTAAAAGTACTTCTCTGAGCTTCAGTTTCCCCATCTGTGAAAACAGGTCAGTAATAATACCTTACTTCAAATGATATTTTGAGATCTGAATGGATGAGTCCATACAAAGTCCTAGAACAGGGTAAGTCTGATAAGCGTAGTAACCATCATCCTTAACAACCCTGCTCCCCTTCACTTACATATTTCCTCTACCTGTCATTCTGGCTGCTGCTGCTTCATGTCCCAAAATACACCTAACATCTCCTACTTGCTGCTTGAATGAGATACCCTGTTTTCTATTTCCTACTCTAAAATAAGTGTAACAAGCAACATATCAATTATTTAGGAAAAAACCAAATGTTCTAGTCTCTGCATACATTATTTTTTCCAGAATGTACAGCTCTGGTATATTACTGCTATCGCCTCATTGTTGTGTGACTGACATATTCTATGTGCTGTTTTCATTTTAGTGATATTAAATAAACACAATGATATTTCTACTTAATATTGAATGGCTTCTGTTAGTCAGAGATCTCTGCATGCTGTTAAGTTGGTGATGTAGCTCTAAAAATATATCCTTTTCGTGATATGGAATATTAACATTTCAGCTTTTGTGGATGGGCCTAGAGAGTGCTATACAGAGTGAAGTCAGTCAGAAAGAGAAAAACAAATATTGTATATTAATACACATATGTAGAACCTAGAAGAATGGTATGAAGTGTTAGTTACTCAGTCTTGTCCAACTCTTTATGACCCCGTAGACTGTAGTCCCCCAGGCCCCTCTTGTCCGTAAGATTCTTCAGGCAAGAATACTGGAGTGGGTAGCCGTGCCCTCCTCCAGGGGATTGTCCTGACCCAGGGATTGAACCCAGCTCTCCTGCACTGCAGGGGGACTCTTTACTGACTGAGCCAAAGGGGAAGCCTCTGAAAAATGGTATAGATGATCTTATTTGCAAAGTGGAAACAGAGACACAGACATAGAGAAGAAATACATGGATACAGAGGGGGAAGGGGAGGTGGGAAGAGCTGAAAGATTGGAATTGACACATATACATTATGGATACTGTGTATAAAATAGATAACTAATGACAGCGCACTGTATAGCCCAGGGACTCTACTTAACCCACTATGGTGAGCTAAATGGGAAGGGGGTCCGAAAGGGAAGAGAGCCGCACACGTGGCTGATTCGTTTTGCAGTCCAGTAGAAACTAACACAGCACAGTAAAGCAACCATACTCCAATAAAAATTAATCAAAAACAATAAAATAAAATGCCAACTTTGTCACCTGTGTTCCCCGAAACAGTATTTCATTTGGCCAAATCCAATTCTGAAATAGTAAATTTAACACATGAGTGAATGAATGAATCTCAATACTTTGTAATACTTTGCTTTCCATAGATAGACTGTGTCTCTCTTCCAAAACCTGACATGAACTTTCCAAGAGATCCACTCCAGCCTAGTAACCCAGACTGAGATTTAGATATTAGACTCTTAGAAGTTAACCCAATTGTTATTACAATATGAATTAAGACTCAATTGCATTTCAGCATGCAAGCTTATTTTAATATCTCCAGAGGTTTGCTAGGTGTCAGTGTTCATGAAAATTTCACACATCTAACTATGGATATAGTTGAAAAGCAAATCAATGACAGCTCATCAATCAAAATATAAGAGGACAAGTAAACTCAAGATAAAAGCTGAATGCATTTTCTATTGACAATGGCAAGACAGTTAGTTTCGTTATTCACCAAACCACAGATGATGTGAAAGAAGGATTACTTCCCTGCTTCCAAACTGAGATTTGGTGCTCGTTCATGGTTTACTTTTTCTTCTTCAATTTCAAAGTCTATCCTCTGCATGCACATATATAATAAGTTATCAATGTTTTCTGTTTCTAGAAGCATACTATGTATAAAATCTTTTCTCAGTAAGATTTTAAATGAGTGAATTAAATAGAGCTTCCTAACAGTGGTTAAGTTTTTGGTTTCAGTTTGATGGAATAGAAGTTTGCATTCCTGTAATCAGTAAATGGAAGAGTGCAAATGTAAGAATATCCAAAAATTTTGTAGATAAAAATCAAAATATGTAAATTTCAAAGAGACCACTAAATAATATATCAAACAAAAGAAGGGCATGGGAGAAAAGAACAAGAAAAGACAAAGCACACAGGTATTATTTTACCTAAAGTCAGTTTTCTGCTTTTAAGAGGAAATCAGAATAGAAATTTAGTTAAAATTATTTTTTAAGTCTTTAGATATAGTTTTTTTTTGTTTGTTTCTTTTCTGATGTTTTCAGTCTTCCTCTTTATAGTCCTAAGTATTGTTTTCCAAGACACTAAACTATATAACTTTGTTTATAATATTTTAAGAGCAACACAGGTTAATATTTGACATTCTTAAAGAATTCTCTATTTCTTGTTTGGAGTATAATAGGATAAATGCAAGAAGAAAAGATTAAATTGGAATTTGAGATTTTCAGTCTGTGGACATAAATTGCTCTTATTTTCAGAAGAGCATCATGAAAATGAAGAATGTGTTGCCTACACCTCTAAATGAAGGGGTGAGAGCAGTTAGAATAAATTATGATCTCCAAACTCAAGGAAACACTTAAATACAAAGCAAAAAGCATAAATAAAATTATTTAGAACAGAAACACCAGTAGAAGAAAACAGATGCAATTTATCTTCCTAACAGATTCATGGGAAACTTAATCTGGTTCATGTGAAAAAGATAAACTAAGGTACAATTTACAGCCTAATCCCATGACACTGTGCCATGCTGCACACGGGTTATCCATAATTAGATGTGAAGAAACAAGGCATACAGATGACAAAAGCAGCTTCAGATGAATTGCTTAGGCAAGAGATGATCTTCATAGCTTGGATTAAGAGCTAGGCAAAGTCCAACAGGGTCTGGCTAGATTTCCCTGCCTTCACTATGATCAGCTTACACAATGCTGGGAACAGCTCTGAACCAGAATTCCTGCCTTGTCACACGTAAACTACTCTGTAGGAAGATAGTCATCAATTATCGGAAATGAATAGTTATCACAAACATCAGCATTTATTGTACTTGCTATATTACATAACCTTGTCAACCATTCAGATGACCAATTTATTGTTTATTATTACAACTGCTTTTCTAGGTGTTATATATTAACCTCAAGGCAAATCATTTCTTCTGAGAGTTTCTGGTATTTGATGCTTCAGATTATTAAATGAAGGTTCTACTAGCATTTTGTTATTCTTATTCAGCTTTTATAGCTTATTTTGTTTTGATGTTTGTTTGTTTGTACTGTTGTAAGTGCCCAGATAATTTTTTCCTCAAAGTGTAAAATCAGGGTAGAATACAAATGTCTCAGGATGAATTTCACTTTGAACATTACATTTAAATCCTCTCAGTTTAAAATTTGGTAATACCCATGAAAAGTAATTTTATTTGCTCTAAGAGGACATGCAAAGGAAACATTGTATCTCAGAATACTAAAAGTACAGTGGCTCTGTCTACAAAGCACCAAACACATCCTGTTGAAAAGTGAGCATAATCTCATATCTGAAAGTCCAAAAAACAGCATGTGGCTTTCTTGTCCTTTGTTGTTGTTGTTCCGTTGCTAAGTTGTGTCCAACTCTTTGCAATCTCATGGACTGCAGCACACCAGGCTTCCCTGTCCTTCAGTATCTCCCAGAGTCTGCTCAAACTCATGTCCATTGAGATACTATCCAAAATCTCATCCTCTGTTGCCCCCTCTCCTCCGTCTTTACTTCCCCAAATAACAAATGATTTTGAGGTTAGATACATACAGTTGGAGAAATATCCCACTTTGTCTAAAGTTACTTAAGTGAGAGACAAAACACTTTGTATCCACGAATTAAAATTACTCAGGAGAGCAGATGCATGTTTGAATAATTTCAGTTCTCAAAGTGAGGCAAGCAGTTAAAAATAAAGTTATTGTTTTATGGTTTTCAGATTGGCACCTACATTGTAAAGCTTCAAAATAGGGCTCTGGGATGACAATGGCAGCTAGAGGCACAATAGAAAAGCAATCCTCTTTGGAAAAAAAGGTACATGATTTTATAAATTTTAGTTAGAAGACTTGCCTCATTTTCAGAGGGAAACTGCAGTCCTACAAACATCAATCATGCCTGAAACTATTAAAATAAAAAAGATACAAGAAAAGAACTATATTTTTTGTCCCAAAAAAAGTTTTTCTTTTCTTTTTTTTTTTTTTCCTCTAAAGAAAGTGTTAGTTCCATTACATTGTCTTCAGTTCTTCAGTTTCTTTCTTTAACCAGGTATAAATGCCAAGCCTTCTTCATTGGTATCTTTAGTCTTATTTAGAATCCATAAAGATACATGAAAAATTATGGATATAATAAATATTGTTTTGAAGAGAGGGGTTAGAGGACACCACAAAGTAGAAATACAAAAGAAAAAGACAAAATAGAGCCTTGCTCTTGCACTAAAAATGAGGTACCTGCAGTGACTTGTTGTTTAGTCATTCAGTCGCATTTGACTCTGTGACCCCATGGACTGGACTGTATCCCTCCAGTCTCCTCTGTCCATGGGATTTCCCAGGAAAGAAAACTGGAGTGGGTATCCATTTCCTCCTCCAGGGTATCTTCCCATCCCAGGGATTGAACCTGAGTCTCCTGCTTGGCAGGCAGATTCTTTACCACTGAGCCACCAGAGAAGCCCTGCCTGCAGGAGACTGCTCCCCAAAGAAGGGATCAAGGATCCTTCCCTGTAACACTCACTGAACCGCTGTCTCCATATAGACTGGCAGGCACAGCAGACTTTGGGAATGCCGCATTGGTGATTTCCTTCCCTGTAGGATTTTTAAGAAGAAAACTATGCAATCTTAACACAGTATTGATGGGAGACATATTAATACATCTTATACTACCTGAACATTATTGACTGAAGACATCAATACATTTTTAGAGAGTGATACAGTTAACATCATCGTGCAAAGTTGTTAGAGCTTAAAATTGATCAAGTATTCATTATACAACTTGTGGTTGTTGGTATCATTCACATTTTCCTCCATTATGTTTTTGTACCAACTTCATGTGTATTATAAATGCAAGTTTATTACCATAGATTTTTTTAAATGATGCATCACAAAGTTTCTCATTTCTAAAAAAGCCTTCCACAAAGATCTACCTTGTCAACTATCAGGTAAAAATGAAAGAACACAAACCTAGACAGCATATTTAAAAGCAGAGACATCACTTTGTCAACAAAGATCTGTATAGTGAAAGCTATGGTTTTTCCAGTAGTCATGTACGGATGTAAGATCTGGACCATAAATGAGGCTGAGTGCTGAAGAATTGATGCTTTTGAACTGTGGTGTTGGAGAAGACTCTTGAGAATCCCTGACTGCAAAAAGATCAAACCAGTCAATCCTAAAGGAAATCAGTCCTGAATATTCGTTGGAAGGACTGATGCTGAAGCTGAAGCTCCTAATGCAAAGAGCCAGCTCATTGGAAAAGACACTGATGCTGGGAAAGATTGAAGACAGGAGGAGAAGGGGACAACAGAGGAGGAGATTGTTGGATGGCATCACAGACTCAATGGATATGAGTTTAAGCAAGCTCTGAGAGATGGTGAAGGACAGGGAAGCCTAGTGTGCTGCAGTCAATGGGGTCACAAAGAGTTGGACACCACTCAGCAACTCACCCACAACAGCAAAATTCTGGAGTAAGTAATACCCACAGGACCAAAAAATTAAAAAAGTGCTGCCAGAAAATACAGAGTCTCCTCTTCCAGGGAAAAGTGCAGTGAAACACAGTATAATTATAATAGATGTTCTGTTCCTCTGCTATTCTGCCTATTACACTTGAATGCAATATTAGAATGCTTTAGTAAGATATGTAGAAAGTTTCCAATAAATACAGTAAGTGCAAAAAAAGCTCTTGATATTTACTCAAACGTGAGTGTTTCAATATTGACTTTTACATAACAAATCAAAAGCTACAGTTGTTAGTTTCTGCAAAAATCTCCCAGTCAATAAATGAAGAACCAAGGCAACTATACTAGACCTCAGGATCCAGAACTATGAGGAGGGCAACTAAGTAGAAAAACTAACGCTTGTGATAAAGTCAGGCTTGGATGGCCTGTTGCCACTTAGTGAAGAGGGCCAAGTACCCTGATGCAAGGCAATCTTATATGCGTTTCACTATAGAAAATCATGGTTTGGAAGTGGCGTGTGTGACGTGCACTGTAGACAAGAAAATGGGCCACAGGTAGCTGGAAAAGCAAAATTAGCCCAGTGCTTGCTTGGAGAGCCCCATGGACAGAGAGGTCTGGCAGGCTACAGCCCAAGGGGACACAAAGAGTCATACACGACGGAAACGACTTAGCACACAGCATGCACACAGATCATGAAGGAAATATCGGCTGCAAGTAATTTCAACACCAGTTGAACAGTTTCAACTTTAACAAGATTGAAACTCCATCTCGATTACAGATGCTGGATCATTCTTGAATGGATTAAATTGTCTTGCAACTCAGTTCCTTTTAAAATGCCATTTAAATGACCTAACAACTTATAATGATACACAGTGGTGGGGGTGGGGTGTGAAATGTGGTTAACATCAAAAACCGCTCAATTGATTTGGTGAATTCTCCCAATGGTACCAAAATCTCTGAGGATAAATTTGGGATTTCAGGGCTCCACATGGTAAGAATGCAAACCATTATTTTAAATTGGAACTGAAAGTTCCAAACTTATTCTTCTGTTGTGTGGGCTCAGCATAAGTAGTGAGTGTAATGCCACTGGAAGTGACATATGTGTCCATTTGCAACTAGATATATTAGATTTTCTTTGAAATTCTCTTCAATCACTCTCTAGTCTTAAATAGCAGCATCTGTAATTGTGTCAACAGACATGATCATTTTATGATCTGAGGAAGCTGGAACAACAAATCCAATGCCACTTGAAATCTAACCCAATGATATAAAGCTGCATTGTCAGAGAAGGCTGATCTTTACTTATGTATCAGCAGTAGCACTTATATCCTATGTTGACTTTGCTTCATTTTATTTAAAGGCACCACTGAACTTCTGTTTCAGATGAAAGAACCTAAAAACGTTGGACAATGAACTTTTCAAAGCCATGTAATTTTTAGTCTACATTAGTGATTATGTAAATCATATAATTTTAACTATAAAGTGAAAGTGCTAGTCTCTGTCATGTTCGACTGTGACCTCATGGACTTCAGCACGCCAGGCTCCTCTGTCCATGGAATTCTCCAGACAAGAATATTGGAGTGGGTTGCCATTTCCTTCTCCAGGGGATTTTACCTTCTTTAACTAGAAGTCAGGTTATTGGCAAGGCTTCTAACTATCAGGAACTGCTAACATTCTACCTGCTTTATACAACACAGAAATAACATTGATTTATTATATTTGATGGAAAGGTAGCAAAGAATAGAGAAAAATTATGTAAAAACTTTTATATTCTTGACTCATACATTTTAGAAAGATGTTTATTTACAACTTGAGATTTCAAACAGCAGGAGAAAATACTTATAGTCAGCATTTCACTGTTATTTATAAATGAGTCAATAAATAAGTAGAAATCTCTGCATAGAGATGAAACAAACCAACAACACGCCAAAGAGGACAATGAAAACAAACAAACAAACACCACAGATGAAATTTATTGGTCAAAACATGTCCTTTTTGGATAAGAACACAGTGTGATGAGTAGTTAGATCTGATTTGGTAAATAAATTACTTTCTCTAATAGGCTTCTTCAAGGAGACCAAAAATAGTCTAATGAAGCACTGTAATTCTATAAGTACCACTTTGAAGTATTAGCATTCCAGCCTTGGGGATAGGATTAAACAATTCTGGGACTGATGGCATTTAGGAATAGTATGAGGATAGCACAGTTATCCATTGAAGATAGATAAAATAAACATTTACTAACTTGGCTAAATAGGAACTTTAACAAAATACACTAATGAATGACAGTCTTGTGTTTAATTTAATTATTGTAGCAGCCTGTGAAGTTACATGCGCTTTTCCAAGTCACTCCTTAATGTGAGTTGTAAGAAAATGGAGTTTCGATACTGGAAATAAGTTTTATATAACACTTTGTTTAGTCAAACTTTCCTACTTATAATGACTCACTGCATGATATACTGATCCACCAGCTGTCAACACAACAGAATATATATTCTATTAGTCCACCTGGTTCACCATGATTACTATTATTGGAACTTTCTATCTTGCATGCCCTTAAGGAAAAAAAAAATACAGCAGTAGTAAAACAAAAACCAATTCAGGATGATACACCATATTGCTACCAAAATGATGCACTTCCCAGGTAGTTCAGAGGTAAAGAATCTGCCTGCTAATGTAGGAATCACAGGAGACATGGGTTTGATTCCTGGGTTGGGAAGATCACCTAGAGTAGGAAATGGCAACCCATTCCAGTATTGCTGCCTGCCAAATCCCATGGACAGAGGAGCCCAGTGGGTTCCAGTCCGTGGGGTTGCAAAAGAGTCAAACACAACTTAGTGAATAAACAATAACAACAATACACACTATATTTCATTTTTACAGTTAGGTCACAAAGAGCTGGACATGACTGAGCATGTGCACTCCAAAACGATAATACGTTCTGACCAGCAGCAATGATTTATAGGTCCTTCCTCATCTATGCATGAATTTTCTATTGTTTTTCTTTAAAATGGGTAAGTGATGTATAAGGTACTTTCTTTTAACTTTTAAATCACACTTTCTCTTTAAATAATATATCCAATTGGCTTATCTTTAAAAAAAAGATATTTCCCAAAGCCCTGAAATGTAATAATAAAATTCAGAGAGTATATATAAACTAGTTGTGTGTTGTGTGTTAGTCGTGTCCGACTCTTTGTGACCTCATGGACTGTAGTCCGCCAGGCCTCTCTGTCCATGGGATTCTCCAGGCAAGAATACTGGAGTGGGTTGCCATTTCCTTCTCTAGGGGATCTTCCCAATCCAGGGATCAAACTCAGGTCTCCTGCATTGCAGGTGGATTCTTCACTGTCTGAGTCACCAAGTAAGCCCATAAAATAGTTAAAGATGATAAAATCATTAACTGTCAAGCTGGATGGATCATTAAGAGGACTGAACTATAGTTGAATGAGATATATTATCTTGATGGCTGAATTTTATATTGGAGTATCTCGGGGTGAAACTCTTAATAAAGAGAAATGGAGAAAGGTTATATTTGTGTCCAAGGTTTCACCAACACTCAGTCATTTTCTCGTGGCAAAAGGAATGTGCTCACTTCCAAGGATTCTTGAACTGCTTACCCGGGTGACTAGTGATAACTGGTTAGATAACTGTTTTTTGAGTTTTAATTGGCTATGGCATCCTGACATGAGGGATATTTACCATATTAAGTTTCATCCAAAGAAATGTAACACTAAATAAGTGTTTAATGTTGAAGAAATACTTGGTTAATGTAAACTAAGTAAGAAGTTTCTATGTGGTACATCATTTAAGAATCTAAATTAGGAAATAACATTTAGGTAAGACTTATGTTAAAATATACCAGTCAAGAATACAGGAGTGGGTTGCTAGTCCCTTCTCCAGGGAAGCTTCCTGACCCAAGGATCGAACCCAGGTCTCCTGCATTGCAGGCCAACTGGCTCTTCCTCTGAGCCACCATGGAAGCTCTATGTTAAAACAAAGGCTTTAAATAAGTGAGGTCTAAATATTAAAAAGACAGTTAAAGCAAAGAATTACTGAAGGAATGTATGGTTAAGTAAGTGGCTAACTATTATTATTCAAAGTATCTCAGAATGTCCCATTGTACAATACCTGGATACAATGTTTTTAGCTATAAAGCCCATTATAATGAATGTGGCAATCCCTTAGCCTCCTGGTTCTTGTATGTACTTCTCCCTGTTATACTGCAGTTAGCAAACTTGACCCTGTAGAATCCACAGGCATTAGACTCCACCCTCAGTTAATTATGACATCAATGATATTTTTAAATTCTTGGTATTTTAAACCATTCTGAAGTCCTCTTTGTGTAACAGCAGAACTGCTGCTTACCCCATGAAGTTAAGACAAGCATATTTTACTAGCAACACTCATAGTTTTCATGCCACCCCCCAAAATACTAAGAAATCATAATGCTGAGTGAGCCTTTTTCTTTGACCCAAAAATCTAAGTTATAAACCCAAAGCTGAAAGGTCTAAGAAGAGCTGCCCCCAAAACGACTTTGATATTTGATTTACATTCTAGCAAGGAGTCAGTAAGCTACCCTAAAAGCCAACCAAGAAGATTCAGGAGCATCCCACTTCAAGGATGGACATCCCCTCCCCCTCATCCCATCATAACCCTAAACTTTCATCCATACATGGATAAAATTACTGTGGGAGGACATCCATCTAAAGGCACCCATCTGGTGTTCCGGCCTTATGAGAAAGGCTCTATTCACAGTAGAGACGATTGATATCTGATGAAAAGATGTTCTGGATGAATTTCTACTGTGCAACAGAAACTACAGGTATATTTGGAGCTACCAACAAAAAGAAGGATGGTGAGATAGGTTTTTAGAATATCCTGATGCATGCCCTAAGGTGTATGAGGCTGTATGTCAACACAGTGAGTGTTTATTGCTACAGAGTACTCAAGCCTGGAGACTTGGCTAGAGGAGCCTGAATCAAAGAGATAAAAAATGACAACAGTAAAGAGCCTCATCCAGTCTGAAGTTGAAAAGTGTGATGATTATGATTACACTCAGGGAGAGTGGGTGACTTCCAGGACCTTGGAGATGGGGAAGAGGATTTACTAGCAGTTAATGTGGCTCCACCTTTACGTGGAAAACACAGGAGTTACATAACAGGGAGGCACTGTAGGTAGGATTTTCAAGCAGCCTCTGAGTCAAGCAATGAGACATCTCTCCTAATCACAGAGATTTGTCTGGAAATTTTGATCAGTAGCAAAGGCCAAGGGATATTATGGCTGTTGTTTTCTGAAGTGTTTCTCATCAGAAAGGCTGTGAGGATGAAGCTGAACTCACCTCAAAGAGATCAAAACATCTACTGATTCAGAAGATACCTGTCAGCCATAGTCACCAGCAGATGGAACTAGACTGGGACCAGACTGAAGTCAAAGATATTTCACAGTTACTGACAAGACACCAGATGAACTTATTCTCACCTATTACTCCTCTCTGCCCCCTTGCTAGCTGTAGAGAGAGAGAAATAAGATGCTTAAAAAGAGAACACTAGTCTTGGACACAACCCCCCACTCATTCCTGCCCATAGTCTCTAATTTACACTTCAGTTGGCCAAAATAACAGCTCTAGCCTATACTGGGGGTGTAAGGGGTAGAGCTTTGGATAGGATATGAGCTTGTAGCCATAAATGATGCTGATCATTTTGATTGCCAAAAATTATCAGAAAACTATGGAATATGCACTCAACTTTTCTAAAGAACTGGAAGAGAAGTAAGCAATGTTTTGTTTATACCCCCAATAAATTTAATAATCCATTTATAAAAACAATAAAGGAAGACGTTTGGCTGTTGTTTCAGAGTTTGAGGACATCAAAATTGGAAAGAAGAATAGATCAGAGATGAGTATAAAAGGACGGAAGTTTCTAAACTTTATATTATCTCTTGGCTCAAACATTTCCAACATGAATTCATTATTCTGTTTAAAGTTTTAAGAATTTCATGACATCAACTATATTCATTTACAATGACAGTAAAAAAAAGAGATATTAAAAATAAAATATTTCTAGATGATTCACTTATTTTTAAATTCTTTTCTATTAACATGAGTGATTCAGAGACTTTGTCAATACAAAAACCAAACAATCTAGGTTATCTAATTAGCTGACAAAACATGTTTCTCCGGTTTACACTTCTCCATGAAAACTTTTCTCTCTGTCTCTTGGTATGGCCTTTTCTCTCTGTCTCTTGTCTCACTGCAGACTATTATTTTAACTTCTTATAACTTCAAATTTTAGAAGATTTTAAAAATGGCAGAACTTGGGTAAATGATTAGTCTCCTAAATTTATTGTAGATCATCCATTTGTTGACTGCTAAAAATTATTATTAAAATGTGCACATTATTTCAATTAATAATGTCTACCCTAAACTTAAAAATGTCAACCAGGTTAAAAAATACATGGAACTATTCTTCCATAGGATTTTTTATAAGATTAAAATTAATTTTAAAAAGAGTGGCAGTAGAACCTCTGGTGTCTTTAGTATCAGGACAACTGTTTGTAGGAAATCATGACCAAAAGGTTTGTATCTAGCTAAGGTGAAACATGTGAAGTCAAGGTAAAAATCACTATCAAGCTTGACTGAAGTGAAAGGGAACTCAGGAAACAAGAGCAAATCAAGGCTTGTAATCCCTGAATAGAAACCAGAGAACAAATTCACTGCTGAACGCTAATGTAATGATCCAGTACCATGCTCATCATTTTCAAATTTCAAAATTTCACTCAATCACACTTCTTAAAATAATTTTTTAGTTCAAAAGTCTGTTCTGTATTTCTGTGTCTCTTTTTCTGTTCTGCATATAGGGTTATCGTTATCACCTTTCTAAATTCCATATACATGTGTCAGTATGCTGTAATGTTCTTTATTTTTCTGGCTTACTTCACTCTGTATAATGGGCTCCAGCTTCATCCATCTCATTAGGACTGGTTCAAATGAATTCTTTTTAACGGCTGAGTAATATTCCATGGTGTATATGTACCACAGCTTCCTTATCCATTCATTTGCTGATGGGCATCTAGGTTGCTTCCATGTCCTGGCTATTATAAACAGTGCTGCGATGAACATTGGGGTGCACGTGTCTCTTTCAGATCTGGTTTCCTCAGTGTGTATGCCCAGAAGTGGGATTGCTGGGTCATATGGCAGTTCTATTTCCAGTTTTTTAAGGAATCTCCACACTGTTTTCCATAGCGGCTGTACTAGTTTGCATTCCCACCAACAGTGTAAGAGGGTTCCCCTTTCTCCACACCCTCTCCAGCATTTATTGCTTGTAGACTTTTGGATAGCAGCCATCCTGACTGGCGTGTAATGGTACCTCATTGTGGTTTTGATTTGCATTTCTCTAATAATGAGTGATGTTGAGCATCTTCTCATGTGTTTGTTAGCCATCTGTATGTCTTCTTTGGAGAAATGTCTGTTTATTTCTTTGGCCCATTTTTTGATTGGGTCATTTATTTGAACTTTGTGGGAGAATGTGAGGGTGGGATATTTCAAAAGAACAGCATGTATACTATCTATGGTGAAACAGATCACCAGCCCAGATGGGATGCACGAGACAAGTGCTCCGGCCTGGTGCACTGGGAAGACCCAGAGGAATCGGGTGGAGAGGGAGGTGGGAGGGGGGATCGGGATTGGGAATACATGTAAATCCATGGCTGATTCATATCAATGTATGACAAAACCCACTGGAAAAAAAAAAATAATAATAATAAAAAAAAAGAACTTCAAAAAAAAATAATAATAATTTTTTAGGGTATATGCCCAGTAGTGGGGTTGCTGGGTCATATGGTAGTTCTATTTTTAGTTTTTTACAGAACCTCCGTACTTTTCTCCACAGTGGCTGTATCAATTTACATTCCCACCAACAACAGTGTAAGAGGGTTCCATTTTCTCCTGAGAGAATGATAATTCAAAAGGAAATATGCACCCCAATGTTAATTTCAGCACTATTTACAATAGCTAAGACATAGAAACAAGCTAAATGTCCAATGACAGATGAATGGATAAAGATGTGGTACATATATACAATAGAATGTTACTCAGTCACTAAAAGGAATAAAATAGGGTTATTTGTAGAGACATGGATGAACCTAGAGGTATCAGAGTGAAATAAGTCAAGAGAAAGAGAAATATTGCATATTAACATATATTTGTGGAATCCAGAAAAATGCACAGATGAACCTACTTCCTGGGCAGGAATAGAGATGCAGATACAGAGAATGGACCTGTGGATACAGGGTGGAAGGGAAGGGTGGGACAAACTGGGGGACTAGGATTGGCATATATATATGGCCTTGTGTAAAATAGATGGCTAGTGGGAAGCTGCTAAGAGCCAACAGGGAGCTCGCTTGGTGCTCTGTGATGGCCTAGAGGGGTGGCATGGAGGGGCAAGGATTGGGAGGGAGGCCCAACAGGGAGCAAGTCAGTTTAGTTCAGTGCAGTCACTCTGTCCTGTCTGACGCTTTGGAACCACATGGACTGCAGTACGCCAAGCTTCCCTGTCCATCACCAACGCCAGAGCTTGCTCAAACACATGTCCATTGAGTCAGTGATGCCATCCAACAATCTCATCCTCTGTCATCCCTTTCTCCTCCTGCCTTCAATCTTTCCTAGCATCAGTGTCTCTTCCAATGAGTTATTTCTTCACATCTGGTGGCCAAAGTATTGGAGCTTCAGCTTCAGCATCAGTCCTTCCAATAAATATTCAGGACTGATTTCTTTTAGGATTGACTGGTTTAATCTCTTGCAGTCCAAAGGACTCTGAAGAGTCTTCTTCAACACCACAGTTCAAAAGCATCAATTCTTTGGGGCTCAGCTTTATGTTCCAACTCTGATATCCATACATGACTACTGGAAAACCCATAGCTTTGACTAGATGGACCTTTGTCAGCAAAAAAATGTCTCTGCTTTTTAATATGCTTTCTAACTTGGTCACAGTTTTTTGTTTTTGTTTTTGTTTCCCAAGGAACACATTCTTTTAATTTCATGGCTGCAGTCACCATCTGCAGTGATTTTGGAGCCCAAGAAAATAGTCTCACACTGTTTCCATTCTTTCCCCATCTATTTGTCATGAAGTAATGGGATCGGATGCCATGATCTTAGTTTCTTGAATGTTGAGTTTCACGCCAGCCTTTTCACTCTTCTGTTTCACATTCATCAAGAGGCTCTTTAGTTCCTCTTCACTTTCTGTCAAAAGGGTGCTGTCATCTACATATCGTTATTGATGTTTTGCCCTGCAATCTTGATTCCAGCATGTACTTCATCCAGTGCAGCGTTTCTCATGATGTTCTCTGCATAGAAGTTAAACAAGCAGGGTGACAACATAAAGCCTTCACATACTCCTTTCCCTATTTGGAACCAGTCTGTTCCTCCATGCTTGGTTCTAACTGTTGCTTCTTGACCTGCATAAAGATTTCTCAGGAGGCAGGTAAGGTGTTCTGGTATTCCCATCTCTTAAAGAATTTTCCATAGTTTGTTGTAATCTATACAGTCAAAGGCTTTAGTGTAGTCAATAAAGCAGAAGTAGATGTTTTCCTGGAACTCTTTTGCTTTTTCAATGACTCAGTGGATGTTGGCAATTTGATCTCTGGTTCCTCCACCTTTCTTAAATCCAGCTTAAATATCCAGAAGTTCTCGGTTCACATACTGTTGAAGCTGGCTTGGAGAATTTTGAGCATTACTTTGCTACCGTGTAAGGTGAGTGCAATTGTGCGGTAGTTAGAGCATTCTTTGGCATTGCCTTTCTTTTTGATTGGAATGAAAACCGACCTTTTCCAGTCCTGTAGCCACTGCTGAGTTTTCCAGCTCTGCTGTCATACTGTGTGCAGCACTTTCACAGTGTCATCTTTTAGGATTTGAAATACCTCAGCTGGAATTTGAACACCTCCACTAGATTTGTTCATAGTGATGCTTCCTAAGGCCAATTGACTTCACATTGCAGGATGACTGGCTCTAGGTGAGTGATCACACCATCATGGTTATCTGGGTCAAGAAGATCTTTTTTGTATAGTTCTTCTGTGTATTCTTGCCACCTCTTCTTAATATCTTCTGCTTCTATTAGGTCCATGCCATTTCTGTCCTTTATTGTACCCAACTTTGCATGAAATATTTCCTTGGTAGCTCTAATTTTCTTGAAGAGCTCTCTAGTGTTTCCCACTCTATTGTTTTTCTCTATTTCTTTGCACTGATCACTGAGGAAGGCTTTCTTATCTCTCCTTGCTATTCTTTGGAACTCTGTATTCAGATGGGTATGTCTTCTCTTTTCTCCTTTGCCTTTAGCTTCTCTTCTTTTCTCAGCTATTTGTAAGGCTTCCTCAGACAACCATTTTGCCTTTTTGCATTTCTTTTCCTTGTGGACCATCTTGATCACCGCCTCTTGTACAATGTCACAAACCTCCATCCATAGTTCTTCAAGCACTTGTTTATCAGATCTAATTCCTTGAATCTATTTGTCACTTCCATTGTGTAATAATAAGGGGTTTGATTTAGGTCATACCTAAGTTGTCTAGTGGTTTTCCCTACTTTCTTGAATTTAAATCTGAATTTTGCAGTAAGGAGTTCATGATCTGAGCCATAGTCAGCTCCCAGTCTTTTTTTTTTTTTTTTGCTGACTGTATAGAGCTTCTCCATCTTGCAAAGAACACCATCAATCTGACATTTGTATTGACCATCTGGTGATATGATGTCCACATGTAAAGTCATCCCTTGTGTTGTTGAAAGAGGGTGTTTGCTGTGACCAGTGTGTTCTCTTGACAAAACTCTATTAGCCTTTGCCCTGCTTCATTTTCCACTCCAAGGCAAAACTTGCCTGTTACTCCAGGTATCTCTTGACTTCCTACTTTTGCATCCCAGTACCCTATGATGAAAAGGACATCTTTTTTTGGTGTTAGTTCTAGAAGGTCTTGTAGGGTATCATAGAACTGTTCAACTTCAGTTTCTTTATCATTAGTGGTTGGGGCATAGACTTGGATTACTGTGATATTGAATGGTTTGCCTTGGAAACAAGCAGAGATCATTCTGTCATTTTTGAGACTGCACCCAAATACTAAATTTCAGACTCTTTTGTTGACTATGAGGGCTACTCCATTTCTTCTAAGGGATTCTTGACAACAGTAGTAGACATAATGGTCATCTAAACTAAATTTGCCCATTCCAGTCCACTTTATTTCACTGATTCCTAAAATGTCGATGTTCACACTTTCCATCTCCTGTTTGACCATTTCCAATTTGCCTTGATTCATGGACCTAATATTCCAGGTTCCTATGCAATATTGTTCTTTACAGCATCGGACTTACTTCCATCACCAGTCACATCCACAACTGGGCATTGTTTTTGCTTTGGCTCTCTCTCTTCATTCTTTCTGGAGTTATTTCTCCACTCTTCTCCAGTAGTATGTTGGGCACCTACTGACCTAGGGCGTTCATCTTTCAGTGTCATATGTATACATATAGCTGATTCCCTTCACTGTACGGCAGAGACTAACACATTGTAAAGCAATATTATTCCAGTATAAAATTGTCCTTTCAAAATGTATGTCTCCTAAGTTTAACTGCTCTGAATAAATGTACAAAAGTTTCACAAATATCTCATAAGGAACATATTATTTCTTCTCTCAAAACAGTGGCTCATCAAAGACAGAGGAGTTTCTTACTCTCATTTTGTTTTGTGTCTTACATAATGTCGTCAAAAGCCAACATTTCCTTAATTTGCTCTCCAAAATGAAGCTGGCAAAAAAGCCAAGTAGATATTGTTTGCAAAGAAGCACTTTCCATCTTGGATATTTAACAACCGTGACAGGCTCCAAGTAATAAAAATTTTGTTCTCCCAAGATATACTGAATGTCTTCAAAAAGAGACAAACATGCAGAAGTAATTTTATTTTTAATTTTCTTCTTCTTTCAAGAAGAAAGGGACACTTTGTATTCAGATCAGAGCTGCCAATCAAATCCTGACAGACCTTCTGTCAGGATGTACAGTACTTCTCAGGTGGTATTAACATGTGTCACCAAAATTTGAATGAAATCAGGTAGAGAACTCACAAGGAGGGAGCTTTTCTTAGCTAGTATTGTCAGTTTTACTGTGATTATGAGGATGGAAGGGGACAGGTGGTTCTTCCCAGTCATGTGTAAAGTGTGTCTTCTACAACCCCCAATGATAAACTTATTCCAAAATGCAGTCTCATCCATTTAGAAAGGAAAATCTACTCTATTATGGGCTGCAGTGTTCAGATTAGCCGCATACAGAAAGGCAAATTACAGGTACCCAAATCAATCCCAGGTCTGCCAGTTTTTCAGATCTAAACAATACCAATCTTAGAAATTATCTTTTCTAAAAAAATTCCAGTCCTTAAAACTGCCTACAGTTTTCAATCAGACCTCCAAGAACAACCTACTCCCAAAAGAAAATATTTTCTTTCTCTACAGTCAGCAGAAGTGTGAATTTATTGTTTATTCTCTTGAATTTTATGACCAGAAGTTTCTGATTTTCCTCTTAACCTTTCGCTGTCTCTAGACTATATCACATTTTTCCAATCTAATTGATTCCTAAAGTAACTTGATATTTCTTTTGATTGGTATTGACGTTCCCCACCTAGGTGTTTCTTTCTTATCTCATTACTTTTCAATTAGTACTTTGCCATATGCTCACTTTTTACACCATGTATTAATATTTTCTGGCCTTTAGTCATTTTGTGTCTGATTTCAGTTCACCTGCACTCTCTCACTGGGACATAGTACAGAATTTTTTGTTGCTGTTTACTTGCTACATCTTGTCCAACTCTCTTGCAACCCCATGGACTGTAGCCTGCCAGGCTCCTCTGTCCATGGAATTTCCCAGGTAAGAATACGGCGTGTGTAGCCTTTTCCTTCTCTAGGGGATCCTCCCAGCCCAAGGATCAAACCAAGTCCCCTGCACTGGCAGGCAGATTCTTTCCCACTGAGCCACCAGGGAAGCGCGTGGTATAGAATAGTGTGGGACAAAAGATATCCTTGCGTCACTAAGCATGGAATGGGATATGGGTCTTAGACATCTGTCAGGTAAGATATTTCATTATTATAACCTCAAGGCTCAAAGCATTAAGCTACTACAGCTACAATAGCCAATTTCATTGTATGAATATAAAATCAACTATAAATTAGAAATTCAAAGTATCTCCTATATGCCTAGGAAACAATCCACCCACTGACAAGGGCTAGAAATCTCTAAAGAAGTTTTTGTAAGTGGTAACAAAGAATAATTTAGTTTAGAGCTATTCCTGTTACCCATATATTGGAAAGTTGAAGAGCTCTTGAAAAATACCTTTATTTATGCTGAATTATAAAGCTATTACAAAAAACTTCAGGCTTGTTCTCTGATATTCTCTGCAATAACTCCCACCCATAAGAGTTACCATGAGAACACTTCTTCTGGCTACCCCATGCTAGGAAGATTAGGATGTGAAAGATCAAAAACACAATCCAGAACTCTGTCCAGTTAATTCTTGTATTCATTTATAAATATCTTAACAAAATCTTGCCTTAAGAACATTTATTTGGAATGTTGGCAGCATAAGTTATGGCCAGATTCTTTTCTACCACTCTTTTCTAAATCTAATAATCTACACAATAAACAGACAATTTCTCTCTCCACAAGTGAGACAATATTTCATGAGGTTACTTTCAAAATCACATTGATATTGATGATTTAGGTTGTGAAGGGGGCTCATGAATTTTCTGGCCATCCCTTCAAGAGTCTTCTGTAGGAAAAGTATAGTGGTGTAAAAAAGAATAATCAGTAAAGACTACATAATTACACAAAATGGAATTGTCACCAACAGATGAGATATTTAATAAATCCCAGAGAATCTGAAAATGAAGACTCCTGGGTTGATAAAGATAAATGAACATTGCTAATTGGCTATACCACAATACAAAATAAAAAGTATGAAAAAACAAATGAAGAGTTCATAACCTAAAATATATTTCTAGGGGGCTTCAAAGAAAACCAGTTTGCCAAAAGGGAACCCCATGTAGACATAATATCCAGAGACAGAAAGTAATTTGAATTTTATGAGCTTTAAATGATATTAAAATATTGTGCTAAAATTGTAGATGTGCAGGATCACTGATGAATGGGATATTCATCCTCCTCAATTGGCATTTACTGCCAGACAAGAAACCAGAAGTCTCTTCTAAAAGAAATTGTACAAAAATCAGCCAGAATACTTGAATACTAGTACTAGAATACTAAGACTTTTAGTGTGTATGCTGACCTTCCTCTCAGGAGGAAAAACCCTTTTCACCAACCAACCAATACATCTCACCCTCCTCCCACCTGCACAGAGCTTCTGGTCTGACTTCTCCATCAGATCAAAGATTCAAGGGGGAAACATATCCAAAAAGTTTCACAGAAACAGAGGAAACCCATTCCAACTATCCAGGAATTTTTAAAACCAAGAGTCACCAAACAGAAAAGGGAAAGAGAGATCAGAAAATTAACTGAAAACTCTCTGATCCTGGAGGAAACTGAGGTGTTACACAGAATGAGAAGAAACTTTAAAAAATTGTAAATAACACTCACAGCATTGTGAATCAATGATACTGCAATATAAAATAAAAAGCAAAAAGAAAAAAAACAGTGTTAAAATTTTAAAAAAATAAATAAAGGAAAGTATACCCATAAATACAAATAATATGCTCTTAAAAGAAGAAAAGCTATAACCAACCTAAACAGCGTATTAAAAAGCAGAGATAATACTTTGCCAACAAAGGTCCATATAGTCAAAGCTCTGATTTTTCCAGTAGTCATGTGTGGATGTGAGAGTTGGACCATAAGGAAGGCTGAATGCCAAAGAATTGATGCTTTGAATTGTGGTGTTGGAGAAGATTCTTGAGAACTCCTTGGACTGCAAGAGATCCAACCAGTCAATCCTAAAGGAAATCAACCCTGATATTCATTGGAAGGGACTGATGCTAAAGCTGAAGCTCCAATAATTTGGTCACCTGATGCAAAGAGTCAACTCCCTGGAAAAGACCCTGATGCTGGGAAAGATTGAAGGCAGGAGGAGAAGGGGACACTGGATGGTATCACTGACTCAACAGACATGAGTCTGTTGAGCAAGGACTTGAGCAGTTTGAGCAAGGTCCGGGAGGTGGTGAAGGACAGAGAAGCCTGGTGTGCTGTAGTCCATGGGGTCACAAAGAGTCAGACATGACTAAGAAACTGAACAACAACAAAAGTGAACAAAAATGCTACTCTTAGAGGTTAATAATACAATTGCTGAAATGAAAAGTTGGAAAGATTGGAAGATAAATGTGAGACCACAAAGAATGTATAAAGCAAAAGGATACATTGCAACAGATAAAGAATCATCCTATAGGGTATGATATTTGACTAAGAAAATAGTAAAAAGAAAAATCAGAGAAGATTGAGGGTAGTATAATATATAATAAACCATACAAAGAAATGTTCCAGGGCTTTGGATATGAGTCTTCACATTGAAAAAAGCCTGGAGTCCCCTGTACAAGAAATGACAGATGTCAAATCATTCTTAATTTCTTTCAGAGGTATTCCTGAATAGCATTACTGGATATTAGAAACAACCAAATAATTCCTTCAAAATTTTAAACAAAAATAATTTTCTATCAATGCTTCCAAATTCAACAAATCTATGAACTAAGTACCAGTCAAAATAAATTTTTGAGACATTTACTGAGATAGTTTTGTTCCCTTGCACCCTGTGTGTGCTAAACCATTTCAATAAACTCTGAGTCTTTGCAACCCTGTGGACTGTAGCCTGCCAGGCACCTTTGCCACTACCATGGGGATTCAGTTGAGGATGTATTTCCAAAATGTAGGAAGTAAATTAAGAGGAAAATATGGAATTCATAAGATGAGATTCCATCCAAGAAGGGAAATCAGGGGAATTCATTTATGCGAGGAACTTAGAAAGCAACTAGTAAAGTGGAACTAGGGAGACAGAAAGGTACAGAAGGAAAATTTCCAAGAGGGTTAAAGGAAGACCCATGATGATAATGGAGAGAGAGACAGAGACAGAGAGGGAAAACAATGATAAAGCCTGTAAGGAAAAATAAACAGAATGGCTACTGGAACAGTCAGAACAAATAGCTTTTTAAAAATCTGAGTATAAAGCAAATAAAAATGCATTTGAATGTTAAGCCACAGATTGAGTATAAGAAAAGAGACTCCATCTGACCTTGAAGCCAGCAACATTCTCCTCTGAAAGGGCCAGGTTTATGGAAACAGATCTTTCGGAAGAGGAAACAGGAATCTCAGCCCAGACTTAAATAATGTTTACATACACAAAATAAGGTAAATGTTTAATTGTTTTCTACTTTTAGAGTCAATATAGGGACAGAGACAGGGAATCCAGTCGTAGTTGCCCTTCTGGGACATAGGGTCAATGTTAAAAACTTAATAATTAAATAGTGAAAGTGTGGCTCCAAAAAAATGGGTTATATCCGTGAAAGACAGAGCATAACAAAGTGTATATATTTTAACATATTTTTCTTATAAAACAGAGAGTAGAAATACATGTCATAAGAGATATGTCAAAAGGTTAGAGACAGAAATAGAGGCTTAAGTATATTTTTCTGTGGTCACAGAATTTACCAGAAGAAAAACCAGAGTTTCAAAATAATACCACAAAACACAAACACTGGGAGGAGAAGAGAGAGGGGAGGGTAGCAAAAATGAACTAAGTCTTTGACTTTCTTGTGGTAATGTCAGTAATAACTTGATAAATGAGGAATTCAAGCTAAAAAATAATAAAGTTACACAAAAAACTTACAGACTATTAAAAGACATTGCCTCACTACACTGGATCCAGGGTCTGGAGAGGTGCTATCAGAACTTCTTGCTTTCCATTTCAAGCCATTTTCTAAAATAAAAACTTCAAAATAAATTTTAAAATGAGCCTTGTACACCAATTTAAATGAAGCCAGTATCATCATCAATTAACCTGCAAACTAAACTCATATTTCTAGGTTCAGTCAATGATGCTGTTCAATGTACTAACACTGAACTGTAACAGCTGGTTTAATAAATGAATATATCAAAAAATTACCCTTTTTACAGTCCTATGGGAAAGATGGGCCCAGTAAAAGACAGAAATGATATGGACCTAACACAAGCAGAAGATATTAAGAAGAGGTGGCAAGAATACACAGAAGAACTATACAAAAAAGATCTTCATGACCCAGATAACCACGATGGTGTGATCACTCACTTTGAGCCAGACATTCTGGAATGTGAAGTCAAATGGGCCTTAGGAAGCATCACTATGAACAAAGCTAGTGGAGATGATGGAATTCCAGTTGAGCTATTTCAAATCCTAAAAGATGATGCTGTTAAAGAGCTGCATTCAATATGAGAGCAAATTTGGAAAACTCAGCAGTGGCCACAGGACTGGAAAAGATCAGTTTTCATTCCAATCAAAAAGAAAGGGAATGCCAAAGAATGCTCAAACTACTGCACAATTGTACTCATCTCACATGCTAGAAAAGTAATGCTCAAAATTTTCCAAGCTAGGCTTCAGCAGTGCATGAACCAAGAACTTCTGGATGTTCAACCTGGATTTAAAAAAGGCAGAAACCAGAGATCAAAGTGCCAACATCTGTTGGATCATCAAAAAAGCAAGAGTTACAGAAAAACATCTACTGCTTTATTGACTACACAAAAGCCTTTGACTGTGTGGATCACAACAAACTGTGGAAAATTCTTCAAGATATGGGAATACCAGAACACCTTACCTGCCTCCTGAGAAACCTTTATGCAGGTGAAGAAGCAACAGTAAGAACCGAACATGGAACAACAGACTGATGCAAAATTGGGAAAGAAATACATGAAGGCTATATATTGTCACCCTGCTTATTTAACTTATATGCAGAGTACATCATGCTAAATGCCAGACTGGATGAAGCACAAGAATCAAGATTGCCAGGAGAAATGACAATAACCTCAGATATATAAATGATACCACCCTTATGGCAGAAAGTGAAGAGGAACAAAGGAGACTCTTGATGAAAGTGAAAGAGGACAGTAAAAAAGCTGGCTTAGAACTCAACATTCGGACTTCCCAGGTGGTGCAGTGGATAAGAATCCACCTGCCAATGCAGAGGACATAGGTTCGATCCCTGGTCCGGAAAGATTCCACATGCTGTGGAGCAACTGGTCCCGTATGCCACAACTACTGAAATCTGCCTGCTCTAGGGCCCGCAACAAAGAGTAGCCCCCATGCTCTGAAACTACAGAAAGCCCTCAAGCACCAGTGAAGACCCAGCACAGCCATAAGTAAATAAAAATTTAAAAAGTACTCAGTATTCAAAAAGTGAAGATCATGGCATTTGGTCCCATCACTTCATGGCAAATAGATGAAGAAACAATGGAAACAGTGAGAGACTTTATTTTCTTGGGCTCCAAAATCACAAACTCTTAGGCTCCAAATCTGTGATTCCAAAATCACAGATCATGACTGCAGACATGATATTAAAGGACACTTGCTCCTTGGAAGAGAAGCTATCACCAACCTGGACAGCATATTAAAAAGCAGAGACATACTTTACTGACAGAGGTCTGTATAGTTAAAGCTATGGTTTTTCCAGTATTCATGTATGGATGTGAGAGTTGGACCATAAAGAAAGCTGAGCTCTGAAGAATAGATGCGTTTGAATTGTGGTGTTGGAGAAGACTCTTGAGAGTCCCTTGGACTGCAAGAGACCAAACCAGTCAATCCTAAAGGAAATCAGTCCTGAATTATCATTGGAAGGACTGACGCTGAAGCTGAAGCTCTAATACTTGGCCACCTGATGTGAAGAACTGACTCATTAGAAAAGACCCTGATGCTGGTAAAGATTGAAGGCAGATGGAGAAGGTGATGACAATAGATGAGATGGTTGGATAGCATCACCGACTTGATGGACATGAGTTTGAGCAAGCTCTGGGAGTTGATGATGGACAGGGAAGACTGGTTTGCTGCAGGCTGTGGTATCACAAAGAGTTGGACATGACTGACTAACTGAACTGAACTGTACTGTCAGAATATTAAACTCTTTATCACTGTGGCACATAAGCAAATTCACAGATTTCAGCTGGGATATAAGAGCTATTTAACAGATAACCATAAAGAGCTTATCGTGATTGAATGAGGCTTAGGCAACAGTGAAGATAATCTGAGCACAGACTGAGAGGAAATAAAAAAAAAAAAAAATGTAATGAATTTGGAGAGCCACATACTCAGTGGCTCAGCAGTAAAGAATCTGCCTGCAATGTAGGATACTTAGGAAACTTGAGTTCAATCCCTGGGTTGGGAAGATCCCCTGGAGAAGGAAATGGCAACCCACTCCAGTATTCTTACCTGGAGAATCCCATGGACAGAGTCGCCTGGGAGCTACAGTCTATAGTGTTGCAGAGTCAGATACAACTGAGCAACTGAACACCCACTCATCATGAACACATTCTGATGCTGGATGTCTTTTCTTAGGAGCTAAGAATTTCCCCATCCATCCACTGGTCAGTGACAAGCCTATGTATTCAGGACTGCTCTTTGTTTAAAATCTTCTGATGTGTTTTCCAAATGTGTCATCATTTCTTTTCTACAAGTTACCTCTTTAAGGGCTTCAGGATCTTAAATGTTTCAAGGCAATTTAACATTTCATTTCTTTCTCCATCTCCTTCCTTCAGTTTTTTTTAATTTATTTTCTATATTTTTATTTTTTATTTATTTATTTTATTAGTTGGAGGCTAATTACTTCACAACATTTCAGTGGGTTTTGTCGTACATTGATATGAATCAGCCATAGATTTACATGTATTCCCCATCCATCCCCCCTCCCACCTCCCTCTCCACCCGATTCCTCTGGGTCTTCCCAGTGCACCAGGCCCGAGCACTTGTCTCATGCATCCTACCTGGGCTGGTGATCTGTTTCACCATAGATAGTATACATGCTGTTCTTTTGAAATATCCCACCCTCATATTCTCCCACAGAGTTCAAAAGTCTGTTCTGTATTTCTGTGTCTCTTTTTCTGTTTTGCGTATAGGGTTATCATTACCATCTTTCTAAATTCCATATATATGTGTTAGTATGCTGTAATGTTCTTTATCTTTCTGGCTTACTTCACTCTGTATAAGGGGCTCCAGTTTCATCCATCTCATTAGGACTGGTTCAAATGAATTCTTTTTAACGGCTGAGTAATGTTCCATGGTGTATATGTACCACAGCTTCCTTATCCATTCATCTGTTGATGGGCATCTAGGTTGCTTCCATGTCCTGGCTATTATAAACAGTGCTGCGATGAACATTGGGGTGCACGTGTCTCTTTCAGATCTGGTTTCCTCAGTGTGTATGCCCAGAAGTGGGATTGCTGGGTCATATGGCAGTTCTATTTCCAGTTTTTTAAGGAATCTCCACACTGTTTTCCATAGCGGCTGTACTAGTTTGCATTCCCACCAACAGTGTAAGAGGGTTCCCTTTTCTCCACACCCTCTCCAGCATTTATTGCTTGTAGACTTTTGGATAGCAGCCATCCTGACTGGCGTGTAATGGTACCTCATTGTGGTTTTGATTTGCATTTCTCTAATAATGAGTGATGTTGAGCATCTTTTCACGTGTTTCTTAGCCATCTATATGTCTTCTTTGGAGAAATGTCTGTTTAGTTCTTTGGCCCATTTTTTGATTGGGTCTTTTATTTTTCTGGAATTGAGCTTCAGGAGTTGCTTGTATATTTTTGAGATTAATCCTTTGTCTGTTTCTTCATTTGCTATTATTTTCTCCCAATCTGAGGGCTGTCTTTTCACCTTACTTATAGTTTCCTTTGTAGTGCAAAAGCTTTTAAGTTTCATTAGGTCCCATTTGTTTAGTTTTGCTTTTATTTCCAATATTCCAGGAGGTGGGTCATAGAGGATCTTGCTGTGATTTATGTCGGAGAGTGTTTTGCCTATGTTCTCCTCTAGGAGTTTTATAGTTTCTGGTCTTACATTTAGATCTTTAATCCATTTTGAGTTTATTTTTGTGTATGGTGTTAGAAAGTGTTCTAGTTTCATTCTTTTACAAGTGGTTGACCAGTTTTCCCAGCACCACTTGTTAAAGAGGTTGTCTTTTTTCCATTGTATATCCTTGCCTCCTTTGTCAAAGATAAGGTGTCCATAGGTTCATGGATTTATCTCTGGGCTTTCTATTCTGTTCCATTGATCTATATTTCTGTCTTTGTGCCAGTACCATACTGTCTTGATGACTGTGGCTTTGTAGTAGAGTCTGAAGTCAGGCAGGTTGATTCCTCCAGTTCCATTCTTCTTTCTCAAGATTACTTTGGCTATTCGAGGTTTTTTGTATTTCCATACAAATTGTGAAATTCTTTGGTCTAGTTCTGTGAAAAATACCGTTGGTAGCTTGATAGGGATTGCATTGAATCTATAGATTGCTTTGGGTAGAATAGCCATTTTGACAATATTGATTCTTCCAATCCATGAACACGGTATGTTTCTCCATCTGTTTGTGTCCTCTTTGATTTCTTTCATCAGTGTTTTATAGTTTTCTATGTATAGGTCTTTTGTTTCTTTAGGTAGATATACTCCTAAGTATTTTATTCTTTTTGTTGCAATGGTGAATGGTATTGTTCCCTTAATTTTCCTTTCTGTTTTTTCATTGTTAGTATATAGGAATGCAAGGGATTTCTGTGTGTTAATTTTATATCCTGCAACTTTACTATAATCATTGATTAGCTCTAGTAATTTTCTGGTAGAGTCTTTAGGGTTTTCTATGTAGAGGATCATGTCATCTGCAAACAGTGAGAATTTCACTTCTTCTCTTCCTATCTGGATTCCTTTTACTTCTTTTTCTGCTCTGATTGCTGTGGCCAAAACTTCCAACACTATGTTGAATAGTAGTGGTGAGAGTGGGCACCCTTGTCTTGTTCCTGATTTCAGGGGAAATGCTTTCAATTTTTCACCATTGAGGGTGAGGGTTTGTCATATATAGCTTTTATTATGTTGAGGTATGTTCCTTCTATTCCTGCTTTTTGGAGAGTTTTAATCATAAATGAGTGTTGAATTTTGTCAAAGGCTTTCTCTGCATCTATTGAGATAATCATATGGTTTTTATCTTTCAATTTGTTAATGTGGTGTATTACATTGATTGATTTGCGGATATTAAAGAATCCTTGCATTCCTGGGATAAAGCCCACTTGGTCACGGTGTATGATTTTTTTAATATGTTGTTGGATTCTGTTTGCTAGAATTTTGTTAAGGATTTTTGCATCTATGTTCATCAGTGATATTGGCCTGTAGTTTTCTTTTTTTGTGGCATCTTTGTCTGGTTTTCGAATTAGGGTGATGGTGGCCTCATAGAATGAGTTTGGAAGCTTACCTTCATCTGCAATTTTCTGGAAGAGTTTGAGTAAGATAGGTGTCAGCTCTTCTCTAAATTTTTGGTAGAATTCAGCTGTGAAGCCATCTGGTCCTGGGCTTTTGTTTGCTGGAAGATTTTTGATTACAGTTTCGATTTCCTTGCTTGTGATGGGTCTGTTAAGATCTTCTATTTCTTCCTGGTTCAGTTTTGGAAAGTTATACTTTTCTAAGAATGTGTCCATTTCATCCAAGTTGTCCATTTTATTGGCATAGAGCTGCTGGTAGTAGTCTCTTATGATCCTTTGTATTTCAGTGCTGTCTGTTGTGATCTCTCCATTTTCATTTCTAATTTTGTTAATTTGGCTCTTCTCTCTTTGTTTCTTAATGAGTCTTGCTAATGGTTTGTCAATTTTGTTTATTTTTTCAAAAAACCAGCTTTTAGCTTTGTTGATTTTTGCTATGGTCTCTTTAGTTTCTTTTGCATTTATTTCTGCCCTGATTTTTAAGATTTCTTTCCTTCTGCTAACCCTGGGGTTCTTCATTTCTTCCTTCTCTAATTGCTTTAGGTGTAGAGTTAGGTTATTTATTTGGTTTTTTTCTTGTTTCTTGATGTAAGCCTGTAATGCTATGAACCTTCCCCTTAGCACTGCTTTTACAGTGTCCCATAGGTTTTGGGTTGTTGTATTTTCATTTTCATTCATGTCTATACATATTTTGATTTCTTCTATGACTTGTTGATTATTCAGAAGCGTGTTACTTAGCCTCCATATGTTTGAAGTTTTAACAATTTTTTTTTCCTGTAATTGAGATCTAACCTTACTGCACTGTGGTCAGAAAAGATGACTGGAATGATTTCAATTTTTTTTGAATTTTCCAAGACCAGATTTATGGCCCAGGATGTGATCTATTCTGGAGAAGGTTCCGTGTGCACTTGAGAAAAAGGTGAAGTTGATTGTTTTGGGGTGAAATGTCCTATAGATATCAATTAGGTCTAGCTGGTCCATTGTGTCATTTAAGGTTTGTGTTTCCTTGTTAATTTTCTGTTTAGTTGATCTATCCATAGTTGTAAGTGGGGTATTAAAGTCTCCCACTATTATTGTGTTACTATTAATTTCCTCTTTCATACTCGTTAGCGTTTGCCGTACATATTGCGGTGCTCCTATGTTGGGTGCATATATATTTATAATTGTTATATCTTCTTCTTTGATTGATCCTTTGATCATTATGTAGTGTCCTTCTTTGTCTCTTTTCACATCCTTTATTTGAAAGTCTATTTTATCTGATATGAGTATTGCGACTCCTGCTTTCTTTTGGTCTCCGTTTGCATGAAATATTTTTTTCCAGCCCTTCACTTTTATTCTGTATGTGTCTCTTGTTTTGAGGTGGGTCTCTTGTAGACAGCATATATAGGGGTCTTGTTTTTGTATCCATTCAGCCAATCTTTGTCTTTTGGTTGGGGCATTCAACCCATTTACATTTAGGGTAATTATTGATAGGTGTGGTCCCGTTGCCATTTACTTTGTTGTTTTGGGTTCATGTTTATACAACCTTTCTGCATTTTCTGTCTAGAGAAGATCCTTTAGCATTTGTTGAAGAGCTGGCTTGGTGGTGCTGAATTCTCTCAGCTTTTGCTTATCTGTAATGCTTTTGAATTCTTCATATCTGAATGAGATCCTTGCTGGATACAGTAATCTAGGTTGTAGGTTATTCTCTTTCATTACTTTCAGTACGTCCTGCCATTCCCTTCTGGCCTGGAGGGTTTCTATTGATAGATCAGCTGTTATCCTTATGGGAATCCCTTTGTGTGTTATTTGTTTTTTTTCCCTTGCTGCTTTTAATATTTGTTCTTTGTGTTTGGTCTTTGTTAATTTGATTAATATGTGTCTTGGGGTGTTTCGCCTTGGGTTTATCCTGTTTGGGACTCTCTGGGTTTCTTGGACTTGGGTGGCTATTTCCTTCCCCATTTTAGGGAAGTTTTCAGCTATTATCTCCTCGAGTATTTTCTCATGGCCTTTCTTTTTGTCTTCTTCTTCTGGAACTCCTATGATTCGAATGTTGGGGCGTTTCACAGTGTCCCAGAGGTCCCTGAGGTTGTCCTCATTTCTTTTGATCCTTTTTTCTTTTTTCCTCTCTGCTTCCTTTATTTCCACCATTTTATCTTCTACCTCACTTATCCTATCTTCTGCCTCCGTTATTCTACTCTTGGTTCCCTCCAAAGTGTTTTTGATCTCATTCATTGCATTATTCATTTTTAGTTGACTCTTTCTTATTTCTTCTAGGTCTTTATTAAACATTTCTTGTATCTTTTCAATCTTTGTTTCCAGGGTATTTACCTGTAACTCCACTTTGTTTTCAAGATTTTGGATCATTTTTATTATCATTATTCTAAATTCTTTTTCAGGTAGATTCCCTATCTCCTCCTCTTTTGTTTGACTTGGTGGGCATTTTTCATGTTCCTTTACCTGTTGGGTATTTCTTTGCCTTTTCATCTTGTTTAGATTGCTTTGCCTGGAGTGGGCTTTCTGTATTCTGGGGGTCTGTGGTTCCTTTTTATTGTGGAGGATTAACCCAGTGGGTGGGGTTAGACGATTGGCTTGTCAAGGTTTCCTGGTTAGGGAAGCTTGTGTCAGTGTTCTGGTGCGTGGAACTTGATTTCTTCTCTTTGGAGAGCAATGGAGTGCCCAGTAATGAGTTTTGAGATGGGTCTATGTGTTAGGTGTGACCTTGGGCAGCCTGTATGTTGGCGTTCAGGGCTATGTTCCTGCGTTGCTGGAGAATTTGCGTGGTATGTCTTGCTCTAAAACTTATTGGCTCTTGGGTGGTGGTTGGTTTCAGTGTAGGTATGAAGGCTTTTGGACGGTCACTTATTACTTAAAGTTCCATGTAGTCAGGAGTTTTCTGGTGTTCTCAGGTTTTGGGCTTAAGTCTCCTGCCTCTGGATTTCAGTTTTATTCTTCCTGTGGTCTCAGGACTTCTCCAACTATACAGCACTGATAAGAAAACTTCTAGGTTAATGGCGAAAAGATTCTCCCCCATTAGGGACACCCAGAGAGGTTCACAGAGTTACATGAAGAAGAGGAGAGGGAGGAGGGAGATAGAGATGAGCAGGAGGAGAAAAAGGGGGACTCAAGAGGAGAGAGACCGATCTACGCAGCTGTCTGTTCCCAGAGTGTACTCCGTAGCCCAGTCACCTACAAAGATTCACAGAATTGGATTGGGAAGAGAAGAGGAAAGGAGGAAATAGAGGTGTTCTGAGGTAGAAAACAGAGAGTCAAGATTGGGAGAGAATAATCTTCAGTTTAAAAATAGGGCTTCTCTTCTTTTTTTTTTTTCGTAAGGTTATAGTGTATTGAAAATGAAAATTAAGGAGTAGTAGAGGAGTACTAGAGGACTTTAAAAGAAATAAGAGAAAAAGAAAAATAGAAAATAGAAGAGAAAAAGGAAAGAAAAAAAAGAAGAAAAAAGAAAAAAAAGTAAAAAAAAAAGAAAAAAAAATTTTTTTTTTCCCTAATTAAAAAAATCGTAAAAATCTATGGAAAGTTAAGGAGTAATGGGGGAGTAATAGGGGATTGTAAAGGAAAATAAAAGAGAAAAAATAATAAAGAAAAAAAGAAAAAAAAAAGAGAGAAAAGTAAAATTATATCTAGGAGTTTCTCTGGAGCTGTTGCGGTCAGTGTGGTTTCGGCTCAGTTTCAGATAGCTCCTGGTTCCAGCTTACACTTCTCGATATCTACAGGCCCCTTCCGGTGTAGTCAGTGTTTTCTAGAGGGATTTTAATCTGTTGCACCAGTCCCTTCTGAAGCGGTTCCCATTGTTTATTTGGCTTCTGTTTGCCGGTCTATTCAGAGCCTCATTTCTGCCCTGACACAGGCGGGCGGAGGTGGACTCTTATTCAGGTAGCTAGTTCCGTCGCTCTGCGGGGAGGGGCTGACGCTGCGGGGAGGGGCTGGCGCTGTGGGGACGGGCTTGCGCCGCGGGGACGGACTGGCGCTGCTGGAAGGGGCTGACGCTGCTTTCTCTGTCTGGGCTGCTCAGGCTCCCGGCTGTTCTATATGGAGTGCACCCCGTGCTGCGCGAGGTTCCAGCCCTCGGGTGTTCCACAAAAGCGCGGAAGGAAAAGCTGCGCCTGCTCTCTGTGCCTTACCCGTCAGAGTGGTCCAGGCAGCCAGGGGCTTGGTGGGCACACTCTCCCCAGGTGTGGCGTGCTCACTCCCTCCATGGACCCAGTTTCAGTTTCTTCTGGCGCCAGTCGGGTGCGTGCGCCTTCTGCCCTCCGCGTCCCCAGCTCCAGTCCCCGCCCGCGCCGGTCGGGTGCCTGCGCCCTGTGTCTCGCCGCGACCTTCCCCTCCCCCCTGCCTCCTGCCTCCGGCGGGGCTGGGCCGGTCCGCAGCCTGCGAGCTCTTCTCTGGACTTTCTCGGTCTCTTTGTTCTGCGAACAGCCGGCAGTGTGTTCGGGCCGGTTAATTTACTCTCTCTCTCTTTTGGTCTCCCACAGTTCAAGTTGGCAACTCACAGAAGCTCCCTCCGATTGTCCTCAGGGCACTCAGGCCCGGACCCTACCCCAAGCAATGCCGCCTAAGACTCCCTTCCTGGGACGGATCTCCGTCCTTAGCTCTTTTGTCTCACTTTTTATCTTTTATATTTTGTCCTACCTCCTTTCGAAGATAATGGGCTGCTTTTCTGGGCGCCTGATGACCTCAGCTAGTGATCAGAAGTTGTTTTGCTTGCTTTTATGTTGTGTTGGTTTCAGCAAGAATGAGTCATAACTTTACATATATCCCCTCTCTCTATAGCCTCCCTTCCCTTGCCTAAACCCACCCCACAAGGACATCACAGAGCTCCAGGCTTGGCTCCCTGTGTTACAAAGCAACTTCTCACCGGCTATCTATTATACACATGATAGAGTATATGTATATGTGTGTGTGTGTGTGTGTGTGTGTGTGTGTGTGTGTGTATCAATGCTATTTTCTCCATTCACCCCACTCTCTCTTCCCCCACTGTGTCCACAAATCCGTTCTCTACATCTATGTATTCCTTCCCTACAAACAGTGTCATCAATATCATTTCTAGATTCTATATTATGCATTAATATACAATATTTGTTTTTCACTTTCTGACTTCTCTCTGTATAACAGATTCTCATTTATCTACCTCACTAGAACTGGCTCAAATTCATTATTTTTTTGTGGCTTAGTAGTATCCCTTTGTATGTATGTATCTCATCTTTATCCATTCATCTGTATATGGACATCTAGGTTGCTTCCTTGTCTTGGTGATTGTAAGCCTGAACAATAGGATACATGTGTCTTTTAGAACTGTGACTTTCTCAGAGTATATGCCCAGCAGTGGGATTGCTGGGTCATATGGTAGATTTATTCCTAGTTTTTTTAAGAATCTTTATATTATTCTCCATAATGCCTGTATCTGTTTACATTCCCACCAACAGTGTATGAGGGTTCCCTTTTCTCTACAGTCTCCAGCATTTACTGTTTGTAGATTTTTTGATGATGACCATTCTGACTGATATGATACTTAAGTTTTTGTAGTTTTGATTTGCATTTCTCCAGTAATTAGTAATGTCAATCATCTTTTCATGTATTTTTCATATTTTTATTGACCATCTGTATGTCTTCTTTGGAGAAATGTCTGTTTAGATTTTCTGCCCATTTTTTGATTGAGCAGTGTGTTTTGTTGATTTTGAGTTTTATGACCTGGTTATATATTTTGGAGATTAATCCTTTGTTATTTGTTTCATTTGCAATTATTTTCTACCATTATGAGGGCTGTCTTTTAATCTTCGTTATGGTTTCTTTTGCTGTGCAAAAGCTTTTAAGTTTGATTAGGTTCCATTTGTTTATTTTTGTTTTCATTTCCATTACTCTAGGAGGTGGGTCATAGAAAACCCTATAGATGCTGCTAAAAAATTACCACAGCTAATCATTAAAGATAGTAAAGTTGCAAGATATAAAATTATTCCTTTGCATTTCTATACATTAACAATGAAAAACCAGAAAAAGAAATTAAGGAAACAATCACATTCACCATTGCAACAAAAAGAATAAAATACCCAAGAATAAACCTATCTATAAAGAGATAAAAGACCAGTATGCAGAAAACTATGACACTGATGATAGAAATCAAAGATGATACAAACAGATGGAAAGATATACCGTGTTCTTGAATGGGAAGAATCAATGCTGTGAAAGTGACTATACTACCCAAGGCAATCTACAGATTCAATACAATCCTTTCGAACTACCAATGATATTTTTCATAGAACTAGAACAAAGAAAGCTCACACTGTGTATGGAAACACAAAGGACCCCAAATAGCCAAGGTATTCTTAAGAAAGAAAAGTGGAGCTAGAGGAATCAGCCTTCCTTCCTTTTTAATTAGACACTTTCAAACTTCAGTGCACTGTTTTCTGTTTTTTTTTTTTTTTTTTTAACAGGATCCTCTTTTATTTTTTGGACTGTTTTGCTGACTGGCCCAGAGACTACATCTATTGTCTGATACTATCAATTGACCTGGCTCTTGAGGCGTGAAATCTGGACTTCCTGTGCAGAGGCTCCCTGATGAATACTGACTCCATCAGACCAGCATAGAACACCATGACTCATAATCCACTGAATTCCAGGCTCTGCCTCAGAACCAGCTCACTGGCTATCTTCTTAAATCTTCTGGTGGCCCCTTTCCCCTGGTTACTCCAGAAGACATTAGGTATGACATTTTACATTGGAACACTACAACCACAGAAAACTCAGCTGCCTCATGACACTACAACAGAGTGACTAAATATCCAAATAATAATTTGGAAGAGATTAAATATTCATTGAAGTTACTCAGTAATTCCAAATGATGAATCTTTATGTAACGCATCTAACCAAGCACAATTTCTTAAAATATTTGGTATCCCTCTTGAGCAAGCTTTCTTCCACATACGATCTCTTGATCTCAAGCATTCATTTATCTTTCTTTCTTGCAGTAGTTTGAAAGACTCTTTCTTCTTTCTTCCTTTTCAAAATCTCCCACCAAACCAGCCCAGACCCCTTTCTCTATACTCATTCTGATCTGCTAGATGTATTTCTTTCTTTCTCTGATCTTTTCAGTGTAAATCAATCAAGCATATTTCAATGACTCCAGACTCTCCCCTCACTCATAGACCTGATTATAGACAGCAAAGATGGTTCTCCTTAAAGAGAAGACCAGACATATTGTTCCTGTTACATATAAATTGCACTACCATCATAAAGGGCTGCTTTGAAGCTAAATGAAATGATGTATTTACATATATTCCTGACATGGGAATAATTTTTTGGTTAATGAAATAAAAGTAGTGACAAGGGAAGCAGGACGCAGGTTAGCCAGAATCCCACATCCCTCTGGATACAGCCTCTCAATCCTGCTCCCACTTAGCATCCTGTAGAAACAATGGGAATAGGAGAAGGGAGAAGGGTAAGTGATGGTAGAGAAGAGATGGGAGGTTAGTATGACGAATGAGCCACTGGTGTGGGGAGAAATGCAACTTGGCTTAAGTGTATGTGCCGCTCCATGAGTCAAGCAGTATATGTGCCAGGTGGTGAGGAGGGCAGAGGCAGACACAGAACTTAAGAACAGCTGCTCCTCTCCCTTCTTCCGCTCAAGGTTCAGAGAATCTGGCCAGTTTTGGGGTAGCCACTAGGGAGCAGCAGCAGATGGCTGCTATGCTCTAGAGGTGTACTCTTGAATGGTGAGGGCGCTAGCTACCAAAAGCAGCTAGCTTTTTTATGCCAATAAATAAACTCTACTAAAAAGCTGCAAAAAAAGACTCTTTCATGGAAAATAACCATTTTAAATTTGGGACTTTAGTTTTCTAACTTTACTGGTGTTTTATTGTATATATCCACTATAGGGCTTCCCTGGTGGCTCAGACAGAGAAGAATCTGCCCGCCTGCAATGCAGGGACCTAGGTTCTTTCCCGAGGTTGGGAAGATGCCCTGGAGAAGGGAAAGGCTACCCACTCCAGTATTCTTGCCTGGGGAATTACATGGACAGAGGAGCCTGGCAAGCTACAGTCCATGGAATCACAAAGTTGGACAGGACTGAGCAACTAACACACACACACACACACACACACACACACACACACACACACACACAGGATAATTATTAAAATTAAAAACAACAACAATAAAAGAAAACACACATTGTCTCTTCCAATCTTGACTTTCCCAAGGGAGAAATGGTCAAGACAAAGCTGTGAAAGAATTTTGCAGATTCAACCCACATTTACTAAGACTCTTCTCTGTACAGCAATTATAATATCAGAATTTTTCACAGGCATTCTTATGTGAAGTAGGTATGAAATGTTATTATTTAAGAAAGGTTATTTCACTTCACTCACATACAGACACCAAGGAAATATTCAAGAATCAGAAGAAACTAAATACTAGAAGTTCAGTTCTGTGGAAATGTATGCAAATCCAATTCTGCTAATTTTATACTTACCTCAATATACGTCAAAACTTCTCCCAAATAAGGAAATGACAAAGTTGAATTTTTGTTTGTTTTTAAATGTGATTTTGTGTGACTGCTATTCTCTATACAAAACAATTATGCTTCTCACAAATAATAGCTAACAATTCCACAGCACTTTGAAACTTAAAAAATGTTTTCATATACAAAACTCTTTTAATCTTTAAGAAGATTTTGTAAAATAGGAGCCAGTATGTAACAAGAATCTTCAATTTCTCATTGAGAAAGGATTTCAGAGCTGTAAGTGTGCTGACTAGAGTCGGCCTCCCTTCTGGAGTAGTGACATTTTAATAAGCGTATGGCAGGCAGTGGGTTATAACAAGACTTACCTCAAGTACTGGTAGAAGGTGCCACCATTGGCCAACTAGTTTTATAGAGTTTGTACGGAAAGGGTAAAAAAGTTTGCATTCTAGGAAAATAAATTTTCTTGTCTGTCTTCTGGGGTGCACCAATGTTGCAGTTCAGTTCAGTTCAGCCACTCAGTCTTGTCTGACTCTTTGCGACCCCATGGACTGCAGCACACCAGGCTTCCCTGTCCATCACCAACTCTCAGAGTTTACTCAAACTCATGTCCATTGAGTTGGTGATGCCATCCAACCATCTCATACTCTGTCGTCCCCTTCTCCTCCTGCCTTCACTCTTTTCCAGCATCAGGGTCTTTTCAAATGAATCAGCTCTTCGCATCAGGTGGCCAAAATATTGGAGTTTCAGCTTCAGCATCAGTCCTTCCAATGAATATTCAGGACTGACTTCCCTTACGATGGACTCGTTGGATCTCCTTGCTGTCCAAGGGACTCTCAAGAGTCTTCTCCAACACCACAGTTCAAAAGCATCAATTCTTCGGTTCTCAGTTTTCTTTATATTCCAACTCTCACATCCATACATGACTACTGGAAAAACCATAGCTTTGACTAGATGGACCTTTGCTGGCAAAGTAATGTATCTGCTTTTTAATATGCTGTCTAGGTTGGTCATAACTTTCCTTCCAAGGAGTAAGCATCTTTTAATTTCATGGTTGCAGTCACCATTTGCAGGGATTTTGGAGCCCAAAAAATAAAGTCTATCACCGTTTCCACTGTTTCCCCATCTTCTTCCCATGAGGTGATGGGACCAGATGCCATGATCTTAGTTTTCTGAATGTTGAGTTTTAAGCCAACTTTTTCACTCTCCTCTTTCACTTTCATCAAGAGGCTCTTTAGTTCTTCGCTTTCTGCCATAAGCATGGTGTTATCTGCATATCTGATGTTATTGGTATTTCTCTCAACAATTTTGATTCCAGCTTGGGCTTCATGCAGCCCAGCATTTCGGATGATGTACTCTGCATATAAGTTAAATAAGCAGGGTGACAATATACAGCCTTGATGTACTCCTTTCCAGATTTGGAACCAGTCTTTTGTTCCACATCTGGTTCTAACTGTTCATACAGATTTCTCAGAACGCAGGTAAGGTGGTCTGGTATTCCCATCTCTTGCAGAATTTCCCACAGTTTGTTATGATCCACATAGTCAAAGGCCTTGGTGTAGTCAATGAAGCAAAAAGAAGTTTTTCTGGAACTCTCTTGCTTTTTCGATGATCCAACAGAGTTACAAAAGATTAATTTGAACAATATCTACTTTGTGATCTATTATTAGCCAGTGTGAGGGAAATGGGTACTAAATAAATTTTAAATTGTTATCTCTATATCAAAATTCCCTAAATTCCTTAAAATGAGATCAGTTAAATCTAAGAAGATACTACAGAATAGTCTGAGGTGTTTCATAAAAAGAAAACTTGCTTGTCCCATTGGAAGAATTAAGTTTTATTTAGGATAAAGAATTTTGTGTGTGTGTGTAACTAATCTGTAAGTTGGTGGCTCAGATAGTAAAGAATCTACCTGCAATGCAAGAGACCCGGTTTCAATCCCTGGGTTGGGAAGATCCCTTGGAGGAGGGCATGGCAACCCACTCCAGTTTTCTTGGCTGGAGAATCCCCATGGACAGAGGAGCTTGGAGGGCTACAGTCCATGGGGTCTCAAGGAGTCAGACAAGACTGAGCAACTAACCACAAGCTGTAAGTTAAAGGCATACCTATTCACTAGTAATTTAAATGGCCAAATAGCACTGTTAAATTCTGATTGTCTCTGAAAGTCATCTTTTTTTAGACCGACAGCAGTTAATCTCCCTAATGCTGAATTGTTGTCCAGTCACTTGTTTACAGGTACTGATGGTAGCTATAGAATGATCTCCACACTCAAAGCTGAGATCCAAATTCCGAAATTCAGTTTTTGATTAGCTCTTCTGTGATTCCCCTTCCTATTCCCTCTGTTCTTCATGAAAATTCTGGGACTTCCACTCTCTGCATCTGTGCTGTCTCTTCCTTACCCTCAGCATGCCCGCTCGTCATGTCCCCTGTACAGAACATTCCAGAACCATCTACCTAAAATGTGACTTCTACTTTGAAGCTTTCTCCTCGAGCAATTGTTTTTCTAAAGACACTTACCCCTGCCTTCTCATCTATTCAAGAGTCATCACGAGAGCCACCTTTCCTGATTTCTCACACCCAATTATTCACCAATCTCTTCTTGATTCTGCTTCTTTAATATTCTTAAAAGCAGGCACACTGGAGTGGGATGAATACATGCCTGTGAATTTTATCCGTGTTTCCACTAGTCCAGTGATCTTAAATAAGCAACGTATCGTTATTCTTGGTTTCCTCTTCTATAAAATGGCCATTCTAAGTGTAACTACCACACAGGGTTATGACAAAGATTAAATGAGTTAATAAATGTAACTTAGGTGGAAAATTCAACTTAAGTCACCATTTCTCTGAGTGAGTTTCAAGGAATATTAGTTTCATAAAATGTTCTTCAAATAAAAAGGGATTCATGGTTAAATTAATTTATTAAACATTACATTCAGTGCCCACTTCTCGGCCAGCCGTGATGTACGTTAGAATATTAAAGGGTGTCCAAATTCTTTCAGGGAAACAAAACAAAGCAAAACCAAAACAGCTGTCCTGATATTCATTAGACTTATTAGACCGGAGAGCCTTGTGCGCATATACACTAGCTATCTAAAATCCTACATAACCAGTGCTCTGAGGAAGGTGTTCGGAAAAAATGCTGACTCGAACAAGAGCCACAGTTATCATTTCGGAAATTATTTCAGCCTTTTTTTTTTTAAAGAGACTACTATTTCCTAATGTCCAGAGTCATCAAAAACTCTCAGAAAAATGAACCAAATTGTCCTGTGGGAAGCTGTGTCGTAAGGGTAGTAAAATGATATGAACTTTCTAAAGCCCATTATTTTTTAACAATTCTTAAAAGATATGAAAACGTTCTGTTTTTCATGCCATGCCCAGTAATTGCTCAGCTAGCCTGTAACAGGTGCGAAACTTCATCTCAGGAGAAAAGTTCAACATAAAAATATGCAAAAATCTGATAAGGGTGGTAAGAACTCCAAAGAGACTCAGGAAGTGGGTAAGCTCATGCCTGTGATGAAGGCAGACTCAAGATGAGGTCATGGTGTCTAAATTCCAACACCTGTGTGTGTGTGTGTGTGTGTGTGTGTGTGTGTGCATGCGTGCTTAGTCATGTGAGACTCTTTGTGACTGCATGGAGTGTAGCCCACCAGGCTCCTCTGTCCATGGAATTTCCAAGAATACTGCAGTGGGTTGCCATTTCCTACTCCAGAGGATCTTCCCGACCCAGGGATTGAACTTGTGTCCCCTCTGTCTCCTGCAATGGCAGGCAGGTTCTTTACCTAAAGCACTATGCCACCTGGGAAGCCCCTCTCTGACCATAAAACTGCTGACAGTACATGAGATAAAGAGAATAAATGCTGCGGCCTGACTGCCTCAATGTCGCAGACTGAATGCAACCAAACTTTTAATGATATAGTAGGAATTCCGAAATCATCTTATTTTTCCCTTTTTATAGGAGCAAAAATAAGCCAAGCTCACATTTATTGCTCAAATATAGCCTGTTTTTCTCTACCATGGTGTCCCCTCATTCTTCACAAACACAGGACTTAGCCCTCCTTTTAGAGATAAACTAGCAATTTTCCAATCACTTTAGTCATTTCGACTTAGCCCTGCTTGAATTCACTCTAACTAACAGAATCAACTTAACTTCCCTATAGCAGAGTCCAGTTTTTTTTAAAACATGATAAAAACATGCAGCTGGGAGAGCCGAAGAAAACTACTGTCATATCCATTTCTAACAATTTTTACATTTCTATTAAAACCAAGGTAGCAAAATACCTTATTAACTTCTCTAATTTTGGTTTATTTTTCATAGGGGATGAGCAGCCATGCTCCTTTAGAATAAATACACTAGATTGAAAAAAAAAATCACAGAAGGAAGATCTCTGTCTAGTGAAGTTTACACTATATGATCATTTCTGTGTAGATAAATAATGAAGGCTTTAAACTTTTAAATCTAAAAAATAAGTAATCAAAACAGGAAAACACATCATAATATAAATCTCATTACCTGGAGTATCCAATTCGAAAATAATGGATCTGGAAGAAATTTTAGTGAATAACTTCATTAAATTCCTAATTTTCTAAACATGGAACTTGAAAGTCCAAATATTAAGTGACAAAGCACAACATCATGAGAGGATGAGTGAGAGCAGAGGCTGAAATCAAGGTTCCCAGTTTCCAACGCCGCCTTCCACATCACGCAGAGCCTCCTCGGGTCTGTCCTCCAGCAACCTGCTGCGTGTGCCTTGAACAACATGAAATCACACCCCCGTCAAATATCTTACAGAGACCGTTTATAAAAACTGGCTGACTCTTTGATAAACTAGTTTAAGGATGGGATAATTGAGAATCTAATTCACAGTTGCCAAGCTTAAAGTGGGTTCCTGCTAGGAGATTTATAGAGCATATGCCAACTACTGTCCTTGCAGGTCCCCTTTAAAAGAATAATCAAAGAGGTTAAGATCAGTAGTCTAAAAGGTCTTATACTGGCTTAATCTGGAAGTCATGTCTGATTTTTGGAATCTTAAAAATACGGTCTGAATGTAGAAAAAGACAGGTACCAACAGATGCAACAGCTACAAGGGCAGCCAAATGATAACAGAACAGCAAAGTTGTGTGGAGTGTCAGAATGACTTAAGAAATACAGGATAGGAATGACTTTGAGGAAGTCTTAGAAACTCAATGAGGGTTGGGTTCTGGTTGCATGACAATAACTTTGGTGCAATATTGATAAAAGGCATGGGAAGGTAGAGCACAAGGAGAAAGAACATAGATGTGTTTGCACAGACTCTAAGGTTAAGAGGATGCAAGCCCAGGTGGCATCACTTTCAAGTAAGAACTTTTTCTCTTAGGTATGTTTGCTACATCTGTAGCAAGCTTAATGCAGCCAAGGTATCACTATGTCAGTTGTGAAGGATCTGAGGTGCATGCTGCAGCAAGAAAGTTTCCTTATTTTCTAAAATATTCTATATTAAAGGGTTAAATGTAATTTCTAAAACTGTCATATAACAATGATTTAGTTCAGTTCTGAGATGAGACATCACTCTTGCCTGCTGTTTCCCTCAACATAGAATTCAACAAGTACTCATAGCAGGTTGCTGCATAATTATTTTGCATGAGTTCTTCAAAAGAGGGAATAACTAAACAGAGTTTAGTATATCTACACCATAGAATCCGACTTAATACCTAACAGAAACACAGCAACATGGATAAATTTTGAGGGAACTATACTGAGTGAATAAAAGTCACAACCAACAGGTTACATAGAGTATGATTTCATTCACACAGAGTTCTTGAAATGACAAATTCATAAAAATAGAGAATATATTAGTTGTTGCCAGACTGGAGGGATGGGAGGGATGTGGGTGTGGCTATTAAATGGTAACTTGGGATCCTAGTGTTGACAGAAATGTCCTATATCTTGACCAGAGTTGTAGATACTTGGGCCTACACAGGTCACAAAAATGCATAGAAATACCTCCCTCCCACACACATATAAGTAAAACAGGAGCTGTGATCAGCATTGGCAAACTGAATAAACATCAAGAACCTGCTTAAAAAAAAAAAGAACCTGCTTATGCTATCACACCATAGTATTTCACAATGTTATCATTCAGTGTAAAATTGAGCAAAGGAAACATGCGCTCTTTATTATTTCCTATAACTGCACGTGAGTTGGCAGTTATCTCAAAGTAATGTTTTATTAAAAATGATTTTATAACAAATACAATCAATCAAAGACTACTAAGATTTAGTATGTTTCTATGTCCTCCTTACATCCCTCTGTCATTTATTTATGGATTTAAGAAAGAACATTATTTTACATCTCAACCCCTGAGTTTATGGACAGTTGCACATTTCTGCGACTTCACTTGGAGATAAGGTCATGACTTCAATAAAATATAATAGGGACTTTGGGAGGAGTCTAGTTTCTGGCTCTGTTTTCCTTCCTTAGACAGTAGAAGCTTTGAGGAAAGATGTCATGTTAAACATTTGATTCAGTCAACAGACATATTAACTTTTTTTCATTTTAGTTTAACGCTCTTATCAACTACTGACCTCTAACTACAGCTGGGGGCTATGTATTTTATTCTTATATAATAATACTCTTCAGTTCTGGTAATTCTCTTGTACATTGCAGATTTAACATAACACTGATGTGTCCACTGAGCTTTTTAAAAGTACCGTAGGAAAAAAAAAAAAAATAAAAGTACCGTAGGATACAAGGTTCACATACATTTTAGTAAATCTACCATAAGAAAATAACTTTTTTTTATCAGTTATTCCTCTATTCTACATTATCATTTTATGTTTATAACCTTATTGTAACCTTACTGATTCTACTCACCATGTTAAAATTACACTTATTTTACTCTTCCCAAGGTTAAAATAAAGATTAAAATATCATTTATTATCATTTTTATTACTTTATTATCCCCATAAGAGTCTAGAGTCACCATCTTCCTTTGCCCTTCTTTGGTATTGGTATAAAGAGGCACTTTCTATTAATATTTTATGTTATGTCCTTCTTTAGTTGCATTGCCTTTTCCAATTTAACTTCTATGAAGTTTTTTAGCTTTCTTTTCCCTTTCTGTGTCATTTTCATTATTTATCAAAATAACTATGCACTTATTACTGTTCCTATTTTTCATGAATAATGCTAGATTTTTTTAGTGCCCTGCTTGCATTTTCCCTGATGAATTATTAAATTTCTTGGATACTATCAGATTACCACAGGAATCTGTGCCCAGCTAGATCCAGATAACTGAATCCAGCTTCTCAGTTCTTAACCAGATTAAATCATTTTATGTGGCATAATTCCATGTGTTCTTAAGATAGCAGCATGATTATTTCTTACTCTACTGAACAGCCTTGATACATCTATTGGCTATAACTATTGATGAGGAAGTCAAACTCAACTGCTATCTAAAATTTATCAACTCCCTTAATCCTTTCTGAATCCTCCTTAATCCTGTCCTGAATTCATCTGGTAAAGAATCCACCTGCAATGCGGGAGACCTGGGTTTGATCCCTGGTTTGGGAAGATCCCCTGGAGAAGGGAAAGGCTACCCACTCCAGTATCTGGCCTAGAGAATTCCATGGACTATATATTCCATGGGGTTGCAAAGAGTTAGACAGGGCTGAGCGACTTTCACTTTCATTTTTAATCCTTTCTTCCTAATTTACTTGTTTTCTACTATGATAGCTATATCTTAGTAAATCCTTTTAAATACTTTGTGGAACAAAACTCAAACCAAGGAGATAGACAGATAGGGCAGAAAAAAACCTGCCAAACAATTAAGTAAAATAAGAAAGAAAGTAACTAACTCTCATTTATGGCTTCTACTAAATAATGGAACAACCTCTTCTCTAGCCAATCTACCCTTTGCTGCCCAAAATGTTTCCCTGAAGTTTAAAGCTGAGAATATCTTCATGGTAAAGCTCACTATAGCCTAAAAAACATCAGCTCATGTTCTAATAGTTTTTGAAACCCTGTAAAATTTAGCTGCAAAGAAAAGTCAGCTTTCTCCACTCCCCACACTATGCTCTCCTCAGATAGTCCTCTGTCCCAGCAGCTCAGGATCACACTCAGTTCCCTAAAGAAACTGTGACCCTTTCCACTCCCTATGAAAACCTAGTCAACACTCCTTATCTCCATCAATGCACTTACAACTGACATTGTGTAGGCGGGATAGGCCTACAGATGCAAACCCCTAACTCAGCAATGATGTTGGGGCCTGAATCTGTAACACCACTAAATAATTGTAAAGCAATGGAACATTGGAGGCACTTTATTCTGAAATGAATGGATAGATAAATAAATGGAAGGAAGGGTGGGTGGATAAAAGTATATATGGATGCTTTTTCCACAGCCTATGAATTCTTCCTACCATTTCTGGCCACCAAAGTAATCGAAGATCCAATTTGAATTCAACAAATTTTATCCAGTCACTGTAGTTGGAGAGAATCATTACATATTTTAATTTATAGTTTGCTCCTTAATCTGTACCTTCTAATTACACTTTTATTATAATTATTGAAGTGCACAGTTGCCTTTAATTGATTGCAAATCATTTGCTACCTGGGAGCTTATTGAACTTCGTGCTCCTCAATGGCTTAACGTTCAGCCTGGCAGGGAGCAGTCACTGAATAATCTGTGCACAAGTCTATGTGACAATCAATAATCTTGGAACAGTGTTCCATAGTAAACCAGTATTTAGAAAATATCAGCATAGTGTTCATGGCAAAAATTAACAAATATTAATACTTACTGAACCCCTACTCTGTGCAAGTAAGAACGCAGTGAAACTTCAAATACCTTGACTTTGCTTCATGTGTCAAAAACATGAATTTACTAAATGCTTATTTTCTCATAAACAAAAAAATAATTACTGAAACCAAAATGACTAATTTTGAAAAGAACACATTTGTGTCTGGTGAATGAAAATATCATTCTGTACATTTATGTCAACATAATATATGTATATATTATGTCATATATATGTCAACAGGTTTTGACAATCATCTTGTTACAAGGAAAGGAAGCCAAGAAAAAGTCTTGTCTGAATAGAATATAAAGGCAAGAACTATAGTGGCATTTAAAGTTCTATTAGAACATAGTCTAGGGTCTCAGAGAATTGACTTCACATTCATACTTTGTAGGATGGGAAGAGCTGTTTATAATGCTTGTCTCATAGGGTGAGTGATCTTTTATATGCACTTACAATCATATGAAATCATTTTCAAATGCAGGCAACTTAGCAATGGGGAAACAGAGGCAAACAGAAAATGCATGATTTCTAAGAGTCACAGCAAATAAAGGGTCAAGTGTCCCCTTGAACATTGTTTCCACTCCATTCACTCTATCCTCTAATTCAAGGTAATTTCAATATTCTTCATTATAGAAAAGCTGTTCATCTATGACATTAGGGAATCTAATGATGTTGGTTAAAAACTTTTGATGTCTATCCAAAGCAATATAACCATGGAACAAATGAAGGGACTCAGAAATTCTCTCTTTCGATATTCCAAGCAAGCTGAGGAACCCCTTAGTATAGCAAGTATTTGACTGGCCATTGACAGGAAAAGATATATACTCAAAAGATCATGTTATAAATACTACACTGGAAGTACATAGGAATTTTGTTGTTGTTCAGTCACTAAGTCTTGACCACTTCTTTCTGACCCCATGTACTGCAGTATACCAGGATCCTCTGTCCTCCACTATCTCCCAGAGTCTGCTCAGATTCATGTCCATTGAGTCATTTATGCTATCTAACCATCTCAGGAAAGACGGATTTATTTGGGCTAAATTCTACCAGAAAGTTTACTAAAGTTTCTTGCTGTCCTCAATGCATTGACTCATGGAACCCACTTTTTTTTTTCCATACAAAATAGACATCTGGGATTTGTTATACAGGCACACACAAGTTATCATAATGCATGCACCTCTTTTTACAATTACTCCTTACTCAGAACATCAAGATAAAGGCAGAAAAGACTTTTCACATATGTAATTTCAGATAGCAATACCCATTAAGAGTCTCTTGCAATAGGCTGGTTGTCCTGGAAAAATAAAACAAAGTTATTATATCATATTCTTTTAACACTGAATATGCAGCAGGCAGTATTCTAGGATCTTTGTTTATGCAACGTCCTTCACTTATCTCAACAACTCTATGAAGTAGTTATGATTGTTTCATGTAGACGAAGAATCCGAGACTAAAAGAGCTAAAATAGCATGTGCAAGGCTCAGTAATGGAAGGTTAAAACACAAAAATCTTCTTTCTGACTTTGAGATCTTGTTCTTGACCCCTATATGCCAATGCATTTAATCTCCAAAACAGACCTGTCTATTATCCTCACTTAACAGATGACAAAAATGAGGGTCAGAATTCAATACCTGTTTAAGAGTTACTTTCTTCTATGGAGTGACTCACACAAAATTAAATGAAGCCCTTCTCCTTCAAATCACCATTTCCGACTGACACCACGCTGCTAACAACTGTGGTGGGAACACCCTTATGAAGTCATTGTCTTCTAATATTTGTATTAATTTTCAAACTATTTATTTGAACTAAAGTGAATAAAATAAAACAACAAAACAAGCAAAAAATATGTCTCAAGTTCTTACAGTAATCTAGAAAGAGTAGCTCTGGTTGGAACTACAAAGTCCTCAGTTATTTTAGGCCCATCCAATAAACTCCATACACCTTCTCCCTGTGGACTCGAAGCAGCATATGGCTGTTCTTTTTACAGTTCAGGCTCCACTATTTTCTCTGAACCTCTAGGTTACGATGTTTTGTAATCACTAATAAGGACCACCTGCCTCTTGAGAGGTTCAGTCTCACCAAACGGAGAAGCCTAATTGTTCAAATTCACTCTCAGGTAGACAATATGCCCTTCATGGGTAGACTGAGATTATGGAATAAAAAACCGAAAACATAATGAACAATTCTACTAATTGATTGTAATTGCTAAGATAAGAACATATGCTAGTTCCATAAAAAAAAAGAAAAAAAAAATACTTGGAACAATATAGACAATGCTTTCGAGGAAATGAAATGCTTCATAATTTTCCAGGGGGGAGAAAAGAATAAACTACTTGATTTAAAATTTCTTTTACTTCACTAAGATATATTCAGGACAAATTTATTGGACTCATATATGCTTAATCATACACCCTGTATGTACAAACTTATCCTATGGCTGAGTTGCTTTTAAAATAAGTCAAATTCAATCCAATGCTTATCATTGAAAGTATGAAATCTACTGCAGATCTGATTTAAGAGAACAAGGAGAGAGGGAGAGCTTGAAGAGTGCTCTCCCCTGCCCTCGTCAGAACCCCCGTCAGCAGTCAGGCCAGGTTAGAAGCTTGTGTTTGGCTCTAAGTGAAAAACCACAGACATACGCTCATCTGTGTTCCTGCCTCACTGCACTAGAATTGTTGATTTGAGGGTCTTTCTATCCTTCCAGTCTGTGGGAGCCCTGAGAGCAAGGTCCACATTTTCACTCTAATTCCAACTTTTAGCATGGAGCATGTGCACAGAACGAATGTATCCAATCCATTCAAAATGACTGCCTAGGTGACAATATCCAGCCACACCCTACCATAGAAAAAGAAACTACGTATTTACATTAAATAAAGTTTACTTTGTAATGCAGAGATATTTGCTAAGTATTAAGGTCAATATTAAAGGCAGGCAATAGGCTATAGGGACAAACGTTCTCCATTTATTTACTTATTTTTAATTGAAGGATACTTACTTTACAATGTTGTGCTGATTTCTGCCGTACAAGAGTGTGAATCAGCTGTGAGTAAACATATATATATCCTCCTTCTTGAGCCTCCCTCCATCTCCACCACCCCACCCATCCAGGTCAACACAGAGCACTAAGCTGAGCTCCCCGCGCCACACAGCAGCTTCTCATTAGCCAAAATGGTTCCCATTTTAAGTGAACAGATTCTGAACTTGTTAAAGCAAACAAGTGACTCTTCCAACAGGACCTTCACTTTTCTACTCACCACACTCATCCTCAGATCTTCCCCTGACCACACAGTACTGTGAGACATTGGATTAGTAATAGGTAACATTAATGGGCATCATACATGCCAAGCTCTGGACTAACTGCTTTATTGTATGATTTCACTTAATTCTTAATACAACCATCTAAGGTAAGTGCTATCAATGCTTCCGCTTTATAAATGACAAAGCTGAGGCAAAGCATTTGTTTAATGTCCTCCCTGAGATCAGAGGCTTCCGTGATGGCTCAGTGGGTAAAGAATCCGCCTGCAATGCAAGAGACATAGAAGACGTGGGTTCAATCCATGGGTCGGGAGGACCCCCAGGAGGAGGAAATGGCAACCCACTCCAGTTTTCTCTTTTTTTTCCCCCCACGGACAGTGGAGACTGGCAGGCTACAGTCCACAGGGTCACCAAGAGTTGGACACAACTGAGCAACTAAGCGCGCACACACTGCCTGAGATCTAAGCAGAGCTTGAGTAAACCTGTCACTTTCCAAGCAACTCCTACTGCACCTTCAAACAGATGAGTAATCCAGTTTCCAAAGAGAAATAATCATTTTGTTTGTTCTGATAAAATTCAGAATCCAACCCTGGACTTACAACCTCTCTTTACAATCTAATTGACTCTATTTTCTTCTGAGAGTTGATTCTCTCTGTTTCAGTAAAGCTGGCATGGCTATTTAGCCATAAACAATCATAATCATGCATGAGAAATAATTCTCACAAATTGTTTTGATATATTTTATGAGCAACAACACAATAATAAACATAAAATTTTCCATGCATCATAAATGTACATAAAAGAGCAGCTTGAGAGTCAACATAAAGTTTTATAATAAGCATATATATGGTGAGAGATGTGTGTGTTCATGTCTACTTGTGTACAGTTATTTTAGGTATCTTGGTATTATATATATATGCATGGATTTTCCAACCATTAAACTTTGTTATTCAAATCCGTAACCATAAGACTATAGTAAGCAGGTTGGCATTTATAAAAGTCAGATAAAAAGAAGCTTCCCCATTTTAACCCTTAGCAAATTTTCTTTGTTGTGTTCAATTATATGATTTCACAGAGGTCCACTGTCAAAAGGACTTTTGCCAAGAAACTATAGATGCTCAGGTTGGTATCAATAACCTGTAGAGTTATCAAAGTTTTGTTTCGGTAAATGTTAATTTGGGTTGCAGGAGGATGAAAGTTTCATCAGGTTCCTAGAGGCAGTAAGCTGTAGATATGTGGTCTTACATACTATAACAATAGTTGCAAAATAAGTTGTCTTTGTGCATTATTGAATGCAGAACTGTGATAATTATCAGGAAGGCATACCTAGACAATCAATCATAAATATCCTAGTTTTGTTATTTCTTATGATCTGCTTTGCTGAGAATTGTGGTAACTGTTGCAGTATAAACATAGCATTTCAGGGGCTATATTTAGACATTAAGAAGTGAAAAACGTATTAAAAACACCACACTAAATTGATGTCCTCTGAATGGGTTCAGACATAAGAAAGCACACACGTGTAACACGCCCACAGACCAGAATGATCTCTCTCCCCACCCGCATGGATGGCATACATCACTACCTTCCAGCTAGGATAAGCTGCAGCCTGGAAAGGAGCTTAATTATTCATTTAAGATAGGAGCTCAACTCTCACAGTGTTACGGTAGCTTTGAGAATCAAGAAGAATAAAGGCCCTTATTAGACGAAAAGAGTGAAATACTAGGACAGAAGAACCAAAGAATCATATGCTTCTAGTTTCTTTGACACATTTTAAAGGCTCCTTACTGCCTACAGAGGAAACACTGCTGTGGTAGTGATTCCTCAGCCACTCAGTCCCTGTAAACAGCCCAATGTTACAGACGGATACGAGAATGTACTACGGACATCGATGTTCATGTATGAAGGAAATCTGACCCTTAGCTGAGACTCCCAGGCACACTCCTTATTTCTCTGTGCTGGAAGGAGTCAGTGTGCATGGATATGGCAACCCAGGCTCTTAAATCTGAAATAACTCCTTACCTAGTGGTAAGTAGACGCTTCTCCAACACCTCTACACCCCCATCATGCAGCCATCAGCCCTATGCCTTGGGACTTTCTGGGCCTCCCCATCCATCAAGTTCAGGATTAGCTTCCTGCTCCAGAGCCCCTTCTGATTAGTGGGTGCTGGTACCAGACATCACTCTCCAGGGTCCTCAAAGACCCCGTTCCCTAGGATAGTCCCTCTGGAGGGCTGCCTGCCCACCATACACATCTGCTAGAGTTTCTCCTACTGCCTCCATCCACATGCCATCCCCACCTGGTCCCAGCAGGAGAAGACAGAGCCCAGGGTGTTGGTGACAGCACAGCGCTGGGCAGGCAGATGCCAATTGCCTTTGGTACCATCCCACCTGGGACCCAGGTGGGACCTCTCAGGGTGGGACCCACCCTGGGACTTGCTTCCATCCGGTCCCCAAGTTGTCCTCACATGGCTAGTTATAGGAGCAACAAAATCTCTGGACTTTGATGACTCTCCAGGAGATGGCGATGGCAGGCAGCCCTATGGGTTGTTAAAATCTCTTTTGGGTACATTAACTTTCTCTGGTGTTGTGATTCAAAGAGGTAATATAAATGAGAATTTATATGATTCATTTCCATGATTCATTTCCATCCATCAGATGTAGCCATAGATCTTATGATATGGCAAAGATGAAATGCACTTATTTTTAAGCACCAACTTGGTCATTCATGGCACACTGTCACCCCTCCTCCCCAACACTCACACATACACATACATACGCACACACTGTATAAACAGTTGAACAAGTGAATCTTTCAGAAAACTGTAAAATGTCCAAAGTGTTTATATAGTCACTTAAAAGGAAATGAGATCTTCATTAAATCCCTACAGATACCAGATTTCTCCAGAGACACTTAAGACTTTCCATCGCATTTTAAGGTTGAGGAAGGATCAAATCATACATTTTCTAAAAGTCTGCTTATGAGAAAATCAATTCTAATGAATAGTATATTGATGTAATACACTTAAAAGTAAAGGATCACTCCTTGAGAACCATAGACATAAATGCAAGCTCATACTGATACTTGCTTTTAGATGAAGCTGATTGGTCCAGTGCCCAATGATTTTGTATTCTGTACTTTTGTTGGTTATTTGGTACTGGAAGATGTCATAACGACCAGGAGCATCTCCGTTTTCATTAAAAGTGACTGGTGTCCCAGCACTACCTGTAAATGTTTAGAAAACAATATTAATAACTTTCCAGTGAGATAGCCTACTGGGCTTATTTTTCTCTAAGAAAAAGTTAGTAGATAAAAATATATTGTGCATAGTAAGAGATATGAAGATTACAATCCATACAAGGTCATTCTTGATAGCATAGTATCTCTGACATGAAAAGAAGCTCAGACGTACATTCAAGAAGACCTGCCTCATTACACACGTTAGAAAGTAAATGATGAGCATCCAAGTTAGGCAATGTATATAACAGTTAAATAAATAAAAGTTGATAGGCTAGATAGCTACTACCAGCTACAGAGAATGACAGTTAATAGAGAAGAGTGTAAATTCCTCGAAGCATAACAGCTATTGTACAATATAAAACAGCTATTGTACAATATAAACTATGATCAGTAACTCAAAATGTGGCAGGGGAACATCCCAGGCAGATTCCCTAGAGTTTTACTTTATTTGGACTTGAAGGCCATCTGGATCGATAGCCCCATTCAATGTTTCTTCTTGGCTTCCCTGGTGGTCCGGTCGTTCCATGCTTCCAATGCAGGGGGTGTGGGTTCAATCCCTGGTCTGGTAACTAAGATTCCACATGCTGTGCAATGTGGCCAAATAAAATAATAATAATAGCAGTATGACTTCTAAGACGCTGCTTTTGCTACCTCTGCCCAAGAATTTATCAACATGGGCTACTGTTTGGACCCTCTTGGTGGGTGAGGCAGTGATCAATAAGTCCCACCTCTGCTCAAATCACAGAAGATCCACCAATTCACTGTGATAGTGTGATAGTGATGGGGCAGCAGGATGCAAGAAAAGTCATCTTTTCTAAACTCCCATTTCTCTTGGAAGCTTTAATCTTTCTCTCTTAATAGCTTCTGCTCACTTTTACTTTCCCTCATTAACTTTTACATAATCACAGGATTTCTCTCTCTCTCCTTTTGTTTTTGCTATTTTCCTCTAATTTAGGTATTCGAAAAACATGCAATATCATTTTTTAATTGGAGGAAAATTGCTTTACAGTGTTGTGTTGGTTTCTGCCATACAACAATGCAAATCAGCCATGATTATACATATACCCCTTCGCCTTTGAGCCTCCCTCCTCCCCTCATTCAATCCCTCTAGGTCATCACAGAGTAGCAGGCTGGGATTCCTGTGTTATATTCAGCTTCTCACCAGCTATCTATTTTATGCATGGTAGTGTATGTACATTGATGTTTCAGATTTATAAACTAATTGCATATAAATATTATAAAAACATCCCATCCCAAGATCAAATCTCCTTTTAGTGTAGAGACAGTAACACAATTGACTGGAGGCAACAAATTTAGTTAACAATTAATATATATTAATAACACTGGAAATATTTAGTCTTACCAGTCCCCAAAGATCTGAAACCACAGCTCTCCCTCAAACTGATTTTCCCCTTCATTTTCCCCTCCATTCTTTGTTAAGAGAATCTTAACTTCAACAATAATCACAGGTTTTCAGAATAGAAAACGATCTTGACACCCAATGTTTTCTTGTTCCATCTATAGCCTCAATATCTATATAGAACTTCCTTTTCTCTAGCCGTCTTTAGATATTGCTCCTATCCCACCCCCTTTATCTTCTTGCCTTATACTTTGCTATCTTGACAAATTCACCTAAACATTAATCTGTTTCCTCTGTGCCTATCTTGTCTCTGCATGTTCCATTTCCTGAATTTCTTCTTGCCCTATACCAGGTTTAATTTCTATACTATTTGAGAAACTGTCCCCTACTTGCTATTTCTTTTCCATATTGTACTCTCCAAAAATATATGTACTATTAATACTTATACATTTCAACTCTATATAGTTCCATCTTATAATGAATTTCTTATTCCAGGGATCCCCAACCTCTGGGATCTAACATCTAAGGGTCTGAGGTGGAACTGATATAATAGTAATAGAAATAAAGTGCACAATAAATGTAATGTGTTTGAATCATCCAAAATCCATTCGCCCCACCAACCCACAGTCCATGGAAAAAATGTCTTCCAAGAAATTGGTCCCTGGTGACAAAAAGGTTGGGGACCACTGTCTTATTCTACTTTTGGAGTTTTAAAAGAAAACTAAAAATCACAAAAGTCTAAAGCTTTTAACTTATCTAACAAAATGATGACATAAAACAGTAACTTGCAAATAAATAAAATCAGAATCACACAGCAGCATTTAGGGCACTTTCCTCCCATTTCAAGGAGAGAAATCTAATAGCCTCTGTTCTCTGATTGTTCAGGCACTCAGTCGTGTTTGACTCTTTGTAACCTCATAGACTACAGCATACCAGGCTTCCATTTACTTTACTATCTCCTGGAGTTTTCTCAGGCTCAAGTCCCTTGAGTTGATGACACTATCCAACTATCTCATCCTCTGTTGCCCTCTTCTCCTCCTGCCTTCAATATTTCCCAGCATCAGGGTCTTTTCCAATGAGTCAGTTCCTCACATCAGGTGGCCAAAGTATTGGAGATTCAGCTTCAGCATCAGTCCTTCCAATGATTATTCAGGGTTTATTTCCTTTAGTATTGACTGATTTGATCTCCTTGCTGTCCAAGGGATTCTTGCGAGTCTTCTCCAGCACTAATGTTTGAAGGCATCAATTGCTTGGCACTCATCCTTTTTTATTGTCCAGCTCTCACATCTGTACACGACTACTGGGAAAACCATAGCTTTGACTCTATGGACTTCTGTCATCAATGTGATGTCTCTGGTTTTTAATAATGCTGTCTATTCAGAAAACTAAGATCATGGCATCTGGTGCCATCACTTCATGGGAAATAGATGGGGAAACAGTGGAAACAATGTCAGACTTTATTTTTCTGGGCTCCAAAATCACTGCAGATGGTGGCTGCAGCCAGGAAATTAAAAGACACTTACTCCATGGAAGGAAAATTATGACCAACCTAGATAGCATATTAAAAAGCAGAGACATTACTTTGCCAACAAAGGTCTGTCTAGTTAAGGCTGTGGTTTTTCCAGTGGTCATGTATGGATGTGAGAGTTGGACTGTGAAGAAAGCTGAGTGCTGAAAAATTGATGCTTTTGAACTGTGGTGTTGGAGAAGACTCTTGAGAGTCCCTTGGACTGCAAGGAGATCCAACCAGTCCACCCTAATGGAGATCAGTCCTGGGTGTTCTTTGGAAGGACTGACGCTGAAGCTGAAACTCCAGTACTTTGGCCACCTCATGCAAAGAGCTGACTCATTGGAAAAGACCCTGATGCTGGGAGGGATTGGGAGCAGGAGGAGAAGGGGACAACAGAGGATGAGATGGCTGGATGGCATCACCAACTCGATGGACATGAGTTTGAGTCAACTCCGGGAGTTTGTGATGGACAGGGAGGCCTGGTGTGCTGCATTCATGGGGTCGCAAAGAGTCGGACACGACTGAGCAATTGAACTGAACTGAACTGATGCAGAGAGCAATTTGGTTATAGCTACTGCAAGTGAAGATGAACATGACTGGTGAAAAACCAATGCTACTTTTTACGACTTAATAGTTCATTGGAAGGACTGATGTTGAAGCTGAAACTCCAATACTTTGGTCACTTGATGTGAAGAGCTGACTCATTTGAAAAGATCCTGATGCTGTGAAAGATTGAGGGCAAGAGAAGAAGGGGACGACAGAGGATGAGATGGTTGGATGGCATAACCGACTCGATGGACATGGGTTTGGGTGGATTCCGGGTGTTGGTGATGGACAGGGAGGCCTGGCGTGCTGCAGTTCATGGGGTCACAAAGAGTCAGACACAACTGAGCGACTGAACTGACTGACTGACTGAAGTTTGTCATAGCTTTCCTTCCAAGGAGCAAACGTCTTTTAATTTCATGGCTGCAGTCACTGCGGTGACTTTGGAGCCCAAGAAATAAAATCTGACACTGTTTTCACTTTTTCCCCTTCTATTTTCCATGAAGTAATGGAACCAGATGCCATGATCTTAGCTTTTTGAATGGAGTTTTAAGCCAGCTTTCTCACTATCTTCTTTCACTTTCATCAAGAAGTGCTTTCGTTCCTCTTTGCTTTCTGCATTGTTAGTTACTCAGTGGTGTCCGATCTTTGTGACCCCATGAACTGTAGCCCACCAGGCTCCTCTGTTCATGGGATTCTCCAGTCAAGAATACTGGAGAGGGTTGCCATTCCCTTCTCTAGGGGATCTTCCTGACCCAGGAATCAAACTCCGGTCTCCCACACTGCCGGCAGATTCTTTACTATCTGAGCCACCCCTAAGGTAGTAAAACTTTCTGCCATTAGAGTGGTATTATTTGAATATCCGAGGTTGTTGATATTTCTCCTGGTAATCTTGATTACAGCTTGTAATTCATCCAGCCTGGCTTTTCTCATGATGTACTCTGCAATAAGTTAAATAAACAGGGTGACGGTACACAGCCTTGACGTAATCCTTTCCCAATTTTGAAGGAGTCCATTGTTCCATGTCTGGTTCTAACTGTTGCTTCTTGACCTGCATACAAGTTTCTCAGGAGACAGGTAAGGTGGTCTGGTATTCCCATGTGTTTAAAAATTTTCCACAATTTGTTTGGCTTCCTTGGTGGCTCAGATGGTAAAGAATCCACCTGCAATGAAGGAGATCTGGGTTTGATCCCTAGGTCAGGGAGATTCCCTGAAGAAGGAAATGGCTATCCACTCCAGTACTCTTGCCTGGAAAATTTCAACTCATTTTATGTTCTCTGGAATCTTCTTAAAATTTGAATGCAGTGTGAAATCTCAGAAGAGATACCTGGCATCTACAAACACTGTTAAGGGCACAAGAGATTGGCACAGCATGGAGGAAAGAGCATTGTTACGAGAGACAAGGGCTGCTCATTCATACTCACTTTGCTTCTGCATTAATTTTCACAACTTATATATATCTCTTTTCTTCAGTTGTCACATAGGGACTTAACAACAAAGATGAACATATTTAGAAGTCTCAAAAATCTATATGCATTTAAATTATTCTTATTAGTTCACATGGGAAATAACTTTAGATATAAATCAAGAATAATTTTAGATATAAATCAAATCCCTATAAATAGGGAATTGGGGCATAAAACAGGAGCTCTTCTATCTCTTAGCTATTCATTAGAAACATGAGTGGAAACCCCTGTGCCACAACTGATGAAAATATTTTCTTAGTCTTAGTGACTCTGAGCAGTTGTTCCTGTTGTTTTTATTCGAGTCCAAATTTTCTGAGGCTCCATGGACTGGAGCCCACCAGGCTCCTCTGTCCATGGGATTTCCCAGTCAAGAGTATGGGAGTGGGTGGCCATTTCCTCTTCCAGGGGATCTTCCCAACCCTGGGGCTGAACCTGTGCCTCCTCCATTGGCAGGTGGATTCTTTACCACTGAGTCACCAGGCAAGCCCTGATCCTGAGCAGGCTAACTAAAATGGGAATAATAATAATACATTTCTCATAAAGTTATTATGAAACTTAAACAAATACTTGTCAAGTACAAAGAACAATGCAGATGGTAATTAAATATTATGATAATAATGATGATGATTCACCCCATGTGTATTCTCAGCAGACACCAATGCAGAGTAATAGATAGGATAATGAAAATCCCTTAAGTAATATCTAGACAATGGATTATGGAAATTCAATGGGTAAGAGATTACCAGATGACACATATATATATATATACAAGTTACAAATTTCACATTAATATCATCAAGTCCTGCTATTTATATACTACTTTAAAATTCTGATATCATATACTCTGTGAATAAAGGAATGTTTATTTTTTTCTAACTTTCCCAGTGTTGTCATATTCCTCACTTAATGGCTCCTTATCTCCTACAACAGCCTCCCAATGTTTTAGGAGAATGTCACTTGTGTAACATATTCTCATGAATATACTCTTGAGTTATATATAATTCCTAGTGTGCCAGCTGTTTCCATATCTCTTTTTCCAACTTGGGAAAGTATATTGGAAGTCAAGTGAATTAGAACTATATCATCATAAAAATAATTGCCCAACTTGGATTGTTGTTGCTTAGTCACTAGGTTGGACCCCACAGACTGTGTAGTCCGCAGGCCCCTCTGTCCATGGGATTTCCCAGGCAAGAATATTGGCGTGGGTTGCCATTTCTTTCTTCAGGGATCTCCCCAGTCCAGGATCGAACCCGTGTCTCCTGCATTGGCAGGCAGGTTCTTTACCACTGAGCCACCAGGAAAGCAGCCCCCACCAAACTTAGATAATTCAACCTAATTATAACAAGTTATACTAAATTTGGCATTTCACAAAGAGGCAGTATACTAAATTATAAACACTATAAATAAGTAAATATATACACATGCACTAAATTATAATATACTAGAAATGTGGGTTTGGGAGCCAGATCATTGGATTCCAACCTCAGCACTGACACTTATTAGACAGATGATCTCAGGTAAGTTACTTTATCTCCCTGTACCTCACTCAGCTGATTTTTAAAATGGGCTAATTTTAATTCCCACCTCAGAGGGATATGTGAGGATTAAACAAATCAATACACAAGAAACATTCAGTAAATAGTAAGAATTATACAAATATTAGCTGTTATTTTCTTTATTGTTTTATGAACAATAAAGTGGTGGTAGTGATGGTACTGCCATGAGAGAGCAGGGCAGAACATGAAGAGGCCTTGGACGCCTGCTCCAGGTTTAGAAGATAAGGTTTCTTTTTTGTGTGTGTGATTTAGGTGCATTTTTATTTATTTATTTTTTTTTTAGGAGAACATAGGCAAAACACTCTCCGACATAAATCACAGCAAGATCCTCTGTGACCCACCTCCCAGAATATTGGAAATAAAAGCAAAAATAAACAAATGGGACCTAATGAAACTTAAAAGCTTTTGCACTACAAAGGAAACTATAAGTAAGGTGAAAAGACAGCCCTCAGATTGGGAGAAAATAATAGCAAATGAAGAAACAGACAAAGGATTAATCTCAAAAATATACAAGCAACTCCTGAAGCTCAACTCCAGAAAAATAAATGACCCAATCAAAACATGGGCCAAAGAACTAAACAGACATTTCTCCAAAGAAGACATACAGATGGCTAACAAACACACGAAAAGATGCTCAACATCACTCATTATCAGAGAAATGCAAATCAAAACCACAATGAGGTACCATTACACGCCAGTCAGGATGGCTGCTACCCAAAAGTCTACAAGCAATAAATGCTGGAGAGGGTGTGGAGAAAAGGGAACCCTCTTACACTGTTGGTGGAAATGCAAACTAGTACAGCCACTATGGAAAACAGTGTGGAGATTTCTTAAAAAACTGGAAATAGAACCGCCATATGACCCAGCAATCCCACTTCTGGGCATACACACTGAGGAAACCAGATCTGAAAGAGACACGTGCACCCCAATGTTCATCGCAGCACTGTTTATAATAGCCAGGACATGGAAGCAACCTAGATGCCCATCAGCAGATGAATGGATAAGGAAGCTGTGGTACATATACACCATGGAATATTACTCAGCCATTAAAAAGAATTCATTTGAATCAGTTCTAATGAGATGGATGAAACTGGAGCCATGCAGAGTGAAGATAAGGTTTCTTATAGGTGTGCCTTTAATACCCATCTTGAAGGAATTATATAGAGAAGAAGGGTTGTGAAGAGAAAAAATACCAGTGAGATTATATAGAGAAGAAAACAGTGCTGTGTTTGAGATCCAGGGTCTAAATGTGAACAGAAAACTTCTCAGTGAGCTTGTATGGTTTTTCTGAAGTCACCCTTTCTAATTTTTGTTCTCCTCTTCCAACACAAGGTCACATATACTTAAAATCTAGTTATTTATGTTCATCACACTCTTTCTCACCATCCTGTTTTAGACATGTTATTTTCTATAAGTTTTCTTACTCCTTTATCCTAACCCTTCTTCTCTATATAATTCCTTCAAGATGTGTATTAAAGGCACGCCTTTAAAGAACCTTATCTTCTAAACCTGGACCAGGGGTCCAAGGCCTCTTCATGTTCTGTCCTGCTCTCTCATGGCACTGCCATCACTACCATCCACACACTTGTACAATTCATCCCCATCCCTAGTCAAAATATCCATCCAACAGATATTCATTGAGAGCTTATTATGTGCTCAATACTGGGTGGATCCTCTGCCTTCCTCACAAAACTGTAGTCTCCTTAATAAAGGCAGATTGCATCTCTTATTGTGGGCACTGCACAAAAGACTGTTCAATATTTAGGGTGCAAGCAATAAATTACATGAAAGAAGCACCCACTAACGATCCCAAATCCATGTTCACCCTCTTATATAATATTATAACTTCACTTATATCATCTTTAATTTTTTATAGTAACAAATGAAGGGACCAAATCAGTCCCCTTTTCACTGTCATTGATGTAGCGTTAGAAACTTCTTTTACAACTTGTTTTAGAAATCTGATTTCTGATCTTGGGCTAGGTTTGCCGTTGAATTACTTCAACCGTTTCAGCCAAGAACTGATTCAATTCCTATTGGTTTATTTTAAATAATTGCCCTGGTACTGTGGTCTATGTAACAAAGAACACCCCAGAGTAGCCATGAGGGCCTATGGCGGTGGTGGTTTAGTTGCTCAGTTGTGTCCGACTCTTTGCAACCCCATGGACGGTAGCACACCAGGCTCCTCCGTCCATGGGATATCCCTGGCAAGAATATTGGAGTGTGCTGCCATTTTCTTCTCCAGGGGATCTTTTCAACTCAGGGACTAAACCCAGGTCTACTGTATTACAGGAAGTTTCCTGCATTTCTGGAGGATTCTTTACTGACTGAGCCATCAGGGAAGCCATGAGGGGCTATGTTGTTTACTAATTTCTACAAGTAGAAATTTTAAAGGTCATCTTTAGCACTGAGACTGGGCATCTTGAAAAACAGAATTAAGTGGGATTTTGTCCAGAAAAAAAAATCTTGATAGTATAAATTTTTCAATATATCCATCAATGTATTATGTTTTACTAAAACACAAAAAATACAAATATTTTAGGCTAAATTCATACATATATAGTAAATTATGCTCTAGGAAATTTTCCTGTATTTCTTTCCATCCTAGACATTATTTCTTAAATTTTGAAGTGCACCAATTTTTTACATATCCTTCAATCAATGTGGGCTAGTGGAGAAATGAAATCAAAGAACATGGAGGCTGAGGGAACTTTTACTAGTCAGATACTGCTCTCAGAGTCTCTATATCACCTTGAATATTTTCTGCATGGAAATGCATGGAAAAAATTTTACTTTGATTACTAGGCAAGTCAAACACTCCAATGTGCTTTTGTAAGAAAAATGATCCAACCAATGAAGATTTTATTTGAAAATGTTGACTCTGTTGAATATTGTTCTGGGGAAGAGTATGCACTTGGGATTCGGAAACTTGGGTTTGATTTCTCACTCTGCTGGTTACCTGTGTGATCCAGGCAAGTTATTCTCCCAAAACCTGTTCTGTCAATTGTCAAGAGAACATTATAACACTAGCCCCCCTGGGCTATCACAAGGGTTATATAAGATGATGCACTTAAAGCGCTTAATGTGTGACTGGCACCCAACAGGTACGCAGTAGATGAAAGCTATCATATCATTATCCATTCCTTTGCTTACACTTATGCTCCCTTGGTCTACATTTTCTTATTTCCACAATGCAAAAAGCATTGCAAGAGTAATTCATTCACCTTTATGTGTATACATTATAAATATATTTATAAGTATAAGCCACTCGGTGTATAGTCATGTTTACCACTTTGGTTTCTCTTCTTTGCTACAAAACTATCCATTTTTCTTCTCATAACCACCTGTGCTATTTGGTAAGCAGAAAAAATAAGAAGGCTAAAAATAAAATCAGTTAACATATTAATTTTTAGCACCCTTAAAAAGGAATATATGAGATGGAAGTCATTGACGAAGCTGCCAGAGGAAATAGCAACTTGCAACAGAATCTCAATTATTCATGCTTTCCTTTTTCTTATCCAATTTATTTTTATCAAGTATTCATGGCAATCAATAAAGAGAACTGTATATTTGAATTAGAATCATACTAGAGTTTAATTATTTAGTGATCAGTCAGACTACTCTCACATATCCGTTACTTAGCCTCGGTTCATTAAAAACTTTAGCATTTGACTCACTATATTCCCCTCCATCCATATTTCTGTTTATAATTTCTGATGGCTTCATCACATACCTGAATGACTCCGCATCCTGGCCTCTACACTAGCTGATGCTTATACTTCCACTTTTCATTCTTTTCATACATCTCACCAGCTGCTCTCATGATAAGACTCTAAACTCAGTAACTACCTCATCTCCCAAACTTTGCTCTCTGTATACTGCCTTCCACCCTCACTGCAAGAATTCTATGAGCCCCTACATTTATTGATTCATTTATTACTCCAATTTCTCATTATATTTCACCCCCATGATAATTTCTCTTCCCTCCTATTCTTGCATAGGTTCTATGATTTTCCTTGCAAATGCCTTCTGTACTTACTTCTCCCTCTGTCCGATTTTATTCCTCTGCCAAAACACTCAAGATTGAACTCAATTGTATATTCTCTTTTTTTACACAAGCAGCTCAATATTGTGTAAAAAAAAAAAAAAAATCATACAACTGGCTGGTAAGGTCAGGACTAGATTGAACCACATGAGATGCCTGGGGCGTGACTCTGAGTTTCGGTACCTCCCTAGATTCTGCACATTAGGTGTCCCATTTGCTTTATCGAGTCCCGACCCTGTGCTCTGCTCTGACTTTAAATGCATGACCTCAGGGATTTCCCTGGTAGTCCAGTGGTTAAGACTTTGCCTTCCAATTCAGGGGTGTGGGTTTGATCCCTGGTGGGGGAGATAAGATCCCATGTGCCTCCCAGTGAAAAAATCAGAAACAGGAAACAGAAGCAATATTGTAGCAATTTCAATAAAGACTTTAAAAATGGTCCACATAAAACAAAAATCTTAATGCCTGACCTGACCTCAGATTCAAATAAATAGTCAACACTGTTCTGTGTTGATCCTATCACACTTCCCCCACTTCTGGATGACTAACTCTTTCATGCCTCACACATCCAACATCTTCCACCCCTGCCACTTCAGCTCATCTCAGACTTTCTCACTGGGAAAAAAAAAAAAAGGCAGCAATAAGACAAAGACTCCCTCCTCATTCCCCCACAGAACCTACAGCCTACCTGTACCTATGCTCAAATGATCACTCTTGCTGAAACACACAAGCCCCTGATCCAATCAAAGGTGTGCTCCTCCACTAGTGCTAGGACCTCCTCCACTCTCACTCTCCAGGCACTTTCAGTCTCATCTTTTTGTTCTGTCACATCAATAGATTTAGACTGTGCTGGTCCCTTCAGTTTACAAGTGAGTTCTCATAGCTCTCATCTTAAAAAAAAAAAAAAAAAGCAAGCCAATAAACCTCATTATAACCTTACAGTTTCATTTCTCCATTCTCCTTAACAGTTAAAATGAAAGTTTTTTGAGTGAGCTGTTCTCACATTCCATTTTCTTATTTCTCATTAACTCATCAGATCATGCATGCTAACTTGAAGTATAACTCCTTAGCTCCATTGATGAGTCTCAAATGTATACATCTAGCCCCGAGCATAGATTATCCAATTACCTGTATCTCCACTTGGTTGTCTGATAACCATTTTCCACTTTATGTGTCCAGAAACAACACTTGATTTTTTTTTCATTTCCAAACATGTTCTTCACAGTCTTTCCCCTCTTAATAAGGAACTGAGAATTGTCTATCCATTCAGTCAACTTGAAACCTAAGTTAAAACTCCCCATATAATGGTAAAACACAACGAGTGAACAAAAATTGTGGACTTTAGCTAATAGCAATGTATCAACACTGGTTCATTAGCTGTAATGAATGTACTGTGTTAAAAACATGAAGAAGTAAAGAGGAACTAAAAAGACTTTTGATGTGGGTGAAAGAGGAGAGTGAAAAAGCTGGCTTAAAACTCAACATTCAAAATCATGGCATCCGGTCCCATCACTTTCATAGCAAATAGATGGGAAAAAAGTGGAAACAGTGACAGATTTTCTTTTCTTGGGCTCCAGAATCACAGTGGATGCTGACTGCAGCCATGAAATTAAAAGACACCTGCTCCTTGGAAAAAAAGCTATGACAAACCTAGACAGCAAAGACATCCTTTTGCTGATAAAGGTCCGTGTAGTCAAAGTTATGGTGTTTCCAGTAGTCATGTAGTATGGGACAGTTGGACCATAAAGAAGGCTGAGTGCCAAAAAATTTATGCATTTAAACTGTGGTGCTGGAGAAGACTCTTGAGAATCTCTTGGACAGCAAGGAGATCAAACCAGTTAATCCTAAAAGAAAACAACCTTGAATATTCATTGAAAGGACTGATACTGAAGCTGAAGCTCCAAAACTTTGGCCACCTGATGTGAAGAGCCAACTCATTGGAAAAGACCTTGAGGCTGGGAAAGATTGAGGGCAGAAGGAGAAGGGGGTGACAGAGGTTGAGATGGCTGGATGGCATCAGTGACTCAATGGATATGAATTTGAGCAAACTCCAGGAGATAATGAAGGGCAGGCGTGCTGTAATCCACAGAGTCACAAAGAGTCAGAAATGATTCAGTGATTCAACAACAACAACACTAATACAAAATATCAATTCCTGGAGAAAATGTGTGTTTGAACGTATGAAATAAGTGAACTTTCTATACTGTCTGCTCATTTTTGTCTATAAAGTTATTATTTAAAGAAGGTTAAGGAACTCTCTGGTGGTGCAGTGGTTAGGACTCGATGCTTTCAGTAACAAGGGTGTGGGTTCAATGTCTGTTCAGGGAACTAAAATTCTGCAAGCCTCATAGCAAGGCCAGATAAATCAATCAGCCAATAAATAAAGTTTAAGAAACTAAAATAAATAAGAAAATTATTTTCATTAAAGCATTTGTGTAACCTATCATATGTAATGTATTATGATATCAAAATATAACCAATTCCCTTGTGGCTCAGATAGCAAAGAATTTCCTGCAATGCAGGAGACCCAGGTTCGATCCCTGGGTCAGGAAGATACCCTAGAAAAGGGAATGGCACCCCACTCCAGTATTCATGCCAGGAGGATTTCATGGACAAAGAAGCCTGGCAGGCTACAGTCCGTGGATTACACACAGTCAGACAGGACCGAGCAACTAACACACACACACATACAAATATTAATGAGATACTTTATATCATTTTTATATATCACTTCTTCAAAATTCTATATATAACTTAGACTTACAGATTTGTGGTATTTCAAATGCTCAACTGCCATCCATATTTAACAGTGCAGGACCCACCCCTGCCTTCACTAGTTTCTCTCCTGAAGAGCAGCAGATCCATCCAAGACTGACCAGGGGCTCAGTGGATGCCAGAACTGGAGATGAGATCCTAAAATAAAATTCAAACTGCTCCAGTGGTAAAAACCAAACAAACAAAAGCCCACATCTAAGACATTAACACATCCTGTCTCTAAAACACAACCAGAGTTGTCCAGTTCTCTCCATTTCTTCTTCTCTGCATTGGCCCAAGCTACACCTGATCTCTCCCTGAACTCCTAGCTGGTACCTGTGTTCACAGTGATCAACAACAATCCAGTTTCCACCCTGTGGCCAGAGTGAAACTGTGAAACACACATCAAATCAGATGGTTCTTCCCTCTAAAATCATGTGGTGGCTTCCCATTCCACTAGAATAAAACACAAAATGTTTATCATGGTCCTAAGGGCCTTGTTAATGCTCCAGTCACTCATTTCCATATTTCATCTACCTTGGGCTTCTTTCTATTCCACAGACACATGAAATTTGCTCTATTTCAGGACTTGGGTTTTTTTTTTGCTCTATTTCTCTCAATTCTGTGCCTCTCTCTCTCCCCACCCTCTCCCCCCTCAACCCTCTCTCTTTCTTTCTCAAATGTTCTTCTGAATTGGATCTTTGCATGACCCATCATTTAACATGTTACATATGACTAACGGGCTTCCCAGGTGGAGCAGTGGTAAAGAAACTGCTTGCCAATGTAAAAGGCTCAGGAGACGTGGGTTCAGTCCCCAGGTTGGGAAGATCCTGTGGAATAGGAAATGGCAACCCACTCCAGTATTCTTGCCGGGAGAATCCCGCGGACAGAGGAGCCTGTTGGGCTACAGTCCATGGGGTTGCAAGCAGTTGGACGTGACTAAACACACACACTCACACACACACACACACAGAGTATTAATGTAAAATAGATAAATAACATGAACCTACCTTATAGCACCAAAACCTATACTAATATTTTGTAATAATCTGTAATAATCTGAAAGGTTTTCTTTAACTGATTATTTGAGCATGTGAAACAAATAGGACAAGGAATGCAGTCAAATAAGATTTCTAATTCTCTCAGCCAACCCTCCTTCTTGATTTTGTCATCAAGAAACTGAACTGACAATAGTACTTTCTATTATGGAAATGTCTTTATGATCTTGCATTAAAGGTGTTTTAAAAATGAAAAGTATCATTATCCTGAATGAATAGCACTATTTAAGAAGTAGAAATACAACCTGTAATTGCACTGATGGTACTCAAATAAGGTGATTGACTGTTTAATATGAGAAAAGATCCATTATTTAGTGATATACATTTCAGGGAAGCAGATGAATTAGGAGGTTTAAATAAAATCTTTTATAAGAAGAGTGACCTGAGAGATGATTAAAATACCAAGTGTTTGTTCAAAAGAAAGAAATGGAATGTCTTTCTACTCCACCATCTTGAGAGTTGTTAGTTCTCTGAGAATATATAATAAGTAGGCATTTTTAAGCAATACATTTTAAAAGGAATTTGGAAACATATCAAAATGTGTTGTAATACTCAGATTTCAGTATAGTTTCATTCTCTGACAGAAAACCTCTCTTTTTCCAGAACAAGTAAAGCCCTTTATTGCTTCTATTTGGGAGGCATTTAATTGTATATATATATACACACACACACATATCTATATATATACATATATACATATAGTTTCTATTTGGGAGGCATTTAATAATATATATATAAATATAATATATTTATATTTATTTTATTTATAATTGTATATATTATATAATATATATATATATATTATAATTATATATATATTTATTTATATTAATATATAAATATAATATAGTTAATAAATATAAATATATATATATATAAAGTTTCCTGCATTGGCAGTCAGGTTCTTTACCATTAGCATCACCTGGGAAGACCACATGTGACTGCCGTGATAAGTTTTAATTAAGCATTATATCTGTGATAGTGCTACATTTAAGAGTACATTTATGAAAGTGAAATGCCTGTGTAGGTGAGTGTGTGTGTGTGTGTGTACATATGTTCTTGCCTTTTCAAATTTGCTGTGTACTAGCAGGAGGTCTCTGACTATCTAGTCCAATGTGTTTTAAATCTGGATTTAAAATAGTCAAATTTATCCACTTTTATAACAACTGCTTACTAAGAACTTTAAAATTTTGTTTTTAATATTTGCTTTTTTAAATCTGTACATAGTTGACTTATGGTGTGAGGGTGGGAAATAATTTCACCTTTTTCATATGTTGATGTTGATAATCGGCACTACTCCCTTTTTCTAAATGACTGGACAGATGCTTTATACCTAAGTTAAATAAAGGAATGTGTCTTTTTTCTTTGGCCTTTCCCTCCTATTCCATTAATTCATTCATGTGTCTTTGATTGCACATCAGCCTGTATGAATTACTAAATTTCCTTAAAACTGATAATGGTATGACAAGTTCCCATTCCCTGTTCTTTTTCTCAGAAGTATTCTGACTTCTCTTTGTTTTCAACTCTTCTGTATACAATTTAGAACCATTTTTTAAGTTCCATGGACAATTATATTTAGATGATGGTTGGAAAAATATATAAAATCTATAAATTCATTGAGGAAGATTTGATATCCTTATAATATCTTCCTATACATAAGCATAAGCTGTCTCTCAATTGTTCAGATCTACTTTTGCAATATTCATGCAGTCTTATAATCTTCTTTCCATAGCACTTAAACTTTTTTTTAGACTTACTCTTAGGTAATTAATGTTCTCTGATGCTATTGCAAATGGTGTCCTAAATTATATTATCTACCACTTGCTGATAGTATTGAGAATTCAACTGGACTTGTTTTGCTTTGCATTAGTCTTTTATTTGGTCTAGGGGTTCTCAGCTGGAGGTGATTCCATCCCCTGGGGTTATTAGCAAAGTATAGAGTTAGGTTTGCAATCCCAGGGGGCGCTAGTGGTAAAGAAACTGCCTGCCAATGCAGGAGACATAAGACATGGCAGGTTCAATCCCTGGGTTAGGAAGAGCCCTTGGAGGAGGGCATGGCAATCCACTCCAGTATTCTTTTCTGGAGAATACCATTGATAGGGAAGTCTGGCCGGCTACTGTTCATAGGGTCACGAAGAGTGGGACATAACTGAAGCAACTTAGGAACAGTGTAAGAGACATTTTTTGGGTGTTGCAATTGGGGGAGTGGAACTACTGGTGACTGGTGGAAGAGGCCAGAGGTGCTAATAAACTTTCCACAATGCACAGGAGAGCCACCTTTAATAAAGAATTATCTAGTTCAAAATGTCAGTAGTTTTAAGGCTGAAAAACTTTTGCAAACTCTATTATACTTCAGGAGTTATATCTATAAATCCTTAAAACTTCTTAGATTTCTATGTAAAGAATCATGTTAACTGCAAATAATTGCAATTTCATTTTCTCACTAACAATTCTTATGACTGCAATCTTTTTCTTTCTTCTTTTTTTATTGCCTTATCTGGGATCTTCAGTGCAATTTTGACATTAAGTGTCTGTAGTGGACATCCTTATACTGCCAGTCTTAAGTGAATATTTTTCACATTCCTCACTTAGGATAATGTTTGATCTAGGCATTTTATAGGCATTTGTTTTCTTATTGGTTTAAGTCCCTTTCATCCTAAATGTATTAGTATTTTTATCATGAGTATATTTTTAATGTGAGCTATGTATTTTATGGCATCTTTTGAGGTGAAATATTTTTCTCTTAATCTGTTATTACGATGAATTACATTTATACATTCTCAGTTATGTCATGGAAGCTTGTCATGGGATGGATCTAACTTGATTTCAATATTTTTTTGCACTGTTGGAGTCAATCAGCTAATACTTTTGTTTAGAATCTTTATATTCCTACTCACAAGTGAGATGGATCCATAATGTTTCTTTCTTATAATTTCCTTTTTGTTTTGGTTTCAGGGCTATACTGGCCAAATAGAATAACTTGAAAAATATTCCTTTTTTCCCTCTCTCTGCAAGAGTTTTTATAAAATTGTAATAATATCTTCCTTGAAAGTCTTATTGAACTCACCTGGAGTTATTTCAGACACAATCAAGAGAATGAATAAGTCAATTGTGTTATGTGAACTATTTATACAATAGAATATTATACTATAGCCAAAGTGAATGAACTACAGACAGCCACAAGCATAGATAATTTTAGCAATATAATATTGAGTGAAAAAAGAGACTACCAAAAATACATTTTACAAAGGTATACATGATTAGAGGAGAAGGAAATGGCAACCCACTCCAGTACCTTGCCTGGAAAATTCCATGGATGGAGGAACCTGGTAGGCTACAGTCAATGGGGTCGCAAAGAGTCAGACACAACTGAGTGACTTCACTTTCTTTCTTTCTATAGTTCCTTTTGGAGAAGGAAATGGCAGCCTATTCCAGTGTTCTTGCCTGGAGAATCCCACGGACAGAGGGGCCTGGTGGGCTACAGTCTATGGGGTTGTAAAGAGTCGGACACGACTAAGCAACTAACACACACACACACACACACGATTAGAATTTTTAAAATTTGCGTGATTTTTTGGGAATACTTATGCAAGACATATGCAGCCTGGTGTGCTGCAGTCCAAGGGGTCACAAAGAGCGGGACATGACTTAGCAATGAACAACAACAAAAACAAATGCAACACAAATCAATTTTAAAAGGTAGGAATGTTGACTCTTCAGGAAGGATGTAAGGATGGATTAGTGACGAAAATATATGTTTGGATACTGCTTTTTATCAGTCTGAGCTTTTGGGGACAGGGGAATATTTTCATAGATGTGCAGTGGATTCTTTGAAGTAATCAAATAATTAAATAAATAAATAAATGAAAATGGACCTCGCATAGAACAATGATAAGAATGTGTCACTTGGAAAGGAGCCAAGAGGAAAAAAAGAGAAAAAGAGACAAAGAGAAAAGGGAGAGGGTGAGGAAGAGAGGCAGTAAGGAAGCCTCTCTTAATGAATGAAGGAAAGGTAGAAATAATAAGTAAAAGAATGAAAGAAAAGAGAAATACATTAATTATGTAAAAAAAAAGGAAGGATACATTGAAGGACAGTACTTTAACTGTTGCATAATTCTGTGAATTAACTAAATGCTATACTTAGCTCTGCTATTATGCCCTTGGAGAATATGAATCCTCCCTGTGGGTCTATTAACCAGATAAAATAGGTCACAAACAGAATTGTCTTCATCCACTTCTGTAAAGCAGCTTTTCTATGTATTTCTAAATTTTATATTTGTCAAGCTTCTGTCAGAATCCCCAGTTTATAAAATATAACTATCTGGGATTAGGATCACATTATATTTTTACGTCAAAAAGCTTAATTTACTTTTTTATTATAAAGATGTTTCTGAAAAGTAAAATAAAGTTAAAATTCATCTCTTACCAGTTTTTACTTTATTTCCTGCCAAATATCAAACTGTTCTTTTATTTTGGGCTATGTATGCCTTTGTAAAATTGATTGTTTGAAATATCATTAACACACAGTCTTTTAATGTATTTCAGAATTAATATTTTGTTAATATTTATAGAATCACAGAAAGTTAAAGACAGATAATACTGCAGGAATAAATGTCAATGTGTCTAAAGAAATGGATAAAATATCTAACTAGGGGAGATCTACTCATTTCTTATAATAATTTATATATTGAATTAAAAACAGGATATCAAATCATTTATTTATAATGGATCTGATTTTCTGTAATTACACAAACTGTCAATGTATATTATGCCACTCTGACAAATGTGAATTGTCTATGTTACCATGGTGATTTGAGGTGTTTCTCTTCTATGCTGCATGCATAACAATTTGGGGCATAATTAAAAGAAACAGTGATATATGTAAGTAAAAGCTGTCATAAATTTAAAAATAAAAGTATAGTTTGACTTTTGCATATTCCTTTCAGAAGCTGACCTATTAAGTGGATGAAAATAATAACTATTAAATTAGATTTTATTTCAAATATGTATAAAATACTTATAAAAATTATTTTCTGCCCCAAATAAAATATGAATAATTATCATAAACTAGAACTGTCTATTCATATTCTCTGACCACTATTAAAGAGACAGAAATTTTTAACATAAACTTTAAAAAGATTAAACATTAAAGCAAGACTAAGGAAGACAAACATTGAAAACTTCTAAGGATTCAGAAAAAAAAAATTAAGTGTTCATGTTAATTAATTCTTGAGTCAAAGATAGCTGAAACTAAAATTATAGAGTACTATTTAGTAGATATCAATAATTTTCAAAACTAGAAGACATATCAAGCCTTCTCTCAGAAAAAAATTAGAGAATTCAGTGTTTATTGTTGCACACGGCCTAGATGAAGTATAGAAAAAGATTTTTATATTTGTGAAATAATAAATGGCTTTTTAAGCATGACATCAAGTAAAAACTATTAAGGAAATAATTGATAATTTTAACAACATAAAATGTATAATTTTTGTGTATCAAAAAATAATTTTAAAAAGAATCATTCCAGAGAAATATAAGAGGGATTAATACTTTCAATATGCAAGGAGTTCTTGAAAATAAGAAAACTTTAGCACTCTAACACAACTGGGAAATGAACAGAAAATTCTTAAAGTAAAATATATACAATTACAGTAAATGTATATGCAATGATCCATCTAATTAGTAATAAATAACATCAATGAGACATGAATATTCATTTGATCTAAAAATAAATATTATGGGTGAAGGTGGGGTAAAACTGATACTTTCATACTACATGGAAAAAAATTTAAATTGACAACCATTCTGGAGGCAAATTTTGAAGATTCAACACACTTATTCTTTGGCCCAATAATAGAAATTTATATTATGAAAATGAGCAGGTGACTGTACAAAGACACATGTATAAGTACATTAACTGTACTATTGCTTCTGTACTAGGGTAATGGAAAAAAGTTGAAAATCTAAATGGATGCAGATATATGACTCTTTAGGCCATTTTTCTTTAATACAGGGAAAATAGAAACAATATAAATATATATCTGTCAAGGTATGAATAAATAATGACACATCTATAATTGTAGACAAAATCATTTTGGTTAAAATGAAAACAACTTGTACCAAATAAAATGGTTGAGATAATGTTCATTACACTGATATTCTTATGTAATTTAATCTTAAATTTTGAAAACCTTTAAAGAGCTAAAAGCGACATTGCTTTTCCAAAAAACCATTAGGAATTCTTAAAATAATGTATATTAAAACAATGTCTCCCTTTTCACAACTATATAGTATGTTTTGAGTATCCATATTAACAAGGGATATAAGTCTCCATTTTACAATTAGTTTAGTTTAGCCTTTACATTAATTACAGAAGAACAATTTCTCATGTGTTCTAGTACATGTACCACAAGTATAGAAAAGAATAATAACACTTTCATCTTAAAAACAGAGGTACATGTTTTAAACCTATGTTTATAAAACTTTCCCAGTATATTAATTAGCATGGTTTTGGACTGGAATGCTATATAGAAATTAGTTTTAATCAGGAATAAATTTCTTGGCTCATTTAAAAAGAGAACTGGGTGTATTATTCATAATCATTAGAGAAAAAAACCTGTTGTCACTTTCAAGTTATGTTTTACAGAAACTCATTGGATTAAAAAACTAATTAAAGAATGAAGAGCAAGTAGAAGTGTTTTAAAGTGATTCTAAATATGTCTGTGTATATGTACCACAGCTTCCTTATCCATTCATCTGCTGATGGGCATCTAGGTTGCTTCCATGTCCTGGCTATTATAAACAGTGCTGCGATGAACATTGGGGTGCACGTGCCATATACACCATGGAATATTACTCAGCCATTAAAAAGAATTCATTTGAACCAGTCCTAATGAGATGGATGAAGCTGGAGCCCATTATACAGAGTGAAGTAAGCCAGAAAGATAAAGAACATTACAGCATACTGACACATGTATATGGAATTTAGAAAGGTGATAACGATAACCCTATATGCAGAACAGAAAAAGAGACACAGAAATACAGAACAGACTTTTGAACTTTGTGGGAGAATGTGAGGGTGGGATATTTCAAAAGAACAGCATGTATGCTATCTATGGTGAAACAGATCACCAGCCCAGGTGGGATGCACGAGACAAGTGCTCCGGCCTGGTGCACTGGGAAGACCCAGAGGAATCGGGTGGAGAGGGAGGTGGGAGGGGGGATCGGGATTGGGAATACGTGTAAATCCATGGCTGATTCATATCAATGTATGACAAAACCCACTGGAAAATAAAAAAAAAAATAAAAAAATAAATATGTCTGTGAAAATAAAAAGTTAGTTCTCTGCCCAGGCCATCATCAACTGTCTCTTTTCAACTGCTTCTGGCATTCCCATGTCCCAGGTCATAGCACCACTAAAAATATGTCCTGAGGAACATTGGACTCTGCCTTGGGAATTTCTGTAGCTTTTCATATGCCACCTTTTTCATTCATTAACTGAACCTAATTTCATAGGTTGTGAAGCTTTGTTTCTCACTTTCCTTGTTGCGTTTGCATTTCAAAACTCAGTCCAGACAATTTAATCTCAGTATTGACTTAGACCCCCAGAGAGATCTAACTCTCAGATTTGATATTGACTGCAAGTTCCACATTAGTAGAGCAGAGTGTTTTCTAACCTAACCTGGTTCTCCTAGACACCTAGTCCTGGGTCCTTGTCAACCTTCCCTCCTTGGCCTTCCTACACTTTCAGGGCAATTGTACCTCATCATCCTCTCCACTCACATCATCAACACCATCAACCGTTTTTAAGTCCTTAGTGCTTGGTAGACATTGTGGATATGCACAAACATAAGGTTACCCTTTACTTAAGTTAACCCATGAGAGCTCAGTGATTTTATCTTTCTTTAAAGCAATGATTTTAATGTTTAATATTGATTTTTAATGATGGAATGTTAAATAATGAACATGAAGGTCAGGACTGAGCATCTATGCAAAGGGAGAAGGGTCTAGTGGTAGTAAGTTGGCACAAAAGTAATTGGGGGTTTGGACTGTGACTTTTTCATTGTAACTAGGCTCAAACACATCTTTATTAACCAAAATAGCAACCAATACAATCAACATATTTTTTGCAATAAGAAATAAGCTTGCTTATTCCTGTAGTTTAAAAATCTGTGCTTGGAGATCCGATGAGCTCTTGGAAAATATTTTCTGCCTCCTGCTGGTTGTGGAAGCATTTCCCCTGCGAAAAAAGTTGTCAAGATGATTGGAGAAGTAGCAGTCAGTTGGGATTGTTGAGAAGTCAGGTGAATAGGGCAGATGAGGCAAAAACTTCATAGTCCAATTCATTTAACTTTTGAAGCAAGCATTAGTTGTGTAACCTGCAGTTGGGTATTGTTGTGCAGAACTGGGCCCTTTCTGTTGACCAGTGCCAGCTTCAGGCATTGCAGTTTTCAGTACATCTCATCAATTTGCTGAGCATTGTTCTCAGATGTAATGGTTTTGCTGGGATTCAGAAAGCCATAGTGGATCAGACAGGCCACAGACAACCAAACAGTGACCATGACCTTTTTTTGGTGCAAGTTTGGCTTTGGGAAGTGCTTTGGAACTTCGCGGCCCAACCACAGAGCTTGTCATTGCCAGTTGTGGTACAAAATCCACTTTTCATCACATATCATAATACGATCGAGAAATGGTTTGTTTTTATTGCGTAGAGTAAGAGAAGATACTTCAAAACAATGCTTTTTTGACTTTCAGTCAGCTCATTGGGCACCCACTTATCGAGCTTTGTCACCGTTACAATTTGCTTCAAATGCTGAATAACCGTAGAATGGTTGACATTTGAGTTCTTGGGCAACTTTTTGTGCAGCTTCAATGATCCTCTCAGTTGGTTGTTGTCAACTTCCAGTGGCCGGTCACTATGCTCCTTCAAGGCTCTCATCTCCTTCGCAAAATTTCTTAAACCACTATTTTTTTTTTTTTTTTTTTTAGTTCTACCACTTTATTGCTACCAACCCATCTCCCTCCACCTTCGTGCACACATGCTCGGTCATGTAATCCCATGGACTGCAGCCCACCACGCTCCTCTGTCCATGGACTTTTCCAGGCAAGAATACTGGAGTGGGTTGCCATTTCCTTCTCCATAAACCACTATTGCATTGTACGTTCTTTAGCAATTCCTGGGCCAAAGGTGTTACTGATGTTGCAAGTTGTCTCTGCTGCTTTAGGACCCATTTTGAATTTGAATAAAAAAGTCGCTCAAATTTGCTTATTGTCTAACATCATTTCTATAGTCTAAAATAAATATAAAATAAACAGCAGGTAATAAATCATTAGTAAAATAACATTAAGAATTGTGCACTAAAATGATGTGCAACATCGCTATATTTATTTAAGAATGTATCCTAATATCAAATAACAAAGTTAAACAATGCAAAACCACAATTACTTTTGTGTCAACTTAATAGAATGAGCAAACTTTGGAATCAATCCTGCCACAGCTTGCGGATCTCTGAGAAACTATGCTGTGTTTGTTCCCTCTTATCCATGAGGTGAATATCACTTACATCAGAAGACGGCTGGAGGATTGAAAGATATGACATTTAAAAAACATCATGTAGTAATAATTATTAGAGACCCCATCCCTCAGTGCCATGTCTATGAATGTAGAATAAATCAATAACTGTTCAACCAAAAAATTAACTTAAAAAAACTATCATTTCCCCCAACTGATTTAATCAATTAAGAGTGTAAAAAATTAAATAGGTTGACATTTCATTTTTGTCAACATGAATTCCCATTTGAAAGAAATTAATGCGTTTTAGCTATTTACATTTATAGTGGTGATTAATATCAAATTTCTGCATTTTACTCTATATTTAGCTAATTAATAAATTGATCTGTTGAATACCACCAAAATTATGAAAATGTAATTGTCAAAAACATCAAATCCACTTATCCCTTGACCTTGAGCTATGAAGCCCAAGTTTAATGGAGGTTTAATGTAATTATTTGTTTCTGTAAATAAAACTAAATTTTCAGTACATTACAAAATATCCTTTCAAAATTAAAATTTTACATCAGACAAACTCTGAGTAATGTAATTTTTATTTCCTCTTATGAATATCACATTTTAAAAAATATTTTTACCTAAGAACTCTGGCATATCACATATCATATTAGTGGAGTAAGTAAAGTAACTTATCAAAATGCATAATATATACGTGTAATGTACATGTTTATCACATCACATACAGAGAGAAAATGTGATCCCTTGCATTGCAAAGGATGACACTGGGATTACAAAAGGCACCTATTAGAGTTCTAAACTAATGTCATTCAGCTTAACCATGGATTGTTCACTCACTGTTAGAATAAAATGAGTAACTAATTTACTGTTTTATTCAAATAATATTAGACTTTTTAAATACACACAAACATTTACATATCATAAAGTCATAAAACCAGAGAGTCCAATAGTGGTTATTAGGGGTTAGGAGGATGGGAGAAATGGGGCGATGTTGGTCAAAGGGGACAAAGCTTAAGTTGTGGAAGACGAATAAGTTCTAGAGATCTACTGTACAATGTACGGCATTTAATTAACAATACTGTAATATATACTTGAAAATCAGCTCAGAGAGTAGCTACTATAAGTGCTCTTGCCACATTAAAATTTTTTTGAAAAAAGATAAAAACAAATAAAAGGAGAAGGAGGAAACTTTTGGAGGTGATGAATATATTTATGGCCTTGGCTGTGATGACGGTTTCATGAGTATATACTTATCTCTAAACTCATCAAGCTGCATACATTAAACATGTACAGCTTTTTGTAATCCAATCACACCTCACTACAGTGGTTTTTAAAAATTCATCACCAAAAGCAAAAATATTCCTCTTTTAGAAAGTTGGATATCCCAAGTTAATGATGATAGCACACCAAAAAAAATTTTTTAATTCATAAGATGAAGTTCTAAACATTCCCCAACAAATGTCTGAAAAGAAAAATAACAAAAATATTCTTTGGAGTTTTTATGAAGCTCTGTTTTCCTCCCTCTGAAATTGCTGAATGTTTTATGCTTTATGATTTAAATGTCTTCAGAAATTGAGCTCTAGGAAATTTATAGAAGCACTTAAGTTTATGACTAAAAAATCCTCAGAAACTTATGTAAAATATATATTTTGTATTTTTTAGTCCTGAGAATAGCCTAGGAGAACAGTGCATATAATAGTACTAGACAGCAAGATTCTGCAAGTGTCTTTTATCTGAATAAAAACAAAATCAGAAGCCACATTTATGGTTTGTTTGTTTTTTTGGTAATCTGAAAGCTTGTAGAAATTCTATCTATATCTGTTAGCTATCTCATAATAAACTAATTTGTTCTTATACCCTAATTAAATTAAAATACAAAATGGAAAGCTAGGAAAAAATAGCAAAAGCACAATAATGGAAGATAACTTTAAAAACGTGGATGCTTTTGCAATGATAAATCTTTCTATTCATTTTCCATTACATTTAGCTTTTGTCACACTAGTTTCTAAAGTTCCTCACTTTCTCAGTGAAAATGGCATTATTAAAACAGTTATAGTGAATCTAAAAGATAAATTGTAATGTTGTCTGCAACAGCCAATGATTGGATTATCTCATTGGGGAAAGGGAAAAATTAGTATTCATATTTTCTTGGTCCATAGTCTAGTCTGTTGTGTTTACAGAAGAAAACTATAGCCAAAAGGCCAACATCCAATATTCAGGCTCCATCTTGTCATTGTGCTCTCAAAGCCAAACCCATGTAATTCTTCATTTTTACCATCAAAAATAGGAGGAGTCAGGAAATTGTCAAATATCAGATGAAAGTAAACTGAACATCAATGTTGGAGAACCACAGTGATGTTTCTGTTTTAAACTTAAAATATTCATTACAGAGAAATTCATATTTATTGTAAACATTTTAAAGTCAATATAAGCAAAAGAATGACAGGAAAATAAAAAAAAAAGAATATTGGTTCATCATCCTACTATCATTTAGGGAAAACGGTTATTATTTGAACTAAAGATTTTCCCAAAGTAATTTAATACTATAATAATATTATCTATGCAGTTTTAAGTCCTTCCTTTTTTGGTAATTATGGAAAATTATATGTCAATACATAATGATCAGTATAATAATATAACTTTATTGGCTATACATTTGTTGTTTCTATACCCACCATATAGAAACTATGGCAAAGCTAGACAGTGTGTTAAAAAGCAAAGACATCAGTTTACCAACAAAGGTGTACATAGTCAAGGCTATGGTCTTTCCAGTAGTTATGTATAGATGTGAGAGCTGGACAATAAAGAAGGCAGAGTGCCGAAGAATTGATGCTTTCGTACTATGGTTCTGGAGAAGACTTCTGAGAGTCTGTTGGAAAGCAAGGAAATCAAACCTGTCAGTCTTAAAGGAAATCAACCCTGAATACTCTTTGGAAGGACTAATGCTGAAGTTCCAATACTTTGGTCACCTAATGGGAACAGCTAACTCACTGGAAAAGATCCTGATGCTGGGAAAGACTGAAGGCAGAAGAAGAGGCGACAGAGGATGAGACGGTTGAATGGTATCACTGATTCAATGGACACGAACTTGGGCAAACTCCGAGAGATGGTGAGGGACAGGGAAGCCTGGCGTGCTGCAGACCATGGGGTTGCAAAGTGTCGGAACTGACTTGGCGACTGAACAACACAAACATATCCACCATATTTTACTTAACCAACCCCATAGTGGTGAATACTTACATCACTGCCAATTATTTGGTCCTATAACAATATTGCCAAAAAATCTCATGTGTATTTATTTGTGTAATAGTCTATTTTTCTTTACATTTCTTTATCTGGGATTGCTGTGTCAAAGTGAACAGATATTTCAAATTCTTATGTGAGTCACTTCCTTATAGGAATTTTACAACCAAAGAGCAGGGCCTATGAATAATTAATAATATTTATATAATATGAAAAAGCCTTAAAATTATTTTAGAATGTAAACACACACAGACACACACTTTTTTCTCTGGCCCATTTGTGTGGAGTGCTTAATGTTCACACAAATCACCGGGGATATTTTTCAAAGGCTGATTCTAACTCAGAGGGTCTGGGGTGGAGTCTAAGTGTCTTTTATTTCTAACATTTCTAACAAGCTCCTAGGTGCTGACAGCCTTGCTGATCTGCATACAATGCTTTGAGCAGCAAGAGCCTACAGATTTAACAATGTATTGTTACAAGATGCTGAGGAAAGCTTTCACCTCCATGTCTACACATCACTTATGGTTAACCTAAATTACATAGGCTCCTGGGGTCTATATATAAGCTTCATGAAGTGTTTATACCGCCTGTATTAGTAAACAATGTGCATGTGAAAATGCATTATTCTGGAGAGAAAAAGTACTTCAGTCTAAAATTTGAAGGGGTCATGACACCAAATGGCTTGTTGATGATTTTTTTTTTTTTTATTGTGCTGTATGGAGTGAACAGAGAGACTGATCAAGGTGTGATCCAAATCCCATCTCTGTCCCTAATCCTTCCTGCAAAGGTCTTTCCCAAAGAAACACAACAGCAGCTGACTAGTCCACGATCAATCACTGCAGCCTTCTCTCTTAAGTGCATTTGTATAGCACAATACAGATAATCTAAAGAGTGCCACTTACTGGCTTAAGGAATAAAAGAACTTAAGAAAAACACTTGGAATAATTAAAACTGCTCTTAAAGTGTGCCTGCTCAGTCACTTCAGTTGTGTCCGACTCCGTGCGACTGTATGGACTGCAGCCCCCAGGCTCCCCTGTCCATGGGATTCTCCAGGCAAGAATACTACAGCATGTTGCCATGCCCTTTTCCAGAGAATCTTCCTGACCCAGGGATTGAACCCACATCTCCTGCGTTGCGGGTGGATTCTTGATCAACGAGCCACTAGAGAGTCTTAAAGTGGCCCCCTCTGAAGCAGCTGTGAAGCCTGAGGATATCAGCTCAATATGGTTGAACTTGGTATTGTCATAATTATAACTGGCTTCTGGTTAAAGCATTAGCAACACAATTCTTGGAGAAGCCAAGCATTCTGGTATTTTTCAAATTGAGATGTCAGTTCTATTGAGAATAGTGTGATATATGATTTATCTTCCTGAGAAAAATACAATCTGAATTGAAAACCTGTTTTTGAAACAGTTACAAAATCTGAGATCAAAGAGGCTGTGGTAACCAAAAAAAGAAAAAACAAGGGAGCAAACCACAGTTCTTAAAGTATACATAATCATAGAAACTAAAATCACCATGGAACAGAAATAAACAAGGACTCTTCTGGAGGTGGAGGGTGGTGATGCTTGTGCCGCTCTGCCATTCTTCACTTAAAAATGATTAAAATTGCAAACTTTGTTTTGTAGAACATGTTCGTCACTCAGTCATGTCTGACAATTTGCAATCCAACAGACTGTAGCCTGCCAGGCTCCTCTGTCCATGGAATTCTCCAGGCAAGAATACTGGAGTGGGTTGCCATTCCTTTTTCCAAGGATCCTCCTGAACAAGGGATCAAACCTGGGTCTCCTTCATTGCAGACAGATTCTTTACCACCTGAGCTACCAGGGAAGCCCTGGGTATGAATATTTTACCACAATTTAAACACACAAATAAAAGAATAAACAAACACATAAATAAGATACCAAACAACCAAAAGAAAATACAGCAATAGCTTAGGAACTGCTGCTTTGCGCAAAATGCCTATCTCTCCTTGTACAGAAAGTTACAACATAGAACATTAATATCTCTTTGAAACATGTGGCTAGAAAAGAAGCATGAGCCTGTTGTTTAGGACAAATTTAATTTGGGTAATTATGTTCTAGCTGCCTCGAAGTCCCCTAAAGTCTCTCATAATCTGTGTCACTTCGGTGCTTAATCTGTTTACAGCAGTCCACGCTCTTTCAAGTGGCCATTACCATCTGCCCCTAAGGTGGCTGCATTTCAGTAGGAATGACATGATTCGTATTACAGAGGTATCCAACTTGAACCATTATTCCCCGGAAGGTCGATGATGCAAATTTACCTTGAAGCACCTGAGAATCATATGGGAAGTTTCCATACCGAGAGGTCATTGTAAGGAGTGATCAGATTAGCCCCCTGTTCTTCCTATCCCCTGAAGTTTGGTTTAATAAACACATTCTCAGGATGGAAGTACACTTTGTAAAAACTAAAATGAAAGCATACTATGCCAGAATTTTCTGTAACATATGAGTGTTTAACATTATATTTTTAAAGGAAGGATACATCTACATTTTGAAAATAAACTTTATTAGGTGCTAAAAGATGTTTTTTTGTTTTATTTTGTGGTCCTGGATTGTCTAAATATCACTGTTTAATTTTAACATTATTTTCCTTTCCCCTGTAATGGCTCTATATAGAGCCAACTCCATCCAGAAATAGAAGAAATGCATCCATGTAACACAGATGCCTCCAGAAATCTTCCTACTACTCCAGCACAAAGCAGAGATTCCCACTGTTAGCATAATTATATAGATTAAGCAGAAGGTTACATGTAAAATGCAAGAGGATCACTCTGGGAGATTAACCCCTAACTTGATAATACATCAACACAGATAATTGTATCTGTTCATTAGATAGCTGCAAAATTCTGATGGTTTGATGCATATGAACAGGCAGGTTTCTTTAGAAAGGTAGTTTAGAGTATTGAAAGGCGTCTAGGTGGGCAAGTATGGACAAACAGCCAGAAGGCATGACCGAACAAGATGGAGAGTCATAAATAGTGCCAGGGTCCAAAGGACAAGAGAAGAGTAATCCAAAAAAGCTAGAGACGAACAGAAGGGACTTAGAGATGATGTATCACAGGTACTCGACAGGCTTACGTCCTGGCTTCATTGTACCTTCCACAATAGTTTTCTGAATAGTCCCATTACATTTATAATGTAATGAGGGGTCAATACACCTTCTGGAAGTCAGTCTCTAAAAGAGCTAGCTCATTTTAGAATTATAGTCAAGCAAGATGAGGCGTTGGCAGGAGGACAGTCCTTTCCTTACAAGTCTAGGCAGAATGGCATTCCAAAAACAAAAGGTAGCAATAGAAGAATGGATCAAGAAGATACGGTACACATATATAATGGAATACTACTTAGACATAAAAAAGAATGAAATAACGCCATTTGCAGCAACACAGATGCAACTAGAGAGTATCACACATATCATAAGCGAAGTAAGTTGGAAATAAAAAGACAAATACCATATGATATCACTTATATGTGTAATCTAAGATATGACACTAATGAATCTATCTAGAAAAGAGAATCAGACTCAGAAGAACAGATTTGTGGTTGCTAAGGGGGAGGGATTTGGGGAAGGGATAGAGTGGGAGGTTGGGGCTAGCAGAGGTAAGCTAATGTATACATAATGGATAAACAACAGGCCCTACTGTAAAGCACAGAGAACTATATTCAATATCCTGTGAAAAACCATAATGGAAAAGAATATAAAAATGCATATATATGTATAACTGATATATGCTCAGGATTCCCTTGTGGTTCAGCTGGCAAAGAATCCACCTGCAATGCGGGAGACCTGGGTTAGATCCCTGGGTTGGGAAGATCCCCTGGAGAAGGGAAAGGCTACCCACTCCAGTATTCTGGCCTGGAGAATTCCATGGACTGTATAGTCCATGGGGTCACAAAGAATTTGACATGACTGAGCAACTTTCACTTTCATGTATAACTGAATCACTTTTCTGTACAGCAGAAATTAACACAACATTGTCAATCAACTATACTTGAATAAAATAAATGAAAAAGTAAAAGAAAAGAAAGAGGCTAAACTGGGCTAAAGTAATAAGATACAGGCGCAAACAGGAGATGACAATATTAATACCGATCATGAAAAAATAAATAATGTAGCAAGACCTAGATTTTCATTATCCAGTTCCTACAGTAATAACTTTGTGTTGAGCAGCCTCAGAAGCTGTGATGTGAACACAACTTTCTGCCAGGAACCCAGGGCTCTCTGGTTGGATGACGTGAAGGATCATTAACCACATCTTGCTAAAGAACATTAGAGGTTATAAAAATGTCATCTAGACCATGCCGACAAGCCCATCTGTATTTAAGGCTGAATCCCTTTGAGAGAGATCATTCCATGTGGCTCAATGGGGCTGTGATTTCAAATGTCAGAAAACTATTAACACATAACCAGAGCATACAAGCCATAAGAGAGTATTTGAAGGGATGAGGGATATGAAATCAGTCCAGTTGCCTTACTTAGGGCCTAAGCACCCATCAGAGGAGTACCTCTTAGACAGGAGTAAAGAAACTTTTAAAGGATTTTATAACTTATCAATACAATTAATTGAAATGTCAGATAGCCTTTTCTGTCACTGATGTCTGAGATTATTCTATCAATATTTTCCAGGATGGTGAGTCTGAGAGATAAAGTTATTTATGATTAACATTGGATTCCATCTGTCATGAGAGAGAAAGTGTTTCCTGAGAACGAACCAGGAAAACTAAGAAGAAAATACTATTTCAGATTGGGATAAAGCCAAACTAGTCTGTTTTTTATCAATCGAACCGCATGAATGAGATGGACAGATGTCTGGAAGGGAACAAGCTCTTCTAATATCTATGCATATTTACTGATTTCTGTATAAAGTCATTTATTTGAATTTTGGGTCTGTCTGTCTCACTGTGTATCTCTTTTTCATGTGGATATATGATAGAGTAGGTATAAAGATGTGCACACATGTACCTTCTATGGTTTTTTAGTTAACCTCTCTGATTTGACTCCTCGCCAATATATCTACTCCCTCTTTTCACTCTCCTTACAATCCCTGTCATCTTTGAAATTGGGGAACTGTTCTACAACAACCTTCCTATATACTTTTCCTCATTTCTTTTTTCCTTCTCCTTCTCCCCTGTTCCCATCTTCCTTATCTCAGGTGTATACAGGTGAGGAAAAGAAAAAGAAAGGTCCCAAGTTATATATTAGTTCTTTTCTTATCCTGCCATCATTATAATAATTAGAAGAATCTCCTGCTGAGGAATGTGTTATCAGAGTTTAATTACTTCTAACCAAGAAGGTTTTTCATTCTCCAGTGGGGATCAATATATCCTATTATCATTATTAGCAAATTTTAATGAAAACTGGTAAAAATGCATCATAAAATATCATATCAACTGAATTATTCCTTGTTACTTTTGTCACTGTAAAAAAACTGCATAGTCAACATCAAGGTATAATTCATTTTGAATCATACTGTTACAGTGCTGTGTGGAAATACTTTGTCAGAGTTTCCCTAGCCTAGATATATTTACTTGCTCTCTTAAACTTTTTAAACTGACGATCCACTATTCTGAACTCCAGACAAAAAATACATTTGCAATTATATGAAGTAAGTTCAAGTTGGTTTAAAGTTCAAAATCATATATACACATACATATATGTATATATATTTAGGATGTAAATGCATGCTTATGTATACATTTTATGTATCTCTATATGTATACACAAAAAAATGTATGTGTGACAGTGTGTGTGCTCAGTCATGTCTGACTCTGCAACACCGCGGACTGTATCCCCCCAGGCTCCTATGTCCATGAGACTTTCCAGGCAAGAATACTGGAGTGGTTTGCCATTTTCTTCTCCAGAGGATCTTCCTGACCCAGGTATTGAACCTGAGTCACCTGCATTGGCAGGAGTATTCTTTACCACTAGTGCCACCTGGGAAGCCATATATAGATATAGATACAGGTACAGATATAAATATAGATATAGACATAGACATAGATATAAAGATATGCATGGATGGAAGAATATGGAACTGATGGGCAGCAGTCCATGGGGCTGCAAAGGGTAGGACATGACTGAGCAACTGAACACATAGACATATATGTTTATTTTGTTGTTCCGTTACTCAGTCGTTTCTGACTCTTTGTGACTTCATGGACTGTAGCCCACCAGACTTCTCTGTCCATGGGATTTTCCAGGCAAGAATACTGGAGTGGGTTGCCATTTCCCACTCCAGGGGATCTTTCCAACCCAGGGTTATTTTAAATTCCCCATCTGATAATTTCAGTATTCCTACCATGTCTGGTCCTGATACTTGTTCTGTCTCTTCAAATTGTGTTTATTGCCTTTTGGTATGCCTTGTGATATTTTTCTTGATAGCTGGACACAATGTACTAGGTAAAAAGAAACTATTGTAAACAGGTACTTCGTGTTGTGGTGGTGAGTTGTACCGGGCAGGGAAGATTTTTATAGCCCTATGATTAGGCTTCAGATTTTTTAGTGAGCCTTTGCCTCTGGACTGTGAACTTAAGTGTTTGTCAATTTTTTTTTTAATCTTTCTTTAGCTCAGACAGGATGGCTCCAGTGGGCTGAAGTTGTGTGCTTCCCTTCCCCAGGTCAGTTAGGCTCTGACCAAACCCCAGGAGGTTAGGCTCTGGTTAACTAGTTTCCTCTGAGGGTAGACCTTGTTATAATAGCGTTTGGACATATTTCAGAATGATTCCTTTACCTCTCCCTCTGATGGAAGCACAAGGAAACTTTTTCTGATATTTACTATGGAAATACTGATGGAGCTCCTGGAGGTAAAACTAACAAAATTGCAGGGCCTCCCCTATGCCTAGCCCCGCCAGGATTTTTAACTCTCAGTGTTTTCCTCACTGAGCTGCTAGGAATTTATAATTACAGGTCAGACTTTCCTACTCAGGCACTGGTTCCTGCAGTGGTTTCCATTCCTGAGGCTCTCCTCCTATAAGCCCTGACTGCCTGCATTCCTGTATTTGCCTGTGTGTCTCCATTCTAGCCTATAACCCCCTTCTCTTTTATGGATTGTAGAAAGATTGTTGATTTTTCAGTCTGTTCAGCTCTTTATGTGTTGTTAGGGCAGAGCTCTGACTTCCAAGCTCTTTATATGCAGAACTGGAAACTGAAAGTCTCACAACATATATTTTTAGTTCAATAAAAACAAATACTATGAGCAAGGGCCTGTGGCTTCAAGAAACATCCTTTATTTGGTAATGAAGACACAGATACTATTAACCAAAATAAAGACATAATAGTAGGAGACGTGAAATAAGCAGGGTAGAGAGTAACTCTCAGGGTAGAAAGAGCAAGGTCGTTTTGGCTGCGTGTATACATGAGAATGTGTCTTCAAGAAGCTGCTGTTTTGAGTCAGGTGCCATGAAAGGCAGCTTTCATACATTATTCCATATAATCCTCACATTCCTGATAAGTAGATAGTTTTAATCTCTACTTTGCTGATGAGAAAAAAAAAATAAAGCTTAGCAAGATGATTGATTTGTTAAAAAAACAAAACAAAACACCAATGGTCATTTGTTCACGGGGCTTCTTTCTGTAATAGGAAAGAACAAATCTGACTCCCCATATTATAGTTGTATCTTTTACTTTAACCTTTGTATTCTACTACTTTGTCTACAAGTTAAAAAGTTTGCCTGTAGCCTGAAATATACAGGAGAGTCCATTCTCAAGACTCTGACCTTTAAAGGTATAACACTTTTCCATTCATATAGAGATAACTTCCCAGGTGGCACTAGTGGTGAAGAAACTGCCGGCAACACTGGGATCATAAGAGACACAGAATTGATCCCTGGGTCGAGAAGATCCTCTGAGAAGATCCCCTGGAGGAGGGCAGGGCAACCCATTGCAGTATTCTTGCCCAGAGAATCCCATGGACAGAGAAGTGCGCACCTTTCTACCTCAAAGGCAAACTGGATTGTACAAAAATGGACATGATGCGTGGACAGATATTGGGCAGGTGTCTGCCACACACAGAAAGCACTGAATAAATGAGAGTTCTTAATTATTACTACTGTGTTCTGTTGAGTCAAAGGCCCACATTTCTCACATACTAACGTTTCTTAAATCTCTACGTGCTCCACAATTGCTGTGAGGAGAAACTTGCACAACTCGGCTTTGTGTTGAAGGTATTTGATGCTCATCCATCACCACAGTGAAGGTGTTTTCACTGTCAGCACTACACACGGTTGAACTTTGTTTTTTTTTAATTTCTAACTGTGATTGAAAATATCAACAAAAAGATGGTGTCAAGGTATAATATCCATGTTTGCTATTGTTTGGTATAGAAAAGTGTTGTTATACCAAATAAGACAAAAGTAGTGTAGAAGAAAGTAAAATTTCTTTTAGAGGCAGTATTGCTAATGGTCAAGAACACAGGTGCTAGAATGAGAAGCGTACTCTAGTTCCACTGCTTGGGAGGTGTGTGACCTTGGGGAACTTACTTCATCCCCTGTGGCTCATCTATAAAACGAGGGTGACAAGAAGGTCAGTGTGAGGATTAAATGAGCTAATGCTGATGAGTGTGCTAGAGATTATGCTTGACACAGGAAGTGCTCCATAAATGTTAGCTATCCTTATTATGAATATTGTTTGAGGCAATGAATCACTGTAGAGGAAAAAATTTCCTCTCACATCAGGTTTCAAGTCCAAACTCAAGTGCTCTCTAATTTCTCAGATGGAAGAAACACAATGCCAATAAAACTGTTAAGTATATGTGTGTCTACTTATATGTATAGTTATTAAAATAAAAAAAATCATCTAATACATATGACGAAGGATAACTAAAGACAATAGAAGCTGTCAAATATCTTGGGATATATCATAGGATTTGAAAAACTAAGAGAAATTCCATACACCCATGGAGTTTCATTAGAGACTAAAACTCGGCAAATGTCAAAAGCTTCTAGATGATATGCCAGAGAAACTGTTGAATATCCAGCAAATACATACTTCCATTATGGAAAAATCAAAGCTGTGAATTCAACCAAATAGGAAAGGCAAACAAAGCCTGATGTCTTTAGATACGTTTCGAAATTATTCTGTCAATCCTAAGGCAGGTAAAGAGGTCATGATTATAAGCACGGGTTTTGGAAAGGAGCTAGTCAATTGTGCTGCCAGAGGTCAAAACATGTGTAAAATATGCAGACCATGAATATGATAGAGGCTTGGACCCAAATGTTCATTGTCATACAGAAGAATCAAGTCAAATGAAATCACGGGAATGATTTTATAGAAAAGTGAGATTGATTGAAAAAGATGACTTACATTTAATATAGTATTTATTTTTTTTTTTTTTCAGAAATAAACTTATTAAGTCAGTTGTGAACCTTACTAGGTGGTATCTTGGAACAATGTTACAATTCCAAAATCTTGCATTTAAGGGCTAAATGAGGTTAAATCAGACTAAACTTTATTTTTAGAATAAATAAGATTTTTATTATAAAGTTCAATATTCATATATATTTTGTCATGAATTTTTAATTTTTAATCATAAACCATCCCAGTCACATTAATAGCAGCCTCATTCATCACCAAAACAATGTTCTTTTTTCATCATAATCTGGTTAAGCTTTTGGGAGAAATGTGGGCAAAGTGTGAGAACTCACATCATCCGTTGGCTTTTCTTAAAATCTAATTTTCAAGGATTAAAAATGTCTGATGCCATGGCCATATGGCAGTGTTTCCCATGGACAGAGATGATATATCCCCAAGCTGATAGGTCATGCTGCAAAGGAGCATGACTTTTTTCTTTTCGAAAATTAGCCTATTCAATCAAAATCTCCTGGAAATAATGATTGGTTTTCTGTGTACAGTTGGCACTCCACTTGGAATTGTCTGTTGCCTGAATCTTCCTTATTCTGCAACACTGCATATACCATCCAAGTATGATATGTTACAGCCAAGATCCAAATGCCTTCTAACTCCCACAGTGGGGAAAGAAAAACTGGTAATGCAGTGAATTATTTCAGGTTAGCATGAATTTCTCTAGACAAACAGCTGGTTGTTAAAGAAAGCATTATGCACTGATGATGATCCTTGGTAAATGAAAATGTGAACAGATTTCACAAGTATTTTCAGCTTCACAGGTATTTTATAGGGATCTTTTTCTGATGCTAAATACTTAAATCAAGGCAAAATGTCCTATTTTAATTATCTTGGGAAAAGGAAAAAAGTAGCACAATGAAAATGTTTACTTATTTTTCTTCCTCTTCCTCTAAGGATATTAGCTGGCACTATTTATTTAACTATCTGTTTACATTACACTGAGTATCAAATACTTAATGCACCTCCAAAATATACCTCTATACATTTAATGTAAATTAACTCCTCAAAGTGATGAGGGAACTAGCCTGGATACTTGGCTAATGGGTATATGTGAGTACACAGATGATAAAGTAAATGAGGGAAGAACTTCGGAAAGGAAACTCACCTAGCCCTCTCTAGTGAGACACATTTCATATTTGTACTGTGATTACCTGTGTGTTTCTGTTTTTGCCATTTGACTGGGACACCTATTTTAATGTGTGAATCATATGTCCTATGCAATGATAGCCATGACCACGGTCCATAGAATTACACCCGAAAAGGGCATAATAGATAATCATTTTCCCAAAGGAAAGAGTTATTCTCTGTGAGGATGCTAATGTCTCTCTGCTTTGAGCCTTATCCACTCCTCAATCCATTCTCCACACATTATCCAGCATTATATTGGGCTGGTCAAAAAGTTTGTTCAAGTTTTTCCATAATATCTTATGGAAAACCTAAATGTTTTGGCCAAGCCAATCGTTTTTAAATGTCTTTCCGCAGGTAAGAAGGAAAATGAAAATTTTCTGATTAGTATCACTTTAAATTCATGACCATTAACATTCAAAAGACTTCAAATCTCATTATATTTTTCTGTCAGTTGACTCTTTCTCCTCGCTATTATGTCTCTGATTGACTCCAACTTCCTCTTGTCTCAGCTCACGATCTTATCCTATACTTCACTTGAAAAAAAAAAGAACCCCTAAAGCATAGCCCCTAATTTTAGTCCACAACTGAATTTTCAAGGTTTCCTACCCACCTCTCCCTCTCTGTCTCTCTAGCTAAAGTAGAGAAAGCATCTGTTTCATTAAAGGTCAACTCCACTCCACACAGTCCTGTCATCACCTTTTCCACATAACAGGACCCTGCCTTCATAGGTCATCACATCCCTTACTGCTTCCTTAATATCTTCTTCCTCACCAAAGCTTTAAGTGTACATTAGTTTATATTATGACTGAGAGAAGAAGAGATGGTGAGAGGGAGGGAAGGAAGAAAGGAAAGAAAAGGAAAGGAAAAGAAAATAAAGGAAGGAAGGAGAAATGGTATCTTCCTTTGATATCCTGACCCTTCTTCAACTACTAACTTATGTAACTTTCCACTTCTCTCCTCAGAGAGAACTTCTTGAAAGTTACCTAAAAAAAAAAATTTCTTCACTCACCACCCCATCTTCTTTTACTCTTCTGCTTATACCTGAGCATATGGCAACATCACCCACAGCTGCTTACATTAAGCACTTGCAAGATATCACTGAATATTCTCTTTTTTACCCTCCATATTTTCCAAATGGTCAGTTTTGCCTATAAAATACACCTTGAATTTGTCCACTCGTTTGTATCTCCATTCGCTACCATCCCAAATCAAATCACCATTATTGCACAAATGAACCAAGACACTTGATTCTAAAAATCCTCACCTTTTCCCCACTTCACTTTCTTCCAATGCATTCTCTTCATAGCAAAGTAAATTTCTCAAAACCAAAATCATGTTATTCCCTTATTGAAAATTTCTCAACAGTGTCTCATTGATTGCCCATGGGAAAAAGTTCTAGATCCTTCTTATCACTTCCAAAGCCCTGAGCAATGTGGATTCTGGTTCAGCTGCATCATTTACCCCCTATGCCATTTATTTCACCTGGATCCTCCATCTCAGACCTCGATTCACCTATTTAAAACAGAAGGGGTTTTCTGTATCAGGATCTTTACATGTGACTTCTTCTCTCTGCCAAGCCACATGACCTCATGCCAAATTTCAAAGACACCTTCTTATCCTGCCAATATCAGTGAAGAGTTCCGACTAATCTGTCTCAAGATGGACTCTACTTTTCCTTTATATCACTTATCACATATTGCTGTTGTTCAGTTGCTCAGTTGTGTCTGACTATTTGTGACCCCATGGATTGCAGCACGACTCAGTGGACATGAGTCTGAGCAAGCTCTGGAAGATGGTGATGACAGGGAAGCCTGGCGTGCTGCAGTCCATGGGGTCGCAAAGAGTTGGACAAGACTGAGCGACTGAAATACAACAGTACCTAAGAGCACAAAATCTTATTATAGAATGTATTTACCCATATCAAAGTAGTTCACTTTTCAGCTGCTTCTATATTTTTCAATTAAAAAAAAGATTACATTACATATGGAAAACTCAATAAAACAAAACCAAATAAAAATAGTCTAGGGCAAATAATCTGTTACAAGAATACCCATGAATACTCTTGGTATTTATTCTAATATAGTTCAGTTCAATAGGGTTTTTTCTTTCTAATCAAAGAAAAATCTATCTTTCTATTTATCTTTCTCAGAAGTAGTAGTAGAACTTATTTTGGTAATATCCATCATAGGGGAAAAGGGGAAAAATTGGACCCAAAACTATCTCAGATGATGCAAAACATTTCCTTTGATGATTACCAGTAGATCTTATAACACAGACTATAAACAACTGCTGGATTTAAAAGTCACAATGGCATAGTCCTAGAGTTCATATAGCAGGATTATGAGTGTTACAACTTTTTCTAAAATCAAGAAAAAGTACCATCCATTTGAATTAAATTCTCTCTTTAAGCATTTCTAATAACAACAAGAGCTCTAGGCAGGAGCATGTGTATTCTAATTTTTTCCTCTACATCTGGTCTTGAGTTGACATGAGGTGACAACAGTAATTTTCAGACCAATTGGTATGATGATATGATTTATGATTATAATGAATGTCTCTTGTTAACCACTGTATAGATAGACTCCCAAAACAGCCAAACCTTGGGTTCTGATCAGTTCCAGTTCTACAAGTATAACCTCTATTGGCTTCAGGTTATAGAAACTGGAAAAATGAAATACTTCATTCTTAAGATCAACTTCTAGTTCTATATTCTTAATGAGAAAAATCATGGCAGGTTTAAGAAAATAATTAATGAACTACAAAATTAAAATCAAAGAGACCTGCTGAGGTAAGCAGCACATTTTACAAAGGACAATGTAAGGTTAATTTTCCTCTAGACTGAGTGAACTTGTACCTAGTAGTTATGTGGATTTAAAAACCATAAGTGTTTTTAATAAATTAAACCTAAAATGAAGGCATTTAAAATTATTAGCTGCTTATCAGCATGACACAAAGAACACTCAAGTGTGAGATTTTTCCAGTGAAATTCATCATTAAACTTTCACTAACAATGCCATCATTTCTTTTCCCCTCTGTGATTACACCATCTCCCAGGCACAATTTTAGGTTTAACAGTCTTAAAACTAAGCGAGACTAGGAAAGCTGAGCAGGCAAATCAAATGATTAAGCTTCAGAAAGTTTTACAGGTATTTAAGCCTTGGGAAAGCTTAATCAAAGTTAATGAAGAATTTAAAACAGGAGCAAAAATTAAAGCAGTAGGAAATGTTCAAGAAAAAAAATGACTATTAGGTTGGGGAAAAAAAAAAAAAAAACCTGGGAAGAGCCACAGGGAACTGATGTTAATTATCACTGACAGGAGGAACAAGTTCTAGCAAACAGAGGAAGTGACCTGAAGAAACAGAACTGAGGAAATGAGGCCAGAAAAGGAAAAGTAAGGTTGATATGTAAAAGGAAGGGTGCAACGTGGATTATATTTTTCAGGCAGAATATTGATTCTACTCAAATATGCTTTCCCTAACTTTCGTATTATCATAAAGACAATCAGAACATTCTCAGCTCTTAAGATTCATTTACTCACTCCTTCATTTAACATTATATTTGGAGCTCAGTCTATTAGAACATCTGGCTGAATTCTGTATCATGAAATTCACTACCCGCCTATCCTATGAGAATAGATCCCAGCTGCATCCCCTCTTCCTATGAAATGAAATGTAAAATTTTGAACATCTCATCCTTCTTGGTTTCAGTTACTGGTTATTCATCTTGAACTAGGGTTATCCCTGACAAATATACTATCCAGAAATGACCACATAATATAATATTTTCTGGAATATCTTATTATAAATACATACTAGGCATTTGTATCTGTGGCATTGTTTTGATTTATCAAATGATATCAAAATGTACAGATAACAGAAACTAAACATCTGGTCCAAACCTAAAGAAGCACTTCCTTTGGCTTAATCACTATTGCATGCCTATTTGCTTCAGTCATGTCTAATTCCGTGTGTGTCTGACTTTGTGTGACCCCTGGACTGTAGCCTGCCAGGCTACTCTCTCCATGGGATTCTCTAGCCAAGGATACTGGAGTGTGTTGTCATTTCCTCCTACAGGGAATCTTCCCAACCCAGGGATCAAAACCAGGTGTCCTATGCCTCCTGCATTGGCAACCGGGTTCTTTACCACTAGTGCCACCGATTTATCAAACTATCCACGTGTGATTTAACTGAATGCTGAGATGGATATATTTCCAAAGGTTGGCACTGAAGAGTAATTAAAACCACCTTACAGGATAACTATAGTTACAGAAATGCACAGAAAGTGAGCTAACCTCGGTACTCTCTCCCATTGCAGAAAATATTGTGTTTGGCCATTTCTCTATTATTGGCAGTGTAATATAAATCCTAAACACTATCTTAAATAGTCTACCAAATAGTTATCAAAGACAGAGATCTGCTCACTGAACTTTTAGCTTTGACTTTCTCTTGGGGAAGGAGGTAGGGTTTACAAAATAGAAATAATAACCACAAAATAATGCCAAGGAGCATTAAATGCCCACATTGTGGGGATTTGTGTGTGATATAAGGGCTCATGAAGGCTCTGATAATCACAATGGGTTGTGAGGAACTATGCCTTATTCCTTGTTCCCTTCTGGCAGTCAAAACAGTGAGGAATGTGAAGGGTGGGCACAAAGGCCATTCTTGGTCTCCAGGGGCATCACTGGCATGTCAACTGGGGAGGGATCTAAGAACCGTGACCCCTCCTCATGTCACCATCTTTGAGCAGTCATGAGAGGGGGTTAGAGGTTACAACTGACGGGGCATAACTTGGATTTTTAGAGATGCCTGCTCTCACCAGCAAGCTATGTTTACTATTAAAAATTTAAAATTGAAAAAAAGTACTGTTTTTCATCAGTTAGCATTGCCTGGCAACGTGTACTTAAGGAAACAAATTCACCCACCTCTGACATTGGCTGCAGGGTCTAACCTTTGCCAATGGATTAATGCATTAGCAAGGAATCCATATGAAAGTGCTTATGCACACAGTACAATGGCTATGACTTAGTAATGGTCACACAGCAATTTATATTTACTGACTGTTACAATGATTTCCATTATTTATTCTTCAAGATTGATATTTTTCTTTTTTTTTTTTAGATAATGAAAACAAGGCATGTCAGTAGTTAATACAGAATCAGACAGACTGAGTCAGACTGTATCTATATAGACAAAACCAACTTTTCGGAAAATAAAAAATGAGCCTAAAATGTTTGCATGACATTAAATAGACCAGTGGCATTGAAATAATTTCTTACCAGTAATATTCTTTTTTTTCCAAAATAATATTACATACAATCCCTTATAAAGATTAAAAACTGCATTGTACTAGTAGAATTTTACTAATATTTGCTAACATTTGCAAATTAGTAGGGTATTTAATGTTTTTATGGATTAAAAAATATTGAATCAGAGAGCATGGATAATAGTTCCAGGCATCTTTCACCCTCAGCAACTGTGAATTTCAGAATTTCTGAACTCCACAGACCACAGGACCACTAGCTAACAGTGAAAAATGATAAATTCAATAAAACTGATATGTCTGTGGATACATAATGCAATAGTGTCTGAGCTGGGGATGCAGTGGAACCCTTGAATGTAATCATTTAACTAGTGAACAAACCATCCAATCCAGAGCAGGATGAGATGGGAAGAATCAACAGAAGAAACACAGGATGATAGAAAGATTGCAGTAGGAAAAACTCCCTGATCCTCGTTAAAGAGCTGTCTTCTCTCAGGCAGAAAGCAATGACTTAAAATTAAGTAAAGAGATGCTAACAGTTATATTAATTTTTTAAGAAGAAATGATAGCTTGATGACCTGGAGGCTAGAATTGTCTGTCTACTGAGAAATAATTTAATGGGACTAGAGCTTTTAAGGGGTGCATGAGTTCAAAAAGAGAAAAAAAAGAGGGGCAAAAAGAAGAGAAGCAGGAAGCATGTGTGAGATTCAGCTCATCGGAGTTGATGGCATAATGTGGCTGAGACCACAAGATGTTTGTGGGCAGTTCATGAACCATAGGCTAAGTGAAGTCTCAGAGAGTCACAGAAGGCCATTCCCAACAGAAACTAAGTGTAGTGAACTCAGATTCCAGAAAGCGTTAGGGCCTACCTCTCCAGGGACCAAAGAGAATATGAAAAGAATGTTCTCACCTTGGACATGAAGGAGGATGTAAAATGAATCATTAAGAAGGACAGGAACTAGTGACTGACACCAATGAATGGGACAGGATAAGCAGAGAACAGAACTGGAAACTTGTCAGACCTGTGAGACCATCATCAAATCCAGGAAGTTTGGGGATGGTATGTTTGAAGTACACTTATCACCTGTTAGCTTGGTCCACAGCCTATCTGATGCTTCAAATCTGGGCACTGAGTTACTATACTGCTTCATATGAAGGCTGACTTCTAGATCAACTATAGTAAGATACTTTCAGTTCGGGTCAGTTCAGTCACTCAGTCGTGTCCGACTCTTTGCGACCACCACAGCATGCCAGGCCTCCCTGTCCATCACCCACTCCCGAAGTTTATCCAAACTCATGTCCATTGAGTCGGTGATGCCATCCAATCATCTCATCCTTTGTCGTCCCCTTCTCCTCCTGCCTTCAATCTTTCCCAACATCAGGGTCTTTTCAAATGAGTCAGCTCTTTGCATCAGGTGGCCAAAATATTGGAGTTTCAGCTTCAACATCAGTCCTTCCAATGAACACCCAGGACTGACTTCCTTTAGGATGGATTGGTTGGATCTCCTTGCAGTCCAAGGGACTCTCAAGAGTCTTCTCCAACACCACAGTTCAAAAGCATCAATTCTTCTGTGCTCAGCTTTCTTTATAGTCCAACTCTCACATCCATACATGACTACTGGAAACACCAGATACTTTTGTTGCTTACAAAAAGGAGCCATGGATTATGTGCTCTAAGGAATGGGAGGGGAGGAAAACATTTAAATAAAGAAGGGCCAGGAGGAATTGTAATAATGGATTTTTTGGAAAATAATTATTTTATTCCCCAAATCTGTAGATTAGAAAATTATGCTAATACACTGGTAGTAGGAATCTATCTGGGGTCACATTTCTGTCAAACAAGAAAGTGTATGTGACTGAGTTTTGTAAACTAAAAATAATTAGAAAAGGAAAATTAATATGCTAAGGTGGCCCTGGCTTTCAGTCCTAATTCAGAAAGTGTGTGTGTGTGTTTGTGTGTGTGTGTGTGTGTGTTTATGTGTATCTATCTGTGCACATTTATGCATTTGTGTATAAACATATATATAAATACATGAATATATATATACATAAATACATATATATATATATACATATATTTCCTGACTATAAATGTGACAGATAAACCTTACAGAATATTTGGGAAATAGGGGAAAGACTAAAAAAAAACAAAAAACCCTCCACTTAAAGATGATCATTCACTTAGTGATGACCAAATCCAACAGTTTGGTGCATTACATGCAAGGCCTTATTATTTTGCACATTTGTGCCTACTTTATGAATAAAACTTGGACCCTAATACTTTCTTTCTATTTGTCAATACACTGTGTGCTTTGCCATTTCAATATAATCTTAAACATTATTATCAACTCTGCAAGAGACTCTATTATTTTCTTTATTTTTTAATTGAAGGATATTGCCTTATAGAATGTTGCTGTTTTCTCCTGAAGTTAAAAAGTTAGATCTTCAAAATACCACAATTTCAAATAAAGTTATGAACTAATCCTTGGTTTTGTTTGCATTATTTGGTTACTCATGAGACTAATCATTTTTCATGTTTTGGACTATTAGCATTTGTTTTGTGTATTGCCTTTAAGTCTACAGTCCATTTTTTTTCCTGAGGTATTCAGCTTTTTTAAAGAGCTACCTATATATTAAACATATTTATTCATCCTTTGTCAACAATCAGTCAGTCAGTTCAGTCACTCAGTCGAGTCTGACCCTTTGCAACTCCATGGACTGCAGCATGCCAGGCCTCCCTGTCCATCGCCAACTCCTGGAGTTTACTCAAACTCAAGTTGGTAGATTGAGTTGGTGATGCAATCCAACCATCTCATCTTCTGTCATCCCCTTCTCCTCCTGCCATCAATCTTTCCCAGCATCAGGGTCTTTTCAAATGAGTCAGTTCTTCACGTCAGGTGGCCAAAGTATTGAAGTTTCAGCTTCAAAAGCAGTCCTTTGAATGAATACTCAGGACTGATCTCCTTTAGGATGGACTGGTTGAATCTCCTTGCAGTCCAAGGGACTCTCAAAAGTCTGCTCTAACACCACAGTTCAAAAGCATCAATTTATTGGCGCTCAGCTTTCTTCACAGTCCAACTCTCACATCCATACATTACCACTGGAAAAACCATAGCCTTGACTAGACAGACTTTTGTTGGCAAAGTAATGTCTCTGCTTTTTAATAGGCTGTCTAGGTTGGTCATAACAATCCTTCCAAGGAGTAAGCGTCTTTTAATTTCATGGCTGAAATCACCTTCTGCAGTGATTTTGGAGCCAAAAAACCTAAAGTCTGACACTGTTTCCACTGTTTCCCCAACTATTTGCCATGAAGTGATGGGACCAGATGCCATGATCTTAGTTTCCTGAATGTTGAGCTTTAAGCCAACTTTTTCACTCTCCTCTTTCACTTTCATCAAGAGACTCTTTAGTTCTTCTTCACTTTCTGCCATAAGGGTGGTTTCATCTGCCTATCTGAGGTTATTGATATTTCTCCCAGCAATCTTGATTCCAGCTTGTGCTTCCTCCAGCCCAACGTTTCTCATGATGTACTCTACATATAAGTTAAATAAACAGGGTGACAATATACAGCCTTGACGTACTCCTTTTCCTATACAGTCAGCAAAAACAAGACTGGGAGCTGACTGTGGCTCAGATCATGAACTCCTTATTGCCAAATTCAGACTTAAATTGAAGAAAGTAGGGAAAACCAATAGACCATTCAGGTATGACCTAAATCAGATCCTGTACGATTATACAGTGGAAGTGAGAAATAGATTGAAGGGATTAGATCTGATAGAGAGAGTGCCTGATGAGTTATGGATGGAGGTTCGTGACATTGTACAGGAGACCTTGTACAGGATCAAGACCTTCCCCAAGAAAAAGAAATGCAAAAAGGCAAAATGGCTGTCTGAGGAGGCCTTACAAATAGCTGTGAAAAGAAGAGAAGCGAAAACAAAAAGAGAAAAGGAACTATATTCCCATTTGAGTGCAGAGTTCCAAAGAATAGCAAGGATAGATAAGAAAGCCTTCCTAAGTGATCAGTGCAAAGAAACAGAAGAAAAGAATAGAATGGGAAAGACTAGAGATATCTTCAAGAAAATTAGAGATACCAAGGGAACATTTCATGAAAAGATGGGCTCAATAAAGGACAGAAATGGTAGGGACCTAACAGAAGCAGAAGATATTAAGAAGAGTTGGCAAGAATACACAGAAAAACTGTACAAAAAAGATCTTCATGACCCAGATAATCACGATGGTGTGATCACTCACCTAGAGCCAGACATCCTGGAATGTGAAGTCAAGTGGGCCTTAGGAAGCATCTCTATAAACAAAGTTAGTGGAGGTGATGGAATCCCAGTTGAGATATTTCAAATCCTAAAAGATGATGCTGTGAAAATGCTGCACTCAATATGCCAGCAAATTTGGGAAACTCAGCAGTGGCCACAGGACTGGAAAAGGTCAGTTTTCATTCCAATCCCAAAGAAAGGCAATGCCAAAGAATGCTCAAACTACTGCACAATTGCACTCATCTCACACGCTAGTAAAGTAAAGCTCAAAATCCTCCAAGCCAGGCTTCAGCAATACGTGAACCGTGAACTTTCAGATGTTCAAGGTGGTTTTAGAAAAGGCAGAGGAGCCAGAAATCAAATTGCCAACATCCACTGGATCATCAAAAAAGCAAGAAAGTTCCAGAAAAATATCTATTTCTGCTTTATTTACTATGCCAAAGCCTTTCACTGTGTGGATCACAATGAAAGAGACGGGAATACCAGACCACCTGACCTGCCTCTTGAGAAATCTGTATGCAGTTCAGGAAGCAACAGTTAGAACTGCACATGGAACAACAGACTGGTTCCTCTGTCATACATATTGAAAATCTCACTCATTTGTCTGATTTCATTTATGGTATTTTCTGACATATAGGAGGCTTTAAATTTTTATGTAGTTAAAATATTTTTCTTCCTGGTTTTTGTGTTTGGTGTCAAGTTCTGAAAGATCACCTCTGTGCTACAACCACACATACACATTCTCCAAGGTTCTCTTCTAGTTCTTTCAAGGTGTAATGAACTTGGAGCTTGGAGTTTGAAAGTTATTCCTAACCCTAACTTTAACCCTGTACTCTAACATCCCTCTCTGGATCTGAGTGGTAATCTGATCTATGCTTTAATTTCCTCATTATAAAACATAATTAATATTAGCATCTCCTTAGTAGGACACTGAAAAGGGATAAACAGGATAATCCAGGTAACATACAAGACCCACTGCCTGGCATTTAATAAATACCCAATAAAATCTAGAGACTATATAACATCCCTACTACAAATGAACATTGTTTTGTAGAATACAATAAAAAAAGAACTTAAATTTAAATGTTTCCAAATATTCAATATTTTGAATAATGCATATTGTGTCCCACTAACTGAATGCCACCACTATTATATACTAAATGACTACAGGTGTTTGGATATGTTTCTAGAATTTTTATTTGAAGTCCACTGATCTGCCTGAATAGTAATGCAACACTCCTGCAATATTAAAATCAGTATGGCTGAATAATGTTTTAATTACTTGTAGTACAATTATCCCTTCATAATTATTCTTTTTTTTCAGAAAATGCCCTTGACTAATCAAGCAGCCAAAACTTCTGGTTAAGGCTCCAAGAGAGAATTAACAAAAGTATATGAAAATGTCATTCCTCTAAAGTACACTCCGAGGGCTTCCTCTAATATTCGTTGGGAAAGTCCAAGGTGAACTTTTCTGTCTAAATTTTATCTGAGCCTTAATCACTTCCTAGGTTCTGCCTAGTAGAGCAGAAGTGTACAAAGGTCAGTGAAATGAAATGAGATGAAGTTGCTTCAGTCATATCCGACTCTTTCCAACCCCATAGATTGTAGCCTGCCAGGCTCCTCCGTCCATGGGATTTTCCAGGCAATACTGGAGTGGGTTGCCATTTCCTTCTCCAGGGGATCTTCCCAACCCAGGGATTGAACCTGGGTCTCCAGTATTGCAGGCAGACTCTTACCATCTGAGACACCAGGGAAGTACCAACTGTTAAAAAAAAAAAAAGAAAGAAAATCAGGCTTTAAAGGCATCTTCATAAAGACTTCATTGAGGAATACAGGGAGCCTCCTCAAATCATTTCCTAAACCTAGCCCCAGGGACCCACAGGGTCCTGGTTCATCACAGGACTATGGTCAGCCAATCCAAGACGATGCTGCTCCATCCACAACTTCAAGGAAGAAGAAACCAAACATCTGCAGAGCCTGGGAAAGGGCAGTCCAAAGGCCAGCTCTTTCTCATAGTACCTCTGCTTTGCAGAGTATGGTTGGTGTCTGTGAGAGTCAGATTTGCTTCACTTACCTGGTCAGTCATCACCCCTGTGGTGTAAGCTAATGAATGGGAAAGACATGCCAGAAGTGCTACCATTACACTACTCCTTCCAAGATAATAGACTTAAAATCCCCCCATAGAAACATCAGAGCAAAAAGGAGCTCCTTAGCACATCGCTTCAAATCAGTATATGCCATTTAAATGAGAGAAAGTTTTCAGATATTCACAGTGGCCTGATTTCTGCCCTATCTCCTATTTAATAGTTCCAGGTTTCTACATGCAAAGCACATGTTTTGTCAGGTCACTATCCCTACTCTATTTGGTTTTTATTTCACAATAAATACCTTGTTAAGACTTTCCAAATTAAACTTACATTTTGTAACAGGCTCTCTGGGTTCCTTTTATTTTCTCCGTGGATTGGGAATGAAAGGAAAGAGAAACTGAGAAGGAATCATTTAATAGAAATTTGTAAATTGTGCTGAACATAGAATAAACAATAAAATAAATAAATAAACAATTTAAAAACTTTCTTTTTTTTCAAATTAATTCTGGCCCTGTAGTAGATGGAGAGTGTGAAAATGAAAAAAAAAAAAAAAAGACATAGGAAAAGTGCCTATGATACCTTAAGACTCTTTAGAGCTAGTGAGAGAAAGGTTAAGTTTAACAGATGTGTAGAAGGCAGAAAGGGACCATGCCAAATCTCCTGATAAAGAGAAAATGGCTGAGAAGTTGGAAGGGAAAAAAGCTCAGGGGGTGTATTAGGCTATTCAAAAAGAAACTTCAGGGTTTCTTCCACAAGTCATTTTTAAAAGGAAAAAAGGGCAGGAAGGCATATCTTAAAAGATCAATAGGAATCTGTGATGACATCAAATTTTATGAGAATCTGTGCACACAATAGGGCAAATAGTTAAGAGGAGAATGTTTAAAATATAGAGTTGGAAATGTTAGAGCACATAATAAGCTAAGGCTTGATTTTATATATATATGGCAGGCAATACAGTCTCCTCATCTTCTCCTCCTTCTTTTTTACTTGCCATTCAGATCCAAAAGGGCCAGAAAAGCAAATGCCTTTGCTCCTCACAGAGGTAAAGATGAATGAATATTTGGGGTAGAGAGTGTGGTGCTGCTCTACTCATTTTCTCCTGCCTTGGAAGACAACTGTTGATTAAAGATGATTAAGGTCAATACCAGCATGAATCTAGCCAGGTATGGAGACTGGAACAGGCATTTTCTAATTCCAAATGAATTGAAGATTCTCAGTCATGTTCACTTATTGGCGAACTTCCTGGTTTGTCTAAGATAGTCCCAGTTTATGCCTGCCTTTCTGGCTTACTTATTAATAGACCTCCTTTCTCTTTTAAAAATATCTTTACTTGGATGATAAATTATATGGTCATCTTTAACAAGTATCAGAATGCCAAGAGTATGTAGCATTGAATCACTTTTGATCATTTTTGAGAATCTATGGAGAACACAAGTGGTGCTGTGAAAGTTGAGATGAGCATATGTTCTGATTTCCAAAAGTGGAAAGAAGGAATATGTTATTATCTTGACCAAAGAATATGAAACTTGACAATAATAACTGGAAGGAAAGATTATCATACAAATTTTGTGATGACTTTGAGAGTAGAAAAAGCAGCTGCTAAGAAGGAACATGGGTTTATCAAGACTAAATTAGGTGAGATCCATCTTCATTCCTTCTTTTTACAGTTTACTCTTGTACTTCCCATGGGATTTCTGTAGACAGATGGAATGTGGATTTTAAAAAGACCTCAAACAAAGAACTTCTTGATATTCTTAGAGACAAGATAGAAATACAAACTGTCATACAGTTTGATGGATTTTAATTGGTTGAATGACGATTCCAAATAGTGTTGACTAATGTTCACTAATGAGCAACATTAACTCTGCCCTTGGCACTGTCCTTTTCAATATTTTTCTCACCAAATTGGATTAAGATGTGCTGATCAAAGTTACATCTGACACACGGCAATAACAGATACTGAGATATCAGAGTTGGGAGCCAAAATTATCTCATCAGACTAAGAAAATGAGCCAAGGCTTAAAAATTAAATTTCATGGGGAGAAACAATTTCATAGGGAGAGATTTACTTTCCAAAAACCAGTTGCACAAAAATGAGAGACGATGTGAGATTATATAGTAGTTCATATGAAAAAGAAATAAAGGCTTTGTTGACTAAAAATCATAGAGTGGTGAGCTGGCCACAAAAACACTGGCATCAATATCAAGAAGGTGATATATCAATTCCATGTGAACCCAGCATGTCACACTCCAAATAACATGTTGTACACTGGAATCTCAGGCTTAAGTAAGATAGTGGCAAATTAGAAACCAGGCAGAGAATGATAGGATAGTAAATTGTAACAGTCATTAAAAAAAAAGAATAATAAATACAGTGGCAATAATAACAAAGTTTTCAGCTCTTTATCTGCAGTTCCAAAATCCAAAAAGGTGGAAAACCAAAACACATTTAACTCAATTGCTGCCAAACCCTGACTTGAAATAAAGAGAGGCTGTCTTTATCTATTCTAACTTAGTGTGCTTATTCATACATTTATTTGAAAAAAAAGTCCATGTGCCTAATTACAAGATTCTGCCCTCTGCCCTGCTGGAAATATTACATAATATCTCCATTTATCTCCCCACTGCCTTTTACATAAAATTCCATTAATAAGAACTTAAAAAAAAAAATCAAATCTCAAGGGTTTGAGGTAAAGGACAACAATAATAATCATTGTTATTGATACAATAATTATATAAATATAATCACAATGTTACAGTTTTATTATATAATATCATCTCAAATATAATGATAATTATAATAATAATAGCTAACAGGTAAATAGTACTATGTGCCACTGTGCTGTGACAACATCCAGACCAGCAAACATCATGGCAGCAGAGGTCAGGACCCAAGAGCAACATGTGGCCAAGAGAAGCAACAAGAGTAGCCTGTCAGACTTGTGCCTCCTTCTGCATTTGCTGTTGGAAGCAGAATTCATGACCATTTTGGACAATTTAAGGAAAACATCTCAAAGAGGAGATAGACTTTCAAGATGTACAAGACCATCTTGCCCTATATAGGGGAGTCTGAGCCTCTATTCAATATTTGAATCATAGTTCTGGTCACATTTCTAGGCAGAGATCTAAAATCACATGTGTCATAAATGCATGGATGGATGTGGGCCAAGCCATCAGTTTCATGCCCTGGTATGAGAAGAGGAAGGGAACTCCTAGGCCAGATACCTCAGGCTCCCCAGTATAGGGGAGATGATGAACTCTTATACAGAGCCATCTTCTCTAGGTAGGTCTTTTCAAGGCAGTCATGATATGCAGAGGATTGCAGACAAATTCTACAATGTCACATGAAGAGTAGGCATCACTGGGGAAATTTACAAAGACCAGATCATCAAGAAAAGAACCCATGACTCTGCATCTTCCCACTGTATTTATAAAGAGGAGCGTGGGGCCTGTGAGCTGTTAACACACAGTGTGGGTTGCTTTTTTTTTTTTTCCTTTTCAAAGAACAAACTCATGCTTGTCAAATTTGTCACAGTAGATGTTATCTTGAGTGCTTTAATCTTTCCAATTTCTAACGTTCAGTTGTATGTCTTAAACATAAAAGTTTAAAGAGACATTAGCCAGAAAAGTAGACTACATGACCTCTAAGATACTTTCCAACTCAGAATGTCTTTGGTTTTATGAGATGCTCTGGAGAAGTATTACGCATTATTAATATTTCCCCTAATCTTAGTTGGCATTCTATTAGCCTTCTTCCTTGATACTGCACAGTGAATAAAGAACTTAAATGTATCAATATAGACCTTTGTCCTCGAGTCTCTTAACTGATTCAGTGCATTAAAAACTCCACTCAGATTGAACATCATTTCTACCTAACTCACACACTACGATTCAATCTCTTCTGATTCTTATTCCATCTTTCAACTTGCCAGATTCTTCTCATTTATTTCCTTCTCCTACTCATGCTTTACACTCAACAAAATTCATATTCCAGCACAACTGTACTGCTTAGCAGAGATTTGATAGACTCCAAACAGCAACAGAATAGATTTATAGTTATCTGTGTCATAATGATTGAGGGATATAAAAGGTGGTGTTTTTCTCTAGCCATAATCCTTTAATGCAGGTAATAGCATATTCTGTGATCTCTTTGGGATCCTTTCTCATTTAAATGAGAGGCTACATTGTCTTCCTGCAGTGGGTGCTTATGCCTCCAAGTCTGCTTCTGTAAGTTTGTATCTATATTCAGAGCTAGTTCCAGCTTCACATCAGTTATGTTCAGTCAGACTGTAGAGTGAATCAAATGTAGATTTCAAGGAAATCTACCAGGTATTGTGCACTGTTAGATACTGAGGAAATAATGAGATGCAGTTGCTAGCTCCCAAGAACTCATAATATAAAAATAAAAAATAATTAAAATTTAATAAGTATAATAAAGGAGAAAGGTACAACTGTCCAGCTCGAGGGTCACATGACCCCCAGAGAGGAAGAAACCTCATTTGTTCTTAGCAAGTTATCAGGGCAATGAAAACATTCACTTGTAAGTTTACCTAAATTACTTAGGTGAAAGTCACTAGCAGTTACTATATTTGTACATACCTGAGCTCAAAACCTGAGTGAGGACAAATTATTGAAAAAGAAAAAAAAAAACAAAGAAAACATGAATCAGAGTTTTGGTCACCTCTCTAGGCAGAGATCTACATTGATGTGCCTCAAATGCATGGATGGTTGTGGGTCAAGACATTAGGTTCATGACCTGGTGTGAGAAGAGGAAAGGAACTTCCAGGTCAGTCACCTCAGGTTCAAATAGTCTCTTCTTTTTGTCCCAGTCAGATGTAGAGATATCATCACTTTCTATGGGTGTCATGACATGAATCCAGAAAGTGGGAAGCCCTGGAAAGATACCCCTTGGAAACTGAGAGGTGATTAGACAGCATCACCAATACAATGGACATGAATTTGAGCAAACTTCAGGAGACAGTGAAGGACAGGGAAACGTGGCGTGCTGCGGTGCATGGGGTCACGAAGAGTCAGACACGACTTAGTGACAGAATAACAACAACATATTAGTGGGTATCATTGGTTTGAAGCAGCAACACTGATGAAATCAAACATGCACAACACTAAGATTTCATATTAAACATTGTGATTTGATCACTTCCCTTTGAAAACTCCTTCTGGGCATAGAAATTACATAGATCTAAAAAAAGATACTGACTTCTGCTCTTTGTTTTTTATTTTTAAGTAATATCTGTTACATGTTAATACTTGATAAATAGATACAGACAGTGTCCCAATTTCAAGGCAAAAAATCAAATAGTATCATGGAGGAATCTGATTTTGAAGATTTTTTTGTGTAAATGCAGCTTTTCATCACTAAAGAGCCACTGAGTGCTGTATTTGAGTGAAGTTGGGAAGAAAAATGTGTTGGTTCTGAAAGATTCTCTGGGCAAAGGCAGGAAAAATAATAATATAGTAAAAAGGAAATATTTTTTATCTGAGCTTGTTAAAGCACTTTTAAACCAGTGGTTCTCCTCTTTCTAATAAGAGAATTCCTTAGAAGTACTCTGTCAAAAAGATACAGACCAGGAAAAAAAAGTAAGAACCCAGCAACATTTATTTTGTAAGTGGTTTTCCATTAAGAGGTACTCAGCTACCTGGAAGACTTTCTGCCTCTTCATTGTGCTTCTGCTGCCTTCTTTTTGACTGATATTCAGGTCCTGGCTAGGGCTGTATTTAATATCTCAATTCAGGAATAGAGTTTTTCAAAGTTCATTCTCGGTGGGGGTGGAGAGGCTGCCAGTTAAACATTAGGTCTCCTCCACTGTCTTAAATGCAGATGATTAAAAAAAATACTATTGTAACTAACAATTTGAAAACTGATGTTAAATTCAGAAATGTCTACATCTGGAAGTCTGTAAATCATTCTCATTAATGCTTCCCATCTGAGTATCTTTATCTAGTCCTGTTTACCCTTCAGATTCCTGAGACTTCTGCCTACAGAGCTCTCCATTACATTGTTTGTTTCTTCCTATTTTCCTACTATTTTATTCACTCAATCTACTTTTTCTTTTGGTCACATTGTGCAGCATGTGGGACTTTAGTTCCCTGACCAGGAATCAAACCCACATCCCCTGCATTGGAAAACTGAGTATCAACCACTGGATCATTGCAGATGTCCCCAGCTTCCCTTACTAGTTCAATAAAGATTATGTGCCATGCTAAAAATTAGAATTAAAAAGATGAGTAAAGCACAGTGCCTCCCCTCAAGGTTCTTAGAGTCCAATGATGAACACTCTGCTAGCTCATTTTTTATTAGTTCAATAGCTAATTTCTGTACCTCCAAAATTATCATATTTAATGTGCATACAGCAGGAAATCTTTTCCAATTGATATTCCACCTACTATTGATACATGGTCAAACAATTTACCATTAAAACCTAGAATTTCCTGATACAAAATTTTAAATGAAAACATATTAAAATAAAATTAATCAAAGGATTTTGGGGCAAGAAGGGCTCTGCCTAGCTCTTTTAGTATAATATTCTCACCTTACTGATGGAAACTGGTGCCTAGAGAGTGAAATAATTTTCTTTGCTCAATAAACATAATTGGGACATCAACCATATGTGAGGCACTGAAGTAGAAGCTGGAAATATAGTGATGAATGAGATCCACACTAGACTGTGTAATTAATATATAATTATACAAATAATTGAATTATAATTGCAACAATTGCTGTAAGTGAGAAGTAGGAGATGCTGAAAGAGTACAAAACAAGGTAATTAAACCCAGTCCATGCATACAGGGGCTATTTGTCTCAGCTGGCTCCTAAGTTTGCTTCAGTCATGTCTGACTCTGTGACTCATGGACTATAGCCCCCCAGGGTCCTCTGATTCTCCAGGCAAGAATACTGGGGTGGGTTGCTTTCAGGGGATCTTCCCTAACCAGGGATTGAACCCATATCTCTAATGGTTCATGCATTGGCAGGCAAGTTCTTTACCACTAGCACCACCTGGGGAGCCCATTTGTCTCAGAAGGTCTCGTTAAAGACGGGACTTCATGTAGAGGAGGCTCGTCCTGGGTCACATAGCCAGTGAGATGCACAACTGGACCTGGAACCAAAGTTTCTTAAATCATGAGTGGCACATCCTCTAGTACACGTTGACAAGTTCCCTACTGGTGGTTATTCATTGCCTACGGACAATGAGATTGTCATTAGAAGACTGTCTACTTAGTTTACAGGCTCACCTCTAGTCCTGCCTAGCCAGTCTGCTCATTCTTTAATGAGAGTGCTGACAATACATACATACATACATACATACATACATACATATATATGTACACATTTCCTTGTATCCTACATTTCCTTAATCAAACACTTATTGCCACATACTAAAGTTTACAAATGACTAGAAGTTTTTTCAGTTGTTATGTATCTTTAATACCTATTAGGTCCAGAAAAAATGATTATTAATCACATTTATTTTGTAATAGATCATAATAGAATTGAGGAAAGGTAGTAAACATACATACATTAAATATTTATATGTGTAATTTTTCCAATTATTTCTTTCAGATAGTGAGGTCTTGCCACTCTGTGCCATACAATGCAATCTATTTAATAAGCTAATTAAGAGATTGTTTTAGATTTAGAACTCTTGTCAGTAACCTATTGGTCACCAAAATACCCATTTTGTCACTGTCTATCTCCCCTGGTTTCCTGTCAACTAACACTATTAGTAGTAGGCTTTGCTAACAGAGATGCAAGGGAATAACCAATTCTGTAAATATTTGCTACCTCTAACTTGTTGGTAATATTCAGGTAATGTTCATGGTAATGGGCAATACCCTCAGTGCTTTTCAAAAGAGCACAGCTATCTGACAACTGGAATGCTTGTTCCTCTTTATGTTATCAATTACCTTTTTGAGTTCCTACAGACCCTCACACAGACACACACACACACAAACATACAAAAACACACTTTACCCTCTGTCATTTGTATAGTTGCTTGTGACAAGAAAAAAAAATTTTTTTTTATAATTTAGTGAGAGGTGATTCTAGAACTAATACATAAGTACTTTGAGAAATATTTGAAAGAACTGGCAGCAGGTCGAGAAAATAAAAGATTAGGCAGCCAGTTCTTTGACTTCTTAATCCCTGTATTGTTGATGCCTCATCTTCTGCAGATTCTCATGCAAAACAACCAGTCCCTAACACTCCCCATCAGATACTTCATTATTTTTAGGAGTCCCCATGGATATTTCATTACTTGACACATGTTGCTCTCTACTGCTCTGCGGCTGCAGCCTTGTCTTCCCCACCAGCTCGGCCCCTTTCACAGCGCTGTCCATCATGCACGTCCACACCCCCTGAGAGCTGCTGCCCACTTGCAGTCAACCTCCATCACGAGAGCTGAGTCCCCTAGGCCTGTTCTCCTGGTGACTGCACAACCAATGATGCACCCCTCGGCGACGTGTTCACCTGAGATCACAAAGTGGACAGAAAGTATGGTGCATACATTTTATCCCAGCACCTATTCCTGTTTAGGGAATAGAAAAATTTGGAGGGAACTCAAAGATTTCAGGATTTGAGAAGCTTCCTCCAAACTGAACCAATCTCATGGAAGAGCAGGGACCTTGTCTCTTTCCCAAGTATAAAGGTTCCCAGGCATCACACTGATGTGTGCTCACTTTCAAATTTTAGATACATAATCCTAGAGGCAGATGCAGGAAGATCCTTCTCAGACGGTGAGTTCAGGGGCTTATTAGCTTGAATGATGACCCCTTTCCCAAGTCCATATTTCTAATAAAAAATGGCTAAGTATCTGGGCAGATACTCAACAAAGACATATTTTTTTTTAACCTTGGAGATCATTTTTTTCTTTTTCCTTTATTCACTGCATTTATTATTTTTGCCAGTTCTCATGGGTAATCCTCCCTTCCCCCCTTTATGAATATGTTCTACTTAGATTTTATGAGCTATCTCAAACCCAATATAGAGAAATAAATTAACAACTGCTCTAAGTGTAAAGAGCATCGTTCAATTCAGGAAGCTTTGCAACTAAACTGGGTGCACACTGACTAGTTCTCAAAGCATTTTTGAATTAGGTTATTTTCCTTAGCACTAATCTTACACTATAAACGCTTATTCATTTCTTCATTTTTCCCTCCTATGCTACGTGGTTCCTTGGATCAGGGAAAGACATTATGTATTGTTGTATTATAACCCTACAAATGCCTGACTCATAGGCACACACTAAATGTCTGTCAAACAACAAATTGAATGAATGAAGGGACAAATTTGAATGAATTAGTAACTATTTTTTTTTTTTGACACCTTCCTTTTCCTGAAGACATAATATGAATCAGGCACTGTGTTTGGACAGTTTTTGGATGATTCTATTTAATTCTTATGATATCATAAGGCAAACATTACTATCCCCAATTTACAGATGAGAAAACAGCTGCCTAGAGAGGTTAAGATACTTGGCAAAAGTTACAAACCCTGTAAATGACAGCTGTAATTCAGACTCAAGGTTGTCGAGTTTAAAGCCTGAGCTCTTATTCAGGTCAGGGGTCAGCAAGGCATGGTCCACATTCCTCTTGTCTGCTACCATTTTAGTAAGTGAACTTTTATTGCAACACAGCTGCACCCATTTATTTACATGTACTCCTCTTTGGCAGGATATGATGAAAAACTGGAGTACTTGCAAAGAAAACTGTCTAGCCTGAAAGCCTGGGGTATTTCTTACCAGTGTCCTTTAAGAAAAAGAGTGTGATCCTTGCCCTAGGACATACTGAAGGAGCAGACCACCGTGGTGACAGGAACAGTGGAAGGAAAAGCAAGGACTCCTGCCCAAGTGAGAGATTTGATTTCCATGTATGCTGAATTCACAGTCTTATCCCACTCTCCACATCAACAACCAGGTTACTGTGGGGCTGAAAAGCACCCAGGCAAGGTCCTAATTTAAATTCAATCACCCAGAGGTCAGTATTGGTCTGGTCTGTGCAGCCAGCTTATCTCATGCATGTTCATGCTTCATGCTACGGCTAACTCGGCCCCAGTGAAGTCTCTGTTCAACTTGAGAACAGCTGGAGAGCTGAAGCTCCTGTTAAACAATTAATTAGAACTCCAAAGGGCAGAGATGAGCTAATCACGTTCTTCAGCTCTCAATGTGAAGTGTAAAAATATTTCAGGACTGAGGAAGCCTTTCCCTTCTCTTATTTAAGGTGTCTCTTTCTCCCTTTTCTACTTCTCTGCCTCCGCTCATATCTTAACTCGTCATCTATGGGACTTACCGAATGTCAAGTATGTGATGTATTTATTTTAGTAAAGTCAATGCTCCTTCCTTAATTAAGCCAAGTATTTAAATATGTTACATATGGGACTTCCCTGAAGGTTCAGGGGTTAAGACGCCGCACTTCCAAAGCAGAGGGTGTGGGTCTGATCCCTGGTTGGAGAACTAAGATCCCATATGCTGTGTGCCCCCCTCAAAATATGTTACATATGACAGATGTTACACAAACAAGATATTTTGCCCCAGGTGAGGGCCTAGACACTAGTTGTTTTTGTTGGAAAGACTTATGGTCTTTGGGTGACGGGCAGGTCCTTCTCTCCCGTTGCTCTTTTGATCTATGAATGATATGTTAATAGTAGATTAAAGGCCCCTTGGGAGAAAATAAATTTGGACTGCACTGCCTTTTCCATGAGATAGTTATTAAAACACTGCTGAGGTTATTAGATAATCCACAAGAAGGCCAGAAGGCAGGAAATCATAACCTTCATGAAAGAAGGGACGTGTTGAATTTTTTCACTACTGTGTTCTACATTTCCTAGCACAGTGCCTGGCAGCTAAACATTTATGGATGAAAGGAAGGTAAGCAGAAGGGAGGGAAGGAGTGGGGATGGGAGTGGGGCAATGATGGAGGGAAGGAAGAGACAGAGGAGATCAGAGAGAAAACAGCTGGATGATCTAGGCTGAGATTCTAGACTTTAGCACCTGATTCTGGGAGGGACAGCAGATGTAGTCTCAGAGGAAGGTGGCCGATGCTGGAGTCCTTCCTGGTACATGGACTCAGCTTGCAAAAAATGGCCTGTTTTGTGTACTATCATGCTTGGTTCCCCGTGATGTTTGCTACGGCTGGTTTCTTTCTGACATGATGCTAGGCAAGAATATCATACTCCTCATTTTGATGGATGTGGTTTAGGGAGAAGGGCAGAACTCTGCAGCAGGAGCAAATGAGTCCTCAGGCAATGCACTGAAGTTCTCTGGAGAAGGTGACTTGGTGGTACCCCTGTCTGTAGACCCTGCAGACTTTAACCGCCCTGCAACTCCATTCAGGGCAGCAAAAACCCACTGAGTGGTCCAGGGAGCAGTGTCTAAAGAGTCTGACCTGCAGACGTCCGGCTGCTTTCCAGCACATGCAAGCAGATTCAGGACAAGAGGGATGCATTTGTGATAAAATGTGACCAATACTGCAGATTCTCAGGATTATCCGGATAGGGGAAGCCTGTTTGTTTTCCTTACTCATTTGAGGATTGGGAGCCCATGCACTTTGTGTTCTGTGTATTCTGTTAGCCTGACTGTGTTAGTCACAGATCACTGGAGTCTAAAAGCTCAGCACTTTCCTATCACCCTTGATTGCCTTTCTACACTGTGAGCTCAGTGGAAAACAATGCATGGCCTCTGGACCACTGTGTTGCTAATTCCTTCAGCCCAAAGGTATGTGACAAATCAGCCAGAAATCCCTGACTTGTCCTGTCCTCACCGGGATGCCTATCACCCTGCAATTCCAGTAGCTCACTTCTACCTGTTTTCATCTCTATCTACCTATAGATATAAATATATATGGCTTCCCAGGTGGCTCCATGGTAGAGTATCTGCCTGCCAATGCAGAAGAGGCAGGAGATGTGGATTTGATCCCTGGGTCAGGAAGAGCTCCTGGAGGAGGAAATGGCAACCCACCCCAGTATTCTTGCCTGGGAAATCTCATGGACAGAGGAGCCTGGCAGGCTACAATGCATAGGGTTGCAAAAGAGTCAAACACTACTGAGGGATGGAGCACACATGCACATAGATATATAGAGAGAGATTTTCACTATGAAATATACAAACAGAAAACCAAACAAAATCTAATTATACATCTTAATGAATTCTGACAAAACAAACATCTGTGTACCCACATGAGTCAGGAAATGGGGAACATTCAGACAAAGCCCTCCATCCTGATCACCATCAGGGACCCTCCTGTACTTTTTCCCATTCACAGGTCTCTCCTCTTGTCTAAAGGTAACCAATTTGACTTGTAAGAGACTATTTTCTTTGATTACTTATCATTTCCACCTAAATGTGCATTTCTAAACCTCTTAGTTTTGCCTGTTTTTTTTTAATTCATGTAAATAAAATTAAACAGCTCTATTTCCCTATTTGAACTTTATATAATGGAAATAGTATATCGGCCTGGCTACTTCTGATTTTGCTCGTGAGACTCACCTTCACCGTTACGGCTGTGTGTCAATCATTTATTTTCATTGCTGAATAGTATTTTACTATATAGAGACACTATCATTTGTGTATCTATGCTAGCATTGATGAACATATGGGTTATTTCTGTTTTGGCTGTTATACACATTAATTCTATAAACATTCTTTTATCTATAGTGTTAGTCACTCAGTTGTGTCTGATTCTTTACAACCCCATGGACTGTAGCCTGCCAGGCTCCGCTGTCCATGGAATTTCCCAGGTAAGAATACTGGAGTGGATTGCCATTGCCTTCTTCAAGGGATCTTCCCAACCCAGGCATCGAACATGGGTCTCCTGCATTGCAGGTAGACCTTTTTACTGTCTGAGCCACTAGGGAAGCCTTCTTTTGCCTATGTCCTGCTACAAAAGGATGTGTATTTCCAATGAGTATATAACTAAGAATTGAATTGGTAGACTGGACAGCATGAATGTCTTCAAACATAGCAGAAAATGCCTATCTGGTTACAGAGTGGTTGATCCAATTATACCCCTGCCAGCAGTGTATGAGAATCCCTGTAGCCTCACGTCCTTACCAATACCTGATAGTCTTGGTTTGTTCAAATTTAGCCACTCTCAAATATCCCACTACCTTATTGTGGTTTTTAACTTGAATTTCCTAGATTATTAATGAAATTTAAAGTCATTTTAACTTTTCTTTTTTTATTTGTGAAATATATGTTCAAATCACATGTTTGTTTGCTTCTTTTCTCCTATTGGGTTGTCTGCCTTTTTCTCATTGGTTAGTAGAACATTTTTCTTAACAGATATTCCAGAATACATATGAGCACTTTGTCATATATATATTACAAATGTCCTGTCCCATTTTGTGGCTTGCATTTTAACTCTGCACTAAATCCAACAGGAGACATATATTAAAGTCTGTGGCAGGTTCTCTTATAAACATATATCCAGGGTACTTTTGAGTACAAGAAAAAAAAAAAAAGAGTTGCCAATTAAACCTATGAGGAATGGGGACTCAAAACAGTCAGGAAAAGGTAAATCTTGAAAATATACATTCATATTTTCCAGGAAATTGAAGGGGCTTCTATGAAAAGAAGGAAATAAGACAAAGCTAAAAAGAATGCAATCTAAGTTTCACAGATGATACTTTGGGAATATATGAGACTGTGAAGGATGAATAATAGGAAAGCAAATGAGGAGAGGTCCAAAAAAAGAAAGGAACAATAGAACAAGAAAGTTGAAGAATAGTCCCTGAAACAGGAAGAAAATCAAATCAAGAGAGTGTCATGAACCATTTCCAAAGCAGAACATACCAGATGTGATATTTATTTTTCTGCATCAATTTAAATAGTCAACTTAAATAACCTATGGGTTCCAGTTGTGTGGTCAGATACTGGACTAGATGTTGCTGTCAGGTAATTTTAAATTGTGATAAATGTATAAATCAGTAGACTTTGAGAAAAGCTGATCATGCTTCACGATGTAGGTAGGTCACATCCAATCACTTGAAGCCATAGGAAGAAATACTGAGATCTCCGGAGAAGAATGGAATTTTGTCTGCAATCTAGCTTTGGACTCCAGACCATAACATCATCTTTTTCATCCTGCCAGGTCTCCACTTGCTGGCCTGCCCTACGGATTTGGGACCTGCCAGCCCTTGAGACATGTGAGTCAATTCTTTAAAATATCTCTCTCTACAGATTTATATATCCTATTGGTACTGTTTCCCTGGAGAACCCTGAAAAATACCACAGATGATATGTGCCATGTTGCTGAGTCGTGTCCAACTCTTTGCAACCCCATGGACTGTAGCCCACCAGGCTCCTCCATCCATGGAATTTTCTAGGCAAGAGTACTGGAGTGGGTTGCCATTTCCTTCTCCAGGGGATCTTCCCGACCTGGGGATTGAACCCGGGTCTCCTGCATTGCGGGCAGATGCCTTACCATCTGAGCCACCAGGGAATCCCATATACAGATGATACAGGGGTCCTAAATATTCCAGGGCAATGTATAGATAGCTAAACAGTAGTGGAAGCATAATTACTGGGGTTAATACAATCATGGCAATGTGATGTTTGGACTAATTTCAAAACCAATAAGGATAATGGGAGAAATTATTTAGCAACTGATGTTATTGAGAAAAATGAATATTTTAAATGGGAATAAATGATGCCAACAAGAATTGGGGAGAGTAATATATAAGAATGGCATGAACTTTTAAAGAAAAGCAATTGTCAAGTGAATGGGAGTCTCAAGGCAAACAAATACTGTGATTCCTCTCTTGTCCTATAAATGCAAGAGAGAGCAGTACTCTTGGGTGAAGAAAGTTTCCAAGAAAGGTTTACTCATCATCTATTCAGTGATCAATAAAACCCTAGGTATCACTGAGGAAAGGTAAAATGAGTCTCTAAGATTTAGAAGCATATAATTCACTTGAAATAAATATTCTTGTGATTTAAAAAAGAATTAAGGGCAGATGTGTGGTTGTCCTGTGATGGAGAAGAGCTGAGCTGGATAGCAATGAAAGTGAGTTTGGAAAGTTGTGGACAGAAAATAATACAGATGGTTGATGAGTATTATAAGCAATGGATGGCAATTAGATTTGGAGTCAGAGATCTGGGTTTATATTCTACATTCCTCAAATACTCACACACTTACAAACTGTGTGACTGGGGTGTGAAGCAGAATATTCAAAAAGTAGCCTGAAATGCCCTTTCAATCAGTAAACAATAATGTAGGTAGGGTTGGAGCCCTCACTTTTCCCAAGGGGTAGGATTACAGTGCTCTCCCCATCCTCAGAAGAGGGAGTGCATAGTCCCCCTGAGTTCCAAGATGTCCAGGTTCTGAGAAGTTGGCTTCCTCCATTGCTGATAACTACATGCAGACTGCTTGTCATCCAAAAAGTCTATTTCACTGTTTTGACGAGAGACTCATCCCATGACCCCATTAGAAAAGAGCATTTCGGGCAATGTTCTTCCACTAGAACATTAGCCCACTACGTATGCAGCAGGAGGCTGGTCCTTCACCACCTCTCTGGGATACTGAGTCTTCAGCAATGTGTTCTCACTGACATCAGCTTGTAAGATTCTCCAATAAAGCCCGGTCCTTGGCCATGTGGGTCTATAGAATTCTATCTGAGCCCTGTTGCAAAACAGTGACCTGAGACAGATAACAACCACCCTTGGCTTTTATATCTTTACCTATAAAATAGGAACTACGCCAGCTACACTAATGAGTTATCCTGATAATGGAGCAAGAAAACACATTTAATATACTTAGCATGGGGTCTATTTTATATAGCTAATAGCAGAAAGTTTACCTATGAGCAGACTAATTAAAACTAAATAGTCTCAATTTCCCAACAGAATGATACGTCATGGTTCTGGCCTCAAAACAATCACTCACAAGGTAATGAAATAGAGAGTGACAATTGAGTGTGTGGAGGGTGTGATGGGGATGTGTGGCTGGAAAGGATATTTAAAAAAAGGGAGGGACTGGCCAAAAGTATATTGACCTCTGCAAATGTTATCCCACTAACTACTGTAGGTTGTATTTTCACTTATAATCGTAACTCACTACTTCTTTCTTTGTGTTTGTGTATATACATACAACTTATGTATGTACCGAATAGATGAGCAGAAGTCTCTGAATTATCAGGGGTAAATCTCTTGCTATATGACAGAACTCTGAGAGAATATATCTGTCTATAGCTGTTGCTAGACTGATTGAAAAACATTAGGGGAAGTCTGTTTTCCTCTGTTTAAAATGACATAGACAGGAAACTGTTAAGTGGAAGGTCCTCTATAAAGTAAAGAAGCTGGGCAGAAACATGTTAATCACTCAGTCATGTCCGACTCTTTGCAACCCCATGGACTGTAGCCAGCTAGGCTCCTCTGTCCATGGGATTATTTAGGCAAGAATACTGGAGTGGGTAGCCATTCCCTTCTCCAGGGGATCTTCCTGACTCAGGATCTGAACCCAGGTCTCTCTCATTGCAGGAGCTTTCTTTATGGTCTAAGCCATAGGGAAAACCTCAAAGATAAGTTCTAATTCTATAAAGAAAGCAGTCAAAGCCAGGGCAAATTTTCATGTTGGAGTTGCTCCTGAATTTATTACTATTGTTACTAGGTCTGGCCAGAAGAACCAAAACTTCAGTTATGGACAATACTGGAGAAATGAGACCTCATGTGGTCCCAATGAGATGAAGCCTCTGCCTGGGGGATGAGAGTGGGGCACAGAAAGGGAGAAGGTGAGCTTGGGAGCAGAAGAGTAAGCATGGAACCAATCAATTTTATCATGTGCCCTTGTTCACGACCAGCATTAGCTGAATAGGAAGAACCCCAACCACCACAAGACTTCCCAGAAAGCCCAAGGAATTCAACTCAGTCAGAATTTAATCCTGTAGACTACTCAGACCATTGGGGTAAATGCAAATAGAACCAAGTGTGATGAAAATCTCACTGTAAGTGAACTAATATTTGGATCTGAGTGCAAAGGAGTGTGAGAAACTTCTTCTCCATGGCAGTTGTGGAGTAGGTTGGAGAAGACAAGAGCCCTGGTAATGTGAGGCTGGGAGAAACAGGCTGGGAGGAGAGGAGACCTGAATTGAAAGGTGGGGATGGAAAAGACCATGTTGCCTATTCACAAGATAGAGTCAGACTTTCCTTGGGAGAAAGACCTTGACAGAGGAATGAGAGGGTTAACGAACAACCTCTGTATTTCTAAAGTCAGAAGACATCCCTGAGAACCAGCATTTTAATTTTCACACTACAATCTTAGAAGCTCTGCTGTATTTGTGTCAAACTCTGTAATAATGCTAGATATACAGACTTGTTGTAGAAGAAGAGGTAAAGAGAATGGTAACGAAATGCCTCATTGTCGAGTCCCAAAGACCTCTGGTTGTCAACCACCCAGGATAGTGACTGCTAAGACCACTCTCTACGTCCTTCCTGTCAACACTGGATGACACGTGTTAAAGATGTTGAGAAGGGAGCTGTCTGTCTTCAGAAGAAAGCACCACTCCCTACTTGGAAGGTGTGTTCAATATGCCATCCTGGGAAGAGTGAACTCTTCGAGCAGCACATAATGAAAAAATGCTGTGGCCCTGAGCAATAAACTGAGAATATTTCAGAATCTCAAAGACTACACTCATTGCTTCTCCTAACTGCAGAATATAGAATTTTACATCGTCCTAACAACAACAACAAAGCTGCAATTTTTCTTTTCCCTACCATGGAAGAGATCCTTACTAACTTCTAATTTAGTTAAGGCTACTTTAACTGCATTATTCTTTCAGGAGTATATCCCTAAAAATGTCAAATCCTGCAAAAGTAAAATAGTCACTTTCCAAAAAGCAATCTTGTAAAACAGATGCAAGATCAGAAAATTAGTAGGTCATACTTCATGGATGGATTCTTCTCACAGTCTAATGATTGGTTTATTTAACACCCTCATTAAATTATCACAAAGAAGGGTGTTCCCCTTTCCTTGCTCCACTACCCAAACCCTCAACCTAGAAGAGTTGGCTGGAGAAGTAAATAGCTTAATAATTGCCTCAAACTTTACTAACGTAATTAGATATGACACCTCCCCTAAAGGTGCCATATCTAATTAAACTATTGTAATATTAATGCCTATATTATATGCCATTCCATTATATTTCATTTTATTGTCATTTGCATAATTTTTATTACATTAAAAGCTTTAATAAAAATCTTCATGCACAAATACTTTTCATTTCAGACTACTTGTTAGAGTAAAATTCTTGGAAGAGTATTTCTGAACCAAAGGGTAAAAAGAGCATAACTGGGAAGTTATTTTCCAGAAAATTTTCTTTATTTTATAACCTATTTAATCTTTTGCCAACTATATAAAAGAGTACTTTCATTTTTTTGCCCTATCATCAACCCAAAATATTTTTCCTGAATCTATTTTCTAAGTCAATAGGTGAAAAATAATGTCTCAAATTATGTTTAATCAATCACTTCTAAATCTTAATCATTTTTATAGTCAACTATAGTTTCTTTTATGAATTGTTTGAATATGTTCTTTGTTGATTGATATTTTAGGATTTTGAGGGAGGTTGTTGGAATGTGTATAACCATTACAATATTCAATATATTAATGTTTTCTTTTATATTTGAAACAAATATTTCTCAGCTATTTCTTTACCTTCGTTCATAGTGTCTAAACTTTGCATTTAGTTAAATCTACTTTTATTTACCTATGTGATTTTTTTCCCCTCAGTTCCTTTCAGTTTAGAAAAATTTCTCCCCTTCTGTAGGTTCTTAGTTGCTCAGTTGTGTCTGAATCTTTGCCACCCCATGGACTGTAGCCGACCAGGCGCCTCTGTCCATGGACTTCTCCAGGCAAGAATACTTGAGTGTGTAGCCAGTCCCTTCTCCAGGGGGATCTTCCCAACCCAGGGATGGAAACTGGGTCTCCTAAATTGCAGGCATATTCTTTACCATCTGAGATATGTACTATCTATGTTTTTAACGTAATTGATTTACAGTTGGCTACTACACATGAGATCATGATCTGATCTCACAGAGATTATACTGGTTTATCAGTTCAGTTCAGTCATTAAGTCATGTCCAACTCTTTGTAACCTCTTTGCGACTCTTTGCAGGGTGGTGTCATCTGCACATCTGAGGTTATGGATATTTCTCCCAGCAATCTTGATTCCAGCTTGCGCTTCATCCAGCCCAGTGTTTCTCATGATGTACTCTGCATATAAGTTAAATAAGCACGGTGACAATATACAACCTTGACGTACTCTTTTTCCTATTTGGAACCAGTCTATTGTTCCATGTCCAGTTCTAACTGTTGCTTCCTGAACTGTATACAGATTTCTCAAGAGGCAGGTTAGGTGGTCTGGTATTCCCATCTTTCAGAATTTTCCACAGTTTGTGGTGATCCACACAGTCAAAGACTTTGGCATAGTAAATAAAGGTTTATTATTTGAGGTAAAAGTTAAACTTGAGTCTTTTCCAAATAGGAAAAATGCATTTATTTCCCCACTCATTTGTGATACCAATTTTTTCCAGAAATTCAGTTCTAGTATATTCCAGGATCTACTTCTGCATAAGCCAGTCTAATCTTATTTTAAAAGTTGCCTACAAAAAAAAAAAAAAAAGTTGCCTACAGATTTAAAAAAAACAGAACTTGCTTTTTAATTGTTATTGTTAAAATTAAATGAAACTGAAACTTGTTAATGAAATTAGCTAACAAAATTTTCCACCATTGACCAGATATTATAAAAAACATTGAGCTTATCGTGTTTAATGGTGCATAGATTTCCCCAAGCCGGATAGCTCTGAAATAGAGTGTAACCAATGATTTGAGTGTAACTGTGATTAAACTTTCTGATGTTGGAAGACACTTTTAATGGAAGCTATTATCTATATTTATAGCAGTTTCATTTTTTACTTTAGCTGTTTCTTTCTCATTTTTTCCTCCTTTTTCTGCAACTGATTTGCAAAGTATTCCATTAATTGCCTCATAACTGTCATATCTATGGAAAATCCTTAGCATGCCTTAAAGTGATCAAGAAAGCTCTTGAGTGTTGAAATATACTGTCTTATTTTTAGATCTCTATGTCTCATCCAGGTTCTGCTTAGGCAAACTTAATTAGAGTCAATGATACTGCCATACATTTGCTATTAAATTACAATAATCAAGGTCAGTCGGACCCTTGAGATATGTTTGCCCCTCTAGATTCCTTGCCTGGACTAGAAGTCCAGCAATTTCTGTCTAGCTCCAAAGCCAAAGGCATTTCAGATGGCCAGCAATGGTCTCTTGCGTTGACAATGTCATGTATCTAGTGGTCTAAGCTTAAAACTGAGAAACAGAATTTGTGTGATCCTGTCTGAGACTGAACTCTAGCTTTTGCCTGCACCCCTGGTCTTGCTTCAGGAATCTTCTATGAAAAAGTCATGATGTTTGTTTGTTTTTCAATGTTGGGCAACAAATCAATCATACTGCTCACCATTCTGAGAACTGAGTGTAGAAATAGATGCTCCAACATCACAGCTGCAGCAGGACAGCTGCACCCATGGTGCTGGCTAGTCTGCTATCTGCAGGGCACTGATCCCTCTTCCCACCCAGAAAAAGTCGTGATTTTTAAGGAACTCTGTTCCTACTAGGATTGTCAGGACTGGATCGGGTAAATTTTCCAGGAATTTGTACTGCAGGGTAGGGAGGAGAGGGACTGAGGAGTCTGTATTCAAGAAAAACAAATTCAGGTTTCCCAGTGATCCAGTGGTTAAAAATCATCCGTAGTACTAATGAAGGGGACACAGGTTTGATCCCTGCTCTGAGAAGATCCCACATGCTGCATGGCAACTAAGCCTGCCAGCCACAACTACTAAAGCTTACTTACCTAGAGCTGCTATCTCCACAACAAGAGAAACCACTGCAAAGAGAAGCCCATGAAGGACAACAAAGAGTAGCTTCCCCTCCCTCCCCCCCTCCCCCCGCTGCTAATTTCAAGATCTCCACAACTAGAGAAAGTCTGCAGGTAGCAACGAAGCCCCAGCACAGCTAAAACTAAATAAATAAATCTTAAAAAAAAAAAAAAATAACAATTTCTAGGCAGATAAGACACATCCTTATCCATCCCAGTACGTTTAGTAATATATGAAAATAGTTCTAAAGAAAATCTTATTTATTTTAAATAAAATAAGAAAAATGATAGCCAGACTGATATCTTCTATAATTTGGGAAATATCTACATTGTGGGGCACTCTTGGTGGCTCAGATGGTAAAGAATCTGCCCGCAATGCAGGAGACACAAGTTTGATCCCTGGGTTGGAAAGATCCCCTGAAGAAGGGATTGACTATCCACTCCAGTATTCTTGCCTGGAGAATACCATGGACTGAGAAGACTGGCGAGCTACAGTCCATGGGTTCGCCAAGGGTCAGACCTGACAGAGTAACGAACGATACGGAGCTTTCCTGGTGGCTCAGTGGTCAAGAATCCGCCTGCAGATGATGTGGAGATGCAGGCTCAATTCCTGGGTTGGGAAGATCCCCTGGAGAAGGAAATGGCAACTCACTTCAGTATTCTTGCCTGGAAAACCCCACAGGGTCACAAAGAGTGTGAGCACGCACGCACGTACCTACTTTGTGCCGAGAACTCATCATGCACTAGAAGAAAAGCATTAAAAGATATAGTCCTTGTCCCCAAGGAGCTCACAGCGTGGTGAGCAGATGAGTAGGACATGGTATAAGAGCTTTGAGACCAAAGTGCTAAATGATAGGGAGTAGTTGCCCAGCTTAGACTGTAAACAGCTGGGAGACTTCCTGGAGAAGGTGGCCTACAAACTGAATTTTTAAAGGAAGAGAATTTCAGGCAGATGAAATCACACATTCAGGCAGATGAAAGAGCACTAAGTCGTGTCCGAATCTTGCGACCTATGGACTGTAGCCTGCCAGGCTCCTCTGTCCATGGGATTTTCCAAGCCAGAATACCAGAGTGGGTTGCCATTTCCTTCTTCAGGGGATCTTCCTGACCCAGGAATCAAACCCAGGTCTCCAGCATTTCAGGCAGGTTCGTTACCAACTGAGCTACACGGGAAACCCTTAAGAATGCTTAAAGCTGTGAGGAAATAGCTCACTTATGGTCCCACAAGTATTCCAGCAAAGGTCTTAACTGATCAGTGGCAGGAGATGGAAATGGAGGGTTTATTAGGGCCAGATAATTAAGGTTCTTTGGTCTTGCTAGGAATTCCGGATTCTATCCTAGGCTATGGAGAGGTACTAAAGGATTTTAAATCATCAAGGGCGTGATCAGATTTACATTTAAGAACAATTTCTCTGGCTGCAACCATGTAACTGGAGAAGGGTAGGGGGACATACTGAAACAAAAAGAATAGAGGATGCATGTAGCCATTCAGCAAAGAAAAAATTCCTCCCACTTGTGTTGTTTAACACAATGGAGGTGTTCTAACCTATTTATTTTTTTACTGTTCTTTTAGGAGAGAAGAAACTTGAACATGTCTGTTGTCTGAGGTTAAAGGGGGAGGTTAAATGGAGGGAGGGCTTTGGGAGAAGGAAGGCAGAGAAGAAGGGAGAGATGGGGCTGGAGGGAAGGAGGGGGAGCTGGGGGCTGATGTAGCTGTCAGTAAAGGTCTTCAGAACTGAGCGAGTTTCCATTTAGGAACTGACGGCCTAGGAAAGAGCTTTTATTGTCTGGATAACACATCAGCACAGTATCCCTCTGTAGATCATTTCTTTTATCTTTTGAAATGTTTATAACATTTCCTTACAACTTTCTGCATTTTCCCCGTCCTTAAATTTAAAGGAATTAGTATGCCATCTTTATCTTCAGTAATCCCCTTCTCCTTTGAGCATCCATCAGCAGTTACTAATGTGAAGCTTCGACAAAAGAAGAACAAAGAAGCATTAAAAACACTGTATGATGCAAATAACAGAAGTGGGGTGTAACTGCTGCTCATATCATTTCAAAAATACTCTTCAACCTTCAAGTGGAAATTATACTCAAGGCTGCCATGGCTGGATCCTCAAGTTCACCACAGTCTGCACCTTAGAGCAATTTCCCCATAAAACAGTTCTTTTATTTTAGTAATAAAATATCTGCTCAAAAAGGTGAAAAATAATGCAAGCAAATGCAGTAAATGTTTGTTATTTGGAGAAGCAAGTTGTTCCTTGGTGCACTACTATTGTTGGAGCTAAGTTCCCGAGGTGGATACTAATGGAATGGGTTGTGAAAGTACTTATCAAACATGCTCAGTATCCAGGCTGTCCAATTAAGGGAATCTCCAAGGCTGGCGCTTCTCTGGTCATCTTTAATTAAGTAATACTCTGGTGAAACCTCACAATTAATCTATAGAGTTGCTTTTTTTCCTATAGTAAATGGAAGAGAAATTTTTTAAAGCGTGTGTAATGGCTTGCTCTTTGCCATAATTTTATTTAGAGGAGTATGTTATGAAGATGGAAATATAATAAAAATTTTCTATTCTCTTCCATTGAAGGAAAACTAAATAAAAGAACATAAATCTGCATAAAAATTAACAGAAGAGGTGCTTATATTTTATGGTATTTTATCAATATTTAAATTATATATTAATATTATTTTTCAGTTGCATCCATGTCACCAAATACTCCAGGCATATCAGGATATATATTACTCAATAAACATAAATATATGCATAGTAATGCTTTTCTATCTCTGGGATCTGTTTGGGAAGGGAAAGTGTCATATTGTTTTTCTACACTTGGAATGATTCAGACTTATCTGCCTACTAACACTTTATCCTACTGATGCTTCCTACAACTTCCAACCTTACCTGATCAGCTCTTTTTTAATTAATTTTTTAGTTATTGGCTACCAAAAACTAATAGATTAAATAATGAGGGAATGAATTAATTGATCAGTGTGGGCAGGTTCCATGAGCTACACATCTTTGTATACATAGAGTCCCTTGGACAGCAAGGAGATCAAAGCAGTCTATCCAAATCAAAATATCCTGATTTCTTGAATCCATATTGGAAGGACTGATGCTGAAGCTGAAGCTCCAATACTTTTGCCACCTGATGTGAAGAGCTGACTCATTGGAAAAGACCCTGAAGCTGGGAAAGATTGAAGGCAGGAGGAGAAGTGGATGACAGAGGATAAAATGGTTGGATGGCATTTCTGACTCAACGGATATGAGTTTAAGCAAACTCGAGGAGATGGTGAAGGACAGGGAAGCCTGGCCTGCTGCAGTCCATGGGGTGGCAAAGAGTTGGACATGACTGAGTGACTGAACAACATATCTTTGTGACCCCCAGGGGAGCCTTCCATGGTACCAGGAATTTTAGCATGGCAAATAAATATTTACCAACTTATTAATTACACATATATTGCACATACTGGAATATGTTTATATTTACTTTGAGGAATTCTTCCTAAATTGTAATCATAGCTTCTGAAGGAAAAAGCAAATATTTCCAGCAACTTGATCCTTAAAATTTTCAGAGAAACTTTTTCTCTAAAGAGAAATAGACTTTCTCTTGAATGTGGTGAAAGAAGCCAGTGAATGATTTCTGAATGTCTGGTAACTCTCCTCAAGGTTTAGCAATCACCTAAACCCAAGGGGCTTTTATCTAATCTTAACCGTGCACCTGACTGCCAAGCAGAGCTAATCACTTAAGTTCCAGTGAATTAATGGGTTCATCTGTAAAACACGATTGTCATCAAAGGACTTCAGAAGGAAAGACTAATGATAGAGTGACCCAAATGACGGTAGATTTAAAAATTCAACAATGCTATCAAAACTCAGGGCAAAACCATTTTCCATACTGTCCCTCAATTGTAACTTTTGCTTTTATGAAGATTTAATTCAATAAAAATAAACTTATAAGAGCTCTGTTGTATTGTTTTGTATCTGCTGGATTGATGTCAAATGTAAATCCCCTTGCTTTCAAAAATTTAAAATGGAAAGCACTTGGAAAATTCATGATATTTTCATTAGATGCCCAAGGACTCTGGATTTCAATGGACAAAACACACCCCCTGTAACTTTGTTAAGATTTTTAAATAGAAAACCAATTCATAGATTACTTTTTATCACCTTCTTCCTCTTCTATTTGCTTTCATTTGTCTTTAATATTTTGAATTTGGCTTTTATGTTTCTGAATCTTTGTGTTTTCTCACCCCTGAAGCAGCTGGAAGATTTTTTCAGGCTCCAGGATGGCATTTTCAGTGTCTAATGAGGTTCTCCCTTCGATGTGTATCAAACAATCACTTTCAGGCTCCAGATAAAGAGTCAGAGTGCACCAGAAGTGCCCTAAGCCCAGTGGGGACTTGCTTGCCTTAGTTGGTTGTGTCTTTCTAGCTGCAGTGCACATTTTGGGGGACAATGATAAATATTGGCTCAAAGGAGAGTGATGAAAAGTATTTCTCAGACACATAAGATCAAGGTCTGCTTTTTTTCCCCAGGCACTGTGACATCTGCTCAGGGTCATTAAGCATCGCTGCACAAGGGGATAGAGGACATTAACTGAACTGGTGTTGGGTCCACAATAAAACAGAAAAACATCAGAACCAAGGCACACACTATTCAGGTAGTTCACAGGGTCCTTTTAATCACCCACTTGACTTTACACATTGATGTAATATGTAGGAGGTTGGTATAGAGTAGAGAGAAAAACTGTAATTCCACAATTTCAGGATGGCTAATAAACCTAAAATGCTGTTTCGTGTGCAGTGTCTGAAAGAAATCATATAGGACTTCAAGGAAATCAGGAATGCAAGAATTCACAGAAAATAAAGCTGAAGACTGTAACAAAATTGAATACCTCATTCCTCTACATTCTAGCAACTAATGATTGATTTTTAAGAAAATCTATTTCAGCAAGAATGCCATGTAATCTTTTATATAAATCTCACTCTTAAGAATTTCATACCAAGTTCTCACTCGTTAGCTCACTTAATTCTCTTCACAACCCTATAATTAAAAAGTTATCATAATCTGCATTTTAGAGTTTAAAATGTTGAGAGGAATAAATTACATAATTTGATAAGGCTGGTAACGGGGCCTCTAGAACTCCAGGCTCATTTGCGTGAACACTGCCCAAGGACATTCTCCCATCATTTGACAAAATAAAAATGTCTGTTACATTTACATTTAAGTTGTGTTCAGCAACCCCCCCAAAAAAAAGCAGTTATCTAAGCTCTCAGATGCCAAAAAAGCAGCCCAACAAAATTTAATTTTTTGACCAGTCATAAAACAATGGAGAGAACAATGCCACCTTCTTCTCCAGAGATTTTAAGCATTTATGGTCTTAAGTCAAAATTGCATCCTGACCTAAGGACAGTAAATTCGCTTCTGTGCGATATTTCCCACATTATCCCATTATTTGATTTCTCTCTGTCTCCATCCTCTTTCCCTCTCTTCCCTCCCTCCTTTCCTTCTTTTATAAACCTGTATATATACTTGCAACACAGTGGGCAGTTTCCTAGGCTCTTCCTTGCAAACATTTTAAAGTGCAATAAGAGAAACAGGAAGCAATGAAATGAGTCAGCTATTTTAGGAATCAGTTTAGTCACAGTTGCTCCCAGCTGCAGGCCCAGAGTGTTGGGTCGGGCTGTCTTGAATTGCAACCACATGCAGCTCAGACCTGTAGGAGCAGAGCGGCCTGTCAGTTCGCACTGTGAGCCCATTTATAGCTCTTATCTTAGTTAATACCGCTGATTATACATGTAGTAGGTACTTAGCAATTCTCATGCCAAATCTGGAAGGGACCTCGAGATACTTCTAGTCTCCTGGCTCTCAAATCTAACCATGTACCAGAGGCACTGGTGGTTTTGATAAGGAATGGATTCTTGCAATCCACCAAGGAAACCAATACTTCCACGAAGGAAGTTTTTTTAATTTTTATTTTATCTGTGTTTCTAGTAAACTCTCCCAGGGACTGCTGAGTAACCTGTTTAAAATGATACTGGAAAACCTTAAACTATAATCTTGCTTTTGATTTTTATTATTACAAGATCTTGAATTGAGTTCAAATTATCAGATTTTATGAGAAATGCATCTGCTTAGTCTTGGAAATACCACTAGAAGTATAAAATGCCTTCATAGTCCGTTTAATTGGCAGAAGCAGACAGAGTAACCAAGTATGCCAGGGTAGAGACATCTGGACCCCTCTGAAGCAACCTAAGAAATGAGTCTGTCAGAGGACAGTGATCATTATAAGTAGGTTGGGGCTTCCCTGGTGGTTCAGTGGTTAAGAATCCACCTTGAAATGCAGGGGACACTGATTCAGTCCCTGGGCTGGGAAGATCCCACATGTGGCTGAGCAGCTAAGCCCCTGTACCGCAACAACTGATGCCCAAGTGCCTGGAGCCCATGCTCTACAGGAGAATTCACCACAATGAGAAACCCGCATGCTGCAACTAGGCAGTAGCTCCCTTTCTCTGCAACCAGGGAAAGACTGTGCGCAGCAACAAAAATCCAGCACACCCAGAAATAAGTAAATAAATAGAATTTTTAAAAGTAAGTAGGTTGACTGCATCCCTGGTTTGTTTTGGACAAGCCCATTTCTCACGCCCTGCTCACAGCGACACTGGTACACCCTGAAGCCAGCATCTGGGACCGTGGTTTCCTGACTCCTCCACTTCCTGACGAGGCAGTGCTGACGGACTGATTCTGAGTGGTGTTCTTTGGTTCTTCAAGTCACTCCGGAAGGTTCAACCTGGAGCTCTTACCAAGTCTTTCCAAAAACAGTATAAGCACTCATTTATCATGTTAAATTCCCTCTGGCTAAAAATAGTGTGGTTTCTCTTGTCTGCTGAAGAACAGTAAGTGATAAAGACCTGAAGAATGAAAAGGAGGCAGGTGACAAATCAGGAAAAGAGAATTCTCTCGGCAGAGAGAACAACAAGTACAAAGGGTAGTGAGGCTGGAAAAGGGCTTGACAGGTTCAGAGAACAGAAAAGTCTTTGGGGCTGGAACAAACAGGTAGGAATGGGAAGGATAAGATACAGTAGGGGATAGATCAGATCTATGCCAGTGATATCAAGTTCAGATTTTTGCCCGAGTACATTGGAAAGCCAATTCAGAGTTTCAATCAGGCACGTCTAGTTTTAAGAACTTACTCTGGGTGCTGTATAGATAAAGAAAAAGGAAGACAAGTCACGGGGCTGTTTCAGTAGTAGTGGTGATGATGGAAGTAGTAGCAGCAGCAGTAGGGAGGGAAAGGTGGAATTAAAGGTGAATCCTCAGTTTTTAGCTGAATCAAAAGATAGATGTGGTACAGTTCACTGAAATGGGAACACTTGGGATAGAATGTGTGTTTAGGCATCAAGACTTTATTTGCACAACTTGATTTGAGATGCTAACTGGACATCCAAGGGTGTATATCAAGGAGAGGTTGTAAATAATAGTCTATAAAAGAACAGCTTTCCATCTAGAGACTCTCATATGAACCAGGTCAAATTTTTTTTTACTACAGGAGTCAGGAAAAATTCTCTGAGCACAGCACATCCAAGCACCTATTTCTTATGTTGGCTATTATCAAAGACCCATCTATTAACCTTACTAACATGGCCTCTATATTTTCCCTGAAATTCATGAACACTTCCTCAGACTCAGTAAGGTCTAGGCCTCTCCTGCCTACTTACCCTCAACAAAAAGCTAAATTGGGCATTGTAGTCATTTACAAGTCTTTTACTGTGTGTTTGCTTCATACCTGAGACAGTAACCTCCCGTCTTCTCAGATTGCTCTACCTACCTAGTGAAACCAACTTGCTCTTTATAAATACATTCACAGTATCCCTAGATATGATGTTCCTTACAATGCCAAACTCCTTGTTGGTATGTAAACTTGCCCATCCCATATGCACATTTGATCATCAACATCATCGTGGTGGTGGGTGAAAATAGAACCTATATATACACACACATATATATTTCAATATATATATTTCAACTTATAAATTTCAATATATAATATATATTAAAAGAGATTTATAAGGAATTGAATTGTTTCACGCAATTATGAGACAATTATGGAGGTCAACAAGTCCCAAGTCAGCAAGCTGGAGACCCAAGACAGCCACTGGTGTAGTTCAGTTCAAAGACTGTCAGGCTCAAGACACAGGAAGAGACAATATTTCAGCTCATGTCTGAAGGCAAGTAAAAGCCAAAGTCCTGGTTCACAGGCAGTCAGGCAGGAGAAATCCTCTCTTACTCATGTGAAGGTGAGGTCTTCAACCGATTAGATATGGCTTATCCACACTGGGGAAGGCAATCTGCTTTACTCAATCTATCAATTTAAAGGTAAGTCTAAAAATACTGTGATAGAAACACCAAGAATAATGTTTGGTTAAATATCAGGCCTCCTTGTGTGACCCGGTCAATTTAGCACATAAAACTGATCATCACAGTAGATCAACATTCTCTCAGGATACAAAATCTTTTGTCTTTATTCAAACTCCACACTAAAGAAAAGAGTGAACATGAATACTAACTGACAGAGAGGATATAAACCACTCTGTCTGATTGTAAAATGTTATCAAGTGCATTTTCTTCACATCCTTATTTCCAAAGACTTGTTATTCACTACGTTTCATCCATACCCAGTATCTGCCATATTAACTGCAAAAGTGGATAAATCACTCATTAAGACCTTGGTCCTTGTTACCTCATGCCCACCTTGCAGTCCTATCCCCAACAGTCTCTCTTCATAACACTCCATTTCTATGCAATTACTCTAAATCTTCCCAAAATATTACTACCATTACAGACAATAATGACAATGGCTCACCAGAGCAGTAAAGGCAGATTAACTTTCAACTGTCTCTCCTATTAGTAGGTTATGGTGATTATTATGTATTAGACACTAAAAATAAATAAATAAAAGTTAAAGTCCTTATGTTCACTTTTAGAATTTCAAAGAGGAGTCAGAATTGTAAGCAAAATGGAAACAAGATGAGTATTCTAATGGCAAGTGGGGTTTGCATTAGACCCCAGCTGTGACTGCCATCAGCTGTGTATATCAAGAGAAGTGGAGTTCCAGTGAATATAACATCTTAGTGGTCTTTCTTTCCTTCATCAACCATTTATTCAGCGTCTTCTTTGCTCTCGTCTGGGGCATCCCTGATAGTTTGGCTGGTAAAGAATCCACCTGCAATGTGGGAAACCTGGGTTCGATCCCTGGGTTGGGAAGATTCCCTGGAAGAGGGCATGGCAACCCACTCCAGTATTCTTGCCTGAAGAATCCCCATGGACCGAGGAGCCTGGTGGGCTACAGTCCGTGTGGTCACAAAGAGTTGGACACCACTGAGTGACTAAGCACAGCACAGCACATCACGCTTTAGGAATAGTGTTTCATAACATTAAAGGCACAGCCCCTGACCTTATGGAGCTCAGAGACTAGCAAAAATAATTCAATAATGACAGTATCCACTTATGAAAAGCTAACTTCAAACCAGACATTTACATTCTCTTGCATAGCTAGACACATAGTAGGTGTTTATTAATAATGACCTATGCGACAGAATTGAATTAGATTAGGAAACATTTTAATTGAGTCATTGGAATTTAATAAATGTATTTATTTTTCCTTTCTAAAAGGCTAGCCTGATCTCTTTTTCAAAACAATTTTTTTCCTTCCTTATATACAGTCTTAGACTCCTGACTTTTCAGTTTAATTGGCCTAATTTAAAAATCATGTTGGCAGCAGCATTTTCCATAACTATCTGGAGTTGTAAAGCAGTTAGCCAGAGAAGTGTATTTGACAGCTAAGTTATTTCTCTACAGAAATGCACTGAAATTTAGAAAGAGATCAGTTAGGCTTGTAATAGTTACTGTTTTTCTATAATACCTTTAACTCCCCTGCGGCATCTGTTTATGTCATTCTCCAGGAGCCCAAAGTGAGTGCTGCTAGAAAGTATGACTTCATGATGCGTCCTACCCACTAGAGCAGTAACCCCTTCCTAAGTGCCCTTCCAGCATGTGGGTTCTCAGCTCCCTCTGGTCACCCATCCTCCTCTGTCCAAAGCTTCTAGGGCATCTTCTAGACCATCTGTGCCTGCAAAATTTCAAGAGCCAAGAAACTTCATCCTCCCTGGGGGTGTTTTAAAGGATCACTCTACTCTCACATGACTTCCTAGGTTGCTCAAGTGGTAAAGAAAGGAAAGAAAGAAAGTGAAGTCGCTCAGTCGTGTCTGACTCTTTGTGACCCCATGGACTGTAGCCCACCAAGCTCCTCCATCCATGGAATTTTCTAGGCAAGAGTACTGGAGTGGGTTGTCATTTTCTATTAATGCAGGAGATGTAAGAGATGCAAGTTCCATCCCCAGACCGAGAACATCCCTCGAGGAGGAAATGGCAACCCACTTCAGTACTCTTCCCTAGAGAATCCCATGGACAGAGGAGCCTGGCGGGCTACAGTCTGTGGGGTCGCAAAGAGTCAGACACGATTGTAGCGACTTATCATGCACTATTTCACATGGCTTCCCAGGTGGCTCAGTAGTAAAAAATCCACCTGCCAATGCAGGAGACCTTAATTCTATGCCTGAGTTGGGAAAATCCCCTGGAGAAGGAAATGACAACCCACTCAAGTATTTTTGCCTGAGAAATCCCATGGACAGGGGAGCCTGGTGGGCTACAGTCCATGGGGTTGCAAAAGAATTGGACACGACTTAGTGACTAAACAACAACTATTCTCATGTATAGACAGAATATTTGAGAACATCTGTGGGGCAAAGCCTTTGACTCTGTGGATGACAATAAACTGGAAAATTCTGAAAGAGATGGGAATACTAGACCACCTGACCTGCCTCTTGAGAAATCTGTACACAGGTCAGGAAGCAACAGTTAGAACTGGACATGGAACAACAGACTGGTTCCAAATAGGAAAAGGAGTACATCAAGGCTAATATTGCAACTTTGCTTATTTAACTTGTATGCAGAGTACATCATGAGAAACCCTGGGCTGGAGGAAGCACAAGCCAGAATCAAGATTGCCAGGAGAAATATCAATAACCTCAGATATGCAGATGACACCACCATTATGGCAGAAAGTGAAGAGGAACTAAAAAGCCTCTTGATGAAAGTGAAAGAGAAGAGTGAAAAAAAAATGGCTTAAAGTTCAACATTCAGAAAACTAAGATCATGGCATCTGGTCCCATCACTTCATGGCAAATAGATGGGGAAACAGTGGAAACAGTGACAGACTTATATTTTGGGGCTCCAAAATCACTGCATATGGTGACTGCAGCCATGAAACTGAAAGACACTTACTGCATGGAAGGAAAGTTATGACCAACCTAGACAGCATATTAAACAGCAGAGACATTACTTTGCCAACAAAGGTCTGTCTAGCCATGGCTATTGTTTTTCCAGTGGTCATGTATGTACATGAGAGTTGGACTATAAAGAAAGCTGAGTGCTGAAGAGTTGATGCTTTTGAACTGTGGTGTTGGAGAAGACTCTTGAGAGTCTCTTAGGCTGCAAGGAGATCCAGCCAGTCCATCCTAAAGGAAATCAGTCCTGAATATTCATCGGAAGGACTGATGCTGAAGCTGAAACTCCAAGATTTTGGCCACTTGATGCAAAGAACTGACTCATTGGAAAAGACCCTAATGCTAGGAAAGATTGAAAGTAGGAGGAGAAGGGGACGACAGAGGACAAGATGATTGAATGGCATCACTAACTCAATGGACATGAGTTTGAGTAAACTCCGGGATTTAGTGATGGACCAGGAGGCCTAGCATGCTGCAGTCCATGGGGTTGCAACGAGTCGGACACAACTGAGCGACTGAACTGAACTGAACTGTGAGCAGAAAACAAAGTATCAGTGAAGAGGGAGAGAATAAAGAAAGGGAAACAATTGAGAAAGGAAAGCCTGAGAGAGGAGAGGAAGGATCATGAACATAAGCGCGGGGGTTATTCTCAAAACCTTGGCCAGAGGGCTCCTCCTCCATCCATGAAGAGCAGCAATAAACACGTCAAGGGGAGCAGGAAGAAGATAAAAGTTTCTTTAAAATTTTTATGAGGGGGAGAAAAGTAACTGCACAAGACCCTAGAGAGTCTAAGCATTTTCCTTAAGAAAGTAGAGAGTGAGATCATTCACTCGGGAAGTGCAGCCGATTATGAAAAAGACTTAAGGCCACCTCCATGAGAAATGTGTTTTGGCATCTATAAAGTTAATAATCGTGGTGAGAGCACCAGTGAAAGTTGTTGGCACAAATGTGTAATAATGTAGTCCCAAGAATCCTTTAGCTCTCAGCCTATTCTGGACAGGGAAGAAGCTGAAAGCATGAATAACAGAGTTGATTCTGGAGGCAAATAATTCTAGGGACTGGAAATGGAAAAAAAAAATCAATGTGACTAACTGGCAGGTCCAGGCTTGGGAGGCTGGAGGGATAAACAGGAGCCTGCAGAACCTGTATGTACCATGAGTGTGAGCTATCCTGGGACATGAGTGGCAGGGGTAACAGGGTTCAGTCGACACAACAACACTGCCCTCCTTTAGGCTGGGAGAGCAGGTCACGCTTGGCTGAGACTCACAGCTGTGGACAGGTTTTTCCAAAAAGAGACAATTAAGAAAAATAAAGCAGGTTAATAACCCTGCTTTCTCTACATGCAATTTTCTTTACATATGTTTCAAGATAGCCTTTATTTCTACTTCAAAGATTGTGACAATGGATATTTGAAAATACTTTACCCCATATTACATAATACCCATTTACATGTTTGTAAAAAATAAAATTCACAAAGAAGTATTTAATCAAAATAATAATGGACCATAAGTCACCAGTTCTTTTTGTTAAAATCTGAATAATTTTATGCAAATATCTATTTACTTAGAAATCATGCTGAGAACTGGAGAAGGAAATGGCAACCCACTGCAGTATTCTTGCCTGGAGAATCCTGTGGATGGAGGATCCTGGCAGGCTACAGTCCATGGGGTTGCAAAGAGTCAGACGCAACTGAGTGACTAAACAGAAGCAGCATGCTGAGAAGAAAAATTTATGATTATCTAAAAACTATTTTCTTACGTCTAGAGATAACTCTTTCACAAGAACATAATTGAATGGACCCCTTAATTTGAACAGTGATGCCTTGCAGAGTTTCAGTAAGTTATTTCTATTTTCCCATTTTTCTCGATGGAAGGCTAAGCCTGCTCCATATAGGGAGGGTAAAAAAGTGCATTTTTCAGGGATCATGTGTGTTTATATCTGACTATTTCAGAATCAGGCTCTGGAACAGGAGAAAAGATTTGATTCACAGAGGTTTGGGACTTTCATTCAGAAATCCCACAGCCTGGCGTGAGTCAGGTAGAAGAATTTGCATTGATTAGCTCTGCCTCTGTGCTGATGAGTTTCTTTGCTGGTCAGGATAGAGCTTCCAATGACTACTTTGCAAGGGCATCGTGGGCAGTGAGAGTCAGAGGTAGACGTAACCAGATGCTAACTTTATTTTTTGTTTTGTTTTTAAACTTTTTATTTTGTATTAGAGTATAGTTGATTAACAATGTTGTGACAGTTTCAAGTGAATAGAGAAGAGACAGCCATACATGTGCATGTATCCATTCTTGCCCAAACTCCCCTCCCATCCAGGCTGCCATATAACATTAAGCAGAGTTGCCTGTGCTATACAGTAGGTCTTTGTTGGTTAACTTTGGATTTTCCATTTGCTTTTCATTTCCAGTCTCTAGAATTGTTTGTCACTAAAACCAGCTGTTTCGTACATTTCTACCTCTTCTTTGTCCAGAACAGGCTGAGAGCTACAGGATTCCGGCGACTATACCGTTAGACATTTGTGCCACCAACTTTGCTTTGGGCTCTCACCACAGTAATTAACTTTTTAGAGATGCTCAAGACATTTCTCATGGAGGTGGCCTTAAGTCAATTTCACATCAGCTGCACTTTGCAGGCAAATGACCTCACTCCCTACTTCTTTAAGGAAAATGTTTAACTCTCTAGGGTCATCTTACTTTTCTCCATCTCAAAAGAAAATTAATGTATAATCAATATGATATGCTGTGAGAAAACATAAAACCTGGCTTTTGGAGTCAAACAGATATGAGTCCAATTCCTAGATGAACCACTTAAAAGGTAGAAGGTTTTAGGAAAGTTATTTAACCTCTGTGAACCTCAGATCTTTGTTTTTACCCCTAAAGTGAGTGATATGCACTTTACAAAGTTACTGTGATGAAGAAATCAATAAACGAGATAATATATTTGAGCATTTTGCCTAATTCTTGGCACACAGTCAATAAATAGTCACAGTAGGCATTACTCATTTTTAACTTATTGAGTCCTTGCCATATAGAGGCAGATTTTGAAAGTAATTCTTTTAACATAAAATAAATATGGATTTTATTTTCTAAACTTTATTAAGTGGTCAAAGTTGAAATGTTTATTCAATAAAGTATTCATCAGTATGAATGGTTTTAAGCACAGAGGAATTCTGCTGCAATCAAGTATACCGGTAACCTGGGAGGCATAGTTCAGGTAAGGTACTAAAAGGAACCATAAAGAATGTTGTAAATGATTTTGTCAGGCCTTCAGTTCGTCCCCATGAAATTACACTATTGTAGTCTGTGACAGTCACCGTGTGTGAAAGATGACAACACAGGGCCTTGGAGCCACTGAGAGAACTTAGAGAGGTGTGTTATTGGGAAAGCCTTGTCATAGTTCAAGTTTACCCAGGCTGCAAGCCACGATCATACTCAGCTGGGCAATCTTTCTCTGGAAAAAAATGCCACACAATTCACCAGGCTCCAGGGAGCTGAGAAATTACAAATAGAGACTTGAGGAGTGGGTGGATTTTTTTTTTTTTTTCCTTCAAAGCAGCAGCTGTTAGGATAAAAGGCAATCTTGAGTCTTTAAAAAGGAAATCAAGAAACACAAGGTGTTTACTGACTTCTATAGCAAGTTCTATTTTTTCTCTTCCTTGACTTCTTATAAATTCCAATGTGATCGTTTTTAAAGTAACATTCATAATTTTGCGTGCTCAGTCGTGTCTGATTCTTTTGCAACCCCAGTTTTTACATCTTTCTAGTAGATAACACCCCTAGAAAAGGAGTGGACATGTCTCTATGTCATAAACCTACCTTTTCTTTTCTTGTCCTCTCTCTGTCTTCCCCACTCTCTTTTCTTTCCTCCCTTCTTTCCTTCTCTCTCTTCTTTTCCATCCTTCTTTTCATCCATTTAGCTCACTTGATCCTCAAAACTTATCTCTGAAATAAGTAGCTGGATAGTAGAGCTGTTGTCCTTCTTAATCACAGATTACTTCCTGCCAAGGGCACTACATGTTACTATAACAAAAGCAAAAATTGATTTTTAAACCCAAATTGTCATGGTATGATTATTTAAAAGGGATGACATAGAAAGAATAACTAAATGATTTTAAGACCCCCAATCACTTTTAAACATAAGATTTTACAATTTTTATCATATACTAATAAAACATAGAGCTTTGGATGGTTATAATATGAGAAAAAACATATCCCTGTCTTATGTAAAACTGAATTTAACATAATGTAGTAATACTGCCTTGACCAAACATATTTCTTTACTTTTACAAATGAAGAGAAAGAATATCTTCACTGGATGGGGGTAGGATTTTCTCATCCCTAAGAAAAGTTTGGGAGACACAGAGCGTACAAATAGTCTTTTGGTAAATTGCTTTGTGACTGTTTTGCTGCCTTCCTTTACTCTTTCTCTCTTGCAAACACAGGGATTAAAGATCTGTGTGTTGGTCATTCTACTGTCATCAAAACATAAGATGTTTTCTGCCCTCTTGAGCTGCCATTTCATCAGGACTAACAGCTTGACCTTATACCCCAGTGGTATATAGGATATACCTGCTTTTAAAATGTGTGAACCGAATTTTATTTGCAGTGATTTTTCATTTTATCCTTTGATCTGCCACTATTTCTCCACAATGTCAAAAGCCTCAACTTGGCTTGAATGGTGATCAAACTCAGAGGCACATAATTTTGAGTCTGATCCCAAATCTATACAATCAAAAATCTTTTCAAATCTCATCCAAACCTTGCACTTTGCCTTAGGATAGTAAAGTGCAGCTATCAGTAAAGCACTGCTTTCTCCCTTAAGCTTTTAAAAATGAATATAATAAAGTTATAAAGAAATGAAAGAGATTTTTGTACCAATTTTACAATAATAAATGCATCTAAAGAAACATGTCCCTTTGTGACTCCTTGGAAGTTTAAACACTTCCTTTGTGCCGTGGTCATTGGGATTCCTCTTTGGAATTGACTTCAAAGATAGTTTCTTAGGTTCATCAAAAACTCAACATCATCAATTCACTTTCACAATCATTCAGTTGCTTAATATATTTTCATCCTCTCATTCTTTTTTTTCTGTCTCACTTTACTTGGACTTGTCCTGTCATGTACTCCTGTATGAATGTTGATTCACTTTCACTCAATAAACATTCATTAGAGACAAATGCTGTGAGCAAGCCTTATACCTTCATTAATTTGTACTGTCAAATATTTCCTCTTTTTGCCCTCTACCCCATTCTTTCCAGAGCCTCCCCGTTGCCTCAGAGATAAGGAATCTGCCTGCAGTGCAGGAGATACATGAGATGCAGGTTCAATCCTTGCATCAGGAAGATCCCCTGGGGAAGCAAATGGCAATCCACTTCAGCATGGGCTACAGTCCAAAGGATCGCAGAGTCAGACACAACTGAAAGATGGCACGCCATTCTTTACAGTGTTAAAAGGCAAATATCGGTAATGAAGCTTCTTTTCTTTTCTAGTCCTAATCCTTACTTCATTTTTGGAGATCTTATTGTTATGATGTTTTTGTTGTTTGCGTTTTTGAGGAATGGACTGTCTCTGTGTGTGCCAAGTTGCTTCCGTCGTGTCTGACTCTTTGTGACCCCATGGACTCTAGGCTGCCGGGCCCCTCTGTCCATGGGATTTCGGAGGCAAGATTACTGGAATGGGTTGTCTTGCCCTCTTCTAGGGGATCTTCCCAACCCAGGGAATGAACTCATGTCTCTTGTGTCTCCTGCACTGACAGGTGGGTTCTTTATCACTAGCACCACCTGGGAAGCCCAAGGAATGGGCTAGGCCCAAACTTTATAATCACAGATTTGACAGACTGAATGGCCCCATGGCACCTTTAAGAGAAGCACCTTCGGATGGAGACAGCTAATTGATCCTTGTGAATCTGACAACATTATACCTCTGACTGGGCCATCAGAAAGCACTGGACCATCAAATCTGCACTTGAAATATTTCCTTCACTTTGCTCCTGAGCATCAGACTTATTTATTTGCAACCGGACCTCTGCCTGAATGCCCTCGAGGAATTCAATTCAACACATCCAAAAATAGATTTTCTCTCTACAGACCTGTTCTTCCTCTTATATTTTAATTATTATACTTCCATCACCTAAAAAAATGAGCTATTCTAGATCATATTTTCTTTCTCTTTCCTTTCAGTTCAGTTCAGTCACTCAGTCGTACCTGGCTCTTTGCGACCCCATGAATCACAACACACCAGGCCTCCCTGTCCATCACCAACTCCCAGAGTTTACTCAAATTCATGTCCATCGAGTTGGTGATGCCATCCAGCCGTCTCATCCTCTGTCGTCCCCTTCTCCTCCTGCCCCCAATCCCTCCCAGCATCAGGGTATTTTCCAATGAATCAAGTCTTTGCATGAGGTGGCCAAAGTATTGGAGCTTCAGCTTCAGCATCAGTCGTTTCAATGAACACCCAGGACTGATCTCCTTTAGGATGGACTGGTTGGATCTCCTTGCAGTCCAAGGGACTCTCAAGAGTCTTCTCCAACACCACAGTTCAAAAGTGTCAATTCTTTGGTGCTCAGCTTTCTTCACAGTCCAACTCTCACATCCATACATGACCACTGGAAAAGGCATAGCCTTGACTAGACGGACCTTTGTTGGCAAAGTAATGTCTCTGCTTTTTAATATGCTATCTAGGTTGGTCATAACTTTCCTTCCAAGGAGCAAGCGTTTTTAATTTCATGGCTGCAATCACCATCCACAGTGATTTTGGAGCCCAAGAAAATAAAGTCTGACACTGTTTCCACTGCCAAGCCTTACCAATCTATCCCCTACGTTGTTCTCGAACATGCCCCAGGCTCCGTCTCTCCACCACGGCTTTCACCATCACTCCCTGGATGTTTGTCATAGCATTTTAGATCTTCCTACTTTTAGGCCTATCTCTCTCCACTTACTCATCCATAGAGCTATGAGGATGATCTTACGAGTGACAAACTATTCTTTTCACTCTGAAGTCTAAAAAGTCTTTGTTGATTCTTACAGCCTTCAAGATAATTTTCAAAGTCTTTGACACTGCTTTTATTTAGCTAATGATACTTTTTCTCACTAAATCAACCAAGCTCAACTAATAATGCGTCCATGACACTATCTTCTCTCTTTTTGTCCTCAGTCTATTTTGAGCCATCCTCTCTAATGTATTATCACAATAATTTGTGATTTGTTTCTATCACAGCATCATTACTTTATTAATTGTTCTTCCAAGTGGACTGTACAATCTTTAGGAATAGAGCTATCACCCAACTTTTGGTACAGTGGTTGTGGTAGGCAGAATAGTGTCCTCTTCCCAAAGATGTCCATGTGCTAATCCCCAGAAAGTGTGACTGTATCACATCACATGGCAAAGGTCAGTTTAAGGAGCAGATGAAAATTGGGGCATGGGAATATTTACATATAAAGGGAAGCTGGGAAACACAGTCTAGCGTGTGCCCATAAAGAAGAAAGAACACACTGAAGGACAATTGGTCTCTAACACAGCCTCTTAGCATGAAGGAACAGGTTAAGGACTGGGATTGATGGGGGAGATGAGGGTGTAAGGAAATTAGAATGAGGGAGGAATTTCTAAAACTACTTTTAGGAAGAATCATCTCTGACATCTAACTGAAGATCCTTGGAGCATTTAGGGCCTGAACTTCCTTCTTTCCCAGCAAAATCTCTAGTAATCTAAATGTGTAAAGAGTCAGGTCTTTTCACAAGGATGTGGAGACTGAAATTGGGATGAGGTACAGGTGAGTAAGTTTAAGTCAGGCAGCCCATCTTACAGGCCCTCCTTTGGGAGTACTTGCCCTGTTTTTAAAGGAACTAATTGCCTGTATCCTCAGAAAGAGGTAGAAACTAAAAGTTAGTGCTAAGGACCCTCCTTTCCCTGCACTCTTATCTAGGGCTAGCTAAGTGACAGACGAAAGCAGATCTAACACTGTTGGTGGTGTTCAAGGACACGGTGTGAGGAGCCTGGGAGAGATCTTCTTCACAATTATGCCTCCTTCATGAAGCACCTACATTTGCTCATTAAAAAAATTCTGTTGTTATAAACAGTGCTGTGATGAACATTGGGGTGCACGTGTCTCTTTCAGATCTGGTTTCCCTAGTGTGTATGCCATATGCTGGGTCATATGGCAGTTCTATTTCCAGGTTTTTAAGAAATCTCCACACTGTTCTCCACAGTGGCTGTATTAGCAGCACTGTTTATAATAGCCAGGACATGGAAACAACCTAGATGCCCATCAGCAGATGAATGGATAGGGAAGCTGTGGTACATACACACTATGGAATATTACTCAGCCATTAAAAAGAATTCATTTGAATCAGTGCTAATGAGATGGATGAAACTGGAGCCCATCATACAGAGTGAAGTAAGCCAGAAAGATAAAGACCAATATAGTATACTAACGCATATATATGGAATGTAGGAAGATGGTAATGATAACCCTATATGCAAAACAGAAAAAGAGACACAGATGTACAGAACAGACTTTTGGACTCTGTGGGAGAAGGCGAGGGTGGGATGCTTCAAGAGAACAGCATCGAAACATGTATATTATCTATGGTGAAACAGATCACCAGCTCAGGCTGAATGCATGAGACAAGTGCTCGGGCCTGGTACACTGGGAAGACCCAGAGGAATCAGGTGGAGAGGGAGGTGGGAGGGGGAATCAGGATGGGGAATACATGTAAATCCATGGCTGATTCATGTCAATGTATGACAAAACCCACTACAAGATTGTAAAGTAATTAGCCTCCAACTAATAAAAATAAATGGAAAAAAAAATTCTGTTGATGTGGAAAACAAACTTATGGCTACCAGGTGGTATGGTGAGGGGAGGGATAAATTGGAAGATTGGGATTGACATATACACACTACTTTGTACATAACAGATAACTAATAAGGACCTACTATACAGCACAAGGAACTCTACTCAATACTGTGTAAAGACCTAAATGGGAAAATAGTCTAAAATAGAGTGGATATATGTATATGTACAACTGATTCACTTTGTTGTATTGAAACTGACACAATATTGTAAATCAACTATACTCCAATAAAACTTAAAAAAAAATCTGTCAATTGATAACTCCCTTTTGCTGTTAACTGTTGGCTTCAATTGAAAAGTTACTGGAGATCTGGGCCTGGCAGCCAGGAGAATAGACCAGAGGTAGGAAATGGAGTCCCCAGAGCTGATCTGAGTTAAAGAATAAGCCAAGCATTAAAGAGTCCCATGGATAACAAAAGTCAGAATGCCACCAAATCAGAACGATGCCTTAGAAATCTGAAGTTATTTATGCTCACATGTAAATTAAAACAGCCTTATTTCAACAAGAAGATAACAACAGGTCAAAGAGATCAAAAGAACCAGTGTTTATGTCAACAGGAACACTTGATATAAACACTGATAAAGGCAACTTTGGACTCACAGGTGTGAGGCATTCAAAGTACAGTGACACTGAAAACAGTGGTCTAGGGGGGTGCTATAACATATCTGAATGAGGAATAGGAATGAGAATGTCAGGCAGATTTTACACTTGGGGGTGAAAGGGAATTTTACAATTAACTGTATTGCCAACATCCAAAGGATCACCGAAAAAGAGAAAAACATCTATTTCTGCTTTATTGACTATGCCAAAGCCTTTGACTGTGTGGATCACAATAAACTGTGGAAATTTCTGAAAGACATGGGAATACCAGACCACCTGACCTGCCTCTTGAGAAACCTGTATGCAGGTCAGGAAGCAACAGTTAGAACTGGACATGGAACAACAGACTGGTTCCAAATAGGAAAAGGAGTACATCAAGGCTGTATATTGTCACCCTGCTTACTTAACTTATATGCAGAGTACATCATGAGAAACGCTGGGCTGGAAGAAGCACAAGCTGGAATCAAGTTGCTGGGAGAAATATCAATAACCTCAGACATGCAGATGCCACCACCCTTATGGCAGAAAGTGAGGAGGAACCAAAGAGCCTCTTGATGAAAGTGAAAGAGGAGAGTGAAAAAGTTGGCTTAAAGTTCAACATTCAGAAAACTAAGATCATGGCATCTGATCCCATCATTTCATGGCAAATAGATAGGGGAACAATATAAACAGAGTCAGACTTTATTTTGGGGGGCTCCAAAATCACTGCAGATGGTGATTGCAGCCATGAAATTAAAAGATACTTACTCCTTGGAAGGAAAGTTATGACTAACATAGACAGCATATTAAAAAGCAGAGACATTACTTTGCTAACAAAGGTCTATCTGGTTAAGGCTATGGTTTTTCCAGTGGTCATGTATGGATGTGAGAGTTAGACTGTGAAGAAAGCTGAGTGCGGAAAAATTGATGCTTTTGAACTGTGGTGTTGGAGAAGACTCTTGAGAGTCCCTTGGACTGCAAGGAGATCCAACCAGTCCATCCTAAAGGAGATCAGTCCTGGGTGTTCATTGGAAGGACTGATGCTGAAGCTGAAGCTCCAATACTTTGGCCACCTCATGAGAAGAGTTGACTCATTGGAAAAGACCCTGATGCTGGGAGTGATTGAGGGCAGGAGAAGAAGGGGACAACAGAGGATGAGACGGCTGGATGGCATCACCAACTCGATGGACATGAGTTTGAGTAAACTCCGGGAGTTGGTGATGGACAGGGAGGCCTGGTGTGTTGTGATTCATGGGGTCGCAAAGAGTCAGACACGACTGAGCGACTGAACTGAACTAGTCCAAGTCATTTAATCAAATTGCTTTTCTCCTGACATCTACTGAAGTTCAGACACTCTGGGCAGTAGGTGAGAAGTGAGAGCACTGAAGAAATTTGGCTCATGGTGAAAAACACGAGTGATCAGGAATGATAACAAAGAGGAAAAAAAACCCAAAACTCTAATCAATTTTACTAAAGGAAGGGCCTTTAGATAAAAGGTCTATAGGGGTACTGGAGTGGGTTGCCATTTCCTTCTCCAGGGAATCTTCCTGACCCAGGGATCAAACCCAGGTCTCCCACATTGCAGACAGATGCTTTACCATCTGAGCCACCAGGGAAATCTATATAGATAAAAGGTCACCTCTAGCCTCCAGGAGCTCACATTTACATAGAGGGTGTACAGGTTTAAACAGGGGTCTGTGGGAGAGAATTTTGTGAATGTGTTATGTTTTCTCTGCTCTAAGCTATCCTTCATTCACTAGACCTACTCTCAGGTTAGAAGAAGGGAGCCAACTTGCCACTAGAGCAAGTTCTCTTTAATGGGACAAGTCAGACAGCTAATAAGCTTGTCTAGAGCCACTAGATTGATCTTTTTCTTCCTGTGTGGACAGTGACATTTGCCAGCATCCCTTGTGGTGAGGTGTGGGGACCACAGTTTTGGCCAATGAATGTGAGCAGAAGGGCTGCATGACCCTTCCAGGCTTGCCTCTGAAAGACCTCCTGCTGGATCCCCCAAGCTTTCCCTCTTCCATTACTGATGAGACAGGTATAAAGATCCAGAAGGGAACCATAGAGACCTAGGGGATGGCAAAGACACTAGGTGAAAGGAATCTGAGTTCCTGAATGAATGCATGGAACAAGAGGTCCTCTTTCAGCCTCACTAACCTGCACTGGACCGTAGCATCAATAACAAAATCAACCTTTATCATGTTAATCCCCTTAGATTCTGGATTGCTTCTTATTAATACAGGATTGTTTATACTGACAAATACGTGTATCTCAGGGATGCTTCATGATGATCCACTTACATTGCCTCCTTTATGAGTATGAACATGTATAACTTAAAGACCCATTTGTTTAAAGCACATTTGAAAATATGTGTCTGAAAAGCGGAAGCTAGAAATACACACATATGCATAATAAGCATCTATTTTAGAAAAAAATGACTGGGGAGTTTGGTTGCTTCCATACAAACCTCCTGTAATGATCTTCAAAACTGATTTTAAGCAGCACTTTAAAAAAAATATGAAAAATCAATGGCAGCATATAATGGGGCTTGGGGAAGAGAAGGAAATGAAATCAAAAGATATCGAAAGTTACTTAAATTGATGTACATTCTTATATGTAGCTAGAAATGGATAGTACCTCATGTCAGCTTTTATAGTCTGTGGGTTCTTGCAGACAAGGTACATGCTATGAAAAAGAATTGCAAAGGAAATGACAAGAGCAGATGTTCACTCAAGACAACTGGAGATTTTCTGAAAGCATCAAAGCACAGTCTACAATTTATCAACAGTCAGGCAGATTGAAGCCAGTCACAAACCCCAGATTCACATCTTCAACAAAGTTGGCCTCTCAGAGAGTAATCTCATTATACTCAATAATGAAAGACAGCAATCTGCTGTCTTGTGCCACCTTTAACTGAGATTGTCAATTATTATATGCATAAATACATATGACCTGTACATATTTCAATTCAGGGCATCTCTCTATAACTTGGCGTGCAAAGTACATGCAATAGTCAGGACCTCACTATGATGCTCAGAACCTCAGGAATAGCAGCAGGAGGCCTTGTCTATCCCTCTCAAGCCTTATCCCACCCCTGATAAGATCTACAACCCCTATGTTGCTTAATAATATGGCTAGGAGGAGGGGGGGGATACAGAAGAACTCAGTGTAGCCTGTTCCTTGTGTAAATGCACTGGCTGCAGCAGAAGTCCTTCTGGCTTCCAAATAGAGACAGGAAATGATCTAGAAGTTTAGAATCTAAGCTGAGGAGGCAGACTTGCCCAATTACCAGGTTGGATTAAATGTATTTCTCTGTGCCTCAGTTTCCTCATCTTTTGAATAAAAATAATAACAGTTTCCCATATATTTTGAGAAGTAACATAACTAATGTATATCAAGTACCTTTCAAAGAGTGTCTGACATATAGTAAACTCTGTGTCAGTTGCTAGCATGACCATCATCATCATTATTGGTGGATATGTCAAAAAACAAAGAGGGGATAGACCAGACCCACTGATGTCAGTGGCAATCACAGATCACGTCTGTGCTTTTTTGAGAGTAGCAGGCCCTCACTCTCGTCGCTTGCCTGATAGACTGACTGGGATACTCAGTGTCAACAGCTGTTTGATACCCCAACTCAGACCCTGTCACTGGCATGTGTATTCAGACTTCGAAGGACATGTCACATCTTTACACCTATGTAAGTCAGCGGTTCCCTGCTCTGGCCACCACCACCCCTCTTTGATCTGAAAAGCCTGTCGGGGCAGGGTGAACCCAGTTCACTGTGTGACCAGTTCTTTCTGTAACTCATTCCCACTTCTGACCCAGAACCAGGCTTAAAAAGTACAGCCAAGGAGTTTAAAAATGCTCATTAAAAATATTGTCAAGCATTTAAAAATACCAATTTATATATTCTCCACACATCATTTCCCTTCTTTAACAAAATAAGATTTCCTGAAAGTACATCACAATATTGTGTCAGCTATGTTTCAATGACCGTATAATATAAAATCTATAAAATAGTATTTTAAATATTGTATATACTAGGAGAGGGCTTTCCAGGCGGTGCTAGTAGTAAAGAACCCACCTGCCAGTGCAGCAGACATGAGACATGGGTTCAATCACTAGGTTGGGAAAATCCCCTGGAGATGGAAATGGCAACTCACTCCAGTATTCTGCCCTGGGAATCCCATGGACAAAGAAGCCTGGTGGGCGACAGTCCATAGGGTCCCAAAGAGTTGGGCATGACTGAAGTGACTTAGCATGCATACTAGGAGAAGAAGACAGCAGAAGATGAGATGGTTAGATATTATCACTGACTCCATGGGCCTGAACTTGAGCAAACTCTGAGAGATAGTGGAGGACAGGGAAGCCTGGTATGCTGCAGTCCATGGGGTCTCAGAGTCAGACATGATTTAGCGACTGGACAATAACACATATGCCATTATTAAACACATATATATTTAAATATGTTAAATATTTTATTTAATAATATAACTATACAAACATATACATACATATATAATTATTGAATCACAAAGATCAAAGTGATTTTAGTTAGTACCTAAATGCATCCAAGTGAAATATTTAAATGGTTAAATATGCAATGACACAAATAAAATATACATTTAAATGTTGACAAGTATAATACATAAATTCAATAAGATAGCCTTTAAAATATCCTATAAACTTCTGTGGGTTAGAGTTTGAGGTATATGAGTATATTAAGAATATATTTTTAAAAAAAACTCTAACCATTGCTATGTATAAGTTAATATAAATAAATCAAGGTGCATGCATGCTGTCATGTCCAATTCTTTGCAATCTCAGGGACTATAACCTACCAGGCTTCTCTTTCCATGGAATTTTCTAGACAAGAACACTGGAGTGGCTGCTATTTCCTATCCCAGGGATTGAACCCATGTCTGTTGTGTCTCCTGCATTGGCAGGTGGAATCTTTACCACTTCACCAAATTAACATACAAGAACTTTATAAATATAGAAACAATACCTGATTCAGTATTGTATTGCCTCAGAATAATATAGGTGCTTAAATAAAGTTTTTGATTCTAAAGAAGTTTAAATGAAAAATACAACTTTATTAAGTTGACATGAGTTAAAAAAAAAAAAAAACTGTGAAATAGATTGTCACCTAGGTAGATGCCTCTCATACAGACTTTTCTAATTTTCCACTAAAATAGCTATGAACACTAAGAAAAATTGAAAAACAAACGTATCATCTAAAGAAAGTACTAACAATAAGGCCAATACTGGGATCTGAAGCAAATTTTTAAATAGCTTAAAGGGGATTTAAAAGTACTCCCAGATTTTACCAAAAAAAAAAAAAAAAAACAAAGCTCTTCCCCCAACTGTTTGTGTTCCTAGACTCCATAACCTTTAGGACATGACAGATTTTCGACCACCTGAAACTGAGTAGCTGGGAACTGAGACCAACTGTGAAGCATCTAGAAAGTTGTGTCTTACTAATATTGTTCTGTAGACACTTGAAGGGCTTCCCTGGTGGCTCAGATGCTAAATGTCTGCCTGCAATGCAGGAGACCTGGGTTCGATCCCTGGATTGGGAAGATCCCCTGGAGAAGGAAATGGCAACCCACTCCTGTACTCTTGCCTGGAAAATTCCATGGACAGAGGAGCCTTATAAGCTTCACAGATGGCAGGCTCGGTCACAGAACCCTTCCTGTCTGTGCCCTTGCCCGCAAGCATTGCTCGGGATGCTATCTGTGCGTAACTACTAACTCCCCTTTATTTCCAGAAGAAACATGGAGCCCAGCTGGTTGACTCACAGCAGCAGGAGACAAGGTCCCTGTACAAAGCACTAATGCTACAGAAAAGGAAAACCACCTTGTTACTAGGAGGAGGCTTAGGCTTTGCACATTTTCCTATTGTCTTCTCTGTCTGTGAAAGATCAAGCCAAGGGCTAGAGAAAGAATCACATAGAAGCAACACACCTCACCAATGCTGGAGAGATTACCCCTGTTACACAAATTTCTTATTTTCTTTCACAAACAAAAAATAAAAACATATGGTGCCTCCTGCAAATACTCCAAATCCGCAAGGAAAAAAGATCTGATTCTGAAAAGTCACAGAAGACCTTTGAAGACCTTTCAGTAGAGGAACTAGATGAACATCTTAGAAAACTGATGGACTCAAGAGGAGACAAGAAGGAACAGCGTTAGTGATGTAAGAGCCAAAATCACAGGAGGTTTCAGGTGGGCTTGTGGGTCTGAGATGATACGACCCTTGGCTCTCTGCCACTCTTCCCTGAACTCACCTTTCTCCAGCTACCCTGGTCTCCTTGCTGTACCTTAAACATGCCAGAGACTTTCTAAGCTGGAAGGTTCTTTCCTGAACTTATCCCTCAACTCACCTCCTCACTTCATTCAGGTCTTTGTTCACATTGCTCTCTTCAGAAGGGCTTTCCTGTGGAGGAACAGCTTCCTTTATTCTTCACTGCCTTACCCAGCTTTAAAGTAGGTGGAGTTCATAGAACTTGAGCACAGGGGCAGTCTATCCTACTGATTAATGCCCTGGATTCAAATCCCAGAGCTGCCATTTCCTGGCCATGTTAACTACTCATTTTTGGCTTCATCTTTCTCATTTGCTATTAATTGTAGCTAATGGTGTTAGTGTCTGACTCCCTTGAAACTCAGGACTCTGGTGCACTCAGATGACCTCCCACTGTGGCATCTATAGTCTTCAACCAGAAATCATCCACTGGCCCAGAAAGGATACCCAAAATACATGTGAGGCAGGCCAGAGGTGCCAAGGAGTTAAAACCCTAGTGAACAGCCTCCATACTATGATGACTCTAAGTCTGAAGGTAAATATTGCCCCCACTGGTGGAACTTCAGAAGTCACATTTATAAAAGCATTCTGCAGCTGGGCTGAGCCCCAGTTGCTCACAACCCATACACCTTGTCATGACTTTCTTCTCTTCCTTTGCTTCCCCATCTCAGTTCTCCACTCCCTCACCAGCCCTGCTCAAGGTCTCTTCCTACCTAAACTAGTCCCACTTAAATGCCAGTCTCAGGGTTTGCCTCTGAAACCTTTGTGATAGGGTAGTTGAGTAGATTAAATGAGTTGATATAAGCAAATATTTAAGACAGTGCCTGGAAATGAGTAAGCATTTGGCAAATATTAATTGTATTATTCATTGTTGTATCTCGGGATCTAGAACAATGTCTGGTAAAAGGTTTAATGAATACTTTGTGGAATGAATTTTTAAAAATGGATAAAAGGACAATGATATGAGAGAAAGGGGAGATGAGAGAAATAAAGAACCATAAAAAATATGTATGTGGCATTTCTATTATAATTCAAATTAGAGGATTGTAAAGACCTGAAATGGCATGAAGAATCCTGTTAGGAATATGGAAGCAGACTAGAGAAACTATTCCAGAATTTAAAGAAAAGAGACAAAGAAGTGAATGTGACTGGAATGAATATGATGAATAGGGAGAATAAAGAACAAAAATCAAAGCTAAGAACTTTAGGAGTTCCTAAGGAAGAAATCATAAAGTTCTCTTAAGGAACATAACAATAACCAATGGAAGAATAGGCTTAATATTAAAAAACAAGGGGGGCAGAAGGGACCTAGGTATGCAAAGGGCCATTTCCAGTTTCTTCATCCACATCAGAGCTCTTCACAAAAAAGCAAGCACTTATCTGTTTGGAAAGAAACTAGAACATTCTTTGGCCACATTTTACTAATGGGACAAAGGGGTTCCTACACCTTAAAAGAGAAGCCTGCCCAAGTGCTCATTTCCCACTTCCACATGGGAAGAGACTCCTGTAGCTTGGCTGGTTGGGGAGCTGCCATCCTCAATGAGGCTGGCTGGATACATGGACTCTAGGAAGCAGACAACCTCACTAAGCCCCATACAATAAGTTGTGCTTCCCACCTTAGAAATTCAAATGTATGAGGGGTACTGAGTGCTGGACTAGCCTTAAAGAAAGAGATGCATCATTTTTCATATCATAACCTTGTTCTTCCCATGATTTTTCCTCATCCAAGATCTCAGAGAGAAGAATTCAGACCCCAAAATTCCATTGGATCTCTAACAACTCACACATAAACATGTTCTGGTCATTATTTTAGGAATTACAAGGATAAGGAGAGGCTTTCCAAGTGGCACTAGTGGTAAAGCACCTGCATGCTAATGCAGGAGACATAAGAGACGAGGGTTCGATCCCTGGGTCAGGAAGATCCCCTGGAGGAGGGCATGGCAACCCACTCCAGTATTCTTGCCTGGAGAATCCCCATGGACAGAGGAGCCTGGCGGGTTATAGACCACAGGGCTGCAAAGAGTTGGACACTACTGAATGGCTGAGGAGTAAGGAAGTAAAAAATCAAGTGCTGAGGCAAAACACAAGACCTTAACTAGAAAACTAAGGTTAGGAAAATCTAACTTTTAAAAGATATCTCTACTACATTACATGTCAGGAGACAATGTAACAGATGTAGACAGTTCTGAAGCAAAAGTCTGAAACTTAAGGGTTTCTACTCAGCTAAGCTAAGGGAAGAGAAATACAGTCTCAGATATATAAGAGTCTGGGGCGTTCCTGGTAGCTCAGCTGGTAAAGAATCCACCTGCAAGGCTGGAGACTCCAGTTTGATTCTTGAATTGGGACGACCCCCTGGAGAAGGGATAGACTGCCTTCTCCAGTATTCATGCACTTCTGTGGTGGCTCAGACAGTAAAGGATTCCCCCCACCCCCATAATTTGGGAGACCTGGGTTTGATCCCTGGGCTGGGAAGATCTCTTGGAGGACAGCATGGCAACCCACTTGAGTATCCTTGCCTGGAGAATCCTCACGGACAGAGGAGCCTGGCGGGCTACAGTCCATGGGGTCACAAAGAGTTGGACATGACTGAACAACTAAGCACAGTATAGCACATGTAAGAACTTAGAAAGACCATCTTTCTACTGAGAAAGTTCAGTAGGAAAAACAAAACAAATAGACCAAATGAGAGCTGAATCAAAAATAAAGACTTACGAATAAGGAAGCAATAATGTAGGAGAAATGCTTGAGTCTCTTCTATTCAGTTCAGATCATGATCTAAGGCTTATGGAACTAGTGGAGAAGATTAGCAATAGATCCACACATAAACCGTATATGTGTCAAAGAAATGGGATTGGCAAGCACTGATTTAGAAGCTGAAAAAATAATGAAGGCTATGTAGCTTGAGCAGAGATTTGAAAAAAAGCTTAAGGCTTGCACGGAGACAGAATACAAAATAAGAGCAGTTTTGAAGTTGGAAAATGCCTGAGCAAAGATCCAAGATATGAGAAGTTACAAGGTCAATTTGTGCAACAGTAAATATACAGTTGGATTGGAAATACAAGAATCACTGTAGAGATACTGGAAAGTAAATTTGCAAGGAAATTTGGGGTACATCATGAAGGATTTTGGATGTCAGTCCAGGAAATTTGTGAATTTTTTGTAAATAATGCAGGACTGTTGAAAATTTTTAAGCAAAAAAAAAATTGAGTAACTAAGGGGCATCTATGCAAGAGGGAGACAGGAGACAAAACTATCACAAAAGTTTTAAAAGGAGAGAAGGAGAAATGGAAGAAATGGTGTGATGGGAAAACAACAATAGTTGGTTACTACTTAAATATGAAGCTCAATATGGAGAAAGATAGTATTCTAAAGTATCACAAGTAGGATAGGGACTTCCCTGGCATCCAGTAGTTAAGACTGTGCTTCCAACTGCGGGGGCACAGGTTTGATTCCTGGGTAGAGAACTAAGATCCCACATGCTATGTGGCATGGACAAAAGAGTAGGATAATGTTCAGGTTATTAATTAAATTTGAAGATTAGGGAAACAAAGATATTTTATATACAGAGCACAAAAGGAATTATCTATTAACTATGCACATTTGGGGGTAATAGCTATTTAGTTGATTTAGTTATCAAATTCATCTTTTGATAATTATGTACAATATTTCCCCTTGAACATAATCACTTGATAAACACTGCAACATTTTACTAATGAATATGGCTAAAAGTTATAGTTTAATTAAATTATATCTATTTTTAAGCATATGTTTTAGAATACAATTATTTCTTTAAAGAGACCTCAAAGGATGTAGTTTTTAGATTAATTTTTCCTATTAAACCATCTTTGCCAATTAGAAATTTGTGAAGGTAAAAACAATGTGATCATTCTTTATCCATGTGCTCTCCGAATATCCTGATGGTAAGACCTACTATGGATTGATTACCTACACTGAGATAGCATTTGATTAGTCTGATACCTTGGCCATTATCAGCAGGAAGCAGGAGAACCACTGGATATCCTGAGAAGTTCTTATATAACTAGGTTAAGTGTAGACCTAAATTTGACCTAAATATTTACCTTGGGGCTTAAATCATCTTAGAAGTTTGAAGAATTACTTTATGGGTTTCCTGATTTCTATTTCCACCTGCTACCTCTCCAATATTTCTTTAATCTTTAATTTTCTAAACCTGTTGTAAGAAGAAATTGAAAGAACATTGCCTGGATATTCCCAATGGCAGTAAACAGAAGAAAAACAAAATCCATTCCAGAAATTTCTCACTTGAACTTGGGCATTCTCTGACATTTTATTATCCATATGGACTGTTTCTAGGCATCCTAAAGCTTCAACTTAAACTATCTTTAGTTAATGTATTTTCATATTCCACAATTTCATATGAGGAAAAATTCAATAGAAGCAAATACTCAAATTTATATTTGTATATTTTACTAGGATATACTCCATAGTTATAATCATGGCACTGTGATAAATGCATATATATTCATATAAATTATTAATACAAATAGTTTCCCAGAGATGCTGAGAATATATTATTCTCTAATTTTCTCTGTCTAATAAATATCTGAAAACAGAAGATAACTCTGAGTAACCAATTAGATACATCATTTGTGTTATCAAGAATAGTTTTTTGATTTGGTTTTCTTTTCTGTCTTAAATGAGGTTTTTATAATGCAGTGCTATAAAGGCTTCCTCTAAATAAGAGATAATATACATTTCCTGTTTGGGAGCTAACTTTATTTGCTATAAGAACTGCTATCGGATATAAAGTCTAGGAATCTACCATAATGACTATCCCTCAGAATAAAAGTAATACCAAAATCCTAATTTGTCTAATGTGTTAGCAGTTATTCCTTTTATATAGTCATTAACCAAATTTAGTCTGTAGCCAGAACAAATATCATCATATGTTTTTTCACCACATTAGATGTTTAATATAATTTTAAATAAACTAATTTAAAATGTAACTGAAAGACTGCAGGCAGGTTATTAAGGATGATAAAAGACCAGTTGTAAAAGAACATCTGTTGTAAAAATTAAAAGATCCATTAAGAAATCTAAGAAATTATGTAATTAAGTCTTCTGAATCTATTCAGAACAATGACAACTATCTCTAAACTATCTAAGAAAAATCCAAAGACTCCAATGAATAAATTATTTTTATTCTCTTGAATTGTACATCTTGTATGAGTATCCCTTAGAGAGTTTGTAGGAAAATCTACCCATATCTAATTTAAAGGAAGATATATTAGTGAAGCCATCTTCTCTAGCTAGTTTCAATAACTTATGTCATGAAAGAATAAAACATAGTTTTCTTCTGTTTCATCAAAAATATTAATATAGCATAATAGAAAGCTTTATAAAATATATTTTAAAAGTTCACCCAGCTAGCTTTATGCAGTTCATTTGAGGGAGCATTTTCTGCCTAGTTGAAAACCTGACCAAACATATAGCATATCTACACATGAAATATAGTGGTATGAAGAAAGTACTTTCTTTTTGCTTTATCATTGTTGGAAAATTTTTTTAAATGATGAATTGTTATCTTTTCAAATAGCAGCTTTCTACTTTACATTGAATCACTGTCTGAACCAAACCCTTAAGAAATGGAAAATAAGATTTTTTTCCAGAATAGTTGAAAGAGTAAAGAATAATCCAGTTCTCTTTAAAAGGCATAATCAATCTATACAATTATGTTTAAATCAGCTTAATGATGGTCCTTCTTTACCCTCTCCTTCACTAACTCACCTATAAAGGGCAATGTCTTTCTGATGAGCAAACCAAAATAAAAACATTCAAATTATTAAAGAAAATTTCTAACAAGAGAAGGAAAAAAAGTAAAACAGCAACAGATTTTTATTTTCTTGGGCTCCAAAATCACTACAGATGGCAATTGCCGTCATGGAATTAAGAGAGGCTTGTTCCTTGGAAGGACAACTATAACAAACATAGACAGCATATTAAAAAGCAAAGACATCACTTTGCCTACAAAAGTCCTTATACTTAAGTTACAGGTTTTTCAGTAGTCATGTATGAATATGAGAGCTGGACCAGAAAGAAGGCTGAGCAGCAAAGAATGGATACTTTTGAACTGTGGTGCTGGAGAAGACTCTTAGGAGTCCTGTGGACAGAAAAGAGATCAAACCAGACAATCTTAAAGGAAATCTTCCCTGAATATTCATTGGAAGGACTAATGCTGAAGCTCCAATATTTTGGCCACCTAATGTGAAGAGCCAATTCATTGGAAAAGATCTTGATGCTGGGAAAGATTGAAGATAAAAGGAGAAGAGGACGCCAGAGGATGAGATGTTTAGATAGATGGTAACACCGACTCAAAGGAGTTTGAGCAAACTCCTGGAGATAGTGAAGGACAGGGAAGCCTGGTGTGCTGCAGTCCGTGGAGCTGCGTAGAGCTCACGTCTTAGTGACTAAACAACATTTCTAACAAGGAATGAACTGTCCTAATGAATGTTGTAATAAAATAAAAGATTAGTAAAAGATAGAGTTTGTTTACTGCTTTTACTTTATTGTTTTCTTCACTTTACTACATATAATACACACAAAATTGACATCTAATACATATTATATTATGATGTCAGGCTATGTTTGGTAATGAGCAGTGTTTCTTTTTCTTTAGTTAAAAAAAAAATGACTTGCTAGGAAAACTCCTACAACTAAATCTCATTTATAAATATAAATGCCCAAATTCCTCAATAAAATACTACATATTAAATAATATTTGACTTAATATTATATTAAAAGAACAATAATTGTATCTAAAGAGTATTGTTACATACATATTTTTATTAGATAAAAATCATGTCTAATAAATTATATAACAAAAATATATTATCTCTCGAAACATCCCACCCTCAACTTCTCCCACAGAGTCCAAAAGTCTGTTCTGTACATCTGTGTCTCTTTTTCTGTTTTGCATATAGGGTTATCATTACCATCTTTCTACATTCCATATATATGTGTTAGTATGCTGTAATGTTCTTTATCTTTCTGGCTTACTTCACTCTGTATAATGGACTCCAGTTTCATCCATCTCATTAGAACTGATTCAAATGAATTCTTTTTAATGGCTGAGTAATATTCCATGGTGTATATGTACCACAGCTTCCTTATCCATTTGTCTGCTGATGGGCATCTAGGTTGCTTCCATGTCCTGGCTATTATAAACAGTTGTGTGATGAACATTGGGGTGCACATGATGGGGAATACATGTAAATCCATGGTTGATTCATGTCAATGTATGACAAAAACCACTACAATATTGTAAAGTAATTAACCTCCAACTAATAAAAATAAATGAAAAAATATATATATTATCATGCCAGTAGGTAACAAAAATGCATTTGACATAATTCATTATTCAATAATTCATATTGAAACATGTTTTTAGGAAAACTTTGAATTAGCAGTAGTGTTTAGCATAGTTAAGAGTAACAAGAGATCAAAAATAAGCTTCATAACCCAAAAACAGAAATAGCAGAGGCATTCTCATTAATATCAGGGTCAAAACAGAGATGTGAATTATCATAATCAGTACTGCCTATCATTCTAGATGTCCTAACCAGTGCAATAAGAGAAGTAAAATAAGTAAGAGATAAATATATGGAAGGAAGAGACAAAATCAACTTCGTTATTAGACAGGAATATTTATTTTTTCAAGCTGAAATTCTATTAGATGCAGTTAGATAATAAATAAAAGTGATGCTTACATAATCCTTATTTGAAAAATATTAATAAATTTCCAGTACACCTACAATAATAATCTTAAGTATTATGGGAAAAGAATCCCATTAATAACATAAACAAACATAAACTGCTCAAAATATACTCAATGAGAATTGTCTAGAACTACATTAAAAACTGGAGTTCATGAGTGGAGAGCCACCCATGAACTGAATAAAAAATTTTAAATCACTGCCCAGGATACAGTATTTTTTCCAATTTGATGTGTGAATTCAGCCTATTTCTAAAGAAAGTCCTAATTTATTTTAGAGGTGGGGAAAAGTGGAAGCAGTGATAGATTTTATTTTCTTGGGCTCCAAAATCACTGTGGATGGTGACTGCAGCCATGAAATTAAAAGGCACTTGCTCCTTGGAAGAGAAGCTATGACAAACCTAGACAGCATATTAAAAAGCAGAGATATCGCCTTGCTGACAAAGGTTCATATAGTCAAAGTTACGGTTTTGCCAGTAGTCAAGTACAGATGTGAGGGTTGTACCATCAAGAAGGCTGAGTGTCAAAAGAATTGATGCTTTCTAATTGTGGTGTTGGAGAAGACTGTTGAGAGTATCTTGGACAGCAAAAAGGTCACACCAGTCAATCCTAAAGGAAATCAACCATGAATATTCATTGGAAGGACTGATGCTAAAGCTGAAGCTCCAATACTTTGGCCACCTGATGTGAAGAACTGACTCATTGGAAAGGACCCCAAAGCTAGGAAAGATTGACGGTAAAAGGAGAAGAAGGTGGCAGAGGATGAGGTAGTTAGATAGAATCACTGACTCAATGGACATGAATTTGAGCAAATTCCAGGAGATAGTGAAGGGCAGGGGAGCCTGATGTGCTGCAGTCATGAGGTCACAAGGAGTCAGATACAACTTAGTAACTGAACAACAACAATCTAAATGTAGAATAATAAAGTTAAGGGTATTTTGAAAACAATACAAAAAACAGTGACTTTTTCTACCAGAGTTTAACATACATTACACAACTACAATATTTAGAACAGTGTTGTACTAGCATAAAAAAATGTAAAGTCAGAGCAGTGGAATAGAAAATTCATAAATAGATCTAGAAAATGTAATATTGGAGTATATGATTTAAATGCCTTTCAAATCACTGAAACAGATGATCACTTTTTCTATAAATAATGTTGAATGCTGCCTATACATAAATTAAAAGTTAGGTGTCTACCATGAATATCCTACAATAAAAAATGATGAATTCAACATTTTCTTGAAAAAGAATAAAATCATGAAAAAGTTACAGGAAAACATATTTCTTAAAAATTGTGAGAGTATAGTATATCTGTTTTAGTCTAGTTTAAAACTTACATTCTAGTTGAACTCTGTCAATGTGAATAGGACATAATGGACAATATATACTCATCAGATGTGACTAAAACAAAAGGGTTTATTGACAGTGTGTATGTTAGTCATTCAGTCATGTCTGACTCTTTGTGATACCATGGACTGCAGCCTGCCAGGCTTCTCCATCCATGGGATTGTCCAGGCAAGAACACTGGAGTGTGTTGCCATTTTCTTCTCTAGAGGATCTTCCCAACCCACGGATAGCACCCAGGTCTTCCACACTACAGGCAGACTCTACCATCTGAGCCACCAGGGAAGCCCCATTCAAATATAACATTCATCTTAATTCAAACAATTGTACTAAAATTAATTAACATCATTTGACTTATAACTTGAGGCATTCAGATTCCAAATAAGTTAGTGGAGAGTTTGGAGTACAAAAAGAAAAGTTTCATTGAAAGGTTAATATTTTTGGAGAACCCAGACCTTCCACAGGAGAATTTCCACAGGACTATCAATACACATTCCTAAGCATCACACTGGAGAAGGAAATGGCAACCCACTCCAGAATTCTTGCCTAGAGAATCCCAGGGACAGAGGACCCTGGTAAGCTGCCGTCTTCTAGGGTCTCACAGAGTTAAGACACGACTGAAGAGACTTAGCAGCAGCAGCAGCAAGCATCATACAGTGACGGAAAGTATAGAGAAAAATCTTGATGGATGTAACCTCATAATTTGTTTATATTATGGCAAGAAGCACCATACATGAAAGAATGAACTACAGAAATAAATGTATAAAATATTTTCCAGACAAAGGATTGATGTTCTTAGTCTAAAAGAGATTCTTACAAATCAACAGGAAATATGGGGATGCTCCAAGAGAAAAATAGGCAAAGTAATGAACAAGCAATCTGCAAAAGAATACAATTGACTAATCAGTAGATAAAATATTTAAGCCCAGGAATCAAAGACATGCAAATTAAAACAATAAAGTAAATTTTACCTTGGTTATTGATAAAGATGAAAAATAATAATACTCAGTTTTGGTAAATGTATAGGAAAAGAGGTAAACTTATCCACTACTGTATGTATGACTAGGAAAGATAATTTGATAATATCTAACCAGAATCTTAAAAACAGCAATTACATGGCAAAGAATTTTTCCTGAGAAAATAGTTGAGTAAGTAAACAGATTGTTGTCATCATCTTCATATACAAAGGACATCATGTTATTATCAAGATTCAGATGAATTATTTATTTTTTCAGAATAAAAAGCTGTTTAGTATTGTAAAGACCCTGTCCTCCCAGTATACCCAAATCAAGAAAATGCAAAGATTCTTTTTCTTTTTTGGATTGCACCCACAATTCAAAAGATATAATCACAGAACAAAGACAGAGACAGAATAAAAGAGACAGATGGAGACAATGTGAGTCCCATTCGTGCACCTGCAGGGAAATGGGTTCTCTGAAACATTAAAAAGCTGGAGGCAGAAACAGGGACACCTGGGCACTAACTCTCTCTCTTTTCCTGGATGAGAAAGAAGCCCTGCTAATGTTAAATTCAATTCAAGAATGAGAAGAGCCAAATATTTTAATATAATATACCTTTAACAGAAGTGCCAGGTTGTTAATGTCAGGTTCTTCCAGAAGGCTGAGGTAAGTTCTGAGTACAAAAGACTTGTGACTCAGCACAAATTGAACATTTTCACACATCAAACATCACTACTCAGTATGGGTAATATCAATAGCAGTTCTGTGACTTGTTTGGGAACCAAGGGGCCAGGAATAGAGGAAAATAATAGAATGGGAAAGACTAGAGATCTCTTCAACAAAATTAGATGCCAAGGGAACATTTCATGCAAAGATGGGCTCAATAAAGGACAGAAATGGTAGGGACCTAAGAGAAGCTGAAGATATTAAGAAGAGGTGGCAAGAATACACAGAACTGTACAAAAAAGATCTTCATGACCAAGATAATCACAATGGTGTGATCACTCACATAGAGCCAGGCATCCTGGAATGTGAAGTCAAGTGGGCCTTAGGAAGCATCACTATGAACAAAGCTAGTGGAGGTGATGGAATTGCAGTTGAGCTATTTCAAGTCCTAAAAGATGATGCTGTAAAAGTGCCGCACTCAAATTTGGGAAACTTTGCTGCCAGCAAATTTGGGAAACTCAGCAGTGGCCACAGGACTGGAAAAGGTCAGTTTTCATTCCAATCCCTAAGAAAAGCAATGCTGAAGAATGCTCAAACTACTGCACAATTGCACTCATCTCACATGCTAGTAAAGTAATGCTCAAAATTCTCCAAGCCAGGCTTCAGCAATACATGAACCGTGAACTTCCAGATGTTCAAGCTGGTTTTAGAACAGCAGAAGAACCAGAGATCAAATTGCCAACATCTGCTGGATCATCAGAAAACCAGAAGAGTTCCGGAAAAACATCTATTTCTGTTTCATTGACTATGCCAAAGCCTTTGACTGTGTGGATCACAATAAACTGTGGAAAATTCTGAAAGTGATGACCTGACCTGCCTCTTGAGAAATCTGTATGCAGGTCAGGAAGCAACAGTTAGAACCGAACATGGAACAACAGACTGGTACTAGATAGGAAAAGGAGTATGTCAAGGCTGTATATTGTCACCCTGCTTATTTAACTTATATGCAGAGTACATCATGAGAAACGCTGGGCTGGAGGAAGCACAAGCTGGAATCAAGATTGCCGGGAGAAATATCAATAACCTCAGGTATGCAGATGACATCACCCTTATGGCAGAAAGTGAAGAGGAACTAAAGAGTCTCTTGATGAAAGTGAAAGAGGAGAATGAACAAGTTGGCTTAAAGCTCAGCATTCAGAAAACTAAGATTGTGGCATCCAGTCTCATCACTTCATGGCAAATAGATGGGGAAACAATGGAAACAGTGGCTGACTTTTATTTTAGGGGGCTCCAAAATCACTGAAGATGGTGACTGCAGCCATAAAATTAAAAGACGCTTACTCCTTGGAAGGAAAGTTATGACCAACCTACACAGCATATTAAAAAGCAGAGACGTTACTTTGCCAACAAAGGTCCATCTAGTTAAGGCTATGGTTTTTCCCATAGTCATGTATGGATGTGAGAGTTGGACTCTAAAGAAAGCTGAGCACAGAAGAAGTGATCCTTTTGAACTGTGGTGTTGGAGAAGACTCTTGAGAGTCCCTTGGACTGCAAAGATATCCAACCAGTCCATCCTAAAGGAGATCAGTCCTGGAAGGACTGATGTTGAAGCTGAAACTCCAATACTTTGGCCACCTTATACAAAGAGCTAACTCATTTGAAAAGACCCTCTTGCTGGGAAATATTGAGGGCCAGAGGAGAAGGGGATGACAGAGGGTGAGATGGTTGGATGGCATCACTGACTCAATGGACAAGAGTTTGAGTAAACTCCAGGCATTGGTGATGGATAGGGAGGCCTGGCATGCTGGGGTTGCAAAGAGTTGGACACGATTGAGGACTGAACTGAAGGGACCAGGAAGGCCTCCATCAAAATATTATGCATTAACTTGGAAACAGGCTCAGTGGGCAAAGAATTCACCTGTAATTCAGGTGATGGCATGTTAAATCCCTGGGTTGGGAAGATCCTCAGGGTTAGGAAATGGCAACCTACTCCAGTATTGCTTGTAAAATTCCATTTACAGTGGATCCTGGTGGGCTATATGATCCAGAGATTTGCAGGGTTGGACACAACTGAGTGCACACAAACACAACCGGATTTACAACATATGTGAATATATGGGATTGTATTATGAGTTCTTCTCACAAACTGGAAATGTGCAACCTTACAACTATACACCTATTGAAATTTTCTACTGCTTAAACTGTGTAAATATAACTCTCCAAAATAGGGATCAAAAATTTTCTAGATTTTGTAAATATAACGTGCTGAACCAAGCAAAAGAGTTTCCATGTTTGATCTGTTCAATTCACCCTGTAATTTGGGCAGTCATTCATTCATTATGTGTGTCAACATTATGATTCTATAATTTCAATCTAGATGTTCCTGGTGGTTCAGCAGGATAGAACTGCCTGCAAGGCAGGAGATGTGGGTTCAATCCCTGGGTCAGAACTCCCTGGAGAAGGAAATGGCAACCCGCTCCAGTATTCTTGCCTGGGAAATCCCATGGATAGATGAGCCTGGCAGGCTTAGTGACAAAACCACCATTATATTTAGGGAGTAAAGTATCTTAACTAATTCTAAACTTTGCTACTATTTAGTCTCTGAGGCACCATAATGTCAAAATATCTTAACAGAAATGAAATAACACAGTCTGCCACTATTCGAAACCAACAGGCTCTTATTTCTAAATATACAAAGGTGTGTCTGATTGGAAAATGTTTTCATTACAGTAATGCTGTCAAGTTTCTTAGAGATTCAGAATTATGTCCCAACTCAGTGTACCACTTCAATAAAATATAATCTTTCTCATTTTCTCTCTAAAGAGAACTGCTCACATATTAAATTTAACGCTAAATACACACTGTTCAATTTTCTTATTCCTTTCTTGGCCAATGGCCAAACTAACGAGTCAATCCCGATGTCCATTAATTATTCCATGTATTCAGGAAATGTTTACTGAACAGTACTTAGCTAAGCACTGAACCAAGCCATAAGAATATAAAGTTGAATAAGTCATGACTCCTGCCCTCAAGAAAATTATAGTCTAGGTAGAGTCAGACAAGTAAATTAGCAATTCAACCACAGTATGGTTTTTATCTACTGATTTGGGGCATGGAGGAGGAGCATGGAAACCAATCTAATGCTAATGATGATGGGCTCAAGTCAGGGAAATCTTTCTAGCGGTGACCTTTGAACTGAGCTGCAAAATAGGATGAGGAAAAGGTGACATATCAAAGACAGGAGAAAGAATTTTTGAGAAAATGGCAATGACATATGAATCATCACGAAGATGTGACATAGTATGATTCATTACAGAAATAAAAGGTCCAGTATAGCCAGAGTAAAGGGCACATGTGGTAGAAGGAAAATAAAAACATTTTCAGGAAGAATGCAATGTGCTGCCAAGGTTTGGGGACATAATACTGAAAGCTACAGGGAGCCATTGCATGACTTTAAGCAAGAGAAAAACATGATGAGATAAGTGCTTTGAAAACAAGCCCTATGGCTGTTGTATGGAGGACACACGGAAAGGACAGCCAACTAGAGAGAGGGAAATTGCATGTTGTTGCAATAATCCAGGCAAGAAATCTTAACAGCTTCAGTTAAGGTAGGAGAGATATGGTAGAGAGAATCAATTTAGAATGTATTTCAGAACTGGTAAAACAATGCATATGTGGTAAAAGGAGTCTACATTGGGTCTAGATTTCTGATTTGGAGTACCAAGTGAATGCTGTTTAACTCAATAAAATGAGAAATTCAAGTGAAATAATAGGTTTGAAGTGTGTGCGTGCGCTAAGTCACTTCAGTTTTGTCTGACTCCTTGTAGCCCTAAGGACTGTAGCCTGCCATGCTCCTCTGTCCACAGGATTCTTCAGGCAAGAATACTGGAGTGGGTTGCCATTTCCTTCAGGGAATCTTCCTGACCCAGGGATGGAACCCAAGTCTCTTATATCTTCTGCATTGGCAGGCAGATTCTTTACCATTAGTGCCACTAATGTTTGAAGTGAGAGACGATAAACTTAATTTTCAACCTGATGAGTTCCAAATCCAAGTGATTCATGCAGAATACAGCTAGATAACCAAAAGGTCTCGGTCAGAGCCACACAACTGAGCTGTATTAGAAGAGAGAGCTGAAGTCATGGGAGTGATCAAAGGTTTTGGGGCAGGAGAAGATGGGATGTTATTTAGAAAGAAGAACAGAGGTACCAGCATGGAACCATGGGAAACTCTTAAGTCCAGAGGGGAGCAGTAAGCAAACTACAAATACTTAATTACTAGAGGGACAGATGAAGAGGAGGAAGAGAGGTCTGAAAGAGGAGGAGATCTAAAGAGTTGAATGAAGAAGGACGCCACAAAGGTAAAGCATTTCAGATGCTTCAAAGAGGTCATTTAGGATGAACAAGACAAATGGCTAGAGCCTTTAGCAATGTGGAAACCAGAGTTGAAGGAAATAGTGGGAGGAGGAAAAAGGAAAAGAGAAGTAATCAATTTCAGAAGGCTATCGAGGGAAATGGGTAGTGGGGACCAATTTTCCTAATAGTTTACCCAAGGAAGAAAAAAAAAAAAAACAATGCAATCATGCTCCATATCAACCACTAATTTTAAAATATACAATCATTAGCACATCTAATTCTTCCACAATGCATGCTTTCGCAATATCTGTTTCAAACAGAAATGATGACTTTTGCAAAAGGTTTTAATAGAATAGAAGATAAACTTTTTTCCCCTTTCTACTCTGATGCCAAATTTTTAAATAAATAGCATCAACAGCAGGAGCAGCAGGTGGGAATGACAGTGAATCACCTTGAAGCTCCTTTCCAAAGTCATTCAAAATCATGTTTGTACAGACACATGCCATTAACACAAAACAAAATTTACCCCACCAGAGTGTAAATAAATATGCAATATTCACTTCATTGCACCTTATATCTGTTTTGTTTAAGATCATGGTGTTCTGTTCAGTCACCTAATATTTAACCCTAGTGTTTTCGATTAATTCTTCCAAACTTTTTCCTAGTAAAATCTCCTTTCACTATTCCCTTTCAGACCAGTAATTCTACCACATAACCCCCTTGTATAAATATTTTTAGTTCTTACTAATGTTTGTTTCTGACTCCAACATTATATCAGCTATAAATATTTAATAATTATGGTGACTTACATTTATATAAAGTGGTTCACCCTGAGAGATCCCAAAGCACCTTTCCAAACTACACACTGCTTGCAGGAATAAATGCCAGGCAACATTAAGGATGATGAAAACAACCAGTCACACAAGTAACATGCTGTCTACCTAGCTCCTGAACAATAAAGATGCTTCACACAACTGGTGCTAGTATCAATCACAGGAGATGCTTCACTGAACACTATGCCACAAGCTGATATAATCTCTGTTAACATGGGCCATTTTTTATGCACTGGGATGTAACTCTTATCAAGTCAAACAGAATTAGTTTTGCCAAAAAGATCAATGGTCATTTAAAAATGCCTGAATAATCAAAACACTTGAATAAAATACAGGCATTTTATGCATACTTAAAAAAAAAAAACAACCTTTCTTTCTTAAATTAAGCTTTTACTGCTAAACAGGGAACTCTGTGCTAACAGTTAACACAAAATTTGGCTCTCAAGTTATAAATCTCAATTCAAATAAGCATTCCTTCCACGACCTTGCACAAATTATTTACACCACTTCTTTGTTTCATAGGTTTGGAAGAAAAACTCTATTCTTTTTTACTTGAACTCAACAATTCTTGATTTTAAACACCATGAAAGTGTGCTGAAAGATTCCTCCAGTCACAGATAATTTTTATAGAGGAGCTTTATCCTGAAAGCTCACGTTGTTTCAGGCATGCATGTTAGCCAGCCATAATGGTGGGTGACTGAAATTTTTGCAAAATTACTAAGAAAAATAGTAAGGCTAAACTTTTAACACTCTGATGAGCATTTTCCTGCAGTAAAACACAAAAGATTTTGATAATTTTTGCTATGAAAATGAGAAGTTGAAAGCGAAGGAGTTTGTGATAAATAAAACCAATAAGGGTAATTAATTAATCCTTTATTTAGAATATAATAGTAAGTATAAAACATATGGTAAAACTGTACTTGTACAGATTAAATTGAGAAATTATTATTATTGACATAGTATATACTAGTGCATACATGTGTGCTAAATCGCTTTGGTCATGTCCGACTTTTTGCAACCCTATGGACTGTAGTCTACCAGCCTCCTCTGTCCATGGGATTCTCCAGGCAAGAATACTGGAGTGGGTTGCCATGCCCTCCTCCAGGGGATCTTCCCAACCCAGGGATCGAACCCATGTCTCTTAAGTCTCCTGCATTGGCAGGCAAGTGCTTTACCACTCGTGCCACCTGGGCAGGTCAACAATATGCTAAACAGATTTTTTATCTCATATGATTCTCATAACTATTAAGAAGTTACAGTAGAGTGTTATATTTGTTAGCAAAATAGTTAATACCCTAGCAAATAGCTAAATTTTCAAATATGGAAAATTTTATGCTAGCTTCTGGTCTTTAAAACCACATTCATGTTTAATTCAATTGTTTCCTGCTCATATCTTCACAGTGTAACCAACATTTCAATTTGCACTAAAGCTTGATTTTCCTTAAGTTGTTTTGCAAAGATGACAGAATTTACCAACAATTTTAGGAAGCACTCTCTAGTTTCTGTGTAAGGATCTTAGGGCAGAACTAGTCATATCTTGGATCTGACCCAGTAAAGAATTTGACATTCTACTCTTTAATACATCCCAACCCTTTATCTGCTAAGAAACATCACCTTATTAAATCTCCTCTCAATTACTTTCCTTTTCTGCATAGTCACCAGCAGTTGACTTTCTTTTCAGGCTCATTTTTTAAAAAGAAGTAGAGATTTTTATAGCTTCAAGAGAAAAATCTGCAGAGTTGATTATACTCTCTCCTTAACTAAGGAATTCACTGCTTGGAAGCAAATGGTTTACTCCACATCATGGAACTTAGAAGTTGCTCTCAAATATCCCAGGTGGCTCAGTGGGTAAAGAACTGACCTACAATGCAGAAGGCACAGGAGATGCAGGTTCGATCCCTGGTTTGGGAAGATCCCCTACAGGAGGGCATGACAACCCGCTCCAGTAGTCTTGCCTGGGAAACCCCATGGACAGAGTAGCCTGGCAGGCTATAGTCCAAAAGATCACAAAGAGTTGGACACAACTGAGCGACTAAGCGCACCTAGAAACATGTGAATGGCAGACCTGTGAAGTGCAACGTCTAATTTTATTGTAATTTGTCTTTACAGAAAAGAGAGAGCTGAAATTCAGTAAAGTAAGCAATATACACCAGTCACACATCCTGTAAATGAGAGTCTTTCAACTAAGTTCTGTAAAACACCAAATCCTGTTTTATTTTTTCTGTTACAATATAACATCTCCCAGCCTGCCTGGCAGAGTGAATGGTCTGGATTCTTGGAACTACTTTAATGAAAACTAGTTTTACTATAGTTTTGATTAGAACAAAATATTTTAAAATCCAACTCCTAGCCTTGATTTGGCAACTAACCAAGTGTGAGGTTTTTCAAATAATCATCTTAACCTTTCTTGGATTCAATTTCTTTGTCTATAAAAAGGAACAATTTACCAGGGTTTAATGAGCTCCAAGGTCCTACTGGTCTATAAAAGAGTTACTAAATAGATTCACTGCCAGGGAAAGCTGTGTATGTGATTTCGTATAAGTATATGCTGTGAGGTAATTAAGATGTGTTGTTGTTCATTTAATTCAAACATCCCTCATGCAACTGGATTACAATATTAATGTGCTTACTAAGCACTTGTGCTATAAACATTTTAAGAACGAACTTCAGTTTATTCTACATCTAAATCACCCTGACTTTAATTTAATAGGTCAAAAAATGTATGCTGTTTTACTATACTACTTGAACAGTTCACACTGAACGTAAGTGGGATCCACAATAGAATTACCCTGGGTTTATTCAGTTATAATTATTCTTTTCTTTACATAACTAGGGAAATAGTGCCTCAGATTTGGAATTTTCTCACTGCTCTTTTGATGTTTCTCTAAATTATCATATTTCTAGACAAGTCTCTCAAACCAGACTGTCCATAATAATGATAGTATAGGGGGAGCTCAAATACAAATGATGAATTAAGGCACAGAAAGGCTACCTAACTTGCCAAAGCTTCATAGCTGGGGCATAAGCCAGTGAGATCTGGCCCCAGAGACTCAGCCTTTTGCAGTTGTAATACCCTGTCTTCACCAAGAAGCTTTTCCAAAATAGATGACTGGGTACCACCTGATAGTGAGTCAGAAGTCCAGGAACATGTTTATTTCGTGTCTCTGTGTGTGTGTGTTCAATGTTTCCAAGGTGATTCTAACGGAGTTGCTTCCAATGTATGGAAATCACTAAACTGGACTATTTGAAAACCAGGAAAAAAAAAAAAAAGACAACCTCCATTTTCAAGAAGAAGAAATCAGCATCCAGGCATCTGGTCCTGTGTTGAGAGGACTGTCCTACAATAGCTTTGCTTACTTCAGAGATGCACTTCATATGCCTGCAAGGGCACACGATTTTGTAAGCATCAGTTGCTGTCTTTCCACTTACCCGAAGAACAACAGGCCAGGATTTTTTTTTCCTTTCAAATCTCATCCCAAATGTGAGAGAATTCAAATGTCCCCAGGAAATAAGACCAGTCCAACACAAGCTGACAGCATAATGTCATGAAAAGAACAAAGGCTCGGAGGGCACAGCAGATAAAAGCTAAAGTCCCAGCTTGCCATTTGTGAAAGTATATGAATACTGGAAAGCTATTTAATCTCTCGGTGCTTGAGTTTCCTTATTTGTAAATAAGGAATAGAATAAGGACTAGAATAAGAGGAGCGACTTCCACATAATTGTGAGAGGGGGTACAGCTGGACGTTAGATGGTAGATTCAAATCCCAGCTCTGCCACCTCCTTCTCTCCAAGGCTGAGTTCCTCATCTGTAAATCGGTGACTCTCACACTCCTCAGAGAGCAGTGAGGAGGAGCAAATGAGATAACATGTGCATTATTGCTACTAGTATTGGGATTGCTGCAGGATTTAAGTTAAACCTTTGCAATGAAACTGGCCCAATAAAGGATTTGTAAACACTGCTTTCTCATTTTTTAACCTCATCTGCAGGTACTATGGTAGGTGAAAATATAAACCCTGAATGTGCTTAGAAACACATACACCATCAGAGAGACTGAAAAAACAAGGAAGGACAGTTTGAAGGCATGTTTCAAGACTGCAAAATAATCCTAAAATAGAATCCTTTGGTTTCCTTTGATTTAGGATTTTAAGATGATCTAGGTGAAAATAGGATGAAGGATCCTCAAAAAATTACAAATAGCACTAGCAAGTGATCCAGCAATTCCACTCCTGGGTATGTAGCTGAAGGAAATAAAAGCACTATCTCAAGAGATACTGTACCTCCATGTTCACTGGCACATTATTTGCAATAGCCAAGACACAAAAACCTAAGTAGCTACCGATGGAAGATAGGATAGAGAAAATGTGGTATATATACATACCATGGAATATTGTTCAGCCTTAACTCTGAGATTCTGCCATATATGACAACATGGATGAAACTTGGTGCTAAGTAGAATAAGTCAGAAAGAAAAAGACAAATAATGTATGATCTCACTTACATGTAGAATCTAAAACTAGCAAACAAACAAAATCATAGAAACAGGGTAGATTGGTAGTTGCTGTGCGGAGGGGAGACATAAGTGAAGGTGGTCAAAGGGTACCAGCTTCCAAACATAAGATGAATAAGTTCAGGAGCAGGGCGACCATAGTTAACAAGGCTGTACTGTATATTTTGAAAGCTGTTCTCACAGAGTAGATTTAAAAGATCTCAACACAGACAAAACTATGTGAGGCAACAGAGAGGTTAACCTAACTGTTGTTATCATTTTGCAATATATATGTGTGTGTGTGTGTGTGTGTGTGTATATGTATATATATATACATATAAAATCATCATGTTATACACCCTTAAACTTATGTGATTCTATCACAATAAATCTGATATTAAAAAAAAGACCTAAGGCTAGCATTTCAAAGATGAACTTCTGCTCCTTATCACAGCCTCCACCAAAACCACACATGCCACACCTCGAAAGACCACATCTCCCAGCTTCCTTTCCCTCTGTGCCTACTGCCAACTCACCATCAAACACACCAAGTAGCTTGTTCCTCAGTACTTACACTCCTGCCCTTCTTTCTTCATGGAACGTAACCGACAAACCACTTCACCCGGCAAAATCTCACTCACTCCCGTAAGATCTGACCAAATACTATTTCTTCTTTCCTTAAATTTCTCAGTCAGAATGCACCTTTCCCTCCACTAGGCTCCTATAAAACAATCATCTGCGTTTACCATTATTATTAATTCTAGTCACTGATTCATTCTGATACATCTTTTCTTAGGGATTTTCTTTTATTTTTTTTAAACTGGAGGATAATTGCTTTACAATGTTATGTTAGTTTCTGTTGTACAACAACATGTATCAGCTATATGTATATATATACACATGTATACACACACACACACACACATATATATATATACATCCCTTCCCTCTTGAGCCTTCTTCCTACCCACCCCCACTTTACCCCTCTGGGTCATCACAGAGCGCTGAGCCGGGCTCCCTGTCCTATACAGAGATTTCCCACTAACTCCCTATTTTACACACAGTTGTGTGTATATGTCAGTGCTACCCTCTCAATTTGTCCCACCCTCCCCTTCCCCCTGCTTCACGTCCACAAGTTGGTTCCTTACGTCTGAGTCTCCATTCCTGCCCTGAAAATAGGTTTATCGGTACCATTTTTTTAGATTCCATATATATGTGTTGTTGCTTTTCAGTTGCTAAGTCACGGCTGACTCTTTGCGATCCAATGGACCGCAGCATGCCAGGCCTCCCTGTCTTTCACTGTCTCCTGGAGTTTATATGTTTGTTTTTCTCTTTTTGATGTATATTACTTTGTATGACAAACTCTCAGTTCAACTGTATCACTATAAATAACCCAATTTTGCTCCCTTTTCTGGCTGAGTAATATTCCACTGTATATATGTACCACATCTTTGATGTTTGGCAATTTATAAAAACTTGGCTTTCCATTAGATTTCAAGCTTTCTAATGGGAGTTTATCTTACATATCTTCATTATTTCCCACAGAGGCTAAACTACCATCTTGCACATGGTAGGTACTCAAAACAAATTTGCTAGAATAATAGATGGGCATTGCAAAAAATAAATAAATAAATAAATAAATAGATGGGCACTGCAGACTGCCATGGACATGGTTGGAGCTCACAGCAAAATTTGTCTCAATCACGTGGTTCCCTGCCATGATGCCTTTTATTCAGTATATGGAAGACACTAAATAAAACTGCTCTGAAAAACAAAACATAAAGTCTTTAATATCTAAGAAATAGGCCAGTGCAAAACCAAGCCTGTGGCACATGTAGTAAAATTTCAGTGAAAGGATGCAACTAATTGGCAGTTTAAAAAGTCATTCTCCCACATAAAGATATTATAGTTTAATGTACTGCAATGCAGATCCAATAAAACCTTTGCCATTTTCATCTTTAAATATTTGAAGACATACAGGGTAATGTCCCAGGAACAGAAATTAATTTTTAGTTCATGTGCAATTAAAGTTATTCACTTTCATATCATACCCTACACTGACACTTTTGACAAGTTTTTAAAACTATCCTAAATTAGATTTCAATTATAATCTTACAAAAAGAGAGAGAGAGATGGTAAGCAGGGATGTGGGGGTAGGAAGGAGGGAGTAAAAAAGAAGGAAGGAATGGAAAGGAAGGGAGGAAGGAAGGAGAATTTATGTACTGGGAGTGAAAATGGGGAGGGAATCCAACCATGGTTAAACAAAACATTTTTTCTACCTTGCTCTTCCTTAAAGAAATTATGCCAAGTGGGGGTACTGACATTTTCAAATGAAATAATATTTGAGCTGCTTCTGTAGCAGTGCAGTTTGCCTACCCGTTTTCATAATAGTTTTATCTTCCTTCTTCATACAACAGTAATTATGAAAAAATATTATTCAGAAGAGCGGCTCTCAGTGTAGCCCACGGGGCCGTGATGTTCTCTTTCAGGTGATCCACTGGGTGAAAACTGTTTTCATAGCAATGTTAACATTGTAATTGCCTCTTCTATTGTGCTGATATTTGCCCTGATGATGACAAAAGGTGGCAGTGGGTAAAACTGCTAACCTCTTAGCATGAAGGAGGCAGGGGAAGGAAAGGTGTTAGTATATTCACAACTGCTACACAGTTGAAGTAAAAGAAAAATTGCTAGTTTCACTTTAGAACAGCCTTGATGAAGCAGTAAAATCTATTGACTTTTAAAATTTTGACTGGAGTAAAGATCTTAATATCCTGTATGATGAAATGTAAAGTGCACATAAAGCACTTCTATTACAGACTGAAAAATGATGATACACTCAGGGAAAGGTCAGAGGTAGCTTTTATAGGAGCATTTCATTTGTGAGCTGAACTAGCCATCTTTATAATGGCATATGCTTTTTATTTTAAAAGTCTACTGACAGATAAACCACAATTATTCAGACTTGGGTGTGTGGAAGATTTTTCTCAAAAATGAATAAAGTAGGGCTTCCCTGGTGGCTCAGTGGTAAAGAATCTGCCTCCTGATATAGGAGACACAAACTTGACCCCTGATCTGGGAAGATCCTACATGCCACACGGCAACTAAGACCCTGTGTGCCACAGTTACTGAACCTGTGCTCAGATCACCAGCCCGGGTTGGATGCATGAGACAAGTGCTCGGGCCTGGTGCACTGGGAAGACCCAGAGGGATCGGGTAGAGAGGGAGGTGGGAGGGGGGTCGGGATGGGGAATACATGTAACTCCATGGGTGATTCATGTCAATGTATGACAAAACCCACTTCAATATTGTAAAGTAATTAGCCTCCAACTAATAAAAATAAATGAAAAAAAAAAAAAAAAAAAGAGCCACAACCACTGAAGCCTGAGTGCCTAGAGCCTGTGCTCCACTATAAGAGTAGCCATCACAGGGAGAAGCCCGCACACCGCAAGGAAGAGTAGCCCTTGCTCGCCACAATTAGAAAGTAACCTCTGCAAAAATTAAGACCTAGAACAGCCAAAAATACATAAAAAATTAAATTAAATGAAAAATATAAACTCATTATTTAAAGTAAAACAGAAATTTTGACCAATGATCAAACCTGAGCTTTTGAGTGAAAATTAATATTTTGGAACACTTATTGCCTCCACAAATCTAATCAGGCTTTTCTGATCACTGTTCTGATTATATTGGTGGTGATATTAATAACTGTAATGTTTTATTATTATAAAATGTTTCAACATTTGAAACAGACATAAAAACTCAATAAACCAATTTTATCCAAAAATTTTAAAATCATCCCTAGTTAAAGTGTTTCATTCAAAAACCACATAGACCAACGGATTTTAAGGTTATTGCCAAAGTATCAGTTTCTATATTGAAATTAGCTTTTATGAAAAAATATTTGCTAAATTTTGGTGTGGTATCAAAGATAACCTGAACATGCTACCAAAGTATTTTTCTTTATCACTATACCTCTGTGTGAAACCAGATTTCTTTTTAATATCCTATACCCAATAGTTCATATTGCAATAGACTTAGTGTAAAAGATATGATAATGCAAGCTACTTTCTATTAATCTACATGTGAAGGAGATTTATAAAAGGTAAAAATTTACTACTCTTCTCAGAGCTTTCCTTCTTTTAGAATTTACTCATTTTCATTAACATGTTCTTTATATCAACATGCAATTGGTTTACAGTTGTCATTTTTAGATGAATTTATATATGTTTTAAATTTTTATTATTTTAATTTAAAATATAGTTAATCAATAGGTATGATGCATACAAATAAATGCTTTGGGAAGTTCTTAATAATTTCTAGTGTGTAAGATCCTGGGACCAAAGTGTTTGAGAACTGCTGATTTAGAAAATACTATACATTATGAATCTACAAAATTTATAGTAAAAAAGACAAATTATCTGGCAATGCTATTTTTCATTCTGTTGGTTTGAAATTTTTCACTATACAGATTCAATGATCTATGAGTCATTTACTCAACAACCATTTCTTAGTCCCATTATAGGCTCAGTGCAATGAGGAAAAACAAAACATAAGGCATGGATTCTTTCATCACAGTGTTTACAGTTTCCATTATTATCTGTATAGTGATATATCCATATATTTATTTCCACCTTCTTCTGCATTGAAACTTGTATGTGTCTTTCTGTGCCTTTGTGTGGGTGTGTACAGCTACCACACGAATATCTTCACTTGGATATTCCACAGAGACCTCTAAAAGGTCCAAAACTGAAATTATTCACTAAATTGCATATTCTCATTAACTGTAGTTAATTACACCTTTATACTTCAGGGGTTTGTTCTCTAATATTAACACTAGACAAAAAAAAAAAATTAATAAAGATCTATTTTTTAACTTTTGTAATGGCAAACCAAACTGTGAAATTTCATTACTTTTTGATTCTATTCCATAAGACAAACTCTGCTTATAAACCTGTTCTCCCTAATTAATGATGATTGAATTTCTTCCTGTGAACTGAATTTTTGCAAGATTGTTCCTCTTAGCCAGTGCTTTCCTCCTTCCAAACAATAAATTAAATGTCATCCTTAAAATATAGAGCAATTTAGAATACATTTTATATATTCTGTATATATTTTACTTAGTACTTCATTGTACTTCATTAGCAACTCAGGGACAAATAGTAAATTTATATCTTTTGAAAATTCTCTTATTATTTACACACATTCATTTTTCTAAAGAAAGCTAAAAAAGTACTTCTTCAAGTGGCAAAGGGACATTTTTCATAAGATACTACAATACAAGTTTTAATGTAATTAATTAAAATAGATGAGGTACATATATTTTTAAACTCACCATAGAAAACCTCAAAAGGAAAATTTAGAATAACTGAGCCATACTTTTTAAAATATCTCAATCCCTGTAAATCAAACAAAAAATAAAAATAAAAACTAATCTTCAAAATATGACTATACTTGGTTACAAGAGGATAATGTTTATCAAAAGACACCATTATGAAAATAAAGAAAAAACATTTTTATAACAAAATATTACATATTTGTATATATATACAAATGCATATATAAAATAAAGAACTTGTTTCTAGAATGAAGAAAGAACATTTACAACTCAATAACAATTCAGTTTTAAAATGAGTGAAAGATTTGAAGAGACAACCAAAGAAGATATAAAAATGGCAAATAAGCATGTGTAAAAATGTACAAAAATGACCACTGATCAGAGAAATGCAGATTACAGCCACAATGAGAAATTAGTATATACTCACTAGTAATCCTGAATGTTCACTGGAAGAACTGAATTTCTAATACTTTTCAGCACCTGATGCAAAGAGCCAACTAGCTGGAAAAGACCCTGATGCTGGGAAAGATTGAGGGCAACAGAGGATGAGATGGCTGGATGGCATCACTGACTCAAAGGACATGAGTTTGAGCAAACTCAGGGAGATGATAAAGGACAAGGAAGCCTGGCAAGCTGCAGTCCATGGGGTTGCAAAGAGTCAGATACAGCTCAGTGACTGAACAAAAACAATAAATGGCTAAAATTAAGACAACTGACAATATTAAGTGTTGAAGAGGAGAAGAGTAACTGGAACCATCGTACATTGCTGTTAGGGATGCACAATGATATAGTTGCTAGAGAAAAAAAGTTTGGCAGATTCCTGTAAAATTAAACATATTCTCCCTACACAATCCAGCAATCCCATTCTCATGTATTTATCCAAGAAAAACAAAAATATATGTCCTCACAAAGAATTGAATTTGAATATTCCTAGAAGCTCAATTCATAATGGAAAAGGCTGAAAATTATCCAAATTCCATAAATGAATGAATAAACAAATTATGATATGTTTATTAGTAAAAGGCAGTGAACTACCGATAAACACAACATCATGGGTAAATTCAAAAGCTTTATCTTCAGCGGAAAAAAACACACAAAAATTATAAGATGTATGATTTCATTCATAGTAAGTTTTAAGAAAGCAAAAATATACTGACAAGAAAGGAGTGTATTGGTTTCCAGGGAATGGTATTGTGAGAAAAGAGTTGACTGAAAAGAAGCAGGAAAAACACTGAGGAGTCATGAAAATGTTCCAGACCATGATCGTGGTGGTGGTTATACAATTATATATATTCGTAAAAAACACATCAAAGTATACACTTGCTACCAGTTGGTTTTAATTTATATTTTACCTCAATGAAGCTCACAAAGTAAAAATTATTGGGCTGGCAGGAACCTTAATACCCATTCCTTAGCCTCCAGAAATCCATGGGTATTAATATCCAAGACTCATACATGATTGTAATAACATTTCAAAAGATTTATCTTGACTTCATGTTTGTTATGGGGCTTCCCTTGTGGCTCAGTGGTAAAGAATCTGCCTGCCAATGCAGGAGATGGATTTGAACCATGGGTCAGGAAGATCCCTTGGAGAAGGAAATGGCAACCCACTCCAGTAATCTTGCCTAAAAAATCCCATGGACAGAGGAGCCTGGTCAGCTATTGTCCATGGAGTTGTCCACAAAAGAGTCAGACACAGCTTAGCAACTAACTAGCAGGAGCAGCCTGTGCATTATATTCATTGTCTTTCCATTCTTGGAAACAACTTTCTTTTGGTTTTTGCTGCTGAGTTGCTATTTTCACTTTGTATAATATTATCTGTGTATTAGTGTAGTGTCAGTAACTCAGTTGTATCCAACTCTTTGCCACCCCAGGACTCTTTGTATCCAGGCAAGAATAAGGCAGCGGGTTGCCATTCCCTTATCTAAGGGGTCTTTCCAACCTAGGGATTGAACCCAAGTCTCCCACATTGCAGGCAGATTCTTTATCATTTGAGCTATAGGGATGTAGTCACAGAGAACTACCCTGACTCCATGGGTCCCAGTGTTGTATCAAAATTATAAAATTTCCTTGTTTTTCCTTTTAGACACATGTTTTTTTAATTAAAATTTTATTCCCTGATTCTTCAATACCACTTATCATTAGAGGCGGTATACCTTAATTAACATCAACTCAGTTCAGTTCAGTTGCTCAGTCATGTCTGACTCTTTGCGACCCAATAGACCACATCATGCCTGGTGTCTCTGTCCATCGCCAACTCCCAGAGTTTACCCAAACTCATCTCCACTGAGTAGGTGATGCCATCCAACTCTCTCATACTCTGTCATCCCCTTTTCCACCTGCCCTCAATCTTTCCCAGCATCAGGGTCTTTTCAAATGAATCAGCTCTTTGCATAAGGTGGCCAAAGTATTGGAGTTTCAGCTTCAACATCAGTCCTTCCAATGAACACTCAGGACTGATTTCCTTTAGGATGGACTGGTTGGATCTCCTTGCAGTCCAAGGGACTTTCAAGAGTCTTCTCCAACACCACAATTCAAAAGCATCAATTCTTCGGTGCTCAGCTTTCTTTATAGTCCAACTCTTACATCCATACGTGACTATGGGAAAAACCATGACCTTGACTAGATGGACCTTTGCTGGCAAAGTAATGTCTCTGTTTTTTAATATGCTGTATATGTTGGTCATAATTTTCCTTCCAAGGAGTAAGTGTCTTTGAATTTCATGGCTGAAGTCACCATCGTCAGTGATTTTGGAACCCCCAAAAATACGTCTGTCACTGTGTCCCCATCTATTTGCCATGAAGTGATGGGACCAGATGCCACGATCTTAGTTTTCTGAATGTTGAGCTTTAAGCCAACTTTTTCACTCTCTTCTTTCACTTTCATCAAGAGGTTCTTTTGTTCTTCTTCACTTTCTGCCATAAGGATGGTTTCATCTGCATATCTGAAGTTATTGATATTTCTCCCAGCAATCTTGATTCCAGCTTGTGTTCATCCAGCCTGTTTCTCATGATGTACTCTACATATAAGTTAAATAAGCAGGGTGACAATATACAGCCTTGATGTGCTCCTTTTCCTATTTGGAACCAGTCTGCTGTTTCATGTCCAGTTCTAACTGTTGCTTCCTGACCTGCATACAGATTTCTCAGGAGGCAGGTCAGGTGGTCTGGTATTCCCATCTCTTTCAGAATTTTCCACAGTTTATTGTGATCCACACAGTTAAGGCTTTGGCATAGTCAATAAAGCAGAAATAGATGCTTTTTCTGGAATTCTCTTGCTTTTTTGATGATCCAGCGGATGTTGGCAATTCGATCTCTGGTTCCTCTGCCTTTTCTAAAACCAGCTTGAACATCTGGAAGTTCACGGTTCATGTGTTGCTGAAGTCTGCCTTGGAGAATTTTGAGCATTACTTTGCTAGCATGAGATGAGTGCACTTGTGTGGTAGTTTGAGCATTCTTTGGGATTGCCTTTGTTAGGGATTGGAATGAAAACTGACCTTTTCCAGTCCTGTGGCCACTGCTGAGTTTCCCAAATTTGCTGGCATATTGAGTGCAGCACTTTCACAACATCATATTTCAGGATTTGAAATAGCCCAACTGGAATTCCATCACCTCCACTAGCTTTGTTCATAGTGATGCTTCCTAAGGCCCACTTGACCTCACATTCCAGGATGTCTGACTCTAGGTGAGTGATCATATCATCATGATTTTTTTGGGTCATGCAGATCTCTTTTGTACAGTTCTTTTGTGTATTCTTGTCACATCTTCTTAATATCTTCTGTTTCTGTTAGGTCCATACCATTTCTGTCCTTTATGGAGCCCATCTTTGCATGAAATGTTCCCTTGGTATCTCTAATTTTCTTGAAGAGATCTCTAGTCTTTCCCATTCTACCGTTTTCCTCTATTTCTTTGCACTGATCACTGAAGAAGGCTTTCTTATCTCTCCTTGCTATTCTCTGGAACTCGGCATTCAAATGGGAATATCTTTCCTTTTCTCCTTTGCTTTTAGCTTCTCTTCTTTTCACAGCTATTTGTAAGGCCTCCTCAGACAGCCATTTTGCTTTTTTGCACTTCTTTTCCATGGGGATGGTCTTTATCCCTGTCTCCTGTAAAATGTCATGAACCTCCATCCAAAGTTCATCAGGCATTCTATCAGATCTAGTCCCTTCAATCTATTTCTCACTTCCACTGCATAATCGTTAAGGATTTCATCTAGGTCATACCTGAATGGTTCAGTCGTTTTCCCTACTTTCTTCAATTTAAGTCTGAATTTGGCAATAAGGAGTTCATGGTCTGAGCCACAGTCAGCTTCTGGTCTTGTTTTTGCCGAGTGTATAGAGCTTCTCCATCTTTGGCTGCAAAGAATATAATCAATCTGATTTCAGTGTTGACCGTCTGGTGATGTCCATGTGTAGAGTCTTCTCTTGTGTTGTGGAAGAAGATGTTTTCTATGACCAGTGCATTCTCTTGGCAGAACTCCATTAGCCTTTGCCCTGCTTCATTCTATAATCCAAGGCCAAATTTGCTGTTACTCCGGGTATTTCTTGACTTCCTACTTTTGCATTCCAGTCCCCTATAATGAAAAGGATATCTTTTTTGGGTGTTAGTTCTAGAAGGTCTTGTAGTTTTTCATAGAACCATTCAACTTCAGCTTCTTCAGTATTACTGGTTGGCGCATAGACTTGGATTACCATGATACTGAATGGTTTGCCTTGGAAACAAACAGAGATCATTCTGTCGTTTTTGAGACTGCATCCAAGCACTGCATTTCAGACTCTTGTTGACTGTGATGGCTACACCATTTCTTCTAAGGGATTCTTGCCCACAGTAGTGGATATAATGATCATCTGAGTTAAATTCACCCATTCCAGTTCATTTTAGTTCGCTGATTCCTAAAATGCCGACGTTCACTCTTGCCATCTCCTGTTTTACCACTTCCAATTTGCCTTGATTCATGGACCTAACATTCCAGATTCCTATGCAATATTGCTCTTTACAGCATTGGACTTTGCTTCTATCACCAGTCACATCCACAATTGGGTGCTGGAGTAATTGCCATAATCACCATAGTAATTAGGTATGCAACTTTAAGCTAAGGCTTCAAGATCTCAAACCCTGCTTCCAACACTTGACTAGGTAAGTGAACTAAATATTTTCTTCAGTCTCTTGATTTGCAGAAATAAGGATAAAATTCGTTCCTACATCATCAGATTGTTTTGAGAATTCAATGAGATAATGCTTAGAAATATATAAGCAATGCTTTGAAGTACACCTGGAACATTATAAGTACCCCAAAAATGTTAACATTTGTATTGGCTTCATATTTTTCATGGAAATTCAAGAAAAAAGAAACAAATGTGAATAAAGTGCCAAACTGAAATTTTAAAGGGAAGAATTGTCAGTCAGTCAGTCAGTTCAATCACTCAGTCATGTCCAACTCTTTGCAACCCCATGAACCGCAGCAACACCAGGCCCCCTTGTCCATCACTAACTCCCGGAGTCCACCCAAACCCATGTCCATTGAGTCGTGATGCCATCCAACCATCTCATCCTCTGTCGTCCCCTTCTCCTCCCGCCCTCAATCTTTTCCAACATCAGGGTCCTTTCAAATGAGTCAGCTCTTCACATCAGGTGGCCAAAGTACTCAACTGTAATTTCAAAACCCAACAGAAAAGCCAACCTCTGCTTTTCAGTGTTGTGTAGCTTTTTAATTTTTATTTATTTATTTATTTTTTGCTACTATTGCATCCTTAATTTTCTGGTTTTTATTACAATGGACAGGGATAAATGAAATATTATGTTTTAGGATGGCATTTCTCCTATGTATTATAAACTTTTATTTCATGTGTTTGTATTACTTTATTGTACTTATGTACTTTATTATATCCTAAATTCAAATTGCAACTCCTTAAAGGACTTGCTTTAGGTATATGGTTTGTATAGGAAAACTAGGAATACCCAAGTCCTGTCTTGGTTTAATCAACCCTTCTATGGAGGCCTCCAAGGAAACATATACATAAAGAAGGCAAAAGAAACTGCTTTATGATTTAATGTGAGTATTAACTGTGACTCTGGCCTCAAACTCCATAGGGAACTTCACAAACAAGGGGAGACAATAGGCAGAGTTCTTTGCTTCTATGTTTGTTAAGGAAATGAACCAGGGAATTCCTGGTAGTCCAGGGATTAAGAATTAACCCTCCAATACAGGGGAGGCAGTTTCGAACCTTGGTCAGAGAACTAACATCCCATATGCCACCAGGCAACTAAGCCCATGTGCTGGCAACTACTGAGCCTACACAACACAATGAAGACCCTGCACCTCAACTAAGACCTGACACTGCCAAATAAGCAAATACTGAAAAAAGAAAATGAACCAATTACACAAGCAAGACCCAATTTTGAGCTTAACTAAGCCAGCATGCCTCAGTACTTCTCTGACTAAAAGAGTGATCTTTGGACAATGGCCACATGAGAAAGTATATCCACAGTGCAAAAGCTAGATGGCCTGGCCTGTTTAGAGACAGCACCCCAGCACCTAACTACTGCTGTTCCTTCAGGGACCCGCCAATGAATCGCCATGTTCACTCATTCTTAGCCAGAAGATGACTCCTCCCAGGAATATAGTAGTCAAGCCTCAAATCTGACTCATTCAAATCACTCTCTTCCCCCTTGAGGCTTGAGGAGCACTCAGTGATAATACAGTGGAAAGCCTTCACTTTCCCTATAAGCCCACAGCAGTTGTTAAAATCTCTGAAAAGTAAAATGTGTGCCATGTGTAAAATAGATAGCTGGTGAGAAACTGCTATATAGCACAGGGGGTTCAGCTTGGTCTCTGTGCTGTCCTAAAGGGGTTGGGATGGGGTGAGAGGAAGGACTAAGCGGGGGGGGGACATATACATACATATGGATGATCCATTTTCTTGTACAGTAGAAATGAATACAACATTGTAAAGCAATTATACTCCTATGAAAAAGTTTTGTTTTTTTTTAATGTGACTAGTTATTATCTGATGTAGTTTGCTGTGGTATACTTACACACAACTGCTATTATAATCTGGGAAATAACTGCAAGACAAAATATTTCTCCAGTCTTCAGTAGCACATCATGTTCACAGTGTGAACTTCAAAGGACAGGCTCATGGGATGGACATGCCTGGATCATTAAGCTACCTGCGCTTCCATGGGTATCTCCAAAGTGTTTACAAGATGATGTGCCATTTTGAGAATTTTAGAAAATACCATACTTTTTTTTTTAGCAAAAAAGACTGTGACTCCAGAGACAGAAGAGAAGCATTTAGTATGAGAGTGACACCAATCCCTTTTCTGCCTTAAGGCTTCTGTACCTGTTTGTTCTTAGGCTCTGATCCTTCTCATAATTCAGGTCTCAGTTTAAATATCACCAACTTCATGATGATTTACCATCTTCCTTATGGTCCCATTCTCCCTCTTCCACTACATTCTATGTGTATGCTTGCTTAGTTGCTCAGCCATATCCAGCTCATTTGTGACCCCAAGGACTGCACCCCAGACAGCATATTAAAAAGCAGACATATTACTTTGCCAACAAAGGTCCATCTAGTCAAAGCTATGGTTTTTCCAGTAGTCATGTATGGATGTGAGAATTGGACCATAAAGAAAGCTGAGCACCGAAGAATTGATGCTTTTGAACTGTGGTGTTGGAGAAGACTCTTGAGGGTCCCTTGGACTGCAAAGAGATCCAGTCAGTTCATCCATCCTAAAGGAAATCAATCCTGAATATTCATTGGAAGGACTGATGTTGAAGCTGAAACTCCAATACTTTGGCCAGCTGATTCGAAGAGTTGATTCATTTGAAAAGACCCTGATGCTGTGAAAGACTGAAGGCAGGAGGAGAAGGGGATGACAGAGGATGAGATGGTTGGATGGCATCACTGACTCAGTGGACATGAATTTGAGTAAACTCCAGGAGTTGGTGATGGACAGGGAGGCCTGGTGTGCTGCAGTCCATGCGGTCGCAAAGAGTTGGACACGACTGAGCAACTGAACTGAACTGGACTGCACCCCACCAGGCTCTTCTGTCCATGGGATTTTTCAGGCAAAAATATTGGAGTGGGTTGCCATTTCCTCCTCCCAGGGATCTTCTCAACCCAGAAATCAAACCTACAGGCAGATTCCTTACCTGAGGAGCCACCAGGGAATCCGTTTTCTCTATGTTGGCATTGTAACTCTTTACATTTTGTGGTTGTTTGTTAACTGACTGCAAGCCCGGCTAAACTGAGCCTCCTGAGGGCACCGTCTTTATTTAGCAATTTTAATAGGCTCCTTTCAAAGCAGTATCCTATTTCAGCTCCTTTGAAACTTGGACCACTACACAAAGAGCTGAAAATTCTGGGTCTAATCTCAATTCCTTGATTTGGTATCTGGGAGTCTTAAATATATTACTTAACTTTTATACATCTCTGTTGTCAAATGGCATAACATCCACTTACTTGCCCTCCCACATACAACTGCTAGGGCTCATGAGAGAATATATATGAAAGCACTTTAAAGTAAAATGCATTAAGATGCCTGGGACTGTTATTGTGATATGGTGAAATTCAAGGTAATTAGCACTAAAAAGACTTAATATGTATAAATTTAAAATCTGTCATCAAAAGAAATCTTTCACTGAGATACAAAATAAGAAAACCAGGGAATGATTTATTAGAGGTTTATCTTAACACATACACATTTGTTTGAATGCAAATTCCAGATGACAAGATTATTTTTCACCTAAAATACTAATAAGATTTTGACAATTCAGAGTCTAGGATGAGAACAAAAAACAATACACAAAAGTTTTCAGCAATAACATTTTTTTCATAAACAGCATATAGTTAACTTTATTTGATCCTTTCTCCTATATACTTCAAGTGGTCTGAACCCACTCTAGAATTATTTGTATTTGTGGCATCATTATCTTTGCCAGGAAACTATGAAAAGCCTTTTTAATCACAATGACTAAGCAATCAAATTCCTTTATCCACAGAGGGAAGTATTTAAAACCTATCACTAAATAATGACATGGCATTTAATATTTTGTCACTAATTAAAATCAAATGATAGACATGAATAGGCTAGTCAGGAATTATTACTTCAAAAAACTCTTTCAATGCACAGGGTTAATTATTTATGTAAGGTTGAATTTCTAAGCATAGCCTCTGGTGCTATCAAATGGGACCACAGATCACCTAAACTCACATCTGGCCCTTTCTGAATGGAGAGGATCTCAAATCTGCAGTAGATCGCTAAAATTTTAAAATAGCACGTTACACTAATCTGCAACACATCATGCCAAAATTATGATGTTCTAAAAATGTAGTAAAGAAGATGGATGTTGATCACAGTACTTAGTACATTTCTGATTGTTACTGTTATCAATTCTTAGATTAAAAATAATAAAATAATACAGGTAGTGAACTGACAGTGGAACCACTTTCTGTAAAAGCCAGCCAAAGTTAATATCAGCCCAAAGGTCATTTGGTTTATCCAAATCCCGGTTCAAAGATATGAAGCAATTCGATGATTCTACTCTTACCCAATCTCCATTAAGTTAGAAAAATTTTACCTTGACATTGGAAAGAAATATATCCTTTTATTCCATTTTACCAGTTTACTATTTTTATTCACTTGCTCTATTTCTATAGAAAGAGAGATATGCATGTGTGTGTGTGTACACATGCACTTAAAAGCTCTTGGTTTTAGATTTGTTAAATATAACAGATCTAGTTAGATCTGTTATAGGACTTAAAGGTGCTCAGATGAAATCATCCTTGAGTTTGCTAAATATGTTACTTTATTTTTATAAACATTCTGTGTGTGGAGGTTGCTAGAAAACCAATGAACTGGTTATTTTCTGCTTCAATATCAGTAAAGTAGATTGCTATCATGCTCAAAAGCCAAAAGACTTCAAGTAATGCTGAAAAGAAAAAAATCCAACATGAAATGGCATTTGTTTATACATATATTAGTGTAAAATTGTCCAAAGTAGTATCATTTAAATTTTGCATCTACAGCCCACTTTAAAGGCTAAGATGGATCAAACCAATGAAGCACACCTGTAAAGATATAAAAAATGTATGATGCAAACATTGCAATAAAAAAACAATATTTTTAACAATATCTGATAGCTTGTGTGCCTATATATAGAAAAACCATGTTGAAGAAGAAAAAACTTTCTCACCTAAACTACTAGTTAACTATAGTCTTTGACAGAAAATATCATCTCCCTCCCTCACCCCAAACTAGTTTCTGTGTATAAAACATAGCAGTTCTCTCTTTGGTTTGGGTTAAAGCATATCTAGTAGGATCTGAAAGATGTGTGCATGCATGCCAATTTGCTTCCGTTGTGTCCAACTATTTGTGATCCTATGGACTGTAATCCACCAGGCTCCTCCATCCATGGGGATTCTCCAGGGAAGAATACTGCAGTGGGTTGCCATTTCCTTCTCCAGGGGATCTTTCCAACCTAGGGATCAAACTGGGTCTTCTGCGGTTCCTGTATTGCAGGCAGATTCTTTACCATTGAGCCACTGGAGAAGCCCCAGAAAGATATAACCTACTAATTCTTACTTAAATAGTACCTGGAAAAAAAATCCTGAAATGTCAGTCTGAAGGTTTTTGTTTTTGTCTATAGAGTGCCAATATTATTTTAAGTGGGCTTCCCTAGCAACTCAGCAGTAAAGAATCCACCTACAATGCAGGAGACATGGGTTTGAACCCTGGGTAGGGAAGATTCCCCCAGAGGAGGGCATGGCAACCCACTCCAGAATTCTTGCCTGGAGAATCCCGGTGGACCGAGAAACCTGGTAGTTTATAGTTCATAAGGTCACAAAGAGTCAGACATGACTGAAGTGACTTAGCATGTAATATTATTTTGAAAGATAAACATTCGGATAGAAAAATCAGAGATCACTTATTTCTGAAAGTGAGTGCAATGTGCAATCAAGAACACTGCAGTTTTCTCAAATACCTCTGAATACTCTAGAATTTATTGACCCTAGAATTTGTGACAACTCTGATATGTTGTCATGAATAGCTCAGTAAGGAGAGCAGATGAGTTTTCCTTCCTGGTAAAATAAGAGGATGACATGCCAAATTCCTTTTGCTAAATCCTGCAGTGATGTTTTGGGTATTTGGGGATTACACTAGAGCACCAGCTGGAAGAGTATAATGTCTTTCTCTTTGGTGCCTAGGACTGAGACTAGTGGAATTAAGAGTACTTTTTCATGATGCTGGTTAATTGAAATACTTATGAGAATGCTGGTAGATAAATACATATAGAATTGCAAGTTTGTCAACATCATAGAATACACATCAAGAACCCTAATGTAAACTATGGACTTTGGATGATAATGATGTGTCTATATAGGTTAATTGGCTGTAACACATGTACCACTCTGGTTCAAGAAGTTGATAGTTGGGAGAAGCTGTGTGTGGGGTGGGGGGAGGAGGGGGTGGGAGGCAGGGGATATACGGAAACTTTCTGTACTTTTCACTTAATTTTGCTGTGAACCTAAAATGGCTTTAAAAAATTAAGTCTATAACTTTTTAAACAATTATGAAAGAACATGACCAAGATGAGAATATTATTAGAAGTAATATTTTACCACTTTCTAAGAAATTGTAGATATTGTATTAAAATGTTAATTTTTCCTACATTATAAACTTCATTAATAGATATTAAGTGTTATTTCATAAAATAATTCATTAGACTTTAAAAATTAAATTCTCAATATGTAACAAAGTAAATTAAATAACTGAATCTGATGTTAATAGAGAGAGATAACGGTGGGAATGTGCTTTACTTCCTCTTTATCAAAAGTTACAGTGCAACGAGCTAGGCATAAAAGAGTACAGATTATGTAGCTTCATTTATATGAGCACAAAAGTTGGCAACCCTAGTCTGGGCTGTTCTGAGTCAGGACAGTGACTTACTAGAGAGACATGTACTGACTAGAAGAACACGGGAAGGTTTTAAGGTTCCAGCAGGAGATTCAGAGGAGGTGATTGGCTGTTATGGATACTGATTTAGGTGTTTTCAGTCTGTAAAAAATCCATGGAGTTGTCAACTTATTGCAGTCTTCTGCATGTATGTTATCCTTTATTTAGAAGCAAAAAAAAAAAAAAAAATGGCAGTTCTTCATTTCATGAAGTTCTGAATGAAGCAAAGGAGATTGAGAGGAGGCTATACACCTTTTCATATAAGCCTGTGGTTTATGTAAAGACAGATAAAAATAAAAAGAAAGTTAAGAGAACTTAAAGGAGCTGGGAGGAATGGCCTTTTGGATGTATTGTTAAACAGGTTAGAATTTCTCAGTGGGACATCTGTGTAACTTAGATAGTCAGGAAAGAAAAACATAAGATATGAGGAAAGTTAGAGCTTTCTTACATAGGGTTAAGGATTATGAGTAAAGTAGAGATTAATAAATATCTTTCTGAGAGACTTATACCACATTCCTCTCACTTGCCTAAATGTACACTGCCATTTTTATTTGAATTTTTTTTATTTTTTTTATTTTTTTAATTACTTTTTTTCCATTTATTTTTATTGGTTGGAGGCTAATTACTTTACAATACTGTAGTGGTTTTTGTCATACATTGACATGAATCAGCCATGGATTTACATGTATTCCCCATCCTGATTCCCCCTCCCACCTCCCTCTCCACCCGATTTCTCTGGGTCTTCCCAGTGCACCAGGCCCGAGCACTTGTCTCATGCATCCAACCTGGGCTGGTGATCTGTTTCACCCTTGATAATATACATGTTTCAATGCTGTTCTCTTAAAACATTCCACCCTCGCCTTCTCCCGCAGAGTCCAAAAGTCTGTTCTGTACATCTGTGTCTCTTTTTCTGTTTTGCATATAGGGTTATCGTTACCATCTTTCTAAATTCCATATATATGTGTTAGCATACTGTAATGTTCTTTATCTTTCTGGCCTACTTCACTCTGTATAATGGGCTCCAGTTTCATCCATCTCATTAGAACTGATTCAAAGGAATTCTTTTTAATGGCTGAGTAATATTCCATGGTGTATACGTACCACAGCTTCCTTATCCATTCATCTGCTGATGGGCATCTAGGTTGCTTCCATGTCCTGGCTATTATAAACAGTGCTGCGATGAACATTAGGGTACACGTGTTTAATTACTTTTTTAAATGATAGGGTTTATATTACCAACCTAGACAGCAAATTAAAAAGCACAGACATTACTTTGCCAACAAAGGTCCGTCTCTAGTCAAAGCTATGTTTTTTCCAATAGTCATGTATGGATGTGAGAGTTGGACTATTAAGAAAGCTGAGCACTGAAGAATTGATGGTTCTGAACTGTAGTGTTGGAGAAGACTCTTGAGGGTCCCTTGGACTGCAAGGAGATCCAACCAGTCCATCCTAAAGGAGATCAGTCCTGAATATTCATTGGAAGGGCAGATGCTGAAGCTGAAACTCCAATACTTTGGCCACCTGATGCGAAGAATTGACATTTGATAAGACCCTGATGCTGGGAAAGATTGAGGGCAGGAGGAAAAGGGGATGACAGAGGATGAAATGGTTGGATGGCATCACTGACTCAATGGACATGACTTTGGGTGGACTCTGGGATTTGGTGATGGACAGGGAGGCCTGGCATGCTGCAGTCCATGGGGCTGCAAAGAGTTGGACATGACTGAGCAACTGAACTGAATTGAACTGATGGTTTTTAACTAATGCTGTTGTGTGGAATTCACTCTTCTCAGTTCTGTGGGGATGGATAACCTGAATAGGATATGCACTGGTATAACAGTATTCTCTGGTGAAGCTGGGTACAGACAATGACCTTCAGCTAAATTCTTTGTGCAGGTCATATATGTCTTTTATAACCTACGTTTAAGTGAGTTCCCAAGTTTCTTAGCATACAAGGTGTATTCTATTCCAGTACATGTACCCTGAACACTATTTCAAGCAACAACCTCCACCTCTTTACCTATCTGATCATTTTACTCAAGGTAGAATGGATTAGAATGGCCTCTACATCCTGTTATTACTATATCTCACCCTAAACTGCTAAAAAAAAAAAAAATGAAGGGTATCAGAAGGTGACTAAAAGAGAGAAAAAGTGAACCAAAAGCTTAATCAACCTTGAGAATAGATGAGTTAAGCCTTGAAGAAATAAGGAATTAATTTCGGACAACACAATATTACTGATTACAAGAAATTTATATTGACACAACCTTGTAAATCAACAATACTTCAATAAAAAATGTTTTAAGGAAATTTAATGGATGCTTTTGAAACTAAAGTGTATAAGGGAATATATAAACGACTGTGTACTTGAGGGATATTTATGTATGTATGTTTGAAATTCAGCAAACATATACAGAAAATTTAGTTTTGTCATGGGGCAGAGGGAAAAATAATATTACCATATGTTGATTATTCACAATATGCCAGGAATTGTGAATTATCTCATTAAATGCTCAGAATGACACTACAAGATAGGTTTGATGATTATTTCCATGCAAAGATAAGAATATGGAAGTCTCTAAAAATTAAGTGACTTATCCAAGGTTTCACCACTTAACTGCAAGAGTTACAATTTTAGTTCAAATCTTTGTTTCAATTGAAAGCTCAAACCCTTAGCCACTGTTACTAACTTGAATACTGAATGATCACAAGAGCAAATGGAGCAACACTAGGCAAGAAAAGAGGACAAAAGGAGAGGAAAAGAAGTTTAAGATCTAAAGGCATATGAAGTAAGAAAAAGGACACATGAGAACTGGAAGAGAGACAAAATACAAACAGCCCAGTTGAGGCACAAAATAGACATTCAATAAATGCTTGTAGAATGAAGTTATCTGACATAATAAATGAAATAAATGTCATAAATAATGTGATACTCCCTAAATTTAAAAAAGAAATTGACCATCTTTCCTTAACTTAGGTGTTTCAGTTCAGTTCAGTCACTCGGCTGGGTCCGACTCCTTGTTACCCCATGGACTGCAGCATGCCAGGCTTCCCTGCCCATCACCAACTCCCAGAGCTTGCTCAAACTCATGTTCATTGAGTCAGTGATGCCATCCAACCATCTCATCCTCTGTCATCCCCTTCTCCCCCTGCCCTTTCCCAGCATCAGGGTCTTTTCAAATGAGTCAACTCTTCGCAACAGCTGGCCGAAAAATTGGAGTTTCAGCTTCAACATCAGTCCTTCCAGTGAATATTCATGATTGATTTCCTTTAGGATGGACTGGTTGGATCTCCTTGCAGTTCAAGGGACTCTCAAGAGTCTTCTCCAACACCACAGTTCAAAAGCATCAATTCTTCGGCACTCAGCTTTCTTTATAGTCCAACTCTCACATCCACACATGACTACTGGAAAAACCATAGCTTTGACTAGATGGACCTTTTTTGGCAAAGTAATGTCTCTGCTTTTTAGAATGCTGTCAAGGTTGATCATAGCTTTTCTTCCAAGGAGCAAGCATCTTTTAATTTCATGGCTGCCGTCACAATTTGCAGTGATTTTGGAGCCCAAAAAATAAAGTCTCTCACTGTTTCCACTGTTTCCCCATCTATTTGCCATGAAGTGATGGGACCAGATGCCATGACCTTAGTTTTCTGAATGTTGAGTTTTAAGCTAGTTTTTTCACTCTCCTCTTTCACTTTCATCAAGAGGCTCTTCAGTTCATCTTCATTTTCTGCCATAAAGGCAGTGTCACCTGCATATCTGAGGTTATAGATATTTCTCCCAGCAATCGTGATTCCAGCTTGTGCTTCATCCAACCCAGCATTTTGCATGATGTACTCTGCACAGAAGTTAAATAAGCAGGATGACAAAATGCACCCTTGACATACTCCTTTCCTGATTTGGAACCAGTCTGTTGTTCCATGCCCAGTTCTAACTGTTGCTTCTTGACCTGCATACAGATTTCTCAGGAGGCAGGTTAGGAGGTCTGGTATTCCCATCTCTTTAATTGTCCACAGTTTGTTGTGATCCACACAAAGGCTTTGGCATAGTCAATAAAGCAGAAGTAGATGTTTTTCTGGAACTCTCTTGCTTTTTTGATGATCCAACAGATGTTGGCTATTTGCTCTCTGGTTCCTCTGCCTTTTCTAAACCCAGCTTGAATATCTGGAAGTTCACAGTTCACATACAAAGGTGTTTTTCACATGGTTCAAAAGAAAAGTTATTGTATAGTCATGGGTTTTAATACATTCAAAAGACTGGGAAAATCAAAATCCCCAAAGTGTAATAATTAGATACCTGAATTAAAAATAATTTTCTCATTCATATTCTTTACTTTCAAGCTAACTTCTTGATTAAAGTTTAATGTAATTATAAGAGTTAATAACCTTAAAGAGAAAAATAATCAAGCCTCCATTATAATTTTCGGGTAGATTCTTTCTGAAGTGAAATATCACTAGAAAATAATTATCCCTAATAGAATGGGAGCTATTCTAATAAATACTTTTTTTTTTCATTTAAAAAGTGCATAATTTTGAAGGAGATAGAAGAAACAGTAAGAAAATGAGACCCATTTGATCTACCCTAGACTCAGCAGATACCCATATGAGCAGTAGCGTACTTTGCCATGTACTTTGAGAAACTTGTAAAAACATTCATATTTCTGTTCCTTTTTCTGAGAAACTGACACTTCTGGGGAAACCTTATTGATTGGCGCCCTGGCAAAAGCATTTTTCCAACCTGTGCCTTGGTTTCGCTCCCACTAGCAATCCTTATACACAGAGCTTTTAAACTCTGCAGCCTTCTGAAGTCTCAAGTCCTCAGTCCCATTCTACTCATCTCATCACCTTTATATGATGATCTAAATACTAACTTCATTATTTATCTATTAATATTCCCCACACATAAGACAGTATATCTCTGATAAAGCACTTTATATTAGATGAGCTCTATATGAGTGTGTATATATATATATATATATATATACACACACACACACTATTAATATTTCCATTGTATAAATGAGAAAACAAAGATTTAGAGAGGTGGTGTTACTTGACTGAGATCACAAAGTAGTGACTGCTGAAACTGGATTTAAATTCTCAGTATAAAGCCCGTGCTTCTGATCACTGTGATAAAATCAAATCATTAAATGTGAACTCCGTCAGAAAGTCCCCATCACCTCAGTTCCTCTCAGCTCCTTCATCTGTCCCTACCCTCAATCAAGGCTCACTGCTGCATCCCTGTTTAGATTCAACACCAGTACTTAACCCTCAGTTAGTGAGCCCATGGTACCTCATCTAATTCTGGAATTTGCTTATCATTGTCCCCTAATTTGGGGCACATGATGAAGTCCATGAATTATAAGAACAAAGAAGAAGTAAAAGAAACCCACTGCAGTAGGTGAAGTTGAGGAGGATCCGAGGAGGAACTAAGGCAAGTCTATTGTTTGACTGAAGCTTTGAAGGATGCTGCCTCCATCTTGGCCCACATGTAAGTCTATACATGAAGGGAAGAAATGAGAGTCCTTGTTCTTCACGACTATCAAAGAAATTAGACTTAATCTCCCCCCACACAAAGCTCCCCCCACACACATCTTAGAAAACGGAGGCAAGTATAATTATGTTGCTAAATTCCATGATGGCTTCACTTGTAAGATTAATATTTTTTAACCAGCCTAAAATTTTCCTTAATCAAAAACTGAAATATTACCTAATTTCAAGTCAACCTGTTTGTTGATCACTACATATTCAATATTGCTTCATATGCCATTCATTTTTTTTAAAATGTAGAAGTATTTCCAGGAATTACTTCACGGTCTGCAAATTTCTATCTTCAAGAATAAATCATATAATATACTTCCCAATGATTAATAATGATTTTCTCAATTTTATTCCAAGTACAGTAACTATCAGAAACATATAACCTTATGCTTAAGGTTAACACAGAAACACTTCATCACATTTGATTTTTCTTCAACTCTATTTACCAAGTAAGTAATATCTAAATAAGGAAATGATGCATCGTAACTTCCAGAGTTGACAATTTTTTGTCAGTTTTTCCATATAGTGATATTTTATGTCTCATTTCTACTTATAAAGGTTCATAAAATAAAGCTGTGTCAAGCCAATTTTATCAATGGTATATACACTGAAACAATCTATTCAGTGCTCTGTTGTCATCTAAATGGGAAGGGAATCTAAAAAGAGTGAACATATGTATATGTGCAACTGATTCACTTTGCTGCACAGCAAAAATCAACACAACATTGAAAGGAACTATACTCCAATAAAAATTAATTTAAAAAATGACAACACTAAATAATAAAGATATATGCACCCCAAAATGATACTGAATTAATCCTACTAATGGAGTTGTCACAAACAGTTACAAAGAAAGATCATTTGGGGAAGTAAAGATATTTCTCAAAACCTTCAAGTTTCTAATCAAAGCACCGTGCCTAGAAAAGAGCCAGCACTCAAGTGATTCTTTGTTCCCTTCCCCCCTCTTTCATTTCTTTATATTCCATCTGTACTTTCATTTTCCCCTTTCAGGCACTCTTCTCTCCTGGAAATGATTGGAACCATCTCTTAACTTGTCATGCCTATCTTCAATCTCTCCCTCCTGTCTGCAAATTGCTGCCATAGTTATTTTTCTAAAACACAAATCCTAGCACTTCACTGTCCTGTCAGAAAGCTTCAGTTCCCTGCTCCCTCCTGTGTCACATTCAAACATCAGAGTTTGGCAGGGATTTCTAACCAGCCCAAGTTCATGTTGCTAATCTCATCTTCAGACTGCTTCCATGTCAGTCTCTTGAGTTCTTATACTGAGGATGCTCACTTTCTCAGAACACATATTCTCACCTGTCTTCCGTCTCCTATTAAACAGCTTTGTCTGCCATGAATATCCTTTCCTATCTTGTCCACCTAGAGAAATGTCACTTTCTATTTGTAATTTAAATCAGATGTCACCTGCTCTCTGTGTTGTATTCTTTGAGCACCGCCCCCCCCGCAAACCCCCTAGGCTAAGCTCCCTAATCTTAGTCTTACGCTGTATTTGTACAAGCCCATGCCTCTATCACATCACTTATCAAATTGAATTATTGTTGGTAACATGTTTGTACCTCTCCTTTGCTAAGCTATGACATTTGAAAATTCATAGAATCACACTTTATTAATCTTTGCATTTTTAATGCCTAGCAGAGAGCCCTTTTATCAGATACTTTTTAAGATTCCCAGTAAAATGAATGTGGGTTAAAGGAATGATTCATAAAAAATAAAAATAAACTAAAAAAAAAAACAGTAAGAACACTGACAGATATCTATATTTTTAAAATATGCCATTATCTTTAAAATAATCTGTGGTGAATATAGAACTGGAAGAGAACTGAGGTTATTTTAGTATAATATCCTTCCATCTAAAAGAGCCTTTCCAGGTGCTAGTGGTAAAGACCTGGCCTGCCAATGCAGGAGACTTTAGAGACTCAGGTTTGATCCCTGGGCTGGAAAGATCCCTTGGAAAAGGGCATGGCAACCCACTCCAGTATTCTTGCCTGGGAAATCCCATGGACAGAGGAACCTGGGGGGCTATAGGGTCACAAAAAACAGTGGGATATGAAACAACTTAGCACTCCATCTAAAATATAAACCATCTTCTTCTATATTTTCTTCTTTTTTTTCCTTTTGCTTCTTTTTACCTAACTCTAATGGATAAGACTCTCTGATATGGAGAAATCATGATCACTTGATTTTACTGTAAATTGATAATAAATGTCTTTTCCCACTGAGTTCTAACTCATCTTTATCACATCATAAATTCATATGTATGTATATATATATATATACAAACTGATTATTATTTTATTATTATTTCTGGCTATTTCTACCTGGTTGCATTTACTATATGTCTGTTCTGGTACTAGTTTCTTACTGAACTGATTACTATAACTTAACATTATGCTTAAATGTTAATATGTTTGGTAGGAATAGTTTTTTCTTCAAAATCATTTTAGTTACTTTTACTCATTTATATTCACAGTTAAAATTTTAAATATTATTTCAAATTCCAGAAAATGCTCCTTTGTTTTTGGTTGGAACTATTCTAAGCCTGAATACAGATTTACTCACAAAATAATAACATTTTTCCTATAGTTTGTTTTTCTGTTTACAAACAAGGGATGTGGATGTCCCTCAAAAAAGTTGTCTTCACATAGATCTTTCTTATTTTGGGGTTCCATTTATTCCAAGATATTGTCTATGTATTTTTTGCAAAGAAAACAGAGTCTCATTTCCCATATGAGTTAATGGCTTCTTACTAGTATGTAGGAAAGTTTTTAATGGTTTAATATTAATTTTATATTTGATCACCTTAAAGTATTCTAATATATTTCTCCATTTACTGTCTTGATATCAAATCATTTGAAGTAATCATAATACTACTTTCTTTTTCCTTTTTAGCAGTAATCTCTGTTATTTTTGTTCCTTGTTTTATCTCAATGGCTAAAATTGATAGACTATTAATAACAGTGCTAACAGGACTAATTTATCTCTGCAACAAAAATAACTATAAATAAATATATCACTATTTATATGTCAAGAAAGATGTGCTTATACTGTTAAACATTTATTCCATTTCTAGTTTGTTTTTGTACTTATAACAGAAATTTATATTTTAAGCAAATGGCTTTTTATAGATCTTATGAGATATTGTTCATTGTCTTATTTGACCTATTAGTGTGTTTGCAATACATTTCCTAATATTAAGCAGTATTTATTTCTTTTAGATAGCTTAAAGGTATTATACACAAGGAAATTTGCTTTAAATCCAGTCTATAATGTTCAGAGACTCTCAGAATTGCATATTTGTAAAACTTTCAGGAAGTCCATAAAATAATAAAGTTTCTAAAGAAAAGAAAGTTCTGATAAACTCCATCTCTATACCAGTCTCTGTAATCAGGCAAATGTTTACATATGCTTCTTAGAATAATGAGCATTGGCATGGTTAGACCACTACACTACCTCACTGTGAGTTTAAGGAAGGTACTTCATGCAGAGAATTCAATCACAACATGAAGGCTTGCATTCATTAAATAATTCCAAAATTGATTCCTCTCTCAGATTCCCACCGATTCTATGTGATTCTTAATTGTGTCTCCTCCACCTTAACAAAAACTCACCCACCTAGAGAAGCAAAGAGATTCAGAGACCACGGCATCACCCCTTCCTCATGTTTTCATTTCTCTGCTCACTTTATTTAAACTTTCCCCCTAAGTCACTGATAGAAACTTCTTAAATGTCCCTTTCACCCACTGGGACTGTCTCACAACAACTAAGTTTGTACTACCTGCTCCTTGCCATTAATAATTTGGAACAGGTCTGACATCAAACTTAAGTTTAGCTAATGAGAGTCAAGTTTCCAAGAAGTTAGAATTGAGACTTAAAACATATATATGTTCATCTTAGCACATGTTCCAAACAGCAACCAAATTCTAAAAGTTGTGCTACCTACCCCAAGAACCTAGAAGGAGAGAAAACCCAGATAGGAAGAGCAAAACAAAGCAGGCAAAAAGACGTTTGGATTTCTGAAAGGTTTTGGTCCTTATAAACAGTTCTCTTCTTAGGCCCTTCTATACTCTGCCAGGGGGTTTCTTGACACATCCTCATAAATCCATCCTTTTAGCTTAAGCAAGCTTAAGTTGGTTTCTGTTACCTACAGTCAAACAGCGCTGATTAGTATGCCGACTCTGTCCTGCTCAGCTATAGAGAGGTAAGGAGACATTTCTGGAATTCTATCCAATACTTCTTCTTTATGATGAATAAGGTTCTCATGGCAACAGAAAAATCTTTGATTCTATACAAGATGTACAGTATTAATATTTTACTGCCTATAGACCAGACCAGAGGAAGAAATTGACATTGTTGCTTAAGTACCTGAAAAATCTGAACTCTTCTTTATTTTATGTCTTCTGATAAATTTTTACATTTAAAAAATTTATAGAAATAGCATTTTGTTCAACTGGTAACAATAAAAGTAATCCTAAGAGGCAAGTCTTTGTTTCCCTCCAGCTTCCCAAGTAAAATTTTGTTAAATAACACTGCTTATTAGGCTGTCAAAGTCTTATATGATACTTTTCTTTTAGAAATAATGTCTAAGAGAATTCATTCTCTCCTAAAAAAAAGATAAACTTGCTTCTATCATGTAATGAAGCTTATGCATTCCATCAAATGTCCCTTTACATTTTGACTGCTTAGGAAGCTCAGTGCTTAACCTAGTCCTTCCTTCTTACTATTGTACCAGATACAGTTCTTTACTAAATTTGTTTCTCCTCCTTTCAATTGTCTTGATGATGTACTTCTACTTGAACAGCCCTATGTGTCTTTTTATCAGAAACTGGCAAGGTATTAATAATGAATGAATGCTAACAGTAAGCCAATAATGAAATAAAAAATTGATAAACATCCTGAAAATTACTGAAAATCAAATTAGATATCCCAGGATAATCTACGTATACTCAGGTCTCTAACCCTATTATTATTATAGTACTATTATTACCAGCTATTGGAACACAGCCAAATTTTAAGCCATTAGCAAAATCAATCTCCAAGGAGCTCAAATCAAAGAGATTCTCTTTTAAGTTCATAGACTGAAATTCTTGTATTTTACATGACCCTCATCTGGAGTTCGTTTACTCTGTATCAGACACAGTTCCATTATGCTTCAGTGGGTTCCCGTTGCTTTCAAGATGAAGAACAAATTGTAGGAATGACCTATAAGACCTCACGATCTCTCTGGTCCTGTCTACGGCTTTGCCCTTATCTCTCCCTTTCATCTCAATTCCAGCTGTCTTTAACTCCCTAGAATAGGGACATATTCCCCTATTACAAACTTTAAGTCCAACAGACCTTCTCTTTCAATACTCATTGCAGATTACATAATTATACCTTCATGTGCTTTTTCTGACTGATATCTAAATTCCCCAAGAAACTTAGGTCTGTTTGAACTGTTTCTACCAGTAATGTATCTTTAGCACCTATCATAGTGTTTAACACATTCTATGGACTCAATAAATACATTGATGAAATTTTATGTGTGTTTTTGTGTTCATAGTAAATTGAAAGAAGCAAATTATGGAAGGGATCAGTCCCCAAAACAATCACAGCAACAGTACTCTGAAAATGTAAAGAGGAAAAAAAAAACTGTAAAAAGTAGACAGAACTCAGAAATCATTGGTATCTAGAGGCAAATTGTGTTAATAATCATTAGACATTATGACTTTTTTAGTAGTCTTTAATGGCATCATTATATTACAGTATGGTATGATAATTAAAGTCATCAAGGAAGGGTTAGGTTTTTATCTATGGTTAAGAGAGAAATTGGTAATTCACCTTTGAAGTGCTTTAATCCAATGTTTCTTTAAAAGATCTCCCTCTCTTCTGGAGATGAGCTTCAGTTAATGAAAAAGTATATTCATTTGCATTCCTCTTTCCACTGTTTAACAATTTAGATAAACAAAGTGTTCCCCAACCTCACATTAGGGTAAATAACCTTGCATTGTAACACTCCTCTTGCGCTCCATTTAATCACTGTAAGAAAATTATTTTCAAATTTCCCTTACTATTTATATTCTTAACAAAAGGAACGGCGTTATGTAATGTTTCACCAAATTCTGTTGAAAAAAGAGGGTCCTTTGGATTGAATGTAAACCAAATTGTGTCTCCCATTGCCTGAACAGAGTAAAAGAAGAAGTTTCCACTTGAATTCTAAATTGAAGATGACCTTGTGCTTTTTTGAGAAAGGCTGGCAGCTGAGGTCACTGGAGTGTATTATGATGGACAGTGCAGCACTGTGCGTGGCTCGGAGGCATGTCCTTTGTGTGGATTACAGCCAAACAGAAAGAATTAGACAACTCAGAGCATTCTATCATTTCATTTGAAAATAATGGTCAAAGTCATGAGCAGCAACCATCACAACTTTCATGAAAGAACAGCAGAATTCAATAGTTTCATCACTTGAGGCAGGCAGTTTGGCTATTCTCAGCCAAGTACTATGAATCCACCATATTCTGTACTAATTTCTTGTGTCACTCAGAGAAGCAGCATTTCTGCCGCCGCAGAAGGCAAATCTCATCTCCGCTTCATTGTATATAGTTCTACCTTACACGATACACCTCATTGCTTCAAATTGACCCAGTCGTTGAAAGAAATACAAAGAAAAAGAAGCCGTGGAAGCTTAACACAGAGCTTTTAGAATGTAAATATACAGCAGCTCCGAATCGCCCCCTCTTCCTCAAGTCATCTTACTGTTTAAAATGCTGAAAATCGGTTTCAAAACAAAATGTGAACAATGCCTTCTCTAATAATGGCATGAACAAAACATTTTCAAAGAAATCTAATCTGTTGTCAGTGGTTCCAAATGAGCCTCCTAAGTTGTTTCTGAAAGAGTGATATTTTGATTGATAGCGGCTTATTTTTAACTTCTGCTTCTTTCAGGAACAGATAAATGGTAGCACACACAAAAAAATGTGTTTGAGATTTAAAAGCAGGTGGAAAAACTCACACTTCTGATTAAAAGGGGGAACTGCTTCTTATCCTATGCTTCCCACTCTGCTGGAGTATATTCTATATATAGGAAGAATAGACACCCCTTGTCACTTCTCAAGTGTTTAGATACCAAAAAAAGTTGCGACTTACCATTAAAATTTACAGCCCGAATATAACCGAGTAGTTCTTTCCCATCAATGGTACTCATTCGTGGGCAAATGCCAATGTATCCAGGGCAGACATCTTTGTGCATATTGTGCAGGGCATAAGCCATGGAATACACAGCATCAATTACAAATTGGACCTTTCCCTCCTGTTCATAAGATGAATCCCGTGCAATTCGCTCCAGCCCTGTAAAAGAAAACGGAAAGCCATCAACTGGGGTTGCTGCTGCTGCTGCTAAGTCGCTTCAGTCGTGTCCGACCCTGTGCGACCCCAGAGACGGCAGCCCACCAGGCTCCCCCGTCCCTGGGATTCTCCAGGCAAGAACACTGGAGTAGGTTGCCATTTCCTTCTCCAATGCGTGAAAGTGAAAAGTGAAAGTGAAGTCGCTCAGTCGTGTCCGATTCTTAGGGATCCCGTGGACTGCAGCCCATCAGGCTCCTCTGTCCATGGGAGTTTCCAGGCAAGAGTACTGGAGCGGGGTGCCATTGCCTTCTCCATCAACTGGGGTTAGATTTCACTAAAAGAATGCATGAGGGCTAAGATTTTCATCATTTGAGGCACACCTAATGAGACAACACTATTTGATTTTACTCTTGATTATTTTGGTCCTATTCTTACTGAGTCAGGTTTTTAAACTGGGTATTGAATTTTCATTGGGAAAGAACAGAAACTATTCTATTAGCAACAAAAAGATATAAAGTAAATAAAAGACATATAGTTTCATTATCTTCATTTCCACCTTATTGAGTTCTATTATACTGTACATGCTAGTAATTACCTAGCATTTTGGTAGTGATTCGATCTTTTAAGTAAAATGTGTATAGACTGTTGTTCTTTTCATTCACCTCAGCTGCCAGAGCATCATCTAATAAGCAGCCCAAAATAAGATCTCCTCATAACCTCAGGTCTGTCCTTGTTTAGAATGTGCTGCTTGAGAGCTCTTTTTGTAAATATTAAATGACAATTATTTCCTTAAGTGCACTGCTTATGTCTAGGGCTTCCCTGGTGGCTCAGATGGTGAAGAATCCTCCTACAATGCAGGAGACCCAGGTTTGATCCCTGGGTCAAGAAGATCCCCCAGAGAAGAAAACGGCAACCCACTCCTGTATTCTTGCCTGGAGAATTGCATGGGTAGTGAAGCCTGACTGGCTACAGTTCATGAGGTCACAGAGTTGGACACAACTCAGCAACCAATACTATATCTTTAGAAGAATCATTCAATTTGTTTTCTTCTTAATTTCTTCTCCAATAAAAACTCAATTTTATGTTTTTATTGTTTATTTTTTCCAGCTTATTTTTATGTAATTGACATATAACACCGTGTAAGTTTAAGAAACATGATGTGATGATTTAATATACATGCATGCTGTGACATGATTACCACCATCAGGTTAGTTACCATATGCATCACTCACAGAGTTCCCTTTTTACTCCTTGTGGTGAGAACTTTTAAGATCTATAAGAACTTTCAAGTATACAATATTGTGTCGTTAACTATAGTCTTCTTGCCATACATTATATAAACGATGCAGAGCTCTTAAAATGAACGTCATTCAGAATAATTGTTTTAGGTATATTGAGGGTTGAGAATTGGCCTTGGAAATTATACCTTTAACTTCATGTTTATCATTTAACATGTGATAGAAATACAGAATTAAAAATGGAAGATAAATTTGATGTTAAAGTTAGATGAAATATAATTAGTTATAACCCAACCTTTTCATTCTAAAGATGAGGAAACCAAGATTATGGAGGTGAAATTCACTTAGACACACAGGGCAGATACGGGAACCATTCCCACTTCTCCAAATTGACACCAACATTCTCTCAGTCACCAGAAAAATGGGGTAGATGGCAAGCATATTGAACACACAAGGAAAAAACAAACAAACAGGTCTTTATATCTCTGTGCGGTGTCTTGTCTCCTAGATCCTAGAATAATCTTTACTGCTTATGTCTGGAATGTCATCAGGTGAGTTAAGGACATTGCGGGCTTATTAAAGAAAGCAAAAAGGATCTCCTCTCACTTTCACATTCCCCTAAACTTTTTACATCTGATAACACTAGGAGAGACCAAAAGCAAGCACTTTAAATTTTCCCATAAATGTCAGTTATTCAACTTTAATAAACAGTCTTTAAGTTCAACAAATATTATCTTTCTTCACACTAATGTATATTTCCTCTAACTTTAGAGAGGTTAATTTAAATGGTTATTTTATATTTGGGTCCTATACTCTGATAAAAACAGTGACTTTTTTCTAGACAAATGTAGTAGTTAATTTATTCATTTTCATTTATCTAATCATTGAACATTTTTTCCTCTGGTCTCAATCACTTATTATGCATGAGTGCTCAGTCATGTCTGACTCTTTTCAACTTCATGGACTGCCCGGATTCTCTGTCCATGGGATTTCCCAGGCAAGAATACTGGAGTGGGTTGCCATTTCTTTCTCCATGGGATCTTTCTGACCCTGGGATTGAACCCAAGTCTTCTGCATTGGCAGGCAGATTCTTTACCACTGAGTCACCAAGGAAACCTCAATCACTTATTATACTCAGGTCTCAGTGATTGAGGCTCCTAGGTAGTATTCAATGCTTATGTTCAGAATGTCATCAAGTGACCTGTGAAAACAGTCCTTCCAGCTTTTACCTAAAATTTCTTTCCCATGATTTTAACCACAAAATAGACAACTCACAAATAAATATTGAAAACTGGTCACAGTGACCAAAAAGATTCAGTTATTTCTTTAAAGATCTTATCTGGTGGCAAATCACTCTGGTTGTCTAGGACTGAGGAGCTTCTCAGGTCATAGGACCAAAACCTGGACAGTCCTGGGCAGGCCAGCATGGTTGCTTATAAAAAAGAGGCATATGACAAGGGAAATACAGTGATAAAAAACCTGAAATAACTACATTGAGGGCAGGTCCCTATCTATATACGGAGAGATCTTATGTCATTTATTTTGCATCACTGAACTGGATAACTGAAAATGAAGACTAGGCATCCCAGAGCAGTTGTTCCCATCTTAGTTATCTTTTTTAAGTACAGATTAAACAGCACCATTCAAACTTAATGAAACAGAATCTCCCAGCTTGAGGACACGATTAATCTGTAATTTCAAAACATAGATATCTGTTTTCACTAGTCAAATTACTTCTTTCCTTAACTAGTTATAAACTCCAATTAGTTTGAGGGAAGATTAAATATATCCAACTTCACTTTTTTTCTTTTAAAGTCCATAAGGCTGTCCAGTGACTATTGCCACACACATCAATGGATACTATAAGATGTTTTTCACAAATCAATGTATGTGCATGATGACAAACTAAAAAGCTGACCACTATTACCATTTCTAAACTTTAAAAGAAATCATCTGATTTGTTTTCATGCTGTTTAGACCCAAACTCGAACAAACTTTTTGGCCAACCCAATATTTTTCTATTCCTTAAAATTTCAAGTTCATAATGATGGTATAGATTTTACAGGAGCTAGAGTTTGCCCCTCACTTCCTATATATGCTTCTCTTATCACTAAAAAGAAGAATTTAGCAAGCTGACAGTGACTCATCAACTTAATTGGCTGTAAAATTTCAGTATGCTATAGTTTCTAAAGTTGGTGTTAATGTATTGCTATAAAGTGCTAAATATTGTCAAAGGCTCTGTGTCAGTCATCCATTTAAAACACTGGTTGTAAAGTTGTGATGAGTTTTAGTGTTTTTCTTAAAATTAACAACATATAGCTAAGTGTTTGTGTGGTGGGAGATGAAGTCAGCCTCATAAATTTTATAGCAAGATTGTTTTATGTTTTCATTAATGAAATCCAAAACTCAGACAGTATCTCATGTCCCTGGTACACAGAGTAAATGCTTATTTGTCTGGGCATTACTGCGTGGACCTCAGTTAAGGTCTTTGCAACCCAAGGTGCATCTTTTGGTTTTAGTCCTTCTTAGTGAAAAGGTAAATCTGCTCTAGTTTATAAAGTGCTGTATACATTACAGTGTGACTTCCTAAGATGAACCTGATATGAATTTTAAATTCTTTGATACATGGCTGTTAAGCTTTGTTTTCCAAGAATATCTAGTTTCTCAGGAGATAGTTTAGTTTCATAAACTGAGACCCTAGGGGCTATTTTCCTTTTCCTAAAATTATTATAAAACTCATAATGTTATTGCAGTGATGATCTTATAAACAGTTGGTCAATTCAATGGAAAAAATGTAAATCATATTAGACCTTTTATTCCCAGGAAAGCAAACATCCAACCAGTTGAATTTTTCACTACAGTCTTAGCATTTTGAATTCCATAAGAACTCTATTTTCCCCACTTCTTGACACACACGAGACAGGACTGTCATACTCTGATCCACTTTCCTGACAATGCACATGTATGTAGTAACTGCATAGTCATTCTTAAACCCGGCAGAATCATGCCAAGAACTGCACCACACACTGAAAAGTAATCATTAGCATATCAGCAAACATAAGTCATTTTATACTGAATTTAAATCGATTTTGTTTCAAGGACACAATAGGGGAAGGATGGGAAAGAAACATTAGCAAGTTCAATTAAACAGAAATAACTCCTAGGCACTAAGATATGCAAAGGAATTGTGTATACCTCCCAAACTGCAGAGGGATAAAAAACATGGGACCAGTGGTAAGGTGGAAAGACAAACTGACTGATGGAGAAAGCCAGAAGAACAGGACAGACCAGTTGGGCAGACCTGGACTGGGGTACAAGTTGCACAATTCAAAAGACCCGGGACAGTTTTCTGAACCTTACTGAGCTGGCAAAGTTGCTCACAGGGACCTCCGTGATGGGGTCTCCTCCTCTCCAGCCTCATCTGTAGGTACCTCCCTACCTTTCTCTGCTCCACTTTCTGGCCCTTGAGTACAACCTGAGATAATCAAACCACGGGACTTCACTTAGATGTTCACCCTGTAACTTTCTTTGCTGCATCCCAGGTATCTACATCTCAGTCTCAAAGGTTTAGGTCAGATTTCAACTCAAATTAGGCTGCAGTAGTGATACTTAATAATTTTTTTTTTTCAATTTAACAGCTCAGATCAGGTCAAGAAGCATCTTAAATATTTAGTTTAAATATTAAATATTGTTTGGTTGAAAACAAAGAACCAAGACTGGTATTTAAAATTACTTCTGGGAATGATATGTAAAGTACTGGGTTGGTCAAAAAGTCTGTTCAGGTTATGGAAAACCTGAATGAACTTTTTGGCCAACCCAAGAAATTGAAACAAATATAAGTTGAAGGTAGAGATACAATTCAGGAGGCAGGACAGAAATAGGTTGAAACAGTGGATAAGGATAACAATGAGAGAAAATATATTTTAGATGTTAAATTAACAGTATTTAGAAACCTGATAAAATATGGGAGTAAGAGTTGGAGGCAATCAACAACTCAGGAGTTTTGAGGATAGATAGTAGATAATGGCACCATTAGCAGAATTTGGAAAATCAGGTTGTTAGGGGAAGCACACCAACTGAAACCGCCCACCCTGGCCAGGCACCATAGTAACCATTTGCATGAGTTGTTCCACGACAGGAGGTCCTGGTAAGGAACATGGAACTAACAAGCCACCACTAACCAGAAGAGTTTGGCAAAGGTCAAAAGGAGACACCACATGTCCGACCACCTTCCAGAATCCTTCTCTCTGGCATCCATTTGGCTGAACAAGGCGTGCACCACCAGGAAGGACTTGAGTCAGAATAATTGGCTAAAGACCACCCATCACCAGAAACTAATCCCATCACCATAAAACCTGTGACTGCAAGCCACGTGGCAGAGCTGTTCTCCTGGGTTCCCTTCACTGCTGCCCTCCACCCGGGTGCCCTTTCCCAGTAAAATCTCTTGTTTTGTCAGCACGTGTGTCTCCTCAGACAACTCATTTCCGAGTGTTAGACAAGAGCCAAGTTTCTGGCCCTGGAAGGGGTTCCCCTTCCTGCAACTAGGTGAACAAGAAGGCTCCATTTATTGCAGTTAAAAAGACTGATTTTTAAATTCTATAGTGTTTTATATCCTCTAGCATAAGATTCTATAACATTTATATTCTCTAACATAGAATTTATATAAGATAAACTTTATATAAATTTATCAAATTATTGAAAGAATACAGGCCCAAATGTCTAGAATAATGCTATAACAGTGAGACAGTTGATTATAACACTGAAATAATTTATACCACCTTGGGGTAAAATGGATTTACCTGGTGGCTCAGATGACAGAGAATCTGCCTGCAACGCAGGACACCTGGGATCTATCCCTGGGTTGGGAAGACCCCCTGGAGAATAGAATGACTACCCACTCCAGTATTCTTGCCTGGAGAATTCCATGGACAGAGGAGCCTGGTGGGCTACAGTTCATGGGGTCACAAAGAATCAGACTTGACTGAGTGACTAACACTTTCACTTTGGAGTAAAACACCTTATACAGTGCTGCCTCTAGATCAATGGTTTGCAAATCCAAAGACTTATGCTCAAGTCATGATCCCTCTGACATTCATTTATTTCTCAGTAGAAATTAGAGGACTGAACAAGATGTTCAATGTGGGTCCCTTCAGTTCTAAAATTCTAGAATCTAGGGCAACTTCTTTTATTTCTGTTTCCTCCTTACACTTTCCAAGATCACTTGAAGATCGTATTAGGGTATGATGGAACAGACACTACTAACTCAATTCTCCAAAACAGTTAGGAATATCCAGTAACCAAGACCTGGATATTCTGCATTAACAGAAAAAAAGTACCAAATGTCAGCCTGGATTTTTCTTCTTGAATTCTCAGACTGATTAAATGCATCACTACATTTTCATTATTCTTAGACTTGAGCTATATATTGAATTTGGTTCCTCACAAAGGAGAAACATTTTCATTTATCTTTTTAGTTTGATCCAAAGGTTAAAAGAATCAATTATGGAAAATCAATTATGAAGATGTGAAAGGGAAGAGTGAGGACACCAACAATTAAAACGGGCAGGACTCTTCACAGATAGCCTCTCTTTGATCATAAATTATCATTATTCCTTTTTTCTTCTTCCTTTTTTTAAATGGATAAAAGAACTAAGACTCAGAATGTTGAATAATTTATCCAAGATCATACAAGTTATGGCAGGAAGTGGTCAGGTCAGGTCTGACACCAAACCTCTCCCATTTACTGCTTAACTTCTTCCTCCTCTGTGAAGTTTTCTTTGATTCTCTCAGTTCAGGCTTAATTTTTACTTCTCTGAATTCCTGTTTAATGTTCAGCCATTATGACTGGCTTATCTCCTAGTAAAGTATAGAGATTGTGTGTTCATGTGTGCCTGTTGTGTGTGTGTGTGAATCTTTAAAGAGACTAGCGGAGCATGGATTAAAGAATATTATAAAATAATATACACTTTTACAGAAATCCTAATAAACACTAACAAATATCAACAAATGGCAGTATCTATATTGAAATGCTAAGCGGGGGAATACATTTCAATAACATCTTAAGCACTTTTCTAAACTACAAAAAAAAATTTTGTTTGTGAATTTCAACCATATACCAGAGATGAAATTAGCATAAATGACTGAAATTCATAAGCAAGGTGACTGGATATTTGTAGTGAAAAACCAAAGTTAATAAGACCTATAACTTTATGTTTATAAAATATAAATGAGCATTTTAGCTTTGGAGGGTAAGAATGTACCTTTGTGCATGTATTTATACGTCTAGAGGATTTCTCTAGGAAAACACCACCAAGGTCAGGAGAGAATTGCACACCTAAGGTCCTGCTTCATAGATTCTATAGTAGGCTTTGTCAAGGACCTTTATAAACAGATGCATTAGACTAGCCAACTAACTTGAGGCTTGGCTTTATCTATCTACATAGGGCATGCAAAAATGAGAAGGTAAGGGTCCTCTACAGAGAATCACTTGCTCTCCATCTTCTTCTGTAATTTAAATATAGTCCCGAGAATCAAAAGCTCTTAGCTACCTGAGGACACATCAGGAGACACTTGTAAATCAACAGTGAAGAGTGCTACACAGCTCACAATAACTCTCCTTTGTGCCTGGCAGGAAATGGAAAATGCTTCAGGCAGGTGCCAGCTGTCCCCTTCAGGTGTTAAATTTTCCATGCAATGCCCTAGGGTTTTCTTAAAACACTGAAAAACCTAAGGTAAGTGGCAAATAAGATTGAGTGTATCTTCAGGCAAAACCACCAGTTTAAAAGAAAGGTGTTCAGAAGAGAATGTCATTTCATAGATATATCTAGGTCCCTAAACAAAGAATAGGCATTTGATAAAATTCAAACAGTTACATTTTTCTACATAATTATCTTAGATCATATACATTAGAGACAAATTTTGATTCAAAACAGTATGTAAAGATGCTGATAAATAGTAGACTTTATCATTGAGTTTTTCTCTTTAAAGTGTATTAAAGCTCCCCTATTGAAGAATTCAAATTGTCCCTTCATATTTTCCCCTTCAGGGGACAGGATTTCAACGGTTTTCTATTTCAAATGCCCCACCTTCCACTCAAAATTATATTATACTTCTCATTGCAGACCCTATGACACACTTTAAGATTTGTCTTAAACATTTTTTTCTAATTATAAAAGTAAATCACAGTCTTTGTAGAAAAGTGAGGGGGAAAGTATAAAGAAGAAAATAGAGAAAATTTATTGATCCACCATATTAACCAATGTTTGCACACTGGTCTATTGCCTCACATCATTTTTCTTCCCCTCTTTATTTCTAAAAATTAAGATAATTCTGGTATACTTTTAAAATATGCACTATTCACTTCACCTTTAATGAGGATTTCCCCTCATTTTAGGAAAGCATGGTTTTCATACCACTTGAAATATAGTTCACTTAATGGATTCAGGTGTCCGCATTTAATTCCTGATATCCAAAGTGATATTTGGTGTAAGGTAAGGATCTGATTTTATGTTTTCTAAACTGCAAACCTATTCTCCTATTGAATGAATATTCTTTTTTCCCATTAATTTATATAAAGGCACTTTTAACACATATCAGACTCTTACATATTCTTGGATATGTACATATGGAAATTCTGGTCTAGGATGCTTGTATTTTAACATGCCAATGCTCCTTTATTCTTCTCTTTTGCTTTTTACAAATGTTGTAATTCTATAGATTGTACCATCTGTTCATGCAAATTCTATCAGTAGTTTTATTTTTTTAATTCTTGATAATTTTTACAAATAAACGTTAGAATTATTTAAACGTTTCGGTAATTGAATCTTTTCTTAGAATTGCATCCGTTTTTTAAGTTAGTTGCAGAAGACTTGCTGTAGAGCTGCAATATTCAAGCATTCCCATTTGTGGACCGAGGATTTCTACTTATTCAAGTCTTTTGGAATCCTCAGACAGATGTGCTACTTGCTCATTTCCTTTCAAGTAATTCCTCAATATTTTGTGTTTTTGAACTTTATCAAGTAGAATTTTTCATTTTATTTTTAACTGATTCTTCACGGTATAATTCCTAAATTCCAATTTACTTTTAATGCTCAACATTTTCTTCTCTCCTTATTTAAACTCTATGCATCCAACAAGTCCCAGATTAAGTCCTCTCTCTTCTACAAAACAAGCAAAAAAAGTATGGGCTCTGAGATCAGAAGATGAGACTTTGCCTCTGAGTTATTCTTTATTCAGAAAATAGGAATGTACACCTATTATGCATGGCTGTTGTAAGCACTGAGATAACATAGAGGATCTGGCATGTTACATAGTGAATAAACGGACACCATTATTTGTTATGTGGGGCTATAACATAGTTCATCTTCCATAATGTGCAACCCTTTTCCAATTACCCAGACAAAAGAAATCACAATATAAACCCAGGATTTAGTTTCATATATTCATTCAATAAGTATAATGAAGGCAATTTAGTTCAGTGATTCGGAACAACCACCCTGCACCCAGTCTGCCTGGGTTCAAGTCTCAGCATCGCCAATTGTTATCTATGGGACTTTAAGTTCCGGAATACCTCATGCCTCAGTGTTCTTATCTGTAAAATGGGATAGTAATAGTATCTCACCCCATAGGGATTGTCATAATTAAATGAGTTAACATATATAAGGCAGTGTGTTGAAAATAGGAAGTACTATATAAGGGGATGTTGTTATCATCTCTATTGTCTATCATCATTTGTCCTTGTATGATATACTAAGCACTGAGCTGGATACAATGGTAAATCAAAACTCACCTAGTCCTGATGTCATAGAAAGATATTAGGATTAAGATCTAAATGATTGGGTGAGAAAGGGAAGTAAGAGGAGCACAAAAGGCAGGGTGACAGTAATCATGAAGAAATCTTGAACATGTAATGAATAAACTAGGAATTCTCATGCTAAAACAACCCTAAAAATCAGCCGCTCTACTGTTTTTAAACTTCATGCCTTGACCTATTAGTGGTTCTTAAAATCAGCGTAGTGAGTCACAAACAGCATACCTTTAAAGAAAAGAGTAATCAAGCACATCACGTATAGTAACAGGAAGTAATAGTTGAAGCTTTTATTTCAGTTGCAAGACATGTGTGTACTAGGTTGCCATGTACAACAAATTATTAATCTTCAATGAAGTAAAAAAGAAAAAATGGAAACTCACTGACCTAGTCCAATCTTCCTATTTTACAAACAATGAACCTAAGGTAGAGGAACACTGAGTGATGTCTTTAGATCTGATAGCTGATTAAGAGATAGAACCATGATAGAACCTTAACCACTTCATGCCATGGCTCTTCCCTTCATATCACTTTGCCTCTTTTCAGCTGCATTTTTGCTCCCTTCCTACTTGAGTTCCACCAAGAATAAGTAAAACTTGAGGGAACCTCTAAATGAGTTTGCCCATCATGAAATGAAAAGCCTTAAAAGAATCACTGAGTGAATTATGGGAAGAAATGAAGGGGTGAGTTATGGTAAGGCTCTCACACCAACTTAACAGGAGTATTGGTGAAAACCAATAACATTCAAAGCAGCATTTTTTTTGGTAGAAAATGCCAAAAACATAAAAGCCAAGGATTTAATGACAGAAACTTAAAAAACAAAGAAAACCTGAAGTACTTTGAGTATAAGATGCAAATCTTTGAAATGGACATTTTAGGGTGTCTGTCTGTAGTCCTGGACTACCCAAATGCAAAAGGAAAACAATCATTGCTTCTGTACAATGTGGTCCATCCTCTGGGTGACTGACTGGGTCCTTCACTCCTCTTCCCAATTTTAGGGGTCACAGCACAGGCGTAGGTATAATGCCAGAGGCTGATTAAAGCAGGTCGCAATCTGTCTGGGAGAGTTTCTATGTCATCCTTCACAGGGACAGGGACCAGACAAGATGACCTCTCTTGCTGCCTTCCAATTAATTCAATCATCCTCTGCTTCTATCAGACACCTTAAGGGATGCAAACCATCTACTCACACCACGTCCTCACCAGGAATCAGTAAACACAGAGGCTGCAGACTGTGCTTAATGAATAAGTGAGATTCATCTTTCAGTGACAATTCTTAATTTACAGCTTGTTTCTAAATAGTATTTTTTTCTCTCCTAATGATCTGAAACTTCATGAAGATTGGTGACTGGATCTGCCTCCTGAGAATACCCACTGGGCATAGTATGGTGCTCAAATACTTCTTAAGTGAGTATCAATGTCTGTTAAACCAACTTGCATCAAGTTTCTTTCTAAAGAAGGCTTATATCAATAAAATAATCCCAATTAGCTGTGCATAATAACACCTCCATCTCCTTTGTTTTAGTATTCTATGAAGTGTCACTCCAGGAAACTATTATGGGATATAATAAAGTACAACTGGGAAAACTTCTGTCAAATAAACTAAAGCTATGCCTTTCAATTTTATGTTCAAATAAATGTACATAAAAGATAGCATCAGTAGGGGTGTTCTGTTTTTTGTTTCTCTATACTCAAGACTGGTAGGATAATTTCCATAATAGAGGAAATAGAACATCTGAGACTAACTGTCTTAGACAGTGTTGAAACAACAGATCCAAGATGAGGTAAGTGTTCATTTCAAACTCCTTATAAATCAGGAACCTGTGACTGTATTTGCTCACTTCCTAAATAATCAATAAAACATCAGTATTCATTAAGCCAAACTGATACACACAGTTGCCCAAGATCAAACATTGTGGTTTTTGATTAGAAATTTACCACAGAGTAGATTTGTTTCACATCATTTTTTTTTTTAATCTAACTGGTATAAACTGTAGTTTCCTTCACCATTACATGTAAACTAAATAATAGCTCATGATTTAGTGTGAGTCCTATATGGACCTAGAACACCTATATGGACCTTTCCAAGACAAACATGGAATTCTAGCTCTGTAACCCCGAAGATTCTGTTCTGGCAACCAGCTCTGGTTTGAACTGGAAAGTCAGAGCACAACTAGTTGGGAGCTCCCATTATTACCCCTGTATGTGAATGCAAAGAAAAAAGAAATTGAAAATATTTCCATCTTTAAACTTTTAATGCATGCAAATGCAAAAAGAATTGAAAATATTTTCATCTTTAAACTTTCATCACATGCTTTAAATACCAAAACACATTTTGTGAGAAAAATTATAAATAGAATTTGATATATTTAGAACCAATGTGAAAATTGTATCCTGAGATGCACTTTTAAATTTATTTCTAACAAATCTGCTTTTTTGAGTCTGTTCCCAGTGGTTTATTTTTACTCCCCAAATTATGTTACTAGTATCAAGGACTTGAGTAGAAAACAGGGAGACATGATAAAGGAAACATATAGACATAATGGCTCAAATGAACAAATTTTCATAAACAGTCTTCTTTTTAGAGGCTAAGAGGAAGAGACATTCAATGGGATCTATTGTGAGCCAATATCCATGCTAGACAAATATAATATGTTTTTACACAATTCCTGTAATAACTCCATGAAGCAAATTTTATTATTTTTTCCATTTTTAAGATGAGGATGTATGTGCATACTAACTTGCTTCAGTTGTGTCTGACTTTTTGTGACCCTATGGACTGTAGCTTGCCAGGCTCCTCTGTCCATGGGATTCTCTAGGCAAGAATACTGGAGTGGGTTGCTACGCCCTCATCCAAGGGATCTTCCCTACCCAGGGACCAAACCCACATTTCTTATGTATCCTGCATTGCCAGGCAGGTTCTTTACCACGAGTGCCTCTGAGGAAGCCCCCCATGCACATAGTAACATCTCAATAAATGTACCCTCTATCCCATCCTTTCATGCTTGTCATCTCAGAATCAAAGGGTCCTTTCTTCTGCCATGTAATGAAAAGTTACAAATAGACTTAGGTCCTACCCCTACGGATTACTTCTTGTGGCAACGTCTTATCCTTCACTTTCTAAGTACAATCCTATAGCCAATTATGTTCCTTGATAATAACTAATTATTCTAGCCCACACTCTAATGGCTTAGTAATAAATATGATAAACAAAGAAGACTCAAAGCCTCTCTATAGTTATTATAATTAGCATGTATAGACATTTTGTTGATTAACTGGATGCGTTGATCTCATTTGGAAAAAGATCAGATTAATGTGACAAAGTGCTTTTGAACTGCATGACTGTTTTTCACTCTTTTTCTCAGCTAAGTTCACAAATGGAGTCATTTTCAGTGCTGTATTCTCAGTCTGCAAATGCTGTTTTCCTCAACAATATTGGCTCTTTTCTGCCCCCATAGTCAGGGGCTATGTCTAACCAAGTTATGAGGGAGACCAAGTTCATTTCCAATTCTTCTTGCTTCTGTAGTTCTTGATCATGTTTCTCCTCTAAACAGCCATGCTCCTGTCCCTTCATCCCTGCCCAACAAGTGCCTGACACCAGCAAGATAAACTGCTTCACAAAGAGATACTCAAGGCTGATAATGTTCAAATTGGGACGAGCCTGAGATTATTTTCTTGACATGCCTTCACTTCTGGAATGCATGTAATCAGCATATCGTATGTAGGAAAGAATCGCCAAATATAGATGGCCATTTATTTCAACTATTCCAATAATGATCCTCTCCCCAGATTTCTAGGAATCAACAAAGAGGGGAGGGACAACTCCAGCCAAATTCTACAGTATTCCTTTTTTATTGGATACCAGTCAATTGATATTACATATGGAAAAAACATTTAGCTTTAAAAAGATTTCCTATGTATAACTTTTATTAATAACATTTCTACCTTTCTTCAAAGACAAAAATTCACTATTACAAATACAGAAAAAAACATTATCAAATATTATCAAACCAATTGCTATTTTCCTCTCAATCTAATTTTTAAAAATCTGCCTATCAAGATCTTTTATTCCTATTATAGTTACAAAATGATGAATAATTTTCTATTTACTTTGATCAATTTTCCAGGTGGTATCTCATCTTCTTTATTACATAATTTACCATTTATTATGTTTTGCTCCTTCACTTCATAATCATCCCCAGCTTTTACTTGCTATGGCATAGACTTCTGTGCTTCAATAATTTGCTAGATCTTTTAATTATATTTTTGGATATTTTATCTCATCTCCTGCACATATTTGTAGGTCATCACACCTCAATTATGGGCTTCCCTGGTGGCTCAGATGGTAAAGAATCTGCCTGCAATACAGGAGATCCAAGTTCAATCCCTGGGTCAGGAAGATCCTCTGGAGAAGGGAATGGCTACCCACTCCAGCATTCTTGCCTGGAGAATTCCATAGACAGAGAAGGCTTAAAGGCTACAGTCCATAGGGTTGCAAGAGTCAGACACGACTGAGTGGCTAACACTTCACACCTCAAATATGCAACTTCTTCAAAGAAGGTAAATTCCACTGAAATATAATTCTTAGTACCTTCAGTAATTTTCAAAGAAATTCCTAAACCTTTCATGTTATGATCAATTTCATTATCTTAGCTAAAAGATGTCAGTTGAGAATAAAATTCAAATAACTAAAGATGAGGAGGAAATTCCCACCTACTTCTTTCTATTTCAAAGTATCATATTAGAAAATTCACTTCTACCATTTACTTCCTCCAATCAACCTTTGGTCAAAACCAAAAAAACAACAAAAGTCATCTAAAAAAGGTATGATTATTCTATCATTCAAAAACTTATTTCCAATATCCTTTATATTTATTTTATTCCTTATTCTACAAATTAAATGTGCTTTTTAACATTTTCCATTCTACTGATACTACAGTCTTCCTGAATATTGCCCCCTTTTTCCCAGAGTCACTCAAATATCTCTTAGGCCTTAAAAGGTGGGGAAATTTGGTTTCCCTATCTATTGCAGTGATAAAATACAATTACATTAAAGTACATAAAGAGTGAATTCTAGTTTATTCTTTACATGGTCTTTATCATAAGTATAAACATACAATTAGTAGCAAACCAAGAAAACATTTAGACTAATTAGGCCTAGGCTCTAGGAAATGAGTTCACAGACTACACCTGTGAGACAGCATTCAGGTCGATTCAGTCAATTTAAAACAAAACAAAAAAAAAAAATCAGCTCAGAGATAGAAGAAAAAAAATAACTGTCAATAGTTCTGCTTTTCAGCTGATATAAATGCAACCTTTATGAAAGATAAGCTATTCAAGCACATGGAAATAGATCTCATGCTGTCCAGATCATATTTAAGATCTTATAACAGAGGGCATTCTACCTTTGAAACAGCCTCTGAACCCCCTATATGACAAGGAAGAAAGAGAATTAGAACAAGGAGCAGAGGGGAACAGCATCAAATATGATACAAATGAATACAGATAGAAAAATAAGATGTTTTGTTTCCAGTATACACGTAGGTTTCTACAATATGATTTATGGCACACAGTAAGATAATCACTATAAACATCTTACATATTTTACACTTATTTTACATTTCCTGCTTGCCAGAAGCCACGTTGAAAAAATCTAAGCTAGCTTAATAATGTTCAAAAGACTAACAACTACCACAAAAAATGGCAATGAAACACAGTAACAGTGTAATTACTATTCAGCAAGGCGCAGAATGGAAGCATCCTTTCTCTAGCTGTAATCAGTTTATAATTATGGCCCTACAAACAAGGCAACACATAAAGAAAAAGCAAGAAACTCCTACTCAGCTTCCATGTTATAAATTTATGGGGTCTTGAAGCTTTTTATCTTCACCGCCCTGACAAATGACAGAGACTCCAAAGTTCTTCAGCGGCTGCTCCCTTCCTCAGCACCAGTATCCAGACCAGATGTACAGGTTAATGTTCCACAGAAGCTAATTTATTTTTTAAGGCTAAAACCCCATAGAGCATGACAAATAACACAGGTTTAAAATATAAATAATTAAAACTAAGCATTAGGAGAAAGTAGCTACTATTTTGTAACAAATAACAAGCCTAAACTAACATGAAACATGCTCTATCTAAAATATGTGGATATCATCTAATTGTATGACTTGCTAAAATGATTTTATTTCAGTGGAATAGAAAGTGTGAGTTGCCTTTTGCTACTGTAACCATTTACATCTTCTATAGAGTGACTTTCTAGAGAAGTCTGCTATATAGATTATGCTATACAGACTCAGAGATCAATTTATCTCGAAAAGAAAGACCATAATGACTCTTGTAATTTATTTAAAGAGTTGAATACTCTTTTGTCTAAGTGCTAGTTTGGAGTATGGTATTCACTATCTGTTTAATTGCAAAAGCAGTCTATGTAAGAGCATATTCTTAAAGACATTGTCAATGAAATTCTAGCTTTTTTAAAACAAATAAAAAAAAAGCACATGATTAGCATAATCAAAGTATACATTGAAATTTCTTTTTGTTTGATAAATATGGAGTTACTGTACTTGCTAAAAAGAAATCTGTTATGAAACAATAAGGATGAAAGAGATAATATACACATTCACATATACATTTTAAATTAAATGTTGGGTATTGGGCTTTGCGAGGTCCCGCAAAGATACCCTGCTTATTTAACTTATATGCAGAATACATCATGCCGACTGCTGGACTGGATGAAGCACAAGCTGGAATCAAGACTGCTGGATGAAATATCAATAACCTCAGATATGCAGATAACACCACACTTATGGCAGAAAGTGAAGAGGAACTGAAGAGCCTCTTGATGAAAGTGAAAGAGGAGAATGAAAAAGCTGGCTTAAAACTCAACATTCAAAAAACTAACATCATGGCATCTAGTTCTATCACTTCATGAAAAATAGATGGGGAATCAATGGAAACAGTCACAGACCTTATTTTCTGGGGCTCCAAAATCACTGCAGATGGTGATTGCAGCCATGAAATTAAAAGACACCTGCTCCTTGGAAGAAAAACTGTAACAAACCTAGACAGCATATTAAAAAGCAGACACATTACTTTGCCAACAAAGGTCCATTTGATCAAAGATATGGTTTTTCCAGTAGTCACGTATGGAGGTGAGAGTTGGACCATAAAGAAAGCTAAGTGCCAAAGAACTGATGCTTTTGAACTGTGGTGTTGGAGAAGACTCTTGAGGGTCCCTGGACTGCAAAGAGATCCAACCAGTCCATCCTAAATGAAATCAGTCCTGAATATTCATTGGAAGAACTGATGCTGAAGCTGAAACTCCAATATTTTGGCCACCTGATGTGAAGAACTGACTCACTGGAAAAGAATCATTCTGGGAAACATTGAAGGCAGGAGGAGAAGGGGATGACAGAGGATGAGATGGCTGGATGGCATCACCAACTCGATGGACATGAGTTTGAGCAAGCTCCAAGAGTTGGTGATGCAGCCTGGTGTGCTGAATACCATGGGGTCACAAAGAGCCAGATACAACTGAGCAACAGAACTGAACTGGTGGCTCAGTGGTAAAGAATCCGCCTGCTAATGCAGGAGATGCTAGCTCGATCCCTGGATCAGGAAGATCTCCTGGAGAAGGAAATGGCTACCCACTCCAGTATTCTTGCCTGGGAAATCCCAAGGACAGAGAAACCTGGTGGGCTACAGTGCATCAGGTCACAAAGATTTGGACACAATTTAGTCACTAAACAGAAACAACAGTGGGCTTTGCATTAGTATTTATTCACACAGTTGCATTTGTCATTGTAGGAAACCATTATATCAGCATTTTATTTAAAAGATTGCTTCTTTTTCATAAAAACTATGGCTATAAGTCCTGGAGGTGAATCAGCTGTGTGTTTAGATAGTTGTGCCAAGGAGATCAGAGAGTGAAGAAAAATTTGCCAAGTCAGAGACCACCTCTGGAGACAGGATGCACTAATAGAGACAGGAACATATGGTAAGGATGGTTCAGAGTCCAAACAGGTGAAGGTGAATGGGGAAGAGCAGCAGTGATGCCCCATGAACCGTAGGTGCGGACAGGAATGGGAGACTCAGGGAGAAAGAGCTCTGAGTGCAAGGACTCGACATGAACTCAATGGGTGCTGACTGCTTTGCTAGACTGTGAAATGTGAGTCAGATGTTTTTCCTATTTTGGGGAGGGAGGGCTAAATAGGAAGTTTGAGATTCTCATTAACTCTTTGGGATCACTAGGGTGCCATTTGATAAACGACAGTGCCAGTGTTCTGGTGTTCTAAATGGAGCCCGAGCATCTGTTGGAATAAATGTACATCCCAAAGTGGCCAGCTTACTAATATAGAGTGTGACCCCACCCAAAGAATGCATCTGAGTGATAATGACTGGTACATGTCATACATGCAGTTATTCTATTAAAGAGACGGAGAAGCTGAAAGAGAGAGAGAGGTCTATCAAGCCTCGCATGCATTTCTTAATAACATCATACTACTACAGACTTACTATTCTCAAAAAGGACTGAATTTGAGATGTCAGGTTGAGATAATTGAATATCTTCACATCCTAGCAGTTTTCTTTATTGTGACTTGCACGTACAACACAGACCTTCTATTAGCATTGTTATTTTCTTTCCACCATCTGTACTACATTCATGTTTTAATGTAAAGCATTGTCTGTGTTGTTTTGTAGGAGACAACTTTCCAAGACCAGTTTTTTTAAGTCCTGCTGTAACCAGGGTGGCTGCCAGCTCCAGGCAGTGACTCACATATCGAATTCTGCATACACTCAAGTACAGAAACAAGGAGGAGGGCATTCCCTTTTCTCCTTGTGTAGGAGCTCTGAATGGGAAACCGACTTGTAACGTCTACTGCCAATTCACGGGGCTGTGTCCAAAAGCATAGCCCTTGCACACTCTTTCGAAGTATTTTGCTCATAATTATTATTTGTTGCCATCAAGTGAGAAATAGCCTCTTGGCCACAGCTCTTGGGTGAAGGACCCATAAGAGCAGTTAACTGAATGCCATTAAAAAAAAAGAAAAACTCTAAAGCAGATAAACATCAATTGTAATCAGGTCACTAATCATTGTGCTGAAATGGAACGTGTAATTGCAGGGGAACAGGTTTTTTGGAAAGATGGAGGGATGGAGACAAAGATACTGAATAGCACACCTGAATATTCTGCGTTCTTCCTCAATGCAGTATCAGATGATGCTGAGTTTTCTTCAGAAATTAGGAGTGCCTGGTATTTGTTAATACCCTCTCAAAATAAGCTCACAGATTCTAAATGAGACGTTTCCAGAGGGGCGATTGAGAGACCTGTGGCGCATGCAAAATGCTGCTGTAACCTCCAGTGTCTGCCAGGATGACCCTCTGGAGGGCCAGGTTCATGGCTGCAGTGTATCCCTCAGGAAGAGAGAACTGGGGAAGGCCAACAGGGGCACCGCAGGTTATTTCAGTCCTAGTGGCCTCCCACTTATGAACAGTATGTTTTCCTAATTAGAATTTTAAAAAACCTCACAGTGAATGGTGTGTTGTCTTTTTACCAATATCCACTGATGCTGGAAACCCAGAGTAATCAAGGCTACATTAAAAAAAGAATTTTTTTTAATTAGAGTATAGTGGCTTTACAATGTTATGTAAGTTTCTACTGCACAGCAAAATGAATCAGTTATATGTATACAAATATTCCTTCTTTTTTTAAATCTCCTTCTCATTTAGGTCACCACAGAGAACTGAGTAGAGTTCCTTGAGTACATAGTAGGTTCTCATTAGATATCTTTTGTATATAGTGTCCCATGGACAGAGGAGCCTGGAGGACTCACAGTTCACAGGGTCACAAAGAGTCGGACACAACTGAGCTTATGGACACACACACATGCATCAGTAGTGTATACATTTTAATCTCAATCTCCCAATTCATCCCATCCACCCGCTTCCTCATTGATCCATATGCTTGTTGTCTCCGTCTTCAGTGGTCCACACAGTGTATGTGGTCCCTGGATGGGCCACAGCAGCAGCACCCGTCAGGGAACCTGATAGAAAAGAAACGCCTCAGGTCTCACCCCAGTTTCACCGAATCAGAAACTCAGAACTGGGGCTCAGCATTCTGCATTTTAACAAAGTGATTCTGAGGCACTGTGAAGTAAGAGCCACTGGTTTAAACTGTGAGCAGTTAGCTGTAATTCCACATTACTCTCAACTCTACTCATTAATTAACCTGAACCTGGTGATCTTCCTGACTTTACCATCACAGCTCTTATATTTCAAGGAGTTTCAAGCCCAAACAAATCCATGGTTCTTGAAAATAAAGCTATTTTTCTGACCTTAAAAAAAAGAAAAAGAAAACCCTCTATGTACATTACCAGGTGATTTTTCCTTCCCAGCCAGTATACTGACTCTGTCGAAGCCATTTCAGTGACTGAGGGAAACAGAACAATATTTGCCAATTGTCAGCAGGATGTCCAGCCATCGTCTGTGCCCATGTTTTCTGTGGTCCTTCCTGCACTGCCCCTTGGTACAGAAGATACAAGCGCCTTCCTCATTCCTCATTCCCTGTCTTCTTCTTCCCTGTTGAGGTCCACTCCTAGAATTTACATCACATTCTTTCCTGCAATATAATTTGTACTGCAGAATACTCCTTCATGTTCATGCTAATCCCCTAAACCTCATTTCCCCTCCTAGAAACAGAAAAAAGTTGGGAGGAGTGTGTCGTAGTAATCAAGCTGCCAAGTGAAGCTTTTCACGACAGTTCTACCAGTTCATTTTCAAATATTCACCTGGTTATTTGTTTTCTTTTTCTACTTGTAATAAAAAGTGTCCCTTTTTTTTTTTTTTTTTACTTCCTTTCTGAGCTATAGTTTAAAATTTAAAGTAGCGGTTTCCTTGTAACAGCTACCATCCCACTGCACTTTTAGCTTTTTTTTGCCTGGTTTGGTCTATTCTAATAAAAGATGGTTATGATAGAGTAGAAAGGTCATTACAGGTCAGAAGGTCTACATTCAAGGGACGATTTGGGCACTTACAGGCTGATAAGCACATGACACTTAAAAGTCTGAGCCATGATCTCCTGATCCAGAAAACAGAATTAATAATTATCCCTGGCCTGCATGCTTCATACAACACTTAAGATCAAATTTTAAAAGGTATAGGACTTACAGATACACACTACGATATATAAAATAGGTAAATAACAAGGACTTATTGTAGAGCACTCAATATCTTTTAATAACCTATAATGTAGAAGAATCTGCAAAAGGATATATATATATATGCATATATATATGTAAGTACATATGTATGTAGAACTCAATCACTTTGTTGTACACCTGAAACTAACACAACACTGTAAATTAACTAGACTTCAACTTTTAAAAACATATGTTTTAAAAAAATTTGAGCAACCAAATAAAACTACCTACAGGTAAGGTGATTAAAAGAAAAGTATGTGAAGTCACTGCGGACACAGTAAACCTGAGTTACTAGTATCAGTGACAGAGCTGACAGACTCAAAGCAAAAACCAGTAGAATTAGGACTTGAAAGTCATCATGTCTCCTCAGATTAAGAGTGATTTTTTAATCTACAGAGTCAGAATACCACAAACCACTCAGACAAATTGATCCAATTGATTAGCTAATAAATGTTTGTACCCTGCTAATTTGCTTCAGTCACGTCTGAGTCTGTGCAACCCCATGGACTATAGCCCACCAGGCTCCTCTGTCCATGGGAATCTCCAGGCAAGAGTACTGGAGTGGGTTGCCGTGCCCTCCTCCACGGGATCTTCCCCAGGGATCAAACCCGCTGCATCTCTTCTGTCTCCTGCACTGGTAGATGGATTCTTTACCACTAGCATCACCTGAGAAGCCCAGTAAATGTCTGTAGTAAAAAGTAAATAGTAATTGTTGAGTTTTGCTGAAACAGTTCTAAATAAAAAAACTCCAAAAGGATTGCCTAAGATATTTCCACATTTAGAGAAAAACTAGAACAAAAGGAGTCAACCTACCAAAGACCACACTATCTAAAAGAACCATGGAGATGGATTTGGGATCAATGATCCTATACAGAAATGTTTACTAATGTACAATAGGCTCCGTGATTAATCAATAATGCCTTAATAGATTATGGGGAAAATCACAGCCATTAGAAATTATTTTGAATCATTAACAGCAAGAAGTATAGATATCCACCCACTTAAATGGGCCTTGAAAATAAATCATAATATTTATCTCCTGTTTGTTTGTTTAGGAAAAGATAATGATTTGGAATTCAGAAATCACCAAAACAAAGAGGCTAACATAAAATGTCTTTGCTCTCTCTATTTCTGAAATCACATAAAAAGTGGAAAAGGGGGAAGAAGAAAAAAAACCTAGCCCTCGGCACTAGCAGTGTTAATTATCTACATTATATTTCCTTGTATGTAATCTTGAAAAAAAGTCAGCCTCTTAACCTTGTAGTGCGCATCCTCACAGACATTTTGCTCAGCCTGGGCTTACAACCAATCCCAAACTGTTCGTGTCAATTTCCCAGGCTTAGTGCCTCCTAAGGTCACTTTCTTCAGTTACTGAAGATCAGTCCCTTAGCTAAGCAGGGTCCTTAAAGTCAACAGACTTTCATCACAAAGACCTATTTTCCAGTTCAGAAGATAAATGCCTTATTTTGTTACGTAAGAAATGATGGGGCTTCCCTTGTGGCTCAGCTGGTAAAGTATCCACCTGCAATGCAGGAGACCTGGGTTCAACGATAGCAAACAACAGAACACAATTCACACTGATTTTTCTTTTGAAAACCATCTTTCTAGTTCATATTACTTCTTCTAATATATGAAAATAAAGTGTTCATTCTTATCCAGTGTGTTAGCTATACCCTGTGATTTTATTATTCTGAAATTTCCCTTTGAGTAGCATAAAAGCGTAGGATTATTTTCTTTAAAGAAAGAGAAACATTAGTGATTGCTAATATGCTCTAAAACAGAGTTTTCAATGTGTGGTCCACAAACTACCCGCCGTGGAATTAACTAGGATACTTGTTTAGGTTCTTCAACTCTATCCAGGTGAGTTAGGTTTGTTGGGGAGTGGGGCGGACTTGAGAAGCTGCACTTTCACAAACATCGCTGTTGACTCCTACGCACTCTACCATTTGTGAAACACAGTTAATTGTACCCAACAGTTCCCAGATCACTGCACATTATATACACCTGGGGAATTTATAAAAACACTAATGGCAGAACTCACCAAGACCAAAAAATAAAACCCAATTTAAAAAAAAAAAACTTGGCAGAGGAACTGAATAGACATTTTTTTCCAAAGAAGACATAGAAATGGCCAATAGGCACATGAAATGATGCTCAACATCACTAATCATAAGGGAAATGTAAATCAAAATCAGAGTGAGATATCACCTCACACCAGTTAGTATGGGTATCTTCAAAATGAAAAGAAATAACAAATGTATTAGTAAAGATGTGGGAAAAAGGAAACTCTTATGCACTGTGAGTGGGAATATAAATTGGTGCAGCTACAATGGAAAATAATGTGATTTATTTCATCAAAATTTTAAAAAATTAAACTACCACACAATCCAGCAATTCCCCTCCTGGGTATTTATTCAAAGAAAATGAAAACAGTACTTTAAAAAGATATATGCACTTCTATTTTTCAATGCAACATTATTTACAATAGTCAAAATATGGAAGCAACCTAAGGGCCCATCAGTGATTGCATGGCTAAAGAAGATGTGGTTATATAAATATATCTATATGTATACATACATATACACACACATATATATACAATAGAATATTAGTCATAAAAAAGAATGAAATATTGCCATTTGTGACAACGTGGATGGACTTAGAGGGTATTGTGCTGAGTGAAATAAGTCAGAGAAAGACAAAAACTATATGATTTCATTTATTTCATTTATGTGGAATTTGAAAAATAAAGCAAATCAACAAACATAACTAAACAGAAACAGAGTCATAGATTCAGAGTACAAATAGGTGGTAACCAGAGGGACAGGAAGTGGGCAGAGGATAGAAAGAGGTAGAGATTGAGGTACAAATTTTCAGTTACAAAATAAATGAGTCACAAAATTAGAAACACACACATATATACATATACTAAAGACAAGGTTGACAGATAAAATTCAGGACATGTTTATTTAACAAACATACACTAAAGAATTATTTGTTGTTTATTTGAGTTTAAATTTAAATGAGCACCCTATATTTTTGCTTATTAAATCTGGCAATCTGAATTATGGAAACCCTGTACAAGATTTCTTCTCTTTGAGTCAACTGGACATCTGAGGTTGAAAGCAACTTATTCTAAACAAAGGCTTTAAAGACATGAGAATATAAACTCTATGGAAACACTCAGGCAATACAATAAAATATTACTCAACCATAAAAAAGAATGAACTAGAGTCAGTTCTAGTGAGGTGGATGAACCTAGAGCCTATACAGAGTGAAGTAAGTCAGAAAGAGAAAAACAAATACAGTATATTAATGCATGTATATGTTATCTAGAAAAATGGCATTGATTAACCTATTTAAAGGAAAGGAATGGAGATGCAGATATAGAGAATGGACTTGTGGACACGGGTGGGGAGGGAGAGTGGGACGAATGGAGAAATAGCATCAACATATATACTATCAGGTGTAAGAATAGCTGATGAGAAGATGCTGTGTAGCACACGGGGCTCAGTCTGGTATTCTGTGATGACCTGGAGGGCTGGGGTGGGAGAGGAGAGGGAGGCTAGGGAGGGAGGAGATGTATGTATAATTATGGCTTATCTGCATTGTTGTATGGCGGAAACCAATACAACATTGTAAAAATTAGGAAACAAAACATAAAAAGGCAATTCTAAAAAACGCAGGCAAATACAGGGCAGTGTTTGTCCAACCTTGACTACTTCATATACTATTGTTTTCCCAAAAATTTCATAGGAGTTGACTAATTTTAAATTAGGTACATAGGTATAAATAAAAGGCAAGATTTAGGTTTTACATAGGAGCAATCTAAATTTTTACATTGAAATATTCTTTTAGAAAATACCAAGTAAAGGGGGGACCTCCAAAAGGTTGGTTTCCATGGCTAAACTCTTTTCTAGTTGGTTTCTACAGTCAAAAACCCCTCTCTCAATCCCCAGGATTCCCAGCAAGAGAAGAAGCCTGGATAATAGTCACCTCTCTCAACAATATTCACTATCTGTTATTTAAAAGAAAGCTGAAAAGCAATGCTATTTCCCCCTCAGAAAAAGGTTGGGAGCCTTTAGATGTTATTACCCAATTGTCCAAATGGGGATCTAAATGGAAAAAAAAAAAAAACCCACAGGTGCAAAGTCACTCACTTGTTTACACAGTGAGGGAGATTAAGTAACATGTCACCAATTATATGTTACAGTAGCTGGTAAAGTTGAATCAATAAAGTAAGGTTGATAAATAACAACCCTAAAATTTCTGTAGAGTTCTCTCATTATAGTACCCCAAATTTAAAACATCCACCTAATCTACAAATAACAATTATTGTTTAGTCAAGCCACTAAGTCATGTCCAACTCTTTTGCGCCCAGTGGACTACATAGTCTGCAAGCTCCTCTGTCCATGGAATCTTCCAGGCAAAAATACTGGAGTGGGTTGCCATTTCCTTCTCCAAGGGCTCTTCCCGATTCAGGGATCAAACCCATATCACCTGCATTGGCAGATGGATTCTTTACCACTGAGCCACCAGGGAAGCCCATATATAACCAACACTTTAAAATATGATAAAAATATATTACAACTGAACTGATAACATCATCTTTAAAAAATTTCAGTTTACAAGTTTTCTCAACGTGAATTAGTTAAAATTTTAAAGACTGAAATTTACACAAAAGTGAATTCTAATCAGCTAAATGATTTCAGGGTTAATGAATTCTAGTGAGAACACGCCTTTATAAACTAAAGCAAGAACACAAACAAAAATCAATCAATGTGGGTAAGCAACATGCCCATTTTAAGCTGTTTTCCTCAAATTTATCTCTATAAGACTGGCCACATATCAAGTTCTACAAAAACATCCTAAGAAGGTGTGTGTCCAGGAAACGTCTATCAGCCATCTTCTTAAAATGGAATTTTAAAGTTATCTTGCTATGTATTATAATAGTACAGCTCCAGATTTGGTAAAAATCAATCCACATCTTCTACACTGTGGTGTGTATCAAAGAAGGAAACATAGATGCCCATCAGATGACTGAAATGACCTTCACTGAGCTGGGTCTATGAAAATAATGATACACTGGGCAAGCCAGTCACCAGACTAACCTACATATCTCACAGGATTTGGTGGTCTTCACAACGGCAATATTTAAGATGATCATTTATCAAAGTGTTTCCCACTGATAATTATAACCAATTGGAGAATAGGAATCTGCTGACTTAGTGCTAACACACTAAATTCCTTTAAGTTAAAAATAAACTGTGTGTAAGATGCCAGCTCATTTGAGGTCCACAGTGTGTCCATTTTTCCATGTTGGATCTAGGAAGGCATTAGCATGTTCATCTCTGAATGTATGGCATATAATTGGTTTACTAAGATTCTCCTTTTAAAGTAAACTTCTGAAAGAATAACTCTCTTAGCATAGGCATATTCATTAATAGCAAGTAAGTATGCAATTCAATAGTCCAAGAAATATTTTTGGAGGGTCAACTGGGCTGCAGCTCAATTCTAGACTCAGTCTTGCTCTGAGCTCAGCATCTTGCTTCTCTTCAAGACATGTCTTCAGAAAAGGAAGTTCTCTGTTTCTTCTCCTCAATAGGAGAGCTAAATAGGACATTTAAAAGTTCTAATTTGTTTACCTAAAAATAAAAAGTTTACACTGCATTCTAGACCATAGAAAAAGGTATTATATATGGAGGTTTCCACCGTACAAGTTATTATCAGAATTACAGCTTATTAATCCCTGAGATATTCTCAGTTTATAATTCCCCTAGGTTTCCTGTCAGTATAAAGGTTAGGATTTTATCAGGGTTACCACACTAAACCTCTTAATTTTTATAAATACTTCATCTGTGTTGTGATTAGCATTAACAAAGATGGCTTAAGCTGAGTGGCCTAAGAATATCATTTGTGATTTGCCACATATTATTTGCATTTTTTATACTTAATCTGGAATTAAAAGTAAGTACAATGGCACATATCCTTGATTATTTATCTAAAATATTCAATCATAAATAACATTCCCGACTGAATTTAACTTTTTCCTTTTAATTCACAATTTTAAATTCTTTCAAATGCCAAGCCCTGCTGCATGGTCCATGAATATATTCATTATCCTGCAGCCAGCAGTGTGCAAATTTATCAATAACTTGCAAGTAAGAGACCTGAAAGATGGCTTCAGTTTGAAGCCTACTGACAACTCTCTGAAGCTAAAGCCTTTCAGCCTCTCAAGCACGGATTTATTCATGATATTTGACCTTAAGAATTTTAGGGGGAAAGTGTTGAAAAATTGAAGGTCTAATCATTGAACAAAAACTATTCCTAGAACATGGAATATTATTCCAAAATCCATAACTACAACTAAGACAGCATAAAACAACAAAGACATTCCAAATTTGTTGCCCCTTCTCTTCTCCCTTCAACATCAGTGTAAACTTGCATCTGGCTTAAGCCTGATACTATCTAAAGATACATTTTATGTCCACATTAAAAGTAGGAACCCAGAGATCAATACTGAGCAAGTCTATTCAAAGCATAGAAGTAGAGCTAACAACTGATAGAGCATCTGAAAGAGTCACAGAATTTTATTCTCTGGGGATGCATTTACACCTCCAGGAAAAGTGTGGAAAGAAAATGTTTTATAAGACCCAAGTAACATCTCGATACCCTAAGTCTCTGATTCTCTACATCAGGGAATGTCTCAGAGTTTCTTTCCAGATTTGCACAGTGCCAAGTTCATTCTATTCAATTTGCCATGTATTATATTGAGATTAATATTTTAGAGCATTTTCTCCCACTATGTAGCATTCATCACCTTCCAGATGCAAGGACAGATTCTAAGTATATAACAAAGGATTAAGAGAAAAGGCTTCCGCGTTTGCATCTTACCAAGATGGAATGAAGACATCAAGAAAGTTCTGATGGGGAAAATACAGACCCACAAAAGTTAGTTCAAAAGTATAAGACTAAAGAAAACAGTAAAAAAAATATGAAACTTTTCCTCTACTTTAAGGAGAGGGACAGACATGATTATACCCACTTCATAGGGATGGGGTCACTTCATGGGCTCCCTTTCCCATTACTAGGATTAATTAACCAGCTCAAGTCAGAGGTAACAGTGATGGGTATCCTATGCCTCACTGGGGATGGCAAAGAGAGCTTTGGCTTTTCAAACAGGGCTGAGCTGGCTCCCTGACAACCTTGGTGCCTGCCAGGGAGCAAGGGAATATCAAGCAGCTCACTTCACCAAGCTAGTTGAACTTCATGGAACTCCTCCTACATCCCAGGTGAGGTTGGAGGGCTTACTGCCCCTGATGCAATACACAGACCAGATGATCTGTGCTCCTGCGGAAGATCAGGGGACTTTGGAGGGCTGGGGTTGGAAAGATCCTTAAAAGCGAAAGTGTTAGTCCCCTCAACCGTGTCCTACTCATTGTGACCCCATGGAGTGTAGCCTGACAGGCTTCTCTGTCCATGAATTTTCTAGGCAAGAATACTAGAGTGGGTAGCATTCCCTTCTCTAGGGAATCTTCCTGACCCAGGGATCGAACCCAGGTTTCCTGTATTGCAGGCAGATTCTTTACCATCTGAGCCACCAGGGAAGCCCAACCTTACTGAGGAAGGTCCTCCAAGAAGGATGATTTTTGCCAAATGAAAATGAGAAATAGTGGCAATGAGGATAACTTGAAGCAAAAGCTCTATCTGGCCCTAATGGAGAACATTCTGCTTTGAATGCATCAGTGCTAGGTAGGAGACAGAGGAGTCTTTAGGCGAGCTGAAAAGAAGTCACATATGCATAAGAACTAAAATGCCAGAATAGCTAGGTTAGACGTTCCAGCCTTTTGCTACCTGAAGTGTGACCTATGGGCCAGCAGCAGTAATACCCTGTGGAAGCTCAGGGAAATGTAGTTTCAGGACTTCCTCAGACCTCTTGAGTCAGAATCTGCATTTTGATAAGATCCTCAGATGATTCTTATACACACTACACTAGAGAAACACGGCTCCAGTATTTAATTGAATTGTCCAAGGTACTAAAGCTAAATTAAAAGACACTTACTCCTTGGAAGAAAAGCTATGACAAATCTAGACAGTGCAGAGACATTACTTTGCCAACAAAGGTCCATATAATCAAAGCTATGGTCCCAGTAGTCACATATGAATGTGAGAGTTGGACCGTAAAGAAGGATGAGCACCAAAGAATTGATGCTTTTGAACTGTGGTGTTGGAGAAGACTCTTGAGAACCCCTTGGACTGCAAAGGGATCAAACCAGTCAATCCTAAAGAAAATCAACCCTGAATATTAATTGGAAGCAGTAATGCTGAAGCTGAAGCTCCAATACTTTGACCACCTGATATGAAGAGCTGAATCTTTAGAAAAGACCTCAGTGCTGGGAAAGATTAAAGGCAGGAGAAGAAGGAAACGACAGAGGATGAGATGGTTGGATGGCATCACTGACTCTATGGACATGAGTTGGAGCAAGCTCCAGGAGATGCTGAAGGACAGGGAAGCCTCGTGTGCTGCAGTCCGTGGAGCTGCAAAGAGTTGGGCATGACTAAGTGACTGAACAACAGTAACAACTAAAGCTAAAGGTGAGCTCAAGAATCTCCAAGTTCAGCAAATATCCTGGGTGAGACAAATCAGAGGAGGGGGACCACCAACTAGTGGGAGAACATAAATCTGGTGTGGATGAGTAGAATGGATATCACAGTAAAGGGACAAGGAGTCATCCAGGAGACAGCATCAGTGACACAGACACAATTGTACCTATGCGGTAAGGTCAGCCAACCCAACTTAAAGCTACCTCTTTGATTCCCAGCTTGGCACATAAGAACACAGGGTGACTAAAGTATCAAGCAGCCCTCTTTGTACTTAGGAAATTCATCCAAAGGTGGCAGCTCCATTCCTTTTTCTTCTTTCCCTAAACTACAGGAAGAACATCCCCCAACTGGGAGACTCAGCTACTAGTTACTAGAAATAGGGCTTGTGTAGAGCACCCGGAATGTTGTTTGGCATACACAGATGTTTCATAAATGTGGTTATTGTTGTTATAAAAAGAATAATTATTACTAGTACCTTGGTTGTGCCTCCTCATTTATTTAACCTGCTCCATAAAGGTTGGGTTTACTTAGTTCCTTGATGTTGAAGAACTTAAGTGAGACAAACCTGAATTTGAAGCAAACCATCCCAAATTTGCAGAATCCAGTCATCTCCCCCTTCCCAATCCAAGGAAAGGAGGAATCCAAGAAAAGGAGAAGACAAGGAAAGGAAGAATTAAATCCAGACATCTCTCCAAAAGACATAACCTAGAATTGGAAATCATCTCATGTTACAAAATCAGAAAACCAATAGACTCTTCAAGTCCAGTGACATGATCATTTTCAAATACAAGCTCTAACTTTCAGACTGTTTCTGATTTTTTTTTTTTTAGATGATGTCCATGATGATAATGATGACTAATGCTGCTGAAAATAGTCTACCTTACCAAATTACTTTGTGGTACCTTAAAAACCATAAGCCCTACAAATTTCATCATATCCTAATGTATTGCTCTATACAGACCCAGGAAGAAGGCCAGCCTCTGTCATTCATCAAAGTGTCCTTCCTAATGCATTCTAGGTTCCCCTTAGAAATCCCTCATCTGCACACCAGGCAGGCTTCCTCCTCTCTCCACTGATATGAAATCACTGCCTTCAGTAGATTTCCCCCTGTTTTTCTTATTTAAATATTTATAAGTGTAATGTAGCTATGCTCCAGTTCATCAATAGTAATTCTTCTTATATTTGATGACAGAGAAATATATACCATTAAATATGGAGCTAATGCCTCTGTCTCTCTTACTGCAAGACGATTTGTTTCTTTAACTGGACTCTGAGCTTGCTGTTCACATCATCCCAAATCTGCCACAAGAATAAAGTCAATACTAGAAGGGTGTGAAGCTTTATAGAATATCTAGGGTCATTTAAGCAAATGATTTAGGTAGGAAAAGTGTTAAATCCTCATCTTAAATGTACATCAAAATAGCTTCTAGATGAATGCAAAATTTTAAGGTAAAACTCAACAAATTGTTTAAAGGAAACAGCACAAATATTCCTTAACTTACAGAATAACTTTTAAAAGTATCATAAAAAAGTCAGAAACCTTAAAAAGAATGATGGGTATATTTAATGGAATAAAAATACAAAACACCTGAAGTGCAAAAAATAAAAGCCATATTTTATCAGCAGTATTAAAAGGCAAGTCTCTGCTGGGTTTGTAATATATGATGAACAAAAGATATAACACTGTAAAAGGGAAAAAAACTGTTTTAAATAAATCAGAAAAGAAAAAACAATGAGAAATGTCTGAAATCAGTAAAATAAAATTAATAGTAAAGGCTATAAAAAGGATGTTTTAAAAAGAGAAATATAATCAGCCAATATGCATACAAAAAGTCTTCAATCTCATTTATGTCAAACAGATACCAATCAAAGCTACAATATAACACTATATTGCCCGCTCAGTAGTGAAGTCATGTCCGACTCTGCAACTCCATGGACTATATAGCCTGCTGGCTCCCCTATCCATGGGATTTCCCAGGAAAGAATACTGGAGTGGGTTGTTATTTCCTCCTCCAGCATATCTTCCTGACCCAGGGATCGAACCCATGTCTCCTGCATTGCAGGCAAATGCTTTACCATCTGAGCCAAGGGAAGCCCCTAAGGCCCCCCGCCCAGGGGTGCCTACTAACTGGTGAGGACCTTGGAACCTCGTGCCTGCAGTTCAGAGAAGTTACCAGCAGATGGCAACACTGGTTAGCTGAGCAGGTAACAGCCTCTAGGCACAAACTGCAGGGAGTCCTATAGATGGTGGTTTAGTCACTAAGTCATGTGTGACTCTTGTGACCCCATGCGGTGTGGCCCGCCACGCTCCTCTGTCCATGGGGATTCTCCAGGCACGAATACTGGAGTGGGTTGTCATTTCCTTCTCCAAATCCTATAGATATTCTCCCTAAAATGTCTAGTTTAATTCTTTCTAAACACAAAAACTATTGGTGAAGATTCCAGCACTTAAAGTAGGAACCTCTATGAATCAATGTGTATAAGACTTATAGAAAGATTAGAAGACGTGGGATTATATTTTCAAATGCTAATCAAAGTCAAAAGAAAAAAAGACTGCCACAGGTGTTTCTAAAAGTCTCCCAGCCATCCGATACCTTATTATTAATTAATTGTTTTGTAAATTCCATACATAGAATTTATATTCTTTACATTCTAAAACATGGGCTTCCTAGGTGGCTCAGTGGTGAAGAATCTAGCTGCCAATGCAGGAGATTCAAGAGATGCAGGTTTGATCCCTGGGTCGGGAAGACCCCCTAGAGGAGGAAATGGCAACCCCACTCCAGTATTCTTGCCTGGAAAATTCCATGGATAGAGGAGCCTAGTGGGCTATAGTCCATGGAGTTGAAGAGTCAGACACGACTTAGTAACTGAGCATGCATGCACATTCTAAAGCATAGTTTCAGTTGCCTTTTTCTTCCAGGCCTTCATGTTCTAGTTACTGAGATTTAAGTATCATTCTATGACTTCCCACAACCAAGTAAACTGATGTCCCTGGTAATCCCTAAGCAAGGATGCTGACCCAGGCAGTCAAAGAGCCATGGCTTTAAATTGTTCACTCTTTAGCCGGGCAGATATTTTAATCTTATTAGACCTCAGTGTTCATCTGGAAAATGGTGTTAACTAACAATACACCTGACTCCTAGGACTGAATGAAAGAATATGTGTTTGAAGTGCTAAGTTGAAAGCCCTGTGCCTAAAGCATAGTGGGGCCCTCACTAATGTTCTATTGGCATTACTCATGAGAAGTCCTCCACTGGGTACCCTTTTCTCTGATGGAAAGTTCACATGAAAAATGGCAGCAGCTGACCCACCTTGGCTTCCTACCCGAATCACAAAGGATGCAGGACAGGCTGCCACATTAGCAAGGAGACACACTCTCCCTTTACAACTGATTTCAATCTCTTTGCCAACTTCTTCTCTGTCTGCATGCTGCAATTACAGCCCTTATCAATGTTGTTTTCCATTGGCCTGGTTTACCAGCTCCGAGGCTTTTCTTGCAGCTGTCTGGCTTTTTTTCCTCCTTACACTTTTTTTCCTCCTTACACTTCTAAAACTTTAAGAAAATTCTTACCTAGCAGGGTCATTTCTTCTTTTAAATTATCTTTCTAAACATATTCCAAACCTGACCAAGACATGCTTAAATAACTGTACACAAGCTTTTTATTTTCTACAAATCCCCTTCAACTCTATTCCATTTCATTGTCTCTTTCCTCAGTTTATTCTCTTGCCATAGTTGGTCAGATTAATTAGTCAGTTGGAATAAACCTTATGTCACTAACCTACTGATCTCACAGTCTTCCCCTACCCCTTTATCTATTGTAGCAGCTTAAAGGAAATTTAACTGCAATTCCATTTCACAATCTATTCAACAGATAACTGTACTTTATCCTCATTGTCACTGTACTGATCTGTTTTACAAGCCCAAAACACTGCAGCCTACAATGTGTTAAATAGTGGGCCTAGAAATAGTGAGCCTCTCTCTCTTCTTTGATGTATTAATTTATTTATTTTTGGCTGCATTGGATCTTTGTTGCTTTGCAAGGGCTTTCTCTGGTTTTGGTGACTGGGGGCTACTCTTTATTGCAGTGAGTGTACTTCTCTTTGCAGAGTCTTCTCTTGCAGCGGAGTACAGGATCTAGGCTCCCGGGCTCAGTAGTTGTGGCTCTCGGGCTTAGTTGCTCTGCAGCATGTGGAATGTTCCCAGACCAGAGATCAAATCCGTGCCCCCTGCATCTACAGGCAGATTCTTATCCACTGCATTATCAGGAAGTCCTGACTCTTTAGGGCTGCATTACAGCACTTTGGTAGTATGGCTGAACTGCTTCTACGCGTTTATTACCAGGGAGAGGACATGGAATGGACTGAATCAAGTTTTCATCAAGATCTATCCTATCTATGCTAAGGCTTATTAACAGTTTGTATATCTTCTAGAATTTTATCCAGCTCTGTCCTGCTCTGCCTGAAAGAATTTTACAGAACCCTTTCCCACACCAACCCCCAATCATCAATCAGTCAATAGAAGGAGTGAATTTTTTGCCCCAACTGTGGACTTCTCACCATTTGATAACAGATATGAACATATTCTGGTACTCTGCTTCCATCTGAGATCCTGAGTACACAGACTATGCCTAGACCATCAGTGACAACAGAACTCAGGTCCACAACCCATGGATCAATCAGCCTAGGAAGCCAAACTACAACCTCTGCAGGAATTGACCCAGAAAGATCAGAACTTGACCAAGTCAGTGACTGCCAGTTTCTTATTTTTTTCCCCTGTTCTGTTTCCAACTCAGGACCAATCCGAGAAAACCAAATATACTCCCCAAACCCCACTTCTAGACAGCCTATTTATTTTCAGCTTCTTTATACTAGCAATGTCCAATCAGAGCAAACCTAAAATGGTCTTTTTTTTTAAATCAAGCTTTTTCATTCCCCTGCTTATCTTTGACATAAGTGATTGTGACCGACTCCTTCGCTAGAACAAGCTCTGAAGAAATACCTCAATTTATTCTCAGTTGGGTGAAGAAAATGGCAACCAACTCCAGTATTCTTGCCTGGGAAATCCCATGGACAGAGGAGCCTGGCAGGCTACCGTCCACGGGACTGCAGAAGAGTCGGACACGACTTAGTGACTAAACAACAATTCTCATTTGGGTACTTTCTGTCATTTCCACAGTACTCCTGAACTTTGCACTGAGGTACTGTCACACTGCCCATTGTTGCTGACCCGAGGTTTCAATCAATCAGGTACAGTACCCATGGTATCCTCTCATGTCTTGCTTCCCGTGGCTTATTGGGTCCACACAGATGTGGTTAATCGGTACCAGCTGAGCTCTGCTTTTTCACTAAGTTCCTCAGCTGCTTATTGTGTCTGGTACCCAAGTTTTATTATTAGTTCCCATTTGTTGATATCTTCGGAAGGCAGTTCATTTTCATCCCTTTTCACGGAATCTTTTGTGCTTAGTGTGTTGTGCTGTCTAAAAATGTCATTTATCATAACGCCACTTAATAAGCTAACAACACCGTGAAGGAGAATCACAGGACAGAATACAGGCAGAGCCCCCAGAAGTCTGTCGTCAGAGCCAGTATCACCGACCAGCGAGTCGGCGGATTTCCATCAGACCAGCTTCCACATGGACGAACTTTGCTGTAAGTCTCCAATAAAAATGAATGAGGTCTTGCTTCAATTTCAGTGTTTTGTCCTGAGAGCTTGGCTTTGATCCAGAGAGAGAGTTCTCCACTTTTCTTCCTGCTAGGAGGCACAGATTGTCCAGTCTGCTGTTTTATAGGCAGCCAACTAGTTGGAAGGCCTGAGACATGAAGTACACAAGTGTCACCTCTGGCTGACCCTTATCAGGTCTCCTGGGGTCATCAAGTCTAAATCCTCTCCTGCAGGAAAAACTTGTGCATCTTTTATGTACTCTCAGTCCAACCCTAATTCTTGGGCATCTCTCTCTGACTGGCATGACTTCACCAAGGATTATTTGAGCCTTCAGAAACCATTTAGGAAACATGCGACTGGAACAAAATTGTTCATTTCAGAGGTGACTTAGCAAAAAAGGGAATAAGATTCCTCAGACCCACTAGGCAGTATTTTGTGATGGTATGCAGAGACTTCCCAATGAAATTCTGCTCCAAAAATTCTTTAAAAGAGTTTTGGACTAAGGTTAATAAGCAATTTAAGAGACTTAGGCAAAAACAAACTAGATTTATCTCCCTGGTAAATCCATCTCCTCCTTGTCCTCCGCTGCCTCCCTGATGCCAGGGTGCCCTCTTTTCTTTCTTTTTTCCCCATCTGTTATATCCTCCCTTCCTCTTCCCCTTGTCCAGACCCCTGTGATTTCTCAGTGCTTCTCCTAAGGTCCTCAGAGTACCAGTTGCCTCTAAAGATCTCCTTTCCAGAGCCAGTTGTGAAACAACTCTAAAAGTGACACCTCAGATGTGAACTGACTTACAAGCAATAATTAAGGATTTCCCTAAACCCAGAAAAGACTACCAATTATCCCCAGAAAACTTTAGAATTCTTTTGAGCACACATGAACCATGGATCCTTGACCTGCATCAGCTTAAATACATACTGGTCAGAACACCTTGGATGCTAAACCCTGAAATGGCAATCGCTGACTGGACTGACCCAAAAAGGGACTGACAGGATCTCTCTTTCCACAATAGACCCACGAGTTGAAAAAGGATGAAGAAGTAGGGCAGAGTCTTATAAAAGACTTCGCTGAATATTTCCAATAAAAATTGATTGGACCATAATTCAGTCATGCATACAGAAAAGATGAAATGTTAGGACATTTTCATGATAAACTAGAAAATACCTTCAGTAATATTGGTGAGTGGAAAAGGTACTGATGTAACACCAATCCTTCCTTCTAATTTGTCAATAGTGTTACACCTAAAGTTGGGAAACAGTTTATAAACAGGAATTAGAGTAGGAAATATCACTTTACATGAATTACAACATTCTAAAGAACACTTTGAAACAAAGTGGGTTTGGAACAAAAATGAGATAGGAGCCAAAAATAAACTTATGATCCCACTACTATATGCCAATTTGGGGGAAAAAAAAAAAAGCTTAAAGTCTTGCAGATCCAACAGCTAAGTAGCCTACTTTCTGACTGATCAACTACTGACAAAGACACTTACAGATATTGTCAACCACAAAAGAAGAAAAGAGGCTGGGACAAAAGCTTGTCCCATCTTACAAAAGAAACACCAAGTCAAAGAAAAAAAAATCCCTCAACTTAGATAAGTAAGGATGCTCTGAGGAAGGAAAAAGTACCCAATATCCTGCCTTACCAGTAAACACTCAAGATGAAGTAACTATATACGTAGGTGGTTGACTTCCTGCTGGATCCAAGAGCTACTCTTTCTTCATTAACCCCGCCAGCCCTTCCCTCAACCTCTTCCTCAGAGTAAACACACCACACAGGTGGTAGGTTTTCCAAACAGTGCACAGGGTTTCCTGCATTAAAAACCCAGTTTTCACCTGAAACCCCTGGGCCCTGGATGAAAACATTTCTTTCTGCTCTGTGATGTTGCTGCTGCTGTTTATTCGCTCTGTCGCATCTGACTCTTTGTGACCCCATGGACTGTAGCCTGCCTGGCTCCTCTGTCCATGGGATTTCCCAGGCAAGAATACTGGAGTGGGTAGCCATTCCCTTCTCCAGGGGATCTTTCCCACCCAGGGACCAAACCCGCATCTCCTGCATTGGCAGGTGGATTCTTTACCACTAAGCCACCTGGGAAGCCTGTGATGATACTACCCTCCAAATTTAATAAGGGGACTTACTTTGAAAGTGAAATTGTAATATTAAATGCAAACCAGAGGGACTATCTCTTGAGGTGCCATGGGACTCCTCTATGAATGCTATGGACATATCTTTACCTCCTCCATTATACTTGATAAAGGCATGTGATATGTGGATTATTTCAATTTCCAACTGCTTCTGTAAAATATTACCCAAAACTTAGTGGCTTAAAAAAATATATGTTCATCATTTCATAGCTTCAGAGGCCATAAATCTAAAATGAGTCTCAGAAGACTAAAATCAAAGTATCAACAAAGCTACATTCTTGGGGTGATTTCATTGCCTTCAATTTCCAGCTTTTAGAGGCCACCTCAACTCCTTTTCTCATGGTCCCTTCCTCTACCTTCAAAATGAGCAGTGTGGCATCTTCAAGTCTCTAACTCATGTCTTCTTCTTCGGCTTATAAGGATTTGTGATTACATTAGGCTCGTGTGGGCAGTCTGGGCTACCCTCCCATCACAAGGCTAATGATTAGCAACCTTAATTCCATATGAAAATTTAATTCCCCTTGTCATACAGTTGAACATATTCTCAAGTGCCAGAGATTAGGATGTGGCCATCTTTGAGGGTCTATCATCCTGTCTATTACAACCTGGTACCCATGACTCAGATGGTAAAGAATCTGCCTGCAATGCAGGATACCCGGGTTTAATCCCTGCATCTGGAAGATCCCAAGGAGAAGGGAATGTCTACCCACTCCAGTATTCTTGCCTGAGAAATCACATGGACAGAGGAGCCTGATGGGCTATAGTCCGTGGGATTGCAAAAATGTTGGACATGACTTAGCAACTAAACCACCACTACCACCATCTAACACTACTGGCTAAAATTGGCATAAAGAAAAAAAAAATCACTGGAGGAGAACATATTAAAATTCAGATAGATCAAACCAATTAGTCACCCAAACTCCCCCCAAATCCCTTGAAGCCAGAAGCAAATGAAGGCCTCAAGTCTACAGATAAAAGTCTTAAATCTAAAGGTCTTTTCATTTCCTACACTAACTAGGCTTTGTAACACTTGTCCTGCCAGCAAAGAAACCAAACAAGAGAAGATACTGATTTGTTCAAGACCCCAGGGCTATCAACAAAATTATGATATCTTCTTTCCCAGTAGTATGTGACCCAAACAGCATCCTATCAACGATTTCAAATGAAACCACTTGTTGCACTGTGATGGATCTCTGATCTACTTTTTTTTTCATTTATTTTCATTAGTTGGAGGATAACTGATGGCTGGATGGCATCACCGACTCACGGGCATGAGTTTGAGTAAACTCCGGGAGTTGGTGATGGACAGGGAGGCCTGGCGTGCTGCAATTCACGGGGTTGCAAAGAGTCAGACACAACTGAGTGACTGAACTGAACTGAACTGAATTACTTTACAATATTGTAGTGGTTATCTGTTTTTTACAGGGTGCCTGGAGACCAGTACAGTCAATACCTTTACACCCTCACCTGGAGAGGACAACAAAATACCTGGACAGTCATGCCTCAGGGGCTCACCAAAATCCCCTCTATTTTCCTCAGATTCTCAATTAAGACTTAAAAGATCCAAAATTCTCTTGTGAATTAGTTATGATACAGTATACAGATGATCTTTTTTCAGAGCACAATAAAGCCTATACAAAGAATTCCTCTTACTTGTTCTAAGCCTTGGCAGAAAAGGACATAACATATCACAAGATAAATTACAGTTTTGTCAAAACAGAGTCCATTATTTAGGACATGTGTTATCTATGGAGGGGAAAATACATTCTCTTGGTAGACTGAAGACTATCCAAACTTATCCTAGCCCCCCACCCCATGACAATTTAAAGGATTTCTAGATTTAACTAATGTTTCAGATAATAGGCACCAAGTTCTCCTGGGATTGAAATTCCTCTCCATGAATTGGCTAAAGCCCCAGATAAAGAGATCTTCTCCTTGGAGAAGCCAAGCGCAAACCTTCTGTAACCTAAAGAAAGCTCTTTAAAAGCCTTCTTTCCCTAGGGATTGTTTGCTAGGAAAAAGCCCTTTTTTTTATCTATTTGTACATGTCTGGACAGGTTGAAGTTTTAACACAATTTCATGGGAGCATCAAAAACTCATTGCTTATCCAGTCTCACCCTTGACCCCACTGCCAAGGTTTAACCTCCTTGTCTCAAGGCAATAGCTATCACTGCAAAACTTGTCAATGCTTCTCCTGAATTAGTTCCAGGTCCCCTGCTTGGTCTCATGGTTCCTCACGCAGTACAGACACTGCTGCTGACTGTGAACAACATTCTTAGCTACTCACTTAACTGCTCAGGACACTCTACCACTCTTTCTTTCTCATATTCTTCTTTGCCACAGCAAAATCCTAATCCTGCTGCTGCCAGAAGAGATTACTTTATGATGACTTATGATGACTCTCTAAGTTAAGAACTTTCTCACTCAGATTCAGTAAAGACTCCCATTGAGAACCATGACCTAATGTTATGTACTGATGGATTATATCCCAAAACTAAAACTTGGGGTTATCAAGCAGGACATGTGATCACTAATTTAAGTTCTCCTTTAAATAAAGCTCTCTAAGTAGAGAAGACAACAAAATACCTGGACAGTCATGCCTTAGGGGCTCACCAAAACCCCTCTATTTTCCTCAGATTCTCAAATAAGCTCAGGTAGCAGAAGTTATTATGTTTATTAGAGCTTGTCATCCAGGCAAAGACTGGAAAAGAAACATACAGAGAGCAACTATACTTTTGAAATAATACATGACTTGGAAATCTTTAGATCCAAAGGGGTTTCTCACCTGTGTTGGAACTTTTATCAGAAATGAACCACAGGTTAAGGAACTTTTAGGTGCTTCCTAGAGAAGTGGTCAGGGGCTTCCCTGGCGGCTCAATAGTAAAGAATCTGCTGGAATGCAGGAGACCTGGGTTCAATCACTGGGTCAGGAATATCCCCTAGAGGAGGAAATGGCAACCCACTCCAGTATTCTTGCCTGGTGAATTCCATGGACAAAGGAGTCTGGCAGGCTATACAGTCCATGAGGTTGCAAAGAGTTGGACACGACTGAGCAAGTAACACACACACACACACACACACACACACACACACATGTGGCCATGGGGTTAAAAAGAGTCAGACACGACTTAGCAAATGAAAAACAACAACAACAAAAGAGAGGTAACAATTGCACACTGAGGCTGATGCAAAAAGAAATAAAGGAGATGCTAAAACAGATCATTCTACCAAATAAGCAGCCCTCATCAAAATTATGATCCTAATTAAACATGAAAGGATAAATCCTTAAGGGATTCAGAGTCCATTAGGAAATGATAAAGTTAAGTCCATGAGAAGGAAGAATGAGAAAAGTCTGGTTGTACCTTTAACTCAGATCATCTCTGGCACTCTCAATAAGTAGGTTTGGGTGGCACAAAATAATTTCAATTGACTACTAGTTCAATCTCTCTATTAAGTTACTCATCATGGTGTAGACAAATTGGTACCATCTTACATCAACATTTGGGGGAAATTTTATAAAGACAGCCGAAACTATTTTCAGGTCATGTGTCACCTGTTGACAACACAATCCTGGAAAAGCTATAAAGGTGAACATGGCCAGGAACTAAAGCCTCAAGGACTCTATAACACCTTCAGATGGCTTTATCCCACTTTCATCCTCCATCAGATATGAATATATTTTAGCTAATATGTGTGTATTTTTAGCATGGGTTGAAACATTTTCTTGTTGAAAAGCTACATTCTTCATAGTTACTAAAAAGCTCCTTGATTATATGCTTCTAATACGGGGCATATCAACTTTTGGATCATGTGACCAACACACATGCTTTATGGGAACCATTATAAAAGACATATGTAAGTCAATACCCCCTTATTCAAAACCTGCCACAATCTTCTAGAATGGCTGAAAGAACCAATGGCATCTTTAACGAAATTTTCAGAAACCCATAAGCCAGCCTCCTTTGAGAGGTCAAAGTTACTTTCCCTAGCCTTCCTTCAGGAACAGATCAGTTTTCTGCATAGGAACTGGTCATTTGAAAGTTCTTTCATTCAAGTGTCTCTGATACTAGACCTGCTACACAGAGACATGACAAAATATTGCAAAATGTTCATGTAGTTATACCCAGTCTTATCACCAACAAGTTAGGGTAGCCTTCCTACAGCATCTTCATGATTTTCAACCAGGAGATTCTGACCACTGGAACAGATATCAGAAGAAAACAACTCTTGATCCTCTTTCTAAAGGACCTTATCACAAACTCTTAACAAAAATACAGCACTGAAATTCCAGGGAGTCAATCCTTGGGTCTCAATTCAGTCTTCCACACAATTAGGAGGCTACTTCAGTAAGGGATGTTAAACTGAAGATTCTTGGAGATCTTACAGAAGTAACTGGTCTTCAGATGTAGACACTGGACCTAAAAGCCTTTCGAAAAGGGATATGACCTCAGATGGTAGGCAGCTTCTGCCTAAAATATCAGATCAAGACCTCTATCTAATTCCTGTTTTGTTTTACCATCTTGCCTATAACCACTCTTCTCATTTTCTAAAAATGCCTAGTTGTCATCTATGCATAGTGGTCATTTTCTCTTTTTTGCTCTCTCTTTATTATAATTGTTAAATCAGGACATAGTCATTCTAATACCATTGTTAGATTCTCCCAAACAGTACAGTAGCCACTGCCCTCAATCTTACAGACTACTGTATGTTGTTGTTCAGTCCTGTCTGACTCTTTGCAAGCCAATGGACTGCAGCGTGCCTGGCTTCCCTGTTCTTCACTATCTCCCAGAGTTTACTCAAAATCACATCCATTGACTCGGTGATGCTATCTAACCAACTCATCCTCTGCTGCCCCTTTCTTCTTTTGCCTTCAATATTTCCCAGCATCAGGGTCTTTCCCAATGAGTCTGCTCTTCACATCAGGGGGCCAAAGTATTAGAGTTTCAGCATCAGTCCTTCCAAGGAATATCCAGAGTTGATTTTCTTTAGGATTGACTGGTTTGATCTCCTTGCAGGTCATCCATAACCAGCTCTCCTGAGAAAAACCTCTAAGCATTCCTTGCTTCACCAAATGAGATCATAAGGAATCACTCCAATGACTACTTGTCTACCTACATGGACAAATGATCCTTAAACAAATCAAACTGTGACTTTGCTATTGATCCTCTACTCCAGAAAAAGAAAAACAAAAACAATGATTACCATCTATTGATCAGACCCTAGATAATTTTAAATTTGAATTTCATAATCTTCCCTGAACAATGGGCCAATTACTTGTTATCTGGAAGATAGTAATTTAGTAATTGATATTTAAGTATGTAACCCAGCTAATATAAGGCCTTGGTTCCAACTTCATGTCACAAATAATTTTATTTCTCATGGCTCTCCAAATGCCCCTACTGGTTATTAAATCCTTTGTGACCAGGAAGCCTGGTTGTGCTTGCCTACAACTAACACCTCATACACTTTGGAAATAACATTATGAGACTTTTCTATACATAGGAATCCTAATTCTATTCATCATCAAGTCTTGAAATTCCAACTCACACACAAGCTCCAGAAAAAGAGGCCACCTTTGATTATTCAGGCTTCCCTGGTAGCTCAGCTAGTAAAGAATCCACAAGCAATGCAGGAAACCCCGGTTTGATTCCTGGGTTGGGAAGATGTGCTGGAAAAGGGATAGGCTAACCACTTCAGTATTCTTGGGCTTTCCTGGTAGCTCAGCTGGTAAAGAATCTGCCTGCAATGCAGGAGACCTGGACTCGATCCCTGGGTTGGGAAGAGCCCCTGGAGAAGGCAACGTCTACTCACTCCAGTATTCTGGCCTGGAGAATTCCATGAATTCTATGTATAGTCTATTCCATGTATAGTCTATAGGGTCTGCAAAGAGTTGGACAGGACTGAGCGACTTTCACTTTCACTTTGATTATTCAGGCACTCTACCTAGAATCACTGACTCATTGTTTATATGAAGAATCAGAGCAGAGCTCCCAACAGTAGGAATCCTATAAATAGAAAAGACTGTTAGAAACTTAGCATTAACTCTAGCAGAAGTTATTAACAATATTATCTGTTCCTGGCACGAAATATACATCACTCTCAACTCATTGGAAGAAGCAGTAATGGACAGTCTCATTGCTCTAGATGTGTTTGCTAGTCCTGGTGGCCTCTGTGCAATTACTAATACTTCTTGTTGTACATGATCAACGAAGCAGACAATTTAGAACACCCTATATATACTTTGTCTTAAGAAAAAGCTACTTGGATCTCAAATGTGACCCCCATGCTGCATGAAATTTGTTCTCATAGCCTGATTTGGTCAATTGGAGTTCTTGGTCCCAAAATACCTTATGAGGGCTGTTAATTTTCTTGTTTTAGTCCGAGTGATCATGATGCTGGTCTGTTGCACTTTTCCTAGTGCCTTAAATACATCTGTATTGAAGCAAGTCTCCTATCAGATGACAGTCATAGTGCTATAACAACATAAAGCTAAAAGATCTTGGCATGAAATGATTATGGAAACATCCAAACCGTCTTGAGTGCTGATGCTCTGGATGTCTAGCTTCCCATGCACTGGCCAATCTCTTTTCAAGTGAGAGAAATGCCCAGTGAGAGACTGAATATACAAATGGACAATGACCAATCACATATGACAACAGAACTCAGACCCACAGGTTCTATAGCAACCAGCCTGGGAACCAAACCAGAACCTCTGGAGAAAGTGTCAGCCACTTTTCCTATTTTTGTTCTCACTTGCAACACAGGACCAACCCAGAAAAGCCAAATATGCTCCTGAAACCAATCACATTAGATGTGCCACTCCTGGTTCGTGTCAACAATGTCCAATGAGAGATTACCTAGAGGCTCTGTTTGTTTGCTTTTTTAGTATAAAGATTTCCTACTCTCCTGCCTATCTCTGAATCTCTGACAAATACAAATGGCGGCAGTAGGAGATATAGCAAGACCTATATAAAATAGTTTTGCTGTTTTTCATTTGAATGATCTTCATTTATTTTTACATATTTGTACACAGTCCACAGTACACTTAACCTTAGGAGGTGTACTTATAATGGGAAAAGAAATCATAGCTTACTTACTATTAGTTCTTACTTACTTACCTACTAACTATTAGGTCTGCAATTCAGGATATGTGATTTATTGAAAGCTACTTAATATCTCTAAGCCTCAGTTTTCTTATCTAAAGAATAAGCATCACTTATTTTTCTTACTTAAATGAATGTGGTGTGGTGATTAAATCTAACAAATTTGGAGCATATTTGTCCTATTGTCTGGCACATAGGTGGCCAATAAGCAAGGACTATATTGATGATGAAGATGATGCTTTCTTGTAGTTGCTGAGTTCTGCAATCTGGATTGTAATCCTGGATTGCCATTTGCTATCTCACAGTGGTGTTAGGAAATTGCATAGACAGTAGGTTATATATATGTTATATACATAGCATATGCAGAAGTACATAGAAGACAAGGAACCTCCATGTATTTGTCACCCGGTTTCATCAATTATCAACTCATGGATAATCTTTTCTACTCATAGACCCCCCCCCCAATCTCCCTTCCATTTTATTTTATTTGAAGCAAACTCCAAACAACATATAATTTCATTTTTAATATTACATTATGTACCTATAAAAAATAAGGACTCTCATAAAATATAACTGCAATGCCATTATGACCCCTAAAAATTTTTTAATATAATCCAATATCAGTTGCTTGTCTTGGAATCTAATATGGTGAGAAGTTCAACATTGATTTATACACACTTCAGTTGTTTCCACACATTTATGGCTCCTTTTTTCATTTTTACTTTTCTTTAAATTGGTGTTCATAAAAATAAATGGTTAGTAATTGAATTACTCCTCTAATTTTGTCAAGATAGAGGGTTTGGAATAGAACTAAATTTTGTCTCTATTAACACTTATCTTTGGGCTTCCCAGGTGGCTCAGGAGTAAAGAATCCACTTGCCAGTGCAGGAGACACAGGAGACGTGGGTTTGATCCCTGGGTCAGGAGGATCCCTTGGAGAAGAAAATGGTAACCCACTCCAGTATTCTTGTCTAGGAAATCCAATGGACAGAAGAGCCTAGCAGGCTACAATCCATGGGATAACAAATAGTTGCACATGACTTAGCAACTAAACCACTACCAACACTTATCTTCACTACCTTAGGTGAGTTTTCTTCACAATTTGTGGTATTTTAATAGCCAAACAACCCAGAGTAGGCTGTTCAATATTTACTATTTAATTCATTTTAATACAGTAGAAGAAATTACAGCAAAATGATACCATGGGGAATATGTATGAGAATTCACTAAATCAATGCCATAAACATTCATTTAAATATTTGCAAAACAGTTACCAGTTTCCTCAGAAATAATTTACCTGAGGGATGATGAGTTTTTGCTTGTCTGATTCATTTGTAAGGCTCAGTTTATTTACTGAAGATTATCGATGTACAGTTACCTATAAATTGAGAAAATATCCTGTAGGTTGCATATTTACAAAAAGTCCTTCCCAATCATTTATCATCCTCTATATACATCCTGACCACTTTGGCCATCATCAGTTTTGACCAACTGATTTTCAGAATCAAACATTTGAGGGGAGTGGATGCAGGGGGGGTTGTCTAGGCATTCCCAGTTTTGAGTCCATAACTCATGTCAGTGAAAAAAATTTCATTTCACCAAGGTAAGTAAAAATATCCCTTCAAGACGATAAGGAGAAAATATCTTAGATTAATTCTATATTATTTCATTAGATGTTCTTTGCACTCTCATTTCTCTTGACATGGCTTTTTCCCCAAACTACAGTTTCTAAATGCCACAGCATCCCCAAATCTTTACAAGCCTATTGATAACACAGAATCAGAGGCAGTTCAACTAGTAAACTGTAGCCTTTAACTCTGTCTGGGAAATAGCAACAATGGTTTTTTTTTTTTTTTTTTTTTAATTCTTAAAAATTTTTTTCAAACTACATAAAAGAAGGATGCTAAAGAAAGAAACTTCTAAGAAAACTGACATTTTTAACTTAATAAAAAATGTATTAGTCAATGTAATATTAACAGAAATGTCTTATCTTCAGCTGTCAAACAATAAAATTGGCTTCTAAATTAGATACGCCCCCACCCCCACAACCTCAACCTCATGAGTTCCCTAGTATAAGTATGTCCTCAAGCCAGTTAAATCTAAACTTAGTTTTCTGTGGTATTGACTTAGGGCTTGATTATCTTGAAGTGAATAACATTAACTGTCCTGTTAAATATATTTAAGAACATCCAGAAGATATAATTGAAAGATGCAAAGATAATTTCTTTCTGCTTGTTGTCATTAAACTAACTTTTAGGCCATTAGTGCCAACAGAAAATATCAAATGTCAAATCTTTCAACTGTAATAATTCCACTCTTTTTGTCATATTCAGTCCACCTCAAATAAATTCTGTAAAAGGGAAGATGCTCTAAGCTATTCATTTAACATTTTTAAAGTTGTGGATTTTCACAATCCTTATCAGAATTAACCTCAGCATTATGATGAACTGAAACAAGTACATTTTTTTTCAGCATTAAGATATTCTTTCTTGTAAGCTAAATCCCAACTAAGAAAATCAAACTCAAACTGAAGGAAATCATCTCAAGTTATTGAGAACTCTGAAAAGTAAATGACATTAATAAGGTGAATGGCATATTGCCTACTATTCAGCTTCCCCATGACAGGAGACTGGTTCATTTTTACAGAACGTGAGGCATGCTTTATTGACTATGCTAAAGCCTTTGACTGTGTGGGTCACAATAAACCATGGAAAATTCTGAAAGAGATGGGAATACCAGACCACCTGACCTGCCTCTTGAGAAATCTGTATGCAGGTCAAGAAGCAACAGTTAGAACTGGACATGGAACAACAGACTGGTTCCAAATAGGAAAAGGAGTACTTCAAGGCTCTATATTGTCACTCTGCTTATTTAACTTATATGCAGAGTACATCATGAGAAATGCTGGGCTGGAGGAAGCACAAGCTGGAATCAAGTTTACCAGGAGAAACATCAATAATCTCAGATATGCAGATGACACCACCCTTATGGCAGAAAGTGAAGAAGACCTAAGAGCCTCTTGATGAAAGTGAGAGAAGAGAGTGAAAAGGTTGGCTTAAAGCTCAACATTCAGAAAACTAAGATCATGGTCCCACTACTTTATGGCAAATAGATGGGGAAACAGTGGAAACAGTAGCTGACTTAATTTTGGGGGGATCCAAAATCACTGCAGATGGTGACTGCAGCCATGTAATTAAAAGATGCTTACTCCTTGGAAGGAAAGGTATCACCAACATAGACAGCATATTAAAAAGCAGAGACATTACTTTGCCAACAAAGGTCCATCTGGTCAAGGCTATGGTTTTTCCAGTATTTATGTATGGATGTGAGAGTTGGACTATAAAGGAAGCTGAGTGCCGAAGAATTGATGCTTTGGAACTGTGGTGTTGGAGAGGACTCTTGCGAGTCCCTTGGACTGCAAGGAGATCCAATCAGTCCATCCTAAAGGAAATCAGTTCTGAATATTCCTTGGAAGGACTGATGTTGAAGCTGAAGCTCGAATACTTTGGCCACCTGATGTGAAGAGCTGACTCATTTGAAAAGACCCTGATGCTGGGAAAGATTGAAGTCAGGAGGAGAAGGGGATGACAGAGGATGAGATGATTGCATGGCATCACCAACTCAATGAATATGAGTTTGGGTAAACTCCAGGAGTTGGTGATGGACAGGGAGGTCTGGTGTGCTGTGGTCCATGGAGTCGCAGAGTCGACACGACTGAGTGATTGAACTGAACTGAGGCATGCTTTACCCTAGTCTACAGGAGGTAGACCTTGGAATATCACTCAATCAGCATTTTCCTTGATATCTAATTATTACCAGCTCCTTTTTTTCTACCTGCTAAAATCTCCCTAATCCAGCCTACTGTTAATGCCTTAGTTCTGGCCCTCCTAAGCTCTCACCTGGGTCATAAATAGACTAGTTATCTAAAAAATTCCCTGCTTCTGTGCCCACAGAGCCAATCATTTAGCCTTGACTGAACAATCAGAAGATCTATCCTCCTAGTGAACAAATCTTAACATGGCTTACAAACTAGTTTGTGTGATGCTAGTTTGTGTCACACACAAACTATTTCACAATTTAGTTTTGCACAGTTTATCATGTTTTGTCTCCTTACTCCTTCTCTGCTCTTTCCCACTCCCCCTGCTCCTGTTCACACACGTACATATCACATTACATTAACCCTAACCTCCTCACAACTCCCCAAACACATAGTCTGCTTTAAAAACCTTTGAAACGACACTGTATTTTATTCCTAACATATTTTATAAATATTTATTATGTGTACTACCTCCTTGGTAAAATATGAATCATGTCTTAGTCTTCATTGTATTTACCTCCTTGATAAATATGCATCAAGGTGAAATTGATTCTAACAGACAAATCAAAGTAATAGATAGCCAATAAATAAATTATGAATATTTAAGTATCCTTTAAATGATAAAGATGTCACTTCAACTTCATTTAACATTATTGAGATTTGTGATCAAAAGTTTGAAGAGACGACACGTCAGACTTTAGTTCACACAATGCAAAAGCACATATAAATATGTAAGTATGTTGAAGGATGGAAAAGATCTTTCTAGATATGACTCCAAAGGCAGACATCAATTGAGAAAGCAGTGACTGCTTTTCTGAATAAAAAATAATTCTATAGCAGGGCTGATCAATGTAATTTTCAGCATTGATAGAAATGTCCTCTGGTCACACTGTCCAATGCAGTACCCATTAGCCACATAGGTACAGGAAACTACAAATTTAACTAAGGAGACTGCAAGTCTTAATTTTATTCCATTTTATTCTATTTAACTACATTTCAAATTACTTTTAAATTTAATAGTCACTTACAGCTAATGGTTGCTATTTTGGACAACACGAATCTATAGGTTCAAAGAAAATCTTATAGAAAGAAAATAAAAGTGTAAACCACAAAACTGAAAGAATGAGAAACATATCTGTTGATTGAATAAATACATCATATCCTCAAATCATTCATACATATTAGTAAAAAAAAAAAAATTCCCTTGTTTTTATCTATTTTACATATAGTAGCTTGTATCTACTAATCTCAAACTCCTAATTTATCCCTCCACCACCCTCTTTCTCCTTTGGTAACTATTTGTTTTCTCTGTCTATGAGTCAACTTCTGTTTCATAAAAAAGTTCATTTTGGTCATAGTTTAGATTCTACATATAAGTGATATCACATGGTATTTGTCTTTCTCTTTCTGACTTACTTCACTTAGTATGATAATCTCTAAGTCCACCCATATCGCTGCAAATGGCATTATTTCATTCTTTTTAATGACCAAGTTATATTCCACTGTGTTTATACGTATATGTGGGTGTGTGTCACATATTCTTCATCCATTCATATAAGTGAATCACTTAGCTGTACACCAGAAATTAACACAAGACTGTGAATTGACTAAATAAATAAGTTTCTAGAAAGGAAAAAAAAAATCCCTATTGGAAAAATAAGACAGTTACAGACAATATAGAAAAGGAGAAATAAAAATGGCCAATAAGTATATGAAAAGTATTCACCAGGCCCTAGTTATCAGAGAAATATGAATTGTAACAATATACTGATTCTAACTCCTCCCTATCAATCCCACCTTATCTTCACCCCATTCGCATTAGGCAGACTTGAGTCTATCCATTTTTCTCTCTTTTAACATCATTCTCTTCCTTGATCAATTATTTTGTGGCACCCACCTGGCAAAACACTCAGTCTTGGATCAATTCAGCAACCCACAGCCTGGACTACAGAAAACGCCAAAGAAAGCTATACTACTGCTGAGATGGTAGAACCATGGGTGTGCGATCTGACCAGCAACTTCTCAGCACGCCTAACCCACACTGCATGGCCTTTTCCAGCTCTCTGCTTTTCTCTACACTGGCCCTTCTGAAATCCTTCTACTGTCTCAAACTTCCAAACCCCCCTCCTATTTTACAAAGAAATGGAAAACCACCGAGAAGAATCTTCTCAGTGCTATCCAGCCAGGAACCTATTCATTTCCTACCATTCTACTTATTCTTTATCATATATTCTCTATGTATTCTTTATCCCTTCTCAGGTCCAAGTCTATATTCCATCCATATTCTGGAGTCCACTCTCTATTCCTTCTTTTTCTTGACTTGCCTATGTCTCCCCATCTAAGGAACATTTAAACATACCTAATTTCTCTCCATTTTCAAAGAGAATATGGAATGCTATGACAGGAAATCAGCTTCAAATCCTAGTTCCACCTCCTTCCTGCTGTGTGATCATGTTTAACTCGTTCACGTCCCCTTTTTCCCATCTAGACATGAAGAATCACAACAAGAAAACAGCAGCATTTCCTCTGAGGCATAGTAATGAAACACCAAGTGAAAAATTTCCATAAAGCTCTTATAAAATATTATAGATAATTTTCACCCTATTGCCAATTTTGAATCCTCCTTGGCCTCATATTCTTTCCAGGTATCATCCCCAACCCTCTCCTTCCCTTCAGAGCAAAACTTAAAAGTCTTTTTCAGAACTCATCTTAGACTTAAGAGAAAAATTGTAGAACTAGTACAGAAAGTTTCCATATAGCCCCCTCGCCCCCGCCAGGTTTCCCTAATGTTAACCATATTGCATAAACCATGACACAAAGACCAAAACAAGGAAATGCTCATTGTTGTCATTTTCCTTTGTCTACTCTAGTCATGACCTAACCGGTTAATAAACAATAAAAGAGAGTTAATTGGTTATTTTGTAGAATGCCCTTCAGCTGGGGTCTGTCTGATATTTTCTCAGCATTGCAATTTGAAAAAATCTCGCATTTTTAGCAAGACTACCAAAGATCTGATTTTGTCTCCTTCTCAGGACATCACATCAAGAGATTCGTGATAGCAATATGTCAGAGCAAAACTTCTTATAAGAATTATCTCCTCTCTGTGACCTAAGTTCATCCTTTTTCTTTTGGTTCTGATTCTCTCTTCAGTGGCTTCCCTCCCCACCAAGGTACTGGAATGGCTCTTATCAAGGACACCAAGAGCTCTCTAGTTGTTCAGTTTAAAAGAAACTTCTTGGTCCTTTACCCCTGCACCACATGGCAGCCTCAACACTACTGAGTTGAGTCTCTTCTTCTGACACGTATGTTCAGCTTCAACACCACACTGGCCTGATTTATCACTCACCTTTCTCAGTGTTTCTCACTCCCCTTCCATGGCACTTATTCTCATAACCTACCTCAAAATGTTAGTGCTTATTTCTAACTCTGCACTCTCCTGAAGATGAGCTCACGTCCTTCCACTCTGCCATCTTGTTTGTCTAAAAAGCAGGTCAAGAAGCAACAGTTAGAACCAGACATGGAACAATGGACTGGTTCCAAATTGGGAAAGAAACACATCAAGGCTATATATCATCACCCTGCTTATTTAACTTATATGCAGAGTACATCATGAGAAATGCCAAACTGGATGAAGCACTAGCAGGAATCAAGACACAGGGAGAAATATCAACAACCTCAGATATGCAGATGACACCACCCTTATGGCAGAAAATGAAGAACTAAAGAGCCTCTTGATGAAAGTGAAAGAGGAGAGTGAAAAAGCTGGCTTAAACCTCAACATTCAAAAAACTAAGACCATGGCATCTGGTCCCATCACTTCATGGCAAATAGAGAGGGAAACAATGGAAACAATAACCGACTTTATTTCTTGGTCTCCAAAATTACTGCAGATGGTGAAGGCAGCCATGAAATTAAAAGATGCTTGCTCCTTGAAAGAAAAGTTATGAGAAACCTAGACAGCATATTAAAAAGCAGAGACATTACTTTGCCAACAAAGGTCTATCTAGTCAAAGCTATGGTTTTTCCAGTAGTCATATATGGACAGGAGAGTTGGACCATAAGGAAAGCTGAGCACCGAAGAATTGATGCTTTTGAACTGTGGTGTTGGAGAAGACTCTTGAGAGTCCCTTGGACTGCAAGGAGATTGAACCAGTCCATCCTAAAGGAGATCAGTCCTAAATATTCATTGGAAGGACTGATGCTGAAGCTCTAATACTTTGGCCACCTGATGTGAAGAACTGACTCATTGGAAAGGACCCTGATGCTGGGAAAGATTGCAGGCAGAAGGAGAAGGGGACAACAGAGGATGAGATAGTTGGATGGCATCACCAAGTCAATGGACCTGAGTTTGAGCAAGCTCTGGGAGTTGGTGATGGACAGGGAAGCCTGGTGTGCTGCAGCCCATGGGGTCGCAAAGAGTCAGACACGACTGAGTAACTGAACTGAGCTGCACTCTTCCGACACAACTGTAGCTCCATCTCTGGTGTTACTGGCCACCCATGTTGCAGACAAAAATCACATCTAACCTTCAACACATTTCTATCTTCTAATTTTTATACTCATATACACATGTGCATTCCAAACATCCCCATCAAGTATCTCATAGGAATCATAAACTGAACATATCCTCCAAACAATCCAAGCAGAGATCTCAAGTTTCACCTTGTGAAATAAAACCTATTGTACATTTCAGGATCCCTTACTGAGCTACTATAGTTATAATCTCAGCAAAGTAAATAGTAGGTCAAGAAGGTCATCTGGTTTTGAAAGAACAGATTTTTATTTTATTAATGCAGCCCAAAATTGCATTAGACTTTGTGGTGGCCACATCACATAATTGACACATATTGAGCTGACTGAAGAAGAAAAAACCCCAGGTTTCTTTATAAATATATTGCTTTAGCTGTTTTCTCCCAGTCCCATAGTTGTACAGATAAAATTTAAGACACACTATGTCAGACAGCTGAATTTAGCCCATCACTCAAGACTGATATATTCTGGGACCGAAGCATAGTAATTTAATTATTTTTTGAATCAACATACTCTGAGCAAGCACTAAAATTTTGTAGGTGTTGAGGTACTACAGTGGGACAAACTGCTAGTTGTCATCTCAATCCCTTCTCTCTTCTTCCACAGGATTGCAGGTTAATCTGTGTTCCTGGCTATCAGCTAGATGCAACATTATTCAACAGAAATGCTACAGGAGCCACAAATGTGATTTTAGATTTTTTTCTTGGCCACATTAAATGAAGTAAAAATAAAGAGGTGAAATTCATTTTAATAACATATATTAGTTAGATATATCTTAATTATATCTCCAATATATCCAAAATGCTATCATGTCAACATGCAAGTAATATAAAACATCTTGAGATAGCATGCTTTCTTTTTCCATTCTGAGTTTTTGAAATTGACATGTATATTACATGTAACACTACATCTCAATTCTGACCAGGCACATTGCAAGGGCTCAACAGCCTCATGGGGCCACTGTTACTGTACTGAAGAGTTGAAAGGTGAAGAGACTACATTTCCCTACAAGGTGTAGCCCTGTTCTTGTCAACATAATGTGAATAGAAGCTATGCTTGCAATTTAACAGCTTTATTTCCTTAAAAGAAAGCAACTTGTATTTTGGAGACTCTGATATAGAAGCTTAATTTTAATCCAAAGAATACAAGAGCTGAACTAGCAACTGCTTCCCAGGTCCTGAGTTTGCCATACCACCCATCTCCAAATGGGATGACATGTCTTTTATTTATCCTCATCTTAAACATGGGATCCAAACACAGTCCAAAAGGAAAAAAATAAAAAATAAAAAGGACAGAGCTCGGCCACATACAACTGGGGACTTACATACACAGGCTATCAGTTCAGTTCAGTCTCTCAGTCATGTCTGACTCTTTGCGACCCCATGAATCGCAGCACGCCAGGCCTCCCTGTCCATCACAAACTCCTGGAGTTTACTCAAATTCATGCCCATCAAGTCGGTGATGCCATCCAGCCATCTCATCCTCTGTCATCCCCTTCTCCTCCTGCCCCTAATCCCTCCCAGCATCAGGGTCTTTTCCAATGAGTCAACTCTTCGCATGAGGTGGCCAAAGTATTAGAGTTTCAGCTTCAGCATCAGTCCTTCCAATGAACACCCAGGACTGATCTCCTTTAGGATGGACTGGTTGGATCTCCTTGCAGTCCAAGGGACTCGCAAGAGTCTTCTCCAACACCACAATTCAAAAGCATCAATTTTTCGGCGCTCAGCTTTCTTCACAGTCCAACTCTCACATCCATACATGACCACTGCTAAAACCATAGCCTTGACCAGATGGACCTTTGTTGGCAAAGTAATGTCTCTGCTTTTTAATATGCTATCTAGGTTGGTCATAACTTTCCTTCCAAGGAGTAAGCGTCTTTTAATTTCATGGCTGCAGTCACCATCTGCAGTGATTTTAGAGCCCTCAAAAATAAAGTCTGACACTATTTCCACTGTCTCCCCATCTATTTCCCATGAGGTGATGGGACCAGATGCCATAATCTTAGTTTTCTGAATGTTGAACTTTAAGCCAACTTTTTCACTCTCCTCTTTCACTTTCATCAAGAGGCTTTTTAGTTCCTCTTCACTTTCTGCCATAAGGGTGGTGTCATCTGCATATCTGAGGTTATTGATATTTCCCCCTGCAATCTTAATTCCAGCTTGTGCTTCTTCCAGCCCAGAGTTTCCCATGATGTACTCTGCATATAAGTTAAATAAGCAGGGTGACAATATACAGCCTTGATGTACTCCTTTTCCTATTTGGAATCAGTCTGTTGTTCCATGTCCAGTTCTAACTGTTGCTTCCAGACCTGCATACAGGTTTCTCAAGAGGCAGGTCAGGTGGCCTGGTATTCCCATCTCCTTCAGAATTTTCCACAGTTTATTAATAATAAAATAAAGCTGTAACACTGAGCTGTAACACTGATTTATCTAAGAACTATAACACAGTCCGTTCAAGACCTGAGAGCTATAAACACGGTCTGTCCAAGACCCGAGAGTTGTAACACGCCAAGCGGGCTTTAATGTCCTTCACTCGAAATCTTTGTTGTGATGAGACAAAGAACCAAGACAGTCGCCTGACATCTACGGTGCCGTGACTCCGGTTTAACCTGGCTGAAACAACCTTGGCGCAGAAGAGGCCAAGCGCAGCAGGAGCCCAGCTCAGCAAAGCTCCCGCGGACGCAAAGAAAACCCAGCACACAGGCTGTAGCCATCCACTAATCAGAAGGCCTCCAGTACAGCCATCAACTAGTTACTAATTTTATTGTATTTGGAGAACTATAGGTTAGAAGCGCTGTCCTACCAATACGGCTGAGAGAACTGAAGATTAGTTTGCCCCCATAGCCACTCCAGCACATCTCTTGACTTTCCAGGGCTTAATCTGCTACCCATCAAGGAGTCATTTCACAGAAACTCCTTGACAATGTTTTCTACATCACATCATACCTCTATCCTCACCTAGGGAAGAGTGATAATGACTAAAGGACTGGTTCACTGCCATGACTACTTACAGCAGGGTGGAGATTAACCAAGACTACTAGGGGTTTCATCAATAGTGGTTGGTAGGTTTCCGGGAATTCTAGACAGATATATTTATATCCTCTGTGTGTGTGTGTGTGTGTGTGTGTGTGTGTGTGTAGCAGGGAGCGGGGAACACAAAAGGAAATCTGTCTTAAATCTCTATTTGCATAAGAAAAGCATTTTTATTTTTAGATTGCATGTCACAAATCATTAAAGCAGGATTTCTAAAAAAAAAATTTGATTCATTTTTACATAAGATGAAAGGAAGTTTTTATATTGAAAATATCATCACTGTGATTGTTACTCTTTCCCAGATTGGGGTGGCCAGGGCTCCTCCCTCAGTGGGTTGCTGCATATTCTCCAATGACAGACAGTCTGGATGAATTCATAGCAAGGGGATGTTGCAGAATTTGTTTCAATTGTGGCTTTAGCATTGTGTTATGAATAAAAAGTGTTATAAATAAAATTGTGTTATAAATAAAAATATATATATAAATCACAAGTGGGTATGAAGAAAGAGGCAGCCAAAGAACAAGTCAATAATTAAAACATGCTTGACTCCAAAAGTTCATTGATCCACTTCCCAGGAAGTCATTACTGTCTTAAGACAGCACCTCTCTCCCTCACCTTCTGTGTGCTTGATTGGGAGAAGGGTGCTTTGCCATGGGAAGGACTCTGCTTGTTGGCAGGCCACTGTGTCCCACTAATGGACTGCATCTGGACAGACTAGCTCAGTCTCTGATGTCCTATTTGGCATGTCACAATAATGATTGCCAGTGGTACCTGCCCCAAACCCATAGTATTCTTTATGCAATACAGCTTGAGATATCAGTGCAAGTATCTTTTTTAGCAAGAACTGGAATATAAGGTTTTTATTAGTTTCTTTACCATCTTGGTTAGTGACTAAGAAATATTTTGAAATATTTCTTTCTTCATGACTTAGCAGTCCCATTATATTGTATCCTCCCTTCTTAATCCACATGTAGTAAAGTTACAGAAGACAACAAATGAGCATTAGGAATGGAATCATAAAAATCTCTGTACCACAGCACTCTGTCTAGGAGCCCCCTCTTTCCCACAAGACTAGTTTTAAAACAGTGAAACTTGGGAAGACCACGTGGGCAGCCCTTCATGTCCATTGCTACATCAGAGTTTAGAAAGCAATTAAGCAAGCATGACCTTCTTCAAAATGTACAAGTTACTATGAGGCATTATTACTTTCTCTATTACTGTCATTATTCTTGACTAATAAAAAGGAAACCTAAGGTTTAGAGACATTAAACAACTGGCCCAGAGTCGCAAAGCTAGTAAGTGACAAATTACCGGATTCCTCAATTGAAGTCCAAAGTTTTCACCACAAATTGCCTTAGAAACAGCTATGCTTCCATATTTAAATGCTTTATTTAATGTATTTAAATGCTGTGTATTTAAATGCTGTTACAAGACCTGGCAAAATGAGAGAATCATACCAAGAACAGACTCTGAATTTGTACCTTTACATAACAACTTAGAAAATGGAAACAGCATTGATAAAAAAATCAAAACTTAGAAACAGTTACCCACAAATGAAGTGTCCATAGATAAAATAGTCCCTTGTGTGTTATACTATATTTGAATGGTTGAATTTCTTTTCTATTTCATTTTAACAGTTTCCATCTCTGGGAGTTCAGTAGACTAGATGCCTTTTCCCTTGGCAGGGAACAAAGCCATCTCAATAAGTGTAATAGACTTGCAAAACTGTACAAATTAATGTTCAAGCATGTGCTGTGTGTCTACCATGTGCCAAAAGCCCAGGGAACCTCAAGATTGGGGCAGAGTCCTGTCAAAATCTAGATCATTGCTTCTCTTTTGTCCAGGAGCTTGGACACATACATCATGCGTGCTAAGTCACTTCAATCGTGTCTGAATCTTTGGGACCCCATGGACTGTAGCCTGCCATGCTCCTCTGTCCATCGGATTCTCCAGGCAAGAATACTGCAGTGGGTTGCCATGCCCTCCTCCAGGGGATCTTCCCCACTTAAGGGATAGAAGCTGTGTCTTCTGCGTTGCAGGCATATTCTTTACCATTGAGTCACTGGGTAATCCTTAACCCTAAGCCTAATTCCAAAATAAGGCCAAAGTGAATGGATCAGATTCCTGGTTTACTCAGGTCTGTGCTCTGTCAGGACAGTGCTTCACACTGGAAGGGATAATTATTGTAGCAAATCTCATAAAGCAAAGAATGGACATTCAAACATTTTTCACTTATCATAATTTATAATGCATTTTCCTTGAATATATTTGTTGCTATTGTACAGTCACTAAGTTGTGTCCAACCTTTTGCAACCCCATGTACTGTAGTCTACCAGGTTCCTCTGTCCATGGGAGTTTCCAAGCAAGAATACTGGAGTAAGCTGCCATTTCCTTCTCCGGGGGATATTCCTAGACCAGAGATCAAACCTGTGTCTCCTGTATTGGCAGGCAGACTCTTTACCATTGAGACACTTGGAAAGCCCTTGAATATATTTAGACTGTTCTTAAACTTACTTATATACACAGTATCTAAACTCAATTTCGATTCAGTTAAAGCTAAAAGAAATGTTATATACAATCAAACATGATAAAGCTGAGTTGTGATAACAACTCATTTTTCCTTAACTCACAATTAAATAGTTTACCTACATTTTCATTTTTTACCTTAGATTTATATATTATGTAATCAAGTATAGTCCTGGTATTAACTAAGAAGCTATTCAGTAGGAAATCTTTAGTATAAAGGAAGGACAGCAAAGTGGCTGAAGACTTTAATTTTCCAAACCATGTGACCATCATTTCCAACAAAACTTAGGAAGAAACACGCCCTTTTGATATTTTCATTTTAGAGAAAATACTCACCTATTTGTTGTCTTTCTCAAGCATTGTGTGCTGGTTCCCTAGCTAATGGTAATAATCAAGCGTTAAAAGCTACAGCATATGCTGAATGGCTTCATCACCCCATAAATCATATTTACTCCCATTTGTTAACATGCTGTTTTAATTTCAGAAAATTCAATGTAAGTTCATGAATTTTGCAGAATGTCAAAAAAAGATATGATTTTGTATTGAAGACTAAAGGGATGTTCTTAATTTTAATGCATACTGGGAGGTCACACGACAGTCTCAAATTTAATGGTAAAGCAAATTCAGTTAACTCTGCAGAAACATAAGGAGTCTTACACAGTCTCTTGGCTAGCCAAGGGCAGACTAGGAATCAGGAAATTTAAGAGTTTAAATCCAACACTGAGACGTGCTTTGAAAACTTTTCTGCACTAAATGCAGCTTGTGTGGAGCACTTTGAGGGGGCAATAACAGAGGAGTAGGAAGATACCTGATAACAGACAATAGTCACCACGGTAGAAAAACTGAGGCAACATCTCTATGCAAGAACTAATCTCCAAGTAATCATTCTTTGTACCCTACCTCTTCATTCTCATCCTGAGAGATGATGAGAGACTACCTTTTATGTCTAGATATGGAAAGTTTTCCCTAGAACATGGACTGTCTTAGTCTGCTTGGGCTGCTGTAACAAAATACTAATGGGTGGGTGACTTAAACAACAGACCTTTATTTCTCACAGTTCTGGAGACTAGGAAGTCAGCGATCAGGTTTCCAGCATGGGCTGGGTTCTGGTGAGGGATTGCAGATGGCTGCCCTCTTGCTATATGCTCATGTGATGGACAGAGGAAGCTCTGGTGTCTGTCCCTCTTACCTGGGCACTAATCCCATTATGAGGGGCTTTCCAGGTGGTACTAGTGGTAAAGAACCCACCTGCCAATGCAGAAAACATAAGAGACGCAGGTTCAATCCCTGGTTTGGGAAGATCTCCTGGAGGAGGGGATGAGACCTCCAACCTAATAACCCCATCTAAACCTAAAGTTACAAAGTTAGAAAGTTAAGTCGCTCAGTCGTGTCTGACTCTTTGCAACCCTGTGGACTGTCGCCCACCAGGCTCCTCCATCCATGAGATTCTCCAGGCAAGAGTACTGGAGTGGGTTGCCATTTCCTTCTCCAGGGGATCTTCCCGACCCAGGGATCGAACCCAGGTCTCCCGCATTGCAGGCAGACAGACGTTTTAACCTCTGAGCCACCCGGGAAGCACCAAACACCCCCTTCCTAATACCATCACACTGAGAGCTATGGCTACAACATGAAATTGAGCGGGACAAACACTCAGTCCATAATACTGGTCATCGAACTTCAGGGTGCCCACAAACCACTTGCAGAAATATAGGAAAAATGCAGAGGACCAGTCCTCCAACACTTGAGATTCTGATTCATTCTGTCTGGGAAATGGTTGGGAAATACTTTCAAAAACAATCAAGGGAATTCTATTGCAAAATTCTACTGGCCAAAGTGTGAGAGATCTGCCCTAGATCTGCTTTATGAAGACGGGATGGCTCATAAGTCCCTGCGCCACACCTGGAGGACTGAAAGAAGTACTCAGAGATCAAACTGTCCTATGAATGGGAACGGCCAGAACAAGGCAGTACCAACAGAGGGCCATCTACACAAATGTCAGCAAAGTGGTGGTAAGTAATGTATATCTGAGTAATGTAGATATACTCACTGCCCAATCTCCACTCGCACTGTCATCACCATGACCTTTGAAAAACTATTTTTGAGCAAAATATAGATAAAAAAGGAAAATCCTGGATGTATCCTCATATCCAACCTGAAGGTGAGTTTTTAAGATGGATTTCCAAAGGGGAAGCCGAAGGCACTTGACTGCCAATTGGGGAATACATCAGTATACAAGCCAAGGGACTCAATCTGGCCAAAAGAGCACATCCTGAGCAAGGAGGCATCTCCCTGATAGGGTAACATCAAGGGAAGGACTTTGGAAAGAGAAACAATAGCAATAAGAGCTTTTTGAGACTATGCTTAAATATGCAACATTTTTAATTTATTGATTCAATTTGTCTTCTCTGTAAAACATGAAGGGAAATATATGGTCATAAATGGTTCAAATAAACAAACAAAAGAAATAACATTCAGAAAAAAGTCATAAGGAGAACTGATAATTCAGTAGTATGAAAGATAATGCAGGAGAGTCAACTAAAAAAAGTCTTAATGGACAAGGCTCTGATAGAATTGAGTGCTGAGGCTTACATCTTAAAATACTGAAATCATAAGTTTAACAGCTTCCAAGTGTTTCACAATACAGATAGTATGATGATTTTTAAAACTATTACTGTTCATAGGCATAAGAGGGAAAAACCAAGAGGAAAAGAATAATACAAAGAAAATCAAAGTTGCTTTTAGTGTGTGAGCATATTTACCAATAAAAGTTCAAATTGTTCTTCAAATGTGAAAATAAGAAACTATTGATGTTTGAAATTTTAAAAAAATGAATGGCTTCACAGTACTGATTATTATTAAATTATTTATATACTGGATTTACTCAAACTATGTTTTAGTAAGAGAACAAGCAAGTAAAAAATGAAGTCTAATTTCTGTAGATTACTCTTCTTGAGGACTTCTCAGGAGGCACAACGGTAAAGAATCCACTTGCCAGTGCAGGACACGCAAGACACATGGGATTGATCCCTGCGTCAAGATGCCCTGGAGTAGAAAATGGCAACCCACTCCAGTACTCTTGCCTGGAAAATTCCATGGACAGAGGAGCCTGGCAGGCTACAGTCCATGGAGCTGCTAAGAGTTGGACACGACTGAGCAACTGCGCACACATGGACACTCTTTAAAAGTAAAGACCTCCCTGATACCAACTTAAATTGCCCCTGCACGCATGTTCAGTTGCCTCAATATGTCCAACTCTCTGCGACCCTACAGACCATGGCCCGACAGTCTCCTCTGTCCATGGGATTCTCCAGGCAAGAATCCTGCAGTGGGTTGCTATTTTCTCCTCCTGGGGGGTCTTCCCGACCCAGGGATCAAACCTGTGTCCCTTATGACTCCTGCGTTGGTGGCATATTCTTTACCACCAGAGCCACCTGGAAAGTCTCAAAATTGCCTCTATTTCGCAAGAAATATTCCAGGTTAAAAGTAGGGCTCAGGAAATATAATAAAATCTATTAGCCATGTTCCAAATGCCTAGGAACTTGTTATCTCTGACACATTGTGGAGAATTTTATAAACATAAAAATGTTTATAATGAAAAAAATGTTTATAATGATATATGACTAACTCGTTGAAATGAAGTTGAATAGTAATATCTTTTTAAAAATCCTTATTTTTTTTTTTTTTGAAATGTGAAGTTTCCAAACATTTAGATTTATTATAGATTTGGTCTCAGGTGATTTGTAAGTACTGATCTCAAAATGCCATTTGGTACAGAAACAGATTCCCTAGGGAAAACAAAAATAATCACATCTATGTGTCCTAAACGCCACCCCCAAAATTTTAGAGAATTAACTCGAAAGACAGAGTCTAGGTTGTTTTAAAGCAAACTTCAATGTGAATACTTTTCTATGCTTTAAAACATACATATGAACTCACCTATGAAAGGGTTGGGTCATCTTTAAGGACAAAGACTTGTTTAACAATTAGATACAGCCTGCTAAGACCGATGAATGAGCATGGAGGCAAGAGAAGAAGTTGACAGGGCATTATCCCATGTCTTAAAAAATTTTCCTCTTCTGTCAACACATTTCATTTTGATTCAAAGTACTATGCAACCACTTGTTTAAAACAATGAAGAACTTACATCAAAATTCAAGCTGAATTCCATATAACTGAAGTTCACAGAGAATGGAACACAGCCTTATTAGAACCTGTTATAATTTCCTGGTCTGTATTATGTCCTTGCAAAGTTAAAAAAAAATGCAGGAGGAACCAGTAACACCAACCAACAGATAAAAATCATATATAGATAGTCTATAAGGAAAATAGTATATTTAAACACTAGGCAAATAAAGACAAAAGAATAAGACTTCGATGAAGGCACTATCAGAAGAATGATGGTGAATGATGAAAATAGGCACCAAACTTGGAAGCAGAATACCTGGGGCCCCCCTACTTCCCATGTAACTTGCAATAAAATTAAACCTCTGTGACAAGACCCTCAATGCCCTGCAAATTTCTGTCTGCTGTCTTTCTGTCCAGTTTCTAACATGCGTGGTCCCTCTCTGCCTTGGCACCCATTGGCTCCTCCTCAATCATGTGACCAGATCACACACATGTCACTCCTCAAACTTAGTCTTTGCCTAACCCACATTCTTAATCAGGTACCTATACTCTTTCAAAGTGCACTTTACTTTACATTTGAAACATTCCATCACTATCTCCTGGAGTTTTCTCAAACTCGTGTCTACTGAGTTGGTGATGCTATCCAACCATCTCATCCTCTGTCGCCCCCTTCTCTTCCTGCCCTCAATCTTTCCCAGCATCAGGGTCTTTTCCAATGAGTCATCTCTTTGCATCAGGTGGCCAAATCTTTGGAGCTTCAGCTTCAGCATCAGTCCTTTCAATGAATATTCAGGGTTGATTTCCTTTGGGATTGACTAGTTTGATCTCCTTGTATCCAAGGGACTCTCAATAGTCTTCTCCAGCACCACAATTGGAAAGCATCAATCTTCAGCACTCAGCCCCTCTTTTAGTTCACCTTTCACATCTGTACATGACTACTGAAAAAACCATAGCTTTGACTATACAGGTGTTAAATTGATGAAATCTCTGGTTCTGACACTAATTATGTTATTTTAGACAGGTCATCTGGGCTTCCCTGGTAGCTCAGACAGTAAAGACTCTGCTTGCAATGCTAGGAGACCCAGGTTCAATCCCTGGGTTGGGAAGATCCCTTGGAGAAGGAAATGGCAACCCACTCCAGTATTTTTGCCTGGAAAATTCCATGGACAGGGGAGCCTGGTGGGTTACAGTCCGTAGAGTCACAAAGAGTCAAACATGCTGAGCGACTAACATTTTCACTTTTCAGACAAGTCATCTAACTTTCTGAGCTTCAGGTTTCTGATCTATAAATATGTGCCCAACTCCATAACCTCTGTATATTTCAATTGTTTTATATTTACAAAAACATTTTGCAAATTGGAAAGTACCATTTAAACTGAAGGTATTATCTTTTTGTGACATCAAGATTATAAACCAAAGAACCATTTAACTGCCCACTATAGTCTTCATTTAGTTGCTGTATCACTCTATATACATATCCAAAAAGGTCTCACATTTAATGCTAATAAAATGTGGTATTCAAGGAATATCATGCATTATGAATAACAATGATGCTTTGCAATTTATAGTTACAGTTGATGCCACATTAGCTATATCAACAACTCAGTTAACACTACTTCCCTTAATATAGTTTATGCCAAGATGCCACATAAAAAGAAACTGATTGGTATTACTTAATTGTTCTATTTATGTGAACTATTTCAGCAGTTTAGAAAACAATACAAGGTAATGCCACTTTATAATTCAAATATGCCTCTGAATGAACATGAAAACTAGAAGTATACTTTATACACCAAAGTGATGTGACTTATGAATAATAGTGGACTTATTATCTGAGCTATTTTTCCAAGAGTGGAGATTCACTTATGCTGATCCATGCACAGTTCTCACATTGTTCCTTCTTCAAATGGGAAGATGAGAGGATCTGTGGTCCAAGAGCACTTTTTATTAGGAGGAAGGGAGCCTACCAGTCCCAGGTGGAACATGGCCATGGTCTCTTCTCTTCTATACCTTAACCCACTGGCCTAGCGGCCCTGGACAGCACAAGATTTGTGATGCTAAAAGAATTTACTCCTGTCTGGATATTTGGGGGATTTGGCTCCTGTCAGGTATTGCAACAAAATCAAGTGATTTCAATTTACCAAGCAAGGACAAGAAATGGTTTCAGGAAAAACCAAGGTGATGAACTATTGAGCATTCAGTTCATTAGCTGTCATCCATCTTGACATCTTCATCTTTCAGGCAGTACTGCAGAAAATCAAAGACTTGTAGTGCTTCCCTTAAAAAAAAATCCAAGACAGAAGCCATATCCTTTTAAAGTTAAAGGGACCATGAAGGCTATTTCAAATGTATTATGAAAGATAACAGTTGCTACCAAAGTGTAAATTTTGATAGATGCTCCATCGTAAATAGTACCTGTGCCCTTAAACATATTAGTCTTAAATATAATATTGAAAATGTATACTGAGTGAATTGCTGGAGTATTTTTCAGATTAGTCTAATTTGATGAATTCTGTATTTTAATATGCAGTAGTAGCGATATGACAAATAAGTGACCTTTTTAGAAATAGCATCTGAAGAAAAAAGACCCAAGAGGAAAAAAAAAAATGTTTTCCTGAAAAGTCAGCCAGAAAACAGGGACAGTAAGACTCCAGTGACACAGTCAAGTACTGGTAATATCACCTTCCTTCTTTTGTTTCTTTACTCTGCTTGCTCAGCATTGAGGTACTGAAACTCCAGTTTTTCTGCACTTATATGTGGAGTTTCCTGAAATTACAGAGTAATGTAAGCAACCAAAGACATTAAAGAAATGGTTCATTACTTCCCCCAACCACTAGCTCTTACCAAAGGGAAGGAAATGATTCTATCTTAAGTTCTTGGAGAACCCTCGAGATAAGGGTGCAAAGAACATTGTGCTTTACTTCTATTTCCCACATACAATTTTATTAATGCTTAGAGGCATTATAAAGTTGCACTTGAATTCTCTTTCCTGAAATACTGAATCCTCCAGACCTATAGGTAATTATAAACAAAATCCCTCTTGCATGTCTCTCCCAACCCCCAAATTCCCCACTTAAAGAATTTAAGCAGGTTATGAGAGAAAATGTTAATTCGAAGTAGTACCTTGTGATGAGGGCTTACCCAGTGGTTCAGTTGGGAAAGAATCCACTGGTCGATGCAGGAGATGCAAGAGATGTAGGTTTGATTCCTGGGTCAGGAAGATCCCCTGGAGAAGGAAACTGACAACCTTTTCCAGTATTCTTGCCTGGCAAATTCCATGGACAGAGGAGCCTAGCAGGCTACAGTCCATGGGGTCCCAAAGAGTCAGATACGATTGAGCACACATGTACACATCTTGTGATGACTGGACCACAGAACCTAGACATGAACTCTCAGAAGCCTCTGTGATCTGAACAGTTATCAGAGGACAACTGAGGAACAATTGGAGGTGCTTCTTGGCCCATCAGGGAAAGCTCAAAGTGCAGGTGGTTTGATGGGCTATTGCTGAGTACAGCAACTGGTATCCAAGACTCTACACCTAAAACTTACTTGCAAAGTCTTCAGCCTGAAATTCTCCAACATATTATTGAAACTCTTATTATCATCATAATACCATCACCACCACCACAATGTATTGGAGAATTCTTGAATAGGAACTGCACAAGACCCCTCATATAAAGAAACTCATACAATATCTACAGCACTGTAGGAGATGGTGGTGGTGGTTTAGTTGCTCAGTCATGTTCAACTCTTGAAATCCCACGGACTGTAGCCCGCCAGGCTCTTCTGTCCATGGGGTTGTCCAGGCAAGAATACTGGAGTGGGTTGCCATTTCCTTCTCCAAGGGATCTTCCCAATCCAGGGATCAAACCTAGTCTTCTACATTTCAGGCAGTCTTCTGCATTGCAGGCAGATTCTTTACCAACTGAGCCACCAGGGAAGGTTCAGTATTCACCACCTATGAGGTGAACATTATTATTGAGGTAGGCATTATTTTCAACTGATGATGGAAGAAACAGAGGCAGGAAATGGGATCTAGATTTTTGCTATTCAGAATATAGTCCATGGACTAGCAGACACAGCATCACCTAGGAACTTGGAGATGCAGACTCACTCAGGCCCAACGCAGATGACTGAATAAGAATCCACATTTTAAGAAGAGTTTCAGGTGATTTACACACATGCGAATATTAAAAAAGCATAGTGTTAATGTAAATGGAATTACGGAGATTCAAATTCAGGGTATATCTAACTCAAAAATCCAGATATTAAAATAGTCAGCTCTTCTTGATGATGCAGTTACAGCTAAAGAATGAAAACCTTTAGGACATTTGCACTTAGGCATGATTTTTCCATTAGCTGACAAAATCTGATATGGAGAATTACAAACTTTGGAGGATAAAAGGGTGAGCTGGGAATCAGAGAGATAGTAGATTCCCTGATAGGTGAGTAGGAGAGAACCACAGGGAAAACTAATTGGGCTGAAAATATACTTGAACCATTTCATAATTCAGCTAAGGACTAAGGACTGACTCTGTTACCAACACTGTTTCAGTTCACCTGAAATGGTCCCAGAAGTCAAATAACTTCATCGAAAAGCTCAAGTTGTTCTTAATTGAATGATACACAGGATCACTTTCTCGTGAACCATTTCCTATCCTATGCATAAGAATCCAGAAATACCCCTTTGCTTCGTGTACATACTTACTCCTCCAGTTCTTATGTCAGACAATCAGGCCAATATTGAGCTTTCTAGAGCTACCAACTACTTCATTAAGTCTGACAGATGGAAATATCTGTATGAGTGATAGTGCATTTTTTAAAATGCAATTTTAGTCTTCTCTACCATATATAATAAATCAAACTATATCAACCCATCAGGCATCCATCTGGGATATGCTTTGATGGAGTTCAAGCTCAGGAAGGAATCAAAATACGTTATTTTTGTGAATTAGTATCTGATTTTAAAAACAGTTTCCCTTAACCTTAAGTTGGTTCTGCTACTGCTAAGTCACTTCAGTCATGTCTGACTCTGTGCGACCCCATCCCTGGGATTCTCCAGGCAAGAACACTGGAGTGGGTTGCCATTTCCTTCTCCAATGCATAAAAGTGAAAAGTGAAAGTGAAGTTACTCAGTCATGTCCGACTGTTTGCGACCCCATGGACTGCAGCCTACCAGGCTCCTCCATACATGGGATTTTCCAGGCAAGAGTATTGGAGTGGGGTGCCATTGCCTTCTCCGAAGTTGGTTCTAATGCAATCTTATTTACACTATAATATTTTCTAAGCAAACATCTTTGTTTCCCAGAACAGAAAGGTAAACTGCAAGTCATCCACAATTCAAGTTATTGTAATTAACTAGGCCTCATTCTATTGCCTTTCATTAAAAACTAACTGGATCCCATTATTTTTCTTTCCTCTTGTAGTAAAGTATCTTATAAGTGCCTTTTACAATATCTAATTTTTTAACACTTTAATAATACAGTATTTTCATCTTTTCTTGGAGGAGACTTTAGTGCTATTTTTAAGAGTATTTTTTCTTGTTCATTACAACCTGTCATTATAACCAGATGACCCAAAGAGACACTCATGTTGTGTCACTATCTATGATTTTGAATTTATTTTAAAATAAATTTGTGGCCATATGGTTTTTCATTGTGAAACTTTTCCAAATTCCACATCATAGCATGACTTGCTAATGAATACATTTCCACAGAGGGGAAAAAAAAAGAACTTTGTGTGTATTTTTAATATAAATGAAAGGGAACTCATTTTTGAAAGGAAGATTACAATTTTCATCAAACTTTCATTTCAGTAGTGAAAAGTATATACTAATTTTATGTCACAGATGAGATTAGAGCTTCTGTTTTTATAATCAATATGTGTTAGATAACTCTAGCTCTTATCAGAGGAAAGATCTGGAAATTTAATAAAGAAGATATATTTCATTTTGTGTAAGTAGCTGTGTATGTGAAGATTAAAGGTACTGGCAGGGCCTGAAAATGCAATCCTTTATTTTCGATAATATAATAATGCATGCCTCAGCATTGTGTCTGCTGTAAAATCTCATAGAATGAGCCTTAACACATACTGTGGGATTCACTTTCAGATCTAGAAAGACACTGGGTACTCTTCTGGTCATCTCTTATGACAGCAACCATTTTATCACTCAATATAATTTGAGGGATCAAGAATTCAAGAAGAATCTTTCTGAGTAATTCTTCTTGGCTACAGTCATTAACAGAAGCCACTGTCGATGGCATTCAGCTGATGACTGGGCTGCTTCAGAGAGCCCAAGCCAGCTTCATGACATTTCTGGAATCTTGGTGGGAATGGTTAGAAGCTAGACAGTTGACTGTAGCACCTCCATGTGGCCTCTGAAATATGGTGGTCTCAGGGTAGTCTTGAATCTTCCTTAGCAGTCTAGGGTTTCCAGAGAAAATGTTCTAAGAGTCCTGGACAGAACGTATAAGGTATCTTCTGACTTAGCCTTGGAAGTCCTGGGATGTCACTTCTGCATGTGACATTCACTGCATGTATTAGTCAGTCAAGTCACTAAAGCCAGACTAAATTCAAGGGGAATGAAATCAGACTCCATTCCTCAATGAAAGAGATCCAGTGAGATCTCTAAGCTTTATTTTTTTTTTTTTTGCCCAACTAGTAACTGGAGTTGGACTTGTAGATAGACAAAGAAAAATGAAGACATGTATATAGGTATAACAGAAAAATTTCCAACTTAGTATGATTTAAAGAAGACCCCATTTTCCTAAATATAATTCTCTCATTGAGTCCCAGACTGGAAAACAAGTCAAATAAATGATACAATATAGAAAATTTTATTATTCCTAAAATAATTATCTACATTAAAAGCATAGTCATTCTTTATTTTCTCTTCTTTTGACCATTTATAGCTGCTTAGCACATTTTCCAGATACTGCTAAGAAGACAGCAATGAGATACTATTACACACCAATCAGAATGACTAAAACAAAATTACCTAGCTGGAAAGAAAGTGAAGCAACAAAACCTCTCATTCATGACTGGTTGGGAATTCAAAATGGTATAGTTACTTCAGAAGACATTTTTGTGCTTTATTAATTGTCTCACTGAATGATTCATCAATTGCTGGAATTACCAAGATGATTTGAAAACTTATGTACACAAACACATAAGTAAATGTTTATAGCAGCTTGATTCATAATCTCCAAAAGCTAGACATAACCAAGACATCCTTTAAACGGGAATAAATAAACTGTGATACATCCATATAATGAAATACTACTCAGTGATAAAAAGTAATGAATTATTAATCCATACAGCTCACAGGTGAATCCAAATGCACATTGCTAAGTGAAGGAAGCTGGTCTGAAAAGTCTACATACTGTATGATTCAATCTACATTACACCTGGTAAAGTCAATTGCTGATTGCCAGAAATAAGAGGAGAGGGAAAGGTTAAACGGGTCAAATATAGAGATTTTTCAGGACTGTGAAGGTCTTCTGTATGATATTGTGGTGGTAGACACAAGGCATTATTTACTCACTAAAACCGTAGAACTTCATAGCACAAGGAGTGAACCTTAAGGTATGACGTTTCTAAAAATAAATTAGGAGATCAGAGGATTCCAGTATGGAATGCAGACCATGACAAGAGAATCTAATTGTATTACAAATACATGATATAACCTTCCTGAAGGAGTGGGGATCAGTGGTGCTGACCAAAGTGACTTTGGAAAGGACTAAAGACAAAAGAAACTGCCTAAGCACTGTATTGTAGTTGATAAAGCACTGGGATACAGGTTAACAGTTCTGAATGGACAACAGACAGTGGGTGCCCACTGTCAGAGTAGACAGTTACAGAGAAGCAAGAGGAGGAGGCTAGAATGATCTGTGGGGTGATACATTAGAGTTGGAGACATCAGTATGAACTCACATTCAGTTTAATAGAAATGCTGATGGATAAATATAGAAATAATTATAGATATGTGTGTATACATAGGTTAGCATATACCCATGTATTTCCAAACTCTGTGCACTTACTGAAAGGGTTTAAAACTAACAACACCCCAGTAGCAACACCCTAGCACCCAGATCTTGGTTTCTAATTTTATCCTCCAATGAAAAGAACCAGAAATCCTTGGAGAAATGACTGATTTTAATGATAAGCAGGAAACATACATGATAATCCTGGGATATCTTATTAAGCCAGAAAACAAGAAAGTGCTCAAAAAAAAACTGGTGGTGATATGTCAAAGGGACAAAAGGGCCAACTTTAAAAACTTCTGTGGCCAATGATGAACAATTTGAGCAACAAAATCTATAATGTAGTATTGGGCTATAACCCAAAGTATAAAATAACTGTTCATGAGTCAACACTTATAAAAATAAATGACTGAATAAACAAATCTGGGGGAGGGGGGAATCCCCTGCACAGAATTCCAAATGCTTTCTGTGACACTCTGCCCTCAAAGAGGTGGTACCCAGGTGCCCACTCAAGTGACTCCTCTCAAACAGTGCAGTATGGAAAGCAGGAAATAGAACTTTCCTGGTTTACTATGGAGAACCCTGACAAACACAACTTCAGTCAGCTCCTCACAGTTAACATCCAGTGATAAGTCATCTTGATAAGCTGGCATGTACCCTTAATATACTTGCAAAGAAAATGGCACTTAACCTTCATAGCCTCCTTCTCAAAAGCCCATTAGCCTAGTCTAATCATGAGAAAACATCAGGCAATCTAAAACTGAAGAACCCTCTGCAGAGTATCTTTACCATTACTCATCAATTGTCAATGTCATCCAAAACTATGACAAACCTAGAAAGTGTATTAAAAAGCAGAGACATTACTTTGCCTACAAAGGTTCGTATACTAAGAGCTATGGTTTCTTCAGTAGTCATGTACGGATTTCAGAGCTGGACAATAAAAAAGGCTGAGCACCAAAGAATTGATGTCTTCGATTTATGGTGCTGGGTAAGATTCTTGAGAGTGCTTTGGACAGCAAGGAAATCAAACAGTCAATCCTAAAGGAAATCAATCCTGAATATTCATTGGAAGGACTGATGCTGAAGTTGAAGATCCCATACTTTGGCCACCTGATACCAAGAGCTGACTCATTGGAAAAGACCCTGATGCTGAGAAAGACTGAAGACAGGAGGAGAAGGGGATGACAGAGGATGAGATGGTTGGATGGCATCACCAACTCAATGGACATGAGTTTGAGCAAACTCTGGGAATGGTGAAGGACAGGGTAGCCTGGCATGTTACAGTCCATGGGGTTGCAAAGAGTGGGACATGACTGAGCAACTGAACAGCAACCCAAAACAAGGAAAGTCAGAGAAACTCTCACCTTCTAGAAGAGCCTAAGGAAACATCATGACTCAATGGAATTTGGATCCATGGACATAAAATGGAAACTAAGCAAAACCCAAAAAATTTAAAAGAATGGTTGCTGGAAGGAATAAATAAGATAGTTAATATAAAAAGGAAGCTCAACAGAAGACACACTTGTACAAATGTAGATTTATTAAAAAAATTTTAAAAAGCAAAGCTTTCTGCCAGACTGAGGGTGCTTTTTACGGTCTGGGAGAAGTGAACTGACAGAAACAGTAACTTGGCGTAAGTCAACCTGTGGATCATCAGTGGAACCTAAGAATGGTCCTGAACAAGTATATTAGCAAAACTTTATCTGATCTCAATCCTTGATGGGAGAGAGGGAGGAGTAAAGCCGGGCAAGCCAGCAAAGAGCCCTGGATCATTGAACTGATGCTTTTATTTCTGTTGTTGGCTGTTAATAATTTGGATTATTTATGCTTGCAAATGGCACAGATTTGTTTACAAGGTTTGTAGATACTTTTTTTGTTCCTGTTCATAGATGGGACACTTCCTTATAACTGATGCAGAGATAAAATTAGTCCTTCAAATACTACTGTATTTTCAGGGGAAAAAGGGGGGGGAGGGGATGTGTCTATTGAAACTGTACTAAATGTTTGCCTACAATTTACCTTGTTAAATATTGTAGTTAAACTGCTAATATTAATAGCCAAATAGACACTAATGCTTTCTTTAAAAAAAAAAAAGGCAAAAAAACAAAAACAAAGACACAAGCAAAGTTGTTCTAATGAAGTTATGGCATCTGTCTTAATTAGTTTCTTAAATACACTTACTACTTAACGGTTTTGAAACAACTGTTTAATTTTTAAAATTTTTGGAAACTTGCTAATAACCTTTGTTCAAAATTTAATAGATTGTTTAATTCAGGACATCAATGACATACTGAAAGATGCTTGAAATGCTTTTGTTATTTCAGGCAAATCAAATTAAATCAAACTATCAAACTAAAAAAAAAAAGGAAGTTCATATGCCTATATTGACAGAAAAAAGTTAGATATGATCAACAAATTGTTTAACCACTAAACATTTTTGTGATTTATTGCTAAAAAGAGTGACCACAAGAATGTAGTTTATTTGCCTGTAGTGAAATGGACTAGAGAAAAGAATACTCTCAGAAGAGAACAAAAGATTCTAAGTGGCAAAGGGAGACTTACAAAGGCCCGGCAGCAGACCCAGGAGAAAAAAACAGGGCAGCCTGACATGGAAGAACACCAGGATAAGTGAGGATAAGGGTCATCAAAAAGATGTTTATGAGGATATAGGTTACCGAGACTCACTGTTGGCCTTTATAATCTGTTTATTGGATCATGGAAGCAAATGACTTCTGAATCACAAATTGCTGAAAAGAAGAAGCACTCCCACGCAAGGCAATGCAATAGAAGGAAAAAAAATAAATAAATAAAACTTAACCTCTGAAAGCAGAGAGAGAAAAATATGTATTGTGGTAGGCAGAATAATGCCCCCCCCCTAAAAAAATCCCCACATCCTACTCCTGAGAACCCATGAAAATGTTATGCTACACAGAGGAATTAAGGTTGGAAATGGAATTTAAAGGCTAATCAGCTAAATTTTTAAAACGAGATTATCCCGGCTTATCTAGGTGCCTGCATGCATGCTCAGTCGCTTCAATTGCGTCCAACTCTTTGTGATCCCATGAACTGTAGCCTGCCAGGCTCCCCTGTTCACGGGAATTCTCCAGGCAAGAATACTGGAGTGGGTTGCCATGTCCTCCTCCAGGGGAAGTTCCCGACCCAGGGATCAAACCTGCATATCCTGTGACTCTTGCACTGCAAGTGGATTCTTTACCCACTGAGCCACTGGAAAACGTTATCTGGGTGGACTCAATAAAATTACAGGTATCCTTAAGTGGGGAGGAGGGATGCAGAAAAGCCAGAACTAGAGAGCTGGTGTACTGGTCTGCTGCAGCTGCCATAACAGAAGACCGCAGACTGGGCAGCTTAAACAACAGAAACTTACTTCCCACAGGTCTGGAGGCTGGAAGTTCAAGTTCAAGGTGAGAGCAGAGCTGGTGTCTGGTGAGAGCCCTCCTCTGGGTTGTAGATAGATGCCTTCTCACCATGTGCTCACAGCACCTTCTCTTGATGCAGTTTTCTCAGTGTTCAAATGTTCTTTCGATGAATTCGTGGGGGAGAAAGTGGACTCCCTGTCCTATTCCTCCACTATCTTAGGACCGCCTCCCCCTTGATCCATTTGAATAGAAAGAGGAAGAGATGGAGCAACTCTCCCTGTCTTTTCTGGGGAGGATACTAATCCCACTAGGTCAATCCCTACCCTTATAACCCCATTTAACCTTAATTATTTCCTTTTAGGCCCAGTTCTACAAATACAGTCACATGAGTGGCTAGACTTCAACAAATGAATTTGAGGGCAACACAAATATTCAGTCCATAACACAGAGCATCATGAGAAAGTCTTGACTGGTCATTGCTGGCTTTGAAGAAGCTAGGGTGCCATAAGCCCAGGAATGTAAGCAGATTCTAGGAAGCTGGAAAAGGCAAGAAAACAGATTCTCCCTTAAAGCCTCCAGAATGGAAGACAGCTCTGCTGACACTTCGGTTTTGGCCCAATGAGACACATTTCAGACTTCTGACCGACCTCCAGAACTGGAAGATGATGCCTTTGTGTTGTCTTAAGGCAGTAAGTATGCGATAATGTTTTTATAGCAGCCAAAGAAAATGAACACAATTGTGAAAACTGTATGGGGCACTTGGAAGAGAAAATTAAATGCATGTAATTTACACACAGTTGCTCAATGATGACAGAAATGATATGGACACTTGAAGGTATATTAGAAAGGAAGATAACTGTTTATAACACATAATGCTTTATCTAATCCCATCAGGTTCATAACAAATGAGCTCCATGTATTGTTTGGAATATTGGTCCCCTTCCTGTTTTGCTTAATGTCAATTTTGGCAGATCTAGACTTCAGTAGCTAGCACACTGCCTGGTACATAGTAGAAGCTATATTAGGAATAAATCCATTATTTAAACTAAATAGGGCTATAAAATAACAAAACTCTATCACATATGGCTTGTGAGATTGGGTACATTAGCAAAGGAAGGAAGAGAGAAGGGAGCTAAAATTAATTGGAATAAAAATAGAAATCAAACTGAGATCCAAGTAAAAATGCTAATACATTCCTAGTGAGACATTTTTAACCATTGACAAAGCTGCTGAATTTCAGTCGGGTCTTCATAACATCTTGCAAACATGCATGGCAAAGATACAGCTGAACACCCACCAGCTAAAGCTGGTGTATGATTGTTCTGGCAAAAACATAACCCAGAGTAAATATTGTCTTGCAAGAAGAAGTGAGGAGGAGGATTAGGCATTGTAATTACCATTTGCTGGGTATTTGGCATGCTTTTTAAAGATTTAATCATTTAGATGAGACTTGGTATCTCTAAAAAAGAAGTCAATATTTCTGTGAGCTGGGGTAGAGAGTAGCACCGATGTTTTCCTTCAGTTCAGCTGCTATACATGTCTACAAAAGAGTCTACTTCACCTGCTAGTTATTTATTCGACAGATAGCACAGATAAAGAAATATGAGAAGCAACTTCCTTCAGTTAATTTCCTTGAACACACTATGTTCCCATCTATTATTGATCAAAAAGTGATGTTTAAACAGGTAGCAATTTATAAAATTACCTAATAATCTTGCTATATCATCTTAATTAATTTTATGACCCAGCATTCATCCACTGTCCTTTGTGGTAAATCTAAAAGATTCATGTGCTGGTTAACAATAGCCAAGGCAGACTCTGATAGCAGCCTTCAGAATAAGACTTCTATTAATCTTCTACCTGTCGATTGGCATCTACTGACATAAATTCTTTTCATCAGAGTTCCTGGCAGTAAACATTTGTAGAACAACATTTTGAGACAGATTGGTATATCATTCCTTTGAGGTAGTGCTCCTAAATTTAAGTGTGCAGATCACCTGAACTTCTGGATTCTTGGGCTGCATCAGAGAGGTTCAGATTATTTAGGTCCAATGTGGAGTCCAGGAACCTGCATTTTTAACAAGAATTCTGGGAGACTCTAATGCATAGGATACATGGAATGAGATATATGTAACAAGATCTGTTTTGCAGTCATATAAAAATCTGGACAATGACATTGTTGCTCAAACTCTTTTGTTCCTTTCTTCAAAATTTCCAAGCCCTTATGTACATCATTTCTTTTACTACTTACAATAATCTTGTGATTCAGTTATTACCATGATCCCCATTCTGATGAAGAGGCAAAGGGTTAAGTCACTTCTTGTATTAGTCTGCTCAGACTGCCACAATGAAATACCATAAACTGGGTGCCCTAAACAACAGAAATTAATTTTCTCACAGTTCTGGAAGCTGGAGGGCTGAGGTCAGGGTGTCAGCAGGGTAGGGGTCTGGTGAGGCTGTCTTCCTGGCATTCAGATAGCTTCCACCATGCTGTGCGCTCACGTAGCCTCTCCTTCATGTGCTTGGAGAGAGAGAGAAAGCTCTCTCTCTTCCTCTTCTTACAAAACCACCAATCCTATCAAATTAGGTCCTACCCTTACAATCTCATTTAACCTTAAGTATGTCCTATAAGTCCTATCTCCAAATAAGCCATGATGGGGGTTAAGACTTTAACAGATGAACAAGGTGGGGGAGACACAATTCAGTCTGTTACACTTACCTATGACAGCTAGTAAGTGGGATAGAAACTTTGCACCCAAATTGGGCTGAGAATAGAACCCACACCACTACCCTACCCTGTCTTGCCACTCCTCCCCTGCCTGCTGGGCCATGGACAAAGAATAATGATTGTTCACTCAGTGACAGGAGCATGGAGGTTTTCTAGGAACAATCCATCTTTTCACCTGAGAACTGGCTTTAATATAAACCAGGTTACTCTATCAAGGTTTGAAAATCACATCGTGCCTGTTGGCTACAACTGCTTTATTCCTGCTAATTGATCACTAGTGAAGTATTTGTTCTCATGTAGAACATTTAGACTTCAAAATGTCATGTAAAAGTAGGCATCTGCTGGAGAGAGGTTTATGACGAGAGTGAGGTCCTTAGAGTTCTATAGGGAGGGAGATGGAAGACAATGGAGGAATGGGGAAGGGTATACTATTATGACAGAGTCTACTGATCCTCCTAAGAAAAAAATGACTGTAATAATTATCAACTGTATCTCCTATTCTATGCCCAGCACTATATAATATTTAAATATATACATTATATATATACATACATATACTTTATCATCTTCATAAAAATCTTGAATGTTGTATGGATAATTAGGGCTCAGGAAGATCAGCAATTTGTCCAAGTCATATAGATATTAGGTTGGCCAAAAAGTTCATTCAGGTTTTTCTGCAACATCTTATGGAAAACCCAAATGAACTTTTTGGCCAATCCAATATTAACGTGGAACCAGGAATTATGGCAAACTATGGTAACTGGTTTGTGAGAGTTGTGTGAAGATGTGAGAGTTGGACTGTGAAGAAAGCTGAGCGCCGAAAAATTGATGCTTTTGAATTGTGGTGTTGAAGAAGACTCTTGAGAGTCGCTTGGACTGCAAGGAGATCCAACCAGTCCATCCTGAAGGAGATCAGTCCTGGGTGTTCATTGGAAGGACTGATGCTGAAGCTGAAACTCCAATACTTTGGCCACCTCATGCAAAGAGTTGACTCATTGGAAAAGACCATGATGCTGGGAGGGACTGGGGGTGGGAGGAGAAGGGGACAACAGAGGATGAGATGGCTGGATGGCATCACCGACTCGAAGGGCATGAGTTTGAATAAACTCCGGGAGTTTGTGATGGACAGGGAGGCCTGGCGTGCTGCGATTCATGGGGTTGAAAGAGTCGGACACGACTGAGAGACTGAACTGAACTGAACTGATGGTAACTAGGTTTATCATTTTAGGTTTAGGAATGTTTCAAGGAAGCTCTGGAAATCTATTAAAACTCAAACTCAATATGAAGCTCCTTCACTCAAAACCTTAATGACGCAAAAGGTAACTGAAGGCCTGTAACGTTTTCTTCCTTCTTTACCTATTGATTTAAATGTAAACCTTGTGTCAAAGGTTATTTATGCAGGATGGATCATGAATGAAAGAGGCTGGTCATGTTATAAGTTTTTCTGGGTCCAGAAAGAGTCCTAAAAATATACAATTGAAGTCAGAAACTGTCTACCTGTCTCTAGAAGGTGGGTCTCAATAAGCCTGACCCACCAGAGGCTTTTCTTTTCTTCCTGTGACCTGAGGCCTCTTAAAGTTAAGTACAAATCAGGCAGCTAGAAATTTGTCACACTAAAGGGAACAAAGAGTTTTTAGAAAATCATCTGGTATTACATATTATAGGTGGATCAAACAAAACACTGGTAACTGAGAAAAGCTGATCTCAAATCCAGCCTGCACTGCCTCTAGTGATCTGATTCTTTCATGCTCTAAGACCAGTTGATTCATCCTTTTCCAAAAATTCAGGCTTCAGGTTGATATTTGTAAAACATTCCACCTATCAGAAAATTGTCATCTCTGACATCTTGACTTTGAAAATAAACACAGACATTAGCAAAGTCAATCAGCTTACTTCCAAACTATTTGGAGCAACATTAGGTCATTTGAACAGCACTAAATTAAAAATGTTGATCAATCATCATTAGGGTCAACCGAAAAATTAAAAACACTCAACAAGGTGAAGTTTATATAATTTTAATAAATTTAAATATATAAATGCATAAATATATACAAATAAATATAATAAAGAAACAGAATTTTCTAATGCACAAATATCCTGGTTCAAAGATTAGTTTTGCAAGCCAGACTACATGAGGGATAAGCCACATGTCACCAGATTTTGCAAACCCAACAATAGAAAATTCTTCTAAGAAGTCACTCACAAAACACTTTTAGATCTCTGAAGCAGTTTATTAAATGTCACAATTTAGTACAAAAGCAAGGCCTGATCTTTCTGTTTCAGTTCTATAAATCTACTTACTGTAAGCTCTTTTCATTTTCTCCTTTTTATTAATGAGTAACTAGGATAGTTTAATAGGGAAAAAAAATGTGAGCAGTGCTTACTCCATGCTACCTGCCCCTACCATCTGTTGCACTTCACACTACAGAGAGAACCACTACCATCTTAGCTTTTTTTGTCCCCTCCCCCAGTTGTACACTCTGCCATTTCCCTAGCTAAATTTCTGACTGATGATATCTTAAACAGGAAGAACAAAATGCCAGGCACCAATGTCTGTCTCAAAAGCAGCTGTGGATCATCCCAGACCTGGCTGCCCAGGATCTGCGACGCCCAGAAACAAGTACATGGAATGGCCAGAGCGGGCCACTCCACAGGGCAGGGCGAGGGGCTCAGAAGGAGAGGGTTTCACTGGCCTGAGCACATCCTAGAGAACATTTCCATCCACAAACAAGGATAAAACTGGAAAAAAGGATGTGGTACCACTCACAATACCACACCCGGGAGTACTTAACATCAATACCTCCAGTCCATAGAGAGTCAAGAGGCGACCCAGCCTGCTCTTCCAGGCTGTCACCCCCCTCTGAGGCTCCAGATGTCCCCACTGTCAGCTGTCCCCAGCATGTCAATATACTGTTTACACAACAAATTCTTACTGAGCACTCTTTATATAGCAGTGAACAAAACAAACAGAAATCCTGCCCCTGTGGAAGCTACACTCCAGTGGGAAAAGAAACAGCAAATACAAAAGGTGAGTAAAATGTGTTAGAGAGTAAAAAGTGCTAAGAAGGAAAAACAAGAAATGTGGAGAAGAAATGGCAGGTGTGGGAGGTTAATTTTAGACAGAAAGGCCAGGAAGGAACACTCCAATATGACTTTGGAGTAAATCCCTGAGGGAAATGGAGGAGTAATATAGAGAAAGGAAGTGGGAGGGTGGAGGAAACCATTGTTCAGGCAAAGGCCCCGGACAGTAAATGGGTGATTTTCTAGTGTATTCAAAGGACAGCAAGGAAGTCAGTGAAGCAGAGTGGTCAAGGATGACGGGAGCAGGAAATGAGGTCAGAGAGAAGTTCCAGATCACATACGTCAAAGAAAGAGCACTGATGTTTCCAGTGGATGAGATGGGAAGCTAGCGGAGGGCTTTCCACAGATAAGTGACAAGATCTGACTTCCTTTCTAACAGGATCATTCTTTCTGAGAGATTGAGAACATCCTGAAGTGGAGAAAAGTCAGAAGCATAGAGAACAGTCAGGAACTATTCCCAAAAAAATCCAGGAGGGGTATGATGGTGACTTGGACAGAGAGGGAGTCCTGGAGATGTGAAAATCAGTCAGAGTCTTGGTACATTTTACAATCACTGACAGTTGGATCTGCCAAATATCAGATGTGGGATATAAGAGAAAAACAAGCTATGTAAGAGTCAAAGAAAGGAAACGTTTGGAGTCTGAGCAACTACAAAGGATGGTGTTGTCTAAACCAGGATGAAGGAGTCTACCCTGAGAAGTAGACTTGGAGGGGACTCTCAAGACCCCAGATTCAGATACACTCGGTTAAAACGCCTTCTAGATGAAGCTTTCTGGCTATCATCCCAATTTGTGGCTATAAGGATCATGCAAAAAATTTTAGAATATTGAACATATTGATGGAATTTAGTTATGAGATGAGATTACTCAATGAGTAAGAAAGAAAAAGCAGCCCCTGATTTCCAGGAGCCAGCCAAGTACTATCACTTAGGTCTTGATGTTCACTTGTTGATCTTAAGTAATTTCATAGAACACTGACATCAGACAAGGCCACTCTGTGACCATGATGGATCAAAACAGGAAGAAGACCATTCCATAAACATGCATGAACACAGAAAAAATTCAACATTGTTCAAACCACAAAAAAACCCCACAAATATCCTGTTTAATATAAGCACATTGCTTCTTTACTAATTACAGCTTTAGACTTTCTTTAGTCTTCACCCACTATGGGTAAGGTTTATTAAGATACTCAGTCACAGAATTGTCTGACAGCACCCAATCCAGAGTGAACTACCACTTTCTTGTGTGAGAAGTCATTCACTGGTGTCACTCTGCAACCCCATGGACTGTAGCCTGCCAAGCTCCTCCATCCATGAACTTTTCCAGGATAGAATACTGGAGTGGGTAGCCATTTCCTTCTCCAGGGGATCTTCCCAACCCAGGGACTGAACCCAGGTTTCCTACATTGCAGGCAGACTCTTTACTATCTGAGCCACCAGGGAAACCCCTATCATTTCTTGGACCCTCCCCAAAGTCACCCAACAAAATCCCAAACCCTGTAATAAATCCTTTCTAACATCATCTTAATAAAACTCCTCACATTTCTCTATGTTGTGAGTTCTTCTTGCTCTACCAATAATAAACAAACCCAACTTGTTGAACTACAGGTGCGTTTCAAGTGGTCTTTGGCTGGAGATCATAGACATGAGTAAATATATGCCCACAACTGAAGAACTCTAAGGACTGGGCCTTTGAGGAGAACAGCTAAGGGCACAGAATGTAGACCAGCAATGTGAGTTGTCTTGGAAGCCAAGGGGAGATAAGAATGATTAACTGTGTCAAGTACTTTTAAGCATCAAGTAAGATGAGAACTGAGAACTGACCACTGGATTTGGCAACTTGGAAGTTGCTAGTGACCTTGATGAGGACAGCTGAAAGGTAGAAATTATAATGGATGTAGATTCAGGAGAGAATAAGGAAGAGAAATTAGAATCAGCATGTAGAGTCAACTCTTTCAAGATATTTTGATGTCAAAATATTATCATTTCAAAGAACAATGTAAAACTTCTTAAAATACTGTATAGCTTTTGTGCTTTCAAAATTCAATGTGTATTTTATACTCACAGCACATCTCAATTTGAACCAGCCACATATCAAGTGCTCAATAACCGTATGTGGTCTTATTGGATGGTGTAGGTCCAAACTCATTTTTAACAGCCCATGGACACTTCTACCTCAATATCTGTAAGGATAGCTTAAAATTTCCAAAACCAAATTAATAATATCCACTTGTCTCTTTTCTCTTTACTGTCTTTATTTAATTTCTATTTTACTTCCTTCTCTCCTTTGTTTCCCAAGGGTCAGAACAGGTTCTCCTTGGAGTCCTTTCTTCCTATCTCTGGCATCACAATTCTCACCATAAGTAATTTCTACCTGGACAATTCCAATAACCTCCTACATGGTCCTTCCCCAATGATCTCTCCATTGGTAATCTCTCCTTGAACCTATACTCTGATGTCAGAAGAATTGCTGACTTCAAGTTTGATGACATTCTCCCACTCACAGAGCTTTCAAAGCTCCCCTCTGCCAATGGAACTAAGCCAAAATTCCAAAGCATAGTGTGAGAATCCCTACTCTAGATTATACCAACCTACCTTTTTCTTTCATTATGGCCTCTCTTCTATCATAAAGCCCAGAAAAATAAAGATATCTTTCATCCTTGGAATACTTTATATTTCCCACCTTCCTGTTTCACTTGACTAGTTCAATCCTGTGTTTCTCAATTTTAGCATGCATCAGAATCACCTGGAAGACTTATAATAACACAGGTCATTGGAACCACTCCCAGAGTTTCTGATTCAGTAGGTCTGGGGTAGAGCCCAAGATTTTACATTTGGGACAAATTCCCAGGTGCTGTTGAGACTGTTGGTCCCTGGGTTACAAGTGGAGAATCACTGGTTAAATCACTCAGGAATGCATTTCTACTCATTTACACTTATGTGAATGCTGCGCTTACTTTGTTCTTAAATGCTGTGCCTTATAGGAAGTCTTCACTAGCTAATTAAAAAATAATTTCTCTCTCCTTTGGGCTTTTGTAGGTAGCTGGACTTCTCTTAGACTATCAACTACCATGCCTTAGAGTTCATTTATAAGTGAACATTCCTTAAGAGTAACATTAGTGTTTTGAATTTTCCATTGTGTATCAAAGATATTTAATAAATATTTCTAACTAAAGATGCAAACCCTGACTTCAAGAAATTAAAATATTTCAGGATAAGAGGACACAGTCTTTCTTCAAAGGAGAAAAAATGGCCTTAATGACTAAGAAACATGAATTTTCTCCAGTTCTTTTAATCTGTTCCCAAGTATTGCTAAAATCTACTTTCTTCCAAAAGTAAATTCCCTCTCACTTTTCTTTCTTTTTTTTTTTTTTTTTTTTTTTTGCCTGAACTCAAATAATTAATGAAAGATCAGGCTAATATGCAGAATGTTATAGCTACATACCATATCAGTTTGAGTAATTACTTCAAGAAATATCATATCTTAAAATATTTCCAGCCAGTACATCCTTTTTATTAGCACTCTATAAATTTGCTGTCAACAGAGATATCTTCAGGGAATACCTGAAAATTAAAAAATCAGATAACAAAAATAATATCATCACAATTTTTAGCAAACCCTTCTGAAGGGTCTGAGTCGATGCAGTTGAAATATGTATTTGGAACTGAAGTAATTAAACTTAGAGCGGAAATGGTGTTATTTCTACTTGTCTTTCATTTGCATTTACTTGTTATTCTCCTAATTTTTCTAGGGTAGCTTCAGGGATGAGTCCTATTATGTGGTAATATCTTCCTTTATACCACTAAGTTTGTGTGTGCTTAGTCACTAAGTCATATCTGACTCTTTGCCAACCCCATGGACTGTAGCCCACCAGGCTCCTTTGTTAATGGGATTTTCCAGACAAGAATACTGGAGTGGGTGGGTTACCATTTCCTCCTGCAGGGGACCTTCCTGACCCAGGGATGGAACCTGCACTTGCATCTTCTCTATCTCCTGCATTGGCAGGTGGATTCTTTACCACTGAGTCACCTGGGAAGTCCACCACTAAGTTTAGAGGTCAGTAAGACCAGTGGGTATATTCATAATGCCTACCACTATGATATAGCTGAACTTGGGAATGTGTTAGCTCACTCATTTAGGGGTGACTTCTTTACGCAAGGATTTGGAAAGGAGAGCAATTACACAATAATGCTCAGTCACCACCCAAACCAGGCAATAATGAAATTTCAAAGCCCTTAAATCAGGAAGAAGTTGCCTAGTTCCACACTGCTGGGTAGTTCTTGTTATGGGGTAGGCCCATCAAACATGACATATTAGCCACTACAAGATTCATGCATTCTTTCATTCTGTCCTGTGGAAGGTAGTCCTCTCAGTTAGGTCAATGAGCTCTTGTCTCATGATATTTGGAAAATAAGCATGCCTTTCTTCCTCCTTTGGGAGAGCTCTCTCTGACTAGATTCTTACACACATCTTAATGATAAACAAGTTCTTTGTCACTGCAGACAAAGTAAGTACTTGCAGAGTACTTACTCTATTGCAAAAGCAAGGTAAACTGTCCTTCTGTGAGGAGGGAGACCTTTACTTGGAGGATCATGAAATTTTACCCAATTACTCATGAAACAGAAACCATGCCTTTTCTAGAAAAAGGGACAGGGGAGAAATACAAATATTAGGACACATTCTATGGACTACCACAACTACATGGGATGGTAACTTTGCTTTTATTGGTGCCTACAGAGTTCTATCTAAGCTTTATGTCTGTGATTGCCTGCAATTTACAGACAGAGTTGGCAGTTGCATTTATAAGCAACAATTTTCCACTTGTTTACCCAACTAAAGAGAGCCAAGATCTTGAGTTTGTAAAATACTCAGCAGAAAAATAGGTAGATAGATAGAGTGCAACGTCAAACCCCTTGATAAAGGAAATGCCTCAGTTCTAACAACTGCAATGAGGCATCCTCTCATAGCATCATCATTTACTCCCTAAAAATCAATCATTTCCATTCACAAACAGAAAGTGCTAATACAGTTCATCTTAGAGAGTAGCACTGATATATATGCGCTACCCTGTGTAAAATAGATAGCTAATGAGAACCTACTGCATAGCACGGGAGGTTCAGCTCAGTGCTCTGTGATGACCTAGAGGGGTGGGGTAGGGTGAAAGGGAGGCTCAAGAGGGAGGGGATGTATGTATACAGACAGATGATTCACCTCATTGAACAGCAGAAACTAACATAACATTGTAAAGCAATTATACTCCAACTAAAAAAAATTTTTTTAATAAAAAATGATACCTCCCTCTTCTACCTACACCCACTTCTACCTACACCATCATTTTCATGCTTTCCTTTAGAGAAAAACTCATTGGATGAGAGGTACCACCCAGCCCCTCTTTGCTTCTCTGCTTTATCGGTCCCAAAAAAGTGTTATTATATGTTAGTTGCTCAGCTGTGTCTGACTCTTTGTGACCCCATGGACTGTAGCTCACCAGGCTCCTCTGTCCATGGAATTCTCTAGGCAAGAATAATGGAGCAGGTTGCCATTCCCTTCTCCAGGGGATCTTCTTGACCCAGGGATTGAACCCGGTCTCTTCCACTGAAAGCAGATTCTTCACCATCTGAGCCACCAGGAAAACATGTTATTAAACACCATTGATTTGCAATGCTCATGCCCAGACTGTATTTCCTCTGCATTATGGACTCCTACATGTAATGCCATCACTACATGGATGTTCAGTAGGTATAACTCAATATGTACAAAGCAGAATTTCCCATCCTCTACACATTCAAATCAGAGCCTTCCTAATCTTTCCCATTAAAGAATTACTCTAACTTACCTAGTTATTAAGGCCAAAACCTTGGTAATTCACCCCTTCCCTCAGGCCTCGATACCAAATAAGCTGGATCTGTTATATATTTGATTGTGATAGAACTTACATAATAACTTGGTGGTTTGAATATGGGGAATGCCCCCACTACAGTATTGGCTGTTATTCTTTCTGCTGAGTCAGTAAGTCACGTCTGACTGTTTTGCAACCCCATAGATTGCAGTCCACCAGGCTCCTCTATCCATGGGATTTCCCAGGCAAGAATACTGGAGTGGGTTGCCGTTTGCATCTCCTGGGGATCTTTCTGACCCGAGGATCAAACTCAAGTCTCCTGCATTGGCAGGCAGATTCTTTACCACTGTACCACCAGGGAAGCCTGAGAGTATTAGTTATACAGTTCATTTTCCACAGTCATGGGAGTCATAATTTTCATACTTAAATCACTCTTCTAATCAGAGTTCTTTAATTCATTCCTATTACACTCATAGCAAAACCCAAATTCCTAATCCTGGTGTAAGTATTTGCATGACAAGACTCACCTGCCCCTCAATCCTACCTCTTACCCGTCTCCCTCCCATTCAGGATGCTTCAATAGCTCCAGTCCTGCCCTAATTTTGAACTTGGCAGACAGTTTCCCATTGCCACAGCCCTCTGCTGGGTCCTCTCCCTTGGGTGCCCTTCCCTGTTCTTTGCATGGCAGAAATAATCTAATGCTCCCCTGAGAGACAGGCCTTCCCACCCCCCACATCATAAAGGACCTTTCCCACAGCAGTTTAACTGGTTTTCATCGTGGCACACACACTTCTCCCAACACACCTCCACCTCCCACCAAACTCCTGTTCCTGTGATTTTTTTTTCCATTGGAGTATAATTCTTTACAATATTGTATTAGTTTCTGCTGCACAACAAAGTGAATCAGCTATATGTATATATATATATATGTGTGTGTGTGTGTGTGTATATATATATAATGAAGAGAGAGGGGGGATATATACATATATGTGTATCTCCTCTCCTTCTTTGACCTCCCTCCTACCCTACTCCTTATCCCACCCCTTAGGTCATCACAGAGCACTGAGCTAAGCTCCCTGTGCTAGACAGCAACTTCCCACTAGCTGTCTCTTTTACCCATGGAAGTGTATATATGTCAATCCTAATCTCCCAGCTCATCCCACCCTTCTTCCCACTGTGTCCAAAAAAATCTTCTTGTCAGTTTGTCAGCTTACTTGTCTCTTATTCACCACAGCAGCTCCAGGGCCTAGGGTAGATTCCGGCACAAAGGGGAGTGTTCAATTAAAACTTCAATGAACAAGAAGCTAGGTTTGTTCTGACCAAATCTGACAAAGGGAAACCAGCTCCACTTCAAAAGCCTTTGACACACCACCTCACACTCCCAGCGAATTAGCTCACATTGAAGACTGGTTGACAAAAATATGCTGTATTTTCCCCAGGCTTTTTGCACTTTGATGGTACGGAAGGGAAAGAAGCAGCTTTTTTTTTTTTAATATGTGAGCAATTAGCATTTTGGAGTTGAAGCCTTAGTTTATCCCAATGTGAAAGGTATCACGGATTATCCTCAATAACACATTCGATATTGTAAAGGATATTCCACTCATGTTTAAGCGCCAGAGCATATTAATATTTTAGAAGGTCACAGGCACTTTGAGAGTCTGATGCTTTGAGAGTCAGATCTAAACATCTGGAAGAAAGTTCACATACACAAAAAATTTACATACAGTTTGAATGATACATGGGTCCCTTGAAATCTATTTATTCTACACTCTGAAGACTGTGGGTTGTAATAAATAATTCCTACATTTACTTGAATTACAAGTGTCCATCTCCGTACCATGTAAATATTGGGTCATTTGTTGGTTCTGCTAAAAATTCTTCCTTAAACACTTTGAACAGCCTCATTGCCCTTTCTGACTGAAGAGAAAGAATCTTCAAACTGGGGGAAGGAGTGAAAGGAAGACTAACATTGACTGAACACTAACGTCTCTCAGTTCAGTTCAGTCGCTCAGTCGTGTCCAACTCTTTGCGACCCCATGAACCACAGCACGCCAGGCCTCCCTGTCCATCACCAACTCCCAGAGTTTACTCAAACTCATGTCCATTGATTCGGTGATGCCATCCAACCATCTCATCCTCTGTCATCCCCTTCTCCTCCTGCCCTCAATCTTTCCCAGCATCAGGGTCTTTTCAAATGACTCAGCTCTTCGCATCAGGTGGCCAAAGTATTGGAGTTTCAGCTTCAACATCAGTCCTTCCAGTGAACACCCAGGACTTATCTCCTTTAGGATGGACTGGTTGGATCTCCTTGCAGCCCAGGGGACTCTCAAGAGTCTCTCAACACCACAGTTCAAAAGCATCAATTCTTCTGCACTCAGTTTTCTTTATACTCCAACTCTCACATCCATATATGACTACTGGAAAAATCATAACCTTGACTAGACAGATGGATGGACCTTTGTTGGCAAAGTAATGTCTCTGCTTTTTAACATGCTGTCTAGGTTGGTCATAACTTTCCTTCCAAGGAGTAAGCGTCTTTTAATTCCATGACTGCAGTCACCACCTGCACTGATTCTGGAGCACGCGTCTAGCACTCTGCAATGTGCTTACCATGGATTACTACGTTTAATTCTCAAAACAACCCTATAAGGACAATAAATCACATTTTTGCATATTAGAAAACTGAGGAAAAATGAAGTTAAGCAATTTCTATGTAAGAAGTTCATAACGGAGACTCGATTCACATCCAGATGGTAAATTTGTTTTCTCTATGTTGTAGCATGTATTTATGTTTTCATTATCACCTCGCTGTAAACAACGAAGCTCACTGGCCCCTTACTTTTGTTTTAAAAATGACACTCATTCTTTTATTTAACTAATGATTTACACACTCCCTTAACCCTCTGACTTCATCTTCTGTTACTATCACCTTTACCGACTTGATCCAAGCCACATGGGCTTCCTTAATTCCTTTTTTTTATATACAATTTTTAAAGATTACTTTCCATTTACAGTTATTACAAAACATTGGCTGTATTCCCCATGTTGTACACTACATCCCGAGCCTATGTTACACACAATAGTTTGTACCTCCCACTTGCAAACCCTATAAAGCCCCTCCCTCACCCTCACTGGTAATTACTAGTTTATTCTATCTGACTATATCTGACAGTCCACTTCTTTTATTTTACAATCACTAGTTCATTATATTTTTTAGATTCCACATACAGTTTATTCCTTAAACTAAGTTTCTTAAACAAAAATCAGCTATGCGAGCAATTAATAGACTCAGTGGTATTACTGTGATTTATAATGATTTCAATGTATAAGTAAGAATCTATGTCTTTTTTTAGTAAAATATTTTATTTAGAAGATGATGACCTTAACTAAGATACTAGCAATACAGATATATTTGCTAAATTTAAAAATATAATCAATTATAGAGAAACAATTATAAATTAAAATGATTACAGTGTTATAATAAAAGCATAAATATAACTTCATAAAAATGTGCTAATATCTTACCCAGTGTAGAGATATTAACTTCAGTTCTTTAAAGAATTGATAAAGCACAAAAGATTTATTTATGAAAATTATAAGCATATGAGTTTGAATATTCTGCTCCATTGTACATAACACTTACGGGTTGAAACATGCATCTTAAATTAAGAATACTGGGGGAAATACTGCATTTAAAATATCTGTGCTCTTTTGCTTTTTAAAATATATATTTTTATATATTGACATCCTTTTGCTCTTCTGAAAATAAAATCACTTTTAGTGCATGTGACCTGTGAACATCGGTATAGAACCAAAAAGACTTACGAATAATGAAGCATCCATTTGATATTGGTGAACATGTTAAGATTGTTCTATGGTTTGTGACTGCAGCAATTATTATAAATCTTTTATTGGTGAATTTCCCCTTTGTGGCCTTCAGCCATGCTCAGACATGTCTTTCTTATTCCATACTAGCCAACTAGTCTCCTGCTGTTTGATCTCAGCAGCTTATAAGGATACCATGCTGGCTGAGACCTTGTTAATTTGAAATATTTCTAACATGCAAAAATACAGAGAGAAGGTTATGTGAAACACACACCCAACATCAAGAATTTATTATCCCTTTCCTCCCCAGACATAATCCCAATACTGAAGCTGCCGAACATCCTTCCCCATCCATATTTTCCTTTTCCCTCATATGCTTCTGTTCATAAGGAACATAAGTATTGTGCCATACTTTTATTTTTTCTGTCTACCACTATGCTCTCAAGATACAGTCAGAGAGGATAATGAAGATCTAGTTTGTTTATCTTAAGACTTATATACCACAATTTACTTGTCCTTTCCCTATAATGGTTATTTATATTGTTTCAAATTTCTCACTATTGTTATCAACACAGCAGTGAATATCCATGGGCACATATGTGAGAATTAATAAACAAGAGTTTGATCCCTGGGTCAGGAAGATCCCCTGGAGTAGGAAATGGCAACCTGCTCCAGTATTCTTGCCTGAAATATTCCATGGAAAGAGGAGCCTGGAGGGTTACAAGTGCATGGGGTTGCAGAAAGTCGGACATGACTGAGCATACACACACACATGTTAGAAGGGGAATTACTAGTATAGGATGCCAATTTTTTATATTACTGGATATTGCTAAATTGCCCTGTAACGTGGTTATACCAGTGTATCCTCCCCCCAGTAGTAAGAGTTTCCAATTTTCTGCAAACTTTCCTATGTTTATTATCACCGGTATTTTTCAAAATTGTTTTTCTTACCTGATGAGTATAAAATTATATATCCTTAATGTTTTACAATTTGTACTATCTTGATTACTGGTGAGCTTGAACATTCCAATGTTTATTTGGTTGTTGTTCAAGGGTCAAGCTTATATATTCTCCCATGCTTTTGACAAAACTCATTTAAATTTTCTTTTCCACATGTATGTCCCTAAATTTGTCCGGATTTTATTTTGTTTTAAAATGTGCAGTATGAGTCTAATTTATTTTCTTTTCCCACTTACATAGCAAGTTACTTTAATATAATCAATAATCTATTCTCACCACACTGATCTTTAATACCAGCCCATTGATTTGACTTCCCAAGTGGTCAATTTCTAAGACGTCTATTCTGTTTTGCAATAAAAGTACAAGAATAAATTAAAAGTAGGTATCTTCCAGAAATAATTTTGAATTTTAAAAAATGCAATGACTTTTGTTTCTGTAATATAAAAAGACTATTAAATAATTCTTATATCCAATAAAAATACTTCTAAAATCTGTCTATAAATTTTCTTACAATACTTATATTCTTCAAACAATAATTTTGTTACTTATTTCCTAACCCTATATACTTTTTTATTCCAATCCCTATATATTCTTTTTATCTTGTTGCATAAGCTAAGACCTATCTACAATAAATAATAACTGATGGCATGCATCCTTGAGGAAGAGGGCAACATTCTCACTATCAACTTAATATTTTAAATTGTTATTAGTAAATTCAGATTTTCCCTTTCTTCCTGTGTTAATATTGAAAATCTTTATTTTCTTAAAAAATTGTTCAGTTAACCTAAGACAGCAAGTTACTTAAGTTATTAGGCATAACGTGTTCAGAATAGTCTCTTAGGATTTAAAAAATCTTCACTAGAACTGAAATTTTATTCTTTTTTATTCCTCTTATTGCCTACATGTGTTTATGTGTGCACTTCTTCAATGACCAATTTTGCCATGGGCTTCTTTAATATCCTTTTCAAAAAAGTATCCTGTGTATTTTATTAGAAATCCCCTATTGTTCTTGTTGACCATTTTGCTACTTTGTGTTCCTTTTCATACAATTTTCCTCCTCTCACTTCTTTGTAGGTTCTCTGTTGCTCATTTTCTAACTTCTTGTGCTGAACCCTCATTCGCTTCTTTTCAAATGACTTATTTTCTAATACATACATTCATAACTAGAAACTCTCCTTTAAGTGATCATTGCATCCCACAAGTTATTATATGTACTATATTCACTGTCCTTCAATTATAAATATTGTATGATATCTATTTTACTTTCTTCATTAACTCAATTATTTAAAAGCCTATTTTTCAATTTCCAACTCTAAGGGAGAGTTTGATCTCTTTTTTGTAGTTGGTGCCAAATTCTACTGAATTCCTTTCACAGAATTTTGTGCTACTCTTTTTGCAGTTTTTATATAATACCGTCAACTCACATTGATTAAACGTTTACCTTATGTTATGCACTATTGTAAACAGTTTACATGTCATGTTAAAACTCACCGAAGTCATAAGTACTATTATTACCTATAATTTACAGATGAGGATTCTGAACCATAACAAGATAAAATAACATAGCACATCTAGCTCCTCTGCCCATGAGATTTCCCAGGCAAGCACACTGAAGTATATGGCCATTTCCTTCTCCAGAGGATCTTCCTGACCCAGGGATCAAGCCTGCATCTTCCGCATTAGCAGAAGATTCTTTAACATTGAATCACCAGAGAAGCCCAGTACATTGTGGTGCTGAGACTCAAACTTGGTCAGTTCAATTCCAGAGTCTGTACTTCTCACTCTATAAGAAATAGTCTCAAATTCAGCATGCATTAAAAAAAAAGGAGAGAGATGTTTGCATTTGTTGAGTGTGCATTTGTAAATACATCTGTCAGATCGACTTTGTTAACTGAGCTATTTAAATCTTCTATATTATTTCTAAATATTTTGGTCTAATTAATTTATTAATTTCTGAGAGATATGTAAACAATATCCGTCATTTGGATTATAGTTCTGTTAATGTCATGTTCCTGTGGTTTTGTTTTTAAGCTCATTTAAGTTCATAATGGTCATATCCTTTGATGAATGTCAACTTTTTCTGATTTTAATTGACTATACCACCTTTCTTTTTCTTTTCATTAAAATTTGCCCAGCATATCACTCTTTGTTTTTAATTACATGACACAAGTGCACATAAGTGTACATACATATACAATCACATGTAAGCATAAGTCTGTGTATAATATGTCACTTTTTAGCTAGATTTTAATCTGACATTTTTCTTTGTTTTAATGGTTGAGTTTTACTGTAACTACTGATATTTGATATCTGTTTCTACCAACATATTTTGTATTACCTATTTACCATCCTTTTGGTTGTTTCTATTTTTTGTTCTTTTCTGACTCCCATTGAATTGATCAGCTTTTCAGTACAGCCCATCATCCTTTTATGCCTCCAGGGATTTCTAAACTATAATTGTACTTTTATTCTTTTAATTGTTAACCTTAACTTTTTAACATGCCCAATTATATAATGAGGTGTTAGGATAATTAATAATTTTGTATTTCTTCTGAACAATGCAAGGAGTTTAAGAAGGCTTAATTCTAGCCCCTCAAACATATCACTGTTGTCGAGAACTTTATTTCCTATGTTAGTCACTTTTTGAAAATATTGCTTCTTATATCCTACTGCTTATTTGTAGAATCAGTTTTCCTCTTTTAAAGTTAGTAGCCCCTTCAAAGAGTCTGAGGCAAATTATCTAAGTCTTTATATGATATAAAATATCTTCATTTCCCTTTATTCTTGTATGATAGTTTGAGTATAGATTATAACTATTGTTATTTTTCCTTCAACATTTAAAAATATTTTCCTGCTGCTGTTAGTTTTATTGCTGGACTATTATGGATACTTTCTTTTCTCTTTGGCATCTTTGAAGCTTTCCTTTTGTCTTTGCATTTCACATTTTCACTTTTTCACTCTGATGTGTCAAAGTGGGCCTGCTTGTTCACTTAGCCTGAGGACCCATTTCATCTTAGATATTGGAGTTATTCTCTTATCATTATCTATCTGGTTATTGCCTCTCTTTCATTCTGTGCTTTACTTCTGGAACTCGTGCTTTAGTTTTATAGTCTCAGAGCTTATATTTAAATATTTGATCATTTCCAATTACTTATTTATATGGTGTAAGCACAGTGGTATTTCTTAAGGTGACAACCACATGGAAAGTTCTTCTCTAAGAATTAAAGATCTGACCCAAAAAATGACATGATTTGGGGTCATTCTGCATGAGTATTATCACAGCAAAATTACATAATATGAGACACCAGGTTCTTTGATATTTTGATCTCTCTAAAAAGCATAGAATTATAAAATCTTAGTTCAGAGGTACTGGTTCTTTTATATATGTCCAGGTGTGTATGTTTTTCTATGGTTAACAGAACTGAAAGAAATCATCATTGCTGTACTTTTGATAAATGATAAGGAAGCAGTATTGAAATACCAGGATCAAAACAGTTCAGTGAGCTCTTAGCAACTTGAGTCACTAGTATGAGGGGTTCTAAGGAAATAAAAAGCTCATTTGCATAGGCTGATTTCTTACAATGTCCCAATGCAGCCATGTTCTAATCTCTCACTGCTGTGATTTACAAGAAATGAAAGAAAGTAATAAATTTGGCACTTTCTCACCAAAACCATTGGAGGTTTATTTGAAATTTAGATGTATTGACTGGAGACATTTATGAATATCTGGAAATTGATGTCAATATTTTCAAGTAATGAATTGTTGGCAAAGGAGAAAGAACAGAAATTCTTTATAATGTGTTAAATCCCAGTAAGTGATTCTCTGCATTTCTTTCTATATTGCAATATCAGAAAAAAGAGAAATTAAAGAGAAGTGAGAAAAGAGGATCCTGTTAAAAAGGTGTCTTGGAGAATAAAGAATGCGTTTAGGAATGCTCAAAGAGAAACAAGAGGAATGAAAGGAAGAAGAGGAAAGCCAGCAAATGAGATGGGAGGACAGGAAGACTGAGCTGGGAAAAGGAGAGACAAAGAAACCTAGAGGGCAAAGTCTCACCATCCAGTTGAATTAGAAAGGATGCAGTCTGCAAACCAGGAATGTGATTTTAAATGGAGCTTATGAGATGCTCCTGCCTGGAAAATTCCACGGTCAGAGGAGCCTGGCGGGCTACAGTCCATAGGGTCACAAAGAGTCAGACATGACTGAGCGACTGAGTCTGCGTGTTCACAGACACACACACACACACACACATACACACTCCCAATCAATCAATACCATATCTAAAAGTATTTATAAAGTCTCAATCTCAGTAACGGTTTTCAGCAGAAAAATCATATAGCCAGGATCACTAGGACACTTATCCATCTTAAGCTGCCAATCAGAAAAAATGGAATATGAAAATAAAGGAGTTTAGGCAGAGAGGTGGTCCTTAGTGGAATGTAGCCAAGGGCCCTCAAGGCCTGGGTAAGCTGAGCGCCCAGAGCAGGGTGGCCAAGCTCAGGCACAGGCCCTTGGGCAGCAACAGCCCAGCCTTCCTGTGATGGATCTTACCCCTGCAGAGCCTGCAGATCTCTGAGCTCTGGCTCCCGTTCTGTGGGGGCTGCTGTTCTGGGGGAGGCAGGGCGTGGCAGGTAGAGAAGAGAGGCAGTACCCAGACACTCAAAAGGACATGAGCTGGGCCACCTCAGCCTCAGGTCACAGAGCATCAGAGACCCCAGGCCTGGGGTGACCTCTCTGACCTCTAGTGAATAAGACACCACCTTGCCCCACTGCTTAAGGGGCCCAAAAGGAGCAGAGAGTGGAAATGTGGGTGGAAATCTTTATTTCACCAGACCTTGACACTGAAGGAGGGAAACGACAGAAGAGTATCCCACACTGGGCCAACATAGAGCACCCACTACCCTTGGAGATTTGCTGGACATTTATAGAAGGCCTGGGTATATAATATGAAGCAAGTGCTCTCAAGTTTCCCCATCATTTTAAAAGAAAATATTGTATGGTCCAACAGATATTTGCTAAGAAAATAAATGTGAAAGTTCCAGCCAAAAAAAATAAATGCATAAAAATAAATATGTGGAGTGATGGATGTATTAACTCATTTGATGGTCAAGGTGGTGGGATTCTCTCACAATGTATAGGTATACCAAATCATTACCAGGTATACTTTAAATATCTTAATTTTGTCAACTATACCTCCATAAATCTGAATTTTTTTTTATCTTATTTTGCTACACCTGGGCCTTCTACATGTAAAGAAATTCTGACATCTGATAGAAAACCCCATGTCTTAAACATGCCCTTTTGAAAGAAAAGGAAAGGAAAAATAATAGGAAAGAAATGTTTTCTGAAAATGACTTTTGGAAATGGAATTTTCAGACCACCTCTAGAAGAGACACCAGGAATCACCCATATCCATATTTGTTTATAGGTTAGAGGAAGTAGAGCCAAAGGCAATGAAGAAGGCAATAAAGAGGGATAGGATGGTTGCCTATGTCAAACTGGTCAGACTTAGGAGATATTTTCATATGACGCCCACCCCCCTGTGTGTGCATGTTATTACTCACAACTGTATAGATAGCAAAATGTGCTAAATACTTTTTGGAAATATCTCACCTTTGTAGGTGTTATGAAGTGCCTGGTTTATGTTTAAAGTAGAATAATAAAATAACACATTTTATAATTATCCTTTTGTTAACATTCATATGAAATTTCTATTTTGGAAATGGACTGGCTAAACCACCTCTTTGAGGAGTACATATTGCATGTATGAAGTTGTTCAGGGGACAAGGGAGAAGAAGGCGGGGCAGAGGGGTCCGTGTCAACAGTTTCACAGTAAGACAATGGTGAAGGGACTGATTCGTTAGGTTCTCTTTCTGATTATTCATTGCTAGTGTATAGAAATGTAAGGGGTTTCTGTGTATGAATTATGTATCCTGCTACTTACCTAATTCACTAATTACACCAGTAATTTTCTGATAGTATCTTTATCATTTTCTAAGTATAATATCATTATCATCTGCAAACAGTGAGAGTTTTACTTCTTCTTTTCTAATCTGGATTCTTTTATTTCTTTTTCTTCTCTGATTGCTATGGCTAGGACTTCCAAAACTACGCTGAATGATAGTGGCAAGAGTGGGCACTCTTGTCTTATTCCTGATCTTAGAGGAAATACTTTCAGTTTTTTACCATTGAGAATAATGCTTGCTGAGGGTTTATCATATATGGCTTTTATTATCTTGAGGTAGTTTCCTCTTATGCTCATTTTCTAAAGAATTTTATCATAATTGGATGCTGAATTTTGTCAAAAGATTTTTCTGCATCTATTGAGATTATCATGTGATTTTCATCTTTTAATTTGTTAATAAGATGTATCATATTGATTGATTTGTATATATTGAAGAATCCTTGCATCACTTGGATAAGCCCAACTTGATCATGGTATGTGCTGTTGCTTTAGTCGTGTCTGACTCTTTATGACCCCCATGAACTGTAGCTTGTCAAGCTCCTTGTCCATGGGATTCTCCAGGCAAGAATACTGGAATGGATTGCCATTTCCTCCTCCAGGGGATCTTCCCAACTGCTGCATTGGCAAGTGGGTTCTTTAGCACTAGCGCCCCCTGGTGTATAATCCTTTTACTGTGTTGCTGGATTCTGTTTGCTAGAATTTTGTTGAGGATTTTTGCATCTATGTTCATCAGTGATATTGGCCTATAATTTTACATTTTGGGGATGTCTTTGGTTTTGGTAACAGGGTAATGGTGACCTCGTGGAATGAGTTTGGAAGTGTTCCTTCCTCTGCAATTTTTTGGAAGAGTTTGAGAAGAACAGGCATTAGCTCTTCTCTAAACATTTGATACAATTCACCTGTGAAGCCATCTGGCCCAGAGCTTTTGTTTTTTTGAGAGATTTTTGATTAACCATTGTCTTGTATGTCCTGTGCATTTCATTTTACTTTTCTGTGTATCTGTTGGACAAATGAGTCCTAAGATTATACCATCTAGCCTTTCCAGATGTTAAAAAAGTTGCCAGAGTGTGACAAAAGTAGAATTTGTAAACTATTTTGTGTATATTGTTTTAAAATTTATATAAAAGACTTTCTTCTGAAAATCACTTATAGAGTTAAAATTAAATTCATCTCTAAGCATTATAGATAATTATACTTATCCACAACAAAGTACAATTATTAAACAAAAGAGGAAGTGTTAAATAGACAATTTTGTAGTCGATCATGATGAAACAGAGAAGAACCTTGTAGGCCCTTCCTGGGTACAGATCTTTTATACTCCCCACCTCTTGTTTGTAGAAAAGCTTTAACCTTCTAGGCTTTCCCTGAGTTCCATATAGCAAATTTAATCAGAGAAGAGAAAAAAGTACATGAACAAAGGAAAGCAACCAAGCAAGACAAAATAATATTTTAGCCATAAAACAGAGTCAAGAACCTTTAGCTCCTCCTCAAGGACTATCTATATTACTATATAGATACTATAGATTACTATAGATATACTACAGATTACTATATTACTACGGTAATATCCTGAGCCATATTCTTGAGTTCTTTTGCAGATACTAAAAGCCCCACCTGGTGGAAAAAGTTAACTGCATGCTGAACACCATCAAGGAGACCCCAGAGTAGTTGAGACCAGAAGGTTGGTGACTGAGATCCCCAAAACATTCCCCTGTTACCTCATCACCAGCCAATCAGAGAACTGTGCATGAGCTGATACCCTGTGACCCTCTCTTCTCACACTATCTTTAAAAACCCTACCCTGAAAGCCGTCAGAGAGTTCAGGTCTTTTGAGCATGAGATGCCTATTCTGCCTGTCTGGCCCTCCAATAAACGTTGTATTTTCCTTTACCACAACCCAGTGCTGGCAGCTTGGCTTTGCTACATGAGTAGAACCAAGTTTGGTTTGACAACAAAGATAAACTAAAATATTCCTAATACATATGATTCATAAGATGTGCTATGTTCATGGATCGAAATTATCCTTCATACTTCATCCTGTGCATAAAGTATTTGCCAGCATTGTCAGCCCACAACAAATGACACTCAGAGAGTAAACCTCTCTATATCATTAAATGACCTAGATGTTTGGCATGAAGACCTCCTTCTGCTCCTGGTCTTATGTTTGCATAGGATGGATGGAAGGAAAGCACCTCTGCTGTTCTTGGGGAACTTCAACTCCCTGTCTTTGGTTCTGAAGATAAGCAAACTCTTCTAAGGGTTGTTCTGCCCTATTTCTTTTTTTTTTTTTTTTATGTTTCTCTTAATTTCCTGATTATTTCCCCCTTTTTTTCCTCTTCATTCTGAAATGCCAGCAAAGTTTGGGAAGCAGGAAATCACATGATTAGGATCCTGGAGGAAGAAAGAAATTTCCATCCCATAGCTTCTTCAGTCTAGACCTGGTTATCCTCCATGGAGGTTGCTTCCCAGCGCCAAAATGAACATTTTAAAAATTAATTCTTTTAACTGCTAAGATTCTGCTTAGATCATCTCAAGTAGCAGTACTTGAACTAAAGAATCCTCTGTTTTAAAATTAGGTGATATTAATTAGGGACTTCCCTGGTGGTGAAATGGCTAAGACTCTGCACTCCCAGTGCAAGAGGCACAGCATCCATCCCTTTTCAGGGAACTAGATCCCACATGCCCCACATGCCACATACTGGGATGAAGATCTTACATGCCAAAGCTAAGCCCCCAGGACAGCTAAATAAATAAATAAAATATTTAAAAATAAATAAAATAAAATTAGGTGATACTAGTGCCCTAACCTGGTTAGTACACTGTAACTAAAGTCGTATGGAAAGGGGAAAAAAATCCTCACCTTCCTTTGGGAGTATGTTAACTTTTTTGAAACTGTGCATTATTCTTTTGAGTGGATAAAACATTTAAGGTCAGAGCTGTACTAGAATATCCAGATTCCCTGCAGTTGGTTTTCTGCCACTGAAACCTCAAAACCAGATATTCTCAGCAGTGTACTGCATATATTATACAGGTGCATCAAAGATTTATTACTCTTCTTGGTCCACCTCTGGGGAGCATTTCATCATCGAAGAAAATAACTAAACTCATTTGAGCCCCTCTTTAATTTTTAAAATGAAAATCTATATCCATCAGGCCTATGTCAGAGTTTTCAGAGGGAGAAAACTAAGATAACTTTTGTGAAATTTCTTATTTCTTTAAACACAGTTATCAAGCACTCAGATCATAAAAAACTTGAAATTCATTTTATATTAATAAAAAGGTCTACCAAATAGTTACCAAGCATCTAGTATTATGCTAGAGATTTATGTTTTCTACTACAGTTTAAAATATACACACACATGCACACATATGTAACTATTAATATATAGTGTGGTTTTCCTTTCTGACATGTATCATTATTGATTCACCTTTGATAACTTTCACTGTGGAGAAGTTTTTAACCTAAATTGTGTCTGCATTGTGCACTCAATTTGGCTTTTTGATGAAACTGACAAGTCAATTAAAAAACAACCACACTCATTGCATTTTCTTATTCTGTATATGAGCCAATCTACTGAGCATAGCAGTTTAGTTTTTTAAGATACAGAACTTTTAACTTTTTGGCTTAGTAAAATCAAAACTTACTTTAATCACTGAGAAGGGAAAATCAACTAACTTATAAACTGTATATTATGTATTAGTTGAAGTGCTTTGTACATATTAATATTATTTAATCTAACTCTCACAAACCCTTACAAGGCCAGTACTATTATTATCTCCATTACCCATCTGGGGACACTAACACTGAAATAGTCAAATAACTTTCCCATGATACAGAGCTAGAATCGGAACCTAGGGAGTCTAGTTCAAGAATTAAATGCCCAACTACTATACTCTATAGGCATCCTCTCTAACTGGACACAGATAGAGTATAAGCAAATAAATGTACTAATTCAAATTAACTAGATGTAACTGAGGGTAAATAAACCAAAAATATGAATCTTTCTGTTCCTGATCTCAACTTTTTCCAAAGTCATCTCTGTCATGAGCAGTATTCTATCTATGTCCAGCCTCTCTGACCGAGACATGCAAAATTCAACAACATTCTCGAAATACAATTGGCTTCAGCTATTCCAAATATGTCAGACATTTACTAATTATCATAACAAAAATACATGGAAATTCAGATTGTTTTCAAATTTTTATATTCCTTTTAAGTTGATATTTTGTAAAATTTTTGCAAATAATAATAAATTGTCTCAGGTGAGCATTGATTTCTTAATGAGTTACCCTCATTATCAATATTAGAAAATAAATGAATAAATATATATGTGAAATTTGCCTACATATTTTTCTTTTTTGTGTGTCTAAGGAATTGTCAATCACTTTCATTCCTTCAGTATCATTTACATTGTGAAATTCCATTTTTTTGAAGCTCTTGTCGCCTTCCTTAAATTTTAACTCTAACTATCTCATGGAATTCTTCACCTGGATAACTAGCATGCTTTCAAAATCAACATGTCATCATTTCTGAAGCTTCCAAATCTGCTTAGATCAGATATATTCTCAGTTCTCATGCAGGGGTGCATGACTCAGGGTAAAACAAGACTTTTAAAATGATATATTTTCTGATGACAAAAATTCAGATATGACTCATATTAGTCATCAAATCCTACCACCGATCACCAAATTTAGAACTCATCCAACCCACCTGCTCATTTTACTGATAAGGAGGCTCAGACTCTGAGAAAAAACATGACTTTTCCAAGATAGTCATGAATTTGTAGATGAGCTGCAACTAGAATCTGGACTCCTATTTTTTTGGTAATTGCTATTATTTTTATACTGAATGATGAAATAAAATTCATATTTTATGGCAAGATGAGATAAATTTAAACATAAAGTTTTTCTTTGCATTTGGGCCTCCTGTCTTCCTTTGAGTGTGTGTTGTACATATGCATTAATCAGACCTCCTTAGGAGATAACAATCTTAATCCCATAAAGTTTCACAAACTCTTTAGAAGATAACTTTCTTCCTTAAGGTGTAAGCGGTTCCATGATCCAAGACCTACTTGCTTTGTATGTGTAGATCTGAATTGTATCACCAGTTAATGAAACTTGACATTTAACCCTTACTCTCAAAAACTTATATTACTGTGCTTTGACCTCTAATGGGCATCTCCTAGAGTATAATCCTCCAGATTTGCTTAAATAACATTTTCCATTTCTTTCTTAAACTACTAATCTTTCTGTTGACATAGACATACTATGAGTCAGCCACACTACTGAGTGTTTTACTTGCATTATCTCATTTAAGCCTCAGAATGACCCTGGAAGGTAAGCACAATTACCTCACATTACAAATGAGGGAAGACAAGCTCTGGGAGGTGAACTTGTTCATCCAGGTTCACACTGTGGAAGAACCAGAATCCCAAACCTTGTCTATTTCACTCCAAATGCCTTCGTTGTAGTCAGTTTCTCCAGATTAGTGCTTCTTCTGAGTCACTTACTTCCCTCATGTGAATGAAAATTGTATAGACATAGACATACATTTGACCATAATCATTAAACATTTCATGTTATAAGGCATCCCAGAATAGAACCAATGTATTAAAATATGTTAACTACCACACATTTTACATAAATTCTGTGAAACCTCAAACTGTTACAACTTATAAAATGTGCCTGCAAATAGTAAGGTAGCCAATATGCCAGCAAATTTGGAAAACTCAGCAGTGGCCACAGGACTGCAAAAGGTCAGTTTTCATTCCAATCCCTAAGAAAGGCAATCCCAAAGAATGCTCAAACTGCCACACAATTGCACTCATCTCACATGCTAGTAAAGTAATGCTCAAAATTCTCCAAGCCAGGCTTCAGCAATACAAGAACCAAGAACTTCCAGATGTTCAAGTTGGTTTTAGGAAAGGCCAACGAACCAAAGATCAAATTGCCAATATTCGTTGGACCATCGAAAAAGCAAGAGAGTTCCAGAAAAACATCTATTTCTGCTTTATTGACTACAGCAAAGCCTTTGACTGTGTGGGTCACAATAAACTGTGGAAAATTCTGAAGGAGATGGGAATACCAGACCACCTGACCTGCCTCTTGAGAAACCTGTATGCAGGTCAGGAAGCAACAGTTAGAACTGGACATGGAACAACAGACTGATTCCAAATAGGAAAAGGAGTTCGTCAAGGCTGTATATTGTCACACTGCTTATTTAACTTATATGCAGAGTACATCATAAGAAATGCTGGGCTGGAAGAAGCACAAGCTGGAATTAAGATTGCAGGGAGAAATATCAATAACCTCAGATATGCAGATGACACCACCCTTATGGCAGAAAGTGAAGAGGAACTAAAAAGCCTCTTGATGAAAGTGAAAGAAGAGAGTGAAAAAGTTGGCTTAAAGCTCAACATTCAGAAAACTAAGATCATGGCATCTGGTCCCATCACCTCATGGGAAATAGATGGGGAGACAGTGGAAACAGTGTCAGACTTTATTTTGGGGGGCTCCAAAATCACTGCAGATGGTGACTGCAGCCATGAAACTAAAAGATGCTTATTCCTTGGAAGGAAAGTTATGACCAACCTAGATAGCCTATTAAAAAGCAGAGACATTACTTTGCCAACAAAGGTCCATCTGGTCAAGGCTATGGTTTTTCCAGTGGTCATGTATGGATGTGAGAGTTGGACTGTGAAGAAAGCTGAGCACCAAAAAATTGATGCTTTTGAACTGTGGTGTTGGAGAAGGCTCTTGAGAGTCCCTTGGACTGCAAAGATATCCAACCAGTCCATCCTAAAGGAGATCAGTCCTGGGTGTTCATTGGAAGGACTGATGCTGAAGCTGAAACTCCAGCTCTTTGGCCACCTCATGCGAAGTGTTGACTCATTGGAAAAGACCCTGATGCTGGGAGGGATTGGGGGCAGGAGGAGAAGGGGATGACAGAGGATGAGATGGCTGGATGGCATCACCGACTTGATGGGCATGAATTTGAGTAAACTCCGGGAGTTTGTGATGGACAGGGAGGCCTGGTGTGCTGCGATTCATGGGGTCACAAAGAGTCGGACACAACTGAGCGACTGAACTGAACTGAATTGTGTTTTGTCAGTAATTGGGCATATGTATTTAAATTCTATTAAACTGTTTATTGAGATGTCCATTGCCTCTTTTCCTGAGTCATTACAGATATTATCACTATAAATCAGCACCTTTCAAGCTTAGTTTCATGAGAACTCAAGATATATTATTTTAGTGGGTGTCAAAAAAAATCTCAAAAATTATTTATTTAGTTCATTTATATTTAAATAGCTTTATTTCAGAAATCTACATATTCTTTATAGAAATATAAACATAAAGAAGAGATAGAAGTTTTAAATAGTATTACAAATATTTTTTAAAACATTATTACAGTTGTAAGTGGGCTTCCCTGGTAATCATAGAAGGAAAAGCAAATAAGACAAATTAGTAAAGGGCCAGAATACCAGAAAGAATTTAAATAGGTAGTAAACAATGTACACTTTCTCACCTACATGAAGTCAAAAAGTTTGAGATACTCACAGAGGCAAATGTGAAAACCTGTATACCTTCCTTAGGAATGGTATAGTCCTGAGCCAATGGGATAATTTTGGAAACATGGTCCATCAAAAGTCCAAGTTAGACAGGGAATATAGTCATGAACATGCAATTATATGTTCTTTATCAGGGTCAAAATACACCATATCGGCCATCTACTCTCAATTGTTCAGTAATCCAATTCATCTCATTAAGACAACCTTAATAAAAGAATCAAGTAAACTATCATCTGGTTGTGTCATGCATAATAAATCACCCACAATTTATCAAAAATGTCTTTTCCATTCTTCCTTTATGGATATTGCCTTAGGTCAGACACCATTACCTCTCTCCTGAATTATTATATTAAACTTGCATTTTTTTTCTAGCCATACCAGCCACCCTCTCGTGGGAAGCCTATTTTCCAGTCACGTTAAATTCAGTGCTATTCATGGACTCAACATATTCTTTCTCCCTTCCTTTTATGTGACACTTCCTGAACAGAATGCTTCTCTTCCCATGACTTGGGTGACATTTCCTTTGACACACTATTCAAGATTTATCTTCCCCTCGTAAGTCTTTCCCTGAACTTCCCCTGGCCAAGATGGTCTTCCTCTATCCACCCTTTGAACATCTACCAAACCATTTATTCCCCAATAGCATTTACTATCTCCCCAATGAGAACAATTTCTTGTGGTCAAAACCACAGGTTCACCTCACTATCTGAAAGTAGAGTTCCAGTGAACCCTTCATAAGTTGAAATGGCATAAAGGGAAGAAGCAAAAACCTTAGGATACATCTTGCTAACAGATGCACAAAATCAATCAAGAATGCAGAAGACTATAAGGCACTGATGAAAGAAATCAAAGATGACAGAAACAGATGGCGAGATATATCATGTTCTTGAATTGGAAGAATCAATATTGTAAAAATGACTATACTACTGAAATCAATCCACAGATTCAGTGCAATCCCTGTCAAACTACCAACGGTATTTTTCATAGAACTAGAGCAAAAAAATTCATAATTTGTATGGAAACACAAAAGACCCCAAATAGTCAAAGCAAACTTGAGAAAGAAAAACAGAGCTGGAGGAATCAATCTTCCTAACTTCAGACTATACTACAAAGCAACAGTCATCAAGACGGTATGCTGGCACAGAAACAAAAATATAGACCAATGCAACAAGATAGAAAGCCCAGAGATAAACCCACACACTGAGGGGCACCTTATCTTTGACAAAGGAAGTAAGAATATACAATGGAGAAAAGATAGCCTCTTCAGTAAGTGATTCTGGGAAAACTGGACAACTACATGTTACTAGAACACCTCCTAATACCATACACAAAAGTAAACTCAAAATGGATTAAAGGCTTAAATTTAAGGCCAGAAACTATAAAGCTCCTAGAGGATAAAATAGGCAGCACATTCCTTGACATAAATCACAGCAAGATCCTCTGTGACTCACCTCTTAGAAAAATGGAAATAAAAACAAAAGTAAACAAGTGGGACCTAATTAAAAGCTTTTTCAAAGCAAAGGCAACTATAAATAAGGTGAAAAGACAACTCTCAGAATGGGAGAAAATAGTAACAAACGAATCAACTGACAAAGAATTAATCTCCAAAATATACTAGCAGTTCATACAGCTCAATATCACAAAAACAAACAACCCAGTCAAAAAGTGGGCAGAAGACATAAAGAGATATTTCTCCAAAGCAGACATAGAGATGGCTAATAAACACATGAAAAGATGATCAATATCACTCATTATTAGAGAAATATAAATCAAAACTACAAATGAGATATCATCTTATAGTGGTCAGAATGGCCATCATCAAAAAATCTACAAACAATACATGACGGAGAGGGTGTGGAGAAAAGGGAACATTCTTGCACTGTTGGTGGGAATGCAAATTGATACAGACACTATGGACAATAATATGGAGATTCCTTTAAAAAAAAAAAAAAAAAAAGGAGTACAACTACCACAGTGGCACTACTGGTGAAGAACATGCCTGCCAACACAGGAGATGCAGGAGATGCGGATTCAATGCCTGGGTTGGGAAGATCCCCTGGAGGAGGGCATGGAAACCCACTCCAGTATTCTTGCCTGGAGAATCCCAAGGACTGAGTAGCCTGGTGGGCTACAGTCTATAGGGTTGCAAAGAGTTGGACATGGCTGAAGCAACTTAGCATGTATGCATGCAAAACTATTATATGATCCAACAATCCCACTACTGGGCATATAACCTCAAGAAACCATAATTGAAAAAGACATATGTACCCCAGTGTTCACTGACGTACTATTCACAATAGCTAGAATGTATGGATGTGAGAGTTGGACCATAAAGAAGGCTGAACGCTGAAGAACTGATGCTTTCAAACGGTGGTGCTGGAGAAGACTCTTGAGAGTCCCTTGGACAGCAAGGAGATCAAACCAGTCGATACTAGAGGAAATCAACCCTGAATATTCATTGGAAGGACTGATGCTGAAGCTGAAGCTTCAATACTTTGGCCACCTGATGCAAAGAACTAACTCACTGGAAAAGACCCTGATGCTGGAAAGACTGAAGGCAAGAGGAGAAGGAGGTGACAGAGGATGAGATGGTTGGATGGCATCACTGACTCAATGGACATGAATTTGAGCAAACTCAAATAGTGAAGGTCAGGGAAGCCTGGTGTGTTGCAGTTCATGGGGTCACAAAGAGTTGGACATAGCTTAGCGACTGAACAACAACAAAGGACATGGAAACAACCTAGATGTCCACTGACAGAAAAATAGATTTTTCAAAAAAGCTGTGGTACATACATACAGTGGAATATTACTCGGCCATAAAAAGGAACACATTTGAGTCAGTTCTAATGAGGTGGATGAACCTACAGCCTATTATGCAGAGTGAACTAAGGAAGAGAAAAAAAAATCACATATTAACACATATATGTGGAATAAAGAAAGACGGTACTGATAAATCTATTTGCAAAGCAGCAATGGACACACAGACATAGAAAACAGACTTCTTGACATGGTGGGGGGAAGGAGAGGGAGGGACAAATTGAAAGAGTAACATTGAAACATATACATTACCATATGCAAAATAGATACCCAGTGGGAATTTGCTTTGTGATGCAGGGAGCTCAAACTGGTGCTCTGTGACAACTTAGAGGGGTGGGATGGGGTGGTGGGAGGTGGGAGGGAGGTTCAAGAGGGAGGGAACACATGTATGCCTATGACTGATTCATGTTGATGTATGGCAGAGATCAATCTACAATATTGTAGAGCAATTATACTTCAATTAAAAATAAAAAATAATAAAAAACAAAAAATTTTCAAAATCTAAAAAAAAAAATCAAGATTAATAAGCACAGATGTTCACAGATACAATTCAAAGCAATGATGGCTTGATGCTGAGATGCTGAGTGAAAGGAAAGAACTCAGCGGTGCCACTATCGATGCTGGGCTACACCCTGCTTCCATAAGGCTACTACAAAACAAACACTGAACACAATTTTCGTTTTCACCTTTTTACATAAAATTGAAAATCCTCTCAGATTTCTCTCAGCAAAAAGAGGTATTAACATAGTCGTTTGTAAAAACAAAGTGGCATAAAGCAAACTTCAGGAAAGCAGGGGATACTTATATATCCTATTTATGTTTTTAACCCAGTACCTAGCTGAGTGGCTAGAACATGGCAGATGCTCAACTGATGTCTGTTGAAAAGGTGAATAAATGAAATAAATTAAAAGTTCCCTAAATAATCTGATCTTAAGAATCACTCAGATGATAATTAAAAAGTGCCATTCCCCCCCACCCCAACCACCTCAAAATAGTGCAGGTCCCTAAACTAACCCCTTGGAAATTCATATTAGCCAGTTTGAATTAGGACAAAATATCATATATGTTGGTCAGGCATTCCAAGTGATTTCCAGAAGGGCAAATGAGGAAAGGGGAGAATTACTATAGTCATTTAATCTTGAGAGGTAAGAAAACCTATATCTGTACAAAGTATGTCTATCCTTAGGCTTCCTTTCTTTGAGGTATCCATGGGATTCTTCCCCCTTCCCCTTTACCTGGTACCTACCTGTGCTATGCAAGTCAAAAGAAAAAAAGTTTTTTTTAATCATATGAAAATAAGGGCACGAGGGGGACTTCTCTGATGGTCCAGTAGTTAAGACTCCATGCTCCCACCACAGGGGAAGTGGGTTCAATTCCTGGTCGGGAAACTAAGATCCCACAGGCACACATGTTGTGGCCAAAAAATATGTAAAATTTTAAGATAAGGTCATAAGGGTAATCTAGCCTTAGCTCAGACTATAATCTCAGCAAGGGACCAGGTTGTGATTTCAACATTGCTTGTATTCTTTCAGCTAGTGTTTTCCATGTGGCCTAAAAATGTCATGACTCAGAGTAGTTATTTGTAGAATTGCTTCAAAATTTTATTGAAACCACTGTAATTTCACACCGAGCGTTGAAACTACCTGGTTTGCCTGCAAGACCACTTACTTAGCGATTATACAATACTTAAGGGAACTTAGTCTGTAGTGTGTTATTCTTTAACTCTAGGAACACAAACTAGTTGAAAAGAAGTCTGTGCTCCACATTGCCACCTACTCAACATATGTCACTCCTTAAGAGTAATCTTTTCACCTCCACAACTCAATGGAAACTTTTCGGTCTAAAATTACTAATAATCTCTGAATTGCTAAAAACCAACAAACTTCTTGGTACCTATCAGCCTCTGAACTAACAGTGCAGGGCAAGCCTTTCTTTAACACCCATTCCTCACTGGCTTCCTGGTTTCCCAATTTCTCTCACTCTCTCTCTTGTTTCTGCATCTCCTTTGCTAATTAATTCTTTTGCTTCCCCATTTTCAAAATATGCTGGGTTCCATTTTGGGATCTAAACATGTTGGTCTAGCAGTTAAATTCCATGGCGTGTGTGTGTGCTAAGTCGCTTCAGCTGTGTCCTACTCTTTGTGATACTATGCACTGTAGCCTGCCAGAATCCTCTGTCTAGGCACGAATACTGGAGTGGGTTGTCATGCCCTCCTCCAGTGGATTGTCTCAAACCAAGGATCGAATTACACCATGGCAGAAGTTTCCATTGCGCAGTTTCAATCTAGACAGCTGGATTACTTGACTGTCTCACCTCTAAACCTCAGTCCCTATGTCTGGAATTTTCTTCACCAACCATACTTCTTGCTATTGAAATAGGACCCTTCCTTCCAGATTCATTCTAAATACTTATCTCTCCTCAAATCTTTCCTGTTCACTCTAACTGGAAGTGTTGCAGCTCTACTGCAACAAAGTTCTTTTGTACCACTATTACCCTCTGTTCTGTCATTATTGGTGTGAATGTCTGCTCTTCTTGCTTAGAGATTAAAGTATCTGAAAATCTGATATTTGCCAACTCTCACTGACTGCTTTCAATGTACTAAGCTTCTCAGATCCTTATAACTCCACTGTGAAATGTGCAGTGTTTTACCATATTAACATTAGGGAAACCGGGATTTAAGATGATGAAGTGATTGTTACATGAAGATCTCAAGATGAAAGGTGATTGCTGGGCTCATGAAGTGGTGAACTTTGAGTCGCCCTGGGTTGGCCTAACTTCAAAGCCCATACCTTAAAAAAAAAAAAAAAAGCATTTATTTATTTATTTGGCTGCACCTGGTCTTAGTCACAGGATACAAACTCTTAGTTGCAGCATATGGAATCTAGTTCCCTGGCTAGGGATCAAACCTGGGTCCCCTGCATTGGGAGAGTGGCATCTTAGTCACTGGACCACCAGGAAAGTTCCCCCAAAGTGTGTACTCTTAATTCCAGGGACAGACTGTTTCCTCCACCTCATTCCATATTAGTGTCCACTCCACATGCCTCATGACACTAGACATAGCTCCATGGGTGAATAAGTTAATAGTGAGTGATGCCTTATATGTATAAGGTAATTTGCAGTTCAAAAACTTGTTGACAACCATTATTTATTTCCATATGATTTCCCAACAGCTCTGAGGCAGCTCATAGGACATATTATCACCACTTCACAGAGGCTGAGCGAGTTCAGAGGTCTCCTGAAGTTCACACTTCTATGTAGTGACAAGGATAGGACTTCTGACCCGTGACTTTTGCCTGAAAGTTCTATCAGCCTTTCTTTCAAACCCTCCAAGGGAAACTCTTCAACGATCAACAAAGACTTAAAGTGTTATATCTCAGTATACTGTTTTCTATTTGCCCTTTTTATTCTTTAAAAAAAGATGATAATAAGGCTTAATTGTTGGTGTCTGTGGGAGGGGGAGAGGCAGTTTTGTCAAGTTTTCAGTGCTGGTTAAACAGCCACAAATTTAGTTTATCATCATATTGTTTTTGCCCTAACCCCATTAAAATAACTTGCTTATATTAAACAAAATTCTGGGAATGGTAAATAGCAATTTAGCTATAAATATGCATGATTATTTTTAAGTCCACTAACATGCCTGGTCTTATCTGTAATTATATCTGCATTTTTTTTCTCTCTCTTTCCTCTAGGAAAGCCACTTAGAATGCATTTGGGAAGTGTTAAAAAAAATTAATTCTAGTACTCTTATCTTCTAGAATTTTCTTAAATGTTTTATGGCTATAATTATTTTTTTCCTTCTCAAGGCAAAGCAATGTATCACAACATACATAGTGATATTTGTTAACAAAATGTGAAATTCAAGGAATTAATTTTATACCAGTTAAATAACAGAAGAAAAGCTGTGCTGTATTTTCTTCTTTATTTATTAATTTTTTCATATACTTACACAGTTTTGTATTTTATCTTGTATCTGCAGTTACACTTAACAGCATTGTACTCCCATTTGCTTCATATCTATCTTTCACCCTTCTGTGTTTTTGTGATTATACGAGGTTAGTTGCAGGTGAGATAGAGAAGGATTAAACCCACCCACTCTCAGTGCCTTTTCTCAGTCATATGAAAATTCTTTGCAAAAATTATTTTATCTCATCTGAAAAGGAGCCTAAAAAAATAATTTTCCCAAGACAACCCTGCCAGAAAGTGGCAAAGTCAGTTTCAAACCCAGGCCTGCCTCATTCCTAACCTTATGACCTTTCACTATGAATGACCAAGCAATTGAATGGTTGAATATTAAATGAAAGACCTCTTGGGTAAAACATCTATGTGCCTGTAGTCACTAAAATGTTTGCTAGATGAATAAACAAACAAATGGGTATATAGAGCTCAATGTACATCAGCTCATTTATCTCCCCACCAAAAGAGAATATTTTCAAATAAACATTCAGGAATACACGATCAGGAAAATGTTTCAACAATAATGGGGCTTTTATAGGATTAGTCTTTCCAACTTCAATAGTCTTAATACCCAAGCAATTTGCCTAGAGTCTGTAATGCCCTTGGATTTCAAGTTGAGGAGTCTGATCATTTGGGAACAGAAAATTAAAAATCTGAAATATTGTTAAATAAATAGATTAAACTGAAAGTAGCCTCTTAGGACTTTTAAGTGCTTTCACATAAAGTCCAAGAGATAGATAGACACAGGAATGATGTTCACTACAAATAAATATTACCTTAATTCCAAATTTAACTTTTACAGTCTGATCTAATGTTACATTCAGGCATACAGGGCCTCCCCGTGTGAAGAGCTTATACCAATTTAAAGCAATGCTCATAGTAGTGATGTTTCTTCTGGTAAGTTTCATTCCACGTTTTCTTTATCCATACCTGCAGCCACTATGCAAACCCATCTCCCATCACTTTACCACACAGGCTTGTTTTAAAACATTGTAATTCTTCTCCCTGATCTCAGCCTTTCTTCCCACATCCACTCTTCCTATAAATGGCTACTAGAAAAAATTTCCCCAAAGACTGCTTTTATCACTAGCTCAAAACCTATCACAGTTCTCTAAAGCCTGGTATATAACAGACTCTTAAAGTCTTCAACCCTCTCACCATCCTAGTCTTTCATATCTCCCTGAATGCAGATTCTACATTAGTTTAAAAAGAAACAAAAACAAAGAAACCTGCCATGCCCTGTATGAAATACTCATTTTCTTATCTGTGCTTTTGTACATGCTAGTGATCCTAATTTGGAGTTTTTGAAATTGCTTTGCAAATTATCTATGACCTATTTTCATATGGGTGTGCTTACAGTCTCCATTATCAGTCAGGGTCCCAAAAGGAAACAGAATTTATCCCAGGTGGTTCAACTGAAGAGATTTTAATGAGGGAGCTATTTACCAACATGCAGACAGAGTTAAGGAACAAACAAGATGGCGAGGTAATGAATGGTGACTAGCAGCGGTGAGGAGACAGTACTACCAGTAGAAAACAGAGACAAGAAGCACAGAAGCCCAGTTAAAGCCGGAGGCAGAGGGCAGCCTGGAGGGGGTGCCAGCCTGAAAGGATGCCACCACAGCCAGCCCACAGGACCAAACAGGACTTAGAGAAGAAATACCTTTCTCCTCTCAGTGTCTTGCTAAAGGCTTCCCATTGGCCAAGCCCAAGATGAAACAGCAGGAAAGAGAAACCTGGACATGCAATCTGTATGGAATCTGGAAAGGCCAGCTTCCCCAGAAGCAGGAAGGACACGGAACCCTGGTGAATGGATGGGGGTGGGGCAAGCAGAGAACCATTTGCCCAGCCCCCAGCTCAGCTGCAGCCTCCTGTAGGGTGGCAGCTTCCCTGATCACTCACATCTGCAGTGAGGAAACAGCTACAGGCCTTCCTGAAATCACAGCTATGTGTCACTTGGAGCAACTTTACTTAGAGGCTCAGCTTTCTTACCTTTGGTGGTTTATTAGCTAAGTCATATCTGACTGTTGCAACCCCATAGACTGTAGCCCACCAGGCTTCTCTGTCCATGGGATTTTCCAGGCAAAAATATTGGAGTGGGTTGCCATTTCCTTCTCCAGGAGATCTTCCTGACCCAGGGATCGAACCTGGGTCTCCTGCACTGCAGGCAGATTCTTTATCGACTGAGTTATATGACAATAATACTCAGTTTGTAGAATTATTCTGAATTACTAAATGAAAAAAAATCTATAAAAGTCTACACAATAAGCTCTAAATAAATAGTAACTACTATAACTGGTAATGAAAATTAGTCATAAAATAATAAATGTATACATAATAAAATAAATTTTTAAAGATATTTTTATATAATAAATAAAATCGAAATCTAATAATGGGCTTGCCTGGTGGCTCAGACAGTAAAGAATCTGCAATGCAGGAAACCCGGGTTTGATTCCTGGGTTGGGAAGATCCCCTGGAGAAGGGCATGGCAACCCACTCCAGTATTCTTACCTGGAGAAGTCTATGGACAGAGAAGCCTGGTGGGTTACAGTACATGAGGCCACAAAGAATTAGACACAACTGAGCAACTCAGCACAGACAGTCTTATAATAATAAGTCTTGTGATAAACTGACTCTTCTAAAATGTCTTATAATAAAAGAATGAGGGGACTTCCTTGTCAGTCCAGTGGTTAAGACTTTGCCTTCCAATGCAGAGGGTGTGGGTTCAATCCCTGGCTGGGGAGCTAAGATCCCACATGCCTCACAGTCTAAGAGCCAAAACATAAAAGCAATATTGTAATAAGTTCAATAAAGATTCTAAAAATGGTCCACATCAAAAAAAGAAAAAAAATCTTTAAAAAAATAAAATAAAAGAATGAGCCAACAAAGACAGGAATCTCTGGGTGTTAGTGGTCATCTTTGTAGTTCACCTCTATCCCACTTCCCTTGCCTTATAGGCTATGGCAGGACATCTTCAGGACTTGGCAAGCAGACGATTTCATCTTACACTAGTGACTTGGATGCCATTTCTCTTCCTTCCACTAAGTAACAGACGGTGCCCTGGACAGCAGTGACATCTGCAGCCTCAAGGGAGAAGGGTCAGCACAAATTTTAATTTTGCTTTTGGTTTGGGGCTTTCAATACACAAACTTTTTTTTTTCCTCCCTGTCAGTTTGCATCTAGCTTTATATCTGACATTTTTTAATGCGTTATGTAGTCAGACTAACTTTGAAATTTATAGCTCTGGGTTTTTGCTTATTTTGCTTTAAATCTTTAATTCAACCTCTTGGATTTAAAAAAAAAAGGCAAGTTAAAATGTGAAAAAAGTACTCTAGTTGTCATTTCTGTAGCACTGAAGATGTTAGAAAGAGGGTATTCTGCTCCTTTTTAGTTTCCTCTCATTGCAAATGTTCCTTTTTTATATTTTAAATAATAAGAAACAAGAATGCTAAGTAATAGCCAATAAAAATCTGTACACAATGTGACTCAACTGGAAAAAGGAACTCAAAATCTGAGGGGAAAATTTATAAAAATTCACTGGAAAGGAATGAGATTCTACCCTGATCTCTTCTTTGAGAGTAAAAAGAAATGGATAAATGGATGGATGGATGGAAAGAATAAAAGAAAGAAAGAGAGAAAGAAAGAAAAGGGCTTTATTCTTAGAAGGTCAAGTGTCTGCACTGGGCACAGTTTGATCCTCCTGAGATCAATTGTTTCAAGGGAATTTCTGTAATAGTAGACTCTCCTGACATTTGAATGTTGTGGTTACATTTGGGGCCATAAAAATTTCCTGCTCAGGCATCCCACAGAGAAAAGGTATCTATTCCTAAGTATACAAAATGGTATCTTCATTACTAAGACCTCAGTAGTATTTGTAATTTCCCTATGCCCAGGCACAGTCTCCAGAGGTCAAAGAGAACACCAAAGTCTATGTCTTTAATATAATTAGATCAAAACAGAATTGAAGGCTGGCCTCGGGTAGCTATTCCTAGTGGGAGTCGTTCTCGGGACAATAAAAGCTACTGTTCATGCCCCAATATTCTCCTTGGTCAAGGAGAGACTGACCAGATAGAATCAGAACTCTAGGGTCACTTCTGATTGGCTGCAGTCCAAAACACCACAAGAAACTCAAGAAGCTTCACAGACAAATAATTTACACAGCTAATTTAGGTGTTTGTATTAGATAGATGAATCAAAGTCCCCTTCATCTTCTTAGGCTTGACTGATTTGGAATTTACAACAGAATATCGAGCCTCACTTCAATTATGCAATGGGTAGAAGAAGAAAGTAAAACAAAGTGGGCCTTCCTTTATTTTGACGCTAGAAAGACAAATAGAATGGTGTGTGTAAATCACTCAGACTAGGAGATCACATTTAACAACAATTCATTATAAAGAGATATATGGGGTTTCTGGCCCTGGTTTCTTTCTTTGGCCCTTAGACAAGTTATTTATTCCAATTGATTCCAGTTTCCTAGTCTGTAAAAAATAATACAGGATAAATAATTGCTAATATTTCTTCCAACTCTATAAAAAAGCTGTTCTATATGTATCAAGAAGGATAAAAATATAATTTTATGAATTGTGGACTCATATTTCAGTGAAGCTGCATTTCAGGTGAGTCTGAAGCAGCCAAATGTGTATTCAAAAACTTTAAAATCAGATAAAAAAAGGACTCAGCCGAAATCATGCCAAGTTGAAGAATCGAAGTCACAGAAAAGAAATAAATCCATTCACCAAGAATAGCTCATATCTCAAGTTATATTGTTGATACATTCCACACCCATTTGTTAGAGATGTATCAAAAATTTTGGCTTATAGGTAGATAATCAATAGAATGCTGGAAAATGACACAAATTTTTCAACCATGTTTTTAAAAAAGAAAAACAACAAGTGCAAAAAACAAAAATCCAATGAAAAAATAAAAATCAGACTAGAGATAATACAGATAGCTTAGCAAGAAAAAAATTAAGGATGAAAAACAGTAGTATCCAAATACCTGTCATAATGCTACATAGTAATGAAATGAGCTGTGATATTTCCTTTTAGCTCCCTAGAATTTAAAAATCATCATCATCAATGAGCACAAGTAAACAATATAATAGAAACCATTTGCTGGTGCTATAAATTAAAAACAAAACACACCCAAAACCTGTATTCAAAATGACTGAGCCATTTAGAAAGATTTCCTTAAAAGATGGAGACATGGAAAACATTTTCCACAACCCAAAACTGAATGCCATTCGGCAGTCAATAAAATAAAGAAAATCAAAGAAAAAATTGAGTAGCCAGACTGAGTGCATAAAACTTCATCTAAAGTAGAAATATCTACATAGGAGTTTCACTAAACAAAATGCAACAACTCCAATACTTTCTCAACCAACAACTGGATGCCTGCTCAGTCCATTCAGTCGTGTCAACTCTGTGACCCCAAGGAGTGTAACCCTCCAGGTTCCTCTGTCCATGAAATTTTCCAGGCAATGATACTGGAGTGGGTTGCCATTTTCTCCTTCAAGGGTTATTCCCTACCCAGGGATCAAACCTGTATGTCCCATGTCTACTACACTGGCAGGTGGATTCTTCACCACAGAACCATCTGGGAAGCCCAAACAACTGTATATCAGTAGCTTAATAAGCTTATCACTTCTCTCTCTCTCTCTCTCTCTCTTTCTTCTTCTTTTTCATTCCTATCCTGTGACTTTAGAAGAAAATGGAGCACATTCTTTGTTGAAGAATTTATGCATAGTGGGTTACAGGCCCATCTCTTAACCTGAAAGTCAGTTTAGCAACTAGAAATGACATAGAGAAAATGGAGATCATGTCCTACTTGGGAGAAATGTCTTTCATTGTAGTATTAACTTAATGAATGCCTCACCTGCCACAGAAGTATTTTTAGGTCATTATTCATTCAACAAATGCTCATCCAGTGCCTTCTAAATGGCACACAGAGTGGACACAAAGGTGAACAATGGAGATACACCCTTTAAGCTCATGGAGCTTACAATTTAATGGGGGATCAACATCAGTCAACCCTGGAGGAGGGAGGGCATGGTAACCCACTCCAGTATTCTTGCCTGGAGAATCCCCATGGACAGAGGAGCCTGGAGGGCTACAGTCCATGGGGTCACAAAGAGTTGGACACGACTGAGCAACTAAGCACAGAATAGCAACATCAATCAAACAATTTCACACATAAATGTACAAGTGAGTGATTACATAAAACTGAGTATAGTGTTCTCTGGGCGTGTAGCAAGGAGATCCACTCCAGACAGGGAGATAAGACTAGCAGGAGGCTTTTTATCCTATTCCTGGGGTCTCATTCGTCAGTAACCAGGTGAGGAAAGTATTTCCAAGAAGAGAATGTCCTTCTGGACACCCTAAAGTCCAATCCTTTGGGTAGCCACGAAATATATACCTCTCCCTCCAAAGCTGACACTGCTTTTCAACTGGCCTTGCTGAAAATGAGCTCAACATGTCATAAGGGAGCAACACTCTGGCACAAACCCCCATCATCCAACACCTTCAAACCAGAGCAGTTCAGTCTTGGTCATTATCTATGAAGGATGCTTGCAGTGCCATAGCTGGCTCTGCAGGGACCCCAGGGGAACCCACTGCCCTCTCCTCTACTGTATTCCGATGGTGACACAAATGTACTTTAAGAGCCTCAGTAAATAATTCAAGGGTAAAACTGAATAAACTCAAACTTTCTAGAGCTGAGACATATACATTCAAACACAAACTAAGTTCTAACTTCCAAAAGTAGAGGTTCAACATTGAAAGGCTTACAAAAAGACCAGAAACTATAAAACTCCTAGAGGATAACATAGGCAAAACACTCTCCAACATAACTCACAGCAGGATCCTCTATGACCCACCTCCCAGAATATTGGAAATAAAAGCAAAAATAAACAAATGGGACCTAATGAAACTTAAAAGCTTTTGCACTACAAAGGAAACTATAAGTAAGGTGAAAAGACAGCCCTCAGAATGGGAGAAAATAATAGCAAACGAAGAAACAGACAAAGGATTAATCTCAAAAATATACAAGCAACTCCTGTAGCTCAATTCCAGAAAAGTAAATGACCCAATCAAAAAATGGGCCAAAGAACTAAGCAGACATTTCTCCAAAGAAGACATACAGATGGCTAACAAACACATGAAAAGATGCTCAATATCACTCATTATCAGAGAAATGCAAATCAAAACCACAACGAGGTACCATTACACGCCAGTCAGGATGGCTGCTATCCAAAAGTCTACAAGCAATAAATGCTGGAGAGGGTGTGGAGAAAAGGGAACTCTCTTACACTGCTGGTGGGAATGCAAACTAGTACAGTCGCTATGGAGAACAGTGTGGAGATTTCTTAAAAAACTGGAAATAGAACTGCCATATGACCCAGCAATCCCACTTCTGGGCATACACACCGAGGAAACCAGATCTGAAAGAGACACATGCACTCCAATGTTCATCGCAGCACTGTTTATAATAGCCAGGACATGGAAGCAACCTAGATGCCCATCAGCAGACGAATGGATAAGGAAGCTATGGTACATATACACAATGGAATATTACTAAGCCATTAAAAAGAATTCATTTGAATCAGTTCTAATGAGATGGATGAAACTGGAGCCCATTATACAGAGTGAAGTAAGCCAGAAAGATAAAGACCAATACAGTATACTAATGCATATATATGGAATTTTAAAAGATGGTAACAATAACCCTATATGCAAAACAGAAAAAGAGACACAGATGTACAGAACAGTCTTTGGGACTCTATGGGAGAAGGCGAGGGTGGGATGTTCTGAGAGAATAGCATTGAAACAAGTATACTATCGAGGGTGAAACAGATCACCAGCCCAGGTTGGATGCATGAGACAAGTGCTCAGGGCTGGTGCACTGGGAACACCCAGGGGGATGGGATGGGGAGGGAGGCGGGAGGGGGGATCAGGATGGGGAACACATGTAAATCCATGGCTGATTCATGTCAATTTATGGCAAAAACCACTACAATATTGTAAAGTAATTAGCTTTCAACTAATAAAAAAAAAAAAAAGGCTTACAAAGTCAACCCAAGATTAGTCCACATCCTCTGTACCCTTAGAATAGTCAGCAGAGTACCCTAGCCATAATGGTCTTAGTCTGTACTTGCAGGTCTATGACAAAAGGTTGGAAAAAGAACCCAGGTCTTTCACATCAGCAGGGGAATTGTTTTCTGTAGCAAGAAATGTTGGGATGCTTAAGCATACAAAACAGAAAATAAACGTAAAATAGCTTTAATAGAGAAATTGGGTTTAGATGATTTCATATAACAAATCTGATCTAATTTTTAATTTTTGAATACATTTACTAATTCAAGAATGGGCTTCCCTGGTGGCTCAGATAGTAATTCAAGAATGGTTTTAAACCTTCAGGAGCAGGAGTGGGGCAAGGGAACACGTCTAGCTACCTTCTATCTTCAAAGGTAACTTTTCTGAAATAAAATAAGGAAACCCAACTTGTAATCATAATAAAGATTCTTTTCTAAATCCAAAAGCAAACTTGTTTTTCTCCTTGGAAATGAAAGCAGCTGAAGTGCAGGAAGCTGCCTGTTCTTAGTCTCTGTGGCACTTGGCAGAGTATTATTTCTGTCATATAAATAGTATGGAGTGATTATAATGGTGCAGTTTTTATCCTACTCTTTATAACCACAGAGTTATCCAGGTAACTCTGTGCAAGTGCAAAGATGCTCTGCTCTACTCAATTGGCTTGTTCCAAAACAAGTGTTCTATCATGAAGCCAAAGCAGGTGTTATAACACAGAGACACTGATGACGGGGTCATTCTGCTTACTCGCATAACCTGCAAAATCAAATCTGAGCTTCCCCACATTATGGCCAAGACTTGCACAGACCCTCATCATATCTACTAACACATTTGAGATCAACCAGCGAAGTACATAAGCCAACAAATGAAGGAAACAGAACAGCAAAATGCCAGACACATTTTATACCTCTTACTTTTTATTTTGACTGTAATTTTTTTCAAAAAAAGCATGCCCACTTCTGCACATTTTCATTTTACTCCTGTGCTTTTTATATTACAATTTCAAAATAATTTGACCAGAGATCCATACTATGCAAGGCCCTAAATATGTAATAATCAACAAAAAACTTGCAAAGGCTGTAATAGTGGAATGTGCAACATCTTTTATGATGTCAACAGTGCTGCCAAGAAGACAAGAAAAGCCTAAAGGAGTGAATGAGAAGATCCATAGGATAAACAGTCTTCATTAATTTCTGAGCAGGCTGCATGAATTCATTAATGCCAACAGATTAATACTCTGGTCATATAAATAAAAAGTTGCTGACACAGACTTTTTAGTGAAGAAAAGTCATAGCTAATTCATCTTACAACATCAAATTTTCATTTTCCAAAATATATATGTATGGAAAATTTCCTGAATAACACCCCCACCCCTAAGTTACTACAGTTTCTCTGCAGCCAGATTCCTAGATAATAAAACATACAAAGTGTGGAACTAAAACTTAGATATTATCTATAGTGCTTATTCTGAGTTGCAATGACTGAATGTACTAGAGCAGCAGAGTAAGGGCCAAAAGAAGGGCAGACTGCATTTTGGAACAAGAGAGAAGCAATATTCTGGAAATGTATCTGGATAAAGTAGACTCATTCAAGGGATCCAGATGATAAGCACCAGGGGGACTAAGGTGTGGCGCATCTGCTTGTCTCAAAAAAGGAAGTTTTTCATCTGGAACCTGAAATGAGCGTGAAAGCACCTGAAAATCAAACCAGGAGAGAGTGATTTTCAAGAACTAGAGTTAGATGGGAAAAAAAAAAAAGTCAACTGGAAGCAGATACCTAAGCCCCAGGAAGTAAAGCTAAATTATAGCTAATTATAAGATTCCACAAGGATGGACTGAACAAAGAGACTGTGTGTAGTTTATAAATGCATATCATATCTGGAGAGTTCCCTGAAGTAAATCTACTCTCAAATTATACTAGCCATGTTAGAGATAGTACTAAACTTTCTAGAGAGCCATCAGCAGAAAGTTTCCTGACCACAGGGCTGTGGCCCTTAAGAAGTGCTGGAACTCCTGGGTGGTTAGAAAGTCACCAGTGACAGAACATACTTTGGGTGTCTGTCTTTGAGAGGAAAAGCAGGGGGCTGGCACTGAGCAAATGTGTAGAGCTTGCCCTTCTTTTAACAAATCCTACTCTCTATTTAGTGCTTCCCTGGTGACTCAGTGGTAAAAAAAAAAATCTGCCTGCAATGCAGGAGATGAGGGTTCAATCCCTGGGTCAGGAAGATCCCCTGGAGGTGGGCATGGCAGTCCACTCCAGTGTTCTTGCCTGGAGAATCCCATGGACAGAGGAGCCTGGTGGGCTAGTCCACAGGGTCACAAAGAGTTGGACATGACTGGAGCAGCTAAGCGCACGTGTGCGCACGCACACACACACACACACACACACACACACACACACACACACCATTTATATCAAAATCATCATCATCACCACCACCCTCATCTCCAAGGACTACCCAAGTCTCTTGTTCACACTCTTCCCAACTCTGTCCATACCTACTCCAAACACACACCAAAGTTATTAAGAACTGGAAGAACAAATAGTCTGCCCAACTGCACAATCATCTGTCCTAAAAGGTCGTTTAAACATTTAATCAAACTTGCAGCCCTCAGGGAAGATATGACTCATGCAGCTAGCATTGTGAGCTGAAGTCAGCCTTTGCATCAGCCATAGCGATGATGCAGACTGATTCCACCATGAAATCAGTAACAGAGACATTTTCTGTCATGGGGCGGGGGAGAAAAAGGCTAAACAGTTTTCTGGGTTCCACTGAATTAAAACTTCAGACCCATTAAGGCAATGCCTCTGGGATGCATCAAGCCAGAATTCGCAGAATACTGGCTGTGTGTTGAGATGTAAACAAAGACTTCTGAAAAAGAGAGGTGTAGGTGGGGATCCAAAATCAATATGGATTATTTGTTTTTCTGCTTCTCTGATAAGCTATACCATGGCTCCCTTTCACAGGTACAAATACACAAAAGAGGCCTTCTGTTTCATAAAAGTAGCTCAGACAAATGACACTCCTCAGGGTGCTGAACCTGGAGCTGGCAGCCAGCCCATTCTCCAGGCTCTAGTCTGCTGGTACTTTCCTCTTACACACCTATCAGCCTTCGTCAGACCTACGCCTTCACTCTGACTGGGGACAAACAGAAGATCAGTGGAAATCCTTCTGTGTGCCACTAATAAGCCTATTTAGAGTCAATGAGAAAGCCTCATTTTGCAACAAATAAAGCCTTCACCAGTTCTACTGAATCAGTAAAACCGAAATGTGGCTGTGCGCTCCTGTCCTCATTTTACATCAGTCTGAGAGGTGACTCTCGGCAAAATGTGGGAAGTGATGACCTCTAAGTTTCCTTTCTTCTCTGATATCCTCTGATTCTCTGTGGGCTAGTGGGATTTGAATCTTATTTAAAGGATCACAGGTTCTGATGGAATCCTGAGCCCTTCAGTTTTCATCTCTGTGTTCTGCTGAATCAGCATATTTGGAATCTTGGCTCTGTCTTAGCAAAGAATAGAATGTTGCTCCCACTAAATAGCTTAGCTGGCATTGTCTACATTCTTTCTGGAAGAGATCTGGGTAGGAGACAGACATAGAGAATATTCGCATCTCCCACGGAAGGCCAGGGAAAGCCGTCTGAAGTGTTTCAGGAACCAGGAACAAAAGGGTCCTTAAAGAAAGATATTAATCACCTTCCCAAACAAAACTACAGTTCTAACCACTTGACCACAGTGATTTAAGCAAATAAACCTGCAGCTAGAAGGTTCTTCATGGGTCAGTGGGGAAAGTAACATGGGGGTGGAATGACATCACCTATTTGTCAGAATACTAACTCCTTTCCCAACAAATATTCACATCCCAGTTCAGCCCAGAGTTGGGATGTGTGGAAAGGTGCATAAAACAATAAGTACCACTTCTAAAAACAATACAAGTTCTACATTTAAGCTCAATGTTTTAGCCATAGAGCATTTGGGGTAACATAAGGGAGAACCAGAGTCATTTGAATGGCCTTTATGAAAGGTACATATACCAATAACCACCTCCACCACCAAAATTTTAAAGGTAGGAAAAATTAATATTTAGCAAGAATTGTTAGAGCTTAAGTTACTTGCCCAGTATCACACAGCTAAGATGCAGAGTCTGAGTGTCTACCAATGAGGCTGAGAATTTTACTAGACACAGAAAACATACTAGTTGGAAACAGATCCTCTTAGGTCTTTTGATTTAGTTGATAAACTTGCAAGCACTTTGAACAGGTTTTCACTTACACTGCAAAGAAAAATGCTTAGCTAAATTACTGTTTGTCTGGGTGGGAAGTAGAACACCACCACCACCTGTAAAATAACATTTTAGTAGACTAGACGGCATGTTGCTTAAAGGAACCCAGAGGTGAATTAATTTGACAAATTAAGGAGCATTCTCTAATACTTGTGTTTTATAATTCTACAACTTATATAGAAACATGCCTCAGTGAAAGATTGCTTAAAAGCTGTATATCATTTTAATTTTAATAAATCAAATCACATTTTACATTTACTGACTGGGAATCAGTATTTAAGAAGTCTCTGGTGAATCCATTTAATATAAACAATTTGTCTGTATTGCAAATATTAACCTTAGGATTTATCTTAGAATTTTAATTTTTTCATATCTTCTTAAAATGTGGCATGTTCATGTCATGTTAAATAAATCATTCCCACTTATTGATAATACATATAGTATGCTTTCAGCTGCAAATAAGTGAAAACCCAATGCAAAATGGCATTAAAATTGAGAGAGTTTATAATTATCTCATATCACAAGAATGAATTAACCAGTCCTTATCTCAGAACACTCTGTTGCATGGCTCTGGTCTTGAAGAAAGGGAAATTGCCATTGGATAAGTTATAGTACCTGCTGCAATCCCTGTATAGCAATCAACATGCTTTATGTGTATTATCTCTTCTAATTGTCCTACGTATTATTATCATATGTTAGTCTGGACACTAGGTTGTTAGCTAAGGGTGGAGAAATTTCATTAGAAAAGCTTGAACTATCTCACACACCTGCAGGAAAGGCACAGTTAAGGTACTGATCACACTCAGAATTCTTCCTATTTGTCATCTCTGTTCCAGCTACATGTCAATATCATCACCTCAGACCAACTTTCTCCTCTCAGTGAAGAACTTGACAATCTCCCCAGCCTCACTTCTCACAGCCTTACCACCCACTCACTCTCAAGGGAAAATTATATTCCTCCTTCAGCTCCAATTCTAAATACCCTTTGGAGGGACTCTGACGGTCCAGCTTGGGTCAAGCACCCAGCCTTGGAGTCGTCAGTTATAGTTGCCAAGACATTAGGGAGGTAATTAAAGTCTCGGGTTGTAGATCAGAAATTTATCTTAGGGGGTCCACTCATGGATACTGAGGATAATTCATAAAGATTTAGAATTTTAGGGTCCTGTCCTTCAACACATTCCCTAAAAGCAGAGTCTCTCAAGATCTAACTCAGGCCCTCTGCATTTTGCTGTCAACCTAATGACTAGATCTATTTCACTCAGTTTCATTTATTGGCCAGTGATTCCCAAACTCCTCTTTACAGCAAACATCTTTCCTCAACTTCAGACACACATAATCAACAAACTGCTTCCCAGATATCTGTAGCTGAATATCTCACAGGTTCCTTCTATTCAACATATTCCACACAGAATTCATCATCCTCTCCTTCTCCTTCTTCCCCAATCATTCATTCAAATTTGATCCTCTCAACCAAATTTGAGACTCAAATCACTCAGATTTCCCAATCCAAGATCAACTTGCCACCCATAATTTTCCACTCCTTAAATACTCAATTAATTGCCAAGTCCTAAATTCTCTTAAAATATCTCATATCCATCCACTCCTCTCCACCGTCCCCCCCCCCCCCACACCCCAATGCAGATAGAGTCATCATAACCTGGGCCACTGTCATCCTTGGAGGAATTACTGTAATATCCAACTGGTCCCCTTCCTCTAGGGTTACACCTTGCCAGTGTTATGCTACAGCCAGAACAATCTTTCTAAAATGGAAATCCAATTGTGTCACTGATCTGCTTAAAACCTTTTTGTGCCTGTTCATTGCCTTTCAAAACAAATGTGAACTCCCTGGTGAAGCATATAAAATCTTATTTGACCTGTCCTTTTCCTATTCTTTTCTCTTACCCTCTACCACTTCCCAGGTGGCACTAGTGGTAAAGAACCTGCCTGCCAATGCAGGAGATACAAGAGACTTCATTTTGATCCCTGGGTCGGGACGATCCCCTGGAGGAGGGAATGGTAACCCACTGCAGTATTCTTGCTCAGAGATCCCATGAACAGAGGAGCCTGGCACGCTACAGTCCATGGGGTCACAAAGAGTCGGACACAACCGAAGTGACTTAGCTCATACCCTCTACCACAGCCATACTGAACTTCTTCAGTTCCTCAACCTGTCATCCTCTCTCTAGTCTACTGGCCTTTGTGCTTCCTTCTATTTTAAATAATGATCCTACTGATCACCTTTGTCCTGTCTAAATCCTGCTTATGTTTTAATCTCAACCAAAATGAAATCATTCTTCTCCCTATACAACATGAGGTCTCCCTGGTACACACTCTCATTCACCAGTCATAACACATCTCATTGCACGGATGTAGTCTAATTATTCATCTTCTTAATCAAACTTGCCCATGAGGGCAAGGACCATTTCCTTTTTTTCCCACTAATGTGCCAGATTAAAAGTAGATAATAAATAAGCTGGAATCAATTCATTCATTCATCCAATTGGTATTTTAAGGAAGCCTAATGGTGCCTAATGTTATCCTAAGCATTGGGATGCAGCAGAAAACAAGACCAAGTCCCTACTTCATGAAGTTTGTGTTCTCGTGGGGAACAACAATAGACTAATAAACAAATGATAGACAAATAAACACTTTTAAGTTGAATAAATAAATACATTCTTAACTGATATTTTCTATTATATTTTCCAACTGTCCTTTCATTATTCTGTTAGATAGAATAACCCTCCCACATAGTATAAATGTAATTTTTAAAAATGCAACAGAACATAGTCATGGCTTTTATAACCATGAAACCAAATATTCCAGTTAGATTTGACTGAAAGACACAGGCCTATTTGTGTTTATAGAATTATATTCTCATCTCTGTATTAGCAGTGCAGTCAGAAATTTAAAGACAGATAAACTACCAGAAAAGTAAATTTTATTCTTAAAGACGCTTTTAATATAACCATTTATAGTAAGCTTTTCCTTTCATTAAAAGTTGCCACTTCAATAATTAAAATATTTGTCAAATTTATGCCAAGCTAGGCCCCAACATCATATCTACATGATTACAATGAAGAACAAGAGGGTTATTGGCCATCATTTTTAACCGATTGACTAATTTAACAAACATACAATGAATGCTAAACAAATGCTAAGTCCTGAGGATACACACCCTGTCTACTAAAAGCTTCCAGACTAATCTCTTCATTTTTCTAACTACTGTCTTTTTAATAAAATATAAGTTCCTTGAGAAAAAGTTCTGGAGAAGTTCAGCATGTTACAGAGTTTTAACAAAAGTTATAAGTAACCAAAAAAATAAGACTCCAGAAGATATTGTCATTTTGACTTAGTAAACTCTGATCACACTTCCTTTAAAAAAAAAATCAATTAATTATTTGTTTATTTTTGGTTGTGCAGATTCTTTGTTGCTGCAAATGGGCTTTCTCTAGTTGCCGCAAGCAGTGACTTCTCTTGCTGCCGAGCACATGGGCTCATGGGCTTCAGCAGCTGCAGCTTGAAGGCTCCAGAGCACAGGTTCAGTAGCTATGGCACACTGGCTTAGTTGCTCCACCACATGTGGAATCTTCCCGGAGGAACCAAACCCATGTCCCCTGCATTGGCAGGCGGATTCTTTATCCACTGTACTACCAGGGAAGTCCCACACTTCCTTTGGTGTCTCCTGCCTTACTGTACCCAACTGTTCATTCAGGAGAATACATTGTACGCTCCTAAGAATTTGTATAAATCTCCTATTTCATCTATGGTGATAGCCATGGAATTCCCTCAAATCCCATGGATTTAAAGGAATCCCAAGGTAAACTTCTCAGAAAATAACTACTTTTTTTGTAACATAAATAGTTGGTCCCTGTATTTATCTGTTCTGTATGCCTTTTGAGGGACAGGAAGAATATCTAATTTTCTTAATATTGTGTCATCTGTATATTCTCTTTGTTTTGCTTTGTTTTAATGAACTGGTTCCATCAACTGAAGTTTAATAAGCATTAAAGCAAAGACAATGTCTTCTAATGTTTCTGTACTTACATATCCCTCCTTCATCCTCACTGGCTCAAGCCATATTATGGGTTTCCAAATAATTGGTTCTCAAAATTGCTTAACTGTCACGTACTTGCTTATATTCCCTTGACCATTTCTGCCTCCTTCAGCACAATATTTCAGAGATCATGTTTATTATGTTCTCCAGAGGTACCTGAGACTCTCTATCAATCAAGCTATTGCCAGAGTCCATTGTATGTTTTGCAAGAAGAAATTTCTAGACTCCTAAATTCATTTTGACTCTATACAATGGATGTTCTTCTGTTTCAAATTACTGTCTGAAAAATATAAGTGTTTATGTACCCTTGAAATTTACTCTTCAAGGGCACTTCCTTAAGCTTCCAAACTCCCAGCAATATTGGTGCTTCTCAGACCAAGAACAACAATCTGACCCCCTTAGAAGTTAGGGAGCTTCGTATAGAGGGAATACTTAACCCTAAATAGGTTACATGTGTATGAAAACATTCCAGCCTCTGTGCCAGGGGGAAAAGTGGAAAAAGTAGAACGGATCAGTGAGACTCAACCCTTCACTGGGAAAGGCTTTCAGAACAGGAAAGGATTGAGGAAAGAATCAAACATCAAGTCAGACTTCAGTCCGACCATCACCTTCAGGTAGCTATGGGGCTTTAGACAACTCACTTAGGCAAGATGGGTCTCTATTTCCTTTACTGAGAAATGAAAGAACTGAGCAAAATAATCTCTAAGGACCTTTCCAAATTCTTTATGTTTTTACAACTGAAGTGCAGTTGTTTTTAAGTGTTCAGCATATTTTTGTATCTTGATATGGCAAGCTTTGCTATCTGCTTTGCAGACTGTGGAGATACAGGTGCATCTGTGTACGTTTCTTTAAATTTAGTAATTAAGCTTTCCAGTTTCAAATTTCCTAATGAGAAGACAGATACACACATACACATTACTGTATCTCTTTCCTTCCCTAATCTAAATACTTACTGAAAATAGTATGCTTAACACAGACTAGTGATTATAAATTTTTGTATTTGAAAATTTAAAGCCTTATATGATGATCTTATTTAAGACATCTTGAGTTTTTCAGTAGTCTTTAGCACAGTAGAGCATATTAATGCTAATTAAACATCAGGTACTTTTGTTATCTCTATAAACAAACTCTTAATGCCCTCCTGTTACTCAAACTGTGGCCCAGGGCCCATGAACATCCCATGACCTGAGGTTGGTCAAAAGCTCAGACTGCCTCACCCAAGACCTTTGAAATCAAAAGCTGCATTTTAACCAGGTACTCAGGTGATTTATATGCTCACTAAACTTCTAGAAGTGCTATTATATATTATAGTGCTTCCTGCACTGCTTTAAAATATGCAGGGGGTTTTCTGATAAGGGAGTGAATAAATGAGTGGCCTAACTGTACTTAGCAAAGTGAATTTCTACAACCCAGTGCCACTGGACTTAGACTAACAGAAGCTTATGGTTGATAATTTCTCCATTTCTTTTAATATAGTTCTGGGTCTAGGCTCAATGGTAAAGAATCCACCTGCCAACTCAGGAAATGCAGGTTTGGTCCCTAGGTCAGGAAGAACCCCCGGAGAAGGAAATGGCAACCCACCCCAGTATTCATGCCTGGGAAATCCCATGGACAGAGGAGTCTGGTGGGCTACAGTCCATGGGGTCACCAAAGAGTCAGATGCAACTTAGTGACTAAACAACTACCCATATAAGTGGGGGTTGGGACCTCTCTGGCAGTCCAGTGGTTAAGACTCCATGCTTCCCCCACAGGGGGCACAAGTTAGATTCCCGGGTGGGGAACTAAGATCCCACATGCCACACAATGCAGCCAAAAGGAAGAAAATATGTATGTGAGTGTGTGTGTGTGTGTGTGTGTGTATATACATATATATATATATATATATATATAAAATAAAAATAAATAAATGGCAGGGGCCAGGAAACTGGATGAAGAGCTCTATTCTCTTCAAGACCCTCTTACAAATATTACATACACAGAAAGTCAATATGAAGAGTATTAAAATATTGGACTCTTTGGAGAAGGAAATGGCAACCCACTCCAGTATTCTTGCCTGGAAAAGTCCATGGACAGAGGAGCCTGGCGGGCTGCAGTCCATGGTGTTATATGACTGAGCATGTGTCCACGAGGTTGGAGGGAGATGGGTTGGTAGCAATAAAGTGGCAGAACTAAAAAAAATAATAATAAAATATTGGACTCTTTTCCATAGGATAACAACCAATGTGTTATTTTTGTTTCACTTTATAGCTGTTGATTTTAAAATTTCATAACACATTACTGTTATATCCATAAAGTATCATAAAGAGGAAAAAGAAACACCTTTCAACTATGCGGTTAAAAACTCTAAAATAAGTAAATAATAAAACAAATCAAGGATATAAAATTCAAGTAGAAGTTCAAATAAAACAGAAAAGGATTCTAGTTGCAGCTCTAGGACTGTGTGATTTGTCAACCATTTGCTAATCTTCTCTGGGTTCCAGTTTCTTCAGTTACAAAATGAAAGAATGATCTTGATTTTATGTCCTAAACTTTAAAATTGTCCCAGCTTTAAAATTCTGAAATCCAATACATCTGAAATCAATGCCCATTTGTCATCTCAAATGCATCTATTGAAATTCCATATGAAATCTCAGAAGTGGCCTAAATAAGTCATTCTGGAATTTCTGCTATTTTATTTGCTAAGAACAGGAGCATATGAGCTAGTGGCCACCTCATGGTGCAAATGTCCCCAACAGACTTTTTTCTATGCAAGGAGCAAATGAGGGTGACAGAGCACATTTTCATGTCAGGAAAGTTAATCTTAGTTTCCTTTCATTCTGAATCACCAAATCAAATTGTGTGATCCATCCCCCTTGCTAACTATCCAGTTCACTTACATGGTCTCCTTGAATCTGGGTGAAAGGGTGAGAGCTTCCGTCTTTGACCCAAAACAGGGAAAGGTCAAGGGGCAGTAACACCTGAAAAGCTACCTCGTTACTTGGCCCCAGAAAGTAAACTGGGAAGTCTTTCAGGAGCTAATTATTGAGCCTGCTATTTGGTTCACTGACAGAATTTCTTGTTTGTAGGAAGAAACATATTTGTGCATTGCTTTTTCCATTACCACCATTTCTATCATCATAAATAAGAATCAATAGGCCATTTCGAGTAGCATATGCTCACCACCATTTAGCATCTGAGTATCAGCCATACACAAGCTAAGCAGCAGTGCTCCAACCTCCTGGCTGAGAATTCAAACCCACCAGACAAGGAAAGCGCTTCAATTCATGAAGACAGCGTTTATGTCTGTGTGAGCAACTAGAAGGCAAGGGTAATCTATTCTTTGTCTATATCTCTAGCAATCTCTGGCACAAGGCTGGCCATCCAAAATAAATAAGTGAATGAAGAATGAATGAATGAATGAACAAATGGCTGAATGAGTCAAAAGGTTTTAAGATGCTGGACAGAGGAGACTGGCAGGCTACATACAGTCCATGGGAGTAGCAAAGAGTCAGACATGACTGAGTGTCTGAGCACATGGAACTGACTGGATTTTGAGGGTGGGTCAGAGAATGTTTTTTTGGTAAGGGCAGACCTATTTACAATTCATGATGCAGAAATGAAAGCCAAGACACTGTGACCTGAGAGAGACTGCCTTTGATGAGCAGTTGCTCTGCACTGCTCTAATTTCCCTACCATATTCACTATCAGGCCTCACCAGTGAAAGTGAAGTTGCTCAGTCGAGTCTGACTCTTTGCGACCCTGTGGACAGTAGCCAACCAGGCTCTTCTGTCCATGGGATTTTCCAGGCAAGAATAATGGAGTGGGTTGCCATTTCCTTTTCCAGGAGATCTTCCCGACCCGGGGATTGAACCCAGGTCTCCCGCACTGTAGGCAGACACTTTACCATCTGAGCCACCAGGGAAGTTGGCCTCACCAGAAAGACAAGAAATCAGAATGACGGCCATTCCAAAAGTCAAGTGAGACCTCGAAAGAAAAACTCTCCACTATCAATGATGGTCTTGCTGGACAAAACAAGGTCAGGCAAGGGACTGATCAGAGAAAGAGCAGGAAAAAGAAAAAATGAGGTGGTGAGGGGGAGCAGCAGAGGGGGAGTTCAGGCAGAGGCCTGAGTGGGGAAACAGGTGTGCAAAAAAATGCACCGAAATAAGGAGAGGTGAGGAAGACTGACCTCCAGTCCTCAAGGGAGGTATGGGTGTCTGGATGGGGAGGGGCAGAAAGGCATTAAGTCTTTGAGAAGACAGGGAAGGAGGGAAAGAGAGGGGGAGAGTTCAGAGAAATGTCTATAAAATAACACCCGTCACCACTGATAAAAAATCCTTTTTTCTTCTTGAGAAAGACAAAGGGAATTTTAAGTAGGATTAAGTAGTAGTAGCTTTCAGAACTCAGCAGCTCTCAGGAGCAATAATAAGTACATAAATAGCTAAGTGGATGGTAGGAATTACTTCACTTTGGAATGCGGCCAGCATATCAAAGTTAACAGTAATATCACATCTTTTTGAAAGCTTTTCTGAGATTCTAGGGGGGAAAACATCTTAGAAAAACTGTACCATGTTAATTTTAGGAAAAGGATGCTCCTCACTGCTTGAAGACATTCTATTGCCTGAAAATTGATAAGACAGAAGTTCTAGCCTGCTGGGAGGCACTCTCTTATCCATGTAAATACATTCCAGTATTGCCCCCAATTGGAAGCAAATAATTATGTTTGTAGATTACCTTCACCTAATGTAAAATTTTACTCAAGACATAACCCACAAAAGATGCTCTAAGTGCAACAAAAAGGACCTGTGGATATCCCACTTTCAGAATTCTCTAACTTTTGGACTCACTGTGAATAGTTAAGACATAAACTTTGTAAGAACTTCCCTGTAGCTCAGACAGTAAGAATCAGCCTGCAATGTGGGAGACCTGGGTTCGATCCCTCGGTTGGAAGATCCCCTAGAGGAGTGCATGGCAACCCACTCCAGTATTCTTGCCTGGAGAATCCCACGGACAGAGGAACCTGACAGGCTACAGTCCACGGGGTCACAAAGAGTCAGACACGACTGAGTGACTAACACTACTATTACTGCTAAACTTTGTTAAGACCAGATTTTGAAACACGTATAACTGTATGTACCCATTTCTGAATTAGGTGGAACTGGGCAAGTTGGAAATACAAATAATGTTCAAATCCTGGGGCTGCCCCGTTGGCTCAGTGGTAAAGAATCCACCAGCTAAGAAGGAAAAGCTGTTTGATCCCAGGGCCCAAAAGATCCCCTGGAGTAGGAAATGGCAACCCACTCAAGTATCCTTGCCTGGGAAATCCCATGGACAGAGGAGCCTGGCAGGCTACAGACCATGGCATCACAAAGAGTCAGACATGACTGAGCAACTAAGCATGTTCAAATCCTAGACACTTCTAGCCATGAATATCCTATAGATTTTTCCTCTTAAGTACATTAAGTACATTTCTTCTTTGTCCACTAATGTGCTGATCATCTTCTTTGCTTCCCCAAAACACACAAAAACTGGGTGTTGGTGGCAACTGGGGGTACAAATATCTTCTCTCACCATCTGGAAACATTCACGTGTTACCGTTTACCAAAAAAGTAAAAGAACATTGCATTCTTTATTTATTTTCCACCCAGAGACAAGTTATTTCAGTATCACCCACAATGGAATTTGCATGAAAATCTGTTTACTGACCCTGTTCCCTAAGGGTACATTTGCCCTAGCACTTGGAGTAAACACCATTTTCATTGCACTAGAAATAGTTCTAATTGGACAGATTGTTACAATTTTAGCAACACCCAAATAAATCAAAGGAATATGAAGCAGACATGCCACCAAGTCTGGATTCTACAACACCTCAGTTCAGTGTTTCTGCCTGAAATAAGTATTTCTTCTATACCATCGACAGATGCCTAAAGGACATCTAAAGACATCAACATTTTTTTTTTTTTTTGAAAAATGACTTTAGAGAAATTGATCATTCTGAAAACAGTCCATTAAAAAGCTCTATGCTTATATATATGGAATCTAGAACAATGGTACAGATGAACCTATTTACCAGACAGGAACAGAGAGGCAGATGTAGAGAATGGACATGTGGACAAGGCGGGGAAGGGGAGGGTGGGACAAACTGAGAGAGTAGGATTGACATATATACACTACCATGAGTTCATTCATTTCACTAGCTGGTTAATTTTCATTAATATGCTCTAAACAACAATAGGATATAAACATGTGGATGATCAAATGACATTCAGAATTCAAAACTAACCACAGTGTACAATATACATGAATGAAAAACCCATAAGGCCCTCTGTGTATAACTTCTTTCAAACCCTTCTATTAACTGACTGCTCTTTATATCCCATTATTCACTGACATGCAAACTCTTCACGAGATGAACCTCTCCTCTGTTCTTCAGACTTCTCCATGCCACTCTCTGCTGACCCATCTTTTCCCTCATTTGGGAAGCTTTCTTAAATCTTATCTTGTTCTCAATCACCTCCTCCCTGAAGCTTTGAGTTTTACAACTTAAACTTATAATCATACATTTTTTGAACTTCTTCAATATCTATGTCCAAATTTAACACTTAATCATAAAATACTTTGTTGCCCTTTACTTATGTATATGTTTGGGTATAGCGCTCTTTCCCAACTAAATCACATGATTTAAACGTAACACATCCCTCTTATGCCTCTCCTTCAAGTTTCTATCAAGATCCTACTCCATGTTTAACATCTTTCTCTTGATAGTCCTTCTTTATTTTTTAGAGACTTTTTTTTTTTTGATGCAGATCATTTTCAAAGTCTTTATTGAATTTCTTACAATTGTTGTATTGTCATTAAATCATGTCCGACTCTTTTGTGACCCTATGGACTGTAGCTTGCCAGGCTCCAATGTCCATGGGATTCTCCAGGCAAGCATACTGGAGTGGGTTGCCATTTCCTTCTTCAGGGGATCTTCCTGACCCAGGGATCGAATTTGTATACCACCCCCCCCCCCCCCGCCCCCCGCCACTGGCAGGTAAACTCAATCTCTTGGGAAGCCTTTGTTACAATATTACTTCGGTTTTATGTTTTTGGTTTTTTGGCCTCAGGGGATGTGGGATCCTAACTCCTTGACCAGGGATTACACCTACATCCCCTGCGTTGGAAAGGGAAGTCTTAACTACTTGATATTCCTTCCCACCACCATGTTTATCTGAAAATATGCTTAAATTAGATGCCCTCCCCTAAAGAAATTTCTGTAACTCTGCTTCTTTCTCAAGTTCTCCCATCATCGCTACTTTATTTTTCTTCTAAACTTCTTTTTAAAAAAGCATTCCTCCCTCTACTTCTCTTCCATTTCTATCTCCAGCCCTCACCATCCTCACCATCTGAGTCTCCATCAAACTTCTGTCCTTCAACCATGCCTCTCTGTCGCACTGAACATGCATGCACCCTATCTCCTCTCCTGACTCCCAGTTCATCTCCTTCCCCAACACACAATGCTTAATTTCTTCTTCTGGTTCCTCCCCTAGAGGGTTAGGTGGTTATTCCTCACCTCTGCTCAGCTTTCCCTGGTAACCGCATCTCTGCCCTTGTCTTTGAACTTCCAGGTCTCCTCCATCTACTACTACCTAATCTGTATTTCTAGTGTCTTACACTAGGCAGGGTCCCAAACCTCAGTTGCCACCTGCAGGGCAGTTCCACGGGGTGAGTTCAGAACCCAATTCCAATTAGTCCTTCCAATAGTCCATTACCATTCTTGCTGTCTTTTTAGTTAAGTAGTTTTCCTAGACCTAGCTGGCAGAGATTTATAATTCAGAACTTTCATCACTCACCACCACCCCCAGGGCATTCAGCACTCATCATGTCCTGTAAATACTACCTACTAGGTTCTCTATACTCTGTGTTCCATCCCTAACTAGCACATCTCATTGAGGCTGAGACTGTCCACCCCTGGGGCTACGGGATGGACACTAACTTACCTTTCTCTTTTCTCCCCTGATCTCCAACCCTCCCTACACTTCTGTCAGAGGAATCTTTCTGAAAAAGTATCTGAGCAGTGTCCTACATGAAAAGCCTTATTTACTTCTACCCTACAGGTAGGATAAAGCCCCAAATCCCCAGTTCTGGAGCTTCTAGGAAGAACCCCAGGACCCTTTATGAGCTGGCCTGCCCCAATCCTTTTCTGCTCTCACTCCCACTCTGTCTCAATTACTCTGGCCTCCCTGACATTTTATTTTTTGTTTTCTTTACCTTAAACCCAAGAGGCTTGTGCTAGATCCTGGAATGGGCTGCTCTCATATCTTCACATGGCTGAGGACTCTTGCCATTCATGTGCTTAGGCGCTCAGTCACATCCAGCTCTTTGTGACCCCGTGGACTGTAGTCTGCCAGGCTCCTCTGTCCATGGGGATCCTCCAGGCAAGAATACTGGAGTGGGTTGCCATGTCCTCCTCCAGGGGTCTTCCCAACCCAGGTATCGAACCCAGGTCTCCTGCATTGCAGGCAGATCCTTTACCGTCTGAGCCACCAGAGAAGCCCCTTGCCATTTATGTCTGGTCTCACATGTTAGCTCCTTGGCAAAGCGTCTTAACCAAAGGATAGTAATTGCTGCCCTCACTCCTCCTTCCTGGGACCACCTGGTCACTTTTTTTACATTTACTCTGTTGCATTTCTTCAAGGTACATCTCAGCATCTGGAAGTCTGTTTCCTTACACGTTTACTTATTTAGTGACTCTTCAAACTCAAATGTAAGACCCACGAGCACGAACTTTGTCTCACTTCACTTACTCCAGCTCCTGGAAGTCAGTTCCCTGCACTGGGGCACCCCTCTCCACATCCCTATCCTTGCTCCATTTAAAGGGCTGCTTTAGCACTTCTCAGATTATATCTTTATTTGAAAACCTATTTCCAAAGGAACTAAATAGAGGGAAAGGAGGTCATATCAAAATGTGTGGGCCAAGGGGAAAGCAAGAGAGGAGTGTCTGGTTATAAGATGCTCAAAAGTGTAGATCTCAGTATAGAAGAGATGTATCTTTATTAAAACTATCCCTTTTTATGTTCTTTTTAATTATGCTGTACGTATTTCATTTTCCATGTGTTAGTTTCTACTATATATAAATGGGGGTATAAATACATCCATTAATATATATAAGTGGATTTAAAAGGTATGTTTATACAGACCTTCTATCTTGTATTGGTCCTACTAAGTGTACTTCTTGGTTCTAAGTAACTTTTAAAATTCCTTAGATGTTTCTACATACAGAGTCATGTTATCGTCAAATAAAAAGTTAAATTCTAACATTCAAAAAATGTACATTTAATATCACTGTTATTTTTATGTACAAAGTATAGAAAGTAGAGAATCAAAAAAACAATAGCTGCTAGAGCTATGCAGGATATGGGGGACATGGAATTGGAACAGTTAAAAAGCACTGTCAGCACAATTTGTTATGATCTGTCACCCTCACTATATTTTGAACTCCTGGTGAACAAAATCATGTCTTGTTTATTTGTCAATATCCCACCAAACCTAATAAAGTACTTTGTCTAAAGTAGATACTCATAATTTTTTTTTTAACAGAACTGAAATACTCCAGCACTGGACACATGGCACATGTTCAATAAATACTTGTTCATTGATTGCAAGAACCAATGAGCAAGTTCAAGTTTGTGGAATGATCAGTGGAAGCTCAGCCCTGCTGAGAAACTGTAACAAGAGATGCGAGGAGGTAGAAGTTGTCATTACTATCCACATAGAAGAGCTTCATTTCTCAGGCAATGACAAACACCAATGCTTCAAGGAGAATATTTAAATGGTTACCTGTACATTTCTTTATATGACTGTTTCTTTTTCCATGTGATCCTAACTTGCATCCAAAATTCTCCTCCCAGAATTCTGCAAACCATACATTTCTTCGATTATTGGCAAGAGTTCGGCTTCTAAAGTATCGATCAAACCCTATTTTAAAGAAGAAAGGTATGAAAATACTTTTTTCAAAATCAAAACCATGTACTACCAGAAATTTGAAAAGATAGTATATTATGTTGTGATCATTGCATGAAAAAAAAAAATACATAACAAATGTGGGGGAACCAATAACCCAGAAATAAGGCTATCCCTGTGGCAAGAATCAGTGGAGAACAAAGGACAATATCTCTACTCCCACCATTCAGGCACCTGGCTTTTCAGGGATGTGCACAGAAGGTTGGGTGTCATCCACACCACTTCTTTCTCTCCTCGATGTCTCCCAGTGGCAGCAACTAGTGACCTCATGCTGAATATTTAGAAGCAACTCAGACTTTTTCTCCTCTCTTTCCCCTAGTAGGGGGTCTATGTTCTGGGTTTCTGTGCTTCTACTCACCTGAAGATTTATCTGATCTGGATGTTCCATTTTCAGCTAACTCAATAAACCAATCACTACTAATGTAACCTTCTGGTTTTTTAGTTGCTAAGTCATGTCCAACTCTTTGCAACCACATGGACAATAGCCTGCCAGGCTCCTCTGTCAGTGGGACTTCCCAGGCAAGAATACTTAAATGGGTTACCATTTCCTTCTCCAGGGGATCTTCCCAACCTAAGGATTTAACCCACATCTCTGCTTGGCAGATGGATTCTTTACCAATGAGCCACTTGGGAAGCACCCAATGTTCTAGAGTCCTAGGTAATAAGCTAAAGTATCAGTCTGGTCAGGTAACCACCTCATTAAAGGAAGAATACTGGAATGGGTTGTCATCTCCTTCTTCAGGAGATCTTCCAGACCCAGGGATCAAACTTGCATCTCCTGCATTAGCAGGCAGATTTTTTACCCCCAAGCTACCAGAGAAGCCCTTACTTTGTCATTATTCTCACTTTAACACATATACTCTTACACCATTGATGAAATGATCTCTTGAACAGCATACATAAAAACCAAAACAAAACCTCCAATATACCAAACATTTGTCAACTGACTACTTCTCTGATTTTAATATTTCTTTCAATTTCCAACTGAGCTTGATCGATAAACATGAGATTAAAACTGGATTAATGCCTTGTTCCAACAGATAATGGCAAAGGTAGGAATTTTAGTCACTGTCAAGATCACTGGAAAAGATATCTGGGAGACAGACTGCTTTTCAGGGATTTGCCACATCTTCTGTTGCCATTCATTTATCCATAGAGCTAAACCAGCATCATGCCTTAATTTGCTATAAAGCAAACACTATCCTTCCAACCATGCTATAACTGTTGTGTATGTTCATGGATATATGCAAACTTAGAGGGCAACTGCTAATATCATGGAGATATCTAAAGCCAACAACAGTGCTCCTTAAAAAAATGTCTTGTGGATATCTTTTCTAATTAAAAAAATATATAATGGGCTAAGTTAAACAGTTACTGTCTTGGTAATTCTGCCATCAGTGCTACAAATTTTATCCAGAGTCATAAAATAATGGATGCATTTCATCATATGATGATACTCTGATTTTGTTTTTGAGTTTAGATTCAGATGGAATGAAACAAATTCTGTATGGTGCATCCTTACCATCAATTGATGCTCTTTTGGGTAAAATTGTCACAGCCCCTTCTGCAATCTCCTCCTGCTGATAAACGGGTGCTATTTTGGATCCCCAACTATCGGAGCCAATCCAGAGAAAATGCCCACTTTGGTTTAATTTTTTTGCTGCTTCCAATATCCTCCTATGAGAATAAGAACAAATAAAACACATCACATTTACCAAGAAACTCTATACATATGAATGTTACAGGACCTGCTGATATCGTCATCAACACTCAGTAGGTCACTATTAAACAACAAGTCAATCATTCTAACTGCCTGAGTTTTAACATCTCCTAGAAGAAATAAATTGGAGATTTTAAGTCCAGTGCCTGATAATTAGCCTTATTCCTAACCTCATTCACATTATTCTGTCTATCATCGTTACTTGTCTCATTTCTTTTCAGTCCCCAAATTTCACTCGATAAACATTTCAGATTGAGAAACCAGAAGGTTGTTGTTTTTATGTAGCAGAAGGCAGTCTGTACTTGCATAAGAATGCTACAATTCTTGTGAAATTTTACAAGATTCTACATTGAACATAAAACATATTAGAAAAAGGATGTGGGGGTGCAAATATGATCCTAAATGAGGGAGAAAATCAATCAGTACCTGATGTCATCTTCATTAGCAAACATAATCACTGCCCGAGCATTAGGTGTTTCTAGCAGGCGCTTGATAATTTTTTCAAATTCTCCAGGTCTTGGTTCACGCGGAATTTTCTGTGATTGAGCAATGCAAACACCACCTATTTAAAAAGAGAGAGAGAGAGAGAAAGTGATTCAGAACAGACATTTACTTAACACACTTAATGAGGTTAGAGACTTTATAGAAACACATGACTCAGTAATGGATATTGTTTCTCAAAATATCTGTCATTCTCACCTATTTAAAAGCAATCAGGATGTTTTGCATCCTAATATATATATATATATACATATACATATATATATATATATATATATACACATATCTCAAATGAATGACATCAATGACTTAATCACACATCAGGTTTTTGTTTCCAAGTTTAAACATTATTTTTGTGAATGTCCTTTAGAAAAAATATCAAAGTGCACAAAATGTAGGACAGGAGAGAAAGAGTGGCAAGAAAGGCTGTTTTAATTCATTTAACAGAAGTCCAAGGACAAGTGCTTTGATTAAAAAAAAAAAAAAAAGGTGTGAATACATCTTATAGGTGAGACTTCCTGTGATAGATATAGGAAGGTCCTTTTGCTAACTTATTTTGCGACCCCATGGACCCACCAGGCTCCACTGTCCATGGAATTTTCCAAGCAAGAATACTGGAATGGGTTGCCATTTGCTACTCCAGAGGAGTAGGATCGAACTCACATTTATCAGTAGGCCTCCTTTAAAGTTAACTTCCTTTTTTTAGCTCATAGTATTATAGCAAGATACTTATGCAAAAACATAATGTGTTATGAGACAAGTGGTCTTCAAGATTATTTGAGACACAAGTCAAGTTTCGAAGACATAAGCACTCAGTTGACATATGTCTCCACCATGAAAATCAAAATGGCAGAAATTCCATCCAACTCATGGCAAATAGATGGGGAAACAATGGAAACAGTGAGGGACTTTATTTTGGGGGGCTCCAAAATCACTGCAGATGGTGACTGCAGCCATGAAATTAAAAGATGCCTGCTCCTTAGAAGAAAAGCTATGACCAACCTGGACAGTGTATTGAAAAGCAGAGACTTTACTTTGCCAACAAAGGTCCGTCTAGTCAAAGCTATGGTTTTTCCAGTTGTCATATATGAATGTGAGGGCTGGACTATAATGAAAGCTGAGTGCCAAAGAAGTGATGCTTTTGAACTGTGGTGTTGAAGAAGGCTCTTGAGAGTCTATTGGACTGCAAGGAGATCCAACCAGTCAATCCTAAAGGAAATCAGTCCTGAATATTCATTGGAAGGACTGATGCTGAAGCTGAAGCTCCAATACTTTGGCCACCTGATATGAAGAATTAAACATTTGAAAAGACGCTGATGCTGGGAAACATTGAACACAGGAGGAGAAGGGGACGACAGAGGATGAGATGATTGGATGGCATCACTGACTTCATGGACATGAGTCTGAGCAAGCTCCAGGAGCTGGTGAAGGACAGGGAAGCCTGGCGTGCTACAGTCCATGGGGTCTCATAGAGTTGGACACGACTGATTAACTGAAGTGAACCATCCAAATCACACAACAAAAAAGGAAGAACACTTCTTTTGATTTCTCATCTTAAGGCAATGAGAGGCCAAAAAGAAAAATGTAGAAAATTTCTCTGCCCTTTGCTGATGGGCTGGGATAGGAGGAAAAAAAGGAGTTTTCCTCCAGTGTAGTGGTGTCAAGGTAACAAAATCTAATATAAAGAGAAAAAAATGACATCAGCAAGATGTTTCAATTGCATTATGGTTTGAACATACTTCTTGAGTCACTGGAGAAGAAAATCACCATTTATTTACAGCATGGCTTCAACAAGCAAGGTATTTTTACTTCCACACAATTGACAATGCATTCAGTTACCCAAACATTACTGGGTGCCATTATATGCCATGCATTGGGCTTGACACTGGGAATGCCCAGTCTAACCCAGCAGTTGCCAGCTAGTCTGGGAAAGGGGCATTCCAATAAATTATCATGGAGCATGTAATGATTTTAGGATGAAGAGACTATACCACACTTCAGGAACACAGAGGTGGGAGTAACTCAAGTGTTTAAGAGAGCTGGATTTTAAATGGCAGATATACATAAGCACAGGGGCAAAACTGGGACATTTCTGGTAGAAGCCAAGGTATGAAAGAACCTTGCTGGATCATGACTGGCTGGGGTTGAGGTTGGAGAGAATGGACAGGTCCAGCTTGACAGTGACTTTGTTAAACAGGCCAAACAATTTGGGTTTTATATTGAAAAGGATAAGAACCCACAGAAAGTTCATCAGCAAGAGAATTACACGATGAGCTATGTGCTTTAGGAAGAAACTTCAGGTAGCCAAACAAAGAAGAACCATGTGGGAGCCACACAATGGGTGTCCAGTGTGTTGTGATCCGATTTAACATATGTGACAATGTTGTATGATTAACACTGCCACAGTACTGAAGGTTATCCTTCGTCTAAGTTAGAACACTGCTAAAATTATCCTTGCAACAGCAGTGCCCTCACTAACCCTACACTGCTCTTCAGTGGTGAGAATTGCCTATAAGCCACAGACTGAGCCTGTAAGTAGCTAGCCTACTGATATGTCCAAAATAGTTGTGATGATTGATTCATTCCTTCAGTAAACATTTATGGGGCTTCCCTGGTGGCTCAGATGGCAAAGAACCTGCCTGCAATGCGGGAGACCTGGGTTCGATCCCTGGGTTGGGAAGATCACGTGGAGAAGGGAATGGCCACCCACTTCAGTATTCTTGCCTGGAGGATTCCACGGATAAAGGAGCCTGATGGGCTATATAGTCCATGGGGTCACAAAGAGTTGGACATGACTGAGGGACTAACACTTTCACTATTCTGCCAGACACCACGCAGGAGATATGGATTTATAATGGTGAGTAAAATGGACATATTTTACTGGTGAATAAAACCATGTTATAATGGTGAAGAAAACTCTTACCAGAGTTTAGAAATGTTATGGGTAAAATGGGCTTAATGCAAAACAAACCACCAAATAAGTATTTAAGTTATGGTATGCCCTACAAGGAAGAGCAAGGACATTTAATTTATATTGAGGAAAAGTGTCCCTAAAGTTGGTATCTCTCCATTAAGTTCAGAAAGAAGAGAGAAGGGGAGAGAATCGAGTGGAAAAAGGCAGGAAAGAACCAGTGGAGTTAATGAATGAAGGGGAGACAAGTATGAGACAAAGATGAGAGGTAGACGGGATCCAGGTCATGCATGTCATTCAAGACCTGTGCAAGATTATGAGTGATGAAGGTGCCTAATTTTCAGTAGCCCACAGGAGTATGTCTTTTCTATGACCACGGCATTTCATGGAAGAAAAATGAATGAGGACCACTAAGTGATATAAGAGGGCAACCTGGAATGGAAAGAACAGGAGGCCATGATCCCAGTTAGGAAGTCACTAGGACAGGCAACAGGGAATGATGACTAGGGTGATACTATCAATACTGAGGAAGGGCAGGTGTATGAGTGCTCAGCAGTGTCCGACACTTTGCAACCCCAAGGACTGTAGCTTGCCAAGCTCCTCCTTCCATGGAACTCTCCAGGCAAGAATAGTGGAGTGGGTTGCTATTACCTTCTCCAGGGGATCTTTCCAACCCAGGGATCAAACCTGGGTCTCCTGCACTGCAGGCAGACTCTTTACCATCTGAGTCACCAGAGACAAGTGGATAGTGAAAACTGGAATTAGAATTAGTGGGGTTTTGTAATATTTTTCCCAACTTTACTGAAACAAGACTGGCAAATAAAAATTGTATATACTGGGTTGGCCAAAAAGTTCATTTGGGTTTCCCCATAACATCTTACAGAAAATCCTGAACAAATTTTTTTGGCTAACCGAATATTTGGGTTGTATTAATTTGATCGAAGTAGTGCAATGGTAGGAAACCATTAAGCATGACTCTAAGGTTTTCGCCTTTGTGATCGGTTTCTGTGGAGCTTCCCTGGTAGCTCAGATGGTAGAGCATCTGCTTGCAATGCGGGAGACCCAGGTTTGATCCCTGGGTCAGAAGATCCCCTGAAGAAGGAAATGGCAACCCACTCCAGTACCCTTGCCTGGAAAATTCCATGGATGGAGGAACCTGGTGGGCTACAGTCCATGGTGTTGCAGAGTTGGACACAACTGAGGACTTCACTTTCACTTTTTCACTTTTCTGTGATGACATCATTAAACAAGTAGGAAATACAAGAGGGGCAGACTTGATGAGTTTGATTCAGAACCAGTGGTTTTCAAAGTACCCATGGAACACTGAACCAGAACAATGAGTCTGGAGCTAAGGAGAGAGAAGGGACTTGTAACCACAATGTTGTTAGATGCAGATACAGTGGTAATTAAAGTGTTGGGAATGACGTGATCACTCAAAGAGAATATTTAAACCAATAACAGGAAAAGGTGAATGACAGAGTTCTGAAAACCCGCCAGCAGGAAGGGAGCTAGTGAATGAGACTGGGAAGGAATGATTACATGTTTTGAGGAGAAAACTTTTGGGACAAAGTCTAGGGATTACTTGAAGACTGCAAAATGTGTGTAAAAATCAAATAAAGAACTGTGGTGAGTTGAAACATGAGGTAACCATAGAAATGTAAGATCCAAACTGTAACATTCTCCGGGGAACAATAGCTGTTTCAAAACATGACTGCACTTTTAAGAAAATTGTTCTAATTACTTAAGGATCCCATTAAAGACATGCCATATCCTAAGTATCATTCTGAGATTAACTCTGACTCCATAACCAGAAGAAATGAAGGCCAGAAAATTTTGATTATGATTTTTTTCAGATGAGGCAAACAGGCAATCCAGACTTATGGTTTAGTCTGAATTCATTGATTTAGTCATTTACTACAGATCCACTGAACATTTCTGTTCATTCAAAATTAGTCAAGTTGGAATTTTACATTAATCTATGTTTTTTTTTTATTCCTTCACCTCACCTTTTATTTGTAAGCCTGGTCAATTTGTATCTTTCTTGAAAGAGGAACTGCACACGTAATTTATTTCAGTTGAGCAAATCCTTATGAAGAACGTGCACCCCAAAGGCATTATGCTGTTTGGTGCTTTATGGACATTTTATTGTGGAATGTATTACTCTCAAATAATTGGTGTTAGAAAATTAATATTCTTTTTCTTAGCCTTGAAACTCACTCACAACTTCTATCTTCACATCAGTCAAAAAGCCACACAGTCCATTCATAAGTACCCATGGTCTATTATGTTTCCAGAGCTAAGGACTTTCTGCCTGCAACAATCTTATAACTGAATGACAAGATGTACACATCAGAAAAGCCAGATAAGAATGTAAAATGATCTACTGCAAAGAAAATATTGCATAAGGTCAAATCAACTGCAGTAACAAATGACAATAAATCACCACCCCAAATAATCATGACTATTTAAAACTACATAAAAAGAGGTCATCGTATACTGTTGGTGTTTGGTTAAAATACAGTAAAATTTAGTCAAACATTCAGGCTTTATCAAAGATGTGTTTTCCTATAATATTCATTATTAATTGTTTCAATTTTAAAAGAGATTCTCTGACTTGATCTAGATTCCTAAAGTGTGGAAGAGGAGCTCTCCTGCATCAAATCATGTCTATTCCATCTATTTCTTCATACCCCACTCTGGAAGAGTGATTGTATACAATTCCAGGGACACTAAATTCCCTTTTCTGCAGGTGTCCCCAGTTTAGCAAGAAATAATTTTTAAAGCTTAGCACTTAGGAAAAGACTCTCATACGGAAGAATTTATAATTGGCTGCTTTCTAGAATTCCCTGTCTGATTTCCTCACCTGTGTAAATGTTTTCCCTTTGATTATTTAGTGATAATTAAAAGATCATTTGTTGAGCTGAGCATTTTACATACACTCTCCAACACACTTGAGCACTCCTTCTCAGTCGCATGCATTCTGTACCTCCATAGTTCTAGGGAAAGGACTCTACCCTTGGAATGATCAGATGCAGAAACTGGGAAATAGGGGTGTCAACAGCTGGCAAGAGTCTGAAACCCAGTTTGAAGGCCACATCTGCATGACTCTGAGACTTTTTCCATCATCTTGCCCATCCACAATTGACTATACTTGTGACTTGATGGTTTCATGGATATCCATGACTGATGAAAAAGATAAAGTAAATTTAAAGACATTCAAAAGACCCAGCAGTTCACCCCTTATAAACTGAATCAATAGCTACACAAATGTAGTCCTTCTATTGAGCATTAAGAACAAAGCTAAAATACTTAGAACTCATGCAGATTATAGAACTGGTTTAAACTTTAGTATTTAACTAGTCCATCCTGTTCTTGCCTGGAGAATCCCAGGGACGGCGGAGCCTGGTGGGCTGCCGTCTATGGGGTCGCACAGAGTCGGACACAACTGAAGCGACTTAGCAGCAGCAGCAGCAGCAGCGGTCCATCCTCAAATCTTTCCAACTGCCCCTGTGAATGCATGTCCTCAGGAAACTTTTCCTGAGGCCTCCAGTCTTCCACATCACTTTTGACTGTAGCAACCACAATAATTGTATATTTTTAAAATTCTGTTACCTTTTTTTTTTTTCACCTTAGACTATAAGTTCCATGACTACTGAATCTTGTCTTTCACAATGACCACCATACTTCTCACTACCTATCACTGTGCTTGGCACATACGGACTTCAATGAATATGTTTTGAATAAATAAATGTAAGACTTATAAGAGACACTGTTGGTATAAACAGAAGTGAGGCATTTCTGATCTCAGACACCTCTCAATTAAGTAGGAAAACATAAGATACATAAAAATATATCCTTATTTTTAAAAGTGGTTAAAAGTGGCACACAAAAAGTAAAAAAAAAAAAAAAATTGAAATTGAAATTTTAATTCAGAGGAAACTTTCACTGATATGGCATCTGGCACCCAAAATGGTTTTTATCAGTGAGCAATAAATTAGAATATTACCTTGGCCTTAGTTTATTCATTTGTGGGATTGCACAATAATTTGCTCTTATTGAAATAAGAGCAAATTTGTAAACAATTTCATTCATAATTTTTATCTCTTTATCTCATACGTGAGTACCTGGAAGTCTCAGGTCCGAGAGACGAAAGGTTCTTTACATATACGTTGGTTTGCTAGTGCAGTAAGATGTTGAAGAGAAGAAGAAACACAGATATGGGTCAGAAGACCTGAGGTCGGTCCTATATGAGCTTGAACAAGCTTCAGTGTCCTCATCTCTGTGACAAGGTGCATAGCAACAATCTTCCAGGGATGAAAAGGTTAATATGATAAAGTGCTACACAAAGGTTGCATTGAATACATTATTAATACTGCTAACCATCATCCTCATCTTAACCAGATAAGCATCATCACAGACTTGAGAGGAGAGATAGCTGATATTTAGACCTAAAACGTGAGTTTGTCAACAGGTCATATCTTGAACCCTCAACTTTACTTGTGTAATATTATTAAATATCCTAAATTCCAAGAAGTGGTAATTGCCTGCTTTTCTGCACCAATAAATAAGATGACTAGATTTCACTTTTCACCTATTACAGATCATCACAATGTCATCAGGGCAGGTTCAATGTGAGAGAATGGAGAAAGTGATTTACTTCTCCTTTGTCATCCCTGAATTCATACCCAAAGGATTCAAGCCTCCTCTTGGAGGGACTTTATAAGTATTTTGAAGATCCGCATTGAACATTAGAATTTAATTCTTTAAAAGAGTAATAGCATGGTGAAAACTATTAACCTATTAATGGTGCCAACCACTAAGTAGCAAATATTGTGGAAACAACCCACATGCTCTTTTTATTTAAATATTTGCCTATAGATTATTAAGAAGCTGGACTAGAGAGTGTTAAGACAATACTGTTGCAACCTTAGGAGGTTGAAATGCACAATATTTGCCTCGATCTCCGCCCAATGGAAGACCACCAGAGATGGAAATCGGACTGGGCAGAGAAGAAGTCCAGCTGACTGGACCAATGACAAATTCCCAGCACCACCAGGAATGCTGGGGCTGAAATGGCTTCCAGAGTTGCTCTGAATTAGGTCAGATAGAACAGGCCATTACACTTCCACATTTATCAGTGGCTTGCTGGAGGACATCCTGGGAAAGGGGGTGGATACATCAGTCAAGGCAGTTATTTGCAATCAGGGCCACCCCGTAGTGCAGCCACATTACGAGGCAAGGGCACCAGGAACCTTCACTGAATGGGGCTCTGAAAGGGGACTCACCATAGGTAAGAGATGAAACTTACAGAGAACCAAAGATATTATATCTCTGAAATGATAGCACAAGTCAAACAATTAATAAAATATCATTGCTTTATTTTAAAGTTCCTCTTCAAAGAGGACTTAATGCACAAAGACAGGAAACCAATCCAAACAGTATAATACTGGACTTGTAGCCAACTCAGACAAAAGAACTGGGATCATAAAACTCCCTGTATTTCAACAGAGAAGTTTTGTTAAAGCAATCCGAGAGGACAGAGAATCATGTTTTTAGTTGTTGCTTATTTTTAAGAATAAAATCTCTATTAATAATGTAGAAAGAGAAAAATAAAACAAGAAACAATGTCACAGCATCAACTTCCAACTGTGATGGAAATCCAGGAGGATTAAATTATTAGGAATGAAATTACTTACAAAGCTGCATATAGAATATTGAATGTGATTTTCTTTAAACAACATGATTATTACCAGTGTCTCAAGCTGGCTCACAATTTCTGTCAAGTTAAGTTCTAAGAAAATCATATTGAGCCTCTGATGATATAACTTGTTAGATCTGCATGAAAGAATGGTTTTGATACATAACACATCAACAAAGGTACCATTTTATCAATAGTTAAGTCTACTGGTAAAAAGGTGATGGGATTCCCAGGTGGCTCAGTGGTAAAGAAACCTGCAATACAGGAGACGTGGGTTCAATCCCTGGGTTGGAAGAACCTCTGAAGGAGAAAATGGCAACCCACTCCAGGATTCTTGCCTAGGAAATTACATGGACAGAGGACTCTGACAGGTCTTTTGAGTCCATGGGGTCTCAAAAGAGTCAGACATGATTTAGTAACTGAATAAGGACAGAAACAAAAAAGTGACTGGTAAAAATTGTCAGTTGATCTTAACAGATGGCTTATAATTGAACCTAATAAGAATGCGATACAGTCAACTATTATTAACTTATTTCCTATGAATGCATCTTCAAATAATAGCAATGAGCAAAACCAAATTAACTAGGTTTTTTTGCTTGGTTGGTTGGTTCTTAAAGACAATAAAAACATGTTAGCTCTTAGAAGTACCCAGATCCTAATTCTAATTCATACAGAATAAGGAATTTCTCCACCATCACCAGGCAATTCTCTGACCCCATCTAGGTTTGCCACAAGTCAACTCATTTCTGAAACTATCTACCTGGAGATTGTCAGATTCCACAGATTAAGAGTTCAGGTTCTACAAGACTGCCCCCTCCTCAGCTCCCTGACTTCAGATGTCAGTTCACAAGCCCAGGTTGTTACCTGGCTTCTGACCAACCAGTTATAGATCAGAGGTTCCCAGCAGTCCCTCCTTATGTTCAATTAATCTGTTAGGGAGGCTCACGGAATTCAGAGAGACACTGTACTTACTAGATCACTGGTTTATTATAAAAGGATATAACTCAGGAACAGCCAGATGCAAGAGATACTCAGGGCAAGGTGTGGGGAAAGGGCACAGAGCTTCCATGCTATCTCTGAATCTCCAAGACTTCACCAACCCTTTAGGTTGTTGTTAAGTCAGTAAGTCATGTCCGACCCTTTGCAACACCATGGACCACACCACACCAGGCTTTTCCTCTCCTTCACCATCTCCCGGAATTTGCTCAGATTCATGTCTGTTGAGTCAGTAATGCTGCTGCCCCCTTCTGCTAAACCCTTCTCCTGCTGCCCTCAATCTTTTCAGCATCAGAGTCTTTTCCAATGTAAGCTCTTCACATCAGGTGGCCAAAATATTGGAGTTTCAGCTTCAGCATCAGTCCTTCCAATAAATGTTTGGGGTTGATTTCCTTTAGGATTGACTAGTTTGATCTCCTTGCAGTCCAAAGGACTCTCAAGAGTCTTCTCCAGCATTACAATTGGAAAGCATCAACTCTTCAGCACTCAGTCTTCTTATGGTCCAACTCTTGAATCTGTACATGATTACTGGAAAAACCATACCTCTTCAAATCCCATCCTTTCAAGTTTTTATGGAGGTTTCCTTACATAGGCATGATTGACATGAGCATCAGGGGTTGAACTCAATTTCCGGCAAGTCTCCCCTCCTCAAAGTCACCTCATTAACATAACAAAAGACACCTTTATCTCTCTCATCACTTAGTAAATTCCAAGGATTTTAGGAGCTTTACGCCAAAAACTGGATAAAAATCAAATATGTATTTCTTATTATAAATCATAATATCACAACTCTTTGCACAAATTATCCTTGACATCATTTCTTTCCACCTTTCTGGACACAAAAGTAAAATAACAATTTGGCCTAATGTAATTGGTCCTTTAGTGATAGTCCTGTGAAATTTGTTCTAAGGTTTGAACAAGTGTAATCACACCTCTTGTAACAGTATTTTCACCTCCTTATGTGGTGTACAACTGGGACTTAGCAGCAAAGTGCACAATGTGATAGAAGTGCTCTGTCAGCTTCAAGTGCACTTTGTGAAAGAGAAGATTTATCTCGCACATCACAGTGAAGAAAAAGTGTTATCTTTAACAACATGGACTAAAACAGTAAAGTTGCACTTAAATCTGTGCTTATCCCCCCTCGCCCCACCAAACATTTTTTGTCTATCAAATGCCGCATCATCCTTAAACGTACTCTGAAGAGCAATGAAATGAGGGTATGAAAGTCCTGGTACAGAAGGGGTGTAAGGTCCAGGCTGCTCCCATTTGACCCCTGAGTGTGGCAACGGGGAGGTGTGGGTCAGAGAGTGCCTCTCCTGCCTGTCTCCATGTGACTCTCAAAGCTTCATGAAATGTAACCCACTCTAGTTTTCTTGCCTGGAGAATGCCATGGACAGAGGAGCCTGGCAGGCTACAGTCTATAGGGTTGCAAAAGAACTGGATGAGACTTAGCCACTCGAGTGTTCCGGGAAACGTTGACCGGAACCACCTACCCTGACCAGACACCATAGTGACCATTTGCATGAGTTACTTTCTGACAGGAGGTCTTGGTAAGAAACACGGAACTAACAAATCACCACCAACAAGAAGAATTCAGAAAAGGTCAAAAGGAGATACCACATGTCCTACTACCTCCCAGAATCCTTCTTGCTAGCATCCATCTTGGCGGAGCAATGTGTGCGCCAACAGAAAGGACCTTGAGTCAGAATGATTGGCCAAAGATAATCCAGAAATCAATCCCATCACGGTAAAACCCAAGACTGAGAGCCACGTGGCAGAGCAGTTCTCCTGGGTTCCCTTGCACTCCTGCTCTCCACCTGTGTGCCCCTTCCCAACAGTCTTTTGCTTTCTCAGCACATGTGTCTCTTTGGACAATTCATTCCCAAGTGTTAGACAAGAGCTCACTCTCGGACTCTGGCAGGGGTCCTCCTTCCTGCAACAAAACAGCCACTTGGCCACAGCCCATCAGAGATCCAAACGTATGCTCAGAGGTACAGTGGTGTGACAGTTATGAATGTCATCCCAGAGCTAGACTTCCTGGCTCCAAATCCTAGCCCTTCTCTGACTAGCTATGTGACACTGGGTAAGTCATGTGATATCTCTGTGCCTCTGTCCCTCAATCTGTAGTATTAAGAGCTCCCAATGGTTACTGTGAAGGGACTAAATAATCACTCAACAGATTCATTCTTTCCCTCAGAAAACACATTAGTTGTAAATCATTTAAAATAGAAAGATGGTAATGATAACCCTATATGCAAAACAGAAAAAGAGACACAGATGTACAGAACAGACTTTTGGACTCTGTGGGAGAAGGCGAGGGTGGGATGTTTCGAGAGAACAGCATCGAAACATATATATTATCTAGGGTGAAACAGATCACCAGCCCAGGTTGGATGCATGAGACAAGTGCTCGGGCCTGGTGCACTGGGAAGACCCAGAGGAATCGGGTGGAGAGGGAGGTGGGAGGCGGGGTCGGGAGGGGGAATACATGTAACTCCATGGCTGATTCATGTCAATGTATGACAAAACCCACTTCAATGTTGTAGGGTGATTAGCCTCCAACTAATAAAAATAAATGAAAAAAAAAAGCAAAGTGTAAAGTAAAAAAAAATAATAAAATAAAATAAAAATTGAAAACCCCAAACAGAAATAGGAACTCACTTTCACCAAGCAATATTTACCTATAACATTAATTCAAGACAACTCAAATTTTCTTCCCCAAATGGACACAGAATATTAAATCTTACTAGTGAGTCAAGTGAATGGGGATGCTAAGTACAAAGGGTTCTGTGTTAGAGGAGAAACCTGTGCCCACCACCACCAGAACTAAACTTCTGAAGTCTGGCCTTTTCCCCATCCTAAAAACTGAAATGTGTAAGGTGACATGGGTAGAGTAGATAAGAAAAACTCAGGAAGAGAAAAGAAGAAGAATAATGGGAAGGAAAGGAGGAGGAAGGGAAGGAAAAAGAGAACAAGAACAAGAAATAAGAACAAGGAGGAGGAGATAGGAGAAAGAAGGTCAGAGAGTGAGAAGAGAAATAACATCCCTTGTGGGAAGAAAAAGAAGAGGAAAGAGAAGGAGGAAAGTCTAGAGAGAGACCATCTACACCAGCAGTATCTTTCCAGTTGGGCAAAAAATCCACTTTTCACAGGGTCAAAACAGCAGATGTGGAGTTAGGAACATTTGCAGAAGGAATACTTGACAAGGTTTAATTAAATTTAACTACTATATCATAGGCTCCCTTGATGTCTCAGCAGTATAGAATCCAGCTATAATGCAGTAGTTGTAGGAGATGCATGATTCGATCCATGGGTCACTAAGATCCCATGGAGAAGTAAATGGCAACCGACTCCAGTATTCTTGCCTGGAGAATCCCATGGACAGAGGAGTCTGGTGGGTTACAGTCCCCAGGGTCGCAAAAAGTCACACACAACTTAGCAACTAAACAAAAATATTGTATGCGTTTGTATTTACATTGATTATTCCATAAGTACTATTTTAGTGTGTTTTGAGATTTTTGTTTGTTTGTTTGTTTGTTTTTGCCATTTCAAAATAGATTCCCAGATACTAGGACAAACAGCATGACAGGAAGATTTCAAAAGACAAAACTAACTCCCTGTAAGTGCTCACGGAAGCAGAAGATACTAAGAAGAGGTGGCAAGAATACACAGAACTATACAAAAAAGATCTTTATGACCCAGATAACCACGATGGTGTGATCACTCACCTAGAGTCAGACATGCTACAATGCATGTCAAATAGGCCTTAGGAAGCATCACTACAAAAAAGCTAGTGGAGGTGATGGAATTCAAGTTGAGCTATTTCAAGTCCTAAAAGATGATGCTGTGAAAGTGTTGCATTCAATATGCAACCAAATCTGGAAAACTCAGCAGTGGCCACAGGACTGGAAAAGGTCACTTTGCATTCCAATCCCAAACAAAGGCAATTCAAAGAATGTTCAAACTATCACACAATTGCACTCATCTCACACTCTAGCAAAGTAATACTCAAAATTCCCCAAGCCAGACTTCAGTACATGAACTGTGAACTCCCAGGTGTTCAAGCTGGATTTAGAAAAGACAGAGGAACCAGAGATCAAATTGCCAAAATCTGTTGGATCATTGAAAAAGCAAGAGAGTTCCAGAAATATATCAACTTCTGTTTTATTGACTACACCAAAGCCTTTGACTGTGTGGAGCACAACAAACTGTTGAAAATTCTTAAAGAGATGGGAATACCAGACCACCTGACCTGCCTCCTGGGAAATCTGTATGAAGGTCAAGAAGCAACAGTTAGAACTGGACATTGAACAACAGACTGTTTTCAAATCAGAAAGGTAGTACGTCAAGGCTGTATATTGTCACCCTGCCTATTTAACTTCTATGCAGAGAACATCATGCGAAATGCCAGGCTGGATGAAGCACAAGCTGGAATCAAGATTGCTGGGAGAAATATCAATAATCTCAGATATGCAGATGACACCACCATTATGGCAGAAAGTGAAGAATGAAAGAGCCTCTTGATGAAAGTGAAAGAGGAGATTGAAAAAACTGGCTTAAAATTCAACATTCAGAAAACTAAGATCATGGCATCTGGTCCCATCACTTCATGGCAAATAGATGGGGAAACAATGGAAACAGTGAGAGACTTAATTTTGGGGGGTCTCCAAAATCACTGTAGATGATGACTGCAGCCCTGAAAATTAAAAAATGCTTGCTCCTTGGAAGAAAAGTTATGACCAACCTAGATAGCATACTAAAAAGCAGACACATTACTTTACCAACAAAGGTCCATCTAGTCAAGGCTATGGTTTTTCCAGTAGTCATGTATGGATGTGAGAGTTGGACTATAAAGAAAGCTGAGCACCGAAGAATTGATGTTTTTGAACTGTGGTGTTGGAGAAGACTCTTGAGAGTTTCTTGGACTGCAAGGAGATCCAAACAGTCCATCCTAAAGGAAATCAGTCCTGAATATTCATTGGAAGGACTGATGCTGAAGCTGAAAATCCAATACTTTGGCTACCTGATGCAAAGAACTGACTCATTGGAAAAGACCCTGCTGCTGGAAAAGATTGAAGGCGGGAGGAGAAGGGGACGACAGAGGATGAGATGGCTGGATGGCATCACCAACTCGTTGGACATGAGTTTGAGCAAGCTCCAGGAATTGGTGATGGACAGGGAAGCCTAGCATGCTTCAGTCCGTGGGGTTACAGAGAGTCGGACACGACTGAGTGACTGAACTGAACTCATGTAGGCGACTCAGGTTTAATCCCTCGGTTGGGATTAAATATTCTTCAATATTCTTGCCTGGAGGATCCCATGGACAGAGGAGCTCAGTGGGCTATAGTCCATAGGACCACAAAAGAGTCAGACACGACTTAGCAACTAAACAACAACAGTATTTGATGTGACTTTATGTTATATACATATATAACATAGATGCAGGGATGCTCTGACTTTTTCTGAATGATGGTGCTTTAATACGTGAATATGCTTATTATCTCTTTATTAGATCATTCTACTATATCTTGAAATAGGCACTTCTTATTCATCACACATCTGGCATACAGATTTCCCAGGAGGCAGGTAAGATGGTCTGGTATTCCCATCACAGTTTGTTGTGATCCACACAGTTTGGGCTTTGGTGTAGTTGATAAAGCAGTAGTATATATATTTCTGGAATGCTCTTGCTTTTTCGATGAAGTGAGTGAAGAAGTGAAGAGAAGTCACTCAGCCATGTCCAACTCTTTGTGACCACATGGACTGTACCCTACCAGGCTCCTCCATCCATGGGATTTTCCAGGCAAGAGTACTAGAGTGGGTTGCCATTTCCTTCTTCAGGGGATCTTCCCAACCCAGGGATCGAATGCAGGTCTCCCACATTGTAGGAAGATGCTTTACTGTCTGATCCACCAGGGAAGTCCTGCTTTTTTGATGATCCAACAGATTTGGGCACTTTGATCTCTGGTTCCTCTGACTTTTCTAAATCCAGCTTGAATTCCTGGAAGTTCACGGTTCATGTACTGTCGAACTTGGAGAATTTGAGCATTGCTTTACTAGTGTGTGAGATGAGTGCAATTGTGTGGTAGTTCAATTCTTTGAATTGCCTTTGTTTGGGATTGGAATGCAAAGTGACCTTTTCCAGTCCTGTGACCACTGCTGAGTTTTCCAAATTTGCTGGCATATTGAGTGCAACTTTCACAGCATCATCTTTTAGGATTTGAAATAGCTCAGCTTGAATTCCATCACCTCCAAAAGGTTTGTTCATAGTCATGTTTTCTAAGGCCCACTTGACTTCACATTCCAGGATGTCTGGCTCTAGGTGAGTGATCACATCATAGTGGTTATCTGGGTCATAAAGATCTTTTTTGTACAGTTCTTCTGTGTATTCTTGCCACCTCTTCTTAGTATCTTCTGCTTCTGTTAGGTCTATACCATTTCTGTCCTTCATTGTGCCCTTCTTTGCATGAAATGTTCCCTTGGTATCTCTAATTTTTTTGAAGAGATCTCTAGTCTTTCCCATTCTACTCTTTTCCTCTATTTCTTTGCATTGATCACTGAGGAAGGCTTTCTTATCTCTCCTTGCTATTCTTTGGAACTCTGCACTCATATATCTCTCCTTTTCTCCTTTGCCTTTAGCTTCTCTTCTTTTCTCAGCTACTTTTAAGGCCTCCTCATCAGACAACCATTTTGCCTTTTTGGATTTCTTTTTTGGGGGATGGTCTTGATCACTGCCTCATATACAAGGTCACGAACCTCCGTCCATAGTTCTTCAGGCACTCTGTCTATCAGATCATGAGTAGGTGGATTCTTTTCACAGAGCCACATGAGTAGATTGATTCTTAACCACTGAGCCTCCAGGGAAGCCCAGGTCCAAATACCTTTAAAAATGTGTATTTATTTATTTGGCTGCAATGAGTCTTGATTGCAGCATGTGGGATCTTCAGTTGCAACATGAAAACTGTTAGCGACAGCATGTGGAATCTAGTTCCCTAATCAGGACCCTTGCGTTGAAAGCATGGAGTCTTAGCCACTGAATTACCAGGGAAGTTCCCCAAATAACTTCTGCAAATAGGATACTCTCAGTAGTATCTCAACAGCAGCTCTTAAAGCCTGCAAACCTCAAGTTAGATTCTTAGTCTACTTACCAACATTACCTAAATTCTCCTCTATATTATCTTTTGATCAGTGGTCTTCACAGAAAACAGCATTTTAACAGATACTCAAAGGGGACTGACATTCTTGATTTAAAGAAGGAGCTAATAACTGAAAGATCATTATTATGTTAGCTAAATAACTATTCAAAGCAAAGATTGCACCACAACCAATGTCCAACAGTGGCTAAGCTAAGAAGTGGACTTCAGAGAATAAAAATAAAGCACCAAAAGCATTTAAAACTCCATCTTTCAAGCTAATGTAAGTACTTGGAGTGTTTCTCCAGGTAGCACATGGTAACTTTCCACAGAAAGATTTCATTTATGTGTTTAAGATATGTAAAGGTTAAAAATATAGCTATATATTTAACTTCTTGGATTCAAATAGAACTAAAACGAGAGGAGTGAATTGACATATTTTTGAAAGCAAGCCATAGTAAATTTTAGTTATTTAAAGAACTCTTTAAAAAAAAACTTTTTAACGATTTTATTGAAGTTTAATTGATGCACCAAAAAAACTTCATTTATTTAATGTATACAATTTAATGAGTCTGGACATATGCATATACTTAACGATACTTTCATCACAATCAAGGTAATAAACACATCCGTCATTTCCAAGTTTCCTTGTGTTTCATGGTCCTTTGTGTGTATGTGTGTGTGTAGGGGGGAGGGGGTAGGAACATGAAACTTACTCTCTTAACAAAATTTTAAGTGAATACCATGATGTTAACTACCGGCAGTACTTTATACAGCATCTCTAGGCCTTATTCCTCATGCATCACTGGAAATTTATCCCTATTGAACAACTTCCCATTTCCCTTTCCTCCCAGCCCCTGGCAATCATCATTCTCTTGTTTCTATGGTTTGTCTCCTATGTGTGTATATGTGTGTGTGTGTGCGTGCACACACACACACTCAATCATGTTCTACCCTTTGCAACCCCATGAACTGCAGTCTGCCAGGCTCCTCTGTTTGCGGAGTTTTCCAGGCAAGAATACTGGAGTGGGTGGCCATTTCCTCCTCTAGGTGATCTTTCTGACCCAGGAACTGAGCCCACATCTCTTGCGTTTCCTGCACTGTCAGGCAGATTCTTTACCACTGCACCACCTACATGACTTTGACTACTTTAGACCACTCACATAAGTAGAACCATATAGCATCTGTCCTTTTGAGACTGGCTTATTTTACTTAGCATAATATCTTCCAGGTTAGTCCATGTTGTCTCATATAGTAGGATTTCCTTCTTTGTTGAGGCTGAATAATATTCCATTTTATGTATATACCACATTTTCTTTATCCATTCATCTGTCAATAGACATTTGGGTTGTTTCCATCTCTTGGCTATTGTGAATAATGCTGCAAAGAATAAAATAATGCTTCCAGATCCTGATTTTAATTCTTTTGGATAAATGCCCAGTAGTGAGATTGCTGGATTATATGGTAGTTCTATTTTTAATTTTTTTGAGGAAGCTCTATTATTTTCCATAATGGTTGTACCATTTTACATTTCCACTAACAGTGTACAAGGATTCCATTTTCTCCATATCCTTGCCAACACATGTTATATTTTGTTGTTTGTCTGTTTGATAATTGTCATACTAACATGTGCAAAGTGATATCGCATTGTAGTTTTGATTCGCATTTCCCTGATGATTAGTGATGCTGAGCACCTTTTCATATATCTCTGTCCATGCCATCTCCAGGCAAGAATACAGGAGTGGGTAGCCATTCCCTTCTCCAAAGGATCCTCCAAACCCAGGGATTGAATCTGTGTCTTCTGCATTGCAGGCAGATTCTTTACCATCTGAGCCACCAGGGAAGTCCCTTTCATATACATCACAGACATTTTTATGAGGAGTATCTCTTCTTGGGAGAAATGTCTATTTAAATTCTTTGACCATTTTTTATCTATTTATTTTTAAATTTTATTAAAGTATAGTTGATTTACAATGTTTTATTTTGACCATTTTAAAATTGAGTTACTTGGGTTTTTGTTATTGCATTGTAGGAGTTTAAGAATGCTTGTTAAAATAAACTGTAGATGATTTTACCAAAAATAGAAGACAATTAGTAAGTTGAGATGCATGACTCCCTACACAAAAGAAATTAACTCTATTACCTTTTCCTGAACTAAAAGCCCATTTGGAACAAATAGAAAATAATTATAATAATAAAAATAATGGTGTGTTGAATACTAGTTCACCACACTTTAATATCTCATTTCACCCTCATAATATTCCAGTGCTACTGAATAAGTAGGGTAAATACCACAAACTTTTTTCTATTGTAGAAACTGCCCCCAAAGTCACACAACTAGGAAGGAATCAAGTGTAGACCTCATCATCCTAATGACTAAGTATACCCATTCTACTTTGCTATTATCTCTTATAATTGTTCCCTTGGTCATTAAATCTCCTCAATATATGTAATTAAACAGCATCAACAGGTAAGGTAGTATAGTCAAAATGTGAACTCCAAAGTTTTATACCATTAGGACTGACTGAAAAACTTAGGAAAGTGGACTTTGGTCTGGTTCAGGTTGGACAAAAATTTCATTCATTAACAGCTTCTCAAAAGAGTATCCTGTAGGAGTCTTCTCCCTATGAACCCACTCATACCCACCATCATTCACAGAGTATTAACCACGTGCCTACTACATGTTGAGCGCTCTGTTGGAATCTGGATATACAAAAATGAATAAGAAGACATGGTTTCTGGTCTTAAGGCACTCACAGTAAATAACGCAATATGTAAACAGTATGTCAATTTGATGTAAGAAATGCTACACTGTAGGGAGGCCTACGGATATGGGACCAAGAGAACAGGATCTAGTTAACTACGAATAAGATTCTCCAGCCCCTGTCAGTGACTGTAGGAATACATGGTTAAAGAACCATGGTACATGCATACACACGAGGATCAACAAGTCAGAAAATATTTCAGAAGTAAGTTTATGATTGATTTAGCCAGCCAGAAGCCAGCAAAATCTATTTCTAATGGATACTACCAGGAAACATGTCCAGTACTTCTTAAGAAAATGTGATTGTCGTTAATAACTTAAATACAATGTAATAAATAAACACCTTGTGCTTATATAAAAGGGAGATTTAATTTTACTTTTCTACAATAAGAAACAGACAACTCATCTTGAAGTGGAAGGAATATGGAGAAAAAATTTAAATAACCATTAATATGGCCATTTGAAAGGAAAATAAAACATCAGTTCTAAGAACCAAGGATTGTAGTAGGGATCAATACATTTTAATCACAACTAATCAGTTTATACAAGACTTTATTTATTTCAATGTTAAAACACATCAGAACTTGCGAGAATAGTTTTTTTTTTAATTTATTCCTATTATTGCAAACTGTGAATGTATAAGCCAAAGCAAAATTGCATCCTTTAGAGATTCACTATCAAACTCACTAAAACCAAGAAACATCTATACCCATGGTGCTATAGGAAATACAGCAGGTGTGTTGTAACATTTTGCATTAAATTATATCATTTATCTAAGGGGATTCTTAGAAAAGAACATTAAGCTTTCAATAATTCCAATATCATCTAAGCACAAAAAATGAAAACTGATCAGAACTGCAAATGGCAAAAGGATAACCATTTGTTACCTCATAAATTTCTGTGATACAATTTTTACAATCTCTATTCATGCAATGACTCCCAGATAAAACTCATTCTCTCTACAAATGCATTACTGTATATTTTAACCATGTACTATAGCAAGTGAATATCTATAAAATAAAAAGCAGTTTGGCTTGTGGAAAAAAATCCTGAAATATGAATAGTATTGAATAATGAATAGTATGACAGACACACTTGTCCTACCATTCTAGCAACAAGTTTACTCATGACTTGATACAGTTTTCTCATTCCTACACTGGATCATGCCCATTCGCCATCTGTACAACGCTGGGTAAACACTTCACCTCTCTGGATATCAGTTTTCTCATTTCTAAAAAGAAGGGTGCTTGGCAGCATGCAGGAATCTCAAGGTTCCTTTGAATTTCAACATTTTGTGTTTCTATGAACACACCACATATACTGTCTCCCATGAGTGCTGTGAATTATGTAAGTTCTAATACGAGAATAGAAAGAATATCACATAAAAAACACTTAATCACTTTCTTTAAAGCCTACAAGAGAAGAGCTAGAAGAGACATAAGAAAACATATTCAATTCAAAATTATGAAGTCTGGCTTCACAAGTCAGAGGATGACTGGGTAACTTAAAAGCTAATTTTTACGAGTATTAGAGTATCCATCAGGTACTTAGGGTCTGGAGACCAGTTTGTGGAAGCACTCTCATTCCGTCTCAGTTCAATGAAAAGGAAACGAGAAGGGGGTTCCGCAGAGCCATGAAGAAGATGGAGACATTTATGCAGATTTCTCCATTAATAGCTTTCATTTCACTATTCAAAAAGCCTCTCTTCTCCTTTCATCCTTTAAATTTCTCTCTCATATCTTTACCTGACTCTGCTTTCCTTTGCTTCCTTTCCTTTTCTCTTCTCATACTCCACCCTCTCCTCTTTCAAAACCCAGAAAATGGTGACAGGTCACATGACACAACACCCCTCCAAGTTCGCCTGTCCCCCTGTTCTCCAAAATTCACTAGCAGGGCAGAGCAGCTAAAAAAAGAAAAAAAAAAAAGACTGTTGTGTGACCTGGAGTCTGGTTAAATATGGAAAATAGAACACATTTGTTTATCTCCACTTCCTTCAAATATCCAGTTAAATTGTTGAGTATAACATGTGGAAAACAGGAAAAAAAAATGTCATCAATGTTTCAAAAGCTGAAAAGCAGATGATAATCAAGTCAGAATTAACTTACCAGAGTATAAAAAAACTGAAAGGAAAACCCACAAGGGGTGGAATGTAACTGATACCAAAGCAACCACTCCACCCGGCACCAGGAAGGCTCTAGGAGTGGAAGACCAGAGACTCCAGAAGGTGGGAGTGAAAATAGAACTCGATGAAAACCTGTGTCAGTGTCTTCCTCCAGCCCCAGCCTCTCTGCGCAGATCAGAGCATCACTTTCTGTAGAGCATGAACTCAAGCACACCAAAGACTGAACAAGTTTCTGTAAAGTGAAAGCCTGTATGCTCAATGACAAGTCCTTAGTCCCCCTTCCCTGCTTAACATCCAGACTTTAGCTGCCTAACTTTCATCAGAAACTGACCAAAAGGTAACACCATACTGATATTCATAAATGGATATCTTCCAATTAGATAACCATGTCTACCTGCTCATTTTAAAGTAAAACCACAGTCAGTGAACCTGATCCACACTTTTCAAGCTTCCAAAAAGCACCAGGATCACATTCTTCATGCCACACCAAACAGAAAAGAAGAACTCAGTGGACACAGAAATAAAACATAAGAATATGACTTCAAGAATATTAATAAGCTCAGAGAGAAGATATTCTGTCCATGCAACAAGAACAGGAAGCTATAAAAATGAACATTCAGAGAATAAGAAAGAGCTCATAGAAATTAAAAAGATAAGTGAGATAGAAACATCTCAATAGACAAGAAAGTTGAGGAAATATTTCATAAGGTAAGGCAAATGAAAACTTGTCATGAAATTAGCAGATTCATTCAGGATATTCAACATTCAAACTCTGAAGTCACAAACAGAAACACAGACCATTACACAGAAATAAAATATTGGAGAATTCAAGAAAATGAGTTTTTAAATTGAAAACACCTGTCAAGTTTCTAGCAAAAAGAAAAGAGAAGGAAGAGGAAGGGAAAGACCCACATGAAGAAACATTCACACAAGATTTTAAAATCACTTGAGAGTGAAAACAGATTCTAGAGAAAGGATTAGGGCTCAGAATGGCTTCTGGATTCTCAATGGCAGAACTACTGGTCAGAAGAAAATAGAGCAACACATTCAAAATGATGAGTAAAGATGAGTTTTATTTCACACACACTCACACACACACAAAAAAAACCCATTAAAATATAAATCAAATGCATAAGTAAAATAAAGTCAATTTCACAGATGCAGAAATCTCAAAAATCTGTTTCCCTTCTATAGTTTTTAGGAGGCTTCTGACCTAAAAAACTTCTGACCATCCAACCAAGGAAGGAAACAAGAAAGGGGAAGACTCTGAATCCAGGTAACAGGTTATCCAACACAGGAAAGGTAAAGGGATTTCTCAAAGTGATGTCAGAGTTAACAGGTGTGGAACTGGTCTAGAGATCACCCAGTTCAGGTTAGAGCAGAAAGGTGGAAGATTCCAGAAGTATCTCAAAAAAATAAAGACAGAATTGATGGACTGTTTGATGTGTTTGACGTATTGAAAGGATATGCATAGTTCTACCCGAGTTTGAAGATGGATTTCATAATAGATACACAGAAAACTAAAGCTGATGATATAGCAAGTAATTAATTCTAGGAAAACAAAATGTATATAGAAGAGAAATGTTATTTTAGTAACTTATCTAAAGCAATCATAACATCAAGTGCAGATTCATGACAATATAAACAATGAATATTAAATGGACCAAAATTGTGATAAAATCCTGCTGCAAGGATTGTTTTAGAGTATGCCTATGTGAACACACATGTGCAATTTGTGTATGGTGTTTATATGTGTATGAGTTGTCATAATATTCCACAGTAAGACGAACATTAAGATGAAAGTTTAAAAAATCAAGATGTTGTGGGGGGAAATGGAGACAAAACCCAGGGGAAAAAAAAAACAGTCTAAAAGTATTGAAAACAAATTTTCTAAATTCAAAATTGGGAGGACTGAGGTGTGTGATTGTGTGACCGCTGTTTTAGTTAAGCCTGGTTGTACAATATACAAAATCAGTCAGGTAAAATGCATGTGTGGGGTACTGCTTTTTAAAGTCATGAAGTAAGAAGAAAAAAAGAAAAAGAAAACAAAAGAGCTGAAAGACAGCTTCCTATATGTTAAGGGAAGCCTCTTCTGTAACTGGATTTCTCTTAAAAATATTTCTGTATCTTTATACCTAGGCCTGTATCATCTTATCTAATTGGGGGATTTGCTTATTTGTTTTTTGGTGGCATAGCAGATGCTTGTTTATCTTCTTGTGACCAAAACCCAGACAACAATGCATAGTGACAAAATTAGTAATTAATAGGAGCAACATGACAACCCACATTGCCAGAATTTAAAGCAAAAGCTTTTATCTCATTCAAAGCTAACCTGTCCATAAAATGTTTCCCACCCAAACTCTACAAATATATCAATAACTGTTTTCAATGACACAAAACAACTAATACTTTCAGTTCAGTTCAGTTCAGTTCAGTCGCTCAGTCGTGTCCGACTTTTTGCAACCCCATGAATCGCAGTATGCCAGGCCTCCCTGTCCATCACCAACTCCCAGAGTTTACTCAAACTCATGCCCATTGAGTCGGTGATGCCATCCAGTCATCTCATCCTCTGTCGTCCCCTTCTCCTCCTGCCCCCAATCCCTCCCAGCATCAGGGTCTTTTCAAATGACTCAGCTCTTCGCATCAGGTGGCCAAAGTATTGGGGTTTCAGCTTCAGCATCAGTCCTTCCAATGAACACCCAGGACTGATCTCCTTTAGGATGGACTGGTTGGATCTCCTTTCAGTCCAAGAGACTCTCAAGAGTCTTATCCAACGCCATAGTACAAAAGCATCAATTTTTCGGTGCCCAGCTTTCTTCACAGCCCAGCTCTCACATCCATACATGACCACTGGAAAAACCATAACCTTGACCAGATGGACCTTTGTTGGCAAAGTAATGTCTCTGCTTTTTAATATGCTATCTAGGTTGGTCATAACTTTCCTTCCAAGGAGTAAGGAATCAAAATTTCTTTTAATTTCATGGCTGCAATCACCATCTGCAGTGATTTTGGAGCCCAAAAAAATAAAGTCTGACACTGTTTCCACTGTCTCCTCATCTATTTTCCATGAAGTGATGGGACCAGATGCCATGATCTTAGTTTTCTGAATGTTGAACTTTAAGCCAACTTTTTCACTCTCCTCTTTCACCTTCATCAAGAGGCTTTTTAGTTCATCTTCACTCTCTGCCATAAGGGTGGTGTCATCTGCATATCTGAGGTTATTGATATTTCTCCCGGCAATCTTGATTCCAGCTTGTGGGCTTACTTTACGTGGATACTATTTCCAATTTAATATGTTTGTTGTTATGTTAAGAAGAAAATGAGTTCTCTCACATAAGGATATAATTGTCTCCCAGGTGATATTAGTTCAAGGAACACAAGGAAACGATGGTCTATGGGCAAAGTGGCTGTAGGATGGCGGGGAGCCAGCGGCCCCAGCAGCGCCCAGAGGTGAGTATGAGCAGCTAGGGCCATTGGTGGAGGTGACTCTAGTGTTCTAACTTTCAGGCACCTGAGTTTATAGTAGTTTTGGTAGGTGTTCATTCCTACGCCACAAGAGAAGCAGGTGGAAATAAGAAGCTGTCATCCAAACCCCACCAGTGAGGATCTGAAGCCTTGGCAAAGGTGGTTTCAGGAAAATATGAAAATATATAAAGGAACTCCTTGGCCAAATTTTAGCTAATCCTTCCAGAATTGAAACCTGATGAGCCCTAAATGGGAGATAAATCACTGAATATTTTAATAATCTGTGATTTGAATACATTCTACATTTTAAATATATGTTGTACACTGAAGCGCTGAAAGTTAATCTATATATCACATTTTTCCAGAAAAGATTTGCCGTGATTTCTTTTCCAGCGACCAACAGGTTGCTTCCTTTTTACCACGTGAACAAGGAGGCCCCACCCTCAGCACACACAGGATACACGCAACTGCAAACAGCAAGAGTGGGGAGGAAGTCTGCCCGCGCTGTGCCGGGCACGGGAGACGAGAGACTAGACCCTGATTTTCACAGAATTTGGGCTCCAAGAGGTGAAAGAAGCAAATGGTATTGGATTCATAACTCATTTCTTTATTTTAATACCAAATAATAAATATTCATTTTAAGTCTCACAGATTTTGTAACAGCAGCAGCTGGGCATAAAATTGGGAAAAATCACGCAACCTAACAATGTCACCCAAAAACTGTTAAATTCTTTTCCTGCATTAGTCACTGTGCAACAGGGATTATGCTGTCTAATCCCTCTGGGTGTCATGGGTGTCCCAGATACCGTGATTTATGTGAAATCAGGTGACCACATTGTTTTCTGGTAACAGGTTTTTCTCACCCTCCACCAGCTCTGATCCACAGCCCTCAAAAGGGTGATATTACCTTTCTTTCATTTTCTTTAGTCCTATTGACATGATATCCGTGTGGTTTATCTTTTTTATTTTAGAAAAAAAATCACTAATCTTATAGATGCCGACGGTGTCAATAGGAACCAGGTTCTCATCGGGCTCTAATTGGACACAGCATTGTGCAAAGAGAAGTGAATGGACATGGAAGCCTCTCAGAGCCAATTTATGTGAGAAGTTTAAGGAGGAAAAAGAGGGAGAAACAGGTCAATGCCTTTCATGAGGACAAAAATCCAGAGTCGAATAAATGCTCGCTTGTTGTCCTCTGGGGAAAAACATCTCCAGTGAGTGTCTGTGGGACTCAGGTAGGCGAAATCACAAGTTATGTGAGAAAAGGCAAAAAGTGGGCAAAGAGGAGGGGGAAGAAGGTAAAGAAAGAGGCCACAGCATCAGATGAAAAGGAGATGGTGCTGAATAGCTTCAGGTGGGATGTGACACAAGAGAAGTGAGAATTCAAATACAGGGCCTGTTTCTTCCTGCTTCCATTTATTATTATTAAGCATGAAAAATAGCCAAAATAACACTGGGTTTGTCATTTTTAGAGCTCACAGCATACATTTCATCTATTTTCTGCAGCATGGTTAGCATTCAATTTATTTTTCCATGGTTGCTACCATACAACATGGGCATAAAACTGTGAAAAATTAAATAGCTCCAAAGTGTAGGTGGGCTTCTGTGAAATTTGTGCTGAATGAATTTTTAGAAAGCAGAATGCAGTACTAGAATTGCTGCACATGTGTTCTATTATTAAATAGCTAACTCTTCTAAATTGGGAAGGATAATAACAAGCAATCTTGTGGAAAAACTGAAGACCTAAACAATACAATTCTAAACCAAAATAAAACTGTTTTGCTATTTTTTTTTCACTTTTATAATTGTTAAAGTATCATTGTGACATCATAGCACAAAAACAGACGGAACAACAGCTAAAGAGCATGGAAAATAATACTGTCCACAACCTTACCATCCTAGTGTTAAAATTTTTTGTCAACATATTTCAGGCTTTATCCACATAAACCCATAATCATCAGTTTTTATTAATGTGCATATAATTTTGGTGTTCAGTTTTCCACTGATCGTTGTTCTGTTAGTATTCTTCTATGCTATTTCAAGAGAAGCTGCAGAAAGAACACTGGGTTTCTAGCAAGATGTGCTTTAAGACTTAGCACACATGATTTCCTTGTACAGTACTGATAGTCATCATTTTCTCAGCTATTCAACCTTCCTTGAAATTTATATAACCAATTTTACTTACTCTTCTCCTTGTTCTTCAGCACTTAGGTCATGAACAATAGTTCACAGGTCTAAGTACCAACGCAATACACACGTCCATATCATAGCTCTTTTCTTCTTTTGAAGACTATCTTTGATATAATTTCATGGCAAGATGAACATATTTTTATGCGCTCTATACTTTTTAGTGTGTGTGCCTGCCAAGTTGCTTCAGCTGTGTCTGACTCTTTGTGATCCTATGAATTATAGCCTGCCAGGTTCCTCTGTCCATGGGATTCTCCAGGCAAGAATACTGGAGTAGGTTGTCATGCCCTCTTTCAGGGAATCTTCCCAAGCCAAGGATCAAAACCACATCTCTTATGTCTCCTGCATTGGCAGGTGTGTTCTTTACCACTAGCTCCACTTGGGAAGCCCTTTTAGTACATACTGCCAAATTATTTTCCAAAAGAATTATACAAATTTATACTATTACCAGCAATAGTATAAATTAACCTACAGAATGAGAGAAATATTTGCAAATAATATGATCAATAAGTGTTTAATATCTAAAATACGTGAATAGCTCGTACAATTCAATATAAAAAAAAACCCAACCCAATTAAAAATGATCAGAAGATCTAAGCAGACATTTTCGCAAAGAGAACATGCAGATGACCAACAGGCACATGAAAAGATGCCCAACATTGCTAATCATTAGGGAAATGCAAATCAAACCCACAATCAGATACGATCTCACATCTATCAGAATGGCTGTGATCAAAAATAACACAAATCACAAATGTTGACAAGGATGTGGAGAAAAGGGAACCCTCATACATATTGGTGGGAATGTAAATGGGTACAGCCATTGTGGAAAATAGTACTCAAGTTTCTCAAAAATCTAAAATTAGAACTACAACATGACCCTGCAATTCCATTCCTGGTTATATATAATATGTGTGTGTGTGTGTGTGTGTGTGTGTGTATATATATATATATATATATATATATATATATATATATATATATCTGAAAGAAAAAACAAAGACACTAATTCAAAAAGATCCATGTACCCAAATTTTCAGAGCAGGATTATTTACAATTGCTAAGATATGGAAGCAACTTAAGTGTTCATTAACATGTGAATGGATAAAGAAAATGTGTCACGTGTGTGTGTGTACGTGTGTATTATACTACATATATAGTATATTATACACACACAATGGAATACTACCCAGCCATAAAAAAGAATGACATTTTGCCATTTGCAATAGCATAGGTGGAAGTGGAGGGTATTATGCTAAGTGAAATAAGCCAGACAGAGAAAAACAAATACTGTATATCATCACTTATTTGTAGAGTCTAAAAATACAATAACTAGTGAATATAACAAAAAAGAAACAGATTCACAGATATAGAAAACAAGCTAGTGGTTATCAGTAGGGAGAGGGAAACAGGAAGGAGCAATATAGGGGTAAGGACTTAAGAGGTACAAACTATTATGTATAAAATAGCTATAAGGCTATATTGCACAACACAGGGAATATAGCCAATATTTTATAATAAATATAAAGGGAGTCAGACCTTTAAAAACTACAAATCACTATATTATATACCTGTAACTTTCATAATATTGCACATCAATTATCCTTCAACAAAAATAACACTAAAATATGACTGTACAGCAGCCTTGCCAATATTAAGTATTTTATGTTTAATGTTTTGCTAAAGTATCTGAAAAAAGGATATCCCACCATACTATATAGATGTTAAGTGTTAGCTTTATTATATTTTACAATATTCAGTGGAAGTTGTCAGGAGTCCTAAAAGTTAATAAAATTTTAAATTATGACCCATAGTCCTGCAAAGAATTATAGGTATCATTTAACGTGGTCTTTCACCCATGGAGAAATTTTTGCAGCAATATCTTTGATTGAAACCTGGCCATTATCCTAGACTCCTCACTGTGCTTAATTGCCCTCATTCAATGTGTTACTAAGTCTTGCTGTTTCAAACCCAAAATCCCTCTTTAATCTGCCTACTCTCTCCCTCTCCCCTGCATGGCTTTAGTTAAAGCCCTCCTTAGCCCTCCCTCACCTGGATTATTGCAATTACCTCTTCTCCAGTATTTTTGCCTCCAGTTCAATAGTTGGCATTGTGTGTGGTCTAAAATATTAATTCAATGGTGAGTGTTACTCCTTGCTTAAATACTCCAACAGCATGCCATTTTTTTTTTCCAGGACAAAATCCACGCTCTTCATAATCTAACTCGGCCTTTAGTCTCATTTGTCACCAATAACCCCATACCCACTCAACACCTGCAAAAGTCATACTCTTACAAGCCTTTGCTTAGATACCTGTTGTCTTGCAAGACTCATCTGGAGGGTTCGCTTCTCCAGAAGACTTTCCTGATTCCACATCCTCCCAGTGTGGGCTGGTCATTGATAATTCCATCAACACAGTTTAGAAATCTCTTATCTGAGCATTTATCCCACCATATTATCGTCACTTACTTAGCTGCTGGTTTTCCTGGCAAGGCCATTGGCTCTTTCAGGTTAATGTTGTGTCTTTAACCCTGACTCCTCAGTGCCCTGGAAAGTTCTTCCTGCCTTTCAGGAAGAAATTGAATTCAAGGGTGATGCAGAGCCTCAAGTCCAAGGGGTCTGTCTCAGAGGGTTCTCCTGCAGGTCAGGAAGCTGTCTGAAGGAAGTCTGGAAGGAGACTGCCTGGAGGCAAAGGTGTTGACACATTTAATGGGCTTGGGCAACTGCTTTCACACATTTTCAGTATGGAAGAATGAGTGGAAGCAAGAAAACTGGAGGGAAGAAAAAAAGGAAAGAAAGAAAGAAAGAAACAGGGCGAAGTGTATTTATTTTAAAGGGAAAAGTAAATAAACAAGAGGAATGAGGGGGAGAGACATGGTATTCTATTTATTCTATAAGTGTAAAGACAATGATTAAAAAATGAGATCGTCCAATACCAAAGTGATGTAATTATGATGTTGCCTCATTTGAAAGGAAATACCATCTTATGTGATCTGTCTAGTGCCACCCAAGAGAACGTTCTGCAGTGATAGACATGTCCTGTTGCTGCCCTGTCTGGGACAGTAGCCGCCAGCAATGTGTAGTCACGGAGCCCCTCCCACATGGCTGGTGTGACCCAGCAACTGTGCTTTTCATTGTACTGGATTTAAATATAAATAGAAAGCTAGCATCCTTTTGGGCAGAGCAGAATTCTATCACCCTACAGGCTTTAGAAAATAAGAAAACTTTTAAATTTAAGGTGGAAAAGGACCTAAGGGGCAAGCTTACCTGTTTGGGAAATAATGAAATTACATTTTTATTGGTCTTTGCAATTTATATGCGCTTTCATGTGTTTTATTTAACAGGAGTGTAGACGCTGAAGACGCAAGTGGAGTCTGCAGCAACAGAGGCCATGAGAAGGGAAACAGGGCCCTGTGCCCTTAATTGAATGTGACTCCTGTGGAGTAAAGACATTGCTGAGCCACAGTGGACAGGCAGAGGACAGCAGTGACCACTAGAAATGCAGACACTGGGGAAGACTGCCTGTGCCCAGACTCAGGTCTGATTTACTAGCTGTGTAACCTTAGTCAAATTACTTAACTTCTCTGTGCCTCAATTTCCTTCTCATCTTAATGGGAACAGTAAGTAGTACTAACCTCATAGGATTGATATGACTTAACACATGTAAAACACTTAGAGCCTGACATACATGGTAAATTGCTCATTATGGGTTAGTAATTAACCAAGAGCTCAGTGGCCCCCCCACCCAATACATGGTCTTTTGAAAGGACACACAGTTCTAGTCTTGGCTGGTCCTTCTAACTCTGATATGTCTTTGCCTCATGACTTTCAAATGAGGTCTAAGACAGAACCCTGGACAAAGGAAAGTATAATGTTAAAAAAAAATAATAATAATAGTCTACAACTAAGGTTTCCTTTGCTCCAGATAATCCAGTTCCAACAGACTATCAGCCTATTGGTTATTCTAGTTTATTTGCATGGTCACTTTTTCTTTCAACTTTCTAATAGGTTATAAACTATAAGTAAGTATGAGCTGATGATTCCTATCAATTATTAAACATTTTCATGTGAATATAATATGGTAAGTGATATTAACAGGCAGAATGATTGAAGGTCTCCTACTTTTCAACTGGGAGGTACTTAGTACACACAGTCTTGTTCTTGGTTACATACTAGACTGTTCTGAACTTTCTCTGCTTTTCCAAGACTCCACCGTCCTCTTCCAGCTATCACTTATCCACCTCTCACCTCTCCTTCCTCCTCTCTTCAACCAGCACACTGCTTAGTACAGGTGGATAGATGCTTTTAAAGTTTTATGGAAAGCTCTCAAGAGCAGTGGAATAATTTGTCTATAAGTAGCGCTGCTGTTGAACACATTAGAACGGAGGTAAAATTTAGAATACCTCAGAAGAAAAGCATCAGTTACAATAGAGAATGATAAAAAAAAAAAAGAATTTCCAGAAGTTATGTGAAATAAATTAAAGATTTTCAAGGTGTTTCATAGCTAACAAGCCACAGCATATGACAAGGGCTCCTATAATTGCTAGCAAGGAAAATGCAAGAGTATTTTTTATTTTCCTCCAGATAACAAATTCAATGATGTGCTTTGAATCAGTAGAAAAAAAAAAACACTCAGATTGTGAAGATGCTATGAAAAATGGTCATCTCTAGGGGCTTTATGAATTAATCCTTATGTGAGGCATGCTTCTGCATGCTTAGTGTGAATTATTCCTCATAAAATTACACTAGGCAGAATAGAAAATGTACTTGCAACTAGGTTAACAAACAATAGATTAACAGTATTTCACATCAGCCACAGATAACTGAAAAGTCAAAAGTCCAAATATGTATTTATCAAGAATTCATAAAACATTTATTTTAAATAGAAGAAGTCATGTTCTGTCCTTCATTTCTTACACATGGAAAACACCGGTGATTATCCCAATAATTTCAGAGGGCAGAAGTCTCACCAGAGCACTTGACTAGTGTAAATGTGTCTCTACAATTCTTCACTTTCTAGTTGGAAATGAAAAAACTCATAACAAGAAAAACACAGTCTCCTACAACAACCTGAGTTACTAATGAGCCTGTTGCTTTTCAGACAATCTTGTGCAATATCTAGACAAATGCTTCAGCCAGCACTGCCTCTGTCATCAGCTCACACTGCAATATATTATTCCCTGATGTGGGTAATAAATTACAAGTACTTAATAATTTATCACAGTTGCTTTGAAAGCATCCCACAGCACTTAGCATCTAACTCAACAGAAAATAACTATTGACCTTCTCACCAAAAATTCCCAAGGCCTCATTTTTACAGTCACTTCCTAACATTCCTTTTAGTCCTCTTCTTTAATTTTGACTCTGAATTTTACAATAGCATCTTACTTGGAAAGAAACTTCAGGGTTATCTAGAGTCAACCCTCCCAATGTAGGAATTTCACTAGCCTCTCCAACAGATTACTGTAAAGGATTTTTCTCTTTTCCTGAGCATCTCTGAAACATTATTTTGTTTGTCCATTGGTAGCTTGGCTATTTTGGTTTGGCTTTGTTGTGAGTCTTTCTTTAAGACTCTATTATGTTCATTGCAGCATTTGGACTTTTCTTTTAAGGACAGTGGAAACCCAAAATATGTGACCGTTAACTCCTCTCCATGCCAACACTACAGACTGGAAGGTAAGAAAGTCAATCAATGAACACATTGTTTATCCTTAGTTAATACCATATAAAGGGTGTATTTTCAGTTGGCAAACTAAAGTCAAGGTTGAGGCCACACAGAGAAAGTCATAGACAACTAATAAAGAATTGACACTGTATTCATTATTTAGGAATATTTTTGAGTTGGCACAGTTAGCCAACATGCAGGACTCTGTAGAAGAATTATAAAGAAAAGGCATAATTCTCACCCTTGAAGAGTACATGATATAGCTGGGTAATATAAGCAGGCATGTGCACCAAGTTGCATTATTGAGTTCAAAGGATATCACCTAAATAGCATACAGAAATCCCTGCAGACTTGGAAAAAAAGTTTAATGAATTGAGTTAATCAAAGAAAACCATTAAGATGTATGAATCTTACAAATTAAAATATATTTTTTATAAAAAGAATGAGACTGCCCTGTGTTCTGAAAGGAGTAAATATTATCAAAAATGAATTTGTATAATTAAGATTGGGGAGGCAAAAAGGAGAAGTAGAGATGGATCCTTCAACTGTTTGACTAAGACTAGAGTTGCTATGAAATGAAATAGAGAAAGAGTTCAATTTCTAGAGTTCAACAGTATCAAAAAGCAGTGATGTTAAGAGGTCTGTCTGCGTTCCAGGAAACTCATTATCTAGATATCCAGGAAGGGGTTAGAATCAGATGATCATGATGCTGATGGTGAAAAGCTCAAGATTCCTTCCCTGAGGAACTAGGTCTCGTGACCTAGAAAGACCTATCCTCTCATGGGGGCGAGGAAAAGGCCCTCAGAATCATACCTGGACACCAGCCACAGCGGTCTGGTGGATTAGCCCCAAGCAGGATGCAATTAATGGAAACATACTTCCCTACCTAGGGAAAAAAAAAGGGATGGGCTTCAAAGCTTTAAAAGAAAGCAAGCACTGGGTTCAATTAAGTTGCACACAATCATATGGGTGTTAAGGGCAATGCAACCAAATAGGAATCATGAAAACAGTTGAGCACATAGAGGTTAACGACTGGACTAAGATTATCTAGAAATTGCTCTAACCAGGTAAAAGCATAGCTGGACACAGCAAGTTCTGTCACTTGACTCAGTCTATCTTCTATTTTCACTTAACTGGTGACTAAATCATTCTTCAAGTGTTTTTCTCTAACCCCACTTCCCTTGCTACCCACAAATAGCATCTTGTACTCTTCTTTCTAAGCACTTATCACAGTTTACAGGTTGATAAACCTGTGCATGTTGGTGGATTATGTAAGTGGGAGTTGTGTTATGGAGGTAGTTGCTAGAGTTCAAATCTTGGTTCCAACACTTATGAGTTGTAAACGTATCTCATGCCTCATGATAGTTACAGAAAGATTAAGAGTTAGTACATGTGAAGGTGGCAGAACAATGCCTGGCATGTAATAACAATTCAATAAATGTGGCATCAATCCGAATGGATTCATGAGAGCAGGGACCTTGTCAATTTCATCTACCATCTCCTCTGCAAGACAAAGCACAGTATTTGGGATGTAGGGGAAGCTTAATGAGTATATGTGGAATGAGTGAATAAATCATCACTCCATATTCGTCACCCATCAGCCTTTGATACCTATATAGGTGGTGGTGATGGTTTAGTTGCTAAGTGGTGTCTGACCCTTGTGATCCCATGGATTGTAGCTTGCCAGGATTTCTCTGTCCATGGGATTCCCCAGGCAAGAATACTGGAGTGGGTTGCTATTTCCTTCTCCAGGGAATCTTCCCAACCCAGGGATCAAACCCAATGTCTTCTGCATTGCAGGCAGATTCTTTACCGCTGAGCCACCAGGGAAGCCCTGATACATATGTAGATACACATTTATTCTGTCTCCTTGCTCTCAAGGACTAGGACAAGACATCATTCTTTTTGGGTGCCCTGTATATTGCTCATAATGATCAGACCTATACTTAACCCAGTATTTTCCTAATACTTAAGAAACCAAATTTAGAAAAATGTGGGTGGAGGAAAAATCCCCCAGAGCTCTCAACTATGCTATCAAAGTGATTTTACATTTTAAATATATAAGAATTCATAATTTTAGTATATATTTAAGAAAGGCAAAGAAATAGCCAATCCCTCTTACTTATCAACTGTGAGTCTTTCAGCCACAAAATGTAATTATTTAGCTGTGCACTAAATCATTCATAAATGTATTTAGGGATGGGTCTCCACAGCATGCTTGTGACTTTCTAAAATTGATTTTAATAATGGTATACACAGAGGTTAAACCACAGAGTTAAAAATGAACATACCAGTCATTTCTAGGCCAGAGAAAGTAGCAGTATAAATAAATTGAAAGGTAAATAAATAAAATGTAGCTTCAAATGACTAGAAATATTAAAGTCAACAGACCACTAAACAGTATGAGGTTCCTCTTGAGGGTCAGGAATAGAAATCTCAGTTCCTCTGTGCCTGCAGTTAAGGTCATGGGGGAGACAATTTCACTTAGACAGTCAAACAAAACCCAGGAAGAGACCAGAACTGTTGGTTGGACCAGACCTGTGAGTCATTGTTTCTATGGAAGGAGATCAAACAGTCAATCCTAAAGAAAATCAACCTTGAATATTCATTGGAAGGACTATTGCTGAAGCTGAAAGTCCAATACTTTGGCCACCTGATGTGAAGAGCTGACTCACTGGAAAAGACTGATGCTGTGAAAGAGTGAAGACAAGAGGAGAAGCAGGCAGCAGAGGATGAGATGTTAGACAGCGCCACCAACTCAATGGACATGAATCCGAGCAAATTCCCGGGGGTAGTGGAGGACAGAGGAGCTTGGCGTGCTGTAGTCCATGGGGCTGCAAAGAGTCGGTCATGACTATGGACTGAGCAACAACAACAGTGTTTCCCAGGCTTAGGAGAGAGCCTTTCCCTTCACGGTAGCCAAGATACAGAGACAATCTAAACTTCCATCATGGATGAATGGATACAGATAACATACATACACACACACTCACACACACCCCATGGAAAACTATTCAGCTTGCAAGAGAAGGAAATCCTACCATTTGCAACAACATGGATAGATTGGGTTCGCATCAAATTAAGTGAAATAAGCCAGCCACGGAAAGATAAATACTGCATGATATCACTTACACAGACATTCTAAAATAGCCAACATAGAAACAGAGTACAATGGTGGTTGCCAGGGACTTGGGGGAGAGGGAAATGGAGAGATACTGGTCAAAAAAGTACAAAGTTTCAGTTACGCATGATAAATACTGTAGATCTAATGTATAGCAATATGACTATAGTTAATAATCCATTGTATGCATGAAATTTACTAAGAGGGTAGATCATAAGTGTTCTCACTATTAAAAAAAGAAGAAAGAAAAAGAAAATGCAGATAAACAATAAGGATCTACTGTATAGCACAGGGAACTATATTCAGTATTTTGTAATAACATATAATGGAAAAGAATCTGAAAAGTATATATATATGTACATATATATATATATGAATGAATGAATCACTTTGATATATACTCAAAAGTAGCACAATATTGTAAATCAACTATACTTCAATTTAAAAAAAGAAAAAGAAAATGGTAACTGTGAGGCGATGGATATGTTAATTTAACTTGACTGTGGCAATTATTTTACAAAGTTGTATTTCAAAACATCAAGTTATACACCTTAAATATATACAGTTTTTATTTTTAATATTCTATTTATGTTGTCACTTATCCTTCAATAAAGCTGGGGAAATAAGTAAAATAAAATAAAGGGATTTTTAAAAATCCCTTAACTCAAATCCCACTATTACAGCGCATTTTCTTTGACTAAGAAAACTTTGACTCCATGGAGGTTTGGAGCCATGTGCTGAAAGATTGTGCAAAGCCACAGGATAAACATGGCTTATTTTCCTGCAAATTAAGTGTGACTTGAAGATTTGAGGCAGAGGGAGGTCAATGTTTTAACCGTTCATTTAAACCATTTGTTTCTTTAAACAAATGGATCAATTGTGCTGCAGAATCCAAGATTTGCATGCATTTTAAAAACAAAACAGGAAACTACAAAGAATCATCATGCTTGGAATAGATCATTTTAAGCTACCCAGGAGTTTGTGCTGAAGAGGGAAATGTCATGGGGGAGAATTATTCAGAAAGAAGAGGGCAGAAAGGTAAAGTCCACAATTTGGCTGAGACCCAGACCTGCTGAGGAAGAGGGGCTGGGAAACCCAGGTAGAGGGGAACAGGAATTCTCAACACCCAAAGAGGAAGGCAGCAACTAAAACTAACAAAACCCTAGCAAAGTAGATTATCAGTCCAAGGAAATACTGTGTGGGGATGGAGAGGAGAAAAACCTCAAGATTGGGGTGCAACAAAGCCAGAGCATCAGAACTGCAGCTACTTGTTGACTCAGCAAATGAAAAGGGAAGCAAAGACACACACATGCACCCTCATATGGATCCAGAATGAATGCTGATAATTGTGTGTGTAGAGGATGAAAACAGACATCAACAAATACAAAGAGGGAAGTGCTTAAGGTGTCCAGATGAACCTACCTTGTCAGAAAACAATACACATGTATAACCTCCAAACCATATATCCCAGCATACTAACTTCACCAAGTACTATGACTCTTCTGTATATTCCTGTTTCTGTCATGTTAAATAAATTTTGTTCCTTAATATAAACTTGGGAAGCAGTTTTGTCTACTAGTTCAGTGCTATCAGAGGCAACAGACAATCCGACTGAGCAACACAAGTCGGCCACTCAGCTTACTATTTTCACATCTTCATGCAACAGTATAAGCACACTTGCTTTCATGTGTATGTTACTCCTAACAAGCCTGATTATTCCACCAGGGCTGGCAAAGATGTCAGTATTAAGAAAAGATGGTAATCTTTTCTTAGACCATGATGCTTAGAATCAGTTATGAACATGTAGTTGCAGACACACAAGTACAACCCCATGATAGAATTACCATGTGATTGGCTGAAAAGAACTGAAAAAATGATAGATATTTGAAAAAGCTAAACACTTGCCCTATGGTATTTTTCCTTAAAACTCAATTCACATTGTATTTGTAAGAACATAGGAAGAAAGCTGAACAAGCAATAAGACCAGGAGAATAGTTTTCATTCCTATAATTTCCATGATGGATAGGCTCTTTGTGAAGGAGTAAGTTTCTAAAAGCAAGTTAGGGGTCCTGCCACATTTAATTTCTTTTCATAATTAGTCAGCAGGGTTCTGGTAGGGACTCTCAGACTCCACAGTATCCATTCATCCCTCTTCCTTCTAATTGTAGAGTCCTCTAAAATTTATTTAAGGACCTACTGTATAGCACAGACAACTCTACTCAATACTGTATAATAATCGAGATGGGAAAAGAATCTAAAAAGTAATGGATATATGTATATGTATAACTGATTCACTTTGCCATACACCTGAAACAAACACAGCATTGTAAATCAACTATGTTTGTGCTCAGTCATGTCCAACTCTTTGCGACCCCACGCACTATAGCCCACCTGGCTTCTCTGTCCATGAAGTTTTCTAGGGAAGAATAGTGGAGCAGGTTGCCATTTCCTATCCCAAGGGATCTTCTGAACCCAGGGATCCAACCTAACTCTCTTGCATCTCTTGTATCAGCAGGCAGATTCTTTCCCACTAGGGCCACCTGGGAAGCCCAAATCAACTATACGCCAATAAAAATGTTAAATAAATGACCAAAAAAACACTTCCCTCCCCATGCTGTTCCTATCTAAATAAGAACACTAGGTCTCTGAATTATCATTTCCTAATTGTATGATATTGGGCAAGTCCCCAGGCATCTTTGAGACTAGGTTTCCTCATCTGTAACATGAAGGCAATAGTATCTAGCTCACTGATTGCTATGTGTATTAAGTGAGATAATCCATATAAGATGTGGTTTACTACAATACCTACCATACAGAAGGCACTCAGATAATAACAATGAAAACTTTCTTTGGTATAGTTGTTGTTCAGTCACTAGGTGGTGTCTGACTCTTTACAACCCCATGGACTGCAGCATACCAGGCTTCCCTGGCCTTCACCATCTCCCAGAGTTTGCTCCAACGCAGGTTCATTGAGTCAGTGATACCATCCAACCAACTGATCTTCTATAGTAAAATGCCATTCATATAAGACAATAACACCCTCACATGAGTTTGATATCCGTTGGTTGTCAGGCAAACACTTTGTGCTATGTTCCTCATCATACTCATGGGTCACACTGGCCACTAAAGCACATTCTATCCCAAATATCATCAATGCCAAGACATTATTTTTGCAAACCCAGTGTCTAGGGTTGAGATGTACTCGTGGAATGTAGATTCTGCCCTTTGTCAAGTTAAATGCTTCACATGAGATTGTATTCTCAATGTTGTTTCTTACTAGTGCCACATTCTATCCAACTAAGCTGACCATATCAGGCTTGGCTAAGCAGTAATTACAGCAGTGTGTATCATCCAGCACCTTCCAAGACTTAATGATTTCACAAAAACAAAATTAAGTTTGAAAAAAAAAATGCCCTCTTAGCCTCCAGGGAACTGATTGGGACAATGAGTGGCATCAGTTAACCCAAGATTTAGAGTGGAACAGGGCCTTTCTCTTACACCTGAAACATGGAGATAAGCCTGAAACTTAAAAAAAAAAAAAGTGCTTAAACCTGAAGGGAAAAATGAGCCTTTTCTTTTGTGGATTAAAATAGAAACTTTCCTCCTCCACCTTCAATTCTAACTCTTCATCCCAGTTATATCAGGGCAGAAGATATGTAGCATTTCTTCTTTTAATCTATTGCTTCATCTTTATTTTTAAAACAATCAATTTTGCCCAGGCTAACATGTTTGTAGTGTTTCCTCTTGCATGTTTCTGATTAGAGTCACCACTCTAGTTTGACCCAGTTTTCTAAGCTGATTTTTCTCAGCCATGGAGCTGCAGGCTGAGTGACTTCACAGTTCATCTGCTTCCATTCCCATATGCCATAGTCCCTGGAACCTTCTTGGCTGCATCTGCTGGGCACTTCTGGGCACTTTATAAAGTGGTCACTGCTGTTGCCTTTCTCTACCCAGGTCCCTGGAGAGTATATGGGCCTAGGTCACACCGCTTAAGTGGTGGCAGACCTAAAACCAGACTGCAGGGTCTTTGGTTCACCGTGTAGACAAGAGCCCTTGAACCTCTGCAAATCAAATAAGAAATTTAAAAAGAACTTCAATCGAAGCGTTCTACTGGGTGGCCTCATTTAGGCACAGTCTTATTCTAGGACTCCTGGCTATATCGTAATAGCCCCTGGTAAAGGCTGGGCTGTCTTTTATGATTATCATTTGTACACCACCCCGCCTCTTTTTTTGTCCTTCCTCTTCCTTTGAGAATGTTTTTGACTTTGTCCAGTTGAATAGCTTGCTGCTTGGCTGGTTGTCCTGGCTAAGAGCCCAGCCTAGAGCTAGTGCCCACCGTGTAATCACTGCAGATTACAAGATTGAAAAGGGGGCTTTGTATATCATTATTTGCTTGCTTGGCCAGTTGTCAGGTTATTTGTCTGCCTCTACCTTGAAACAAAGGCAATGATAATGAGGGACAGAGTTTTACACATTTTAGTTTATTATCTCCACAGCGGGTTTTTACGCAGGACTGTGATCCACGTTCAAGTTCTACCCATCCATCCAAACTCAGTCCATTTGTCCCCGCTGCCCTGAGACTTCCCTCACCCCCTCTCTCCTGTTTCTTTCTCTGAAGGGGCACAGCACTTCTCACTTCTCCCATGACAGTTACTTCCAACCACGTATTAAAACAGTTCACATCATTTTGTGTCTCCCCTACTCACTCACAAGTTCCCTGAGAAGAGCCCACTGGCCTGTTCCATCCATGAAGCCTTCTCAGGGCCCAGCATGCCTCTGCCTCGTGCCCAGGAAACGCTGAACCAAAGGGCATGCAGCACAACCAGTGCATCTCTTCACCCTGAGCAGGAGCAGGTCTCCTGCTTCATCTTCTGGAGCGAGGTCTTGCTATAGCTAAAGCAGGCAAGTTACAGCCCTTCCTAAGAATCACATCTGTACTATGACAAGACAAGTTCACATGATTGTTTAAATACTTTTACATCCAGAAAAATAACAAACAAGATAATGCTCAAATACAAAAGTGGTGGCAAAAGCTATAAACTCCAAAGTTTGTTAGATTTACGAATAATCACTATTAAATATGAAAGTGGGCTCTACCTAGAAACATTTCCTTTGAAAAGTTCCTCCACTCTTACATCAGATGAGGTAGAAATAGTTTCTTCTAAATATGTAGGATAAATGAAAACATTTCCTCTTCTTTAAAAGTTCAAATGTGATTTATAATTAAAATGCACGTTGGCATATCTTTCCACAATACTTCTCCTCATCTGGATTGGAGTAAAAATTTGACAAAATGAGTAAAGCCTGTTGAAATCACAATTTTTTTTTTCTAGGTAGTAAAATTGACGAGGGTGATTTCTTTAAACCTGCAAAAAAAGTTTTAAGTTAAAAAACTACTTTCTGGATTGATTACATAAGCAGACAAACCTCCAAACATCCACATTCCCAACTAAAGAGAACAGCATGGAGGTCCTTTGTTACTATATTGAGAATTGTCTATTTTCAAAAACACCAAATCTCCTGATAATGAAATAGTCATCCTGTGGTCAAGATAACCACCCTGCAGACCTCAGTGCTATTATTTTTTTTTTTTCATTCCACATGTCTTTTGTCCTTCCTTCCTTATATCATTTCCCCATTTCAGACTATAAAAGTCGCTGGAGGGCTGAGACCATATTGCCAATAGTTCACTCTAATTGGAAGCAGTAGGTGCTTAAGTACTCATTACCTGACGGGGAGCATCACAATAACAAGCTCAGTTTGTAGGTCAGTGCTAATAAGGCCAAGGTCCTGGGCCTGACATGGGTGAACGTTTGCTCTGCTTCGTGACAATAAGCCAAATGCCTCGGTCTGGTCAATGCCATTGCTCACCCAGTGTGTAATGGCGGGGGTGGAGTGTGGACCATCAGAGGGGTGTGAATGAATGTTCTAGTTCAAGTTCCCAACACGAGCAATGCTGGGGAAGTACAATCAAACATGGTGAAACCCAGAAGGACCAGACTGTGGTCAAGGTCAGAAACAGGCACGGTGTTTCTCACTTCCGTTTCTTTCTCTAACACACTTAAGTAGGAGCCACACTTTCATCAGGAACACAGACTCATGAGCACTGACCATCAGACAGAGAGGGCACTCATTGGGCTGGTGAAGGGGGTGACTTCTATCATTTCGGGGGGCACATATTTTGAAAAATGGACCCTGGTTGATAATGAAACCCAGCACTAAGTTGAAATTCAATCAAGTGGGGCAGTGCATATCAATGCCTTCAGGATCATTTTAAAATGCAGTTTCTGATTCAGTAGGTTGGGGAAACTGAGATTCCATGTTTCTAAATAAACTGGCAAGTGGTGCCAAGGCCGCTGGGCCCTTGAACCTCATTTCAAGTATTAAGTTGGTGCAAAGTAATAGCAGTTTTGCACTACTGAACTTTGCCATTTGATATTGGAATACATTCTTAAATAAGAATGATTATGTTATACATCATTTTAATATGCACTTCTCATTTTTTTGTCAATGACTTATGACTGGCTGTGTATTTTATATTTATTTTAGACTATGGAAATGATGTTAGACAAAAACCAAATGCAAGTGGTTTCCTTATTCAAGTTCAAAATGGTTCTTAAAGCAGCAGAAACAACTCATAACATCAACACATTTGGCCCAGGAACTGCTAACAGATGTACAGTGCAGTGGTGGTTCAAGAAGTTTTACAAAAGAAATGAGCCTTGAAGATGAGGAGCATAGTGGCCAGTCATCAGATGTTGACAATGACCAATTGAAAGCTATCATTGAAGCTGAACCTCTTAAAAGTACATGAGAAGTTGCTGAAAAATTCAACGTTGACCATCCTATGGTCATTTGCCATTTGAAGCAAATTGAAAAGGTTAAATCACACTCAATAAGTGGGTGCCTCATGGGCTGACCGAAGATCAAAAAAATCATTTTGAAATTTCATCCTCTCTCATTCTACATAACAAAAACAAACCACTTCTCAGATTGTAATGTGGAACAAAAAGTAGAGTTTATATGACAACTGGTGATGACCAGCTCAGTGGTTGGACTGAGGGTCCATTTGCATGGAACATAGTAGAATAGCTCTTTGGGTAATCCAGTGTGGAATCCTATCCATTTTTCCACTCTCTAGTTGAGGTCTCCTATGTGAAAGATGATAAGGCAGTTGAAATTAGGTTTACAGAATCATGTTCACAAAAGTGCCTCAAATGAAGGTGAGTCACCCATGAGTTCAATGGAGAGTAAACAGATGGACAAATTTACCTTCATACACAGATTGATTTAGATATTTGCCAAAAGAGCTTTTCCATTTTCTAAGGAAGGCATAACCCTAATATTTTCCTTTGTAAAGGACTCATTTTACCAGTGAGTTTGACAAAAGTTTAAATACTAAATACCAAAGCTAAGTATATACATTAATACTTTCTGTATCTTCCCAGATAGATCAACTGACCCCTTCCTGGGCTAAATACTATCAGCATGCAAATAAAGCTGAGATCCTTAGGTTAGTTACTGTAGAGTTGTAACAGTCCTCATCAGAATCACGAATGTAACTGTGGAGACTTTACAGTGATCCCTCAGCAGTATAACAGAGAAAGCTGATACAGACCTTCTTCTGACTCTGAACACATGGAAAGTTGGAGCAAATATAACCAAAGTAAATATTATAATGTAATTTTAACATGATGGAAAGATTGAAGATTCTCAGGAGTCATGAGCAAATAGGTAAGTCAAAGTCAGGACATAAGTAGGAGCTGGGGCTCAAAATAACCCAAAAGGGGTATTATGAGACTATGGGCTCTGAAGGCCAGGCCTGGTGTCCTGGTCTTGGATCTTGGCCCAGTGAGGAACCAGAACTGAACACCTGACCGCTGGGGCTTCCCAGGCCTTGAACAGAGGACAGGAAAACCCCACCCCTGCCCAGAGAGTCTGAAGCAAAGCCTAAGCTCTACCCTAAACAGACTGCAATGATTAAGATGTTAAGGTAGTAATAAAGAGAAATTGGAAGTGATATTTACCATTACCCATCTTAAATTCAAACTGTCCCAGGAAATAGAAAAAGGTTAACCAAATCTTTTGTGACCTTGCTACCCAAAGGATAACTCAACAAAGCTAACACATGCATTTGCCACATATGAGATTTTTAAAAGTAGAGAAAAGGTATATGCATTCTAACAAATATAACCTGCTGACTCATATCTAGACACATATATAACAACTCCAAGCCTCTAATATTAATATCATCATTAGAGTCTGACATCAAAACTTGCTCTGTTCTTCCCACACATTATCCAGTTTCTTATTTAGAAAATATTTTATCTTCTGTGAAGCAGGAGACCCCCCAAGCAAGTCTCAAGGAGAACTTTCAGCTTATGTTCTGGCATGGTATACCCTATGCTTTTACTTAGCCTTCATGAGCCTCCTTTAATAGATGCTGAGAAAAAAGATAACAAATTGCTCATAAACATGTTCTCCATTTTGTAGTAGATTACAAGTCAATATAAGTATAAAGAGAAATTAAAAGTTCTAACCTTTCAACAAGTTTGTTACAAACTGAGTCAACTATGACCCAAAAGCACATGTTAGTACAATGTTATTCCATATCTTGATTTAGTGACACAGATCAAGTGGTTGGCAGAAGAGCACAAACCAAGAATCCACAGGCTACATCCTGATACCAACTAGTGCTATGAGTCAGACCAAGTCACTTAAACTTTCCAGGTCTGGATTTTTTTTTCTTCCTTAATGAAATGAAGAAGTTGAATGATTTGTCTCTTAACTTTCTCCCAATCTGAACATTCCATGATCCTATGACAGTGTAACAGGCCCCAAGGCCTTCCTATCATAAAAGCAACCGTTTCATTCCACTTCAGTCTCTGAAGATTTTGATGTCCTTTCTCTTCAGTCCAAATCACTCACTTGAAAAACCTGAACTGAAATGAAGATTTCATTCATTCAAAAGTAACCTGAAAAGTAGCTGCCATCAGAAGCTCCTTAATGCCTCACTGTGAAACTGACTGAAATGTAAATGTCCTCCAAGGAAGAGGTGTTGACATTTATGGCCAACTTCAACTCACAGATGAGGAAACCAGGATTCTGAAAGGTCCTGTAATTTACCAAATGCCATACAGCATTTGGGTGGGCAAGGTAAGTTCTCATTTATGCTTTATAATTCCTGATCCATCCACAAATCCATTCAAGCAAGACTTACTGAACCTTTACTAGACACTGCTAGGCACTAGTACTAAGGAAACATAAAGTATTAAATACACAGAGTACTAAGACAAACTCATTGCCCTCAAAGAGATCAGAGTCTAGTGGAAGTGAAGAACAAGGGGAGAGTCACAAAATGCTAAAACACTTGCCAAAGCAGAGGTATTTGTGGGATCCTTTGAGAATCCAAAGAAAGGGCTGTTTCATTGTGCTTGAAGAGACATGGAAAGTTTCATAGAGGAGGAGACAACTGAGCTGTATTTTGAAAAATTAGAAGTCTGTAAGGCATGCAGGACATGGGGGAAAAGGCAGAGAGCACAGCACATGCAAAGACATTGAAAGCACACACATGTTTGTGTTTGAGAGACAAAGCAGTTGGATAAGCTTGAACCTAGGATACAGGTTAGGAATGTAAGGAGACATAAAAGAAGAAAAAAGGCAAGAATAAGTATTGCAAAAAAAAAAAAAAAGCTTTGACTTTGCCTAGGAGATGAGGAATGAGCCACTAAAAGACCATCAACAGATACGGAACATAGTTATCCTTGCTTTCAACACAGAGCATGCTCCTATAAAAGAGGGAACAAGAAAAGCCAGCTAATGATTTAGAGAAAAAATTGATTACCACAGAAATGAGAGCACTGGGAGGCTAACACATGTCTATTGCTCTTTCCACTAGTTTGTGCTGGATTTCATTCCCTCCAGCCTGAAAGTGTCATTCATCACATAAACCCCATTCCCCTAGGGAAGACTTTGGAGAGGCTCAAGATTCCTGGAGGGACCAGGGTTAGGATCAGAGCCAACTGCTGCTCATAGCTGGATCAGTGAGTAAAGGCTGAACTGGTACCAAGAGAACCAGGGCCCAAGGAGTCCAGAGACCCACAAGACTCAGTCACAGGTGGCACTGAAGTAGGCATCCACACATCTTGGTTACATCTCATCAGGTGCTTTACTAGTGTAGTAGCTTTGTAACTTTCACAAGGTTATTTCATTTCTCCAAGACTCCAGGTCATAGTAACACCTGCATTGGATCATGTATACATTAAACAAATGATGTACACGAGGCACTTGGCACCGATCTGTCACATGGAAAGCATTCTACAATCCACAGTTGTGATTATTATCACTTAGCATCCTGCAGTCAAGCGCCTTGCCTATTCCTAAAGAAGTCTGGAAACTGGCAGATGGTTCACAAAACACTGTCCTCAAGGTCTCATCCCTTTTCTTCCCTCTAGAGATCTCAGAGAGAAGATATTGCATTTAAAGGGCCCCTCGTGGTTCCAAGTAGCAATTCTTACATTCTTAGGAAGCATATTCATGCTAAGTTCCAAAAAGGATCAGATCTGCTCTTGGAGTAGCTAATAACATTTTTAAAAATTATTTTATTCCTTCTACCACTGAGTAGACCCTCTTTCAAGAAGAACAAGGAATACTAGAACCAAAATATATGTTACAGGCTTATATTTCATATGAAAAAAATAGCATACTTACCTCTATCTTCCTATCTCACAGTAGTTCTGTTACCTAAGAGTTGGGGTTAAGAATGTCCCTTTAGATGGGATCTTTAATGAATTTTCATCCACTCATTTCCTGCCTTCATGAATTAAAAAATGAAAATAAAGCTAAATCTTTTACATTGCCGGAAATTTTCATAAGTCTCAGCACTGTGTAAAAAGTTGGCAATATTAAGAGACCAGCAATAAATATTTCTTGCATAATGAAGCTAGAGGAACAAGGAAGGAACGTTTGGGGAGACTTTTGCCTAAATAATTCTTCAAAACTCTGAAACTTTACTGATGACTTTTACAAACTATAGTCATAATAGAAGTGCTTCCTAGAACTGCAACCTGATAGAGCATTTGGAGAACTTCTGTCAAGCATTTTAGATCAAAGCTGTGGGTTTAAAGTTGAGGTTAATTTCCTCACTTTGTAATGTCAGTACAGTGAAGATCACAAAAGTTTTCGAAGAAAGGGACTGATTAATTGAATTTAACTCTGTATTTTCGGGGTAAGTGGTTGGCAAATGTTATGTTCCCGAAAATATAGTTGATTGAATTGAGCACTCAAGTAAGTCAAACACCCAAACCAGCTGAGCTTGTTTTGGTTAGTTTGATAACCTGCTTTTTCAATTTTGTTTCACCTTGATTAGTCAGACCTCAGACTGAAATGAACAAATGATCTGGTTGAGCCTTCTGGTAGGAAGAAAAATACTGTAGAAAAATGGTCATAATAAAGGGGAGATAGGCTACAAGGATGTATTATACAATATTGGGAATATAACCAATACTTTGTAACAACTGTAATTAGAGTGTAAGCTTGAAAATGTATATTAAATTTTTTTAATTTTAAATGAATGATACAGGTATGTGGAAAATGACACCATTTTTGTTAAAGTATACTTATCTTGTCAAAAGATAAACACTGTGTACATAAGTACAAAAACTTATGTGGAAGGATTTATCCTAAGATAATAGCAGTGAGTTTCTCTGGTTAATAAAATTTGGAGTAATTTTTATTTTCTTTTTATGTGTCATCTCTCTCTTTCTTTCTCTCCCCTATTCTTTTTTTTTTTTTTTTTCAGTGCCTGCAAACTGTTGTTTTATTTTTTTTTTTTTTATTTTGTTTCACAACATTTCAGTGGGTTTTGTCATACATTGATATGAATCAGCCATAGATTTACACGTATTCCCCATCCCGATCCCCCCTCCCACCTCCCTCTCCACCCGATTCCTCTGGGTCTTCCCAGTGCATCAGGCCGGAGCACTTGTCTCATGCATCCCACCTGAGCTGGTGATCTGTTTCACCACAGAGAGTATACATGCTGTTCTTTTGAAACATCCCACCCTCACCTTCTCCCACAGAGTTCAAAAGTCTGTTCTGTACTTCTGTGTCTCTTTTTCTGTTTTGCATATAGGGTTATCACTACCATCTTTCTAAATTCCATATATATGTGTTAGTATGCTGTAATGTTCTTTATCTTTCTGGCTTACTTCACTCTGTATAATGGGCTCCAGTTTCATCCATCTCATTAGAACTGATTCAAATGAATTCTTTTTAAAGGCTAAGTAATATTCCATGGTGTATATGTACCACAGCTTCCTTATCCATTCATCTGCTGATGGGCATCTAGGTTGCTTCCATGTCCTGGCTATTATAAACAGTGCTGCGATGAACATTGGGGTGCACGTGTCTCTTTCAGATCTGGTTTCCTCAGTGTGTATGCCCAGAAGTGGGATTGCTGGGTCATATGGCATTTCTATTTCCAGTTTTTTAAGAAATCTCCACACTGTTTTCCATAGCGGCTGTACTAGTTTGCATTCCCACCAACAGTGTAAGAGAGTTCCCTTTTCTCCACACCCTCTCCAGCATTTATTGCTTGTAGACTTTTGGATAGCAGCCATCCTCACTGGCGTGTAATGGTACCTCATTGTGGTTTTGATTTGCATTTCTCTAATGATGAGTGATGTTGAGCATCTTTTCATGTGTTTGTTAGCCATCTGTATGTCTTCTTTGGAGAAATGTCTGTTTAGTTCTTTGGCCCATTTTTTGATTGGGTTATTTATTTTTCTGGAGTTGAGCTGCAGGAGTTGCTTGTATATTTTTGAGATTAATCCTTTGTCTGTTTCTTCATTTGCTATTATTTTCTCCCAATCTGAGGGCTGTCTTTTCACCTTACTTATAGTTTCCTTTTAAGTGCAAAAGCTTTTAAGTTTCATTAGGTCCCATTTGTTTATTTTTGCTTTTATTTCCAATATTCTGGGAGGTGGGTCATAGAGGATCTTGCTGTGATTTATGTCAGAGTGTTTTGCCTATGTTCTCCTCTAGGAGTTTTATAGTTTCTGGTCTTACATTTAGATCTTTAATCCATTTTGAGTTTATTTTTGTGTATGGTGTTAGAAAGTGTTCTAGTTTCATTCTTTTACAAGTGGTTGACCAGTTTTCCCAGCACCACTTGTTAAAGAGGTTGTCTTTTTTCCATTGTATATCCTTGCCTCCTTTGTCAAAGATAAGGTGTCCATAGGTTCGTGGATTTATCTCTGGGCTTTCTATTCTGTTCCATTGATCTATATTTCTGTCTTTGCCAGTACCATACTGTCTTGATGACTGTGGCTTTGTAGTAGAGTCTGAATTCAGGCAGGTTGATTCCTCCAGTTCCATTCTTCTTTGTCAAGATTACTTTGGATATTCGAGGCTTTTTGTATTTCCATACAAATTGTGAAATTCTTTGGTCTAGTTCTGTGAAAAATACCGTTGGTAGCTTGATAGGGATTGCATTGAATCTATAGATTGCTTTGGGTAGAATAGCCATTTTGACAATATTGATTCTTCCAATCCATGAACACGGTATGTTTCTCCATCTGTTTGTGTCCTCTTTGATTTCTTTCATCGGTGTTTTATAGTTTTCTATGTATAGGTCTTTTGTTTCTTTAGGTAGATATACTCCTAAGTATTTTATTCTTTTTGTTGCAATGGTGAATGGTATTGTTTCCTTAATTTCTCTTTCTGTTTTTTCATTGTTAGTATATAGGAATGCAAGGGATTTCTGTGTGTTAATTTTGTATCCTGCAACTTTACTATATTCATTGATTAGCTCTAGTAATTTTCTGGTAGAGTCTTTAGGGTTTTCTATGTAGAGGATCATGTCATCTGCAAACAGTGAGAGTTTCACTTCTTCTTTTCCTATCTGGATTCCTTTTACTTCTTTTTCTGCTCTGATTGCTGTGGCCAAAACTTCCAACACTATGTTGAATAGTAGTGGTGAGAGTGGGCACCCTTGTCTTGTTCCTGATTTCAGGGGAAATGCTTTCAATTTTTCACCATTGAGGGTGATGCTTGCTGTGGGTTTGTCATATATAGCTTTTATTATGTTGAGGTATGTTCCTTCTATTCCTGCTTTCTGGAGAGTTTTAATCATAAATGAGTGTTGAATTTTGTCAAAGGCTTTCTCTGCATCTATTGAGATAATCATATGGATTTTATCTTTCAATTTGTTAATGTGGTGGATTACATTAATTGATTTGTGGATATTAAAGAATCCTTGCATTCCTGGGATAAAGCCCACTTGGTCATGGTGTATGATTTTTTTAATATGTTGTTGGATTCTGTTTGCTAGAATTTTGTTAAGGATTTTTGCATCTATGTTCATCAGTGATATTGGCCTGTAGTTTTCTTTTTTTGTGGCATCTTTGTCTGGTTTTGGAATTAGGGTGATGGTGCCCTCATAGAATGAGTTTGGAAGCTTACCTTCATCTGCAATATTCTGGAAGAGTTTGAGTAAGATAGGTGTTAGCTCTTCTCTAAATTTTTGGTAGAATTCAGCTGTGAAGCCATCTGGTCCTGGGCTTTTGTTTGCTGGAAGATTTTTGATTACAGTTTCGATTTCCTTGCTTGTGATGGGTCTGTTAAGATCTTCTATTTCTTCCTGGTTCAGTTTTGGAAAGTTATACTTTTCTAAGAATTTGTCCATTTCATCCAAGTTGTCCATTTTATTGGCATAGAGCTGCTGGTAGTAGTCTCTTATGATCCTTTGTATTTCAGTGTTGTCTGTTGTGATCTCTCCATTTTCATTTCTAATTTTGTTAATTTGGTTCTTCTCTCTTTGTTTCTTAATGAGTCTTGCTAATGGTTTGCCAATTTTGTTTATTTTTTCAAAAAACCAGCTTTTAGCTTTGTTGATTTTTGCTATGGTCTCTTTAGTTTCTATTGCATTTATTTCTGCCCTGATTTTTAAGATTTCTTTTCTTCTGCTAACTCTGGGGTTCTTCATTTCTTCCTTCTCTAATTGCTTTAGGTGTAGAGTTAGGTTATTTATTTGGCTTTTTTCTTGTTTCTTGATGTAAGCCTGTAATGCTATGAACCTTCCCCTTAGCACTGCTTTTACAGTGTCCCATAGGTTTTGGGTTGTTGTGTTTTCATTTTCACTCATGTCTATACATATTTTTATTTCTTTTTTGATTTCTTCTATGATTTGTTGGTTATTCAGAAGCGTGTTATTTAGCCTCCATATGTTTGAATTTTTAACAATTTTTTTCCTGTAGTTGAGATCTAACCTTACTGCACTGTGGTCAGAAAAGATGACTGGAATGATTTCAATTTTTTTGAATTTTCCAAGACCAGATTTATGGCCCAGGATGTGATCTATTCTGGAGAAGGTTCCGTGTGCACTTGAGAAAAAGGTGAATTTGATTCTTTTGGGGTGAAATGTCCTATAGATATCAATTAGGTCTAGCTGGTCCACTGTGTCATTTAAGGTTTGTGTTTCCTTGTTAATTTTCTGTTTAGTTGATCTATCCATAGTTGTGAGTGGGGTATTGAAGTCTCCCACTATTATTGTGTTACTATTAATTTCCTCTTTCATACTCGTTAGTGTTTGCTGTACATATTGTGGTGCTCCTATGTTGGGTGCATATATATTTATAAGTGTTATATCTTCTTCTTGGATTGATCCTTTGATCATTATGTAGTGTCCTTCTTTGTCTCTTTTCACATCCTTTATTTGAAAGTCTATTTTATCTGATATGAGTATTGCGACTCCTGCTTTCTTTTGTTCTCCGTTTGCGTGAAATATTTTTTTCCAGCCCTTCACTTTTAGTCTGTATGTGTCTCTTGCTTTGAGGTGGGTCTCTTGTAGACAGCATATATAGGGGTCTTGTTTTTGTATCCATTCAGCCAATCTTTGTCTTTTGGTTAGGGCATTCAATCCATTTACATTTAAGGTAATTATTGATAGGTGTGGTCCTGTTGCCATTTACTTTGTTGTTTTGGGTTCACGTTTATACAACCTTTCTGCATTTCCTGTCTAGAGAAGATCCTTTAGCATTTGTTGAAGAGCTGGTTTGGTGGTGCTGAATTCTCTCAGCTTTTGCTTATCTGTAAAGCGTTTGAATTCTCCTTCATATCTGAATGAGATCCTTGCTGGATACACTAATCTAGGTTGTAGGTTATTCTCTTTCATTACTTTCAGTACGTCCTGCCATTCCCTTCTGGCTTGTAGGGTTTCTATTGATAGATCAGCTGTTATCCTTATGGGAATCCCTTTGTGTGTTATTTGTTGTTTCTCCCTTGCTGCTTTTCATATTTGTTCTTTGTGTTTGATCTTTGTTAATTTGATTAATATGTGTCTTGGGGTGTTTCGCCTTGGGTTTATCCTGTTTGGGACTCTCTGGGTTTCTTGGACTTGGGTGGCTATTTCCTTCCCAATTTTAGAGAAGTTTTCAGCTATTATCTCCTCGAGTATTTTCTCATGGCCTTTCTTTTTGTCTTCTTCTTCTGGGACTCCTATGATTCGAATGTTGGGGCATTTCACATTGTCCCAGAGGTCCCTGAGGTTGTCCTCATTTCTTCTGATCCTTTTTTCTTTTTTCCTCTCTGCTTCATTTATTTCCACCATTTTATCTTCTACCTCACTTATCCTATCTTCTGCCTCCGTTATTCTACTCTTGGTTCCTTCCAATGTGTTTTTGATCTCATTCATTGCATTATTCATTTTTAATTGACTCTTTTTTATTTCTTCTAGGTCTTTATTAAACATTTCTTGTATCTTTTCAATCTTTGTCTCCAGGCTATTTATCTGTAACTCCATTTTGTTTTCAAGATTTTGGATCATTTTTATTATCATTATTCTAAATTCTTTTTCAGGTAGATGCCCTATCTCCTCCTCTTTTGTTTGACTTGGTGGGCATTTTTCATGTTCCTTTACCTGTTGGGTATTTCTTTGCCTTTTCATCTTGTTTAGATTGCTGTGTCTGGGGTGGGCTTTCTGTATTCTGGAGGTCTGTTGTTCCTTTTTATTGTGGAGGATTAACCCAGTGGGTGGGGTTAGACGATTGGCTTGTCAAGGTTTCCTGGTTAGGGAAGCTTGTGTCAGTGTTCTGGTGCGTGGAACTTGATTTCTTCTCTTTGGAGAGCAATGGAGTGCCCAGTAATGAGTTTTGAGATGGGTCTATGTGTTAGGTGTGACCTTGGGCAGCCTGTATGTTTGCGTTCAGGGCTATGTTCCTGCGTTGCTGGAGAATTTGCGTGGTATGTCTTGCTCTAAAACTTATTGGCTCTTGGGTGGTGGTTGGTTTCAGTGTAGGTATGGAGGCTTTTGGACGGTCACTTATTACTTAAAGTTCCATGTAGTCAGGAGTTTTCTGGTGTTCTCAGGTTTTGGGCTTAAGTCTCCTGCCTCTGGATTTCAGTTTTATTCTTCCTGTAGTCTCAGGACTTCTCCAACTATACAGCACTGATAATAAAACTTATAGGTTAATAGCGAAAAGATTCTCCCCAGTTAGGGACACCCAGAGAGGTTCACAGAGTTACATGAAGAAGAGGAGAGGGAGGAGGGAGATAGAGATGAGCAGGAGGAGGAAAAAGGGGGACTCAAGAGGAGAGAGACAGATCTACGCAGTTGTCTGTTCCCAGAGTGTTCTCCGTAGCCCAGACACCCACAACGATTCACAGAAATGGACTGGGAAGAGAAGGGGAAAGGAGGAAATAGAGGTGTTCTGAGGTAGAAAACGGAGAGTCAAGATTGGGAGAGAATAATCTTCGGTTTAAAAATAGGGCTTCTCTTCTTTTTTTTTTTTTTTTGTAAGGTTATAGTGTATTGAAAATGAAAATTAAGGAGTAGTAGAGGAGTACTAGAGGACTTTAAAAGAAATAAGAGAAAAAGAAAAATAGAAAATAGAAGTCTCTCCCCTATTCTTGTGCACTCTCTCTCTCTCACACCCTGTTAGCATCTCTTCAATATAAAAACAGCTATTAATTACTGAAATATACCATGTATTCCCAACTATGTATATAAACCAAACCATCAAAAACTTCTGCTTAGAGTTATTAGTATAACAGGTTAAAGCAATTGGCCACACAGTAATGATTGTCATCCCGTTTCTGGCTCACCATGTTCCTTACAATGCACTGTTTCCCATAGTTTAAGCTTAACCCTGTGAGTTAGACATTCTTATTATTCTACTTCTACAGATAAGAAAAACCAAGGATGCTACATAATTTGTCAAAATAGGTAGGTATGCTATTTTTTTTTCATATGAAATAAAAGCCGGTAACATATATTTTAAAACTAATCAGTTGTAAAAGTCCAAAACTTTTGATGGTCCAAACCAATAATGGCAATGTATGTGTACAATAGTCGTTCAGTCATGTGTGACTCCTTGTGACCCCATGGATGGTAGCCCACCCGGCTCCTCTATCCATGGAATTCTCCAGGCAGGAATACTGGAGTAGCCATTCCCTTCTCCAGATCTTCCCAACCCAGGGATCGAACCCAAGTCTCCCGCATTTCAGGCAGATTCTTTTCCATCTGAGCCACCAATAATGGCAGAAACTGTTCTTATTCACCACACTAAGGTGTTAACAAAAAGTCACAGATATGTGCAAAAGCATCTTCAGTAGTGTTAAGCTACTAAATTTTGATAATTTACTTCTGCTTTGTCCCATCTGAATTGATATAAAGGCAGCAGCTACATTCACCAACTTCACCCAGTTTGCTCTATTTTTCAGTTTTTTCTTAAGCTTTCCACTCTGTCTTCTGGTTGTTTCATGTTAAACTTCCTTAGCCTGTTAACTGGTGTGCCTTTCTCCTAGGGAAAGGGATACATGAAGAAGATAGTGTCATATGGCTATTCAATGGGTTACAGCACAGCTGTAAAATATATTAAGGACAATCATGAAGGACTTTATGAACTGATATGGAGTGATTTCCAAGACACAGTGTTAAGTGAAAAAAGCAAAGTGCAAAATATGACACTCTAGAATATGACACTCTAAGGAAAAAATATTTACAAGAAAATACATGTGCAAGTGCCCACTTGTGCAAAGGAAATATGAGAAGGATTAAACTGAAACCAGAGAGACTGGTTATGTAAAGGGGGTAGATGGGAAAGAGCTGGAAAGAAGAGGGAATGGGTGTGAAGTAGCAGGGACAAGATGGAGTGACACCCCTCTGAGTATGTCATTTGGTTAGGTTCTAGCCTGTAGAAGCATAGAAGCATATTTCACATGTTCACATAACCCCGAAGCAATCAATAATTAAAACTATCTTTGAGGAATGAGGGTGGAAATACCAAAATGCAATACTAAACTAAATAAATGAATCTCACTCTATTACAAAGGAATCACACTGAAGGGATAGGGAATAATAAAACTAACTTAAATAATTGTGGAAAACAGTGTCTTGACTGGATAGTGTAAAACTAAAGTTAAAAATAAGTGTATCAATGCTATAATTAAGTCAGTACGTGTGTTTCTTATAGTAATATGGGTTACAATTCCGAAAGTACTTTATATGCATGCACATGACAGTGAAAGTGAAAGTTGCTCAGTTGTGTCTGACTCTTTGTGTCCCCATGGACTATACAGTCCATGGAATTCTCCAGGCCAGAATACTGGAGTGGGTAGCCGTTCCCTTCTCAAGGGGATCTTCCCAACCCAGGAATCCAACTGGGGTCTCCTGCATTGCAGGCAGATTCTTTACCAACTGAGCTATCAGGGAAGCCCATGCACGCACATAGAATTCAACAAATAAATAAATGTATAATAGAAATTATATTGTATTATGCAGGTTAGTATCCTTGTGTATATTTCCCACCTCTGCCCACTGAGAAGGCTTAGAGCAATGACTTCCCAGTAGTAAAAAAGCACACCTACCATTAAGGTCACAGTTTCTAAACCCTATTCCCCAGCAAAAGAAAACTTGGAGAAGTGGTTGATTCTAGGATGAGGGTAGGGAAAATATAAATGAGCCTGGAATAATAGTGTGAAGCAAAAAGATGCTAAAAAACTTTTGTAAAAGATAGGGCTTATCAAGAGAACACAAGCACCAATCTGAAGAAGCTCCTAGAAAACCAAAGTTGAAACAAGTTGAGTGAAAAAATTAAATAATACTATTTAATCTATTTATCCAATACAATATTTAATTTAATACTATTTATCCAATACAATATTGGATTATGACCCATAGAATCAAATAAATATCCATGAGTCCATACTTGTGGATATAAATGACCAATTATCTAGATAGACGGGAGAGAAAGGGGGCTCTTCTTTGCTATAGAATTACAATTAATAAATGTCAAAGGATAGGCAAGAATGGAAAATCACCATTAAGTAAATACCATAGTAATGACTGGTACAGAACTGAGATCCTCTGATATGCTAAAAACAGTGGATGAAAGTTTGAAGAGAAACAAGATTTTCAGTCTCAAAGCATTTCCTCCAAGATCTTTGTTAACAACAAGGGAAAACATTGTAACTGTCAAATAAAGAAACCCAGCAGAAACTAAATTAACCAAGTGATCAAGGTCAACATTATACCAGTCATGAAACAATTTGACATCATGACTCACATGCTATGATGCATTCAGTAGGACACAACATTGTTTTTGTGGAATTCTTTCCAAAATTAGATACCTCAGTCCAACATGGGAAAAGACCAGACACACCCAACTTTAGGGACACTTGGCAAAACAATTGCTCTATACGCTTCAAAAATGGCAAAGTCATAATGGTTAAAGAAGAACTGTTATAGACTTTAGGAGGCTATGGAGAAATAGCAAAATGTAATGTGGGATCCTGAAGGATCGATGTGGGATCCCAGAAAAAAACAACAAAACATTAATCAAAAAATTGGTGATATTAGCATATGGTCTTTAGTTACTAGTATTATACCAGTGTTAATTGCTTGGCTGTACTAACTGCACTATGGTTAAGTAAGAGTTTAACACTGAGGGAGTCTAGGGCAGGGATCTATGGAAACTCTCTGTACTAGTTTTGCTACTTTTTTCTACATCTATAATCAGTTCAAAATCAAAAGTGAAAAGTATTGTGTTTACTCCAACAGAATTGAAAATGCTTTTGAAGAAGTAATTCTCTTTTGAGGGTGAAGACCAAATTTGGTGGGGTGGGGGTACTCTAATGTGAAAATAATATCAGGGAAACTACATGTGGTTAAAATTCCCACTTTTGGACGGTTACAACTCAAGAATCCATATCAACCAATCCTGTTCCTTGTATCAACACCGTTATGGGTTTTTATTCTTCAACTAAAATCCATCTAAATTTTCCAGTTCCTCTTCCCACAGACAGGATCTCAAGAAGCTTTTTGTCATCTCTTAGCTGTTAACAACTCCAACTGCAAAAAGCCTCTAGTACATTTGATTTTCAGCCTAAAAGAACCCTGCGGCTTAGATGGACAACTCAAGCAGTTTATTTCACTTTTGTCTGCTGAGGTGCTGTATTTATTTGCTTTCTCACATCATGAAGAAGCCAGGTTATTTTTTTTTCTTTTTTTCTACTCCTCTATTCCATTCTCCCCTATTTAACAGTGTCTGTCAGCAGAAGAGCTACCAAGAGGCAGCTCAGCAAGTTAATCAGTGAGGGCCCCAGCGCCCAGGAACTGTTTGTTACAACAGCAAAGGGAATGAAGCATATATAATGAAGCCTCCAAGCAACAGACTAATTAATACGTCTCTCTTCTTTGAAGAAAATGACCCAATATTGAACTCCAGTGAATTAGACAACATTTTAATTTACTATCTGCTGAAAGGATGGCTACTTTATAAAATGCATTCCTATTTATTCATTCTCTGATACCACTAGTAGTCATTCAAATAGGACCCTCTGGCCAAGATCTTAAGAGAAACACTACTAGGACAAGTAGCTATTTAATATGTGCCACATACTCAGGCCTCTTGTTTCTATCAAAGGAGACGCCATATTGACAGGCTCCTGTGTGTAGTGAACACGCAGGCACTGTGAGGAACTTTTACATGTCGCTTCCTGCTTCCCGGCCTCCACTTCTCCTCATGTTGCCTTTGGTAGAATGTTCGCAAAGATTTGCCTTCCAGACAACAATTTAGAAAATAGGCAGACAATAAATACCCTCAGAAATAATAGGAGAGGGACTTCCCTGGCAGTCCAGAGGTTAAGACATCACTTTCCATTTCAGGGGGTGTGGACGCAATCCCTGATCAGGGAGCTAGGATCCCACAAGCCTCCTGGCCAAAAAACCAAAACATAAACAATATTGTAACAAATTCAAGGAAGACCTTAAAGTGGTCCAGATTCTTTTTTTTAAATCTTTTAAAAAATTAAGTTCATAAAAAAGAAAAAGAAATAATGGATGAAATCTCCCCTGATAGTCAAACAGAAAACTGCTGAGGAATTAACCTAGAGCCAGCATGGCAAACTCCCAAGCCTCACTTTGTTGTCAGTCACAGGAATGTGAAAATCCTAAGACTTCTGAGGCTTTCCTCATCTGGGTACTAAGACCATAGAGGCAGATGGCCTTCAGTAAATTTTCTCGCTCAAAACCATTCTGCCAATAGTCAAGTGTTCTTTGTGTTTTATTCGCCAGGTCTAGCAAATAAAAAATACAGGCTATCTACAACCCATGCAATACTTGGGACGTACCCTAGAAATCATTCATCACTTAGTTGGAATTCAAATTTAACTGAATGTCCTATATTTTGTCTAGCAATTCCCCTCCGCCTTCTGAGAAATGATACATAATACTACAATTTAACTTCCAGGCCTGAATTCTCATACAAATCCACCAGTTTCTCACTGTGGGTCTTGAGCTATTTATTTAATGTGTATACTTCCCCATCTGTAAAATGAAATAATAAAAATAAAAACTTCCTTCTAGGGTTGTTGTGAAGAGTAACTCTAAAAATCTCTTGAGTGCTTAGCATAGTACTATGCGGCCACAAAATGCTTGCTCTTATTGTTGTAGTTACCTTATTATTATTGTTCACACTGAAAAAAATATTGTTGAAAGAGCAAACAGGTCAGTAAGCAAAGTCTAGATTTTATCAGAAAGGTAGAAAATGTCTTTGCTAAGCAAGGTGGAAGGAGAAGTCTGCGAATAAATTGAGAATCCTTAAATTACATTGTAGGATTTTCCTGTAATCCCTTAATAATAATTACTGTCAGACTTCAGAATAAGGAATGCTTACCGAACTTCCTTGTGATGTTTTATACATTTCATTTTTCACTTCAGTTAGGAATAAAAGGCAGAAGAATTGGAGTGAAACAACTGAGATAAGCCAAAACAAAAATGAGGAAAAGGTATATATGTAAATTAAGAACATACTTATTACTAACCCTTCAATAAATGAATTGACATTGACCTCTAATAAAACATTTCTGTGTAGAGACTGGTTGACAATCCCTTTCCAAGATTACCTATGCCTGGAAAACAGCCAATATTTAAGCCTTTCTCTTGAAGGGTCCTATCTGCCTCTTCCACCTTCATTTCCTCAAGAAGTCTCCTAAGAACCCATCAACAGCAATACAAAGGCTGGAAAATAACATTTTCCTCTTGGCTGGATGCAAAAACCAGAAGAGCAAAAAGGTTCTCAATGAAAACTGTTTGAATCACTATCAACTCATTCTTTCTGCTGACTAGAGAGGTAAAAAAACACAAATAAGAGTAGCTCTCAGTCTCCAGTCACATCAACAGTATCCAAAGAACATTCCCTTTTCCCCAAGAGCCAGGGTCAACACAAATGATTCATTTTCTTTATAACTAGTAGTCATAGTAGTAGTAGTAGTCACTCAGTTGTATCCAGCTCTTTGCGAACCCCACGGAATATGGCCTTCCAGGCTCCTCTGTCCATGGGATTCTCCAGGCAAGAATACTAGAGTGGATTGCCATTCCCTTCTCCAAACTAGTAGTCATAGGTATCCATAGTTGATGGTGTTCCACAGACTCACATAGGTCTTTTTTTCATATCTAGCCTCAAGAGATTAATTATTCCTGTCAGCTCAAGTCTGTCTTCCTGTTAAGAAATTCCAGTGGGGTTTTTTCCCTATTCAATCAGACAAACTCCAGATTCAAACACTTTAAGGAAATTTATTTCCCGCTTTACATTGCTGCCACGCCTAAAGAATATGTAGATCCCTGTAACGTTTTCCTCTTCTCCCCTGTAACTTCATCAATAAGAGACTAGTCTGACAGCTTTCTCAGTTTCGTAAGTACACACTGATATTTGCTGTGGAGGATTTTCCCAATGACTATAAGAGCTCTGTTCTAGTCAACCCATTCCCATTTTTAATAGCAGCTTTAAAAATGAACTAGATTTGGTCAGGCTGAGAGCTGAGTACATTAAAAGACAGCCTCTGCACATGTATGTGTGACCTCTCAGCACAGAGGCCCACACTCACTCAATTTGGGGATATCAGTTACCTAAAAATGAATGGCCCTTTAAAGAAATGAGAACAAAGATGTCCACATTAAAATATTTTATAAAACCTAAGTTCATCACCATAAAATTAGGGCTTTATTAGTATTATTTTGAGAAGAAATGGGAAGAAGTTATAAAAAAACCTCTGAGGTTTGAAAGTTTCCAAAGAGGAAACATGATGAAGGAAAAATTATATTGTGGTATTACAAAGACCCTACTCTACTACCTCAATAATCTCAGATATGCAGAGGATACCACTCTTATGGCAGAAAGAAAGAGGAGAGGAAGAGCTGGCTTAAAACTCAACATTCAAAAAATGAAGATCATGGCATCTGGTCCCATCAATTCAGTTCAGTTCAGTCGCTCAATTGTGTCCAACTCTTTGCAACCCCATTAACTGCAGCACACCAGCCCTCCCTGTCCATCACCAACTCCCGGAGTTAACCCAAACTCATGTCCATTGAGTCGGTGCTGCCATCCAACCATCTCATCCTCTGTCATCCCCTTCTCCTCCTGCCCTCAATCTTTCCCAGCATCAGGGTCTTTTCAAATGACTCAGCTCTTCGCATCAGGTGGCCAAAGTATTGGAGTTTCAGCTTCAGCATCAGTCTTTCCAATGAACACCCAGGACTGATCTCCTTTAGGATGGACTGGTTGGATCTCCTTGCAGTCCAAGGGACTCTAAAGAGTCTTCTCCAACACCACAGTTCAAAAGCATCAATTCTTCAGTGCTCAGCTTTCTTTATAGTCCAACTCTCACATGCATACATGACTACTACTGGAAAAACCATAGCCTTGACCAGATGGATCTTTGTTGGCAAAGTAGTGTCTCTGCTTTTTAATATGCTGTCTAGGTTGGTCATAACTTTCCTTCCAAGGAGTAAGTGTCTTTTAATTTCATGGCTGCAATCACCATCTGCAGTGATTTTGGAGGCCCCAAAAAATAAAGTCAGCCACTGTTTCCCCTGTTTCACCATCTATCTGCCATGAAGTGATGGGACTGGATGCCATGATCTTAGTTTTCTGAATGTTGAACTTTAAGCCAACTTTTTCACTCTCCTCTTTCACTTTCATCAAGAGGCTCTTTAGTTCCTCTTCACTTTCTGCCATAAGGGTGGTGTCATCTGCATATCTGAGGTTATTGGTATTTCTCCTGGCAATCTTGATTCCAACTTGTGCTTCTTCCAGTGCAGCATCTCTCATAATGTACTCTGCATATAAGTTAAATAAGCAGGGTGACAATATACAGCCATAACGTACTCCTTTTCCTATTTGGAACCAGTCTGTTGTTCCATGTCCAGTTCTAACTGTTGCTTCCTGACTAGCATACGGATTTCTCAAGAGGCAGGTCAGTTGGTCTGGTATTCCCATCTCCTTCAGAATTTTCCACAGTTTATTGTGATCCACACAGTCAAAGGCTTTGGCGTAGTCAATAAAGCAGAAATAGATGTTTTTCTGGAACTCTCTTGCTTTTTTGATGATCCAGCAGATGCTGGCAATTTGATCTCTGGTTCCTCTGCCTTTTCTAAAACCAGCTTGAACATCTGGAAGTTCACAGTTCACATATTGCTGAAGCCTGGCTTGGAGAATTTTGAGCATTACTTTACTAGCGTGTGAGATGAGTGCAATTGTGCAGTAGTTTGAGCATTCTTTGGCATTGCCTTTCTTTGGGATTAGAATGAAAACTGGCCTTTTCTAGTCCTGTGGACACTGCTGAATTTTCCAAATTTGCTGGCTATTGAGTGCAGCACTTTCACAGCATCATCTTTTAGGATTTGAAATAGTTCAACTAGAATTCCATCACCTACACTAGCTTTGTTCATAGTGATGCTTCCTAAGGCCCACTCGACTTCATATTCCAGGATGTCTGGCTCTAGGTGAGTGATCACACCATGATTATCTGCGTCATGAAGATCTTTTTTGTACAGTTCTTCTGTGTATTCTTGCCAACTCTTCTTAACATCTTCTGCTTCTGTTAGGTCCCTACCATTTCTGTCCTTTATTGAGCCCATCTTTGCATGAAATGTTCCCTTGGTATCTCTGATTTTCTTGACGAGATCTTTAGTCTTTCCCATTCTGTTGTTTTCCTCTGTTTCTTTGTGTTGATTGCTGAGGAAGGCTTTCTTATCTCTCCTTGCTATTCTCTGGAACTCTGCATTCAAATGGGTATATCTTTCCTTTTCTCCTTTGCTTTTCATTTCTCTTCATTTCACAGCTATTTGTAAGACCTCCTCAGACAGCCATTTTGCCTTTTTGCATTTCTTTTTCTTGGAGATGGTCTTGATCCCTGTCTCCTGTACAATGTCATGAACTTCTATCCATAGTTCATCAGGCACTCTGTCTATTAGATCTAGTCCCTTAAATCTGGTCCCATCACTTCATGCAAATAGATGGGGAAACAATGACAGACTTCATTTTCTTGGGCTCCAAAATCACTGCAGATGGTGACTGCAGCCATGAAATTAAAAGACACTTACTCCTGGGAAGAAAAGCTATGACCAACCTAGACAGTGTATTAAAAAGCAGAGACATTACTTTGCCAATAAAGGTCCATGTAGTCAAAGCTATGGCTTTTCCAGTAGTCATGTATGGATGTGAGAGCTGGACCATAAAGAAGACTGAGTGCCCAATAATTGATGCTTTTGAACTGTGGTGTTGGAGAAGATCCTTGAGAGTCCGCTGGACTGCAAGGAGATCAAACCAGTCAATCCTAGAAGAAATCAGTCCTGAATATTCATTGGAAGGACTAACAATGAAACTGAGGCTCCAATACTTTGGCCACCTGATGCAAAGAGCCGACTCATTAGAAAAGACCCTGATGCTGGGAAAGATTGAATGTGAGAGGAGAAGGGGACGACAGGGGACAAGATGGTTGGATGGCATCACCGACTCAATCAACATGAGTTTGAGCAAATTTTCCAGGAGATAGTGAAGGACAGTGATGCCTGGCGTGCTGCAGTCCATGGGGTCACAAAGAGTCAGGTATGACTGAGTGGCTGAACAACAACTCTATTACAATTATTGTATAGTCTGAGCCTCAGTTTCATCTATAAAATGCAAATAACCATGCCAAACTCAGTTTGTTGAGGTTTTCCTGGTAGTTCAGAGGTAAAGAATCCATCTGCCAAGCAGGAGATGTGATTTTGATCCCTGGGTTGGGAAGATCCCCTGGAGAAGAAAATTGCAACCCATCCCAGTACTCTTGCCTGGAGAATTCCATGCACAGAGAAGCCTAGTGACCTACAGTCCATTGGGTCGCAAAAGAGTGGAACATGACTTAGCAACTACACAACAACTCAGTTTGTTGTTTGATTAAGCATAATAGTGTATATGAGACCACCAAGCAATAGTGTCTGACAGTTAGTAGATGTTCAATAAATGCTAATTCCATCATACCCTTTTCAGCATTCCCTTTTGAAATGAAAATGTAATTGAAGAAGCCACAATGTGACTTGTTATTATTTTATAATGTTTTCTTTATCAGTCTGGAAGGAACATGAACAGGGAAAAACAAGCACATGGTAGGAAAGGATCAATAACTTGTGATGAGGAGAGATGAATCTTCCTGTCAGAATTCACTACAGAACACACTAGAAGCAAAGTTTATTCTTAGGCCTAATTAAACTTACAAAGTTTATCTTCTCTTTTCCCTCAGAATGGAATTCTTCACCCAAGACAGAGTCTACTATTACTGTGAAAATGAATCATGAAGATAGATCTGGAAAAAGAAAAATCATCTAAGCAATGGAGAACCCTCTAAAGAATGCATGCATCTTTCTCGACCCTGGGTGACAAATTACAGAATCAGAAGCACAGAGATGGGATCTCATATGAACACTTCTTAAAGGTTCTGTAGGTGACTGGTGCCCGACGAGGTTAGATTACCACATTGATGCAGTGCAAGCTTGTGCCTGGAAGGTAAGAGCTCTTAATCAGAGAGCTGAACAAAATTAGTATGCACTGAAACAGTAGCTGAAATAAAGTCGAAAACCTGTAATAGAAGAGCCTGTGACAAGTTCCCCCAGAGGATTAGATAACCATGGGATCTCTTCCCTTAAAGAAAAAAAAAAAATCTACGTGGAAAAGAGTCTTGTCTATTGTATTAAGGTTTTTCCCTACCTGGCCCCACTCTCAACCTCATGCACTGAAATAGCAAGCAGTTAATGCATGACCCAGTTTATCTCATGAGGAAGTACATTCAGTAAAATTGTCCAGTGTCATCAAAACTGTATGGAATATACACCTAGACTCAAAATTTACTTTGGCTCCTTAACAAGGTTCTGAAACACAGTGAAATTTAATGTGGGTAGGTGGAAGGAGAAAGCTGGTAGACGAAAGAAGAGGGCAGTGAGTTTGTCAGAGAAACCCCGAGAAAAGACTTTGAAGGAGAGTGAAGGTTGTTAGCTCTAATTCATAGGGACCTGGGAATCCACAGAGCTCTAAAGACTGGCTTGGTGTAGTATTTAATCGAGAGGAAAATGCCATGAAAAGAGGCAGGAAGGACAGACTACAGGAGATGGTGCCAAATGCTGGAAGAAGGAAAACTACAATTGATCAGACCAGAGATGGAAAGTCCCTGAGCTAAAGCTCTGTCAGGGGCCTGGGAATGAGGGGAAGATAGCATGTTAGAGGCAAATTATGACAAAAGTTAACCTAAAATCATTTAAAGACTAGTTTTGATTCCTTAATTGAGAGATGAGAACATTGTCCTGGGATTGGGTGAAAATCATAGAAAGTTTGTTGTTCAGCCAGTAAGTCATGACCAACTCTTTGCAACCCCATGAACTGCAGCACACCAGGCTTCCCTGTCCTCCACTATCTCCTGGAGTTTGTCAAATTCATGTCCATTGAGTCGGGGATGCTATCTTACCTTCTCATCTTCTGCCATCCCCTTCTCCCTTTGCCTTCTATCTTTCCCAGCATCATGGTCTTGAAACTTTATCTTCATTATGCTCCACTCAAACCAATGAACATAGGACCCAAATTTTGTAGGGAAATGGTACACTTTCTGCAGTTGAAAGATTTCCAGCATAAGGGAAAAACTTAGTTCACTTACTTACAATCATTATCAGTCCGTGTCTTTTTCCTCTACAGAACTCTAAACTTCTTATGGCCTTTGCATCTTTCTTGGTGCCTAGTGAAATGCCTGCCTAGAATATCTTGAATTTAATTTGATTATAAATCATAATTTTATCAGAAGCCATCTGGTCTGAGTTAAGTCATATAAAACTAGGTTGAAACAGCTTCATCACTTATTAGCTGAATGATACTGAGTAAATTAATTATACTCTAAACTCAGCTTTCTCATCTATAAAATCCAATTATTGAAAAGATTAAAAGAGATAATATGTATAAAGTACTTACCACAGTGCCTAGCAAATTACAAGCATTTAACAAATGCTAGTTCCCACTATTTTTATCATTGAGCTCTTTATTTTTGCTTCTCACACACACAATCCATGGTATCAAGTTCCACATACATCAGTTAGCCAGAAACCCAAGTAAATCAATGAATAAGAAAAGAACACTAATCAATCTTCCAATTTTTCTATTTTGACAAGATCCTGGCAACTGGGAGTGAGGGGGGAAAATATCTGCTGCAAAGATGTATCACCTCTATTATCAAAACAGAGTCAGATGATGTCACAGTTAAGAGAAGTCTTTACAAATGAAGATGATTCTACTAATAATATTAAATATATTGCTATTTCCAACCTTCTACAAAGACTCAAGCAAAAAAAAAGGGGGAAATACTCCCCAGAAAAACAATAGAGATATCTTGGCTTTTGAAGAAATGTAGAAAACAGAAAACACAGCTTTAGTTGTCAAAAAGCAGACAATGTTTGATCAGAACCAGAAAGAAAATTAATAAACTAATTAATACATTCTTCTGGCCCAAAGACAACACTGTTCTTAGAATGTTTGCTTATCATTAAAAACAAAATTATTTGATAGTTTAAGAAGTTATGCATTCAGAGAAGATGACTAGGGAGAACTGGAAGCAATCATCTTAATATATTTTGAGCAGACTCAAGAAATTATTGGAACCTTAGACTGAGACCTAGATTTGGCTGTGTTCTAGACCCAAAAAGTTATCTGTGCATGATATTTCTCAGATACATATTTAGAAAGGAATTGAATTGAACTGAAATATGCAAATGGCATCAGGCTATGTCACTTCCAAGGAAATGTTAAAACCCAAACTATTACTATTTTGAAAATAGCACCATTTAATTTTCTTCTTTATCTGCCTCTCCCACTTTCTATATGTATCGAGGGATATTCCGGATCTACCCCACCAAAACTGGTTTAGCAATACTTAAAATTCAGCAAAGAACACTCCCACCCCCAGGATATACCTTCTTCATCATTATGGATGACTGGCATATAAAAAAATATGATGCCTAGAATTGGGGTCAGTTCTTCTCTTGCAAATATTCACACATCAAACAATTCTCCTTCCTCATTTTCATAAAGACTATTCTGACCATATTATCATAGCTAAAGGACAAAGCATATCGCTCTCAAAACTCAATTGATCTTAGTTATCTAAGTCTTACTCTGCAAGAAGATAATGGAAATTCTTTCTCTGTGTAAAAGGGTTAAGCTTAGAGGGAAAAAAGTGAAAGATTTTCTGGTTCATTCTAAATAGGCTTTGGAGAAAGAATCGCTATGTGCAAAACACCTCACCTCCCGCATTTCATTGATCAAAGCGTTTTGTAAAACAAGCAAATGCAGAATTTTGAGAGGCATTTCAAGGCTTGTCTTTGGGAAGTTAATTCCCTTTGCTAATTTATCATTGATTTCCATTGTCTTTTCCTCTCTTATGCCATCACCGCGTATAAGAGAATATAACAAGATTCTCATTTGTCTAAAACTTAGCTTGAATTGTTCACAAGGTGGATACTCACGGGGGCTGTACAGGGTAGGATGTGTGCATTCATTCAGATCCTACTAACACCACGGCATCTTCAAGCTTTTCAGAAAACAAACTGAAAGAAATATTTTATTCCAAGGAAAGACTGACACTGTAGAATAGCGAAAGTAGCCTAAACTTTTGATTTGTACTACTGTGAGTAAAACTTACAGTAGTTTATGTTTAAATGAATGCTGGGAATGGACTAGAATAGAATGTACCTTAATTGATTTATGGATACTGTGTTTCTTAATAACTCACAGTTAGCAATTTCCAATTTTAACCAATCCCCTTCAATAAGAGCTTTCTCAAAACACTTAACATCATTTTCTTTGAATACCTGTGGTTAGAGCAAATGTTGCCCACCACGATAACCTGATCAGCTAAGCCTACAGAAAGTGTTTCACTCCTCCTGCCCACGTATTTGGTCGGCCCAGTGGTTTGCCCTGTAGGTCAGATTGTTTCATCAGATTGTTCCTGTGTACTCTCCCCCTCCACTAAGTTTTATGCTCCGTATTCAAGATGGTTATATTGTCCAGTGACTTCAATCCTATAGTCATTTCCTCATTCGTGAAAACTGTAAACATCTTTGACCTTGACTTATCTTCTAATATATCACTTTCTAACCTTTGTAAACATACATATACAATTACATATGTCTATGTGAATAACTTGGAGAAGGCAATGGCACCCCACTCCAGTATTCTTGCCTAGAAAATCCCATGGATGGAGGAGCCTGGTAGGCTGCAGTCCATGCGGTCACTAAGAGTCGGACACGACTGAGCAACTTCACTTTCACTTTTCACTTTCATGCATTGGAGAAGGAGATGGCAACCCACTCCAGTGTTCTTGCCTGGAGAATCCCAGGGACGGGGGAACCTGGTGGGCTGCACCAGGACCCCATGTCTATGGGGTCGCACAGAGTTGGACACGACTGAAGTGACTTAGCGGCAGCATATGAATAACTTATTCAACTCTTCTGCATGCAAACCAATTAACTCACTCAGAGTTTGGTTTTGGTTTTTGTGTTAAGACCAGATAGACTCCAGTTTAGAAAGATTTTTGCTTGGCCTATAGCACAATGGCAGTGACAAAAATAACAGTCTGTATTATCAATTCACCCTATTTTGACCAGCTTCAAAGGACTATTTCATTTTTACATTCCTGATACCATTGAGTCACTGGTCTATTTTCATTTATAACATGAGCATTACTACTTTCTTAGCATAGTAATTTCTGCAACTCATGCAATTAATAAATATGATTGAATTTGAATTTTTCTGAATTTTTAAAAATAGAGATCACTATAAAGAGGAGCTGCTTGTACCAAATATAGTCCAAAAACATGAACACTACCAGATAATTTACCAAAAAGCACTTACTAAGCATTTATTTTGTTAATTAGGCATCTCTGTCCTTAGAGTTTCTATGTAGAGACATCATCTAGATCAGAGCTGCTCAATAGAAATAGGATGTGAAATAGCAAGTAAAATATGTAATTTAAAATTTTCTAGTAGACACAACTAAAAAGGCAAAAAGAAACAGGTGAGATTAATTTATTATAACACTAAACTATTCATATGAATTTTATTAAACCCAATGTATGTGAAATATTGGGCTTCCCAGATGGCGCTATTGGTAAATATGCCAATACATATGCCAATGCAGGAGACATAAGATATGCAGGTTCCATCCCTGGGTGGGGAAGATCTTCTGGAGGAGGGCATGGCAACCCACTCCAGTATTCTTGCCTGGAGAATCCCATGAACAGAGGAGCCTAGCAGGTTGCAGTTCATAGGTTGCAAAGAGTCAGACATGACTGAAGCGACTTAGCACGCACATATGCAAAATATCATTTCAATATGTAATCACATAAAAACTACTGAGATATTTAACATTATTTTATATTAAGCTTTCCAAATCTGCCGCGTATATATTTACACTTACAGTGAGTTCAGACTAGCACCTTTCAAGCATTTGGTGCTGCATATGGACAGTGGCTATTGTATTGCACTGCACAGGTCCAAATCTGTGGTTTGCAACCTCACTGCTCACTTGTGGAGCTTCTATAAATTTTTATTCTCAGGCCACTCCCCTCCCAAGCCAATTAACTCAGAATATCTGCAAGTAAGACCCAAACATCCATATTTTTTAAAGTTCCCAGGTGGCCGCAATGAGCAGCCAAAATTGACAACCACTTGTCAAAGACAATATGGAGGTTGGACACGAATGTCCTCATTTGTTCATTTAAATGTCATGGGGGGCAATGGTGAGTGACATCATGGAGCTCATAATTTGTGTGTGTGTGTGAGAGACATTAAAACAAATATCCACAATGCTGTGATAATCACACAAATAAAAATGTAAAACAAAATATACAATAGGATAGTAAAGAGAGAAAGAGCAATGATGCCTGATGAAAACCTATTCCTCATGCATTAGCTGCTAGATTGGTAAATGTCATCAGATTGGAGTGAAGAGTATTTTTTGAAAGAGACAATAGATTTTTGAAAGGTATTTTAGTTGGTGCCATGAAAGCCTCCTTCATCAGACCCTAACTAATTCAGATTTTATAATTTCTGATAGACATTGAGGAAGAATATACTTTTGCCCTACATCTGGGGAGAAAACAAAAATGTTTGCTAAGAAAAATATTTTAACAGATCATTTAAACTTATCAATACTTTATCTAAACAAATAAAAAAAACGGACATATTCACAAGTGAAGCTCTCTGAATCTAAATCAGTTTACTGCACTATATGGATTAAAATGTCATTAAAGTTATTCAGTTATATTTTTTAAAGAAAAGCATAGTAATTTAGACTTATTCCAAATGTATGAGTTTTTTGTGATATGAATACAAATTCTCTTGAATCTGTTCTTCTACTGTCTAATATACTTCCTAGTACGCTAAATTTTTGAGGAAGTTTTCCACCATAGAGTCTACTGCAGTTGCAAAATAAAAATATGCCTCTTGTACACACCCTACATTTTAAGCTTTTTGTTACCTTTTTCTGACTAATGCATCCCTGGGGCTTGTGGCTCAGATGGTAAACAATCTGCCGGCAATTCAGGTTTGATCCCTGAATCAGGAAGACCCCCTGGAGAGGTGCATGGCATCCCACTCCAGTATTCTTGCCTGGAGAATTCCATGGACAGAGGAACCTGGTGGGCTACGGTCCATGGGGTTGCAAAGAGTCAGACATGACTGAAGCAACATAGCACTGAAGACATCCTTATTCCTTTATTTGCTCAAAGATGAGCTCAGAATGTTTTTCCTTCCTGAAACCCTCGCTGACTACCCCCCTCCACCCCCTCCCATAACCCCTTCCTCTGTGTCTTCTGGGATGCTGCGGACAAGCTTCTCATGACACTTGTGTATATCAACAAATAAACACAAAACTGAGTGATTCCTGTTTGAAAGATTATGAGCTGCTTGAGGGCAATTCATGTCTTTTCATCTTCCTGTCTCTAGCCACGAGCATAATGTGTGATACTTAGTAAGTAATCAAAGATATTGCTCAAGCTAGATTAAAACACAGAAAACAGTGCCTTGTGAAACCAAAGCAAGAGCCAAATATATACTTCCACAAGAATAATGGAAAAGATTTATACACCGAGTAAGGAAGTACAGAGGTTTCTTAAAATTGTTAGTGATGATGTCACCTTAAAAGGAAAAGGAAACAACAAAAGGTGTCAGCTTGTGCTCTGAAAATTTTCCTACAAATAATATGATGATTATCTCCCCTTGAAAAAGAGAAACATATATATCATGATTTCTACACTGAGGGTTTAGGAAGTGGACGTATTTTGTTCTAATGGCAAAATAATTGGAGAGACTATTGTACTGGTCAGCATGACCCAGCTGGAAAACTTTTGATTTAGTAAACTTGTCTTCCTAAGTAAAACAAAGCTAATTGGACCAATAGAAACAATAATGTGCTGCTCAAGGCTCTCCCAGATCATCAGAAAAAAATAAGCCAATGAGAAAGAAAATTGCTTTCGAGAGAAACGAACCAGTGTGACTGTCTAGCTATGAAAAACGAGAGGACAGGGTGGAGACAGGAAGCACCCATGGTTCAGACTGGGGCTGTTGGGTTTGCATTGTCACATGTTAATGTCACACCTAGGGCCCAACCCTACTACCTCAATCTCCACAAAGCAGAAATAAATAAGGGCTTACGCAGCCCTGCTCCATGAGTCTCCCTCACACTACATCTGCTATTGTGCTCACTCATCCTGAGACACAAAATGCCTGGACCATCTTACATTCACAGGTAAGATGAGTTTCCGGTAGCTATTGTCACTGCTTCATTTTTTCACATATATTTACTTCATAAATGTGCAAAAAATAACTCAGATAATTCTGCAGATTCAATGGTCTTATTCTGATCTATGCCAGAATAAAAATTCCACAAGCTAAGGTTATCTTAAATCCACTCTCCTTGGGAAAAAACATACAGCAATTTTAGATACATTATATGGGCCTTGCTTCTTCACTTTTGTCTCTCTTTAGACTGTTCTCTCCCTTTTGCCCCCAAATACAAACATGTCCCTAAAACTGCCTGAAAGCATTGCAAAATGGTCAATTACATAAAACAGCAGCCTTCACATTTAAACACTTACAGTATTTCATATACTATTTCTGTAATCCTATTTGTCAAGTTTTAAATAGGTCCAAAATTCATATGTTGTCCTAAAAAGCTTTGACAGAATAACCCTCTCTTCAAAGAGAAGACTACTATTAATATACAACTGGTCAAGTTTAAACTAATAAACCATAATCAAGCAAAAATAGGTCTTGAGGAAAAATAGGTCTTGCCTTAAACCTTCGTGACTTAAAAGTTTCATATTTGGCACTCATAAGAAATCCCAATTCATGTGTGTGAATATGTAAATATTCATGCATAGTTAAATGTGCACCTATAAATGCACAGGCTATGTATACAGATTTCAATGTGTTTTATGATTTCAGCCTATGAAATGTCTTATAGACACACACTGGTCTTGGAGAAACTACCACATTGATATCCATTAGATGTGATATATGAGTTTTCCACTGTACCATCATGGTAATATAATGCCATGGTCTAAGATTTATCTATTAAGCAACTCAGAAGTATGTAAACACTCTAGAAATGAAAAGAAAATTGTGAAGCTATTAAATCATGGTCAGTGAAGTATGTCTATGTCAGTCATAATCTAATCAATCATCCACCTCCATCAAGTTTTAGCTACATTGACATCCAAACCCACTTACCACTTTGGGGTCTTCTTTGCATCCTTGCTATAAGAATGACAAATTGCTTAAACTGGCTGACTGCTATTGCAAGGTCAAGCAAAAGCCAAGCACTGAAACCCAAACCAATGATCCTATCTATAGATGTCTAAATTAACAAGCAGACAAGACTATACATTAAAAGGTTAAACTCTGTACTCCCGGCATTATACTATTTACTCAGTCCAGGAAGCCAGAAGCATGGAACTAAACACTTGTACTATGTTGAACTTTCTCCCACAGAAATTCTCACAGAATTGTAGGAGAAAATTTCCTAAAATGTTTTTCTAATTGCACAAATTGAGGAAACCATTTCATTCAGTGGCTCAATCCTCTTGAGCCTTGCTGCTGCTGCTAAGTCGCGTCAGTCGTGTCTGACTCTGTGCGACCCCATAGACGGCAGTCCACCAGGCTCCCCCATCCCTGGGATTCTCCAGGCAAGAACACTGGAGTGGGTTGCCATTTCCTTCTCCAATGCAGGAAAGTGAAAAGTGAAAGTGAAGTCGCTCAGTCGTGTCTGACTCTTTGGGACCCCATGGACCGCAGCCTACCAGGCTCCTCTGTCCATGGGATTTGCCAGGCAAGAGTACTGGAGTGGGGTGCCATTGCCTTCTCCTCTCTTGAGCCTTAGTGGATAACAATAAATGTCTCTAAATAAATTAAGGGATTCATGCTAAATGTGTGTTGGTCTTGTCATGGCAGGTTTTGGAAAGTGGTCAGATGAAAGTAGCCAAAACCAGCCAACAGGATACAGATTGTGGCCAGGGACCATTTTATATAGACAGGGACTAGGTGGTAACAGTGCTAAAAACAAACAAATAGCCAAACAAAGAGTAGGAATTTCAGCCACTGTGAAGTTAGAAAGATCCCAGCCAGGAGAAGGACATTGGATCTCACTGTCCTCCCATCCCTTTAACTGTCCCCAAAAGCCCCTCAATAAAATGGCTTGATTCCCTCTGCACCCCCCCTCCAAAACAAAAGACTAAGAAAAAGTCCATAATAATAAAGAGAAACACATGTTGAGCACTTCATCTATGTGTAGACTTTAATAAGCATCTGAAACATTCTATTCTATTTTCATCAGCATTCATTCATTCATTTAAAAAAAGAAGCAAACATACACACATGCATCACTGGATATAAAATAGATGAGGAAACACAGGTCCAGAGAGGAGTTACTCCAGATCTTAAAATTACTGAATCACTGATGGGGGCCTCAAAGCAGGCAGATATACTTAACTGGAACCCTTAGCAGATGCACTTAACCAACTCACCCTCCCCCATAAGTCAACGAACAGGACTGATTTCCAAGAGGCTGGCCAAAGCTTCATGGTAGGCAAGGTTCAAGGCTGGGACAGGTGGTCTGGGCTCCCCAGAGCTGAAGTTCAAGCCGGACAGGAGCACAGGCAACTTCAGGACAGGGTATGTAGGACAGGAGTGGAGAGAGACACTGCAGGCAGGAAGACACAAGAGGAAGCTGCTCTTGGGTGGAAATCAGGGCCCATTTTGAGATTCAAGACCCACATCAGAGAAAAGTTAGAAACAGATACCAAGAAGGGAGTATTTCAGGATTTGCAACAAGACCCTGGACCCTTCTGCCCTATTTATAAGTCACCAATCTGGGCTTCCTGGTGGCTCAGACAGTAAAGAATCTGCCTGCAATGCAGGAGACCAGGGAAGATGGGTTGGGAAGATCCCCCGGAGAAGGAAATGGCAACCCACTCCAGTATTCTTGCCTGGAGAATTCCATGGACAATGAGCCTGGTGAAATACAGTCCATGGGGGTCGCAACGAGTTGGACACAACTGAGCAACTAACACTTTTGGCTTTTTAATTTGTGCTGACAAGTGTGTACAAGCCTATGCAGGCAGAGACAGAGCCTGCCCGTGACTGCAGCCAAACACCAGGTCTTCTAGGCTGAAGACCACTCATGCTTCTAAAATCTGCACTTTCAAGTTCCAAATGCTATGCTTTCCTCTTTTCCAATTATCACTATCTTCATTCCCATACACATCTATTAGCAAAAAGCAACAATAAGACATCTACTTAGTTCAGTCATCTGGGAAATGCTACGGATAATACAGTACTGTGGGTCAAATAATGCATTCAAAAACCAGTCAATTTAGTGGAAAAAAGAACAATCAAATTGCTTATTTTGCATCATGCAGAGCAAAAAAATTACAACTCGAATGCTGTGCTTTTCAAATAGTTGTACTGAAGTTAGGTAGACATAATCACATTCACCAGGCATCTCTGCACTTTGTCGCTTTGGTATATTATTTTTTAAACTGTCTTTTTTTTTTTTCTTGGAATCAAATTTATTTATCCTTTGGGGATGCTTAATTCCTTAATGTCAATCAATTTTTTTTTCACTAAAGCAAACAAGTTCTTTGTTTTGCAGCTAAATTCTTAATCAGCTTTTGTTCAGAAACTGTTTATTTCTGTCTGCATTACAAATGCTAGATTTAACCAATCTGTCAACCCAGGATAATATAAGGAGGGATCTTGTCAGTTTGTCCTTTCCTCTCAGGAACACAGATACTGTATCCTTACATTTTTAGAAAGAAAATAATAGGATTAGACTAAGATGGAGAACAAGAGGAGGTCAGACCCAAGAAAGATATGTGGTCCTTCTAGAACTTTCCCATGTAACGTGGGGAATTGTAATCCATTTGTGCTAAATGCTTTGACTATGCTCATTATGCAAAAAACATTAAAGCCTGGTATATTTTGTTACCATAGTTCTGCCTACTGGGAACTATAATTAAAGCACATTTAAGCAAATGCAATTTTATTTGTTATTAAGCAACTAAAAGCTTAGTCAACCTCACAAATATGACATTATTTTAGGATTACAATATAAGCCAGCCAGCTAGCCAATAAACTTTATTAGGTCCTATCTTTATTAGCAGTGCCTCCTATTCCTGTTGTAGGAGACCCCTATGCTATGTAACAGTGGTTCTCAAGCTTTAGGAAGCCTCAGCATAACCTGCAGGACTTGTTAAAATATCTGAGCCTTGCTTTCAGGGTTTCCTTAGGGTTAGGGCCCTAAAATTTGCATTTCTAATATATCCCTAGGAGACATCGACGCCTCTGGTCTGCAGATCACACTTTAATGCTATATAATGTACTGGTTAGAACTTTGGAGTCAATCCACCTGGGTTCATATTCTGCTTTTCCAGTATTTATACATCCTTAGGCAAGTGACCTCATCTCTCTAAGTCTCAGTTTCTTAATTCATTTAGTGGGGACAATAATATTTATCCAAAATGTTAAGATCCTGCAAGTCACCAGGTATGGCCAAAAAAAAAAACCCCAAATCAAACCAAACCTAATTTTGTATAAATTTATGGTGATTACAGTTTCCCTTCACTCTAGGAATTTTGTATGAAGGCAGGAGTAACATATAACTTCCCTCACTTTAACACTAATGCCCTCACCCACGGGAAGTGCATCCATTCTGTAACACAACATAGAAAAGGGCAATATCTTCTGACATTTTTATTTGGGAGCTAAAGATATCTAATAACTTCAGTCAATGGTCTCTGGTAATCTCCATGCACATGGGTTAATGATAACAAGAAAATCAAATAACATTCATTTTAGTTTCTAAAAATTCTAAGAATGTAAATCTTTAATGAAATGTTGGAATAAAATCATAGCTGTATTTGCAATTCTCCAACTATGAAAATTTCATTTTAACTGTTTCCTATCTTTTGACTATCCAGTTTCTCCTTTAATGATGAAATTGATAACAAATACTCAAACCAAGTAGAAAAGAAAATATAAGATATAAGGAAGGTAGTATCAGGAACATTTTTTCAGGGTCCAAATAGTGACAAACTGTAGCAATAATAATTAAAATTTCAAAATACACCAGTATAGATGACTATCTCATTTTCTCACTATATTAGGAACACACACACACAAACACAAACTACCAATGAAATCTATATTTCCAAAAAAACCCTTTGTACCTTGGAAACCTCTTTTGGTCCTGGCTCATATTATATTCATTTCTATAGTTATATATTAAAGGTTTACCATAATAATGATTTGTTTAATTGTGGTATTTAAAATTTTTTCATGTTTCTAATTACAGCATAAGAAATACAAGATATCATGAAATTTAACAAAAATGTCTACATAATTTAAATGCTACATGTGTAGAATATAATTTAATATAAAACTCAGTCAAAAAAAAAAAAAAAACTCAGTCACCTGAATAATGATATCTTAGACACAGTCACACTGGTCATAGAGAATATCTGTCAGCTTAGGTGAAGAGGAAGTGGCAATATCTTACAGAAAATTCATTCCTGTTTATCACTCTAATGACAGAAAGTGAAGACAAACTATAAAGAGCCTCTTGATGAGGGAAAGGGTAAAGTGAAAAAAATTGGCTTGAAACTCAACGTTCAAAAAAAGACTAAGATCATGGCATCCAGTCCCTTCACTTTATGGCAAATAGAAGGGGAAAAAGTGGAAACAGTAACAGATTTTATTTTCTTGGGCTCCAAAATCACTGCAGACAGTGACTGCTGCCATGAAATTAAAAGACACTTGCTTCTTGGAAGGAAAGCTATGACAAATCTAGACAGCATATTACAAAGCCAAGATATCACTTTGCCAACAGAGGTCCATCTAGTCAGAGCTATGGTCTGTCCAATAGCCATATACGAATTTGAGAGTTGGACCATAAAGAAGGCTGAGCACCAAAGAATTGATGCTTTTGAACTGTGGTGCTGGAGAAGACTCTTGATCCCTTGGACTGCAAGGAGTTCAAACCAATCTTAAGGGAAATCAACCCTGAATATTCATTGGAAGGGCTGATGCTGAAGCTTAAGCTCCAACACTTTGGCCACCTGATGTGAAGAGATGACTCATTGAAAAAGACCCTGATGTTGGGAAAGATTGAAGGCAAGAGAAGAGGGCAGGAGAGGATGAGATGGTTAGACACAATCACCAACTCAATGGACATGAATTGGAGCAAATTCCAGGAGATAGTGAAGGACAGGGGAGCCTGGCGTGCTGCAGTCCATAGGGTTGCAAAGAGTTGGACACAACTTAGCAACTGAATAACAACAAATAGAGGACAGTATTTGTTCAGTTGATTCTGTCTCTAATGTTTTAGTTGCACAATGAATGCAACTTCACTCTTATTTTCCACAGAAAAAGACAAAGACTGGTCTTGTAATTCTTCAATTCCATCCATCACTCTAATATCCCACTCACTCATTTGTATACACCTTCCACAAGGGTTTATCTCCATTAAAGAATTCCTTGTGCATTTTATCTATTTTGCTCAAAATGTGTATAAACTTCTTACAGTTTCATGATATAAATGTATATGACGATTCTATTTTCAGTTCTTTGAAAGACAAGAAAAACCTCAAGAAATAAGCATTAGCAGAGTTTTGAAGATTCTGATTTGTTTTAACAAAAACATCAATTATTTCAAGTCCTTTGCTGATTAGGAAGTAGTGGATCTCACTCGACCGTCAAAGCATTTTGATCTTATGTTTTGTACTCCCATACAATGCCTTGTTATTTCCAATAATTATCTGAATGTTTGACTTTTTCCAATATCCTTCTCTCAGTCTTGTGTGTCTGTTAGGGAATCTAAAGGTTTGCTTGCCTAAGAAGAAATATGCTAAAAAGAATGAAACAACAACTTCAGAAGGAAAGGATAACAGGCAAATGCCCTTCCCTTCTTAGGTATAATTCTTGGGATTATAGAAAATGTAAAGACCTAACATACATTACCTTCAGTGAACCTTCAGAAGATCTTTTAACTTATCTTTGTGGACAAAATGCAGTAAGTAGAAGCTGAGTGCATGAATATTAAGACAGATGAGTCACAGTTTCAACAATAATACCCAGAGGGTGCTAACATGGTTCTGGGTTTCCAACATCATAGAAGGATTCTTTCCTAGGTTCCATTTGTTTCAACATTTCACATTCTCATCAATGAGAATGACACCATAAAGAGGACACATTAGAATCTATAGACAGGCCAGTGTTGGATGATTGAAAGGGATCAAAAAAGAAGCTGATATGTTAGAAACATGGGCTGAATAAGATGAAAAGTAATAAAAATAAATGTAAAAGGAGGTGATTAAATCCAAAGGACAATTGTTTTGTACAGACTGGACAGTAGCAATAACTTAGTAACAATCCATGCAACAAAGGCTTCATGATATTAGTCTATGTTGTTGTTCAGTTGCTCAGTCGTGCCTGACTCTTTGTGAACCCATGGCCTTTAGAAAGGTTAATATGCATCAACAGTAAACTGAAAGTTTGTTGAATGAATGAATGGAGGTAGTATAGAATAATAGGAGGGATGAAGAAAAAAGGGAAGGAGAGGGAGGGAGAAAAATGAGGACAAAACGAGGGGAGAGGAGACAGTCTATATGAAAAGGAGAAAAACTCCATAGACCACCCTAGACATACTGAAGTATAAGTATGTATGGACCAACTGAATACCCTCAGGAGTGATCTGTCAAATCATTGCCATTCAAGGAACTCTTGAAGGAATCATGCATCTTTAGCCTTGGATATCTGATAATCATGTTCAAATACCCTAAGAACTTCAGTGGGAAAAAGAATTGGACATGGTGTTGTTTCAAAAAGTAAGCCAGATGAATGGCAGGCACAAAACAGCAGAATTAGATTCTGTAAGCATATCTTAGTGTCAAAGTTCTCCAAGGATGGAGCTCCTGGCCACTCTCTCTAGAAGGTGCTGGATCTCTGACTGGAAGATCCCTGGCAAGGTTTTTGAAAAATTAATTCAAGGATCAGATAGGTGGTAAGATTAGATAATTTTTGAAAATCCCTCTTAACCCCAAGATTCCAATATTCAAACACCTTATTGTGGGGCAAAATAGTTCTTGCAAAAGATTTTTTCTAATAAAAATAATGGAAACAAATGGCTACCCTGGGGAGTGGAACCAAACCTAGAGAATCGTCTATTTTCTTATGTGTTTGTTCTTTAGAGAGTTAATCGCCTTCCACAGGAATGTATTTATATCTCTTTGTCCTCTTCTATACTGACTGACTCTGGTAATTTGCACATAGCGTGCTTTATCTTGCTAAATATAATAGTCCATCCAGCATTCTCCCTTTGTGAGAAATCCCTCTTTACTCTCATAAATGATATGAATGGATATGAAGCATACTTTCCTTTCTTCAGTAGAGACTATTCCCAAAAGTAGCCTGAAACATGCCAGACATCTGCTCCTACACACAGTTCAATACATGATACTGATATGTATTATCACTGGGTGAATTCTGAAAACAAGGCCAATTTAACACACTCCTGAACAACTCTTTCCTCCTCCCCTGGCCCAGTCACAGAAATCTCAAGGGAATCAGAATAGTTCTAATATTTTCCCAAATGAGCTATAACTAAGCAGGTGAATCTACTAAAATGAAAACCACAGTAGAGCATTCTAAATCTAAATATAAATAAGTATAATGACAAATGTTTCTCTAATAAATATTTTTAAATATATAAGTACTTTGCTCTCTGTTGTATTTTAATACTCAAAGAGATTGCTTTTCCTTACTGTGAATTGTTCTTAGAGTTGGGCAGAGTTTATTGCCTGCTAAAGATCAGAGGGTGCGACTGTATACTCATTTTTTCATTCAACATATACTTAACTATGTCTTTTCTAGCTGCTGGATATATCACCATGAAGAAAACAGATATGGTACCTATTCTCATGGAGCTTACTTTCTAGTGGAAAAATCAATCATAACAGGTAAACAGTTAATGGAAAAGATTATTTAAGTTATGAATTTTTTTTAGCCATGCAGCATGTGGGATCTTAGTTCCCTGACCAGAGAACCTCCTGCAATAGAAGTGTGGAGTCTTCTACTACAAAGCCACAGTCATCAAGAAGTGTGGTACTGGCACAAAGACAGAAATATAGATCAATGGAACAGAATAGAAAGCCCAGAGATAAATCCACGAAACTATGGACACCTTATCTTCAACAAAGGAGGCAAGGATATACAATGGAAAAAAGACAACCTCTTCAACAAGTGGTGCTGGGAAAACTGGTCAACCACTTGTAAAAGAATGAAACTAGAACACTTTCTAACACCATACACAAAACTAAACTCAAAATGGATTAAAGATCTAAATGTAAGACCAGAAACTATAAAACTCCTAGAAGAGAACATAGGCAAAACACTCTCTGACATAAATCACAGCAAGATCCTCTATGACCCACCTCCCAGAATATTGGAAATAAAAGCAAAAATAAACAAATAGGACCTAATGAAACTTAAAAGCTTTTGCACTACAAAGGAAACTATAAGTAAGGTGAAAAGACAGCCCTCAGATTGGGAGAAAATAATAGCAAATGAAGCAACAGACAAAGGATTAATCTCAAAAATACACAAGCAACTCCTGAAGCTCAACTCCAGAAAAATAAATGACCCAATCAAAAAATGGGCCAAAGAACTAAACAGACATTTCTCCAAAGAAGACATACAGATGGCTAACAAACACATGAAAAGATGCTCAACATCACTCATCATTAGAGAAATGCAAATCAAAACCACAATGAGGTACCATTACACGCCAGTCAGGATGGCTGCTATCCAAAAGTCTACAAGCAATAAATGCTGGAGAGGGTGTGGAGAAAAGGGAACCCTCTTACACTGTTGGTGGGAATGCAAACTAGTACAGCCGCTATGGAAAACAGTGTGGAGATTTCTTAAAAAACTGGAAATAGAAATGCCATATGACCCAGCAATCCCACTTCTGGGCATACACACAGAGGAAACCAGATCTGAAAGAGACACGTGCACCCCAATGTTCATCGCAGCACTGTTTATAATAGCCAGGACATGGAAGCAACCTAGATGCCCATCAGCAGATGAATGGATAAGGAAGCTGTGGTACATATACACCATGGAATATTACTCAGCCGTTAAAAAGAATTCATTTGAATCAGTTCTAATGAGATGGATGAAACTGGAGCCCATTATACAGAGTGAAGTAAGCCAGAAAGATAAAGAACATTACAGCATACTAACACATATATATGGAATTTAAAAAGATGGTAACGATAACCCTATATGCAAAACAGAAAAAGAGACACAGAAGTACAGAACAGACTTTTGAACTCTGTGGGAGAAGGTGAGGGTGGGATGTTTCAAAAGACCAGCATGTATATTATCTATGGTGAAACAGATCACCAGCCCAGGTGGGATGCATGAGACAAGTGCTCCGGCCTGGTGCACTGGGAAGACCCAGAGGGATCGGGTGGAGAGGGAGGTGGGAGGGGGGATCGGGATGGGGAATACATGTAACTCCATGGCTGATTCATATCAATGTATGACAAAACCCACTGCAATGTTGTGAAGTAATTAGCCTCCAACTAATAAAAATAAATGGAAAAAAAAAAAAAAGAAGTGTGGAGTCTTAACCACTAGATAGTCAGGGAAGTCCCTAAGTTATGAATTTTAATGCAGAGTATCTTCCTTTCAAACTCATGGAAACAAGGTATTTTTGTTTCATTCAAGTGAGCCCAACACTACAGCCATCAGTTCATTTTCCCTTAATGGTCTTCAGATGGAAAACACTGATGCTTTTAGGTTTTCCTTAAATCTACTGGATTTTTTTTTCAGTCTTTTTTTCTTTAGAATTTCTACCCACATTTTTTTTTTTAATCTTAACACTTCTGATTCCAAGTTTTGTTTAACTTTCTCCTTTCTTAAGGAAAAAGAGCTTGTATGTTCTCAGTATGAATCAAGACTTTTTTTCATTAAATAAAGATACCATTACAAAAATATCCCAAGCTAATTATCTTAAATTATCAAAATGATCATTCTCCACAGTACTGTTTACTATTTTACTATTTTTCCTGCCTTTTCTCATTTAACTGTCTACCCACAGCTTGAAAAAAAGCATCTCGCCTGTATGCTTTATTCCATCATCAAGTGTTCTCCAGGCTTTGTAGTTCCAATGATCACATTTTTAGATGCGGCTACTCTTCACTACTTCTATTTGACATTCCCTCTTGGAAAACCTCCACCCCCAGCTTCTTCACCTTGTTATTAGATTGCCTTAGTTTCACGTCATTAGTATCTTGAACTAATATCTTTATTCTGTTCCCAGGGGGCCATACAGTCTAGTCTGTCACTACTTATATCTGAATGACTAAAACAACTTCCCCCAAAGGTTTAACATCTCAATTTCTCTTCCATCATAGTTAATCTTAAAACAGTCTGCCATTGCCCCTCTCTGTCTTATCTGCCCTGGGAGCAGCTCTTGCCAGTGTCCCCACCCCCAGAAAATATATGCCTGCCCCAAGTTCATCTTTTTTGCACTCACTGGTCAGGATTACCTCTCAGCTGCTGAGTCAACCACTTTCTGTGATGGTACTAACAGATGAGAGCTGCAACTTGGCAGTCACATGTCCCCTGACCTTACTTATCCCTAGCAGCAGCTTCCAAAATAGCACCATTTCAAGGGACATTGACGCAGCAGCCAAGTTCATTTGGGTTGGAATGCCACAGTCGGAGGGGCTTGGCTCTGGGGTAGGGATTAAGACTGTGTTTGGGAGCCTCGGCACTGGTTATGCTGAGACTCCTTCTCTGAAGCTACAACTCTTCTCTGAAGCCATTCCGGGCTTTGCCCTCTTGGAGACTATGGGGGTCTTTTGCCTGAGGATGGCCTTTCTCATCCTCTTTGCCGTGTGAAGGAGCTGTCTCCATCTTCCAGGGTTCTTTCTTCCACATCTTGTCTGCTCTGTATATTTATTTCCCTATACCGTTCCAAGCAGCCTGGGAAAAAATGGTCAAGTCAAGGTTTGACAGAGGGACGACAAATAGTAAACACTGTATGAATAAGAAAAATTATAGCCTGTCATTACCCTAGCTACAAATGCACCTTGGCTCCCTAATACCTACAGAATCAAGTTTCTTTTTCATGAACTTAGTGCTTGGAGAAGATAATGCTGAAACTGAATAATTCTATTATTAAAGTGACCTTTTCATTTAGAAGGATTATAAATAACCTGTTTGGTCCCTGAAAACGATTTTGGATTTTTCAGGCTAATGTGCCATTGGCTCTTATGACTTAGGTACCTGCATATGTCTCCTCACATTACCTAGCTAAAACTCTCCTAATTATCTTTCTCCCAAGTTTTTACCAAACTCCTTCCACACAGCATACACATGCACACGCACACACACACACACACACACACACACACACACACACAAAGGAAGGAAGAAAAAAAAGTTTTTAGAAATAATTTACTGAGTTCACTGACATAAATGGGAGTTTTAAGAAGCACAACAAAGTATTTCAGCATTATTTTGGCCAAAATATATATACCTTTCCCATTTCCTTTACACCCACATGAAACCTACACTATGTCTTTTTCCATAGGATCCAAAGCTCAGTAGCTTGAATTAATTACAGAATGACATTCTACAGGCAACTTTTGGTTCAACACCTGCAAAATAAAATCAGCTCAGCCTTTGAAGAGAGGATCTACTAGTGATTAATAAATTCACCACTGCCCAGGAGGATAAAAAATAAAAAGAACAAACTGATTACTTTGTTGTGATTTCAAACTAAATATTTATCTTCTATGTATTTTACTTGTCCAAAGAACAAGACTGCAATTTGAGTTTATTAGTAACTGAAGCAGAACTAATGAAAGATTCCTTATTAGGATGTTCTAGCTACCTTTTCAAAAACATCTATTTCTTCTTTCATGAAGATTAAACGTATAAAAGAAAATTCAAGTTTCTTTTATTAGTATCATAACTAGCTCTAGCAATCAAGGGAAAGGAAGTTTCTCTTATCTTTCTGCCATATTTTATTGCAGCTAAATTAATCCTTGTAGTTGTATTATATCTTTAATACAAGTTAACTGATGCTTAAAGTAACTAAAGTCCAACATTTTTCCCTCTTTTATAATAATTAGTTCCTATTATCATAAATGTACTAGACTCTGAGAAACTCTGCAGACTTTAATATTTGTTACTTTTGCATTTTTCAAGATTCCCTAAAAACTATTCAAAATTATTAATACACATACATGTATATGTATTATAATATACATTAATATGCATAAGCAATATCACTAGATGAGATCATAGTCAATCAATGCTTAACCCACTTCTCAATACCACTGTATAGGAGCTTCAGGATATCAGAATTAATTTCATTGACTTGGAGAGTACAGAAGACGTAAGTCATATTCCAGGTCCCTGGCAAATAAGTGTGTTTAAATACTTCTGTGTCTGTATGACAATATTTACTTAACAAACACATATAGTACTTCTATGTTCAAAGACTTTTATGAATGTAAATTCATTTACTCCTTCTAAAAACCTTGTGAGCTAGGTAGTATCATGATCCCCATTTATAAACAGAGAAACTGCAGCATAAATAGGTTAAGGGTCTTGCCCAAGTCCACAGAGCTAATACAAGGAAAATCCATAATGCAAACCTAGTAATCTGGCTCCAGAGTCCGAGCTCTTAGATGCTCTGCTAGGCTGCCTCTCCATCTTCAAAATTATTTGCATATTTAGAATATAATTTCAATACTAAGAATATAAAAGCTTTTAATTTTGTGAAAAAATAACAGTTTTCCTTTCATATCTGAAATCATCTTGTGGCTGCTCCTACACAGACACCCAAGGTCTCCCTGACCCCCCACCACACTGGCTCAGGTGCTCTCTTGCTTTGCACCATCCAGCTCTGTGCCTTCTCCTATAGCGGCACCCATCACAATTCCTGCATATTAAATACTACGTTCTTTCAGAGCAAGGAATATGTCTTTTCATAGTTGCATCTCAAACACGTACCTGTGCAGATAAAGCATTGCTACAAATCATCCAGTGGCCAGAGTTAAAAGACTTTCTTATCAAGTTCTGACACTTATAATAGCAGATTAGGACTTTCCAGGTGGCTCAGTAGTAAAGAATCTGCCTGCCAATGCAGGAGACGCAGGTTCAATCCCTGGATCTGAAAGATGCCCTGGAGAAGGAACTGGCAGCCCACTCCAGTATTCTTGCCTGGGAAATCCCATGGACAGAGGAGCCTCGCAGGCTACCATCCATGGGGTCACAAAAGAGCTGGACACGACCTAGAGACTAAACAATAACAACAACAAATAGATTTCTTCTCTTTACCCACGGGAGTAGGCACACTCCAGTTTAAAAATTAGCCAGTATGTGGACATGGGCTGGGCATTTGAAGGAAATGATACTGCAGAAAAACAGGTAAATGGATGGTCCACTTTCTTCTTGGCATAGGCTATCAAAATTTGACAGTCTTTGACCTTATCAACACTAGAGTTTCTCATCTGAAGAAGTGGCAGCTCAGTTGCATCAAGCATTTGAAGCTAAAAGCCAAGGAATATATACAAAGCTCCTCTGACAAAACACTACGATCTAAACCTCACAGCAAGTAAACAATTGCCAGCTAGCACATTGCTCTGCACAAGAAATGACGTTATGTCATTTTATGCAAAGGACATCAAAACAACTTGTCAGTTTAACAGAGGATTTAGATTCATCAGGAAAAGGCTTTCACATATCACTTTAAGCATTTCCAGGAAAATTGCCGTAGAAGCTCTTAAGGCACAATAATTTGAACTTAACTAGACTTAACCAACCAAACTATAACTTTTCTAAAGTGTCTATTTATAAGTGTAAGGATCTGTTAGAAGAGCTCTACTCACTCTTATAAAAGAAAGTTCTCCAGAGACAGGGTGATTTATTTACTTTCATCCAGCAACATTCACTCGTCAAATTGTTAATTGTGTAACCTTAGTGCTAGGCACTCTACTGAGTACTTATAGGAATCATTTTTCTGCTGATAAAACCATATTTTAAAATCGGGTTAATAATTTCCAGATATTTTGTCAAATTTAACAATAGTAGACAATAAGTTTTCATAAACATGGGAATAAAGCAGAATTTCAATTGACACAATTCTACATTTTTTGCTGAATGCCAGAAACATATGTAGGTATGTATCAGCTTATACAGGTAGAGTATTCTGATTATCCATTTGGCATTTTTGCCTAATTTGATCAGTCAGTTTCACTGAAATAGTCAAACTGGCTTTAGCATGTAGACAGGGATGGCTGCAGGTCCGTAACATGAGAGCTGAATGGACATCAGAAGAAAAACTTCCCTGGACCACAGGCTCCTGAGCATAAGAACCATGACTTCTATGGTTCTGGGGCTGGATGCATTTCGCAGTACAGGCCAGGCATCAATATATTAGTTCTTGAATAAGTGACCCCACATAATCTCTTTCAAACCTATAAAACTATTTTCCATTTATAAAAAATCTCCAGAGATACCAAACATGAAGATGGCCACTTGGCTGTTACCCTTATAATATTAACCCTTCCTAAATGCAGAGATCATATTGAGGCTCTTAAAGCAAAATGGTTTGAAACTAACTAGATTCATGAACCAAGGCAAAGTATAACTTTACTAACAGCTATTCACTTCAGTGAGATTTCCTTAATGCTCTTAACTTTTCATCCCTGATACTGTTTTATTTTGGGTTTTGGTTTTTTACCTTTCGGTTATCTTTGGGGGGTACAATTGGGGTAACAATAATTATATTGTTAGAAGCTAACAAAATAACAAATTATAACTCTGCTTCTTGGTAACCAGCTTAAATTCTTTTAACAATACATGATTATTCAAGCTTATCTCTTTTTCAAAATATTGATAATATTATAAGATGAAATGTGCGCCCTCCACCGTACTCTTGGTACCCTTTCTACTATAATGCATGTCTGCATGATCTCTTAACTAAACTCTAAGCTACAGCAGGGTCCAGGTTCCCATCCCTTTCTCTTGCCATCTCTGACAGGTTACACATGACAGTACTCCAGAAACATGTTGGAGAAAGATAATAGAGTACTGCAAAACTGAGCGCCAGGAGCTAGCAAAGAAAAGTGCCCCAAAGCTCTCTGATGGAAAACTGAATTACAGATTCTACAAGAAGTGAAATATTCTCTTTTACTCTCCCTCTTTCAATCATGACTTCTAAAACTCATGCATCATCATAATCAAATTCCACTAGTGCTAACCTGACAGCGTCAACATTTTGATGTATTTATCGGGCAGACCAAAGAGCTATTCCTGGGCCCTAGCCACCTTCTTCTGTGGTTAGGAATGCTAACAATTACTTTTCCTGCTTCTCTTTTGTAAGCCAAGGATTCTCATGTGGCACAGTTCTAGCTGGCACTATCACTTGCCTGGTCTTCCTGTCCTGAACATATGATGTCTGAACCTGCATTGTGCAGATTGCAACCATTAAGCAAAAATAAATAAATAAATAAAATGTGAAAATGAAAGGCCAGCTTGCTGGGAACAGTAAAAGCAAAGATAACATAGCATTACTGAACTATGCAAGCAAACCAATGTAAGCAATCTGCTTCTTTCAGGAAACTTGATGTGAGGAAAAGATTTTTATTTGTGTAAGCCACTGTTAAGGGTCAAACGCCTTCCAACTGAGTTATCGATTAAGACAGTTATGGTTTAATCCCAATTCTGCCTTTTACCAACTATCTGACTTTGGGCAAATTACTGAACATCTCTAAGCTAAGTTTCTCATCTGTATAATGGACACAAGTATAACTGCCATTAGAGGATTGTTGTTAATTATTGTGAGAAATATGAAATAACCCATGTAATTAGCAGAACTTTAATATTACTCTCAAACATTAAAGATATATATATATATATAAATACTAAAATATAAACACATACAAATATTTTTAAAGTAAATGCTGTGTCTTTTCTCCTCCAAAAAATTGCATATAAAAATTAAACATTTAGGGTGGTCGAGAATTCAACTTTTTGTAAAATAATTCTCACTCTATATCTCTTTTAGGTCAAGACATCTACAATTGGCATTAAAATGTATAAATACACTTGTGTGATTGCATTAGGTGGTACTACAATTACTATAATTAAAATTTTTTGTTCTAGTTATTTTCATAGAAAAACAAACCACTTCCTCAAGCATAAGGATAGACTGGAATGGCTTACAGTAACTCTCAACTTTCTGTTACCATATCACCCAGAAACCAAGTTATTGTGAATCTTTACCATTTCATTTATTAGGATACTTTCAAAATATTCAACCATTTCTTTTGGATCACTAAAGAAAACAGCAGGCCTCTGGGTTTTGTTTCCCCTTGTTTTAGTCATAAGCATTTCAGTTTCACCTCAACAAGATCATCATTCCAAATGCTTCTCTTTGGAAGCTTTATCTTGCAAGGTTAATAAAAGACAGTGTTCCTAAGCCTAGAGACTTTCCATTTATAGCTTTCCATTAAGCTTCTTAAAGGTAGATATTATTCCAATTAAATATTTAAAGGTAGATCCTTTTATGAAATAGCTTTTTTATTAATTCAAAAAGAGATAATTATTTATACTTCTAAATCCTTTCTAATAGGATTTGAATTGACCTACAACAAAAGACATAAATAGATCAAGATGGAAATAAATCAAAACATACCAAAGTACTAGAAAAGTAGATGCAAATATAAAAATCATCATTGATGTGATTATGCACAACATTCAGCTCTGAGCTTCCATGAGACTAAGAAGAAAATGGAAATATAGTTGATTAAGCAATTTCTCATAACTTTATAGAGCAGATTTGTAATACTTTTATATACTAATTCCGAGTGTGGCCTTGGTATTAAATTCCATTAGGAATTTATCTTATGGGTCTTTTTTCAAGGAAAATTGAGTTTCATAATATTCAGTATTTTCATCAATGAGGTTCACTAGCTGCTTTGAACTCCAATAAAAGTCAATAGCATGACATTATGCCAGTAATTTTTAAATTATTTTTAGCCATGGAACCAGGGAATAAAATATTATGCAGCAGCTCATATATAACATGGACAAATAAGAACTGCTCTAATTGAAACAGAATTAAAGGGCCTGAAGCTAGCATAATCACTGACTACAGACTCTGGGTGAAGAAAAAGCCTGTGTAGCCAACAAACTGATCATATTAGTTACAAATATTAAAATGGAAATAAAATGTCCTGCAGCTAATATCACATTTAATGGTAAAAGATTGCATATCCTCTCCCTATGACTGGGCACAAGGCAAGAATGTCTACCCACATCAGTACCACCGTACCTGGCACTGGAGGCTCTAGCCAGCACAAGAAAGAAAGGGAATGGGGGAGGAAGGAAATACCAGGCACACAGATAGGAAAAGAAAAAGTAAAACTATGTTTACTCACAGTCAATCTGATTGAGTACTGGGTGTATAGAAAATCTTAAATAAAAAAAAAGCCACTAGAACTAAGCAAGGTTGTAGCATACAAGATCAATAGCAAAAGAATCACTACTTGTATTTCTATATACAAACAATAGAGAATTGGAAAAGAAACAAAAATACATTTATGATAGCATCAAAAAACTATGAAATACTAAAACTTAACAAAATGTGTACACAAGTAGGATACTTACAATTACAAAATATTACCGAGAAAAATTAAACAAGTCTTAAGTAAGGAAGTTGTTGAAGACTAAATTGTATACCTCCCACTTAAATTCATATGTTGGAGCCCCAATTTCCAGTGTAATGGTATTTGGTAACGGGACCTTTGGGAGGTAATTGGGTTTAGATGAGATAATGAGGGTGAAGCTCATATGATGAAATTAGAGCCCTTATAGAAGGGAAAACATAAGAGGGCTTATTTCTCTCTCTCTACACACACACAAGAGGTCATACAAGCACACAGCAAAATGGCAGCTGCCTTTAAGTCAAGTTAAAGAAGCCTCAGCATAAAAACTACTTTGCTAACTTGATGTTGGTCTTCCCAGCCTATGGAACTGTAAGAAAACAAAATTCTGTTTTGTAAGCCATCCAATCTATGATATTTCATTATGGCAGCCCATGCTATGACAGAGATATACCATGTTCATGGGTCAGTTGGCTCAAAATTGTTAAGATATCAATTCACTCCAAATTGTTCTACAAATTCAGCACAATCTCAATTAAAATCCCAGCAGGCCCATATAGCTAAGCAATTCCACTCCTAGATATATACCTAAAATAATTGAAAACAACTACTAAAATTGATATGTTTATGTCAGTGTTCACTGCAACATCATTGACAATAGCCAAAAGTTAGAAACAACTTACTGTCCCATCCACAGATGAATGGATAAACAAAATGTGGCACATTTACATAATGGAATATTATTCAGCCATAAATTGGAATGAAATTTGATACATGCTACAATGTGAATGAATCTTGAAAACATTAAGTGAAATAAGTCAGTCACAAAAGAACAAATAATATATGATTCCATTTATGTGTGATGTCTAGAACAGGCAAATTCATAGAGGCAGAAAGCAGATTAGAAATCACCAAGGGCTGGGGAGTATTGAGTATTGCCCCTTAATGGGTACAGACTTTCTGTTTGGGGTCATGAAAAACTTCAGAAATAGTGGTAATAGTTGCATAACATTGTGAATGCAATTGATGTCATTGAATTGTATACCTTAAAATGGTTAAAAGAGCAAACATTATGTTTTATATATTTTACCACAATAAAGAAAAATATTTACAAAAGAAAATCCTAGGAAGTTTGTTTTTTTTTTTTAGAAAACAAGTTGATTGTAAAATATACACGACTATATGAAAGACCTAGAACAGCCAAAATCACTTTGAAAAGAGTAACTAAGTTTAAGAACTTATACTACCTGATCTGAAGATTCACACTAAGGCTACAATAATCAAGATAATGTAGTATTAGATATATATCTTAATATGGTCTATATAGATATATAGATCAATGGAGGAGAACTAAGTATCTAGAAATAGATTCACATACAATCAATTAATTTTTGACAAGATGCCAAAGTAATTCAATAATGAGAGGAGTCTTTCCAATGAATGGTGAAGAACATCTGGACGTGCACATGAGTAAGTGAACTTTGAGCTTTCCTCAGATTATACATCAAATTAACTCAAAATGGATCATAGACCTAAACATAAAAACTAAAACTATAAATCTTCCTAAAGGAGCAAACTTTGCAAAAATCCAGAATTAATCAATTGAATTTCACCAAAATTAAAATCTAATCTTCAGAAACCCCATTAAGAAAATAAAAAGCTAAGCACCAAAATAGGAGGGACCAGGATGAAATGTTACACATGTATGTATGTGTATATATATATATATATATATATATATATATGCTGCTACTGTTTAGTCACTAAGTTGTGTCCGACTCTTTGTGACTCCATAGATGGTAGACCACCAGACTCCTCTGTTCATGGGATTTCCCAGGCAAGGATACTGGAGTGGGTTGCCATTTCCTTCTCCAGGAGATCTTCCCAACCCAGGAATTAAACTCGAGTCTCCTGCTTGGAAAGTGGATTCTTTACCACTGAGCCACCTGGGAAGTCATGTATATATACATGTATGTATATATACATGTGTATATATATATACACGTATATATACATGTATATATACATGTGTATATATACACACATATACATGTACACACATATGTGTGTATAGAGCATGTGTATGTAAATGTACGTATACTTTCACATGTGTGTATGTATGTGTATACATGTGAATGTGCATATATATGAATTTATGCATTTATAAATTAATATATATATATGAATTGATATGCATGCATACGTATCTGACAAAGGACTTGTATCTAGAACTTAATAAGACAACAAAAACCTATCATAAAAAATTATGAAAAGGTTTGAACACTTTATAAAAGAAGATATACAAATGGCAACTAAGTACATCAAAAAATGCATAACTGCATCAGTCAAAAGAAAAACGCAAATTTAAACCACATTAACATACCACTGCAAATCCATCAGCATGGCTAAAAATTTAAAAACTGGATCAAGTCTCATGCAATGCTGTTGGGACAATAAAGTGGTATAATTACTTTGTAAAGCAGTTTGGCAGGTTGCAATAAAGTTCAACACACACCTGTCATATGACCCAACAATCCGAGGAATGATTAAACTATATGCCTACCCTAGAAGAATATCCACGGCAGATTTACTCTTAGTAGCCGAAAAACTGGAAAACAAACCAACTGTCCATCAATAAATGAATGGATAAGCAACTTGTGAAACATGCTTTCAATGGATTACTACTTAACATTAAAATATATAGACCATTTTACTATTGTTACGTGCAATGACACAGATTAATTTCAAAAACATTTTGCTGAGCAAAAGAAGACATACATACTATATGACTCCATTTATACATAATTTCAGTACAAGCAAAACTGTTTTAAAATGACAGAAAATAGATCAATGTTTGCCCAGGATTGTAGCTAGTGAGAGAGAGGGGTGACTGCAAGGTGGCATGAGAGAACTTTTTTGGGTCATGGGAATGTCTTATATCTTGATCGTGATGGTGATCACACAGATATATGTTGTTCATCGCTAAGTCGTGTCAGACTCTTTGTGACCCCATGGACTCTGCAACACACCAGTTTTCCCAGTCCTTTACTATCTTCCAGAGTTTGCTCAGATTTATGTCTTTTGAATTGGTAATGCCAAAATTCATTGAGCTTTTTACTCAGAATGGGTACATTTTATTATGTGTAAATTGTACTTCAATAAAGGTGTGAAAGATTGAAGGTCAGAGGAGAAGGGGATGACAGAGGATGAGATGGTTGGATGGCATCACTGACTCAATGGACATGAGTTTGAGTAAACTCCGGGAGCTGGTGATGGACAGTGAGGCCTGGCACGCTGCAGTCCATGGGGTCGCAAAGAGTCGGACATGACTGAGCGACTGAACTGACTGACTGAAAGGTGTGATAAATGGAAATAAATACCTGCACCCATGACTGAATCCACATCATGTACTTCCTGAGGCTGTGACAAAATGGATTATCAAAACAATATAGCCATGCTCACGCACAGGTAAGCAAAAGTTTGAGTGTAAGTTCAGTCTTTAGAGTCCTCTGGACAGCAAGGAGATCAAACCAGTCATTCCTAAAAGAAATCAACCCTGAATATTCATTGGAAGGACTGATGCTGAAGCTGAAACTCCAATACTTTGGTCACCTGATGCGAAGAACTGACTCATTGGAAAAGACCCTGAAGCTGGGAAAGATTGAAGGCAGGAGGAAAAGGGGACAACAGACGATGAGATGGTTGGACGGTATCACCAACTCGATGGACTTGAGTTTGAGCAAGCTCCTGGAGTTGGTGATGGACAGGGAAGCCTGGCATGCTGCAGTCCATGGGGTCACAAAGAGTCAGACACAACTGAACAACTGAACTGAATTGAAGTTCAGTTTGAGATTAAACAAAATCCTGAGTCACTAGGAAAATCAGGGGCAAGCTCTCTCTTATGCCCAGCTGAGGAAGGTCCACCTTCTTTTCTGCCAGCAGTGAACATATTCCAGGTCAACAGCTCAAGAGCCAGGAGCCAGACTATGAGGCATTTTCCTCCTGGAAGAAGATAGCTGCTCTGGCAGTGGGTACTTGAGATAGGACTCAGGAAACCTTTGTTAAGGCCAGCTCTCCAGAAGGTATATTCTTTAGTAAACTGTTTTATCTGTGAATGGTTTGAGTTTTGTGGTTTTTTGTCACTTCCATTGCTTACCTACCCAGGACCATCCACTAATTCTCAATTCCTCACCTTCAAGATAGACCAGAAATTATTTTAAAACATTGAAAGCATAACAAAACTGGTGGTTTATATTTTTTTGCACAGATAAAAATTCATCCTGTTCCCTAAATTTCTTAATAAAGTTCATTTTCAATGATGATGATACAGTCAATTTCTAATTCTAATATTAATACTATGGTTCTCAAACACTTCAGGATCTTAACCAAATCTTCAGAAGTCTATGATGCGCCTGGAACCAGAGTCCAAGGATATGCATTTTAACTTCTCCCTAATGATTCTAGTGTAGATAGCCTTCAAACACAGTCTGAGAAATACCACTCTCCTGGGTTCCCTATTTCATAGCTTTGCCAGAGACACTTAAATTTTTACTCTTCCAACTAGATTGGAGTGAGTTGACAGACAGGCTAGATAATAATCAAAATACATAATCAAAGTCAATTTAGTCATTATATATTTTCTTTAAATATGTCTCTCATGAAGACATAACAAGATTATTTTTATGTGGAGTAATATATATCTGATTGCTGACCTTGCTTCTGTTAAACAAATCTTAAATACAAATGGCATGGCTTCTATAAATAACATGGTCCTAGGAAAACAACCTATAAAGAACCTTTATACTTAACACTTAGAGAATGGCAACATGGACTGCTTAAAAGAATATGAAAGAGCTTGCTGTTACAGATTAAATTTCTTCTGAGAAAAAGTGTGAACTCTTACAGGTGGCATCCAGATGGGGAATTAGTCCCTTCTCACTCACAGAAAGAAAAATCTATAAAACCTCTTCTACACAGTGGAGGAAAGGGAAGATAATCTGTGCCAAGATATTTTGCACCCTATGCATCGGAAGAGTACTGGCAAAGCTTGGGAGCAATCCATATTAAGTGTAACCGTGTAGTGTCGAATAGAACAGATAACTAAACTACAGAAACTGAATTGATGAAGAAGCAATATGTCAAAGTCTAAACTTTGAACAAAGATAGACAGATTTCATGACTATGTCTGGTTTTGCTCTTAAAAATGACCAATGCAACATGAACCCACATGGGTCAACATGCAATGCAGAAGATGATGAGTTATGGATACAAGTCCTTTGTCATATACACATGCACACACGTCAATTCATATGTATATATATGAATTTATATATACATAAATTCATATAAGTACATACACACATTCATATATATACACACGTATCTCCAGAAGAGAACTAGGATGACAATAAGAGAGGATCAGTCACAACTTGCCAGAGACCCTCCTAGCCTCTCATGGTTAAGGATTCACTGACTCGATGGACATGAGTTTGAGCAAGCTCTGAGAGTTGGTGATGATAGGGAAGGCTTGCGTGCTGCAGTCCATGGGGTCAAAGAGTCGGACACGACTGAGTGACTGAACTTACTTAACTCCTTAATGAGTCAAACTGACAGTTAACCCCAGAACAATATGTAGTCGCATCTGAATGCAATTGTTTATAGATTTTTCTTTATCTATGTGTGTGTGTGTGTGTGTGTGCTAGTTACTTAGTCGTGTCCGACTCTCTGCAACCACATGGACTATAGCCCTCCAGGCTCCTCTGTCCAGTGTGACATCCCATTCTCAGTAATTCCTTTTAAAGACTTTATAGCCACTTTCACTGTTAAGAAAAAGTATTCAGACTAGGTGAATCCAATGAACAACTGCAATTGTGATAACAGCATCTCTTTTTATTAGTGGCTCTTTTAAAATATTAAAATTTGTTGTGAGTGCTTTAATCTAAAAAATAAATTATTTGACTAGGAATTCAATTAAACAACTCAAAAAGGACTGCACAAGTTTGGAAACAAATTGATGGTCATTTTTAAATAATTAAATTAATAAAGTAACAAACACATTAGTAAGATCAGAGAACCTAGTAGATAAAGTTAAAAATTAAATTACTACGGGAAACATTTGAGAAAATCAAATGAATGCAGAGAAAAAATACAAAACCTAACACAATTATAAGAAAAATAGCATATACAGAAGGCAGAAAAGGTAGATACATGCAACAGAAAAATATCCAAAGATATGGTGCAACTAAATTTCTCTGGTAATTAAGGGGGAAAATTAATCTGTATATTGAAAGCACACAATGTTAATTCCAAGAAAAAATTGATAAGCAATGATCACCTGCAAGAAAGACCTTTGGCTACAAATTTTCCCCCAACTTCAAGGGTAAAGAAAAACAACTTAGTTATCAGTTCTTGCTGTCTATTCTTCTACCTCACACATAGAGAGATTTTTAGGATGATAACCATCAAAACTATAATGACTATTTCTGGGAGTAGAATTTGAGGTGGGCAATCACATTTCTCTTTGTAGCTTCCTCTATTGTTCTTATATTTATAATGAACATATACTACTTTAAAAAGCAAAACATGATGAAAGGAAGGACGAGAGGAAGGAAGACAGAAGGGAGGGAGGGAGGAAAAGACTATGGATTTGCAAGGTACTATTTTATCACTTTTCTTGTTACCCAATATTTACCACCCCCCACCACATGATTGATCACAAATCATGTATGTGGATTCTTGGGAACATCTGCTTATATCTGATATATTAGAATTTGACTCAGTGATTTTGCCTGATATTTGTCTCTAATTTAGAGTATCTGAAAGAGAACTCCATATATATAGAGACCCAACTGTGCTACTGATTAAAAGAGGTCTGTGTTCCCTAAATATTTACATTCCACTCTAGGAGAACACAGAAATAATTTACTGTGCCTGTTGCTTTCCCATTGGATCATATTCTTCCTCAACAAAACCATTCTGGATCATTTTCTACATCCAATTATCTTTTCTACTAGATCTCCGGTAGAATGTCAATTCCCTGAAGACATAGGCTGTGCTGTCTCTTTGTTTCAGATAATGCATGGCTTTAATGGTGGAAGTACTAAAAATAAAAAGTAAAATTGTAAGCTAATTGACAGTTATGGTGATGATATTGTTTCAAAACCCCTAAGGCCAGGCTGTGAACTGTCTTGACCAGACATATCTCCAAACATCTGATATTTGTAAGTAGCAGATCTAAGTGACTTTGCCAAGTGCAATTCTGTTTGCAATGAGTCTCTTACAATTATCTACTACCTTCCCATTTCCTCTCTTGGCATTTCATTTAGAATTTTAGTGACTGGCTCACTGGAAACCTCTCTTCCACTATGCCAGGCATATTTTTAGTAACTTGAATATGCCTTGTTATCTTTCTCCATTGTGCTCATTTAGCAAACACCAAACCCCACCTACTCCCCACTTGCACCTCAGTACTTGAAAGTGGCTGGGGAAAAAACCACACACTTGAGTTACCTGATCTCATTCAAACTTTTAAGAAACAATTTTAAGAAAATCATTCCTTTTATAAAAAATAAATGTATAACCATAAATCTCAAGAAAACATCCCATCACCATTCAGCATCCTTCTGTGCTTTTATTGTAAGTTCATTCCCTACTCTACCAAAAACTTATTTTATGTACTTTTCTTCTCGTCTCAAACCCTCAATACTCTCCCTCTGCCTCTCACTCTGGGCTGATGACCTTGATTTCTAGTTCACTGAAAAGTGCCAAGCAATCAGAAATAAAGATCCTCATTTTCTTATCACTGAATCTTCCAGCCTTATTTCACACCACCCATACACTTGGTCTTTCTTCCCCATACAATGGAGGACCTCTCCTGGGTCCATTTAAACCAGTGCCCTGGATTCCATTCCTCCTCCCCTATTGATAACTTTTGTTACTGAAATTCTTCTATCCTCCTTTTCTGCTCCCTCTTCATTTTCCCCTCTCTCAACTGGGTCATTTCCATCAGCCTGTAAACCGGTTATAAAAAGTCTCTTCATCTTGAAAAGCAAACAAACAAACTAAACTCCCTTGACCCTATTTGCCCTCCAACTTCTGCCCATTTCTTTGCTTCTCCTTTGGGAAAGCGTATCTCCACTTACTCCCATTCTCTCTTTAATCAACTCTGATTAAACTCAGCCTCCACCTCTGCCACAGAGCTATTCAAATCAAGGTCAATAACAAACTTCTATCTTGCTACATCTGTCTCCAAATTACTCAACCTCTCAAGTGTCAACTTAATGGATAATAGCTTTGTTCTTGAAACACTTGGTTCACTCAGCTTCCAGGAAAGGGTGCTTTACTGGTCTTCCTCTCAATTCTTCAGTGTTTTCTTCTGTTTCCATTTCTGGTTCCACCTGTTGTAGATGTTAGCATTCTCCAGAGTTCAGGCCTTAGCTCTCATTCCTTCTATACTTACTTCTTCCTAGATAACCTCATCTAGTTCCATGATACTATATAATTACCAATAGGCCAAATATTTCCAAATCACACAGATATTATATGGCCCTCATATTCCATATTCAAATCTTTGTTTTCTATTTCCAGGCTTCCATCTGTGCCCCAAGCTCACAATTCTTGGTGTCCTCTTGCTTCCTATTCAACATCTCCTCTAGGTGGTCTAATAGACTCTTATACTAATGGCCAAAGAAAAACTCTTCATTTCTGTCTTCTGCAAGTTCCGAACCTCCCTCAATTACATCCATCTTAGTTACCAGCACCAGGACCAAAGTGAAACCATTTGTTATTCATAATTTTGATTGGTATATAATTTTAACTGTCCCTTTCCCTCAATCCTGATTCATCCCATCAGCAAATTCTGTGGGCTTCGTCTTCAAAATATCCCAAATCCAACATTTATTGTCACTTCCAATGCTATCACATTTGCCCAAACTACATCATGTTTCACGTGGACAACTGCAGTGCTTCCTAACTGGTCTCCCTGTTTCCATTCTTACCTCTCTATATTCCATTCTCCATTGAACAGTCAAATTGAGCTTTTAAAAACAGAGATTAGATTGTATTATTCCCCTTTGAAAACTATAATTGGTATCCATCCATTGATACTTTTTTTGAACCTAATTCACATAATTCCCTTTTAACTGGAATATAATTGCTTTACGATGTGTGTTAGTTTCTGCTATACAACAGAGTGAATCAGCTACATGTATACATGCCCTCCGTCTTCGATCTCTCCCCCTCCCCACCCTCCCACCTAGGTCATCACAGAGCATCAGGCTGAGCTTCCCGAGCTTGCAGCAGGATCCCGCTAGCGATCTATTTTGCACACGGCAGTGTATACATGTCAGAGCTACCCTCCCAGTTCATCCCACGCTTCCCTTCCCCCCGCCCCGTGTCTGCATATCCATTCTCTATGTCTGCATCGCTATTCCTGTCCTGAAAATAGGTTAATCTGTATTATTTCTTTTTTTTTAGATTCCATATATAGTAACCATCCATTGACTTTTGACGGAATTTAAGAGTCATGGCTCACAGGGTTCCGCATCATCTGGCCTTTCCCTACCGTGTGGAACTCATTTCCTCATCACTCCATTATATTCCTGCCTCAAAAACATACTAAATCTCCATCTCTCAGGACATTTCCAATGCTGTCTCCTGAAATTCTCTCCCTTACCATCTTCTCATAAATGGACCCTTTATATCACTCAGATATCCTCTCCAGCATCACTGTTGCAATGAGGTCTTCTCTGACCAGATTACGTAAAACCATGACGTTTTACACAGTCATTCTACATTCCTTTTTTCAGTTTTCTTTTCTTCATAACACCTACCAATGTTTATGAGATGTCTTCATTAGAATGTAACACCCATCCTGCACCACCTTGCCTCTGACTGACTCAAAGAAGCATTCTTCTAGAAAATCTCAGAAAAACTTGGATCAAAAAAAAGTGGAAGAAGAAATATGGGCTGAAATTTCAACTGTCCACATTTTAAAGCACATTCATCTTTATAAATATTGCACTATTAAAATTCTTCCTCATGCCTCAAGACGTAGGTACTAAATTATCCGTGATGGATTTGTGAAAAGTATGCACTGTTCTCTAAATTATTTAAGAATATTTACATTTTATGTTGAAATCTAATCTCTCAGTGTTTGTTCAGATTAACTACTAAAAGTAAAACATTCACTAAACTGTGTTTTTGCTTGTAAAAGCATTTCTGCTTGATTAAGTTTACATTTGTTAATTTTAAATCATTTAGCAGTTACAAAAACAAAATTCAAAATTCTAGGGCCACTTTAAAAACAGGCTCTGTTCCCAGTTATTCTAAAGCATCAAGCATTGGTCATGAGAGTATTTTCCATATATTTTTAAGCTGCATTCTGAATAGCATAAATAAAAGATATATCCATTACTATCCAGGAAAAGCAGTTAAAAATCACCTATTTTGATTTTTCAGTATTTCCAGTATATTCATACCTATATCCGTGGAATAAATTACTTATGAAAATCATTAGAAAATATTGCATAACACAAGTCACCATCACAGCTTAAATTTCTAAAGCCTATCTTTCATTTGCCTTCTTCCTTGTTTAAATCTGCCAGGCTGAGTTTTGAACCACATAGCTTTTCCTGAATTGACAGGGGAAACCAATGATGCAGAACTTACAAGTTTGCTTTCCCATCCCTGCAAAAAATCATTTTGACTTTGATTAAAGTGACTGACCACTGGGGGGCTGACCGAATTGACAGACTGTTATTTTACCTGTTAGAAAATCAATTCTTTCAATCAAGAGGGTTAATCTGATCGTGTTTCAGGTATGACTTGAAATAATGATCTTTATCAATGTTGAGATAAACAGCCCAAAGCAATCACTAAAGAATGAAGTATTTCAAAACTTACATTCTTAAACTCATTATCTATCACTGCATTAATTAGGAATTTTGATCATCTAGACTTATTTGTTGGGTCAGTTTCATGAGACACTAAAGTATTAATAAAATTGACACATGTATGTATCTTGAGAAAACTCTGCTAGCCTTTGCCTTGCTTCAGAATTTTGCCAAGAGAACACACTGGTCATAGCAAATACTCTCTTCCACCAACACAAGAGATGACTCTACACATTGACATCACCAGAAGGTCAATACCTAAATCAGACTGATTATATTATTTGCAGTCCAAGATGGAGAAGCTCTATAGAGTCAATAAAAATGAGACCTAGAGCTGACTGTGGCTCAGATCACAGGCTCTTTATTGCAAAATTCAGGCTTAAATTGAAGAAATTAGGGGGAAACACTAGACCATTCAGGTATGACCTAAATCAAACCCCTTATACAGTGGAGGTGACAAATACATTCAAGGGATTAGATCCGGTAGACAGAGTGCCTGAAGAACTGTGGACGGAGGTTTGCAACATTATCCAAGAGGTGGTGATCAAAACCATCCCAAGGAAAAAGAAATGAGAGAAGGCAAAGTGGTTGTCTGAGGAGGCCTTACAAACAGTTGAGAAAAGACAAGAAGCAAAAGGCAAAGGAGAAAGGGAAAAATATACTCATCTGAACGCAGAGTTCCAAAGAATAGCAAGGAGAGATAAAAAGGCCTTACAGCTCAAAAAAATAGAGGAAAACAATAGAATGGGAAAGATTAGAGATCTCTTCAAGAAAACTGGAGATACTAAGGCAACAGAACATTTCATGCAAAGATGGGCACAATTAAGGACAGAAATGGTATGGACCTAACAGAAGCAGAAGAGATTAAGAAGAGGTAGCAAGAATACATAGAAGAGTTATACAAAAAAGGTCTTAAGGACCTGTATAACCATGATGGTGAGGTCACTCAACTAGAGCCAAACATGCTGGAGTGTGAAGTCACTGGGCCTTAGAAACATTACTGGGAACAAAGCTATGGAGGTGATGAAATTCCAGTTGAGCTATTTCAAATCCTAAAAGATGATGCTGTGAAAGTGCTGCACTCAATGTACCAGCAAACCTGGAAAACAGCATTCGCCTCAGGGTTGGAAAACATCAGTTTACATTCCAACCCCAAAGAAGGGCAATGCCAAAGAATGTTCAAACTATCGTACAATTGCACTCATTTCACATGCTAGCAAGGTAATGCTCAAAATTCTTCAAGCTAGTCTTCAACATGAAGAAGACTACATGAACCAAGAACTTCCAGATGTACAAGCTGGATTTAGAAAAGGCAGAGGAACCAGAAATCAAATTGCCAGCATACACTGGATCATAGAAAAGGCATGGGAATTCTAGGAAAAAATCTACTTCTGCTTCATTGACTAAGTACGCTAAAGCTTTTGACTGCGTGGATCACAACAAACTGTGGAAAATTCTTAAAGAGATGGGAATACCAGACCACCCTACCTGCCTTCTGCGAAATCTGTGTGCAGGTCAAGAAGCAACTGAATTGAACATGGAAAAATGGACTGGTTCAAATTTGGGGAAGGAGTACATCAAGGCTATATACTGTCACCCTGCTTATCTAACTTATATGCAGAGTACATCATGCAAAATGCCAAGCTGGATGAAGCACTAGTGGGAATCAAGATTGCCAGGAGAAATATCAATGACGTCAGATATGCAGATGAAACCACCCTTATGGCAGAAAGCGAAGAGGAACTAAAGAGCCTCTTGACGAAAGTGAAAGAGAAGAGTGAAAAAGCTGGCTTAAAACTCAACATTCAGAAAACTAAGATCATGGCATCCAGTCTCATTACTTCATGTCTAATAGACAGGGGGAAAGTGGAAACAGTGGCAGATTTAATTTTCTTGGGCTCAAAAATCACTGCAGACAGAGAATACAGTCCTGAAATTAAAAGATGCTTGTACCTTGAAAGGAAAGCCATGACAAACTAGATAGTCTATTAAAAAGCAGATATATCACCTTGCTGACAAATGTCCATATAGTCAAATCTATGGTTCTCATGTAGTCATGTACTTATGTGAGAGCTGGACCATAAAGAAGGCTGAGCAGCAACGAACTGATTCTTTCAAATTATGGTGTTGGAGAAGACTCCCGAGAGTCCCTTGGACTGCAAAGTGATCAAAACAGTCCATCCTAAAGGAGATCAACCCTGAATATTCATTGGAGGCACTGATGCTGAAGCTGAAGCTCCAATACTTTGGTCACCTGATGCTAAGAACTGACTCACTGGAAGAGACCCTGATGCTGGGAAAGACTGAGGGCAGGAGAAGAAGGGGGAAGAGACAGAGGATGAGATGCTTGGATGGCATCACCGACTCACTGGATATGAACTGGAGCAAACTTTAGGAGACGGTGAAGGACAGGGAAGCCTGGCACGCTCTTGTGCATGTGGTTGCAAAAAGTTGGACACAACTTAGTGACCAAACAACAACAATGTATGTATCTTAACTTCATGAACACTGCCTAGAATGATATTCACTATGAAACATTAATGATATAAAAAGTATAAACCTGACTCAGCATATAGTACCTTTGTAGAATGCCCAAACATTGCTTATATGACCCATAGGGCAAGAAATAAGTCCACAGAAGGAAAATGGATGTTTCACTCTAAATTATATTCTTAACTTTGTTTGTGTTCAATCAAATGTTTTCAACAAAGTTTAAGATGAAGAGAATGTTTTTACTTTATCACAAAAATTACAAAGCCCTAAAATTTCACAAGTTATAGCCCCACGAGTTTGGAATTATGAAAAAAACCTGGATTATTTTTCTCTTGGTTGAAGTTTATGTTTGACTCAACGTAGAGAGAAGTTACTCTTCTCTGGATTCTTTTTCAACACTTACAACATGGCCAGAGACAAAGACTCATTTCAGTGTTTGCATGTCTTTAACTCTTCTCTAAAGTTTGACAACTTCTTGTCTTTTTAAGAAAATGTAAATCAGGCTCAGTCTTTCTCCAGGCAACAGAAGCTGGCTAAAATTTAATAACGTCATTGTCATCACATTATATTTATTTTTATAGTTGCCTTCTGTTTTCAGCGGAGGATACTGGTTTCTATTCACAGTACTAATACAAACTTTCCTCTTTAAATAAATTTAGATTGCAAAGTGAGCCAATTTAAAGAAAATATGCAGTAATAACTGTACAGGTGGTAAGCAAGAATGTCTCAAAACAGGAAAGTAGTAAAAAATAGCTATATGTTGGGAAGTCAATATATAAAAGCCAATACATTTAAAATTGCATACAAAATGGTAAGAAGAAAACCATCTACTTAGGTGAAGAAATTAATTTCAATCCTGTTCCCAGTATTTATTTGCATAACATTGTTTTAATTCTAAATGACTCTTCTATTTATTAAAGTGTGCCCATCAAAATCTTTACTCAACAGCATTTTAATAGCTTCTTGCTCAGAACTGTACAAGCTTCAAAGTTATGACTGAACCCCCTACAAGAAAAAAAGTTTCTAATTCAAAAACTTTATTCAACAAATGCTTATCAATCACTGAGTACATCCGACAGGGCAAGCCAGATTTGGGGAGGGATAATAATATTTATGTGTCCACTCATTATTCAAAAGCTATTTTTCTGAGTCGTTATGATGCTCAATGTCACTTGCTGTAATGATGTAATTAAAAGAAGAGAACAAGAAAGATGCAGAGAGGAGGAAGATGGGGAGGGTCCTGAACTCAAAGAGATTACCATCTCATTGATTATTATTTATTATTGTCCTTGAGTTTTACTTATTGTCCTAGATACTATTTCATTTTCTCACACATTTCTTCTTTTAAAAAAAAGTCAATGTATTATTCAGTCAGAGGTAATATTTGAGACATTTCCTTTGAGTGTCAGATTCTATGAACCTCAGCAGCAAATTCATGGAATACAAAACAGCACAACCTTAAACCCACGACAATGTTTATAAAATACTGCAGACTCGGCCTTTCACACATTCTTTGTGAAAAGGTGATGCTGCCCCAGGAAGGAAAAGACTTAACATTTAGTAAAATTAAGTCACAGTACCAACTTGAACATATTCATTTAGTATGAAAACTCAGATGTGACTTGAGGTTTAATTAATTGAATAAATTAAAATTTGTGGAAGGAAGCTGCTGTCCTTCACAAAACATGAGGCTTCCAATTTTACTAGATTTGTACATCTCACTTAGGATGAATGGAGTTGTGATTCTGTATTACATTTGTTTGGCTCAGTAGTAAAGAATCCGCCTGCCAATGCAGGAGATGCAGGTTCGATCCCTGGTTCAGAAAGATCCCCTGGAGAAAGAATTGCCAACCCACTCCAGTATTCTTGCCTGAGAGATCCCATGGACACAGGAGTCCGGGGCTATACTCCATGGGGTCACAAAGAGTCGGACACAGATTTAGTGACTAAACAACAGCAACTATAAATTTGTTAAACTACTTGCATTTATATTCTTGTCTTCCTCTTTAATCTGTCTCCGAAGCCTGTGAGGATTTCTCCTACAGATGAAAACCCCAAATCTATTGTGTTCTAAGGAGGGGCAATCGTGTTTTATATGAAGATAGATTTTGATGCTCAATGCTTGAAAGACACTTTCATTTCTGATGCACTAAAGGGAAATTTCAAAAAAAAAAAATTTGTACCATATGTACTCACACAGCATTATTTTTTGAAAAATAAAAATCTTAAAGATTACAAGACTTTCTTAATATCCTACATTCTGTGTGCCAGTCTTTTCCGTACCTTGTATCATGGCACGGGATCCCTTCCCTATGCATTTTAAGCAGACGATGTAACTGGAATAAATACTGTGGATAATCCAGCCTCACAAAAGGATTATAAAACAGCTAATCAAGATAGTCAAGATAAGTATCGGTCACCTGTGAATACACATTTACCATTTCATTACTTAATTTCACTCAGTAGTACGGAAAGAGAGGTAATATTTGGTGTCAAAGAAATGGAGCCAGAAAGCTGGTCCTACAAGGGAACAAGGGTCCAGGGATCCAGCCCTGTGGGGTCTCGATCTTTCTGGGTCATTTCACCAGTTTCTGGGGCCAATTCAAGGCTTCCCAGGTGACACAGTGGTAAAGAATCTGCCTGCTAATTCAGGAGATGCAGGAAACTTGGGTTCAATCCCTGGGTTGGGAAGATCCCCTGGAGGAGGAAATGGCAACCCACTCCAGTATTCTTGCCTGGAAAATCCCAGGGACAGAGGCACCTGGCTGGCTACAGTCTATAGGGTCACAAAAAGTCAGATACGACTGAGCTCACAGCTGGGGCCAATTCTGTTCCCACTGCATCAAATGAGGAAAATACAGGTCCAAACACTAGTAACCTCTCCACTCCATCTGCAGTCCATCCAGCTCGGTTCCGATAACTGGCATGGGCTCCTTTCACCACGGCCAGTCCCCCACCCCCACACCCTGACTTTGTATCTCAGTTCTATTATCTGCATCATTTCTTCTCACATGGTCTATCAGGTAGTGTGTTAGCAACGGGAAACAAAGAACAAGTCCCTTAGAGCAGCGGTGCTCACTAATTCCTAAGATTTCAGATATCCTGTCTCCTGTGGCAACTTCATTTAATTTTGCTTCCTATAAAAGTAAAAATATTGTTATTTTTTTTCTTAATGTGAAAAATTTTGCAATATCCCATAATTGCAGCCATTTGGGTCTTCAATTCCACTTAAATAGCATTTTACTGCCTTGGATCTTATAATAAACTGAAGGCTTTTACTTTTTCTTCTTGCAATGTTTTTGCTTTAGTTCTTCCTACAGCTTCTACGATGGACTTGGTTTGCTGGTTTCCTTAATTAACTTCTCATCACATAGAATCACTGGAGTATCCTGCTAATTGGAAATGAATACCTCAAAATTATTTTTACCATAAAGGGTTTTTCTTAGCACTATTCTATAAGATGCACCATTTCCCTTTTATTCCTTAAACTCTCTATTTAAGGTTAGAGAGTGTCTTTCCTTCAGAAAAAAAAAAAAAGGAAATCCCTGGCAGTCCCATGGTTAGGGCTCTGAGCTTCCACTGCAGGGGGCATGGGTTCCATCCCTGGTCGTGGAAATAAATCCCATATGCCATGCAGTGCAGCCAAAAAAAAAAGAGAGAGGGAGAGAGAAACCAGGGTTTCCTGTCACAAATTCAGGATATTCTTGAGCATCTGGGTGGTGAACTAATTTCCTGTTGTTTAGATCTACTGAAGCTTTCTTGCAGGCAGAAGGGGAAATACTACTTACACTCTGAGGGTAACAGAGAAGCAGAAAGTAACAGCCTGGAATCATTGAGGCCATTAATAAAACAGGGAGCTAACACTGGGCTTCTGATTTCCAAACTTTCTGTTAAGTAAACAATAAAGATCTCTGTGGTTTTACAGCACTTTTGATCAGGAATTCTTTTAGCCTGCAACCGAAGCATCCTCTGAGATCCCTACAGGCATAGCTTGACCAGCTCACCGGTTCAAAAAAGGATGAATGGAAAGAAACACAGACTGGGATGAGAAGGAGGGAGTCTTCTGGTGATGTCTATTCCACCCTTCCTGATCAAGTTCTCTCTGACAATTTTCTCTTTGGTTTTCTACAGTGAATAGAAGCTGTCATCTTCTGCTCAGAGTCTCAGGACAGCAAAGACCTGGAGACTGAAACAATATCCTCACCTCAACCTTCTTCCCAGGTGAAGACATCTGGGTCATGGCCATTAGTTAATCCACAAAGGATAAGGGAGAGCAGTTGTCTGTGGACCAAAGGAAAGGCTATCAACAGGGATGTCCTGGTAAACTGGATCTCTGAGAGAGGGAGTAGATGGAGGGGAGCCTTGATATTGTAGCCCTTGCCAATTTTCCTAGTATAAAATAATCCCGCCATAGAATTCAAACTACCAACAGTGTAATAGCCAGCTAACAACAAGTCTGAATATTTGACAATCAACTCTGGAAAGTCAGCCCCAGATATTAATAGGTTATCTTTTTTATTTTCGGAGAAACTTCTGAGTACCAGCAGGAGGCATTATTGAAGGAAAGTCAGGAACACAAAACTGATAGTCAATTCTTCTCTTTGTAGAGCTTACCATTTAACTGCAAGTTCAGCAACATTTGTAAAACAGAACTAAAGATCATTTCTAAGACAACATATTTAGAAATGCAAATTAACTGAAAGCAAGGTGATATCTAAGCACCTAAGACATAAAGAAAATGAGTACAAGAATCCATCTCATAGGGTGGTTGAAATGAGATCTTGGTTGAGTTACTGGCCACTACAGAAATATGAAGGATCATTCCTTATATAGTGGAGTGAGGCTAATCTAAGAAGGCAACAACTGGGCTCCCAGAACATACCAACTGATGATGACAAGGTCAAAGATGGAAAGGCAGGATGCCTCGGGATACTGGGAAGACAAAGCAGCAAAGAAAGTCCGCTGACCTCAGACAGTGGATGAACTGTGTTCACAAGGCCAAATCATTTCCTACTACACACCACTGCCTTTTTCATCCCATTTAGTATACAACCATGAGCAAGACTTTAATTCCCCTAATGGCTCAAAAGTTGCTTCTGCAAAACTGTCCTTAAAGGATTGCTTTTTAGGATATTTAGGATAGAGACCTAAATGATCTTCAAAACTGGCTTCTCCAAATTCAAGGTCTGGCTGTGGATGGCTTCATGGGGTAGAAGCATGTCCTATGGGACAAAATTCTGACTCTACCACTTGCTAGCTGCATATCTCATGTAAGCAACTTAAACTTTTGATGCCTCAGTTTCCTCATTGGCACATGGAGGTGGCGGTTTTAAAATCATAATGTGATTTTGCGGGTTAAATGACCTAAGACACATAAATTATCTAGCACAATCCCTAGCACATATTAAGAACTCAATAGTTGGCAGAGGCTATTATTATTGATTTTAAAAGCATCGCATTCAAAATTTGGATAAAAATTTTAAATAAATAGTAAAGAAATAATAGGCATAAAGTGTTACCAACTGTTTTCAAATCAGAGAGTTTTAAATTACCTAGAATGCTTTCTTTCTACCACTTAAGGTGTCAACTTCACTTTACAACCAACCTTCTTGTGACTGAAAGTCTGTTGATCATTAGCAAGAAAGCTTCTTAGTACTTCCTGCACATCTGACAGGAGAGGGAAGGAAGGAGAAAGAGAACAACCCAAAAAGAAAAGGGAAGAGTCCTTCTGACCCTCCAACACCTGTCTCCTCCTATCAGGTCACATGATCACCCCAAGACCAATCCCTGTGCCAGAGAGTTGGGATACGCCAGTTGGCTAGAACTGGAATGTTTGAGAAATTAGTCTGGGAAGGAAAAAGGAAAGAGGAAGGTAACCTAAAAAAAAGCTTCCCATGGTTTAAAAACCATCTTCTTTACTCATCTGTTCCCTTCAAACCATAAGATACAGGCCATTAAACAAAAGACATGATTCGAACTTTGCTTCTAGTTCTGGTTCATATCATATTACATTAAAAACATGATATTGACTGCTATCCATTCTTACCATTGAATTTTCTACTGCCATAAAAATGGGAGGGAAAGAGACAGTTCCACACAAACAGAATATCTTACTAGCTCCAATATTGGTTGTTACTGTATCTTTTGATAGAGCTGATTTTCCTATTTTATTATAGCGACATATATCAACGTACCAAGGTTAGTTAGATATGCAAAAGCACACCAACCCAACCAGCTATAAAGGGAAGAACTTGCCAACAGTTTTATTGCTGAATAATGACAATCAATTTGAATGATGTTAGTCAAGTTGATGAACTGAATTATAACCACTTATTTTAAGGGACCCATGAAGATGAGATCCAAAGAAAAATATTAGGCACATATTTTTGTATCTCTTCCATGCCATTTACTCGCTGTTTTTATCATAAAAACAAGCTTAGATTTTTGACTTAACACTGCTCCAGTTCTCAAGTCTCAAGTTTCTCCTTATGACAGTAGCTTTCTATTATTATGATGGATGAAAACCAAAATAATATTTATTCTACCCTATTGGGGAAAAACATGAAAATGTCCAGAGGAAAAGAATTTCTAAAAGTAATAAATGAAATACATTCACCAATAAAGGGGAATAGGATCTTGACCTCTGGTCTCCTTTTCCAGTATTACTCCTCCTGTGGGAATAAGACTATAGCAAATATCTAAACATGCCTTAATTCCTATGTCTCAATGCTAGATACATTAAGGGGGCCAGAATTAGCTGAAATAAATTTAAAAGGAAACAAATGCTTTTATCAATCCCCATAATGCTTTTATGTAATCCCCATAATCAAATGGATACTTAATGAAAAAGGGAAAAGGTATAAAATCAGGGAAATTAAGAGTGAAGTGAACCTGTTGTTGATACCAGCTGTGCTTCTTTGCCTCTGTGCCCCATATATCTAAACCTCTATCTATCAAAGGAATATATCCTAAAGAACAACATGATGACAGAGATGAATTTCAATCTGACAAATGCAGTGAGCTAAAAAATGAACTATATCATAAACCATTACTCGTTCTCAGTCCAAACAGAAAAAAAAAAAAATATCCTAAAGAGCCTTACATTCTCTGTAGGAAGTAACCAGGGTAATGTGGAAAGTGTTCACTAAATTTCTGCATACTGCATGGCCAATCAATCTAAAGCCATGTAGAAATTATCCTTTCACAAACTGACTTTAAAAGTTTTATGTTAAAATATAACTTTTGTTTGCTCACAGCTTTTCCAAACACTTGGGTTGTTTTTTTTTTTTTTTCCAACAACTAATAGAGTTTTAGACTGCAAATGCTGAATAGAAAGGATCAAAATTTGTCACTTCTCAATCAATCATTCTGGCCTCATACATACACTGCCATATTCATTTATTCATTCAATATGTCCATATGATTCACTATTTTCCTGTAAAAGAAAAATGTCCATCTTGATTAATGGGATAATCTGTGAAGCAATTGTGTTAACTTTTCTAAATTTCATACCTATTAATAAATTTCCACAAATTTCTGCATTATGAAATTGATTGAGTAGGAATATCTAATCTGTCTTTACAAAATGCTTTACTACTGCAGCTCTACTTCTGCAGTTTTTTAATACCATTTTGTGATCTTTTCATCAAAATGCAAAAATTGTCCATACCTACTATCATAACATGGTCCCCCTATTTTAAGCAGTTGAACTCTCTCAAATTTTACTGTGGAGTAATCCCAGGTTATCAAATTGATTGTGCCACAAGTCATGAGCATCAGAACATGGTATTAAAAAGAGTATAATGTGGTGGGTGGAGCCAGGGGGAGTGGGAGGGAGGTTCAAGAACGTGGGGATATATGTATGCATATGGCTGATTCACTTTGTTGAACAGCAAAAAACTAACACAACATTGTAAAGCAATTCTATTCCAATTGTTAAAAGTCAAAACAAAAAACAAAAAAAAGAGTATACTGCCATAAACTGGCAAAAGCCTCTAATCTGCCCCATTCTTGATGGACAGCATTTGGCCATTGACGCCTGTCACCTTTGATCTTGTCATCTCACATATACCAGTACCCACAAACCCTGCACATTGTGTAGTGGGGTGGTGGCAACAAGACTAGAGAACAGCTAGAGCTATTTGCCAAGGTAAAGAAAATGCAACTTAATGATGTAAATAAATGATCCTACAAATGACACCATATTTTCAAGCTTAAGTAACTAGGAGGTATCATCACTTTCAGACACTAGAGAATTGAGATGTGCTTCTGATGACTGCCATTTAGAACTTGTTGGGTAGAGGGTGATGACAAGGCATTCCAGATAAAAAATAGTAGGCAACTGAATGTGGGTTACAGATACCTGAGTAAGAAAATTAGGGTAGACCTATAGAGTTGTGAATAAAGACAGTACCATCTGAGAGAGAGGAAGAATAATCTAGAGAGAGGTAGAGACAAAAAGTAAAGACATACAAATGAATGGATAAATATATATGAGAATACTTAGAGAATGTTTAAAGTTAGAATGGAGGACCAGGATAAAAAAGATGCATAAAGAAAAGGAAGAACAGCAGGTGAGGGAGGAGCCTTAAAATTTATTCATTCATTATTAATTCATTCAAAAAATATTTATTGAGGGTCTGCTCTGTTGTAGGCACTGTGCTAGACACATAAGGGAGGAGTTTATAGTCTAATGGAAAAGAGAGCAAGAAATTGAACAATTAAAAAAACTGCCCCCCCATCTCTCACAAATAAGTATAATTGTGATAAATGCTCCAAAAAGAAGGAAAACAGATCTTGGTCCAAGGGGCATGAGTGTGTGCTCAGTCGCTCAGACATGTCCGACTCTTTGTGACCTTGTATACTGTAGCCCACCAAGCTTCTCTTTCCATGGAATTTTTCAGGCAAGAATACTGGAGCAGGTTGCCATTTCCTCCTCCAGGGGATCTTCCCAACCCCAGGGATAGAACCAGCGTCTCTTGCATTGGCAGGTGGATTCTTTACCACTAGCGCTACCTGGTAAACCTAAGGGGCATGGGGGAGTTGTCCATTGTTTTCTGAAGTGTCAAGGAAGGTTACTCTAAGGAAATGGCATCACCTGGCAAATGAGTAATTAGAAGAAGAGAAAGACAGAAAGTGATAATCTATCCAACCAAAGGGAACAAAGACATTTTAACACCAAGGAAGAAAAAACACACAGTGTACAGCTAATCAGAAGCCCCTTGCAACCTTGAGAAAGCCTTCTTTTCTTCTTTCCTCTGTACTTTTGCCTCTAATACTAAAGCCAAGTATAAGCACACAGTTCACGCCTGGGGTTGGGATGGGCATAGGTACAGTTATTTATGCAAAATCTATTCACTGGTTCTGCCTTACTAACAGAGTCCTAAGTTCTTTAGAGTGACAATGAGCCCAGCCAAAATACTAATTTTGTCAGACTGCCTTGCAGCCAGGGTTGACTTCTTGACAGTTTTCACCACTAAGACATAAGGGAAAAGCTGTTGCAGGTTTCTATAAAGTTTTGCCTCCACTAAAAGATGGCATCACCGACTCAATGGACATGAGTTGAGTGAACTCCGGGAGTTGGTGATGGACAGGGAGGCCTGGCGTGCTGCGATTCACGGGGTCGCAAAGAGTCGGACACGACTGAGCAACTGAACTGAACTGAACTGAACTGAAAGAAACACAGCTCCTTTCTGAATTATCCTGGTTTTCTTTTTCCGACCTCAAATGACACTGTGAGTCTGGAAGTAAAGCAGCCATTTTGTAATGGGAGGCAGTTGTTAAGAATGAACGTTTCATACTAAGGATGACAGAACTGGAAAGTAGAGGGTGCCTGGAATTTTGAGAACATCCTGGACCACTCTACCGATTTGAGACTCTCTACCCATGGGCTTTTTGTTATGTGAGAAAAGCTAAGTCTTACATGGTTAAACCAAGGCAGACCAGTTTCTGCTGTTTGCAGTCAAATATAATTTCTAATTGGCACAAGGTTGTAGTGTGGTAGGAAGTGGAGCTATTTGGTTTTTTTTTTTTTTTCAAAAAGCTAAAGGAAACTGCTTAAAGAACTAAAAGGGGGAATTCCCTGGGGGTCCATGGGTTGGGATTCTGTGCCTTTGCTTTGGAGAGTCTGGTTTCAGTCCCTGGGGAGTCAAGATCCCACAGCCCACATGGTATTACAATAACAAAAAAAAAAAAAAGAAAGAAAGGCAATATTTCATCAGATAGAGAATATTAATAAAGAGAAATTATATTAAAAGAAATACAAATTCTGGAGGTGAAAGTATAATAAATTAAATTTTTAAAGTATTACAGTAGATTTGAGATGGCAGAAAGAAGAATCTATAAATCTGAAGATAAATCAGTAGAGATTATGCAATCTGAAGAACAGGGGATTAAAAAGGAAGGAGAGTTACCCTGTTAAAGGTGATCAAAGTAGAAATGACATGGACACAAATAGGAATCAAGAGCTCTTCCCATTCCTATTTTACAACATAGACACTGTTATTGCCATAAACCCATGGCATAATCAAGTTTTTCATTAACATAAATACTACCTTTTTTAGCATAAGGCTTTGGGAACTATTAAAATTATCCTCTAGGTGTTATCTACAGACACCGAGTTGTCACATCATAATATTTTCTCAAGAAAAAAAGAAAACAACTTTACCTTTCATTGTGCATTAATCAAGACCATCTGAGGAAGTAATGACAGTGTTCTAAGAACTCAGCCTTGTACTGTAGCATGTGGTGGACATTTAAATGGCATTATTTATCATAAGCAGCATTTAAGGAGGATCTCAGAGTCTCTAATTCTAAAAATGTATGTCAATTTGGCAGGTGACCAGTGTTTTTTTAGTTATTAAAGCATAAATACATTTTCAACATTTTCCTTTCCCTAATTATACACACTGATTTGTCACGATGTTCCCATTTTGAAGGGTATGTAAAGGCAGCTCTGGCCAGCTTGATCAAGAAACATTACACTGACACATTCTATAATGTTGTCCATTGGTGCACAAATTTCAGTGAAAGTGTGTTCAATCTGACATAACTTTGAAGCCAAAAACCTTAGGATTTCAATCCCATCTCTAGAATAAGCTAATTGTGTTACCTGAAGAATGTAACCAAATCTATCTGAGCTTTGGTTTCCTGAATACCTTTATTTTGCAAGTATTAAATGAGATCCTTTATAAACAAACAGTCTACACTAAGGCCTACATGGCTGTAAACTCTCAACAAATATTATCTCCTTTCTCTTTTGCCTGTTCTTATACTGACCTGCATTTGAAGAGTTTTCATTAAGCTGGCAAAATCTGTTCCTACAGTACAGATCCCAACCTAATTAAGTGTAACAGGAAGAGAAGATTTCTACTTAAATTCTGAAGCAAAGATACAACACACAGAACCTTAAATTCTGAAGCAAAAATTAGCCACAAACAGGGTGGTAAAAATCACTTGCCCCATGGTTGGAATATCATACAAACTGTAAAAAGAATATCTTAAGGACCATTTCCATTTTTGAAAGACTAAGTTGGTATTCAGTTTAGTCACTCAGTCATGTCCATTTCTTTGCAACTCCATGGACTGCAACACATCAGGTTTCGCTGTCCATCACCAACTCCCAGAGCTTGTTCAAACTCATGCTGGTATTATATAATCACAAAGCCCAAAGCACAAATCTGGGAGGAAAGAATACTGAGGACTCAATCTCCTTTTCCTATAGATAGGGGTGGGATGGGGGGGTGGGATACGCCTGGGTACAGCCCTAAGCAGAAAGGGTTAAGAATAGAAGATGCTTCCTGATGAATCCTGCTCCCATCACCCAGTGACACTTAAATTAACAGCTGTCTGTCTCCCTCACCTTGAATCAGTCCAGAGAGAGAGCAATTATCTCCCCAAGGAAAGCAGGCCGAGCCCCTCAGCTCTCCCTCTCTCCATCACCTCCCCAATGAGTCATTTCTCTGACTCCTTCACTCCTTTTAGGGCAGTTTGGCAGGCAAAGAACAGTGAGAACAAAACATTTATAAGCAGGACCCTAGTGATAAAACAGTAGCCACATTTATGGACACTGAGAATTCATTTCTTTCTCTTGCAGGAAATAGCAGTGATAACATTCCCTTGATCCATCTCTAAAATGTCAATTCATTTGTTTGTTAATACAAATGCATTGCCTCATTCATTCTCTCATAGGAAGGTTGAGAGGAGTGGGGAAAGGGGGAGAGGAGAATCATCGTTATCGCCTTGTAATTATTCAGAGGATGTTTCATTTTATTTTATGTTAGAGTGGCCAAATTTGTATTACTCCTCTGTTGCCCTAATCATCATCATAAATCAGGAAACAAGAATTTCAATGTCCAATTACCATTCAAAGTAGGTACAGGAAGGAAATTAAAGCTTTTTTTCTAAGTGGAAGAAAGGGCAATTCCACAGAGCTTCCTCGGGGAATGTACACTGTGCTGAACAGTACATTATTGAAAAGAGATAAGCAATTGTGTGATGTACAATTGCCAACACTCTCTCATCTTTCAACTTCTCTTCTAAATGCTTACGAGGAACAATATCTTCACATTTTTCAAAGGCCACTATAGGAGAAAGCCACTTAACGCTCACTTACATTCACAAGTATTGCAAATACAGCAGTTATTATTTAAAGAAAAGACACAGAGACAGAGACCAAGAGAAACAAAGAGACTGAAGTCTTGGCTTCCACACTGTAGAGTGCCATGGCCAGGAATGTTTTCAACAAAACCCTGTCCTCAGCATCAGGCTCGGGGTCCCAAACCTCACCAACTGCTTAAGGACCTCAAGCCAGAGAGCTACTTCAGAGCAAGATATTTTTTCTTCAAAGAAATGAACATCTAAGAAATATAAACCAGACCTAAACTCTTTTTAATTTTTTTAATTGGAGTATAATTGCTTTGCAATGTTGTGTTAGTTACTGCTATACGACAAAGTGAATCAGCCATAAGTATACATATATCCCTCCCGCTTCAAACTCTGAAATTATTTTCTTTCTTTGGTAATTCTTTTTCTTTTTTCTGCTAATAACAGTGACAGCTAAGTGACTTTAACTTCCAGCAGGTCAACTGTATATGAGTCAATTTAGTCACCATAGTTGTACCATCTGTAGGGATAGGAAAAAAAAAGTGAAGCAATCCAGTTGCTTGGACAGTTCAATCAATAAGTCAAATTGATAACTCTGTGAAATTATATCTAAACTAAAGTTCCCTAAGTAGATCTTGATTTGAAAAAGGTAACATCTCTCTTACAGTATTTCTAGAAAATCTACTACCTGTCATGGTATTTTAACATTGGTGCACAAATTAAATTTCTGATTTAAAAACATGTTTAAACAGCGTTAGAAATTAACGGGACTTTTTCCCTGTAAGGTAGAAAGTATTCTCAGTGTTTGTCCGCTTCATCAGATAAATTTCTGATTTAAAAACATGTTTAAACAGCGTTAGAAATTAACGGGACTTTTTTCCTGTAAGGTAGAAAGTATTCTCAGTGTTTGTCCGCTTCATCAGATACCGTGTGGCTTTCCAAAGAGCGTGAGGGCTGTTGGCAAAAACTGATCATGAGAAGACCTAAAAATATGTTTTGCCATAATAAAGAAACTATAGATAATGTATGAATAAACAAAATTCTATTCACACAAAAACATTTTTAGAAAACAGATGAATGTTGTTAAGTTTGCTAGGCTAAATCCCACCACTTCTTTAAGGTAGGAAATAGAATGTTAGATTCAGATTAGAGAAAGTACTACAAAATATTGTGAAAAGATATGGACCATTTTTCTCTCTCCTGCTTTTGAAAGAAATTGTTTGTTTCCTTCTATTCCAGCTTATAATTGAGTTGAAGCTGATAAAAGAGTATGTAATCCAAACCTAAGTCCAATGTTTTAGGCAATTAATAATTGGCAACAATATTAAAATTGCACTTAAGAGTTCTAACTTTTCTATCTAGGAACTAACTGGCTCACAGCCCAAACAGACAGTTAAAACTGTATGTGGATCTTCTTAGAATAATACCACTTATTATCTTTCTCTGCATTGATGTTTTTTCATTCCCCCACTCCCAACATAAATTATAGCTGCATAGATCACTGCATGGTAAATATTTGATTTCTAAGTAATCTTTGTTTAAAAGAAACTTTTTATTTTATGTTGGAGCATAGCCAATTAGCAATGCTGTGATGGTTTCAGGTGGACAACAAAAGGACTCAGCTCTCCACTTACATGTGCATGATTTCTAGAAACCCATCTGGGTCCTTATTCTTGCACATGCTACTGTCTGTAAGTAGCTGAATACTTTCACTTAAACGTATCTTTTCTCTCTAACACTGAGAAGGAATATTTCTTTTACATTTTCGGTCATACTTTGGCTTTCCAAACTATTTTCTTTGTAACAGGCTTTCTCTGCTTTCATCATGAATTGTTTCTTTATTTAGAATAAAAAATGTTTATGAATTTTGTTTATTCATACATTATCTATAGTTTCTTTATTATGGCAAACATATTTTTAGGTCTTCTCATGGTCAGTTTTTGCCGACAGCCCTCACGCTCTTTGGAAAGCCACACGGTATCTGATGAAGCGGACAAACACTGAGAATACTTTCTACCTTACAGGAAAAAAGTCCCGTTAATTTCTAACGCTGTTTAAACATGTTTTTAAATCAGAAATTTCTCTTTCGAAATATTCACAACAACTGGTCATCTTCTGAAATCTAAAACCGTGATTATTTCTCCTTTAAGTTTTAAACTATTAATTTTACATTTCAAAGGGATGTTCGTTCAGAAGCAAAAGACTTTGATCATTTCATCAAGCAAAAACTGTAAAATTGAATTCATGGAGACAGACCAAAAAGCTCTCCTTGGCTGACAAAAAAATTTCCAATTTAAATCCATGGTCATCTCTCATTCAACGTTTGCACAGTTCCACGGAATCTTGTTTGCTTATTAAAGCGAGGCCCTCCATAAATAGTGGGTCCCAGTGTGGTTTTTCTCTATAACCATAACATTTCAGGATATTAAAACCTTTAACATCTGAAGGGCGTTTTAGAAAATAATTTGGAAATTTTTCTGAAATGTATTCCTGATGATGTCTGTGACTTCAAAATATCATTGCATCTAGAAAAGAATATTTCAAGTGTTCCTTTCAATATGAAAGTCTGTAAATAAAGGACTTGTTTAAAAGGATGGAATTTAGTCAAATATGGAATTGGTTTTAAATCACTGCATGGCTAATCATTTGCTTGACTAAACTGAGAGCTTGTCAAGTCTTATATTTGGTTATTAACAGCTGCCATCTCTTCTATAGCATTTCTGGTGCATATTCTTATGAGGACTAAATAAGGTAAGATTAATTAACATGCCCAGCACAGGGCATGGCACAGAGTAAGAACTCAATACATGGCAACTGTTAATATTTTAATAGAAATTATTTTGCAATTGCTATTAAACTGAAAGAAAGTGAGCTGTCCAGCATTGGTCAGGAAGAGCTTCCAGTTTTTTCACCATCTTTTCTCTATTCATCATTACTGATGACACCAACAGTTGAGGTTTAATACTTTTTTTGCCTATTTTGACTGAGAAAATAGAACTAGTTGTTGTTGAATTGGTCACCCTGCTTTCATGCAAGCCCTCATCCTCACAATTTTCCATGCAGCCCTCAAATCATCTCATGTCCATCAGACCACATCCCTCTCCTGAATGAATACTGCAAAGACTTAGCTTCACACTGAGAAGAAAACCCAGCTTTGCTCTTTGTGGGCACGACATCTACCAGGAACCAATCCCTGACCTCATCTTGGGCCATGTCTTCCCCACTTCTAGTCTTGTTGTTGTTCAGTAGCTCAGTCATGTCCGACTCTGCAACCCCGTGGGCTGCAGCATGCCAGGCTTCCCTGTCCACCACCGGAGCTTGCTCAGACTCATATCCATGGAGTCAGTGGTGCCATCCAATCATCTCATCCTCTGTTGTCCCCTTCTCCTTCCTTCATCCTTTGCCAGCATCAGAGTCTTTTCCAATGAGTCACTTCTTCGCATCAGGTGGCCAAAGTATTGGAGCTTCAGCATCAGTCCTTCCAATGAATAGTCAGGATTGATTTCCTCTAGAATTGATTGGTTTGATCTAGTGTTAGTGGCCTTTTTTCTGTTGCTTGCCTTGGGCAAGCCTGTTCCCACCTCAGGGCTTTAGTACCTGCTGTTGCCTTTACCAACAAAGCTCACTACTCATGAGCTCTTCACACAAAGATTTCAACCCAAAGGCTACTTCCTCAGGGCAATGCCCATCCCCCAGAAAGGTGTCTCAGTCCTGCCATCTCATTGCCACCCATCTGACTCTAGTACTCATTTTGTTTCCTTCACTTCTCCATATGACTTTTTTTTAAAGTAATCGATTTATGGAGAAATTTCCATTTATTGGGATATAAATATGAAACAGTACCCCAAACACTGCCACATCAACCCCACTTTCTCAAGAGGAAATCGTGCCTTTATGGCATCTTGGCAAAAATCCATAGTGTTTCAGCCACTATGGTTGAGAACACTTTGATTTCTCAGACTTGGGCCTCTTCAATTTCAAATGCTTGCTGCTGCTGCCAAGTCACCTCAGTTGTGTCCGACTCTGTGTGACTCCATAAACGGCAGTCCACCAGGCTTCCCCATCCCTGGGATTCTCCAGGCAAGAACACTGGAGTGGGTTGCCATTTCAAATACTTAAATCAAAGTTAATTCAAAGCTACCCTTTTCCCCATCCCCATCACAGGCTAGACCATAGGACTGTATGGTAGAGTGTGGAGTGAAATCCACTCTGTCTATACCCTTTTTTCTTTCTTTCAATTTCTTCACTCTTCTGCCTCCAGACACTGGACTCTCAGAGAACCTCAGTCTCACCCACCATAACCAGGAAAAGGAAGTCAGTCTCTCTCATTTTGTTTGACTTTTGGAATATGACAGCATTTCCCTTCATCCTCCTTCCCACCAATGCATGGTGCTTTACTTCCACTATGTGCTACTTCAGGTATCAAGAGCCACCTGCTTTTTGGCTCACCAGTTCCTTTGTTCATTCATTCACATAAGCAACCACTTATTAGGTGTTTAGCCTGTTCCCCAGGTCTTTAGCATACATGGAAACATTACTCAGTCTTAACATTTACTTCTTCTTTCTCTTACAAGTCATGTACAGCTCACTGGGAGTCAATATCCTGTCCAAAGACAGTTCACAAGATAACAGACCAGAAGCAAAGTCTTATTATCTGTTTAGTTAAATCTTTGAAATTCTGAAAAATAGAGGAGCTAGCCTTGCTTTCAATAAAACTAGCTATAGCTGCTCTCATTTGGCTATTAAAATCCTGTCAGTTCTCAACAACTCTGAGAGAGGGAGCCTTCTGTCAGATAAACTACCCTTTTTTTTTTAATAGACTTTAATTTTTGGAGAGGTTTTAGGTCTACAGAAAAATTGAGCAGAAAGTATAGAGAGTCCCCATATGTTCCTGCCCCCACAGAGACACAACCTCCCTCACCATCACTGAATAGAATTTTTTACGTGTCTGGACATGTGTTGGTGGTAAAAGGTTTTCTCTGTCTCATTCTGATTCAAGATGGTTCTAAGGAATCTACTGAGATGAGGAGTGGGGTTTTTTGAGGGAAGTACTCTTCCATCTACCTTTCCAGGAAAGCAGCCATGAAACCTTTTAACCTTTCCCCAAGTTAAGAGCCCTAAACCAGACTTGATCCCATTCCTGCACTCAGCTACTCCCCAGATGCGGCAAGTGGAGCCACCCTAACAATTGGAGTCCTCTTGCTCCCCATCTTGGTGGCTGCCAATAACCAGAGTGGTGTAAACACTGCCCTGTCTCCCCAGCTACACCACACTCCCCTAACCTGTGCTCTGCCAGTGGACTTCCAGACTCTGCCTCTAGACAGCTCCCTTAGTCTTCCCAGTGGCTCTGGTGATAAAGAACCCACCTGCCAATGCATAAGAGGTAAGAGACATGAGTTTGATCCCTGGGTTGGGAAGATCCCCTGGAGAAGGAAATGGCAGCCTGCTCCAGTATTCTGGCCTTGGAAATCCTATGGACAGAGGAGCCTGGTGGGCTACAGTCCACCAGGTCACAAGAGTGGGACACAACTTAGACTAAACCACCACGATAGGGATGGAGCCTTACTGCCAGGCGGCAGCTTACTCTTCTCAGTCTACTCCAGAGACAGCACCAAAAAAGACCTCCAGGTCCTGCCAGGGAATGAGACCTGAGTCTACCATTCTGGAGGCATCCCAAAATTGGTTCACTCAGAGCCCTGATCACCTGGCTCCAGGGAGGGGAGAGGCTCTCCTCCCTCTCAGTGACAGGGAGGGAAGGGAACAGTCAAGCTCTGACGATGCAACCCCAAATGCTGACTCCTACCCTCTTTCAGCCTATTTCTAACACTGGCTGGTGACAGTGGGTGTAGTGGTAAAGCTCATTCTTATTTGGTGCCTCCCATAAGCACTGCAGGAAGGCTGTTTTAGTGGCCAGCAGAACCTTGAATATAGAGTTTCACTGAGTTCTTTAGTGCTCGACTTTGAGCTGAAACCCCAGCTCCAGGACTAAGAAGGAAAATATCACTGCCGTGTAACGCTTTGCTTTCTGTCCATCTCATCTTGCTCCTCTGTTACTCTCCATCGTCTCAGTCTACCCTCGGCACCTAGAGAAGCATCTGACACTTAATAAGTGCTCATTAAAGATCTATTAAATGAACCCTTTTTTGAGCTCTTCTAAAGCAAGAATTAACACCATAACAAAATCCATTATGTAATGAAGAGCCGTAACGGTTTGAAGGGCTTCCCAGGTGCCTGCTAATGCAGGAGATGCAGGTTTGACCCCTGAGTCAGGAATATCTCCTGGAGAAGGCAATGGAAACCCAGTCCAGTATTCTTGCCCAGATTTTCCTCACAGGCTACAGTCCATGGGGTCACAAAGAGTTAGGCAATGCTAAGCAACAACAAAGTGGTTTGAAATCAAAAGAATATGCATTTATTTTATATATTTCTGCCTAATAGACTTTCTTCTATTATCTCTTCCTTACTATTAAGAATTGCATTAATCATCTCAGATGCCATGACAAAATACCACAGACTGAGTGGTTCAAACAACAGAAAGTAATTTTGCCCAGTTCTGGAGGCTGGAATTCCCAGATCAGGGTGCCAGCAAGGTTGAGTTCTGGTGAGGACTCTCTCCCTAGCTTGCAGATACCCTGAGTCCTCACATGGCAGAAAGAGAGGAAAGTAGAGCAAGCTCTCTGATGTCTCCTTTTATATGGGCACTAATCCCATCATGAGGGCCCTGCCCTCATGACCTCATCTAAACCTAATTATCTCCCAAATGCCTTCCTCCAATACCATCGCACTAAGAGATGTGTTAGTATTGTTTCAATCTATGGATCTTGGAGGGATATAATTCAGTACACATCAGGAATTAACTAGTTGTTCATATTATTTATATTACTTATCCTGCCCTTTCCCAATGTGAAGATCATTTGCTCCACTGGAAAGGATGAAACAGCAGAAAATTAAGATTTGAGTTTTCTTCCTTTTCTCCATAATCTATCCTACAATACCATCCTCTCTAAGAGGTGAGCCTAGTCTTTCATTAGTTCTTATTTCAAGTTTACATCTTGAAAAAGACATTTTATGGTCCAGCAATTTTCAGAGCTACAAGTTCCAAGTTCAGCATTGTGAGCTCTTCTTGACATCACTGTGTTCCTCCCGGGAACTCATTCACCTCTCCTCACCTCAGGTCTCACAGTTTCCCTTTGGCATTTCCCCTGATCTGCCTCTCTACTTTCCCAAGGGTTCTGCCAGGCAAATCTATCACATTCAACTCATTTTCATTGTTGATTCACTGGCCTCTAGCAGAATTTCAGAAAGACACTGCTTCACCCCTGCCCATCACCCACCCAGGATGCATTGTCTGCAAGAGCTGAGTTTGGAGGCCATCACCAAAGAACAAACTTCCTGCCATCTTTCTAGCAATGCCCCTTAAAGAAAATTGAAGCCCTGTTCTTTAGAAAGGTTCATTTACAGCCTCAATTTGGGGTACTTAAAAAAGTCAATAGCAATCTTAATTCCCACTGGAGATAAATAGCCCAAATCTTTAACTATGCATGAACATAGGAAATTTAAGAAAATATAAAAAGACCATTTAGTCCTCAAATCATCTATTCCCTTTTGAGAACTCCGATTTTCCTAATCTGGATGACATCCAGATTTGGGTATGAGAGGAGATGAGAGAAACAGTTGTGGTTTTTTTCTATATGATAAGGAGGATAAGAGTTTTCTATTTTTAAATTTGGATTTTGCTTTTTGTTGTTTTATTTCTACTGAAGGCTGAAGTGGGAAAGATCTTTGCTATACAATCTGGAGAGCATTTATCCAAAACTTCTCTCAAAGGCCTTTCTAAATATCTTTAATCAGTGGGTCTTTAGAAATTATCTTATGGCCTATCTTTTTTATCTTTTTGCCAACCTGATAACTTGTTTTAATTATATTTTCTTGACCACAGTAAGAATAAGAATCTTTTAACCTGTGAACTGTCTCTACACATTTTGTGCTTTTATCTGTTTGATGTTGTTTTTTCATTGAATATAAAGATTATTTATTTATATTCTGTAATCCTCTGTTTGGTACATGTGCCATGATTTTTGTCTCCTAGTCTTCTGCTTGCCTTTTGACCTTTTTTACAATGCTTTCCCACTATAAACTTGTAAAAACATTCTTTAGTGTCAACTTCAAATTATTGTAACCTATAGAACTGAGTAACATATGCTTTGATTTCATCGAAAAAGCAATATACTCTTTCTTCACCTTCATCTTCTCTGCCTAAAATCTTAAACCTTTTCTTTCCCCTAGTTTCTCCCCCACCCCAGGGTTCTATACTTTAAGCCTTGAGGCTTACTCCACATAATCTCCATGACCCTTGTATCAGATTTCAACACCTGTATCCCTAACAATATAATTCTGTATGCTCAGTCATGTCTGACTCTTTGCAACCCCATAGACTGTACCCCAACAGGCTCCTCTGTCCATAGAATTTTTAAGGCAAGAATACTTGTATATAATGTATATAATTGCATATTATAGCAATATAGTTTTAATAATAGTAATATCTAATCATTTATTGAACACCTATTGTGGTTCAGTGGTAAAGAATCCACCTGCCAATGTAGGAGATGCAAGTTCAATCCCTGGGTCAGGAAGATCTTCTAGAGGAAGACAAGGCAACCCAAATCAGTATTCTTGCCTGGAAAAATCCCATGGACAGAGGAGCCTGGTGGGCTACCATCCATGGGGTCGGGTCTCAAAGAGTCGGACAAGACTGAACACACTGGATAAGGACCATGGTCTGACTTGGTTATTTTACCTGCACCGTCTCATCAAAGCCCTATAAAAACTTCATTTTATACATGAGGAAACTTAAGATCGAAGAAGTGAAGTAATTTGCTCAAGGTTGTACAGGCCATAAATATTAGAACCAGAATTTAAACATGGGAACTTGGGTTTTCTGTCTCCAAAACCCATGTGCATCATCATGGCATTTCACTGACTATGAAAAATGGTATGCATATTTCTCCCGCAAATCTCTATCTAGAAGGGACTTTCCTAAACACTAAACCACAACTTCAAAATTTTAATAAGTATAATACTGATGACCCACAGAACAATCCTCCCTCATATAAATTCTGGACACATACATTGAAAAGAATAGACTCCATTAATAATGAAAGCTAAAATCACATGTGTAAACACATTGCTTTTAATCTATTCAATTATTTCCCCATAAGTACTAACTGTGCATCACAAATTATGCTGTCTAGAAGACATACCACAAAACTTAAAGCTTCAAAGATTCATTGCCATGGTGTAATGGAATAGCTTTCTAAGAGAATGAAAATTTTGAAACTCCAAGATGGAAGGTCCCTATCCACTGTTTCGTCATTCCATTAATCAAACTGGAGATGGACACAGATGGCAAACTACACAGGGACACTGCTGCATAATTAATTTTCACATTTTTCATCATTACATATAAATATATTTTCTCCTCATGCACTTTAATTCAGGAGCTGCAAAATGGTAATGCTCAATAGCCAAAATCAGCCAGCTGAAAAGCCTTAATTGTTCTACCCCAATGAGTTTAGGGGCTCCCCTCGTGGCTCAGATAGAAAAGAATCCACCTGCAATGCAGGAGACCTGGCTTCAATCCCTGGGTTGGGAAGATCCTCTGGGGAAGAGAATGACAACCCACTCCAGTATTCTTGCTTGGAGAATTCCATTGACAGAGGAGCCAGGGGTGGAAAAGAGTCGGACTAGACTGAGCAACTAAACAACAATAATGACAACAATGTGTATCTTCTCCAGTTTGCCACAACCAGTAAAATTCCCTACTGTATCACACCTGGTCTGATGTGATACATTTATATATCTGGTCCCTCCCCTACAGGCATTTGAGTGTATAGTCTCTGAATTAATCACGTGATTGTGAAGATAGTGAAACAAAAGCCCAAATTAGAGACCTTATAGTCTGAGTCTACCACAGGCATACCACCCCTGAAATAAACTTGAGAGGTAAAGCCACTATGGCAACTGTGCAATCCATCAACAGTTACTCTGTGCTTCTAACCCTAATTCTTCCTGATCCTACTCCTTTCCTTCACCTACCAAGCCCCAAATGGCAAGGTTTATAGCTGTACTTGTTGTTGACTCAAGCTCAGTCCAGAAAGCTGTAGAGTCAGATTACAAAATTGGTTACACAATCGACGTCACAGAGGTACACACCTGACCTTCCATAAATCCAGTGTTTTCACTCTGCAGTGTATGGTACAAGCTCCAGGGGATAAAAGCAAAATTGCACTCACTCCTTCCTTCGAATAACCTTGAACACTGCTATAGAGTGGATCATGGAGACAAAATTGGATTTTTGGAAAAGAACTGAATATCCTAAAAATAGCACTACTGTAAGAAAGCCCATAAAACTTTGAACTTTCACTCAAGTCATTTTAAAAGTCCTTGGATAGGATGGCATAGAAAAAGGAATCTGCAGCGCTTTAAAAACAGAACCCAGGTGGTTACGGTCACAAAGTAAACCAGCGTGGCTTAGATCAGTTTCCAGCGAACAGCCACACAAATAACTTTAGCCTTCAAAGAGAGATTTCAAATACATCTTTTTAAATCTCAGAATTAACATCCATGTTGGAAATGTCTGCAGAGATGCATTTTAGACAGTGAGTAATAGTCCATTAAAGAAAACAATTCTCTTCTCACCATGGGACAGAAAGTCAAAACAAAGGTAGAGAAACCTAGGAGCCCAGATTCCTTGGATGGTCCTATCAAGTCATTTCAAAGCCAAGGGATTATAATAATATTTGCATTGTTGAGGCTGTGTGTATATGATGCCAGCAAACATTTGATTAGGTTGATGCACTCAAGCAGCCAGTCAATTTAGTGAAACATTTACTCAAGCCCTTGTTTGCCTTTATTAACAGTGATTGACCAGCATGTTTGACTGGCTGGTCACTTCGCTGTGCCCTGTCTACTTTCCAAGTCTCCTTTGGGCACCTGGAGCAGTCCCTCACAACACTCACTTCCCATTTCTACACTCTGCAGGATCATTACCTGGTGACAGACTACCTCTCTCACTAAACAGTGAGCTCTTTGCTCAAAGGGCACAGGTGATTTCCCTCCACCTTCTACCTCCAGCACCTGGCTCAGTGTCAGGGCTTGCAGAGCATGGGGAATCAGTCAGTGGCATGGATATTGGCAAGTTGCCCCTGGAAGCAGGAGATAGAATTTGCCCCATCTCTTAATCCTTAAACATGTGTTTCATCCTGTGCAGAGAGCCTTATAAAAAAAGGTTAGTTATGTGCTCCCTGCTAAGATGCTGCAGTCTCCCATCTCTAGACACTTACCTATCAGCACTTATGTGCTCACGCACAAGCAAAAGTAAGAGAGAAGCAGGCAGGTGAACCCCCAGTGTGAGGCTATTAGAGCCACACAGTGGTCTCCACTAATGACCAAGCCAAATGGTAGCTTGACAAGAAGCCACCTCTGTGGGATCTGACCATGGGTCCTTGGTTAGGAGTCTGAGGACCCTGTTGCATTGCAGAATCCCCTTCATTAAGATGCCTGGGAGAGAGGCCTGTCTGGTTTCAGCACCAAGGACAGAACTTCTTCCGAACAGTTTTTCTTATCTTTTCTGTGGACCCTGTGACATTTTTAACCAACCAGCTTTCCCTTTTTGGTTAGAGCTAAATTTGTGACCTACCCTAAGCAAGTAAACAGGCTTTATGGTCATGTTAATCTTGTCCCTGATTCTATTTAATGGCTCTCATTTACTTTCCTTTTTCCCTTGCTTTGAATTTAAAATGGATAAAGAGAAGGATAAGCCTTCAGAGAGGAGATAGAATACTGCTTATCTCTTGTCTTCTCTCAACCTTCCACCGTCCCAACTATTAGCACTCCCACACTCTTCCTTATCTCTCCCACAACATCAGCTCAAAAGCAGATTTTTAAAAATTATTTTACATGATGGTGAAAAAGTTTTAAACCTTTTTTTGAGTCATAGACCCCTTCACTAAACAGCATAGATCTTTCCAGAAAAGAATGCACTCCCATCCAAAATGACTGAGTACATATCCAGGAGCTTTTGATTATATGAAGCTGTACCCTGGTCCATGGACTGCAGGGGATAAACCCTTGCTTGAGTGAATGCACAAGGTTTCAGAAGTCACCTCCCAGGACTGGTGGCAAGCCCTGCAGAAGGAATTTTCCCAAGCCCTGTCACCAAGGCCTCCCACCCATCTGAGTTTCCCCAAAACTGTAAAGTAATGGTTCCTTAAGACCCTCCTGCTGGGTCCTTGCCTCAGTTCATGCCACAACCTTAACTGGCATCCTAGCAACCCCACTTGCCTCCTTTTTCTCCAAGTATGACTTTCTGCTGAGTCCACTAGCACAGCCTCAGCTACCAAAGTGTTGCTGCCTCACAACTTCAGTAGTGGACAGAAGTAAGCAAGGAGCAAGGACTCTCAGGATCTTGTAAATGAGAGGACAAGAGAGACACAGTGAAGAGCTTTCAGAAGCAGAGACTGAAGAAGAATACCTGAGCCCCACAGAGCCCAGGGCTCCCATGGAATCATGACTGAATAGATATTGAATTCCACTCTGTGTGTGTGTGTGTGTGTGTGCGCGCGCATGCTTAAAACTGGGGCTTAAAATTACACTATATATAGCATGAGCAAAATCTGCCAACTCAGATGCTTTTAATATATACCTAAGAATTAATGAAGAGAAGAAAAACTAAAAACATAGTTTGACATTGTAAAAAGAAATGGCAGTTACAGTTTATACATGAAATATATTTACCATTTATGACTAATTACCACATGCAAAATAACTAGGATGGCAGTATACATATATATCATTAATTTTATTATAAATGGAATTTGATTTGCATGCTAAAAGTTTTTCCCTGTCAGTCAGGCCTCAAGATTTGCTGCTCACAATTTCCAACATTAAGGGAGATGTTGACAGGAACCATATCTTATACTCCTTTGTTTTTCCTTTATCATCTAAATAATCCAGCAAGAGATGTCTGGAAAGTGATAATCTCATTATAGGGACCAGAGCTTCCATATGTACTTAAAACCACTGGAGAAAATTTCAAGACAGTATGAGAGAAGGTTACAGTACAGATGATTTACAGAAAAATGGGGATGATTTGCAACAATGGGCCAAAGTAAGCCTACATGAAGAAAGGAGGTTTTGAACTTAGTCTTGAACAAAACCTATGACAGGAATATGATAGAGGGCAATCCAGTTTGGGCTGAAAATTGTTTTCTGTGATATAGACAATATTCAGGATTTTATATAATTCTTTATTTCATATTAATGTACCGCTATATCACAGTGAAATAAGATATGCTTTGGAGGAATTTCATAAAGAACTTTAAAACATTATTTTTATTTATTTCATATCTTGACTGCTAATTTTTTAAAAGCCAATGAAAAATTCAAAAGCCATAAAGCTGCCTATAAAGTTTAAATAATAAAATGTAATTTGTAGTAAAAATGGCATAAGAAAATCACCAATGGCGAATGACACAACCAAACTTACTATTTCTTGCTTAAACAAAGTTGTAGGTTGAGGAGTGGTATTTCTTCATCTTGGTTTGAGACTGCTAAAACAATAACTATGCTTGGTAAGATAACAACTAAAATGAATGACAGTTCATTTAGTAAATTCATCTAATCATGAAATCACAGCAAAATGGAAATTAATGGAATGTTTAAAAGTCTAAGTTAAAATTGAAGATTTGGGGAACTCACCAGAACCTCTGGTGGGCAAAGAGAGCTCTCACTCCACTTGCTCCAATGCCCCAGGGGCTTAGCAAAGTCACTGCATTGTAATCTGAATTCCCTAAGACCAGTGAGGAGACCAGGAATATTGCTCCATATCCTCCAGAGGCACAAACTGGGATCAAGATTGCCGGGAGAAATATCAATAACCTCAGATATGCAGATGACACCACCCTTATTGCAGAAAGTGAAGAACTAAAGAGCCTCTTGATGAAAGTGAAAGAGGAGAGTGAAAAAGTTGGCTTAAAGCTCAACATTCAGAAAACTAAGATCATGGCATCTGGTCCCATGACTTCATGGGAAATAGATGGGGAAACAGTGGAAACAGTGTCAGACTTTATTTTTGGGGGCTCCAAAATCACTGCAGATGGTCATTGCAGCCGTGAAATTAAAAGACACTTACTCCTTGGAAGGAAAGTTATGACCAACCTAGATAGCATATTAAAAAGCAGAGACATTACTTTGCCAACAAAAGTCCGTCCAGTTAAGGCTATGGTTTTTCCAGTGGTCATGTACGGATGTGAGAGTTGGACTGTGAAGAAAGCTGAGTGCCAAAGAATTGATGCTTTTGAACTGTGGTGTTGGAGAAGACTCTTGAGAGTCCCTTGGACTGCAAGGAGATCCAACCAGTCCATCCTAAAGGAGATCAGTCCTGGGTGTTCATTGAAAGGACTGATGCTGAAGCTGAAACTCCAATACTTTGGCTACCTCATGCGAAGAGTTGACTCATTGGAAAAGACGCTGATGCTGGGAGGGATTAGGGGCAGGAGGAGAAGGGGATGACAGAGGATGAGATGGCTGGATGGCATCACTGACTCGATGGACATGAGTTAGAGTAAACTCCAGGAGTTGGTGATGGACAGGGAGGCCTGACGCGCTGCGATTCATGGGGTCTCAAAGAGTTGGACACAACTGAGTGACTGAACTGAACTGAACTGATCCTCCAAAAAGTAAACACTAAGAGGATTAAATGTGAAAGGTACTTATTAGATGTTATAGATTGAATTGTGTCCCTCCCTCCATCACATTCATATTTTGAAGTCCTAACCCCCATTACCTCAGAATGTGACTGCATTTGGAGATCTTTAAAGACATCAAAGGATTTTAAAGAGATTAAAGGGTCTCTTAGTTAAAATGAAGTCATTAATGGGCCTTAATCCAGTAGATCTAGTGTCCTCGTAGGAAGAAGACACAGACAAGAAGGAAGCAGAAGGAGGACTATGTGAAGATATAAGCAGAAGATGGCATCTCCCAGCCAAGGAGAGAGGCCTCAGAAAGAAAGTAACCCTCCTACCCCTTGATCTTCAACTGTTAGCCACTAGAATTATGAGAAAATAGTTTCAGCCATCTAGTCTGCAGTATTTGTAACGGCAGCCCTAGCAAACTAATATATTACAAGGAAGGTCCTACAAGAGGAAATGAGGATGAAGCTGATGAGTGCTGGGAGCAAAGCTGGTCCAACCATGAGTGAAGGAGAAAGAGAAGGAAAGGTGGATGGAAAGCCTGAGACTGCAGTGCTGATCTAAGGCAAATTTGGCAAAGCCACAGAAGAGTCCTCTGTCTCCCAGGAATGGGTTGCCTTGGTAGCCCTGCTATGCTCGGCCACTGGCTGAGAACTGCTCCCAGGCAGCATCCATGATGGATTTTAGAGGACAGCAATTGATTTGTCAGTTTATATGCTCCCTACATCTGGAAATCTGAGCAGTACATCTTCATGGCCATCCATACTAAAGGCCTTCATGACAGGCCTTTAGGACAGGTCAAGAAGGACTTTCCAATCAGACAACACAAATGCCTACAGGCTGTCTTCCAATTTGGTCACCACAAGAAGCTCCAGAACATTCTATTTCCCCTCCGAAACAAATATTGTTCTAGGCTCTGTAAAAAACCAATGTAGCATTGAAACATGTATATTATCTAAGGTGAAACAGATCACCAGCCAAGGTTGGAGGCATAAGACAAGTGCCAGGGCCTGGTGCACTGGGAAGACCCAGAGGGATCGGGTAGAGAGGGAGGTGGGAGGAGGGATCGGGATGGGGAACACATGTAAATCCATGGCTGATTCATGTCAATGTATGACAAAACCCACTACAATATTGTAAAGTAATTAGCCTCCAACTAATAAAAATAAATGGAAAAAAAAACAATGTAGTCCGACCACATTGACTAAAGAGTTCTGGACACATGGAAGGTATCTGTCCTGCAAGTTACGTCTTTTTCACTTGTGAGAAGACAAGCCAGTTACTCAAAGTAATAGTGTTAATAAAGACTGTGATGGTCCTGCTGAGGAGCTTCCAAAGCAGGAAGCAACAGGTGGTACAGCCTAGCATGGCTGACCCTGGAGTGGGAAAACCAAAGGTAGTGTTTGAGTGCCACAGACAAACTCAGCCCCATGCCTTCTGAGCCTATCTTCTTTCCTGGGGATGGAGACTAAAATTACCACCCCCCCCCCCTTTTTTTTTAACGCTGTGAGCTAACACTTTAGTAGAGGATAAGAATATAAAAAACAAGCTTTTATGAATAGAGAATTAGAATTTCTCATATTCCAATCAAATCCAAAACGCAACCAAGTTCATCTGACATGCAAATTCAATCCTTTTATCTCCAATGACTAGCACAGGGACTGAGAGTAGATGTTCAATTCATGTAACAGGAGTAAATAACGACACTCATATTGAATTGTAGAGTTTTATGGTGATTAATAATAAATGAACGTAGTTCCTGTTAATGATCCTAATTAGCATGTCTGTGGTCAGGTATAGGAGGGGGGTAAGTCACCCAGAGTAGAAAGTTACAAGGAGGCACTTCTAAAATCCCCAGAATCCAGAGTCAACCCCAAAAGTGGGGAGACAAAATGAGGCACAGACAGTGGCCTGGTATCAGCAAATTTTAGGGCAGGGTTGCAAACCAGTATCATCTCAGTACAGATGTCTTTCTGATACAGATAAAATGGAAGTTTCTGTTCATTCATTCATTCAGTATCCATGATCAGGCACTATGCTATGTGCTGGAGAAACACAAATGAATAAAATGTACTCTCTGCCATTAAGGAGGAACTTATATGTATCAACAGTGTGAGATGTGGTCATAGAGTTTATGTCTAAAGAGCTCCCAGAGCAGAGACAAAGAAAAAATAAGTGACTGTAGCGTGAGTAATGGGATCACAACAGGTTGACATCTGAGCCTGGTCAAGTGGAGTACCGGAAAGCAAGGTTGTGTATTCTGTCTAGACAGAAGAGCTGAGAAATGGCAGGTGCGAAGACATGAAGCGCCAATAGTTTTGACTGAGATGAAGTGGGAAGGTATGAGGGGTGATAAGGTTGTGTGAAGGGAAAGGAAAGGTTATAATCTGAAAGATAAAATCTATGGCAAATAGATGGCTCTGGAGTCACCTGTAGGAAATGCTGGGCAGCCCAGTGCATGGTGAGGCACTGGACTCCTAGAAGAACTCTGGCCAAGAAGCTACAAGAGATGAAGGGCACAGGGTTCTGAAAAGGGAGTTGGAGAACACCAAGACAAGTTTGCCTTCTGTCCATTATCCTTTTCACATGCCATGATACATTCAAGCTTTTAAACTTCTCTTAGGACCTGATATTCTGGAGCCGTGCCCAAGCCCTTGCTCAGAGTAGAGAGGCAAGGAGTAACTCTGTCACTCACACACACATACACAAACACGCCTCTGAAACACAAGCAAGCTCATGAGTAGGAGATTCCCAATCCTTCAGTACAAACTAGGCAACCCAACCTTCCCCTAACTGTACCTGCCTACTATAGGGAAGGAAGACCCACATGGATGGCTCACATGCTTCACCCTGGAAGTGTTCTCATTGCTTAGTTGCTAAATCATGTTTAGGGATCCCATGGACCATAGCTGACCAGGCTCCTCTGTCCATGGGATTTCCCAGGCAAGAATACTGAAGTGGGTAGCCATTCCCTTCTCCAGGGGAATCTTCCCAACCCAGGGATCAAGCCCATATCTCCTGCTTGGCAGGTGGGTTCTTTACTACTGAGCTATCTGGAAGCCCTCATCCTGGAATAATCAAGCTTAAAAAGACACATTGACCTCTTCTTGTGGACCTTGAAATGGAGTCTATTTATAAGTCTCAGTACAATTTAGATATTAAATGTATTTAAAACAAATCCTTCACTGTTTATCTGAATTATGCATAGAGTGTCTCTCTATAGGTGCTCTTTAGAAGTAGAGTTTAACTTTAAAAATAAAAGTAACTGGCAGGGAATTTAATTTAAGTAACAAGAGTTTGGCTCCAAACTCAAAATCCCTTCATGTCAAGTAGGGCAGTAGAGCTTATTCTGTGGCAAAGTCCAGCAGGAATGGAGTCAAGTAGACTGAGGGTTATTTAAGGCCACTGTGGGCAGAGAACTAAGTAGGAACAATATTGGAGTGATCTCTGCAAAAGCTCACATCCACTGTCTGCTTTTGTGACTCAGGCATTTTCTTATGTGATCATTTCTTTTAATACACCAAAAATCACAAAGAAAAATACAGCCATACCTAGGTACCCACCATCTGAAATGTAAAAGTCACATTTTGTCATATTTGTTTCAGACTTTTTTAATTTTCAAAAAGTTACAGATCCAGTAATTTATATTTCCTGAATCTCCTTTCCCTCCCTCTCTCTTTTCAGAGTCAGATACTAGGTGGGAAATCTGGGGCACAGTTAGTGCTATTTTCATATTTTCCTTCATTTATATGTACCTGCAAACACTAAAGAGGATTGCTTCAGATTTTTGTTTTATTACCTGAAATTCTCTTTTATTGATTCAAATGTATGATTTCAAAATCTATTACTGTTGATTAACCTATTGAATTAACTCATTGATTTTGTTTATACTTCATTGATTTTGCATTAGACTGTAGGAGAAATAGAGGGATTTTTTGGTTGCTGTTTTATTCCATAATGTACCCTGAGCACATAAACAGCACCTGCCATATAGTAGATGCTCAGCAAATATTTGTTGAATGAGTAACATAAATTCAGTTAATTTATTTAACTTCTAGAAAAATCTATTTTATGCAGGCTTCAGAAGTTATCTATCCATTTATATACTATTGATCTTATATACTATAAGATCTATTGAAATTCTTCCTAAGTTTTTGATGTCATAAACAATAGTGCATGAAATCCTTGTATCCATAGGCAAAAGTCTCCCTAAGGCGTTTATGTAGAGCACAATTAGTAGGTCAGGGATATATGCATTTTAAACCTTACTAAATATTATCAAATTACTCTCCAAAGAGGTTGACCACCATGCACTCTCATTGCTTTCTACTTGCTCATTAACACTTGGCATTCTCAGATCTTTATTTTTTCCAAAAAATAAAAGTAAAATAGCAGGACTTCCCTAGTGGTCCAATAGTTAAGACTCTGCAGTACCATTGCAGGAAACACAGGTTTGATCCCTTGTCAGGGAACTAAGACCCCACATGCCAAGTGGTGCAGCAAAAAAAGAGAGAAAATAGGGCGAGAACAAGATGGTGGAGGAGTAGGTGGACACAGAGTACATCTCTCTCCATGGATACATCAGGAATACACCTTCAGACCCAGAAGTGCATGCAGAACAGGAGTACCTGTTGAGAGCGGACAGGAGTACCTGACCAGTGGAGAAGAATACATAGAAACCCACAAAAACTCAAGATCAAGCCTTGAGCCTTTGAAGTGAGAGCACTGACTCCAAGACCCTAGACTACCAGAGAACTAATCCTAGAGAGTATAATAGTGAGAACTCACACAAAGGAAACCACTGGAATACAAGACCCGGCATCACCCAACCACCAGGAGCACCCTACAAAGGACACCTCATCTACACAACAAACAAAACAAAAATACAAACCCAATCATCAGCAGACAGGATTGCCACCTCATTCAGCCCCGCCCATCAGAGGAAAAACAAAAAACAACAACAACAACAACAACAACAAAAACTCAGCAAAGATCTCACCCTATACAAAGGAGAGCAGAAACCAAAAGGAAGAAAGAATTCAACCTTGAAGCCTGGGAAAGGAGACCTCAAACACAATAAGTTTTAAAAAATAATAATAATGAAAAGGCAGAGAAATACTACACAAATGAAGGAACAAACTAGAAACGCAGAAGTCCAAATAAATGAAGAGGAAATAGGCAAACTATCTGAAAAAGAAATCAGAATAATGAGAGTAAAGATGAGCAAAAACCTTGGAAACAGAATGGAGAAAAGGCAAGAATCAATTAATAAAGACCTAGAAGAATTAAAGAATAAACATACAGAGACAAACAATACAATTACTGAAATTAAAAATACTCTAGAAGGAATCAACAGCAGAATATCTGAAGCAGAAGAATGAATCAGTGATAAAATGGTGGAAATAACTTCTGAAGAGCAGAATAAAGTAAAAAGAATGAAAAGAACTGAGGATACTCTCAGAGACCTCTGGGACAATATCAAATGCACCAACATTCGAATTATAGGGGTCCCGGCAGAAAAAGAGAAAAAGAAAGGGTATGAGAAAATTTCTGAAGAGATTATAGTTGAAAATTTCCCCAACATGGAAAAGGAGATAGTCAATCAAGTCCAAGAGAGTTCCATACAGGATAAACCTAAGTAGAAACACAACAAAGACATACTAATCAAACTAACAAAGATTAAACACAAAGAAAGAATATTGAAAGCAGCAAGGGAAAAGCAACAAGTAACATACAATGGAAACCCCATACGTTTAACGGCTGATCTTTCAGCAGAAACTCTGTAGGCCAGAAGGGAATGGCAGGATATGTTAAAAGTACTGAAAGGGAAAAATCTACAACCAAGATTACTGTACCTGGCAAGGATCTCATTCAAAATTAATGGAGAAATCAAAAGCTTTTCAGACAAGCAAAAGTTAAGAGAATTCAGTACTACCAAACCAGCTTTACATCAAGTGTTAAAGGGACTTATATAGTCAAGAAATACAAGAGAAGAAAAAGATCTACAAAATCAAACCCCAAACAATTAAGATAATAGAAATATAAACATATATATCAATAATTACTTTAAATGTAAATGTATTAAATGCTCGAACCAAAAGTCACAGACTGGCTGAATGGGTACAAAAACAAGACCCATATATATGCTGTCTACAAGAAATCCACTTCAGACCTAAAGACACACATAGACTGAAAGGGAGAGGATGGAAAAATATATTCCATGCAAATGGGAAGCAAAAGAAAGCTGGAATAGCAATCCTCACATCAGACAAAAATAGACCTTAAAATAAAGAAGATTACAAGAGATAAGGAAGGACGTTACATAATGATCAAGGGATCGATCCAAGTGGAAAACACAACAATTGTAAATATCTATGCACCCAACATAGGAGTACTTCAATACATAAGACAAACACTGGCAGACATAAAAGGAGAAATTGACAGTAACAATAATAGTAGGAGACTTTAACACCCCCACTCACACCAGTGGACAGATCATCAAAACAGAAAATTAATAAGGAAACACAAGTCTTAAATGATACATTAGATGAGATGGATCTCATTGATATCTTCAGGACATTCTTCTGTAAATGCAGAAGAATACACCTTCTTCTAAAGTGCACATGGAACATTCACCAGGATAGACCACATCTTGGGTCACAAAACAAACCTCAGTAAATTTAAGAAAGTTGAAATTGTATCAAGCATCTTCTCCAATCACAACGCTACGAGACTAGATATCAATTACATGAAAAAACTGTAAAAAACACAAACACATGGAGATTAAACAATATATTTCCAAATAACCAACAGGTACTGAAGAAATCAAAAGGGAAATCATAAAATTTCTAGAAACAAATGACAATGAAAACAAGACAACTCAAAACCTATGGGATGCAGCAAAAGTAGTTCTAAGAGGGAAGTTTATAGCAATACAATCCTACCTCAAGAAACAAGAAAAACGTCAAATAGACAACCTAACTTGATACCTAAAACAACTGGAAAAAGAAGAAAAAAAAATTAGCAGTAGGAAAGAAATCAACAAACTTAGAAATGAAAAAGGAGAGGTTACAACAGACAATGCAGAAATAAAAGGATTATAAGAGACTATTATGAACAACTATATGGCAATAAAATGGACAACCTGGAAGAAATGGACAGATTCTTAGAAAAGTCTAATCTTCCAAGACTGAACCAGGAAGAAATAAAGATTATGAACAACCCAATTACAAGCACCGAAAGTGAAGTTGTGATCAAAAATTTTCCAAAAAACAAAAGCCCAAGACCACATAGTTTCACAGGAGAATTCTGTCAAACATTTAGAGAAGAGCTAATGCCTATCCTTCTAAAACTCTTTCAAACAATTGCAGAAAAATGAACACTTCCAAACTCATTTTATGAGGTCACCATCACCCTGGTACCAAAACCAGACAAAGATAATACAAAAAAAGAAAACTATAAGTCAATATCACTGATGAACATAGATGCAAAAATCCTCAACAAAATTTTAGCAAACAGAACTCAGCAACACATCAAAAAGCTCATACACCATGATCAAGTTGGGATTATTCCAGGGATGCAAGGATTCTTCAATATATGCAAAAAAAAAATCAATGTGATATATCATATTAACAAATTGAAAGATAAAAACCATATGATCATCTCAATAGATGCAGAAAAAAACTTTGACAAAATTCAGCACCCATTTATGATTAAAACTCTTCAAAACATGGGCATAGAAGGAACCTACCTCAACATAGTAAAGGCCATATATGATAAGCCTATAGCAAACATTATTCTCAATGGTGAAAAACTGAAAGCATTCCCCCTAAGTTAAGGAACAAGACAAGGGTGTCTACTTTCACCACTATAATTCAACATAGTTTTGGAAGTCCTAACTATAGAAATCAGAGAAGAAAAAGAAATAAAAGGAATCCAGATCAGAAAAGAAGTAGAGCTCTCACTGTTTGAAGATGACATGATACTGTACATAGAAAACCCTAAAGATAATATCAGAAAATTACTAGAGCTACTCAGTGAATTTACTAAAGTTGCAAGATACAAAATCAATACACAGAAATCACTTGCATTTCTACATACTAACAATGAAAAATCAGAAAGAGAAATTAAGGCATCAATCCTATTCACCACTGCAACAAAAAGAATTAAATATCTAGGAATAAACTTAGCTAAGGTGACAAAAGAACTATACACTTTAAATTATAATATACTGATGAAAGAAATCAAAGATGACATAAACAAATGGAGAGATAGTCCATGTTCCTGGATAGGAATAATCAATATTATGAAAATGACTATACTACCAAACACAACCTACAGATTCAATGTGATCCCTATCAAATTACCAATGGCATTTTTCACAGAACTAGAACAAAAAAATTCACAATTCATATGGAAACACAAAAGACTCCAAATAGCCAAAGCAGTCTTGAGAAAGAAGAATCAAGCTAGAGGAATCAATCTCCCTGACTTCAGATTATACTACAAAGAGTCATCAAAACAGTATGGTACTAGCACAAAAACAGAAATATAGACCAATAAAACAAGATAGAAAGCCCAGAAATAAACCCATGAATCTATGGGTACCTTATTTTTGACAAAAGAGGGGCAAGAATATACAATGCGGCAAAGACAGTCTCTTCAATAAATGGTGCTGTGAAAACTGGATGGCTACATGTAAAAGAATGAAAATAGAACACTTCCTAACACTATACACAAAGATAAACTCAAAATGGATTAAAGACCTAAATGCAAGACCAGAAACTAAAAAACTCTTAGAGGAAAATACAGGCAGAAAACTCGATGACATAAATCAAAGCAAGATCCTCTATGAACCACCTCCTCAAGTAATGGAAATAAAAACAAAAGCAAAAAAGTGGGACCTGATTAAACTTAAAAGCTTTTGCACAGCAAAATAAACTATAAGCAAGGTGAAAAGACAACCCTCAGAATGGGAGAAAATAATAGCAAAAGAAACAACTGACAAAGGATTAATTTCCAAAATATACAAGCAGCTCATACAACTCAATGCTAGAAACTCAAACAACCTAATCAAAAAGTGGGGGAAAGACCTGAACAGACATTTCTCCAAAGAAGACATACAGATGGCTAACAAACACAAGAAAAGATGCTCAACATTGCTCATTATTAGAGAAATGCAAATCAAAACAACAATGAGATATCACCTCACATCAGTCAGAATGGCCATCAGCAAAAACTCTACAAACAATACATGCTGGAGAGGGTGTGGAGAAAAGGGAATGCTCTTGAACTGTAGGTGGGAATGTAAATTGATACAGCCACTATGGAAGATGGTATGGAGATTCCTTTAAAAACTAGGAATAAAATCACCACATGATCCTGCAATCCCACTCCTAGGCATATACCCTGAGGAAACCAAAATTGAAAAAGACACATGTATCCCACTGTTCACTGCAGCACTGTCTACAATAGCTAGAACGTGGAAGCAACCTAGATCTCCATCGACAGATGAATGGATAAAGAAGCTGTGGTACGTATACACAATGGAATATTACTCAGCCATAAAAAGGAATGCATCTGAGTCAGTTCTAATGAAGTGGATGAACCTAGAGCCTATTATACAGAGTGAAGTAAGTCAGAAAGAGAAAGATAAATATTGTATACTGATGCATATATACAGAATCTAGAAAAATGGTACTGAAGAATTTATTTTCAGGGCAGCAGTGGAGAAACAGACATAGAGAACAGATTTATGGACATGAGGAGAGGGGAGGAGAGAGTGAGATGTATGGAGGGAGTAACATGGAAACCTACATTACCATATGTAAAATAGATAGTCAATGGGAATTTGCCGAATGGCTCAGGAAACTCGAACAGGGGCTCCGTATCAACCTTGAGGGGTGGGATGGGGAGGGAGATGGCAGGGAGGTTCAAAAGGGAGGGGATGTATGTATACCTATGACTGATTCATGTTGAGGTTTGACAGAAAACAACAAAATTCTGTAAAGCAATAATCCTTCAATTAAAAAATAAAATAATTGAAGAAAAAATAATGATAATAGAAGCAAAATAAAAACAACAAAAAGAGTAAAATGGCATCCCAGTTTTCTGTTAATTTAACATTAGTCCTGATTACTCACTAGTTTGAGCTCATCTTCATACGGTCCTGGCTCTCTGAATTTCCTCTTCGATGTGGGATCTATTCATACTCTTTGCCTATCTTTCTATTTGACTATTATTTGTCATTTTAAAAATAACTTCTAGGAAGAGTCTTTGGTCTGACATATATGCTAGTATCTTCTACCAGGATGAGGCCTACATTTACCCTTTTCACGGGATCTTTAGTCATTCAGATCTCTAACTTCAAGTAGTCCAATCTGTTGGTCCTTCCTTACTCTGATGTCATAAAGACATCCTCCACTATCTTTATCTATCATCCATGTTGCAACTGTATTTCCTACACATAGTTAAAAAGCTTTCTTTTTTACATATGCTCCTGAATACAGCTTTTAAAAATTATTTTTTATTGGCGTATAGTTGCTGTACAATGTTGTGTTAATTTCCAACATACAGCCAAGTAAATCAGCTGTATGTATACATATATCCCCTCTTTGTTGGATTTCCTTCCACTTAGGCCACCACAGAGCACTGAGCAGGGTCCCTGACTATACAGTATGCTCTCATCACTTATCTATTTTATACATAGTGTCAATAGTATATATATGTCAATCCCAATCTCTCAGTTCATCCCACCCCTCTGAATACATCTTAAATAAAAAGAAATGGTATAAGGTAGTAACCTAGTTTAATTTTTCAACAAAAATATCAATGAAAAAATCTATCAATGAAAGAAAGAATGACAATCCCACCTCCATCATATACCAAGTTCTCATGTGTATGAGCACTCTGTGAGTGCTATCTATTCTGTTCTATTTGATGTATTTGCCTATCCCTGTGCTAACTCCAAAATCCAAACTGTGCCATTTGCTAAACTCTGTTTTATAAATCAGTATATAGGCAAATCCTTTTTTTTTTTTTTTTTTTGCTTTTTACTTGTTTATTTCAGAATTTCAGAATTTTATGGCTATTCGTGCAATGTTACATTTGCATCTGAGTTTTAGAATCTGTCAAATCTCACACACACACATCATTAACATAACTCTGCAGTATTGAAACATCTAATATGTACATTTAAATAAACATAGCATTATTTCACTAATTATTCAGGTCTTCTTTATCTCTCAATAATGTTTATATTTTCTCCATAATGATTTTATACATTTTTTCTTACATTTATTCCAAAGAACCATATCATTTTAGTTGATATCATGAAAAATACTCTATTACATTTTTAATGGGCTATTTCTGGTATATATGAGGAAGAGAAGCATTATCACAAATTCTAGAGTCGGTTCACCTTGATTTCATCACATACTGTTAGCATGGACAAATTCTTTAAACTCTCTGAGACAGTTTTCTCAAATTTTAAATGGGAATAAAACAGTGCTACCTCAAGGTGGTTGTGAGAAGCAAATTAGTTAATATACACAAAATGCCTGGTGCATAAAAATCCAGTGTAAATGTTAGCTTTTATTATTAATATTATAAGAATATTATCAATTTGCATAAATTGATTTTATATCTGGCGGCTTTGCAAATTCTCTTGTAAGTTCAAAGAGTTTGCAGACTATCTTCAATTTCATTTCAATAATGATTTAACCTGCAAGTAAGAACAAACTTAGTTTCTTCCTCCTTCTTCTTTATACCTATAAATATGTCTCTTTCTTGTCTTAGTGTATTATCCAAGACTAACAGATTCATGATAAGTGGAATAGGAAATAGGAACATACCTGTCTTACCCTCTTCAAAAGATATATTCTAAAGTTTCTCCTTTAAGATTTATGTTGCCATAATTTTTTGTTAGATACTCTTTATCAGGGTAAGGAAGACCCATTGCATCCCTAGTTTGATGTGTGTTCTTATCATGAATGAGGCTTGATACAGATACTTAGATTTTCCTTCAATTAACCCCTACACTGCAGTTTACAAGGAACATTTAGCAACAATATATGTTGGGCCAGAAGTCAGAAAACGATAGCTTAGACAACTTGCTTTGCAGAAAAATTTAAAAAAATAGAAAGCTTATCAGAACACAGCCACACCCATTTGATTACATATTATCTGTGGTTGCTTTCAAATTATAATGGCAGAGCTGAGTAGTTGACAGAGAACAAATGGCCCACAAAGCTTGAAGTATTTACCATCTGGCCCTTTACAGAAGATGTCTGCCCACTCCGACATATACCAGATTAAATCTAACAATTTTCACCCTACATTGAGGGTCTGGGGAATAAGCAGGGAAGCAGGCCAAAGTGGCTTTTTTAAACAAATATCCTATATTTAATGAATATATATGGAATCGAGAAAGATGGAACAGATGAATCTATTTGCAGGGCAGGAATATGCAAACATAGAGAATGGACTTGAGGACACGCAGGGAAAGGAGACCGTGGGACAAGTTAAGGGACTAGCACTGACATATATACACCACCGTGTGTAAAACAGCTAGCTAGTGGGAAGCTGCTACAGACAACAGTGAGCTCAGCTCTGTGCTCTGTGATAGAGGATGGGACGGAGGTTGGGATGGGAGGCTCAAGAGGGAAGGGATATATGTATAGTTACAGTGGATTCACATTGGTGTACAGCAGAAACCAATGTAACACTGTAAGCAACTACCCTCCAATTGAAAAAAAAAAAGTCCCTTTTCTAGCTCTCTAATCTCTGTTACTAACTCTCATGTATATGGTTCTCTTTCCTCTTCTCTCTCCTTCCCTCTTTCCTTTCTCCCTTCTTCTTTTGTTCTTTTTTTTAAATTGCCATCCTATGTTTTTTAAAAGCAATGCAAGATCTCTTCCACTCATTAAATCAAAAAGAAAACTGACCGTTTCTTCAATATCCAGTATGAGCCAGATGCTGTACTAAATTTCTTCATTCAAAATTCAGTCACACAGTACATATTGAACACTGTACGTACACCAGGTACTGTTCTAGGTGCTTGAAACATATCAGTGAACCAAACAGAGATTACTGCTCTCATGAAGCTTCTTTAACAGAGGGAAGCAAACAATAAAAAAGAGAGCAAATAATATATAACGGAAGAAGAGTAGATAGAGGAGGGGATGGGGGTCGGAGAGGGAGCCGGAGTAGAGTACTGCCCCAGGTGATCAGAAGCCCTGGAGAAGATGCCATCTGAACAAAGCCCTGAAGGAGGCAGAGGGGTCCCAAAGGCCCACAGCCAGTGTTCCTGGTGTGATCAGGGAACACCAAGGAAGCCAGTGCTGCCGGGACAGATGAAGCAGAAAGGAGATGAGACCAGAGAGCTTATAGGGGCCAAATGTTGGAGGCCCTGGTAGGCCTGGTTGTTGTTCAGTCACTAAGTTGTGTTCAACTTTTTGTGACCCTGTGGACTGCAGCACGCCAGTCTTCCCTGTCCTGCACTATCTCCCAGAGTTTGCTCAAACTCATGTCCATTGGATGGGTGATCCAAACCCGGCCATCTCATCCTCTGTCACCCCCTTCTCCTCTTGCCCTCAATCATTCCCAGCATCAGGGTCTTCTCCAATGAGTCAGTTCTTCATATCAGGTGGCCAAAATACTGTAGCTTCAGCTTTAGCACCAGTCCTTCCAGTGAATATTCAGAGTTGATTTCCTTTAGGATTAACTGGTTTGATCTCCTTGCAGTCCAAGAGACTCTCAAGAGTCTTCTCTAGGACCACAATTCGAAAGCATCAATTCTTGGGCACTCAGCCTTCTTTATGGTCCAACTCTCACATCTGTACATGGCTACTGGAAAAACAAGAGCTTCGACTATATAGACCTTTGTTGACAAAGTGATGTTTTCACTTTTTAATACAGTCTCAGTTTGTCATAGTGTTCCTTCCAAGGAACTAGTGTCTTCTAATTTCATGGCTGCAGTCACTGTCCACAGTGATTTTGGAGAAGAAAATAAAACCTGTCACTGCTTCCACTTTTTCCCCTTCTATTTGCCATGAAGTGATGAGACAGGAGGCCATGATCTTAGTTTTCTGAATGTTGAGTTTTCAGCCAGCTTTTTCACTATCATCTTTCACCCTCATCTTTGCTTTCTGCCATTAGAATGGTATCATCTGCATATCTGAGGTTGTTGATATTTTCTCCTGGCAATCTGGATTCCAGCTTATGATTCATCCAGCCCAGAATTTCACATGACGTACTCTACATAGAAGTTAAATAACAGGGTGACAATATACAGCCTTGACCTACTCCTTTCCCAGTTTTGAACCAGCCAGTTATTCCACGTCCAGTTCTAACTGTTGCTTCTTGACCTACATACAGGTTTCTCAGGAGACAGGTAAGGTGGGCTGTTATTCCCACCTCTTTAAAAATTTTCCACAGCTTGTTGTGATCCATACAGTCAATGACTTTTATGTAGTCAATGAAGCAGAAGAAGGTGTTTCTCTGAAATTCCCTTCCTTTCCCTATGATCCAGTGTTTGTTGGAAGTTTTATCTCTGGTTCCTCTGCCTTTCCTAAATTCAGCTTGTACATATGGAAGTTCGCATTTCACATACTGCTGAGCCTAGCTTAAAGGACCTTGAGCATTACCTTGCTAGCGTGCAAAATGAGCACAATTGTATGGTAGTTTGAACATTCTTTGGCATTGTTCTTCTTTGGGATTGGAACGAAAACTGATCTTTTCCAGTTCTGTGGCCACACTAGGCCACAGTAGGCCTTACTCTGATGCAAATAAGGAGCCACTACAGGACTGTGAGCAGAATTAAGTCTTCTGGTTGACTTTTAAAAGATCACTCTGGCTATTAAGGTGAGGACCATAGTAGAAGCTGCAAGGCTATCCTAGAGGCCATTATAATACTGAGGGAGAGGTCATGTTATTTAATCCCCAGAGTTTGTGTCATTTAATCCTCAGGACCAAATGGATGAGATGATGATTCTTATTGTTTTTATATGGAGACTCATATCTTTTCATGGATGAGGAAACTAAGGCCATAAAAAAGATAACTGCCAGGTCACACAGCTAACTAGAAAGCAGAGTTGGTTTAAACCTGGAGTCTGTCTAACATCAAAGAGTGATATCTGGAGTCAGACCAACCTGGACTTCACTATATGAAAGCACTTCATGAATAACTGCATATAATATAGGACATAATTATTTCCAGAGTTCATGATTTTACATTAATCATACATTATTTTTGACTCATAACCTTTTAAATAAATCATATTTCTTTTTAAATACTGCTTGGATGCTATAGATCTAAATTTCTAGGTTTTATTCTTGATTCACTTATTGAAGAAATAAACCCAGATTTTCAAGTATTAGTTTGATATCAGTTTGATTCAAATCAACTTCAGGACCTGGAGATTTATTTACTCTAGCCCTAGAAATGAGAAGCACAAGATTATGCTCCTATGCCCCTATAGAGTCTCAGATTGTGTTCTTTAAAATTCACTTTACCGCTTGAGCGCTGATTCCTCTTTGTAAAATCTGCTGACTGACAGGTACCTTCCCAAGTTCAAATCCCATCTGGCACTCTGGTAAAGCTGTCTTTTGTAATATTACTGGTAAGAAAGATAGTCAGACAGAAAGGTTTACTAATGAAATGTTTCCACTCTTCTTCAGCTTCCCTGGTGGCTCAGATGGTAAAGAATCCACCTGCAATGTGGTAGACCTGGGTTCGATCCCTGGGTGGGGAAGATCCCCTGGAGAAGGGAACCGCTACCTGCTCCAGTATGCTTGCCTGGAGAATTCCAGGGACAAAGGAGCCTGGTGAGTGTCAGTCCACGGGTCGCAAACAGTCGAATACAACTGAGCAACTCTCACTCACTCGCTTCAGTAACAAATTGGGTGACTCCTGCAACTCAACATAAAACATAAACAACATGAACACAGTTCATGCAAATTTGATCTCTAGTCACTTGCTGTTGAGTTTTTAAACCAGCCACATTGGCTCAGGTTTACAGGTAAATAATGTTGAGAAATTCAAATTGGGTCTGGATGTGTCTGTGTATATATGAACAATCAATATATGGGTTGCACTGGGTCTTAGTTGCAGCATGTGGGATCTAGTTCCCTAACAAGGGATTGAACCCAGGCCCCCTGCATTGGGAGCGCAGGGCCCTAGCCACTGGATCACCAGGGCACTCCCAAGAATTTAAATCAATCAGCCACAGACATTTTTTTGTAATTACTGAGTATTCCCTAAGTACGATCTTCCCTGAGTATGATCTTAGGCCCTGGGGATTCAGTGTTGAGAATAAAAAAGCCAGGACCCCTGCCCTCATTAAGCCTACAATTCTGAAGGGGAACCTAACAATAAATATTGGGTTGACTGAAAAAAAATCATTTGGGTTTTCTGTAAGATCTTATGGAAAACCCTGAACAAATTTTTGGCCAACCCAATATATAATTGGAAGTATTAGGGGCACCGCCATGAAGTAATAGGGAGGATACAGGGCTGCTCTTACCATGGACCAAACCCAGCATGATGGGAAAAGGATGTTCAGGGAAGCCTGCCTACAGAAGTGATGCTTCGGCTCCACTGAAGACAACAGAGCAAGAAGAAGCACAAACAGGTGGAGGAGGAGAGGACTGTTCAAATAAAGAAAAGAATCTGTGTAAGGGCTTGATACAGGAGTGAATCCAATGGCTTAGGGGGAAAAAAGAGTGAGAAGTCTGATGTGCTTTTTGAAAACCAGGATAGACGAGGGGGTTCCATGGTGTAATGGTGAGCACTCTGGACTCTGAATCTAGCGATCCGAGTTCAAATCTCCATGGGACCTTTCTGCCTCGTTAGATGAAAACCGGGATAGAGCGGGGACTGCAGGAGGTGGAGCTGGAGACTGGCAGGGGCCAGGTCAGGTCAGGCTAAAAGTTTAGATTTAACTCTAAGAGCAAAGAGAAGCCACTAGGGGGGATTTTAGCCATGGAGTGACACATCTAGTTCTCGTTATTTAAAGGTCAGCCCAGCTACTCTGTGAAGAATAAATCAGAAGAGAGAACAGGAATGGAGAGCACTTAGGAGCATATCTAATCACCCAGAGGAGAGGCTGTGGGATATGGATGGAGCCACATGGGGGCAGGATGGTGGACAAAGGTGACAGATTCAAGTCAGTAGGGACTGTGTAGGGGGGACAAGCAAGAAGAAGCAATGATGAGCCCTCACTTTCCAGCTGGGTGGTTGTAAGGGCCACTCACCAAGATGGGAGACATGTAGCAGTGCTTCTTCACCCCAGCTATGGATCTATGCCAAGTACCCTTTAGGGGTGAAGGAAAGTCAGAGTGAACATCTATTTCAGCACCACTTCTCTCTACCAGCCTGAATTGTTGCTTATAAAAGATTTTATTGCACTGACCTCTTCTTACTGAAGGTATAAGAAGAGTGTCATCCTTACAGAAGGAGAGAGACAAATGTCTTTTGAGAAGTGCAGGGGAAAGTTCTGAAAAGAGGAGAGTTCTGAAGACAGAACTTACCAAAGCAGTCTGAGCACTGGGTGCAGTGCAAGAGGAGAACAGGGTGCAGCTGTAATTTATAATCAGAAATATGTATTTGGTCTTCATCCCCATTTCTGGCATAGAGTTCTAAAACCCTTGTAATTTCCTGAGTGAGGAGAGCAATCAAGGTGTCTTTTGTTATGTAAACAAGGTGACTTTCCTAAATTACCTAAAAATGTGTTGCCAGCATGGCTGGCCAACCAAGTGATGAAAAGGTTGGAACTTCCAGCCCCATCTCCTGACCACTGGGGAGGGAAGAGGGGCTGGAGATTGAGTTCAATCACCAATGGCCAATGAATTAAGTCAATTATGACTATGTAATGAAGCCACCATAAAAACCCCAAAAGGATGGGCTTTGGAGAGCTGCCATGATGGTGGACACATGGAGATTTGGGTAGCATGGTGCACTTGGAGAGAGTATGGCTGTCCCTTGCCCTTTCGTCATGTCTTGCCCTATGCATCTTTTTCCATCTGACTGTTCCTGAGTTATATTCTTTAATAATAAATCAGTAATCTAGTAAGTAAAATGTTTCTCTGAGTTTTATGAGCCACTCTAGCAAAGTAATGAAACCCAAGGAGGAAGAGGTTGTGGGTATCTCTAATCTATAGCCAGTTGGTCAGAAGTACAGGCAACAACCAGGGCTTGCAACTGACATCTGAAATTGGGGGCTGGTGGAGTGATTTAGTAATGAGACTGAGCCCTTAGCCTGTAAAATGTGAATCCATCTCCAGGTTGATAGTGTCAGATTTGAACTGAACTGACAACAGGCTGGTGTCCTGAGAACTGCTTGGTGCTGTGTGAGAAACCCCCTCAACACCCAAGCTGAAATAGGGTGCTCAGAATACCAAAAGAGATAGAAACTGGAGTAGACCTCAAGAGGAATGCAACTGAGCCAAAGGCGGTACACAGGGAAGAACATTCTGATTACAACTTTGCTGAGATCTGACAGTGTTCTAATTGTAACTTTTGTTTTCCTTCCTTGGTATGGGTGATGTACCTATTGATTACACAATAAAGATAACAGGGGAAGGAAGGGAGGACTGCTTTTCTCATTCAAATGTCTTTTTAAAGCCTTCTTCCTGGTTCCAAATACCCAAAAGGGAATATAGAATTTGCAGTTAAAGGGAAGTTGTTTCTGAACATGATTAAATGCTCTTCATCATCCTTTCACACAAAAGCTTGCAAATACCAAGTTATCTGATTATACAATCAAATCATTTCTACTTTTAAATTATATCCTAGGTTATATAATATACTAATCATGATCAAATATTTTGCAATACTACAAAGGAATCTGAACAATCAGTTGGAACTTCCTATTTAATTTCTAATGGGTTTCCCAGGTGTCTCAGTGGTAAAAGAATCTGCCTGTCAATGCAGGAGATGCAGGTTCGATCCCAGGGATGGGAAGATTCCCTGGAGGAAGAAATGGCAACCCACTCCAGAATTCTTGCCCGGAGAATCCCATGGACAGAGAAACCTGTCAGGCTACAGTCCATAGGGTCGCAAAGTCAGACACAGCTGAAGTGACTGAGCACACACACATATACCCTAGTAGCTCTCAAATGTGGAACCCAGACCAGAAGCATTAATGTCTCTTGGGATTTTGTTAGATCACAAATACATGGGTCCCACTATAAACCTACTGAATCAGAAATTCAGGACTGGGAGGGGCTAGCAGTCAGTTTAACAAGGTCTCAACATGATTCTGATATATGCTAATGTTTGAGAACCACTGTTTTAATTCAGTTCTTCCTAACCTTTTCACATCTCACGCAAACATAGAAAGTGATGGTATCTGTACAATACCCCCATGTTAAGAAGATGAAGCTGCTAGTGACCTGAAGTCACCAGTCCCAGCCCTGTTCAGTACTGTGACTTGAGCAGCTCACCATAACCCTCTCACAGGCCCACCAGCAGGGCAACTCTGACTTAGAGAAACTCACATCAGTGCAAAAGGAGATACAGATGAATGATCTCTGTGGCTTCATTCCTTATAACTTTTGAAAATCAGGACTCGCCTGGATACCTATCAGCAGAGAAGAATGGAGAAACCACGGTATGTTTGTGCAATGGAATGCCATTCACAGTTACAATAAATTCACTAGAGCTACAGGTTTTAACACGGAGGAATCTCAAAACCATCATGTTAAGCCAAAAAAGCAGGTTGCCAAAAAATGCATAGAGTTCTATAATGTTTATTATCAAACTTTATATATTTGATAATGTTTATTATTATTTATATTTAATGTTTGCAACATGCTGAATAACATTGGGTATTGTGTGTGGCATGTCTGTGTGAAGTAAAATCATAAGGACATGTAGAGGGATGATCTGTGTTAGTCACTCAGTCGTGTCTGACTGTTTGCGACCCATGGACTATAGCCCACCACGTTCCTCTGTCCATTATAAACAGGCCCGAATACTGGAGTGGGCCGTCATTCCCTCAGGGGATCTTCCAAGCCAGGGATCGAACCTGGGTCTCCAGCATTGCAGGCAGATTCTTCACTGTCTGAGCCACCAGGGAAGCCTAGAGGGATGAGAAGCAGCATAGTCAGGGCAGGGCTTAGCTCTGGAAGATGATGATAAAAGGAAAGCAGATCAGGGATGTATATTAATAAGGCCTCAACAATTTTAATTCTTAAAAAAAATCTAAAGACAATATAACAGCAAGTTAAATTTGACATGAGGGGGAATGGGTACCCTAGTGTTTTTTAATATTAATTTTCATACTTTTCTATATACATGAAATTGTTCATTCAAAACTTGATAACAGGACTTCCCTGGTGGTTCAGTGGTTAAAACACCATGCTTCCACTGCAGGGGGAATGGGTTAAATCCCTGGTTTGGGAACTAAGATTCTACATAACTCATGGTGTGGCAAAAAAAAAAAAAATTAATAAGGAAAACAAAATCAGTTGGAATCTGCTATGAAATTACCTCAGTTTTAAGGCCAACTCTGATAACAGATCTTTGGTATTGGGCAGATTATTTTTCTCTCTTTGGCCCTCAGTTTCCTCATTTTGCAAAATAGAGAAGGTTGAATTCATCCTCTGTGATCTATTTTTGTCCTCAAAGAGAAAATCCCCAGCCCATCGCCATTTCAGTCTCCACACATAGACTGCAACCTCCTTAGATCTTGGTCACCATCCAGCTGTCCGCCCTAATAGTCCCCTGTTTACAATGGCCCCACAACTGGGATGGGCAGTAATAACATATCACAAAGCAGGAAGCAGAGAATCTGTGTTCTAAGATGTATTTTTAAGGCAAAAAGAATAAAAATAAAACCAAAAACTTCTGGCCTACAGACAAGCTGTGTGAGATTTAGAAAATGACCTTGAATTTGTAAGCAACCTTTCCTTGAAGGAGAATCTTATCCATAAGCATGGATTTCACCAAGTGGAAGATAATTTTGAATCAACATTACAGTGACAATTCACTGCTTTATCCCTAGTCTTTTTTTTTTTTTTTTTTAAGATGGTGTAATGTGTTTTATTTTTTAATTAGTTTTTATTGTAGTATAATTGTTTTAAAATGTTGTGTTAGTTTCTGCTGTAGAGCAAAGTGAATTATCTATACATATATCCCCTCTTTTTTGGATTTCCTTCCCATTTAGGTCACCATAAAACACTAAGGCGAGTTCTCTGTTCTATACAGTAGGTTCTCATTAGATGTCTGTTTTACACATAGTAGTGTATATATGTCAATCCCAATCTCCCAATTCATCCAATGCCCTCTTTCCCCCGTGGTATCCATACATCCTTTCTATAGGTCTTATCCCTATTCTTTGGGTATCACTTCCACCTCCTTATCCCCCACTTTGATATCAAATGTGACTCAACACAACTAACTAGATAACTTTTTCCACAAAGGAAAACTTAGCTTCTCATTTTCCATGGATTCTTTTGAACTTCCTTCAAGTCATGCCTTTGAAGAGCAATTCCTTTTCCAAATAGGTTTTTTAATTGATACTTTAAATGTGATCAACATTGTAGTAACATGGACACCATAATATTGATGAAATATGCCTACAAAGAAGGATCAATTTTAACTAAGTTATTATTTACTATAAAAGATTTCAAATACATAAAAAGTATACCCACCACCAAGATGTGTCATATCTTTTTCAGTTCAGTTCAGTTCAGTCGCTCAGTCATGTCTGACTCTTTGCGACCCCATGAATCGCAGCACGCCAGGCCTCCACGTCCACCACCAACTCCTAGAGTTTACTCTAACTCATGTCCATCGAGTCAGTGATGCCATACAGCCATCTCATCCTCTGTCATCCCCTTCTCCTCCTGCCTCCAATCCCTCCTAGCATCAGGGTTTTTTCCAATGAGTCAACTCTTCACATGAGGTGGCCAAAGTATTGGAGTTTCAGCCTCAGCATCAGTCCTTTCAATGAACACCCAGGACTGATCTCCTTTAGGATGGACTGGTTGGATCTCCTTGCAGTCCAAGGGACTCTCAAGACTCTTCTCCAACACCACAGTTAAAAAGCATCAATTTTTCGGTGCTCAGCTTTCTTCACAGTCCAGCTCTCACATCCATACATGGCTACTGGAAAAACCATAGCCTTGACTAGACAGACCTTTGTTGGCAAAGTAATGTCTCTGCTTTTTAATATGCTATCTAGGTTGGTCATAACTTTCCTTCCAAGGAGTAAGTGTCTTTTAATTTCACGGCTGCAATGACCATCTGCAGTGATTTTGGAGCCCAAAAAAATAAAGTCAGCCACTATTTCCACTGTTTCCCCATCTATTTGCCATGAAGGGATGGGACCAGATGCATATCTTTTTAAGTTTTGCTAATTTGCATATCCAAATCAGCAGGCCAGGTTGAAATCACATTTTCCTCTTTGGGGTTTGTGACACCAAATCACATGTTTGAGGGTTTCAGGCCCCTTTCGAAGCATCTGTTCCATGTGATATGGTAGGACACATAACTAATGTTGACTAACTAGTAATATGAGGCAAAAACAAGCAAATCTGATTTTAGCTCTAGGATGTAATAGTCTTATGAAATTATCTCTTGGCCTCAGTTTCCTAAGCTATGATATGAAAAAGTTGGACTTTGTAAGGTCCCTCCAATCTCTGAAACCCATTGGTTCCATGGAATGACCAAACAAATCTGGCCTTGTATATACAGTCTCAGTCTTAAGTTTTCAAACTTTTTGGCTGAACAATGAAAATTTCAGTAACGAATCATGTAGACTATAGCTAGAGCCAATGCCATGTGTATACATATTTACTTATACAAAATGTATATATTTCAGATGGGAAAAATATACATGGCTCAGTTATCGTGCAAAAGATTGCCCAGTCTCTATTATATAATAGCATATATTAAGGCTTACTGAATTAATTAATAGGATAAATTATTAAGCTTGTATTATAACAGGGACTATGTTAGGTACTTATGACAACTTCTCATTAATCCTTACAGCAGCTCTGAGAGGCAGATGCTACCCATCTGATATACTACCTATCTGATCACAGTACTATCAAATACCAGTCAGGATTCTAAGTCTATTTTAGTCCATTTCGATGACAATACTAATACCCCAAAGATAGACATGTGCTTGGTAAATAAGCTTTTTAAGAACTTCACCTTATATTTCATTCTAGCAACTTCTAACCTCCATTCAGCATTGACCTACAACTTAATATTTCTTACTCAAGTACTTCCCTGACATCTTCTATTATTCACTGTTATGAGGATATGCCTCTCCGGTGATGAAAAGCAAAACTAAAATAATGGAGCCTAGAACAAGAATTAGTCATTGGGACTCACCCAAACCCTATTTTCACGGAGATAAATACAGTTGACTTTTACTACCTTATGGGTAATTGACTTTGTGAATTACCTGTGGTACCTATTTTGTCTTCACCAAGCTTCTTAATATATTCTATTATGTATGCTAACTTCATAACTTTCTTTGACAGGACTAGTAGTCTGGTCAGAAAATGTAGACAATAATGTGCCCTGTATTACAGCAAAACATTTGACAGAGGCTTTCATACCCAAATGAAGTAAACAGAGAAATGTGGATTGAATGTTAGGACAACTAGTAATTGGATTAACAGCTATACTCAGACTAAGAAAAGAATCTCAACCTGGACAAAGAATCATGCTGCAGGGTTCTGTCCTTGACCTTTTTCTATTCCCAAATATTACCAGTGGCTTTGATGAACAGACAACAAGGTCCTAAAATATGAAAATGACAAAAAATTGAGTGGGATAATAAATGGATTATATAAGCCAAAATAGATTTGACAGGGTGAAGAGATGAGTCAAGTCAAAACGAATTGAAATTTAAGACAGAGAAGTTTAAGATCCAAAAAAATAAACTTCTTAAGTACAGGATGATTTTTAAAAATGGTTTGGCAGCTACCATAAAAGAGACATAGGAACTTTGGTTGACAGTAAATTCAGTATGAATCCACAAGATGACTACCCAAAAGCTGGGGCCACCCTTAGCAATAAAAGAAATAAGCCATTTCTGCAATAACAGAATATAAGAAAAGTATCTCATAGAAGTAAAACCATAGGCTTGCTTTTCTTGGCTCTGGTAATTTACTTCCATCTTGCATGTGGATTTTGATGTTGAATCTTAAAGATACAAAGTGGTGTTGGAACTTGAAAATGTGGACAACATGGACATTCAGCTTCTCAACAGGAGGAGTCCCATGTCAGATGAAGAGACATTTTGAAAAGTAATAATAATTACTTTCAAAGATCTGTTTAGGCTGGAGGAAAGAAGGATATGAAAGCTATCTTTAATACTCTGAAGGACCCAGAGAGGTCAAATGAGAATTAGGAGGTTCAAAGAAAATCAATTGTAAGTTGACATAACAAGGAAATTTACATACAGGATGATGAGATTGTTAGTTTCCTCATGCTAGATAGACTGAGAAGGCTATTGGTGGGATACTGTACAGGGGAACCCATCAGTGAGAGTCATCTCAGTGAATCTTGGAACCCTCATGAAAATATGAAGGGAAATGAATTAACAATCTACAAGTTGCCTGAAAAAAAAAAAAAAGACTGTTAAAGACACTCTTGTTATCAATAGTCTCAGCAAGATACGGTTTGAAATTTAAATCTGATACCCACCCACTTCCCAAATACATCATATATACACATACATAAAGAAAATATGATTCTTATCAAAATGGAATGAACAACAAAGTCTCACAAGACCAGGTTCTACTATTTGGAATTTGTAATAATTCAGAGGGGAATAGAATCAAAATTTGCCATCTCTAAGCCACCCTCTAGGGGAAAACATGTTTGCAAAGAAAACTGTTAGTGTAAACAAGACTTTGGTAGGAAAGCATGACTTACATCTAAAGTCAAGAAAACACACCATTAAAAATAGTTTATGATTTCTGTACAAATAAATCTTTCCAATTTCTTAATGATCCATTCTTCACCTCAAGTCAGGTTGGACTTATCTGTTGAAAGTACTTTATACTTTTTAGCCGCACTTATGCTGAATACCAAAGCTGAAAATAACAATTTTTATAATGCTAAAAAAATCCAGCTTTCGTGTGAACTGGGCATTTCCCAAGTTTAAATTAAGCCCCATTAATTTAGTTTATTATGAGGCTTTTTTTGATGATATGTGACTTTGAGTTCTTCTTATCTTACAGATAAGCAAGAAATAATGATAGACCCTTATTAACCAAAACAAAGTAATTATAATCTAGAGAGAGATAAAAGTGAGTATTATAAACAGTCTGAAACTTACAATTAAAGGATCCAACCAAAGCAAGAGAGATCACAGACAAACTGGCCATAAATTATAGAAACTGTGAGTCTGCACACAGGACCGAAAGCTGTTCAAAAGCATGACTGGCGGGGCCGTGTGGTAATGCCACATGTACTTGCATAAGACCCTGCACTTAGCGAGGCCTTGAGCTCAAACTGGCTGCACATTTGCTTGAATGCTCTGCTGTCAATGTCTTGAAAGCCGTAAAATTTTTTATTTCAGCTGATTTACAATATTGTGTAAGCTCCAGGTGCAGAGCAAAGTGCTTCAGTTAACACCTATATTTTTTCAGATTCTTTTCCAGTAGAGGCTATTTATAAGATACCAAGTATAGCTCCTATGCTATACAGTAAAGTCTTAATAATTTTTTAACACTGGGCTCTACAGACTATGTTGGTGGTCCTGGAGATTGGTACCTCACAGCGAATACAAAAGGCTAAAAGCAAATGAAATGCATATGCACTGGCAAAATCTAAAAATAACTCCCTTTATTAATGAGCACCAAGATCCTGTAATCAAGACACAGCCTGTTGGTTAAAGTTATAAAGAATTACTTTGCTTGTTGAATGTGTAAACCAAAGCTAATTCACAAATCTGCTAATTGTTTTTCTCTGCTGCAGATGTGAGCGGCCAAGCAGTGGAACTTGAATATTCAAAAGTAATCAGCCACCATTTCAAACGCCATCAAGAAGTCATGTATCACTTTCAGAAGGCGCGGAATTTGGGTCCATTTTTACTGGAGTTCCAGAAGGAGTGATGAAGTAAGTATGAATTTTAAGACAACAAATAAAACTTCATTTCACTACTGAAATTAGAAGTAGCAAAGAATCCTGTACACTTCAGCCTTTCTCAGTACTTTCTGGATTGTGAATTGCCAAAGCTACATGAGAATGAAGGAATTCTGAACTTTTGCTCAAATTACATGTTCCTTGATGTGGGCTGTAAAGCTCCTTTCACCAGTGAAAAACATACACCTTGAATCCACATTTACAGAAAGAGTTACCAAAACGTTAAAAGATCAGAAGCAAAATCTTGTGCATATCACTTATCTTCTCTACTTCAAAATCTAATTCATTTCCAGACACATAAATCTATAAATGAAGTGTTCAGGGAAAAAGTCACAATGAAGTATCAAATGTGAAACCCATCTTAGTTTTAACTCACCAAAATTTTCCCTATTTGATTTCAAGTTCATAAGTAGAGTCTATATAACCCTAGAGAAGGTGTTTAACAGTACCCTAGATTTATATAACAACATTTGTTCCAAGAGCACAAGGAACATTCACATACAGCATATAATTTGCTCATACAATACCCCTATAAAAATCAGGGAAAAATGCATTATCCTCATTTTTAAAATGGTAGAATTGTGGCACAAGATAGATAAAAGCTTGCCTCAGATATCACACACACACACACACACATACTATTTTACAATTCATTTCTCCTTTTTAACAGTTTCATTATATTAGACTCTCAGTGCAAGATTATTATTATGAAATGTATGCCTACAAAAGGTATTAGGTACAATTTCAGTTATAAATTATAATTCAATTATAAATCATTTTATTCAGAGCTCTATAAGATACTAAATAATTTTAACAACTATAAATTAAGAGTAGATTATATTTTCTTAATCTTATTCTGAAATTATATTTAATTTTAGCACCAGCTCATATTCCACAAACAAAAGAAAACTAATATAAGTACAACCTCTGACAGGAGCAGTTTATTAAACAAAATTATATTTTTTATTTTAAACCTGCCTTGCAAAGAACAGGGGCTACAATTTCTGGAAGGAGCCATAAACAAATAAAAAAGAGCCATAATTCATGCAAAGAAGCATTTTGTAATCTGTAATTTACAGTTCGGTTGCCTCACCACCTCGTAACCCAAGCCCTGAGTCAAATAATTGAAGAATTGTGCTCAATTTGAAAACCTTCCTGGAGTCATGTCTTTAATTGGCCGTTGTGACGTCTTACGTCATGATGTTGCGTCACCACGTGATGACGCTGTGCCATCACACACATCATCGCATATTGACACAATGTCATGGCATAATATCATCAAATTAAATTCATCAGCCTGGCCCCAGGAAGGGTGAGAGGGATTAAAAGATTTCCTTTGCTCTTGTCAACACTCCTGGTCTTTGTAGGAAAGAACAGCAGCCTTCACTAATTATTTCCTGGTCTCCTAAAACTTCCTACATCTCAAATTAGAGGTATTTAAAAGTTACACCGGAGAGTTTATGGTGATGGTTTTCACAAGATTGATTTTCATGGGTGTTCCTTGCTTTGCCCCATAGCTAATAACATCCAAATCCCATTTGAAAGAGAAAATTTTACTTATATTAATATCCCCTTTCCTCAGGTCATAAGATAGGATAGTTTGTGGGCTGGTGGCAAAAACAAACAAAACACCTAATTCCTTGTTTCCTCATTTCTTGCCCTCATCATCCACATTCTTCCAATTCTTTTGCCTCTTCTCCCACTTTCTTCTATAATGTTCTGAAATGGCAAGTAACGGTAAAGCAAAAGGCAGATGCAGTCAATAGCTTTGATGAGAAACATTTATGGTTGGAGGGAGTGTTGAAAGCTGTGATAGGAGACCTTTGGCCATCACAGCCTTGTTGATGAGCAGAGTCTCTATCTTAGTGTTCATTATAAACATGGGCATTTGGATGAGACATATATTCAGTTCAGTTCAGTTCAGTCGCTCAGTTGTGTCTGACTCTTTGCGACCCCATGAATTGCAGCATGCCAGGCCTCCCTGTCCATCACCAGCTCCTGGAGTCTACCCAAACCCATGTCCATCGAGTCGGTGATGCCATACAGCCATCTCATCCTCTGTCGTCCCCTTCTCCTCCCACCCCCAATCCCTCTCAGCATCAGGGTCTTTTCCAATGAGTCAACTCTTCGCATGAGGTGGCCAAAGTATTGGAGTTTCAGCTTCAACATCAGTCCTTCCAATGAACACCTAGGACTGATCTCCTTTAGGATGGACTGGTTGGATCTTCTTGCAGTCCAAGGGACTCTCAAGAGTCTTCTCCAACACCACAGTTCAAATGCATCAATTCTTTGGCGCTCAGCTTTCTTCACAGTCCAACTTTCACATCCATACATGACAAATATATTATCCAGACGCTATCCAAACAGTATCTGAATGTTACCTAAATTTACTTAAGTAGTTGTGGCTGTGGTTTAGTTGCTAACTCGTGTCAGACTCTCATGACTCTATGGACTGTAGGCCACCAGGCTCCTCTGTCCATGGGATTTCTCAAGCCAGAATACTGGAGTGGGTTGCCATTTCCTTTTCCAGGGGATCCTCCCAACCCAAACCTTCCAAAAAGATGTAGTTACCAGTTCATTAAACAGGACATGCCGTGCCTCTCTTTCATGATCTCAGTTGCTACTGCTTAGCACTGTTCTAGGTACAAGAGTTCAAGCTGAGCCGAAAAAGCAGTGTCAACTTGAGGCACTCACAGAGCAGTGAGGGGGACAGGTGAACAACAGGTTTCAAGTCAGTCTCCTAAGGGTTCCAGTGATGGTAAGACAAAGCGTTCTGGAGACTCAGAAAGGGAAAGGAATATCTGGAGTTGCCAAGAGGATCCCACAGGGAAGGGAATGTGCTTTTGAATCTTGAAAACTAAGTAGGCAGAGGAGAGAAAAATTCCAGACTCCAATTTTTTTTTTATGGGCATATGTGAGACCCCAAAGTATTAGACCAATTAATGCTTTTGTAGATATTTTCCTGACATGATCCATTCATGTAACTGCTATTTTGAGGGGGCACTGACTCACACACTAACATCACCATAATCCTTCATCAGAATTACAAGCAGCTTCTAGATGACTCGGAAATATAATATATGAACTCAGTAGGCTTATTGTTTAGGAGTTTTTTCCCAAGAGGCTAAATATGTTATGCTCTCTCTATAAAGAAATAAAAATTGGAAATCAAAGTCACTTATGTTTTCTTGAAAGCATTTGGCCACAAAGATCTCAGTAACTTCTTTTTCTAGTATGTACATAAAGATGGATTAGAAAAATCCCTACTGATGATTCACCTTTTTATTAATAAAATGCACATTGAAGAATATTCATTATTGCAATACTATGGGAGAAACAACTCAGCCCAGTCAATGGTAAGTGGTTATATATTCTGACATTCGGTCCCATGTGAAAGTCACTGTTAGGTATTTTCTACTGCTACCATAATCCTCAAGAGGTTTTTAAAAACCAGACATGACAAGAGAAAAAAATCTCTAGGGCATTTCAGCCTCAAAAGACTTGCCTTCATCTCTCTGAGAATTACATGATGTTGAGAGACAAATTTTCAACAAGTTTCTAAAATGCTATTTCTAAGCTAGGTGTACACATATGTTCTTGGATGTCAGCAATTATTTGACTAAATGAAACATTTAATTTTCAATTTAATTTTTAAATCTTTTTTAATCTATGCCAAATACATATGTACAAACATACATGTATATCATTACTATATCTATTTTAATAAAACAATATAATAAAAAGCAGAGGCCTAGCACATAGGCTCCAGAAAATATTCAATAAATATTAATTGATGAGAGAGAAAAGAAAATTTCTAAATACCAGTTCTTTCTTACATACAGAACATACAAAATTTTATCATGAATGGGATACTAAAGAAACAAAACCAGTAAGAAATTTAACTGAAATAAGTGATACATTTTAAGAAATAAAATATAGAGGCTATGAGGGAAAAGATCTGCAGAAGACAGGAACTCAAATGTATACAAAGGTAGAAAATGAAGTTAATGAATGTCTTAAGACTTGTTTCCCTGAGAATTTTAAATATATCTTTTTTAAAAATTCCAACTCCAGGAGAAAAGCATCAGAAATTCCTTGTTTCTTCAGATTTATTCAGATGGATATTGATGTATCTTTCATCCAGATAGAATTTATTTTATGTAACAGATACATATGGAAAACAATTTTTACTTGATTTGTACCTTTCAGAGCAAAGAATTTCTGCAGTAAAATAATAACCCACAACTTGCCTGTTTGACAAGTGCAATACTCTCTTTCTCAAATGGGGATTCATTTGTGCAAATATGTCTCCGTTTCATATAGTGATGCATTGGGCCTGAGAGTAAGGGCTTAGAAGTGTTCACATGAGCCTGTTTGCTTCCATATTCTATGCCTACATGGAGATGTATATTCTACCCCTATATCGGAGACCTGTACTCATCCCTCCTACCTCTGAATCATTCTTCAACTTCTTTTCAGATTCCCATGAGCTGGAGCAGAACAACTCACAGGAAGATTTTTCAATTTTATTTACCTACATGAATAATTTTCTTTAAATTATTGAACTCAGGGAAAGGGAAAGGTAAAAGCACCCCCATTTATTAAGGACCTGCTAGCTACTAGAAATTGTGTTTGGAGCTTTACATATGGTATTTAATTCAACCATATTCTTAATGATCTTGAAGAAGAACATGAGTCTCAACAAATACAAACTACAAAATTCAGCTGTTTGAGTTAATCCACTGGCATGACATTTTTTAACAAAAGATATATTATTTATGTAACAATAGATATATTAATTTAATATTAATGTTTTAAAGTGCCTCTATGAGCCAGGTACTGTTATATTAAAATTATCCCAACTTACTATCATTTTACTTTAGCTTCTAGATAAGTAGGCACAGATCCAGCCACCAATTTGGTGAATAATGTCTGGCTTTGGGGACCCTCCGGTGGAATACTCAGCCCCAGTACCACCTTCTCTCCCTACTCACCTCTTCCCTCTGCTAATGCTTATGGACAGTTCTGCCATGTGCCTCAGACCTTGCTCTACCATCTGGGTTGTTTGATTCCATTTCTCTGTTACTCTTGCTGATGACATGCATTTTATCAGTGCTATCCTGGCTCCCACCTGGTCACTCCCAGAGATCCAGGACTTCAGACGCCAGCTGCACCAGCCTGGAAGTGGTCTCCTACTCGTCCAGACAGAACAGGGAGTGATTGTGGGTCCCAGACTATAACCAACTGGAAAAAGAGATGCAAGTTGAAGTTTGGGGTTGGTCAGCCTCTATTTTTGAAACACCTTCTTGGCCCCCTGTTTCTGGCCTTTCTGGCCTTTCTCACATTCCCTTCAGGGGAAAGGCCAATTCCTAGGAAGTCAGATCATCAGAGCTGCAAGCAATAGGCAGGTGCCTGAACTGTCTAAGCCCAAGTGTGCAGGGGCAGAGTCCCAGTCAACCTAGTAAAACATCACTCAACCAGAAAAGAAGCTCCACCAACAAAGGAGTTGGGCCTGAAGCAGGACACAATAGAGAGGCAGTGCTATTTGCACAAGAAGTCATAGTATAACAAAAGAGGTATTATGGAAAGATTCAGGAGGAATTGGAGGAAGCCAGTTGTTGGAGGCAGAGCTGCCATAATACTTGCAAGCATGAAATGTGGGATTAAGCTGGTAACAGGGAATGCAGAGTACTACCAGAGACATTCTCAGCAGGACAGAAGACAGGATTTACAGACATACTGGTTACAAGAAATATTGGAGGGTACTGGAAGAAAAATACAACTTTAAAAAATTTTAGCAAAGACTATTGACAGAAATGGGAATGTCAGGTGGCTGTGGTGATGGAGATGGTGGATAAGGAAATTGGTTTCAATGTAGATGTGAACAGTTTAAGATGACAACAGGGTAGGCAAGTAGAATTCACCTGTTCACTGTCACTATCATGGTTCCAGAGCCACATAGAAGTCAGAGATAAGAGATCTATTTCCTGAGAAGGGGCTTCCCTGGTGGCTCAGAAGGAGATGTGCCAGGAGCTGTGGGTTCAATCTCTGGATCAGAAAGACGGCCTGGAGGAGGAAATGGCAACCCACTCCAGTATTCTTGCCTGGAGAATCCCATGGTTAGAGGAGCCTGGTGGGCTATAGTCCATGGGGTCACAAAAGAGTTGGACATGACTTAGAGACCAAACATCAAACAAAACATCAACATTCTCAAGAAGAGGCTCGACACAAACCTTTTCAACAGCTATTAAAATTCCTAACCAAAATTCACCAAACCCATTCATTCATTCATGTCACAACAACAAAAAATTAACATGTCTTTCTTTATGAGAAAGAAAGAGGTTTTTCTCTTTTGACTCAAAAAGCTAATCTTCAGAAAATGGTTGAAATCATTCACCACTCTGAAACTTACTGTAAAGCTTTGATTTGTTGGGGGGGAAAAAAAAAAACCTTCAGAAACGAATAATTCCTTTAACATTCCAGACTATGACTTGATGACTTTTTTTCACAGAGATTCTATTAATTGATTTTTCTTGATATTTAATAGTGGCAAAGTCATCACATTGAAGAAACCTTATGTCATTTATCAGCTTCCTCTCCAGAGCCCTGAGAACACCTGAAGATTATTTCAATCAAACTGATCATTCACTGAACACATAATCATGAATAATTTAGTAGAGCAGTAGATCTATTACTTAATATAGTGCTAACCTTTTATAATGCTTCTACACAGGGAGAGGACTAATATCTGTGTCACAGAATAACTTATATCAGGCCTTAGCTTTTGGAGGTAACATTGTGACTCATGGAATACCTAAACACATGCAATTATAAACCACATTATGGGAAAATAGTTAACCTTTGTGTAGCATTTAAGAGTTTACAAAGTGCTTTCTCAGACATTATCTCATCTGATGCTCAAAACAACCTTGGGAGAGAGGTGTTATTAACCCAACCTATTTTATAGGTGAAGACAACAAGGAACAGAGAGGGGAGGTGATTTGCCTAAAGCTGTCTCGCTATTAAGTAGTGGCACAGAGATTCTCAGGCTTCCTAGGTGGCACTAGTGGTAAAGAATCTGCCTGCCAGTGCAGGAGACATAAGAGACGATTGATTCAATCCCTGGGTCAAGAAGATTCCCTGGAGGAGGACATGGCCACCTACTCCAGTATTTCTTGCCTGGAGAATCCCATGGACAGAGGAGCCTGGCAGGCTACAGTCCATAGGGTGGCAAAAAGTCAGACACAGCTGAAGCGACTTAGCACACACATACTGAGATTCTCCCCCCAAAATCTCTGTTCTGTCCTCAGCACCCATAGTTCTCTAGCAGCATGATCCATACTGATACCAATGGCTTTTTAAAACAGGCTCTGAGTTCCACAAGCACCCAGCCACGCCCGGGTCAGCTCCCCTCCCGTCTTTCTTGGCCGCCTCCCACTGGTGGCAGAGGGTTTTCATGGGAGCCCCTGCTAGAGGAATTTGATAAGCTCCCATTTCTAGAGAGAAAATGCTTCTTGTCTAAGGAATCAGATCACTTGCAAGTATTTTTGCAATGCATACGCATTCTCTCTGTAAGCCAAGGAAGCTGCACATCTGGAAATAACAGGTGCTGTATTTATTCTGAATAAATGATTCCTGCCATGTGATGGTTCATGTAAACCGCAAACAGATTTCTACCCAATCAAGAATTACTCTTTATTTCAAATTCTTAAAGGAGACTCGCTTCACTGTAAGCTAATTTTGTGAGAGTTCGTTTTGCCCGTTCAATATTTAGCTTGATTGGAGAAACTATCTGAAATATTCTTTTTCATTTTCTCTCCCTCCTCCTCCTTCTCTTTCTCACCAAGACTGCCTATGATGGATAAAAGCAATGCTTTAGTTCTATAATCTGCTCCTAAGAGTACCTCATTAATGCTTCAATGTATCGCCTTTGTTTTAAAGTTTATTATCCTGCATTAGATGCAGGCGATTAGAAGTGTCATTAGAGAAAACTGACATTTCTTTTACAGCAAAAGTAAACTCCATTCAATTTAGAACAATATGTCAGGTCTCTTCTTAACCAGCTCCATAGTAAATCATTTTGTTATAATAATCTTTATTTTCATCTCAATCCATATTATTTAATTTTTTAACCCACAAATAACAACACTCTAAGGATCATGTAAAATATGCTTTTAGACAAAGCTCCAGTAAAAAGTGACTTGTGATTTAGGGAGAACAAAGGGAGATATGATTTATAATTGCACATAGTTAGCTAACTGTACACGTCCAATCTCTTTAGACCCATGAAAGCAAACAACAGAGCAGTATGCTTTCTCACTAAATAAAACATTTAACCTAATACGGTCAAACATGAGGTCTCCCCACCTCTTCCATCCCCTCGTATTAGTCAAGGATAACTTCCCAAAATACCTTGCATTAACAGTACTGTTCAATGAATTGAAATCTTAATCACTTAAAATTCCTGCTCAAAAGATGTGGATGGCTTGATAATCCAAATCACATTCTTTACGGGAATTTGCAGCCAGAATCCCTAGTTCAGTTTATCAATGCATTCAGCAATAACTAAAGAGGTTTGAAGCAATTTCATTTGAGGCTTCAAACTTAACAAGAAAAAAGAAACATGCTAGGCTTAATGCTACAAGGATTCTGGACACGTTGTCTATATGTGGGCTTCTAGGGTGACTGATCATACTGGAATACCTAGGACTGCAAGATTCCCCAGGATATGGGACTTTGGGTGGTAAAACTGAGACAGCCCTGGACAAAGCAGGTTGATTTCCCTAGATTCAGGTGGAGGGAAAACCTCCAAGTAGAAGTGAAGCATCTATGTAAGAGAACTTGCTGCTGCAAACAGGGCAAAAGCTGAATCTCTGGAACCAGGAGACAAGTTTGGAGCTGGGCTAGAGGCCTTGATGCCATACTTAGTTTAATACAGGAGTATGAAAGCTTTAGGGCTTCCCTGGTGGCTCAGTGGTAAAGAATCTTGCCTGCAATGCAGGAGATACAGGAGACGTGGGTTCGATCCCTGGGTTGGGAAGATCCCCTGGAGGAGGGCATGGCAACCCATTCCAGTGTTCTTGCCTGGAGAATCCCAGGCAAGTGGACAGAGGAGCCTGGTGGGCTACAGTTCATAGGGTCGCAAAGAGTCAGACATGACTGAAGAAACTTAGGATACAGGCACATGAAAACTTTTACTCCCCTCCACTGAGAATAGGATCTACCTCACGAAGTCAGGCTGAGTTCACAGTCGGGGCACAGACGGCCACACAGACGGCCACACAGCAACAGAGCCTGGAGCAACAGGGGCTGAAGACATCCAGAAGTCTAGTCCCCACAACTAGCTCCCCTTGGGGCTCTTCTGTTAGCCCGATCAGCCAGCTGTTCTTATCGGCCTTCGTTTAAACCCATTGCACCACCTTACACTTGAACATGTGTGGGTAGAGTCAGTCTCCCACTCAACATTGACATAGGGAGATCAGAAGCACACTAGAGGTGCAGGGCATCCCTGCTTTTGTGAGGGAAACCTCTCTACCTGTCACTAACACCCCGAAAATGGAGCACTCAGTTGGAGTTTCTATTATACCGAAGTGCTTTTCATTGGAAGGCAACTGAAGTTCTTCACCACTCTCTCCAGGGCAGCCAGAGTACAATGCTGCATCTATTATAACCAGTATTAAGAAACCTCCCTCTAGTGCTTAGATAATCCTGTTTTCTGCAAAAACAGGAACCTAACAATATGACTTGGGGGCTGGGTGGTGGTTGTATAGTCAGAGGAGCAGATGAGAGAATCCCCAGGGGAAATGTCAACCTTTGACTCCTCCCACCAAAAGAAGTTTCCTCTCTTGTTAACTAAACATTAGTGATTCTCAAAACACTGATTTATTTTCACTAAAGGAGCTGACTCATTTTGCTGTACGGTAGAAACTTACACAATATTGTAATGCAACTATACTCCAGAAAAAAAAAATTTTAATTAAAAAAAATTCAAGGAATTAGATCTGATAGACAGAGTGCCTGAAGAACTATGGACAGAGGTTTGTAACATTGTACAGGAGGCAGTGATCAAAACCATCCCCAAGAAAAAGAAACGCAAAAAGGCAAAATGGTTGTTTGAGGAGGCCTTACAAATAGCTGAGAAAAGAAGAGATGCTAAAGGCAAAAGGCAAAAGAAAAGATATACCCATCTGAATGCAGAGTTCCAAAGAATAGCGAGAAGAAATAAGAAAGCCTTCTTAAGTGAACAATGCAAAGAAATAGAGGAAGACAATAGAATAGGAAGACTAGAGATCTCTTCAAGAAAATTAGAGATACTAAGGAAACATTTCATGCAAAGATGGGCACAATAAGGGAGATAATATTTCTTCACAAATGAGTGACAATACGCCATTATGACTGGGGCACCCACTACTCTGCTCATGAATAGAGGACCTTGACTTGTTTCTTGTAATCATCATGAAACAAACTTTCCCCATCTCAAAAATGGGCAGCATAGCTCACAATCAGCAGGGCGTTGTGAGAATTACATAAGAAGCAAATGTAGACTTCTACGTCTGACGCTGGCAGATATTCAACAAATGTTAGTAATTTTCCTTTCTTTTTTCCCTGTCAATATCCAGTATGCAAATGAACGAATAGGTCACTCAAATTTGGAATAGAAATATTCATTATCGCCATTTATTATCAATCTCAGTAGCAGCATGATGGGAAGTAATTCAGTTCATTTTTCTTTGTCTTTTACATTTATCTTAACCTTCAAAATCTAAATGTCTTTTTAAAATACCATTTATCAGAATAAATGAATATCTGGTAGAGACAACCTGATAATTGTACTTGAAAAGTTCTAAAATGCACTTGTAGAACCAATTCATCTCCTCACTTATGTGTGTGTCTTTCTATAAATCGGCTTGTTTCTATTCAAGGATCATTCTATACAACAATCTCCATTCTGAACATCTCACTGAATTTGATTATCCTCTAAGTAAAATCATGATTTTCGGGTAGAAGGATGAATACTACACTTAAAAACCTCTGAAGCTGATTCTTACTTATATCCCCAATGCAAGTATCAAGTGAACAATGACGGAGTTCACCACCATTTTTGAACAATCATCGAAATGACAGAAATCAGGAGTCTTTTCTGTAGTAATGTGTAAGAGTCAACACAGTCAACAATTCTTCTCATACCCAGTCCATGTAAAGACTTTCCAAGACCCTGGAAACCAGGATGCAACACAGGAGTTTGTTAAAAAAAGGAGCTCGAATAGGGATTATTTTCTTTAATTTTGATGCTTATTATTGCTGAAAACTAAGAACCATTACCATATGCCAGGGACTGACCCAAGCACATTAGATAGATAGATAGATAGATAGATGATATTTAAATTGTACACAAATAATTCTGGGCTGCAGGGACTATGATTATGCCCATGTCACTGATGAAGAAACTAAAACTTGTAAAATAGTCCAAGGTCCAAGAGTTGGTAACATCAGAGATAAGGCTTGAACCTGTGTCTATCCATCTCCAAAGCCTATACTCTTAAGCCATTAAACTGTATAATAAAGGGAATTTTCTTCTCCTTTTTGGTAACATTATAATCCTAACCAAGAAAGATGTTGGACAACTAATTTCATCTAATAGTTCTAATAGCTTTCAATGATGTATCATAATAGGTATCTTGATTTTACCTCCCATACTGTCTGCATACCAGGGTATATCTGTAGGCTGTGTTTTCTATGAGTTTTAGGTTCTATAGATCATGCTTACTATCCTATATAAAATACCATTACTGCCAAAGGTTTTTCTCCAAGCTAACTTCTTAGGCTTGACAAGTAGTTTAAGCAAACGGGCTTTCATGTTCTCTTCATCATGGCTGGGGAAAAAAAATCTTAAAGCTCTGAGTTTTACTCACTTCAAAAACTGAATCTCAAAGGATTTGAAAAAATGTTCTCATTTTCAACTCAATTTTCAAAGGTTTTTAATGGTTGGTTTGATATCCTAGAGTATTCAGCAGTATCCCTTAATGAGCTTAAAACTAGACTTTTTCTTACAGACTGGCTTTTCAGATAATGATTTAAGACCACCTCACCCTGTCTTCTTTGTGCGTTGATGTCATTAGGCTCAGTCAAAGTCAAGCATGAGGTGAACAGATATTAATTTAAGACCATTTAAAGCTACAGTCTCTGCATCACCCACAACAAGCCTCCTTGATTAGCCTTTGATGGGGCCTTCATTAGTTGAAACAGATCAAAAGCTAGGTGGAGACAACTCAGGCTGGCAACTCAGCTTTCTTTCCTAGTCCTCTTCATATTTGTAGAGGTCAGTTCAGAGATAATGGGCAACACTGTAACTCAAAAGAGAATGATGTCTCTGAATGTAATTCAAATTAGCAGTTTAAAAATATGGCGATGGTTGAGATTCATGTTTGACTTTTTCTACACCTTTTTCTTTTTTTTTTTACCTTTGGGCAGAAATAAATCACACTGACCTTCTCTCTGTTCAAGATATTTCAAATTGACTATCAGACACCACAATGGAAACTAAGTGTGGTAAAAAGAGAAATATCTGTCTTTCTGTTCAGGATTTTCCCTCTGTGTCCCCACATGCCCAGCAGTGCCATAAGTGGAATGCCACAGAGACTGCTGATAAATATCTCCTGAGTTGATGAATTTCTCTCCACTCCCTTTGATGGCTCAGTTCTTAAGATGTCCTCGGGGCGGCCACTCTGCCCACTGAGATGCAGAGAGGCTTATCCTCTGTTTCCAGGGCTTTTGCCTGGCTTCCAGCATCCTGTCTACAGCCTCCCTTTCTCTCCACCCACGCTCACCTGCTCGATGGATACCTGGTCCCCTCAAACATCACCCGGCATGATCTCCGCCTACCTAACCAACCCGCTGGACTTCGACAAGCATCTTCTTTTCTTCATTGTTATCACACTTGATTTGAACATCTCCAAAGCCTCTCCCTGCTACGAACAGGCTTTTTATTAACATTTTACCAAGCTACTTCCTTCACAACTGCATAGTTTTTGTCTGCTCATCTCTTCCAACAAGATGCTTTGAGGGTGCTAAGGTATTTGCAAAAAGTTTCCCACTATCTATAGTATAAAGTACATCTCCTGAGCCCAGTTCTCCGAGGTCTCCAGCATTTGTGGATTTTTTTTCCCCACTCACTTCAGATTATACTGATTTCCTTTTACTTGGACACTTTTTAGCATTTATATTTATAACATTCTTTTTTTCAAGATTTTTTTAATGTGGACCATTTTTAGTCTTCATTGAATTTGTTACAACATTGCTTTAATATTGCTACAATACTGCTTTATGTTTTGGGTCTTTGGCCCCCAGGCATGTGAGATCCTAGCTCCCTGACCAGGGATCGAACCTGCAATCCTTGCATTGGGAGGTGAAGTCTTAACCACTGGATTGCCAAGGAAATCCCTGTAGCATCCATTCTTGAACTGAACTATTATGTTTCCTTACACTGTTTCATGGGCTTCCCAGGTGGCACTAGCGGTAAAGAACCTGCCTGCCAATCCAGGAGACATTAGAGATGTGAGTTCAATCCCTGGGTCGGGAAGATCCCCTGGAGGAGGGCATAGCAATCTACTCCAGGATTCTTGCCTGGAGAATGCCACAGACAGAGGAGCCTTATAGGCTACAGTCCACAGGGCCGCAAAGAGTCAGACACGACTAATGCAAGTTAACATGCATGCACGCACTGTTTCATAAGCATTTTATGTGTTTTTTGCCTCTCCTGTCTACTAAATGGGCTTCCCTTGTAGCTCAGTTGGTAAAGAATCTACCTCCAATGTAGGAGACCTGGGTTCGATCCCTGGGTTGGGAAGATGCCCTAGAGAAGGAAATGGCAACCCACTCCAGCATCCTTGCCTAGAGAATCCCATGGACAGAGGAGCCTGGCAGACTACAGTCCATAGGGTCACAGGAGTCAGACACGACTTAGCGACTAAACCACCAAACCACCACCGTGTACTAAATGCTGAATCCTCTTATATTTCTTTTGTAGCTTTTGGCTCAGTACCACATGTATCATAGACACCCAACAAATGATTATTAATTCAGTAAGATTGAATGGATGAATGAATAAAATATACAGCTACCCTGAAACATAAAGAAACACAAAGAATGTTTCATAGAGAGGGAAAAAATACAGTTGAAAGTAGAAAGCTCTAGGTGCTTTTCTAGCCCACATGTTAAACCTTAAACATTATTTTTAAGCAGGTCTTAAAGAAGGGTGAGTAAGGTCAGATGCTGTTCTAGCTTCTTTCTTTTATTTTGGCAGGGGACCAAAGGAGGTGAAGCTAGCCCACCGATAGCTTGCAAATAAGCCATCCTTTCTTTTTTTCTTTCTCCTTCTTGCTTCAAAAAGTAGTATTCTATAGAGACAGCTCTGAGAGGAGGGGAGGGAAGGTGAAGGGGGAATAAGGAGAGAGAAGTCAGTCATTCATCACCACCATAGCTGAAGGAAGGCAGACCCCCTCTGCCCAGGAGAGAGGAAAAAATATCACTGCCTTGCAGGCCACTGAGAAGACCTTTATGGAGGATAATACTTCTAGGGACTGCAGGGACCTATTAGGAGAGAGATCACTTAACAATCAAAGAGGGTCAGCCACACAAAAGGACTTCAGGGTAGAAGTCTGCCTCTGGGTCAGTCTGACCACATGAACAGGAAGAACAGAGTAATGGACCATGACTCCAAAGGGGGCAGATGACTTAGCTCAGAGAAAGATGGTCTGTGTTCCATCCATGAAGCCCTGAGGGTGGCTACTGAGGATATTTTATGATGGGAATAGGTTTTGAGCAGATCAACACTTTCAAAGGGCTTCTGAGGTGACAGTTCACTTAGAAGTTTCCACTTACTTTTTCAGGAGTGGCGAACATATAGACCAAGGGAACTTATTTTGTCTGATTGCATAGGCTGGTTGGCTTGGTTTTCCCAAAGTCTGGTCCACCAAAGACTGATTTTAGCAGAAGCAGCATGAAATCCTTCTGAGTTTAAGCTTCATGAGCCACCCAGGCTCTTAGCACTCACTGGGAAGGAACAACCCACTAGATCAGGGACCCAGTGAAAGACCTAACCCAGATTCTTGAGCACCAAGTCTCCCTCACACATTTTTATGCACATGGTAAGACTATGTTCCTATAACCATAGACAGAAAATCCTGTTGAGTATGAGTCACAAGCTCTTAAATAATTTGAAGTTTATGTAACAAATTTTTGTCCTTGACAAGTCTTCTGCAGATAGGACTGTAACATTCATAAAACCTTTAGGTAAGCAAAGGAGTATGCTTTAATTCAACTTGTGCTTCCAGGACTATAGAAGTTTTAGTAATGCTGGGATGTTTCTCGTACAAATTGCTGTAATGTGTTTGGTTTAATAAGACTTGGAAATGGAAGTAGTTGCTACTGATAAGCCCAGATGGCAATACAATAGTATGCTGAATTCATCTGATGTCCCAAATAATATTGGGTTTTGTTTTTTTTTTTATAACAGAAGGTAGAACTCAAATAGTATGCTGATTAATGATGATCCAGAGTACAGGCGCCATTAGTGGGGTAGGGAAAGGCTTTGGGGACTTCAATGTAAAACTCAGCCTTTTTGCCATTTATGAAAATTTAATTCCACGTTGTCCATTTTTTACATTTCCAATTCTCATTCACGCATCACATTTGAGCATGAAATTGTGCAATATAGGCAAAGGACAAGGACAGCAGAGGGTCACAGATGTGTGTGTGTGGAAAGGGAATGAAGCAGAGAGCTGCTCCTCTCCGGGGACACAGCTTCTGAGATGTCCCCATTTGCCCTCTTCTGGGTGATGATCCTCAGCTTTGTATGTCCTGCAACTTTGTTAAATACCTGGGAACTGGCTCACACTAACCATTGCTCACGCATTTCACCATCATTTGACATGAAAAGATCATTTTGAGATATGCCTCTTGAGATAATATAAAGCATCCTTCCCCATTATACAAATCACCTTGCCTATAGGGCCAAAAGGTTCCATCCAGTCTGCTCACCCTCTCTCCTAAGAGTGCTGAATATACGCTGACTGCCTCCTATGTGTTCTCCTCCCTCCTATGAAACATTACACTAATTCCATCTCCTGTTGGCACCTTCTTCTCCTGAGCATTAGTACCTTCCATCCTGCCATAGTTTTGAATCCACTGACACAGGTAAGCTCTGTCTAAGGCTCTACCCTGATCCTTGGATTGGAAATGCCAGAATTCTGGATATTCTTCAGGTTCTCACTAGTGTCCCATTTATAAACACTCCCCATCATGGGGTGTTCCAACAGAAGGCCAGCATTCCCCTTTGTGTATTCTTGAAATTCATTGTACTCACAGCATAACCTGCTTATTTCCTATCCCAAGAGAGGCACACCTAATGTGAGGGTCCCTACTCAATTTTTATGGAGGCCTTTTTTATTTTTCCAAGATCACTGGGATGGGAAACACTGACCAGAATCAAGTTGCTGTCAAGGACCTAAGTGGAAGAGGTGGGAAATGGAATGCTGGCAGCCAGCTTCTTGCATTCTCACCAGGTAGAGTTTAAGCTTAAGCTGGTTGCCCAGCTACAGACTGCGGGCCCCTAATATGAGAAATCATGGGCAACCAATATTGTCTTCCACCGTAACATGCAGCGTGACTTGGAGCTAAGCCTTAAATAAATTAGACTTGGGTATTCCCTAGGATGATGTAGCTCAAGGACCACACTGCACAAAATGTGGCTGTCCCAGTAGTTTAATCAAGTGAAATGAACAGATTAAATAACTAAGAATGGATTAAAATGAAATTGATGGAAGTATAGTAATATATTTACTGGATAAATGCATTCATGTATTGTTTTCATTGGAAAGGAATGGGGGCAGGGGTATGACAACAACAGCGAAACCAGAAATAAATAGAGCTACTTGTCTCATCATCCACGAGCTAAATCTGACTTCTTGGTTTGGGGACGGAATAAGGTGGAAAGGAGTAGCAGTGACCTATAGAGTCTACCAAGAACTTGCTAAACCCAGTTATGAACATAGGCCTGTCCTGTTTCTGAGGCACTTGCCAAGGGAACGCTTCCCATTATTGGGGGAAGTAGGGACAGGCATGCAAACAGCCAGGAGGTGGGCTACCGTGATGATCCTGAAGAAGGGAGACCAAATAAATAAATAACCCTCACACCTATATCTTTAAGTTCCCACTGGAGTTCAAATTGAAAAGGCCAGCATAACTCCTAATTCATCTTTATACACCCAAAGCACCTAACAGAAAGCCTTCCACAGGGAAAGTGCTTAAGATATTTATTGAATAGAATTGTATGGTGGCAAATACCACACTTTAAAAGTGTTAAAAGACTGTTTGATATGCTTAGTCTAGTCAAAAACATTGTATTTAAGAGACAGAAGCTTGGAAAAGGTGGTTGGTAGCCAGCCAGTTTGGCTAACAATTTTGAGTGTCTAATAGCTGCATTAAAAGCAGAAATTGGTAAACAACCTCCCAGAGTGTGGTAAAAGATTCATCAAGGCAGCTCTGAGTCTCAAAGAGGGATGGAAAAGCTGAAAGAAACCAAAAATAAAGGCAGCAAGTAAAGTCACTCAGTCATGTCCAACTCTCTGCGACCCCATGGACTGTAACCTGCCAGGCTCCTCCATCCATAGGATGTTCCAGGCAAGAATACTGGAGTGGGTTGCCATTTCCTTTTCCAGGGGATCTTCCCGACCCAGGGATTGAATCTGGGTCTTCCACACTGGAGGCATACTCTTTATTGTCTGAGCCACCTGGGAAGCCCAAAAATAAAGCCAACTTGGCTTTTTAGAAATGAACTTAATTTTTTTAGAGTAGTTTTAGGCTCACAGTAAAACTGAGCAGAAACTACAGAGATTTTGCATAGACCTTGCCCCTCCCCCCCATGCATAGCCTCACCAATTATTAACATCTCCCACTAAGAGTGCATTGGTGATACTTAATGACCTACACTGACACATCATCACCTAAAGCCCATAGTTTACACTAGAGCACACACTTGGTGTTGTACATTCTAACAAATTTATAATGATATGCACTTACCATTAAGATATCATGCAGGGAACTCTACTCTATATTCTATAATAACGTATCTGGTAAAGAATGGATATATGTACATGTATGACTGAATCATTTTTCTGTACACCTGAAACTAACATAATAGTGTAAATCAGCTATACTCCAACAGAAAATGAAAGTTAAATTCTTTTTAAAAAGATGCCATACTGCTATCCAAAAGTCTACAAGCAGTAAATGCTGGAGAGGGTGTGGAGAAAAGGGAACCCTCTTACACTGTTGGTGGGAATGCAAACTAGTACAGCCACTATGGAGAACAGTGGGGAGATTCCTTAAAAAAATGGAAATAGAACTGCCATATGACCCGGCAATCCCACTCCTGGGCATACACACTGAGGAAACCAGATCTGAAAGAGACACGTGCACCCCAATGTTCATCGCAGCACTGTTTATAATAGCCAGGACATGGAAGCAACCTAGATGCCCATCAGCAGACGAATGGATAAGCAAGCTGTGGTACATATACACCATGGAATATTACTCAGCCATTAAAAAGAATTCATTTGAATCAGTTCTAATGAGATGGATGAAACTGGAGCCCATTATACAGAGTGAAGTAAGCCAGAAAGATAAAGACCAATACAGTATAATAATGCATATATATAGAATTTTAAAAAATGGTAACGATAACCCTATATGCAAAACAGAAAAACAGACACAGATGTACAGAACAGACTTTTGGACTCTGTGGGAAAAGGTGAGGGTGAGATGTTCTGAGAGAACAGCATCGAAACAAGTATACTATCAAGGGTGAAACAGATTACCAGCCCAGGTTGGATGCATGAGACAAGTACTCAGGGCTGGTGCACTGGGAAGGCCCAGAGGAATGGGATGGGGAGAGAGGCAGGAGGGAGGAGCAGGATGGGGAACACATGTAAATCCATGGCTGGTTCATGTCAATGTATGGCAAAAACGACTACAATATTGTAAAGTAATTAGCCTCCAATGAATAAAAATAAATGGAAAAAATAAATAAATAAAAATTTTAAAAATAAAAATTAAAAAGATACCATAAAGATGTGACTTCCCTGGTGGTCCATGCTTCCAACTCAGGGGGCCTGGGTCAATCCCTGGTCAGGAAACTAGATCCCATATGCCACAACTAAAGAGTTCACATGCCACAACTGAAAAAGATCCTGCATGCCACAAGGAAGATCAAAGATTCTGCATGCTGCAACTAAGACCTGGTGCAGCCAAATAAATAAAAAAGTTTTAAAAAAAAAAAAGAGAGAGAGAGAGAAAAGGATATCATACAAAGCAGTTTCACTGCCCTAAAAATCCTCTGTGTTCTGTGCAAAAACAGACTTTTAATGCTTTAATATGCAACAGGAGCAGAAATCCTCTACTTCAGTTCCACATTCATTCTGAAAGCACAGCAAACAGTCAAGGAATCAAGAGGAGAAAGCCAGTTTTGAGTCATGATCCATTCATCAGCAGTGAATAGGTAATAAAATGGCTATGGTTTCAAGCCCAGGGAAACAGAGAATGGAGACTGTCCACAAGGAGATGCAGTAGAAGCTGCTTTAGCAAGATTCCCAGAACACCCAGCCTGCTATAGTCTTCTCTTCTGTTCCTCCTTTTTCCTCCTGTGATAAAACTCTGACTTTAAGGCCCTTTAAGAAGTCCCTGAAGAGCAAGATCCATCAGGGCTGTCCTAGGGATCTGGTGGCTGATGGGAACCTCAGGCTGTCATGAGGTCCTACGCTCCAGGTGTGGCCATCGTGTCCATCCCAAATCTGGGGTTTGACATTAGTTGAGCTGATTTGACTCAGGCACTATAAACAGACATCCTGTCCAAGTGCAGAACAGGAGTCACACCAGTTAGGCTTCAGGTTTTTCATAGATTCATAGGATACTAAAACAGGAAGGGTTGATGGCTGGACAACTAGTCCAACAAGGTCCTTAAAGAGGAAGAAACTAAAGTCCAAAGAGAAGAAATGATTCCTGAGGGTCACACAGAGAATTAGAGGGTGAGCCTAAACACAGAAGCCCCATCTCCTGTCTTCTTGTCAAGTGCTCCGACCACTCTGCACATACTGTATGCACCCACTGTTCTCCCTTTAGACAGCCTTGTTATTCTGCATTGCTCTCGGTCCATACTAGTTTCCCAGAGCAGATCTTTAGTGGAGCATGCATATGTGCATGCATAAGCGTGTGCCTCTGCTGAGCAGGGCACCTGCAGAGGTCTGGGAGTACACAAGTGCTCACTCTGGCCCTCTTGTGTTCTGGCCAAAGTCCAGGACTTTTCATAATTAACAGTCTTTTAACTGGTGGATCCTCTCCTATAACCTGGATCTCAACCAGAGGTCTCCTCCCCCTTCGAGATCTAAACTGTATTAGCCTAAACCTCTGCTTTATTCTCTGTGTACCTTCATGGACTGACCCCAAACTGCTGTTTGAGAACCTTCCTCTGACTTCCTGAGCAAGTTCTAGCCTTGTGGTTACCTATGAACCTAACTTCCTTTCTGACGAATAATTCCAGCTGCATACTAGCTACTGGAACAAATGTGATATTCCTGTTCTATACTGTATGTGGAAGTTAAATCTATTTCAAAAACTCCTGCCAAAGATAAAACCACCCACCATATGTACAAGAAGCTTTGGGTGAGGCTGTTTACTTTGAAACAAGACAAATTACTTCAAATTGGCCAGCAGATGTGCCTGTTTTTTAAAAGTGTCCTCCTGTGGTGGCTCAGCTGGTAAAGAATCCACCTGCCAATGTAGGAGACTCAAGAAACTCAGTTTCAATCCCTGGGTGAGGAAGATCCCCTGAAGGAGAAAACGGCAACCAACTCCAGTATTCTTGCCTGGAAAATTCCATGGAGAAAAACCTGGAGGGTTACAGTCCTTGGGGTCGCAAAGGGTCGGACACGACTGAGTAAGCAAGCGCAAAATATACAAGTTCAGGCCTCCTCCAGTGAACTTTTTGGTAAGCCCTTGGTAACCTACCTAACTTTTTAACCCTCTCCCTGACTCCTCTTTCCTCTTCTTTCCCATTCTCTTATTCTCCCTTCCTTCTCTTTTTAGGATTGCTTGGGACTCTATATTCTTCTCAATCTGCTATCTGGAGCAACAATTCTCACCTGCAGTGATGTCCCCCCCACCCCAACCTGAGAGCATTTAACCCTGTCTGGAGATATTTCTTGTTGTCATGAGGCGGGTGCTACAGGCATCTAGCAGGTAGAGACCAAGGATGTTGCTAAATGTCCCACAACGCACAGGACAGGCTTCCCTAACAAACAGTGGCCCAGACCCAAATGTCATGGGGTTGAGAAACTCTCATTTAGCAAAACGTGGTTGTTGCAAGGACTATTCTCAAATGCAATGCTGCTGCTGCTGCTAAGTCGCTTCAGTCTTGTCTGACTCTGTGTGACCCCATAGACGGCAGCCCACCTGGCTCCCCCGTCCTCAGGATTCTCCAGGCAAGAACACTGGAGTGGGTTGCCATTTCCTTCTCCAATGCATGAAAGTAAAAAGTGAAAGTGAAGTCGCTCAGTCATGTCCGACTCTTAGGGACCCTATGAATTGCAGCCTACCAGGCTTCCCCATCCATGGGATTTTCCAGGCAAGAGTACTGGAGTGGGTTGCCATTGCCTTCTCCCAAACGCAATGCTAGGCTTCTCCAAATTTCTTCCACCCACCTTAGAAAGTGGCTGTCATTTAAAATAGCATCTTCTTACTTCTGTTGTACTAACAAGAGGCAGATGAAACGTCACCTGCTGTCGCAGCCTTCCCTGATCCTCTTCCCAATCCTCCATCTGTGTCATCATGGCACTTCTGCACAGCACCATCCTATCATTCATCCATTTTGTAAGATTCCAGCTTCCCAGTGGCATAGACCAATCCCTTTTAGCACCCCTCTCACAGACCCTGGCGTACAAAAGGCATTTAATAATACTTGTGGAATTGAATTCAGTGTTCAATGAGCAGCTTCCCATCTCAGTACCAAGGCTGACAGAATGGGGGAGACTATTGGCAGTCATAACTCCTATTAGATGGAGGAGGCACGTGTGCCCCAGGAATGACTATGTGGCGATGCAAAGCATGCCCTTAGTTGGAACGACCACACACTGGTCCTCTTAGTGAAGAGACCCAAGATGACTGAGCACAGTTCTCAGATGCACCCATTGTCAACATAGGATCTCAACAAAATGAAACTGTCGCCATTCCAATTTTCAGTGATGGTATCACAGCTTGCAATTTGCATTGCAATCAACACTATTTTAAAGGAAGAGGTATAACAGCCTATCTAAATATTGCAAAAGCACACGTAAATGCCCATTTTTCCTGACTGAGTAATGATAAGTGGTACAATTGTTTTAGAATTAGCAGTAATTTTCCAAGGCTTTGTGAGCAGTTCATGAAGTAATGGAGTTTCGAATGGTAACTCCTAGATAAACGATTAGTGAGTGAAAAAGAAACAAAAAAATTATGCCCCTATAAAAAAGAGCACATATAAAAGAAATAGGAAATTTCATTATCACATTTCTAATCAACCATTTTGATCTCATCTTCCAAATATTGTTAAATCAAGCCATCCAACTGTGACATACGTAAGCAAAACTGAAGTATTATACAACATCACTTATATTTTTTTTAAAAGTCAGGGGCAAACTTTGATACTTTCTAAGAATAAGATGCTGCACCACTTTGTTTATTTAAAGATAAAATAAAAGCAAACAGAAAAATATCTGCCTGTGGAGAGGCAGAGCAATCAGTGGCAGAAACCATCTGGATTTTGCATGGCTTCATCCCTGCTGAAGTTAATGGCTCTTTGCTGCTTATTCAAATACTGATCACCCTTTTTCTTGCCTCAGTTTTCACTTCCTTGGAGCAGAACCCTGCTTATCTGCAGACCCAACAGCCATTTCCCCCTCTTCCTTGCCAGTTCAAGTGGCACAGGCCACCTACCTCACAGCACTTGGCCCCTCCCATGCCCACTGGTAGATCTTGGTTTAGTTCATCTAATTCAGTATTTCTCAACCTTCTTTCTTTCACTCACCCCTCATGAAATCTTTGTAGACCCTTTTTTTACTCAAATACTCCCCAAACTCCTCCCATGATATTTTAATACCACAGATACACTGTGTATCTGTTTATATAGCCCATTGAAGGACAATGAATCATCATCACATATAAGTCTTCTCATCCCTGTGGAAGGCAGAATAATGGCCCCCTAGGCCTTTCCGCAAAGGTCCATATTGTCAAAGCTATGGTTTTTTTCCAGTAGTCATGTATGGATGTGAGAGTTGGACCATAAAGAAGGCTGAGCACCGAATAATTGCTCTCAAATTGCGGTGCTGGAGGAGACTCTTAAGAGTCCCTTGGACTGAAAGGAGATCAAACCTGTCAATCCAAAAGGAAATCAACCCTAAATATTCTTTGGAAGGACTCACACTGAAGTTCCAATACTTTGGCCACCTGATGTGAAGAGTCTACTCAATAAAAAAAAAACCTTGATGCTGGGAAAATTGAAGACCAAAGGAGAAGGGGGAGGCAGAGGATGAGATGGTTAGATACCATCACCAACTCAATGGACATGAATTTGAGCAAACTCTAGGAGGTGGTGGTGGACAGAGGAGCCTGGCATGCTGCAGACCATGGGGTCGCAAAGAGTCGGACATGACTTAGTAACTGAACACAAAAGGCCTTTACACATCCTAATCTCTGGATTTTTTTAAATATGTTTGGTTACACAACAAAGGAAAAATAAAGTTTCAGGTGGAATTGAGGTTGCTATTCTGCTGAATTTGAGATGGAAAGATCATCCTGAATTATCCTGGTACATCCAATGTAATCACAGATTTTCTTAAATGGGGAAAAGGAGGCAGAAGATCAGAAAAAGAGGGAGCATTATGGAAAGATTCAATTGATCATTGCTGGCTTTGAAGATGGAGCCAAGGAGTGCAGAAAGACTCCAGAAGAGGAAAAAGGCAAGGATTGTCTCCTGGAGCCTCAAGAGGAACATAACCCTGGTGACACCTCAATTATGACCCAGAGAGACATATTTTGAGTTTCTGACATCCAGACTTATAAGATAATAATTTTGTGCTGCTTTTAAACTCCTAAGTTTGTCATGATTCTTTTAAAACACAATTTCTAGTTATTTATTTTATTTTTAGAATATAATTGCTTTACGATGTTGTATTAGTTTCTGCTGTATAACGATGTGAATCAGCTATATGTATACATAAAACCTCTCCCTCTTGGGCCTCCCTCCCAACCCCTCCATCCCCCTCTCTAGGTCATCACAGAGTGCCAAGCTGAGTGCCCTGTGTTATATAGCTAGTTTCCCACTAGCTATCTATTTTACACATGGTAGTGCATTTATATCAATGCTACTCTATTTGTCCCACCCTCCCCTTTCCCCGCTGTGTCCACATGCCCCTTCTCTATGTCTGTCTCTATTCCTGCCCTGCAAACAGGTCCATCTGTACCATTTTTCTAGATTCCACATACATGCATTAATATATGATACTCGTTCTTCTCTTTCTAACTTACTTCACTCTGTATGACAGACTCTAGGTCTATCCACATCTCTACAAATGACTCAATCTCATCCCTGTCTTATAGATGAGTAATATTTCATTGTATATATTGTGGCACTTTCTATTAGGAACATAAGAAACCAACCCTTCCCTCACTCCAAACCAATCTTTGTTCCTATGGTGGCAATTCTGCCACCACTGAGCATGCACAGTCTAACTCTATCATTGTATTTCTACTTTCCTACTGGTTTAGGAATAAGCTTATGACAGAATGCTGCCCAAAAAATCATGTGTGGCAGCGGGGGTTGGATGGTGGGGGGTGGTTCTGGAGGTTTCTGAGAAAGGGTTTTGCTCCTAAAAAAATAAATAAATAAATGAAGATATTCTTAAAGAGAAAATTGCCTTTGTTTGCCTATCAATGTTGCCATCTACATGTGATACTTGAACCTCCTCCAATGAGACAGTGAGGGCAGAAGGATGGTGAGAAACCCAGCTGCTAAGAATGGCAGAGCAGAAATGCAGAAAGAAGCAAAACCCTCGTTGCCTTAGTCAGGCACTGACATAGCCAACCGTGGAACTGACATACCTCCAACCTTCTTGTTACAGAGGAAGAAAAATGCAGTTATTATTTTAGCCAGTTTTGGATCAGGTCCAAGGCTTGCTAGTAAAAGAAGCCTTTCTTCTCTTTACCAGAAATAAGCTCATTCTGAAAGCAAAACACCCACCACTAGGTATCCCCTCATTAGCTGAGATTTAATGTGGTGAATAGAAATATTTGAGGTAAAAGATCATTTCAGTCACAGAGATTATAAGAATGAGATGCTAATTAGAGATGTTGAACAGACAGTTAAAAAAAAAAGAAAAACTAAAATAACAGAGAAGGTCCTTTCTAAGCTAGCCTTTTCCCATAGTCACAGCCTGTTCCCTCTTAGCACTCCATGTATCCTGTACCCCAGTCACCCTAAAGAACTTGTCATTGCAAACACATGCCTCTCCATCCCTGTGTGATTGCACAAAAAGGTCCCTAGAGCTCTTTTTCCTGGCTAGCGCCTTCTCATTCTTCACAGTTCAACTCAGAGGACTAAGCCTGACATCACCCCTACCCAGAGAGTATTAAGCATTAGTGATCTTACTTTACCTCTGTTCCCACAGCATCTTAGGCACATCTTCATCTGCACTTTTCCCATTGTTAGGACCGTTGTGATTGTGTGAGTCAACACCTGTCTCTCCCCTCCATTAACCTGGACTCTGAAGGCAAAAACTGTGATCTTCACATGTAAACCCTGCACCTAGTTCTGTACCTGGCCCAAAACAGGAGGGAGGAGAGGGGAGGACAAAGAGAGAGAAAGAGAGGGAGGATGAATATGAGTAAGAGAGCTTGAGTCTTGAGCTTGGATGAGACACCGGGGTGAAGATCTCATTTGGGGAGTCATCAACACACAGACGATGGTTGAAAGTGAAAGCTTCAGTGAGATTGCCAAGAACAGAGCCTTCAGAAACATTACCACTGGGGTAGGAGGAGGTAAGGTGCCAAGAGGAAAAGAGAAACATAGCCCAAGGAGCTCTGCCTGCTGTGAAAGAAGACAGTTTCCAGAAGAAGAAGACATCAGTCACAGTGAAAGATGAAGAAGAGTCAAGAAGGAAGAGCTGGTGGAGGCCTTGGCCTCCACCTTGGCCTCTGAGAGACCGCCTCCAAGACAGCAGTTTCATAAGAATGAATAGAAAAGAGGTTAAATGACAGGAGACTCGGGGAGAATAAACAAAGAATTGGAGTGTCCACACTGACCACACCTACATGTGCAAATGGTGTGTCCACACTGACCACACCTACATGTGCAAAGACTGGACCAGAAAAGAAAGAGAACAAAATATACGACTCTGTCTCCTTTTGTTTCATATTCATATAGGCTGAAAAGCCTGAAAGCATCTCTTTTTTATTTTTTTTTAACATCTCGTTTTTAAAAAAAGATTTTATTTATTTATATTTGGCTGTGCTGGGTCTTTGTTGCGGTGTGAGTTTTTCTCTAGTTGGAGCGATCAGGGGCTACTCTTGTTGAGCACGGGCTGTAGGGCACACGGGCTTCAGGAGTTGCAGGGCGTGGGTTCCATAGTTGTGGCACATGGGCTTAGTTGCTCCACACAGCATGTGGGATTTTCCTGGACCACACAGGACCTGCGTCTTCTGAACTGGCAGGCAGATTCTTTACCACTGAGCCACCTGGGAAACCCCTGAAGACATTTCTGTTTTTCAAAATTTTAACACCTTTACACATTTTGGTCCATTTAGGAATAAGCCTTTTAAGGGTTGTACCCAACCAGCTACCAGATGACCATCATGCACTTTGCTATACAAAGAAGGGTATAAAATACAGTTCTCTGTGCAAGTGGCTAACTTGGCAGCCAGGAGATGGGCCACAAGGTGTGGCTTCAGTGAAGAGGTGTGCTTTGCTCCAAGAGAAAGGGCAGAAGACAAGAGCTAGGGCACCTGAGTCATGGAACTAGATTTTCCACTAAGTCATTCTACGACCTTTACTAAGTCATTCATCTCCCTGGGCCTCAGTTTCTCCCTTTCTAACCTGCTGTGTTTCTCTGATCCCACTCATTGGTATTGGGAAGTAATTCAGCCATTCAATGAATATTTACCTATGAGTTCAGTGAGCAAAGCATTAAGCTAAGAGGCTAATTCTTCTAATGGAAAACTCTGATCCCTATTATCACATAAATTCCTCCTGGGAAAAGTAACAATCTGAGCTGTTATTAGTCATTAACACTAATGTGTAAATGTTTCCTTGGTTATAATCATGGAAAACATTTCTTAAGAGCTTACAGCCTGCTAGACCCTAAGATTAAAACTTTACATGGATTTTCTCTTTTAATCATCACAAGAACAATAGAAGTGAAGACTATTGTTATTCTCGGTTTACAAATGAAGCAAGTTGCCCTCTAAGAAGCCACTAATGTCACATAGTGACATCACCAGGCAATGGCCAGAAAAGGATTCAGAGCCATGCAGCATGGCCCCAAAGCCTGTTGTACAGTCAGGGTTCAAAGAAACAGAATCAGTAGGAGGTATAAACACATAGAGATTTATTTTAAGAAATTGGTTCATGCAATAATGGAAGCTGGCAAACTCAAAATCTGCAGAGTGGATCAGCAGGCTGGAGATCCATGAAAAAGCTCCCCATGGTGCAGTTCAAACCTGAAGACTGCCTGCTGCAGAATTCCCCTTTGCTTGGGAAAATCAATGTTTTGTTCAATCCAGGCCTTCAACTGATTGGGTGAGGCCCACCCACATTAGGGTGAGCAATCTGCTTTACTTGAAGTCCACGGATTAAAATGTCAATTACTTAAAAAACTCACAGGAACATCCACAATAATGTCTGACTATATATTTTGGCACCATGGCCCAGCCAAGGTGACATAAAATTGACCATCATATCTGTACACTTAACACAATGGAGTACTCAATAATACTTCTTCCTTTTTTTTTTTTTTTTTTTCAATTATTAGTTCACTGCAAAACATTCCGTTTCATTTTTCTCATTTTGGTTAACCACAGAATTCTCTACCTAGGTGTCCAAACCAGGAGATTGGGAGTTATCCCCAACTCTTCCTTCTTCCTCACTCTGTATATCCAATTGCTTGCAAAGACCTATTGATTCTACTTCCTAACAGGACTCCTATTTATCACCTCCCCTCCATCCTCACTACCACAGCTTTATTTAAGACCTTGTCGCTTGTTGCCTGGACTATTGCAATAACCTACTAACTCATCTTGCTGCCTACAGATGGATTGAGTCTCTCCGTCCATTTTTCAACCTACTGACAGAGGGATCTTCCTAAAACACAAATCTGGTCACGCTGCTGCCCTATTTTAAATCCCTCAATAGCCCTATCTCCTTAGTCTGGTGAAAAGGTCCTTTACAATCCTGTCCTCATTTATTTCCCAATCTCATCTCCTGTCACCCCTCCAGTAAATCCCCCCCCCCAACTCACTCCAGTACCCCTTTACTAAAAATAGTTGCACTCTCTTATTAACAAAATTGCCATAGCTTCTCTTGGTTTTAAACTTTTGCAAGTGCTGTTTCCTTCAGCCTCAAATGCCAGCTCCATTTCTCCTCAAATCAGATCAAAATGATCATTTTGTCAAAGTGTTGCCAGAGATCTGGGCAAAATAATTTCATCCCTCCCCTCCCAGAGTTTCAATAGAGAATTTGCCAGCCACTGTAAGTAACTTTCTCTCTAGAAAGTAAATTCCTGGGAGACAGCACTGTTAATTTTGGTAACAGAAACACCTAACAACCCAGTACCTGTATATATGAGACCAGGTACTTCATACATGTATTTAGCATAAATATGACCTTCTAGAGGTCACACCTGTGGCTGTTCCCTTAGTGAAGAAAAGTGCCTATCATTTCAGAATATAACACAGGGCCTAGAAATCACCAAAGGTACCAAGAAAGAGCAAGCAGTCCCATTTTCCCTGAAAAGAGTATAAGATTTTGTTGTTGTTGTTGAAGAGTTAAAAAAAATGTTTCCTGACCTCTAAGGAGAACTGGTAACCAAGGAAGAAATGATGGCTAGAACAATGAAGAAGGACAGAGGCGGAGTGAGCGGCACTTCAAGATACTTGCAAACAAAAGGATCTTCTGACACAAAAAAGATTAGGGGATGGATTCTTCTAATGAGATAGACTGAACTGTCATCTTGCTGTCTCCAGCAGGTGTGCACATGAGTACCTGAACGGTGAGAGCAGTCTGGGGAACTTCGGGTGTACACTAGTCTGTGTTTGTTATAATAAATAAGACACGAAACCTCAAGCCACCTGCATTACAGAGGAGACAAGCTTTACAGGACTCAGTGAACACAGACCATTGACAATCTGGGGGACCTGTGTGCATGTGAGCTAAGTTGCTTCAGTCATGTCCAATTCTTTGTGACCCTATGGACTGTAGCCCACCAGGCTCCTCTGTCCATGGGATTCTCCAGGCAAGAACTCTGGAGCAGGTTGCCATGCCCTCCTCCAGGGGATCTTCCTGACCCAGGGATCAAATCCCTGTCTCCTGCGACTCCTGCACGGCAGGCGGATTCTTTACCACTGAGCCACCAGGGAAGCCCCTGGGGGACACGAGATTACAATAAACCTTATATCTTATAAGTCATTAAGACAAAGTCATGCCATAATCATGTTGTGTCTACACAAAGGGGGGCAAAAGGTAATTGTTGAGGGAGACAGTGATTTCAAGTCCCAATCACCTTGACTAAGTCTGAGGATATTAAGAAGTGTTTCTGTTCCTTCTCTCACTTACCTACCCATCCTGGCCCCTGTTTAGGAATCGTTGCTACCAAAGGCTAGTGAAGGAGACACCACAGTTCCAATGACAATGACATTCAGACCACTGAATGTTTCAGAATAAGAACAGAGTAAAGCAAATCTCTATCACCATGAACATGGAAAAGGTATGGGACAAAATAATTCATACCAAGAATGTCAGGAACTCAGAAACATAAATCCCATCAATATGGCAGGTCCTTCTTGACCATAAAATTGAAGTGAGGGAAAAATATAGGCATATATGCCACTAGAAGCAAATTAATTTTTATTTTTATAATTGAGAATTTCAAAGCAATCTTTTTAACATGATTTGTCTTTCTTTTTAAAAAAAAATTTTTGAAGTATAGTTGATTTACAATGTTGTGTTAGTTTCAATTGTAGAGCAAGGTGTCAGTTTACATACACATAGATCCACTTTTTTTTAAGATTCTTTTCCCATACAGGACATTACAGAGTAAAGCAGAGTTCCTTGTGCTATACAGTAGGGTCTTATTATGTATTTATTTTATATATAGCAATGTGTTTATGTCAATCCCAGTCTCCCAATTTATCCCTCCCCCTCCTCACCCTCTGGTAACCATGTTTGTTTTCCACATCTGTGACTCTGTTTCTGCTTGGTATTTAATAAATAAGTTCATCTGCTCCCTTTTCCTAGATTCCATGTATAAGCAATACCATATGATATTAGGAAGCAACCTAAATGTCTGTCAACAAAGGAATGGAAAAAGAAAATGTAGTACATATATACCATGGAATACTACTCAGCCATAGAAAAGAACAAAACACTGCCATCTGCAGAAACATGGATGGACTTGGAGATTGTCTTACTGAGTGAAGTAATAAAGACACGAGATTAATAATTACAGCTTTTCATTAATAAACACACAAGATTGTGTTTATTAATGAAAAGTTTTAGTTCTATGAAACATTGTTTGAAATGCTTACGTCTGTCTCCCCCACCTCCGTCTACATGCGTCTCCTCTTCCTCAGTACCTCATCCAGCGCTTCCCCTCTGTAAGCCCTCCCCCAGTGTTCCTGGTAGGAACCCATGACCTCACCCTCTGCACTCACACAGCTCCTGATCTGTACTTCTACGGGGCAGTGACCTTCTCTCAACTTGCCTCTAAGCACCTAGAGGGTAACCGTCCCCTCACATCCATCTTTGTGTCCCTGCCCAGGGCCTATCACAGTGCCTGGCCCACAGCCAGCATGCAGTACATCTAGCCCAGTGTGACCTAGTGACGGCTCCCGTCGGGGCATAAATGAAAGAAGCCAGAGTTCTGCTCCTGTTCCACCTTCATTAATCAAGTCCTACCTCCAGCTTTTCATTTACAAACAAGGGGGGGAAAAGCTGAACTCACAAGTTCACACTGCTGAGATCAAGACCCAAAGCATATGTCGGCCCACATGGAGGGCCCAATGCCAGAAGCCAGGAGGAAAACCAAAGTTCCTCCAAGGAAAAACAAAAAAAAAAAAAAGTGGGGAAAAGAGGAGAAAACATCCTCTGTCAAGGACGGGTACTGTAGCCAGTCAACTGCAGGAACACCTGTGCCGACACCTTGGTAACTATTGCAAGATGTTAAAGCAGCGCCAGGGGGCTGGGCTGGGGGTGTGGGGACAGGGGGCAGCAGAGAAGCAGCCAGCAGAGCCCTCCACCCCCTCGCCACAGCAGGGCTCCAGCCCAAAGCAGCTTCAAGCTGTGGGAGGGGAGAAATTTTCCGTTTGGTGGAAATTCAGCTGTATGCCACTGGGCTGGCCATTTTAATAACTGAAAATGAGACTTTTTGTATATTTAGAAGTCACTAAAGGACTAAAGCCAAGATATCCTCTAGAGGAGAATATAGAAGGAGCTAGACCATCATACGTCAAGAACCAGTAGGGAGAAAAAATAAAGATGTGGCTTAAAGAATTTGCTTAAAATAAAGGAGTTGCATTTTAAAAATAAAGATGTGACACCGTGGAGGCTCTTCAACGTGCCAATTACATTTGCACTTTTTACGTCAGTTCTCAATAACGGGGCTTTCTCAAGTGCCTTTCTCCCTTGAAGACGCATAGAACACACAGGCTTCATGCTTCCTCACAGGCCTGCAGGGAATCCTGTTTTGTTTTGTTTTGTTTTTAATGGATAAATTTAAAAATTCATTGATTTAGAAACCATAAAAAGAACTGAAAAAGCTTCTTGAAAATAAAGAGTTCAGCCATGTTTTAAGACAGCCAAACAAAATATTCTAGTTCTTTCCTCACAATCTGGACTCCTCTGACTGCTGTCCAGTCAGCTAGTGGTCAGACCTGGCCCATGGCTGAAAAGGTGGCTCTTTGGCCATGTGTGAACTGTGCTATCTCCACAGGCTGGACTCCACTGGTGGTGAGGGATGGTGGGCACAGTGCGCATCTGGCCACAGAGAACCGCTGAGGAGGCGGACGCGGCGACCGTCAATGAGCCTGAAGCCCCCGGTTTCATTCCTCTGGTCACCAACACGCTCAGCTGAGAGACACATGACAGAAGGCAGAGCTTTTTCAAAGCAGAGAACACTTAACAGAAGTCTTTCCTTGTCCTTGAAACCGCTTTGCTTGTTATCATTTAGACGGAGGCCAAAACTATTTTTGACAAATATTATGATTCATGGCTACATTTAAATCTTATTTTTCAGGGAAATTTTAGCTCCAATTTAACATATGTTGATAGAACTCTATCCTGCCCCAGGCACTGATGAATAAGACCAGGTTGTTGCTACCCTGAGAAGGTCACGGTCTAGATGGGAGGCAGAGAGGTCGACAGACGGACAGCACACAATATGCATAGTGCTTCTCCTGTCTGGCAGCCTTTTCTCCTTGTTCTAGAAGGGCACCTCAATTTAGCCTTGAGGAATGATCCTTCCCTGTGGCTTTGACCATGTGTTTCAAGTAGGGCTCTCCCCACCTTCCTCTCTCCAGCTCCAGATGGACATGGGACCCACGCCTGGCCACTGTGAAAAGTGTCTTCCTTAGGCCAGAGTGGTTGCTTGAGGGATGGACTGAAACCCAGTATGGCGGGGCCAAGTCTGGGTCTCTGCTGGAACCAGTGGGAAGAAGCAGACCCTTCCCACCATGGTTGCCAGAGTGGATTGACAGTATTCCCCCAGAAGATATAACTGTCTGGAACTCAGAATGTTACCTCATTTGGAATAAGGGTCTTTGCAGATTTAACAAAGGGAAGGAACTCAAAACAAGATCAACCTGGATGAGAGTGGACCCTAAGCCCAATGAGGAGTGTCCTTATAAGAGACAGAAAAAGAGAAGGCTCAAATACACAGAGAGAAAGGTGGTGTGACCACAGACACAGGGATCCGAGTTAGGCAGCCACAAACCAAGGAATGCCAGGAATTTCTGGCAGTCACCGAAAGCCATGAGAGTGGCATGGGACAGATGATCCCTCAGAATCTCCAGAAGGAGCAAACACTGCTAACACCTGGATTTCAGATCCAGCCCCAGAGCGGTGGGAGAGAGAATACATTTCTGCTGTTCTAAGTCACACCATGTGGTGATTTGCTAAGGCAGCTCTAGGAAAGAAATACAGCTGCTAAGCTGGCAGTCCACAAGCACACAGCTGCTGGTGACCCTCCTCCCGCCATGTGGAAGAAACCTGAGGATAAAGCCAACTTGCAAGAAAGCAGAAGCCAGAGCTGGAACAGGACGCATTCCTGTCAGTTCACTTTAAAATGTGGAGCTAAACCGACCTGAGGTCAGAGTTACTCTGAGACTGTGAACCACCCCCAATTTTCTTGTTGGCTTACGTTTGAGTCTTGACTGAAACCATGAAATAAATGTTTTAGTAAAAAAATTAATAAACATAAATCTCAACAAAAGAGAGTTGGGAGGCCAGAAGGGGCAACGCTTGTGCCCCATGACAAGAGCAGAGTGCAACGGGAAGAAGAAAGATTCCTCTCCTGGCTGGGACTCAGCCAAAGAAAAGCCATGGACTCTATTTACTAGAGGCCTCTTCCTTTTCTCCTCTATAAAAGTGTGCTTCTTCCCTTGCCCTGCGGGGACCTGCCTGTAGCTCGCCATGGTTGCAGACCCCAAACTGTAATTCTCTGTTGATTCCAAATCAAATCTTGGCTGGAAGAATATGTACTTGTTTCAGGTCAACTACTTTCTTCACTAACAGTGTATACAAAGGGTTGCAACTGCAGAAAAGAGCTCATCTAATGCCTTCTGGGAATCTAGGAAGGTTTCACTAAGGAAATATCATTAATGCTGGGTGTTAAAGAATGAAAATAGCTCCAGGCAGACATGCGGGATGCAGCATTTCCAGAAAATGGAAGAGGATCCACACAGATGCATTAAAAAATGCTCAGATCATAAGGTACAGCACAAAAACACAGTGAGTGTGGGGAGAGTGAAGGAGAGTCAAGAAATCAGACTGTTGAGAGAGCATGGTTGCTGTCCTCCCTGCAACTTCCCAGGACAAGGATGGGAAACTTGACTGAAGAAGCCAAACTCTGCAAACTTCAAAGAGAAATAGCAAGAGGTAGTAAAAAGAATACAAATTTTGGAGTCACAGAACTCTTGGTTTGTATCCCATGCTACCACTTCCTAATGAATTAGGTTATCTTGGACTGCTATGTACCTTTTTTGAGCCTTGGTTTTCCCATCTGTAAGAGAGGTATTATAATACATGCCTCACAGCCTAGTAAAAATTCAGTTATATTGTACTTATAAAGTAAGCACTAATAGTTCCCTCCCCTTTCAATGAATTATCTAAGGACAAACTTGGACATGGGAACAATAAGACAGAGAGGAGAGAGACTTTGGTAAGCAAATAGTCACATTAACAGAATATGGTGCGTTTACAAATTTACAACTCAAAAGTAATTAGGTCAAATCATAATTTTACATGCTTTAATGAAAGCCACACTAAACCTAATTTTTAGAGACCAGTGTGTCAAATCACCCATTTTTATGACCCTTGGCTATATGGACCCAGAAGTGTTTCCAAAATAATCCTTGTATTATAAAAGCACAAAAATGTTCAGAAAGCTGCATGATTAATGAGACTTAAAATGAGTCAGTAACACAAGAGTATGAAGGCAACAAGAAATGTGAGTTAAGAGGAAAATATTTAGAACAATTAACAAAACTTCAGGTCCTCCTAGAATACCATAAGAATAGAAATAAAGCATAATTTATGCTTTAGTATAGCATAATCTAATGGATTATGTTGTTTTTTTAAAAAAAGTAACAACAACATGGGGGACACAACTTTTATCTCTTTTTCACTGAAACATTAGTTGGAATAAAATTTTGCCAGGAAATAATTCACTTGGTCTCCCACCCGTGAATCATTCTTTTAAGGGAATCATATAGTCATTTGGGACACATCCATTCTGATCTAAGGACAATCTAGAACACATTCTGCTGTTGACCAACAAGTTTTAAAGGTCCTTGGTTTCAATGGCTTAGATCCCTGTAGCATTAAGTCACCTCATTTTCCCAGGCCTGGGACTTTGGTCCTGCCAGTACCTATACCAATTCACACACTTCCCTCCCTTTACCCCATCCTAGTGCAAGTCAATCCCAATAGACTTCTAACTCATGTTCTAATTCAATCCTGACCCTACAATCCTATTTTTGCAGATGATCCCCTTAAAATCTAAATTGTACTATGCCACTCTCTAACCCTTCAAAAACTTTCCATTGCTTGAGAATAAAATCCACATTTGCACCCCCTGCATCTGCGGTTGCTCACAAACATCTGTACCTGGTAAGCTTCCCAAGTCAGATCTATCCCTCTCTGTGACCAAGAAGACACCCTTTTCCCTCACATATATATACCCCTACCCCCAGCATGCCTTGGACACCTCAGTGGAACACTGGCATCTCCAGGACACCTAAGGAATCAACTTGTCAATGTGACACATACTCTCTCTCCTTATTTTTGTGGACTCTCAGTTGGAGGCATCTCACACTGTAGGCTTGCAGGAGACCTGGGTTCAATTCCTGGGTTGGGAAGATTCCCTGGAGAAGAAAATGGCAATCCATTCCAGCATTCTTGCCTGGAAAATCCCATGGACAGAGGAGCCTGGCGGGGTACAGTCCATGGTGTTGCAAAGAGTCGGACATGACTGGAGTGACTAAGCACAGCACAGAGATAGGAGCCTAAAAGAACATGTGAAGATGGTGAGAAGATGGTAAGATGTAAGCTTACCATCTGTGAAGCTGCTAAGCTTGACTAGAAAGCCAATCAGATGGGACTCACCCAGCGCCATACTCTAACCTCCCAGAATGGGGTCCCAACATATGGTAGGTGCTCAAATATTTCTCTTTATTTATCCATTTATATATTTTTGGCTGTGCTGGGTCTTTGTTGCTGCTCACGGGATTTCTCCAGTTGCAAGGAGCGGGGGCGCTCTCTAGAAGCGGTGCACAGGCTTCTCATGGTGGTGGCTTCTCTTGTTGCAGAGCACGGGCTCTAGGGCTTCCAGGTCTCAGTGGTTGCAAAGCATGGGCTTAGTTGCCCTGTGGCATGTGGGATTTTCCCAGAGCAGGGATCAAACCCATGTCCCCTGCATTGGCAGGCAGATTCTTAACCACTGGACCACCAGGCAAGCCCAAGGTGCTCAAATATTTCTTGAATGAACTGTCACATCAACTCCCATGAATATTTCCATCCACCCTAGGATCCCGCTGGCATCATGACAAGCCCACTCTGAAGGGATGCACCATGGCTGCCCTCCACGATGTCTGTGCCCAGTTGCTCAGTCGTATCTGACTCTTGTGACTCCATGGACGTAGCCCGCCAGGCTCCTCTGTCCATGGGATTCTCCAGGCAGGAATGCTGGAGTAGGGCACCACTTCCTCCTCCAGGGGATCTTCCCCACCCAGGTATCGAACCGGCATCTCTTGCGTATCCTGCATCGGCAAGCAGATTCTTTACCACTGAGCCACCTGGGAAATCCTCCACAATACTCAACACAAAAGGCTAACAATGTACTCGGCACTTCCTTCTTTCCCTTAATAGCCCATTATGTGGGTGCCGGCGCTGATTCATGATGTAAATGTGGCCCTGGAGTCATGTGGCCCTGAGTACCACAGCTTTAGAAGTATGTCTGAGCTGCTACAAGAGGTTTTTTTTTTTTTTTCCTCACTAGTGGAACTGCCAGAAGATATGTTTAAATCATCACTTAAAATTCCTTTCCCGACCAAACCTCCTCCCAGAGCTGTTAACAAGAAACAAAATGTGCTGACTTGAGTTTCACTTTGCTTTCTTTCTCTAGCCTTCCCCTTGTGGGGTCCCCAATGAATCATGAAATCACTCTGACCAGGTAACACTGAAAGAAGCAAAGAAAGAAGCCCGGCATATGTCAAACATGCAGCTGTTGGAAAAGAAAGACCGAGCGGCCCAGTTTTGCCAAGGGATGTGACCCTTGAAATAATTGGCACCTTTTTTCAATAAACTATTCATCTTATACCCTCCTGATTGCTCTATTCTTGAGCCATTTATTTTCAAGAAAACCATAATTATTGCCTTGCAGATAAGTCATGAAGGAAACTGAGAAAACACTCCTCATTCTCAGGCCAGCTCTTTCAGGACCTACAAAACAGTCACATAAATGGATTCTGATGTTGCTTCATTTCTGTAGAAAGATGTTTTATATTATGTTCTTCTAGCAACAAGTAAAGTGTGGATGGCACCTTAAAGCTCTCATCTAGGGCTGGGGTTTCCAAACAGAAGAGCTTGAACAAGAAAATGACTTTGGAAAGGGAAAGAAAAGAATGCAATTTCTTTGGGGCTAAGAACGGGGAGGAGGGAAAGCATACTCTTGTCATGGCACAGGCGTTCAGTTATAAGCTCTACAAGCAGAGCCCAGCTGGCAAGTTCAAGGGGAAATGGGGCTGGCTAACCTGGTTACAGAAGCTGATCCCTCAGGAGAAACTGTGTAGTCCACAGCCCAAAATCCATCTAAAGGACTGGAACAAATGTGGGTTCTGTTCAGACAGAACTCCATAAATTAGGGCTCAATCCAGCAGTTACTGTCTGTGTTATGGCTGAATTGTGACTCCCTCCCCATCCAAATTGATACACTGAAGTCCTAACCCCTGTATCCCAGAATGTGACCTTATTTTCACTAGAGATACAGTTAATAAAGGGCCTTTACAAATATGATTAATAAAGATGTTGCTGCTGCTATTGTTTAGCTGCTAAATCATGTACAACTCTTTATAACCCCGTGGACTGTAGCCTGCCAGGCGCCTCTGTCCATGGGATTTCCCAAGTAAGAATACTGGAGTGGGTTGTCATTTCCTTCTCCAGGGAATCTTCCCAACCCAGCAATCAAACTCACATCTCCTGCATTGGCAAGAGGATTCTTCACCACTGAGCCACCAGGGAAGCCCTAATGAAGATGAGGTCTTACTAATAATATGAGGTCTATTGAATTAGGGTTCTGACACCTTGATCCTGGACTTCTAGACTCCAGAACCACGACACAAGAGGTTTATGTGGGACTTCCCTGGAGGTCCAGTGTTTAGGACTCCATGCTTTCACTGAGGAGGCTGTGGGTTTGATCCCTGATCAGGGAACTAAGATCCCACAAGTCATGCAACTAGCAACCCTCCCCCCCAAAAAATAGATTTATGCCATTTAAGCCACGGGTTTCTTGTACTTTGTTATGGCAACCCTAGGAAACTCATACAGTTGGCAAGAAGAGTTAGGTACCAGGAAAAGAATAACTCTAAACAGGGACAACCCTGTTGGTAGGGAGATTCTAATCCTTCCTAAGCATTTCAGTGGGAAACTCTGCAAGAGACACTCAAACCAGCCTCTGAAGCTGAACTCCTTTAGTCTAGGGATACGGCACCGAAAGGACATGAGAAATATAAAGACAACAAGCTAGACAGGGTCAGGACCCCCACACACCCTAGGAACCCAATAGACAGGATTCTGTGCAATGGCTTCATGAAGAGTCAGATCCCAACAACCACATGAGTCCACGCAGAGGACCAGTCACCTCCACCCAGTCAGGTGAAAGAGTTGACAAGGGATAGGCAATGTGTAATGGTTCAACCTCAGAGGCCAGCATCTGAGGCAGAGCCCCATTCCTAGGGATACAGAGGGTGAGTCAGGGTGGACAGCATTGTGAGTGTGCAGGGACCTAGAAGGGGGCCCAGAGCTCACTCTGGGACCAGCAGGTACAGGGTCCACCGTGGTAAACTCGTTCCAAAGCCAAGAAACTTGCAAGCTGAGGTCGGGACAAGCGGTTGGCCCTGTTTTAAGACTCAGGGGCTGAACAAAACTGAAACTGCTGCCAAGGCCATGGATGATGCCGGGTGGCAGTGACCAGGGAGAACAGGGGCTGAGGCTGCAGAGCAAGTCAGACACTGGTGGTCTGTGAAGGGGCACATCTGAGTACCACGGACAGATGAAGGAATGAGACTTGTCCAAAACAAGCACAGCGCTGTAAAGCAAATATACTCTGATAAAGAGAAAGAATTGTCAAAAACTATACATATTTTTGCATACATTAATCATCTCACAAATAAATATGTTACAAAGTTGGCATCATATTCTACACACATTTTTGGTGCTGTCTCTTTTTCTCAGGAAATTGTGTTGACCTTACCTAAATTTACTTCACTCACATCACACAGTGTACTCCCTTTGAGTCTGGGGGTCCATAAACTGTCACCCTCCACTGCCTTATGGCAGGTCTTTTCGTTACTTGCACTGCAGGATACCCTCTCTTGGGCACTGTGTTCTTGGACAATGACTCTAGTTGATGCCTCTATGAAGGCAATGCTCACATTCATTTGTAATTGTTTGTTTACATCTCTGTTTCCTCTGATATGCAGTAACCAGCTAGGAAACTGAGGCCATGATTCATCTCTGGATCCTGAAAGTCTAGAACAAGTATGCCCTGATCCACAATGAGTACACAATGAATGCTGGCTGAGTCAGCTAATACACAGAAGGTTCAAAAGGAAGAAAAGAAAGCATATTTGGTGAGCCAACACTGATTGGCATTTAATTAATTCATGCATTCAACCAGGTGCCAACACTATTCCACATATGACATTAGTCATGCTAAGAAAAAATAATAATAACAGGATTGGTCTCTGCCAGGAGGTGCAAAGCAAGTTTTAGGAATGAGGGGTACTGGCTGCTTTGATTTGAGCTCTGATGGAGGCCTCACTTTGCCTTCTTATTTGCTCACTGAGCAAATTTGGCACAGACTCAGAGCAATAAGAGACCCCTGGATCATACATCAGTGAAAATGGGCTCCTAACACGAGTTGGCAGCTGTGGACTACTTAACATGAGCCACACATTGTTCTGCATGACTTCATTCAATCCTTATACAATTGTTACCCCATTGTACAGATAAGAAAACTGGGACACAGCAAGAGTACCTTACCCAAGATCTTGCAGTTAGACTATGACAGATCTGGAAATCAGACCCAGCTGATAAGAAGCTCTAGCTCACTTCCCAGCACTGTTTGGACTGAGGGATTAAAGGTGGGTTCAACCTACAGATGACAGGCTTTGGCATTTTTCAGTAATAAAAAAAAAAATGAATTCTGAGTGGTTCAACAGTAGGAAAGTCCCAAATGTTCCCATAGAGGTTACATGTTAGCGAGGAAAATGCACAAGCCATTGTTGGGGCCATCTCCACCCTTCGGTTTCCAGAGTGCAAGCAAGCCTGACCACAAAGATGACAGCACCTACACAGCCCTGAGGCTGGTGACAGTGGTCGTTCAACAGAAATTCATGAAGCATGTTGCATACGCTAGGTACTCTCCTGGGTATTAGGATGGAGGGGGATTCTTCTATTGAGAAAAACACATTTTGGTGAGAGAGGTATACAGAGAAATTGGTATTACAATCAGAATGGCAAGTGGCTCCACAGAGTTAAGCTCATGCAAACACCTTGCTAAGGATAAGGCAAGGAATTCAAGCCTGTCTTGACATCTGAACAATGTCCTACCGGAGTAAGCAGACCCAAACAAACACCACTGTTGGCGATATGACAAGCAATATGCAATAGCCAGGGGCAACAAGGATTAAGACAGGGTAGAATCCATACCACAGTGGTTGTGGAGGACTAGTAACATAGAGAGTAGGTAGTCAGGAGCCATTCAAAATCTCCTCTCTGATCTTTCAGGCAGAATATGACTAAGTTTGAAAGTAATGAATCAAGCAAAGCCTTCCCTTTGCTTGAGAAGCAGGCAGAGCACACCGACCACCTTCACAATCATCTACAGCTTTGCCACACATTCTGGAAAAGAAACCTGTACTACCTCAACTCCTTTCACTAGCAACACCTGATACCAAATAGCACTTTCGAGTTTATGAAGAACATTCTATCACGTGATGATCATTGAGCAGAGGCCTTATCTATTTTACAGACAAGGAAATGAATCTTCAGACAAAATCTCTTAATTGAAGAAGGGGAATTTAAACATATTTCTGATGCCAAGGTGGGTTTCACTGCATCAAACTGCCATTGTTTACTAAACACTTAACTATAGTGTTAGAATCATAGGTTTAAAAGCATCTATTGGATGCTATTTGCCATTTCACATTCATAGCAGCTGTTGCTACTTAGCCATTCCTAAGCCCTAAATATTAAGCAAGGCCAGAGTGAAGAACAGCTTTGAAATGATGCTCTATTTGATCAAGTTCTGCAGTAATTGTCAAAAAAATCATATACATTTTCTTTGGATCCCTATAAAGCTTCTGCAGGATCATTGCACCTGCAGTTCCAATTTGCAATTTCCTCAGCCCTCCTTTGAAGTTATTCTTGCCAATTACCTGGTGTTAATATTAATTAAATATGATTTGCAACTTGAAATGTTGTGTTATCAATGGAACTCAGCTGTAGGAATATAAAGCAAAAATTTCAATTGAATTAAAATGTTTCCTTTCATTCATAGTATTTTACAACATTAATACTTCTGTCAAATTGATTTTTGCCTGTTGGAAGTCATTTTTCCAAAGCAATGAACATCTGAGGGAAAAGGCTGCTCTTTGTATTTTTTTCCCTTTGTCATTGAAAATACTTTGTTTTAATCTCAATGTGAATCCATTGCAGTTAATAGAAACTTGATTCTTGTTTATAACCCAGGAGGAAAAAAATGTTTCCTTTTAAAACTGTACTGAGATAGCTTAAAAATATGATCAGTGGGCACTTTTTCATTGGAGAGTTGGAATGAAATTTACTTTATTTCTTGATCCACACCGAAAATAAATTACTATCAAGTGTTTTGGCAAGTGTCGGTCATTTTATATACACAAAAAATGAATGAATTAAATGGATTTATTGCATTAACATTTTGAACAGATTTTGCCAATCCAACGACCTCTGTGGTTCCTTCCAAGTCTGAGATTTTAAGATTCGGAACACATGTCAGACAATAGTCAGAAGCTTCTAGCATTTGCAAATTGGGAGAAAAAAAGTCACGTACAGTAGAAGATTTGACAGAATCAGGTCTATTCTGCCCCCGTAATGTGTGCGATGACAACTTGCAGGCCTGTCATCTTCAATAAGCCATTCATAAACACGATGGCTGATTAAAGGACATGTGTTGCCATACTGTGCAAATTCACAGTGATAAGATACAGTGCTTTCACATATTCCTTTTATCTTCAAAGATAAAGCTTTAGCTTCCTTGCCCCTTTATAATGATCATGGCAGCATTAACATTTATTATCCTGTCTTCTTTTTAAATAATATAATAAGCTAAGACAAAGAGGGGAAACAATCTGTCTAAAGCCTCAAGGAAGTCATTTATTGAGTCACAAGCTACAAGTTCCAGAGCTTACGACAGAAAAGCATGGGCATGTATTATTAACCTCTTTATTACAATATCAATGAAAACATCATATCAAATCATTAAAACAAGACAGACATAGAGGACTATGGTCCTAAGAACTGAGGGTGTGTAAAATAGGTGATGGAAAAGTCCTAACAACCAGTAGCAACTAAGCTAGTCCCTTCTCTCAAGCCAAAAGAGACCAAAGAGAAAAATAAAAATCGAGGTGGGAGGGGGGATCAGGATGGGGAATATATATAAATCCATGGCTGATTCATGTCAATGCATGATAAAAACCACTACAATATTGTAAAGTAATTAGCCTCCAACTAATAAAAATAAATGAAAAAATAAAAAAATCAGACCAGAAGGACTCTCAGACGTCCATAATTTCCCAGGTGTTACTGAAAAGATCAATACCTTGGAATTACACAAAGCAGGGGGCTGAACAACTGGTACCCCCACTGTATGGGGAGTGGCCAATGATTTTATTAGAGAACTTCTGACTGCTTAGAATCCTGGGAAAGCCAGAGACAAAGATCCCACCCAGTCTAGAACCCTGAGTTATCCATCGGGTCACCTCATCTACCCAACTAGTCAAGACTGAGAGAGTAAAACTCTGCAGCAATTCAAAAGGAACCTGTTTGCATATTATATTATGGTCTTCTTCATTACCAAATTCTGTCTACTTAGAAACCCCCTCATCTTTATTGCTTACTGTTTGTCCTCCTGGTTTACCTCCCATCTCTGTCATGGAAATTTTCTCCCTAAGTACACCCGTCTTCATACTATCTCCATTGTTATGGGTATTAAGTTGTGTCTCCCAGAAAGATACACCCAATACCTCAGAATGTGACCTTATAAGGAAATAGAGTTATTGCAGATATAATTAGTTAAGGTCATACTGGAATGGGGTGGGGCCTTTAATCCAACATGACTGGCATCTTTATAAAAAGAGAAGACAGGGGCAGAAACAAGAAGAGAAAAGACAGCAAGGTGATGATGGATGCAAAGACTAAATTGATGGATGAATCCAATGAACACCACTGCATGCATGCTTGGTCATGTCCAAGTCTTTGCCACTCACAGACTGTAGCGCACCAGGTACCTCTGGTGATCAATGAACACCACTGATTACCAGCAAATTCCAAGGTGTGGCTCTGCTGACACCTTGATTTCAGATTTCTAGCCTCCAGAACTGTGAGACACTTAAGTTTCTGTTGGTTTTAGCCACTCAGTTGGTTATGGCAGCCCTGATACACTCCCTGTCAAGGACAATCCTTGATCCTCTGTCACAGTGCCACATAATTTCAGCTGTGCCCTCTGGCAAAGTTCCTGTTCTCTTATGAAAATCTGCTCAATATCCTTGATTTTTTTCATCAAGAACTCCTACCATCTCTCATCATGGAAAACTTCAAAGAAGACTGAGAGCCCTCCCATAGCCACAAATCCCATCAAGAGAACTCTCTGCCCTATTCTTGGCTAAATCTAGGCCACTACTGCCACATCTTCATTTTTTTCATTTATACTAATTTTATTTTCCTCAACTTGATTGAGGTATAATTGACAAACAAAAACTGTATACATTTAAGGCATACAACTCAATGTTTTGATAAAAGTATACATTGTGGAATGATTACCACAATCAAGCTAATTGACATTTCTATTAGCTCACATAATTGTGTGTGTGTGTGTGTGTGTGTGTGTGTGTGTGTGGTGAGAACACTTGAGATCAATTCTCAGTAAATTTTAAGCAAACAACACAGTATCTTTAGCTATAGTTACTATTCTGTACATATCTAGATCTTCAGAATTTATTAATCCTGTTTAACTGAAAGTTTATTCTCTTTGGCCAATATATTCCATTTCCCTTACCACTCCCCCCACTAGCCTCTAGCAACACACTCTGCTTTCATGAGTTTGACTTTTTAGAATCCTACACATAAGTGAGAGCATGCAGTATTTGTCTTTCTGTGTCTGGCTTTCTTCACTTAGTACAATGCCCTCCAGATTTATCCATGTTGTCACAAGTGGCAGTATTTCCTTCTTTACTAAGGCTAAATAATATCCCATTATATATATATAGAGAGAGATAGATACATAAATATAGATATACTTTGTCCACTCATCCATCAATGGTCATTTAGTTTGTTTCCATATCTTGGCTATTGAAAATAATGCTACAGTGAACACAAGATGCAGATACCTCTTCAAAATATTGATTTCATTTTCTTTGGTTATAAACTTAGAAGTGGAATCACTGGATCATGTGGTAGTTCTATTTTTAATTTCCAAGGAAACTCCATATTATTTTCCATAATGACTACACCAATTTACACTCATATCAACCATGTACAATGCCTTCCTTTCCTCTACCTCCTCAACAATGCTCATCATCCCATACCTTTATGTAAAGCCCACAAGTGTATCCTCTGCCCCCTTTAATTCTCACTCTACATTTCTTACTCTAATTCACATTCTACACTTTAGCAATTACCTTCCTCACCTCGATTATCAATTTTGTGAGAATGAGCTTCAGAACTACATCTCAGTTCCTGCTTTGGCTCTCAACCAATGTCCTTGACTGTGTTCTTCTCCACAAAGGTCTGTACCAGTACTTACAGTTTATTGAGTTCATAATCAAACCATGCTTCCCATTCCAAACCAGCCTTTCCATTTTACTCTCTCTTTTCTATTCATGGCACTTGCATTTTCCAATTGACCAAAATTTCAAGTTTAATTTTGTCTTACCTTCGAGCTCTGTGCACTGTGCTTAGTCATTCAGTCATGTCCGACTCCTTGCAACCCCATGGACTGTCGCCCACCAGGCTCCTCTGTCCATGGGGATTCTCCAGGCAAGAGTACTCGAGTGGGTTGCCATGCCCTCCTCCAGGGGACCTTCTCAACCCAGGCCCCCCCACATCGCAGGTGGATTCTTTACCATCAGAACCACCAGAGAAGCCCAAGAGTACTGGAGTGGGTAATCTATCCCTTCAAGGGATCTTCCCGACCCAGGAATCAAACTGGGGTCTCCTGCATTGCAGGCAGATTCTTTACCAGCTGAGATATCAGGGAAGCCTCACCTTCGAGCTTTACTTCCCATCAATTGCTAAGTTCCAGAGACTTTACCTCACAAGTGTCTCTCAAGTCTGTTCCCTCATCCATTTCTATTATCACTGCCCTCTATGAGGTTAAGATTGATATTGCGAAAGTCTTTCAGCTGGTCTCCCCATCCTCTACTTCTTAGTAGCAAAATCTTAAATATGTATTCTGATGGATTCCTCTCTATTCAGTAGTCTCCTCCACTGTCTAGAAAATGAAGGATAAAATTACTATACTATGGGGTACAATAGTCATCTATGTACCATGTCAAGCCTTCCAGTTTTGTCTTCCATACCTTACTACACAAACTATGATCCAATCAAATTGTGACATTTGTTGATCTCAATTTTTTTTTTTGCCTTTTCCAGTAAAAACTGTTATAGATTTTTTATATAGTTTATAGTTATAGTCAGGAAGCTTGGGGCTGAGACTATAACAGCTAAAATATCAAGGGACTACTTGTCTTATTTTATCAAATAACTCCTGTCCCTCTCTCCCTGAGAAGGATCCTGACAACAGAAGAGACATCATTGATGTCTGTGTTCAAGACCATCATTCATTCATAAACTTTATTCTCCAAGACTCACTAAGGGTGCTTCCCCACATCTTGGATTTTGTTACAATGAAAAACGTTCTAATCAAACCGTACAAGCAATGTATCGCTAAACAGATTTTCATTTCACTATCATTCCATTATGATTTGTCAGAATTAATCAGAGACAAAACATAGGAAGTCCCAGGTTACACTGAAATTTCGTAGCAATTAACATTGCTAAAGGGAGAAATTCTTAACAGAGTACAGGAAAATTTATAAGAGTTGGGAAAATATACAATTTCATTAATAGGCAGACACTCCAAAAAATGAATGCATATATCTCCTTCTCAGTCAAGAGACTAAGATCTTTAAAAACACTGGTAACACAGTGACAGAGATGTCATCAATGTTGTAGTAAGAGGAGCAAATGTTACAGAACTAATGAATTTTCATTAGAGTCATCAGATCACTTCAGAATGGGTTAAGTTGCTACCATTTGTCATTCCCATTAATCTCATTGTCATGTAAAAGGTTTAATTTTCAGCTATTTTTGTTCTAGATAAAATCTTTGTCATTAAAATGAGGGATGATTTTGATATTTAATATATTCCATGGCATACTCTAGTGTGGCACTAATTTGGCCTTTTCAGTATTCTGCATATTAATTGACAATACAGCCCTCCTCCATTCCCCAGATAAGTGAGAACTGAAATAGAATGGACAGCCAATCAAGTCACAGAATATTGAAAGGATCAACAGAGAAGAAATGTTGCTCTAATCAGGAGCATACACAAGGCACTAAAATTATTTTCTCCCATACTAATGACTAAGATAGAGACAGTAAAAATGAATGGTACCACCTGAATCCTTTAAGGTGACAGTCACCAAAGTATAGCAATGTTCCCTAAAAGTGAGAACTAAGTATTTCATTTTTTTTTTTTCTTCTGGTAAGAAGAATAAAACTGCACTCGCACTTTTAACTTTTAAAACAATGCATTTTATCAGAGTCTGCAACAATGTCCTGTCTTAAATTTTTCGTAGTCCTCTAGTTAAGAATGTACAGGATCACTGCAGAAAACTTCTCATTTCAATACATATTCTATTAGTTGCCTTCTTTTGTTAAGTTATCACTTTGGTGAGAGCTAACATCAGCTGCTTAAATAATGCATTCAACCTGCTTTCAGAAGCTACTGTTTTCATTAGAGTGGGCATTTCTCCTAAGGATGAATGTGAGATTCTTTTCCAAGAAGGTAATATAATTTACCTTCATTTAAAGTTCAGTTGAATGTTTTGAATCATTTTTATAGCAATAGTGATATAATTTAAAATTCAAAAGAGCAAAGATTATGCCATCATGGATATTTATAACAAAGAATGAATAGCTGTCCCTTAAATAAATTAAGCCAATCTATCCAACAAGACCAGGTCTTTTCTACATTTTCTGCAGCAGCACAGTACTGGAACAAATATTAAACACACCAAATATTGTGCATCATAAGTTTCCATGCTTATTACATGCAGCATAACAGATCCTAGGCATCTTCATATCTTTTAAGAGAAAACCTTATTCCAATAAATTTAGATGCTTTGTCTGCTAATTAGGGAATAAGCCTGAATCATTCCCATGATCTTTTCCTGCTTTAAAGCTTCAAAGAAAAACATTAAGTTATCAAAGTTCAAAATTACCCCAAAACAGCTAAAGGATGCTTTAAATTTTTGGCAAAACATTGCTATTATAGAAAACAATGCAATAGAAAAATATGCAAATTTTATTCAGTAATTCTTAGTAAGAACAATAGCATTTGTTAAGTAACTGGTAACATATCTCCTTTCATCCAAAAAGTTATATTGTTGCCCAATCAGCAATAAGATTTATGCCCTGAGGTGTTTTTCTCTTCTGGTTTTTCCACATAGTGTAGTAGATTTACAGCCTCATGGATAAATACACACATAGTAAAATGCCTACAGAGATTTGAATGAGAATGTTGAAAAAAACCAGGACAGAGTTCACAAGCACCCTATTCTAAACAAGTTTCCACATCTTGCCCTTAATCCCACTCACCGTAAGCTTCAGAGTTTGAGGTAAGAATCAAAATTCAAAAAGTCAAAAATGACAATAAGAATATCACTCAAGTATAGCCTTGGAGGCTACTTCAGTGTTGTTTTAAGATGATTACCAGTCTTAATCCCTTTAGTGTTGGATGTTAAATTCTACTGCTTTTTTAAAAATATTTAATGACTTGCTAATGTAAACTTCCATCTAGAACAATCAAATAGTATGTCATTTATTCAAATATACAGTGGCTCTAATGTGCCAGCAAACTCCCACATCAAAACAGACAACTTTAAAAAATGTTCGCCTGAGTCAGGAGCTCTACTTCCTAAATTAGCACAAGAGTGTCACCTTGATAGACCATGAACAACAAAATCATTTATAATAAGCCCAGCTTCCCCCTAGAGTGGACAGCCTGGGTCATGCATCTGTAGGAGCTCTAATTATCCCACACAGATCAGAGAGCTCTTGGGGACACTCAGACTGCCACAGCCTGTCGTCTCAAACACAATCATCTGATAAATATACACTTACCGATCTCCCTCGAGATCTGAGTGAAGGCCTCCACACCACTCTCTCCGTAGTTACCCTCAGAAGCCAGTGTCGACACATAATTCCACCCCAGGGCCGTGACGATGTCCACCATGGCCTGCGCTTGGTAGGAGTCAGGAGGGACCACCCGAGAGAAGAAGTCATACCTGGTGTTATCACTTAGCTCTGGGGCGGTGGATGCATAGCTGATTTGAGGTATCTGCAAAACAAATGACAGGTCATTTCTACCCATGAGGAATCTTGTCAAATGATGGACTGTTGCACAAGAGATTAAATAGTCAAAGCTATACCAGAAACCTAGACAGAGCAGCCTGCAGCCAAGATGAGATTTCATCACCATCAATTTCATTAGATAGTAGGTTATAGAGATCTGTGGGCTCACTTTCTTTCAAAGCACATTTCTAAACAAGAGGGCTTCCCTGGTGGCCCAGTGCTCAAAAATCTGTCTGCAATGCAGGAGACATGGGTTCAGTCCCTGGGTGGGGAAGATCCAACCCACTCCAGTATTCTTTCCTGGGAAATCCCATGGACAGAGAAGACTGGCAAGCTACAGTCTATGCAGTCGCAAAAGAGTCAGACGTGACTGAGCAACTAAAAAACCACAGCAAAACAAAGAATTTAGCTTTGATTCAGTCCCCATTGTTTCAGAAGACAAAGCAAAACATTTGTGCTTTTTGTTGTTGCTGCTTTTCTTATTCTGTACTTGATAACTTCTCATGAAGAAATGAGGCAGAAATGAACATGAAATGTACACACACGCCCCAGAAAAGGTCACCTCTGAAATCGTCTTTGGCTTCAGGATATAAAGGCTACATAATGATGAGTAGAGAATTTAATACAAGACTTTTTTTTTTTAAACTTGATACCATTTTAGTATTAAGATTATATTTTGGGTAAATTATTTTAAATATATACCTTTGCAAATCTAGTCAGTGCTTATTAATATAATCACTGAGTACCACAATAAGATTTGGGAACAGCTAACCATGAATCTTTTAATTATAACATTTCTCCAGGCTTCCATCCCTCAAAAAAAAAAAAAAAATCACAAAACAAGAAACCATACCATAATTTCTTTAGGAAAAGAGACTATTTTCTGACATAAACAGGGTGAATGGCTAGAAGATATTTGAAATTAGAGATATGCTGTTTCTCCTAAATAATTTCAAGCTGAGTAGCAAATTAACTGCATGCCATAAATCTACCCCTAAAAAGGTTTGAAATGCAATAATCACTCCTATATACAAGTGAAGAGTCTTACTCTATCTATGAAAAATGCTAGGACAGAAGAACACAGGAATGTTAAAGAAGTATGGCAGAGGCACATGCAGGCTAGACCGAGCACAGAAGATGCAGGAAATCCGGCAAAAACATGGGGAAAGACATGTCAGCCACAGGAAACAGCATGTCCAAAGGCAGAGTCAAGAAAGGGTGTGGTGTTGCAGCATTTCTCGTGGTGGGAAAGCAGGATACCAAGGGAGGAGTGTCGGGAAGTATAACTTCAGAGCTAGACAGAAACCAGAGGATGAAGCGTTACTCAGGTATGACAAGGAATGTGGACTTTATCACCAAGGTCATGAGGAAGCACGGCATGATTGTAACCAAGGGAGTGGCACAACAAAAATTTTGTTTTAGAAAGATCACATCAGCAGCAGTGGGAAAAGTAGAAACTCTCACATTTCAGTGTCCACCTGGGCAGCTCCATGCCCCAAAATTCTGACTTAGTATGTCTAGACATTTAGGAATCTTCATTCTAATATGTCCTCCAGAACAATCTGATGCCAGTGGACCCCTAATTCAGAGATACACTGAATTAAAGTGAAGACATAAGAAGGTGCCTACTAGTTCCAGTTAGAAAACTACTATAGAAATCTATGTAAGAAAGTATAAAAACTGAACTAAGGCAGTGAGTGGCAGGTGGGAAAAAAGGAAGGCTATAGAACCTGTGAGTATCTAAAAGACCAAGAAAGGTGTAGGAAAAAATGGGAAATGACTCTCAGTTCTATGAGAGTTCTAGGGCTTTGGTATCTGAGTAGATAATGTTTGATATTTTCCAAGGTAGAAGAACAAGAGGAGATTTGGAAGACAAAAATGATGAGTTCAATTTTTGACTTGTTTCTTCTGAGGTTCCTGTGAGATGAATGAAAGCAACTAAAAAGTAGGCAACACTATTGTGGGATATGGAGTTTAAGAGATATGCACCTCATCTGTAATGTGAAAATCCAGAGGTCAAAATGACTCTACAATGCCCTAACTCGAGATTCTTGGTTGAAGATGCACGTCTGACTCAGACATAAAACTCTTAACTCTGCTCTCCATCAGATCTCACAGCTAATGTCGGGGCTCTGATGTTCAACGCTCAATGTTCTGCTGTCATTTCATCTTCCTGCACAGAGCTACGTACTCTGGGAACCATCCATCACCTACCACCCCCTGACCAGACGATCCCCAGTCCACAAGGAGGTTACAACTTTCCTCTCGACATCTTGAAAAAGCCCTCAACATCTGTATCCAGACCTTTTGGAGGTCTAGAGAGTCCTTCCTCCTCCATTTTTGGTGGCCAGTGAAAGTGACACCCTAAAGTATAAAAGCCTCCTTACCCAGATAAGGGAAGACTGTGCTTGGAGCTCTCCAGGGTGCTGGAGAACTTGTTTGGCTTCTGAGTAACCTGTATCTGTCTATATCACCTACAACAACGATTTAGTCTATTTCACACCCAATTCTTCTCGGTCCTGTTCTCCTAGTAGGACCTTACTAACTTGCCTGTCAATATTGTGGGATCGTGAAAACCAGTCTTGACCTGTCTCCTTTTTGTTCCTTTGCGTTCTCTGCCAGATATACCAGTCACCTCTTGATAGATTGTCCCCTTGATTAGGTTACGTGCCTTTGTAGAACATAAATACTTAGCAAGGACATCCGTCCAAATCTCTAACCACACACCAAATCTTGCCCTTCTTGGTTGCTTCCAGAGGACCTGGGAGAGAGATAATGGATGATGCAGTGAGGTCTACCCTTTGCTAGAGATCTTTCCCAAAGATCAAGAGCATGTGTGTTTCTATGTTCTAGTGAAAAAGATCCAACAGCCTGACCTTAATTTTGGAAGGAATTCTGTGTGTGTGTGTGTGTGTGTGTGTGTGTGTGTGCACGCACGCACATGTGTGGGAGGGAATGGGAAGCATTCCATAGCAAATTCCTATATTTGTATAGGAATTGTATATTTGTATATAAAATTGTATAATTGTATATTTGTATATAAAAGTGCTATACCATTACATTGCCCCATCTGGATGTATAATAATCCTACTTCCTCAGCTACTCAGAGTCCAGCAGTAAAATGCCCTACACAATCCACACCCTGCCTATAATAATGAGCCACCCCTTTCTAAAAATGAGCACAAAGTGTGAAAATTGAGTGTTTGAAACCAAAACTAATTATCTCAAATTACTACCTTCAGTCAGTCACTTTCAGGGCTGTTTAATTAGCAGTCAGCATCATGTTTAGGATTAATTAAACAGGTGTAAAGGGTATATAAAATAAAAGTGCAGATAAGAAATGGTTGTTTGAATAATTAGGTAAAGGACTTTCTCCCCAAAGTCTGAAAGAATTTTCTCTTCGCTGATCAATGTGCAGAAAAGTAATGTGAGAGTGTGTGTTTGTATTTTCATTCGTTCAATTCATGCTATGTCTCAGCCTACAATAAGACGTCTTGAATACTGATCATATTTCAAGACATCTTTTCAAGTTGTCATGGAGTAACATCTCATTTTTACTTTATTGTGGCCCACCACTAAGCACTGGCTCATGAAGCAATTTAATTTCTGTGTTGGCATCCTCAATATTTCCACTGCCTCAAATTAAACCCCTACTGGCAACTGAAGTGGGAATTTTTTTTAACCTGGGATTTTTTTTTTTTTTCCTACACTGAATTCATTCTAGCTAATCCTTTCACCCTGGATATTTCAGTTTCCAGAAGCAAAACAGCAACAAAAAATGTGGTGAGAGAGGCATAGAAGTAAAAGAGGGAACTGAAAAGGAAAAGGAGCATGTACGAAGAAAACAGGTGTGGAAAGCATTCTGCATCGGCTCGTCTTTTTCAAGATGTACATCCCTTTTAAGCCTCTGTTAACTTCCACCTGCCCATTCAAAGGATACTATCCCAACTCATCAATCTGGCTCCGGAAGCCCGGGTATCAGACACTGTTCCATCCTTCTTCCCAGTTTCATGCCTTCACTGTCACACCCAGATGATGACTGCAACCCTGCCCATGCTGTCTTCTGTGAAGAAAGAGACCTTCACCTTCTGCACAGATGGAATATCCAGCTCAAAAGTTGGAGATTAACATATGCACACTACCATGTATAAAATGGACAACCAACAAGGACCTACTATATAGCACAGGGAAATTACTCAATATTCTATAATGACCTATAACGGGAAAATAATCTAAAAAGAAAAGAATGACTATATGGGTATGTAAACTGACTCACTTTGCTATACACCGAAACTAACACCACGTTGTAAATCAACTGTACTCAACCATCATTCCACCCATCCATCCATCCCCTCCTTCCAGGAAGCCTTCTCTCAGGCAGAGCTGTCTTTTGCTGTCCCTCACCCCACAGTCTCCATCATCTGCCATAAGAACCATAATCGTGTGCTGGCTTAGGAATCCCACGGAGACAAAGTCTCTGTTGACTTATTTGGTGTCACTAGTCCCTAACAGAGCAGGTATTCAATGAATGTTTGAAAGCAATTAATTCCTCAAAAACCATGGCAGGGATTTTGATATAGCTTCTTCCCAACAGCCCCCTACCTGACATCCCACCAAAATACCATGCGGGCTCTTCATTTGTCCTTCGCGATCCTTCTCTATCCTGCTGTATGTCCTAGGAGGTTGCTTTGTGACTGTCTCACCTGGGCTCCCTAGCCTCAGGCTTTCAGTCGAATTTGCCCAGTGGGAGGCATCTCCAGGAGGTGGGAAGGCAGGAAAAGACAGCAGCCAGAGCATTGATGCCTCCATCTCTTTCCCTCACCCTGACTTGGTGTTTCTCTACCTGAGTCCTCACCGGCCTCTGAGGCCCTCACCAGGTTCCTGTGATGAGTCACTGCCCTTGGCCCTCCAGGTCTTCCCACAGTTGCTAGTTCCTGAGCACGCTCCATCTTGACTTGGGGCCTTTACCTGTGCCCACACCTTACAAATGGTCCTTTTATTAACCTCTGTTCTATTACCCCATGAGTGTGCTGGAAGCCCACCAGTCCACCCATTCTTCCAGGTCTCTGGGGAAGGGACACCCACTGCCCTGCCTCCCCAACCTCAGCCCTGCCATAACCTCCTAACCGTTCTCCATCCACTTCCCCTCCCAACCACCTCCACCACTGTTCTTAGAGGATGGTTTCCTTCCCTTTCTCTTTCAGTGCCTTAAGGCATCCAACTGCATCATTTTTAAACACCTGTCTTCTTGCCTTTTTCCTCTCTTATTTTCCTTGTGCTGAGGTTTCATAAGAATATGATGTGTGCTTAAAATGAGGCCATATATCCATTACCCAGATAAAGCATATTTGAGGCAATTAATTGTACAACTCAAAATACCCATGACCATGCCCGTCTTTTAAAATTGGTTAAAGTTGCTGCGTAACATAAGGAGCTCCGCTTGGTGCTCTGTGATGGCCCAGATGGGTGAGATGGGGTGGGGGTTGGAGGGAGGCTCAAGAGGAAGGGATATATGTACATTTATGGCTGATTCACATTGTGGTGTGGCAGAAACCAATGCAACATTGTAAAGCAATTATCCACCAAATTAAAAAAAAAAAATTAGCTTCCGCTTTCCTGATAATTGTTTTTGTCCCCACTATATTTACACTTCCACTCAGAAAGGAGATCCCCACCCCACCCTCACTCCTTTTGGGGAGTTCCAGAGTATATGTCTCCTCCCTAGACCTCTATCTCTTATTTGTTCTCCCCAAAGGGGAGGAGAATCTGATTGAGAGGTCAGAGTTCTAAGTTTACTGGGCAAGAGTGGATCATGCTCTGCTTTCATTCTCAACATACCCACACACAGCCCAGGCTTAGGCAGAAGCAGGTCCCAAGGATGAACTGTGGTGCGGGAGAAGGCGGCACCATTCTGACCTCAAGTCCATGCTGAATTCTTTCTAATTCTGTTCTTAACAGACAGATATGCATCTGGGAAGTTATCTGGTGCTTGCCCAGCTGTGAATAAAACCAATTACTTGATCCACATTTAGCTAGATAGTCTGTGAATCTTGGACTGACATATTCTAATATAATCCAAAAGTTTAACTTAGATCTCAAGGAGGCAAAACTTCTATTTCAAAAGAAATTCATGTGTAGCTTCTTAGATATTTTGCTAAAAATAGCCAACATATATTTTTTTTCTTTTTAAATAGAAGTTAGCAGATATTACTGTCCTCTAGTGTCTGTTTACTACTTCTTACAGATAGAACCCCAAATTTTTATGTAGGACTTGGCCACTTAGAAGAAAACTACATTTCCCAGCCTTCTTTGCAGCTATGCTCTTTAGTATAGTGGTGAGTGTAACTTCTGAAAACGTATCCTTAAAGTGAAAGAGCAGTTCTTTCTCATGCCCTGCCCCTTTTTCCTGCTGGCCAGAATTTGGACATAATCAAATGTTCAATTAACCATCTCAGGCCATCATCTAGGGATGGTAAAACACAGCACACCCCAACCTAGTCCGATCCACTGTGATATCTGATTCCTAAAACTACCTGATTATGGTCTTACTACTTCCATTCCTGCCCTTCTCAAATCCATTCTACACAAACAACCAAACTGATCTTTTTAAAAAATCAGGTAATATCAAAATTTTGCTGAAAGCCCTTCATTTTCCCCCAGTGATATTCAACTAAAGCCGAAGCCTCTATTCACAGGATCCATGACTCGGCCTCTGACCTCCTTTTCCCCTCTCTCACTTGACTCACTAGATTCTTTTCTGTTCCCTGGCCCAGCCAAGCCCTATTTCTTCCCCAAGCCTCATGCCCATTGCTTTCTACACTTTCTAGACAGGGTTGAGAATGTGTACAGCTTCCTCAGATGGACTGTGCCTCTCCCTACTGAAGTCACTGAATCTAACTCCACATGACTGGCAGGGTAAGACAGGATGTTACTGAGATAGAAAGGAGCCAAGAGGCTTCTAGGCACTGTATATACTCTTTCACAGCACAAGAAGATGGCAATTCCCCTTCAGGTGCCTTTTAAATGTTCCTTGCTGTTTGCACATTAAAATACTATGGTAAGTTTTAAACTTTCTGTGACTGCTCCAAATGACATGTATCCCACATGCGTTTTCCCCAGTTTCTGGTTTGCCAAAGATCCACTAGGAGGCCAAGACACCCCTAACAAGCAATGAGTCCTAAAGCACAGCTCAGGGGAAGTCCCTCAGGATCATAGGAAATGTGAGTCTTCCTGCAAGAAACTCGCATACATCTGAGAACAGATTTGCAGACAGAGGACAATTTAAGACCTGAGTCACCCACATCTTCACCATCAATTACCAACAAGGTTTTTGTGCTTTTCCATTTCTGCAAACAACCTCATCCATTGATTGTCAACCTTAATGGTGGAGGAAGTTGGCGGGGTATATTCTCAGTGCCGTTCAATAGTGTCATCGGTTTTCTCCAGTGAAAGATCAGCTTGAAGCTGGGCTCTTCCTCAGGGGGTAGTGCTTGCCTGAGCACTTATTCAGGGATGCTGCTCTTAGTAACAGCCACCATCGCTATGATAGCTTCCTGCCACCTGGTCTTGGGATGGATTTGTTGTTGCTGCAGAACCCGGTCCAGAAAAGGATAATGATTACAGCCATCAAATTTGTCTTTTCAGACTTGACTGCTCTCTGGTACTAAAACTACTAGTTGCTTGTGGCAAAACATGAGTATATAATCAGAAATAGGATAAAAATGAGGAGTCAGAGCTAGAAGTTAAGTTCAGTGTTGACCTTCCCCTCCTCATGCTGCCCTGAGCTTTCATGTGCCTCTCAGCTTCATGAAAATGAAATCAGAGGGAAAAGGAGAAAGAAATGTGGCACCTACACATAGAGAAATAAAGAAGAAGGATGACTATCCTGAGTTTTTTTTTATTTTTTTTTATTTTTTTTATTTTTATTTTTTATTTTTTTATCTTTTTTATTTATTTTATTTATTTTTTTTTATTTTATTTATTTATTTATTTTTATTTTTATTTTTTTATATTCGTATTTTTTTATTACCCTCCCAAACCAGGACCTGCTCAGAGAAATCTTGCCTACACAATGGCTAGAGAGCAAGCTTCCTATTTGCACAAGTTAATGCCAAATGTGGAATGAGTCCATGACTATCTTCTCAACTGAATCTTCACCACTGATTCAGAAAAGGACACTAGCTGTTGTGTTCTGATGCATCGTGTGCGTGTGTGTATATGTGTTTGTGCTCAGGCATGTCTGACTCTTTGCAACCCCATGGACTGTAACCTACCAGGTTCCTCTGTCCATGGGATTCTCCAGGCAAAAATACAGGAGTAGGTTGCCATTTTCTTCTCCAGGGGATCTTCTCAACCCAGGGATTAAACTTGTGTCTCCTGTACTAGCAGGCAAATTCTTTACCACTGAGCCACCTGGGAAGCCCTTGATGCATGGTGGGGCTTAGAAATAGAAAAGGAGAGGCGGTCTATTGAAATGGGAAATTGTGGAAGCCACGGACAGAGAAAATGATTTCATTGTGTTGTGATATTATTCACCTGCCCAACATCAGCTCATTCAGAGTGAGCAAAATCTATCTACACATGCACACTAAAAGGGCCTGTGGTCAGTCAACACAGCTGAGTGTAGAGTGATGGTTCATACATTTAAAGTCATGCCTGTAATTTTGTTATGAGCCAGGATACAGACCTTACCTCTCACAACACCCATAACCAAGCCAACAAGAGAAGAAAGAGACAAGGTCAATTCATTCTATTAGATAAAGAATTGAAATACGGTTTCCTGCTGATGCTAAATCTGAAATTTCTGAGGCAAATATGAAGACCAAGTCACAGGAGGCATACTTTCTTTAAAACATGAAGAATGCATTCTTGTACATATATGTGTATGCCTGAGAGTAGACATATGCTTTACACAATGTCATATCTTGGTTTCACGTAATTCACTTGGATATATTCCACTGAGTTTTGAGTGCATGCTAAGGTCGCCTCAGTCGTGTCCAATCTTTGTGACCCTGTGGACCATAGCCCATCAGGTTCCTCTGTCCATGGGATTCTCCAGGCAAGAACACTGGAGTGGGTTGCCATTCCCTTCTCCAGGGGATCTTCCCAATCCAGAGGTTGAACCCGCATCTCTTGTATCTCCTGTACTGGCAGGCAGGTTCTTTACCACTAGCACCTTTAAAGGGTGCATTTATCAAGGGTATTGTATGAGTACTTTTTCAAGGGTACTATATGAGTCTGGGAAGTGAAGGAAATGGAAGAGTACCCTTGAACTTGGGTAACTTAGGGAGGTTAATAAGGGAGCTATTTCCAAGGCAGGGCAATTTAGAGGGAAAGCAGTGGAAAGCCATAATCCAGAAAGTCAGAAGAAGGCAGCCACTATTCCTGCACCCTAAAAACCAGAGGAGGGAGCAGTTACAGAAGCCAGAAGGAGTCACAGACAGATGCCATCTGAGAGAAGCAGTGACCTCTCCCCAACTCCCTGGAGGGGAGGGACACAGCCAGCCCCCAGCAACCCCACAGGGAGGGAGCCAGGACATTATATCCTGAACTCTCTGCCCTCCCTGACTTCCTGCTGCCTCTCCCCTTGGCCGAATCCACTAGAAACCAAGGAGTCAAAGAACCAATTGACATTGTCTGGACAGAGTTGGCTCCTAGGAGAGAGAAGAGACTACACAAGAGAGAAAGTGGATGGGCTAGGCAAGCAGAAGCTATCCATCCCCAGTCTCATTCATCACTGAACATCAGACATTTTAAATAAATTGATGAATGGTGCTGCAGATATGCAGTTTCCTGTGTTATATTCCATGTTTTGATTTTTTTTTAACTTGATATTTTCAAATACTTTTGGCAGATCATCTGCATTAGGACATTTTGGTTTGGCTACTGGGAATTCCAACCCTAAAACTAGGCCAATTAATTTAGCATTATCTTTTGGAAAATAAGTAAGGCTCTGGTTTTTTTAAAAAAAACAAAAACAAAAGAAAAGAAAAAAAAAAACAAAAAGAATTGTAATGGTTTTAATCAAACTGGTAATGACATTTGACTTCTAACCTGTTCATTTAAAATGAAAGATAAGCAATCCATGAACATGAAAGAATTTACATACAAACAACCATAATTATATCCTATAAGATTAATAAACTTTTATTTTACATCTGCTAATTACTTTTTACAATGAGAAAGCACAACAGCTCCTAGGGGAAAGAGTGATTATAATCTATCAAGTCACTAGTAGTGTGGGAATTTTTAAGCCTAACTACCCTGCATATATTCATTCAATAGTTATAAGAGCAAATTAGATTTAAAACCTTCACTTTGGGGGGAAGGGACTTTAACATTCCAACTAATTCTATAGTTCCTCTAGTTTATGGTTTCTCCTGACCTTTAATTTTCCCTTATTTAAAAAAAAAGTGAACACCATATTTTTTTTTCTAAAAATTTTCGCACATTTCAGCATGCTGTGATTTTTTAGAAAATGATAATCAGTGCATGTGCAGTATCACACACAAATTAAAAAGGTTAATTCAATACACACACTTTTTCTGGTTAGTGGTTAAATTAAATTTAATGTCTTTTTAATGGTTACTTTTTGATTAATTCAGGCAACAAATTAGCTCCCACTATGTGCCAGACTCCATGACAGGCTCTGGGGAGAGGGCTGTAGACAGCACATGGTCCCCCCGCCCCCATGGAGCATATGGTCAGATGGAAAAGACAGGCATTAAGCAAACATCACCCAAATAAACATTTAACTGCAACTGTAACAACTGCTGTGAAAAAGAAGCAGGGGCTGCTAAGAGTAACGGAGTAACTCATCTGGAGGGAGTGGGGGTAGGGAGGTGTTGGGCAGGCTTCCCTGAAGAAATGATATTAAGCTGACACATGAAAAATGAGGGAGAAAAGGAAATGAACACTGAACACCAGCCACAGATTGCCTCTCACTTCAGCCTTCCTTCAGATGTGTAAACCACCCAATTTGTACAAGGGAGGAGGATGGGCAGTCGACTGACAGGTACTTCATTTCAGAAACCTGCCACAGGCAGAATAATATTAAATCAAAGACCACCGCACCCCCATGCTTTTTACACAGACTATTTTTAACGAATATATGTCTAATTGGGGTTCTCATATCAGAACTATTTGAGAAAGTCACTAATTATCGGCAGGAAATTGCATTATGTTCTCATAGATCCTCAGGTGTGTAGAGGTCCAGAATGAATGAACAAAGGAATGGGTAGGTGGACGATGAAAGAATGACTGAATCCAGCAGAAACTAAGCCCATAGAAAAGAAACAATTTTAACACAAGAACCCAGAAAAATAAATAAATGTATTCTTAATATTACTTACAAGCTCAAATATGTGTTTACTTAGGAAAGTTTTTAAAAGGTGATTGAAAACTAAAAAGGGAACTCTCTCTCTATTTTTACTCAGGCAGTGAAGGCATTGAGATAAGATTTCAAAAGACATGAGAAGCAGGTTAGACTGACCAGAAGAATTTTTTTTTTTTTTTTTTTTTTGCTTATAATATACATTTTCAACACCTCTGAGGAGGAGAAAAGAGAAGTAAATGGCTCTGTCCACTTCTGAAAATTCTGCTCAGTCCAGGATTCCAGAGCAAAAGATGATTCTCTGATACCTTCTCAATGAACTTTTCAAGCAGTTTGGGATTTCAAAATGATATCTATCTGTGTGTGTGTGCCTGCTAAGCCTCTAAGTATTCTTTTCAACAAAACAATTTTGCAATGAGCTCCTTAGGACAGTGAAAATTCTCTCTAAAGAGGTTTTCTTACATGAGTACAAAAAAATGATCAATTATGGCTTGCTATATTAGAAAAACTGAAACAATGGTGTGGCACTTTCTTAGCATCATTTGCTAAATCACTTAAAAATTTAACTCTTTCCCCCAACTCATTCCCCTCACTGCTGACTTCACACCATCACCTAGCATTTAATTTTTCTCTTCTGCTGATTTCCTTGCTGTGCAATCACCACTGTAGTTCAACTCCCTCCCTCCCCCAAGCATGTCAGCACTCGAACATTAAAAAATAAAGTTAGTAATTATAACCAACAAATTGAAGTCAATAAAACTTAAGCTAGAAAATATTCCATTTAGACTGGCATTATGCTACTCAATAATACATGATTTGAATCTTGAAAATAAGGTCTGATGTTGATAAGGACATTTGTCCATGCAAATAAGTTTCTCAGATGATAATTTCTTGGATTTTCAGTGATTATCCATCTTGACTGATATTATGGTATCTGACTGATCCTTTATCCCCCAGCTGGCATCCTCCAGGGATTGATTTTGAACACTAAATGCCACTAGAAATTTTCATTTCCTTGATATTGTTTAAAGGGGTGAGCTCATATTACAAGAGGGTACAGATGAGGTTAGAGGTCTTAGAGATCCATTTACACAGGGGGAAAAAAACATTCTGTGGCCAAAAAAGATAGCCAACTCCATAAATGACCATCACTAGATAATAGGAAAACTAGATAAAATAATATAAATGACTTAGATTTCATTATTCTACTCCACATTGGAGAATGTGTCAAGCCCACATTCCTCTGACAAACATCATCTCATCATCTTAGTGTCCAAAAGGGCATCACGTTAATTCTCCCCAAAGTGGACTGATTAGTCTTTCTGCCCATCTCTGCCTCATCTACACTCTTTTTTTTTTTTTTTTGAGAAGCCCAGCTCACTGCCCTTGATCAACTTCCTTTAGTGTCAGATCCCACCTGCACACCTAACTTATGAAACATTATGTGTGTATGTATGTGTGTTCATATGTTTGATTGGTTTTGTCACCATTTCTTTAACATGTTATATTGACCAAGAACTATGCTATGTGTTCGGTCCTCATTTTACAGAGGAGAAAACTGAGATCTGGAGAAGGTAAGTAACTTTTCTAAGACTGAAGTAATTTGTGAGTGGCAGAATGGGATTCAGATGGCAGCCTGACTCTCAGCTCATCTCTTAAACACCTCTGCTCTCCACTGCCTCAAGTCCACTTTTTAATGATATTTTTTTAATGTGGACCATTTTTCAAGTCTTTGTTGAATTTATTACAATATTGTTTCTGTTTTATGCTTGGTTTTTGGGCTAAGAAGCAAGTGGGATCTTAGTTCCCCGACAAGGGATCAAACCTGCACCCCATGCATTGGAATATGGAATCTTAACCACTTAACCAGGGAGTCCTTTGGACTACAAAGAAATCAAACCAGTCAATCCTAAAGGAAATCAACCCTGAATATTCACTGGAAGGACGAATGCTGAAGTTGCAGCTCCAATCCTTTGGCCACCGGATGCAAAGAGCCAACTCATTGGGAAAGACTGAAGGCAAAAGGAGAAGGGAGTGGCAGAGGATGAGGTGGTTAGACAGCATCACCGACACAATGGACATGAGTTTGAGCAAATTCCAGAAGGTGGTGAAGGACAGGGAAGCCTGGTGTGCTGCAGTCCGTGGGATCACAAAGAGTCGGACACAACTTAGCAACGAAACAACAACAACAACTTCTTCTAGTAATGTACAGGGTCCCTCAGGGTCACATGTCATGGTTCATCTGGAACTTGGACCCCACCAGCCATCATCATATACAGCATCATAGTGAAAAGGAAATACTAACGTCAGCTATCAGCAAATATTTTCTCCCCACTTTGGTTTCTATCAGTTGCTACAGTTCCCTATGGGATGGGGGCTTTCTAGTCCAGCTTATTGGTCAGAGACACTGTTGGCACACAGGGCTTGGAAAGATTGGGGAGCAATCATCCAGGTCCACAAGGGAAGCCAGGAGTAAAAGAGTATCATTGATGTCCCAGGGCCAGAGAGAGCGTGTGCAAACGCAAGAGGGGGTAGGCAGCAGAGGCAGGGATCACAGAAAGTGGAAGGAGAATGAAGGCTGTTCCAGGCAGAGAAGACAGCCTTTGATAGAAAAAACATACAAAAGAATATGCTTAGGACTCTATTTATAACAGCCAAGACATGGAAACAACTTATATGTCCATCAACAGAGAAATGGATAAAGAAGAGGTAGTACATACATACAATGGAATTTTAGCCATAAAAAGAATGAAATAATGCCATTTGCAACAACATGGAAGAGCCTAGAGCTTGCCATACTAAGTGAAGTAAGTCAAGCAGAGAAAGACAAATACATGATATCACTGATATGTGGAATCTTAAAAAATCATACAAACGAACTTGTTTACAAAACACAAACAGACTCACAGACTTCAAAATCAAACTTATGGTTGCCAAAGGGGAAAGGTGGAGGGGAGGGATAAATTAGGAGTTTGAGATTAACATATACACACTACTATATATAAACTAGATAACCAACAAGGACTTACTATATGGCCCAGGGGACTCTATTCAATATTTTGTAATAATCTACACGGGAAAAATATGAAAAAAATGGATATATGTATATATGTAACTGAATCATTTTGCTGTACACTTGAAACTAATGCAACACTGCAAATCAACTACACTCCAATATAAAAACAAAGTAAAATTTAAAAATAATAAAATAAAATTTAAAAAAATTTTTAAAGAATATGCTTAGGAAAATCAAACATTCCAGGGGTCTGAGAACAAAGTATTAATAAACCCAGTTCAGTCTGGTTTTCTGTCTGTTTCTTTACTGTGTATTTGTTATTGGTTTTCATTTTAACAACCATTTGTTAAGCACCTTCTACAGGTCAACACTCTTACCTAGCTTCAGTGAAAACTCATTTTCCCAATTTTTCTCATAAATCTCTAAATCCTTTGTTGACTATTATTCCTTTGTTTCTGCCTTTAAATATTAGTATTCTTTAGGACGTGACCTAGGCTCTCTTTTCACTTCATACCCACTCTAAATCTATACATCCAGATTCAATCTCTTTGCTGAGCTCCACCCAAGTCCTACTTATTTGAAAACTCCTCTTGAGTGTCCAACTGGTATATCAAAATCACACATTCAAAACTTGTCTCATGTCTCCCAGCATAAACTGGAAGGAAACTGGTGCACCAAGGGTCTCAAGTCACAGCAAGTCAATCAGCCTGGCTCTACATGTATGTGACTACTACACACTTTATCATAACCATTTCTATTACATAGTGTTGGGTGTTTTCCATATTTAGCACACAATGCATGACTCTGGTCTACTTTGGCCCTCATCTTTCCTATATTTTCCATTGGTCTGGTTAACCACCACAAATAAAGTTTTTTTAAAAAAAATTAAATTTAGGTCCAAAATTCCTTGAAAGGAAAAAAAAAAATCTGTGTGATTTGTATATAAAAGATATATTCACATTGCAAAAAAAAAGTAGTCAAATTTTCATCATTGACTACAGAAACTATACTCTCTAAAATCTTGCTGCTCAGGGTTCTCAGCAAACCTAAGGCAGCAACATCACCCAGGAGCTTCTTAGAAATGTGGAACCCTCAGGCCCCACCCTAGACCTACTGAATGAGAATCAGCATTTTAACAAGATCTCCAGATGGTTTGTATGCACAACAAAGTTTGAAAATCACTGCTCTAGTCTAAAGCATTGAGCCCCACATGTTTTGAAATGTTTCCATATCATATTCATTGCAAGGATGATTTTTGTAGATATGAATGTTGCCATTATGTGGAGATGTAAAAGCTCTCTTTAGGTTCACTTTATGAAGAAGTTGATACATTAAACCTGATGTTCCCTTCCCTGAGGGTGAAAATTTCGTGATAGCTAGACATTTCCTTTCAAAAATACCCCATTACTCAAAAATTATAATTATATTTTAAGAGTATTATGTTCCACTTCTCTGCATCAAATTTTGGCATAAAGTTTATTTTTAGTGTCCTGGTAAATCTACAGATCAGTCAGTACGTCATGGTGAGTGTTGAGTCAGTAAGAGGCTTTTAAATATGTTTCTCACTTACTTGAAAATAACAGATGAGTTTTGGAAAAATTAAAATTTGACAAAAGCTATATGATTGAATGTTAAATGTGAGATGCAATGTACCTTGTCATTAATAAATTTCCCATAGTATCCATATACAGCTTGACAATCTATTAAAATATTTTAAATCCAATTATGGCTGTTTTAGAAGGCCCATGAAAGATTTTTTTCTTTTTTTTCCTTTTTGGGCCCTCCCCAAGAGCAATCAAGCCTGTATGGCCTAGAGAATAAATGAGACTTATTTTCAGAAGCCTTAGTTTACAGAAACTGTACAACTAAATTATCTAGAAAAAGAGGATCACCCAAGGTTTGAAGAGGAGGAAATGGAAATGGAGAGAGAGATGGTTTGTTCAGGACTTAGAATAATGGAGATCTTCATTTTTCTCCTTCCCAGTGCCCAGGAACCCAGGAACCTCATCAAAGAAGTCCCTTTCCTATTCTTGCCATGGAAGGAATGGAGTCACTACCTTTAAATAACCCATGGGGATCATACTGAGCATCTCTACAGTGAACATCTCAATAGCACTGGAAACTGATTGAATTTCTTGACATATTAGTCAATGTGGCTCAGTGCCAGAGTTATGTGATACAGAAGAAGAAAGTTTCTTGCACTTGAGTTTCAAAGATCAAATTCATGCCTAATGCCACTCTCCCTCAGAAGTTGACTTGAAAGCTAAGACTCAAGGTTATACTGTTATTCTTTCACAGATGCTAGGAAAGCACTTTGTACATAGTAGATGTACATATTAGATGATTCATGTAGTTGTCACTGTCTACTAGTGACAGTGAGTGAAACAACTCAAATTCCTGGCTTTTAGTATCTGCAGCCTACCTGATAAATATGTGTGTACGCGCTCAGTCGCTCAGTCATGTTTGAGTCCTTGCAACCTCACAGACTATTAGCCCACCAGGCTGCTCTGCCCATGGAATTTTCCAGAGAAGAATACTGGAGAGAGTTACCATTTCCTACTCCAGGGAATCTTCCCAACCCAGGGATCGATCTCGAGTCTCTTGCATTTCTTGCATTGGCAGGCAGATTCTATACCACTGCACCACCTGGGAAGCCCTACCTGATAAAAGTGCTTCTCAAAAGTTTCCCACATTTTTGGTGCTTAAGTGAAAATATACATTTCTTTTTTTTTTTTTTATGAAGAGCTACATACTTTTTCTTAGACCATAATTTAGATATATGAAGACATTTACTGTTTTTCCAATTCACTCTAATTTTCTAAATAATTTAAATATGTAAATGTTTTCATAATGCTTTGCCCAACTATATGTAAATATCACTGGTCTCGCTTTTTAAAAAAGAAGCAAGAAACAAACCAAAAAAAGAAAACTTACAGGCACTTCTGCCTTTTAAAAAATACTATTTCAATCTCAAATGATGAGACTTATGTACTGCTATTGAAATGCCCTTTATTTTTCCATCCTAAGGAATAAAATGTGAGAAAATTTAAAGCAGCTCAAGATGGCATTTAAGAATATAATCAATCTCAAATTGAGACTGAATACTGAAAACGTGGACTTTTCTTTTGTAAACAGAGAATAAGACAACAAGTGGGACTCAAGGTGGCTTAAAGAAAAAAAAGAAGGCATGAGGACAAACATACAAGAAGAAAAGGATTTGGAAAAGATGAAGGATGGGGGAAAGGTTTTCAATAAGTAATAAAGACATTATATGCAGGAGAGGGAGCAAGAATAAGGTTAAGGATTGGATGAGAAACCAGAATTAGAAAAATAAAGCTAGAGATTGAGAAGAGGATGGGTAGAGACAGTAGTGAGGCTTGAGAACTGAATATCAGAAATAGGGAAAGAAACCTGAAAAGAAGAGAGAAATGGGAACATGCAGCAGAGGATGGAACAGGTGAAGAAGCCCCTGCTTTCCCTCCAGTCTTCCATCCTTGCTAAGGGTAGTCATTGACCTCATCACCTGGCAGGCATCTTTCTGGACCTGGCAGGCATCTTTCTGGAGACTTGGTTCAGGGTCGTCTTATAATGGAGCAAAACCCTATGGGGCCATCCTGGGACAAGCTTCTCTTCCTGGATCCCTGAGTTTCAAAGGATAAATTTAATCAGATTAGTGAGAAAATTCAGAAACAAAGGAAAATAGTCAAGCAAGAAAAAATAATAATAGTTTAGCTATTAAACAAAATCAAGGACCTTGAGTTCCTCCTCAAGAGATGTACATAATATTCTGAACCATATTCTTTGAGCTGTTTTGCAGACACTGAAACCTCCACAAGATTGAGGAAGTTAACTATAGACTGTACCATGACACAAGCTGCTCCATCTTAACACAGTTCCAAGAACTGGCCTCAAGGAAATGGGAACAAACTGGCCCTGGAGTTCAAGGTTATCTGTACTTAAAACCATCAAGATGACACTGTTCAGACTAACATAAAACTAATTTCAAGCTGTCAGAGATAACTGTGCTGTTCTGAATGTATACACCCCTGAAACTCCCCATAAAACCTCTTGACCCTGATCAGCAATGGGGATTGGTTCTTTGAGATATGAGTCCACCTTCTCCCCAGAATTTCCAGCTTCCTCTATAAAGCTGTATTTCCATTTACCCAACTCTTTTCTTCTCAGTATTGGATTCTTGAGCATCGAGCCGCTGAACCTGAGTTCAGTAACAGTCTCATTCCATCCATTCTAGTCTTCTGGGTCACTGAGTACCTTTGTGACTAATCATCACCCAGATGTTGTAATTAAACATGTCTGGACCTACACAAACTTAACTGCATTATTCTGTTCATGGTTTCTGATTAAACATTACCAAATTTTCTGCAAAAATTCTTCAGATCTATCCCAATATACATGCATGCATACTCAGTCACTCAGTCATGTCTGACTCTTTGTGACTTCATGGACTATAGCCCACCAGACTCCTCTGTCCATGGAATTTTCCAGGCAAGAATACTGGAGCAGGTTGCCATTTCCTACTCCAGGGGATCTTCCTGACCCAGGGGTCAAACCCGCATCTCTTGTGTCTCCTGCACTGATAAGTGGATTCTTTACCATTCTGCCACCTGGGAAGCCCATGTCAATACTGGACACATATTTTTCAAATATTCTCTATGAGAAATGGAAACCAACACTATCTTTAACTGATGGTTTATCTTGAACTTCCCCCTACCAAACCAACAAACCTGATTTTCTGGATACCCATTCTCTTTTCTTTCCTTCTGTTGCAAGAAAATATATCACTTTTCCTATCTAAGGTCAAATCTCAACTCATGAATTGCACATGCAGCAGCCTTTTTGTACCTGACACTACAGAGTATCAGCTGTCTCTCAAATCATTAACCTTATATCCTCAGCCAGGTTCTTCCCACCAGCATTGCTATATACTCAAGGCTCTCCTATTTTAAAGAAAACATTTTTTAAAAAGAAAATAAATGAAATCATTTCTGGAAACTCTCATCCAGTTACAGCTCTCAAGATAACTCTTATCTTCAGTATGGCAGTTCCTTAAAAAACTAAAACTAGATTTACTATACGACCCTGCAATCCCACTCTTGGGCATATCAGTCAGTTCAGTCGCTCAGTCATGTCCAACTCTTTGTGACCCCATGGACTGCAGGACACCAGGCTTCCCTGTCTATCACCAACCCCCAGAGCTTGCTGAAACTCATATGCACCATGTCAGTGATGCCATCCAATCACCTCATCATCTGTTGTCCCCTTCTCCTCCTGGGCATATATGTGGAGAAAAACATGATCCGAAAGGATACATGCACCCCAATGTTCATTGCAGTACAGTTTACAATTGTCAAGACATGTAAGCAATCTAAATGCCCATCAACAGATGAATGGATAAAGAAGATGTAGTATAGGTATATAATGGAATATTATTCAGCCATTAAAAAGAATGAAATAATGCCATTTGTAACAACATGGATGGATCTAAATATCATCATACTAAGTGAAGTAAAGCAGAGAGAAGAGGACAAATACCATATATCACTTCAAAGCAGAATCTAAGAAAAAAATGATACAAATGAACTTATTTATAAAACAGAAACAAACACAGACTTCTATAGGGAACAAACTTATGCTTACCAGGAGGGAAGGGTAGGAGAAGAAGGGATTAGATTAAGAGTTTAGGATTGCCATGTACATACTGCTATATTTTAAATAGATAACCAACAAGGGCCTACTGTATAGCACAGGGAACTCTGCTCAATATTCTGTAATAACCTAAACAGGAAACTAATTTGAAAAGGAATACAGATAGATAGATATAAATATATATACAAACACACATATATATGTTAAAAAAAACTTTTAATTTAAAAAATAAAATTCTGAAAAAATAAAAAAAATAAAATAAAATTCTGTACTTAAAAAAAATTGGCTAAACATAACCTCTCCATTGTCTGACCTCCCACTCTCTCCTCAGCATCAAAATCTAGCTTATGTCCCAGTGCTCTCCTGAAAGTGCTCTGGGCAAGACCATGCAAACTTTTCATGTCACAAAACGCAATTGGCAACTCTCAGTCCTCCTTTCATTTGAACCAGCATCATTAAAATTTTGATAATCAGTATGAAAACAATACTTTCCCTAGCATCTGCAACATGCTCTCCTAGGTGATGCTTCTCTGCCATTTCCTCTGGTTCATCTTTCTCTGCCTGGGATGTGAAAGTATAATTCCCCAAGGCCTAACCCAAAGCCCAATTTTCTTCACACACTTTCATTCTCACAACTGTTAACATCCAATCAGGCTTCATGACTCTGATCACCTTCCATACTACTCCAGTTCCCAAATGTATCTCTTCAACTCAGATTCCCTCTCTAAAATGCAAATCTAACACCAACTGGATAAAGGACTTCCACCTAGAAATTTCTAACTTAAGTTCAGTATGATCAAAACTGAATGCACAGACTCGTTTCTGGCCATGATAAAATAATTGGGACTAGAAGTAATCCCTCACATACACACTGTAAACAACTAGAAAAACTGAACAAAATATATGAAATGACTACTTTAGAAAAGAGACAGTTCAGGACTGAGATCACTGGGGAAAGGAAATGAGCGAGGTGAGTCCTCTGCCTGCCCTGGCTCTCTGTCTGGAGGCACCTTCTGGACTGTGGAGCTGGGAGGGATTCTTAAACAAAGCAAGGTGATCGCACTGAATTGAGAAAGCAAATGTCAAAGAAACTGAAGTGACAGTAATTTGTAGATCAAAGAACCAGAAAAAAGGAAGCCTAAGGTGAGAAAAAGCTCCAGAAATCTGCACAGGTTTCCCCTTGACTTTGTTGCTAAGTACTAAGTACCTTGTTCACTTTAAGTATATATTTTTTTTCCATTTATTTTTATTCATTGGAGGCTAATTACTTTACAATATCGTAGTAGTTTTTGCCATACATTGACATGAATCAGCCATGGATTTACATGTGTTCCCCACCCCGATCCCCCCTCCCGCCTCCCTCTCCACCCCATCCCTCTGGGTCTTCCCAGTGCACCAGCCCTGAGCACCAGTCTCATGCATCCAACCTGGGCTGGTGATCTGTTTCACCCTTGATAGTATACTTGTTTCAATGCTGTTCTTTCTGAACATCCCACCCTCGCCTTCTCCCACATAATTGTATTTGTCAATAAAATTGAAAAAAAAGAAATTCATTTTGATTTAAAAGCACAGAGAAGCCAGCAGTAGGAAGATAAAAAGCATATTCTGAAGAAATACTAATCATATAAAAACTAAAATAGGTATGACTAGATAAGAAGAATTCAGAACAAGGAATACTTTCTGAAATACAGACATTTCTCACCTGGATCTCTGGTGGCATCTCAGCACACACTCTTGTGTCCTTCCAATATATTTCCCACACTTCAGCCTAATGCAGACCTGATCATGATAGCCCTTTATTTAAAAAACTGTACTATCTTTACCACGATCTTGAAGGCCTAGCATGGCCTGGTCCCTACATGCCTCTCTGACCTGTTTCAATCACCCTGTAGGTCTCCATACTCCAGCCACAGTGGCCTTTCTTTCAATCCTCAAAGGGACATGTTTCCTCTCTCATTGAGGCTTTCTCACTCTCTGTGTTCTGTGCTAATAAGCCCCTCCACCTAAATCCTTGTTCATTCTTCAGATCTCTGCTCAGACATCACATCCTTGAGGAAGCCTTCCCTGCCCCTTTCCCCCAACAAGTCAGAGCCCCTCTGACACAGCTGCTTATAACACTCTGAGTTTCTCCTCCAGAGTACCCACTTCAAACGGAATTGTATTATTGTATTTGTGTAATTTATTGTTAAATGTCTGTATCTCCTGAAGGGTTTCAGTTTCACAAGAACAGTAGCCCTGGGGAATTCCCTGGCAGTTCAATGGTTAGGACTCCATGTTCTCACTGCCGAGGGTCCATGTCCAATCCCTGGTGGTTGTGAACTAAAATCCCACAAGCCTCACAGCACAGCCAAAAACAACAACCACGACAGCAGTAGCCCTGTCCATCTTATTCAACAAAAGTGAATAAATGAATGAACACAGCCTATGACCAAGAACAACGTAAGACCAAGGAAGCCCATAGAAAGAATAAAATCAAGTGTCAACAATGACCTTCCCTGAGAGCAAGAAGTTTCTTTAATCACTGACATTTTGTTTCTAAAATGAGTCCAGAGGGACCCAGAACTCAGAGTAAAATAAACAAGCCTATAAAAGATGAATGTCATTTTATCTTTAAGGGCTTACTCGTTGTGATCTCTATGTTTTAAAACCTAAAACAGATGGATTCATTACCTGAATGGGACAATCTGCATCAAGAAGAAAAATAACTAAAGTGAATGTAAATATACAATGGTGCATGGATTCACAATATTATTCAGAAATTCATTGGTCACCACCAAGAGTTGCTTGGGCACTAAATCAATACACTAAAAATTGACAACAAACAAGAGGAAAATATCTATATTTAACTTGCCTTTCAGTAGTGCAAATTAGTGAATGATGGGAAGTTCTTTAATAGAAAAATTATATCTAATAAACGCAGAAGGAATAGTTTCTCTGATGGCAACATCCAAATTTGTTTTCTATCTCTATTTTGACTTGGCCTCTCCACAGGACATTTCAAATAGCACACGCCACACGGCAAAGTCAAGGGTAACTCTTTTACTTCCTTGCCAATGGATCAACAGACTGAGGCATGGTTTGCATGATGAAACACTCAACACAGAGGTAAGTTTGGGGATATTTTGTGGGGAATGTTGAAAGCCAGTACAAAGCGTCTGTGCTTAATTTGGTAAGCGATGGGAAGCCACAGGAGGTTTTCTTTCTTAGTGATGGTGTGACATTATCAGAGCTGTGCTTTATAAAAATAAATCTGGCAGCATATATTAAAATAGACTAGAGAATGAAGGGACCGGAGGTGGGGAGAAAGTTGTGAAGTTATTTCAAAATTTAGGGAGGCTGTCATAATGGCCTGAAGTGGGGTGATAGCAGTAGGGATGGCAGATTCAGGAGCCAGAGGGGAAGCATAATTTGACAAAGTCTAACAGTCATGATTAAGAAGGAAAAGTATAAATATATGAAGTGATACCCACAGTGCGATGATTAATAGATGACTTGTGATAATGATAATAATGACTGTCAGGATTCAGTTTGCAAGCTCCAAGCAGTCAAAAATTCACAAGACTTTGTTGGTAAAATAAAACATTCAGTGATTAAGCAACACAATTGCATCAGAGTCTAACCAAATAACAGAAACCTTTTGAGTACTTAAAGCAGAACTACTATTGATATAACACAGAGAATTCATCACACAGGTAATAGGAGAGGCAAAAACCCAGAAGCAAGTGAGACAACCCAGAAATTAGTGCCAAGATAAGCCACTAGCATGCTTACGGCACAGGGAGGGGAAGGAGGTGGTCCACAGCCAAGGGTCAGGGTCACCCAATGAAAGCTAAAACCTTGGTGAGACAGGACCACTGGAACTGAGGTTTCAGAGGAGACCGGGCCGCTGCCACAGATGATTTTCAAAGCAGAGACAGAAAGACAGAAATAATCTGAAATCCTTCCCCTTTCCATCTGTCAACCTCCTAGCAGTGTTCCCCACTGACAAAGATCATCTGGAAGCCAGCCGACTGGGGAGCCAGGGAAATGCTGACTGTAGGGTGCCAGCCTCCTGGAATACAGGGCAAAGCAGAGGATGGATGAAGAAAGGATACAAGAGCAGTTACACCATCCAGTACAGAAGCCTTAAGAGACACGTGTTCGATCCCTGAGTTGGGAAGATCTCCTGGAGAAGGGCATGACAACCCACTCCAGTATTCTTGCCTGGAGAATTCCATGGACAGAGAAGCCTGGCGGGCTACACACAGTCCATAGAGTCACAGAGTCGAACACGACCGACGCAACTCAGCATGGCATGGCATGGCACGGTCAGGGCCAGCACAGTTCTCCAGGTCAGGGTGAATGCCTTTCAACTTCCAGCCCAAGTCTAAAGAGATACAAACATAAAATCAAGCAAATTAAGTAAACATTCTGTAACCTGAAATTTGAATTGGAAATGTCAGTGTACACTCGTGATTTCTTTTATTTTTAAACATCTATTTTCCAGCTCTATCTATGGAGATTGCTAAATGCAATTCCAATGCAAGATTAATGCACTTTCGTGGCACTCAGACGGTGGTCTCTAAATACCATTCCCCACCAAAAAAAGCAATACTCCTTCCAGGAATCACTGATTCTAGATATAGAGCAAGATGAACCTGGGCCATCTCATTGAGCTAGAAAGCCACACTTTATCAAGAACTAAGTGCTGTGTCAAAGGACATCAGAGCCAATATAAAGAAATTACCACTGACCTAAGATGGAGCAAATTTCATCAAAAAGAATAATGAATGCAATAAGTTGGACACAAAAATATAATAACCCAAAAATAAATTGACCTGAATCTAATCAAGCCTCTATATCAAATTACCAGTTTATATTAAATACACAATAGAGCAACAAAGTAAATAATATGAGAAAGCAATCCATCAAATGCAAAAAGTGGAAATATACTAAAATATAAATGAAAGTGTCTCCAACAAATCAATGATATAAAAAAAAAGGATAAGTCATAAGAGACATATCAACCAAATGCAATCTGTAGACCTTGTTTGGATACTGATTCAAACAAACCAAACATGAAAGATATTTTTGAGAAAATTTGGGCTACTTGAATATGGATTGAGTCTTAGATGCTATTAAGAAATTACATTAATTTTGCTCAGAGCAGAAAAGCATAACCTTTTTTTTTTAATTTATTTTTATTATTATTATTTTTTTTTCCAGTGGGTTTTGTCATACATTAATATGAATCAGCCATGGATTTACATGTATTCCCAATCCCGATCCCCCCTCCCACCTCCCTCTCCACCCGATTCCTCTGGTTTGGTGCACTGGGAAGAACCAAAGCATAACCTTTTAAAAAAAAAAAAGATAAAGGATCTTAAGAATAATTTGTAGCTCTTCACCCAGTAATGCTCAAAGTTGGCCTGTAAGAGCTGGATCTGAATACCAAGAAGCAGTTCCCATTGTAAAGCAACCATGTACTGTGCTGTGCTGAGTCACTTTCGTCGTATCCGACTCTTTGCAACCCTATGGACTTCAGCCAACGAGGCTCCTTGTTCCATGGGATTTTCCAGGCAAGTATACTGGAGTGGGTTGCCATTTTCCCCTTCCAGGGAATCTTCCCAACCCAGGGATCGAACCCACCTCTTTTGCATCTCCTGCATTGGCAGGCGGTTTCTGAAATATAAAGAGTATGAAGGTATTCAAATAAAGATAACACAGTATGGCTGAGAAACCTGAAAGCAATTATGCTCCAGTTAAAAAACAAAGAAGTGGTTCCAAAGCTGACTGATTATCAGAATCACCTTAGGCAATTTTAAAAAATTCATATTCCCCACTCTGGGGTGACACTAAACAGTCCTTCTGAATATTCAAAAAATCATCCAGGTTTGAATATTACACTATATAGCCAGTGGGGCTTTTTGGAGGAAAGTTTCATGTCAAGACCTTCAAGCTGAGTCATTTTTGTTTACACCACTATTTCTATACAACCTGGAAACCTGCCCTCTAAGAACAAGGTTTATCACGCACTCTGACCAAAGTGATCTTTCTCTGAAAGTTCCCTTCAATGTAGTAAAATAACAGTAATAATATCTACTATTTGTTGTTAAGTCTTCTAGGCACCTTAAGTATACTATCTCTAACTTTTGTAACGATCTTCTAAGGTGGATAGCATCTCTGTTATAGGTAAGAAAACTGAGACATAGAAAGTTAAATAGCTGTCCTTTGATTATAATGATGAAGGCTAAGGTTTAAGCTAGAATCAGTTGAAAACCAAAGATTATCTTCTTTCCATATTATATATAACTTCCCTAGGAATAGCAGGAAAGAATTTCCTACCATTTATATCTTTAATATCTACATTCTTTTATATTTACATGTAGAATTTGCTCTTCCCTAATCAGCTTGTGGATGGCAGCTGCCACAGAAGACCCAGCAAAAGACTGAGCAATAGCTAATATTACTAATATATATAGCAATAGCTAGTATGTGAGTGGAACAGAGGAAAAAACAGCAGGAAGAAAAAAACCCACATGAATTAAGATCCTATAATAACTGAATTATTAACATTAATCATATGATTTCAAAACAACTCATTCTTTAGCATATCCAACCTGACAGATTGGAATTATTTCTTCCTAGAAATAAATGATGTGTATAAATAACCATGAGCATGTCAGAATTTCATGCATGATGCATTTCATAGCAGGAACCCAGGTAAAGTCAACATTTTCAAGTCCTGACATCTTTAATAAATCTATAAAATCATAGGTATAAACCAAAAAAAAATTATTACAGTTTCAGTTGAAGAATAAATAAGACTTAATGCTTTTATTTACTTTTCTATGCTGCAGCTATTTAGCTAACAGCCTTACTTTATGAAAAAGACATTCATTTTCTTTGAACTGCTTTCCCCCACATCAAAGCAAAAGTATTCAATATCTTTGCGAAACTAAATTGCTGGGCATAGAAGCAAACTCCTTGTTCTTTAGTATAATTTTAACCATCAATTTATTACACACTGAAAAAAAAATATTCTCATTGTTGGTTCACAATATTCAGTGTTCCCCAGCTGAGATCTGAAACTGGCCTCCATACACGGAGAGCAAGGAAAGACAGAAGAAAGACGAGGCCACTCCAGATTGGTAGGTGGCAGGCTCAACAAGAAAGGGAACTTAACATGAGTCTTGGCTTGAGCCCCTACAAGACAAGTAGATATCTGCATCATGCAAGACTGAAAAGTTTATATGGTGGCCTTAACGGGGTTCAGACATGTATTCAGTCCAGATGGTCTCAATAACACATTACTCTCTCAAGGCTGCCTCCTTAGAAGTTTCTAGTGTGGGAACAGTGGGCAGATGTCCGTTCCAAAGACAGGGGAGGGAGTGAGGAGCCTTCAATTGTCTGGGTCAAGCTACAGGTCACCTGGCATTCACATCCTCTCCAAAACCTCCTCCAACACTCATACAAATTAAGTATTCAAAATAACCAAAAACCAAATTCCCAAATGCCTATGCTAAACTGCTAAAGACTTCCTTTCTCATCCTTACCAGACACACCAAGGAACAGCTTGCCAAGAGACTAAACTTCTCAATAAATGAAAACTGCACACAGTAGGGTATTTAATTCCTGGCCACAGGAAACTAAACCAATGAGAGAATCAATCTGAAAGACTATTTTGGCAGCCAAGAATGCAGCTTTTGTTTTCCCCTCTGACTGTACCTTGGTGGAGAGTTTATTTCTTCCTAAGCAACACTTGACATTCACCAAGATGACAGAAATCCTATGTTCTCTCCCCTCACACAGAGCTCCTTGGTGTAGTGTGGAAGTTTAAAACTTTTGGAATACATATGCTTAGCACAAATCGAAATATTTTCGTAGAGAAATGCATGTGTTTGTGGGTATCTTATTACTGGTTCATTATTTTATCATTACTCCCAAAAAAGAGCCTGAGACAAGAACTTGGGTGCAGGCAGTTTTTTCAGGTGCTATTTCCAAAAAGCAGGAAGGAGTTGGGAAGTTGAGATGGAGAAGTTAAAGGATATATTATGACCTGATTATCACCATGGGGATCTGGAACTCCACTCTGTAGGGGACCAACAAGAACTATATAAAATCTACGTTGGAACTGCCCTTCTAAATGACAGGAATTCAGGACACTTGTTTGCGGACTTCCTACTTCGTTGGCTGAGGGTTCTGCCCAAGGCATTGATTCTCCCACTCCGTCTACACTAGAACATGCCTCCATGGCTTTGGAGAAAGTCTTAAGCATTTAAAGTTTTAATAAGTTCACAGGTGATGCTAATGATGCTGGTCCGGGTGCCACACTCTAAGACCCCAAAGAAAAGTCTCATAGGTGCCCACAAAGCAGCCTGTCGTTGCAGTAGCCGAGGGCAACTGTCCTGTCCTCCCTTCTGCACTGGCTCCCACCTGTGAATATCCATCCCCACCTACAAAGTCAGAAGAATGCTCAGCACTCATGTCCCTGTGGTAATACCCACCTCAAGAAAGCCAACATCTCTCTTGTCCTGAGACTCTTAAACTGCTTTCTCAAGGTTCCAGGACCAACTCGGGGACCCACTGTGTCAACTGGGATCCTAAGCCGATATGCTGGTGCCCAGAATCTTACACAGTTTTACACAGAGACTTGCATTCTGTCAGGTCAAATCCAAACAAGAGACCAGAAACAAAAGATATTATGCCACACCTTCATTAATTCTAGTCTCTTCTCTTCTCGAAAGCTCTACCCACAACCAGATCCCCCTCTGGTTATTCAAGACAAGATTTCTTACAAATTACAAAGAATAGAAATTGACTTGGGAGGAAGACTGCAACACTTAATACTTGAGCTCCTAAACTCAGCCTGTGAAAAGCCCTGTGTTAGCTTCTGTCCCTTTGTCTCTGTTTTCACTTGAAGTATAGTAGATTTAATATCTGTGTTATTTCTGCTGTAGAGCAGAGTGGTTCAATTATACATATATATAGACACACATTCTTTAATGTTCTTTTCCATTATGGTTTATCATAGGATATTGAATACCGTTCTCTATTTTCTACAGTAGGACCTTGTTTATCCATTCTATATATAATAGCCCACATCTATTAACCCCAAATTCCCAATCCACCCTCCCCCCAATCCCCTCCTCATTGGCAACCACAAGTCTGTTCTCTGTGTCTGTGAGTCTGTTTCACAGGTAGGTTCATTTGTGTCATATTTTAAATTCCATATGTAAGTGATCTTATATGATTTTTGTCTTTCTCTTTCTGACTTACTTCATTTAGTATGATAATCTCTCATTGCATCCATGTTGCTGCAAAATGGTATTATTTGGTCCTTGTTTATGGCTGAGTGGTATTCCATTGTATATATGTACCACATCTTCTGTATTCATCCTTCTGTTGATCAACATTTTAGGTTGTTTTCATGTCTTGGCTATTGTGAATAGTGCTGCTATCAACACAGGGGTGCATGTATCTTTTTGAATTAGAGTTTTGGCTGGATATATACCCAGGGGTGAGACTGCTGGATCATATGGCAAATCTGTTTTTAGTTTTCTGAAGATCTTCCATACTGTTTTCCGCAGTGACTGGACCAACTTACAATCCCACCAACAGTGTAAGAGGGTTCCCTTTGCTCCACATTTTCGCTAGCATTTGTTATTTGTAGTCCCTAATGGTGGCCATTCTGCCTGGTATGAGGTGATACCTCATTGTAGTTTTGACTTGCATTTCTCTAATAATGAGTGATGCTGAGCATCTTTTCAGGTATCTGTTGGTCATATGTATTTCCTTTTTGGAGAAAGGTATATTTAGGTCTGCATTTCTCGATTTGGTTGGTTGGTTGTTGAGTTGTACGAGCTGTTTCTTTATTTTGGAAATTAAGCCCTTGTTGGTCACATTGTTTGCAAATATTTTCTCCCATTCCATAGGTTGTCTTTTCATTTTATTTATGGCTTCCTCTGATGTGCAAAAGCTTTTAAGTTTGATTAGGTCCCATTTGTTTACTTGTCTGTTTTTGTGTTTGCTTTTGTGGGAAAGTGTTAGATCTGTCTGCTACTATAATTGTGGTGATGGTATCAGTTAGCATACATCCAAACTCATCAAACTGCACACATTAAATATGTGCAGTTCTTCATTTATCAAGTATACCTCAATAAGGCTATTTGTAAAAATCCCCTTATTTGTAGTATATAATAGCACAGAAACACTGATCCTTCTCCTCTAAAGTCTCAGAAATCTCAGAAGCAAGCTTTTGCAGAATCATGGAATCAGTTATCTATTGCTATATGACAAACTAGCCCAAAGCTCAGTGGCTTAAAGTGACAACATTCATCATAGCCATGAAATATTACATCATCCATTCCACTGTACTTAACTACTTTTAAGCTGTTTTTAATTTCTACAGACACAGTCTTTTTTTTTTTTTTTTTTATTAGTTGGAGGCTAATTACTTCACAACATTTCAGTGGGTTTTGTCATACCTTGATATGAATCAGCCATAGATTTACACGTATTCCCCATCCCGATCCCCACTCCCACCTCCCTCTCCACCCGATTCCTCTGGGTCTTCCCAGTGCACCAGGCCTGAGCACTTGTCTCATGCATCCCACCTGGGCTGGTGATCTGTTTCACCATAGATAGTATACATGCTGTTCTTTCAAAACATCCCACCCTCACCTTCTCCCACAGAGTTCAAAAGTCTGTTCTGTATTTCTGTGTCTCTTTTTCTGTTTTGCATATAGGGTTATCGTTACCATCTTTCTAAATTCCATATATATGTGTTAGTATGCTGTAATGTTCTTTATCTTTCTGGCTTACTTCACTCTGTATAAGGGGCTCCAGTTTCATCCATCTCATTAGGACTGATTCAAATGAATTCTTTTTAACGGCTGAGTAATATTCCATGGTGTATGTGTACCACAGCTTCCTTATCCATTCAACTGCTGATGGGCATCTAGGTTGCTTCCATGTCCTGGCTATTATAAACAGTGCTGCGATGAACATTGGGGTGCACGTGTCTCTTTCAGATCTGGTTTCCTCAGTGTGTATGCCCAGAAGTGGGATTGCTGGGTCATATGGCAGTTCTATTTCTACAGTTTCTACAGACACAGTCTTTATGTCACTAGTCAAAAAGAGCAGCAGATTATCTGGGGTTGAACTGTGTTCTCCCAAAGAAGGTACACTGGAGTCCTATCTCCCATGACCTACCTCCTAGTACCTCAGAATGTGACCATGTTTGGAGTTAGGGTCTTTATAGAGGTAGTAAAGTTAAAATGAGGTCATTAGGGTTGGCCCTAAACCAACATGACTCGTATCTTTATAAAGGGGAAATTTGAACACAGAGACAGACACGCCTAGAAGGAAAATTACATGAAAAGACATGAAGGTAGGGAAAAGATAACTACTGACAAGCCTTTGGGAAAATCAAGAATTCATTGTTAAGTATATTTATATACAGAAAGTGTCCTTTCTTAAGGAAAAAAAAATGAGTGAGAAAATATCTACAATTTTGCAATAGATAACATTGTTCAACACTTCAAAAACCAATTTAAAACAACCACATCTTGCTACAGAGCCACCTCCCTGAAATATCACCTCGACTTGATAAACTACCATTGCATAAATTCCAATGGGCCTGATTTAGCTTTAGAACCTGCTGTGATTCAATGAAGGAAGTGTGAGAATCAAGTGGGATAATTTCAAGAATAAACTAAAACATTTTGCTATCAAAGGTAAATGCAGTTGGAATAGAATTTAAATTAAAAGAGAGTCAAAACAATTTTAAGAAGAAAAAATAAAAAATAAAATGCAGTATTGTTCAGCTTGTTACCATAATATTTTGAAACACTATAACTGTCAGAGCAAGGCTCATGACATTTTCTGGTCTAACTGATAAGCATTTCATTACCTATGAAAGAAAAATTTAAGTTCTTAACTATAAAATGCAAGCAAGACATATATCCTCTAGATATATAAAGTATTTCAGCTAAGTGAAGAGTCTATTCAAATTTCAGCTAGCTTTCCTCTGGGTCTGTTACATATAGGTCTGAACTTTCACAAGGACCTTGTAACAGACTAACATTTCTTACAAATTTCAGGGAAAAAATGTTAATACTAATTGTACAACCAGTGAAGAAATACAATGTGATGAAAATTTAATAGACAAGGGAAATTTTATATTTTAATTCATCAATGGTACTACCTGTTGTATTAAGGGAAATCACTGATTCAGATTAAGAAGATATTTGGTCATGTTGGGGTTTATGTTTTTGTCATCCTTTCTTTAAAAGAGAAGTTTACTCAAATTAATAGGATAGAAGCATTCTTAGAAAACAGTATCTGAACCATTTAAAAGAAGAAAAACTATTTTGAGGACTCTAAGCATGCCCATTTCCATATAAATAAATTTGAACATTATGTAAAACTAATTATAAATCAATTTTTTCTTAGCTGTTCATCAAAGCACATCCACAGAAATCCCCTAACTGAAAATAAATCCAAGCAACTCCTTTTAGGCATTGTTTAAGCTATCACAAATTTAGTTTTGAAAATAATAAAACTAAATTTAAAACATTCATTATAAAGGTTTCTTACTAATTCCAACTGAGCTTGTCCTATTCCTCCCTCCAGAAGTGACTTTGTTCTGCAAAGAACAGAACTTGACTGAGGGAACAGATGAGAATATTTCACTTCAAAAGTTAGAGTTGGGAAATAAAGAATTAGTAAGAAATTTATTTTTTAAAATTAAATCAAGTATAAGACAGTTGGGCTTCCCTGGTGGCCCAGACAGTAAAGAATCCACCTGCAATGTGGGAGACCTGGGTTCGATCCCTGGATTGAGGAGATCCCCTGGAGGAGGGCATGGTAACCCACTCCAGTATTCCTGTCTGGAGAATTCCCATGGCAGAGAAGACTGGCTGGCTATAGTTCATGGGATCGCAAAGAGTTGGATATGACTGGGCGACTAAGCACACCCACATTTAAGACTGCTAGGAAGTACTGGGAATAGTAATTTTTTTTTAAACATTCATCTAGAATTGTTGTTCTTATTTCAAGGAGAATTTAAATATCATAAGCTAGGTCATTTTCCCCACCTGGCTAGTTCCAAAGAGGTGTCCCTGTCTCACAAATAACAGGGCAAATACCCAATACAATCTCTTGCCCTGTATTATCTCAGTAGATGGTAATTTTGAGAGTGTGAGAATTAGTTCTTTCTCCTCTTCAAACTAACTACATCTTGCACAATGTTGTGCTCAACATAGGAATTCCTCAAAGGTTCAGTGAATTCCACTGAAAAACTAGGATTATTAACTAAGCTTAGCTTCTTCAATGTCAGAGTGCAAAGATAAGAGCACTGCATTCTAAGCTAATTCAGTAAAAGTCATAAGTTATGAAGTGCATACAACAATATATGGTTAAGTATGGAGACCTAATTTAAAAATGAGTTAGTTATTAAAAGACAAAAATAACACGTCATAGAATTTTCAAAGGAGCTTTATAATGTGTATAACGTGCTAGAATTGGGGTTATCAAATTTAGTATGAACAGCTTTCATCAAATTTGGATTTAATGAATGCAGTTGTGAAATGGGCAAATCCAATATACTGCAAACAGCCCAAGCCCATAGATATGATTTATCCTTAATAGCCAGAAGCATCACTTCAAATAGCTTGTGTTATGGCAGAATGGATTATGTTGTATTCATTTTACCTACAGGAAGGAAACTAGCATCCATAATAGTAGCATTCAACTGTGTGTTATAAAGCACAATCCAGCAGAAATTTTATAACATAAAATGTGAAGATATTTAAAACATAAATTTTGAATGCTGTGGCAGATCAGAGACTTCTCTCTTTCCACTAAAGGGATATAGTTTTGATTCAAATCTTTCAAATCCTAGTACCTGAGATCAGCTGCAAAACTTACCTGGGATTATGGGAAAATGTATCACATTTGCTGTGTACTCCCGAGATTCAACTCACTGTTTCTATAAACTTGTACATGCACAGGCATGGACATTTCTACAAAGAGCAAATTTGTCATTCATTTAACATGGAGAATACATCTGCATCTGAGAATGTAGATATTTACATTTCTTCCTGCAGATGAATGTGTACTACACAGGAAAACTCCAGTTGAGAGTGCTTTGAGTTCTAGCTCTCCTTTTTAAAATTTCACTCCCTAAAAAAACTCTCCATCACATAAAAGCAATTTCTAAAATATCTGCAATCTAAAGAGGTTTCCAGATCTACCTGGGAAGATGAATAACTGCATATCAGCTTGACAGACAGGATACAAGAATTAGATCAGAGGATAAAAATCATAGCATTCCAAGGCAAAGAGGTTTCAAGGTCATTAAGACCTCCAAGTCCAAATCTCAGTTCTGAAAAAAACTAGCTACCTGATCTTGGACAATTTACTGTTGCTAAACCCTGCTTCCCTCATGTGAAAAATGGGGATAAAAGTAGGACTGCGTGGGAGTTGAAGTTTACATATACATCACACATCCAAGTCTCCAGCACAATCCCACAGATCAGCACTACATAAACTTGTAGTTGTACGTGCATATCATGTGGACACACTAGAGCTATCCGTACATCCCATTGCCCACATTATACAGGCATTATCTGCTCATGTTCTCTCCTCCTCTCTGCATTATGGGCCATTACAGGCAGAGGCTGTGTCATATTCAATTCCATAACCTCAGGATCTCACACATGCCTGGCATATTGTGTAAAGCAATCAACTGCTACTTATACTTGGTGAGAACAGCTGGCTCCTCCTATATGTTACCATATTTTATCAAGTAAGGCAAACATAAAATGTTCCTTCTTAGCCTAGTCAACTTTCTCCCTCTATTTTTGTTAAACTTCTGTAGGTAGACACTTATTTAACTGTAACAATCAACTGCTGGTTTTCTGTTTAAAATGTGAAACTCAAAATTCCCCCATTGTTTTACCATCTTTGGGTTCTTCTGGGTACTATTCCAAAAATTCAATTTGCTTTGCTATTAAAAATATATATATACTAACAGAATTGTGGGTCTTGAACACAGGTAAGTTTCTTTTTCGTTTCAAAACAAAATAAACTTTCTGAGTAAAAACTTAAATAACTGATTTCTGCCTCCTGGCAAGATGCCATGTTTATAGTTTTTTGCTCAAAATGAAAGAAATGAAAACCTTTTTGCCAGATTGTAAGCCCATAGGAAAGTTACAGATGAGAGTTTGCACTAATTGCTTAAGTTCATTTCTGTTTTAAAAAGGAGACCCTAATTTCTAACAACTTGTCAAGATTACAACAGCCTATATGGCACAAATCAGATTATTTTCACATTTCCTGTTTTTCTTGCTCCAACTGGTGGCCAATCCCAGTCAGAATTCTAAGCAGCATCTCCTAAGCAGAAGTCGAATCCAGTCTCCTCTCTACAAAGTGTGCAAGAAACAGGTAAAACAGAAAAGGTGGCACCACTGTGAATTTGAACCTTTGTGATACCCTCAAGGCACAATTGCAAAGCTCTTCTTCAATTTACCTTTTCCAAACAAATAAACTATGTCATCTAATTCCACCCCACACCCTCACCTCACACCCATTCTTCTTTTAATATATTATTCTCTTTGTTTTTGTTTATTTGTTTGTGTTTAATAGAACAAGTCCCATATACCCAGAGTCATCCCTTGGTAGCAATGGGGGATTGGTTCCAGGACCTCTGTGGATACCAAAATCCATGGATGCTCAAGTCCTTTATAAAAATGGGATAGTACAGTGGGTCTTCCATATTCCCAGGTTTTGCATCCATGGATTCAACCAAATGAACTGAACTGTTTGTTGAACTGACAGATGCAGAAGCAGTGGGGATGGAGGGCCCTCTGTTTTTCCTACTCACCACATCTAGTAGCACATCAAATCAGTAAGTAACCTGAAGAACCTTGATATTCCTGGCAGGGGACCTAAACCCTGTGTTTTCACAAGCCCTCCAGGTGCTGGAGAAGACTCTTGAGAGTCCTTTGACAGCAAGGAGATCAAACCAGTCAATCTTAAAGGAAATAAACTCTGAATATTCATTGGAAGGACTGACGCCACCTGATGTGAAGGGCCAACGAAGTGGAAAAGACCCTGATGCTGGGAAAGATGGAAGGCAGGAGGAGAACGGGGCAACAGAGGATGAGATGGTTGGACAGCATCACCGACTCAATGGACATGACTCTGAGCAAACTCTGGGAGACGGTGAAGGACAGCGAAGCCTGGCGTGCTGCAGTCCCTGCAGCCACAGAGTCTGACGTGACCGAAGCAGCTTAGCGCAGCACAACACACAACCCAAGTGACAGTCTCTGAGGTTCTCTGACGATTATTCATACACCAAGCGGCCTGCCTTTCCTATTCCGATGTTGTTATTGCATTTAAATTCCCTTGGCTCCAGTGCCAGACCCTGCCTGATTTCCATCTCTCCACCTTCTTTTCCAAAAGCCTGGGATCCTGAAGCTTCACCCAGCTTTAGACTCATCTCCAACCTTGTCTCTCAAGGACTGACCTTGATTTGGCAAGGAGGGAGACAAGCCTAATGTTCTCATAATCAGTGTCCTGTTACTCCCACTATTTGTCATTAAACTACATGCAAGTGACCCAGTTTTGAAAACCAGGTGTGTGTCTTGACTTGGAAATAAAGTCGCCACTTATCAATCAGTGCTGATAATTTAAGTTCTGTCTCTGGGCTTCCCTAGTGGCTCAGACAGTAAAGAATCTGCCTGCAAGGTAGGAGACCCAGGTTCGATCCCTGGGTCTGGAAGATCTCCTAGAGAAGGAAATGGCAACCCACTCCAGTATCCTTGCCTGGAGAATTCCATGGAGAGAGGAGTCTGGTCAGCTACAGTTCCTAGACTTGCAAAGTCTGGACACAACTGAGCAACTGTCATTTTTTCTATACTTTTATAATTGGTCTCATGAGGCCACGATCCTCTAGAATCAGAACCCTAAATTACTCTTGCAGCCCTGACTCAGAATTTGTGACTATCTATATGCTGACAAAATTGCTGGCCCAATATTATTTTGTCTGCTCCTTAGAATTTCAAATATCACTTGCTTTGGTGTTGGCCATCACTGAGCTTCTACAACCATCAATGCTCTCATTAGACCTTATTACACCTACAATATGCCAATGATTGCAATAGGTTGCTGCCATCTGTCATTTTACCAACTTCCTGGTTACCATCCTCAGTCTGTCAGTCTTGTTCTATAACCGTGCTGTCCCCTCCCACAGTGCCCATCCTACCCACACAATTGTGGGGTGAGGTGTCCAGATCCAGGTCTTTGCTCACGATATGGTTGTTACCCTAGCTAAGCCATGGCACTAGAATTAATATTCAGTTAGCTCTTCTAGGCGGTTCACTCAATTTTACTTAAATCTTAAGCCAGAATATTGCCTTTCTAGTTACATCTTCCTGAACAATGCGAAGCCTAGAAAAACTAACAGAAACAGGACTTCAAGGGCCCTTTCGCAGTGAACATAACATTTGGGTACATTATCCTTTTTACTCCCACACATTTTCTCAGGAAAGGAAAGACTTTGGCAATTCTCACTCCAATCAAAACACTTAATTGCTTCAATTCCTTTAGCTTATCTCCCACCTTCTTCAAAACTACAGCAAGTATAAAATTTAAGTACACACAGCTCAGAAAGAAATCAAAAACAAAAATAAAAAGACTTTAAAAGTGCCAAAATCCACCCAGTAATTAATTTTCATTTGTGTATCTACATGGAGTAAAAGTATGCTCATTGCGGAGAGAACCTTAAGGGCCACTCCTTCCAGTCTTCTGCCTTTATAAGGCAGAAGAGTCATCCAAAACATTCTCATAAGACATAGACCCTGGCTAGGCAATAGTCCTCCCCATAGTTAAAAAATTATGTGGGGGCTTTATGAAAACAAGACCCATTAGGGACTTCCCTGGTGGTCCAAGGATTAAGACTCTACACTTTCTCCATAAGACAAAAAAAGAAAGTTTTTTTAAGTTAAAGAAAAAAAACAGGACCCATTAGAGCACACCAGATATTTTCAGAACTTTCCAGTAGCTAGGCCAGAACCCCCAGTACTACCCAACTTATTCTACCAGCCTGCACTAATCTAGTGCCTGGACTGGTGAAAAACACAAGCTAAATGAAAGCATTGTGACAGAAAGATAAGTCTCAATGACACAAGCTGATTTATACACAAAGCCAATTGCTCCCAGTGACAAGCAGTGCTTTTCAAATTGCAGATCATAACCAAGAGGACTGGAAAGAATGACCTATTAAGGCTCTCTCCCCAGTGAATGCACTGAAATTAATTAATAGGTCTTGACTGCAATTTTTTTCTTTTGAGGAATGGGATAGAAAATTTCAGAATGTAATTGCAAGCAAATAGTAAGGGTAAGAATGTTGCATGAAACTTCTTCCCTAGATAGATGATAAAGAGGATAGTAGATAGACAGATAATAGATAGATGGATAGAAACAAAAGTTCAACAACTATTTATTGAGCACCTTCCATGTGTCAAGTACTTTTCTAAACAGACACATCAGTGACTACAACAGATAAAAATTCTTGTGATGCTATATACAGTAGATTAGATAGAAATGTAAAATGCATTTCTTAGCATTAAGTCATAGATTTTTTTTTTAAGTTGGAAAGACACTATTTATAATACAGAGATGCCCAAGCAGCCTCTCCACCATGCCATCAGGAGAGACCCACCCAATAATTGCCCCATCACACTGGGAAGCCCCAGATAGCAATGAAGTGGGAAGAACAACCCATGTCATTCTCCTCGCCTCCTCCCCGCAAGTCTGCCTTCAAAGTCAAGCCTGTCTTCTTGAAGCCATCCTCTCTCTGCTCTGTTTTGCATCTTTCTCTTTAATTTTCTCTCTTTCCTATAGTTCTAGTAGATAAGCCTGTTGAAAGGGAAGGAAAACAGTGAAATGAACCAGCTCTTGGTGAATATTCCCTAGAAGTTTAACAGATGGAGAAATTTGGTTTAAATTTTTATGAAATATTCACTGTTAGTAACAGGCAAACCATTGAAATTGTGATAGTCAATCCTCTTGGGCCTATCTACATATTTTAGCATATCTACATATATTCTCCCTAAGTTTCTGTAGAAACATCCTAATAGGTATTAACTAGGGTACAATCTGATACTTCTCAACATAATGATTTGCTTATTTAATTTGAAGCAGCCATAGTTCACATTCTGTGGGTCCCTACGATGAGCCCAACATTGTGGTATGCACTGGTTCTTTCATCTTCACGATGTTCCTCTGTGGGCAGAATTATCATCTGCCTTCTGTAAGAGAAGATGTTAAAGCATATAGAAGTTAAGTAATTTGTCCAGGATCATTCAGCTAGTAAGTGGCAGAACTGAAATTTTAACAAGTGTCACAGAACTCCACAAAATGACTATATCCATTAAGGTCAGAAGGCTTATTATGTATGAAAAAAAATGTAAACTCTGCTCAGAAAACTGACTCCGCAAGCCTCTGCTTCCCCTGTTTGCTCTTAATCATTCTTTCATTCTTTAATATTTTCATAAACATTCATGAAGTCTATAAATAAACAGTAAGGTTTGGAACCGAAGTGTCAACACAAGTACTTCGCTGCCTTCCTTTGCTATAATGGGTTTAAGTATGTGGTTGCTCACAATATTGCCGCATTTCTTGCACTAACTCCTTTTAGTATCCATAAGGATAGTGGATGGATAAGAGGGCAGACTCTGAGTTCAGAATGTATGGTCTCAACTTCTAACCTCACAATTATATGAAGCTTATATACAGCTGGATAGCTTTAGGAAAGCCACATCTCAGTCTCCTCACTTGTGAAATGAGAATAATAAGGTTATTTTGAGGATTAAATGAGATGCTATAAGCAAAGCACTTAGTGTGTATACTGAATAATCACTATGTATTTGTTATCTTGGGCTTCCCTGGTGGCTCAGTAAAGAATCCACCTACCAATGCAGGAGATGCAGGTTCAATCCCTGGGTCAGGAAAATCCCCTGGAGAAGGAAAGGGCGACCCACTCCAGTATTCTTGCCTGGGAAATCCCATGGACAGAGGAGCCTGGCAGGGCCTCAGTGCATGGCATCACAAAGAGTGGGACATGACTTAGCGACTGAACAGCGACAACAATTTGTTATCCTTGATTATCACTTCCTAAGAAGCACTACCTCCAATACTAAGTCTTAAAGTCTTGGAGTTTATGAAAAAAAAAAAAAAAATGAATAAGTTCCGGGTGGTGAGGAAAAGAAATCTTTAAACTTGAAACTCTTATCAAGATGGAGAATCATGTCTGTCCCCACATTCCTCAATTGCTTGGGTTGCTGAAAGGCACACCGTGGATGTGATTGCCTAACTGATGCTGTTTGGGGAAGGCATTACACTTCATAAATTATTTGAAAAGGAGCCATTTTGTTTTTATGCTGATATACGAGATCGTTTTGCTGTGCAAAACACAACCAACATGTTTATTTACTGAATGGAGGTCAGTGCCATAAGTTTACATGAAAAGAGAAATCATAACCGTTGTCAAAATTCAAACCAGTTTTGCACCAGAGGTCTATATGGTTTTTCTAACAACTGTCTCAAATGTTGGACAAATGAAAAGGTCAAGTGTACATCAATATGAAAGAATATGAAGGTCCTCATTATTCTTTAGCCTCTTCTGCTACTGAGGCAAGAAAACATTTAAAGTGCATCTCCTCATAATCAATTTCTTTACTTACAAATGTCACTGTGAATGGACATTTTACAGCTGATTAATTTCTGTCCCTTTTTCTCATATGCAGATACAAGACCCAAATGCATACTTCTGGTAGATTTCCTTCCTGCTGATTCAAGTGCTGATTTCCTACAGATCTGCTATCTAAAGCCCTGGCAGAAAAATGATCCTTCAATCTATGCTGCTATGTTGCTTAAATATATCCATCTCTTCTTTTCCAAAATATTTAAAATAAGTGAGTAATTAAACATCTGATTGTAGAAGGTAGAAAACATTGTCATTGCCTTTGTCAAAAAGTCCACATATTAAATATGCTGCACATACAAATGTAGTCAATTAACATTTTAATTAAGGGTAACAAACAATAATTAAACAGATGACATTTTAATTAATTTTCTCAACTGTAAATAGCCTGATGGAAATTATTGTTAAATCTGATTTAAATATTTCTCCTTGCAAAAACAGTGACCTCAAACAACCCATAATGAAAAATGTTTCCCTTTTATGTACTTACATGATCATAATGTCATAGCCATAAATAGCTTTCCAAGTAAAGTTTCTCAGTGTTATTGACCTTGTTCTCTTCACTTGGTATGCAAGCAGTGGTGTAGCTAAATAGTAATTACATCTTTCAAGACACTTGCTTACATCTTGTGAAAAAACACAGCACTAAAGTAACTCAGGGTTGAATACTACCATCAAAGATTCATGCTTGGTCATTAAATCCAGATGAGTCATTTTGTAAAGCTTAGCAAACCAATTCCATGATCTCCCATTTTCATATTGCCATAGGTGAGTGAGACCTGTCCCTGGTTTTGAAACACACTAGGGGTTGCTAATTGTGTCAAGTGGCGTTATTAATTTCTCAAAGCAAAAGATTAGATTGAATTCATTTTGATTTTAAAAATAAACATGAGCCATTCAACACTTGGGAGCAGAGTGGAGTAACAGCATGGCAAACGATGCCTGTTAAGACATTAACAGATAGTAACTCGTCAAGAAAACAGAGTAAGTCCTGCCATTCAGGGCTGCAGGAGGAGAAGGGGACGACAGAGGATGAGACGGTTGGATGGCATCCCCGACTCAATGGACGTGAGTTTGAGCAAGCTCCAGAGTTGGTGATGGACAGGGAGGCCTGGTGTGCTACAGTCCATGGGGTCACAAAGCGTCGGACACGACTAAGTGACTGAACTGAACTGAAATGATCAGGGCTGCCAGATTACCATTAGATAATTAATTAATTTTCAGTGTTGCTTTTTTGTTCCATATTGGGACATACTTATTCCAAAAGACTGTTCAGGGCTCCCCAGGTGGCTCAGTGGTAAAGAATCCACCTTCCAATGCAGGAGAAGTGGGTTCAATCCGTGATCCGAGAAGGTCCCACATGCCTCGGAGCTGCTAAGCCCATGCACCACAACTATGGAACCTGTGTTCTAGAGCCAGAGATCCGCAACTACTGAGCCCACACGCCTTAGAGCCTGTGCTCCACAGTAAGAGAAGTCGTTGCAGTGAGAAGCCCATGTACTTCAACTAGAGAGTAGTCCCACTCTGAAACTAGAGAAACCCAGTATAGCCAAAAAAAAATAAAAAATAGTTCATTATTTATCAGTAATTCTGTATTTCATCTGGCAACTCTTCTTTTATTTATTTTATTGAAGTATAGAAAGTATAGATGATTTACAATTTGTGTTCATTTCTGGTATACAGCAAAGCGATTCAGCTATACATATATATAAAAGTTTGCATTGGCTAATCCCAAACTCCCAATCCATCCCTCCCCTACTCACCTTCCCTCTTGGCAATGTGTTCTTTGTCTCTGAGTCTGTTTCTGTTTCATAGATAAGTTCAATTGTGTCATATTTTAGATTCCATACATGCCTTGCTAATTTTCTTTTTATTTGTTTTTTTTTTTTGGACCTTGCACATGGCTTATGGGATCTCAGTTCCCCGACCAGGGTCTGAACCCAGGCCATGACAGTGAAAGCCCCAAACCCTAATCACTAGACCACCAGGGAACTCTCTAGTAACCATATATTTATTTTCCTAATGGGCTTTCAAGGTTTTTTTTTTTTTTTATTTCAAAGCTTTTCCTTTTTTTGTTTTTTGGCCAAACCATGCAGCATGTGAGTTTAGTTCCTGAACAAGAGATCAAATCTATGTCCCCTGCTTTGAAAGCATGGAGTCATAACCACCAGACTGTCAGGGAAGTCCTGGTAACACTACTTTTAAAAGAACAGTGCCTATAAGATAAACTCACCTTGAGCAACATTTTCTTGGTCTCTGATACAGGGTGAGTTATGGTAAAAATGAGAAATCTGATGGTAGATGATTTTCTGGGCTCCTTGGGAAGGTACTAGGACAGGTCCTTAGCCAGTGTCAAGAAAGCATGTCCAGGAGACAAACATTGCTTATTTAGGAAGCCATATCTGGAGTTTAAAAGTTATTGATCTTTTGTTTAATCCTCTCTGCTTTAACTGTTTTTTTAATTGTAATAAATTGGTCTCAGAGGACTGTGAGCTGCAGCTTGGGGGCTCTCTGTCACAGAAGGAGTCCCTTGGGGTCTATCACACACAGACTTGATGGTTTCCTACAGGGGAATTCCAGGAGGACAACCCAGTTCCCAGAAATGCAGCCTCCAGGGCAAAGTGAGCCTCAGACAAAGAAGTAGGGTCCTTACAGCTTAGGGTGGAGAAGGACAAGGGGACAGAGACACCCATGCACTGCGATGCCAAGAGAGAGGAGAGCAAGGAGAACAGATTCCAGCTTTGGGAAGTTCAAGTGTTTCTTCCTATTGATGATGCTGATCAGGACAAATGGTCTCCTTGAAATCCCTGTTATTTTTAAATCAACAAGATTCGAACTATTATCTTTTAATTCAATTGCATGCTAAGTCGCTTCAGTAGTGTCCGACTCTTTGTGACCCTATACACTGTAACCCACCAGGCTCCTCTGTCAATGGGATTCTCCAGGCAAGAATACTAGAGTGGGCTGCCATTTCCTCCTCCAGGGGGTCTTCCTAACCCAGGGATAAAACTCACATCTCTTATGGCTCCTGCATTGGCAGACAGGCACTTTACCATTAGTGCCAGCTGCAATACCCAATTACCCAGATATTTTGCCAAAGAGAAGTATCAGTTCCAACAGGACAGAACTAGGGCTAATAATCCCCCTCCCTTTCAAAAATATCCCTCTCTTCACCTTCAATTACTCAAAAATCCCATTATAATTTTAAAGTCACTCACTGTACGGTAACTCTACCCCACTATACCTCTGCAGTTCTCATATCTCTTGAGAGAAACTTCCACAGCCTTAAAGAAGGCCCAACTCAAAGAAAGGGTCTCCAGCTGAAAAAAGTGTTTGCTTGTGGTAATGAAAAGCAAACAGAATCTAATCACCTAGCATCAGTGTCTACCTGGAATGTAAGGTCTTTTGCAGGCATCTGTCTCTATACTAGATGCTATCTTTGTTGCTGTCGTTGTTGTTGTTGTTTCCCCAGTATGTGACTGTCATTGTCGCTATTAGCACAACGCAAGCACAAACTTAACATGAGGTTCAAACATACTCGGCACTCAATCCAACAATATTGAAAGTGCAAATAGGGGCTTCCCTGGTGGTGCAGTGGATAGGAATCTGCCTGCCAACACAGCGGATAAGTGTTTGATTCCTGGTCCAAGAAGATTCCACATGCCCTGGAGCAGTTAAGCCTGCGTGCCACGACTACTGAGCCTGTATGCCACAACTACTAAAGCTCTTGCATCTAGAGCCAGTGTTCTACAAGAGAAGCCACAGCAATGAGAAGCCTGCACGCCACAATGAGGAGCAGCCCCTGCTCGCCACAACTAGAAAAAGCCCATGAAAACCAATAAAGACCCAGTGCAGCCATAAATAAAATATATAAACTTTTTTAAAAAAGAAAATTGAATGTACAAATGGATGGACCAATGAATGAAAGTTGGGCAGCCCACAGAAAACCTTAGAGAGAGGTAATCGATGTTTCCCAAGAGGTCTGAAGGCCCACCCCACCCCTACCAGGCAAAGCCAGAAATTCAAGTGTCCTGGCAGAAGTGTAGAGAGTAAGGATGCTGCCTTCTTACTGGACCGGGTGAGGGTCCTCAGACAGACCCCATCACAGAGGATATATTTTAAAGAACTCTTGTGTCCTAGTACATATGGTTAAACTCTCTAAGACCCTGTGCAAGCTTGGCTGGTGAATTCTCTGTTAACTACTAATGAGCTGCAATTCTCTCTTGCTTTCAGCTATAGCCAGGTCCCTTTTGCCTCTTTTCTTAACCCAGGGATTAAAGCCACCCTCTGCCCTCTACAAGTGCACTGACAGCATAATTCCAACATCCTCCAGTCCTCAATTACCATATCTTTCTTTCAAGCTGGCTCAAAACACCTCTCTGTAGAAGCGCCTCTAAATTAACTCATGGAATCCAACTTTACTGTTTTCTCCTTTTATCTGAACCCATACAGACTTACATGTCCAGGTCTTTAGCATATAATTTTAGGTTATTTACTCAGAGAAAGAATGTCAGAGCTTTGTATATTATTGGTACTCCAAATGTAGCTTTAAAAAGTGGGAAGTGAAGTGAAGTGAAGTGAAGTCGCTCAGTCGTGTCTGACTCTCTGCGACCCCATGGACTGTAGCCTACCAGGCTCCTCAGTCCATGGAATTTTCCAGGCAAGAGTACTGGAGTGGATTGCCATTTCCTTCTCCAAAAAAAGTGGATAAGTAAATGAAAATTAGTGCAGAGGAACACAAAAGGCTCTGTTGTTCTAAGATATAATAGTCTTCTGTCATCCATCTTGGAACTCAAGAGTTCAACACACTCATGTAGACCACTTACTTGATGCTCAAAGTATGGTCCACGAACCAGCACCACGTGGAAACTCATTGGAGGTGCAGCATCTCAGGCCTCACCCCTAACCCACCACACATCAGATTCTGCATTTTAACAAGATTCTTGGAGTGCTTTGTATACATAATAAATTTTTAGAAGCACTGACTTCCCCCATTCCCAGCATGAAATCACCTACAAGGAATATCTCTTGAATGGCTTCCATTCAAAGGTCTCTAATTTTGCACAATCAAACCTATCCATTAGGAAGCAGTTTTCCTTCAAAAAGAGTTTAAATTCCTCTTCTCATGGCCTTGGTGAAACAGGAAAGAAGACAGGCCTAGAATTCCAGGCTCAGATGAGAAAGAATAAAATCACCTCCTGGAGAACAACTGATGAAGAATTGATACTTAACACTGGAGGCATTGCAATAACAGCAGGGGTCACAGAGGGAAGTAGGTCTCTGAAAACAAGGCGTGTCCTCAGACAGTACAGAAGCCTATGGCTACACAGTAGCACCCAGCAGAAGCTAGGGGTCATCAGAACCAGACCAGAAAAGAGACAAATGTGCAGACTGTCCCAAGTCTTAGTGGTGAAAAAATGGAAATTTAAGTCACAGCCCCACTGGCTCATTTGTGCCTAGAGTTAGTGTGCCAGGAGCCAGATAGAGCACTCCACAACTGTAATAGACAATTAGTATTATTATACCATTCCATAGATTGCATAATTGAAAAAACCAGAAAGATTGTGAAATTCACTCCAAGAAATCCAAGTGAAACTGACTCATAGGACTCAGAACGAATCTGGCTCCCAAGCTTGTCCTTCAAACTCTGCTCCCCCACGTCCGTCTACTTAAAAGTGAATAAAGAGTGAGCGGTTTTTATTGCAGAGTGTGGACTCAATCATGTTTAATTACCCCTTTGGTTGGCTTTATAAAGTCCTGAAGGGCTGAAGAAACCCTTCAGACATATTACTACTCACTCACATCTGAATTAGGAAGACCCTACCTCAAAAAGCCGGATGGCCATCATAGTGAGCTTAGGAGGCTGGCATTATAAAGTGCTGTCTTAACAAGGTGGCTTTTTCCTTTTCCAGGTGGCACATACTAAATGGTACAATGGACATAAAATTTTAGCAAAAATGAAGCACTTCTCCTTCTTCGGAGAAGAGCAGTTGCTGGTATGACTAAGTGTGTGGCCACTTGGCCCTGGGGTGCAGAAAGACTTTTGGGAAGGTCAGATTTCATGAGGGCAGCACTGGGTACCCTAAATTCTGAAGGCCTCCCAACCTGGCTCAAAGGGTTGATTTTAGTTCTTAGAGCCTGTGCTATCCCAGACCCATCTTCAGCCATCACCTCCCTAGAGAATATCACATCTCACACTCTTACAATAAACTCAGTCATCCAAAGACTATGGTCACCTCTGAATATATAGCCCAACCACCTCCAGAAAAGCCCTCACTCACAGCACCCTGGTAAGAAGTAACACCTCTTCTAAAGATCTGCTTGTGTCATAAAAGAAAAAATACCCCAAAACACAATTAAGGGTGATTGTGAAAAGCCATATCACACTAAGGAGTCATCAACAACTAAATATATCAGGTGATTTTCTGAAAGATGCTCAGTCACATTGCCATTTCTGCCCTTCATCACCACTGTCCTCACATATTCTTTGTCTCTCTGAGTTTAAAGCTCTCTGTCGGGCTTTAAAAAATACACATCAAGACTTATCAAAAGTGTGAAAAGAGATATAGGCAGCACATAGAAGGAAAAGCTGCTTCCACTTAGTTTATGATGACAAACCTAAAGACAGGGTAGTACAGACTTTGAAGGGTCTTTAGACAGCTAGACACTACCCTCTCCTTCTACAGGCAGTATTACATGTAAATTGCATTTTATATTCTGAATGTTTATCAGTTTCTCATTTGCATTCCAAAGTCTTTTAATTCTGTAGTTCAAAAAAGCTTTAATATCAGACATTACTAAGCCACTTTTAAATTACTCTTACTATTTCTCACTTGCTAATTATTGAATTTTCATGTTTATTTTTAATCTTGAAGATAAGGAAACTGCTAACTTTCCTCCACCTCTTATCACTTTAGGGGAAAAGTGAACAAATAGAGTGTAGAAACTACAAGAATAAGAAAGACTGGCAAGACACATGGATACAATGGTGAGGGGGGATGGGGAACAAAGTAGATATTCAGGCTCAAGTTCCCATGTGGGTTTTACCACTTACTGAGTAAGTGTGAACAAGTTCATCAACCTCTATGAATCATGTTTTCATAATTTGGTAAATAAGCAAAATACCCACCTTGTAAGGCTGGTCTAAGGAACAACACTGGATAAAGTTTACCTTAAAATCAAGATGTGATCATGACTGAGTACTTATAACAAAGGAAATATTCTACCAGTCCAATTAACAACTTTATTCTGTTTTCAAAAACACTTACGCTAGATTGTAAATTCCATTCTGATTTACATATTGTCTAATCTGACTTCAGTTTATCTTCACATTCAGACTCCTCAGTACTCAATAACTGATTCCAGGGGAAGATGGGTCAAGAGAGTTCTTAGGTGGCTCTTTCCTTGGCGAGTTTGTTTTTGAGTCCTTGTTATAAATGAATGTAGATATTACGAGACAGATACTATTTATTTAAATTGGAAGCACAACTGATGACACTTGGAGAAAACAATTATAAGATCCCTGAAGAAATTTTTCAAAGAGGAAAACTGAATAAAATTATTTTCAGACACATTTAATGGAACTAGAGTTCAAATGCTATATGATACTTAGCAATTCTTAACAATTTGGAAACATCTGTCAGTCAAAATTAAATTATAGACAATCTATTTGCAGAATAACAAATCAGTCAATCTTATTAGAATGAATTACAAAAATTTCCTAAAGCTCTTGGGTTTCTTAAGGAGTTTAACACCTCCCATTTTCTCAATGTCAACATCAGATCACATTAATCACAAGACCATAACCCACTTACTTAAAGGGTATATTACACAACCTGCTGTGAAATACTGTATCTTTAGCATTTGTATCACTTGGGACAATGAAAGGAAGAATTCATTAATGAAGTGTGAGGTTCATTTTATTTATAGTCCATGGGAAAGGCATATTTCACAGCCATCAGAAGCACTTCCACAGGCAAGAAGTCTCAGTTAAACCAAGTACCATCCAAACCTAGTGCAAGTCCAATCCCAGTGTCCCTGGCTGTCAGACATACAGCAAAGAGAGGAATTTGTTTTTAAAAAATTGATTGCTGAGGGACTATGAGAATGTGGGATAAGGTCAAATCCAGACCATTGCTAGAACTTTCATGTGAGGGACACCTCTGCCACCAAACCAGAGGGGAAAAGAAAAGGTAGGTTTGGCGATTGGCTTGTTAGAAGGTCTGGTGGACACTGAGATGGTTCAGGGCCAATACTGTCAATTTGCTCTGTAAAGTGGTAGAAAGTCATTTATTGAAAGGCAGCTGGGAGGGTATGATTAAAAATAATTACCGTGGAGGTGTTAGGGAAAGTTTTTTCGGACACTGAGGAATGTCTGGCAGTTTGAAGGTGGTGAGTATGAGCTATGAGAAGCTTCAAACATCCCCAGCCAGTGTGTCCATTTCTTCTCCTAGATCAGACTCCTCAGGCCTTGATTGAGTTTATATCGTCAGCACCTAGGACAGCTCCTGGCATAAAGGAGTATCTGGATTCAATGACATATGACAGATACCTGAATTGTCTGACTATAAACAAGCTGTATGTTAGACTTCTTAATATTTGCAAAATACAAGTGACTTCTACAGAAATTCAACACGAAGGAAAACCTGAGGCCTAGACTTTGCATTCAAGATTGGCCAATGGCCCAAGGCAGGAGAGTCCAAGTGCAGGGGATCTGGAGAGTGTGGGTGTGAAAGTTAGACGGCTGCCCAGTCAATTCTGCCGAACATGACCTGGAGTGCAGTGGGGTTCCAGACACAGGATGAAGGGAATCCGCAGAAGCACCACCAGACTCTGATTCTTCTAGGAAAATGATGCTTTGCAGGCTAGAATCAGGAGAAAAGCTTTGAAGGAGACCCATCATTCTTGACAGTCCAGCTTTCCAGGTTTGCAAAAAGCACTCTTCCCTGGAACTTAGAAAAATAACAGAGCAAACCTAGCTGTCTTTCTCAGGATCCAGCTCCTATCCCCACCTGCAACCTTCTAGTTTCTTCTCACTGCTTCCATCCTGGCACATGAGGCTCCATCTTCTCCAAATCATTTCCTGGTTTACTCCAAAGTATTTCCATGTCATTTTAAGTTCTAAGCGCTGTGTGGGATCTCCTCTCCCAGGTACTACTTCCTACAAAAAGTTGTCTTTTCCAGAAGAAAGGGAAAGATATCATACATACACACACACACACACACACACACACACGATGGAATATTACTCAGACATAAAAACTGAAATAATGCCATTGGCAGCAACATGGATGGACCTAGAGATGATCATACTAAGTGAAGTAAGCCAGAAAAGACAAATATCATAAGGGATTGCTTATATGTAGAATCTTAAAAAAATTATACAAATGAATTTATTTACAAAACAGAAGTAGACTCACAAATATAAAAAGCAAACTTATGATTACCAAAGGGGAAAGGGGAAGAGGGATAAATTGGGAGTTTAAGATCAATAGATACACACTACTATGTATAAAACAGATAAACAGTAAGTACCTTCTGTATAATACAGAGAACTATATTCAATATCTTGTAAGGATCTAAAATGGGGCAAAATCTAAAAAAGAATATTTATATGTATGTATAATAAAGATGAAAAAGAATACTGATTACTTTGTTCTATCATCTTTTTTTTAACTCAGTCTAGAAATATGAAGATGGATATTGATAAAAAAGATGCCTAAACATATTACAAAAGACATGAGGGGTTACAGAAATTAAACTCTGCTTGTTCTCTAAATTCAGGAATATTAGAATTAGAGGCACCCCTCGAAGCTTGAAGAAGGTGCCTTGAAAATAAATAAAAGGGAGTGCTACTTTACACAGCAGGGGCCAAACATGAAACTCTTTGTTTTGAGAATTGGTACAGACTTGAAGAGATAAGCAGATTCCAAGAAGCACTTAGGATGACGGTTCCAACATAGAGTTAAATAGACATTAGAGCTATTTACTTTACCAGCAGAGTGCATTACCGCTCACTTCCTACATAAGTGCCACATGTGTGCTTATCACAGCCATAGCATGAGCAGCATACGTCCAGTTTGGTCAGCGCTAACCTTGCATGGCATCTGTAGTGCTTCTATACTCTAAAACCAGAGCTCTGTTGTTTGGGGAAACTTTACTTTCTTAAAACAGAATGCAGTTCTTTCTGTGACTCATCCTACATAACTCAACTGTCATCAATCACTGGAAATAAAATATCTTCTAAAAGACTTAGTTCGTTGAACAAGGACAGGAGGGAGGTCAGAGAAGACTATATCCTGGCCATGAGCTGAATGTCTTTCTAAACCATGTGTCCTGGGGGAGAGAAAAACTGCATTCTCAGGTACACTAGATGTGCAGTAGGTAGATACTGACCCATGTAGGAAGGCAAAGAGAAAAATGAGAAAGAAGTTACCCAGAACCAAATGGCAAGTTTGATTCACAAAAGTTTTATTTACAAATATCATCATGCAGAATCCTCAAAATCCAATCAATTCAGTCCAGTTCAGTCACTCAGTCGTGTCTGACTCTTTGTGACCCCATGAACCGCAGCACGCCAGGCCTCCCTGTATATCACCAATTCCCGGAGTTCACCCAAACCCGTGTCCATTGAGTTGGTGATGCCATTCAACCATCTCATCTGTCGTCCCCTTCTCATCCTGCCCTCAATCTTTCCCAGCGTTAGGGTCTTTTCAAATGAGTCAGCTCTTCACATCAGGTGGCCAAAGTACTGGAGTTTCAGCTTCAGCATCAGTCCTTCCAATGAACACCCAGGACTGATCTCCTTTAGGATGGACTGGTTGGATTTCCTTGCAGTCCAAGGGACTCTAAAGAGTCTTCTCCAACACCACGGTTCAAAAGCATCAATTCTTTGGCACTCACCTTTCTTTACAGTCCAACTCTCACATCCGTACATGACTACTGGAAAAACCATAGCTTTGACCAGACAGACCTTGGTCAGCAAAGTAATGTCTCTGCTTTTTAATATGCTGTCTAGGTTGGTCATAACTTTCCTTCCAAGGAGTAAGTGTCTTTTAATTTCATGGCTGCAATCACCATCTGCAGTGATTTTGGAACCCAAAAAATTAAAGTCAGCCACTGTTTCCACTGTTTTCCCATCTGTTGCCATGAAGTGATGGGACTGGATGCCATGATCTTAGTTTTCTGAATGTTGAGTTTTAAGCCAACTTTTTCACTCTCCTATTTCACTTTCATCAAGAGGCTCTTTAGTTCTTCTTCATTTTCTGCCATAAGGGTGGTGTCATCTGCATATCTGAGGTTATTGATGTTTCTCCTGGCAATCTTGATTCCAGCTTGTGCTTCTTCCAGCCCAGTGTTTCTCATGATGTACTCTGCATATAAGTTAAATAAGCAGGGTGACAATATACAGCCTGGACGCACTCCTTTTCCTATTTGGAACCAGTCTATTGGTCCATGTCCAGTTCTAACTGTTGCTTCCTGACCAGCATACAGGTTTCTCAAGAGGCAGGTCAGATGGTCTTATAGTCCCATCTCTTTAAGAATTTTCCACAGTTTATTGTGATCCACACAGTCAAAGGCTTTGGCATAGTCAATAAAGCAGAAACAGATGTTTTTCTAGAACTCTCTTGCTTTTTCGATGATCCAGTGGATGTTGGCCATTTGATCTCTGGTTCCTCTGCCTTTTCTAAAACTAGCTTGAACATCTGGAAGTTCACAGTTCACATATTACTGAAGCCTGGCTTGGAGAATTTTGAGCATTACTTTACTAGCATGTGAGATGAGTGCAATTGTGTGTTAGTTTGAGCAGTCTTTGGCATTGCCTTTCTTTGGGATTGGAATGAAAACTGACCTTTTCCAGTCCTGTGGCCACTGCTGAGTTTTCCAAATTTGCTGACATATTGAGTGCAACACTTTCACAGCATCATCTTTTAGAATTTGAAATAGCTCAACTGGAGTTCCATCATCTCCACTAGCTTTGTTCATAGTGATACTTCCTAAGGCCCATTTGACTTCACATTCCAGGATGTCTGACTATAGGTGAGTGATCACATCATTGTGATTATCTGGGTCGTGAAGATCTTTTTTGTACAGTTCTTCTGTGTATTCTTGCCAACTTTTCTTAATATCTTCTCCTTCTATTAGGTCCATACCATTTCTGTCCTATTGAGCCCATCTTTGCATGAAATGTTCCCTTGGTATCTCTAATTCTCTTGAAGAGATCTCTAGTCTTTCCCATTCTATTGTTTTCCTCTATTTCTTTGCATTGATTGCTGAGGAAGGCTTTCTTATCTCTCCTTGCTATTCTTTGGGACTCTGCATTCAAATGGGTATGTCTTTCCTTTTCTCCTCTGTTTTTTGCTTCTCTTCTTTTCACAGCTATTTGTAAGGCCTCCTCAGACAGCCAATCAATAACATAATTTTAAGAAAATGTGCATAGAGGGACTTCCCTGGTGGTCCAGTAGTTAAGACTGTGCTTTCACTGCAGGGGGGCATGGATTCAATCCCTGGTCAGGAAAACTGAGATAAGATCCCACATGCCATGTGTTGCAGCCAGAAGAAAATATGTATACAAACGGGTTGGAATCACATGTCATGATTATTTAAGGAAGTAGAGAAAGAGTGAATTAGTCAATTTTCCCACGTGGCTCAGCAGTAAAGAATCCACCTGCCAATACCGGAGACGCAAGAGACATGGGTTCAATCCCTGGGTCAGGAAGATCTCCTGAAGGAGGAAACGGCAACCCACTCTTGTATTTTTGCCTAAAAAATCCCATGGACAGAGGAGCCTGGTGGACTAGAGTCCATGGGGTCGCAAAGAGTCAGACATGACTGAGCACACACACACACGTGCTCATTTTAATATAGAATCTGTGTAACTGGAAGAAAGTCAAAGAATCTCTGAGCTTGAAACATGGGGCTCAGCACGGGAGAGGAGGGTGGTGAAAACTGAGCAGTGGGTCACTTTGATGGCTAACAGGCATTTAATAACCACCAGTACGCACTATTACAGGAGTCTAGCAGGGATTGGCTGTATCTACAGGGTGGCCATGTCATAAGAAAGATTTCTGAGAAAAAGTAACTGTGTACTAAGATCATTCACCCCTCTTTGACAAAATCATGTTTTGGTGCACACACATGAGGAATTCTAGGAAATAGCTCGGAGAAGGCAATGGCCACCCACTCCAGGACTCCTGCCTGGAAAACCCCATGGACGGAGGAGCCTGGTAGGCTGCAGTCCATGGGGTCTCGAAGAGTCTGACACGACTGAGTGACTTCACTTTCACTTTTCACTTTCATGCATTGGAGAAGGAAATGGCAACCTACTCCAGTGTTCTTGCCTGGAGAATCCCAGGGATGGTGGAGCCTGGTGGGCTGCCGTCTATGGGGTTGCACAGAGTCGGACATGACTGAAGTGACTTAGCAGCGGCAGCAGCAGCAGGAAATAACTGATCCTCTATAATGATACTTATGTGTAAACATTACAAGGTAATCCACTCCATTGAGCAAGAGCCACTGAATTCCTCCCCCAGTCCAATCCTAGAGAAGCCACAGAGGAAAAGTGCATGTATCTGAAGACCTGATAGAAAGATTCTGCAGAAACTCTGGGGAGAAAAAGATTGGTAGTAACCATTAGGCAAAAAAAAAAAAAAAAAAAAGGCAGGGAAGAAGGGAAGAGCAATGCATGGACAGACAGGCTGGGGTGTGCATATGAGTCGTGTTCTTTGTAATCCATAGAACTTTACTTATGCTCAATGTGTGCTCAGGTGCCGACTCTTTCAGATCCCATGGGCTGCAGACTGACAGGCTCCTCTGTCTGTGGAATCTTCCTGGCAAGAATACTAGAGTGGGAACTTTACTTGCCCCTTACTAAAAGACCAGCAGCACCAGCCCACCCTGCAGGGTAACTCAGGGGACAGCTGGAGACAACTCTGGCTGCTGTTGGGAGAAGCTAAAACAGGCACAGTCTGAGTAGCCTGCTCCTGAGGGGTCCGTCCACCTACCTGTCCCCACCAGAGCCCTAGGTTAGGACTAGAAAACCAACATAGAAAAGATGTAGGAAGAGAGAAGGTCAGAGCAGAAGCAGAGAGAGGTTCAGAGTTTCTTAGCAAGGGGGAGCAAATGTGACATTCAAGTCCAGACTCGGAGCTATGAACTCTCTAAGCCAGGGCACACCATTAACCTCCCCTCCTAAAACCCACCACGGCTAGATCTGACTCTGGTCAGGACTATATGTTCTCCTTTATTAATGCATCACATAATAAGATTTTGGCTCAGATGGTAAAGAATCCGCCTGCCAATGCAGGAGAACTGGGTTCATTCCCTGAGTCAGGAAGATCCCCTGGAGAAGGGCATGGCAACCCACTCCAGTATTCTTGCTTGGAGGATCCCATGGACAGAGGAGCCTGGCAAGTTACAGCCCATGGGGGTCACAAGAGTCAGACACAACTGAGCAACTAACACTTTCACTTGAACAAAATTTAGTGGAAAGTCTAATAACTACTGTAATTTTTAACAGAACCACAGCCAAATCACAACAAGCAGGTAGCTTGAATAAGAACACCTGGGCTATTGCTGACACTGAAATTTAAGGAATTGGTTGTGGGTAGAACTGAGGGATAAAAGTAGAAAACAGGGCAAGGTTTACAGTGCAATACCATTGATGAACATTAAAAACACATTCACTGCAAAACAATACTGCAGACTTAACAAGGATACACACAGATTTAAGATACCACATATTTAAGACATAGATCAAAGACACCAGAGTGAATTGTAAAAGAGAGAAGTGAATTAGAGCAGAGATCATAGAAGACGAAAGAGAAAGAAAATAAAACAAGAAGAGGACTTTGTACCCATCAATGAGGATGATGCAGTATAAACTAAAGAGGATGATTTACTTAACTCTCTGGACCTGAGATCTCATTAAAACAAACAAATACCACCTTGACAGATGATTGGAGGCTGAAAATAAGAAGTAATTGGCATTTATTAGAATAGATAGAAAAGCAGATAGCAATGAAAGAGTTTACACAAATGAACAGAGACTTTGTCAGGTCTAATAGCCCTAAAATTGCTGTTTGCAGAGATCCCCTTACTCCAACTCAAGAGAGTATACTATTGAGGCCAGGTCAGGGAAAAGAGCCTGACAGGCTGGAGAAGATAGAGGGCAGCACCGAGAACAGGCTTCTGGATGGCTCAACACAGATTGTCTTTTTCGGCTCGGATATGACACCCTCCCTGTCCACTGTCTTGTCAGGGGGACACAGGGTAGACTCAGGAATCCAGTGGCTGTGCAGACATGTGGTAGAGATGGGCCATCACAACCATACCCAAAAGATGGCCAAATATAATCTTTTGGTCTTTTTTAGCACCCTCTAGCTGTAGGTGGCAGCAATACACATTAAGTAGCTAGTTGCTGCTGCTGCCAAGTCCCTGGGATTCCCCAGGCAAGAACACTGGCGTGGGTTGCCATTCTCTTCTCCAATGCATGAAAGTGAAAAGTGAAAGTGAAGTCGCTTAGTAGTGTCCGACTCTTTGCAACCCCAGAGACTGCAGCCCACCAGGCTCCTCCATCCATGGGATTTTCCAGGCAAGAGTACTGGAGTAGGTGGCCATTGCCTTCTCCGAAGTAGCTAGTTGGTGGTCCCCTAACTTGCTACAAGGTGGAAATAGTGCAGATATGTGCTTTCCAGCGTTCAGGTTTGGTAAAGGTAGGCAGCAGAGAGGAACAGGGCATAATGATGCCTGGCTGGAGCAGGACACAGAGAAGGGAAATGTAGCCTTTGATTTCAGCTCTCCTGGATAAGGTTCAAGCCATTTTTCTTATGAACAGATCTGATTCACAAGGTTCTTTTTTTTCTAAGATTACTAAGATTCTAAGCTAAGTCTTTTAGTCACTGTTTGATAATAAGATGCAAGATAAAGTACTTGTGAACACAGAAAATTAATGGAAGGAAACACTGTCTGAGTGTATACTGAATTTAGCCACCAGCATCTATTTTTAAAGATGACCTAATTAATTGTTACTTAGAATATGGAGAGAAAAAAAACGTAGGCAAACCTTTTAGATAAATTACTATTGACTTTAAATGTATGACATTGTTGAAGCAGTTTTACAAAAGCTTATAGAATGATTTTAAAACAGTTGTCAAACATGCCAGGAAAAATACATGAGGGTAGAAAACTATTGAGTCTCTGAGGAGAAAAAAAAGGATGGTATTGAAAACTGACCTTAAAAAATCTCTTACCAATCTCTGTGTATCTCTTTAAAATGTGTGTGTGTTAAGTCGCTTCAGTTGTATCCAACTCTTTGTGACCTTATGGACTGTAGCCCATCAGGCTCCTCTGTCCATGTGATTCTGTAGGCACGAATACTGGGATGGATTACCATGCTCTCTTCCAGGAGATCTTCCCAACCCTACTTCTTTTACATCTCCTTCACTGGCAGGAGGGTTGGGAAGCCCCCTTAACATACTCCTCATTTAGTAAACAGATTTGTAGTTATTTTACCACAGACTCATTCTCACCACTGTGCCTGTATATAGTCATTGACCTTTACACTGCTCTTTTTCTTCCATGAGAGTTAATGTTATTTAAATGGAAACTAGATCAAAGAGGGGACTTGCCTCTTTATTAAATTAGAGCATTCTAAAATTTAAACAAAATAACCCAAATGTTGGATTTCCCCCTAAAGGACTGATACTGCACTTTAGGGCAATAAAACATGCTTGAAAGGCTGAAGCATACTACTTTGTTATTTTTGCAAGTAAAAGATGATTCTGAAAATTGGCTTTACTTCCACAGTCAGAAAGCAAAGCTAAAGAACAAATACTCTAATGGAATGTAAAAAAACATATTTAATAGGGAGATTTTATAAAAGTCTTGGCTAAGCATGAGAAAACTAGAAAATGGTATCCTAAAGCCTTTTAACACACATCTCTTTCAAGAAAACACTAATCTAGTACTACAGCAAAGGAGAGGTAGCCCATATACATATTCTGCTTAAGCAAATAGCCAGCCAATATTACAGCTCATCCTTCAGAGAAAGGTAGTGAGTGAGCTTTTCAAAGCTACACCAAGCTGGGCATTCAGGCTTGAATGGTAGAATAAACTGGCTTATGTCAATTCCCTCTCCCAACTCTAATGAAACAAAAACTAGGGGGGGAAAAGTAAAACAAAAGTCGACCAACACTTGATAAAGAAAAGCCTCGAACCTAAGGCTGTCACCTGTGAAAACAGTGAGAGGGCAAAGAGGAGATTCTGAAGTGGAGCAGAGGGCACTGTGAAAGAAGGTTCAGTCACCGTGACACACACACACACACATTCCCACACAGTCCTCACAAGTTACCCTGGGGAGCCGTAACATCCCGAGTCCTCACATGAGTAATAAATCTGGAGAGAGGCAAGATGAGTGGGCTGCCTTTTTTTTTTTCTCCCTCCTCTGGGGAGTTATGGAAAGGCTGCCGGGAAAAATAGCCTCTGGGCAACAAGATGAATTGGAGGAGGCTCTAAAGCACGTGAGGACCCCCTCCTGGGGGCAAACACGTAGCATCACCTGGCTCAGAAGTGAGAATGGCATCCAGAAAAGCTAGCATCTCCCTCCACTCAGCCTGCCTGCTCACTGCTATGTTCTCAGCAATTAGCAAAGCAGATCAACCCCCCAAAAATTCAAAGCCCAGGGGACTTCCCTGATGGTCCAGTGGTTAAACCTTCACCTCCCAATGCAGGGGTGAGGGTTCAATCCCTGGTTGGGGAGCTAAGATCCCACATGCACTGTCGCCAAAAAAAAAACAAAAAATAAAACAGGAGCAATGTTGTGACAAATTCAGTAAACACTTAAAACAACAACAAAGCCTGATGAATGGATAAAGAAGTTGTGATACATATATACAATGGAATATTACTCAACCATTAAAAAGGGATGCATTTGAGTCAGTTCTAGTGAGGTAGATGAACCTAGAGTCTGTTATACAGAGTGAAGTATGTTAGAAAGAGAAAAACAAATTCCATATATTAACACATATGTATGGAATCTAGGAAATGGTACTGATGAACCGATTTGCAGAGCAGACATAGAGACGGAGACATGAAGAACAGACTTGAAAGTAGCACTGAACCATATACGCCACCACGCATAAAACAGATGGCTAGTGGGAAGTTGCCGTATAACCCAGGGAGCTCAGCGTGGTGCTCCGTGACAACCCAGAGCGGTAAGATGGGATTTGGGATGGGAGGAAGGTTCGGAAGGGAGAGGACATATGTGTACTTGTGGCCAATTCACACTGTTGTATGGCAGAAGCCAACACAATATTGTAAAATATCCTCCAATTAAAAATAACTTTTAAAAAACAAAGCCTGAGTTGTCTTTTCTTAATAGAAACAAGTGGACCTCAGTCATGGGGGAGAGACAGTCAAGTACTGTGGTTATTTTGAGATGATGGGATTGAGGTCATCATTTTCACTTTCTTCTCTACACTTTTCCGATTTGCTTCAATAGACTTTATAATGAACTTGAGATTTTTATACAAAACAAATTTTTTTTCTTTAAAAGATAATGAAAGCAAGAAATGAGACTGTGACATTTAGCTCACCACATAGATTTTTAAGAATTGTGAACCTATGGTAGGGTTATGACAAACCATACCATGTTCCCATCTTCATCAAATAAACCCAATCCAGTTGGTACTTTGACCTGTAAGAGGAGAAAAAAAAAAAGAAAGAAACGAAGAGACAAATAGCAAGAGTTAGGAAAAACAGGAAGAGCAAAGGAGGAAACTGGTCTGAGAGATATGGACAGCCAGGTCCATTGTAGAGCAGCCAGGCAAGATGGAACCTGTCTTCTGACCCTAGCTTTCAACCCCACCCCACACTCTTCTGAGTCAACTCTCCCATCACCCAAGTCACCACAAGCCCTGACACCCAGTTTCTGGCATCTATAGTCAGGACAACAAGTGAAGTGGGTGGACATGAGATGTAGGTTACAGTGAAATGCATGTGTGTCCCTGTGTCCATGTTGTATGCATGTGCTATGTGTGTGTGTGCGTGTGTGTGTGTGTTCACAGAAATTCTTCTTAAGCAGAACAGATAGACTTACTCTAAATGGGAACAGCTGATCTCTGAAAGTCTTTTCAGTCTTTACTTGAATGTACTTTTTCTACCAATGAAAAATAATAATTTAAAGAACTAATCTCGATAAGATATGAATAGGCTTCCCATATGGCACTAGTTGGTAAAGAACCCACCTGCCAATGCAGGAGACAAGAGACTTCGGTTTGATCCCTGGGTCAGGAAGATCCCCTAAAGGATGAAATGGGGTCAACCCACTCCAGTATTCTTGTCTGGAGAACTGCATGGACAGAGGAGCCTGGGGGGCTACTGTCCACAGGGTCGCACACAGTCAGACATGACTGAAGCGACTTGGCACGGCAGGCCGTAAGATATGAATAAATAAGACATTCATAATGACCAGCAGGAGAAGGAAATGACAACCCACTCCAGTATTTTCGCCTGGAGAATCCCATGGACAGAGGAACCTGGCAGGCTACAGTTCATGGGGTTGCAAGAGTTGGACATGACTTAGTGACTAAATCACTACCACCAATGACCAGCAACCCTTGTGGCTCAGCTAGTAAAGAATCTGCCTGCAATGTGGGAAACCTGGGTTTGATCCCTGAGTTGGGAAGAGCACCCGGAGAAGGGAAAAGCTAACTACTCCAGTATTCTGGCCTGGAGAATTCCCAGTCCATAGGGTCGCAAAGAGTTGGACACAACTGAGTGACTTTCACTTTCACTTTCAATGACAAAGCAAGATTTAAAGAAAGTGCAAAAGAATGATGCAATCTTCTGTCGCTATTGACCATATTTCAGCAAATCTAACATAGCACCTTAGATGAGACAATGTGCCATTCTTTTATGCCATTATGGGAAAAAAAATACTACCAAGTCAACTAGAACTTGGCTCTTTCTTATCACTTGAACTGTGGGACAGTTCTGGTTCCCAGGATTTTCAAATGCAGATCTTAAAGCAGATGAAAGGCAATAAGTCTCATCACTCACTCTCTTCACTAGCTTGTGATTCTTGATGGATCCCTTAACCTTCTTGGTCTGTTTCTTCAACTATAAAAGTGCTGGACTTTTATATGTGTATCATGTGTAAAATTTCTTTATGTTATAAAAATAATGTAGCTTCAGATCTCTGTTTTTCTCCCAGAATTAAGACAGTCTAAGGCCCTGAAGCCTTTCAGGCTGTGAAGAATGGGAGGTCAAGGTGGATTTTACTGCTTGGAGAGCCTCAGGAGGGTCTGAACCTCATTGGTACTCCAACCTCAGCTCCATCGGTGAAGCCTCCTCCTTGACTCACCGAACATCTCTCACCAACACCTCCACTCAGAGCTGGTTCCCCCTTGCTTTGTCCTCCTTCCTGGTGCCTCATTCCTGGCCCTTTTTCTTCCAGACCAGAAGAGAAAGATACAGAAAGGAAGACCCAAGGTCTCTCTTCCATCTAACCATGACTTTGGCTTTCTTCCAGTTGGGGAATGGTTGCCTAGGTAACCAAGTATTAACTGACACTAATTCCTATGCTCTCTTTTTGTTAGACTAACCATTCTTTTGTTTTCTCCCTCTTGTCTTACTTGGGAGTTAATAGTAAAAGGATTTATTTAACCAGACTCTGCATTTTATAACCCCTGCCAGCTTCCAGCAGCAAACTCCAAACTGCTTCTTACTGGAGGCTTGTCTTAAATGAACCAGAACTACTTTTTCTCATCTAAATATTTTAAACCTAATTGGAAGACAGCAAAGCAAAGCAAGTTCAAAACGCAGTTAGGGGAGCTTCCTTACGCCTTGATTTATCAGTGTCTGAGGCTGGTATCCTGAAATATAGCTCTTGTTTTATAGCATCGAGATCTGCTGAAAATTGGAATGGTTTTGAAAGGGAAAAGGGAAAAGTCTTCCTTTACCAAGATATCTAACCCTACTGGCTTATCAGTATTGACAGAGGAGATCATTTTCTTTAGTTGTATGGCTAGTGGGTGACAGAGCCAGGGTCTGGGGTACAGTGTGGTGAAGGCAAGCCTCAAAGTCATCCTTAGAAGCATATGGGTGATGCTGGGTGAGTGTATGGCAGTTCCAGATCTACTCTATGCTTCTCCATCCTGCTATGTCCCTGGGAGGCCGATTTCTATGAACCATAGCAGCCTGTTGAGTTTAGTCAATGGAAAGGACTTGTCAGGGCTAAGGAAGCAGGAAGGAAGTAAATCTGGGATACTTATGGCCCCCATTCCCTCTCTGCTGGGTTTCTCTGCCCAAGGCCATAGCTCTCGCCAGGCAGACCTCTCCTCCAACTCCAGGTCTCCATGGGTTTCAGGAATCTCTTCAAGCCTGGATAGAGGTCAAAGTAGCTTTCCATACAGCTAAGCCTTGAATGCTTCTCTAACCCTTGTTGTATTTCCTCAACCCTTAACCCTTTGGAAATTGGTCCTGTAGTAGCAACTTTCTTCAGAAATCCCAATTTCTTTGGCTGTGACAATGATACTGTGATTATTTTTGAAAGGGGTCTTTATCTTTTAGAGATACATATGGAGATATTTAGGGATAAAATGACATTTAAATGAAGTTTGTTTGGCCATGAGTTGATAATTGCCAAAGCTAAGAGATTGGTAAATGAGTACATGGGTCTTCCCTACAATTTTCTGTTTTTGTCCATGTTTACATTTTTTCATCATAAAAACATTTTAATGGGAAAAATCTCTATTGAACAGCACCCTTTGGAGTATGCTCTTTGTTTCCCACGGGGACCTGGACTGATATAGGAGTAGTGAAAGTCGCTCAGTTGTGTCCGACTCTTTGCAACACTATGGACTATAACCCGCCAGGCTCCTCTGTCCATGGAATTTTCCAGGCAAGAATACTGGAGTGGGTTGCCATTTCCTTCTCCAGATACAGGAGTAGATGAGGAGGCAATAAAGAATCAGCAAGATGAATATGGCCCATTATACAAGGTTCCCTGGAACTATTGCTAAAAACCAAGGGCCCCAAATAATCTGTGGTCATTTCTAAACTGGAACTAGACAGTAAAACTTCACTAATTCATTCTGATTGGGAGAACAATTCAATCAGACTCAGAAAAAAAATCAATGATTTTTTTTTAATTTTTAGGACTTTAATGTTTATTTTCAGCCTCACACTGGCCTTCATGGACTCTACAATGTTAATTCACAATGTACATTTTTTGGCAAATCTTTACGGAAAACTTCATTTATAGCTGTCTTATACATGTTTTTCCTCATCTAGCATAAAGTTCCTGGTCTTTTCCTCTGCATTTCAAAACTCACCCACCTCAAAACTCAGATTGTTTGACCTCTTCTTTAAAGTATGTCTGGACCTTCTTTAAAGTATGTCTGGACCCAAAATGAACTCTCCATTTTAGGATCACACTGCTTCACTTTTAGGATCACTTGCTCAGTCACCAGATGACTTTGAGCAAGTAGTTATCCTCTCACTGCCTCAGTTTTACCACCTGTAAAATGGAACCCATAACAAAATGCACTCACTGAGATTTGCATGAATATTAAATGAGTCTACTTGGAATTGGCTGATCCTCAGCTTTCAATCAATGTTAACTACTATAATCACCACTTATTCAACAAATATATATAGTAAGCACCTGCTATGTGTCTGTTTTTTTAAGTCCTGAGGATACAACAGTAAACAAAACTAAACCCTTGTCCTCCTAGAGCTTCCTTTCAGCAGAAAAGACAGATAATAAACACATAAACAGGTAAATATCAAGGTTTCCAACTGTGCTGAGTACTATGAAGAAACTAAAACATAGTAAAAGTGATGGGAGATATTATTTTTAGATAAGGTACTCTGGAATTGCCTCTCTAAGATGGTGACATTTTGATGAAAAGACACATTGAAATTAGCTTTTAAACCAGCTTCACTACAAGAGAAAAATCTCTTAGATAAATATCAAAACAGCAAAGGTTTGGGAACCCTATGTTTTCCAACATAGTAGTAATGATAATCCAGGATCTCAACCTGGATGAGTAGACCCACTAAAGGGCAAATTCACATTATAAACATAAGTATCCATTCCAACGCTGCCTTTCACTGCCGTTCTCTTTTTTGTTGGTGGTGTTGGTTTCTGTTTTATTTTTTAATTAGAGTATAATCACTTTACAATGTTGTGTTAGTTTCTGCCATACGAAATTGTAAATCAGCACTAAGTATACATATATCAGGCTTCCCAAGTGGCTTCAGTGGTAAAGAATCCCTCTGCTAATGCAGGAGATCCAGGAGACGTGGGTTCAATCCGTGGATCAGGAAGATCCCCTGGAGGAAGGCATGGCAACTCATTCTAGTATTCTCACCTAGAGAATCCCATGGACAGAGGAGCCTGGCAGGCTATAGTCCATAGGATTGCAACGAGCCATACACAACTGAAGTGACTTCACATACATGCATACAAATCCATATATTCTCCTTCTCACACCTGATCATCTTGCCCATATTGTCTTTTTCATTGTTATTCAGTCACTAAGTCATGTCCGACTCTTTGCAACCCCACAGACCACAGCACACCAGACTTCCCTGTCCTTCATTATCTCCCAGTTTGCTCAAACACATGTTCACTGAATCAGTGGTGCCATCCAACCATCTCGTTCTCTGTTGCCCCCTTCTCCTCTTGCCTTCAATCTTTTCCAGCATCAGGGTCTTTTCCAATGAGTCAGCTCTTTGCATCAGGTAGCCAAAGATTGGAGCTTCAGCTTCAGCATCAGTCCTTTCAATGAATATTCAGGAAATGTTGATTTCCTTTAGGATTGACTGGTTTGATCTCCTTGCAGTCCCGGGGACTCTCAAGTGTCTTCTCCAGCACCACAGTTTGAAAGCATCAATTCTTCAGCATTCAGCCTTCTTTATGGTCCAACTCTCATATCCACACATAAAAGTGAAAGTGAAGTCACTCAGTCGTGTCCAACTCTTTGTGACCCCATGGACTTTACCCACCAGGCTTCTCCGTCCATGGGATTTTCCAAGCAAGAGTACCGGAGTGGGTTGCCTTTTCCTTCTTTATGGTCCAACTCTCACTTCCACACATGACTACTGGAAAATCCACAGCTTTGGCTATATGGACCTTTGTCGGCAAAGTGATGTCTCTTTTCTGACCTCATTTTTCAAAAACAGTGTTTTGTCATCACAAATTCTTCACACCATTAACAGATCCTTCTCTTGCTGCTGTTTTCACAGACTCAGCCTTTTAATTTCTTCACCTTTAATTGTTCCCTAAGAAATTGCCTCCCTTCTGAATTACACCTTAAAACTGCTTTCAGGCTTCCGTTCACCTGCTTTCCTTTTATATCAGAGTCACTGTCACTGAATCCTTTCACTTTCTTCCACTTTTTTTCACCCTTTCTTCTTTGTCTCTTTGCTCGCATTTATAGCCAGAAGGAGAGGAGATTCCAATAGAAGCTGCCAGTCCTCAGGGACTGGTGTGAGTTTGGAGGGAGCAGGAGGAAGGAGGTTGTACTGATGGAAGTGGAAGATTCAGAGAAATAAGATATAGATGAGAAGTTACATGATCTAAGAGCCCCACCATCATTTTTCTGACAATTTCAGAATTTGAGAATTAATAAAATAAGGATTTGTTTTAGGAAGTGTCAGGAGAGTCAGGAAGATAAATATGATGCTTTTCTCCACCAAGGGGAAAAAAATCCTAGTAATGAAAACTGTCACCACAGGAAACCTTTGTAAGTGGGTTCATGGGTTGAATTTTTAAAATTCCACCTAATTAAAATTACAGTGGACAGTTGAACCCAGAGGACTTTTCCCCGACATGAAGCAATATACACAGGCAGATATGGGGCTACCTGCATATTCCTCTTTTATTATACTTCTTGCTCCTCTGCTGTGAAATTTTTTTTCCTTCTCCTTCATACATGGGGCCCAAAGTCAGTTAAGAGTAGAAAACATAAAAAGCTTAGAAATTAAATGCTTAAGATTAACTTCTAAGGAATTCACTTCAGACCACATAAATTTAGAGCCTTTGTTCACCAGGAACTCAGCAACTCAGATTAATGTTCCTGCTTCCTGAAGTTGTGATGAATGAGGGCCACACATATTCGGCTTGGTTTTCATCTGCTTGCACACCCTGTCGTCCAAAGATTGGCTGGTGCACAAAACATTCCCACGTACCACACAACCGTCTGTGCAGGTGGCTCTCTGGCATGGGCAACACTGAATGTTCCAAATAGGAAAAAAAAAAAAAAAAACATAATCTGAGAGAAAGGACTGCTTTCTTTTCAGCAATAATACAAGTCTTTTCATTATCATTCAAGTTAAAATATCAAAAGGAAGAAAAAATACCTGAGAGTTCCAGCTTTTTGCTCTCTCACATCCTTAGACACAAATTTCCCTCATAAAAATATGCTGCATTATCCGAGTTTAAGGGTTTTAAAAAACAAACAAACAAACAAAGATCTTGATATTTCTTCTTAAATGACATGCTAAAATTAATATTGGTTCACCTTCAATTGGCCTCTGGTGAGATTGGCACATTTTAATCTTCCAGACCATACTTTTTCCTGATCAAAGGATTTTTTTTTTCTCCTTTTGTGTTTGGATTAAAAATTATGATCTGCACGCCTGAGTTGAATGAAATTGAAAGTTTGTTTTCTTAAAGGAGGAAATTGCTAACTATAAAACATCCTTTTAAAATCTAGGGACTGAGAGTTTAAAAAAAAAAAAAAAAAAAAGGTCTCGTGTTCCAGGGTGAGCTAAAGTGGGAAAAAGGGACAATTTGATTGAGATGCAGGCAGAAGGGAAGTGTGTCTATAGAAAACTGAACAGCCATAGTTAAACCAACTTAAAAAAGCAGTTCTAACTTTGTATTATCATCACTCAGTTCTAATACAACTTTGCATCAAAATTGTGAGCTGGTCTATGGTGGTGGATTCTAGGACAGCTAGAATACCTCCAAGGATGGGATAGGAAAAAGAAAAATGACAACTAAGGTGTGTATTAATTCATTGATGTATTCACTCCTCCATCATTCAACAGACAGCTAGTAGTTAACCAGCATTGTGTCAAGTGCTGGTCTAGGCACTAAGAATATAGCTATATATAAGATTCATGCCCCTGGGAGTTTATATTGTAATGAAAAGCACAAACAAAATGCACAGGTAAATTGTATAGTATGTTAGAAGGCAATTAAGTGCTATGGAGAAAATGATAAATGCACTATGCTATGGGAGACTGGCTTCCCAGTGGTGCAGTAGTAAAGAACCCACCTGCCAATGCAGGAGGCACAAGAGACGTGGGTTTGATCCCTGGGTGGGGACGATCACTTGGAAAAGGACATGGCAACCCACTCCAGTATCCTTGCCTGGAAATCCCCAGGAGGAGCCTGGGGAGCTACAGTCTGTGGGATTGCAAAGAGTCAGACACAATTGAGCATACAAGCACAAGTGGGAGATAGTGTCAGAGGTTGTAGGTTTAAATAGGGTGTCATCGGCCATTGGGAAGATGACTTCTGATTAAACACCTGAAGCAGTGTGCCCTTCCCTGTCCCTGACCCTCAGCTCCAGGAAAGATGACTGAAGGATGCCTCTTGGTATCTTAATTGGATGTCTTGGCCCCTGAATTCTGTTTTGTTAAGACTATTATTACATTCATTCTGCTTAAATCTTTTGGCAGTAAAATCTCTAAACATTTTTCTGTCACAGTGAAAGAGCTTTAAGTTCTCTACTATTTTTTGAAGTCTCCTCCAAGGGTAGCACTGTCAGAAGCAAGATGAAAAGCATTAAACTGGGTACCAATTTTTATCCACAGTTCCCACTGAAAGTTGAATTTGAGGCTAGGCTTGAGCAAATACAAGAAATATTATTTCCCAGAAATGTACAAAATATGGTTTAAGTGTTTTCTCTGATGTCTGCTAACACCAAGTATCTTGTCAGTGCTCACAGCTCTGAGCTTGTAATTTCCAAGTGTCAAGCCTTACTTCAGAAGCCCAGATTTGAATGCTTGAGGTACAAATGTTTTCTATCCCTTACAACAGTCAGCTGTGGGCGCACAGTGAGCTCTGTATCAAGAGTAATAGATTAGCCTCTTTCCCACACTTGACAGCTTCCATCCAAGCAAGACTCATGAGGATTAGACATAAACTCTCCTTTTGATATAATTTAAAGACATTAGAAAGCCTGTCCTGACTCCACCACCCATAAAGTTTCCCCACCTTAACACTGATGCCTTGACATCATTAACATGGGGCAAAGATTGTGCAATAAGGATTGACTCTTAAAATATAAAGTTGGGGGAGGGAGGTGAGAGGGAGGGTTAGGATGGGGAACACATGTACACCCATGGCTGATTCATGTGAATGTATGGCAAAAACCACCACAATATTGTAAAGTAATTAGCCTCCAATTAAAATTTTTAAATATATATATATGTAAAATTGGTACATCTGGGGGGAAAAATTAATAAATTTATACTAAAGTGCAAATGACTAGCGCCCTACCCTTTCCTTAAAGCAAGTTCATGTAGAACGGAGTAGAAAGAGCCCAGCAGGCAATGCAGATTCAAAAATGAAGAATGCTGAGAAGTAAGACAACATGCCTCCATAACCTAAAACCCACTAGGAAAGGTGAAATGGAGGGAACCACCCTGAAGATATCTCCTGTGGGTGCCTTTTGTCACCACAGTCAGCGCTTAAATACTTGAATACTCCCCTCCATCTCATCTACATTACTATTCAAACTTTCCCAAGCATGGGTTATTTTTATAGCACTAACTCTATTATGCATTTCTAAATATTACCAAAAAGAAAAAAACCTGATTTTTGTAAGTTCCATCTTAAAATCAGAAATATAACTCTACAGGGAAAAAAAAAAGAAGTGAAAAAATTCCTTGAGAAAGAAAATAAAGCAGTGGATATCTTGTGCTTATCGATCACTGCCTCGTGAGCAATGGAGACCCTTCCAGTTTCCCTTGCTGACACTTTCATTAGCCCAACCTACAACCCCAGATTTTTGTCCCTTCAACTACCTAAATATAAATTCCAATCTGTAACTGTTCGAGGAGGCAAGAATACTTTATAGAGATCTACTCTGATATTCATAATTCTCACTACTACTCTACTCTGCCTTATTATTCATAATACTCTCCCATTTAAGCCAAACAGAATCATTTAGGGGTATTAAAATCTCCCCCTTTTAAAAGTATTGACCTTTGTTATAAACCTTTATTCTGTTCCTAACTTCACATAGCAAAACCCTACCCACCATACACACTACCCCAATGCTTCCTGACGTCTTTCCAGATTCACCTAACTAGATGAAATTTTCCTTCCTCTATGTCTAGAGAAAACATTAAGAAAAGCCCAATTCATAGACATATTGACATAAAGGGTCACACTAGAGATCTTTTTAACTCAGTTCCCATTGCCTGATATACCATGTTTGGCATTCAACAAAACAGTATAAGGAATGTTAGCAGATGAGAAATAAACCATCTGAAGACACAAAGTAAGCATCAAAACCAAATTTGGCACAAAACCAGATATGGCACAAAGTTTGGAATTATCACATGGAAATGTTAAGTAATTTATAATTAACATATTAAAAGTTATAAGGGGGAAAAATCAGACAACATTGAAGAACAGATGGGAAATGTAAACAAAGCCATAGACTCTGAGAAAGAATCAAAAGAGGATTCTAGAAATCAGAAACACTAACAGAAATGAAGAATGGACTCATCAGTAGACTGGACATGGCCAAGGAAAGAACCAGTGAGCTTGAAGATATTAATATATCAATAGAAACTTTGCAAGCTTTCAGAAGGGGAGAAAGTGGAAAGAGTGACAGATTTTATTTTGTGGGCTCCAAAATCACTGTAGACGGTGACTGCAGCCATGAAATTAAAAGACACTTGTCTTGCTGCTTGGAAGAAAAGCTATGACAAACATAGACAGCGTATTAAAAAGCAGAGATATCACTTTGCTGACATAGGTCCATGTAATCAAAGCTATGGTTTTTCCAGTAGTCATGTATAGATGCAAAATTTGGGCCTTGAAAAGGGCTGAGCATTGAAGAATTGATGCTTTTGAATTGTGGTGCTGAAGAAGACTCTTGAGAGTCCCTTGGACTGCAAGGAGATCAAACCAGTCAATCCTAAAGGAAATCAATATTTCCTGAATATTTATCAGAAGGAATGATGCTGAAGCTCCAATACTTTGGCCACCTGATGCAAAGAGCTGACTCATTGGAAAAGACTCTGATGCTGGGAAAGACTGAAGGCAGGAGAAGGAGAGGGTGACAGAGGATGAGATGGTTGGATGGCATCACCAACTCAATGGACATGAGTCTGAGCAAACTTTGGGAGATAGTGAAGGGCAGGAAAGCCTGGAGTGCTGCAGTCCACGGGGTCGCAGAGTTGGACACGACTGAGTGACTGAACAACAAAAAACTTTTCCAAACAATGCTGCCACCTGAGCCATACCATTTTATCCTAACAGTCACCCAGGCACTGGACTCAGGTACATTCATCAGCTCAGGTGCCAACATTATTCAGGAGGCCTTGCTATTATACGGAGGACCAAGAAGGAGAGGATCCAGGATCCCCGGCAATGCAGTGTCTAAGGAATAGGTGATCCCAACAGGAATCTATATATACAATGTGGTTCTTTTAATCTTTCTTTCCAGTGTGCAGGAACATTTTTACCCATTTAATCATCTTAATAAATTTCTGTCTCTTGTCATCTTTCTCATTATGTATGCATTACTGTCTATCTCACTGGAGTATTTTGAGGCTTAATTAATAATGTGCACTAATTTGAACCATAAGAGAAAGAGCTAAAGAAAAGGCCTTATGTATATTTGTACCATGGAGAACATACAGTAGCTTCGTGATAAATATGCTATGACAGCATAAAACAAAAAGAGCTCTGGATCAGACAAGTGAAGGGGATGATGTGGAGGACAGAGACATTGTATAAACCATAGCTAAAGAGATACTCAGGGAAGATATATGGGCAAAGAAAACCAATTAGATAATTTATAAATCAGAAATATATTTCATTATTATTGTCTTGGAGGGAAGGCGGGGGTGGCCCTATGTCTTAATTAGACATGTTCACATATAAAAGTCCAAACCTAGAAATGTAATTCGCTCAGTCGTGTCCAACTCTGGAATTCTCCAGGCCAGAATACTAGAGTGGGTAGCCTTTCCCTTCTCCAGGGGATCTTCCCAACTCAGGGATTGAACCCAAGTCCCCCACATTGCAGGCGGATTCTTTACCAGCTGAGCCACCAGGAAAGCCCTCACTTTCACTTAATTAGACAAGTTCATATATGAAAGTCCAAACCAAGAAATATAACAGGTATTGCACTAGATATTTTCCATTGCCTTGAGAGAGAGAGACTATCTTTTCCATGCTTCCCCAGGGGTCTGACCTTTATGGTCTTCATTAAGGGCTGCCATCACTATAACTTCCCATGAAAACCAAGTTACAGGACAGCAGAAGACGGGAGGAAAATAAAACCAGAGTGGTTATTTTCCTAGCCTCCTCTTGGCTATGCTGTGGGTGGACAATGCCCACATTTCTATAGCAGAGATCACAGCCCCTGGCAAACAACCACATTTTACAGCCCCTGCAAGGCACCTCAGCTACATGAATGGCATCATTCTATGCTTTGCACCATCCCCTGTTAGTTCCCTTCATGCTGCTCACATCTTTAAAGCAGTCCCTTTTATTTCTCCCCATTTGTTACCTGCCTAACCCTGATAGATACAAGTATAAAATATATACATACACAGAGAATATGAAATATATTAATTTGCTGACTAGGACTTTTCAGTTTTAATCAAATAGATCTAACTTACACAAAATAGGGCTTCCCTGGTAGTTCGGCTGGTAAAGAATCTGCCTGCAATGCAGGAGGCCCCGGTTCGATTCCTGGGTTGGGAAAATCCCCTGGAGAATGGAATAGCTACCTACTCCAATATTCTGGCCTGGAGAATTCCATGGATTGTATAGTCCTTGGGGCTGCATAGAGTCAGACATGACTGAGCAACTTTCACACTATACAAAATAAGGGAAAACAGGATTTACCTCCTCTGTGGAACCACCAACCCCAAGAGTTGGCTGTGACTCCCTCTTTGTTCTTACTTTTTATACACAGCATATGATATCAAGGGATTGTGGTGGACATGAAAGAAGCTTAGACAAGGCGGCTTCATTTGGGGAAAGCTTCATGAAGTGAGGGAATCTGAGATGTACAGACGTACAGGAATGCCTAGAGATCTGGCGATTGCAGTGATGTCAACTCAAGACTCTGTAGTTGGTTTGCGCAGTCACACACAACCAAGAGATATCAAGAGTTGCACAATTCAGTCAAGGCTCTCTTAATTCATCTGTCTTTTCAGACAGATAGTGAGATCAAGAGGAAAGTTTCCATCCTCTCTTTATCCCCTGTTCTAGGCCATTGTTCAATAAGCATTCACTGATTTCCTGCTCTAGTTAAGAACACACAATCAGGATACAATCAACATTTAATAATGAGCTCAGAACTACCTTCCAAGTCATGTTTCCTGACAAAGACAAGTGCAAGCTATTTACAAGAACATCATTTAATATCAAAATGTCTAGGTTACAATAACCCCAATGCCATGTACCTTGAGAGGTAATACATACGCACTTCTGTTTTTTCCCATCCCCAAGACTAAACTATTCTGAGAGAAGATTTATTTTTAAAAGAAGACTGCTCATGTCAAAGCAAGCAAGAGGGGCTCTTTTCAACTCAGAGAGGCACTGCAGGTCTACCTGTAAAATCAAAGTGAGTCTCCAACCCTTGAAGTCAGAACGCTAAATTTAGAGTTTCCATACAAATAGCAAATGGCAGTGCACCCAGATGACCTCCAAAGCCAACAGCTAATGGGCCATAAGTGGCATAAATCTGCATTTGATGTTCTCATCTTCTCTCTTCTGAGTCATGAACTCCTGGACCCTCCACAGTGTGATTCTTGAGCATATTCCAACTTGGCAGGCCCTTCTGAGTCAGGTCTCCTGCCACTGTCTGACGAACACAGCTTCCGCTCCCACTTCCTTCATTTCCTTGACTCCTTTCAGCTCTACACCCAATCCCAATTTTTCATCTTCCTATCAGTCTCCTGTCTACCACATCCCAATGGCTCAGATTAACATGAATATACGAAGACCTGTCTTCCCATCTGTAAAAAACAATGATAGGATGAGACTAAGCACAGTGAACAGGCTCTTTTAGCTCTTTTAGCTTATTATTCTTCCACCACACTCATCTGATCTTGGCCCCTTGATGTCAGTCAGTCCTCTCACATCCATCTAACATTTCCTGAGCGGCTGCGATGGGAAGAGCACAGCGTTGGACTCTAGGAACAGAGTAAGTATCCCTGCTTTTGACATGTAAGAGCAGTTACCATGTCTGAGCACGTCTACATGTGATATTCATTTTTTTGCTTTTATTTTTAATTTAATTTTATTTTAAATTTGGCTGCACTGGATCCTCATTAATGGCACAAGGGCTTAGGTGCTCTGTGGCATGTGGGCTCTTAGTTCCCCAACCAGGGATTTAACCCATTTCCCCTGCACTGGAAGGCAGATTCTTAACCACTGGACCACCAGGAAAGTCCCTGTATGTGATATTTAAACCTGTCTCTTTGTATCCTCATGATGACCCTATGACAAATACCATTTTACAGATGAGAAAAACTAAGACACAGATGTTGATAATATGGCCCAAGTCACACAATTAGTAAATGGCAGAGCCAATAATCAAACCTATTGGTCCTCAACGTTACTGCCTCTTAAATAATAACAGTAAAAAGTCCTTCTTTAAAGACGTCAATAAAACACTGGATAGGTGATCGTAGTTCTGCTAAGACTTCCAGGATGAGGGGCTACTTGAGCTCCATGATGCTTTCCACCCCATATCCACGTCATGGCCCTGTCAGAAGCCTGAATCATTTACCCTTAGCCAAGTCACTTTCATCTTGAGCATTGCTTGAAGGCCCACTCACCTGAGCTATCTTCAATGAATTGACTCCTATCTCTGCTTTATTATTTTGTGCCTGATAAGATTGTTCATCTATACATATACTACATCCAACATCATTTTTTCCTGACTTCTCCTCATTGCCATGTTTAATCTCCCTACCAATCTATCAAGGGCACCTCTAGACAAGTATGGTACAGTGCTTATCAAATAGCAAGCAAACTCTGTTAATAAAGCAAATAATCGCTTTATCCAGGAAGTCAAATTGAAACCATTTAGACCAGTCTGAGGACGCACATTCACCTTGACCTGGCAGAGCCTCCCCCATCAATCCACCAGGGCTAAGTTGACAGTTCTCCAATGAGCACTCCACACCCTCATCCCCTTGACTTGTATCTTGTCTTAAATGATAGTATAAACTCCAAGCCTCTGAAGTAGTGAAAGAAACTTTTATTTTCTCATGGTTTCCACTGCCCAGGTTTTTATATCATATTGTAAATTCAAAACTGCCATGAAAGTCAGAAAGTTTGAAAGTGCCTTTGCAGGAATTTGGATGTTAGTCAAACATCTACCCTCAACACCTTCTCTCCAGTGGTAGAATGTCCTCCCCTAGACCTAGCTTGAGTACACTGGGTGTGTTAAGAAGACTTTCAGACATAGATGGTTAGAGCTATTTTCCATCACTCCTCATTGTAAATGTATTTGTGTTCTATCTGTAGGGTATTCTTAAACCCTGCTGTTGGTGATGGCTTCTGTAAACAACAGTAATTCTCAAGTGCCTTATCATGAATGCAGTGATTCATCCCTGCTGCAGAGAAGTGGCTTTATTTAGAAAGGCTGGGGGGAGGGGGGGGGGAGCAGGCAAAATTACATTCCATTTGACAGGGGATCTGCAGAATTGTCTCCTTTGCCCCATGTAACAGGTCCAGTTTATTCCTTTTTCTTTCTTCTGCTGCAAGAATTGCATGTAAATATTTGGGCATATTAAGCAAATAGCCCCAAATTGATGCTTTACCTAAATTATTTCTTCTTAATTTGTCTAAAGTGCACTTTGCACACCCTCCCTCAGTCTAGTCTGCACAGCCCCACGATGACAAGTAGGAGACAGTAAACAAATGTTTAATTAATATTTGCTGAGCAATAAAGGGAAAAATAGAAGCAAGAAAGGGAGGGAAGTAAAGTTGGTAACACCAGGTGAAAAGAAGTCAAGGTTATGGAGTACATCTTCACCTGGTTCATGAGCTACTGAACCTCGCAGGGCTTAGCACCTTTCTATGACCTCATGTGCCAATCAATCTGCTCCTGAATTTTACTACTAGGAGAACCTTTAGAAAGAAAGTAACCAGCTTAGAGAAATACATCTCCACTACTGGAAATATACAAGCCAGCAGATTTTTACCTCTGAGAATAAATCAGCATAAATATTGTATCAGCTATCTACTGCCACATAGCACTGCATAACAAACAGCTATAAAAACCTCAGTAACAATCAGCAGTAAGCATTTATTAGTTAAGTCTGCGTCAGCTGGAGGTTGGCTAGACGGCTCTGCTGGTCTCAGCCAGGCTTGCTCACATGTCTGCAGCCACTGGCTATTGGGCTGACAACAGCTGGCCATGGGTAGGACAACTGGAATTACTCAGCTCTGTTCCAGAAGTCTCTTCTCAAGCAGGTGATTCCAGGGATGGTCTCATGGCAACAGAGAAGTGGACTACCATCAGAAATACACAAGATTCTTGAGGCTGAACTCAGAGTTGACATACCCTTCCTGCGTCCTATTAGCCAAAACAAGTCATGTAAGTAGAATCCAGGCACAAGGAATTACATCCAACTCTCAGTGGAAGTGGCCTGTATCATTAAATGACAGGGACCTCCCCGGTGGTTCAGTGGTTAGGACTCCATGCTTCCAAAGCAGGAGACACAGGTTCAATTCCTGGTTGGGGAATAAAGATCCCACAAGCCATGTGGCATGCCCCCAAAATTAATTAATTAATTAATTTAAAATTTAAAAAAGATTAAATGACAAAGGGAGTGCTATAGGGAAAGATGGAGAATTCAGGCCAACGATGCAGCATACCACAAGTATATTTACATAAAAATTAACACTATAGTATTTTTAATTACAAAGATGGAAACCAGATATATTGGCAAGTCAAACTAGGAAATGAATCTGAAAGAAAGTGCCTATTTTTTCCAATAAATGCCTAGTTCAAATGGTATTTTTTAACTTCAATCTGTTATTATAATTAGCTTAACTTGAAGTAAATAACATTTATGCTGAGAATGAATTGATCTCTTTCCTCTCTGGGTATTCTTTATTCCAGTGGCCTGGTAAAACATTTTTATGAGCTAATAAAAGCTTTAATCACTTTTGTAAGTCTATGACAATGATAAATTATTCAAATTTTGGAGAAAAGGAGAATGGAAATAGCCTATCAAACAAGGATTATGAAAAAATTACAGAAATTCATTTCAGTATTTTAAATTTAGTAAATACTTTTACGTGACAGTTTTGACAAAACAAAGGCGGAAAGGTATCTGATTCCTAGATTTGTAGTTCTCATCTGATTCAATTATGTAAGTTTATATTTTGGAAATATCAACTCATTCACATGAGAACCAAGATTCACTCTGCAATATCAGAAGAAGTTTCAGATTAAAAGAAGGTTGAAATGAAATTACATCTCTATAGAAATCAGAATCTCTATTTCTGGGTTCAATGCCTTTGACAGTCTGACTACCTATATTGTTTTTATCATATGAAAAAAAAGAGACTACTTTCATTTCACATCCCTTAACCTTCTAGCAATGAAGAAGTTCTGGAGCAGCTAATGAATATAAAAGGGGTCAGTATTCAAATTACATTCATTCATAGTTAGTTGGAAAGTTTCTTTTGTTATTGAAGACTGGGACCTGTTTGCTTGTCGGTTAGGGGCTCTCACTTGATGCCTTAATCTTTAAGCGGACACTGTCCTGATTCAATGCAATGATGGTAACTCTTAAGTTAATATAGTCCCATAAGTGATATGCCATCATTACCCAGATTTATGGGCAGAACCACATCCATAAAATTTAGATAATTGCTTGTGTACTGCCAGCCTATTTTGCCTGTTAATATAAATAATATTCTCCACATTAGCTACCAGAGGACAAATTTCTCATAACTGACTTGGTACTTAATTCTGTCAGATAATCTCCTCTGCAATTTGATGAAGAATACACTGTGAACAGTTTCTGACAACCTTCGTTTTTCTAGTGTGTTTTGCTGAAGAGGCCCAATCTGTTGTTTGTTTGGGGTTGCTAACACATTAAATTGATTTAGGGACACCATTTTCTATTCTTCTGTCTTCCATGCTCTGTTAACTTATGTCACATTTATTAAAACTCATGACTGTGCATGTATGTTTCAATTTGCAGTAGCAAACTGATGAAATGGGTTTCTCCCCTCTTTTTGTAAAATAGTGTTTAACAACTGGTGCTACTATTATTGTATTGCCACATCACAGGGAAGCTCAACACGAAAAGATCTGCACAAGATTCTGATTAAGAAATACTACCTGGGGCATCAAATATGTGTGAAGGAACTTTTCAAATAAAAACTTGGAGGAACGAGAACAAATGCATAAAAGACGAACATATGTTTTATGCTACCAAATTATGCATCATTATTTTGAATAGCTAACCAAAGTGTGTTATAGGTACTAAAGCTTCATTTAAATTTTAGTCTATTTGCAGCTTTTTCAAATTCCCAAGACAGGGGTGGGGGTGGAGTGTGGCTCTTCTAAGGAGATGAACTCTAAAAATTTGTTTCTGGAAGATACTGCAAATTGTGGTCACAGATTCCAGACTGTTCCAAACACAGCTCTCTGAGCTCCTGTTTGCTAATTTATGATGTATCTGCTTTTACCCACTAGGTTTGTGCTTTATCACCAGTCTCAGGGAGCCCATCAGGACTTACGAAGGAAAGGAAGTCTGAGAGACATTAAAAAAAAAAAAAAATTGACACCAAGCCAGGGAGCCTTTTATATGACATGCAGCATAGGGTGAACCCTTGATACTGAAGGGCATGGGTTCAGTTGCCATCTTTACATTCTTCATGTTATTTAAATAAAATGTCTAATTATACTTGAAGTTTCCCAAAGCCTTCTTTTGGAGAAGAGGTATCAGGCTAAAGCACAGACAGTACACATTCCCACTTTCCTTCCCATCTCCCTCTGAAAACTCAACACTGTCCCCCAAAATATCATTGTTCCCCCAAATATTCCCTGATATATCTTGTACTTCCCACCTTCAAGCCTCTCACAACTAAATATTGCCTGTATTTTAAGGTCCAATTCATTTTCTACCTCCTAGCCTCCCCTGAATACTTTGATACAAAGTTAGTGGTTGGGAAGATCCGCTGTAGAAGGGATAGGCTACCCACTCCAGTATTCCTGAGCTTCCCTTGTGGTAAAGAATCCCTGCTGGTAAAGAATCTGCCTGCAATGCGGGAGACCTGGGTTCGATCCCTGGGTTGGGAAGATCCCCTGGAGAAGGGAAAGTCTATCCACTCCAGTATTCTGGCCTGGAGAATTCCATGGACTGTATAGTCCATGGGGTCGCAAACAGTTGGACACAGCTGAGCAACTCACTTTCTTTCAGGGAAATTATAGCTTTCACTTTCTCTATCAGTCATATAGCTACCATATGACTTATGGCAATAGTAACTGTTTCCCTAATACATTATATATTTTGTAAAAATAAAGGCATGTCAGAATACGCAGCAGTATCCCTAAGTGGCTAACACTGTGCCTATTCAAAGTAAATTCATATACAAGTTGGTCTTTTATGACTTCCACATTTTTCTTTTTAAGATTTTACTTCTTACAAAAATAATACCATGTTGTTATATACACAACGTTCAAACATAAATGCTAATATAAAAACCATATCTCTCAGTAATGTCCATTGAGAAGTGTTGAGTTAATCAACTGAAGAGGAAGAGTTTGCACCATTGACTCAGGCAGGTATTTCAGGTTGTGGTGAAACTTGAAACTGTCATATCATCTGCTGGATGATCAAAACCTACTCTCCCTTACCAGTGGATCCATGAGTGGGATCCTGACTCCTCAGGACAAAATTTCCAAGTGAATGTGAAATACAGCAAATCCCCAAGTCAACTCTAATTTGAAACCATAATCTCAGGCATTTCAAGGGGTTCTAAGTCTTACTGAAGCTTCAAGATTGAGACAGTGGCTTTTCCTGAGCAGTTGTTAATACTATGGGGCAAGAATAGTGGTTGTGAATTATATATTCAAAATCACCTTCACAAATATTACAGTGTCTTGCAACTTGCAGAGAAGATGGGAGTAAAAACACTATCAAAGTTTAGGAAGTTGCTTCTCTAAGCTTCTACATCTCCAAAACTTAGAGCCCAGTCATCCAAAAAGCTCTTTCTGAAATATGTGTTCAGAAGACATTTCCATCATTGATCCAAGCATGAGAAAACAGGTATGGAGAAAGAACACAGCTTAATGAAAACCCCAAGAGCATTAGCATCCCATCCCTGACATAACATGAATAATACCTGAAGCATGAACAAGACACATGAGCCCCCATCTTGAAGATATGAGAGGGCAACCAGGGAGGAGCAAGACTCTCTCTTCCAGCGACCTGGCCCACAGGTTCAGAGTTCCTCCAACGGCTCTTAAAGATGCAGTTTCTATACCCAGCTCTCCAGGTGACTAGCCCCGGGCTTTCAGTCATGCAGTTAGCTCCTCTCTGCCTCCATTTCCTCCATGTACAATGCAGCAGTAGAGGATAATATTGAAGAATGTGGGCTTTGGAGTGCGAGTTCAACAGACCTAGGTTCAAATGTCTTCTCTGACACTGACCTGCTATATGACCTTGAACAAGTTTATCAGTCTAAGCTTTGGCTCCTTCATCACTAAAATAGGAGTAATTCTCATGAGATTATGGTAGAACTTAAGTTACTCTATGAGTGGCAGTAAACTACAGCTACTAGCATCATTATTGAAGGGTATTATTGTATGGAAGTGAGAGCTGGACGGTGAAGAAAGCTGAGTGCCGAAGAATTGATGCTTTTGAACTATGGTGTTGGAGAACACTCTTGAGAGTCCCTTGGACTGCAAGAAGATCCAACCAGTCCATCCTAAAGGAGATCAGTCCTGGGTGTTCATTGGAAGGACTGATGCTGAAGCTGAAACTCCAATAATTTGGCCACCTTATGCGAAGAGTTGACTCATTGGGAAAGACCCTGATGCTGAGAGGGATTGGGGCGGGAGGAGAAGGGGACGACAAAGGATGAGATGGCTGGATGGCATCACCGACTTGATGGACATGGGTTTGGGTAGACTCCAGGAGTTGGTGATGGACAGAGAGGCCTGGTGTCCTGCGATTCATGGGGTCGCAAAGAGTCAGACACGACTGAGCTACTGAGCTGAACTGAATTGATTCTTTCAAGGGAAGCGGATTAGGGTACCTTCTAAATGTTCATCCTACTTCTAAGACTTTACAAAAGAACAGTAGAAGACTTTGAAGACCACCGTCATCCAACCTCTAACTTTCACTGCCATAGACAACAATTTGTTCCTTCTGCATCATAGTGAAAAGGTCAGGCACCCTCGTTGGCTTTGGGGCATCTGTGCTCAAGAACCAGATACATTCTATTTTTAAAATTAAAAATACAAATAACATTTGGAATAATGGCCCCATTTCAACAAACTCCTTGATGGTTAATCTATAACAAGTGATCCTAACTCCCTCATTTAACTAGCTTTCCTGATAGACTGACTATATGGAATATAGAAAATATGAATACCAAGTAATGAGATTAATTTTGGCAAGACATCCAGGAAAATCACCATAAATTACTCCTTATCACACTTATATTAGGAAAGTCATTTTAAGAAACTATATCAAAAGGATTAATAAACACAAGTCAAACCACTTTTTCCAAAGACTTTCACACAACTTGGTGATTTATACACAGGGGTATAAATCTGGGTCCCTCCCAGATCCCAACTGAAATGATAAATGGAATATAAAAAAGTCAAAATAAAGCTTTGCTTCTGACTTCCCTAACACCATTAAGCATTGAGATCTAAGAGTAATCTCATTGTAGGGGGCCCCCAGTTTTGTCCTTGACACATAACCCCCACATCTTGTCCTTCTTGTTGAAATCTCCTTGCTGTTCTCCTCACATTGAGTGCTTCAACCTCCACTCCATTCATTCGTCTTTATCACTTCCCTTTCTTCAGCTTTACTGAGGCATATCTAATAAACAAAACATGCCACATATTTAGTGTATACATTTTGATGAGTTTGGACACATGCATACACTGTGATACTATTAGCACAAACCAGGTAATAAACATATTTATCACCTCCAAAATGTCTTATACCCTCTTGCGTGTGTGTGTGTGAAGAACACTCAGCACGAGATGTATTAAGTGTACAATACCTTATTACTAACAGGCACTATGTTGTACAACAGATCTCTATAATTCACTCTGTGTAACTATCATTTTATACCGATTGAACAACTCCTCATTTCACCCTTCCCCTATCCCCCTGGAACCCACCAGCTGTTTTCTGCTTTTACAAACACGACTGTTTTAGATACCTCATATAAGTGGAACCATGGAGCATTTGCCCTTGTGTAATATATTTCACTTAGCATAATGCTTTCCAGGCCTATTCATGTTGTCACAAATGGCAAGATTTCTTTCTTTTTAAAGGCTGAATAATATTCCATTCTATGTATAGAGCACTTTTTCTTTATCCGTTGGTCTGCTAATGGACATTTGGTTGTTTCCCAATCTTCGCTATTGTAATGCTGCAATATACATGGAAGCATAGCTATCTCTTCCAGATACTAATTGCAACTCTGTGTATATACCTAGAAGTTGCGCTGCTGGATCATATGGCAGTTCTACTTTTAATTTTTTGAAGAATCGCCATACTGTTTCCATAGTGACTGGACCATTTTACAGTCTCACTGACAATGTAAAATAGTTTCAGTTTCTCTGTATACTTGCAACACATGCCATCTTTTTTTATTTTATAATCAGTAAGTCAGTCAGTCAGTTCAGTTGCTTAGTCATGTCCGACTCTTTGCGACCCCATGAATCGCAGCACGCCAGGCCTCCCTGTCCATCACCAACTCCCGGAGTTTACTCAAACTCATGCCCATTGAGTCGGTGATGCCATCCAACCATCTCATCCTCTGTCATCCCCTTCTCCTCCTGCCCCCAATCCCTCCCAGCATCAGGGTCTTTCCCAATGAGTTAACTCTTCGCATGAGGTGGCCAAAGTACTGGAGTTTCAGCTTCAGCATCAGTCCTTCCAATGAACACCCAGGACTGATCTTCTTTAGGATGGACTGGTTGGATCTCCTTGCAGTCCAAGGGACTCTAAAGAGTCTTCTCCAACACCACAGTTCAAAAGCATCAATTTTTCGGCACTCAGCTTTCTTCACAGTCCAACTCTCACATCCATACATGACCACTGGAAAAACCATAGCCTTGACCAGACGAACCTTTGTTGGCAAAGTAATGTCTCTGCTTTTTAATATGCTATCTAGGTTGGTCATAACTTTCCTTCCAAGGAGTAAGCGTCTTTTAATTTCATGGTTGCAGTCACCATCTGCAGTGATTTTGGAGCCCCAAGAAATAAAGTCTGACACTGTTTCCACTGTCTCCCCATCTATTTCCCATGAGGTGATGGGACCAGATGCCATGATCTTAGTTTTCTGAATGTTGAGCTTTAAGCCAACTTTTTCACTCTCCTCTTTCACTTTCATCAAGAAGCTTTTTAGTTCCTCTTCACTCTCTGCCATAAGGGTGGTGTTATCTGCATATCTGAGGTTATTGATATTTCTCCCAGCAATCTTGATTCCAGCTTGTGCTTCTTCCAGCCCAGCGTTTCTCATGATGTACTCTGCATATAAGTTAAATAAGCAGGGTGACAATATACAGCCTTGACGTACTCCTTTTCCTATCTGGACCAGTCTTTTGTTCCATGTCCAGTTCTAACTGTTGCTTCCTGACCTGCATACAGGTTTCTCAAGAGGCAGGTCAGGTAGTCTGGTATGCCCATCTCTTTCAGAATTTTCCACAGTTTATTGTGATCCACACAGGCGAAGGCTTTGGCATAGTCAATAAAGCAGAAATAGATGTTTTTCTGGAACTCTTGCTTTTTCAATGATCCAACGGATATTGGCAATTTGATCTCTGGTTCCTCTGCCTTTTCTAAAACCAGCTTGAACATCTGGAAGTTCTCGGTTCATGTATTGCTGAAGCCTGGCTTGGAGAAGTTTGAGCATTACTTTACTAGCGTGTGAGAAACACAAGTAAGACGGCAGGTCTTGCGAGAGGGCATCAGAGGGCAGACACACTAAATTTTGACAATAGTCATCCTGAATGGTGTGAGTTGATATCTCATTGTGGTTTTGGAATTCAGTTTTTTCTTGTACCTATTGGCCACTTGTATGTCTTCTTTGAAAAAATGTCTATTCAAGTCCTTTGCCTATTTCTCTATTTGGATTATTTGGGGGTTTGCAATTGAGTTGTAGAAGTTCATTATGTATTTTGGGGATTAGACCTTTATCAGGTCTATGTTTGCAAACATTTCATCCATTCCATAGGCTGATTTTTCATTCTGTTGATTGTTTCCTTTGCTTGAATAAGTTTGTTTAGTTTGACATAATCCCATGTATCTATTTTTCCTTGTGTAGCCTGTCCTTTTATTGTCATACCCATAAAATCATAAGCCACACCAATGCCATGAAGATTTCCCCCTATGTTTTTTCCTAGGAGTTTTACAGTCTCAGGTTTTATGTCTAAGTCTTTAATCTTGTTTGAGCTGATTTTTGTGTATGTTGCAAGACCAGGGTCCAATTTGAACCTCTTGAGTATGGATACCCAGTTTTCTCAATACCATTTGTTGCAGAGACCGTCTTTCCCCAGTTGTATATCTTTGCCACTCTGCTTATATATACATGGATTTACTTCTGGATTCTCTCTTCTATTCCACTTATCTATACATCTGTCTTCATACCAGTACCATACTGTTTTAATTACTATAGTTCATAATATATTTCAAAATCAGGAAATGTAATGTACTTTCTGATTTCACAATACATGACTTTCTGTAAAACCTAATTCTAGGCTTTCCCTCTATAAAAAGCTTGATTTAGCCTACTTAGCCTTACTATCCTATTGTCCCCCTGTATTCAAATTTTACAACAGTGAAATTTTAAATATCAGTGACTTTGTTCTTACATTCCTTCATTTATCTTATATTTCAGTGTGATTCCCCACACACCAGAACTTTCTATAGAATAAAAACTGTATTTGCTACTGATTTTAAACCTTCATTCACAATGGTTTTGACTTTCCTTTGAGATCTTCCTGAATAGATCTCTTAATTAATTAATTAATCAATCAAAGAATAGATGAGAGGGCTACATTTATTCTTCTCCATAATGGGCAATTATGATGATAATATTAAAGACACAATTCTCCCCAAGAAGATTAATTTTGTAGTTCACATTATGTTAATTTTGCATATCAAACCCCAAAAAGACACCATTATCCTCAGTATACTGTAGTGACAAAAATTAAAAATTCTGAAATAATTAAGACAAGCTTCAGGCAAAATAAGGTCTCTGGAAAAGAAAGTCAAAATCCCTTTATGAGGTTAATACCAGGATTCAGAATCAATACCTGCTTTGTAGCAGAACAATGTTCAACACAATCCTATCATGTGTGGTTGTTTCTGGGGAAAGATACACTCTGACCTGCAATAGGTCAGATTCCATGTAATAACTATAAGTCCAAAAGTGAGGTCAACTCTATGGTCATTGACTCTGCCATATATCACATCCCAGTGTCTGTATTAATCATGACTTTCCTAGCGCTAAAGCCATCATAGAGGGTATCTGGGGTTCTAAGATGTGGTGAGTCCTAAAACCATCATTAAAGACCATGTGGTGTCCAAAGTGCTGGCCAAAAAAGAGATGAGTCCTCTCATCTCTTAATCTAATCTGAGGTGGGCAAACACTCCCAAAATTGAAATGGTCAATGCATTGAAATAAATATGGAAGAAAACAGCTTCTAAACCAATATAATCTTTTAAAGGAAAAAAAGGTTAAGTCAACAAAACTGTAAAAAATAAAAAATAGTCTTGTGTAGATTCACAAAGCAGTTAAAAAGAAGGCAAACTATTGCTTACAATGTTTTATCTCATCCAAACTGGTATTGCATAATTTCTCTATTAAGAATTGCAAAATAGTGACACAGATAAATAGTCTCTTAATAATGCACAGTTCAGGTTTTGTTTTTAGATGACTTAAAGAGACAAAGTAGCAACTTTTTAATTAATATGTAAAGTACTAGAGCAAGGACATTAATTTATTTGCTTCATTGGTAAAATTAATTGTAAATAATGCAATCTGATCTACGATCACAAATAAGTGGAGTATTTCTCTTGAGAAAACAGGATTTCAAAAATATATTCCTATTATTATTCTTTGTCAGTATATGTATTAAGTTTCCTATTCTGCTGTAACAGCTTGTCACAAATTTAGTAGCTTAAAACAACATGAATGTATTATCTTACAGTTCTGGTGGTCTTACTTGAAATAAACCAAGATGCTAGCAAGGCTATGTTCCTCCCGGGAGATGGGGGAGAATCAACATTTTTGCTTTTTCCAGCTTCCAGAGGCTCACATCCTCTGGCTCATGTTCCCACTTCCTCCATCTTTACAGCTAGCAACCCTGCACCTTAGTCCATCCTCAGTCTATCTCTGACCAGAGTCAGGAATAGCTCTCTGCTCTTAAGGACTCACATGACAGCACTGGGCCCACCAGATAATCTCCCCACTTCAAGGTCCTTTACCTGGCTTCCCTGGTGGCTCAGATGGTAAAGAATCTGCCTGCAATGCAGGAGACCTGGGTTCGATCCCTGGATTTGGAAGATCCCCTGGAGAAAAGAACAGCTACCTGCTCTGGTATTCTAGCCTGGAGAATTCTATGGACTTTACAGTCCATGGGGTTGCAAAGAGTTGTACTCCACTGAGTGAATTTCACTTTCACAAAGTCCCTTTTACCATGTAAGGTGATATATTCACAGGTCCCAGGGATTACAGCATGGACACCATCGGTGGGGAGGGGGTATTATTCTGCCTAGTACAATATTAACTAACACTTTCACTTTCACACACACAGTATGTTCAGTCAGTCAGTTCAGTCACTCAGTCATGTCCGACTCTTTGCAACCCCATGGACAGCAGCACACCAGGCTTCCCCATCCATCACCAACTTCCAGAGCTTGCTCAAACTCCTGCCCATCGAGTCAGTGATGCCATCCAACCATCTCATCTTCTGTCGTCCCCTTCTCCTCCTGCCTTCAATCTTTCCCAGCATCAGGGTCTTTTCCAATGAGTCAGTTCTTCGTATCAGGTGGCCAAAGTACTGGAGTTTCAGCTTCAGTATCAGTCCTTCCAATGAACACCCAGGACTGACCTCCTTCAGGATGGACTGGTTGGATCTCCTTGCAGTCCAAGGGACTCTCAAGAGTCTTCTCCAACACCACAGTTCAAAAGCATCGGTTCTTCAGTGTGCTCAGCAGAACATTATTGTTTATGAGTTCAAAATAAACAAAAAACAAGTCTAATGAAAATCAGAAATAAAAATTTAGAAAAGACTTAACTTTGAGTAGGTAAAAAAAAGCAGATACTTTGTAATAATGGCCCAGAAGCAAGAAGTAGACAGCAAATCAGAAGAAAAATAGGTTGTAACACAAATATTTTCTTAACTACATTAAATCTTATCACCATTATATTAATAAAGAACTAGAAAGTGATATCAAAAGCTATATAATCCTTAAGTTTGATTTGTTTTCTATTACTGTTTAAATATAGAGATGGATAGATATATATAGTTGATGGATAGATGACAGGAAAAAAATGTGTGTATGAAGTGTTATTTTATGTTTAGCTTTCTTAATGGAGCTTAAGATTAATGATGTGAAACAACTGATTTTGTCATCTTCAGAATTCTAGAGACATGTTTAGAGGTTCCTGGTATAGTACATTGTATATGGTCCACATTTTTACACTTTCTTCATACTTAGCATCTGTAACATAAGAACCGGTCTGTTAATTTACCGTAATTCGAAAGCAATAAAGTGAGTGCTTAAGAACACATCCTTGAGCAAGACTGCCTGGGCTTGCCTGCTAACTCTATCATTTTGTAGCTGTTTGACCTTGGACGAATCACTTAACTTCTCTGTGCCCCAGTTTCCTCATCTAACACAGAGATGATAATGACTATACCCATTTTATGAGCAAAATGGATATTATCATGGGTATGACCATAGACTAAATTAATATCTAGAATAATTTAGAGTGCTTGATGTATGGTAAACACTACAAGTTTAGCTTTATAGTAATTATTAGTGTAATTAGGAATTCATGTGCTACTATCGATCATTTAGGGTTTTTTCTAGATTGTTTAGTTATATCACAATAGCATCTCTAAGGATATGGGATTTGAGAATGGTTGTTTCGTTAGTTGCTTTTACTTCCACAGGTTTACTTCCTTAGCACAAATCCCCAGGACTTCAGCCCACTTCCAAAAGGGTTTCTAGTTCAGTTCCTAGATGCTCAAATGCAAAATTACTTAATTTTATATTTTTATTTGTAAACTAAAGATATTTTCACAAAACGTCAACAACCTGTGCTGAGACAACTAGCAAAGAAGTCAAAGGACCCAAAACTTTGGTGTTTACTTCAAGCTTTTCATCTCAGAGGATTCATTAATGAGCCATTTCTACATGCATCCTGGGTAGAGAGAGCTGTGACCAAAGACAGTTATTTATTTCTTATTTGCTTCACAACTCAAAATTCATTGATGTGTGCATTCTGTTTTGCTTTGGGTTTTTTTGTTTTTTTTGTTTTGCTTTTTTTGCCATCACTAAACAGAAAGAGTTTCTTTCATTTCCCTCAATGAGAAAGGAACCATATCTGTCAGAAAAATAAAAAAGTAGAACAGGAAAACATCCCTCAGAGAAAGGAAGAAACAATAGAAAAGAAAACAATAAAACACGCCAGGAATGTCTTTGATATTGCCCATCTATTAGTGGGACACAAGCACTGAATAAGAGAGAGCTGAAGAAAGATGGCATAAGACGAAGGGGACAATATCACTTGTCACTGCTCTTATTTCAGTACCTCTAGTAGTAAAAGATTTGGGGCACAGAGAGTAGCCAAAGGAAAGGCTTGCACTCTATAAACCTCTCTCTTCTGGACATAATACACGTAGACTCAGTGCCATTTCTCCAGCAGAAAGACTTTGAAATCCAAATTCCAAATTACGTGCATACTCTACATTTTTGCTTTCTAGAGATGAAATCAACCAAAGAGATTTTTTTGTTTTTCTGGGCCTTATGAGGTTTTCCTTCATTCTTGACTACCAAATAGCTAATTTGTTTAAGTAATATTTATGCTATTTCAGGACTGGTCCGAACATGATACATGGAAACTAGACAAAGATCAGCAAATCTTTAAGTCACGATGAGCATAAATGTGTGCACCCAGACAGCACTGAACTGGAAACCCACATCTGCTCTGTGACCTTTTGTCAAGTTACTGAACTGATCCGAGCAGCAATTTTCTATGAAATGAAAAGGATAGCAATTGGGGTGCATTGCATATCCTTGAATAACTAAAGGAGCTCATTCGTGTAAAGCACCCAGCACGCAGGTACACAGTAAGCCCCAAATAAATATGAGCTATTGTTGTCCTTGTCTATTTCCTTGAGATGCTATATGAAACTTGTTGTTGTTGTTGTTGTTACCGTATTCTATGATTTGACCTCTGGCTTATGTTATCCTGTGCTCAAGAAATACGTTAATCTTTTATTTTGTACTCTCTGATGGGTTTTCAACTTAACCTTGTTTAAAGATGATTGCTAATTTATCCAACTTACTTCACTTAGTATGATAATCTCTAAGTCCATCCATGTTGCTGTAAATAGCATTGTTTTATTCTCTTTTATGGTTGAGTAATATCCCATTATATATCTATACCACATCTTTATGCATTTATCTGTTGATGGACATTTAGGTTGCTTCCATGTCTTGGTTATTGTAAATCATGCTGCAATGAACATTGCATGTATCTTTTTGAATTATGGTTTTCTCCAGATATATGCTCAGAAGTAGCATCATTAGATCACATGGTAACTCTCTTTTTAGTTTTTTAAGGAACCTCCGTACTGTTCTCCATACTGGCTGTACCAATTTACACTCATGCCTACTCTCTTCTCCTCACCCTCTCCAGCAGTTATTATTTGTAGACTTTTTGATGATTGTGATAAACTAAGAGTTTGGGATTCACACACACACTACAATATATAGAACAGGTACAGAACCTACTGTATAGCACAGAGAACTCTATTCAATGTTTGTAATAATCGATATGGAGAAAGAATCCAAAAAAGAATATATGGACATGTATAACTGAGTCACTTTGAATATACCTGAAACACAACACCGTAAATTAATAATACTCCAATATAAAGTAAAGTTAAATTTTAAAAAAGATGATTACTAATGGATAATCTCTTCAGTGCTTATTAAGTAGAAATTAAAGTTGTTTTCAAACAAAAGGCAAACATGTGTCATAAATGAAGAAAGTCAAGCCTATTGCAAGTTTATGATAAAGGACCTTGAAACCACTGCTAGTAGTTAGTCTTTTCTTTGACAGGTGTGTTCCTCTCTGTAATGTGCAGAGATTGCATGTGATAAAAGTCAGGTTCCCCACCAGTTCAGATGCATCTCTACTAAGATGACCATCACAGGCAGCTTCCGGCCTTGGCTTTTAAAATACTGTGCCACATTAGGAGAGAACAGAGCCCACAAACACTGGATTTCTCTCCGCTTTGTCCTGAAATCATCAAATCATTCCTTCACCTTTCAGCACCTTGGTCTCAAACCATGCTGCCTAGTCTTAAAAACAATGCAAATTTGTCCCTCCATGTAGAAAAGCACAAGCCATTCCTCAGATTGCCCAGGTGCCAGCACTGCACAGGGATCTTAATTAGCCAGAGGACCACACTAACTATGGCAATGCCTGTGTTAAGCAGAAAGATCCCCTAAATGGAAAAACAAAAGTCTGCAGACAAAATACTGTTTGGTTCATTATACTATTGATTTTTGGAATATTTAACTTCAACTTTGCTTCTTTGTAGATGTAGATCATAACCAGGAGTGCTTTAAGTTACATGGGGAAGTACCATAATGCATACTTTTTTTTTTGAGAAGAGAAACAGCTTTCATACTAATCAGAGGCACTTGTGAGGCTGAGCTTAGGGAAACATGGAAAGAATACACAGATTTAAACCTCACCAAACCCTACATGTTTCACTGGTCTTCTACAGTGGGTTAAAAGTAGAGCAGTAATTCAGGTGTTCTGGATGCTTGGTTCAATTTCCACAGGAAGAATCAATGCAACTCGGTTGTCCATTTTCTATATCCAACCTCGCACTGACTCAACAAATGTTCACCAGAGGCCTGCAGGAGACCCTACACTTGGTGTGAGGGTGGACAGTCCACCAAAAAGAAAATGAAGTGTTTTGCTAAAAACACTAACACAGTCACACAGTAAGCTTGCCTGCCTTCTACAGCCTACATGCTGGCCTGAAATTTTCTGGGAAGTAAAATACAACTCTCAGATCAGCTAAGTGGCCATGGTCAAGACCCCAATATAATTTTAATTCTAAAAATGAGAATTCCATTATGAAAATCTCTCAAGTTTCGTTAGTTTTCCCCCTTCCCCACTCCACCCTCCCCTTTTTGATCTATATAAATTCACTTAATTAGCAAATGGGTAAGATTGATTTTCACAAGAAGCTCAAAGCCCTGTCCCAACTCAGAGTTCAACCCAACTTCTTTGGTGGATTTCCAAAAACAGTCAGTACTTTGGGAGCTCTTAGATGTAGGTGATGTCAGATTTAATTACACACATAACAGGATTTCCATCAAGTCCTAAGACCTCTTACTAATCTTTATTTTCAAGTGAAAGCAACAACTTTACATCATTTACATTCTGTAAAACTTTAACCAACAAAAATAGTGAGGTATGGTGTACTGACTTCCTGGGGCACCTGTAACAAATATCACAAACTGAATGGCTTGAAACAACAGAAATTTATTCTCTCACAGTTCTGGAGGCTGGAAGTCTGAAATCAAGGTGTTAATAGGGCCATGCTCTAAAGAGAGCATCCTTCCTTTCTTCTTTCAGTTTCTATTGTTGGTGGTGGTGGTGGTAGACACCAAGTCGTGTCTGACTCTTTGAGACCCCATGGACTGTAGCCCACCAGGCTCCTCTGTCCATGGGATTTCCCAGGCAAGGATACTGGAGTGGCTGGAATGGATTGCCATTTCCTTCTCCAGGAGATCTTCCCAACCCAGGGATTGAACCTACACCTCCTGCATTAGCAGGTAGATACTTTATCACTGAGACACCTGGGAGGCCATCCAGCTTCTATCAGTTTCTGGCAATTCTTGGTACTCAATTCTCAGGTGTATCTCCCCTAATCTCTGCCTCCTTATTCACATGGCTTTCTCCGCTGTGTGTATCTGTATTTGTTTTCTCTTCTCTTAAGAGTACAAGTCACTGGATTAGAAGCCATCCTAAACTAGTATGACTTCACTTTAACTAAAGTGAAGTGAAAGTCGCACAGTCGTGTCCAACTCTTTGCAACCCCATGGACTATACAGTCCATGGAATTCTCCAGGCCAGAATACTTGAGTGAGTAGCCTTTCCCTTCTCCAGGGGATCTTCCCAACTCAGGGGTCGAAGCCATGTCTCCCACATTGCAGGTGGATTCTTTACCAGCTAAGCCACAAGGGAAGCCCTAGAATACTGGAGTGGGCAGCCTATCCCTTCTCCAGCGGATCTTCCTAACCCAGGGATCAAACCCAGGTCTCCCCCATTGCAGGTGGATTCTTTACCAGCTGAGCCACGAGGGAAGCCCTAGAATGCTGGAGTGGGTAGCCTATCCCTTTTCCAGCGGATCTTCCCGACCCAGGAATTGAACTGGGGTCTCCTGCATTGCAGGCAGTTTCTTTACCAACTGAGCTATCAGGACACATGTCCAAAGACCCTATTTCCACACATTCTGAGGTTGCAGGTAGATAGGAATTTGAAGGAACACTATTGGACTCAGAATATATAGGGCACAAAAACTACTCACCTCTCCATGACTAGTGACTTTCAAAGGGAGTCAAAGTTAATTTGAAATCTTCATCAACTTCTTAATGTATAAACAAGCTTGTCATAGCCTGGATCATAAAATTGGTCATCTTCATTGTTTTATATTGTGCTTTATGTTTACAAAGTGCTTTCATATTGTTTCACTTGACAGTCACAAATGCAAATACTCACCCTAACATAAGTGGGCAAGATGACTGGTTTCTTTCTAAAAATAAAGTGAGGGAGAGAGGAAGGAAGTTTACCTCTTGTCAAACACCTACTCTGAACTAGATAAATGTTCTTACTGCTTCATGGGCTGTCTCACCTGACCCATATAAAAACTTTAAGTGTAAGTGGTTTTAATCTCCGTTATAAAGATGAGTAAAAGAGCACTGAATAAGTTACCCAAGGTCACATAGGTAATAAGAGGCAGATCTTTTCAAGTGTATCTGCGTTCTAAGTCCACGCTTCCTTTTCAGTTAAACCTTCCTAATAAATCTTTAACCTTATCCAGAGTCAGAATTTGCTAAAACATATAATGACCTTATCACATGACTCCCTTGACAGTCAAGGCAGAGATTCCATGATCTAATTAAAGGATTAACACAGAGAACCCCCAGCCACTTATCACAACATATGTAGAAGACCATGGTTTTATTACTTATTGTAGTTATTATTTAAGTTGAAATAAAATGCATTATACTTTCCCAACTGTGAAAATAAAGAGGAAGCCTTATAGTAGTAAGAACAGTCAAAAATGTACCCAAACACTTTTTGAATTGTTTCAAATACAGTAACCCTCTTGGACTTTCATTCTTTCTTTTCTGTGAGTTACAAGAGAGTGAAATGGGTAAATGACTCCCTCATGCCTAGAATAAAAGCATGAGAATTCAGGGGGCCACCCACGAACCCATTTTCCCTCTCTTGTCCTGCCCAGTATATGTGTGAATAAGCCTGTGAAGAAAAATTGCTTCAGGCACATCTATTTTTGTACCCCAAGTCATTAAAAAAAAAACAAAAGGAAGGAAAAGAAATTATCATAATTAAGAAAGAAAGAGGGCTTCCCTGGTGGCTCCGATGGTAAAGAATCTGCCTGCAGTGCAGGAGACCCGGGTTTGATCCCTGGGTCAGGAAGGTCCCCTGGAGGAGGGCATGGCAACCCACTCTAATATTCTTGCCTGGAGAATCCCAAGGACAGAGGAAACTCATGGGCTACAGTCCATGGGGTGACAAAGAGTCAGACACAACTGAGTGACTTTCACTAAGAAATAAAAAGTAGGAATAAACAGTGTCCCAAATAGAGGTTATTTGGGAGCATACTTTAATCTTTTAATACTTGTTAAGCCCATTCTTTGTACTTGATGAAAAGTGAAAGTGAGGTTGCTCAGTCGTTTCCGACTCTTTGCGGCCCCATGGACTATAGCCTACAGGCTCCTCCATCCATAGAATTTTCCAGGCAAGAGCACTGGAGTGGGTTGCCATTTCCTTCTCCAGGGGATCTTCCCGACCCAGGGATCTAGCCCGGGTCTCCCACATTGCGGGCAGACACTTTGCCACCTGAGCCACCTGGGGAGCGTGAAGCATTATATGAAATATACAGTAGCTGTACCTTCACTGGGAAGAAGGCTTCCCCGGTGGTTCAGACAATAAAAAATCTGCTTTCAATGCAAGAGACCCGGGTTTGATCCCTGGGTCAGGAAGATCTCCTGGAGAAGGGAAGAGCTACCCACTCCAGTATTCTTGCCTAGAGAATGCCATGGACAGAGGAGCCTGGTGGGCTACAGTCCATAGGGTCGCAAATAGTCTGACATGACTAAGCGACTAACATCCTTTTTCACTGGGAAGCCAAAGGCTGAAAGGCTCAGAGAAGTTTTCTTGAATCTGATGTCTCAGGAACAAACTCTAGCTAAGAATGTGTGTGCGTGTATGTGTCTGTGTATGTGTGTTGTGTATTGTATTTGCAATCTTAGCTCCATCTCATACATATTATAAATGTGGGCTTCCTTGGTGCCTCAGATGGTAAAGAATCTGCCTGCAGTGCAGGAGACCCAGGTTCATTCCCTGGTTCTGGAGGATCCCCTGGAGGAGGGCATGGCAAGCCACTCCAGTATTCTTGCCTGGAGAATCCCATGGACAGAGGAGCCTGGGGGGCTACAGTGGTTGCAAAGAGTCAGACATGACTGAGTGACTAACAACACAAAAGCAGAACTTTCCAGATTCTTAATGCACTCCATTTTACTTGTTTACAAGTAGATATTGCTAATAGCTATCATCTATTAATACCTACTGGGTGCCAGGCCACAAAGCACTTTTTGTATACATTCCTAGTTCTTACAATAATTGTACAAGTTACTTACTACTAATCTCCACCAACATAAACTCTGAGAAATTTAAATAAAGTCACTCAAGACCTAGTAAATAGAAGAGCCAGAATTTGGACTCCAGTTCACATAGCTCCAAAGCCTGTCCCTACTCAAATAAAATGTTCACTCATTCATTTATATAGACTAGACTCCTTAAAAAATAATCAGGGACTTCCCTGGTGGTGTCGTGGCTGAGACTCCATGTTCCCAACGCAGGGAGTGTAGGTTTGATTCCTGGTCAGAGAACTAGATCCCACATGCCACAACTAATGATTCTGCATGCCACAACTAAGACCCAGCACAACCAAATAAATAAATAACTTTTTTTAAAAACTTAATCAGCTACTTTCTTTTTTGAGATCCCTCTGGCCCAATGGTGATTCAAAGAGGAATGATCAAAAATCTTCATCTTCAGATATATTTGTCTTTGAAGTTCAATGAAGTCACAGCTTTTAGGTTTCTACTGTTTAGAAGTTAGAAGGCAGAGCTGTCACTTGTCTTAGAGGCCAAATGCTCATATCAGGTTTTCACCATAAATTTTGTTTTATGAGATATGGTTTGATCCATATTTTAACTGGACACCTAGTATAGATTCATGTTATAAGTGAAATTATTTTATAGATAGGTAAATATTGTCAAGTATATTTCTGCATTTTTTCAAAAAAACATTTTATGAGAAACTTTTTTTAAAATTTTTTCAGATTAAATGTGGGATTTTAAAGGATTGTAATAAGCACAAATTGGTTTAACAGAGAAAAGAAACCAGAATAAGGGAGACAGAAAAGGAAGAGAAGGAAAAAGAAGGGAGATGCTCCTCACAGCTAGAAAAGAAATGCCTGGATTGTAGAAAATTTTTTTTAATTTTATTTTCATAAAAGTCTTGAAATAAAAAAAAAACTCTTGAAATGTAGATGATGCAAATAAATAGGGAACAATAAATATATAAAAATATAACATATGTAAAACATAAGAGCATGTATTGGAGTGCTAATTCATTATGGAGTTCATTAAAATTGCATTTTCATGGCATAAAAAAGTGGTAGCCAACCTGTGCAGTTAATATGTATTACATTCACTGAATTGTCAACAGAAAGAGCCCAAACAATAAAAAGCAGCTGTAATATTCTATAGCAAGCTGTTTATGCAAGACTTTATGATACCAAGAACATGACATAACAATCTCCAATGCGTTCTTATAGAGATCTGACGCTCTCCTGTTTGCCTTCAGACACTCCGGGCCAAGCACAATGTCTTCCCAGTTTATTGTCCAGAAGCTGTGTGATCAGGAAGGCAGCTCCCCTGTCCTGCAGAGAGATCCGAAGAGCTTCGGATTCAAGCGCCAAGTGTTCCAGTGAGGTTTCCTCAAGTGCAGCCACTGCCATCTGAAACTGCCAAGCCCTCGGATGTGCACTTGACAGAGTGTTCGGAGGGTGATAAACAGATCTTTCCCTTGATTTGCCATCTGTGGATTTGAAAGCTGTTAAGGCACTTTTCAGTCTTTATTTCCATGATGCTCCTGATCTCATTTTGCTAGTCAGATGCACTCCCTAATCTATTATCCAGTTCTATGGAGAAAACTGTATGACTGCATCTCTGACTTGGCATTAGGGCAGCATTGCTCTTTTCTTGACAATACATCAGGTAAAATAAACCAGCTTGAAACTCTGGCCTTCTGGAGTGCTTCGATAATCCCTTTCATTTCTTCCTGGCTGATAGCTTACATTAAGAAAGCTGTTAATACATTTGAGTAGAATTTGGGTTCTCAATTCAACCCAGACTGGGAATGAAAAGACATGGAGAAGAAACATGGCCTTCCTGGACGGCCTGAATCAATAAGTTGTTACCCTTTGAAGATGCAGCTCCCATACGAATGGCTTCGTTTCCATTCACCTTTGCAGTCTGAGCCCAGATGACCACTGTCATAGGAGCTGTAGGATTACACTCACAGCTGAACACTGGCAAGACCCACTCATGTTCAATAACCTTTGCCTTTTTTCATTTGTTGGTTTTCTGAAAGACAACATGGTGCTGATCCTGACTATATGATACCCAAAGGGAAAGAGCAGCTCTTATTTTCCTTGGGGCTTTCACCTTGGTTTCTTTTATCAGTGAGAATATGCGCCCCAGCTCAGCTGGCTCTGTAAGTGATTTTTCCAGTGGTAGCGACAGAGTCATTCAATCAATTCAATCCGCATTTACAGAGCAGGACTGTTCTCTTTGCCCAGGTCTGTTTTGGAAGCCTCAATGATAATAAACCAAACCCAGTTCCTGGCTTTGTAGAGCTTTCATTCAAGGGGGTGGGATGGGAGGAGACAGACAGAAATGCATGTAAACAAATAAGATTGTGGTACAATGTTTGCAATGGGTGACAGCAGGGCTTCTTAATTTTGGCACCAGTGACATTTGGGGTTTTTTGTTTGTACTTTTAATATTTATTTTTATTTCTTTATTTGGCTGCACCAAGCGTTCATTGTGGCATGCAAGACCTCCCATCTTCATTGCAGCACGCAAACTCTTAGTTGAGGCATATGGGATCTAATTTCTAGGCTAGGGTTTGAACTTGGGCTCCCTACATTGGGAGCTCAGAGTCTTAGCCACGAGACCACCAGAGAAGTCCCACTAGTGACATTTTGGAAGAGGTAAGACCTTGCTGTGGGGAGTGTGTATGATAGGCTATTTAGCATTAACATTGACTGTCATCCACTCCCACCCCAGACATGACAGTCAAAAATGTCTGCAGACATTGGTAAATAGTTCTTGGGGGACAAAATTTGAGAGCCACTAGGTATAGGGATAGGCTTCCCTGGTAGCTTCCCTAGGCTTCCCTAGACAGTAAAGAATCTGCCTACAGTGTGGGAGACCTAGGTTCGATCCCTGGGTCAGGAAGATCCCCTGGAGGAGGGCATGGCAACCCACTCCAGTATTCTTGCCTGGGAAATCCCATGGACAGAGGAGCCTGGCAGGCTATGGTTCTTGGGGTCACAAAGAGTCTGCACAGCTGAGCAACTAACACATTGACTTTTCACTTCACAGGATAAAGACAGCCGACCTGGAGAGGGGAGGGAGAGAAGCGGCTGCTTCTCAAGATAGGAGATGTAAATCCATGGCTGATTCATATCAATGTATGACAAAACCCACCGGAAAAAAAAAAAAATAATAATAATAATAAAATAAAATAAAATAAAAAAAAAGAAAGAAAGAAGATTATGGTAAAAAAAAAAAAAGGTGAGGAAGAGATAGTTTTAGGAAGATTTAGAGGAAGAATATTTATAGTAGAGCAAATAGCCAGAGGCTCCAAGATAGGAGTGATCTGACTCAAGTTCCCTCCCACACTGAAGCCACCAGTAAATTTCTCCCATAATAAAACCTACAGGGAAGAGACACCAAAGACAGAGCAATCAGAGACACAATTCCTGTCCATACCTGATAGAACTGAAATTCCAGAACCTTTTTCCTAAATGTACACATGTACTATTCACACAACTAGAGAACTACTGATGGATTTGGTACAACACTAGTGTTAAAATGTGACCTTCTGGGCATTCTAACTTGTAAAAACCAAGTTGTCTGTGGCATGTCTTAGTGCTTGGTTTTGTTTTGTTTTGTTTTTCTTTTCTGTTTCACCCTTTCTGTTCTAAAATGGTTAAGTCTAGGACCTGGGAATCTAGATATAATCCTAACTGCTAGCAACATGACCAGCATCACAGAGCTGACACTTCCCAGTTTTGCCATCTGGCTCTAAATCATGGGGGTTACAGTAGACTTTTTTCCCCAAAGATCCTTCCTGAGCAGAAAGTTCTGGGATTGATTTGTAAATTAGTGCTAAGTAATGTTTTGGCCTCAATGTGTGAATGCTGTTAAATATAATCATAGCAATTTTAGAATTAAAGGACTGTATGTATCCCAAATATTGCGAGTTTCACCAGCCCATGGATGCAAATACAGTCATATTTCCATTCATGCCTGAATTACTAGTGCTCAAGACTCCTTTGAAGCCTCCCTCATATTATTTCAGGGGAATGACCAGATGTCACTCTTCACATCCAATAAGGACAAAAACCAACCACTTCAGTTCCTCTCTCCAGCCTTTCTGCAAGGCCTCTCCTCAAAGCCAGGTGGAAACCTGACCCACTACCATGACCTCCAGGGCCACCATGACATCACCAACTTTCTGGAGCCATCCTCTCCCCTGATGCTCTGCCCCTCTCCACTGTGCTTGGCTAGGGGCACCAGGAGGATCTGGAGTGTCAATCTACCCTGCGGTCCACATAGTGAGGAGAGGAAGATGGATGCTCACCTGGCTTCTAATATTACCTGGGCCCTACTTTCTTTCCTGCCCAAACGTATAGTCTTTCACAAACTAGAGTCCATGCTTCCCTCTATTCTCAGCTCTTTCTCCAGCTCTATCCAGGCACTTATGAACAAAACAGATCCTTCCTTTTCCTTCTGAAACAGAAGCGTTGATGACCCTCATCTCAGGCAACAACATCCCCATAGGAGTGACCAGCCTGATGATGCTTAAGGCTGGACTTCACGAGGAAGACCTGCCAGGTGCAGATGGATGTGAGCCTTTGGTTTTAAGGACATCAGTACCAACATCAGTTGGTTGTTAACATATTTTTGTTGTTATTTTTTTTTTAAACAGAGGAAAATCAAACAAAAGTTTAATAATGTGTATATGGGAATATGTGTGTGCTAAGTCACTTCATTTGTGTCTGACTCTGTGCCACCCTGTGTACTATAGCTTGCCAGGCTTCTCTGTCCGTGGAATTCTCCAGGCAAGAATACTGGAGTGGGCAGCCATTCCCTTCTCCAGGGGATTTCCCGACCCAGGGATTAAACCTGGGTCTCCACCATTGCCGACAGATTCTTTATCATCTGAGCCACCAGAGCTAGGGTAATCAATCTGGTAAGCCTGCCCAAATATGGCAAATATGCCTGTCCCCAGTGTGATAAAGTCATCTCTTAGACAGCTGATTTGAAAGTATTACTCCATTTAAACTTCAGTTTTCCTAATCAATGTAGAAACTTTTAGCCTGTGAATTCTGAAAGATTGATTCTACAATCCTATATGACTTCTACCACATAAGATATCAACTGCCCTAAGCAGGGTAGCCTCGAGATATATGTGGGTTTTGCTAAATAAATTTGGATTGAATAAACCACGCTTTTCTAATATACATAAAAATCTTTCTATGTTGGATTTTTCCACGGCTAGATCTGTAATCTTGAGAAGTTTTATTTCCTTGGAATTAATACGCCTCCATGATAACAGCAAACTTCAGAAAAACTTCACCTGAAAATGAATGTCCAACTAGCTTCAGCAGCAGTCTTCTGTACATAATTCAGTAGGAGAGAAAGAAAGCCTCAACATTCTGCAAGCCCACAGAAATCCAAGCTGCTTAAATCTTTCATAAATGCTATGTGCATGAACTCTGGAGTGCTTGCCAGCAGCAAGTTCAAACACTGGTTGCCTTGGACATTCCTAGAAGACTTTCCCTTAATTATCAGTCAGGGCACTGTGACATTAATTTAGGCAAGAGATGACAGTAGCTGGGCTAATAAAATAATAGCAGAGAGAGGTACAAAGAACAGACTGGGAAGCTCATCAGGAGATGAAATGAACATGGCTATATCCAAGAACATGAACGGGTGGGGAACAAGGGAAAGAGAAGAGCTAATGACAACGCCCAGATTTCTGGCTTCAATGTGAGAAAGAATGCTGCCATTTTTTATTAAACATAGGAAATGAAGCAGAGCTGGAGAGAAATACGGCTGATTAAACACTAAGCTATAGTTACAAAATGATGATGTATATGGAAGGGAATATGTTTTTGATTTTAAAATGCTTATCATAGTCTGATTTAAGAGAAAATATTTGTATTTACCATCTTACACATTTGATCCTGCATTGTTTTCACAACTCTTCCTCCAAAGTTTTTCATATGTCTTTATAAGGCATCAAATAATATCATCAGCAAGGGAGGGAAGTCATTCAATGAAGAGGAAACTTTTATTAAAACATCATAAATGTTCACTTAATCAACAAGCATTTATTGAATGTCAGCTATGAGCCAAGTACTGTTCTGGGTTAAGAAACCTAGATAATAATATCTAATATGTAAGAAGCACTGACCACCATGCTAGGGGCTTGACCTGCCATGAACAATCCCCACCTCACAACCCCGTGAGAACACTGTTATGGCAACAGCCGTCCTTACAGATGACGAAACAGAGGCGGTGACATGCTGGGTAACATAGACAAGCAGGGAGTCAGGATCCAACACGGTGACTACAGAGCCACACTGCATGGCCTTTGGAGGACAGACCCGTAAACAATTTTCAAGCTGATATAATTACCCCTGTGCTTGTTCACCTCAAATCTCACAGAACTGCCATTCTCAGGCTTCCAACCTCCTGATTCAGGACTCCTGATACGCTGTTATCACTTGCCCTGCCCCTCACACGGCCTGTAATCGTAGCTATCACTTGTTTTCAGTCATCTGATTAGAGAGCAACATTGAGTTTTCCAGCTTGTAAGCTAGGTTCCTTTCCTTTCTCCTGTTTCCTGAGTTTTTGCCTTGAATGCTTGACTTTTCCTTGGGGAGAAGTTCCCAATTCCATTCCTGGCACAAGTTAAACCCCGTAATGTCTCAGAGTGTGTGTGTGTTTCAACATTAGGGAAACAAACATTGAAAGTGGAGGTTCTGCTTGGTACAGCTACACCGCAGTGACAGCCAGCCAACTCGAGGGACTTCCCATCTTCACTTAAATATAGCCCAGGCTTCTCCCCTCTCGATACGCCAACAAGATTTAGCACTTAGCACAAAACACTGCACCTTCAGTTTGCACTCTGAGATTGCTGAGGAAGTCAATTCACCTGCAAACTCCATGTGAGAAAGAGCAGAGATACAGAGCAGCTGTTGAGAAGAAATGACCTTAGAACCAAGTGCTGTGCTGTGCTTAGCCACTCAGTCGTGTCCAACTCTTTGCGACCCCAAGGACTGTGTCCTGCCAGGCTCCTCTGTCCATGGGGATTCTCCAGGCCAGAATACTGGAGTGGGTTTCCATGCCCTCCTCCAGGGAATCTTCCCAACCCAGGGATCTAACCCAGGTCTCCCACATTGCAGGCAGATTCTTTATCATCCAAGCCACCAGGGAAGCCCATGAATACTGGATTGGGTAGCCTACCTCTTCTTCAGGAGATCTTCCTGATCCAGGAATCAAACCCAGGTCTCCTGCATTGCAAGTGCATTCTTTACCAGCTGAACTGGGCCAGGTGGTAAATCAAAAAGGAAGCTCCTTAAAATCCCACCACCTTTCCCAAAGCCCAGGATGCACTGTCCTGTATGACAAACAGCTCAGAGTGTTCAGTGAAAGAGGATCACTGAGGTGGCAGAAGGGCACCCACCCCAGAAACTCTAAGAATTTGGCAGCCACCCCCCCCCCCGCCCGGCCCTACTTCTCTATCTGCCTCTCTCTTCCCTGCCCAAGTCTGAATTCCAAACCTTCAGAGCTGCATTCATTGCTTCCGGGGTGATATGGGTACAGTGAACCAAGGCGATGCCAGCATCCTTCACAAGGCTCTTGTAGGGACCAAGACCAGCATGGCAGTCAGAGAGATGGAGAGTAAAGTCACTGGGGATTCTAACCCGGGGGGGAAATCCCACTGAGGTCCAGTCCAGGTCCTCTGAGCCTGCACAACTAGCCTAGAACAACTCCACTTCATTGAGGGTCCTCTGGCCATAACATATCAGACTGAAGAGGATATTTAAAGTTTCCCAAGGAAGAGTGTAAGCACCAGTCATGAACTCTCAACAAATACTAGCTGAGTAAGTGAGAAATGAGTGACTATCCCATATGAACAGGCAATGAATCAGAGAGACACTATGGCTGTAGGAGTCCCATGGACCATTGGCATCCCCACATATGTAATTCACCATTTCCACCCCAGAAAAAGCTACAGGGCTCTGCAGTCCTGGCAAGAAAACTCTTGAGTAGAATGGGAGAATCCCTAACCCTGTTAATGTTAGACCCAGGATAAAAATAAAATAAGCTCTTAAAAAAAATATATGAGGGTCCCTGGTAGATCTACAGAGGCAGAATTACTTTCTCTGCTTTTGAGACAAACCCACAGGAACACAATGCCTGAATTCTGAAGCCACACCACAAAGATGCTGATCCTTGTGAAATTTGGAGTGTTGCAGGGGAAAAAAAAAGCAAGAGTTTAGACTAGTTGCATTCATGAAGATCCAAATCTGTAAACATACTGATATAGATTGATATACTGTCCTTTTACTTGTTTTTTTTTTAAATCCACATTTATAATGTTTTATCTCCCAAGCCCCTCTGAGTAGGAAATTGGCTAAAAAAATTGTTGGCTCAGTACAGGAGAGTGTTCTAACCCTGTGAAATATCATGGAGAGAATCCCGTTGTAAAGGAGTAACCTCTGGTTCAGCATTCAGGCCATAGTCGAATGGTGATTTGTCCTAGATGCTTTTCAGAGCTCTAGTAATTTGGGTGTGAAGTGAGAGTGAAAGTGAAGTCGCTCAGTCGTGTCCGATTCTTTGTGACTCCATGGACTGTAGCCTTCCAGGCTCCTCCGTCCATGGAATTTTCCAGGCAAGAGTACTGGGGTGGGTTGCCATTTCCTTCTCCAGGGATTCTTTCCAACCCAAGGATTGAACCTGGGTCTCCCACATTGCAGGCAGACACTTTATCACCAGGGAAGACCTTCTGAGCCACCAGGGAAGACCGTGAAGTGAGAATAACTGACTCCTAAGATTCCAAGGGAGCAACGAAGGATGAGATGGTTGGATAGCATCACCAATTCAATGGACATGAGGACTCTGAGCAATCTCTGGGAAACAGTGAAGGACAGGGAAGCATGGCGTGCTGCAGTCCATGGGGTCTCAAAGAGCTGGACACATCTTAGCAACTAAACAAAACCAACAGGATTCCTTCCAATTCTAATGTACATGAGGAATAATTTTTATCACAAAAGCATCCAAAAGTAAAGTGATGAGTGACTATTCCCTAGTCACACAGTCAACACTCCAACTCCTAGAATACAACCATCCCTGGTATCTATCAGGGACTGGTTCCAGGACCTTGCAGATACCAACATTTTCAGACACTCAAGTCCTTTAGACAAAATGGTGTAGGATTTGCATGTAACCTAAGCACATCCTCCTGTGCACTTTAAGTCATCTCTAAATTACTGATAATACCTAATACAATATAAATATTAAGTTGCCTGCAAGTTTTGGTTTTTGGAACTTTCGGAAATTTTTTTTCTAAATATCTTCAACCGGAGGAACCCACAGACATAGAAGGCTGAGTGTCCTTCCTACTGGCTGATTTTTAGCATGACCAGTAAACTCGATTTCATGACACCAGGAGGACACCGGCCCTGGCTCTGAGACATTCCCTTTGGTGTCACAGATAATAGGCACAAATAAAAGGCTCAACATCTGATGGATACACCTTCCCTTAACTCAGAAAGATGATCCATTTAATCTAAGTTCTACTTTAGACTGGGACTGTTTCATAAACTTCTCAAAGTCAATATAAAGAGTATCTCAAAGTTAACATAGTAGAACACTCTAGATCTGTATGTTCCAGTACTTGGGATGATTGGATTAAACTAATAATTTCATTGCTGGCCTCATAACCAAACATAATGGCTGCACTTACTTGCCTGAGCAGGTCTCATACTTAAACCAAGAGATAAAGAATTTTTTTCCTGTCGTAAAGATCCCAACCTTACATAATGGTCTCTCTTGCATAATAGTCACACCCTATTTTTGGAATGGCAGAGCCAGCATAAAAAAGTGTTATGATTACACAAATAAACACAGCACTTTAGAGGTGTTTTTAAGGACAAGGAAACATTTTCAAGCTCATTACTACTTGTCTGCTTTTTAATTTTTATTTTATATGGGAGTTGATTAACAATGTTGTGTTAGTTTCAGATGTACAACAAAGGGATTCAATTACACATACACCTGTAACTAATCTTTTTCAAATTCTTTTCCCATTTAGTTATTACAGAGTATTGAGCAGAGTTCCCTATGCTATACAGTAGGTCCTTGCTGGTTATTTATTTTAAATACAGCCGTGTTATTACTACTTTTCAAATAGCAACACTAGGCAGAGGTTCTAAAGGCCTTGCTTCACTGCTTTTGAAGCTATTGCAACAGTGACCCAACAGACTGCAGTCACATATCTTACCTAAACATAGAATTTCCCAGGAAGTCTAAGGTTATCTGGGTCAAGTTCATAAGGTATTTGATTCCGAGCCAGATAACACAGCTTTTGGCTTATATGAGCACACTAGGACCTGGTGTTCTCTTTTAACTGAGACATAAAAACCAAGGTAATAACCTACGTATATTCATTGTCAACTTTTCATATCATTGCAGCCAAAGCAATGAAAACCACTTCCAACCTGCCTGCTGCTATTAATAAACACAGTGAACTTTGATGTAAATGTCAGACATGTTCACTTTAGGCTGCTGGTCAAATTTGCATGAGGATAATTAAATTCTGAGTTTCCACATCCCCTCTGTAAATTCAACAGACATGATATATTTCTCTTCTGGTACTAAGCCATGGTTGACTATTGCTCTGATGGACTCAATGCCTGTAATTTTTCAACTCACTGGATGTTGAAGGGTATAAGAAGTGTACAGAGGGACATGAATGCATGTAATTCAAAGCTTGATGCCACCACTGAGATGTTACACTAACCCACATTCCTCCCAACACCGCCCTCTGCTACAACTGGCTCATTTCTCCACATACCCAGTGACCTTCAGTCAATTTCTCCTCCCTAAACACCTTCACTGGTTAGAGCTACGCTAATATGGTAGTCACTAGCCACATGTGGTTGTTGAACACTTGAAATGTCACTAGTCTAAATTAAGATACTCTATAAATGTAAAGCTGTTGTCATTTTAGTCACTCAGTTGTATCTGACTCTTGTGATCCCATGGACTGTAGCCCGCCAGGCTCTTCTGTCCATGGGGTTCCCCAGGCAAGAATACTGGAGTGGGTTGCCATTTACTTCTTCAAGGGATCTTCCTGACCCAGGGATCGAACCCGCGTCTCTTGCATTGGCAGGTGGATTCTTTATCACTGAGCCATGAGGGAAGCCCAAAATGTAAAATTACACACCAGATTTTGAGGACTTAGTATTTTTTAAAAATGCGAAAAAGCTCATTATTAATTTTCATATTGATTACCTGTTGAAATAAAAATATCTTTTACATATTAGTGTTAGTCACTCAGTCATGTCCAATTCTCTGTGACCCCACAGACTGTAACCCACCAGGCTCCTCTGTCCAAGGAATTTTCCAGGCACAAATCCTGGAGTGGGTTGCCATTCCCTTCTCCAGAGGATCTTCCTGACCCAGGGATCTCCTGCAATGCAGGAAGATTCTTTACTGTATAAGCTACAGGGAAGTCCATTTTACATATTAAGTTAAATAAAATATATATGCTAGAAATTTAAAATTTTCTACATGTGTGGCTCCCATTATATTTCTACTGGATAATGTTGAATTAGATCATTTTAGGCTCTAACTCAATTCCACTGAGCCTTCAATTAGACATAAGTTGCATCTTCTAATTTTATGTCTCAATTTCTCTCTTTTTCAATCCTTTTGTCTTTCTATACTGAATCTTGGATAATTTCTCATATTTATCTTTCAAATCACTGACTCTTCACTGGGTCTAATCTGTTAATCCATCCATTTCATTAGTTTGTTTCATTCTGACATTTTTTAATACAGTTTTATTTGTTGTATTTTCACACAAGATTTCACCTAGGTTAGAAAAGGCTGGGAACTGTTAGGCAGTGCTACTAATGCTTTCCACATGCATACTCCAGGACCTAGCTATTCCACTCCTAGACACAAACTGATAGAAATAGATAAATAATAACCAAAAACTGGAAATTACCCAAACACCCATCAGCAATAGAATGGATAAATAAAGTATGGTTTATTTATACAATAGAATTCTATATTAAATAACAAGAAGCAAACTACAAAAAAAATATATAAATGAATTTCATATTTTTATTATTTCCATATTTTGAGAGTTAAGGATCATATGCAAAACAGTATGTACTATATAAATTCATTTATAATGTTTATAAAAACAGGCAACGCTAAATATAGTGTTAGAATTCAGGATAGTGTTTGCCCTTGGAGTGGGGAGATTACCTGGAGGAGCACATGAAGGGGCTTCTAAGATGTTGATAATGTTCTGTTCCTTAAACTGAAGACTGGTTATGTAGTACATTTAATTTGTGAAACTTCATAAGGTTATGCACTTATAATTTGTATACTTTGCTATGCATGCTACTTTAAGAATATTGTAAACTCAAACCTTTCATCTGATTATCAAAACAAGACATTTGTGGTTAAAATCCTTTCTCTTTGAGTTTTTAATTTCAAATAATAATCTTTATTTCCAGAATCTGTTTCTTTTTCAAATTCTGCCTAATCCTTTTTAATAGCTTCCTATCCCTTCTCCACACTTTTAATGAAAGTTTCTTTTATTCCTATAAACTCTTCAAGGATCCTCAGTTTATTTTCTGACTCTGATCATTCTTATACCAAGGTCCTTGGGACACCTGATTCTATCGTTTTCTGTTTCTACTTAATGACTTGTGTACCCTGTGTAGTTGGTAATTTTTTATTGTGAGCTCAGATAGGGCTATTCACAAACTCTGAAGGTTCTAAAGAACTTTAGCTCTGTGTGCATTCCTCCAAAGAGGATCCTCACCTGATCCTACCTGGCATTCTGAGTCTCTACCACACTGAAATCATCTCAATTCCCTTGAGGTTTCCTGGACAGCATATGTATTAGAGATAATGTAAATTTAAACCCTAAACGCTCATGAGGTCTAAATTCTCAGGAGAGAGACTTTCTGTTCCTCTGTTTCCAGCCCAGGCTGGAACAAACAACTTTTTGTAGCAACTTTCTCTGCCAGATGGGTGGTTCTGGTCCATCTTTTCACTGGGTGTGCAGATCGTCAAGACTCCTGGCTTTTTCAGGCTCTTACTAAATTCCCACCTTATAGTGCCCATGACCTTGTCTCCCATCCCACAACAGACGACCCTCACTCACCCACCGCTATACAGCACCATTTCATCCCCCTAAGGCTCTGGGTTTCTCGAATCTCCAGGTACCCACAAGGCAGCCTAGAGTTCTCACTTACCACCATGACGTCAGCTCTCTCTTCAATTTTCAGCCCCTATGAATTTACCTTAAATTTTGATGAGCTTGGCTACAACATTTATATGCTATCCAACATTTTTCAGTGTGTATAATTAGAAGTTTCTCAAAACAGTCTGTGATGATACCAGAGGCAGAAGACCACCAGGCCTTCCGTATCTGATGCTTAAAGGCTGGTGAGAAAATACAGCTGTCACTGCCTCTCCGAAGCCCCCACTCTGTTATCTCCCGGCTTGACTGTATCTGAATTTTACAGAACTAAAGAAATGTTTAAAGTTAACTGAAATAAGCTGGCATGTCGACCAAACTCAATTCCAAAATACGCTCCCACCTACCACATCGTGGACTTGCTAAAAGGCCACCCAACAGACAGAACTTTGCTACTCCTTTATTTAAAAGAACAATATAATTCAGAAACCATTCACTTATACAACAAACATTCACCAAGAACCTACTCCTTGCTAGGCACAGTACAAAGGGCCAGAATACAAAAGTGAAACATGAACGTGATCTTCAAATGGTTTAGCAAGAATGTCTTAAGTTTTTTTTTTTTTTCTTAAATGCAAACTGATCAATAAGCAGAGATTGTCTAGAGCAGGGGTCCACAACCATGGACCGGTACCAGTTTACAGCCCTTTAGGAACCAGGTTGCCTAGCAGGAGGTGAGCAGCAGGTGAGTGACAGAAGCTTCGTCTGCACTTAGAGCCGCTCCCCATCGCTCACGTTACCACCTGAGCTCCGCCTCCTGAGATCAGCCTCCGAATTAGATTCTCATAGGAGTGTGAACACTACTGTGAACTGCACATATGAGGAATCTAGCTTGGGCACTCCTTATGAAAATCATCCCAAAATCACCCCCTACCTCCCATCCATGGAAAATTGTCTTCAACGAACCTGGTCCCCAGTGCCAGCAAGGTTGGGGACGGCTGGTACCGCATCTGAGGACAGGAGGGAGGTGGGAGGGGGGTTCAAGATGGGGAACACATGTAAATCCATGGCTGATTCATGTCAATGTGTGGCAAAAACCACTACAATATTGTAATTAGCCTCCAACTAACAAAAATAAATGAAGAAAAAAAAAAGAATCTGAGGCCAAGTCAAAGTTCAGCAGGTAACAGTGCTCCGTGAACAATGTGAATGTCACCATGCCCTGTTCCTGCTTCAGCACCACTAACTGTCTCCCATTATCCCTAGACTAGGATCCAGACAGACGTCTCCATGGTCACCAAGGCCGTACAAGATGCTGCCCTGCCTGTCTTCATCTCACACCCTCTTCTTCTTACTCACTCTAGTCTCCCTACACGGCTTCCTCCTGTTCTCCAAAGACACCAGTTCATTCTTATCTTAAGCTCATTTGCATATATACCCTTGCTTTCATCTAGAAAACTCTTTTCTCAGATCTTTATATGGATCCCACATCTCACCATCTGGGTCTCAGCTCACATGAGAGACCCTCTGAAAAGGCCCTTCCCTGACCACCCAGTCAAAAGAAATCCCACCACTATTTTATTTATCTATCACATCACCCTTTTCTGTTGTCTTCACACTACATATCAGTAGCAAATTATCTAGTTTTTAAATGAATTTTCTCATCAAGGCCATATTTTGCTTTCCTTGTATTCTCTAAGTATACGTAGTATAGGCAGTGGATGCTCCATTCACTTATGAGAATAAACAAATAAGTGGTTAAGGATGTCTGCAAGTGTGGAAAATAAGACAGTGGCTTTCACTCATGCCACCTAATTGCATCCCAGGAAAGAAGACAAGTAGCAAAAAATTCCAATTAAGTGCAACACATGCCATAAGGTTCAGTAATGGCCGGGGTGGCGGGGGGGAGGTAATGAACTCTGTTGGGAGCAAGGGTGGGAGACAGGCCAAGAAACCATCCCAGAAAAGGCAGCTTACAAGAGACCCTAAAGAATGAGTGGGCAGTTACCGGCTGCACAAGGTGGAGAAAAGCATCCAGACTGAAAAAGAGTACATCCAGTGGCAGGCAGGTGAGGGGCTCCTGCCTCCTTCAGGCTGTCACCCTAAACTCAGGGAAGGCAGAGCCCCCCAAAGAGTGCAAGTCCAGAGGTGGCCAGGGTAGCAAAACACCAAAGTCCTGTTGCAGACTTGCTGCCAGTTGACTAAATGATTTTTAAACCAGCCATTTCCCCTCTTGTCCTCAGTTCAGCATCGGCTCCAAAAGTCTGTGATTTTTTCCTATTGTTCGCTCCAGCACACATTCTAAAATTGCCAATACTAAAACTGAAACTTTTACATTCCGATGGCTGGTTTTTGCTGCTTTATTTTCGTTACTTTTGTTTTTTAATGATTAAGACAGTCTGCAGAACACGCGCGTGCCACATTATTGCTTGACTGTGACTCTATGTAGAAATCAATTATGGAAGGCAGCTCTGAACTAGTGGAAATTCTAAAGCCTTGTGCACACCATCTGTGGCCAGTCAGCCCAGCCAGGATAAGGACAGGACACTTCTGTGATTCCCACACCATTGAGCTTCTCAACGTGAGCTCTGCAGACCATCCATTCCGTATCACCTAAAGTCTTTGTGAAAAATTCAGGTTTCTGGGTCCAGTTATCCACCACTCCCCCAGACCCTACTGAATTAGGATCTCTCATGAGTGGGGCTCAGAAATCTGCCCTGTTAATAATAAGAATGTCAAGGTAATTCTTTCTTTACACACCCTCCAGTAGAGAGCCCCTACCTCTCAGCTTCACTCTGTTCTGTGGTAAAATCAAAATGCTAACAGCAGCAGCAGCGAGCATTTACAGCATGTGTATTCTGGGCCATGATCTGTAACAGACTTCTCTGGCTGATTTCTTTTCTTGCCTCAACAGTATTTAATAACTTGCTCATGTTCATAACACAGTCAGTTGGAAGAGTCAGAATTTGAGTCCATATTTCTCTGAGCCCAGATACTGTGTTCTCAGTCACTCCCTAGACCGCAGCAGGATGCAAAGCTTAAGGGCTGCAGCCCTGGCATCCGCTTCCATGACTCCAAATGCTAGCTGCCCCATTTACTAGCTGTGTGCCCACGGGCAAGGTCTTTAGCCTAGTTTTTCCTCTTGTGCTGCGTGCTAAGTTGCTTTAGTCATGTCCAACACTTTGCAATGCTATGGACTGTAGCCCACCAGGCTTCCTCTGTCTACAGGATTTTCCAGGCAAGAATACTGGAGTGGGTTGCCATGCCCTCCTCCAGGGGGATCTTCCTGACCCAGGGATCAAACCCCCATTTCTTATGTCTCCTGCATTGGCAGGCAGGTTCTTTACCTCCAGCACCACCTGGGAAGCTTGTCCCTATTTGTAATGGTGGGACTAATAAGCACTCCTGCCTCCTAAAGGGCTTGTTGGTGAAGAATAATTGAAGTGATTCATGCAGTGTTTAGAAAGGAGCCCAGCACATCACAAGCACTAGCCGTTACAATCCAGCTTCCCCTCTCCCCTGCCTTCGGGCTCCGTGGTGGCTGTCACTGGTCTCTAAGGAGCTCTCTGGCAAGCATGAGGAGACAGATCTGAAGACAATCTATCCCCTCTGCTGGAAAACAATCCATAGCACATGCTCCACTAACAGTGGGTCAGTAATGTGGTCTTTGGAGATAAAGGACTGCACATTATTTGAACTTAAACATTCAAAGGGCATCAAATCCTTTCTACACAGAACACTTGCAGACCTGCCGCTGCTTTTTCTTTCATGCTTCCTAATGGTTCTGTCTGTCATTATGAACCTCTCAGTTCTGCTTCAACAAAGCACAAAGGGATTCCATCCTTTAATCCTCAAAACAGTTTGTCTTTATAGTTTGGCAGGTAAGAGTTGGTTGCAGCAGTAACTCCTGCGCCCGGCTCTCATTATGCCAAGAACGGCAATGTGTTGCTGCATCAAAGTGTGAGTGATAACAAATGCTTTCAGGTGGTGAGAACTGCGTTCTATCACCTGCCTTCCAAGTGCCCTCTTGACACGGAAGAACTTGCTTGACTACCATCAGTCATCATTAGGAGCGAATGGTGCTACCTGTCCGGGTGACATCTCAGTCAGGAAAGCAAGCCTCGTCCTTAGACCGTCAGCTACTGCAAAACTGAAACAGAGAAATGCATCCAAGACTTCCTTTCTTCCATGGCAAAAATTATTCTATAAGTCATGTTTTTACTAAATCTCCTAAGGAGGTACTTAAAATTATTCATTTTTCTTTCTAAATGAAACTATTTTTATAGTCATGCATAGAATTTTAAATAAGCCACTATTTATGACCATAGATATTTCAAGAGCTCAGAGAAAGGAGAGTCAGCATAAAAAGCAGGCTTGTCACACTATCCTCATGCAAATCCAGGGATATGCATGTGAGCTCCCAGACCCATCCCAAAGGCTCTGCCCAGAGATGAAGGAGATGAGGTATGTGAGGTGCACAAGGCACAAGCCCTTGCAGACCCCAGACCACACAGCAAACTGACTCCCCCTTTGGAAAAGCCAATCCACTAAGCAACACCCAAACATGGCAGGACCCACGCAAACAGGCAGCTCACTCCTGGACAGGATGCCTTTTGTTGTACCAAGCTGAGACCTCTCTCTCTCTGAAAGGGGCTAAAGCTTTCTCAGATGCAGAACCCTTTAAATAAATAGGGGAAAGACACAGGTCCCCTAAGAACCTGATCTTTAATCAATAAATTAATCAAGTTTGAAAACTTCTTAGAAATATCCAACTCCAGACAGTAAATGCTTGGTTTTTGGCAATGGAATATTACTCTGTCATTAAAAAGAATGAAATCAGGCCATTTGCAGCAACATGGATGGACTGAGAGAGCATCATACTGAGTGAAGTCAGTCAGACAGAGAAAGAAAAATATCATATGACATCAGTTACATGTGGAATCTAAAATTTTAAAATGATACAACTGAATTTAACAAAACAGAAAGAGATTCAGAAAATAAACTCATGGTTGCCAGGGGGAAGGGACAGTTAAGGACTTTGAGAAGGTCATGTACACACTGCTATATTTCAAGTGGATAACCAACAAGGACCTATTATACAGCACATGGAACTCTGCTCAATGTTATGTGCCAACTTGGATGGAAGGGGTGTTTAGGGAGAATGAATACATGTATATGAATGGCTGGTCCCTTCGTTGTTCACCTGAAACTATCACATTGTTCATCGGCTATACCCCAATACAAAATGTTTTTAGTATTAAAAATATATATATATAATTAAAAATATATATATATATAAAATTTTTTTAAATGCTTAGTTTCAGTGAAAGCCAACACAGGTATGGTCAACTACAAATTGGCACTTGCCATCTACCTGTACAAGGACTAAATCATGTGCTTCAAGCTGCTGACTTTCAACTCTCCCTGAAAGGAGGTCAGAGTGCAGAGCAGAAATGAGGCACTCTGCTCTGGGAAAAACTGGCAGGACAGGTCTTCAGATTGTTAGATATTTCTAGGAACCAATTTTATGAGCCTAATTCTTGTATCTCCTTACAGCTAGAAAAGCATTAAAATCCTTCACAATGACTGCTCCTTGTGACTGGCAGAAACCTTCTGCAAAATATGTGTGTGTGTGTGTGTGCACGCGCTCTTGATTGCATGTATTCCCCCTTCACTGAAACCACATATATACTGACCTTGCCCCATCTCTTTGGGACTTTTTCTCAGAGCTATCTGAGGTACTCTCTCCCATGCTATAGTCTTCATTTTGCCCCAGATATAACTCAATTCACAACTCTCACATTGTGCTTTTTTTTTTTTTAAGTCAGCAGTAACTACACCCAAAGAAGATGCCTGCTCTAGCTGTCTTCCATAACCTGCTGTGAGGCCAGTCAATTTGACCTGAGATCCAATGCTACAGTGATGGTGTTTCTAGCCTGGGAGGGTGTCCAGTATAAGCCAAAGCTTGAGTGGTAAAAACTCTGTAATCAAAAGACTTGCATAAAAGAAGGAACCTCCTCAGAAGTTTATTTTGATGGATAGTGACCTATAATTTTCTAAAACACCAAATAAGTTCCAAGGACCAATACTGAATCTATGCCACTATTTCAACAAAAGCAGCTGAGCAAAATATGACCCACATCATGTAATAAAATTCTTTCACTAGAAACCTCCATCCTAGAGAAGGAAACTGTCTGAATTAGAAGTTTTTTCTGCACAAACCAGTTACAAAGTTCAAGAGTGTTTCTTAAGCTTTAAGACTCAAGTTTTTAACTTTGCAAACCACATCCAAGACACATGGCACTTCTGCATTACTGTTTAATTTTTTTTCTAGTTTGGTTAAGAGGACAATAGAAAAAGTTCTAGCGTTCTTGTTCTCTTGGTTACATTTGTATAAAGTTCGGATTGCCAGTTGCTCAAATAATAAGTGACAAGACAGAATTCTTTAACCCACTAAATTTCCTTAAACCTAAGGCTAAATCTTGAATACATTATTGAATTATTTAATATCTTGATGGCTAGCAAATTGACAGCTACACGTTTGTCATGCTTTATTTTTTTGGTTGGGGTTTCTTTTTTTTTTTTTTTTGCACTTTATTTTTTACTGCAGGTTTACTTGGCAATGACAATGAACAGTAAATTCTGTAAACTTGCATCAAGTTTAAGAATAAAGAACCATTCAAAACATTTAATTTTTAAAATTAGAAAAACTTTGCTATCCCAAAAGCCCCTAGACCAACAGGACTGAGGTTTCCCCCTGTCCTCCAGCTTCACGTGTTTCCACTGCTCCCTAGAGCCACCCAGTTTCTGCACATAAAACACATGAAAATACAAAAATTTATGCCTCTTCCCTAACCAGGGCACAAACTGCAATAATAAGTCAAAGAATTATTGCAAAATGTTATGAATAAAGCAATCATATTACAAAAAGGGCTCTTATGAAATGAATGGAATTAAAATCAAGGAAAACATTTACAGAATTGAAGAAACTGAAGTCCAGATGCTGAACTTCTAACTAGAGCAGATTCCCACTGCAACCACTCAGACAAGGAGCAAAGACCATGGGTTCCTCCAAGAATCTGCTTTCTAGACTAAGTTCCTGATGTGAAGCCTCCTGCTGTCCTCTTTGTCATCAAGCCACATAGCCCTTAGGCCCCAGCCATAGGACTGTGTGGGTCTAATTCTAGTCCTCAACCCCCAAAGGAAGGAAGCCTCTTCCCTTCCAGACCCCTGGGTTTCAGGCCACGTGACAGCAACCTCACAGTTACCTTCTTCGCTCTTACTGAAGTTATCCATGGGTCATAGGCTAGGAAGACCAGGTCATAACTATGACCTCCAGAGAAGTGGCACCTGTCCAAAGGGGGCTGGGAATTACCCCTAACTTAGGGCTAGGCTGTCCCTAGCTTATGATGCAAGGATATAAAATCCCCACTTCCTTGCTTCAAGACAGAACAGACTCAGAGCAAAGGATGCTACAGAGCGATCACAGGATCAGGCTGACACTAGGCTTCACCTGTAACTACATTCTTTCTCCTGAGAATGCGCTTCAATAAATCACTTGAATCCCCATCTAGGGAACTTGACCTGACTCTGTGCTCCTCCACAAGAGTTCCAAGCTGGCCTCCTGGCTCAGACCCCCGAACTGTCTGAAGGCCTGCATGCACTGTCTTTATCCAGAGCCCATCAACATGAAATCCAGTGCTCAGACAAGTCAGGAAGAGACCCCTGCCCCTTTCAGCTTAGAAGTCCACCCTTCCCCTGGGAAAAGCACTGATGTCCCTCCTTCCTTCCATCTCAGATCTCACCTGACTTATACGCAGGAGCTGAAAGACATATTCTGAAGTCAGTATATGATCAAGCTGAATTTATCAGCAGCAGAACATTGCCTAAAATACAATCAATGATTCATACTTCTGGTTCTCCTTAGGGAGCAGAGAAGCCTCCCCCAAGGTCCCTTAACTTGCTTCCTGCAGTGTGAAATCTTTTTTAACAGAGAATAGGAGTCTAATCACAGCATTAGCAAGCTACCCATTGCTCCAGAAATGACTCTACTCCACTGCCTTAGAGGAATTACCATGCCTGCTCCGTGTTCTAGCTGATGCTCTCCTTCGGATGCAGTATTTGGGATGGGAAGAGGTCATTTCTGGGTCTTCTTACTTAACTATGACTTGTTTACAGAAAAACAGCATCCTCACTGAGTTTGGACTTGTTTCTTTCCTGGCAAAGATCAGATTATTGACAAAATATCTGGAGAATGTATAACCTTCTTTGTAACAATAAGAGCTGTTCTTTTTACAGCACCTAGTATGTGCTAGGCACCAGCAATATGCCACTTTTTTATTGGGGAATAGTTGATTTACTCAAATGTTAGTTTCACATGTACAGCAAAGTGAATTAGTTACATATATCCTTTCTTTTTTTTTTTTTTTCTATTCTTTTCCCGTATAGGCCATTACAGAGTAGTGAGTAGAGTTCCCTGTGCTACACAGTAGGTCCTTACTAGTTATCTGTTTTAATATATGGTAGTCTGTATATATCAATCCCAATCTCCCAATTTATCCCCCTCCCTTTACCCCTTAGTAGCCATGTTTGTTTCCTACATCCATGACTATACTTCTGTTTTGTAAATAAGTACATTTGTACCCTTTTTCCTAGATTCCACATATAAGCAAGGCAATATCATATGGTAGAAATATGCCATTTCTAATCCTCATAACAGGTAGGGGAAATGAGGCTCGGGGTGGTTAAATAATATATCAGTGTCACATAACAACTACGTGGTTAGAAAGAGGATTTGAACCCAGGTTCACTAACCACGAAACTCTAGGCCACTCACCAAACTGTCCTTGCCACTGGCCCAGTGCTTGAGGCTGGTTCTGCCCTGCAGTGATGCCCGTCTGGGCTAAGTTTCTTACAGAATTAATGGATGTCCTTGAAACCATACCATGTTCTCTGATCTTGAGAAAGTGAAGCAATATAAAGGGTGTCTTGTGTGGATAATGACAAGGATAACAATGAGGAGCAAGGGGGGTTCAGACAGGAAGATGGAGTAAATACACTCTTCCGTCTTGCTCCCATAGCTAAAGCCAAAAACAGGGCTATTATATCTGAAACAAACATAAGACAACTCTGACAGGGAGAGAGAAGTCAAGAAAGTTATGGATCTCAGGATCCAAGGAATGACAAAGCAATGAGTTCCCAATTGGCTTTTCTTTTTTTCCCCCTCATATATTCCAGACTAGATACTGGAGGAGTCAGCAACTTGGAAATGCCAACAGGCTTAGACAAAAATCCAGTACTCCTCTCTCTAACCCAAGAGTGAAGAATGAGGCATCCTAGCCCCTTGGAGATAGGAAACTTTTAGATATTAATAAAAATCACCCTATTCCAACTAAACACTACAGGGAAAAACTGTGGTCCCAAGCCCAACCCACCAGCAAAGACTCTACTGAGTTGTCCCTATACCCCCAGCAGGATGATTTCTGAGACACCTGAGTGGGGAGACAGGACGTTCACTTCCTCCAGGTGCAATCTCAGCTGAGGAGCTGTCAGAGGAAACTCATGGAGATTCAGGACTCTACCAAGTGCTCTCAGCCATGCCATCCCCAGGAGTGTGGGCAGAGCTCAGGTGGGGAGCAGCGTCCAAGCACCCCTCCTTCTCACTGCCAGACCAGTATAGCTTCAACAAGCAATTACTTTCTTGAAATGAATGAAAAATTGGAAATATTTGACAAAGAAGTAGAAATTCTCAACAAAGATAGAAGAACCACATGGAAATTTTGGAGCTAAAATGTACCATAACTGAAATTTTAAACAAACAAACAAACAAACAAAAAACCCTCAATGGATGGGCTAACAGTAAAATGGAGCAGATGGAGAAAAGAATCCACAAATTTGAGGACAGAAAAATAGAAAATATCCAATCTAAAAAATAGAAAGTAGATTGAAGAAAATGAGCAGACGGGCCTGGTGCACTGGGAAGACCCAGAGGAATCAGGTGGAGAGGGAGGTGGGAGGGGGGATCGGGATGGGGAATACTTGTAAATCCATGGCTGATTTATGTCAATGTATGACAAAAACCACTACAATATTGTAAAGTAATTAGCCTCCAACTAATAGAAATAAATGAAAAAAAAAAAAAAACGAGCAGAGTCTCAGAGACCTGTGGGATTATAGTGAAAGATCTAAAGTATAGGTCATCTGGCTCCCAGGAGAGGGAAAAGAGGGTGGGGCCAAAAAAGGGATATGAAGAAATAATGGCCAAAATTTCCCAAACTCAGCAAAAAGCAAATTTAAGAACTTCAATGAACATCAAACAGGGTAAACTAAATATATGTCTTCAGGTCACAACACATAGTGACATTTCTGAAAACTAAAAACAAAACCAAAAAAAAAAAAAAAGAGCGGCCAGAGAGAAATGATGCCTTCACTATAAGGAAAAACCAGTTTGAATAACAGAGGATTTCTCATAAGAAATCAAGGAGGAAGAAGCCCAATATTTTTCAAGTGCTAAAAGAAAAAGCTGTCAACCCAGGACTCTATATCCAGAGAAAATAGTCTTCAGGAATGACACTCTCAGAAGAATGAAAACTAAGACAATCTGTTGCCAACAGACCTATCCTGAAAGCAAGGCTAAAGGAAGCTCTCTAAAGAGAAAATAAAAAATCAAAGGAGGAGTCTGAGAAGAAAAAGGAAAAAAACAGAAAGAGCAAAAACATAAAATACTACAGACTTGACTTCCCTTTAGTTTTCTAAATTTGGTTTATGATTAAAGCAAAAATCATAGCACTGCCTATTGTGGTTTGCAAGGTATGCAGAGAAAATATTTAAAACAATCATAAAAGGAGGAGGGGAAAGGAAGGTAAGTTTCTACACTTCAGTGGAACTGGTAAAATGTCAACACCAGAAGACTGTGATTAATCATCTGTATATAAATGTAATACATAGAGCAACCACTAAAAAAGCTACATAAAGAGATACACTCTAAAATACAACAGATAAATCAAAACAGAATACTATAAAATGTTCAAGCAGCCCATAGGGAAGCAGGAAAAGGGCAGAGGAGAGACTGAAGAGGAGGGAGTGGGGATGAGTGGAGGCGTCTCCACTTCCTATATCAGGGTCACTCTCCAGCTAGCTAGACCTTTTCACAGGGAGAAAATAGTCCCTTTGCTGCTCAGGTATACCTTTAGGGCGGGGACAACAGGAGGAACCCTTGTTTTTCCTCTGTGGAATTTAGGCAATTTCAGAGCTTTGCTTTGGAAATTAGAGAGGGTTGGTGATGCTCCTACAGATGATCATGGAAGACCCTTGTCAAAACCAGCAGGCTGACCTGCCAGCCCACCCAAAGGGGCTCCTTGCCAAGGCTTGGGTCTCTGCTAACCTTCAGCACAGTGGAGGCTCCCTCCAAGGGGAGGATGATAGTTACATGCCAACTACAAAAGCCAAAAGCCCCACTCTGCAACCTATACTGCTGGGGAAAAATTAATTAAGGTGGCTTTGATGAAGGTTGGATGTAGCTTGGGCAAAGGAAAGAAACAAGTGTGATCTGGAGCGGCGCCCCAAATGCTTCAAGAAATGAGCTCAGTTCAGGATCAGCCAGCCTTGGGAAACTCTCCCTACCAGCTATAAAGGCCTATTTTAACAGGCATCTTCAGTCTTAGAAATACTAGGAAGAAAATGAATCCTGAGTTCTAGTGTAGTTCAAATTCTCTTCAATTATACCAGAGGCAGGAATTCTGAATCCCTCCGGGCAGGTGGGGAGCCCCCAATGTTACAGTGAATCACTTCATGGGACCTGCCAGTCTGGAGTTTCTGCCCCACCCCCTCACTACCCTGTATCTCTTAGGATAATGCTTCTGAAAACTTACCATGACTGTTGTTTATCATTTTTAAGCTTTTAAAAAAGAAAAATGTACAAATATCCTGGGGATGATATTTGTATATTTCATGTCATTCATTATTTCAAATGTAATTTTAATCAGTTCAACATAAAAGCATCTTAATGTCCTCAATGATGGTACTGGTAATTTTAAATATTAAAATCCACATTAGGAAAAAAAGGTGGGGGCTGCTCTGATTCATTCTCTCCTTCCAAACAAGCAGTTTGGCACACACTTCTGGTCTTCCCTTCTCTCCTCTCCTCTCTCCTTCCTTCTGTCTTTTCTCTTTCCCCTTGCTCTTCTTCCTTAGGAGGCAGGTACCAAAGAGCAGGGTGGTAGGAACAGAGTCAGGGTTGACCCAGAAAAGCTAATTATTCTATCTCCTTCCACAAACTCAGAAACTTAAGGCTTTTTACAAAAGTAGTAGTTCTATTTTTCCCAGAAAAAAATCTCTGCTCTTCATGTTCACCATCTTTAACCAACTCTAATAGATTTTTCCATCGAATTCCGGTCTGTATCCCAGTTTCCTAAAAGGTGTATTTGCAGACAGTACCAGGTAGATTCTTTTGAGTTTTGCGACACAATCTTCCTTTCCTCAAAATGCAAACAGCTCAAGGAAGGCTTTCCTGCACCTATATCCTCCTTTGACTTTCCCAGAGCAGGCCTGGCACTTGGAGAACTGGGAAAGGTTGCTAAAAATTCAGAAAGAGGGTTTCATGACTTTTAAATACCGTTAAATTTGAAATTACTGCCTCAAGTTAATTTGGCTCTTTCTGCCTTGAGCTGATTAGTGAACACTAAATTTCATGCTAGTGCTCCCATACCATTTGCCTGCAATGCAGGAGTCACTTTCCAAATTCCGCTGACTGCAATAAAAATATATGTGCTCACATCATCTCATGACCGTGGTTCTAAAGTGTTTCTACCCTGCTTGTGCTCCTCATCCAGGTGAGCTGGTGTTCACTGTGCTAGACCATTACACTCCCAACTTTCCACTGGCACGTGAAGCTAGTGGTTTTCTAAAGTAGTCCTGGAATCCATTACCGTGGAACCAAAGGTACAGAAAGCTGCTTTACCTAATAGGAAAACCTACAGGAACTCTAAAAAGATCAAAAGTGTTTTCAAAACAAAGGTATGTCAGGTCAAGTCCATTCTAGTTTGGGTTAAAGAAGCCTTGGGGTGAAATATCAAGGCAGGTGAACAGAGGAAGAGTCGGGGGGTGGGGGGTGACGACAAACAGCGGCAGCACTGGGAGCCGCAATGGCTGGACAACTGGTGGACACACAGGGCTGCGGAGCAGGTATACTGCAGAAGGGGCTAAAAAATACCCAACTCTCTTCCTCTGCCAAAGTACAGGAAATAGGGTTAGCACGCTGGTCTCTCCCCACATATGTAAAAATGAATCATCTGTCCTTCTGATATTGATAATATTGTACACACTTTGGTCCCAATAGCTCCACAGCCCACCATTCCATTTGACTAAACTCAATTCCATGTGTTGAGGAAATGCTCTCAAGGATCATATTTTAGTTTGGGAAAGGAGTAGGTAAAAACCACATGTGTTTGTTTAAGTGTCTCTGTGTTTTCCTGAACTCCAAGTTGTTTCACCACATCCTGCCATTAACTTAAAAGAATAATTGTGGATATGTTAGTCCTTCCATGGAAAACTTCCTGATCCATAAACTGCTCTGGCCATCTGTAATAATAAAAATTCTTCCCATGCAGCCTCCTCCTCGAAAACCATCTGTCGCAATTGGAAGCTCCCATCCACAGTGCCGAAGGAGGACACATTTCCTAATGGTTCCCAGGAGCAAGAAAGACACACGGGGTCACAGCAGTCAGACTCCAGGCCTCTGCCCACTGAGGATGTGCTAGCTAAACCACCTGCCATTCTGGCCACTTCCGCTGAGAGTATGAGGCTTAGTGAGTTGAAGTCCTCTATGCTAACTTCCTTGCTTAAAGGCCATCCTTTAGGCTGGCAAGGAAAAACGAGTCTCACTTAGAACACAGTTAAGCTAATAGCAGGCCTGTGTTCAGAGGAAAGGAACCATAACAGAAAGGATTTGAAGCCATACTGTACGAAAGACTGCAAAGCAGTGGTTGAAAGTAAGAACTTTTGCATCCGTTAGATCAAGGTTGGACTATAGCTTGGCCACTTACTTTCTAAGTTATCTACCTTCTAAGTTAAGTAAGCCTCATTTCTTCATCTGAAAGCCACTCTTATCTGATGTAATTGTAATGGGGATCAAATAAGATCAGGCATGCCAAGTGTTTAGCACAGTGCCTGGCATATAGAAGGCTCTCAGCAAATGTTACTATCAGGAGCAGGTGAAACAGTAGAAACTTCTAGCCTGGAGAACTCAAGACTCTGGACAATCAGGACCTTCAGATATCTGAAGAACTGTCCCACGAAAGAAAGAGATGCATCAGAAGACAGGAGCAGGCCCAACAGGTGGAAGTGATTGACTATGACCTCTGCTCCTGTCTAGAGCACCAGGATTGCTTCCCTGTCCAAACGGCTGGGTGGGCCTCCCCACCCCTTCTGGAATTAAAGCCATTCCTAAATCTACTCAAGAGGGAAGATTTCAGGTCAGGATAGAGAAAAAAACAAAAAGAATGTCATCATAAAAATGGAGTGAGCCAGTCTATGAGATTATTAGCACCCCAGCACTGACAGTGTTTAAATGTCTCAGGAGGCATTCTTTGGGACCTCTCTCTGCGAGGACCACACCAGATACTCTTAGGAACAGAACAATGAGTGAGACATGTTTCCTGCCCTCGAGAGCACTGAACTCTAGAGGAAGGTTGAGCGGAGATGTATGTTTAACACTACAAGGAATAAAAGGCAGTATTGAATCACTAGGTATTCAGGATCTTAATAGATGAGATTCTGCTTTGGCTGAAAGACTTTAACAGATCTCAAAAATGCCTTTCATCCCCAAGGTTCCATAAGGCCAAGTATTAGGGGAATGAGGGAAGACAACTTTTTAAAAAAGTAAATTATTTTTGTGCCAAGCTTCCTAAAACATTTTAAAATAATTTTTTAAATAATTTTAATTATTAAAATTTTTAATAATTTTTTAATATGAGGACCTGCACCAGGTCCTCACTGCAGCTTGTAAACTCCTACTCCAGCATGTAAGATCCGGCTCCCTGACCAAGGATCTAACCCAGGCCCCCTGTACTGGAAGCTCGGAGTTTCAGCCGCTGGACCAACAGGGAAGTCCCCCAAATATTTTTTTGTTAATGGGCAAGGATAAAGACACAGGGGCAGAGAACAGGCTTGGGGACACAGCAAGGGAAGGAGAGGCTGGGACGAGTGGAGCGAGTAGCCCTAACGTATATACACTGCCATGTGTAAAACAGGTAGCCTGCAGCGAGATTCTGTATCACACAGGGCGCTCAGCTCAGGGCCCTGCGGTGACCTAGAGGAGTGGGATTGTTGGGAGGAGGTAGGAGCAAGGCCCAAGAGGGAGGGGATACAGGTATATACATGGCTGATGCACGTTGCTGCACGGCAGAAACTCACACAATGTAAAGCAATTATCTTCCAATTAAATAAATGTAAAAGATAAAATGTCCACTAGTGGATATGCTATTTGAAAACAGTTGCCGTCTTCTACTGCATTTAATTCTTACGTAAAACAACTGTTGCTGCTGTTTAGTTGCTATGTCGTGCCCTACTCTTTGCGATCCTATGGACTGTAGCCCACCAAGCTTCTCCATCCATGGGATTTTTCCGCAAGAATACTGGAGTGGGGTGCTATTTCCTACTCCAGGAGGTCTTCCTGACTCAGGGATCGAACTGCATCTCCTGCTTGGGAGAAAGATTCTTTACCAAGGACCCACCAGGGAAGCCCATATAAAACCAAGTACAATGCAGAACTGTGTACTTTCCCTTCATAAGATTCATTCTCTACCTGGGAATAGATTGTTAAGGGTAATTCTCTTCATGTGGATGTGATCAGCATTATTTATAGGTTTTGCATTTCTTTCACTTCAATTCATAAACTTGTACCACTTTACCAGAATGAAACATTAATGCTATTAAACACAATGAAATTTTTGAAATGAGATGCTAAAATAATATTTATTCACCAATCTTGGACCACTACAGGATTTTAGGTTATTGATTTAACATCTAAATTTCTTATCACATGCCATGCCTAACACTGATCAGTAGAGGCTGAAAATTAACTGTAATGGCAGTCCAAAAACACAAGTTTTCATTTTAATTCCTCATAATTCAGAGAATCATTCAAGGGTAAATATACTCCGATTCTTCCAGCCTGTGTTTAAACCCACCCTATTTCACATGCACACCCTTGGCCCCATACTGCTCTCTCAGTCCATGTTGGCTCAGATCAGCATGGAGGTGACATATGGGGCATTCAGTTAAAGAGAGGTGCTGGGTTACTTCATTTTTGTCAGAGAAGGGAGCAGTGGGAAAAATATTCTCCACTTAATCTATTTTACTTTCAGCAAGGTGGTACCTGTAAATATTAATTTACACACACGCAAAACTCACTGGGTACTTTGAGCTGTCTGAATGTAAATGAAACAAAATAATCCAGACTAAAAAAATGGAGTTTCCAGTATCTTTTCTCCTCAGGCAAAGGGTGGAAAAAAAAAAAAAAAAAAAAACCCAAGGATTTAAAATTCCATCCCAGTGGTTTCAAAGACAACAAAACATCTCCCATCAAGCTCCTATTTAAATAAGTGGGGTTAACGAGAGTAGAAATTACAACAGCATTAAGAAGAAAAATAAGCATTTATGCCATTTTCATACAGAACCTATTTCCAAGTCACTATAATGCTCTACACTCAGAATATTGTAAATTCTTCAATTTTTTTTTTTTAACCTTACTGAGATCTATGACCACTTGGTGAAACAGAGAAAGTGCAGATACTATTACTTTCAGGTAACTTGAGAATCAGAAAGACAACAAGGAGAAGCTGTGCGCCTCAAGGATGGTGGCTTTCCTGAGTGGACTGAGGCAAATCAAATCGATTCACTGATAATGCATTTAATTTTTCTCTCAGCAACTAATTGCATATCCACACTTAATGAGAACACTAGAAATAATCAAGATATGCATGTGTCGAATGACAAAAAAAATGTTTTTGATCTTAAGCTACACGGATTTCCAAAGTGCAAAAATGGGAGGTGGGGACTGGGCTTCTCTTGGGTCCACAGGGCCCTTGCTTGAATCAGACAGCAATTCACCTCCTGTATCCACTCCTACCCCGATCTGGAGGACTTAGAGTTCTGCCCTCTGGACGCCTGGTACTCACTTGCTTGGATTTTAACTGAAGTCCCAATGTCCGCGTTCAGTGGGAGCTGGGGGCCTAGACCTCCGGCCATCCTCTGTCCCCCTGGGCTGAGTGCTTAGTCACTCAGTCACGTCAGACTCTGCGACCCCAGGACTGCAGCCCACCAGGCTTCCCTGTGCACGGGACTTTCCAGGCAAGAATACTGGAGTGGGTTGTTTCCTTCTCCAGGGGATCTTCCCGACCCAGAGAGCGAACCCACATCTCCTGCATTCCTCAGTCCTTCTAGGAGACACTTAAAGGGATCCTTTGAAGTTCTGTCATTGCAGAGACAAAACAAGTAGAAGCCAAGAACAAGAAACAAGCCCTCCACTTGCTTCCATCTTCACGGAGCTGAAGGCATCAGATCAAAGGTTGGACTCAGATTCCCTACACTTGGAAGAGCTCTTCTCCTCGCCTGGCCTCAGGTTTCTACACACCCACCCTCCCCCTTGGCCCAGCCCTGGCCCACATGGCCACGAGTAGCTGGCTGATAGCTGCAGCTTGCTCAGGTGAAGTCGGCCTCTCTCCTAAACCCTGGCATCACAGCATAGCCTTATCACATTGTTTTATACCATTTGTGGTTACTGTTTTCTTGTTCTGTTGTTTAGTCATGTCCAAGTCTTTTGTAACCCCATGAACTGTAGCTCTTCAGGCTCCTCTTTTCATGGAATTCTCCAGGCAAGAATACTGGAGTGGGTTGCCATTTCCTTCTCCAGAGGATCTTCCTGATCCAGGGATTGAACCTGGGTCTCCTGCATTAGGGCAGATTCTTTACCATCTGAGCCACCAGGGAAGAATTATTATTGTATACATGTTAGTAATTTCTCCCCAACTAGGTTCTAAGCAATGTAGAAACTTAGAATCTTCTGCTTCTTTCATAATTATCCCTAGGAGTGTCAAACACTATGCATATACTTCCAAGATGCTGAATAAGCCCAAATACCTGCTGCGAACTGGGTATTACCTATTTCACCTGTTAAAGAATGCAAATAAGTGGATAATATGCTGGCATTTCTTCACCCTATTCTGCTTCTCTTGGTGGAAAATAAGAGCTTTCACACTTACTGGGTTTAAAGAACACCACCAAGAACTATTCAGCAAGTAACACTCAGGTAGGATTCTGTCCTTTCTACAAAGACGGTGCAACTCTGCATTACAAAAAAATATCACTTCTCTTTCCCTGTGAAGTCTTTTCACATTTAAGTCAACTATCCATGTTTGATTAACTGGAAATTTTACCGGGCCACAATTAATATGAATGATTCACATATTAAACAGGTGGAACAAAAGAGGTCAGCGTGGGAGTCAAAGATTTATATATTTAGTTCCATTATTTTTCTGGTTGTCCAAAAATGAATGTGACTTCTACAGAAAGTACTTCTGAACCTTTTCATGCTTACATTTCTGACATTTGTATCAGAAGGTGACAGGTATAAGTGTTATATAGTCCATGAGAGTATTCCTGCAATAAAGGGATACTGCTTTTGGTCCAGAGTGGGTCTGTGATTCCAACTATATTAGATCATTGTACCACACATGGCAAAGAAAGGGAATTCCAACCCAAAAGAAAACCTTAAAGACGGCCTCCAGCCTTGGGGTTAGTCAACAGCATGTCCTCGACCACAGCTCCACCTCTTACACCATCAAACCAGGGCTACTGGGAAAGAGTCCAGTGGAGCCAGAATATGTTATTTTTTCAAAACTGAACCCTAGTGGCACTTGTTTGGGTGCTGGAATAACCTTAAAATTCAGCACAGCTTATCTTTGAATCATCCACTCTTTCCCTGAGTCCTGAGTTGTTTGTTAATTCAATAAAACTGACTCTAACCACCTAAGACATGGATTTGTAAATAGAACTCATTATTGTCAAATTCAGACTTGACTTGAAGTAAGTAGGGAAAACCACTAGACCATTCAGGTATGACCTAAATCAAATCCCTTACAGATACACAGTGGAAGTGAGAAATAGATTAAAGGGACTAGATCTGATAGATGCAGTGCCTGATAAACTATGGACAGAGGTTCATGACATTGTACAGGAGACAGGGATCAAGACCATCCCCAAGAAAAAGAAATGCAAAAAAGCAAAATGGCTGTCTGAGGAGGCCTTACAAATAGCTGAGAAAAGAAGAGAAGCGAAAAGGAAAAATATATCCATTTGAATGCAGAGTTCCAAGGAATAGCAAGGAGAGATAAGAAAGCCTTCCTCAGTGATCAGTGCAAAGAAATAGAGGAAAACAACAGAATGGGAAAGACTAGAGATCCCTTCAAGAAAATCAGAGATACCAAGGGAACATTTCACGCAAAGATGGGTTCAATAAAGAACAGAAATGGTAGGGACCTAACAGAAGCAGAAGTTATTAAGAAGAGGTGGCAAGAATACACAGAAGAACTGTACAAAAAAGATCTTCATGACCTAGATAATCATGATAGTGTGATCACTCTCCTAGAGCTAGACATCCTGGAATGTGAAGTCAAGTGGGCCTTAGGAAGCATCACTACGAACAAAGCTAGTGGAGGTGATGGTATCCCAGTTGAGCTATTTCAAATCCTAAAAGATGACGCTGTGAAAGTGTTGCACTCAATGTGTCAGCAAATTTTGAAAACTCAGCAGTGGCCACAGAACTAGAAAAGGTCAGTTTTCATTCCAATCCCAAAGAAAGGCAAAGCCAAAGAATGCTCAAATTACCGCACAATTGCACTCATCTCATATGCTAGCAAATTAATGTTCAAAATTCTCCAAGTCAGCCTTCAACAGTACGTGAACCATGAACTTCCAGATGTTCAAGCTAGTTTTAGAAAAGGCAGAGGAACCAGAGATCAAATTGCCAACATCCGTTGGATCATTGAAAAAGCAAGAGAGTTCCAGAAAAAAAAACAAAAAACATCTATTTCTGCTTTATTGACTATGCCAAAGTATTTGACTGTGTGGATCACAATAAACTGTGGAAAATTCTGAAAGCGATGGGAATACCAGACCACCTGGCCTGCATTCTGAGAAATCTGTATGCACATCAGGAAGCAACAGTTAGAACTGGACATGGAACAACAGACTGGTTCCAAATAGGAAAAGGAGTACATCAAGGTTGTATATTGTCACTGTGCTTATTTAACTTATATGCAGAGTACATCATGAGAAATGCTGGGCTGGACGAAACACAAGCTGGAATCAAGATTGCCAGGAGAAATATCAATAACCTCAGATATGCAAATGACACCACCCTTATGGCAGAAAGTGAAGAACTAAAGAGCCTCTTGATGTAAGTGAAAGAAGAGAGTGAAAAAGTTGGCTTAAAGCTCAACATTCAGAAAACTAAGATCATGGCATCTGGTCCCATCACTTCATGGCAATAGATGGGGAAACAGTGGAAACAGTGGTAGACTTGGGCTCCAAAATCACTGCAGATGGTGACTGAAGCCATGAAATTAAAAGACACTCCTTGGAAGGAAAGTTATGACCAACCTAGACAGCATATTAAAAAGCAGAGACATTACCTTGCCAACAAAGGTCCATCTAATCAAAGCTATGGTTTTTCCAGTAGTCATGTATGGATGTGAGAGTTGGACTATAAAGAAAGCTGAGCACCGAAGAATTGATGCTTTTTAACTGTGGTGTTGGAGAAGACTCTTGAGAGTCCCTTGGACTGCAAGGAGATCCAACCAGTCCATCCTAAAGGAGATCAGTCCTGGGTGTTCATTGGAAGGACTGATGTTGAAGCTGAAACTCCAATACCTAAGACATGGTATGGGAAGAGCTGACTCCTTTGAAAAGACCCTGATGCTGGGAAAGATTGAAGGCGGAAGTAGAAGGGGATGACAGAGGATGAGATGGTTGGATGGCATCACCCAGTCAATGGACATGAGCTTGGGTAAACTCCGGGAGTTGGTGATAGACAGGGAGGCCTGGTGTGCTGCAGTCATTGGGGTCACAAAGAGTCAGAGACGACTGAGCAACTGACCTGAACTGCTTTCTTAGCTACCTTGGCTGGAGGGAGGGGTTGGTGAGGTCCCAGTCTCATACTTGGCCTTCAGGCAAATTAGCTCCATGCCAGAGCCTATTTAGAACTATTGATTGCATTGTTTCCTGGTCAATGACACCATCTTTCATTCTAACCTGCCATTGGTCACAAAATAAGACAAGTCAGGTGGGATGCTTGAGTGTTGGAGGAGAGGGTTACCTCAAGATGAATATTCAACTAACAGTGGACATCAATTATCTCCCTCCTCACTACGGTCAGCATAACTATGCGTCAGGGATTCTGCTTAGGACTTGCATGCACTTCATCTAATTTATCTTAAAACCTTATGAAGGAAGTACTATTATTATCTACTTTTTAGATCTAAGAAAGCTAACATTTAGATCACTTTGCTATACACCTGGCTTCCCAGGTGGTGCTAGTGGTAAAGAACCCATCTGCCAATGCAGGAGATGCAGGAGGCATGAGTTCGATCCCTGGGTGGGGAAGATCTCCTGGAGGAGGGCAGAGCAACCCACTTCAGTATTCTTGCCTAGAGAATCCCAAGGACAGAAGAGCCTAACGTTAAGGTCCATGGGGTCGCAAAGAGTCAGACATGACTGAAGCAACTTATCACGCTGTACCCCTAAAACTAACACAACATTGTAAATCAACTATACTCCAATAAGTTTTTTTTAATTTTAAAAAATAAAATAAATACACACACATAAAAGAAAGCTAAGATTTAGAAATTAACTAGCATGCTTAAGATTTATTGTTGTTGTTTAAGTCCTGTCCAACTCTTGGCGACCCCATGGACTGCAGCACGCCAGGCTCCTCTGTGCTGCACCCTCTCCCAGAGTTTGCTCAAATTCATGTCCATTGAGAAGGTGATACTAAATAACCATCTCATCCTCTGCCATCCCCTTCTCCTTTTGCCTTCACTCTTTCCCAGCATCAGGGTTATTTCCAATGAGTAGTCATGCTTAAGGTAATACAGCTAAAAAGTGTTACATCAGAATTTGAACCCAGGAAGTCTGACTATGAAACCTGACCTATTTCATATAGTTCACATTAATCTGTTTTACTCAAAACAGTACCAAGCACCACTAGATAAGTACATTACCATAATCTATAATTTGAAGAGACAGCTCCTGAGGATAAATATCTATAGGACACAAATATCGTTGCAACAAATCTGCTTAGGAATGATATGTCCTTTGTTCTCTAAACAATATAAATGCAAACATTCTCAGAGCTGAAATGATAAATCACTTTGAGAACTCTAATACATAGAATTTTCACAATGTTAATACTTAAATTTAAAATGTAAGAAATAGTGCAAACACTAACGAAACTTAGAATTCACTCTCAATCCATGTAAAAAGAAGCAAGGGTGAGCTGGAGCAAGAATATGTCACCATCCTTACTTCCCAAAGGAGCCCAGGGTGGCACGTGGGGGACACAGAACAGATACCTGACTCCAAAGTTGAGCCTCAGCAGTAGACCTGGGGCTATCTTATATCGAGGAACCCAGTCTCCCCAAGCACAGAGGGAGCCTGGGAGAGTCTTGGAAGGAGACAAATGGCTAACATTGAAAACACATGCCTATCAGCTTACTGGGCCAAAGGAAATAAAGCAGCAGAAATTGGCTTCATTCTGAAAACAGACAAAGGTAGCTTACTGAAAAGTGAAAGTCGTTCAGTCGTGTCCAACTCTTTGCAACCCCATGGACTATACAGTCCACGGAATTCTCCAGGCCAGAATATTGGAGTGAGTAGCCTTATCCCTTCTCCAGGGGATCTTCCCAACCCAGGGATCAAACCCAGGTCTCCCGCACTGCAGGCAGATTCTTTACCAGCTGAGCCACAGGGGAAGTCCAGGTTGATGTTATACCTGGATCCCTTCCCAACCCACCAGCCTGGTACTCATTATGTGTTTAAAATACGTAAATATTGTGCTAACTCACTCCAGTTGTCTCTGACTCTCTGTGACCCCATGGACCATAGCCTTCCACAGTCCTCTTTCCATGGGATTTTCCAGGCAAGAATACTGGAGTGGGTTGCCATGCCCTCCTCCAGGGGATCTTCCCAACCCAAGGATCAAACCCTCATCTCCTATATCTCCTGCATTGGCAAGCAGGTTCTTTACCACTAGTGCCACCTAGGAAGCCCAACAGGAAGATTACATGTATATTTTTATGTTATTAAGAGTGCTTAGACATAGGGAGAGTCCCTTAATACAGCTGAAAGAAATGTCTCTGTCTTTTGCCAGAGAACACTTTCTATCAATTAAATGGGTAAATAAGCCCTTTTTCCCCACTGTTGGGAAAGGAGGGCCTCTTGTGACCCTCTATTGATTAAGACTGCTGTGGAATGTTATTTGCAATCTCATCGCATAATGGAAATCAGGAGGTAGCTGTCATGGTTTCTGAAGACAAATTGCTGGTAGCTGAGTCAAACCATAGCCTCTTTTCGTCTCTGACTGTTCTCAATTCCCTGTTAATGTGTACCTCACAGTCTAGGCTTCTTAAATCGGTCCGTTCCACAGTCATAGGTAGTAAAACTGAGGAAATGTGGTCATCTAAGTGACCCTGCTTTAGGAACCGTGTTCAAGAGGCCATTCCGCTGATCAGGACTCCTAAGCCATGCATTATTTAATAAGGAACACAACTTCCAAAAGGGCACACAATTAAAAATAGATCCATACAGCAGCTGCTGTGATCATGACCAATAGGAACAGAAATTCAACCAGGCATGAGTCAAAAGAATAAAAGGCCGCTACCAGACAGAACATTGTTCAACCTCATTTTTGTCTTGTGTACTTTGACTTGCTAAGTCAGCCAGCAAGCGATTTGCACGGAGCAGAGGTTCTCAAAGCATGATCGGCAAAACAGCAGCATCAGCATCACCTGGGAACCACTGGAAATGCCAGGTCTCAGACCCCAACCCAGACTTACTGACTCAGAAGCTCTGCCGGGGGCTCAGCAATGCTGCTTTCACAAGCCCTCTGGGTGATTCAGATGCAGGCTAAAGTTTCAGAGCAGAAGCCAGGGGCAGCCCCCAGGGGTGAAGTTTCCCCAGAAGGTACAACCTTTGGTTGTTTTATAGCTTTCTAGCTAGCTTCTTAAGAGTCTGGGAAGAAACCTGTCCTGAAACCAAATAAAAGCACTGCCACCTTCAATTTGGCTGTGTGCTAAAACTACTTTTTTAAAAAAAAGCAACTAACAAATCAAGTCTCTAAATTTCTTTAAAAAACTAACCACTGCGCTCTTTGGGGTGAAAGAGTTAACAGAAGCGCATAGGACTTTCCTTGCAGAAATTTATTTATCTACATAGCCGGTCAAAAATCTCCCTGCAATGCAGGAGACCCGCGTTCGATTCCTAGGTCGGGAAGATCCCCTGGAGAAGGAAATGGCAACCCACTCCAGTGTTCTTACCTGGAGAATCCCAAGGACAGAGCAGCCTGGTGGGCTCCAGTCCATGGGGGTCACAAGAGTTGGACATGACTTAGTGACAAAACCACCACCACCAACATACACCCTGACTTGTTCTAGAAAGGCTTTTCAGACAACTTCTTACACACACACACACACACACACACACACACACAATGCATAGCACTGTCACAATTCTCTTGGAAAAACTCCTCAGTACTTTCCAAACCACCTCGTTATTATTTATTTAAAGCTTTAATTTTGGCTGTGCTGGGTCTTCGTGGCTGTGCAGCCCTTTTCTCCAGTTGCGGTGTGCGGGCTTCTCACTGCGGGGGCTTCTCTAGCTGCAGAGCACAGGCTCTAAGGTATGTGGGCTGTAGTATTGGCTCCGGGGCTCTAGAGCTTGGACTCAGTAGCTGTGGCACCAGGGCTTAGTTGCTCTGTGACATGTGGGATCTTCCCCAACCAGGGATCAAACCCATGTCTCCTGCATTGGCAGGTGGATTCTTTCCCATTGAGCCACCAGAGAAGCCCTTATCTACTTTTAGCTGAATGAAAGATTGTTTAAATTCTATAGGCTTGTTTTATAGCTTTCTAGCTGTCTTCTGAAGAGTCTGGGAAGAAACCTGTCCTGAAACAATTTTCAAAAGTTTCACACACATGATTTCATATAATCCCATAATAATCCTTCTTTCCCCTACTCCTTTATTGCCCCTCTCCTCTTCCCTCTCCTCACTCACGCATGCATGCATGCTAAGCTGCTTCAGTCGTATCTGACTCTGTGATCCTATGGACCGTAACCAGCCAGGCTCCTCTGTCCAAGGGTTTCTCCAGGCAAGGATACAAGTGCATTGCCATGCCCTCTTCCAGGGGATCTCCCAACCCAGAGATCAAACCTGCATCTCTTTATGTCTCCTGCATTGGCAAGCGTGTTCTTTACCACTAGCGCCACCTGGGGAGCCCGTCATCACTCACAATCACTAGTTAAAACAATCTTTTTTTTTTTTTTCTTGGCTGCACCATGGTTGGTACTTGGGATCTTAGTTTCCTAACCAAGGATCAAACCCAGGCCCCCTGCAGTGGAAACTCGGAGTGTTAACCACTGAACTGCCAGGGAAGTCCCTGCCTTATTAAACACTGAAAAGACAGGCATTAGTCACTGTCAGGTCTTAAGATGTCTTCCATATTCACTGTAGGATGTTAAACTTTTTGAGTCTAGGAAAAAGGAAAGTAAGAAACATTTCATTTAAATTCACCAAGTTTAAAATCTGCTCCACCCGACAAGTCATGATGCTGCTTTAACGGTCTGAACACATGACCACAATACTAACACTGGTTCTAAGTTACTCAATGTTATGAAGAGCCATGGCCTGTGATGCGGGCCTATGTCATGTGAGTCTAACTTGTAGCAAAGTGTTTTGGGGGAATTCATCAATTCAGCCCCTCTGCTGGTCCAAGAAGGGGCACAATGACATCAAAATTCACTCAAGAGCTAACAGCGCTCAGGTGAGCCTCTGGCATTGTTTTTACTTTTTTCAAATAATTAAGTGAGCTTTAGAAATCAAAGTCAAATAACTCATCAGTAAAGGATTTATTGAATAAATGATGCTTTATTCATATAATTAAAGTTAAAGGTTCTATAGCTAAAGCTTTATAGCTCTCAGTCCTGGATAAATAACAGAAACACCTGGTGATTATAATATACCAATACCAGGGCTCCACCCCAGTTTTGTTGGTCTTGGGTAGGATTTGCGCTTTTTAAAAAAACTATCCAGGTGATAGTAACATGCAGCCAGGGTTGAGAATTACTGAGGTGAATCTATACTAACCAACATGGAAATCTCTCCCAGTCACATTGTTACCTAAAAAAAAAAATGTCAGGCATATCTATTAATAAAATTCTGTGTATGGAGAATGATAGATATGTGATAGATATGTGTGTTTGAATATAGCCTCTTTCCATTTTATACTCTCTACTTATTCATTGCTTGGACTTTTCAAAATGAGAATGTGCTCATGTCTTTTACTTAAATTTTTAGTTTTAAAAATCTGTTTAGAGAAAACACGCATTGGTAGGAAAATGAGGCAGCACATGAAAATATAGGAATTCCCCAAATACACCATCTCTCCTTCTTTCTCCCCCTCTCTCTCCTTGTGTTCCTTTTTCTCAAACAGTACAAAAGTAAAACACAAAAAATCCCATATCTGTTCTATGGACCCAACACCTATTATTTCCAATATCTGGAATTGGGGTGAGGGAGGTGGAAGTGCGTGGAGAGATATGATTCATTCATTCATTCAGCAAACATTTATTGGGTTTCCAGATAAGTCCATACCAGGTATTGGAAATACAACCACAAATAAGATATGTATGCCCTATGCTTATCATGGATATCATCCTGCCCTCATGGAGCTTTGTTATATGTAACAAAGAAATTTAATGTAGTGGAGAGAAGTGAGAAGAGACTTGCCCAAGTGGAACTAGACCTTCATCATGGAAGTAATGGCAGCCATGAGACCTTTAAGAAGAGAGGCATGACCACAGCTGGGTATTTATGTATCCCTATTGCTGTGAGTTGTGTCAGCAACAACAGGTAGTGCCCATTTCCCCCATCACGCCCACTTAGAGCCACTAAGAGAGAACACCCATCATCTCTCATCTGAAGTGAACAGGCTCTTTACAAAACTAAATTAGAGCTTGCCACAGGAGCAAAGGATTGACTGAGGAATCTATCTTTCAATTTTCCATTATCTATTTGCCATCAAATAAGATTTAACATAAAATGTTACCTCCTGCTGAGTTTATTGATTGGGCTCATTTTTCTGTCCATCTAACTAGATAAGCCTGGATAGGCAGATTTACCTGTTCAGAGTTTAGAGTTAAGAAAGCCCATTGTATGCAATAAATAACTTGCAAAATGCTTGGCTTTATGGGGATGGTTGCTGCAATTAGTGGAGTTTCTTGGAAGAAAATACATCTTTGTAAACATAGAAGGGTTGGCAAGCACATCTAGGGCAATGGGATGCCTCACTGTACTTCACTGACTTAACATGGTCAATTTTAGCCATTTAGAGCCAGGACACTTCCACACAGGGAGAAATTATCTAGCCCACAAGTGGATTTCTATTCAAAAGTCCCATTTGATTGCTTTGGAAAGCATACACTATAGACTAACCTCCCATCCTTCGATAGTCAAAAATTAACTCTAGGTAAAGTTCACCAGAAAAACAGGAGAAAGAGAATCACATCTGACACTGTCCTTCCTTAACCCAGATGCATCTATGTGGACATTAACATGCATTACTTCCAAGCGCCAATGTGCTATTTTTAACTTAGAATGTTCAATCTTTGCCCAAAGTAAGACATGATTAGTGTTTTGAGGAACGGATTTGCTCTAATTTAAAGCAGAGGGGTGGAAATTTCCAGAAAAGGAAAAAAAACCCAGCTCTTTATAAAACATATGCAAATTCCTCGAAACTGCGTTATAAAACAAATTTAAATGATGGGCTTCCTGGCCAACATACCCAAAAGACCCTCTCATTCTTTTTAATTCTTTTCAAACTACACAAACTCTATCTGAGAGCTGGACTCCTCTTTTCTTTGGTCTCTCTGCAACACGGGAGCCACTGAAATGGCAGATCTGCCTTCATGCAGGTTGGAGCAGTTCCGAGTTTTCTGAGTTTGCCACTCTGCAGTTATCCTAATCGATCCTACTATTATCTACAAATATTAACATTGCTGTTGTTTTTTGTTCCATTGCTCAGTCATGTCCAACTCTTTGCAGCCCCATGAACTGCAGCACGCCAGGCTTCCCTGTCCTCCACTGTCTCCTGGAGTCTGCCCAAGTTCATGTCCATTTGAAAAGGAAAAGTTAAAATTTTACATAACCTCCTGCTCCTTCTGCCTCTGTAACTCAGCTTGCCTTGCAAAGTCTGGATCACGTAGGTCTCAGAAAATGAGGACTCACAATACTAGGACCTAGAGCTGATCTCACTCACCCTTGTCCTGCTCTTTGCAATCGCCCAGCCTCTGCAAACCCACAAACCTGCTTAATCATGCCTGTCCGTGTATAAAAACTCTGTAACCCCTTCGTTCAGGGCTCAGAGCTTGGAGTGTTAACTCCTCTGGGCCCGCGGAGCTAATAAACCAGAGTTCTCCAACTCGCCTAGTATGGTGCTTGGTTTCTGGATTACGGGTTTCTCCAACACATTGAGTCTTTGTTGCCATCCAACCATCTCATCCTCTGCAGTCCTCTTCTTCTCCTGCCCTCAATCTTTGCCAGCACTTGGTTAGACATAAAACAGTCACCGAGGTGACTGCTCTGCCCCTCTGTTAACCCAAATATGACGTGTGTGTGTGTGTGTGTGTGTGTGTGTGTGTGTGTGTGTGTGTTAAGGCTGTGTGTAGTGCTTCTAAAAAGTTCAGATCATTAACACTTTGTCTGTGACGCTCAAACTTGTTTTCACTCCCAATGCTCCTGAGAAACAGGAGACAGTACAATGAGTAAAAATGGTTCTCAGGCACGGGTTCGGAGGCTCGCACTCACTGGGTCCTGTCACAGGAAAAGCCTCTGAGGTAGTTCTGACCACTGATACCCCGTCCCCCGGGCAGGGAGTGCGCGCCCCCTGGCTCCGGTAGACAATCACTGGTTTGGTGTGGCATTCTGTGCCCAGGGCTGGGGCCACGGGGCCGCTTCTGCCTGTCCCCCTCACCAGTAGAGTCTGGCTCCACTCCCTGTCCAATTCACCGCTAAAGTTTAAAGGACTGATTTTTTCATTTGGCCCTGAGCTTTGACAGGAAGAGAAACAAAGGGCAACATTCCTTCGCTCTAGAAAGGAGCAGGAGCAGCTGTATTCCAGGACAGAGGAGATGTGAGGGTGCATGGCGGTGGGCTGCCAAGCATGCTCAGTCATGTCCCACTTTCTGTGACCACACAGACTGCAGCCCACCAGGCTCCTCTGTCCGTGGGATTTCCCAGGCAAGAATCCTGGAGTGGGTAGCCATTTCCTTCTCCAGGAGATCTACCCCGCCCCGGGATGGAACTCATGTCTCTTGAGTCTCCCGCCCACTGTTCTCCACCCCAAAAAGTGCTGTCTCTGGGGGACTAAATGAATGCCACCCACCCGCCCCCCCCCCGTGTCTGAACTGCCTTTACAAAGATACACCATTTCATCAAACCACAATTAGTGATCCCACAAGAAACAGAATCTTCCTCTGACTTAAACAGACATGCTATATGCAGGTGGCATGCATGCATGCTACGCGTGTATACCTCCTTTCCTGAAACAAGGCTTCAGTTAGGAGAACATAGAGGGACATGAGGCCAGGAAAGACTGCCAAGGAGGGCCAGACTGAAGGATGAGGAAGCTGGGGGTGCCTGAAGGCCTTTGTCTCCTTCACAATGCAGCCCAGGCAGATACTACATGGCTTTACCCGGACTGTCCAGAAAAAAGAGAACTGAGACATTCGGAGATTACTTCTGACTTCAGCCCAAATATTTTCTATATAATTTTAAACAGATTCTAAAAAACCCAACTAATGCTTATTGTTGAGCAGGACAGTGATAAATTCATTAATCAAGATGTTGTTTACATCCCTCATGGTCAGGGTTAATCGTTTGTGGGTTTCCAAACCAAGATGCTCGACCTTCTGTAACTCCATTAATCCAGGAATAAGTGGCACTATGTTGATATCCAGGAGTATTTTTTAGATACTACGGGTCATATGCTGTCCTGGAGGGTCCCAAGTGCCGTAAAATTGTCCTAACTATTTAATTTTATTCACAGTCACAGCATTTGGCTAATCAAAGTATTAATCTTTCAAAAGGAAGTATAAGCCCTTCCCCAAGGCATTAATTTGCCAATCATTCCTTTGATAACTATTGTAATATCTCATGTCAGTCCTAGCATACATGTTTAAACAGAATATATTTTCACACATAAAGTGAAACATTTTCTATTCCAAAAGTGACCATCATTTCATAATTAATATCAGTGTGCAGCGCTAGCTAGAGGTCTCATATAAATCATCAAAATAAATGAAAATGGCACAACAATGAAACTGCAGTTATCAATTCAGTCACATGATTGCAGGTTCAGCTAGAACACAGGCTGATCACTTACATCTTCTCACTTGCTTATAAAAGACAAATCTTTCAAGCCCCAGTTATTTGGTTAAAAAATATATCTGCTTCCAGATATTAAATGCTCACTCTGGACCAGCATACTGGTCTTAGTTAAAACACCTAGCATAACCTAGATTTCCTTCTGGCTAAAAGGCAGGAATGGCAGCCCCTTCATCTGCTGACCAATGGTTTCCAGAATTGGCCTACAGCACCGGACTCTGCCCAGAGTCAATGGTAGTTCTCCCACCTGGTCGAATAAGGCCCCTCAGAGTCACCCAAGAGGGTGAGGAGAGAATTGGCCTGTCAGTGAGAGAACAAAGCAGAGAGAAGCCAAGTCTAGAATGCATTAAAACAAAACCTACCCTTCAGGTGGCCCAAAGTTTCCTTTGGCAGCCCAAGCAGACAAAAGACAGTCAGGTCTTGGTGGAATCCTTCACCACCATTTTCTCATTAAATAATCCAACAGACTAACACAGGTAGGAGGTTACCTTGCCTCCAGGTAAGGGGTTGGTTGGCCCAAAAGAAATTGCTAACAACTATATCCAGTTTCCTTTGAAAGTTTCCAGAGATGGAAAACTAAAGCACCTTTGGCCGCCTATTTCAATTTGGCATCCTTCTTGCCAAGGAGGCTCTTCCTAACGTCTGGCTCAAATATCTCAGGTATTCCCTGATGCCTTTGTGTGACTCTTCAGTACTCCTTAGACACAGAGCATTTCGGCTCAGCAGCATCCTCATTTGAGAAAATTTCATCAATCTGAAAACAGTCATTAAGCTGCCTTTTACCATTCTCTCCTCTAAACTAAGGGAATTCATACAGAAGCTAGGGGGATGTTATAGACGTGAACCAGACTAGATGGTACCCCAAGACAGCTTCCAAAGCAGAAAGACTGATTTGAACACTTCTTTTTTTTTTTAAGTTTGCCATCACTTTGTTCATTTTTGTCATTATTATCTGTCATCTATCCAACTTCTCCACATTCTTTTAATATTTTTAAATCTAATACACACAGAAACAGTTTCTTATAACATTAGATGAAGACTCATTAATTCAGAATAAGTTGGAAAAGTCATGTCCCACTAAGTAAAAAAATCAGAGTGAAAAATATTTTCAACTTTTAAAATGTTGCCTATTACCAAAGACTACCTAACAAATATTAATAAATAAAATAAGAATGTTAATGAAAAATAAGTTACAATAACTTTATGGGACTTTATGCCTTCAAACTATTGTTTCATATTTATATTCTTTTGCCAATTTTATCTGATATGTAAATGCAATCTGTAGGTAATAGATCATCCTAAACCAAAAAGTTTTACATTATCCTGCTAAATCTGAGTTTTTAATGCAATAAGAATTACATATAATTATTCTAAGTCTGCATCAGGCAGTCTGAATTAATGAGACGCTGTTCTATTGTAGCTATAATAAACCTGACAACTTCATGGCCATCTTCTAGTCCAGAGTGTCAGTCCCATCTACACATTAGTGATAAATACAATTTCCTCACACAGGGACTTCTGTCATAGCAGAACCTCCCACATTAAGGAAGTTTCACCAATTATCTTATACCTCAAATACCATAGAAACGTTTGATCTGATAAATGAGCTAAAAATTCATTAGACTCTCAAAAACTACTTGCTTTGCTTTAAAACCAGCCCAGTTATGTACACACTGCTATATTTAAATGGATAACCAACAAAAACTTATTGTATAGTACATGGAACTCTGCTCAAGGTTATGTGCCAGCCTGGATGGGAGGGGCCTGGAGAAGAATGGATACATGTTATATGTATGGCTGAGTCCCTTTAATGTTCACCTGAAACTACCACAGTATTGTTAATGGACTATACCCCAATACAAAATGCTTTTAGTGTTAAAAAAAAATTAAAATTAAAAGAGAATATCACAAGATGCTGAGGACTCAACATGTCATGGGAATTACCACCTGTTTGTTCAGAAAAAAAAAAAAAGTCACAATTAATCCAATTAATTGTTTTAAAAACATGGAATTAAATCAACACTTGTAGAAACCTAGACACAAACTCCTCTCTTTGGGGAAACTGGGGGCCTGAAAGAGTCTATGAGCATCTTTACTAGGTTCACTTTCTTCTTAAACCTGCAGCTGGAATCAGGACAACTTACTGTCTTGTTACAATGGTCAGAATTGTCTAGTGCCTTTACCTACCTTAAAAAGTCTTAAAATGTTAGCCACCATGATGGACACGGAGCTCGCGGCAGCACCGATAACACCAGAAATCTTGTCAGGCTTGGTGAAAATGGGCGGATCTCCATTAGCACATTTCACATCGGAAGCATCCTTCTCTATCAAAGCCTGCACAAACGTTAGGGACTGCTCCAAAGCATAGGTGTCCCTGGAGCAGGTGTCAAGGATCCGGACACCCAGAGTGATATTGGAGAGGAGATCAGGGTCCTTATTAATCTGGTCAATTGCATAAAGCATGGCCTCCAATCTGTGGATCCCCTTCTCTTTCTTCAGCTCCCCACAAGGCACCCCTCTCTCTCCCTTTGCATGGACAGGAAAGAGACCTCCCAAAATGATGTCCCCATCCACTCGGATAGAATGGGCATACTCTTGGCTGTGAGTTCTTTGCATCATCGTGAGGATCCAGTAGAACTTGGCCGTCAGGAGAAAGAAACAAGGGCAAGAGGCTGATCGCTTTCCCTCGCATACCATTTTCTCCACGGGCGGTGTTGCAATCCAATACCCAAAGTTTATTCTTGCCACAGAAGAAGGGGGACCACCTGAGGCTGCACCTTCTGGAGGCTACCATCAGGGCCCATGAGGAAAAGGCTCTGTGGGTTTCAGCAAGTGTTCTTGATTTGAATGTCACAGTGAATTTCCATCAGACCCCAAGGTTCTATTTTATTTCCACATAAAGTCAACTTGCCTGGAATGACGCAAAAATCAGAGGAACAGCTGAGGTTCTGATGTTGGGATGAAGTCACCAGTTCACGTCCTTGAAGTCAGCCCTGTAGCAGAATTATTCCTGAAAGGCAGAAGGAAGAAAAGAAAGGGTTCCATTCAGTGGGCCTACATTTTTCATTTCTTAAGCCCTGTTTGTACTGACCTCTTTTTTTGTCGTTTCATTTTCACTATTCAGTAAGAAACTAATTCTTTCTGTCCCCTTATGATTCTGAACACCTGGCTGCACTGCATCTAAACAGAGAGATGGATGACACTTTTGGAGCAAGGGAAACAGAAAAGTTATCAGTAACTAGGTTGACTCTTGCAAATCAGAAAGTACTTTTATTTACCATTTTATTTCAATAAATCCAATTTCCATGAAGGTAAAAATCCTGTGATTGATGGCATTATTTCATTTCAAATCTGTTTTTACTTTTTACAGCTGTCTGAATTTAGCTTTTAAATTTTGTCCACAAAATCAGAATGAAAGGCTATTTTCTGTGATGTATTCAACAAGCCAGTCATCTGTTAATGACATTTTTTGGTGCCTTGGATTTTCTGAGGGCAAAAGTGATTATTCAATCACAAAAAAAACAAAAGAGAGAGAGAGAAAATCCACCCAAGGAGCCCAAAATGTGTAAGTTTTAGAGCTTGTGAAAAGATTAGACATACAATGTCAGCAATTTCATATAAATTATCTTATTGTTCTCTGTTAATAAAAAATGACATGAAAATTAAACACATAGGGTGAGCTATGTGTGAAAAATATTCCTATCACCTTTGTCTGTTTCCTATTAATTTGTCAGAATGCAAGCAATGGGTATGCTTGCAGTTCTAAAGTAAACACTCCTTGATCCTAGAATCCTTATGACCAAATCAGAGCTTGAGATGAACTAAAGAGTTTCTCAACTTTGTCTGACTCAGTGGGGAAAACAGTTATTTCACCAAGATGAGAAATAACCAAGAGTGAAAACAACTACAAGCAAATCTGTAGAAGTTTATTCTAAGACCTTCACTCTTAAATAATTTCATGAGATTTTTTTCAAAGGACTTTAGTGGAGATTTAACTGAAAATGGGAACTGACTTCATGGAAGGGAATTTGATGTTTGAAATGTACATGCAATTAACAGAGTAAACATACCAATGTATTTTGCTAGAATGGGTAATCTAATGTTCATTTCTAACCTATTTATACAAACAAGTTTGAAACCTGAAATGTGGATAATTCTCCTCTACCCTAGTCAACCAACATCTGGTTATATTTTCCATTCACTTGTTCAATTTCCAGTTCATAAAATTTTCATCCTGTCCTCACTATCCCAAAGGAAAGGATGGTGCCTCCCTAGAGAACAACTGAACATATGTCCAAAACCCTTCAGAGAAAGCTGCATTTTTTTCAGTTTCAGATGAAGTGAGGGGATTTATCAGAGCCCACTGCCTGGAATTTCAGAGTACACATCTGGAATACACTCAGAAATACAGCCAATGACCCAGTCTGTTGAGACAGTTCTTGTCTGCCCATGATAAGCATTTCCGGACTCTTGATACTTGCCAAGCCCTGGATTTTCCCAATTCTGCCCCAAAATACTTAGTCCTTTTCTGTTTTTTTCTCACCACTCGACGGATGTTCTATCACATGTAATTTTCCTAGCAGCTGCTTCTCCCACAGAAAATCTGATTTGGCAACAGCCTGACCTCAGGCATTCCACAAGAGGAAAACACTTAGAAAGTCAAGCTGACTTTCTGGATGATCCATTGAAGTGATGGACCATAAATTATCCCAACCACCCATTAAGAGAAGGAGTATTGTGTTTTACAGTTTCACAACGAAGACCAGTTAGAAGACAGTAAAACCTTAACTCTGACCACTAATTCAGGGCTTGAGACCAAGTCCACAGGGCTGACCCTGAGTGTATCCTTTCTGGCAGACCACAGGATGAATGATACTTGAAGAAGAGATGATGAAGGGGAAAAGGGAATGTGCTGTTTTTCAAAGACCAGCCTTTCTTTGTTACTCCAAGCCACCTCCCAAGTACTTAAAACACTTCAGAGAATAAATGGTTTTCAATTATAGATGACCATAAACACAGTTCATCTATTAATTACAAGTCATCCTTACCTCTGCCACTCACATAGCTCTAACCTAGTTCCCCTTGCTGTACTGCCCTGGAAATAGTAAAATTGAGTTTCTTTTAAAGGTATGCATCCCATAGGTCTGTTTAGAGCTTTAAGTTAAGGAAAACTTGGGGAGTGAGCAACAGAGGGACACGAATTAGTTTTGTGTAGTGGATGTGTGTGTAAGTACTTCAGGTGTGTCCAACTCTTTTCGACCCCATGAACTGTTGCTAGCCAGGCTCCTCTGTCCATGGAATTCTCCAGGAAAGATTACTGGGGTGAGTAGCCATTTCCTCCTCCAGGGGATCTTCCCGACCCAGGGATCAAACCCAGGTCTCCCACATTGCAGGCAGAATCTTTACCATCTTGGCCACCAGGTAAGCCCTATGTTTACTGGATGGATGCTCTTAAATGGAAAACGAGAGGTTCCATTTTGGTTGTTATTTATTGGGCAGTTTACTTGTATTTTTGCTTAAGTTTCCTCCTTTGCAACATAGAATTAATGGCACATAACCTCTCCAAAGCTCGGTTTCTGGCCTATTAGGGGGTGTCAGAACCCGCCACAGGGCACACAGAAAGCGCAGTATCTGGCCCAGGGTAAGTGCTCAAGAAACAGGACCTATCATTGCTAATTTAGTCTGCAGTTCCTTTTCCACTGAAGCAGAGCAACTGTTTCCATATTTGCCCAGTTGGTGAGGCTGTAACTGAAAATTTCTGTCACTTTAAAAGTAAAATCAGAGCTACTCATAAAATATTGAAATACAGCAGTTATTTCAAAATCTGATACATTGTCATAAGAATCAGACTCCTGATGGCTAGAAGGCTTAGTTTTCCTTTTAAATTCTAAGGGAAAATATATTTGAAAGTTTGTGGAAAACGACATAAATCTGGTGGCATCGTATAATCTTGCATTGCCTAATCTTGCTCTTGGGCAATTCTTGGGAGCTTTCATCTAAACTCATCCTAGTCAGAGTCAATGAATTTTAACAAAATAATGACCTTTTTGTGCTACCAAGCCAAATAGCTCTACTTCAGGTTCTGGGCTTGATTTAAAATCAGTTTTTCTCTGAAACTGACCTTCCTCTGGGGCTCGACACAAACCCACCTGAGCTGATGGACATCTTCAAAGAGGTGTGAGGTCCACGCTCCTGAAAGCATCCTCTGAGGGGAGCAGACACCTTCCACTGCTTCTGAGCCCTCAGAAGGGCCTTCCAGGAGATTTAACCGTTAAATGCCCATGCAGCCCTGCTCGTTACCTCCCAGCCAGTCCTAAGTACATGGTATACGGTACCCTGCATATCATTAGCACTTCCATTAACCAACGCACTGGCCCAAGTCTGCTGGGGAGCAGGCCCCCCAGCTGGGATCTGAGTCTGTGGCTCCAGCTATTTCCTGAAAGTATGGACAGCTCCTCCAGGGCCAAGGCCCTGCATTCTACTTCTTTTTATCTTCTAGGTAACCTTCCCTGTGCATGCTTGCTAAATCACTTCAGTTATGTCCAACTCTTTGCAACCCTACAGACCGGAGCCTGCCAGGCTCCTCTGTCCATGGGATTCTGCAGGCAAGAATACTAGGGTGGGTTGCCATTTCCTCCTCCAGGGGATGTCCCCAGCCCAGGGATTGAACCCACGTCTCTTACGTCTCCTGTACTGGCAGGTAGGTTCTTTACCACTAGCACAACCCGGGAAGCCCTATCTTCTCTGTATCAAAGTCTCAAATACCTAACAGAGTATCCATTGAATTTTCATACACCAAGCTCTTACAGAAATGAGAGGGGGAAAATAGGCTCAAAGAGGTTGAAGATGGCCCAAAGCCCTGAATGGCACCACAGGCAAAGTCCTCCCAGGAGGTGGGGAGGGAGGGGGGTCCTGCCGTTTGAGGAAACCCCCCAGGGCTGCAGAGACTGACTGGGACAACACAAGGAGAAGGCCCCTCCACTGAAGTCTTTGAGAAACAGCTTTGTTGACCAGCTTTTTAAGAAAAACAATGCACTCATTAGGAGGGGTCACCTGGGGGCATTTCCAGGGCAGGGTGATTTCTGAATCTTTCAAAGGACTGAGAATATCAAATGCAGTTTGTCCAAACGCCTCAGCTTCAAATCAGGTTTCCCAGGCAGCCTGATGACAGTGAGAACAAAACCACCAAGCCATGTGGTGGGGGGTGGGGGGATGGGGGTGGGGGATGGGGCGATGGGGGGGATGGAGGGATGGGGGGGATGGGGGGATGGGGGATGGGGGGGGAATCTATCAGGGGCTGTCACCAGGTCTTCCTCCAGCACTTGGCTAGTTCTTTTAAAACATGATAGGGTAAAATCCTTACAGGAACAGAAATAGCCAAGGATTGTAATCATTTTCTCATAAAAAGGCCAAACAGCCTCTCTCTGCTGGATTCTATTCAGCTCTTTAACAAAAAGGTTAAGCCAAATATTGTCATCAATTCACAAAATTGCAAATTTGGCAGTTTCTGCCCACACTTGCAGCCATTTTTCAGCTGCTGTAGAAAATGCATCAGATTTGTTTGTCTTCTCCTCTGCCACCACAGGTGTGCACAGCCCTGGAATTCTGGTTGGGGCAAAGTGAAGATGGGCTAGACAGAGCCTTCCCTAGTAAGAGAGTCCCAGATTTGGATCCTTGTCTGACAGTCCCTGGCTGATGACACTCGGCATGTCACTTCACCTGTGTGTGCTTCCATTTCCTCATCTGTGAGATGAGTGAGATGGACCATATAATCTCTAAGGTGTCTTCCAGCTTCCCGTTCTGAGGTTCTATTATTTAATAATAAAGGAGTATAAGATTACGCTCAAAACACCAGAGCAAGGCTTTGCCAACAGAACACAATAACTGATTTTGTTTGCAAGCTGAGTGGCTTTTTCCCATCAGTAAGAGAGGATTGTGAAAGCTCTTCTCTAGGAGCAGGCCCCACATTAAGAAAATCTGATACAGAAGAAGCTCAACTTACTAAACAGATAAATTAGAAGGTGATTATTTGCATTACAAAAGAATTCACCACGGGTTTCCTTTAAATAGCTAAATCCCCCCATGAATTTAAAATGCAATCTGATTTAGTAGAATTCAATTTGTGCAGTTTTTTTTTTTTTTTTAATTTTCAATAACACAGCCATTGCATAAAAAGACCACATTTAAAGTAATGAGAAGCCACTTTTATAATATGTATCATATAAGGAGAGGGGAAGTGGTGAAACCAACATTTATTGAGTGCTACAGTGTGCCTGCAACCCACTCCAGTATCCTTGCCTGGGAAATCCCATGGACAGAGGAGCCTGGTGGGCTACAGTCCATGGGGTCACAGAGAGTCAGACACAACTGACCGACTACACAACCCAACATGCCTGGGGCCTCACGTATGTTGTCTCATTTCCACTGCACGATACACCCTGTGAGGTTGGTATCACAGCCTCCACTGGGGATATAAGGAATCTAAAAACAGAAGGATTGTATGAATATGTCTAAAATCTCGGGCCCGAATTCACATGGACTGATTCTACCTTCTTTCCCTTACCCCACACCCTTGGGTGCAGCAGACCATGACGGATAGCCAGCTGACCTTGATTTGAAGGTTTGAACTGTGAGTGTGGCATCCTAGGGTCTGAGAAGTGCCCCCCCCCCACCACCCCAGCACTCAATTCATGGCACAGGATAAGTCACTAACCTGGGACCAGTTTGTTTCTAAACTGAGGGATGATTTCTGGCCACCTCCCAGGGTTTTGAAATCAACTGATACAATATATATCAAAGTACTTCATAAATTGCCAAGTGCTATAAGAATGCACAGGGACACTATTCTTTTACAATCCACCCTACAATTCAAACAGATTACTGATGTATTGTGCTTATAAAACTTGGAAGACCTGAAGAAAAAACACTTTTCCATCATACTCAGAACTGGTCAGACCTTAACAAGTTATGCGTCCAATGAATCAAAAGAAAACTGGAAAGAAGGACATAAGAGGAAAGTCAGTGGAGATCAACATCTGGCTGGAGAGCTGAAGTTCATAGACACTTGGGGCATCCAAGAGGGTTATTCTGGAGAAAGTGGTGACAAGATATTCTTCTGTAGGGAGAAGAGGACAAGAGGAAGCCTTCCTAAAGTTGTAAGTAGGATATGATGCAGGGCTTCTACCACTAACGCTTTTTACCACTGGAAAAATTGGCCAATAAACAGGCAGAAGACTTCTGTCTGCAGATACGCCTTTGCCTGAAAAATATATGCCCAGTAATTTGCACATACTCCTCTTCAGCCTCACCTACATCTTCCCACTTCTGCACACCTGCTCCCTCCTCCCCCAGACCTGGATCTCCCCTCCCTCAGGGCTGATGTGTTCTGCAGGTCAAAATCTTAAGACTTGGTTCTCCTGTTACCTTGGCCCTCCCCGGGCAGGGAGCAAATTCATCAACAGGGATCAAAACCTGAAGATGCATTACTCGTCATCCCCCAACTGAAACATCTGCATTTTATAAGACTGTTTCCAGGAGATCCACAATTTCTTTACCAAAGAAATGTCTCTAATAGTGATTACAACTGACACTGTAACAAGCCAAAGCGGGGAGGGACCCTGAGTCTGGAGCCTCTCAAATCCCTCCCACAGCAACACCCACCACTTGGAAGGCAGGTCCTGGGAGAAGAATGCACCATGGCTCAAGGTCCTCAGTCAGGGAGTGAGTTATCACAACTTGAATTCAAGTGCTAAGTAGAAATGAAAATCAAAGCAAAGAACTCTCTGAGCTAAGAAAGAAAAGAGGAAGAAGGGAGGGAGGAAAGTGGGAAAAGAAGGGAGAAAGGGAGGGAAGAGGAAAGAAAGAAAAGAAAGGGAGGGAAACAGGGAGAGAAGGAAGAAGGAGGGAACAGAAAAAGATGGTTCAAATCTAAATTTCTAAATCTAAATCCAAACCTAAATTTAGCAGACAGAACCCCGCCCCCCTTGGGATGGAAACATTATAATCCAGCTGATTCTCCATCTACAGCCATTTCTCCCAGAACATCATGGGGTGACGGTGCCCCCACCAGAGCAAACTACATGAGTGAGTCTGGTGATGTCCAGTCAGGTCCTGTCAAGAAAACATCACCAGTTACCTGGACCTTAAAACACCAGCCTATTCAACAGGCATGGAGATGTGGCCAGATCTTTGTTGTGGGTCCAGTTAAGAGATAAGTCCATGCAACCATTTCTTTTTAAGATACTGGGTCAGGGTAACCCCACTCTCCAGATGAAAGCAAAGTCCTCTTTCTGTTGGGCACCCTAACTACAGGAGGAAGAGGATGAGAAAGGAAGTTGGAACGGGGAAAAAATCATTGCTGCCATATGCACATGTGTACAGTGTCCTGTGTCTCATGCCCTGAAGACAGCGGAACAGTTCTTCCCCAATGATTGGCATGAGATGTTGCCAATGTGAATGTCAGCGGGTTGTTTGCTGCACAAATACCAATTAAACAAGCCCCACAGCAGCTGCAACCTGCCCAGCCAACTCTGAAAAGAGCACATCTCTCCAGACCTCTAACTTTCTCCTGCACTCCTGGAACCCAACTCTTCCTTTTATTATTGCTTTTAGCGTTAGATGTTTTTAGAATTATTCAAGTAGTAATAGTTTGTAAAAAGAGCAGGAGGGCAGAACTAGTTAGCACCAACCAAACAGAACAAATGGAGCCTAAATAACAGTAAAGAGCTGTGTTCTCAGCATCTTTTTCTTTATTCTAGATAAATCCTCTGCTGGGAGCCTCCTCTTATCTATTCCTCCCCAAATCCCTGGTTTAAAAGCAAGATTTCTTTGTCTTTATCCCAAGTATGATACAACCTGTACGTTGACTCTGAAATGAGAAAACTGCATTAAAAAAAAAAAATCTTACTTCATTTTCCCTGATGGGTAAGGCTTTTCTCTTCAAAATCATCAAACCACATATTTTCAAGAACCAGGCAATGAATTTCATACAGCTGATTCTGTCTCCGACAGAGATCTTTCAGGGCATTAGTCACAAGCAAGTGACCGAGGTAAACTAAAGTGGTTTCTGTAGCCATTTGCAATTATTGACAAACAATTTCATAACGGAAAATGGAAATTACAGTCAAGTGCAATAAGCTGTTTATCCAAGATCTACCTGCTGGTGGCTCTTTTTCTCTTTTTTATTTTTTTTCTTTCAAGCGAAACAGCAGCTATCATCGGAATGCATTTCTCCCATTTAAGATGTGTCTTATCAGTATCTCCACCACCAACCCGGTTTTCCAGTTCGTCTGTTGGCAGGATTTGTATTCAACCGCGGTGCTGGCCGAGACGGTAGCTTATTCTTGGGTGTTTGCGAGACTCCCACGCCGTCAGGTATATGGGAAAGGATCACCCCCAAATGGCAAATAGGGCATTTACTCCTCCTCGAGCAGGACTCGCTTCGGGGTCTGAGGATTTGGGGCTTCTGCAGCTGGCGGGTGGGTCTATTTTCATCCCCACCCTCCTGGGCGCGCACATACTCTCTGATCCTGGGCTCCGCAATTCGGGCCACCGGGGAAACAATTCTTCAGGGCAGCCTGGAGGGCGGGGGTGTGGGGGTGGGGTCTTGCGCAGTTGGGTCACTCGCACACCCTTCTGCATTTCATTTGCACCAAGGGAGCGTGTTCCACAGACGTTGGGGGTGGAAGAGAGGGGGTCTGTTATATTTTCACCAACTGGACGAACCTCAAGGGATCTCTGAGCTGTTTGGCTAAGCAGCTGGGCTTGCTCTACGGTGCGGCTCAGAGGGTTCTCCACGTCTGCCGAGATTTCAGCCCGCAGCCACTCACCCCGCCCCCGCTCCCCTCTTCCCTGCCGCATCTTCCTTTTTCTTCTCAGTTCCTTCGACTGTTGAACCCAGGCTCCGGGTAGAGCCAGGGCCTTAGGAGAACTACCCGGTTCCTCTGGCTTTCCCGCGCCGCCGGGGTATTGCGGCGCCGCCCCAGTCCCCCGCGCGCCTGGGGATCTAGGTGCCGCGCGCGACCCGGCAGGGAGCGCCTCCGCCCCCGCCGCACCTGGCACTGGAGTACCCACGCCCCGCGCGGGTCGGTGCCAAACTGGGGCCACGCTGGCCGCAGGTGCTTCGGAGGAGCTGTTGGGTGCCTTGCCTTTGCTTTTTAAACTCAAGATCCCTGAGACCATTCCTTCCGCCTCCCCCCCCCCGCCCCCCGCCATCCCCAGTAGGACATGGAACTCCAATGTTTTCCCGAAAGCCGCAAAAGCGGGGGGGGGGGGGGGGGGGGGGGGGACCCAGTCTCGCAGGGCTAACTCAGTGAATGCAAACTCGAGGCAGACATATCCTATGTCGCGATGTAGGGTCCCGCGAACGCCTCAAGTACCCGGCTTCTCCCGCGACCCCCCATCTTCCCTAGATCCTGGTTAGCTTCATCCAGCTCCACGCTCAAGAAGGCGGGGGGCTGGGGTTACCCCAACTCATCCTGGAAGCCTGTAACTTCGGAAATCCCTCCCGTTACATTCGCCGAACGGAGGTACCTCGTCATCTCGGCGGGGCAAGTCCGGATTCCGCCAGGGGTAGGTCCGGGAGGTCACCCGGGCAGGCAGTCCGAGGAAGAACGCTTTACAATCCTGCCGCCGCGCGCCCCATCCGAGCACTCTAGGCGCGCCTGCCCCTTTCCTCACCCTTCAGTCTCCCATTCGCCGACTAAACTTTTGGGGGACCGCATCTCCAAGCCTCGGGAGTTCCATGCTAAAGCCTCCCTCTTTTCCGAACCTCTTCACTGGAATGTAATCACGGGAAGATAAGAGGGGTGGCTGCCTTGTTCTTTGCAACGTAAAATCAACAGACACCCAATCAAGCTCCAATGCCCGGCCAGCCCCTCGCCCCCTGGTGCCCACTCTCCCTCGCCTCCCCCCCTATTCCCGTCACCTCCGCCCACTAGTTCTCTCCCAGACTCCGGGTGCGCGAGGCCATCTACTTGGACGCCGGAAAAGCAGATCACTAAAGTGATCTGAAAGAGACGGTGCACCTGCCTGGCCACTGGATGGTTTGGGGGAAGAAAACGTTAAGAGGAATAAAAACGGAGCAATTTTCTCTTTTTCCGCAAGCACAGCCTTTGGGGAGAGTTCAGGGGTGGGGGGCTTTTTTTTTTTTTTTTTTTTTCTTCCTGTGGTTGGGCACTTGCTTTCCTCTTTTCCTCCTTCCACTGCTCGGCGAGTCTTACCCTGCTCCCCGCAGAGGGCGCGGTGAGAAAGCCCGCTGGGGGCCCGCCGCTCCATGTCAGCGCCGCTGCCGCGCTAGGCGAGCGGCGCGGCCGCACTTGTAGCTGGTCTCGGGGCTGCGGGGGCTGAGCTGGCCCTGCCGGCGCCGAGTCTCTTCCATGTGAATAACAAATACTCCCACCGGCGGCCGCGATTGGTCTGCGCGCCGCGCCTCCCGATCCTCCGCCCGCGGCCATTCACCCCGCGCGGAGCCGCGGCCGGGATCGCGCCCGGGATCGCCAATCGCTTCGCGCCAACCAGTCACCTCGGGAAGCGGGAGGAGGAACTCCGGGGGGCGGGAGCCCCTGGATTTCGGTGTCTCGGAGCTGCCCGGGTGCGGGCAGGGACAGGGTCACTCAGCCGGCGGATTCCCTCCCCGCGCTACATCATCTCAGTCCTCAGCGATGCGGGGAACAGAAATGTCAATAGTTCTGATTTTTAAAAATCACCCCATCCGCCCCGCCCCCAACAAAAAAGGGAGGACCCAAAGACGCGGGGCGGGGCGGGGGAGGGGGAGGATAGTGGCGGGGAGGGTAGGAAGAAGTGCGGGCGGCTGGAAGGAGGAATATGGCTGTGAAGGAGCTGAGTGCCTCCGAATGCCAGAGTAGCCCGGGACCCGCGCGGTAAGCGCCGCACCAAGGCCACCCGGAGCCCGAAGTCGGGACCGCGAGCCCGGGGCTCGCCTTCATCAACGCCGCTCCGAAAAGGGTCCCGGTGAAGAATACAAGGTAGACGGCACCTGTCCCGCCCCACGCTTTCCTGTCGGGGATGCTCAAAGTAAAGCCTCCAGCCGCGCGCTTCCCCTGCAAAGTTTGCTCGCGCCGCGCTGCCGCTCAGCCATTTGTCCTGCCCGGCGGCTCGGGCGATCATCTCCCTGCCCTTGACTCCCACGGCGCAGTCTATCGAGCCCCCGCAGCCCAAGCCCGGAGGCAAGACCCGCCGGCTGCCGGCCCTGCGCATAAGGGGGTGCGGGCCGGCACGATGGCCGACGTCTTATTGAGGTGATTCTAGCAGCCGCAGATGCGGGGCTGGAAAATCCTGGAGACCCGCGCTCGCAGCTCCTGGGTTCCCGAGGGGAAATCGGGAGTCCCTTCGCCTCCAGCCGATGCAAGGCCACCGGACTCTACGACCACGGCCCAGCGGCCCTCCCGCATGAGTTACCGCCCAGGCACCCCGCACCTGTTTGGAAAAAGAAGAGAGAGCCCCCTCGCCGCCCAGCGCCTGGGGGAGCTGCGGCCCGCCCGACCTTGTGTTGGTGAGAAAGTTCCATCTAGAGGCGGCCGCGCGCAACTGCAGCCCGCGCCCCAGGCCCGACCTCCTGCCCTGGCCGCCGAGTGAGCCCAGGACAGAGGCCTCTTGGCCCCACCGCCCAGACCGCGTGGGAACGTGAAGGAGAAAGGAACAGCCAGCGGAGGATGGGGAGGATGGAGGAGGGGAGCACAGGCCCGGGGCAAGGCAGGTCCTCTCTCCCCAGTCGACATCTCTGCAATGAATTACACCTTTCAAAGCATGATGAACTTCGTAAGCATGATGACAGGTATCTTGCATTAATCTCTGTATATTTCTTATCCTGTGTGGGCTTCTTTGGCTGTCCCATCAACTGTCAGGTGATCAAAATTATTAAGTCCACTCTACAGGTGAAGAAGGAAACCGAGGCTTAGAGACACAGCTGGAAAGCCCTCGAGCCAGAAATCAGAGCTGCCCGGCTTCCAAGCCCCATACACACTTCTCATCTGGGGCTGTTGCTTTTCCCAAGGCTGGCATTAACGTACCGAGTTTCCTCTTTCATAAAGCCACACTCACCCTTTGTCACTTAGAAAAATCTACAGGTTTCCAGCTCAGCAGACCTCTTCTCCCTTCATTTCCATCTCTTCCCGTTCCTTTACCTTTTCTCTCCCATCCCATGAGGGACTGTTCAGACATAGAATCATCCACCTGGCGGGAGGATGGAGAATTTGGAGAGAGAAAATGGGCTGGATCCCCTGTCCTCAAGTTTCTGCCCGGGGAGTCCTCAATTCACTGTGAATGCACAGCATAGCCTTGAAGGGAGTGACCAGCAGACAGTGCAGCCTAGGGCAGTGCAGAGAGAAGCCTTCATTGATACAGAGATGGGGTGGGAGGGCTCACGGGCCGCATGTCTGAACATGAAGTTTGGGGGACTTTCTTACCCACTGAAAGGGCTCCCTCCTCCCCCAGGTGTGGGAAGGTAAACTCAGAAGCCTGATTCCGTAGTCAACAGCCGACCCCACCCCACACTGTAGACTGGTGGTATCTGTCTCAGCTTTACTATGTGAGCATTAATATGTTTTGTGGTGGGGGGAGGGGGGAGAGATGAAGGGGAAGACAGGCAGAGTCAGCCCAAAGGTCCCTGTGCCCACAGGGCTACTGACTGCACGGTAGCCTTCAGGATCTGCTAGAGACCAGCCATGGGGCCAGCAGGGCTATTGCCCAGGTGAGCACAGAGGGCAGCACCCTGGCAATCTGGTGGGCCCATGTCAGAAACAAGGACAGCACAGCTGGTTGTGGTTTTGGAGGGCTGGCCAAGCAGAGTGAGCTGCTCAGGGAGAAATGCCTAACGAACCTGCTCTTCTTCTTCCTCTATTGATCACTGCCTGTGGAGAACTGGTGCCCTGCACACAGGCACGTCATGGCCTTTTCTGGTGCAGCCCTCTGAGAGATGAGCAGAATTGACCTCTCCAGGGAAAGTATTGGGTTTCCCTGGTTGCTCAGATGGTAAAGAATCTGCTGCAATGCAGGAGACCTAGGTTTGATCCCTGGGTCAGGAAGACCCCCCTGGAGAAGGATATGGCAACCCACTCCAGTATTCTTGTCTGCAGAATCCCGTGGACAGAGGAGCCTGGCGGGCTACAGTTCATGCCATCACAGAGTCAGACACAACTGAGCAACTGACAGATACAGGGGAAAATATAATTCTGATGTTCAGTTCTGCATCCTCTTTAACTCTCGAAAGTCAGAACGGGGCTATCATCCCAATCCTACATGAAATCTGGTCCATAGAGAACAGATTCATTCTACATATCTCAGAGTGTTTCTAGTGACTTTATCTGGTGGGCCCTGAGCAAGTGACAAGCTTATACACAGGTTAGAATCCAGCCAGACTGATAGCAACATCAGGGTACAGGAAGAGAGACCGTTTCCAGGAGTCACTGGTCCCTGTCAGTGACAGTCACGTGGAAAAGGCAGTTGGCAGTCCCACCCAGACTCATCCTGCTCTCATCCTATGGCTCCTCTCCCCTTTTGCTGCCGCCCACGTCAGCAGCTCATTCCAGAACCACCAGCCTGGTCCCATCTTGGACTACCACACCACAGTAGGAAATGTGTCTTTGGAAAGTGTCTGACCTCGTCATCCATCCCACCCCCAAATATTTATGCCAGCCAAATCTATTTCCTGATAGTTAATCCTCCAAGAAGATTTGTCTATAATCTCCTCATTTTTCCATTGATTTAAAACGTGAAAAACTGCCCATGTGTTAGAAAATGCAAAAAACAATGCCATATGTTTGGGGTCCATTTAACTCAAGCTGTGATATGTATTTCACACATGGAGATGTATGCCACAATTCCTGCTTTGGGGTAATTACTGAGACTCAGAACCTTGCAGGCTACTCACCCAGGAGGAATATTGATGGCAGGAAGCTCCCACATGGGACAAAGCTGACAGAGCAAAGTGGGAATAAAATTTATTTCTTCTGGAAACTCAGACTATATATATATATATATATATATATTTTTTTTTTTTTTTTTTTTTTTTTTTTTAACTAGACCATCTGCAAGTGGTGGTAAGTGTACCAATGTGGATTTTGCTCAGTTCATGAAAGCCCTGGCTCCTGGAAGCAAGATTAGACTATGAGACTGACAGACAGGGCCAATGAAGTTGAAGTGTGCCCCTCCGCATACTATCAGTCCACCCCTACCTGCAGGAGCCATGGAAGGGATCTCCTGAGAGGGGACTGATGACATTGTGTACATGCATCCCTGCTGGCTTCAACTGGACTCCTCCAGAAGCTGAGATTTAAGGGCAGGCAGTTTATTTAAGAAGGGGCTTTCCTAGTAGCTCAGATGGTAAAGAATCTGCCAGCAATGTAGAAGACCTGGGTTCAACCTCTGGGTCAGGAAGAGCCCCTGGAGAAGGGAATGGCAACTCACTCCAGTATAGTTTATTTAAGAGGTAAAGGAAAGGAACTTCCCCAGTGGTCCTGTGGTTAAGACTTTGCCTCCCAATGCAGGGGCTGTGGGTTTGATTCCTGGTTGGGGAGCTAAGATCCCATGTGCCTCTTAGCCAAAAACAGAAGCAATATTGTAACAGATTCAATACTCTTCTAAAAAATGATCCTCCTTAAAAAAAAAAAAAAAAGAGAGAGATGAAGAAGGGCCCAGTAGTGGAGTGAGCAATTGAGCCACAATAGAGTACATTATCAAGCCTGTGGGGCCTGGGGAATTTTCATGTTTTGCAGACATTCCAGGTGACTGATGACTTTCACTAAAATGGGAAACCCAGTGCTTTCAGGAAATCTTTCTCCTCGAAATCAACAGGCAGCACATTTAAATACATAAAAACTTACTTTCAAAGCCTAGGGAAACAGACCTTAGAACTCAGGAATCCCTGGAGGAGACAGGCCTGTGCCACCCAAGTCTGTGGTCACAGAAGCTCCTCATTCTCTTTTCCACTCTTTTTAAACCGAGAAAGTTCCACCCAGTGTTTTCTGAGGGGAAAAAAGGCTGAGTCTCTGCTGCCCTAACTTTGTCATTAACAAGTCCTTTCATTTTCACCTTTTAACATTTCTATACCTCAATTTCTTACCTGTTATATGGGTGTGGCAGAGACCTATCCAACCAAGATTCATCAGTAGTGTGAAGTTGCCACAAGAAAGTGATGTGCTTGTGCCCACACACACGCTCACACACACACACACACACACACACACACACAGAGGGGCTACAACTCCCTACCTTCCTTGCATCTAGGATCCAGGCAGAGCCATGTGTCTGCTCTTTGTAGAATGAATGAACAGAAGTGAGGCAGATCACTGCCCCAAGGAAATCAAGAAGAAAATGTTTCCTCACCCTCTCTTTCCCCTTCTTCCAGTGGGAAGCAGAGATTTCCATGATCAAGACGGAAGGGCCCTGGGTCCTCCAATTGCCAAGCTGAGGAATGCACGCTGCTTGCCAGAACATCCACACTGAATTGTTGGGAGAGCAAGAAACTCTCATGTGTTGTCAGTGAAATGTAAGGATTCAATTGTTATAGCACCCAATTGTTACTCCAACAAGGTGTTGGAGGAGGTCATCAAGAAGACGTGACCTCTTGACCGGCAAGCTGACCCCAGACAATCAGGGGTCCTTCACTCCCCTCACCTGTCCCTACAGTGTACAGGTGCCTCCCGTTCCCATGCTAGCAGCTGTTTCAAGGTCGTGGCCACAACTGTGAGAGAGTGAGGTGCTGTCGAGCTTGTTGGACTCAATATCTAATTGAACCCAGTTAAGGCTTCTACATAAACTTTTAAGATTCTGATGAGTCAATGCGAACATTCACTCATCTCACGGTCACCTTAGACAAGCCTCAGATGTTGCCTTGCCTTTTATTAAACCAATCTGGAGCGGTCCGCCTCATTCTCCAGTCTCTCCTTGCCCTCTGTGTTCAGGTTTAGTTTCAGATCTCACCCAGCGAGCTCCCAAGGCTGCAAGCCAGCAAATGGACATGGTAACATCTGTCCCCACTTGCCTAGAAGACACAAAAGGGAAATGCTTCTCCAAGAACCACTTGAGGTCAAGCTGAGCAGGTCACATGCCTTCCCGCAGCACCACTGATGCACCCAGTGGCATGGGGCCATGTCCACATCCTTCACAAGCCCAGTCCTCACATAGTTGGGCCTGAGAGAAGGAAATGATGACTAATGCAGCTCCTCTATGTCACTGGTGTTTGCCTCCTCCCAAAATAGCCACTTGCTGAACATCTTCAAGCCCAGGGGACTGTACTTATGAGGAAAAAATTGCTTTACACTTCTTATATGAAAGAAAGAAGAAAGTGAAGTTGCTCAGTTATGTCCAACTCTTTGTGACCTCGTGGACTGTAGCCTGCCAGGTTCTTCTGTCCATGGGGATTCTCCAGGCAAGAACACTGGAGTGAGTTGCCTTGCCCTCCTCCAGGGGATCTTCCAAACTCAGGGATCAAACCCAGGTCTCCCACACTGCAGGCGGATTCTTTACCATCTGAGCCACCAGGGAAGCCCTAGTACATGGGGGCTTTCGGAGCTTTAATCATGCGTGTCTATAGCTTGTCAGGTACTCAGAGCATTTGTTACACAAGGAAAAGCATCCTCCATTTGTAAAACACTCTTCAACTGACAGAGAATTAGATATTGTTGCATTGAAAAAGGAAAAATATAAGGGTGTGAGGAAGAGAATCAACAATAGGCAGGGATTTCAGTGTCTTTTAATAGCTTTTTTTTTTTTTTGGTATTGTGAATTGCACTCATTTCACATGCTAGCAAAGTAATACTTGAAATTCTCCAACTTAGGTTTCAACAGTACATGAACTAAGAACTTCCAGATGTTCAAGCTGGATTTAGAAAAGGCAGAGGAACCAGAGAGGAAATTGCCAACATCCACTGGATCATAGAAAAAGCAAGAGAGTTCCAGAAAAACATCTACTTCTGCTTTATTGATCATACCCAAAGCCTTTGACTGTGTAGATCACAACAAACTGTGGAAAATTCTTAAAGAGATGGGAATACCAGACCACTTTACCTACCTCCTGCAAAACCTGTATGCAGGTCAAGAAGCAACAGTTAGAACTGGACATGGAACAACAGACTGGTTCCAAATTAGGAAAGGAGTACATCAAGGCTGTATATTGTCACCCTGCTTATTTAACTTATATGCAGAGTACATCATGAGAAATACTGGTCTGGATAAAGCACAAGCTGGAATCAAGATTGCCGGGAGAAATATCAATAACCTCAGATATGCAGATGACACCACTCTGATGGCAGAAAACTAAGAGGAACTAAAGAACCTCTTGATGAAGGTGAAAGAAGAGAGTGAAAAAGCTGGCTTAAAACTCAACATTCAGAAAACTAAGATCATAGCATCTGATCCCATCACTTCATGGCAAATAGATGGGGAAACAATGGAGGCAGTGAAGGACTTTACTTTCTTGGCCTCCAAAATCACTGCAGATGTTGACAGCTGCCAGGAAATTAAAAGATGCTTGCTCATTGGAAGAAAAGCTATGACAAACCTAGACAGCATATTAAAAAGCAGAGACATTACTTTGCCAACACAGGTCCATCTAGTCAAAGCTATGGTTTTTCCAGTATTCATGTATGGATGGATGTGAGAGTTGGACCATAAAGAAGGCTGAGTGCCGAAGAACTGGTGCTTTTGAACTGTGGTATTGGAGAAGGCTCTTAAGAGTCCTTGAACTGCAAGGAGATCAAACCAGTCAACCCTAAAGGAAATCAATCCTAAATACTTGTTGGAAGGACTGATGCTGAAGCCGGAGCTTCAATACTTTGACTACCTGATGCTAGGAAAGATTGAGGGCAGGAGGAGAAGGGGACAACAGAGGATGAGATGGTTGGATGGCATCACTGACTCAATGGATATGAGTTTGAGCAAGCTCTAGGAGATGGTGAAGGAAGCTGCAGTCCATGGAATCACAAGGAGTTGGACACAACTGAGCGACTGAACAACAACAGTAGTTGGTGTACAATATTATATTGTAAAGATCTTTAAAGATTATATTCTACTTCCTATAAAACATTGGCTATATGCCCCATGTTGTACAATATATCCTTATAGCTTATTTTAGACTTAATGTTTTGTACCTCTTAATCCCCTGCCCCTATATTGCCCCTCCCTGCTTCCCTCTCTCCCACTGGGAACCACTAGTTTGTTCTCTGTATCTTTGGGTCAGCTTCTTTTTTGGTATATTCACTACCATGTGACCCAGCAATCACACCCCTGGGTATATATCTGAAAGAAACAAAAACACTAATTTGAAATGTTACATGCACCCCAGTGTTCATAGCAACAGTACTTATAGTAGCCAAGATATGGAGACAACCTAAAGGTTAATAAACAGATGAAAGGAGGAAGAAGATGTTTTATATGTGTGTGTATGTGTGTCTTTTGGGTCTTTGCATGTGTGCTTGGTCTTGTCTGACTCTTTGCCACCCCGTGGACGGTAGCCCTCTAGGCTCCTCTGTCCATGGGCTTTTCCCGGCAAAAATACTGGAGTGGGATGCCATTTCCTACTCCAGGGGATCTTCCCAACTCAGGGATGGAACCCAGGTCTCCTGTGCCTCCTGCATTGGCAGGCGGATACTTTACCACTAGCGTCACCTGGGAGGCCCGTGTACATATTTGTACACACACTATAGAGTACTATGCATCCATTAAAAAGAATGTAATTTTGCCAATTGCAGCAACATGGATGGCCTTGGAAGGTATTATGCTCAGTGAAATCAGCAGGACTAAGACAGATACTGTATGATGTCACTTATCTGTGGAGTCTAAAAAATACAGCAAGCTAGGGAATACAACAAAAAAGAAGCAGACTAGTGGTTACAGCTTTCATTTTATTCTTTTACTTCCAGATGATCACATAGCACTCTAAAGTATTTCTCCTGCTGGTACCTAACAGCAGTCTGATTTTCCCCCTTTTTATCCTTCTCCTCTTTCCTTCTTCCATATTCAGATACTCAGTATTAGGAGGAAGAAAAGTGAAAAAGATGATCATTGTTTGGAAGCATTATCACACTTCTTAATTTTTTCCCCATTTCAATTTGAGGAAGGGAGAAAATGAAGCAGAAAAGGAACCAAAGAAGGAAGGAGAGGAGAGAGGAGGGGAAATGAAGGTTCCAGGAAAGACTCTAGTCCTCTGGGGTCTTCAGTTCAGTTCAGAAATTAGAAGTCAGGGAGGAATTCCCAGCTCACTTTTCTGAGAAGCAGAATCCGAGAGGATGTCCAGGGGCAAGCTGTGGGGACAGTTTTCTGAGCAGGAAAGTAAGTGGTGGTGGAGGGAGGTGTGCAGGCCCCTGGGAACACTCAGGTGCCCGCACAGCTATTGGGACTGGTAAGACCTCGCCAAGGAGGGAACCTGCCCAGTAGCTGGTGGGAGGGGCCCGGGCCAGATAAGACGATGTGAAAACAGAATTTAAACAAGAGGTGGAAGAGCAGCAATCTTTTTTCCCCAAGGACAAGTTAATGGTTGCTCAGAACTGGAAGGGTGTTTAAAAAGGCCCATGCAAAGTCCCCATCGCCAACTCCTGGACCTACCCACTTCTCTCTCATTTCCTCCTCTGCCTTCTCTACCTTTGACTCCTAAATCTACCCTCCCTCTGTCCACCTTCCTTCCTTCCCATCTCTCTTCCCCCTTTCTTTCAGTCCTTAATTCCTAAATGAACTTATTACGGAGCAGAAGGGTATTTATTATATGTTATACTTTCAGAGGACTTCCCTGGTGGCTCAACAGTAAGGAATCTGCCTCCAGTGCAGAAGCCATGGGTTCGATCCCTGGGTCGGGAAGATCCCCTGGAGAAGGAAATGGCAACCCACTCCAGTATTCTTGCCTGGGAAGTTCCCTGGACAGAGGAGCCTGGAGTGTTGCAGTCCATAGGGTCGCAAAGAGTTGGACTCAACTTGGTGACGAAACAACAGCGCCAATAATACTTTTAGAATAGAATTTCCTGTTCTTTGTTCTCTGTTTAAAACACTGAGATGGTTATGAAAACACAACAACCCAAAACCTATGGGACACTGTAAAAGCACTGCTAAGGGGAAGGTTCATAGCATTACAGGCTTACATCAAGAAACAAGAAAAAAGCCAAATAAATAACCTAACTCTACACCTAAAGCAATTAGAGAAGGAAGAAATGAAGAACCCCAGGGTCAGCAGAAGAAAAGAAATCTTAAAAATCAGGGCAGAAATAAATGCAATAGAAACTAAAGAGACCATAGCAAAAATCAACAAAGCTAAAAGCTGGTTTTTTGAAAAAATAAACAAAATTGGCAAACCATTAGCAAGACTCATTAAGAAACAAAGAGAGAAGAACCAAATTAACAAAATTAGAAATGAAAATAGAGAGATCACAACTGACAACACTGAAATACAAAGGATCATAAGAGACTACTACCAGCAGCTCTATGCCAATAAAATGGACAACTTGGATGAAATGGACAAATTCTTAGAAAAGTATAACTTTCCAAAACTGAACCAGGAAGAAATAGAAGATCTTAACAGACCCATCACAAGCAAGGAAATCGAAACTGTAATCAAAAATCTTCCAGCAAACAAAAGCCAAGGACCAGATGGCTTCACAGCTGAATTCTACCAAAAATTTAGAGAAGAGCTAACACCTATCTTACTCAAACTCTTCCAGAAAATTGCAGAAGAAGGTAAGCTTCCAAACTCATTCTATGAGGCCACCATCACCCTAATTCCAAAACCAGACAAAGATGCCACAAAAAAAGAAAACTACAGGCCAATATCACTGATGAACATAGATGCAAAAATCCTTAACAAAATTCTAGCAAACAGAATCCAACAACATATCAAAAAAATCATACACCATGACCAAGTGGGCTTTATCCCAGGAATGCAAGGATTCTTTAATATCCACAAATCAATCAATGTAATACACCACATTAACAAATTGAAAGATAAAAACCATATGATTATCTCAATAGATGCAGAGAAAGCCTTTGACAAAATTCAACACTCATTTATGATTAAAACTCTCCAAAAAGCAGGAATAGAAGGAACATACCTCAACATAATAAAAGCTATATATGACAAACCCACAGCAAGCATCACCCTCAATGGTGAAAAATTGAAAGCATTTCCCCTGAAATCAGGAACAAGACAAGGGTGCCCACTCTCACCACTACTATTCAAGATAGTGTTGGAAGTTTTGGCCACAGCAATCAGAGCAGAAAAAGAAGTAAAAGGAATCCAGATAGGAAAAGAAGAAGTGAAACTCTCACTGTTTGCAGATGACATGATCCTCTACATAGAAAACCCTAAAGACTCTACCAGAAAATTACTAGAGCTAATCAATGAATATAGTAAAGTTGCAGGATATAAAATTAACACACAGAAATCCCTTGCATTCCTATATACTAACAATGAAAAACCAGAAAGAGCAATTAAGGAAACAATACCATTCACCATTGCAACAAAAAGAATAAAATACTTAGGAGTATATCTACCTAAAGAAACAAAAGACCTATACATAGAAAACTATAAAACACTGATGAAAGAAATCAAAGAGGACACAAACAGATGGAGAAATATACCGTGTTCATGGATTGGAAGAATCAATATTGTCAAAATGGCTATTCTACCCAAAGCAATCTATAGATTCAATGCAATCCCTATCAAGCTACCAACGGTATTTTTCACAGAACTAGACCAAAGAATTTCACAATTTGTATGGAAATACAAAAAACCTCGAATAGCCAAAGTAATCTTGAGAAAGAAGAATGGAACTGGAGGAATCAACCTGCCTGAATTCAGACTCTACTACAAAGCCACAGTCATCAAGACAGTATGGTACTGGCACAAAGACAGAAATATAGATCAATGGAACAGAATAGAAAGCCCAGAGATAAATCCACGAACCTATGGACACCTTATCTTTGACAAAGGAGGCAAGGATATACAATGGAAAAAAGACAACCTCTTTAACAAGTGGTGCTGGGAAAACTGGTCAACCACTTGTAAAAGAATGAAACTAGAACACTTTCTAACACCATACACAAAAATAAACTCAAAATGGATTAAAGATCTAAATGTAAGACCAGAAACTATAAAACTCCTAGAGGAGAACATAGGCAAAACACTCTCTGACATAAATCACAGCAAGATCCTCTATGACCCACCTCCCAGAATATTGGAAATAAAAGCAAAAATAAACAAATGGGACCTAATGAAACTTAAAAGCTTTTGCACTACAAAGGAAACTATAAGTAAGATGAAAAGACAGCCCTCAGATTGGGAGAAAATAATAGCAAATGAAGCAACAACAAAGGATTAATCTCAAAAATATACAAGCAACTCCTGCAGCTCAATTCCAGAAAAATAAATGACCCAATCAAAAAATGGGCCAAAGAACTAAACAGACATTTCTCCAAATAAGACATACAGATGGCTAACAAACACATGAAAAGATGCTCAACATCACTCATCATTAGAGAAATGCAAATCAAAACCACAATGAGGTACCATTACACGCCAGTGAGGATGGCTGCTATCCAAAAGTCTACAAGCAATAAATGCTGGAGAGGGTGTGGAGAAAAGGGAACCCTCTTACACCGTTGGTGGGAATGCAAACTAGTACAGCCGCTATGGAAAACAGTGTGGAGATTCCTTAAAAAACTGGAAATAGAACTGCCATATGACCCAGCAATCCCACTTCTGGGCATACACACGGAGGAAACCAGATCTGAAAGAGACACGTGCACCCCAATGTTCATCGCAGCACTGTTTACAATAGCCAGGACATGGAAGCAACCTAGATGCCCATCAGCAGATGAATGGATAAGGAAGCTGTGGTACATATACACCATGGAATATTACTCGGCCGTTAAAAAGAATTCATTTGAACCAGTCCTAATGAGATGGATGAAACTGGAGCCCATTATACAGAGTGAAGTAAGCCAGAAAGATAAAGAACATTACAGCATACTAACACATATATATGGAATCTAGAAAGATGGTAACGATAACCCTATATGCAAAACAGAAAAAGAGACACAGAAATACAGAACAGACTTTTGAACTCTGTGGGAGAAGGTGAGGGTGGGATGTTTCAAAAGAACAGCATGTATACTATCTATGGTGAAACAGATCACCACCCCAGGTGGGATGCATGAGACAAGTGCTCGGGCCTGGTGCACTGGGAAGACCCAGAGGAATCGGGTGGAGAGGGAGGTGGGAGGGGGGATCAGGATGGGGAATATGTGTAAATCTATGGCTGATTCATATCAATGTATGACAAAACCCACTGAAATGTTGTGAAGTAATTAGCCTCCAACTAATAAAAATAAAATAAAATAAAATAAAATAAAACCTCCGTTTTAACTTCACTGAGTTTAACTTCCGTGACCTTCAATAGATTTTTCTTTCCCATTCTCTGACCCTTGATAAGAAGAAAGTTTTCATGTCCCTATTTTGAACGGTAGTGGTTGGATTTAGTCCTTGGCTATAAAAGAGAGTGTGTGTGTGCACGTGAAGTTGCTTCACTTGTGTCCGACTCTTTGTGACCCTCTGGACTAAAGCCCATCAGGCTCCTCTGTCCATGGGATTCTCCAGGCAAGAATACTGGAGCAGGTTGCCATGTCCTCCTCCAGGGGATCTTCCTGACCCAAGGATCAAACCTGCGTCTCTTGTATCTCCTGCATTGGCAGCTGGGTTCCTTACCATTAGCACCACCAGAGAAACCCTATAAAATAGTATACTTATCGGTAAATTCTCCCTTGATGAGAGGGCCATTTTTTTGTAAGTCCAAGGTTTCCAATTGAAAATAAGCATGACCTGTCCAATCTGAACTAAATTAAAAATTTCTGCATATGAGCTGGGGATTAAGGATTCCTTCCAATATGAAGTCAGTACAAAGAGGACATGTTAAACTGGTTTCAGTAATCTATATAGCAAATATTATGCTACATCATGACAAAGGACAATAAATGTTTTATTGGCAGCTGTTGGGGGGGTTGGCAGGTGGGTGAGGAAAGGATGATAAGCAACAACAGACTTTGCAAAAAAAAAAAGGGGGGGGGGGCCTAACTCTCAAAGCCTAAAATTAAACCTTTCACATAATTCTGATACAATTTTAGATGCCTGAGTAGGGCCTACAGCTGCTGCCTGCTGAGGTGTGATCTTGTCACTGCCATGCTCACGGAGGACTTGTCGCAGCTGCGCCTTGACGAAAAGAACTCTCAGAGGTACTTGACTGTCGCTGGATTGTGCTCCAACCGCCACAGCGAGGAGGCGTCTCACCCGTCCCCACACCAGGCAAGGCCAAAACATCCCCTCAAGTCAGCAGACATGCAGGCACACCCAGTGCCCCACCATGAAGACACTTAGATAGTTCACCGTGATCAAGTTCACATTAATCAGTGAGGGTTTTGTAAACTCCCTAAGAAACAGACAGACAATATAAACCTGTCTTCATGTCCAAACAGAAGTGTGTAGAGGCGGCCAGCCCACCATCTGACAAGACCAGCCATCTATCCAGGTGGCTCCTTCCAAGGAAATGTTTTCAGAAAAATGCATTCTCACACGTTCATTTCGGAAGCTCAGAACAAGTGTGTGAGACCTAAGGTTTTCTTTTGTAAAGTCTCATAGCTGTAGGAAATTGAGTCTGTTCCCTATCAGCGAGGAGCACCACTCTTATCTGGGCTTGGAGAGGAGACAAAGGAATAAGAAAACAGAAAGCAAAGAGGAAAGGCGGGGGGGGGGGGGGGGATAAAACAGGAAGGGAAGCCAGAAGTTTGCTTTAGAATTTTGTGTGTGTGTAGTCATGTCTGACTCTTTGCAACTGCATGGACTATAGCCCACCAGACTCCTCTGTTCATGGGATTGTCCAGGCAAGAATATGGAATGGGTTGCCATTTCCTTCTCCAGGGGATCTTCCCGACGCAGGGACAAACGCTTGTCTCTTGAGTCTCTTGCACTGGCAGACAGATTCTTCACCACTGCACCACCTGGAACAGAATTAAAGTTACCCCAAAACCAGGAGCACTAGTTTCTAAGGAACTCAAATTTTGACCAAACCTAGAATAAATGAGCTGGAAAAAAACTGTTGAGATGATCTTTCCAAATCCTTCAAATTCTGGTGAGGAAACTGATGGCTAGAGTCTCTGACAAGTTAGAGGAAGAGATGGGACTAGAAGCTGGCTTGCTGACCCCAGTCCAGGCCTTGGCACACCACCCTGGCCTTGCATGAGGAGTGTTTAGTTTTACATTTTTAGTTATGTATATACAGTATATATGTTTGCAGCATTACAGGTTTGTTTTCTCTGTTTTTGATTATTCTATGCAATATATTTTCAAATTAAGTTAATATGTTTCCTACTAAATCACACTCTAACGTTGACTGGGTATTTAAATTTACGTGACCAAATGGCTTAACCTCATTCAAAATGAAGTGTATTCAAATAAAGGAGACAAAGAAAGTGAATATTGCAATTTATTTACATTTCCCAAAAGCATGATTTAAGGATTACCTACTCTTGAGCACAGCATTATCATGCTTACAAGCTTTCTATATTCAACCTCATGAGATTGAATATGGAAATGAGATTCAATCTCATTTTCAAGACATATGGATAAAAGGTGTGGCATCTATAACAGTTTAGACTCCTCCCTGAGACTAGGATGAATTCTGGGCAATGACAACACACTGGCAAAGATGACTGACACTCATCTCTCCAAGCAAACCTGACCTGAGTCCCCAGCCTTCTTCCTCCCAGTCCACCAGCCCCTCTCCTTCAGGAGCAAAAGTATAAACATTTAAACAAAGGGACAATAGTAGAAACTTAATGTTTAGCACATGCAGGATGTTTCTTTATTAATGAGGACTATTCAGATCACTAAACTGTGTCAAACCAAAAAAAACCAGTGCTGAAAACAACTGTATGTTAATCAAGTAGACAAGGAAATATGATTTCTTAGGTTTTGTCCTCAGCTAGGGTTAAGTTACCTGGTTTCTCAAGGATGGCTCCTACATGACTTATTTTGCAACCTCTGTGGCATGTTTAAAGTGAAAGTGTAAGTCTTTCAGTCATGTCCAACTCTTTGCGACCCCACGGACTGCAGCCTGCCAGGCTCCTCTGTCCATGGAATTCTCCAGGCAAGAATACTGGAGTGGGTTGCCATTTCCTTCTCCAGAGGATCTTCCTCACCCAGGGATTGAACCTGGGTCTCCTGCATTGCAGGCAGATTCTTTACCATCTGAGCCACCACAGAAGCATGTTTAAACTAGTGTCTATTTATTAAGACAATAAGACCCTCTGCATTTCTAGAATAGGTTTTCTTTCCCCATTCATGGCCCACATAGCTATGGGAAAGTAATTGGGAATTTCTGTAATGTTCTTCCCTCACTTCTGTTTATTTCTCTTTCTTCTCAACCAAACAGCTACCAACCATAAATAATTAAGCAATCCTTTTATCTCCACAAAACAACCACAGCTAACTAACTCCCTCAAAACCAGTCCCTGGGACTTCCCTGGTGGTCCAGTTGTTGAGAATCCCCTTGCCAGTGCAAGAGATACAGATTCAATCCCTGGTCCTGGAAGATCCCCGATCCTTGGGGCAAATGAGCCCCATGGACCACAACTACTGAGCCCCGCTCTGGGACCCAAGGGCTGCAGTAACTGAGTCTGCGTGCCCTATAGACTGTCCTCTGCAACAAGAGAAGCCACCTCAATGAGTAGCCTGCACACCACAACTAGAGAAAGCCCATGTGCAGCAATAAAGATTCAGTGCAGCCAAAATCAAGTAAAAAATAATTTTTTTAAAACCCACCCACCCCCATTATTAAGAAATGACTATAATTCCATCATCCATTTTCTTTACTCTATTTTTTCAGGGGAGGTCTCTTTTTATTTCTTGGTGACTCAAATACCCTCACATTCTCTCAATCAAAATCTACTCTCAAGAAAAAAGTACGCTACACTAAAATTGAAATGACTACCAGCAGCTTAAAAAAGATACATCTCCCTGGAAAGGGTTTGCCTTTTAGCAAAGTTCTGTGGAGATGTATGCCTGGTGCCTATTCAGTTCCCAGGACCTAACAGACTCTCTAACTTTGTATTTAACTGAATTGACAGTTCAGTGGGCAAAATTAAAGACTGCAAAATCAAACTGTTTTCACTCTTTGCAGAGTGACAACTGTTTCTACTGGTAAGTTATGGTTATCAGTATAACAATATATTGGTTCATATAGAAGAGTGCTAGCATTCAGGTACCATTTGGGAAAATCTTTGACTGATATATTATTATTTTAGTCCAGGCAAACCAAATAACTCTTGTAACATAGTTTTCATGGATAGCTTGTCTCACCAACTAGTTGATAAACTTGAATTCAAAGAAGACATAGATATGGTATCTTATTTTACACGGCTCTTAACATATGCCTCACCTGTAATCAGAGCTCAGCAGTGTTGGCTGAATAAATGTGAGGACAAATGAATAAAAATGGGATAGAAAAATGGAAGCATGGAAGGGTGGATGATTGGATGGATAAAAGAAAAGAGAGTATCAGTGTGCTAAAAGGGAAGTCACGGGTTAAATGCCACAATTCACTTTCACTCAAGACAAAATTTTGAGTTTCAATTAGAAGGGAATCTATATACATTAGAGACAGTAAAAGGGAAGAAAAGGAAGAACAAAGGATCAGTGTAAGAAACAGCCTGGGCAGTAAGAAAGTGGTGATGATAAGAAAACCTTAACATACCAGAGTGTCAGAAAATTATCTAAAACTTGGAAAGAGGCAAAATAAGATAACTGGGAACCCTTTCACTGCAGTGCTGGGCTTGGCTTTTTATTGTCTGGGCCAGTTTACAACTCTACAGAACAGAGGTTAACTTAGAGATGTTTGTTTGGTGGAAGAGATAACCAGAGAGGTTAAGGATTATGACTCAGTTGGAATATTAACCAGTTTTTTATCTATCCCCTCACTCTTTTCTTAGTATTGCCTATAAAGGCATAGGGATGCCTCAAATGTTCTTTAAACCAGTTTTTTAACATCTTATTGGTTTCCTCATTAAATTAATGATTTAAATAAAATATTTGATAAATGTTCATTTCACATTTGTGTGAAGGTCATGATTTTCCTTTTATAGAAATTATCAAAGATCTTCATGACACATCATTAGGGAAAGATTAGGTGATTTAGGAGCTAGAACATCTAGCCTGGTTCTCAGGCTCCACCACACAACCAGCCACTTGGCTGGTCCTTTGATGTCTGGTTTCGCATCTGTGAGAGTCTTATTTTCATCCAGTGCTACCAAAGGAATGATAGTATAAATATAACTTCATATACTTGGATGACAAAAGTAAATATTTATAAATTCATTCCACAATAATGTTCCTATATTACAGAGTCTCTGTACTAGGAAATACGGGGGAATGTCCTGGACTGATGCTGAAGCTGAAGCTCTAATACTTTGGCCACCTGATGTGAAGAACTAACTCATTAGAAAAGACCCTGATGCTGGGAAAGATTGAAGGCAGGAGAAGAAGGGGACAACAGAGGATGAGATGGCTGGATGGCATCACCAACTGATGGACATGAGTTTGAGCAAGCTCTAGGAGTTGGTGACAGGGAGAGGAGCCTGGCGTGCTGCAGTCCATGGGGTCACAAAGAGTCAGACACAACTGAGCAGGTGAACTGATTATTTTGAAATTATAGGGCCATGGAAAACCATTTTACAGTTTTTTACCGATTTTGAAAAAAGAAATTTAATGGTTCTCTTTCTGTTTGAAGGGAATTCTATACCCACACTAGAAATACAGATTCAAAGGCCAAATGCTTTACTTAGATAAAAGAGGGAAATAACTTCAATATCAAAGCTAATTACTAGTATTTGAAATTGTCAAGAAAACAGGGCAATGAAAATTTTGACAAATCTTAGACAAACTTATCTAGCTGTAGTAATTAGATTGAGGTCTACACAAAGCACGCATTCTCCCTCATCCATTTCATAGTGACAGTGAGCTGGGATAACCACTCTAGATGGTTGGTTTGGTTAGAACGCTGTGTTAGAGAGATCATAGTGGTAGGTCCTCTTCCTAGGTGAGCCAGTTAGCTGCATTCAATTCTACAGCTGAAAACTGTCCCATATCTCCAGTTAGCCATAGGAACATGAAAGTGAGAGAAAGGATTAGTTGCTCGGTTGTGTCCAACACATTGCAACCCCATGGATTTGTAGCCCACCAGGCTCCTCAGTCGATGGAATTCTCTAGGCAAGAATACTGGAGTGGATAGCCATTCCCTCCTCCAGGGGATCTTCCCAACCTAGAGATCGAGCCCAGGTCTCCTGCATTGCAGACAGATTTTTTACCATCTGAGCCACAAGAGAAGCCCATGAGGTTGTGTGAATTAAAGAGGCTACTAGAAGTCAGAGGACTGGGTTTCAATCTAGATTCTACCACTAAAGGGCAAGATGACCTTAGGTGAGTCACAGTCCACCCTGATCCTCAGGATCATCCTCAAGATGAGGTCTCTTGGACTTCCCTGGTGTTACAGTAGATGAATCCTCCCACCAATGCAGGGGACACAGTTTCAATCTCTGGTCCAGGAAGATTCTACATGCTATGGAACCACTAAACCCATGAGCCACAAATCCTGATGCCCATGTGACTAGAACCTATGCTTTGCCACAAGAGAAGTCACCGCGATGAGAAGACTGTGCACCACAACTAGAGAGGAGTCCCCACTGTCCGCAACTAGAGAAAGCGTGCACACAGCAACAAAGACCCAGTATAGCCAAAAAATAAATAAATAAAAACAAAAAATAAGATGAGATCTCTTATAAAGTCATATGCTGTCATTATGATTTACTTAAAGTTTGCTGATAAAATGAGATATCAGAAAGTAACTGGCTAAAAAGTAGCAATAAGATAAATTGTTAAATGTTTTTAGAAGTGATGGTATAATACAATTTTGGGGTGACTGATGGAGATGTCAAAAGCAACAGGGTCATCAAAATGAATGTATGTAACTTCAGCTCAGAAGAGTGAAAAGTGTGCCCTAAATAAAGATAACCAGGACTTATTTAAACAAAAATATTCTTAAGCTGGAAAAAGCTCACACAGCAATTAATGTTAAACTAAATCAAATATCATTTTAGCAACACTCTATTTCCTGCTCTAACTCTGTGCTCACCAACACACTCTCAGCAAGAGCTGTCATGCCATCCAAGAACATACTCATCCAACTATCCTGGGCACGTGGGTGAACTGGGATTCCTATTTGTTAATAAAGCATCCTGTGGGACTTCCCTGGTGATCCAGTGGTTAAGAATCTGCTTGCCAGTGCAGGGGACAGGAGTTCGATCCCTAGTCAGGGAAAATTCTACCTGCCATGGGGCAGCTTAGCCTGTGTGCCACAACTACTGAGCCCCTGTACCCTAGGACCTTTTCTCCTCAACAAGAGAAGGACCACAATGAGAGGCCCACCCACAAATAGAGAGTAGCCCCCACTGGCCAAAACTAGAGAAAAGCCCATGCACCAGTGAAGATACAACACAGCCAAAAATAAATAGATAGATGGTAGATAGATAGACATTTTTTTAAATAAAGCATCTTATGAATTCAGCTTGATTTCATCAACCACAAGACACATTAAATAGCTTCCTGAAGTGACAGATTCAATGTCGTAACTTTTTAAAAATGAGGATCTCACCCTGAACTCAAGTAATATAACTCTAAAACTGCAACCCATGAGGTCCTACCTGAAAAAGATCGGTAGCCATATTTTCATCTGCAAAAAGAGTGCATGAGTGGGACTTGAAGCAGCATTTAGCTGTAAACAGGGAAACATTATTAGCAAACTCATTAATGAGGCTTCATTTTAATCATAACTTCATTGTGGCACAGCTCCCAACAACAGAGAGATTTCAAGAAAAGGGAGGGTTTTTCTACACAGTAAAAGGCATTGAACCAATGCCCCAGCCTTCATAAGTCACGGGACTTTGGGAAGCAGCCTAGGGATATAGATGTTTAAGACATTAGCAAGGGAACTTCACTACAGGAGTGAGAATAACTGTTACATTTCATTATAGAGAGCTGTTCAAGAGAGGCTGTAGAGCACTTGCATTTCACGTCAGTGAGTATGTTCGGAAGGCATATTGTACCCAAGATCTGTGCATTTCAGTCGCCACCCCTGTCAGTAGGTTCCAATCACTAACCAGCCAAATGGCAAAGGCTCCTTAAGGGAGTAACTGTTAAGCCACTTGAATGTCTTAATATGACAGACTCCTCCGTGTTTTAGATGAAAGAGACTTACACTGAGACAGTGGATATTTTAGGGACTTGACGAGTCTCTGTGAAGTCACTTTTTTTCCCTTATACGCCTTCAGGACAGATTCTGGCTGTGATCTCTAGGTCATCTGCTTTGAAATCACAGAAGAGCTTATTAAGAATGCAGATTTGGGTCCACAGATTTACAAAACCACTGCTTCTGGAATGTAGCCTAGGACTCTGCATTCTTACATTTGTTGTTGCTGTTGTTCAGTTGCTAAGTCGTATCTGACTCTGTGACCCCATGGACTGTAGCCCAACAGGCTCCTCTGTCTTCCACAGTCTCCCAGAGTCTGCTAAAATTCATGTCCATTGAGTTGGTTATCTATCTAACCATCTCATCCTCTGCCACTCCCTTGTTCTTTTGCCTTCAATCTTTCCTATCATCAGGGTCTTCTCCAGTGAGTCAGCTCTTTGTATCAGGTGGCCAAAGTATTGGAGAAATGGTATTTTTACATAATCCCCAGGAGATTTCCCATCATACTCAAGTTTGAAAGACAGTATCTTAAGAGATGTTGGATTAATAGGAATATAACAATCAAACCCAAATGGAAAACATATGGCTCACTACAGAGCCTTTCTGACCCAAATCTACTTATCCTCTCTCCCTTTCTCTCTAGGTTAGTTTATATCACATGCAAATTCAAGGATGTTGTCATTCAGCTTTCTGTGATCATCTCCTCTCTCTGATCCTCAACTTCACCCCACCCCCACAAGACCTTAAAATTACATAAAAGGTTAGGTCCTAGCCTAGAATCACACACACACACACACACACACACACGCACGCACGCACACACAAGCTTCTCTTGGTTTTTGTAGGGTTGCCTCCATTGTTGTTCAGTCACTCACTTGTGTCTGACTCTTTGCAACCCCATGGACTGCAGCATGCCAGGCTTTCCTGTCCTTCACTATCTCCCGGAGCTTGCTCAAACTCACGTGCACTGAATCAGTGATGGCATCCAACCATCTCATCCTGTTTCATCCCCTTCTCCTCCTGCCTTCAATCTTTCCCAGTATCGGGGTCCTTTCTAATGAGTCAGTTCTTCACAGCAGGTGGCCAAAGTGTTGGCGCTTCACCTTCAGCATCAGTCCTTCCAATGAATATCCAGGGTTGATTTCCTTTAGAATTGACTGATTTGATTGCCTTGCAATCCAAGGGACTCTCAAGAGTCTTCTCCAACACCACAGTTGAAAAGCATCAATTCTTCAGCACTCAGCCTTCTTTTTGATTCAACTCTCACATCCATACATGACTACAGGAAAAACCATAACATTGACTAGATGGAACTTTGTCTCAAAGTAATGTCTCTGCTTTTTAATACACAGAGATATCACTTTTCCTTTAGAAAGAGGAGCTAAATGCTAAACAATAGATAAAATAAACAGGGTAGAAGTGCTAAATATAACAGAAAAAAAATGGAAAAGTAAGGGCAGTGTAAGTGGGATCAGGATAGCACAGGTGGGCCCACAGGTCATGGCAGGCTTCCTTGACAAAGTGAGATTTGAGCTGCTTTGATGGTAGGGGAGAGAGGAAGGGAACCAGGGGAAGAATGTTCCAGGCAGGGAACAGCTGGTGCAAAGGCCCTAAGACGTTAATTTGTGAGCCTCTGTGAGGACTTCAGCTTCTCCTCTGGGTGAAATGGAGAGTGGCCACAGGGTTTTGGACAGAGGGTAACACAAGCATCATGACTCCTTACTTATCCTGAGTGATGATGCACTTCAGTCATACATCCTAAGATATAAATCCAAAACATATTAACATATGAGTCCCTTTAGAAGAATAGATTGTGGGGACTTCCCTGGTGGTCCAATGGTTAAGAATCTGCCTTGCAATGCAGGTGACATGGGTTGAATCCCTGGTCAGGGAACTAAGATCCCAGACACAGTGGAGCAACTAAGCCTGAGCGTCACAACTACTGAGCCTGAGTGCCACAACTACTGACGTCCATGTGCTCTGGAGCCCATGCAACAACTACTGACCCTGCGTGTCACAACTGGAGTCTGTGCGCCCCAGTGAAAGACCCCAAATGAAGCAACAAGGATCCCACATGCAGCAGCTAAGACCCAACACAACCAAGTAAATAAATAAATAAACAAAAAGAGGAATAGATTCTACTTGGGCTTACAGTGACTCTTCTTTGCAACAGAGCTATAAAATAGAACTAAATTTACCAAACTTCTCTCCTGCATTTGCTTGATCAATTGTAGACATGATGTCTCTGGAGAGTAATGTGTGTGTGAGAGAGAGAGAGTTGTGTATGTATACAAGTGTGTGAATGGGTGCATGTGCATTCCCTAAATGTCTCTGCCAACTCTACCTGGATCTCAGGCCAAATCCTATCCTACTCTGGTATTGAGGTGCAAGCCGGTGTTCCTGGATGTGGAGCAAGGTCTGGGGAGGAAGTGCTAGCTAGTCGTGGGCCATTACACTGGTGCAAGACCAAAGTTAAACCCTAAATACACACAGCTCAGGCCCCTTGACACCTAGTGAAAGGTTTTATGAGTAATGCACTTGCTCAACTCTGCATAGTTAAATGAGAGATGGTGCAGTGTTACATCTGTGCTAGAAGGAAGTGGACAAGCATTTAGGAGGTACCACACAGTCTTCATAGGTGTAGAAACAGCTGGCAAGGGCAAAAGGGTACACTTCCCCATTTTATTTTTCCCCAAAAGTGCTCTCATGGAGTGTCATGTAGTTCAAAGAAATTCTACTGCAAGAACTTTGGGGTACATTTTAGGGATCTCAGCAGCAGCAGTATGAACTTTATGTTTTACTTCACTCCTGATATCTTTATCAAAAGTTAATTTTTCTTTACAGGCCATTATACTTGTTAATAGCACCCGAATAAAGTGTAATGGCGCCATAAGGTAAAATGTGTCCCATGGAATGAATAAGCGCCAGACAGTTGAATGGGAACCTTGAGCTCTTCACTTTTTGCTTGCTATTCCCTGACAACTGTATGATGAACTTCCTGGATGTTTTTCCTACTAAAACTTCATATCCAAGAGGGACAACACTGCACTCCATTAACATGTTTATCTAATAAGAGATGAGTTCAACCAATTATTACCCTGTGTTAATTTCCTTTCTTTGAGTCATCTGGAAAATCGAATTAAGCCAGGTCAAATCTTCTGACTGAACATACAAGCTAATAAACTTCCTTCTCAGTCTCCCTTCTAATCGTAATGTAATCTAAACCCTGTCACTCGCTATTGTCAAATTATTTTCTAAGGGTGTTTGCATCCATATTCAAATTGAATGGAAATCCTTTGAGATGGAAAACAAGGAAGCTTAAATGTATTCCTTTGCCAATACACTCATTAAGGGCAAGACTCTGGAGTCAACGTGCCTGGATCTGAAACCCAGCTCTGTATCCACTAGCTATATGATGAAGGGCAAATTATCTAACTTCTATGTCTCAGTTTCATTGTCAGTTACGTGGGACTAGCAACAAGGCTGTTAAGAGGATGAAATGAATTAATAAATGAAAGCATTTAGAGCAGTTCCTGACATATTATGATGTGCTAAAAAAAAAAACAGAAAAATATTAAAAATCAAATTACTCTTTATGACCTACTCTAAAGTTAAGAAAGTTATGACCAACCTAGATAGCATATTAAAAAGCAGAGACAAAAAAAAAAAAAAACAGAGACATTACTTTGCCAACAAAGATCCATCTGGTCAAGGCTATGGTTTTTCCAGTGGTCATGTATGGATGTGAGAGTAGGACTGTGAAGAAAGCTGAGCGCCAAAAAATTGATGCTTTTGAACCGTGGTGTTGGAGAAGACTCTTGAGAGTCTCTTGGACTGCAAGGAGATCCAACCAGTCCATCCTAAAGGAGATCAGTCCTGGGTGTTCATTGGAAGGACTGATGCTGAAGCTGAAACTCCAGTACTTTGGCCACCTCATGCAAACAGTTGACTCATTGGAAAAAACCCTGATGCTGGGAGGGATTGGGGGCGGGAGGAGAAGGGGACGACAGAGGATGAGATGGCTGGATGGCATCACTGACTCGATGGGCATGAGTTTGAGTAAACTCCGGGAGCTGGTGATGGACAGGGAGGCCTGGCGTGCTGCGATTCAAGGGGTCGCAAAGAGTCGGACACAACTGAGCGACTGAACTGCACTGAACTGAAAGGAAAGAAAACATTGTTAAGGGGACAATAAAATCACTACCTCAAGCATTATTTAATTAAATATTTGGAAATACCAGACCACCTTACCTGCCTCCTGAGAAATTTGTATGCAGGTCAAGAAGCAACAGTGAGAACCAGACATGGAACAACGGACTGATTCAAAATTGAGGAAAGAGCACGTCAAAACTGTATATTGTGCTCATTTAACTTACATGCAGAGTATAGGATGGGAAATGTGAGGCTGGATAAATCACAAGCTGGAATCAAGATGGCCAGGAGAAATATCAACAACTTCAGATGTGCAAATGATACCACTCTAATGGCAGAAAATGAAGAGGAACTAAAGAGTCCCTTGATGAGGGTGAAAGAGGAGAGTGAAGAAAGCTGGCTTAAAACTCAACATTCAGAAAACTAAGATCATGGCATCTGGTCCCATCGCTTCATGGAAAATAGAAGGGGAAAACATGGAAGCAGTGACAGATTTCTTTTTTTGAGCTCCAAAATCACTATGGACTGTGACTACAGCCTTGAAATTAAAAGACTCTTGCTCCTTGGAAGAAAAGCTATGACAAACCTAGACAGCATATTAAAAAGCAGAGACATCACTTGGCTGACAGAGGTCCATTTAGTCAAAGCTATGGTTCTTCCAGTAGCCATGATGGGCTTCCCTGGTGGCTCAGATGGTAAAGAATCTTCCTGCAATGCAGGAGACCAAGGTTCTCGCCCTGAGTCAGGAAGATCCCCTGAGAGGTAAATGGCAACCCACTCCAGTATACTTGCCTGGGGAATTCCACGAGCAGAGTAACCAGACATGCTACAGTTCATGGGGTCACAAAGAGTCAGACATGACTGAGTGACTAACATTTTACTACTTTCATGAATGGATGTGAGAGTTGGACCATAAAGAAGGCTAAGCACCAAAGGATTGATGCTTTTGAACTGTAGTGCTGGAGAAGACTCTTGAGAGACCCTTGGACTATAAGAAGATCAAACCAATCCATTCTAAAGGAAATCAACCCTGAATATTCATTGGAAGGACTGATAGTGAAGCTAAAGCTCCAACACTTTGGCCACCTGATGTGAAGAGCCAGCTCATTAGAAAAGACCCTGATGCTGGGAAAGATTGAGGGCAGGGGGAGAAGGGTGCGACAGATGATGAGATGGTTGGATGGCATCACCAACTCAATGGACATGAGTTTGAGTAAACTCCAGGAGTTGGTGATGGACAGGGAAGCCTAGTATGCTGCAGTCCATGGGGTCACAAAGAGTTGGACACGACTGAGCGACTGAACTGAACTGAAATGAACCATCCCCAGGCAAAGGCAGCATCTGTACAGGGAGTCTGGGCATGAGGCCAAAACTCTCATCTCTTCTCTTGCTTTTTGACATTCTCTTTGATTATGCGGGAAGAATACCTCAGGCTTGCCTCTGTGAGAGGAAACTTAATAGAATCCTTCTGAGTGTTATCTGTGGTATGTATGGGAGTTACAGGGCTTCCCAGATGGCTCAGTGGTAAAGAATCTTCCTGCAGTGCAGGAGACGGGTTCAATCCCTGGGTTGGGAAGATCCCCTGGAGAAGAAAATGACAACTTGCTCCCGTGTTCTTGCCTGGGAAATCCCATGGACAGAGGAGCCTGGCAGGCAACAGTCCATGGGATCACAAAAAATTGGACATGACTGAGTAACTAAACAATAACACCAATGGGAGCTACAGGTAAACCCTCAGGGCATGCAAAATAGAATCCAGGCTCAAGAGGGAGGGGATATATATGTATACTTATGGTTGATTCATGTTGTTGTAAGGCAGAAACCAGTACAACATTGCAAAGCAATTATCTTCCAATTAAAAATAAATTTAAAAAATAGAATCCGAAAGTGGTTTCCCAGCTGCACAGCTTTCTGGCACCCTGGTGAAATGCTGATCTTGCCATCCCCAGGGATGGGGGTCAGTGATGAAGTGAACCGAAGTTAGAGTGATGTACACTTGTGCACACATGTGCCTGCAAACACATACACAGTGGCCACTCACCCCAAATGGTTTGTCCTTCCACCCTTTCCCCCCTGGAGGTGCTGCACATATTCCCTTTGCCTGACGCAGTCTGGTCCAATTCACAAGTTCCCTCCTCAGAAAGATTTTTTGTGATCAAACTAATGCCCAGAACAGTGGCTGGCACATGATAGACACCTAAAACATACAGAGAGGAAAGAATGATCTGTTTCTTCACAAGCCAAAAAGACAGACTTGATCATCTTTTCTTGAGGGGAGGTAACATGTCTACATGGTTCAAAATTCAAATAATACAAAAGGATTTACAGGGAAAATTTTTTGCATCCTTAACCCCCTTTTGTCCTATTCTCCTCCCAGAAGCAACCATTGTTCTTAATTTCCTGTCTATTCTACAGATATATATTTGCATTTGCTGACCAGTATGTGTATATATATATATATAGTCTGTCCTCCCTGCCTCATTTGTGAACATTTTAATATTTTCTTTTTATTTATTTGTTCATATTTGACCAAGCCATACAGGATGTGGGATCTTAGTTCCCCAACCAGGAATCAAACCCATGCCCCCTACACTAGAAGCACAGAGTCTTAACCACTGGACCACCAGGGAAGTCCCTCATTTGTGACCATTTTAAACAATCTTCTGTTGTCTTGCCCTGTTTTCTCAGAGCTCTTATAACTTTGCTTTGTGTTTTGCCTATTTTTAAAACCTAGTTTCTAGTTGTACCTAGTTGGACGTACAGAATTTCCACATCAAAGAATAATTGAGTTCTTTTAAATTGAAAGCTCCTCTGATGTTTCTTAAAAAAAAAAAAGTTTTTGCTTATAAGAATTTATTTAGCAACTCATTTTTCAGAAAAGTCTTTGTTGTACAAAGCAAATAAATGTAAAATATACAGATAAGTTTATGAGCACATAACCTTTCTATGGTCTAGGATATTTTAAGGAAAGGCTCAGAAATACACCAGTGTTGAGCAGAGGGGTATTTTCATATTTAACATCAATGTGAAAGTGAATTTTAATCACAGAGGGCTTCTTGTAACAATTACCCACTTTAAACCTTTGATTGGTTTCTGGAACTATTGATATGGGTTAAAAATCTCAGTGTCATAAGTAATTCAGATGTAATTATGCTGTTGTAATGCCAACAATCTTTTATTCTCTATCTACTCATTGACAGGAAGCCCTGACTTCTCCCTCTCCTTCTTCCCAGAACACTTTCTTTTACTTGTCCAATTCTCTGCCCAGTGGGATACCAATCTCTACCCTGTTTCTTTATCCCCATTTTCAGATTTCCAGTTCTTATAACATTTCTTTGAGGCTCACCCGTGCTTAAAAGTGATGAACCACAGAACAGGTTAAGACCAGCGCTGTGTGTTAGAAATAGAAATCACTTCTAAATTAATTGACTTAAAGTCAATACTTTCCCACCATGAACCCTATTACAGAAATGAATAAAACTAGAGTAACGAATTGAAAGATAATTTTGCATTTTACACCATTTGCCATATTTGACTCACAAATTTCACGTTTAAGTTAAAGAAGTTGTAGTTGAAATAGAAAACCATTACACAAGGAAAAAAGAAGAGTACTTAATAGAAATTTGATTATCAAGGGCAGGTATATTTCTCTTGAAAGGAAAATAATTTAACTTTTGACAAGTGTTCAAACAAGTGACTTAAGACAATATTAGTTATGCATTAAAATATCAATGGGGTTTTTCTGCTCAATTAGTAAATTCCCTTGGAAAAATTGGGTTTTCCCCAACCTATGGCCAACGAACTGAATGGTATCCTTTGTACTTTGTCTCTTACTACAAGGAGCCTGTGTTTGTCTCTTACTAGAAGGAGCCTTCTAATCTGGATAGAAGAATCAGAAAGTATAACTGTATAATTTTAAAATTTTTATTCAATATTATATACAATTATAGAAACTGTATATATTATTCAAATATAAATATATGTGCATGTGTATATTTTTATAATAGAAACTACAGAAAGCCAACCAATGCTTAACAACATTTCCTTGGCTGGAAGAAATATGCAGAATAAACGGTGATTCTCAAATAGAGATTCACTCTTAGGGGGGTGTTCAAACTTCAGGAAAAAAAGGTGGGGGGAGAGGAAGATGTAAATTTAATCAACAGAAGACAAGAATTTTAAAGAGTTGCTTAACATTGATGTAAGGGGGATATACTGAAAATAAGTAAGCATCAGACCTGTTTGGACTAAAGAAGGGACCTGTCTCCGGGCTCTCATCCTGAGCTCATGATTGTGACAGTAACATTTTGACCATCACTCTGTGCCAGGCCCTGGACTAAGCTTTGACACCACCTCATTTAACCCTCAATGTGCATACTATTAATACTTCATTTTACAGATGAAGGAATGGATGCTTCAAGGGCTCGAATAACTTACCCAAGATCATGCAGAGAGGAAACTCAAAGCCAAGATTTGAAAAAAAGATATCCATGCTCTTAATCATCATACTCTATGCTATTCTACTGGAAAGGGAATAGCCTCTCATTAAAACATTCCCATTAATATCATTTCTATATTTAACCAGAATTACCTTATATAGTCTCTTCTCTTGAACCATATCATTTCTTAGGAGCTATGTTCCAGGATTATTTGGATATTCAGCATAAACTGGTAGTCATGGATTATATTAATTGCTCAGTCATGTCTGACTCTTTGCAACCCCATGGACAGTAGTCCACCAGCCTCCTCTGTCCATGGGATTTTCCCAGCAAGAATACTAGAGTAGGTTGCCATTTCCTTTTCCAGGGGCTCTTCCTGACCCAGGGATCGAACCCAGGTCTCCTGCATTGCAAGCAGATTCTTTACCATCTGAGCCATCAGGGATGCTCTATGGATTATATTAGGATCCACATTGTCAAATTACTGGCTCGATACAAATCTGTTCTGTGGGAGGTGTATAATGAAAGCTCTTTCACCTAATATGAAAATAATACAAACTAATCGTTATGGAGTATGATGTGCTATATATCGTTCTAAGAACTTTAAGTTTATTAATTGAAATTGATTTAATCTTCATAACAACTCTATAAGGCAGTTGCTAATGTTATATCCAACTTATGGAGAAGAAAACTGAATATGTGCTCTTTGAAGACCTATGAAAATGCATCATCCCTTAAAATATATGAATAAAATTTTACAAAATAAAAACAAATGCTAAATAAAATGTCTAGAATATATAGCCTTATATGAAGAAACTGAAAGTGACAGTGAAGTCGCCCAGTTGTGTCCGACTGTTTGCGACCCCGTGGACTGCAGCCCACCAGGCACCTCTGTCCATGGGATTCTCCAGGCAAGAATACTGGGGTGGGTTGCTGTTTCCTTCTCCAGGGGATCTTCCCAAACCAGGGATTGAACCCAGGTCTCCCACATTGCAGGCAGACGCTTTAACCTCTGAGCCACCAGGGAATCCCATATAGCCTTATATAAGTCCTATTAATTATTGAATCTAATATATTGGATTAGCCAAAAAGCTCACTGGGGATAACATGCAGAACCCAAAGGAATTTTTGGCCAACCATTACTTAAAATCTTTGTTATATCTGAAAACAACTTGCAGGATAGATTTTTTCTCACTTGCAGGAATCCCTGAGTATATTCACTGTGCTTGCTAAGACACCAGTGCCAGCTTTTAAATTACTGAGTTACTCATAGCCAAATAACTCAAAAACAAAATTATAAAAATCTCGCGAAATTCTCACAGAAAAAAAAGAAAAAGAAAAAATGAGAAAAATATTGGGGCATTTTCCAAAGAAAAGGAAAGGCCTATGAAGGGGCTAAAACTACCATAATTGGTGATGTGATGAATTAAGGAACCTGGAAGAGTTAAGGACTTCACATTCACCTTGTTCAAGTTCATTGTAAGTTTAAGATCCACCAAAGAACCATGAAATAAGATTTGAAAATTCATGAACCTGCTATGCTCCCTGCTGGCTGTGTAACCCTAGGCAAAGCCCTTGGCAACCCTGTCCTCATCAGACAGGGCTGATGTAAAATTTAAACAAGATGGGGTGTTGGAAAGTGGTTTGTCAACTATACTTTTCTGAAGATGTTCCAATACAGCCATTAAGTCCAGCAATACCATTTTTCTTTTACTGAGGGAAAGACAGTAAAAATTCCAAGATACCTTTGGAAGAAATTTTGTTTTCTTATCATTTCATAAATGCAATAATCCAACAAAATGCTCTCAAGTATATATCTGCCCTTGAGAGTCTATCTATAAGTGGCAAAAATAATGAGCCTATTGACCTTCCATAAATGAGCATTTCCTTGATGCCAGAGCAGTTTATCTGTTTAAGTAATTTCAGTATACTCGCTAAGATATTATTTGCACCTGCCAGGTCTCATCAAGGTGTTTTGGACAGTGTGATATCCACCAGACATGGGGAAGGTGCTGTTGAAGACCTGAAGACAATTGTCTGCTCTGTTTTTCTCAAAAGCCCAGGGTCAGGAGCTGCCTGTTGGGTGGCCCTGGACTGTGTGAATCTTAGAGATGCTACACAGGACCCATCACTCAAGGCCTGGGCCTGAGCAGAAGAGACACAGATCTTCCTTCTGCAGGTCTAGTGAGGAGATGGCACCAGCCGGAGACTTTCCCTGATTTCCCTCAGCCTCAAAAACTTAAGGGGACCAGGCGACTTCCCTGATGGTCCAGTGGTTAAAAATCTACCCTGCAATGCAGAGGACATGGGTTTGATCCCTGATCAGGAAACGAAGATCCCACATGCCATGGGCAACTAGGCCTGTGTGCCACAACCACAGAGCCTGCTCACCACCACTAGAGAGTCCGTGCACGGCAATGAAAGATCCTGCATGATACAATGAAGATTCCAAGTGCTGCAATTAAGATTCAATGCAGCCAAATAAATAATTTTTTAAATTTAATTTAAGGGTATCAAAGCAAGGGGTGCCTGCAGGCCCATTCTAACCCAGAGGTCACAAGAGATAAAATAAGGAGAAGCAGGGAAAAAGATGGAGAAGGGAATGGCAATCCACTCCAGTATTCTTGCTTGGAGAATCCTAAAGACAGAGAAGCCTGGAGGGCTACAGTTCATGGGGTCGCAAAGAGTCGGACACGAATGAGCACACAACTGAGAATCCTAAAGACAGAGAAGCCTGGAGGGCTACAGTTCATGGGGTCGCAAAGAGTCGGACACAACTGAACACTAGAGAGAGAGAGAGGAGGATGGAATCCAAAGGTTCTCCATCTGTGTGCCTATTAATTTGGCCATATTCTAACCTGGCCGATTGGAGCCTCCAACACTGAGTGTAGCCAAACTTCAACTCTCCCTTCTCTGAGTTTAAACCATCTACCCACCCCAACACCTGTTTCTGCCATTTGTGTGCATTAGGCTTAACATTTACATTTTCTACCTGGGAGAGACTGGAGATGCTGAGAGGTGAGGAGGATTAAGAAGAGAAAAGGAGCAAAGGGTAAAATATCTGTTCTGTCTCTGCCTCCTACTCTTCCTCCCAGTGCTAGAAGGGAGAAAAGGCCAGAACCTGGCAGAAGAGTTCTAGAGAGAGCTGGTGCTACTCCAGACCAGCAGAGCAACTACCTGGCTCAAGATACAGAGCCGTGGGGGCCATTCTCCCGATCCCTTTAAGACAGCAGAAACACCTAAAGCCCAGAAGCAATGGAACGATATGAGAGATGGAATAGAAATGAGCCAAATGGAAGGTGTAGAGACCACCACCGTCCAGCTAGTCCGAAGACATGTCTAAAACCGCAGAAATAACACGTGACCTGGAGAGACCACCACAGTCAGGCAGGTGGGGGCTCCAGCTACCATAAGCTATCCTTTAATGACGAACTTGGCCTGAGACATCTTCGTGACCTTGATGACATTCTACCTCTCACAAATCAATCTCTGTGCCCTACAGTCCTGACCCACATCACAGCTCCCTTCCTCTCATGGACCTGAGGGAGGAAGCCTCCAGCTCCCACTGGAGACTCATTTGTGGCTCCACAAAACCCTTCCTGTATGTGATACAGAACTCAGTGCAACTAGGTTCCTGGCTCTTCATCAGAAATTCAAAACAGACGAATGCATTAATAAAGGTTTTTATCTTTCCAATGAGAGAAAAAGAAGGTAGAAATTAGCACAAAAACTAACTCACCTCATCCAACTCTGGCTCCTAGTGTGCACTTCGTAACAAGGACTCTGCCTTGCCATCTAACACACCTTTGTATAGACAAGCATAGGTCGAGGGACTCACCGATGAACCTAATTAGCTACCCTAGCGATCTTCTCACGCTTGAAACATCTCATTCCTTCTTCCTAGGGCTGAAATTGTTATGAATCACTATTTATATATCTAAATGTTTTGTTTTCTTATGATATGAAAACATAAACATTACTGCTTTTAGCTTCTCACAGATTTAGAAAAGCAAGGATAAATACCTAAAATTTGTGACTATATTACATAGTAATACAATATCCTTTCACAAAATCTTGGCTATCAGATTACTTGCAAAAAGATTACTTTTTCCAGTTTTACGGCAGAGAGACGGAGGAAATAGCACTTGGTAAGAAAATGTCAACTTTTAACAGAACAAAAACTGGAAATGGAGAGACTATCACTCAAGTAAAAGAAGATAATATTGTCCACATGTTGCCTCAATGATTTTCACTGTTTCCTGTTTCTGGGTTTGTTTTTTTTTTTTTAATGAGAAGAAATGAAAAAAAAAAATTCAACTTAGGCCAAAGAAAAGACTCCTATCATACTCTGATTCCTATCTACCTCTGTCCAGGACCCAAACTGTTCTAGGGGAAACTGTTCTAAGTGATAACAGAAAGAGGTGAAAGGGGGGAAATGGAGAAGATGCATAAAACCATCCTCCAAGAATCTCAGAAGGAAAAGGATTCAGACCCTCAGATGAAGGGGCAGGATAGAATCCCATGTTTCTGACCCAACTCCGACTATTACGCTCAGTCATATTAATATAAGACATTATTTAATGGGCCTTTGTCGGCCACTTGAAATCCTCCAGGCAGAGTTGCTCTCTCTGGTTTTACAAATTTCAAATAATGCTTTCACCTTCATTCCTCAATCTGAGGCAACTTCAAAAGGAGTGGTATCTAAAACCTCAAAAATAATAGAACTGTTAGTCTGATTAGTCGTTTAATCTAAATTCTACACTTGGTTCATTTGGTTCAGTTACAGAGTTGTAACCAATAGCAGCGACCTGATGGTTTAGTGTGTGTTAAGTGTAGGTTATTTCATAGAACAAAGAAGGTGACTATTTCCAGCTATTTTACCTTAGAAGTGGCATCTAAGAACCACTCCAAGAGACCTTGTTTCCTTCTTGCATGTATTGGGGGAATCTAGAATGCTGTCTTGATTCATAGGACAACTCCCAGCTACATATGCAAAGGACTCAAGGGCTAGAATTCCACATCCTTGAGGTTGTTTTCACCTGTCTTCTTTTTTGAACTGTAGAGCAGAGGATTGAGTTAACTGTACCCCGTAGTTGATAGCACAGTTTTCCTTGGCTTCAGGAAAGGTCTCTCTTTTATTTCTGAATTTAGTTCCTGTCCCCTATCCCTATTTCTATCTTCCTCTCCCACCACTGGCTGTGTCTCTAATGTGTTTGATGTCTATTTCTCTCATTGGACCACTTCCAATCTGTACCCCTGCCTCCCCCCAGTCTTGGCACTCAGTCCGCAGGGTGTTCCCCCCATCCTCACGTTTGGTCACATCTTGAGGTCAGCATTCGCCCCCCAGCTTACCTGCCACTCTGCCTCCTCACTCACCCATTGCCTTGCCTTCACCCCTTACTGATTAATGTCGCCAGGACTGACTGATAAGTAACTTACCTCCTAGGCTCAGGGCTGGAGTTCTCCTACAAGGACAACACAGGCAGGAATGGCCTGAACCTTCCAGGGAGGACTTTGACCTCCCGGAGTATGCTGTCAGGGGATCTCCATCGAACATTAATCCAAAGAGTACCTCTTTTTGGAACTCCAATGATGTGTCAGACAGACACACTCCTACTTAGGGGATAAAAATATCTTCATCGACGATGTCAGGCTTTACTGGAGGAGAGCTTAGAAGTGCCACAGGAAGGAGACACCTGTTTGTGCCTACTCTTTATCCAAGGTGGTGTGAGCTTAGGGATGTACTAGGTAACCATAACATTCACTTATTGATTTAGCTCCCCAGGATGCAGACAGTGCATACCCTCGACTCTTAAGAAAACCAGTGGAGAAAATATTACTGCATTTATAACCCCAAAAAGGGATTGAGAATGAGCCACTGTCTAACAAACTCAGTGTTCAGATTTGAGCTGCCCTTGGGGGCCTGTTGCTGCTCTGGGACCACAGTTGTCACTACCGTCGACTGAAGGCATCCTTGCGTGTCTAGGGCACCTCTGCTCACCCACTGAGCACACTTCTTTTGGTAGGATCTTCCATGGCAGGTGTGTCATAGAGGTGGCTTGGCAAAATAGTAATAATTGTGTCCTTTCTGAAAAAGACTTCAAAGTATGCAATACCATGAAAATTCTTTGGAACTCATTTTAGATCTTCAATCTGGCAGTGTCAAGCAGACAAAATGTGGAGCAGCATATGTTTTTAAGCATCTCACAGCTGTTGTCTTAAGAGCTGTTTAGACGCCTTTCCTTCAGCCAACATACTCATTTCTTGCAAATAAAGGGTTGAGCAAACAAATACCCATATCTCTACATTCAAAATGCATGTGCTTGAGTATTAGTCTTTACTTAAATATGCCTTTTTATTTGCCAAGGGCTTCAGTTTTTATTGGCATGGGGCTTGGCAAGCTCCCCGGCTACTCACTCCACATGGCAATCCCATGAATTACCTTTGCTAAATTGACAGAAAAGAGAACTAAAACACTGCTATCCTGTCACAGGCTGAGGGCTGGCACCTCCTGGATCCTGCAACTTCAGGCCGTAAGACAAGGAGATGGTGAAAAATGGGAGCTGTGGTCAGAGACCTGTGAATCACCACTTCGTGTCCTATGTGGATGTTCCCAGGGAGGCCTGTTAGATGGAGAAATCTCTCCTAGTTGAAAGTGGGAAAGTAATGCTGGCCTACATTTTATGATTCTTTTCTCGTAAGACACTTGATGCACTTTTCAGATAATAACTCACAAATTACCCTAACATCTCTCCGATATGTGTCTGTGGCAGAGACTATCCCCATTTTAGCAATGAGGAGGAAATTGAAGCATAGAATCACAGAACAACTTGAAGCCTCCCCTTGATCCCAGCAGGTTGATTTAGCAAAAGACCAGGCATGGACTAGTAAGTTCCACAAAGAGCATTTTGACAGAAAAGACTTCAAACACACTTCCTTACTAGCAACAAAACTAAGACATAAGCATGTGTTAAATCCAAAACCAAAGTATTTGCATTGATGAGTCTCAATAAATATCAAATGACCATAGAAGTGATAAGAATCTGATTGTTCTCTGCTTAGGAACCACTCTCAAACCCATCTGGTCACTTAAATTTCTTTTCAAGGCCAATTAGTTCTTATGGAGGTAGTTTGTTCACCTCTATTCAGAAAATAGAAGCCCCTTTTGATTCTCTGACAAAAATACAACCAAAAAAAAAACTTACGAAAGAAACAGAAAAAACATGGAATATGTCTGGTTCCTGTGACGCATAATTAACCAAGTACCTCTTCGCTCCTGCGCGCATTTATTCATTTGATGTTCCAGCTCTCTCAGGGATCCTAATGTAAAATAGAGCACTTGGGAACAACTCACAGAATTTACAAGGCCCTCTAGGGGACCCAAGTCTGTCAACGAACACGTTAGCCTCATCCATAGACGGGGTACGAAGCACTTTTACTGCCACAATATAGACATAGTGTTTCTAATCCAGAAATAATTTGGTATCGCTAACCAATATAACACTGGCACTGAAACGTCCTTAATTTCCCTTAACTGCTTCCAACCCATGGAAAACTAAATTCAATTGAGTGTAAATGGCTTTTCAAGGAGCTGTGTCTGCACTGGAAATGTGAAGTGAGGGATGGAGAATCCAGCTCATCAACTCAGGCCCAAGATAGAGCACTTCCCACTTGAAAACATGACCAAAAGTCCATAAGGTGACTTCCTGTGTTGAATGTACATGATTTCAATAGAATGATGTACTGAATATGGTTTTACAAGCCAATAAGCAGGGGTGCAAAAAATACAGCCTTTATGTTTCCGGTGATTAAATTTAACTTCAGTCTCAAGCTCTCAATGTTCTCTGTAGCAGAAAAGTTCATCTCCTTAATTCAAATTAGTGATTCCTCAATCATTTCGTGGATAAAACCAGACAACTTCAGGGTTTCCCACTTTCCCTTCCATTCTCTTGAGATGGAAGTGAAGGTCTGTGGGTTTGCATGGGTCACGGCACTGGAGAGTAAGGCGGCTTCTCCACTGGAACCCAACGAGGGCCCCTCCATCTGCTGGTCTCTACCTCCACAGCATCCCTCGGCTTTTCCGTGCTGCTGGTGTTGACAGTAAACTCTCACCATATCTTCTCTCAGTTATGTCCACAGTCTTCTGAGGGACAATAAAAATTCATATGGGCTCTCTTCTGGGCTTCAGGAGACTCAAAGCTGTCAGATCCATTCTTGCCTAGGCTGGCCTAGCCACCATATCTGCTTTGCTGCTGTTCCAGTGTATCCATGAGGTTTTCTGCACATTCAGGCTTCACCCTGGAAGCAAGGCACAGGTCTTCCCTGCTCTTAGAAACTTCCAAACCAAGCTGAGCTTTCTATCATCCTCACCCAGGCCTTGGCCACTGCTGAACAAGGACTCTAGATCCATCCTTGTGCTATGCTAAGTCGCTTCAGCCATGTCTGACTCTTTGCAACCCCATGGACTGTAGCCCACCAGGCTTCTCTATCCATGGGATTCTCCAGGCAAGAATACTGGAGTGGGTCGCCATGCCCTCCTTCAAGGGATCTTCAAAACCCAGGGATCAAACCCTTGTCTCCTGTGGCTCCTGCATTGCAGGTGGATTCTCTACTGCTGAGCCACCAGTGAAGCCTTTAGATCCACACTGCATGTGTGCAAACACTGGCCGTCCAATTACTAGCTGTGTGACTTTGGGCCCATCACTTGCCCCTCTGTGACTGTTTCCTCATCTGCAAAATGAGATCTGATAAGGTTGTTGAGAGGAGTCAATGAATCAAAGTATGTAATGCACTCGGAATAATGCTGGGCACATAGGAAGTACTACATGTGTTGGGTAGTGTTATTGCTACTAGTCCATGATGGAGCCTGGGATGGGGCATCTCTTACCCCAGAATCATGTTAGCATCTTCCACTCAGCCTTTAAGAAGAACTAGCTCTTCCTCTCACACTGTCTTTTTAAAACTATTGTCTAATGTATGAACTATGTGCTCTTAATCCTTCCATCTCTTAGCCTTCTGGAACTCAAAATACCTTTTCTCTTTCAAAAACTTGGATTTCTGCAGTTTACTTAAGTCATTGACTTTTCTATCAGCATTAAGAAATTATTGAACTATTGGAAGCAAAAAGTCAAGAATTTGTCTTCAGCACCTGTTTCTCCCCTAAGGTAAAAATCCTGAGCCCTCCTCCAGGGGATCCTCCCAACCCAGGGCTTGAACCCATGTCTCCTGTGGCTCCAGCATCACAGGTGGATTCTTTACCGCTGAGCCACTGGGAAAGCCCTTAGATCCACACTGCATGTGTGGATTTACTTCCTGTAAATACCTGTGAACAGGTATATATAATGGAAAAATTGTGAGTTGAAAAGTTAGCATTCCTCTCAATTGACCTGCTAGTCTGAGCATTTTGTGAGAAGAGTAAAACGGTGGCTTGGCTGGCCATACCTGTCCCATGCCTTGAACATTTCCAGGAGTCATGAGAGCAGTTAAATACTATCCAAGACAATAGCTTGCTAAACTAATTACTTGTGGCAAGTCATGGAAAAAATGCAGAAACACCTTAAAGAGGTGTGTCATAGTCATCTGCAACAACACAAAAACAGCTCATACCACCAGGACTTGACTGCTATCGCTACTATTAGAACAAAGATGTAAATGCCTTTTCTGAAAAGTTAAAATGAGTAATAATTTGTTCCCACACGAGCATGTTCTGAGCACAAATGGCATCAACACCTGGGGAGGTGACAGCTGATTTGAGGAAGATACTCCAGAAATGTATTTAAATCATGAATTTCCCATTGGGATTTTTATTTTAAGCTCTAAATATGTTTTTGGTTACTGAACTAGATCCTCTGGCATTAAAGTACATCCCCTGTGCATACTCAGAGATACATTGCCTCTTTCAGGCCACTAGAGCAATATCTGATGAGTTATGACCCTGGCTATAGGAGGACATTATTCACACCGAGTCCCTGAAAGCATCAGTTTGGCTCCACAAGATCTAAAGTTGGAGCTTAAAGTCAAGTCCTCAAAAGCCTTCTTAAGATACAGCTAAATGACACCACTAGGCATTTTAAATCAACCCACATCCATCTGAACTTCAAGTGGCCAAACTTCGTGTGAGAAAAGGTAACACTATTTTCTCAATGGTTCTACTCTACCTCGCTACAATATCCTTCCATCCTCTAAATATCTTCAGGCAAGTATTTTATGTGTCAACTTTTTAGGCACTAGCGAATCCACAGATTCAACACAGTGGGTACAGCTGAGTTCATTATGATTGATGAGGGGCAGGATCCTTGCAAATACCCCAGGTAGGAAGCTTTCAAAACCTCGGATTCATCTGTGTGTGTAAATAGAGCGTGTTCCACATTTCTGTAAAAACACAAAACTATTGATCACTTTTATTGGCATCACTTCCATTCTAATTGTCTCAGGTTGATCTTAAATGTATAATTAAATGACTGCCCAGTTGTTTGGTCTCAGTAACAGCTCACACTTACTGAGGGTTCATTATGGCCCACTCATCATGCTAAGCTATTTATGAAGCTAAGTTGTTTCAGTCATGTCTGACTCTGAGATCCCATGGACTATAGCCCACTAGGCTCCTCTGTCCATGGGATTCTCTAGGCAAGAATACTGGAGAGGGTAGCCATTTCTTCCTCCAGGGCATCTTCCCAACCAAGGGATTGAACCAGAGTCTCTTGTCTCCTGCATTGGCAAGTGGGTTCTTCACCACTAGCTATATATGAGTATTATCCAATTTGGTGCTACAAACATTGCCATTTCACATAAACTTGATGAAGGTTTGAAGTTTGTCTGAGGTCCCACAACCAGGACTCAACTCAGGTCTGCTTGATCTCATAGCCTCAGTTCACCCCCGCCAGGCCACAACACCACATGCACTACAACTCAGAGGTCCCCAGCTTCAGGCCACAGGCCAGTACCTCCTCTCAGATCAGTGGCAACATTAGATAAAGGTGGGAGGGGGTTCAGAATGGGGAATACATGTACAGTCGTGGTGGATTCAAGTCAATGTATGGCAAAACCAATACAATGTTGTAAAGTAAAATAAATTAATTAATTAATTTAAAAAAAAAGAAATACAGCATATGATAAATGCAATGTTCCTGAATCATCCAGAAACCATCTCCCCAACCCCGCTCCATGGAAAATTTGTCTTCCATGAAATTTCTCCCTGGTGCCCAAAAGGTTGGAGATTATAGAATCTAATCAAAATGAGATTGCATTCTCTACTTTCAGACCTCAGTCATGTCCAACTCTTTGTGACCCCAAGGACTGAAGCACGCCAGGCTTCCCTATTCTTCGCCATCTCCCGGAGTTTGCTTAAACTCATGTCCATTTAGTTGGTGATGCCATCCAACCATCTCATCCTCTGTAGCCCCCTTCTCTTCCTGCCCTCGATCCTTCCCAGCATCAGGGTCTTTCCCAACGGGTCAGCTCTTCATATCAGGTGGACCTGACAGAACCAAAAATGAATTTGACCCTGAATAGATGTTAAACTTACCTCCTTGAAATATTGTTCCTTCTTTTACTCCTTTCCCTCATAAAATATCTCTTTGTCTCTGTTCACCTTACAAAACCTCTGACTCCTTTAAATGCCAAGGGTCTCAAGCTCTCCCTTCACGCAACACCTGTACAATAATATAACATATTCATTACAGTCTATAAGGCACTTGAAAAACTAAAGCAAGTATTTACAAAATATGAAAATTTTTATAGAGAAAGAATTTGTTACTGTGATCTTTTTCAGTTCTTAAAAAAAAGTTAAGTGAGGCTTTAATAAATGAACAATGAAAAATTAAAAGCAATTAAATTGACCAAAACATTTTATCATAAAAACTTGTATATTTGTACTGATATTTGCTTCTTAATAGGCCATGCTTGAAATAATCTAATTTAAAGTTCTCGAAAACTTAATTTGGACTGGGTGATTTTTCATTGTACATTGTACTTAGATTAATTGTTGACTCACTGTCACTTTCATCCATTTTTCACTCGTTCATAATATTATGCTTGAGTAGTTGTTCATTTTATGCCATTAAAATGTAGAAATACTCTAAATCAGTATAGAAGGTTGCATATAATATTGTTAAAACTTTCACAGCTTAAGTCTAGTAAGACACATAATAATTTCATCAGGAGGCAACTCTTAATATTCTTTAAATTACAGGAATACATCTAAATGATAGGGTTGTATTGGGGATCTATTGTGAAAGCAGAGGATGGACAGTACATGATGTAAGTGCAAAATAAGGTTTTTGGGGAAACAGTGGTGGTACTGTGCTCAGTCGTGTCCGACTCTTTTGCAACCCCATGGACTGTAGCCTGCCAGCCTCCTCTGTCCAGAGAATTTTCCAGGCAGCAATACTTGAGTGGGTTGCTATTTCCTTCTCTAGGGGATCTTCCTGACCCAGGGTTGAACCTCTGTCTCTTGTGTCTCCTGCATTGGCAGGTAGATTCTTTACCACTGTGCCACTTGGGGAAGGCCTTTGGGGGAAAATTTACAGGCAAATAAGCAGCCGAGGTCATAAGCTCATTCTCTTGCTATCCTGCAAGGAGACAGTCGTGGGCCATTCAGAGCCAGACATACCATGGAAAGCGTACCAAAAATGACCCTGTGTCTCTGCCTTTACCTAGATGGAGAAGCATTGAGAGGGACCAAAAAAGTTCTAGACACCTATATAACCATGGAAACTGTTTGGCACACGAGACAGTCTTGTTAGAAAGGGTCCAGAGGTCAGTTTCTGGGGTGGCCTGCTCTCTGTGGCGCTGTCTTGGATCCAAGGAGCCTGCTGCTTTCTAAGCTATTAAAAAAGGACAGGAAAGAGCCTCCAGAAATGTCCAGATTTATATCTTTACAGGATCTGAGCAAATATTTTTAGCATGCTCTTTTTTTCAAATAGGAACAACTTCAAATGTGTTAAAAGGACAGAGTAGCCAACTGGAAAGGGCTCCCAGTGGTCAGATCTGAGACAGCTGGATCAAGAACAACAACAACAAAAAGATAGAAATGGATTATAACCATGGAGTAAAATAAGAATCCAGGAGTTCATAGTGGCATAAACAAACTGAGTGAATGACTAAAGAGAAATCTCTTCATTACAGTAGATTTCCAACAAATAAATGTTGGATGAAGTCTATTTGGTAGATACCACAGTAATAATTGTTTCAGATAAGAATCATCGATAAATCTGTGGCTGAAAAATCTGATGAGATTGACTCCCCTGATGGTTAAGAATTGACTCCAGTGGTTAAGAATATACCTACAGGTTTGATCCCTGGTCCAGAAAGATTCCACATGCCACAGGGCAACTAAACCCCATGCACCACAACTACTAAGTCTGTGCCCTAGAGCCCAAGAGCCACAACTACTGAGCCTGTGCACTCTAGAGTCTGTGGTCCACAACGAGAGAAGCCACCATAATGAGAAGCCAGCGGAATGCAACAAACAGTAGTTGTTGCTGCAACCACCCTCCCCCACCACAGCTAGAGAAAGCCCATGCACAGCAACAAAGACCCAGCATAGCCAAAAATAAATAAATTAATTAATTATTAAAAATCTGATGAGAGACAGGATCATTAAAATCAGCCCCTCATATCCTTGGGTTCTACACGTGTGGATTCAACCAACCACAGATGGAAAATACTTGAAAAAAAAAAAAAATTCCAGAAAGCAAAACTTGGACTTGCTGCACACTGGCAACTATTTACATTGTAAACTGTAAATATGGAAAGATGTGCATTGATTATATGCAAATACTACACCATTCTTCATAAAGGACCTGAGTATCCTCGAAATTAGGTGTCTGTAGGAGTCCTGTAACCAATCAATACCCAGGGATGCCAAGGAATGTCTGAACAGAGTCCCAGAGTATCACTCCATAAGATAACAAATAGTTTACTTGCTAATATGAAGGAAAGAACAGAAGACAGGTAAATACTCCATTTCAAATTAAACATGAAAAAAAAAGTTAAAACGTGCCTTCCAAGTTCTCAGCTCAATACTGTATTCTAACTTTAAGAAAAGTTTAACCACACTCTCTAATTGTTATTTGGGTAGAGAATGGAGAGTGATAAGAAGATTGAAGATGTTTCTGTCCAGAACATTACAAATTCAGAGTCAATTGATTTCATAATTCTACTACCAAGCAGATGGACAGGAAGGGTAAGAACCATGGGTTCTTTCTGAATTTTTATTCCCTGTTGTGGAGGCAGCTACAGAGGGAAGCCTCTGTGTTACGGGGCTTTGCTAGTCAAGCATCAGAGGATGGAGTGGGGGAAAATGTGGAGAAACATGTGAGGGGACTTGGCCCTGCTTTAGGTCTTCACGTTTATAAAACCTAAGAGCAGACGTTCTTTCCTTCTGTTGCAAGAAAAAAGCATGAATAGTAATGTGCTAAAATTACTTCCCATCCATGTGTTCAAGACGGACTATAGCCATATGCTGTTATTTAAATTAAGCAACAGGCAATGCCAGTATTTCGCATTTTTTAATGAAATGGTTTATTATGGATACCCTATTGCTCTGTGGAACACTGTGTAGGGATTGGCCTTCTTGTCAGAAAATAAGACTTTCACTCCCTAACATATACTTTAAGAAGCATGTTAGTCACTCAGTGCACTAAACATGCAATTTTCTGTTTTAAAAATAGCTTTTAGGAGTTTCTCTGGTGGCTCAGTGGTAAAGTATTTGCCTCTCAATGCAGAAGACATAGGTTCTATCCCTGGTCTGGAAAGATCCCACATGCAGTAGAACAGCTAAGCCCATGGGCCACAACCACTGAGCCTGTACTCTTGAGTACAGTGGTTAGGAATCCATGCTTCCACCTGGGGACCTGGGTTTGATCCCTGGTCAAGGAACTAAGATCCTGAAAGCTGCGTGATGTGGCCAAGAAAAAAAGATAGAAAAGTCCTAACATTTTGCTTGCTCTCTTTACTAAAGTTTGCATTATATTGCTGGACAATATTCCAGACCATGATTGCCTCTTGAAAACAAAATAACTAACTGAATGAGTGAAATGATGAATGAACAAATAAATTAAATTTACAGATCATGCATCAAAAAACTAACAATTTACCATTTGCTTTAACAAATATCTCTGGAGGCACTGCCCCCTACAACTGCCTATGTTAAAAGATATTAACAAGTTCATTTATATAGATAGCACATAAAAGTGATCAAAGGTTACTTACTTTTTGATAATATTAATATCAAAAGATAATTAATTATCAATCTATTTTAAAAGATATTATCAAAGAAAATAATAAACAAGATATCACCAGAGTTTCTTTATGTGGATAGCATTTGTTCTCTGAGCAATCTAAGTGTGTATCCTTTATGATGTAATATTTCAGACCCAATCATTTGCTGGTGATAAAAATGAACAGGAATGAAAGGTTAGTAGAGGGGGATTAACAAATGCTTCCCTGAAGAAACAGTGAAAGTGACAAATAGATTCAAGGGATTAAATCTGATAGACAAAATGCCTGAAGAACTGTGGATGGAGGTTCGTGACATTGTACAAGAGGCAGTGATCAAGACCATCCCCAAGAAAAAGAAATGCAAAAAGGTAAAATGGTTATCTGAGGAGGCCTTACAAATAGCTGTGAAAAGAAGAGAAACAAAAGGCAAAAGAGAAAAGGAACTATAAACCCATTTGAATGCAGTGTTCCCAAGAATAGCAAGGAGAGATAAGAAAGCCTTTATCAATAATCAATGCAAAGAAATAGAGGAAACAATTGAATGGGAAAGACTAGAGATCTCTTCAAGAAAATTAGAGATACCAAGGGAAAATTTCAAGCAAAGATGGGCACAATAATGGACAGAAATGGTATAGACCTAACAGAAGCAGAAGATATTAAGAAGAGGTGGCAAGAATATACAGAAGAACTGTACAAAAAAGATCTTCATGACCCAGATAACCATGATGATGTGATCACTCACCTAGAGCCAGACATCCTGGAGTGCAAAGTCAAGTGGGCCTTAGGAAGTATCACTACAAAGATAGTGGAGGTGATGAAATTCCAGTTGAGCTATTTCAAATCCTAAAACATGATGCTGTGAAAGTACTGCACTCAATAGGCCTGCAAATTTGCAAAACTCAGCAGTGGCCACAGGACTAGAAAAGATCAGTTTTCATTCCAATCCCAAAGAAAGGCAATGCCAAAGAATGTTCAAACTACCACACAATTGCACTCATCTCATACGCTAGCAAAGTAATGCTCAAAATTCTCCAAGCCAGGCTTCGACTCTATATGAACCGAGAACTTTCAGATGTTCAAACTGGATTTAGAAAAGGCAGAGGAACCAGAGATCAAATTGTCAACATCCGTTGGATCATAGAAAAAGCATGAGAATTCCAGGGAAACATCTACTTCTGCTTTATTGATTACGCCAAAGCCTTAGACTATGTGGATCACAACAAACTCTGGAAAATTCTTCAAGAGATGGGAATACCAGACTACCTGACTTGCCTTCTGAAAAATCTGTTCGCAGGTCAAGAAGCAAAAGTTAGAACTGGACATGGAACAACAGACTGGTTCCAAATAGGGAAAGGAGTATGTCAAGCCTGTATATTGTCATCCTGTTTATTTAACTTATATGCAGACTGCATCATTCGAAATGTCAGGCTGGAATCAATTTGCTCGGAGAAATATTAATAAACTGAGATATGCAAATGACACCACCCTTATAGCATAAAGCGAAGAGGAACTAAAGAGCTTCTTGATAAAAGTGAAAGAGGAGAGTGAAAAAGCTGACTTAAAACTCAACATTCAAAAAACTAAGATCATGGCATCTGGTCCCACCACTTCATGGCAAATAGATGGGGAAACAATGAAAAGAGTGGAAGACTTTATTTTCTTGGGCTCCAAAATCACTGCAGATGGTGACTGCAGCCACCAAAGATTCTTGCTCCTTGGAAGATAAGCCATGACCAACCTAGACAGCATATTAGAAAGCAGAAACATTGCTTTGCTGACAAACATCCACCTAATCAAAGCTATAGTTTTTACAGTAGTCATGTATGGATGAGAGAGTTGGACTATAAAGAAAGCTGAGCTCCAAAGAATTGATGCTTTTGAACTGGTGTTGAAGAAGATTCTTGAAAGTCCCTTGTACTGCAGGCAGATCCAACCAGGCAATCCTAAAGGAAATCAATCCTAAATATTCATTGGAAGGACTGATGCTGAAGCTGAAATTCCAATACTTTGGCCACCTGATGTGAAGAACTGACTCATTGGAAAAGACCCTAATGCTGGGAAAGATTGAAGGCAGGAGGAGAAGAGGACAACAGAGGATGAGATGGTTGGATGGCATCACCGATCAACAGACATGAGTTGAGTAAACTCCAGCAGTTGGTGATGGACAGGGAAGCCTGGCATGCTGCAGTCGCGAAGAGTCATACACGACTGAGTGACTGAACTAAATGAAGTAACTAAAAATGTTAAAAGGTACTGTTCTGTAACAGGTATTGTATAATAGGTACTATTATATAGTAGGTATTATTGTGGAAGAGGTATTATTAAAGGAAGTCTAGCTATTAATATAGAAATATAAGTGGCCTAATTAAAAACCAAACCCAAAAAGACGTGTTACTAGATTTCTTGGGTGAAGTTTCTAGAAGATCCCTTAGACCTGTTTGGTGTGACAGTTTGCTGTAAATGGAGGCTAGATTAGTATTTAAAAGATAAGAGTTCTTGAGAAGGTCTAGGAGGATGAGCAGGCAATACCACTAACGTTGTTGTTGTTGTTTAGTCGCTCAGTAATGTCCAACTCTTTGGAAGCCCATGGACTGTAGGCTGTCAGACTCCCCCATCCATGGGATTTCCCAGGCAAGAATACTAGAGTGGGTTGCCATTTCCTTCTCCAGGGGATCTTCCCCACCCAGGGATTGAACCTGGGTCACCTGCATTGGTAGATGGATTCTTTACCTCCCAGCCACCTGGAAGCCCAATACCACTGACAGAAAGAACACAGCTAACCTGAATTTTGTGAACCAAGTAGAAATGGGGAAACTAATGTTTTTCCAAAATTGTTCTAAAAGTATCACTATGCACTGGAATCTGGAATGAGGTTGGCCCATTTAGGTCATTCAAGGCCACATAAATAGTGAAATGATCACAGGTTTTGGAAGCAGACAACCCTGGATTCAAACCCTACTTGCTGACTGTGTTGCCTTGGGCCAGTCGTGTAAGTTCCCAGAGCCTCATTTTCCTAACCTATAAAATGAAATAATAATATAGCCTTAAAAACTGTTGGGCATAATGACAGCTTAGTGAACATGATCTCTAAAGAAGACAATTAAGCTTCAGGACCAGGGACCAGTTTTGATCACTGAAGAGCTCTTGGGTAGCAGTTTTATTACAGTGAAAAGGGGGCAGAGAAAGCTTCTGACATAGACATCAGAAGGGGATGGAGAGTGCCCCAATCACTAGTCTTAGCAAGTGAGCTATATACTTTTTCAGTTGGTTATGATAGTAAATCAAAAGAGTGTCTCAAGGTTGTAAAGGTTTCACCAGACCCACTCCCACAGTTTACATTTTAAGATGACAGGATTAGAACTAACGATAGAAAGATCTTACCAGAATGTGTAGTCACTCAGTCCTGTCCAACTCTTTGTGACCATGGACTGTAGCCTATCAGGTTCCTCCATCCATGGGATTTTCCAGGCAAGAATACTGGAGTGGGTTGCCATTTCCTTCTCCAGGAGATCTTCCTCTCCTGAGCAGGGATTGAACCCGGGTCTCCCTCATTGTAGGCAGTCGCTTTACCGTCTGAGCCACCAGGGAAGCTAGGAAGATCTTACCAGACCCACTCCTAAACTCTAAGATGAGAGGATTATTCAAAAGATTCTTAAGAAGTAGAAACATAATCCTTAGTACAGAGTTCAAGATGAGTTGTTTTGTTGTGTAAACATCAGCTCTGGGCTTAAAGAAAAAAATCGTTTTATGTGACTAAGACTAAGGAATGTAGGGGGAAAAAAAAGAAAATTTGTCCTTTTCTCCTTCTTGAGAACTCCAGACCCATATCTCCTCCTTGGGAGCCCCAAACTTCTTATCAACCTACCTAAGAATTGACTTTCTCAATAACAAATGAAAAAACAAATATGATCAGAGAAGCTCACACATACTAGGCCCTCGATGCATATGGTTCTCTTCCCTTGTCTCCTTTCCATGGAAATAGCTCCAGTTACCAGAATAATAAAATTAGGCCCACCTGAGGGCATCTCACCAGAAAGGGACTCCACTGACATGAACTCAGAGGACAGCAATATATGGAAGTTGTACTTGCGAAGATTCATTACACACTTGGCATTCTTAAATAAGACAGAAGAGATTAACCTTGACCTTCTTCTAACTATACCTTTTAAGTCTTATTATTGTTTGTATACATAGATTATAGAAGTAAAAATTGTGAAAAAAAAATCATTAAATATTACAGGCTTCCCTTGTGGCTCAGCTGGTAAAGAATCCTCCTGCAATGCAGGAGATGTGGGTTGGATCCCTGGGTTGCGAAGATCCCCTGGAGAAAGGAAAGGCTACCCACTCCAGTATTCTGGGCTAGAGAATTCCATGGACTCTATAGTCCATGGGGTCACAAAGAGTCAGACACAACTGAGCAACTTTCACTTCACTTTCAAAATATTACAGATCTTCTGTTGTTTTGATTTTTTAAAAATCTTACCTTCCTAAAAAGGCTGTCAATTAATGGCCATGCAGCAATCCTTAGTGGCCGTATAGCAGGATTGTTGTAGTTCTCAGGGATTATTGGTAACAATGAAGCTCTCAGACTTCACTCGGAGAAGGCAATGGCACCCCACTCCAGTACTCTTGCCTGGAAAATCCCATGGACGGAGGAGTTCGGTAGGCTGCAGTCCATGGGGTTAGGAAGAGTTGGACACGTCTGAGCGACTTTACTTTCACTTTTCACTTTCATGCATTGGAGAAGGAAATGGCAACCCACTCCAGTGTTCTTGCCTGGAGAATCCCAGGGATGGCGGAGCCTGGTGGGCTGCCGTCTATGGGGTCGCACAGAGTCGGACACGACTGAAGCGACTTAGCAGCAGCAGCAGATTTCACTTCCCTCCCAGGCTGGCACAGAGGTGGTAGGGCCAGAAAGTACAGCTCAGCTGTGCACACTGGTGGTTCCATAGGAACAAAGCAGAAAGAAAAGGTAAAGGAAGCCAGATCATGCTTTTCACAAACCTAGGTGGCAAGCTGATCAACATAGGAGCTGGGATGCTTTTGCAGAGGTCTTGTAGAAAGGTGATTACGGCTTGTCTTAACATAATCCAGGGAAAGAAACTTCTGGCAATGAGGTTTGTGAAAGGCAAGGAGGTCAAAGATCACAAGCAGCCTGCTGCCTGTTCTATCCTGTGTGCACATTTAAGGCGTCCCTCAGTGAGCGTCTGAGGCGGTAACAAGCTCCATCTGTTTTCTGCTCACAGCGGCTCCTCCCTGTGTCCCTCACTGCTCATCCCCGTGCTGAGAAAGAGCCAGCATCTATGGCCTCGTCTGCCACGTGGGGCTGTTTCCCAGAAGCCCGTCGTCATGTGTCAAGGCCTGACGGGTGTAAACAGAACTTGAACTGATGGGGTCATTGTGGTGGTCCTCAATTCTTGGTCCAAACTTGCCCTGCTTTGAATGAACTCTGGTAAGACATAGCATGAAAGACCCCTCCTGCCGCCCTACCAGCCAATGGCACCTTGCCTTTATTACTGGTCAGTGTCCCGCTCCCAGCCTTGTTAGCTCAAGTGTGGAGAATGGATTCTTTCTGTCTTATTTTTTTTTAAATTTATTTTATTGAAATATGCTTGATTTACAATGTTGTGTTAATTCCTGTTGTAAAGCAAAGTGATTTAGTTATACATAAGTATATACATATATATATACTTTATCATATTCTTTTCCATTATAGTTTATCACAGGATATTGAATAGTTTCCTGTGCTATACTGTAGGACCTTGCTGTTTATCTAAGAAAGAGTTCTTTAATCTCTCTCCTCTGGGCCTCATCTTTTCATCACCAAGAATGTTTTCTCTTTATATCCATCATTAAGTCCAGCATGAACAGAGTCAAGTCCCCAGTTTTCAATTCCAAATTAGAACCTTGAAAGCTCTGACTTTTCATTTTAAGAACCAGGTATTTGTGAGAGAAGATGTTTAGAGGGAAAGGGTTGATGGAGGTAGATTTTAAGACTTTACCTTGAATACTAAGAGCTCAGATTTTAATAAGCTTTAAAACCTGAATGTCCATCAACATAAGAATGGATAAAGAAAATGTGGTACATACCATGGATGGACCTAGGGATTATCATACTACGTGAAGTAAGACAAAGACAAATATCACATGATACCACTTATATGTGTAATCTACAAAAGATGATACAAATGAACATATTTAAACAACAGAAATAGACTCACAGACAAACAGACTTATGGTTACCAAGGGAGAAGGGTCAGGGACAGAGCGAGGTGGGGATAGATTCAGAGTTTAGGATTAACATACATATACTGCTATATGAAAAATATATAATCAATAAGGACCTACTGTACAGTAGCAAAGGGAACTCTACTCAATATTCTCTAGTAACCTACATGGAAAAAGAATCTGAAAATGAATGGATATATGTGCATGAAAATTGAAACACTTTGTTATACATCTGAAACTAACACAATGTGCATCAACTATACCCCAATAAAAAATAAAAATTAAATTTAAAAAAACTCTCTGAAATTAGGGATTGTCTTACATTCCCTACTATCTGCATAATGGGCATGAGATAAACAACAAATAAATGATTACTGACTTAACTGATGTACACAAAATGACCTGAGACTTAGAAATAAGCCCAAGGGAAAGAGTTGTCTTGCAGCCAGCTTGGTACCAGATGCATGGCTGCCTCTTGTGGCAGCTGAAGGAATCCTGCCCTTTTTGGGGATGCAATGTAAGGTTTTATATTAAGGTTTGTCACCCAAGTTATAACAAGTGTACATTTGTAGACTTCTACCTTCTGTGCCCATATTTCCCACAACTTCCTTGAAGAGATAGCAGATTGCTTCAAGACAAAGATTATAGATATCATGGACTTCTGATCAAATACTGGTATCTTATTTTCACTGGGGCTTCCCCAGTGGTACAATAGTAAAGAATCTGCCTGCCAATGCAGGAGGTGGAGGAGACGTGGGTTCGATCCCTGGGTCAGGAAAACCCCCTGGAGGAGGGCACGGCAACCCACTCTAGTATTCTTTGCTAGAGAATCCCATGGACAGAGGAGCCTGGCAGGCTACAGTCCATGGGGTCGCAGAGTCAGACACAACTGAGCACACACATGCTTGCACTATTTTCACTCATTATTCTAGGTCCCTATCTTTCTGGGAAAATTTTTACATTATAAATCTAATTCATCTTTTGGGTTGAAAGTTGTACTCTCTAGCTTCTAAAAGTTATAGTTGCATGTTTCTAATTAGTATACAATATTGGATAACTAAAAGCAGTTCATGTCTTATGCTGGAAATATTTTTAATTGCATTTACCTAACTAGATTAATCCTGTCAATTTTTTTTTTAAGTAAAAGGCAAAGAGATCTGAAGAGCTGAGGGTGATGGGTACTTGCCTGTATTTCTGTGGATTGATCCCAGTGGCAACAGACATTTTTCAGAAACAGTCTGAGGTGATGGTTTAGCTTTCAATATCTAACTAACAATATCTCTGATAGTTCCATTGATCTGCACACACCATCCTAAGACTATTCTTTACTTCTTAATAATAGCTCTTTTTCTTCTTTCTTAGGAAGAATTGACTTTTTGGTTTAGCCGTTATGATTCAGAGAAGAAACAATATGAAGATTTGTGCCTTTAGAAGATGAAAGATTAGGAAGAGAATGTAGCATTAAAATGGATCCTTATTTTTCCTATGATATCCTTTCTGAAAATCAATATGATTAAGAAATAAAAGGGCACACCCCTAAAGTTACTGCAAATATATCTAGAAAATCTAAATCAGAGAGAAAATATTTAAGCTAACTTTAAGTTGAAGAGAAATAACAATAGAATTCTAAGAGAGAAAAAGAAACGTGAAGGCTTTGGAGGACTTTTACAGCTAAATATATCTGTGGTAGCTTCCAGCCCACGCTGGTGGTGGAAAAGGAGGAGGGGCCGGAGGGGAAGTAGTAACAGCAGTTGCAATAGTTACTAACAGTAGTAGCTAACACTGGACTGCTTGCTATGAGCCGAGGCCTGTGCAGGGTCTGTACATACTTAATTTAATCCTTAAGGAAGTCCCTAAGGGATAAGTAACTGTTGTTATTATTACTCCCATTTTGCAGATTAAAAAAACTAAAGTTGCCCCAAAATGTAAGCAACTTGCTGTGTTGTGTGTGCTCAGTCTCTCTCTGTGACCCCATGGGCTGTAGCCTGCCAGGCTCCTCTGTCCAGGGAATTTTCCAGGCAGGAATACTGGAGTAGGTTGCCATTTCCTACCCCAGGGTATCTTTCCCACCCAGGAATTGAACTGACATCTCTGGCATCTCGTGCATGGGCAGGTAGATTCTTTTTTACTGGGCCACCTGGGAATCCCCAAGTAACTTGCCTAAGATCACACAATTAGTAAGTGGTAAGGCAGGATTTGAGCCCAGTCATTGATTGAAATGCTTGGACTGAGAATTTTAGAACTGAAGCAATCCCTGCACAGTGTCTAATCCAATCCCTCATTCTATATTATAGATTAAGGGGCTGAGTCATTAATTCAGAGTTGTATGGCCAGTGTTAGAGGGAGAAAAATCAGGGCGAGAAGTCAGGTCACCTCCTTTCCAGATCTGTGTTCTTCATGCTATACAAAGCCAGTATAACAGCCCAGCCCATAACCCTTGTGAGATTAACCTCATATTTCAATTCCTAGAGTAAAAACAGAGATGCCACCATGGATAAAAGTATCAAGTACTCACATACATTCATTGAGAAGCAGCGCTAAACAGACTAAGCCAGCAGGGCATACCGGCTTCTCCCCTTCACCTGCCCTCGTAGGCAATATCTGTGGGCAGGGAAGGCAGAAGCATCCATGAAGGGCAGTTCTGGAAGAAGTCAGCAGACTCAAGGAGACACAGGTGAGATCGGCTGAGGATAGGAATATGAGCGATCCAAAGAGCTGCCCTCAGTTCCTGAGAAGCTAAACCATCCAGAGCATTCACATGCCCCACAGGGCACAGGAGTTACCAAAACTCAAACCTCAAAAGCAGAAAACTAGAAGCGGAATAGAACTTTATGGGAAGAAGGAAAACGGAAGAGTAGCAGGCCTAACTGGGGGCCAGATGCCCTGCTCTGCCAATTCCGGGAAAAGGATGTACAACAAACAGGAAGCGTTTTCCTGTCATTTTATTACAAGACTTTCCAAACATACAGAAAAGGTAAAATATACCTCAGTATACTCTCACCTAAATTTGACAATTAATGTTTTACTGCACTTTTATCATGACATAGATATTCATCTCTTCATCTTTCCATACCAGCCATCAATCTGTCTTATTTCTGATGCATTTCAAAGTTGCAGACATGAGCACACATCACTCCTAAGCACATCAGCATGCATATTGTCACCTAGAGTTCAAACCTTATAATTCTTCTCTCTTTTGGACATAAAGTTAACATTCAGTGAAATGCACGCATTTTAATTCATTTATTGTGTGTTGACAAATACACACACCTGTCTAACCCAAACACTTATCAAGGTGCAGGGCACTACCATCATCCCAGAAAGTTGTCTCAGGCTCTTCTCCAATCAAAACCCATTCCCTGCACTAGAGGCAACCACTGTTCTAATTTTTTTTCACCATAGATCAGTTTTGCCTGTTCTAAAAACTTTTTAAAGATGGAATCATACTTTATGTGTTCTTCTACTCATTAGAGTGTCTTTGAGATTTGTGCATGCTTTTGTGAGTACCAGAAGTTCATTCCTTTATGTGTATCTTGCATGTTAGTTACTTCAGTTGTGTCCAACTCTTTGCAACCCCACAAACTGTAATCCACCAGGCTCCTCAGTCCATAGGACTTCCCAGGCAAGAATAATGGAGTGGGCAGCCATTTCCTTCTCCAGGGGATCTTCCAGACCTTCCAGAGATTGAACCTGGGTCTCCTGCTTTGAAGGCAGATTCTTTACCATCTGAGCCATGGTTGATTTAAGCAGCCACATTCCTTTATATTGCTGAGTAGTATTCTATTGTTTGTTATAGACCACAGTTTGACCACTCTCCTCTTAGAGAACAACTTAGATGTTTCCAGCATTCAGCTATTACGCATAAAGCTGTTATGAAGATTCTTGAGCAAGATACATGTCTTTGGATAGATATATTCATTCCCCTTAGGTAAATACCTAGAAATGACATTTCTGGGTCACTGGGTAGATGTATGTTTAATTTTATAAGAAACTGCTAGATTTTTTTCCAAAGTAACTGAACCACTTCACACTCCCAGCAACAATGAACTTAAGAGATTTCTTGTTGCTTGATATGCTCACTGACCTTTGGTATTGCAGGTTTTATGGTTTTAGCCATTCTGGTGATCAAACTTAATTTACATGGTTTTCCATCCACTTTCCTCTCCTATAAGGAAGGGAAACAGTAATTTCTCTGTCTTTAACATCACAATAGCACTATTCACTGGACATCTATTAGGTGCCAGATGCTGTGCTAAGCTCATGATCCCATAGTGTAGGAATTACTTTATCATTATCATTTTATACATGAAACAACTGAGACAGACAGACATTCCATCAAGGCCACACACTGTCATTGGTACGCCCATACTTGCCTGACTCTGACACCTGGTTTTTTGTTTGTTTTTTTTTTCACTTTTCTTTTTTTTTTGTTTTTTTGTGTGTGCCCATGGTTTTAACCGCTCTGCTGTACCACGTCCCAAGGCTGGCTGTGGGATGGAAAAAGATTTCACATTAGGAGTTACTGCCTCTCCTTCTTCTGCTTAACTAAGTCTCCTCCCATGAGATGCACAAGTCCTCTTAGGTTAGCATGTGAAATAACTGGAGCAAATTCAAAGCTTAATAGGAATCCCCAGAGTCCCAGGGAACCCACCTGAGTGCCCGGTGAAAAGCGCATCCAGTTCTGCAGGCCACTGCACCATTCATTCTTCCAGTCAGTCAACAGCCTCTCACTGGGTGCCTGATACTGTGTGAGACTCGGGATTCCAGAAAAATGAGTGCATTTCTCAGAACCTAAGGTGCCACTCTTATATGTATTACTAAGAAGGAAATGGTAACCCACTCCAATAATCTTTTCTGGGAAACCTCATGGACAGAGGAGCCTGGCGGGCTACTCTACAGCGTCACAAAGAGATGGACATGACTTAGCAACTCAGCAACAAGAAATAAATAATGCTGCTTTCTTATCATTTGAATTTGTAATCTTACACTTACTAAAAGGATTATTTTTACACTTAGAGGCAGGTGTCAAGTAAGCTGTGGTCACTGGATCTTGATATTTTATAGCACGTTTGCTTTGACAGTATAATTTTGAGATGGATCAAAGAACACCTGCATTTTATTAGCATTTCCACTTTGACTAAACTAGTAGTTTAATTATTCTCACTTGACAAAAATCACATGTTGCTGGAAGTTAAGGCGTTTCAGTTCAAAGATAGGAAGAAGTTTCTGATAAACACATGTTTGATGCCTTAATGATAGGACTTCACCAGGCATGACTGACCCCACCAGCTTCACTTGTTGCTTTCAAATTCTATCACTCATCTGAAACAATGTGACTCTTCTGCCTTCAGGGGTTTTGCTTGGCCTGCAGTACACAGTCCTTCAGCAGGTATCTGAGGAAGAAAGATACCATAGCTTCATCTGCTTAGTCCCCTCCTAAGGGACTTCCTCTCTTAGGTACCCTAGAGCACTAGATTTTGCTTTGCAAGAAAATACAGAATTGCAGTTATTCCTCCAACAATGAATACCTGATTCACTGATATCAAACATACGTCCTATTGCTCTGAGTCTGTGCCTTTCTCTGTACATAGTGACTTTTCAATGCTAAATCATAGAGTAACATTTTTTTTTTCTTGATCAGAAAATGTTTCGTCTTAACCAAAAAAATTTCATGGGGAATTGAGTGTGTACTGTTCCATTTGGTTCTATTCCTGAGTCCCAAGGAAGCTGAGCAACCTTATCTCGCTTCTAGACGAGACAGATTTTAGGACAATCCTACCTTTTCTTTCAAACTCTAAGTTTCTTTGTTACAGGCTGAATTCTCTGTGTAGTAACATGAGCTTTCCAAAATCCCTCTTCCATCAAGTCTGGGAGTTTCATTTTTCTTTAACTATTGAAATAATTATTTCTTATAAGCATCCAACCCATACGATGTTGATCATGTGCCTCCACGAGGAATTTATTGCTTTCTGAATTGTAAGCAAGAAATCATTTGGTACCTGTGAGAGATAGAATATCCCCTCCCCCAATCCTCAGCTTCCTTGGAGCCCCAAAAACTACGTTCCCAAAGGAGTCTGGCAAGGTCCACATGTGAAGGGCATGTGAAGGCAGCAGGTTGACCATGGGTGCTCTCCTCTCCTCTCCACTTTCCAGTCCTCTCCACTCACCTGCGCTTCACTGGGCCTTCACAGAGCTGGTCCATGCCAATGAACTCCGCTCTAGTGTGACTTGAAAGCCAGCCTTCATGAGCACAGAAGTTTGTCAGCAGATATTGCACAGACTGCTATATCCTCTCTGATTCAGATGTAAGCAGCCTGGCAGAGTAAGCTTCTGACAAAAACACCTATGGCATGCTGCATTTGGGTGAAGCATACTTGTATTTATCCTGGACTCCCAAGGGCTCCAATCATGGAAATCATACTTTTCCCCTCCTCTTCCTTCTAAATTTCATGTTGTATCTCTTGACAACTGTCATAAGCCTATCCTTCCACCTTCATGGCTTGTTATAGACCTGATGGCTTTGCTATGCTATAGAGGACAAGGTTTTTGAAGATAATTTTAACCATTTTTTTGTTTAAGTTAAACTCAACAAGTAGTACCAGCAAAGCAAATCGCATGATTGATGAGGGTAGTGTATGAAAAGCAGTGATCATGTGTGTGCCGCAAAGTCAAGGACACTACAACACTGCAGCCACCAGTGCCATGGTGTAACACGCAACACAAAACAGAACATGCATTTAGAAGGGGATGAGCTACGGAAGAAACGGTGCTGATTTCGGGAAGTATCAGGGATCATCTCCACTGAGTCTACATACTCTCTGAAAAGAGCAGACTCAGCTCTCATTTCAAGGGTCATTTTTACACATAAGTGAAAATTATCTTGAAAATTTTCTCTTTCCTGTTATACAACTAAAATGGGGATAAATTTAATGTAAGTTGAAGCTTAAAGACTAATTTATATTGATATTAATTAAATTGGTGGGAATTACAGTGGGCCTTAATAGAGTTATATTTATTCTTCTAATGAGAAAGAGAATTCTTTTAAATTTAAGGAACAATTTAAAATGTGGTTTCTGTTGGCAGCCTAGAAAAGTATTAATGATGTGCATTTCTGCAATAAAAAAGATGTGAAATACAAATCTACTGGTAGATATTTAGATATGTTAGCAAGTAATTTTAGAAAAAAATATTACCTAAAACAAATGAAAGAGTAGTCTTGAAAACAGAAATATAAACAGTACCCTAACTGATTAATTCAAGGTTTCATTTTGTTTTTCCCAATTGTTAACATCAGCCTTCTTTCCATCTTCAACCATAATATATTTTGTAGTTGGACTTTCTATGTCTCATTATGTTAATGAGGGTTTCTCTTTTATTAACTTATGCTTTCCGAGAACAATGAGTTAAATGAGTTCCATGGATTCTACTTTATTCACAACCAAGAAGTCAGAATTAACAGATAAAATTAGTGTCAGTAGCCAAAACTATTAGGCGTCCAATCCATTTCCCCATCTTTTGCTTATCCCATTAAACCACACTCTCTTTCCATTTGTACTTCAGTTCTTTTCATTCATTTATGTTAACTCATTCAGTCAAAATGAACTGACTTTCTTTGATGGAGGCCCTGGAACAGTGATGGCTCAAAAACAAACCATTTCTCTTTTTTGAGTTTGTTTATCATCTTTTCAACTTACATGAGAACCCAGAGGACTAAAAGAAAAAATTTTAAAGAAAGCATGACATTTTTTTTTTAAGTTTGACTATGCTAAACCATTCATTTCTGCCATAAAATCAGTCCTTTCATCATGGATTTTCTCAAGTTACATATCTTTCATTCTTCATTCGTCTTCTTTGATATTATGTATATGATATGGGGCTGATGTGGGCAACTACTGGGAATAGTTACATTCAAGAGGATGATCACCCAATTACTTAAGAGATATTTCCAGGGCAATTAATCAAGAGAAATAATTTTTGGCATTCCATGGGATTTAATGTACCATCTTACATTTTAATTAGTCTGCAAATATCTATGTTATAAAGGATAAATAGGAACGTTTGAGGGCTGTGAACTTTAAGTCTTGCCTTCACTGTCCTTTCTTCCTGAACCTCAGTCTACCTTCATTAAATAACAGAGCGCCTACTGATGAAAAAGACAGAACCATATAATAACTGAAGTACTTTCAGAAGATTAGCATTAGGCCAAGGTATTTGATTTATTATGCACAATGATAAACAATAACACACCACAGAATATAGAAAAGCCAAGTAAGTTAAACAATGGCAGGCTGCTCTCGTGTTGTTTTATCCTAAGAAACTTGGGTTTGCATATATCATTTTCAGATTTCTGCTAACACTATAAGCAAAAGCCTACAAAGGAGGATTAATGATACTATTTGCATGAAATCTAATTTCTACAAAGCACTTTAGAGTATTTGGATGAAAGAAAAGTGTCAGAGAAAATTATCAAAGCAATCAAATAAATTAAATTGCTAATTGCACAGCCCTTTTAGTTAGAAATAATTCACTCTGTTAAAGAATGGCATAGAAGTAACATTATGAAATTTAAGGTTTGTAATTTGGGGAATGTTTTTCATTCAGCTCAAAATGGATAAACTGATCATAAAGCACTACCGTTCAAGTTGAGGCTTTAGTCCTTTTCTTCCCTCCACAAACAAGCAATGAAGATGCTTAAAAGGGAACGATGCCAAGCACTTAAGCACCATGCTGTTTTAAAAATGAAACTGAAATCTGACTTATGACAAGTCAAAGTAGAGGGACTTGAAAGAGAGCACCCAGTTATTATGTGTCTCTTCAGGTTTCAGGCCACAGTGAGCTGGTGCCTGACTTGCTTGCTTTAGTTTCTCGTAGTGCTGTAACAAACCATCACAAACTTAGTGGCTTAAGACAGCACAACTTGGGACTTCCCTGGTGGTTCAGTGATTAAGGATGCGCCTTGCGATGCAGGGGGATGGGTTTGATCCCTGGTCTGACCTGTGCCGTAGCTACGATCCTGTAGACACCACTAGAGAGTCCAAGCACCACTAGGAAAGACACAGTGAAGATTCAGCGTGCCACCACTGAGACCCAATGCAGCCAAATAAATACTATTTAAAAACAAAATAAAAAGTAAATAAAAGAGCACCAATTCATTATCTTACCGTCCTGGAGGGATGTGGTCTCAACAGGCTAAAATCAAGGTGCCGGCAGGACTGTGTTCCTTCTGGAGACACTAAAGGAGAACCAACTTCCTTGCCTGTTCCAGCTTCTAAGGCTTCCCATGTTCTTTGGTGCATCACTCCAACCTCTGTCTGTCATCCCACCTACTTGGCACTCCTGTCTCCTCTTTTACTTATAAGGACCCCTCTGATGACATTGGGCCCACCTGGAGAATGTAAAATAATCTTCCCATGAGAAGATCCTTAATTTAACCATCCCCCCTTTGACACAGTCCTTTTTGCCACATAAAGCAATTATACTCATAAGTTCTGGGGATCAGGTATGGATATCTTGTAGGGGGTGGGGATGGAGGGCTCTCAATTCTGTCGACCCCACCTGGGGAGTGCCTGTGGGCTAGCGGCCGGGAGGTGAGTAGGCAGAGGCAGCCCCGCTAGGCAATCTGTGCTCCAAGACCAAGTCAGAGCAGGTGATGCCTTGTGTCTTTCATTGGCCAGATGACATTGGCAACGTGAGTGAGAGAGAATATTCAGGTGGCGTGAGGGGAGGAGGCCTCGGAAAAAAGAAGCCAAATGTCACATTTCCCGGGCACAAAGGAAGGGGCAAGCAATAAGCTAGATCAGTGCTCTCCAGTCTGAGGACTGGTGCTGGCTCCCAGTCTGTAATGTTGAAAAAGGACAGAAATTAAAAGTAAGCTTTAAGGAAAATTTTGTAGCGGTTTGACAGAGTAATTTTGTGTTGCAGAATGTGATTATTTAAAATGCAGCTTTATATTTTGCATTTTTTTTAAATTTTACTAGCAATTCATGTTTATCATATATTTCAAAACTATTGGGTCAATAACAGACAGAAAATAATTGAAAATTACTGTTCCTGTTCTCTTTCTCTTTCTTTCACACACACACACACACACACATACATACATACAGACACACACACATAATCCTAGTTCTTCACCACAGATTTTTCAAAAAGCCCTGCCTAAAGGAAAGTGCATGACTTACAGAGGGGAATTCCAAGTGAGAGGGACCCTGGAGATCTCCAAGGAACTAGAATCAGCTGTAAACACTTGCCAGGCACTCCAGTGAGCTCCACACCAGTTCATCGCACTATCAGTTCACTAAGAACTGTCTCAGTCCTGTCCCCCTTTCTCTACCCCATATTCCAACCCCAAGGCTATACAAGCTTTGGGGTGGGGGTGGGGGTAGGACCACTAACAGGAAAGAAGCCTGCCACACCCTCGTCCTTTTAAATCAAGCTTGAAGTTTTGATTATTACAAGGGACTAGACATTCTAATTACTGAATTTAGAATATACTGTGGTTTAAAATGAATAAAAGACATTTTTCATTGTATGCCAGTGACCAGAAAATTCATGAGATGGGCCCAAGTTTTCATCCAAGGCCAGGGCCAGGACAAGCCCCGTGGAAGCATTTTAAAGTAAGAGTTGACAAGAATAGAAGTCACTTTATGGTTTCATCCCTCAAGTCATGATTGTTCAATCTAATAATTATGTAACTCAGAGATAGGGCAAGACTTAATATAAAGTCACTCATGTCATGGTTTAAGGCAGGGTTTCTCAGCCCTGGCTACACTGCCTATTGAGCTGGGCAATTTTTTGTTTTAGGGTGTGCATTTTAGCAGCATTTCTACCTCATCTCTAATCCCTAGCACTTCCACCCCAAGTTGTGCCAGCAAAAACATCTCCAGACACAGCCAAATAAATGTCTGCTGAAAGGGCAAAATTGCCCCTCGTTGAGAACCACTGAGGTAAGAGAAGTCAGGAAATTCTTTTTCCTTTTCCCACCCAGTAAATACCTCCCTGCCAAGATCCAAAGCATCTGAAGTCCATCATTCCACATTCATTGCCATTTCAGAGTATTCTTTTTTTTTTTTAAATATATTGCTCATAGTTGATTAACAGTGTTGTGCTAGTTTCACTTGTACAGCAAACTGATTCACTTACACACATATATATTCATTCTTTTTCAGATTTCGTTTTTCCCCACACTGAACAGTTTGCAGGATCTCAGTTCCCCGACCAGGGATTGAACTTGGGCCATAGCAGTAAAAGTGCCAGATCCTAACCACTAGACCACCAGGGAACTCATACATATTCTTTTAAATTCAAAGTCCTCGAGAAGGGATACCCAGCTGTTATCAGTCATTGACACATTACTGTAATTGAGTCATCAGATTTCTTTCTTCCACAGATTGGCCCATGTTTAATATACTGGTGGTCTGAAGCGAAAGTGAGAGTAAGGCACAAAGATCTGGGAAAACCAGTTGGTTCCTTCTATGTCCAAAACATCCCTTGATCTTCCCCCCACCCCCACTACAAATTCTATCTTTCAGGAGCTCTACTTCTCACCTGTATTATGGCAACAAATTTTTACCACATCCCCCTGCACCAGTTTCATGACTCTCAAACTTATCCTCTCCATCATCCTTGGACTGATCTTTCTAATTATGCCAGTCAACTCATAAGTCTTTAAAGACTTGACATCATCCAGAGGAAAACATTCAAGCTCTTAATAAGGCATGCACCCTAATTCCATCCATATGAATGTTTCCTAATCCCATGTCTTTGCCCTTGCTGTTCCCTTTCTCTTTCTTTCACTTCCCTTTGTTTACTGGGAAAGCTTCCAAACTTTCAGTTGCAACTCAAACATTCACAGCCTTGAAAAATCCTTCTCTGATTCACTCAGCAATAATTAAGATGCTCCTTTTCCCAGGATGCCGGATAACAGTGAGCATATCTTTAGTGTAGCACTTACCTCTTTTTAAGTAAGCTTCCCTGGTGGCTCAGATGATAAAATAATCCTCCTGCAACGCGGGAGACTTGGGTTCAATCCCTGGATCAGGACGATCCCCTGGAGAAGGGAATGGCAACCCACTCAGTATTCTTGCCTGAAGAATCCCATAGACTGAAGAACCTGGTGGGCTACAGTCCATGGGGTTGCAAAGATTTGGACACCACTAAGCGATGAACACTTTCACACTACCTCTTTGTTTTTTTTTTTTTTTTTTCTTTTTTTAAAAATATGGAACGCTTCACGAATCTGCGTATCATCCATGCGCAGGGGCCATGCTAATCTTCTCTGTATCGTTCCAATTTTAGTATATGTGCTGCCGAAGCGAGCACTACCTCTTTGTTTTTAATTATTGTTTTACTAGACTTTTTTCTCCACTAGACCTTGAGTTCATTGAAGGTAGGAACCATGGTCTGCTGTTTTCCTGAAGTTCACACCATGGTTTAGAGAGCCCTGTGTGATCAGGCCTCGGGATTCCTCTCCTGTCTTATCTGTTCACAGTGTCCTTCTTGCTTTCAACTCCCACACCACACAGACCTTTATTCAATTCTAATTCACTGTGTCCTCTTCAACTTCCAACCTCCCCACACAGCCTTCCATCCTATTTGCAATGACCTTTTCCCTCCTCCGTTGAATGCTGTCCCTGAAAACTCTGCTCACTGTCCATCACTCAGCTAAATGTTACTTCTTCCAAGAACTTAATCTTAACGTCCAGTCCAAAGGAGGTCCCTCTTTTACACTTCCAAGATAGTCCATGCTTCTTTCTGTACCATTTTACACATACTGCTGTAGTATGATAAATACCACCACATTCAGGTATAAGAGATGGTACTATTACTTTAATTTTCTAAGTAAAATTCAATCTGATTCTGAACTTTTCACTCACTAGTGTGGGGGAAAAAAAAATCTGTCATATTTTTGCAAGGCTGTTAAGAGTACAGAATTCTGGAGGCCTCTGGAAAGCCTAGGACTTAGACTCTAGTCTTTAACCCACTGTGACCCATGACCACTGCTGAGACACTCATCATCTAATTTGTATTTCATTCAAATACAGAAGGCTCTGTTGCTTCATGCTAAACTTTCAGGCTCCATAAGGCCCTAGTGAAAAGTGAAACTCGTTCAGTTGTGTCCAACTCTTTGCCATCCCATGGACTGTAGTTCACCAGACTCTTCTGTCCATGGGATTTCCCAGGCAAGAATACTGGAGTGGGCTGCCATTCCCTTCTCCAGGGGATCTTTCCAACCCAGCAATCAAACTCGGGTCTCTTGCCAGAGTCAGATTCTTTATCATCTGAGCCACCAGGGAAGCCGGGTTTTACATATCTATCAACCTAACTATCTATCTACCTATCTATCTATCATCTAACTATATATATATATATATATATATATATATATAAAATGCTTGCATCTATCTATATATGTATAGATATAGATATATCTAGATATATATGTATATCTATCTATCTATATATATATATATATATCCTACATCCCTGGGTTCTATCACCAAGTGTCACCCTGCTGCCACTTTGCTCTGAGGCCCCAAGACTTTCCAAGTGCCACTTCCCCCAGAATTGTAACTTTTGCTTCTAGCCATCTGAGCACCAATCTCACCCCTAATATTTACAGGGCCAAGACAAGAGAAAAGTAGAAGTAACCTACATCCAAATATTTTCAAAGTTACAAACCAAGCCAACAAACTATTAAATGACTTCTATTGCTCTATGCTCACTTATATGCCCTCATAATTTCCTGGAAGGCTACATTCAAGTTAAGAATCCTTGGATTCCTCAGTGTCCCATACTGGAACATGGTAGCCTAATCATAACTGGCCCTTATACCATACCCCAGCTGCATCCCACACTGCGAGGGGCCCCACATACACTGATGTGGACTCCCGTCTGCAGAACCAAGCTGTCACACCCTTCAAATAGCCACCCTTTCACCATCCTTTAGGCCTAAGAGAACTCAAGTGGCATGACAGGATGGACTAGACGAGGCTCCAGAAGGTGAGGCTGTTTGGATTGAGAATCCTGGGTCCCAGGCACCCAGAATGCAGTCTAAAGAAGAGTGTTCAGGGTCCAGGTGGGCATATTCCCTTAGATCCACAGACTCTTCAAAAGTGACTGAAAGAGGGCCAGAGCAGGGCCATATAAAGAGTGGGTCCCAAAGCAAGGGTCTCTCTTACCTGGGTCTGATGGTAATTTTGAAATCAAATTGTTAGGTATTGCTGGAACTAACTTCTCAGCCCACAAGAAGAGGCTCCAGAAAAGAAACTTATTCAATATGCTAAATCAGTATTAATTCAACTGATGAGTGGAACCCAAGAGAAAGGGCCATCAAGCTGCTGCTAAGCTAATAAACAAAATCAGTGCTTCCTAAAGTTTTATTTTAAGAAGTTACCAGTTCTACTAGGAAAAAGTACAGTATTCTGTAATGAAATGTTTGAAATGCATATTTTTAAAGCAGGTTTTTAATGCATAACTTCTCAGAAGCTTTAATATAAGAATGTGGTCTGTGAATCCAAAATAAGCAAGTAAACTTACATGGGTGTGTGTGTGCTTAGGTGTGTGTGCATTTGTGTGCACACTTGTACACACATGCATATTTCTTGGCACTAGAATTCTGAAAATGCTATGAATCAAATAAAAGAAAATCACTATATCAGTCAGAATTCTTGAGTGCCAATGACAGAAATAAAAGAATTAAATGGAAGATTATTAGGCGACTCTTTAAGAAACAGGGTTAGAAAGCAAGTAGTCTGGACAGTAGAAACCACAGCAAGAAGAGCCCAATCCTTATGTTACTAATACTGAAATAAATTAATTCCTAACCATTTCCACTTCTTTATAGCATTGGGAAATGCTAACAAATAATAACTAAAAAAACAAAACCAGGATGCAAAAGAATATGAGCCCAATTCTGCCCAAAGGAAGAAAGAATAAAAGAGGATATACAGAAACAATCCTAGAAGAAAATATAACAAAATGTTAACAGTGTTTTACTGAGTGACAGAGTTATAGGTGATCTTTACTTTATTTGATGTATATGAATTACATGTGTAAGTATAAAAATAAATATTTTTAAAACCAATCTTTTCCAAATCTAAAAGAAAACTTGTTCCAATGCCAAAATCTTCAAACTCCTTGTTTACAATTCTCAAATCCCCCTGATTTCATAAACTTTGATAATGAGTTTTTCTAATTTTTAGATGATCTTTTAAGTTTCATATTACCTGAGGATTTTTGAGGTGATAAACATTATTAAAGCTCTTTTTTGCCTTTTACATGAATAAATATGATACTATATATAAATCATAGTTCCAGTAAATTATTGACTATAATGGCATACCAAATCCCTGTTGTCAGTAGCCAGTATAGTCACCATTAGTCAGTGCAATTAGTAGGATCTCATAACAAAGAACTCTAGATAATGCTTGCATATAACTTGAGATAACTTCAAGGATAATTTCACTTTTTTCAAACAAAATTGCCTCTTTATTGAATTAGCAACATAAATATTAATAAATTTATTTTTTATTAAAAAAAAATCAGGGTTAACAATAACAAAACCTCACAACACTATCCTAAATAACACCAGTCAAAACAAAATGAAAACAGCAATCATAATCTATTTTTTTTTAATAGCAACAAATAAGAACTATATACCAAAATCTTTAAGATGCAGTCACTGTTCAGAGGTAAATGTATAGCCTTATGTGTCCTATTATTAAATAAGAAAGAAATAAAAATCAATGAATTAAGTCATTAATTAAAAAGAAATATTCTGAAAACAACAAAATAAACTTAAGAACAAAGAAGGAATTTTTAAAAATTAAAAGTTATATTAACGATGTAGAAAATAGAAAAAATAATTAAATGTTGGTTTCTCTAGAAGACCACCAAGTCTAATAAAAGAAAGAAAATGTAACTAAAAAGATTAGAAATGAGAAAAGAGCTATAACTATAAATATAGAGAAAAATATTTTCAATTATAAGATTATATGTAGAAGACTGGTAAACTGTTAAATAAAAAGGCATGATTTGCTTTAAAGTTGCTACTATTTAAAATTTATACTCAAGAAATAGTAGTTAACCTGTCTAAGCCAAAACCATAGAAGAAAACTTAAATTTTTTTAGAGAGTTATCTTCCACTCATTTACCCTGAAAAAAGCTTGGGCCCTAAACAGTGTGGTGGGTAAGTTCCTCCAAACCTTCAAAGAATTGACAATTCCTACACTCTGTACTAATCTAGGGCACGGAACAAGATTTTTTTGAAGCTATTTAAGACAGAATTTAAAAATGCAAAGCTATAGTCCAAACAGAGTCATGAATATAAATGCAGTTATTCTAATTAAAATGTAAGGGGCTGAATTCAAAGTATTATGCTGAAAGAGGAAAACAAACCCACTATGATGAAACAGGATACATCTCATACAGAAATAATCCAATATTAAGAAAATCTATTAATGTAATTTATTACAACAATAGGCCATATGATCATCTCTTCTTGCCCAGAATACATTTAATATAATTCAGCAACAACTTCCAATAAAATGTTTAGAATGCTTGAACCAGGAAACCACTTCTTTGGCCTGATAAAGATTTATTTCAATAAAACAGCTAACATTCAAAGCTAGTGAAATATTACTGGTATTCCTAAAAAGTCAGGAATAAGAACAAAATTAACATTAATACCATCATATAACACGTGAGGTATTAATATTGTAAAGAAAGAAAATCACTATTAAGTATATTTCAAGTGATTGTCTACTTAGAAGAGAATCAACTAGAAAAATTAATGAAAGAGTACAGAAAAGTTACCAGTTACAGAAATCAATAGCCTGACCCAACAAGGAGCAACCAGTTATAAAACATGAAAGGAATGTGATCCCAACAAAGACATAAAATATCTAATAATACAATTAACAAGAAACACACACCACCAACAAAATTGCTGAAAAATATATAGGAAGCTTTCAATAATCCTGACATGTGACAAGTTCCTGAATGGCAAAATAACTAGTACAACAATGGGCATTTTCCCCTAATTAATCTATGAGGTTAAAGCAATTCTAAATAAAATGCCAGTTTCTTTTGGAAACTGAGCAAACTATAACTAAAGTTTATCTGGAAGAATAAAAGCACAAATATAGCTGAAAATATTTTGAATAAGAAGAGTAATGCTTACCCCATTAAAAAGTTAATCACACAATAAAGCAGATTACAAAATGACAATAATTAAAACATGGTTCAGGAATATAGAAGGATGCCCATCCCCCAAAAAACAAGCAAATAAATAATAAATCCAGAAACCACTCAAAATATATTTAAGAATTTAAATTTTTGATAAGTGTAGAATTTTCAAAACAGTGGAAGAGGGAGTTTTCAGTAAGTGATGATGCAACAACAAAATAAATATTTAGAGCCTTAATCATATCTATATCAAAAAATAAATTCCATTTGGAATAAAGATTTAAATCTAAAAAAATTAAAGAAAAAAATAGACAAATATTTATATAACATTGAGCTGGAAGAAGACTTTTTCAAACACATCACCAAAAGCAGAAATCTTGAAAGGACAAATAGATTTACCTAAATAAAAAATGTAACATTTCTGTATATCAAAGATATTACAAATTAAATTGGTATATATAAGACAAGGGGCAAAGTATTGGCAACATATTGAATAAACAAATGGTTAGTGATTTAAATATATAAAGAGTTCTTACAAATCAATAAAAAATGAACTCCCAACAGAAAAATTAGCAAATGTGTTCATTTATTCCTTTAACAGATATTTATTGTTTACCTAATATGTGCCAGGTATTGTGCTCAGGCTAGAAACACAATGTTGAAGAATCTAGACATCCAGACACAGTCTCTTTCATTCATTCCAGTATGGGAAACATAGACACAAAAAGTAAATAAACAAATAATTGTACAAATCAAGATAAGGAATTTAAAGAAACAAAGAAGTGAGAAAACAAATGAGAGGAGAGAGGTGAGCACTATCTGCGAACAATGCTCTGGGCAGGGCTTTTTAAAGATGCTATATTTAAGCAGTTATCTAAGGATTGTTGTTGGGGAGAGGCTAACCAAGGAGAGCAGCTTGGCAGAGATAACAGCATTTACTGAGCCCCTGGGGCTTCCCTTGTGGCTCAGCTGGTAAAGAAGCCACCTGCAACTCAGGAGACCTGGGTTTGATCCCTGGGTTGGGACGATCCCCTGGAGAAGGGAAAGGCTACCCACTCCAGTACTCTGGCCTGGAGAATTCCATGGACTCTATAGTCCATGGGATCACAAAGAGTCAGACCAACAGAGCGACTTTCACTTTTGATAAGCCCCTGCGGGGCAGAAAAGCATGTTGGAGGAACCAGCGTGGCTACATCATAGTGGGCAATGAGAGAGGAGCATAGATAGGGTTGGAGAGATAGGTAGGGGTCAGATTGTGCAGGACTCTGTGAGTCACGATAAAGGGTTTAGATTTTATCTTACAATTTACTCAATTCAATTGAGGAGTAAGGTCATTGTCACCACTCTATGAAGAATGTATTTAAGTGGGTCAAGGGTCATGAGTGAAAGTAGAGACAACAGGTAGGCTGGCTGTCACAATAATCAGGTGAGAACATGATTAGAATTAAGTGATGGCATTGAAAATGAAAAGAAGACATTAAAGATACATTTGGGGGACCAAATGGCTACATTATGCTGGTCCACTTGATGTATGGGAGAGATGAAAATAATCAAGCACGATATATAGGTTTCTGGCTTGAGAAATTGGTTGTATGGTGGCACTTTTTACTGTAACAGGGGAAACAGGTTTGGGGTGAGAATGAGGAATTAGATTTTGGACATGTTAAGTTTGAAAGATCTGAGTCAATCAAAGGAAGATATTAATTAAGCAAGCAACTAGATATGTGAGTCTAAAACTTAGAGGAAAGATCAAAGTAGGAATCATAAATTTGTAACTTATTAGCATAAAGCCAGGACTTAAATCCATGGCAATTGATAAGATCCTCCTGGGAAAGAACATAGAAAGAAAAAAGGGACCCAGTGGAGGTTTTAACAAAACAAAAACCGTCAACTTTTCAAAGTTAGGCAGGAGATAGAGCATAACATTAGGAGCAAACAGTAAAGCAGGAAGAAAACCTGGACAGAATAGTCTTGAATATGAAAAGAGAACCTTTAAAGAAGCAGGGAGTGGTCAAGGTGAAGACAGGAAAATATCCTTTTGGATAGGATAGGGTAATATGGAAACTCCCGGAGATGGTGAAGGACAGGGAAGCCTGGCTGTTGCAGTCCATAGGGTCACAAAGAGTCAGACACGACTTAACAACTGAACAACAATATGGAAGTGAGTGGAGGCTTTAAATAGGGCACTTTCAGGAGTAGGGGTGGGGGTGTCACACTGTGAAAGTGAAAGGAAGGTCAGAAAATGAAGACAATCTATAGGATAATTCCTTAAAGAAGTTTGGTCATGAAAGAGAGCTGAGAAATGGCTAATAGATGAAAAAGATGTGCCTGAGGGAAGGTTTGGTTAAGAGTACTGGAGTGTGTTTGCAGGCTCATGAGAATGATTTATTCAAGACAGAAATTGACATCGCAGAAGAAAAGGGAAAGCCTAAAGAAAAAAGTCCTTGTAGAGGCAGGAAAGGTTGAGATCCAAAGGTTGAGAGGAGGAGCTGGCCTTTGAAACTTCCTCCAGTCACTAAAAGGAAGTTGGTGGTTACCAAGGCAGCTGGGTTGGGAGTGGAGGGTCTTGTGCTGGGAAGATAAAGTTTGTATGTAACATGTATTTTTCAAGGGAAATTTAAAGTAAACAGGGAGGAGGAGATTGGAAAATTTTGAGGAGAGATGAAAAGGTATAAACAGAAGTGGGAAACTGAGACTATAGTAGGAACAATAGCACAACCAATTTGAGGTTTGAGATAAAGGATTCAAAGAAAAACTGTGATTTTCTTAAAGAAAATGTCCAGCTGTCCCAGTTAGGCCAATGGAAGGCAGACAGTAAAGTTCATTCAGAGTTGAGATTTTACCAGGAAAGTAAATTGAAAAAAATTGAAGTTCAAGACCACTGAGGGGACTATATTTCAAAGAGGATGATAATAGTGATGGATCACAGGATCTAGGCTAGACAAGAAAGTGACAAGGGCTGATAAATAGTGGGGAAAATTAAGTTAATCAATTGTCAGTGAACAAGGGATCCAAGCTGATAGGAAGATGGTGATCAGAGTGGAATGACTGATAAGGTGTGAGTTCAGGTCCTCCTAGAAGCTGGAAAAGATTGGGGGCAGGAGGAGAAGGGTGACAGAGGATGAGATTTGGATGGCATCACAGACTCAGTGGACATGAATTTGAGCAAATTCTGGGAGATAGTGAAGGACACGGAAGCCTGACATGCTGCAGTCCCTGGGGTCACAAAGAGTCAGACATGACCTAGTGCCTGAATAACAACCACCACTCCTAGAAGCAGACACGGAGGCAGGGTTTAACTTAGAAGACTTTTATTGAGGGGACATCTGTGAAGGAAAGAGGGAAAGAATCAGGAGCAGGGCGTGGTCTTCATACCATAATGCAAGTCTGACACCTAGAAAAGGAGAGGGAGGTTGGGCAAGAAGAGCCTTAGGCTCATGTAGCACGGTTCTAAGAAAGTTTCAGTCAGGCTGCTGAGGAGTACGCAGGCCGAAGTTGCTCGTTGGAGGAGTCTGGCGTCTCACTAAATACCCCGACTCTGCTCAGTCACAGACGGAGCAGCCCAGGAGACGCACCAACCTCGGTGCAAACCCAGTAGAGGATGCCCCGGGATGGCAGATTAGAACCTGGGAGCAAGGGCTGATTCGGAGAGGAACAAATGGTCACTGGGTATGAATTTACACGGAGGGGACTGGAGGCTGGAATTCAAGTTTACCCACAGTTATTGGTCACATGACTCCGGACAGCGCGTGTCACCAGCCTGTGATGATGGGATTTGAGGTGAAGATTAAAATGGGAGCTAGTCTTTGAAGAACTAATAATGAAGGGAAATGACTAGTAACTCGACAAATTAGGAGGAGGAAAGAGGATGGTACTCTCCAGTGGCAAGATTCTCAAAGAAGCTGGGATTGTGGCAGACGGGATGAGGAAGTACTGCTCTCCGAGTAACGACTAGCAGGGAGGCTGTCCTCGCACCCGCCGGCCCTAAGGCACACGGTCCTCCTGAGGGGCTGCGTGGGACAGAGGTCGGTAAAGCGCGGGGTGACGGCAGGGCGGCGGTAGCTGAGGCCCCCGGGGAGATCGCCGACGCCAGAGTGGACTTGAGAGCTCCGGCGGGTGCGGCGGGAGGAGAGGCGCGACGGGCGAGGCCTGAGGTACTGGGCGGCGCGGAGCGCGGCGGCGTCCGGGCGCGGCCGGGCGGCGCCGCTCACGGGGCCGCGGGTTTCCCGAGGCCGCGGGCTGCGTGCTGGCGCTCCCGGGCGGCGCCGCCGCGGAGCTTGGCGCGGCAGCTGGCGGCGGCCTGGCGCGTGGTGACGGCGCCCGCGGGCGGGCAGCGGCTCCCGGGGACGGCCGGGCGCAGGGCGGCGGCGCTGCGGGGCGACGGCTTCCCGAGGCTTCGGCCCGCACGGACGGCAGCGATCCCCAGGGAGAGAGACAAAGACACGCCGGTTAGAAACAGGCCAAACGCGCCGGCGCCTCCCCGCTAATTCAAGGAGCCGCCAACCCCAACTCAGCGCGATGCCATTTCTGCCCAACAGGTTGTTTGTCGTAGCCACAGGAGATGAACCTGTGTTCATCAGGGGAAGACAGCATCCAACTGAAGTGTCATTAAACATGTTCTTAGCCATTTAGGAAAAGGTATCAAAACCCTTAAATTCTTTTGACCCAGAAGTTCTAGTTTGCGAGTTTTCCCTTAAGGAATAATTATGAATACCTGCAAAATTTTCATACGGGGTATTCACTGCAATATCTATAACAGCAAAAATACAACAGGCAAAATGAAACAGCAATTTAAAGAAAAACTGGGACTATCCTGTAGCTAACAATGAGATAAAAGTCTTAAGAGTTGATACTAACCTGTTATTAAAAGAATACCGGGATATAGTATCTATTCATATGGAAAGGTATACTAGATAGAATTAAAAAAAATTGCTTAATCCTCATTTGTAGTGTATGGGAATGGGTGTATATATATGTGTGTACATGTGGATACATAACACTACACACCATACATGTATAAAATAATGGAAACACTCCAACCTGTTAGGTGGTTATCTTCAGGCGATGAGGCTACAGGTAATCTTTACAATTTCCCAAATTGTATTCAATAAGTGTATCTTTATAATAAAAAATTCAAGCAACTTAATAATAGGCATTTAGTCCATTCTTACATACCCATTCTTTCTACCAATTCAAAATTATGTTTTACGTTGTGTAGCAAAGTGATGGACATCAAAAGATTCTAAGAATGAATGAATGACTTCCACAGAAGTAATTTATCCTCCTCAAAAGTTCTGAGTAAATCACAATATTTCAGAGCCGTTTATGTCCTAAACATTATGCACTGAATCAAAACCACTGTCTTCTGTGAAGTTATACCTTTACTCGATTAAGTATTCCTACTTCAGGTGAAAAAGACTTTCTGAGTTTCTAATGAACCTAATTTGATTTGTAATCTCCACAGACTTGGGAACACAAAGTTTGCTGGGGAAAAAAAAGTTACCACACTTTTGGAACAAATGTTTTAGGCAATACCAATGTTTTAACAATGTATTCAATAATTTGCTCTTCAACTTGAAAGAACTTAGTGGGAGCAAAACTAAAGTATTACAATAAACTAGTCAAAACCTTTTATCTTGGTATTCCAGTCATAACAAATTTAAGTTTTTAGCACTTAACACCAAGGGAATCTTTTGGGTGATACTAAAATTTTATACCACCATAACAAATGGAAGGAATTATAAGGCTTTGTTATTAAACTGATAGAAGATCCATTAATACATAAATTCCAGATCTCAGAACTGTGAGATTTTCCTTAACTTTTCCATAATTTTGGATTTTCATAAATCCAAGCTTAGATGTTTATTGGAATGTTGCTTAAACAGAGGATGAGGTACTGATCAACCACACCACCCTGCAAGTTTCCTTCCCTCTGTAGGTAGGCATGGGATAAAACAATCATGTCTAGACATTCATTTTTGTAAAAATTTTTAAAAAATCATCAGAAATAAAACATACAGAAAGAAAAAATACTAACTGGCCAAAAATTTGTGTTAACCAACTGCTGGAACAAAAAGGGTATGTGAACTTTTTATAAAGCAGTGTCTCTCCAAAATCCTTATTTTACACCAAATGATTTAACATAGCAGGATTAAATGCAGATAAGACAGAAGTACATTTATTTTTGATGCTATCATCCAACTTTCATTTGGTGTGTTGTACAGCAATTTCAATTCAACATTTTTGAGTGTTATGTTTCAAGCACTGTGCTCAGACCAAAAAAAAAAAAAAGATAACTTGAGATTTCTCCCTTTGAAAAGCTCTATCTAGAAAATTACCTTCAGATTATTCAGATAACTCCAACCCTAAGGCTAACCTGAATCCCTAAATCACCCTTCAGTCCTGCCAAAGCTTTTCATCTCATTATTCTACAGACGAGCTTTCTAATTTCCTGTCATTCCTTTGCTCAGATTCATCCAGAGCATCCCACTGTTTCCACATAGCGAAGTTATTAGTTCTTATAACCTTTCAGGGGAGTCAAAGACTAGTGAGATTCTGACTAGACATGGACTTTGTCTTCCAGAAGCATGCACAGAAATGCATACATACACCATATACTTCACTGCACTAGAAACTGATTTCCTGAACATAAGCAATATACAAAAAGCAGTATTTACAAAGAAAGGAATCCCTCCTTCATCCTTTCTTGCAGGAAAACTAGTGACTTCCTGAAAGAAATTTAAAAATTTTAATGGCTCAGCAGTAAATCTCAGTAAAAACCTGGCTTGATTTGAAATTCTAATATGGTCTTTGACATAATAACACATAGATAACCTTTGATAATCAATTGTAACTTTATTCTCCATGGCCGTAAGTATTGAATTCCTTGACTCAAAAAGGTACACAGAACCAAAGCCGAATTCCATAGAATGCTTTGTCAGATGAAGGCAGCCTGTGTACTAGAACACTGAATTCCTCCCAGAGTTTCAAGCCAAAGTCAAGTCCCATTATTTCCTCTGCCTTCAATTTCAATTAAGACCTCTGGAAAGGCAGCAAATTTCTGTCTAGTAGAGAAAAACATCATATTCTGTTCCCATCTCTTGGCAATACCTCTTGGAAAGGTGGTAACAGCTGCTGACATGGAAACAAATGAGGCACAATGACATGTGGCTATCCCTTCCTCATCAGAGAAGGAAAACCATGATGCATGCCTGACGTCACAGGTGCACATCTGACCTCAGAGTGCTATCAAACTTTTTCTACCATTTGAGTAATTATCAGACAGTAGGGGAGAGAGATTATTTTGAAGATGTTGACAGCCTTTCCAATTTCCAAAGAGTCCTAAAATGAAATTGGTGATGACATGATAGAGCACATGAAAATGAGAAGCCTGATGTACCAAGAGGCATCACTAGTTTTATCCAGTTACATGATGAATGGAAATGGCATGGGGCTCATTTTTTTCCAACTCTGGAGTAAATGATATCATTTGACAAGCAGTGCCTCAATTCTCTTTCATGGACCTCATTTAAGAAACTTCACATCAAACCACTTGACTCTCCCCTCCCCTAACATACAATGTTCTCTCCCTTCTCTCATGTATTCAAATACTCAAGACCCTCAGCCATTCTAATAAGCTTTCCCTGATTAACTGCAGTCTTAAAATGACCTATCCATTTTTTTTTATGAATTCCCGCAATGTTTTCTATTTATGACTGTCCTAAAGTGTGTATTATCATGATACCATCAGCTTCAAAAATGCACTATAATCTGTATTTTTACAAACATCAGAAAGAGCTGTGGCAATTTCTCCAGTTTCCCTAAACCTATTTTGCCATTTTTAAAAGAATAACTTATCCCCAGAATGATGGAGAGGAGAAAGCTGACAATTGTTGCTGGAGTGACAGATCAACTGACCTCAATTATTCCTCTCTGTACTCATTTTGATACACAAAACTTGATTTTTCAAGTGTATATTTGCCAGATCCGTAACGTCATTGTTGACTGTTGAGTTTACCACCATTGTACTTCTACCCCATCCTACTATTCTAAGAATTCAGACCACTTTCAAAATAACTTTATGAGAAAGAATTTAAGCAGATCTGAAATGAAGATAAACTGATTAGATGGAAAGGCCTACAATTAACATCATCTATTCAAATAAGATATAAAATTATCTACATCCTAGAGCTGAGCAATAACTTGAAGATTATCTCTTTCAATAGATTCACATTATAGATGGAAGAACTGTGGAGAATGGGGTATTTTGGAATAAGAAACTTAAATTTTAAAAGTATCAATATTTCAACAACAAAAGGATAGCAGAATCATGTAAAGCCAAAAGGGATTGGCCTAATCCATTAGCTCATGGATTCAACACTAATAATAAATGCAATTAAGGAGTTAAAAGAAAAAGAAATTAAACAATGAAAGTAACTCAAAATGTGAAAGATGAGATTGATTAGTAAGCCAAAGAAATGGCCCAAAAGATCGTCTTTGACATTAAAATACATCAAGGTAACCCGAACTTAACAACAGTTACACTTATTATCATTTATTGTATGCCAGGCATTGGGCTGTTTGAATTACATTAGTGCAGTTTTATTAAACTCTAATGCAGAAAAACTTTGCTAACGGAGAAAGAAATCAAGAAAGCAAAAGCTGGCCATCTGTCTGCATTCTGGTCTACTAGAAAGGATGCTCTGAAAATTGATGAATATCTGGTCTGAGTGGCAAGTATATTCCTATGGGAAAACTGAACGTATCATACTTCCAGAGCTTGCAGATAATGGTCACTAAGAGCTGATTCAATGTTCATCAAGAAACCTTCAGATTATAGTTAGTTTTCCATGTATATTTGTCTACTGGGGGAGATTACACTGAACCATAAACAGAAGTCAGTGTCCCTGATATATCTCATGACAAACTTAAAAACTAGTATTTTGGGCTTCCCAGGAGACAAAGGTTCATATAGTCAAAGTGACGGTTTTTCCAGTAGTCATAAAAGGATGTGAGAGCTGGACCATAAAGAAGGCTGAGCTCTAAAGGATTGATGCTTTCGAACTGTGGTGCTGGAGAAGACTCTTGAGAGTCCCTTGGAGCAAGAAGATCAAAGCAGTCAATGCTAAAGGAAATAAATCCTGAATATTCACTGGAAGGACTGATGCTGAAGCTGAAGCTCCAATACTTTGGCCACCTGATGCGAAGGGCTAACACATTGGAAAAGACACTGGTAATGGGAAAGAGGGCAAGAGGAGAAGGGGGCAACAGGATGAGATAGTTGGATGGCGCCAATGAACAGGAGTTTGAGCAAACCCTGAAAGATAGTGAAGGACAAGGAAGCCTGGCCTGCTACAAACCATGGAGTTGCAAAGAGTCAGACACGACTGAGCAACTGAACCATAAAGGTGGCTCAGTGGTAAAGAACCCACCAGCCAACAGGGAGATACAGTTTGATCCCTGGGGCAGGGAGATCTCCTGGAGAAGCAAACAGCAACCTACTCCAGTATTCTTGCCTGGGAAATGCCATGGACAGAGGAGCCTGGCAGGCTACTGTGTAGGCAGTCGCTAAGATATGACTTAGCAACTAAACATCATCATTGTGGCATTTATACTTAAATATTTATCTATGAGACTGGCTAGAATGACACAGTCCTCAAGCACCCAGTCACCTTGCTAGTTGAATCAATAGTGGCCCTAGATGAACCAATAGGACCAGCTTTAGAAAGCAGTGACCATGTCAAAGTTAAGTGTGAGGTCTAGCAGGGAGGCTAGCCTGCCCTCTCTGTCTTGCTGTTCACCATCTTCAAATTACGATGCCATGTGATTTTCAAACACATGCATACAAAAACAATTTAATTCAAAATGGGAATAATGGAATAAGGAGGAACAAACTACAGCGTTGTTTCTCCATGTTCCAGTGCACTAACTTGTGAATTTAGAGTTTAGTTTCTACAGCAGAGAAGGCTGAAGATTTATTTTTGTTTTTCTGGCACCAATAAGTAACTGTTTCATCTATTAAAAGAATTAGTCAACTAAGCAAAAAGTAAATGTTCAAGAACTGGACATATAAACTTTTACTGAACAATAAATACCGAAACGTTTCTCATGTCCACAAATATATACAATATGCAGTTACTTAACAGGTTTTGTTTTTGTTTGGGGTGTTTTGTCAGTTTTTGTTTTCTAATGACATCTCCAGAGGCTCAAGATCTAGTAATAAATACAGCCAGGTCCTAACATGACTTATCACAATTCTTGACAAGATGTTCACAGCATCACATCAAGAATTCCAAAGTCAGAATGCAGTTAGGACCCTGTGTCCATGGTCAGGGAGAACACACATAGAAGTTGTACCAATGCTATGAACCTCATGGATACAATTTTATTTATACTACTACTGAATTTTAACTACTGTGGTATCAGTATGAAAATACACTTTTAGTCTGATTAACTTTTTTCCAATCAATAAGGAGTTATAATTAATACTATTTTCAAACAGAATTAGTAAATGATATGTGGAGAAGTACTGCCATCTTTAGGGAGAATGCAGGATTACTAGTAATCAAATATAAACATTCGGCCTCTATGAATCCTATCATGGACACTTGGTACGGTACGCTTTTTTTTCAATGGATTTATCTTCTGTGATACAGTTTGGTCCAAAAGATCTAAAATGAAGCAGTTTTAACAGGCCCCATTAATGTATGAAAAATAAAGCAATAATTTCACTGACAGATAAGCTAGCCAAAATAAACCGTGAATGATCGAAATTAAGGATATATGTTTATACAGATGACATGAGTCATCCCAAAAAGATTAAACATGAGTCATCTCAAAAATAAAAGTTATAAACCATTTTAAGAAACAAATGAAAAACTATATTTCTGTGATTAGCATATGAAGTTGGAGATTTTTAAATTTAGAAAATAAATATTTGTGGTTTAATATTTATAGCACCACTGCTTATCACTGGCACTGAGATATAAAGCTGTTTGGAACATACCATACAGGTTTTTACACAAGTTTAAAAGTAAATGGTTTCCCTGAAAATTTCACCTACCATTTCTCATATGGAAAAGAAAATATCCCAATAAGCTATTTTTGATAACTAGCAGTAATAATTATTATGCACATTTCACTAATTTTTTAACTTTAATATTTATCATAAGTAAATCAATGGCCATGATCTCTCTGAAAGAAACATGAAATACCACACTATGTTGCACATGAGGCCCTCAATCTGATACACTAAAAGGAAAGAGTAACACTTTGTTCGCATTAACAAAAGTTAGTTGTCTGATAGGATATATAGTAAAAGGGAAAGTTCATGGACCAAGGCATAAAAATATATGAGTTCTACAATTTTCAGACTTAATGCTAAAAAGTGAAAGAAAAACAAAAAACCCACCAGGAACAGAAGAGTGTGTATAAAGGTGAATATATACATTTATATGATTATATACACATAAAACATCACGAAAGCCCAAGAAAACTGGAAACTAACTTCTTAACTCAGGGAAGAAGAATAAGAGAACCAAGAGATAGGATAGGAAAAAACTTACCTTTCACAGTACATCTCTTTGTATTGCTTAACTTTGTTAACATGTATTCGTTGTTATCTACTAAAATCATCTTTAAGAGATATCTGGTCTCTATTCCTGACTTCTTCATTGACTTCATGCAATCACTTACCTCAGTTTTCTCCATTTAAAATGAGGTTAAACTACATCTCTAGAGTTCCCATCTACAATTCAACAGAATTCTGGCTCAAAAGAAGGTATATACAAAATGTATATACCAGATGGCTAAATAAAATAACTATGAGCCTTACTTTGCAGCCTGCTCTGTTCCCATTAGGCTACAAAAGCAGCATAGTAAGCAAAAGAGTCTGGAAAGAAAATTTATGTTTGTGAACTTGATAAAAGTTTGTCTTCTTTCTTTTTATTCTGTTCCAAAAGTAAAAATATGGTTAGTCCTGGGAGTTCCTTGATGGCCTAGTGGTTAGGATTCTGGATTTTTTACTGCTGTTGGCTTGGTTCAATCCCTGGTGGGGGAAATGAGATGTCACAAACTACACCCAACAAATACATCAATAATCTGGCTAGTCCTCCTTTTATACACATACACACACACACACAATTGCTTCTAAGGTACAGATTCTCAAAACATTTTGATACATGAGTAAATATTAAAAATAATTATAAAGAGGTAGAATCTTTGTGGAGGCTTTTAAATGGATTCTGAGGCAGGAAAAAGCTGAAAAATCACCCCTCTATTCCCCTAAAATTGGCCCAAGAACCTCCTAAAAATCCTTCATAATCTTCATAAACACAAGATACCAGCAGACCCAGGGTAGCCAAGGGTAAAGCAATAGAAGCTTTAGACCAGTAAAAACAGGACATGAAGAGAGGACACGGACATCTGAAGAATAGAAAATGGGGACAGGCCTGATGATCCATTCATTCATGACCTTACATGCTGCAGAGCAAAACTGTCAGTCTTGAGTCTCAGTGGGCTTAGAGTATAATCATGGGGACCCTGTAGTTAAATAATGATGCACTAATAACAAAGGATGAAGAGGGGGGCAAAAAAGAAAAGTGTTCCAAGTTCATCAGAGGAAGAGGTCACCATGGGCTGGAGCTACGAAGAACAGATTCACAGAAGAAGCAGAACTTAAAATCTGTGTGATAAGCAAAACGATGATGGAAACATGAACAAAATTAAGTCAGTTTAGTTTTAGTCATAGTTTGATTTTAAATAGTAACTTGGCAAAAAAAAAAAAGAATTATGTTGCCACATTTTCTTGACAGAATACAGGAGTGATGACATGCTGAAGATTTATCAAACGTGACAAACAGGCTCAAATATAAGATTAATATGCATCTAGATACAATTTTTAACAGGGCAGGGTTCTAAAGTATGAGAAAACCATACCTATTCCAGAACATTTGGCCATCCTCTTCCAGTATTTTCTTGCAAGTTACTGGCATTATTTCCTATCACAACCTTCACACTCAAGTTAGCTCCACCCAAAATGTACAAAATGAGGAAGTCAAGAGGTGCCAGTTCTACTTTTCCATTGATTACAATTGTGAGTTGGGTCTGGGTAATTCAAAGAGTTACGTGTGCTTTACTACATGAAAAAATGTCAAAACAAAACAAAACTATCCTCTCAAGAGATTCTGTAACCATATGAACTACGGAAATAATACAGAACCACACAATAACTTTAGGAAAAATATATAAATTCAAGGTGTTATTTATGAATATAGTGTTATGTGGCTTCTGCTTGATTTCCTCAACATAAATCTTACCCTTATCCTGGCTCCAGTTTAGTCTCCTCAATGCTATCAGAGGCTCCTGGTTTTTAAAATCCTTCAACAGCTACCCCAAATTTTAAAAGTATGATTCAAACTACTCACTTGGTATATAAGACCTTTCTTGATTTGGCTGTAATTCCTTTTCTTGGTTTATATGAGGTCTCATGTCCTCTGTACCTACCTGGAAAGTTTGCCTAACTAACTCTTTCAAAACTCAACTTAAAAATGAATGGATGAATTATGAAAAGCCTTCGCCAATCCCAGTGTGCCTTACAATTCCACTTCTGTGTATCCTTATAATGTGTTCTTCTTTCACAGTACTTGAAAAAAGGAACTGCACTTCTTTCTGTAATCCTAGCACCTAACTCAGTGCCTCGCACAAGCAGGAGCTCAAAATGTCTACAAAATGGATACAGTCAGCCTAAGACAGTGAAATCTGAAGAATATTCATGAAATTCTTTGACTTTTGAAACCTGAACAGGCTCCATGGGGAAGGGGAGTTTAATTTGATTATTGTGTCTATATTTTAAAATAATTTTTTCATTTTCCATTCAATAGAAGTTTGCTAAATTAAGATCTTTAATCTTTAAAAGGCAAATAAATACCTCATGTAAAACACAACTAGTCCTTCGAGTAATAAATACTTTAATTAACATGTGGTACAAAGGCCTGAATCACTCAAGAGGCTAAAAAAGAATCTGGGTTAACTCAACTTAGCAAATACCTGTTTGCCTGCATGGCTAGGGCACCACCTATGCATTTATAACAGGTAAACAAACCTTAGCTGCCACCACCCTACAGCCCCCAAATCAACTACAGTCATATCAGCATTAGCGTGAGTGTGGGGTAATGCAACTGTTGACTCATATCCTTAGGGAAATAAACGCAAATGGCAGAAGGGAGAAGCCCATTATTACTTCAGAAAGGCCAGAACTATAGACCAAGGTCCGGGAAAATGTAGGAAGCTTCTAAAGCTTTTTTGCCTTTGCTATCTCCTGTTTTCATATACTGATAAGCTATCTATTATTCATCCACTCATTCAACAAAGATTTTTTTAATGTCCCAAGCATTGTGCTAGGCACAGGCTCTATACAACTCTCCCAGTCTCTTACATAAATCTCTCCAGTGGGAAGACACATGCTAAACAAATTAATGCACAAATATAAACATAACTAAAAATTATATTAACTGACAATGTGGGAAGGAACATGAAACAGAACTATAAGGGAGATAATTTTAGACTGTGTTTATTTAGAAGTGAAATTTAAGCTGAGACCTGACAATGAGTAACTTAGTTGAGCAGTGAACACACAGTAACAACAGATCTGTCTGTGTTTTAGGAAGATAGTTCTGACAGCAGCATGGAAGACAGATTAGAGGTCAGTTAAGAGATTACTGCAGCAGTGTAGGTAAGAGATAGGAGTCCTAACTATTAATACCAAAGGTGGAGATGGCAAGGAGAAGCCAAATATGAGACACATCCAAAGGCAGGATGGACAGGCACTAACCACTGATCGATCAGGTAAAGTATGTAAGAGAGAGAAAGAAGTCAAAGTAGTTCCTAGGATTCTAATTAGCCCAGGTAACCAGGAAGGTAGGAGTGTAAATAACTAAACAGGGAACACACAGAGGAAAAACAAGCTTAAAAAGAAGCTAAGTTGGGTTTACTGAGTTTCTGTTGCTTTTAAGTAAGATATGGAGAAATATCCAGGTGGAGATGCTTGACACATAACTTTGAAAACAAATGGTCTAATAATCAGAATCACTAGACTAGAAAATAGGTCTGGGGTCATCTTCACAGAAGTAATAAATGATGCTTTAGGAGAGAGGAATCAGTGAAGGAGTATTAAAAAAGAAAAAGGAGTAAGGAAAGTCTGATCATGTTCAAAGGCCTAGAAACAAAACAAAAAGTCAGTGCCAAGAGAGGAAGAATCAGAACTCACAGAAGTGTTAGTTCAATAAATATTTATCAGCATCCACCACATTCCAGGGCTTCCCTGATGGCTCAGATGGTGAAGAGTCTGCCTGCAATGCAAGAGACTCAGGTTCGATTCCTGCGTCAGGAAGATACCTTGGAGAAGGGAATGGTTACTCACTCTAGTCTTCTTGCCTGGAGAATTCCATGGACAGAGGAGTCTACAGTCCACAAGGTTGCACAGTCAGACACAAATGAGTGACTAACACATACACACATACACGTTCCAGAGTCCTTAAGATGCTTAAAGACACAAATAGATAACTTCAATTTAGTTGTATATGGGGCACAATAGGAACACACAAAAGGGAAACCCAGCCAAACCCAGATCAGGATACACTCAATGAAAAAAACGGTGTCTGAGCTAAAGTTTTAAAATTAAGTGAAATCATGCAAAGAAAACCGGTAAGGACAAAAAAAATGAAATCAAGAGAATGCCTCTAGATTTCTGAAATGCTCAGCAGGATAAAAGGTTATACAAAAGAGCTAGAAGAAGCTGAGAGGCTAAAGTGAGTAAACTGGTAAGTGATTTAAACTGGTAAGTGATTTAAATTGGTAAGAACAGAGTCATTCTTAGAAAAAAGATGAGAACCAGATGATGAAAAAAGTGGACAAGAGATTTTGGTAGGGGAATTCCCTGGTGGTTCAGTGAATAGGAATCTACCTGCTAATGCAGGGGACATGGTTCGATCCCTAGTCCTGGAAGATTCCACAAGACATCTAGCAACTAAAGCGTGGGCACCACAACTACTGAGCCCGAGTGCTACAACCACTGAAGCCCATGCACCCAGGGCCTGTGCTCCACAATGAGAGAAGCCACTGTGATGAGAAGTCCGAGCACTGCAATGAAGACCCAGTGCAAGCAAAAATAAATAAGTAAATAAATAATTTCTAAAAAGAGATTATACTTATATTTTTTAAAAAGGTTTTGGTAGGAAGTTTACAGAAGATTTTGGGGGAAATGTTACAGAAGGGAAGGTTGAGTGAAGCTGCCAAGCTGTATGAGGATTTGGGAAGAGATGGGTAAAGAAAACTTAAATGAAGTTTGCTGAGCTTAATGTACTTGTACCTTTCTATCTTCTTAGAAGATTTCTGTAAAACTGTAAAAGGTTCATTTTCCAAAGCTTTGGAAGTCTGTCTGTTTCTTTTGGATGCAATACCATGCTGAGACCAGCCCAAAGTGATCCAGTCATAAGTGACCATGAAAATGTTGGAAACGTAAATTTCTGTAAGCATTAATGGTCATAGGGGCTTCCCTTGTGGCTCAACTGGTAAAGAATCTGTCTGCAATGCGGGAGACCAGGGTTTGATCCCTGGGTTGGAAAGATCCCCTGGAGAGGAGAAAGGCTCCCCACTCCAGTATTCTGGCCTGGAGAATTCCATGGACTGTACAGTCCATGGAGTCACAAAGAATCGGATACTACTGAGCAACTTTCACTTTTCACAATGGTCACAGAGAGGTCAAGTACAATGAAAGCAAGAAGGCATTAGGTTTAGCATTTATGTGGTCACTGATGCCCTTCAAGTGAACTTTCAACAGAAATGTAGGGGAAAGAAAAAACTACAGATGATTCACACGTGAAGGGTATAGGCATGGCTCAATATTGTCATTCATTCAATAAATATTTACTGAACTGAACGCCTACTATGTACCAGGAACTACCCTAGGTGCTGGAGAATCAATGATGACCAAGGCACAGGTCTCCTGAGAGTCTGATGGAGAGGGGAGACAACAAAATAGGCAACTACAGTAGTGAAAATAGTGCTAAAGTATTGTGAGAGCCTAATGGAAATTTAGAAAGCCAATGCCTAAAGAAAGGCAATGCCAAAGAATGTTGAAACTACCGCACAACTGCACTCATCTCACACGCTAGTAATAATGCTCAAAATTCTCCAAGTCAGGCTTCAACAGTACGTGAACTGTGAACTTCTAGATGTTCAAGCTGGATTTAGAAAAGGCAGAGGAACCAGAGAGCAAATTGCCAACATCCACCAAATCATCGAAAAAGCAAGAGAGTTCCAGAAAAACATCTGCTTTACTGACTATGCCAAAGCCTTTGACTGTGTGGATCACAACAAACTGTGGAAAATTCTTAAACAGATGGGAATAACAGACCACCTGACCTGCTTCTTGAGAAATCTGTATGCAGGTCTGGAAGCAACAGTTAGAACTGGACATGGAACAACAGACTGGTTCCAAATTGGGAAAGGAGTACGTCAAGGCTGTATATGGTCACCCTGCTTATTTAAGTTATATGCAGAGTACATCATGCAAAACACCAGGCTGGATGAAACACAAGCTGGAATCAAGATTGCTGGGAGAAATATCAATAACTTTAGATACACAGATGACACCACCCTTGTGGCAGAAAATGAATCAGAATTAAAGAGCCTCTTGATGAAAGTAAAAGAGGAGAGTGAAAAATTTGCTTTAAAACTCAACATTCAGAAAACTAAGATCATGGCATCCAGTCCCATCACTTCATGGAAAATAGATGGGGAAACAATGGAAACAGTGAGAAACTTTATTTTTTTGGCCTCCAAAATCACTGCAGATGGTGACTGCAGCCATGAAATTAAGACACTTGTTCCTTGGAAGAAAATCTAAGACCAACCTAGATAGCATATTAAAAAGAAGAGACATTGCTTTGCTGACAAAGGTCCATCTAATCAAAGCTATGGTTTTTCCAGTAGTCACATATGGATGAGTGTTGGACTCTAAAGAAAGCTGAACGCCGAAGAATTGATGCTTAACTGTGGTGTTGGAGAAGACTCTTGAGAGTCCCTTGGACTGGAAGGAGATCCAACCAGGCAATCCTAAAGGAAATCAGTCCTGAATATTCATTGGAAGGAATGATGCTGAAACTGAAACTCTAATACTTTGGCCGCCTAATGTGAACAACTGACTCATTTGGAAAGACCCTGATGCTGGGAAAGATTGAAGGCAGGAGAAGGGGATGACAGAGGATGAGATGGTTGGATAGCATCACTGACTCTATGGACATGAGTTTGAGTAAGCTCCGGGAGTTGGTGATGGACAGGGAAGCTTGGTGTGCTGCAGTCCATGGGGCTGCAAAGAGTCGGACATGACTGAGCGACTGAACTGAGCTGAATGGAAGTTTGACAGAGAAAGTAAAGAGGAACAGATGGCAGTAACTAGACTGAAGATAGTCTGGAAGGGAAGTTCATTTATTGATTGAAAGGAATTTGGGCATGTTTGTAGGTTGAGGGGGAGAAGTTTGGGGAAAGGAAGATAGAAATGGGGAGGAAGACAGAGAGAAGGGTTGCTGGAGGAAGGTTTAAGGAAGACTGGCAAGGGTAGAAGTGCTAAGTTTGGAAAAGAAGAACATGTCTTCCTTCAAAGAACCAAAGACAGAAGACAAAAAAATAATTGTGATGCCAAAGGGGAGTGTAAAGAAATGTTTCCTACTTTTGCCATGATATAGGCAAGGCTGCCTCTTATTAAGGAAGCAAAATAGGGCTGAAGGCTTTAAGAGCAAGGTAAACGTTCTGAAGAAGCGATGTGAGAATCAGATAACTGAAATAACTAATTCTAATTCCTAAGATAACATAAATAACAGGAGAGGCAATCAACAACTCTATACTTTGTTTACATTTGGGAGTGGAATATAAAAGTGAAATGTGAACTGCATTTCACAGAATTCCACAGACATGAATTAAACAAGGGCAAATCTTAAAAAAAATTATCAAAAAGTCACTAAATGCATACCCATACAGTGCGGAATTGACTATAGACTATTTATCAGGGTACACAGTCAACACAGCACTCCCATGAAACTGAACCAGTCACCATTACTTAGTAGCAACAGCAGAAGTTAGGAGGGTCAAATAGAAAAGTCAGGAAAGAAAAGCCATCAGTAACAGAAACAAAGAGAAATACACAGGCAGAGAAGCTATATAGATTAGAAGATGAGGTAATAGGAAAATAAACTTAAAAGCAAAGACATATTATGGACTAAAGTAAGCCTGAAAATAACTGATGTAATGTTCCTGCTTTTCTTCTCTCCTTCCTTCAACATTCTCTTAGCACCAATTATATGCCAGGTACGCTGGGAGGCATCAGGGATACAAAGACAAGATGTAATTCTTACTTGTAAACTCAGAATATATTCTTGTGCCCATAGCCTAATGTTTACAATAAACAATAAAACTGAAAGCTGTTCTGAATTTTGCTACTAAAAATTACGCTTTGTTCTATAAGATATTAATCGCAAAGAAGCAAAATTATATCAAAAAGTTTAACAATTTCTTGAACAATTAGCAAAAGGTGCTGCCAAAAATAAGCCACCCATAAAATAATATGCTCTAACTTAATAAACTGCTGTCCATCTTGACTTTATCACAGATGTTACATCTGACTTTTTCTTAAAACGGTTGGATCAATACCAACAAAGAGGCAACAAATATCAAATGGCAAAGCAAGATAACAGAAACTGCTTGCCAAGTACTGGAAAGTATTTTGGCAGCAAACTCACAGCAATTGTAGTGATCACTGTAACCAAATTAACATATATTTATTGAGCTCATGAGCCAGGCATTGTGCTAAGTATACTACATATATCATTAAACTTTTATAAATTCCCACAACAAACCTACATATACCATAGTTTCTAATACTGTCATTTTACAGGCAAGAAAACTGAAGCTTAGGAAAACTAAGTAATTTGCCCAAACTACAGTTAGCAAGCAAAGGAGACATGGCTTGAACTCCAGTATGCCTGATTCTTGAAAACCCATGCTTTAACCACGGTGCAATTCTGTTTTCCCAGAAGGGAATGGTGCCCGACACATGATGACACTCAGTAGTGCCTGTCGTTGAAGGAATGAATGAGACGATATAAAGCAGCTATTGCAGAGTATGCCCAAATGTGGAAAACACAAGAAGAGCAGAAGCAGTACTTTAAGGATTCACTAAATCACCAACTCAAATTGTGCAGCATAATTGTGGGTGTCTGGAAAATCGCAGCAACTGACAGAACGGCCTAATATGCTGTTACAGGAAATGGAATGGCTCTTTTTGAGTGGAAACTCCAGGCTGTCTCTGAATCTACAAAGCCAAAGATGGAAACAGCACCAGGCAGTTCAGGAAAGGACCTGCAGGTGCTGATCAGAGAACTCTTCTCACATTTTTCTCAGCATGGAAAGGATTGTTGATGCTATACTAACAAACAGTCAAGCCCACAGGTTACCTTTAATTCTATCACCTTTAAAGTGGAAGAAAATCACATAGACTGGAAAGGTTATGATATTCTGAAAGTGAAATACCGATCCCTCTTTTAGAAGTCTGGCACCAAAAACTCCCTTTTACTGGGTCCAGGGCCATGTTTTATAGCACTGACTCTGCTATCATGATCACCAACAGCAGGACCAACGTTCCCAGGAACAGCCAAAGTATGGCCAGCAACCCACAAAGAGGCCTGGTATGGGAGATTTGCCCAACAAGAATGCAGCCAATGGAACCAATCAGATGTCTCCTGTAGCAGTCTAAATTCAAGCTATATGGAGAGGGAAAGTAGCCGAAAGACACTGAGAAGGCAAGCAGCAGAAGTAATGAGGCAATTACGTACCGCACTAAGATAGCAAATGAGGTAAAAGGTTTTTTTTTTCCTTTTTTTAAAGGTAAAAGCAGAGTCTGAGGGCTAATAGCAGTCGAGAAGCCATACTCCCACTGCTAAGAGAGTAACACCCAGTCACTAGAGTTGCATTACTTTTTCCTGGTTTCTCTAGTACTTAGTTGAAATCTACATGGTGAAGCCAGTCTGTATGATTATTCCGAGACTGTCTTAAGGCCGAGCCATTTCTCTCTTATTTCCCCACAATGCTCTCAAACAAACCTCTCTTTACCAGCTATGGATCAATTTTAAAACTCTGTGCTTGCAAGAATAAAGAGAGTAGCATGATGCTTTATAAAGGGTGCACATGGATTCACACATGTGCAATCAGATGACCCGGCAACTTGAGTGGTGGCTGGGTCTCACTTCCATCTTGCAGAATCTGTGGTTTGAAGATACTGTGTTCTTTAGTTTCAGTTAACTGTCTCAGAAAGAAACGACCTTCAAAGAAGTATCTTAAACCTCACAAATTAACAATTCATATCATTACAATTATACACTTAGAAACTGAAAAGAGATCCAGGGCAGATAAAGGCAACAAAACCATCTCCTTTAAAAGTTTCTTCCTCTGGTATGTTTTTGTATGTATCCAAATTTCAAGGCAAATAAGTGATTTTGTCCACTTGCAATCATAAGGAACAACAAGTGGCTAGTCAGGACAGCCAAAGAAAGGATAAATTGGAAAATCATGAAAAGGTGGTAAGGAAAGTTTAACTTGGGGATATAAATATCGAAGATGACTCACAAATTTCACTAAGTGTGTTCATGCCTAACTCTATGACAATCCCATTTAGCCCATCTTATGTCTTCAAAGCCTGCCCATTCAAAGGAAAGGAGAATGAAGCTCAGAAAGTCTCAAACATCTACAACTGTCCAAATGTTGGGTTCCAAGGAACTCAATAAATAATCTAATGGGCAAAAGGCATGAAAATGGCATGGCCACTCTCCTACAGAAGCTTATATAGAACGATTCTAACAATTTATATGTCAAAAACCCAAGAACATTACAAAAAACTCTTCTCCCCTGAAAGTTATTTTTTTCATATAATTCAATCACTTGTACACACAATGTTCCTAGTATTTGGCTATTTTTTTTTTCCTTAGAAGTATTCCTCACTTTTTATTCTCATCCAAAATAAAAACTACCAGACACAACCAGGTACTTTGGAATTTAGGTCTATCAAAGCATCGATGTAGCCAAGAAGAGTCTCAACTTTTTAAAAATATTATTTTTGCACAGCTTAGAAAGAAACTCTAAAAGCCACAGTTCCATTTTTCAGAGCTAATTTCTTTTCAAGATAATTCCACAGATAGAAGGAATTAACTAATATTCAAAACCTGAGTTGTAAAAAGAGTTCTATGCATTTAGGCTTCACCCTGGTATAATAATTTCTCCTCTGATAATAACATTGGTACACACTCTTACGCTCAAAGTGTTACTAGATTACATAGAGCAGGACACCCAGATAGGCTGCAAGTTACTCAAGCATTCAAAGTGGGGTTATTTGTTTGTTTGGGTTTGGCTATTTTTTTCAACCACATCATTCTATTGCTTAAACCTTACAATGTTTTGCATACCAGGAATATGCTCAGATACCTGACGTAAGAATTTGACTGTCAAGAGTCATGAAGCCACACAACCCAGGAGTGGTAACCCTAGCACTTGATCTGTAGTTCAAGATAAAAGAGTTTATCCAAACTGAGGGACAAAGGTTCTCTGATGTTGCGATTATCCCCATAAACACAAATTTCTAAAATTGTCATCTTATGGTTAAAAAAAACATGATCAATAACAGACAGGTATGCCACTGAAATCTCTCAGCAGATAATTTAACAGTGCTTGGGCCTCAGCTGAAATGTGGAATACTGCCACTAATGAACTACCACTGGCACAACCTGTGAAAAGTACCGTTACTTATCTCTTCATGACACATTCACCAAAGCAGTTCCTGACTCAGCGGAAATCATGCTCTCCTGAAGAATCCACTTTTTCTACAACTAAATACTTGCTTTCAAATAATTAGCTCACCGTGTTTCAACTATGTTACTCAAAATGTGCTCCATGTCAATATTTCACACATGCCCAAAACCAAAATATTGTGTGATATAACAGACACTAATGAGAATTTTAAGACAGATGAGCTGTTTTAAGGAGTAATGATAAAAACAAGCCTAACTTACAATGAATGAGTTTAAAACTACCAATACCTTTTTCAAGATAAATGAAAAACACAGGAGTAGGAATGATAAGCCAGTAACATCAGATAAGAAGAAAACTGGTAGCAAGTAATAATATAGTTGGTTGTCATTTCCCAATTAAACACAAAAGCAGCAGCTAAAATCTAATATATAGCAATGAACTCTCTTCTAAGGAAACATTTTCATTTAAACTTAACTTTACGAGGTAATAAAAAAATCCCACATTTATACTTTGAAATCCCACATTTATACTATGATTACTTACAGCAATCATATCTAACAATTACTGTAACATGACAAAGACCACCCTAAGTGTTTTACACGTATCTCTGGTTTTCTTCTAAGAACAACTCTTATCAGGTAAGAAATATTATTGTAATTTTATAAATGAGGCTAACTAGGATGTAGAATGTTTAAATAACTTAAGTTTGCACAAGGTCACATAAGAAATAATTTGTGGATCCAAAAATTTCACCAATCTAACTCCAGACCATAACACCAAGCTGCCAACAAGTAATGCAGTCAATACTTTGCAAACAATAAAATCTGCAAATATAAGGTACACTGATTAAGGCAACCCCGTCTGTAGTCAGACTTAGAGTCAAGTCTCAATTCTGTTTACTAGCTATGTGAACTTGAATAAACCTAAACTACTGAACTTCTCTAAGCTTCTATTTTCTATTCTGTAAAGTGGGGATAAGTGGGGATAACAAAGGAACAGTTCTTACTTCATAGCGCTGTTGGTGGATTATAGGCATCAGGCATGTAAAAGACTAGCAAAGTGCTTGGTATATAGTAAGCACTCCATGAATGCTAATTACTATTGGCTAATACTAAGAAATTCTCTTTATTACTATAAACTCTCATTTTAGTACTGGTGGTACTTTCTAAAATAAATTAAATCTATCAATACTGAGATAACAAAAGTTTAGGAGATTAAGACCCAAACATCTCAAAGTATATGTATGACAGCACAACTTAGATGGAAAAGGCTACTACTTACTGTAACATCAAACATGTACTTATAGTGCCTGGGTATATATGAAACATACAAGACACTGAACAAAATTATCAAGGTGTAGTTAAAAATACACGATCAAGCAAATTAATTCTGCTGAGTGTGCACAGGCAGTAAAACCTCCAACTCTGAACCAGATGCACCTTCAGTATTCAATAAATTCCCCTCGGTTTGTGGCATGACAGTGGTGAATATATGCAGAGAAACAAGCTTGAAAAATAATATATCTGACAAATTGAGTATAGACTGATATTCAGGAAGAAATGAGCTCTCTTTTTCCACCCTCTTACCTTCTTAAAAAAATGTTTTAGTGATCTTGGTACTAATGATCTGTTAATTAACCAGAAGAGGAAAAAAAAAAAAAGATAAGAGCTAGAAGCTCAGCTCAGTCTATGCCCCGACCAGTAATGCTGAAGAAGCTGAACAGCTCTATGAAGACCTACAAGACCTTCTAGAACTAACACCCAAAAAAGATGCCCTTCTCATTACAGGGGACTAGAAAGCAAAAGTAGGAAGTCAAGGAATACCTGGAGTAACAAGCAAATTTAGCCTTGGAGTACAGAATGAAGCAGGGCAAAGGCTAATAGAGTTTTGCCAAGAGAACGCACTGGTCATAGCAAACACCCTCTTCCAACAACGTAAGAGAAGACTCTACACATGGACATCACCAGATGGTCAATACTGAAATCAGATTGATTATATTCTTTGCAGCCAAAGATGGAGAAGTTCTATATAGTCAGCAAAAACAAGATCAGGAGCAGACTGTGGCTTAGATCATGAACTCCTTATTGCCAAATTCAGATTTAAATAGAAGAAAGTAGGGAAAACCACTAGACCATTCAGGTATGACGTAAATCCAATCCCTTACAATAACACAGTGTAAGTGACAAACAGATTCAAGGGATTAGATCTGATAGACAGAGTGCCTGAAGAACTACGGACAGAGGTTCGTACATAGCACAGGAAGCAGTGATCAAGACCATCCCCAAAAAAAGAAATGTAAAAAGGCAAAATGGTTGTCTGAGGAGGCCTTACAAATAGCTAAGAAAAGAAGACAAGTGACAGGCAAAGGAGAAAAGGAGAGATACACCCATTTGAATGCAGAGTTCCAAATAGCAAGGAGAGGAAAGAAAGCCTTCCTCAGTGATCAATGCAAAGAAACAGAGGAAAACAACAGAATGGGGAAGACTAGAGATTTCTTCAAGAATATTAGAGATACCAAGGGAACATTCCATGCAAAGATGGGCTCAATAAAGGACAGAAATGGCATAGACCTCACAGAAGCAGAAGATAATAAGAGGTGTCAAGAATACACAGAAGAAGTATACAAAAAACATCTTCATGACCCAGATAGCCATGATCGTGTGATCACTCAAGTAGAGCCAGACATCCTGGAATGCAAAGCCAAGTGGGCCTTAGGAAGCATCACTATGAACAAAGCTAGTGGAGGTGATGGAATTCCAGTTGAGCTATTTCAAATCCTAAAAGACAATGCTGTGCAAGTGCTTTACTCAATATGCAAGCAAATTTGGAAAACTCAGTAGTGGCCACAGGACTAGAAAAGGTCAGTTTTCATTCCAGTCCCTAAGAACAGCGATGCCAGAGAATGCTCAAACTACCACACAATTGCACTCATCTCACACACTAGCAAAGTAATGCTCAAAATTCTCCAAGCCAGGCTTCAACAGTATGTGAACTGTGAACTTCCAGATGTTCAAGCTAGATTTAGAAACGGCAGAGGAACCAGAGATCAAATTGCCAACATCTAATGGATCATTGAAAAAGCAAGAGTTCCAGAAAACCATCTACTACTGCTTTATTGACTATGCCAAAGCCTTGAACTGTGTGGATCACAAGAAACTGTGGAAAATTCTTCAAGAGATGGGAATAACAGACCACCTGACCTGCCTCCTGAGAAATCTGTATGCAGGTCAAGAAGCAACAGTTAGAACTGGACATGGAACAACAGACTGGTTCCAAATCGGGAAAGGAGTACGTTAAGGCTGTATTTTGTCACCCTGCTCATTTAACTTATATGCAGAGTACATCATGTGAAATGCCAGGCTGGATGAAGCACAAGCTGGAATCAAGATTGCCAGGAGAAATATCAATAACTTTAGATATGCAGATGATACCACCCTTATGTCAGAAAGTGAAGAGGAACTAAAAAGCCTCTTGATGAAAGTGGAGGAGGAGAGTGAAAAATTTGCTTTAAAACTCAACATTCAGAAAACTAAGATCATGGCATCTGGTCCCATCACTTCACCGAAAATAATGGGGAAACAATGGAAACAGAAACTATTTGGGGGGGCTCCAAAACCACTGCAGATGGTGACTGCAGCCATGAAATTAAAAGATGCTTGCTCCTTGGAAGAAAAGTTATGACCAACCTAGACAGCATTAAGAAGCAGAGACATTACTTTGCCAACAAAGGTCCATCTAGTCGAAGCTATGGTTTTTCCAATAGTCATGTATGGATGTGAGACTTGGACTCTCAAGAAAACTGAGCACTGAAGAATTGATGCTTTTGAACTGTGGTGCTGAAGACTCTTGAAAGTCCCTTGGAATGCAAGGAGATCCAACCAGTCCATCCTAAAGGAGATTAACCCTGAATATTCATTGAAGGACTGATGTTGAAGCTGAAACTCCCATACTTTGGCCACCTGGTGTGAAGAACTGACCCATTTGAAAAGACCCTGATGCTAGGAAAGATCGAAGGCGGGAGGAGAAGGGGACAACAGAGGATGAGATGGTTGTACGGTCTCACCAATGTGATGGACATGAGTTTGAGTAGGTTCTGGGAGTTGGTGATGGACAGAGAAGCCTGGCATGCTGCAGTCCATGGAGGTGCAAAGAGTTGGACACAACTGAGCAACTGAACTGAACTGAGAAGCTCACAACAGAGGTGAAAGGAAAAGAGTGCAGAAACAAATTATAAGGGAGAAGAGTAAAGAATTTGGAAAATTAGAAAAGCCAAAGTAATTGTTCTTGTTTAGTTGCTAAGTTGTGTCCAACTCTTTGTGACTCCAAGGACTGTAGCCCACCAGGTCTCTGTCCATGGATTTCTCAGGCAAGAATTCTGCTGGGTTTGTAATTTCCTCCTCCAAGGGATCTTCCTGACCAAGGGATCAAAAAGCATCTCTGGCACTGGCAGGCAGATACTTTACTGTTGAGACACTAGGGAAGCCCAGTTTAAATGAAACACATTTTATTCTAGAATTCTGTCATGGGCCAAATGCCTTAGAAACCAAACAGCTAATAGCCAATCTTAAGACTGCTGACAGGGGTACTCTTTCTACCCCCTTCTGATGTCTATGTCAGAAGCTTTCTCTATCCCTTTTATACTTTAATAAACTCTATTGCACAAAAAAAAAAAAAAAAAAAGGGAGAAAAAGAGGAAAAAAAAAAAAAAAGACTGCTGACACTTACTCCTCTTCTATCTTGAGGTTTCCATTAGCTTTCAAAGTCAGAGAAGAGAGAAAGAATACCACAGAATAGAAAAGGATTTTGTCCAACAGCACAGCCAACTTCACACTGCCCATATTTTACAGCTCAGCCAGAGGTCAACTATGAGACCCTGTCTGAATCATAATCCTGGTAATCTAAAGATTCCACTAGAAAAGTAAATTCTAAAACTCTAAGGATCTAGATTATTTCCTTAGGCCACTACAGGAAACCTGGAGACCTAGTTTCTACAGTTTCAGAAGCATTTCAAATCTTTCTCAGTGGTCATGCCATTTGAAGGCATTTTTTGTAACTTCATAGCAGGAAATGATACTTACTTGGGCCTCTATCTCCATATCTACTTGCCGTAACAACTACTGGGAAAGCTCTCTCTATATACCTACAAGCTCAAACCATAGCAAAACCATAAACTTCCCACTACTGCATCCATAGGCTCTCTAAAGCAAACTGAGAAGAGCCTACTGACCATAAAGCAATGTAATAAATACACATTCTTAAAGTGAAGGCACTTCTCAACAACAGAGGCAAGGTGTCAACTGCAAATTTGGTGTGTATTGTGTGTGCATATATACATGAGCCAAATTTTATATATATGGGGGTGTGTATATATATATGAGCCAAAATTTATATGTGTGTGTGTGTATATATATATATATATAAAATATGAGCAAAATCCTATCTTTATGTGTGTTTATATAAAAATAAATAAAACCAGGCTAAAAATTAAGGATGGATAATTTATTATTCTTTAAGAATGTACACAGTCTTTTAAAAGGTTTTGTTCTTGAAGCAGGGAGAAAGCAGGGGGAAAGGGACATGAACCCCAAAAATGGTTACTGTGCATTCAAAGTGTATCTGCAATGTTAAACAGTCAGCACCTGCTTAGGGAACTCCCCAGCAGTCTAATGGTTAGGACTCCACACTCTCACTGCTAAGGGCCCAGGTTTGAAACCTGGTCAGGGAACTAACATCCCACAAGCAGCATAGCAAGGTCAAATAAAAAAATAAACAAAAAAAAAACACCTGCTTGGTGTCAGCCATACTAGTCCAGTTCTCACTTGCACTACACAAACTTAAAAAGTTGAAGTGCAAGCCATACCTTTTATTGTTTTTCCTCTTCCACCAATATAATTTAGGAGTAAAAGATATCTTTAGGAAAGAAGGTAAGTTGAATTCTATAGAAAAACTGTTGATCAAACAGCAGCAAAGGTAGATATAATTTGTACCTAGAGACAGATCTTAAAGTAAGGTGTTCTTGATAGTTCTTTACCTGATTAACCACTGCCCCTCCTCACTCCACAACAAAAAGTGCTACAAATACTTGCTTATACAGCCTACATGCAAAAAGCGTCTGGCACAAATTTCTTAGGCCTTTTCTCAAAAGCCTCAAGCCTGATCCTCTTGAGATGACAAAGTCCAAGAGTCAAAATAAAACCAAAAAGTTAAGGATGAAGACCAGAAAGGAATAGGAAGAACGAAGAATTTCCAATCACTTCTTACATGTTCATTCTACTCTTCTTAATTGGTCTGAGTTCTCAAACTCCTATGTCTCCCATGATCCATTAATTTAGCTGTTATGATAAAATATTCTTAATCTCTCCAGGCCCTTCTCATTTAGACAAGTCCTGACATAGTAGCATTTTTTTTTTAAACTCTATGACCCAGATGAAATCTTTTTATAGTCCTTGGAACCCTTGATGCTCCATCCTAAATTCCTGCTCTGTGGCCCTAATGTTATGACAGAGGAGACAAACTATGTGAATGGTCCTGTGAAAACAAGTGAGTGGAGGAAGGGAATTGCAGCAATTGGGCTCCACGAGCATCAGGCTATTTCTCTTTCTTCCCTACAGGATTTAACAAGTAAAGCAGAAAGGAAAAGGCTGGCATACACATGGGAGGCCACAGCAAAGAGCTACCCCAAGGCTTTTAGGAATCCTCATTATCTTTTCACTTGTTACATGCAGTTAAGTCTGGAAAAATATCTTTGGAATATGTCTTGTGTGTAGGAATGCATAAAAGATAACACCTTGCAAAAGTCAAACATACAGGTTTAATAATGTGCCACTAATGAAGATGGTTTATAAATGAAATAACACCTACAACATTTAGTTCCCTAAATATATTATGCTATTAATCATTAAAGTTAGACCTGTAAGTACAAGTTTTCCATATGTGGAAAAGTAAATGTTTTTAAATTAAAGAGAAATTATCACTCTAACTCTTAAAAATAAAACGATCAGGATAAATTTCAAGTGTAGCCGCTCAGTCACTGAATAAATTTAAATTTGATAATAAAACATCTAAGTTTCAACCAATGCACCTTCGCTGAAGCACATTTAGCTGAAATAACTTCGAGTCTGGTTTATTTCCATCACATATAGTACATTTTTCCAACAAGAGCACGTACATTCAATATAGAACATTTCCAGCAAGTTACAGTCTTTCTACTTTCCTTTCACAGTATATTTTAGTGCAAAGCACTGGGAAGGTAAATGCTTTTCTAGCTATAAAATCATTTTATTATGACCTTGTGGATCTTCAACATTTTAAAATTTTATACAAAAAGTATATAGATGGACAGGGTCCCTCCTAAGTCCACATGTGAACCTACATAAAAACACGGTATATTCTCCTGCTGTACCTTTTAAAATTATAATTTGACAAAAATTACTAAAAATTATTAAAAAATAAAGTAATTCCTAAAAAGTACAAAGTATTGATACACAAAAACCTGCCCAATATTTCATTAAAGATAGATGTACTTCTGTTTTCCCTAAAATCTTGATTACAAAAATGGACAAAAATTCATTATTTTTTAAATTTTACAGTAGGAATCAAATATTATCTAAAGCGGTCATCTAAGATTTTACTTGGGAGAGGGGGAAAAAGCAGGGTTTACACCCCAATCTTTCTTTTTTAGCAATATTTAAAGAAATAAACTAATATTGTAAGAAGTGGTTGTGCAGGGATTGTCTGCATCCATAAAATTTCAGTAAGCTATTTACTGCCTTCATATTAACACCAGTAAATGTGCGGTCTTTAAAAAAAAAAACCTGAAAATTTAAGTTGCATCTATCATTAAAGTGCTTTGAATGAAATTTAAAGAAATATAGGGGAATGTTTAATTTTCATAAAAACCTCAGATGTTTACAAATGAACAATATGATGATCCATGGGTGAAAATGAACTGCAACTTTCCTGTAGTATAAATTTTGAAATGAAACTTTCAAACATTTAAGTGCTGTAGAACTAGTTAGAAATAAATGAATGTAAAAATAATTACAAATACTTAGCAGGCTAAATATTTATAATGTGCTGATATTAAATTATCTTTTGGTCCTAACATACACTCAAGGAAATTATGTATCTGTACAATCCAGATAAAAATTCTGCCAAATGAAGGGGGAACAAAACTAAAATTGCTAAGATAAAGTCTTTGTTAATTAAAAATCACCAGTGGTGATCTTTTCTTCAGGTTGTTGATCATTAAATTAATCAACAAACTGTTGGAAAACAAAATTTGCACCATTTGTGTAGAAAATGTAGACCAAATGCACAAGGGTGGTTAGTTGATGGATTGTGATGACAGTACTTAATGTCACAGCTACTTGAAAGTGCTGGAAGAGGCAGTGCCTTACAAACAAGTGGTTAGATGGTTATTATTTTAGTCAGAAAACAGCAGTTACAGTCATATGTTTATCCAAATTTTTTCTTTTTTTCCTCATAGTACCATTTGAAGATGTTTAGTGGTTCTAACACCAATTTAAAGTCTTTCCACAAAAATGAACTCCAAACCTTTTCGTACATCACTTGAAGTTATCTGAGGAGAAATGGGAATAAATGAACACTTTTGAGTTTACCAATAAAACCTTATTTTTAGAACTATACAATAATTCTTCTAAAGGATGATTTCATCTCAAGTTTTCCACACAAAAAAAATGTGCGATAGTCAAACCACAACATTTAACCTACTCAGCACTCAAAACTAAGTATACTGCTTTAGAACCTGAACCCAAAACTAATTTAATACTAATTAAATATATTAAATGCCTTAATACGAGGGACACAGGTACTGAAGGTAAACTTTAAAAATACAGGGAGATTTGCAAAAACAAGTACAGGGAGTCTATGCTTTATTTTATATTGCATTTTAAAAATCTAATTTGTTCCAAAACCCTCTAAAAAAGTAATATTATTTTCTTTCTTCCTAATAGGGATTTTACTTTTCAACACACAACCATAAAAAAAAAGAAAAAAACCTACTTAATAATATTAACTATGTTGAAATGATCACCAAAAGTTTATTTAAACAAAAAGGTAAAAATAAAGAGGATCTGGGACCTAAACAATCACTTTCCATAGATCAAAACTAAAACACAGTAACTAACACATACTTCCAAGGAAAAGGAAAAATAATCCAAACTTTTGTTTATCGAGTTTTCTCCTTTGCCTGGAAGCACTATGTTAAACGTAAATAATAAATGCTAACTGTCCTAAATTCAATTTGGGGGTTGTATTTTTTCTGAGTGCAGCACTTTATTTAGCCGTCACATTAATTTTTACAATAATTACAGTGCCTCAAAAGACGTTTTTCCTATAATTATCGTCTTCACAAATTCATTCTAATATACTTAACTTTCCCACAATGTATTAATTAGTAGACTAAGTCACTGAATCAAATTAAACCTGTGCAAAGTTAGTTAAACAGAAGACTTCTATTGTAAACATAAGCCAATATTAATGTATATATTTTACAACATTGAGAGGAAATCACTGACCCTGTGCCATCTATCTATAACTATATTGCATTGTCCTGTGGAAGATTAAGTTCTGAAGTTAACTTTTGTTCCCAAGCCATTGGAATAAAGGTCACTGAAGAGGTAAATGCAATATGCATATTACTCTTGCAGTTCCCACTGCCGTAAGATATATGGAAGCAAACGTGTTAAAATGGAACCAGCTATAAATTATGGTCAAATGATTTTTTTAGTTCGATGGGGGGAAATAAAGCAAAACTCTGTAACTGTTCCTCACCAGACAAGAGCCTTAGATCTTGTACTTCGGCCTTTGGTTTTGTTTCCTTCAGGTGAATTGGAAGCATTTGCCTTATGAGTTTTCTTATGATGTTCAAGATAAGTCTTTTTGGCAAATGCCTTTCCACATTTATTGCATCTGTGAAGAGAAAAGTTTTTTGTGACTTTTACTTCAATACCAACATCAGCTACTTCATACTTTTTACTAGGAGAGTTAGAAGTGCCATCATGTTTTGAATCACTATGTTTTGCTTCGTCTCTCGAAGGGCCTCTTTTTGTCACTTTATTTAGAACAAAATCAATGGGCTTTTTTATAGCTCTGATCTCTAAACTGGCTGTTATTTTCCCAAGATAACGGGATGACTTTTTATGAACCACAGTTATATGTCGTATCACATCACGCTTCCGACGGGTTTCATAAGTGCAAAGAGGACACTTGTAGAATTTAACATAAATGTTATTCCCATCTGTGTGCAATTCAATGTGTTTAGTCAAGTTCTGTTTCGAAGTAAACTGACGTTTACAAAGTTTACAGTAAAGTTGCTTAAAATCAAAGCCAGCTGAAAGTTTTGGTTTCCTGGTTTTTTGCTGGCCACCTGCAGCAGACAGACTAGTTGATTTAGGGCTTTCAGAGTCTTGTTTAACTTTATTTTTCTGTGCTGCCGGTGTGTTCTTTTTTTCATTTGAATGATTTGTTCCCTTTAATTCATTCTGTGGAGAATGGGTAATGGAAGGGGGTGAAGATTCTACAGAATCTGCTGGTTCAACTTTAACTTTTATTTCTGAACTGCTGGCAGTATTATTGGGGCCTTTCTCTCTTTTAGAGTTTGTTCCAGAAAGAGTTATCTTGTGGACAATTTGCATATGTCTTTTAAGCATTATTTGTGAACTATATTTCCTCTTGCAAAGAAGGCATTTGCATGCAGTTAAATTGTATTCAGCCTTTGAAGACGACTTTTGTTTTCGAGTCTTAAAAGATTTTTTAGGAGAAACAGAATCCAGGAACAAAGGTTGCCCAGGCTTTGTTGCTATATCAGGAGTAATTGAATCCCTCCTTAGTCCTCTATGAACTTCATCAAAATGCCTCCTTACATTCGCTTTTGTAGCAAATGATTTACAACATACTGGACAACTCCTACTTAATGGAACTAGAACATTCTTACTGCGTCCTTTAGAGGACTGGTTTGGATTCTTTCGTGTTTCAATGTACTTTTTTAGTTCTTCCATCTTTTTCTTGTGTACTTTTCGAATGTGACGACGAACACCTCGTCTGGAATTGAAATCTTTTCTACAAAGACAACATATCAACTGGTGACCAAAATCAGAATTGTCAGAAGTTTCCAAGTCAGCCTGTGATTCCTGCGGTTGTTCATCAGATGGAGGTGCAACATCATCTGCAACAATTTCAACAGGAGGGGGCTCTACAGTTTCCACCTCTGTGTCTGTAACTGGAACTGTTTTAGACTGTTCAGTGCTAGTTTCCTGTATTTGAACTTCAGGCTGTTCAGGAGTACTGCTTGACTCTGTGACTTCAGTGGGATTATCAGTCCTTGAAATATATTGAAACACTGCATTTTGATTAGTTTCTATAGGTTCTAGCTTAATAATGTATTCTCGCTTGTCCACACTTGGATATATGGCTTCTAGGAGGTCGTTTATGGCTTGGCTTTGTTTATCATTTACATCAGGAAGGTCTGTTAAGGAAAAAACAACATTTTAATCTGAAATAATTAGCCTGCTCTAGTCCTCTAATATTTTTAAATGTATTATTAACCTGTCTTAAAGTTTATTATTAATTTGTATTTATTTTTACAAGAGTATTATCTACTTCTCAGTATTTTATGAGGCTGAAAAACTAGTACTGATTAAATTAAAATTTGCTTTAATTTAAAATCTCATCATGGTACACAAATGTTAAGGAATAGATACAATCTGAAGAGCTACTTCTAATATAAGGGCCCTTAAATAAAATATTTAAGCAGATGGGTTTCCCAAACAATAAAAATAATACTTCATATTTTTAGGCTAGCAAAGGAAAGTCAAAAGTTCTCATAACCCAAGATGGATAAGATACCATGAAGTATGTTAGTATAAAAATCATTTTTTTAAAGAAAACATAACAGCATTCCTATTAACTTAATCCATAATAATCTAATCTAATTGTATGGGGACATTTGAACATCTTATGGAGAAAGAAAAAGAAAAAGATTTTATAGAAAAACACAGAAACACAAATAATGATGTATAGAAGTGTCTGCTAAATTCAGTCTTAACATGGCACAACTCTATTAAACCAATGATTAAAAACTACAAATTAATTCCAAAAACAGAGCTAGTTTTACTTTCTTATGCAATATAATTACTCTGGTCTGTAGGCAACCTAACAGTCATATTGTAACAGAGTTGACTAACACTGGTTATGTTCCTACATACAATGCTAAAATCTAGCTACAAATACAACATCAAATCTGATAACCACTTAGAAATCAAGAAATGACTTATCATAGCTCTTCTAGTCTACTAATCTTTCTTTTTAAAATGGATAAAGTAGAGTCTGTAAGAAGAATACTTTCACACAAGTATTTCTAGAGTAAGTATTACAGAAGAGTATACAGTAATCCAGCAAATCCATTTATCTAATTCCCTCTAAAATTCAACTAACTTTAGTTCACACCAAAAACTAACACAGAATAACTACCAGAAAGTTAATTAAATTCCTACTAGTTCCTTAATTGCAAGGTTAGATTTGAAACTAATTTCTAGACTGCCTTTTCATTCACATCTCAAGGATAAAAGAAGTATAGTAAAATATAACAGGGGAAGGAAAATTTTCGAGACAAATATGAAATTTTTGTTTCATCTATTTCCTATCATATACTTTAAATCACTTCACGCTAATAATTAAAGCGGTACTTTTGCTATTTGGAGTTCTGCACTCTATTCCCTTCCACAAAAGATTAAGTTGAAAAATGCACAAAACCCACAATACAACTGAAATATCAAACTGATAAAAATAACTTCTACATTTTGTTAAGTCCACAAGAGTTAAATCCCTGAACAAAAAACAATGAAAGTAATCTATGACTTAATAAAATATTTTAAGGAATTTATGTTAGGTCTTTAAAGCAAGAAAATATCATTACATACACTGCAACTTAATCATACAAAGACAATATACTTAACTCAACAAACATTTGGTTACACAAAAACTTCATTAGCTTACTACCTGCCTTTATTACATAAAGCTATTTCAGATTAGCTTTCAACACAATCCAATTTCTGGTAAAATGACATATCAAGTAAATTTCACTGAGAATAAAACTGATCTTCAAATCAAGACCCAGGAAACATTAGAAGGATTATCAAATATTTTTTAATGCTCTCCACAATTCCCCAAAAATCAATTGATTTACTCATTCTTTGTTCTATATTCAACCTTCTCATTTACTTAAGGAGAATCTAAGTAAACAATGAGTCATATCTGGTAACAAGCTGCTAAGAAGTAAAAATACAAACACCCCCATCAAGTATCAATATTTTAATTTACAAAAATCCTGAATATAAACTGTATAGTCCACATAAACATTCAAAAACAATATCCAATATTTTAATACAAATAAACATGGTAAAAATCTAACTTCATTTATCTTTAGCAAAATCCAAATGACAGATATTAAAAACCAGACATTAAATTACCTCTTTAAGAAATCAAATACATAACATTGAGTTAAGTATTTTATTTTGTTCTCCATCACTAAGTCATCTGTAACTAGATACTGATACCATTCTGATGTGAATGTGCAGCTATAGTATAAGAACACACAGTAAATGTGTAAATGAGCATATGAATAAAACTTACTGTCATCCATCTGCAGACTTGGTGGGCAGTAGAATTTTTTATGGGTAATTAAATTTGGCAATCCTCTGAAGAGACTGCGGCATAATTTACATTCAAAAATAGTGTCCACATCTTTTAATAAAATATGCTTAAGTTGTTTAGTTCCTGAGGGAAAAAAGAAAACACAAAGGTAACTTTAACATACTTTTAAACTGGAAAATCACTGCTGACAATCCAGAACTGTGGTTTTACTCTTTAAAAACAAAATGCAGGCACTGCCAGTATCTACCACACTATACTCAAAAATAAGTTATAAACTACATTCTAAGCAAAATTTTATCACTTGGATGTTGCTGCTGCTGCTGCTAAGCTGCTTCAGTCGTGTCCGACTCTGTGCGACCCCACAGACAACAGCCCACCAGGCTCCCCCATCCCTGGGATTCTCCAGGCAAGAACACTGAAGCAGGCTGCCATTTCCTTCTCCAATGAATGAAGTGAAAAGGGAAAGTGAAGTCGCTCAGTCATGTCTGACTCTTAGCGACCCCATGGACTGCAGTCTACCAGGCTCCTCCGTCCATGGGATTTTCCAGGCAAGAGTACTGGAGAGGGTTGCCATTGCCTTCTCCCACTTGGATGTTAGGACACCTGAAACTGATGGTCTTTTTCTAATTCAGCAGCCAATCAACTCCTGGGATATCTTGGCAATGGTTCTAGTATCTGCTTGATCATCACAATGACCTGGTAATAAAAATGTACATGACCCACTCCTGGAGATTCTGATGCAACAAGACCTGGAGTGGTACAGAAGAATTAAATGTCACCTCAACCCAAGTTTTTGGCTGGTTCTTCCAGCTCTCTTTTGTACTACAAAGTAACCATGAAGTAACACATTTTCCCCTGATTACTTAAAGAAGGTCAAAACTGTCTCACAAGATTATCTGTGCCTTTCTTTTTAAATTCAGCTCAAACTACTTGCAGTTCTGGGCCAACATGGGATTATGATCATTTAGTGGACAGTAAAGAATCCTTGGTCCATGTTTTTGAATTTTGCTTAGGTCTCTTAATACTACTAGAAATTTATTCAAAGCCTTTCTCCCTAAAATACTCACCCTAATTGCAATTAATTAAATATTGACAGAACTACTAGTTTAAAGCCTGTCTTCCACTAGACTATAAATTCCAAAGTGGCCAAGACCAAGCCTGTCTTATTTACAAAGTTCTCAGCTCTAACAGGAGAAGGCAATGGCACCCCACTCCAGTACTCTTGCCTGGAAAATCCTGTGGATGGAGGAGCCTGGTAGGTTGCAGTCCGTGGGGTTGCTAACAGTCGGACACAACTAAGCGACTTCTTTCACTTTTCACTCTAACTCATTGGAGAAGGAAATGGCAACCCACTCCAGTGTTCTTGCCAGGAGAATCCCAGGGACGGCAGAGCCTGGTGTGACGTCTATGTGGTTGCACAGAGTCGGACACGACTGAAGGGACTTAGCAGCAGCAGCAGCAGCTCTAATAACACTGAATAAATATTCATTGAAGAAAAGCCACCTATCTACAGAATATAAGCATTATGATGGAAGGTCAAAAGGCAGGCGGAAAATAAACAGCAACAAGCACTCCTGAAGTATTTAAAATAAAACACAAATAGAACCTCTTTTGTCACTACTTCCTACTGGTCTCTGACACAGGTAAATGGACAAAATTGATCTGTGTTCACTAATTAGTGAGCCTTCAGTTTCTTAAAAATAATAATAAAAATAATATTGAATTAAATAGGAAAAAAACAAAAGTGTCCTGAAAAAAACCATGAAGTCTATCCAGGGGCACAGTGACTATTAGGCTTTGGGACTACTAAGAGAATAAACACAATCTCAGTAGGATAATTAATACTGTAGGATCCATAGAAGTTAAGCATTTCTGATTTAATCTTCTGTGATTTATTTACCTTTAATTTTTCATGTTCATCATGTTGCATTTTATCATCATTTTGAAGACATTAGCCTTCAAATTTCTATTGCAAAAAGATTACCACATTATCATAATTTTACTAAGTCTTTAGAGATTCCAATATATCATCTAGCTGTGTGGCCTTAAAGAGTTATATAACCTTTGCACTTTGGTTTATTCATCTTATAAAACAAATCAAACCTATCTTGGAGAATATGAAAGAAAATATGAACCTAAATTCCAGAAGAATTAAATTATAAATCCAGATTTCTACTGAGAAAAAAATATATATATAATGAAATAATTTCTACCACTTCCCAAATCCAATTCAAAGTTTATTCCACAGGATCATACTACCACAAAACCAGAAAACATTTATTTTAAAAGATTCAGAGGATAACTTGGGTATTATCCATTGTGTAAAAGTAAGTTCACACACACACACACTTCTCTAGTCTATTTCACATTACAAAATATATTGGCAATAAATTGCTAATATATTTAGTTCATAGTTAACCTCATAAGTGATTGACAAACTATGAGAGGTAGGCTGATAATAAAGAACACTTTAGATAAACTTCTGTAATTGATCTACATATAATTCTTAGTAAGTATAGGTGGATGTATTACAGACAGAAGAAAACATGGGAAAATTTTGCATATTTTAATCCTAAATTAAAAAACCAGCTAGACCCATACTACAAATTCAATTCTGCCTTTAAAGATACTAAACTGTTTAAAAGGATTGAAGGAAACAGAAATAATCTGAACTAGGTTTAGCTATGACTAGAAAGTACAACATGAAGTTATACATAAAAAACGTTATTTGTAAAAACTTAAGACTGCATCCCTAAATCAGATATCATCTACCAGGTTATCTCAACCAACCATAACAACAAAAAAAAGTATTTGATTCTAACCTTGACTAATTAATCTTAATTATCAAATCACAAAAAATACTCTACCACCCTCACACCACTTATGCACATACAAACACAGTTGTGTTGAACCAAGCAAACCAAATTTCTTTCAGGTCCTTCAATTCACCAAATTCTCTCACTTTTCAGACCTTCTCCTATGTTTCTTTCTCTCTGCCTATAACATTCTCCCCATTTCCCTGGTCTGGTCCACTTCTAATAATCCTTCAGATTCCAGGTTAGATGTCATTTCCTCCAGGAAGCCTTCTCAGACCCCTCCTGTTCCCTGTTAAGAATTCTTCCTCTATATTCCCAGAGTACCCTGTACACCTATACTATATTATCTCACTGTTTTGTGATTACTTTTATCTCCATTAAACTGGAAACTCGAAGAGGACAGAGACGATATCTTTTATGTTCCCCACTGTATTCACAGCTTTCAGGACCATGCCTGATGGGCATTTGTTAGACATACTGGTGAGCTCTCTCTATGTTTAAGAAAATCTTCCCTATAAATTTTTTTTAAAATCCATATAAAGTTAACCAGAAAGTAAAAAATGGGACCTGAGTGATTTTCCAATTCTGCTTATATGTATTACAAATGAGAAGAATAAGATGTGCCCTCACTCCATAAACACAGGCAAAAGTTATTCCTTAAGTTGGTTTCAGTTACCATTTAAGGTTTTGTTGGTTTCCCACGGGGACATAATGGCTTTATTCTAATCAGCTACCATTTTCTGATTGCTTTGCTCACTAACAGTTTGACACAGCCAACCAACTATGCCTCTGCCAATAGTTAAAACCTACTCTAACCTGAAAAAAGAGACAAGACAGCAACAAAAGTTCACCCAAACAGCAACAAAAATTCCTCCACAACTCTTAATCCTGAGAGAAAGAGAGCCGTGCAGCCTTACTCCTAATTATTCCTTCTCCTATAAATAACTCTCTTTCTCACCTTAGATTTTTAAATCATCTTAGAAGTCACTACATACTACTTACACCGTTTACATAGATCATCAATTCAGTATCTTTCGAAAAACCAGCCCTCCAAAGAGAAGGCTTTTGACGCCTGTAACTAATTAATGAACATTTCAGATCCTCACACATAATGGGCGCTCAATAAAATTTAGTTAAACCTCATTGAAGGTTTAATCCTGTGCTATCAATTAAAGTAAAATACACTGTATATACTGATATAAAGTTTAAAAAAAATTTTTTTCAAAACGGATCAGTATTCAATTTCACATTAGGTTGCATGTCAGATGCTTGACATAAGATAATATTAATTCTAACTCTTCTGTGCTAAGAGACAATCTGAAGACACTGCAGCACAGTTTACATTCAAAAATAGCGTCTACACCTTTTAATAAAATATGCTTAAGTTGTTTAGTTAGGACAAAGTGAAAGTGAAGTCACTAAGTCCAGTCTAACTCTTTGTGACCCCATGGACTATAGCCTAACCAGGTTCCTCTGTCCATGGGAATTTCCAGGCAAGCGCACTGGAGTGGGTTGCCATTTCCTTCTCCAAGTTATCTTCCCAACCCAGGGATTGAACCCGGGTGTCCCACACTGCAGGCAGATGTTTTCCCATCAGAGAAGCCCAAACACATAGAAGCTTTCCTTTTCTCCCTTAATATACTGATATGTTGGTCAATGACCCTTTTAAGTTGCAGCAATAACGGTTTTTAAATAGTACACTGTATGCTTTATTGTTGATTCACACATGAACTCGGTTTCTTTAGGATGACTGTTGAACCACAATATCATTCCCAACATTGCAAGCAAATCTATAATTCCTGTCACACCCGCTGAATTCCAAGACCAGTATGAAGGGAATTTCTAACTGATCATCCATCCTTAATATAAGAAAACTTCAAAATTGTTCCTTTAAAACCACTACCTACAAGGGTTGGTTAAAAAAAATTACTAAATTAATTATGAACACTTCTACATGCTACAATAAATTTATAAGCAGAATGAAATTGTTTTAGTGCCTATGTGGTGAAACATTTGTTTAGTCTAACACACATTTACTGAACATCTATTAAATACCAGGTATAATGTTATTCACTGAAGACATGAAAGTGAAGGATATGATCTATGTCCTTGAGAAATTCCCAAACCAACATGAATGGCTGCTCTCCTAGGAACACAGCCTCAGGTGAGATGCTTTGAAGAGGAATGTAGTAACAAATAAAATAAAGCTACATTTTTCTTATCTATCCCCAAAATATGCAATCTGATTTTAAATTTCCTACAACTGCTTTGTATCAACTAAAAGCAAAAAAAAAAAAAAAAATCCATCATATGATACAGCAGTTATGTACCTCTAATAAGTCATACTTTCGTCCCAAGCTTTTGCTTACAGAATCAGGACTAAGGCATCACCATCCAGTCACAGTTTACATTAACTGAAAGAAATGTCACTTTAGCAATAAAAAACACACAAAATCTCTAAGAAACTAAAGACCAAACTTAAATTTAGTTAGATAATGACAATAGCAAACATCACACAAAGCCAATTCTCACTTTTCACTGCAATTTATTCCTCCCTAAGATTCAAAAAGTCACTGTTCCTTGCACATCGTAATAGTGTGCATTCTATAATTCTATAGGTAGTAGATTTTTCTATAATACAGTTGACCTTTGAAGGAATGCAGGATTTAGGGATGCCAACTCTCCATGCAGTCAAAAATCCACACATAACTTACAGTCCTCCTTATACTCCCTTTCTTCATATCCTCAGTTCTGCATCCTGGGATTCAATCCAATCAACCAAGGATCATCTGGTACTATTTACTACCGAAAAAAATCCACAAAAAGTGGACCTATGCAGTTCACACCCATGCTGTTCAAGTCAACTGTATACTATTGTAAAAAGAGATATATTTACAAAACTCAAAAAAAAGATGCCAACTTCACATTAAGGGCCAGTTCTGAATACTGGACAAAATGATTATCCTCCCCTTTTCCCATTTTTCTGTCTCTAACCTTAGGGCATACCACAGCTTCTTTGCCTCTACCAGAAGACTATGAGACTAAGAATATTAATCTCAATTAAATCAACTTTTATATAGGTCACGGAAATACATCTTTTTGTTATTTAAAATTTTGTTTCAGTTTGGGCGGAAAGGATGGGAAAAAAAGGAAGCTAAAATAAGTTATCAGAGGGAGGAACGGCTTTGGAGTCTGGGACTAGCAGATACAAACTATTATATACAGAATGGATAAACAAGATCCTATTGTATAGCACAGGGAATTATATTCAATATCCTATAATAAATCAAACTGGAAAGGAATATGATAAAGAATGAATATATATACACACATATATATAACTGAATCACTTTGCTGTATACCAGAAACTAACACAACAATGTAAATCAACTATATTTCAACTTCAATTTTTTCTAAAAAACTTAATAGAAAGGAGGGAAACTTAGAAGACAAAAAGTCACCGACATGATCCTAGAAGGACTGACAGAACTACAGAAAAGTTCAAGCAAAGGGCAGGGCACAGTTTAGGGAGTACCTGAAGCCAGGATTCAGAGCAAACAGCCTGTCTCAAGTCACCCAAGCATCAGAGATTTCAGAGAGAAAAGCTCTAGGTAGGTGTAAAACAGGCAGCCTTCTAAAAAATATGAGATATTTATATATGGACAGAAGTCAAACAACAGTAGAATGTACTCTTTAAAGCCAAAGATACCTAAATACCCAGTCAGCTACCATTTGTATCAGGAAGAAAGTTAAGGGATATATGCTCATATATGGGTAGAGGGTCTCTGGAAGAAGATACAAACCATGTATTAGTACTATCTGAGCAAAGACACTTATTTCTGTATTTCTGTATATCCTTTTATACCTGTGTATTATTATTATTTTTAAGCCACAGGTATATATTATGTAGGATTTCCCAGGTGGCTCTGTTGGTAGAGTCTGCCTGCAGTGCAGGAGAGACTGATTCAATTCCTGGGTGGGAAGATCCCCTGAAAAAGGAAATGACAACCCATTCCAGTATTCTTGCCTGGGAAATTCTACGCACAGAGCCTGGGGGGCTCTAGTCCATAGGGGTGCAAAGAGTCGGACATGACTGAAGCCACTTAGCACGCACACATATGTATATTTCCTATTCCAAAAAGAAAAGTCTATTCAGATTAATTTTTAAGTCAAGCAGATAAAAATAGAGATTAGAAGTCATGAAGTATTTGTCATTTAAAGCCAGGGAAATAGTCCAAAGCAAAAGTTGAAGTAGGAAGCAAAGAAAGTGAGTCAAAACTGGTCAAGCAGTCAGTACAGCACACATGAGCCTGGTGGACCTAAAAAAGTTAAGTCAACTCCTTCCTCAGCCTTTTATGAACTTCCAGCTTAGGTAGGAATTAAAACCAGGTCATAGAGAGCCCGGTATAGGCCATAAACCCCTTAAACAGAGCTGATACAGGAGTTGAAGACAACTATCTGAGCTTGAAGATAAAGAGATATCCTAACACATCATTACTGCACAACCTGGCTGAGCTTCTGAATGTTAACAAGAGCAAAGTATGACTTCAAAGTTCTATCTTCAAATAACTGTCAGATATAAAACACCACTATAGCTCTTTAAATGAAATGTGTGTGACCAAGCCATAATGGAAACAGCTTAGAAAGAGATTAGTCACTGAGGGACTGCTTGGGAGAAACTTACAAGTCTCAGAATGAGAAGGTATCTTAGACCCTGTCATGTGGCCCAAACTTCCATCTCATCCTCCCAAGGTTTCAGTCAGCAGAGGCTTAAATACCTCTGTGCTAAAGAAGAGCTACCTTAGGAGACTTGAGATTATCCAGATACGTAAGAGATTACTATCCTCAGGAAATCAGAATTACTTAGCTATGAGATACACTAGTGAAGTAAAACAGTTCTTTTTTAATTCAAAATTAGTTTCTTTGTACCATTTAGCGTATTTCTAAACCATCTCTAATTTAAATGACTGAGTACTTAGAATTTACAGTATTTTCAAAATTTGTTAAAAAAAAAGCTCAGAAAGCAAATTTGCCAGAGACATTTTAGAAAGAGCACATAATCCATTTCACAGTCCCTTCCTTAATCTTAGTAAAGAAATGGCAAACACAGAAAACCAATACAACCACAGTGCAGTAAGAAAACAAATACTTTCATTTTTAAATATTCACCTTTCAAGGTAAGAAATATATATAGATTTTGGTATAGGATCTTGTTGAAAAAGAATTTTTTTCCAAGATAAAGCACAAATAAATGAAACAATTCTAACTTCTTAATCAAATAACATTGTAATAAACTGAAATAGTAAAATTTCAAATTGCAAATTTTTAAAAAAGAAACCTAAGGCAAAGAATATAACTGTGAAGTTATTATCTTCATTTCCATGATATGAGAAAGAACAAAAAGAATTATCTCTGTACTAAAAGCAGCTAACAGAAACTCTTACTGCAATTAAGAACTAACCATTAATGGCACTGAAACATGTAAATTATCATGTGAAACGAATCGCCAGTCCAGGTTCAATGCATGATACAGGATGCTCGGGGCTGGTGCACTGGGATGACCCAGAGGGATGGGATGTGGAGGGAGGTGGGAGAGGGGTTCAGGATGGGGAATACATGTACATCCATGGCAGATTCAAGTCAATGTATGGCAAAACCAATGCAATGTTGTAAAGTAAAATTAATTAATTAAAAAAAAAAAAACTAACCATTTTTCTGTTATGCCAGAAACATACTTAAATGTTGCCTCTAATTAGTAAAATTTTCACTGTATTTACCACAGGAGAATTTGACCTATTAGTTATTTTCGTTAAACAAGGGCAATTATCAAAAGTAAAAAGCAATTTAAAAAAACACAATAAAACATGTTATACCACCATCTAGCAAGAGCACAGGTATTTGCTATGGCAGACATGAAATGCTGATTTAAACACATAAAGCAACGCCATGAGGATTACAGATGAAAAGTGTTAAGAAATGAATCTCAGAGTCAGAAATTAACTTAAATGAACAATCTACTTTTTAGAATCCTAAAATAAATCAAATGTATACTATTTCCTTTTTAAATGATATAAAAACAAGCACCTTAAAAAATTTCTCATCAATACAAGTGGCTTCATATAAATTCTCTGAATCTCAGAATTTTTTCATTAAGATACAGTAACCTTTAAAATAATAACAAAAGGTATTCTAATCCTTAAACTTAGGATGTCCATCACTTAGGTGTCCATCAGCCATGTGCATTTGCTAGTTCATACTTGATTTAATACCCTACAATGTCAAAGAAGCCAAATCCACAAGTGGTGGACAAGCAGATAAAAGAATCACAACAACTTAAGACCTTACTGATAGGACTTCTAATAGTTCTCAACCACTTCTACTTAGTGAGCAATACCTATTTTAGAGTGCTGGATTGTAACTGCACAAATATACTTATTATATATCCATTATTACAGTAATATAATGGAAAGAAAAGCTAAACAAATATATCTGAAGATATCAGGGCTAGAATAAGTCTTTTTTCTATCACGTGATCTACTAAAGATAGTGAAACTCCAGGGTTAGGTAGGAGATGGTGAGTCACATAAACAGAGATGATAAAGTAATTAATCTAGAACAAGAGACATCTCAGACATTCCGAGTAAATAATCTACCCTGCCAAAGCTCATAAAGACCTTGTATAATTTAGTCCTGTCTTCTGAGAGTTTATAAAGAACATGCCAAAAAAATAACAATGAATCTTTAAGAGACACTTTACCAGCAAATATACCACATATTTCTTTAAATCATTCCAAACACTTTTTACATTAGTATATAATAATATAGTACTGAAAAAGAATTTCTAATCAAGCAATATTTACTTGTCCCCTTTTTTAAAAAGACAATTAAAAGTATATTATAAAGAATCAATGTATATATTTCATTTTTAAAAAATTATTTCTAAGGATTTCTAGGTAATTTTAAGGTACTACGTGAAGATTGAAAATACATCCTAAAACATTCATACCTGATCGAAAGCATTCAATTATTTGCTGAATACCAGATTTGGATGTCTGTAGTGGTTGCTGTAACAAAGGAGCATCTCCAGGTTCCAGGATATAAACTACATGGAAGACAAATACCCACCCCAATCCCCACAAAAAAGGGTTATTTAAATCATTTACTATTGAAGTAAAACAATGGTTTGCTATAATCACATTAAATGACAATCACACTTTTTTGTATGTATTTCACCATTAGCTTTTTAAGGAAAAATAAAATAATGGTAAACATGTAACTGCAATTTTTCTCAATTCAAGGTAAAACTAAGGCTGCTGAGGCTATGCATTAAGTTCAACTGCAAAGATCTTACTATTTTGGTGTTACTTAGTACATATTAGTCATATTTGCCTTTTTATTCTCCTTGAAGAGGAACTACTACATTTAACCAAATTCTAGGGCAATAAATAGCCTAGCCACCCCTCATGAACCATTCCAAAACTCTCCAGACAATCTAGTACGGCTCTCTGGCAATTATGAGAGCAAAACTCAAAAACCACTGCCTAAGGAAAGAACTGGTCAAGTGCACAATGACAGATGTACAAGAATGTTCACTGCAGCACTCTGCAGCACTGTAAATAATTGAAAATTTCAAACAACTTAGAAGTCTCTCAAAAAGAACCAGACTAAATAAACTATGAAATATCCATACAACAGAATCTCTCACGGCTATTACACAGCATGAGCTAGACCTACATGTACTGACAACAAAGGATGTCAATAATACATTGTTAAGCAACACAAGCAGGTTATAAAATATGATCTCAATTATACTAATATATATTTCAATAGCCACAGAAATAAATTTAATGTATATGTGTGTCTATGTATAAATGCTAATAAAAACACAAAAAGTCTGGTGAGACAGTGGGATACCAACAAAACTTAACAAAGGTTCTTTCTGTTGGGTTGGGTTTATAGAGGTGATTTTCACTTTCTGCCTCACACGTCACTAGCCCAGGCTTTTGGAAGTATGCATTTTAGAAAGAATGCATTTCTAACAGTAAGTAAAAACAATATTCCCATTGTAAATATACAGAGGTCTACGTCATCCCTGCTTGCCAAGACTTCCAGATTATTAGTATAAATATGTAATAAATAAGGTTACGGTAATAAGAAACAAGGTAACTGAAAAGGAAAACTGAGTTTTCCATTAGACACCAGGTAGAGAGAGTTGTGGTGGAGAAAAAGCAGTCATTTCAATCACCTCTCTTTTCAGTACGTTATAATGTTTTACCATCATCTGCTCAGTGAGAGAAGGTAAGGAGGGCTACTTCAGGAATGGGTGCTACACTGCTTCAGAACTTGGGCCTGGAAAGCTCTGAACTGTCTGATAAGGGGGATAAAGCCTGCTGTCTATGTGTATAGACACAGCCTTAGACTCTCTTCTAGGCTTCAACTCTTAAGTTCAGTGTACACAAACAGGAAAAACTGTGTCTCAGGAACAAATCGTTCCATTAAGCAAAATTTTCCCAATTTTAAGAGACACTTTGGGGGTATTTTTAAAAACATACACACAAATACAACTCATTTTGAGAACATCTGACATTGGCACTAACTGCAGTGGTTAAGAAAAGATTCCAGACCTGGACTGACTGTGCTGAAATTCTTTTTTTGCCATTTACTAGATACAGCTAGGGCAAATTATACTCTCTTGATTTCCCTATTCTCAGCTCCAAAATGTGAATATTAAAAGTACCTAAATCATAGAGTTGTGTGAGGATTATATTAGCTAATGCAGGTTTCTGGTTAAATCAAAGCCTAGAATACAGTAAAGACTCGATAAATGTTCTACCACCATTATTATCATCTATAAGTCAACTGCTTTCCCGACACCAAAAACTGAAAAATCTTTTCCAAAATCTAAGTAGAATCCAACCCCTTAGAGAAACAGCAGCAAACGTTTGTAAATAGAGTGATGATATCATTTATTTGGATTAGATGGACCTCTTTCTAGTATTTGTACATTCTGACAACCAATAACTGATTACAAAAACTAATAAAAGATAGGGTGGAAATTATATAATTTTAACAAGTCCCAAGGTCTGACTCTCCAACTGGCAAGAATTCTGTAAAGCAAGAATGAAAAATGAGTAACAAATAAGGGAGAAATATGAGGAAAAAATGGAAACTTCTCTTCAGCACCCCCTTTCCTCATTTAGGTACATGCTCCAGAAACCTTCCACTAATTTCCACGTCCACATGACAACATCATTTTAAAGCTAGAGCAAAATTTTGTTACCCATCACCATCACTGGTACCACCAGAATACATACACATCCTGAGACACCATTCAAATAACCCCAGGGTTAGTTTTGTTATGAGTGGACATATCCACCTGGTATACACATCTGTGTAGGTCCCATTTCTTTCTTCATTTGAAAACATACTCAATCCTAAAAAACTGTGTATGTCAATATTTTATAAAGTTTCTTCTTGCACATCCTATCATTCATCCCAAGATCAGGTCACATGACCTTTAAGGGAAAAAAAAGCACCTCCCTCCAGCCAAAAACCCCAAAGTCTCAGAAGTTAACATCTTTCTTTACATCCTTCCAAGAACACACTTCCCAGAATACCTACTTCTGTTAAGAATCTCTCCTCCATTAAAACAAGCCTCTTGGGATATTCTTCAACCTAAGATGTCTGAGATTTGCTTATGCTTACAAATAATAGTGAGTGGGGGGCAGTTTGAGGATAGAGAAGGGAACTGTGGTGAGGGGAGAATACAGATCAAAAGCAACTGTCCACATACTCACATACTGATAACTGACGGAGTTGTGTGTTGGTTACTTAAGGTTCCTATACGATCCTACCTTTGAATGTTTGAAAATTTCTCTAACAAAAAAACTTTCTTAAAGCATAACTAATATACTTTACATACACCGATAGGCTTATAACACCACCACTCACTACAAATTAATCCAGCCTATCAAGCCCTCCCCAGGAACACGCTGCTCTCTCTCATTCAAGAACTCACCTACTATTCATAATTCAAAAGGACAGACCTCTCAGCAGAGTTCATTAAAGGAACTTCTCAAACATAACGTCATCTTCTTCCCTCCATCTGAGGGCAACCTCTTTTTAAAACTACCATTCCTATTCCTCTCAATACGGGAAACATCCTCTCACTTGGTCCATTGTCTTCCTGTGAAATAATGACAATTAACTACCTCATAAGTTACACTTCTACCTTTCCAATGAACTAAACCCTCAGAAAGTGTTTACTTCTAACTAAGAAAGCAAAGAAATACCAACTACTTTTGACCTAACAGTTTGAAAAATAAACTGCATCGGAAAAGTTTCTGGCAAAATAAAGTTGAATTTTTAAAATTAAAGCAACTTATCTGACTTTTTGTTAATGAGGGAGGAAAAGAAGCAGAAAAGTTTCAACACAAATTTAAAAGTTCATCTCTGGAAAATATCTTTAAAGTAGATAGAAAACTTTGATCAGAATACACTAAATGAGGTATGGTCACAAATTATCTTATCTGTGTACTTATTTACATCCATCTCTTTCCACTCAAAGGTTCCATGAAGGAGTGAGCTTATCTGTTGTGTTCACCACTTATATCCCCATTGCCTTAACAGTGCCTAAGCACCTAACTGGTGCTCAAGTCAGCAACTAACTGGTGCTCAATAACGACCTGTCAAAGAAATAAATGAATGACAGAATACATTTCTTCCTAAGTGACAAGCTTTAATATGATTTAATTAACTAATTCAACTTAAGTGACTTCTCAGAAAAAAATGGAATAAAAAAACAGTGGAAGAGAAGTTTAAGAAGTCATTCACAGTTTTCTACTTCAAAACTAGCAAATCCATTCAACTGGTACAACATAATGGATATATATTCACTTCAAATATACAAAAGGTCCAGCAGAAAGGATTATGAAAGGTAGGCAGATCAGGGAGTAAGTGAATAAACAATGGATTCCATTCTGGGATTGCCTGTTTTATTAGCAGAGGTTATTATTTTCAGCAAATTAGTGGGGATAGGGTCATAGTACAAATTTTATTCTAACGTGTACCAAAGTTTCCAGAGAATAGAAGTTCTTCCCTTTTAACACCACCATTTTTTTCCCCATCCATCAAAAAGTACTCTAAATGAACTCCACTGTGACAAAACCAAGTATATTGGGTGTGGTTAAAATACTCCAACAAGAAACAAGCAAAAGTACTAAAAAGTCCTGGAATTTTTACATCAAAAACAATGCTAAACATCTGCCTTTGAACTTAACAGAATAGCCTTTAGTCGGTTTAGTGACAGTGTGTATTCAAGGATTCTCTTTTAAGCTGTACCTCTAAACGTTTTTAATAATGCACAAACTTCCAATAAGCAGAAAAACTATCAATAGTTTATATATCACATTTTATTAAAGTGTTCTAATACTCCTTGTGAGACTCCAAAAAACACCTTTTTAGTTTCATAAAGTCAACTAAAAAATATCCCTCTGATCAATATCCTAAAAATATTTATCTTAAATAATCAGATTTTGCAATCCTGTGCTCTGTCCAAGATCTTTAAGAGGTCGCACTTAATACCTGCTTCTCCCAACGAGTTGACTTCGACAAACTTTCCTTAGCCCAAACTAAACTCATTCTTAGGTTTAAGCATTATTCTCTCTTTCAACACTAATTAAGCAGAAGAAATTTCTAGTTTTTAAAAGTTTAAATGAAACAGCTTTCATAAAAATAAATGCTAGTATTCTAATACTACCTATTTTTTCCTTTCTCTTCAATTTTAACCATTCACAGAGCATGAGGGTATACTACTAACTACAGGCTGCCTTGAAATGGAAGGAAAGGGGATTGAGTAATTGATCTTGTGGAAAAGATTTAAGGTGACACCTGCAGTACTTTTTTGAAGGGATCAAGCAAGGGAGACCTCTTGTTTGTACAAGCTTTTAGCTTCATAACTGGTTTTATGCTGGGGAAAATTATAGCCTGCTTAGTTAGGAATGACTTCTTGGGCAGGAAGAAAAGAAAACAGAGAGCAGAGTGGCTCTGATGGAGACCAAAGAAACTGGAGAAGGGGTATACCTGGTTCACAGCATCCGTGATGATGGTGGTCAGTCTGACAGTATTTGTCCCTTAAAGGCATTTTCAGTGGGCGCGACCTACTTTCCTTTCACTGTAAGAAGCTCTTCATTGCGGCTTGGCTGTTGAAAGAAGCACAAACCCGTCACTCACCCTGAACTTCCTGGGGGGGCTCTCGCTGCATTTTCCAGAAACGTTCCCTTCACCCACCCTCTGCTTCCCCTCCAGCGCCCTGTACCTTCCTCTCCAACCGAAAGATAAAAACGCACGAAGGCTTCACCAGCCCGAACTCCCGCACAGGTTCACCGCCCTACCCGGAAACGCAGCCCCGGGCGCGCAGCGCAGGGCGAGGGCCTGGCCGGCTGCGCGGGCGGCGGCGGCGGCGGCCTCGCCTTCCCGGGCGGGCGCGCGCGGAGATGGAGGCGCGGAGCGCAGCGGGCACGGCCAGCGCCGGGGCCCGCGGGGCGAGGGGCGCGGCGGCAGCCGAGGGGTAGCTCCCGCCGGCGGCCGGCCCACACCGGCCCTCCTGCTACGCACGTGCGCTGGGGTCTCCCAGGCAGAGCCCCGGTCCCCCCAACCAAGTGCGCCCAACTTACTGAACTCCTGGGGCGGGCCGGCGGGCGGGCGGAAGGAAGGAAAGCAGGCCGGGCGGCCGCGGGGACAGCCTGGCGTGGGAGGCGGCTTCGGGCCCCACCTGGCGCAGCCTCGGCGGACCGCGCGAAGGGACCGGGGTTCGGGCCCGACGCGCTCCCAAAGAGTCCCCGCCGGCGCTGACGCGGAAGCGCCACAGCTCACCACGTCCCTCCGCGGCCCGAGGCGACGCGGCGGCTCACGGCGTCCCTCCGCGCTGTGGAACTGGGCGGGCGGGCGGCGCGCGGGCGCAGGCAGTTGACAGGAGGAACCGCCCCGCAGCCGCTGCTGCCGCCACCGAAGAAGCTGGAACCGGAGCGGGCAGGACCTGGCGCCCCTCGCCCGGGCAACGGCTGCCGCCGGAGCCCGGCTCCCCCCAGCGTCGCTCCACCTGCAACGGTCCCTCAGGCTTTTGGAGAGGGGCGGGGAAGGATGGGGGTTTTCCCCCCACCTTGGGCCCTTTCTGGTAGTAGTTGTTGTTTCAGGAAACTTTATTAAGTCAGTCTCTCTCTTTCTCGGTCTCCCCCTCCCCGAAGAGCCTGAGCTACCGCCGCGGAGCGAGTAGGAAGGGGGAAGCAGAGACTCTCCGGCAGCGACAGGGAGCGAGTGACTGACCCCGGACGGAGATGGGGCGAGGGCAGGAAGTGACAAGCTCTCGGAGTGGGTGGGGGGAGTGTGGCCGGCACGCCCGGGAGCGTCGCGCGCATGCGCCCGGCCCGCGCCCCCGCCGGTGGGGAGACGCCGCGCGGCGGCTGGGCAGGGAGGGGGAAACCGAGCGGGCGGCGCGCGGCCGACAGTCGGGTGTCTTCGACCGGCGGCTCTCTCAAGCGTCCCCGGCGGACGGGGAGCCGAAGTCTTGGGCTTCGCGGGCCGAGAGGTGCAAGGCCACTGGTGCAGTGGTTGGGCCCGGGAGACGGGCTGCTGGGCAACCAAACTGTTGCTATCGCTTTTCTTCCTTCGGTGGAACCGAAACCGGGATGCTTGGAAAAGCACGGGAGAGAACTGTAGGAAGAGGCTTGGCAAATGCGTAAGCCGTAAATCGTGGTGATTCCGAAAAAGTTGTCAGCGCATTTATAAAGGGTACAAGTGGAACTTTTTTTTTTCCGTAACCCAGCAATTGCCGAAGTGTGCCTCTTAGAGCTTTGTCAGGTCTTTGGGAGGAAAACAGTCTAGTCCGTGGAAGATCGGTATTGATCGCAGCTGCGCTCGGCGTCTGGCATCTGAAGGTGAAGTTGGGTCACGTGGGCAGTACGCACTTTTTCTTCTCTTCGGCGCTCATCCTGCTTGGAAAACCCCCCAGGATCGCAATAGACTGTCAAATTCTGCAACCCCGTGTGCCGGTGCTCGAGGGTGGGAGAGCCGGCTCCCTCGCCTTCTCCCCGGCTCCAGAAGCAAAAATGAAAATTTTAAGAAAGAAAAGGTCCATTTAAAAAATCTCCACCCGCCCTCCCCCACGATCCGCTGAAAACCTTCACGGTTAAGTTACCGGTTTTCGGATCCGTGAAAACGTTTAGTAGACAGGCTCTGTATGTATGTTGGAAGAAGAAACGAGTGACTGAAATCTGTTTTCAAAATTCAGAGTTTGTATTAGGTCCAGTAATAAATGTGTTACTGTAAATGCACTGAATGGAGCATTGGGATAGGTCTGAGTGATTTTAGCAGCTTAATTAACAGGAAAATGATACAAAAATGATCTTTTTAAAAAGGAATTCCACCTGCTGTTCTGCACACTTGTCACCGTAGTATGTTTGATCATTTTTATCTGTCCCATTGTCAAGAAGCAACACAAAACAAACTAAAATGAAATGGATCTAGGTGGTGGTGGGGGCGGTCCAAGAGGGGATATGTGGGCATATATATATATATATATATATACACACACACACAGCTGATTCACTTTGTTATATGGCAGAATATATATATATATATATATATATATATATATATATGACATATATAGTCAGGTCCAGATTTTGCTAGCTTTGATTATGATGTGGCATTTTACAACACAAATTCATAACTTTTTAAAATCAAATTATGGGCCAAAATAGAGGCTGAAAGTTTAGAAAGGGTCATAGAAAAATTGATTTTGAAGGACAAATATTAAACTGTTGACCTATTATCAATTACAGAACTTAACACCTAAGTTCAAGCTAAGTTCAAACTAAGTGCAAGCAACAGAATACAAAAAAAAAAAAAAAAAGATAATGCTTTTCCTAAAATGTTTATTTTAAGGGACACTAGGTTGTAACCTGGGTTGCTGCCCTGGAGATACGTTGCCTGCTAGGACCCCTGACATAGACTTAGAGTTTCCATTCCTGATGCTAAAGCCACACTTAGATCTTGCTGGCCAGGTGGTACAGTGCATGCAGCATGCTGTCATGTGGGCACCAAACCATGCCTTACAGGTCTTCCATTCAAATGCATTTCAGATAGCATTTAGGTGAATTCCACTTTTAAAAAAATACTTGTTAAAAAAAATAATTAAAAAAAATACTTGTTATAATGGAGTTTGTTCATAAATTAGTCTGTGCTATAAGAATATTTGGGCTTTCCAGGTGACACTAGTGGTAAAGAACCCACCTGCCAATGCCAGAGACATAAGAGATGTAGATTTGATCCCTGGGTCAGGAAGATCCCCTGGAGGAGGGCATGGCAACCCACTCCAGTATTCTTGTCTGGAGAATCCCATGAACACAAGAACCTGGAGGGTTACAGTCTGACAAGCAAAGAGTCAGACATGACTGAAGCATATATTCATATAATAGCACGTATGCATATAATAGCTAAAGATGATTTTGTCACTTATTGAATTCAGAGAAAGTGCTAAGTGCTTTTGAGTTTTTTTTTTTCACTGAATCCTTACTAAGATCCTAGGTTAGATGTTATCCCATTTTACAAATTAAGAAACACATAATTTATGTTTGATCTTAGATTTGAACGTAGGACTGAATCCATGTCCTATGCTTCAAGTTACATATATTCTGATTATTCCTAAAATTTTTATCTCCAGTTCAGCCCTGTCCCTGAAGCATCTAAGCTCTAACTACCCACGAAGCCCACAATCTGAATTTCCCCAAACATCTCAAAATTAGCAGGGCCCAAACTGATCTTCTCTTCTCACAAAACCTGTCCTTCCAAATTTTAATCAACAGTGTTGCTATCTATTCAGGCTATCAAGGCGGAGGCCTGGAGCTAGAGAGGAACACATGCAAAGATGCAAAGTAATGCAGGTTACCTGTGTACAGGTTTCTCAGCTCTGTTAACCCCAACATGCAACCTGACACCATGGACAACTGGTTTACTTCAGAAAGGTTTAGGAAATAGTGACCTCTCTCCATGGGCACCATCAATCTTAAAGTCCAACCTCTCACCTCTGAGCCAGTGCAATAACTACCTCCATGGTCTCCCTACCACCATCTCTCCTTCTCTCCATTATTCCACACTATCAACAAAATTACAGTTTTAAAAATATTAATAATATTATTTCCTAATTTAAAATCTCTGTAGACTGCTCATTTTCTACATGAAGAAGCCAAATCTCAATGAAAAGTAGAAAAACCGTGTGTTTTGGAGTTGGAAAAATTGGGTATACTAGCAGTTGAACTAGATAGGGAGGGAGTGTGGAACATGAGGGAATTTTAGAGAGAGATGATTAGAAGTGTATATATGGCAATATATCCATTAGCTAAAGCAACTATTAGGGACTTCCCTGGTGGCACAGTGGATAAGAGTCCTCCTGCCAATGCAGGGGACTCAGGTTTGATCCCTGGTCCAGGAGGATGCTGCTGAGCAACTAAGTCTATGCATCACAACTACTGAAGCCCAAGCTCTAGAGACCACAAGCCACAACTACTGAGCCTGTATCCTACAACTACTGAAGCTTGCATATCCTGGAGCGTGCATGCCACAACCAGTGAAGCTTGCTTGCCTAGAGCCTGTGCTTCACGACAACAGAACCCACTGCAATGAGAAGCCCATGCACTGCAACAAAGAATAGCCCCTGCAACTAGAGAAAGCCCACACACAGCAGTGAAGACCCAAACAACCAAAAATAAATAAATTTTAAAATGTAAATTTAAAAAAATTTTTAATTAAAACAGTTATTAAATAATAGAATAGTGGTTTGCTGAGAGGGTTGGGAAGTGTACTAGGGGGGTGATGATTTGGGGGTTCCTGACCATTTTATCAATTTTTACCGCATAATCATTACAAGGTATATTTGCTTTGTAATAATTCAGCAAGCTGATAGTTATGTTTTATGCACTTCTGTAAACAAGTATTGTATCTCACTAAATATTTTTTAAAGCAGCTGACCTAGGTTTTAATGCCTCTGAATTATATCTGGTATCAATTAAAAATGAGTATTCAATTTAGAAAGATGGTAACAATAACCCTATATGCAAGACAGCAAAAGAGACACAGATGTATAGAACAGTCTTTTGGACTCTGTGGGAGAGGGCCAGGGTGGGATGATTTGAGAGAATAGCATTGAAACATGTATATTATCATATGTGAAACGGATCGCCAGTCCAGGTTCGATGCATGAGACAGGGTGCTCCGGGCTGGTGCACTGGGATGACCCTGAGGGATGGGATGGGGAGGGAGGAGAGGAGGGGGTTCAGGATGGGGAACACATGTACACACATGGAGGATTCAAGCCGATACAATATTGTAAAGTAATTAGCCTCCAATTAAAATAAATAAATTTATATTAAAAAATAAAATTTTTGGAAACACACACACAAAAAAATGAGTATTGAACTTTTCAAGGCTTTGTTGCCTTTGCACATGTTACTCCTCACACCTGGAAATAAATATCCTGTCCACCTGGAAAACTCCTACTCATCCTTTAAGACTTGCATTAGATATCACTTCTGAGAAACTACCTCCCACAGACAAATGACAGCTCCATTTTCCTGCACCTGTAATAAGTCATTCTAATTAAATGACTGACTCTCCCATTAGTCTGAATCCGCCAAGAAACACAGCAAAACATTCCTCATTGTTTTGCCATCACCTAGTCCACTTCCTGGCACATAATAGACAACCATTAAAAGTTACTAGATGGGCTTGAGTGAATGAATTCTGATTTCCATTGGGCTAAAGAAAAACAATGTTCAGTCTTTGCAATAAACATCATAAGAAAAAGTTTAGTGGGAAAAATCAATCTTAGTGGGTTGGGAAAAATCAGCTTTAGCCCTTGGCCTAATAGGACACTCATTTTCAACATAGAGCACAACCATCTTGGTGGTGGTGGTTTAGTCGCTAAGTTGTATCCAACTCTTGTGACCCCATGGACTGTAGCCTACCAGACTCCTCTGTCCATGGAATTTCCCAGGCAAGAATACTGCAGTGGGTTGCCATTTCCTTATCCAGCGGATCTTCCCAAACCAGGGATCAAACCTGGGTCTCTTGCATTGCAGGTGGATTCTTTACCAACTGAGCCACCAAGGAAGCCCAGAGAACAACCATACAAGGACAATCAAAGGATAGAATTAGTAATACTGTAGAATATATGCCATAGTTGGACACTTGAAACTACTAACCATTCATCATGATTGTGGTTTTGTTTTTATGAGGGGTGATTATTTTTGTTTAGTTGGCTTTTTTTAACTTGCAAATATTGACAAATGGGATACTTTTTAAAGCAATTTTTGCATTTTTAGAAGTCATTTTTTGTTTTTTTAACTTTTTATTTTGAAACATTTCAAATTTAAAAGCAAATGAAAGGACTTCCCTGATGGTCCAGTGGTTAAGACTCTGCACTTCCACTGCAGGAGGCAGGGGCCCCTGGTGGGGGAACTAAGATCTCACATGAAAGAACACAATTCCCATACTCCACCCAGATTAACGAATTTTTAATATTTTGTCCTGTTTGTTTGCTCTATCTATCTGTCTAAATATATATGATTTTTTGAACCACCTGAGAGTAGATTCAAACATACATCCTTCTCCTTTATCCCTAATTACTTCAGTGTGTGTTTCTCAAAGCCAGGATTTTATTATCATACATGAGCACAATACAGTTATCATATTCAGGAAATTTAACATTAATACAACACTTTTATTTAGACTACAGTCTATATTGGAGCTTCTCAGGTGACTCAGTGGTAAAGAATCCAACTGCCAATGTAGGAGAAGCAAGATATTCAAGTTCCATCCTTGGGTCAGGAAGATTCCCTGGAGTAGGAAATGGCAACCCACTCCAGTATTCTTGCCTGGAAAATCACAGGGAGAGAGTATCTCGGCCAAGTGACAGTCCTTGGGGTCGCACAGAGTCGGACACAACTGAGCACCACCACCCCCTGCCCCACAGCCTATGTTATAATTTTGTCAGTTATCATGATAATGCCTTTTATTGACTTTTTCCCTTCAATATAAGAACCAATCCAGGATCAGTTCAGTTCAGTTCAGTTGCTCAGTCGTGTCTGATTCTTTGCAACCCCATGAACTGCAGCATGCCAGGCCTCCCTGTCCATCACCAACTGCCAGAGTCCACACAAACCCATGTCCATTGAGTTGGTGATGCCATCCAACCATCTCATCCTCATCATCCCCTTCTCCTCTTGCCCTCAATCGTTCCCAGCATCAGGGTCTTTTCAAATGAGTCAGCTCTTCACATCAGGTGGCCAAAGTATTGGAGTTTCAGCTTCAACATCAGTCCTTCCAATGAACACCCAGGACTAATTTCCTTTAGGATGGACTGGTTGGATCTCCTTGCAGTCCAAGGGACTCTCAAGAGTCTTTTCCAATACCACAGTTCAAAGCATCAATTCTTCTGCATTCAGTTTTCTTTATAGTCCAACTCTTACAGCCATACATGACTACTGGAAAAACCATAGCCCTGACTAGATGGACCTTTGTTGGCAAAGTAATGTCTCTGCTTTTTAATATGCTGTCTAGGTTGGTCATAACTTTCCTTCCGATGAGTAAGCGTCTTTTAATTTCATGGCTGCAAGGATCACCTATTGCATTTAGCTGTCATGCCTCTTTACTTTCCTTTAACCTGCAACAGTTCTTTAGGTTTTCTTTGTCTTTCATGACAACGACATTTTGTTCAATATAGGCCAGTTATAGAATGAGTCAATTTGGACTTATCTGATGCTTCTTCATTATATAGAAGTTTTACATTTATTGAATGGAATATAGCAAATGATGTGGTATCTTTCTCGGGGTTTCACATCCAGAAGCTCATAATATCTGATTGATTGTCATTCATTGCTCAGTCTCTAAGCTGTGTCCGACTCTGCGGTCCCATGGACTGGAGCACGCCAGGCTCCTCTGTCCTCCACTATCTCCCAGAGTTTGCTCAAATTCATGTCCTGTGAGTTAGTGATGCTATCTAACCATCTCATCCTTTGTCATCCCCTTCTCCTCCTGCCTTCAATCTTTCCCAGCATGAGGGTCTTTTCCAGTGAGTTGGCTCTTTGCATCAGGTGGCCAAAGTATTGGAGCTTCAGCTTCAGCATCAGTCCTTCCAATGAATATTCAGGGTTGATTTCCTTTAGGATTGACTAATCTGATCTCCTTGCAATCCAAGGGACTCTTGAGAGTCTTCTCCAGCACCGCAGCTCTTCAGCGCTCAGCCCTCTTTATGGTCCAACTCTCATCCATACATGACTACTAGAAAAGCCATAGCTTTGACTAAGGTGGTCCTTTGTTGGTAAAGTGATGTCTCTGCTTTATAGTATGCTGCCTAGATTTGTCATAGCTTTCTTTCCAAGGTACAAGTGTATTTTAATTTCAGGGCTGCAGGCACCATCCACAGTGATTTTGGAGCCTAAGAAACTAAAACTTGTCACTGTTTCCTCTAATCCTCTTTTTTTCCTGACCTGCATGACTTGCCCTAACTAACCATGAGGCCACTAGGGAACTCCCAGTAACTCTTTTTCTTTTTTAATTGAGATATACCTGACATGTAACATTATGTTAGTTTTAGGTGTACAGCATAGTGATTCAGATATATTTGTATGTATTGCAAAATGATCCCCACAATAAGTCTAGTTAACATCCATCACCACAGAATTATGAACCTTTTTTTCTTACGATAAGAATTTCTCAAGATCTACTCTCTTACCAACTTTCAAGTATACAAAACAGTATTATTAACTATAGTCACCACACTGTACATTACATCCCCAGGACTTATTTATTTTATAATGAAAAGTTTGTACTTTTGTATTTTTGTCCTCTTCACACATTTCACTCACCACTTCTCCCACCTACCACCCCACCATCCCTACCCCTGCCCTCAAACCCCATCCTACCCCCCCAACCCCATCTCCCGTCTCCCCCACCCACCCCTACTGCTGGAAACCACCCATCTGTTCTCTGCATCAATGAGCTCAATTCTGTTTTGGTTTGGTTTTTTTAGAGGCCGTATATGTTAGACTGTATCATATTTGTCTTTCTCTGTTTGACTTATTTCACTTAGCATAGTACCCTCTAGGTCCATCCATATTGTCCCAAATGGCCAGATTTCCTTCTATACATGGCTGGCTAATATTCCACTGTGTATGTGTGTATATGTATATACATATGCACACATATATACACACATATATATATACACAGAGAGAGAGAGAGGTTAATGATTTAGGTTGTTTCCATGTCTTGGTTATTGTAGATAATGCTGCAGTGAACATGGAGATACAGATATGATATGTTTGATATTAATCTTGCTCACTGGTTTAAGAGGTTATTCAGCTTCTCCACTGTATAGTTACTCTTTTCCCTTTTATTATGAATAAGTAACTTGTGCATAGATAACAATGATTATATGACAGAGATTTCTTTTAACCAGTGATCTCAGTGGGCTTCCCTTGTGACTCAGTGGAAGACAGTCCGCCTGCCAATGTAGGAAACACAGGAGATGTGGGTTCAATCCCTGAAGGAGGAAATGGGAATCCACCCCAGTATTCTTGCCTGGAGAATCTCACGAACAGAGGAGCCTTGCGGGCTACAGTCTATGGTGTCACAAAGAGTTGGACATGACTGAGTACACACAAACAGTGATCTTAGTAATCTTATTTAGGTTTTAGAAACTCTCAAAGCAAAATTAAAGAGAATAAAAGTTAATTGATGCTATAATATAATTAGAAACTGTGGTCAGTCATGTAAGTAGAAATTGTTTTTTGGTATACTCTTACATGATTAAAAGTTAGAAAAAAATGTATTTCCCTGGGTGTTAATTTATTATCAGTAAATCCATTCAATCAGCATTCACTGGATATCCATTGTATTCCAAACGTCATGTCAAACTGAGAATACAATGATGAATGTGACCAAGTCTCTTTCCTTTAGTCAATGGAAATTTCTTTAGTGCCAATGCACAGGTACTAGGAATAAATCCAAAAACAATGTAGGAACTTCTTGCCTTCTTGGAGTTTACAGTCTAATCATTGAGGAGCCTCCAATCTAATAACGGTGGCAGGTAAAAACTTGTATTGCTTTATGATAATCACATAAGACAGGCACATGAGAGATGATTGCAACCATGGATTTACAAGATCTATACACAAAAGCAACAGGGAGGGAGAGGCGAGGGGGCATTTGCAACATCAGTTTTTTAACTCACTTGAATTAGAAAGCTATAATAATAGATTATGAATAATCGTTTTCACCAAGAAATTTAAAAATTTTACTAAGACCTATTTCTTTAGGAGAGCTGACCAATAAATTATCTATTATTATATATTAACAGAGTAATTCATCCTCAATCATATGTTGTAAATGCTCTGTGATTTAGTCATTGAAGAGTTTTGCATGTGATACTGTATCACCATCAAAAAGGCATTCTGAGTTTTTCATTCATTTTCCCAACCTCTTCTCCTTATGGCCAAGATTTATTTGCAAGACTGAAAATAAGACTACAGTTCAGAACTGTGGAACAGAATTAAGTTAGCTCTTTTACATATAACTTCATTAGGATCTTGATCTAAAATACCAAGTAAAAAAATCTCTAGAAAAGTGAGATGATGCCTCATCTCTAACAACAAAGTATCAGAAGAAACATGCATTTTTGACTTATGAGAACTGAGTCAATACATATGTCTTAGGTCCTAATTCCAGTTGAATACATAAACCACCAGCCCATAAACTACAACAAAATACTGTATTAATGGAACATTTTAAGAAGCCAATTGGTATCTACACTTATTCTATTGATCTGAGATTTTAAACAATCTCCAAAATAATTTCTACAAAATGATCACATTTTTATCTTAAATTGACACTCATTTTTTCCCATTCAAAAGTTCTATTCTTTTCCTAATGAAAGATGAATATTTTGCATCTGAGAAATCTCTAGATTTAGAGCCTATGCTGGTTTAGAAGACATCTTTCAAAAAGTCAGGAAGCTTTCTTGGGTGTTTCTTATACTTTCAAGTGATCAGACTATTAAAGCAAATTTCTGTGTTACAAAGATCATACATGGAGTAAGGGAAAAGTTAGGTTGGTAAGAATTTTGAAAAACAGCATCAGGACGTTTTCCACTTAGGCAGAAGAGCTTCTAGTTGGGAGAAAGCCCCGTAGGACACAGTGTCAAGATCCTTGTTAAGACCTGTGTTGCTAGGCTGTACTAAGCTGCCTAGTGACCCCTAGATGGTAGAGTTAACATCATTGATTTCAGTGCCATAGAATGACATTTACTTCTTAGTACTTTGTGGGGGAGTACCTAAGTCTGTATTGTCACTCTCTTTCATAAAGCAAATGTCTTTATCAAAATGCTAGTCAAAATTCAGTGTGTTTCTAATCACCGTATTGCTAAAGGAGACAGTGTGCCAGCTGTCAGGAATGGCAGTTTCATTTACGGGAACAAAGTTGCTTTACATTTCTCAGAATTTTACTTTTAAAGGAACAATTGCTGTTGTATATTCAAAAATTCCCCTATCAATGTTAGTTCTCTTTTCTTAATCACTTGTGAAACCGGGAACTATAATATGTTAATCTGAGAGAATATCTAATTGAAACACTTCTTTTAAAAATATTATTGAAAAAAAAATAGAAAATAAAAATATTATTGAAGTATAGTTGATTTACAGTGTTGTGTTAATTTCTGCTGTATAGCAAAGTGATTCAGTTATACATATATATTCCTTTTCATTAAGATGTATTACAGGATGTTGAATACAGTTCCCTGCGCTATACAGTAGGACCTTGCTGTTTATTCATTCCATATATACCACTTTCATCTGCTAATCCCAAACTCCCAATTCATTCCTCTTCCCACCCCCTCCCACTTGGCAACCACATGTCTGTTCTCTATGTCTGTGCGTATGTTTCTGTTTCTTAGATATATTCATTTGTGTCATATTTTAGACTCCACATATAAGTGATATCATACGGTATTTGTATTTTTCTTTCTGACACATTTTGGTCGATATGATAATTTCTAGGTCCATTCATGTTGCTGAAATGGCATTATTTCATTCTTTTTTATGACTGAGTAATAATATTCCTTGGACTGCAAGGAGATCCAACCAGTCCATCCTGAATGAGGTAAGTCCTGGGTGTTCATTGGAAGGACTGATGCTGAAGCTGAAACTCTAATACTTTGGCCACCTCATGCGAAGAGTTGACTCATTGGAAAAGACCCTGATGCTGAGAGGGATTGGGGGCAGGAGGAGAAGGGGACGACAGACGATGAGATGGCTGGATGGCATCACCGACTCGATGGGCATGAGTTTGAGTAAACTCCGGGAGTTTGTGATGGACAGGGAGGCCTGGCGTGCTGCGATTCATGGGGTTGCAAAGAATCGGACACTACTGAGTGACTGAACTGAACTGAACTGAATAATATTCCATTGTATATATGTACCACATCTTCTTTATTCACTCATCTGTTGGTGGACATTCAGGTCCTGACTATTGTAAATAGTGTTGCCATGAACATAGGAGTACGTGTATCTTTTTGAATTACAGTTTTGTCTGGATATATGCCCAGGAGCAGAATTGCAGGGTCATATGACAGCTCTATTTTCAGTTTTTTGAGGAACCTCCATACTGTTTTCCATAGTGACTGCACCAATTTACATTCTATCAATGGTACAGGAGTGTTCCCTTTTCTCCACACACCTTCCAGCATTTGTTATTTGCAGAATTTAATGATGGCTAACTGGTGTGAGGTGGTACTCCATTGTAGTTTTGATTTGCATTTCTCTAATAACTGAAACCTCTCATTTTTTAATTTTGTCTTTCTAGTCTTAGGAAGCTCATTTCTGTACAAAAAAAGCTCTGCCAGATGAATGAAGATGCAAAATAGTGCATAAGTCAACTATATGAATAAAATGAATGTGTAAAGATTGCTTAACTTAAGTGCTGTATTTTATTCTGAAAACATTTGAAACATTTCTATCTCATCTAACTGTCCCTTAGGATTTTACTTAAACAAAACAAAGCACTCATGTCTTCTGGGAATTAAAAAAAAGAGACTATAGAAGATACTTTATAATCTTCTTGTTCATTTCTACATCATTGTTGTGTTAAAAGAGAAAGGGAAAAATCCAAGAAAAAAGATAAAGAGGTAGAGAAGGGAAAGGAAATGTTAGCTAACATTTGTTGAATCTGGATCAGACACCATACTAAGCACTTAAGATTCATTATCTCACTTACAAGCAGAGCAAAAGTAAGAAAAATAAAAATACTGGCCTTCTTACATTCCTTGATCATGGAGATGAAAGGAGATACATATTCTTTCCTATTGTTTTTTTTTTAGTTAATTTATTTATTTTAATTGGAGGTTAATTACTTTACAATATTTTGGTGACTTTTGCTGTACATTGATATGAATCAGCCATGTGTTCCCCATCCCGAACCCTCCTCCCACCTCCCTCCCTATCTCATCCCTCTGAGTTGTCCCAGTGCACCAGCTTTGAGTGTCCTGTTTCATGTATCGAACTTGGACTGGTGATCTGTTTCACATATGACAATATACATGTGTCAATGCTATTCTCTCTAATCATCCCACCCTCACCTTCTCCCACAGAGTCCAAAAGTCTGTTCTTTATATCTGAGTCTCTTTTGCTGTCTCACATAAAGGGTCATTGTTACCATCTTTCTAAATCCCATATATATGTGTTAATATACTGTACTGATGTTTTTCCTTCTGACTCTATATAGAGTCTTTCCTTCACTCTCTATAATAGGCTCCAGTTTTATCCACCTCATTGGAACTGATTCAAATGTATTCTTTTTAATGGCTGAGTAATATTCCATTGTATATATGTACCACAGCTTTCTTATCCATTTGTCTGCTGATGGGCATCTAGGTTTCTTCCATGTCCTGGCAATTATAAACAGTGCTGCGATGAACATTGGGGTACATGTCTCTTTCAGATCTGGTTTCCTCGGTGTGTATGCCCAGGAGTGGGATTGCTGGGTCATATGGCAGTTCTATTTTCAGTTTTTTAAGGAATCTCCACACTGTTCTCCATAGTGGCTGTACTAGTTTGCATTCCCACCTACATTGTAAGAGGGTTCCCTTTTCTTCACATCCTCTCCAGCATTTATTGTTTGTAGACATTTTGATAGCAGCCATTCTCACTGGTGTGAGATGGTACCTCATTGTTGTTTTGATCTGCATATCTCTGATAATGAGTGATGTTGAGCATTTTTTCATGTGTTTGTTAGCCATCTATATGTCTTCCTTGGAGAAATGTGTGTTTAGTTCTTTGGCCCATTTTTTGATTGGGTCATTTATTTTTCTGGTATTGACCTTCATGAGCTGTTTGTATATTTTTGAGATTCATTCTTTGTCAGTTTCCCATTGCTTTTTATGTGATCTAAGGGAAAAAATCACTTTGCCCAGTCTAAAATGCTATAGCTCTGATGCTTACATATGGGAGACAGAAAGGTTATTGCAGATTCATAGAAATTGTCACTACAATCCCAGTAGAAAATTTCTAGGACACTCCTGGCTATCGACAAGTCCAATATTTGACAGGAGCATAGTTGCTGCACATAAACCACATTTAAAACATTGGGATTTGTCTGGACACTACACTTCAAAAGAGATCCAAACAAATAGAGGCACATTCACTGGGAGAATGACCAGGGAAGGGAAGAAATGTGAAATCATATCCTATGTGGAGAATTCATATAAACTGGGGAAATTTTGCTTAGCCACCAAAGACTCCAGATATATACTAGTGTGGATTTCCCTAATGGTCCGGTGATTCAGAATCCACCTGCCAATGCTGGGGACATGGATTTGATCCCTAGTCTAAGAAGATTCCACTTGCCATGGGAAGCCTGTGCACCCCAACTACTGAGCTCACACACGGCAACTACTGAAGCCTGCCTGCCCGAGAGCCCGTGCTCTGCGACAAGAGCAGCCACCGCAGTGAGAAGCCCGCACACCACAGGCAGAGAGTACTCCCCAGTCGCTGCGACCAGAGAAAGCCTTCGTGCAGCAACGAAGACCCAGCATGGCTAAAAACAAAATACATACCTAGATACCTAATACTAAGTCGCTTCAGTCAGGTCTGACTCTTTGCGACACTATGGACTATATAGCCCGCCAGGCTCCTCTGTCCCTGGGATTTTCCGGGCAAGAATACTGGAGCGGATTGCCATTTCTTTCTCCATAAATTACATACATAAAATTTTAAAAACACATATGGGTCGTCAGATGGAAGAGGAAAAACAGGTGTTCTATACACCCATCTTTGCTGGGTGTGAGAAGTGCAGGAAAGACAATTTCAGTATGATAGAATAAAGAATTTTTTAAGCAAACTGTCCTTAACTGGAAGGAATTGTCTCAGGAGGTGTTAAATTCCCTATCGCTTGGAAATGTTCAAAGTTTGGTGAGGCCCTTGGCAGAAATATTGTAAAGGAGATTCAAACTTTAGGGTTTAAAAAGATGATTCTGCAGTGATTTCCAATCCAGACACTGTGCACAAATGACTGGTGATTGAACCAAACCTCACGCCTCAGAACTCAGAGTTCAAAATAGAGTAAATTGGAATAAACTTTTCCCACATGAACCATACAATAAGAAATCACATTCTTCTCACCTTTAAGTCCAATTCCAAGTGAGACTATACAAGTGAAAATAATCCCAAGTAAGAATATATCATTCCTAATTCCAAGTGAGAATATATAATTTTACTAATTCCCAGCAAGAATATACAATTTTACTCACCAGTTTCTTTTATAAATGGAGACACAAACCAACAACTTGACCTGTTAATGCCAACACTGTGGTCAGGCACCATTAGTTTATCCTCTAAAAATATCAAGGACAGAATTAGAGTATTTTGATTCATTTATGTAACAGCTATTTATTGAGCACCTGCCATATGCCAATAACAGTGCTAGGGTTTGGGGTGGGAGATATAATGATGAACAACAACAACAACAAACATGATCTCTGCTCTCATGACGTTTATACAGTCTAGTATAATCACTGTCTCCCTGCAGATCACACGAAGTCTATTGTTTCCATACATAAGCTTGCATTAATTTACTTTCTGATTAAAAATGTCAAATTAATTGAAAGAGAAAAAATATTTCCTTCTATTAAACATTCAGCAGAAATATGATTACTAACTTAGAAGGACTTAATTTATTCAATACATAATTTGTGTGTGTGTGTTAGTCACTCAGTCTTTGCAACCCTATGGACTGTGACTTGCCAGTCTCCTCTATCCATGGAATTTCCCAAGCAAGAATACTACTGGAGTGAATCCCCATTTCCTACTCCAGTGGATCTTCCAGACCCAGGGATTGAACCTGGGTCTCCTGCACTGGCAGGCAGATTCTTTACCATCTGAGCCACCAGGGAAGCCCTTATACGTAATTTAAGAAACCATATTTCTAACAAAGTACATGTATATTTATGGAGTTAGTGCAAAGATGCATAATATGCAAGAATGTTCTTTGCTATGATTAATTATATGGAGAAATTAATTTGCATAAAATGTGACTCATTAAGAGAATACAATTACTTGAATAATCAAAATCACTTATGAAAATTAATTGGCTGATGTTTTGTAGTTTTCAGTTAGGTACTATGGTCTAGACAAGCATTAGAAAACTTTGTGGTTACTGTGTCTAGTTCTTACACAGCCCAGTAGCTTGATTTGCTACAATATTAAATTTATAGTTGAGCTGGAAGTTTATAATAAGATTCTAGGAAGCTTTAAGTTACTGCCATATACAAAGCTATGAAATTAAAAGATGCTTGCTCTTTGGAAGAAAAGCTATGACCAACCTAGACAGCATATTAAAAAGCAGAGACATTACTTTGCCAACAAAGTTCCGTGTTATCAAAGATATGATTTTTCTAGTAGCCATGTATGGGTGTGAGAGTTGGACATAAAGAAAGCTGACTGCTAAAGAATTGATGCTTTTGAACTGTGGTATTGGAGGAGACTCTTGAGAGTTCCTTGGACTGCAAGGAGATCAAATCAGTCCATCCTAAAGGAAATCAGTCTTGAATATTCATTGGAAGGACTAACGATGAAGCTGAAGCTCCAATATATTGGCTGCCTGATGCGAGGAACTGACTCATTTGAAAAGACCCTGATGCTGGGAAAGATTGAAGGCAGGAGGAGAAGTGTTCAACAGAGGATGAGATGGTTGGATGGCATCACCAACTCGATGGACATGAGTTCAGCAAGCTCCAGGAATTGGTGATGGACAGGGAAACCGGGCGTGCTGCAGTTCATGGGGTTGCAGAGTCAGACATGACTGAGCAACCGAACTGAACTGATATACAAAGCCACAATGTGAGATGAATTCCTACATTCTTGCAGGCCTATTCAGAATTGTTTGTAGGTAAAATGACTCCTCCCTTTTTAACCATGGTTGATTAAACCAATTATCATTTCATGAGTCACAGGCAACATTATATGGTCTGGCACATAGTAGGCACCCAATGAACATTTTAGAATGAATGAACAAATGGGCAGAGGTGGTATAACAAGGATTAAATAAAGAGAAATTGACTCTCTCGTTAACTCATTCAATAAACATTTTCTCATCTAGCTAAACAGATCAGGCACTGTACATCAGATACTGTCCCAAGGTACATAGGTGTAAGCAAGACCAGACATGATCATACTATCCCTCAGGTAGAACAGTGTAACTGAAAAGACAGATATTAATCCAAAGGCCACCCATTCAAAAGGAAATATAATATGTATAATGTGACAAGCGACATGATAAGAGGTATGGTATTATGAGATGGTAGGCAGAAGGGTCTGACCTTGTCAGGGAAGTCAGGGAAGACTTGCTAAAGGATGTGACAAAGAACTGGGGCTTCCCAGATGACACTAGTGGTAAAGAATCTGCCTTCCAATGCAGGAGGTATCAGAGATGTGAGTTCGATCCCTGGATCAGGAAGATTCCCTGGAGGCAACCCATTCCAGTATTCTTGCCTGAAGAATCCCATGGACAGAGGAGCCTGGCAGGCTACAGTCCATGGGGATGCCAAGAGTCGGACATGACTGAGAACACACATATACAAAGAGTGACAAAGAATTACCCAGGACTTCCCTGGTGATCCAAAGGTTAAGAATCTGTCTGCCAATGCAGGGGCCATGGGTTCAATCCCTGATGCAAGAAGATGCCACATGCCTCAGAGCAGCTAAGCCCGTGCACCACAACTACTGAAGCCCTGTGCCCTAGAACCTGTGTGTGCAAGAAGACAAGCCACCGTAATGAGAAGCCCACACACAGCGATTAGCGAGGAGCCCCCACTGGCCACACTAGAGAAAGTCTATGAGCAGCAATGAAGACCCAGAGTAGCCAAAACTAAATAAGCAAGCAAGTACAAGGCTTCTGTGCAGCCCTGATTAAAAAAAAAAAAAAAAAGAATTAGGCGAAGTGAGGCTAAAGGAGTAGGGTCTGGCAGGTGCAAAGATCTCATGGAAGAATGAAGGCAGGGGCATGGTGTGACGTGAGGCTAGAAAGACCCTTGCAGGCCGTGAGTAGTGGTCCTTTAGCCTTCAAAGCAAAGTAAAATATCTCAGTGTGTAGAGATTAGAGATTCAATCACTACACTCAAAACATGCACACAAAACATAATGTCACCCCATTAAGTGTGTGTATACAATGTGTATATATGTATATGTACACATACACATATTTTTAATTGAGATATAGTTGACATATAACTGATATAATCATCCTGTTATAATGAACAATTCAGTGGGTTTTAGTATGTTTACAGAGGTGTGCAGCCATCACCATCTAATTTCAGACCCTTTTCATCATTCCAAAAAGAAGTCCCATACCCACTAGCAGCTATTCTCCATTCCCCTTTCCCCCAGCCTCTGGCAACCACAGACCTACTTTCTGTCTATGATGTTTTTGCTGTTCAGTCACTAAGTTGTGTCCAGCTCTTTGCTCCTCCGTGGACTGCAGCCTGCCAGGCTCCTTTATTCTTCACTGTCTCATGGAGTTTGCTCAAATTCATATCCATTGAGTTGGGGATCTATCTAACCATCTCATCTTCTGCCTCCCCTTTCTCCTTTTGCCTTCAATCTTTTCTAGCATCAGGGTCTTTTCCATTGAGTTGGGTCTTCACATCAGGTGGCCAAAGTATTGGAGCTTCAGCTTCACCATCAGTCCTTTCAATGAATATTCAAAGTTGCTTATGTATTTGCCTATCTGGACACTTCCTATAAATGGAATCATATGCTTATGTGTCTGACTTCTTTCACTTAACATTATGTTTTCAAGATTCATCCATGTTGTAATGTGTACTTCATTTCTTTCTATTGCCACATAATATTCCATTGTGTGAATGTACCACATTTTATTTACCCATTTTATCAGCTGACGGACATTTGGGTTGTTTCCATTTGAGGCTATTGTAAATAGTGCTGCTAGAATATTTATATACAAGTTTTTGTGTTGATGTGTGTTTTCATTTCTCTTGGGTATATCCTTAGGAGTGTAACTGCTGGGTCACATGATAACTTTATGTGTAAGTTTTTGAGGAAATGCCGGGGGATTGTTTTGCAGAGTAGCTGCACCATTTTTCAATCCTACCAGGAAAGAATGAAGGTTCCAATTTCTCCATATTCTTACTAACATTTGCTATCGTTTGTTTTTAATTATTGTTATTATAAACATCCTAGTTGGCATGCAGTGGTATCTCATTGTGGGTATTTGTTGTTGTTGTTTTTGGGGGGCCACACCACACAGCATGGTGGGATCTTATTTTCCCGACAAGGCATGGAACCCGTGTCCTCTGAATTGGAAGCTGGGAGTCTTAACCGTTGGGCTGCCAGGAAAGTTCCTTCATTGTCGTTTTGATTTGCATTACTCTGATAGCTAATGATGTTGAGCATCTTTTAATGGGTTCATTAGCCATTTGTATATCTTCTCTGGAGAAATACCATACCCGCTTTTTGAATCTTCTACTAGACTTTCTTAAAGGTGAAAAAAAATTGGTTATAATTATCTGAGCTTAGAATTTAGCTCCAGGTCACATATAATCATGAAATATTTTTGCATAATTTTAATATACTATGAATTCAAGGAATATGACTACCAGGTAAATTGAGTATCGATTGCAGCATGTTATGTTTGGAAGCTTAGCAAGATATGTTCATCATTTCAAAGCACATTGTCAATGGCAGACCGCTTGTGGTATTTGAATTGCTGGTGCAACATGCCTTTCTATATCAGTCTGTGTTTGCTGCTGTGATACACAAACAAGTATTCGAGGCAATCTGAGACTCCTTTTAATACATTTAGAAATGCAAGGGTCTCAATGAATGTTAATAATAAGGGTTGTTTGTAAATATTCTATGTCATTTCTAAGTTAAATATTTTAGTATTGTGTAACACAGTGTTATCTATGCTGCAAAAACTAAATATTAAAATTACTTTATAATGGTCTGTTGTCTTTCAGTCTTATTTCATGTTCCCAGCAGCCTGTCAAACAACCCTCTTGGTAGTCTCTTCCAATATAGTATTACTTTCCAATCTGTTTTCTTCCTCTTTGTCTGTCTAAGGATATAATATCCAAGGCTTTTTAAATACCAAAGATTGGGTGTGCTGAGATTTTAAGACAGGAGACAAGCTTTGTGTGTGCGTATGCACATGTATGCGCACTATTTCATCACTATCTGTCTGATGTTATAATGAAGGGAATTATTCTACACTGTACTAACAAATAAGACCAAATTCATGTGCATGAATATAATTCTTCCTCATTTTCTCCATTTTAACTGTAGTAAGTTGTCTTGGCTCTTACCTACACTTCAGTCACAGCTATTTCCCTCTTTCTCTCATCATATACAAATTAGTCTGATCCTGGTCTGTATTCTAGTTGATATTTTCGTTTCCACTTGGACTTTTGCTCTTTCATTTTCTGGTATTTCTTGTACAGAGGAATTTCTTACTTCTCTCAAATTCAAACTTTTTCATTATAATGAAACTCAAGCATCTGACCCCTCCAGGATATCCTTTAGTCTAGACATGCCCAGGCATTTACATATGGAAAGATATTATTTCATAATAAATTACTTCTCCTTGGTCTCCCCTTTATATTATACCTATGTTATTATATTGATTTTTTTGAATTCTATGTGGATATAATCTATATTACCTATGACTCCCAATTTAGGATAATAAAGGAGGCATTATGAAACATTAGCTGTGGAAACAGGACATTGGATTTGAAAGGGTTGAGACCCACTGCTCTGGATCATATCCTCATCCACCCTGGTCAGCAAGCCTCAAGGCCTGACTATCTTCCCTACATCAGGCTCTATGCTCTCAAGTGAGTAGGCTTGGTCTGTGATATACTAAAGGAATTCAGATCATCATCTCTAGCCTAAGCCTGGTTTCAAGATTAAAGAAGTCAGTTAACTTCCCTTTCATCTCCTTGAGCCTTAGCCTCAAAATGAGGAAGATGATAAAACTCATGACTCAAGTGACAAATTTAAATGTTATTTTAATTATTGCTAACTATAAATATTTAAAGTGAGATAGGAGGTAACATGATCATGTTTGGTCTCTATAAACTACAGATATTATGCAGATAATTGACTGTGAGAAGCTCATTTGTTGACTCAAGACAAATGCAGCAGGCTTTCTGGTTTTCTTTGAAATCTAGTGCAAATGTGGCCAGTGCCCCTCCAGGCTTCTCCGTGGTGCCGGGTATCATTAAATTTATCTTTTATCACTAAAAGTCTTCTGGGACCTTAGGGGATTAACAGCATAATAGTATAATGTACAAAGACATCAAACATATAGTTGGGGAGTGGCTTAATATCTTAAGAATGTAATGCCTTTATACCCTAACTTTATGTGATTATTTCCAAGTAGCATGATTGCTCAACTGTGGTCTTGGTCCTTGCAACTTCTAGCTAATGAAGGCAGGTCTTAGAATGAGAACCCAACTGGGTTATATGAACTGGAAAACATAGAGGCTTGATGCATTCTTGCTTTCTGTCTCTGAATCCTTCCATTGTATTTCAATTTTAATATATGATTCAATGAAGTTAAATTATACCCAATATCAAGACATCTCTTATATTATCATGAGGCATTAATGGCAATGAGAGTTACATTGGTCCATGTGAACTGTTCAATGAACATTGTATCATTGATCCAGTCACCAATATGACTATGACATTCCAGCCTGGAGAGAAAGGAGTCATCAACTGCCTCAAATTATTTGAGGAGGCAGTAAATATAAATTATGTAGCATGGAATATGTTACTCAAGATGGCCAAAAGAAAGAGATTCCTGAGAAAGACTATAAAATATGGGACATAGTCAATAAGAAAAATACATGTCTGTTTCGATTGGAAATGGACAGAGAGAAGACAGGATGTACTGGGCTTCTTTGTTTCTTTCAGACAGAATTCTGTGATTCATTAAGAATTGTAATTAAAATAAAAGATTTTAAAGTCTTGGGGGTCATTTGCTGGTTGACGACTTGATTAAAGGTGCCAGTTTGGAACTTCTGTGGCAGACTAGTGGTTAAGACTCCGCTTTTCCACTGCAGAGGGTGCGAGTTCAATTCCTGGTCATTGAACTAAGATCCCACAAGCTGTATTTCATGGCCAAAAAAAAAAAGAATAGAAGAAAAAAAGTTTTAATAAAATAACACTGCTGGTTTACTCAATGCACCTCAGTAATGCCTGCTTTCTGTTTCTTTTCTCTGTTCTGACCAGTCACTTATTAATAAAATGGAGTATCTTCATGGGCTTCCCTGTTGGCTCAGTGGTAAAGAATCCACCTAGACTGCACGGGATATGGATTCAGTCCCTGGGTCAGGAGATCCCCTGGAGAAGGAAATGGCAACCCACTCCAGTAGTCTTGTCTGGGGATTCCCATGGACAGAGGAGCCTCGTGGGCTACAGTCCATGGGCTGCAAAGAGTCAGACTCTTCAGACTGAGCAACTAAAAAACAAGTGATATATGACTTCTGATGGTACAGATTCAGCAATTCTTTTGCTTACTGAGTTAGTTTTCTAGGGCTGCCATATAAATACAGCAAACTGAGTAGCTTAAACAATAGAACTATTGCCTCACGGTTCTGGAGGCTAGACGATCAAGGTGTCAGCAGGATCATACTCCCTCTGAAGAAAGTAGGGAGGGATCTGTTTCAGATCTTCCTCCTAGCTCCTGATAATTCTTTGGATCATAGAAGGAATCTCCACATGGTGTCTTCCCTGTAGTGCGTGCCTCTGTGTCCAAATTCCCCCCTTTTCATAAGAACACAAGTCATAATGGATTAGGGATCCACCCTGCTCCAGGAGGACCTCATCTTAACTGTTACTCTGCAAAACTCGATTTCTAAATAAGGTCACATGCTTATATAGAACAGACTTGTGGTTGCCAAGGGGGAGGGGGTTGGGGGAGAGCTGGAGTGGGAGGTTAGGGTTAGCAGGTATAAGCTATTATAAATAGAATGGATGAACAACAAGGCCCTACAGTATGGTACAGGGAACTGTATTCAATATTCTGAGATAAACCATAACAGAAAATATAAGAAGGTATATATAACATATATATATAACTGAGTCATTGCTATAGAGCAGAAATTAATGCAACATTGCAAATCAGGCACATTTTTTTAGTTCAACAATTTTTAAAAACTCAATAAATGAGTAAGGTCACATTCTGAGGTACTAGGGATTAGGACTTCAACATATAATTCTGGAGTGGTGGGGGAGGGGTGTGGGTGGGCTGGTAGAGGGACCAGTTCAACCCATGACATTTACCTTTTTACTTAAAGCAATAACGCTTTGCCTGTGAAATCATGGCTGTGGGAAAGGAAGTTAAAGAGTGGTTTTGGTGAGTGGTTTGGCAACTGTGACTTCTAGTTTCAGTTTCTAAGTCCTCCAGCTTATTTTCCTTCTTGATTTTGAGGAAGAAAAATACCACAGGTCTTGGACAACTGTAAGTATCTATAAGTCGTTTTGAGCATTTTTCATGAGACATGATATAATAGCACTAGAGATACAGCTACTTGTCATAGAAGAATATGCAAAATATCCAGCCAAACTTTACACTGTCAAGAAATTGTTACTTTTACTTAGAGCACAAACTTGTGATTGCCAGGTTGGACTATAGCCCACCAAGCTCCTCTGTCCATGGGGACTCTTCAGGCAAGAATACTGGAGTGGGTTGCCATGCCCTCCTCCAGAGGATCTTCCCAACCCAGGGATCAAACCCAGGTCTTCTGCAGTGCAGGCAGATTCCTTACTAGTTGAGCTACCAGGGAAGCCCAACAAGGACCTACTTTATAGCGAGAAAAAAAAAATGCTACTTTTAGATTTGTGCATATAAGCATTGCTGACGTACCCTCAGCTTCCCACTGCCATTTTCCTCAAGATTAAGAATTTTCAAAGCAAAACCCAACCCAAGCAAAATTATGAAGTAAAGGAGAACTGCCTTTTGACTATTCCTTCTTCTTCTTCACCTAGTTTCCTGCCCTTGAAGCACCTGCCTCAGGCACTTCCATACCTTAACTGCTTTTTCTAATCAAGTTTCTCTGGGGTCCCGTAAACACTCTGCCAACCTTGCTGTGTGGCCCATCCCATCACAACCATTCAGGATATGTTATGAGGAATTCATCTGCAGAAATATGCCAGTTTTGAATTTTCTTGGGATCAAACTCTTTAAAATGTCATCTCTCATCACAATTTGCAAAATTAAAGAATTTGACCCACAATAATGTGGTTGTGGGAGACAGAATAAGGATCTTTCCACCTCTTGTAGGAAAATCAATGCTGAAAAAAAAAAAAAAAAAAAAACCACTTCTGAAATAACGGCAGATGAATCTGTTGTATAATTTAGCATAGTGGCTTTTTTTTGGGATTTTCAAGGAGGGATGGCTACATAATTTGCAGGATCCAGCGCAATGTGAAAATGCAGGGTCCCAGAACCAGTGCCCCAATTCACAGGGGACAGGAAAGCTCCAAAGGATTATAGCCTCCATGCCAGTACATAGTCAACACCTGGATTGGGGATGTTCAAGAGTCTCCAATCACCTTCCAAATGTGCAGGATGCTGCCACCTCCCAAGACACCACGTTGCTGGGCCAGGCAGAGGGTGGCTTTGGGGTAGAGGGGGCAAAGCACATCCAGGGCACCCAGGGGCAGGGAGCAGGCGGTCAAGACCCTCCTCCAGGGCAGAGGAGGGCAGGTGGCACTGTGTATGAACTAAGGCTCCAAGTCCCCAGAGGATATTCCGTTGCCCCAACAGACTTCACTTCCAAACCACAAATTCAAAGACAAAATTATTACAGAGTTTCAAGACGGTAGCCACAAAGCATTAAACCCAAAGGCAAGGACACTATAGACTAGGGCGCAATATTTTCATACAAGTAGATCTTTGTAGTGGTCCTTATTACATGGTATCAGAAGGGCACCAAGACACAGTGCAAACAGCGTAGGGTTTGGAATGAAAAGATTCATATTTGTGTCTTGAGTTTCTGGTTTACTAACTAAATTAGATTATTATTAAACTTCTGGAAACCATGCTCTTGTCAGTATGATGGTACTGTAAAGTGGTCTCCTATAAAGGGTTAAGTTCAGTAAGGTTCATGGGACAGAAACCACAAGCTAGCCACCAAAATCCACCCAGCTCATCTCTGGGTGCACAGCTAGGCGAAGTTTCCTGGTCTTTCTTACAGATAGGTGGAGCCATCTGACTAAGTTCTCTACAACAGCATGTGAGCAGAAGTGATGCTAGCCTCTCCCAGGACAGGCACGGAAAACCTCCCACAGCTGCTCCTCCAAGCCTTCCCTGTTCTGCAAGCTGCTTGTAAATGATGATGAAGCCCTAGATACAGGAATTCTTAATCTGGGGTACACGGAGCTCAAAGGATCCTCAGAAAGAATTCAGGGAATCTATGATTTACATGAGGAAAACCTTGAAATCTTTATTTCCACTAAGCTCTACTTGAAATGTAGCATTTTCTTTGGCAACAAAGCTCAGTGCTATGAGCAGAGTAACTGGCCCTTTCACCAATAAAAGTCACCAATACTACAGCTGCTGGAGAAACCTGACATTCAACGTACACTCGTCACTATTTTGATAGTACAGTCGTTATTAGACCCACTGCTAGACCTTCTTATTTAATGTACTAGCTAACAGCATATACACCACTATATCACAAATTAGCTCTTTTAACAATTTAATGACTATATTTCAACATAATTGTCATTGTTGTCTAGCTGCTAAGTCATGTCTGACTCTTTTGTGACCCCATGGAAAACTATAGCCCACCAGGTTCCTCTGTCCACAGGATTCTCCAGGCAAGAATACTGGAATGGGTTGCCATTTCCTTCTCCAGGGGATCTTCCTGACCCAGGGATCAAAACCATGTCTCCTGCATTAGCAGGTGGATTCTTTACCACTAAGCCACCAGGAAAGTCCTAATTTTCATTAGGTAATCTTAAATTACCTAATTTAATTTAATTTAATTTACCTAATTTAAGGCAGGAGGAAAAGGGGATGACAGAGGATGAGATGATTGGATGGCATCACCAACTCAATGGGCGTGAATTTGAGCAAGCTCTGGGAGCTGGTGATAGACAGGGAAGCCTGGCATACTACAGTCCATGGAGTCACAAAGAGTCGGACATGACTGAGCAACTGAACTGAATCTTAAATATTTTATTTCATGTATTTTGAACATTATTCCAAGAAAGAAGTTTGGTAGCTCAAACAGACTGCCTAAGTGACTCATGACACAAAAAATTTAGGACCCTGATAGGATTATGCCAAGGAGAAAAAAAAAATCTAGACACAGAAGGCTGTTTACTATGTGATACCATCTATAAGACATTCTGGAAAAGGCAAAATTTATAGGGACAGAAATTAGTGGTGGGGGGAGGGAGGGAGATCGATTGCAAAGTGGCATAAAGTGCTTCAGGACTGATGGACATGTTCTAGATCTCAAATGTAACGGTGGTCATGCAACTATATGTATTCATCAAAACTCACTGAACTGTATGCCTGAAAAGGAAGAAATTCACTATATGTAAATTATACCTAAATAAACCTGACTTAAAGGGGAAAAAAAAACCTGCTAGAGGACAGCAGGGCCTCAGAGGAAGGGAACCTTCATGACAACATGGAGGAGAGTAGCCCCTGACCCACACAAATGCCCAAGGCTGCCATAGGAGAGAGAAAGAAATGCTATTGTGTTGAGTCCAGGCTTGTGTCTACTTGATACCACAGTTTAGACCACCCTGACAGAGTTAGCAAAAGTATTTTGTGAACAATAACATGTAGTACAAATGTTAGAATGAGAATATTCATATTCAAGTCCTGACAATGTCACTTTGAAAGTTTTGCATTATTGGGACAACCACTTGACTTCTCTAAATTTTTATTTCTTCATTCACAGAATGGGTAAAATTTAGAATACTCCCTTTGCAATATATTATAACAATGAGAGACAACATAGACCTTAGCCTAGAACACCCAGTAAATGAAGAACAATTAAGCAGTAAGTAACACCTACTCTGATGGTGTTTGGAGCACGATCCAAAGCATTTGTAGTCCCAGCCCTACAATATACAGCACAACACTTTCCTTTGCAAAACTATTTTTGAGCAATTTAGTCCTCTTCTTTATCAAATGGTTTACAAATCTCATAGTTAGATGGGATATTCAAGGCCATGCACTCCATCCCTTTCATTTCCTACTTCCACTTAGGGGAAGTACTATTAAAGCAACAGTAGGGCTTTAGGTTTCGAGGCCTAGAATTGGCAACTAAGACCCAGAGATGAAAGAAAAGTTCCAGAAAATCCCCAAATTCTGAATCAAAGCCATAGTTGTTGAAGAGAAGGAAGCATCCCATGGGGCTTGTGGAGAAGTGCCATGTTGGAAGAACCAAGAAGAGAGGAACTGGAAAAGGAAAGGTCATGATTTGGGAGGCTATAGCTTTATTAAAATGAGGCTATTCTCTTCCTTTACCTCCTGAAAACCAAAGAAAGATGATCATAAAGGTCAAGAATTCTCAAACTCTCTTCCTCAACTACACTGGGGCTATAGATAAATACCTTATCTAAGAGGGGATTGAGGACTGGAGTGGCCAAGTACCTGATGACACTTCAGAGACAGATGACAGATCTGAGGGAAGACTTGCTGGGAGAGCTAACCTCATTTCTGCTCTTTGGAGCAACAAGGATTCTTGAGTGTCTGTGGGTGAAGACACTGCTGAAGAGGCCTATGTGCCTGAGTCATCTCCCATCAGCTTACTGCGCTGAACAATCACCTAACAGTTGATGGGACTCCAAGTGATGTGGACCCCAAGTGATCTGGCGGAGGCCGCAGCCATAGGGGCTGGAGTCCAAGCCAGACCCTTCATACTAGGGACTGGGCAAAGAGGAGGTCCCTATCAGCACCCTTCAAAGAATCGACAAAGCTACCTCAGAGAGAATAGCATTTGGCTGATGACACAAAATGCAAATGTGCAAGTGTCAGTCACAAGCTGCTACTTCATTACAGCCCATTCTATATGGAGATCTCTGCCTTTCCTGCTTGTTTCCCACCCCAGTCCCATAAGGGAAGCAGCGAGAAGGCAGGCGGGAGGGGAGGGGCTCAGAGAGTGTCCACTGTGTGCTCTCTGTCCACTCCAGAAAGCCAGGCTACAAACCACTGCTCCAGTTTCTACCACCACCAACAACAACCACTACTATTCCCCTTACCACCACCCTGCCACCAGCAGCACTACCAGCAGCAAGCAGCTAGAGGCAAAGGTCTTACTTGTTTGGGCAAGGATATGACCACAGATTTGGGTCAAACATGTGTTTAATATGAATATATTTTTACTTTTGAATGTATGTGAGTTTATTTTTAAATGGAGCTTCCCTGGTGACTCAGACAGATAATAATCCACCTGCCAATGCAGGAGACTCGGGTTCAATCCCTGGGTCAGAAAGATCCCCTGGAGCAGGAGATGGTGACACGCTGCAATATTTGTATCTGGGAAATCGCATGGACAGAGGAGCCTGGTGGGCTCCAATCCATGGGGTCATAACGAGTCAGACACAGCCTAGTGACTAAACAACAGCAGCAATACTTCAAACATGATTGCTGTGTGTATGTGTATTAGTCACTCAATTATGTCTGACTCTTTGTGACCCCATGGGCTATAGCCCACCAGGCTCTTCTGTCCATGGAATTCTCCATCCAGGCAAGAATACTGCAGTGGGTTGCCATTCCCTTCTCCGGGGGATATTCCCAAACCAGGGGTAGAACCCAGGTCTCCTGCATTGCAGGCATATGTTTTACCGTCTGAGCCGCTAGGGAAGCTACATTTAAAAACATGATCAATGGACTAGTTTAATAACTATGTGCCTTTAAAGTTGTGGAATTGCACTGAAATGCCTCAAAGGAGCCATGAACCAGAGGTGGAGCATAACTTGAGAAGGTAAAATCATTTTACAATTATATCCACAATGAATTGAGACTTTTGATAAAATGAATAACAAATTGACACTTTTTATCACCAAGCACTAAGTTTATTAAACATGATCTTTTTTCATACCCTAGAGAACTTCATTGCTAAAACAGCTCCCAAACTATGGTAAGCTAACATGTTCTTCTCAGCTCTAAAGAAAAAAGTATTGTTTTGCCAATACACTATGTTTAAACACATTTTAACAAGAACATTTACTGATCTAGAATTCATTAGCATGTCATGAATTAAGAGCGTGCAGTGGAAACAAGAGGTACAAGGGATCTCAGAGCTTTGCCAGGCACTCGCCCATGAGGGCATTAATTTATCAGTTAATGGATGTCCACATAGCAAAAAACATGGAATGTTAAAATCGTTTCTTGCCACTAATGTATCTCATTTGCAGGTGATCAGTATTCTTTTGCAGAAAGTAAGGCTATCAGTCCTGAGACAGATATTAGCACAAAAAACAATACCATAATAGCACCAGTGAATAAACCAGATCTTATGGAGCCAGACTGGCTCTAGGTGAGTGATCATACCATCGTCATTATCTGGGTCGTGAAGATATTTTTTGTATAGTTCTTCTGTGTATTCTTGCCACCTCTTCTTAATATCTTCTGCTTCTGTTAGGTCCATACGATTTCTGTCCTTTATTGAACCTGCCTTTGCATGAAATGTTACCTTGGTATCTCTAATTTTCTTGACGAGATCTCTAGTCTTTCCCATTCTATTGTTTTCCTCTATTTTTTTTTTTGCACTGATCACTGAGGAAGGCTTTCTTATCTCTCCTTGCTATTCTTTGAAACTCTGCATTCAAACGGGAATATCTTTCCTTTTCTCCTTTGCTTCTCGCTTCTCTTCTTTTCACAGCTATTTGTAAGGCCTCCTCAGACAGTGATTTTGCCTTTTTGCATTTCTTTTCCATGGGTATGGTCTTGATCCCTGTCTCCTGTACAATGTCATGAACCTCCGTCCATAGTTCATCAGGCACCCTGTCTATCAGATCTAGTCCCTTAAATCTATTTCTCACTTCCACTGTATAGTCATAAGGGATTTCATTTAGGTCATACCTGAATGGTCTAGTTGTTTTCCCTACTTTCTTCAATTTAAGTCTGAATTTGGCAATAAGGAGTTCATGATCTGAGCCACAGTCAGCTCCTGGTCTTGTTTTTGCTGACTATATAGAGCTTCTCCATCTTTGGCTGCAAAGAAAACAATCAATCTGATTTTGGTGTTGACCATCTGGTGATGTCCCTGTGTAGAGTCTTCTCTTGTGTTGTTGGAAGAGGGTCTTTGCTATGACCAGTGCGTTCTCCTGGCAAAACTCTATTAGCCTTTGCCCTGCTTCATTCCGTACTCCAAGGCCAAATTTGCCTGGAGTATGGCAAATAATCACGATGGTGTGATCACTCACCTAGAGCCAGACATCCTGGAATGTGAAGTCAAGTGGGCCTTACAAAGCATCACTATGAACAAAGCTAGTGGAGGTGATGGAATTCCAGTTGAGCTATTTCAAATCCTGAAAGATGATGCTGTGAAAGTGCTGCACTCAATATGCCAGCAAATTTGGAAAACTCAGCAGTGGCCACAGGACTGGAAAAGGTCAGTTTTCATTCCAATCCCTAAGAAAGGCAATCCCAAAGAATGCTCAAACTACTGCACAATTGCACTCATCTCACACACTAGTAAATTAATGCTCAGAATTCTGCAAGCCAGGCTTCAGCAATACGTGAACTGAGAACTTCCAGATGTTCAAGCTGGTTTTAGAAAAGGCAGAGGAACCAGAGATCAAACTGCCAACATTTACTGGATCATCGAAAAAGCAAGAGAGTTCCAGAAAAACATCTATTTCTGCTTTATTGACTATGCCAAAGCCTTTGACTGTGTGGATCACAATAAACTGTGGAAAATTCTGAAGAAGATGGGAATGCCAGACCACCTGACCTGCCTCTTGAGAAACCTGTATGCAGGTCAGGAAGCAACAGTTAGAACTGGACATGGAACAAAAGACTGGTTCCAAATAGGAAAAGGAGTACGTCAAGGCTGTATATTGTCACCCTGCATATTTAACTTATATGCAGAGTACATCATGAGAAACGCTGGGCTGGAAGAAGCACAAGCTGGAATCAAGATTGCTGGGAGAAATATCAATAACCTCAGATATGCAGATGACACCACCCTTATGGCAGAAAATAAAGAGGAACTAAAAAGCCTCTTGATGAAAGTGAAAGAGGAGAGTGAAAAAGTTGGCTTAACGCTCAACATTCAAAAAACTAAGATCATGGCATCCGGTCCCATCACTTCATGGGAAATAGATGGGGAAACAGTGTCCTAGTTTATTTTTTGGGGCTCCAAAATCACTGCATACGGTGACTGCAGCCATGAAATTAAAAGATGTTTACTCCTTGGAAGGAAAGTTATGAACAACTTAGATAGCATATTAAAAAGCTGAGACATTACTTTGCCAACAAAGGTCCATCTGGTCAAGGCTATGGTTTTTCCAGTGGTCATGTATGGATGTGAGAGTTGGACTGTGAAGAAAGCTGAGTGCCGAAAAATTGATGCTTTTGAACTGTGGTGTTGGAGAAGACTCTTGAGAGTCCCTTGGACTGCAAGGAGATCCAACCAGTCCATCCTAAAGGAGATCAGTCCTGGGTGTTCATTGGAAGGACTGATGCTGAAGCTGAAACTCTAATACTTTGGCTACCTCATGCAAAGAGTTGACTCATTGGGAAAGACCCTGATGCTGGGAGGGATTGGGGGCAGGAGGAGAAGGGGACGACAGAGGATGAGATGGCTGGATGGCATCACCGACTCAATGGACATGAGTTTGAGTAAACTTTGGAATGTCCCTGATGGACAGGGAAGCCTGGCATGCTGCGATTCATGGGGTCGCAAAGAGTCGGACATGACTGAGCGACTGAACTGAACTGAACTGAACTATGGAGCCAGATGAAGTAAATCTGTGAGCATTTAAAAATGTACTCTCTCAGATTTCCTTAGTGGTCCAAGGATTAAGAATCTGTCTGCCAACGCAGGGGACATGGGTTCAATCCCTCATCAGGGAAGATTCCACATGCCCCAGGGCAACTAAGCTGGTGAGCCACAACTACTGAGCCCACAAACCACAACTACTGAAATCCTCACTCCTAGAGTAAGTGCCGTGCAACAAAGAGAAGCCATCACAATGAGAAGCCCACACACTGCAACTAGAGAGTGACCTCTGCTTGCCACAACTAGAGAGAGCCTGTGAGCAGCAAGGAAGACCGAGAACAGCCATAAACAAATAAATAAATAGAATTTAAAAGATAAAATAAAGTGCGTGTTGACATCTCATTAATAACTTCCTTATATTGTTTATATGTTGAAATAACTTGGAATATATTGGATTAATAAAATAAAATGAAAAAAAGTTTTAAAACAAAATGTACATTCTCTCATCAAACAGTGGTTTGCGAATTATTTTGTTTGACATGATTGATGCCACTGCTTCTCTCTGGGTTTCAGTGGTGGTGATGGCGGTAGTGTTTTGGGTTTCTTTTGTTTTTTTGTTTTTGACTCCCCAAAGGTTCACCATGAAATGACTCACCAAAACAGAAACTGAAACTCCATTAAAGATAAATTCCTCATAATTCTTCATCCAACCCAGTAGAAAAAAAGGCCAACACTGCCTGCTTAGCCATTGTTATGAACTGAACTGTTTTCCTGCAAAATTCCTGTGTTACTCCTAGCACATCAGAATGTGAGTGTATTCAGAAATAGGGTCTTTAAAGAAGTGAGCAACTTAAATTAGGTCATTAGGGTGAGCCCTCATCCAATATAACTAGTTTTCTTATAAGAAGAGGAAACTTGGACACAAACAGAGAATAAATCATGTGAAGATACAAGAAGGAGACAGCCCTACCAGAGAAGGAGAAAGACCTCAGAAGAGGTCTGTGGTCTGATCTGGCTGATACCCTGGTCTCAGGCTTCTGGCCTCCAGAACTGTGAGAAAATTAATCTCCGTTGTTTAAGCCGCCCAGTCGGTGGTACTTTGTTATGGCAGCCCTAGCAGACTAATAGAGCCATCATTATTTTTCAACTATATATTTTACTTCAAATCATAGCACTGTGACCAAAGCATCAATTAAGTGCCTGAGTACCAATTATCCAGCCCAACTCTATCATTCTATGTATAGTAATAATAACTAGCAGTATTGGGTGCCTACTGTGTGGCAGACACTGGGATGGATATATATATATATAAAATCAGCATGCTGAGTTTTACATCCACCCTGCTCTATGTATATATTACTATTATCCCCATTTTTAGATTCCCAGAGTCAGTGACCACCAGAAAACCAGGGTTCAAAGCCAGGTCCTCTAGGACCCCAAAGTCCTGAACTCTTGGACACATAACACGGGAACGAGTTCACCAACTTGCCTGTGCATGCGTATGTGCTCAGTCATTTCAGTCGTGTTCAGCTCTTTGCCACTGTTTGGACCATAGCCTGCCAGGTCCCTCTGTCAATGGGATTCTCCAGGCAAGAATACTGGACTGGGCTGATGTGCCCTTCTCTGGGGGGATCTTCCAGAAACCCAGGGATCAAACCCCTGTCTCCTGCATTGCAGGCAGATTCTTTACCTCTGAGCCAAGGGGAAGCCCACCAATTTGCTTACTGGGACCAATTTGCCTGTTGTTCTGAGTCACAGCAGAAGTAGAGCTGCAACAGAGGTCACTTGATACCCATGCCGTATCCTGCCTTGATGACCACAAAAACATTTTGAAATACCAAGTTTTGTAGAGTTCATGGTGTGGATGGCTTGACAAAGGGTTGAGACTCCCTGGATCTTTGATTCTTTTTTTTTAAATTTTTTTTTAATGTGGGCCATTTTTGAAGTCTTTATTGAATTTGTTACAACATCGCTTCTGTTTTATTTTTTTGTTTCTGACTGCCGGGCACGTGGGATCCTAGCTCCCCAGCCAGGGACCAAACCCACACCCCCTGCACTAAAAGGTGAAGTCTTAACCACTGGACCATCAGGGAAGTCCCTGGATCTCTTGCTTCTATCTCATGCTCTGCAGATGCTTTATACAGCATCAGAAGATTGGAGTACTGCAGAGGAAGGGTGAGCCTTCTAGACTAGGAACATCTATAAAGGTAGCTGGATACTAATCATGGGTAAGAGAAGTGGCAGAGTCATGCAAATAAGGCTTAGGGGAGGGTTGTTAGTTCACTCAGTTGTGTCCAACTCTTTGTGACTCCATGGACTGCAGCATGCCAGGCTTCCCTCTCCTTGACTATCTCCCAGAGTTTGCTCAAATTCATATCTATTGAGTCAATGATGCCATCCAACCATCTCATCCTCTGTCCACCCCTTCTCCTGCTCTCAATCTTTTCCAGCATCAAGGTCTTTTCCAATGAGTCGGCTCTTTGCATCAGATGGTCAAAGTATTGGAGCTTCAGCTTCAGCATTAGTCCTTCCAATGAATATTCAGGACTGATTTCCTTAAGGATGGACTGGTTAGATCTCCTTGCAGTCCAAGGGACTCTCAAGTGTCTTCTGTAGCACCACGGTTCAAAAGCATCAGTACTTTGGCTCTCAGCCTTTTTTATGAGCCAACTCTCACATCCATATACGACTACTGGAAAAACCACAGCTTTGACAATACGGACCTTCGTTGGCAAAGTTATGTCTCTGCTTTTTAATACGCTGTCTAGGTTTGTCATAGCTTTTCTTCCAAGGAGCAAGTGTCTTTTAATTTAATGGCTTCAGTCACAGTCCACAACGATTTTGAAGCCCAAGAAAATAGTCTGTCATGGCTTCCTTTTATGCCATCTCTTTGCCACAAAATACGTTTATTTTATTTTTTAAGAAAGGCAGACAGCCACTTGCAGAGCCTCAATTGCATGTATTTAAAGTCTTTGTAGCTTGATTACCCTTTGTTCTACAAATGGGCCTCGAGAGCATGTTTGGAGGTTCCAGCAGTAGAGTACAGCCACCTGCATATATTTGACCTAAGAAAGATGCTCCAGTATCCAGGAAGATCGCCCTCCACCAGCGTGCTGCTTCAGGATGGACATGTGTGATGGAGTGGATAGGGAGGAAGAAGACAGCCAGCTAGGCAGCGGATCAGCCCAATCAACCCTGGAAATCAATGGGATAACAGATGTCACAGCCAGATGACCCTCACATGCAATGTTTAGCGCTTGAAGAGGAAAATTCAAACTGTCGGGGTTTAGAACATGAGAAACAGACATTTTCACCATACATACAGATTGATAAGCTTTTATAGGGCTTTCTAGTGGTTCAGTTGGTAAAAAGTCTGCCTGTAATGCGGGAGACTAGAGTTCAATCCCGGGGTCGGGAAGATCCCCTGGAGAAGGAAATGGCAATCCACTCCACTATTCTTGCCTGGAGAATTCCATGGACAGTGGAGCCTGGTGGGCTACAGTCTATGTGGTCACAAAGAGTTGGACACAACTGAGTGACTACACTTTCACTTTTCGTAGACAATCTGCACATCAATATGGAATTCTAGCAGTTTGGAGGTTTTCTTTTGAAGGAATTGCTTTTCTTCTCTCATGCCTTTCGAGATCTACATTGAACTCCTATAGTTTACGCTTGAGCTTGTTTCTGACATACTCATGACATCCTCAAAATCAGACTACAAAATTCCATGTTAAAAATCCTGAGTAAAACCTGGAGCTCATCACTGTGGTGTGAGACATCCTAAATGTGCTTAGTTGTGTCCGACTAAATGGAAGATGCTAAATTGTAAAGGATGAAACTCTTTTTTGCAACGTTAAGGGAAAACTGCTTCTTCTAAGCTATGTTCATGTGAGCAGTCTCTGGATCAGTGGTTCTCAAAGTGTGGTTCCCTGGGCCAGGAGCACCATCATCACCTGAAGTGGGAAGTGGTTAGATATACAAAGTTTCAAGCCCCACCCCAGACACAGTGAATCAGAAACTGGGAAATCTGCGTTTTGGTAAGCCTGCCCAGGTGATTCTGATGAGTATGTATGTTTTGCAACCACTGCTCTGTAATAAATATTTTTATAACTTTGAAAAAGTCTTAAATAGTGAACTACAAAATCTTTAATCAGTAAAAATGATTCAAAAAGGAAAGTTGTCAGAATGACCCAAGTCAATTACTAAATCATGTTCTGTCAAAGGCGCAACACCACCTATTGAAGTGATCCATGTATTCTGGCCTCTTGGGTACCTTTCAACACTTAGAGTCAATGAGCATTGAAAGAGAACAATCTCCTGATTGAATAATTGCATAATTACAAATAATTGGCACTTTCACTTTTTTCAAAGTTTTGATTTCCCATTTTCTTATAAATAAGAGTGCCATTCCTATGAAAATATCCTCCTGAAGCATAACCTATTCCATTTAGCATTCTCAAATCTGGATAAGCAATACAATAACAATAACAATAATACAATACAATAATAATAAACAATACAATAACAAGCAATAAGCATGTTAAAAGTGGGCAGAGGAATTATGGATGAATTTTTTTTCTTTATACTGTTGTATTAATATATTTTTTCTTAAAAATATTAAGGTAACAGTAGGGTTTCCCTGGTTAAGAATCCGCCTGCCAGTGCAGGGGACACAGGTTTGATTCCCAGTCTGGGAAGATCCCACATGCTTCGGGGTAACTAAGCCTGTGCGCCATGAATACTGAGCTCACAGCCTAGAGCCTGTGCTCTGCAACAAGAGAAGCCACGGGAATGAGAAGCCTGCACCCTGCAACAATGAGTAGCCCCTGCTCAACTAGAGAAAGCCTGCACACAGCAGGGAAGACTCAGCACAGTCAAAATAAATAAATACCTCTCTTTAAAAAAAAATTAAGACAAGGTTAGATAAGCATATGGTTATCAAACCTGAGAGAAATCCATCTTTATAATGTCTGTAGCTAGATATACTATTTATGGGTAAAGAAAGATTTTTCTAAATTGACATAGAATGCTTTTTCAATAAACAAGATTGAACAGAGACTTTTTCCCCCTATCAATTTTCTCTTTTACTTCTAACATGAAAGACAGACTGACTACTATATATTACATAGGAATTAGACTGGACTTAATTCTAGGGGTAATGCCCAAATAGATTTATTTTAATTGTAACAGAGATTTTTTTTTCAATATTGAAATGTTTTCTACACTAAATAAAGACTGTGCTTTGGAATCTACAGAGAAAATCTTTTTATAATACAGAGCGTCACTGTATATAACCCCTTGTCAAGCTTAATGGTCCTCGGCGCCATGGGCTGTTACTCTCTTTGGTTGATTGGCAGTTATACTGTAATGAAAAGAGATTCATATTTTAGCTACTCACTCTTTATTGCCACAACTAAGATTGGAGTTTTTTATTTTCCTCACTTCGATTCTTTAAGATGTGTTTTCCTTAACACAGATCTATTGTTTTTATTTTTAAATGTTTTTCATTTAAATTTCCTTTAGGTACTTCCTGTGAATTTTATGGGCCTCCATTCTTATGATTGCTATAGTTGTCATTTCTGAAATCAACGAAGCACAGCTTTTTATAGGGCTGACATGTACCAATCTAGTGAGATAGAAGAAAATTTGGCATTCTATTTCTCTACAATTTTCTACTCCAATAATGACTCTGTATGTAATGTTGCTAAACTAATTTTTTTCAATCCTAAATATGGTCTTTTTCCCTTGTATACATTTTTGTCACTTTCCATAGACTGTGCTATTGTCTTCACAATACTGGTTTATTAAAGGAAGCACAGAGGTGGAGTCAAAAGTCTTGGATTAAATTCAATTTCCACCACTCACTGATGCTATCAATCACTTGTTTGTATTCCACATTTTTCAACTATATGATGTGAATGATATTAACTACATCACAGGGATTAAAGAAATAAGTAATAGAGAAACCATAAAACTGTAGAGTAATTATGGTTTCTGCCTTGACTCAAGTGCTCCAGGAAGCATGAAGTCACTAAAGAAGGCAATGGAAAGAGTATAATTCAGGAGAAATAAAATTTGCCTTCATAATGAAGCATATAACTTACCTTGGTCACATTCTCTCTGCCACATACACACCCTTCATTTACCTACTTTGTGTTTTTATCAGTTCACAGTGGCTTGGTTGGGAGGGTTTTTAACCAGCACTGGGAGGAGTTTCTACAGGAGTTCCTATACACCTTGAGTTTCTAGGGTGGGGTTGGAGGCTGATGGTAGAAAAAAAAATCCTAGAAGGAAACAAAATCTAAACACTCCCCTAGCACTTTAAACATCTGTTCAACCTGTATGTTTTCCCTCGAAAAGTCAGTGGTACAACCTTTCTTCAAGCCAATTTATGGATAAGATAGGGATTCTGAAATGGGGTAAAAAGAGGTGGCTATGCAAGTGTACATTTAGGTATATATAGAGTCAGTTTCCTGGGGATAAATGGAGTATTAGAAATTAGGGAACAGATGAACCTTGTGAAATGGATGAAAGACACAGTCCCAGAGCAACCTCTGGGTTTGAGAAGTCAGACAGGACCGTGTGTGGAAGAAGGTCTGACTCGGGGTAACTAGAGAAGGAGAACAAAAGTAAGAGCTCTAGGTCACGAACTGGGGAATTTGAAATGGGTTTGACAATAACAGGATGGTTGGTGATAAATACAAATATAGCAAGGATTTCTGTGTAGTGTTTAATCTCTTTTCTTTCACTGTTGTTTTTTTTCCTTTGCCAATTAAACCTTTGTCCATCAGAGGATACTTCAGTTACCTTCTAGTTTCTGTGTTAAAAATCTGACTGATACTTTCCCATAATTAAGAAATTGTTTTGTACTAACTGCAATTAATAATAATGGACAACAGTACTCCATCAAAAGTACAGATAGATTCTATTTACCTAAGAGAAGAATAAGAAACTCTGTGACACTATGATTCAACACATTCACTTCAAACATGGTGCCAATTTACCCACCTATATGCAGAAGATAAAAATAGTCCTTTTATAGGGGTGTTATGACAATGAATGGGACTAATGCTTATATAGCACTGAAAATACTGAAGTCCAATTTCTTTTTATATGTTTTTCCATGATGTTTGTGTATGTGTATGTGTGTTATGTGAAAAACACCTTGTAAAGAAAAATGACAATGTCTACTTTGTTGGCCCAAAAGACAAAGATTGAAGTTTTTTTTCTCTTTTTTTTTAAGCTGTAAGGAAGCATTAACTATCATCTAAGAACAGCAAAGGGTTTTATCTCATTCAGAAACTAATGGAACGACTCTATTTGTTCTTTTATTAGGCCCCAGTAACAGTAATTGAGAAAAATTAATTCTTTGATTCAAGAAAAACTTATTAAGCACCTACTAGGCAATATCCTGGGCTCTGGAGATTTGATTTTATTAAGAAGACATGATTACTGTCCTTGATATAGAGCAGTCTATTAAAGAAATTCTCTCCCATTTCAAAACAATGAAAAAATAAAATGTAATCATGCATTTCCAGGCTTACTCTGTGGTCTAGGCAACAGAGATATAGTTTGTTCACAGAGAAGAATAATTCTGTTCATCTACCCATATTAGTTTAATAAACACCATACTTCTGGATCTAAACATTCCTGAAGATTAAATGTTTCAAACAAACAAGCAACCAAAAAAATTTAATGTGATTTTTTAAAGAAAAGAATATATGTGAAATATAGCCAAGAAAGACTGTCCAATAGATTATAAGTAATAATAATGAATCAAATATCAGCTTTAATGCTATTGAAATAAAAACCAAAGAATCTTCAAAGAACAAGTTTTGCTGAAGCTCCAATACTTTGGCCACCTTATGTGAAGAGCTGACTCATTAAAAAGACCTGATGCTGGGAAATATTGAAGGCAGGAGGAGAAGGGGACAACAGAGGATCAAATGGTTGGATGGCATCACCGACTCAATGGATATGAGTTTGAGCAAACTCCAGGAGATGGTAAAGGACAGGGAAGCCTGGCATGCTGCAGTGCATGGAGTAGAAAAGAGACACAACTGAGCAACAAAACAACAACAAATCTGTCATCCCTGAAAATAAGCCATTAAAAAGAGGTAGTTTGAGGGCCATCACTGACATCTAGCCATACCAAATAAATAACAACCACTGCAGTAACAGTAAGGGCTTCCCAGATGGCACTAGGGGTAAAGAATCCACCTGCCAAAGCAGGAGATGAAAGAGACACGAGTTCCATCCCTGAGCTGGGAAGATCTCCTGGAGTAGAAAATGGCAACTCACTCCAGTATTCCTGCCTAGAAAACCCCATGAGGCTTTTGGTGAGAGGAGCTTGGTGAGCTACAGTTCATGGAGTTGCAAAGAATCAGACATCACTGAGCATGCCTGCACACTCAGGTAACAAACATGGATGTCCCAAGATAAATGTTCACCACTTTTAGGTAGACTCATCTGTCAATAAAACCTTTCCAGGAGAAGATAGTGCCACACCAGCTAGAGGGACATCCAACCACATGACTCACTAATTATTCCACACCTAGGACCTCTCAGCAGCACACCACAGATGATGAAGTAGGTTTTACATTAAAATACAAATATCATTTCCACCAAGGTTAACAATATATTTTTCTGGGCATGGGAGTAATTTAGGAAACACATTAGCAGCACCCTTGCCAATCCCAGACTTCATACACAAAATGATGGAGCTTTTTAATAGGAGAAATAGACCAAAGTTTAAGTTTAGTCCCTCAGTTGTGTTTGACACCTGGGATCCCATGGACTGTAGCCCACCAGGCTCCTCTGTCCATGGGATTCTCTAGGCAAGAATGCTGGAGTGGGTTGCCATTTCCTTCTCCAGGGGATCTTCCTGAGCTCAAACCCAGGTCTGCTGCATCTCAGGCAGACTCTTTACCAACTGAGCCACCAAGGAAGCCCATATATCCCTATAATTGAAAACCAAATAAGCCAATTGGAGCAAATCATTCATTGGAGTCTGAGGATGAGCCTTCAATTAGACAGCAACATTCAAAATCAGACAGTTCTAGACACTTTAAAGCTACTAAATGTGCCACGATAAGTCAAAATATCATGAAGTCACCAGCGTCAACAAACATTTCTTCAGTGCCTAAGTAAAACACAATGCAGGATGTTACAGATACATGATACTAAAGAAATGGAACATAGTATCTGAGTATCTGACCTCAAAGGATTTATAAGATAACTGAGAAAGAGAACATAGACATTAAAAGTGAAGTGAAATACAAGGTAGTATGAAGCAAACTACAGCACTAGATGAGGAGTGGAGCTGAAGTCAGGGTGGGCAGCATTTAACTAAAGTCCATTATACATCCCTAAGCCAATCACTGACCAGTATACTGTACACAGTTACATGCTTTATTTGGATTTTAAGAAAACAGACTCTATCCTCTAAGGAAAGAACCCAATATTCAAGTAAAACTTCAGGCATAGGATGTTACAAAGTATTATTCATCACCATTGGATAACTTGAAGGAACCTTAACATTTAATAGAATTTTGATTCAACTACACAGAAAAATTATACCATTACATATAGCCATTAGAGGAGATATTTACAAATCATTATGAGAAAATGCTAACTAGTATACTAGTGTGTGCATGCATGCTAAGTTACTTCAGTTGTGACTGAGTCTTTGCGACCCCATGGACTATAGCCCGTCAAGTTCCTCTGTCCATGGGATTCTCCAGGCAAGAATACTGGAGTGGGATGATGTTTTCTCCTCCAGGGGATCTTCTCTACTCAGGGGTTGAATCCCCCATCTCTTTTTATGTCTCCTGCATTGGCAAGTAGGTTCTTTACCACTAGCACCACCTGGGAAGTCCCTGGTATACTAGGACACTAACTAAAAAGAAATTCAGAAACTATATGCCTTATGATCTTAACTTTGTACCTTAAAAAAACTATGAAATACTTACTCTGAAATTTAGTAAAAAGAGAAAATCATTGGCACTTACCCTGTCATTTTAGGAGGGAAAAATGTATGAAGGAAAGTTCTTTTATAGGGACCAACTCTGGCTAATAAATATAGAAAGAATAGAATTAGAAAAATCACTGTTTTGAAATCCCCAGTGAAATAATTAACTCAGGCAAAAATCTCAGTGGATGCTAAAATTAGGTGAAAAGATGATGAGGGACTGGATCCTATTTGAAAGTGCCAAAATTTCACGCCATAGATTACTTGCTGATCACAAAGAGATAGAAAAAGAAAAAAGGAAGGATGTGACTGCATCACTTTAATTAGGAAATCAAACATCACAGCTCCCAGTGAGACAATTTGATGTTTTATGTCTCTTGAACTAACATGAGCTACACAGCATCACCTGTGAAAGTCTTGCAAAAATGTTAGCCACAGCCTCAGATCTAACTTCCTGTCTGTAGGAAACACAGGGAACAGAACAAGTTTAAATATTACCTGGAAGAAGCATCACGCACCAAAATGTGAGACATTCTACAAGACTGGTTCTCATCAAAAGATGATGTCATGAAAAGAAACTAAAGAAACATTATAACCCAATGGCCTCCCTTGACTGGTTTGGAAAACCAAGTAATTATAACCCCCATCCAGCGGAAACTGAGGACATTTTAAATACAAATTGGGTATAAGATTATATGTGGAAGCTACTTTTAATTTTAATGATGTTATTCTTGTTACAGAAGAGAATGTTTTTATATTTGGGGAAGTAAAGAAGCATGGCTTATTCTTCTAAAAGAGCAACAGAGATAGAGATGGAGGGAGTTCCAGAGAGACAAAAAGAGCCATAAGAGACAGAAAAGGAATTATTTATGGAAAATTCTAATAATTCTAATAATTATTGAATCTAGGTGGTAGGTTTATGTGTCAGCCTTTCTTTTTCCTTTCTTTTTTTTCCTGTATGTTTAATATTTCTATCATAAATATGATAGGAAAAATATGTATAGAAAAAAGATTAAGCAGAAATATACCAAAGTATTGACAGTGATTATGTCAGTATAATTATAGGTGATTTCCCTCTCAATTTAAAAATATTATTCTGCAATTTCAATTTTTTCTCATCACATATTATTTTTATAATCAGAAAAAGTGATTAAAGGAAATGCAGGCACTAGGTAGAATTGTGTGTGGAAAAAGAAAAAGTCCTAAGCCTATCCATTTAAGGCAATTGTGATGTGGGCTATTGTTGCTCTGGTTCTGACGTTATTTAATATATTAATAGCTTCCAAAAGGAAGTTCAAGGCACATTAGGTCATATTTCAAACTGTATCTTGGCAAAACGATAGGCAGGACTACAAAAACAGGTCAACCCAGACACAAACTGTCCACACAGTTCATTAATAAAGAAGGACTTTTTTTTTTAATCTTGAAAAAATTCAATCTAATACCTCTAGGGAAATTCTTTTCTGCATAGTTATTCAATAATAGAGAAGCCTGGAAAGCAACAAATGGCAAGGAGGAGCAGCAGCAGAGAAATGTGGGAGTTCTTGGAATGATAATGGAAAACAAATTAGAGATTAGTTTCCAATGACGTCAGCAAAAACAGGTCAGTGCAGATTTGGGCTAGGTATCCAGGCAAGACTGCCTTTCCTCACTGCTGGCTGACATCACCTAGTTTCAGGTAATGTTCAAGTTGGGAACACAAGAAACCCATGAACAGTGCTTCTAGCAAAGCATGTAAAAGGAGCCTTCAGGGATTCATTCATAAAAAAAAAATTAAAAAAAAAAACAGCAAGAAATGAAACATACAAGCCTTGCCAAGAGATGACAGAGTGAAGAGAGAAAGTTACAAAAATATGTAAAAGATATTAATGTCAGAAAGAAAGAGAAAGCATTGAGCCTGGAGCTAAGAATAATGATATGAAAAAAAAATTAAGAACTGGAAAAAATGTAGCAAAATTATTTCAATGATGTCATTGGACCATTTCTTACCACTTGCCTTTAGACGCAACTGAGCAGTTTAATAGTCATATACTCTGTATCTCAGTGATTTGCCTGGGTTAATGCTCTTTCCTTTTTACTTAGAGAGCGGTTTACACTCAGAGTCCTTAAGTAATAATCTAGTACAGCGGTGCCCAAATCTTGGGCACTGTACATGAGGAGCACTGGGGGAATTTTTTAAATCCCGGTGTCCAGGTTGCATCCCATTACTGTTAAACTGAAACATATCCGAGTGGGAACCAAGCATCAGTATACTTAAAGATCATCAGGAGATTCAGCGTATACCAGGGTTTGGGAAGCACTGATGTGTGTGTGCAGAGGCCAATGCTGAGAACTGTACTAATTACAGAATTCATGCTGATTAAAATACTTTAGGCAAAACCTCCCCCACACATGTTAACAGCCCAGTCAAGTCATATACCATCTATATAAGAAGAGGCAAAAATTGTGATACTGTAGGCACAAAAGTCTAGAACAGAGAGAGTCAGCAACCAGGAGTAGAAGCTGATGAACTGTTCCACAGGTTCGGCATGGTGAGAATGTTGTAAGGACTGATTCCAGACTAGCTGAAAATAAATGGAATGTCTCTTTTCACCCAGATTTATGGAAAGCAATCGAGAGTCTATATACTCTGTTACCATTTAAAACCAACTGCATGAATTTTCATCTCTAATTGATGTTGGTTTTATTTTAGAACATGAAACCCAATTTGAATTGTTTCCATTTCTTTTTTGTTTTCTGATAAAGCACTTGTTAATACTCCCCACATAACCATTTGGAAGCTTTCTTGAATCACTGTAATTTAGAAAAATACAAGAAGTAGGACTTCCCTGGTGGTCCAGTGGTTAAGAATCCACCTGCCAATACAGGAGACATGGGTTCCATCTCTGGTCCAGGAAGACTCCACATACCACGAGGCAACTAAGCCCATGTGCCACGACTACCGAGCTGTGTACCACAACTGCTGAAGCCCAGGTACCGTAGACCCTGGGCTCTACAACAAGAGAAGCCACCACAATGAGAAGCCCATTCAGCTAGAGAAAGCTTGAGCACAGCAACAAAGACCCAGCATAGCCAAAACTAAGCAAATAAGTAAATATCCACTAGAAAAATATATGAAGTAGCCAAGACATAGAAACAACGCAAATGTCCATCAACAGATGAATGAATAAAGAAGGTATGGTACATTTATAGAAAGGAATACGACTCAACCATAAATACTACTCAGCTGCAAAATAATGCCATTTGCAGCCACATGGTTGCAACTAGAGATTATCACACTAAGTGAAGTAAGTCAGAAAGAGAAAGACAAATACAAAATGACATCACTTAAGTGGGAAATCTAAAATATGGCATAAGTGAACCTATCTACAAAACAGAAACAGAGAACACACTTGTGGTTGCCAAAGGGGAGGGGGGAGGGAGAGGGATGGACTGGGAGTTTGAGGTTAGCAGATGCAAACTATGACATTTAGGATGGATAAACAATAAGATCCTATTGTATAGCACAAGGAATGATATCCAGTCACCTGGGATAAACCATAATGGAAAAGAATATTTTAAGAAGAATGTATATGTGTCTGTAACTGAGTGACTTTGCTATAAAGCAGAGATTAGCACAACACTGTAAATCAACTGTACTTCAATTAATAATTATATATATATAAAAGAAATTATTTAAGTGTATGAATTTGTGACTTGGAAAATAATATAAAGTTTATTTCACTTGAAAAGCATATAATAAATCATATTGTTTATTCGGCCTTTGAAAGCAAACATAATTTCTGCTTCTACCTTCTGTACAATAGTTGAAAGCTATTAGTATATCCTCTCTCTCAAACTCTTCCCTTCATCAAACAACAACAAAAAAAAACAATCCCTGGATGCACTCTTCTCTGCTCCCACTAACCCCCTCTTCATTCTGGTCCTCTACACAGTCCCCATCCCTCAGTGAAAAGGAATTTCCCAGACCACAGAGGGGAAGTTACCCATCAAATTTGGGATGGAAGTAACGTCAGTGTTTCCCACAAATGGTCATGCCCACACTGCCAAGCCTGATCTATTGTAGGGAATGGTGGACAGATCTTAGGTCTTAGGGCTGCTGGTAACTCAAGCAGGTATGACATGGAGCTGCCATTGCCACTAATCAAATGGGATGGGAACTTCTTTCCAGAACTGTTTTGCTTTTGCACCTGCTAATAACCCAGAGTGAGTCTAACACACTCACCCATGACCCATTCTCTACAATCCTATATACTGGTGGTTTTACACAAAGTTTGCAGTAAAAACAGAGCCTAGAACATAGGTTTTTAATGAAGCAGTGATTTTTATTTGTTTTGTTGAAGCTGCAATTCTTAAACAGTACCTGGCACACAGTGTACCCTTAATGAATATTTGTCAAATAAATGATTGAATAACATCCACATACACTTTTATTTTTATCTTTCTGGGAGTATGTCCAACTTTAAGTATGTTCTTCTGAAACCAGGGAAATGGCCCCTGGTCCTCAGTTCAGTGAAATATTAAGGGAACATCTGAACCAAACACAAATAGCAGGGGAATCCACAGTCCTCCAGTCTTTAATTTTGACTATCTCCCTCCTCTCACAGAAGAGTTGCTAATCAGCACAGCAAAGGGAGAACTCATCTTATACCTCTCTCTGCTGACTAGATGACATTCAAGAACGGGCTTCAGGAGTCCCCCCCCATCTAGTTTTCAAGGGACAACTAGACACGTGGTTGAATTCTCTTATTAAGTGAGAGTCTTCTAGTCCTACTGAAGCTGGGTTTTGGTGATCCAAAGAAACTGCATCACTGTAGTAAGGGTGTATAGGGTCCTTGTCATCACACCATCAGAGGTACACTTCCATGTCCTTCCTTGGATGGACACTAAGAATGGATGCCTGTCCATCAAGGACCATGCAGTGATGGCAGGACTACAGTCATAAAGCGGACACTTCCATGGACACGGACAGTCCACTGAAGCTACTTCAAACAGAACTCATCTTTGCTGGCCTTGGTAATATTTTTGACTGTAACAGACATTCTTTTTCGTTTGTTTGGTTTTTTTTTTTTTTCCTTGGTTTTTTTTTTTTTTTTTTTTGGTCTGTGTTGTTTGTTTAGTCACTAAGTTGTGTCCAACTCTTTTGGACCCCATGGAGTGTAACCCACCAGGCTCCTCTGTCCAGGGGATTTCCTAGGCAAGAATACTGGAATGGGTTAGTTTTATTTATTCATTTATTTAGGCTGTGCGGGCTTTCCTCTAGTTGCGGGGAGTGGGGGCTACTCTCCAGCTGAACGCACAGGCTTGTTGCGGAGACTTCTCTTGTTGCAGAGCACAAGTTCTAGGGCACGTCGGCTTCCATAGTTGTGGCACGTGGGCTCAGTAGCTGAAGCTCCCAGGCTCTAGGAAACAGACTCGATAGTTGTGGCACATGAGCTTAGTTGCTCCCTAGTATGTGGGATCTTCCCGGACCAGAGACTGAATCCGTGTCTCCTGCATTGGTAGGCAGATTCTTATCCACTGAGCCACCAGGGAAGCCTCAGACATGCTTCCTGTTAAAAGCACTAAATCTCGTTTTGCTTAAGTGAGTGGTGATTGGAATCATTCTCTTTGCTTTGGTCAGCTCACTGGAGCAAACACAAGTGATCTGGAGGGAAGAGGCAGTATCTCCAGGACTAAGACAGAAACTCTTCATAGCCTGGCTATGAACATATAGACTCAAGAGTACCAAAAAAATATTTTTTATGTTATTCTCATTATATCAACGCCACATGTGGGATCTCAGTTCCCCAACCAGGGATCAAACCTGGGCCCTCTGGAGTGGAAATGCAGAGCTCTAACCTCTGGACCACCAGGAAATTACCTCATTACATCTCTTTTCTAAATTCTTATTCTTCATTTCTACCAATTACCTACAGAAAGAACTTCAAACTCCCCAGAATGGCACCTACGGTTTCCATGATTTGGTCCTACCTTCTCCTCGCTTTTCTTCAGTGCCAACATTCTTCTCACTTTGAACCATCTCTCATGTCTTCTAAATGAGTCACACTAACTCCAACTCTATATTTGCTTGAATACAATGATATAGTATGTTTCTACATCTTCTCATTGTATTTTAGAGAAGGAATTCAGTGACAGATGGTGAGTACTTTCCATTTCTTAGCTGTACATTTAACAATTTTCTTTTAGCACTAGCACATTAGTTTTATTTTTTATTTCTCAAACTAAATTTAATATTATTATTGGCCACACCTCTTGACTTGTGGCATCATAGTTTCCCAACCAAAGACTGAACCTGGGACCTGGCAGTGGAAGCTCAGAATCCTAACCACTAGACGGCCAGAGAATTCCCTCAAATTAAAATTTAATGTCAAAAGTTATAGGAGCACTGCCATATGACCCAGCAATCCCACTCCTGGGCATACACACCAAGGAAACCAGATCTGAAAGAGACACGTGCACCCCAATGTTCATCGCAGCACTGTTTATAATAGCCAGGACATGGAAGCAACCTAGATGCCCATCAGCAGATGAATGGATAAGAAAGCTGTGGTACATATACACCATGGAATATTACTCAGCCATTAAAAAGAATACGTTTGAATCAGTTCCAATGAGATGGATAAAACTGGAGCCCATTATACAGAGAGAAGTAAGCCAGAAAGATAAACACCAATACAGTATACTAATGCATATATATGGAATTTAGAAAGATGGTAACGATAACCCTATATGCAAGACAGAAAAAGAGACACAGATATATAGAACAGACTTATGGACTCTATGGGAGAAGGCGAGGGTGGGATGATCTGAGAGAACAGCATCAAAACATGTATATTATCAGGTGTGAAACACATCACCAGTCCAGGTTGGATGCATGAGACAAGTGCTTGGGGCTGGTGCACTGGGATGACCCAGAGGGATGGGATGGGGAGGAAGGTGGGAGGGGTGATAGGGATGGGGAACACATGTAAATCCATGGCTGATTCATGTCACTGTATGGCAAAAACCACTACAATATTGTAATCAGCCTCCAACTAATAAAAATAATTGGGAAAAAATAAAAAATAAAAAAATTTTTAAAAAAGGAAAAAAAGTTATAGGAGCAGATACTTTCAAAAACATGAAGAGTAGAGCAGTTGGATATCTAGCACTCAAATAGGCAAGAAATACATATTTTAAAAGCTCTAAAACAATCGGCAAAATCAACAACATAACAAGTTATGCCCTACCTAACAATAAGCTTTTTAAATAACAAAGAAATAAGGGAAAAGAATGATGAGTATTTACTGCTCAAATTAGTTCGGTGTGAGCTTTTTCCAATTTAAAGTATTGTTAAGTTACTGACTTTCCAAGTAAACCTAAAGAATATTTTAAATATTTAAACCATCTTTCACAAACCACATTGTAGCACAGTAAATACGATTTCTCAATAAAAGAACAAAAACCTCACTAACCAGGTGACTTCTCAACAGATCAAACTTGTAGAATTTATCCAAATTTGTTTTAAAAAGAAAAACAGTTCACAAAAGAAATACACAAATAGCCAAACAGATAAACAAAAATATTTAGTCAGTTCAGTTCAGTTTAGTTGCTCAGTTGTGTTCGATTCTTTGTGATCCCACGGACCGCAGCACGCCAGGCTTCCCTGTCCATCACCAACTCCCAGAGCTTGCTGAAACTCATGTCCATCGAGTCAGCGACACCATCCAACCGTCTTATCCCCTGTCATCCCCTTCTCCTGCCTTCAATCTTGCCCAGCATCAGGGTCCTTTCCAATGAGTCAATTCTTCCCATCAGGGGGCCAAAGTAGTGGAGTTTCAATTTCAGCATCAGTCCTTCCAATGAATATTCAGAACTGATTTCCTTTAGGATGGACTGGTTTGCTCCCCTTCCAGTCCAAGGGACTCTCAAGAGTCTTCTCCAACACTATAGTTCAAAAGTGTCAATTCTTCGGCGCTCAGCTTTCTTTAGAGTCCAACTCTTACATCCACACATGACTACTGGAAAAACCATAGCCTTGACTAGACGGACCTTTGTTGGCAAAGTAACGTCTCTGCTTTTTAACATGCTGTCTAGGTTGGTCATAGCTTTTCTTCCAAGGAGCAAACATATTTTAATTTCATGGCTACAGTCACCATCAGCAGTGATTTTGGAGCCCCCAAAAATAAAGTCTCTCACTGTTTCCATTGTTTCCCCATCTATTTGACAAGAAGTGATGGGACCGGATGCCATGATCTTAGTTTTCTGAATACTGAGTTTTAAGCCAAATTTTTCACTCTCCTCTTTAACTTTCATCAAGAGGTTCTTTAGTTCTTCTTCACTTTCTGCCATAAGGGTGGTGTCATCTGCATATCTGAGGTTACTGATACTTCTCCCTGCAATCTTGATTCCAGCTTGTGCTTCATCCAGCCCAGTATTTCACATGATATACTCTGCATAAAAGTTAAATAAGCAGGGTGACAATATACAGCCTTGATGTACTCCTTTCCCAATTTGGAACCAGTCTGTTGTTCCATGTCCAGTTCTAACTATTGCTTCTTGACCCGCATACAGATTTCTCAGGAGGCAGGTCAGGCGTTATGGTATTCCCATCTCTTAAAGAATTTTCCACAGTTTGTTGTGATCCACACAGTTAAAGGCTTTGGCATAGTCAATAAAGCAGAAGTAGATGTTTTTCTGGAATTCTTTTGCTTTCTCAATGATCCAGCGGATATTGGCAATTGGATCTCTGGTTCCTCTGCTTTTCCTAAATCTAGCTTGAACATCTGGAAGTTCATGGTTCACATACAGTTGAAGCCTGGCTTGGAGAATTTTGAGCATTACTTTGCTAGCATGTGGGATGAGTGCAATTGTGTGGTAGTTTGAGCATTCTTTGGCATTGCCTTTCTTTGGGATTGGAATGAAAACTGAAATGAAATTTGGGATTGGAATGGAGTGATCAAAGAATTGCAATTTAAAATGAGATACCACATTTGCCATCTAAAATGGCTCTGGCTTTATTGTGTAATTCCATATTGTGCACACACACACACAGGATTAAACCACTTCTATTTTTTCAAAGTACTTGTTTCAACAGCAATAGTTAGATGATCACATTATGATTATATTCAAACTCTGCTGGTAGATGTTAACTTGATTCCATCTTACTAGGAAATGCTTTGGCATTTTAAATTATCTATCCTGTGGTCTTACAGTCCTCTAAAACATAAAATTTTAATCATTACATAATATTTCATCAAATGTATATATCACCATCTATTTAATCATTCCCCTACATTAAGTGGGCTTCCCTGGTGGCTCAGCAGAATCTGCCTGCAATGCAGGAGATGTGAGTTGATTCCTGGGTCGGGAATATCAAATCTCCTGGAGGAGGGCATGGCAACCCACTCCAGATTTCTTGCCTATTGAATCCCCATGGACAGAGGAGCCTGGCAGGTTACACTTCATGGGGTTGCAGAGAGTTGGAGACAACTGAAGCAACTGAGCACATAGTGATAGAAAGCAGATTGGTCATTGGCATGAGCCATATGGGCATTGGCATGGGCCACATGGGCATGGAGACATATGGGAACTTCTAGGGATGATGTAATTGTTCTATAGCTTGATTGTGGTGTCTGTTACATAATTGAATGTATTTTAAAAAATCCATTGAATTATCCAATTAGGTGCATTTTGTTGTATGTAAATTATTCCTCAATAAAACTGTTTAAAAACTCTTCTGATAATAGATTCTTTTCATTTTTAAAAATAGGAGCTAAATGTGATATTTTTACGTGGATGGGGAATTGGCTTCAAAAAGATGGGAGACAAAGGAGTATATACTAAGTATCTCTTTCCCTGGATGGAGATGTGTTCAACAACAGGATTTCTTCCATGAGAGATTACTACTCAAATCGACCTTATTAAATGCTAATATAAAAAAGGCGATTACATAGGAAACAGGGCTTGTAGGTGATCCTTAAATATCTTTCAACAGTGTATGCCAAGTCAGTGAAGATGAACTAATTGTTGGAAGATTTTATACTGTGTGAATAAGGATAGGCAATGCATCTTAAGAAAAGCAATTCAAACTTACGTTAACAATATAATATAGGCTCAAGTTATTTTCCTGGGATACATTGTTTCCTGAAATTATTGATAACTATTGTAGGCATGATAACAGTATTATGGTTTTTAAAATTCTTTATTTTTAGAGGTAAATATTAAAGAAATTTATGATGAAGTGATATGATATCTTGGATTTGCTTTAAAATAATCCAGCAGGGTGATGAGAAGACATGAGAATGGTTAGGAATATAGATGAAACAACATTGGACATATACTGATAATTGCTGGGGGATTTGCTTTTCTAGTCTCTTTATTTTGTGTATGTTTGAATATTTCTGTAATAAAGATGGTTTTTTGTTTTCTGTTTTTTTCACATTTCCTGGGAAAAAATCTTGGCCTGGAGTCATCCTGTACTATGCTACATGGTCCGTAAGGACATAAGGAGAAACTGAAAACACATCTTTCAAGACAAGGGGATATGGTACAGCAGAATGACCAAGGGTGCTCATCTTTTCTATGCCAAGGGCCTCTCTGGAGAATCTGATTCAGTTGAATGGTAAGTTTATCAGGTATCACCAGGCAGAGGCAATGCCCAAAGTTTGGTAAATACAGGCTTGTGTTCTGAGCTAATTTGAATCTGTGCTCTTTGAACTAGGACTCCAGGCAGAAACTGAGGGTTTCAGAGGTAGTGTTTAATATGCTGGGGAGAGGGAAAGGAAAAGGCTAGATGAACTTTCAAGACTCCTGCCAATGAGAAATCATATGCAGGATGTCTATAATAACAGAGAAGGCAAATTTTCAGGACATCATCCCAGTGAGCTGCTCTGAATCATAAACCCAAAAGAATGCTAGGATCAGACAGAGTATAGAAGAGGAAATTTATTCCATCGCATATGTGCCTGCCAGGCTTCTCTGTCCATGGAATTTCCCAAGCAAGAGTACTGGAGTGGGTTGCCATTTCCTTCTCCAAGGGATCTTCCTGACCTGGGGATCAAACCCATGCCTTCTGTGTCTCCTGTATTGCAGGCAGATTCTTTACTCATTGAGCCATCAGGGAAGCCATTATCCTGTATACTAATTGCCAAAAAGTACTATTAGAAATTTAAAAATACAGAGAAGGGTAATTAATTATTTTATTATACCTCAAGGAAAATGTATGAAAACAAGAGACCAAAAGATGACAAAATCAGAGACTGGTTGTAAAGGTTGTAAATTCATAGAGGTATAAATAGTATAGTAGGGACTTTCCCATTACATCCTAGAAAGCCAGAACTAGAATATGCCACTTAAAGCTTAAAGATGTAATTTAATTCCAATAAAACAAGAATATAAGAATTTTTTACCTAAGAACATGAAGATGCTTACACAGGGTATAACTACCAAATAATAAAATATAATTAAATTAAAGTAGGATATCTGAGAAAAATCCTAAACATTTGCGACTAACACTATATCATCCAAGCTTTTTACAATCTATCCATTGGTACTACTTCAGAGGCTGAGTTGGACAAATCACTGTTTTGCCAAATACTGCAATTCTTAGTTTTTTGAGATTTGATGAAAACACAAGTCACTGTTCAGAATAACTGTTGGTCTTTGACACATTTTGGGCTTCGGGCTTCCCTGATAGCGCAGTTGGTAAAGAATCTGCCTGCAGTGCAGGAGACCCCGGTTCGATTCCTGGGTTGGGAAGATCGGATAGGCTACCTACTTCAGTATTCCTCAGCTACTTTTGTGGCTCAGCTGGTAAAGAATCCACTTGAATTCGGGAGACCTGGGTGTGATCCCTGGGTTGGAAAGATCCCCTGGAGAAGGGAAAGGCTACCCACTCCAGTATTCTGGCCTGGAGAATTCCATGGACTGTATAGTCCATGCGGTTGCAAAAAGTCGGACATGACTAAGCTACTTTCACTCACTCACTTGCTTCACTTTGACATATACAAAGAATCTCCATTTCTAGAGTCAAACAGAAGAACACGAGTTGGCTAGAAACAGAATAATGCAGCATTCCACCACACCGTCCTTAAAAATGTACTCTTCCACTTAATTACTGTTGTGTAACAAATTACCTCAACACCCAGTGACTCAAAACAGCACCTTTTAAAGTTATACTTTATGATTTGGAAAGGGCTGGGCTAGGTGATTCTTCTGCTCCGTGTGGCATCCAGTCACATGTGCTATTCACTTGTGTGAATGTGGGTCACTCGTGCTATTCAGCCAGTGGCTGGGCTTGGCTGGAGGCTAGTCAGAGTTGCTTCCTTCACTAGCCCAATATCTTAGCAATGCTGCAGATGGCTGGGTCTAGTTGAGCTCTTCTGCCCCACTATATAATCTCAGGACCTCTCCACTTGTTTTCTCCAGCAGGATTCTTATTTGATGGTTGACTTGTAAACAGGACTCCTGGAGCAAAAGGAGGTCTGCCAGACCTCTTAGAGTCTCGTCCCAGAATGGGCATCCTCACTTCTGCTGTCCTCTATTGATCAAAGCGCTCCAGGCCAGCCCTGATTCAAAAGGAGGAGAAATGGAGCTCTCAAAGCGAGGAGTGTCAAACAACTTGAAGCCATTTTTAATCCATCATGGATTCCCTCAGAAAATGGTAAGGAATGGAAACTAGCCCTGTCTGCCTTTAAGGAAATCTAGAAAGGAATTTTCCTGGGCTAAACGCTTATTCAATAAGAAAGATAAATAGTTCTACATATTTCAATATTTTTGTTTTTAGCCAAACCAACAGAATATTCTCCACCACATATATTAATAGAAGTGATTTTTTTCCTCAATTTTTCTGTACATGTAGGTGAATGTGGGTAAAATATGTATGCATCATATTGTATATACATTCATCAAATGACATTGTTAGAAAGGAAGTTGGAATTGTTCTAAATATCATCAGATGAATGAATCTTTTTATCTTTAATTTTCTTCAAGAAAATTAAAGCTTATCAGAAAGAATAGATATTAATAATAATAACAATAATAATTCATGGCTGCAAGTGTAAAGATGCATAGTCATCTTTTAATATGTTACATCATTTAATCATTACAAGAACTCAGCGAGCTGACATGATTTAGTTCAAGGTCACATGCTATAACCTGGATTCGAACCCAGGTTCACTACAGCTCAATAGCCCACAGCCACATCACAAATATAGTAGAGAAATAACAAGTGTTGACAAAGAACTGAAACAACAGAAATTCTCTTATACAGCTGGTAGGATTGTTAGCTGTCACAGTTATTACAACCAATTTGGAAAGCATTTATATCTATATATATATATATAGATCTATATATTGTGCGACTCCATATTCTCACTACTAGTTAAATCTCCTAAAGAAAACCATGCACATGTACATGAGGAGACAAACATATTTATAACCAAATTGTATGAATAGCAAAGAAACAGGAAATAACACTAGAGTGAGTCAATAGCAGAACAGATAGCTAAGTGATGGTGTGTGTATACACTGGGATAATGTGCACTAGTGAAAATATATGACCTGGAATATCATGCCTCAACAAGGATGAATCTCAAAAATCCAAAACTGAAGCAAAGGAGCATGTCACAAATGAATACCTAATATGATTCTACTTATATAAAGCAGAAACCACTGAACAATATGTTCATTAAATGCAAACAGTGGGATAAAACTAGGATGAAATAAGGCAAGAGCACACAAAATTAGAGGCTTATCTGGTAGCTCTGACGTAAAGAATCCTCCTGCCAATACAGGTGCATGGGTTCGATCACATGGGTGAGGCTGATTCCCCTGGAGAAGGAAATGGCAGCCCATTCCAATATTCTTGCCTGGGAAATCCTATGGACTGTAGCCCCCCAGGCTACAGTCCATGGGGTCACAAAGTGTTGGATACAACTTAGCGACTAAACAACAACAGAAAATTCAGGCAGGAGAAGAGGAAACCCACTGGGCAACTGGTTTTGATAAATGTTTGAAAATCTGTTACTCAAAAAGATAGGTAGGTGATTGCTCTTCTAAAGAATGTTTGTGAAATGATATTACCTTTTTAACTTATTAAGGTGGAATGTATGACTTTGGTTTTCCTTGGAATAGGATATTTTATTTTTTTATTTTTATTTATTTTTTCATATTACTTTTTAAACTGGCATCACTGATCAGTCATACATCCTAGTGCTCATGGTAGCAATACTGTATTGTATATCTTTTTTAATTTGCTAAAGCAATAAATCTGTGTTAAATGTTCTTATTACACACAAAAAAACAATAGTAAATGAAGAGGGTGAAAGGAAACATTTGGAGTGATAGATATGTTTATGGCATAGATTATGGTGATAATTTCACATGCGTGTGTGCTTAGTTGTGTCTGACTTTGTGACCCGAAGAACTGTATTATCTCTAAACTCGTCAAGTTGTGTACAGTAAATATGTACAGTGTTTTGTGTATCAGTCATACCTCAATGAAGTGGTTTCTAAAAAATCACCACCACATGCCACTATAAAATATATTGCTTTAAAAGCAAAAAATGCTTTAAACCCACATACTTGTGGTCAATCAGTCTATGATAAAGGAGGAAAGACTATACAATGGAGAAAAGACAGTCTCTTCAGTAAGTGGTGCTGGGAAATTGGACAACTACATATAAAAGAATGAAATTAGAACATCCTCTAACATGATATACAAAAATAAATTCAAATTGGATTAAAGACCTAAATGTAAGATTGGATATTATAAAACTCCCAGAGGAAAATATAGGCAGAACACTCTTTGATGCAAATCGTATCAACATTTTTTTGGATGTCTCCTAAAGGCAAAAGAAATAAAAACAAAAGTAAACAAATGGAACCTAAATAAATTTAAAAGCTCCTGCACAGCAAAATAAACTATTGACAAAATGAAAAGACAACCTACTAACTGGGAAAAAATATTTGCAAATCATAAGACCAATAAGGAATTAATATCCGACATATGTACCCAGTTCATATACTTGAACATCAAAAAGACAAGCAACCTGATTAAAAAAGTGGGCAGAAGAACTGAACAGACATTTTTCCAAAGAGGAAATGCAAATAGCCAACGGACATATGAAAAGATGCTCAACATCACTAATCATCATGGAAATGCAAATCAAAACCAAATGAGATAGCACCTCACACATGACAGAATGGCTATCAACAAAAAGAACAAAAAGAACAAATGTTGGCAAGTATGTGGAGAAAAGGGAACCCTTGTATGCTGTTGGTGGGAATGTAAATTAGTTCAGCCATGGTGGAAAACAGTGTGGAGGTTTCTCAAGAAACTAAAAATAGAACTACCATAAGACCCAACAATTTCACCCCTGTTTTTCCCCCCAAAAAACAGAAACACTAATTTGATATATAGATACATGCACCCCAGTGTTTATAGTAGGATTATTTATAATCACCAAGATATGGAAGCAACCTAAATGTTCATCAATAGATGAATGGATAAAGAATATGCAATACACACACACACACACACACACACACACACACACATATACATACAATGGAATACAACTCAGCCATTAAAAATTGAAATTCTGCCATTTGTAACAACATGTATGGACTTTGAGAGCATAATGTTAAGTGAAAGAGAAAGGCAAATACTGTATGATATCACTTATACATGGAATTTGAAAAATACAACAAAGTAGTGAATGTAACAGAAAAGAAAATTTGACTCATATTGAGAACAAACTAGTGGATACCACTATGGAGAGAGGAGGGGTAGGTATATAAGAGGTACAAACTATTATGTATAAAATAAGCTACAAGATATATTGTACAACGCATGAAATATAGCCAAAATTTTATAGTAATATAGATGGAGTATAACCTTTAAAAATTGTGAATTACTATATTGTATACCTATGACATAGGCTTCCCTCGTGGCTCAGCTGGTAAAGAATCTGCCTGCAATGCGGGAGACCTGGGCTCGATCCCTGAGTTGGGAAGATCCCCTGGAGAAGGAAAAGGCTACCTACTCCAGTAGACAGGCCTAGAGAATTCCATGGACTGTATAGTCCATGGGGTCGCAAAGAGTCGGACATGACTGAGTGACTTTCACTCACTCACTCGCTCACACCTCTGACATATATTATACATCAACTATACTTCCGGAAGAAAATAAATGTGTACTTGGTTGCTCAGTCGTGTTTGACTCTTTGCGAGCCCGTGGACTGAAGCGAGGCAGGCTGCTCTGTCCATGGGACTTCCAGGCAAGTATACTGGAGTTGGTTGCCATTTCCTTCTCCAAGGGATCATCCCTGCCCAGAGTTTGAACCCATGCCTCCTCCTTTGACAGGCAGATTCTTTACTACTGAACCACCAGGTAAGCCCTTCAAAATAAATAAATAAAAGCAAAAGACTCACCATACCTGTGTAGAAAGGCTAACCATAGTCTCCATTGCAAGCAAATTTGCCTGCATTTGTTGTGTACAAAGAAGAGCAAAAATGTGTTTATAACTTGATACTGAAGACTCCCCTGGTGGCTCAGACGGTAAAGCGTCTGCCAACAGTGCGGGAGACCCAGGTTCAATCCCTGGGTAGGGAAGATCTCCTGGAGAAGAAAATGGCAACCTACTCCAGTATTTTTGCCTGGAAAATCCCATGGATGGAGGAACCTGGTAGGTTACAGTCCATGGGGTAACAAAGAGTCCGATACAACTGAGCGACTTCACTTCACTCACTGAAGACAGATGTAACAAAAAAGGAAGGAAAACTTCACTGTTTCAATGTGGAAAGAGGAAGTCATTAGGAAAGTAAACAGTTCTTTTAAATAGTACATTCTATTTTGTAATATAAATACACTAGAGCAAAAGAGAGTAAAGATTTGTAAAATTATCAAGTTTTTTACCTTCACAAAGGAGTTACATACAGTAATTAGAAAAATCCAAGTGAAGCACATTTGATTTCTGCTTATTGGCATAAATGCAAAACAGAAAGATTTCATAGGGCTTTTTCTTCCCTTTAACAATAAATTACTGTCAAAATAACTGAAGAAAAAAGAACTTCAAATCATAATCCTTTCTCCCTTCATATCAAAGGTTTTACTCCCAGTTATATTAAGTCAAAACAAAGAAAATTAAAATTCATTCTCTGGAGGGCACATTTTATCAGATTAAAATGAGACAGTAAGTTATGCATCAGATAAGTAAAACCATGCTTTCAGAGCAATTTGAAAGGGAAACACTTTCTCCAGTTGTGAAACTTCAGAACTATTTATTTTTAAAAACTGGTAGTTTAACCTATTCCATTTTTTTTTAATTTTACAAGTAATATATCCCAGAATTATGTGATCTTCTATTAAGTAGGCTTAAAATAACTATCTTCAATACAAAGAATGAAATTAAGATTATATGATGTGAGTTTATGTTTGCTTTTAATAAAATTAATAGGACTCCCTAATAACATTCATTATCATTATTAATACTAGGTTCTCTAACTCTTTCCCAGACAAGTGTAAATATAAATAACATAAAATCAATTCTACCATTTTTGTGCCTAGCATTGCATATTATCTCTGATCCTTAAAAATCCATGCAGGTTCTTATTATCCCTGTTTTACATATGAGGACACTGAAGCTTAGAGAAGTTGAGCAACTTGCTCAGCACTGTATTGCTGGCAAATGGCCAGACAGGGTTTAGCATCTAGATCTTTCACTGTGTCCGCGTTATTATGTATATTTATACTTATGTCAGTTAACATGTAGCCCCACAAATTTCAAACTGTTAGTGTGCTGATCTACTTGAGAACATAGGTCATCCTATCATTTTCCAAAGATATCTCTTTACATAGGAATCAGGTGGTTTAAACTCATCGTTTAAGATCAGTATGAAATTATGCTTTGATTCTTTTTTAGCTTTATTAAGGCACAAATAAATTGTAAGACATTTAAAGTATTCAATATGATGTATTGATATACATGTGCCTTGGGAAAGGATTTCCTCCTTCTAGTTAATTCACATACCCATCACCTCACATATTCCCTGCCCCTTTTATTGGTGAAAATATTTAGGTTTTACTCTCTAGCAAGTTTTGATTGTATAAAACAGTGCTAGCAACTGCAGTCACCAAATTTTACATTAGATCATGTTATGGGTCTTATAACTGAAAGCCTGTACCCTATGACTAATCTCTCCCTATCTTATCCCTGTCCCCCCAACAAGCTACTGGCAACCACTTTTCATGACATTGATGTTATTATAGCCATTTTACAGATTGTAAAACTGAATCTTGAAGAGGTTAGTATTTATTGAATATCTACTGTGTGCCAGGCCTTACACTAGGTGCATTACAAATATTTTATCATTTCATGACATTGATGTTATTATAGCCATTTTACAGATTGTAAAACTGAGTATTGAAGAGGTTAAATAACATCCCCATGATTACACCACAAGTAAGTGGCAGCCCAGAATTTAGAGAGTCCCACTTGATTCTCCCTATGCTTTTCTCCTACTTCACTGCCCTAGAGGTATGGTGCATTTTAGTGCTACATTCTAAACAGCAACCATTCAAAGCTCCCTTCCTCCTATCCCTCCTTGAGAAGAGCTGATGTAGCCAGAAGCAGTCACTACCACTGAGCTAAGGCATTACAGACTGAAGTTTTCAGTACGGGTCAAAGACTCTCGTGTCAGTATGGCTTGCTGCCCCACTGGATTCCTTAACTTCATCCCCCCATTCCTGGCTCTTCACTTGCTTAGATTTAAATACTGTGTGGCTACGTGCACCCCAATGTTCATCGCAGCACTGTTTATAACAGCCAGGACATGGAAGCAACCTAGATGCCCATCAGCAGATGAATGGATAAGGAAGCTGTGGTACATATACATCATGGAATATTACTCAGCCGTTAAAAAGAATTCATTTGAACCAGTCCTAATGAGATGGATGAAGCTGGAGCCCCTTATACAGAGTGAAGTAAGCCAGAAAGATAAAGAACATTACAGCATACTATCACATATATATGGAATTTAGAAAGATGGTAATGATAACCCTATATGCAAAACAGAAAAAGAAACACAGAAATACAGAACAGACTTTTGAACTCTGTGGGAGAATGTGAGGGTGGGATATTTCAAAAGAACAGCATGTATACTATCTATGGTGAAACAGATCACCAGCCCAGGTGGGATGCATGAGACAAGTGCTCCGGCCTGGTGCACTGGGAGGACTCGGGGGAATCGGGTGGAGAGGGAGGTGGGAGCAGGGATCGGGATGCGGAATACGTGTAAATCCATGGCTGATTCATATCAATGTATGACAAAACCCACTGAAATGTTGTGAAGTGATTGGCCTCCAACTAATAAAAAAAAAAGATTTAAATAAAAATAAATAAATAAATAAATAAAAATAAATACTGTGTGGCTAAAACCAGTTGAGGGAAGAGACAGCTATGTGTGCTGTTGTCCATGGTCCTGAACGACTGTGTAGTTAGGCTTTGTTCACCTGGAAACTAGATGTAGTTATGGATGTATGATAACGCACAAAACCAGGGAGACCTAGCAGAACCAGATGTGGTCCAAAGAAGAGCAATCATTGAATAAGTGACTGAACCAATATGTCCAATAGAACATTCTGCAATGATGGTAATGTTCTAATTCTGCACTGTTCAATATTGGAGCCTTTAGCTACATGTGGCTATTGGGCACTTTAAATGTGGCTGGTAGATGAGTAACTAAATTTTAAATTGTATTTAATTTCAACCTACTTTTTTGTTTTTCCTTTATTTTCTTTTTGGATTTATTTTTAATTGAAGGATAATTGCTTTACAGTACTGCATTGGTTTCTACCAAATAATTTTAACTAATTTAAATTCAAATAGCCCCACATGTACCATATTGTACAACACAGGCTAGATCATTAGCACTAGGCCATTTCCTGAAAATGCAAACTCCTAGGCACCATGCCAGATGTACTAAGTCACAATATCTTGGAAGAGTCCAGAAACATGCACTTTTAACCATGAACTTCCCGGGCTCACTGACACATGAGACCCACCATCCTGCAGGACACTTGCATCAGACTTTTGAAGTTTCTCATTCGGGCCCACTGACACCTGCCCCTTTCACTTCAGTTCCTAAGTCGGTCCTGCCTAAGGAAGCTTAATAGCCTCAGTCCCACAGTCAGCCCTGCCTGTACAATGGGCCCCATGGTTCAGAATGTTTGCTGAGTTCCCACATCCTCCCTCTGCATCCCAAGAGTCCTTAAAGACTAACTTGAAGGGCACTCAAGATACACAGACTCTAAGCACCTGCCTGACCCTGCGCTGAGTCACAAATTCATATGTTATTTGCCCTCCCTTCCCATGTATTTTTTTCTAGTCCAGAGAAGTAGGCATTTGTCTTGATTTCTGCCTCCTTATGTCCCCTGTCCTCCCCGAGTCCCTTCCAGTTGTAGGGATGGTTCCTTCCTAGTTCCCACCAGTCTGTCTCAGATGAATCCTCATCTTTACAATCTCCATCCACAGTCAGAGAGTGTGGTGAGCTCTCATGACATTGACCACTATTGACTTCTGGCCTTCAAGTTAAACTCACTTAGAACAGACCTTCATGTTCTGATGAATGACTCATTCATCCATCAGTCTGATATATCTGTAAACCAATTCTCTTGGAAGACCAAGTCTCTGTAGATGAGTTCATTTTTCCAAGCTTCACATACTGATCATTTGATCTGGGTTCCACATGCTATACTTCTGAGCTCACCTAGAGTTAACTAATTTTAACTTTATAATGGAATTCAGAGATTAAAAACTCTGTCCTGAAAATTATTATTTTCAGGACAGTAAATTCAATATCAGTTAAAGTTTTCAGGTACCAAGTCTTCTCCCTGTCCCACCACTACTTGTACATACACAACATACAAAACTTGCACTGACACAACACTTTTAAAAAATTTCCCGTGCACTGTCATGTTTGACCTACAGTATGTATAGACTGCCACATGAATTGTCCCACATATATCAAGCCTCCACATTGTGGCAAAGTTCCCGCCCTCATTGACCTTAGGCTTGGTCATGACTTCCTTTGGCCAAGACATTCAGCGAATGTGACACTTGGTAAGCAGAGACTTGTAAGCATTTGCACATCTGTACTTGCCTCCTTGGAATTACTGCCATTGCCATGTAAGAAACCTGAACTTTGCTGCTGAAGCAGCCAAGTAGAGGACTGTGGCATTCTGGTGACAGTCCCAGCTGACTGCCAAATCAGGATGAGGCCACCCTGGATCCACCAGGCAAACCACCAGATCACTGTAGCCACACAAGTAACCCCAGAAAAGGCCAACATAAGAATTTCCCAGCTGAACTCAACCCAAAGTGTAAGCAAACGAATTACTGTGTTTTAGGCCACTGAGTTTTGAGATAGTTTGTTACTTAACAACAGATAACATATACAGAATGACCCTAGGAGGTACTGTTATTATTCCTATCTTATAAATTAGGAATAGGATCTTCAGAGGGATTAGGTAATTTATCTAAGGTCCTAGGGCGAGAAAGCAATAGAAGAGGATCTAGAACATTAGCCTGGACCCAAGTTCAACACCTCTGTCCTACTCTAAACTGCACCTACACAACCTCCATTCAACTAACCAGTAAAGGGTCATCGATGACCCTAGTCCTCCCCAGACCCCATTTGCTGCCCTCGTTACCAACCTCCAGCAGCCCTTTATTGAAGACAGAGTCATCCCACTTCATTCCTGGCCTGCTGGTGACCTCACCTCATCACTTTCATTGTGCACAAACTAAGGCCAGGAATTACTTTTAAGGGAACCACTTGAAAATAGCTAGTGGAAGCGGTAAAAGTTGAGGTCTACTTTATTTGCAAAATGGGCTTCCCTGGTGGCTCAGATGGTAAAGAATCTGCCTGCAATGCAGAGACCCAGGTTCAGTCCCTGAGTCAGGAAGATCCCCTGGAGAAGGGAAAGCCTACCCACTCCAGTATTCTTGCCCGGAGAATTCCATGGACAGAAGAACCTGGCGGGCCACAGTCCATGGGGTCACAAAGAGTCAGGCGTGATTGAATAGCTGACACTTTCCCTTACTTGCAAAATGAAAGTTCTGGTCTACAGTCCTGACTTAGGTCATCATAATAGAAAAAAGGAAGAACAAACTTATCTGGTCTGGAGGCAAATCACAATTATCCAGGATTAAAACAACTTCATTAGTGAAAAGCAAGTTTTGGAATCAAAGGTCTTATTAATAGAGAGCATTAAAGTTATATTAATTCTTTATTGCAAAACTGACGAATGACATGACTCTAAATGACAAAACTGTGAAAACATGCCACAAAGCTGAATAAACCTTAAAATGGAAATCATGGGGTAAATAAGCCTCTGACAAATGTATGATGAAAAATCTCACCTTTTGAGAAGTTTGTACATGAATTACTAAAGGAGCAAGAAGATGTGAATAGTTTTATCCTTCATTTCTTCCTAGATTCTTGAATAATGTCATCATACCCATTGGGCTAATTCATGGATTTAGTTCTAGAAGCAAATAATTTGAAAGTAGTCCTTGCTTCTCAGCTGAGGATGTGTTTACTTTGCTATTAACAAAAGTCATGTTAATTGATCTTCCAAGTTTGGGACTTGGGAGCCCAAAACTTAATTTTAAAAATAAAATGTTCATATCTGAACGTAAAAGAGTTAGAAAGCAGCAGACATAAATTAAGTGAACTGCTCTCCAAGTCAGTTGGAGAATAACTCAGTGTGATGATGTGACGTCATTATGAAAACTGGTTCAAACAACACAGCAACTCATAAACAAGCCTTCTCTGACCCAATACTTTTCCTGCAGTCCTCTGGAGGACACCATGGAGCACACAGTCACTCAGGAACGTCAAGCAGCACTGCACGGCCTGCCCCATGTTTGTTCCAGGAAAACTTGTGGGCCCATGTAATTTCACTCAGGAAGAGGAAGCAGCGTGGGCTGCTGGGGAAATGCCACCACCTCCAACCCACCGTTTAACTTCTCTGTGGCTCATGTTCTCGTTGTCAGTAAAAAGTGGGTAGAAAGATTCAGGCTTCCTACTTCATAGGGTTGCAAGCATTAAAAAAAAAAAAAAATAGTAAACATGTTTTGAATAAGTTGAAAGTTCAGAGCAAAACCCAAATGCTTTGTATCTGGTGAAAAGTATGAGAAGGTGAAACCACGAGGCCACTGGTGATGTCTCACATAAAAGCAGAGGCGTTTTAAGACACAAAGACCTAACGGGGAGCAGAAATAAAGATCTGCTGTCTGCAAAAAGAACAGCAACAAAAAATGATTGCGGTTATTCTGGTGTCCTCACATCAGAAAATAACATTTTGAAAAACTGTCATGTTAAACTTAAGCTACCCTTGGGTGAACTTCAAAATATGCAATTTGCATTTAGCCCGTGCTTAATTATATCTTAGAAGAATTCCTCTAATTCTCATTCATGACAATAATCCTGCAAAATTTAATAAAGACCCACTTAAAAAGACTTACGCACAAGGTTAATATAACAAATCAATCATTTCTCTTTTTTTTTCACCTATACTCTGAAAAATCATTTTCTTTCTTCTGCATAGCACAAGGGTTCCAAATCCTGTTTGCATACAAACCACACATTTTTTCCCATACATTTTATTATCTCCATACATAATTTTGCATGCACTAATACTGAAAAAATAAAAGAGTGTTCTGTGTTCTAACTAGTCTGTGCTATGCTGTGCCTTAGCCACTCAGTTGTGTCTGACCCTTTGCAACCCCATGGACTCAAGCCTGCCAGGCTCCTCTGTCCGTGTGGATTCTCTAGGCAAGAACACTGGAGTGGATTGCCATACCCTCCTCCAGCAGATCAGTCTGACTAGTCTATTTCATCCAATTAAGTAGATGTTTTTTTGATTGTACTACATCTAGTGCTTTTCTTGTACCTACACCAAATGTATTTGACACTGGTTTTGGCATCTGAGGAGGAACACGCTTATGAATATGAGTCTCTGCATCCAAGAAGCTTACATTCCAACCAAAAAAGAAGTAAGAAAAACATAAAATGATAATACAAGGCAGAATACAAGTGCTTTAAGAGATGTTTTAAAAGGCTCTTGGTGGCAAAAAAAGAGATCACATCTTGTCAGTGTGAGCTTTCAAAAGGCTGCTTTTTAAATAAACCTCAAGGTAGAAATAGAGAAAGGAAGAAGGGCATTATTTGCCAAAAACCATCTGTCTGCAAAAATAACCAAGGCGTAGGTGGGAAAAGGAGGAAGGACAAGCTGAAAGGCTCTGAGGTGGCAAAGCAAAGAGCCTAGTCAGGATGCAATGGTGGTGAAGACTGGTGGAGTTCAGGGTACCAGTCTCTGCAAGGAGGGGAGAGGAAAAAGGAAGGGTACTAGAGGGTCTTTGAAGAGTGGATGGCAAGGAAAATATGATATTTCACCCCTATAAAACCCGATGTCTTTCTATTCAGTTCAGTTCAGTTCACACAATTATTAACATAAATAATGTATTAAGTTATAAAATCAGATGTTCATGTTTGCATTACAAATCAGTGTACTGATTTGTAATGATCAAATGCTGCTTTACTATCTTATTTATGTATTTACAGTATTATTGCTGGCTGTACTTTTACTAGCTTTCTATGTAAAGAGTATTATCAACATGTCACTTCATGGTAGTCAAATGCTATCCAGTTATTCGGTATTAGGCAAGTTTTTCCCAATATCCAGATGACCCTTGAACAGTGCAGATGTTGGGGCATCAGCTGTCCCCCTCCCCAACTCCCACAGTGGAAAATCCTCATACGACTTATAGTCAGTTCCTCCATACCTGCAGTTTTGCACCCACATATTCAAAGGACCTTGAATCATTCAGTACTGTAGCAGTTACTATTGAAAAAATCCCCATATAAGTGGACCTGCCCAGTTCAAACCCTTGTTGTTCAAAGGTCAACTGTAATTTCAAGTTGACATATAGGCTTCTGTTTCCAGCAATTTAACAAAGTACCCACTTGGCCCTCTTGCAGAAAACAATATACTGGATAAAATACAAGAAAAAATATTTTTAAATGTCAATTATCTGGATATTTAATAAGGAGAACTCAGTGAAAGTAGGAACCTAGACAGATAATCAAAGATACAAAATTTTTTTTTTTTTTTTGCCTTGTGGGGCATTTGCTAAAATGAATGAACTTGGTTTTTTGTTTTCTCTGTCCCATAAAGTCACAGAAGAGAGGTCACAAAGCCCACAATTCAGTGTGAGAGATTTAATTGGAGAGCTCCCTTCATAAAAGTTGAGACTCAAAAGGCCACAGAGCCCGTGTAAGAGGGAACTAGGAAAAAAATTCTGCCATTCAAGAGACTGAAAGGAAAGTTACCTACCTAGAAATTTAGTCTAGGGGAGGGCAGGACTCTTCCATAAAAAATTTTAACCACAAGCCAGCTGTCATGCTAAATTCTTACTAGCAGGTGGGTGGGGGCACACACCATAAGCTAAGAAGTCAGTTCAAAGTTGTCCTGGGCTGGTAGTCCCTCCAGGTTCCTGACAGAAACAAACTCAAATCTTCCCTGGAATCTTAGCTTTATCACAGTTTCAAAGAATTCATGCAAAAAATATGAAATATGAAGTCATAATAAAAAAAAACTCATAAAACATAACAGGACAAAAACAGTACCAGGAAGCCCAAGCATAAGCCATCAGTATAGACCTGGGGGAAAATGTCTAAAAGCCTTTATGTCTAAATAAATTAAAGAATGCTTTAAAATATAAGGGAAAAGGAAGACACTATAGAAATGATGGAGCAGATTAATACATAGATAATATATGTAGTATTCACTCTGACAGCACATACACTAAGACAAATATCATTTATAAAACACAAAAATTTAAAAGCAGGAGGAGAAGGGGGCAACAGAGGATGAGATGGCTGGATGGCTTCAGCGACTCAATGGACATGAATCTGAGCAAATTCTGAGAGCTAGTGATGCTCAGGGAAGCCTGGTGTGTTGCAGTCCACAGGGTTGAAAGAGTCAAACACGACTTAGAGACTGAACAACAACAATCAAATAGACACACTAGAAAAAGCGGAAGTGTGGAATTGGAAGATAGATCCAAATTAATCATCCCAATGGCAGCATAAAGTATTCATGATAGAAATTACAGAAGAGAGACCAAAAGATATGTGAAGTTAGAGCTCTAAAAGGATGAGAGATAAAAAAGTAGGAAAAAATAATATTCAGATTGATGATTATAATTTTTTCAGAAATGATAAAATACCCCTCCACAAATTGAAGAAGCCTAATGAATCCCTCCTAGCTCAGTCAGTAAAGAATCTGCCTGCAATGCAGGAGACCCAGGTTCAATCTCTGGATTGGGAAGATCCCCTGGAGAAGGAAATGTCAACCCACTCCAGTATTCTTGCCTGGAGAATCCTATGGACAGAGGAGCCTGGCGGGCTAAAGTCCATGGGACTGCAAGAGTCAGACATGACTTAGTAACTAAACCACCATCAATGAATCCCAAGCTTGATAATAAAATGAAACCCATGCCCACATGCATCCTGGAGAAAGCACAGAATAACAAAGACAAGGAAAATCTCTCAAAAGCAGCCAGAGAGAAAGACAGCTAACCTTCAGATGAAGCACAAAGACAGCCACAGTGACAGTCAGAAGACTGTGGAACACCATTTTCAAAGGGCTGAGGAAAAGAAATAACTGAGAGTCTAGAATTGTAAACACAGGATATCTTTTAAAAAAGGGACAAAGGAAGATATTTTTCAGCACAAATAGCTTGTAGACTGCTATCAACATACTCTCGATAAGGGAAATTCTAAAAGATATATATTTTATGCAGAAGAAAATTGATCCCAGATAGAAGATCCAAGATGCAAAAAGGAGTCATCAACAAAGAAAGTAGTAAACATGTGGATAAAACTAATTAAATGTTGACTTTATAAATAATAATAATATTCTGTTACAGAGTTAAGAGAAGAAATAAACCTAAAATGCATGCCAAAAATAATACACTTCAGGAGTGATATGATTAAATGTTCTATGGTAACTGTATTACTCAAGAAAAGGGTAGTGATGTGATTAAATTTAGGATTTGATACGTATGTTAAAATATCTAGGATAACAAGTAAAAGAACAGAAACAGCACATAGAATAAAGAAGGAAATGGAATGAGAAAAACACTCAATTCAAAAGAATACAAGATGAAAAAGAGAAAAATAACATTTAAAAGATAGGACAAATAGGAAACCCATAATAAGATGATAGAAATAAATCCAACTATATCAACTACTATCAACAATAAATATAAATAGATAAGTATCCAGTGGAAGAAATATGTTTTTCAACTGGATAAATCAATAAATAAAATCCACTGAAAGATTGTTTTTAAAAAACACATCAAAAATACAAAGGTATCTACAAAAGAAATGGTCTCTGCCTTTCACAAATATCAACAACATGAAAGAAAGACTGAGGACATGTTTCTGGTTAAAGAGACTAAAGAAATATGACAAATAAATGGAATATGTGGTCCTGAATTGGATCCTGGACCAGAAATATTCTTCTCCTTTGCACTACAGAATATTAGTGAGATAAATGGTGATGGAGTACATAGATTTGACAAAAGTACTGGATCAGTGTTATTTCCTGATAATGTCTCTACCATGAGAAGCCCATGTCCTATCTAGTCTACTGATCCTAGAAGGTGAGGGTATACAGAGCACAGTTGCCTCAACCCAGCCACAGTCTTCCACAGTAACAGGCAAGTTTGACCTTGGAGTATATATGTAGGGCAAAGGCTAACAGAGCTTTGCCAACAGAATGCACTGGTCATAGCAAGTACTCTCTTCCAACAACACAAGAGATGACTCTACACATGAACATCACCAGATGGTAAATACCGAAATCAGATTGATTACACTCTTTGCAGCCAAAGATGGAGAAGCTCTATACAGACAGCAAAAACAAGACCAGGAGCTGACTGTGGCTCAGATCATGAACTCCTTATTGCCAAATTCAGACTCAAATTGACGTAAGTCTGAAACTCACTTCAGGGAAAACCATTAGACCATACAGGTATGACCTAAATCAAATCCCTTGCAATTATACAGTGAAAGTGACAAATAGATTCAAGGGATTAGATCTGATAGATAGAGTGCCTGAAAAATTATGGACAGAGGTTCTTAACATGATACAGGAGGCAGTGATCAAGACCATCCCCAAGAAAAAGAAATGCAAAAAGGCAAAATAGCTGTCTGAGGAGGCCTTACAAATAGCTGAGAAAAGAAGAGAAGCAAAAGGCAAAGGAGAAAAAGAAAGATATACCCATCTGAATGCAGAGCTCCAAAGAATAGCAAGGAGAGATAAGAAATCCTTCCTAAGGGATCAATGCAAAGAAATAAAGGAAAACAATAGAATGGGAAAGACTAGAGATCACTTCAAGAAAATTAGAGATACCAAAAGAACATTTCATGCAAAGATGGGCACAATAAAGGACAGAAACGGTATGGACCTAACAGAAGCAGAAGATATTAAGAAGAGGTGGTAAGAATACATAGAACGTAGAACAAAAAAAGATCTTAATAACTCAGATAACCACGATGGTATGATCACTCACCTAGAACCAGACATCCTGGAATGTGAAGTCAGGTGGGTCTTAGGAAGCATCATTACAAACAAAGCTAGTGGAGGTGATGGAATTCCAGCTGAGCTGTTTCAAATCCTAAAAGATGATGCTGTGAAAGTGCTGCACTCAATATGCCAGCAAATTTGGAAAACTCAGTAGGGGCCACAGGACTGGGAAAGGTCAGTTTTCAATCCAATCCCAAAGAAAGTCTATGCGAAAGAATGTTCAAACTACTGCACAACTGCACTCATCTCATACACTAGCAAAGTAATGGTCAAAATTCTCCAAGCTAGACTTCAACAGTACATGAACTGAGAACTTCCAGATGTTCAAGCTGGTTTTCGAAAAGGCAGAGGAACCAGAGATCAAATTGCCAACATCCATTGGATCATAGGAAAAGCAAGAGAATTCCAGAAAAACATCTATTTCTGCTTTATTGACTATGCTAAAGCCTTTGACTGTGTGGGTCACAACAAACTGTGGAAAATTCATAAAGAGATGGGAATACCAGACCACCTTACCTGCCTCTTGAGAAATCTGTATGCAGGTCAAGAAGCAACAGTTAGAATGGGACATGAAACAATTGACTGGTTCCAAATTGAGAAAAGATTGTCAAGGCTGTATGTTGTCACCTTGCTTATTTAACTTATATGCAGAGTACATCATGCAAAATGCCAGAATGGATGAAGCACAAATGGGAATCAAAATTGCAGGGAGAAATATCAGTAACCTCAGATATGCAGATGACACCACCCTTATAGCAGAAAGCAAAGAGGAACTGAAGAGCCTCTTGATGAAAGTGAAAGAGGACAGTGGAAAAGCTGGCCTAAAACTCAACATTCAAAAAACTAAGATCATGGCATCCAGTTCCCTCACTTGATAGCAAATCGATGGGGAAACAATGGAAACAGTCACAGGCTTTATTTTCTTGGGCTCCAAAATTACTGCAGATGGTGACTGTAGCCATGAAATTAAAAGATGCTTGCTCCTTTGAAGAAAACTATGACAAACCTAGACAGCATATTAAAAAGCAGTGACATTACTTTGCTGACAAATGTCCATCTAGTCAAAGCAATGGTTTTTCCGGTAGTCAGGTATGTATGTGAGAGTTGGACCATAAAGAAAGCTGAGCGCCAAAGAATTGATGCTTTTGAACTGTGGTGTTGGAGAAGACTCTTGAGAGTTCCTTGGACTGCAAGGAGATCCAACCTGTCAATCCTAAAGGAGATCAGGCATGAATATTCATTGGAAGGACTGATGCTGAAGGTGAAGCCCCAAAGATGTGAAGAACTGACTCACTGGAAAGGACCCTGATTCTGGGAAAGAGTGAAGGCAGGAGGAGAAAGGGACGACAGAGGATGAGATGGTTGGATGGCATCACCAACTCGATGGACATGAGTTTAAGCAAGCTCTAGGAGTTGGTGATGAACAGGGAAGCCTGGCATGCTGCAGTCCACGGAGTCAAAAAGAGTCAGGCACAACTGAACAATTGAACTGACTGACTGACTGAACCACAGTCCTCAGTGAAAATATAAGCTGCCCCCACTGCCACAGCATCAAACAAAGCCCTGCAACTTAGATCAGCCAAGACCCCGTTGACTCAAGATGCCTGGGAATAAATTGGAGATCATTGAGATTTGGGATTTTTTTGCTGCAATAGGTAACTTAGGCAATCATACAGTTAGGTTATTCTAAGAAGAAATGATTTTAACATTAGGAAAATCAATTGACATAATTCAGTCCTGGGACAATTAGCTATTCAAATGAAAAAAATTAAATTATATCCCTATATCACATTGTATATAAGAATCAATTCCAAGGACTTCCCTGGTGGTACAGAGGATAGGAATCCACCTGCCAATGCAGGGGACAGGGGTTCATTTGATCCCTAGTCTGGGAAGATCCCACATGCTGTGGAGCAACGGAGACTGTGCACAACTACTGAGTGTGCACTCTGGAGCCTGTGCCCCGAAACAAGAGGAGCCGCCACAATGAGAAGGCTCCACACCACAAGAAAGAGCAGCCCCTGCTACACAACAACGAAGGACCAGCGCAACCAAAAATAAATAAAATTTTTTGTTTAAATAATCAATTCCAGATGGACTAAAAATCTAAATACAACAAGAAAAGAAACATAAAACCTTAAAAAATAATAAAGGAGAACATATTTACAACCTCAAGTTATACTCTTAAAGAAGACATAAAAAAACATAAACCGTAACAATACAGATTGATAAGTTATACTACATTAAATAAGAATTCGTGTCCATAAAAAAATGAAAAGGCAAGCCACAGAGTAGGAAAAAATATTTACAACATGTATAATCAGCAAAGGACTAATATTCAGAATATACAAAGAACTATAGCTAACACAGAGAAAAGTAGGCGTAAGAAGAAATTCCCACTAGTGATGTAGAGGATAATAATAGCTTTTGTTCTTATTTGAACACTGTGGACTTGATGAACTCAGTGATCCTCAGAGATCATCTTTCCAACTTTTGGTGTTTGGCTGTGCTGGATCTTCACTGCTGCACAGATTTTCTCTAGTTGCAGCAGTTGGGGTCTATTCTTTATTGCAGTGTACGAACTCATTGCAGTGGCTTCTCTTGTTGCAGAGCACAGATCCTAGGGCTTGCAGGCTTCAGTAGTTGCAGCACATGGCCTCAGTAGTTGTGGTTCTTGAGTTCTAAAGAACAGGCTCAAGAGTTGTGGCCCACAGGCTTAGTTGCTCTATGGCATGTGGGATCCTCCCGGACTAGGGATAGAACCCGATTCCCCTTTCACTGGCAGGCAAATTCTTTACCACTGAGCCACCAGGGAAGCCCCAACATCCCATACTACTGAATCTTCTGTTTCTCAGGTGAAGGCAGGGGGCTAGCTGTTACCACTTCCATGCTACTTTCTCTTTTGAATCTCTGCATCCCTGAGACTGGTTCAGTGTCGAAATTCAGGTGTGGTCTCATCTTTCTAGCTGTCTTTTTTTTTTCCACCCCCAATCAAATATTCTTCACTTCAAAAAGAAGTGAGCATGCTCAGTGATGAGAGAGTCTGGCTGATGGCGGGATCCACTTAGGTTATTTTAAAGTATCTAGCCATGGAAAGCCAAAGAAATAGCAACTGAATTTCAGCTGCTGGAGTTTGTCCTGAACTCTGTTTATATCTCCAAAGAGAAGCTTGTTTTGTATTGCATTATTTTTCCCTCCTCTTTGTGGGCCAGATTCAATTTGTCACTACTTGGATATTGAACACTTTTTGCAAATTAAAGAGAAAGTCACCTCAGGCAACTCTCAAATACAGGCTTATTGGAGACTTGATGATACTGCAAATCATTAAAGAGCTGAGATTCTGTTCTGCTGCCCTCACTGATCAAATAGAGGGCACGGCTTTGAAGCCAGCAAGGACCCCTGGGACTGACCTAATGCTTTTGCCTTCAGCTTCGAAGTTTATCACATTACTAACATTTGAGCCTCTAGATTCTGCTGGCTAGTTTACTCATTCTGAAGTACAATAATACTATTAATGCTGTTAGAAATTATTTGTCCTTCTTTGTATTAACTGTTGGCCTCTGCTCGATTCATACATTTTATTTACAATTTTGCAAAGACAAGTTGTCTTCTCATAATCGTTCTCTTTCTGGTCATTCAAAGTAAAGACTATGCTATACTCTTTCTGTTAGGATAATCTGTTGCTATGGAAATAAAGTTTCCAAACAGGGATTAAATGATCCAGGAGTACTAAAGAAAAAGAGAAAAAAAGGATTTTTCTAAGAAAAAAATTATGTTCAAATACAATCCCTTTAAATGAAGGAGTCATAAAAAATATTTTACAATTATTAATTGAGCACTACACAGCTACTCCTTGGAAGTGAAGTTATGACCAAACTAGACAGCATATTAAATAGCAGAGACATTACTTTGCCAACAAAGGTCCATGTAGTCAAGGCTATGGTTTTTCCAGTGGTCATGTATGGATGTGAGAGTTGGACCATAAAGAAAGCTGAGCACTGAAGAATTGATGCTTTTGAACTGTGGTGTTGGAGAAGACCCTTGAGAGTCCCTTGGACTGCAAGGAGATCCAACCAGTCCATCCTAAAGGAGGTCAACCCTGGGTGTTCATTGGAAGGACTCATGTTGAAGCTGAAAGTCCAATACTTTGGCCACGTGATGCAAAGAGCTAACTCATTAGAAAAGACCCTGATGCTGGGAAAGATTAAGGGTAGGAGGAGAAGGGGACGACAGAGGATGAAATGGTTGGATGGCATCATCGACTCAATAGACATGGGTTTGGGTGGACTCTGGGAGTTGGTGATGGACAGGGAGGCCTAGCGTGCTGTGGTTCATGGGGTCGCAGAGTCAGACACGACTGAGCTGACTGACTGAAACAGCTAGCAGGGTCCTAAGCAACACAGAGAAGAAAGTCCAGAAAATTTTATTCCAGCTAAGAAACTAACACACATGTATAAGCAATGTAAGACTGTTTATAATTCAGATGTAAAAAACACATTTGGGAGCATAAAAGCAGTTAAAAAAAAAAGAAAAAGCCAGAGTAGACTAACAAAGGTAGATCAGCTTGATGTGAATGAGCCACCAGAATATGGTTTTAATGCCAAAATCATGAATTTTAATTTCATAATTAGTATTTAGGTTTGGAAAGAAAATGTAATGTGATCAGCTTGCTGCCGAAGGAAGATGACTTCATTTACTCATTTGGTGAATACTTTCTGAAGATCTAATTGGCATTGGGGTTCTGGGCTAAGTGTGAGGGAGTGAGATAATAGAAAATACTGAAACAATGTGTCTTGGATCAGGTTCCCTAGGAGCAGAGCCTGAGATAAGGATTTGAGTGCATATAATTTATTAAGGGAGTTCCTTAGGGACAAAGAGAAGCAAAATAAGACTGGAGAAGGCACTAAGGTTGGATATGGTGATCTTACCTAAGGTAAGATCAAGCAAGGGACTGATTTCAGCTTGACCCCTTAGAGAGCTCTGGAGCATGAACATTTCCCATGAAATTGGTCCCACCTGGAGGCAGTGCAAAAGCATTTTGTACACCCCTACTATGCACACACTAGTAAAGTAATGCTCAAAATTCTCCAAGCCAGGCTTCAGCAATACGTGAACCATGAACTTCCAGATGTTCAAGCTGGTTTTAGAAAAGGCAGAGGAACCAGAGATCAAATTGCCAACATCCACTGGATCACTGAAAAAGCAAGAGAATTCCAGAAAAACATCTACTTCTGCTTCATTGACTATGCCAAAGCCTTTGACTGTGTGGATCACCACAAACTTCAGAAAAATCTTAAAGAGTTGGGAATACCAGACCACCTAACCTGCCTCTTTAGAAACCTGTATGCAGGTCAGGAAGCAACAGTTAGAACTGGACATGAAACAACAGACTGGTTCCAAATAGGAAAAGGAGTACATCAATGCTGTATATTGTCACCCTACTTATTTAACTTATATGCAGAGTACATCATGAGAAATGCTAGACTGGAAAAAGCACAAACTGGAATCAAGATTGCCAGGAGAAATATCCATAACCTCAGATATGCAGATAACACCACCCTTATGGCAGAAAGTGAAGAGGAACTAAAAAGCCTCTTGATGAAAGTGAAAGAGGAGAGTGAAAAAGTTGGCTTAAAGCTCAACATTCAGAAAACTAAGATCACGGCATCTGGTCCCATCACCTCATGGGAAATAGATGGGGAGACAGTGGAAACAGTGTCAGACTTTATTTTTTGGGGCTCCAAAATCACTGCAGATGGTGACTGCAACCATGAAATTAAAAGACACTTACTCCTTGGAAGGAAAGTTTTGACCAACCTAGATAGCATATTAAAAAGCAGAGACATTACTTTGCCAACAAAGTTTCGTCTGGTCAAGGCTATGGTTTTTCCAGTGGTCATGTATGGATGTGAGAGTTGGACTGTGAAGAAAGCTGAGCACCAAAAAATTGATGCTTTTGAACTGTGGTGTTGGAGAAGACTCTTGAGAGTCCCTTGGACTGCAAGGAGATCCAACCAGTGCATCTTAAAGGAGATCAGTCCTGAATATTCATTGGAAGGACTGATGCTGAAGCTGAAACTCCAATACTTTGGGCACCTCATGCGAAGAGTTGACTTGTTGGAAAAGACCCTGATGCTGGGAGGGATTGAGGGCAGGAGGAGAAGGGGATGACAGAGGATGAGATGGCTGGATGGCATCACCGACTCAATGGGTATGAGTTTGAGTAAACTCCGGGAGTTGGTGATGGATAGGGAGGCCTGGCGTGCTGCAATTCATGGGGTCGCAATGAGTCGGACACAACTGAGCAACTGAACTGACTAACTAACTAACCATGCAGGGGCTGGATGCTGCCCCCAGGGAAAGTGGGTGGGTTGTTTGTTGTTGTTTAATTGCTAAGTCCTGTTTGACTCTATTGACACCCCATGGACTGTAGCCCACCAGGTTCCTCTGTCCATGGGATTTCCCAGGAAAGAATACTGGAGTGGGTTGCCATCCCCTTCTCAGGGGATCCTCCTGGACCAGGGTTTGTACCTGCATCTCTTGCACTGGCAAGCAGTTTCTTTACCATTGAGCCACTACAGAAGACCATTGTGGGTAGTTTACCAAACAAGTTAGCTCTCTTTGAGCAAAGGGCAATCCTCCAGAAAAGGGAACAGAAGTAAGCTGTTAGTAGCCAGTGCTTATGGCCGCTGTGGGGTGGATGCCCTTGCCTGCTAATTGGGATCTCAGAGGGACACCAGCAGTGTAAACAGTACTTCAAATTATTAAGAGAAATTTATTTTGAACTTAGAATCCTGCACCTGGTCCTCCAGCCTCTCTCTGAACGAATTTTGTTGTAGTTCAGTCACTCAGTTGTGTCCAACTCTCTGCGGCCCCATGGACTGCAGCACGCCGGACTTCCCTGTCCTTCACCATCTCCCAGAGCTTGCTCAAACTCATATTCATTGAGTCAGTGATGCAATCCAACCATCTTGTCCTCCAGGGGATCTTCCCAACCTGGGATCGAACCAGGGTCTCCTGCATTGCAGGTGGATTCTTTACCAGCTGAGCTACAAGGGAAGCCCCTGAGTGAATTACTTGAGGGCAATAATGGAGCAGCAAGGTAAATGAGTTCAAGAAAGAGAAATGTATGGCATACAAGAAAAAAACATAAAGAAATACACAAAGTGTCAAGTTCATTCTCATAACTCCTAATGCAGAAATCAAGAAGAAATCTGGAAGTAGAATTCCAGATGATTACCATGAAGCAAGTGGTGGTATAGGATGAGAAGCAGAAAAATTAAAGTTCCCTAGGGTGAGTACTCAGAGAAGGCAATGACACCCCACTCCAGTACTCTTGCCTGGAAAATCCCATGGCCGGAGCCTGGTGGGCTGCAGTCCTTGGGGTTGCTAAGAGTCAGACATGACTGAGCGACTTCACTTTCACTTTTCACTTTTATGCGTTGGAAAAAGAAATGGCAATCCACTCCAGTGTTCTTGTCTGGAGAATCCTAGGGACAGAGGAGCCTGGTGGGCTGCCATCTAGGGGTCTCATGGAGTCAGACACGATTGAAGCGACTTAGCAGCAGCAGCAAGGTGAGTATTGGGCTTCCCAGGTAGCTCAGATGGTAAAGAATCTGCCTGCCAATGTAGGAGTTGAGGGTTCAATCCCTGGGCCAGGAAGAACCCCTGGAGGAGGAAATGGCAATTTCCAGGCAAGGTATTCTTGCTTGGAAAATCTCATGGACAGAGGAACCTTGTGGGCTATAGTCCATGAGGTCGCAAAGAGTAATCAGACACAACTAAGCATGCATGCACACAAGGTGAGTAGCAGTGTATCTAGAGAGGAAGAAATAAACACTGATCCACTCTGGGCCTGTGCTCTTCAACATGATTGTTATGGGCTGAATTTGACCCCACAAAATTCTTATATTGAAGCCCTAACCCTCAGTAGCTTAGAATGCATTTGTATTTGGAGATAGGGCCTTTAACGAAATGAGCAAGTTAAAATGACAGTGTTAGGGTGAATCCTGATCTAATCTGACTGGTGTCCTTATAAGAAGAGGACATGCAGATACACAAGTAATGCCAGGGATGTGTGCACACAGTGGAAAGGCCATGCGAGGATACGGCAAGAGGACAACCATCTACACACCAAGAAGAGAGACCTCAGGACAAACCAAGCCTGGCCACACCTTGACCTTGGATTGCCAGCCTCCAGAACTATGAGATAATACATTTCTGTTGTTTAGGCCACCTATGCTGTGGCATTCCATTATGGCAGCCTGAGCAAACCAATATGATGGTATTCACTGGCTACCTTAATTAGAATTAAATATATTAAAACTTCAGTTCCTCAGTCACACAAATCACATTTCAAGTATTCAGCAGCCCATGTAGCTAGTGGTTACCCTAATAGACAGTCTTAAAGATATAAGACATTTCCATCATAACAAATTTTTATTGGGCAGTACTACTCTAAAGTGTAAGTGCAAGTTGCTCAGTTGTGTCCAACTCTTTGTGACCCCTTGGACTATACAGTCCGTGGAATTCTCCAGGCCAGAATACTGGAGTGGGTAGCCTTTCCCTTCTCCAGGGGATCTTCCCAACCCAGGGATCAGACCCAGGTCTCACACATTGCAGGCAGATTCTTTGCCAGCTGAGTAACAAGGTTTCTACTCTAAAAGTTGAAGTCAAAGTTTAAGTTACAATAAATGGATTAAAAACTTCAAAGATAATGATTAGAAGAAGAGAACTAAAAATTAATTGAAGAAAATGTAATAAATCCAACAAAAGACCCAAAAGAATAAAACACCAATACAATTAAGTACTGGGAATATAACTGACCATATCAATAATTATAATAAACACAAATATATTGAAATCCCCCTTTAAAAGACAGACTACACAATGGGTAGAGAAGGAAGGGAGGAAGGAAAGTGTGAAGTAAAATTTAAAATAGAGGTATTAAAAATATACATCGCTAACAAAAAGAAAATGTAGCAATATTAATGTTAAACAACATAGGATTCAAGTTCAAAAAACAGTAAATGGAACAAAAAAGAACATATTATACTTTAAAAATATGCACTCAATCACAGAGACTGATAACTCTTCTAAATGTAAGGTAAAATTGACAAATCCATGAAAGGCTACACTCGGAGTGCAAACATCAAACTCAAAAAAGTGGAAAATACAATCTTGCCTTAGTAACAAGATTTGACATATATTAGATCACTGGTAAAATTTCAAAAAAGTAACAGAAGTCAGAAGTCTTATAAGCCATGGTAACTGACCACATCACAGAAAAAAAGAGAAATAAATGAAAAGATAGAACCAAAATATTTATCAACTGGGATGTATTTTGAACATCTTTCTAAATAACTCCTGAAACAAAGAGGAACTCAAAACGTTATTTAGAAACACTATTCAGAAAAGAACAACAGTGAAAGCCTGTGTTTAGTCAAGATTCTGAGCTGGAAGCAATGGAAACCAAGGACAGCTGATTTGGACAGAAAATGAACTTATTAACAGGACACTGGGCTTGCCCGGCAGTCCCGTGATTAAGACTCTGTGCTTCCACTGCAGAGATTGTTGTTTTGTTGTTGTTCAGTCACTGAACAAAGAGTCGTGTCCTGCTCTTTGCGACCCCATGGACTGTGGCCCGCCAGACTCCTCTGTCCATGGGATTTCTCAGGCAAGAATACTGGTGAGGGTATTCTGGTGAGAGCTATTTCCTTCTCCAGGGGATCTTTCAGACCCAGGGGTTGAACCCATGTCTCCTGCATCGGCAGGTGCATTTTTAAGCTGAGTCACCAAGGAGGCCCTCACTGCAGGGGGCTTGGGTTCAGTTCCTAGTCAAGGAACTAAGATCCTACATGCCATGCAGCAAGGCCAAAAAAAAAAAAAAGACGTTAATTAGTCCACAGAGTTTGGCGGTAGAACTAGACTCGGGCTGCACTGTTGAAGCAATGCCCACCACAGTACCGCTGAATCCATCTGGAGGGACAGCACTCCTGCCTCCACCAGGTGCCCACTGCCCCATCTGGCCCCACTGACTCTGGTAGCCACGGACGCTGAGACTGCCCCTGGCGGTCCTGTCCCAAGCACCTGGTCTTTCTGCCAGTGCCGCTGCTAACACTTCTGTGCATTGCTAACACTCGAAGCAAAGCTGGGCTTAGCATAACCATTCTTGGAGCCTAGATCATGTGTCTGTATTCATGCCACAAGAGAGACCAGCATTTTCAGCTTTTATAGAGAAGGCAGGCATTGCCTCCCACTAAGACTTATCAACTCAAGAACAAAATAAGCCCAAATAAAGTATAAGAAAGCAAATAACAAATACAAATAGAAAACTTATCAAAATGGAAAAGAAAAAGCTGATAGACTTGATTCTTTTAAAGACAGGCAAACTTTTATCATGCCTGTTTATAGAGAGAAAGAGAAAACACAGAAACCTTTTAGGATACAAAAAGAAACATAGGGACTTCCCTGGTGCTCCAGTGGCTAAGACTAGGAGCTCCCAATGGAGGGGGCCTGGGTTCAATCCCTGGTCAGGGAACTAGATCCCACATGCTGCAACTAGACCCAGCACAGCCAAAAAATAAATGTTTGCTTTTTTAAAAGAAAAGGAATATAACTATAGAGTTCTTATTTATAAAGTAATATTACATACAGGTTATTATCAATACATTTAAAAACAGAGTACATGAATATTTTCAAAGGCAACATGAAATAATAATTTACTCAAGAGAAGAATCAGAACACAAAGAGATCAATAGCCATTTTAGAAATTCTTAAAAATCTATCCTGAAACAGAATCAAGAAGATTCAGATGGTTTTCCAAATGAGTTGTAGAAAAATTTTAAGGAAAAAAGTGATTTCTATTTTAGACAAACAATTCCAAATCAGGTATAGAAAAGGCGAAAAGTTTTCCCACTTCATTTTACAAATTAAATATAACTATGTTACCAAACGGGCTTCCTTGGTGGCTCAGATGGTTAAGAATCTGCCTGCAATGCAGAAGACCCAGGAGAAGGAAATGGCAACACCCTCCAGTATTCTTGCCTAGACAATTCCATGGACAGAGGACCCTGGTGGGCTACAGTCCATGGGGTCTTGAAGAGTCAGACACAACTGAGCTTCTAACACTTTCACTACTACTTTCATCTTATCAAAACTGGACAAAAATTGCATACTGAATAAGACAATCATTCAAAAACGTAGATGCAAAAATCCTAAATCAGATATTAGTAAATCAAATAGAGCAACATATATATATAAGGCTTATTGCAAGAATGCCAGGATGATTCAACATTAAGAAATCTCGTTAACAAAGAACAAAATATCAGGATTTTCTCCATCTTGATAGATATAAAAATGCATTTGAGAGCATACAGCAGGCTTCTTGAAATAAAAATTCCATTCTAAATTTTAGAAAACCTTTTGTAAGGTAGGAATAGAAAGATATTCCTTTTCCTCAATAGAAGTTAACTATCAGAAACATGCAAATTATTTTTGATGGTGAACTACTACAGGCATTTTAATTGAAGACAAGACCAAGAAACTGTGTCATATAAAAGTTCTTGGGTTGAAAGAAATTGCCTGAAACTAATTCTGACTAATTTGATACAAAGGGAGGGAGAGTTTATTGGAAAGCTTATAGAAAGTTCTCCAAATCAGCCAGGAGCCAAGAGAACCTCGCTCCAAAACAGACAGGAATTACCTGGTCTCTAGAATCAATGAATTTCACTTTTTTTTTGTTTGCTTACACATGGGTCACGTTCTTCAAGATCTGAACCCCTAGGACAGTAAATTCAAATGGCTAAGCCAGGGTCACGGTCTTGCCCTTTGACTATACAGGTCCACTGATGGGAAAGATCTAATGAAAAAATGTCCAAGGTCCTCTTCTACATCCACAGTATGAAAGTATGGTGCCAGGACCTACTATTCTCCTATGACTGCCCACAGTAGGGGAGATTCCACACAATCAATAAATCAATCAAGGTGCTGCTAGAGGCAGAAACGGATGGTAGGGAAAAATAATTCAGTCAGTGCAGTAAGACAAAAACATTTTTTTAAGAAAAAGGAAATAAGTTGTAAAGATCTCAAAAGGAAAAAGTAAAACCCTCATTATCTGGAGATGATATCACTGTCAAGCTAGAAAATTCAATAGAATCAACTGAAAATTAATATATTATTTTTATACATTTAATATTATTATATTGTATAAGTAATATAAATTCACAAAGGTGGCTAAGTATTATACATGATCAACACACACAAAAAAATCAATAAATTTATAGGAAATAAATTGATAAATTCCTACCTATTTGCAATAAGCAACTAGAAAAGGTAATGAAAAAATGAAAATAAATAAATAAAAACAAAGCTTTCCTGGTGGCTCAGCAGTAAAGAATTCACCTGCCAAAGCAGGAGACACAGGTTCCATCCCTGGGTTGGGAAGATCCCCTGGAGTAGGATATGGCAACTTGTCCCAGCATCTTTGCCTGGGAAATCCCTTGGACAGAGGAGCCTGGTGAGCAACAGTCCATGGGGTCACAAGAGTCAGACTCAACTTAGCAACTAAACAACAACAAATGAAAAAATATCCATTCACAGAAACAGCAAAAACTGAAATATCCAAAAACCACCCTAAAAAAATGTGTGAAACTCATGTAAATAAAAATATAAAATTTTTATGAAAGATATGGTAAAGAAGACCCAAGAAAATCAAGAACTATACCATATTTCAGAATGTGAAGACTCAAAATTATAAAGTCACTCAACTAACCTATAAAAGCAATATAATCCCAATCAAATCCAAACATAGTTCTTTATGGAATTTACAGGCCTTTTATAAAGTTCATCTAGAAGAGAAAAACATACATTTGGAAAAAATGAGGGAGCATTTACCATACCAGGTTTCAAAATCAAGCTTTAATGATTAAAACATGTGGTACAGTCAACAGAAGAGAAGATAGACTCTAGCAGCAGACACATATTCACAATTTCTGTTATGACAAAGGCAGCAATTTACATTAAATGGCATTGGTACAACTGGCTAAGCATTTGGAAACAAAATTAGATCCCTATTTCCTGTGTTGCACAAAAATAAATTCCACATAAAGAGCTAAATGTAAAAACAAAATTATAAAAGCATCCTAAGAATGTACAAGATTATTTTAATGCAATCTGGGGGTAAAAAGTCTTTTATGAGACCCAGAGGCCATATGTTGACCATTTCACTGTATAAAAATTTTAAATTTTAAATAATAAAAGGTACATTTTTAAAGATTTAAAAAAACAAAGCAATAGACTGGGAGAAAATATTTGGGAGAGCTTCTGCAAATCAATAAGAAAAAGACCAACAACCCAATTTAAAAATAGGCAAAGGATAGAACAAGTATTTCACCAAAATGTTTCACATTAAACATGTGGAAAGATGTTCAATATAACTCTAATCAAAAGAAGGCAAATAAAAGTAACAATCAGATATTTTTTACAGTCAGATTTGCAGATGTTCAGTATCTAATGTTAGTACAAGAATGTTGTCAGGAAGCGATCTTTATGGAACTATAAATTGGCTACAGTTTTTTGGAAGACAATTTGGCACTACCTATTGAAAATTTAGATGCATATACTGTTTGCCCCAGAAATTCCACTTTTAAGTTATCTGTCCAACAGAAATATGCTCTCAACTATGATACAATAGAAGTAGAAAAATTTTTATAGCACCATTGTCTGTAATGGTCAAAAACTGAACATGATCTAAATGTCCATTAGAAAAGAAAACTAAGCCTGTACTATGTAAAATTATGGAGCAGTTTGGAAGAATAATGTGGACATGGATATACTGGTACAGTATATCCAAATCTATTAAGAGAGAAAGTCAACCTAAGTGAAAAGGATGATCCTATTTTGGAGAAGGAAATGGCAACCCACTCCAGTATTCTTGCCTAGAGAATCCTGTGGACAGAGGAGCCTGGTGGGCTGCTGTCCATGGGGTCGCACAGAGTCGGACTCGACTGAAGCGACTTAGCATGCATGCATGCATTGGAGAAGGAAATGGCAGCCCGCTCCAGTGTTCTCGCCTGGAGAATCCCAGGGACGAGGAGCCTGGTGGGCTGCCGTCTATGGGGTCGCACAGAGTGGGACACAATTGAAGCGACTTAGTAGCAGCAGCAGCATGATCCTATTTATGTGAAAATCTAATCCTATCACTTTGTTAACACATAAATCCATAGGAAAAGGGCTAGAAAGGTGCATATCAAATTGTTTATGGTGATAACCTTTGGGGAAGGGAGAAGAGTTGGGGGAAACAGACTTTTATTTCTTACTCAACTACTATACCTGCTTCCCTGTGGCTCAGAGAGTAAAGCGTCTGCCTGCAATGCGGGAGACCCGGGTTCAATCCCTGGGTCGGGAAGATCCCTGGAGAAAGAAATGGCAACCCGTTCCAGTATTCTTGCCTGAAAAATCCCATGGATGGAGAAGCCTGGTAGGCTATGGTCCAGGGGGTTGCAAAGAGTCAGACACAACTGAGCGACTTCATGTTCTTTTCACTTTCAACTGCTACACCAGAAACTTTTACAACAAAAATGTGCTGGCATCTGCTTATATAATTTTTTTCTACCATTTTTGAAAGATGAGGTATTATGCCAGTGGCAGAGGAGGGGAAGATGAGTGAGAACAGAGATCTTATGAGGCAGTGAGATAGAGAGGAGGAGACCATCACCCAGTGAGCAAGAAGTGATGAGAATACAGAATAGGCAATGGTACTTGGGATGATGAGGACACAGACTCAAGAGAGAGGGTCATGCAGCTGCCAATTTTCAGGTGTAGGCATGAAGAGGGAGGAATACTAAAAGACATGTAGGTTTATAGCAGCACTATTCACAATAGCCAAGACACAGAAACACCCTAAATGTCCACCAACAGATGAATGGTTAAAGACATGGTACATATATACAATGCAATGCTACTCAGCCATGAAGAAAGAATGAAATAATGCCATTTGCAGCAACATGGATGCAACTAGAGATTATCATACCAAGTGAAGTAAGTCAGAAAGAGAAAGCCACGTGATATCACTTATATGTGGAATCTAAATTATGACACAAATGAACCTATCTATGAAACAGGACCATGGACATAAAGAACAGACTGATAGCTGCCGAGGGAAAGGGGGTTGAGGGAAAGATGGAGGAGGCATTCGGGGTTAGCAGATGTAAGCTTTTCTATATCACATGGATAAACAACAAGGTCCTAATTGTATAGCACAGAGAGCTATATTCATTATCTTATGATAAACCATAATGGAAATGAATATTAAAAAGAATGTATATATGTATAACTGAATCAATTAATCATAAATTAACATAATATATACTTCAATTTTTAAAAACTGAGAACTAAGTTTTTAGATTTAAATGTCAGGACAGAGTGATTCTGGGTGATGATGAGGCCCATGTGTGACCCTGAGATTCTGAATGATTCATGGAAATAGACTGCAAGGAATGAGAAATTGGAGACAGGAGACCATAAAATGTTTGTCGTAAAAGTATAGGCAGACTGCCAGTGCTACCTAGTTTAGTTCATAGAGAAAACTAAAACACAGAAGAAGGGGCTTCCCTGGCAGTCCAGTGGTTAAGACTCCCCCTTCCAATGCAGGGGATGTGGATTTGAGCCCTAGTTCAATTCCTGGCTAGGATCCCACATGCCTTGTGGCCAAAAAAGAAAACAAAACCATAAAATTGAAGCAATATTGCAACAAAAATCAATAAAGTCTTTTTTTAAAATATGGTTTAAGAAAAAAAAAGCTCAAGAGAAATGTCTTAGATTTATACTACCTGAAAGAATTTAGTCCAATAATGGAAATATTCTCTATTTACCTTGTTCAGTTCAGGGGTGACTAGACACATATGGCTAGTGAACAGTTGAGATGTAGCTAGTGAGAATGAGAAACTGAAATTTTATTTATGTTCCTTTTAATTCATTTGAATAGCCACATGTGGCCAATGGCTACAGTAGTAGGCAGTATAGCTCTAGATGAAGAACCATATAGGAAGACATATAGTTAACTAAAAGTACCTTAATGGGATAAGTCTAAAACACTGGGAACCTGTGGATACCATTTACTTTGATGGAAAAAAGCAGTGTAACCTGCTCATCTTACTTCACAATGTTAAGGACATAGAACTGTCCTTCAGGGATCCAGAGAAAATAATATTAGGGCAAGAGATGTGGAAATATGACTTATCCATGTAAACTGGTACACAAACCAGGGAATGGATGAATTCCTGGAGAGAGCCAATGTGGTGGTGACCAGCAGGGTTTCCTACAACCACTATTATGCACTTTCAGGAGCTTGTCCATCACTGACATGGGAAAGAGACTGAGGGGTACTGAAGGACTTCATAAAGGGATTGAGGAAGAAATTTTAAAATACTTCAGTGACTCCCTGAAAGATTTACTTGCATATTTATGGCTCTTTCTGTTAAAAATTTTTCACTTATTTCCATAGAGTTTATGGTTCTCCCTTTTATCTAGGAAATTCAGTTATCATTGAAAGCTATCACAGGTTTTGAATCAAGTATTATCTCAGCCTGAACTGAGCCTTAGCCCCCAATGAACTGTTTCCCAAGTGTAGAAATCTCAAATACAGTGAAACCTCACACAAGTTGTACTCTCCAGCCAGCAACCCCTGAACTATAGATAGGATGCAGTACTTTGTTAATTACACCTAAGGGACATGCAGATGAGCCTCTGAGCACCTAGAGCTTTATCATTCTGTTCCTAACATCAGTTTTGATGGGGCCTGTGGCATCCTCCGTTTCTGGTAGAAAGTATTTGTCTTAGGGAAAGAGTAGATATTATGGAATTTGACAGCTAAGGGAGAGATTTCCAACAATGAGTTCTCAAATATTTGGCTGTAAGCACCATGCATTCCATGGACTTGGACTCCAGACCTCCCATTCCCCAATTTTTCTTCGCCAAGAGTCCACTTCCTACATCTCTAGTGTCATAGAACATTCTCTGTAAAAGAGTCCCTTCCAGGAATGGAATTTACTCCAATCTTAAGAGTTCTAACCTTAATTATAAGGCTTCTTTAACAACATTGCTATTTGTCATCCATGTAATTCTCTTGCTCCATCTCAGAGTTCTGCTCTGTGGAATGTGTAATCAGATAAGAAATCTACACCAACCAGAGGGGAATTCACAAAAGGTGACTTATAAAATGTGTGCTAATTTTCAGCCTGCTATGACTTGATGTTTATAGTTGAAGAAAGAAACCTCACACTGAATCACAAGTACCATAGAGTTACAAAATTACTTCATTCTCTCAACACTTACATACTGCAAATCAGTGAAGTTGTAATACTGAATTCTCCTTTACTTCATACCCAGGAGTCAGCCTATCACCCCGAATCCTGGTTTTCTACCTCCCCACCACTGCCTAACTTTGATCATTTGGCTATTCATTTTACTCAAAATATAGGTAGGAGGAAATAAAGGCAGGAGTTTAAAATTCAGAAACAGTGTACTGTATGGTGTGAACAGCTTTTACAATATTTTGATGGTGCTTAGGGGATGGAGACTGATTCTGATTACTGAAACATGTTTGGAAAATTCTCTGCATCTTTATGTGTACATCTCTATGACATACACCTCTGCCATCTCCTTCCTGAACAACACTGATAACCAAAATGAAAGTGAAAGTGAGATCGCTCAGTCATGTCCAACTCTTTGCGACCCTATAGATTGTAGCCTTCCAGGCTCCTCCACCCATGGAATTTTCCAGGCAAGAGTACTAGAATGGATTGCCATTTCCTTCTCCAGGGGATCTTCCCGACCCAGGGATCGAACCTGGGTCTCCCATGTTGCAGGCAGACAATTTAACATCTGAGTCACCTGGGAATCCCTTCTGATAACCAAGATCAAGCATAAATACTACCTCCCTTGAAAAAACTGTCCCTACTTCCCTGTACCAAGTTTGTCCTTCAGCCTCCTTAGTCTAACAGCACTCTGGTATCTAGTATACTCAAGTAGTTGGAATCCTGTATTTTAATGTTTTCCAGTAGGTCTTGCCCTTTACTCTGTGGATGCCAGGATGCCAGGCATCTTTCTGATGCATCTGTTTATCTCTTATGCCAGTCATTGTTTGATACATAGGTGATAAGTTCACCATGTATGTTTGCTAGGAATTTTGTCCAATGAATGAATGATGTGACTTTGATTCAGCAGTTTACCACTTTCGACCATCTCCTGCCTTGTCCACTAAGAATACTTCTTTCACTGTTACTAGCTTTCTGGAAACTGAAAGTTAGTACCTTCTTGATTGTTTGCATATATAATACAATGTTCCAAACACACTCCATTTTTATCCAGACTCAAGTAAGAGGAGGAAGAAGAAGCAAAGGAAATAGAGAACTCAGTTTCATAATGTCAGGAGCTACATCTATAACCAAGATCTATACATCTATAACCCAGGTGTTACAAATAGTCAGGAATATCCAGGGCATGTTTTGAAATCCCCCCAATAGTAATGGGGGAAAGAAGTAATCTTTAGACTATTGCAAAGAAAATAAAGCACAAAAGTGTATGAGCAATATAATAATAATACTTAACACTTATTGAGCACTTATTCTGAGTCACCTACTGTTCTAAATAACTTTAATTTTACTAAGGTGAAATTTTAATTTCTTTTTTTTAAAGTGAAATTTTAACTTAACTTTAAGATAAGCCTCCCATATTGCTCTTCTTCAAGAATATTGTGGCTTTATTTGGTTCAGGGCTCTTCTATATAAATTTTACAATCAGTTTTTCAAGTTCCACCCAAAATGAAGAAACCACTTTGAGATTTTGATTGAAATTGCATTGAATTCATAAATTGTATTGGAAAGAGTCAATGTGGACATGATACTGAATCTTATATCATCTAGTATACCTGTTTATTTAATCTTCAATGTCTATGAAATTTTATAATCTAATCATAAATATAGTATATATCTTTTGGAAGATTTATTCATTAAGTGTCATATTTTGTTGCTATTATAAATGGGATATGCTTTCTCCTGTTATATTTTATATTTGTTGATGGCAAATGGTTTGTATAATAACATTAGGTCAAATCACCTTCTTATTAATTCTGTAATAAGCCTATAGATTCTTTGAACTTTCTGGGTAGAGAATTATTATTATTATTACAATTATATGCAAATAATGAATAATTTGCATACTTATTTTTTGCCTTACTGGAAATTCAATAAAATGTGAATGAAAACTGACAGTAGTAGATGTCATTGCCTTTTCCAAGTCTTCAAAAGAATATTTCTAAGATTTGACCACGAAGAATAAGGTTCACTGCATCACTAATTACTAGAGAAATGCAAATCCAAACTACAATGAAATATGACCTCACACCTATCAGTATGACTATCACTGAAAAACCACAAATGATAAATGCTGGAGAGGGTGTGTAGAGAGTATGGAGAAAAGGCTGTACTCTTGGTGGGAATGTAAATTGGTGCTGCCACTATGGAGAACAGTATGGAGGTTCCTTAAAAAACTGAAAATAGAGCTACCATATGATCCAGCAATCCAACTCCCGGGCATAAAAGAGAAAACCATACTTCAAGAAGATACACACACCCTAGCACTAATTATAATAGCCCAGGTGGAAGCAATCTAAGTGTCCATCAACAGATGAATTAGATAAAGAAGAGGTATATATTTACAACAGAATATTACTCAGTCACTAAAAAAAGAATGAAATATTGCCATTTGCAGCAACATGATGAACCTAGAGATTATCATACTGAAAGAAGTCAGACAGAGAAAGACAAATATATGATATCACCTATATGTGTAATCTAAAAAATAATACAAATGAATCTGTTTGCAAAACAGAAACAGATTCAGACATAGAAAACAAAGTTATGATTACCAAAGGGGAAAGGTGGGGCGAAGGGATAAATTAGGACTTTGGGATTAACAGATATACGCAACTATATATAAAACAGATAACAAGGATTTACTTGTATGCCACAGGGAACTGTACACTATCTCATAATAATTTACAATGGAAAATAATCTTAAAAGTAATATATGTACATATATATATGTGTATAATTGAAACACATTGCTGAACACATGAAACTACCACAATATTATAAATCAACTATAGTTAAATATATAAATCAATAAATAAAATTTTTTAAAAGTAAGAATAATGTTCACTGAAATCTGTTGTTATTGTTTTAATAGTTTTTATGCAGTTAAGGGAGTATCTTTCCATATTTAGCTTCATGAGGTTTTTTTAATAAAATCATAAACAGGTTTTGAATTTGTCAAATATTTTTTCCTGAATCTACTGATTGATTTTTTTCTCTTTTAATGTCTTGATATGGTGAATGATATTTATAAATATTTGAATGTTAAACCACCTTGCATCCCTAAGGTAAATCCAATTTAATTGTGATACATTATCTTTTTTAGACACTGCTGGATTTTGGATTGTTAATGTTTAGTGCAGAATTTTTGCATGTTCAGGAATAAGACTGCCCTATAATTTTTCTTCCTGTACTATCCTTGTCAAATTTGGGGGTTTTCAATCAAAAAATGGGCCAAAGAACTAAACAGATATTTCTCCAAAGAAAACATACAGATTGCCAACAAACACATGAAAATATGCTCAACATCACTCATTATTAGAGAAATGCAAATCAAAACCACACTGATTTACCATCTCATGCCAGTCAGAATGGCTGCTATCAAAAAGTCTACAAGCAATAAATGCTGGAGAGGGTGTGGAGAAAAGGGAACCCTCTTACACTGTTGGTGGGAATGCAAACTAGTACAGCCACTATGGAAAACAGTGTGGAGATTCCTTAAAAAACTGGAAATAGAACTGCCATACGACCCAGCAATCCCACTGCTGGGCATACACACCAAGGAAACCAGAATTGAAAGAGACACGTGCACCCCAATGTTCATCGCAGCACTGTTTATAATTGCCAGGACATGGAAGCAACCTAGATGCCCATCAGCAGACGAATGGATAAGAAAGTTGTGGTACAAATACACAATGGAATATTACTCAGCTATTAAAAAGAATGCATTTGAATCAGTTCTAATGAGGTGGATAAAACTGGAGCTTATTATATAGAGTGAAGTAAGTCAGAAAGAAAAATACCAATACAGTATATTAACGCATATATATGGAATTTAGAAAGATGGTAACGATGACCCTATATGCGAGACAGCAAAAGAGACTCAGATGTAAAGAACAGACTTTTGGACTCTGTGGGAGAAAGCAAGGGTGGGATGATTTGAGAGAATAGCATTGAAACATGCACATTACCATATGTGAAATAGATTGCCAGTCCATATTTGATGCATGAGACAGGGTGCTCAGGGCTGGCGCACTGGGATGACTCTCAGGGATGGGATGGGAAGGGAGGTGGGAGGGAGGTTCAGAATGGGGAACACATGTATACCCATGGGTGATTCATGTCAATATATGGCGAAAACCACTACAATATTGTGAAGTAATTAGCCTCCAATTAAAATAAATAAATAAATTTTAAAAATTTAAAAAGTTACTAGTAAAAAAAAAAAAATGGGGGGGTTTTAAGTTAATATCAGTTTCACAGAATAAATGAAGAAGTCCTGTCTCCTTTTCTATATTCTGGAAGCATTAGTATAAAACTGAAATCATTTGTTCGTTTAAAAAAAAAATCTGGGCCTGGTGTTTTTATAGGAAGATTTTAAAGAGTTATTTCTTTTTCTGTCTTTTTCCTCCGATGAGTGTGAAATTATAGAATCTGCATTGACACAAACACTGATGGTGCAGAAGCAACAATGGTAAAAGTGTTGATGCCTTAGCAGGAATCCAGGCAGTGTCACCGAACCAGGCGAGGAAGCACTGTATTGTCACTGTCACCGACTTCACAGTAAATTTGCTAAAATGTGTTTCACTTAACAGTGTGCTTGGTGAAGCAAGAAAAACAATATTAATATTATTAAATCTTCACCCTTAAGCAATGTCTTTTTAATAGTCTCTGTGACCAAAGGGGAAGTAAAAAAAAAAAAACACTTGTGCTGAATACCAAAGTGTGGCGGGTGTCTCAAGGAAAAACACTTGTGTCTTGAGTTTCAAGCTGACGTAACCAGTTTTTTCATGGAACACCATCTTTACTTAAAAGGATGACTGACAGATGAACTACAGCTATTCAGACTTGGATAACTGCCAGACATTTTCTCAAAGTTGAACTAAGTTGAGCCTGTTACTTCAAGAAAATCAATTGACAGAATTTATTGCATATGATAAAATTCAAGTTTACAAGCAAAAGTTGGCATTTTAGAAAACCTGTACTTCCCACCATGAGCATGACAGCTTCTCAGTACAGGGACTTTTCTAACAGGATGGTTGGTGATATTAATGAGTGATTTTTGCATCAGTGTTTGGAGGATTTCCATTACTCTGTAAACCAATAGTTTCCAAATCACCAGTTCATGATGTTACAAAGTCATACTTAAGTAAAAAAGATCCACATAAAGTTTCACATAGGCAAATAAATTTTGATGTAACAGAATATGAAAAGCTTATCAATATGGCTTTTAAATTCTACATTGCAACTAACTATTAGAAAGCTACTATGGGCTGAGTTTCAGTGTAAAATTAAGAATGATATCCATCGTTATCTGAAAAGGCTATTAAAATGCTTCTGCCTTTTCCTGCTACATATCTGCATGAGGCCAGATTTTTTTCCATACATTTCAACCGAACAACATATAGCAACAGAATGGATTCAGAAGCAGATATGAGATTCTAGCTGTCTTCTATTGACCCAAACAGTAGATTTTTCAAAGACATAACACAATTTCTCAGTAATATTTTTGTTCTGGAAGATAAGCTGTTTTTCTTAAGCTATGCTATTTATATTAACATCAAATGGGTTTATCATTTTTTGAATGAATTCATGAAATATTTAAAGATGGTGCTTCAATTTCTAATACAGTAAATATCAATAGACATAACCTACATATACATAAACATTTTGGGGTCCTCAATAATTTTTATAGAGGTAAAGGGGATCTGAGAATTCATGAGGTGGGAGCTTCTCTGCTGGACCACTTGTTAGGATTTTACCTTACAATGCAGGGGGTGTGGGTTCGATCCATGATCAGGGAACTAAGATCCCACGTGCCTTTTGGCCAAAAAACCCAAAACATAAAACAGAAGCAACATGGTAACAAATTCAATAAAGACTTGAAAAATGGTCCACATCAAAAAAAAATATTAAAAAAAATAAATTGCATATTACTTAAGCAAATATAGATGGTAATAGAAGCAAAACCCAACTTTTTGTTTTGTTCACACTGTTACTATAAGTTTTATTTAGCAGGGGTAATATTTTCCTGCACCTGGATGAAAAGACAGTGATTTAGAAACTAGAATGTCCAATTCTGTTTAACAATTATAACTGTGCAGGTTTCAGCAGTAAACCCCCTCCTCTCCCAGATGGCTTCTGATTCAGGTTAAAAGCCTTCCATGAGAAAGAGTGACTGACAGGCTTCTTCCCTAACTCACTGCCTTGTGATTCTTTTCTCATCCTTCTTATTCCTTCTTTCCGGCTGAAGTTTTGATGTCTTCCAGGTCAAAGTAGGAGGATGGAAAAGAGGAACAGGACAAAATGTTCTTACTTATCTGATATCCTCATGATCTGAGAGTTAATGAGCTCTTCAGAGGTTGTTAGCAATGGACAGTTTTCTTTTGCAGCTTGGCCCCAGGAGGGTACATTTCTAACCTGTCAGGTCTTTATAGACTTAGACTTTATACATCAGTGGTATATAACCAGCCTCTGTCTTCTGATTTCTTCTCACCTCTTGCAGATGGCAGGCTCTGAGAGAAACCACACTGGCTCTTTCTCCCAAGTGCCCATGTCTAGACTTCCTGAAACAATGAGACAGCCTTTGGGAGAAAAAAGAAAAAAAAAGACAATCCCTTCTCACATCTGCCACAACTGTGGTTAGTCATCCTTTCTCTCTTTTTTATAATTTTATTTCCTTATTTTTGGCTGTGCTGGGTCTTCCTTGCTGCATGGACTTTTCTCTTGTTGTGGGGGGCGGGGGGGCAGTTACTCTTGAGTTGCTTCTCATGGCAGTGGCTTCCCTTGTTGCAGACAGTGAGTTCTAGGGTACACAGCATCAGTAGTTATGGTGCATGGGCTTAGCTGCTCCACAGCATGTGACATCTTCCGGACCAGGAATCAAACCCGTGTTTCCTGCATTGGCCAGGCGGATTCCTTACCACTGAGCCACCAGGCAAGCCCAGCCACTCTGCTCTCTAGATTTCCAACATCAGAATCACACTCCAACCCACAGTCATCCAAGCTTTCCAGGTGGGGCCATGGACCTGAGATAAAGAAGGAAGTGTCGCCACCCTTTTCATCTCCTTGACCTGCTTCTTCAAGGACATGGTTCACAGACTTTTCAGACTCTCTTTCGTGTCCACCATATTGGTGTTTTAGCCAAAACCCAGGGGAAAGAATTTCAGTCCAAGACCCTGTGACTCATCAAGTATGCTTTCTCCAGGAACTAGCTGACTATTCAGAACACCACACCAAAGGAAGCAGGAACACATGCTAATAAACTTAATTAACTCATTTAAATGTTGTAAATGCATGATAAAGTGCCTTAAAAATCAGCCTGCAGTATTTTAGTCATATGCTGAAGGCCCTGAGCTGTGAAGAATAGTGCTGTCACGCCCACAAATCAATGTTATTTCTGGGAAATAATGATCACGTACACTACAGTGAAGGACCTGCCTTCTTCATTATGCATCGTGTTTTCAAGTTCCCTGTTACACGAGCATGTCTCAGCCCACTTCTACCTCATTTGAATGCATAGGAGGCCATTTTTCCCTCCAGATACACATTGCATGATTATTTTCCGCTCTAGTAAATGAATAGCTTAATTAGCTCTTTAATTTGATTTTAAGAGCTGAAAAAATATAAGTAATAGTGCATTCTTTTTTTTAATATTCTACATAACCACACTTTGTGACTAGTTCTTAAATATGCAAACTGCACAAAAAGAACAGCAAAGAATAGAAAACAGCAGCATCTACTGAAAGCTATTTTCGACAATTAAGAGGATTTCTCTTGTTTACATTAGAGAAGTAATAGTACAAAGTAACTGAACACATGCCAGAATAATTAGCAGTTCTTAGCTCATTTAAATTATGTGCACATTGCCATTTTAATGCATCTTTTAAACACCCACTTGCAATCCTATTTTATTCTTGGAAGAAAATTAATAGGTTTCCACTAGGTATGACTAGTAAAAGCAAATGTGTTTCCTATTTTCTTGGAAAATATATTCTTTCCTGACTTTATAGACCTACTTTTAATAATAATTAAACACATAAAATAATAATAATTAAACACATAAAATAATAATAATTGTATAATAATGATAATTGTATTAATTAATAATAATAATTGGATGTATATGATACTCCTGCCTGAAACTATAGACATTCTTTTATGGAAGTTAACTCCTCTGAAAGAATATCATGTTTCTTCATGTTCATTATATTATGTATTGATTCTAAGGATCATCTAATATTAATAATAAGAGGGTTAAGACTGTGATTTTCTTTTTTCAAGAGAATACTCTAGTGGCTCCCTAGAAACAAATTCAGGGCATGAATTTTACACATTTTCTTCTAAATTTAAGTCTCTGATGATCAATCACAAAGTAGTGATTAGCAAGAAGGGCATGTATAAGCATATTTCTCACCCTGGGAGATGAAAACAGGGAGCAAAGAGAGGAGAAAAGCACTTCTTCTGAAGACATAAATACAGAAATTTTGGTCATAAGGACAGCAGACCCACTGATCTGAAAGCTCTAATCCAGATCAACAAAATTCTTGTCATTAGATGTTACAACATACATAGCTCAGCTAAGTACCATGATCTGCCTCACTCAGACTTTAGAATATAAGGAAAGTTTTAATACAACCTGTCCACTGTTATCCTGTGCCAAATCTGCTCTGGATCCTGATCACATGCTATGTGAAACCATGAAAGTAGCTATGACATGATGTAGGCCCTCTAGAGGCCTCCAGTCTACTGAGAGATATGACTGGTGCATAAATAGATCAAACCAGTCAATCCTAAAGGAAATCAACCCTCAATATTCATTGGAAGGACTGATGCTAAAGCTGAAGCTCCAATACTCTGGCCACTGGATGTGGTAAAGAGCCAGTTCATCGGAAAAGACTCTGATGCTGGGAAAGACTTCAGGCAGGAGGAGAAGGGGATGACAGAGGATGAGATGGTTGAATGGCATCACTGACCCAATGACATGAGTCTGAGCAAACTCTGGGAGATGGTGAAGGACAGGGAGGCCTGACATGCTGCAGTTCATGGGGTCTCAGAGTCAGACATGACTTAGTGACTGAACAACAACCACAACCTATCATATTGTACTATAAATTACAAATACCCTGCAAAGAGAGACTAGAGAAGGCAAACACAGCCCTCAACCATAAGACTAAGGAAAGCCATGAAAGTATGTACACCTCAAGAGGGGCCATTTTGGGACAAAGGGAGCACTTGTACCACTTCCTCATTGTGCAGAAAGGCAGTTCAATTTCATTCATACCAAGCTTTGAATAAATTATACAAAAATAAAAGAAGGGTATACCTCTCACAGAAATGTCTGTAAGCAAAAAAAAATGAGGCAAAGTCAAAAAATATGATCAGGTAATCCAAAAAGATAAAAGCATGGACTCTGGGGACTTCCCTGGTTGTCCAGTGCTTAAGACTCCAAGCTTCCACTGCAGGGGGGACTGGTTCAATCCCTAGTTGGGGAACTGAGATCCCACATGCTACATGGCTCGGCCAAAAAAAAAGCAGGGACTCTGGTCGAGTGATTAGCCTGTTACCCAGGGCCTCTTTATATCTAGATTCAAGTCTGAAACAGGATACTTCGAAAGGTGTGATCTGGTCCTGTAGGGAGGACACCTGCAGGTGGATCATACATTTCCGTTTCCATTTCTATGGTCTCTCTCATGCTGAGAAAGAGAAGCAAGTGCAGTGTAAGTTGAGTACAAGTGGCTGGAGGAGACAATACTCATAGTTCAAGAAGATTGAGCTTTTCTGCCTCCTGCTTTACTTTGAAAGAAGAAAGACTAATTATCACAGTGCCATCTTTATTTTTAGATGCTTATTCCCTTCCTCTGATGATCTACAATCTAGTTACAACTGAGGAGACCAGATACATCACCAAGGTCCTTGAGATTAGCATTCATCATTTTCAAGATATGTGTGGAGTAATAATATTCATATCATTTTATCACATTTTTGACAACAAAATAACATGTATGAAATAATCTCCTTAGAACTAATCATTTTTGCAAGAGTATAAAGATCTGATTGTATATTTTAAAAATAGCTTTCCTAGCACATGTAGCAACTAGTTTGTGGGCTGACTTAATTTGACATGTAAAAATTAATCAACATTCTATCTTTGATCCATGCATGTAATTTCATTGATGTCAGTGGACTCTGCCTTCAAGGGCCAAGGGTGGAATCACTCACAACTATCTATACCAATTTAGTTACTATGTTCATTACAATAGTCACTTAACTTCCCATACTGACTTTTTGAAACTCAGAGTACACACATTATATCCTATTAATATTGAATTTCTTCCTTCCACAAGCAGAGTATGAGATCCATCAGGGAACTGGTAATATAAAATGACCAGAACCAAGATTTATTTGAAACGATGAGAGTGAACACTCTTGAATGTCTCCAAGGGAGACACAAGTTTACACTGACTTCTTTAGAATATAAACTACCTACGGTGAAGTAAAAGACCATCCCTATGTCTCCTATTCAGCAATAACACTGATAATCCTGGGACTTCCTGGGCAGTCCAGGAAGACTTGGCACTTCCACCGCAGGGGGCAAGGGTTTGGTCCCTGGTCAGGAAACTAAGATCGCACATACCTCACATTGCACCCAAAAAGAAAAAATAAATAAAATACTGATAGCCCTGAGATTTTTGTCCCAACCTTCAAGATGCTTATTTTAAACTTTAATCAGTTTCTCCCTAATCCCGTTCCAAAACTCACTCTTCTGCTTGCCTCAGCAGTACCCTCCAGTCATAGTCCAACAATGTAACATAGAACTTATTCATAATTAGATGCCTAACCACTGCAAAAGGCACTTCCCCCTTCCAAAGCCAGAACAATGGGTAATGAAACAACCAGTATTGGGAAAATTAAATCAGTTTACAGAGCTCTTTTCTAATAAAACACCAGTTAAAATAACTCAATCCCTTAACAAAATAAACTGAGCAGATGTCCTAGAATCTTTTTGTTGTTGTTATTTTTCTTCAGAAAAAGATTACAAAGCCTGCATCCCTTTTTTGATATACACATGAAAAAGAGCCCAGGGCTCTCCTCATGGGAATCAGAAATGGTTTAGATTTGTTCAGCTATTAAAACCTGCCACCAGGCACAGTTTATCTGCAAAGTGGACGTCTATTTTGGCACCAATTGACAGTCTTACTAAAGTAGTGACACTATGAACACAATCTTCAGAGACAGAGATTCCTAAAGACTCTGAAATCAGCTCATATGATTGATTCTTCTATTACAAGAAATTATTCCTTCTACAAAATCTAACTCAAAGCAGAGCATGGACTTATGTGCAAAACATAAAACTATAAAATGTTTAGAAACAAAAAAATAGGAGAAAAACTTCAGATCTAGGAGTAAGCAACAAGACTTGCTACAAAAGGCATAATCCATAAAAGGTACAGTTGATCAGATTGGACCATATCAAACTGAGAAGAGTTTTGAAAAAAAAAAAAGTATGTGACAAGGATGGACAGCAAAGTACAGAGGGAGGAAAAATATTTGCAAATGACATATCCAACAAAAGACTAGTACCTAAAAATTTTTTTAAATTCTCTGAATTCAACAATTTAACAAAAGGAACAATCCCTTAGAAAATGGGCAAAAGACATGAGCAGATATTTCAATGAAAGAATGTACAGGTATCAAACACATGAAAAGGTGTTCAACATCATCAGCCTCAGGGAAATATAAACTAAGATAAACTACAAAGAGATATCACTACATATCTATCAGAATGACTAAAATAAAAAACAGCAGTAGCATCATCAATTACCAGTGAGGATGCAGAAAAAAAATGGATCACTCATACATGACTGGTGGGAATGTAGAATGATATAGTCATTCTGGAAAACCTTTTGGCAATGTGGCAGGCTGAATGAGGACCCCTGAAGGTGTCCAGGTCTTAATCTCCAGACCTTTGGAAAGGTCTCCAGACCTTATATGACAAGAGAGATTCTGCAGATTAATGCAGTTAAAATTTTTGAGATGGAGAGGTTATCCTGGGTTATCCAGTGGGTGCAATGTAAACACAGGGGTCCTTATAAGAGGAAGGCAAAACATCAGAGAGAAGAGAAGATGCTGCAGAGTTTGTTTAAACTTGGAAAGAGGGACCATGATGGACCTCTAGAATCCAGCAGAGACAAGGAATAGATTCTCCCCTGGAGCTGTCAGAAGAAATTAACCCTGCTCATCCTCAAAGACTCACTTCTGAGAGGTCTGACCTCCAGAATTAGCATACGTTTGCATTGTTTTGGGCCACTAAATTTGCACCAGCAGTAGGAAACTACTACACGCAGTTTCTTACAAAATTAAACATACAACTACCATACGACACAATAGCTGTACTCTTGGGTGTTTATCCCAGAGAAAGGAAAAACTTGTGTTCATACAAAAATGTGTACACACATGGTCAAAGGCCGTCTGCTTTGTAATAGTCAAGAGCTGGAAATGGTCCAGATGCCCTTCAACAGGTAGATCAAACTAACAGTGGTACATACATACCACAGAACACTCACTACTCAGCAATACAAAGGAATGAACCACTGATGCACAAAACAACTCAGATGAGTCTCAAGGGAATTATAGTGAGTGAAAAAAGCCAATCCCAAAAGGTTACAGACTGTAGGATTCCATTCGTCATTCTTGAAATGACAAAATAATGAAAACTAGAGACAGAAAATGCAGTGAGAGGAAGGGAGGTGAGTGTGATTATAAAAGGGCAACTGGAAGGACCCTTGTGATGGAATTGTTTAGGGTCTTGACTGTAGTGATAGATACAAACGTGATAAAACTGCATAGAACCCAATACACCACATACACACACACACACACACACACACATACAATAAAACTGGGGAAATCTGAATAAGAAAGGTAGATTTTATCCATTCCAACAACTTAGTTGTGATAATATACTGTAGTATTGCAAGATGCCACCTTTGGAGAAAAATGAGTAAATGGTACACAGGATTTCTCGCTAACATTTTCTGCAGCTGCATATGAATCTACTATTAGCATTTTCATGAAAAGGTTTATTATCTGTGTGCAATCATAATTTATACTCTAATGTAGATAAATAGTATGGATAATGGTATGTACCAGAAGAACAAGTACTAATTGAGTCCTGACTCTATGTAAGACTGTGTTAAGACTTCACATGCACACAAACTCATTTAATTATCACTATGACCCTTTTAGGTAAGTGTTAGTTTTCACTCCATTTCTCAGTTGAGGAACCTGTTTCATGGAGAACTTAAGGACACATAAATTCTAAATAATACAACTTGATTTGACCAGATAATCTTACTTTAGAGCCCAAAGCCTCAACCACCATTCTCCAAGAGGCAGTAGATATAGGGGGTTTAGTAGAGCAGGGCATTTAGAAATGCATATGTAGCAAAAATAAAAGCAAATATTTAGAATATTAAATCGTATCTCACTTAGTTTTCTTCTACACTAAAAATTTTACATACCAGTATATAATTATTTGCAATAAATACAAAAGTAGCTGTACAAAAACACTGGTAGTATTTGTTTGCATAAGGGACATAAAATACTTATTAAAGAGGAAGATACTATTTTAGTATATGGAGTATAGTAAATACCTTTTTTTTTTTTGTAAATACCTTTTTAATTGAAATTTTATTGATTTAATTGTAGATTTGGAAGAAATAATACAGAGAAATCTCAGGTACCATTCACTCACTTTTCCCCAATGATAGCATCTTCAATGTATGGCAAAAACCACCACAATATTGTAAAGTAAGTAGCCTCCATTTAATATAAATAAATTAATTTTTTAAAAACTATAGTACAGTATCACAACCAAGTTACTGGCATTGATACAATCTACCTTTTTATTTTTTAAGGACTAATGATTTTTTTTAGATCTGTAATGTTATTTACTTATTTGGCTGCACTGGGTTTTACTTGCAACACATGGGATCTTCAAGCTTTGCTGCAGGCTGCAGGATCTTTTAGTTATGGCATGTGGGATCTAGTTTCCTGACCAGGGATGATCCCAGACATCCTGCATCAGGAGCACTGAGTCTTAGCCTCTGGACCACCAGGGAAGTTTCCAATTGACCTTTCTTATTCAGATTTCCCCAGTTTTACTAATATTTGTACTTGGGCATGCATGTATGTATTAAGTTCTATACAGTTTTATCACATGTGCAAGTTTGTGTAGGTTTGTTCATGGAGCACAGATTAGGGATGGGATGGCAGAAGGCAGAGGGGTGGCTGGGGTTGAAAAAGGGCAAAACTAGAAATCTAGTACCCAGATGGTGAAGATAATCTTAAAGTTACAACTGCCCAGATTTAGCACCAGAAATTTTCCTAGGATAATACTAGAAAGTCCAGCGATGTGCCAGCAGTTGTGGAAGACATGCCCAAATTCTGATTATGACTCAGAAAGCCAAAACCAGATTTCTGGTTTCTGTCTTGGGCTCAGCCATTGACAGTGAAAATGACAGAGTGTGAGCAATGCCACATCCAGTCAATATCTCAGAAAGCACTATGTTGTCACCAGCATCCACCTTTAGCTTCCTTCCTCTCTAAGGCTGAATCCTCCCATGACATGCTGCAGGTTCATAGCCTTCATGATTAAGGGTGCAAATCTTTCCAACCACTAAGGAGTCAGTAGTACCTCTATTATTTTAACTAGGTAAACCGAGCCCTGGAAATCAGGATTATTTTCTGTAGACCTAACGGTCAGAGTTCAAGTTTCCTTCCTTTTGACAGAGCATTGTTCAAAAGCAGTTGGTCATACCTAAGATGCCAAACAACAAGGAAAGCCAAATCCCTGAATAGACTTGAAAATACAAGATAGCTAGGCAACTGCAGTTCAGGCAGTAAAGAATCTGCCTGCAATGCAGCAGACCCAGGTTCAATCCCTGGATCTGGAAGATCCCCTGGAGAAGGGCATGGCAACCCACTTCATGATTCTTGCCTTTAGAATTCCGCAGACAGAGGAGCCTAGTGGGTTACAGTCCATGGGGCTGCAAAGAGTCGGACATGGCTCAGCGACTAACAATTTCACTTTCTTCAGGCAGTCACAGATTTTCAGGAATAGAGCTCCTCTGCCTTTGACCTTGACCCCTGTGTCATACCATCTCCTTATGTATAGTGTAGGTAAGACTTTTGCTTACACTGTCAGCAACTCTGTTTCATTCACAGGGGATAAAAGAAATTAGACTGGGCCCAAAAGAACATCATCTGCAAGCTCATCCTCATTTGGCTAAAACTTTAATACTCAAGCCACCACTTTGGGAAAAGATCTTAAAACAAAGAGCAGCCCCATGTTATATGTAAGCTCTGTTCAGCCTCTAGTAACAAGTGCTGTTTTGGGTCAGTGTCAGGCTCCCCAAAGAATAAGGAGAAATCAATCACCTGTACCACTTGTAGTCCTTTCAGGGTTGCTCAAACCCCACACAAAACTGGATCCCAGCCTCTGTGACACCTAGGCAAGCAGTGAGAAGGACGGAGCATCTCTTAAACAAGCATTATTTTTCAAAGGATGCAATGGAGCCTGATGAAAGAATAAGGATGCTACTCTTTGGAGCTGGTAACTGTGTCAAAAGAAAAAAAGAAGACCCGTGCTAGCATTTAGACAATATATTCCTCACCATTGACTATTTCCCCTGTTCATTCCAAGACATTCGCTATCAGATACAGTGTCATCATTTTGCAGTTTGTTGCAAAAAGGTGCATTGAAGCAATCCCACTGCTTGTTCATTCTCAAGACAAGATGAAACTTCCAGCGTGTGAAAACGGTTCTCTGTATACAGAAGAGATTTCATTATAATGTGCTTTTGCCAGTGTATTTTAAGAGGGAGAGGTAGCTGGCAATATTCATGATATTAAATCAAAGCCTCAAGTGTGGCAGGAGAGGAGACACCAAAACCGGGCTGTGTACCACATCACAACACTGACATCTGTCGGCTACAAGTGTACTGAATCTGGCTCCCTTCTCTGCAGATGCAAAACAGCTCCTTCTAAACCAAATCTCTTACTGGCCCTGAGCCATCTGAGGTATGGTACATCCTTCATTCCAAATAGATTGCAAACTCATGGCTTATCAGGTTAGCCTTCAACTCTGGTGAAACCAGGCTTTAGGCCATTTTAAAACAAAATCAAACATCCATGTGAATGAGAACCCCATGAATCCTTGCACAAACTCCATAAATGAGATCGGTTGTTATACTGATACTATTTTGAAATGCAAATTATGAGGAAGATTACACAAACATGTATTGATGTGTCACATATCCCTCATATAAAAGCCTCCTGACATTGACCCTGCTTACTATTCTCTGCCCACCGACTCTCCTTTATAATCCTCCTTTCTTGACCCCATCCTCCACTGTGTTCATCTCGTCTCTGTGATCCTACACCCTCTTTTTCTTCCTCTGCTCATTAACTGTGAGGATCCACAAAGACAACCTATGCAGTCTTCCAGAGCCCTCCTTCTAACACCCGATATCAAGGGAACTGTATCAAAGCAAGTGGTTCAATATCCCGTGCACTCCCTGACCTTTCCTTTCTGGTATCTCCCGAGGTGTCAATGACTTAAAATAAGAGGAATTACCTGAAAAGTCCCTTCTTTAATGCTATGATTTTATACCCTATCAATATCTGTAATGTTATAAAAACTGAACTACTGTCTCTCCTTCATTCTGAACCACCACCTCTTTCTAACCTACCCACAGCCCCGCCATTTCTATCAAATGCAGTGCTAGCCTTCCAGCCTCTTGATTGCAGTTTTAGATGTGGTGCTGTGGCTAGCTCCTCCCTCTTCTCTCTATCCATCCCCACAGCAGGATTCCTGACCCCTACCCCTGATCCCACTGCCTCTCACCTGGACGAAGACAATAGAAAGCTCATGCTCTTCCATGACACCAGTGTCTCTACGCACTGAAGACCTACACCCGCCCTTATCCAACCAATGACTTTGCTGTCCAAGCCAAAACCCTGGGAGTCATCCCCAACTCCTGCCTGTCCCTCAGATATCCTACCCAGTCCATCACAGAAGCTGAGTTAATTGTCCTGTGGATTCCAGTTCTTGAGTAACTCTTTATGTCTCACCAACCCAACTCTAGCAGAGACCACTGTCTGACCACCCAAGATTTGTGCTCTCCCTCTGGAGTGTGGAACTGTCACAGGAGAGGAGCTGCCCAGACAAAAACTATTTCCTAAGCCCTAAATACCTGGGTTCAGGAAGAGGACATATGATTAGTTCTTGCCAGTGGATGTAATCTGATGCTACCTGCATCACGTAGTGTTTACAAAGCAGGAGTACATTCCCATCTACCAGCCAAGCCAAGTAGACTCAGATCTTAGAGGATTACGGGGCCATGAGACAGAGGAGCCTAGGTCTCTGAATGAGCACTTGGAAGGCTGTTTTCCAGAAAGAAACACACTGGACTGTGACACAATAGGAAACGAACTATTACTGTGTCAAGTCCCTAGGAACTCTGGGCTTATCTTTTACAATACCTGGTATTCTTGGAGAGTTCCATGGACACAGGAGCCTGGCGAGCTACAGTCTGAAGGGCCACAAAGAGTCGGACACAGCTGAGCATACATGCACGCATGCACACACACACACACACACACACACACACACACACACACACACACACAGCACTCTCTGACACTACTTAGTTCAGGCCACCATCGGAACACTGTAGGTGACTCTCAGCTGATCTCTGTGTCTCTAGTCATGTCTGTGTCTCTAAACTGTAAGTTCCATGAAGGCAGAGTCTGGCTCTGCTTGTTCGCATCATAGACCCCCATCATGTAGCACAGTGCTTACTATGCAATAAAAATGACTAGGGGGACTTCCCTGGTAGATCAGTGGCTAAGACTCCATGCTCCCAATTCAGGGATCCTGGGTTCAATCCCTGATCGGGGAACTAGATCCTACTAGATGCCACAACTAAGAATTCGCATGCCCCAACTAAAAATCCCACATACCCCAATGAAGATTGAAGATCCCACATGCTGCAAATAAGACCTGGCATATCAAATAAATAAATATTTTTTTTTAATGGCTATGACCCTTTATTCCCAGTTAGTCCCTAGCTCATACTCTCCTTTCCTGGTTTTATTACCTAATGCCCCTCTTTCCCTTACAGGAACACACACACACTCACACTCACAGAGGGTTGACTTGAGCCCTTTTCCCAGTCTTCAGGCTGATAATTCTCTCACATCCCACCCCTCCCATCCCCTCCTATCAAGCCCAGTTCAGTTCAGTCACTCAGTCGTGTCCGACTCTTTGCAGCCCCATGGACTGCAGCACGCCAGTCTTCCCTGTCCATCACCAACTCCCGGAGTTTACTCAAACTCATGTCCATTGAGTTGGTGATGCCATCCAATCATCTCATCCTCTGTCGTCCCCTTCTCCTCCTGCCTTCAATCTTTCCCAGCATCAAGGTCTTTTCCAAGGAGTCAATTCTTCACATCAGGTGGCCAAAGTATTAAAGTTTCAGCTTTAGCATCAGTCCTTCCAATGAATATTCAGGACTGATTTCCTTTAGGATTGACAGGTTTGATCTCCTCACCATCCAAGGGACTCTCAAGAGTCTTGTCCAGCATCACAAAAAAAGCATCAATTCTTTAGCACTAAGCTTTCTTTATGGTTCAACTCTCACATCCATACATGACTACTGGAAAAACCAAGCCCATCCCCCGCAATTACCTTTCCCCCACCCTCCCCTCAACTTTCAAGTTACTCATAGCTCAGCTTCTATAAATTTTTGCCTGACTTCATCTTGGATTGATTATTCCAGCATTTAGTTATCCTGTTGTCCTGTGTACCTTGTCCTAGATCTCTACTTGCATTTGCAATACTCTGCTTGCCTCTGACACACACTCCTTCCCCTCCCCCGTGCTATATTACACACTCCTGCAGGGAAGAATCAAGGTTCACTCTTTTATTAGAGCTCCTTAGTGAATGCTCAATAAATACCACCCACTGAATCCAATAATTTGCTTTGTATAATCCTCTACCTAGCATCTTCCAGGACACCACTGGGTCCAACTTCTGTGTGTGTGTACTTCAATTTAAGGGATTTTAATGGAAATTATACAAAAACTAAAATGAAACACAGCATTTACAAAAAGAAGTATCTCTCTGTTACCTCCTTTGTGGTTTTGTAGTTTTCCATAAAGGGGAAGTCAATTGTTAGAGCATGACATAAGCAGTTAGGTCCACTACATAATTATCATTCATAACAAGTAACAGTAATAATAATAATTTAATGTCTATTTAAACCAGCGCTGGGCACATAGTAATGCTCTATAAACATCTCACTTAATTCTAACAACAATACTATATATAGAGTGGTCTTCTTGTTGTTTCAGAATTGAATCAGTCTCTTCCTGCCTTCCTTTCTGAGGAAGGTGACTGTGTCTGAGACATCCAAGAGGCTCCCTGCTGAGGGCTTCCAAAAAACAAGGGTTTGGTAAGCACACTGGAATGGAGCTGACAAAGATGCATGGGGGATGACCAGACTCAGACAAGTTTCTCCGATCTCTATAGGGTGGCTGCTGGGAAGTTACGGGGAAATCCTAGAGGTACGATGCCTATTCCTAATACAGACACCATCATCCATCCCCACTGTAATTTACCCACCCCATACACTCCACTTATCACACAGTCACTCAATAGCCAACATTTGGCCTGCCAATCGTCACGGGTCATCTAAAGTACAGGGAAGCTGGGTACCCAGCATCCCAGGACTGCTGATACAGTAGCCAGCCAAGGACCAAAATCTCTTCAAACCATTCTCTCAAGCACTCCTCAAAGAGACATAACTTCACTCTCAAGGAAATTGGTTAAGGCTTTCAGGCATGCCTCACCATGCTTTTGAAAAATTATTTTTCATTTATGTGCTGTACATTATCACTTTGTGTGCAGACATCATATATATTGTGCTGCACAAACATAATTGATTACTCATGAGTGACAGAGTAATTGGCACTACCCTGGTTATTCAGCTATTTTCATGCATTATAATTACCAGCTTCAGTACACTAGACAGAATTTAATGTTCTTGAAAATTAACATTATTGAAGGACTTGATACAAACGAATGTAATGTTTTTAAATTTAAAACTTGTCACATACTGATAGAGTCTCCCATTGTTGACCATTTATTAATATTCGTTTTAATCATTTCAAACCCCTTTATCAAGTTGCAGAGCCTGTGCTCCTGTCAATTCAGTACACCTGAATTCTAGTAAATCTCCAATCTGAATTCAAGCTTGCAGTAGTAAATATTGCATGTTTAATGCTGTGTTGAAGACCTAGAATCTTTTGCCTACAACTTGCATAGAAGCTGAGTTCCTTAAAAGCAAAAATAAAAAAGCCGTCATTATACATGATCTTAGTAAGTGTCTGGTGTGTTCAGGCTGCACGAAATATATTAAATAAGCAGGAAAATATAAAACAATGATGCCTATAAACTTCCTAGAAGAAAGTCCATCTTCTGCACTGTGGTCAGAAGCCAGAGAGAGACTTCCCAGGACAAAAGACATAACCGTGAAGCTGAGTCTGGCTCTTAAAGTCATCCTATGCAGGGTGATGGTACCAAGATAGGCTATCTCTCATTATGCTTTTGACTGTATAAATGGAACCCCCATCCCTACTTTCAAGTGACTGAACCACAGTCTCCCAAAATGCTTCTTACTTCACAAAGCCTGTTTTTTTCTTCACTGCTATGAATAATTCCTGTGTTTATTCCAGTCTTTCTTTACTCTTTTATTCTGCTACCTTTGTATCTTTAACAGCACAGGACATTTTACATGTTTGTAACTCAGGCCATTCTCCTGAGAGGGTTTGCCCTTGGCCACAGTCCCCTGCTCCCCATTGTTCAAATCCCAAATGAATCGCCAGGTCCTATGGTTACTGACCAGGGTTCTTGGCCTCTTTAATCAATAGAAATTGATCAGAGGCCAGACAAGAAATCCAGGCAAGGCTTTATGGAAGCCCCTGCTGCAACAGCAGGGAGCAAGAACAAACAGGTTCCCTTGCTCCCCCACACTCCCTGAGTGGGAGGTGAGCTTGTTCCTTTTATGGGGTGAGGGTAGGGGTGTGTCCAGGGCTCGGGCCAAAGGGGTGGCTTAGGTGGATTGCCCACCCCTTAGGTGGTGTTGTATATAGCGGGTATGCACAGTACCCTGCTTTTGCTCCAAGCTCTTCAAAAGTGGCAGTTGGGTCTTTTGCCCATAATTTGTCCCAACTGTGCATGCACACAGTCAGTTTCAGTCCCACATGCTTGCTGTGTATATTGTTGCTTGAGTAGAGGTGTGCCCAGATGCAAGCACTGCAGCACTGTAGCAAGGGTCCCAGGTCCCAACCTGTCTCACTTCCAGCCATCGGGTGTGACTTTCCTAACTGTTCCTCTCTCTCCTGTCTTCATTTTCCCTCATCCTTCCCTCCAATCTCATCTATCTTTTTTCCTTTCCTCAGCAGTTGGCACTTAAATACTTGATGAAAGTGAAAGTGAAAGTCGCTCAGTCATGTCTGACTCCTTGTGACCCTATGGGCCATACAGCCCATGGAATTCTCCAGGCCAGAATACTGGAGTGGGTAGCCTTTCCCTTCTCCAGGGGATCTTCCCAACCCAGGGATCAAACCCAGGTCTCCCGCATTGCAGGTGGATTCTTTACCAGCTGAACCACAAGGGAAGCCCAAACACTTAATACTGAAGTGCTTAAGTAGTCCTTTCAATTGCCTGTTCCTAATGCAAGAACTAGATCATGGACTCCTTTTTTAACTTTATTACTGTCTTTAAAATAATAATTAAAGTTACATTTTACTCCTGTGGCTCATGAATTGCTTTTCTTTCTCCTCTAAGTTAGCAAACGTCCCTTAAAAGAAAATTATTTCCTATCCTCAGTATAGTGGCTTAACAGATATGAGTTAAAGAATCATAGAATATTTTACTATTATTAGCTTCAAGAAATTAAAGTTAGAAAAGACAGAAATAGAATCAATCTTAAATATGGAGCTAAAATTTTAACACTTCTTCCCAGTCAGATTAATAGAGTAACATAATTTCAATTAATTGACTCTATTGTTCTATAACATACAGTAGTTTAGTAATCAAAGTGCCAACTTGATTAATATCCACAAATTTGCATATAAATATGATTATTACCACATACCAAATACAAAAATTAACTCACAATGGATTATAGAACCAAGATTATAGTTCTTACTATGTTCTTACTTATTTAGTAAGATCTAAATAAACAATAAAACTCTTTTAAGGACACATAAGAGTAAATCTTTTGATCTTGGCTTATGCAATAGTTTCTTAGACATGACACAAAAAGCACAGAAGTGATGAAAGAAAAAAATAGGTCAACTGGATTCATCAATATTAAAAACTTTGTGCCTTAGAAGACACCATCAAGAAATAGAAAAGACAACTGACAGAATGGGAGATATATGTGCACATTATATATCTGATAAGAGTCCAGTATATAGTCCAACTCTTTGTGACCCCATGGTCTGTAGACCACCAGGCTCCTCCATCCATGGAATTTTCTAGGCAAATGGAGTGGGTTGCCATTTCCTTCTCCAGGGGATCTTCCTGACCCAGGGATCAAACCTGGGTCTCCCACATTGCTGGCAGACGATTTACTATCTGAGCCACCAGGGAATCCCAGTATATATAGAGAGAATATATAAAGAATTCTTACCACACAACCCAGTTAAAAATGGGTCAAGGATCTGAATAGCTATATCTCAAAAGATGATACACAAATGACCAATAAGTCCATGAAAAGATGTTCAACATCATAAGTTATTAGAGAAATACAAATCAAAACCACTAGGAGATACTATTTCACACTTACTAAGATGACTACAATCAAGAAGATAGACAATAACAAGTGTTGATGGGACGTTTGAAAAATTGGAACCTTCAAACATGTAAATGGAATGGAAAATGTTGCAGCTTCTATAGAGAACAGTTGGGCAGTTGCTCAAAAAGTTAAATATAGCTACCATATCACCCAGCAATTCCACTTCTAAAAGTCTGAAAACACACATCTAAAAAATTTTGAAAGCATTTGTTCACACAAAACTTGTACATGAATCTTCATAGCACTATTATTCACAACAGCCAAAAAGTAGAAACAACCTAAATATCCATTAATGATTAATGAATAGATAAGCAACGTGTGGTATTTTCATTACAATGGAATATTACTCAGCCATAAAAAGCAACTGATTCATACTACAACATGAATGAACCTTGAAAATATTATGCTAAGTGAAAGAAGCCAGAAACAAAAGGCCACATATTGTATGATTCTATTTATATGACGTATCTAAAAGAGGCTAATCCACAGAGACAAAAGGCAGATAAATCGTTGCCAGAGGCTGAGGAAGCGACAAATGGAGAGTGACTCATAATAGGTGTGGGATTTTCTTTTTTTCAGTGGTTAAAATATTCTGAAGAGATCAGGCAAATTCAGGGTAATATGTCCATAGACAAGTGATTAAAATATTCTGGAATCGGATAGTCATGATGGTTATACAACTTTATGAAAATACTAAAAATCACTGAATAGTATACTCTTAAATGGTGGATATTGTAAAATGTAAATTATATCTCAATAAACTGTTACTCCTTTGTAAGTGCTTATAGCAAGGAAATGCTATGTGCTCTGATCAGCGAAGGAGTTTCCAGAGATGCGAACTGGTTGGTGTCTAAGACTTGGAAGGAACAGAGGTCCATTCCAGAGCACCAGGGGCTTCACCCTGGCCTTCCCCTTCTTTCTCTGCTTAACTAATTCAGAAAATCAACCATGTGTTGATGTACTTTTAGGTAAATTAACTTCTTCTGACTTCAGTTTTCTAAGATATTCACACAAGGCAGTTAAAACCCAAGTGTTAAGAGTATACACTGGAGTCAGGGCACTTACTCTTTGAATCCCAGATCTACCTTGCTAGAGCTGGAATAAATGGCAGCCCACTCCAGTATTCTTGCCTGGATAACCCCATGGACAGAGGAGCCTGGCAGGCTACAGTCCATGGAGTCTCAAAGAGCTGGACACAACTGAGTGACTAGCACTACCATGGTATTTAACCTTGCCCAGCTTCACTTATCCTCACCGTAAAGTCGGCATAATTAAACCCAACCGATAGACTTTGGAGAATGAAAAAAAAAATGCACGTACATTTATTTGGGTTTTGATAGGGAGGAAGAATTCTGTAATTGCAGCTATTTTTGGCTCAAAATCCCCTTCCAGTTCTAAAAGTTCTAAGATGCCTAACAGAATTGCAATTTAAGTAGCATATATCATAAAAATAGTAACAGAATAATAGCTTAACTCTAGATAGAGCTTTAAATAATAAGAAAAAGTTGAGGACATGGGTTCGACATCCTAATCCAAACGGATGATCCAGGAGGATTCCACGTGCCATGGAGCAACTAAAGCCCGCACACCACAACTACTGAGCTCTCACACTGCAACTACTGAAGCCCATAAGCCTCGGCCCATGCTCTGCAGCAAGAGAAGCCACCACAAGGAGAAGCCCATGCACCACAACAGAGAGTTCAGTTCAGTCACTCAGTCGTGTCCAACTCTTTGCAGCCCCATGAACTGCAGCATGCCAGGCCTCCCTGTCCATCACCAACTCCCAGAGTCCACACAAACCCATGTCCATTGAGTCGGTGATGCCATCCAACCATCTCATTCTCTGTCATCCCCTTCTCTTCCTGCCCTCAATCGTTCCCAGCATCAGGGTCTTTTCAAATGAGTCAGCTCTTTGCATCAGGTGGCCAAAGTATTGGAGTTTCAACTTCAACATCAGTCCTTCCAATGAACACCCAGGACTGATTTCCTTTAAGATGGACTGGTTGGATCTCCTTGCAGTCCAAGGGACTCTCAAGAGTCTTCTCCAACGCACAATTCAAAAGCATCAATTCTTTGGCACTCAGCTTTCTTTATAGTCCAACTTTCACATCCATACATGACCACTGGAAAAACCATAGCCTTGACTAGACAGGCCTTTGTTGACAAAGTAATGTCTCTGCTTTTTAATATGCTGTCTAGGTTGGTCATAACTTTCCTTCCAAGGTGTAAGCATCTTTTAATCTCATGGCTGCAATCACCATCTGCAGTGATTCTGGAGCCCAAAAAAATAAAGTCAGCCACTGTTTCCACTGTTTCTCCATCTATTTGCCATGAAGTGATGGGGCTGGATGCCATAATCTTAGTTTTCTGAATGTTGAGCTTTAAGCCAACTTTTTCACTCTCCTCTTTCTCTTTCATCAAGAGGCTCAATGCAATAGAACAAAGCCTGTGCACAGCAATGGAGACCAAAAATAAATAGACAAATTATATTTTTTTAAAAAGTTGAAGTCCTCTTGTCATTCTGTACAAACACTTCCATCACAACAATGTGTTCCTAAAATGCTTTTCCCATCTTCTATCAGTTTCCTGATTTCTTGGATCAAATGGAGTATCCAGTGATAGTTCGGTTGTCCCTGAATACACATTTTCTTTCTGTAATCTGGCTAGACTCTGGGCCATGACTTTCTTATCATATTTAAGATTGTTCCATTCGTGCATGCTCAGTTGTGTCTGACTCTTCTCAATCTCGCACACTGTAGCCGGCCAGGCTCCTCGGTCCATGGAATTTTCCAGGCAAGATTACTGACGTGGGTTGCCATGCTCTCCTTCAGGGGATCTTCCCAACCCAGGGACTGAACCCATGTCTCCTGAGTCTCCTGCACTGGTAGGCAGATTCATTACCACTGAGTCCCCTGGGAAGCCTGAGATTGCTCTGATGGGTCACATAATTGATGAATGTACAAGGTAATTGTATGGTAAGCCACAATATGCTGTCCCTTCTTTCTGAGTGAGTGAGAAGACACTTTGATAATGGCTCAGGGATTTTTTTCCTACTAATTTTGATGCCCAGAAGCTTTGAGAAGCTGTTTCTTCCATTGCCAAGCAAACATTATTGACATCATTTCAAAATGACAAAATGACAGGGACATTTCCACTGACTATTCAATATACTGACTTCTAGCTCTCATGGTGTCTTCTCTTTTCTTCAAGCAGTAATTTATCTGAGATAATTACCAGACATTAGATCCCCCACTGAGCTAGTCTAGCAGTCTAAGCTTAGAGTGAAGAAAAGGGGGAAATAATATAACTTACCCTAAGCACAGTCACTGATTTTTCTTAAAAAAAGAGAAGCAGAAACAATATTTGAAAAAGAGTCTTGGCAATACTACTACTAAGAAGAAAAATGACTACAAACACTAACAACAACAAATTTCTGCAAGCAAAATCCTTTAGACTGAGTTGTAAGATAATGAGGTTCATTTCATTTTCAAATGAATACATGCTATATCGAGGAACAGGAGCCTGTGACTGAATCTAGAGCCATTCAAATCTCTCCAAGCCTGTGAACATGCCATAAAATAAAAACCATTCTAATGTCCATAGGTCACCCATCTGTAGTATATCTGACAGCCTGGAGGAGGGAGAGAACAGATATATATACTTCAGTTCAATTCAGTTCAGTCGCTCAGTCATGTCCGGCTCTTTGCAACCCCATGGACCGCAGTACGCCAGGCCTCTCTGTCCATCACCAACTCCCAGAATTTACCCAAACTCACGTCCATGTCCATTAATATTTCAGATAATCCCTTTAAACTTATTATGGTTTCTAAAGGAAGCTTGTCCTTCATCTTTGAAGATGCCCACAGGGAAATAACAACCCATGAACACAAACAAATGACACATTATGTGGAATCATAATCTTGAGCAAATGAAAATGATACCATTCCACAAATTATTTCACAGTACCAGAAATTGGTAAATTATGCAGATCTCATCAAAAGAGTTGACATGTACAAGGACATTGAAAATAACATCTCTCCATCTTGATCTTCTTTTGCCATCTGTGAGGCTCCACAATTAATGTATCCTACCATTGTGACTTAACATTTCATCAAAATGATTACTGCATATCAATCCACAGGCTTTGTGATATAGACACTTAATGGGTGAATTGATTCAGAAAAGGACACCAAAACAAATTCTAGACAATTTGGAACATATTAAAATAAAAATATTTGGCCTTGAAATGGAATTATAATGTTTATGCATTTGCATAGGCAATGAACTCCAGAACCAGATGAGCTAGGTTTGAACTTTGGTTCTGCTAAGCTATATGACCTTGGGCAATTGAACTTCTCTGTGCCTCAGTTTTCTCATCAGTAAGTTGGAATGGGAATAGCAGCAATCTTGTAAAAGTTGTAAGGAGAATTAAATAAGTTAACCTGTGTAAAATACTTAGAATAGTGTGTGGTACACAGAAAATATTATATAGGAGTCAGCTGCCATTGCTTCTCTAGGACCAGAGGTGGGGGCACCAGTAGACTGCCATTTTAGCACGATCAACACAACATGAGCCCCTTGACTTGGCACTTCTAGATGCTTGGACCCTAAAACCCACTCTGACTGATGATCTGGACCAATAGATAAGCCACTTTATTAGCAATTTAAGGAGGAGTTGATGAGCTCTCTTTTGTCCAGGTACCTTCAACTCCTGAACATCTCTAGGGGATGGGGACAGGCAGGTTCTGAGTCAGCAAACATTAACTAAGAGATGCCATAAGGAGACCATCCATGTATTACCAATTTGCAGAAAACTGTGATATTGTAGTGTCTACCTACAATAACATTTATTAAGCAATTCAGTAATACAGAAAGCACTTCAAAACCCAATAATATTTCAGAATCATTATTTTTAATATCAGTTATTATTAATACTATATATAGTGGGGCAGTCAGAGAAGAATAACAAAGATGAACTTGCATCAACTATATCTTAGAAGCAGGTTTTGTTTTGTTTTTTTTTTTACTAAATACCCTTGATATAAGTATGCTTACTAACTACTTTATACTTTTTTTATTTTCCAGTTGCTTGGACTCTGAGCAATGAGCACTTTATCATTTCCTCTTTTTCTGTGAGAACGTATTGCTTACCCAGCTCCCCATCACACCACATAGACCAATTATACCACATGTAGTAAGCACTGACAAAGTAGTTCCTAACATTTTCACCTCTGAGATCCTCCTAAGACATCACAAATGATGTCTTAAAAGATTTTATTTGTTGAAATACAATCACTGGTTAGCCATTTACTTGTGGAAGGGTATCTAGGTTGTTCCCAGTTTTTAGCTACTGCAAATAAAGCTGTTATAAATAGTCACATTCAGGTTTTTTGTGATGAGAAAGTTTCGTTTCTCTGGGATCAACTTCCAAGAATACAACTGCTTGGGTGCTGTACAACTGTTGGACAGTTATGTATTTAGTTTTATAAGAAACTGCCAAACTGTCTTACAGGATGGCTGGGCCATTTTTACATTCCCACTGGCAATATAAGGGTGATCCACTTTATCTGCATCCTCACCAGCATTTGGTACTGTCATTATTTTTCATTGTAGCTATTTTGATAGACATATCTCATAGCTATCTCATCTAGCTCAACCCTTTGGGACTGGGAGAGCTACATCTCATCTCCAGGTAGGTTAGAATCTCAAGCCGCCGGCAGCATCAACATCACTGGGGCACTTGTCAGAAATGCAGGTTTCTCTGGTGGCTCAATGGTAAAGAATCTGCCTGCCAATGCAGGAGACATGGGTTCAATCCCTGGTCAGGGAAGATCCCACATGCCATGGAGCAACTAAGCCCATGAGCCACAATGACCCATGCTCTAGAACCCACACAACAAGAGAAGCCACTGCAGTGAGAAGCCCACACACCACAACTAGTGAAAACCTGTGTGCTGCAACAAAGACCCAGCACAGCTGAAAATAAATAATTTTGTTTAAAAAAGAATGTGTCTTTTAACAACATCCCAGGTCATTCACACGCTCTTTAGAGTTTGAGAAGCATCTCTCTAACCCAAACGGCTGAGAGAACCAATCGGGTCCGCTAGGAACATCCTCAGCCCCAGAGATGTATACAGGGAAGGGAAGAGATCCTCCAATGAGGATGGAGGAAGTGGTGGAGACACACGAAGACAAAGTCACAGAGTGTTTTTAATCTTCACAAAACCTCCGAAGTATCTAAGGACTTGAGTCTTTAACCTCTCTAGTGGTGTCAGGCTTAAGCTAAAAGGATCGATAAGCTTGCAAGCTGATACAGCAAAGGAGAATAACCTGTGAACACCAGGCAGTGTGTTTGATTTTACTTCCTGAAGGATCTAGTGAAGACAGCCATGACAGGTACTCAGTATCATCCTGAGATGGATGGAGAAATATGCTTATGTCTCTGAATTATGGCAGCAACTGAGGCAGAGTCTTTGGGGTTTGCTCAGGGAGGCAGGGTGGGTGGGACTCCTTGTTCCCTCTCCCACGTGGCCAGAGTTTTCTAATTCCCACATGACGTCCACTGGGCTGGGCGATTCCCTCACAGCACCGAAGAACAGCACCAAGATGCCTCAGAAACCCTTGCTTGTCTGTCTGCACGTGTAGCAGTTTAGTTAGCATGTCAGCCCCTTATTGGCATTTATGATTAGCAGCAACTATTTCATCCTTTACTTCATCCTAAAAGCAGCCTTCTGTGGAGTTTGCAGTTGGAAAGGACTGGTTGTGGTTGTCTTTTCTTTTGTATAACAGGGGGATCTTACATCAGCAAGGAAATGATTCTTTTTTTTTTTTAATTGCAGACAACTTTATACCATTTTCTCCAGATTCTGATTATCACCTACACAGCCTTTCCTACTGAGGCTGTAGCTGACACCCACCAGAAGTTCACCTAGAGCAGCTCCCAAGCCAGGCTGAATATCAGGGGCTGAGTTAAAACCTCGGCTCCCTCCATTCCTAAGTCTCTCTGCTCTCAAAGTGATCTGACACAACTGCATAGATTCAGAAACACCAGGATTGGAGATGTCAATTAGAAACTGTGTTGCCACAACGATGCCCTGCCCTGCTTTTGCTCTTGATGAAATTGCTTAAACTATTTTCTGCTTTTACAACACCATACACAGAAAACATTTTTCATGCCCCGGGCTCTAGCCTGCGGCAGTTTTTGCATTCTGCAATCAGGAGGAAATTGATTAATGTGAATGTTTTAGCTGTGGTTGTTGTTTGTGTATAAACTTTTGTTAAAACAAGTACGGCAGAATAAATGACCTTTATGTAGACACCTATTAAGGCACTAAAAGGCTTGGCTACATTCATCTGAGACGCGTACACATAACGAGGGGAACAATGAGGGGATCAGCAGCTGCAAGGGGTTGAATTGAACTCCTCAACAATGGAAAAGTTTTTCAGACCCAAATACCAGCAATCAAAGAGAATTTTTGCAGATAATCCGAGAGAAAGAAAATAATAAAATAAAAAAAAAAAAATGCTAGCCAACTTCGCACCAGTTAACATAAGGTTGCCATGTGAGACTTGTCAGCTCAAGAGCAGACGTACCACCATTCTTTCACCCAACTGCAGTATTCAGAACTGTTTCCCCAAATAATCCCAGATGGCATGCCACAAAATTTCAATTCATTTTAAAAGCTTTCTTTGCAGTTATTATGTGATTGAAAGTGCAAAAGCAAGTTGCCATTCTCATGGCACTATTTGCATTGACTATTATCCCCTAAAATCCCCTTTAAACCGCTACATTGTCAGCCCCTAGGCCTCATTTAGAACTACAAAAAAGCCCAGATTAATTCGATCAAAGAAAGAGCCAAGTACAAAATGCACTTTGCAAACTGTATCAGAGTGGGTTCGCTTTACAGATCGCTTCGGGGCAAGAACTGCAGGGAAAAGAAAGCCCCGAATTAAAGTTTGATTAGAAGCGAAATAACTCCGTTTGGCTCCTTCTCTGATTTATTGGAGCTCCTCGAGGCAAAATCTCCAATTAAAAATTCTTAGAGGGAAATCTATTTAAATATAAACAATGACACGATGCTCGCAAATAGTAGCATCACATCCATACCCTTGCCTTTCAGCTACCGTTCCTGGAGGTAGTTGGAAGCCTCGTGTGGATAACCTGGTTAGTTAGCAGGAGTCTCTAAAGTCTCCCTACATAAGCCAAACAACTTTGCATTGCAAACATTTCTACCCCTTTATTTTTTTCAACCCCATCCCCAGAGGAAATGTTTTCAGTTACCACAGACAAATTTCTGGAAAATAAAGGAAAATTGGGGTAACAGCCTTATCTTTTCACAAAACAAACATGCTAAGATTCAGGTGGAATCCCGGGGGTGAGAGGCATGCCTTCTACAGGCAGGCTGACTGGACTGCTGGCCGCGGGGTGGGTTGGTTGGATTTCGTCTCACCTGGGGGTCTGGAGGTAGGGGAGAAAGTTGGGGTGAGCCAAGCTGGAGTTGGGGTTTCTTAGGGATGCTCCATTAGTTTCCTAGGCAGGGTTAGCAGCGTCCGTATCCACTGGAGATGTTGCAGCCGCGCTGCGGCTGGCTGGCTCCCTCCTCCCTCTCTGCCCGAAGCTTCAGCCACTGCTTTTGTGCGCTGAGAACATTTTACTGAAGAGGGATCGGAAGCACAAAGGTACGGCGGCAGGACGGGTGCAGCAAGTTGTGCAATTGCCTCCTCAGGGACCGAGCAGAGCCAGCTGCAACAAATGTGAAAGTGATTTGCTCCAGGGAGGAACCAGGGCGATTCCAGCCGGTAGTTTCAGTTCAGGCTTTTGCTCCGGGAGGGGTGAACTCAAAGTCCCACTGTTTCCCAAACCCTCCATGGAAACAAAAGAGTATCACACTGCTCTAGTCACACCCCATGTAATGTTTAGAGAGGGCACACGGACCAACGGGCTCCAACCAGAAAGCACTGATCCTGAACTTCTTGATCACATTCTCTGCTAGAAGGGCACAGGACTGTTCATTCAAATTTCGCATAGGTGTGCACCACCACCACAACGAAATCCTCATCATCATCCTGAGAATGATCTAGAGAGAACATTAAATATGGATAGAAAGCTCTGCAAAGTGGAAATGGTACCCACCTCCCACCTCTGAAGGCAGGAAGACAAGGAAAGAAGTTTTACAGGAAAGAGATTACAGACTCAAACGGCTTTCAGTGGAGGTAAACAATCAGCTTTCCCCCCAAATCTTCCAAATTAGTTGGAGTCTTTTCCTGATGGTTCTAAATTTTAACTATAGCATGGTACAAAGAAAAATGGTTCAGGTTTTTTGAGACCTGGATAAACTTTCTGAAACTCTGCAAACCTACACTTGTAAAGGAAAGGGAAAGAGAGGCATGTCTGACACCTTATGAGAAAACAGTGTCACTGGTAGAAAACATATCCACAGTAATTTTTTTCTAGTTAATTTCAATAGAGCATTACTTAGTTGGAGTGGAAATATTTCCTGTGACTTTTATGTAGTTCTCACTGGAGCCCTGAATGAAAACACAGTAACTTCCCTTCATGGGTAATGTTTGTCTGATGAGAATTCAAAAAATATTCCAAGCAAAACAAGAAAGGAAGATCAGCACTTCTCATTATCACCACTGCCAGGATCCAGAGACCTGTGGTGATTCCATCAGGACTCACAAGGGCACTGTTTCAGTTCAGTTCAGTCGCTCAGTCGTGTCCGACTCTTTGCAACCCCATGGACTGCAGCACAACAGGTCTCCTTATCCATCACAAACTAACGGAGTTTTCTCAAACTCATGTCCACTGAGTCAGTGATGCCATCAAACCATCTCATCCTCTGTCGTCCCCTTCTCCTCCCAGACCTTTACCTTCAGCATCAGTCCTTCCAATGAATATGCAGGACTAATTTTCTTTAGGATGGACTAGTTCGATCTCCTTGCAGTCCAAGGGACTCTCAAGAGTCTTCTCCAACACCACAGTTCAAAAGCATCAATTCTTTGGTGCTCAGCTTTCTTTATAGTCCAACTCTCACATCTATACTTGACCACTGGAAAAACCATAGCCTTGACTAGACAGACCTTTGTTGGCAAAGTAATGTCTCTGCTTTTTAATATGCTGTCTAGGTTGGTCATAACATTCCTTCCAAGGAGTAAGTGTCTTTTAATTTCATGGCTGCAATCACCATCTGCAGTGATTTTGGAACCCAGAAAAATAAAGTCAGCCACTGTTTCCACTGTTTCCCCATCTATTTGCCATGAAGTGATGGGACTAGATGCCATGATATTAGTTTTCTGAATGTTGAGTTTTAAGCCAACTTTTTCACTCTCCTCTTTCACTTCCATCAAGAAGCTTTAGACAATAATAATAATTCAATATCATGGTAATCCAAGTCTATGCCCTGACCAGTAACACTGAAGAAACTGAAGTTGAACAGTTCTATGAAGACCTACAAGACCTTTTATAACTAACACCCATAAAAGATGTCCTTTTCATTATAGAGGACTGGAATGCAAAAGTAGGAAGTCAAAAAACACCTGGAGTAACAGGCAAATTTGGCCTTGGAGTACAGAATGAAGCAGGGCAAAGGCTAATAGAGTTTTGCCAAGAGAACGCACTGGTCATAGCAAACACCCTCTTCCAACAACACAAGACTCTATATATGGACATCACCAGATGGCCAACACCAAAATCAGATTGATTATATTCTTTGCAGCCAAAGATGGAGAAGCTCTATACAGTCAGCAAAAACAAAACTGGGAGCTGACTGTGGCTCAGATCATGAACTCCTTATTGTCAAATTCAGACTTAAGTTGAAGAAAGTGGGGAACACCACTAAACCATTCAGGTATGACCCAAATCAAATCCCTTATGATTATACAGTGGAAGTGACAAATAGATTTAAGGGACTACATCTGATAGACAGAGTGCCTGATGAACTACGGACACAGGTTAGTGACATTGTACAGGAGCCAGTTATCAAGACCATCCCCAAGAAAAAGAAATGCAAAAAAGCAAAAGGCTATCTGAGGAGGCCTTACAAATAGCTGCAAAAAGAAGAGAAGTGAAAGGCAAAGGAGAAAAGGAAAGATATACCATTTGAATGCAGAGTTCCAAAGAATAACAAGGAGAAATAAGAAAGCCTTTCTCAGTGATCAGTGCAAAGAAATAGAGGAAAACAATAGAATGGGAAAGACTAGAGATCTCTTCAAGAAAATTAGAGATACCAAGGGAACATTTCATGCAAAGATGGGCACAATAAAGGACAGAAATGGTATGGACCTGACAGAAGCAGAAGATATTAAAAAGAGGTGGCAAGAATACACAGAAGAACTGTACAAAAAAGATCTTCATGACCCAGTTAATCACAATGGTGTGATCACTCACACTCACTGAGAGCCAGACATCCTGGAATGTGAAGTCAAGTGGGCCTTAGGAAGCATCACTAGTGGAGGTGATGGAATCCCAGTTGAGCTATTTCAAATCCTAAAAGATGGTGCTGTGAAAGTGATGTAGTCAATGTGCCAGCAAATTTGGAAAATGCAGTAGTGTCCACAGGACTGGAAAAGGTCAGTTTTCATTCCAATCCCAAAGAAAGGAAATGCCAAAGAATGTTCAAACTACCGCACAATTGCACTCATCTCACACGCTAGTAAAGTAATGCTCAAAATGCTCCAAGCCAGGCCTCAGCAATACGTGAACCGTGAAATTCCAGATGTTCAAGCTGGTTTTAGAAAAGGCCGAGGAACCAGAGATCAAATTGCCAACATCTGCTGGATCATCAAAAAGCAAGAGAGTTCCAGAAAAACATAAATGTCTGTTTTATTGATTATGCCAAAGCCTTTGACTGTGTGGATCACAATAAACTGTGGAAAATTCTGAAAGAGATGGGAAACCAGACCACCTGACCTGCCTCTTGAGAAAGGTGTAGCAGGTCAGGAAGCAACAGTTAGAACTGGACATGAAACAACAGACTGGTTTCAAATAGGAAAAGGAGTATATCAAGGCTGTATATTGTCACCATGTTTATTTAACTTATATGCAGAGTACATCATGAGAAACGCTGGGCTGGAAGAAGCACAAGCTGGAATCAAGATTGCCAGGAGACATATCAGTAACTTCAGATATGCGGATGATACCACCTTTATGGCAGAAAGTGAAGAAGAACAAAAGAGCCTCTTGATGAAAGTGAAAGAGGAGAGTGAAAAAGTTGGCTTAAAACTCAACATTCAGAAAACTATGATCAAGGGATCTGGTCCCATCACTTCATGGGAAATAGATGGGGAAACAGTGGCTGACTTTATTTTTCTGGGCTCCAAAATCACTGCAGATGGTGATTGCAGCCATGAAATTAAAAGATACTTACTCCTTGGAAGGAATGTTATGACCAACCTAGACAGCATATTAAAAAGCAGAGACATTACTTTGCCAAAAAAGGTCCGTCTAGTCAAGGCTATGGTTTTTCCAGTGGTCATGTATGGATGTGAGAGTTGGACCATAAAGAAAGCTGAGCACCAAAGAATTGATGCTTTTGAACTGTGGTGTTGGAGAAGACTCTTGAGAGTCCCTTGGACTGCAAGGAAATCCAACCGGTCCATCCTAAAGGAGATCAGTCCTGGGTGTTTCATTGGAAGGACTGATGCTGAAGCTGAAACTCCGGTACTTTGGGCACCTCATGCGAAGACTTGACTCATTGGAAAAGACCCTGATGCTTGGAGGGATTGGGGGCAGGAGGAGAAGGGGACGACAGAGAATGAGATGGCAGGATGGCACCACCGACTCTATGGACATGTCTTTGAGTAAACTTCGGGAGTTTGTGATGGACAGGGAGGCCTGGCATGCTGCGATTCATGGGGTCACAGAGAGTCGGACACGACTGAGCGACTAAACTGAACTGATAGGACAAAGCGGCAAAGAATATAACCAATCTGAAATAAATCAATTTTGATTATATTCTTTGCAGCTGAAGATGGAGAAGCTCTATACAGTCAGCAAAAACAAGACCAGGAGCTGACTGTGGCTCAAATCATGAATTCCTTATTGCCAAATTCAGACTTAAATTGAAGAAAGTAGGGAACACTTCTAGACCATTCAGGTATGATCAAAATAAAATCCCTTAAAATTATACAGTGGAAGTGACAAATAGAGTCAAAGGATTAGATGTGATAGGCAAAGTGCCTAAGGAACTATGGATGGAGGCTCATGACATAGTACAGGAGCCAGTTATCAAGACCATCCCCAAGAAAAAGAAATGCAAAATGGTTGCCTGAGGAGGCCTTACAAACAGCTGAGCAAAGAAGAGAAGCTAAAGGCAAAGGAGAAAAGGAAAGATAAACCCATCTGAATGCAGAGTTCCAAAGAATAGCATGGAGAGATAAGAAAGCTTTCCTCAGTGATCAGTGCAGAGAAATAGAGGAAAACAATAGAATGGGAAAGACTAGAGATCTCTTCAAGAAAATTAGAGATACCAAGGGAACATTTCATGCAAAGATGGGAACAATAAAGGACAGAAATGGTATAGAACTAACAGAAGCAGAAGATATTAAGAAGAGGTGGCAGCAATGAGGTACCATTACAAGCCAGTCAGGATGGCTGCTATCCAAAGGTCTACAAGCAATAAATGCTGGAGAGGGTGTGGAGAAAAGGGAACCCTCTTACACTGTTGGTGGGAATGCAAACTAGTACAGCCGCTATGGAGAACAGTGTGGAGATTTCTTACAAAATTGGAAATAGAACTGCCATATGACCCAGCAATCCCACTTCTGGGCATACACACTGAGGAAACCAGATCGGAAAGAGACTCGTGCACCCCAATGTTCATCACAGCACTGTTTATAATAGCCAGGACATGGAAGCAACCTAGATGCCCATCAGCAAATGAATGGATAAGGAAGCTGTCGTACATATACACCATGGAATATTACTCAGCCATTAAAAAGAATACATTTGAATCAGTTCTAATGAGATGGATGAAACTGGAGCCCATCATACAGAGTGAAGTAAGCCAGAAACATAAAGACCATTACAGTGTACTAACACATATATATGGAATTTAGAAAGATGGTAATGATAACCCTATATGCAAAACAGCAAAAGAGACACAGATGTAAATTAATAGTAACACAATAATAGTGGGAGACTTTAATACCCCACTCACAACTATGGATAGATCAACTAAACAGAAAATTAACAAGGAAACACAAACCTTAAATGACACAATGGACCAGCTAGACCTAATTGATATCTATAGGACATTTCACCCCAAAACAATCAACTTCACCTTTTTCTCAAGTGCACACGGAACCTTCTGCAGAACAGATCACATCCTGGGCCATAAATCTGGCCTTGGAAAATTCAAAAAAATTGAAATCATTCCAGTCATCTTTTCTGACCACAGTGCAGTAAGATTAGATCTCAATTACAGGGAAAAAATTGTTAAAAATTCAAACATATGGAGGCTAAATAACACGCTTCTGAAAAACCAACAAATCATAGAAGAAATCAAAAAAGAAATCAAAATATGTATAGAAATGAATGAAAATGAAAACACAACAACCCAAAACCTATGGGACACTGTAAAAGCACTGCTAAGGGGAAGGTTCATAGCATTACAGGCTTACATCAAGAAACAAGAAAAAAGCCAAATAAATAACCTAACTCTACACCTAAAGCAATTAGAGAAGGAAGAAATGAAGAACCCCAGGGTCAGCAGAAGAAAAGAAATCTTAAAAATCAGGGCAGAAATAAATGCAATAGAAACTAAAGAGACCATAGCAAAAATCAACAAAGCTAAAAGCTGGTTTTTTGAAAAAATAAACAAAATTGACAAACCATTAGCAAGACTCATTAAGAAATAAAGAGAGAAGAACCAAATTAACAAAATTAGAAATGAAAATGGAGAGATCACAACAGACAACACTGAAATACAAAGGATCATAAGAGACTACTACCAGCAGCTCTATGCCAATAAAATGGACAACTTGGATGAAATGGACAAATTCTTAGAAAAGTATAACTTTCCAAAACTGAACCAGGAAGAAATAGAAGATCTTAACAGACCCATCACAAGCAAGGAAATCGAAACTGTAATCAAAAATCTTCCAGCAAACAAAAGCCCAGGACCAGATGGCTTCACAGCTGAATTCTACCAAAAATTTAGAGAAGAGCTAACACCTATCTTACTCAAACTCTTCCAGAAAATTGCAGATGAAGGTAAGTTTCCAAACTCGTTCTATGAGGCCACCATCACCCTAATTCCAAAACCAGACAAAGATGCCACAAAAAAAGAAAACTACAGGCCAATATCACTGATGAACATAGATGCAAAAATCCTTAACAAAATTCTAGCAAACAGAATCCAACAACATATTAAAAAAATCATACACCATGACCAAGTGGGCTTTATCCCAGGAATGCAAGGATTCTTTAATATCCGCAAATCAATCAATGTAATACACCACATTAACAAATTGAAAGATAAAAACCATATGATTATCTCAATAGATGCAGAGAAAGCCTTTGACAAAATTCAACACTCATTTATGATTAAAACTCTCCAAAAAGCAGGAATAGAAGGAACATACCTCAACATAATAAAAGCTATATATGACAAACCCACAGCAAGCATCACCCTCAATGGTGAAAAATTGAAAGCATTTCCCCTGAAATCAGGAACAAGACAAGGGTGCCCACTCTCACCACTACTATTCAACATAGTGTTGGAAGTTTTGGCCACAGCAATCAGAGCAGAAAAAGAAGTAAAAGGAATCCAGATAGGAAAAGAAGAAGTGAAACTCTCACTGTTTGCAGATGACATGATCCTCTACATAGAAAACCCTAAAGACTCTACCAGAAAATTACTAGAGCTAATCAATGAATATAGTAAAGTTGCAGGATATAAAATTAACACAGAGAAATCCCTTGCATTCCTATATACTAACAATGAAAAACCAGAAAGAGCAATTAAGGAAACAATACCATTCACCATTGCAACAAAAAGAATAAAATACTTAGGAGTATATCTACCTAAAGAAACAAAAGACCTATACATAGAAAACTATAAAACACTGATGAAAGAAATCAAAGAGGACACAAACAGATGGAGAAACTTACCATGTTCATGGATTGGAAGAATCAATATTGTCAAAATGGCTATACTACCCAAAGCAATCTATAGATTCAATGCAATCCCTATCAAGCTATCAACGGTATTTTTCACAGAACTAGACCAAAGAATTTCACAATTTGTATGGAAATACAAAAAACCTCGAATAGCCAAAGTAATCTTGAGAAAGAAGAATGGAACTGGAGGAATCAACCTGCCTGAATTCAGACTCTACTACAAAGCCACAGTCATCAAGACAGTATGGTACTGGCACAAAGACAGAAATATAGATCAATGGAACAGAATAGAAAGCCCAGAGATAAATCCACGAACCTATGGACACCTTATCTTTGACAAAGGAGGCAAGGATATACAATGGAAAAAAGACAACCTCTTTAACAAGTGGTGCTGGGAAAACTGGTCAACCACTTGTAAAAGAATGAAACTAGAACACTTTCTAACACCATACACAAAAATAAACTCAAAATGGATTAAAGATCTAAATGTAAGACCAGAAACTATAAAACTCCTAGAGGAGAACATAGGCAAAACACTCTCCGACATAAATCACAGCAAGATCCTCTATGACCCCCCTCCCAGAATATTGGAAATAAAAGCAAAACTAAACAAATGGGACCTAATAAAACTTAAAAGCTTTTGCACTACAAAGGAAACTATAAGTAAGGTGAAAAGACAGCCCTCAGACTGGGAGAAAATAATAGCAAATGAAGAAACAGACAAAGGATTAATCTCAAAAATATACAAGCAACTCCTGCAGCTCAATTCCAGAAAAATAAATGACCCAATCAAAAAATGGGCCAAAGAACTAAACAGACATTTCTCCAAAGAAGACATACAGATGGCTAACAAACACATGAAAAGATGCTCAACATCACTCATTATTAGAGAAATGCAAATCAAAACCACAGTGAGGTACCATTACACGCCAGTCAGGATGGCTGCTATCCAAAAATCTACAAGCAATAAATGCTGGAGAGGGTGTGGAGAAAAGGGAACTCTCTTACACTGTTGGTGGGAATGCAAACTAGTACAGCCACTATGGAAAACAGTGTGGAGATTTCTTAAAAAACTGGAAATAGAACTGCCATATGACCCAGCAATCCCACTTCTGGGCATACACACTGAGGAAACCAGATCTGAAAGAGACACGTGCACCCCAATGTTCATTGCAGCACTGTTTATAATAGCCAGGACATGGAAGCAACCTAGATGCCCATCAGCAGATGAATGGATAAGGAAGCTGTGGTACATATACGCCATGGAATATTACTCAGCCGTTAAAAAGAATTCATTTGAATCAGTCCTAATGAGATGGATGAAACTGGAGCCCCTTATACAGAGTGAAGTAAGCCAGAAAGATAAAGAACATTACAGCATACTAACACATATATATGGAATTTAGAAAGATGGTAACGATAACCCTATATGCAAAACAGAAAAAGAGACACAGAAATACAGAACAGACTTTTGAACTCTGTGGGAGAAGGTGAGGGTGGGATGTTTCAAAAGAACAGCATGTATACTATCTATGGTGAAACAGATCACCAGCCCAGGAGGGATGCACGAGACAAGTGCTCGGGCCTGGTGCACTGGGAAGACCCAGAGGAATCGGGTGGAGAGGGAGGTGGGAGGGGGGATCAGGATGGGGAATATGTGTAAATCTATGGCTGATTCATATCAATGTATGACAAAACCCACTGAAATGTTGTGAAGTAATTAGCCTCCAACTAATAAAAAAAAAAAAAAAAAAGAGAGAGAGACACAGATGTACAGAACAGACTTTTGGACTCTGTGGGAGAAGGCAAGGGTGGGATGTTTCGAGAGAACAGCATCGAAACATGTATATTATCTAGGGTGAAACAGATCACCAGCCCAGGCTGGATGCATGAGACAAGTGCTCGGGCCTGGTGCACTGGGAAGACCCAGAGGGATCGGGTAGAGAGGGAGCTGGGAGGGGGGATCGGGATGGGGAATACATGTAAATCCATGGCTGATTCATGTCAATGTATGACAAAAGCCACTACAATATTGTAAAGTAATTAGCCTCCAACTAATAAAAATAAATGAAAAAAAATAAAGAAGAAGAAGAAGAGGTGGCAGGAATAGATAAAAGAACTGTACAAAAACGATCTTAATGACCCAGATAACCATGATGGTATGATCACGCACCTAGAGTCAGACATCCTGGAGTGTGAAATCAGTCGGCCTTAGGATGCAAAACTACAAACAAAGCTAGTGGAGATGATGGAATTCCAATTGAGCCATTTCAAATACTAAAAGATGATGCTGTGAAAGTGCTGCACCCAATATGCCAGCAAATTTGGAAAAACTAGCAGTGGCCATAGGACTGGAAAAAGTCAGTTTTCATTCTAATCCCAAAAAAGGTAAGGCCAAATAGTGTTGAAACTACCACAGTTGCACTCATCTCACACACTAGCAAAGTAATGCCCCAAATTCTCCAAGCTAGGCTTCAATAGTACATGAACTGTGAACTTCCAGATGTTGAAACTGGATTTAGAAAAGGCACAGGAACCAGTGATCAAATTGCCAACATCTGTTGGATTATCGAAAAAACAAGAGAGTTCCAGAAAAACATCTACTTGTGCTTCATTGACTACGCCAAAGCCTTTGACTGTGTGGATCACAACAAACTGTGGAAAATTCTTAAAGAGATGGGAATACCAGACTGCCTTACCTGCCTCCTGAGAAATCTGTATGCAGGTCAAGAAGCAACGGTCAGAACTGGACATGGAACAACTGACTGGTTCCAAATTCGGAAAGGAATATGTCAAGGCTATATATTGTCACCATGCTTATTTAACTTATATGCAGAGTACATCATGAGAAACGCTGGGCTGGAAGAAGCACAAGCTGGAATCAAGATTGCCGGGAGACATATCAGTAACTTCAGCTATGCGGATGATACTACCCTTATGGCAGAAAGTGAAGAAGAACAAAAGAGCCTCTTGATGAAAGTGAAAGAGGAGAGTGAAAAAGCTGGCTTAAAACTCAACATTCAAAAAACAAAGATTATGGCATCTGGTCCCATCAGTTCAAGACAAATAGATGGGGAAACAACGGAAACAGTGACAGACTTTGTTTTCATGGGCTCCAAAGTCACTGATGATGGTGATTGCAGCCATGAAATTAAAAGATGCTTGCTCCTTGGAAGAAAAGCTATGACCAACCTAGACAGCATATTAAAAAGCAGAGACTTGCTAATGGTTTGTCAATTTTGTTTATTTTTTCAAAAAACCAGCTTTTAGCTTTGTTGATTTTTGCTATGGTCTCTTTAGTTTCTTTTGCATTTATTTCTGCCCTGATTTTTAAGATTTCTTTCCTTCTGCTAACTCTGGGGTTCTTCATTTCTTCCTTCTCTAATTGCTTTAGGTGTAGAGTTAGGTTATTTAATTGGTTTTTTTCCTGTTTCTTGATGTAAGCCTGTAATGCTATGAACCTTCCCCTTAGCACTGCTTTTACAGTGTCCCATAGGTTTTGGGTTGTTGTGTTTTCATTTTCATTCATTTCTATACATATTTTGATTTCTTTTTTGATTTCTTCTATGATTTGTTGGTTATTCAGAAGCGTGTTGTTTAGCCTCCATATGTTTGAAGTTTTAACAATTTTTTCCCTGTAATTGAGATCTAATCTTACTGCACTGTGGTCAGAAAAGATGACTGGAATGATTTCAATTTTTTTGAATTTTCCAAGACCAGATTTATGGCCCAGGATGTGATCTATTCTGGAGAATGTTCCGTGTGCACTTGAGAAAAAGGTGAAGTTGATTGTTTTGGGGTGAAATGTCCTATAGATATCAATTAGGTCTAGCTGGTCCATTGTGTCATTTAAGGTTTGTGTTTCCTTGTTAATTTTCTGTTTAGTTGATCTATCCATAGTTGAGAGTGGGGTATTAAAGTCTCCCACTATTATTGTGTTACTATTAATTTCGTCTTTCATACTTGTTAGCGTTTGCCGTACATATTGCGGTGCTCCTATGTTGGGTGCATATATATTTATAATTGTTATATCTTCTTTTTTGATTGATCCTTTGATCATTATGTAGTGTCCTTCTTTGTCTCTTTTCACTTCCTTTATTTGAAAGTCTATTTTATCTGATATGAGTATTGCGACTCCAAAGAAGACATACAGATGGCTAACAAACACATGAAAAGATGCTCAACATCACTCATTATTAGAGAAATGCAAATCAAAACCACAATGAGGTACCATTACACGCCAGTCAGGATGGCTGCTATCCAAAAGTCTACAAGCAATAAATGCTGGAGAGGGTGTGGAGAAAAGGGAACCCTCTTACACTGTTGGTGGGAATGCAAACTAGTACAGCCACTATGGAAAACAGTGTGGAGATTTCTTAAAAAACTGGACATAGAACTGCCATATGACCCAGCAATCCCACTTCTGGGCATACACACTGAGGAAACCAGATCTGAAAGAGACACGTGCACCCCAATGTTCATCGCAGCACTGTTTATAATAGCCAGGACATGGAAGCAACCTAGATGCCCATCAGCAGATGAATGGATAAGGAAGCTGTGGTACATATACACCATGGAATATTACTCAGCCATTAAAAAGAATTCATTTGAACCAGTCCTAATGAGATGGATGAAGCTGGAGCCCATTATACAGAGTGAAGTAAGCCAGAAAGATAAAGAACATTACAGCATACTGACACATGTATATGGAATTTAGAAAGGTGATAACGATAACCCTATATGCAGAACAGAAAAAGAGACACAGAAATACAGAACAGACTTTTGAACTTTGTGGGAGAATGTGAGGGTGGGATATTTCAAAAGAACAGCATGTATACTATCTATGGTGAAACAGATCACCAGCCCAGGAGGGATGCACGAGACAAGTGCTCTGGCCTGGTGCACTGGGAAGACCCAGAGGAATCGGGTGGAGAGGGAGGTGGGAGGGGGGATCGGGATTGGGAATACATGTAAATCCATGGCTGATTCATATCAATGTATGACAAAACCCACTGGAAAAAAATAATAATAATAATAAAAAAAAAAATTAAAAAAATTAAAAAAAAAAATAAAAAATAAAAAGCAGAGACATTACTTTGCCAACAAAGGTCCATCTAGTCAAGGCTATGGTTTTTCCAATAGTCATGTATGGATATGGATGTGAGAGTTGGACCATAAAGAAAGCTGAGCACTGAAGAATTGATGCTTTTGAACTGTGGTGTTAGAGAAGACTCTTGAGAGTCCCTTGGACTGCAAGGAGATCCAACCAGTCCATCCTAAAGGAGATCAGTCCTGGGTGTTCATTGGAAGGACTGATGCTGAAGCTGAAGGTCCAATACTTTGGCCACCTGATGCGAAGAACTGACTCATTGGAGAAGACCCTGATGCTGGAAAAGATTGAAGGTGGGAGGAGAAGGGGACGACAGAGGAAGAGATGGTTGGATGGCATCACCAAGTCAATGGACATGAGTTTGAGTAAGCTCCGGGAGTTGGTGATAGACAGGGAAGCCTGGTGTGCGGCAGTTCATGGTGTCACAAAGAGTTGAACATGACAAAGGACAGAGTATATCAGGGAGTTTTATACAAGGAAGTAACTCAGCTGCCACAATCCAAGAGCATCTTCTTTTGTGCCCACACCCCACATCTCACACATCCAACTTCCAGGTTTTGCCTGAGGACCTGTCTTTTGGGGCAGACCTCCTCAGCTCCCACATATTTGAGGCAATTTATGCCCCATGGGGTGAATCTTTGACTAAGTCAGGAGAGTGGCTGACAGATAAATTCTTCTCCCTTCCATCTTCATATGGACTGCTTTGAAAAAAAATCAAAGCCGGCCAGAAAATTATCTCACAAGATTGAGAAATCAATCATCCTTTTTTTCTCCCCTTTCCAGTTTCATCGAGATGTAATTGACATAATAGCACAGTGTAAGTTTAAGGAGTACAGCATAATGGTTTGCCTTTCACACATCATGAAATGATTATCACAATAGGTGTAGTGAACTAATGCATCAGCTCATAGAGAAGTAACAACAAATTAAAGAAAGAGAAAACAACATTTTCCTTGTGAGAAATCAGTTGTTTTCAAACCCAAGTGGTAGCCTGTTGACTGCTGCACATTCACATTCTCTCCTCTCCTGCCTTACCCTCTGCCCTCACCCTTCTACCTGGGATGGCTTCTGAAAGCATGAGTCCAAGCAGAGGTGCATCTTCTCTGCCACCTCACCACTCAGAAGCCCCTGCAGGCAGCGCTAGAATATCTGCAGTGGATGAGAACACTGTGCAGTCTCTGGAAGGCCTTGGGGGAAGAGTTAGCACAAAACACGAGGGTTGTGAAGCAAGGCCAGATCTTCTGTGGCCAAGGACTATTCTCCATTTGAAAAACAACTCCTGGTACCACTGAGCCCTCATAGAACTTGACTGATCTTGGGACATCAACTGACTATACAAGTGACTATGAGAACTGCCCACTAAGCTGGATGGGATTAGATCACTGAATCATGAGGCCAGAGAAATACAGCAATCCACTATATGATGGAAAATGTGTATTTAGTTTTGGGCCCAAGCAAGTCCAGAAGGTATAAGAAACTACATAAACAGGCAGTCCAGATTCCCCTGCACCTCCATCTAGGGCACTAACACCTCTTCCTTGACTCACAGCCTCATATAGGATTCCTTGATACCAGTTAACAGAAGAGGAAAGGACTCAGGTGTGGTCCATAGATGGGCCAATAAAAGTATATTGTATAAAAACAAAATGCTACAGCTGCATTACTCAGGAGTGGGTCTAAAGGGCTGGGATGAAGGCAAATTCTCCCTGTAGGCAGAACTCTGAGCAGTATCCTTGGTCATCCACTCCATATGGAGGGGCCTGAAATACAGATAAACACAAATTCCTAAACAGTGGCCTAAAACGGCTTAATGGTCAAGCCCTGAAAGGAACAAGGTTGGAATATCAGAAATAAGGATGTCTGGATAAACAATGAGATCCTAGTGTATAGCACAGGGAACTATATTCAATGTCTTATAATAACCTGTAATGAAAAAGAATCTGGAAATATATATATACATATCTGAATCACTTTGCCATACACCAGAAACTAACACAACATTGTAAATCAGTTATACTTCAGTAAGAAAGAAAGAAGTGGTCTGGGGAAGGGTTATGTGGACAGATCTGTAGAAGTATACATTAAGTGTTTAGGTCTCTGAGACTCATGCTAACACCCTCAGTGGGTGTTCCTTCCAGCTAAGGCTCTCACCAACCAGATGGACAGAATGACTTGTCTCATGGACATGAGTTAGCCTTTCTTTCTTGGCCACCACTGTGCTGGTGCAGTAGACCCATCCTATACCCACAGCTTCCATCCTTGCTACCCGCTATGGATGGGCTAAATAGCATGAATTACCACTCACTAAGACTCATGTAGCTACTACCATTGCTGAATGCCCAAACTGCCAACAGCAGAGACTGTCACTGAGCTACTGACACGGCATTATTGCTCAGAATTCGTGCTGCCCATTCCTTTAGCCTTAGGCTCTGCGGCATTAGGACTCCTTGTCCTGCATGAGGATACTTCTGCTAGGAAACACAGTAAGACTTCTACTAACCTTGAAGTCTTGACTCCGACTTGGTCACTTTCATCTCCTCAATCCAGTAGACCAACAAGCAAATACATGAGTTTATTTCTAATTACCATGAGAAGCTAGGATGGATGCTACACAATGGATCAGGACAGAGTGTGTCTAAAACCTAAGGCAAGGGACTTACTGGAATATCTCTTGATGCTTCCTTGCCCAGGGATACCAGTGGATGGACAGTTGAGTTACCAGTGACTGATCAAATTAAGGCAACTAAGGATTCAGATCCCTCAAAGATGAAGGTCTAGGTCAGTCTACCAGCAAAGGAACTCAGACCAGTGGAGTGTTGGACAAGGAAGAGAGAGATCTAGAAGGGGTGGCAGAGGGAGAAGTTGATGATGGATATCTACTACAAGTATGGGACAGGTTGCAGGTTGCAGCATCAGGACTGTAGCCATTTTGCTAACTCTCTTACCTTAAATCTTTTCAGAACTTATGGCAGACCATCATCTTGTGAATTATTCTCTCCTTTCTCAGGGAAGACATAAAAACATCTTCACATCACAAAAATGAAGGCCATATATCACAGTGTGAGAGCCAGATACAGTGGGAGGGTGGAACCAATCTGAGAGATAGAGGAGGCAAGCTGGATCAGCACTCCTCGTGCACCTGTACAGACCTTCTTGGTCTCACCCATCCGCAGGGCCTTTGGCCAGTTGTTCCAGATACAGCTGCAATGGTAGTGACCTCCTCCGTGTGGCCTCTGACCCACTGAGACACACAAGAGCTGGTGCTCCACACCAAGATGCACACTCCCATCCTTGCCCTGGAGCATCCTTACCAACACCAAGGTACAGTACACACAGACCCACTCAGTGCCCCACAGGGCCCGCTGCAGAATTTGCAGTACAAAATGAAAACGTGAAGTCACTTGTTCAAAAGGCAGGAAAGAAGCTTTTTTCTTCCTTCCAAAGTCTCTCTCTTGACCTGTCATGGTATATTTGACCTGCTATTTCATGCGGCACTCCCTCGAGCAGACAGATACTCACCAGGTGAGTGTGGACCCTTCCTAGTGTCCAGGGCACCACCCAAGACCAAGAGGCACAAAGTCGGGTGCTGAGAACCCATCTTGGGGAGGCAGGGAAAAGAAAAGTCGGCTGTGAGCAGAGGCTGCAAGCCCCCCAGCGCAGGCTGTGTCCCTCAAACTTCCTTATAAAACACAAGTTCAGAAATAAAATTAGTAAGACTTTCCAGGCAGTGCCTACAGAGTATTAAATCCCAAGAGTGGGCCCTAGTCTGAGATCAGCTATGACTTCATTGGTCACGTGGCCAGGAAGCCTGCCCTGGTGCCTATTCATGCCAAAGACAGGGGTGTAAGGGAATTAACACCCCTCACAGCAAACCATTAACTAATGGGAGATGGGAGACGAGTCAATTCTTCTCCCTCCTTAATCCAGACACACTGTCCTGAAGAGCAGTTTCTCGGAAAATTAGCCTATAAGAAATCAGTCCCACTGGATTCCAAGTGCAGGCTGGCTCTACTGGGCATTTTCACATTAGTGTCTCCTTCCTGGACTCACTTTCCTTTTTTCCATCTTGCTTGGGCTGCATTCCAACTAAAGTAACAGTACATAAGCCATTTCCACAGACTTTAAATTTTGGGTGACCCAGGCTAAGACCATCACTTAAACTGAAAAAGCAAGGCAACAGGGAACATACTTTAAATAGCTTGTTTTCATTTAAATGGTTTATTTTAGTTTAGAATGCTATTTTAATTTAAAACGTTTAAGCATGCATTCATTTGCCAATGTTCCAAAGGTTTTTTTGTTTGTTTAAGATTCAGTTCACTCTGGGACAACCCAGAGGGATAGGGTAGGGAGGGAGGTGGGAGGGGGGTTCAGGATGCAGGATATACATGTATACCTGTGGCCAATTCATGTTGATGTATAGCAAAAAAAAAAAAAAAATCACAACATCGTAAAGTGATTATCCTCCAATCAAAATTAATCAATTAATTGAAAAAAAAAGATTGGGTTCACTGGTTGAAGTCCTACTTTACCTACTTTATCTTTTTTGATATACTGTAGCCATAAGGCATCATTTACAATTTGTAGGCTTGATTTATTTAAAGTAAAACAATAATTTAAAGACACTTTTAAAGCAATTTGAATGCACCATTTCGCAATTTTTATAGATTCTTTTCTTTCTCTAAGAGTTCCCCCACCAAGCCTGACTTGGCAGCACTCTTCTACTGAGTATGCCTGTCAAGTAATTCCAAAGTACTCAGTTTATTTCCATAATAAAAGTTATTTTTCTGACTATGTTTTCATAAGCTTATATGACATTTATTCAAATTACAGTCACAAGTACATTACCTATAAACAGGTTTACATCATTACAATTCTAAAGACAATTGCAAGTACAATAAACAGGTTTGATGGCAAACACAATTGATTCCTGGTAACATTCAGCTCCACTGACAGGAACAGAAGACTGTATCCTTGTATCAGTGATTCTCAAAGTGTCCCCAGACCAGCAGCAGCAGCATCCCCTGAGAAATGGTTATAAAGGCAAAATTTTCAGGCCACCTCCAGACCTATTGGAACCAGAGTCCAAAAATGCAAATCAAACACAAGTGTGAGAAACACTGTTCTAGAGAATTATTTAGTAACCAAGAGCATTGCATGATGGGCAACAACTAGTACACTTTACTAAGTAGAGTATCCTTAATTTAATTAAGGTTAACTAATTTAATTTAATTAAAGTTAACTAATTAATTAAGTTAGTTCATTGGAGGTCAGTTAAAAGAGTTTCTATTGTGCTTTGTTACGATTAGGCTTGACTTTGCCTAAACAAAAAAATATAAAACAATAGTTCGTGTAAATATAGCTAATGCTACAGAACTGTACACTTAAAGATGGTTACGATGGTAAAGTTTGTATTATTTTTTACCAGAATTAAAAATAAATAAAATTCAAATTTAAAAAGCAGTGGCCTGGATTTCCCTGGTGGTGCAGTGGATAAGAATCTGCCTGCCGAGGCAGGAGACACGGATTTGATCCCTGGTCTGGGAAGATGCCACAATCCTCAGGGCAACTGAACCCATGCGCCAGAACTACTGAGCCCAGATGCTGCAGTTACTGAAACCTGGGCACCGAGAGCCCAGGCTCCACAACAAGAGAAGCCACCACAATGAGAAGCCCATGCACCACAATGACGAGTAGCCCCCACTCGCCACAATGATGCTCACACACAGCAATGAGGACCCAGCACAACCAAAAATAGAATAAATAAATACAAATTTTAAAAGGATTTTCCTTTAAAAAAAAAAAAAAAAAAAAGCAGCAGTAGCTTGAGCACATTAGAAATTTATTCTTCTTTCATCTAAAAGAAACCCAGAAATAGGCAGTTCATGACCTGTTATGGCACTCCCTTAAGTGACCAAAGGCTCAAGTGCCTTCTGCCTCACTTTCCACTGTCCCCCTTAGTGTGGGACGCTTGCCCTCATGGGCCAAGAGGGCTGCTAGAACTTCAGCCACTGCATCTACATCCCAGGCAACAGCATGGAACAAAGGAAATGACAGGGCAATCCCTCCATTAAAAGGAGCCTTCATAGAAATCCCACACACTTCCTTTTAACATCTCATTGTCCAGTAGTTAGTTACATGGTTTTCAATAGCTGCAGATTGAAAGGGAGCTGCAAATTGCAAAGGGAGCTGGTAAATGTCTTTTAACTTGATGCACAACGTGCCCACTCAGACATTACTAAGGGAGAAGAGGATAACAAATGTTGAGAGACAATTAGCAATTCTATCACACATCGTAACTGTAAAATTATACCTACCATTACCAAACCCCCAAATGAAGATATCTCTTGTGTAAACACTTATAGACATTGCTGTCATAAAAATGCACATGAAGCCAATCAGCTTTCCTCGAAGAAATAAGGATTCACATCTTTTTCATGAGATTTTTAAAGAGAATGGGGGGAAGAAAGATACCCTTTACCAAGGCCTGCTATGTGCCAACCACAGTGCCTTTGCATCTGCATCTCATTGATCGTCCACTACCAGGTGTAGTAGGAAGTCTAACTTTCTATAACGGTCAAGGTGGGCTGGATTTGATGTAGTTAAAGAGAAAATTCCTGCTTACTTGTTGGGAGGGGGATAGGGAAGTGAAGGAATCACGCAAGAGTTCCTATAGATCAAAGAAGGGGACCTGACCACACCTATCTTCTAGCAGGTGGCCGAGTGCTGAGGAGAGGTGGAAACATCGTTGACTGATGGTTCAGGGTTAGAAAGAAGCTCTTAGAAGCCAGAAGCACCGCCTCACCACCTTTGTATCTAGCACCTGGCCCACATCCTCACACACCCAAGAAGACTGATAAATGTTAGTTTGCCAAAGGAAAGTTTAAAATCCCCCCTAATCTCCCACATGAACCTCAATCATCTTTCTAGAGCCACTCTTCCTGAAAGAATTAACTTCTGCAGTATCATTCCTAGAATAGATGGTGAAAAAGATAAGAACTTGCTGAAAATTAGGTTCCACTCAACTTCATCCACATTGCCTGCCACCCAAGAGAAAAAATTCCCCAATGCAGCGTGGATGCCAGGCTTCTAATGGAGGACACACTTATTTTGACATTTGTGTTGCAGTACAATTTGATGTGTCAAAACTCTTGTCTTTAATTTGCCCTTTCACAAGGACGTCATAACAAATGTTACAAAAGGGAAACACATTTTTCTGATGATGAGGTTACATAGCAGACTAATCACTTTCGCTTTTCTGAAGAATCAAGTGCTGGTGTTGTTATTAGGGATTGTCAGCTAAATAATTTAAGCTGTGCTATTTACGTAAGTCCCTAATTACTGCTGGGATTGGTACAGTAAGCTAGAGTTAATGATCTTTTCTGTCACATCTCTTCTGTAATGTGATGACTTTTGGGAGCTTCCTCTTTCTAATTGCATAAAACAACTAAAGCACTGTGTTAAGGAAAAATGGGTTACTAAATAATGATGAGTCAAAACCCACCTAATTAAGACATGAGTGCCAGAGCTGAGCCCAGAGCTGCTTAGGGGCACACTTCTCATCATTACCGGATGTCTCAGAAACCAACTGCGCATTGATGTACCAGGGGAAATAGCCAGGATTATCCATCCAAGTATCTTCATCAGTACCTTCCCCTGAGTCTCTGGTGTCAGTACTTTAACATTGTAAGCCATGGAGTGCTGAAATTAGATAATTTGATATCACTTTGGACAAAAACCTTATTAAGTAGGTTCTCATTCCACCTCTCAACTCCTCGTTCCGGATCCACAAAGATTTTGGGCTTTGAAAAGAAATGACCCTTGGACCACTGTGAACTTTTGGAGTGAATTCTTATGACTTTGAGGGAGTTGTCCAGCTGTCCAGTGGCTAAGAGTGTGCTTCCACTGCATAGGACACAGGTTTGATCCCTGGGTCTGGAGGAGGGCATGGCAACCTGCACCAGTATTCTTGCCTGGAGAATCCCCATGGACAGAGGAACCTGGTGGGCTACAGTCCGTGGGGTTGCAAACAGTCAGACATGGTTCAGCGACTAAACACACACACAGACACGCAAGCACACAGGGCCCTAAGATCCCACATATTGTGCAGCATACCAAAAATACTTTTTTAATTTTTAAAATTTTATTTATGTAGTTTTTGAGTGTGCTGGGTCTTCGTTGCTGCTCAGGCTTTTCTCTAGTTGTGATGAGTGAGGGCTGCTCTCTAGTTGCAGCACACAGGCTTCTCATTGTGGTGGCTTCTCTTGTTGTGGAGTTTCTTGCTGTGGTGTTCTCTTGTTGCGGCTCTAGGGCACGCCGGCTTCAGTAGTTGCATCTCCCAGTCTCCAGAGCATAGGCTCACTAGTTGTGGCATGCAGAGTTGTTCCGTGGCATGTGGGATCTTCCTGGATCAGGGATCAAACTTGTGTTTCCTGCAGTGGCAGGCAGATTCTTTACTGCTGAACCACCGGGGATCCCACCCCCCAATTTTTTAATTTAAAAAAAAAAATTTGTGGCAGTGTTTGCTAGCCTGGACTCTGATTCAAGGCAGTTCATGCGAGCAATCAGAGGGTAGAGGGAGAAGTGTCAGGGCCTCCAGACATATGGCTCTGGTCACAAAGGAGGTTGTAGGCCCATCAGTCCACTGAAGCAGATGAAGAGCAAGGGCAGGAGGGTATCATCGCAGAGAGGAAGGGCGGAACCTAGCAGCACCAGGATGGAGACAGGAACTGACTACTTTTCCATCCACTTAGGAGACTTCGAAGAACTCAGCCTGATCTGAAGACAAGAATGGCACCTAAGTTGAGGGCTGAGAACCAGAAAGGGGAGAGACTAAGGGAACTGGAAGGAGCTGTAAAATGCATGATACTTTACCCTGTAACTTTCTTAAATAAAAATTTCATGTCCTAAAATTCCCTGGTATTATATGAAAAGTTTGCATAGACAAGCTTTGACAGTCTATTGATTGGGTAATTACTACACTGCCACTAACCATAATTCTGTGTGTGTGTGTTTTACTTTCTCCCAAACTGCTCAATATCTATCTTTTTTTAATCTTAATTAAAAACTCTGTGTGTGGGAATTCCCTGGCCATCCAGTGGTTAGAACTCAGTGCTCTCACTGCTGGGTCCTGAATTCCATCCCTGGTCACAGAACTAAGGTCTCACAAGCCTCACAGCATGGCCAAAAACAGGTAATAAATAAATAAAACTTCCGCATGAATCCTTCATTTTGAAAGTGGAGGGTTTGTGATTCTAGCTGAGAGAAGAGGTACATCGGTACAGGGCTTAGAACACCCTGAGCTCAGGTGACTGGACCTCTAACGGAAAACCTATATGAACCACATGCAGTTGGAGCTCAAGGAAACATTTCCAACAAGAACACAGATTTGGGAGTCACGCGTGGTGGCAATTACAGTAAGGAAACTGGATAAACACCCAAAAGAGTTTTAGAGTGATAAGAGAAGATCAAATATTTGGGTGCACAGCAACATTTTGTAATGGGTGGTAGAAGAAGAGACGGAAGTCACAGAAGAAAGAGGTGTTGGCCCCAAGGAGAGAAGTTTCAGGAAGGGATGGCTCATGGTTTCAGAGGCCATAATGATCAAGCAGATCATGAGCCTGAAAAAAAAAGAGGCTCTTTGCTTGGAGGCTCAGGCAAGGAAACAGCCAGAGAAGAGAAGGGGGACACATCTCAAGGAACCACAAGGTCTACTTTGGAGAAGTATTCTACACATTTGTTTCCTTCAGATCACGGGACAAGGATTTCACAAAGAAATCCCACCTTGCAGGGAGCCTTCACTGTAAGAATAGAAGGCAAGGGGGAAACATTTTATCACCTATGCTAATTATAATTAATTTTTGGACCACATCAAGACTCACAAATAGCAACCTCCAGCTCTGGGTCTCCTAGGAACAGGGGATCCCATAGTGCAGCCCCTCTCAGGCACATATGCAACTAGGGACTGTATACCAGCCCAGTACTGTACACCCGCCCACCTGTCCTCACCAAATGCATTCATTTCCCCCAAGCTGCCATCACAAAGTATAATCCAGGAGGTTTGAAACAACAGAAATTTATTCTTCCTTAGCTCTGAAGGCTACAGGTCCAAAATCAAGGCATCGGCGGGGTCACGGTCCCTCTGACGGCTCTAGGGCGCTACCCTTCCTTGCCTCCTCTACCTTCTCGTGGCTCCCGGCAACCCCCGGTGTACACTGGGCTGTGGCCACACCGTCCCAACCTCTGCCTCCAGCTTCACATGGCCTCCTCCCTGTCTGCATCTGTGTGCCCTCTCCTCTCCTCACCGGGACAACAGTCACTGGGTTAAGGCCCACTTGCATCCAGGATGACCTCCTCCTAACCAATTACAACGGCAGAAACACTACTTCCAAACAAGGTCACATTCTGAGGGTCCAGGCGGACCTGAACTTGAGGGACACTATTCAGACCATCACACTGAACATGTGAGCACCTCCCTAAGGAAACCTGCCCCAGCTTGAAGAGCATGACAGGCTGCCGAGTCATTTCTCTCCCCTCCCTCCAACTCTTCGATCCTCCTTTTTCCTCAGCAGTGCCCCATGGTGGGGTGGAGTTGTTCCAGAGGCTTCTTGTCTGGCCAGACTGTCTGCCTTAACTGTCATGAGAAGTGTGCTGGCCTGTTGTGCATGAGAGCAGAGACCCAGGAACCCAGGACTCCTGAATTCACTCCCAACTGACCTGTCACATGACTGATCTACTGTCAGCCCCTGCTCATTCTCAGACACAAAGGCTGGCTACACTTTCAGCTCCTGACCTTCAGCTCTGCCCTGGATGCACAGCTTCCCTGACTCCCTGAGATAATGACTTCTTGAGTTGGTCCTTCCCTAACAGCCACTGGGACCTGGCCCAGGGCTACCACAGGCTCATTCCTTGTCACTCGTTGTCCTGGAAGGCCTCACTCAGCCTAGTACCAGAATGTGCACTTCTGCTCCCATGCTCTCGTCTTCCTATCCACTCTGCCAGGACTTTCAAACTCTCTCCTTTATACACAGGTAGATGGAACTATTCCAGGCTGTGCTGATGATACAGGAGCTATCTGATAACCACTCTTCAAAGGGGGCATATTGGATGACACTCTTCTTTTAACATGGTCTGACCAAGTCAGAGTTGAATGCTCTCATGGCAGTGGGGACAGTATGTTTTTGGAGGATTTAATAAACCTTTAACTTCAAAATCATTTTAGATTTACAGAAAAATTTCAAAGACAATGTAGAGTGTCTATATATCCCATACTATATATACATATATACCTATATACTCTAAACCTAGTTTTCTAATGAGGAAAACATCTTACATTGGTACAGCACATCTGTCACAATTAATGAACCAATATTGATTTATTATTAACTAAGGTCCATACATTATTCTTTAATTTTGCTTATTTATTTAGGCCATAACTCTCAGCTTGCAGGATCTCAGTTCCCCGCCCAAGGATCAAACCCAGGCCTTTGGCAGTGACAGCACGGAGTCCTAACCACTGGACCACCAGGGAATTCCCCATAATTTTTTTCTAAATTTTTAATTAATGTCCTTTTTCTGTCTCAGGATCCCATCCTGAATATGTTATTACATTTAGTCATGTCTCCTCCCAGTTCTCCTGATTAATTCTCCTGGCTGTAGTAGTTGGGATGCTAACTTCCACAACAGCTCTGCTGTCTCAAACTCAACATCCATCCATAGCCCACCACCTAGACCCCAGAACTCATGAGCACTGGGAGGAAGTTCATGGGGCAGACGTGGATCACTCAAAGTAATGCATGTAGCCTGAGCCAAACTGCACTGTTTATAAATGCCTACAAAACAAAATAACTCTTACTATGGCATGTGTGCAAGGTGGGAGGTATCTTGTCCTGTAAGAAACAGTATACAGCACAAAAAGAGGAATAGGAAATGGATCAGGAAAAAAGTCTTCACATGGCTGTGAGGGAAACATCAGAACACATGTTAGGAGGAGCTGCTCTATCAGCGGGACAGGAGGGAAGATGAGTAGCCTGAAAACCCAGAGCAAGGCCACCAGGGGGCAGAGATAGACGCTGCTAGCTCACACCTCCCATGGGGAGCAGGGACACAGGCAGCCTCCAGTGTTCCACTCCAAGAGTCTTCATTCTCCAATCAAATGGATAAACTGTGTGATGGGCCACAGGGATGTATCAGACTCACAGAACCCCTCCCTTGTGCCATGAGGACCAGGGACCCCCCCCCAACCCAAAGGATATTTGTTCCCCAGAACCAGAGATGCCTATCATGTGGAGACACCCTCAGCAGGCAGGGGGCATGAATTCTATTCTGTGCTCTATTTCCATCAGCTCACCCCCTGTTTTATCTCTATAGGGAATAGAACGGCCATCTCTCACCTCCCCTGGGGCCAGGTCAGCCTCACAAGGTGATCATTCTGCTGACTGTAGTGAGGTGGTGGGGAAGGAGACGTAGAATATGCGAAAGAAAGGGGAAGCCATGTTGAGTCCTGGTGAAGGAACTGGGGGAAGGGGGCAAAAAACAAATAGAAAGTACTTCACCCATGTCTTCTTCATGGTCTCTAATTAGTCATTACCCATTTTTGCCTCCTTGACCCACCTACTATTTTTTTAGTAACTTTTACAGATATAATTCACATACAAAACAATTCACCGATTTAAAGTGTACAATTCAAGGGGGTTTAGGGTTTTAATGTATTCACAAAGCTATTCAACTATCACCACTAATTTCAGGATATTTTTATCACCCCCCAAATAAACCCGGTACCCGTTAGCAGTCACTGCCCCATTCTTCCCTCCCCACTCCCCAGACCCTGGCAACCACTAATCTGCTTTCAGTCTCTATGGATTTGCCTGTTCTGGACATTTCATATAAATAGAATCATATAATATGTGGCCTTTTGTATCTGACTTCTGTACTTAACATATTGTTTTTCAGTTTCTACCATAGTGTAGCATGTTATCAGTACTTCATTCCCTTTTATGGTTAAGAAATATTCCAAAAAAAAAAAAAAAAAAAATATTCCACTGTATGGATACACTTCACTTTTTTATCCATTTATTAGTTGATGGACATTTGGGTTGCTTCCACTTTCTGGCTATTATGAATAATGCTATTATGAACATTAGTGTGCAAATGTTTCTACAAAAAGATGTTTTTAATTCTCTTGGATATATATCAATCTAGGAGTAGAATCAACTGGGTCATATAGTAACTCTATGTTTAACTTTTTGATGAACTGCCAAACCATAGCTGTACCAATTCTTTCACAACAGCAAGAAATAAACCTGTTATTTAAACCAAGCGTTCTTTGGGGTTTTAATGTGTATACAACTGGGCCTAGTTATTAATGGCACACTTGGCCATCAGGTCTTCAGAATTTTGTAAATGGGTACATACATTTTAACTGACAAGGTGTGTGTTATCTGCCCAATAAGACTGGGTGCAATTTGGGAATAAGGATCTTATCTTTCTGCATCTATCATAGAATCCAGCATGGTGCCAGGCTCCACAGAATTAATTTAAATAGTTCCGGATGCATGGGTGTAGGGTTCAGTCTAAAGAACACACGGAAGACAGAATCAGCCTTCTACTGCTATGAGTCCTGAGAATTTCCTTTTTCTACCATTAGTCTGAGCTGCACCTTTTTAATTACAGGACACTGTATTTTCTGTTGAAATTTATTTGGAGAGACACTAGGTGCTGCTGGTTTCCCATGAAAAAGAATGTTGCTAGGAATTATCCAGTAATATTGGAAGCCCTTATTACCAACAAGTTAGGAAGAACTTTGATTTTTCATTTTTAGCTTTTGCCAAAATTCTTTCCAGATAAAATATTTACAAAATATATAATATGTTAGGAAGAATAATATCCCCCCACACCAAGATATTCATGTTTTAATTTCCAGAACACGTTACATGACAAAGGGGAATTAAAGTTGCTAATCAACTGACCTTGAAATAGGAAGATTATCCTGGATTATCTGGGATGTAATCACAAGGATCCCTTAGAATGGAAGAGAAAGGACGATGTGACTATGGAGAAAAGACTCAAATCTGACATCACTTGCTTTGTAGATGGAAGAAGGGGACCATGAAAAAAGGAACACAGACAGTCTCTAGAAACTGGAAAAACCAAGGAAACAGATTCTCCCATCGAGCCTCCAGAATGGAACACAGCCCTGCTGACACCTTGGTTTTAGCCCAGTGAGATCCTCTTTCAGATTTCTGACCTCCAAAGCTGTCAGGTGCTTATTTTGTGTTGTTTCAAAGTCATCAAGTTTGTGGTAATTTGTTACAGCAGCAGGAGAAAGTCAATACATACATACATACATATACATATATATATATATAAATAAATAAATATATAAAATAACATTTTCCCCACCTCATCCTTTTAAAAGTATGAATCTCCTTCTTAGGAAGACAGTGGGATGGGGGAGCCAAATTGGGAGTTAGGTAACAGTTTACCAACATAGAGTTAATTTATCATTGTATTCTGTTATCTAGTATATGTGATGTCAGACATTAATAATAATTACATTTTATAGTACTTTATACTTTTCTAAGAACTTTAATGTACTGTTCGACTTGATCAATGAACAAACAAAAATCATCACAATAACTTTCAGAAGCTCTGCAAATTCACTGCTTCCCTTTTTGACAGATTAAAAACAATGAGTCACAAAGAAATCCCAGAGACAGGTAATGAGAAAATGAGCATTTCACTTGCATCTCTTCCAGGGGTGGTTCTCAGCCCCTAATATCTTACTCTTTCAAAGAACTTGGGTCCAGGATACTAGAAACAAAAAACCCACTTTCCTAAGGACATCTGTATATCTGCAGGCATTCTGCTACCGTACCTAGCACTTAGGGAGAGAGTTCAAAGACATTAAGTTAATTGAAAGCATCTACCTTGGGCTTACAATGGCCTGAAGTCTAGTAGGCAGGCAGGTCTAGCTATTTCAGACTTTATATTATGTTAATAGGATTTACAGTTCCCAGAGGCCTCTCCTCACTGACTCTCCCTCCTACCCCGCCTCCACCCTCCTCTGAACTCTGGCAGTAGCCTTGTTGGCCAGGGGTTTGCCACTGTCTGACACTGAATCTCTAGTTTGAACTTATCCCTCTGGCCTGTCTTACTCTGGATGCCAGAAGTAGAAAAGTCTACCCTGTTTGTGGCCACTCGAAGCCCAACTCTCTATACAAGTCAGATAGACACATCCTACAATTCATGTCACCTAACATTCCCAATCTCCAACTGATGCCCCAGCTTCCACCTTCCTCCCTCCCTCCCTTCCTACCTTCTTTTCCTTCAATAAATATTGAGGACACATCTCTTCTGTGTACTGCACAAGACACTTGGCATAAGGCAGTGAAGAGCAAGCCCACTCTCTAGCCTCTGACCCTGACACCTACAGGGAAATGCACACATACATTAAATAACAAATTCTGAAAAGGGGGAAACATGGGGCATCCACACTCAGTTAACAAGCAGACTGGCTCCAGCTCCCTTAATAAGCTTGCAATTGGTTATTTTCAGCTTGGTGATACCATTCTTGAGGGGTATCATAGTGTAATGATTAAGAACCTGGGCTCCAAAGCCAGACTTCCTGGGCCCAAACACTGCACCTGCTTTTGCTAGCTATGGGCAAGTTATTTAACCTTTCTTTGCCTCAGTTTCCTCAGATGTAACAAGGATGATGATAATAATGCCTCCTAAGGTATGATTAATGGTGATAAATTAATAGCACTGAGTCACTCTTAAATCAGGTCTTTTGATACATGTAAAACATGTATTATAAATATACTGTATTTTATATAGTGTATATAAAAAATATATATATTTTTTTATCTTAGCCTGGTATATATTAGGCTAAGATCATATGAAACAGCCATTGTCATAGACTGAATATCAGCAACTCCAAATGTTTTAATCTTGGCAAAAGTTACGTAAGTGTAGTCACCATCTTTTTACAGAGCAGTGGGAGAGTGAGCAGATGAAAGGGCAAAGATGGGAGTGGCTCTGGAAGCCACAGAAGCTAGAAGAAAGGTGGCCTCTTCCCTCTTTAATCAGCACAGCCATTAAAACAGGTCAGAGTGAAGGGCGGGAGGACACACGGAAAATGAACAGGTGCTACAAGACCATCTCAAGCAAAAAGCAAAACACCAAATTATAATGCAATCTTACAACTGCAACAGCATAAAAGAAAGTATTCCTGGACAGATATTGGAAGGGAGCATCAAAATGAAAACAGCTGGTGCTTTACATAGCCTGAAAATGCATGAAAAGCCTTTATAAGCTTTTAAAAATCTTGTAAAGTGATTTAAACTTGATGGAGCTGAATACTCTAGCCATGATAAAGCTCATTTCTCCCTTGAATTCTTTGATATCCTCTGCTGGTTTTCCCCTGCTTTTCTGGTTGTCCCTCAGCTGTCTGTGTGCTCTTCTGCTCTGCCTACTTCTTAGATGTTAATGTAAATATGTAGCGTCACATATTGTTACACCTATATTACACTTACATAGTGTTAATGTAGTGTTAATGACATCACTAATAAAATACTAAAGGGCTCCATCCTAGGGTTCTTGCTGTAGAAGAAACACACATGAGTTAGAGAATGGTAAGAAAAAACTGAGGTGAAATGGATTGGAATCGGAGATGTTGGTGCAAATTTGCAATGTTTAAACTGTGTATGTGTGTATGTATAGCTACACATGCATGTATATATGTATAAATAATTTATATTTTCAAAGTCTGTCTGCTGTAAGGACCTAGAAGCAAAGACACCCCAGTAGCAATGAGCTCACATAGCTCCCAGATATTGGTTTCTAATACCAGTTTTCACAAAAAAGAACCAGGGATCACCAGAGAAATAGTTGATTCCAAGACCGGGGCACAGAAACTGTAAGATGAGCCAAAAACATATTTTCAAGACAGAAAGTAAGGAAGTACTCCAAAAAATGATGGAAGTGTGTCACAAGAACATGGGAGTTTGAAGGGATTCTTACCAATCTGGGGAATTTGAGCCAAATTTGAGCCAAAAAATTAAGTAAAATAGCAAATTATAAACCAATGAGAAACAGGAATCCATCAGTCTAGTAATAAATAGATAAATAAATGTTAAATAAGTGATGGAGAAGGCAGGGCTGTCACTGAGAAAATGCCAAGGACCAAAAGATAAATGTGGTAATAGTGCTAGAGGTGAAAAATGATTGATTTTCAATCATCAAAGCAAAGATTGGGTTATCATCAGTTAATTTGGGGGGGAAATTTTGATAAAAGCAGGATTTCTGCATGGATTTAAAGTATCTCCTCAGATTATTAGCACTGAAGCAAAAATACTTACTATACAGTGAAGAAATCAGATACCTTGTCTGAGTATCAGAATTAACATCACCAATGAGAAGCAGCAGATGGTAATTTGCCTCTGGGAGTGATACCCTGAGAAGAGCAGAGAAAACAAAGAATGTGGCTTACCATCCAGTTATGCAATGATTATGTCATCAGCCACTGCAGTCGCTGACCAACAATGCACCCCAGGAGGAATTCAGGATAGAAAACAGGATGAGGTGCTCAGTGCTTTAGATAGTTAGATGTTTATCTCAGGAAGAATCTTCATGAACCCAGATTCTTGCATCTTCCCATACATGATAAAGCACTAAAATCACTAACTGATAGCTTTTCCTTGTGACTAGCAATAACCTTTTACCAAGTCATACGCTTGTTTGCACATACTCCGCAGCCAAAAATCAAAAATATACTGACTGCTCCCCTATCCCTCTAAAAGAAACTGCCTCAGAGCTACTGAGAGGCTATCTCCCAGACTGTGGGCCTCGGTAAAACCCTGAATAAAATTTAAACTCATAGCCCTTACATTGTACATTTTTCTTTCAGTCGACAATCACATCATTGATACAATATTTTGGCAGGGAATTCAGAGCCTTAATCTAATTATGAAGAAACATCAAACTCAAAATGAGGGCTCTTATATTTTAAAAAGTGGGGAGGGCTGTATTCTCTTAAAATGTTACTGTCATAAAAGACAATGAAAAGGTGTGGAATTATTCCAAATTAAAGGAGATTAAAGAGACAGGATAACTAAACACAATATGTGATCCTAGACAGAATCCTGTAATGGGGGTGGGGGGTAATACTATAAAGGAAATGACTGGGCTACTTGACAAGTTGGAATGCAGATGGTAGATTACAGAATTGTACAGATAGGTGTTACATTTACTGAAGATTATAACTATATTGTAGTCATTTAAGAGAATATCCTTGCTTTTAAGAAAAAAATCACTGGTAAAAGGTAAAGCGCCATGATGTATGCAATTTACTCTCAAATGGTCCAGAAAAAAATATGTATGTATGCATAGAGAGAGAGCACAAAGGAACACAGTGTGAACAACAGATGAGTCTGGGTAAATGGTACATGATTGTTCTTGTACTATTCTGGACACTTTTCAGTAACTATGAGATTACTTCTAAAAACGTCTTCTCGAAGGGGATGGGTGCCACTCCTGGCCGACTTCTCTGCAAAGTCTACACATCCTCTGTGTCATCACATGTACACCAGTGCCTGCCTCACACCCCAGACTCCCAAATATTCATCTCTACTCCATGCTGTGCTCTTGAGTTCCCAAACTCTATAACAGTTGAGGGGCCTCTAACCAACTAGTTGGGGCAGTTAACATAATTTAAGATGGCTTGGTTAATGGAAAGGTTGAGAGCTCTGCATTTCAGCTCATAATTATACACCATATATAATAACCTGTACATACAGACACAGCTATATTTACATAACATTGATATTGGGTATAAAAATTCACTAAGGAAATCAAAGCATTGTCATTCAATATGTGTGCATGTGTGTATGTGTGTGTGTGTGCACATACGCTAAGTCACTCAGTTGTGTCCAACTCTTTACAACCCTATGGACTGTAGCCTGCCAGGCTCCTCTGTCCATGGGATTCTCCAGGCAAGAATACTGGAGTGGGCTGCCATGCCCTCCTCCAGGGGATCTTCCCAACCCAGGCAGCATCAGCAGGCAGGTTCTTTAACACTAGTGGGGAGCCCTTGCCATTCAATACTATCATGCAAATCCTCAAAGATTATTGCCTGTTCTGAGAACTGCATGTATCTGCATCTTGTCTTTGTAAATGACCTCACGTGTAAATTCACCAAATAAATATTTTTTTTTTTAAATGTTGGTCACTTCTCAGCTTTTAAGCTAAGACCAGGTATAAAAAGTTTGCATTCCCAAACTTCTAGACCTCACCCAAATGTGCCCTGAACTTAACATCCCTCTCCCTGAAGTCATCATCTTTCTTCTCTGAGCTGGGCACCATGCCCCTCCCAGCTGCTCAGGTTGGAACCTGGGAGTCACACCACCTAGGTCAGAATCGGGGAGAGGGCACACAGCAGCTGCTGGCTCTGGGGCCACGTTTGTTAGATCCAGCCCAGAAATATAGAAGCCTTGCATGCCACCCATTCAACTCAGTTCCTAGTTCCAATCTCAGGAGCCGCAAGTACCTCTGAAATCCTAGTTACCAAAAAGTCTGACAAACATTGTTTCTGTTTCATTTCTGCAGTCCAGGAAGGCTGAATCAAAAGCAGATTATAAGAAATGCTGAATGAGTTAATCTACTACAACTGCCACACACCCCCATGCCCACTCTCAGCACCACCGCCTGTCCATGCAGCTAACATCAGTCGCTGCTTATCTTTTGAAGCTCAACTGAAGGGTCACCTTCACTTTAGTTTCCTGATTCCTTGCAGACCAAGTTCAATGTCTCATCTTTACCTTCTAATCCTCCATTACAGCACTTGCCACACTGAATTATAATCATTCACCTTTGAACCTATATCCTGTGCTAAACACTGATAGAGTGTATTCTGAGTGCCCAGCACAGCGCCTGCGACAAAGTGAAAGGTCACTCCACGTTTACTGAACTGATGAATAAACAGTGATATACCCTCCATGTTCCCGGCTTCACCTACAAGGGGTTTAAAATTTAGGTCCATGAACACTAGCACCCATGGGTGGGAGTTACTGGTAAGTTATCCTTAGTCAGTTGAATCAATAGCACCATCCTCCTGGACATCTCCCTTTTCAAGAGGCCCAGGAGCAGCAGCAGGAAAGAAGAGGGAAGGCTCGGGTATCAATAGACCCAGAGGGCACAAACCCACTGTGCACTCGATGCCCCACTCTGCCTGCCATCCAGCCATCACTTATCAGCCACTACCGGGGACAAAAGCTTCTATTTCATTATTAAGCCACAACCCATGATAAGATCAATTTGTCCTGTGTGGGTCTTTTTGCTCTTCTATGAAGGGAGTAGCCTACCAGGCAAGCTCCAATATCCCTTTCAGATGGGATATTCTGGGATTCCATAAATGCCCTGATGGGCTTGTACAATGCAGGCCTGTGGTCCGTGCACCCACCTATGTGGGATGGACTTCCCATCTAAGCCACTAGTGACGGGCAGATCACTCAAGCCCAGACTCATTCTGAAGCCCTCCTCCTTCATCACCCTGGATCACACCCTGACTCTTCACTATTATCATCCCTTGACCAACCCACTCTCGTTGGTGTCCAGCACCCTCCTGGTATCGCAGTTTGGATAAACATGCTGTGTGAACCCCAACAGACTGTAAGCAACTTCAAGGCAGGGTCTCTTTTTGTTTTTTTGGAAAAGCGAGAGGGCTAAAATGGAGAGAGAAGACGGAGATGGTTAGTGAACCCATGCTAGTTGCCAGATCAGCCTGATTCCCTCAGCCAAGTCTGCACCAAAACTTGGGAAAGATCTCAACAGTCATCTTTGCGGTTTGTACAGCATCTAGGTATGGCCTGTTATCATGTGACGGCTGAATGACCAGGGATTGCTAAAATGAGGACCCCAGCAGGAAGCTTCTGGCCCCAGGTGCCTCACAAAGTAAGGCTCACAATTGTTGAAAATTCTGTTTCCTTCCGTACCCACGGGACTCACTGACTCACTGACCACCAGTCACACACAAGTGCTGACCAAGGTGCTGGAGAGGCCCCTGGAAAGCTCCCTGGGAAGACTTTTTTTTTTTTCTTTTTTTGCCCAGTGAAGTTCCTTTTATTTTTACATTAGTGCAGTTCAATTTATAAAGAATTTGCATATCTGTTATTTCATTCAGTTCCTACAACTGTGCTCATCGAGGCCAGGATAATAATGTTTTCTCTGGGAAGACTTTTAGAGATAGCGCCCCTCTCCACTCTTACCTCCTGCTAGACAAGTGTATCTTGTTGGTCCCTCTCCAGAAGTTGGGTGCTGGTCTGATGGACCAAGTGTCAACTCAGAAGAAATCAACTTTTTAATGACTAAATCTGGGAAGCAGAGAAAGAACAAAAGTTTCATTTGCCAAGAAGTTTGCCACAACCATAAAAAAATGTGCAGGTGGAAGAAAGGAAGGTCCCTAAACCCCTTGAGAGATAAGGTAGTGGAGCTGCCTGTTCTACACCCCACTCAAGTACAGGGGTTCCTTAAATACAGGGACACACTGCCAGAAGCTTCCTGCTGGGGTCCTCATCAGGAGTAAGACCTCAGGCCCAAAGTTGGGCTCAGCATCTGAGCCTCAGGGCACTTGCCTCATCCTATAGCCTCCTTTTCTCAGCTATCTTCCTTCCTGATGGGACCAGAATGAACATCCCCAAATCCTCTACCAAAGGAAGCTAATGTACCTAAAGTCAATTCTAGTTATATTCCCACAGACCTAGGGAAATGGCACATCCACTAAAATGCCCGAAGACAAAACTAGCAGTAAAATAGCACAGTGGAAGAATGCAATACTAGCAAAAATTAAATCTCTTACTCTGAATGGATAAGGTTGGTATTTTCAGTCTTATGTTCATTCATTCTGCTGTTTATTAAGCATTTAATATATGTGCCAAGTTATGAGAAGTCCTGAGAGTGCGAAGATGAACAGGACCTGGACACGACAGTGAGGGGGTCTATAGAGTAGTTGGGGAGACAGAGAAGTCAATTTAAAATGAAAGTACAAGAAATGACTGTGCTCAAGGCTGTATGAATAAAGTGTTGAAGGACCTCAGGGAAGTGCCTGAGCTTCCCTTGGTATGGAAAAAATCAGCATGGAGTGATGCTTTAGGTGAGTCTGAAAGGACAGGACCATACTGCAGAGGGCTGGAATGGGGCGCCAGGAGGGACTATGAAGGTGGAGGAAACAGTGTGTCTAAGGATCCTGCCTTTGGGAAATGTAAACCCAGTGGGTGATACAATGTAGGTGGTTAAAACCGACACAAACAAGTTTGGTCTCCAGACTCCTTCAAATCTCCTCTTTCTGGCTAAGTCTCCAAAGTGGGCAGATATCCCAGGGGACAATTTCTTCCCTTTATTTAAACCAGTTTTAAAAGTGAAGCCTCAGACTGGGGAACTTCACACCCTTTGGGTGGGTGTCCTTGCCCTGGCCACCTGTATAGTCCACAGGTGTTGAAATAAAGGTAAGACAATGGACCTGATTCTAAATACTAACCCTCAAAATACTTTTGACTATATGGACAGCACAGCTTCAGCTAATAAAAAATTTGCATGTAATTTGCATTTAAAACCTTATATTCATGTAAGCTGGTATCAGTCTTCAAATTCACTCTCTCAGATACGAAAGAGAGGGTTTCATCCCTCAGTAGCAGCCCACAGGGATGGACAAATTTACACTGAACCAGAGATGGTCTCCCTGCTGAAGTCAAGGGGCAGGGTTTACCCATGAGGGTCATTGGTTTACAGGTGGCCTTTGCTCTTCTGGGCTCCCTGCCCTGTGGGTTTCTCAGAATCATTGTTATTTAGGTGACTTAGGAGATCTGGGTCCCAGGAGAAACAGCTGTCACTGCTGAAACTCACATAAAACTGTGTGGTAATAGAGAGTCTATTTCACAACTTTCAGTGTGAAAGAGCTCTGCAGTTAGGAAAAAATGAGGCTCCGTTGAAATTATGAGGCAGCTGGTTGCCAATGAAGAAAGGACCACCCAGACAAGGCCCCTTCCTTCCCAGCCCAGGCCAGAAACACAGTCCCCTGGACTCCTCGGTGGGGACCACGATCGAGGATTCCACATTGCTCTTTGCTGAGAGGCAGTAGAGAGGCAGAAAGAGCTGGGCTGCTTGGTTCAGATAAACAGCTTTCAATCCAGGTTCTGCCATCCCTGGCTCTGGACCTTGGGCAATTCATCCTGCCAAGCCTCCATTTCCTCATCTGCAAAACAGATATGCTTTACAAGGCTGCTGCAAAGATTAAGTAAATAACATAGGGGAAATGCTAGCAGTCGACTTTAGCGCAAGCCCTTAATATAAGGCCGTCATTTTTCCTTTGTTTACAGCAACGTTTGTGGTTAAGAAATCAAGAAGAGCTCAGTCTTAACTCCCAATTCTGCCAATTCTTTGCATGGGGGAAGAAACCTAACGTGGTTCAGCACCTACTTTGTTTCAGAAACTGTGCTGGTTCTTTCTATACTTACTTTCTTTATAACTGAGAATGTAACCCTGAAATAAAGGTATTATTAATTTCCATTATAAGGAAGTTAACTCCAGAGAGATTAAGTAATTTATGACTTAAAGACTTAAATATAAGACAGGATACTACAAAATTTCTAGAAGAGAACACAGGCAAAGCATTTGGGGGCATAAACTTTAGCAGTAGTTTCTTAGTCTCTCAAGGCAATAGAAATAAAAAAAAATATATATATATATATATAAACAAATGGATCCTAATCAAGCTTGTAAGCTTTTTCACAGAAAAAGGAAACCACAAACAAAATGAAAAGACAACCTATGGACTGGGGGAAAACATTTGCAAATGATGCAACCAAGGGCTTAATTTCCAAAATATACACAACAGCTCATAAAACTCGACAACTTTTGGCTATATAGACAGCACAGCTTCAGTTAATAAAAAAATTGCATGTAATCTGCATTAGTGGAAGCAGTCTTCAAATTCATTCTCTCAGATATGAGAGGGTTTGGTCCCGCAGCCCACAGGGATGGACAGAAACCTATAATTTCAAATGATACGTGCATCCCAATTGTCATTACAGCAATATCTACAAAAGTCAAGCTAAGGAAACAACTTCCACGTCCATTGACAGACAAATGGATAAAAATATGATATACATATACATACAATGAAATACTTAAAGTGAAAGTGTTAGTCGCTGCGTCATGTCTGACTCTTTATGACCCCATGGACTGTAGCCAGTCAGGCTCCTATGTCCAAGGAATTATTCAGGCAAGAATATTGGCGTGGGTAGCCATTCCCTTCTCCAGAGGATGCATCCTGACCCAGGGATCAAACCCAGGTCTCCTACACTGCGGGCAGATTCTTTCCTGTCTGGGCCACCAGGGACTCATCCATAAAAGAGAATGAAATAATGCCATTTGTAGCAACATGGGTGGACCTAGAAATTACATTAAGTGAACTAAGTCAAACAGAAAAAAACAAATGTATCATCACTTGTATGCAAAATCTAAAAAATGACACAAATAAACATATTTACAAAACAGAAACAGATTCACAGACATAGAAAACAAATTTGATTACCAGAGGGGAAAGGAGGGAGAGGTATAAATTAGCAGTTTGGGATTAACAGATACAAACTGCTATATATCAAACAAACAACAAAGTCCTACTGTATATCACAGGGAACTATATTCAAGAGATTCAATATCTTATAGTAAACTATATGGAAAATATTCTGGAAAAGAATATATATAATATATAATAAATATAAATATATATAATAAATATAATTTTATTATATATTATCTAGGAGATTCCCTGATAGCTCAGTCAGTAAAGAATCTGCCTGTAATGCAGGAGACCTTGGTTCAATTCCTAGGTCAGGAAGATCTGCTGGAGAAGGGATAGGCTACCCACTCCCATATTTTTGGGCTTCTCTTGTGGCTCAGCTGGTAAAGAATCCACCAGCAATGTGCAGACCTGGGTTCGATCCCTGGGTTGGGAAGATCCCCTGGAGAAGGGAACAGTTACCCACTCCAGTATTCTGGCCTGGAGAATTCCATGGATGTATAGTCCATGGGGTCACGACTAAGTGACTTTCACTCACTTGTATTATACAATAAAGGAATATATATATTATATATATATATGCATCACTTTGTTGTACATCAGACACTAACACAACATTGTATTATACTTCAATTAATAAAAAAGAATGATCCCAGTTCTAAAGTTAGCAGTCATCTAGGAGCAAGGGGACAGAAGAACCAGCATTGCCTATTTAGCATTATTAGTGCAGAAACTTGGGCTGAAACTTACAGCTGGAGACTTTCTCTCCATTTGAACCAGCACAATTCAGCCAAGAGATCAGTCTCTCCATCACTAGTTATCACCCACGGAGACAGGCCTTGACCCTCCTAAGTCCTAGGAAGACAGGCATACCCAAATTAAGCAGGCTTTGGGGTTCATCAGACCTGGTTCAGACATCAACTAGTTACATGATCTGGGGCAAATTTAACCTCTTGGCCTTTGTTTCCTCATCTGTGAAATGGGGAATGATAACATCTGTGAGGATTAAATGAGATAATGGATGTAAGTGGCCAAACATGGTGCTTGCAGTCTTGAGAAGTTGCCAGAAAGAACCCTGTAGTAGCAGCTTCACAAGACAAGCTGAGCACCTCAGAGCTCTGGGTAACAGATGGGAACTTCCAACATCTAGGGCACAATTATACAGATGTTTACGCCTCAGATTGGAGATGCTCAATAGGGTGGCCTGGGGGGAGGAATGCAGAAAGCTCACAGTTATCAACCTGCCTTCTTATCCTTTTCTCCCTCCACCTCTTCTTCCCGGCAATCTTCCTGATTTGCAAGGTAATAAATATGGCTCAGTCTCATTACCTTATCAACATACCCCACACACTATTTGAAATTCTAGGACCAGGGACCAAGGAAAATTTATTTCTCTCTGTTGTCTGATCTAAATTCTCTCTCTTTCCTTTCTTAGAGTATCTAGCACAGAGAAAACTAGTCAAATAACTGGAAAACTTAGTTTGGAGAAAGGGGAGGGAAGACAAGGAATTTATGTTCTTAAGGGTAGGGAGGGACCAAGTCTTCTTCCTTTCATTTGGGAGCATTTGCAGCCTTACATATACCAATGCTTAAAATTATTAATCAGACACTGATTTGCTTCTTTGCTTGTTTAATATCTCCTCAGAATTCAAAAGCACAGAATCATTAGTCCCAGGAAAGCAGCTGTGACTATGGATCTTTCTATTCCATCCAAACCACCTGGAAATAACATCATATCCTACAGGAACTTAGGATATATCCTGCAAAACTTTTCCAGGATATTATGAATACTGACTTGAAAATAAAATAAAGCATTCAGAAGCACATTACTTTCAAAGTTTAAAGCAGAAATTATGGAAGTTTAAAGCCCACCCATGAGAAGGTTTTTTCCAGTGTAACAGCTTACACACAAACACATATACACAATTCCAGGCTAAAATGTTTGGTCTGTAATCGAGGCAGTTAAAGTACTAAGGTATTCCTCCCTAGATTTAAGCTTGTCGATAAATATATGAAGTATTTCTTACCTCCTTTTCATTTACCACTTACATTCACACTCTGTGTCCAGACATATACATGCATGTATATACACACCATTAAGTGAGCAAACAGGTCAAACTGATCAAGTTTAATGATTCTGTGGTTATCGTTATTATCACTTGAATGCATCACTTCTGTTCCATTAAGTCTGCTCACCTTAGATAGTGCAGATCGCCTAGCCTCCCAGATTATTTAATCACCCCCAAACCCTCACAATACAGATCACTATGATGAAGAACAGAAAGATACATATTAGACTGTGGCAGAGCACAGGTCTTTAGGATCCAAAGATCTCTACAACCAGCAAGAGCAGATGGGGGAAAGCAAAGAATAAGGAAATGATACTATTTGAATCCAACTTCCCTGAGTCCCTCCATTAGTAGTAACACAGGTGAGGAAGATGAGTTTTAGGGACTGAAACCCTATTACTTCCCTAAGTGATCGGAAAAAGGACCCTGGTGACAGTAATGCACGAACACCGTGGCTGCAGGGACGTGGAGGTTTAGCCAAAAGGTTATCCATATGTAGCAAGTACCCCAGCCCTGTTCGGCTGAATTTCTACCACTTTCCTGTGAGGGTCACAGCATCTTTCTGGAATCCTCTGCAGCATAACTAGTTGGGGGGGGGTGGGTATAAATCTCAGAGCTAATTCTTTGTATCCAGGCAGGATCAGAGCTTCCTGATCAGACACCTCTCTTTTAAGAAGGTAGAATTTTCTTCTTAATGGGACTTCAACATTGAGGGATAGACAGCAAAGTCACTCACTCACAATCTCAAGCCAATGATGTACAGCAGGTTAAGGCAGGGAGGGACAAGTGTGGAAGGTCTAGAAGCCTATCCAGGCCAAAAGCAGGTCACTCAAGTAATTCCTAAGAACCAGCTGGTATGCAGGGATTTCTCCAGGATGGCCACAAGTGGTGAGGTTTGTCCAGACGTTAGGTCGTGCCCTGCCCTAAGTATTTCAAGTTTCCCAGTTCCACAATGAACTCCCCAAGTTCACTATCCCTGGGCCCTTTGGACTAGGGGACAATCTGTCACTATTTCAAACTTCCTGGTCCCTCTCCAGCCTGCATTTACGTCCCCAGAGAATTGGGGCAGCAGTGGGCCAGACTCAAGATTGTGATGAAATGGAGTAAATAGTGGGTCCTTGTGTGTGTTTAGAAATTAACTGAACTCTCTTTGGAGTCATAGGTACTCCTAGCTCTGCACTAGGAGTATGATATTAATACAAAACAAAACAAAAAAACCCCCTTATTTTAAAAGCCACTCACTTCCCCAACTTTTGCACCTCTCAATCCTAACCTCTCCCCACTCCTCCCTTCATGCACAGGCCACCAGAAGATGCTGTCCCAACCCTTTCAGTATCTCTGGGGCCCAAGGATAAAATGGCATTAATGGCATTTGACAGAAGATCCCACCCCACACTGAGGATTCCTCCCAGGTCAATACAGTGAAGAAATAAGACGGTGACATAAGAGAAGAGGCGGGAGAAACCAAAGCCTGTCCCTTCTCACAGAAGAGGCACAGAAATCGGAGGAGTGAAAATGGCATCATCTCTTGCCAGAGGGCCACCAACCACCACCGGCTGGGAGCCGCATGATCGCTTGCTTCTCCTCCGGACTGAAGTGCAAGATGGTCAGGATGGCAGTGAGCGTCTGCTGGCGGCCCAGGGTGTCCGGCAAGGTCAGGAAGCGATAGATGATGTTCTTGAGGTACTCCAGGTTGGCTCCCTCCCGACTCTGGTCCCTGATGTTCTTTGCGATGTGGCTCTGCAGGGCTCCCACCTCCTCCCGATGGCGCTCCCCCTCCTCCAGCAACCGGTCCTGCAGCCGATGCACTTCCACCTCCAGCCGGTGCTTCTGCTTCCTCAGCGACGTGATCTCCACCTCCTTGCGGGCCAGCTGCTCGGCATACAGGAAGAAAGTGGGCTCGCTGGCCGCAGCGAGTTGCAGAGCTTGGGTCAGGCTGTCCGGGGTGGAGGTGTCCGCCTGGTCCCCGGGGCCCGCGCCACCCACAGGGCTTCTGCGCCCCGGCAGCCCGGAGGACAAGGCCACGGATCGCAGCTGCTCCAGCTCCAGGTCCTTCTCGGCCAGCACGGCCAGCGCCCGGTCCCGCTGCTTGTGCAGCTCCTCCTCCAGCTTCAGCGTGCGGTCCCGGAAGTCCAGCTGGCTCCGCTCCAGCTCCTGCCGGTGGCCGTGCTGCAGCCGGGCCATCTCCTGCTTCCAGCCCTCGGCCTCCTGCTGGTGCTGGTGCTCCAGCTCCTCGCAGGACAGCCGCAGCGAGATGTACTTCTCCTTCAGCTCGGCCAGCTGCTCCCGGGCTTCCTCCAGCTCCTTGCCCAGGTTCCCGTCTTTGACATTCTTGCTCTTGAGGACCACCTGGGCCCGCATCTTGTACCTCTCAAATTCCTCCTTCAGCTGTTTCAGCTCCTGCTGGTAGTAGAGCGCCGTGGCCTTCTCCCCATCAGCAGCCTCGGAGCTGGGCATTATCTCCAGGTCGCAGAGCTTCTCCACGTCCAGGGTCACCTGGCTCTTCCTGGCCGCCACCTGCAGCAGCCTCTTCAGCTTCTCCATCTTGTCCTTCAGGACGTTGACATCCAGACTGGACTCATCTCCATGGCTGTCCAGAGGGGACCGGCTGGAGGCTGCTAGCGCCAGCGTCTTGTTCTCCAGGTCTAGCTGCAGAATGCGCTCCTTCAGCTTCTGAATGGCCAGCTGGTCCTTCTGCTTGGCCTTCTCGTAGGTGCCCAGCAGTTCCGACACCTGGGATATTTGATTCTCCAGGGCCGCCACCCTCTGCTCTTCCAACTGCGACTGCTGGCGCAGCTGATCCTCAGCAAGGGCTGTCTGAAAAAACAAGGGAACAGGTGGAGATGCATCCAGAAAAGCCACAAGGTGGGAGGGCCAACTTTGAGGAAGCAAGGGAGGGGGGACAAAAGGGTTATGGGATGGGGGTGGCCTGGCAAAAAATGGGAACTGGGAATTTTTCTGAGTTTGGGAGCTTCAAGCTCCTGTAACCTGCTCTCAGACACACATTATACCCAATGATATTAAGACTCTTTGGAGATCTGCTACTGTTCTGCTTTAGCGTTTCTACTCTCTCCACCCACACACCAAGTTCACGTGTAAAGTGTGCTCTTCACCATATGACATTCTTTTCCTCTTCCAACATTCCTGCAAGTTCAGAATTGACTTGGATCTCTCCCCACGCTCAAAGGAGGCACTGGAAAATAGCCTATCTTTCCAGACAAGGCAAATATTGACTGCAAGCAATACAAGAGGTGATTTCTTCTGTGAAAATTCCCTTTGTCCCCTTCAGCCACCCTACCTACAGGCATCCACTGCTCCCCCTAGACAGGCATATTGCTATAAGCATCCACTCCACCCTGCACTGCACAGCCACTGCTACACCGCTTCACAGAACACAGCTGGACAGATACCATGCCCTGATGCTCAGACATGCCCGGACGCTCAGATCTGTCTGGTCCGACTTCAGACTATGCTCAGAAACTCCACATCCTGTTGGAAGCACACTCTGTGGATACTGTCAACACCACATAGAAAAGGATTTCTCAGGACCCACAAGTGAAACTTTTTGAAGAGCAACAAAAAATCAACAGTGCAGGCACTTAGTTCTAACTGTCAAACGAGGAGAAAAACCTAGTATTTCCCCATATGTCACAAGTGTGTGTTGACTCGTGTCTGACTCTTTACTTCCTTATGGACTATAGCTTACCAGGCTCCTCTGTCTATGCGGTTTTCCAGGCAAGAATACTGGAGTGGGTTGCAATTTCCTACTCCAGGGGATCTTCCTGACCCAGGGATCAAACCCATATCTCCAGAATGTCTTCTAATGGCAGGTGGATGCTTTACCACTGAGACACCTGGGAAGCCAATTTAAGTTAAATGACTCATGTTTGAAAGAGATGAAGATAATTACCTTCCTCATTTCCTGCTGCAACTGAGCCTGGAAATGGCTCTTAAGGCAGGCGGCCTCTTCTTGAAGCTCCTTCAGCCGGGGGTCAGGCTGATTCTTCTCATCTCGAAGAGCCTGAAGCTCACCTTTCAGCTCCTCCACCTCACGGGTCAGCTGCTTGGTCTGCAGTTCAAACCCTTCCATCTGACCGGCTGCATAGGCCCGCCCGGCCAGAGCTTCCCGGGTCTCTTCCAACCGAAGCTCCAAGTCCTGGCGCTGGGCCCTCTCCTCCTGCAGCAGTTTCTGGAGCTCACGCAGCATCAAGGCATGGTCACTCTGCTCTTGGGCGCGATCATGCTGCTGTGTGATAAGCCGGGCTTTGGTTTCTGCTATCTGTTCCTGCAACCCCTTCAGTTCTCCCTCCAGCCGGCCCCTCTCCTCCTCTGCTTTTTTACTGGCATCCTCTAAGTCCTGCTTCATCTTCTTTTTGTCCGCCAGGTAAGAAGCTTCCATGCGGGACTTCTCCTGGGTGACTGTAGCTAAAGAGCTGGTCAAAGTAGCCAACTGAGTCTTCAGCTGGTGCAGGCGTTTGTCCACCTCCCCACCCCCAGATGGGCCGTCCCCACTACTACTGCTAACGCCACTCTCTGACCCGCTGGCCTCTTCCAACTTTGGAGGTGGTGGTCCACGGGCCAGTCTGTCATCTTCTACCCCAAACTCACCCTTGGTGCTGGTGAGACTGGCCGCAGTGTCCAGGCTGGCGGCGGTCCCTGTGCTATCCTCGCTGTGAGTGGAGCATCGGTCATCCACAGAGTCAGGAAAGGTGAGGCCTTGAGGCTGCGCACCTGCGAGGCCCACATCCGCCTCGTGGGATACGGACAGTACCTTAATGCTGGCCTCCAGCGCCTCTTTCTCCTTCAGCAGACTTTTATAGGCACGGACTACATCCTTGAGACGTGTCTGGTACTGGAGGAGCTGCTTCTTCTGAGTCTCAATGGTCTCCAGCAGGTCCTTCTTGCTTGGGCCGCCCCCGAAATTCATTCCAACAAACTTCTCCATGAGGGTTCAGGACGGGTTGCTCCACGCCAGGGTTTGGACAGCCTGGGAGAGCTTCACGAAGATGCTAGCGGGGGTTGTATGCGACGGGGAGATAGCTGTCCCCCTCCGCCGCACATCCGCTCCAAGCAGCCGTTCGAGACCGGATGCAGGGCGGCGGGGCAGCAGGGCAGAAACGCTTGCCAGGTCCCAGGCAGGAGGGCGGGGGCGGGTCCTATCCTAGAGGCGGGGCGACGCTGGCACGAGAGGAGCACACTGCCAGGGCTCTCCCGCACTGTCCCAGAAGCCGCTCCGCGCTCCCCGCTCACCCAGCCACAGCAGCACCGGCCGGAACCCGGCGCACGACAGGCCAAAGATTTAAGATGAGCGTAGCTCCATCCCCACTTCCTAACTCTAGCGGGTGGACAACGGCGCTTCCGGGTCTGCTGGAAGTGACGAGAGCGCGAAGTATTAGGCCCCGCCCACTGTGGGCGCGAGGTGGGCGGGGCTACCTCAGCCGGCCGGTGGGAAGAGAACCCAGCAGGGCCGAAAACTGGTCACTCACCGGCGGAGCATCGGTTCTTCTCCACCACAGCAGAGCAAGCAGAGTCGAGTACACCGGAGTCATTTTGGTTTGGTGAAGGCCCCTGATCTTGCCCTAGCGCTAAGATCAGCGAGGGACGGGGGCGACATCGCAATGAGTCCTTACCAAAGACTCGAGTGAAGGACAGGCCCCACTGTTTGGGTGCTCAGTACCGTTGTCCTTAAAGAGGAACAGTTAAGACTGCCATTTAGACCACAAAGATGACAACCCTTTCTAGGACAGTATTTGACACCTAGACAGTGTATAAGGTAATCATTATTACACCTTTCCTGAGTTCTGCTGGGTTCATTTAACAAATATATATAAATAAATATATATAGGCATCATGTCCATTCTAAGTGCCACCTATATTTCAGAAGCTTCACAGGAGTTTTGCTATTTAGTCTTTATAATTATTCTGCTGAGCATCATTAGCACTATTTTACAGATAGTGCAACATGAGGCACAGAGAAGGTAAGTAATACACCAAGGTCACACAGCCTTGGGTTTAGAATCCCATGTAGATCAGCCCGACTCTCAACGTACGAAGTGGTATGCCAGGTGATCACCAGGAAGGGACAAGTTCTTACCCTGAAGGAGCCCACATCTAGAGAAGCAGCAGCCTGCAAACACAAGTATATTCAAAGTGATACTGAAGTTAAGAGGAAGGAGCCCTGTCTAAGGAAGACAGCGCAGGCTGTCAGGGGAAATGCGTTGGAATTTGAAGGGTAAGTACTGATTGTAGAATGTTGTAGAAACAACATTCTAGGCAGAGGGAAAACTTGCAAGGACTCTGGAGCATCAGAGAGTTTGTCTCACCTGGGAAGCATTGAGAATCATTTCAAGGCAGTTGCTTAGGGTATGCAAAGGAGGTGGCAACAGATACTGCTGACACAATAGATGAGCACCCAAATTAAGGTATTTGGATTTTACCTTTGGTTATAAGACACTAAAGGATTTCCATCACGAGAGTGGCATCAAGTCTTGTATGACAAGGTGGAGATACCAAACTGCAGAAGACCATTTTCAGTCATGGGGATCAGATGGTAGTGAAATAGAGCAATGATAACAGGGATGTAAAGAGGCTAATTAAAAAAATGAAATAATGCCATATGCAGCAACATGGATGGACCCAGAGAGTGTCATACTGAATGAAGTAAGTCAGAGAAGGAGAAATATCATATGGCATCCCTTATATGTGGAATCTAAAAAGAAATGATACAAATGAACTTCCTTACAAAATGGAAAACGACTCACGGATTTAGAGAACGAACTTATAGTTGCCCAGAGGGGAAGGGATAGTTAGGGAGTTTGGAATGGACATGCACACACGGCGGCTGCTGCTGTTTAGTCACTGAGTCTTTGCAACCTGATGGACTGTAGCCCACCCGTTTCCTCTGTTCAAGGGATTTCCCAGACAAGAATAGTGGAGTGGGTTGCTATCTCCTTCTCTAGAGGATCTTCCTGACCCAGGAGTCAAACTCCAGTCTCCTGCTTGGCAGGCAGATTCTTGACTAGTAAGCCACCTGGGAAGTCCCTGTATTTAAAATGGATAACCAACAAGGACCTACTGTATAGCACATGGAACTCTGTTCAACATTATGTGACAGCCTGGATGGGAGGGGGGTTGTGGGGAGAATGGTTCCATGTATATGTATGGCTGAGTCCCTTCATTGTTCACCTCAAACTATTACAACACTGTTAAACGGCTATACCCCAACACAAAATTAAAAGTTCAAAATATAAAGATGTTAGGATGGAGGAAAAAAAGGCTAATTGAGAGAGCTAAAGATAACTTGATCACCACTAATTGTGTTATTATATTAGAACTCTTTTAAATGTGCCCTTCGATCTTATAAAAGCCTTCTTAGGAATGTAAGCCTCTGAGGAATAAGAGTCATGTACTCACTCATACTTGACGCCCAAAGTCTGTTCTCTTTACAGAGTGATGATCAGACACTAGAAGTCTTTTGAAACCCAGTTTCTTGGTAGCCCAGATAACATCCAGCTGCATCATACAAAACATTCAGATACATTATCATTTTAATATCATTTTAATCTTCACCATAACCTCATGAGACAATTAGGACAGATATCAGTCTCCTTTTGAAGATGAGAAAATGATAGGTTATGAGTATTGTTGAAATCAAGCCCTCAAAAAAAGGGGGGGAGCAGAACTGGGATTTGAAATGAGGCCTGGAACAATGGCATCTAATGGGTACTCAATAGATATTTATTTAATGAGGGAAGGAAGGAAAAAACGCTGATTCCCAGTTCACCTCACTGCGTCCACTCCACAAGCAATTGATCCTAGAAGCCCGCTGAGAATCCAGAACAGGCAAACCGTCTGTCCTTGCGCCACTGAGCAACCAGTCAGTCCATTCAACCAAGCCAGCATTTGTTTTGTATGTATTGGGTGCGGCACTGACCCAGTCTCTGTCATAAGAGAAATTTAAATTAATTCCTATCTTGCAATTACCCCCTCTGATGCTAAAATCAGTGGGGAAACAACTGGTGAAGCTCTTTGGTGAGAGCCTCCTCACAGGATAGCTGTGCATCAAAAATCGTGGTCCCCAGGTCTGTGGCAGAGTGATGAAGGAGCTTCAGAGAGGCTGCCCGGTGCGACCTGAAAGGCGTTATTGCCAGGGCCTTCTAGGAGAAGGCGGAGTTCTACAGTATACAGGAGTAGGGTCTACGCTGCCCAAAACTGGGGATCTTCCAGTGGTTCTGCTGATTGCGGATTTCTGAAACTAGAGTATTAAGGAACCATGAAGCACATCTTCCTCCACCTGTGGCGTACTCCGCTCGAGAGTCTGCAGTCACTGAACCACCTGCTCCGTTCCAAGTCCCTCGCTGGGAGCTGAGAGGACAAAAGGAAAGAGGAAGATATTTGCACGGAATTTCCGTCCCCCTCCCCCGGGGGGTGATACACACAGTCGAGGCTGCTAAGGTTACCAAGAGCTAAACCGGAGCCCAGTGTGCGTTGGACGCAAAAAAACCAAAGCCCGGCGACCGGCCACTGAAGATGGGAGGGGAGGGCCATTACGGAGCGTCGTAGGCTTTTCTCGGCTTCGCTCGGGTTGCTGGTTCAGCTCCAAGGACCTGACAGGCGTGCTAGAAGCCTGGGGAGACCCAGGCCCTTTCCATCTTTGAAACTGGCGCGCTAGCCGTAGACGCGGTGAAGACTCGCTCAGCTTCGGTCCTCCGGAGCCAGGGCCTGGAGGCGGGGCTGAGGGGCGGGGCTGATGTTTGGGGGCGGGGCTAGAGCGGGGGCTGGCCCGAGGTGACGTAGGGCGGGCCGGGACGCGCGGAGGCGGCGGCGGCACCTCCTCCTCTTGCTGCTGCTGCTGCTGCGCCCCATCCCCCAGCGGCCGGCCGGTTCCAGCCCGCACCCCGCGTCGGTGCCCGCGCCCCCTCCCCCGGCCCCGCCATGGGCCTCACCGTGTCCGCGCTCTTTTCGCGGATCTTCGGGAAGAAGCAGATGCGGATCCTCATGGGTGAGGCAGACCAAGCTCGCGGCCCGGACGCGAGCGCCGGCCCCTGCGCAGCCCTGCCGCCCCCGCGTCCCTCCAGCCCCCGCTCACCCGTGTCTCCGACCCCGAGTCACCCATGTCCTAACCCCCCGGGGGGCACTACTCGGGTGGATCGCGGTCTGCAGCACCGCCCCCGGGGCCTGACACCCGGAGCTGCGGGCCTGGGTGGGGTGAAGCTCCCTGCGCCCCAGCCCGGCTCGTAAGAAGGGAGGATTCCCCGCCCTTGGAGACGACTTTTAAAAGGAGCGCTCGGCCTTTCTCTTGCACCTCTTTGCCCCTCAGTCCTCCGTCGCCCCTAGCCCGCTCTGGGGGCAGGAGTTGCCGCTCCCCACCCCGACAGCCCTCAAGGCCCCGAAGGTAGAGAACAGCGCGCACCTGGAGGCGCCCGGGCTCTCCGCCCCCGTCAGCATCGGCTGTCTTGGCCTCTCCCCTTCCCTGGGCTCTAGGGGGCTCCCTCGCTCTCATCTCCATCCCTGTGCCCCTTTCCGTTGCAGTTGGCTTGGATGCGGCTGGAAAGACCACAATCCTCTACAAACTGAAGTTGGGGGAGATTGTCACCACCATTCCCACCATAGGTGAGTTCGGAGGCGAGGTCGGGAGGATCGGGAGCGCGGCGGGGGCCCTTCCGAGTATCTGCTCGGTATTCTGCCCCAGGCCTTTATCTGCCGGGAACTGACTCTGACATCGGATCCTGCTACCTGAGAAGTGGGTCAGGGTATTTCTATGCGCGGGATGGATGTGACCTAGCGCCGCCCGGTCTGTGGACTGTCGGGCCTCTTGGGGTTCTTTTCCCTGGGGCCTCGATCGTTGCCTTCTGGTTTTGTGTCCCTCCTGAGTCCACTTAGTGTTAATGAGTTCTTTCCTTTCAGTACTTTTGCCTCATATGTTGTACCATTATCTGCAGGCTTCAATGTGGAAACAGTGGAATACAAGAACATCTGTTTCACAGTCTGGGACGTGGGAGGCCAGGACAAGATTCGGCCTCTGTGGCGGCACTACTTCCAGAACACTCAGGTTGGGGCTATCCCACCCCCAGGGGAAGAGGTGTTAGGGTTAGGAGGCTGAGGTGTTGGCCCTGAGCCAGGAAAAAAACCCTTACAGCCTCTCACCCTCATTTGTAGGCGAGCCTCTCCTCATCCTTCAGATTGCCCTTATACTTCGAGACTTAGCCAGCCACCTTCTGCTTCTCCCTAGAAGCAGAGTTCTGAATCCAAGCTGCCTGATTTAGGGCTCATCACGTCTTTCCCTGTTCCCTCGCACATCTTTTTGCTAGACCGCTTGCCTGAGGGCAGAGGCTGCATCCGTTGCAGGGTGTCTCCAGTTTGTGCTAGAATGTCTGCAGATCGTTATGGAAGTTTACTAGATGAGCAGGCTTTCGACACAATTAAAGACGGGCAGAAGAGCAAAGGATCCAGAGGAGGATGTGTGTGTCCCAGACTCCGGAGTTAGCTCCTCCTTCCTGTCTTCCTTTGCACCCAGGGCCTCATCTTCGTGGTGGATAGTAATGACCGAGAGCGCGTCCAGGAATCTGCTGACGAACTCCAGAAGATGGTGAGCACCCAGAGCCCCGGGGAAGAGAAGTCTCTGTGCCCCGGTGTGAGAGTCAGAAAGTGCCTCACGGGCGGCGAACGTACCTTTCTCTTTGTGGGCACAGTCACTAGAAGTAACTCCCCCTGTTTTGAATCAGGGTCAGGTAGAAAGTATAAGACTGATTTTTCCCCTGAATTTTCTCTCCTGTCTTCACAGCTGAGTCTGAGAAATTATGTGGGGAGGGGGAGTTATACCAGGTGGAGGGAAACATCCTCTTAAGTTCTTGTTTTGCCATTTGGAAATGTCATTTTGACTAGGGCAAGTAGTCTAATTAGAAAAAGACCCTTGGTGGACTAAAGGCCAAAATGGCCTTAAGCAGTTGGTAACTCTCTGTCTTGTGTTCAGTAGATGACACAGTATTCTGTTTTTCCCACAAATATGCTAGAAGGTAGAAGGGGGATGGGGGCTCCCATGCACAGCTGCGTTCCACCCACCCCCTTCCCCTCCCCCAGCTGCAGGAGGACGAACTGCGGGATGCGGTGCTGCTGGTGTTTGCCAACAAGCAGGACATGCCCAACGCCATGCCCGTGAGCGAGCTGACCGACAAGCTGGGGCTACAGCACTTGCGAAGCCGCACGGTGAGGGCCTGCCTGGCCCCAGGAAGCCCCAGGCCTGGCGGGAAACAAAGGCATCTCCTTTGTTTTCCCTGCCGCTGACCTCTTTCTTTCCCCCTCCCCACAGTGGTACGTCCAGGCCACCTGTGCCACCCAAGGCACAGGCTTGTACGACGGGCTGGACTGGCTGTCCCATGAGCTGTCAAAGCGCTAGCCAGCCAGGGGCCGGCCCCTGCTGCCCGGAAGCTCCCGCGTGCATCATCCCGGGAGGACCAGACTCCCGGACTCCTCAGGCAGTGCCCTTCCCTCCCAGCTCCTCCTCCCCCGCAGACACAGGCCACTGCTCCTGCCTGCATGTTCTCTCTCTTTTGGGAGCCTGGAGCCCCGCTCTCTGGGCATGGAGGGATCTGATCTCCTGCCCGCTGGGACCTGTGGGAAGGGGTTTCCAGGGCCAAGGCCCCTTCTTCCAGAGGAGGAGCAGGGATCTGGGTTTAGTTTTTTTTCTTCCATTTCAGTTGTACCCTTTGGGCCAGGTGGGGAGGGGAGGTGAGGGCTCCGGGTGGTGCTATGATGTGGCACTGGATATTGAGTAATAAATTTGCTGTGGTTTGTACTCTGTGTTGTTTGTAGCCTACAAATGGGGGGCTGGGTTACTGGCTGCAAAGATAATATGGTCGTGGTGGGGGCAGGGTTCAAAGTTGCTAGGGCTTCCCCGGTGGCTCAGCGGTAAAGAATCCACCTGCCAATGCAGGAGACACAGGTTCAGTCCCTGGGTCGGGATGATCCCCTGGAGGGAGGACATGGCAACCCACTCCAGTTTTCTTGCCTGTGAAATCCCGTGGACAGAGGAGTCTGGCGGGCTGCAGGCCATGGGGTCTCGAGAGTCAGACATGACTGAGAGACTAAACGACAGCCATGACAAAGCAGCTAAGGCTGCCAAGCCAGCCCCTTACCCAAGCACACACACTCGACCTTATACCTCAGCTTCTCCCTCCTTTTACTCTCAAGACTAGAAGTATTTAGGGCCTCCAGTGGAGGAAATTCCATTCCTTCCCCAATTCCATGGGGCCTTTGCTGCTGGTAACAGGCTCTATCTTCATGGGTTGGTAAACCACCTGACTCCCATTTGCCATCCACCTCCCAGCTGCTTAGAGCAGTGCTTAATGATGACTATGCACATTGAAACTTGAAGCAGGGAGAATATTAAGAATAAGGGCCCTGAGGCACACTTCTGAAAATGATTCTTTAGGACTGGTCTGAGACCCAAGAATCTGCATCTCTAAAACTAGCCTGGTGATTCTGTCACTCACAGTCTGTTGGCCTTATTTTATAAAACCTTGGTAGGGCTTCCTTGGTGGCTCAGATGGTAAAGAATCCACCTGCAATATGGGAGGCCTGGATTCGATCCCTGGGTTGGGAAGATCCCCTGGAGGAGGGCATGGTAACCCACTCCAGTACTCTTGCCTGGAGGACCCCCATGAACAGAGGAGCCTGGCAGGCTACAGTCCATGGGTCGCAAACAGTAGGACAGGACTGAGTGACTAAGTGCAGGCAGGGTCTGGGGAGGGCTCCCCAGGTGGCACTAGTGGTAAAGAACCCACCCGCCAGGGCAGGAGATGTAAGAGACATGGATTCCATCCCTGGGACAGGAAGATCCCCTAGAGGAGGGCTTAGCAACCCACTCCAGTATACTTGCCTGGAGAATCCCCATGGACAGAGGAGCCTGGTGGGCTATAGTCTATAGGGTCTCAAAGAGTCAGTCAGGACTAAAGTGACTTAGCATGCACACAGGGCACGGAGATTATAGTCCCCTACTGTGCACCACTGCAGCTCTTTCTACCTAGGGAGATTCCACCTACAGGGAACAGGAAGATACGTGTACAGGACCAAGTGTGTGGAGCATTCTCCAAGTGTGGTTCACTCTGCCTTTTTCCCTTTGCATGCCAGCAAAGCTCAACAGACCCACCATCACCACCACTGTTTCTTTTGACCTTTCTCCCTTCTTATTTCATGTTGTCGGTTTCTCCAGGTGCTGGACTGGTTTTCTGCAGGAGCTTTAGAGGCAGTGGGTTCTGGAGGCTCCTGGCCAGCGGACACTGGTGAGGGAAGGGCTGGTATCTTTAGGGGCGACCTGGCTGGCTGCCAGCAGCAGTGCCCTTGGGGACTGAGGAGGGTGCCCTGTGCCCATCCCAACCTGGGCCATTCTCCTTACTCTGCCCCCAAGCCAGCCCTTTCTGATGAGCATGAGTAATCTGACCCTTGATGAGTATCTAGGGTTTCCTTACACTCGCTGAAAAGTATCTCCTGAGACCATTCGGCCTCATCCACCCAAGAGCCATAAAAGTTAATAGATTCTTCTTGGATATCTTGAATTCTAAACACACTTGAGCCCCAAGGGAGCCAGGCAGAATCCACTTCCTAGAAAGGAAAGAGGTTGATTTCTATCCTGTGATTAAAATGAGGCACACAAGTGAAGAAGGGAGAGACTTGCCTGAAATCACATGTGGTCGTTGGCCCAGGCTGAGTTCTGATTCCCGGACTGAGCTACCTTGATGCCTGGAGGAATGCAGGGAGGTGAGTGCCAGAGGCTCTGGACCCACTTCCTCTGGATTGATGCTGCTGGGTCAGTGCCCTTTCCCCTCTATGGTGGGACAAGGGGCAGCCCCCACAGTCACAATGCTCCCGGGTCACAGAGGCGCTGGGCCCTGGGCCAGCCTCTGCCTGAGAAGTTCACTCTGGGAACATCTTCCGGTGGGTACTAAGGGCCTGATTCCAGGCCCTATGGCCTGTGGAACCTCACCACTGGGGGGAAGGCTGGGCCCGACTGAGTCATCACCTGTGGGGCTGGCCCCATGGAGGAGGTGGAGTGGACGCCAAGACAACCCAGGGCTGAGGACCTAAGGGTTGGGCTCATCAGCTGGGCAGGATCCTACCTCACTTATGAACCATATAAGAATACAGTCACGGCTACGGCAAAGGGCTTGGGCCGGAGACAGGTAACAGAGCAAACCTGCACTGGAACCCTTTTTCCTGGTAGCCAAGCTGTGGGTGTGTGTGTCTGTGTGTGTGCACACGTGGATATATTTTCAATCTAATCACTTTTCTAGCCTCTGCCATTGTGAGGGCAAGCCTAGCTTTTGCTCACAGGCCTCCATTGCTCCATCTCCCTGTCTCTAAGCCTGTCCCACGTGGTGAAGCCTCAGTCCTGGCTTTGCTACCCTGTCTTGCTCTGGCTGCTCCCCATCCTCTATCCCAGCACAGAAGAGTTGTGTTATCACCAAAAGGAGAGGAGGAGAGCCCAAGCTAGAAGGCAGGATTGTAGGCGTCCGGGGAGGTTGCACCAGTGGAGTTACTGCAAGTTCTGCATCTTGGTTGTAATTTGAGAATGGGGTACTCTAGAAGCCACTGGAGAGTTGGGCCTCATTTTAAAGAGGGCTGTAGGCACCTCTGGGATGGTGCTAGAGAGAGAGGCAGTAACAAGTTCCTCTTGCTTATAACAAAGCTGATCACAGCTGAAACAGACAATTGCATCTTGACTGTCTGTGCTTCCATCCTCATCCCCGGAACCCGTGGCCTGCCTGTCAAAGGTCTTGCTTTTCTCCTGCTGTGTTGAAGAAGTGGTTCTGGTGGATGGATGTGTTGGCTGATTGTGCTGTCCAGGGGAAATAGTGAGAAAAGACAGAAGAAAGACTTAACCCAAAGCTTTTATTGGAAAATTAGGTATTTAAGGAAGTGATCAAGAAAGAGAGAGGGAGTTTTACCTTCCATTACCTGGAGGAAGTGGGTACCTACAGTGTCCCTTGGGATCTTGAGAAGCCCTTTGGCGCCAGTGGTGGAAGTGCCCTGAGATCTTTTGATTACCACTGGATGAGAGAGTAGAAGAGAGGACAGTTAGGAGGCCTATGTGGAGGGAAGGTGGTTGATCTCAGTGAAGGTCCTGGAGCGATGCCAGGGATGATGGATAGAGGGCTAGCCTCTTTGTAGGACTAATTTCCCTCTTCCTCTCGTTGCCTCCAGACCTGGGAGATCCTAGTGAGCAATCAGCATGACACACAGGCTGTGGTACGACTAAGAAGCTTGCAGGGTCTCTACCTTCTGTGTGAGGCAGACGGTTCTCTGTGCTACGGGCGGCCAAGGACAAGCCATCATGGGTGCTTCCTCATCCGTTTCCACCGCAACGGTCAGTGGACCCTCCAGTGCATCATCAGCGGCCGCTACCTGGAATCCGATGGCGAGGATGTTTTCTGTACCTCCAGGGTCCTCTCAGCTTACCACATGTGGACCCCCCGGCCAGCCCTGCACGTCCACGTGATCCTCTTCAGCCCCCTCAACCACTGCTATGCCCGGGCTGACCCTACCATGGGCCGAGTCTGGGTCGATGCACCAATTCCCTGTCTGGAGGAATGCGGCTTCCTGTTGCACTTCCAAGATGGATGCTACCACCTGGAGACCTCTGCACACACCTTCTTGTCCCACTTAGACCGGCTGGTCTCCCAACCCTCCACACAGACAGCTTTTCACATGCAAGTGCGTCCTGGAGGGCTCGTGGCGCTGAGCGATGGGGAGGGAGGCATGCTGTATCCACAGGGCACACGCCTGCTCCTGAGTCTGGGCTCCAGTCCACATGGAGGCGAGGAGTGGTTCATCCTACAGCGCTGCCCGACGTGGGTCAGCCTCATGTCCAAGGCTCGGAGGTTCCTCTCCGTCGTCTATGGCAAGTGCTGGGTCTAACGCAGCCACAGGGGGCGGGAGGGCTGGTTTCTTAAAAGAGGAAAATGTGTTTGGGATCAGAGAGGATTTTTTAACCTGGTGATTAAGGAAGATCCTGAGGTCCCCAGAGGATCTCTGATGCCATGGAGATGGGCTTTAAAGTAGGGTCACAGACTTACGAGAGAAGTGGCCTGGGTCTTCTCCAGGCTACTACGGGCCAAGATGAGAAAGGCTGAGGAGGGAAAGCAGAGGGAATGCCAGTCATTCAGTGTGGAGGAGGAGCTGAGACTGAGACTGAGGCCAGACTCAGGCTTCTTCTGACATCTTCCTCTATAGATGTGGAGGTGTGTGCTGCCTCTGAGCACGTAAGCCCAATGTCATTGTTCCAGTTTGAATGTGACAACGAGACCCCCACCTTGCAGCTTCGTTCAGCCAATGGCTGCTACCTAGCCCAGGTGAGACTTTGACTTTCTGGACAAGAGAACCCTTAAGCCCTGAAATCTCCCTCCCTAAACTCGCTTTCTCCTTCTTCAGGGAAGATGATCTGATGATGAGATGAAGTGTGGAGGCCCTTATCAATAAACTCTCATTTTCATCCAGTGGGCACACTTTCATCCAATCAGGTCTCTTTTAAAAAAAGAAAATTTAAAAACACTTTATTGAGGCATGACTTACACATAATAAAAAGCTCACATTTTAAGTGTAGGATTCAATAAATTTTGACAAATGTATACAATCATGCTGCAACCGTGTCACAAGTTAGAAAATATTTCTGTCATCACAGAAATTCCCCTCTGGCCCTCTTCTGTACCACCAATATGCATTCTGTAACTACAGATTAGATATGCTTTCTCTTGAATTTCATATAAATGGAATCATACAGTATTACAGTATATATGCTTCTTTCATTCAGGATAATGTTTTTGAAATTCGTCCATGATGTCACATGTATCAGTAGTTTGTTCCTTTTTATTGATGGATTGTATTCCATAACACTACTCACAAACACAAACATAATTTGCTTATACCCTCACTTATTGATGAATACTTGAATTGTTTCCAGTTTGGGCCATTGTAAACAAAGTTACTATGGACATTCATGTACAAGCCTTTTTGTGGGCCTGTGCTTTAGGCAAATAGGTAGGAGTAGAATTATTGGGTCATATGATAAATGTGTATTTAATGTCTTAAGAAAATTTCAAGCAATTTTCCAAAGTCACTGTACTGCTTTATGTTCTCACTAGTAATGTATGAGAGTTCTAATTGCTCCATCTCACCAACACTAGGTCTTATCTGTCTTCTTAATTTTAGCCACTCTAAAATTAATTGTGTAATGCCTATTTTATTGTGGCTTTAATTTGGATTTCCCTTATATTAATAAATTTGAGCATCTTTTCATGAGCCTATTGGTCATTTGTAGATCTTCTCTGTGAGGTGTCTGATCAACTCTTTTGCCTGTTTGTTATTATGTTGTTTGTCTTTTTATTGAGTTGTCAGAGTTTTGGTGTGTTCCAAACTAAAGTCCTTTGTCAGATTTATACATTGTAAACATTTTCTCACAGTCTATGACCGATCTTTTCATATGATTAATAGTGTGTTTCGAGCACCAAATTTTTAATTTTGATGAAGTCCAGTTTCTCCATTTTATAAGTGGTTAGTACTTTTTTTTTTCTTTTTTGAGGTAAGAAATCATTGCCTACCTCAAAGTTGCAAAGAAGTTCTGTGTTTTCTTCTAGATGTTTTATAGGTTGACTTTCACTTTTATGTCTATGCTCCACTTTGAAATGATTTTGGAGCCTAGGCCAAAGTTCATTTCTCTCCATATGGGACACAGCACAGACTGGAGAAGTGGGAGAGATGAGCTCACAACATGTTTTCCAAAAAAGCATCTGAAGGCATAAGCATACCCTGAGAGAATTAAAAAAAAAAAAAAAAAAAAAAAAGAGCTAGAGGGTGGAATATGGGAAGGAGACTCTAAGAATAAAAATAACAAGAAAAAAGCTGACACTTTGAGTCCTTGCTTCCCTTCTCTGTTCCCAACATTCTCCTCAGAGGCGCCATAGGGCAGTGATGGCTGATGGGCACCCAATGGAATGTGAAACCTTCTTTCGCATACACTGGAACTGTGGCAGGATCCTCCTGCAGTCTCCCAATGGACGCTTCCTGTGCATCGCAGCCAATGGCCTGTTGATGTCCAGTGCTACCATTCCAGGTAAGCGAAGTAGCCCCTGCCAGGTTATTCCAAGGCAGAGTCGCTTTCAGAGGGAGCTTGGTAGAAGCTATGGTAGAAAGTTACAGTTATGGTAGAAAGACCACCACGGCTGGGGGCAGAAGATTCGGGTCTGTATTACCTGCTGCATCACCAACTCAGTGGACATGAATTTGAGCAAACTCCGAGAGACAGTGAAGGACCGGGGAACCTGGTGTGCTGCAGTCCACGGGGTCGCAGAGTCGGATACCACTTAGCAACTGGACAAAAACAACAACCTGCTGAGTCACTGACTTTTCATCATCACTTGGGGAACCCCCTTATCTGAGGTTCAGTTTCATTGTCTCTATCATCAGTGGAGGTGATAGCCAACCTGTCTGCCTCAGAGGTTTATCATGAAGATTAAATAGATTCACTCATCTCAAAGGAAGGAAGAATATTAAAATTTCTTAGCCTCCATGCTAGAATGAGTGCTTTCATAAACATTTCACGAGAACCTAGCATGAGACCTGGCACATAATAACTGTTCACTAAATATCAGGATATTGATGATATCCTTTTGCCATCAGGTCCCGTCTCCCTGCTTCCACCTGGGAAAGCATCTAGAGACAGCCCATCCAAATAACTTCTTCTTGTTTCTATCAGGCCCAAATGAGGAATTTGGGATTCGATTAGCCAACCGCCCCTTCCTCGCCTTGCGGGGTCGGTATGGGTATGTGGGTACCTCATCAGAACACGACCTCCTGCAGTGCAATATGGATCAGCCAGACTGCATTCACCTGCTGCCCTGCCGCCAGGGCATCTACCACTTCCAAGGTGAGTAGATCCACTTCCTCACCCCTGGCTTCACGATCTAGCCCAGCCTTAACCTCAACTAAGACTTCAGGAACTGCCATTCAGGGCCCACTTTTCATAGGAGAAAAAAACAGAGTTTCTGTTCGCTCTTACACTTCAAGGCTCCTGGAGTGGGCTGACAGAACAGAACAGAACAGTGGCCTCCTATATTCCCAGAGAGGGACCCACCAAGACAGGCAGGGTAGGGCAGTCTGGGAGGGGTTGATGGGCCTCCTGGGAGCCCCTTCGGAGGTTGTACTGAGAGAGACCCCCCCAACTCCAGAATGGCCCACCAATCTGAGCTCTTCCCTCCCCAGCACAGGGTGGATCCTTCTGGTCAATAACATCCTTCGGCACCTTTCGGCCGTGGGGAAAGTTCGCCCTCAACTTCTGTATCGAGCTTCAGGGCAGCAACTTGCTCACGGTGCTGGCACCCAATGGCTTCTACATGCGATCCGACCGAAGTGGTACCCTGTTGGCAGACAGCGAAGACATTACCAAAGAGTGTATTTGGGAATTTTAGGTAAGGACCCAGGGGTCTGGGAGCAGGAGCTGATGAGGAGCAGCAGAAGGGAGGAGGGTGCAGAGGCATGTGAGAGCAAGACCAATATGCACCCCAGGCTGGCATCTGTCCCATGGCTGGATCCACTCCAGACCTTTATCCAAATCCAGGCCTTTTCTCATGGGGCTTCTAGACCTAGACTTGCTGGAGAGAGGAGGAGTCAGATCTAGGTTTCTCACTATTACATCACACTGACTCTGTGCTTGCAAGTCAGACTGCAGGGGACAAGATGAGGGGGTATTTGTGTATCTGTCTCTCTTCCTTAAGAGACAGAGATTTTCCCCCTCTGTAGGGAAGACTGGTAACTTTAAGAGGTATCCTTTCCATCCTAGGTACTTTCTACCCCTATACCTCAGATCCTTGGGGGGTACTAATGGCACCCAGATTTATCTGCAGCCTGATCCTTCTCCTGAAGTCTAACCTCATCTCTTTCCAACTTTCTGATTGCTGGTTGACTTGACTTCATCCTGCCGTCTACTCCAAATGAGCCTCCTCACCCTCCCCTACAAAGGTGACCCTTCCTGCCCTCCCCATGGCCATGGAGGGCACCACCATCCTCTCAAACACTCAGGCTCAAGATCCAGCGCCAACTCTGCTTCCTTCCTTGTATTCCCTTCACCAAACCCTGAAAACTCCAGTATTTCCTTGGCAGAGCCTCTTGAGTGCTTCAGTTCAGTTCAGTTCAGTTCATTTCAGTCACTCAGTCATGTCCCACTCTTTGCAACCCCATGGACCGCAGCATGCCAGGCCTCCCTGTGCATCACCAACTCCCGGAGTTTACCCAAACTCATGTCCATTGAGTCGGTGCTGCCATCCAACAATTTCATCCTCTGTCATCCCCTTCTCCTACTGCCCCCAATCCCTCCCAGCATCAGGGTCTTTTCAAATGAGTCAGCTCTTCGCATCAGGTGGTCAAAGTATTGGGGTTTCAGCTTCAACATCAGTCCTTCCAGTTGACACCCAGGACTGATCTCCTTTAGGATGGACTGGTTGGATCTCCTTGTAGTCCAAGGGCCTCTCAAGAGTCTTCTCTAACACCACAGTTCAAAAGCATCCATTCTTTGGTGCTCAGCTTTCTTTATAGTCCAACTCTCACATCCATACATGACCACTGGAAAAACCATAGCCTTGACCAGTCAGACCTTTGTTGGCAAAGTAATGTCTCTGCTTTTTAATGTGCTGTCTAGGTTGGTCCTAGCTTGCTCCTTAGTAATTACCATAATTTCTGTCACAATTGTGTGGCAGGCTTTCCACCAAGAGCCTGCAGTACAACAAGGGCTCCCCAGCCACCAGGCCCATCCCCACCTGATCTCTTCTTCACCGTAAGTCCACTTTTCTAAGATGCTGCCTCTATTCCATCTTTTCCTGCTCATAACTCTTAGCCTTATCCCTTCTCAATCATCCTCTCTCCATCCAAGCCAGGAGGATGTTGTAGAAAGAGATTCAGTTTTGATATTATATAGACCTGGAACCAAAACTAGCAAGGCATAGTCCTTACTAGCTCTGTAACCCCAGGGAAATTGCTCTAACATTTCTAGGCCTTGGTTTCCTTATCTGTAAAATGGGGATAATGTCTGCTTCATAGGGTGGTAGGAGGGTTCAGTGACTGTATACCTCTAGATAGAGATCCCCATATTCATTCACTCTTTTCCTTCATCTTCTATTGACTACGTAAACCCTTTAATTATGGCAAAGTGGAAAACAAAAGGAAATCCCACTAAGTTGTTTCCTTATCTATTCCATGAAGGATTTGGATTGCACTAGATTTCTCAGACTCTTTCCAGGCCTGACATTCTAGTAGACACTCCATCAAAGTGGTTAAGAGTACATTTCTGGACTCAGAACTGGGTTCTAATTGATGCTTACTAGCAAAACTGGTTACTTGACCTTGGGCCAATGAACCTCTCAAAGTCTGTTTCTTGTAGGTGAAATGGGAATATAGTGTGCCTCTCATGGGATTATTGTGTTACATGAGCTGATGACAGTGAAATGCTTAGTAAACAACTTGGCACCTTGCACATCCTCACTCCATCAGATGTCTTCTTCAAGTCTGTTTGAATTCTTAGGAAGTCTAACCTGTTGGTTGTAGTCTCCATGTGAATTCTGGTGGTATTTTGCACCATTTATTGGATTTTTCAAAATCCCTTCTACTGCTCTTTCCTATAAACTAACCTCTCCTCTGTCCCTGTGGCCCTTCATCAAGAAAGGAACAAATGACTTTATCTTCTCTCTTCCCACTGGGTCTCACCAGGTTTTTTTCCTAAATGCTAGAAATCAGCAAATGACCACCTGAAGGTTTCTATTTCCTCTTTCCTCCCCAGGTCAACAGGATGCCACCTACCAAAATCCAAATCTTCCAGGAGAAACTACTACACTAAAGCAAACAGGAACCCCAGAGTCAAGATCCATGAGAAGAATATCTGTAACACAACTTTTCCTACCCAGTTTAGCAAAGCACCTGTTTCGAGCAACAATACATCACAAACGGCCACCCCCAAGACCCTGGTGTGCATCTGACTTGAAAGTAGAGGTGTGAATGTGGGTGGCAACTGAGACTCCAGGTCACTCCAAGTGGTGTCCAGAAGAGGGGAGACCAAATGGTAACCTGTTCTTCCACTGATTCTCCCCATCCCCTCCAGAACCACTAGATTTTTCCCAGCGATCCCATGAGGAATAAGCCTCGCCCTGAAGGATTCACAATCCAGATATGACTAGATGTCCTTTTGGTTTAGGATAAAGGAAGATTTACTAATCCTATAGGCACAAGGTAGTTGTAATGACAGCTTATGCATATATAGCCCACTCTCCCTCCACAGCTTACCGACCATCCCACCTTATCATTTCCTTTTGATCCTGTCAGTAGGACGCAACAGGTTTTTTTCTCCATCACTGCCCACCATTTATAGGAAGCTGAAGTGATTTGCCTGTGACTGGGACCTCTGATACAATTCTTCAATTAGAGTAGACCCTGATGCCCATGACTCTTTCCATCAAAACAGAGCTTCCAAAATGGTTGTCTTTCTTGCGCTGTCTTCATAACCTTGGCCCTTAGTGGCATACCATCTGCCCCATTAATGCCTTTCTTAACATAGGCTCTTAAGTACATTTATTTAGAAAGGGATATTTTAATCACTATCATAAAATGGAAGACCAGAATCACTTGCCATGAGCAGAAGTGAAGTGAAAGTTGCTCAGTCGTGTCTGACTCTCTGCAACCCCATGATTGTACGGTCCATGAAATTCTCCAGGCCAGAATACTAAACTGGGTAGACTTTCCCTTCTCCAGGGGATCTTCCCAACCCAGGGATCGAACCCAGGTCTCCCACATTGCAGGCAGATTCTTTACCAGCTGAGCCACAAGGGAAGTCCAAGAATACTGGGGTGGGTAAACTATCTATCCCTTCTTCAGTGGATCTTCCCAACCAAGGAATCGAACCAGGGTCTCCTGCATTGCAGGTGGATTATTTACCAACTGAGCTATCAGGGAAGCCATGAATAGAAAATGACCATAAAAATGAATACACTGAAGACAAAAAAAAAAAATACAGGTCATGCTCTGTTATCCTTGGAATTTCATGCTAGAGCTGTGCTATCACGTGGAACTCTCTGTGCTGATGGAAATGTTCTATAATGTTTACTGCCCAACACAGTAGCCACAGGCACATGTGACTACTTCCCAGGTGACTTAGTGGGTAAAGAATCCGCCTACTAATGCAGGAGATGCAGAAGACTCAGGTTCAATCCCTGAGTCCAGAAGATCCCCTGGAGGAGGGCATGGCAACCTGCTCCAGTATTCTTGCCTGGAGAATCCCATGGACAGCAGAGCCTGGTGGGCTACAGTCCATGGGGTTGCAAAGAGTCAGATACAACAGAAGCGACTGAGCACACACACAGTGTGAGTGAGGAGCTGAATTCTTCATTTTGTTTCATTTTAATCACTTAAATAGCCACATGTGGTTGGTGGCTACTTTTACTGGCAGCACAGCTCTAGATTATTTGATGATAAAGAGACTTATTGAAGGATAACTTCTGGACCAGTACCTGTTGCAGATGGGAGTAAATAAACTCCGTCCTGACCCTCACTTTGCACCACCATCATTCCATCCCCATCTCTTCAAAAAGGAAAGAATTTGGAGAGATGAGCTTACCCCGCACTACAAATATCCCCTCTATCACTTTCCTCTGTGTCCCTCTCTTTTCTTACATCCCTAGGTTTCCCAGGAGGAGCCTGGAGATTTCTCTCTAGGGAGACAAAATTGAGACGATTTGGAACTTACAGAAAAGAAGAAGCAAGCAAACATGCCCCAGGAGCACGTATAAAGGGATGAGCAGAATATAAAAAGGGGCATTTCACTATGCAGAAAATACATATGCAATTAAAGAGTTCATATGTCTCTTCTTAGATTAAGGAATTATTAGACATTTTCTTAGATGTGGTCATGGTGTTGTGGTAATGTAAGAAAACTTCCCTTATTTTTTGGAGATGCATGCTGGAGGACTCAGTGGTGACAGGCCATGAGGTGCTATCAGTATCTGTATGTGTGCACACGTGTGTGCATACGTGTGGGTATATGAGCACCAAAACACCAAGGCAGATACATATACATACATGTGCAGATACATACATATATACAGAGATTAGTTAGATTGGATGGATAGACAGTAGCTAGATGCATAGTATATAAACACATAAGTATATTAGATGATAGCTAGCTAGATATACATTTTCATAGATAGGTATTTAGATAGACAGAGGGCAAACTGTTTATAATTGTTAAATGTAGGGATGGGATTATGAGTAGTCACTTTAAAAACACGATGGACAACAGAACTACTGCCAATTTTAAAAATGTTTTTATTACTGCCAACTGGAAGCCTCGTAAGGCCAATGTGACGTGGGTGGGCACAGCCTCTCCACTCAAGTGCCACACAAGAGGGGCAAGGCCCACAGACAAGGAGGGGACACAGGAAGGCAGAGGGGCAGTGCCCTGCTCGGACAAGTGGGGTCAGATCCTCCCCACCACATCTCCCTTCCACACTGAGCCTCCTCCCTCATCCCAGACCTCGCACTGGGGAGCCAGGCCAGTGCAAGGCCTGATGGGCACCAAGACTGGCGATGGGGGCAGCGGAAGGAAGGGCAAGGATGGCAAAGCAGGATGGAGTCCAGGGAGCTCAGCTGTGGGGGGCAGGTAGCCTGCAAGGATGAAGAGAGTTTGAGCTTGGGCTTTTTGTTGGCCCCCCAGCCCCCCAAGTCACTGATGGGGAGAGAGGCAGATGTTGGCTCTTTACCCTGGATATATACACTCAGGTCCCAATCCCGCCCTGTCTTCCTGCTACAGCTGTCAATGGCAGTATACACTCAGGGGTGCTAGTCTCCCCAACTCTGTGGGCCATGCAAGGAATGAGGAAAGCTGTATTGAGGTTCCACTGATAACCCCGACTGGAGATCGGGCCTTCCGGTGGGTCAAGGAGTTGGTTTGCCTTCCCCACACCCTGTAGGAGTGCGGCCTGGCACGGATTCTTACCCCAGCGGGACTGGAGACAGGCTTGTGGTGAGGTGTCACTCAGACACCCCTCAGATGCTGTCCCCCAGCACAGCGGATAGCTGGAGGGACCCAAGGATTCCAGGGTAGGTAGGACTGCTGTGGACACACTGCCGGGGGACTGCTGGGAAAGCAAGAGGAAGCCCACAGCTGCCAGCGATGCCTCCTGTTTAGCACGACCAGGACCCCTGCCCCCAGGCTGTATCTTGAACAACTTCAGGGGGAGCCATTCACACAGTAGACTATGAGGATGGCACTCCCTGGAAGCGTGCCCTGTGGGGGCCAGGGGCATCGTGAATTCTAGCTCAGGCCTCCACTGGGAATGGGAGGAGCAGTGACCCCTTTGGCCTTCCCAGTTCACAAACTCCCCCTCCTCCTGGATACCTGTGCAGAGAAGATTCCTGGGGAGGCACTTGGTACAGTCAGACCCGGGGAACCACCTACAAGGTAAGGGAGAATCTACTCAGCAGGAGGAACAAGGGTCTGCGGAGCAGGGGGTGGTGGTGAGAGGCAGGGGAAGTTTTACGAAAGGCAATGACTTCCGGCAGGGGTGGGAGGGGGTAGATGTTACAGCCCTAAACTGCCTCCTCCCCAAGGCGGGGTCTTAAAAGACTGGGGAAGAAGGATTAGTTCCCAGGAATGATCGGGGGCTGTGCAGCCCTGAAGAGCAAGGATTATGTGTGTCCAGCATACAACACAAGGTCTGATGCGTGGGATGTGCCAAGTAAATGTTCGGTGGATGGATAGATGGAAGGAAAGATAGGTGGATGAATGGATGGAAAGATAGGTGGATGAATGGATAGAAGGAAGGAAGGGAAAGGTAAGTGGATGGATGGATAGATGGACAAATGGAAGGAAAGGAAGGAAGAGAAATGTGAACGGATGGAAGGAAGGAAAGGGAAGAAAGGAAGGAAGGAAGAGAAAGGTGAGTGGATGGATGAGTGGATGGATGGGCAGAGAAATCACCTGGAAACTGCATCTCCCACTTGAGCTTCTCTTGTCGGCGCCATTTGGCTCTTCGGTTGGAAAACCAGATCTGAGGGAGGGCAGAAACCATGCAGCTGACTGTGCGCTCCAGGGCCCAGCACTTACTGTTCTCACCCACGTGTTCCTGACCTGGACTCAGAGAGCAGACCCTTCCCCAGACCCGACCTCCCTGCTTCCTGCTCTGGCCTTTGCTCTCTGACCCCTTCCTCAGCACCAAGGCTTGGAGGGGGAGGAGGGGAGAGCAATCAGCAGCAGGGGAACACGGAGGGGCTCATTTCTGCTCCAAACAAGCCGGTCTCCCCCTTCCCGCCCCCTTCTCTACTGCACCAGAGCCCAAAGACTGCCTGGCCCAGACTCTGTCCTTGGGGTCTGTGCGCGCAGTGCGGCCGGGCTCACTCACCCTCACCGTGTCCTCAGGCAGAGAGGTGGCTGCAGCCAGTTTCCCACGGGCCACTGAATCAGGGTACTGCCCACGCTGGAATTCTGCAGAGATGGAGGCTCACACGGCAAGGGCACGGGGAGAGGAGCAAGGCCTGCCGCCCCCTCAGCAACACCCCCCCAACTCCCACCCCGCCTGGGACAACGCTGAACTGCCCTCCTCCTGGAGGCAGGGCCACCTGCAGCCTCCAGCGCTCAGCCGTGGCCCACAGGCCTCCGGGTCCTCACCTCCATGGCCCACATCCACCCAGCCCCGGCACCTTTCTCCAGCGCCTCGGCTTGTCCTGGGGAAAAGATCGTCCGATTCCGGTGGCCAGTTCCTGGGTGGGGACCCCGGGGAGCCTCAGAGTCACTAGGCGGAGTTCGAGGAATTGGACCCAAACCGGCTGCAAAGGGAGACGGTAGCTGGAGTGGGTTTGCGACAGTGATTCCTCTGGGGCTATGGGGCCGGGGCAGTGTGGCTATAGAGAGGAGCTGCACCGCTGGGACATCCACCTGGACTCGGGGGTTGCTGCAGGGGTGCTGGGTGAGGGGCACACTCCATACTGTGGTGGGCGCATGCTTAGTATCTGGAGGGAGACAGCTGCAAGGTTTGGTCCAGGCTTGCGTGACCACCGCAGCACAGCAAAAGTGGTCTGAGAGGCTGTGATCGAGGCAGGGGGAAGATGTGGAAACCCGAGTCCTGCCTCCTCCTCAGCAGATCCTGTGAACCTAGAGGTCTAGGGAGCTGGTCTCCATTCTAGGACCTGCCAACACCTATCTAGTGACCTTGGGTTAGTCGTTTCCCTTCCTCTGAGCCTCCATCCTCTCCTGCCAGGAGAGAATAAGATCCCCTATCAGCCTCTCTCAGTTGTCTTGTGGTGAGGGTGATGCAAGAAAGAATAAGAAAGGAATGTGAAAACTGTAAGATGCTTACATGTGGCTCTGATCATCCCTGGAGGCAGCTCCAAGACCCACCTGGCAACCTGAGATGTATCCAGGGCGGTCTCTGGTCCTCCTGCAATGCCCGCAGGACTCGGTTGATGGAGGAGACCTGAGGATGTGGGGTGTTGAGTAGGAAGATGGTGCAAAGAGCTTCCTAAGTTTGCTTCCTAAGGATGGTTGCTTCCTAAGGATGTTCCCCCAACATCCTCTCTCTCTCTCTCTCTGTCCCAGCCAACACCTTAGTTCCAAGGGCAGCCTCCTCTCACTCCCCATACTTTCTTCATCTCACCTGTCTCACTACTTTTCAGAAGAGAAACTTCTGGGTCAGAAGAGAGCCCGGGAGCCCTGCCCCCAGCCTGGGAGGCCCCATTACCAAATAAGAACGGATCTACTTCTGCCTCGCCAGACAGCCTGTCTGCGATTCCGGTTCTGGTTCTGGGGAGGGAAGGGCACTTACACTGGGAGTCTTGTCCTGGGTGCAAAGCCCTTCTGCACAGAGCTGGCGTTGGATCTCCCAGGCGAAGAGGGCCGGGCACTCCCCCTTGAGCTGGGCGATTCGTGCCACCACTGGCGGTGTGGCCAAGCGTGGCTTGCTTCCCCCAATCCCCTTGGGCTCCAAGACACCTGTGCGGTAGTAACGCCCTAGGATCTTGCTCACACAGCCATTAGATACCTGCGTCAGGTGAAATGCAGAGACAGGTAAGGCCTAATGGCCAGAGGAGGAGTGTCCCTGGGACAGAAGCTACAAGGCCACAGAGTGGAGTCCAGCCCCACCTTCGGAAGTCTGAAGCTCCCTATCCCAGCCCTCAGGGAGCAGCCCAAGCCCAAAGGCCCTCCCAGTCTGCACCAGCCCCAGACTTGCCTTAAAGGGCCTCCTGTCCCTGCTTCTTGTCCCCATCACTGGGTGAAGGGCCCAGGATCCTACCTTGAGGCTCCGGGAGATGTCACAGGGCCGCATCCCGCTGACAGCCAGCCGCACAATCTGTTGCCGGGTATCCAGGGGCAGGGGCCGACCATTCACAAAGAGCCCCCCCAGCTGGTTCACACTGCTGATCCCTGGGAGGGAGAGAGAAGCATCCAACCCAGCAGCTCCCCTCTCCCCAGTCTATCTGTGGCCAGGACGACCCCCCTGGGAGAGGGGTTACCCCTCCAGCCTGCCTTCCCACTGTAGAGAAAATCCTCTCCCCCGGGGATGGCCCCTGTTCTGCTCACAGGGTCCCCCAAACATGCCACTTTCTCTGGGAGCTGCCTCATGGGTGAATCTCTGCTCCTTGGCCATAGGCACTGGCCCTCCTGAGCTTAGGGACACAGGGTGGAACAGAGACTGTCTGGACTGAGCTCCCTTAGAACGCTGGCTAAGGGCACATGAAACCACGTGGATGGAAGCAGAACCCTGAGCCATTTCTGCCCTCTTTTTGCTACCCTGTCCTTCCAGCTTCTCTTGGGCATCTTACCATCCTGCGGCATGCTCCAGGCTGAGCCTCCTCTCAAAGGACAGGCACTGGGAATACTGGGGAGAGCAGTTTCTCCTGGGAGGTCCTTCTTTGTTCTTGAGGCTGAGCCTACAATAATCCAGGGTTCTTTGGGTGGAATCTCTTGCTTGGAATAATCTTGGGATAGGGCTTTGTGATAGAGGATAAGATTTCTAAAATTTGCCAGTAGATTGGTTACAAAGACTCAGATTCGTTTTACTAAACCTTTGAGTTAAAACATCACAGGGCTAGGGGACTTCCCTGGCAGTCCAGTGGCTAAGACTCAGCACTTCCGGTGCACAGCATGCATGTTGGATCCCTGGTTGAGGAGCTAAGATCCCTCAAAAGCCTTATCATCCCCTAGGAGGTGATACACTTGGGGCAGGGGTCCCGCCTCCTAAGCTTAGGAGGTTCTGCCCAGCCAGGGAGAGCACTAGGGACCACAGATCCCCATCACCCTGGTCCAGGGCTGGGAACCACATTAAAGGCTCTGCCTGCAGTCTCATGCAGGTTATGTTCTCCAAACCACCAGCCAGAAAGCTTCCTGCAGAGCATCTCATGGGAGGGTCTTGCTCTGTGTTTTATGCTCCCCAGGAAGGTCTGGGGAGACACCAGGGCTCGGCTCTACCCCCAGGCATTGAAGCTCAGTCCCCACCCACTGGAAGTAGAGATGAACAAGCCTGAAGTTCTAGCGTCTGCCAGAAGACACCTCTCTTGACACCTTCTAACCCACTGGGGTTGTTATTTCCTGTTAACTCTGGAGAGTTCTAGATCTCATACTCTCAAAGGTCAGCTCTCCGGGGCCAGACACTCATTCCTTCAATTACCATTTACCAAAGGGATGTTGAAGGGAGGGAGGGAGAAGCAGGAGAGGGCTGTCTCTGACCTGCATAGATGCCAAGGTGAGCATGAGAGTCTCTGGGCAGCTAGGGACCCAGGTCATGAACCACCATGTCTGTCTTGCTTTTAACAGCTAGACATGGCAGTTGATGCCACCTCCTTTCATGCCTGGACCGCTGGCACGGCTGGGGGTCACCCCAGAGAATAACTTATGCTTGGAACTTTCCTGTAATAACCACACCATCTCGACTTAATCAACTAATCTGCAATTATCTACTGAACATGGTATTAATCATGAGTACATAGCTAGTTGTTTAGAATGAAGGGAGTAAAAAGGAAAAGGACAAGGCTTTTGCTCTCCAGGAGATCGCAGAGCAGCCAGGAAGAGGAGACTAGTGCTGGGGAGAAAACAATGAACTCAGGAGGGACTGGAGAAACTCAGGAACTGAAACAGCTTTTACTCACTCCTCTCTAGACAGAGAGAGACGCATTCCCCTACAAGCTCTCATCTTTCCAGAGAGTCAGGAAGGCAGGCAGAGGTTTCTCCAGAAAGAAAACCAAGGGACAAATTGGGGTTCTCGCAATTAAGAGGCTACCCAGGGAGTAAAGTTAAGGAAGTTTAGAAGCCAGTCCCTCCTCAGAAGCTGAAATTTCCAGCTTCTAATCCTAAGGCTCTCTTTCTCTGCCTCCACCCCTGCTACCACGAAAGCAATGGAGAGAGGAAAGAATCCGGGGACTTAAAGGGCTATGTCAAAAGCTCAGAAAATCAGCCAAGCCCTGAATCCTTGAGAGGAATCTGTCCTCCCCTCGGTGACTAGAGCTCAAGAGGAGCTGTAGGGGCTCAGGTTCGATACCCAAACCTAAAATCCCCCCAACTCAAAATAGTAACCCATTCCCAGTCACCGCACCACACATTTCCAACATTCACATTGACTTGTCTGAGGAGAGAACCGGTCCTCACAAGATAGGAGAGCAGCAGAGTGGGCTGAAGGGGCAGGAAGGAGGTGGCTGCAGAGACAAAGGAGGAGAGAGGTTGGCTTGGCCACACAAAGACATGGAGCCAGCCTGGGAGGCGGAGCAGACAATGAGCCGGAGGTGAGCTACCTGTGTGGAGACACTGAGGTGACAGCTTCGATGCTTCAAGAGTCTCAGTCTCCTGATCTGGGCTCCTGAGACCCCTGCAGTCTCCAGGGAGGGTGCTGGTCTGGTCCTGGTAACAGCCTCCTCTCTCTTTCTGCTTCAGTCCTGCCAGGGGGTCCAGAGCTACAGAGAGCCCGGTGATCAGGAGCAGAGGGCAGCCTTCTGGGAGTAGCCAGTGATGTCACAGGCCATGAGCAGAGGAGAGAGGAGGAGGGAGGTGTGCATGGGGCTGACTGACGCTGGCCCTGAGTCAGGGCAAACCACAGCCAACCTCACTGTGTCCTTCCACCAGAAGTCCTCGGAGCCCATGTTGCCCCCCCGTGCCAGCCTGAAGCAGGGCCAGAGCCAGTCTCACCCAAGGCACCTAGCCCTTTAGCACACCCACTCAGGGGCCAGTACTCCTGAAGTGGATGAGGAATAAGGAAGATGGGGGAATTTCAGACTGTGTCTCCACGTCTTCAGATGCTCATTAGCCCAAACGTGACTTCCAGAACCACAGACACAGCCTCCCACCCAGAATGCACTTTTGGGTTCTGGGTCAACTCCCGAGTTCTGTGTTGGTTGAAAAAATAAATGGGTACATAGACCAACACCTAAATACTGGCCAGGTTGGCCCATGAATCTCTCAGAGAATGAGATATGTGTAGAAAAGAGTGTCACACGGCACCAGTTCTTCCCAAGTGTCCTAACCAAACCTCCAATTGGCTCCTTGACTGAGGTGACGCCCAGGATGAGTCTTGCTTAGAAATTGGGGGACCCTGGGATTCAGAATACTGTCAACAGGGTTGATGGAGGGAATGAGCCTCTGAGGGGAGTTAGGTTGCAGGTGGGGTATCTATCCATTTCTAGATTTATCAGGCTCCATTCCACTAAGGATATGGTGCTTTTAGACTCTAAGTTATGAATGACGCTCCTGTTCCCACCATGGACACCACAGGGTACCCGGATCGTTGTTGGGGTGGAAGGCCCAGCAGCTGGAAAGGAGACAAAGCCCCCAGCGCACGGAAGCTCTGTTGCCACCTCCAGCATGGGCAGATCTCTTGTGAAGGAGGCAGCATGGAAAACTCTTTGGGTCCATCCCACACTTTGGATTCTGAGAGACCCTCTCAGATGTCAGGCTGAAAGCAAGCAGGGTGTGGAGATCTAAGACTAGGTTTCATTGGTAAATGCTTTGGTTTGGCAGGGACAGAGGCATGGATATCATGGTTGAGCCTAGGGTTGGGAACTCATTCTCAAAACAGAGCCAAATGTATCACAGAAGTGGGTTTTCTCCCTTACCCTGACACTTACTCCCCTCTTTTTCCAACCTCCTCGGGCTAGTCCAGAGCCCTGGGCAGACTGCAGCAGATGGTTTCAGCACCAGGGGGAGGACAGCACATGCCCTAGTGACTGGAGAGCCAGTTCACTCCCAGGGCAGCTGGAACTGCTGGTCCCAATACTCAGCCATGCCTGGGTGAGAGGAGGTCCTGAGGAAGGCATGTGGTACCCCTGATCTTAGTCCTCTTTTCCTGCCTCATCCCTTCCCCTTTATTTGCCCCTGCATCTGGGGACCAAAGGCTCCATGTCCAGACCCACTATTCCCATGGACAGCTGTGTAAGGGTGGAGATAGGGGTGTCAGGGGGAGCAGGGACAAGACCTGGCAGATGGCGGAGGCAGTGATTTCCCCCATAAACTACCCTCTCCCCCCGCCTTTACAACACACTCTTGGGTCTGAACAAACAGAGGCTTTCGACCCAGAGGTGATGGGGGGAGGGAAAAGAGAGGAAGGGGAGCCTAGCCAGCCCAAAGGCTCAGCCACTCAGCCCTCTGCCCAAAGCGCCAGACTGTTTGAGGAGCAAATATCTGCCTTCACTGTCTGACTCTCTCAGCCGCCCCCACCGGGCTTGGGGCTAATTGTCCCTCATTAGCTGGGCCCAAGCCCCAGGCTGCTGCCAGCCCCCGCCATCTGCTCACAATTATACATTAACTCAGAGGTCTTGCCACCCGCCAGCCCGACTGTGCGCCCCTCTCCAGGCCAGCCGTGGCCATTCCTGATTGTCCCTTGCCCTGTTACAGAGCCCGAACCACTGGCTTCTACTGCCCTCGGGGCCCCCTGGTATAAAGCCCTGAAGCTGCAGGAAAAGACCAGTCCTCAGGTGAGGAGGCTGGAGTTCCCCGGCCCTCCTCACGGGGCCAGCAGACGAGACAAGCCCGTGCGTAAAGCTGGAGATGGCAGGGCGCAGCCGGAGCTGAGACCAGAAGCTTTGCCCTGAATCCTCACCCTGGGCTTTGGGCACTCAATGAGGGTGGCGATGCCAGTTCCAGGCTATTGCTACCCCTCCCCGTGGCCCCTCCTAGTGAGCTGTAGGGTTCTGGCTCCTAACTTCCCTCTCTCCAGAGAGCCCCGTTTCCTGCCAGTCCTCAGCTTTCCAGAGCGCACTGGCCATCTCGCCAAAACCGCTCTCTGGCAGCACACGCCTCCGCGTTGAAAGTCATCGTAGTTTCCTGGCCACAAAAACATGGGGAATCTTCAAGTTCCTTGGATATTCCTAAGCTTAGTCCTGAAGCTGCAACTCCAGCACTGCCAGCCGTGCTTTCCCAGACCAGAGCTGGGAGACCCTGCTTTTCTGCAAAATCCCAGCGCTTTTCTGGCCGGTGTCTGGAACGCTGGCTACTCAGCTCCCTCCCTCTGAATGTGCCAGGGAGAGTGAAGAGCACTTCCTCTCAACTGGGGACACAGAAAATACCCCCCTTTTCCTTCTTTTTCCCCAGGAGTGCCTAACCTCTGCGCTTGGCCTTCCCCACGTTTCTCTCAGAACTAGGTTTGCCGGGCAGGGTGGGGAGTCTACACTTTCCTAGACAACCCTTAGCAGAGCTGGGGAGTTAGAGCCAAAGACTCTAGGAGGCCAGGCAAGGAAACTCGTGGTGTTGGGCCGAGGGCAGCAAGGAAGAGCCCAGCCCAAAGCTGTCAGGTCCGGCCCCATGCACCTCAGACCACAGAGGCCAAGTCACTTGTGGGGAATATGTCTCTGGGTCTGCCGGCACACTAGCCCTGCCCAAGGGAAAGGGGCAGCGTCCTGACTGGAGTTTTCAGACCTGTCTGCTGACCCAAAGTTCCATCTGTTTCTCTGGGATGGCCAGCTCTGAGCTCCACAAAGCTTCCCCACTCCAGTGGAGAATCTAAGGAAGCAGATAATGGTCCATTTTTAAAATACATTTTATTGTAATAAGCTTTATTTTTTAGGACAATCTTAGGTTTACAGAGAAATTTCAAAGAGAGTTTTCATATACCCCACACACTGTTTCCCCTGTTATGAACATCTTACAGTACTATTTGTTATAATTAGTGAGCCAATGTGGAAAGGGCTTCCCTGGTGGCTCAGAAGGTAAAGAATCCCCCTGCAATGTGGGAAACCCGGGTTTGATCCCTGAGACAGGGAAGACCCACTGGAGAAGGGAATGGCTACCGCTTACAATTTTCTTGCCTGGAGAATCTCCATGGACAGAGGAGCCTAGTGGGCTAAAGTCCATGGTGTCACAAAGAGTCAGACATGACTGAGCAACTAACACTCATTGATAACTAAAATCCACGCTTTATTTTAGAGTTCCTCAGTCTTTCCCCTAACGTCCTCTTTTCCATTTCAGAACCCCGTCTAGGACACCACATTTAGTCACCAGGTATTCTGAGGCTCTTCTTGGCTGTAAGGGTTTCTCAGATTTTCTTGTTTTTGATAACTTTGAAAATTTTGAGGAGTCAGGTATTTTGCAGAACATCTGTCAGCTGTGATTTGCCTGATGTTTTCCTCATGATTAGACTGAGCTGACGGGCTTTTAGTTCAGACAGTAAAGAATCTGCCTGCAGTGCAGGAGACCTGGGTTTGATCCCTGGGTCAGGAAAATCCCCTGGAGAAGAGAATGGCAATCCACCCCAGTATTTTTGCCTGGAGAATCCCCATGGACAGAAGAACCTGGCGGGCTACGTCCATGGGAATGCAAAAAGTCGGACATGTCTGAGTGGGTAGCGCACGCGCGCGTGCACACACACACACACACACACAGAGGTTTTGAGGAAGAAGATCCAAAAAGGTGAAGTGCCATTCTCATTGCATCCCATCACAGCACATGTCAAAATGACTCACCTCTGTTGATGTTGACCTTGATCATCTTGCTAAGGTAGTGTATATTAGGTTTCCCCACTGAAATTACTCTTTTTCCCTCCTTTCTATACAGCACTTTTCTGAAGGAAGTCCTGTGAACAATGCACCCTTAAGAGTGAGGAGTTATACTTTACCTGCTTGAGGGTGATTACATTGATTTTGGATTTCTTATGCCCCGGAGATTTTTTTACTTCTCTCCCACCTATCTGGGGCTTCCCAGGTTCATTGTTTTTCAGTCACCAAGGCCTAGTCATGTCAGACTCTCTGTGACCCCATGAACTGCAGCACGCCAGGTGACGTGGTGTTAAAGAACCTGCCTGTCAATACAGGAGACACAGGAGACCAAGGTTCAATCCCTGGGTTGGGAAGATCCCCTGAAGTGGGAAACGACAACCCACTCCAGTGTTCTTCTCTGGGAAACCCCATGGACAGAGGAGACTGGTGGGCTGCAGGCCCTGGGATCACAGAGCTGGCCATGACTGAGTGACTGAACGCATGACACACACAATCACTTATTTGTTCACTAATCTATGTCTATCAATATGGACGATGGATACTAATTTTATTCTTTGGATTATTATCCAATATACTACTTGTTGTTTTTGTTGCTCAAATTGTTCCAGCTTCAGCCATTGGGCACTCTTTCAATTGGTTCCTATGTCCCTTTGGCATATCCTCATTTTCATGGGGTTCAGCTTTTATTATGTGTGTGTGTATCTCCTTATTTATCTTATACATCACCTGCCCCAAGCCTAGAATTAGTTATTTCTCCATGGAGCTCTGGTTCACTTGGTTGGAGAGTGGTAGGTTTGCTTATTGCTACTGGGATATCAGTGCTTCTGGATTCTCTCAGCTGAGAGAGCAAAGAAATAAACATTAGTGTGTACTAATCTGTGTATGTAGACATATTAATATCTGTAAAGAGTTCCATATGTAACCATTTCCATCTATATAAACTAAACATGAGTTCATACTCATGTCTCCAACTCCAATCCATTATCACACAGATCATTCTAGTTTCCTCCCTTGCTTTTCTGTAACATCTATATAATACTTAAGTACAATTTATTTTACCTTTAGTTTTACAGACTCCACTCATTTCCAAAGTTACTTAAGTAGGCACCCTTTTCCCCACTCCCTTCTCTTCATAATCTAACTGTAGTACAGCTGGATTATTTAGTCATATTCTGCATTTCACTTTAGGATTCCCTGACCTCTAACTAACTTTTAAAATCTGTATACATTAAGACTCACTCTTTGTGCTGTAAAATTCTATAGGTTTTGATAAATGCTAAATCTGTATATCCCTAAGTACAGTAAACTATACAGAGTACTTTCCCCCACCCCAGGAAATCTGTAGCATTTCACCTATTCAACCCACCTCCCTCCCCAAAAGCCCCCTGGCAACCAGTGATCTTTTGTATAAATACCATCATTTTGCCATTTCTGGAATGTCATATAATGGAATCATAAATTATGCTGCCTTTTCAGACTGGCTTCTTTTACTTAGTAATATGCACTTAAGATTCCTGCATGCTTTTTCTGAGAGCTGATTTCTTTTTAGGACTGAATAATAGTGCACTGTATGGATGAACCACAGTTTATGTAGCTATTCACCTACTCTGGACAAAAGTTTTCAACTCTTTCGGCTAAATAACAAGCAGTACAATTGCTGAAGTACATGGTATGAGTACATCTAGTTTTGTGAAAAACCACCAAACTGTCTCCCAAACTGGCTGTACCATTTTGCATGCCCTCCAGCTGTGAACAAGAGTTCCTATTGCTTCACATCCCCATTAGCATTTGGTGTTGTCAGGATTTTGGTTTTTGGCCACTCTGATAGGTGTCTGGTGGTATATCATTGTCATTTTAACTTACTTCTCCTTAAATGATAGGATGTGGGTAATCTTGTCATATGCTTCTTTGCCATCTGTTTATCTTCTTTGGAGAAGTTAATCAGGTGTTTATTTTCTTATTGTTAAGCTTTAAGAGTTCTTTGTATATTTTGGATAACATTCCTTTCTCAGATATGTGTTTTGCAAATGTTTCCTCCCAGTCTAATACTGTTGACCTTGTCTTTCCAAGAGCAGAAGTTTGTAATCAAACTGAAGTTCGACGTATCAATTATTTCTATCATGGACCATGTCTTAGGTGTTTTATTTAGAAAGGCATCATCAAACCTATTAACTATAATTTTTAGAGCTGTTTTGGATTCACAGCAAAATTGAGAAGAAAGTACAGAGAAATCCCATATACCCACTGCCCCCACATAGGCATAGCCTCCTCCATTTTCAGTATCTCCAGTTTGTTACAGTTAATAAACCTAAGCTGTAAATTTTGTAGATGTTCTTTATCAAGCTTAGGGTGTTCTCTTCTATTCCCCATATGCTGAGAGCTTTTATCATGAGTGAGTATTGGATTTTGTTAAGTGCCTTTTCTACATCAATTGATATGATCATTTTTCTTCTTTATCCTGCTGATGTGATGGATTATATTCATTGATTTTTAAATATTGAGCCAGCTTTCCATGCCTGGAATAAACTCACTTGGTCATGGTTTATAATTCTTCTTATACATTGTTGGATACAACTTACTAATATTTTACTGATTTTTTTTCACCTATGCTCATGAAAATACTGGTGTTCAGCTTTCATTTCTTATGATGTCTTTAACTGCACTGGGGGCTTCCCTGGTGGCTCAGATGGTAAAGAATCTGCTTACAGTGTGAGAGACCCAGGTTCCATCTCTGGGTCAGGAAGATGCCCTGGAGAAGGGAATGGCTACCCACTCTGTATTCTTGCCTGGGGAATTCCACGTACAGAGGAAGCTAGTGGGCTTCAGTCCATGGGGTTGCAAAGAGCTGGACACGAATGAGCATGTCAGGGTAATTAATATTGGTCTCATAAAATGAGTTAGGAAGTGTTCCCTCAGAGAGCCAGCTTTGAGAGTGAGGACAGGGTTTACTAAGCACCTGTAACTCAGGCTGAGAGACATACAAAGAGCATCTCCTCTTTGACATTCAGGACAGTATATCTCAGTAATTAACAGTGGAATCTTTAGAGCCAACAAACCTCAGTTCCTGTCCCAGCCCTCCCACACCATCTGCATGATTCTGGGCCAATTAACTGTTAATTTAACAAATAATAATTGAACACCTATTATGTGCCAGGTACCGGGATAACAGCAGGGGATAAAAAAAGGCAAATCCCAGTGCTCTTGGAGCCTTTTTTTTTTTTTTTTAAATATAGGCTCTTGGAGCCTATATTTTTAAACTTTCTGTGCTTCAGGTTTCCACATCTTAACATGTGACTTTAATAGTACCTGGGCTTCCCCAATGGCTCAGAAGTAAAGAATCTGCCTGCAATGCAGGACACATAGGAGGTATGGGTTCGATCCCTGGGTTGGGAAGATCCTCTGGAGGAGGAAATGGCAACCTACTCCAGTACTCTTTCCTGAAAAATCCCATGGCCAGAGGAGCCTGGAGGACCACAGTCCAAAGGGTCACAAAGACTCAGACACAGCTGGGCGAGTAAGCACGCACGCATAATAGCACCTACTTCATAAGACTGATGTCTTATGTAAGTGAATATATATAAAGAATACTCCATATAGGCATTATGCTATAATTGTTGTTACTACTATTATTACTACTATTATGTGCCAACAGGTAATGCTATTCTCTATTGACTGAGTTCACCAGTTCCAGTTTAGGACATTCCTAGCCCCGCCCTTGCTGCCTTAAGTCTCCACTCCTATCATTTCTGTCTCTCTGCTTCTTCAGTTGACCCTCATGCTCTTTAGGCTCACTGAGCCTATTATATGACATTCCTTCTCTGACCTAGGGTTTCCTTATCTGGAGATAGTTGGGTGGCTATCTTTCTGCTGCCTTTGAAATAGCCAAACTTCTGTACTTTTGAAAGGGAAGAGGATGAGGAACAGAAGTCATTGAGGATCTCAGGTCTTTGCCTGTATGCTTTCTGAAGGTTATGGAATCCTGGCTGTGGCCTCTCTATGGAGTGAGAGGGGACTGAACTGTTTTAATGTAATCTAGTCAGCTCTGAAACTATGTCTGGAAACAGGTCCTACATAGGAAAGCTCAGTGCTCCAGCTTGGATAACTATCCACTGCTTAGCAAGACCCAAAGGCAATGGGGAATAAAGCTCCCTCCCCGAGGTTAAGGATCTTACTTCCATCCCAGGAATCCAGAACTCTTTCATCTTTACTGTGTCCACCAAGGCCCCCAAAGCAACACCTGCTGAGCCCAACAGAAGTCACTATGCTACCAGAGGGTAAATTGTCTCATTACTGTCTCTGGCTTGGCACCATCAAACCCAATAACGAGACTTTGAATGGTCCGTGTCCCAGGTTTCACCATCAGCCCAGCCGGCATCTCTCTCACCTGCACCCCTCAGCTTACCCAATTCCTCTTTACTGGTGGTCCTCGTGTCCACTTCTTACCCCGACTCTCTCAAATCTCCACTGCGTGTGTGCTCGGTCACTCAATCATGTCTGACTCTGTGTGACCCCATGAATTGTAGCCCACCAGGCTCCTCTGTCCATGGGATTCTGCAGGCAAGAATGCATTCCCTTCTCCAAGGATGTTCCTGACTCAGGGGTCAACCCCAGGTCTCCTGCACTGCAGGTGAATTCTTTACCGACAGAGCCACCTGATCTCAACTACCTGAAATCAATTATTTTAGCCTTCCCTGGACTGCTCCACATTCATCTCTCTCTTTCTTTTTGTGGTGGAAGAAAGTGCAACAGTGATGTTCCATGGAAACTCCTGTTTCCTCTCTGATTCTCCCTTCTCTCACTGTTCAACGTTTAGACTATTCACCAAACCCCTCACTTTCTCCACCCACTATGCCGGTTTCTCTTTCTCCTGGTACTTTAAGTTCTTTCTGTTAGTTTTCTATATCTATAATACAATATATAATAATAGTCATTTCCATCAAACAGTGTCTGGAGAGAATGCTGGCTAGAGCTGCCTGACCTCAGTCACCGGGGCAGCCCCTCTGGAGCCCGCCTGGGCCATGCAGGTGCCCTCAGGGTCTGCACATGGGCGCCCCCTGCAGGATGCCCAGTGCTCTGCGTTTGGTAGGGACAGCCTGGGTTGGTTACCCAGGCTTCCTTCATCACATCCCCTCTGAAAGAAAGTCTGAGCTGTGTGATTGGCAGGGGAGACAGCATCAAGTCAGAAGAGGCAAAGGAGATGCAGACTTGGGAAATATTTGGCAGCTGCCAGTGCCCTGAGGCACCAGGTCCCCTTCTAACCCCGTACCCTTCAATATCTACTCCCCACACCATGATCCTGACTTTCTCCAGAGATGGCATTGAAAAGACAGGCTCAGGAACTCAACCGGGTAAAATCTTATGGGGGTTATTGTCACTGTTAAGACAGCTGGGTTTGAGAAGAGAATTCTCTTTTCTTGGGAGAGAACAAGGAATTTATTTTAAACCAACAGGTAAAAATATCAGTCAAACTAACATAATTGCCCAAATGTACTAATCTTAGTAACTCAGAAAAAAATAAGTCTGCTGGATCAGTAATAAAGAATGCTGATTTGACCTCTGGCATTTTCTTTAACACTGTGAGAAAATATGCACCACATAACCACGTTTAAGTGCACAATTCCATGGTATCAAGTACATTCACAGTGTGGTATATCCGTCATCACTATCCATTTCCAGAATTTTTCATCATCCCAAATTCTGTACCCATTAAATAGTAACTCTCCTTTCCTCACTCCCTCTAAACTTGGACCTTAATGTTACTTTCTGTTTCTATTGATTTGTCTATTCTAGGTACCACGTGTGAGTGGGATCATGTAATATCTGTTCTTTTGTGTATGGCTTATCTCACTTGGCATGGTGTCTTTGAAAAGCAAGTTCTTAGGCATGTTTCCCTTCTCTTTATTATCCTGGTCTCAAAAAAATTAAAGCTACTTTTGGAGCTACTGGTAGAGCCTTGGGTAAGAACAGAGGTGGAGTCCTGGGCAACAGGGGAGATGTCAGTACATCTGCCTACGAGGATGAAGTGTAGAAGCAAAGGAAGTCTGTAAGAGTAGATTCCTTCTGAGTTTCAAGTGCACATGTCTTGAGTACTGGGAGAGCCCCAGTTGAGAAAGAAAACAGCCAGCCCACAGAGATACCACGCAATTCAAATAGGAAAACAACAGGGACATACCTGGTGGTCCAGAGGTTGAGACTCAGTGCTTCCAATACAGGGGGCAGAAGTTTGATCTTTGGTCAGGGCACTAAGATCCCACAGGCTTCCAGGTACGGCCACAAAAACAGAAAACAAGAACAACAACAAAAAAACTGATTAAAAAAAAAAACAGGAAAAAAACAGCTTGTCTCTCCCCTCCAAATGCTGGGCTTTCTCTGTTCTGGAGGGTGAAAGTGAAAGTCGCTCAGTTGTGTACACTCTTTGGAATCCCATGGACTAAACAGTCCATGGAATCCTCCAGGCCAGAATACTGGAGTGGGTAGTTGTTCCCTCCTCCAGGGGATCTTCCCAACCCAGGGATAGAACCCAGGTCTCCCACATTGCAGGCAGATTCTTTACCAACTGAGTCACCAGGGAAGCCCAAGAAAATTGGAATAGGTAGCCTATCCCTCTTCCAGGGGATCTTCCCGATTCAGGAATCAAACTGGGTTCTCCTGCATTGCAGGAGGATTCTTTACCAGCTGAACTATCGAATCCTCTGAACTCCAGTCTGCTTGGAAAGGCAACAAGTTGGTGGGGTCAAAATAGCAAAATTACAATGTGCAAGTAAGTCCTGCCTCCTAGTTTCTACATTCTTCCTCTCCTAAAGCACTCTCATCTTTCAACAACTTATGGAGGAGGAGATGAAAGGGGAAAGCTTGAAGTAGAAGGAAGCAGTACCCTTGGTAGGCACTCCAGAGCAAATGCCCAGCAAGGCAATAGTCCAAGGCTCTCACCAAGGTGCCATTTCTCCTTATGCCCTCACTGCAAGTTCTTCCTTATAGATCACTCCATGGGACCAATACTTTGTGCTGACTGTCATATTCTCGTCCACGTGTTTAGCTCTCCTTGGAGGCTCATCCTCCCCTAGGTAAAATGAAGATCAGGAGCTGTGCAGAACCCATAGGCAAACAAATCCCCAAGTTAACCGAATACTTTCTACGAACAACTTGACCATCGTATGGTATCCTGATATGTGAGCTGGGTACAGAGGCTGTGGGCCAGGTCCTGGGAATAGCCTGCCAACAAGGCCTCAACTGGGCAGCCAGGGGGCAGTGTTTGGCCACCTAGTACCTGATAGGGAGGCATCCCTTAGAGGGGGTAAAGGCTCAGAAAATGGGGTTGAACCTGGGACCAGCAGGCAATATTAAAGCAAATCACTCCCAGGCTCTAGAGTACACACGCCATCACTAGGGAACCTGCATGCCACAACTAGAGAAACCTGAGCGCCGCAGTGAAGACCCAGCACAGCCAAAATGAAAAATAATAATAAATTTTTAAAAAATCACTTCCAGGACTCCTAAACCCCTCAGTTATATTCAGCTCTGTCTTAACCCCAGGAGCTTAAAGGAGACTCCCTCTAATCACTACTTTCTAGGAACAGAAATTTTCTTGGGAGAGAAAGGACAATCAAGTTGGATAAAAGAGAAAAAAAAATGACCCAAGGTGCTAGATAACAGTTTCTGTAGGAGGAACAGAGAAAATTGTCATAGTGGCTTGAAACAATGACTCATCTAGCCCAGGATTTTGGTTCTAGGACTGAATAAAACAGGGATCCTTTGATGGAGAAAATAAAAGCTAAGTGAGTAAAGACCTTGTAAGGTAAGAAAGAAAGGGTGATAAGGTGAATGTTATTAAATGTTTCTAAAACGATGTCTTTGACAATGACCTTAGCCTTTGTGTGAGGTAGGATGGCCTTTAAGGGGCTTTCTAAAGCATGCTTCATGAATAGATTGACAGACGGACTGGGTTCTTGTATTTAGGACTCAGTAGACCTGGGTTGGGACTTTCCTGTGTGTCAGTGGCTCAGTCGTGTCTGATTCTTTGGGATCCCATGAACTGTAACCCACCAGGCTCCTCTGTCCATGGGGGTTCTCCAGGCCAGAATACTGGAGTGGGTTGCCATGCCTTCCTCCAAGGGAATCTTCCCAGCCCAGGGATCCAACCTACACCGCTTATATCTCCTGCATTGGCAGGCAGGTTCTTTACCCACTAAGCCACCTGGGAAGCCATGATGCCAATGCAGAGGGTGTGGTCTGCGAACTAAGATCTCACAGGACACATGCCCCGCCCCTGCCCCTGACAAAAAAAAAAAGACCTAGGTTGGAATCATATCCTCGGAGCTTCAGTTTTATTGCTTTCACAGTGGAAACATTTCCCCCATGGGAGATTATTATGGCAATTTAATGAGATAATATGATAGTATATAAAAATATCTAGTACTATACCATACCATCCTAAAGACTGAATAAAAGGTAGTGTTTATAATTTACTTAAGCACCAATAGAAGGGAAAATGGGGTTACTTAGTTACCAAAAATGATGAGCACGTGGCTATGCAGGCATTCTGAAGCGATGTGTAATAAAACCAGGCCTGAGCAAAAGCTCAAATAGCAAAGAGGTTTTTGCTGTTTTTCTGAGCTGTTGGTTTGTGATCACACAGAACTCTCTCATTTATTCTTTCTCACCCAGATGAATTCTGGCCTGGAGGCTAGAAAGGCATAATTGTCAATCATGCTGTTGCTGAAGAGAAGCAATTCCAGGGTACACTTTGGGTGTGTCGGCCAGCAGACAGGGCTGGTGGGATCAAGTCCTGCAGAGCAGCTACATCACTATTACCTGAATAAGTGATCACAGCTGCACTTCTGGGCAATCTTCTGTAGCATTCTTCAACCAGCACCAGCTATGGGGTATGGACCCTTAGAAAGGCACCCCCCAACCCACTTGTGAACGAGGCTGGGGGTGGGATGGCCTCTGTAAGGCTGCCTTCTTGGGAAAAGTTCATGAGTACCACTTACTTCCTACCCAGTCACAGTCTTTTGTAAGCATTTATTATGCTCCGGTACTGTGTTCTGACTCCTTTTCTCTCTTTTGCATTTCCTGGCCCTAAAAAGGTTATTTTTAAAAGTATATATATATAAATACATGTACATATATTTGGCCGTGCTGGGTCCTAGTTGTGGCATGCAGGATCTTCAGCTGCAGCATGTGGGATCTAGTTCCCTGATCAGGAATGGAACCTGTGTTCTCTGCATTGGGAGCGAGGAGTCCCAGGCACTGGGCCCCCAGGGACGTTTTTATACTGATAGGAGATGGAAGTTGAAAGTCTTAAGGAAAACAGTGCACAGGGTGGAATTTTTGTAAGGGTGGGGTGGGTTGTTTTTTTTTTAATCATTGTTTAAGGTTTTATTTTCTTTTCCTTTTTTTTTTTTTTGGCTGTGCTGAAGGACTTGTGGAATCTTAGTTCCCCAACCAGGGATTGAATCCAGGCCATTACAGTGAAAAGTGCCAAGTCCTAACCACTAGACCACCAGGGAGCTCCTAATTTTTTCTTAAGGGTCCATCAGCAGGTGGACTGGAAGATCCCTGGCACCTTGGGTAACCAAGGCATTATCCTGCTTCATGGCTTATTCTGTCTGGAGGGCCTGCACATCAGTGCCTTGGTTCCCGAGTTGCTTCCACAGTTGATGGGGTACCTTCAGGTCCTCACGTAACATATTCCTCAATCAGTCTCAAGGTTCTACACACCTGTCTCCACAGCTTCCTCCACATTTGCGGGCTGCACACCAGAATACTCGGTTTCTGTCTCTCTTCAACCTCAAGACCAACTTCCCCCAGCCACACTTTGGAGCCGTCGGAGATTTGAATAGAATCTTGTATTTTCATTTGGCCCCATGAGAGAGAAGCAATTTCAGGGGAATAAATAAGGAATTTAACTGAGCTCCAACATCCTCTGTCCATGGACCTGCGACCACCAATGACTCTGTACTTTATCTCTCACCTTGATTTGTTCAGGCCCTCTTGGCTAGGCCAAGGGTGCTTAATTATAAAAGGTTTATTTTTAGTTTGGGGGAAGAGACAAATTCATTTAGGAATATGGGGGAGTTATAAGCAAAAAGGAAGATAAATGGGAGGAAGAAAGAAAGGAGAAGGGAAGGGAATGCCTAGGGGAGTCTGTTTAGCTGTAAACATTAGGGTAACTGCACAGACCTTTCCACTTGTCTGTCATGGCTAGGAAGAAGAACTTGGTCTCACATCTTTACAAAAGAACTGGCTGGAAATCTAATTGCCTTGGAATTCCATGGGTAGTAACTTCCAGCAAGAGAAACCATCCTAATCCTTCCAGGGAAACACAAACAACAAGCTAGAAAAGTCTAAAGTTACAGTTGAAATGCACTGGCATCCTCTTGTTTGCCCTCCAATCTGGGAATCCAGAGTTCAGGAAAGACACTCCTCTTAATCCCCTTGTCCTGGCCACAGGAGCTGGATGGGAGTGGGGATGTTTATGCTTGCTTGGGAGCACAATGAGAAAGAGGAGGAACCATGCTTGAAACTGAACTTGGTTTGGAAACCAAAACCAAGTTTTGATTTTGGTCAAAGTGTGAGATGGGGAGAAAAGAGCAAGTGGGGAGCTGTTCTGCAGAGGTTCAGACTCAAACGAGTTAGTGGAATTAGGCTGCTTGAAGAATAAAGAGTTCTACTCTCATAGGGTCTTAGGGTTTTAATTTTATCATTTGGTACAATGAAGAGGGCTTCCCTTGTGGCTCAGCTGGTAAAGAATCCACCTGCAATGCAGGAGACCTGGGTTCGATTCCTGGGCTGGGAAGATCCCCTGGAGAAGGGAACGGCTACCCACTCCAGTATTCTGGCCTGGAGAATTCCATGGACTGTATAGTCCAAGAGGTCGCAAAGAGTCAGACATGACTGAGCAACTTTCACTTACAATGAAGAATTTCTAAACTCTGGGAACAGCAGAATATTCCAGGGTTAGACTCTCTCATTTTGGATTAGGAGAGCATTGAAATGGCTTCAATCCCAAAAGATGATGAGTCAAGGGCAGACAAACACAAGGATGTCACAGTACCTCCTGGAATTGTTGCTATTAATGTGGAAGGCAAAATAATAAAGCTTCCAAAAGGGTTGCGGTCCTTTAGTGGACCAGGACCTGGCGGTCTGGAGTCGACGATAAGAAAGTGAAAGAGAGAGCCAGAGGGAGAGAAAGAGAGAGAAAGAAAGAAAGACAGAAAGACTACAGGGACCCAAGCTCTGATAGAGCAAGGGTGCTTTATTAGCAGAAATGCAGGCTTATGTATCTTTAGTAAGATGATTACTCAGCTATTACACAGGATGAAATTTTATCAATAGCCACAATATGGATAGTCTAATACATACAAGGTCACTGACGCTGAAAAGAGTCACTGAAGGGGATTCATACATGTCTCATCCTGTGACCTCAGTCCTGGGAACAGCGTGCTGTTTCGCTCATTCCCAGAATAGGAACTGATAAGGAACAGCGAATCCTTGAGAAATGGCAACATATTGGATTCCTTAAAGTCAAACATCCCCTGATATAAAAGATAATACAGGAGAACACCTCTATGATCAAATACCAGTTACACATATTTTAAAATGCTCAGCTGCAGGTTTTCCCTCGTGGTCCAGTGGTTAAGAATCCATCTTGCAATGCAGGGGACACTGACTCAATCCCTGGTCCAGGAAGATCCCACACGCCCTGAGCTACCACTAAGCCAGGGCACAATTACTGAGCCTATGTTCTGGAGCCTGAGAGCTGCAACTACTGAAGCCCACACACCCTAGAGTCTGTGCTCTACAGGAGGAGAAGTCACTGCAATGAGAAGTCCGTGTACCACAACTAGAGAGTAACCCCTGCTCACCACAACTAGAGGACACCTACGCCCAGCAGTGAAGACAGACCCAGCACAGTCAAAAAAAAAAAAAAAAAATTAAAATTAAAAAAAAAAATAGAAAGCAGGCAGATGCAAATTAAGTCCATAGGAGATACTACTGCACATCCACAAAAATGGCTGGAATTTTATTTATTCATTTAAACTTTTTATTTCATATTAGAGAATAGGAATGGCTGGGATTTTAAAACATTGATAACATCAAATGCTGGTGAGGATTAATGGAATAATTAGGACTCTCATGTACTGCTGGAGGCAGTCTGAATTGGCCCATCCACTTTGGGAAAAAAGCTATCCACCAAAGTTAAGGTATTCATAACCTTTGACTCCTATGAATGAATGAATGAATGAATGAATGAAGTCGCTCAGTCGTGTCGTGACTCACAGTCCAGGTGTGACCCTGTGGACTGTAGCCTACCAGGCTCCTGTATCCATGGGATTCTCCAGGCAAGAATACTGGAGTGGGTTGCCATTTCCTTCTCCAGGGGATCTTCCCGACCCAGTGATTGAACCCGGGTCTCCCGCATTTTGGGCTGATGCTTTAACCTCTGAGCCACCAGGGAAGCCCCCTTGACTCCTATAGATTCCCCCAAAGAAACACATGTTCATGAGTGCTTATTTATAATAGCTAAAAACTAGATACAGTCCTGTTTCTGACACTACTGCTGTGTATTAAACCACTTCACACCTAGTGCATAAATCCATCACCATTTTATGATGGTTGTGGATTCTGTGGGTCAAGAGTTCAGAAAGAGCCTAGAGAGGATTGCTTATCTCAGCTTCGCCAAGTCTGTGGCTTCTGCAGGGAGACACAACGGCTGTGACTCAGTGGTGAGGGGGCTGGAATCATCTAAAGGCCTTATCCTCATACAACTAGACTGCCAGGGAATGCCCAAAATGGCACGGAAGACACACATATACGCATGCTTCTTGATTTCTTTTTGGAGGGGAGGGGACCATGATGCATGGCCTGTGGGATCTCACTTCCCCGACCAGGGAATGAACCTGGGTCACTGCAGTGAAAGCTGAGAATCCTAACCACTCAGCCCTCAGGGAACTCCCCTCCTACAGCGAGCTGTTGGTCAGGATCTCAGCTGGGGCTGTTGGCTAACGCACCTGAACACAGCCTCTTCATGGTGTAGTTTGGACTTTCACCCAGTTTGGCAACAAGTGCAAGCATCCCCAAAGAACAAGGTGGAAGTGCAAGGCATATTTTATGAAGTGACTTAAGAAGTCACTTTTGCTGCACTTAGTTGGTTAAGACAGAGCAACGGCCTTCAACAGGAGGGGACATAAATTCCACCTTTTATTTTTTTAAAAATTTTGGCCACACCTTAGTTCCCCAACCAGGGACTGAACCCATGCCCCCTGAGTTGGAAGGTAGAGTCTTAACCATTGGATCACCAGGGAAGTCCCAGATTCCACCTTTGAATGGGAGGAATGTTGAGGTCGCTTTATAAAAACAACATGTATGTTGAGAGATATTTCTGTGGCCTTCTTTGGAAAATGCTATCTGCTACAAGCCAACTATCCATCAACAGGAGAATGGATAAACTAAGTATGGTATGTTCATTATGAAGGAATACTATACAATGATGAAGATGGCAAACAACAGCCATATGAGATAGTGTGGCTGGATCTCACCAACATAGTGTTGAGCTAAAGAAGCCACATGAAGAAATACATAGCTTAATTCTAGTTATAAATTTTTAAAAACACAAGCAAAGCTATAAGTCTGTTTTGAGATACAGACTTAGGAAGAGCAGCAATTAGAAGGACAGTTTCTGAGAATGCTGGCCATTCATCCTGACTTGGGTGATAATTACATCACGAAGCAGTTCATAAAGAGCTGTACATTTTTGTTTGGGGCACTTTCTTGTGTCTTACATTTCACAATAAAAAGGGTAAGAAGTTGTGATCTTCTGGCACTGGAAACTAAGTTTATGTGAAAAGAATTTACTCTGAACTTTAGAAATGATACCTAGCAAACTAACAGAACATTAAACTCTGTCTCCATCTCTGTTAGTTTCTTTTTAACGTACCCGTGTCTTCCTACTTTGTTATAATCAACATGCAAAACTATTTTGTGTCCTGGTTTTTATGCTGTGCTATAAAGGTAGTTTACATACATGTCATTTTTTAAAGCTACATGGTATTTCATTGTTTACAAATCATAAGGTTTCTTAGCTATTTTCATATTGTTCAGACTATACGTAGCTTCAAATTCTCTAGATCATCACTGTTATCACTAAACTTATTAATAATTCCCTGGTGGTACAGTGGTTAAGACTGTGCTCCCAATGCAGGGGCCTGGGTTTTATCTCTGATCGGGAAGATCCTGCATGCCACATGAGGTGACCAAAAAAAAAAAAATCTAAGAACTCCCTAGATCCTAGACCTTGTAAATAGATCTCTTCATTCATCTTCTCACATCAACCTAATGATTAATGAGACAGGCATGACTTTTATTCCCTTTTTTACAGATGATAAAACTGACACTTATGTGAAGTAAACCTGTAAGTTTCACAAAGTATAGCTTCCACAACTATTCATACCTTGGCAAACACATTCCAGAGCACTTCCTCTAGACCTTTTGACACAATACTTGCCGTGGACTCCTCCCACCCTGCCCCAGGACATTTTTTCCCTTGTTTTTCAGTCGCTCAGTTGTGTCTGACTCTTTGTGACCCCATGGACTGCAGCACACCAGGTTTCCCTGTCCTTCACCATCTCCCCTCCTTCACCATTTTTCCCTTGGGATTTCCCAAAGTGGAATTGCCAGTTCAAAAGTTGTGAGCAATTTTAGGGTATTCCAGACTGTTCTCTAGAATCCAGATGGTTCTCTATACACCCTGAACTGATATTAGGAGGGTTCGGTAAAGGGTCAGGACCATGTCAAGTTTATTGATTCCTTGATTCCATTTTTAGAGCCTCTCTGTAGGAATTCCCTCACCAAAATGGTGTAGGCTAGGGAATACCTAAATATTATTCTCACACTTGACCTATTTAGAATATTTTAGAAGCTCTTCCTTTCCCTTTTCTTGACTGTTTTGGTTGACTATCAGTACCTTGGAGGAAATAATAGTGGGTTTTTTGTTTTTTGGCTGTACTGCACAGGTTGCAGAACTTAGTTCCCCAATCAGGGATTGAACCGGGGACCTCAGCAGTGAGAGCACCAAGTTCTAAGCACTGGACCACCACGGAATTTCCAAGAATTAGGTACTTTGACCACTCTTTTTTTAAGCAGATTTTTTTCTTTATAATGATTACTGTTTTCTACCACAGAAACTTTCACTGAGTTACCATCCAATAGTATTCCTTTAGGTTTGATGTGACCTTTTAGTAAGAAAAAGTCATGTTTCTGCATCTCTTATAAAATTCTACTGCAAATACTGCACATTATATTACTCATTGTTCTTTTCATAGTCATGTAATGACAACTTTCTAGAACTCAATGTCAAAGGAAAAGTTTGTCTCTTCCCATAAAATCATATATTTCCTTTGATCAGACAGTGAAAATTATACAGCCTAATGTATTTTTTTATTTCTGCCTTGGTTGCAAGTATCTCTAATGCAAATGTAAAGTTCAGCCATCATAATGATCCCCTTCTGAGTTTCCAATATTAAAATGTAAGGTTGCCCCCAAAATAAAGTAATAAGTTAATTAAAAAAAATAAAATGTAAGCCTCCAAAAGGCAGAGATTTTGTCTATTTTTTTCCTGTTGAAGGGGCAGACAGAGGGAAACAGCTCTAATGCTTTATATTGGGAAAGAGACTTTTTTTTTTTTTTAGAAAAAACATCACATAACTCTGTGGCTGTTTAGCCCATTTCCATTGCAGTATAAAGTAACATCCTATCCTCTGAAGTCCTCTTAAAAAAAGCAAACTGCTTTCCACCGAACCACAGGGTATAAAATAAAGTTAGAATTATCTTGCCTTCTCATAAAATCGTTTCTCATTGGTATTTACATCATTCACGAATACATAAAACAAAGACTTGGGATAAGAAGAAAAAGAGATTTTCTGGTTTTTGATGTCTCTGTGGTTTTGTGCAGAATGTGGCTGAAATAAGGTGTTATTTCACCTGAAACAGCAGTACCTTGGTGAATTAAGCTGGAAGAGGTCCAGAAAAGGGTGCCTGAGAAAAATGCCTGGACCATCCTGAAGTCCACCTTTCAGTACATGGGTTGCCCTTTTAAGGTGTCAGTTGAACTCTGGTCTCCTGCCTTAACTCCACCCCTATCCTTTCACTACCAGCAGATGACCTATTGGCCTAGACTTTGCTCATTGAACGCTGGCCGCCCCACCCCCATGCATCCAGCTACCCTCTGTCTGTTTCCCACTCTTCATCTTGCCCCGGCATTGCCCACCATCACCACTCATTCAGATCCTGACCTCTTGCTCTGCTTCTTCTTGGTTGCTCTGACCCCTCAGCTTTGACAGCTGACACTGGCTACCCTAGTGAGGCCATGCAAACCCACTCGAGAGACCCAGCCTTACTTAGTTTGGATCAGTTTCTGGCTATTCCAGGCCACTGCCCTCCGTGGGAAGGGCCTCATCTTCAATCTTGGGGTCACTGCTTCTATAGAGACCCATTCTGCCTTCTGAAGACATGATACCTTGTGATAAAGGTGTTACCACTGGCTGGAGCTTTCTTTATGCCTTTTTTCGTAGAGATATGAAGGTGGCAGGCAGGGTCCAAGGGGACACAACTGGACACTGGTTAAGGCCAAAGGCTGTAGCAGGAGTAAATCAGTACACAATTATCTGAGGCTACTGAGAATCCAGAGACATTGATTAATAGCTTTGGGGAGAATGAGATGAAGGTAGGTCACGCTATTAAATGACAATAAGACAGGTTGCAAAGTCGGTCCATTAACCAAAAGTTTACAACCATTGCCCAAATTACATGGCCGTATACACGCTTATTACACCTTTATAAATCCTTTATTATAAATTGACTTACTATATAGATAGGGAAAATTGGAAAGAGCAGATTATCTTTCTTGGATTGATATGAATTTTGTTCTGCTCTGTGAGATCTGAGAAATAATGTCTAAGTCCAAGCACTGGATACATTCTTTTCCTTTTCTTTCTTTTTAAAATAGAACTTGAGTTCTACTTCTAATGTTATAAACTTTTTGTTGTTTCTTTAGATTAAAAATAATGTTTTATGCTGTCATGCATTTTAATCAAGTTTGGTTTACATAAGGCATAGAGAAATAACTTAAAAACCTACATAGAAGATTCTGGTATTGGATATGACAGCAGGATTCAAGTTTAATCACCTAGACTAGTGCTGTGGGATATATTCATCACTAGCCTTGGGTGGCTATTTAAACTTAAAATAATTAAAGTTAAGTAACATTAAAAATCTAGTTCCTCAGTTGCAGTGGCCACATTTCAAGTGCTCACTGACCTCATGTGGTTGATGGCTACTGTGTAGGACAGAGCATATATAGAATGTCCATCACTGTACAAATTTCTTTTGGCCTGGGCTGACCCAGACAACTTGGGTTTGTGAAGTTTTCTTTCAAATAAACATGTAGTAAAACACTGCGGCCTCCCAGGTGGCTCAGTGGTAAAGAATCCACCTGCCAATAATGCAGGAGACGCGGGTTTGATCATTGGCCCAGAAAATCCCCTGCAGAAGGAAATGGCAACCCACTCCAATATTCTTGCCTGGAAAATCCCATGCACAGAGGAGCCTGGCTAGCTACAGTCCATAGGGTCACAAAGAGTCGGACACGACTGAGCACATACACCTAGTAAAACATTGTATTAGTCAGCTCAGGCTGTCATAATAAGATACCACAGACTGGGTGACTGGAGAAACAGAAATTTATTTTCTCACAGTTCTAGAGGCTGGAAGTCCAAGATTAAGGTGCCAGGGTTGGATTCCGGTGAGATTTCTCTTTCTGCCAGCTTCTTGCTATCTTCACATGGCCTTTCTTCTGTGCACTACCGGGGCTGGGGGAGAGAAAGAGAGAGATCTATTTCTCTTCCTGTTCTTATAAGGACACCACTCTATTGGACGAGGGAACCACTCTTCTGACCTCATTTAACTTGAATTATCTCCATAAAGGCCCTATCGCCAAATACAGTTAGGGGATTTGGGCTTCAACATATGAATCTGGGAGAAACACAAGCTTGTCTGTAACAAACTTTAAAAAGAAGGAGAAGGAAGAAGGGGAGAGAGGAGAGAGGGGAAGGAAAAGTAAGTCAGGGCCAGATGGTGAGGGCCTCATTGCTATGCGAAGGAGTTGAAAATCTGTCTGAAGCAGAAGGGGAACCTCTGTAAAGTTAAGGAGGGAGTCTACATGATTGAAATGTGTGTTTTAGAAAGAACAGCGAGCTAACAGTATGGAGGGTGGGTTGAAGTCTGAGGGTGGCTTGGAAGAATGGAGACAGGAAGTTACTCCAGTGTTGGAGTTTTCTCCTGTTTACCCAAAGGAAGCTTACTGGAGAGTGGAAAATGTTTTCTTTGAAACCTCTGGACCCTACAGGTGCAGATCCAGGGTGAGGGGGCAGGTTTGGCCCCCTTAGAAGCAGGCTAGCCAAACGGTTAGAGCAGACTAGGGTCAGAAAGTTCAGGGTTCAATCTTAACTCCATCCCTTATTCCCTATTGACTTAGAGTTGGTTCACTCAGCTTCTCTGAACATTGATGTCCTCCTTTGTTGAAGGGGATTGATTACACTATTTCATAGCATTGTTCTAAGGATTAAATTATGCAATGTAGGAAAAAACATTTAACACACAGCCTGTTTAGTGTTTAGTGCTCAATATATTTTGGCTATTACTACTACCAGGGATGTATTTCCTAAATTTACTCTCAAAGGAATATAGGAAATAGGGTTTTTGTTTGTTCAAATGAATCTTGTCTATCTCAAGATTCTCTGTGTGTGTCTGTGTGTCTATATGCGTATGTGTTCTCTACCACACAGCAGTCACCTTAAGGCTTTTGAAGTCACCATCCTGTATTGGTAGAGTGAACATGCGCTTCAGAGTCACAGGAACTAGTGTCAAATCCCTTCCCTGGTGGTCCAGTGGCTAAGACTCAGTACTTCCAATGCAAGGAGCCCAGGTTCAATCCCCAGTCTAGATCTGGAATCTAGATCCCAAATGCTGCAGCTAAGAGTTCTTAATGCCACAACTAAAGACTGATGATCCTGCATGGTGCAACCAAGATACAGGAGAGTTAAAAAAAAGAAAAATCCCTTGTCTACCACTTCTCTAGCCCTGTGACTGCAAGAGACACCTTACTGGAGTCTTAGAACTTCCCTGGTGGCTCAGATGGTAAAGCATCTGCCTGCAATGCGGGAGGCCTGGGTTCGATCCCAGGGTTGCGAAGATTCCCTGGAGAAGGAAATGGCAACCCACTCCAGTACTCTTGCCTGGAAAATTCCATGGATGGAGGAGCCTGGTAGGCTACAGTCCACGGGGTCACAAAGAGTCGGACATGACTGAGTCGACTTCACATTCTTTCTTTCAGTTCCTTATCAGTGAAATGAATATGATAATACTTTTCAGTCATTCATTTATCCACAGATATTTACTTATATTTACTGCAGAGTTGGGCTATAAAGAAAGCTGAGTGCTGAAGAACTGATGCTTTTGAACTGTGGTGTTGGAGAAGACTCTTGAGAGTCCCTTGGACTGCAAGGAGATCAAACCTGTCAATCCTAAAGGAGATCAGTCCTGAATACTCATTGGAAGGGCTGATGCTGAAGCTGAAACTCCAATACTTTGGCTACCTGATGTGAACAACTGACTCATTGGAAAAGACCCTGATGCTGGGAAAGATTGAAGACACGAGAAGGGAATGACAGGGGATGAAATGGTTGGATGTCATTACCGACTCGATGGACATGAGTTTGAGCAAGTTCCAGGAGTTGGTGATGGACAGGGAGGCCTGGCGTGCTGCAGTCCATGGGGTCACAAAGAGTCGGACACGACTGAGTGACTGAACTGAACTGAATTGAACAGCACCAGGCACTGGGCTGGGAATTCCACTGTAAGTATATCAGACACAGTCCGATGACATTTTTGAGGGGAAAGAGACAGTTATACTACAATCTTATAAGTGCTCTAACAGGTCAAATGTAGGAGAAAAGACAAAACTAATCCTGCCCAGAGGAACGGCATTCCTGTCAATGCCTTCCAAGGCTTGCCTTCTGGTTTTTAAGTGGTGAGTTGAAGGATGGGGAAGTGACAACCAGGTGAAGCAAGTCGGGGTGGGAAGGAGCAAAGTGGGGGTGGGAAGAGTGCTCCAGACAGACAGAGAAATAGGCACAAAGGCCCAGAGCCAAGGAGTGCCATCTTGCAAAGTCAGAACCAAGTTCACCTGTCCCGGGCAGACTGTGGAAGGGTAGAGCTGAGAGAAGGGCTGTAGAGAAATCGTGGGAGGGGCTGAGGGAGTAGAAAGACATGAATAGATCTGCATTTTAGAAATACGGCTTCAGCTGTAGCAGAAAGAATGGGTGGGCTGTAAGTAAAGGCAGGCTGGTGTCAGAGAGCTCTAGTAAAAGCCCAGTGCAGTGATCCAGGTGAAAATATGCCAGGCTGAAGCAACAGGTGATACATAATAATAATCATAGCAAATTTAACACATATATCCAGGAAGTGTTCTACGCATTCAGCATACACTAACACATACAATCCTCAAAACCAGAATAAAAGGCCAGTCCTATTAACATCTTTATTTTATAGAGGAGGAATCCATGGAATAGTCTGCTTAAGGTTATACAGTGTTGGGATCGAACCCAGGCAGTCTTGCTCTAGGCAGGGCTTCTTCTGTGCTATACTGTGCTGCCGAAGACCTAACAGATTTCTGAGATTGAGTAAGAATTAAGGAATGAGGTAGAGGGAGGAGTCACATAGATCTCCAGATCTCTGGCTTGCTACTGAGTAGCTTTTTGAGTCATTGTTTGGGCTGAAACATATACTAGGGGAAGAGCAGATTTGGGAGAAAAGATAACAAGTTGCTAGTGAGACATGTTGAAATGAATTTCTAATGTAACAGCCATGGGCAGATATTCAGAGTATCATTGTACATATGAGTCTGGAGCTCAAGAGAGAGTTATTATTACTAAATGTTTTATTTTCTGGTTGCACAGTGTAGCATGTGGGATCTTAGTTCCCTGACTAGGGATAGAACATGTACCTGCTGTGTTGGAAGCTTGGAGTCTTTACCACGGGACCACCAAGGAAATCTCAAGAGAGTTATCTGAACAGGAGTTGTATATTTGGGACTCATTAGCATGCAACCATGGGAATGGATTAGATTTCTTAGGAAGAATGTTTTGAACTAGAAAAGAAGATACTTTGAGAAGAAAGCGGAGGAACACCAGTATTAATGGGTAGGTAAAAGGAGAGTCACTTATAATGGCAATTAGGAGGAACAGTAAAGAGATGGGAGGAATATAGGGAACAAGGAAGGAAAGAGACATTTTGAGCAGTATGGTGTCAAATGGTATGGAGAGCTCAGCAAAGTGACCACCAAATGTGAAAAGTGTCCATTGAATATAGTTACAAGGAATTCAGTAGTGACCTTGGGGAGAAAAGTTTCAGTAAACTGATAAGAACAGTAGTCAGAGTGCAGGAGCCGGAAGACTGAATGCAGGGTGAGGATGTGGAGGCAACAAACACCAAGAATTTCAGGGACTTCCCTGGTGGTTCAGTGTTAAGACTCCCTGTTTTCATTGCAGGGGGCATTGGAACTAAGATCCCACATGCTGAATAGCGTGGTCAAAAAAAGGAGGGGGGAGAGTTTCACCAAGAAGATTTGCCTATGAAGGAAGAGAGCTATCTGGAGAGGGAGGTGGATTAAAGGAAAAAATTAATTTTTATTATGCTAGACATTTGAGAATATTTAAATATTAATGAGAAGAATCCAGGATAACCTGAGAGGCTGTGAAATCAGGAGAGGGAATTATCTGAGAACCCTTGAGAAAGTGGAGGGGGTAGATGCAGAACATAGATGGAGAGTTTAGCCTAAGCAGTAGGAAGTTTTTTCTTTGTAACAAGAGAGATTCAGAGAAGAATGAGAAGCAAAATTAGAGTTTGTGGTGGGAAACAGAGGGAGTTCTTGATGGCTTTTATTATCTCTTTGAAGTAGGAGGCCTTATCACTGTTACAGAGTGTGGGAGACAGTTGAGTCGAAGTTAAGAGGAAAACAGAGAAGGTTTAAAACAGATCAGGGATTTTTAGGGCATGGAAAATACTGTGTATGATACTATACTGATGGAGGGGTGGATGGATGTCCATTATACGTCTGTCCAAACTCACAGAATGTACAACACCAAGAGTGAATCCTAATAATGTAAACTATGGACTTGGAGTGATTATGATGTGTCAATGGAGGTTCATCAACTGTAACAAATGTACTTCTCTTGTGGGGATGTTGATAATTAGGGAGCACATGTGGGGGGCAGGGGATACATGACAAATCTCTGTCCTTTCCTCTCAATGGTGCTGTGAACCTAAAACTCCTCTAAAAAAATTAAGTCTTAATTCAACAACAACAATAACAAATCAGACTCATGGAGGTGGAGATCAACGTGACTGAGGAAACAGAAAAAATTCCCAGCAATGCATGAGGACCTATGAATTCACTATGGTAATAACCTGCACGTTTGTTCTAGTTAAGTGGTAGGTTTGGAGAAGACAGAGAGAGCTAGAATTGGAGTTTTGACAGCTGAGTTCAACAGAAGACAGTGGGGATTAGAGATGAGGATACTGGTAGGAGAGCGGCAAAAAGAATGGAGACCATCCAAAGGACCAGAAGAGAGCAGAAAAGAGCTGATATAAGGAGGATAGATGGGAATTCCTTGGCAGTCTAGTGGTTAGGATTTGGTGCTTTCACTGCCAGAGCCTGGGTTCAATCCCTGGTTGGGGAACTAAGATCCCACAAGCTGTGAGGTGAGGTTAAAAAAAAGAGACATTTAGGGTCTTCGAATTCTACTTAAAGAACAGTGTGTGATAGGTAGCCTCTAAGATGAACCCCTGTGATCCTACCTCATGGTATTCATGCCCTGGAGTAGTCTTCTCCTTTTGAGAGTGAGCTGGACCTAGTGACTTGTCTAACAAACAGAAGGTGATGGGATGTTACTTCTGAAATTAGTTTCAAAAAGACTCTTCCTGTCCTCTATGCTCTCTCACTCATTGGCTCTGATGCAAACCAGTTACCATGGTCTGCACCCTATGCAGAGACCCACGTAGCAAGGAAATGAGGGCGTGAATCCTGCCAACAGCTGCCTGAGTGATGTTAAAGTCAGATCCTCCCTTAGCCAGATAAGGGACCTTCAGATTAAGACCACAGCTTGTGTTGACACCTTGATTGCGGCCCCTTGAGGGAACTTGTGGCAAAGGCACCCAGCTAAACCCTGCTGAGATTCCTGACAAGCGCTACGAGATAAAACTAATACAGAATATAAGTAACTGAGAGAAGGGAAAAAGGACAGCAATTAACCATCAGAGATGGGAGTGTTTGAGGTTACAGTTTCAGCTATGTAGCTAAATAGATGCAGAGATCCAACTCAGTGAAGATAAGTTTCGAGGCCAGGGTACTGGATAAATCAGGTGCATAAATGTGGGAGTCATTCAGGATCACTGGGTGGAGAAGAGTGTGCACAAGGTGTCAGTTTCAATGAATGACAAGGGACACTGGGGCTCTTTGCCTCTTTGTCCTCTTTGGAGAGGAAACCTAGTGAGATGGAGAGTAATGAGCTGCCACAAAGTTTTTTTTTTTTTTTTGAAGACGATGGCAAATTAATAGTATGGAAGGAACACTAGGAATCTAGGAAGATGCTGAGCCCAAAACTGGACTCTGGGATAAGCGTGGGAGAATCACCTCTTCTCAAGAGCATAGGGGAGAACTGTCCTCAATGTAGGAACAAGTTTCAAGATTAACTGGCATGAAAGTAAGGTTCTTGTCCCCTCATCGTCGGCACTCGAGGAATATTAGCCGTCTCTCAACATTCAGGTAAACATGTATACGTCTTTGCTCTGCGCCTCCCTCTCCCCAATCTCTATGCAAAAGACTAGGGCTAGGTAAAGGGGTGGGTTCGGGTGGTTGGAGGCAGCGTGGCTCTTCCTTCACTCGGTCAACTGAGAGCGTGTTTAGCAAGGCTTTCCGTAACTTCACTGGCGCACAAGACATATAACCCCATAAGGGAGATTTATTCCTTTCACCAAAAAACATTAATCGAACGCCTAACATGTGTAAGACACCGGCTCCATAAAACACGAGCGAGGTATATTCCCGATTACCGGGGGGGGGGGGGGGGGGGGGGGGGGCGTTCGGTCACATTCGGTGTCAAGGCCAACACAGGTAGGTTTCACACCGTTTAGACGTTTCCAAGTTCTCCCCACACTTTTAGCTGAGGTAAAATGTCGAAAGTCGCTGTGCACCAGAACTGAGATCCCTCCAGAATTCGGCCTCGCTGTCTGGTGTTCCCAGCTCGCGCTTGCGAACCTGGGTGCGCCCCCCGGGAAAGCTAACGTCCACGTGGGCTCCCCAGCCGCCCGCGGGGCGGGGCGTAATGGGCGGGGCCAGGCCGGAGGGCGAAGCTGACCCCGCCCCTGGGGCTCCCAGGGCCCACTGCGCCCCGCGGCCAGATGCTGACGTGTCCTTTCCTTTCCACTACACCTCCCGACACCACCTACTGCCACTGCCCCGGAAGTCCCGCCTCATACTTAGCCCATCACTGCAAATCAGCTCTTTCAGCGCTTCCTGAAGCTCTTGACCGGTTTTGAGACTAAGGGGCGGGGCTCCGCAAGCAGGGTGCCTATTGGCTTGGGGCCCGGCGGGTTCTGGGCTCCAATTGGCCGGAGGGCGGTGGCGCTCTGGCACGCTTGCGCGGCGAGTAGAACGTGTGGCGGCGGTGGAGATCGCGTCTCTTTCGCTCCCAGTCCTGCTGCTGCTCCAGTGAGCGCCCAGCGCGTCCGTCCAGTCTATCGCCCACAGCTGGTCGCCCGCCCGCTCCTCTCCGCGGCGGCCTCTCACCAACACCGACACCCACATTGACACGTCCTAGCCGGCCACCGCCTTAATCGCTGGTTTTCCATCGCTACACATGGCCTCCTCCGCGCAGAGCGGCGGCTCCTCCGGGGGACCCGCGGTCCCCACCGTGCAACGGGGCATCGTCAAGATGGTGAGAGCGGGGCCCGGGACACCGATCTCACTGGCCGCCACCGTGCGGGAGTCTGGCGCTGGCTTCTTCCCCTACCGCCAGCTTGCACTCTCTCCCAGATCCTCTTTCCTCTGCCCATTCCTCACTTTTCACCCGATCTCGGAATCCCCTCCCTAGACGCCAGTCAACACGGACTCCCCTTTGGTACTTTGCCTCCGGGACACCCTGGCATTAGGGGGTCACAGTGATTTCCGTGATCGCTGCACTCAAGTCTCCTGGCTTTTTACCGGGACAGATCGATTACTGATTAGTTAACGGGGATTTGTTGGTATCAGTCCTCCGATTCAGCGTCCTTCTGTCCATTTTGGCATATGCGGAGTAGTTTGCAGTTTTTCGTAGATCCTAACGTCCGCTCTTCCGTGAAACTCTTGGAGTACTTGGCCTTCTTGAAGCTATTATGTTTCCATCGACGCTCAGTTACGCCAAGTTTTCTCGCTCTCTGGACCTCATTTCCCGTCTTTTCCCCTCCACCTCTTGTGTCAAGTCAGTAGTCCTGAGAGCTCTTCATATCTGTGCTCCCCCTCTCTTTGGCCCTCAGAGCCTTAGGCCGGTAGGAATCTTAGCGATCCTTGTTGTTCCTTCACTACGGATGAGACAGCTTTGAAGAGGACAAGTGACTTGCCTAAGATCATATGGTGGTTTGGGTTGGAGCCAGGACCCGAGCCTAAGTGTTCTGATTCCCAGCCCCCTGCTGTTACTGTAAATTCTGCCTGATTATATATCCCCTCACTCTCTACATTCTTGAATGGTGAATTTAAAACCTTGCAAGTTTCATTAAAAATTAACCCCCATCATTAATTTGTAATATAAATTCTCTTTATCATTTGTCCCCTCTGTTGGCCTCCCCTCAACATTCCCCAGGATTGGAAACTGACATTTCTTCGTTGTTACCAGGATTTCTGGTTGTGATGGCCGCAGGCTTATAGATTTCATTTCAGGCCGCAATTCTGACTTTTCCATGTGGTAATATTCTTTATGACACTTTGTCCCAAAGCTCTGCAGCCTTTTATAGTTGTAGAAAGTTTGAAAAACATTCTACTTTCTTGGCTCATTGTCTTTCACAGGATTATAATTTTTCCCAGCTTGTGTGTGAATTAGATTTCAAGATTTTTTTCCCCCTGATCCTCACACAGTCACTTCTTAAGCAGTATTCTACCTTCAACTGAGATTCATAGCCTTTTCAGTATTGCTTTTCCCACTTAATTATACATAAATGATTTATCAGAAACTGAATGAGGAGGGAATTTCCAGGGTCCACATAGTTTCACCTCTCTGAAATATTGACCTGACCTGTGAAAGGATTATCCTGAAGTGGCTCCTCTTAAATTAGCTTTTTCATTTGCGCTGATCTTTCCCTTCACCGTAGGAACAGAACAGTGCTTGGTGGTCTGGTAGTGGGATTGGCAGCACCAAGTGAATCTTGTCTGAGTTTTTTTCCTTTGCTAAGGCTTGAATTTTTCTTAAAGTCCCCTCTTATTTGTAGAGTGGGAGTGGAAAGGGGCTGATCATATTTTTGCTTCTATAAATGCTGGAGGTTTCCAGGGCATCTGGATTCTATGGGGTGACCATACCTGTCCGCAGATTACTCCCATGGATACTGAATATCAACAGTAACTTGTTTATTAAGGCTCATGTCTTGTGCTGAGTTCTCTACTTGTATTATCTCATTTATAATACTGAACAAGTGGATAGGATCATTGGCTACATTTTACAGATATGTAATCTGAGGTTTCGAAAGAATAGTTTACCCCAGGACAGGTACTTTTTAATTGGTAATGAGAGGCAGAGCTGGGACTTGAACCCAGACCCTGTTGGCCAAAGCACAGTCTTTTCAAAACATTCGTGGTTTGATGACTCTGACTCCAGGCAATGATTTTAACAGGGCAGGCCCAGTGATGCATGGCCGCAAAATTGCAGGAAAGTGAAGCTGACTGTAATTGAGCCTAGGAGAGATTAGATGTTATTCCTGTCTTGTCTGGGAGCTGCTGTTGCAGTAAGTGACTTTATTTGGTGCTTATGGTCCTTAACATAAGCAAAGGAATGTGGTGTGGAAGACACATTAGGGTGGGAGCAGGCTTTGAAGAAGGTGTTAAGAGTTGCCGCCACTGCTCTTTTTCTGTTTTCAAGCTGCAAAGGGGTGGGTGGGTGAGTTCCAGGCAGAGATTAGGGGAGGGAAGCCGGGTGAACTGCGGAGCCACTGGCAGATTTGTGCCAGGCTTCGAAGCCTGTCTGGAATGAAAAATTGACCCCTGGCAAATTGCTGTGTGTGAAGCTCTTCTGCTTAGCGAAGTTGTATTTTCCTGGAGAGTAATTGTTTCCAGTGGTACCAGGAACTGCTTTGTAAGAACTCTGTGAAGGAAGATGGAGCTCTATGACTGAGGGAGGTGAGGAGGAAGGAAATAGTTTGATGAATAGGCAAAGAGTAATTATCAGTGACTGCTTTTCTGCCTTTGGGTTGAGGGGCAGAAACTGACCAACCGGACTCGGACCTTTCAGGCTGAGCCCTCCGGATTTGTCTGGACTCAGGCTGAGCTGAAGGTTCGAAGTGGTCTTGGGTTGAAGTTTGCTGCAGTGAAGAGGAATACTCATTCTTCCTCTTTTGGGTAAAGAACGGGTTATAAGGCGATGGAAGGTGCATGTTTCTTCTGGTCTCTGCCTTGCCATCTTAGTAAGTCCTGCGTTCTTTTTTCTAAGATTGAAGCAGAAAGAACTTGGGACTCAAGTAGTAAAAAAATGTTTGCATTTGATGAATTTTTAAAAATAATGGTAGGGGCTGTGTCTGCTGTTGACAGTAAGAGCCAAGGGACAGAGTTGGTTCTGGAATATGTTGAAGGAGGAAGTGGGCAGTGAGTTGACACAATCATTGTGGGGCTCTTCTGTTAACTGAGAAGGCAGTGAGGATGATGGAAAAGCTGAAGGTGGATTTATATATTTTTTGAGTTGGGGTAAGACTGGCAAGTGTGTGGGCAGGTGAAATAGAACCTGGGAAAGTAAATGCCTGTGTCACATCAGATCTTTTCTCGAAACCCTGGAGGATTCTATCTCTGGGTTTCTTGGGTAATTTGCTAGACTTTCTTTAGCTGTCTCAGAATATTGTCAGCCCATGTTAAATAGAGGTTGGGCGAAGTCTCCGGGGTAGTGAGTGTGAAATTCAGTCACCCCACTTAGCAGCTACTTAGAGATGGCAATTTTCTCTCGTTTTGCTGACCCCATTTATTTCTGTCTTGGGGGACAGAGCCCTTTTTGAAGTCCTTAACTCTCCTATCTTACGTCTGAATATCTTTTCAAGGAGCACACAGCAGAGTGAATCTGCGGCAGTTCTTGAATCTTCGGTGCTCAGCAGAAGCAGTCATGGCAGCAGCCTATCTCATCCTCCTTATGGTGTGGAAGGCCAAATCCCAATTCCCATTTCACTCCATCCCATTTGAAAGGGGAAAGGAATCCCCCTGCTAATCTTTGGCTTTATGGTTAGAACCATGATCCTCACTAGATGACTTAAATCCCGGGGCACCTAAAGAAGAAGATGGCCATAACTTCCTCCCCTGACAGGAATTGTGCTGCCAGGCTGTTGGGAAGCGGGCTGTAGGCTTTTTGGTGAGGAGGTTAGTGGGAATTTCTCCAGTGTACAGCTTGTAGGAGTTGCTGTATGTAATTTAGATCATTGCAGCTAAATGTTTCTAGATTTCTGAGCTAAGAAGTACGTGTCTTCAGAGTATAGTGAGGATAGAGTGGTAGTCTGCTGATCTGTTCCTTCCTATGTGTACTTGGCTCATGCAGACTGTGAAAGAAAATTACCTTTCCTAAGCTACTTAAAATACCCTTATTCTGCCACTCAAAGGGACAAGGTAGGTGAATAACAGTATTTTACTAGGGTCATTTGCAAAGATTCCCAGGTGGCTTAGTGGTAAAGAATCTGCCTGCCAATGCAGGAGACACAGGTTTGATCGCTGGGTCAGGAAGATCCCCTGGAGAAGGAAATGGCCACCCACTCCAGTATTCTTGCCTGGGAAATCCGTGGACAGAGGAGCCTGGCGGGCTACAGTCTGTGGTATCGCAGAGAGTTGGACACAACTTAGTGACTGAGCACGCATTTGCAAAGCAGTAGGTGGAATAGGATGGAAGACTTTGCCCTCTAGTCTTAAAATTGTCTATTTCCCAGCAGGTTAGCATGAGTGAGTGAGTGAAAGTTGCTCAGACGTGTCTGGCTCTTTGCGACCCCGTGGACTGTACAGTCCATGGAATTCTCTAGGCAAGAATACTGGAGTGGGTAGCTTTTCCCTTCTCCAGGCGATCTTCCCAACCCAAGGATCCAACCCAGGTCTCCTGCATTGAAGGTGGATTCTTTGCCAGCTGAGCCACAAGGGAAGCCTGCAGGTGAGCATGGTAGCTTTCAATCAAAATTGTAAGTAAAGGGGCACCAAGTTTTTATTCTGTCTTAAAGACTTCCTGTCATTTTTCCAGTTTGAAAAAGAAGCATACATTTGGCTGTAGTCATGCTAACACTGGCCGCTGCCATGTACTAATGATAGAGATGATGCGCAATCATATTTCCTTTCTCCAACGAGTTTTATTGATCATCTGTGTCAAGCGCTGCCAGTGTATTGGAAAAACAGTGGTGAGAAAGTAAATCATATCCCTGCCCTTACAGTTTATGGAAGAGACAGACAAGTACATAAGAAATAAGCATATGAGAGCGATTTCCAGTAGGGGAATGGGACTGAGTAGTCGGGAGTAAGGGAAGGGGTGGCTCATTTAGATTGGAAGGCTTCCTTCAGCTGAGATCTGATGGACGTGAAAGAACCAGGCACAGAGGAAGAGTTCCCGGCAGAGGGAATAGCATGTGCAAAGATCGTAGGTATCCATTGGTGATTATCTTCAGAATATTTACAGTAGCTTTTCAATTTCTTGAAGTTCAGTGTTCCACATACATGGTATGGGTTTAACCTGAGCTGTTAATATATGTGTTTTAGGATAAGAAAAGGCAGAAAGGCAGCAGAGGTGGTGGTGGTTCTGGTATCCTGGTGAGATAAGTTGTTGTTTCATCACTCAGTCATGTCTGACTCTTATGACCACATGGACTGTTGCCTGCCAGGGAAGCCCTGGTCAGATCAGTAGCAGACATTAAGTCTACAGGATAAATATAATCAATAGGAGACTGACTTAAAACAAAATGCTTGCCCTTGGTCATGTTTCTTACAGGGCCAAGACCAGGGTTCTTTGACTTCCTACCAGTGAATCACGTGTATTCCCGAGGTCACCACCTTTCAGTGGATAGGACCTAGATGAGAAGATAAATGCCAAGAACAGGCTCAACAAGAGTTGCATAGCATCTAGAACCTGATAAAGTTTATGCTTCTGACATCATTTTATTGCTACCTGGAATGTAGTAGCCCTGGCCTCTGGCAACACTTTTAACCTAGCAAGCTGTAGGTAATAGTGATGTTGAAAAGCAGAGTAGCATGCTTGAGAGCTCAAAGTAATATTAGGTCAGGAAGGAAGGGCTCATGCAGTGTTGGGGACTCCTGAGGCTGCATTGTTCTCAGTGCTGGTGATAAGGAGGCAAATGATTTCGTGGTCTATGCCCAGTTTACTTGGAGAATGAAATTGGGGAAATACGTGAATATTTTAGTTTTCATTTGTTAAGTTCAAAAGAGAAAATTGGCCAGGTTTTTTGAATGCAGTTAAGGATTCTCTGGGCTTCCCAGGTGGAGCTGGTGGTAAAGAACCTGCCTGCCCGTGCAGGAGATGTAAGAGCCTCGGGTTCGATCCCTGGGTCAGGAACATCCCCTGGAGGAGGGCAAGGCAACCCACTCCAGTATTCTTACCTAGAGAATCCCATGGACAGAGGAGCCTGGCGGGTTAGGCTTAGTCCATAGGGTCGCACAGAGTCAGACATGACTGAAGTGACTTAGCATGTGTGCATTTAAGGAGGAACTAAGGCCTGTTGTGAAACTCACTTATCAGCATGGGCTGTCAAGCCAGCTGACAGGTATGATTCTAGCAGTGGGTACAGCAGTAGATATCCTTTGGAATCTGATGTTTAGATTTTATTTCATTTCTTCAAGGAAGAGAATAGCTGAAGATTTTAGGAAATTCTTTGCCTTCTCAGGGGCAAGGAATGAAGTAAAGGGATTCAGCTCTCACTGAGCTTATGTAGCTTTTTCTCCTATTTCTTTGGAAGTAGAGACCCACCCAGGTTTGTGGGTTTTTTTTTTAATATTTCTTTCTTTATTTGGCTGTGCCAGGTTTTAGTCGTGCACACAGGATTTTTTTTTTTTTTAATAATTTTACTTATTTATTTATGGTTGAGCTGGGTCTTTGTTGCTGCACAGGCTTTTCTCTAGGTGTGGAGAGTCGGGGTTACTCTCTAGTTGTGGTGTGCAGGCTTCTCATTTCTGTGGCTTCTCTTGTTGTGGAGCACTGGGTCTAGGGCGTGTGGGCTTCAGTACTTGCAGCACGTGGGCTCAGTAGTTGTGGCTTCCAGACTTGGGAGCACAGGCTCAAAATAATTGTGGTCCACAGGCTTAGTTGCTCCTCGGCATAGGGAGTGTTCCCAGAGCAGGGATCGAACCTGTGTCTTCTGCATTGGCAGGCTGGATTCTTTACCACTGAGCTATCAGGGACAGTCTCAAACAGGATCTTTAATTGCAGCATGTGTTAGTCGCTCAGTCGTGTCTGACTCTTTTCGACCCCATGGACTGTAGTCCACCAGGCTACTCTGTCCGTGGAATTCTCCAGACAAGAATACTGGATTTCCTTCTCCAGGAGATCTTCCCAACCCAGGGATTGAACCCAGGCCTCCTGCGTTGCATGCAGATTCTTTACTCTCTGAGCCACCAGGGAAGCCCTTAGTTGCAGCATGGGAAATCTTTAATTGCAGCCTGTGAGATCTAGTTCCCCGAGCAAGGATGGAACCCCTGGCCCCCTGCATTGGGAGCGTGGAGTCTTAGCTACTGGACCACAAGGGAAGTCCCAACACCTAGTTTTTTTGGTTTTTGTTTTTTCCCCACCCAGTTTCTGTTGCTATTCCTCTCTTGGGAGACCAACATATGCTTTGTTCTTACGGTAGAAATTGATGCAGAATCACAGGTTGTGCACATTTGATGCAGATGGAGTGTTGTGGGGTTTCACTTACTTTCAGTGAGACTCAATATGATAAATTAATGTTATGTTTTTCTCACTTAGCTCTAATATTTAGGGGAATAAAAAGAACAGTGGTTTCAGTTGGCATTTTTTAAAAATTAGGAAGTTAAGCGAATTACAGGAAAAATAAACCTAATGGCAATTTAGATGACGTTTTTCAGATGTTGTTTTTGAGATGTTCTGTCTCTGAGGTAAACTGGGCTGGCACAAATTTTCTCCATTTACGTGCTGTCTTTCTCCTCTTTATGAGGTGCTTCAAGTTCTCTTTATGTGGGAATTATTCTGCTGTGGTCTTGTAACACCAGCCTCATGTGTAATAAGGGGAATTGAGGAGATTGGGGAGTCTGTGGTTCGTTATTAAAGCCCATATATTGGATTGGCCAAAAAGTTCATTGGGGTTTCCCATGGCAGCTTATGGAAAAACCTGAACAAACTTTTTGGCCAACCCAGTATTAACATTGTCTCTGGGAAGTAGCCTGGTGGAGAAGAGAGGTCATCGCCCTGGGATTCAGGGGACACAGCTCTAGGCCAGCTGCTGCTGATCTCCCTATGGGCACTGGGGTAAGGTAGTACAGCTTTCAGGCTCTTTCTTTTTCTCTTAAATGAAGTGGTCGGACTCTGAGGCTCCTTGCAGTCCCCAAAGGCTGCAGTTGTATCAGAAACCCTATATTATGTGTCTTTTAGGCATGAATCAAAACTGAGGAATCTCATACCTTCTGCTAGTCTTCACTTTGAATTTATGCTTTCCTTGCGGGAGACATATTTTCTGTTCCCATTGCTTGTTTTATTTTTATTTATTGAGAAGGTAGATTAGTCGGAATATGATTTTCTAGTGTGGAAGACCAGAGTTAGAATTTGAATTAGAGTAAGTGACCAGTTACTGGAGTGGCTGGAGGGTGGGTAGAATTGGACCAGGGAGGCTCCTGGCTTCAGCCGTGGTGTCAGGGTAGACTAGTGGGAGTGGTTGCTTGGCACCCAGAGGAACGTGGTACCAGTGGGTTTTATTTACGCAGTCTCACCTCTGTTTCTGAACACCTTGCTGTTCTCCTGGGGCAGCAGGTCTAGACCTGAGAAAGGTGGGGATGATGAGGGCACTCTGGGAGTGTGTAGCTCACGGGGAGAGTTTATCCTGGCCCTTTTGTTTGGGTGAGTCTGGCGGGAGCTTGGGGCTTGGTTGGGTTCTGAGCTCTGGCTTTCACGCTCTGAGGCCAAAACCTCTTCCTTTAGATTATTCTCATTGTCCTGCAGATCTTTTCCACTTCTGTTTAATGTACAAGTATAGGAATCCTCTAAATCTATTCTTGGTAGTTCCTCACAGGGTTTCTTTTCTTTTGAGTTTATTTTTTATTGTAAGCTTTCTTACATTCTTTTCTGGGAGGAGATTTTGAGAGAGAGAGTGAGTTCCTAAGAGCCCAGTGATTTTCTAAACACATCCTTGCCTCAGGACCACCTGGAAGGTCGTTCTGAGGCACTGAATTAGAATCTGCACATGTGGCCTGAAAATCTGTATTTTTAAAAAGCCACTCCTAGGTGGCTTTCTCTCCTGAAAAGGGACCCTTTGGGATTGATCCAGGGGCTGGCATTTGAGACCCATTGATCTTATTTAACTCCTGTGCTGTATGTAGTTGAAGGGTCAGGACATAAAATGCAAAAGGAGTGTATGCTTTTGGGGCTAGTGCACTGGAATTGTATATGAGGGGAGATAGTAGCTTCTTTTTTTCTTTTTAGCACTTACTTGATGGCTCCCAGAACACTTTGCATTGCTTTTAATCTGTAGCTCAATATTGGGCTGATGTCCCCAGGAGTCCATTTACAGTGACTCTGAGAGCATATTCCTAGGTCAAAACTGACAACTGAGAAGTTGTTTTATGTGCCTGATTTAGGCCATATGCTCATTTTAACACTCATCTGCCACTTTTCCTTCTATTTGCATAGATTCCCCAGATCTTCCTATAATTTGGCACCAATACCTTGGCACATTATTACTGTGGAAGTCTTTTGTGTCATCCACAAGCATGAAGATTCTTTGTTCCTCACTTTCTGCCCTTTTAATCCCACAGAACCACACACGTGGGCTTTTTGTTGTGTCTATTTATATCCATCCTGTTTCTTGTTTATAAACCCCGTTCTTAACAAGAACACCAGTAAAACCCCAAATGACCTCTTTGGTGGTCTTGGTCTTTAGTTTTTATTCCACTAGCTTGCCAAATATGGAGATAAAATTTTCCTATCGTTCTCAAGCCTTTGGAGGCCTGAGGATGAAGGGTCACATTTGCAGTTCATTGATGGCCTTTCCTTCTCTTGACCAGCTTTTCTAGTTCATCCGAGAAATCCTTCCAAATGCTCAGGTGAGTGCCATCCAGTGTTAGTCATTTCACAATTGTCGATGTTTAAAATTTGGACTTAATGCTTGCTCTTAAGACTTCAAACAGTACAGAACTATGTAAAGTTGAATGCAAAAATCTTCCTCCCTACCCTCCTTATGAATTTTCTGCCATTCATTCTCATCCCTGTAAGTAAATGTACTTCCCAGTTTTTTTCATGCAGATTTATACACCCCCCCTCCATTTTTTTTTTAAAGAAACAGAAATGAGGTTATAATGAGTTCTGTAACTTCCTTTTTAAAATTAATTGTCAAAACTACTTTTCAGTGTCATGATTATACGTCTGTCTCATTCTTTAGCGTTTGAGGAGTGTTCTGTAGTTTGGGTGTATTTACTTACCCATTTTTTTCTCTGTTGATATGTCAGCATTCTTTGATACATCTTTGTGTTCTTGTGTTAGCATTTCCCTAAGACAGATTCCTGGAAGTACACTTCGTGTTTTTGGTGGCTGCAGGGGGTCTTTATTTAGACTTTGCCTTTTTATATCCTACAAGGATCATCTTAGATTCGATTGAGGGCAGAATGCAAAAATACTGGAATGGGTAGCCATTCCTTTCTCCAGGGGATCTTCCCAGGAATCTCACCCAGGTCTCCTGCATTGCGGGCAGATTCTTTACCATCTGAGCCACCAGGGAAGCCCAGCAACCTCCTTACACTAATTAATTGTTTCACAATTGGTAGTCTACTTCCCTGGTCAGTACCCTTGAAAACCACTGTCTTCTCCAGTGGAGGGCAGGGTTCAGCTCCTGGGGACCATTAAATCACCATTGTTTAATTGCTTCAAGGCCCCCCAGGGGTTTTAAGGTCTTGAACTTACAGGAGGGTTGGCTCTGAGGGCTCTAGCCGTGTCTACTCTCTCTGGGTTCTAGAAAGCTCCCTCACTAAGAAGTGTGCCAGTGCCCAACGACGGTGACAGGAGGAGGTCAGAGGCAAGGTCCTGTGAGAGGCCTGACTTTTTTTTCCCTACAGACTGGTATTAATACGTAGCTCTTCCTCGTCTTTCTTTTTTTCTACTTGGATTAGAAGGTGGGGGTGCTAGTGGTGGTGAATCTGACCACATCCTGCTCCGAGAAACCCGGCCATTTTTTAGAGTTCAGAGAGGCTGAGCCAGGGCCAGCTGATTTCAACCCCGGAAAGGGTTTACCTCCAGTTTCCTGGGTTTCAGGTGTGCATGTGTCCCTCTCGTGTTTTTAGCATATCCGAACACCGCCTCTACTTTTATTTAGTATGAAAATCTTTGGGACAATCAGTTGTCTTTAAAAATCATCATATTATTTTAACAGGAAATGGTTTCACCATTGAAAATGGGAAACCAGTGACAACTTGCTAGTTACTGCTTACTAGAAAGTACCTTCAGAAAAACCCCACAATGAAAACAAAATAGCGAGTGTTATTAAATTCTAACTAGGTTAAGCATTTTGCAGAAGACTCTGAAGGAAGTGTGTAACAGGTGGTAGAGATGTGTTGAAGGCTTCCTGCCTCTAAACTGAAACTGCATTTAATGGGAGGGATTAAAAGAGAATTGAAAAGAAGACAGGAGGCAGCTCTTATTTACATATGAATATTAAATGCTGGTACACGCAGGGATCATATACTACGGAAACCAGTTTTCCTTGTTTTGTTTTTTAAACAAGCCCACACTTTGGGAAACAGACACATAAATTGTCTCTGGAGACAGAACCGATCTGATTTTCCGGGGTGGCTGTGCCCACGTCATTAGTGTCACGGACTACTGGCCACAATACCTTGGGCAAGTCACTGACCCTTTACCTTCCAGCTTTGCCTGTAAATGAGCAGTGCTCGCCTCTTCCTGATAAGATGAAAGAAGGCGGTATTCCGACCACTGGCTGGAGTTGTTCCCAGCTCAGACGGGGGTGGAAATGGAACCAACTGAGGCAACATGAGGACAAGAGTGACACCCGGCAAGTTTTGTAATGTTAGTTAGTCGCTAAGTTGTGTTCGACTTTGTGACCCCATGGCCTGCAGCACACCAGGCTTCTCTCTCCTTCACTATCTCCTGGTGTTAGCTCAAATTCATGTCCATTCAGTTGGTGATGCTATCTAATCATCTCATCTTCGGCCACCCCCAGTTTGAAAGACTGGCTTTAATTTTAAGATCATATTTTTTCTATTATTATTGTTATTTTTTGATTAAAATGTCCTTTATTTTATAAACAATGTGATGGCATTTGCTTTCTTTCATGTCCTCGGCACAAATAAAAAACGGATAACATATCAGTCCCTAATTTTGGCCTAGCAGAAAGGTATGCACCAGTAAACGTCTAACCTTCTGAGCTTTGGAGCCATCATTCATGTAACTGTTAGGGAAGCTTAAACAGATTTAGGTAGTGCATGGAAAAGTGCAGTTGTATGTGTGAATATACCAGGTGGAGTTCAGTGGCACAGGTGAGGCTAGTCAGGCAGAAATGCACCTGGCAAAATTTTTAACTCCTTTGGCTCCTGCCCTCTCCTCCCTGCGACCCCCTAGCTTCTGGTACTTCAGAACTGGGCTGCATTCCATCTGCACCCCGCCCTCCCTTCTAAATGATCAAAACTTGATATATTTAGGAAAACTTTGCTACTATAATGTAAAACATTCCGTTTTCTTTGCCCCAGCATGGACTAGGTAATTCTAATTTGTCTGAGCATTTTCTGGTCCTCTTTTGGAGACTGGGAGAGAGGAACAGTGTGTGTAGGATCAGCATAAATTGGTTATTTGCAAGGAATATCGCCTTACCTGGCCTCCCACCTTTGTAATGACAGGGCAGCTTACATCCCAGTTTGCCTGGGGCTGTTGTCTTGGCATGACTGTCAGTAACACCCCATTTTCACTCTTCAGAGTGTCCCAATTTGAGTGATAAAATGTATGTTTAGGTGATAAAATGTACAACCCTTTTGGTAAGAAGGGTTAAGTCTGGGGGAAGGATTGGGTTGGCTTAGTTCAGAGAGGTCAAAATTAACTGAGAGTAGATGGTTCCATAAGTCGCTGGGTGGATGGCCCAAGGTGTGGGGTGTCTCCAGGCTTTTATGAAGCACAGGCAGCTTCGATTTGAGACCAGGCTGTGCGCCTCATGCTGGGTAAAGCTTTTTAGGCTGTTGAGATATTAGATGTCTGTCTCATTGAAATGCTGTTTAATAGAGGCAGGTAACCATGTTTTATGGTGGAAGGGGGAGCTCGTGAAGTGAAATACTGAAGCTTTTCTTGGAGAATGGATGGGTTGGAAAAATCAAATGTCATATTTCAGGCCAGTTTCTTTGCTTTAAACTTCTTTTCTGGGGAGATGGTGAAAGTGACAAGTCTTGACAGAGGCAGAGGAATAAAATGGGGGAGATAAAAGACAGCAGAAATGAGTAGGTCCAGGTGGGTATACTCAGATGTTCCTGAAGGCAGCTGCAAGCAACCTGCAGTCGAGGTACCAGTTGAAGGCAATGTGCCTAAAGGCCTGTTGGAAGTTTGTGGTAGAGAAAGGAATGAGAAGCGAGACGTTTAAGTCTATTTCCAGTCTCTAGAATGCAATGCTACAAACTTTTAAACTAGGAATTCTGTCCCAGGAGAGGGCGTTGCTTTATATACAGCCTTTAATACCAGGGGCATTTTTATTTTTGGCAACCACCCAAAACAGTGACTTACTTTGCCAAGTGTAATTTATCTGCTTACCTAATAGGACTGTCCCAGGTCTTCATGGAAAGTGCGGCTATCTTCCTTCCATTCCGTTCCCCTGTGTGTAGGTGAATGAGAGGGGAGACCTGGGTCCTGGGATCCCGCTGAGCTCTATTATTCTAGGTGCAGTAATTGCTTGTGTTGTTACTCCTGGCGGGTGAGCCCTTTCGACGCCTGGAAGCCAGGAGGCTGCCTCTGCTACTTAAAAGCCGAGTTATCTTATTAAACTCCTCTTATGAGAGCTTTAGACTCTCCCGAGACCTCCCGCAGGCTCTCCGTGGGGTCCAGGCCTGGCTCCCGGTTCAGCCCTCCTGCCTGCGTGTTAGTCTTCTCCCTGCCAGCAAGTCACACAGCCAGGCGGTGCTAGGCTGCTGCCATTGAATTCTTTGTTGTCCCCAGATTGGTGCTCTTAATGAGCGTACCTCCCTTACTCTCGTACCTCCCTTACTCTCGTATTGTAAGAAAATGTGCTTCTTTGATTATCAACAGAAGTGGAAAACCAGTGTAGAGAGAACAGTAAACTTGCGACTCAGATTATCTGAGTAACAGGGAAAATCGGGTTTTTGAAAGGAATTGATAGCACAGGGCTAAACGTAGTAAAGATGCCCCAGGAGTCTGAGCTGTCCATCAACTTGCTCATAAAATTTTTGTGCTTTATGTGTCAAAGACGTTCATTTATTTGGTAATACATTGGAAAGAGTATGCCCGCCCCCCTCCTCCCCAAAAAAGGGTGAAAGGAATCATGGAGTTGGGTTTTAGTGATAGTATAGGGTAAGTAGAATATTATTGCATTTTTTTTTTTTTTTTTTTGGCCTTGCGGTGTAGCATGCGGCATCTTAGTTTGCTGACCAGGGATCAAACTCATGCTCCCTGCTTTGGAAGCACAGAATCTTAACCATTGGATGGCCAGGGACGTCTCTGTTGTTGGTATTTTTAATGAAAATGGAGGGACAGTCTCTCCTGGGCAGTAATTGTAAGCAAATTCCAGATCATGGCCAAATGGCCGCCTGTTTCACTCCGTGAAGAGGTGTGCAAATCTATGCACTGCGGTGGAGGAGGGGGTGGGCTGGGGCCCCAGCATATGGTGGAGAAGGAGGGACCCCTTGTCGTGTGATCTCCAGCTGTGTTAGGGGATAAGGGACTTCATCACACACTCAGAGGGATTTTAATGGTAAGGAGAATTCTAGGATGGAACATTAATTTAGCAATAAAGGACCTGAAAAATTTATGGTAGATTTGTGACATCCACTTCTTTATTTTGACATCTCAAATTGACTATCAACATTTCAAATAGGAAAAGTTTCCAGAGAAGTTTGGACAATAAAATGGGAAAATTAACACCTTTCATGGATAGCAGAGAAGTTACCTGACTTCCCCAAGGGAGGTCAGGCTGGTAACAGCCAGCCCTGCACATAAGCCAAAATAAATGTATTAGCTCTTCTTACGAAACGGTTCATTCTGAACAGGATTGGGTATTATGCTCGATGACCTAGCATCCCTGTTGCTGTCAGTTGTAAGAAAAAAATGCACATGGCTTTATGGAAGCAAAACCCAAGGAGCAGTAAAGGCAATAATCTTTATTTCTCTCGGATGTTGCAAGAAGTCTGATGTTCTTTCACTTGGCTGTATCTGGTGCAGGTCTCCTGCCTCCTTTTTGATCGTGGGATTGTGGTTTGCTAGTTTGTATACTGTACTCATTGCTCATTGATGGCAGTGCTGTGAAGAGAAAGAAGAGATGACGTCAGCTATGGCCATTGAGGCTGGGAAAGCAGTAGCCGTGCCCTCTCCCATTTATTTCTTCATTCATTCGTTCATTTGGCTGTGCCAGGTCTTAGTTGCTGCCCTTGGGTCTTCGATCTTTGTTGCAGCATGTGGAATCTTCTTGTTGTGGCATGTGGGATATAGTTCCCCAGCCAGGGATTGAACTTGTGCCCCCTGCATTGGGAGCTCAGAGTGTTTGCCTCTGGACTTCCAAGGAAGCCCCTCTTCTCCTTTCTGAATGAGGAATCGTGGCTAGATTTCTCTCCTTCTTCTGAGCACTGGAATTGAGGAGAAGCAAAGAGAGCAAAAGGGTTGGGAGGGCGGGACGCACCGAGCCCAGTAACTGAGTTGTGCCTGGAGTGCACCCTCTCACCTGACAACCGGAGTTTCACCTCCATTCGTCTCTGTGGGTGGGAGGAAAGGTCTTTGTCATCAGAACACTTTTTCTTGAGCTTCCTTCACAGGAGACTTGTCTTTGGGGAGTTGCCTCCCATACCAGCAGTGCCAGCACATCGATTCAGAAGAAATAAGACTTTCAACCTTCCTGTCAGGTTTTCATAGCAATTCTGCAACGCAGAGTGGGCGGGTATGCAAAGTGTATCTGAACCACAAAAGGCATTGGTGATTTGAAACCCATGAGTAGGCTAAGGCCAGTTACCCTAGAAGTGTGTATTGAAGCATTTAAGAAAGCAATTGGTGACTTTTTAAAGTGCTTTAAAATTTCTCATAGTCCACAAACCAAATCTTTGGACTAGGGTTCCAGCCTGTTGTTGTTTGGTAAACGGTGTTACAGACTGCAATGTGGAAAATATTCAGAACACATACCCTTGGAATTTTTAGCCCCATTCATGACAGGCACTTGAATATCTCTAATACTTGGTGCACAAACAGTGCTTAGAACAGATCTTTACATCAAAGTCATAGAATCTAGAATTTGCTGTTTTCAGTGGCTGCATCGTGTTCTAATGGGGGCCCTGGCTGGGGAGGTGGAGTGGATTCTGAGCCCCTTGGAGAGGGCCGGGAGCTGCCTTGATTTTTTCTGTCTTCTTCACTGAGCACTTGCTACCCTGTCAGTGTGTTCTTTGCCTCCACTAATGTTTCTCTATGAGCTTCTTCTCTGGAGATAAGTGAAAACGTGTTACTGTCACTGCCATCAGTTTAGGCACTTAGATATGTTTTTGTTACCATGGTATTTGGATATTGGCTTTGGGATGTAAGTCTATCAAGAGATCTTTGTCTGTTAAACAAGAATAAATTAAAGAACCATGGAGAAGATAGTCCTAGAAGAGATGACAGCATTTGTTCGGAGTATCTCTTTGCAACAGGTAGGAAAAGGCCGAGGAAAGTGGGAGGACAATTGAATGATGAATAGTTAATTGGGAGATTTCGCAGTGTGGTCTGGGATATAGATTTGAGTGGTTTCTGTTGACAGTAGACCTGATAGCTCACAGGAAATAATCGAGTGGTTGGAAATGAGTTAGGTAAAACATTCTGAAAGGTAATAACAAGGGAAATTTGACATCTCATAATAAGAGGGCTGATGAAGAACGCAGGTTGAAGAAAATTTCCCAGAGGAAGCACGAATTTCTTAGGGGAGAATGAAATACTGCTGAAGACTGCTGGAGTTGCCTGAGAGAGGGCAGAGAGGGTGGACTAAGTTTTGAACTCTGGGAGGGGAGAATCTTGGAAGGGAGGGTTAGGTGAGGACCTGCTTGCCTGTAGGTCTTCCAGGGCCTGGAATGGGTGGTTCCCTGAAAGGCCTGAGAGAACTTTTGGTCTACCTGTTGTCATTTGGCAGAGAAACAGGAAAAACACCTTGAGTGCGGTGCATGCTCTCAAGAGCTTGGCTTTCATTAGCTTCAACAGAAATCCACTAAGCTATGAGCTGCTTAAGGACAAGGACTGTGTTTTAATTGTTTTTGTCTCTTCTTTCCAAAGTCTAGCACTTGATACTTGTGCTTGATACATACTGGGACCATTCATTTACTCAGGAAAAAAACACATACTGAATGCTTACTTTGTCTCTGTTCTTGTGCTGGGCTCCGGGGCTACCATGGTGAACAAGATAGATGGAGTCCTTGCCCAGAGAGAGCTTGCATGGAGGGGTGGAAAACTGCTACTGAACAATTCATTATGCTATTTAATGTGGTGGTGAATTCTATGGGAGAGGAAGACAGAGGCTCAGAGCATATGCAGCATCGAGCTGACCTAGTCTGGGGAAGGCCTCTCTGAATAAAAAGTTTGAGCCGAATTTGCTGGAGGACCTGTCTGAGCCAGGCAGATTCCCCAGGCAGAGTGGAGAATAAAGGGGTGGTGGTGGTGGATTAACCTGTGCGAATCCATCACCCAAGGATCTTGTTAAAACAGATTCTGAATCAGGAGGTTCAGGTAGGGTCTGAGCCTGCAGTATCAACAAGTTCTCAGGTGATTGCTGGTCTGTGAGTGCCTTCAGGAACTTTCTGTGCATCTTCCTTCTCCCCTTTCATTGTTACAGTTGAAAGTTGGTGGGTTTCAGCTGGGTCAGCACCCTCCCCTCCCCAAGCCCCCCACTCCACCCGATCTGTAGCCATGTTGGCTGCAGTGATATAACTTTTCAATGTACTCAAAGCATAGTTGTTTAGCTGTAGAATCTTATTGTTTGTGCCCTATCTCTGTGCTGGCTAAAAATACTCCTCTACTCCCTTGGCATCTTGATCCTGACAGCCTGCATTGTAGAGAAGGCCAGAGGTGTGGCAGGCAGAAGGAGGAAATTAGGATTTGGTAAGGACAAGAGAAAATAAAATCTAAACTCAGGATCTGGTGTCTTGCAAATTAACACATTTCTCTTGGTATTTCCCAAAGCATCTTTTCCTTTGTTTCTAGACTAGAGAGAAGGACCCAGGCGTCGTTTTTGACAATCAGATTCTTTTTTGATAATAAAGAAGGCCAACTCCCTGGGGAAAGGGATTACCATCAAGATTACAAGATTTTAAACCAAAAATACTTTGGCCACCTGATGCAAATAGCCAGCTCATTGGGAAAGACCCTGATGCTGGGAGAGATTGAGGGCAGGAGGAGAAGGGGGCAACAGAGGATGAGATGGTTGGATGATATCACTTAGCGACTGAACAACAACAAACCAAAAATATGTATGGTGCTCTTGCCTCTGAGAGAATGTTCACACGTTGTATCTCAAAACTTTTGAGACGTTAAGGGGTTTTCAGCTTTTCTGAATGTAAAACCTAATTAGATCACACATGCAGGTTTTTCAAATCCCCACTAGATAAACTCGCACTGGAAGTTTTAGGGCATCTCCCTAAAATTCAAGATCCTTTTTGGGGCCTATAGCCTTTTTGAACTGTGTGCTCAGAGGTTGGAATTCTGTGATTGGAACATGTCTAGCATTTTATTTCATTGGGGAGAGGAACATGAAGTGATGATGAATGGATCATGGGAAGATATGATCCTTCATTATTGCCATTATATGACAATAATGATTTTGTCACTGAACTCAACTTGGATCCGCTTTGCCACACAGCAAAGCCAGTTTACTGACTGGGTTGTGGTGAAGTACAGTGTTTGTATGTTGGGTGCCAAGCGAGATTGCTTGTGCTCAAAACACCTGAATTCTTTGATGGCTGCCAGGAAATGAATTTTTGTTTTTTAATTGGACTGTAGTTGGTTTACAACATTGTGTTGGCTTCAGGGGTAGAGTGAAGTGAATCAGTTACAGTGATGGATACACATGTATCCACTCTTTTTTAGATTCTTTTCCCATATAGGCTATTACAGAGTATTGAGTACAGTTCCCTGTACTATACAGTAGGTCCTTGGTAGTTATCTATTTTATGTATAGTAGTGTGTATCTGTCAATCCCAGTCTTCCAGTTTATCCCTCCCTCATTTGGGGTGAGGGCGTCATGGTGTATGACTTCTGATTGATTGGTGGTGAGGTAACATGGTGATGTGAGTTTTGACCATTGACCCTCTGGTGACAATCTACACAGCCTGTTGTCACCATACTCGACCCGGGTGAGGGTCTTAGCTTCTGCAAAACAACTCAAAGATGTGTGTCAGATGTTTCTATGTATTATCGCTTGAGGAGGAACTAGAATTCTGTTTTATCACTGAACTGTTGCGTTACTTTTCCTACTTAACTTTTTTTTGTTTCTGCACCCCCTCACTTCCCTAATGAGTAACTGCTGGTGCCTGCTGTTTGGAACTCCAGAAGGCCTAGGAGACCACTTTTGTGAAGGCCATACAGAGTCCTGCTCGATTTCAGTTTGACTTTCATTCTCTTAGTTGTGTGTGTAGAGGGAGGGGAGCAAGAGAGGTTTTCAGAACCACCAAGGAGATCTAGTTCTGGGGATTTGTTTTGTAATTGAGACTCTAAAGCGGCCGGTAGTATGTTTTCCACTTTTGAAAAAGGTGTTGAAATTTTAGTTTAAAATAATCTCAAACGTTCAGGAAAGTTGTGAGAATAGTGCAGGTGACTCTTGTGACCCTTTCACCCAGAGTCCCTGGTTGTCATAATCTCTTCTTTGTATTTATAAAATAGTCATCATGTTCTATAGGGGATTTCCGCGGTGGCTCAGTGGTAAAGAATCCACCAGCAATGCAGGAGCCGCCAGAGGGTTGGGAAGATCCCCTTGAGGAGGGCATGACCACCCACTCCAGTATTCTTGCCTGGAGAATCCTGTGGACAGAGGACCCACAGTCCATGGGGTCCCAAAGAGTCAGACACAACAGGATGCATGCACACATGCCTGCTCCATCAAGTCATCAGCACTAAGTTAGTGGATTTCGAACCATTGCTTCTCTGGGAAATACTGAGTTCGTTCCTATGAGCCTCTGGTCACTGCATTTTCATCAAGTGATAGATACATGATCTTGTGTTGGGCTTCTCTGATAGCTCAGTTGGTAAAGAATCCGCCTGCAATGCAGGAGACCCTGGTTTGATTCCTGGGTCAGGAAGATCCCCTGGAGAAAGGATAAGCTACCCACTCCAGTATTCTTGGGGCTTCCCTTGTGGCTCAGCTGGTAAAGAATCCGCCTGCAATGCGGGAGACCAGGGTTCGATCCCTGGGTTAGGAAGATCCCCTGGAGAAGGGAAAGGCTACCCACTCCAGTATTCCGGCCTGGTGAATTCCATGGACTGTAGAGTCCATGGGGTCCCAAAGAGTCAGACATGACTGAGCAACTTTTGATTTCACTTTTATTGTATTGTATGCTTCTGTTTAAAGTCTTCTTACTTAATATGTAGTGTTGATTCATTAACATGGAACATGGGAGCACTATGACTATGACTTGTACCTGAATGAAAATTGTCGAATATTTTCTCTGTAGGGCACATTACAGCAGCTTTCTTTGTGCCTAGGGAAACTTCAGGCACATGATGCCCGTGAGCCATTTTAAACAGCAAGATCACCACGCAGAAGCCCTGATGACTGCAGTAATTTTCCTTTAGCTTTAACAGTATGAGTGTTTGGTGTTTTAGTCACTCAGTCGTGTCCGACTTTTTGTGACCCCGTGGACTCTAGCCTGCCAGACTCCTCTGTTCATGGGATTTTCCAGGAGAGAATACTGGAGTGGGTTGCCATTTCTTTCTCCAGGGGATGTGTGTACTTGACCCTAAATGTTCGGTTGAGGGGTCAAAGTTCTGTGATGCGCAGATGATCACTTCTATGTTCTCCTTCTTGTTCAGTCGCTCAGTCGTGCCCAGCTCTTTGTGACCCCGTGGGCTGCAGCACTCCAGGCTTCTCTGTCCTTCCCCATCTCCTGTGCTTAGAGCTGGGTTGCTCAGTCGTGTTTGCCTCTCTGCGAACCCATGGACTGTATCCCGCAAGGCTCCTCTGTCCATGGGGATTCTCCAGGCAAGAGAATCCCGTGCCCTCCTCCAGGGGCTCTTCCCAACCCGGGACTGAACCCAGGTCTCCCACTTTGCAGGCGGATTCTTCACTCTCTGAGCCACCAGGGAGCTCACCATCTCCCAGAGTTTCTCAGACTCGTGTCCACGGAGTCCATGTGTCATCCAACCGTCTCATCCTCTGTTGCCCCCTTCTCCTCCCGCCCTCAATCTTTTCCAGCATCAAGGTCTTTTCCAGTCAGTCTGTTCTTTGCATCAGGTAGCCAGAGTATTGGAGCTTGGAGTCAGTTAATTTTTGGTTCTTCCTTTGATAATTTTCACACATGATGGTTACTCTGAAAAACTTGACAGCTGGAATGGATTTTTCGGGAATGACACTTTGCCTCTGCCTGCCACATAGTTCCTGCTGAGTTCTGATTTCTGAGTGACCCTGGTTCCTCGAGCACAGTGGAGCTCAGCGTGGGTGGTGAGGACTTGGCTCTGTAGAGGATCATCGTGGGGTTTCTGGCTTCTAGGAACCTGAGCCAGTTCCTTCCTGGTGAGGCTTTCTTTGTGCAAGTTACAGGCCTGGTGTTTTGTATGTGTTACCACTTTTTGGATGCATAATTCTCATAGCAAATGTTTAGTATTTGCGGTTTATTAGGAAGTGCACTGGGAGAAGTTGTGTTCTAGTCCTGACGTGCCACAGCTTTTTCATCTGTAAAATGAGTGCCTGCCCTGCAGAGCATTGTGAGGGTGGCAAGGGGTGGACAGTAGAGAAGGAAGGGAAGAGAGACTATTGTGTTCTTATTTCTTGAGTATCTGCTAGGTGTCAGCTACTGTGAGGCATCTCAGTAACCACAACCTGCAGAGAAGGTGGTGGTAATAGTGTCCTCACATGCAGATGAGGGAATATCACAGTGTTTCACTTAGGACTCCCTGATTTCACAGTCACGCTCATCTGAGGCTGTGATTGTCAAGACAACTTGGTCACGTTTGAAGCTCACTGGTGGCTCAGTGGTAAAAAAAACCCATCTGCCAATGCAGGAGACACAGGTCAGATCCCTGGGTCAAGAAGAGCCCCTTGGAGAAGGAAATGGCAGCCCACTCTAGTATCCTTGCCTGGGAAATCCCATGGACAGAGGACCCTGGCAGGCTACAGATAGTCCATGGGGTCTCAGAGTTGGACACGACTTAGTGACTAAACAACAATAACGATAGACATAAGATATGACATTTATTTATGATAATCTCTGAGAACAGAGGTTCAGAAATAACTTTCCTAGAGAGTGGAAATCTTAGGTGGTAAAGGAGGGGAGTGAGATCATGGGTCGTTTCCCTGATTCTTTCTGGTTGAATTCAGTGGTGGAAGAATTTCCATGAATTTGGTGTTTACTTTTAAATCCCAGGAGGAAATGTTTCTTTTTTTATGGTACATTTATTTTTTCCAATCTTTACTTCAGACTACACTTTGAGACGTTTCATTTCTTTCTTTTTTTAAAAAATTCTGTCCATGCCAAGCAGCTTGCAGGATCTCAGTTCCCCCGGCAGGAATTGAACCTGAGCCGCAGAAGTGAAACTGCTGAATTCTAACCACTAAACCACCAGGAAACTCCCGAACCATTTCTTATCACAATAATATTGGCTATTATTTATTGGGTCTTTTTGCCAGCTTCTGTGCCAAGGGCTTTATTCCCTTGTTTATTCCCTTTATTCCCTTGTTCCCATGACACCTCTCATGGATGTTCTGATATACTTATTAATGAGGAAATTGAGGCTAATAGAGCCAAGGAACTTTCAAAAATCACCACTGACGTGGATTTGATCCTGAAACTAAATTATTTTGTCGCTTACCACCACCCTTTCTCTGATTATAAAGATGAGCAGTCTGTGTAACTTGAAGTGGTCGTCCAGAATTTATTTTTGCTGTGCACATACCGTTTAGACTACCATAAAACTAGTTTTCATCTCACTCCCTGTCATAATGTTTTATATCAGAGGCTGGCAGGCTGACTCTGTGAAGGGCCAGGTAGTAAATACTTTAGCCTTTGCAGGCCATACGGACTCTGTAGCAACTACTCAGCTTTGGCGTTTCAGTGTGAAAGCAAGCAGATAGACAATTACATAAATGAATGAATGTGGCCATGTTCCAATAAAACTTTATTTATGGATGCTGAAATTTGAATTTTATACTCTTTTCATGTGTTACATAACATCTTTTTGATTCTTCTTCTTTTTGCTTTTAGCCATTTAAAAATGTAAACACCATTTTTAGCTCGTGGGTTGCGCAGGAACAGGCGGTAGGGCGGAATTGGCCGGTGGGCTGTAGTTTGCCGATCCTGCTCTTTCTCAGTCTGAAGTTTACTTCCTTTGTATCTCTTTTTGGGTGTTTTGTAAAATTGGGACTGTAAGCCTGCTTTCCCTGCATATGGCAGTGTTTAATAAGTGTTGGTTTGGTTTGGGGCAGCCAGCTCATGGAAGCTTTGCTGGCTTAGTGACAGGCTTAGTGACACCTGCTCGGCTGGCACACGGAAATGGAGATTTTTAACCGAGGAGAAGATTTAATCAGTAGGTCATCTCACCTACCGTTTTAACAGATAGCAGCTCCTCAAATGCTTGTTTCTACAAGTGACATAGTGGAACATCAGAATCAGACACTTCAGGTCTAGTCCTTGCCCTGCCATCAATTTCATTTTAAGCAAAAGTCACCTTTACCTGTCTCACATGCAGATTTTTCGTCTGTACAATAAAAGGACCTTGTTGAGATGCTCTCACTTAGCTGCTCTCTTGTTAGAGTCCCCTTTGAGATTTGAACTCGTTTCTTTTCAAACTGAGGTCCAGGTCTTGGTATAGCCGGCCCTGGAGCAGCTGTTTGAGATCATCTGTCCTGAATGAGTCTGTGCACCCAGTGCAAGTGAAGCAGGCTGCCGCAAGGCCACGGGCTTCCAGGGCATTGTGCCGGGCCCCTCTTATTTAGGTTTGCCTCTGGCTCTTGCCAGAAAAAAGAAAGCAGAAGCTGGCCGTGTTGGCATGTATGCTGGGAAAGACCTCCCAGGTCACAGGGCTTACAGTCTTCTGGGTTGCTTGCTCCTTGTCCAAATGACTTTTTAATTTTCAAGAAAGAGAGGCAACAGCTCTGGTTGCCAGGAATCTTTTTCCTGATAGGCTTTCTGAGATTTTTCTCCAAGTTAGTTTTTTTAAGTTCTACACGTGCCTTAATTCCATTTCTTTAGGTGTTTTTTGTTTCATTAATGTACACAACAATTCTTCCTCATCCCCTGAAGGCATTTTTAGGTGGAGAGGGCACCTTGTCTGGAGAAGAGTCACTGGCCTGCTCCTTTGTCCTCGAAGCAGCCTCTGGGTGGTGGCCCTGGCAAGCTTCCAAATGGCATTATGAACTGTTTAGTTCAGTGACCTTCTTGGTTCTTCTTTTTGTGCCACAGAGGGAAGGAGTTCATTCTACTTGTCTCGAAGAAAAAATTTGTATTGTTTTTGGTCATCTTTCTCCTTTTTCAGGCTTTGTAGATTTTACTAAAGTTTGGCTTCTTTCCTATGACTTCTACCTTGTTATTTCTCAAGGCTTTGAAAGTTTACAGTAGCCCTTCATTCTGTTGTGAGTCACCATGCCTGACTTCTGGGTCTGAGTCAGCTGACTATTGGTGTTGTTTAGCTAGGGGTCTAATCTTCCTGCAAGATATGGAAATACCTGTTTGGTGAAATAGACATTTTATGTCATATTAATGTACATCCATATTGAACCTTAGCAGTATTTTTAATTGAAATAAATATGAAAGTGAAAGTCACCCAGTTGTCTCTTGACTCTTTGTGACCCCCATGGACTATACAGTCCATGGAATTCTCCAGGCCAGAACACTGGAGTGGGTAAATGTTCCCTTCTCCAGGGGATCTTCTCAACCCAGGGATCGAACCCAGGTCTCCCACATTGCAGGCGGATTCTTTACCAACTGAGCCACAAGGGAAGCCCAAGAATGTTGCAGTGGGCAGCCTATCCCTTCTACAGGGGATCTTCCTGGCCCAGGAATTGAACAGGGGTCTCCTGCATTGCAGGCAGATTCTTTACCAGCTGAGCTACCAGGGAAGCCCAAATAAACACACACCCTAAAATGATTCACAAGACTTACAACTGTCTAATTCTAGAACATGTTTCATTGGTACTCAGAAGGAAAAGAAACCCTGGACTCACTAGCAGTCACTCCCTTTCTCTTCCTCCAGCCCTTGAGAACATTCATCTACTTTCCATCTCTATGGATTTGCCTATTCTGGACATTTTGTATGAATAGAATTATTCAGTATGTGGCTTTTTTGTCTTGACTTCTTTCACTTAGCATGTTTTCAAGATTTATCCATGCTTTAGCATCAATCAGTACCTTATTTCTTTTTTATTTCTGAATAATGTCCTATTTCATGGATATACCACATTTTGCTTATTCATTCTTCGCTTGATGGACATTTGGATTGTTTCTGCTCCTTTTGGCTCTTGTGGATAATGTTGCCCTGAACAGTTGTGTATAAGATATTGTGTGGATGTATGTTTTATTTTTCTCGGGCATGTACCTAGCAGTGGCATTGCTGGGTCATAGGATAATTCTTTGTTTGACTTTTGAGGGACTGCAAGAGTGTTTTCCAAAGTGACCGTATCACCAGCAGTGTATCAGGGTTCTAATTTTTCCACATTCTTGTCACCACTTGCTTTTGTCTGTCTTATTGATTATAGCCACCCTAGTCACTATGAAGTGATGATATGTCATTGTGGTTTTGATTTACATTTCCCTTATGGCTAATAATGTTGAGTATCTATTCATATGCTTAATGGCTGTTTGTATATCTTTTTTGAATAGAATCTGTTCAAATTCTTGCCCATTTTCAATTGTTGAATTACGATATTTCCTTATTCCAGATACTAGACCCTTATCAGATATGTTTTGTGAATATTGTCTTTTCGCTTTCTTGATAGTATCCAGTGAAGCATAATATTTTTGGTGTTTGTGCGTTCTAAGATGGTGTCATTGCCCAAGCCATTGCATTATCCACCATCACAATGTTTTCTTCTAAGAGCTTCATATTATATTTAGGTCTTTGATCCTTTGAGTTAACTTTTGTATTTGGTGTGAGGTGGAGATCCAGCTTCGTTCTTTTGCATTTGGATATCCAGTTTTCCTAGGGCTTCTCTGTTGGCTCAGTGGTAAAAAATCCACCTGCAATGCAGGAGACTCGGGTTCTGTCCTTTGGTCAGAAAGATGATCCCCTGGAGGAGGGCATGGCAGCCCGCTCTAGTATTCTTGCCTGGGAAATCCCATGGACAGAGGAGCCTAGTGGGCTATAGTCCTTAGAGTCACAAAAGAGTTGGACTAGACAACAATAACAGCAGTCCAATTTTACTGGTGTGATTTTTGTTGAAAGGTTCTTTCCCAGTTATCTGCGTACTTGTTTTGAAAATCAGTGACCATACATTTTTGAGTTTATTTTGGGCTTCTTTTTTGTAACATTTCGGTATTTGCCAGGTGACTGTCCTTACTCGTTTTTTTTTTTTTTTTTTTTCAAGATTTCTTTATTTTTTGCTGTGCTGGGTCCTCGTGACTGCGTGTAGGCTTTCTCTAGTTGCGGAGGGCGGGCTTCTCTTTGAGGAGGCTTTTCTTGTTGCAGTTCACAGGCTCTAGGGTGCATGGGCTCAGTAGTTGTGGTGCTCGGGTTTAGTTACTACGTGATGTGTGGGGGTCTCCCTGAACCAGGGTATTAAACCTGTGTCCCCTGCATTGCAAGGCGGATTCTTAACCAGTGGACCACCAGGGAAGTCCTATCCTTATTTATACTGGATCTTCAGATTGGCAGATATGACTGAGATATTCTTGTTATTTCTAAACAGGCAGATAAACCTGTTCAGCTTGTCCTCCTTGCAGAGCTAACAAGATACTCTCACCTAGTAAGATATGATCTTTAAGGGAAGATTTTTGCTCTTGGTGCTGTGAAAAAAAAAATTCTGGTTTTATTGATGTATTTATGGTTTTCTATGGGGCTTCCCTGGTAGCTCAGCTGGTAAAGAATCTGCTTGCAGTGCAGGAGACCTGGGTTCGATCCCTGGGTTGGGCCGATCCCCTGAAAGAGGGCATGGCAACCCACTCCAGTATTCTTGCCTGGAGAAGCCCCGTGGAGAGTGGAGAGTGCATCCATGGGGTCGCAAAGAGTCAGGCACGACTGAGCAACTAAGAACAGCATGTGGTTTTCTGTACCATCACTTTTTGCCCTAAGTGTAGTGTGGCTAGGTTTTTGTGTAAGAGATTTTCTGTCTTCTGGTGTTTGTGGTCTGGGGGTTTAAGTGTTAAACCAAGTCGTTTATCAGTATCTAGTGATGATTTAAGGTGGGATTGCTGTTGCTGAGCACAGCTTGTCACTGTTAGGTAACTCTCCTAGTAAACTCTTACTGGGTTTGATCCGTTTGAGTCCCCATTTTCCTTCTCAGCTGACTTGTTTCAGTCTTTGTCAGCCTCGGACTCGTGACCTGAAGCCAGGTCCTCTGAATCACACCACGTTTCTCTGTAACCTTTATTGGCAGAGCTGAGAACTGTCTAATTCATAACCTCAATCAAACTGACTCGTTGTGACAGCTGTTTTCACAAACCTCCTGGTGTATCAGGTAGGGCTAAGATCAGATCATTTCTCTAGAATATGTCATTTTATTAATATAATTGGATAAAGCAGTTACCATATGAATTGCTTTTTATGCCCTATAAATTAGCAATTAAGGATAATTACCACATCCATGAAAGTTTGCAACATGAATCAGTACAGCTTTGGCAGAACAATTACCCCTGACAGTTTCCTCTCAATCTTAACGTTATTCTTCTGAAATTAAAATTCTGAATAACAAACAGTATTTTACTTGTTTATTGTTTATCTGACTCCCCCCACTAGAATGTCTGCTCTCCAGGAGCAGACATTTTTGTCTGTTTTAGTTCACTCGAGGCATGTTACTTGCCTGGAACAATGCCTGGCATATAGAAGGCACTCAGTAAATTTGTGTTGAACGAATAAATGGATTAATCAATGGATAAAATTGTAAGTAATCAACTTAGATGTCAGATCTAGTGACTTATAGAAGAAAAATGACTTGTTTTCATGCCATATGAGATTCATGTTAAGTTTGATACATAGACCGTTGGTCTTTTTCATATTTCACTTAAAGACATTTAAAATATTTTCCCCCCAAAAGACATTTCCCTTGGCTTTATTCCTTAAGTAAACTTAGGCAAGAGAAGACCATTAAGTATTTTTATTGAGAAAGAACTTGAATAAAGACTTTTGACAAGTGAGACAGGTGGAGGGAATTGAAGAGTACTTGTAAGATGATGAAATGGAGAGAGCAAAAAAACGGAGATGGACTGTGTTTTGACCTATTTCAGTTTGCATAAATAATAGGAAGGAAACGAATTCTTTCGATGCAGACAGGTCTCTTCCTTCCATGATGGTCTGTAGACAGTCTTTTCCTATCTCTTCACTAAGGCTGTGGCCAGATGAATGACAGGGAGAGAGTTTCAGAGGAAAGATGTAGGCATGTTAGTCCTCTCCTCCTGGGGGAGCAGGAATAGCAGTGCCCGCCACAGGGAATATCTGCCCTTGGAAGGTTGACTTGCTGGTTGTTGCTTATGTTTGCACCTTCAGTAGTATTGGGTCGGCCAAAAAGTTCATTTGGAATTTCCCGTAAGAGCTTATAGAAAAACCTGACAAACTTTTTGGCCAACCCAATCGGTGTTGCACAGCCTATAAAGTCATCTCTCTCTAAGATTAATTCAAATGTGGACTGTTGCCTGAATGGCCTATTTGGTGCAGAGAAAGCAAGGAGGCTCTGAAGCAGTCTTCAGAATAGCTTTCAAGGTGAAAGGGGGGGAGTGTACAAAGGAGATTTTTCAAAATTCCTTCATATAAATTATTTACTAAAGCTCTTTATGGGGCTGGGATAATAGTTATAGACCCATTGTCCCCCAGGAGTCTCATTTACTAGATTGAGGGCGTTAGCGGCAACACCTTGCTGGTATTTAAGGAGAATAAGAGGGTACCTATCAGCCATTGTGTTCTTGAGCTTTTCAGCAGGCTTTGTCAGGCTTGAGAAATAAAGATTGTTTTTTAGCTGGGGTCAGTGCTCATTGCTCAGCCACGGCGAGCATCTAGCTGGGCTTTCCAAGACGTACTAGGTCTGCCGGGGGAGCTTTATGAGTTTTCGTGAAAACTTGACAAGAATCGAGGAGTCGGCCTTTGAGACAGGAGCTCTGCTCTGTACGCTGTGTGCTGCTCAGCCCTGTTGGAGACTGTACGTGGATGATTTCAAGGCAGGCATTCAACACTGTGCTGTTCATCTGCCCCTTGGTGAAGAATTGACTGTAAATGAGTCACTTCGAAGTTCTTTTCTTTCTTTGGCCCTTCTCATTTTAGGAACATTAGCCATCCTGTGCTGTGTATATCTGTTCTTTGGCTTTACTTTGTTTGAGGGCTTGTCTAATTTTTAGAGTGTCAGATCCCTGGGATGATGCCCAGGGCATGGGGTCTCAAGAAAGGCTGTTTTGTTGGAGGCTGTAAGGTTTTGATTGCTGGTAACACTCAATCACAGAGGATAAAAATGAAAAAATTACTTATAACTAGATAAGGAAGGCAGTCTTTTATTATGTGTGCCATGGTGTAGCCAGGGAGGTGTAGACCATGGTGTCGACCAAGGTCTGTGTGCTTAAGTTATTGGGGATAATGAGATGTTACTATTTTTTTTTTTAATTAGAATGTCTGTATTTTTCTGACAGAGTTTCTGTAAGAAAGTAGGATAGATTCATACAGTGGAATACTGTACAGCCACAAAAGTGAATAGTGTTTTGGCATGAATGGGTTTTACCAAAAAAGGGCAAAAGAAGCAAGTCAGTGATGGGTGTACATGCTGTCAACTCAGTGTATATAGAGATTAGAAACAGGAGATGAGGAAGCACCATATTGCATGGAAACATATACACAAATGGTAACACTGTAGAAAAGCAAGGGAGAGGTTATCACGGTAGTTAGAATAGAGGTGGTGGTCAGCAAAAGGGACTGCGAGTTAAGAGGGACATGGCATCCGAGGTCCTGCCAGTGTTCTAGTTCTTCTTTTGTAAATTTGGCTGCAGTGGGTCCCACTTGCAGCCAGGGGGGTCTTCACTAGTTGTGGCACTGGAGCTTAGCTGCCGCATAGCATGTGGGATCTTAAGTCGGAGATCAAACCCAGGTTCCCTGCATTGGAGGGTGGATTCTTCACCACTGGACCACCAGGGAAGTCCTCAGTGTTCTAGTTCTTAGCTTGGGTGATGGTTACTTAGTTGTTTCTTATTCTTTAAGATGTAATGGGTTGGCCAAAATGTTCGTTCAGGTATTTCCATAAAAAAAAAAACCTTATGGAAAAACTCGAAGGAACTTTCTGGCCAACCAAATGCACATGTGTCTAATGCAGTTCTTTATTTGTATTACTTGCCCACCATTTAGAGCGTGAGTTTGGAGAGGCGAGGGAGACAACTCAGCTAAGCAAATGACTATTGAAGTGGCTTCCCTTCCTATTCTTTCTTTTTTTCCTCTGAGTCAGCTTCTCTTCCAAGGACTGTTTCCTGTACAGAAAACTCCGTGGTCTAGTCTGCCATGAAGTTCTACACTGGCAGGGCTCTCCAGCCTTCTAACTATTTGTTCAGCAGCTATTTGTTTTGTTTTGTTTTGTTTTTTACTTTTTTTTTTTTTTATTATTATTTTTATTTTTTCCAGTGGGTTTTGTCATACATTGATATGAATCAGCCATGGATTTACATGTATTCCCAATCCCGATCCCCCCTCCCACCTCCCTCTCCACCCGATTCCTCTGGGTCTTCCCAGTGTACCAGGCCGGAGCACTTGTCTCGTGCATCCCACCTGGGCTGGTGATCTGTTTCACCATAGATAGCATACATGCTGTTCTTTTGAAATATCCCACCCTCACATTCTCCCACAAAGTTCAAAAGTCTGTTCTGTATTTCTGTGTCTCTTTTTCTGTTCTGCATATAGGGTTATCGTTATCACCTTTCTAAATTCCATATACATGTGTCAGTATGCTGTAATGTTCTTTATCTTTCTGGCTTACTTCACTCTGTATAATGGGCTCCAGCTTCATCCATCTCATTAGGACTGGTTCAAATGAATTCTTTTTAATGGCTGAGTAATATTCCATGGTGTATATGTACCACAGCTTCCTTATCCATTCATCTGCTGATGGGCATCTAGGTTGCTTCCATGTCCTGGCTATTATAAACAGTGCTGCGATGAACATTGGGGTGCACGTGTCTCTTTCAGATCTGGTTTCCTCAGTGTGTATGCCCAGAAGTGGGATTGCTGGGTCATATGGCAGTTCTATTTCCAGTTTTTTAAGAAATCTCCACACTGTTTTCCATAGCGGCTGTACTAGTTTGCATTCCCACCAACAGTGTAAGAGGGTTCCCTTTTCTCCACACCCTCTCCAGCATTTATTGCTTGTAGACTTTTGGATAGCAGTCATCCTGACTGGCGTGTAACCCAAAGCAGTCTATAGATTCAATGCAATCCCTATCAAGCTACCAACGGTATTTTTCACAGAACTAGACCAAAGAATTTCACAATTTGTATGGAAATACAAAAAACCTCGAATAGCCAAAGTAATCTTGAGAAAGAAGAATGGAGCTGGAGGAATCAACCTGCCTGACTTCAGACTCTACTACAAAGCCACAGTCATCAAGACAGTATGGTACTGGCACAAAGACAGAAATATAGATCAATGGAACAGAATAGAAAGCCCAGAGATAAATCCACGAACCTATGGACACCTTATCTTTGACAAAGGAGGCAAGGATATACAATGGAAAAAAGACAACCTCTTTAACAAGTGGTGCTGGGAAAACTGGTCAACCACTTGTAAAAGAATGAAACTAGAACACTTTCTAACACCATACACAAAAATAAACTCAAAATGGATTAAAGATCTAAATGTAAGACCAGAAACTATAAAACTCCTAGAGGAGAACATAGGCAAAACACTCTGACATAAATCACAGCAAGATCCTCTATGACCCACCTCCCAGAATATTGGAAATAAAAGCAAAACTAAACAAATGGGACCTAATGAAACTTAAAAGCTTTTGCACTACAAAGGAAACTATAAGTAAGGTGAAAAGACAGCCCTCAGATTGGGAGAAAATAATAGCAAATGAAGAAACAGACAAAGGATTAATCTCAAAAATATACAAGCAACTCTTGCAGCTCAATTCCAGAAAAATAAATGACCCAATCAAAAAATGGGCCAAAGAACTAAACAGACATTTCTCCAAAGAAGACATACAGACGGCTAACAAACACATGAAAAGATGCTCAACATCACTCATTATTATTTGTTTTGAAACGTGGGATTAAGCCTTTCAGCTCAAGCAAAGGCGCTGCTCAAGCCTCCCTGGTGATGAAATTGTGTGAAGAATTTGAATAGCTTGAGTGATGTTTGTCATTTTTGCTGTGTGCCTTTGCTTCTCTTCTGCCACGTGAAACCCTTTCTTCTTCCGCCCTGCAAATATTTTGAAGTGATCTTTAGAGCTCTTTGCATAGTTGCAAGTGGGTGGTATGCTAGACATCCTTCTTCAGAGAGAGGGAAGGAACTATTGGGCTTGGGAGCCTGAAGGTCCTTCTTGGATTGCCCTGTTTTCATCATGGAGGTCATGAGTTTTCTAGAGGCTCTCCTTTAGCCTCGACTGTGAGCACTGTGTTTCTCTTTTAGCCTTGACTCTGAGCACTGTCTGCAGAGGAAGTATTGAGTCCTGGACTCTGGCCCGCACTACTTGCACGTTAGCCCTGGGCACCTCGGGTCCTTCCGGCTGGTGTGGGTGGCGTGTCAAGGCTTCTTCCTTCAACATCCACTTTTCTCTGGCTTTCTTCCGTTGTTTGCCTTTCCCATCGTAGAACAGCTTGTATGGGTGGACACATTAGCTTCTTAATCATTGAAAAGAATACAAGTGGTGGTCTTGCTGGGATGAAATTACAAAGGCTCTCTCCATGACTCACATGCCTCTTCACCCTCCAATCTTTTCTGACTTTTCTACCATCTTGTTTAATTCTCATTTGTATTTCTGGGTCAGTCCCTTTAGAATCGAGCCCAAGGTTTTATGTAGGTATTTCTCTTAAAAAATTGAAAGTAATCTTGTTCATTCAGTCATTCAATAAATGTTTGAGTGCCGTGTACTGTTCTAGATGTTGGGGATACAGTAGTGGACCATATCTGTTATGGCGATGTTACCTTTCAATGGCTAAATTTTTCTGTTTCTCCCCAACCTAGGTGCTCTCAGGGTGCGCCATCATTGTCCGCGGGCAGCCTCGTGGGGGGCCTCCTCCTGAGAGGCAGATCAACCTTAGCAACATTCGCGCTGGAAACCTTGCCCGCAGGGCAGCTGCCGCACAACCCGATGCAAAAGACTCCCCGGACGAGGTAGGTGCTCTTCCTCACAAGCTGTGCTCTTCCTCACCTGCTGACAGTCCCGCCTCCTCCCCGACTGCACATTTGGGGTGCTTTCTTTTCTGTATGTTTGAGTATTTTATGTCACAGGACCAGTGATAGACCCACAGTGGCATGCCTCAGTTTGTGCATTCACTGCCTTTAATCCCAGTAACCCCCCTTCTCTTTTCCTCATATACTGTCCCATAAGTTTAGAGCCTTTCCAGGTTTATCAGCCTTTTCAGGTTTACCCTCTTTCTCTTAGAACAGGTTAGAATATTTCCTAGGTAGTCTCAGCTCTTTGAGGTTGGTATTGGTTATGGCCCAGCTCCTTTATTTATGTTTAAATCCTTTACCTTCAAAATTCAGAGGGATGCACAGCAAAAAATCTAGTTCATCTCCCTGGACACTACAGGTCTTGAGTCTCCAGAGACATTTACCATCCATATAAGCAGACATTTAAGGAAAAACATGTAGTTTTTTCATCTGTAATAAAAGGCATTTTGTTGGACTTAAGATAGTGAAACATTCTTCAGGAAATAGAGAAAAATCATCCCCAATTCTGTCATCAACAATTAGATTCTTGGGATAATGACTAAATAGAAGATCAGTTATTTTCCATTGGTCTTCTCTCAGTAAGCACAAGTATTGGAGATAACCGTACTGTATATCTCAGGGTTGTTCAGTGAGGATTAAACAAGACAGTGGAGAATACTTCACAGGGGCCTATAAGCTACTTAACAGATGTTAGCTGTGCTCATCTATATGTGCTCAGTCACTCAGTCGTGTCTGACTGTGCGACCCTATGGACCATATCCCACCAGGCTCCTTTGTCCATAGGATCTCCTAGACAATAATACTGGAGGGAGTTGCCATTTCCTCCTCCAAGGGATCCTCCTGATCCAGGGATCAAACCTGGGCCTCCTGCATTGCAGGCAGATTCTTTATGACTGAGCCACTGGGAGGTATGTGGTCATCACTGGTGCTGTTTAATTTCTGCAACTACAAACACTTCTCATACGGTTAGCCCAAGTACTGAAGAGTAAATCTCTCTCAGCACTTTGCAGATTTTGGCTGCTAAGTGCTTTTCTTGACCAGTGTTTTAATAGTTCTTTCCTTTCAGTTTTGTGTTGTGTAACAGCTTGCCTGCTTTGCACAGAAGAGTGTTGAGCCTGGTTGGCTAAAGCCAATCAAGCTTATTTCCCCAGAAGGAAGAAGCAGAGTCGCCTCTAGGAAAGAAGGGTTGGGTTTTCATTTCCTGTTTTGTGGGTGAGGATCGAGGCCAGTTGGAGCTGGTTCTAAAATCTCTTAGCTGTAGCCTGTGCAACAGTACAATGAAATCTTACCAGAACTATCCCAGCTGAAGGAACACCATGTAATCTGACCCCCATTCTCATTAGTTTCTTATATTTCTATAGCCAAGTTAGTGGGTTTTTTGTCTCTTCCAGACCAACTCAGTTTCTCCTAGCAACTCTTGAGAGGTCCCTGTGACATGAAGTGTTAGAATCCTGCAAAGTTCACCCTTTGTCAGCCACAGTCACTATTTCTCTGTCTAATGGTCTAGTCTCTCCCTGCCTTGCTGTGATATGATTTCCTCCTACCATGCCCTTGAAGTTTCTCTGCCTCAACTAAGGAGTGATGCCAACTAGTAACCCAATTATGAAAACACCCCCAGCTTTTATCGAGGACTAGAGATTCTGCCTTCTTAAAAATCTTTCTTCGCCGTTCTTGAAGCTTCATTGCAACTGCCATTGTTCTTTGTTCAGCTCTCAAAGTGTGCTTGGAATATTGAGAGAACAGTCTATCTGCCTTCATTTTCCTGTCCTCTAATCCTTTCACTGATACTGTTAGATCTTTTTGAAACACAATTTCATTTTTTCCCTGACTCAGTGTTACTCCCAGGTATTTCAGCGATTCCTCATCCCTGCTTGGATAAATGTAAATGCCTCAGCCTGGGATACAGTCCCTTCTGTAATTTGGCTTCTAGTCTTCTCTCACTGAACCCACTCTGGGATGTGAAGTCCCAACCCCGAGGAAGTATTTGGGTCTCCTAAAAGGCCACCCAAGTCCTGCCGACTCATGGCGTGGCTCAGGCTGCCCCTTCCATCGGGAGCTCCTTCTCCGTCTTGTGCCCTGGTGATCACCTATTGTCTGTTAAGATCTAGCCCCCTGAGAAGTCCCTCTTGACATCTCCTTTCATTATCCCCTTTTGGTGCTATCATCCTGTGCAGTGCTCCTGTGTCTCTCTACTAGATTGTCAGCTCCTCGAGGGGAAGGACCGTCTCTCATTATCAGTGTTTTTCTGCCTAGTCAGTGCCTGATGTGAAGCAGGTATCCAGGAGGAAGCGTTTCAGTGAATAACAAGGAGAAAGAACCTGAGCATCTCCTTTTGAGGATCAGTAGATTGTGGAACTTGGCAAGGCTTTCTCTCGGGCTTTCTATTGTTTTGGAGCAGGTCTAGTTTTTTTTAACATTCAGACAGAGTCAAGAATGTTTTTGCCCATTTGCTTCCCTTTGTATCACTGTCCCAAATATCATGCACTTGATTATTCTCTGCCTTCTTTCATATTTGCTTTCAAAGAAACTTAGCTCTCTCCTAAGTGCTGTGGCAATAAAAGCAGCTCTGCTCTGTGTCCCCAGCCATCACTGTCCAGTTCCAGGCTAATCCCTGGCGTTGCCTAGCTACTCTAGGCAGCCTGGATACTGCATTTACAGCTATTGTGGGAATTATATATTTATTTCTCACAGATTTATTGAGCTTTCATTATGTGTGAAGCTGTGCATTGGTTTCATGTGAAATACAGAAATGAACGTCGCAGTGGTCGTGCGTTCAGTGAAGCCTTTGAAAGTTGGGATGGTGAGGTGGCTGGGCCAGAGGGATTAATTACATACACAGGTGGTACAGTGGGATGATGGACTAGCTAGCTTTGAGGTCTTACATTGTTGTGGGATTTAGTGTTGTTTCAGTAGTTTAGGAGTCTACCTGGTGCAAAGAAAAAATGGGAATTAAAATTCCATTCATCACGGTAGACACCAGAACCTTGTGGTGGGTCTGGGAGAGCAAACTGCTAGATCACCTCTTACTGGGCATTCTGAAGGGAAGAGGCAGTTTTGAGAATCAGCCACTTAACAGCCATTGCTTTGTAGATGGAACTCTGGGACATCACTCGACTACATCACAGTGGTTCTTCTTATGGGGCCATTGTGGACCATGTGGATGAATGTGTGCATACTCAGTCATGTCCAACTCTTTGTGACCCCATGGACTGTAGCCCGTTAGACTCCTCTGTCCATGGGATTCTCCAGGCAGGAATACTGGAGTGGGTTGCTGTTTCCTACTCCAGGGGAATCTTCCTGAGCCAGGGATCGAACCTGCGTCTCCTGCACTGGCGGGTGGGTTCTTTACCACTGAGCCACCTGGGAAGTGGTGGGTGAATGCTTTGAGTCAGCTTCCCTATATGTAGGGTGGTTCAGGGAGGTGCTGTTGTGATGGCCTTCTCCATGGGGTGGCCTTCTGCTGACTGTCCACTGTGTGGACAGGACTGTCTCCTGGAGTGCTCTGTTGCATTGGGAGCAGTGATGTGGCCAGCTGCTTCCCTGAATATCCCAATTGCCTCTCTTCCTGGCCTGTACCTTGTCCAGTTATTGAATTTGCCCAACCCTGGATGGAATACAACTTGCAAAGGCTGGAAGATTAAAGGAGCTAGATCATTTTCCTTCCAGGATAAGTTATGTGTCCTTCTCAGGACCTCCGGTGTGGCTTTCTCTTACTGCCCAGTGACTGACCAGCTGTGAAACAAGTCCGAGAGACGGGTGCTCCTTCTGCAAGCCTTAAAAGCTTTTAGTAATTTTGCCTAGTTGGTAGAAATTGGAGGTTTCCCCACAGGGGTTAGCTATTTCTTTGTGAATTGACCCTTGATAAATGAATTTTTACCGAAGTCTTGGCTTCCTTTAGGGGCACTTTGTTTTGTCAGAGCTTTTCATTTGGGGAAGCAGTATATTACTGAACTTTGGGTATTAGTGTAGTACTCAAAACTGAAGCCTAAAAAAAAACCCACAAAAACTGAAGCCTAGACATTCGATCTATGGCTGAGGATGTTTTTAGAGTAAGTGAATCACTAAGGTGATAAAAATGTACAAGGCTCTGTTAATTGGTTTAGTACTTGTTTTTGTGATGTGGCTGGTGTTTGGGCTCATTATCAGTCATGAGACTCCCTTTGGTTACAGGTATCTGCTTCCATTATTATGGTGTGGGACAAAGGGTGGAAACAGGAGATAAAAATATAGTGAATTCCGAATTGCCTTTGAGTGGTTGGCTCTTTTGCTTATTGGTGCTTTGAGAAGAGTGTGTTAAATGAGTGAGTAGGCCTGTTTTTGTGTCTTGAAGAGCACTTACTCAGGATTAGTTCTTCCCAGAACTGTCCACAGTTGGTGTTGGCTGACAGTACTGGTTTTGTGAACACGGGCCCAGCAGGTTGGTGGACTGCCACCTTTAAATTGGCTTCTGGTTTCTGGGAAGTCATGGATGTTTTTCTTCTAGAAAAGCTTCTTGGCTCACCCTGTGGAATAATCTTCATGGACTGAGAAGGTAGGCAGACACTTCCTTTTCCAGTCAGTGTTGGACTGTTTTGCCTTTACTATGCAGAGCCCATGTTCTGGGGCTCCAGGAGGTAGTAGTGCGTGCATATTGTATACCACCCTGCCCTTTTATATGTTAACTGTTTCTGCCCGTGAACTTCTGCTGATCATGTCCTCCTTGAACTCTTACCCTCTCCTTCCTCATTTCTGTTCTAAGGAAACTTAGGGCACCGAGCTAGGTCCAGACTGTAAATTCAGGTGCTAGTCACCCCTGACTGCAACAGGGCTTCTTCAGAAGAGACATCTCCCTTTGTCTGTACCATCCCCAAAGTGATGAGGCAAAACCATCCTTTTGCACAGCATCTTAAAATCACATGGGGGCTCTATTTGTACCCACTGTGGATGTGTGGCTCAGCCCTGTGTCAGGGTCTTCAACGGGTGATAGGAAAGAATCACTGTTGTCAAGCTGATCCCTTATCAGGGCCTGTTACCAAATAAGAAGTAAACTGTAGTTCTGAATAGACAGTGATGGAGGTGGGGAAAGTCCTAGCGCTGGTGTCTGGGAAACCATGGTGCCTGTTTTTTGGGCTGGTGCAAGTTGCACCAACAATTAGACCTTGATTTTTCAGGAGCCCTCTAAGTGTGTGAGCTGGGCTGTGCGTTTCATTTTTACCTTCTTCTCAGGGCCTAGTGTGTTGCCGGGTTGTTGAAGGGGTGAAGTTGCTTGGTTGATGATTGTGCAGTGTGAAAACGGCCTGGCTCCTGATCTTGATGGTTCTGTCTTTCAGCCCTGGGCGTTTCCTGCTCGAGAGTTCCTTCGGAAGAAGCTGATTGGGAAAGAAGTATGCTTCACGATAGAAAACAAGACTCCACAGGGGCGAGAGTATGGCATGATCTACCTTGGAAAAGGTGAGTAGCAAGGGGGAAAGTTTCTCCCAAGATCAGTTTTCACCTGGTGGAGGTGGCTCTGGACGGTCGGCTGTGGGGTCTCACTGGGAGGGTGCAGAGCTTGGGGTACATAGGTGCAGAGGAACGGCCCTGATACACCTGCTCCTTGCTCACCCTGTGCCCGCTTTCCTGCCTTGGTTTAGGTGTGTGTGTACAATGTAGTATTCGTTTTCTCCATATGCGGGCCATCAGCCCATCAAACTCGTTGGCTCTGTGCTTCTAGGTCAGGGTGCTAATTGAATTCCTATAGATTTCCTATTGCATCTTCTATTTCCTTTATCTGTCTTGTGGCTTTTCTTCTCCTTTCTTTTCTCTTTAAGAAAATAGGATTTGTTTAGGGCTTGTGGTTTTTTTGCAGACCACATGATTTGTAATGGAGTGGAAAGAACACAGGTTTCGGAGTGGTATGATGTGGGTTCCTGGCTCTTCTACCGTGTACTGTACTTGTTTTTAGTCTCTATGTCATGTCTGACTCTTTGTGACCCCATGGACTGTAGCCCACCAGGGTCCTCTGTCCATGGGATTCTCCAGGCAGGAATACTGGAGTGGGTTGCTGTTTCCTTCTCCAAGGACAGAGTATGCACTCAGTAAATATGTTTGTGTGTGCACACACATACGCCTGTGGTGTAGCTGTTTAACTGTAGCTGCCATTTGAAATTTAATTTTATTTATTTATTTAATATTTTCAAATGCGCAGGATCTTTGTTGTTCCGTGGGCTTTCTCTAGTTGTGACGAGCAGGGGCTTTGTTGCGGTATACAGACGTCTCATTGAGGTAGTTTCTTTTGTTGCGGAGCACAGGCTCCAGAGTGAGAGCTCAGTAGTTGTGGCACGTGGGCTTGGTTGCTAAGGGGCACTGCCATTTAAAATTTAAAGTTGTGTTTAGAAATTGGCTTTCTAAACTGACCCACATGACAGAGTGGATATAATTTAGTGTGTTAATAATATACTGTTCGATTTGATAGAACCTGGCACATATGAGATGATTGGTAAGTATTTACTAAGAGTAATTTTGAAATTATCTTCATCTTTCAGTTTCAACTGCTTAATGGCTTAAAGTTTAATATTTTCACATGGATATTTTGACTGACTCTCAGTGCCAACTGCAATGAAACAGTGCTTTCGCTAATTAATTAGCGTTCATACATTTATCCTATTTTGTGGCTACTCTTTTTTTTTTTTGCTATATGTAGATGGATTGAAATATTCATTTAACTATAGTTGACTTACAGTATTATGTTTCAGGTATGTAGCTTCTGATTCTTTTCCATTATAGACTATGACAGGATATAGAATATAATTCCATGTGCTGTGCAGTAAATTCTAATTTACATGGCTACTGGGGTTTGTTTTTGGCTGTGCTGCACAGCTTGTGGGATCTTAGTTCTCTAAGCAGAGATTGAACTTGGGACCCTAGCAGTGAGAGTATGGGGGTGTAACTACTGGACCTCCAGGGAATTCTCCTGTGAATACTCTTTTTATGATGGAGGAGAATAATAGAATATGAGAATTTGTGGTTAACCTAGAACTTATTTTTTTTTTTTAAAGGGAGAGATGATTGATTAATCTCCAAATTGTGGGATAAATACAGTCACCCACCTATTCTGAATACCAGCCTCAATTGTGACTTGATCAAATTTGTACTTTGATTAGTAATAAGTGAGTAGCGTATCTTTGTCCTACAGATTCCCCATTTTCAGTACTCTATCCATCACATTTTGTTGCCTTCTCTTGGTCCAGAGAATTTTGTTTTTCTCCCTTTTGAAGGAGCAATCAACTCATTTAGAAATGAGCCAGCCAACAGCCCTTTCTGCTCTGTGCCAAGGAAGTAGAGCTATTGGGTTTGCTGTTAACCAACTGGTTTTATGGCCGTTCACCTTCATTGTACCTTGCCTTCATTCTTTCTACGCACTGACCTGTTGACACCTTACTGCTTAACTTTCCCCGTAATTGTGGAGTTCTTCCTTTTGACTTCCCACTCTGTGGGATTATTCCTGTTGCTCTGAAAGATTCAGTGTAATATTTATTGATGGCAGATAGCTGTGTGCGTCTGTGTCTGGCCTCAGCAGTCACTCCAGTGCAAAGGTTCTTGTGATTCGCTTTCATCTTCAGAACCTGAACTTTCTTTGTATGAACAGCATTCATCTCAGCCTTTTGTGTGTGTGGTAGAAAAAGGGGCGTACGATTTGCCTCAGAAATTTGGACAAGGCTAATGGCAGGGCATTTAGGTTGGGTTTGGGCCTAGTATGTAGACTTCTTGTTGCTTGCAGAATTCAATGAATGCATGGCATACTGAATATAAATCTTAGAGAATTTTATTCTACGCTGATGTTACCTATCAGCTAGACTGCTGTGTTTCAGTTTATCGAGGAGCTTGTTCTCTGCTATATTAAAGATTTTTATGTGGTGATTCCCTCATAGATGTCTTCTTTTATCGTTTTGGCTGACAAGCAGAGATTTAAGAATACACCGAGCCTAAAAGCTTTTTCAGTAGCATGGAAATGCAATTAATGGTCCTGGTGCCCAGGTGGAGCCTAATCGGGTTGTGTTTTTTGTTTCACTTCATTTTTCTTGCCTGCTCTGAAGGCTGCTGTGTGAGATTGGAAGTCTGGATTCTCTCCCTTGCATCTCTTTAGAACACGAGAGTGTGTTTATCAAATGATGTAGCTTGTCTTGGTGGCCTCCTGGAGCAGAGAATAGGACATCCTGAGAGGGACTGGACTCTGGTGTAAAATGTAAATGGGCCATGCTGAGTGCCTCTGCTGTCTGATTGTCCAGGTGTGGGGCTGCCTTTGCATTCTGTTGTTTTATTTTTTATTTTTATTTTTTGGATTCTGTTGTTTTAATTCCTGCTGTGTGCTTGGCACTGCACTTGACGATTTACACACATTGAATTCCCATGAGAACCCATCTAGTCAGGTTCTCTTCCCATTTTATAGGTGAGTATGTGTACTGAGGTGCTGAGAGAGCTGTGAAGTGGCAGCGTTTGTATTGGGCACCAGCCTCTCCTCCTTAGGTCAGTGTTATTTATCCTCTCCCTGGCTGCTACTTGAGCCTTGCTTTCCTGTCAGTCTCCTGGAGTTCCTGAGATTGCCTTTGGCTCGGGAGATACACTAAGAAATAAGTCCAGAGAAGATGTATCGACCTCTGGGTCCTAGAGATGAGACATTTTGAGGGAGAAGAGGTTTTTCTGAAAAACCCAACCCCAGCCTGCTGCCTTGTCCAGTTAGTGGATAACATTATTCCTTGAAGAGCTGAGGGTGAAAGTGGTCCCATTAGGAGCCTTTTTGCTATTGGAGATGGATTTAGACCCAAGATTCATGTCTCTTTTTTTTCCTTCTCAGATACCAATGGGGAAAACATTGCAGAATCGCTGGTTGCAGAGGGCTTGGCCACCCGGAGAGAAGGCATGAGAGCTAACAAGTGAGTCTGCGCTGCTCTCCTGACCCTCAGACTTCCTCCCCTCCACCGTGAGAGCTGGGGGAGTGGATTCTGCACTCGCTTTGATGCATTTTCATTCCTGCCCCCTGACATAAAATGGGTAACATCTGGGGTTCTCCTGGCTTCTAGAACATTCCTGCCCAGGTGTAGGTGTGTATTGTTCTGAGTGAGGAGGTTTCTCAGCATTCGTGAATGGCAGTTGGTATGTGTAATCAAAAACTTCTTTGCTTGGCGACAAAGAAGTGCTGTGCTTCATATCATAAGAGTCAGTAGGCTTGTTTCTTATACCCCTGATATTCGGTTCCAGAGTGTTTATCTATCCATCCCCAAATATTTGTTGAGCATGTATCCCAGGCTGTGTTCTAGGCACTGTGCATATAGCAGTGAACAAAGACACTTAGCTTCTAACAGTTTAACCGGGAGACAAACAACAAACCGATCAACAAATAGATGTACAATATTATATCAGGTATACAAGGAATAAGTAAAAGCAGAATAAAGCAGAGCGAATAAATAAAATTCAAAGCAACATCTGCTGCTTGGCATATAGGAAAACTGACAGGGGCTGAGTGGTTGTTTTCAGGGAAAATTTCTGTCTCTCCAAAGCCTCTTATGTCTGTTTTGGCTTATGGATCTGTAGATACTTAAGTAATAAGGTAAACGTATTTGTTGTTAATAGCAGTGTGAATTCGTTAGAAATGAGTATTAGGTTTATGGACTTCCAGGTGACTCAGATGGTAAAGAATCTGCCTACAATGCAGGAGACCCTGGTTTGATCCTTGCATTGGAAAGATCCCCTGGAGAAGGAAATGGCAGCCCACTCCAGTATTCTTGCCTGGGAAATTCCATGGCCAGAGGAGCCTGGTGGGCTACAGTCTGTGGGGTCACAAAGAATCAGACTGAGTGACTTCAATGTCAGGTTTATAGTGCATCTGTCAGGTTCAAGTTCACCAGTGTTGGCTCCTCAGAAGGATGGGGGTGCAGCTGGCTTTGTTTAGCACATTAAAAGTGCTAATCTGAAAAGTGCACATCGGAAAAGTGATAATCTGCATCAGTAATTTGGATGCTGTTTAGCTATTATTTTTTGGCCAAAATGGCTTATGGAATCTTAGTTCCCTGACCAAGGATTGAACCTGGGCCACAGCAGTGAAAGTGCCAAGTCCTGACTACGGAAGGTCAGGGAACTCCTGCTGTTTAAATCATTAAGTCCGTGCTGTATTACGACTGTAACTGTAGGAGAAGCTTTAGATAAATATTTGCGTGAACTATGCCAATGAGAGGGACGAGCAAAGGCCAACATGTACAATTTGCATCCTTCTTTGTGATCAAGTCATTCATCCTATAGTTCTCTGATCCTTTCCAACTCAAAAGAGTCGTTGGCTGGAGCTAATGATTGGAGTGTGAGTGAGCACGTGGGAGTTTGCTGAATTTTGACACTTGTCTTAGGTGCCGTGTATGGAAGCACGCTGAAGCTGTATTTTAAGGACAGTTGCTGGCATTTTTACCGTTGTAATGTTTTTTGGAATCCAGTTTGCAGCCAGAATGAAGAATTATAAAAAAGCCTACAGCAGTATTGTACCACCTCAACAAAGAAATCCCTCCAGGAGTCCTAGTCTTTTTTTACTCCAAAGTTGTCTTGACTTCTTTTCTCAGTTTCAATGTTTTTGCTTCTATCTCAAGCTACATTCCACCACTCCCCCCCCCCCCCCCGCCCCCGTCAAATTCTGACAGAAAATTTGGATCTCTGAAGATGATAATTGTCTCTATTTATTTTTTTCTTTTTTTAATGGGGAGGAGGGAAAGAGCCATACTGAAGACCTCTGGTTTGAGAAATTGTAGGTCGTGCTCCCTGTTGAAAATCCCTACCGATCAAGGTGGGAGGGTCAATTTCTCTAGATACCTGTTGATGGAACGAGGTGTTGACATTGTGGAAAGCCTTTCCAGTGTTCACTTCAGCTCAAATTCAGATGAGAGAGTGAAGAGTAGAGCCATTTCTGGGTTTGGTTGTTTTTGATGGCTTTTTTTTTTTTTTTGGAGGGGGAGGGGGTGAGTGGTCTATCTATTGGGTTTCTGCTCTTGTGCATAGTTTGGTTTCTTGTCTGATGAAAGAGTCTTCCATCTTCAAACTCCTTTTGCTTAGCTGGCCTTATGGCAAGTGTAAGTAGTGTTGGGGTGACACTGTCTGTAATAACGATATTCGTTCTGTATTCCCCAGTCCTGTTCTGCAGATGACAGGGAATAAGGGTGATTCTTAGTCACTTTTGCTGTACTGCATCTGGCTGAGGTCTGCCTGGATTCTAGTTCCTGAATCTGGGGTGGTTAAATGAAACTCTCCTACCTGGAGTGGCTCCCTTGTAAGCCACCAACTTGTTCTTTTGTAATCACTCATGGTGGCAGTACTGAGAAGAGTGGTCTGCAGATATTCTCATTAAATGCTGTTACAATTGAGTCTTTTATTGGAGGGAATCAATCTGGAATCTGGAAGTTGCACTCCAGATAGGTTTCTGGTTACAGGCCTGGGTCTGAAACAATTGCTTTGGTTTTTTCCAAGCAGAGAAGATGCTATAGAAACCCAGAATCAAAGATGACCCTGATATTTCTGTTGTGAACTCATTAACCACACTTATTTCTTCTTTTTCACGTCCCAGTCCTGAGCAGAACCGGCTTGCGGAATGTGAGGAGCAAGCGAAAGCAGCTAAGAAAGGGATGTGGAGTGAGGGGAACGGTTCACATACTATCCGGGACCTCAAGTATACCATTGAGAACCCAAGGCACTTCGTGGACTCCCACCACCAGAAACCTGTCAATGGTGAGGCTGTCGGGGAAAGACAGATATGACTCAGGGTGATTTCTCTCTATTTGCTGTCGAGCTCCTTGAGATTAATAAAGCAGATTCTACTTTAGTACCCATGGAGAATTGTTAAGGGTAGAGCAACACCATGGTATTTTGGAAGGGAGCTTTCATCCAGTTCATATAGGGATCAAATGTATTTTGCAGAGAATAGTCCTTTGCTGCTACAGAGTAGTAAATTGCTGGTAATTTTGCACATGGGGGATCTTCCTGTTTTCTCTAAAAAATGGCTATCTCTAAATACCACCTCTAAAACTTCAAGGTAGAAATATGTATTCTTTATATATCTAAACATTTATGCATGCACACACGCCCCCACACACACTATATAGTTCTCAGTTCTACTTTGAGACCTTATTAACTTGCAGACTCAGTAAAATAAAATGATTACCGATCCTGAATTATTGTTAGTTTTTGCCAGGCACTCAGTATACAGATGAGCAACCTGGCTTATGGCTAACAGAGCTTAGGTATGAGCCAAGAGGTCCCAGAAGGTTCAAAAGATGTACAGTTGGTTTGAACCAAATACTCCTGGAGTAGCTTGGGCAGGAGTCTGTGTGAACACTTGTGATCTGCCAGTGCTTCATCATCTCCCAGGGTGGGGATTTCTCGGGATTTGGGAAGAGGAACTGTGCTCCGGGCAGTTTGATGGGGGCGTTGCTTCTCCTTGGCACTTCCTGTGTCACTCAAGCCGTTCGTTCTGTCCCGCAGCTATCATCGAGCACGTGCGGGATGGCAGTGTGGTCAGGGCCCTGCTCCTGCCCGATTACTACCTGGTCACGGTCATGCTGTCAGGGATCAAGGTCAGCTCATACGCTGGGCTACGGGGTGGTTCCTGGAAGTGTTCAGTGTTGGGGGGACTTCATACATACCATTTCTTTTTAGTATGGGCCGTTAACATTGACTGGAGTACTTTAAACTTTGCAGTGGTGCAGTTCTATTTAGATCAAATAAGACTTTTTTAAGTACTCAGAGTCTGTTTGGAGTGGGCTGTGCAGAGATGGTTGAAACCTAGAGAGGAGGGGGTAGGAAGCCAGTCCATGGGATCACAAAGACTGAGTAACTAGGTATGCACACGCAAAGTTTGCCGAGTGTGTTGTCTTAATGTAAAATAACCATTTTGATTAAAAAAAAAAAAAATCAGGGACTTAAAGCGAGACACTGGTGAATCTCTTCTTTGCAAGGGGTCATTTTCAAGTGTAATTAATGATTTTCCCCATGTTGTCGTGAGTTTTATTTTGCTTTACCAAGAAGTCTAAGAGGATGATATTTCCAGTTGCTTTTTATCAGTGTGTTTTTAGGAGGGTTGGAAGACCTGATTAGACACCTTTCCCAGCCCAGCTTTGTGGGTTTGTGCTGTTTGGACTGTTCCCTGTGGGCTGAGCTTGCCCAGCACCCATGCACCCGCCTCACTTGTCCTTTAGTGCCCAACTTTTCGACGGGAAGCAGATGGAAGTGAAACACCAGAGCCTTTTGCTGCAGAAGCCAAATTTTTTACTGAGTCTCGACTGCTTCAGAGAGACGTCCAGATCATCCTGGAGAGCTGCCACAACCAGAACATTCTGGGTACAATCCTGCACCCGGTGAGTGAGCCTGGCAGACTGGACCATGCGGGGTGGGGGTCCCCTTGGGGTTTGAAGAGGTGCATTTGACTTCTGTTCTTCCTCTTTGTGTTTAGGAGCCATTGAAATATCTTGGTAGGGTTATCATCTACTGACTTTGAGACCTTTTTAGGAAGTTATCCGTTCTCTGATAGAATTGGACAGATTTGCAACTTTGTACTTTTAGAAAACTAATTTCAGTTGTGAGGAAGGATGCTTGCACTTATTTTCCCAGATGCTAGTCCTAAAGATTGCCAGTAAGAAAGGTAGGAGGTTGCCACATCAGTTAAGAAGTGGCAGTGGAACTTGTAGAATGGGATTGCTGAGGTTTGCAAGTAGGTTAGCTGTTTGGAGTACAGTAAGTCCCCTACAGAGGAAGGAGTTCAGTTCTCAGAGTGTATTTGTTAGGTCTAATTTGTTTGTAAGTACAACAAAGTTAGCCGTGGTACCCAAGTAACACAGTTGGCTATATGCTGCTGGCTTCTATGCTTCTTCCCAGATATGCTGGGCTTGAAATGAAGTTACTGTACTCCTGTACCTTGTACAGTAAAGTGCACAAAAGCGCAACTGCTTGTGGGGGATGCACGCACGTGACAGTGCACGCTGCACTCGTGAACTCACTTGCATGGCTGGACGTGCAAACGCACGTTCACATTGAAAGTTTGAAACTTGACGGTTCACACGTAGGGGACTTACTATATGGGTAGAACTGTCATGAGGAAACATTCCTTTGGAAAAACTGTGTCTCAGGCCTTATTCAGTTGCTGCCTAATGCTGCTTTTGAGTAGGAAGTAGGTTAAGATCTTGTAGTTCTGACTACTGGGAGTTTTACCCTAGTGTATACTTTGGTAGGTGGGATATTTTGGATGGGAAATTGCTTTTTAACACCCAAGTTTAAATAGATTGTCATTGTAACCCGTATCCAGTACCAGAATAAACTACCGTTCTTCTTTGGCTAGAGAATTCTTCCATGATGGCAGTTGTGGAAGGCTGGGAGGCTTGGTTTGGAATGTGCCAAGGTCATGTCTATTTCTTCTGAAGTGCTCGCTGTCTGCCGGGGCCCTGCCAGATGGCTCTGCGTCACTGTCGAATGTGAATTGTAATTCACGGGGCAAAATGTAACTGTAGTTATTCCCTTACTCAGCCTGTTCTTTGGCTCTCCCCTTATGAAAAGGGGAGTAAATGCTGATCTCAGGGAAGGAAATAAGAAGGTATAATCTCTACTGAAGATTAACATCCTCTGTCCACAAGAAGAGCTATTGAAATGCCGATTCCATTCAATGCCACTGACATTTATCCTACCCCTGTTAAGCGCGAGTTACTGTGTTGGGTGCTGTGGGGATATGAAGCCAGGGCTGTTGAAGGGAGTCACAGAACAGCATTTGCCCTCATAGGGCTGGTTTCTTCATGAGAGAAATGACTCTACTTCATTTTTTTTTTTTTTAACTACAAAATAGATTGTGGCTATGTTAATCATGTCAGAAGTCAAGAGAAACGGATTCCCTTGCAACAGAATCTAATCTGTGTCTGCCTTATTTTTTAGAACGGCAACATCACAGAGCTCCTCCTGAAGGAAGGTTTTGCCCGCTGTGTGGATTGGTCTATTGCAGTCTACACACGGGGTGCAGAAAAGCTGAGGGCAGCTGAGAGGTAAGGCCTGTCACGGAAGCCTTCTAGCCAAGGATCTTGGTGTAGGGGACTCCAGGGGAAGGAACCTCGGGATCTTCTCTCACCCAGCCACGTCAATGTACAGGACTGGGGAAATGCCAGAAGAAACTGGGATCTCGTAGAGGAGTGACTGGCTTACAATCTCTGGGTTCAGTCTAGTTCAGGGCTGTCTACTGATTTTTCACTCAAACATTGGTCACCTGATTTGCTTTATTAATGTTTTCATTTCACTTTTTTTTCCAAGCCTCTCGCTTAAATTTCAGGTTTTAGGCATTTGAAGTGAAATAAACTTGAGGCTTATTTGAGGGCAGTGAAATAACTTACCGGCTCCTTCCTGATGTGCAGGCTGGAGCCAAGTGTATGATGGAAAGACAGAGCCTGTGGGTCCCTAAATAGGACTATCCAATGTTGCTGCAAAGCCTGATGCCCTAATTTATCGAACTGTATGCTGGAGTTATAAATGCTAATACAACTGTAAGGTGTCGTGTTTTTGGCTGGGTACCCCGTAGTTAAAGCAGATGGAGCAGTAACTGATTTCTAGAAAAATGATAGTGGATATGCCAAAGATCAGTGGCCATTTCAGGTGTTTCCAGGTATAGGTGAACTTGAGTCTCCAGGTGGAAAAAAATGAAGCAGATAGATGAATAGAGATGATATCATATTCATAAAGTCACACCCACTACCTCCCAGGATACGTTTAGGTAGAAGGCCAGGACCACTGGTGCCATTCCACTCAAGCCTGTGTGGTTTATTTCAGAGTCATACAATTTATAGTTTTTTGCCTTTGAGGTGCACAACGAAGAGGTGTGTAAGAACATGAATTGAATTTCTCCTTTCTTAGGTCTCTTACAGCCTTCTCTACTTGTAAGCAGAAATACTTAGAACTGTTTGTAAAAATAGATTTTAATCTGGGCCATTTAATATGGCATACCTGACAAAGGTAGGTGCTTGGAAAAAACACAGTGATTGTATACATTGTTTAGTCTTTTTATGTTCCACAGTTAAATTCAAAAGATACAAAACGCGTATCGAGCACAGCTTTCCAAATATTTCTGATTATTTTGTGATGCTCAGTTTTTTTGTTGTTGTTGCCATTGTTCAGAAAATCCTGTAGGTCTATTTTTCTAAATTATTATTTTGGTTGATGATTCTTTTTGCATTCTTTAAGTTCCTTCCTCTCTTTGAAGAAAGTGAGTTACAGTGACAGTAGTTTCTACATGTTTTATAACATCTACAGGAGATTTTTAAGATGGCTCATCATTAAAAAACAGATTTAGACCAAGGAATGCAGATCATATTTCAATGATATGATTACTTGCCTACTGTTTTGCATGCTGTGTTAGAACTTGCTTGCATTGTCGGTAAATCTCTGTTGAGGTATTTCACGTGCTTTTACAACTACAACATGCTGTTTTTGTCTTTTCACATTTTAGCACTGCTTTGAAAAGTTGCAATACCATTTTCAGAAATAACAGTTTAATAGTTCCTTTGCCCTACATCCTTTTATTTCTAAATAAATACTTTGACAGTTTTTCACTGATAGAAAATATATGTGTGTGTGTGTGTGTATGTATATATGTAAATCTTTGCACATATTCCCTGTCCCTCTCTTACTGTGACTCAAGAAGTCTTTTCTGGGCTTTGTACTCTAAAACAAATGTTTACCAACATGATTTTTTAACTTTTGTTTAAATTCTATTGGATTATTGTCCATTTTTCTTCCTCATTAGATGCACTATAGTGACCATTTTGTTCATGTTTTCCACATGGGATTTGGGTAGCTAATAACCTTTTTATATATTTAAATATTTCCTTATACATTCATTTTATTTATTTTTTATTTTTTTATCTTTTGGCCACTCTGTAGCATATGGGATCTTAGTTCCCTGACTAGGAATTGAACCCATGTCCCCTGCACTGGCAGCATGGAGTCTTAACCACTGGACCAGGGGGAAGGTCACAGTGCTCTTTTATTTTTGAAGAATGTTTGTCTTTCATAATGAAACAATAAACTCAGAGCACAATGACTATGTCCTACTCAGTCTTTGTAGCATCACCGACTCAATGGATATGAGGTTGAGCAAACTCCGGGAGATACTGAAGGACAGGGAAGCCTGGTGTGCTGCAGTCCGTGGGGTCTCGAAGAGTCAGACTTGACTGAGTGAACAGCAACCTTTTTATAATTCAAATAGAAGTGAGCAGGCTTATGTCTTAAAAAATACTTTTGTTAGATGTGTGCGCTCTTCCCTCCCACTTAAGAGAGCTGTTCCTCTGTCACCCCAGCGCCTGGCATTTAGGGATCACTTGAGAGGTACTTGATACGCCAAAGAGCTAGTTAGCAAGATGGACTTCTACCTTCCAGGCTTGAGAAAGGGTGTATCCAGATCCCAGCCTGTCAGCCGTGGGTTTATGGCATATATGCATGTGGGATTGTTTCAGCTGCTGTATAGTTTTCCTTGTGGCGGTCACACTGTGTGCTGGTCTGATTAGCCTTTTCTCCTGGGTGCCTTGTCTGTGAGATAGGGTAGGGTTTTGTGCCGTTTGCTCCTGTGATGGTGGTGGATTCCGTCGCTGCCCTAGTCCCGCTGAGTGATCTGAATCCTTGCTTTGTTGCCAGGTTTGCCAAGGAGCGCAGGCTGAGAATATGGAGAGACTACGTGGCTCCCACTGCTAATTTGGACCAAAAGGACAAACAGTTTGTTGCCAAGGTGAGTCATTCTCAGCATCTGGCGCTGCACTGTGCACGCTGTCAGGCTAGTGATAATACAGAGATCTGAATAATCAGTCAAGGGCTGAAGCCTTTCTCTTGAAAGGCAAAGCACTGATGCGTGCATATGTGTGTGCCTGACTGCCTGCACGGGTGTGTTTGTTGTAAGGAACTTGGAAACTATAAGAACGTAAATTTCTGCTGTAGATTTGCATAACTTCATTAGAAATTCATGGGTTAAAATTGTGCACCTTGACCCTTTGAAATCTCTTATATGCTGGAGGTTCTCTCTGTCTGCTTAGCAAATGACGTTCTCTTAGATTGCTTTCTTTCTTTCTCACTTGCCTTTTTTTTTTTTTTTTTTTTTTCCTGCTTGTGCTGCGAGGCTTGCAGGATCTTAGTTCCCACCAGGACTTGAATCCCAGCCATGGCAGTGAAAGCGCTGAGTCCTAATGACTGGATCACCAGGGAACTCCCTCTCTTAGATTTCTTATGCCCAAGGGTATAAGACCTCAAATTTCTCTTCTTTCTGGTTTGAGACTCTTGTGGTTTTTTATTTTTTTCTAATGTGGAATGTGTTTGTGGTTTTGAATTTTTTCTATTGTGATGTGTTTTTCTGAGGGCTCTCCACTTTGCTGGGATGGATTTCTCTGAAGGGAACTGAACTACTGAATAGATTGTTTGGATCCAGCAGCAGTGCTGTAAAAGTGTTTTTTTTTAAAAAACTTCATCACGGGGTTTGGTACTTTGAGCGGTAGAACCTATAGTAGACCTCGCTTTCCCAAAATTGCTAATGTTTTTAACTTATTTTTACTTTTGGCAAGACATGCTGGAAGCTTTGTCATAATGGACTTAAAATAGTTAAATATCCATATCCTTGGACTGAGAAGTGACTGTCCTAAATGTCCAACGGTGAGTTTAAGGTGGAGAGCCACTAGGTGGCGCTGTCAGCCTGAAAAATTTTGGAATGCTTTCTCTCAGAATGGTAAAATTTTAACAAGTCTCCAAGGAATTGACTGGAGTTCTTCACTTTCTTTTTTATGATGCCCAAAGCAGTAGGTCACGGAGCGCTCAATCGGCCCCTTTCCTCTTCGAGTAGACGGTCTGTCTCTACTCCAGCTGTCGGGTTAACTGTAGTCGTGCCTTTCAGCGGACGTTAGTTGAAGGAGCTCCTGATTGGATTCTCCATATGTATCTTTCACATCTTGATGCAGATCAGAATGGACCGCTGCTTCTTTGTGTGAGAACCACACCAGCTTGGGAACTTGGACATAGCTGCTCTGCCGATTGGAATTTATTTGTGTTTATGTTTTCCTGTAATCTGTCCTAAGGCTATAGAAGGACATAGCTACACAAGGAAAGCATGACCATTCACTCACCAAGGAGGCAGGCCTTCCATTTTTCACCATCATCACAATTCCAGTGATACAGATGACTCTTGGGAGAGTCTCATTACACTGTCCTGTCCCTACCTGCCCCTCCTCAGTTGAAACTGAATTGGTAGAGAAACCTGGAAGATTTGGAAGGGTTTTGGGTCTTGGTTACTTGGGAAACTAAGGCTCTGCTGAAGAAAAATTCTTCATCTAAAGAATTAGATGATTGAGCCAGCGGCTTTACATTTATCCTGAGTATGATTTTATTGGTAACTTGAGAAAGGAGAGCTTTAGGACATATAGCACATTCCTTCTGTTTTGAAAAAATCCAGGATCTCAGGATCTATTTTTGTCTTTTTTTTGTTTTAAAACAAAGTGAGCCTTTTTTTTTTTTTAATTACAATGAAGTTTTATTTTTTACAATGCCAGAATAGAGGAGAATATCTCTATAAAAGCCATCTGATAAAGGATCCTGTAGTATCCTAAACATAAATTTAGGTCATTCAGATATAGGCCTATTCAGAGAGTAGAGAGAAAAAGGTTTTCACTGAATTTTTTAAATCCTTCAGGATTATTTTTGTTTTTAAAACAGGAAAAAGCACAAAAAGGAGGAAAAACACACTTACTAGATGAAATTACTATGAAAGAAAAAGTTGATCATACTGTCAATTGTGGGTGTTGGCAAACTGGCCCATGGGCCAAATATGGCCCACCATTGTTTTTGTGTGGTCTGTGAGCTAAGATTGGATTTTACATAGAAAGAAGGGTTTGTGGCACGTTGGAATTATATGAAATTCAAATTTCAGTGTCATGAGTAAATTGGAACATAGCCACGTCTCTTCGTTTACATATTGTCAGTTTTTGTGGTATTGTGGCAGAGGTGAGAAGTTGTGACAGAGACCATATGGCCTGCCAAGCCTAAAGTATTTGTTATCTGGCCCTTTACAGAAAAAGTCTGCTAACCTTTGACCTATACCAGTCCTCCTCAGAATGGTTTGATATGATATAAGGAACTTGAGCCAGAATGTAAATCAAGGCCTTGCTGCTTTCATCAAGAAGATCTTGCTATGGAAAAAATGTCAGCAATGTTCTCAGTGATGTAGTTGATTTATGTTCTGGTACAAGCGCCTTATCTCATTGTAGACTGGCAGTCACTTTTTGAATAGTACTGACTTGTATTCTTTTGTATATAATTTTTAAGTTGGTAATTTTTACTTTTAACATGTAGACATTTTTATTATTTTTTTTTTAAATTTTATTTATTTTTGGAGTTCTGATGTCAGTGACTTTATTACACCTGAATTTCCTTAACTTTGGACAAAAAGAGACATTGACTAATTTAGCAGGCTACATACAGTCTTACAGGCACATTGTCTTATAGGAATGTATCTAATACCAACCATAGCAGGTTAGATTAGTGAAGGATTTGACAAATTTTAACTCTAAATTTTTTGCGTGGACATTTTTAAAGAACTCTGTGGGCTTCTTAAGAGAAGTGTACTCTTTTATTTCACTCTCGCTTGAGGCAACCATTTTCAACTCTTGGCTAATCCACGTCTTTGAATAAAATCTTCAATTGCTTGCTCCTAATTTTTCAGGCATAACCCCTTTTTCTTCACACCATGGAAGATGAGGATTTGGTTTTTTCATACATGGGTCTACATGTACTTTTCTCCGTGCCTTCTAATAAGACTATATCATAACTCTGGATCAGTTAATATTCAGTGTTTACTTTGTAAATGCTAATCACTTCCGAGATATATAGCATGTTATGACTGCTTTTCATTTCCTGCATGATTTTTTGTTTTTCCTGGAGTTAATTTTTAAATTTTGTGTATATATCTTTTATGTACTTATTAATTCAACCCCCACGTTCTGTCATCTGTTTAAATCTTTTCTCAAGACATGATTCAGGTCATTATTTTTATCTTTTTCCATAGTACTTGCCTGGAGCCTTGTGGCCTGTAACAGTCTAGTTTAGTTTAGTTCTTCTTTTTCCTTTTATAAAGGTGTCTTCTTTGGATTTCTTTACCATTATCTTGAATTTTTCTTTGCCTCACTCCTGGATTGGTGCTATGTTTGCTGACTCTTATGGCTTCATTATGATTTACGACTTTGTTTTGGTGACACACATTCTGTTAGCTTCTTGGGAAAGAAGTGCTTAGAAGGTAGATTTTTTGAAACTGTTCATGTCTACTCTGTTATTACATTTGATAATTTAGATGGGTATAGAATTTTGTTAGAAGCTATTTTCTTTTAGAATTATGACAGCATTGCTCCACTTTTATTTGTTAAGAGTTTTTGTTTGTTTTCTTTCTTTCTTTATTTCTTTAGTGGCCTGAAATCATTCTGATCTCCCATCCCAGTGCTATGTTTTTTATTTCTATAAGCTCTTAGCAAATTCTTTATTCTGAAATTTCACAATGATGTGCTTTGCTTATCCATGTGTGATCATGTTGTGGTTTAAAAATGAAACCATATTAAAAATTAAATTTTAACTCTTTTGTTGTTGGTTTCCATCTAGTTTCTCTGCTGTTTTTCTAGAATTTCTGTTTGGATGTTTAACTTCAGGGACTAGTCCTAATTTTTTCTTACTATTTTCCATTTTTTTGTCTTTTCTTCTTTCTAGATATCTTCATGTTTATCTCTCATCTCTTCTATTAGATATTTTATCATGCTGTATTTTAATTTCTAAAAGCTTCCTTTGCTCCCTGAATGTTTCTCTTATTGCTATTAAAAAATAACATGTAATACTTATTTCAGAGATGAATATCATCTGTTAGGATTTCAGGAATTAATAATAATTTGTTAAAGATTTTTCTCTCCCTGTATAGTCTGTGTTCTCTTCAGTTGTTTTTAATTCTGTTTGGTTATTTTGATCTCTTATTTTCCATATTAGAGACTTTCTTTAGATATCTGGTAACCTTTGGTGGTCTCTCAAAGAACGAGGTATTCAGCACTGGTTTAGGAGCAGTATGGAATTTAGGTATTCAACACTGGTTTAGAAGCAGTATGGGATTTAGTGTCTCCATTTTGAAATCCAGGTGCTTCTTACATTTTAAAACAGTCCTAGTTTGGGGCCTTATTTTCATTCCCCCTTGAGATCCCTGATTTGATAGTTTCTCACTCTTGGTGAGTAGGGGAAGTCTGCAGTATAAGTCAGAAAGACTGTTTTCTTTTCTCACCACTAGCTCAAGATTTAGCTTTCCTGAGTCTGTAGAGTCAGTTACCACTCATTCCTCTGCTTTCCAGCTTCCAAGTTTTGTTGCTATATTCTTCTCTCTCATTATCTTTGTCCTTTCGGGCTTTGGCAAACAACAGGACAAAGCAAAATGAAAAAACCGCCCCTCAAACCTTTTATTTTTGTGTAGAAGTATTTAGGGAGGGTAACAAAGTAAATATATGAACTTTCTTTTTTGTTCCTTGTGTTCCATTGTAAGACTGCATCATAATTTATTTAACTAGTCCCCAGTAGGTCATTATTCATGTCATTTATCACTTTTCCATTATTTAATAAATGGAATAAATCTCTGCCTAAGTGGCAGTTATTTCCTTAGAAGTATTTTGGAGTATATTTGCCAAATAGCTCCCCAGACATTGGTAACTAGTGTATATCCCATGTGTGTTCATTTTAAAATATGTTGTTAGAACAGAGCTTGACCACAATTTTCTTAAAGGACCATAATAGTAAATATTTTAGTCTTTCTGGGCCATATAGTCTCTTTGCAACTGTACAGTTCTACCACTATAGCAAGAAATCAGCTATTGGTAATGCGTAATGAATGGGTGTGTCTGTGTTCCAAGGAAGCTTTATTTACAAGAGTAAGTGGTGGGCCCTTGGCCATAGTATGCCAAACTCTATTGTAGAACACAAGATGTCAGCATTAAATGTAAAAGGGAAGATGATTTCTTTTCCCAAGCTAGAACCCAGCGGCAGTTTTGTAGTTATTTTGCCTAATTTAAAACATTTGTTAATGACAAAACTACTCTTGCAAGGAAACCTAAAAAGGTCCTAAGGTGCCTTGGGCTTTCCTGAACATAGTCTGGCAGTCCTGCAAATTTTTGCTGAAGGATTCTGCTCTGAGGCTGGTGTGACCATAAGGCCTAAACAAATAGAGTGCCTACTGAAGAGAGGACCACTGTCTCCTAGGTATTAATTTATTCCCTGGTAGCTCGGCTGGTAGAATCTGCCTGCAATGCAGGTGACCCTTGTTAGATTCCTGGTTCAAGAAGATCCCCTGGAGAAGGACAGGCTACCTACTCCAGTATTTTTGGGCTTCTCTGGTGGCTCAGATAATAAAGAATCTGCCTACAATGCCGGAGACCTGGGTTCATAATTTTACAGAGAACAGCTAAATAGCTAAAAAGCCTGCTAAAGGTGACCTATGAACTCTAACTTTGTGCCCCTGGGACCCTCTGGGTGACTTCTGGAACTGATGCAAAGCTGGAGGTGGGAGTTGGCCAAGAGTCCTACTCCTGAGAAACTTGAAACTCAGCCAAGTGTTCTCTGGATACACGGGGCACTGCAAGACTGGTTTGTGTTCTCCTCCTCTTAGGGAAGGCAGTGCTAGGGAACATTCTCCTTGTCTCTCCAGGTTAGCAGAGAGACATGTTCACTTCACAGCGATTAGCTGAGCCTGCTTGAAACTTTTGTGCCTGTCGTGGCTTGCCAGTTTCCTGCTTGCCTTCCCTGTGGCGTTTTAGCTGATCTGTGCTGTTTGTAGCCATATGGTCCCTTGAGCACGTGGCTTGGCTTCCCTGTCCCTGCTGCTGAATGCTTGGGCCTTGCAGATTTCACAGACCTGAATAACACTTGGGGGTGGGGCGAGGGGGCTGGGTCTTCTCCCTGCCCAGCCTGGTTAGATAGAGGCAGCCAGCTTGGTTCTCTGTTCCAGCTGATTGCTTAACCAACAGAGCCCCGAACTAGGTGCTTTGAGAAGATGCAAAAGAATGAGAAGTGGTTTCTGTTTCAAGGAGCTTACCCTCTGGGGCTTCGACTGGGAGAACCCTTAGTTAGCTGTGTGATACTGTTGACTGTGTCCAGTTTTGGAGGTCAGGTTATAAGCTGTCCATGGGTGGGGCACCGGTACCTATTTGGTTTGACCCTGCTGATTTTTTGCTGTTCAAAAATGTCATGGCTTTGTATGGAGTTCATTACCATGTCTTCTCAGATGGTGGCTCAGTGGTAAAGAATCCTCCTGTTAAAGCAGGAGACGAAGGAGACGTGGGTTTGATCCTTGGGTTGGGAAGATCCCCTGGAGGAGGAAATGGCAACCCACTCCAGTATTCTTGCCTGGAGAATCCCATAGACAGAGGAGCCTGGCAGTCTATAGTCCACGGGGTTGTAAGGAGTCAGACACCACTGAGTGACTGAGCATGAGCTCAGATGAGCACAAAGATGGTTTTTAAGCAAGGATACTTAGTATTTTTGTCTAGACTTTTATGTTCTTGTTTGGTAATATGGAGAGAACAAAAATGACTAGCTACTCCCTTGATCTTTGGTTTGGTCACGTGGCTTTCAGATGAAAAAAAAGTTCTGGGGATGTTCTTTCTGGTTAGGAAGGTGGCCCTCTTAAACCAAAAAGAGGTCAAGACTTGGTTTGTTGCTTAAGTTAGCAAACTAATTTGCTGATGAGAAAATGGTTAATTTAGAAAACATTTGTAAACATTTACCTACTTTTAAAATTGAGACTTTTTTAGAACAGTTTTAAATTTACAGAAAAATTGGCAGATGCTACAGAGTTCCTACGTTAGTGGCCCCCCCCCCCCAGTTTCCCCTATTATTATCTGACAAGATTATGGCACATTGATTATAAGTAATTACTGGTATTGATACATTAACTGAAGTCTATACTTTAGTCAGATTTTCTTAGCTTTCCTCTGATGTCCGTTTTCTGTTCCAGAATCTCATCCTCAATAGCATGCTAAATTTAGTTGTCAGATCTTGTTAGGCTCCTCTTGGATTTGGTAGTTTCTCAGATTTTCTTTGCTTTTGATGACCTTGACAGTTACGAGGAGTGCAGGTCGGGTATTTTGTAGGCTACTCCTCTATGGGAATTCGTCTGATGCCTGGCTTCCTTTTAAGTACCTATTAGAGCATCCAGTTTGTTGACTCGGGCTTAGGTACCTAAGGGTATTGGCCTCAGCAGGTTGTGCTTCGTATCTTGTGAGGATGCAGGGTGGTAGCTGGGGTTTTCTGGGGGCTGTGTGGGGAGCCATGGTCATCGCTGAGATAGGGTGGGGTGCTCCTGATATCCCCCACTGCGGTGTTGCTTCACTGATGCTTCCAGGTTTAGCTTGGGGAGAACAGACCTGGCAGATGAAAGCTGGGGAAGCAGGAGAAGCAGCGATGTCCTGAGTTAGGAGAGTAAGAAGGGTGTTTGGTGTCCCCTTTCCAGTGGCCCCTTCAAGGGCGCCCACAGGTGGTGCCTGTAGAAGCCTTGTTTGAGCGGCTGTTCCTTTCCTTTCTGTCCGGTGCCGATCACCTCGGCCACGTGGGAGGACTGCGGGTTGTGTTCGGGGCTGTCCTGAGGGTCTTTCTGTGTCTCAGAGATGCTGCAGGTTTGAGAAGCTGAGCATCAGCAGCCCTTTGCTCAGCTCTGTAGACGGGCGCCGCAGATGGGGGGATGTGGCAGGAGGCCAGGGTGATGGCCAGATGTCCCCTGCCTCCGACAGCGCTCTGCCGTTCTCCTGACCTGTGGCAGCCCTTACCCTGCGCTGTGTTGTCATTAAGCCTCTCATTTTTCCTTTTGCAGTTGGGCTCTAAGAAATGCAGAGGGGATTGGGTTTAGGTCTTGCATCTGGAGTCCAGCTAGTGACCTTTTATTCTGTGTAGATTCTGCTCTTGGAACATGTGGTCAGTAGGGGTGTGTGTGTGTGGACTCGAGGTCAGTCATATGAGGAGGTGAGCGATGATGTGGGCATACTTCAAATTGCCCTGATGGAAAGCACCATCAGAAACATCACCGTTATAAATGTGGCCTTTGACGGTGCTGACAAGCAGGCTTTGGATGGTAATCCACTCTGCATTTTACTTATTGCACTGTGTGACTGTAACTGCTGTTTGATTGCTTCTTCCATGTCTCTGCCCAGGAGCTGCTTGTTCTCCGGACAGCTATGGCACAATTTACCCCATAAACCCCACTTCCATGCACACACGCGCAGATAGGCACACTCACCCCGCTTCTCCAGGAAGGCAGGCCTCGTTTAGCTGGCAGCGTCAGAGCACACAGTTCCTGAAGAGGAGGTTGCTAATCAGGGAGATGCCGAGCAGAGAGAGTCTGCTGCTGAGGCCTGAAATTTACAGCTCCGAGAAGCCGCTCGCTGCTGCTGCGGCTGCTAACACGTTATAAGGGGTGACGAATACCAGTAACTTGTCACCAGGGTATACTTCGAGCCTCACATTCTGTAATCAGAGGGTAAAGGTGTGAGCGCTATGATACTTTCCTTGGTTTTATTTCTCTGTGAGCATGAGTAGGGTGTAGAGAATGTCTAGATATTTCTCATGTCTTAATCATAGGAAGCTTCCCTATGTTTTCAGCAATGGACATTTTAATAGGAATTGATTTTGGAGGGAGAGGAAGGTGCAGCTTGATCCATCATTGAGATTTGGAAATCCCGTGATGTGTGTGCAGTTGAGATGTCTGTTGGGCCGTGGTTCTGTACCTCCTCTGGAGGGAGGAGCAGTACTGATTTGCTGTACTAGCTGTTGTGCTTGGTATGGCTTTATGGAATTTTTGGCTTGAAGGCGGGATAGCAGTATAACTGTGGATACCACGTGGTCCCCTCCCCTACCTCTCTCTGCTTTTAATCGAGGGGTCCCCGACCTCCGTGCCACGGACTAGTACCTCCTGTCAGATGAGCGGTGACATTAGATTAGAGATAAAGTATGCAACAAATGTAATGTGCTTGAATCATTCCAAAACCATCCCCCAACTCTTGATCTGTGGAAAAATTGTCTTCTACGAAACTGATCTTTGGCGCTGAAAAGGTTGGGGACCTCTGCATTAATCCATTTCATATACATGTGGGATTTTGAAGGATAGGGAAATCATTAGCTGAGGTCTTTCTCTTGTGGTCAGTTGGCCAAGCCACTGCTGCTGTCTTTAGGGAGTGAGAGAGATTCCATTATGGCAGGCATTTTTACTTTGGCATTAATGTGTCTAGATGGTAATGGTAGCAAGATATACTCTTTTTCTTTCAGTTACTGAATCCACATGCTTGGTTGTATCTTGGCTGTTTTTAGTTCTGCACTTAAATGATAGGGCTGCTGTAAGGGGGGGTCTTTGTTTTGGAGAGTTCCAAAACCACCCATACTAGGTAATCATTTCTGACCTTGGCTTCGTCCTCATGTGACCACACATCATGCTTTTGATTACCCTTGGGCTTCACTAAGGTTTTCTGGCCAGGTGAGTTTTGAGGCTCTGACTCTCTGGGCTTTAGTGTTAGCCTTTGTGTGATTCTCAACTCTAAAAAAAAAGGTTATAGCAGAATGGCTGTAGTTATCTGAGCCTGGTTTTTTGCTGCATTCAGGTTTTGCAAGTTAATCTTAGACCTAGTTGAAACTTGAAAATAATTACCCCCTCTCCTAATCTATGGGGCTTCCCCTGGTAGCTCAGAGGGTAAACCATCTGCCTGCAATGTGGGAGACCTGGGTTCAATCCCTGGGTCAGGAAGATCCCCTGGAGAAGGGAATGGCCACCCGCTCCAGTATTCTCACCTGGAGAATCCTATGGATGGAGGAGCCTGGTAGACTACAGTCCACGGGGTCACAAAGAGTCTCCTAATCTATAGAGCTCTTTCTCAGACCTTTACTACCCTTGTGGTCCCTAGCCTGTTTTTCTCTATACTGCTTCCATTACTAATGGTGTGAAAACCCCAGGTTATCTTCCCTATCCACCAGCGGTAGTCAGCCCTCCATGGACTTACAGCTTGATTCCAGCTGTCATCTTTCTTTTTTCATTCATTCTGTTTGATGGCGCTTTCCTCCTGCTATTTCCTGTCATGTATAATTTCTCACTTGGTTTTTGCTTTTTTGCTCCTTCTTCAGATTGTCCCTTAAATCACTCTTTTTTTTTTTTCCTGTGTGATTGGCTGGTTCTCAGGAAAAGATAGAGGCTAGCCATTTTTGCAGGAGTCTGCAAACGAGTGGGTATATTCTGTTGTAAAAGGTTGTGAGTCTTCCAGGGAATAGTTGGTGAAGGCTCCTTTAGGATTCTTAGCAGTGTGATACCCACCACAGCGAAGGAGACTCTAGCTCCTTTTGTTTCACATATAAAAGATGAGGGGACTTTTGCAAGCCTTCCCTCACGGTGGCAGCTGACCCTGTAATTTGTTCAGCTGCCTGTTTGCTCCTGATGGGGTCTGATTGAAGGCGGGGAGAGTGGGTTTTGATTCATCAGATGAAGTGGATGGTGACTGTGTTTTGTAGTCAATAGCTTCCTTGTAGTAAAGTGTTACTTACCAAAAACCCCAAATGGCCTTATAACAACAAGTTCTGAATAAAATCAGGTGAATTGTAGACTGCTGGCTGAATTATGAAGTCTGGTTATAACCCTGATGTACTCTGAGTGTGGTTTTGAGGAAATTTTATTCTGTGCACATTGGTGGGGTGTTCTGATAACCTCCACAGAGGAATATTAGTGCTTTTGCTGTTGAATAGATAGCCTCGAAAGCTTGGGAGTTAGTTACTAGCTGAGAGTGGGGTCCAGTGTTACTGTTTTGGGTTCCAAAACAGAGATGCCCATAGTAGTGCTCTGAAAAGGTGGCTTCCAGAGTAGTTGCTTCCAGAGTAGTGGCTTCCAGAGTAGTAAGTCATATCTTAGCAATCTAACGTTTCTGCCGGTGAGATCAACAACGGAACATCTCCTTTCACACGCTGAGATGACAATACTTTTTGCCCTTCACTTGCCTTTTGATTTTTCTGCTCTGTGTTGGGGTGTCCTATTTTGGTTTTTTCTCGTCTAGTGCTGGTACCTCCTAATCCAGCCCTTGCCTCTTTTCGTAGAATCATGTTGTGATAGGCATTTTGATTTTAACTTAGAACCTGTTTCAAGGAAAATCTTCAGTAGCACGTAGAGACTAGATTTCCAGTTCTTAAGCTTTGTAGTTCCCCACCAATCTTGGTCAGGGCAAAAGATAAAAAAGCTTGGCCATCTTTCTGAGTGATACAGATCGTGCCTTGCTGAGAAATCATCATATCTCTCAGGTCTGCTAATAATAGGATAGTTTCCTTCAACATTGTTGTACCGTAAAGAATGATGTTGGGTCTATCCCAATGGCTGTTGGTCTCAGCCTTCTTCCTGTGACCGGCGTGCCTTGCTCCTTAGCACACGTGCTGCGGGGTTTGGGCCGTTGAGGCATGTTTCAGCATTTCTGCCTTCTTGCCGCCCACAGGTGATGCAGGTGCTGAATGCCGACGCCATTGTCGTGAAGCTGAATTCCGGGGACTACAAGACCATCCACCTGTCCAGCATCAGACCACCGAGACTGGAGGGGGAGAATACACAGGTGAGACGAGAGAAGCAGCAGCACCTCTTTTCTGAAACCAAGAGGGAGGAGCTGGACGATCATTTAGATGTGGTTCGTGTATAGGCGAACACTAACAGACCAATGGTGTAAATCACAGAAGTATGATTTCCTAGTATTGGCAGCCTAGCCCCTGGGCAAGACTGTTTCTCTTGAACCACACTCACTGCTTTCCTTTGTTTTTGATGGGCCCCATTGGCATTCCTTCCTAAGGGGCTTGAGAGGAGGTAGGGTTGGTGTATGTTAGGTGGTGAATGAGTCTTGTTAACGAGATCTTATTCTCTGAAGATAAGGAGAGGAAAGGTCCGTGTCTCACGTGCATGATAGCAAGGCCTGTTCTGCTGGCCATTTTGATTTGCTCTGTGTTTTTGCTCTAGGAAGAAATAAATCTTGGTATGTATATATATATATATACTTACATATATATTGTCTGGGGTCAGTTACTCATCTTTTCCAAGTGGTGACTAGAATAATTAGTTGCACTGTTCTGTGCTATTTGCTGGGTCTTTGGGCAGCAGGGGTGCTTGGCTAGCCAATGTGTACGATTTTGGTATGTCAATTTGAGAAATTATGCTTAGGATGAAAACTGCAGGCAGTTTTGTTTTAAATTTTGTGGTCATTTTCTTTCTGTTGTTCCGACTTATAAGAGGTTGGGGAAAGGGATTGTGGTTGAACTTTTTTGTTTGTTAGGCTGTCTTGTTTCTGTAGACATTTTTTCCAGCCCCTGTTTTTGCCTCCTGATAGTTAAAGTGTGTGAGTGTGTGGATTGGTTGTAGAACTGGGTCCTCGGGGAGAGCCGGTGCCACAGGCAAATTAAACAGTGCGGTTGAACTTGGTGCCATGTGGTTTTGTAATGTATCCTTTTGTAGTTTTAGAGATGTGAAGTTTGCTTTTCTCATGTTTTCCACGTACCCGTGTCTCAGTGCATTCACGAGTTGAAATTCAGGCCCCGTTTTCATTTGTGTGAGAGTTTATAGGCAGCCCATAAGAGTAAAATAAAAATATTGTGATTGTCTTTTGAATCAAATCATGCATAAGAAATCCATACAGGATGGATTCTTTGAATGTCTGGCCAATCAGTTCATCTCCACCCCTCCCCTCCATCCTCCCAGCCTTTTTCCCCCCATAGAAAAGGCATTTTAATGCAGCAAACAGTATTGTGGTGAGCTTGAGAATTTAAATGCACGGAAGCTTAGAAATGCCAAAATAAGGTTCTCTCAGTAACTGTAGCTCTGCCTCATTGCACAGAGTAAATATACATCTCCAATTTTATCAGTGTTGGGAGTAGTCCACACTTCTGCATCTGTGCCATGCAGTTGGAATTAAGGTTCCCACAGCAACCACAACTTTGGAATTCTTGAACGTTAATTTTTGTGCCTGCATCATCAGCCAAAGCATTATGTTAAAGTAGATTCAGGAGCTGAATTTTAAGCAGTTTTTAGGGGTGTGGGGGTGTTACAGCAGGTTGGTGATGATAGACTACCACTGAGAAGTTTATGTTTTTTGTAGAATCCTTTGTAACTTCTCAAGGGGTAATGGATGGATTTCCCTTAGCCGAGTGGACGACGGAAAGTTGTTGGAATATATTTCCTAGTTTAGGCAGGGTCCTGTTATAAAATTTCTTGTTCTTTACCAAGGTAGGTTATCGCTTATTTCAAACTCCTGTTCATTCCTGAGATCTTCCTCCATTTTAAGAAAGCTTTAAGTGAGGCTCAGCTCTAAGAGTCAACATATAGCTTTTGAGTGAATTGAGGAATGAGTTCCCTTATTTGTTCATTAAATTCCTTTGGAAGATCTTAGTGAGGGTCACATAAGAGATGACTGTAACCCCCTTTGAGTACAGTGATGGAGGTGCTGTGCGGAGCCCTGTTGTGGTGGGTGCTGGGGAAGTCTTCTCGGGAACAGCTCCAAAGCCTCTTGAGCGCTCATGGATGAGAAGTAAGCAGGTGGGAGAGAGGGCCTCATAGACCAGCACTGTCTGATAGATGCATAATGCAAGCCACAGATGTGAGCTCTCTGTGTTATTTAAAATTGTCTAGTAGCTCTGTTTTAAAGAACATTAATTTTAATGCAGCTTATTTGACCTACTATATCCAAAACAGTATCATTTCAGCATTTATTGAATATAAAAAATTCATGAGATATTTAACTTTTATCTTAACTGTGTCTTAGAAATCTGGTGTATATTTTATACTTGGATCTCAGTTCATCCTAGCATATTTCTCGGGTTCAGGAGCCACAGGTGTGTAGTGACTATTGTAATGGACAGCACAGGTTGAGGAATTCTGATGAATAGGTTCATTGTCCTTGATCAGTCCTTTCCCTTTGTACCAGATGTTGTGCTGGGGAAGCCATGGGGAATAAACCCTCCTAAAACTACTCTCACGGAACTTTATAGTCTAGTAGGGGACATACGCACGTAAGTGTGTTTATGTTATGTGCTGTGGAAGAAAACGTTAGCGTTCATAGGAATGTATGATCTGGGAAGGCTTCTTAAGGCCTGAAGGCTGACTAGGAGTTAGCTAGGTAAAAAATGGAGAGAAGACAATTTCTGACCAAGACAGCAGCAATGACAAGAACCAGATGAGTTTGGTCCTAGGGAATGGGTGGCCACTGTGAATGGTGCATGTGTGGTGTGATGCTCCGTGGGCCGCAGGGCAGGGCAGGTAACACATGTTCTGTAAACATTCCCGGTACTCATGAAGAGAGACTGCGGGCCATGTGATCAACTGCCGGCAGTTTTGTATGATTGGAATAGAGGATACTTAATGCTGGGGTCGGGGTAGGGGAAAGCAGGGTAATAAGAAATGGGTTTGGGAGTTAGGCATGGGCCACAGGTTGAAAACATCTATGCCATGATTTTTATATTTCTTTTGCCTTGAAGAATTTTAAGGGACGACACCTTTCAGATTTGAGCGTGCTTGTGTTGGTGGCTTGCATTTATAAAACATGAAAGTAACTTTGCATCTATAAAGGAAAATCATGCTAGATGAAAACTGATCTGTAGTGATGGGTTCTGGTTTTGTTTTTGGTAAAACTCGCCTGGAGGCGAAAGGAGTGGAAAATGCAGGGTTGTGAGTGTGGCTCTAGCAGCCTCTACACTAGAGGAGTTAGGGTTCTTGCCTTTCTACTTCCCCTGGAACTCTCACAGTGAGGGGAAGAGACCTAATGCTTATGTTAGATTTACAGTATAGGTGTAGGAATAGGCGTCATCCAGGGATCCCAGCCAGGCTGTAAAGGAGTCCCTTTGGAGTCCTTGGTTTCCCTAGTGTTCTTTACTGTATACAACAGTTTTTGTTTTTTTTTTTTTTACTACAAGGGCAGTCCAGTCAAGTACTGAAGGCGTAGATGTCAGGACATCTGTGAGGCCACATTGTACCCTTATGCAAGTTAGAGAAGACCGCCCCTTGCTTCAGGCAACCTCAGGTCAGGGCACACGGCTTGGCAAATAGAGTGGAGGCTGGATTTCAGCTCCCATTTTCCCTCCGTCCCCCTGGCCAGGTGCCCTCGTTCACGGCACAGTGTGTACAAGACGATGTGGCTGTCCTAGTTAGAACAGCCCTGATGGACTCTCCAAAGGAAACGTCAAGGATGTGTTTTGGGAACTGGAGGATGGTCTCGTAGTTAACAGAAACAAAGGATGCTTGGCCATTGTTTGGAGATGACAGATGGACCATGGAGGGCATTGAATGAAACCCTTAGGAGATTGCCTTCTCTCGAAGTCTGGGACACTTTTGGGAGAGGGTGTCAGTGGCTTTGAAATAGAGAAAAAAGTAACCTGGCGGCTTGTTCTAAACAAAAGAGCAGAGTGGAGAAGGTGCAGATCAGGGAGTGGGAGGAAGAGAGGTAGGGGCCAGTCGCTTCGCAAGCTCGAGCTTCCTCACAGGCAGGCTGATGGCGTGCAGGGACTCCTGCTACGGACAGCCTCCTTCCTCCAGGTGTCCAGGTGATGACCCAAGGGGGTTTGTCCTTCAGGTGAGGATGGGGAGATGCTTCTAATGTTTATCTTCTCCATATCCTGAAAACTCACATGACATCAGCTCACACAGATCTTCTGAGACATCTCTATATTGTGACGATAGTAGTGCAAGTTGGATTTTCCTTTTTTTACATACCGAGACAAATTCATTTCTGTTACATTATACATGAAGGCAAGGAGGTTTTGCCCAAGGCTAACTGTACTTCCACTCCCCCCTTTTGGTTACTTTCTAATTGCAGCCAGAGGAAGGGCTCTGGACAGAACCTCATGATCAAAGGAACTGCTCTCCTTCTCTGCAGCTCCTTTCTGGTAGTACGGGGAACTCAGGAGTAGCCATGGCTCCCAGATTGTGGTTGGAGCTTGATTTGTTGCTGGAACACGTGACAGAGTTAGAAGCTAGAGGGTGTAGTGTCTCTCTGAGAAGGAGTACAGTGTCTGATGCTGTGGATTCTGTTCGTGTGGCACCAAAGTATTGGGTTATTCAGGGAAGATCCAGTGTTAGCTCTTTGGAGATGTAGCTCCTTGGCTGAGATCCTGTTTGGACATCGGTTTGTGGTACTCCTTTGGACCTGAACATGTATCAGGATTTCTCTAAAGGTGTGGTGTGCGTGTGCTAAGTCACACGGTTTTGTCCAACTCTTTATGACTCTATGGATTTTAGCCTGCCAGGCTCCTCTGTCCATGGAAATCTAGGCAAGAATACTGGAGTGGGTTGCCATTTCCTCCTCCAGGGGATCTTTCCAACCCCAGGATCAAACTTGCATCACTTACATTTCCTGCATCAGCAGGTGGGTTCTTTACCACTGTGCTACCTGGGAAGCCCTCTCTAAGGTGTAGTCTGTATTATCCAGTTGTTTGCCACAGAAATACAAGTGCTTAGTCTTGGAGAAAGGCTGTGGGTTTTCCAAGCTACTGCTTAAAGGAGATAACACATTGTGCAATCTCAGGACTTCCTAGAGAGCTTTCGACTTTGATCTGAAGCTGGAAAACCTAGTGCTCTATCGCCCAGGGCTGCTGCGGGCTTTGTGTTACAGTTGGAGTGTTAATGACAAAGGAAATACAGCCCCTGGGCATCCGATGAAGGGGCTGACTTATTTCCCCATGAAGTCCAATCGTGCGGTGCTATTGTAGCGGGCAATCACCCACACACACACACACACACACACACGCCCTCTGGGAAGTGGGGAAACCCTTCACACACACACACACACACACACACACACACACACACACACACACGCCCTCTGGGAAGTGGGGAAACCCTTCACACACACACACACACACACGCCCTCTGGGAAGTGGGGAAACCACACACACACACACACACACACACACACACACACACACACACACGCCCTCTGGGAAGTGGGGAAACCCTTCACACACACACACACACACACGCCCTCTGGGAAGTGGGGAAACCACACACACACACACACACACACACACACACACACACACGCCCTCTGGGAAGTGGGAAAACCCTTCACACACACACACACACACACCCCCTCTGGGATAGTGGGGAAACCCTTCACACACACACACACACATGCCCTCTGGGAAGTGGGGAAACCCTTTACACACACACACACACACACACACACACACACCCTCTGGGAAGTGGGGAAACCCTTCACACACACACACACACACACACACACGCCCTCTGGGAAGTGGGGAAACCCTTCCCTCATCTCCTGTGTGGTTTCCTGCTTTCAACTTGTATTGGTTTCCATCACCCTGTCTTTCAGCCTTTTCCCTTGAACTAACTTACCACATAAGTGTTCTTTCACAGCAGGGCTTCTAAATATTCAGACCTGGGCACTGTAGGATGAGTTTTGTTAAAGCTGCAGTCTGCCTCGTCTCCCAGAGTCACTGCTGCCTGTTGGGGGTTTGGTTTCCCAGGTCTGACCTCACTGGGTCTGCCCTGCAGGCAGGTGATGGGAGACCAGGGCTGCAGGCAGGCACGTTACTAGTGATGCCCTGCGATGCTTAAGGGCATTTCCTCAGAGGCAGGGTGGTTGGGTGGTAATATTCCCTTTTGCAGAACCCCAGGGTGCTTTGCTATTGAAACACGATTAAAAGTGGTTTCTCTACCTATTCCCTTTAGTTTAGATTTCTGAAGGCTCAAGCTTTTCCTGAGACCCTAAAACAGATGATGCTGCCTCTGAGATGCATACCAACAGGAAACTGTGGGACTACAGTCCCTGCATGGAGCAGGGGCAAACCAGTACACTGCGATCTCAGTGTGTGACTGGGAGCATAAGGCAAACAGCAGGTTGGGGAGGGACTCCATCCTGGCATTGAGCACCTTGGAGAAATGCAGAAGCTCTTTGAAATGGATCTAGCATCTCACTGGTTTCTAATGGAGAGATTTGGGGACTGCAGCAAAGTGATCAAAAGACACAGAATGTGTCAGAGCACCAGCAGAGGCATTCTGTACCTGTTTCAGATTTGTTTGATCTGAGTGTTTTTGAGAAGAACACTTGAAACTTCTTTGTTAGAGGACTGAAAATAAAATTACTATTAGGAGACGATGGCTTGGTCTTAGCTCGTCTATTTAAGATACCAGGATGTATGTATGCTGTTGTTTTTTAAACATCAATACCCGTTGCTTGGCTGGAGTGGTCACTGGGGTCAAGACATTTCATATTTGAGTGGAGATATATATACACACACACACATATTATATATTTTTATATATTATATATTTATATGTATTATTTATTTTTATATATTATATGTATTTCATATATATATTTGCACTGTCACTCAGTTGTGTTTGACTTTTTATGACCCTTTGGACTGTAGCCCACCTGGATCCTCTGTCCAGGGGATTTTTCAGCAAAAATACTGGAGTGGGTTGCCATTTCCTACTCCAGGGGATCTTTCTGACCCAGGGATTGAACCCATGTCTCCTGTGTCTCCTGCATTACATTCAGATTCTTGACCCACTGAGCCATCAGGGAAGCCCCATATATGTATTCCAGTTCAGTTCAGTTGCTCAGTCGTGTCCGACTCTTTGCGACCCAATGGACTGCAGCATGCCAGGCTTCCCTGTCCATCACCAACTCCTGGAGTTTACTCAAACTTGTATTTAGATAGAGCTATATCCAGAGTTTCCTAAAATGTACGTTCCACTGGTCTGTATAAGTGAATTATATCCTAGAGAAGACAACAAATGCCTATTTGCCTTTGATTTAGTTTTTTTCTATTACAAATTATATTTTCTTTAGTTCCTTGTAGTTAACACATCCCCTTTCCCATGATACTGCTTCTCCCCTGCAAATAATTTTTGGGTGAGTTTAACAGTCTCCTAGTGGATCTTGCTGGTTAATCTTTCCCCAAGCCATGTGCATTGATGTCTTTCAATCCATCTCTCTCTCTCTTCTCTCTTCATTTAATCATCACTATTACACACTTATATATTTTCAGTTTATCTAAGTCGTCCCAGCGCTGCTTTGTTCATATTTATTGCCTCTCTTCAGTCCTGTGAGCTGCGGTAATCTTCTGTTGTTTCCAGAGTTGACAGTCCCATCGTGTTTACTGTCCTGTGACCATTGAACACAGATGCTTTGCTGAGGTAACCCTCTTCCTTGCCCTGGTTCTTGAAATCCTCTTTAGGCCAGAAATGTCCATACACAGTCCTTCCCTTTCTCTGTATCCTCCTCTTCTGATGGTGTCTGTCCCAGCCCTCCTCCTGCTGTGAAGCCTAAACTCCACTGATGGCAGGAATGGTGTGGTTTTCTCGGCTTCCTCTCCCCTCTATTTCTAAAGCTTGCAGAGTGCTGTGGCTACTGGAGGCTTTTAACAGATGTTTAAATCGACATGTCTGCTGAGGCTGAAGACCTAATCCATACATTAGTTTTGAGTGGCATCATTTTTAGCAGTCCCAAACCATCGCTAATCTCCTTGACTGCTTCTGCTAGCCAGTGTATTGGTGTCGAAAGGCCCCAGGAGAGAGTTTTTGCAGTCAGGTTTCTCCTCCTTCCTAATTGGATTGCTTGTTTTGATGGTCACGTCACACATGGCTTGGTTTTCTGCGGGCACTTCCTCTTCCCCACTCCTGGTTTCAGTCTAGTTGCCGCCATTGGGGTGACGAGCCCTGCCTCTCTCTGAGCGGTGGTTTTCCTCATAATAGTATTTCATTAGTGCGGGGCAGATTGGGTTCAGGCCACCAGAGGGGTTAATTTCAGGATTTTAAGTGTTTTGCAGATTGGTCCCCAACTGACTTTCTTTTAACACGTCTCCTCTTAGTCAGGCTTTCCCAAATAATCCCTCTTTCATAGCAGTTCAGAGGTCTCGATTCATTGGAGTTTTGGGGTGCGCTTCCACCCGAGGGCCATCTTTTTCCTGTTATCGACCTTGTTGGTTGTCAGATTATTTCTTTGCATGGAACTAATTTTAAAATCAATTAGAGAAGCTTCCCCTTCATCTTTCTCTCTTTATTTATGAGATAGTGATTGCAGAGCTACCTACACTGTGTTTAGATAAATTACTTTTTTTCCATAACATTTATATTCAGGGCGAGCTTAGTGCAGCCATCCAGTGCCTTGCATTTCTGTAGGCCAAGGCTGTAGGTTTCATTCCTTGGTGGACTAATTAGCTTTATACTGGGAAAATTGTGTTCCGTTCAAAAACCCCAAACGTCCCAGTTCCTCATGTATTATAGGCACTGTGGATCTGGGAAATTATTTTGATTAGTAAGATGTTTGTAATTGTAGAAGCTGAGTCTCAGATCCTGACCAGCATATGCCTGGTGTGGTCACAAGGTGGACTTTAGATGGATGGTGGCTTGTGGATGAAGCAGCATCAGGTCATGTCACTGCTGGGGAAAAGGCTTTTCAGAACCGAAATGAGAAGGGAAAGCTGAAGGACACAGATGCTTGCTTTCCCCCCCTGCAAATGACAGGTCTATTGCTTAGGCATATTTTTAATGTCACTTTTCATTTCAGTCCTCCCTTGAAATCCATGGCCAGTTTATGGGTTGTTCACGTTTTATAGGCCTTCATCTCACTACCTCTTGTGATCCGAGCCTGGTTTTGACGGCCGTGTTGGTGGCCGCCTTGGCATAGTGCTGCTTCACCAGGAGGAGCTCTGTTCGGATTAGCTGTGGAGACATCCGAGACTTTGTGCTCCTTACTTTTTCACTTTTCTGCTAGAAGCCAGTGGATGTTGTCTCCTTTATCCTCGTCTCATTGTTTTGGGCCCTTCGTGAGGCTAAGCAGAAACATTCCCTTTCTGGGGCGTCTGCTGAGTCTCCGTGTTCAGATGTCAGTCCCAGAATTTGGTTCCTTTTGCGGTCCTACTGTTTCTGGTTAACCCACTGAAGGGATGCCTGAGCACACAGCCAAAATAGCAGTAGTTGCCAGCTCAGCCCCGGCCCAGAGCTTTCGATACTCACATGTTTGTGTAATGTCTCATTTCATTCTCACTAGCTCCTCATGGTTCATAATTGGGGCAGAATATACCGATACTGGACTTTCTGAGTTGCCCTCTCTACACTTCTAGGACATCTTCTGCATCATTACTAGGGGGCTGGTAGGAAGGCTTGGCTTTTTTTTTTTTTCTTTAAATGTGCTGTCGTCTTCTGTGAGATGGTCTGGAAACAGGAGAAAGCCACATCCTTTCATACAGAACTGCCTTCAGCGTCTGCGTATGCAGCTGGAGGTGCTTGTTTTAGAAAGCCTGCCGTGCACAAGCTGTTGGTGGATATCTACAGAGGGGCTGCTGGTGTGCCGCGGGCCCAGGCCAGCTCCCTCAGGCCTTGGCTAGAGCAGGAACCTACGGGTGGGGGAGCAGATGCACCGCCCACCCTAGTCTTGTTGGCCCCCTCTCCCTCTTAGTGTGACCTCTGAAGGAGCACGCTGTGTTCTGCATGGGATGGGTGGCAGCCAGCTCCCTTGGCTGGTTTTGGCCATTGGGATAGCCAGGACTATTAGGACAGTTTGTACCCTGGTGGCTCAGACTATGAAGAATGCGCCTGCAATGCAGGAGACCCGGGTTCCATCCCTGGGTTAGGAAGATCCCCTGGAGGAGGGAATGGCAACCAACTCCAGTATTCTTGCCTGGAGAATTCTATGGACAGAGGAGCCTGGCGGGTTACAGTCCGTGGGGTCACAAAGAGTCAGACACGACTGAGTGACTAACACTTTCATTCTATTCTTAACACTTTGTACTTTAACAGGAGGGAAACTTGACATTCACTCAAAGCAGCTTATTTCTTTCTTATTTCTTATAAAGCACAAAGAAGTCATCTCAGTCCCTTGCTGTTCCTTTCAGGGTGTAGTAAATGAACAGCTCAGCATTTTCTTCAGGAAAACATCTGGGTTCCTCCCTGGCCTTGACCAAGCTCTGCCTCAGTTCCCAAAATCCTCTGCTATGCCCGCCTCCTCGCTCTTAAGCCTTTTGGCTTCACCTCTTCTTCCCTCAGCCCCTTCTAACCCTCTTCTCGTGAGGAGTGAATGCTTCTTTCAGTCTAGATACTCCTGTTTGCAAGCTGAGTTACAGTCACTCTGGAGGTGCTTGGACTCCATAGTATCAACGTTCCAGAAAATGTAAGCTTCTCAGTTGAGAAGCCATAAGGCAGTTTCTGTCTGTAACACCCTTGGGTCCCTGGTTATTATTAGATATTCATAAAATTCCACAGGGGGAGAATGGTCATTGGGATTCTATTTGAGAGAGATGTCTCCATCCTAAAAGATACAGGTTAGTCCCAGGGTACCTGAGGTAGTAAATGGGACTTGACAAACTGAGAATTCAGTGCAATCAAATCCTACAGCCTTTCATCTCTCACCCTCATCGCCCAGGGAGAAATGAATTCCCAGGGCAGAAGCCGATGGTGTTGAATATCTCTGTCTTGGACTATAATTGAATGTGCGCAAGTGGGAACACGCTCTCCCCTTGCTCCTCTGGCCGCTCTGGAGACTGGTGGCCCGCGTTTCTGTGTGTCTCCCCGTTTACCTGCCCCCCACCCCCACCCCCCGCCCCTTCCTCAGCACTCTGTCTCCCTCTCTCCTCACCACAGGGTTCTCAAAAGTTCTAATGCAAGCTGGTGCCCTTTCTTTTGTTTGCTTTTGTGTTTTGACTTGGAAGTATTTCCGCAGGTATCTAAATGGTGCGAGTATAGATTTGTGCTCCTGCTAGTCTAGTTTCCCTTTGGATTTCTTTCAGTTACCTCTCCCAGTCCCTGCTGGGGTGCCTCCCATTTCCCCTACCACCACTGGAGCTCAGAGAGGGAGTTTGTAAACGTTTTTTAAAGATATATTTGACTGCGCCAAGCCCTAATTGTGATGCTGGGACCCTCTAGCTGTGGCACTCCGGGGCATGTGGGCTCACCGGTTGTGGTGTGTGGGCTTAGTTGCTGTTCGGCGTATGGGGTTTTAGTTCTCCGACGAGGCGCTGAACCCATATCCCCTGCTCTGCAAGGCAGATTCTTAACCACTAGATGACCAGGGAAGTAAACTTTGATTTGAATGATGATGTCACTCCAGGCACTGGCATCTTGGTCATTCTGTTACCATTGCTCACGCCTTCTAAGGAGCTCCTGGCTGTCCCTTGTATCGCCCTCGCCCTGAAATCCTCTGGGTGGGGTTTCGGATGCTGCATGAGCTGGCAGGGAATCCTCATTTACGTTCTACAGAGTTGAAGTTCACTGTCATCCTGTGGATGCCTTGCTTTGGGTTCAGCCTGAAGAAGCAGCATCTTTCACCTGAATTCATGACTTAAAATGTGAACAACCAGACTGGCTTGCCCTGGTTTTCTTGAGTAACCACATTTAAGCTGCTTATTCACTGTAATTTTAGGTTCTAGAAAACTTCATTGACTCAATTGAAAGCAGGCCAATATACCTCTGCTCCAAGAATTTACATAATTTATATCTTTGTTGGTCAGTTCTCTAAATTGATAGATGATGGATACTGATTGGAAATAGGCGCCTGATGGATCGCAGTCGAGTCTGCTTTTAAATGAGTGCTCAAGGCTGTGCAGGGTGCCTGCGGCAGGGCAAGAAAACATCCTTCTGACTTCCTTGTATTAAAAAGTTATTCATGGTACTTGTTAAAAAACAGTAAGGTACCCTCTATTCAGCACAATTGTGATAGGTGTAGGGACATACTCCAGTGGGGTTTTGCAGAGGAAGAGTGAGATTGGGCCCTGAATGCCATAAGAAGGGTGGGCGTTTATAATCAAGGCAAAGAATGGGGCTGGGGGATGGTGAGAAACCCAATCAGATCTCCAGGGTGATCAGATCTCAATAGGAGATCTGATTGTCCTAAAATAGGACAATGCAGGGGTGAACGCAGTGCCAAGAAGGCAGGGTCCAGTTGAGAAGAGAGCTCGGAGGAACCTGAGTAGTGTTTGGTCAAGGAGAGGATGGCATTCGTGATGTCAGGTTTCAACCTTGATAGAAGGTTTCAAAACCGCTGTAGAGGCTGTGGTTCACTTCTGGGGTGCCTATGGGAGGAAGCAGGCCTCAGACAGTGGAGCTTCAAGAGACTTTTCCCAGCAGCTCTCTCATCCCCTCTTCCATTGCCGTCTTGACCTCGCCCTCTCTCCAGCTTGGTCCTCGTTATTACTTTGGTGGTCTTTGGCTTTGGTGGTGGTCAGGACCATAAGAGGAAGCCAGAACCTAAGAAGGGAGTTTCCCCTTTTCTCCTTTTATTTTCAGTCCACACTATCTTCTCTGCTCAGTGACAACCTCCTGCCATGGCTAATTCGGGGATGTAGAGCCCCTCATGGTAGTAGAGGTAACTGAGCTCACTACAGCAGGAGACTTGAGGGTGTAAAATCTCAGGAAGCAGTTTTTGACTTGCCCACCCTCATGCTTGTATACCTTTAAGTGTTGAGGTGACGCTGACGTGACTTGGAGTTCAGAAGCTGGGGAGGAGGGACTCACTGCTATTTCTGGCTTCTGTTTAACCTTGGTCCATCTCTTCTACCTCTGCCCCCTTCCCTGCTAGGAGAATGATGTTCATATGTGTGGTTCAAAGGTATCCCCTGATGGGAAGTTCTACAAGGGCAAATCATTTGACTGTTAACTGTTAAATTCACTGCCAATATGGCTGCCAGTATTATTGCCTCTCATTTGCTACAGATGAGCTCTGGCCTTCTGGGTTTGCACAGGACTGCTCTGAGGACAAAGATTAAGTGGCTGTCTGTTAATGCCGTATCTTTTAATTGAACAGCCGACTTGCAGTGTGAATAGGGGTTTGCCACAGCCCTTCTCTTTCTGGTTTCCCTTCCTCCCCTCTCCCTCCAAGCCCTGGCTCAGAGGCAGAGGCATGTACCCTGCTGGTTCGCGCATGAAATCCAGGCTTTAATCCCAGAGTCAAGGCTAGACCAGTTTTCCCTACAGTGTGGTTTATAGGCTACCTGTGTTCGAATCTCTGTGGTTGGAGCCTGGAGTGTTCATTTTGCACAATTGCCAGGTGTTCTGTTGTATTTTAGGGTGACTCTGGTGTTCTAGAATGTTGCTCCTAGCAGGGGGAAAGTGGGGGTTTACTTCTCCAGGATTTTGGTCTCTGACAGTACTGTTTTTCTTCCCAGAGCCAGACTCAGACAGTCTGTAATATCTCTGCTCTTTTCCGGGTGAGCTTTTTTCTCCCCAGGTCTCAGAGCCAGCTGTGAACCAGATGTATCCCTTCTTAGCTTAGAACATCTCCTGAGGATTTCAGTGAAAGGAGATACGAGAGTTCCGCCTGAAGAAATTTGTCTGCCTCGGAGGGTGGAGCTCCCTGGGGAGCAGTGCAGTCTCTTAGGGTCTATGACGTACTCTTTGAGCTGATGTGTAGTTGCGGGGAGGCCTGTTGATGATTTCTGGGTGAACTTCATGGTAAAAACTGAAGAGGCTTATGAAGCGGTGCCCTGTTAGAGCTGGATTCACACCTTATATAAGGTGGAAGAAGGGGTGCCAAATAAAAAGTGTGCTTGCCTTCGACACGTGCAAGCAGCACGCAAACGAATGGGAGAAGATCCAGGTGTTTCCTGGCACGTACGGCGGAGTCAGGAGCTTGCTCACTGTTCAGGACGCAGCCATCACAAGATCCTGAAGAGCCTTCTGAATCATGACAGGCGCACGTTCGTTGTGGGGTTATGACAACCCTGTGTTAAGGCTGAGGAGGAGGCAAGCTTATTCCTTCTTTAAGGTCTTAGGGAAGGTCGTCTGCCCAGCTCAGCTTCTGTTTAGGGCTCCGCTCTGAGTTTTTCACGTTGAGAAGTGCTGTCTGTTAGACTGGTTAATTGATTCACACTAAAAGAACTCACAGAGATGTGGTCTGAAAGTCACTTTGTGGATGTATTCGTTCATGATACGAAGTCCAACTGCCAAGTAGACTGGAAGGTTCTTATGCGCCTGGGTGTTTTCCCTTTTGTAGGGAAGTCTGTTTATTGTCCCCAGAATTGGAAGTACAGGGGGTTGCTGGATCCTGAGGAAGACTCGGGGGCCCTGGGTGCCCGCGTGGCCCAGGCAGAGTGTGGGGGCACAGGGCCTTTGCTCGCTCCACCCCACCCCTGTGAGAGACAAGGAGAAGGAGACGTGGGAAGATTTGAGAACTGGCTCAAGGTGCCTTCCCCAGTAAGCAGAGGAACCAGAATCCCAACTGAGATCTGTTTTACTTGTCTTCAAGTGTGTGTCTTGAACTTTCATATTGGCCGGACAGGTTGGTGACCCTCTCCCTTACGTTGCGTGAACTTCCCTTCAAACTCTAGTTTTTTTCAGAATATCTGCCAGCTACCAGAAGCTGCAACTGGTTGTCTTTGCAACACAAGTTTTCTTATCTCAACTATTTTTACAAATGAAAATGTTTTCCTGCAACTGTTTTGGAAGTACCATAATGGATATCAAGAGAGATTTGAATTTACATTTCTGCTGAGTGTTTAACATCAGAGAAGTGGGTAAACTGGGTCACCTTAATGTTTTTGTCTTCCATGTGAAGTTTTTGTGGCAGTAATTTCACTATTTGAGAACAGTCAGGCCAGCTCTGTGAAGAGACTGGATTCTCCCTTTTTAATAAAGAGTATCAGTACTTGTCAACTTTGTATAGGTTTCTGAGCCCTTTGAACCTCTGCTTCTGGATCTTGCATTGTATGTGCTCAGTCGTGTCTGACTTTTTGCGACCCTCCATAGACTGTAGCCCGCCAGGCTCTTTGTCCATGGAATTTTGTAGGCAAGAATGCTTGAGTTGGTTGCCATTTTCTTCTCTAGGGTATCATCCCGACCCAAGAATTGAACTTGTGTCTATTGCGTCTCTTGCATTGGCAGCCGGATTATCTACCCCTGTGCCACCAGGGAAGCCACTCCACCTGTGGGCGTGCATGCCCCCCCCCCCACCCCCGCCCCAGCTCCTGGATACTTCATTATTTATACACCGTAACCCCATTAGATGGCTTAAGTTTCTGATTTCATTTTTACATACATTCCCTACCATAGACATTTTTTCCCTTGTTATCAATGAAACATACTCACTTTATAAATTTTGGAAAATTTTTAGAGAAGAAAATATAAATTATATCTCACCATCAAGAGGCAACAACACCACTGTTAATATCTCACAACCTTCTTAGCTGCTTCTGTGTTCATGTTTTGTAGCAGAACACTTCCCTTGGCCTTTAGATAATTTTCTAAAACATGATTTTTAGTGGCTGTGCTGTTTTAAAAAATGTGAATCTACCGTAATTTACCAGTTTCCACCAATTTTGTGAAGATAAGTTGTTTCTGATCTTTACAGTTATTCTCATTCATAAAAGAGAAAGTTTGCCTGGAGTAGAAAGCAGGAAAAGGTCCATTCAGAGCCGAGGCTGCTCTTGGGCGGGTTTTGCTGTAACACCGTGCAGGAGATTCCCACCGCAGACGAATTCCCAGAGGGGCTGATATTTCACCCCGTTGGCAGGAGACTCTAATCACCTAATTCCTTAACTGTGTGCTATTTAGAAGCAGGCTGCGGTCCAGGCCCTTTGTGTCTTATTGCCAGAAGGGTTCCCTTCCCACCCCACCAGCAACTGAACTTGCTGCTTCTGAAATAAAGCATGGAGTAGATGGTAAATCTTCTCCCGGGGACCACCGCTCTTTTCTGTTGCCCTGGCTGGGACGTGGGGAGACACTTTAATGGGAACACAAAGGCTCCCGCGGTAGCTTTGTGAGCGCGGCTGGCAATGTTTATTTGTTTCGTCCCATGTGCTGCTCTGTCAGTGACTTCCTTCCACTGTGCATGCCCTTGTGCATATTTGCACAATTACATTGTAGATTATTACACTGCAGCCTATTGTGATAAAAACGATTATCCCCAGGTAAATGTATAGGAAGCAGTTATATTTAACTAAGCTACAACAGCATCACTGACCGGTGGATATTATACTATTGCTAATTCAAAGCGATATTACCAACGCTTCTGGGCTTCTCAGGTGGCGCTAGTGGTAAAGGACCTGCCTACCAATGCAGGAGACGTGGGTTCAATCCCTGGGCTGGGGAGATCCCCTGGAGGAGGGCATGGCAACCCACTCCAATATTCTTGCCTGGAGAATCCCAGGGACAGAGGAGTCTGGTGGGCGACAGCCCATGGGGTCACAAAGAGCTGGACACAATGGAAGTGACTTAGCACACACGCAGCAATGCCGCCACCCTGAGGAGGGTGCTGCTCCTTCAAGGTTCCAGGAAAGGAGACACATGCAGGTTCTGCGCTGCTCCGCTGTCTCTGTGTGAAACCTCGGCACTGGCTACAGAGTCTTTCTGATCTGAAGAAGTGGTGTGTTTGCAGAGAGATCAGGCTCCAATCGCTGAGGTAATAAGCTACAGCCAACATCTCAGATACACTCTCAGGCAAAGGGCAGCCGTTGTCCCCCAGGCCCAGGTGTGCTTGCCACGTGCCTGTCCCTCCGCAGCTGAGCTGTTGTGTTTCTTTACTTGGCCAGAAACTCTGATTTGCTGCCTTGGGTGCATCAAGTGTATAATGCAGTGACCCAGAAGTTACTTCACATGGTTAACATCTGTATGTATAATCAGAAGACACTCAGAAGACAGTTCCTCTCAATTGTTCAAATGCACTTTTCTTGCATATTTTTGTGTGTGTGTGTTCTCTGAGGATCAGTACTTGCTATGGGCAAGTTTCTCCCCCACCCTCAAATCCCTGCCCCAAGACTGGTCCGTTGTTTACTCCCATGGGTCCTCTTGGCCAGGGACAGAACAGAGCGGTTTCTTTCAGGATCAGTTACTTGTCTGACCATCAGCAGAGGTCAGAGGACCCCAAATTAAAGTTGCATGTATTTACTATTTGCTGTTTATTTTTTCTTCATATCTCTCTATCCTTTTGAGATGATAAATCCTGGTCCAGGGAACAGAGGAGACCAGGGGAGGATGGAGGGATAAGAGCTGAGTTGCCAGTCTGTCGGAGGTGTCCTGTATGACACATGCTCCTCCCTCTTCCTTCCTCCACTTGATAAACTTTCTCCCTGTTTCCCTCCAGCTCTGGAGGGCTGCCGTAAAGAACGGTAGAGGGCTTTGGAAGGACACTTCCAGGCTTACTTGTGTCTGTGCACAGGAAGTGTGAGTGGAGAGATTTTAATTTGTGCACAGGTGTGTCGCTTGGAGTGACATTGGCTCCCCCTGGTTTGATGTTGATGAGCCTGAGAGTGGTGGGTTTGTGCTGAAATGAGGCTGCAGTTTCTTTCTGAGGGGAAAGAACAGGCCAGGCTGGTGATCATCTGTGATACGGTGTCATGTGTGTGGGTTCCTCCCTGTGGTCCTGAAGAAGAAATGAGTATATTGGCCATTTGAAAAAGTAATTTTAGCTCATAGACTCCGTGTCTCACTTGAGTAACTTTTGGAAAGTGTAATATTTTTCCCAAATCCCATTAAATGTTAGGCACTCTTTCTATATTCCCTTTACTGTCCTTTAACTGATTAGCGAAATATTTATGTGAACCCAGAAGGCTGATTTATTTATTTTATTGTCTTTTTTAATAACTTGCTTCTCCCCAGTGCTGGGTGCTTTCTGAGGGCCAGACAACCGCCATGATTTCTTTGGTAATAATCATCTGCCGGCCCCTGGCCTGCACCCTCTAGGGACAGCGTTGAGCTCTTCCGGATTTAATGAAGCCTCTAGCTGTCCCTCCCCCTGGGTAAGTGGTAATAAATCCACCCAAAATGCCCCCTCCAAAGGCCAGTAACTCATTGAATGTATACAGCTGATCAGTGGATAAGACTTAGCATCCTGACCCCACCCCCCATCCCCCGATCCCAGAAGGACCATGGAAGAGATGTAGAAATGAAAATGCCCTATAGCAGATTGGACCCAGACCTCTTGCTCTGGGGGCTTTTCTTGTCTGAGGTGTGAGAGTTTTTGCTACGATTAATTTCCTGGCCAAGATGTTCTGGAAATTCCTCAGCACCTGCCTCTGCCTGGGTAATTGCCGATAATCATGGTCTCTGAGATGCTGCTCTGGAAGGAGATGACGGATCTTGGGTTCCAAGTCCTGAAATCAGCGTGGTGAAAAGATTGGTGAGGAGCCTCTGGGTGGGAGACACCCTTCCCATGTACACGTAAGCCCTCCCTCCTACCCCTACCCACAATCCCCAGTGTCTGCTAGTCGCTAGCACAGCAGCAGCTTTTGGCAGATCCCTCTTGGTTGAGCCAGTGGTCAGGTTGCTGTCCATAATTAAATTCTTTTTGTTGCCTGCAAGCACAGATTTTAGGTGTTAAGATTCAGGGTAAAAGAGGTTTCTGCAATCTCTCCTGCTGTAAGGATAACTGGCTACATTTGTTTGTAATGGACACATGCTTGGAGGTGCCTCTGTGTTGGGGTCGGGGGGAGGGTGGAAATGGCTGGGGATCTTTTATTCATCAAGCATCTTTTGAAGGCAAAAGGCTAAGCAAAAAGAAGACCACAGCCTGGGTATTTTTTAAACACTGATTTTTTTTTTTTTTTTTAAGTGTTGATTTGGAATCATGGAAAGAAAAGCAAACACAGCTTGGAACACAGTAAAAGATTAATGAGAAACAAAGCCATGAACTCATCAGTGTCTCAACTCCACTAAATTACAGCACCAAAGAATCACAGTAACTCATCTGTGTGTCATGGAACAGAACCGATTATGGTCTGACTCTGTAGCAACACGGCTCAATCAGTAAAGCAATGCAGAGTGGAAATGTTAAGTGTCGATGCTGTTAATGCAGAGATTTTCAGCCCTTGACTGCACATCAGATCATCTAGGGATCTCTAAAAAACCTTATGTGCCCCAGGTCTACTGAGTCAAAATTTCCAAGAATGGGTCCCAGATAGCTTCTCTTTCCTCCTGCCCCCTTCCTTAAAGCTCTTCAAATGCTTCTGATGTGCCACTTGGGTTGAGTACCACCTTTTTTGTGTGTGGGTTTCCTGGGTGGCTGTCGTAGATGTGGGAATCTGGTGAGATGGATTCTGGGTGGGGGTCTTATGGTTAAAAGCAGTGGCATCTAACTCAAATAAATCTTGTAGCTGTAAATTTTGTTAAGTTTGCCTTAGGCATTGCTTGAAACAGTCATTTTTTTAACAGTTTGGGGAATTTTCAGTTATTTCATAGTAAAGATGTCGTAGCCACTCATTTCTTGAAAGTTGAAACATTTCCCTTCTGGAAAGCTCTTTCCCTATAAAACATTATTGCATATTCTGTCTCCTCTGGAGAGAGGGAGAGAAAATCATTATAGTTCTGATATTATTGTGATTTATAATGCACATATCTTTTAGTCTGTGTCCCTGTTTGGCTCGAAAGCTGCCTTTTGTTATGTTAATAAGGCGACTTTGGACTTCACCTGAGGATGGAGGGGGAGGAACATGCTGGAGGTTGGACCAATCACTAGTGTTCAATGATTTAATCATTCATGCCTGTTTAAGGAGGCCTGCATAAAAACTCAAAAGATTGGGTTTGGAGAGCTTCCGGGTCCTCGAACACTGGAGAGTAGAGATTGGTGAGGGCTTGGAGAGAGTATGGAGGCTCTGTGCCCTTTCCCCAGATTTTGTCCTGTGCATCTCTTCCATCTGGCTATTCTTGAGTTTTACCATGTTAATCTGGTCATCTAGTAAGTAAAGTATTTCTGGGTTCTATGGACTGCTCCAGCAAATTAATCAAATCTAAGAAAGTTGTTGGAACCTGTAGTTTGTAGCCATTCGGCAAGGAACACAGGTAAGAACCTGGACTTGTGATTGGCATCTGAAAGGTGGGGGTGGGGACGAAATCTTGGAGGACTTTTCCCTTAACCTACCTCCAGGTAGTGTCAGAATTGTGTTAAATTGTAGGACACTCAGCTGGTGTCAGAACATTGCTTGGTTCCATAGGGACTCCTCCACTTCCACCCCACCCCCTCCCTACACATTAAACTTGGCATAAGAGTGGTAATCATTAATAGTAGTAATGTCTGGCTTTTTTTTTTCTTGTGATTTGGGCCACTGGTTGCCTTAAAAGCAATAATGCATCCTGATTTGTTCACAATTTCAATTTATGTGGGAAACTTTAATTTTCCGTCAGGAATGCCTGTAACTTTTCAGATACTTACGTGTTTCACCCCAGAATTGGCTTATCCTGTGTATAACTTTCTCAAGAAATTAAGATGACTCTTTTAAATATTGAATGTGATTTTGTTACCAACCTGGCTCCTTGAACTGTTTCATCAAGAGAGGGTTAAGAGGCCAGACACATTTAGGGGCTCTTGCTGCAGCAGGAGGGAGCGAGAGCAAGAAACGGGTGTGCTTGCTTGCTTGCTGGGGCAGGTGGGTGGGTTGCTTGTTTCTTGAGGTGGGTTGAGGGCGAGCTGGTTCCTTAACTGGGGGGAGGATGGGGGAGGATGGGTCGCTTGTGCAGAAGGCTTACCTTGGGTGGTCTGTTGTCCACCCCTCGTGGTGCTGTGTGTAGGCACCCAGAGCTTTGGCACCTCCAGTGGTGGTGAGTTTGTGGCCTTTTGGTATCTTGTTCATAACTTGCCCCAGCTGCACACAGTTCATACATGCAGTTACTTTTAGTCCCTTATAGTTTCTTTGTATTCTATTGTTCAGGAGCCGTTTGTCTACGTGCGAGCAGTCAGGTAGAGGGTCAGGTAGAGGGTTCCAGGTCCTAGCCTGTCTCAATTTTTTTTTCCCCTTCTTTTTTGGTTTCTTCTTCTTTTGAAATGCCCCTTTCATTTTATCCTCTGTTTATTCTTTTTCTTTTTTTACTTTTTGGCTACACTGTACAGCAGGTGGGATCTTTGTTCCCAGACCAGGGCTTCCCAAGTGGCTTCTATGGTAAAGAAGCTGCCTGCAATGTGGGAGACCCGGGTTCCATCCCTGGGTCAGGAAGATCCTCTTGGAGTAGGAAATGGCGACCCCCTCCAGTACTCTTGCCTGGAGAGTCTCATGGACGGTATACACTTCTGAGTGACTAAACCCTTTCACCCTTTCTTTCTTCAGCCAGGTGAAATTGCAGCTTTAGCCCCTGGGCAGTCAGGGAATTCTCTGCTCTTTTTAACAATGTTAAAATTACCTATGGGACTTAAGGACAAAAAGGTCCAGGAGTGAACCAGAACCATCCCTCTCTGGGAACGCAGCGCAGGCTCTGTTGTCCCCACAAGTGACTCTTCTCAAGCAGATTGTAGATGCCTGAGCTTGTCGTTGTGCTTCTTGGCCAGCACTTATCCCCCTCGCCCTCACTTTTTAATGTTGCCTAAAGCTGTGTGTCTGTTATGGCCCTTATGAGAGACCATATTTTTCTTTTCTCTTCTGCAGGTGACTTTAAAAGACCACTTTGTTAAAATGGAACTCAGTAGATTTTTCCACTTTTGAACTTTGTTTGTAATAAATGATAACACTGTACTATTTAGGATTCTTTGGGGGGAGGACTTGGATATGTTTAAAGGCCGCACAATTAATTCCCGCAGTGTTTCCCCTGAGTCAGGTAAGGGATTCCTTATTGTTAAAACTAATACCCTGAAATTGCTGGGCTCTGTTGTCTTGTTCTCCATTGTTGTCAATTTGAATGCTACCCCTGTGGGGTTGGACAGTTTCCCAGATTGTCTTTCTGGTAATCTGAGCAGAAAGACTCACCACCTAGCTTTTCTTTAGCTGGAAGATAAGTCCTACAGGGACTTCAGAAAGGTATTCTTTCTGATTTTAGGCAAAGAGCTCTATCTGATAGGCATTTGGTGGCTGATGTGGCACGAAGGATGTTGTAACATTAGGGTCAGTGTGTGAAAGTGGGCACGACAGCTGGACTGAGCCCAGCCAGACCCACTGAGACCAGAGGACACGCTTTGCCTCCGAGATGTGTCTTTGGCTGATGTTTAAATTGCTTCAAATTAAAGGGTATTTCTCATTCGCCACTGTCATGTCACCAAAGGGCGGAATTAGTGTCATTTTCAGCAGCTTTGAGCTTCTGGAACTGTCACTCTCCCTGAGGGCCACTAGGGGTAGTAACTCGGCATTTCACATTCTGAAGAGGCAAGAAGCTTCTCTGGAGGACTTAGGAGACCTACCATTCCAGGTCCACTGAACCTACTCATCTGTGTTGCAATATTTTTCTTTCTTTCTTTCTTTTTTTTTTTAAACCCTGTAGTATGAAGTTCATATTAACTTGTCATACTTAAAAGAGCAGTTTGGCGGGGATGGGGTTGGGGGAGTGTGGCAAGCACCATGTACTGCTGTGTGTATGAAAGTGCTCTGCAAAGCATGCATCATAGGGCTGTTTGCAGTGATCAGTCATTTTCTAGTCATTCCTAGATCACCCACTAGTGATCTAGTCATTTTCTTCTGGTGGGTACTTAGTCCTTAATGTGAACAATGTATTGTGTTGGGGATGAGAGAGGGCTACAAGGTACAAGAGGGAGCCTCCACGGTCAGAAATTGACAGTCGGATAGTGGAAAGATTTCCAGCACAGGTTAAACAAGGCAGCATGTGCTCCCTGCCGGAAGGGATGCAAAGGAGACTCAAAGGAGAGAGAAATTAGGTTTGACCTGTTCTTTCCACTTGGGTTTAGGGGATGGTCCTGCTTGTGCCTCTCATGAGATGGAAACCCAAACAGAGGCCTGTCTCTGACAGGGATATGGCGCTAACACGTGTCACCCCACTCCACCCGATTTTATTTTTACTTCAGGGATTTCTGTTTAAACCTTTCAGGCAAATCCAGTATTGTAGGACCCAACCTCTCATCCAAACAATTATTTAACTTCCCTCTGGGGGAAAAGGAAGATGATGGACAGGAAAGATTGGTGCAGAACTTATTGCTAGGATTGGAACTAAATTACATGCTGGTCAGAAGCCCCACAGACTCATAAGGTGTTGATCATTTGTTGGATGTCTTCCACTTGAAGACGTGCTTTGCGGTGTCCAAGAACCTTAGTCTGTAAAGCGTTTTCCCATAAAACTCTGCTTTTTACCTAGACATTTTGTGAAGGCCACTCCTTAGGCAGCCTTTGTCGTCTTGCTGAATGTCAGCAAGCATTTACTGTCGCTACTCAGATGCCGGGGAGGAAGGTGATGTTATTACTTTCTAGCAAAATAGCCCCCGGCCTTTTGGTAGCTCTACATTGAAAGGTCAGCACCTCTCTCTCCTTCTCTTGTCTCCTCTGTCCTCACTGTCATCTTTATAACTTGTCCCTCTGGAAGCTGTTTTTGTGAAAAGCACCGGAGCCATATTTTACAGAGAATGTATTCAGTAAGTCTGAAGGTTGTTGTGTTGAGATGGTCACCTTGGTCCTCAGGAAGAAGTTGGTTATTTATGGTTTCTGGCTTTTGGAAGAAAGTATTGACTTTTGGTGTGGTGTTTTTTTCTTTTTTGCTCACTTTAACCATGTATGCCAGTCATTCCTGGACTATCTTACAGCTTGAGCATACTGTGATTTTGAGTGGTTTCCTTATTGAAATTGGCCAAGATAATCATGGTGGTTTGAGTGGGAGAAGTCTCACCTGCTGTTGAGGTTCCTTTTCATTTCGCAGGCCGTGCACCTGTCTTTTATCAACAGCTATGTAAATTGCACATAGGTACAAATATTTTTCAAATGTGTAATGATGCTGGTTTTAATGAAGAACTTGGAGTTGCCCTAAAAACCCTTTTAAATTACATTTGTATGTGGTGTTTTTTTACTGATAGTAGATTATAATCTTTCATGGTGGTGATTAAGTTATAAGTTTAGTCAAACATCTGTTTATTTGGCAAAGTGATCATGAATATTCCCTTTGCAATTAACGCTGATTTAGGGAAGATCTATATTTGTAATTAATAGATATTGAAGGTGTGCTAAATATACTTAGGCTCCTCTTCTTTCCTAGTTCCTCCATGTTCTTTTAATTCATTTTGTTCTTTTTTGTAACCTTACCTGTTCGTTTGCTTCCCTTTGTGTATTGAAGGTATAATATTAACTCATTATTGACCATCAGTGGCTGGTGAGTCTTCTTTTGGCCAGCCAAAATTCATTCTGTTATTTCACTAACACTTTGCGGCCTGTTGGATTCAGAGACACACCTATAAAGTCTTCAAATTTTCATGAAATGTTGTCTTCGATTCACTCTTTTGTAGAAGCAAAGGAGTGTTCTCCAGCACCGTGAGTTTCATTTTCACTTTCCTATCAGAATCAGTCACTGAGGTTTTTTTGACTTTTTGTTGGTCCAATATTCACATTGTCTGAATCAGAACTATATTCTGAAGAAGTATCATCTTCTGAGACACTAGTATAAATGTCGCTTGGACAGTAAGAAAGTATCTGCATAAAATTCACTGAATTCTTCACTCAAAATTTTGCAACGCATCATTTTTGAAAATGTAATGTTTTTAAGCAGAGTTGGAACAAAAACCTAACGGAGCAAACTGAATGATAATGACGATCAGAAGTTGTATCATGAACCCTTGATCACTTTTAAGCTCTAACAGCTTTGCAGAGTGATGTTAATTGTATCACTCTCTAAAAATACATTGATACATCTCCAGTCAGTGACATGTTTTTAAAAAATCAGTGTACTTTATGGTGAAATGTTCCTTTACTGAGTAAGTCAGTTTTTACCCTTGACCACCCCTGCATGACCGAGGTAGAGGTGTTGCACACACGGTGAGCATGAAGTAAATGTTATTGCTTGAGAAGACACTTTTGTCTGTCTCTTGGCCTGTCCTGCACAAGAAACACTTTGAATTAGGTTCTCATGTGAATCTGTAAGTGATGTGCTCATTCCCCCTTAGCTGTCCCGTCTTTTCTCTTGAAAGAATCACTGGTGTGTGATCAAGAAAATAATGTACTTGATAAAGTCCTTTGTTAGGTTATGACTTTAAATCTTGGTCCCCTTCCTCTAAATTCAGATGTATGGGTGGAGAAAGAGAAATGATTTCTGTGAAGTCCCAAATGGATAGTGGAAAGACAAGAGTTTGGAGAGAGAATAAATAGAACTCTTGCTTATTTAAAACAAAAAGCCTCACTCTGAATGGTAAGGATGGCTTCTTCAAGTAAATTCTAAGATAACCACAAGTGCAACTTTTTTCTCTAAGCCTTGTCTCTGTATCTTACAAATTATGTAGTCCCTGAGCAAGCTTTCCTTTTTTAAACTTGGTTACATTCATAAATTGATATTTAGGGAGATTAATTCCAAGAACCTTAAACTATAGAAAAATAGTACTGTTAATCCTTTAAATACCCTTGATAAGTAGAAAGATACTCATGGGAAGATGCAGTCACTCAGCTGTGTGAAGATTAGGGAAAAGGATGAAGACAAGGGACTTAATTTGTCCTATAGATTCAGGCTTTTCCCCCCATGTTTCCTTTAGTAGAAGCTTTAAGGATGTTGCTGTGTCTTATTTTCAGAATTTTAACTGCTTTGGCTACCAGAATCTTCTGTGTGATATGCCTCTTGTAGCATGCCATCAATGATTTGTAATGTTGCAGAGACATAGCTTCTTCTTAGCACAAGGATTGGTTGGTTTGGATTCCATTTTTTTTTATCTGTGAGGTTATGACTGATGTACTTCACTTTCTGTTCTCTTTCCAATGCCTGCTACAAATTTACCTAAAAGTGGTTTTTTATCTTCCTGTCTGGAGTGAGTAGCTCCATCATAGACATAGTTAGATCTGTGTTAACCCTTCCAAGTCCTGAAACCTTGCAGAGTCTGATCAGTAGTAATCCTGGGTGGCCTGAGCCACTAAGGGTCTGAAGAATGAGGGCGGCATCAGACCTAGGGGCCAGCAGCAGCGGCCCCGCATCCCCCCACCATAGCTCCTGTGTGTCTGGCCTCCCAGCAGGTGCTCAGAGGGTGTTCTCCACCATCACTGCCAAAGCTGTGATTGTGTGTGCACCTGAGTGTCGATGATGCTTTTTGTCATACCCTAGAGGCAAGTAGTAAAGTACCTGTGAGAAATGGTCATGGTAGAGAATTACACATTTTTTAAAAAAAGCCCTTTTTGTTTCAGAGCACAGTCTCTGCCTGCCATTGCAGTGCTTCGCAATTTTAGAAATAATTAAAAAACTGTCTAGTATTGGTCATAGAACTGTCTTAGAGAATCTGGCAGAGGTCTTCTTTTTCTTACACATTCCATTCAGCTCTTTCTCACCAGCTAACCTGACTTTGGAGCCCTCATGGTCTTACATCCATTTCCATAACAACCGGTTGTTGTCCCTTCAGCTGTAGGGATTGTGATTTGAGGTGGGAGGGAAATAGCAGGAACCAATGAAGGCTTAAATGAGAAATCGGTTTGTAATGTCACACATTCATCAGAGGAGGGCATGAGAGATGGAAAGGAAGAATGGAAACAGACATCCTGCTGGTGGAGTGAAGTCTCCCTCCTTCCTGATTTTCTGAGCCTTATTTCATTGGGAGATGCTTCTGACTGCCCTGTGTGGCTGCCCTTTTCTTTTCCTTGCATCCTTTGAACGCAGATGCTGTGAGTGTGGGGGTGCTTTAGGCTAGACAACTGATGGCTGGCTTCTGGTAGTACAAAAATACCTCTTGATGCGCTGGCTTCTGTGGCTTTGTTGATGTCCAGTCCCTTTTCCCCTCAGCTCCCAGCAGTGACTGGCCACTTTGAGCCTGTGATCAGTGAGTTGCAGAAATGGCTAACAGGCTGCTAATGTTCCATCTCAGAATCTCAGCCTGTGGTTGTAACATGTAACTCTAGGTAATCAATATGACTTAAGAGGCAAGGTGTGCTGTCTTCTTTACTAGTACATTTTGTTCTGTATTTTCTCTGGTCTTAAAAAATAACTCTCTTAAAAATGTCAGAATAATAAACACTTTATACCTTTGCATTCAGTACAGATAAAGTACCTTTTGTGTGTCTTGGGTGGCAGAGTTCATATAGAAATGGAGGGAAAATGTGATTACCAGAGCTGTTCTCCAGACTGGCCAACTTTTTCAAAGTGACAGACATTTCTGTTCCTTTGAAATTTGTAGACACATTGGAGTGCCCTCTGATTCAATGGCCAAGGTCCATGTGTCCTATGCTTTGGATAGGAGAGCACGTGTGCTATACAAAGGACTCTTAATGTGTAGGACTGCCCATGTAATTCCAGCCCTTGTCTTTCTGAGGAATCATGGACAGGAAATCATTCTTGCTTCTGTTTTTCATGCCTTCAGATCACAACACTCATACTCACAGGCCAGTTTGCATAATGCCTTGTTCCAGACATGCACGGTATTCCAAGGAATTGGCGTTGGGAATTGAGGGACATGTCTGTGGTCTTGTGTACTCTGGATATGACTTGCTCTAGCTACAGTCTAGGGACAAGGCAGTGGCACCCCACTCCAGTACTCTTGCCTGGAAAATCCCATGGACGGAGGAGCCTGGTAGGCTACAGCCCATGGGGTCACTAAGAGTCGGACACGACTGAGCGACTTCACTTTCACTTTTCACTTGCATGCATTGGAGAAGGAAATGGCACCCCACTCCAGTACTCTTGCCTGGGAAATCCCATGGACGGAGGAGCCTGGTAGGCTACAGCCCGTGGGGTCACTAAGAGTCAGACACGACTGAGCGACTTGACTTTCACTTTTCACTTGCATGCATTGGAGAAGGAAATGGCAACCCATTCCAGTATTCTTGCCTGGAGAATCCCAGGGATCGGAGCCTGGTGGGTTGCCGTCTATGGGGTCGCACAGAGTCGGACACAACTGATGTGACTTAACAGCAGCAACAGCTACAGTCTAGAGGGAAATTAAGAGTCAGATAATCCAGAAACTTGATGCTTGGCCTCTAAAATCCTTTAGAAAACTTTTTTTCCCCCTCTACTGACAGCAGCTATCAAGAGCCTGGCTGACACATTGGAAAATACTGAACATCATGGTTTGAGGAAATGATTCTTGCTTGTGTAGGCCCACAGCAGGGTGCTTTCGTACACGGACTAATTTTTCAGGACATGCCACTGTCGTGATTTTTAGCAGTGCTTTAGCTGAAGGCTGCTCATGCCTTTCCATTATCAATGTCACTGCTTTGTATTGTCACTTGGTCTTTCTCCTGTCTGTTTGCCTTTTATTTGACCAATGAAAGAAGAAACTGTTGTTTGACAATAGGGGAGAACAGTGTGTCTTGATGATAGTACAATTAATATATTTTTGTATGATGACCCAAATGTCGTTACTGTCCCCCACATCTTGCTCCTTTTGTGTGTATGTTTTGTTGCTTTGGATTAGAAAACACCTTGATCTTTTGATAAGTTTCTTAAGTGCCTAGGTATCAGTTGCCCAAGTCAGTGTGTGCTAACCTGTTTTTTCAAAATTAAAACAAATTTTATTGGAGTATAGTTGATTTACAATGTGTATTTCAGGTGAATGGCAAAGTGATTCAATTATACATACATCCACTCTTACGATTCTTTTCCATATGGTCATTACAGAGTATTGAGTAGAGTTCCCTGTGTCGAACAATAGGTCCTTGCTAGTTATCTAGGTAGCCTCTTCCTTTCACCTTGTTTCTGACTCAGTGGAAATTCAAGCTTGTGAAAACAGGACATCAGAGCGAGGTTTGGGCACTCGGAAGAGCCATTCCATCTTGGCTGACTGGGCCTGCAGTTCTTCTGCTCTCCTAGCCTGGTAATGTTCATTTTGTGACTTCTTGTCTCCTGCCTTCTGACTCCATGCAGACAGACCATAATGCTTAGCAATATGATTGCTCACACTCGGTCTTTGCACCTTTCTTTGATGTGCCTGAGGTGTGAAGCTGGTGTGCATGGCAGTACGCTTTCAGGACACCACTTTCCCTCTTTAGGTACTGGACCGTAACCTCCCCAGCCAGGTGTGTGTATCTTTTGTTTTGTTTTGTTTTTCATTTTTTTTTTCCAGGTGTGTGTTTCTTGCCTGGCACTTACTGTCTGATTTGATAGCCATGAAGTCTATTACTTCTCTGATATATGGCAGAAGTAATTTTAAAGTTAGTTTAGAGGTTTTCAAAAGATACCATAATTACATGTGTGAGAATTAAGCTTACCATACTTCATGAGACTAGGAAAGGGTTTAGAAGTCTTCCTCTAAATTATAATCTATTAATAGTTGACCAATAAGCTTAAACACAGTTTTAAAAACAAGTGTCTTATAAAACATTCCCACTTCAGTAGAATATAATATCACATACCTTCATGAATTAGTTGTTTAGAGATTGCTGTAATTGTTAAGAGGCAAGAGAAAGTGTTTCAAGATATGTTGAAAGAGGTGGGCTTAGAAGAAATGGGTGGGTAGGTGAGTGAAAGGTGCAAAGCATAAGTGGGTGCTGGGGCTAAAGTTTTTCTATGGAAATGGCATATAAATCATGAATGCACCTGGGAATCATGGAGGGGCTTTAAAAAATAAAGGGACAAAGCTGCAATGACAGAAAGAGCGTGATACAGCATCCCTCCTGTTTAGTTGCTCGGTTGTATCTGATTCTCTTTGCGACCCTGTGGCCTGTAGCCCACCAGGCTCCTCTGTCCATGGGATTTCCCAGGCAAGCATGCTGGAGTGGGCTGCCATGCCCTCCAGGGGACCTTCTCGGCCCGGGATTGAGCCTATGTCTCTTGAGTCTTCTGTGTTTGCAGGTGGAATCTACCACCTGAGCCATTGGGGGAGTCCAGCACCCCTCCTAACTAACTACAAATATCTGAGGAGGGCGGGAGGATATATAGACATGGGTGTAATAGATCTAAAAATCTTCCCTGTTAATTCAGATGTCTGTGTAGCTTTAAGAAGATAAGCCTGCCCAATGTTGCTTAGAACCAAAATTGAAAGCTCTTGATAGCTACCGTAAGGGTAGTTTGGGCTTCACTCTGTGGGCTGAAAAGCCTTTGAAGGTTTTTGAGCAGGTGTTGTGATAAGAGAGAAGAATGGGCATATCCAGAGTGCCTTTTATTTTTTAACTTTTTAAATTTTATTGGCTACACTACGCAGCATGTGGGATCCTAGCTTTCTGACCAGAAATTGAACCCATGCCCCCTACAGTGGAAGCACAGAGTCTTAACCACTGGACCACCAGGGAAGTCCCTCTGAGTGCCCTTCAGATGGAAGGAGGAGACACTCCAGTGGAGGGTCAGTGAGGTGGCTTTGGTGGTATGAACAATGAGGTATGGTGACTCTGAATTAGGTGGTAGACACAGGAAAGGAAAGGAGGCCAGAATGTTCATGCCAGGAAGAGGCAGCAAAGTTCAGTTGTTTGGTTAAACCTGGGGAAAGGGTGGTTAACTTGTAGCTCAGTGGATGTGAATTTGTCAATTGAGACTTCTGATTTTGCTCTGGGGTTATAAGTGTTCATTAATGAAATTAGGTGGATTAGTAGATGTGGAACTGGTTTGGGAGACTGGGTAACCCCAAGAAGTTCTGCTTCAGGTAAGTTGGCACACCCACAGGTGGGAATGTTCACAAAAGGGGTTTGAAATAAGTGAGGTGTAACTCAACAAAACATGTGATGACAAAAATGTTTGACTCCCCTGCATACAGGTTGGTTAATCCAGTAAAGGGTTACACATACTGCAGATGGTTCAAGCAGTGAATCCTGGAAAGGCTTGAAGGTTGGGTTGGAGAGGATTTAGAGGCACTCAAGGGCCTTCCCTTGTGGCTCAGCTGGTAAAGAATCTGCCTGCAGTGCGTGAGTTCTGGGTTCTATCCCTGGGTTGGGAATACCCCCGGAGAAGGGAAGGGCTATCCACTGTAGTATTCTGGCCTGGAGAATTCCATGGACTGTATATAGTCCATGGGGTCACAAAGAGTCGGACGTGAATGAGCGACTTTCACTTCACTTCAGAGGCACTCATGTGCCAGTTGCCAGGAATAGAAGGATGGAGAGCTAGGGGGAGTGATGAGGAAGATATGAGGAAACATAGGCCTGCAATCCTTTCTTTAAAAATCATTAGGGTCATATGTATTTGAACTCGGGAGCAAAGGTTTTATGGTCCAAATAATATTAATTCCATACTGCCCTCAGTGGGGTGTTGGATAATAATCCCACAATTAAACAGATTAATATCTGCAGTGAAACTTGTGTGTTCACACTAAATGGGATAAAAGACTTTAAAGTAACCTCACATCTGTTCAGGTGAAGTTTTGCAGCATGTAAGTTCAGGTTAGGTGAAGATTTACTATCAAATATGTTATAAAATGCAAATTTGGGCTTTCAGAGCCTCTTGGAGTTCACAGTAGTGAACAAGGGATTTTAGACCTGCAGTTTGAGGTTTACTGTGTTAGAGAATTCTGACAAGGAAAGGATATCACCACCACCATCTACCTTCTTACTGCACTGCCCCGCGCCCCCCCTCCCCCACCCCACCCCCCCAACCCAAAGCAGAAACAGGCAGAAAGTCAAAAGTACAAGGTAGGAAATAACCTCTTAAGAGATGAATTTGTACTGGTATCTTTGGACACCACACTGGGCTTCCCTTCAAGTTAGTCATCTTTCTGGGGTGTATATAATGGTAATAGGTAGTTACGTAGGTGGTGGGAGTCTTTTCGTTTACCAGTGACTTGGATGAGGGAGACCACTCTAGGCGCTTTATTGATGTTATAGAGGCCAATCTGAAGAATTAGCAACAAGATAAACAAACATCCGTTTTAAGTGGCTGCAGTGTTGTTTTTTGGCAGCATGTTCTGTCAAAGCTTGTTCAATCTCTCCTCTTTTGTTTTACCTCGACTTCCAGTCAGGAAGCATTTTCACAAGCATTTTTAGCTTCTGTAGGTGACTTTCATAGATCCTGGCTTGGCTGTGGTACTATACTATACTATACATTTGGTATAGTAGCCCGTGGGCTAGGACAGTCTTGTTGTTTAGTTGTTATGTCGTGTCTGACTCTTGCAGCCTCATGGACTGTGGTCCGCCAGGCCCCTCTGTCTGTGGGATTTCTCAGGCAGGAATACTGGAGTAGCCATTACCTTTTCCAGGGAATCTTCACAACCCAGGGAATGAACCTGAGTCTCCCACATTGGCTGACAGGTTCTTTACCACTGCGCCACCAGTGAAACCCCTCAGACAGTGCAGAGATCTGTGTTGTTGAGAAGATCAGATGAGGAGTGGAAGCTTGCCTTTTTGCCTGTGTACCACCCCCTTTTGTTTTCCTTGGTTTTATATTTATGTCTTGAGGGATGAGTTAGAATGGGGAAGGTTTTCAAAGGCAGACAAATTTATTGATTTTAGAAAATACAAAACTTAGTGGAAGGAACCTTGGGTTAGAGCCTCCTTTGATCTAGGGATGCTGTTTGTAGAGAGACAGGCCTCAGTGTCCTCGTTTGTTTGGAAGATGATGCTGTTGAGGTTCTGTGGAACTCACAGCAGTGTTTCTGCTCTGGCAAGTCCTTGGTGAGGACAGGCTTGGAAAAATCAGGAGTGTCCTTGCAGTTTTCCAGGATTGTCACGAACAAATGACCCCTTTGCATCCCTGGTTCCTCAGCACCCTCTGGGAACTGGCCTGGTCACAGGCAATTGGCTGTCCAAACAGTGTGTGCAGGTTTGCAGCCGGAGCGCTTAGCAAGGATGAGGCCCGGCGCTTTCCCGGCCGGCTGCCCGCGGGAGCATTACCCCGTGTGCAGCTGTCGCCTGCATCTCAAGTAGCAGCCGAGTGTGCGACCGACGCCAGCCCTGCTCGCCGTCCTTTCTGCTGGCTTCTCTGTGACTATCTGATCGATGGGGCCACGTGCTGGCGGGGATCCAGCTCGGCCAGGCATGTTGTGGGCTGTGGCCTGCAGCCTCGCCCCTTCTCATCTCCTCCTCTCTGTCAGCATCCTAGGAGACTGTGCCCCTAACAGAAGCAACGAGTTGATTCCGGCAGGGATTGTGGATGGGGCATGCTGGTCTCCATATAAATCGAGAGTGGGTTTTCCTTCAATTGTCTTGGTGTCTTGTGGTTTCTAAAAATGAGCGTGTAGAAATTTGGAGGGTAAACCCTGTGTGGTGAGTTAGTTGTAGAACCGTCCTCATGTTTAGGTTCACGAGCCATTCAGAGACACGCATTTATTAAGTACCTGTCGTGTGCCAGGCGTGGGAAATGTAAAGCGGAGCCAGCCCACTCCCTCAGGAGCCCCAGCCAGCTCCTGGCTGCCGGGCAGACTGCTCTGCTGTGTTCCTTGGTGGTTCCAGTGGTGAGCTCTGGGCTTCTACACACTGTTTCCTTGGGGGAAGCAGAAGGGGAATTGAGAGAGCATAAGGAAGGGGTTGGCACATTTTTTTTTTTCCCTGTAAAGGGGCTAAATAGTAAATATTTTTAGTAAATATTACGCTTTGCAGGCCATTCGGTTTCTGTCACAACTATTCAGTTCTGCTGTTGTCGCTGAAACCAGCCAGAGACACCACCTAAATGGTGGCCACGGCTAAGTTCCAACAGAACTTTGCTTACGAATACTGAAATCTGAATTTTGTATAATTTTCACTTGTCTCCAGATACTCCTCTTGGACTTTTCCCTGACAAATGTAAAAACCATTTTTAGCCTACCAGCCACACAAAAACAGATTAGCAGTGAGGCAATGTGGCCGGTGGGTGGAAGCTTGTCCACCAGCCCCTGGTGTAAAGTGTTGGGCTTTGGCCTCTAACTTGGCCTATTCTGCTTCCGCTGCTGTCTTGAGAGTTGCTCTTCAAGACAGCTGGCTTAGCATTGATCAGGTGCTTTTTTTTCCCCTCGCCCCACCTTAACTCTTGTTTATGTGGTTTGGCTGCTTGAAGACACACTTGGTATTGACCCAGTAGTCTTAACTCACTCTCAGCTTTGAGGGACAGGTAACATCCCTCTTCAGGGCTGCAGAGGGCCAGAGGTTCAGTGCCTCCTCCCGGATCACGAATTCCTATCACGTGTCTCAGCTCAGAGCTTCGTGTAGAAGAGACTGGGTTCAGAGCAATGCGTTTTAAATTCTTACAGGAGTACTTTGCACTTTCGGGAGGGTAATCAAAAGGGAGACTTTATAACAGCCATCCTGATAATAGAAAACAGTATTCTTGAATCTCTCGAAGAGCAGAGGTCGTGTACAACAGGCCCATAGGAGCCTTGGATGTTAGGAGCCAGATGTTGTGTGTAGGTGTGCTAGGCATGAAAATTGAGATGATGTTTTCTTGTTTTAAATTGAACTCCTTCAACTCCCAACCCTCTGCCTTCAACCAAATCCTTGCTTATTCTGATTATTGATGGTAGAACAGGACTGGGATGAGGGCAGGACAGCAGAGGCTCGTAGGATGTCTAGACATATAGTGCATCCTGTTTCTGATGTCTTCTGATTCTTTGGCAGAAAACCCAAAGTTTATAAGCAAAGTAGAATGGACCAGTCTGGTCTGTGCATTTTCCTTCCCTCAATGTCATCTTCGTTAAGGATTATCCTTCATTGTTGTTTGTTAAGATACCGTTTGTTGTATCCTGCCTTCTGAGGACTCTGAAAAATATTTTTGACATTGAAATGCACTTCAACTCTTATTTTCTCTTGAACTCGGCACAGCTAATGTAATTTTGTGCCAACCAAATCCTGCTAAAATGGTTACCACTTTGTTATACCTTACTTATCCAGATGACAGTGAGAAAGGAAAATTTTGACTGCTGAAGAGCTGAAATAGTTGTCTTCATAAAAATTAGCTTTCAGTAGAGCCACCTTGACAACTCAGCCTATTTGTTTATATTTTATTCACACTTAGCCCAAAGAAGATTATCAATTAGCAGTGAGTTGGATCTAACAGCCTTACAGCAAGATAGGAAGCAGAGAAAGATGAAACAGATACTAGATGCTCTGAATATGATGTGTCATTTTGTGCCACACTATTTTCTGTTTTGAGGATAGAAAATGATCTCACTGTTGGAACTGTATAGATTATCTTCTTGAGTGCAAATGGGGCTCCAGTTGAGGAGGTCAGATGGAGTAAAAGAATGTTGCCTTCCTAAAATGAGCCATCATTCTGTGGAAGATGTTTTTTTGCCTCTCTGGATGTTTTGTTGCCTTTCACTGTAGCGTCAGTATCCTGATGGGGACCAAATTTCCTATAGCTTTTATTTGGTCCACTTAAGCTAAGTTCTGTTTCAGTAACAAAAGCTCAGTAGCTTTCAATAATAGAGGTTTATTTCTCATTCATACGTCCATCCTAGGTAGGCTGTAGCTGTGAACCAGATCATTCATTATCTGGGATTTTACCAATATCATAGTGGAGCGAAAAGAGGAAATGGCAGTCAAGCACTGACTTCATGGCGATTTAACTGGCCCCCTCCACATTGAGCAGAACAGTCATGTATAAGCCCTCCTTGGGAAGGGCCCTCTAAGCCACATGGCCAAGTCTGATGGTGAGATGGGAGATGATTTTCTTCTCCCAGAGAGAAAAAGGCACTGTTTCAAAACACTACCACAGACTTGATGGATGACCAGATTTCTCCAGCCCCAGTGTGGAACCCCTAGTCCTTCACTTTGGGAAAACTATTTTTGGAGGAGGGCAGGGTTTATTTATTTATTTTTTTTTAAGATTTTATTATTTTGGCTACTCCATGCAGCATGTAGGATCTTAGTTCCCCAACCAGGGATCAAACCTGAGCCCCCTGCACTGGTGTAGCACAGAATCTTAACAACTTGACCAGGAAATCCCTGGGGAACGTTTTTGGCCTGCAAAACTTTTACCGGTCTGATGGGTCAGTAACGATAAGCATTAAAAGATAGTATTCAAGTTGTGGGTCTTATTTTTATTAGCCCTTTCACTTCCCAGAAAGCATTATTTCTTTTAGACCTGGATAAATGCCTCGGGGTCCACAGACTTGTTCTGATTTGCATAGCTGTCCTTAGCTCTGGGGCCGAGTTGTAGCAATGATCTCTGTAACCTATAAAAAAGCAATTGGAATATGGTCTTCCATCTGCCACCAATTTGTGTTCTGGGTAAATGATGCCAAGAGGTATACTCTGCACCTGACATCTACCTCCTTTCACCAGAAATACCCGAGTAGGTTCCTGCTAACTTTATTCAGTGCAGCATCGCCTGCCTTGGGTAGCACGGAGCCCAGTGGAGTGACAGCTAGATGCCTACCTGTATGCAGTTGCCCTATGGAGGTATGTGATGGAAGCGAAAGCAGAAAGACCTTCTGCTCTTCAGGTGGGGTTACGCATGCTCTGCCCCCCAATCTTTGCTGTAAAAGAATAACATTTGGTGGTTTCATATGAGCCAAGCATTTTAAAACCTCTTGTAAAATCTGACCATAGCGTTTACCCTTGCCAGACAGTCTGAAGATCAGAAACAGTCGAGTCTGTCTTGTCTTTTGAGAAATCCCAAGCAGTCCTTCCGATGCTGGGCAGCCTTAGGTGCTCTGGATCGGGGAGTGAAGTATAAAACCTCCTTGGCGGCTGGTGAAGAGTAGGCTGCGTGCAGACTTTCCGTGTCGGTGCCCTTCAGAATGTGCAGCAAGCGGCTGCAGACGCTGCTCTCTTTGATGCGGTGGCTCCGTCTGCGAGCGGAAGCTGCTGGTTTTCAGACCGGCTCCCTGTAGGATAATGAATTGTCATGCCTCTGCTGATTATCTAACAAGTTTGTACAACGTGTAACACAAGCTGACAAGACAAACAATTTTATTAATTTAAGCCTGCTGCTAATGGGATTGCAGCACTATATGAATGTAGGAGTATTAGACACACATACAAGAGTATCCAACCCCACAAATAGTCGTACGCTGCGTTCGGTAATGGGCAGAGTCTAGTCATTGAAAAATAAAGTTTGGTATTTCCATTTGTCCTTAATAAAATACTATTCATTTGAATGGTGAAATACTTAGGGATGTTCAGGGATTTATAGAGCTCAAATCAACGGCTCAAATGAGCCATCGTATCAGCCTTTGAAGTACGAGAGCTAATAGATGCCGGTGGGCAGTAGATAAACTTCTGGTTTTTACAAACCAATTACAAGTAGAGGAGCTTTTGTCGTAAATCTGTCTGAAGTTTTGGTCTTCAGCTGGGAGAGTGCTGGAGCCTATGGGGAGACAAGCTAGACTTTTACAGCCTCTGATCTGCAGTATTTTCATTTCAAATTCTCATATTCTTATATATAAACTTGACAATTTGAGGCCATTGAACCTTGGGTTGTTGGCTGGAATTGATTAACCGTGTTTATGAAAGGAATGCATCATCCAAAAGAGAGGGTTAGTTCAGGCAGATAAGAAAAGAGGTTTCCTATGAACTCTGTGTAATCTGATTTTTGGCTTCTGAGAGATGTGTTCCCAGCATGGAAAATGATCTGGCCTACGAACCAGGGAGTTTCAGACTCCGCCAGAGTACATGGTTGTGGGGATAATTTCAGCAAGCATCCTTCTATTTCAGAGACAATAAACGGGGGCCTTTCCTTTCAGGACCCTGGGTAAGGAGTGTAGCAGCAGAGCAGGTTCCCATCAGCCTCCCAACATCCAGACGTTTAGAGCACAGGCTATAAACTGTGCCAAGCTAATGCGGCAGGCAGTCAAGAATTTAGGGCGCTGGTATTTTAAAAAAATCACTTAAAAAATAGTAGTAAATCTAAAGCAGCGAGTGACTGAGGCTTTCTGCCCTAATTGTGTCAACTTTATATATCATTCTGTTTGGGGATTATCCAGTGTTTGCACCCCAACAATTGTGGTGTTGCTGCCTGTTCGTCCTCCTTGCCTCTCTCCCTGGTGCCTCCCTCACATCCGCTTTCGCAACAGCTTCTGTACTTCAGACCTGTGTATTGTCTTAAAGCAGATTGCCACAGGGCAGGGGGTGTTAGCAGGCAAGTTCTATAAGGGCATGTTGTATAATGTTAAAAAAAAAAAAAAAAAAAGGAACTAGAGAATCCTAGTTGATATTTCCTGTTTTGTCTTTATTCTTCTGAAGCAGAGGCTGTGTTCCCAGAGTGTCGAGCCTCTGGTTCTTCCAGCGTCCTTCCCCTGTCCCTTTGTATCTTAGGCCTGCATGTCTTCAATTTTTCTTACCACCAGTCTTTGTTTCAGCCATTCCTCTTGGGATTCTTCACCTGCAAGGCTCATCGCCTCTCGGGTACAGAGGCAGCATAAAACCTGGGCTCCTCCACCTTGTTTACTTGTCCCCAAACAGATTAGATACACAGCTTCATTTTCTAAGAGGTGGAATTGCCAGCTGCTACCAGAAATAACAATATTTGCCTAATGGTACAAATACCAAGTAGCTTTTGGATTCTGCTCCTGTTACCAAATCCAGACTCATGCTGCTCGCCATATGATAGGTCAGTAAACCAAGAGATAAGTTGTTGAGGCAAGAAACAGCGACTCTTTGGAAAGCCAGGAGACTTAGAAGATGGGTGGATTACTGTCCCGAAGAACTAGAATTCAGACTTCTTTTATACTAAAAAGGGAGAGGAGAAAGTCCTGGTTCTGGCCAGACTCTGGAGGGAATGTGTTCATTTCTTTCTTCTTGGAGCCATTCTTCATAGGTAGGCGTGGTCAGGATGTTTCTTGTGAACTAAACAAAGGCAAGTTAGCTTAACACTCATTACCTAGGAGGCAGGGTTCCCAGAGATGGCCCTACATATAATTTAAGAATAGGCAGCATCCCATAAGTCAGTGATTAACTTGTAGTAGGATACAAAGTTTCTTCCCTATTACATTCATAGTACTAATACACTTTTCTTCATTAAATTGTAAATGGTATTTACTTTGCCTATCTTTGCCATTTTCTGAAAAGAAACCTCTTTGAGGTTTAACACTCAGTCATGTGTATAAGGTGTAGTAAGTGTACAGCTTGATGAATTGTTAGGTAGGTATACACTCATGTATCTACTACCCGGATCACAGTATTTTAGCATCCCAGAAGGTGCCTATTCCCAGACCATGTGCTTTGTGTTAGGTAACTGCTGTTCTTAAGGACTTTCCGGATAGCTCAGTGGTAAAGAATCTGCCTGCCAGTGCAGCAGATGCAAGACACAACAGGTTTTGATCCCTGGATCGGGAAGATCCCCTGGAGAAATGGCTATCCAACCCAGTATCCTTGTGTGGGAGATCCCATGGACAGAGGAAGCTGGCAGGCTCCAAGGGGTCACGAAAGGGTCGAACACGACTGAGTGACTAAACAACAGCAAACCACTATTCTTATCATCATTGATTAGTTGTGCCTATCTGTTCTTGAACTTCACTAAATGGAATCATGCAGTTTGGGTTTGGCTTATTTTATGCAACATTGTGCCTATAAGATTTATGTGTATAATATTCCATTATATGAATTAGCTATAGTTTGTCTTTGAGGTCTATTATTGGACAGTTAGATTATTTCCAGCTTGGATCTATTATGATAAAATGCTGATGAACATTCTTGTATATGCCTTGGACATGCACATCTATTTTTCCTGTGTACCTAGTAATGCTTTTGTTTGATCACAGGGATGAATGTGAATGGATCTGAACTTTTTTGTTTTTTTTTACTCTACAGCTTCATTAACCTTCCCTGCTTATTTATTCCTTGAGAGACTTGATACTGAAGGGAAGAGGAGTGGACTTGAAAGGATTAGGCAAGTTGAATTAGGCTGGTGTCTGAAACCAGCCCACCACTAGTTCTGAGACATTAAGAGGATAACTAACTTTTCTGAGACATTAAGAGGATAACTAACTTTAAATCTGTTTCTGAATCTGTGAGATGGGTGTTACAGCGTCTAGTTGCTATGTAGTAAATGAGGTGGTGTAGTAAATGAGGAAAGATAATGCATTGTTGAGTTGCTTAGTTGTGTCCGGCTCTTTGCCACCCCGTGGACTGCAGCACTCCAGGCTTTCCTCTCCTTCACTATCTTCTGCAGTTGGCTCAAATTCATTCATTCAGAGATATTGCATAGGGGATATTTATTTAACACACATTCCTTTTTTTTTTTTTTTTTTTACTTTCTAGAGAAATCTGATTGCTCATAGCTAATGAAGAGGAAAATATTTGTTTGACTTTAGCACTATTAATTTTTAACTTTCCTAGCTTTGTCTTGGATAATCATCTCTGTGCAAACGTGACAATGATAAAAGTTAGTAAAGAGGCTAACATATAGCTTTTATGTAAGAAGTCTCAAAAGGCATCTTGCCATGTTTTGTCATCCTACCTTTTTGCTATTGTAAGAGACAAGCCTCTAAAATTTTAACCTAATTATTTATTCAGTAGTTCTTTTAAGTGCTACCTTTATGTCTAAAGGGCTTCCGTGGTATCTCAGAGGGTGAAGAATCTGCCTGCAACGCAGGAGACCCGGGTTCTATCCCTGGGGTCAGGAAGATTCCCGGGAGAAGGCAATGGCCACCCACTCCAATATTCTTGCCTGGAGAATTCCATGGACAGAGGAGCCTGGTGGGCTACAGCCCATGGGGTCACAAAGAGACACAACTCAGCTACTAATACTACAGTTTCACTTTAGAAATACAGTGAAAAGTGAAGTTACTCAGTCATATCCAACTCTTTGCAATCTCATGAACAGGCAAGGATACTGGAGTGGGTTGCCATTGCCTTCTCCGGGGTATCTTCCCGACCCCAGGGATTGAACCAGGGTCTCCTGCGTTGCAGGTAGATTCTTTATTGTCAGAGCCACCAGGAGTGGGACACGACTGAGCAACTAACACTTTTACCTTTTTATCTAACATTTTCCTCTTTTGGTTATTTCTTCCTACCTTCAAACATTGAGACTCTGTGTCCAGACATGTACTAATAGCTGACTTTGTAATAATATGGACTTGATGAACTACAAACTGCATTGTAATCATAAACTCTTCTGAACAAATTTGTATGTCATCACAGTGTTTTTATAGCACAATATAATTTTTAGAGCACATTTTAAAAGTACATAATGATTTCAAAGATAGATTTCATGTGATTGCTCTCCATGTATACCTTAACGAGGGCTTCTGGAAATCACTGTTTTCATCTTTTCTCCATATGGTTTTCTAGGCCACCTACCATTACCATTTTGATCTACTACCATTTTGGTCATCGTGTATAAGATTAGCATGGTGAAGAACTTGAATATTTTGCCTGCCTCTAATTACAGCTCACTGTCCCTTACTTTAAGTTAATCATCTCCAAACCCAAACAGTTTCTTCATGTGAGGGATGAAGAATTTGGAGGAGAAAAGTGCTTTTTAACATTTGTATGGAAGTTCCTTTATCAAGCAAATTCCTAGACTTAAGGGGTTAATAACTAATGTTGTCCATGCTTATCTGTCATTTGGCCAACTGTAGTTTTGTGGATTATTTTTGGTGAATTTCAAGGTGGAAAAGCTTTGGCCATCAGCTCATCTGCAGCCTTTTGCTTCCTCATTTAGCTGAGAAAGCGTCAACTAAGGGAGGAAAGCTAAACAAATAACGTGCTAAGGATAGATGTTGTACAGAGACATAGACATCTGAAATACGTAGTCATGCTTAAACTGTTCTTGTTACACTCAGGAGTCTCTTCCATTCTATTAGGTGCTCAAAGCTAAAGATTTTAAGTTCCAGGTTTGATTGCATTTCTTCATCTATGGGGTTTCCCAGGTGGTGCTATTGGTAAAGGTTCTGCCTGCCAGTGCAGGAGATGCGGGTTCAGTCCCTGGGTTAGGAAGAGCCCCTGGAGTGTAGGAGGTGGCCACCCACTCCAGTATTCTTGCCTGGAGAATTCCATGGACAGAGGAGCCTTGTGGGCTACAGTCCAAAGGGTTGCAAAGAGTCGGGCACCACTGAGCACTGCACCTGGTTCAAAACTAGCTTCTCTCTAGTCTTACTAGCTGTTTGAACTTATTCAACATCCATTTTCCCCTGAAAGCTGTTAAAATTAGCTTCAGCTCCCTGCCAGAAGCAAGTCTTCCTTTTACTCGTTCAAAGCCTTTGTGTGACTTTTTAAAAAAAAAAATACCCTATTTCAGTTTTTCTTTGAAGGCACAGATCTTGTGGAACAGGTATGTTTGATATAGGATACTGCAAATTCTTATACCTAGAAATGTTGTTGGTCAAATCTATTGAATGTTTTGAGCGCCCTCAAGACTCGTGTTCCAGAAATTGAAGATTCAGTTGGAGATCTTTGATGCTCAGAAGTATCTTGGAGTCTCTTGTATCTTGGAGTTCTTGTAGGAGTTCTTGTAGGATGGTAGAAAGCGGTTTGGTGTGAGAAGAAATCTAGATTCTCGTGATCTTCCACTTGCTTTGCGGTCGCAGGTGAAACCTGGCCTCATGGAGCTTGACTCCAATATCTGGCAATGGAAGGGTTTGGAGTAGAGTAGGGCAATGTCCTTAAGGACAGGTTGGTACCTACTCGTTTGCTAAGGCTTCCATAACGTACCACACACTAGATGGCTTAAATAATACATTTACTATCTCACCATTCTGAAGGCTTCAAGTTCCAGATCCAAGGTGGCACTGGGGTGGTTTCTTTTAGGCCTGGTTCCCTGGCTTGCAAGTGGCTGCCCTCCCGAATCCTCTTCATATGGTCATACCTCTGTATGTGTGGTCTGTCCTCACCTCTTAGGCTGCCACCAGTCAGATCAGGTGAGTGCCCTCACTATGTCCTCTCGTTTAACAGGTAATAGCTCCAAATATAGTCACATCCTGAGGTTCAACATGTGAATTTGCAGGGGAGAGATCTTAACTCATAACAGTCACGTCAGTGTATCAGGCAGCTTAGTCTGGCGGAGAAGATTTTGCCTTAGACCTTGTCTCCTGCTCAGACGGAGCTCCGTATTAGGCTAACACGTGATGCTGACTCTCATCCGCAGAAAGCTCGACCCTCTTAAGCAACTTCTAAATTGAACTCCTAGTGGTTTCCTGTTTGTAAAATCCTCTTTATTTTCAAGAAATAATTGTGAAAGAAATTGGATATGCAATGGCATAATATTCTTTGCTGTTGGGACCAAGCAGTCAGACTGGCTAAAGATGTGGATGGCTTCATAAAATGTGCATAATCTGTATCAGAGTTGTCACCTCTTAAAGCTCTATTTAAGGAAAGACTTGAAGAGCCAAGCTTTGTATCTGAAGATGTTCTCTGTAGGACAGTCTCTCAGAAAAAGCAGAAATCGTTTAGCCAGAAGTAGAGGCCCAGTTCAGTTCAGTCGCTCAGTCGTGTCCGACTTTTTGTGACCCCAGGAACCACAGCATGCCAGACCTCCCTGTCCATTACCAACTCCCGTAGTCCACCCAAACCCATGTCTATCGAGTCGGTGATGCCATCCAACCATCTCATCCTCTGTCGTCCCCTTCTCCTCCTGCCTTCAATCTTTCCCAGCATTAGGGTCTTTTCAAATGAGCTCTTCGAAGTAGAGGCTAGCTTATATAAATTCTTGAACATTAATGGTGTATTAAACTTTTTAATTGAATTATTATTTCAGTAAAGTCATAAGTGTACAGTTTGAATTTTTACATTTATATATAATTACACATTCTAATTCTGTATCTACCAAAAATTATAAAGATTATATTTCTGCTGGGAAAATTAGGATATGGTGTTAAGTTGATCAAAAAGGCATAGATCATTCTGTTTGTACTATTATAATTGTACAAAAATCTAAACTTAGGATGGGACTGAAAGGGAACTGTTTTTAGAGCAGGGTTAAACAGTCGTTTGGGGAAAAAGGAAAGTGGATGTTTTCATTTTGATTTTCTGTAAGGATTTCTTTTTACTAGATTTATCTATGCAGATGACACTCCTGTTTAAAAGAGTTTTGATAAGGCAGTTTCACATTGTGACTCTCCTGCATTGGGCCTTTTTTGTGGCATCAGCAACTAGATTAATCTTTCAAGTCCTTCTAAAAAAGTGGTTCTCAGCCTTTTTGCTTTGAAGACTCCTGTATATTAACAAAACTTTTTGAGGGCCCCCAAAACTATTGTTTCTGTATTTTATATCTATTGATACATTAAATACATATTAGCAGTGAAGACTGAGACATTTAAAAACATTTAAGTCATTAAAAATTCCGTTATATGTTAATATAAATTTTTATGAGAAATAACTGTTCTCTAAAAAATAAGGAGTTACACGTTACTGTTTTATGCAAATCTGTTTACTGTGTGACTTAATAGAAGACAGCTCGAATCCTATCAGCTGCTGCATTTTCATTGTTTTGATGTGTTGTTTTGGTTGAAGTGTTTGAAGAAATTCTCACCTCATGCACAAACAGTGGGAAAAGGAAGAAAGGAGGAGCCAGGAGTCTCTAGTTTACATTTTTGAGAACCGCTGCTCTAAAACAATGGTATTTCCAAAGTAGCATTGTAAATCCTGTTGAATGTACTACCTGAGCCTTGAGAAAATCTTCTGGCTTGAAGTGTGTGTGGCTACAAATTTTGTGAGGTACATTCAGTAAAGTAAGAGTATCATCTGGAAATCTATGTCTCTGACAGTCCACTTATTTTGTTCACTTACTATGAAAACTTAGATGAAAATAAGAGCCCTAAAGAACAAACACCTTCTCTAATTATGTTTAGGGAAGATAAGAGATCCCTGGAATTTTTAGCCTATCTCTGTTGTCAGAGAACAGAATACTGAATCTAAAGTCATGTGTCTTGTTCCTTGTTTAATATCTAATGGGAGCTTTTTTCATAAACATTTAAGACTCTGCCACTGTTAAGTTTTATAAATATATTACTGGCTCCCAAACATGTTCAGGTGACAAGCCTCCTAGAACTCATGGTACATAGGAATGTTTAATACTCTCATTTTGATTCAGGATAATTCTCCAGGTAGAGAACACATTATATATGTTATATAAAATCAAGCATATGTGTGCACCAAAGTATTCATTCTATTAATAGTAATTCACAGCAGTGTTAATTTAATGTTGGTTCATTGATTTATTGAGGTTTGACATTTGATAGTAGATGTTCTTCTTATCAAAGAAAAATGTGTGGACAAAAATCTCCAACTGAGACTACTACAGTTACTAACTTACTTTTTGGTAATGTTATTTTTAGTGGTGATGACACTTTTTCTACATTGTTTGAGAACAGTGAACACCCATATCCTAGAGAACCAGATTGAAACTTATTAAAATACAGTGTCAAGGCCTATTAAGTCAATTTGAAATAATGATAAAATTGCTTATGGGCTAAGACTTAATCCCAATCTGAAGACTGTGGCTTTTGCAACAGTAATGAAGGTAGCAGCTACCTTTCTACCTATTGAGATAAAGTGTTTCATTTCTCTTGCTAGAGTTCTCTCCCATCTTTTTGCCCATTTCCACATAAAACATGCTTTCACTTTGCTTTTGGTTATTAACTCCATGAGTCAGTGCAATGTGTGTGCGCATGTGTGAAGTCCTTTAGTAGGATGATTTGGCTTTCCATGGTCCTTTTCTCTGGATGCAACTTCACATCCTCATTGGGTTTCTGATATTGCTCTATTGCAGATGCTGCCGAGGGCTTCCTTTGCTCTGGGCTACCATCTTCAGTTTGCTTGGTGTAGAGTCAAATAACGAAACCAGACCAAAGCAGAACCTTGACATGCATGGAGCAGGCTGCAGTTTTATCAGAATGTCTTTTAATGTTTTTATATTTGAGATATTTTTCAGACATTTTGTCCTTATTTCTTTGTTGCATTTCTGTATGCAAGCGAAGAATTTGGGATGAGAAAACAATAATTTGTTGGTACCAGATGATGTTTCCAGGACTGGTTTGTAGGATCAGATGTGAGTTTTTCAAATTGGAACCTTTTCTAATGGGCCCCTGGGAAATGTCTCAGCTAAATTGCAGCAGTGACTGGTGAAGTCGATCGAGGTAAATTGCTCCCATTGCTGAGGGTTCAGAAACCAGGCAGTCGAAGCTAAAATTCCAGGGGAAATCGGGCAGAACTATTGCAGATGGTTTCCCCCTTGAATAGTGAAGGGGGTTGGTGTCACTATTGATGAATGAGAGGAGATTAAAGCCTGATTTTTTTTTTTTTTTTTGCAATGACTCGGTAGCCTGTTCCTTGGAAGGTTAAAGAGAAATTTATGAAAAGACCATCAGAATCAGTTAAGTGATTCTTCTCAATATTGGCTACAAATGTTAAAACACACCATGAACATATTGAACTCTGTTGCTTAATAGACAGGTACCACCCAGAAACTTGTGTATGCCCTCAGTGACCTGAGAGGTGGAGCGAGTCCTTAGGTTGTTGCTAGTTTCTAGGTGATGGTCAACTACTGAGCACTTCCGATTTGCCTTTAGGAAAATGAACCTGGTTGGTTTGGACTGGTTGTGGTGTTATTTGAGAATTGAGGTTATCAAGAAAGTATTTGTGATTGGTATTCTGAGGGTCTGGCTCATGTCTTTCCCACACACCTACTGTGTATTTGAGAAAGTCCTTCAAGTTCCCTGCAAAATGGGGAATAATAATACATCACAAAATTGTGTGATGCTATCAAGTCTTTTGTAATAAAACTCGGTGCTATAAACTGTCCATTGTGCCGAATCCCTGATAAGTGCAGAGAAACACTAAATTAAGGTCTGGCCTTAAATCCTTAAGCATTGAGAGGCCAAGGCCTTCCTGGGCTGTGGCTCATTCAGTTGATGGCAGGGTACATTGTGAATGTCTGGGAATGCAACTTTTTATGTGTTCTCTGTGCAGAGAATTTCTTATGTTTTAGTTCTTGGTTTCTTGGAAAATACTTCATAGACATTTTAGAAGCCCAGATCTTGTATTTTGCTAGGGGGATAAAGGACTTGATGACTTCCTTAGTTGATGAAAATTCTTTAACTGTCACTTATAAAGGCTGAACTTAATGTAATTTAGGTTTGCAGCTTACCAAGACCATAAGAACAGTTTTTTACTTGTTTTTCTTTTCTTACCTAAGTATGTGGGTGTTTAGTCAATGTTCTTATTTTAATATCACTTGGATGAACTTGGCATCATATAGTATATAACTAAAATTCATGTATAATGCCAAAGGTGGAAGTGGCCACGGAATTGCTGTGATGGTATCAACTTTTGGCCTTCAAGAGTTAAGGCTTTGGATTACTGATGAGTTGATTCTGGTTCCTGTGAACTCTCCTTCTACAGATCACTGCTTAATAGTCCCTGTCTTACTGCCTCCCAGAATTATTCTTGCCAAGAATTTGGTGCAAGTAAATATTTTCCTGTTTTCCTCACCACTCTGTCCATGTCTAATTTAGGCTGAGTTCCTCCAGGCTCTTGTGCCTATGTTCTGTGGTTTGTAAAGTGCTGTGTACTTTTATAGCCTCTATAAATAACAAAATATAGCTCATGGCAATAACACTGTGGCACCCTACACGTTTAAAGAGTGTGTGTAAGAGAGAAAGGGAGAGAGAGACACATTTATCTTGAGTAGAGAATGTCTGGCATGCAAACCTATTCATCTCATACAAATCTGTACTGCTTCTGATTTTTGTTCATTTATTAGTAAATGACATCCCTTTATCTTTGGGACATTTGATGGTGAAACTAGGTGTGATGCTAGTCCCTTCCTCTCTCTCTTTTTATCCTTTCCCTCTTTTAACATAACAAGGATGAGGAGAGAAAGGCTGTTTGCCAGCACGGTGAGATTTCCAACCAGATGCTTGTGTGCTACGGGCTTAGCTTTCTATCCTGGTCTTTCTGTTTTATTCTCCAGTGGATCGCTGCAGATGTCATCACATATTTGGGAGATGTGAAGCTAAAAGTCTATTTCTATTAGCCCTGTCAATATAGTTTGATAAAATGCAAATATCTTTAAAATGGTAGACTTCCAATTAAAAGGCTCCAGCAGGGAGTCTGTTTTGATAATGAAAGTGATTAAGAAGGTTCTATTTTTTCCATTGGTATGAATATTCAGCTAAAAGAGCATGGATTTCTCTCTGTAATTGGACTCTGCTAATGAAGTTCTAATAACTCTTAGGTTCTAATAATGATTCTAACAAATCTATTCACTATATTCAGTGAATAATACTGGACCAAGAAGACATAATATCCAGATGATGGTGGCATCGTACAGAGTTTTCATCACAACCATTTCCTCTTCTCCCTCATTCTAAGGAATGACTGGGAGTGTAGGGTTTTTCAGTGTTTGGAATTGCCTTCAAAACTTGGAATTTATAGGCCTACAGGTGTTGGTTTTGATGTGAGAAGGGAAGGGACAGTAAACACAGCCACAACTGATTATAAGACTAAGCTTTATCTGAAGACTAATTTCTAGAGCATTCAGTCTCTTCAGACCAGGTCTTCCTTGCATAGCCTCAAGCAACAACATGAAGAGGATTTTCTGGTAAAACTGGATTGAATAATTAGATATGCTATAATGTAATCTGAGACATGTTTTTTTATTTTATTGAGGTATAGTTGATTTACTGGGACATGTATTGAGCCAGCATAGTTATCCAAGATCGCTGCCTTATTTCTCTCTCAGCACCTCATCAACAGCCTGACACCCTTCATCTTTCCTTAATAGGGTCAGTGTTTGGGCTCTCTGTGATTTTCATAAGTCTGTCCTTTCACTCTCTGTTTTTCTACCTTTTCCTTTCATTGCTCATCCTCTGAGAGCCTGTTTGTTTGATATCAGTTTTCCCTCCTAACAAACTTGAGGCAGAGCATAACCTCTCTAGTACAAGAGGATTAAAAGGCATGGGCTTCCCTGGTGGCTCAGAGGTTAAAGCGTCTGCCTGCAATGTTGGAGACCCAGGTTTGATCCCTGGGTCCGGAAGATCCCCTGGAGAAGGAAATGGCAACCCACTCCAGTATTCTTGCCTGGGAAATCCCATGGACGGAGGAGCCTGGTGGGCTACAGTCCATGGGGTCGCAAAGAGTCGGACACGACTGAGCGACTTCACTTTCACTTTCAAGGGGCAAATAGCTGTCCTGGGCATGTTCAGTGACTCAGGATGCTTCCCCATTTGCTTTGTTTTGTTGTTGTTGTTGTTTGGTGAGGAGGCACGAAGAATTCAGCCGGTGGGGGGTGGGGGTGGGGATGGGCATCTTGGTCTATAATCCATAATCTCGTTTGATATGTTGCTTTGTTAGTGGCCCTCTGAGTGGCATGAACAAAGAGGTTTTTTATGTCTTTGATTTTGAGGAACAGTTTTTAAATGAAAGGATAAAACTAACTTAAAACTTTGTAGGTCATGAGTCTTTTGTAAGAAAGGATAGTCTTTCTCTTGTTTAAAACTTATAGAGATGGTATTTATATTCTCCACAGCCAGGAAAATAGGAATTTTTTTTTTTTAAATTTCAATTTGTCAGGAGACAATTGTTGTCTCTTACTGGGGACTATAAGTCTAAGGTCATAGTATGAGATAAAATATTGTATAGTGAAAATGACCTTTAAAAATCTCTTCTTCATTGTCATCTTGTACAAACAAAGCAGTGCTTTCAGAGTGGTCAGGACCAGTTTAAAATCAGTCTTTTCTGAGTGGAATTGGCAGGGAACAGGGATAGAAAGTAACGTTTAAAGTTATAGTTACCCCACTCCCACCCCACCCAACCCCTGTCTTTCTCTCTGAGAGAATACCAGCTATGCCGGTAAGTTAAATATGTTTCAGAGACAAATTCTTTGTCTTCATTGTACCTCTGGAGTTCATAAGGACCTGCCCCTGGAGAAATAAATCCCAGAAGATTCCATGAGGCGACTGAAGTGGGGATGGACAACGTCTTAGTGTACTGCTAGTGACAGCGTGCTAGACCGCAGCTGACGGTGGTCAAGAGAGATGCTTGGGTTGGTTTTCCGAGGCCCAGAAACATTGAGTAGAGTGTTTTGGAAAAGTGGCAGTGCTGCCCTCTGCTTTTTCGGGAGGGTAGGCTGTCTGCACAGGCCAGGCAAGTCTGCTCTTGTGTGCCCAAGGCAGGCTGTAAACGTGCTGTCAGCTCTGTTGGATGCTCTGTGCCATTATAGGGTGACTTTCTACCTAGGACTACTGATTGCTGACTTCTGAAGGCTGTCTTAGTTTCTCTCTAGCAACATATCCAACTGATTCTGGTTACTTATTTTAGGGGGCAGTCCCTCCCTGGTCATGCTTCCCTGGTGGCTCGGTGGTAAAGGATTCGTCTGCAATTCAGGAGATGTGGGTTCGATCCCTGGGTTGGGAAGACAGCCTGGAGAAGGCAGTGGGAACCCACTCCAGTATCCTTGCCTGGAGAATCCCATGGACAGCAGAGCCTGGTTGGCCACGTGGTCACAAGAGTCGGACATGACTTGGTGACTACATCACCACCATCACCCTCCCTGGTACTTGTTTTGTCAGGTATATCCCAGCCAGTTTCTATTTCTTGGCCAGGTCTGTTCATTCCATGCATCTTGTTACCGAAAGGGTCCTTTGAAATGTCTCTCCGTTTTTGCTTACATAATGTTGGCAGACTCTTAAAAAAAAAAACAAAAAAAAAACACTTTCTTTGTATATATGTATTTTAATATGGGATTCCATATGCATTCATCGTGTATCTTCTCTGTTCCTCTTCCATTGCAGAGGCAGCTGTATTAACTGGAACAGTGCCCTTCTGTAGCCCACTATTGCAGTGTGCATTGCTTAATCCTCTCCTGCTTTTTTAGACTCGCAGCCTCTAATGAATTAAATAGTTTTTGACTCTTCCTGATAAGGATATTTATGGGTCAGACTGGCAGAGTTCCACCGAAGCACATTAGTGTCTCCTTTGAGTGGAAGCATTTATACAGAGGTGTCCTTCTGTATGGAGGGAAACGGCAATGCTGTGGGACCTCTTGCTGCCTGGCCCTACTCGCCTCCCAGCTTTGTGTCACTCACCTTCATCGGCACGAAGGGTTCCAGGCAGTGGATACCAGGTCTCAAGCCCACAGAATTATTGTGTTCACTTATGCTTCATTCACTCATTGCCCAGGTATTTCTCTAGCAGTGCTACAGAACTTAAATATTGTTTTGATATCTTATTAGTTACTGAGGGGCAGGGGTGTTCAGAGATGTTTTTGAAAGTAAGTGGGGTGGGTTGAGTCAAGTTAAAATAGGAATAAAGACAATGCCAGGTAGAATAAAAATGTAACAGGAAAGGCACAAAAGCAAAGAACTAATGAAATTCAGAGCAAGAAAGATGTTTGAGAAATAGGTGCCTGATAATGTTATAACTGGTATTGATGATAAAGAGCACATACCATTTTGTATCTTTTTCCCGGTGCCAGGCAGTAGGTAAGAGTTTTCCTGCAGTAATTGATACCACACAAGCCAAAGTCCTATGAGGTGAAAGTTTTATTATCTTTATTTTTCATATGAGGAAACAGCTTGGTAAGAAATGTCATCTTGCTTGTGCAAGGTCAAATACCTGGTAAGTGGAACATTTGGGTATAGACTCCAGGCCTGACTCAAGGGCTGTACATTAACCACTACATCTTGCTGTTTAATTTTTTTTGTTTTTTGATGTTTCAATTCAGTGTTTTATCTAGGTCACCAGTTCTTTCCATTAAAAAAAAAAGTGTGGTGAAATGAATGTGTTGAGTAATTTGTGTTGTGCTGAATGCTTATTGCTATTTCATGCTATACACTTAATTGCTTCTATATGCTTATTGCTTAATTACATAAAATGCAGTAGTCCTTTTATCATCTTTCTGCAAAACTGCCCTTATTTATTATGACTTAGATTAAAAAAAAAGTGTGTGCTAATTTAATTTTGGTAGTCAGAGTTCTTTTTGGTAATGTTGTCTTTGTGAATGCACTGATGTCTCCTGGTCAAAGCGTGTGTCTGGTCAGAATGCAGCTCTTCAGTTGGAAGCATCAAACAGCTGTCCCTGTGCGGCGTCTTTTCCAGGCACCAGGTTGACATCTGGACTCAGTATTTTGGTGTAAGAGAAATGGTTCTTGCTAATCGTGTTGTCACAGATCATGCATCACACAGAGCTGGGGGCTGTGTGTTTCTGCCAATTGCCTTTCCATCATTATTCACCCCGAGTTAATGCAAAGGAAATGATCAGCTCAGGGGCCACCGGGTAATACTTGACATACACATGCTCTTGGTTTCCCAAAGGGCCAAATATAAGTTTATTTTCCCTAAATGGGTGTCAGTGATTTGGATGGGTGGTGTTCGGCTAAGCTAGTCAAGTGCCTTCTACGTCCTTTTCTATATGGTTGCCACAATATCATCTTAATTCTTAAAGGTCTATTTGCTGTTTGAGTGATTGTAATGGATACATAATGAATGTTCGGGGTAGGAATAACTGTGAACTCGTGTTTGCCAATACTTGACATTATTGGAAACACACTGCATTTCCTGAATTCTTAAAAGGTATCTCTCTGCCCATTCCCAAATTTTAACATCTGGCTTCAGGACGAAACTTCTAGTTATAACTGACGGCTTTGTCTTTAATGGTGTATAAAATAATGTGTCTTAAAATAATCAGGATCTGACATTGAATTAAACATGGTAGCTCTTCTATGCACCATTATTTTGTTCTAACCCCCACTGTCCTTTCTATTTCTGTTGACCTGGTAAATTGCTTAGTTTGTTTAGAACCCCGGAGTTCTGGTTCTGTCTGGCCTGGCCATTTGCTTAAAAAGATGTGTTATTCATTGTTCATCATTGGTGCTTTCCTACCCATTGGATAATGTATGTAGCACTTCAGAGTTCATGTGACATTTGAGGATTGTAGGTGATGGAAAAGATGGTGTCTAATTTAAATGCACCAGAAGCATAGTCTTCACAAATATAGTCAATGCAAAGGGACGTTAGAGGAGGGGAGTGGAGCAGAGCATATATTTCAGCGAAAACTCATTTAGATTTAATGCTGTTTACCTTCACCAAGAGAAAGGAAGAACAGTAGCTGTGTCCTTGAATCTTAGACTTAGACCTTGAGGGGACTTCCCTCACTCATCAGAGTTAGATTTGAGTAGCTCAGGCGCATGGCCCTTTTCCATGAGTGCAGAGGTTTGGTATTTCATCACCCGTTCTGTAAGACCACTTTCCTGTGCTTGCAAAACCTTTATAGTAGACAGTGGCCTTTGAACTCAGTTCTAGAGAGCCTTTTTTATTATATGTTTGTCTTTAAAGACAGTGGCCTTTGAATTCAGTTCTAGAGAGCCCTTTTTATTATATGTGTGTCTTTAAAACATTATGTTTTTAGATATTTTTCATTATTGATGGTGATTTTTAGGATAGGAAGAAATGGACTGTATTAGATCTAGTGCCTGCTTATACCAGATCTAGATCCATTCCTTAAACATTCACTGTATTGTGCTTAATATTAGAGGTCATCACAAACATTCCCCGTTTCTGTGTTGCCACAATGCTGATGCATGTTAAAAGGTTATGTAATAGAGGCTGTTTTGATATTGTTTACATGCTACCTAAAAATAAGCAAATTATGAAGCGTGCAGTTTTCCTTTTTTTAATTACGAAGTAATATACTAAACAGACGTCTTCCAGGCACTGTCTGGCAAGCAAATCATATGAACCGGAGGCATATGCTTCTGAAATCAGAATGAACCCTCGGTCATCCATCCGAGAGGTCACTTGAATATCAGACAATTTATAGCTTAATCTTCAATATCTTCCTTAGTGATATGATCAGTTTAATCCGTTTCAGTTAGTACATATATTTTACTGTTTAACAATGAAATGGTTTTCATTTGTAAATCTAAAGGATAGGAATCAAATTTTTATTATGTTCTGAATTATGCTAAGCTTATTTGATTTGTACACATTAGACACCGCACAGAAAAGAATGTTTGAACTACAGTAAAATCCTTTACTCTTAGCTCTATTAGAATGGAAGTGAACACTGTAACAAGTGTTGTGCCTAAGTGTGAATTAAGTGTACCAACACATGTTATATTAAAGATCATAAAACGCCTTTATGATGATGATGGGTTGAAAGGACAAGACCCCTTTAGAAGCAAATTGGTGTCTGACTTTACAAAGAAAAAAAATTAACGGTTTCATTTATTTCATTTCCACTTATAAAAATAGTCTCAGCACCCCCCCCCCCCCAATTCAAGCAGTATATTTGTGTATGAATATTCTTACTAATAAGAAGGGTTATAAATCAGGGATGTTTGTTGCAAATATTTTCCATTGAAAAAAATGAAATCAATTTAAAAATTATCAATCGATATAAATATTTTGTTAGCCATTTTGAGGTATTTTGATTCAGTGTGAAATGGCCACAGATATGTATATAGAAGTGAAAATATTACTTGCTACAGTAACCGAAATCTCACTCCTTCATTATTATCTACTTGAAGAGAATTTTACTGTTAGATATTTGCCCCCCTATTGTGTGTTAAGTTGTGACCCTCCCGCAAAAGATATGTTAAAGTTAGCACACTAAGAACCAACGACTGTGACATTGGATCTGTGAAGAGCCTAATTTCAAATGATCCGTTAGGATGAGGTCATATCTGGTGAGGCTGGGCCCTAGACCCATGAGAGGGTCAGACACACACAGATGCAAGAAAGCCCTATGGCAGAGCAAGGGTGATGCAGCTGCAAGCCAAGCATCGCCAGGGACTGCTGGCCGCCACCAGAAGCTGGGAAGAGGCAGGGAAAGAAGCTGTCCTGGAGCCTTTAGAGGGAGCATGGCCCTGCAGCACTCTGAGCTTTGGACTTTGGGCTCGGAACCAGGAGACAATAAGTTCATGTTGGTTGCCGCCATCAGTGTTGGGTAATTTTTATGTTAGCCCCAGAAAATGCATACCTGTGTCTCCTGCCTCTTTAAACATTTTATGTCTTGTGATGAAGAATTACTTTCCCTTTTTTTTTTTTTGGAACAAAAACTACACACTTGGCTTTTAAGTGAACGTCATGTCTGTCAAGGCATGTTAACCTGGAGTTTTGAAAGGTTGCTTTGAATGCTGAGCCTGGGCGAATCTCCAGACATTGTCCTCCGTCCTGTGTACAGGGTTCCCTTCTTGCCTCACCCTGGGAGCACTGTGGTTGCCCTGCTGCAGTTGCTCTGGTTTCCCTGTTTGCAACCCTTCTGAAGCAGCTTTCTCTTTCCCAAGCATCTTGGGATTCTAAGTGTGTAGCATGTAATGTAGAACAGAGTTATGTGGTCTGTTTCTGTTGTGTGACCTTTTCATATGATCACGGGCAGATCTCCCAGCTCTTGTTTCTAGAAAATAAGAATGGCTCTTTAGATAAACTCAGTGGGTTTACATTTTTTACAAAGGTAACTAAAACCTCTATATAAACTTTATCTCTGTAGATGCAAATTTGTAGTTGTGGCCAGTGTATACATGTTAGTTTATATTTTGATATTCATAACTGTTCATAAAACAGCTCTTTTCCTTCTGTTTTTACAAACAGCTTTATTGGGACATAATGGATATGGAGGAAAAGTGTGAAATTTGGAAAACTTTGAGAAATGCATATATACCCATGGAATCATCACTGCAGTCAAAATTGTGAACATACTCATTACCTGTCCCCTAACCCCCCAAGTTTCCTTGTACCTCTTCCTATCCCTTCCTATGTACCCTGCAAGCCTTTGATCTACTTTCTCTCATTATAGAATAGTTTCATTTTCTAGAGCTTATATAAATGGAATCATGTAGTATCTACTTTTTAATCTGGCTCCTTCACTCAGTTAAATTATCTAGAGATTCATCTGTATTGTAGTTTGTGTCAATAGTTCATCCTTTCTGTTGCTGAACATTATTCTACTGTGTGGATATACCATGGTTTCACATCCATTTACCTGTGGTGGTCATTAGGACTGTTTTCCGTTGCTTCTAGTTTTGGGCTCTTGACGTATAAAGCTACAATGGACATTTGTATATGAGTCTTTGTATGGGCATATATTTCCTTGTCTCCTGGATAAATACCCTGGAGTATAATGGTTGGGTCATTATGGTGATGGTAGGCACTGTTGCATGGAATGCTTTCCCATGGTTCGTTCCCTGGGCTGATTAATACTGTGCTTGACCCTGTGTGGATTTCAGAGGTCATTTCTCTGCTGCTGTCTTTTCCCTAGTCCTTTGTGCCAAGAGCTGTAGCTGCCATAATCTCCCCCAGACCGTCCTCACTAGAAACTCTAGGCATTAAGCAATTGTAGGAACTCATTTGTGTCCTGTCTGTCAGGGATCACTGTTCTTTGTCTGTTACCTATCTTATTGAAAACCCATGTTTTAGAATGTTTGGGGGTTTTTTGTTTTTGTTTTAAGCAGTAGGGTAGGTATGGTCCTTGTTTCATTTTTGGAAGTTGGACGTTTTTATTGAATTATGGCACTTTTAATTTTAAACACACATATATTCCATTAAACAAATATACTATTTTATAATTATGCCCATGTTCCAGATTTCTTTTTCGTAATAGCATTAAATATGTACTTTTCTCCCCATTTAGGATTATTTATTTTAGAAATACATCCACAAGGCGATATATTAATATGTAGGTATAACCTAGTTAGTAGGTTAAAGGGTATATATTTCAGAATGTACCCCGTAAACGTTTAAACTTTCCTACGTATAACCCAGTTTTTGTTTAGTCTCTGTTCTTTTTGCCTTAGATAAACAATTTTAGAATTGTTTTCATCCGCATGTAAGATTACTAGTAAGAATGTGTGTTTTCATATAATCTACATTTGATTTCCCTTCATGTAAATCATTCATCTCCTTGATTACTTTTTTTTGAACTACTTTTATTAAAATTTTTTTTTATTTTGTTGGAGTGTAGTTGCTTTACATTGTGGCGTTAGTTTCTGCTGTACAGAAAGGTGAATCTCCTTTGATTATTTTCAACGTAGAATTATTTAGTTGGTTATATGTCTGTATCTTCTTACATGGGTTTCAGATGGGTTTTATTGTTTTTCTATGTTTAGATACTTTTTCAGTACATTTTATTTTGTAAAAATACTGTTTAATTCTGTATCATTTTATGTCTTTCCCCAAGTGGGCTTAAATCATAAATCTTTCTCCATGCTATGTCATGTTTATTTGTTTAATGCTTAATTATGAGATACAGTGGGACATTTATTGTAATTCCTTGGTGAGATAACCAAAGTGCTTTTTAGAAATCAACTCTTTCGATAGAGGAGCGATTGGTGTCCCCACTCATTCTAGCCCAGCTCAAACTATATTTTTCAACCCCTGGAAACCTTGGCTTTTCACAATCTACTGCACTGAGACAGTTATACAGATATTCTGGAAACCTGCCAAGCTTCAAGAGCTTCTTAACGACAAAACACTGTTTTGTTTGATAGGTGTAGTGAAGAAATTAAGGGGAAGGACTATCACTGTGTCGTTTAGACATCTGAGCACAGTGGGTGGTCTGAAACAGTCGGTGTTTCTGTTTGGTTTTTGGACTCTACCTCTTTTTCTTTTCTTCTCGGTGTTGAGTCGCCAAGTCATGTCTGACTCTGAGACCCCATGGACTGCAGCACGCCAGGCTTCTCTCTCCTTCACTATATCCCGAAGTTTGCTCAAGCTGATGTCCATTGAGTCAGTGGTGCCGTCTCATCCTCTATTGTGCCCTTCTCTTGCCTTCAGTCTTTCCCAGCATCAGGGTCTTTTCCAGTGAGTAGGCTCTTCACAAAAGGTGGTTAGAGTATTGGAGCTTCAGCATCAGTCCTTCCAATGAATATTCACGGTTGATTTCCTTTAGGATTGACTGTTTTAATCTTTGCAGTCCAAGGGACTCGCAAATGTCTTCTCCAGCACCACAATTTGAGAACATCAATTCTTTAGCGCTCAACCTTCTTTATGGTCCAACTCTTACAACTGTACATGACTACTGGAAAAGCATAGCTTTGCCTCTACGGACCTTTGTTGGCAAAGTGATGTCTCTTTTTAATATGCTGTCTAGGTTTGCCATAGCTTTTCTTCCAAGGAGCAAGTGTCTTTTAATTTCATGGCTGCAGTCACCATCTGCAGTGATATTGGAGCCCAAGAAAATTAAATCTGCCACTGTTTCCACTTGTTCCTTATCTATTTGCCATGAAGTGATGGGACCAAATGCCATGGTCTTAGTTTTTCGGAATGTTGAACTTTAAACCAACTTTTTCACTGTCCTCTTTCACCCTCATCAAGAGGCTCTTTAGTTCTTCATTTTCTGCCATTAGAGTGGTATCATCTGCACATCTAAGGTTTTTTTTTTTCTATAATTTATTTAAAATTTGTATTGGGGTAAAGTTGATTAAAAGTGTTGTGCTAGAACAGTGGTATTCCTTAAAATCAAGAGTTCAAGGGCTTCCCCTGTGGTCCTGTCGTTAAGAATCTGCCTGCCAGTGCAGGGGACACGTGTTCAATCCCAAGATTGGGAAGATCCCACATGCCTTGAGACAGCTATACCCTTGTGCCACAACTACTGAGCCCATGCTCTAGTGCCCGAGAGCGGCAACTGTTGAGTCCATGCGCTGCAACTACAGAAGCTCAACCTCCCTGGAGCCTTGTGTTTCACAAGAGAAGCAACCACAATGAGAAGCCCATGCACCATAACTAGAGGGTAGCCCCCTTCTCAACTAGAGAAAGCCCTCTTGAGGCAGTAAAGACCCAGTGCGGCCAGTGATTAAATAAATTTTAAAAAGAGTTCAAGGCATTTATGGCCAGGCCACAGGGAGGAGGATGTTGGGGTGGCAGTCACTTTCCAGACGGACGAGTGCTTATTTGAACGTGGCTCCGTTTAAATCCAGCTCAGAATGGAAATTTCTGCTCAGGGACAGATTAATTTTTAGAATGTGTTGGCCTTTTATCCTTTGGGATCTGTGGGTTCAGGCAAAGCACATTCTTACTCTGTTGAACTTGGGTATATGTCTTCTGAGGATTTTGCATGCTCCCCTCCTGATTTTTAGCCTTTAAGCCCCTTTTTATCCTTGTTCACCAATAGTGGATTTTGTAACTGTACGATGTTATCTCCAGCAACCCAACTTGTTGAGAGGGATGTCACAGTCCTTGCAGCTTTGTTGTAAAATCAAGGCCCTCACTGCACTTTCTCATCTCTTAACACCTGCTTATAACAAGTGCATACATTCCCCTATAAAGAGGAAGTGATGCTTTCGTACGGCAGAAGTGGGGTTGAACTTTATTGCTGTTAGACTGATGTCTTAGCATTATATTCAAAATACCATCATGGCTTTAGCAAAAATAAATTCTGAAAAACTCCAAAGAAGAATTGATAAAGTTGTTTGACATGAGTGAGGATTTAGTAAAGGAAGCAACTTTTGGATCGATATTATTTAGCCTGTAGCACAGACTTAGGTGTCTGCATTTTACCTACTGACTAGGATACTTGTAAAAGCAAATTTGGGTGTCCATACTTGGGGACAGTGACAGGAATGGACAGTAAGTAAAGCATAGCTACCATACTGGATGATACCGGGACATTCTTGACTTCAAAAACACATAACCACAGTATACTTCCAGGGTAGAGTGTATTTCAGGATGCTGAAAGAGAAAAGCCCAATGTATGTCAACTTACAGAAGAAAATTGGTTGACTATTGAGATCCGTCCCCTCCTCCCGCCCTCCCCCAGCCCCCAATGGCTCAGTGGTAAAGAATCCACCTGCAATGCAGGAAACACAGATGTGGATTCAATCCCTGGACTGGGAAGACCCCTGGTGGAGGTCCCAGACTCTCCCTCCTGCCCAGCAGGGAGCAGGGGCAAAGCAGAAAGGGGGAGGGGGCAGCCCATAGGATGAGTCCAGAAAGACAGAGGGGGGCAGGGATTCCTGTGACACTTATTGCTAACCTCCTAGCCAAATGCGAAAGTCCTCAAGAGCTGGAGGCACTGTCTACCCTTCTCCCTGCCCAGATCACAAGACCAAATCCAGCTTAAGTCTACACTACCCCTCAGGTCGGAGCTTCCCAGGTGGTTCAGAATTCTCCTGCCAGTGCAGGAGATGCAAGAGATGTGGGTTCGATCCCTGGGTCGGGAATATCCACTGGAGAAGGAAATGTCAACCCACTCCAGTATTCTTGCCTGGAGAATTCCACGGTCAGAGGAGCCTGACGGGCAAGAGTCCATGGGGTCTCAAACAGTCTGGCATGACTGACTGACTGCACGCACACACTATACCAAAGACAGTTTTGACTATCACAGAACATAGTGAGTCTTCCAACATTTTATGGGAGGATAAAGACACTGTTTTTGTTGTCCATTCTCTGTTCCCCAAAGACCTTGCTGAGAAAAGGTACCTTCCTTTGTTCATAGCCATTCTTGCTCAGCCCTGTGGCTCTGTGACTTTTCTCAGAAGTTTGCCCTTGGTGTTGCAGCCTGTCCCTTACCCTCCATGTCGGGGCTGTGTGTGTGAGTCCCTCGGTTGTGCCCAACTCTCTGTGACTCCACCAGGCTCCTCTGCCCATGGGGTTTTCCAGGCAAGGATACTGGGGTGGTTTGCCATTTCCTTCATCAGGGGATCTTCCTGACCTAGAGATCAAACCTGGGTCTCTTGCACTGCAAGCAGATTCTTTACTGACTGAGCTACCAAGGAAGCCCCCATTTGGGGTTTCTTGACCCAAATTGGTCATGTTCGTCCACCCACTTGCCAATCCATTTTATGTGTGTCTTCAAATCACTTGCCTTGTCCTTGTTATATTGTTACAGTAACTTCTGAAATGAATGGTCTAGAAAGAGGACAATTTGCAGTCAGAATGATCTCGGTTTCAAGTCTGTGACTTGGCAATGACTAACCTCAGGTGAGGTATTCAGCACCTTTGAGCTCTGGCTTCTTTATCTGCAAAATGATGATGTTGAAATTTTGGTCTTTGTGAAAATTAAATGGAACTCGCATTGTCCTTATGTATTGCATATTCAAATATATGTAGTTATTAATTGTTCTTATCAAGCTTACGTAGTAGCTCTGGCTCACTTTGGATTGCTAAATAAGAAGGTGCCTCTGGCATTTCATTTTGTACATCCATCTCACTGAGAGCTGCTGACCACTTTCCTTAGGTCAGATGCTTGGTTTTTTTTTTTTTTTTTTCTTCCTGTTGAAAGACTTAGACTTATAATTTTGGCTTTCACTTTGAATGGCCTAGTCTCAAGTGTCATTTTAAGTTGATTTGTTATGCTAGTGCCTTAACATATAATGTGTCTCCTAATTAGCCCACATGTAATAAGGCCAGGTACCTGCCTACATACTTGCATGCAAAATATTCTGTGCAAAAAACCCTTGGCTCAGCTTCACACCATGAGGGAGATTGTGGCAGCCCATGAGGAAGTCTGGTCTCTGACTTGAATGGTGGTGACATGTTGCACTAGAGAACATCATGGAAGCCAGGGATCCATGGTGATGGGAATCATTTAAAATGGGTTTGAGCAGTGTGCTGTTGAACCGAACACCTTGTGAATAGTTCTGGTCTTAATTACATCTTGCCTCTACCGCTCTAATAGCCTCTTCACTGGCCTCCTTATCTCCAGTTGTCCCCCCTCTAATCCCGCTCTATATATGGCTGCTATGTTAATCTTCCTGAAACATACCTCTGATTCTGTCACTCTCTTTATCCTCAACTTTTTAAAAAGCTTCCCATTTCCTGGAGAAAAGGGCTGAACTTCTGAAATCTCATGATGTGGCCTAAATTTCCAAACTTTATATAACACTTGCTTTTAGAGTGGGTATTAACAGTGGGAAGTTGGAGATGTGTCCAGACATTGGGTGCACATCACTGGGGGATGTTTTTACTGGGTAGGGGGCTTAAAGTGCTAGATGGGATAGTCCTACCAATGATTTGGCTAGAACAACAGTGGAACATCCACTGAGCAGACGGCAGGACTTTTGAAAAACTCAGATCCATGTGTCAGAAGTAATCTCTCCTGCTCAGCTGCCACAGCACTTTACCCATGACTTATTTTATGGTGCCATTTTCTGTTTTGTGCTGTAGGCACATGCCTCGTCTCTCTAACTAGGATTCTAGCTCCTTTGAGGGTAGATTTCATGTTTGTGTCCCTAGTATATGCAGAAGGGTTCCTTGCGGGGCATGAACACTTGTTTTATTTAGTGGATGAAGTTTATTCCTGTTTGAAAGCAGTGATAAGTTCAGCAATTGCTGCTTGTTGCTTGAAAATCTTCAGTAAAAGGGGGTGAGGGAGTTGTGGTTTCTCATGTTTTATAATAATTCTCCTGATCACACTGATTAAAATGTGGTAGCTTCAAGACTTCACTGGCAATCCAGTGGCTACAACTCCACACTTTCAATGCAGGGAGTTCTGGCTTGATCCCTGGTTGGGGAGCTAAGATCTCACATGCTGCATTGTGGCATGATCAAAAGTTAGAAAGGAAAAAAAAATGTTTTTAATAAATTAAAATGTGGTAGCTTCTACTTGTGAATTCCAGCCAACACGTGAAACAGGATTGTTTCATCTTATAGTGAGTAGGATCGTATTCTTTGCAGGAAGCAGTAGGATGTGTGGCGGAGTCAGAATTCCTTTTACCAGTTACAATATTAGAGTATTAAAATTGTCAGTCTTGTTAAAATGCATGGGTCCAATCTCCCGATGTTAAAATTATTATTTTGTAACTCACTGAGCCTGACTTGTCTGAGGCAAGAATCTGAATCCCTATGGAAATATCTCAGCACTGTTGTATTTATTTTGTTAGTTTTTGACACCTCTAATTTGTATTTAGAATCACCTGCCTCTTCAAAGATGGCTTCCTTTGGTCATTTTTCTTCTTGACATAATGAAAGCGTATCCTTGTGTTCTCTGTTTAGGGTTTAACTCACTGATTATAATGACACCATTAGTCTTACCTCTAGCTAGAATTCTTTTCAGTGCCTTAACTGGCAGATGAGACAATGCAAAGAAGAAATCCTTAATTTTAGATCTATTTTTATCTAGTTTGGTCATTTAGAAGATCAGAGCGACAGGTGGTGTAGTTGATGAAGAATGAGTTTCACAGTGCAGGGGGATTTAGTATCCTAAGCTGCCCTATGGCTGAAAACTGAGTTCTTTATTTTTCTGGCAACATTTTATTTTATGAAGTTTTATGACCTCTTTGTTAGGCTGCACTGCAAAGAAACTGTAATACTGACTAGTCGGTGAGGGAGTTTACTAGGTTCATTCTGTTGGACATCAAGGAGTAAAACTAGGGCCAGTTATAGGGAAACATCATTAAGTTTAATACAAAAAAAAGAGCTTTCTAAGAAAGATGTTCAGTAGGGGTGGGCTGTCCCATGAAGTTATAGTTTCTTTTCATCAAATGCCTTGACACATGACCTGAATAACCAGATGGTAGGAACGTTGTGGAGGGGTTTTGACTGCATAGAAGGCTACATGATGTTTCATTTTGATTGCTTTTAATTATTAAAAGAAGAGAAAAGAAAATTAAATATAAGCTTTTATATATATAAACTTTATATGAATATATAACTTTTAAGTTCCCATCCAGCCCACAGGGCCTGTGATTCTGTGGCTTATAATTCATGAAAATAAGCCTGATTAAGTCCCCATAGAAACAATGCACCTGTCCTTATGTCTATATATATCCAAGACAAGTGCAGTGGGTGGTTCTTGATGAAGCTTGCTTATACCATGTGGCAATGATCCTGCCTTTTCTTTTTTCCTTCATTATGCTAATTAACATAATTGAGCCCGATACATTAAGAAAAATGGAAACTGGTTTACTGCCTGTGATATTTAGTTCTGTTTTTAATTGTAACTCATTCCAGTTATACCAAGTTGCTGGGGTGGAAGGGATAGCAGCGTTTGTGGTTCTTTAGGAATTAAGAAAACCAGGAAACCTTTTCTTTGGAAGTTTTCATTTGGAGTAGAAATCAGGGTCAGAACCTTATTTCATGATTTGACTTATAAATTCTACTTTTTATTCCAGGAATGACTTTTGGCTAGCCCTAGAGCAAATTAGCCATGTGCTTATATTTAATTTTCTTTTCTCTTCTTAATAATTAAAAGCAATCAAAATGAAACATCATTCCAATAATAATGAAAATGTTTGAAGTATGTTTCCATTTGTAATCTCACAAAATACATAACTACCTCGCTTATTCACAAGAAACATTTCACAGAGAGGAAGCCCAAGATACTGAAATTAGAGAATTATTTGCAGAACCAAGTCCACATCCCCATCTCCACTTAAGACAAGTTCCCACAAAACTGTCACGAGTTCCTTTCAGGTATTTTTGTGATCAACTGGCAAAATCTGTGATGCTGCTTAAAGGCTGTGCATCTTTAACAAAGGAGGCAGAGAACAGTTCCATGTCCTGCCTGGCAGGATCCTAAGTAACAGTCAATACCTTATTTACCTGTCTGATTTCCTGTTTCTTGATCGCTTCTCCCAGGCCAGGAAGATTAATTTAAACACACTGACTTCCTTTATGGTCGTCGAGGATGATTACTGTTGGAGTCTGATTGTTTTCCTGGGGTGGGAGGGAAGTTAATTTAAAAAGATCTTCATCAGAGTAGTAGTTTCAGTGATACATGTGTATGAGTTTAAAAACCAATACTGGGGCCCTGCATCTTGCCATGGGCCTGCAAGCTTGTGCCTGCGATTCTGATAAGATACTGGTCTTCAGAGGAGATGTGCAGTTCCTTTGAGGTTAAGCACTCTGAGCTGTTGAAAGATGGCTTATTTTTCTATTTAAACCTCATTCTGTCATAGGTTACAGTCCTTTGGGGGCAGATACGGGTTGTTAGTTTGCTGAAAATAGAACTTAATTGGCTACTGTACAAAGTACTGATTTTTAATTTGGCAAGAGAGTTGTAATTCAGTCAACCTATTAGGTCCTTAAGGTTGTATGGAAGTGAGAAAACATAACGAAAACCCCACCTGGAACTCTGCTCCTGCACAAACGCAAGAATATAGCCCTGTCTGTGTGATTGTGGGTTGTGCACAGTAGAGCTTCTGCCGGTTGTGTAGCTGGAGAAGCAGTGTCTGCCCCAGCCCTGAGGAGTGCCCACGACGTGTTCACTGAGTTTCTCAACTGCTGTCTGTTTACTTGCCGTGGAAGTGTGGAGGAATTGGACTGTCCCACAGATGTGGAATTATCTTCCTGATTTGGACTTTAGGGTTCCCTCTTTTGCTAAATAGGAAAGAGACCCATTGGGACAGTATAGTAATGTACATGGTCAGTGATTTTTCTCACGTATAATTCAACAGATATTGCAGAGGTATGAGTTCTTATGATAGGCTGCTGCTCATAGAAAACTAAGGAGGGATATCACTTCTGGCTCTGTTTCCTTTATTTTTTATTTTCTAAAAATTTTATTTATATACATTTTTGGCCATACCACACAGCATGTGGGATCTTAGTTTCCCCCACCAGGGATCGAACCCTCAAACTCTGCAGTGGAAGCATGGAGTCCTAACCACTGAACCGCCAGGGAACTCCTGGCTCTGATTCTTCTAAAGGGCGGTTACCTCCTCACCTTCTGAGGCTGCATGAAGCACTTTCCAGTGGATGCATAGAGTTGCTGTTGCCAGTGGACCTTGAACCAGATGTGCTTGCTGTTGCAGAAGTGAAGTCTTACAGCTGCTACCTAAACTCGTCAAGATCATTATTCCATCTACTTCAACCTTTTTAGATTTTTGAAGCCTTGTTAGATATGAACAGTTTTTGCCCAGAGGAACTGGCTTCTTCTCCCCGTTCGCTGATGAGACACAGGTCATCAGACAGGGATTTGCAGAAGGTTGGGTTTCTCCTTTCCCCTGATGAATATTTGTGTTCACAGAGAAACAGCAGCTGTAAGCACTGTTGTTTAGAGAGACTGTAGAGAAGATTGGGTGCTCTTAGGTTGATAATCAAGGTACTGACTCTGAAGAGTGGTGGTGGTAGGCCAAGCATACTTGTGTGTTTCTGGGGACTCTTCTAGTAACCGAACTTGGACGTCACCTGAGCCTTTCTTTGCTGCTTTGCTTTATGTGAGATTTCGTGAGAGTCATTTATCGTCAGTTATAATGTATTTATTGAGCACCTACTGTGCCCAGATCTTTTCATGCTCTGCCTTGAAGACTTCTTAAATTTTCCCTGATTATATGTGACATGCTGTGGTTTGGATAATTAGTGTTCATGAAGGTGCATGCATACACCAATTTTTTTGCTTTTTGTGTGTATGGAGAGGAACCACGTTAACGCAAAGCCTTCGGGTTCTTACCTAATGGCTTACCTTCTTACTTTATGGCTAATGGAACCACATCTAGACAGCATTCTAGGTATAAAGGGAACAGAAAGATACTGGCTTTTGAGTTTCTCTATGTGGGTCATAGCATAGTCAGCCAGGCACTTTATACATGGTAACTGATTTAAGCTCCAGAATACTGCCTCAGGTTTCCTCTAACCCTTGCTGTTGAAGTTTTCATTTTTTGTTTTATCCATTGCATTATCATCCATTGCCAAGCTTTTGGGCCCCAGTTTCAGATAACACTCTTCCGTCTTGTCTTTCCACGTTGCTGCTCAGTTGGTCTTTGTAAAATTCCAGTCACGTTCTTCGTTTTGTAAAATGGTAATGTTCTGGTCTCTCCCCTTCATTTCTCTGTTGCAGAAGTTAACATCTGTGCCTGGCAAACAGCGCCAGGCCCTGGCTGAGCTTTCCCCCCGGCTCCCTGTCCAGCGTTACCTCCGGTTTGAACTCCCCATTCTTTCCTACTGCTTCTCTTGTGTCTCTCCCTCTGGAAAACTAACTTGTCCTTCCAGTTTCAAAACTTGAGAAAATGCCTCACCTCTTCTGACGTTGTTTCTTAGAAAAGTGAACAACTAATTCCCAAAACTTTATATATTTGTGTGTGTGTGCAACACATATTTTTAATAATAATAAACAGTCCTTCAGTCTGGAATAGTTGACATTAAATTTGGTCAAATTCAGACTTGACATATTGTTGTCTTTTTTTTTTTTTGGAAAACTGGGGCAAAGTTCACCCCAAGCCCTAGTTTCTCAGACTTGTGTTTTTGAGTCACTTGTGTATGAGGTGAAATTGACAGAAAGGCTGGAAACAGTGAGGATGGGAATGAAGCAGGAAACATTTTCAAAGGTTCTGCTTACTGAAATATAGAATATTGGAAGAGCAGTGAGAGTGGAAAGAAGTGAAGAAACCTGCTAATCATGCAAAGGGGCTGACTTAAAGGAGGGCATTGTAATTGACCTGGTGGAAGGGAAGAAAGAGTTAAAAGGGAAACTAACTGGAGAATGAACAGCACTGAGAAAAACTGAGACATGAAGCCCTCCCCAAGATTGTCTAATGTCTACTTGAATTTTGTGAGCTGGTTCCTGATTATACAGAGATAGAAATGATATTGACTCATCTTGGGTATTCTGATGAGTGCTCTTCAAAGAGGAAGGAAAGACCATTCTCTATCCCGGTTTATTAGTTGGTGAGATGACATTCTTTAAGAAATATCACCCATGGTGGTCACTGGGGAATTTGAGCCATCTAAGCCTTTTGGCCTAAAAGTAATTTAACAAGTCAGTATCTTTCTGGATGACTGTAATTGCAAAACGTTCGATAGGCATGAAATTTAGTTAGCATTCTTGCTGTTGAATTGATTTTTAATGTTTATTTGCAAAACCGTAAATGTGTGTCCAAAGTCTTGAGTGCTTTCCCAGGGTTATCCATTGTACACTCCCCAGATATGAAATATCAATTGTACAGGCTAGCAAAATGGTATTTAATGGTGGCTGACAGGATAGTGTTTAAGGACAATATGTATTGGATACTTAAATTTTTCTATTATCTGACTCTTGGCACAGATCATTGAATTTAAGTTGTACTGAGATTGCAGAAGATCTGGCTGCCTTAATAACCCAAGCTGTGCAGCATGTTTATTTAATCTTAGGACCTTCCTGTGTCTTCTGCTTTCCAAGCATGTACAGAAGAAAATAAAACAATTTTGGTTCCTGTTTTCACATCTACTTGTATTAGGAAAGATGTCTCTTAAAAAATGGTAGGGACATTTTCAGGACACTTCTTGAAGCCTAGGGCACACCGGTTTTTTGTGATTTGTTGACATCAGTCATTTCTTCCCCCTCCTTCTCTACTGTTTGCCTTCTTTGATTATACCTCAAGACCCAAGGTTTCACCACATTTCAGTTTAAAATTTTGAGGCTAAATTTGGTCAAGCTACAGTTATAAAGGATGTTCTGTTTCATACCCATATCATTTTGTCTTGAATTTCATTTAAATTGATCACTGTATTTTAGGCATATGCAATGTCTTCTTAATGGCTTCTTGGATAAAATACATTGTTCAGTTAGAGAAGTAAATGAAATCATCTGGGTTACCAAGCATGACTCACTTAAAATCTCATTTGGAATAGTTTCTCTGTCCACCCTTTGTTAACCATATATCCTGCTGGTTCTGTAGTACTGGGACTTGCACAAGAGTTAAACCACGGAGATCTGGATTTGGGGTAACAGTCCCCACTGTCAATTCAAGGACTGTGGATGGATCTCTCTCCTTTCTGCTTTTTCTTTGATTTATTTTTGATTTTACTTTCATCCTTTGCTGTAGGTTTCTTAGCTGCTTGTTTATTTTTTCTTAGAAAAGTATGAGCATATGTGTTAAACTACAAGGAGTTTTGGAATGATTAAATGGATATGATATCATATACATAACCCATATGGGTTGTCTGAATAAGATTCCCCTTTATAATAGGCCAAAATTTGCATTTTTGCTTATAGTTTCTCCACCATATCTTTGCGAGGGTGCCTCTGGGACATACAGTAAGCTTCCCATCCTTGTCATGCGTCCATCTGCTCGCTGGAACCCTTCCTTACTTAGTCCTCTGTCCCACCACTCAGTTTTTAGGTTACAGTCTTGGTACAGAATGGCGGGGGGTACTATCTGTTACCATTGGATACTGTATAAACCTGTTGGAAAAAGGGTATAAAAAATTAAATCCTTCAATATTTTCTTCATCCCTATATTCTTTTTATGAACAGTTTAGCCCTGCTGATGCTAAATTAAATAATGATAATCTGTTAACTTTACAAGGACATAGTTTAAAGGCACTGGAAACACAAAGGGAAAAGGTATAGCTCTTTGTAATTTTTCTAGAATGCAGCAAATAAAATTGACTGGTAAACCAATTTGTTGTAGGAGCACTGGGGAAAAAATTGTAAATAAAATGATTTTTAAAGTTATAGAGGAGTCTTTTTAAATCACAAATAATCACTAATATTCTGTTATGTTGGGAGTTTTGTTTTCCTGCAGTAAATCAATGCTGCTTGATTTCAGTTTGGATCGATCAACAGGAAAGTGAAAGTGAAAGTTGCTCAGTCATGTCCGACTCTTTGCGACCCTGTGGATTATACAATTGTGAAATTCTCCAGGCCAGAATACTGGAGTGGGTAACCTTTGCCTTCTCCAGGGATCTTTCCAACCCAGGGATCGAACCCAGGTCTCCCGCATTGCAGGCAGATTCTTTACCAGCTGAGCCACAATATAGTCAGTTAAATATTTTCGGATAGGACAAAGTGTTAATTACCAAGTGAGAACACATTGCCACTTGGTAATTAATTCTCTATTCTTTGAAAATTGTTTCACGCCATAGCTTTATTGCTAAAACCTGTAATCTAAATATTTCCTGTGGATTAGGCTAGATTAAATTGTTATTTGTCCCATCTGTTCAAAATTCATGTAGAATGAGGTCCAATTATTTTGTAGTTAAATTCTCATTTTGCAGGTTGAATAAAGTTCTAGAAAAGACTGGAGAGATTGGAGGGGCCAGTGGAGTTTTTAGGGTTGTAGGGTGTGGTGATGGCGAATCAGTCCATTTGTCTTAAAACAACTGCCATTGTTTGTGGCTGTTTTAGCCACAGGGCCCCCCCGCCCCCCCCACATATTTGGTGGCAGGTGAGGGTGGGGCACAGGTTTGAGTCCTCTTCTCCCCAGAGTCTGGTTCTATCTGGCATTTTAGAGTAATAGCAGACATAATTGCCTTCTGATTTTTAAGGTTGTGTGGCTTTCTCGATAATAGTGGGAAAATGGTTATTCATTTGAGCGCTGTTGGTCAGTGTTGATGTTTTAATGTCTCACAAGTATTTCTGTTATCTGTCTGCTGATACCAGGGGCACCTCTACTCTTAAAGTTGGGGCTTCATTTATTTCCCTTCTCTCTGTTCTTTCCTGCTGCCCTGGCTCCCAATTTGGATTAACACTTAAACAGCTTAGGCCTCGAAGAAATAAGACATTTACACAATTGGAGATTTATTACTTTTGAATTTTTTAAAATGAACTTTAAAAGGGTTCTTTTATCTTTTTAAGGTTTCCCAGTATTTCCCATGTCTGAAGAGACTGACAGTTATCCTGGGGGAGGGGAGGGCAAAAGAAACTCCTCAGAACGTTCTGTGAAGAGATCAATCTTCTATTCCTTTCTGTGACCTGATTTGGTGAAGATATTTCCACCTCAAAGGAGGATCTTAAGAATACCATATATTCTCATTTTTAGGTGAATGGATGCAGCTTTGATGTTATCATGCTCTCGCTTGAATGTGAATGTTAAAACATGGCAAATTTTTGAGGAATCATAGCGAATTGATCTATTTTATGTAACATTTACAGGCTGATGGGCATTTAGAGATAGAAGGAATGTCATTTAGACCCGGCCACTTTTTTCCACCTTTTCTAACAAGAGGAAATGGAAGCCCAGAGAGATTAAGTAATTTTATTCAACAAACATTAATTGAATGTGTTCCATATGTCAGACCCAATCCCTGAAGCTAGGGGCTACAGAGATGAATAAGTTTAAGTCCCTGTTGGAAATAAAATGCATAGTTCTCAGATCGTACAGTTTGTAATTAGAAGGATAGGAAGTAGAATATTTATGAATCATTCCTAGTCAGATCTTTATATGTTAATTGTCAACTCTCTGTGCTTCCCCTTACCTTTAATTTATTAAATCATCCAATAAGGATGATTTGCACTTATTTACTTACTTTGTGGGGCTAAATCTGGGGTTTTCCCTAGGCCTCTTCGATTCTTTTAAAGTCTTCCACTCTTTCTTTAAGATGAGTAGACACTAGCCATCTCCATTTTATCAACTATTCAACCTGCAAAAGCTTACTGAAACTGACTCTTGCTGAAGTTTATTGCCACCCTGAGTGGCCACATTTTAGTCCTTACTGTGACTGTTTTGAATGTGCCGACTCTGTCTCCTCTTCTTAAACTCCATTCTCCCTTGGTTGCCCCAATTCTCCTGCCTCTCTTCCCTTTTCATTTTCCTTTTGTGTTTCCACTGCCACTTCTTAATTCCCTGAATAGGCCACACTTTCCCACCTCTCTGTAGCAGCTGGTCATCCTTCAGACTCGGCTCAGATCTCATCTCCTTGGGAAATGCTGCTAACCTTTTGAAGAACTGAGCCCTTTCCATTTCTTGGCTCTTCTTTTGCACCTTGTCTTTCTTTATGAATCCTGTAATTTGGTTTATAAATCGACCTTCTCCTTTTGAGATTTTTATTTGTCTTGATGGAGAACAGGGACAGTTTTACCTACAACTGGCACTTGATACTGCTTTTAAAACATACTTTTGCACAGAACGACTTCTGTAGCTCAGCCCACCGCGGTCCATCCCTCTTTTTCCAGTGCTCTACTGGGGTCTGTGTGCTAGGCCAGTACTTCGCTGCCAAGAAACAGTCTGTGGTGACCTGCTATTAATGGTAGATTTATAGTGCTATCAATTGTCAGTATATTAATTCACTTAAGATGCTTAAACATAACCCTTAGTTATACTCAGATCGATTGGCAAATCTTTTTTAAAAATTCATAAATTATACATGCATTAACTTGAGCCTAACTCTGATTAAATCTTAGTTCATAATTAGTGTGAGGTAACTAACAAATTTTTTACAGGTAAAATAAGTGGTTCTCAACACAGTAGTGATTTTCTTGCATAATGCATTGTTTCCACATTTTATTATAACCTAAACATTTATGACTCCGGTGTGCCAAGCAGCACCCCATCCTACCTGTGTATCGCAGTTAAACAAGAACATACAGATTAGTTTTCCCCAGTGCCTAATTCTCTGTGTCATGTGACCATGATAAGACTTTTAGACCTCTTAATAAAATGATCCGTTTGCCAAGATAAAATGTTTTTCTCGTTTCCCCATTTCATTTGGGTTGCTGACCTTTTATCCTTGGGTGTACACTTGTCCTTGATTAAAATTAGATCAATAAAGCTAAATCAAGGTAAAAAGAAGAACATCCTCAGTAGAGTAAGTGACCATATATTACCATTAAACTGTTCAGAAGGAAATACCAGGTGACTTTTTGGTTTTGTTTTTACTTAGAGCCTTTTATTTCTGATTTGTACTGATAACCAACCATATGCATTATACCTTGTTTTGTGAAAGTATGGCAATAGGGATGTAGATTTTTTTAAGCTGCTGGTTCCGAATTTTGTGTGTGTTTGTCTTTTCCAGTAACCTCTTGGTCTTGGGTGGCGTTCAAATCTCTAAGATTTATTAGGTGAACATTCTGTAGCTAAGTGGCAAGATGTTCTGGCTTCTCATTAGCAGTGACCCTGAGTAGTTTTCTCACATTCAGCAGCATTTGTTGAGGCTACCCAGCATCCCTGTCACCTAGCAGTGAGGCGGAGCTGGGGTGCTGGGTGAGGAGGTCGCCTTGTGAACGTCTCCACTGCGGGGGGGCTCTTTGTAAGGAGTGCTCAGGCCAACTGGTTTCTCTTTTCTTTTTGCATGTGAACTCTACTCCTGTAGCCAAGAGCTTATTGCTTGAAAGAAGACTTTTCTTTTGCTCTAAACTGGAGAGGCATCCTAGAGTCCTTAGATGCCTTGTAATAGAATTCAGTGGCCATGGATTTTGAAGTCAGTTAAGAGCCACTTAAACCGGAGGAGCCTGGCATGCTGCAGTCCATGTGGTTGCAGTCAGACACGTCTTAGCAACTGAATAGCAACAAGTTAGAGTTCGATTTTTGCCCCACCCATTTTCTACTGTTGTGGGCTTTGGTCTAAATCACACAGTACCTCTTTTCCTTCATCTGTTAAAAAAAAAAATTGTATTTGCTGACTGTTGGATTCTATTGAGGATTAAATGAGTACAGTGGAATTAAAATGATGAGTCAGATGCTGTTTTTAAGCTTAGTTTCTAATCACCTATGAGCTGTAAGAAGCATAGATACTGACTTGGGCCAGATGAACCATGAGAGAAAACAGGATATTTGAGAGAGCTCAGACGGTTTCCTTGGGATGGTGGGTGGCATTTGAGGATGCCCTTACAAAATGTTTGGCATTTCAGTAAGCAAAGTCTTTAGCACTGAGATAGCAGTCACATCCAGGCACTGGAAATAACATAAAAAGGGGAGTAGAAGATTTAGTCATGGGCTTGTTCAGGAAGGAAACAATTTGGAATACAGTTTTTGGGATCAGAAGTGGGCTAGCATGTTTGATTGTATCCATAACTAATACCTTCTTGTAGCTAAGTAAAGATCAGAATTCATATCTGAAAAGTCTCATGTTTACTTGGGTTTTGAATTTTTAATGTGCTATGGCTTCTTGCCACTTAAATCAGAATATTACCTTGATTGAATTCCACTTTTCTTTTCCTTATGGTTAAATAGCATAAAATTTACATTCTCAACCATTTAAGTGTACAGCTCAGAAGTGTTTAGGATATTCACATTGTTATGAGACAGATCTCCAAAACTTCATCTTGCAGAACTGAAGCCCTTGTACCCATTAATCAGTTCCTTTTCCCCTTCCCCTCAGTCTCTGGTAACCATTATAGGTCTACTTTTTTTGACAGTTGACTTTAAAAGAAGTTTCTGGAATTCACCTATAGCGTTGCATGATAAATTATATGACAGCAAATCTGGTGCTATTTATTTCTTTTTTCCGTCTGGCTATAGTGGAAAGATGACCTTTTGTGGGTGTTCTGTGAATTTGGCCACCCTCACTAACCCTCACATTGTGTATATGTGTTTCTTCATGCAATATGGTAGCCTCTCTGACACAGTGAAAGTTTTTACTTTTCCATCTTTTCCAGATATATGCTCGTTATGGTTGGTCTTTAAAATCATAAAATGATTCACTACTCAGGAGGGTCCAGCAAACTGTTGGGGAAAAAAAATAAAGTACATTGTTCTCTTACTGCTTAAATTCTCTATCTTGTAGACTCCATGGATTTGACACCTACTGGTTTGGAAGTCTTCCCTATGCTAATGTGATGCTTGTGCTGCCAGCTGTTAAGTATTGAGGCATTTCTCTTCATCAGCCGTTTTAGCTGTGGAAGCTCTTTGTGTGCACTCCAGCCATTTTTCTTGTGGGTTTGTGTGTGTGCACATGTGCACATTTTACATTGTAGGTGGTCCTGCTCTATGGGGATTGGCCAGGTAGATATCTGGAACAGGTAAGAGGCATTATTCTCTCAGGAGAGAGTTGATTATCAAGAGGTGGACTCTTCCTCTCTGGTTGCAGTTTTTGTTTAGTTATTTAGAGAGGGTGCTTTTGGCCATTATGGTAGTAAAGAAACCACAGCAGTTATTTTAACAAACAGCTTAACATAAAGAATTATTAACTAGGAATGGGAATACTAAAAAGGCAAAAAGAGAACCATAAGGGTTACATGGAGGTTTTAACAACACCACACAGGTACAACCTCTGGACACAAGTGTGAGATCGAAATGTGAGAACTCAGGCATTTGGAGGATGGACCCATTGGAAGCGGGACTCAGATCTCTGTTGAGCCGATGAAGGGTGGAAGGGGAACTCCGTGGACCTGGGACCCAAGCCTTCCAGGAGGGGCTGCCAGTTGATTGTTCTGGTGACTCTGAGAGGGTGTGTTGAGGATGTTTCTGGGAGTGTCGGGAAAACTGCAAGCTGGAATCAGTTGGTGCTGCTGGAACAAGCTGCCATTGCAGAGAACTGCTCTGGAGAAGCTGACTGAAATAGGAAAGAGTTTGTCCCTTCTTCCTCCTGTCCATTCTCCCTTTGACATCCCCTATTTGCAGAGCCTAACAGGGAATCAACCAGCTGGCAAAGCAGAAACAGGATTGGCAATTTTCCCACCCCACAGAGTGGAGTTTTTAAAAGGCTAGGTTTGGAACCTATTTTCCAAGCTGTTTGGACAGTGGCTTCACAACTGGCACAAACTATGTCCACCTTTGCTTGAGCTTCCCGGGAGATGGTGACTTTGGGTGGGCCTGCATTCCGTGCTGAAAAGGGACCCTTTCAGGTCTGAGGAGGGTTGCATGTAGAACCAGGTGGGTCAATTCTTTCTTGCTACCTCAGTGGTTGGGAGTTAGGTGAGAAAAACTAGTCTGAACTCTTTTGGGCCCTGCTCTGACATATGTTATGTGGGGCATGCTTTTTATCTGGACCCTTAACTTCTCAGTTGAGTAAAGCTGAAAAAAGTTCCAGCTTTATTGGTTGCTGAGGGGATTAAAAGTAATATGAAATGTAGAAAATTATGGTGGAGAGACAACCTTTTAAGGGTGTTAAGTCAGAAGCCCAGCTGTGGGAGAGAAAAGTGTGTGGTTATCAAAATTGGATGGTGACATGATTGACCTAAAAACATTAAATAGGCACAGTTAACGTGACATTACATAAAGCAGGCTTCCCAGATGGCGCTAGTAGTAAAGAAACCACCTGCCAGTGCAGGAGACATAAGAGATGCAGGTTTGATCCCTAGGTCAGGAAGATCCCCTGAAGGAGAGCATGGCAATCCACTCCAGTATTCTTGCCTGGAGAATCCCATGGACAGAAGAGCCTGGTGAACCACAGTCCATGGGGTTGCAAAGAGTCGGATATGACTGAAGTGACTTAGCATGTAGGCACTTAAAGCAGGACCTAAAACTGCCTTCTCACAGACCAAGGCCCTGGTCTCAGGTCCCCTGTCCGTCCACACGGAGACAAACAGCAGTGGGTGACAGCCCTTGGCATAGGGTGATACGCTCCTGCTCACACCCTTCTGCCCCCCACATTCTCCTGGCTGTTCTGGCAACCTGGTCACTTGTCTACTTGTTCCCTAGGCGCCAACACCTGGTGCACAACAACCCCATTATATTCCTGAGCCCGTTCCTTTCATTTGGGCGGAGGATAGTCTCTTGCCCAGGGGCAGCCTCTACCGGGTCTGGCTTCAGGTTTGTGAAGGTCCCCCTTCCTGCAGTCGGCCAAGCCATGGCATGTGTACATGGTGAAGTTGCCTTTGCACCTTGCTGCAGCTGTGCTGTTCACAATTCTGGTAACTTCCTTTGCCCATATTTCTTCATGGTGGTAGTAGGTGGCAGATGTTATATTTTTCTTATTGATGAGAGGTTACACAGTATGAGAGAGTCATCTTTGTTTAGAGTTAGAATGATACCTGTCCTAAAAAAAAAAAACCACAGGCCCCATTTTGCTGAGTATTTAAACACAGGCTGAGAGTACTTTGAATTTGTAGATAAAATATGTGGCGCTGGACCTGCAGCCTGATTCAGATGTGGGACTGATGCAGCAGGCAAGGCAGGAGCCCTGTCTACAGGGAGGCCTTAAGCCATGCACTTACATAATTCAGTCCTGTTTTTTTTCGAACTGCACTACAATGTATTGCACAAATTTGACTGGAAATCTGACTGAATTGGAGATTCCACTGGCATCAGCTAAATAATGGTGTCATACCCAGCATCATTGTCCCCTCCTGTGTTGTTCCAGGAAGAAACTTTAATAATTATTATTATTTTTTAACATGGTGAAGAAGGGAAGGCATTCACAAAGAAATATTTCTCTAACAAAACAGTGTTCTTTTCTGAATGGGCTCACCCGAGCCCGCGGTCTGTTGCAGAGAAGATTGCCTTCCTATTGCAAGAGATTTATTTTCTTTTCCTCCGGGACCTTCCCTCTCTTCTAGAACTGTGGGAGGGCCGGTGGCACATCGCCGCGTGCTGGATGTGTTTCATCTGGCCTGCAGCCTGTACTTTAAGTAACGGGGTTGTCTCTTCAGAGGGCACGGGCTCTCCATTTTTAGCCCGGGGATGAAGGGTGAGAAATAGGGAGACTTGTCCTCTGTTACTAGAAAACAAGATTCGGGGCCAACTGGTTAATTATGAGCTTCCAGTGAAAAGGAAAGATGTTCCACAGGGGCTGAGCAAGTTGAGATAGATTGGTTCCCATGACTTTCCAAGATCTCTTAGACCCCAGGCCTGCTCTGGTCCTTGAAGACCCCATTTTCCCTTCTGCTTTTAAACTCTGGTTTCTTATTCGTAGACCATTTTGTGTGTGTGTGTGTGTGTGTGTGTGTGTATCTTCTCCTATGTTAACATTGATTTATGTTTGCAATCCATCTTCAGAACTATTAGCTCTGTAGAAAGAAGGCCTTACTAGAGAGACACTAATTATTTTCATTCTCGGCTTCCTTTGCTCATTTGAGCAACACATGAAGAGTGCATCATTCAGCAGAACCTCACACCTTAGTACTGTCAGAGACTAGCCTTTTGAGGACAAAGGAACAACTCTACAATCTTTATCCTTTTCTTTTTCTTCCATCTTAACCACAAAAAATACTACCCAGGCAATTTAGGCTTGGTATAAACTCAGATTGGTGAATTAGTTAGGAAGGTAGGCTGCTGGTACTTTTGAGCCCACATTAAGGGCTTTTAATAGGCTTTTTATCCCTTTTAATAGTAGGGCTTCCCTGATGGCTCTGGCAGTAAGAGAATCTGCCTGCAGTGCGGAAGACTTGGGTTCCATCCCTGGGTTGGAAAGATCCCCTGGAGGAGGGCATGGCAGCCCACTCCAGTATTCTTGCCTGAAGAATTCCATGGGCAGAGGAGCCTGGTGGGCTACAGTCCGTGGGGTTGCAAAGATTTGGACACGACTGAGTGACTAACCCTTTCCCTTTTTTCATATTGTAGCATCCTATCATTATATGTAGTGTTGAATTCTCACAGTCTTTTTGTTTTTGTTTTTATAGTATCAGTTCAGCTTTACTTGAATTATTATATATGTTCTGTAAGGATAACCATCAGCTAATGGTAGTTTTGCAAGTGTGTTATTTCTCAGATCCCAAGTAATTGAATTATGTCAGATTTGTAGAGAGCAGAGGATTGCCTTGAAGTCTTAACCAGGTAAAAAGAAAACACTAAGTATTCAGATTTTGTCAAATAGCTTCCCCCCGCCGCCGACATAACACATAGAAACTATCAGGAGTACTGCTTTTGCATGACTGCTTGCTAAGAGCCTCGTTTTACGGCTGTACAGTGAGATACCTAGTATAGAGTCTTTTTAATCATTATTCAGGAATATACTTATCTTTATGTAATACTGAATCATTTCTGGTAATAGTTGCTGGAAGGGAGAGACATTAGAAATAGTTCACATTCAACTGGTGCTATATGAGAGACATTCATTACTAACAGTGATGTGAATCCACAGTGATACTGCCTCCTCCTTTTTTTTTTTTTTTTTTTAACGTTCTCTTTATGTACTGACCACTTCCACTTCTTCCCCTAATCAGAAGTGCAGTTTGAGTTTTTTAAAAAATAAATATTTTAGCAAGGCCTTTTTTGCATCCCCCATCTTATTCTCTGTGTTGGCACGTTCTAGGAAAATGGCACTATACTAGGCACTTCGTAGGTATTATTAAGATCAGTTCTCCTCTCACATAAATCTTCCTTCCTGTCTGGTAGGGAAGATAAGGCCTACAGGAATTAATTAAATTACAGTAATACAAGGAACAAAGTGATTAGTGCTGTAACTTCTGCTTATCTCTTCTGTTGCTTGATATTTTAGCATTTGTTAACATCTATGTTAGATGTTGTAAAATTTTAGTTAAGTAGCTTCTTAAGTTACACGTGTAGATCTGTTTTTTCCCCACAGGGTTCTTATTACCTGAAATATTCCTTGAATGTGAACTTAAGAGTTGCTTGATGATGTATTAGTACATAGGTTTAGTGCCTTCGTTATTCTGACTGGACTTTGAAGTCATTTCCCCCTGGGTTTTATGTGTTCTGTGTGACGCCAGGTTATTCTTAACTGGCTGACTCTTGGGAGGAAACTGAGGCAAGCCGGGAGCTGCTGGTGCAGAATCATTGTCGAGAGCCTGGGCGTCTGTTCATTCTCTGGGTGACAGCGAGCTGCCCATTTAACTCTTGATCATTTGTTGCCATCAAATGCTGGAGGAATGTTTGATTTCAAGTCCAGGACAGCACTTTCTGTCTGATTTCAGGAGTGCTGAACTTGAGCTTTGTTCTCTTCAAGGATCTGATGCCCTTTCTGTCTCATTATCCCAGTCTGCATCCTCACCATTCCTCCAACTTGCCCTTGGAGCAGATCTTTATTTTCAGAGTGCTGGCTGGGTGGGGGAAGTTTTTGTCCCCTGTGCTGGGAAAGGAAGATGGGCGGGGCTTTCTCACCTTTTTTTTCCTTCCTGGGTCTGGAGCCTCCTTGCAGCTGGTTGCATAGCTTCCTACTTGGGAGCCTTTGACTTGGGGCCTTGCGGTCTGTGCGGGGCAGTGTTGTTCTTTTCTCTTTTTCTCCTGGCCAGCAGAATTTGTAGCTGAGTGAAAATGTCAGTTGCTCAGTCGTGTCCTACTCTTTGAGATCCCATGGACTGTAGCCCACAAGAATTCTCCAGGCAAGAATACTGGAGTGGGTTGTCCTGCCCTCATCCAGGGGATCTTCCTGACCCAGGGATTGAACTTTGAACTCGCACATTCCAGAGAGATTCTTTACCATTGGAGCCACCAATAGCTGAGTGAAGGCACCCCGTATGGTTTGCTACTTGGATAATGGTTTTGGAGCCCTTACAGCCTTAACAGTATTTAAAATCTTGACAGGGTCTTGATGGTGAAAAAAAAAAAACCCTGATACTTGGCCTCTTCTGTCCCACCTCCCTCCCCTGTGCTTACTGCATCCACAGAATAAATAGCAAGAACTTCTGAAAATGTTATTAATTGGTATGTAATTGTGTAGGAGAGCCATCTCCAGAGACAGATGTTTTGCTCTTTGCATAATGGTCTTGCAAAGGGACTCTTCATTTGGGGAACGGCGCCTTCACTGGGACATGATGCTCACTGTGCTCTGTAGATGATCGGCAAATCCCTTCCTGGAACGTGAGGCTGCCGAAACCTGCTTTGCTTCTTTTTCCCTCTTCGGATGTTGCCCACAGACTGTGGTAACTGGGGCTGTTCCTCAGACTTGCCACTTGGTCTGCTGTCACTGTGGCTAGTGTAGGTGTAGACCGCTGGATGTCTGTACGCAGGGCGGAGAGAGGGCTGCCAGTCCTGCTGTTCCCTGGCATGGGCAGGTTGAGGAATATTTAGTAGCTGTGGTCAGAATCCTAATTCTGCTGGTTAACCTGACTTGAGGCATATTACTTAACCTTGAGCCTCACTTTCCTTGCTGTAATTTAAGTTCATAATCCATTTCATAACGAATGGACTCAGAAGCAGACCCAGTGTTTTTTGTCCTAGGTCTGATGAAGTGTAGGCAACTGTATAGAAACAGTGGGTCGAAGAGTATGAGAGAAGTGTAGTCAACTAAGGGTTCTGTAAAAGCAACAAGATGCTTCAGGGGCCCAGTGTCTTACATAATCTCACAGTTCAAAGTCCAGCCTTCTTCCATTCTCCCACCTGTAAATTTTTATAATCACATCTCAGTTTTGTTTTTTTTTTTTCCCTTCAGTTTTTATTTAACGTTCTTCTTTGCCTCCTTGGAGATATGTCTGAAATGTATTGCATTGTTGCGAACTCAGGACTTAGCCAGACCTCATCTTTTTAATAGACCCTATTTATGTTTAGGGGCTTCCCTGGTGTTTTTTACTCAGACAGTAAAAAACCTGCCTGCAGTGCAGAAGACCTGCATTCAGTCCCTGGATTGGGAAGATCCCTTGGAGGAGGGCATGGCAACCCACTCCAGTTTTCTTGCCTGGAGAATTACATGGACAGAGGAGCCTGGAGGGCTGCAGTCCGTGGGGTTGCAAAGAGTCGGACACAGCTGAGCAACTTAGCATGCAGCACACATTTACCTTTAAGAGGGATTTTTTAGGAGGAAGAAATAGAGTTAATTGGGCAAGAAAGCATCTTTTTCTTTGAAGCAACTCTTGGGGAGTATTGGTTACATGAGTCTTCTGTGTGTGCTCCTGTAGATAGTGTAGATATCTTCCGTTTGGTCAAGGTGGTTATGATTTTGACCCTTCCCCTATAGCTGCTGGCTGTAGATTTCCATCTAGTTAGATCTGTCTTTTATAAAAATGTGCTATTGTATGTGTTAAGGATAATAAATAGTGGATATCCCTGTGGATTCTGTCTCCTGGCTGCCAAGGGAATTGAAAGGCCCTTGATTGTAAATATGCCCAGGGCATGTGGTAATGTTCCTATTTTAAGTCTATAATTCAAATGGAAATCACAGCCTTTTGTTTATTAACAGAGCTTGTGTGGCGGGGCAATTGGGACTGGTCCATTTACCTTTTGAAATTTTATCCATTTAAATCGAATCGTGTCTGTTCTTATTTTAATTCAACAGTCTGTTTTAAGATCTTCATAGAGTATAATTCTGCTTGGCTACTTGTAGTGTATTTCAAGTCTACTTTTTAAAACAAACAAACAAACTTGTTTTTGACCCTGGTTATTTGAGAGCCCGTTGGTAGTTAAATTATTCCCTTCTGCCTCTTGGAAAAATACATCTGTGAAAGAATATTATTTAGAGAGAAGGGGTGGGGGAAAGGGAATTTAATGCATTTCTTATGAGGAAAGGGATGGCCAATTATTCTGCCTCTGAGTGAAATAAAAGTATGAGACATTGAGAGCCAAGGGAAAAGCTGACCAAACCAGGTGTGGAGTTTTCCTATCCCTAAACATTTTTTAGTCTAAAAAGGCCCTGACATTATAGAATAATATAGCAAACTTTCCTTCTTCTGCCTTGATGTTGTACCATGTTGCTCAGATCCTCCACTTTTTAAAGACACAGCCGTGCAGGTAAAGTGCCTGGGCACTCATCCTCGGCCCTGTTTCTTTCCTCTTCTGTTTCTTCCTCTGCCTATCCTGCATCAGTAACCAACCATTAACCTTCGTTTCAAGGTATTTTTGTATTTTGGCTGTTTACATAGCTCTAGGAATAATGTTGTTTTTTAGTCTGTATTTAAATCATTATCATTCTGCACCTTACTTTCCTGCTCAGTGTTTTTCAGATTTGTTTATTGTGTTGCTCTCATTTAGACTAACCGCTCTGTGTTCTGTTCTGTGATTGTACCATAAACATGAGCGCTGTCTTCCTTGTCTTGCATGAGCCAGGCTTCTCTTTGGTACATACCTACCTGTGAGAAGAATTTTCTGGGGCTTCCTTGGTAGCTCAGCTGGGAAAGAACCCGCCTGCAATGCAGGAGATCCCGGTGTGATTCCTGGGTCAGGAAGATCCCCTGGGAAAGGGATGGGCTACTCACTCCAGTAATTCTGGGCTTCCCTGGTGGCTCAGACAGCGAAGAATCTGCCTGCGGTGCAGACCTGAGTTTGGTCCCTGGGTTGGGAAGCTCCCCTGGAGGAGGGCATGGCAACCCACTCCAGTGTACTTGAATGGAGAATTCCCATGGATGGAGGAGCCTGGTGGGCTACAGTCCATGGGGTCGCAAAGAGTTGGACACGACTGAGCAACTAAGTAAAGCACAGCGAGGAGAATTTCCTAAGTATTAGGATGTATATCTCTAACTTCAGCCTCATAAGAGTGTAGCACCATGTGAACGTGCCATAGTGGCCGAACCATATTATATTCCCATCAGTGGTTACAGCATACCCATTCCCCTGCATCCTCATTTTTAGAGTTTGACAGTATAATCAATGTCCTATAGTATCTCAGCTTATGATGCCCTGATTATTAATGAAGTGATACCTTTCTTCATACACTGAATGTCTTGCTGCCGTTCTTTCGTGAAATGCCTGCTGATACCTTTTGGCCACTTTTTCTGTTGGATTGTTTCTCTTAATGATTCCAACAACTCTCACTACCACGCATGCCCACCTAACAGTATCTGCTTTAGTATCACTTTAGGGTGAATTATTGGAGCTCCTGTGAAAAGCCACCCCCTCCTTCCCTATGTAAAGACATTGCCTTAACAGTTCTATCCTCTTCATTCTGCATTATCACATACTTGCTTTCCATAGGAACTGTGCCTATCATTTCCTCCCTCTAATACCAGAAACCGAAACCCCTTCTTTTCACCCTGCTTCCTCTGCCAACTGCCACATAATGTCTTTGTGTTTTGTAGCAGAACTTTGTGAAGTATCACATCTCTTCCCATTCCCAGTTCCCGTCAGGCTTTCCTACTGCTTCACCATAATTAATCTTGCCAAGTTACGGATGACCCACACTTAGCTTAATCCAAGTGGATCTTAGTCACTTGCCTTGTGCATTGAAGCAGCTGGTCTTTCCCTCCTCAGTTCACTTTTTTTCCTTGACTTGGACGAAACATTGGTCCTTTGTCCTGCTGAGATCACTGATTGCTTCTTCTCAGTCTCCTGTTGTTCATTCCTTCACTTATTCCTTACAATTTAATGTTAAAATGCCCCAGTCCTCTGTGCTTCTCAGTCTCTTCGCTTTAAGTACCACCTATATGCTAACCAATCCCAAATGTAACTTACCAGCTCAGAGCTTTTCTCCAAACCCACACTGCCCACGCAACACCTCAGCTTGAGAGTTCAGCGTGCCCATAGTCGAACTCCTGTTCTTCCCCCGCTCCCTCTGCCTGTGGTCTTCCTCATCTCAGGTGATGACCCCGCCACCCCACCAGGTATTCCTTTACCTTTGCTCATGCTTGACTTCTCCCTTTTTTCTCTTCTCACATTCCATCTACCTGCTTTCAGAATATCCCCAGATTCTAACCACTTCTTACTCTCTCACTGCTCCTTCTTGATGTAACCTGCCGTAATTTCCCACCCGAGGTTAATGCCATTATCTCCTAATCAGTCTTCCTTTGTTTTCTCCTTTCTTTGCTTTAGTGTCTGTCCTGAGCACAGTGGCCAAATTAATTCCTTTAGATGTTAAATCAGACGTGTCTTTGTCTGTTGTTCTTCCCTCTTGCTCTGTGCTATAGCCACAGTGATGCCTCTGCTGTTCCTTCAACCCACCAGACATCTTCTAACTCAAGGCCTTTGCATTGGCTGTCCTCTCTGCCTTTCTCCAGATGACTGCATACCTCTTTTGAGTCTGTTAAAATGTAATGTGATAAGGGTAGGCCTCACTGAGAAGTTAATGCCTGTGGCTCAGTATTCCAGTTCTCTCTCACCTGGGTCTGCCTTTTCCTCTATCCGTTTCACTTTTCAGCTACTGAATCTGTGCTTTGGCTCGTCGGTTTGTTCATGATGCCTTTTCAGTAAAGAACTCTACAATTTTATTGGAGTCACATTTATTGATCTTTTCATGGTTTGTGTTTATTCAGCTTTGTTTTAAGAACTCCTCCAGGATCCTTGGGTTCTGTAAAATTTTTGGCTACAGCTTTTTGGCTGCAAGATGGGCTGGATAAAATTTAGGCCTGAGATGGGGCTGAGAATAAAGATCTTGATTAGTGTGTGTTAGTCACTTAGTTGTGTTAGGGATCCCTTCTGTTTCCTCCAGATGAGTGTTGACCAGAGACCTCATTTTAGGAAGGTAAGATCCTGAGCGTGGGGGAGGATGCCAGGCATGTCTTTGGATGCTGAGATGCTAATATTGGGCTTCTTTCCCCAGCCACGAAGAGGTAAAATGATTGAAGTTATCTATAATGTGAGTCATTGCCAGGCTTACATACAGAGTCACTTCCCAGGATGAACAGTGATTACAGCACATATTGGTTTGTGTATTATAAAAATCAAGCATTCTTTTCTATTTTTATTTATTTATTTATTTTTTAGAAAAAGCATTTCCATGTAGATTAGAATCTAAACTAGACAGTCCATTTTAGCAGGCAAGATTCAGCTAAAGTCTTGTTTTCTCAGAATACATTCCATACCTCAATTGCCTCTTAGAGATTTCAAAGGCTTTTATGTACCTGGTAATTTGGAGGAATTGCTTTTATTTTGTAGTTTCTTAGGGACTTCTAATATCTCTCTTGTAAGATGTTTACAGATGTCAATAGCTACTAGATCTGAAGGGTTAGAGTAACAAGATCATTCTGTTTTCACTTGTGATATCTTGTTTTCTGCTTGTGCTATTAGTTCTTTCCTAGGTTCATGAGAGACATATAATCAGACTCAAGTTGCCCTGTTTTTTATTGGGATGTCTGATGTACTGTTTTCTTCTTTTGAGAGTGTCTTGGCTCAGCCCAGTTCTGTCGAGCACCTTTCTTGTTGAGGCTGCCATGTTCACACATTTAGGTGTGTCTCATCCCATGGCCCTTATTTAAAACGCTTGTTGAAACTGTTTCTTACCATTCCTCGTTTTAGAGTTCCAGTCAAGTGACCTTGCCTTTAACCTCGGTGGTGTTTCAGAATAAGTAGGGTAAGCTTCTGATATCAGGTTCTATGGTATATCCTAAGGCTGTAGAAGGGAAATTTTGGTTGTTTTAAGTCATTAAAAAAAGCAAATGTTCACTTAGTAACCACATACCACCTCTCCGAGTAGATTGCCCTATATTGCTAGGAGAATAATATGAATCCATTGGGACCGGTTCGCTCCTGATGGCCGATTCTGATAATCATTGATTTTTGTCTTTATTTAAAATTCTGTTCGTTAGTGACACCTAGTATCTTCTGTCTAGCAATCTTTCTTACACTATCAATAGTGCTGTCATAAACTCTTACTTTAGGGCTTCTCAATAGTGACCCACTATAAGGAAAACTCAGTGTTAGGTTATTTCTTTAAAGAAGTTCATGTTTAGGGCTATACTTATTAGGCAGGAGACATGCCACCATATGACTTTGATCAGAGTTTAGAAATCCCCGTTGTTCCTGTGTAGATTCTCACACCTCAACTTGCAAAAGGGGTAAAGACTCACCTTCAATTCTGAAGGTGTCTTCACTTCTTTGAGGAGCACTGCAGTTATCCTGCTGCCTTTATTTATTTTTTAACCCAGAGAAATGAGAAGACAGTTGGTATATATGAAGCTCAAACCCAAAGAATTGTGCATATTCTCGGTGATATCAGTGAACTAAAATGTTTAAGTGATGTGTTCAGGAGGCCAAGTCTTGCTTTGGGTCTAGGGGGAGACCTCTATCTTGATGCCTTTGACTTCAGAATTGTCATTAGGATGAAAATGATAAGTGTTCTTAATTTGAGTGTAGTTGGCTGCTTAAGAGAACGTAATTTGAATACTATAAGTACAGAATGAATTATGTAGAGATCTTGTTGTGTCAGTTGTATAAGAGATGGCAAAGCAAACTTGAGCCCAGGTGGACTAATCATACAGAATGGGAAGCAATGACATGGCATCTGGGTTGGAAGTTAATTGCTTAATTTTCTCTTTTTTTCTGATTTTTTTCCCCTCCAAATATCTGTTCGAACAGTCCTATTCCTCTAGCATACTTGTTCTTGTATAACATTCTGCGTATTTCTTTTGTTAGTACCTCCAAGTATTTGAATATATATTATAAGGGAGGTACTATATATTTGGGTCTGGGGTCACAGAGGACAACAGATATGAACAGGGTTTCTGTTCTCATGGAACTCAAGGGGCTAGCAGGGGAGAAGCATTAGTCAAACCAACCAATCTAGTCAGCGTCTCCCAGTTTCTTATTCACATGGTCTAGTCCTGCATACCAGAGAAGGCAATGGCACCCCACTCCAATACTCTTGCCTGGAAAATCCCATGGAGGGAGGAGCCTGGTAGGCTGCAGCAGTCCATGGGGTCGCTAAGAGTTGGAGATGACTCAGCGACTTCACTTTCACTTTTCACTTCCATTCATTGGAGAAGGAAATGGCAACCCACTCCAGTGTTCTTGCCTGGAGAATCCCAGGGATGGGGGAGCCTGGTGGGCTGCCATCTGTGGTGTTGCACAGAGTCGGACATGACTGAAGTGACTTAGTAGCAGTCCTGCCTACCCTGTTCTACCCCACCCCCAAACTTCTTAGGTTCCTTCTCCTTTATCCCCTCTGTCCATTCCCCTGTCAGTTGCTGTTAATTCATTTCTTAAACTAGTTCTCATGTCTCTCAAGGTCCTGTCAGTTCCCAGTTCTGTTTCCTTTATCTGGACCCTCTCTCTTCATCTCAGTTGTTTTGCTCAAAGCACCTCTTTTGGGGGCAGTCTGAGCTCTAAGAAATAACGAAGGGAGGGATTGATTGCGTTATTTATGTGTTGAGATACTGTTTGTTCCTGCCTCTCTGCTTGTGCTTGTCTTGCTTTTTTCCCCATCTCTAGTTTTCTTCCTAGTTCATTCCTATCCTGCAAACTCATGTTAAGTCCCACCTTGTCAATGAAACATCTCCCGATTACTTCTTTCTTTCCACTTCCCTGAATTCTAATAGCACTTAGTCCCTCATCTGTATCACATAATTCAGCACTTATTCAAAACTGCTTCGTGTTACTTCACAGTTACAGGATTTCTTCTATTATTATTGTTAGGTTACAAGGATTTTAAGTCCAGGATTATAACATACATTTACATTGTGCTTTGTCTGGGGCTAATAGTTGGTACGTGCTTAATAAAGGCTTATGGAGTAATAGAATGAGATTTATAGTGTATCTGTAAATATTAGAAGGGCCCTGATAACTCAGTGAACTGCTTTTATGTTGCAGTTTATATAGCTATTTCCCTGTTGATGAACATTTAGGTTGTTTCCTGTTGCGTAAACAATTCATTGCTTATTTTTGAGCCTGTCATTTGTGAAAGGTAATTTTGTTCCCTGTAAAGCAACCAAATTCTTAATCACTCACTGTCTATCCAGCAGTTATTCAATATTTGTGATACTGGAAGATAGAGCCTCCTTCAGGTGCATTGTCTGTATCTTGTGCTCTTGGCTGTGTTCCTATGTCGGTTTTTGCTTTGATTTCCCATTCCTGATGTGATATTTTATTTTGCTTTAAGGATAAGAACAAGAAACTCCGTCCCCTCTATGACATTCCATACATGTTTGAAGCCCGGGAATTTCTGCGGAAGAAGCTCATTGGGAAGAAGGTAAGCGATGACAGAAACCTATTTGCGAATAGTTGTGTGTTGTTTTAAGCTGGGCCCTTGTGACGGAATCCCAGAGACCAGCAGATAGATGACTTGCCTCCCCCAAGTCAAGCGATTTTGCTTTGATAGAAAGAGAGGCGTGCCTCTGTCTCAGGAAGTGACATCCCTCGGGAGAAGTCTAAAATTGGGGCCCTGACCACAGTGTGATTGCCAAGGCGCTCACGGCGAGTTCTTTCCAGGGTCCAGGCTCAATTCCAGTTTCAGTAATTGCATATTGCCCTGAGCTCCATTCACTTGGCTCTCTACTTCTCTCTAGCCACCTCCATTAAAAGTTGGGGCTGTGGGATTTGCTGGGGAAAGAAGGTGGCTGCTCTGTACTGCCTTCCCTATTTCTGTGGAGAAGAGGGAGCCTGCCTTGGTGGGGAAGAGAGCATGGTTTCCTGGTGGTTCTTGGGGAGACTTTCTGGTGGAGCCCAGAGGCCCTCAGAGGGCATTTCCTTGGGTTGTCAGAGCAGAATGTTCTAGGAGCTTCAGAACTTGCCGTTCTGTTGAGTGGATCATTAACCTCTGACCTTCTGCTGACTTCCCTTCGACCTCCCCACCCTGCCTGTGCCGGGCATTTCTTTGTGTCCTGGCTAAAGAGAGGGAATGAGTTGGGAGTATTTCCTTCAGTAATTGAAAGTTGTGGAGAAGAACTGTGATTTGTCTTCTCCTTACTCCTTACTTTGTTTTGGTGGGAATTCTCCCAGGAAATTGTTATGTTTTTGGCCAGCTTTGGTTGTGGGTTCAGAAAGGTCAGGCCATTTGGTTCTAAGTCTGGCTTCAGCATGTTGAAGCCATATTAGCATTCTTTACCTCCATGCAGGTTTTTAAATGATGGGAGTTGTGAGAGGTTTGTCAAAGTAGTGTAAAAATAAATATAAGCCATTTTATTATATACCATAGTCACTAGAATGATAAATTATAACAAGAGATTTTGAAGCTGGGCATAAGATGAAATTGCTAATTTTGAGGTAGAGACACCAAACTGGATTCCCTAACATGAGTATTAAATCTCCTCAGGTTCCTTCAGAAAATAGGCTCATTTGTCATTGTATAAAACTTGACAGAATGTTGTATTCATTCATGAGGTGTAGTGCGAAGGATGGCTTTAAGCCTCTTTCAATTTCTAGATCTCCTGTTATCTGATCGAATGTCTAACATCTCTATTTCACCAAGTTGATACCATATCACTCATTTACTGGCTCATAAACAATGGCATAGAGACAAGCACGGAATCCCATTCCCCACCCCGCCAGCCCCCGTACGTACGCGTATCTATTGAAATCCATCCAAGAATCACATTGAAAGGGGTGGCAGTGCATAGTCACTTCGTGGGCAGCCAGTTGTGTGGCCTGTGTTACGGCCTCCACCTGCTTGGTTTGAATATTGCCCTCCCAATTCGATTCTGCTTCATCTCTGGGAGCATAGATCACAGCTCAGGGTAGCAGCTGCTGAATGGTTTTAGGTTAGTCCAGGGCCCTGCTCTCAAACACTGTGTGCCTGCTGGGCCTTTGTGAAGTCCTCCGTCTCAGGATAAAAGAACTAACCTCCGGTGTCAGATTTGGTGGCGATTCTTAAGCAATTAGTCTCCTTCTTGGTGGGAGAAACCTCATTTACTGGTGCCTCTGCATCAGAGTTGATTGGATTCTGTTGTGCTGAGCCCAAGTTTTGTCCCCCACGGTGACACTGTATAAATGATGAATACTGTATCCCCGCATAGGGAGAAGGACGAAGCTCAGCTCTGCTGGGCTAGAACACTCCTGATGCAAACTGCTTTTCCTGACTCGCCACCTGAAACCACTTGCCTGTCTTCTGGGCCCATCAGTTGCAACAGCAAACACCCATGTGCTCTGGAGTCTGGGAGCAGACAGGGCAGTGGCTGCCTCAAGGGGATAGCCCGCACATCATCACACATTTCTGCCAATTCCCTTCAGACCTCTACAGCTGTTGAGAGCAGCATGTAGTGATTAAGAGGCACCGAGAGGGTGCATGCGGGCCTGTGTGTGCCCGTGTGCACAGAAGCTGATTAGGGCTGCCTGTCACAGCTTAAGCAAGATAATGGAGGTAAAAATCATCTTCTCTGCCCAGACTATTATTTGACCATCCAAGAGAGTCTATAATAAGACAGTTTGGAGGGATTTCTAGAATGCAGAGAAATAAGATTGAAGGTGAAGCGGTGCAGTGCTTCGTTAGATTCAGTGGCCTCCATTTCAGTTATGGAAATGCACTTTGGTTCACTCCCCAGATTTAATTCTGGCTAATGCCTTAAAAAGTAACCAGGCACCTCTCTGAGTCTTGGTTTTATCATTTGTGAGCTGGGAATATTATTTGCCTTTCCTCTCATGGATGAGATTCCAGCATAAAACTAGTCATTCATGTTTTTCCAGATGCCTATTAAGATTTTGTTTTGATTAATGATACTGATTTCATGTAGAATCTAGCATAGCCTGACTTTTTCAGGTGAGGTCAAGAGGTGTGAATCGGTGGGCAGCTAATTTGCCCTTGCCCAGATTTGGGTGTTACCCTGATACCCACTTCCACAAAATGAGTATGCACTTATGTTAGAGTATATATTTGTGTGTGTGTTTGTGTTTTGTGTGGTTTGAGGAAGAGGTAGAATACGTGTATATCCTGGAAGAGTTTCAGAAGCTGTCTGAATTGCCACACTGCCTGGTCGAATGCCCTCCCCATCCCCTGTTTACCATCTGCCATCTGTGCATTCACTCAGATTTGACTCAGGGAATATGCATGGAGGAGAGAACTGTCTTACTAATTTCTTCTGAGGTTCTTCATGGTCCCAGTGTAGTGGACACATGGAATCCTTGGTAACTTCAGTATGTCCTGTAGTTTTCCAGAATGCCATCCTTACTTTGTGTAAGATGATGAGATTGTGATGCCCTTCTAAGAGAACCAGAGCTACAGTCCTGTTGTGATCGCAAGAACAGCTTCTTTCTCTGTGTATTTTTTTTCCTTAATATTTAGAGACTGTCAGCCCTGGGAAAGGAAGAGTTTGTATGTCGAAGTCATTTTGCTCCAGTGGAATAAGGTGATGGTAGCTGGGAATCTTCACTGGGAATTTCCCACAGCTATTTCATAGAATCTCTAAATATTTTTTAATCTGTTTAATACAGCATTTACAAATGACATGTGAATCACTGTAACTTCTATCCCTTGATTGTGGAATTTTTGTCACCATGGGAACCATTGCATTCAAAGTTGTAACTTGTTTGGACCATTGAAGGGTCATAAATGGTGGATGAAATGAAATTCCAAAAAGTAATGAAGCTTCAGCCCTGGCAGTAGGAAGATGCTCAGTCCAGGCTGTCCTGTCTCTAGAAGTTCTACCCCTACCCCGACCCTCCACCGGTTCATCTATTCCCTAAAGATTTTACCACTGTTTTTGTTGAATAAGTAAATTGTGGAATGAGACTCCTTTGTAAACCAGTAGCTGACTTTGTGTGCTTTTTATGTCATTAAATTTTGTTCTGTAAACTATGCAGACTCTTTTTAGGCACTCGAAATTAGGTAGTTTTCTTGATAAATGCAGACATTTAGAAAGTTATTGGGCTATAAATTAGGGAATTATTGCTTTAGATTGTTCTTTTTTTGGAAGCCTATTTTACTTGAGGGTCATGCTTTTTGGGGGTGTGGAGCTTTTGGGGGGTGGGTGGGAATGATTTCCGTGTGTGCCAGACTTAACAATTCCAGCAGGTTCAAGACCGAACCTCATGAAAAATCTGTTCTCACTTTTTAGAATGGTTGGTGTAGTATGTAAACGATATTATCTCTATTCTGAGTTAATGTGCTTTTATGAGCCAGGCTGGCAACCCAGGCACTGTTAATAGCCTTGCTTCTCTGGGATAAAATATTCTGAATGTCTAAGTCGACTATAGAAGATAGAGCTCATTTGTTCTTTGGTGGCTACCTGTGTGTGATTTTCATGCCATCCCAATATGTATGTAGCATGAACTAAAGACTTGTGTTTTAACAGTACTTTATATAATGCTCATTTTAGCTTAAAAAGTTAGAGCTGTCATTGAGTTGTTTCTTCCTGGTAAACACTGGATTTTGTTTTCACTTTTTAAAATCTTCACCTCTGCCCTGAAAGATATATGTATCATTCCTATTTTATAGACATGGAAACCGAAACTTACCCCAGATGTCCATGCTTTTAATGATGATTCTGATGATAAAGGGCATCCGGAAAGGCCTGCTTTCCTGTTGTGTGTACTGACTGATGTGAAGATGGCCAGGGTCGGGGTGCTTTGGGGGTACAACCGTTCTTGTGTATGACACCCTACCTGCTGTGAGAAGTTGATTTCTCTGCCGCCACAGCATACTTGTCCACAGATAGCCGCAGGTGGTCAGAGCACCAGGGATCAACCCTCTGAATGCCTTCAGCCCTCTAGACATTATCTCATGAGTCTTTGAGATGTCCCTGTGAAATGATGTTTCCTCAGATTGCTCCTCCGAGAAGCCCGTGTCAGATTACATGATCTTCTTCAGTTCCACAGACAATGTGAGGTCATAACAAACAGTGTTAAGCCAGTGTGGAGCTCGATTTTACTTTCTCTGCCATCTCCTGGCAGAGGTGAGGCTTCTGGGAGAAGGGAAAGGGCAGGTTACTTCTTTTTTTTTTTAATCTTCAGCAGGGCCCCCCCACCCCAGGTTGAGGAACACACTCAGTGCTCCAGCCGCTGTGTGAGCCCTGGACCCTGAGGAGACCCCGTGTAGCCTTCTCAGCCGAAGCAGCAAGCACTCGCCCTAGCCGGTGGGTGCTCTTCAAGGGCGTGGGGCTTCCTTGAGAATTCATTCACTTTTCTCACAGGCTGCGTTGCAAATATACTTTTGCTGTATGTTAACTTAATCCCCTGTGTTAAGTACAGAGCTGGCAGTCTGGGGATTCTTGTTCTTAATTACCTCTGATGCAGTTTAGCTTGGCTTTTATAAACATTTCCTTTGTCATCTCCACATTTTTCACTTCATATTAATGTGATTCACTCACGCCATGGAAAAGTCCTCTACATTAATGATCAAAACAGGCCCTAAGGTTGTGAATGCATTGTGATTTAAATTGACAGGTTTATGCGAGGTTGCTTGTCCTTGCCTTCTCAGTGCCAGCTGTTACCATCAGTGTGGCTGTAAATTTTTTGAATAAATGGCTGAAGATATTCACCAAATCGAGATGTTTTGAATTGGCTCGTGTTTTCTGACCATGCCTTTTCCGAGTAAGACTTCTCCCACTTAGATGGGACGGGAGCATGTCAGTGCACCACTGGAGACCAAGGGTCACTGGAGATGCCATTGACCTCTTGGCTGGACTCATCAGCTCTCTTGTCTGGTGTAGGTAATTAACAGAAATGACTGTAGAGTTTCTGGAAACTCAGTTGTTCCCAGCAAGGTAGCATTCTCCTGGCTGCCACTTGAGAGCTTTCTTGATGAGGTTTTGGTTTTGTTCTGTCTGTAGGTGGGGCAGAGCACCTTTGTGCTTTAGGGACCGTCAGGGTGTTGAGCTGAGCACGTAGCTCTTTGGTGAAGTGTGGTATTTGTATGAAGTATATTCTTATGCCTTCTTCAGAAAGGACATCTTATATAAATGAAGAAACCAGAAATTGAAACTGCATTCCTGGAAATTTCTTCTGTAGGCTCACCTGTGGGAAATGGTTTATTAGGCACCAGGATCCTCAAGATCTCCTGTCTCTGGGTACTGTTAGACCTTACTTGGTTTAGAGACCTTCTTCCCTGGACTCCCAGGTTGCTCGTAGGTTCTGGTAAGAGTCCTCACCTTTATAACTGATTCTCAATTGGCTTGTCTTAAGCCACCCACTCCTGATCTTTTCAACCAAGATTCTGAAATATCGTCCTTGGGGCTGGAACTTTCCATGCCTGTTCTCTGCAAACAGGGCTTTTATTTTAGGGGGAGATTTGTGCTGAATCAGCTCAGCTGTGTTTGGGGGTAGGGAGAGGACAGGCTTTTTTTCCCTACTTTAAAAATAACCCTTATGTGCCAAAAAACCCTATAAAATGTGCTGAATTGCAAATCTTCCAACTTCCTATACCTCCTGGTTTACAGCGAATAGCTTCTTTTGAGCTTGGGCTCAGTGATAATGTATAGAATATCTTACAGTGTGTGGAAGAGAGTAAAGTGAGACTACCCAGACGTGCTCTGTTGGGAAGCAAAGCCAACTCTTGTTATCTTTTCTCACAATATTTTTTCCCTAGTAGTTTCATCTTCTAAGGGTTTGTGTAGGGATAGTACATATAAATTTTCTAGGAAGAAAGGTTTTGGTATATTTGCAAAATCAGACATCATTCCAAAGTAGTGAGTCCAAATTTTAGGCATAGACTCTTTAGGATTTCTTTCTGTGGCCTCTGTTTTTGATGTGTCCAGAAAGTTAGGCTAATATTTCCAGTTGCTTGAGTATCTTTCCTAAGGACATGAACAACTTGTGGGTGTACAAAAGGGTAGTATGAACAATTGTCTGGTTCTAAGGTGGAAATTCCTCCAATTCGTTACAGTTGGGTGACTCAAGTGGTGTCTTAGGGCTTCATAATTGAGGTCATACGGTTGTGAACCCAAAGGCTATGCACTCCTTGTTTTAATGCATTTAAAATCTGAGCAAAGGTTTTGTTCTTACCGAATCAAGGTCTTTTGTTGATACCTAGAACTGCCTTCTTGCTTCCATTGACTAGTTATCTTTCCTCTGGCAAGCTTTCAGATATTCCTGTGTGTGTGCACAGTAGTGTCTGACTCTCTGATACCCCATGGACTGTAGCTTGCCGGGCTTCTCTGTCCATGGGATTCTCTAGGCAAGAATACTGGAGTGGGTTGCCATGCCCTCCTCCAGGGGATCTTCCTGGTCCAGGGATCAAACCTGCATCTCTTAGGTCTCCTGCATTGGCAGGCCGATAAGCACTGCAGTTCTACCCTATAAGGACTGCTGGCTTGGACAGTCTTTCCTGGTGATTTCATGATAATTGGTGTAGTGGGCTGAGTAGTGTCTCCTTAGAATTCATTTCCTTTTGGAACCTCAGAATGTGACTTTATTTGGAAATAGTTTTTAAAGATGTGATGGGTTACAGTGAGATCCTACTGGTTTAGGGTAAGGTCAAAACCCAAAGATCCATGCTCTCATCAGAAGAGGGTAAGACACAGACGGAAGGGCATAGGACAATGGAGATGGAGATGGAAGTGACGCAGAAGGGGCTAAGCCATGGAATGGCAGGGGGAGTGCCAGGAGCCCCCAGAAGCTGGGAAGAGGCTAGGATTTCAAACCCGAAGCTTCCCAGATTGTTACAGTCAGTTTCATTGTAAGCCAACCAGTTTGTGGTGCTTGGTTACAGCAACCCTAGCAAAGTAAAACAGTGAAAATGTAGGTTAGCCTCTTTATCTATCTGGCCAGTTGATTCCTGACTGGAGTTCTCGTTCTTTAGTTTTGTACTTTAGTGATAAGCTCCTTTGAAAAGTAATCCATCAGTTGGGGTTTTATGTTGATGTTCTTTCACCTCTGACCCTCTGCCTGTCTTGTATTTCTTACATTTTTTCTTTCCTTCCTTTCTTCTCCCAGGCTTTAATGCCTGTGATCTCCAGACCAGCTGACAGTTGATACAGAATAACCAATACTTGGGCTTCCCTGGTGTCTCAGTGGTAAAGAATCCATCTGCCAATGCAGGAGATGTGGGTTTGATCCCTGATCAGGGAAGATCTCTGGAGAAGGAAATGGCAACCCACTCCAGTATTCTTGCCTGAAGAACCCCATGGACAGAGGAGCCTGGCAGGCTACCCTCCCTGAGGTTGCAAAAGTCAGATACAACTTAGCGACTGAAAGATGACTACAACAACCATTACTTGAGCACATTTCTAGTGTTGTTGGCAGGCTCACCCGAAGACTTCTGCCTTGTTTCCCTTTCTTGAAGAATGAGTGCCGATGTCTATTTAAGAAGGCTGCTGTAGGCCCTTCTCTCGCCAGGCGTCCTCGTGTGAGTGACATCGTCTTTAAACCCTGCGTGGCAATCCCTGACGCACAGCCTTGATGCCCAGGGAAGACAGGGCGACCTGGAAGTCCAGCTACTTCCTTAAGATCATCCAACTTCTGGATGATTATCCAAAATGCTTCATTGTGGGAGCAGACAACGTGGGCTCCAAGCAGATGCAGCAGATCCGCATGTCTCTCCGCGGGAAGGCGGTGGTGCTGATGGGCAAGAACACGATGATGTGCAAGGCCATCCGAGGGCATCTGGAAAACAACCCAGCTCTGGAGAAACTGTTGCCTCACATCCGGGGGAACGTGGGCTTCGTGTTCACCAAGGAGGACCTTACTGAGATCAGGGACATGCTGCTGGCCAACAAGGTGCCAGCTGCCGCCCGTGCTGGTGCCATAGCGCCATGTGAAGTCACTGTGCCGGCCCAGAACACCGGTCTGGGGCCCGAGAAGACCTCCTTCTTCCAGGCTTTAGGCATCACCACCAAGATCTCCAGGGGCACCATTGAAATCCTGAGCGATGTGCAGCTGATTAAGACCGGAGACAAGGTGGGTGCCAGTGAAGCCACACTGCTGAACATGCCAAACATCTCCCCCGTCTCCTTTGGGCTGGTCATCCAGCAGGTGTTTGACAATGGCAGCATCTACAACCCTGAAGTGCTTGACATCACAGAGGAAACTCTGCATTCCCGCTTCTTGGAGGGTGTCCGCAATGTTGCCAGTGTATGCCTGCAGATTGGTTACCCGACTGTTGCATCTGTACCCCATTCTATCATCAATGGGTACAAGCGGGTCCTGGCTTTGTCTGTGGAGACTGATTACACCTTCCCACTTGCTGAAAAGGTCAAGGCCTTCTTGGCTGATCCATCTGCATTTGTGGCTGCTGCCCCCGTGGCTGCTGCCACTACTGCTGCCCCTGCCGCCGCCACCGCAGCCCCAGCCAAGGTTGAAGCAAAGGAAGAGTCGGAGGAGTCGGACGAGAATATCGGATTCGGTCTCTTTGACTGATCACCAGAAAGCAGCCAACCCGGCCAGCATTATTTGTGAAATGAGAAAATAAAGGCTTACTTCTCTTTAAAAAAAAAAAAAAAAAGAAGGCTGCTGTAGTCACAGGGCTTCCATCATTTCGACTTTGATCATTAGCATTTTGAAATATGGCACGCCCTGGGAGAAATCATTCTGGCAGGAGCTTTTGATGAACTATGCTCATCCCATTTAAGACTGATGAATAGGACATTAGGAATAATTAGCAGAGACCTGGTCTGCAGCGCCACATGAAACAGGTCACTTGCGTAGGTGTGTGCCACGAGAGCTGTGCCTGAGTTTCTCCTGGCACTATAGGAATCACAGTTTTTGTCTTCAATCTAGTCTTTTTGGACTGGATAATTTTTCTATGGCTTTGCCTTCCCTCCTCTTCTGGCTGTAAAAAGTGATTGGACTGGGCTGGGCTAATGAGCAGGTAGCCCTCTTCTGAAGACAAAGGTTGAATAGGCTTATTCTCTTTGACGACTTAGCCCCTAAAGCTTTGATCATGCCTCATCACTTGATAGTATAAGAAAGCCAGAAGAGGACGCCTGGTGAAATCAACTCATTTTTATTATTCAATAAATAGTTCTTGAGCAACTACTCCATACCACACCTTGTTCAAGACATTGGGGATGGAACCTTAGAAACACCTGTGCTCATGGAACTCATAGTCCAGAAAAGTCGCATGGTGGTTGGGTGCCTTTTGGGAGGTAAAATGTGAATAAAGTATCATCTCTGTCACAAGCTGCCTACAGTCTAACTGCGAGAAGGTTACATCAAAATGTGCAAAGTTGAATAAGAACAGATTTGAATATCTGGTGAGATAAGAAATGTGTCTCTTGGCAGGATTGGATTAATATTAATGTGAATTGTACAGATCATAGTTGTCTTTCAGAGACAGGAGAGGTCCCACCTGCTGTGTGACCTTATGCACTTAGTGGCTTCAGCGGCCTCTTACGTATGAATATTTCCACCCCTTGCTTCTTTCTCTGCCTTCAGATGTACTTCCAACTGCTGAACACTGGATCCTCAGATAGAGATGCCAGGAGATAGGTGTCAGCTATTAGGTCTAAAATGTAGTTTTTGGCTTCCATGTGGTTTTCTTCTGTGCCCACAAACCGCCTTGGTACCTTTTGGTGGTCTTAAATACTGTCACCACCCAGCCATCATCTCAAACTTTAGTATCGGCAATCTCCCCATCCCATTCTGCCACAGTTATCACTTCCAAATCTTCCTTTTCCCAGTGTTACCCATGGCTATGAGTCTGTGTGCTCCTTATCTCTCAGTTACTGCACTCTGTCTTAAGTGGTTCTGCTCCTTCTAGTTCTGCCATCTTTCACAGTGCTGTCAGAATTGTGGGCATTCTGTGGGCAGTCACAGACTAACCTCACAGACTCTCGTGTACCCAGATGCCTGCAGGAAAGCTCCTGCCTCCTTAAATGAAGAGAAAAGAAAACTGGTTGTGTATAAAATACCATAATGTCATTTAGGGATGTTTCCATTTCCAGTCTCACTTCCTACTCTACCCTCCATATGATACATCACAAAGAACTTCTCACCCTTGCATCGACGTGCCGAGCCCTTTCACAGCTTCCTGCCTTCACACTTCTTTTTCTGTAAGGATCTTAGCACGGTCCTCTATTCCTGGCTCCCTGTGTAATGTTGGGGCCCCTCCAACCTGTCATTCCCCTGTGCCGGTTTCTGGAGTATCCTTTCCCAGATCTGACCTCCCTCCCTCACCCCTATCGGGCAAAGAGCCTGTCTGACCTTTTCTTCAGCTCTCAGCTCCTGATGTCAGGAATCACATTAGGATCCCCCAGTAATAAGTCTCTACAGAAGCAGTGGAATTTGTCCTCCACCTGGCAGTTCTTAAAAATCGTAAGTCTTTGGATATAGAGAAGGGATGTAGAAAGCTCATCGCATAGCTCTGAGCTAGGCAGATGGTTTTTCTGTCACCTGTCTTCTTCAATTTCCTCATTCTAATATAGACCTCGAGCCCCACTCCAAAGAGACTTTAGGCGTAGCTCTGTCTGACAGATAAAAACCATGGCCTTACAAATAGGTAGGATGAGGATGTTTCTGGTGTGTTTTTCTGGATATGAGTTGTAGTTATTAACTGATGACTCCCCCTGACTGGCAGTGTGCTGGTTTTTCTGTGAGGCACCCCCCTCCCCGGGGGCTGTTCCTGAGGCAGCCGGAGCAGTCACTCCTTGGTTCAGGAGGTCTACTTTAGGGCTGTTTCTGCGTCCTTTTGAAACCTGTGCAGCATTTGTAATTTGTTCTCTTTAAAAAAACGATTTTTGACAGAGGGGCTTACTCAACTAGTAGGCAGTAAGTGAATATTTTTCACTTGAATCCTTCATTATGATTTTAAACCTCTAAATGACAGATGCTTGATGGCCCCTGACTGCTGCCTGCCGTGCTCATTCCCAGGGACGTGGGCTCGGTAATGTCCATCTTCCCCAACATAGTCCAGATGAATTGGAAATAAATAAGTCCCTGACTGGCTCCACTTGGCCATTTCTGCGGCGTATGGCTTGCCTTATAGCTTGGAAGGTTGCTGCTGAGCCTGGCTCCTCAGAGCCTGTCAGGCTAGACTTGGATATGGGGAGGAGGTGGGGAGGACTGTTGAGCAGGAGAGGCCAGTTGAGCATGGGATTTTCCTGCCGGGGGCCTGTAAACCTGTGACACCCCTTGAGTGAGTAAGTGAAGTCGCTCAGTCATGTCTGAGACTCTGCGACTCCCTGGAAGTAGCCTACCAGGCTCTGCCATCCATGGGATTTTCCAGGCAAGAATACTGGAGTGGGCTGCCATTTCCTTCTCCAGAGGATCTTCCCAACCCAGCGATCAAACCCGGGTCTCCTGCATTGCAGACAGATGCTTTACCGTCTGAGCCACCAAGGAAGCCAAGCTCATTGTAATATAGACCTTGAGGGAAAGGAGGAGAGGAGGGAAGTAAATAGTGGAGTGACCTGGGCCCTGATTAGGAATTGGTGAAATCTTGCCACATGCAGCTAGAGAGCTGCAGAAGCTTCTTTACTCTCCTAGTGAGTCTTAAGAGCTGAGAGATGCATCCCTAACCAACCATATGGTCTGCACATTCTCACAGCCTCTGTTTCTCCATTTGTAAAATGGGCATGGTTATTTCAGCAGCTGTGACTCCTCAGGTGTGCAGGTATAGGGAAGCGATGGAAGCAGCCCGCTGCATTAGGGATAACTTTTGGGGTAGGGCACAAAGGGTGGAGCCGTGTAAGCTCCTCAGGATGGAAATAGAAACTAGCACCTCAAGTGCCGCCCTGCAGCCGCATCCACGGTTGTCAGCCTGCATCACAATGAACAGGAGTGACCTCAGAGGCCGAGAGATACACAGCTGAAGATTGTGTGTTTTCAAATTCTTATCCTTGGGGTGAATTTCTTTCTTCCAGTCTGCCTTGTTTTCTTGATCTGTAATATACAAAGGAATCTGCCTTTGTAAGATCTTACTTAAGAATCCAGAAAGGATCATTGGTCATCCTGGTATCTCTGATGAGACTCTCTGACGTAATGGGCATCTCCTTCCTGGGTTGGCCAAAAAGTTCATTTGGGTTTTCCTGTGAATACAGTCAACCCAAATACCGATCACTGTGTAGGGGAAAGGGCAGGCTAATTTCCCTTGCCTGGGCCAGATGTGGGAAAACACCATTGCCTGGTACCCAGGGACGTGAAGTACACCTAGTCCTTGTTCACTTAACCCCATGACATTGGATTATGGTTCCTTTTATTTCCTTAATTTCCTTGTTGGCAAAGGGGGAATGAACATTTTTTTTGCCCTGTTTTTGCTGAATTGATTGATCTACTTGATCTTTTTATAGTCCTTAGAGTTTAATTTTTTGACACCAAAGACATATTTTACTTCAAATAACAATATAATGTGAATACCTGCAGTAGCCAAAACACAAGATTTGAGAGGTGCTTTTAAATGTGTGAAGATAAATCTCTACCCCCTATATGGCGTGGCTTTAATTATCCTTAACCTACCAGACTCCTGCTTCCATAAGAGAAAGCTCGGAGATTGAATTCATTCTTTTCCCCTCTATACTTATATTACTGTTCTGGTCAGAGTGTTTTTTCTGTCTTTTCATCTGAAATTTAAAGTTTAAACTGTTATGGTTGGGGTCACAGTTTTCCCAGTGGGGAAAGCACCTCTTTTCTCCCTTTTCTGGAACCTGTGTCTTCAGCTGATTGTTTCCCTCTATCATTTGTCAGCTTGCTACATTTGGGGAACATGGCTTTGGAAACCAAATGTGTCAGAATGACTGACCCCTTGAGGTGGCCCAGAGCCTTTTCACATTTTCTACTAGTTTCTTCCATTGCCAGTGGCGCTGCCAGCCATGGGGAAGAAAAGCTGTGTGTGATTTGAACTCCACAGCATGGGAGGGTTTTTGAAGATGAAAGACAAGGATAAGTTGTATTGCTGTTCTTCAGTACTGCTGGTTTGGTGGTCGCTAATCAGAGTTTCTGAAGGGAAAATGGTAATACGATCACTGAGTCTAGATTTATTGTGTCTCTCTTGCTGTTCTGAGAGTGAACATGGTATTGATAGCCTCTCATATTTTCTCCTTTTCACACACCTACTCCCTCTTCCTTTCCTTCTGTCTCTAACCTTCTGGTGGTTTCCTTCTTCCCGCCTGTTCTGCCTTCCATTTTCCATCCCCCTCCTCAGAGGTGCTCAGACCCACAACACGAACAGTTTCAGAATTCTAAGCTTGTAGTAGCTCTCCTGTTCCAGTTCACACGCCCATCTGCCGTGCTGTCTGACTTGGCCATTGCACTGGATCCCTGGGACCTTTCTGGCCTTAACAGGGAAAAAGTGATTTGCTAAATGTCATCTTTTCTTGTTTCTGTTCTTCCTCCCAGCAGCATGGAACTTGGTCGATGACCAAAGCTGACAAAGCATCAGCTTCTGTCTGAAAAAGTCCACTCGGTTTGCTTGGCGATTCCAGTTTCTCCCTGGGCTTGGGCCGTCTCAGATGAGCTTAGAATTTGACAGGCTAGGTGATGCTGTGTACATTTTAAATTGCCTGCTTGAACCGTCACTTGCTCTGTTTTTGGAAAAGGGAAAGCATGCATGAGGAAGAAACTGTTGGTCACCCCTTCTAGCCAGGATTGGGCCAGGGTATGTGTGTGCTTGCTAGGTGCTCCAGTGATAGGTCAGCTCGGTACTACCCTGAGCTCAAGATCTTGTGGATGCTTGGGTATTGTACTCGTTAAGAAAAGAGAAACTATTTGGTTGACACTGGGACCTGCTTCCAAATCTGGGAACTTGTGTCTTCTCTGCATGGTCCTCCTTCCTGCAGTTGATACTTGGATTTGTTTCTCCCCCGACTGCAAGCCGTTGTCCCTGTCCTCCACCCCTCTGTGTCCAGGTTGATTTGGGGGTTCTTTCTTCCTTTTCTTGCAGAGATTCCTCTTTGCATTGATATGTATCTATGGCAAGGCAAAGATACTTTTTAAATTTAATTTTTAAACAGCCAGGAAGCCATAATTTGAAACATTTTTTGGTTGTTTTATATAACATGTTCTTTACTTTTTTAAAAAATAGATGGAGGTTTCATTTTTAGAAAGGACGTATATGGATAAAGCCGTGCATCTTTTTTTATTCTCCTGAAGACTTTCAAAGTCAAATCAAGAAATTAAATCTTCTTTGTTGTTTCATTTGCTGAAACAGATATTTTGAAGTCATTTGGCAGGAAAGCCAATATGGAAACACAGGATATTTTTGACAAATTATTGTATAAAATAGGCAGACCCTTAAATTAGTTAACATATCTTTTAGGCATTTGTTGGAAAGTCAATAACATTGTTTTAAGTTTTTCTTGTGTGTGTGGGGGTGCGTTAGTCTTACTTTTTGTGTTAGTTGAGTAGGTAATACGTTTAAAAGTCAAAGTGCTGACAAAGGCTGTGTTAATCAAAGAGCTCCCTTCCACCCTGGTCCTTCAGCAGTTCAGTTTACCCCTTCAGAAGTAACTAGTATTATCATTTCCTTGTAAATCTTTTCCAGAGATATTTTAGGCCAGTATAGACAGATGTGTTTGTGGGTGTATATTCTTCAAATACTGGTATCATAAATAGTTAAAATTTTATATATATTGCCCAAAATGATATCTTTGCATTTGTATTTCATTTTTATGTACTTAAAAGTACTAAAGAGTTTTTGTTGTTATTCAACCTAGTTTTCTCTATGACCATAATTTTTCTACTTGAAAGTGTAATTATGAATTCAGCTAATATTGGGGAGAATGTCCATTCTGTATGACAGTGTATTTTGGTTTTGCTGCTTTGCTATAAATAACACATACTGCCTGTTTTATCAGTGACAAAAGCAACACTTATTCACACTAAAAAAAAATATTTCTGAAAGAAAAGTTAAAGCAAAAAGAAACTACCACCCAGGGTAGCATCTGTTAATACTTAAGTATGTATTATTCCAATCTTCTTTTTATGCATTTGGGTATTTGCATAATTTTCAACTTAGCTAATAATTATATGGTACTTAGTGTTTTGTAACCTTCAATATGATGGTTTCCCTGTATCATTTAAATAGACTCTTACACGAGGTACTTTTATTATTTAACATCAGTTGAGTATTTAGTCAATATCCTACTTTTGGCTATTTGTCGTGGTTTAGCATATGGACTTTTGGAAGCAAAAAGACGTGGGTTTGAATCTCTGGGGTGGCATTACCTAATTCAGTCCTGTCATGAGCATTAAATGAGGTAATATATGGAAAGTACTTACTGCAGTGCTCGGCACATTTTAAGAGCTCAATCGATAATAGCAAACTACTGAGTCAGGGCTTGGGAAAATGAAGAACAGGGAGCAGTATATAATACGACAAAATGTGAACTTGTTCTATTCTGTGTCCTGATAAGGTTGAATGAGAGAAAAGGAAGATGGCCATTCATTTTATTTTCTTTGGCCTCTGTTGGCTTGAAAACCAGTCTTAAGAAGATGACACTGAGTTGCTTTCCCTTCTTTTTAAGAAATCTTTTTGATCCCCAAGTGCCCAGTGGCCCTGGTTTGTATCTGCCTGACTCATGAGGAGGTGGGAGTGGGCCTGGGGAAGGAAGGGCCTGGGGAGAACTCTTCACATCCAGTTTGCTGCTTTTCTGAGATGCCTGGTACATTTTTTATAGCTTGATAATTTCCATGGGAACTGGCAGGAGATCTGATGAGAACTGAATTTTCTATGACCCAAAGTAAGCTAAATAAAGGACAAAGTATGCCCCAACCAGCATTTTTTTTGCCCCCCCAGTTTCTCTGAGAGTCTCAAACTTGAAATCCCAGATTGAAGTCTCTGTCTCCTGCACTTACCTATTCAAGAAACAGCTGTTTCATTGTCAGTTAGAAATAAATGTTTGATGTCCTGCTTTTCAACTCCCAAATGAATGCTTAGTTAATCTAACACTTTAAAATATTATTGCCACTTTGATTTACTTTTAAAAGGTTGAATTCGGAGATTGATTACATTTGTGATAATGCTATGAAACAGGTTCGTTCCTAACCCCGTAGGTAGCACATTTTAAGTACTTCACTGATGCTTCAGGTGATTTGTTATTCTTTGTATTATAGAGTGATTCTTCGTTTCTCAGAGCAATTAATAAGTTATCTTAATACTAAATAAGAGAACAAAATGAGGTAAAAATTTGGCGTTATTAAAAGATGTACGTAAACGGGTTATGAGTTCGTGTCATATTGTCATTTCTCCATAGTGTTACCCTTAAGGTTTCCACTGATTCTAAATGATGTCCTTTTTACAATAAAGTGCATATTAACCAAAATTGATCAAAAAGAATTAGGCCAGGTACATCCTCAGCTGTATTGTTATTTGTTGGTCTCTCTCCCCCTGCCCCACCTCACCCCCATTACAGGCCAGTTCTTCTAAGGACTAACTAATTTAGGGATAGGATTTACATTGGTTATATAGCCTAGAATGTAAATTCTGATCTACATTCATTTTTATTTGTGCTAGTCTTGTCATCACATAGTAGCACTCCCACTGCTAGGAAAAGATGGATTCCTATGCAGTTTGCACAGATAACAAATCTCCATCTGCATTCCCGTTGGTATTTTACCTGTTTGAGCAGTGGAGTGTCTTCGTTTCTAGTAGTTCTGCTCATCTTGCTACTGTTGATCATCTTATTTCCTTAGTTCTTCACTTGGCAAAGCTTTTCAGATCTCATTCTTGACCCTTCTTCTTTGAGAGGGACCCCACTGACTTTCTTCTCAGGTTAAGTATTTACCAAATATTTTCTCTGGTTTTTGGAATGTGGTACACAATCACTATAGACTTGTAAGTTACTTTTGAAAATGGGGAAGTAGGAACATGCAGGCACAAGTCAGTTGATTCTAAGCCTGCTGGAGAACTGGACCTGGGAAACCAGGCCTCTCCTGTTACCAGTGACACACAGGTTACGCTTTTGGTGAATGTGACTATTATCACTTGAGACCACACCGTAACTAAGATGATCTTTTGTTTTCCTTCTGTGATTTTTGTTTGATTATAAAAACAATGTATGTTTGTTATATTAAGTTTGGAAAGTATAAAAGAAAATTAAAAGTAATTCAAAGAACTGTTAGCATTTTGAGATTTTCTTTGATTCATATGTACACAGATTATAAATAAACCTATATGTCAATTTACAGCATAACCTGAACATTTCCTCACAAACTTAAATGAAATTTTTTGAAGTGATAGTTGCAGTGGTTATGTAATTTTATTTCATGATTGTGTGATAATTCACCAATTTGTGTTCATCTTAACTTTTTTGAACTATGGTGCTGTGGCTTTATGTTTTGATAAACATACTATACTGTATAATCAGCTAGATTCACTAGCATGAAAATCAGGCTTCTCCATGTGGGAGGATCTAAAGTTAAGGGCAAAAAAGCTTCTATTTATATATAATTTATATATAATTATAATTTGTATATAATGTCTATTCATTGATGTTGAGTGCTTTATTTACATAGGATTTGGCCATTTAAGAAGTATAATAGCTTCCCCCCTTTCAAGTCTCTTAGATTTTTCTCATTTAAAATCAGACATCTGTTTCTCGAGATTTTAATTATTGAATTTTGAACTTTTATTTTTTTTTCCATAGATTTCATTTAGTCTAGTTCTTAATGCTTAATTTTAACCTTCTATTATTCCCTTATTTTAGAGCAACTAAGCAATAGAATAGGTTTTTTTTTTTCTATATATATTCTTGCTTATAAATCAGCAGGAGATATGGCAATAAGCTGGATAGTTCTGGAGAAAACCAGAAACAATAACCAAAGTTGGAAGTCTTTCTCAGCGTTCTCATGGATTACTCCTTCAGCCACCTGCACTGTATCATGTATTTAAGGGTAGCTTCTCAGACTTGCAAGACCTTAGGCTTCTTAGACTGTAAATCTCTCCAGGCATATAACAGACCTAATTTACTGAAATGACTTTTTATTGTGGATTACTATTTTTGTAATTTCAACTCTTACTTGTAGGATTTAGTGGTTATAACTTTCATTGAATTGCTGTTTAAGTTTTGGTAATTCATGTAACTTCTCTGAATCTGCTTTTTCTTACATAGTGGTGTATGTTTGCCCTAGGTAATAACTGTGATTACTTTCATTTGGTTTAAAATAAAGTCATTCATTTTACTTTATGCCTTAAAAGCTCAGCTAACTAAGAGTTGGAATAAAAAAATAATCTCAATGTAATAAAAATTTTAATCATTAAAAGTAACTTACTACTGAGATATATCTTCCATTTTCAGTCTTTATAATAAACTAGCCTGTTCCAAATTGTATGAGTTAGCCGTTTTGTATTGCAGAAGAGACCCTTCTTGCATAATTTTTGGACAGATTATATAATCTTCCAGAATAACTGTCATGTTGCAAATGTTATTAATGTTATTAATTCCCCCTGCTCCACAGCCCAGACACCTCTAAGCAGTTAAAATACAGTCTCACAGTTCAAGAGAATCGAGAATGTGTATTTTTTTAAAAAAATTCTCACAGATAGATTACCAATATATTGTAGAATTATTAAAAATTGGTTATGGGAGTTGCTTGTTAGATCAGTGCCAGTTATTGGGTTGGCCAAAAAGTTTGTTTGGGGTTTTTTGTTACAGTTTATGGAAAAATCCAAGTGAATTTACTGGCCAACCCAATAATTTTTCTCTTTTCCCCCATCTGCTCCAGATTAGGGTATCTCTAACATGCCTGTCATTTCCTATTAACTATGGGATTTGTTTCCTAGACTTTTGAGCCTCATACTTACCATTGGATATTTTAGTGATTACTGTATTATGCTTATTGTGATATGTACTCAAAAGAATTTTTATCAGATGTCACTAGAATGCTCATTTTATTCAATGTTTCTGTTTCTAGCCTCTGTCCGTTACAACCATTTGTTACGCAGGATGTACGTATGAGTGGGTCACTTCATTTGATTCAAACATGCCTGTGCATCTTAGTGTATCTTTTACAGAGAAAATAGACAATATATTCAATATGTTATGGACCATCCTTTCTTTTTCACCTAAGGAACCTGAATTTTTTTTTAATATATGCATTACTGTTCTGTTTGATTTCATTCATATACATACATATATATGAAATTTAGCATGTATGTATTGCAGTTTTGTCTGCCCTTTTTGTAATGCAGTAAGTTTGATTTCTATTTCCTACACCTACTAGATGTTCTGAAATGTTTTGAATGAAATGAAATGTTTGGGCTTCAGACCATTCTTTTGAGATTATTCAAGAAGTCTCTCTTTGGGGTGGTTTGCCTAAAGATCTTGGCTACTGATTGCAATAAACTCTTGGCTATAGATGGATTCCTCAGTTGCTGATTTTCTAGTGTTTGGAGGTTGGTACTGTTGTGTGATCCAGGTGCTTCTATCAGGATTCTACATATGCTCACCAGGCATTTTCCTGTTACCCTCTAGACCTGCTAGAAGTTTTAGCTTAAAATTCTTTCCCACAGACTTGTCTAAACTTCTGTGGTGATGCTACAGTGGCAGAATATTGTTAAATATCCTCACGATATTCTTAGGCTGGTCTTTTGATGATCAGATTAGTAAATTTATAGCTCAGACAGTTATGTAATGACTAAACCAATTTTCCTATTTTGAGTTTATCTTATGTGCTAAAAGACATGGGGACTTTTCTTTAGTAGCAAAAGAATAAAAAAATCTTTCTGTGCTAAGTTATGGAGGAGGGCTCATTGGGTCTTTCTGTTTATTCCTGTCCTTCTGTGCTGTAGAATAATTCATCGTTCATTTTCCGCTGTGCAATTGGTGCAGGCTGGAGAGGAATTGGGTCAGCTGGTATGTAGACCATCACATAGAAACGAGCTCACGTGACCCATCAGAGAGTGATACATTGCTGTGGAAATCAAGGATGTATTCAAACAGGCTAAGTCATGAAGATCCGAGGATCCTTGAAACCGTGTTACAGTCTGGTTCATTGTGAGTGAGTGTGTGCAAGGAAACTGGAAAGCAAATGCAGCCAGTGGGAGGCTTAAAGCTTTACAGGGATTTCATACTTTGAAAGAATATTACCATAGATGGTATCTGCATCATTTTTGCCATTTTAAACAGTGCCTGAGTGCCTGTGCTGTTGTCCTGATCACATGATCTGTTGGGAAGAAGATTGCTTTCCTCAGAAATGGCTGGCTGGTTGTTTGTTTGGACCATCTCCCCAAGACTTAGGCCCTGAAAGATTTCTTCTTCCTCTTCATGAGAGAGTGGTGCTTTTTATTTTTTTTACATGGATTTGGTTGAAGTTCTCTGAACCAGACAGGTTGGGAGATTCAAATATTTCTTTTATGTGATTTGACTCCAACTGTTTAGTTATTTGTGTTAATGATAGTAGCTTTTCTGCATATGGCATCAGATAGAGCCTTTCTTTTCTCAGCTGATTCTCAGTTATATTTTCTTGTTATAAAAAATAAGATTATTTTTATCATTATAATGAGATTTTATTAAAGTGGTTCTCAGTGCACTTGCTGTTATGGCTGCAGTCTCAAAAGTATATTTTCATGGATAAACACAATATGGTATATGAACACACTATATACACTCTGCCATAGAAAGAAATAAAGTACTGACATATGGAGCAACCTGGGTGAACCTGAAAGCATAATACCACGTGAAAGATGTGAGACATGAAAGACCACTTATCTTATGTTTCCATTTAAAGGACATGTTCAAAACAAGCAAATGGGAAGAGGCAATAAGTAGATGGGTGATTGCCAGGGGTTGGGGAGTGAGTGCTCAGTGAGTAAAGGGTTTCTTTGGGATGACGAAAGTGTTCTGGAATTATAATGGTGGTGGTTGCACAGCATTGTGGATATAACAAAATTTATTAAATTGGTAAACTGTTGACTGTTGGCAGAATGGCTGCTGAATGAAGGACAAGGAGTAGTTGGTGTTTCCTTCTTGATGTTATTGCTGGTTGGCGTCTTATCCAGTGAGTTAAGTGTGGGTGAGAGTGGGGATGGGGGTGGCTGCTGAAATGTGTGAAGAGTCCCCTCATTAAGGGAAGCATCTACTTGTCTAGGGATTTGCTAATTCATAGAAGTGCTTTGGATAATTATCTTTATGTTCTCATTATTAATGGGAAAGCAAGACATTTGGTTCACATGCTTGATTGATTTCACATTTGTATGTTTGCTGTCTTTTGCTTAAGAAGGTAATTTCAGGTTTTGAAATTTTACTTTCTTTCTTTTTTGGAAACTAGTTCCCAATTTGTTGACTAGATGTGGCAACAGGCCTTAAACTGATATTTGCTGGTTCATATAGACCGAAGTTCTAGTAATAGGAGCAGTGACTGTGGAGGCAGTTTAGTGGTACACCCAACATGTTCTGTCATATTTCATCACCTTCAGATTATCTGCTGCTGTGAGGCAGTGTTTCATCACCGCTAGTTCTTAAACCCTTTGCTGATCTGTGTGTTATGTTAGGGGCTTCCCTGATGGCTCAGCGGTAAAGAACCCACCTGCATGTAGGAGATGTGGGTTTAATCCCTCAGTTGGGAAGATCCCCTGGAGAAGGGCACAGCAACCCACTCCAGTATTCTTGCCTGGAGAGTCCTGTGAACAGAGGAGCCTGGCGGGCTTCAGTCCATGGGGTAGTAAAGGGTTGGACATGACTGAAGTGAATGACCATGCACACACACATTATGTTAGAGCTAAAAATGGAAACCCCCTGGGTTGTCATCAGCCTTTATTGACTGTACCCTGATGATGATGGGAGAGAGAATGAATTTGGTTTATCGGAGTAGAAAATCTGTCTGTCTTCTCTACTAATGGGAAACAGGGTTGCAGGGCATGAATTGAGGATGGAGCACAGCCCTTCAATGAGTAGCTCTTGGATGTAGGAGTAGAGGAAGAACAGCAGGGGAAGTCTACTGTAAAATGTTGGTGCTTAGTCAGTGGTCAGTTGGTAAAGTGGTATTTCATGTCCTGCATCCTATGAGGCATCGTGTAGCAACCTCAGCTATAGGAATTGCTGCAGATAGTTCTAACAAACATGGACCAGTAGTATCAGACTTGTCTGTCAGTGATCAGCGTGCCAAAATGCAGTTCCTTGTTACGTGACAAGTAGGGAAAACATATGGCAGGCAGGTGGCGGCGGCAGCATCATTATCAGCGCACAGTGAGATTGGCAGTTCATTTGCAGATAGTGATGCCCACCTGCCATGGAAACAGCGCACCACTGGGCATCCGGAAGTGTCCTTCTAGCAGTGTTCTGCTGGCCCTGCATCATCCTTACTGGTTGGCCTGAGTGGTGACCCTGGAATCATCCTGGGAATTAGTCAGAAATAAATGTTCAACATTGAAATCTGGTTAGAGGAGGCCAGGTTTTTTTGTTGTTTTTTTTTTAATTACGTGTTTCTGTTGTCTATTTTATTCCATCTACCACTGGTTTATATTTTTAACTTACCTTTTTCTCCTTCAAATGTAATTTTAAATCTTAGAAATTTATGATGTGAAAAATTGAATACAAGGTTACAAGGTAAACCCTTGTAACAGTGTTAGGTAAGTTCCACCAGATTGTTTCTAAGTATGTCCCTGAATTCTCCCAAATGAGATTATAGCTACCATTGTGTCTTTGCTTTTTAAAATTTGAAAACGTTGCCATAGCAGAAGATACAGATCTCCCTTGTTTTCAACAGCTACAGCATATTTATCGAGACATGCTTGTAATAGGGAAAAAATGGCCATGCTTACTGCCAACTTGGAACTTGGGCTAGTGCGAGAGTTTGATCACAACTTGTAATTATGCATTTGTGTTAAACCACCATGAATGCAAAGGACAGAATGCTTGTACATACGTCTTTGTTTCTATAGAACTATATTCCCTGAAGTGAAATTGCCAGGTCAAAAGACACTGCATATTAAATATTAGTACAATTGCCAGTTTGACCTCAGAAGATGTACCCATTTAGGTTTCTGCCAACAGTAAAATTGTCGCTTAGAAATGCATATGAAACTGAATGTTGATTAGATAAGAGCATGGACAACAGGGATTAAATTCAACTGGAGAACTAGGTAGAGGTGGGGGATTATGGTGGAACACAGAAGTTTCCCAGAAGTGTAGACAGGCCTCCACAGAGAACTGCTTCTCATAGAGGGCTTCTGTCAGAGCACAAGACTTCCAAAATTGTGTGACAGTTTTATAGAAAGAGAGTGAGCTATAGACTACTACTCCATCCCTTTCTATAGCTGCCTCTAAGAATTGGTGACACAGGTCCATCTAGTTAGACTTGTGGTACCTAGGCATGCGGCATTAGTTGGCTGTCTTTAGGAAGCAGAAAAATAGCTATTTCATATCCTAGGAAGATAGAATGATTTGTCCTCCATGATCGAGGCTTCTACTCTGTTATTAATGGGTTTGGAGATGACTTCTAATGACTGCTGCCGGTGGGTAACCATCTATTTTCCTGGGAAAGTGATAGAAGTATGCTCTTGAATTCTTCAGAGATTCTGGAGTAGTCTGGGCTCTGCCTGGTTTATGTGGGTAGAATACCCCAAGTTTAAAAATATACACACACGCACATTTAATTGTTAGATGCACATTACATCAAATTTACCATCTTAACCATTTTAAAGTGTATAATTCAGTAGTGTTAGGATATTCTCATTCTCCTGCAATCAGTCTCCATCTTGCAAAACTGAAACTATACCCATTAAACAATGACTCCCTGTTCCCACCTGCCCCCAGCCCTAGGAACCCTGATGTACTTTTTTCTTGAAGTTTGACTACTCTAAGTACCTCATTTAAGTGGAATCATGCATTATTTCTTTTTTGTGTGTGTGACTGGCTTATATAATTTAGCACGACATCCTCAAGACTCATTCAAATCATAGCATATGTTAGACTTTCCTTCCTTTTTAAGGCTGAAAAATATTCCATTGACCACATTTTGTTTCTTCATCCGTGGATATTTGGATTCCTTCTCCCTTTTGATTCTTGCGAGTAGTGCTGCTGTGAATATAGGCTACAATCATTTCTGAGACCCTGGATTGAATATGCCCAAAACTGCTAGATCTTATGGTAATTCTATTTTTAATTTTTTTTTTTTAAGAACTCGAGAAATATCTTTGCTTTGTGTCTCTATATGAGTAATGGAAATTGAAGAATTGTGAGTCTGGGAGAGGAATTCTTTGTACAGCTGCTGAGAGGTAACTTCAGGAATCTAGGCTGTAACTGGTCCCTTTAACCTAGGTTTAAAATCCAGTGCTAACCACCTAATTTCCTAATATGTATTTGTAGGCTGGAGACTTGGCTGTGTGCATATACGAATACTGGGTTTTTGGTTTTTTTTTAAGGACCTAGATTTGAAGATGAACACAGATGCAATCAGGATGGTCTTTGATCAGTGTCTGTGTATAGTTTCAGACACCGACCTTAGGTGTTCCTGCTCTTTGCACTCTGTGCCTTTGATCAGGGAACTTCGTTTCATTTAGTAGGCCTCTATCTTATGTGTGCAATGCTGGAAGAGGAAGGTAGTCTAAAGGAAGGCTTATGATGGTAACACCTGACTATCTTGGAATCTTTTCTTAGCAACACAACCAAGAATAATTTATGTAACAGAAGAGCTATATCTTTGGGCTGTTTTTCTTTGTGCCATTGGCAGGTATTCCTTAAGAATTAGATTTTTTCTTTGTATTTCTCCTTTGAGGTCATGATACATTTCTCTTTGTCCAAGTTACCATTCTTTCACCTTTCATTAACTTACCTGAGTATATATTTGTTTCCTTGGTCTGAATGACTTCTAAATGCCACCCTGTGGGCATGCTGGAGAAATAGGTATGCCCTGAACTGTGGTGGACACAGGGTGGCTTTTCGGAACTGATTTTGCAATATCCAGCCCCCAGAGCATTAGGAATCGATCAGAACTCTTGCGCATACTTGAGCTTCAGTTTCTCAGTTTGGCTTTTTGGTGAGTGGCCTTTTCCTTTGTAGACTGGCACAGATTTGTGGAGAAAATATAATTTAACCTTTTTGTTTTTATCCATGTCTTAAAAGCATTCTTCTTTTCCTCCAGTAACATGACTGAGATGCCATTAAGCAAATACTCTTTCTTCATATCCCTGTGCTTCTCATCTTAGTTTTACTATAGCTGTTGTTTTCACGACTGGGTGACATTGTGTGTATTCTACACAAAGGCATGAGTATCTCTATATATTTGTGCTGCTTGTGTGGCTGGAACTCCTCCAGGGAGAGTTCTGGACGGAGTGATTTAATTTCCCCTGACTGCTGCTGACCTTGGAAATTTTGGACACGGATGACTGTGACTGACACTTGTATAGAGGAGAAAAAAGACCCACACTCACCCTTCACCCTCCAGAGGAAGGCAGTGGAGACGGTGGCTCTGAGGACAAGAAAGAAGAGACATGAAGGGGCCCCATGTGACAGTTTCCAGTAGTGTTTTGGGGGCCGTTGGCATTCTTGGGTGTGGATAGTGTGGTATGACAATTAGGTATCGGGATGAGTTATACCATGATGCGTAAGATAATGGTTAGAACACTGATGCAAACACAGGTTATGCTTCTCAGATGCATCTGTAGGTTTATAAGGACTTGGGAATCAAGAGCATTGATGAAAATACTTGTAACTGTGAGGTTACTTGCAAAGAGTGGTTTCTGTTCATCTCTGATCCTCCTCAGAGTTACTTGAAATATTTTCAACAGTCAGAACTTCCTCTCCTTGATGATTTTATATGTGCTTGTTATCTACCTTATACATAAACAGTGCCTCATTTCTGACCATGTTAATGTTCTGTTTTTGTCAGGGTGTTATCACTATTTCTAGAAATCATTGCCCCCAGCTCTAATGACCTCTTACATAAAATGTTTTCACATTTACTTGTGAATCTCATGCCTGGGTATGCTTCTAATTAAATATTTACCAAACTGAGTATTTATCAGGAAATAGTGATGTCCACTTAAATGAATGCCTAATGTCAGGTAGAGACTCTTAGCATCTCCACAGGCCCCATCTGAAGTTGGGTTTTACCTTTCCTCTCAAAACAGATGAATGCATCTGCCCATCCAACAAGGGGGTGGGAAGTAGTGGTTTCATTTTGTCAGAAACATCAAATAAGAGAACTCCTTGACTCTGTGCTCATCATAGAGGCTGGGAAGCCATGGAGGTTCATGTTCCATTGATGAAAATGAAATGTGCTCAAAATAGTTCTGACTCTGTGGGGAAGTTGGGAAGGGTGATTGTAGATCAGAGAAAGCAATATAAATACATGTGAATAAACAGCCAGCCTTAGCACCTAATTACAATGATTTTGAAGGGGGTGTTACCAAATACATCTAGGCTGGGTTGAAGAGGTAGGAGAGGATCATTGCTTATGTCTCCTTTTCTTTGCAACATCAATGTATAGTTTTTTGACAGTGTACTTGTGAAAATTCTTTTAATTTAAGACATGCCAGAGCTAAATGATGTCCTAGTGGGACACAGAGATTTCAGCTTTTGTCTGTGCTTATAAACATAAATGGTTCACATCTATCAGTTGCTCACTTTCTAATAACACCATACTCAACAGAGGCATTAGTCATAACTACAAAAGCAGGTGTTTCTTTACCATGAGTTTCTAGTTACCGTCTATTGAATACATTGGAAACATCAAGGTGAGGAATTCTAGACTTGGGTCAGCAAATCAAGGATAAAGTTCATCCACTGATTTCGTAGAGAAGTTACTCAAAAGTATCTTCCTCAAATATTGAACGGAATATATTCCACAATGACAGTTATAAATTGGAGGAATTTTCCTCCTTTGTGTACACATTTATTCACCCCTGAAATGTTTTTTAGAACCGAAAATTATATAAATACCTTGTCTTTCTAGTCTAATTAAATAATAGATTTTTTTTTTTTAGTCAGAAAATGAATGATAAACATTTTATTTTTTATACCATGTTTTTTCGTATTTGGTTTGAGTATTTACAAGGATTCCTAAGTATAAGATAACAAAAGTTCCTGGGAGAAACTAGAGAAGGATAGAACCACGAAAGGTAGGATCATGTTTAGAGGATTGAGGCTAAGACTCTGGTCCCTTAATGAACAGTCTGGGCATGTACAGTCCAGTATTGCAACTGCAGCTATAAGTGGCTGCACACTCGAAATATTGCTGGTCCAGACTGAGATGTGTTTTTCTTGCACAACACACACTGAATTTCGAAGTCTTTGTCAGTGAAAGAAAAGAAACCCAGTTCCTTAAGAAATACTGGTTATATGTTGATTTGATAATGTTTTGGGTGTTTTGAGTTAAATCAGAAATACTTTTAAAAACTGACTTTCTCTTTCTTTAATGTCACTGGTAGCTCAGCTGGTAAAGAATCCACCTGCAGTGCAGGAGACCCTGGTTTGATTCCTGGGTCAGGAAGATCCCCTGGGGAAGGGATAGGCTACCCACTCCAGTATTCTTGGGCTTCCCTGGTGGCTCAGATGGTAAAGAATCCGCCTGCAGTGTGGGAGACCTGGGTCTGATCCCTGGGTTGGGAAGACGCCCTGGAGGAGGGTATGGAAACCCACTCCAGTATTCTATCCTGGAGAATCCCCATGGACAGACGAGCCTGTTGGTCTATAGTCCATGGGGTTGCAAAGAGTTGGACACGACTGAGCGACCAGGCACAGCAGAGAGAATGTCAGTGTACCTATGTTGCTCTCATTTGTGACTCTTGTCGTCGTCGTCGCCTCCTGAACAACAGGGGTACATTTGACATCTCCTTGTGAAAGTTTAGCTTGTGTCCTAGTAGATAGCAGAGCTGGGAATCAGCGTGCCCAGAAGCAGGACCAAGAGACCCCTTGACAGTTTTGTTAGATGCTCATCCAATATCTAGATGAATGAGTGACTAAAATGTGTTTCAGATTTTAAGAAGATAATCTCTGATACTTTTAAAATAATTATGTACACTACTTGTTAGCAGGGAGAAAAGATCAAGAACGCATAAATTAAATACTGTCCTGTTATGCCCAGAGCAGATACCAACTTGGTTGCTCTCTGTTTGTTATCTTCCTGATTTTGTAAGGCAAAACACCTCTAGTAGCCTATTAGTTGAGATGATTCCCTACACTCTGCTTCAATTATCTTTGGTAAATACAGTCTCCACAACTAGTACCTGCCAATTAACCTGGAGAGTGTCTAAATAAGTACTAAATAGTGTATCATTCTTTAAAATAAGTCCTATTTATCTGTAAGTTGGGATGAATATGGATGAGGTACATACTCTTGTTTGCTGTGGCTCCTTAAGGAGAAAAGTGTATTTAATTGAGTGTTTCTGCCTAATGACTTAAAGTCAACATGTGCCTTATTTATGCATATATGTATGTGTGCATGTATTTATGTATTTACCTCACAGACACTTATCACCTACCATGTACCAGGCTCTCCTCCAAGAAAATCAGTATGTTTGTCTAAAAATAACTGACACATAGAGCTTATTATGAGTCAGGCCCTGCTCTAAATGTTTCATGTATATTAATGCATTTCTCTTCTAACAGTGAGATAGGTAGAGTTATCCATGTTCAACTGAAGCCAGAAGTGAGGTCACTTCTCCAAGTTCACAGAGCTCAGAGGTAGAACTGCTGGGAACCAAACCTGCAACCCTCCTGATAGCTCAGTTGGTAAAGAATCCGCCTGCAATACAGGAGACCCTGATTCAATTCCTGGGTTGGGAAGAACCCCTGGAGAAGGGATAGACTACCCACTCCGGTATTCTTAGGCTTCCCTTGTGGCTCAGCTGGTAAAGAATCTGCCTGCAATGTGGGAGACCTGGGTTCGATCCCTAGGTTGGGAAGATCCCCTAGAGAAGGGAAAGGCTAGCCACTCCAGTATTCTGGCCTGGAGAATTCCATGGACTGTAGAGTCCATGGGGTCCCAAAGAGTCAGATATGACTGAACAACTTTCACTTTCAAACCCGCAGCCAAGTGGCTCCCAGAGCCCATGCTCTTACCCAAGCTGTTGAAATATTTTGTTTTACTTACTTTTGTCTGCCTGCTGCCTTAACCAGACTTGCCCAGATGATGTGTTTTCTGTTTCCGTCTTGAGGATGACAGGTCACATGAGAGCGTTTTTCATGAGGTGGGGTATTTTTTTGAACATCTCTTTGTGGGTTTATGATTGGCCATGTGGAATAGTGGGTGGGATTATATAGTGATAGCCTCATGTAACAGCCCAGATTCAGGCTGTGGCCTGGAAATGTTAGGTATCTTTTATGCACAGGCCTTCAGATTATCATCAGCATCATAAAGTGTGCGGAGTTCTTTGGTGGTTTGACATTACTGAAGTATGATGATACTACTCACTCATCATCTAGTGAATTAGTTTCATGAAGAGTATCCACAGATTGAATTCCTTAGGTGTGACCTGAGTGTTTTCTGTTAATACTAAGCTGTTTTCAGACTTTATATGAGATTGGAATACAAATTTGGTTTTAAGTTCTCATCTTAATTCTCTGAACGGTCTTTGAAATTGTTTTCAAGGAGAATTCCACAATGGACCACGGAGGAATCAGATTGCCTGGTACCCTTTCTTTTTCTCTGAGAGTTTCTTTGGGGGAAAAAAAAAGTAATGTGCAGAATTACACTTTTCTTAATTTAAAGCTTTATCCCAAAATATCTTCAAAATATTTCTTCCCTCCTTCATGCTTTAATATATAGAACAGAATGGTCAACAGCTTGACCATGTGGTCCTAACCATCTCATTTAGTGTCCTTCAGAATTTTATGTCTGAAAGGGTTCCTGATTACATGTATCCATTCATCAAGAAAATATTCACTATATATGCTCCTACTGTATAAACCCTGTGATGCTATATAGCACACAGTGTCTGGCTAAATTGTCTTCTAGGATTCTTGAGTTCAGTGGTGCTCTAAAGTTCTAGTCTAGTGCTCTCATTTACCAAGTGAATTGCCTGAGAAAAGGGAGGCCCAGAGAGGTTGATGTGTGACTCATTCATAAGACAATGACAGGTGGAGTCAGCACGGAGCTGTGGACTCCTTGTGGGCCTTGCTGTAAGGAGGGCCAGACCCTGCCCTTGCGTCCCGTACATGTAAATTCTTGCATGTACCCAACGTTCCAGGAGCATCTTTGCTGGAAAAATGAAGGAAACGTTTGCATTAACCCAGTACTTCTTTTCAACTCATGCCATCCCATATGTAATCACCCACAAGCCCAAAATTCAGGTTGTGATTATTCAGATGAAGACTTTGATAAGATCTGCCATTGTTTAATTGAAACTGCTCTTTATAAAGTGATTGACAAGTCAGGGATGAGTATCTGGAGATGAGAAACTCCAAGGCAGGAGAGCAGAGCTCAGACTCCCCAGGAGAGGAACATAAATGCTAATTACACATTGACTTTAATTCCTGGTTTGTCATAGCTGTCTGCAGGTGTGCGTCTTGGCTGTGGGCTATTCTCAGGGCCTCATTTGTTTTTGAGATTTTCTTTAATAATGTTACCTCCCCCAATGAGCTCTTTAATCTCTGGCTTTCAGTTCTTTCTCTAGATAGAGGAAAAAATTAATTGGCAGGTGAATGTAGAATGTAGTTACTGGTTCTTTTGCTGATTGAAGAGGAAAGATTTGGGGGAGTGGGGTCTTTTCACTGATTTCCTTTCAAGACAGTTTGGGGATAGCATGCCTTTGGCTTGGAAGATGAGATGCGGAGCTCTTTGTTGCCAGCACACCCCTCACCACAGCCATCACCACCACCACTCACATGGCCTTCCTGGTGAATTAGCATGATTTCTGGGGAGAGCTGATGTTACTGTGTGCCATGTGCTTGCACTAATGAGCCGCTGCCCCACTCCCATCTCCTGAGGAGGAGGCCTGTCATTGGCAGATGCAAGGTAACCTTGAGATTCACTGAGTTTATTTTTAAGCGGGATGAATTATATTTTCCCCCTGCTAGTGGAACTGAGGACTTGAGCTTGTTACTAGATGGACTGGGTGAAAACACAAAAATAGGTGAACATCTCTACATACTTTTTGATTTGCCCCTTGATTGCCCCAAATTGGACCATGCCCACTGTTGGTGCGCTGCTGGGCCCTGAGTTACTTCATGTACTCCTGGGTGGGTACTCTTGAGGTTTAGCTCCTGTTTAGTGTTGATTTCCTGTGTGATTTTCGCCATAACTTCAAGTATCGCAGCCTCTTCCTTCTCCCAGAGGTTAATTATCTGCTGTTGCCAGAGGAGAGTTGCCAGAGAAGTTGGTCAGAATAGATAGCATGCATAGGACTCTTTCAGAGAAGGCAATGGCACCCCACTCCAGTACTCTTGCCTAGAAAATCCCAGGGATGGGGGAGCCTGGTGGGCTGCCGTCTATGGGGTCGCACAGAGTCAGACACGACTGAAGTGACTTAGCAGCAGCAGCAGCAGCAGAAGACTCTTTCCCTCCCAGGGATTGGAGTCAGCTGTGCTTCTGTGTGTGTTGACTGCCCATTCCTTGCCCTCTGGGCTCTAACAACTCTAATCAGCTGCATGTGGGGCAACTCTGAAAACCTCTTTGTTGGCGGTGATAGTTTTTCAGCCCTGCACCCACCCCTACTCCCTGTCTGTTCACATTCCTCACATTTATCCATCTCCTTAGCTTGGACAAAGTGATAAGGCTGAGCAGTAATATCAGTGTGGACCTCTGACCTGAGGAGTCCTCTTTATGATTTCTTCTGAGTTGTTGTATTATGACAGTACTTCTCATGAGAAAGATTTCCCTTGCCTTCTGTCCTTAATTGGCTTTCTCACTGATAGGGCTTCTTGTTGCTTTTAAAACGTGATGTAGGTAGAGTGAGTGATCTGACAGTCAGAATTTGGAGGCAGCTGTTCTTCTGAAAATTTCCATATTAATTTTTAAAATGGATTTTGGAGGAACAGGCAGTTTGAACGGATTTTGGTGGTGCTCACCAGCAGTGTGGTTGATGCTCATATATCGTGCTATCTTCAAGTAGCTCAGTGAGAACCAAAGCGGTTTTTAGGAAAGGTGGTTCTGGACTTTCGGGCTGTGAGGATGGCCTCAGGGTGCTTGCCTCCTCAGTACAGGTATATAAGCTCAGCCATGACCGAAGTCAAGTATATATGCCTTAATGCTGTGATGCAGGCTCTGTAGGTTTCCTGATGGACACGGCATGCCACTTTGTTTTGACACACAAACATGGTCATCTTGAAAGTTTTCATAAAGAAAAAGCATTGCTCCACGTGTTTGTGTCCCTATGTTTTGTATATACTAGGATTAGCCCAGTATTAAAGGTTCTTCTGGTCCAGTCCATCCTCCTCTCACCCCACCCCCGCAAAGTTCCCAAGTCCACCCCTATTGGTATTCAGTGTAGTCAGCTGTGTTGTTTTGATTCTTCTTGATGGTTCTTAACTTGGACCTTGAGAACTTATGGCAGACTGAAACTACATGTAGTTATTCTATTGAAGCATTTCATATTTTTAAACAGATTTTCAAAGCAGTCTGAAAAGGTTAGAGAGCTGCTTTACCAAAATGTCTAGGGATCCTCCAGGAATGTTCCAGATTTCTTCTCTGTCGACTGAAGTTTATGTGGGACCTTAAAGGTTCAGCCATTTGTCCTCTCTTGACATCAGTCATCTTTAAGGTTCTACAGCATCTTTTAGACTCAAAGTAGAATTGAGCAGAAAGTAAAGAGAATTTCCATGTCCCCGCCCCCACCTGCCCCCCCCCCCCCCCCCCCCCCCCGTCATGTACTTCCTCTTCTGTTATCAGTAGTCCCCCTCCAGAGTGGTAAATTTGTTATAATTGGTGAGCCTACCTAGACACATCATCATCCATGGTCCATCGTTTACTCGGGTTCACTCTTGGTGTTCTGCATTGTACGGATTTTGACAAATGTATAATGACATGTATCCATCATTATAGTATGATCCAGAATAGCTTCACTGCTGTCAAAATCCTGCCCCCACATCTGTTCATCCTGTCTCATCCTGCTAACCCCTGGCAATCACTGATCTTTTTACTGTCTCCCACATTTTTGCATTTTCCAGAATGTCACAGTTGGAATCATACAATAGATAGCTGTTCGATGGGCATTTTTCTCTTAGCAATGTGTATTTCAGATTCTTCCATGTCTCTTCATGGCTTGACAGTTCATTCTTTTTAAGTGCTGAATAGTATTCAGTTGTGTTCATGAACCACAGTTTCTTTACTCACTTACAGAAGAACATATTGGTTGCTTTCAAGTTTTGACATTTATGTATAAAGCTACCAGAAACATCCATGTGCAAGTTTTTGTGTGTGGACTTAAGTTTTTAACTGGTGGAACATATGGTAAAAGTTTGTTCTATACAAAACCATTGCTCAGAGTGGCTGTATTGTTTTGTATTCCCAGTAACGGTGAATGAGAATTCCATTTGTCCATACCCTCACCTCCATTTGTTGTCAGTGTTTTGAATTTTGGCTATTCTAATTGACATGTTAATAGTTGTCTTAGTTTGCATTTCCCCAATGACACGTGTGGGGCATATTTTCATATGCTTGTCATCTCTGTGTCTTCTTTGATAAGATATCCAAGTCTTTTACCCATTGTCACATTGAGATTTTGATTTTCTTACCGTGCAGGTTTAAGGGTTCTTCCTATATTTTGGATACTATAGTCCTTTATCTGAGCTGGCTTTTGGAGGTGTTTTCTCCAAATATGTGGTTCAACTTTCAGTTGTTTTTTAAAATCTTAGACCCACAAAGTCATACCGTGAGTGAGCTTTTTCAGCCAGCACACGGGGCTGCTAGTGAGCTGTGTTGCAAATTCTCAACCTTAATTACCTTGATTTCTTATTTTCAGGTCAATGTGACTGTGGACTACATTAGACCAGCCAGCCCAGCCACAGATACGGTGCCTGCCTTTTCAGAGCGTACCTGTGCCACCGTCACCATTGGAGGAATGTGAGTGTTCTGGCTGGTAGCAACTTGGCCATGGCTGGGAGTTCTCTTCTCATTCATATCTCTCCTCCCTTTCACCCCGATTTGCTTTCTGTCACTCTCAACACAGTGGCTTGTGATTGTTATATGCCTGTGTAGCACTTTGTTTGCAGAGTACTTCATAATTGCTCATTAGTTAATCATATACTTTCATTATTGTCATTATTTAAGATTTATTGGGTTCTGTGTGCTTGGCACTATGTAGCATTCATTATTACTATTAATAATGCCATTTATTGAGTGTCAATCAGGCCCTTAGGTACTATGCAAAATTAGAAAGATTCTGTGTGTATTAGTTTAGGAAGTTTAATTGTAGGCCAGAAAAAGAAGAGAGGTTAATTGGACATATTCTTTGAATAGACGTATGTAATCAGTAGATGACAGGGTCTTCATCTTGTGTTCCACCGGCTGTACCCTGGTTACGTTCCAGAGTCTCTTGGGAGCTTGGTTGACGAGCAGCCTTCCAAGGAGGTATCTGATGGAGGCAGGAGGAAGCCCGCTGGGCCATGCTTCCACAGTGAATATTAAAACAGTCAGTCAGTCCCCAGTAGCAATTCTTACTTTGCGTAAAATATGCCCGCATGCTAATTGTCTCCTTCTCTATTTAACAGTCTTAAATGGTGTTTGTTACCAAACTGGTATTTTGCTTTTGTTTTAAAAGGGGGCATGGTGGAAGGGAAGAAAAGAATAGGTTTCTCATCAAAACAGAGATTGTCTTATTGCAAGTACAATGGAGCCCATTGGGAGAAACACCTTTCTCTAAGCTATAGCCTGTCTCTGACAGGAAGGATATGGTAGCTAATGTGCTTTCCAGAAGCTCTCCTACCACATAGGAGCTTCTCCAGTCCACGTTCCAAACACCGCGTCCCCCCTCCCCCCCTTCCTGTTGTCACTTTTGGAAATAAGTATTTTTAGGTGCTGTTACCACTCTCATACCTGTCAATGTTGTTGATGTTCACACAGCAATCAGGGGTTTCACTTTTGCTGAGAGGAACTGAATATAGGATTTTGATGTCATTATCTTAACACCATCACAGGCGTTCGGTTATTTTTAGAAGCAGGTTCTTGAGAAATTAGATAATGTTTTCAGAATGGGGAAAACTGGGAAATATTTTGCTCATTCTTCTATCTGTCTAATTTGCAGTAATGGTTATTACCAATTTGTCACCAGTTCTTAGGAGCTCAATGCATGCTTTCCTCCTGTGGAGAGCTGGAAAGTGAGTATTCCCCTAGACAGATTTAAGACTTTTGCTGCCACAAACAAGGAGTCCTCTCCAATAACTGCTCCTTCTATCTACTGATGGTAAAGACAACACCACTACTGTCAAAATGCACATCTTTTTGGCAGATGGTTTCTATTCATGTTTATCTAATGACCCATTAGAGTGGAGGGTTTGTTTGTTTGTTTTTTTCTGGTTACCACAGAGGTATATTTTCAAAATTTATGCTGCTTAAAATTAGATATTCTGAAAGTGTTCTTGTAGGGAGTTAACCTTGACCTTTCTCTCTCCCTGTTGTCCTAAGATGGTATCTGATTTACCAAAGTCCTTACCTTGAATCAGATCAACCTAGCAGGGTACCTGGGGTGCCCTGCTATCCAGGGCATTCCAAATACTACTGTAGGAAAGTTGAGGTATGAATAATACCAATATCCAAATACTCAACTTAGATTTAAAAATTATATTGAAAGTCTCCTGATTTCAATAGTTTTTTGATAACATTGGCTGGAACAGAGGATTTATTTTTTATCCCAAATGTTTTAATTCCATTTTTAACATAATGAGTTAAATACACTGAGTTTCCTCATGGATTTGTTTCTACTAAACTAGCTGTCTTGAGTAAACTACTAGGCAGTAATTGGGAGAAATGTGAGGGTAGCCTAATATCATTAAGACCAAACTTCACTAGATAGGGCTTATTGCCTCTTTTATTCCCTGCTGTAGTCTCAGTGTTCAGCAGTTTGTAGGAGTTCAATAAATTTGTGAGTTATGCATTTACTATATTTCAGTGTCCCTTTATGAAATAAAATAGGGAGTGCTTAGATGTCTCATAACCTGGGACAGCTGTTTCTTCTGAGCTACACGTTGGCTTTAATCTGATAAGTATATACGTTAAAAAACTTGTATCTGATCCAAAAGTTTTCCCTGTTTATTTGGTTATTGGAAGGTCTGTGCCAAAAATAATGTGCTGTGCTTAGTCGCTCAGTCGTTTCTGACTCTTTGCAAACCCGTGGACTGTAGCCCACCAGGCTCTTCTGTCCATGGGGATTCTCCAGGCAAGAATACCGGAGTGGGTTGCCATGCCCTCCTCCAGGGGATCTTCTCAACCCAGGTCTTGAACCCAGGTCTCCCACATTGCAGGCAGATTCATTACCATCTGAGCTACCAGGGAAGCCCATGCCAAAGATAGGGTGACTCTAGAAAATGTATCTGATAGCATGCTTCTGATGTTTGGGTCTTCCTCAAAGCTTCTCTTTATTTTCCTGTGGCCTTGATTTTGTTTTCATTTTTCCCTCAATTTTCTCTGCTTAAATCATTCCAAATACTACTGTAGGAAAGTTGAGGTATGAATGATACCAATATCCAAATACTCACCTTAGATTCAGAATTTTATCAAATGCTTCCTGGTTTTAATAGTTATTTGAAAACATTGTCTAGAGCAGAGGATTTATTTTTTTTATCCCAAATGTTTTAATTCCATTTTTAACATAAAAATGTACTTACATTTCGAAATCTTTGATGTATGATATCCTGGTGGATTAAATAACTTCTTCTATGGAATGATGACTTAAAAATACTACTTATGGAACCCTAGATCTTTGTGATTTACATCTCCCTCTTCTTTTGGCACATTTTGTTGCCATTTAAAAGCCATGTAAAAACCTTTTGCAACAACTTGTTTTTGTAAAGGCTTGTTCCTTTTGTACTCATATTTCAATATTTAGTGAAGTACATAATAAAAATGACCAGTGTAAATCCGGGGACAGAAACAGATTGGGACAGAAGTGTACAGGTGTGTTCGAGTGGTCCTCAGTTACTAACTGGTGTCAGCCTGTGGGTTTTGAGGAGGTTGTAGAATGTGCAAAGGTTGCTGGGAGAGCTTGTCTAGTAATGCACCACGTCTGTTGTGACAGGCTTTAGACTTTATTCAGCTTTTAGAGATGCGGTAGAATTAAGAAAAGATCAGTGCTATGTCTGTCGTTACCTGTAGGCTCATACCCCTTCATATTGGCCTTTGTAGTGTCTAGAGGCTTTCTCTTTAGTCACAGGATCAGCTGTGAATCTCTGATTCTCCAGTAGCTTTTCTCAAACTGCTCAGTCTAGGGAAGGAGAAAGAAGAGGCAGACGAGATGGCCTCTTTGACGGTTATTTCAAAGGGGATATTTTTCAGTGGATTTCACATGCCCAAGTGTGTGAACTGGCCTTGTCCTCAGCAGGGTTCTGTCAGTTCTCCCATGTTTTCTTTTTTTTCCATGTTTTCTTTTGCTGTGTGGGACGGCATTGAGTTGCATGGCCTTTGGGAGGCCCCTCTTGTGAAACAGTCTTCAACTCCCTCTCTCTTGCCCTCTGGGGAACGAATAAAAATGAGGTTCATCATTCCTCTAATAGATTAAATTTTTTTTCTTGATTAGCTTCACTCAAGTTGGTGAAAAGTTGTTACCTTTTAATCAAAGCAGTTTAAATAAAAAATAAAAAGATCCAACTTTGAGTTGTTTCTTATTCTCTGGCTCCCAGGTTGGGAATTAGCTGATCCTTTTAGGCCTGGACTGTGACAGGAAGCTGTCAAGATGGCGCTTCCTGTTAATTACTTTTTATTGTATTTAAGACATTTAAATAACTCTTCTTGTGATTTAGTCTTCTGTGTAATTAGCTTCGGTGATTAAAATCTCATTCTTCCGTTATTGCCAGCGACTTCACGAAGAGCAGGTTTTGTGGGGTGACCTCTACTGTGCTGGACTTCACAATTGCTTTGAGCTCCAATTTGGCAAACCCATAGTATCTGTTAGCTGATTGCCCATGTCTTCTTATACATCACGTTTTCAAAATGAAAAAAAAAAAAAAGAAGTTAAAATTCTTTGGTCACATTTATAAAGGGGCACCTAAAAAACTAACTTGGGGTCCAGCTTCACACCTACACACTCATAATTACCACCACCACCCCATCCACCATCCATGGAAAATTGTCACGTATCCAGTAGGTACAGTGTCACTGAGGTATTGCCCCATTGCTTCTCATTATGTTTAAAAGTATTTCACAATAATAGGCAGACATTTTTCCATTTTGGAAAAGTGAAAGATGGCACAGAGATGGAAGTGTGGAATAAGAGCAGTGGGAAAATGCCTATTTTCTGCACAAGGTCAGTTTTTTGAGAGGTGATTTGAGTTTTATAACATTGATTTTTAAAACATTGTTGTAACCTCTGCTTCTGACTTCAAAGCTTTGCTCCCTGCTATGGCACTACTGTCCAGCTTAATGCCTGTGTGGGGTCCTTACTACCAGAGATGCTGTGGGACATCTTAGTTACCTCTTTTGAGTAATGACTGTCATCTAGTAGGTGTGAAGCCATGTTTATGAACTTCCTTTGAGGCTCTTTGATGTCTTCATAGATAGTTTGCCTTTATTATGTTTATTTAAATCAGATAATTACTTACAAGGAATCCAACTTCTTTTGCTTTTTTTTTTCATTTTCATTGGTTCCAGCTTGCAGGCATACTTCCTCAGCTGTTCTGTTAGTCACTGAACATGAGGTTAAGATATTCTCCTTCTAGAATAGTTCTTTTCTAATTTTAGTTCGTTTTTCTCGGCCATAGTAGGAAGCCGTGTCATACCACCCTTAATTTTTCGGGCTTGAGTTCTGTAGCTGTAAGGCTTTTGCTGTCTAGTCAAATCTTAAAACATACTAATGTCTGAGCTAGTTTAATACATTGGTGTGTCTTAAAACATACTAATGTTTTCTTAGCTAAACATGGCTGAAATCCCAATTTCTGTCCTAGTGTTCTTCCCCACCAGGTTGCCCACAGCGTCCTGAAGAGGTATTCTTTCAATAACCGACATAGTATTAATGTCATTGTCTCAGCCAGGAGATAGGATCTGGGTTGTAGCCACCTTTTCTCTGCACAGATTTATTGCTTACTGTTCATCTACTTTAGTGGATTCCCCTACTCCAACCTTTGCTTTGAAGGTGAAAGAAGACATCAGAAGAAACATTCCTTTTCTCCTCCCCCTGAACCCCCTAACACCTAAATCATAAACACTTAACCAACCTTCTCTTCTCAAAAGAGCACCTTAGATTGTTTTCTCAACCTCACAGGCTGCTTGATTTATATAACTGTGCTACTTCTGCCATGCGGAGTAGTGGAATTACGCCTGTTCACCATCCTGAAGACACTGGAAGCATCTGTGTCATTTGGCTTAGATTACTTTGGAAAGAATGGTTAAATAATTTCACATGTCTCCTGCTAGCTTGAGCACAGTCATCATTTTAAGAGAACAGCCCCATAAAGCACCATAAGAAGGAACTTGGTTTTTGCAAAGGGTTCAGGTGGGAGTCAGGAGAACACTGCAATTTTAGATGGATCTTACATTTTGTAGCCATATATATGTGGGACTATCATGCTGCTGAGCCTTTTTTTCTTTCTTTTTTCTTTTTTGCTTTAAAGCCCTGATGCTTTCAGATTACTGTATTACCCTCATCACTATATGGAAGTTCAATTAAGCTTTACATAATGGAGCACTTGGCTCTTATAAATCAGCCAAATCCTTTGCTGAGCAATGTGTGTTCTTGCACTTTTTTTCCCCCTCAACATCAGTTGAGTAGAATATCAAGTACTGGGTGACACTGTTTACTGAGCGGATCTTTAGGAAACTCCCTCATCAGTTTCACAAAGTATACCATCGAGTTTCCAAAGTATACCATGGGAGAAAATGAGGCTTTTCTCCAAATAAGAGGAGCTCATTCTCAGGGAGGAACATTCTGGAGTACTTAGAGAGATGGATAAAGGTATTCAAAACCATAAGTTAAAGGCCCTGTTTGGGAAAAGTAGGAGTGCTGTCCATTTCATTTCTGTGGGCCCTAAAAATAGCTCAGCGAGGGTCTGGTCCCAGACAGGAGATGAGTTGCTGCTCCTATCTGCTATGAACAGTAAATTTACCAGTTATTCATCAGATATTTGCTGAACAACTACTCTGTGTCAGGCACTGGGAATATAGCCGTGAGCATATCCCTGTGCTAAGTCCTCCTGGCTACACTTCATTCTTGGGAACCTTCTTGCCTCTGGTGGCTGAGACAACAAGAGTCCTTAAGGATATTCACTGACTTTGCTGCCTCCCAGAATCTTGCTTGGGTAGATTTTGACTTTAAGAAACACAAGTGACTTTATATAAACAATACCTGAAAAGGCTCTTTTCTATTCAGGTCTTGCCTGGGACTTTTAGCGAATTTACCACTCAGAAACAGATTAAAATGAAAGATAATCCCTCTTATATCTTTATTTTTAGTTGAGTCGATAACTGAACCTGTCAGTAGACAAAATGAAACGCTCAAGCAACTACCCATTGGAGGTGCTTTGCCCTTTTTCCCCTCACATCACCGTTCCTGACTCATTCGGCGCTGATGGACCTCTGCGAGTCTGGCAGTTCGTTATGACTGCCCCCTCTCTCCCTGCCCTTAAAGACCTGCTTATCTTATTCCTGCCTCACCTGGCAGAGGAGGACCCAATGTTAACTTCCTGACAGAGTCTGCTTCTCACTTTTGTGGATGGTTATCCTTATAACTCTATAAATCAGCACTCCTAGATTTAAAATTTTTTTCTATTTTTACTTTGTTCTAGTATTTGCACTATAATTTCTACCCTTTAACCCCTAGTTATCTAGTTATCTTATATTTGTTTTGTGTGTGTGCTCAGCTGTGTGTCTCTTTGCGACCCTGTGGACTGTAGCCCGCCAGACTCCTCTGTCCATGGGATTGCCCAGGCAAGAGTACTGGAGCAGGATGCCATTTCCTATTCCAGGGGATCTTCCCAGCACAGGAATCGAAACCACATCTCTTGCGTCTCCTACATTGGCAGGCAGATTCTTTAACACTGCACCACCTGGGTTTTACCAGTGGTAAACTTGATAATGTTCAGTTTCTGTTTCTGAGTAACTTTATATAGTATCTCTGTACTGCTCACTCTGAAAGATTTGGAAATTATAGTGGTTACACTTCTTTTTTTTTTTTTTTTTTTTGCTGTCACATCTCTCTTTTTTTTTTTTTTTTTTTTATTATTATTATTATTATTATTTTTTTCCAGTGGGTTTTGTCATACATTGATATGAATCAGCCATAGATTTACACGTATTCCCAAGTGGTTACACTTCTTTAAAGAGGTTTTATTTTTTGGTTTTATCAAGATGGGCTTCCCCAATGGCTCAGTGGATGAAAAATCCACATGCAATGCAGGAGATACAGGAGACGCAGGTTCAATCCCTGGGGTGGGAGATCTCCTGGAGGAGGAAAGGGCAACCTACTCCAGTATTCTTGCCTGCAAAGCCCCATGGACAGAGGAGCCTGGTGGGCTACAGTACAAAGGGTCACAAAGAGGCGGACATGACTGAGCAACAAAGCACACAGCTTAGCACTTACTCAGTTTCTCCTCTTTCAATGTAATTGTCTCCTGACCTTTGCTTGTAAGTTGATCATAAATACTTAAAACCTGTCTCCCATCTCCATAGCTGTTAGAATTGTGTGTTACTGTTGGAACAAAAGACACAGGGTGATTAGTCCTATAGAAAAGGAACTCTACCTTTAAATGCAAAGAGAAATGCTGAATTAGTTAAAGATCTGCTCAGTAAACACTGTCACCCAATACATTAATTCTGTGTCTGTATTTCCTTCTTCCATTTTACATTTCTTTATATGCAGTTGCCACTGTATCTCATGTCATTCTTTTTGTGGTTTTTCCTCTCGTTTGTTGAAGAACCTTGATTTTTCTCATGTGTTGGGTGGTCAAGTTTCTGAATTTCTGAATGTCTGAAATGTCTAAATATTTTTACATACATTTTTATTTGTTAGTGTTATTATAAAATTGTAGCTTGAAAATTGTTTGCCTAGAAACTTTGAAGGCATTGTGCTCTGTTGCTTCAACAATGTTTATAAGAAATCCAATTTCTGTTTCTTTACATGTAACTGCCCCCCACCCCCCATCCCCCCCCCCCCCCCCGGCTTTGGAATTGTTCTTACAGTTTCCCAGTAATTGGTTTTCTGAAATTTTATCAACATATTTCTATGTCTGTTTTTTTTTGCTTCATACTCAATTGTCTTTTCCACTCTGGACACCAAAACAATTTTTTTGTTGTTACTTCTTGAATTATTTTCTTTCTCTCTTTTGCTACATTGTATCTTATTCTTCATATATCTAACTTCTCTTCCAAATGTTTAAGACCTCCTTTGCATTTTTGTTCTATGTTCAAGAAGATGTCTTCATTTTTGCCTCTTGCTTAGTCAGCCAGCCATGTATATTGATTCATTTACATTCGTAATTATCTCTTGTTCGTTCATCTCACTCATTCATATACTCACTTGTTAGTTCATAGGCCCAGTATTTCAAGAGTGCCTGCTATGTACTAAGCACCAGGAATATATCATTGTTCTAAAATGGAAATGATTTGTATCCCATGAAATTTACATACTAGTCTCTTAATCAAACCCATTTTACTTTTTAATTGCAGCACTCACATTTAAATTTTCTGTTCTTTAAGTGCTCTATTTTAATAGCATCCTCTTCTTAGTCTATGAATATAATATTTTCTCTATCTCTGAGAATCTTATTTAAAAATTAAACACTTCTTCCAGCTTTCCCCCATGACTAAATGTTCTTTACTTTGTTCTTTTTCTAAGTCCTTAAGCATTGTGTGAACCTTGACCTATATTTATGAAGGAAGGATCAGGTTGGAGTTGGCACAGCTGTTCCTCTGAAGTTGTTTGTGTCTCGCAGACATCTCTGTCATAAAAAAGTCATAGGAGAGCAGAAAGTATCAGAGGAAGACTTCCTTATATGGTGCCTGAAAGTGGAGCTGGAATGCAGAGGAAGCAGGCAGATTGCAGATCCCACCAAAACTGTCAGAGCTTGGTGGCTTTCATCACCTGTTAGGGAGCCTTAGTGTATTTTCCTGGCCTATAAGGTTGAGGGGTGGGGAGCAGGGATAGGATGGGTCTGTGATGTGTTCAGCCACCTCTCTCTAAATGTTATGCCTCGGCTTAACTTTGAGGCTACACAATCCATCTAAATCACCTGCCCTCTGTTCTGCTAGAACACATGTTTCTTTGAAGTGAATTATCTTGTATGACATTGACAGTTTAGGGAAACACATTGGATATAAAGTAGAAGTCGTGTTGGTTTGTAAGTGACATTCCCAAATACATTGAAATATTGAAAGGGTAAGGGATAAACTCTTAGATTTAAAGGGAGAGCTTTAGAAGGTATAAAGACTTAAGAAAAACCTCAGTGTGAAGATGAGACGTTTACAGTAGGAACTTCCTTTAAGTCATGAGTGCTTTAGTGGCTTCAAGAACCTTTATGCTGTTCACCATGTTTAGCTCAGTAGCAGCCTGTCAGTGAGGTCGGAAAGGCTGTGAAGACACTTTTGCCAGTATTCAAACAGTGGATTAATGAAGGAAATTGGGCTTCCCAGGTGGTTCATTGCTTAAGAATACACCTGCCAATGCAGGAGACATGGGTCCGATCCCTAGGTCAGGAAGATCCCCTGGAGGAGGAAGTGACAACCCATCTCCATATTCTTGCCTGAGAAATCTCATGAATAAAGGAGCCTGGCAGGCTCCAGTCCATGGAGTCGCAAAGAGTCAGACAGGACTAAGCGCAAGCACAATGAAGAAGGCTACACTCTGCCTCAGACTTTGTCTCTATTGATAGCACAACATTGTAAATCAACTATACTTTTAAAATGGTCTCTGTTGAAAACAAAGCGCTATAGTCCCTCCTCTAGAGGTAGCATCAGAATGCCAGAGTTCAAGACTACTCAGCCTATAGAGATGTCCATTGTGCACCATTTTTATTAGGGTTGTTTTTGCTGGTGCTTAGGCTGTAAAGTTCCATAGGGTTTAAGGGGACCACCTGTAACCCTGTTTGCTCAGGAGTTTTGGTGCTTTTGTGGTATATGAACTGATCAGGATCACACAAACAAATATGTGCTGGAAAAAATGCCAAGTGCTTGCTGGTTAGGGTATTTCTCTTTTACCAAGGGTCAAAGCTCTCTGCTCCTAGCGCCTCGATGGGCATCGTAGAGATGTGTGGGGAAGAGGCGGCCTGGCCGGACCTGCTCTCCTGAACGCTGTTCCTGATCCATCGCTTGGATGATGTGCCCAGAACCTACTCACTGTGTGCTTCGTATGTGTCAGTAAAAGCCCTTGATGTGCTGTGCTTAGGTGCTCACTCGCGTCCGACTCTTTGAGACCCCATGAACTGTAGTCTGCCAGGCTCCTCTGTCCACGGGGCTTCTCCAGGCAAGAATCCTGGAGTGGGTTGCCTTGCCCACCTCAAGGGGATCTTCCCAGCTTAGGGATTAACCCAGGTCTCCCACATTGCAAGCAGATTCTTTATCGTCTGAACCACCAGGGAAGCCCTTGAGGCGCCCCCAGTTTGTCACCCATCTGATCCCATCTGTTTTCTGTCTTTCAGGATTTGTGCAAACTTTCTGATGTGCTGTTTACTCACGTTCTTATTCTCTGGCACCATTAGGGCTTTATTCTTGTGCATATATGTCTTTAGCATCCTTTCAGTGGGACCTTGTAAAGAATGTCATGTGGATGTAAGTTCTCAGTCTGCCATTCTGAACCCCTCTCAAGCATTCTTTCTTTCTTCCTTTGGAGAATGAAATTGATGTGATGAGGAGAAGGGGCATTCGACATGGTTACCAATGAGCACAAATTGTGTCTTTTAATACCATTTCTCAGCCCCTTTCTCTATACAGTTCTTGTGGCCAGCACAGTGCACAGTGGCAACGGAAATAGGAATGGATTTTTATCTTCCATGGTGATGCTGCTTAACAGGGATTTGCTCCAGTTCATACTGAATGACTTTTTTAAAGTAATAAAAATTGTAGTAGCATTTTCAAAAGTTTAAAAAATATGAAAGAATCACTCGTTACATAATCATGCTAACATAAGCCTTGTTTGAAGGGTGTGCCTTTTGAGTGCTGGTTATTTTTTAAGGATGTAATTTTGAACAGGAAACTTTGACCATTTGGCATATCGTTGGATGAAGGCTAGTTATTGCTGGATCTGAAGATTCTGTAGCTATTTTTTTAAAGTGGGCTTTGGAGGTAAACACAATTGAGATGAAAACTCGGTTCTATGCATGGCTGATTCATGTCACTGTATGGCAGAACCCACTACAATATTGTAAAGTAATTAGCCTCCAATTAAAATTAATTAATTTAAAAAAACTCGGCTCTATACCTCGATAGCTGCGCAGTCTTGGGCCATAGTTTTTCCTATGTGAGTTCTATACAATAATACTACACTTGTAGGGCTGTTGTGAGCATTAAATGTATCAATGCATTTAATGTTTAGCACAGTGACTAAGCCATAACAATCAAATACATCCATGGGTCCTAAGTCTGGCTTCCGAACTGGTCACTGGCCTAATTTCAGACCTAGTGGTCTCTTTTGTCCCCGCTGTCACCTCTTCTACGTCTCTGGCCATCTCTTTCACTCAACTTTTTCCTTTTTTAAAGGATTTTCATTGACTGCTTTTATGTTCCATCCTCTTCACAGTTCCCCCTCCTGCCCCTGGCCAAGCCCACCTACTTGATAATGTTGCTACCTCACAGATGTACTTGAATAAGATATAGAAAATGCCTAGTATGTGCTACATGCTCAGAGGCTTAACAACAAATCACCCATGGGATTATGATTAGATGTTGTTATCCTAGTCTGTTTCTTGTTTGTTGTTTAGGCTGTGCCACTCGGCACACAGGATCCTAGCTCCCCGACCAGGGATTGAACCCTTGCCCCTCCCTGCCCTGAGAGTGAGGAGTCTTAACCACTGAACCACCAGGGATGTCCCCTGAACCAGTCTGTTTTTATTGTTCCGTGGCAGATGCTTTGGTTTTAGACTTCTCTTTTTTCATCTTTTCAATTGCCACTAAATCATATCATTTTTCCTCTAAGCAGTGAATGTAAATATGTTTACCTAAGTAGTACTGTAAAAGAAGTAAAAGATATTCATGAGTAATTTTTAATGTTTCAGGGAGTTTAACATGCACTTACCATTGAGTAAGGACAATATATATTCCTTAGTAAAAGCAATTTATTGAATAATCTTTCAAACCAAGAGGTATTGCTAGCAAGCAGACTCCCTGGGTATACTTGCTTCATATACATATTTAGTTACCTATTTACTTCCTATCTGTCTATATGAGTCGTTTTAAAGGCAGAGGGCTATTGACTAAGTGTTTTAGGAGATGCTGCTATTCTCTATCCCTACATTGAAAATCTTACTGAAAGTCAGATTCTGTGTATTGCAGTGGGGGTTGGGGGATAGCTGCAGAATCTTAGTTCCCCTACCAGGGATTGAACCTGGGCCCTGAGCGGAGAAAGTGGGGAGTACTAACCTCTGGATCTCTAGGGAAGTTCCCTTTGTAGATCTTTCAGGGATCCACATCTCTGCTGTGATGCCTTTTTTAAGTTTTGTGCCATCATTGTGTTCACAACAAGTCGAACATGGAGGGATTTAACAAAAACCTGGACCTTGGAGGTCAGCACGCGTGGTAGAATTTGGAGACATTTAATGGCATGAGCTTCATAAAGGCCAAAGAAAACTTGAAACTGCCTTTCATCAAGTTTACAGTGTCAGTTTTCCATGGAGCCTTCTGGCTTTCTGATATATCTGTTTACATAACAGCTGTGATTCAGCTAACTATTGCCTTAATGTGATCTATTGTGTTAAAATCATGATTTATAAACATGTCATGTATCAGGTCATTAACAAGGGGAATTAATTATATTATTGTTCTTACACCATCTCGCCTCTTCCCAAAACAAAACCACCTTGACACTGACTACAAAATCACCTTTCTTTTTCTTTAAAGTAGGAAGCACCTATGTGAAGCACTCAAAGGCTTGTCACCACTTTCTTAGAAACCTGGCTTTGAAACTGTCTTCCATTGTGTGTCGCTTAGCACGGCCTGTGGCTACAGAGCGATCAGACCATTTAAGTGAGGCTTGATCGCAGAGACTCCGGAGTGGCTTACTGTATTTCAAAGTTGGGAACCAAAATAATCCCCTGTTCTCCCCAAGAGGAGGGAAGAAAAGGAAACCTTGAAACCCTGATTGTGTTGCTCGGTTCATTTGTTGCTTCTATTAAAATGAAGAATCCTTAAGTTAAAAAACAGTTTATCTTCTAATCCTTAGGAAAACATTGACCACCTGAAAATATTTTTGTTTAGACTTGGTTGCAGAGGTGGAAACTCATTTCTAGAGCCGTTACCCACTGCAGTTGTATACTTTGTTTATGCAGTGAAAGTCGAAAGCCGCTCCCACATTCAAGACCTTGTCCACACTGACTTTGGGCTTGGTCCAGTTGCTAATGGATTCCGGGGAACAAAACAGGACTTGCCTGTTCGTGTGGTGCCAGCTGGCTGGGTTATGGGCCATAAACCACAACGGAGCCGTTAGTAGAATTCTTACTCGGCCCATTTTTCCTTCCTGACCCATATGAAAGAACTTCCCTTGAGCCTCCACCCTGAGAAGCCACCTGTGCCAGAACAGTTTTTCTTCTAAATTATCTAGAAGAAGATAGTTATTCTTCCAGTTACCAGTGGCTGGGTTTTTCTTGTAGCAGACCGACAACCCTCCAGAATCTAGGGTATTATCTTGAACACCTTCCTCTAAACAAAGCATTTTCAATATATATCAGCAAATGCAAAAAAAAAAAGCAAAAACTACAGAGGATTTGAAAAAGGTTCTCCCCGTTGCCATTTTGGTCTTTACCGGACCTTGCGATTTGGCTGGTTCTCCTCGTGCTGTCGGAGCCGATCATTCCCAGTGCCATTATGTAATTTGCTGTCTTGGGTGCATGTTTGTGTGGGCGGGTGGTTTTGTTTTGTTTTTAAGTGGTGGTTAATGTCAGGCTAATAATAAACTGGATACGTAGGCCTGGTTTTGTCATAATGGCCACACATTTGCTTATTTGTCCCCTATCCCCCTGAGAAGTGGTGCCTACATCTTGGAGGGGGGGGCTCTTGTCATCACAGCTGCCTAGAAAATGCAGCACAGCGACTGGCAGCTCTGTCCTAAAGGGACAAACGTGAGGCGTCTTCTCCCTGGTTGCTGTCACAGCCAAGCCCTTGTCTTCCTGCGACCTGAATAGAGCCAATAGGAATGCCTTTGCTGTTCCCGAGCCGGTTCCAAAGTTTGGTCTGCTCTCTACCCACAGTGCTTAGATTCTGTATCTTTGTGAAATGCCAGGACCTTTGACACGTGACGCTTTATGAATCTGGGGGCCTTAAGCTGCATTCCATCATCCTTGGCCTCTTGAATTCTTGTAAAGAAGACTCTGTTAGTTGTCTGGGCTGGGTTTTGTTTTTTTTTTTTTTTCCCACACAAAACTGCATGATTGAACCACTTGGGACTCTTAAAAAATAATGGTATCCTATATTTTAAAAACCAGGTACTAATATTTATTGTATTAAAAATACCGATTTTTACCCCTAGAGATGCTGGTTTTCTTGGCCTGGAATGGGTATTCTGAATGGTGATTCTAATGTGCCGCCAGTATCAATAAGTTCTAGGAAAGGAAGGCCAGAGGAAACAGAAGTTTCCAAAACCAACATTCTCCTCTACTCTCAGCTAAGTTGTAGATACAGGTAATGGGAAGAATAAAAACAACACCGCACGTGTGTGTTTTCTCAGTTCACTTCACTCCCTAAGCTCAGCCTTTTCCCTCCATTAATTTCTGTTATACCAGCTCTGCTTCGAAAAAGTGCAGAATGGCAGAGTAATGTTGGGTCGAAGGGGATAATGGTTATTTCTAGCTCTGCCTCCAGCTTATTGAGTGACCTTGGCAAGTCATTCACTCTCTTTTCCTAAGGCCCTAATCTTGCCTTTTCTGAAGGAGAAAGTGGCATAAGCAGTATTGCTAATATTATGCCTCCTTCATGTACCTCTTCTTAGTAATGCAAAATTCCCTTAAACTTGTCCTCAGATTCCTAACAGAAGTTTAACAGGGAGTGTTAAAGCCTTGGCTTTAAGTCTTGGTATGAATTTGTCTTCGTGTGTAGCCCTCCCTGCTCAGCCTCCAGATCATAAATGCTGGGTTTACTTGGAAGTCTGTGGATTTGCGAAATCAGACTGTTAACTTCTAGTGGTCACTACTGACTGAGTGGTTTCATTGCTACTAGCTGCTGTGGTGTTTAGTCACTCAGTTGTGTCTGACTCTTATGTGACCCTATGGACTATAGCCCTCCAGGCTTCTCTGTCCTTAGAATTTTCCAGGCAAGAATACTAGAGTGGGTTGCTGTTTCGTCCTCCAGGGAATCTTCCTGACCCAGGGATCAAACCTGTGGCTTCTGCATTGCAGGCAGATTCTTGACCACAACTGACATGACCTTAAATTGTTTACCGTGGGAACAATATACAATATTGTGAGGTGATTAAACTTCTGATACTCCTTTTACACCTATCTCTAATTATCCAATTCAGAGATTTTTGTCTGCTTGGTGGCCGTTGTATTGTTTTAAAATTTTCCCCTTAACAGAAACTCTTAGGCAGTAAAGGGTATTAGTGTCTTTTGTTGGTGGTGATATTGTTGATACCTAACCAAAACTGTGTCTTTTAAATACTTTGGGGAACAAAAGAAAATAGAGTTGACTGTGTTCTATTTTGCGCGGTAGACTGACGTATCTGAAATTAATAATGTGTATTTAGATGACTGAGGCATAATTATTTGGCTGCATTTAATCCAAACTAATATCCTCAAGTGATTTGCTGTTTCTGTTGATGCCCTTCTTGATGTAACCCCACTTATGACCCTGACTGTTTTCCTTCACGCCTTACTATTTATAAACAGGGCTTGTACTCAACTAGTATTCACTTGTGTGACAAACTAGCCCGTACTATAATGTTAAATATTTTGAATATTACCCCTGCTTATAGCACACAAATGTTTGAGTCTGTTCTTAACCTTGGAAGACTTGTTTTCCAAATTTTGTTTCGTTGGCAAAGAGGAAAGAGTCAATGACTGGAAGTATTTGTTTTTGGGGGCTTGGGTAGTTTGAATTGGCACTGTCTTCCATACCTTGTTCTGCATTGTGTTTGAGAGGGTGTGGCTGAGAATCTCAGCCTGAGCTCGAGTAGAACTTGGGTGGTATGTGTTTTTCTTATAAATGCAATGTCCCAGGACAGATCCATAAAAAGTATATAGAAGTCCCTAGAGGCTGTGTTTTTCCCATCAGAAACTCAGGAAAATTGGAGTATATAGTTTGAACTGTGCCCATTCTGTTTTTCTTCTTTAGATCCTTACAGCATTAGTTGAGACCTTCCTTTTTGACATTGATAATGTTCAGCAATAAGACAGTGTTCATTGTGGGTTACAAGAGCATTCATTAGGGTCAGTGCTCATCTCCCTTCCTCTCCCTAGCCAGCTCTCTGCACAGTTTACCTTCCATTTTCATAGCTGAGTAATCTTTTTCTGGAAGGTACACTTTTTATGGCAGCTCCAAAAAGCATGAGCTGAAGGATGAGTTCACTTTGCCTAGAGTGTCCGGGACAGTGGGATTGAAAGCAGATTGGAGAATGAAATCGCGTATACTAAGTCAGTTCAGACTCATTGCAGCCCACCAAACTCCTCTGTCCACAGGATTTTCCAGGCAAGAATACAGGTAGCCATTTCCTCCTCCAGGGTATCTTCCCGACCCAGGGATTGGACACAGTCTCCTGTATTGGCAGGCGGATTCTTTACCACTAAGCCACCTGGGAAGCCCTCAGCGGACTGGGATTGTCCTAAAACTTCTCTAGAGTAAACTTGTTTCCAGGGCACGAGGCGATAGCAGCCTCACAGCCCACAGCCTCCCAAGAAAATCTAAGACGATTAAAGAGGTGAAACCTGACCAGGGTATCTGGAATCTCTTCTCCCTCTTGTTTAGGTCTTGAGGGTGTTACTCACTCCCGATTTTTGTTCATGTGATTTCAGGAGATGATGATTTCCCATTCATGACATAACTTATATGTCACCCCCTCTGTCTCCCCTGTAATAACAAAATTGCTGGGATAGCTGTCCAACCAGTTTAAAAAAAATCTGGTAATTCATTTCTAAATTGGAACTTGTTTCTTTCTAATCAGCCTTGTAATGTATTACAGACATCACTCTCTGCATTGGCTACAGAAGTGATTTAATGCTGGGTTTTTAATGACTCCTTCATTAATCCTGGTATTCTGGGATTTAACACCCGCTGGCCTTTGACCAGTGGAAATGATGAAAACTTAGATTTCATGCATATTGGATAACACTGGCCCGTTGCGGGAGCCATGAATCTTGCCACTGCAGCGGGTGCATGTGATATAGAGGCTGCAGCTGGGTGGGTACTCTCCCAGGCCACGCGCTGCTGCCCACGAGGTGAGCGCGACATCTCTATCAGCCCAGGGTGACCTCCTTTCAGGACAGCCGGGTTTGGAGTGGGAGCCTGTACTGGTGGCTCTATCCACCAGACAGGTCTCTGGATTTGAGAAGTAAGGCTCACCTTTTCAGCGTTTCCTCAAAGATGCTTCTTTGAGGAAAGCATCATATACCTTAACATGATAAGGTACATGTACCTTAATATCAGTCGTTTTTTTTTTCTTCTAGTAAAGCCCCAGAACTTTGCAGTTCAAGACTGATCGGGAAGGGGGATCGGGATGGGGAATACATGTAACTCCATGGCTGATTCATGTCAATGTATGACAAAACCCACTGCAATGTTGTGAAGTAATTAGCCTCCAACTAATAAAAATAAATGGGAAAAAAAAAAAAAAGACTGTCTAGTCCGGAAATTCCCCGATGGTCCAGTGGTTAAGACTCTGTGCTTCCACTGCAGGAGTCACAGGTTCGATCCCTGGTCAGGGAACTAGGATCCCACATGCAACAGCCAAAAAAACCCAAAAAGCTATCTAGTCCACCTCCCTCGTTTTATAAACAAAATGTCTGAGTTCAGGAGGAGTGGCAGAACTAGGCCACTGTTGAAGGTACCAGCAGCCAGAGTGATCCCACCGGTGCAGTGCTCGCTGCGTGCAGCAGAACCTCGGTGTTGTCATTTACTTACTTCCTCACAAGAGCTTCGTGAAGGGACCTTGCAGAGCAAGCCCAGGTCTCCACAGCTTCTCTCCCACCTCCTGCTGCTGTTGAAGGTACAGGTGCCCCTGTTGGTGGCTCTCCTCACTCTTGATGGAAGTGTTGGGAATGCTCTTTCGAAGAGATGGGCTAGTTTATTTGTGGTAGAATCTTGTGGGCAGACTGAACACCACGAGCAGGTGCCAGGCTCTTTTCTTCTCCCCACAGATCGCTGCTCAGGAGAGAGGATGTCACCTTATACTTGGCGTCTTCACAGGGGCTCTTGTATTATTACAAAGTGCTCCCTCAGTTTATTTGGAGCACATCAGTTAGCCGGCTGCAACGGCATGAAGGTCACATGGCAGCATTATTAAAAAAGGAGCCAGTAATTTTTTTTAACATGAATGAAGCAATTATTACAGTGAATATGACCCCCAAACTGTGAGAGCCGAGTGTCACAGGAATTACCCTCTTAAAGGTCACTTTAAAAAGCAGTGCTATAAGGCAGGAGAGACAGATTTTTTTTTTTTCTGTAAAGGACTAGATACTAATATTTCAGCTTTGATAGCTATGTGCTCTGCGTGGAAACTATTCAACTCTACCTTGGTAATCCTAAGGCAGCAAGACAATATGCAGACAGTTGGGTGTGGCTGTGTTCCAGTGCAACTTTAATCATACAGACAGACCTTGAGTTTGCATCCCCTATGCTATGGAGATATGAACAGATACTTCTAGAACAACTAGTAAACCCAGTCATCTGAATATTATGAAAATGCAGGAAGAATTTCTGAAGGCATAGAGCATGTTGAAAAAGTGAGATGGGTAAGATGAGAGAGAACTAGCTCAGAACTGTCTGTAGTGACAGTGTACGTTCTAATATTAAATACCTTTGTGCAGAGTATTGAGGGGGTAAAAAGTAGGGTTTTAACCAAAATAATACTTCTAAATTTAATAAGTTATAAATAAACAATTTCACTTATATCCAGAAACTTGATACAGATGCACAATCCCCTACCCAACCCCTCTTCACCAGCAAAAGCAGCCCTGGTATCACGTTAAGTGCAAGTACATTTTCTTGAAATGTTTTCTCTTAACTCTTACCGAGACTCAGATTATGTGGAAGTGGCTGTATTTGAAAATTGTTTTCTATACAGTCTCTTAAATTTCACTTCTGTCTGATTGAACTGTGGCTTTGCTGGCCACTGATGACAGTACAGTTCTCTCCCTGCCTTGGGTGCCCCGGGCAGCCATCCATCCACTCCTCGCTGAATGTTCTCTCCTAGGTGTTTGATCCTGTAAGCATGTCCTTGTTTTATCTGGAAGTCCAATTCTCATTCTTTAATGCTTCCTAAATCTTGCTATTTGGCACACTTGAACCTGGAGAACAATAGTCTTTTACTGTGCTACCCACTTAATTTCTTGGTTTCTTTTTCTTCCATCTGTCACTCTCACCAGATCAGCACTGACTTAACCTTGGCTTTGTCTTGGTTGAAGTTCTCAACCGGGTCTCATTTATGAAGGAAGGCACTGCCCGCATGAGTCGTTTTTGCTGGTCTCCTAGTGACAATTTTTCTTTCTTTTTTAGCTGCATCTGGAATAACAGCTGCATTCTCACTCCTGAATAAAATGGGTTAGCACAGCGTCTCATGGCAAAGCACCTGGACTCTTAGACAAGATTGGGGGTAAAATCCGGACCAGCTTCATTACCAGCAGGGTGGGAGGATCAATTTTTATATAAGGGGTGGGGATAGGACACGTGAATGAGGATGTGAACAAAACTGGCGTTGTAAGAGCACCACTTGTATCTGTTAAATGTAAGGGGTTAGATAATCCATCATTATGCTAATTCTCAGTAACAGATGGTGGAGAGTTCTGCCTCTCAACAGCAGTTTTCACCGTGGGGGAAATTAGCTTGCACCCAGATCAGCAGACAGGCAGGAATTCCATTGAAAGAGAAACGCTACTGGTGATTGCATTGGTGTGTCCCTCTGCACATGTGCTGAGTTCTTGTATTTCTCTCTAGTTTACATATTCTTGGCCAGACTTCTTTGCCCCTTTCTATAATGTAAAGAACTTGAAATGATTTCTTCCCATGCAGTTTATTTGAAAAGATCAATATTGGAAGTAGGTTAAGTAAATGTGTCTCAAAGCATTACTATGTCATATTTCTTGAGAGAAAAGATGCCATACAGATTATCAAAAACATTGCTGATCATCAGTCTTCATAATTGAACTTCAGAGATGACATGCTAAGTACTGTAAATGCCCCATCTTGCCTTGATATAACACTTAAAACAAACAAGCTCTAATTAAGCCCTCTGGCTTCATCTTGTCCAAGAGTTGCCTTGATCCTGCTATTTTCTGTCTGTAAATGATTTCTCTTTGGTGTTTTGTTAAGTCATAGCTTCACCTATCCTCTCTGTGCTAATGGCTTTCCACTTTTTATTTCTCATTGCTTATTCCTACTCCTGACTTAACCATGTACCTGCTTCTCATTTCCATTTGTACTGTCCTAGTCTCATTTCAACACCAACATGTTTAACACTAATGCTGATTTTAAAACTCACTTTCATACTCATCTGTATCCCAGAGTCACCTGTACAGCTTATTAATCAGCGGTGATCACCGCTCATACAAGATGTAGCTGGTTACAGGTGTGCTTTAAATTGTCAAGGTCATTCAGATTCAGTGGTTCACTGAATTTTTTTTAAGAAGTGGTACAGCCATCCTGGACTGGGAAGCCTAAAAGTCAGGGAGGGACCAGCCATCCATAGTTTTAGTTCCCACCAAGAGCTGAAATTAACAATGTTTGGTCCTGCCTTGGTGACCCATGGAGTTTTGGGAGAAAGCAGTTTAGTGATTAGGTGATGATTTAGTAAAATTCCCTTATCAGTTCTTTCCTATTTCTCTTGCTGTTGCTCTGCTTCGTGCAATCAACAACTTGGATCTATATTAACACAATAGCCTTCTAGAGATGCCTTTTCTAACGGCAGAGTTTCTGCTCTCCCATTTCTTCCTGCATAATACAGCTGGATTAATTTTCCATAAATGCTGTCTTTATGCTGTTAATTCACTACAAACAGCCATTTTAGATTTTAACAAACGTCTTCAGTCAAGCCCCCTACCTCCTTCTCTCTCACTTTCAGCTTACAAACTCATCTATTCTCTGGAGAAAGACACCGGCTTATCAGGAAAGTGCCTTTAATTCCTTAGTCTCTGAACCCCAAACTTGTCTTCCTCCTGCCTGCTTTATTATCTTCCCCTTTCCCATCTCTGCAAGATTTCACCGTCTTTCTTTCCAAACTCATTTTTCTACCCATGTGCCCTGAATTCTGTTTCTTTTGGTCTAAGGATTTTGTGCCCTTCAGTTCCCCCCAACCTCCCTTTTAAAAGCAATTCTTAAAAATTTGTCTTTAGTCTTACTACAATCTGCTTTTCTTATTCTTCCCTTCTCTTCATAGCCAAGTTAATTGAGTTGAAAGCAATTTTGACTCTGCGTCCATTCGCTATGCATTCTTTACCATCTGGCTTTGGCTACTCCATGGTGTTGAAGCTGAACCTGCCTAGAACACCAATGCTTCCCTCAGAGACACTTCTGAGTCTTTTATGTGCTCTCTCTGTAGTATTTAAAACATCACAGTCTTGTTCGGACTTTTCTCCCTCCTTTTCAGTACACGAGACTTGACTGAATTTCTTTCTATGATTCTGATTATTCTTCTCTGTCTGCTTTAGAGCTACTTAAATATTTGTGCTTCTTAAGCCTCTACCCTTGACCCTCTTCCTACCTTTACTCAGTCTCCCAGGTTGTCTGATTCATCCCCTGGCTTCAGTTTGCAGGTAGATGTTGCTAATCTACCTGAAATCTGTGTCTCCAGCCCAGTTCTTCCACCAGTATATCCAGCTTTTGACTGGGTGGACATCACCTTTTACTGAAGTTCAGTATGACTGAAATGGAGCTCACGATCTCCCCTTGAAAAGCTGTTTCTTTACTCAAATGATCACATCTTGATTGATGGTGCCACCTTTTACTTAGCCTTTTATGCCACAAATCAAAATGTCATCTTTATCACCTGTCTCCATAGCTGATTGCCTACAGGTATATCTCAGGTTCATTGCAGCCTTTCTCTCCTCACTGCCTGGTTGATGCTGTCAGTCTTCCTACTGGCCTTTCTGTTTCTAGTCTGAATCCCTTCTGATCCATTTTGCACACAGCTGTTGCAGTTTGCTTTCTGAAACAAATCTGATCTCCTGCTTAAAGTCTTCATTAATCATCCCACAGCCTTTTGGATTAATAGAAACCCATGAACTGACCCTAGCCTACCTCTCCATTTTTATATTTAATATGCCCTGGCTCTCATCCATTTCTGTAAAAATAATAATAATAAAAACAGAACACTATTCTTTTTTGTTACTGTTGCTGTTCAGTCACTCAGTCATGTCTGAGTCTTTGCAACCCCTGGACTGCAGCACAGCAGACTTCCCTGTCTGTCCGTCACTGTCTCCCAGAGTTGGCACAAACTCATGTCCATTGAGTCGGTGATGCCATTCGTCCTAAATTGTATTATTTTTGGCTGAGCTGGGTCTTCGCTGCTGTGAGCAGGGAATACTCTCTAGTTCTGATGCACAGGCTTCTCATTGCGGTAGCTTCTCGTTGTGGAACACAGGCTGTGGGCTCCAAGTCTTAGATGCCCCTAGGGTCATGCAGTCCTCCCGGAGCAGGGATCGAACCCACGTCCCCTGCATTGGCAGACAGATTCTTGCCTTTTATTTATTTTTGAACTGAAGGCTAATTGCTTTACAGAATTTTGTTGATTTCTGCCAAGCGTCAACATGAATCAGTCATAGGTATACATATGGCGGACAGATTCTTAACCATCACACCACCAGGGAAATCCCAAAACACATCCTTCTTGAAGTTAGTTTGCTCTGTGTGCTGGGAACATAATTTCCACTCACCAGCTCCGACTTGCCCTTTAGCTATTGACTTCTTAGTGAAACTTTACCTTTGCGAACCAGGCAGACCCAAGACCCCAGTTGAGCATCTGTGTATGTCCTTACTCAGGACACTATGCTTTCTTAATTACAAGGTTCACAGCATTTAGAATACTAAGTCACAGATACTTTGGATTTTAATTCCTAGTACATAATCCAGGAAGGTGGGAGGGAGACACGGCAGGAGACCATGTAGGTTTTCATGGGCCATTGATAGTACTTGGCTTGTACTTTGAACAGGACGGGAGACATTGAAGAGTTTTGAACAGAAGAGTGCTGTGGGTGTCTGAAAACTTTTTAACTTTAAAAGAAAAAAAAAGATTGTGAGATTTCTTTCTTTTTAAACATTTATTTTATTTTTATTTGGCTGCGCCAGGTCTTAGTTGAGGCATACAGAATCTTCAGTTGCAGCATGTGGAATCTAGTTGCCAAATCCAGGCCCCCTGCATTGGGAGCGTGGACTCATAGCCACTGGACCACCAGGGAAGCCGCCTTTTTAAAAATTTGATTTTGAAGAAATTATAGGTTCAAACAAGAGCCAGTCCCAGGTACCCTTTACCTAGTTCCCCTCAGTGGTTATGTCTTACACAATTACTGAACAAAAGCACAGATAGGACCTTTGGCCCTAGGACAGCATGTATGTCGGTCTCTTTTTTCCTGTGTGTGGATTCATGTAACCGCCTCCATAGTCAAGACTGACATCTCTTCAGTTATCACAAGATCTCCTTTGTGCTACTCCTCCTAAGCCTTTCCCCTCCCATCATCTGTGACAACCACTCATCTTTTTCCATCTCTATCATTTTGAGGTCCCTCTGAGTTGTTCTGTGTATCCATAGCTTTTCTAGTCTGTATATGGGAACTGGAGGCAGGCTGACTGGGTGGAAGGACTTGAGACCTGAGTTCTAGTGCAGTTCAGTCACTAAGTGCTATTTAATGTCTTAGTTCTCAGAGTAGCCACCTGTAAGATGAGGAAATTGGACTTTTCAGCTCTAAGCTCTATGATTATAACAAATGAAGTCTTCATGATTTTTTTTCCCCTGTCATAATGAGGTCCATTTTCCTTGTTAATACTTACTGTGCCATAATCTATAGTCTTTTGTATAGTGTTAAGCGCAGAAGGGCTATTCAAACATCTCATAATTGTTTTACTGACATACTGCTGCTACTTATACTCCTCAAGTATAAACTTGATACACCGAAGTAGTAGTAATACTTGGCAAACCATGTAAATATGAAGATTCTTCAATTTTTTTTCCCCCTATGTTTTGTAATAAGACACAGAAGTAAACCTCTAGCTCTCTATAATCTTGTGAGCCTCAGAGTTACAAGAAATGTGATAAATTGCCACTAAATGTCAAGTCTACTCTTGAGTCAGTTCTTTGAACACATTTCTACTAATGAGGTTGACCGGTTTCTTGCTGTTGATAAAAGTTCTTAGCCAAAGTAGAAGGTCCTAGACAGTACAGAATCTGCTGAACTTTAGTTTTGCTGGTAGAAAATAAACTTCGTATTTCTTACTTGTTCATCACTCCCTACTTTTTTTTATACTCTAGAACATTTAGGTAATACATTGTATCTTAAAGAAGTGATCAGCCTTGAAGAATCCTCTCAAGTTTGGGGAGCAGCCTAGACAAACCCTTCACCCCCATGTGTGCGCAGAGCATGTAGGGCACACAGTCCCCGGGGCAGGGATTGGAGACAGTTGCGCTTGTTGCCACAGTGCCTGACCACACTGCCTACGGCCACAACCAGAGATGTGTTTAAGCCCTATATGTGCTATGTGCTGAGTCACTTCAGTTGTGTCCAACTCTGCGACCCTGCAGACTGTCGCCCACAGGCTCCTCTGTCCATGGGATTCTCCAGGCAAGAATACTGAAGTGGGCTGCCATTTTCTTCCTCCAGGGGATCTTCCCAACCCAGGGATCAAACCCTAATCTCTTATGTCTCCTGTATTGGCAGGCAGGTTCTGTTTAATACCTATTGAAATGATACATAATCTGGTTGGCTTTGAATATTATCAGTTATGGCTGTATAAAGATATGTAAGACTATTGATAAGTAAAACCTAGCTCCCTTTAAAAATGACATTAGAATGTCTGAGCTGAAACATATTGCCTAGAGCATTTGGATCTACCTTCTCATTTTATAGATATGGAAACTGGTACAGGCTTAGCTCTTTTACAAGAGTTTAAATGGCCAGAGAGCTGGGTAAGAACCCAGGTCCTCTGGCTTGAATCACAGCTCTGTGCCATGGGTTCTTTATGAAACGAGCTCATAATTACTCTCTTTGGAGGGAGGAAGTGGGAAACATTAAGTGGCTTTCACTATTGAAAATAAATATAAATGCTATGTGTAATGTATCTTTGTTGATGAGGGAGAATTGGAGATAAACATTCATTTTTAACATTTTTGTTTTACGATATTCATCTTTTCCTGTGTTATTCAATCTCTTCACTCATTTTTTTATAACTTAGATGAGGATTTTTTCCTTATTAAAGTGTTGATGTGAGATGTGATAATTAGATCCTCCTTTTTAAAATTAACTGTGCCCCACTGAGTGTCTCTTTTAGAAAGTTGGTTTCCTCTTTGTGTATTTTGGAGCGCAAACAAACAATAAGCTAAAATCGAACATGTTTTGGGTACCTAATGCTAAGCAGTTTAGTGCCTCTGATCTGTTTTTTCCATTACGAAAATGAATTATTTCATTTTTGTTTAAGAACTTAAACTAGAAGAGTATCTTTCACTAATGATAGGCCCATTTCAGATTTACATTGTTCATTCATTCTTACCATCACCTCTCATCCATATATCTGAATATAGTAGTGTCTTTGTAAAAACAGAGATACATATTTTCCTAACTTTTAGAAATTTACCTTTCATATATTTTGCACTTTAATATTTTCGTAGATATTCCTAAACTGGTTTTTATTCTTCACTTGGAAAGGGGGGACGTAATTGCCTCTTAACATCCTTTTTTTTAACACGTAACTGTTTGGCTCTCAAACAAATACGTAAAGACCAATTATGCAGTGCAGTGTGGGATGACTCCAGTCAGCTTGTGTAGCAGGAGCCCTCCTAGGTCAATGAGTTGATTCAGGAGTCAGGGTGATGGCAGTGGAAAGAGTCATCTCTCCACCATCACTGAGGGAGAGAAGGCTCGAGAGGTTTTCACCTCACACCACTCAATGTTAATTTCTCAAAGGAAAGAGGAGGAAAGAAAAGGGATGAAGAAAACATGCTTATGCCTACAGCCAGCATTTATACCTTGTGTTGGAACATAGAGAAAGAAAAAAGTCCTCTGAATCCCCAAAAGGCAAGCAAATTATTATAATGAAATGTTTAATGTATATTTTAGCTAGGATTATTAGTATTAGAGTGATCAAATTTATAATATGATGTGGATGGATTATTTTTAGCATGCTGATAAATTTTTAATGCATATCTTGGATAATTCATGTGCACAATATATTTACTCCTATTTTATAGAAATGTAAAGGACAGCAGCATAGTAAAGGGATATAGGCTGAGAATTGGAAGGCTCTCAGATGCCCACTGAGATGGTGTTGCTCTGTTTCTTTAGACATCTCATTTCACAATTTTCAGGGTTTCTCTCAGGGTCTGTCTTCATCTATATATGGAGATTTGCAGATTAGTTTATCTCTATGGACTCTTTTTGCTCAAATTCTATGACTCAGTCAGTTATTACTTTTGTTTTCATCCAACCGCCCACAGAACCCCTGGGAACACTGAGAATGCAATCAGTCAGCTAGCCAATAAATATTTATTGAGTGCCTACTAAGTGTTTGGCTCTTTTTTGGACCAATAGGGAATATGATCTGGTTGGGAAGACAAGATACGTACACAAAGCAAGATAATAATCTGCAGCAGTAAAAGATAAGTGCCAAATGAATGGCCCAGCCAAAGGAATTGAGACGACGGACTGCAGTGCTTGACTGCTTGGATTAAAGCAGAAGATTGAAAGACTTTATAGAATCAGGTTAGAGAGGTATATGTGAGCTTTGTTGTAGAATGCTTCTTTACCTGCAGTTTATAGCAATGTAGTCAAAAAGAGAACTGGATTTAAAATTCTTAAAAATCTAGCTTCTAGTTTTGATTGCCACTTACTAACACACTAACAGGATTACTTGTAGCAAGCCTGAAACTGATTACTTTTTTTTTTTTTAAGAAATACATAATTATCACCTTTCTATTGCTATAGAAAGATTAGGTTGTGTGCCCACTCAGTTATGTCTGACTCTTCGCAAATCTATGGACTTTAGCCCTCCAGACTTCTCCGTCCATGGGATTCTTCAGGCAAGAATACTGGAGTGGGTTGCCATTTCCTCCTCCAGAGAGGTCTTCCCGACCCATGTCTCCTGCTTTGGGAGGCCGATACTTTATCACTGAGCCACCTGGGAAGCCCATCAGATTAGGTTAATGTGTGTTTAAAAGCATGGCCTGTAGCAGACACCCAGTAAATGGTCATTAAATCTAAAATCATTGCAAAAGTTCAAACAAGGTTTTTGTGGTTGTGGTAGATTGGAGCATGAAGATTAAAAGGATTCAACTGAAAGTGATCAGGATTGGAAAACTTTGCAAGGAGACCAGATTTGGGGGCGGGTTGCGGAGGGGTGTGGACAGGTAAGTTAGAAAGAGCAGGATAGAAAACAGTCATGGGAGAAACACTGGAGACTTGAGTTCAAAGTTTGGACAACTAATTTTATCTGGGAATGAATACAGATGTCAGCCTTAGGTGACTGGGAATCTGATGGTCCCACAATTAGAGATGTTAGGGAAATGAGCTGATTTGGTAGATTTCAGAAAAGCTTAATCTGGGGAAGTGAGTTTTATTTTTGAAATGCTGAGTTTTACATGGTGATGAGTCATGCAAATTCACATGTCCTGCAAATAGTTTGAAATGTAAATGTATGGCATATTTAGCAATGAGTGGACCAGTTTGGATATGAAATGCATATTTGTTAGACAGCTTGCTTATTTCAAGCTAGATCCTTGATTTAATTGATTATCTTAATTGTCTTTTTGGGGTCTAATTGTCTCCTGGGAAAGAAACATGGTTGTCCAGTAGAGCAAGTGTCACTTTGGGTATGTACCCCATGTTCTGTCCTGCAGGAGAAGGGAGATTCAGCTTAGTCCATGAAGCTTCTATGAAACAGACATTCTTCTTATTATTATGAGAGGTGGAGACTGGGGTAATACTTGAAGGCGGTGTTGTTTTCATTGCTCCTTACACTTAATACGCCTCTCATACCTCAACCAAGGTTCGTCACTGGACTAATAACCTCCTCTGATATTTTGCTGACTTGAAAGTACAGCAGTACTCAGAGAAGAGCTGGCATAATAGAGTATAATACCACAGTTTTTCTTGTCTTATAAAGCCATAACCAGGATATTGCTGAATAAATGGAGCTATCATATGAGAGGTGGCAATAAGATTACAGTACTGCAGAAATCCTGGGGGCAGAATAAAATTGTCTATTTAGTAAGCATAAGCATTGGGTGTTATGCCTTTTCCCCTTCCTTTTTAAAATTGTTTTGACCCATATTTCCAGCACTGTTCTCTCCCCTAACTAGTTAAGAAGTGAATTAGGTGTTTAATTCTCCTGTTTCCAAGTAGGTTTCTGTCTTCTTTTCTGTCCATTGGTGTTTTCAGGAGGTGAGGTTGGGTGAGCCCTCATGTAGGACTCGAGTGGGATAAGATAATGAGGACGTTAGGGCTCAGACACATAGTGGAGAAGAAAAATGGCTGTTCTTGGAAGGTCGAAGGAGAAGTCACATCTTCATCACCCACATTGTTACGCCCTGGTCCCTAAGTATCTTTGCTTTTCTTTTTTTCCCCAACTGAAGAGCGCTCTTGGTGTGCAGTAGGTCATGGCCCCTGAAGCTGGTTAGGCTTTTGCCCATGTCCAGGGGTAAGCCACCTATTGACACTGAGGGTTGGATGGATGTCTGTGTTGGGGATTCAAGGATTTATTTGTCCGTGAAGCAGTAGTTTTTTCATGGACTGATTCCCTTTCCCCTTTCTCTTTCATCTCCACTCTTCCCTCCCTTCTTCCTTTCATTTCTTTGTTTCTGCAAATCTTGTTTGTAGGTCTCCTTGGATTTCATTTTAATCATGCATCCTTCTGGATTCTTCCAGCTGGACTAAATCCATATCAGTCTTCATTGTTTTCTTTCCACATCACCCTCCCTACGAAGGAAGAATGATTAGGATTTATGAAAGTACAAAAATAGAGTCCTTGATCCTAAGAAGTCTTGATTTTCATATCTCAAGTCCAACCTCTAGAAAATGCTCTCATTGGTAGAACAGCTCTGTGTAGAACCTGTATGTATTCTGAATTAATTCTCACTAAATATGAGCTACTTATTGAGGGTGTTTTGTTTGAAAGGGTCCTTTTTTATATATTAGTGTATAGCCAATTATTGGAGAAGGAAATGGCAACCGACTCCAGTATTCTTGCCTGGAAAATCCCATGGACAGAGGAGCCTGGCAGGCTACAGTCCCTGAGGCACAGAGAGTCAGACACGACTTAGTGACAAAATGTCAGACATGACTTAGTGACTAAACAGCCATAGCCAGTAATGTTGCCGTAGTTTCAGGTGGACAGCAGAGGGACTCAGGCATACATGTGTTACATATGCATATGATCCATGTATCCATTTTCCCCCAAACTCCCTGCCCATTCAGGCTGCCACATAGCATTGAGCAGAGCTCCCTGTGCTGTGTAGTAGGTCCTTGTTGGTTATTCATTGTAAATCAGCAGTGTGGACATGTGAATCCCAAGCTCCCTAACTCTCCCTTTTCCCCACCCTTTTTTTGCTTGATTAGCTTCTAAAGCTGCTCAGATCAGCCCATTCTATACCTCCCTGCTCTTGAGTCCAGCTTCTGAGGTCCTGCTTCTTTGAGGATGGTGCCATGTTTCATGTTCATAACCACAGCTGGGCTGGTGGGTTGACAAAAGCAGTCACCTTTGGCTCTGTGTCTGGAGTGAATATATCCTGCCCTAAGACACTCGGTACCTAATGCCATGCTTGATAATAACTTTTTTCTCCTTCATTTCACTGTAGTTTCTAAAGCTGCTTCCTTTTTGGTTTTGATCTATGTTACGAGTTCTGGGAAAGTCCCTAGCCATCGTTCAGACCCTCTGGTGACTATCCCGGTGACAGGACTTGTTAAACAGAAAAGGGAACCATTAAGAGTAAAAAGACTCAAAAAATCTATTTTAGTTATTTTTAGAATTACATTAGTTCAAGGGGTGAGTGAAAAAATAGGGAAGACGGTGGGGGAGAGATTTGGGACACATATAAAGGAGGTTGTGCCACCTCAGATGTTTCTAATTACTGATGCTTCTAAAACAGAGTCTCCTGTCTACATATGCTGCTTGGTCATGTGGGAAGTGCCTCCTGGATATATTTTAAGGAAAAAAAAAAAAAGGAAGTGTCATTGTTTCAGATTCTGGGGAACTCAATCTGAAATCGGAGGATAAAAGACAGTTTACACGCTAGATGGGACAGGCATAGCTCGACCCCTTGTAGACACTGTTGTACTGGCTTTCGGCAGCTCCCTGTTGCTCTGTTGGGCTTTTTCCTAGTTTGAGGCCTGGGGAAGAAACAGCAGTCAGTAAAGATCCTTATTTATGGCCCATTGTCTGTAGATCCCTCTCACCCAGAATTCCACTCTCACCCTTTACAGTCTTATTTTGCGAGTCTATAAAAGCCAAGTCTGTCTTAAGCCTGAAATTGTCAAGTTCTTGCCTGGTGTGCATATTAGAGGTCTGAGTGTGAACTCATAGAGAAGGTTGGAGGGGAACCTGGCCTTGGGGCCTTTTAGCCATTAATCATCACCCCCCTTCTTCACCCTCTTAGACTGAGAAGCCCATGTTTTCTGTGTATATGAGCAGAGGTAGCCCTCGTACTGTGAAGAAAGGCACTCTGTCCAGTGCTTGCTTCCTGCCTCATCACCCAGTCTTGGGGTGATCTCTCCCTCCTTCCTGGTCTCTAACCAATTTGCAAAGAAAGACATCAGCTGCCCCCTTCCCTCCGTAGTTTCCCTGTGGTTCAGCCCCACATCACTGAGATGTGAGATGAGCCATCTGATATATTAGAAATAAATTGGGGAGCCCTGTCAGCCAGGGTGCTCCATCTCAGCACTTGTGAGGGAGTGCGTCCTTGTGGTGAAGTTCCAGCCAGTGTGGAAGGAAGTGGAGTCAGTTTCCCAGCTTAAGATACTGGAGCTTTTATGGGTCGTGGGTGACAAAGGCCTTGTCTCTATGCCTCATGCCTTGTTGGATCATATTCTCACAGTATATAGCCGTGGGGTGCATTGTACGCTCAGTTTATGAAATTCGACCCATGGGACCTTGAAGTTATTGTAGAAAAATCATACGGGGAATGCATGCATGTGTGTGCATGGATGTGCACACGTGAGACAGTACCTCTCCTAAAGGTGATGTGACTATTATAAATGAATTGAGCTGTTGTCTTTCAGCCGTTTCCTTTAGCCTTGACTCCATAATAGTTAAAGACATTTCTTTATGGGCTTACTTTATTCTGAATATGTGTCCACGTGTTCATTTGCCTCAAGGAAATACTCTGCTTTGTAATCTCCATGGACACCTCAGTGACTGATAAAATGTTGATGGTTTTTAAGTGGAAAATGTTAAGCTCAAATAGCTAGATAGAGATCTATGAGCCAGAGCCATTGAGAATTATCTGTTATCCCTACTCAGATGGAGAATGAAGTGTGTTTGTATGTGTGTGTGTAATGGTATTACGCCTTATGTGCACTCTTGAAATTTACTTATCCACTTACCCTAGCTTCTCTTTTGACAAGTAGCATATACCCTTTCAGTCAGCTCTCCCATGTGTTGTGCTTGGTCGTTCAGTCGTGTCTGACTCTTTGCAACCCTATGGACTGTAGCCTGCCAGACTCCTCTGTCCATGGCAGTTAGGACCAAATTGTGGAAGTCAAAGAAGGTGTAAGTGAGATGCTGTATGTGTATGCAGAGAAGATTATTCACGTAAGTAAAAGTATTGAGGATAATGGAAGGCAGGCTTCCCACAGTCAGAAGGGATGTACAGATAAGGAAAGGAAGAGAACTGCACGTGCCCTGAAGTGTGTTGAATGGGATTGTAGTATGTTTGTGAACTCATGGTGTGCTAAAAAGCTGATGCCAAGACAGGATGAAATAGACAAGAGGTTAATTGGGGAAAACATAGAAAATGGGAAGGGAGCTGGCGGAGGCTGTGAATGCTTAACCTCTGTGGGAAAGGGAAGGATGGAAGGTTGAGCTGGAAACATCTAATCTGGGGCTGTGGGCAGTTGTAAGAGTTCCAGCGAAGGTGAGGGGGCGTGCTCAAAGCCGCAGCTCCCTGTCAGAGCTCGCCCAGGTCTCTGAGCAGCAGGCCAGTTGTAGTGTCTCCATTGCACTCAGTCATTGGCTGGAAGCAGCTGGGGGAAAGCGTAGCTTTGGCGGAAACAGCGATGGGTTTCAGAGCATAGCAGCTGGGGCTGTCAGTCAGTTATGCTTCCTGCAGTCAGAGATCCAAGAGGCACGTTTTCATGACTGCCACACATGGTTTTCAATGGTTATAGATACAGAAATAAGCGTATGGAGATAAAAATGTAAGTGTGGACTACTTGGATAAATGGCTGGTTTCGGAGCTGCAGAAAACAGTGGAAGATGAGCCTGGAACACATTGTGGCCTGAAAGCAAGGAAGTGCTCGAAGGATGACAGGACACAGGAGCCAGCTTGACCCAGATCCCACTGGCCAAATTGGGAATAATTTCAGCATCAGAAACAGTTACAATTGTAGTGGATTATATGGCTCTTTAGATAAAATATTTCATGACCATAAACCTCTACAAATCAATAAATGAATAACTTGGGAGTTTAAAAGCTACACAGTTTTTCAATACCTGTTATAAAGAGGAAGAGAATAACTTCATAGGGGAGAAGCCTGGTAGACACTGCCTGAATCAAGTGATCAAAATTAACATCATCAGTAAATTACACATCATTTCAAAGGAGGCCACGGGAACAACATAGCATCACTTCTGTGACACATTCCTGCCAAAGATTCATAACTTGCCGCTGATCACAGAGACATCAGACAGTCCAAAATCACTGGCCTGTACTCGTGAGAAGTTTCAGGGCTGTGGTAGACTAAGAAAGATTGAGCTTCTCCAGACTGAGTAGACAGGGTAACAAAATAAAAAAACCTGATTTTGCTCTAGATCCACTTTCCCCTAAGTTCTCTATTGGAACAGTTGACAAAATATGTGTAGGGTTGTAGGTTAGATGGCAATAATGTGTCAACATCGATATCCTGGTTCAAGTCATTATTTACTGACTATGTCGGAAAATATCCTGATTTGTCGGAAATGCACATTAACGGTTTGGGGGATGGTGGTATAAACAGGTCATTTGCTCTCAAATGAATCAGGGATCAGCATGTTCTTTGTTATTGTACGTGCAATTTTTCTGTAAGATTGTTTTAAAATTACTTATCCCCTCCTTCCCCTACTTTTAAGTAACTAGTTAATTTTAGTCAGTTATCTGACCTTCTCTATATAGTATTGCTTCCAATCTTGGATTTGGGGTGTAGGGATTAGGGAAGGCAGGCAAAAGTGTGATCAAGTAATTATTGTGAGTGAAATCTATGTTTTAAGAATCCTGTTCTCATATATGGGCACAGCATACCTTTTCCAGATTGGCAGAATATAGTACCCCCTGGTTTCAAAAGTATCTTATAATGAGAAAGTAAATGCTTTCCACAACCTGCTAGCTGTGGAAACAAGTGGGCAGGGAGGATGTCAGGTACATGGAGACCTTTTGAGAAAGCTCAAGAGACCCATGTTGCTTGTGTTTTTCTCAGGAACATCTGATCCTGCATGGTGGAAACAATTCACTTCCCATATAACCTAAAATTCTCCTTGAGCTTGGAGAAGCATTTCAAGTCCAGCACTTATTCTGTTTCCAGCTGATACAGAGAGATGATTTCCTGTTAGACTTTCAAGACTGTTAGGTCCCTTTTTGTATGCTGATTGTGAATTATCCATTCGAGCCAGACATGTGTAATTGGAGTAGAATTACTGATACACTCAAGAAAGCAGAATTTATAAATTTGTCTAAAGCAGCATAATGTCATGGCACATAATTTAATGTTCTCTTTTCTTACTGGGCAACTAATCAGTACACCAGTGTCGAGTTCTGAGCCATCTTTGGCCAGGGGGAAATCTCCTGACCTTTCATTAGTGGCCCAAAGAAATGAATGAGAGAATCAAGTACACAGATCTCAGCTAATTCCATTTTATTTGTCTCCCTTTCATTCTCTTTAAATACAAGTCTTAGATAATGGGGAGGAGAATGACAAAAGCTGGAAAGGCATGTTGAAAGCTTTTGTTCTTAATTCTATGCTGGGCAAGCTTGGCTAATAAATGCTTAGGATAAGAAATAATGTTCCAGTGCTGTATTTCTCATACTTGGCTACAGAGCAAGAAAGACACAGCCCTTGCCCTCTTTGACCTCATCAGTTTGAGTTGGAAGATGGATGACAAATTAATTGTAATATAGTGTGATTTCATAGGGGAACACATACCAAGATGAAAATGCACGTGGTGTGATTCTCACACACCTGGCTCATGGGCGGGGCCCTGTAGTGATATCTGTCATTGTTTCCTGTGTTTTTACCCTCCATGCAGCTGAGCACTAACATTGCAGCCGTTCTCCAGTAAAAGTCTGTTGTTTAGGGAAAAGAAGCTAAGAAAACATGGATTGCACTGAAGCTTTGGAGAGAAGGGACAGGAGGTGATGGGCAGGTGGTGGAGTTTAGAATCTGAGGCCCTAACTGGTTTGCAGATATTTGCTGGCAGGATCCTGAGGGTGAGAAGCCCACAGGAGAGGAAAGGGTTGTGTCCTTGGTTCTGCTGGCCACGCAGGAACTCAGTTCGATACTGTGAATTGATTGGAGCAGCATTAACCAGGATGAATCATTAAACATTTGTGCTGTTTTGCTTTGTATTCTCCAGCTTTTCATATAGAAGCTTATTTGTGTGGGTTTTTCCCTCGCCTTCTCTGTCACTCCAGCTTTCTGCTCCAGACCCCACATATCGACTGTAAAATGTCAATGCTTTGTTATTCCAAACACAGCACCAAACACGTCTTAGTTGTTGTCCTGGCATTTCCAATCACTAAGCCCTCACAACCTGTTGCAGGTGGGCGTGTCCCAACCATGCCTCTGGCCTCTTGGTGGGCGGAGCCTCTCCCTGCCCTCTTGGGCCTTGGGCTGCTAACTTGGGGCTGCTGGCATTCTCCACCCTGCCAGACCCAGCTCGGTGATGATGACAGCGTTTGCCAGCACACTTATGCAGTGACTCAGGAGACAGGGTAGCCAGCAAAGCAGCCTCTTTGTGGGAGTGGATTTTGAGAAGTGCTAATTCCGTGGCAGTTTGGAGATATTAATATCGTGCTGGCAGTAGATAAACAGGCAGCAGAGGGGCACATAATGAGAAGAGAATCAGCCACAGCATCTTTTCCTTCTTTATCTCCCTGCACATATTCCCCCCTCTCTTTTTTTTCTTTTTTCTTTTAAAGTAAATCCCTGGGCCTCGATGAAGAGAACCCTTAAGTGGCTTGAGCATGCCCATAGACTGGTTTAGCCCAGCTCACAGCATCTCCATAGGCTGGGAGTCTGAGAGCACCAGAGTGCTGAGAGTTAACCGCCTTCCCCAGCAACACTAAATCATAGCATATGGTACAGTAGCCTATTCCTTACCATCCCTCCTCCCTAAAGGGCAGCTCACCAGATGGTCTGAGCGGGTCCTTTGGTGTACTTATGACAGACACAAAGAAAGACATAACTGCCGCTCTCCCCCAGTGATACCATGCCTCTTGTCTTGCAGTTACTTGGTACAGGTAACTTTTGAAAGTCTGTTTTTGCAGTTTCACTTTTGCCCATCGAAGTTCCCTTTTCGGGTTGGGGAGGAACTAGGCGAACATGCTTCATTAGCTGGCCGAGCATCATTTCCAGTGTATTCTTCTGAGTAGATGGAAGTCACTTACAGTAGCCCCACTATCTTATTCTAGTGAAGAGAACGTGCAGCACGTTGAAGATTTTTTTTTTTGAAGCCGGATTCTAATTTGAATATTCTGTGGTCCTAAAAGGACCGGAGTATTGCTTCAAAACTGGTCATCTGAGATTTTCTACTTTTTTACTTTGTTCCCTAGCTCATGCCGTTTTTAATGAAGATGTTTCTTTCCATCCCAACACCACCCCTCTGCCACCCCACATTTCCTTCCTGACCTCACCTCACCCAGGCCCCCTTGGAGTCAGCGGAGAGTCAGTGTCAAGGGTTCTAATGAGAAAAGACACACTCTTGAGTATTCCGTGAAACCAGCGTTTCTTAAGTTTGCCAAACTGGAGCACAGTATTTTCTAGTTCCAGTATAGGCTAGAAAAAAAGGGGATTTTGAGAAATTTAGGTCATGCTTTTATGTGCTTTGTTTTTTTATCTGTGTGCCTGGTATTTTAGAGCAGACTTTTCTTGAGGGTAGTGGCTTGTTTATACCATTCTGTAAATAGCCCTGCCTAATGTGGGCTTTTTACAGATATTTTCTGCCAGGTTTTATGTACGGATTGATATAGCATCTGACTGTACTAACCAGAAAAAATGCTGAGCCAGGGGACTTGGTTATTCCCCCTTTTTGTTTGGATTTCTAGCTTAGCAACTCATTGGTCTTGAACTCCCTTCCTCTGCCAGGATGCCTTAAGACCTCCAGGTGCTAACTGTTGTTATTGCTGTTGACTGAGCCCCGTATGCACCTCAAGTGCTCACTGACCTATCTTTTCTGTTGCAGAAACATTGCCGAGGCCCTTGTCAGCAAAGGTCTAGCCACAGTGATCAGATACCGGCAGGATGACGATCAGCGGTCCTCTCACTATGATGAACTGCTCGCCGCTGAGGCCAGGTGAGATGCCTAATTATTAAAGTGAATGCCTTGGGTCCCCCAGCCCCACTTTATTCTTTCCCACTCCTCTGCCTGCCCCTGAGCAGAATGTGATGGAAAGCAACGTGCTGAGAAAGCCCATATTCTTTTATGATTCTAGCTTTTCCTCAAGATAAAAGGGGCCTCACTTCATACTTGCAATCTAACCCGGGTTAAGCACACTGGGGCCTCTATTTTTTAAAATTTGCAAAATTTAGGCATATATTAGACATAATCTTCCCAGAAGATGCTGTAAAATGAACATATGAGTAAATACTATGTGGAATATTTTTATCTCCACCGTCCTTTCCTTCCCAGGAACAAACCGTGGAACCCTTCTTACTACGCAGGACATTTGCCTCAGGTTCATCCCTCCAGGGGCCTCTGCTCCCCAGCCCCTCCCACTTACCACCTCTAGACCTTTCGTCATGTACAAAAGAAATGAAAACATTTATTAGGAAATGAGTTTGGGTGTCACACTTCTGACAGCTGGCAGGAGAGCGTTTGTGAGAAGCCCCGTGACATTTTCCTTTTGTCCTTCATCCCTGTGGCTGGTCGCCCCAAGGACATGCATGCTGCTCAGCAGTATTTCTTAGCAGGGGCCTTCCTCAGGGCTCTTTCTCATGGGGCCTTCTGTCACTGGAACGGGACTGGGAGCAGAATAATTCCTCTAGCCTTCCCAGGAAACAGCAAGAGCTCAGTGCCCATTGCTGGATCCCTGTTCTGATCCAGAGCTCAGCAGACTGCTGGACTCTACCAAGATATACCCATTCTCTCAGAGCAGCTTCAGATACTTGTCTCATGCAGACACTCTCCTGTGACCTAGGAGTTTGTCCTAGAAGTCTGCTAGTTGCCAGCCTGTGCTCCACGGTTCAAGGAGGACTGGGTTTGAGCCCATGTTATCAGTACCTCAGATTTTGTCCCTGACATCACTTCTCTTGCTCTTTGGCCCATAACATTGACCTGATAGGAGGCATTTGCCTCTAACACCATGTGACATCCTGATGGATAGGGCATCTGTAGGATGTCACACGATGTCAGCTAAGAGAGCAACCTGTCAGCTCATTGCTATGGCTTTGTGGATTCTTTTCTTGTGGGATTTTCCCCGGAGGACCTGCCTAAGACTTCATTCTTAAGCACAAAGTTCAGTGTCTTTGGTTGTTGAATGTCAAGTGTAAAATAATATGACATGGACTTCCCTGGTACTCCAGTAGCTCCCCTCTGCTCCAGTGCAGGGGGCCCAGGTTCAGTCCCTGGTCAGGGGAACTAGATCCCACATGCTATAACTAAGACCCAGCACAACCAAATAAATACATTAAATATTAAAAAATACTAATACAATGTGTAGCCCATAACTGATGTTTCTCTTCAGTCCTCCCTCACTCCTTATGCTTCTCTCCCTGCCTGTATTATCATTAAGCCAGTGGGTTGAAAGGACCCATAGTGGGAAATGCAGCTCCACATTTCAAGTACTTTTGATGATCTCGCTATTCTAGGAAATGGGCAATGATTTGACTGTTCTTTATGTGGGATTCGGGGGTGGGTTCTTGCTGGGCATGCTCAGTTGGTCTGACGGTATCCTGAAGAAGCAGTCACGCCTTGCCAGCGTAGCAGGAACCCTTAGCCATTCCATGGGATCTTGAGTCCCATTTTCTGCTCTGCCTTCTCTCTGCCACTAGTGAATGTTTAACTCTGACAGGCAGGTAAGCATGAAAATAATTTGCCTAGCTGCTCCGGAAAGTGAGGCCACAGCAAGCTCTTATTATGCTGTCGGAAGTAGCTGTGTTGTGCTCTAATGTTTAATGAGTACGCAGAGTTGGTGAAATTTTTTAGGTTTTAAGAAGAAAACAGTCCGGTTCTCATTTTGAGCTGATGGAATGTAACAAGATGCTTGCCTGTTAAAGCAATGAGCTGCCTGGAGATAATTGTGTTGAGCCACCGCTTTCAGACCGATGGTGGAAAAACCAGCTTTGGGGCCATGGCCCTGTGGCAGGTTGACTAAGCAGAGAGCAACCAAGTGATTCCCCTGGCCGCTGAGGCACCGCCGTGAGGCAGTATGTACCTCACGATGTGTTAGAAGCGGCCCGTGTGACCTGCGAGTGAGTCCTCTTCAGGAGCAGTGCTATCCATGAGCCCCAGGAAGGCCACCCCTTACCATCTTCTAGATGCCAACCCCAGCGAGAAAGACAGGAACACCTGCCACATAGAAATGGTGGCCTTATAGCCTTTGAAGACTATTTTCAGTGCAGAATGCAAATACACACACACACACACACGCACACACACACACACACTTTTGGGGAAATGCTTGTCGACCTTACTGCAAGAGCAGCTCTTTTCTGAACACTGCTTTATCTAAGGTCGCACTCCGGCCCCTAGGAGACATTCCCTGTGTCACCTCAGCACTTCCTTGCTCATGTCATGTTACAACATGTCAGAGCGCTTTGTGCTTGCTGCCTCTGCCCCTTACCCTGCCTGTCTCGTGAATGTGTGTGATCTAGTTCCCGTGGATAAGCTGTATCTTTTTTTTCCCAATTGAACTCGGCCTTGTAATTTTATGTCCCTGTCCATGTGGTTCCTCCACCTCCCATCTGAGTGTCCTCTGCAGATCTCATTAGCAAGTTGTTTACTCCTTTCCTTGGCCCTGAATAGAACCCCTAAACAAGAATGGCTTTGCTGTTGACCCCCAGTCTTTCACCGCCTGGACTGTCACTTAACTGTCTTTTGTTTATCATCCTGCAGCCACTTTTTAATCTTCAGTGATTGTGTACTGAACCACGCCAATTTGAATTAATTTCCCAAGTAAAATTTCTGGAGGTACTGTATCTAATGCTTTGGCAAAGGCCGAATGAATAACATCTGCTGTGTTCAGGGCAAGTCACTCATCTTGGAACTCTTTGAATGAATAATAAGTGGGTGAAGGTAACATGGCAAGGCTAGCAGTCATCTTGAGTCACCCAAGGATGGTGATTCTGAGAGAATTCTCTGTCCCTGAGCCCCAGATCCCCGTTTTCCTCTCTGGTTGTCACTAGTGGTCTTGGCCATGGTGCCCAGTGCTCTTCCATTGACTTGGCTTCCCGGAGCGCTGCTCAACCATTAATCCTTTTAGAGAAACATTGTAAGCTTTGGGGAAAGGGCAGCCTGTTAATTCGGCTGACTCTTTGGGTCAGCACAGCTGCCTGCGCAGGAGCTGATGAGCCCTGCCGCCCCTGCTTCCTCTGTGAGGGGCTATGATCTGCCGACCTTTCTCAGATCATCTGATGGGAGCTCAGGGAGTGACGCGTCAGACGCACATCAGGAGAGCGGGTGAGACCGAAGAGGAAGAAGAATGCCAATTTGCAGTTCTCTATGCTTTCAAGCATATCCACCTGCCCGCCAGAAACGAGCTCACCGTACCCTCTGCAGCTCTGTTCTGTGTGCGCCTGACCCTCTGCGGCGCCTTCATTTGAATGGCACTTTGCTTTTGGGAAACCCTCAATACTCCTCAAACACAGGGCGCATCTTGAGGAACCCACATCTTTTTTTGTTTAAAGGACAAATGAACCCCTAATTCCCAGCAGGCGGCCTTCCTTTCTAGTTCACTTGTCTGTCATCGGCTGCCTCTTCCCTCCTTACCTTGTGTCCTGGCAAGATAAGGGTTTGGCACTTCTGTGTGTATTTTTGGGCCTCGCTTCTCTCGTGGGCTCCATTGAAAAGCCATTGGTTGTGTCCCAGCCTTGAGAGCTCCAGTGTGTGTCCTCAACATTTTTAGTAAAAAGAGCCTGGGTCCAGCTGACCCACACTTTCTGATGACCTCCTGAACTGGATGCCCTCTGTTAGGGACATCACGTGGTCTCTTTCGGCAAGTGTGTCTTTCCCTTCTGCACCATTCTAATTTTTCACTCCTATACTGACTTCTAGCACTTCTCATCCTTGTCTGACTTGAGTATTTCTTGGCCAGTGGGCTGGCTGCTTTGTTTATCTTGACCAAGTATTCTAAGCTGAAGGCAGAGCTCTCACTCCTGCTGGGAGTCACATATCCTTCTGAGGTATTTCCAAGATACTGGGTCATTCATTATAGGAACCCTTCTTATTTTCTAAAGTATTACACAGTCTCTCAAATTCTGTGTGTTTGATATAGCATGTCCTGTTTGATTTTAAACAGTACAGAATGTGAATTCCCCTAGCGTTCTACAGGTCTTCCTGCTGGACTTTTGTCGAACTCACTGTGGACACTAAAGATAAGCTGGTAACGCGTGGAGTCAAAGCCTGGCTGTGTGTCCTGTTTTCCTTGGACATCCCAACCTGTAGGATATCATCTGTCTGCATTCTCCTAAAGCTACTTAATATTAAAATGTAATATTTTAAGGTTTCCTGGAAACTTACTCTGTGGTTCATTGCAGGACAACACAGAAGTTGGGGCTTTATTCCTTTAAGGCACCTTTTAATTCTAAGGATTTTGTGATTTCAAGATAGGCTGTATATATTCCGAAAAGAAATTGATGCCCCAACTTGACAGTGGGAAAGCAATTGTATTGAACAACCTAGTGTCTGAGCAGATTTAAATGAATTTAGATTCATTCTGGACATCCATAATGAGGTTAAGGTTATCTCGGGAGAAGAGAAAAGGGCAGGCTCTTATCTTTTCCTGTTCTCTTCCTTGCCAGCTCACTGCAGATTAAGGAAATGGGGGGCCTGTCCTCCCGCTTGGTGAGGCAAGCATGAGCCTGCCCTGTCTCAGCGCTGTGTGGACTCCTTGTCCTCCCCAGCCCTGCAGGGAGTCCTGTTCCTGATTGCAACTTTGCTTTTCTTTAAAAACAAAAACAACTAGTGTTCCTGCCTTGCTAACTTCGGCATCTCTAGTCTCTCAGCCCTATAAATACCAGTCAGGGAAGGACAGAGGATGAGATGGTTGGATGGCATCACTGATTCATCGGCCATTAGTTTGAGCAAACTCCGACAGATAGTGAAGGACATGGAAGCCTGGTGGGCTGCAGTCCATGGGGTCGCAAAAAGTCAGACTCATCTTAGTGACTGGACAATAACAACATTAAAATCCTATCAACCCTCTCTTGCTTTTACCCATTGTGGTTGACAGCACCCTCCCTGTTGTGGAGTTCTCTCAGCTTGAACCTCCAGGAAATCTGTGTTGGCATTTCCATCACAGACTTTGATTAGAAGGCTATAACCTTAACTCTTTCCTAGGCCAACACCTGTAGTCATTATTAAGAGGGAAACTGTTTCAAGTAAAGATCTCTTTTGGTGATACAGTTACTGAGTCTGCAGTGGGCTTACTGACTTCCATGTAGCAGTGAATTGTAAATGTATTTTGCATGTCTGTTGAAGTACTTTCAATACCACTGGGAGAGAAATGTGCTTGAGCTCCTACTCCTGATACAGCCAGAGCAGCTCCACTTTTTTCCCCTTGATTTATAGAGGGATTTTCCCACAAAATTTAATAGGTGGAGGAAAAAAATGCCTTGTGCTTAGACAAACACAAAACGTTTTGATAAGGTATTTCCTATCTGTGCCTTCAATTTAACTGGCATTTTCAGTGCTGGTTATGAATGAAATGTGAAGAATTACTCACCAGTGCTTTTTTGCTTTCTATTGCTTTAATTGGAAGAGGTCATCATTGCTGGATTGACACAGTTTTGACTTGTGAAATGCTTTGGTATGAAGCAGATTTCATCTTTGTACCAATCCAGTGAGAAAACTGGTGTTGAGGTTGAATCTGTTTTTCGAAAATTTGAAACTAATATATCCTATCATGGTGTACAGACTGCATGAGTTAACCAGTTCTCAAAGAAAATGAATCATTCCTCTAGTGGGTACAGTTGTTCAGGCTGGTTTTCTCTCACACATGATGGCTTTGCTTTCATTCCTTTTCTTTGCCATTTTCTTTAGTGTATCCTGGATCCTAGGCATTGGGGATAATGGTGGTGAAGAAAAAAGATATCAGACTGGAGCCTTACAAAGCATGCAGTCTCGGAGGAACACACGTTAAATAATTGAATAGGACCTCTGGGTGTTGCTATTTTTCCTATTCTCATTTTCTTACCTGTTTTCTTAGCCCCTCCTCTTTTTTCCCTTTGCATCATTAACACTGCCCTCCTTACATCTTCTTTATTCCTTTTCTCATTTCTATTAAATTTTCCCAGGAGAACACCTCCCTGAAACTCATCTCCTCCATCCAGCCCGTGTTCTGCTCAGTCATTTAATGGCACAGCTTTAAATAAACCAAGATTTCACACTTTCAATCTAATGACCTAACCAAGTGAACATTCCCTTTGGATAAAACTAGATCCTACCGAATACTGCTGAAAACCAAAGCTTTGATTTGAAGTTTTTCTCTTCCCTTCCTGTGGCACCAGAGTGCAGCTGGAGTTGGGTAAATTGTCTGCTGCCCTCTTCACGTGGCTGTGTTACAGGATGCTGGTACAGGTTGGATGCCAGCTCGAGAAGGAGATTGGTCCTGCTCTTAAGTAACTGCTGCTTTTTCTCCGGTAACCCCAAACGTGCACACCCTACCAGATTGGGGCTTGCCTGTAGGTGGCACAACCATAGGTTGCTAATGATATTCAGCACACGTTAGTGTTGGGGGGTTTCACCATGGGGGAGTAGGGCACATCAGCTCCTGCAAGTGGATGTGGTAACAGGAAAATGCATTACAAGAGCGGGTGTGGGGAAGTGATTTGACGATACAGCTGAATGTGGGGAAATTTAGCTTTTCCCTTTCTTCAGAAGAGATGATGCACTCAACATCCAAATAGCAGTAATCAATCTGCATTTAAGGCAGCACAAATGGCCACTTCTGGAGAGCTGTATAATATCTCCATTTCCAAATAATTTTCTCTTTCAGGATATTAAGAGGATCTGTTCACTCTTCATCCTATCTTGCCTCCCGACTCCCAGTTCCAACCCATACGACTCAAGCTGTAACATTCTTCTCAATGATTAGTGTGAGAGGTTTGGGGTGAAGTCAGAACCTGTAAGCTTCAGCTCCTGTGTGTACACAAGGTGTGGGCAGTCAAATCATGAACTCATAGTAAGAAGCCCTCGTTGCCCAGTCTTTTCTGTAATTATTAATGTGCACTGATTGTATTCTTTCAGAGGAAGTTGTTCTTGACTAACATTTTTAATTAATTTGGTGTTCACTGCCCCTTCCCACCCAGCAGTGACCATTTATCTGCCCACAGCACCTCATCTGTTCCCACCATCTCATTGTTCTTTTGGCTAAAATGCTCTTGCTCCTCTCAGATAGCCCCTGAGTAATTGAGGTTTCAAAATAGTTCCAACATATTTCAAAATACATTTGAAGATTATCATACTGGGAATATAGTTTTAATCCCAAATAAATAAGTTGTAGCAATAAATTGATAACATTGCCATTTTTGAATGTCTCCTAACTTGATTCCCTAAGCCACTGGTTCTCACAGTCTGGTCCCCAGACCAGCAACATCATTTTCACCTGGGAGCTTGTTAAGAAATGTGAATTCTCAGGTCTTGCCCACGTCGTCCCACCCTAAACCTATGGAAACAGAAACGGGAATTCAGCCCCAGCCATCTCTTTTCACATGTCCTTCAGGTAATTCTAACACACTAAAATTTGAGAACCAGTGCCCTAAACAATTCTTAACTACTATTTTTTTTTTTTTTTTAAGAAAAAAAATCAAAATTGTGTCCTTTTTGCGGCACATTAATAAGTTAGTGGTTGGCATTGTAATCATTAAATAAAGGTAATAGAGACTGAGGCATGGATGGGATCAGCTTTGGATCTCTCTGGACGCCTGTCCTGGTGGCGCTTCCCCTGGCAGCCATACTTGTTTCTCAGCAAGCTTGTTGACTAGCTCTGTATTCCCTTTAACTCATCTTTCCCCTTCCTCATACCCTGCATATGTGACTCTTTAAACAGATTCCTTCTGAGTAGCCTCTACTGGCTCTTAGCTAATTTAGTGTGAAATCATTTTGAGAGTTGCTGTTCTCACGTGATTTGCCTCCTCTGTGGTATCAGGGGGCAGAGTGGTTGGGGAGCTGAGTCTCTATTATGGACGTCACTCTCCTACTTTTGCTGTAATCCTTGAAAATCTCTCAGGAGGACTGGAGTTCAAATAATTAATCACTGATACATCAATGCCCAGAATTTTATAGCTGCTTGTGAGAGAGAAATCTCCTTCAGAGCTTTCTTTCATTTGTAGATCTCTTTGCATCTTAAGTTTCCTGTAAATTCCCTCATGTGAATGTGATCTTCTACGCTGCCCCCAACTCCCCTCCTCCAACTCTGGGCCCAGAAGTTGAGTAGGCTTACTTCCCATGCCTCTTGCTTCTGTGTCAAGTTCAGAGAGCCAGATCTGTAGCAAATAGCAGTGAATCTTTTCCAACAGGTCCCTATAAATGTACTCACATTGGAAAAGCCATTTTCCCAGCAGTAAGTCTGTTGCATCTTTTGACTGAGTAAAAGGCATTAAATTTTTCTCTGATGTGTTGTTTTTACAGTAACAAATAGCAAGTGCATTGGAGGAGAAAACAAAAACGCATGGTCTGGTGGGGATGTGGATGAGCAAGTAAACAATTGTGAACATCGTGATGAGCATGGATATCCCAGTGGGCATGTGGGATGTGTGGGAACGAGCACCTAAATCGAAGGGTTTATCCACAAATAGAGTCCATGAACCAAGGCATGCTCTGTCCGGGTTGCCTGGGGAAAGGAGGTGAAAAATAGGAATGGTGTTTCACTGACCCATGATACAGCCATCCCAGTTGTATGAATTTATTCTAAGGAATAATTAGTAAGGGGCCTGACAGTTTAAGAGTTACTCCTTTGGTGTTATTTATAAGGCTGGAAATATTAAACTGGAATATTATAGTCACAGAGATACCCAGCAATAGACAGTTGTTAAATTATTGGATGTGCAATGCTTAGAAAATGATGTAATAAAACTAAAAACACAAGAAAGTGTTCGTTTAGTTACTGTTTCTGAGGGGGGAAAAAAACAATTGCTAAACTTTGCCCACAATTTTCTTTAAGTAGGCAGGTATGGTAAAGAATCTGCGTGCCAGTGCAGAAGACGCAAGAGATGCAGGTTCGATCCCTGGGTGGGGAAGATCCCCTGGAGGAGAGAATGGCAGCCCACTTCAGTATTCTTGCTGGAAAATTACATGGACAGGGAAGCCTGGTGGCCTATAGGCCGTGGAGTCACAGAGTCAGACACAACTGAGCAACAGTGCACACACACGTGTATCAACACTTAAAAATTATGTTAGTGGTGCTTTTGTCTTGAAATTGAATTATGGATTGTTCTTTCTTGTACTTTCTCTGTCCCTGTATTGCCTCTGTGATAAAGACATGAAAAAATTATAAGAGCCAGTGTCATTGAGACAGTTTTCAGTTGTCATTGCCTCTGATCTTCCCTTTCTGCAGCCTTGTCCCCACAAGGAGACTTGAGACTAACATTTCTACCGGGCACTACTAGTCCTGTGGCCCTAACCTGGGATAGCATTGTTTGCTTGTGTTTTCATGAATCTAATATTGCGCTGCCTGGTGGTTCTCTTCCACAAAGCTCAGTTTTCCCCTCTTAACCTGAGCACAGCAGATCGCTTGTCACAACTGGCACAACAGAAATACATCTTCATTTCTTTTTACATTAGTTTTAGATGAGGTTGCCCAGAGTTCCTTGTTATTTGCTCTACTGCCTCATAAGTCCGCCCACCTCCCCTTGACCGTAGGGCTCAATTTCCTCCTTTCCTGACTATGTACGCTCCATCTTTTCTGTCTTATCAGTGACTCTGATTTCATTGACAACGCAGCTGCATCGTCTTAGCGCACCCGCCCCACCATTGTGCACCTGTGCCTGCTCCGCATCTCATTTTCTGAGTGTCAGGACCTGGTTGCCTCCTCCAGGTGCCAAGGAACCAGTTAAAAAAGCTGAAGAAAGTGTTGCTTGCTGCTGTGTTTCACTGCTGTGTTTGTTTTAGTTGAAACTCTGTATTCATCAATGTGAGCTAAAAATACGTTGCAAGATCCTTTAGAAGTTTAGCAAGTTAACTGGCTCTTTGTTCTGCTTTTCCTCCTTTTCTGTTTGAATTCTTTCCCTCTCTCCACAGTTACATACTGTGTACTACCCAGTAGGTGCTTCTGACGGTCCTGCCACTCGGTCCTGTTTTATTGTTCATGGTAACTGGGGCTTTGCTCCCATCACTGCCTTTCAGATGGCCAGCCACCTCCTCTGGCTCTCAGGGACCTAAGGAGGGGAACACGAGGCTTCTGATCTTGATGCCCTTGTGTTTCTGCTCAGAGGCCAGGCTTTCAACTCTTCTGCCTTGCCCCGCTCCAAGTAACGAAACCAAGATGCCTGCAACCTGGAGCATATATCTTACCACAAATCTGCACTTCCAGGAGAGCCAACAAGCTCACTCTTCTGTGCTCTGTGCTCACTTTGGCATTATTCGGTCTCCAGTCTGAAATATCTTCACACTCTGTGTTAGTCAACGGACATTTGTTCAGGCACATTTTACCAGACACACGATAATTGAACTAGGTGAGCCTCAGTTTAAGACTATGTGAATATAGCTCTGTATTAAATACTGTAGCAAATATTAAGGCTAGAATTCAAACCCTCAAAGGGCCCATAGTCTAGAAATAGAAATAAAGTGAATGCATGATGCAGTTCAAAAATACTGCATTGCAATTTGTAACTGGATGCTCAACTGAGTTATGCACAGACATGTACCCATTCACATATATAATTCTACTGCTTCAGAGTAGTTCGTAGAGACTTCCAGTATTCAAACAGACCCCCACCTAGGACCCCCAATTTAGCAGTTTGTATGTGACAGCTGTTTTATGATTGGGATGAGGTGGTGGCTACAGATAAGCTGTAATTCTTTTTTTTTTCTCTAGTGTGGATCTGTGAATAACTTGCACGTAAGGGTCTGGAGAAAATGGACCCCACTGGATTAGAAGGAGTAATGTGGAAATCGTGGGAAGACAAATGGGCCCGTGAAAGCCAGGTTACACTTTCCCCTTGATGGCACAGGCTGGGGTCTCTGTTATGGGTATAAGCAGGGGAGCAAAGTGATGAACTGATTTTGTGAAGAAGTCATGGAGCAGTGGCATGCACTCTCAAAGGAGCCTGAGTGGATTTAGTTAAAATAGTCCTGATGTTATCTTGGAATAAATTGATGTGGGCCTGGCCCAAGAGGGTTACAGCAGAGCCAAGTGAGCACAATTAGGAAGGGAGAAAGGCTTGGCTGTAGGCAAAGACGCAGAGCAGAGTGAAGGGACAGCTTGGTTTCCTGGTTAACAAGACAGTGCTGTGAAAGGGGAATTGTCGGTCAGGGCCTCCTCATCTTGCCTTGTCGTTTTCCTGTACCTCTCTGTCGTCACTTTCCATCTCTTTGTTTCCTTTAGATCCCTTTTATGTATAACTGGTTCTTTCTGTGAAACTGTTGGAGTTCCCATTCCCCAGAAAAATTCACATATATAATTCTACTATTTCAGGTTGGTTCATAGATACTCCTAGCATTCTCCCTGAAGCTCACCTAATGTCACCAGGTAGAGAATTACTGGGACTTCCGTGGTGGTCCAGTGGTTAAGACACCATGCTTCCAATGTAGAGAGTTCTGGTTCATTCCTTGGTTGGGGAGCTTAATAAAATTCCACATACTGCACTGCATGGCCAAAAGATAAATTTTTTTAAAATCCCAAGAAAAGGGACTTCCCTGATGGTCTAGTAGCTAAGACTCCATGCCCCCAATGCAGGGGGCTTGGGTTCTAGCCCTCATCAGGGAACTAGATCCAGGATGCCATAACCAAGACCCCATGCAGCCAAATAAATAATTGAATTTTATTTTTAAAAAATTCCTCCTGTGGCAACTATTTTATGATTGGGTTAAGGCTGGCTCTAACCATACATTCTTTTAACTTTTTTGGTAAACTTACAAAAATATTGAGAATACCAGTCTACCGTTGTTGCGTTGAAATTAAGGTCATGGCCTCTTTGCCACACGATGAACTAATGATTCAGGATGTCAGTGGTGCTTAGGCTTGTGCCTTGGAGATGGAGGCTTTTTGCAAGGGGCCCCAGAACCGAAGAGCAAATTGTTTCTTTGTACAGAATGTTAGGTTCTAATCCTTTTATGCTAAGTAGTGGGCTAATCTCCCTTTTAACAACACCCATGTCTGCCTTTGCAGAGTTGATGGTTTTATCTTCTAATGGGAAAGCAGTAGCATCTCATACAGGAGAATTTTAAACTTGGCAAGAAGAGTTTTCTGCTGATCTGAATGGGGTTCCTGTCCCATGCTATAGCTTCTAGAAGCTTCTAGAAGCAACCTAAAAAGCAGAGTTTTTAATCCCTCTCCTTTACTGTTGCCTCTGTGCATGTGTACAGACGTTACTCACTTTTCCCGGCTGGCGATGATTTCTGTCCATTATTGACACTGCTGGTTGTTGGCATCTTTGTGCTGCGGCTGCTTGGAGAAGAAAGCCTCCGACAGGCACAGGCTGCGTTCTGCCCCACTCTTCCTTTCTCTCGGCCGGCCTGAGCTCCAGCCTGCCTTTGTGAGAAAGCAGCTATTAAGCAGACACAGCAGGCGAAGTTTAGAAGTCAGGAGTTTCATTCCTTGCCTAATGAAAAGGGATGTTGAGCTGTGGTTTCAGCCTGCAGGAAGCATGGGGAGAGGAGTCGCCGTTTGCTCGGTAGAGCGGGCATCGGTGGAAAGCAAACCCACTACCTTCTATACCCTCCCAGGTCTTAAAAGTCAGAGTGCCCCCAAACCTAGGCCACAGAGGCTGGCTTGTGTAAGATACGGAGATTGCCCTGCCGAGAAGTCATGACAAGGCAGCAGAAGCAGGATCTTGTTTTCATTTTCTGTATGTACAGCTGTTAGACAGGCATGTCATATATGTCCTTTGCCTCCTGAAAGAAAAAGGTACATAGTATATTCCTTTCGGGAACAGCACTGTGGTAAGTCTACCGCTCTTGTTGTTTGCTCCTCACTTCTTTGAGATAAGAGCAGGTATTTCTGCACTGGGTCGTTCCCCCAGATCCTCTCTCTAGAAGCCCTTGTGTCAGACTGATGGAGGTTTTCTGCGGATGGCTCACCCGGGGCCCTTTCTGCAGCAGTGGGCAAACCAGGACCAAAGCAACCGCAGCACAGGGCGGGAGACCTGGGTCTCCCTGAGCGGGCAGGAGACCATTTAGCAACTTTGTCAGTGAGCCCTCATGCTGGGCGGCCTGGGTCCAGTGTACCATTTACTCTTCAGAGGTTGCCCTGGGCAGGCAGCGTTTGTAGTTAGTATCTACAGATAATAATACAAAACTTTCACTTTTGTCTCTGTTTTGTTAAGAACTAACAATAAGAACTATTTCTCAGCTTAAGTATGATCTGTTGTTGTTTAGTCGCTCAGTCGTGTCCGATTCTTTGCGACCCCATGGACTGTAGCCTGCCAGGCTCCTCTGTCCACGGGATTTCCCAGGCAAGAATACTTTAGTGGGTTGCCATTTCCTTCTCCAGAGGATCTTCCTGACCCAAGGGTTGGACCTAGGTCTCCTGCATTTCAGATAGATTCTTTACCACTGAGCTACCTGGGAAGCCCTTAAATATGATATTGCCTCCTGAATATAAATGAAATTTACAAAATGTGCCTGAAATCTTATCTAACTTAGCAATTTTATCTAAAGTATGAAAAGAGGAAGTCTTTGAAGGTTTTTGCAAAATTAATGCCTCAATGCAACCAACTATCTAATAATAATCTTTTTAGGAACAAGGTAAGCAGCCTACTCAAACTCATGTCCATCACGTTAGTGATGCCATCCAACCATCTCTCCTCTGTCGTCCCTTCTCCTCCCACCCTCAGTCTTCCCCTGCATCAGGGTCTTTTCCAGTGAGTCGGTTTATCACATCAGGTGGCCAGAGTATTGGAGTTTCAGCTTCAGCATCAGTCCTTCCAGTGAATATTCAGGACTAATTTCCTTTAGGATGGACTGGTTGGATCTCCTTGCAGTCCAAGGGACTCTCAAGAGTCTTCTCCAACACCACAATTCAAAAGCATCATTCTTCATTGCTCAGCTTTCTTTATAGTGCAGCTCACACATCCATGCAGGACTACTGGAAAAACAATAGCCTTGACTAGACAGACCTTTGTTGGCAAAGTAATGTCTCTACTTTTTAATATGCTGTCTAGGTTTGTCATAGCTTTTCTTCCAGGGAGCAAGCATCTTTTAATTTCATGGCTGCAGTTACCATCTGCAGTGATTAATTCTGGTTTGTTTCAAATGTCATATGCATACTGTTATCCATATTTTCTGTTTGGGGTATGATGGTTTTTCCCCTTGGGTTAGTATGTTTAACCTTGGTTAAGTCCTAAATTTCTGCTTATGTCATAAAGCTCCTTTGGGATCACAGAGAGAAAGAAGAATTTTAGTTTACCACCTCACTGCTTTTACAAAGAACCTGTTTTCTGACTTACTGCCCAGACCCTATTCTTTTCTCCTCATAGTATATGAGGTGCTCTCCAGCCCCCAGGAGAGGCCAGGCATTCAGCGGTGTTCTCACATGAACCATCTGTTTACTGGGTAGGTCCATTTATTTTGGTTGTCCTGATTGTTAGAACAGGAGAAGGCTGTAGGCAATTTGTGCCCCCACAGGACCTGCAGAAAGCTAAGCATGCCTAGCCCTGAAGGGCGGCAACTTACAATTGGGGTGACGGTGAGCTTGTCTCACAGCAGGTTTGTTCCCAAGACTCCTCCTTCGAGTTTATGGTAGCAAGATGGGGAAAGCTTGTTGGTGGCAGGGGAGACTGTAGTAACATAACACCGTCCGGATACACACAGGGCTCAGGAGCTGAAAGAGTTGGAGCTACTATTGGAGTGGAGATCCCAGAGACCAGGGGCTAAACCTTGAGAATCAGCCCCCATCTGTGGTCATCATCAGATTCCCTGAATGATAAAGCACTGGACGAAAATTAAATGGAGGAATTCTGACCCACTTGGAATATCTAAAGCCCTTGCCTTGATTCACATTCAGGAGGAACTGTGGCGTTCAAGGAACTTGTAAATATTTTCTTTCCATTAACAGTTCAGAAGAGAGCGAGTTACAGTTTTTTTAAATTCTGTATTTTGATTTCTTACCCTCATCACGGAATGGAAACTGAGTAGAAAGGGAAGTGTTTTGTTTGTTGTTTCTGAACAGAAGGTGTTTCAGATAAGTTGAGTGAGAGATAGGTCCCCTGGGTGGAAAACTAGGCGAGTGATGAGGGCCACATTTGTAAGAAATGACTCTTCCACTTTGCACTCAGCAACTCCCACCCAGTTTGATTTGTGAATTGGATTTAGAAAATTAGGACTCGAGAGTAATACCTCTAGTTCTGGTTGTTTGTGGAGCCTGAGTGCAAGGAAGGCTGCAGTGTGGTCTGGGCAGTTTAACACTTTCTCTGGGATATGGAAACCCTAGAAAGTCTAGTTCATGAAGCAGACACATTCCTGAATCTTTCTCTGTCCCTAAACACAAGTGTTCCTTACATGGCAGTATGCACAAAGTGTTAATCACTCAGTCGTGCCTGACTGTTTGCAACCCGATGGACTATAGCCCGCTCTGTCCATGGGATTTCCCAGCAAGAATCCTGGAGTGGATTGCCATTTCTTCCTCTAAATATGTGCAAAGGTTTTAACTAATTGCTTAGTGCTGTACCACCACCTTTGAGTCTGCGGTCCTTCACTGTTACACTAGTGATCAGGTCCCTGAAGCTACCACTCAAGGGATTAGGATGCAAAAGGTGGGAGATTGGACCAATTCAAATAGGACACAACTGGACCAGTCCAATTAGGGTGCAAAAGGTGGTCAGATGTGTGTTGCAGGATCCCCTGCTAAACCCATTGTCATTACAACCTGAGAATGATTGAAAATGAGGCTTATTCTCAATTATGCACCTTTGCTAATTTCTTCCCAATCTATTTATTATTTATTGGCCATGCTGCACAGCTTGCATGATCTTAGTTACTCAACCAGGGATGTGAAAGCACTGCATTCGTACCACTGGACCGCCAAGAAACTCCCTTCTTCCCCAATATTAAAAAGACTTCTGTACAATATTGCTTCATTCAGGGCAATTTATCTTTTTACCTGGGAGAAACTTATTTCCATTAGAATTGGAATGCTAGGTACATATATTGCATTGAAAATGTTTCATGTGATTAAACCCAGAAAGAAACATTATTACTTCAAGAAACATTATTACTTCTGTTTTTTAGGGATGTGCTCTTCCAACTGATTCTTCTTTTATGCCTGAAACAATGCCTTTCATTTGGAGACAAGTTAGGGAGCTCTCTCTGATAACGTGGCAAACAGCTGGCCATAACTAGCAGCCAAGTCATGGTTGCTGGGCTTAGGGGAAGAGCAGACGTGTACCCTCCCCACCATGGAATGTTCTGGACAACACTAGCTACTCAGCAGTATGCCCTCTGTAGTCACACATGCCCAGTGAACTGACTGACCTCTCTTCTCGACCCCTTTCCCACCCTCCTTACCCCTTCCCACTGTGGTTTGTATTTTCATTGGGCTTTTTTTTTTTTCCTTTCTCTTTCTTTACAGAGCTATTAAGAATGGCAAAGGATTGCATAGCAAGAAGGAAGTGCCTATCCACCGGGTCGCAGACATATCTGGGGTGAGTTGTGTCGTTGAATGGAGCCATGAGACTTCGAGGCGCCAAGAGCTTGGCTGCTGCTTCACTGAAGGGCCTCCGCTTATGTGTTTTCTGTAGCCATTTGTTTTCAGGCACTGAATGTGAGTTTTTCCACGGCTTCTGCTAATGCCTCTGTAGAGATCCTGTTTTATTCTTTGGGAAAACAGAATTTAAACCAGGGCATAAAACCTCCCAGCTCTCCACCTGAATTTTTACTGAGTTGCTTTTCCTTTTTCTTATGATCATGAGTTAGAAGATATTTCTCTTGAGCTGTGTTAAAATGAAATTATCTTAAATAAAAAAAATTCCCTGTTTAATTCTGTGGCTGCCAAGTCTTAGTGGAAAAAAAAGTCAAATATAGATTTTCGGACAAGTTTAGGAATTAATCCTAATGAATAAGGCTGGAAGGGTGTGAGCGTCCTTTGAGCTAACAGATCTACTAGATGATAGAAAAGAAGAGGTGATGTAGATACTTTTGAGCTGCCTAAAGGCTGTGTCCAAATGACTATTTGTGCCTAGGATGTTAACTTGCATATTTAGGAGCTTCTGTGTCTGAATTAGATACCTTTGTTAGTTGAGACGGCTTATTCATTTATTCAGCAGGTGCCTACGGTGCCTGGAACTGTTCTCAACAGTGAGGATATAACAGTGAACAGGACAGATAAAGACAGATAAGGTCCCTACATGCAAGCACTGAAGAGAGACAGCGGTTGCCGGGGGGGCGACCGCTTGGAAGAGACATAGAGCAGCCCAAGGCGGTGGTGAGGGCTGAGTTTGATTTTGTTCAGGGGGCCAGGGAAGACCTGTTGGCTATCTGTTTCACCCTCTGTTCCTGGGACACACACCATCCAGTTCTGCTGCCGTCGTCACTAAGGGGTAAGGAGGGCTCCAGGTCCTGTGGAGAGAGAGCACGTAGCCCAGGGGACGTGACAGAGGAAGAGCTTGTCAGCTCAGCTTGGACAGCTTGCCCTGTGCACCAAGAAGAAAATACTGTTGTAAACAGAAGCTCAGCCAAGCCCACAGCAGTGACGAATTCCAGTGTATCTTGTTCTGTTGTGTTCCCAAGCCTGACTCAGGCTCTACCTGTGGTTCCCGGTGATGGCTTCTAAGCCCATCTGGCCAGCTCTCTATTGCCTGAGTGTGGTGTTACCCTGTGGCCTTCAGTCACTGGGATTCTGCTCAACTTTCCCTCTCTGTAGCAGTCACTGCATACTACAGATTGTACAGTGTGGCCTATATTAATTGGACTTCAGTCAAGATATCATGCCACTGTTTATCAAGTGAGGTACACTGTTACGTGTCCCTCATAGCTGAAGTCTGGGTTTTGAGCTGCAAGTGACTATGTTGTATCTATTGAGGCTCATGTTTCACAGGTGATTTTCCCTGCAAGCTGGTATCAGGCCAATTTTCTTTCTTGTTTACCATGCTGAGTAATTGTTCATGTATGTATTAATTTCTATCTGTATCTGCTGTGGCATTCTCAGCCCTATTTCTTTTAATATCATTCTTTTGGTCAAATCAAAGGTTAATTTTTGTTTTGATTTTTTTATCTGCAGGGGGGGAAGTGGTAAGATACCTATTTTGGAAAACATAGTGGTAGTGCTGTCTCCTACACTGAGAACAGATATGCCCACTCCAAAGCCCTTTGTTCAGCCCACACTCTGGGGCCATCCAGAAGCTGAATTGAGCCTTGAGATGGTGCTCTGTTTTGGCCTGCGGGGTTCATGTTCATGCTTAGATTTCCCACTGGGATCGAGGTGAGGCCCTTGACGGGTTTTTGAGGCAGAGTTACACTTGTTTTGGGATTATCCTCTTGGCATCCCCAGCGAAGTGTCCTAGCGATCTCTGATGCTATCTTTGAATCTCACGCCACCTCCTACCTTGATGTGTTTCCTTTGTGTGTGTTTTGTGTTTTGGTAGCCATGAATCTTAGGAAACTTGCCTTCATGATCCCCCCCTAAACTGTAGTTCATACATACCTTTATTCTCTTTTCTGCCTAGATATTGGAGAATCGGTTTGCTGTTACATTACTCAAAAATAAATGCAAGTCAAACTCCTCCACTTACCAAATAAATAAAAGAGGATAGCTGGATCACGTGGGAGAGTGAAAGTGAAAAAGCTGTTCAATTCAATAGATGTCAGAATGACCTTGTCCACCATCATCACACATTATTCAGTTTAGATTAAAGGTTTTTTTGGTGCCCTCTCTAACAGAAGAGTTTTGTCTCCCTTTTCTAACCTTCCCTTCTTGCTGTCACAGTATCATGTTCAGTATGTGTGTGTTGATTTCTCTTGAGCTATTTAAGTGTGATGTATGGGTCTCCAGTTTCCTGAAGTGTTCTGGCGCTGTTACTGAGGGACCTGTGGTCAGGTGGGGTCAGTCAGGTCAATGGTTTACATCCAGGTAAACTAACAAACATTGGAATAAAGGTCATCTAATACAAACATGTGTAATGGTTTCATTAAAGTTTGTAAAAAAATTTTTTTAAATCTTTGTGTCGCTCCCTCCCCTCATTGGCCACCCTCTCAGTTGCAGGCTGTGGTAAATGGCAGTGTTCATTGAGCCAACAATATATGCCGTATGCCACCACGATATTGACTATGAACTGATACTCGTGCATGACCTCTCACCCCACCCCAGGACACATCCTTGGAGGAGAAGAAGACATATGCTCTTAATATTTTGTTTTCTAAACACACTCAAGTAATATGCTCTGTGGAGGTGGTTATATATCATGATTGGGAGACAGATAACCCATAAACTTGTTCTAGTCTTAATGGCCTCCCACTCTTAGAGATGGGTTTCTACCCATTATTCTTATATCTTCTCTTCTGTTTTGTAAAAACGACTTCAACGGGTCAGGGTTGGAGTGCCCGAAGATACCTCCTGTGGAGAGTTAGCAAGTGCAAGACCTGCTGGGCTGACTCCCTGCTGTGGGGAGTTAAGTAGCCAGGTGTAGGAGTGAGTGGCTGACTCTCTGCTTGGGCAGGTGAGATGCTGGCCTCATCCTGTGGTGCTGAAGCAAGCAGGCCATTTCATGTGCATCCATCAGCTCTCCCCGGGACTGGACTGGACTGATCAATGTTGGCTACCAAACATGCTTTCTTACTTGGAGTTCTCTTGTCCCCAGTTGAGCTCTTACATGAGAGCTCATTACAGTTTTTCTCTTCTTTTTGACTTTTCAAGAATGTTACAATGGCTCCCCAGTGTTTAGGTTGTGTTGGGTTTTGATTTTTGTTAATGGAGATGATTTTTGACATCAATGTCAATGGAATGTGGTGTTTTTCATAAGGTTCATGGCCTCTATAATGCCAGGTGCATGAACCTACCTTTTGACTGGGGCTAGGATAAACTTGACTCTTCTGCATCTCTGTTCCTGTTTTTCAGGGTATCCACTAAGGGAAAAAAAATCTGAGAGTTTGGGTCCTGAAACAGTTGCTGGTTTCCTTTATTTCTGATTTTTGAAAGGTGAAGGAAATAGGCTATGACAAGCACCTGTCACCGTGGTCCTTGCTCCCTTGTCCATTTCCCCTCCAGGCCAGGACGGTTCTATGAGCATGAAACCCACTGAGAATCTGATCGACTTGGTGCTAGATCTGATTGCATTTGGAGAGTGGTTCTGTGGCGACTGCTTCCCTTCTTTCAACCCTGTTTTCATTATTCGTGCCTTTTCTTTCTCCCTGATCCTGTCTCCACTCCCCACCTCTCCGACACACAAAAAGTCAGAATGCGAGTTAGTGGAATGTAAGGCTGTTGCTTATCTCCGGGTTATTATTGTTTTTGCTGTAGCCTGCTCTGTAATAAATACAATCTCCCGCAGATATAACGTGCAAAACAGGCAATAAAATGTGGCTGGTGCATGGCTTACTGTTGTTCTGGTAAATCAGACAAATCAATTATAGTTCTGAGGTAGGAGAGAGCTCCCCGCTCCTCAGGTTGCAGCCCATGGTGCACTGGTTTCATCCTCTGCCTCCCTCACTGGCAGTGGGTGAGTCCTAGTGTCCACTGGACTGTCCCTCTGTCCGCTGTTGTGTGTCCTTTCCTCTCGGGTGCGTGTGGAGTTATGTGTGTTTGTTGACAACACCACGAGAGACTAGAGCCTCGTCCAGCATCCTGTCCACTCCAGCCACATTTCTAACAGCCCCAGAATGGGTCCGATTACTAGGATGGGCCAGTCCACCTCCTGAATGTCTTCTGCCTTTCCGTGGTGTGGAATCCTGACAACTCGGAAGCAGATTTTGCTGTTATTTATTCTGTTCTTCTGTCCTTTCTTGTATTCCCACAGGGCTCACTTCAAAATTGTCTTCTTTGCTCGCATTACATAGTCACTTCCTAGTAACCTCCTCTGGCCATGACTGGTTATTGTTGGAAATGCATACTATTACTAATATGAATGTGCTGAACTGTGGCCTGGAGTAGTCCAAAGACTGGCTCTGGGGGTGGGAAGTGGATGGGGTGGGGCGGTGTTAGGTTTTCAGGTCCTTATTTCTCCATTAAATTGTGAAGTAAAAGGCCTGCAGAGTTGGCCAGTGAGGGTCTCACATGTAAATACAGAGGATGGAAGTACTCCTTGAGAATAAATAACCAGGTGGGATGTTAAGTATGTCCTCCTAACCTCTACCTCCAGGTTCTTGGTTTTCAGAACCTTTTTCAACTTGAATAGCCCTGTTGTCTTGTCCTCAGGGTATTGGCAGCAGCCTTTCTGGTGGAGGCTTATGAGCTGTTATAGAAGTTGTCTTTTTTTTAGCTCCCAGTGGAGTTGGCCTCAGTGTAAGAGTTTTAAAATATTTTTGGCCAAAGAGATTTAAAATGTGGTTTGTCCAGCAAGTCTGGGGAAGTTGTACAGTCACACGGGGGCTTTATAACTTAGGTCTGTGTTAACCCGCAGTTTCCCCTGTGTGTATTCCGACTTGTTGTTTAGATTGCTGACTCCTGCTTCTGTGACTCTTAAGTTTCCGCTCAGCTTCTCATCACCAGTGGCTTGCTAGTACCAACACTCCTTTCTTGTCTGTTTTCATAGCTCTTCCCTCTTTTACTCTCCCTTAGCCTCTGAATAACCTCCTTAACATTCGCGGGTCCCTTTTGTGCTGACTGCACAAGGTCGCGGCCGAGGGCTCTGCCTGGGAGTTCGGTTGCTTAGCTCTCGAGCTCCCTTCACACCGTGTATTTGCTCCCCTGGGGAAATCCCAGAGGAACCTCGTCCTGCGAGAGCCAGCACCCTGGCTGCTGACCTTGCTGCTGGAAGCCGTATGTGCTCCGTAAGGTTGACATCCCCTCATGGGGAAGGCATGCTGCGCGCCAGTGCTGGGTTCTCACGTGCTCTTTGGCAGCTCTGGTTTTTGCCAGTTTAGGGGAAGATGCCGTTCTCTCTGTTCCACTCCTCCTCCTTCCCCACAGAAGGTTCTTGAACTCCTGTCACTCTAGTCGGACTGCAAGGTGCAGCTCATCGACCAGCAGTCTCCCAGCTCAGAAATGCGAGGCAGCCCTGCGGTCCAGGCAACTGCAGCAGCCGAGTGGCAGCCACACTGGGAGTCTCTTCCTTCCTCCCATCTACTGAGCCCCTTTCCTTTCTTCATCCGCCCCCCCTCCTCCTCTCCTGTTCTCGCCTGTCCTCCCCATCCTCCCATCTCTCCCCACAGCTCCCTTCTCCCCTCCCCTTCTGCAAGAGAGTTTGTAAGCAGACCTTGATTGTAGGGAATTTGGCTTCAGCTGGTCACCCTCCCTAATGGCCAAGGGCATCACTTTATGGCCTTTTGTCCATAGGTTTTGCAGCCCTAGGAGTCCTGGGTGGCCAGCTCTTGTTTTGTAAAGCTCTCCTATTCACACTCCCCAGAACTGCAGCAGTATCCGTCTCTTCTTCTAAAGAAACCCAAAAGCATTTATGCTTTCCATGGGAATAAGAGAGAAGTCTATCTTTCTTAGACTGAACGTGTTTCTGAATGAAATTGCAAAGAAATGGCTGGAATTTTAAAAAGATTGTATTTCAGCTTCTATCACAGTTAGTGGTTGTATTTAAGCACCTCCTTTTACAAATTTATTCCCATTTTCAACTGAGTTCTTCTATTGTCAATTTTTTTTTTGCACTGTCAGAGACTAAATGTAGGACATATTCTCTCACCTCTTTTATTTAGTTGGGAACATCACAAGAAATTGTTAGTAGACTTTGAAACTGGCAAGATGATTATTGAGTATCCTTTCAGTGGAATGCTGGGTGCTCCCTGGTAAACCCTTTGGGATTATCTGATTCTGTAGCCCCTTTGCTTCTATCTGGATTGTTTTGCATGCCTATGGAGAGAGAATTTCACTTGAAAACCTGATAAGGAAGCAAATGATTCCTGTTTGTCCAAATGTGGTCCTGCATGAAAGTGGAAGCATTAGTCACCAAGTCATGTCTGACTCTTTTGTGACCCCATGGACTGTTAACTCACCAGGCTCCTCTGTCCATCAAATTGTCCAGGCAAGAATACTGGAGTGGGTTGCCATTCCCTTCTCCAGGGGATCTTCCCAACCCAGGGATTGAACCCAAGTTTCCCCCATTGCAGGCAGATTCTTTACTTTCTGAGCCACCAGGGAAGCCCCTAGTCCTATACAGATAGTTAATTGCCACTCTGTAAAAGAAATGTTTTCATATTTCACATGTTTACTCTATAGTTTTGCTCTACAGTTTTGCATCTTTAGCAAATTCGGTTCAGCATTCCTAGTTGCCTATATATATGTGTGTGTGTTCAGTCACTCAGTCGTGTCCCACTCTTTGCGACCCCACGAACTGTAGCCCACCAGACTCCTCTGTCCATGAAATTCTCCAGGCAAGAATACTGGAGTGGGTTGCCATTCCCTTCTCCAGGATATATATCTATATCTATATATCTCCTCCAGACCCTGCTTTGAACCGCTTATAAAATCTTTCTGATTCCTTCATTAATAAGTGGATTAATAAAATTTTGACACATCTTCATTTTATATTTGTATAGAAGTCATGATTTTACTAGTTCAAAAATTATCCTTTAAGAGGGGAGGCAATTGTAAGAACAGGAGAGCAGCACCAGACTACTTATAACATGGTTTATATTGGCTCCTCTATACCTGAAAATGTGGAGTCATTTGGTTGTAGAAGTTCTTTTAAGAAATAAAGTTCTAAAGTGAATATGTCTCTTTCATCTGCAGAATTCCCCATTCCATGCCCCTGCCTTTCTGGGTCTGCTGTTTTCTTCACCAACAGGCTTTTGTGTTGGAAAATTCAGGTGTCTTAGTAAGTTGACATAGAAGGATTGGACATTGAGCACAGGGCCCTAGGTCTAGACATGTATTCCAGCTCTTAAATTCAGCACCTCTGAAGATATGTTTGATCAGGTGACTTGCCCAGAGGTGGAGCATTGTTAGAAACAGGTTTTTTGTTTGTTTGTTTGTTTTTTCTTGCTTCTTACAGTAAAATATCTTACTTCCAAAATAATCTAGACTTGATGTGCTCCTACAGTGAATTCGTTTTCAGGAAGTTTTTCTGCCACACATTTGTCTAGTTCCCTTCTGATTTCGTGTTTAACTGACTCCACTCAGAGGGATGCATACAAATGAGCTCTAAGAAACAGAGTCTTCCCTTTCATTTAAGTGGCCTGAGCTATAGTTTTTTTGTCTTTCTTCCTTTGTTCAAAGAAAGGAGAGAGGAAATTGAGGGAGTCCTGGAGCATTTCTTCCAAAGAAAAAATGTCATCTGTTTTCAGAGAGTTGCCTGTAGCATAGATTCTGCTTCCACTGATTCATGCTCTTCAGTTCTGTTTTCTGAGCGTATGGGGAGATTGTTCTGTGAGTCTGTTTCATGGGTCCAAATTGGCTGAATGAGCCCATTACAGGCCTGGCTAAATGAGTGTTCGGATATATAGGAGGCAGTTGATAAAATTCCTGATTCCCAGGTTCAGGTGTGTGATTGGGTTGTTCGATTTGTGCCATGACTGCCACGTGATGTGATAAAACCTGAAACGTTTCTGCCCAGCCATGGCTTCACTCTCCACTTCCCCATCATAACACTACTTAGCCCTAGATTGAACTCATTTTGTCCTGTGGCTATTGCTTATATAAACATCTCAAAGTAAGTCATTTTACTAACACAGACATTCTGCTTACTCGAGTTTTAAGGCTTTATTTAGCATGCTTCCACTTATTCCCTGCAGAATGTTCTACAGAATGTTGGACACTCCTCGCAGTGTTGACTTCCAGATAAATATCCTCGAATCAGACCTTAGGGCAACTTGGGAATTACCTAGTAATTTTGTGCCTCAATTCCTCATGAAAAGGGTATTCTCAGGAATAAATGATAGAATTTGTATTATAAGATTAGATTTGGGAGTGTTTGAATTTGGAGGAAGACCTGTGTTCGCTTGTAGGACATTACGGCAACATGCCTGGCTACTTCAACCACCGTAGAGAATATTTTCATATTCATTCTATTCCATTATTTCAAGTTGTCAGTCCGCTGACTCCAATTGCATTATTGATGAGCTCTTTTTGAGTAGCTGTCTCTTCTCTCCTGGCCACACACTCCTCCTTCTTCAGGCTCTTTCTCTTTTTCCTGGCAGTTTTCCCCTTTGATCTTCACTGGCTTCTCATCATGCCTTCCTTCAGCATTTACACAATCACTTATTGCCGTAATTTTGTATTTGTTAATATATTGATTGGTAACTGATCTTAGTTGACATATGTACAATGATCTTCCTCAGTAGTTGCTAAACTCCTGAGAAAATGATATCTTTTTTATATCTCTTTACAGAGCCTGATTTAGATTTGATTTACCAAGGGATGACATAAACAGAATGAAACTGTTTGAACGAATGTGACCCTCTAGATCCTAGATGTATGGTTAATTGTGCTGGTTAGTAACTAGAAGTGAGAGGCTGGAAGAAGGATGCAACAGGAAGGATGGCCTGTTTTCTAGAATACAGCAGCAGTATGGAGAACCTGGTTAGTAGCGTGAGCCCGAGTATTAGATCACCAAGTTCAGGTCTTGGCTCAGGCTTTTTATTACTTTGTCACCTTGAAGTTATTTAACCTCTCTGTGCCATAGCTTTCTCATCTGTAAAATGAATGTAATAAGGGCCCTTATTACCTCATTAGGTTGTGGTGTGCTTCAATGAGTTAATACATCCAAAGTATTTAGAACCATTGACCTAATGAGAGAGATCAATGGTTCATGTGGTAGTGGTGATTAAAAGGCGGGGCATTCTGCCTAGCATACGGAAGTTCCTTGAAAATGATCCATCCATCCTCATTGGTAATATTTGTATTGCAAACTTTTTATCTAGTTCAAGTCCCAAACTATAGTCCTTCTCTCTTGAGTTCTTTTACTGCCTCTTTCTCTCTCCTTGGCATTTAACATATGCTGTCTGGTTTGTGTTTTAGATGCATTTGACATGTTGAGTCATGAATGAATGATCAAACAATAAGTATTGAAAGCTTATTATAGTCCCTGGCTTCCTTTGTGGCTCAGACAATGAAGGATCTTCCTGAAATGCAAGAGAACCCCCGGGGTTCAATCCCTGGGTCCGGATGATCCCCTGGTGAAGAAAATGACAACCCACTCCAGTATTCTTGCCTGGGAAATTCCATGGATCGAGGAACCTGATGGTCTGCAGTCCGTGGGGTCCCAAGAGTCAGACACAACTGAAAGACTTAAACTTTTATTATATTCCAGGCACAGTGCTGGGTGTTGAGGATGCAACATTACAGAAGACAGGTGCAGTCCTTCTAGGTCATATGCAACTGGGTCTCTAATTAGAGTTGTAATAGAAGTATGAAAGTGTTTTAGCTCAGTTGTGTCTGACTCTTTGCAACCCCATGGACTGTAGCCTACCAGGCTCCTCTGTCCATGGAATTCTCTAGGCAAGAATACTGGAGTGGGTTGCCATTTCCTTCTCCAGAGAACCTTTCTGACCCAGGATTGAATCTGCGTCTCCTGCATCGCTGGCAGATTCTTTACCATCTGAGCCACCTGGGAAGTTATTGGCCTAACTTGAGACTTGCATCATCACAGTTGTACCTTCTTCCATGTGGTCAGAGACCATGTTTTAAGTGATTCTAAATTGAGGCCTAAAGAAGAAATTAGTTGGAGGTTTCATTCAGGGCTGAAGGATATAATTATGTACCAGAAGGTCCCGTGGTGGAAAGTGACACACAAGTGTAGTAATGAAGTCAGCATCTCTCACTTCATTCTGGCCACTCTGTGGAATGAACAGTAGCTTTAGTATCTTTACCTGGTTGGGGGAGGACTGAATGGTGGCTGGAACTAGGTTTTTGGCAGGGAATGAACAAAGATAAGTGTGAGATCTACTTTGATAGAAAAACTAGTAGAATTGCCATTGCCTGGATCTGGAGGTCACGGGTAGAGGATGAAAGGTGGGTGTCATGCGTGTGTATCCTAATGTCCAGCGCAAATAACTTGATGCTGCTTTTCCCGTATGATGATTTTCCTCCCAAATATATGCCACAAGGGTTTGCGATTCTAGACCTTTTAAAATTGAGGTAACCATGGACTGTTGAAATGGTCCAAGGCCAGAAAAGTGGATGGGCTTCATGCATGAGTTAGTCCTGTTGGGTGAGTGTACAAAATTACCCAGGGAATTAAGGAAGAAGAGGGGTCCCTAGGCCGAGCCCTTTATCTCCAAATTTTAAAGAATCTTTAAAGGGAATTTCCCAAGCTGTGAGGGGAAAAATCATAGAGACTAAAAAGTAAGAGCCTCATGACACTAGTGACAACCGTAATTATTAATACATATGCACCGTTGGAGACAGAAATGGCAATGATACGAGGTCCTTAGCTGAAAAAGAAATATCTTGACCAAAACCCTTGGTCTGAATTCTCTGCCATCACTCACATATTCTGGGGTACATAACATATTCTGAGGTACATGGTTTCCCCTGGTAGTATACAACCTGGGAGTCTCACATTGGGAACTTCAGTACAGTATCCTTATGCAAACACATCATATCCAAGTTGTAAAGTCACTGGTTGGGGGCAGCATGAAATCTGTATTTTTCTTTAGGAAGAATTACAACTCCCAAGTGTACCCCAAGACACAACATGTCTAGCAACTTTTAAGTTATTTTTCTTTAAGGATAGTTTCATTATTGTTTAGCCTGTTATTACACATTTTTCTTGTATATGTGGAATTCTGGTACTTTTTTTTTTTAATTTTTATTAGTTGGAGGCTAATTACTTTACAATATTGTAGTGGGTTTTGTCATGCATTGACATGAATCAGCCATGGATTTACATGTATTCCCCATCCCGATCCCCCCTCCCACCTCCCTCTCTACCCAATCCCTCTGGGTCTTCCCAGTGTACCAGGCCCGAGCACTTGTCTCATGCATCCCACCTGGGCTGGTGATCTGTTCCACTATAGATAATATACATGTTTCGATGCTGTAATTTATTTTTGGGTGCACTGGGTCTTTGTAATTGGACATGAGCTTTCTCCAGTTGCAGTGAGCATGGGCTACTCTCTGGTTGCAGTACATGGGGCTCTCATTTTGGGGGCTTCTCTTGTTGCGGAGCACAGGCGCTAGGATGTGTGGGCTTCAGTGGTTGCAGCTCAAGAGCTGCAGTAGTTGTGGCGCACTGGATTAGTTGCCTCTCAGCATGTGGAATCTTCCCGGGCCAGAGATTGAACCAATGTCCCCTGCACTGACAGGCAGATTCCTAACCACTGGACCGCCACACTTCTAGGTACTTTTAGTTAAATATCTCTGAGCCCAGAGTCATGCTCGTTACATCATACTGCTGACTTTACTAGGAACACATTTTTCTTATTCTCACATCGTGTTAACACGTGATTTTTGTTTTTCCATGTAATGTCAACACTCCTTTTGGCTCTCCACCACAATTATCTAAGTTAAACGTTCATTCCTCAGAAGAGCTTAGTTTGCTGTCATCAGTGCCATAAAGCTCTGTGCTTCAGATGCTGTTTTTGAAGGAGGATCATGTTTCTCACACAGTTTTAGGTTGGGACGTTTTCCAAATCAGTTTCCAGGCTTTATTACAGTGTCCATAATATTTATTTGTCTCAAAATATATGGAACAATTAGGAAGAACTAATTCACTCAAGAGAATGTTGACTCTTGGCTCTTAAATTATCTGACCAGAATAATTTGCAAGTTTATCTGGGCAAAATCAAATCAGCCCCTGAATGTTAATATATTTTCTTCTTTAAAAAACAAAAACTTTCATACTTCTTAACACAGGTTTTCTGTCAAAATTTTTGTTTTTAAGTGCCTCGAATATAAATAAGCCAAAGGAAGACAATCATCTCTACTAGTACTACCAGAAAATTTTCAGTAAGATTACATCTGTCATCAAAATATGGGGTTGTTTTCTTTCTTCATTTTCTCTTCTTTTCCTCCCTTCCCTTTTGTAAGTGATGGAAGGTTTTTTCAGAACTGAGACTTCCACTGTTGTATTCTTAACTGTGGAGTCAGTGCCTGGAACAGTGACACATAATGGGTGCTTCATTCCTTTTTCTACTTAATTATCTTCCACACGAATATTCCTCTTTTACCTTACTATCTACCTAGTATTGTCTTGCATGTTGTTGGATATTTAGTTTATTTGGATTATTTTTTCCTTTCACAAAAAAAAATCATTGGTTCCTTTAGCTAAATCATAGTCTGTAGTTAAGTTATTTTCTTAGAGCAATTCTACTTAGAGCAAAATAGATCCTTAGACTAAAGGTTAGCATGAGTGATTTAGCAGTATCATTATTTACCTATAAATCTTTATTGAGTAAAATGATTAAGTTTTAGTTTAATGCATTCTTATACACTGACCATTTTTGTCTTAATAATTTCTACCATAATGGATGTCCTTTTTCTCTGTTTCAAAAACTTGAATTTAACCTTCCAAATTTTATAATAGTTTCATTAATGCTTTGAAAATGCAAATATTATGTCCTCCACAGTGCTTTTTACTTAAATTTGTTGAACCTAAATTGGTATGTCTGCAAGCAGAGATAAATGTTCCAGGTAATGGGTTGGCCAAAAAGATTGTTAGGAAAAAACCTGAACCTTTTGGCCAACCCTATACTTTTAGGGGATGTTGAGATTATTTTAATCACCTAACCTTTATTTAACATTTATCTTCATTTTTTTATGTCCTAGGTTGCTTGATTTTTTTTTCTTTCCCCTCCTCCATCCTTTTCTGAAGTTGTGTTCTTGTCTCAGGTGGGGCAGAGTTTAGCATGGCATCAATTTCCTTGCCTCTGAGTTCTTGATTTGCCCATGAAATGAAAACTTGTGCTTCATAAGACCGTCTTTTAAATTCTTTACTCTGCACGTATTATTTTAATTATACCTCTCAAGCCATTTTGTGGTTCTATAATAAATTCTCACCTCTTGCATATAGAGAGTTCAGAAGTGATACAAATTGATCTAAATTTTTCTTTTAAATTGTGTTTCAGACCTGTGTGTTACTTTTTAATCATAGCCTCAGAATTGATAATTCAGAGTTACAGACACTGGCTGATGGGCTTTGTTCCATACTCACACTGTCACATCCCATGTATAAGCCATGTTTTTAGACCTTTCTCATGTCCTTTTTCTGGAAATGTACATGATGGTTATTGCAGTATTCCTATGATAACTTAGAATTCTTTTTTTCTTAGAAAAGTAACAGTAGCATTGTTAAAAAAACAAATGGCCCTTTTCTCATATTTCCGTTGGTTGTGTTTATCTTTAACAAGTTAAAATAGGAATACTACCGTTTAACTATTATCACTGTAATCATCTATTTGATATAAATTGGTTTTTCTACAATTTGGGTAAATTACTTGTTTTTTGAGAAATAACTAGCCTTAAAATAATGGGAAGATATACCTTCCCCTTTAAACATTTTTTGTTATAAATTGGTAACATTGCGACCCCATGGACTGTAGCCTACCAGGCTCCTCCGTCCATGGGATTTTCCAGGCAAGAGTACTGGAGTGGGTTGCCATTTCCTTCTGCAGAGGATCTTCCCCACCCAGAGCTCGAACCCGGGTCTCCCACATTGTAGGCAGACACTTTACCGTCTGAGCCACCAGGGAAGTCTCTTTTGTGTCCATATTCGTGAGCAAATATAACTGTTTCATAATAAAATCTTTCTTCATATCATAACTAAAGCACCCAGTGGTGTCAGAAACAGAGTATATTGCTGTGCTCATGGATTATGAAAAGAATTTATCTGTTGTTCAAAGTTCTCATGATTAGGATAGTCTTTTACCCAAATAAAATCTACAAAAGCAATCCTATGTTTACTTACCTGACCTAAGATAAAACATTTGCTCCAAAAAAGAATAGGATTTCTTTTTTAAAGGAAAAGGTTGTCAGGAGGAAGATTTTTAAGGAGGGAGACATGGATTCAGGAAATACAGCCTAGGAAAGGATGTGAAGGGAATTTCCAAGGTCAGCCCAGGACATCTGCTGTGTATCAGGCCCCACGGGCCACCGTTCATGCAGAGGTCAGTAGGAGGACTGCGTCACTCCAAGGAGAGCTGGAATTTAAAAAGTCATGATTTTAGAAACACGGAGTATCTTTGTGATTTGAGAAACACTGAATTCTTTAACCAAGGATTGTAATAGTCATCTGTCGAAGAGCTAGAGTCTGTAGAAATGGGGATGGGGTAGTTCGGGTGAAGTAGTGGGTGGGAAGAAGGTGGAGTTTATTTGTGAAAACCACAGACTATGAGCCATAACTCTGAGACAGTTGTGGATTGGCACACTGGAGCAGGGATGTGGCTTGGCACTGCCTTGGTTATCTACGCGAGGGAAAGAAGATTGAAATAGGAAGAGAGCAGGCTTCCTACGTAGGTGTAGACTCTACTCTCTTTGTCTGAGGCATAGAGATATCATCAACTGCACTTTCTATACACTAAACTTATAAGTAGATTTTTTTTTTTTTTTTTTGGGGGGGTCTTAGAGAATAACCAAAGGCATTGTATTTCCTGTTGGTGATCAAGTGCAGGTTTTTCCTCTCAAAGGCTGTGACTTCATTTCTAAAGTTTAAATTGAACGGTTCTTGCAGCATAATTTCAGCCAGTTAAGTTTGGGAAACTGAAAGTCATTTCAGTAAAAGAATTATCTTTGAGCCTATATAGAATGTTCATTTGATTGGGAATTGGGTATTATTTTATGCACGTTAAGCCAGATCACAGAATGATTTTATTTCAAGGTAGAAAAGAAATGTCAATAGACGTATGTACTTAGTACTCTTTTCATTGCTTGAGTAGAACATTTCCTCTGTATAGCCAATTGAGGATGGCATCATGCTTACTCTTAGCCATTGCCTGAGAACTGATACTTTCTTATGGTGCTTTTGGGAAATGTAAGTTTTTTTCTATGCTCTTCTAACCTTTTGCTTTCTCATTCAAACTATTTTCAGTTTAAATTTTTAAAAGTACTTCTAAGCATTGAATAGCTAAAGTGGTTTACCTACTGAGTACTGAATTTTGAACTTTTTATTCACTGTGAAATACTTATAAACTAGTTGATTAAGAAAATTTTCTTGAGTTAAAAATGAAAACTTGCATAGTCTACCTACCCAAGACATTTTTTTCTTGTTTATTTTTTATTGTTGTTGTTTTATTTTTATTTGAGCATAGTAACTTTACAATGTCGTGTTAGTTTCTGCTGTATAGCAAGGTGAATCATTTATATGTATATATATGTCCCCTCATTTTTAGATTTCCTTCCCATTTAAGTCACCACAGAACATTAAGTAGAGTTCCCTGTGGTTTTTTTTTTTTTTTTAATTTAGGTGTAAATGGACTTTTGATAAACATGGATATATGTAACCATCACCACAGTCAAGATAAAAGGCTTTCATCATTTCCCACCGCCCCCACACACAATTCTTCCATCCTCTTTGGAGTCAGTCCTCAGCCCTTCCTCTGGTCCATGGCCACCACTGATCTGTAATGTATCTTTTCAATTTAACCTTTGCAAGAATGTCATAGAAATGGAATCATGTATTTGAGATCCATCCATGTTTTTACCTCCTTTTTATTGCAGAGTAGTAGTCTATTGTGTGAGTGGACCACAATTTGCTTATCCAGTCCCCTGTTGAGGGAGATTTTGGCTAGGGGTGATGACAGATGAAGTTCTGACCATATTCTATGAGTCCTCTAATCTCTTTCTGGAACAGGATTTGACTTTCTTTTAATTGAGCTGCTATGATTGTTGTAATGCTGCTTTGCGTGTTTTCTTCCTAAACACGATTGTGTCTTTTCTTCTTAGCATTTGCCAAGTCCCACTTTCTTTTCTCAGTGTTGTACTTCATGGAACAGAAATAGATGGTGGGCAAGACCAACCCAATAAAAATATCCAGACACCTGTTTTTTTCAGGGTTGTAGAGGGCAGACATATTCTCGGTGTTTCACGTCTGGTGGTAGAAAAAATTTCCCCTCCATGTTGGGGATACAAAGAAAAGAAAGAAAGTTTAGCCACTCAGTCATATCCGACTCTTTGCAAACCCATGGACTGTAGCCTAGCAGGCTCCTCTGTCCATGGGATTTTCCAGGCAAGAGTACTGGAGTGGGTTGCCGTTTCCTTCTCCAGAGGATCTTTCTGACCCAGGGATTGAACCCGGGTCTCCCACATTGCAGGCAGACGCTTTACCGTCTGAGCCACCAGGGAAGTCCTTGGGGATACCGAGGAGGTCTCCTTCTTCCAGCGTGGGAAATGCACCCCACAGTCTCCTTCTGCCGTTTGGTCTCTGATTTTTAGGCTACCCTCCCTTACTATTTGGTGAAGAAGCAGAAGCAAGGAAGAAAACCGAAGGTCATGTTCTCTGAGTGTGCTACAGATTAGAATGCAGCCTCTCAAGTTTAGGGCTTTCTTCCAACATAGTGCTCCTGCAAATGTCCTCTTGATTCATTCCTCCCAGGAATGGAGCCCAGAGCCTGAAACATGGTTTCTCCTATGTTCCAACACTTTGAAGGCCTGAGTGAGGCACTGTGCCAGCTAACTAAACTCTGTGAGAAACTGTAAACCACAGACAACACTTAATGAGAGATTATTGATGGCCCAGCTGCAACACCTTTTTTATTGTTTTTGGTAGTGTGCGTGGCTTCTTGGATTTTTTTCCCAGCCAGAGTGGTTTTGTTTCTAGGGTTCTCTCCTGTGTTCACTTCATCGCTGGTAAACTTGACCTCACTGCTGTTTACACCCTTCACCAGCCCCCTTTACAGATGCTTCACCATGGAGCATGGCAGACCAGCCAGGGAAGGGGAACTTTGTGGTCATGTTGGAGCTGGGGGCATTCCCAGGTGTCCCCTCTCAGGGCTCCACTGATGTCAGGAGATTGTCTTGCTAGACAGCTGGTTCCTTGAAGGGAATCATAAATTTCCTCTGTGAATTGAAAAATCACTTGGGGCCCTGGAGCCTCTGGGTTGGGAGGGAGGGAATGTGGAGTGATGGAGGTCCTTTTTGCCTTTCTGGTCAGGAATGTGGTTATGCTCTGCCTGCTGTGTGATTGCAGAAGTGATTCTTCTGGGCTGGAGTGCCCTGACCGCAGAGATACCTACGATGAGAAGTTAGCACAGTACAGCTTAAAATGAGGGTGTGTGTTCGCTTCAGTAACCTTAGAACTGACTTCCATGTTCTCTTTTTTCTCTCTGTCTGTCCAATTGTACACACATACTTTGCTGCTTCAATATTAAGGTTAGTTGGACCCAAACCGCTTTATGCGCCTGAGTCCTTTAGCCTCAGGTCAGCCCTGCAGCTATAGGATTGTCAGCTCTTTTAGGCGGGGGAACCCTTCTGGTTTGCTGGAGTGGGCAGTTCAGGACGCAGTTGTACCTGCAGGAGGCTTCATCATGTTTGAGTTCTGTTTCCCAAGTGCTTGTGGAGTTGAATACCCCCATGGTACCATTAAAAGCTCTGCATGTATTTGTTTTTAGTTCTTTTTCCTATGATGTTAATCAAAGAGTGATTGTGATGATGAGAACTAATTAGTGAGTTTCATTATTAACAGTTCCCATCTGAGACTTGCACATGATAATCCTGAGTGGTTAATTGTTAACTAATAGGTTTACTTATTCCCATTTCCCTGTGCTGGTTTGTGTGCTGTAATGGCTGCCTCTCTCCAGTCCCAACGATGTTACGCCTTGTTGTTCAGTCACTCAGTCATGTCCGACGCTTTGTGACCCCATGGACTGTAGCCCCCCAGACTCCTCTGTCCGTGGAATCCTCCAGGCAAGAATACTGGAGTGGGTTGTCCTTCTCTAGGGGGTCTTCCTAACCCAGGGATCAAACTTATGTCTCCTGCATTGGCAGACGGATTCTTTACCACTGAGCCACCAGGGAAGCCCATGTTAAAGCCTACTCGGTGGCTATTTTCAGTGGAAAAATCATAGATTTCACTTTGCTGGCAACTACTGTAAACTGACAACCAAAATCCGTGTTCCAGAATTTAGAGAGATTGATTTGTGTTTAGTTCTGCTCTTGGAGGAGACTGGGGACCTACCTGTGTGAGTAGTGTTCTTGTGGCTCTCTGCCCTGTGACCGCCACGTAAGGGTTCTCCTTTCCTTGCTCTCCTCCCCACCCTGTCCCCCTCCACAACTTACCCACTCTCCCAAGCTTGGTAATTCACTATACTCAATTATTTCAAACATGTGTTTGCTTACACAGCAAAGTACTTTGTTAGAGGTAAGTTACAGTCTCACTGATGAAGGGGATCTTTTATAGGCATTGACACATGCACCCACATTTATAAGAGGTTTAGACTGACCATCAAAGTGAGGGCAGAGTAGGAGTGTGTGCTTAAGGTGTTTTTATAACCTTTCCCACTCTCTGAGGATCATCCTGCCTTTCTTCAGGTCCTTCAAAACCTCACTCCTATAAACTTGAGGTATAGATATTAACATCCTTTGAAATGAAGCCACCCCAGGCACATTTGTTGCATCATTACTTTCTCAATTTCAAGGTGCATTGAGGAAGCAGAAACATTCCTTAAAGAGATGCCATCCACAATAGCAGGTTAAATGTAGCTAATGCAACCTTAAATTAGCTTTTCTAGGAGGACAGAAAAATACTTAATATTTGGTTTGTTTTGGAGCACAGGTAATGTGAAAACTACCAGTGCAACAAAGAAGACTTACCTGGTCAGAATTACAGTTGCTTCTTGATTATTTACACTGGTGGAGGGGAATATTAGTACAGAAAACTATAGCTAATATAGCCACATGCATTCTCAAAGCCTTGAGACTGTGTAACTCAACTATGATAGCTGCAGCGAATAGATTCCCAGACCTCATGAAAACCAGCCTGAGGATGGTATACTCCACAGAAGGCTTGAGGATGAGGGTCTTTGTAACAGTATTTCTAAACAGAAATATTGATATTTAATAGTCTTACCTGTGCCTTAAGTTTCCATGTTGTTATTTCTTTAAATTTGAGGCCGTTAATCTTTATTTTAAAAAATATGTTTGGAGTTATAAGGAAATCTGTCATTTCACCAAGTCTTAGAAGGTCCTGCTTTGAATTATTGGAAGAGAATTTTGAATGTCATGTTAATGACATCCTTTCAACTTTATCATTTGGCTGCCCTTGAGATCCACCTGCCATCTTCAACTCTTCATTAGGGCCTAAACTGGGCTCTTATTATACTGGTTCTTGTAATCATGTTTTCTCTTATTTACCTATTGCTGAAACCTTTAGAAATGAGTATTGGAGCCTAGCACATTGCTGTACTTTCACAGGCTCTTAGGAAGGCAATCGTTTAGCCGTAACATTTAGTCCATTTTCTAGTAAGATAAGCAAAAGTCCTAAAATTTAAAAAAAAAAAAAATTGCATCGCTAAATTCACAGAGAATGACTTATAACTATATCACTTGAGGGAACCTGTCAGTCCGTCTTTCCAGTCTTTTCATTTGAGCCACTGAAACAAACGCTAAAGATTTCGAGAATTTTTGTATTGAAAAGGAACTTGCCAAGCAAAGGAAGAACTTGAGATGACAAAGAAAGACAGATAGCATTGTCTGCCTGTGACATGAGTTTTGAAAAAGCTGATGACATCTTTTGGTGATTGCATTCAATTTAATTGGCTTTATAAGAATTTTTTATTTCAAAAACTCTACCACCTTGGGCAAGATTTCCATCTTTTCCTTTAATGGATGGTCCATGGGCATATCACCTGCTCAAGAGAATCAGGAGATTCACATTTTGTCTCACAGTTTTACCTCTGGAAAGAGACATGGCCAATTCTCGTGTGCTTTTAAAATTTGCTTTCATGGCTTCGGTTGTCACAGCTGGCTTTTACTTCTCATCATCATAATCGGTGGCATGTCACATTCCCTTTGCTCTCTTCCCATGTATTTCTGGAATAGGATTAAATTGTAGGTTGAGATTTAGGAGGAGTGAGGAACATCCATTGTTTTATTTTTATCGGTCCATCTGTCTTTGTCTGTCTTACATGGCTAATAATAGGGCCCCTTCATGTCTCTCTGATTCTCTGAGTAAGTATCCCTTGATAAACTAGGTAATCATTTAGCAAAATAGAAGTTTGCTGCCATTTACTTTTTTAGTATTAACATTAGAGGTGTACATGTGTGTATGTGTGGTTTTATTCCCATAAGCATCTTTCTCTCAGATAAATACATCTAAGAGACAGTGATGAGCAAACGTCTGTTTTTGAAAAATATAGATTACTGTGGTCTCGAGGGAAAGGCCTTCTCTTTAGAGACCTTAAGTTGCCTCATGATTGGCGATAATCAATTTGATAATTGTTGTTGACTTATTGGCTCAGCCCAGGAATAACATTGCAGATTTAGACTAGCATGCACAAGGGTTTTAATCAGGTGGTGCCTTCCTTCCTGTGGAGCATTTGTCTTGCTTGGCTGTTCTGGACCTCAGCCAAGCGCCAGAAAAGCATCTTCACACTGTATATGGATAGAAGAGTGTGTGATTGTTTAAGTGTTCATTGGGGGAGTTTCCAACCCACTAAAGCTCATTGTTACCTTACCTTTTACCAATGCGCCCTTAGAAAAACATTGAGAATGGATGACTGTCTCTCCTTTTCTCCGAGAATCTGTTTAAAGAGAAGGATGACTCTCATTACTATAAATATTGCTTTCATCCCAGCCTACCTCACGGCTTCTGAATGAGAGGAGCCCCTTTGGCTGCTGTGAAGACTCTCAAATACTTGATGGCTTGTTAAATTTTCATTATCTAATGTGCATTAATTTAGGTACAATAGCTCTGTTGCTAGGAGCAGAGTTAGGAAGGAAGAGCTTGGCGAGTGCAGACGGCTTCTGTCGTCCGAGTTGGGCAAGTGTGCAAAGCTTGCTGTCCTCTGAGGGAGCTTGGGGCTCTGCTGGCCATGCTGCAAACCTCTGAAATTCATCCAGTGACTATTCCCCCAGCACATGCCACGTGATACCCGATGCTTGCTTACTCTGTCATCTGTTTAATTAGCTAGAGAGACTGAAAGGATTTGATGGCTCTCAGCTCCTCCAAAGCTGAGAGCTCTGAGGTTCAGAAGGTCCATGAGTTGGTACTCTTGAGGGTAGACGCTTGCACTTTGGGTTGATGCATGGGAAAAGTTTTTTTTAATCCCTATAAAGTTTCACATGCTTTTATCATTTCTGTAATTATTGGTGCTGACATGATGTGGTGTTTTCTGGTCCCCATGGATCACATCCTGCTATTGCAGGTTTCCTGGGCTGGGAACAGGAGCTGCATGCCCCGATCTCTCCTCATCTCTGGAAAGACAGAGAGCAGGGCTTAAAGCATTGGGTCCTCCCCACTGACCCCCTCTCCCCCAAAGCCTACACTCTCCTCCTTGTTAGGAAAACACAGCCTGTTAAAGACTGACAATGAACTGTTCTGTGTTTCCTGGAAAAGGGATTTAGGGGCTGTGTCAGGAACCTGGATGTTATGTTTTTTTTTTTTTTTTTTTTATAATTGAAAATAAAAGATTAGATTAAGCTTTGAAGATGGTAGGTCTTTTCCTTTAATTTTCTATAGGAGGGAAAAGAGCCCTTTTTCCTGTCCTGGATGAGTGAAATTCTCATTTCAAGCCACCATCCTAATTTCTTTAAAATTATTTATTTATTTATTTATGGCTGCACTGGGTCTGTTGCTGTGAGAGGACTTTCTCTAGTTGCAGTGAGCATGGGCTAATCTTCATGGCAATGTGCGGGCTTCTCATTGTGGTGGCTTCTCTAATTGCAGAGCACAGGCTCTAGGTACACGGGCTTCAGTAGTTGCAGCACTTAAGCTCAGTAGTTGTGGCTCTTGAGCTTAGTTACTCTGCAGCACGTGGAATCTCCTGGACCAGGGCTGGAACTCCTGTCCCCTGCATTGTCAGGCAGATTCTTATCCACTGCGCCACCAGGGAAGTCTCTTATATCGCTGAATGCTTTAGTAATGAAACAGAGGAGAGAAGAGAGTCATTGAGAATGCTCTAGAAGCTTTTGGTTAACTCTGTTTCTCCTGTGAATGTCACGTGGGTTTCCTGTTTTTGTCATAGTTTCAGAAATGTCTGATATTCTAAGGTTATTTACCCAACTTCCTGTGATCTGCCAGACTTTTTGCCCCAGACCAGAGAGAAAGAAACATTTACTTTGATTCCATTGTTTTTCTGATGGTTCTTCTTTTCTCCCCCAGGACACCCAAAAAGCAAAGCAGTTTCTGCCCTTCCTTCAGCGGGCAGGTCGTTCTGAAGCTGTGGTGGAGTATGTGTTCAGTGGTTCTCGTCTCAAGCTGTATTTGCCAAAGGAAACTTGCCTTATCACCTTCTTGCTTGCGGGTAAGTCTCCTGTGTTATGTGATGTTCTGGAAATTCTTCCTGGAGCTCAGGAGTCATCCCTGGAGGTCACATGCCCTCCTTCCCACTGGGTTTTCCATAGGACTTGGAGCCCATGTAGGTGCTTCAATCTCTGATGGAGACATGAACACAGAGCTCCTAGTCTGATCCTGCTGTTACTGCAGACCCAGCACTGGTTCCATCCTGCTTCTCATTCCTGCCAACCGCAGGATGTGGGCACATAGGACAGCGTATAAGACACATACCTGCTCACACCCTGAGTGAAGGGAATTCCAGACCTAAGACAGTGTTCATCATGGAGTGAGTGTTCATGGCTAGCGTCTGCCATTTGGGCTAGACCGCCCTGCTGTGTTTGTGAACCATTTTTAAAGTCTTTATTGAATTTGTTACATTATTAGTTCCATTTTACGTTCTGTTGTTTTGTTTGTTTGTTTGTTTGTTTGGCCGAGAGGCACAATGTGGGATCTTAGCTCTCTGACCAGGGATTGAACCTGCAGCCCCTGCACTGGAAGGCAGTCTTGACCACTGGACTGTCAGGAAAGTCCCAAGCCTTCCTCCTTTTCTTTGCTGACCAAATGTCCATCTTTCTTACCTTATCTTTTCTAATAATATTTCACAAGCCAGCAAGTCTATGTGTGAACCATGCTCTGTGAGCAGTATACATGTATGCATTCAAGGAGCAGATGGCTTCATTATTTCCCTGCTGGCAGGCAAGAAAATTATTTCCATCAGTACTTTGCAGAGCCTGTGGTCTTTGAGGGAGAGGGTCACCCCACACCTGTGCACACAAACTTTCACTCACTCCCAAAGGACATATCCCATTGTGTTTACCTGCTGCGCGCTGCCTTCTCTGGGGCTGTCCTGTTGCCTCAGCCCTACTTCTCTTGAATTCCTGAGTAGAATTTGCCACAGGGGAAGAGAACCAAGGGCCCCCTTTGCCTTCTCTGCCACATTGCCTCAGCCTCCCTTTTGTTGAAGGCATTGATAGTGTCTTCCCGAATTAGGGTCTCCTGCAGACCCCAGCTGAATGGATCGTTAGGTGTGATCAGTGACTCCCTAAGCACGTGGCCATGAAGCTCACAGTTGCTGCTTGGCCCTCATGGCTCCTTGAGTCTCCTGCAACATCTGATCACTGCCTGGCTCTACAGGCCTTCTGAAGGGGCCAGTGGATATATGATATACAGCTCAGGGGCAGCTCTAGAGAAGGAAGGCTGCAACAAAGCCACACCTCTCTGGAGGCCTATGCTTTCGTGTCTGCACATGTGTGCTGTAAGTGAACGGAGGGGCAGGACGGCAGTGTGTGCGAGTCCTTTCATGGAGCCGTTCATGTCCTTTTTATTAAGGTTCTCGTAGTGGAGGAGTTTCTTAGCAGTGAATTCTTGTTGTTACAGGGTTTGAGGTATGATATTCCACTCATTCTTTGCTCACTGCCTGCAAAACAAAAGCATCATTTTGGCAGCGTTGAGCTTGATCCCAGAGGTGTGAAAGAGAAACGGCATTATTCGTTCCCGGAAACTTGGCCACAGATCTATAGAGGAAAGAAAACATTGAGGTTCTGGCTTCCCAACATAAAACCACCTGAATGGAGCCTGCCCAGGGCTTTAGACCTGTCTTGGCTGGAGTATTCCTGCAGAACCTTTTGGTCGTACCTTGCTCAGACACAGGCAGCCTGATCACTTGGCCTTGGTGTCCACTGGTTCTCCTGTGTATTTGGCATTCTTCTAAGCTTAGCAATTCAAAAGGCATTGCTTGAGTTACCTTACATAGTGAAAGATAGATTACAGAAGCTAATACCTGCTAAAAATATAAGCTTTTACATTTTTCTCCTGCCATCCTCTATGCAGTTGTGTTATGCATCTTCTGATTTCTTTAGAATCCTGGCAGGGATACAGAACATTGAAGAGTCGTGAGAGAGAGAGGAGGCAGGGAGGCCTCAGTTTGAACCATGGCTCTGCTGTTTATGAGCAGGGGACTTCAGCGATGTTTGTTGTTGTTTTTCTTACTCTCGTCAAGCCTTGGTTTACACATTGGCTAACTGGAGAGCATTTCTTGCCTTTTAGGATTTTTGCGAGAGTTTAATGAGATGCATAAATGTTCAGAGCAGGCCTGCCATAAAGTAGATCATCAATAAATGTTTCCTTCCTGCCCTTTTCACAAAGACTTAGTGACTTCATAACCAGAGCTTTCCTTAACTCCGTGTGGAATGGCACAGTTGTGCACTGTGTGTATCTAGGAGATTCTGCTACCACATTAATTGAAATAAATCAAGAGAAGGAGCTGCCCCAGCTGCCTCCTGACTTAGCAGAACGCTCACTGAAAGAAGAGCTACTGGCTTTCCTCTTTGAGTTTGGAGCAAGGAACTCTGCATCCTGGTAAGACACAGGCCTAGGTCTTGAGATGCTCTAGAGGAGAGACAGGCACGTGAACAAACTGTAGTTTTGGGTGGTAGGCAAGAAAATAGAATTACTTACAAGACACAGAAGTAGCTAGCACAGAGGAGGGAGTGGTTGGTTGGGTGGAGGTCAGGGATTGTGTATCTGGGCTGTGTTTGAAAGGAGATATGAGTTTGTAATGTTGTAAGGACAGGATGAGGGGGGAAGAGAAGGAATATTCTAGGTAGAGGTACCAGCAGGTACAAAGATATAGAGGTACAGTATATTGTGATGTGTCCAGGGAACCATGAATCCTTTGGTACAGTGAAGAGTGGGGTGAGGCTGGAAATAGAGAAGGAAGCTAGTCTTCCATGGAACATGCTATGGACCCTCAGAGTTGTTTAAGATATGAGGAGCATGCCATGCTCACACTTGGTGTTAAGACAGTTTATCTTGGTAGATATGTTAGAATACATGAGGCTGGAGGCTGGGAGAGTGGTTAAGAAGCAAGAGGGACAGAGGCCCAAAATCTGGTGATAGAGAAGAGGAAAGGTTAGAAGAGTTTTTAACAGGAAGACTTCCTGTTCCGGGGGTCAAGGATAGGGGGTGACATTGAATATAGGAGAGAAAGTAAACTGGCCCAGGGCTTGAGTTTGGGGGCAGAGTTTGATGTCCACCAGCAAGGGCAACACTAAGAATAGGTTCTTGAAACAGATGATTAGATGGAGATGATTAGATGGAGAATCCTGAGAGAGCAGTCTTCTGGAAGCCAAGTGTTGGGTTTCACCTTAAAAGATCGAGTAGGTAAAAACTGTGGAATGATTTATACTACTGATCGATTACTAAGTCACAGATTTTTCTTCCTTTAATCAGGGTTGATTCAGCTAACAGATTACAGACTATTGGGGAGTAAATGTGGGTAAGAAGAAACAGAATTTAAAATAGACGGCTCTTCATAACAGTCTAACAGAATGGAAAAAGGAATGCAGAAAATTGAGTGCTAAAGGGTCAAGGGAACATTCTAAGGATGTCAGCATCTTGAGTACCTTTATAAAAACTGTAATTGTTAGGATCAGAGCAGAACATGACATGAATACTTAGAAAAGCTATTCAGTATACCTATTGTCTTCATAGTGCCAATTATAGAATGTAAAACTCAACGAAGTCTTCTTGGCTAGTGAGGACATTAAAGAGATGAAGTGAGATGATACCAGGACCTTGAGAATCACTGGTCTGAATTCTCACAAGCAGGAACTCAGAGGGGATGCAAGTCAGTCATCAGTCGGGCAGTGACCTAGTGGAAACAGATTGAATGAGAGGGAGAACAGGGCTGGAGATCCTAGAGAGAAGGGCCCTTCGGTTATCTGAGACCAACCCCAAAGCTGAATGTGAGTGTAAACAGACATGATACTCACAGCTTCCAGCTGCTCACCTGGACAGTGGTCCACATGACACAACTTGGTGACTCTCCGTGGAATGCGCCCTGCACCTGGTTAAAATGGAGTCTGCTGGAAATGACGTTATCGTTGTGATTCTCAAGGGAAAGTCGAGAGAATTGTTCAGCAGTCCCATATGTGCTGGTCTCATCACTCCCAGCCTCTTGGAGAGCCCTCTGGACTTCGAGGTGGGGTGGACACTTTCCACTTTCATGTGGCCTTTTTGGGGCAGACGGCCCCACAGCTTGATAGGGAGTGGCATTTGGCCCGAGCCAGCTGGCCTCTGTCACGGTTCCTGCACCCCTGTATGTGGAATGATTGCCTGGTCAGATGGGATAGCAGGTGGGGCTAGGCAGAGTCAGCTGTAGCTAACAGGTCAGCGCCTCCTGAGAGCGTTTGCCCTTCAGTCCTCCCAGCACCTGGCTCAGGTTTGGCCGCGGAGCAGGTGACCTTACCCCCTCAGAACTGACAGTGCTCAAGGTCCCCCACCTACTGTGGAGGCCGCCTCCTAGGAGCACTTATTTCAGTCTTCCAGGCAATCATGGGCAGTCCTTGTCCTGAGTTAACAAGGCCAACATTCCCTGGGCATTAAAAGCATTCCTTCTCTTCATCTAGCAGCATTTAGTGAGCTCCATACACTATCTCAGGGCTTCCCTGATAGCTCAGTTGGTAAAGAATCCGCCTGCAATGCAGGAGACCCCGGTCTGATTCCTGGGTGGGGAAGATCTGCGTGAGAAGGGATAGGCTACCCACTCCAGTACTCTTGGGCTTCCCTTGTGGCCCAGCTGGTAAAGAATTTGCCTGCAATGCAGGAGGCCTGGGTTCAATCCCTGGGTTGGGCAGATCCCCTGAAGAAGGGAAAGGCTACTCCCTCCAGTATTCTGGCCTGGAGAATTCCATGGACTCTGTAGTCCATGGGGTCTCAAAGAGTCAGACACAACTGAACGATTTTCACTTCACTTCATACACGATCTTCTCTTAGAACAAAAGCAGTCTGGTGGTGGTGGGTTAGTCACTCAGTCGTGTCAACTCTTGCAGCCCCATGAACTATATCTGTCCATGGGATTTCCCAGGCAAGAATACTGGAGCAGGTTGCCTTTTCCTTCTCCAGATCTTCCCAACCCAGGGATTGAGCCCAGGTCTCCTACATTGCAGGCAGATTCTTTATCCACTGAGCCACCAGGGAAACAAGTTTACTTTGTCTTTATTTTTAGTTCATTTTCACTTGTCCTGTGTGTCATCTTTACTTAGTACCTTGTCTAAAGGAACACTGAGGCACGTATTTGCAGATTGCATGGCCCATGTTTCACATTTTTATTTCAGAGCACCAGTGGGCTCTGGAGTGTCTTATTGCTGAGACCTTTGTATGACATTGCCTTATTTTGCATGACTTTCTTAGCTCTGGGCTGTCTGGGTCATGCTGAGGGCACAATTCAGGAAGTTGTCCTGTTGGCTAAGCATAGCAGGTATCAAAGTGTCATTAAATCAAATGTCTGAATGAGAAGAGAGTAATAATTTGAAATTTCAGTGCAAAATATTCTAAGAAGTCTTAATATCATCAGATAGTTGGACTCTTGTAACTCAGCAGTCCCCAGCCTTTTGGGCATCAAGGACCAGATTTGTGGAAGACACTTTTTCCATGGAAAGAGGGGAGGGGAGGTGGTTTTGACATGATTAAGGCATATTACATTTATTATGCATTTTCTTCCTATGACTGCTACATCAGCTCTACCTCAGATCATGAGGATTAGACCCCTGTATTTAACTCACTGATCCCACCTCATTTACATTTCCACAGTCTTAATGGTAGGGCAGCAACGTGTCCAAGGAATTGTGGACCAGGACAGGTTTGTCTGTGTGGTGGGCAGTGGATGGCGGTCACCTGGTGTGGAACTCACAGTACAAACCGTCTAGGATGCGGCAAGCCACCTGGCAGGGTGTTCCCACGTGGATCACAGCAGGCGACTTATAATTAACCAGTTACCTAGTCATATGAAACAAGACTAGGAAATGAGACTTTTCTTTGCCTGCCCTTTGGCATTTTTCAATTTTTTATTTTCTCTTTGATTACAAGTGTCCTCTTGAAACTGCCTCCCTTGTCATAAGGCAAGGAGGAGAGCCTCTAGAAGTCTGGGGTTTGATAAATGATGGTATGTGTGTGCCCGATGAGCTAAAGGTTGGCTGTATGTCCTTCCACCTTGAATGCCTTTGAACAAAGTACCACATTTCCTTCCCTCTGTAACGTCTCTTCTCCAGTCAGTCCTAATAGGACTATCAAGTGCCTGTTTCAGCAGAGCCAGAACTTTAACGAGAGAGGAGAGGGAAGGTGAACAGGAATATCGTCCTCAGGAATGGTGGATCCCCATTGATTACCAGTGCCTGACCAAGTTACACAATTAACGCCAGTGTATGTTTAAGTGAGAAATCCCACTCTGCTACCACAGAGGTGCTAATGAATCAGGCTGTTACTGTGGTTGTGTTTGCTAGGCTTCTATCCTTAATTAAGCAATTACAGGGTCTGCTGATACTTATGAATTCTTTTCAGATACTTTAATTGAATTGCAACTTAATGGATATTTGTAAAGTGGGGTAGTCTTTCTCTTGGGACTTGCCCATTTGGTTCTGTCTCCTCCGCCTACTTGTTTCCAGTTGGGTCCCATTACAGGAAATGGGCAGCTGGGCATGAGACTTTTCGAGGGCTGTTCTAGTTCTTCACTTTTAAAGATATTATTGTGAATTATATGAGTTATGTTGGTATCAGAAGGTCTTCAAGGGTCACTTGTAGTAATTAGCACAATAAACAGGTTTGGGGAGACTTTCTTAATGAGGCCAAGATTTTTATTACAAGTCCACTAAAAGAAAGGCATTCTCTGATAGGTTGTGGCTGATGATGAAATTAATGAGATAATTTCTGCCTTCTTGAACGCCTTGTAGTCTTACAGTTGAGACAGCCATGTGAAAAACTGCAACAGGGAAAAACAAAATAGAGTTGTGAAGAGTATAGGTGGCATGAGAGTGCAGAGGAAAGAACAATTAATTGAGGAATGGGAAAAACTTCCCAAGGGAGATGGCATTTGAGTGTCCAAGAGGATCTAGGACTTTTTTTTTTTTTTTTTACCTTTTTGGTCAGCTGTGTGCGATTCATTTAGGCAAAACAGCTTTGCCTATATTAGTTCTCAGGAAGAGTCACCTAAAGAAATGAATGGATTCATCCATCATTTTTCCCTCTGCTTTTGTCTGGGTGTATAAATCTCCTTCTTGGCCTTAGAGCGTTCAGAGCTCTGCCCTCAGCTCCCCATCTCTGCAGTCAAACCATCACCCATGATCATGTGGATGGAAGTGCAAGCCTACGATTACCGCCTGATTATCTTCCATCTTTAGATTGTGAATCATCCCCAGAATGAGCCTCCTCATGCTTGTGGGTCATTCAGTCACATGGCTATTTAATAATTTTTTTATGTCTACTGGGAACTTTGCTAGGAATATTGAAAAGTGTAAGATAAGGTTCCAGCCTTCTAGCAAAGTATTTGTATCTACCAAGGTACAAGATGCATATACATGAAGAGAAATGTATTTGTAAGAAGTTTAAGGGGAGGAGGAGCAACCCTTACCCTTTTATAAAATTATTGTTCTTCTGTGATTGTGTCAAAAAGATTAAGACAGTCCTGATTCATAGCCCAGAAATATGGGATCTGGGAAGGCAGTGAGCTGAGAGCTGGTTCAGCCGTGTTAGTGTGGGCCTGGAGTCTGATGTTCTGTCTGAGGACCACAATTTTAGGGTGGTCATCAGCAAACTTAAAAGGGTCAGAAGAGAGTGACCTGGGAAGTAATACCTTGGGAGGCCAGTACCTGAGGACTGGTAGAGGCATCAAAGGAGATATTCTCGACACAGTAGAGTGTCTCTGGGTAAAATAGGCAAGGATTCAATTATTTTTTAAGTAATCATTTCAAGTTTTTTTTTTTAATTGAGACATAGTAATAAATAAGGGGGCTTCCCAGGTGGCACAATGGTAAAGAATCTGCCTGCCAATGCAGGATATGCAAGAGACACGGGTTTGATCCCTTAGTGGGAAAAATCCCCTGGAGGAGGGCATGGCAACCCTCTCCAGTATTCTTGCCTGGAGGATTCCCTGGACAGAGGAGGCTGGTGGGCTACAATCCGTGGGGTCTCAGAGACAGGCACAACTGAGCATACAGCACAGTAATAAATAAAGACATCAATAAAAATAACATTTGTTCGGCATGGTTTAATGGCAGCCACAGACCTTGGAGCTAGAACATTTAAAGATGCATTCTTGCTCTCCTGCTTCCTAGTTAATTATTTCCATCAGACCAGCCTGCTTGTCTTGGTGTGATGCTGGGACCTAGAGGTGCAGGGAGCAGCAGGGCACATGTGGCAGCTCCCAGCCAGTCAGGCCAGAGACTCCAGCCGCTGAAGGAGAGAGGGTCCTAGGGGTGGCCCTGCCTTCTGTGGAGTCAGTCTGAGGGGTGCTGCAGCCTCCCATTTAGGATGTTCTGCCCTCACCGTCAGTTGGATTTCCTGTGCCAAGGAAAGAAAGATGCGGATTTTTATCTGTTTATCCTGGATAAGCCCATTGATTGCCTCTGGGTGGGTAGGTCAAAGGTAAGTGAAAAGAACCCTTACTTCCTCAGTAACCCTTAATTCTGCCTTTTAATGTCACCTTTTCCTCTTGCTGCCTTGGGGTCTCAATGTCTATCAGACAAGGGAAGAATGTCCTGCGGAGGTATCAGGCTATCCCTGCAGAGCTAATGAGAGCCAGTAGAGTGGAACAAAAGGGTCAGACCTGTGAGTTTTCCCCCAAGGAAACTCCATTTTTTCTATTCCTTCTCCTCGCCTCCTACTGGAAGGTTCTTTCTGAGTCTGTTAAAGCTTTTTTCGGCTGCCTTCCACCTGGTGGGCACGGTGGGGAGGGAATGGGAAGCTCACAGAACTCTAGTGGCTGTTCTTTGCTGGATTCTGTCCAACAGCAGCTCCTGTCTCTGGTTGTGCCCAGATGCCTTGGTTCTAATCCCATTCTTGCGGTGTCCCCAGAGAAATAAATCTCAGTGTGAATATTTCACGGCCATCTTCCCAGCCTGCTGGCATTTCCCACCAGCCCTGTAGTGGTGGTGGTGGCCAGCAGCAGTGCCCAGGACTGGACTGCCCACCACTCTCCCCACCCTGAGAGGGAGGGGTCTCTATTTGGCCAGCCTAAGAGTAGGAAATGACAGGACCTTGGATGCAGGAGAGGGAATGTAAATGGTGTGGTAATTTGAAATTAAAGGGAAATGCTTAGAAATCTGGTAATGGGCAGCCCTGGGGTGAACAGTGCTCACTGTGCCTGTAAGACTTAATCTTGGTTGCTATGGGAACCACCTCTCACATCCCCCTTTCAAACAGAGATATGACTGGATTTCTAAAAAGCAGAGAAGTACTTCCTCATGGAAAAGTGTCCTTGCCCCCAAGCCCCAGGTCTCTGCACACCTTGGGTTCTTTCCAGAAAGTTCTCCTGAGGCTTCCCCACACTAATGGGCTGGATTCGCCAGACCCCGTGCCTGGCTGTTTATGTAACAGCACTAATGGGGGCATTAGAACCCGTGGTATCCAATGGGGGCAGCCAGCCTATGTACACTCTTCTGGTGCCCTGGGAGGGGTGCCATGGGTTTCCACTTGACGGACAGGATAGGACCACTGGCCGCATCGTAAGGGGCTGTGAGGAACCCGGGCAGCTGGGCCTGGTCTCGGTGCCATGGGGTCGGTCCCAGAACCTGGTGTAGGGCTGCCAGACGCAGGCCTTCTAGGAGCAAGAACAGTCCACAGAAGTTCCTTTCATGTTCAGAAGACAGCTGAGATTCAACTGCATTCTCAGTCGTGGTTTTTCATCATTAGCGCTTTTCCCCATTTATTTAAATGACCCGCTTAATCCAGGCCTGGTAAGTTTTCAGGTTCTTTTAAACCGTCCTTTGCCTATGATAAAAATGGATGAGATCTACATCTGTCTTCAGTGACCTTTGGTTTCTAGACCTACAGCTCCCTGCAAAGTTGACTTCTGGGCTTCTAAGTGGGCTTTGTGGAAACTTTCTAAGTTTTTCAGATTCCCTGAAGTTTTTCCTTATTATACTCACACATTACAATAGTGGTCCTGAATAAACCCTAGTAACTCCCATGCTTACCTTCACTGTATGTAGGAAGATATTTAAATGGACTGGTTCGTCTACGGCGGGTGGAGAAGTTCTCATTTCACTGCCCTGGTGTGCCTGCTTTTCCTGAGCTTGTACATCTGCTAGTGATTTTTCTAGGGTTAATTTGGGTGTTTTTATTTTTAAATTGGAACATGGTGTCTGTCTCTTCTCTGTGTGTGTTTTGGATGCGGCCCCTGTGCTAGGCATGCGGTTATTAACTCCACTGATACACCAGTTCGCTCATTAGCATTTGCATTTTAAATTACAAGCTAGAGCAGACGACATTTATGCTATATTTGTACCTCTGCCTTCTTCATGAATGATGTCGTATGTGCAGAGACTGCAGAAATAACTCCTCTGGGGCCCTGAGGTATTTTAGTCTCTTCTTCAACAAACTATTTCTTCTTTACTCTTGATTCTCATTGTTTGATAGCAAATTGTTAAGTTCTTTTCCGAGTTTAGCTTTATTTGTGAGTGCTGCTGATTACGATGTGCTGATGATGGTCTCACCCTTCATATCAAAATAGACCTGCTCTGTGGAGTGGCCTCTTTCCTCTCACGTGATGGTCCTGGAGAGCAGTCTGCTTTGACTAGAGAGGAGAGAGTTTCTTCCCCATGGGTGGGTGGGGAGACGTGTTAACAGATATTTGTTCTTGCTCGTATTCAGGCTCACACCCCTCTTTTCTATCATTGATTAGTCAGAGGTTATTTTTTTTAACACCTGTTACTGCTTGGCGCTGCAAGGAGAAAGAGAGTAGGCTGAGAATACATGCCTTCAAGGAGCTTCTTTTTGCCAAGAAAGATTGATATTGCACTACAGAGCAACATGTACTTAGATGCCAGGAGTTATGTTCCCTTCAGGGAACGGTTTCTCTTAGCAGATGGAAATGTTAGCACCTAGATCACAAGATCTGAGTCAGAAGTGCCCAGATGTGGATTGGGGACCTGGGAGGGGAGCGTCCGAGGCCCAGCTCTGCCCCAGCCAAGCCTTGGCTGGTTTCTGACGGCAGACTGCGGGCGGGCAGGAAGCAAAGCACTGGTAGGTAGCTACGCACTCATGTCCTCCTGCTTCCTCTTTGTGATGACGAGCTTCAGTTCTCTGAAGGTCTGTCACAGGTACCCTTCCTCTTGATGAGTTCTGCTTTTAAAACACATCATGAAAAATCCAGGGAAGTCGCACTGGAAATAGTAAGTGTGCATTCTAGGTAATACATACAGAGGTAGGTAATGGTTCTTTAGCAATTTTATCTTTACCATCAACTCTTCTTTCAAAAGAAGTTTAAAAAGGTTGGAAGGTTGATGGGCATGACAGAGTTGATGAAGAACTATTACCTCCCTCTGCATTTCTTTACCCCCATGATGGTTTGTGTTCTGTGCATACTGTTAACAATGTCCTTCAGTGGCTGCCCTGAGCTCTGGGCTCCAAACATGGCCCTTTGAGCCTGAGTGGTTTCCCTCTGCCTCTGTAGTCTCCAGCTTCTTTTGATCACTGTGTCTGTTACCTGCAATATTGTTCTCCAGAAGCTAAGTCTGATAAGGCAAGTATAGATAAAGTGGAGGAGATGAGCAGGCCCCTGGAGGCTTTGGAGTGGTGAGCAGAGCAGGAGATCCACTGGCTGGGACACAGTGGGTCAGGTGAAGTTTCCTTGGGGTTGTATGGTGGCAGGCATCTCCATGGTACTCGGAGTGTTCAGAAGTCTCATGTGTAAATGCTTCTTGAGGATGCTCATGGAAACAGTGGAAGCAGACAGCTCAACTGAAGACCCACGGAGTCCCACAGACTCTCATGGTAACATCTGTCATCAGGGGAAGGCCTGCCTGCTGCTGCGGCTCCAGGGGAGGGGAGAGGGCTTGACTGCCCGCACTCCCCTAGCTGCTGAGCCATCCCCGCCCTCTCACGGTTCCCTGCACCTTCCTCCACTCTGTCGCTGGGTTCTGACAGAGACCTTGAATTAAGTGGGTTAGGAATAAACTGCTTGAATGCGCTTGTGCAGCTAGCTTCTCTCACCAGCTATCTGAAGTGCTTTTGGAAATACACGGGAGTCCTTTGTAAGCTGCTTTATAAGCTGTGAAGTCCATTGTTGCCACTCTTCACAGCCAGCGAATCTCTAACCTAAGTAAGGTGGACTTGGCCCCCGGCCAGGGCTAGGAATTGACACTGTCAGCAGCAGCAGCGCCGCCCATCAGAGTCACCAGCAGCTGTCGCAGGTTGGAGGATTTGCAGAAATTGAGATGGCTGTTCCCAGTTATTGGCACTTGCCTGGTGATGAATGACCGCGTCTGTGCGCAGCGGCTCTGTGTGCTTTCCTTCGGCCTTTTCTTCTCAGCCCCCGATTGTGGCGCCCGCTCAATGGCCCCGTTGTGGAGGAGGGCGCTGAATGGAGCGCCGAGTGGCCTGCCTCTCCCGCCATCCCCTCCCTCCATTGGCCTGAACCGAGCCAGTAAGAATAGCTCTTTGATCCCCTGAACTGGTTCTTGGGGCAGGAATTTCGTGGCACATAGTGCAGATGCCAAGGGGCTAAGAAGCTAAACTCCAGAGGCCAGAGAAATGAACTTCACCTGAAAGAGTGCCATGTGATCCCAACTTCGATTACTATGGGGTCCTTTGGCCTTAACCCACACATTTACACCAGAGTGGCCAGAGAAGGAAGACCAAAGATCAGTAAAGGTCTATCTTGATAAAGTCGTTCATGGGTAGCATGTTTATTTCTGATATGATTGCCCCAAGAGTGAAATTTATAGGGGTTTGGCACCACTTTTGTATAACTTCTTATCCCACAGTCATGCATATTCGTGTATGCATATGCTGCAACCGGGATTACAGTGCCATCTCCTTAGAGATTAAATTGCAAAGAAAGCTGGCATGAATGACCTCTTTTAAGAGACTTACACCCTCCCAACTCTAAGCTCTACTGTGATTCTCTCATGTTACCTTTTAATTTTCTCTACTTGCTACTCTCTGAAATTTTCTAGTATATTTACTCTTTTGTTTTTGGGTTGTTTTTTTTTTCTTTTTTTTCTTTTTTTGGTGACTCTATTACCAAGATGTAAGATGTTTGAAGGACAGGGACCTTGTCTCGTGACTGCAGAACCTCTAAGTAGAGCCCAGACAGTATGTGATTCGAGGTCAGCATTCACTGGACAGTTCTTGGGTGAATGAATGCACACTGGTTCTGGGCTAGCACTTAGTTTATCTGGAAGTTCTGAAAACAAAGCAACAACACTGTTACCCTGGAGAATGAGTGCTGGAGCCACAGCAGCACCAAAATGAAAAACAGGACCAAACTGGGTACCTGTCTAGAGAACTGAATTAAGGCTCAGAATTGCCCCACAAAGTCACATAACCTCTCTGGGCCTTGGACTTTTTCAAAGAGAGAGGGGATCAGATTAGGTTTCTCTAGGGTTCATTAGAGATTTGAATCTCTAATAATAATAATAGCCATAATGGGTATTATTTGTTGTTTAGTCACTAAGTCATGTCCAGTTCTTTTCTGACCGCATGACCTGCCAGGCTTCTCTCTTCATGGGATTTCCCAGGCAAGAATACTGGAATGGGTTGCCAGTTCCTTCTCCAGGGGATCTTCCTGACTGAGGGATCGAACCCACGTCTCCTGCATTGGAAGGTGAATTCTTTGTCACTGAGCCACGTGAGAAGCCCTTAACGAGTATTATACGCTTTGAATTAACTCAATCCTTACCATAGTATGGGCTTCCTTGATAGCTCAGTTGGTAAAGAATCCACCTGCAATGCAGGAGACCCCAGTTTGATTCCTAGGTTGGGAAGATCCACTGGAGAAAGGATAGGCTACCTTCTCCTGTATTCCTGGGCTTCCCTTGTGACTCAGCTGGTAAAGAATCTGTCTGCAATGCAGGAGACCTGGATTCTATCCCTGGGTTGGGCAGATCCCCTGGAGAAGGGAAAGGCTACCCACTCCAGTATTCTGGCCTGGAGAGTTCCATGGACTGTATAGAGTCGTACCCGACTGAGCGACTGTCATTCATAGTATTAGATGGATACCATTACAACCCCCATTTCATTGATGAGAAAACTGAAGCCTGGGAATGTTAACTTGGTAAACAAAGAGCAGAACACATTTTTTGTCCATATCATGTATACTGTCAGTTAGAATGCAGCACCCAGCTTGACACTGACTGTACTGAAGGTCTTAGCTCTTGTGTCTCCAGTCTTCCATCCTTTCATGTCATCTGTCTGCACTCTCTTGCTGGCTGGGAATCAACCAGATGCTGTCTTTCCTTGGGGATGACCGACAGCAAAGCGTAAGAAGGGAACAGTGGTGGCCTGTTCGGTAAATGCAGGAGCGTGGGTGTGAGATCTTGGTTGATGTATTAGAGTCTGGGTTTGTTTCTCGGCCCTGCCGGTGTCACCAGTAGGAACATGTCTAAGCCCAGAGCCTGGCTAGGACATGTGACTGGGGACGAGAGAGCAGGTCAGACCTGTGGGATGGGCTTATGAGCAGGGGCATTTATGGACAAATTAAACTTTAGCCCTGAGTAAGCAAAGTCCTAAGCCAGTTATTACTGCTCTGGCACTTCTAATGGGCCCTGTGCAACCCTTATAAATTATTCAGCTGCTTTATTAATAAAAGGCCAAGCAACTTGCCTGGTCCTGGCGATACTTAAGTAGAGCTCAGAACAGGTTAGAGGGGTAGCAGTACTTACCCACCCCCAAGGAACCCTCCTTTCTTATTTGGAGATGAAAGGGTTAAAGCAGAGTTTTGACAGATAATGCATAAAATTGGTGTTGAAATGTTAATATTGGAGATAGACAAAGGGCTTTCCTCTGAGGAGGTGCCTGCCAAGGTTCCCTGACTGCTGCATCTGATTCACGTTTCACAGAGTCTCTTGATTCTGGTGACTAAATGTCCCAGGATATCTAGCACTTAAGCATCAGAAGTTGTTGGGTTTTTCTTTAATAATTCTCATAATATTTTGTTTTATTATAATGTCAGATTTACAGAAATATTACCAGTTCTGCAAAGATCTTTTCCTTTTCCTTTGTTGAATCGTTGACATACTGCCCCATTTGCTATAGAATCAGGAAACTTGCCACGTTTCCCGTTACATCCATAAATGATGTAAAATAACTTTTTCCATCTCACACAGGATATACCATAAAATAATTTTTTTGTCTTATGTGGTCACTGAACTTGTTCCCTGATAGCAACTCTGATGCTGCCCCAGTTTGGAAGGTGTTCTCCAACAACTGTATGTACATCCTGGCTTTGCAAGGAATCCCCTGCTTTCAAGTGCTCCATTTAAAGTTTGGGCCAGGTGTCAAGCTGGTGCATCTTTTTAGTTCCAAAGATATCATTATAATAGCTTTGGGGGGGCTCTGTCAGCCTCAGATTTCTCCAGAGGTTACAGATCCCAGAAGCAGCACTTGGGGAGGTGGTCTGTAGCCCAGTCTGGGTGCCCCTGGGAAGGTGCCTGTCCCAGCAGGTCAGTATGTTTGTTCTCTGAGCCCCTGGAAACTATCAGGGCTTTCTAATCTTCCTTCATTTCAGATTTCAGTTTACAATGGACCTGATTAAAGCGAAGTGACTCATTCATACACACATCCAAGAGTGTCTGGGTTCTGTTTTCTTAAAGGTGTTCTGAGAATATCAGTGGTTTCTTAAGGAACCCTACATTTATCTGGACTCTGACCTGCTGCAGGGCACCACGGAAAGAAGACTCAAGGCTGAGGCTTCCCATCGTGCCCTGTAAATGCCTGACACTCCTGTTCAAGGGCCTGACGTCTTGTTTCACAGTACACAGAACAGAATTTCCAAAGAGGGATTTTTTTTTTCCCAGCTTTGTGCATTCTTGTCACCCTATTTGCTCTTCTGCACCCACTTCCACTATTATGCCTTTGTGACTTTTCATGAAAATGAATAATACCGTGTTGGTATTTGTGCTTGCCCTCATTGTCTCTTTCCCCTTCACTAGACTATATTTTCATCTATTGGTGAATGGCCTTGATTTTATAACAGCAAGAATTGTCCCAGTAATGTTACCACCATTATTGGCGTTTGTACCTAGTGAAGCACTTTGTCTGCATTGCTGTCTATGATCCTGTAGAGGACTTGACAAGACTGTTACCTTTTAGTACAACATGAAGTATTCAGTTTAGTAATGTTGGACTTGGAGGCCTAATTCTAGGTGGATAAAATGGGTGAAAAATGATTTAGAAATATTTTTAAAAACAGTCAGTCACTGGACAAGGAACGGGAAGACCTTGTCTCTTCCTCCAGACCCTAGTGCTGCCTCTCTGGCCTTTGACAGGCTCACTTAGGTGTCAGTCCTCACTTCTGTGACTCCCCTTGCCTGGTCACTTGTAGGCGCTACCTCCTGATTGTTAACTCCGGATTAGGGTCCCGGCTTGTGTGGCCTTGGATTATGTTCAATGAGAGCTGATGTTGTTTCTAGCCCTAAAATGCCATGACCTTGTGAACTCTCCCCGTTGCTCAGTAAGTTGAGTTGATTGGATTTTCGCCCTGACGTGAATGTGATCTGTCTGAGGAGGCAGTGACAGCTTAGAAGACATCTGGTGTCTTCCCTCAGTTCATCAGATAAACACTGTAATTGGATGGCAGGACCCAGTTTTAAAGTATCCTGTGCTTAAAGGTAAGCTAGCGAAGGGCTAATGTTAATCGATCTAGATCTTGGAAGAGTAATTAGGGCCCTAATGAGATGAGGACCACGTGCATCTAGGATGGCTCCAAGGAAGCTGAGAAGCTGCCTTGGACTTCCTTGGGGTAGGCTTCTTCTTAAGGGCACACCCTTTGCTCAAATTTCTCCCACGTGTTCATGTAGGACCTGGGCCCCTTGGTAGCCCAACTGTCTTATGTTCCTAGGTCAGTGGGATTCGAGATTTCTTGTGCTAAGCATTGGCTCATAAGGGGTTTGTTTTTCTTCACGTGCCCACTTTTTAGAGCTACAGGTCTAAACACATAAGCTGAGAAATACATAAGTTTCAAATGGTGTTGGAATGCTGGTTCGCCCACTTCACACATGCGGTATATTAAGGGTTCACCTTTAGCAGCAGCCCAATTAGTGACTGCTGATACTGCTGAAGGACGTCAGTGTGGGATTGTTAGCCGTTGCTATGAGAATCCTCACTTTTGCACCTCCTGACTCATTTTACACTGAACAGTGCATGTGTGCAGAGATCTGAACGGGAGGGCTGATGGGATGGGGAACTGGCAAGCACATGAAGATGTGTTCTCAAGTCCCTTTGAATGGTGCGTTCTCAGTGCTCATTCAGTTCCTCCACCTCCTGCCCTCATGGAAGCTTGTTTTCCCTAAATCCTTAAACAAATAAGTAAGATAGTTGACCTTTATTTGCAGCCAGCTTCAAAGCAGTTCATTTTTTTTTTCATTTATTTTTATTAGTTGGAGGTTAATTACTTTACGATATTGTAGTGGTTTTTGCCACACATTGACATGAATCAGCCATGGATTTACATGTGTTCCCCATCCTGAACCCCCCTCCCACCTCCCTCCCCAGCAGTTCAAGTTTAATCCTTAGCAGGAAGATTGCCTTTAATGAGCCAAGTTTAGAGGAGGTGGATCTTAATCTCTTAATGTTTTGGCAGATGAGATGTGTATGCACAGTGAGAAAATACAATTGCAGCTTTCTATTCTTACATCTGAAACGGAACCAGTCCCCCAACAGCATTTAGGAACCCCCAAAAACTGTGGGTTCCTCTTGTTGTCATTGATTCAGTTTTTTTGCATGTAGAAGCACCACTATAGCCTGTGTCCATGTATAGTCTTGCTTAGATTAAAAATAAAACAAACATCCTTTGCTCAACTCACTCAGAGGTCATCTGGACTTAATTTGAACTTCGCCTAGGGAAGAAATTCCCATTCCAGAGCAGGCTCCTTTGCCTGCTTCCCGAGCTCCCTGCTTTCTCAGGATTTGGCCCCAGCCTGGGGTGAAGTGCGGGTTAGATTCCCTCCGGAAGGAAAAGGTGCTTCCCTCAGCCTTTGTCAGCGCTAATTGCCAGCTGTGTTTAGTCCCTCTCTCACTTTGTTTTTCTTTCCCTGGTTGTCTGGTGGGCCTGGTTTTATGCTGAATAAAAGAGAAAGCCTGCTTGCTGATCCCTCCCCTTCCCTCTCAGCTGTCCTCTCACTGCACTGGGAAGAAATTATGGATTTGCGGTTGGGAGCGGAGGCTTTAGAGGGCCTGTCATCACCATGCCCCTGATGGGAGCCCACTGGCTCTGCCCACTTGCTGCTGCTGTTTCTTTAGAGTCACAGAAGGGTTCCTGGACACTTCCACATGGTGCTGAAACCCACTCCCAATAAGTTCTAGCATCCAGCCAGCTTCTCACACCAGCAGGTCTGGAAGAAGGTCAGAGACCTTACATTTCCGGTGATGTCAGCACTGCGTATTTACAGACTAATCTTGATTGGAAATGATCTAAATCACCTTTCCCTTTTTTTTTCCCCTTCCTCCTAGTCTTGGAAATTATGAAGTCTCCATTGCACACTCAAAGCCTTAGTGGCTATGAGAACAGGTTTAGGGAACTGGTCCCCATCTAGTCTACACTCAGGCTCCCCCACTTGCTAGATATATGTAGTTTCCCCATTAAAAAAAGAAAAAAGTGGGACTGAAAGGGTGTTAATTGTGTGATGAGCAACTCAGTGCTGTGAAGTGCTGCTAATCCAGTGAACAGCAAAGCCGGAAATGGCCATTCTGAGCCCAGACTTGATGGAATGATTTGGATTCTGTTCGCATAGATGCCATCATCTGGGGAGGCCTCAACCTGGAGGTGTCAAGGCAACACCTTCTTTCCCGCCCACAAGACTAAACTGGTCTTATCGTGGCGTTCCCTTTCCTCTGCTGGCATTAGCCCCAGCTTGCTGAGGGGTGTTGGGGATCCTGAGCCGAAATGGGTCTTTTATGCTGTAATACCTGTGTTTAGATCGTCTGTGTGGTACAGCAGAGTGGGGCAATTAGCTCTCAATGACGGGTCCCCAAGCAGTATATTCAGGAGCCATGGAAGTTCCCAATTAAATTTCAGCTGTATAAGTTACAGTCTCTTAACCTGGAGAGATACTCTGAAAAGGAATTCCCAGGACTTCCCTGGTGGCCCAGTGACTAAGTTTCTGTACTACCAATGTGGGGGTACCAGGTTCGATCACTGGTCAAGGAACTAGATCCCACATGGTGCAATAAAAGATCCTGCATGCTGCAACTAAGACCCGGCACAGCCAAATAAATATAATTTTTTCTTTTAAAGAAAGAAAAGGAATTCCTTCTAGGGGGTAAAGTTACATTGTTTGGGATAGAATGTGATGGTTAAAAGTGGAAGGTGGAAACGTGGGGCTGGCTTGGTTGAAGAATGTGCCCGAGTTCCTGGGGCCTTTCCCAAATCCTGGTCCCTTCCTTAGTAGTATGGGTGGGAACCTCAGCACATGCCTCAGCTTCTATCTTTTATTACTTAAAAAAGAAAAGAATGCTGCTTTCTCCTGCATGGGATTCCTTAGTTCTTATTTGGCCTTGTTTCAGGCCACGTGTTGGAAAATCCACATTAGTCACATCCATCTCTTCTCAGCTTCTGCCCTTTTCCCAGAGAACTTAACTGACTTCTGGACTAGGGTGAGCCCTTCCCCCTTGTAATGTGTTCCCAGAGTTCTCTGCCTTATGCCTAGAATACTGTCCAATGTAGACCTCCTCCAGTTGACTCGCAACTCCCAGACTCTTTGTTTGTCTCTTAACATGCTGAACACAGTCCCTGGCACATAGTAGACACTCCATAAATATCTGTTGACTAACTGCAAGAAACCTGAGCGCTGAAGAATTGATGCTTTTGAACTGTGGTGTTAGAGAAGCCTCTTAAGAGTCCCTTGGACTGCACGGAGATCCAACCAGTCCATCCTAAAGGAGATCAGTCCTGGGTGTTCATTGGAAGGACTGATGTTGAAGCTGAAACTCCAGTACTTTGGCCACCTAATGCGAAGAACTGACTCATTTGAAAAGACCCTGATGCTGGGAAAGATTGAAGGCAGGAAGAGAAGGGGACGACAGAGGGATGAGATGGTTGGATGGCATCACCAACTCAATGGACATGAGTTTGAGTAGACTCTGGGAGTTGGTGATGGACAGGGAGGCCTGGCGTGCTGTGTCCATGGGGTCGCAAAGAGTCGGACACGACTAAGCGACCGAACTGAACTGGAAATTCCACTTCCCTTCAGGAGCCACACATTCTTCAGTAAAAATTAGGGATCAGGAAGGTCACTTATGTTCTTACAGGTTCATCCTGGAGCAACTTGTATGTGTGTCTCTTTTGATACACACACTTCTAAGAAGCTCCTGGGCTTCTGTTCTGTAGTTGTACTACTGCCACACATTTGTAAACTTCTCTCGGGACCATACCCTACCTCCAGGAACCAGGAATGCACTTAAATAGAGATCGTCACTGATTTCTAAAGGGCAGGTAGCAGTTGCAGAAGGTGCAAATAGACGGAACCCACTTGGGGAACAGGAGAAAGCCAGCTTCACTGAGAAACTATTAGCTTTAGGCTGAAAATTAGCTTTGCTGTATCTTTTCAGACCCTTGGTCTTAACAGCCTCCGGAGATTCCCAAGTGGATCCATCAGCCTTTGAGGAGAGCAGCTCTGGTAGATTTTTATGGCTGTTTGCTTCAGCTTTGCATGCCAGTAACTCATTTGTGACATGACAGGCTACACCAATCCATGTTTTTTCTGAAGTTGCTTATCAAAATTGAAAGTGTCAGGTACCCAATATTTCGAGGCCAGTAATTAACTAGAACATTTTTATTTATGTAGATGCCTGTAAAACATCTTTATCGATATATCTTGACCTTTTTTTTTTCCCTAGTGTGGGTGATGGTAAGACAAGTAAGAAAAGCAGGTAGTTAGGAAAGAAGAAAGCATCTGTGTGATGAGATGTTTGACTCACTCTGGCACCCCACCCCACCCCCTCACCCCCAGCCTCTGAGGTCTGCTAATGGGAGCAGAGGGCCATGTGCTAGAATGTTCTCTCCCCTCCCGTTGAAGTTTTCCTCCCTCTGGCTTCACCTCCCACACACAGTTCTCATTCACGATTCCTTTTCCTGTCTTCTATAGTTTCAATTCCATTTCCTCTTTGTTTATCCAAGATAACTTTTATTTTTCTCTTGCCTTCTAGTAGGCGAGGAGGGCAGGCAGAATGCTTTCCATGGTGGGGCCTGAGAAACAGCACCTGTGCTCCGTGCTTTTACTTGGATTCTTCATTTACTCTCCCTTAACTCCGTCAGTCTGCCCTTACTTAATTTACCGCCATTATGTTCCTTTGGGGGATAGTAAGAGGAATTCCTGTAGCTCAAATGGTAAAGAATCTGCCTGCAATGCAGGAGACCAGTTTTCAATCCCTGGGTCGGGAAGATCCTCTGGAAAAGGAAATGGCAATCCACTGCCGTATTCTTGCCTGGCGGATTCTACGGACAGAGATTCTATGGCGGGCTACAGTCCGTGAGGTCAGAAAGAGTCAGACACAACTGAGCGACTAACACACAAGAGAAATACCAAGGAAAAGCTCTAAATGCTTTGAATCAAATGAAATTTTTTCCTCATCCTATCAGTGATTTCTTTTTCACTTAGATATAAAGCTGTTGCAAAACAAGTCTTGTTAATTTTCATGTATTCAGAGACTGCTTATCCAATTTGGCAATTATCACTTCCTTCCCCGCTCTCTCCTGCTGCTGCTCTTACCTTAGCCTTTTTACTGTTCCTTCTGCACCGGAGGGATGGAGAGGGGAATGGATAGAAATTTTCAACAGTGAATGTTGCTACTTACTGTTTAATTAGATTATTGTGAGGCCAAAACTGACAACAGTTGCATTTGGCAAATTGGATTGACTTCTAAAAATTCACTGACAAAGACTTCTTGGTCCTTTGGGTGAAGACAGATTGGCTGATTGATGGAGAGGACAGAGGGCAGCTAGGTGAGTGGCTTTTGACGCGATGAGTCTGGCACAACCTGTCTTCCTTCCTCATCCCTTCAGCAGATATTTATTGAATGTACACTGTGTTCTGGGGACACAGCAGTGAATAAGACAATGGCCCACCCTCCCAGACCAGCAGTGGGTTTCTGTCAAGAGGTGCCATGCTCCAGATCTCACTTGGAAAATACACATCTTCATTCCCCACAGAATGCAGCCCATGAGCCTCTTAAGAGCCTGAGCGTTTTTAACCTAGTCAGGAGGATCATCCATCCCTCCCTCGCTTCTGCTATATTTGCTCTTGTCCTCGATGAAGTAGTGGCTCTGCTGGTCTCACAAAGCGAGGCTTGAGACACACTCTGGGGAGATCCCTCTCACCCTGCAGTCTATTCTGTCTCCGCCTTTGTCTCTTTTCCCCTGGAATCTCAGTCTCCAGCCGTGTGACTACTCTCCAAGAGCTTTGTTATTTGTGTTGGCAGAAGTTCGGATCTGGAGAGCAATGCTTCTTATGGATTAATTGCCAAAGTAATTATATTGTAAAATAATATGCATGATTGATACTTAATATATCCCTCTCCTGGGAGCTGGAGAGCTTCACTGATTTGGAGAGATGAGCCAGTTGCTGGTTTAGGAGCAGAGCTTTGTATGAAAAGCCAAATTGATGGCCTGGGCTTAAAGACAGGAGTAGATGATGGGAGGTGGTTAAAGGATAACCAATGTAATCATGGAGTGTGTCGTCCTAAGAAGGCGTCCCCCGACATCATAAATCTTCAGGAGATGAGAGGCAGCAGGGTGAGATGGGGTATCCTGTTCTCCCACTCAGGCTTACTCAGAACGAGCCTTCCTGTGTCTGCAGTGGGGTCGTGTGGTTGAAGAATCTCCTCCCCTGCCCTCCAGACTCAAAAATAACCCTCCCCCCGCTCTTCGCTGCTGAGCAGGGCGCACGCAGCCTCTCCACATGACGAGAGCGCCTTATTTATTTGGGTGATCTGTGAGTTTACCTAACATGCCTCTTTAAGGCCCCCCTGAAAGCACTTTTTGGTCCATGATCATGTAAGGAAGCCCCCTAAATCCTGGGCCCAGTGGGCTGTTTAAGGATGTTCTTGCCGCTGGGTATTTATGGACAGCGGCTGGAGTTATGGCATTTATGTCTGTTGGTTAGGACACTGATATACATCTGCCGCATCTCCCATGGAGAGCTGCACCTTATCTCGAGAGAGAGCAGCTGGTGCATACCCATCACTCATGCTCCCTGCGGGGGGCGGGGGGACAAGCCACTTGGCCCCCTACCTGGGTGGGGCAGCGGATGAAGTGAGCTTCGTGGCACCTGCCAGGGAGACTTGGACGGAAAATCGTCAAGGAATTTTTTTTTTTAAGATTATTTATTTATTTGGCTGCACGGAGTCTTCGTTGGTTTGCACAAGCTTTCTCTAATTGTGGCAAGCAGGGCCTACTCCCTAGTTGTGGTTCTCGGGCTTCTCACTGTGGTGATTGTGGTGGCTTCTCTTGTTGCAGAGCATGGGTTCAAGGGCACGTGGGCTTCAGTGGTTGTGGCTCTCAGGCTCTGGAGCACAGGCGCAGTAGTTGTGGCCCGCAGGCTGAGTTGCTTCTCAGAATATGGGATCTTCCCAGACCACTGATGGAACCCACGTCTCATGCATAGGTAGGCAGATTCTTTGCCACTGAGCCACCAGGGAAGCCGCCATCAAAGATTTAAAGCCGGAGAGGGGACAGTACAGTGCTTAATAGCTTTCCTCAGGGAGGCATGTTTTAACCAGCTTCCTTTTTTTTTTTTAATGTATATATTTGTTTTTTAAAGAGAAGGTTGAGTGGTTTCCTTTTTCTGTTTTGTTGTTGTTTTAAAGAAATAACATGATTATTGACAGTTTTGTGAAAATAGAAAAATTAAGATGAGTAATAACTTCCATCATCCAGACAATCTCCAGACATTTGTGTGCAGCTCCTTTCCTGTTGCTTTCTTCACCGATTCCCTGCTGGCTCTGAGAGCCAGGAAAGACCTGGTATGATCTCCATGTCTTATGCAGGGGCCCTCACTAACTTGGATTAACTTGTCTGTTTCTCCATCCTTAAAATATAGGACTGGTAAATTTAAAGGAGATTAAAAATAGAAAAGTAAATGGAGAATGAGCTGGAGAAGAGACAGGCTGAGTTCTGTTGTTACATTGTCCTTGGTGCTGGCCCTTGGAAATTTGTGGTTGAGTAGAAATTTAAGGCTCTTTGTGAGCTTCTGAAACCTGGCCTTTCAGGACCAACATCCACTCCATTTCTTGGGCATAGCACCAGGAATCCATAGAGTGTCTAGAATTGATTTTTTCTAATGTTTCTTCCAGACAGGATCCCAGTCTCCTAATGGATCTTCCTGCTTGTGTTCTTGTAGTCCTTCTGGTCTGTCCACCCTATAACAGAGACTTGTCTAAAATGCACCTCTGCTCACATCATCCCCCTACTTATAATGTCTCAGTGGTTATTTTGCCTTCAGAATAAGGCATTTCAGGTTCTTCATGGTCTGAGCCCTGTTCATCTTTTTAGCTTTGCCTCCCTGCACCCCCACCAAGCCCTCCTCCTGACCAGAGGCATTTGAAGTGTTCAGAACCACATTCTGCTCCCTCAGCTTAGAGTGTCTGGCCCCTGCTCTCCTTTCATCATCACCCCTGGGAGTCCAGGTCTAGGTACGTGCTGTCAAGGAAACCTCGGTTTAGCATCCTGATGATCTGTGTACATGTCTGTATGTTCCCTGCCCATCTCTGTAAGCACAGTGCCTGGTGTGGAGCTGGCGTGCCATCCTTGTGTGCCAAACGAACCAAGCAGTGCACAAAGATTTGCATACGATCATCACCTGCCGGGTCTCTGCTCCCATCTCCTTCCTCCATGACCATGCAGGCTCCCTGAAATGCAGAGCCCAGGTACCCCACTTGCTCTGATCGTCCCACTGTGTGCACAAGAACTCTGGAGGGTACGTTAGGTGGCCTGGGAGTGGCAAGTGCACTAGAGGAGAATGGTCTGGTTGTGAAGCCAGATTCAAATTGTCAAGGCAGCAAATGAAGATGTGGTCATAGAACATCTGCAGGAGTTCGTGGGAGAAAGAGTAATCAGGAGGCGCTCCGAGGAAGGCCTGGAGCTTCAGCTGAGTCCTGAGGGCCGTTTCCTGGTCTGGCAGTGATGTTAGTGGCTTGCTGCTGGATTCAAGGTCGGGAGCAAACCTCGACAAGTCATCTCTTCCCCCTAGGCCTGGCTGCTCCACCGCACACACTTTGGTTCATGCGTATGCACGTGTGTGTGCATTAGGGGCAACCTCTCCCTGGCATGATCTCCCTTAGTTTTTACCGCATATCACTCATCACCTTCCATCACGCTGTGCAATTTCCTCGTTTAATATCCTTTCCCTTTACTTACCGTGCAAGTTTCAGGAAGGCAGGGATTTTCCCTCTGCTACCATAGAGTGAAACCTGGTACCTGGAATATTCCCTACTTTATAGTGGGCCTTTAATCATTAGGGAGCATTTCCCAGAACAAGGAAATCCTGTGTGAGGGGACATGTAGCAACTGAGTATTTACCAGTCCTTATTTGTTCTGTGGCCAGGGGAACTGGAAATGCGTAATTAAAATGCACGGTCCTATGGTTCTGTCCCCAGCTCTCCAAAGAAGTAAGTCCAGGTATGGATTTTCATCAACACAACCATACCGTGTGGTCCCTGCTACTTCTGAGCCAATGGAATAGAGATGTGAGTGGTAGGACCACACTGGCATGGTGCTTGGGGCCAGTGGTAGCACACTAGCTAGCATGCTCTACTGCTGAAGTTCTCAACATCCTGATGGAAACTTGTCCTGCTGGAGCCAGCACCATCCTTTGGAGGCCCTGGTCCTGTGTAGGTGGCGGTGGATTCGATGACCATGTCCTGTGACAATGCCTTTGATGAACTGGAACTTACTCCCTCGTCTGGTTCCTCTGATGCTGAAGCTGTTGTCTTGTTGATTCCAAACCCGGACTGCGGATAAACAGCCCCCTAAGTTCCTGTTTCTGACCAGTGTGTTCTGTGGAAGGCTACCATTTCTATTCCACTTGGTGTGTACCTTTTAAACAGCAACTGGATTGTGGGCTTGTGCTCATCAGTCTTGGCTGAATAGTAGAGGATCGTTCAGAAAAGGGTGGCTCAGGAGTCTTAGACTAGAATTGTGTGATGAGGGTAATGGCTGCAGCTAACTCGGTTGTGATTAGCAAGTGTTCAACTGCATAATCAGCTCATTTTCGAAGGTGGGGAGTGGACGTGAGGATATTTGGTGAACCCATAGACCCCAGGAAAATCTGCTGGAAGGCTAGTAGTGCTTGGCCAGTCCATACTGAAGGTTCACATTGCCTGTTGGAAGCTATCGTATCACGCTGTTCCTTGCCCCACCAGGGGTTGAAGTTGAAATGGTTAACTCTTCTGAATTACTTTAGTAGACACTTAATATTTACCGATACTGGTAGATGCTTCTTAAATAGTGAATTACCTGATTTAACATGCATGACAGTCTTATAATGCACTTGAAATGTGATTCCTGTTTCTCGGGTGAAGAACATGAGGCCTGAGGCCATCTGCACAGAATGAATCAGGGCGTATAGGGCACAGCCATACGTGGTGGCCCTAAGAGGCAGAACCAGGACTAACCCTACAGTCCTTCACTCTTCCTTTGAGGGTCAGGGCTGACAGGTATGACAATGAAAGTCCTGTAACACTAGGGTTCTGGTTCCCCATGGAGATTCAGGCCTCTGTGAAGCCCCTGGATACAGGTAACACATCGTCTTAGACCGACTACTATTCTGCCTTGTTTTCCTCCATTATTAAATATGCAGAGTGCATGCGCCTGCTCTCTGGCCCTCTGTCTGCTGCACTGAGAAAGGGGCACATGGGGCTCCCTGCAGCAGGAGCAGCAGTCGCCTCCCCTGCCTTCCCCCAGCCTGTGTTGTGTGTGTGGACGGGCGACCCAGACGCATCAGGCGTGAGTACCAGAATAGAACCAGTGACTTCTCAGCCACCTGGACTCTCCACACACATAGGAAATAGGACCAGAGTTGCAAGCTGAGAGTATGGGATGGAGAGAGAAAGGACCATGCCGCACACTGGCCAGTTGGCTGATTCAGTTCAGTCGCTCAGTCGTGTCTGACTCTTTGCGACCCCATGGACTGCAGCACGCCAGGCCTCCCTGTCCATCAGCAACGAAGGGCTTGCTCAAACTCGTCCATCAAGTTGGTGATGCCATCCAACCATCTCATCCTCTGTCGTCCCCTTCTCCTTCCGCCTTCAATCTTTCCCAGCATCAGGGTCTTTTCAAATGAGTCAGTTCTTCACATCAGGTGGCCAAAGTATTACAGTTCTAAGCCAGCCTTAAATTAACCAGTTAATAAAAATGAATATACTGTCGGAAGCTAGATTTGTGTGGGGCTTCTTGTTGTTAAATGGGCTGATTTAACGCCATCCAGGAATGGTGGAGATGGTAAGAGCGGTAGCCCGCGAGTTCAGGAGGAGGTGGGTGACGCCCTCCAGGCTGCTTCTCCAGGCGGTGCCATATGCCCTGTGTCTTTGTTCAGTGAGAAGATGGGATAAACAGTATCTAGACATCAGCTGCCAGGGGCCCTTGGGACTCTGCTTCATGTACATGGGGACACCACGTAGGAGTCTCGCCCCAGCAGGCTACATGGCAGTCATTTTTATGTACACACTTCTACACGTGTAGCTGTCCGTATGTTTATTCATCCCTGGATGCCATTCTTACAAGGGCTTCCCATTTCACTCAAAGTAAAACTGGAGTTCTTTGTGTGGCCTCCGAGCGTCCTGTCCACCCCTCCACAGTAAGTACATTTACAGCATGTACAATGGTGCCTGACACATTGTTGGTGCTTGGTAAATATTTGTTAATGAATGAATTCCAACGGATAGCCACAGTATTCTCCCATGATACAGAAATCTAGACCAGTGTGTTGGCAGTCATGTTGTGAGAGTAGATTTTCTTTTTATCTCGGTGCTGGCAAACATCAGCCAACAGGAGAGTTTGTTCATGTTCTCCCTCAAGTTCCTGTGCCCTCCAGTCTACTCAGGTGGAGAGGAAAGCAGAAATAGATCTGCTTTTCTCGCTGTGGCCCGTTTGTCTTCTGAAGCCAATGGGGTCAGAATAGAGGGGCCCACAGGGCCTTTGCTTCTGTCACTGTCCCCTTTCCCAGCCCTACATGACAGGATCTGGACCAGTATCACAGTTATTGGCACAGATGCCCTGTTTTTTTTCCACTTTCTAGAATGGATCTCCATTAAAGATTCCCAGTAAGTTGATGGTGTGGGACTGCCCAGTTGAGCATCTTTAAATGCCCTTAGCAGCATCCCTGCTTTCAGCCACTGCAACAGCAGAAGTGTTCCTCACATATGTTGCACTCCCTTTGGGGGTTAATCTGCTCCTGATTAAAACCACTAATCTCTAACAGAAGAAGAAAGAAAACATTCTATTATAGTTATCTAGAAAATGGGAGGATGTGCAGAAGTTTTGCTGTGTAACATAGCTTATTTTTTTTCTTTCTTTTTGTGAGGTTCCAGCTGAGGTTAAGTAAAGATGAATTAATAACGAAGTCAAATCAGCCTGGTTATATGACTTATTCTATTTAGCTATGTTCTACAGCCCCAAGGGTATCAGTTGCCAAGAAAATAGACATTAAATCTGATTTCACCATGATCCTTCTGTGTTGATCTGTGCAGAAAAATGGACCATGTTGCCATCTATATTCACATCTTCTGAGTTATATTTTAGGAGGGAGATTAGGGCCAGACTCTGAGAGTCTTTAAGGGATTATATCAGATGCTGCAGTGCTACAGTGAAATTGGAATGAAAGCTCAACTTCTGAGAGGTTCAATACCCGCCTGCTAGCTACCTAGGAACATCCTGGGATGGAGCTTAGGGGAAGCTCAAGGGAAGTTAGGTCCTACAGAAGAGTTTTCTAGCGCCAGATGTGTCCTTTCTTCCCAGATAGACTTGGGAGGTATAGGCAGAGGTGGCTCAGACCATAAAAAAGTCAGTTTTACTTCTTTCTGGCAAGAGGGAGGACGTTGATTAAGTGCATCCCTAGCCTTCGGACCATGTAAATCCTCTCACATGTGAGCCTCTAGGTTTTTCCACAGCCAAGCATTCTATCCAGATAGTTACTGAATTCATGGATAATGTTGATGCATAACTGTTTTTCAGAATTAAATCACCTACTTGGGTAACTGGGGAGCATGAAGTTTTAACATATCACCCAAGTATCTTAAGTATATTTCTAAAATCTTACTGTAGTTAATCAGTGGCCTTTTTTTTTCCTCATGCAGTATCTTCAAAGGGTGTTTTCTTACATTTTTTGTTTTCTTTCTTTTTAAACAAATGAAGCTACATGGTGGTGAGATCTGGATTCAGACATCTTCATTTTGAGCTACTTGAACAGCCAGCTGAAACATGAAACTAGAAGAAGCCTTAGGATGATAGCAAAAACAAATAAAAATTAAATTCTTTGAGTGTTTGCCACTGTACCAAACACGTGCAAAAAACCCTCCTTTGCAGGAAAGAAAGACCTAAAACCAACACAACCAAAATTTAAATACCACTTTTGCCATGTGAGATTGTCTAATCAGCCTCATTTTCCTCTATTGACATCATCATCTTCTGTTTGTTCTGATGCTTCATTTTTAGTATCTTTATGGGCTTATGAAAGCAGTAAGATTGCCTGGGTTGAAACAAGCTTCTCTACCATTTCCTATGTGTCCGTTCACCACCAAAATAAATCAACACAAATGCCAGTGTCCGCTCCTTACCAGGCCTTTGAGACCTACTGAAAAGGAAAAGAGTATATCTTATCAAGCTAGCTGAAATCGACAAGCAGGACACACTTTAACAACAGTTGTGTTGCCCTTTATAGAAAAAAAGGGCATCTCTCTTAGCATTACCTTTGAGAGCTGATTGACCTGACCATTCGTAGCATGTAACCTGTGTGTTCCAGAGATTTGATCCTATCAGCATATTAAGATCATCTTGCATAACTCCTAGAATTTGTTAAGGGAGTATCACAGTAGGATAACCACATTGGTGCACATTATTTATATACCTTTTCTCATCATTATTAAAAAGAAAAGGTAACTTCAGAGTTCTAATGTAAAACCAAAGTACACTTTGCATAAAGAAGTATGATGGGTTTTCTTACTACTTTGAATTGCTGGACTTGAAGGAAAATAGGGAATGGGAATGAATATAGCCAAATAAATTAAGCCTTGAAACCCAAATAGTGCTGTGTAAGCAAGCTGACGACAAATCAAACACACGTGTTTGCTGAAGAATACGTGATCTCAGTTGAGGCTGAACAAAACCAGCCTCTTTGTATATATGTGTATATTTCTCTTGACACGTGCAGAGACTTGTCATGTGTCCATTCCTGTGCCCTCAGATCTCTCTGGTGAAAAGTATCATTCATCCATGAAGCAGAAAGCTTGCAGAGTAAATTTTACCAAACAGCACAGAATAATCATAATCAAATGTTGACCAACAGTAGGTGGGACCTGGGTGGGTTTTTTAGCCTTAAGGATCCCCAGATTTCCGATGTTTGTTTTTTAATATGTGGTTCTCATTTCTTAACTTTGTTCTGGCTAGCCTATACCAGTACTGAAGGCCTGGTCATGGTGTGGGTCACAGTGATCAAACCCAGTGTATTCATTCTTTTCAGCCCTGTCTTCCAGGCAGCTTCTGATAGCCTTTCTGGAGCAAATGCTGAGAACTATCCACGTCTCATTTTACAGATGAGGAAACAGAGGCCCAAAGAAATGGAGCAGCCTTGTCACAGTCACAAGCTGCATTAGTCGTAAGGCAGGGACTTCTCCCCATGGACTTTGATCTTTGTGCCTTGCATTTTGGTGTAGTATGTTGTAAACTCACCTTTTTTGAACAGATTGCTCCCAACTCAGAGCCACAGCTTCCTGAAGCATCAGTTCAAATGACACTGTGATCTCTTGGAGTCTATAGAAAAGTTTGGAGTGGAGCATATCTTCCTCTTTAGAACCTCATGTCAAATCTGCAATTACTTTTTAGCTTATTCTAATGAGTGCATTCCATTTGATCTATTTTTCTCTAGGTTGTTCAACAGCCGTAGGCCAAAATCATTATGTTCTGACCTGAGCCAGGAGATGGAGGCAGCTAGGTTTGAAACTGAAATTCAGAGCATGTACAGGGCGCGCAGCATGTCGTTTGCTTAGGGTGAGTGTAGCTGAGGGTGGAGGGGAGGCCAAATGCATTTTTCCCAGCAGGAGGCAGTTGTGGCATTTGGGGTAGAACTTTTCCCTCCTTGCCTGGACTTCCCATGAATTGAAGGATGTTTAGCATCTTAACTCCCCCTCTGGAATGCCCTAGCACCCTCTCCCAGAGGAAACATTGAGCACATCAGTAAAGGACTCCCACGGTTTTCTAAATGCTCCCAGGTGGTGTTTGCACAATCCCTGAGTGAGAGATCTATTGGTTGGTAGCAGCCTTGGGAAAGGAAGATAGGAACATTGAAAAATAGTTCTCCTGCTTTAGGAGTTGGCAGTCTCTGCCCTGGTGGCTTAGTGGTAAAGAATCACCTGCCAATGGAGGAGGCAAGGGTTCAGTCCCTGGGTCAGGAAGATCCCCTGGAGGATGAAATGGCACCCCACTCCAGTAGTCTTGCTGGAATAATCCCATAGACAAAGGAGCCTGGTGGGCTGTAGTTCATGGGGTCTCAAAGAGTCGGACACGACTTAGCAACTAAAAAGCAGCAGCAGTCTGTTGTTCAGTAGGATCAGGATTTAACAGTGGCTTCAATGGAGAGGACTCCCATGCCACCCTGATGCCTTGTGCACAAGTTAGTGGCAGGGACGGGGGTGGTGGAGAAAAATGTGTTAAAATGACAATGGGGAAAATCAGCAAAGAATGTAATTTCTGCTTTCCTGTAACTATCACTTGTTGCTATCCATGCCTTTTCTTTCTGGGAACATGAATAACAGCAGCTTGATTTACTCCCTTCCTAAATTCCCAGCTGTTGTCTGTTCTTCATGCTTCACAAACCTCAGTGAGAAATAAGTCCTGGCATCTAGGAGATGCAGACCATTTCTTCCTAATCAGCACCCTATCCCTCCTGGCTGCTTCTTACTCCTGCCATGTTCTTTATAATCAAAAGTATTAGCGTTGTGTTTTATTTTTCTTGCAGTATCTTTTTACATACGAGTATGGTAACTCTGCATTTGCCTGGAAGCTAAAGTTCCTAAAAATATTTCCAAAAGGTCCAAGAGTGTTTTGGTGGTCATTGGATCTCCCATGAAGCACTGGTTTAGACCATGGTCAAATATACTAAAACTTTTCAGGATGATTATCCTCTAAAAGATTAAAAAAAAAAAAAGATAATAAAAGATAGCTTGTATAGTAATACATACTTTCCAGTGTTTTCATGTACTTTCCCTGCTGGGTGCTTATTACTACGCTGTGGGATCGGATGGGTTATAGTTCTCACTGTTTCACAAGTGAAAACATTGAGACTCAGAGAAGTTATTACTTGGCCAAGGTCACATGGCTTAATTAAAGGATGAAACTGGCACTTAGTCCTCCACCATTTCCTCCTCCTCCTTTTCAGGAACTGAGGGAGGAGACCAATTTGATTTGTCCTCTTTGGATGTCAGAACAATGTTTCTTTTTTTGAAAGAATATTTTAAGCTTTTCAATTCTGATCTTCCATTGAGACAAGTTCTTTATTCTTCTGCCAATGGAATGTGACCTCCTGTCAATCAAATATCTGTGTCCCCCTTTAACCCACTCTACTCTTGGTTTTGAAAGTTGTTTCAGTAGAACAGACCTGCAGTCCCTTTTGCCTGGTGTGTGTGTATAATGTGGAAGAGAGCCAGTTCCATGGTAGTAGGAAGTTAAAGATTTTTGCAAACTGCTGATGAGTTAGGAGTCCACTTTTTACTTTCAGTCCCCCTTTGGATGCCTCTGCAGAGGTTTGATGATTAGACGATGACAGAGGGAAGAAGAAAGCTGTAATAATGTTTTTCAAATAGATCATAATTTTAATTAGAAAGAAATCTGGCTGATAACATGAAAAGCTGTATTTAGATAGTAGATATGTACACAGTGTTAGAATAATTATTACCTTTTAGATTCTGTGAAATTATAAAAAAATCTGTTGGGAGAAAGAATGCATAGGAAGCAGTTGTGTGTTCTTAATAAGCCGGTTCCTTGGTTCATTTTCTAGCTTAGAAGTGAGTGCAGTAGGAAGAGCGGGCATTGTGCTTTCCAGGGATAACATATCAGCTCTCAAATGTCCTGACCCGGGCTGTGGTTCTCAGAAGAAACTCAGTGCCCTGCCAGGCACACCTGTAGAGTACTTCGCTCCTCCTCGCTACTCTGCCCAGCTTCAGGCCACCCTTTGTAGCCAGATTATTTCTCTGGCTTCACTTCTGAGTTGTTTCACCTCTGAGTTGTTTCGTTTGCCCTACGTTGTAGTTCAGTTTCTTTGCTATTTAGAGTAATCACCAACTGTTTTGTACGTCTTAGGGAGCTATAGGCCTTCTCTCCAAAAATGCCAGATACAGACGATGAGGAAAGGGGTATAACCTGACAAGGAAAGAGGAGAAACTTGAAAAAGCATTGTTACTCAAAATGCAAATAGTTTAGTATGACTAACGTGTCTCTTGTAAGAGGGACAGTGGTTTAAGATGAGTTTGGAAAGTGAGACTCCCCGTCTTTGAAGGGCCCTGTGTCTATGCTGCTTAGGTTGTATCTCAAAGAAAAGTCATAGGCATTCTCTATGAATGATAAATCTGAAGAAGGCTACCAGTTTTCTGAAAATACATGACCACACAGAGATTTTCATACAACTTCATTGGATGGGCAAGCCCTAGCCTAAGCCTGTCTTAGGGCTTCCCAGGTGGTACAGTGGTGAAGAGTCCTCCTGCCATACAGGAAATGACAGAGACTCAGGTTCGATCTCTGGGTTGGAAAGATCCCCTGGAGGAGGAAATGGCAACCCACTCCAGTATTCTTGCCTGGAAAATCCCCTGGACAGAGGAGCCTGATGGACTAAAGTCCATGGGATTGCAGAGGCAGACACCACTGAGCACAGACACATTCTTGAGACACACCCTGTCCCAGCCTCATCCTCCCCAGGTTAGTAATTCCTAAGATAGGTAATAGGAAGCAAGGAAGCAATGAATGGTGGATAATGCATCATCTTTTTTTTTTTTTTTAAGCTCTAGGAAAGATTATTACATAATAAAGCACACAAATCTTAAGTATATACCTTTATTAATTTTGTGTTTATAACAGTACATGTATAACTCCAGGTCACCACTACCCCAGTATGGAGATGCAGAACATTTCTCGAATCCCAGCAAGCTCTATAATGGCCTTCCCCTCAGAGATAACCACTATTTTGACTTCTGTCACCATCGATGAGTCTTGCCTCTCTTGGCCATCATACTTGGAGTTATGGTCTTATTTTACCCAACTTTATTTTACCCAGGTTTTGTCTGAGTTTCATCCATGTTATTAGATATAGCGAAAGTCCACAGAATCCCTTAAAAAGAGATTGGTTTTACCACAGTGCAAAGACTACAGTGGGGGAATCCACACTGAAGTCAGGAAGTGCGGTTGGGGGACGCCTGGACTTAGGCTACAAGGAAGGGATGAAGAGGAAAGAACAGATCTGGCTAGGAAGGTTCCGATGTAGAATTTTGCTGGTTATTTGATAATAGAGGATGGCAGAGAGAGGTCACTTTTCTGGCTTGTAAATAATAGGGTGTTTGCAAGGAGAAGGTTGTTAGGTCAGCTTTGAAACCTTGAATGTTAGACGCCTGTGGATTTTTGCAGGTCCAGATGAATTCGATAGAAAGGTCAGAAGTAAAGATGAAAACTGAGAGGCATCCACTTAGAATGGAATTTGAGGCACAGGGCGTGGATGTGATTGCCCAGGATTGGGGTTTCAAGGAGAAGGCAGCTGCAAAGGAGCAGGTTGAAGGAGCAGTCGAGAGAGGAGGTTCTGACTGCAGAGACTGAGGGAAACAATAGGGCACTGAGAGGAAGGGTTAACAGGGAAGCCCAGCCAGGCCCAGCAGGTGTCTCAAAGGCCTGAGGTGTGGCCTCGTGAGGTGTCCTGTGGCCCCTCTCCCCTCCCACTCCTCCTGTGACTGTGTCCTGTCTGTGTCTGTCATTCACCCTGAACCGTGTGAATGCTCAGAGGAGAGGCGCTGGGTCACTTCCCCTACTCATCACTTTCAAAAAATCTAAGAGTCAACCTTTTCCCTGGAAGTACTCGCAGAATGTCCCAGTTGCACGATTTCTAAGGCAGCCTGGAATGGGATGACCTTCCTGAGGGGCCCCTGAATCCCCTGGGGGTCTTTTCTTGCTGAGGGAGCCTGGGCCTGGGGACAGAGCTGGCCTCCAAGCCCGGGTGGTGCTGAGCCTGAGGGGCCGCGGGCAGCCGCATTCTGGGCACTCCCTCCTCTCAGCAGGCTGGGCAGCTCCTGCTGTTACATAAGACATGTGTGTTCTGACAGGGAAGAGCTGCCCGAGTGAGTGGTTAGCAAAAATGATGTGTGTGAAGTTATTTTGAGACCCCACAGGAGGGAATGGCAGCCCAGGCCGACAGTATTTTAAACCACATCACCCATCTACAAAGATTAATACGTTAGAGACTCAGAACACAGGTAACAGGGAAATAAGAACCTTTAGGGTCCTATCAGATTATTAATGCTGGCTCTCCTGGTCCACACAAGGTGACTTCAGTGGTTTAGACTGAATTCAGTGCCTCCAGATTTCCACCATATGTATTCTTTGATCCTGTCTGCCCCAAGGGCTGCAAGTGGCCATGGAGGCTTCTTTCCATGGGGTTGGCTTGGGTCACTGAACAGCAGCAGTTTGGTTATGTTCTCATTCACGCTATAGGATACCAATTGGCTTTATGATAGACAGAGGAAGGAACACCCTTTTTGTGGTCCCCAGAGTCATCATTTAGTGATTGAGCTCCTTGTGGTTCCAGGCTGGCTAGGAGAAATCCCTTGTTCCCCACCCAACGCATTCTCCTTTCTCCTGACACAAGCGAGAACAGCTGGCTAAGGTTGGGTGAAATACAGAATATAGAATTTTCCAGTTTAGTGACACGAGGGGAGACAGCCTCCATACGAAGCACTTCTCTTTGTTTTTGTTTTTCTCTTGGCTGTTATGCTAGGAAACTTGCCTCCTCACAACACCCCCACCTTCTTACCAACAGCTGTCCTCTTTGCCATTCAGGAGTCAGTGTCTCCCTTGATGGCTGCCCTAGGATGGAGAAGGCTTTCTCCTTTTCTGTCCCTGGGTCCACAGGTGTATAGCCGGAGAGTTCCTTGTGCCAGGACACCTGATTGCCTTCTGACCCCGAGGGGTCCATCTGTGCTGGAGGACTTGCTAGAGTATGGAGCAAGGGTCCAGAAAGGAAGAACCCAATCCAAGACTGTCGTTTTGTTGCATTTTTCAAATTTCTTTTTTAAAGTTTTTTTCTTTCTTTTTTTTTATGTTTTGGTTTTTTTGGCCAGGAGGCATGTGGGGTCTTAGCCCCCTGACCAGGAATTGAACCCACACCCCCTGTATTGGAAGGCAGTGCCTTAACCACTGCACCATCAGAGAAGTCCCTGTTATATATTTTAAGAGAACAAAGGATTATTTAATGACACAAACTATGGAAACAGAAAAATAGTCACATAAAACAGGCGACCACATGGTATACTGCATTTCAGAGCCCCCCAGATTCCTTACAAGAATGGGCCCTCTGGCATTTATTATAAACATAGGTGCCTTGTAACAAGCTTCTGATTCCCCAGCACTGGTCCTACCAGGCAGATATGGAAGGGGGCACACTTGAAGAAACAGCGCTAACACTTGGGTGTGTGTTTATGTGTGAGCAGGTACTTCTAACCCCATAGGAGCCGCTGTCCATGGTCTGAAAGTCGTCCACCAATGGCATTTCTTTCTGGTTGTGATCCCGGACAAGGCTGGCCTCCTGGGGAGTGAGGCTCAGATATGGTGACACGTGAACTGAGAACAGAGACAGCACAAACAAGCTGGCACTGTGAGTTTTCAGAATGATAGAAGGACCCTGTAGGCAGCCTAGGGCTTGGGAAGACATTGTCCAGGGCGGACACCGCAGAAGGGCAGCTCATATCTCCTTTCTCCCTGAAACAAAACTTGATTCTCACTTTCGCTTTGCTGAGGAATCCACCCATTCCTGTCTCTGGCCTCTACCCTTCACGCCTTCTCGCCGAGTGTCTGTGCCCATCCGCAGGTGGATGCTGCCCTGGTGTCACTTTCCCCGCAAACAGCAGTGTCTCAGGGTCGTTATGACCCCTGCAGCCTCCTTAGTACCTCCTTCCTCCACTTTGGGTCTGCCTCCCCCCACCCCTTTCCTCCCCTCTTTGCACCACTTTCCTTGGATGTGTGAGCACATACAAGTGTGTGCATGCGCGTGCACACCCCCCCTTGGTTGTCACAGCACCCAGTCATCATCGGGCAGCGTGCTTGATTGCGAGCTGTGTTGGGGAAATTGATCGTCCCCACCCACCCTAAAGACACCTCTGCCACTTCCTCGCCAGTGACTCGCAGCCTTGTTAGAAATGTGCACGATTCAGGGCAGGCTTCTCGTCCCGGGGCTTGTGGCACAAGCTGTCCCGCAGCTGTGAGTAATAAGCCCACTGGAGCAGCTTTCCTCTGCCTTGAAGACAGGCCCAGCCTGGTGACAGGTTAATATCTCCCACTCACTGCAAAAAATCAGGCAGCCTGTGTGTCAGGTCCCTGATTCTCTCCCTCCCTGCGCCCCCTCCTCCCCTGCTTTTCAGCTAAGCTTTGTATCCTGCGTCACAGCTCAGACCCGGGCGCTCTGCTGCCCCGTTGCCACACTGTGACAGGAGCTAAAGAGCCTCAATTAAGTGCCAGCCGTGCTGTCAGTGTCCCACTGGCCACAGTGATGGCTGCAGTCGTCGTTTCTGCAGGAATGCATCCATGGCAGGCACTGGATGCCGAAATCCTTTTCTTTCCCTCCGGTCTCCCAAACAGAGCAGATAATCACTTCAATAGAACTATCTTTCCCTGAATTCTACAAAGTGGATTCGAGGCAGTGGTTTGGATTTGCTATTCCTTTTTATCCCCGAGAGCCCCATGAATGAGAAAGGAAATGAATAGACGGCTTGTCACAACACCACCAGGGTCTCCATGGTGCCTGGGGTGACTGCTGCCAAGCAGAATGGACGCGGGCTGGAATGGAGGCCATAGAGGCTGCTGCCTTCCTCGGGATGGGCCCCACCACTCCCCACAGCCCCTTCGAGAGCTCCCACATCCCAGGAGTTCCTTCTGCACTGATGGAGCTGTCTCTTGCTGCAGCCTCCTGCCCAGAGGAAATGTCCTAACTCTGCCTGGTCATGGGGTGGGGGGGTGGGGGTGGGGGTGGTGCACAGTCTCTGCACACCCCTCCCCAATCAGTCCAACTTGGCAAGTTCACCTCCAGAGATGCCTCTCTGCAGCATGCAAGAAGGGCTGCTCCCAGTGAATGAGCCCCACTACCCCATCAAACCTCTCAATGAAGTCAGCTCTAAAGGTATTTCCTATTGGATGATGTAAGTTCCCTGGTGGCTCAGAAGGTAAAGAATCTGCCTGCAGTGCAGGAGACCTGGGTTTGATCCTTGGGTTGGGAAGATCCCCTGGAGAAGGGAACAGCAACCCATTCCAGTATTCTTGCCTGGAGAATCCCATGGACAGAGGAGCCTGGTAGGCTACAGTCCATGGGGTTGAAAAGAGTTGGACATGACTGACTACACTTTTACTTTCAAGGAATGTTAGAATGGTAGGAAGTCAAAAACCGACATCTTGTGAACACCTGGGGATGCTTAGTCTGGAGAAAATAAGACATGAGGATGAGAGAAAATAGATGTTTTACTGTCTTCATGTATTTGAAGGGCTGTCGAGTGGGTAATGGATGTTTCATATGGTCCCAGGGAGTTTGACCAGATTTTAGAAGGCCTAGAGTGTCTGGTTGTGAATTTCTGATTTTATATGGTAAACCCTTGGAAGCCACTGAAGAGTTTTGGGGAAATCAGTCAGGAAGGAAGAATCAGGATGGGGGAAATGGAGGGCAGGTAGGTAGATCAGAAGACTTGGCCAGAAGTGACAGGAGCCTGAACAAGCAGATTCAGGTTGAGGATTGAGAGGATCCCATGGTTTACATAAACAACTGTGGAGGTAGAATTAATGGGATTGATAAGATGTAGCAATCAGTAGGTTATGTGGATAAAGTAGGGACAGATCAAATATAGGTGAGAATTTTAGACTTAACAGGTTGCTAGTGGTGCAGTCGGACTAGGGGACAGTGAAAGAAGCGGAGGAGAGTTAGCAGGAAGATGAGGTTGAGTTTGACGGATTGACAGGATGGTCAAGGGGAGATGTCAGACACTCCTTGAGAGCTTAGAGGACAGTTCAGGCTTACCTGTCTGTGGGTTCCAGGTGATCACAGTGATGGAGAAGGTGAAAATGGGTGGGCTTTCCAAGGGAGGCTGCAGAGAGTGGAAAGGAAGGGGCCCAAGACGTAAGGGCAACAGCAGGAGACAAGACGAGCAGCCCAGAGAGAGGACCCAGGAGAAAGGAGGAAAGGGAAAGACCTTCACTGTAGGGCTGGCGCACAGTGTCGAGTACGTACAGAGATACAGTTACTTTTCCAAGAAGAGCAGACAGATGAAGTCTGAGTACCAGCAAGAAGTGTGAGAGTGAGAGTTTGCTGTCATGGGCTGGAAGGAAGCAGGTGTGGGGAACGGAGGAGGGCAGCTCTGGAAAGTTCACAGTTTTGAACAGGGTCTGAGGGAGCAGAGTGGGAATACAGGGGGAGACGGTGGATACTGGAGTGAAGACGTTCCTAGAACGGAGTGCGGGAGAGCCAGCGAGTGGGCGCACGCCCACGCTTGCTGTTGGCTACATCGGCTTCCCATGAGCCGTGTGTGCTGCTGGCTTCTTACCTCTTCAGCCACGTGACCATGGACTATTTTTAGTGTCTTTGTTTAGGATATCCTCATGCCATCACCTGTACTGATCCTCTGGTTCTGAGAAGTGAAACTCTGCCTTGTCTTGATTTTTTTTTTACCCAGTTTTACAACAGGCAAGAGTCAACCCACCTCTTCTGTAAAGGGCCAGATAGGAAACAGACACTGAAATTTGAATTGCATCCAGTGTTTCACATGTCACAGAATATTTCTTTTGCAACCATTCAGAAATGCAGACACCATTCTTAACTCATGGGTTGTACAAAAACAGGCGGTGGGTTGGACTTAGTCCTCAGGAAGCTGTCTGCTGACCCCTTTTTTGTGAAACTAAACAAAAAAAAAAGGTGAATGGTGGTCTTCATCCATAGCCCGGAATTCAAGCTACTTATCAGGATAGGATGTATTTCTGCATACAAGATCAGTCTGTGCTCTTTAAGAACCTTGGTTTCTCAGAATTCCTCTCTTTTTTGGCTTGTTTTCATTTCTGCCTTTAAGTATAAAGAGGGTGAGGTAGAGGTCTCTTCCTCACAGCATCTCAGCTCACAGTCTTATTCATTCTCCTTGCTCCAGGGGTCTTAGTATTCCTGCCAGTCGCTGGTTTTTCTCTTCTCCAGTTCCACTAGCTGAGCATACTAATCTCTAGACATGGGGCTTTCACTTGCCTCGGGAGAAGAAGCTCAGAGAAATTTTCTGTGAGTGGAAAGCTCAAGAAAGGCAGTGGTTTGAAAGTGTACTCCACACATCTCAGAAGCATTTTGTTCAAATAACAACACAGCTTGGTTTAGAAAAAGTCACTCTAAATTTATGCGAGTAAGCAGCTTTTACATTTGGCGGCCAGGTGTATGGCAGGATACCTCCTGGAAACTGGTACTGCAGGATCCACGTGCTCGTTTCCCGTGGCTTTCCCCCTTCCCTGGAGCTCATCTCTACCAGCCTGAACAGGAGATTCAGGTTGGTCTCTTTATCCACGAACAAGAAATTTAAAAGACCAACACGAGGATTTGGGGGTACCGAAAATGACATTTATGTTTTCGAAGTCTAAGTTTTGATTCAGAGATAAAGTTACATGTTTAAAATAAGTCAGAAAAAGCTAACGTTGAGGTTCTCATAGAAACCGACTCCCCCTCACCACTCAGACACGGGTTTGGGCTTGTTAGGTTCGGTCTCCATGGTGCCACGGTGTTACGTAAGCGCTGGAGTCATGTGGCTCTCTGGTCTCTGGAAAGACCATTGTGGGCCTAGCTCTTGACCTCAGATGCTTTGTTTTCTATGTAATGAGGTTGTGAGGTGGCTGTGTTGATAGGGATAATTAGGTGAAACCCAATGGAAAGCATTTTTAGAGGGCATGGTGGTTTCATTCTGCTCCTTGTTGGTGGTGATATTATTGCAGCTGCTGCTTGCAGCAAACCCCCAAATGAACATGTGTGTCAGGAAGCAGACAGCCTGCCATCTCCACCCTCCCCTTCACAAACACACCCCCAGAGAAAGCCTGGCTGGCTTGTTTACGGCCGTGCACTTGGCATGTCACGGGACGGGAACAGCCTCGTTTGTCAGTGAGTTTTTTCTCCCTTTAAAAAACAATCATCGTTTTCCATCTCTTGCTCTGCGGTGGGACAAATCATAAAAGGTTATTCTGATGCTGGCCCCATTATTATCTGCCACCCCAGCTCCATCTGAAAAAGCTCCTCTCCCTTTGGGGAATGATTCTTCGGTGTCTAAAGCCAATGATAAATCAAATTGGTGAAACCAGTTCTGCACCCTGCCTGTCCCAGCCATCCAGCGTGAGGCCTGTAAGCCATCCCTTCCTTGTCTCCTTCTCAGACAGCGGTCAGTGATTTAGCACCTAACACTCTCTCTCCTTAAAGTCCCAAAAGTAAGAGTTATAAGATTTAGTGGTAAACTCACCAAGCATTAACTAGTATGTTTGCAGGAACTTGGAAGAAGTCGTTGTTATTATAGGTTTGCTGAGTCTATTTTTACTCTCTGGTATTTGTTTGGCAGACAGTTATTGAGTATCTACTTTCTGGGGCTCCAGAGAGGAGTGGCATGTCCGTCCCCTCAGGTAACTGCAGAATGGGATCCACCAGTGATGGGCTCACAACCCATAGAGATGAGACTCAAAACGTCACCCTCTCCTAGTGCTCACATCGTGTGTAACTCTTGTGCCAGAGAAACTTGTTCTTCCCTATGGTGGGCCTCCCCCGACCCCTCCCTTTCTTCACGGGAAGCCAAAGCTCCCATCACATTGTGGAGACTGGATCTCATTGCTCCTGTTTGCCAATTAACTTCACTTTCTGGTCTCTTCAGTGAATGCATCAAACATGACCAAATCAAGCAGCCTACTAAAAGTCTCCCCCAAACAGTTGGAACTATGAACTGAAAACAGCTTCAGTCTCAGCTCTTGCCCAGTGCTGATTCCCCTGACTTCAATTACCTGAGGAGTGTGATCCCTTTAATTAGGATTCCTTCATTCTTCTTTTATCCCTTTCTTCTCATCACTGAAAGAGCCTTACCAGTGACATGTTCCAAAATTGGCCCAGAAGATGCTACCTCCCCTGAGGTAACAAAATAGCTGTTTAGAGAACAAGAGAGAGAATAAAGAATCTGAGACAATGCAAAATCCTCGTTCCTTTCTGACCCTTTCAGTACAAATTGAGGCCTTGTATGCTATCGAACTCTTAAGAACCAATGGTCTGTGGTTTGCCTAGCTCCTTGGGCCATTTTGGGACTGTGAAAACATATGACCAGCTGGTCCTAAGTGGGATGGTTTGCTGTTCTCAATTGTTAACTGACTCACTGATGACGTTTGCAACTTGGGGCCTCCAAACGATTTCTGCTTTATATCTTATGAGAGAGGACTATAAACAAGCTATTTGGTACATGAGATGTGTTACATTTCTTCTTCTTCTTCTTTTTTTAAACAGTTCTATTTATTTATTTATTTATTTATTTGGCCACACCACGAGGCACGTGGGCTCCTAATTCCCCAACCATAGATCACCTCCTGCCTTGGCAGGCAGAGTCTTGACCACTGGACCACTGGGAAAATCCCGAGACGTGTCTTTGTTTCTGCAATCCAGCCACGTGCAAGGGTTTGGCTTGGCATGCGGATTCAGATGATAACTACGTTCCTTACCATCAGGCAACTGGCCTATCTGCCTCTGTGTTTTGTGCTTAAGAGTTCTAGATTCTGTTTTTGATGCTTAGGGAGAGAGTAGAAAAATAAGAAAGTGTTAACTTTTCTTGGACTGCTGTGTCTTATTCTCTAAATATGGAGTTCACTGTCTTACTCTCTGGGTGACATGGGTTGTTTGTTATTGTTGTTCTTGGGGGTAAGGATGGCAGGGGAAAGCAGAGAAATGGAACTAATTGATTGTTAGTCGCTCAGTCATGTCTGACTCTTTGCAACCCCAGGGACTGTAGCCCACCAGGCTCCTCTGTCCATGGGATTCTCCAGGCCAGAATATTCGAGTGGCTAGCCATCCCCTTCTCCGGGGACTCTTCCCCACCCAGGGGGTCCTGCATTGGCAGGCAGGTTCTTTACTGTTTGCCACGAGGCAGGGAGTTATGAATTGGCCAACTGCAGCAGCAAGGACTCAGGCAGAGGTACCGGAGCGCAGTCAGTGTGACAGGCAGCTTATTTTGGCTTTCTGTCTGTGCCTTGTCCTTGACGTTCACTCAGGGGACTGTGTTTATATAGCAAGGAGGGAGAGTGTCCGTCCGTGGTCCTCTCTGGGAAGCTTGCAGCACTTCCCTGAGTGCTCACCCGGGTCTTAGAGTCGGGATGAAGATGCTCCAGGACGTGAGATGATCCAGTCCTCTGCTCCACCCAGCTGTCTGTGCCCTGGTTCTGCTTAGTTCCACTGTATCTGCTGGCCAGGCATGTGTCACATGCTAGCAGGTGAAGCCTGTTTTTATTCTGAAAGCCCCACCAGAACAGTCATTTTGTCTCCTCTGTGGTTTGACCAACAAAATTGGTTAAAATTTCAGGAAGCAGTATTTAAAGCAGAATATTTTGACTTAGATTTACTTAAGAAGTCTCTCCGTAAATGTAGAAAATAAAAGTCCCCTGGTCCAGGCTGCTTTCCCAGAAGCAGAGGGATGGCCTTCATGGCCACTTTTCAGCTTTAGGATCAAATAATTGCCTTTTCCTTTCAGGAAACTTATTTATAACCCCGTAGTCATCCCCACACTAAGTTTTTCCGATATTTCATCCAGATTTTCTTTCCCCTAATAATTACACCCCCTGTTTTCAGGCTGAGCATTTCCCCTCCTTTTTGTGTTTACACCTTTCAAATATTTGCAGATTGCTGTCGTGTCACCCTCTTAGTCACCGTTTAGCTGAGCTGTACGGATTTAGCACCTTTTATTTTTTCCTTTCAAGGCAGGCATCCCCGCCCCTGAGTCATCTCCCACTGCTCTCTAAGTGCGCTTCAGTTTTCTGCTCTTCCGTCTGGCCACATGACTGCCTGGAACTGAACAGGGGGTCACGGGTGGGCATTGTTTTCCTCCTCTGTTGCATCGGAAACCAAACACGATTGCGGTGCTCCAGCCTCAGGTCTCACTGACCTTGCTGGTCAGTTCAGTTCAGTCACTCAGTCGTGTCTGACTCTTTGTGACCCCATGGACTGCAGCACGCCAGGCTTCCCTGTCCATCACCAGCTCCCAGAGCTTGCTCAAACTCATGTCCGTTGAGTCAGTGATGCCATCCAACCATCTCATCCTCTGTCGTCCCCTTCACTTGCCTTTAGTGTTTCCCAGCATTAGCAGTGCTGGTCGGTGCTGCACATATCCCCTGTCCATTTAAATTTCTTTTCCCAAGTGTGCCGATTCAAAGACCAGTGGGGCAAATGAGTGTAGCTGTGTTTTCTTTTTGTCCTTCAAGAGTCACCATGGGAAAATTGGATATGTGTAGTTCGGGACCCTGTCAGCGCCTCACTGGTATTTGCTTAAGGTCTATTACCCTGACTGTTCATGAGCCATTTCCTTCTCTGTGTATGAACTTCTTTCTAGAAGTTCAGTTCAGTTCAGTCGCTCAGTCGTGTCCAACTCTTTGCAACCCCATGAACCACAGCACGCCAGGCCTCCCTGTCCATCACCAACTCCTGGAGTTCACCCAAACCCATGTCCATTGAGTCGGTGATGCCATCCAACCATCTCATCCTCTGTCATCCCCTTCTCCTCCTGTCCTCAATCTTCCCAGCATCAGGGTCTTTTCAAATGAGTCAGCTCTCTGCATCAGGTGGCCAAAGTATTGGAGTTTCAGCTTCAACATCAGTCCTTCCAATGAATTGTCAGGATTGATTTCCTTTAGGATGGATGGGTTGGATCTCCTTGCAGTCCAAGGGACTCTAAAGAGTCTTCTCCAACACCACAGTTCAAAAGCATCAATTCTTCAGCGCTCAGCTTTCTTTATATTCCAACTCTGACATCCATACACGACCACTGGAAAAACCATAGCCTTAACTAGACGGACCTTTGTTGACAAAGTAATGTCTCTGCTTTTCAATATGTTGTCTAGGTTGGTCATAACTTTCCTTCCAAGGGGTAAGCATCTTTTAATTTCATGACTGCAGTCACCATCTGCAGTGATTTTGGAGCCCAGAAAAATAAAGTCAGCCACTGTTTCACTAATATTTTATTCAGTCTTGATTGAGGAATTACAGCGCTGCTCTGTGCTAGGCAGTGTGTTAGATGCCTAAAAAAATAAAATTGGACTAAGACACAATCCGCAGTCACCTAGAGACAGACATCCTGGAGTGTGAAGTCAAGTGGGCCTTAGGAAACGTTACTACGAACAGAGCTAGTAGAAGTGATGGAATTCCAGTTGAGCTATTTCAGATCCTAAAAGATGATGCTGTGAAAGTGCTGCACCCAATATGTCAGCAAATTTGAAAAACTTAGCAGTGGCTACAGGACTGGAAAAGGTCAGTTTTCATTCCAATCCCAAAGAAAGACAATGCCAAAGAATGTTCAAAGTACCCTACAATTTCATTTATTTCACATGCTAGCAAGGTAGTGCTCAAAATCCTTTAAGTAATGCTTCAGTAGTATGTGAACTGAGAACTTCCAGATGTAAAAGCTGGATTTAGAAAAGGCAGAGGAGCCAGAGATCAAATTGCCAACATACACTGGATTATAGTAAAAGCAAAGGAATTCCAGAAAAACTTCTGCTTTTTACGCTAAAGCCTTGACTGTTTGGATCACAGCAAACTGTGAAAAATACTGAAAGAGATAGAAATACCAGACCACCTTACCTGCCTCCTGAGAAACCTGTATGCAGGTCAAGAAGGAACAATTAGAACTGGACATGGAACAACAAACTGCTTACAGATTAGGAAAGAGTACGTCAAGGCTGTATATTGTCACCCTGCTTATTTAAGCTAAGCACCGAAGAATTGATGCTTTTGAACTATGGTACTGGAGAAGACTCTTGGGAGTCCCTTGGACTGTAAGGAGATTCAACATCCTAAAGGAAATCGGTCCTGAATATTCATTGGAAGGACTGATACTGAAGCTGAAGTTCCAATACTTTGGCCACCTGATGCAAAGAGCTGATTGATTGGAAGAGACCTTGGTACTGGGAAAGATTGAGAGCAAGAGAAGAAGGAGAGCAACAGAGGACGAGATGGTTGGATGGCATCACCGTCATCAAAGGACATGAGTTTGAGCAAACTCAGGGAGATGGTGAAGGGCAGGGAAGCCTGGCGTGCTGCAGTTCATGGGGTCGCAGAGTCAGACACATCTTAGCGACTGAACAAAAAGACACAGTACCTACCCCAAGAAGCAATTTCACCTTAGTTTTATTTGGGTTGGAAATACCAAGTTCTCACATAGGCTTACGTGTGGTAGCAGTGAGAGGAGAGAGGAGATTTATGGGAACATCCAGTAAACTCTTAAACAGGAGCCAAGCTAAGACCGGATCTTCGGATTCTGGAACCCCTGAGGGCAGTCTTTGGTCAGAGGTGGTTCGCACCTCCCCGCTCCAGTGTTTGTGCTCCAGTGGTGAAGCAGCCCCCGCCCCTCCTTCCTCCTCCTGATGGCCTCATGTTCTGCGCGCTGCCCAGTTTCCAGAAAGAATCTTTCTCACCTGGTATCTTTTACTTCTCTTTAGACAGAGCTTGCTTCCCCTCTGCCATCTGCTATAAATTGACTATCCTTGAATCAGGTACAGGAGCAACTCTGCCCTCTCTCCCTCATTTCTCACCTCCTGCTCTGGCATCCGTCCCCAACTTGTGACCCGGGAGAGGACAGAAGCCAGGGGCATGTGCGGGAAAACAGCTGCCTGAGGCTGCCTCTTAGCAAGGGACGGGCCAGTGGCGAGCCCGTGATTGACTTGTCCAGTGCATCGTCCCAAGAGTCTCCTAGACAGAGGCGCACCTGCCTGCCGTAATCCAGATATGGCGTGTTACTGCATAACACCCAGCACCCTACAGACTGATGATAAATTCCGTCACCGACAGCATACTTCATACAATGGTGGGGAAGATGATATTGTCATGCTGCTAATTAGGCTTCATTCGGACAAAGTCTGTCTTTTTCATCATTGAGTTTTCACCTCCCAACCCAGTGCCTAACCCAGAGTAGGCAGTGATGCATATTTGTGAAATAGGGAGAGAAAAGGTCTGCCAGGGGATCTCGGCAAGTATCCAAAGGCAGAAGGCTCCATCCTTCCCCCCGTGATGTCCAATGCAGTAACAAACACACAGTAAACAAGTGATAAACACCATCGACCAATCCTTCCAATTGGTTACTGTTTCCACTAGAGTTCTGTTTCCAGCTGCAAATGCCGGGCTCTTGTTTGCTGGACTAAGCCATTGGGAAGCTGTCACTTCTAGCTGAGGCAAATTTGTGATACTTCCGTCACTTCAGTAAAGAAACAAGGCACGATGCTTTGAGCCCAGAGGCTTAATTATCATAAAATTCAACATGTAATGTAAAATATTCAAGCAATACATGACTCTCTCACATGGCCATCAACAGAATCTTATGTAGCCATTATCGTATCATTTACAACAATTTGTACTTCTTGCTCCAGAGCTGACTGACCGAAGTGTTTGTGTTAATTGACCTAGTTAGTCAATGTCTCTAAATGTATAATTTCTTTTTAATAGAATGCTCGTATATAAGCCCAGGATTTGACATATGAAAGGAGTCACCCTGTACTCCCAGAGTCGAACCTGACATGGGAAATCGCAGAAGGGCATGATGCAGACAGTAGGATTTCCTGGCCAGGAGAGAATTTTGGAGCTCCTTCATTTTACAGAGACCTTGAGTCTTGGAGATGTGTGATACACTGTCAGCAGCAGAATAGAAACCAGAAACGATGTGCCGATGGCTTGTGATGAATTTTCTCTTTCTCAAATGTACAGGATCAGGCAGATTCTCTTCTGGTTCTGTTTTTAAGTAATCTTGGTCAGCCTTCCTATCAGCGTAGAGAAGGTGTGAGGGATAATGGCTTTTCCCTTAGGCAGGTCTGTCTGTCAGGCTTTAAAGAGGTCAGGGAGCCTCTGGAGCAGAAGCAGGCATGTCTGGCCTGCCTCTCCTGTGTCTGCCCTTGGCAGAAGTCAGCTGTGAGGGCCCCATGGAGGTCTCTCTCTTCTCCATTCTGCCCTCCCCATTATAGGGAAGAAAATACTCAAGAATGTTTGGGATTTAAAAAAAATAAATGACAACAGTGTTTTCAGTATTCGAAGCTTGCCTGTGTCAGGGGTCAGCTTGGTGGCTGACCTGCACATGTGGCATTGGAAGCTCAGCAGAATTAATTGTGTCCTCATGAGTAGGCAGGGCAGCCCTGGGGCCTTAGTGGGGAAGAGCAGATAGTGGCGATTGAGCCCCAACCAGAATTGTAGCTCTGCCTGGCCTGCCTACCGAGAGCTTCCGGAACCCGATAACACGCGCTTCCTTCTCACCATCTGGGGCACTCACCTTTGTGGCATGTGGGCCGGCCCAGCTTGGCCTCTGCAGCCTCCGGGTCGCTGTCAAGGAACCCGGCCTTCTTTCCTGTGATATGTTTTCTTTAACCTTCTCTAAGTCCATTGCATCAGTAACAAAGCAGCACACCAGGGATGCCAGCCTGGCACCGAGGGGCATTTGAGTCAGAGGTACAGTGTGGACGGGCTTCCCTACTGGCCAGCCTCTCAGGAGGGGAGGGCGTAGCAGGATTCCCCTCGTTGGCTGCACGTGGCCTCCCCCTGCCTTCAGCAGCTACGTCTTATCTCTCCTACCTTACGACGTTACCTTGTTTGACTTACTCTGTTAGTGGGCCACATATTTCTTGTCCTGTCCTTGATCCCTTGGGACACGAAAGCCAAGTCCCAAAGCTGGTATGTAAGCACTTGGTGTAGCCTTTGACCTCTCAAAGAGGGCCGTCAGGCCACCCAGCCTTCTGTCTTCACACCTCAGTCTTCCCCAAGCCCTAGACCTTGCAGCTCCTCCCCCTCACCCCGAGGTTTTCAGTTAATTCAGTGTCGTAACTGTATCTCGTTTTCATTAATGAAATAGAGAAGGGAGACAGAGTATCACATGTAGTCACAGTTGACCACTCTTTTGTGGAAACTGTTGTATATATGTACATCCCCATATGTGAGTGGGGGGAGGAAATCATAATAAATGATAAAAGTTTGAAAAACACTCATCTACTCAGTCCATCTACAGAAGTAGCTTGGCTCATCAGGTTTCTAACATGGAGATAGTCAATGTTGTAAAAGCCCTTCCTGCTTTCCTAGCCCCAGCTGTGAGCCCTGGTCTGGTAATAGATTCCGCCTCACCCACCCACTCCCTGTTTTGCGATCCTGCCTGGGGCCCCCCTTGTATCTAGGGATCCCCCTGCCTCTGCTATCGAGGACCCCAGTGCCGCAGGCACGTCTGCCATACATGTCAGCTCCAGCTGTTGCTGCCGTCACCTGCCTGACACGAAGTGGAGTCCCCCAGTCCTGCACTCCTACTTGTCCAACACCGTCTGGCGACAGCAGTGCTTGACTCCAGAACTGGCCTTTTTCTCAGTAGCTTCAGCGGCTGACAATCTAGGGTTCAGATTGGCTACTTGGTGACTTGGGGACACATGTCAATTCATAGATAGTCAAGGATGCTCAGTAAATACTCACTCCCTCCCCCACCTTTATGCTCCTAGAACTTATACCTGGGTCCACCTGGGTTTCAGTGTTTGGTACTTGCTCCCACCGGATAGAACCTCTCTCTGTCCTATAGCATTAGCTAAGCCATCCTGACCCAGACCTCAGATATGACGTTGAGACACTTTTGCCTCAGAAGGGGTTACTTCAGAAGAGGCAGGTCAGAGTGAGGGACGAATCAGCCCAGGAGAAGGGAGTGAATGATAAAAGCAGCGAGGATATTCTTGTTCTCAGGCAACTTTCCCTTCTCTTACCCGCCTGCCTGATGGGAATTGATGTGCTGGGATGTGTTTACTTTTCCCATTTGAAGGGCAGGGAGACAGCCTAGTTCAGCTTTGTCCCCTTGAAGAGCTGGAGCCCAGCTCCTGGCAGGTGGAGGGGGTAGCAGAACTTAGGCCCGCCTTTGCCTCTGAGTCCACATGCAGTGGTTAAGGTGTGCTCACCACAGGCCCAAGAGTCTCTCCAGGAAGCTAATCTGAATCCATTTCAGCTTGACTTATTTGCCTCCCCAGGCTCAGTGGGCCATCCTGCCTCTCCAGTTAATCACTTGGTGATCTCCCAGGATTCAGAGAGGGATAACAGGGTGTTTTGCCCCCTTGAGATTTCAGAATACCCAGGCAAGGACAGGAAGAGAGTGGGGACATCTGGTCACCTAGAGTGACTCTGTGACACCGCAGCCCCGCCCACAGCACCCCAGCCACGTCCCATCCAAGAGTCACAAACAAACTGAACACTTGTTTTTGCGGTACTCTTGTTTCAGCAACAGTGTTTTACCTATGCTTATGTGGCCAGAATAGAATGGTTTATTTTCCTCTGATAATTACAATTTTTGCTTAGTGTACACATATAAAATGGGAAGGGTTTTTGGTTAATAACATTGTGAAAGTCATGGATAGGCTGGCTTTCATTTTTCTGGAGCCCTCATCTTCTCTCAAAGTGAATCTTAGGCTTTTTGGTCCCATGAGTTTATTGATGTCTTTTTCAAAAAATCAGTTCCACTTCTCCTTCATAGCCTGGCACTAAGGTGCAGGAAGGGAGAGAGGCAGCCCTGGTGACCTTCTGCCCAGGTGGCACTCGGGTAGGGCCTTCCGCATCCCATCTCTGCCTGAGTGGGGGAAGGATCCTGGCACCAGCTCCAGGTACTCCCCTGCTGTGGTTTCTCTCCTGGTGCTATGCTCCTTGTCCAGAGTTCTGTTTGACGTCGTGTGTTCCTTTTCTGAGGCCTGGAGGCTTGGAGAGAAAGCTCTGTTCTTGAGCTTCTGAAAACCTGGGGTATAAACTATTACCTTTCCTCTGAGCTCCTTGACCTTGAGTCTGTGTTGCGGCCAGAAACATGCGCAGCCACCTGGCTTCATCCGTAAGGGGTGTACCTTCTGTCCCAGCAGCGGTGGCCCCTGTTCTCCCAAAGGCTCCCAGCAGGTGACTGCCCTATGTCACCTCCCCGAGCCAGATCATCTGTCACTGTCCCTGAGGCTGTTTATAAATAAGAGGTCACACCTTCCAGCAGAACTGCCTTATTGCAGCAGGAGAGGCCAGCAGTGGTTTAGATATGGGCACTGAGTGTGTCCCGCCTCCCCATATTATGATTACTTTCCTTTCCTAGGTCTCTAACCTAGGTCACATTTTTGGCTTCGTAATTACAGCTGCAGTTTGAATTTTGGGGAAATCTAATTCAGACATCAAAATGTGACAGTAGTTCGTGGCCTGTCACAGGTGACCACCATCGATGATAAATATCTGCAACATCAATGATGGAAACAGAAAGAAAACGCAGTCTGCTTTGGTTAGTGAGCACCCATATTGTATACAGTGCTGTCCTTGAGTACACAGGCATGTGAAAGGGGAGATTTTGTCCTCAAGAATCTTGCAGGCTACTTTGTAGAATGAAAGATGACTGAGATTTTGAGCATGGGTAAATGTGTCCGTGATAATAATGATACAATAATAAGAGCTGAAATGTATTGAACCTTTCCATATGTCAGGCATGGTACTAAATATTTGCCGTAATAATCTCCCCTAATTCTGCCAACAGCCACGTGAAGTAGGTTTTACAAATAGGACAACTGAAGCTTTGAGTGGGCTCAGTCACTGGGCCATGGTCACAGATCTAATAAATGATAGCTAGGATGTGAATCCAGGTCTGTCTGGCTTCAGATACCTAATATTTCATCAAGATTCTGTTTTTTTTCTGTCTCCCATTCTGAATGAAATACTGATGGTACTGTTGTCCCAAATATAGCCAGCGGACAGAGGGGGAAGCTTATTTGAAGAGGAAAATGGCACCAAGTTAACACTTTTGAATTGGATGCGCAAGTCAGATAGTAAAGAGAAAATGTCTAGGCATCAGCCAGAACGGCTCTCAGGAGGCAGAATGGCTGGGGATATCAGTGTAATTTAGGTGAGAGAGCCATTTGTGTAAGTGATGGTTGAAGCGGCGAGACTATAGGCCCTTACAGAGCAAGGAGTCCAAGACAAGGATTCATCCCACATCTTGGTGGAGTGGGGGGTGTTTCCCGAATATCTTACTTGGAACTCCCCTGGTGATCTTAATAATTTCCAGACCCTGTGACCAAGATCCCCTTCTCTGCTGTTGCTGCCCTGATAGTGGTCATTTTTCCTACCTCAGGTGAACTAAACACCTCCCCTCCTGCCACTTTTCAGTCCTACCTCATGTCATGCATTATCATCTAGCACCTATCTGGCTATCACAAATTCTTCCTTTCTCCTGACACAGGTATCGAATGCCCCAGAGGAGCCCGGAACCTCCCAGGCTTGGTGCAGGAAGGGGAGCCATTCAGTGAGGAGGCAACACTTTTCACCAAGGAGCTGGTGCTGCAGCGAGAGGTAGAACATCTTCCAGTTGCTTCTTGGATGAGGAGGGCGGAGGGAGCGGGGCTCACTCAGTCTGGTGTTTTCCTGCAGTGTCGGAGATCAATCTGCCCCTTTCTCTGGCGCTCCGCCTTCCATGTCCATGATCCATTCCGTGTCTGCCCACATCCTGTTCCTGGAGCCCTGCTTCATTGACCAGCCACCCGCCAATTGCTCCTCACCCTGGGTGTCCTGGGATGCGGGGTGAACGTCGGCCTGCCCAGCCAGGATGCCGAGGCGCAGTGAGCTTTCAGCTCTGCAGTCTCCTCCTTGGTGAATCAGCCTAGAGCTGCCTGCCTCCAGCTGGATTTAGAAGCTTGACTAACCCTGTCAGGGGCCAATTTTCTTTGAACATTTATTTGTATCTTTGAGTAATTGCATTTTCTGTAGCGGGTTTTCTGACTTAATTTAATTGTATTTCTGTTTCTGCCTGTTGGGCTGGCTCTTGCAGGCCGGAGTGAGGCTCCTCAGCTGCCATGGTGCCCATCTACCTGCTAATTTCTATCAAGTCATAGTCAACAGATCCATCTTCTTTCCAGGAGTATGCCTGTCACTCATTCTGCTAGGGGGGCACAAAAAAGGAACAGTGGGGAGTGTGCTGGACTCAGGCTTAGGGTTTTAGATCTGCCTTTTTCCTTTTTTTTTTTTTTCCTAAGCAATCAAATCCACAGGATACCTCCTGCTTTAATGCAATATCATATTTCATAACAGTGAAAAAGATTATGGGGATCTTAGAGGTCATCTTGCTCATGGATCTTTGTAGATTCCTGGGAGCAGTAGTGTGGGCTTCTTTGGGATGTTAAGTGCTACAAATTTCTGTTTATAAGCTTTCACATCTCTCATTTTGATTTGAAATGTCAGTGAATATATTAAGGGGGGGGGTGCTTAACCTCCTTAATTGTCTCATCAGTATCACATTGCCCTCTATTTCATGTGTGGTCAGATGCATTTGTTCGTGAAGAAGCAGTCCTTATGTTGGTATGCAAGGTGTCTTTCCCCGCTGTTTTGCAACTGCACAGCGCAGGCTGAATTGTTATCAATTAAAGCTACCCCACCCCCCGCATGCCAGAGAAGTGTTCCCAGAATCCAAACACTCCTGTTGTCAGTAGCTGTTGACATTTTTGACCCTATAGGAATTGAGTTAAAGGGGCGGATATTTTAGAATTTCCCTCCTGCAATATCCCCTTTGAATAAGGAACTGCAGAACTGTTTCACGTTGGAATAAGCAGGTGAGTCTACTCAAGGTCATGACTTGAAGACTTCACATAGGGAGCAGGAACAAAGGTTGGTTGGTTGGTTATGCTTTGGATGGGGGAGGAAATCCGCTCACTGGGCTGCCTGAGACATTTATTGGTAACATCCTCATCACTTACTCTCTTAGTCACATTTCTGTTCATTTCTCACCAGTATCCTCTTCCTGTTGTTTCACGTCTTCTAAATCTGCTTTCCCTTTTCTTTTTCAACTCTTGTTTCGCCAGCCATTTTTCTTCTTGATCATGTTTCTGACCCACTGGTGATATCCAAAAGCACAAGGGGGTCAAAGAGAATACTGACCACTGAGAGGAGTGAGTGGCCCAAAGCTCTTTTACTGTCTCATGGTTATTATGACCTTACCTTTGTCTGTGTACTTGCTGATATTTGATTGTTGAAAAAGCTAAAGCTTCTTCCCCATCCTCTTTGGTGCCCCTGGCACATAAGTGAGTTTGCAGATCCTTAATCTTATCCATGGTTGATATTGATCTTTCTTAGTCGGAGTGTCCCAATCTTTCATACCTGTAAGTTGGGGATTCTTGATAGAGAAACATGGAGCCTTTCCACATTTTCTTAGCTGCTTGGATGATTGTTGGGCTGATGGGTTTGAAAGGTCTTTATCCAGAGGAAAGACAAGTATGGCCTAAACGGAGGATAACTTGGGATCCTGACTAAAGGAACCAGTTATAGCCAATTCTGGGCAGTTTCCTTCATAGTACATGAAAACTCCTTTCTGAACGGTATAGGAATGAAGAGAGGGTTTTGTTTTGTTATAGGCTTGTTCACTAACTTTTGGCTGTATAGTATCCTCATTTTTATTTCAGGAGTTGTCCTGGGGAGTGCTTCTCTTTGCCATCTTCCCTCTACCCCACAAGAATGTAGAAAAGCCCGATAGATTGGTCCTCAAGTGTAGAGATCCTTCCCACCCTTAGGAGAAGGGCCATGTGGTTGCCTGGGTGGCCAAGCATGGGACCACAGATGCGCACCACACGTAACTCTCACCTTCAGGGCAATGTCCACTGAAGACTTCGTTCCAGGAACTCTTCAGGGGCCAAACGCTGCTGTGATGGCCGCTGCTGAATGGGTTTTCTTTCCTTGTACCTGTTCCCTTGGTAATCACATTTAGCTCAGTAAAACAGGTGTGGTGATGTGATTGTCCTTGACCCTGCCACATCCCCCTTTTTTTATATATATATGTGTGTGTGTGTGTGTGTGTGTGTGTTTGTGTGTGTATATATATGTTTTATTATCATATTTTGGGCCAGGAGTTCTCCAGCCCCTGCCTACCTTCCCCAGTCACTACAAATCTGATCTCGGAAAGGAGCAGCACTCGGGTCTTTCGTTGATTTCACAGCACCTCCTGGGGCCCATGTGTGACCCCACAGAGGGAGGCATGGCCATCGAGCTGGACTTAGGAATCCAGAGACTGCCTTGAGAAGGATGTGAAGTAGCGGAGGGGCTGTGTAATAAACACCCGGGCAGGGAGCAGACAGAAAGCTCAAGTATGGGGCACCTGGCCCTGAAAAGTGTCTCCTTGTTCATGAGGTGCACTGTCTTAGCTTTGGGTCGATGGGGCAGGAAGTGCTGCCTGTCTCTTTCCCAGTTTCGGGTGGAGACAGACTTGCAGTTTTTGCATCCCATATCCTCTTGTGGAGCCTGCACTGTCACACACAAGACCCCTCTCATTTCAGCCAGCCCCCATTATCTTGAGACCTGAGCTCCCTACTTTGCCAAAGTGTGTTTTTACAATCACACACGTCAGGAGAGAGTGCCTGGTATTTTTGGCCATCACGCGGCTCATTTTCCTGAGTGTCTTCCTGCCACCTCTCATTGCTTTTCTGCTTTTTTTCCATCTTTCTTCATGGCCCTTCTCCTCAGCCATTGGTTCCTCTTGGCATTTGTTCCCTTCCCTGAGTCGGGACCCTGGCAGGACTGTTCAGGTCAATGGTCTGGGTATCCTGGTGGTGCTGCCAGCTTCAGGGTATTAACTATAGGCTAGACACCACATTGTTACCAGGTTCTCTTTGTAACCTGGAAGGCCACAGCAGCCCAGGAACTCTCAAAGGACTTCAGCTTTTCTTCCCAGCCTCGCTCATTTGGTGTAGAGCAAGGGTGGGCAAGCCCGGCCCACTGCCAGTTTGGTAAATAAAGCTTTATTGAAACACAGCCACACTAACCTTTTTACATACTGTCTATGGGTTCTTGCATGTTATAACAGCAAGGTTGAGTGGTTCCGACAGGATATATGGTCCACAAAGCCTAGAATATTCACTATCTGTCTTTTTATCAAAAATGTTTGCTGACTGTACTACACAGGTTTTGCTGGGTTGGGTTTAAATGGCTGGGTATAGCCCTGAAAATGGATTTGTTCTCATGTCCCCTGCCTTTGAGGCTGGACCACTTCTGGATCACACAACATGAGATCATTGTGTCCCACTGGACAGCATGTGCGTGGTGACACCCCCTCTGCCAGGCACCCCCCCGCCCCCCAAATACAGCTGCCTCTTTCAGGCAATTCCCTGCCACATTGCCAAGGACAGGAAGATCCGGTGTAATTTCCCAGATGGAGAATTGTGCCCGTTGCTAGCATCTTCCCAAAAGTAGTGGTGAGAGAGAGCATTAGATAACCAACCAGCTTAAAAGTGCAAACTCCGAGTTTTTCACACCCCAGTTATCATGTGGTCCTGGGTAAGTGATTCTTTTCTGCCTTGGCATTGCTGTCTAAAACATTGATCCAGTGATCCCAGGTCATCCTCTTCTTTCTGAAGCCCTTCCTGGGAGTTAAACAGTCGTTGGGGAATCTCTCCACACCTTTGTGTCAGAAGGCCAGCTAGCTAGCCCTCGCTCACTGATCCGCTGCTGCCGCTGCAGCAGGAGAACCTGCACTGTTAGAGAGGGAACCAGAAGGTATTATTAAAAGAGACCAGCACCACAGTTGAACCCTCTTCGCAGTTCCCGGCTATAGGAAGGCAGTTCCCGGGGGGATGGGGGCATCATTTCCAAGGCCTTTCTGAATGACCCCTTTGTCCTGAGCTCTCCGAAATTGCCCTTTGCTGCTGCCTGGAAAATGACATCTTCATGCTGGAGAGTGAGCCGAAAGCTCCGGCTGCTGCCCTGACCTATTTCCCTTCTTCCTGCCGGCATCCACAGGGAGGCTGTCCCCCTGGGGAGCTCATTCTGCAGTGGCCTGGGCTCAGTCCTGGATTCCCTCCCTCCCACTACCCCTGCTTTTTAAAAAAAAAAAAAATACAAAAATACACAGAAGCATCGCAAGCAACTGTTGCTGTTTGAAGAGCAAGTATTTATGTTTTAGAAAAATGTGGGCTCAGCATTGAATACTGGTGTCTTATTCACAGAGGGGTTTGTCTGGGAAAGAATACTTAATTAAAAGGAAAGTGGTTCCTTCTCCTTTGTTTTAGCACCAAATGTACTGCGTCAGATCAGAAAAAGGTAAACCGGTCTAAGCAGTTCACCGCTGATCAAAATAGTGTTTTCCCTCATGCCCTGTCTTTCCCCCAGAGTTCTTGGTACCTGCCCTCTCGTCCTTCCTTTCCCGTCTGTCCATGCAGGCCCCTTCCCTGTCCAGGAGACAAATGTGAGGAGGAACAGTAGCCACATTACTTGTCTGGATCAAAGCAATGAGGATGGTTCAAGCCACGGGAAGTCCACTAGGGTGGAGGACACCCACTGCTCTCCAGCTCTCACCAGTGTCTTGCCCCTTGGTAGCCCTCGCTGAGCTGGAAAGAATAACCTGCTGGAAAAACAAGCCAGCCATCCGGCAATGTTGCACTTATTTAGACAAAGACACCCTATTCTAGATTATCTTTACCACTGCCCAGGAAAGAGCAAAGACAGCAAGGCCAGCTTTCTAAACACCTCTGTTATCCCCCAAGGCATTAAAGGCTGATTGAAGGGTTGAGTCTTTTTCTCACCTCCCCCACATATTCTTGACAGTTCATCACCCACCAGGGGTCTTTCCTTTTTTTTTTTTCAATTAATTTAAGGCTATTTTCTTTGATAGGGGCTCAAGTAAAGATTTTCTGTCTTAATAGTGATCAATTTTGTATAGCATTTTCTAATGTAAAAGTGCTTTCTTATATAATACTTTGTTTTACTCTCACAGCAAACCTATAAGAAAAATATTATCCCCAGATTTACAATTCTAGAAACTGAGATGCAGAGTGAACTGCCGCTATTCACAGAGCTTATTGTAGGACAAATATCAATACCAAAATTCAAATGCCTGCATTCCCAAATGAGTGTTTTTTCTCCCCAGATTTTGCCAGTTTTGCTATTGTAAGGTGGTTATTCTTTTTAGCTATGTTGTATATTCCTCAGCCTTCAAATATCTGGAACTAATAAATTTGTAAAGGATCTGCCTGGAGGTCCAACACTGGTTGAGTGGTCAGAGTCTCTGAGTCTGACTCTAGGGGCTCACAACTGCAGAGGAGCCATGCCTTCCCGAATTACTGACTCTCCTCTTGTCATAGTTCTTACATCGCTTATCTGCTTGATTCCTGCTTCATCCTTTGTTTGGCCTTAGTGGGCCTTAATTTTTGTATAATTTCTCGCTCACCTGCCTTGCTTCATATTAGTTTGATCATGTATGTCCATATTTCTATTTTTAGCCTTTCTCAAAAGATGCATCATTTATAAATATGTAACTTCCCATTGCCTCTGGGATGAAGTTTAATCTCCTTAGTTTACATGTATCTGTGATAACCTCTGAACTTCAGGTATCTCCACTATTCGTTTCATAATCTGCACCTCATCACAACTGACATTATAATTCACGATTCCCCAAAAAAACGTGGGATATGGATTTCATTCCATATCTCCCATCCGTGAGGTCAACTTAAGCTCTCCACCCAGTGTATCAACCACCCCCTTCTCTTGCTCTCTTATTCCCAACTATCCATCCAGATATACCCTCTTCTCTCTCTTTAGCGCTCCCTGGATCTCTCAGGCTGGGCAGATGGCTTTCCTTCAGTCCCCAGAGTGCTGTGTCCATATAGACATCTGTCACGTACTGGCCAGTGATGTTGAAGTGATCTGTCTATGTTGGCCTCCCCACTAGATTGTTAGCTCCTCAAGGACAAGGAGCATGCTTTCTGCCTTTGTGTTCTTTGTATCTTGCCTCATGTGTAAGAGAATCTCAACTGATAAATGTTCATGAAATCAACTCATTGATTCCCTGTGACTTAGTTCTAGAGACTGGGAAGAAGGCCTGTTCTTGTCTGTTCTGGTTCTTCAGGAAAGCTAAGCTTAACATTTGTGGGGTGGAGAGGAGGTCTTTGGAGTATTGAGGTTGGACATACAGCTGCTAATTTAAGATCTTCTCATAGAAAAAGTCCATTACTCAGGCCTGACTGTGAGCTTTCTAGGGGACTCTGACCTCCTTTGGTCTCCCCGTCTTACAGATGGGGTAATGAGATAATGGTATTTGAGCGGTTTTTTGTTTGTTTTGTTTTTAATTCCAGTGTTCAAATAGAAAGCATTTGTCCTTCCCCACTATCCTAATAGATGCTGCTTGTCTCTTTCCCTCTCTGGTGGTTTCCATACTCTGCTTTTGTTGATCTAACTGAGGTGAAGGGTTTATTTTGAAGTTCAAATTTCTGTTCAGAGATAGGCTACAAGCACCATGTGAATACCAGGCTGCCCACTTACAGCCCCTTCATTTATGGGCTCCTGACTCTTGCCAAGTTATCTCTAAAAGCTCTAGGAGGAGGGCCCTCAATTCCCGTTCTAGTCCCATTCAATGAAAATGACATCAAAAATCAAAGAGGTGAGGCTAAATATAATGAAGAGCGTCACATTGCCCTTTTCTCCCTCCTCCCCGTGGCTACTGGTCTCCACACCCACCCCCAACGCCCCGTTGGCTTTTAAACTCCTTGGGAGCCAGTCACCAATTGCCTTCCCCAAGCAAACTCAGCAGCATGCGCTGATGGGAGCCGGCAGTGTGCTGGCTCCAGTGGGATTCCTCTCAGCAAAGCTGCTGGCTCAGCTGGCTGTTGTCTGTTTCCCTGTTCTTCTGCCTGGAACTTTCATAGCTAGTCAAGCATAGAATTGCATCCATTCTTCTGAAATAGCTGCTGGGCCTAATTCTTCATTGGCTTGGCCAAGATCCTATTACCTGTAATTATGTCATACAGCCCGACTGGTATAGGTTTGATAGGCCTCACTGCCCTCCAGAGACTAGTGTTTGCATCCCGGGCTGGATGTTGGGATTTGGGGGCAGAATAAAAGGTCTGCAAGAGATGCGGCCTCCTTATAGCCTCTATGTGCGATATATATATATATATATATATATATATATATATATATATATATATATATAGTGGGAAGGTCTCAAGGATGCCATTCTGTCTCAGGGGAGAAAATCCTTTTCAGCAGAGAGACTCTTCCTTTCCCTGGGTAACAGGTCCTTACTATGGTGGACTCTTCCTTGATAAACTTCTGTGTTTTTTCTGCCACTTTAGTTTGGTTTTTCTTAATATTCCTTCCAGCACAAGAAAATTAGAGGTGTAGACCTAACAAATTGTTTCCTCCATAGGTAGAAGCCTTGGCAATGCTAGGGCAGTCCCTGGCACTGGTTTTTCCTTTCCATCTTTAGTCGAACCCACATCAGTCCCAGAGTAAAGATGTGAAAGGCTCAAACATGACTTCCCCTTGCATCTTTCTGCTGCACTAGTCCATAGTCCTTACTTTGAACCTTATCTAAATTGAGGCTTGGAAGTGAGTTATAGTGAGCAGTGATTGCCACTGGAGAATGCATTTACTGGTTCGCTAACAGATTATCACTACAAACGTAAGGTCGTGAAAATCCTTCAAACAGCCTTGCTAAGCAGAACCCCTGCCACCTATGGTATTCGATACTATCTGCCTGCCTGACATAAAATGATGTTCTTTATGAGCCATCCCTGTGGAAGACGGCTATTGCCAGGCACGTTCAGCCTCCTGGTCTGCTTTCTGTAGAACTATGGAGAGCCTCTGGCCTGGAACAAATGGAGAATTGCTATCAGGAGGTAAGAGACTGCTGGACTCCTCAGAGGTAAAAGTGCCGAGTGAGCTGAGTGACATTTATTTTAATTTAGATTTCTCTTACCTCTTCAATCATCCTGGGGGTTCACTACTTCTAAGCTTTGGTTACAATTCTCTTTAAAAAAAAAAAAAGGTGGCATGGGGTGGGGGGGGAGTAACATTCTTAATGACAAAGGGCTAAAGAAAAGGGACTTGGAATTAGCATTTTTCAGGTGAAATCCCTTCTTATGAACTCTGTCCACTTCTTTCTGGAAGCCTCATTTGGGAAATAGTTCTATTTCATTCATATCTCTTGACTAGCACATTGTGTTCACTTTCCACACAAGAGATGGCCTCATGCAGACTTGCCCTGTCTGTTTCCAGAAGAACTTCACCTCAGACCCTGACACCTTGGCCCACGCCCATGTAGACCTGAGTGTGAGCCTTCAAGCTGGCATGTTCAGGGGTCTTCAGGCCTCACACCTCCCTGTTCTGTTTGTCCTAACTGTTCCCTGACGCACCCACTGCCTGAATGTTCATCATTTCCCCTTGGAATTATATGATTCAACTGATGCCATTTTAAAGTCCGTCTCCTCATAGACAATAGCAGGGCTGTCCACAGAGAGGAAGCAGCTTCTCTTCCTCTCCAGCAAATGTGGGTTGCATTTGATCTCCAGGTAGTATTAGTACTAACTTTCTAGCATTTCTCATTCGACTCCCCCCAGGGCATAGCCCTGACCGCTCTGGTGGATGAACCAACCTCAACACCACCCTCTTCTTGCCTTTAGCACGCCCACTCCCTGTGTCTATTGCCAAGGACTGGACGAGATCCCACGGGTTCCAAACCTGACTTTAGTGATGAACTTCCCACTTGCCGCTCCACCCGTGACCGTTTCTGGTCAGCTGAACTTAAATGGATTTTGAAAATGAAAGTGACCAATGGTCTGTTATGAAACGTGGTGGTGCATGAAATAAGATTATGAGCAAGCTTGAGAATTAACAGCAGAGATCCCCTAACCTGGTCTGAACAGCATGTCTCACATATTCAGCAAGGATAAGCTCATTCTTTAGACCCATCTCTTGAACACTGAAGGACATCTTTCCCTTCCTGGCCACTTAACAAAGACTGTTAGTAACATGTGCAGAGTCAGACCTCAGTGCTCATTTCAGCTTCACCATTTATTGTGTGACCTTGGACATGATCCATAGCCTCTCTAAAACCTGGGCAATCTCAGCAAGTAATAGAATTCAGTATTCAATAGAATTCTGGAACCCCAACGGTGCTCCTGGGGTTGTGCAGTGCAGCCATCCTACTAAACCTAAGCCCTTACTTATAACAAGGGTACCTCTCTGTAGGGTTACCATGGATATAATGAATATTTGCAGTGTGCCCAGCACTGGTGCCCTGGTAGATAGGAGATTCTCAGTGAGCAAAAGCTCACAACATCTTTTATATTGCTCACAAGAATTCTTACCGAGTTGAGCTAAATCTAGGATTGGAACCTCACTGAGGACAAACCACCATAGCCAAGGCAGGCAGGATGGACTGGACACAGGCCTGTGTGTTGGGAGCATTTAAGTAGAATCAGGGGTCAGCCAGTCTCTTTTTCTATAAAGAAGAGAAGAGTCTGGGTCTCTTTGCTACTGCTCCCACATCCTCCTGCACATTAGAACAACTTCTTCCAGGCAGCGTTGCGTGCAGTGGAAACACTAATGCTCAGAAGTCCTAAACCTGCAAACAGAGCCTCTTCTCAACTTGACTGTGGACCAAAGATAAGCCACCTGTCACCAGTGGGGGAAGCTAGGATTCCACATATGTCATATGGACATCTAAGAAGGAGTGACTTGAGGAACTGTGCCATGCACCCCGACTGCCATGGGGTATTTGGAGAGTGATCTGCCATGCTTTCTCTGTTTACACTGGACTCTGACCTTACTCATTTCCCAGTGTCACTGGGACTCGAAAATGAGGGCTCCCAGGATGACTTATTTAGAGCCTGGCTTGTCCATGCTTCCTTATGCTCTGATGTAGCAATGGTCTTTTTTGTCTCCATACCACCTTACCATGACCATAGTCATCTGACTGCCATGAGTTTATCTTTGATTTGGGTAAAGTTGGAAGGCTAGAGGAGGGTGTAATGCCAGGCAGGAGCTGTGAAGAAAGATCCAGGCATTATCCAGGATTGAAAGGGACAAGAAAAGGACCCACGACAAGTCCTTTGGGACATTAACAAAAGCTGTCCATTGAACCAGGAATGAGAAGTGAATGTGAAGCTGCACAGTGAAACTCATTTTTCATTCCAGGTTAGCCTAATGCCTTCCCCTTCTCCCTCTCCCTTCTCTTGATGCAGTGGATTTCCTTGTAACGATCACCAGAAAAGGATCTTGGCACTGAACGTATACCTAGAGGTGGAAGATCATGCAAATAAGACCAGCAGGTCCGTCCTTCCCTGCCAGAGCCTTCCATAGGCCACTGCACTTCAGAACCTCTCCAGTGCTTGCAGCGCTGGGCGGCCGTTGCTGCTCCAGTTAAATCAATCTAAAACTACTGACCCAGGGATTTTATGGCAGTACTGCAACCTTACATGAGGAGATGCAACACATAGTCCATTACCACTGATTGGATATGGATTTTTGGCCTGGCCAGTTGCCACTTGGTAATTTTAGAATAGGGTCACTTTCGGAGTTGGAAGATGCCTTGTAGAAGGATACTGGTGTTTGCTAAATAGTTGTTTCTTATCTTCATGCCCTCTTACAGCTCCTGCGGGTAGGGCCAGCGGTCTCTCTTGTCTGCCTAGAAGAGTTGGCCAGAGCTCATCCTTCATCGGCTTACAGGGCTGCAGACGTGGCCGTTTGTAAACGCCCAGGGTGCACTTAACCACCTCCTCCTCCTAATCTCAGCACTTCTACTCTAAACACATCAGCAGCTTTGTAACTTGCATTCTGTTTCGCTCTACGTTGTGGGCCTTCAGGTATTTGTGGGAGGAAGGTGGGGAGACTGGTGAACTGTGTTGTCATTGATTTCGGAATTATACAATCACAGCCTGAGTCACTGTCCCTGGAGAATCATGCCAAGAGCTCCCGGCAGGGCTCTCGCTGCTTTCACACGTGGCTTTTTATGGTTGGGTTCTGCTTTGTATCTGCCATGTGACTGCCTGCCAGCCTTGGTTTTTACTGTCTGCACAATGGGAACACTTAACCCTGTTCCACCTGGAGAATGCTGAAAGGCATGGGGTGGGGTTCCTGGGGAGCCCCCAGTTATTCCCATGTATGTAGAAAAGGGTTGCCAGGCCCCCAATGACATAATTACCCACAAGCTGAGGGTACTCTGTCACCTGGAGAGGGACCTATGATCATACAGTTTTTTCCCTCATCTGCCTCTGAACAGTTAGACCCAGTGGATAAAAGAAGAGAACTGTTGTTCCTGACCCTGAGGTCTAAATATCTTTGACCTCATTGAGCCAACCTTGGGTAGAATTTCCCTTTTCCCTCTGCCATGCTATCTGTCTGTTACATTGCCCCTTTCTTGACATGACTTTGGTTCCAGTAAGCACTGCTTCCTAAACAGCAGCTGTCCCCAAGTACTAAAGTGTTCTCAGTCTTCCTTAAAGCCAGCTAGTTGGTCCAAGTCCTGAGAATCAGACAGTCCGTGTGTGTCTTGCTGTTATGGGTTGATATGCCTGTCTGTGATACCAGCATGCCCTGTTTTCTGCTTCACGGGGGAAGACTATTCACATATAAATAACATCGTCAAGCCTGTCTGCACACAATCCCAGGATCCAGATCTAGCTTCTCACCTTCTGATCTTTTTGACACGTCTTTCAGCCCAGAGTGTTTCAAAGGTCAGGCTTGAACCCCAGAAGCCATCATTTTTGTCATTATCAAGTATGATAACATATGTAACATTATGTAACATGCAGACTAGTTTCAACTTTATCTGCTGCCTGTTTAGTTTTGTTTTGCCAGTTGACCCAGAGGTGGGGTTAGTACAGTGAAGCCAGAGTTTATTCTCGAAGCGTGAGACCTTGGGATCCGCAGTACCTCTCAACCTACAGACTTGAGACCTCCTGTCAGGAGGAGCCATGTGGCTTCCTGTGCCCTGATGAGGCCTACCAAGCATGTGAGGTGTAGACAGAGCCCCAAGGCCACTCTTTCGTGTCAGCCAGAGCACGGGGCCAGGCTTCTGCAGCAGTGCTGGAGTGAGGAGGGGCCCTTGTTGACACGTTTGCATGTGTCCTGAGCATCCATAATACCCCTTGACAGGAAGACCACCTCCAGGGAGGCCCTGCATTCTCCTGCTGCCCAGACTTCTTCCATCTGTCCTTCTTCTCTCTCTCCTTCACCACCACCCCCCCTCCTGGTGTTTCTGTAATTTGTACAGTATCGTTGAGAGGTATTGAAAAGATCAATAGCAATTCACCTTTTCCTTTATTGATTAAGGTGGCGGCAAGGAAAAATGGCAGGCAGTCCCAATTCATTTATCATGAGCAATCTTTCCTTCCAAGCCACCAGTGACCTCTTCTTCTGCCTGTTACTTTGCTGGTCTACAACTAGGGCCACTCTTGTTTCTGGACTGCTGGAACAGGAATGAGAGAACCACTGGACTCGGCTCCTGTAACCAAAGCTGGGTGGGGATGGAGACTGGCTTTGAGGGGTTGGCCACGTGTGCTGGACTCTGAGCGAGAACAACGTGGCAACAGCTGATGGACGTTGCTGCCTCACCTAGCAGTTTCCTCCCCTTGTTCTTCCAAAGGGCAGAGTCTGCCTTGATTATCCGTTTTTCTACAGAGTGTAAAATGAGTATATGGAGTAAAAGACTGCCAACTGGCTGTTTCTGCTGTAGAGGCAAAAGTCGGTCCTTCCATCTGTGAGCCTTCAGGTCATAACTTGGACTCAGCTTGGGGGAACTAGGCTGGTGGGGAGTGGGGGAGGAAGGGTTCTTAAGTTTAGGACGACTGTTTCCACCCCGGGTAAAGCACAGAGACAGCTCTCACCAGCTTCTTTCTTTAGTGTGTTGTTCTGTTCTTCTTCAGCGGAAACACCTACCTCACTTGGGGAAGGTGATGGAGACCACCCTACTCAACCCCCAAGTACTTATGACATCACCCACCTGGAGGGATGCCCCAGGGTCTTTAAATCCTTTAAGAGGGAGGCTGGCCCTGACTCCAGAGGCAGTGCTTGGCTCACCCAGCATCTTTTCCCCTTCTGTGTGGTGGTTGGAATTTTGTTGATTCTCCACCGCATACCCTTACACAGAATCATCTGTTGTCCACCATGCCTTGCACAGTCATTAAGCCCTCTCAGCCCCTCTGCAGCACGAGCTAGTTCCAGGACGTCCAGTCTGTAGAGTTTGGGCCACCAAGTGTTTGGAGCTGCCCCTACTCTGTGACCTCCACCACCCAGCAGAGGGATCCACTTACCTGGACGGGCCCTTCGTGGGCGGTGTGAAGCCAGTGTTGCCGTCAGACAATTCTCACTCTTTCGTGTCAGCCAGAGCATGGGGCCAGGCTTCTGCAGAGGAGCATTGCCGCCACGGTCGCACATCCTGAGTGCCTGCCCAGTGAGTTAAAGTCACTATTTGGGAGCCCCTCGCCCAGCGAGGAGATTTTGCTAGAAACCCAGTGCTGCTGTGTCTGTGTCAGGTGCCAGACCCAGAGAAGGCAGCCAGCTCTCCATGAAGCTGGTTAATGACAGGCGAAACTGCTGCAGGACGATTGTTCTTTTCCTGTGGATCATTAATAAACCGCCCTGGCCTGCACAGACAATTCCATCACCTTCCTTGGCTTCATCAGACAGGTCTCCCTTTCCGTCTAAAGCTTTCAAAACGGCTGGGGAGGAGCAGAGGAGGGGAAAGACGTTCCACTTAATGCACGTGTTTTTCTCCTAAGCTGGAAAACGGCCCCCTGCTTTCAGATGGTCTTGGCAGCCATGTATGGAGGGTTCAAGACTTGCCATGGGCGGGAAGTGCTAGTGGCTCAGCTCCTAATATTTGTAGCAAACTACAGAACAGGCCCAATTTGGAGACAAGGCAGCGAGTGCAGCAGATGGCAAATAGTCCTGCTCCACTGGGGCCCGAGATGGGCACCATCTTCTCACTTCAGCCAAGGCAGCCTCATTCCTGCTCTGCCAGAGTACCAAAAGCATTTCTGGTTTTTTAGAAACTTCTTTTTTAGGCAAAGATGGAAGAAGGCAGAGCAAACAAAATATGGGAAACTCAATCTAGTTAAAAACATTTCCCTGTCAAACAACCTAAAATAGAACTTTTCCTTTGTTAGTTAGGAATAATTTAGAATAGAAATCTACATTTCTCCATAGAGCATTGAGTGCAAAAATAAAAAATGGATTATAAATAGAAATAAGCATGACCCATTCCGCTTCCAAGGACTTGAGCGTACAGCATTCAGAATACTGAATTAGAGCATTTTATAGCTACGAGGCCTAGACATTACATTGTCCAATCCATAGGGTTCACAGTAGTTGAGAACTGAGGCCGGAAGAAGGTGATCACTTGGGCACATTCACACAGTAATTCATAGACCTGCTTTCTCCACGCTCTGATCACATTGCTCTCACCTGCACTTCTACAGTGCCTCCCAGACCACCTGTCCATCCCCTTGCAGTACAGATAACCTTGGAGACTATGACATTGGCGGCCTATAAAAGGGAGTTAGTTGTATGTGACAGGTAGACAGAAGAGGTAAACCCTGTGTGTTGTCTACACTCCATTATTTTAGTGAGAAAGGAACAAGGAGCTAAGTCAGGAGGAAGTCTTCCAGAGCCTCTGTGTTCTGTAAAGAAGACTCTCAGTAGACAGGGGTGCCCAGAGAGCGGCACACAGGAGGGGAAGGCCTGCCAGCAAGGGAAGAGACCAGGTACCGGACCCACCTGGAATTTTCCATCGCTTATCCTGACACGTGAATCATAGAAAAGCTATTTTCTTGCCAAAAACTATACTTCAGAAGAGCCCAAAATTAATTGGTTTGTTTACTAAGGTGATGGTTGGGGGTCAGATTTCCTAGCTGGATTGCCCTCGGGCTCCTTGGGGAACTAGGATTGCCCCTCAAGCTTGAGCTCTGTGTTCTGGTCACATTCAGCCTGGGCACAGGGTAGTGCCTGGCTGCTCTCCCAGCGTCCTGTGGTCTTAGACCTGCTCACTCTGTGCTCACAGTAGGCCGATCCAAAAGCCGTGTCCTGTCACCAGGGTCTGGGCTTCACCTCCCCCTTATAGCTGAGGCCAGTGACCCATCTTGGTAGCAGCGATGTCTGTTCATCTTTCATGGGGTTGTCAAGTGGGGGAGGAACAAATTACATTTTCCGGCAATTTAATTAACTCTGATTTTTTTTTACCCCCTCTTCTTCCAAAGCACAGCTAAATGGAGCTAAACATATACACAAGGGCTATATTTAGTCCTAATGGTGTGGTAGCGTAGGGAAGGCACAAACACAGAGGTTTATCTGCTACCTAGTAAACACAGGGAAGTGTCAGGGCTGGCGGATTCAATAGTAATAATGAGCATTTATATGGTGCAATGACAACTTCGATACAGGGCATAATTTTCTGGGGATTGCTATTAATTGTGCTTCTGCCTGTGAACGGCCCCCTGGTGAGGGGCTTTGAACACCACGCAGAGTTAAGCTATATTAAACATCAATTAAAACAGTGTAAAATAGAGTCGGAATAAAATATGCAAAGGTCAGAGTGGCTGTAAAAATGCAGGGGGGAGAGGGGAGAAAGGGGTTAGGGCCCGGGGAGCCTCATACACTAGTAGGTTCATGCTGCAAGTCGCGCTAAGCTTTCGAGTTTTCAGGTGTAGTAGGTTTGCTGGAGAGTGAATAATGGTACCTTCTGGCTTCCCCGAGTTCACTTCTTCCCCAGAAAGCCTTTCCCCAGAAAGGCTACTCATTGCAGCCCGTAAGATATGAGAGGAGACAGCCATGCAGTCCCCCAGCACTGTCCAGTAGAACTTTCTGTGAGTTTAGAACCGGTGCTTTCTGTCAGGTGTGACAGCCACTAGCCACTTCTGGGTACTGTATACTTGTGATGTACTTATTGCAACTGAGGCACAGGATCTTTAATGAAATTTAAATAGCCACATGGGGTTAGAGGCTGCCCATATTGGACAATGCAAGACTTTAGGCCATTTTTGCCCATACTCTCATACACTCAGGAAATGTTCGATTTGCACTCGTCTTCCTGACCAATTTGTACCTTCTACACCTCTCACTGTTTGTTTCCATTTTTCTTTTTTTTTTTTGACCCAGTCCTCCCATGCTTTTGACTTCAACTTCCAAATTCTCTCCTAAGGGTCACACACAATGCCAAGTAATGTGACAGGAAAACATCACCTGCATTAAACCAGACACCATAGCCTTGGCCTTGCCCCCTTTTCTGCTTGACAGCCCAGAGTCAAGCTAATACCAGACGTTTCCCGCTGTCCCAAGCAGAGAAGAGGGGAGTGGCTTTGGATCTCTGGCTGGAGATCAGATCTACGACACTGTCACCATCCCCCACTGACCATCTGATACAGTTGCTGAATCTGACCCTTGAGTTTCCCAGAACCTGCAGGGATTGCAGAATCCCCACATTATCAAGGGAACACCACCTGAGGTCCCTGTGGCACCTGAACTGTGAAAATACTATTTCCCATAGCTCTTTCAACACTTGTTGAATGCTTAGAACGTGCCCACTCATTGCGATAGTGGAACAGAGCACTAGACTTGTAATAAAAAATCCCAGGTTTAAGTCCCAGCTCCTCCATATACTAAATCTGTGACCTTGACAAGAGCCACTATACCTCCCTGGGACCTTATCTTCCCCAATAAAAAAGAGTCTGCTGGAGTGACCTGTAGGTGCTGGGAGGACCCAGAAGAAGAGGCCCTCATTGCCGTGAAGCCCTCCGCCTCCACTCCATTACCCCTTCGGGTGTTGAGCCTACATTTAAAGCACCCTTTTCCTGAGGCCAGCGAGAGAGGCCTTACCTGTGTCTGATTACCACTGACTCACACTGGGAGGTTGTCCAGCAGGACAGACACGCTCTGAGCCAGACTGGGTGGCATTCCCACCCACCACCCCCAACCCCAGTTGTCGTACTCCTGTGCAGTTTAGGAGGTCAATGGCAGTCCCCATGACTATGGGTTCGCCTCAGAGATGGTGTTTTAGCCTGCTGCAGAAGGCGGCAGAAGTTTCTTGGCTTAAGCAGTAGGTCCACCAAAAAAAAAAGAGGTTTGGGAGTTGCCTGATGTGTGCTGACCACCCTGGCCAGCTAGCTCGCCAGCCCCCTCCGCCCAGCAGTCACTAGTCACTGCTCCCGGTATTGTCCCCGGCCACCCAGAGCCCCTGTGGAGCTGCCAACACTGCATAGCTCACAAAGGGCCCTGTAGCATCTCTAATTGAGGAGCTGGTAAGCGGACGCCCTCAGTAGAGGTATTTTTAGCTGCAGTGATACAGCCTCATCTTTTTTCAGGATGTTTTGTTTAGGTTTTCTTTTTTTTTTTTTTTTTCCAATAAGTAAATTTGAAGATGTGGTCCCAATCCCCAGTGCCAGCACCCAAGAAGTTTTGGTGCACGCCCCTCACCACAGGCCTCATGACTCCTGTCTACGGTGAGGTGCTAAGGCTCAGAGTTTGCCCCGAGGCAAATACGAGGCCAATGAGCCTGAGTGCACAGAGAGGAGAGCTAGAATACAGGAGGCAAATGCAGGCTGGCCTGGGGCTGAGGGCCCCTGGGCAGCTGGAACAGCTCTCCTCCCACCTTTGGTGGGTCTGGGGAACCGAGTGAGTGGGCCTCTCAGTTACGGCAGCCTTGCCCTAAACAAGCAGTTCCGCTCTGTGGCAAGCTGACTGCCGAATGCTTTTGTTTTCCTTCCCTTCTTCATCCTGGTCTGTGACTTGTCACCGTTTCCTTGATTTTATTTATTTATTTTTATTTATATACCATGTGATGGGGGTTATAGGACTTTGGTGGAGCTTGCGTCACACCCCATGGATGGGTCCTGGGGAGGTGGGCAAGGGTAAGTTTCCCAGGTATATTAGGTGATACCATGGAATCATTTTGTTAATTGTATTAGGTGTGATAGTGGCACTGTAGTTATATAAGAAATGGCCATGTATTTTTGGGAGATGGACTGCTGAAGTATGGAAGGGCGAAATGACATCATGTCTTGAAGATGCTTTAAAATATTTCAGCAGAGAAAAGGAGGGGATAGCTGAACCGAATATGACAAGTTCAATAACTGTTGAACCTGGATGGCTGGTATATGGGAGTTCATGACAACTCTCTATTTTCAGTGTTTCAGATTTTTCAAATCAAAGGCTTTTTTTAATAATGAAAAAAATGTTTAATTAAAAAGCTCTCCAGGTGATTCTGATGTTCATTTCAGGCTGAGAACCAGTGGTTTAAACAATTAAATTTGGATCACTGCACCCTAGATCAGCTCTGACTTTGGATAACCTAAGACTGACCTTTCAGGATGAGTTCCCACCAGTAGTCTGAACCCCAGGCTCATGGCTAGGTGCGGAGCGGGGTGGGACAAAGGACAAGCCAACCCTGTGTCTGCAGTCAGAGTTCACGATGGGCAGCTGCCTTCTGTGTCTTTTGTACCGAAGGACCTCGTGTCTCCCAGCCTGAGCAGTGCTGCGCCCCGTGGCGTGCCTGCCGGCGCTCCCACACTCCACCCTGGGGCCCTCGCTCGCACACAGGAGACAGCAGACAGCTGCGTCGTGGCACACACCCCAGAGAGTCCGGCTCTCCTCGGTGTTCAGAACTGTAACCTAGTGGGATTTTGCTGAAGCTGGGCTGGGGGCGGAGGCTGAAACCTGCCCCCCTCCTCCTGCTCCCAGGAGTCCCCGTGTTCTCAGCCCTGCATGCAAGTCCGTGATGACTCTTGTGTCCTCAGTGCCTATGCTGACTCCCAAGCTGAATGTCGCGCTGGCTGCTCTGCAGGTGGGGCGAATAGCAGCTGGCTGCAGCCAAGCTAAATGGAGCTCCAGAGCTCAAACTAGAAGCTTCCATGTGACATTACCCAGCACAGCCTTGCTGAGATTCTGGCTCAGCACCTCTCTGTTCAGGGGCAGCCTTCACTGGAGGGGGGCCTCGTGATTTACACCTAAATGCTCAGCCAGTCTGTGTCGCTGAGGGAAGGCTACAGACCGCCAAGGTCACACAGCCCAGAACTTCGCTACCACTCATATTTACGGAGAGCCTGGGCATCCTCCTTTTGCTCCCGGGGGAATCCTTGACATAGTCCTTTCAGCAAATGCCAGCTTGAGAGAGGTGCAGAAGTCACCTCCTGCGTCTCTGTAGGAGGGCCTGGAGCATCTATTTTCCCTCTGAGGTCTGAGTCAGTACTCGTCCTGCCGGTGACCAGTGCTCCATCCCAAATTCCAGCGCGGGGAGCTCCTCCCTCATCCACACCAGACCAGCAGGCAGGCTCCGAGGCGCTGTTTGGGTGGGAGAAGGCGGCTGCTCTCCCTGACTCTGTGCTGCTCCCTACACACAGGTCCCCGGTCTCCACCTGCAGACCATTCATCGTAATTGTCTCCCCCGTTGTCCTGAGCTCCTCAAGGGCACGGCCCAAGTCTTTCATCTCCACTGTTCCCTGTCACCTGGCACGCTGCCGGCCGCTGGACTGACTCTAAGTGAACCACAGAAGGGCTTCAGCAGTCAGCGCCCGTTGGCCAAGGGTCAGAAGCCTAACGTTCAAAACAGTACTTTCTCCCTCATTTAGGCTTCTGAACCTAAACTGGGTGCTGACCTGGAACTCTGACTCGGTTTGTAGAGCAGCCTGTGACCAGGGAAGGTGTCTGTTCTCTTCCCACTTTCCTTCAGAATAAATGATATTCTCTCTGTGCCTCGGTTTCTCCCACTTGATACCCATGGGCCTCTGAGCAGTCTGTCCTCTCTCCCTCCTTACCAGGACCTCTGAGGAGGGCGACATGTTTGTAGAGAGGGTTTCCCTGTGTTTTGGGGGGGCCATCGGTTGAGTGATACCTAGCCTGGTGTTCTTGGAAGTTACCTCTCCTGAATCTGAAGGAAACCTCCGGGCCGCTTGGCTCTGCTTAAGCAAAACCACCTACAAGAGGAACCCTCTGGAGTTGGTGACAGGACTGACCTGTCCAAGTGCGCTCTCAAGATAGAGGGCTGTCAGCCCCGGCGTGCTCTCGAATCACCGGGATGTATCTTTAAAATATCATATATGTCTCCTCCATATCTGATCTAGGCGGAACGCTGGATGTTTTTTAACCGCTCTCTCGGTGCAGGTAACTTGTATTGGGGACCACCTACCCCTGTGTCGGAGGGTCTTCGCCATAAGGAGCAGTAACCGCCCTTGAACATCCACTGCCGGCCTCCCTCCCCGACCCCACACCACAGGAAGGTGAAGATCAGAAGGGGTGTTTGCTGCTTCTGGGCACCCCTGTCACTTTCCTTAACCGGTTCCGAGACACTGCTATCGTCCCAGATGGTGCGGTAAAGCCGCATCCCCACCCCCACCCCCCACCCCACGCAGAGCCCGGTGCTGCTCAACCTTGGAGGGCAGATAGGTATCTGCGGAAGGCAGGTCGATTGTATTTTAGAGGACAATCCAGAGCTGTCTTTGCAATTTGTTCAAATGAAGACTTTTTTTTTTTTAGCTTGAGGGAGTCTCACCTGGGTCATGCCCACCAGCTCCCAGGCATCACCTCCCCTCCCCACCATAGCTGGAGAGTCTGCCTCAGCTGTAAGAGGCAAGGCCAGACACCAGTTGAAAATCCCAGACAGCTTCCTCCCCTCCCTCCACATCTTGTCAGATATTTCAAGCTTTGAGTCCTTATTCGTGCTCTGCCTACTTGGCTGGCTGTTCTTGCACTTGAGCGGCTTGTTTGCCTGGACAGGTCCAAGCTGTCTGAGCCATCAGCAGCTGCACCTCCTCCCTCGCGCCTTCTGTCGGAGCCAACCTTGATTCACAGTAGTGCAGATGGCCCGGCCTTCTCCAGCAACGCCCGCCACTCCCAGCCCTCTCGTGCCCTGCTTTCCCAGAGATGAAGGGGCTGGGCCAGGCCTGGCCTGCAGGTCAACCTGGGGCTAGCAGGGAGACCACTGTCAGTTCATGCTTTGGCATATTAACCCAGACAACACACTAAAAAAAAAAAAAAATTTTTTTTTTTTTTTAAATCTGAACCACATCGGATAAGGATACATCAAGGTCTAAGTTCAGATAATGCAGGAAACACTTTGCAGCCTGCAGCAGAGCTAATCTGTTTTTGCAAATAGCCCTGGTTCTAGCTTCCTAACTCTGCTTGCTAACTGTTAGAGCTGAGAGAGAATCAGAGACAAGGGCAGGTGTCAGACATTAGTGTTCCCTCCTTCCCTCCCCTTCTCTCACTTTAAGGCAGACAGGGCTACTTCTCTACTGTGCCTTGCTTTCTCAGATGGGCTTCAGGTGCCAAAAGGCGGTGCCTTGTAACATACCACTGTCAGCAGTTCATTTCCTTTTTCCTTGTCCCTCTCCAAGAGAAATAAAGTGGCAGGTGACCAATGTGAGCGGAGTCGGGGGTGACCTTGGACATAAGAAAGACATGCATATCAGGGCTTGGGCGTCACTCTGCCTTCCTGCCGAGCTGCGGATGAGGCACAGGAATGGGGGTCCTATCTAGCAGGCTGGGCCTGGGTGAGACCCACAGCCATGCTTTCTGGCAGCAGCCTGCAGCAGGGTGGGGTGCTGGGGCCACAGGCTCCTCGCCCACTCGTGTGGCTTGGGACGAAGTGCAGATACACTGGCTCATTCGGGTGGTCTGTAAACCTAAGGGACACTAGCACCTACTGGAATGCCGTTGCTCCAGCAATACCAGTGTTCACAGGATTTACCCTGAGGCTCAGCTGCCACTCACATTTCCAAGCATGCTCCTCCATTGGAGAAACTGGCCCAGGTGAAAGTGGCTTCAACACAGCCTCCAAAGCCAGCCCTTTCATGAGGGAACATCAGGACTGAGATATATTATCCACTCTCCCTACAACTTGGGGTACTCTCCTAAGGACTGGGTATTTTTAATCCTTGATAAGGCTACAGTATCTTTATTGGCACCCAAGGACCAGTAAAGGAAATCAGTCCTGAATATTCATTGGAAGGGCTGAAGCTGAAACTCCAGTACTTTGGCCACCTGATACAAAGAACTGACTCTTTGGAAAAGACCCTGATGTTAGGAAAGATTGAAGGCGGGAGGAGAAGAGTCAACAGAGGATGAGATGGTTTGATGGCATCACCAACTCGATGGACATGAGTTTGAGTAAGCTCCGGGAGTTGGTGATGGACAGGGAAGCCTGGCATGCTGCAGTCCATGGGGTCCCAGAGTCAGACACGACTGAGCAACTGAACTGAAGGACCAGTAACGCAGAGACTGAGGCAGAGGCTGCCTGAAGAGGTATCTGCTTCTCTCCCCGCCATCAGAGCCAGTCATTTGGCGAGCACACTCATGCCCTAGTAAGCATGATACAGTGGATGGGGTGGAATTAAGGGGCCTTCGATAGTGAAGGACAAGGAGGCCTGGCATGCTGCAGTTCATGGAGTTGCAGAGTCGGACATGACTTAGCGACTAAATAACAGTTCCACTCCTAAGATCACGGTTGGGGTCTATTCTCTTCTATCCAATTTGATAAGGAAGGAAGGAAGATCTTTTACCTTTTACCAATACCAGGGAACCTTTTTATTTCTCTAAAGCCACAGGATAAGTATCACCAGACTGCTGGATTTCCTATTCTTCAAGACTGGCCCTGTCCTCTAGGGCTTCTGTCTTAGCACTGGGCGTTGCCTTCTCTTCCTGCTACAATTGCTGCTTGGCCTATTAGCCTCAGGAAACTTATCTCTTGGATCCATTCTCTTCAAGAGTCGCCACATTTTATCCACCTGCCTGCTCTCGTTTTTGATCCACCTATTGTCATCATTTAGAACCGCTGGTCTAAGTGACCCACAGGCACAATCCAGGCTCTTGAGATGGGTGTCTCCAAGGTCTGAAATTGACAGTATTTGTCTTAACCCTTAAAGTAATCTTGCTGTAGCCAAAAACCTTAGCCAGCAAACACCTCAGCAGATGCACTGCCCTCCACCCCACCCCACCGCCCTGGTGACGCAGGAGAACAACCCTGGAGCCACGGGGCGCAGTGTCTAGAGGGCAGCAGAGCTCCAGTGGGTACCGCCATCCCCTGGCTGGCAAGCCCCTTGTCACGTAACAGGTTCAGAGGCTTGGAGGTTTGGGTGGGGAGGTTCTGTCCTCCAACCTCACCGTGGCACTGCCTGTAAACCTGCCGAGCCAGGGCCCCCAGAGGGCTGCCTGCACGGCCCACGTCATCCGGGGGTCTGTGATGCCCTGATGTCCCGGGCCTGCGGGGGCTGCATAAGTACGGCTGTGAGCTGCCCGCTACATGGTCCCTGCTGCCCCAGCACAAGGCGACCCTCTCAGGCTCCATGCGTGGCATTCAGTACAGGTGTAGGCATGAGAGATGGCGCCCTTCTCTATGGGGACAGGTAGGGAAGAGATTTCCCAGCTGAGTCTTCCTGGGTCTCTGTTCCAATGAAAAAGAGACACCCTCCCCTCCCCCACTCTGCACACCTGATTCCGCCTCCGTCCATTTCCCAGCCGCAGCTCAACTCTTTACCCTCGTGGCATTCTGTAAGCTGGAGTGGTAAGGCCCGAACCTCCAGAAGGGAGATGAAATGACCTTGTCGGGTGACAGGAAACAGCATAGCCAGCATTGGTTTTGGGGTGTTGATTTCCACGTGTTAAGGTTTGAGTTGCTACTGAGCTCCCTCGCCCGTGTGTGTGACAGTCCGGCTCTGTATCCACCGCGATGCCCGAGCAGGGATGCGGTGTGGGGCGAGAGCTTTGCTGCTGTGCTCTGGCACCTGAGCACGTTTCCGTCTCCAGCATGGAGCTGCCAGTGGGAAACTGCTGAAGTGGCACTCTGGAGGATCCACCAGGGAGACCCCTCCATCTCCTGCCAAGCTAAACAAACCCTGCCTTGCCCTGTTCTGAATCACACCTCCCTGCAGATTCATTCCTCCTTCCCCAGCGCGGCTCGGGCACCGCCTTCCGGGAAAGTCCTGGGTGTCCGCAAGAGAGGCGTTGGAGGAGAACGGAACTGATGGAGGAAGGGGGAGTGCCGCTCAGTCATCTTTTAAGTAGAAAGGAAAAGGTCAACGGAGCCGCACGGGGCCACGGCCACATCAGTGTTGACTCTGCCTCGCTGCGGCAAAGGGGCTGGCTTACCGGGGTGAGCGGTGGGCACTGCCAACCCCACCCAGCTGCTGACAGCCAAGCACAAAGAAACGCATGCTCTATACACACAGATGGGTCTGAGTGTCAGCAGGAGCGCGTTTTTAGCCCTTGCCCAGGAAGGGCAGCCCACAACACAGTAATCTAATTAAATTTGCTTCTCTCCATGGCCCACATATTTGAAGAGGTTTGGGGGGAAATGAATCTGGCTGAGGAACATCACCCTGCCGCTCTGGCACTGCCCCAGAGCTGAGCCGCAGCACCATAAAGGGTCTCGCCATCCTGGTTACGGCCCAGGGCATCTGTCTGCACTGCAGGCTCTCTGGCCAGGCTGCCTGCTGGAAGCAGTCCGTCTCCATCACAGGGAAGCCACCAGGGGCAAAATAAGGGGACTCCCCACCCCCGACTCAAGACCTGCTGGCAGCAGCCTCGGCAGTACCTAGAGCCGTTTGTGGCATTAGCTTTCCCCACCAGCCTCAGAGTACGAGAAGAGAGAGGGCAAGACAAGAGGAACCCCACCCGCAGCGACACTGCGGCCTCAGTCATCACCCGTTTCAGTGTTAGCCCACATGCCTGGGCTTCTGCCCCGAACGTGATCGGTTTTTAAGGACCTGAAATGGACTCAGCTTTTTCGTATTACCCTGCTGTCTACCTCAGGTGCTGTCAGTTTTTGTTCATTATGCCTGAGCTTAACTCACACCCAGACCCCCATGACCTCCCACTGCCTCCCAGCCAGCCTTGCATTAAGTTTATCAACTCCTCGGGGCTTCCCTGGTGGCTCAGATGTAAAGAATCTGCCTGCAGTGCAGGAGATCTTCCCCTGGGTCGGAACGATCCCCTGGGTGAAGAGAATGGCTACCCATTCCAGTATTCTTGCATGGAGAATTCCATGGACAGAGGAGCCTAGAGGGCTGCAGTCCACGGGGTCACAAAGAGTCAGACAGGAGTTGCCTAAGCTTTTGCTTTCTCTTGTCTTCTCCCTCCTATCCAGTGTCTGCCCTTTCCTGTTAGCACTAACCTCTAGCCTGTCTCTCAGCCTTTCTTGTTCTAGGTCAGCAGCACCAAGCCGCGGAGAGGTACATTCTCTGGTGATCTTTCTGTCCCCCCTCCCAAGAGTATATTCTCCTGGCTGGTAATCTCTCCTGCGTAATGTGAATAGCAGCACCTCCGAGAGAAAGGGAATTTCTCTGGCACGGTTCAGCTCAACACCAGCAGAACACAGGCTGTTGCTTAGGAGTGGGAATCATTAGAGTCAGGCCATTATTGGAGGGGACCGGTCTCTAGGGGAGCCAGCAGAAATTACCGCTCCTTAATAGACAGAAACTCATTTGCTCAAAGCCCCCGCCCTCCTCTTTATTTCTCTGCATTCCCCACCTCCCTTCTCTTCCCAGCTTTGAAGTTGAGAAGAGAGGTAACTCCACCCGATCCAAGATGGCAAATTTCTGCTAAATTAACTTGGTTAAAAGAGATGCTTGGCTGCAAGCAGCTATATTTTAGAATGTTTCTGTTGGGACTTCACTTGAAACCATCATGAAGGAGACAGATTCTAATTAAATGTATGTGATAGAATTCTAGCCAGGGCCACTCTGTCGTTTCCCTAGAGAGGATTTGTTGAGATGGGGGAAGAGGCGTTCACTGGCTGCAGGCCCCCGAGTCAGCCCAGGCTGTCTGAGCTTTTCCTGTGAGGGTCTCTCCTTGCTTACAGTACCAGGGAAGACATCCCTGCTTCTCCAGTAGTCAACTTGACCTTGAACGGACCTCTGACATGATTGAGCTTCTTCAGAACTTCCTTCTACCTGTTCTTTACAGCTCTTCACTTTTATGGAGATGGGTAGGGTGGCCTCAGCCACAAATGCTCCTTCTAATTTGTGTGCTGACTCGGCAGCTGTCAGAACTCCCCTGCCCTGGAACACTCGTAGTTGAAGAGAAAGGGAAAGTTGCTGGATTTCTCAGTTCTAGTTGTTTGAGTGAAGTCAGGTGTGGGCACCATCTGGCTTAGAGTGTGAAGCCCAGATAAAGTACTGGCATGAAAGGCCTTCCCCTCCTCTCCCTGCTTCCCTGGGAGCAAAAAGTAAGGGACAGCACCAGTTTGCAGACTCCAGGGGGCACCGGTCACTTTGCAGCTTCTGTCAGTGGCGCCCCCTGCCGTTATGAGTCTCAGTAGCCCTGCCGGTGCTGGGCTGAGAACCCAGAGACCTGATCCCAGTACCACCAGCTCGCGGGCACTGGAAGTCACATCTCCCTGGGCTTCCTTTTCCTCACAAATAAAATAAAGAGGGTTCACCTAGATTTTCTGAATTAACTTGGGAACTCCCTTCACTGTCTCCACCTTCCTGAAGTCAGAAGCTGGAAACTCAGTCTGTCCTCAGTGGCCACTGCCCCTCCCAGGTCGACCAGCTGTGAGAACACAGAGGTGATGCAGAGGGGCCCTCGGCTGACATTGATGCCACTGGTCAGAGCAGGTGTGGGCTCAGAACAGGAATGCGGAAGAGGGATTAAGGAACGGGAAAGTTACTCTGCAGCCCGACAAGCTGAAACCAGAGGCACACGGAATAGGCCAAGTCCGGTCCTCTTTTGAGCTTCTTCTCCTCTGTGACTTCAAAACGTTTTTCCCTCGTACACGTGCGTATGACACACCCAGCAGCTGCCACTACTTTCCTCACAAGGGAAACCGAAAGAAATGCAGGCATGCTCTCTGAGCTATCTCAGTCTTGCCGTATCCCTCTAAGTCTCTTCTCCCCATTCCCCATTGAAAAACCGTCTTCCCTTCCCCTGGTTCCTTTAGCAGTCTCTTCCTCGGCCCTCCCTCCAATCTTAACTCCAGACTTCCCCAACTCATCCCCTTAAGAGATGAATGGGAAGAATACACTGTCGTGTCAGAAGGAAGCCATTGTCAATTCACACAGGCAGACGCTAATAGGATAAAGTATTATCCGACTTCCTTTAAGTCCAGAAATTAAGTCTTCTTGCAGTGGTAATAGATTATCACTGGAGTCACTGCAGCTGGGGGGCTGCGGGAACAGGCCGTCCATATCTGAGGCCTGGGCTCCAAGTCTGGTACTGTGATGGGCCTGCCGCGAGGGATGCGCTATGCATTCCTGCAGACAGGATGAGGGCACTATCCAGGGAACTGCCTCTAGCTCATTCAGTTCACCTCCAGGGTGGAACCTGAGTAGGAGGACCTGTCTGAGTGTCCTTAATTAACCTGGGTGAGTGGGTTGGGCCTTAAAGCCTGGGGAACAGTAGCCTGAGGCCAGGAAACCAAACTTTGCACAGGGAACAGTTCGTGTGCGAAAGCTCATCTCCGTCATCCTTGCTGACTCATGGAACGGGTAGAGTGGCTTATCTGGTGACTACATCCCCACCTGCACAGACAGGGAAACCAGGGTTGTGAAATGTAAGAAACTACAGATTAAGGACTTGCCTCAGAAGAGGAAACAGGACTGTGAAAAGGAAGAACGAGCCATTGGGCTTCTAGAATGGAAGGATCTTGCGGGGCATCTTTGGTCCTATCATGACAGACAGTTGTACACACACTGGGCGGGGTGGGGGGAGGTGTGTCAGGAGAAGGAATGGAGGGTGTGCATTTCATTAATGGGAGATACAAGCAGGTGAATGGATATTAAGAAAACAAGTAGATCAAGGGCTCTTCCTTTGGTATTTAGTAATTAATCTCAACTTTAGTAATGGCTCTGGTATTGTTTCTAGGAGCACAGAATGGATGAACCTGAAAAGCTAAGTACCACTTTGGTCCATCCAATCCCCACACCTGACGTTAGCGTGGCCTCTCAGTCTTACTCCTTCCCTACTACAGGTCCAAAAATCTTTACCGGGCTAAACTAGAGATGACAGCACCATCCTTTCAAATGCTACCTTCCTTGGCCAAGAGAGTCTCCTCTCTCAGGGCTATCCCCCACAGGCCCCGGCCTCGTCTCTCTGACTCACTGCCAGGGTCCACGTGCATCACCGTACTCGCAGTCGTCATGATTTTTATGGGGAAACATGATTTATATAACATCCCCCGCCGTATAATACTCTTGTTGTGGATAAACAGTGAGCTGCTATACCCGCTCTTCTTCTCTCCCATGACTGTACCTTCTTAGAAAGGAGGGAGCCTGTCAGGATCAGAATTTGATTACAGCCCTGAGGGAGGGGTTGCTCCCAGCAGTGGACAGCCTCCAGCATCTCCCGCCCCCCGCCCAGCAGTGGACAGCCTCCAGCATCGGGAACAGGACTGTCGTGGGTAGGTGGTTTGGCCCAAGTACTGACAGCAAAGCTGGCATGTTCCAGAGGATGAAACCTGTGATCATGCTAAAATCTAATTCTAGCCTCTCATTAGGAAATCAAATGCTTGCTTTCTTAGGCTTCTCTTAGAAAGTTGATCTCCCTGCCTTTCTTCTCCTCTGCTCCGTGCCATGAATTTCACACTGCCGGTCCTCCCCCCATCCAGGGTCCAGCCAGCCTTCTGTTTGTGAGGGCAGAGGAATCTCCCTGGCTTTCCTCCCGAACTGCATTGCAGCCCCTTAGCCTCTGTACCACATAGCTCCATTCCACTCTCACTTGCTCAGATTATGGTGCTTTTTCTCCTGTCCTATTTTCCTTTCCTCCAAGCCCCCCAAAACTGCTCTGAAGCCCCAACAGCCCACTCTGTGCTCCTTTCTCCTTCCTGATGCCTCCGTGGGCCCACCTCCCTTGGTAAAGCACCCCGATAAAGAAACAAGGTGATAGAAGACACTAGGGGGCTTATTACCCTCTTGGCAAAGGACCAGGGTTTCTGGTAGTACCTCCTATCCCAGCTCTCAGCTTGGGCACTATCACCACCAGCTATGGCACCTTTCCTCTCTCCTGACTCGCCAGAAGAAAAGGTAATCTGTTCCTGGGCTAAAACAGTGCCTTGGGTCATCTAAAGGGCTCATTAAAGAATAGCACACAAAGAAGAAAAGTAAACCCATCTTTGCCCACAGTGCTTGGGCTCTGTAGACAGTGCTGTGTGCTCCCCAAGACTTCTGGGTGACCATCCCTCCTCACTAGACTAGTTCAGCAGGCGTGTTCTCTCTTTGGACACAGATGAAGTTCAATAATAGAGGAGGTGATGGAGGCTGGGCAGTTGGTCTATCCCCTTATGTAATATCATCAAATTTTAATTCCTGCAACAACCTACGAAGTATTGAGGTAGACACCAATATTATTTCCATTTTAGAGATGAGGAAGATGAGTATTTGTCTGAAGTCACACAGCTAGTAAGTGATAGAGCTGGAACTCAGCCTGGGGAGACTGGCTCCAGAGTCTGTACTTGCAAGCACTATGCTGTATTGCTTTGCAGATATGTATATTTCACTCATCTGCTTCCTGAAGCCTTTATCCCTGCTCCAAGAAGCAATTCACTTCATCTCAATATAAAGCAAAGATGAAAACAACCTTAATCCACTGCCCAAACCATTCTTTCCCCCTCTGGGGGAAAGGGTGCTTTCTGAATGGATGGAAACCCAGAGAGGTGCTTTGAGCCAAAAGTGCCTTGCAGTTTAGCTGAGGCAGGATTTAGAAATGGCGTGAAGAGTGCCTGCATTAGCCGATGGCATGGAGCACAGAGTGCCAGCAGAGGAGATAAAATCAGACATATGTTTGGGTATAAATGTTCTCTTTTTCTCTTCCTTTTCTTCTCTGATTTTAAGCCCCTACTGCTTTGTTGCAGTAAAATGTTGGAGCCATAATTGTGGGCCCTGGCCCCTGAGGTAGTAGCCTGGGCTGAGTGAAGCCCACTTAGCCTTCTGTTAATCTCTACCCAGCTCTACTGAGGTGAGCCAGAGCTCTTCACTGTGAATAGCATGGACTCTGGACCTCTTCCCCATTAATAGGAATTGTCTTGAAGGGACCCTACTATTAATATGCTGCCCGCCCTCCCTCCTACCACCACCCCCATGCCCCACCAGCTTTGGTACATACTAACAGCCATGATAAAGTTGATGTCCCTAGGCCTTAGAAACTAGTTTGTCTCCTCTACCCTCACTGCCAATAGGATGCAGCTTTATGACCAAAGAGTCATAAAATGCCCTAGAGCAGATTATGGGAGTAGCAATCAGATCATGATTTTACAGCTGGGGCTAGGGCAGATGCAATGGAGAAGAGTTAAGGAGCCCCCCGCCTCCCCCAAACAGTCTCACTGTTCAGCCAAACAAGCAGAAACCACTGCACTGTGCATGAGTTTCTCTGAGAGGTGCTTTAAGACCTCTGTCAATCCTTTACTCTGCACAGCTCCCCAGGCCAAGGTTGGGAAGGACCAAGCCAGCGTTCCCACTGGGAGCACCCAGCCTTGTCTGCGTCACCTTTTACCTGGCAGTCGCCCTCTGTGGGATTCCTGTGGTTTCTGTCTGCCATTGAACTGAAGAATCAGGCAGTTATTTTGTGTAGTCCTGAGAATCCAACTCCTTAGTGAGCACACGTGGCCCTTGGGCCAGCTCTGGGTCCCCTCTGGTCAGAATTGTGCTCAGTAGAGCTGGTTCAAAGGAGACTGGACAGCTCCAAGAGGGAGGAGGAAAGAGCACAGTAGTATCTATAGGAAGGTCTCATTTTCATATTGGCCAGGAAGGAAATTTGTTCTTGGGAGCCTGAATGAGAAATCACATTGGTTTGGGGAATCAGGAGACCTAGCTTTCAATCCCACCTCTCCCCTAATTAGCAGTGTGACCTTGGACTATATCATTCAGATGCTCTGGGGCTCCGTTTCCTTGATTATAAAATGTGAAGGGATTAGACTACATGATTTTTCATGGCCTTTAAAAAATTCTGTCACGAAAACTCCCTAACTCCATATAATCAACAGCATTCTATGCCCTCTAACATGTTGCTATAACTCTTCCCCGCCCCAATCCAGCAAGCTGCCAACCCATGTTCCATTCTCAGGTAACAAACCCTACAGCTTGGCTAGGCCAAGGATGAGTCTCCTGCCCAGCATTAATGGCGGCACTTCCAGTGCTCAGGGGACCCCCCCCCCCCCTTCTCTGAAAAGTTGACCCAAGCGCCTGCTACAGAGGTGGGTGTACTCAACACCGTGGCAAAGGAGCGTTGCCACTCTAAAGGCTGAACCAGTGCCCAGGTCAGAGAGCAGGCCCAGTGAGCAAAGGAACCCCCCCCCCCCCCCCAACAACTCTAAGGACACTCAAGCCCGTGAACCATATCCGGTCTCCACAACATCCTCTGACGTTCCTTCAGGAAAGCACTTCTCCCTTAGATTCCAGAACCTGAATATGCCCCACCCCCAGGACAGGTGCGTTTGTTCTTAGGACTCTTCCCCAGGAATGTTTCAGGCCTGTGTCTTCACTTCTCTCCTCAGATGTCTATTCAGCCCCCAAGCCTTTGTCATTTCACAGCAACTGCATAGTTCCCTGACTGCCCAGAGAGTTGTCAGAAGAGCAGGGGTGGGAGGAAATGGGCTCCACACCCTCTGCTTCTGAGGCCGCTCCTTCCTTCACAATCACCTCTGAATGTGTACCCAGGAAGCTGTTCTAATAGACAGCCTGAGTTGTGCCTATGGCACTAGGAAAGGGGATGATTTCTTGCATTTTTTCAGCTGGTCCTCGCCAAGTCCCACCCTTTTTTCTGCTGCAGTTTTCTCTCTTTTTTATTGGGGGTAGGGTAGCAGAGGACAGGCAGAGGGAACGCATCTTTGTAGCCTAGAAACATGAATAGCAGTTTCTTAAAGTGTGAGCCCATGCATACATGCTGCCACAAACACGGATACCCAGAAATTTTGTATAAGCAAAATACACAGAGAAAGAGAGAGAGAGGAGGATTAAGAATTGGCCCTTTCTTAGCCAACTGCTGCAAAGTGCTGCCGCCTCTCTCCCTGTTCAGCGCCAGGGAGATCACACCCACTCAGTCCCGATTCCCTGCATTAGTATAAATACTGGCGCTTGAAGAGACGCAGGGTCCCAGTTCAGGCAGCCTGCCTGAATGACACTCCTCAGCTAAGCATCAGGAGACCAACACCCACCACCACCACCACCAAGAGACACGTTTGTTTATTTAGTACCCGGAGAATGGGAGCAGCCCAGCCAGAGGGATCTTTTAAGCCCAGCAGCATTATTGCAGTCCTCTTCAGTCCCGGTCCCCCAGGGTCCCCCCAGGAAAGCTGGTACTGTCTGACCAGCAGCTTCTGCTGAGGTGGCATTTAACTCCTGGCCAGGTCCCAGGAGCTGAGGCTGACCCATTTCCCCCGCTTTTCCAGGGCACAGGAAATTCGGTTCTACCCCCAACAGAGCCAGGGACTAACACACTTAGCTTGTGAAAGGTGCACTAGAATCGGGGTACTTTTATTTAAGCTAAGGAAAAGTGGTTGACAGCTTCAACGTGTTCCCATACTTTAAAAGAAATTGAACATGGTCCTCCCCTCCCCTTTATTCCTTTAAATAGAAATGATTCGGTCGATGCTTATAAGAAGCTATAGGTTCAGGGTCTTACTCAATTTAACCCTTTGGGGACATTGAATTAAAAATTGAACAATATTTATTAAAATACAAAAATACACTTTTCTCACATTACAATCAATGTTCTTTTGTTGGCGTTTCCCCACCCCCCACCCCACCCCCCTTTCAAATCTGAACCCTTTATTTCCTTTTAAAGCTAAAATAATAAGTAAAGTTACATCATTAAATGGACCAGCATAACAGAGATCTCTGCCTTCCCCACCCATGCCCACCCTTTCTCTTCCCCTCCTCCTGAGGCAGGCCTGGGAGAGGGAAGCCTTTCGCCCCACTGTGCTACATTCAACAGGACTCCACGGCCAACTCACTCTGTGCGCGTGTGCATCACTTTGTTCGAACTGTGGATTTCAGATCTCTTTTTCCAAAGCATCCTTGGTGAGGAAAGGCTTCATCAGTTTAAATGAGCCTGTGCCCTCTCTGTCTCTCCCTTTTCTTCTCTCCCCATCTTCTGCCCCCCTACCCATCACCACAGCCCATTGACATCAGCCGTAATAATCCCTAATGAATCAGCATTTAGAATAGTCACCAAATCACAAGCATGAGAAAAGCTTCCACTCCCCCAAGCCTCCCACTCCTGGCCTCTCCTCCCTTTCTCCACCTTAAAACAAACAAACCCTTTATAAAAGAAAATCATCAAATGCCATCATTGTCTAGTCATTTGCCAGATATTGGGAACAACAGGTGGACATGGCACTATGCTGATGTATGGCCTCCTGTGAATACCTTTTCTCTGTTGCTCCCCCCTCCCATCCCCCTCTGGTACCCCCACGCCCCCTTCAGGAGCCACCTCCTTCACCTGGGAAGCCCTGAATAGACACATGCCTTGCACAGAGTGGGTTAAGCCCAACTGCAGGAATCTGGTACAGTGTGAAAGCATCTGACTGTGAGCTACGCCAGCTCCCTTCCTTCTCTGCTCCTTCCTTCTGCACTCCATCAGGGCACGCGGTATCCCAGTGCACAAGCCAAAAAGACCTGTGCACAGGGGTGCACACCCTCAGTCCCTTGAGGGTTTTGTTTGAATTTCGGTGATTTTCCTGTTTAAAACACCGTGTTACAGATTTGTCTTCCCCCTTGGCCTCAGAAGAAAAATTTACTGCCTCTCAACATTCTAAGCACAGTACAAATTCCTAGTGCTTTTTTTTTGGGGGGGGGGGGGGTTGTTTAAATAAGGTAAATCTGCAAAGACAACTCTCAGCCTAAGAAAGATGTCTATAGAAATGGGTAGTCCTGGGTCCTATGAAGCATCTTCTAAAAAAAATGACAGATTCCATCTAACCCCACCCCACCCCTCAGCAGCCCGAGCCCTAACTCTTTAGGGATGTTTGTTGGTGTTTTAAGTTGGTTTTATCTTAGCAGTTTCAACCTTATACCAGAAATCCCTTCTGGCCACATAGCAAGTTGACTTGTGACTTCTGCCCCACAACATTCCCAAGGTACCCTCCCCTACACCCTTTAAATAGAACTTACAAGTTAGAAAATAGTTTTGTTTTGAGTTTTCTTTTTTAAATTTTAATATAATCTGTTTCTTTTACCAGCCCATAGATTTAATATATAAGCATATACAAGAAAAAGTCTCTCCCCGCTCTGTACAAAAGTTGCTGTCTTTGTGTGTGTGTGCATTCTATTGCATTTGTATAAGTTTTTTTTTGGGGGGGGGAGTCATATCTGAGTTTCCTGTACCTTGTCCTTGGTGTGGGTCTGAATGATATAAGGTTCAGAGATAGTGGTGACCGCGGGGTGGAGAGAGTTCCCCAAGCTGTTCTCTGTCCAGTGGGCCCCATGTGCTGGTTTGTAGGTGTTGTAGTTAATATGGTCATGAATTGTGGGCAGCACGACTGCCCCCTCACCTGATACACCGGCCGGAGCTGCTGTTGCTGCTGCGGGTGCCGCCGCTGGGATGTCATCATCCACCTGGATGATCTCTACTGTCCGGGCGGCTGTGACTGTACTCCTCTGCTGGTGCCGCTTGCGAAGTTTATAGAAGACAATCAACATGGCAGCAGCGAGCAGGGTCACTGCCACAAAGCAGCCAATGATGATCTTGGTGGTCTTCATGACTTCATCCAGGCTGGTCTGCATCTTGTCATTGGTGTCTGTCGCGGTCACTGCCACCTGCTTGGGCACACGGGTGGTCTGGATGAGCACCGTGGTAGAGGTGGTATAGGCCGGCTGGTAACCAGTGGACGTCGTAGGAACAGGCTTGTACTTGCGCGTTGTGTCCTCGGGCGAGATCTCGGTGGTCTCCACTGTGACCGTGGTGAAGAAGCTGTAGTTGGAGGTGTTGAGCTCGGCCGTGCTCACATTGAGGTAGGCCGAGGCATTGGAGTTGCCCGCCACATTGGTCACCATGCACGTGTATACCCCAGTGTCTGAGAGCAGCACGTAGGAAAAGTTCAAGGTGCCGTCGTTGAGGACGGAGATCCGTGGGTGGCGGGAGGCGTGGCTGAGCACTGTCCCATTGGGCAGCAACCACTTAACAGAGGACATGGGGGGAGTCCGACACTTAAGTTCCGCCATCCGACCCTCCGAGATATTGAGGTCCCGAGGGGCATCCATGATGAAGGGGGCGGAGCACTGGAAGGAGGCCTGGTCCACCTCCACCAGGTAGCGGCCTCGCATGTGCAAGGGAGCGTGGCAGCGGCCACAGCAGGTGGAATTGGTGGGTATGTACTCCCGAAGCCACCAGGCTAGCCAGAGAATGTCACAATCACAGTTCCAAGGATTGTGGTGTAGGTGCAACTCCACCAGGTACCTCAGGGGAGTGAAGAGGTCATGGGGCAAAGAAGAGAGGTTATTGTGGGCCAGGTTGAGTTCCACCAGCGAGGCCAGCCCATCAAAAGCATTCCGCTCAATCAGGCTGACCTGTGAGTTCATGACCCATAGCTTCTTGAGGGAGCCGAGGCCATGGAAGGAGCCAGGTCTGATCTCTGGGAAGTGGTTCCCCGACATCTCCAGCTCCTCCAGCCCCACGAGCGGGGTGAGGTTGGGCATGTCCTTAATGTTGCACATGCCCAAGTTCAGGTACTTGAGGTTGAACAGTCCCTCAAAGGCCCCCTCGGAGATGTACTCCAGCTTCTTGAGCTCCCCCAGGTCCAGGCGCATGAGGGAGGGCACCCGGTTGAAGGCATAAGAGGGGATGCTTTCTATGGGGTTGTTGCGCAGCCAGAGCTCCCGCAGCTTGGACAGGTATTCAAAGGCCCCGCTGGGGATGACCGTCAGCCAGTTGTCGAACAGCTCCAGAGTGTTGAGGCTGGCCAGGCCGTTGAAGGCCCCCACCTCGATCTGCCGGATGGAGTTCCTGCCCAGCTGCAAGACCTCCAGGTGGTGGAGGTGGCGGAAGGTGTCGGCCTGAATCATCTGGATATTGTTCTCCATGAGGTTGAGGTACCGGGTGTTGGAAGGAATCCCCTGAGGGACCTCGGAGAGGCCCCGGCGGGTGCACACTACCTTGCTGAACTGGTTACTGCACGAGCAGACGGATGGGCAGTTCTGGGGCCCGGCGGAGGCGGCAGCAGCGATGGCTGCACACAGAATCCACACTTGCGCCGTGAGGTAGACGACGGGGAGCAGGACGGCATTCCAGGTGTGGTGCACAGTTACCTGCCACAAGAGCTTCATGGTGTGGCACGTTCATAATTCACCATCGCCTGGGATTTTGGCTCGGAAAGGAGAACCAGCCCTACCCCGGCTTAAGTGAGCTAGGAGCTCCTCTTTCCATCTGGAGAAGGAGGTGGGGAGGGGGCAATTAGAGAGACGGAGCAGATCGGCCGGGAAGAAAAAAAAAATCATGCCAAAACTAGAGTGGCCCCTAGTCTACCAGCAACCCCCCCCCCCCCCCCCCGCCCCAGGCCAGCCCTCGGAAAGCTGGGACTTGCTCTCCCCCCGAGGCGACCATCCCCACCCCATCATTCGCTGTCACCTACCTCGGAAGGAAGGGAAGAACTGGCGTGGTGTCCTTAAGCGTTCTCCGCCGGAGCTGGCCACCTCGTTCCCATTCTCACTTCTTAGTTTTAATTAACAAAAGGGGGGAAGTCGAGGGGGCGGGGAGGTCAGAGGGGAGGGGAGGGGAGGGGAGGGGTGGGGTGGGGGGAGACAAAATGGCTTCTAGTAAATCCGGAGCCGGCGAGCGGAGCCGCGGAGTTGAGGCGCGCCGGGAGAGCCGAGGCCCGGCGGGCTATGCAGGTGCATGCCCCCCCCTCCGCCCGAGGCGGGGCGCCGCCAGCGTTTCCCGGCTTTGTCCTTGGACCCTGGCCCCGGCTCGCACCAGCCGAGGAGGATGCCGCTTCATCGCCGGAGTATGCCTCCGGCGCCCCCGGCCCGCTCCGGGGCTGCCACCCGGCGGGGAGTAAGAGGGCGCCCCGCAGCCTCCCAGGCCGTGCTCGCCGCCGCCGCCGCGCTGCCCCCTCTCCTGGTGTCGGCCGCTCCCGGCCCGAGGCAGCTGATGCAGTCGTTCGCTCGCGGTGCTGCGAGAGTTAAGAGGAGGTGTCCGCCGCTCCTTTGCCCCCTCCCTCTTCGACACACACCCCCTTCTCTCCTTGCCTCGTCTCTCAGGGGTTAAAAAGCCCCAAGCTGGGCTGAGTTTCCCAGTCCGCCGGCTGCTGGTGCAACGAGCAGTAATCCGTCCAGCCCCCCGAGGGGCAGCGGCGTGGGGGCAGCGCCGGGACCTGGTCCGCCGGCTGGAGGAGCGCGGCAGCGGCGGCGGCGATCGGGCCGCCCGGAACCGCAGGCCCTTTGGGGGAGTCCGGGGGCGCGGAATCGCCCGCCGCAGCCGGGCGCCCGGCGCACCGCCGGCTCTGGCTTTGTGCGGAGAGAGCGAGTTCGGGGCTCCGGCCCCCGGCGCCTTCAGCGGCTGCGCTGCCCGCGAGCTGCTGCTGCTGCTGCTGCAGCGGCCCCGGCGCTGGCGGCGGCGTGAGCAGCGGGGGTCGCGGCTGCGGGGAACGCTCCGGAGCCCGAGAACATAGTCCTTTCTCGCTAGCGGCGGCGGCGGCGGCGGCAGCAGCAGCAGCGGGGCCCCTGCGCGCGGCGCCCACCGTCTCCTCCTCGCGCCGGGCTCGCGGTGTTGCAGGCAGCAGCCACGCAGACTGCTCTCTCATCCTTTTGTCCTTCAGTCAGAACGTGAATGTACTGCTGACGCATACTGTTCTGGGGAGAAGATTAGCGTGATGCAGTGCTCTTATGTATTAACACCGCTCCCCCTCCGCTGCCTGCCCTCGAGGGGTTAACGCCGGCGCCTTCCAGCGCCGCGCCGCGCCGGCCCGCGCCGCACAGCCCCAAGCTCCGTGCCTCCGTCCGACTTCCTCTCTCCTTCCTTCCTTCCTTCCTTCCTCCCTGCCTTCCTCCTTCCTTCCTCTCTCCCCCACCACCCCCCACCCCCCGCCCCGGCCGTTTCCTCCCCGCCCCCTCTAGACGCGGGGAGCGGGCCGGGCGAGGGAGCCGGAGTGAGCGTCAAGTGAGGGGCCGCGCGCAAGTCGCAGGCGTTCGCAGCTATTTTGGTCCGATCGGAGGGAGCGGCCGGGAGGCCGCTGATAGGCTGGAGCGGCGCGGGGCTGCTGCGGAGGGACTGCGCGGGGGGGGCCCCCCGCCCCCGCCCCGCACCTTCGGGCTCTGGGTGCGGTGGGCTTACGGCCCCTGGAGCCGGAGGCGCGGCGGCCCGCCGCGGGGCTGCTGCTGTTGGCCGGCCTCCCGCCCCGACCGCGTCATCCTCACCCCCGCCGACTGCTGACGGGGCGACCTGCCGCTCGGCCGGGCTGCACGCTCGGAGTTAGGAGCTGCCCTGGGGTGGGGGGGCACGCGGGGGCGGCCAGGGCGCTGCTGCACAGATGCCGATTCGTCTTGTCCCCCCCGCCCCCCGCCTCCCTCGCACATTTCCTCACCTCTCCTCGGCTTTAACTGGGGCTTTAAATGATCTTTTTCTTAATGAGGGTTGCGGGGGAGGCAAACAGTGGAAGGAAAGACTAAGTGCGGGGAGCTAGGGGAATGACAACCTGGGACAGCACAACCACCAACGGGAAGGATCGAGGTGAACTCCCAGCCACCGCGGCACAACCAGTCGTTCATTCATGCAGAGGAGCCCCGGCTTCTCACTCTTGGAGCCCTGTGCCCTTTCCCCTCGCTGCACCCAGAGATTGGAGCGAGTGGGTCTTAAACCCTCTGCCCCAGGAGCTTCACCAGCTCTTCTTTGTTGCCTGGAGTGCCTGGGAAGAACTGCGTAGCAACCTGCCCGTACTTTTGGTGAGAGGAGATCCCGGGGCATTGGGTGGACCAGTATGGGAGAGGGAACAGAACTTGGTCGGCCTTTTCCCCCTGGAGAAAACGACTGCCCCTTTCTCTGCCTAGTGGGGGTGGGGCCATCTGTGGCTCAACCCTGGAAAGCCAGCTGGTAGAATATGGCATTGGTTTAGTGATGCTTACCCCCAGGCGCCTTTCCTTGTGCCCCGCCCCCCTCTGCCTTGGCAAGCTTGCTTTTCCACCACCTCCACGTGAGCTTTTGCTTAAGAAGAGGAGGTCCTGGATCTCTCAGTTCTCTTGGGTTGTGCCACACCCTTATCTCAGCATTCTCTGCTGCCCAGTAACCTGAAACCTCTTTAAATATTCCAGGGAATTTTTGACGTCCCTGAATGGAGTGAAAGTAGTTCCATTGTTGGCAAGTTGGGTTCCCCATTGTTTACCAACATTTTATTATGCATTTGCAGTCAAATAATAACGAGTTAATAGTTAATATGTGACCTAAAATCACATAGTAAAGTGGGGAGCCAGTCCTTGAACCCTGGCAGAGCTCAGATGTCTAGAACTTGGGTAGTAGAAGTGATTCTCCAGAGTTTTCTTCCAGTCAGTAAGAACTCAGGTTTCATTCATCTCCTTCAAGAGATATTTACTGGGATGTTTGTCTGCTGGCTAGATGGATGGATCTGTTCTTGTTTAATCTTCCTTTACCCAGTGACACAGTTGCCATAGTTGTCTCCATTTTATGGGTGGAGGTACTGAGCTCAGGCAAGCAAATAACATACTCAAGGTCATACACCCAGAAAGCAACAGAGCCAGCATCTCAATCCAGTCTTCAAATCCTGAGTTTGGTGTTTTCATCACTGTTAGAAAAATGTTCAGTATGTTCACTCTGCGTAGAGTTCATGGCAGAGGCAAGGTGGGGGAACAGTGCATAAAAAACTTCAGTGAGGGACTTCCTTGGCAGTCCATTGGTTAAGACTCCTAGCTGCCAATGCAGGGGGTCCCGGTTCCACCCCTGGGCTGGGAACTAATACCATATACTGTGCAGCACACCCAGAAGATAAAAGGAAAACAAAACTTCATTGAAGGGTATATGAGATGTGTGTAGCATGAAGGGAGAGAGAGGAGGGGCTGAGAAGGTAGATCCTTTATTTAACTTGTTTCAGTCGCAATTACTGTTAGGTTAGTGAAAAAATAATTGTGCTTTCAGACCTTGAATTTTAAATCATTATAACTAGGCTCAAATACATATTTATTAATCAAAATCGGAATCATTACAATCAAATTTTTACCAACAAGAAATAAATCCGTTTATTCCTGTAGAGTAAAAATCCATGCTTTGGGATTCGATGAACTCTTGGAAAGTATTTTCTGCCTCCTGCTGGTTGTGGAAGCGTTTTCCCTGCAAAAAGTTGTCAGGATGCCTAAAGAAGTGGTCGTTGATTGTCAAGAGGTTAGGTGAATATGGTGGATATGGCAAAACTTCATAGTCCAGTTTATTCAACTTTTGAAGCGTTGGTTGTGCTACATGAGGTTGGGTGTTGTCATGGAGAACTGAACCCTTTCTGTTGACCAATACCGGTTGCAGGCATTGTAGTTTTCGGTGCATCTCATCCATCTGCTGAGCGTATTTTCCAGATGTAATGGTTTCACCAGGATTCAGAAAGCTGTAGTGGATCACACTGGCAGCAGACCACCAAACAGTAACCATGACCTTTTTTTTGATGCAAATTTGGAGTGCTTCTCAGTTCAACCACTGAGCTGATCGTCACCATTTATCGCGTAAAATCCACTTTTTGTCATACAGCCTAATCTGAGAAGTCGTTTGTATTGTTGCATACGATAAGAGATGACACTTCAAACCCACGGTTGTTTTGATTTGTGGTCAGCTGGTGAGGCAGCCATTTACAGAGCTTTTCCATCTTTCCAATTTGCTTCAAATGCATGTGAAGCATTCTACATTCTACTGACTGTAGAATGGTCAATGTTGAGTTCTTCGGCAACTTTTGTGTAGTTGTAAACGGATCAGCTTCCATGATCCTCTCAGTTGGTCATCCTTTTCCGATGGCTGGCCACTGCACTCATCTTCAAGGCTCTTATATCCCTTGCAAAATGTCTTGAACCACCACTGCACTGTACATTCATTAGCAGTTCCTGGCCCAGTTGCATTGTTGATGTTGTGAGTTGTCTCCACTGCTTTATGACCCATTTTGAACTCAAACAAGAAAATGGCTTGAATTTGCTTTTTGTCTGACATCATTTCCCTAGTCTAAAATAAATATAAAATAACAGCAAGTAGTAACTCATCAGCAGAAAAAAAAAAATAATAAAGTGAGAAATGCACATTAAAATGATGTATAACATACATTTATTTAAGAATATATTCCAATAACAGCAAAATTCAGTAATGCAAAACTACAATTACTTTTGCACCAACCTAATGATCAAAGAAATGGAGATTAGTTCCATCTGGGTTGTTAGTGGCTCTGTTTGCTTTCTTAACTAAGCCCCATTTGCACATCATCAGCTTCAAGCAGGACGTGCGTGTGTGAATGGTAAGTCGCTTCAGTCGTGTCCAACTCTGTGCAACACTATGGACTGTAGCCTGCCAGGCTCTTCTGTCTGTAGGATTCTCCAGGCAAAAAAAGTGGAGTGGTTTGCCATGCCCTCTTCTAAGGGATCTTCCCAATCCAGGAGCAAACCTGCTACTCCTGCATTGGCAGCAGGTTCCCTACCACTAGTGCCACCTGGGAAGCCCTCAAGCTGGGCACTCCCGTCTTACTCACAGCTGTGAATCTGGCCTGTCAGGAATCCATGGAGGAGAATCAGAAATCTACTATTGAGAAGTTCCTCTTTTTGCCACAGCTGGCACTGAGCTGGTAGAGTTCCAGAGGAGACCCTAGCCCCGGGTCTGGATGGTCCACTGGAATACGGCTGCTCCTGCTCGAGAAAAGAGGAGCCTGCCTGGCTGATGTGAGCAAATTCAGGCCCCATGTGTTCAGCACCAGGCCCAGCAAATGTTGTGGAGGTGGATGGAAGGGTAGGATCAAACCAATGCTTAGTGATGAGGCAGTCTCCTGGTAAATATTTGTGAGTGATGTTGATGAGTATGCCCAAGCTTCTTGCAGCCCATGGAGTTCTAGATAGGATGGCTTTGCCCTTTGTAGGCCAGTGAGGCTAAGGGGGTGTCTTGGAAACTATCCACTGGACCAGGGAGGCTGTGGGGCCACGGCAGCACACACAGCCCCTTTGAACAGAAAGTGACACTGGAACCTCGAATCCTGTCCCTCGAGTATCATCTAGCCATCTGTCTGTTGCTCCTCACAGTCCCTGATTCTGACTGCTTCCTTGATTTGGAGTGGTGCCATCAGGGAATAAGAAGAGGAAGACTTACACTTGGAGATGAGAGAAGAAGAACTCCTATGCTGAGAGTGTTTTCACTGGTGGTTTCCCACAGAGAGACTGCTGTGGTAGAGCTGAAGAAGCCAGTCGGTGATCGGGCCAGGCTGTGTCAGCAGCTGGGTACCTGCACGAAGAGTAGGACACCTGAGTTCTAGTCCCCTTTCTGCCACTGATTAGACGTGTGACAAATCTTAACACAGGTCTAAACCTTAGTTTCTTCATTTCTAGAATTAAAGCAATGGACTAGAAAATTCCTTCCAGCTCTCATAGTCCATGATTCCCAGCCTTCCCCAGATATGAAGCTTTGTGAAGAAGGTTGATCCTTTGGGATTGTAGCCAAGTTTTGGATATGCGCCACGAAGTTGAGAAGCAGATGATTTCTTCAGTTGAATCTAAGAGATCCACAGTGCCAAAGCAGAGATCCAAAGCAGAGCAGACTGTATTTTCCCAGCTACTAAAAAGACTCATAGGTCACTGAGTGTTAAAGCTAAAAAGGATCTTGGAGATCATCTGGACTTAACCTCTCATTTAACAGATGTTATTAATGGAGTTCAGAGAGGCATAGTGACTTAGCTAGAGCCACACAACTAATTAATATCAGAGCCTGTGTCAATTCTGAGCTCAGCCCTTCAGTCAAGACGGCAGTGTGTGGCTAACTGGCATTTAAACCTGGGGCTTGAAGACACTTGCGAATGCCTGTCTTCTGTGCTTTCGTATGCAGGTGCTCTGGTTATACTTCGCTGGGCGGGGCTAACCATGGTCTTCCACAGAGCCATTCTGCGTGACTTTGGACCCCTAATAAAAACCACTACAATACTGTAATGAGCCTCCAACGAGTAAAAATAAATGGGAAAAAAAAAAAAATGAAGTGGAGGAAATGATCATCCAGGGGACTGGCTCTTAGGGGACCCGGGATACTTGCACGCTTGCTCAGTCGTGACTGACTCTCTGCCACCCCATGGACTGCAGCCTGCTAGGCTCCTCTGTCCATAGAATTTCCCCAGCAAGAATACTGAAGTGGGTTGTCATTTGCTTCTCCGGGGCATCTTCCCCACTGAGGCAGGGTTCAGTGCATCTTTTGCATCAGCAGGCGCAGATTCTTTACCACTAACCCCCCTGAGAAGCCCCCCAGGATAATTGAGCTCCTATAAAGCCCGCAGTAGACCACTCCCCAGCCTGACCTGCATCCCAGAGGCATTATCCTCAGCAGCCACTAGATGTCCATGCCTCGCAGGGTTTGCCAGGAGTGAGCAGGGTACTATCTTGCCTCCAGGAGGCTTTTGGGCCCCTTAAGGTAGGTCCTTCCGTGGCAGGAAGATCACATGTGTACACCCTGCACCTCTGGCTCCTGTTTGCAATACTGTCAGGCTGCCAAGCCCTACTCAAGCACCTTGTCTATTTTTATACATTTTATGCTGCCATTTTAACTAAGAAAAGAAAAAGCCCACAGAAGGAAAAGGGATTTGGAAAACAGGAGGAAAGAAAAATATGGAAGTTGACCTTCACAAAGGGAAAGACACCAGTCGATTGGTGAATTAGTGACAAGACATAAGAAATGGTCTGTAAGGACACAGTCACCTTCTTCTCCCTAAGGCAACAAATGTGTGTGTGTCTGTGTTTGCATCTTTCTCTCACTTCCACCAACCTGCACAGATATATATCCCTCAAGAATCAGTGGGTCATGAAGTTTCTGTTTAATGGATAAAGTCACCATTACAAAAAAGTAAGATTGTTTTTCTTGCCTGTGATCCTGTAGTGAGCCCATGGCCATGCCGTTACTACCCAGAATCATAAAGGGAATGGGTTTTATTCCTTGAGCCTGATGCTTCAAGGCAACACAACTGTTCTAGAATTACCCACTCTTCCCAGTGCCCTCAAAATCCACTGTCCCTTTCCCCCAAGAACTGTGTAGAAGGATGTAGGAAGAAAATGGACAAGAAAGCTTCTTCTGGCAGGTCCCATCCAGAGCGATTTGCAGAAAGCTTTAGAGAAGACAAGATGCTTCATAAGAATGGCAAAGAGCATGGAACGCCTCTTCCTCTTCTCTGAGGCTAGTTTCCTAGGACTTAGCATTTCTTTTTGGGCTGCCAGGTCTGAGGGAAGGGAGAAACCTCCCAATGCCCTCACTACTGCCTCGTGGAATAGACAGTTTGTGCCCATTCTAACTGCCATCATCAGTGTGGCCAGACAGCCTGGACAGGACCAGCCAAAAGCCTTGGAAATGTACTCTTGAGGTGCACTAGCCTGTTATAAGCCCTGTGGTTTATCCTTCCCTTTAATTGCCTTCGTGTGGCAATGACAGCAATGATGTTGACGGTACCATTGCCCAGAGCGTTGGTTGGTTTCCATGTTGATCATCACAACAGCTCTGCAATGGAGGTACCATTAGATTCCCCATTTTGCAGATGAATTTAGGAAGTTTTCTCAGAATTGCAGAATTAGTAAGTAACTTTATTGCTAGTAAGTGACTTTAAGGCTGACATAACAAATTACCACATATTTGGTGGTTTAGAAAATCAGAAATTTATTCTCTCACAGTTCTGGAGGCTAAAAGCGCAAAATCTGGAAGGGCCAGCCTCCCTTCAGTGGGCCTAGGGGGGAATCTGTGCCTGGCTTTTTGTCTGTTCCAGCCCCAGTGACCCTCCTATTCCTTGATTTGTGGCTGTATCACGTCCATCTCCTTGGTCATGTTGACTGCTCCTCTCCTGTCTGCCTCCTCTGACTTACAGGGACACTTGCCATAGAATTTGGGGCCCACCTGGACAAGCAAGGGTGGTGTCATTGCAAGAGCTTTAACTTAATCGCATCTGCAAAGACCCTTAGCTTAATTGCATCCGCAAAGACCCTTCTTTCACATCGGGTAGCATTTACAGGTTTTGGATTTGGGGCATGGGCATTATCTCTCTGGGGTTCATTCAGCTGACTGCAGTGACAGAGTCTGGTTTCAATCTCAAATCTATTCAGCATTCAAATTTTAAACCACTGTGATAATGTGATGTGCCACTTAGGAAGAGAAGGGGGAGGGTATATCTTGACCACCAGCAGGTAAGTCCTCTGTGTTCCCTGTGCTTGTGAAGGGGAAAGGAGAGCAGCCAAGTATGGGTGATGTGGTCATTGGGTCTTCCCATTGGAAAGGGAGCAGATTCCCTTAGTGCAACAGGAATTATCACGTGGACCAAGAGGAGGGGGCAGGTAGACCAGAGAAACTCACAAAGTCTGCCTTGATTCCTCCTTGTAATACTTTTCTCACTCTTTATATGGCCTATTGGTTTTTATTCCAAAGATCTTAGAACATCTAAGCATTTACCAGTAGTATTAGGAGTTACCACTTGGCACTGCTACAAAATTTGGCTCACTGTAGCTAAGTCACAGAAATGTTGAGTTTCACACTCATTGAAAATTTAAAAAAAAACCTAAAAATCAGAGCCCAGCAGATGTAAATGCAGATGTGGGAGTGAGAGTTATGAGTAAATGGCATTTCAAGTATCTCGAGCACAAATTGGATCCTTAACCGAGAGTCCATGCCTGCAGTTACACACAAATACACAATGGTTTTATAAATTTATTCAATTTATTCATGTTTTGGTTGGTGAAAGCCCACTTTATTTCCCCCAACTGAGTCCTAGAAAACATGTTAAATGAAAAAGGGAGAGAGAGAGAGAGAATGAATAAATGCATGTATGCATGCATACATACTGCTGGGTGTTTTACTGTAGTGGAGGTTATGAAAGTGTTCTGGAATCAGAGAAACCTGGGTTCAAATCATGGTTCTATTTGTCCACTTTGTATATGCTGTGTATATGAGTCACTTCTTTAAGCTTCAGGTTCTGCATGTGTATGGTGGGATTGACAACGTACTTAACTTTGTGGTATTATCTAACCAGAATCAAGGAAGGAAAATCCATCCGTCTTAGCTAATAGCAGTAGTAGTAGCATTAAAAATAAGGAAATAGTATAGAAGGGTAATATTTGTAACCACTGTCAGTTCTGAGAGAATCCTTTTTTTTCCCTTTCATTTTTTCCTCTCTGCTTTTGGTATTACCTCTAATTTAGGCCTTTCACTTCTTCATTTAAGATATCAGGTGTTTTACACTGTTTGTTTTTAACAGTTTTGAGATAATTTTAGACTTAGAGACAGGTTAAACATACTCAGATTATAGGTTGTGGTCTTCACCCAGCTTCCTCTTATGTCAACATTTTATATCACAGAATATTTACTCAAAACTAGAAGTTAAAGTGTTCAAGACAGATTTTTCCCTCTAAGTCTATTCTCTGCAGCCACCTAAACAATCTCTGTGACACTGTCAGATTATGTTACTGATTTGCTTGGAATGCTCCAGTATTCTTCCCCCTCAAAACTCAAATAAAAACCAAGGGACTTACCTGGCGGTCCAGTGGTTAAGACTCCTCACTCCCCATGCAGGGGCCTTGGATTCAGTCCCTGGTCAGTGAACTAAGATCCCGCATGCCACGTGGGCCAGAAACAAAAAAGAGGGAGACACACATGCCACAAACGTACACACACACGAACGGTGCGCCGTGGACCACAGGCCCTCAGCCACTGTGCCTCGGCTCTTTCCGCGCTCTCATGTTTCATCATCTTTCTGTTCGACCCCTGCCCTTCAGCTGTGCTGCTCTTGTTTCTTTTGGAATACTCTGAGCTGGTTCTCCCCTTTAGGAGGGAGAGTTATGAGCAAATGGCTTTTCAGGTATCTCCAGCACAAATTGGATCCTTAACCAAGAGCCCATGCCTGCAGTTATACACAAATATAACTGTTCTGTTCTGTCTGGAATGTTCCCCCACATCTTCAGGTGGTCAGCTTCTTCTTGAGCAGGTCTCTTGAGACTTTCCATGACTACCCTGTCTTTAGACTACTTTAGGAGCCCCACCAATCATAGTCACATCCCTGGATTTTACTCTCTTATTTGATATACCATTATCTGAAATTATCTTGTTTACTTGCACATGCCACAAAAGCAGAGAACTTCTCCATCTTGTTCCCAACACCTCGATCATAGTGGGGAATTAATTATTTCAGAAGGAAGAGGACTATTTTTTGGCCCTGGTGAATAGGAGTTCAGGCCTCTCTAATGGTGTATCAGAAACCCTAACCCTCCTCCATAAATCTTTGAAAAGATAGGTGTGAAACGACCAGTTTTTGTTTGTTTGTTTGTTTTAATAATGGGAAGTTTAAGGAAGATCCTAATGACCTTAAGGTTTCACCAGCCCTCAGTTTTTAAAATTCATAGCCCCTTGATGACTGATGAGCAGGAGTTTTATGGAAGCATCATCGAGGCTCACGGGCTCTTGGCAGTTGTGGGTATGTGAAGCGTGAGCAGAAGCGTGAGTGTAGGTACACAAATACGCTTCTTTGTGCTCATGGACGCATGTGCCTGTCATTTTCAAATTTGCTAAAGTGCATTTTCTCCAAAGGGAGTGAGGGCTGTTGGGCCTGAAATAGGGAACACCAGGACCGTAAGATCAAATGCTTTGAAAGTGGCTGTGCCAACGCTTTTTGCTAATTAAAGAATGTTAGGACAATCCACGAGCAGCAGTAAAGGGCGCCCCATTACCTCGCTTTATGGAGAGTCGGGTAAATTTAAAGGCAGCTATAAATATCCCACTGAGCGCCAGAGCAGTCAGTGGGCCCCTGACTGGGCCACGAGAGGAGCCCAGAGGTTCCTCCCAGGGTCCTTATCTCTGTGAGCTGTCAGTCCCCAGATTTTGCGTGGCTAAAGAACAAATAATTCCATCCACAGACTCTTAATTTAAAACACTGTGGGGGGGGCGGTGTGGAGAGGGGAGCAGACAGCTGTGTGGAGAGTCTGACTGGGAGCTTGGCCACCTGGGTCCTTCTTCAGCTTTGCTATTGACTTTCTGTCCCTTTCGCCTTGAGGAAAGATGATTTTTCTCATGTTGTGACTCCCATTTTCCTTGACCATGGGTGTGTCACAGGATTTGTTTAAAGAACAGTCACATGGCTTAGGTCTGTTCTCCAAGGAATATTCTAGGGCCCCTTGTGGAGCAAGCAGCTTCCTGCTTCAGAGGATACCTTATAGTTTAGAGAGAGTGAACAAGATCGGAACACAATTTTCTATACTTACCCTCGAACATTTCTGACTGAATTTAAGAAACATACTCACTTTGGAACATTTTCTGTGTTTTTAATCTGTTCAGTTTGGCTTGCAACCTGTTGTCCTTTTCTGCTGCGTCTTGTAGGTGCCTCATGGCCTCCCAGCCATTCTAATCCCCCCCGTTCATAGCATAGCACCAAGTTGGCACTGCCTTCTCTCTGCCAGGCTTCTTGATCTGTTCTTTAGTTTCTTTGTGGATCAGCATTTTTTGGCCATCAAGCTGCCTCACGCAACTCATTGTTTTCAGTTTTACGCTGTCAGCTTCAGCTATAGCTCGGGTTCTCTTCCTTGCGGCTGGTGTGGCCTCGGTTCATCATCCAGTACTGGTCTGGTGAGGTGGGTTCATTTGTCTCATCTAAGGAGCTTCTGAGGGAGACTTGGAGGATCCCAAATGAGAATGAAAATGCGGGCTTGAATTTTGTCTCTCGGTGGCTGTTGTGACCATCCTCAGCCTACCCCCTCTGTCAGCCAAAGGCCAGGCTCTTACCCTTAGAAGCCTCGCCTGGAGCCCACACCACTGGCTTCCCCATGAGTCATGGAACGACCGATGGGTGGGTTGGCTGACACCCAGGTTCCTGGAGGCCACCTTCCTTTTTCATTGCATGAGCCTGTTCAGGAGTGAGATCTCCCCAGCCCCCAGCCGGCTCTTAATCTGTGGTTGTAGATGCAGTTCTGACTGCACATGCTTCCAGTGGAAATCACCTTTACATCTAGAGGAACTAGGGGTGAGTGAATGTGAAGTAAGGGAAGCTAGGCCCTTTAGCTCTTCTAGCAGATGTGGAGGGAAGAATTCCCCCGTTTGTTGGTTGGTTCATCTGCCCATCCTAGCCATACTGTCTCTCTGTGTTTCACGTCTGGCCTCTCTCACACACAGTTCTGAATTTGGCCACAACGGATAGGTAGATTTGTTTGTTTTTACACAAGGGTAACAGGTCCACCTCATTCTCCTTTACCCCAGAATGCTACCCACCCTCCACCCCCGCACCTTGGCCAAGAATCGCTGTCTTTTCAGTTTTTCCTCGCTACCAGCCAGGAATGCTAAGCAGCATGCTCTTGGGAACCTGTCGTGTTGGTCTGCTTGAAACTATTTTTCTGAAGGACACCAGACTGAAATGGCTCTGCCTCTGATAAGAGGTGCTGAAGCCCCGCTTCTGTGGGACCACCAGCCGGGGATCTGGGCGTCTCCTACCGTGATGCCTGGAGGCCAGCCACCTGGCTAGAAGAGCCCCCATTCTGTATCTCTGTCTTGGTGTCTGGGGCCAGTTTGTGTGATAGCCCAGTGAAGCCGCTTGATTTGTATTCAGTGCACAAGCCCTTAAAAAAAAAAAAGTCTGAGAGGAGCCCTGCCAGCCAATAACTCTGAAAGGATTCTTTGTGTAAGTGAGCGGTCTCTGGGCTGGACACCCTTCCTGCTCCACCCCCCCTCAACTGGCCTCTCTGGCCTAGTGACTCGGTGGTGCTGTAGAACTGGCCTGTGGGGGTCGCTCCGCAAGGGGAGACCATCTTGGGATCCCAGGCGCACAGGGCAGCTTCATCTCCGTCCTTCCTGTCCTGGCATCTGACAGTCTGCCTCCCAGTGCCAGTCCATGGGATCCATTCAAGGCCATGTGTGCACACGAGCCAGTAAGTGAAAAAGAGAGAGAAGAATATGAAAAGACCAACCAACCAACAAGGCCGGGGCATTCTAATTCTTCCCTCTAGCGGAAACCTCCGAGAAGAAGATGGGGCCTGTGTCCAACACTCCACTCCAGTGGGGCCCTGCCCAACAGAGGGCAGGACCCTCTGTTGGCCTGAGCCTTCTGATTTCCTAACCGATTAAAGCAGTCTTTTCCTCCCACTGTCTGTAAAAGGACAGAAATGAGACCCCCTGCCCTGTACCCCCGGGAGCTACCGGGTAAACGTCTTCATCAAATTGAGACTAAGAGGAACTCCTGCTCTGATCGGAGCCCAGGCTAGCCTCTGGCCTTCAGCACCGCCATCTGCAAGCCTTCCCCATGTTCAGAGCAGCCTAAGGGATGGGCTTCCTGCCAGCTCCTCTCCATCTGAGTCTGTCTCTTTAAGAATGGTATTTGTTATTAATGAGTTTTCTAAACACGTAACCTTCACTTGCTTGCTTCGGTCAATAAGACCATTCTTGTTAAATACTGTTTTCTAGGAAGGAGAAGAGTTCAGTAGGTGTTGAGGGATTTTTCTTAAGACTCACATGGGAGCCTGGAGGACAGTGGTACTGGCACCAGAGGGCTGGGGGTTTCTCAGTCTTTGGGAGGGGTCTGACACATATATCTCTGTTAGGCTGCGTTAGTTTGTGAGAGAAGCCGAAAGGTGGCTGAGCTTTGGCCCATCGTGTGGCCCATCTCAGAGCTGCGCCTATCTCCCCATATTTCAGTGTCCCTGGGTTTCTCATTCTGGTTCCACCTTTGCCAGGGTTAGAAACCGCTTTGTCTTGTTTTTAAGATACTGCTCAAGGGCCTGATGGTCAACTGTTAGGACAAAAATGTCAAAACACATGGTTTCCCCATATTAGCCCGCTGAAATAATTGTACTTGTTCTAAACATTGTACTTATACTAAACTTAGAAGCTCTTCTGAAGGGTGCCCGTTAAATAGGACCGTGTAACCAGACAACTTTTAAAATCTGTTTCTTTAAAAAACCTCTAGGAAGGGCTGTGAGCCTGAGAGGGGCTGTGTCAGGGACCAAAGCTAACAGAGTAGGGTCTCCTGCACTGGCCCCAGCTCAGCTTATCCTTGGGAACGTTTGGTCCCCAAAAGAAACGGGGATGTGGCCCCACACAGTGACCCACCCACAGACTCAGTGCTGTCACATGGGGATTCGTGGACAAAAAAACCAGTGAAATATTTCCATTTGGCTGAAGGGAGGTTTTTCCCAGGCCACCTCCCATCTCCAGGGCCCCTCCACCTCACCAGGACCTGTGGCACTTGTGGTTGGTGTGTTAATCACTTCTCCACACAGCGCCGTCAAGGAGCTGTGTGGCCCTGATGGGTGGCACAGAAAGATTTATTCAGGCCCCATCCACCAAGGGACAGGCAGGCTCCCGAAGAGACAAACTCTGTGGACAAATACAGCCCTGCCTGTTTCAGAGATCTTTGTCCCCTAGAGCAGGTCAGGTGTGAGCAGAGACTCTGAAACCAGTGACTTGGAAGCTGGTTACCAAGGAATATTCTTCATGGGCCCTGTGCATGTACAACGTGCTTGTTTTTGTATGCCTTCCCAGTTCTCGCCTTGCTGGAATCATTTGTTGTTTTTCTCCCAAAGAAGGTAATAAAAGGGGTTTAGAATAAGGGATGGGCTGATCTTCCCTTGCTTCTAACCTCCCCCACCTTTCATTCCTCCTCTCCTACTCCCGGACTTACCATTTAAGAGAACCTTCGACAAGGAACTTGGGATGGCCTTGCTGTCGTCCTCAGGTATAACAGCCCATTTCCCTTCAGTCCTTCCTTTCTTTTTCCCCAGGGCTCACATGGAGTAGAAGGAACGAATCTGCTTCTGGATTGATGGGTCTCACTCAGTCACTGCATACATTGGTCTTGTGGCCTGCTAATGCCATTTGAGTTTCTAAAAGCCTTACTTTGCAAATCCACTTGTGTCCTGGGTTTAGCTTCTGATTACAGGATTAGCAGAGATTATACAGTCTGTCTGATGTCTTCTGCAAGCTTTATAGATTGGAAGCTAGAGGCGGAGATGGACTGATGGGGGAAAAGGGAAAAAAGAAAAGGGATCTCATGTAGAGAATTGGTGTGGTGTCAGTCCTGATATTTGAACAGAACCAGTTATGAATCTGGAAACCTAGATATTCTCTTCATATCTTGCTTTCCTACTCCACTTGTGTCCTCTTTTCTAGACTGACTTTTCCTCACCCTGACTCCTCCTCCTCTTCCCCACCCCAGTTGTTGCACCAGAATAGAGCTCTGAACCGATGCTGTGGGTGGCACCCTTTACCAAGAGCTTTCCTGACATCAGCCATTCCTATGGCCTCCACCTTGTCAGTTCTCATTAAATGGCAACTCTTCAATTGTACATTGAGCACCCTGAGACCCTGGGGGCGGGGGGGCGGAATGACAGAAATGGGTTTGGGACGCAGAACACCTGTGACTCAGAAACATTAGGGAGTGCTAGTTTTGTCGTGGAGATTAAAGAAGACACATTAACTATGGGAAAGGCACATAGGTCACTTTAGGCTATAGGTGTCTCATGCTGCAAGTAATAGACCAACTATGCTGGAGACCAACCTCACATAGAAGAAGGTCAGTCCCAAAGTAGGGTAGTTCCAGGGTGGGTTAGTTTAACTGAGATGCGGCCCCAGGTCAGCCTCAGGTACCTTAGTTCTTTTCCTCTTCTCTGTTGAGCCATTCCCTCAGCGTGACCACAGTTCTTTCTTGGCTGCAAGATGGTTGCCATGGCGCCAGGCTATGGCATGCCCACACACCAATCTCCAAAGTCAGGAGAAGCAGGAGTGTCTTATTTCTGCATCTCTTTTTAAAAGCAAAGAAGTCCTTCCCCACATGCCTCTCACCTGACTTCCTCTCCTATCTCACTGTCCAGATTTGGACAACAGTACTAAACTGTGGGACCAGGAAAGAGAACTCTGCTCCCCAGCCCCAGTTATGGACTAAGACCAGGTACTCAAAGGGTCCATGAATTTGGATGGGAGAAAATTATCTCTTTATTTTTATTAACCTCTAACTCAAAGTTAACATGTCCTTTGAATGTGAATGTAAGCCAAAAATCATAGTAAAACTAGCGTACCTATGATTTTATCATCAATGGAAATCACAAGTAATTTTATATCATGTTGCAGGAATTTCAACATTGTGTTGACTCTTTTCACTGCCTTGAGATTTTAGATGTCAGACCTACTCCTCAATCTTGTTATTTGGTGTGTTAATGAAGAAGTACATATATTGACTAAATCCTGACGTGGGTGGGTTTTGGTTTTTTTTTTTTTAATGTTGTAATAACTTTCAGTGTAATTGATTTCCTTTGTAATCCTATGTGTTTTAATTAATGTATCCAAAAATACTATTCTATAAAGAAGTGCATAGGTTTCCCTCAACTGTCAGCAAGTCCCAGGGCACAAAAAATAAGTTAGATCAGTTTGTGTTTTCCTGAGTCACATGCAGAAATCCCAGGGAAAAAGGGCAGAGACTTGCCAGCAGGGAGAAGGGGAAATGGCTATTGAGTGGCAGCCATCAGACCTTCCCACAGCCGGTGCCTATAGACTCAGGCAGCCAAAGTGCCACCAAGTGGTTCCAGCCCTGCTGTTGGCCAGCTGCATTTAATTTACAGCCGGATCTCCCGAACTTCAGGTGTCCATTATACCATCTATGTGCCATTGCCAAGTCCAGATATCCTCTATACTCTTATCTCCTTCATATTTTTCTTTAAATCACCCTGTTCTTTCTGAAACTATTTTAAAAGGAACTTTTTTAAATGGAAGCACATCACTGATCGTAAATGAAAGGAAATTTTAAAAATGAATACAGAGACTGCAGATGAGTGTTAGTGAATTCTGGCTAAATCCTCCTTGCCTGCGAGGCTCTGAGCCTGAAGTCCACTCTGTTTTTCTTAGAGATGCTAAAGGCAGGTTAGCAGTAAACCAGAACTGCTTCTTAACTCAGTTTGTGATCATCATTCCACGTCCTGTCACTGCCCCACCTAAAACAATTTAGTCCCTTGGAAAAAGCAGGGTGATGATAGACGCTTCATTTTCCAGCTGAGTGACTCTACCTGCAAAGGGAATGAGGTTAAGCCTGACTTAGTTTTCATGAACATGTCATCTCTTAATAATCACTTCTTTCTAAGAACTCACAAACTGCATTTCAACCACTGCTTCTGGGACTTGGTCCAGGACAGACTTAAAGCTCTCTTACCTGCAAGTTCATGGACTTCACCATCTTTCCTTTTCTTTGCTCCATGCTTTTGTCCCTTTTTAAAGGTCAGACTAGAATTTGCCTGTCTCCTTTCTGGCAGCATCTCATCTGTTCTTGGGGACCCATCAACTACCGGTGAATTGATGAGGCTTGATGTTACTCAGTGGGACTTGAGCAGGGAAGACATCAGTTTTGGAATCTAGTGGCAGAAGAGACAACCCCTCTTGGCAGAGCCCCAGAGCTCAGAGAGAAACAAATAGGGGAGCAGAGCCCTAAAATCAGAAGGCAAGGGCCTGTACCAGAATCATTTTGGCCCTGGTCCCAGCAGGCAAGGAACACACCAAGGGGATTGAAGTGGGTGTGCAACTTTGGGTGCAGAGCCAAGAGTTGGAATGGGAGTGTTTAAGAGCTGGAAGGAAGCTCAGAAGTCTAATCCCACCCCTCACACCCAGATGAAATCGCAAACCCAGTGAAGTTAAGTGATTTACCATAAAGTCATATAGCTAGCGGCAGAGATGAAATGAGAACCCCCTACCCTGAGCTATTTTCACTTTTTTTTTTAATTTACTTATGATTTATTTATTTGGCTGTGCCAGGTCTTGGTTGTGGCATATGGAATCTTTAGTTGCAGCACTCAAACTTTTAGCTGCAGCATGTGGGATCTAGTTCCCTGACCAGGGATCGAACCTGGGCCCCCTGCTTTGGGAACGTGGAGTCTTCGCCACTGGAGCACCAGGGAAGTCCCTACTTTCATTCAGTCTTTAAGTCTCTAAAAGCACACTGTCCTCCGTCCACTCACAGTGTGGAAGCAGATCTGCAGTCACTCTCCCACCCTCCCCTCCTCTACCCTCTCCTCCCCCTCTCCTTCCGCTTTCCTTGCGGGTCTTGTTTGACCCTTTTTCCCTGTTGCTCTGGTCCTCTCTCTTCCTGGCATATCTCCAGGCCCTCACCCTTGCCTGCAGTGCTGCTTCTCCCGAGCCCTCTCTCATTCCTGGGGCCTTCCAGGGCTGGTCTTGAAGCTGAAAGAGAGGATGCTTTTTCATGTCATGTCAACCTCTGTGCCCCCATCCACCTCTCCTTAATGTGATGGGGTTGCTGGTGGGCCTGTTTATGATGAGAGATGAGGAGGAGACCCCCACCCGAGAGGGTTTGGGGAGAGCACGCCTTCCATCTCCTCCTCTCTTACCTCCCCTGGAAAGATTCTAGCTGTCAAGTGTGGTGGGGCCTGGGGGCTGCGCTTCTCTTCTTTCCTGTTCATCTCCGGACCTCGGAGAACACAGGCAGCAGAAGCTCTGGGTGCACCGGGATGAGACCACAGCTGCAATTTCCCAGCCCTGAGTTAGAACCAGCAGTGATTTTTTTTTTTTTTTTTAATAATTTAGGCAACCCCGTGGTGAAGGACAGGCTGACACTTGCTGACCATGCTTTTACAGCCTTTTTCCTGGAACCGTTAGTCGTTTGCGTGTTTACACGCTGAGTGTGCCTTGTGGGCATGTTTGTGTGAGAGCCTGCACTGACATCCCTGGAGTAGGCCTTCTACAGAACGTCTCAACTGAGACACTTTTCTTAACGGTTTGAAACGGCAAATGTTATTGTCTTTGAGTTAAGTGGTTCAATTAACGCTGATTGGAAAGAGTGGGATGAACTGGGGAAACGCACTGGCTGTTTGTAACAGCCTCGGGAATGGAGGGAAGGAGAGAAGGTGTCACCGACTAAAACAGCTCCCAGGGGCTGGCCTGTCCCTCTGTGTGGCTGGAGGAGAGAGCTTCCGGGACCGATTTTGGGTTTGGGGTGCAAGTTGTTGTTGTTTAGTCAATAAGTCTTGTCTGACTCTTTTGCAACCCCATGAATTGTGGCGCACCAGGCTCCTCTGTCCTTGGGATTTCCCAGGCAAGAATATAGGACTGGATTGCCATTTCCTCCTCCAGAGGATCTTTCCAACCCAAGGATCGAACCTGAGTCTTCTGCATTGGCAGGCAGATTCTTTACCACTGAGCCACTAGGGAAGCCCTTTGGGGGCAAGAACAGGAAGTTGTTCGAGGAAGTAAGTGTATCATCTCTGCTGTTATAAGTGATCTTTCATTCTCCATATACAGTATTCGCCACTCTGAGGTGTGTCCCCTCTGCCGACTGGCTTGGCCCGATAGTCAGGATGCACACTGGTTTGCAGTCCTTCCAGCTCTCCACGTGGGTTCTTGTATGTCCGTCCTTCTGTCCACCAGAGACCTTGGAGAGAAGGTTAACTGCACCGCAAAGCAGAGCTTCCAGGCAGCTTCGGGGATTTCCATGGCACAGTCCTTCCTGGGGGTAGAGTTGGGGCCAGAAACCTTTCTTTGTGAGTCTGTGCCTTCCCCAGTCTTTCCTCTTTACCCCCTTTTCTCTGCTGCCCTAACACCAGCAGATCCAGCATCATTTCAAGCCCCAGAGCTTTTCATTCCATCTTCCCCTCCAGGTCAGAGTTTCCCGGCACCGTGGAGGGCTCAGTGATTGATCTGTCACTGTGCCTCATCCCCCAGAAGGTTTTCTCTTTCTGCTCTGGATAAAAGAAACAAGACCCGGCTGCTCCGGCCTTTCATCTCCCAGCCCTCACTCTCCCTGGCCCTTCCTCTCATAGCTACTCACTTCCCCAAGCTCCCCTGTTCCTCCAAGGCCTTCCAAGGAGGACAGGTTTCTCTTCAGTTGCCATCCTGACACAAGGCCCATCAGTTCCCCTCTTCCTTCCATTCCCTCTTGAGTCCACCATGGTTCCAAGCACCCTCTTCCTCTCGACTCACTCTGAAGACCAGAAGCCCAGAGCTTCCTGTCTGCCACCATGTTAGTACAACAGGATGGTGTGATTGTTGGCAATGAGGACTTAGGAATCAGAGGTCCACTTTTGAATTCCAGCCCGGTCACATACTAGCTGCATGGCCTTACAGAGAAGCACCTAACTCATCAACCTTTAGTTTCCTCTTCCATAAAACTGAGATGATATTAGTAAGCAGAGTTATAAGAGGAAAGTCACCCGAGAGCCCTGGAGCGCAGGAAGGGAGAGAATCAGTCAGGGAAACAGTGCTTCTCTGCAGGTGATGTGAAGGTAAAAGAGATTCTGGGCCGATGTCTTAGGGTCATTGAAAGAAAGCTTTACTAAAACCAGGGAGGCCATGGTAAACACACACATAGGAAAGGCTTGCCAGAGAGCACTGCATTCTGTATTTTCCAGAAGGATTAACCTCAGGGACACCTCTATCCCAGATAGATAGCCTCGGGTACCACATGGTTGGTCCCAGCCCATCTCCAAGAGAAGGCTGAATCAAGAGCTAGTGTGCATGCACATGTGAGACAGGCATGAACAGAAAGAGATGTTTATCCAGTTTTCACTCTTTTCTTTCTCTCTTTCCTCTTTTCTGTATGTGGAGGGTTCTTCTATTTGAATGCCCCTAAGGAAACAGACAATGTTTGCAAAAACCACTGTTCTCTGACCATCTTTAAAAAGACATTTTTATATCATGTTTAAACAGATTGAGTCAGAGTGATCCAGCAGATCCTGAAGAGAAAAGTCAAATGAAAAAAAAAAAAAAAGATAAGTCGAATGAGATTCCCCACACCTCACCATCTTCCACTCCCACCCCCCACCCCCATAAGCCACCGTCACATGGAGAAAAGGCCTCTGCAAGTTTCTCATTCACTGACTTGAGCAGTTCAGTTACTTCATCATAGCAAGGAGATCATTGCTACCAAACCATCCAGAAACAGGACCTTATAGCCATGTAACATTCAAGGAGCTGGACTCTGGGAGAGTCCCACATGCCCCTCAGATGCCATGGGAACAGACTTTGAACAAAAATCTATTTCAGCCTCCAGTTCCTGGCTCAATTTTTTTTTTTTTTTGGTCCTCTTTCACACCATTTCCCCATGGTCTTTGGGCCCAGGTCCCTCTTCCATTCATCATGTCTCCTGCAAATCCACTTTCTGTGCTGCTGCCAAGTTCCTTTTCTGCATTCCCACAGCCATCTACCTGTGACCCAGCCAGCCCTCCCCAGAGAGTTCCTATAATTATCTGAGAGAACCAGTGTTCCAAGAAGATAGGCAGAGCTGCCGATATGAGGGGCCCTAGGAGGGGACAGAGCCAAGTCAGCCCTCCCGAGCTGAGGAAGAGCATCATTGCTGAGATGTTTCTAAGCTCGTCTCTGCCTCATCTGCATTTTTAGTGTAGACTTGTGCCCCAGATCCACCTCTGGGTCCATGTAAGAGGCAGGAGCGTCACTCACCTGAAAGCTGAAATAGGAAAGCTCCCAGAGGGTGGTGTTCAGACCTGGTCCTTCCCTGCTTCTGCCTGCTGTGCTGTGCCTCCAGGGCTTCCCACGGGCTCCCACCACAGGGTTCTCCCTCTCAGCATGCTCAGACTGTAGCTCACCAGGCTCCTCAGTCCATGGAATTCTCCAGGCAAGAATGCTGGAGTAGATTGCCATTTCCTTCTCCAGGGAATCTTTCTGACCCAGGGACCAAAACCACGCCTCCTGCGTTGCAGACAGATTCTTTACCAGTGGGCCACCTGGAAAGCCCAAGTGGATTCACCAAATCCTTACTTATGGAGCATCTTGGAGCCACAGTGCAAGTTTCAGTTTCTGCTCCTGGGTCTGTCTGCCCTTCTTGAGATTTAGGGGAAAGCCCTGCAGGCTGACTTACCACATTTGAGATGCACAAGATTGTGTTCTGCTCGGACAGAAAATCAAGGTTCAAAATTTCTTACAAGTATGGAGAAAGATGGGCTGCAACTTACAAGGTGAAATGTAATTTACCAGTTGTAACAAATACAGAGTGCTTTTTTAAGTTCAAAGGAAAAAAAAAAGTCAGTTACACAATTACAAGATGAAGGTGACCTATCTTGATCGCAGTTCATTTGAAAACTACCCCAGGGCATTTTGTTTACTACAAACCGTGTACTAACAACAGTGTGAAATGATTGATAAAAATGGCTGCAATAGAGAACAGTGTGAATCAAAAAAGGTGATTATTTGGATGTGTTTAAGCAACTTCTGGGATTCTGTGTTCAGTTTTTAAGAGCATTTTTTATTAAGTTGAGGAGCATTCCTAGGAAGAGACCAGGTGGTATAGAGGGTGGGTGGGATCCAGGTGCAGGGAGTAATAGAAGTGAAGAAACAGAATAAATGTTAATAATATGAATGGCTGTCACATGCAGGGAGCAGGCACTTTTGGGGGGCTTGCTACACACCATGCTGGTCACTCACACCGGAGTCTTTTGTCACCTACTTCTCAGAGCAGCCTTCAGAGCTGAGAGGTGTTTGGGCTCAGGGAGCTTTCCCACAACTACCCACAGGTAAATAAGAAAAAGGGATCAGACTTGTTCCAGATTGCTCCAGACTCCAAATAAGAGGAAACACAGGCTGAATTTGAAAGACAACTTCTAAATAGTGGAATAGACTCTCTTTAAGAGAGTTCCCTGTTGGGGAATATTTTGCTAGAAGCGGACCATTTCCCGGGAGCGTGAGGAAGATGTCTGGATAGGGGAGGAGACTGAGATGACCTTTGGTTCAGATGGGGTGTTCTGTAATTTCCGTGGGCTGAGTGCAGCATCTGATACAGGGGGACTGCTGGGCATGGGAGCGGGGGCGGAGACTAGGAATGTCAGCTTGCCCTCTCTCCTGCTTTTGCTTTGCTTGGCCATTTATACCAGCCTTCACCTAGTGCCCCTTTTTGCTTGTCTTCCCACCCAAGAATGGGCATTTTGAGGAGGCTCCATTCTGCCTCCTCTCCCTCACTGGTATAGTCTGCTCTGCAGCAGCATCCCCCAAGGGGGGTGTGGCCATCCTGGCTCCAGACAGAACTGTCTTCCAAGCTGAGATGTTGACGAGGTCTGTGTATGTGTCTGCATGCTCACACTGCAGCCTGATCGATGCCTGTCAGAGCTCGGCATCAGAGTGACAGCTGCACGCCTGGCTGTTTGCTGAACACCACTCGTCCGTCAAGGGAAATCAGACGAAATCCATCTCCTTGTCCAAAGCCTGGCCTGATGAGCTGTGCCTGGAATGCCAGTCTTATATCCCACCCCACTTTGGGGCCTTTCCCAGTCCCCTGGGACTTCAGAGTTACAACAATGGGTCCCCTGGGGCAGGAGATTTATAGTCGGTGAAATGATGTGAAGAGACCAATCCCAGCCCCTACCCTTTAGGAACTTCCCATTTAGAGCTGGTGGCTGCTGTCTGGGCAGCACAGGTCTAATGCATACAGAATTGACCCACAGTTACCTTGAACTGATTGACATAAAAATAGGGCATAAATCAAATGGATTGGACTGAAAATGTTGCAGATGTGTTTTGAGCAGAGTTGTAGACAACGGGTGGGGAAGGGTCTCCTTAAAAGCTCTCATTAGAGAGGCAGTTATGGGGTTTTTAAGGCTTTCAAAGTGTTAAGGACAAGTTTTAGCGAAGGTTCTGTGTTTGTAAACCACGTGGGGCTGCACTGTCACCCTGTGTCTTGGCAGGAAGCTAGCTAGCAGCTCCTCTCTGCCCTCCCTAAGCCTGTACAAGCCAGTACCTGAAACTTCAAAAAGACCCTCTGTAGTCTGCCCCCCCTGCCACTCCAGCACTTCCATTTCCCAGGGCTGCTGGCCCTGAAGTGCAGAACTCTACCCTGCTCCCCACCTCCGTCCCAGGGCACTTTCCCCCTTGCCTGCCCTCCCATCAGGGGTCTGAATGACTCACAAGTGTCAAAGGAAGTGGTTGCAGGAAGTCAGTCACTTTAGAAGGCTATATATATATATATATTATTTTTTTCCCCCAGTAGCTAGAAGACTATGGAGCAGGAAATTGTTCAGAAGACAGAAGTGGGATGTCTGAATGGCAGTGGAAGGAGGTTTGCCCAGGAGCAAGAGGATGGAGCAGAGTGATGAGGGTAGAGAGGGGGAGGGTTGCAAAGCCCGCCAACAGAGGATGGGGACCCTGGATGAAGGGGAGCCTAGGGAGAAGCCAGCGTTTGAGTGGCTCCTGCTGCTGCCGGTCCTCCCAGGGCCTTTCCCACTCAGGAAGGATGCTCGGGTATTGCCCTCCTGGGGGTACACCCAAGGGAATCAGCCCCAGCTCAGGCCTCCTCGTCCGGAGCTGCTCTACTTCAGCTAGCCAAGCGCTCCTCCACCCCAGGCCTGGAGAGTACAGCAGTCAGAGCTTTATTGCCCACACACAGGAGCCGCTCTGCAATAAAAGAAAATAAACCAAGGTAATGGGAATGGCTGGTGCAGGGGGCAGGCCCCCGGAGAGCTGGGCCGGCCGCTGCCTGTCTTCCTTGCACCACTGAGCACCATTAAGGCTGCTGTCAGTAAGTCATCTGCAGTCCCCCTGGGCCTCCTTTCTGGGGCCAAGTGAGTGACCTCCGCCGTGGTCAGTCATAGCAGCAGCATATACACACTCGCATACTGGTTCAGGCTCCGCTGACCACTCCAGGGGCAGTAAGGCAAGGGCTGGAGAGAGGCGATTTTACCTCCTCATACAAACTGACCTCAAGAGAAACCTTGAGATTATAGCCCCTGCTGTCCTGTACGTGGGGTGTAAGTGCTTGGTAACCCAGAACTGGGGCTTCCCTGGTAGCTCAGCTAGTAAAGAACCTGCCTGCAATGCAGGAGACCCTGGTTCGATTCCTGGGTTGAGAAGATCCCCTGGTGGCTCAGATAGTAAAGAATCCACCTGCAGTGTGGGAGACCTGGGTTCAATCCCTGGGTTGGGAAGATCCCCTGGAGGAGGGCATGGCAACCCAGTATTCTGGCCTGGAGAATCCCCATGGACAGAGGAGCCTGGCGAGCTACAGTCAGTCCAGGGGGTCGCAAGGAGTCGGACAGTATATGAGAATGAAAGTTAAGGAGTAAATAGCTTTCTTATTAAAGTAAAAAAAAAAAGAAATTACTCAAAATTAAAAAAAAAAGAGTCGGACAAGATGGAGCATCTATGCACAGCAACCCAGAACTAGGTGCGCGAGATGGAGTCGAGGGACCCAGAAATGCCTGAGGGGAAGCAGAGGGAGGCCCCAGCACCTGGCCTGCTGTCCCCCAAGGTCCCTGCCTCACACGTACACTGTTCTCCACAGCAGATATTTATGCCTTGCACGGAGGTTGGCGTCAGCAGTGGTTCAGAGTCTCCAATAATTTTCCTTTTGTCATGCAGCGTGTCTGGCCCTTTGACCAGAGAGCTTTTAAATTCCTCCTTCCTAGCCCTCTTTCCTCACCCACTTCTCCCAGGCTCCCCCATCCCCGGCTAGATCCCAACTGGTTACTGAGTCTCAGCTTCTCCCCAACACAGTAGACACTAAATCTTCCCTGCCTGCCTCTCGACCCACCATCATTTCCCGAGCTCACCTACGCCCATGAATGCTTAATTTAAAACTTCTGCTGCCTTTTGGCAGCTTGTAATTCTGAGGCCGATTTCAGCCGAGGAGACAAAATGGGCTGATGAATGTATGCAGAAAGGTGAGCAGAAAACCATACACAGCGTCTCTGTGGTGTGGGGACAGGCTTTCTTAACCATTTACTTTAATAAGATGGATATCTACAGTGGAGAGTTATTCTAATAGGATGGATATCTGCCTGATCTATTGGCCTGCAGGATGGTTATGAGTTTTAAATTTCCTCATCTCTGCAGCAATAGATTCTCTGGGCTTTTCAATTATAAACTTAGTTTTCAGTTGGGGAAGCCAGAAGGATTTTGTTTCGGTCAGAGGACTAAAAAGGCAGCTTCAGTCGGGGGCTTAGGAGACAGTCGGGCAGGAAGGTGTGCCAGACTAACCTTATCCTTCATCTTACCTTCTCCACCACCCGCACCCTCCTGGACTCTAGCCTGACCACCTCCAGAGGCAGGCCCAAGAGAGTGGGTTCCGGCCCGGCCCATGGCTCTCCCAGTCGATGGGGGAGGTGGTGATGAGTTCCCCACTGCTGGGCTCATGCTGAGCAACCAACAGAGGAGAGATGCAGCGAATCCCAGAGGGTAATGAGCCCAGAACACCACTGACTGGAGTGCTCAGCATGGGATCATTGGGAAGATGAGCTTGGGCAGATCTGTGCCGGGGGAGTCTTGGCTTTCTTAACGACTTTCTTTCTCTCTACTGACACATCACCCCTCAGCCCACGAGCAGAGCAGACAGGGCCAGCAGGAAGATGGATTCCTGCTCTCTCCAGTCCACTTCGGGCCTTTCTCATCCTGCCTTCCTCGCCCGCCCCCAGCCCCTAATGGGCCTCCCACTCCCTGGGTCAAGGCTCCAGAAACCGCTTAGACTTCTGGGAGTGCCACGCTCCTGGAGGTCAGAGACTGTTCAGCCCACTGGTTAGTGGCGAGAGCTGGGCTCTGCATTTAGGCAGGGCTGGGTTCAAGTCTGTCTTCTGTACTTGCCAAATGACCTTAGATAATTTCTTTAACCTCTCTGAGCCTTCATTTCCTTATCAGAAAAGTGAGACTAAAAATAACCACTGCATAAAAAGGTGGTGAGGATTAACTAAGGCAACAGGCACGACTGTGAACCTAATTCAGTGTGTGGCACACGGCAGTTGCCCAGTAAATATTAATTCCCTCTTCCCTCAAATAAGGAACTATTGGCCTTTCCTTCAGATGTAGAAATGGAAACTGCAGTCCCTTCTTGCCTGGGGCATGTGTGATCCACCCCCTGTGCAGCCTGACTATCCGATAGAACCTGTGTGCAGGGCAATAACTAGAAAGGTATAGCCATAATGTGGCAGGTCCTCAGAGCAAGCCTCTGCCCCAGATACTATATGCAGGGACTGTATTTGGATTAGTAATAAAGGAAAGAAAGGCCTTGTTTCTCTTCAATAATCTTCCTCTTATGTCCTTTGAATCAAACAGCCTTAAAAGCCAAGGCAAATCAATAGATGAGTGCCAGTGATTGGCATCTGGATTTTCTTTTCATTTAATTCATTTACTAAACATCTACTGACTTTCCACTGTGTCAGGCGCTGGGCTAGGAATTGGGACCACAAAGTCAAGTAAGCTGTGTTTTTTGCCATCAAGGAGTTGGCAGGCTCAAGGGCTCAACAACTGAGTACAGGGTGATACGTGCTCTGCAACTCACAGGATTCTCTTAGAGTACAACCGGGGATTCCGGAAAGGAGTATTGCTTGGGCTGATTTTTTAAGGATAAGTAGGCATCGGCCAAGCCGAGGGTAGAAGAAGGACGTGGATTTCGGAGAAAGAGACCAGTGCATCAGTTAGGAATTGCAGTCAATTGCTGATATAGACCACATTTGCTTAAACAAGATTAAAGTTTACTTCTTTTTTTTTTATAAATTTATTTATTTTAATTGGAGGCTAATTACTTTACAATATTGTAGTGGATACATTGACATGAATCCACCATGGGTGTCCATGTCTTCCCCATCCTGAACCCCCCTCCCACCTCCCTCCCCATCCCATCCCTCAGGGTCATCCCAGTGCACCAGCCCTGAGCAGCCTGTCTCATGCATTGAACCTGGACAGGCGATCCGTTTCACATATGATAATATACATGTTTCAATGCTATTCTCTCAAATCTTCCCACCCTGGCCCTCTCCCACAGAGTCCAAAAGACTGTTCTATACATCTGTGTCTCTTTTGCTGTCTCACATATAGGATTATCTTTACCATCTTTCTAAGTTTTCTTCTTTCTTGTTAAAAAGAAAAAGTCCAGATATAGGCAGTCCTGAACAGGTACAGCAACTCCCAGTGTCAGCAGAGATCCAGGCCCCTTCATCGCCCTGCTCCACCCTCCTTAACACATGGATTCTTTTCCCGAGATCTGTGGTGGCCGTGGAGCTCCACGCATTCGTATCTTCCTTCCTGACAGGACACCAAGAGAAAGGGGGAAAGCCCAGCAAGAGCAGATTACTTTCTTAGAAATCCCTCTCAGAAGTCTCAGCTGATTCTCAGTGGTGTGACCAGTGAGAGAGGGGACAGTCTGTAAGCCTGTACTTAAAGGATGCTTGTTACTAAGAGGAAGGAAAGAGTAGAAATTAGGAAATGGAAATTGTGCCACAGACAGCGTGTGCCTGGGTACAGAGCCTCAACACTGCCTTGTTTGCTTACGGAACACATAGTATTGTCTGCTTGAATCAAGGAGTCCGAGTAGTAAGTGGAAGAGGAATTGGAGGTGGTAGGAGATGAACCTAGAGAAGCAAATCCACATTTTCCACCAGGTCTGAAGGCTTTGCTGGTTCAGCTGAAGGGGGCATCTGCCAGGGCACCAGGCTGGGCTCAGCACCTGCAGTCCAGACCCCCTCCTATCTCAAAGGAAAGCCCCCATGTGGCTCTAGAGGTCACACAAGGCCTGCCAGGGCTTGGCCCAAGCTAGAATGTATATTGGCCAAAGGCCCCTAATTTTTCCGTTAGAGAACTAGAGTTTGGTCACACTGTGACCTGGATACAATCAAAATGTGTTTTTGGGAGCTTCCCAGGCGGTCCAGTGGTTAAGACTCCATGCTTCCACTGCAGGGGTGCAATTTCCATGCCTGGTTTGGGAACTAAGATCCCACAAGCCTCCCGGGGCAGTGAAAAAAAAGTGTTTGTCTTCTCACTCCAAGTTCTTGACCCAATAGGAAGAGCCAACATTTATTGAGTGTTTACTGTGTATCGGACGTTATTCTGAGTGCTGCTTCATTTGAACCTCACGTTATCCTTATGAGTGAGTTATTCCATTTTGTTACTCCCAGGTTACAGTTTGGAGAAACTAAAACAGAGGCTTAAAATAACTCACCCAGGGTTACTAAATGGCAGAAGCTGAATTTGAACCCAGGTAGTCTGGGCTCCAGAGCTTCACTCGTAACCACGGGTCAGTTCTGCCAGTGGGTAAGGTCTCCTATAACAGGAGAGAATGCTGGGATCCAGGCAGATGGGTAAAGGCAGGACTAGGCACAGAGCATTTTGCTGTCTCTCTTGCAGGGAAGGAATGAACACTCAGGCTAACAGACCAAGCCTGGTCCGGGCTGGGACATGTGCTTTCGTCCCCTCCTCATGCATCCTGTCTCCCCAGTGCGTTCTGACTCCGGCCAGCATGGTCCATGAAGAGACGCTCCGTCTCATTTTTCTTCTTGCCTCCCAGCCATCACGACTGTGATGGGGTTTTGTGCATCCTCTTTAGGTTCTTGTCTTTGCTTTGCTTTCCTTTCTGCCTCCCTGAGAAAGTACAGCATCCACTCCTGACTTAGCTGTCCTAGACCTGTGTGTCAGGAGGGTTGGCCTCTCCCTCCAGGTCACCCTTGTGAGCTCTTCTCCTAGGCGGCGTGTACCTCTTCGTGGCCTCTGCTCTCTCCATCATCCCTTCTCTCTCCCCTCTTAATATCTGCTTGCACCTCCACTGACTTCAGCGTCCCTTTCTATTCTGAAATTCTACCCTCCTTCTGGCTCCTCCACTACCAGTCACCTGTTATTTCCATAAGTGTGGCCCAAGTCAGTCCACACACTAGCAGGTGTTTGCCCTGTCCTCACCTGTGATCCTCACCTCCCATCCTTTAATGCCCAGACCCTCCCCTCCAAGGAGAATGTCCTGACTCTCCAGCCCTCCAGAGCTGGCTTTTCTGAAATCCTCCAGTACCTGTTTGTGCTACGGCTGGATGGCCATGTAGCACTCTGTCTTGAGTTGCTGTGATGTGGCTTCACTGTGTCTTCTCCACTTAAGTTCTTTGAAGACAGAAGTTATTTTTTTTCCCCTCCATTTGGATCTACTGCAGTGCTTTTGGATCTAATACAGTGCTTTCCTATTTAGTAGATTCCAAATAACTATTTCTTGATCAGTTGATGACAATAATTCCTAAGTCTCTTTACACATCCTTAATGTTTGTTATCCATTTCGGTTCCTTCAGCATTTGTTTGTTTTCACATTTTGGAGAATCCTGATCACTTCCGGACTTTGTCATCTCTTGAATCAGCTCAGCTGGGCAGCCCTAGTCCTTCTCCAGCCCCACTGGATCTGTCCAGAGATGCAAGGCTGAAACACAGTGACCTCCCCTTGCAGGGTACCTTGTACCCCATTAGAGCTTAAACCTGTATTTTCTGCTGCCTGGCCTGGAAGCTGTCTTTGTGAGGGAAGCTCCCACAGCAACCAGGATATGGCCATGTAGAAGGTGCCACCAGAAACAACAGATTCTCCTCCGTCAAACACCTTCCAGCACTGTCTGGAATCCTGCTGCTCAGGACAGGCTGTGGGAACTGGGGGTCAGTTGAAAGGTAACAGGTCTACAGCCTCATTCAGAGACCATAGTGCAAAAGCTCATGGCTTGATGAGTCGAGCGGTTGATTCAGGACAGATCAAAAGTGAAAGTGTTAGTTGCTCAGTCATGTCCGACTTTTTGTGACCCCATGGACTGTTGCTCAAGCCCACCAGGCTCCTCTGTCTATGGGATTCTTCAGGCAGGAATGCTGGAGTGAGTAGCCATGCCCTTCTTCAGGGGATCTTCCCAACCCAGCGATCAAACCCAGGTTCTCCTGCATTGTAGGTGGATTCTCTACCATCTGAGCCACCAGGGAAGCCCGAAGGCGCTCAGATGGAGTTCTTTGTTAGGAGGAGTCAATCAGGGCAGACTTCCTGGAGCACAGAAGTGGTGTGAGGTCACCCCTTTACTGTCTGCAGAGACTTCCCAAAGCAGGTTGCCTTAGCATTCCTGTCCTGGGAAATGAACTGACATCTCTCTGAGTGGGCTCTGCCGCTCTGCGCCTCCCTTGGCTGCTCAGAGGTTGCTGCTTTTCTGGCTGTGATGCAGAGTCGTGGCCTCAGGGACAGGCAGGGCTACGGGAGGCCAGGTGGGGTCAGGCAGCTCACGCAGCAGGCAGATCAGCTGGGTCAGGGCCGCCGGTCCTTGGCAGGAAGTTAGAGGCCATGAGGTTGGGAGATGGGGTGTGAGCTCTGGCTCATATACTCACTAAGAAGGCACGAGCTGCTCAGAATCTCCTCCTAGCCTCCTTTTTCTCTCCAGCCTCCCTGAGGCATCCCTGTGAGAACAGGATTAAGACAGAGGATAGAGCTGGTCTTCCCCTTCCTTTCTGCTTCTCCTGACCTTCCCCCTCTCCGTTTCCCTACCCACTGGCTCCAGGTGGCAGCTCAGGAGCAGCGGGCCATTGAGAGCACCTACAAATAGCTTTAAAAGAAATCAGATTCTTAAATGGTATTTACACTGAGTGGCAGGGCAGGAGCCGTGAAGGTTTTTTCCGAGGGCGCTGCGGCGGAAAGTCCGTCCACAGTGGGAGAAGCCACGCTGGCAGCAGTAGCAGAAGCCTGACCTCCATCAGAGCAGCCTTCAGCAGGCAGTTAGGCTTAGGCAAAGGTCAGGCTCACTGTGCTTCTCCGAGTCAGACATTCTCTTTAAAACCTTAATTGTGACTTCTGGGAAATCTTAGCTGGAGAGAGTAAAGGTTTTCTTCTCCTGTCTCCACTTCAGAACACAGCTGTCTTGGAGGAGCGCTCCCCACATAGAGCAGAGAGCAGTTATCAGTGGAATTCTGCTTAGTCTGGCCAGACTGGGAGGTGGATCGGGGTGAATGAGGCTGCCATGGCCCCACTGAGGGGGACGCAGGATGGCTTCTCCCTGCCCCGGAACAGGGCACCATCAGCCTGGGCAAATGGTAGCTCTGGGAGGCTACCTGCCAGCTCCTGGGACCTCGTTAAGCTGAGTTGTACTGGGGACGTTTCGTTGAAATGGGAGAGAGAGAAATAATTGTGATTAATGGGACCCTGGCTCCCATGAAGAGGACAGAAAGTCATGTCAACAACAAGCTGCTGACCCATCCTACATATTGTCCTTTCCTGTCGCTCATATTTCATGCTCTCTTGCATCCGATCTCAATCTTGTGGCTTAGGAAACTTGCCGGAGTTGATGACAAGGCCCAGAACAGCATCACGAGGCTGTGCCAGTGGAGAAGGACTGTGGTCCCAATGTGGAGGAGCAGAGGGGTCAGAGTACTTGAACCGCCCGTGCTGGTCACTCCCAGCCTGCCTTAGAGCAGAGGCAACTGGGGCCCGGCTACAGACCATAACCCAGCAGACTCTAGATGCCAACTCCATCCCTGCCCGGGGAGTTCAGGAGGGCTTAGGGCCTATGAAAGCTCCACTCTGACGGTGTAAGCCATGCCATTTTTAAGTCATCATTCGCAGTGAGGAAGCTCAGCCTCACCCCACAGAAGAGGGCAGGGAGCAGGGTCATTAACCGGGCAGATCTGGGCTCTGGCGGGCTGCGTTTATCCCAGTCTGCAGCTGTATGCACCCACACCTTATAATGGGGGGCTTATACTCATGGGCTTTTCTTTGCATTACTGACTGGCCAGAGAGATCACAAGCCCTCCCAGTCCTACAAAGCAGTAATTCAGTTCCCCACGTGACAGCGGGGTGCGCACACAACAGAACAGCCCTCTCGCACCGGCACTGCCAGGACCCAAAGACTGCAGGTGCTGGGGTCTACAGCATCGCATGGGGTGTTATTTCTGTGTTACAAGAGGTAACGGCCAGATTTACTGACCATAAAGTTACAAGAAATTTGAACAGAGTTTGTGAATGTGTATCAGACGTCGGCAAGGTGCTCCAAAATGCCCAGATCTCTTCTCTACTGGGCCTGAGAGAGCAGCTCCTTAGTAGGGAGAGAGGACAGGGCTCTTTCTCTGAGGCCCGTCCAGGGGTGCAGGTCAGCAGGGCTGCTGGCCCCTACCTGGGTGGTCGCACACAGCACACACATGATGTGCTGCCTGGCAGGCTCAGCAGGCCAGGCCAGGCTTCGTGACTGGCAGGTGAAGGCAGGATGGATTTAAGGAAGGATACGGTGACTCCAGGGTTGGGGGACTGCCTGAAAGAAGCCCACAGGAGATGGTACCTTCTGAGCCAGCTGGATGGTGACGGAAACAGGAGGAGGAAAGGAAGGGGGGTGCGGGGCAGGGCATCTTCCTCTGGGGACAGTGCCTCCAGCTGTCCTTTCATGCCCTGGATCTGACATTCATCAGGAAGGATGGGCATTCTGTGTTTCTGTGAGATTGTTTGCCATTTCTCATATTGAGTTCAATGGAATGAGTAAACTGCCTGGTCCTTAGCTGCCAGTGTGGAATTTCTGTCTGTTCAGGTCCTTCTCTGTGGTGCCTTCTTCTGGCAAAAGTGATTGGTGTCTGTGGCCCCGTTGCCTAGAGACCAGGTGATGATGAAAGAGGAGAAGCCCCGTGTCCCCTTCCATCAGCGCACACACTCCTGTCCCAGCCCAGCCCAGTTCTGACGGCTCTGACGTGGCTGAATGAGGCGTTGGCTTCCCATCCACACCCCAAGTTCCTCCATTCCAACCGCCATTGACTTTCCTCGGGAGTATCCCTGCTCTCCTAGAAGGGCTGGAGACCTTGAGGGTTTCTCAGCCCTGTGCTCAGACGTTCCCTCAGCCTACCACGGCCCACCAGCCCACCCAGCCCCTGGCTTGGAGGATTTAGCCCCCGACAGTGGCCTGGGGCCTCACCCTGTCCTGTCCTTGTAGTTCCTCCTCTAGCTGTCTTCCATCTGCTTGGCTTCTCACCCCTGCCTTGCTCGGGGATGGAGGCCAGGAGTCGGGGGTGTGTAGGAGGCTGGGGAGGCACACACAGCTGCTGTCTGCCTGTGCTTCTGCCCAGATAGGGAGAGGCACCCGGCCTCGCTCCCGTTATAGTCAGTGCCGGCAGAGCAGGTGCGAAGCAGCCCCTTCTGCTCATGACGTCCAGTCCCTCTGAGTCATCACGGCCTAAAGCCGGTTTGAGCTCCTCTGTGAGTGGATGCGCTGTGGGAACGAACGCTGTGTGTCCTTAGAGGGGTTCTCGAAACAGGCCTTTTCCCATCAGTTGGGTGCCAGTGGACTTCTCCAAAGACAGGGGAGCGTTGGTGGTATAGTGGTGAGCATAGCTGCCTTCCAAAGACAGGGGAACTTTTCAGTCCCAGGAACTTCCCTTCTGCCAGTGACGTGGAGAAGCTAGGACATCTGTTGTGTGCCTACTGTGTGCCATGGACAGAGGAGCCTGTGGTCGCAAAGAGACATGTTTGAGAAACTGGACAACAACAAACCATTAATAAATGCCCACAATGAACCCTACAGTTAATATTGGTGTGGACAAAGTCCTGTGAGGAAAAGCATTAAGTATATAAAGGTGTGGTCCGAGTGTGTAGACGCTTGGTGGATGAGTTGAGTTGGAGCTCACTGATTTAGCAATAGGAAGAAGTCTTCTAGCCAGGGGGAGTGGCCTGCCCAGAGGCGTGGGACAAAGCACCTGTGTGAAGCTGGAGGTGGTTTGGCATGACTCGAGCCAAAATAATGAGGGCCAGAATGGTTGGAAGGTGAGACCAGCAACAACCCAGTTTTATAAGGAATTGATCCTCTACAGTGCTGAGGAATTTGAACTTTAGCAGAGAATTAAGGAAAGGATTTTGGCAAAGGAAAAAGTGATCCAATTTGTTTGTTGGGTTTCTTTGCGAAGTGACAACATCTATTGAGAATGTCCTATATGCCAAACTCCTCTTAAGTGTTTGATTTGGGTCAATTCATTTATTCTTTAATAAAACTCTTTGAGGTAACTGCCATTATGATGCCCATTTAACAAATAGGAGAAAACTTAGACCCAGAGAGGTTAAGTGACCCACTTGAGACCACCCAGCTGGTAAGGAGTAGAGCAGGATGTGAACCCCGATGGTCTGGCTAACCACGGAGCTGCACTGCCTGTGATAAGCAACGCCCTGCAGCATCGTCAAGGGGCCATTGGGAAGTGGCGAGGCTGGGGGCAGGGAGTGTTACCCCAAAGCCAGGACCTGAACTCAGGGAGTGGCAGGAAGGATAAAGAAGACGGGGAGAATTCAAGAGATGTTTATGAAGCAGGACCATTGTGACCTGGAGGTTGACTGTGAATGTAAAAGGAGTCCAGGATGATTTCTAAGCTGCTCGCTCTGAGTGAGATAAGAAACGCAGGTGGAAGTGCAGGTTTTATAGTGAAGATAGTGGATTCAGGATTGGGCTCGTTACATTTGAAATGTATATGGTGGAGGTGAGTCCTGAAGAGCAGTCTGGGCTGGAAATAGGAGCAATGGTGTCATATAACTCTGAGCCATGCAATACAGGGACTGTCTGTAGCTTCAGATGGCCCCCCAGGGAATGTCCATATTCACGGGGCGTGTTGATGGGAAAGAATTCACAACTGACACTAAGAAAGCGTGGAGAAGGTTGGGAGTCACAGAGGCCTTAAAAAAGAGCTTCGAAATAGAAGGCGGCAGTGCTTAGCTTTGTCAGATGCCTTAGAAGAAATTAATAAAATGGCAATTAAGAGATCTTGAGTGACCTTTGAAGTGATAATCACGTTGGACTGTCGATGGAGTGAGACAGCTGTGTGAGATGGAGGAGTGGATGGAGGTGAAGGGAAAGAGGTCCCTGGGTTCAGAGAGAAAGGTCGACTGGACAGGTGGGAGGTCAGAGCTAGGTTTTCTAAGAAGAGTGAGATTAGTAGACAAAGAGGTAGATGCAGATAGAAAGGGAGTCGGGTGGTGATTAGAGGAAAAGGTGACTGATAGAGACAGGTGCCCAAGAAAGCAAGAGACTGTGATCTACAGCCAGGTTCTCTTTGGTTTTTTTGTTTTTGTTTTTGTTTTGGCCACACTAAGGGCTTGCAGGATCTTAGTTTCCCAATCAGAGATTGACTCCCAGCCTTTGGCAGTGAGGGCACAGAGTCCTAACCACCGGACCTCCAGAAAATTCCCTAGAGCCAGATTCTTTTTCTCCAGGGTGGAAGGAAAAGAAATAATTACTAATACCACCATTCAGTTCAGTCTCTGAGTCATGTCTGACCCTTTATGACCCCATGGACTGCAGCATGTCAGGCTTCCCTGTCCATCACCAACTCCCGGAGCCTACACAAACTCATGCCCATTGTGTCAGTGATGCCATCCAACCATCAGGTCCTCTGTTGTCCCCTTCTCCTCCCACCTTCAATCTTTCCAAGCATCAGGGTCTTTTCTACTGAGTCAGTTCTTCACATCAGGTGGCCAAAGTATTGGAGTTTTAGCTTCAGCATCAATCCTTCCAATGAATATTCAGGACTGATCTCCTTTAGGATTGACTGGTTGGGTCTCCTTGCAGTCCAAGGGACTCTCAAGAGTCTTTTCCAACACCACAGTACAAAAGCATCAGTTCTTCAGTGCTCAGCTTTCTTTATAGTCCAACTCTCTCATCCATACATGACTATTGGAAAAACCATAGCTTTTTTTTTTTTTTTTAAACCATAGCTTTGACTAGACAGACCTTTGTTGGCAAAGTAATGTGTCTGCTTTTTAACATGCTGTCTAGGTTGATCATAGCTTTTCTTTCAAGGAGCAAGCATCTTTTAGTGACTGCAGTGACCATCTGCAGTGATTTTGGAGCCCAAAAATATGGAAAAGATCAGTTTTCATTCCAGTCCCAAAGAAAGGCAATGCCAAAGAATGTTCAAACTACCGCACAATTGCACTCATCTAACACGCTCAAAATTCTCCAAGCCAGGCTTCAGCAGTACGTGAACCATGAACTTCCAGATGTTCAAGCTGGCTTTAGAAAAGGCAGAAGAACCAGAGATCAAATTGCCAACATCTGCTGGATCATCGAAAAAGCAAGAGTTCCAGAAAGACATCTACTTCTGCTTTATTGACTACGCCATAGCCTTTGACTGTATGGATCTCAACAAACTGTGGAAAATTCTTAAAGAGATGGGAATACCAGACCACCTGACCTGCCTCCTGAGAAATCTGTATGCAGGTCAAGAAGCAACAGTTAGAACTGGACATGGAACAACAGACTGGTTCCAAATAGGGAAAGGAGTACGTCAAGGCTGTATACTGTCACCCTGCTTATTTAACTTATCAGCAGAGTACATCATGAGAAATGCCGGGCTAGATGAAGCACAAGCTGGAATCAAGATTGCCGGGAGAAATATCAATAACCTCAGCTACACAGATGACACAGATGACCCTTATGGCAGAAAGCAAAGAGGAACTGAAGAGCCTCTTGATAAAAGTGAAAGAGGAGAGTGAAAAAGCTGGCTTAAAATACAACATTTAAAAAACTAAAATCATGGCATCTGGTCCCATCACTTCATGGCAAATAAATGGGGAAACAATGAAAACAGTGACAGACTTTATTTTTTTGGGTAAAAATGCCACCATAGGTGCTTTATAAAAGCAAAGTGTGGGTCTGCACAGAAACCCACGGTGGTTCAGGTAAAGCCTGAGAGTTGAGATCCGCAAAGCAGAGTACACCTGCCCCCGAGCAGACCTTGGCATCAGGAAGGTGTAAGGGCCTACAAAGGCATAGCTGGCATTCAAATGTGACCTGATTTGGTTACCTTTGAGTCAGATTTGACAGCCTCAAACGGTTCCTCCATGGGTCAAGTGCATGCATGCTAAGTCGCTTCAGTCGTGTCTGACTCTTTGCGACCCCACGGATTGCAACCCTCCAGGCTCCTCTGTCCATGGGATTCTCCAGGCAAGAATACTGGAGTGGGTTGCCATGTCCTCCTCCAGGGGATCTTCCCAACCCCGGGATCAAACCGGTGTCCCCCTGCAGCTCTTGCATCGCAGGCAGATTCTTTACCGCTGAGCCACCATAGGTCATACACTAATTTCTCCTGAGGAAAGAGGCCATTCGACTTCTCACCCCTAGTTCAGTCCCTGCAGGGCACAGGTACAGCCTCAGGGACTCCGTCTGGGCTTGGGAGAACCCCTTGTGGCCCAGACCAAGGGGGGCCCCAGGTGCTGTCTGGAGACTCTGGATGAAGAGCGGTGCTCACTGCTCTTCTCCACATCACCGGGAGCATGAGGAGAAGCTGGACCGTTCAGGTGCACCCCACTTTCAGAAGGACTTCCAAAGCCAGCCTTGAGCTCAGGAAGCCTGTGGGAAAGGATGCCATTGGGGGTGCCCCGCACAGGGGTAGGGCCACCAATTCAGCCACACTCCCTGCGTGAACCTCAGGGAAGAGACAGTTAAATCGCCCTCCAGTCCGCAGCCCCGGGTTTTCCTGGGAAGATGAACAGTCTGCTTTTCTTATTGTCTGCACCAAAGGAACAGATTGCGTCAGTTTGTAAACTGTGTTACCGCTTGCAAAGGCCTGGAGTCAGCAGGTTTGCATTTCCCAGCAGACCGCAGGACGCTGATTGCCCTGGCTCCTCCTCTTCGCCTCAGGCATGACCAGGAATTGCCCCTGGCCCCCCACCTCTGGCATCCCATCCCTCACCCCTGAGGTATTCCCGGAGAGAGAGGAGGAAGCCCTGAGCTCCTAGCTGGGCCATCTCTCCCCGTGCTCAGGCCAACCCTCAATTTCCAGGAGTTTCCTGGCCACTGTGCCAACCCAGGCCTGATTTGCAGGCATTCCTAGGGTCTTGGCTTAGACCAGCACACAAATGTCAGAAACGAGATTTTCCAGAGAACAGTTGGCGCTGTGGGCTGGGCTTGAACGCGTCATCTGGTCTGCAGGTGTTGAGGGGCTGGGTGGTAACACCCTGGTAGGGACTGGAGCCCTGCTACTCCAGGAGCACAGGGAAGTTTGGGACGGACCCTCGGCCCAGGGGGCATTTCATAGGCACTGCCTCTGCGGCTCCCAGAGCGTTACATTATTAATTGCATCGTGTTAATGCTTATCATCTCTGAAAGACATCGGTGTGCGTGCGCGGCCACGAGTGGAGGGGACGAGTCGGCTGTGTTAAGCTGCTACTATATTAAGGTGAAGTGTCTCTTCAAGTTCACGGCTCTGGCAGCGGGAGCATATGACAGCAGTATGGGGGATGGTGGCAAGCCCGGCCGGCAGCGTGGCTGCCTGTGCGAGGCAGGAGAGGAGGCTCCGTGGCACTCAGATTGCTCCGGGTTTCTTCTCGCCTACCCTGCGGAAAGCTCTGGTTGGGATGCATGGGTGGGGAAGAGCTGGAGTGCCTTTCTTCCTCTCTCCCGCTCTCCACCTTCCCCTCTCCACAGGCTCCTCCCGGGTTGCCTGCAGGGCCTCCCCGCCGGCCCTTCTCTCCACGTAACCCCTTGTCTATCCGCTCTCAGCGCCTCCCAGTCATACCGGTGCACCACCAGTGCCGCCACCCCCAATCCCAGCTCATACCTTAGGAAGTTCTGAGCAGAGAAAGCCTTAAAAACCTGGTTCGGGGCTCACTGACACGTGGAGCAACTGGAGGAGGGTGCCCAGCCCAGAAGAGGCAGAGCTGGTCCCTGGAAGGCTGTTTAGTCCAAGGATTTTGCTTTGCACCTCTAAGCCTTCTCCCCATCCAAGCCTCTCTCCTCCTTTGTTCCCAGTTCCAGGCTTGTTGCCGATGGCCTTGGGGTTACAGAAAGCAGGGCTGGGACCAGCCAGCAAATGGGGAGGGTGGCGGCTTCTGCCTATCACTGGGGCCCCTGATGTCACCTCCCCAGAGGTAGCGCTGAGCACTCCTGCTCTGCCTTCAGGAGGAACATGCAGCCAGCATCCTCTCACCCTTCTGGTGTAGGAAGTCTTCCTTCCCAGATGCTCCAGAGCAGGGGTTCTCTGAGCTGCGGCCTACCTGGGATCGCCTGTCCTGCCTGAGGCAGCCACCTCCCTGGGGGGAGGGAGCGTCCCCGGCAGCTGTGTTCCAGGTATTCCGTGGCCTCCCAGCCTGTGGGGCTGAGGCTCAGTGATTTCCTCTGCTGCCTTGGGCCCTGTGCAGGAGAGAGGATGAGAGGCTCTTGGGGGAGACTACCTCTCTTCCATCCTCCCAATACACAAAAAGGGAAAGAGGGGTTATATGGGAGGGGAGACTCTCACCACTCCTGCATTTTGCCAGAAGTCCCCTCTGTGCTGTACCTCCTTGGGCTGCCCTGAGTCAGCACCCAGAGCACGCCACCCCAGCTGTGCGTCCTCCCCGGTTCCGTGTCTTCAAGTTCTTTTGCCCTGAGTGCCCCTGGCGGCCTTGTTGAAGCTCGCCTTTTCCTGGAGGCCACCCCCAGCACACTCCGCCCCCACCCTACCATGAAGAAGGCTACGGGAGGGGCCCTTGGTCTTCGCAGTGTCACCCCAAGACTCAGAGCCACTGGACATCCGTCTTGGCTCCTGGAGCAGGAGAGGCCGGACAGCAAATGAAGCCCCATGGCGGCTGGCATTTCCTCTGGTCTTCTAGCTGAGCTCTCGGGTGTTCTTCCCCAGACACGGACGTTACTTTCAGAAGGCTGATTGGCTGGGGAGGGCCTGGACAAGTGAGTCGTCCTCTCTGTAAGAACATCAGCCCCGCCTGCCTTCGCTCCTGTCACTTCCTGCGCACCCACCCCCTCACCTGGCTGGCCCCACATGGCTCCCCGGGGCAGACGGTGCCTCACTGCCTGGAGTGGGAGAATGACTCAGTCCCCTCCACCCGCTTGATTGAAGCAGCTCCTGTGTTAAGAAGCTGGACAGAATCCAGACGAGGAAAGAAGGGGACCAGTTGGGGTGGTAGGTTAGGGATTGAGAATATGTTTGTGGTGGGGGCCAAGATAATCCAACCATTAGGAAAAGGGCTATGAGCAACGAAACATGCACGCTGCCACTGTCGCCTTCCCTCCCTGGGTTGGAAGCCTGCCCCGCGCCTCCTCTTTTCTCCTCTCTCCTTCTCCCCTTCCCCACTCCCTGCAGCCGCAGCCAGGAAGGGTGAGACCACAGCCCGCCTGGGTGGGAACTGAGGTGTGTGTGCTGCCTGGGACAGGAGCACTTCCTCAGTAATTAGGAGATGTGCAAATTAACAGCCTGTGCCATTTGTATTAATTTGGTAAATAAACCAGAACAATTTCATTAGTGGCACGTTAATGTGCTCGGGAGCAGGAGGACATGTCCCACCGTGAGGCAGCAGGGCCCTCTGGCTACCCTGGCCCACAGACAGCCTGGGACCAGTGGGTCTAGCTGCTTTCCCTCTGGGCGTGGCTGGCCGGGCCACACCCCCTGATTCGCCCTTTGGTGGAGAAGGACTCCCCACCCCAACCCCAGCCCCAGCCCCGCCCACTCTGATTGACCGCCTCTTCCCTCACCTGCCTCTCTGAGTAAGAACCAAGGGAACTGGGCTCAGCCAAGCAGGGCTGCTGCTGGTTGTAACTGACCTGACTGCTGTCAGCTGGCCCTGAGCCGAAGGAAGTGGATGCTGTTGTACTTCACCAAAAACTCACGGTCGGAATTAGGATTTGAGCCCAGGTCTGTGTGACTGCAGGATTCATGCTCTTTCCACCACCTCCTGGCCCAGTCAGTACACCCAGCTCTGGGGCAGATTTAGAGAAGAAGCTTTGCTCCCATTGGAGCTGACAATCTGAGTGCATGCTAAGTTGCTTCAGTGTCCGACTCGTGACCCCATGGACTTTAGCCCTTGTCAGGCTTCTCTGTCCGTGGGATTGATTCTCCAGGCGAGAATACTGGAGTGAGTTGCCATGCCCTCCTCCTGGGAATGTTCCCAACCCAGGGATCAAACAAAAGTCTCATGTGTCCTGCATTGGCAGGCAGGTTCTTTACCACTAGCACCATTTTAGCTGGTGAATAGGGACATTTTGAAATTGAAATAACTGCTCCTTCCCAGGAAGTAAGTAATTGAAGAAGCATTTGTGTGTCAAGCACCCTTTTAAGTGTTTAACATACTTACATTGGCTCATTTAGTCATCAAAACACATCTTTTGAGTTAGGTACTATCACAATTCCAAGATAATTGATTCACCAGAAGTCAAACAGGTGGTGAGTAAATGTCTCTGTTCCGGAGTCCATGGTCTTAACTCTGGTCCCTGAGTGTCAGAGGGAGATATCCGGGCCAAGTGTTCAGTTCACTGCAGGCCAAGATTAGGGAAGCCATCACAGGAAGATGGTGTTGGATCTGGAAGAGCTCAGCTCCCAGGGCCTAGTTCAGAACTGCAAAATCCCCACCCACTCTGCCAGCATTGGGAGCAGAGGACGAGAGACGCCAGCAGGTGAGCAGAGCATCCAGGATGTCCAGTGTGGGTCTGCCCTTTAGACATCTAGGCTCTTGCTTCTGTCTTAACCAGAGTTATCACCAAGCCACCCCCTCCACGTGGCACTCCCTGCTCATAGCCTCTCCTCCCCCTAGCTCCATGTGCTCCTAGGTCCCAGCATTTGGCTTCAGTATGAGCGTTGAGGATGGGGAATGAGGAAAGCCATCATCTGTCCCTTGCTGACATTGCTTGTGTCCACGTGTACCCCGTGAGCCCCTTGCTATTATCACCTGCCTATATACACACCAAATGCCCACATGAAGTGCTGTGGCAGCCCATGGTGATCACCCAAGGCCTGACCTCCCTGATGTCAGTGCCGTTGCAGGAACCTCCCAAGCCAGTGGGCAGAGAGTCCAGGTCTCTTCCTGAAACACCCCAAGATGCCGAAGAGACAGGCAGCCATGTTGTCTAGCGCTTCTCACTTTACACCGCACTCCATGAGCAGTGTCTCACTAACACTTAGGGTAGCCAGAAAGAGACCAAAAGAGGTTTCTTGTGTACTTGACAAGAAAGAGCTTCCCCTAATTCCTATCTGCAGTTGGAGGCAACTTGCAGGAAATTTCTGCTTATAGTCTGTATACCAGAGATCAAACTGGTCAGTCCTAAAGGAAATCAACCCTGAATATTCATTGGAAGGACTGATGCTGAAGCTGAAGCTCCAGTACTTTGGCCACCTGATGGGAAGAAATGACTCACTGGAAAAGACCCTGATGCTGGGCAAGATTGAAGGCAGGAGGAGAAGGGGACGACAGAGGATGAGATGGTTGGATGGCATCACTGACTCGATGGAAATGAGTTTGAGCAAGCTCCAGGTGATGGACAGGAAAGCCTGGCGTGTTGCAAAGAGTTGGACACGACTTAGTGACTGAACAACAGCAACATCTGTGTATGGTCAGTCCTAATTATACGTGAGCCCATATTTTCTAATTCACTCACTTGCTAAAATTTGTTACCTCCGTCAGTACCCCTGCAACTTTTTGGATCATTTTTGAACTTGCATAGAGTAGCGAGTCTCCCGGGGAGTACATTTCCAGCTGAGGCTGCACGCGAGGTGGCTCTGCCTTCTTATTTCAGCTGTCATCCTGCAAACAAGTGTCCTACTCATGGTCTGCTTAGCACTGAGGTTTTCAGGGTTTCTGCACTTTATGTTGTAGTTAAAAATGGCCTCCAAGCCTAGTGCTGAAGTGCTGTCTAGTGCTCCTGAGAGCGGGACGGCTGTGATGTGCCTTAAGGAGAAAATCCGTGTGTTAGATAAGCTTTATTCAGGCATGAGTGACAGCGCTCTTGGCTGTGAGTTCAATGTTAATGAATCATCGGTATGTATTAAATACGGTGTCTTTAAACAGAAGCCCTCGTCGAAGCAGGTTAGGTATTGATAACTTGATAGAAATATGGCTGGAGTCTTGTAGGACCCTAACCCTGTGTTTCCCCAGGAGGCAGTGGTCCAGGATTCCCTAATTCCTTGTTCATGGTAACTTTATAGCGATAAGTACCACAGATAACTAGAGAGAGAGTATGTATATATATTTTTAATTAGGAGAAAAATACCAGAAATTTGATGAGTCTTAAGAGTAAGTCTTAAAGTTGAACAGAGAAATGGAGCTTTTCCAGATATGAAGAGCTGAAAGTGTTAGTCACTCAGTCATGTCCAACTCTTTGTGACCCCATGGACTATAGCCCGCCAGGCCCCTCTGTCCATGGAATTCTCCAGGCAAGAAAACTGGAGTGGTCGCCATTTCCTTCTCCAGGGGATCTTCCCGACCCAGGGATTGAACCTGGGTCTCCTGCATTGCAGGCAGATTCTTTACTGCCTGAGCCACCAGGGAAGACCATCACAGATATGGACCCATGTAATTTTATAGTCAAGTCACAAATTCTCAGCAGTGACTGTGAAAGAGAGACATGATGAAGGATGAACATGTAGACCAACCTGGGAGCGCCCGCTACACTCTCTGCTTGGTCCCCATGTAGAGTCAAGACTTCAGTCTTCACCCTGAACCCTCTGCGCATCTAGGCTGGGGCATGTCCAGCAAGGCCAGAAGCCCAGAGACCCAGGTGCAGCAGGAACACTGGCCCAGCCCCAACCCTCCTCTAAGACCAGCCTACCTTCCCTAAAGCCCCATTGTTTGAATGAGAAATTACTGTGGTGGCAGCAGCTATAATAAAAGGAGGAGCGGGGACCCACAGGCGACAGCTTTATCTCTCCCTCTACAGCCCAAGATGGATTGGGCAGCAGCACGGTGCCCAGGGCCAGAGATTTCTTTCCTCTGCAACTGGCTGGGCCCAGGGGCTTGTCAAGCCCAAGTTAGCGTATCGATTGCCGGCAGGGAGAGGCTGGGTACGTGTGAAGCCAGGGCTCACCTGCCAAGAGAGCCTGGCTGCTCCCCAGCGGTGTTGGCCCCAGGTGTGGCTGCTTAGTCACTCGCCGGCGTCTCCCCCTGGCAGGAACCTTGAGAGGCCGGCATCTGGTTTGTGGCCTCGGAGGGTGAGGTGTGAATTCGACGTTGGCGAGTAGGGTCTGAGCCTGGGCACCTGACAGGAGAGATGGATGGCACCTGTCTGGTCGCCTCTGCAGCTCATGTCTCAGGCCCTTACCTCCACCACAGGAATCTGGTGTGAGAGGAAGCCACGGGCTTCTTGTCACAGCTGCAGCCGCCCACCACAAGCCCTGGGGGCTGGAGGGAGGTCTTGTGCTTGATCAGGGCAGCCATCCTGGCTTTAGGAAAAGGACACCTGGCAACGAACACAGTGAAAGAGGACAAGAGGCGCTGGCGTGGGCCTGGGAACTGTACCAGTTTGACTTGTTTTCAGCTGGGCATGAGGAGGTGTTTCGGGAGCCCCCAAATGCAAAGAAGCCCTGTGGATTGGTGGTAGGAGCCAGCATCGGCACCCCCACTCTACCCATTGTCTCATGAGCCCCCAAACACAAGGCAGGCAGTCCTCTACTCCTCCCAGAAGTCGTGTGGGATCAGCTGCCGCTTGATCTTAGCATGCTTGATAAAGCGCAGCAAATGAAGAAGAGGTGGTCTTCCCATGTGTTCTCCTTCCATCCCTGTTCTCGTCTGAGTCCAACAAGCCTGCAGCCTCTTCCTCCACCATTAGCCCTCCCACTGTCGGGATGCCCAGTGCTGCAGCACCCAGGGCATTTGCAGGGTGGGAGAGCGCTCTTCAGGCAGTTTGTCACTCACTTCAGTGAATTTACTGGCCAGCCAGCTCTTGAGGCACCTGTGCTTTATCATGTACCATTTTGCCCACCTGTTCTCTGCCACACACACAAGTCCTCCCAATGAATTATTGCCAGGATTAGAGAAAGGGGAAACCAGTTTTGCCATCTACAGTTGCGGGTCCTCCCTTCCTCCAGCCCTCAGCAGCGTGGTGCCCGTGTGGGGTGGACAACACCCAACAAAGCCTGGCATTCCCACCCTGGCTCCACCAGGGAGGGGCAAGGTCCAGGGTCCTGGATGATGGTGGAGCCGGCCTTAACCCAGTGGACAGTGTGGGGAGGGGTCGGGTGGGGAGGTCAGGGGTGTGGCTGGAGGAAGGATGTTCTTGAGACAGGGCTGTGGGGAGAGGAGGGGAGGTGCCAAGGAGGCAGTGGAGAAAGAAGGCAAGCAGGGCAGCCTGGCCTCTGCTCTCAGCTCTGCCCCTTTCTGGCCCCACTGCCCCTGTGTCTCAGTTTCCCCACTAACAAAATCAAGTTGGATTAGATGAGTATAATACCTTCTTTTTCTAGCTCTAATAAACTCTTTGTATCCCCTTCTACAGTACACCCCCACTTCAGGCATTGTTGAACCTGCATTCCGCCTGAAAGGGTCACAGAGGGCTTCGTGTAGGAAGAGGGTGTTCGCAAATAGGAAGAACACCTGGCGGAGTCCTAACTCTGCCGGGAGAGATGCTGGGGACGCGACTCCCTGTGAGGAAACAGAGGCCGCTTGGGTGCGCAGAGGGAGGGCAGAGCGGGGAACCAAGAGCAGGACCAGGAAGGCGGGACCCCAGGTCCTTCCTATTCGTGTCCTCGGCAGCTGCCACTGGCTCTGGCCCAGGCTTCAGAGAACTCCCAGGTATTTAGACATTCATTTTATTGCTTAATCGAGCTTGAAGCCGTTTAAATGAATACAAGTTTTTACGTTTAGCAGTGAAGGTTTTTACAGGCCCCTTTAGCAGGGGAAGAGGTTGGGAGAGAAGCCGAGAAGGAATTCCTCCTGGGCCACTGCCTTCATGAGGCAGAGCGGCATCCATGCTGGGTCGGGGGTCCCTGGGCTCTGCAGGGATCCTGCCGGCTCTGGGGATCAGCCACTGTGCTCGGCCCCGAAGTCTGGGCTGATGGCAGTGAGCACACCCCTACAAAGGGGTAACCTCCAGCTGGAATCACCCCCTAACTACCCCTGCGCATCAGGGTGCTTTCTGCCCACCTGCCCCCTTCCCTCCTCTCCTCACCTGGCTCTCATCCCACTTTTATTGCCTTCATTAAGCATGACTTCATTCAGCTCTTGCAGGAAGAACATAGGTTCTCCCCTCCTTGGGGATTGCCTTGCTCTCCACTTCCACCCAAGGCTTGCCTATCTTCCTAGCAGAGCTGGGGCTCAGTGGGTGCTGAGGAGGAGTAGGTGTTGCCTGACTCACCCCTGACCTTTAGCTGTGTACACACACAAACACACACACAGCTCACTTAAAACTAAGGAGAGTCAAGTTTTCCCTAGTAGCTCTCTGCCAAGAGGAAGGGGAGGGGATTTGAGGCAAGGGGAGTTCTGACGTTGCTTTGTCAGTGACACATCTGTCAATGGTGAGTCTGGGGTGCAAGAAGCTGAAAAGCATAGCCCAGCTCACAGCACTGAGGTGAAGGGTTCTCAGACGCTCTCACCCGCTCGCGCACTGACTCACGTTGCAGCTGTTCCTGCCCGTGGGCTGACCATGGTGGCAGTGGCCCCGGGGCCGCCCTCCTCCCCTGCCCACCCCAGGCCCCCGCTGCTAGCTGACACCCCCCTTTCTGCTCCCTAGGTAGAGGTGGAGGTGGAGAGCATGGACAAGGCCGGCAACTTCATCGGCTGGCTGCACATCGACGGCGCCAACCTGTCCGTCTTGCTGGTGGAGCACGCGCTCTCCAAGGTCCACTTCACCGCCGAGCGCAGCGCCTACTACAAATCCCTGCTGTCTGCCGAGGAGGCCGCCAAGCAGAAGAAGGAGAAGGTAGGCTGTGGATCGGGGCCAGGGCCGGCGGGGAAGGAGCGGCTGCCCTCTCTCGCCCTCCCTTCCCCCAACACCAGCACTGCTGCCTCCATATGGCAGACAGAAGCGCTTCTGTCCCCCGTCAACTGAGTGACTCCGGCTGGTGTTGGTGTCAGACCCTACGCTGAGGCAGGCCCCGGACCCTCTCTGAGCGCCCCTGTCCACCACCCCGGCTCTGGTGGGCTTGATACCGGAAGCTGCCTAGACGATGACCTTGGAGCCCGGGGTCACCCGAGACCAGAGGCCTTCCTTCCCCCACCCTGACCCTCCAGTGCTCTCGGAGGGGCCGGGTGGCCTGCAGCCCACGTCTGAATTTCCTTCACATTGCCCTGCAGGGAAGCCCATTTTTGGAAGCTGCCCCAGGAGATGCATAAAGCTGTTAGGACAGCAGATTTACAGCCCATCAGTCTGGGCAGACACTGCATTGAAGAGACAAGGGGGGTGGGTTGGAAAGCAGCTTTTGGAAACAAATGGACGATTAAGGAACCCAGCGGTTTGGTGATGGGAGCCGGGCTCGGCAGCCCCCTGCCCCTACCCCCACAGCCTGTCGCCACTGACTTACGGCTCAGCCCCGATAATGGGGATAAATCAGCTGGCCACCAATTTGTCAGGGCTTCTCGGAGCTTGAGGAGGATTTCATGGGACAGCCGTGCTGAGCCATAAATTTGTTCCAGGAATAAATGTTTCCTTCCCCATGGGGCAGCCATCTGGCTTACAACTCGCCTCTCAGAGCCAAGGCCCAGACACCTGCCAAAAGGAGTGGGGGGCCCCGGGGCCCAGAAGCCTCTGGCTCCTCCCACCTCTCCTCTGAGAGAGCATCACACTTCCCCCAGGGGCCAGGCACCAGGTGCCGGAGGACTTCTGGGATCTTTGTGTCTCTTGGTCTCATCCCCTAGGATTAGGACAGGTGATCGACCCTACTAGAGCTGGAAGGACTCCAGGGAGAGGTGGCTCCACAGGCCAAGACAGGTGGAAAAGACTGCCCACGTCTTGGAGGGGCGAGCAGGCCACCACGGGGCCTCTGGGGAGGATTCCACTTCTGTCCCAGTTCTGCTTCCATTACAGCTCCCATTATAGCCTGTCTCCCTAGAGTGATGGGGAAGCAGGCAGCCTCGGCTCCTACAATGGAGGCACTTCCTCTTGGGTTTCCTTTCTGTGACAGCTTAACTTAAGACTGACACCCCCTGTGTCCTCTGCTCGCTGCAGGGAATGGAGGAGAGGTGGTGCAAAGGTGGAACGAGTTAACAGCTGTGGGACATTTCAGCAAGCACCCGCCTCTAAGGCCCAGATTCTGAAAGTATCTCTGCTCCCCTGGCCCTACTCCCTGGCTACTCGGCACCTGAGCCTGGAAGCCATCTCTTCAGATCTGAGTAGCCTTCTGCCGTCTGAGAGTAGAGACCCCAGAGGGACCGAGGAAAGGACAGAGAAGGGAATCTGGCCGAAGCGTGGTCCCTTGCTTAGGTGCTGAACCAGGCATCACTATTTACTACACAGTGGATTTGTCTGGAAGAACCCAAGTCATCATTTCTCTGGTGCCACGTGATGGTGCTGAGGAGTAATTACCAGTGATTAATTACTTACACAGGCTGCGTGGTTTTATTCCAGTCCAATTAAAATGCAGCACACCACTCTCAGTGCGAGGGCCCGCCTGCCTCCTGGGGCCCTCCTGCACATCCCCTCCTCCTTGAGGCCTGGGGGAACCTAGCCCGAGCTCCCTCCTCCTGGTGGGGCTGCTCTCTGGGAACAGCGTGGGCAGAGCCTTGGAGCAGCCCTCCGAGTTAGCTGGACTCAGACGGGAGAATCTGGTGGTCAGCTGGGCAGCAGTAAACTTCATATCTGAAGTGTCCCCAGGACGCCCAGCCTGGCACTGCCAGTGACCCAATGAGAGCTGCCTTAGCTGTCGGGAGACGACGCATCTGGGGTTAAGAGATCATCATGGTCCCTGTGGGCTGAGAAAGCCAATACCGAGAGATTTTGTGAAACCAGGGCACACAGAAGTCTTGGGTGGGTGTGATTATGTGCCTGTGAGAAGGTCTGAATGAGGAACCCCAACAATGCTGTGTTCCCCACTCTGAGAATTTAGCTACCTCCCTGCAAGACCTGATCCCCCTGCGCCTTGCCGTCTCCTCTCCTTAGTGAAGAGGCTAGTCTGTAGGAGGCTGGTGCAGGGTTCCCCCTCCCCCTCCTCTCAGGATCCTGGGCAGGTCTAAGGGCCAGAGAGGGAGCCTCAGAGGGCAGCTGTCTGTCCCCCATACCCCCTGCCCCACTCGTACCTCGGCAGGGCCCTTGACAGGCCTGGATTGGCCATCGATTGGCTTTTATTGAGCTTAGCTTCCCACTGCGGGCTTGCAGGCCTTCACCACCCTGGCCGCACGCCAGCCCCTCCTCTGGTATTAAATAGGATTTAGAAAGGAAAGGTTCCATGCAGTGGAACCTCGGGTCCACATGGCCCGCAGCCTGCCAGTAGGAGGACCCAGGGCTCCCCCGGGAGGAAGTGCAGGGGGGTGGAGGGTGGACGGGGGCAGGGTGAGGACAGAATAGACTGCCTCTCCTCTGCTGCTAAGCTGGCCCCGGGGTGCAGGGGATCTGAGCAGGACAGGAGGTGGCTGACCCAGCAGTGCGGAGCAGGGGAGGGAGGGGGCTCCCTGCCCACTGGCCCCCGGGATCTGTAGCCAGGGTCACAGAGGGTGTCTGGCTGACGTGTGTGCCCCTCCCTGCCCAGGTTCTGCAGAGAGACAACCGCAGTCGGAGTGGGCCCAGCTCGCCCTTGTTCTGAGGGTGGGGACCTGCCCTCCAGCTGACTGACTCCTTCCCACCACAAAGCCACCTGACTGGGCCACACTCACCAGCTTCTGCAGGGACCCCGCAGGGCTCTGTGACTGAGGGCCAGGCCTGCCCTCTTAGAAATGGAGCGCTCCGTCTGAGGAGCAGCCCCCTTTCTTCTGGCCTGGGGCAGCCTCAGGCTTCCAGTGTGTTCTCACCCCCGGAGGCGGCAGTGACCTCTGCTCCCTGCCTGCCTGCTGCCCTGTGAGCTGAGGGACCCCATAGGACGGGCCTCTGTCTGCCTCCTGGTAGGAAAGGGGCCCGAGGACCACCCCGAGGCTCTGTCTGCATCATCCCTGACCTCCACCCCGCTGCCCCCTGAACCTGCCAGGGAAGACGCGCCACCTTCTCTCTCCAGGAGGAAACCTGACGCTGTCGCCTGAGGCACCTTGGCTTGAGGAGTTTCTACTCTCAGCCCTGTTCCCATTCTGTCCACGAGGCGGAGGAGCCTCCCTCCCCTCCAGCCGAGGGGTTAGGATGGGGGCCGGCTCAGGAGCCAGCGCAGGGGCCCCGGGAAAGGCAGGGAACAAGAGCAGAGGGAGGCCCTGACTTGGTCTGCGGCGGTAGGGGCACAGTCTGGATAGTGGTGCTGGTGGGGATGGCGCAGAGGATAGACTGCTGGGCCAGGAATGCCTCTGGCAAGTCTCCACCACTCCCTGGCAGCCTCCCCCCCGGGCTCAGAAAGTCCCTGTTGCTCATTCCAGTTCCCGGGCCCAGGCCTCTCCCTCCAGTGGAAGGACACGCACTCGTGCCACATTAGAGGCAGGACCATGGTTTCAACGGGTGTCGTCCAGAGTGGTTCAGTAGTTCCAGCTTTCATATGCTGCTTGGTGCACCGCCCCACCATGCCCCAGCAGTCTGTGTGTGGCAGAAGGGTCACGTGGCCCAACTGCCACCTCTTGCAGGGGAAGAAAAGGAGACTCAGAGAAGGCATGTGACTTGACTGAGGTCACACAGCAAATTAAAGGGGAAAATGAAAGGACCAGAGTCCACAACTCCCACCTACGTCTTTTCCCACTGTTCATTGCTGCCTTTTGTGTTCAGGGGCCCAGGCGATGCCAAAATTCCCCTTGAAGGGCTCTAGGGCCCGGCCCCCTGTGTTCAAATCCTGGTTCTACTATGTCTAGCAAGCCTGTGTGCCTCGGTTTCTTCATTTGTAAAATCGGGGGTAATGTTGATCCCTTTTGAAAAGGTTGCTGTGAGGATTAGATGAGCTAGTACTTGGGTAATGTTTAGTGCGGCCCCGAGTGAGCATATAAGGTTTGGGCTAATAACTTCTGTCACCGCCCACCCGAGTCCTGTATGTGTGGGACCCAGTGTGTGGTCCAGGCCCCCGGACTCCCCCAGCCCCTTTCTGCCGCCCGGCTGGAAAGCCATCTCCCTCCCTTGCTCTGACAGGCCTCACTACTGGGATAATCTCCTGGCCGCGGGATTGGACTTGACGCGCTGTCACCCCGCATCAGCTTCTGAGCACTGCAGCCCTGACAGTGCAGGGCTGGGGGAGGGAGGGAGAGGGAACGGTGGAGGGCGGCGGCCCAGCTTCCGAACCGGGGTCAGAGCAGCCTCCGTGAGGTGCGGAGGACGGGCATCCTCGCACAGTGGCGGCCCTCCCCTCCGCGGCCAGCGCCGTTGCTTGGAGAGCCTCAGGAGCGCTCGTGGCCTTGTGATGGTGGGAGGGCCTGGGGCGTTCAGTGGCCCTCACAGGGGGTGAGGGAAGGGGACAGGGACTGGTCACCACCACAGGGCCAAGGGGCTCACGCCTGCGTGTGTGAGAGTCGCCGGGAGTCTTGAGTTTTGATTCCCTTTCCCTGGGACCCTTAGCGCACATCCTGATGGGCAGGCAGGGAGGGGTACCCTGGCACCTTCATTCCCAGGAAGATCCCCAGTTGTTCTGGACACCTCAGAGTTTGGGAGCTGCTGGACTGGAAGTTCCCCCACCCCCATGTCTGCCCTCCAGGGGCTCAGACCAGCATGATGCAACATCACCCCCACACTCACTCACCCCCACACTCGTCCCCAGAGCAGTGGTTCCCCCTGCCCAGAGCCCCTTTCCTGGCGTCCTTTCTGACTTCACTTCCTGAACCCCTCACCTCCCCTCTGCTGACCACACGTGCAGGTCTGGGCCCACTACGAGGAGCAGCCCGTGGAGGAGGTGATGCCTGTGCTGGAGGAGAAGGAGCGCTCGGCCAGCTACAAGCCAGTGTTTGTGACGGAGATCACCGATGACCTGCACTTCTATGTGCAGGATGTGGAGACAGGTGAGCACACCCCTGGCCCTGTTTCCATCACCTCACGGCTACTGGCGTGGGGCTGGCCCACCTCAGGGCCCCCCTGTTCAGGCAGGGGGCGGGACCCAGGCTTCCAGGGGCCTCCCTGCCTAGCTTGCGGCTGCTGCCCACCTCCCAGGCCCCTGAGCGGCGCTCTGGGCCCAAGGTCATATTCTCAGCCGCAACGGAGGTGGCGAGGCTAAGCGGTCCTCTGAGGACTGGTGAGGTCACCAGTCCTGTCTGGGTGGTGCTCTGAGACTCTGAGGTCATTGTTTTCCTCCCAGACACCCCTGGCGGAGCTAGGCAGGAGGATGGTGCCCTCGGAGCCCATCAGGAAGCAATGGACAGATTATCTCCACGTGGCTGGGAAGCACACGCCGGCTCTGCTCAGCGCCTCTGCCCTTCAGCCTCCCCCAGGAGGGCAGGGTGGGGGCAGCCCGGGCTTGTCTCTGCTGGGGTTTCTCCTCCTCCAGAGGTTCCTGTAAGCCCAGAGTGGTGACCAGTTGCCATGGAAACAGGCGGCACTCTAGGGGAAATCATCCCCAGGAAGTCTTTCTGAAAGACCCTCCTTCTCCATCCTCCCTCTTCTCCTGCCCTCCGGTGCTGTGCACTGAGGCCAGGGTCCTCACCCGCCGTCCTGCCCGCCCCCCGCTCTCAGCAGAGACCTCAGGTTTCCAGAGGAGCGAGGGCAGCAGGGCCGGCTCTCACGGCAACCGCACTGGGACCCCTCTGGCCCAGCTCCCCACCTCCACTACCTTTTCTCTGTCCATTCCTGACCTCCCTTCTCTCGTTTGCCACCCTGTGCGGGGAAACATTTTAGTTAAGATCAGAGGAGAAAGCTCTTTAAGCTACTTCTTGGTCGAGGAAACCAGGTCTTTGCAAGGCGGAGGGCGCGGGAGATGTCAGTGACATTGAGGGTGACAGAGTGTGGCTCTCCCTGCCCTCCTCGGCCCCACCCCCAGGACCACTCCAGTGGTCGGCAACCTCGTGTCAGCCACTTCCCCACCAACGATACTGCCCAGGTAGCTGCGTTTGTGGCAATGTCACTTCACTGGGGAGACTGACCATTCTGAACCTTGGGCTGGCGGGGCTGAGATGAGCTGCTGAGCCTGCAGGGTTAGGTTCTCTCGTGGTCAGCAGCATTCCTGGTGAGAGGGGCCCGGCCACTGCCTGGGGAATGAAGCCAGGAGGAAACCTTCAGGTCTGAACGGTGGCCCAGGTAGGAATGAGAGCTACTTCTGAGCCCAGGAGCCAGCAAGAAGGCCCTCCGGGAGCTTAGGGAAAGGGAACTCAAAGGAGACCCTGCCCAGGGAACCCCGGCTCCCACAGGCTCTACCTGGCCTCTGGGTCCTGCCAGGTAGGACTCGCTTTGAGTAAGAACAGGTGCTGGGGTCTCCAGGGGACAGAGCTTGAGGCTGAGTTCAAGGCCTCCATGTAGCCTCTGTGACCTCAGAGGCTTCCTGTATCGGTTCCGCACCCCGCCTGGCTGTCGGTGACAGCTCTTGGAAGCCAGAACACTGCACCAAGCGGCAGCCAAGGCAGATAACAAGGAGAAAAAGGGAACTTGGGGAGAACCACGTATTGTTGGAAGATTGGAGGAGCAAGTGACGTGCTGCATGGCACGCCACCTGGATGGCTGTGAGCTCCAGAGAAAACCCTGCCCTCCATCAAATCCATGAACAGGAACCTGGGCATACACAGCCTCCCTCTCCTGAAACCCTTCGCCCCTCTGGGAGGCAGGGACATCCTCTGGCCGTTTTTCCCTTCTCTTAATTAAAGCCAGCCTTCGGGAAGGATCTGGTGAAGTAATGAATGCATTGCTATTGGCCCTCCGTGACCAACCAGGCTCTGTCTAAGGACCTCCCAGAAGGCTTTGCTATTCGCAGAGCTGTTGCCTTGGAGCAAAATAATAATAATAATAGAGCAAGTATAACAAGATCTCATCTCTGTAGAGGAGGCTTCTAAGTCCCTGAAATTTTACTGTCTGGGCAAGAAATGCAGGCGCAGGAGAACAGAGGGTTTACTGCCAGGCAGGGGGAGGGCAGCTGCTTCTAAAAAGTCCCTGAAACCATCTTGTGAAGGCCAGGGCAGGGCCCGAGTGTGGACAGGCGCAAACCTGCAGACCCCTCTTCAACACAATGCAGTTGCAAGCACCCTACACGGCCGGAGCTTTACAAGGTCTCAAGAGAGGCGACAGAACCAAGTGAGCTGTGGTCTGTGCCCTGAAGGAGCTCACGGTGCAGTGGCAGAAACACAAACCAGACGGGGAATGGATAAGGCCCCCTGTGACAAGTGTGCCGATGGCTAACATGTGTCAGGCTCCTGTAACAGGGCGGCCCCGGGCCCTGAGGGTGGGGAGGAATCCCTCACTGCCACCACACACACCCCCACCTCGCACTCCAGCACCCTCCCCCTGGAAAGCGAAGCTGGTGGAAAAAGGCTGGGTGTAGAGCTTGAATCAGAGCCAGAGGGATGTAAAGGAGAAGCCACTGGGACTAACGCTTAGCAAGAGGGTGGTGACGGGATGCGGCAGGAGGGGGCCCCTGAGAAGACCTTGGGGTTGCCACACCCAGGGACAGATCAACCGCAGGGTGGATGACCCAGGGAGAATGGTTCAGGAAAGAAAAGGCAAGGAAGGGTCCCACCCCACCCCCCCACCCCTGTGGAGGAGGGCAGTGAGTTGGCTGGGAGGGTGGAACCACTGGCAGCGCTTGGAGGTTCAGTTCCGCACGTGTCTCTAGACGCGTCATGTCAGAGCGGCCACATCTGAACAGGCTGAGACTGGGCCCCGCTCCTGGAATCGCTCCCATCTTTCACAGCCCAGATTCTGAGGTCCTTTCCTTGTGCAGGGTCGTAGGGGGCCCCCTCCTTCAGCTCCACTGTTGTCCCTGGGTGACTTGGCAGAGAGTAGCTACTGTCTGTCACCGCTTCTGTAGCCCAAGCCAGGGCCAACCCTGGTAGGAATGGAGAAGGCAGGTTGGCCTGGGCCTTGCTTGGTGTCCACTCACTTTCTCCACCTCCTAAACCAAAGCCCAGGAACATTCCCTGCACATCCCCAGGTACAGCCAAGAGTGGAAGGCTGGGTTCTTCTTAGGCCTGAAATGTCTGCGAAATATCTTGAACCTCCTCGAGCAGGGACCAAAGAGAACTTCCCTGCAGGATTGGGGCAAGCCAGTGCTGTGGGCACCCTGCAGCAGTCCACATCCTGCCCAGTCCCCGGGCTCGTCTTCCACCCAGCCCCATCTAGAGATGAGGCTCCAGGGAATGTGGTACCCAGGTCTCACTCCCTCTTCCTCCCCACAGGCACCCAACTGGAGAAGCTGATGGAGAACATGCGCAATGACATTGCCAGCCACCCTCCCGTCGAGGGCTCCTACGCCCCCCGCCGGGGCGAATTCTGCATCGCCAAATTCGTAGACGGAGAATGGTAAGCCACCTGAACCCGAGCAAGGCAGAGTCTTAAGCAGGAGCAAGAGGAGGTCTGTCTCCAGGGCCCCAGCCTGCCAAAGCACCAGCCAGACTTGAGGCATTCGCCATATCGGCCTGCTTTCCACAGAGTGGTCGCTCTTGACCTTGGCCAACTCTCCAGAGTGGTCCTCTATGTTGCCCATTTGCAACAGTGTAACCCACAGTTTTTCTGCAGTCGGCCTTTAAGGTACAGGAGTATCTCTCCTCTCTCCTGGGCTCTTCTATTGGGGGTGCCCTGGCTGGCTGCAGCTCTCCATCCAGCACCCCATCACCCCACACAGGAAAGAAGATATCAGGAGGGTCAGGGGTGGTGAGGGGAGACGCTGGTTCCTTTGAGCCCAGACCAGCCACCACCGTCCACCCCAGCTGTCTGGTACAGAAGTAGCAGCACTCCCAGGCTGCAGGAAGGTCACTTACGTCTGATCTACCAAGGATAGGGCCCATGGCCTTCCCAGGGTGACGAAGTGACTTGGATGCATTCCCTACTGCGGCCTCCCAGACAGATCTGCCGGCTAATTACAGCTGCTGTTTAGTGTGCTGGGTTTAAACAGCAGACATCAATCTAGTCATTAGTCTTGTTGCTTTATGCCCCAAGGACACATTAATCTGCTCCACATGCTCCCCTCTCCCTCCCTCTGCTCCCAGCTATGCTCTGATTCCATTAGATGGGGTCCTGGTGGAGTCCAAAATCTGGCCCCCTGTGACACCCACGGGTGTTCATTCTGAGCCCTGGGCGGGGAAACACTGCACCCCCTGGCCTGCCATCGCTTGAAGCTCTGGGGAGTCCGGGCTCCTCGAGGCTGTCGCTTGAGCCCTGCCCGTGATGCCATTGCAGGTACCGCGCCCGAGTGGAGAAAGTCGAGTCTCCTGCCAAAGTACACGTCTTCTACATCGACTACGGCAACGTGAGTGCGGGGTCGAAGGTGGGCGAGCAGCCTGGGAGGGGCCCCTCAATACACCGGCCCCTAGGTCAAGTCCATCTGAGCTTTAGACCTCCCCCTCCCTCCCTGACAGATGGGGAACCTGTGGGCCTCTCTGCTGCTCGTCTGACTGGCCCGAGTCCTGAGGGACTAGGCAACACCAGCGTCTTGGCTCAGAGGCCTTGAGCACTGAGCGCTCTCCTGTCCAGGCCCAGTCACAGCCCCAGTTTCTCTCCTGCCCAAACTCTGAAGAGGGGGCCGTGAAGTCCTGCCCTCTACACCCCGTCTCCTGGTCCACAAGGTGCCTGGGTACTGATCCCCAGCGCATCCCAAACCAGGCTTGCTGAGAAGGGACTGGTGCCCCCAGGAGAAATGCCCCTTGGACTGGGCCTGGGAGTGTGTTGACCATTCCCCGCAGCAAGCAGGAGAGAAAGCTGTCCTTCAGAGCCGTGCTGCTCCTGAGGACTGGTGGGGAACGGGGGCGGGAGGGGAGCCGTGAACAGAAAGCCCAGAGCCCTGGCCAGCCCACCACCCAGGAATACACAGAGGAAAGGATCTTGCTAACTGGGGCTGCCCTGCGCATCTGGGCAAGGACCCTGATCTTAGAGTGCTCTCCCAGCCAGGGACCCCTGCCCCCCAACCCCGCCCCGGCCTGTGGGAAAGTGGTCAGGGAGCCGGTGTCATGGTGGGAAGGCATTGGGAAAAGTGGATCAGGTGGGCTGCGTCAGTGGGAGCCACCAGCTGGGGCACCACCAGGCCCTGCCTCCCTGGCTTTGCTGACCCTGCAGGCCTGTGCTTGTGGAAACGGGTCCTTGGGTGTGGGAGGGAGCTGAGTTAGAGTGCTCAGGAGCCTGGCCACACAAGTTGTCCCCCGAGAGCAAGGGGGCTTCCAGTGTGTGACGCCGCTGGCCCGGTGTGTCCTCTGCAGAGGGAGATCCTGCCGTCCACCCGCCTGGGCACCCTGCCGCCTGCCTTCAGCACCCGCGTGCTACCAGCTCAAGCCACGGAGTATGCCTTTGCCTTCATCCAGGTGCCCCAAGATGTGAGTCTCCACCCCTTTCTTCCTCCCAAAGGGGACCGTCCCCTGACACATGACCACTGCTGCGGCCCCAGCACGTACTCAAGGGAACTAAATGCAAAGCCCTCCTGGGTCCCACCCTCCACCCCCTCGCCCACTCTAACGGGGCTGCGCCCCTACTGTGGCCCCGGCTTGGGGCCTCTGCCTCTAGCCTGCTGGGCTCTGGGCTGCAGTTGTCTACCAGTACTCCTTCCAGCCTCAGACCGTGCCAGCAGAAGTGACTGTCCCCAAACAGATCTGCCCCGGTCACACCTCTGCCAGAAATCCTCCCCTGGGGCCGCCCTAGCTGGTGGGAGGGGGTGGAGACAGTGATGACGGTCTGTTAATCACGGGGAGAGGGGCGTGGCCAGGGAGGACCGAGTCAAGGCAAGGCGGCCTTGGAGCATCTGAGCCGGCTCTTAAGGAGCCATGCTCAGGGTTGGGGAGGGGAACCTGGTAGGGAAGGGCACACTGGGTGAAGACTAGTCTGCCAGCTATAGGCAGTGGCAGGAGGTGAGTCGGGCCCTTGTCTGCCCTGGCAGGGAGGTGATTCTTTGTATCATAGGTGGGAGGGACGGGGGGAGCTGAGTGGGGAGTGAGGTGATGCTGGCACGTCTAGGCAGACTTCCTGGAGGTCCGGGACCTGGGGCCCTCGGGCCCTCGCAGCTCTTGGCTGGCACCAGCCTCTCACGCTGACCTGGGTGTGTGCCCGCCGCAGGAGGATGCTCGAACTGACGCGGTGGACAGCGTGGTGCGGGACATCCAGAACACGCAGTGCCTGCTCAACGTGGAGCACCTGAGTGCCGGCTGCCCGCACGTCACCCTGCAGTTTGCTGACTCCAAGGGGGACGTGGGGCTGGGCTTGGTGAAGGAGGGGCTAGTCATGGTGGAGGTGCGCAAGGAGAAGCAGTTCCAGAAAGTGGTACGTGCTGTGGGGGGCGGGACAGAAATGGTCCATGCTGTAGGGGTGGAGCGGCCCCTGGCGTCCCCCGCCACTAGTGTCCCAGAGGAGGGTGGGTGCCCCCGGGAGCCAGGGAGGGAGCAGGAGCCCACCATCCTGCTGCTCCTGCAGGGGGAAGATAATGGATTTGGGTTTGTTGGGGTTTTTTTAAAAAGTTAATTACTTCCCAAATTAATTGGCTGACGGTTTGGCTAAAAACTGCAGCTGCAAACTGGAGCAGAAAGTTTCGCAGAAAGTTTCCCTTTGTCCATCCCCCCTGGTGACAGGCCAGGAAGCTGTGCCAGGGGTGGCGCAGAGAGGCTCACAGCCCAGCGTGCTGTCTCTCCTATCTTCACATCCTCCTCTCCAAGCCCATCAGCAGCTCCCAGCACTCAGTGCCGCCTGAGCCACTTACCCAAAAGACTGCCACAACCCCCTCCAGCCTGTGGGGAGCTGGACCTGAGTCCCACCTCCCTCGTTCATGAGACATATGGCCCTGGGGATCAACCATTGGACACTTGAGTCTCCCGTTCATGAAGTGAGAAGAGTGCAACCAGTCTGACTGCTCCCTAGGATGGACCACGAGCATGGGGGCTGCCAGCTAGGGAACCACCTTGTACAGCTCAGTGGTAGATCATTAGAGCCAGGCTTCTCCCACTCAGCAGTGTTCCCATCCCAGTTCCCCAGCCTCTCCCCACGACATGCCAGCCTCCAGGGACAGGCCAGGCTGGTGGGAAGCCCCCTTGCCCTTCTGCAGCACCCAGCTCCCCCGCCCTCCTGAGTTGGAGGGACTCAAGCGGTAGAGTTGAAACCAACATTCTCTCTCCACTAGACCTTGCTTCCCCCTTCTCCCTGCTCTTTTGCCTTTCCTCTCTCCCCACGTGAAGAAGGGTGGTTGGTGGGTCTGTGGCTCTGGTTATGCAGGTTGATAATTTATTTGGAACAAGACTTCACTGTGGATCACTCCTGTGTCTTGTCTGGACAGGAGGGGCCTGACCCCTAGTCTCCCCACAGTTTCTCGGATCCTCCTAGGAGTTAGCTTAAGTTTCACTATAAACTTGGAGATCTTAGTTAAAAAAAAAAAAAAAAAAACCTGGAGATCTCAGTGTCCCTCATGGAACTACCCATAATGTTTCTGATGTCTGTGTGAGTGTAAAGTCACTTCAGTCGTGTCCAACCCTGCAATTCTATGGACTGCAGCCCACCGGGCTCCTCTGTTCATGGGATTCTCCAGGCAAGAATATGGTGTCAAGAAACACCTAATGTGTTTGTTCATTCACTTACTCATTCTTTCTGTAAATGTTTACTGAGGATCTGCAGATCTCTGAATAAGAGACATTCCTGCCCCCATGGAACTTGCATTCAAGCATGAGTTGGCAAAGAATAAAATAAGTCAACAAAATTAGACATCAGACGATGAGTGCAACGGAAAAAGAGAAAGTAGAAGTAAAGGGAACCAGGAATGTGGGGGAGTGGTCATAATTTTTTAAAGGGGGTTATATGAGGTCTCATTAAGAAGGTGACTCTTAACCAGAGGCTTGAGCAGGCGGGACAGGTAGCCAGGTGGACAGGGGAGAGAAGCATGTTTCAGGCGATTGGAACAGCCAGTGCAGAGTCTGGAAACAGCAAGGAGAAGGCGACTCTGCACTTGGATTTTCCTCGGAGGGAGCTGGGAACCCCTTGAGTAGGGGAGTGATGTGACCTGACCTGAGCCTCTGCCAGGCCCCTCTGGCCGCTCAGCTGCAAGTACCCGCACCTTGACCATCCATCCCGTTGTTTTCTTGTCCCCCGCAGATCACAGAATACCTGAACGCCCAGGAGTCAGCCAAGAGCGCCAGGGTGAGTTTTCGCCTCAGGAGCCCCAGAGGGTGCTGGGAGAGGGGCTTTGGCCATCTGGGTTCCAGCCTGCCCTGCCTTCCCTGACGAGCCATTTGCTGTTTTCTCACAGCTGAACCTGTGGCGCTACGGAGACTTCCGAGCTGATGACGCAGATGAGTTTGGCTACAGCCGCTAAGGAGGGCACCGGGTCTGACCCCCAGCACCGCTCACGCCAGCACCCCTTCCTCTGCCGGGAGGGTGTTTTCAGCTCCAGACCTCAAATCGGGGGCATAGATTGGGTCCAGCTTTGCTTCAGTGTCTGGGAATGTTTCGTAGGGCGGCATCTGGGCAGGGGGTGGGGAGAGCCCCCCTGCCACGGCTTTCAGGGGGCAGGCATTGTCTTCCAAGAGGACAGGCACTGCCCTCCGCTGTCTCTCCCAGCTGATTTTGTTTCTCTTTGGAGGTTTGTGGGGTTTTTGTTCTTTTTTTTTTTTTTTTTTAATTGTCCTCAAATCAGGAAGAAACATGAAAGACTTTGTCCTAATGGGGGCTTAATCCTGGCCCCGAGGCCGGCTGCCGACTGGTACCCCACGTCCGTCCCAGACCGCCCTTCTCCCTGGCTCTCTGTCCAGCTGTTGATTATGTGATTTTTCTGATACGTCCATTCTCAAATGCCAGCGTGTCCACATCTGCCCCTTTGCCCAGCCCTCCCTATTTCTGTATTTAAAGCTTTTGAGGCCCAATAAAATAGTACATGCTGTCTGCAGCTCTTATTGGTGATGGTGGAGCCCAGAGCCCAGAATCTCAACAGCTCCAGCCAGGAGGGACCTGGACACTCAAATGACCCCCAAGGTCTAATCCATGTGCCTGACCAGCTCCCTGAAAACAGCCAGTCACAGGAAGCAGGGCAGTCCTTGGGAGCAACTCCTGGGGCCTGGTGGGTACACCTGGCACCATGGCCGTCGTGCAGAAGCCTGCAGGTCTTCTCTTTTGACTCATCTACACATGACTGCTCTCAAGAACCTCAGCAGCTCAGCATACAGTGCCCAGGCGAGAGATTGCTGGGCCTTTCCTTTGGCCGGACCCACCAGCGCCCCCCAAAGGACCAGCAGGGTCTCACTGAGGGAAGTGAGGCGAGTTCTGGCTTCCTGCTGCAGCGGAAGGAAAGGCTAATGCCCAGACAGACTGGCACAGTGCACTGAGGTTGAGGCCCCTGGCCTCCACCCGGATCCCTCCAGTGTCCACTGGAGAACGAGGGGCTCTGAGAGGGGTCAGGGCCCAGGCTGAGGAGAGCCAGTCTCTCAAGGTTAGCTCTGGCTCTGTTTGACTTGACAGGGTGCCCACAACCCCAGACTACTCCTAGGCCCTGAGGGGGCACCCTGAGAGTGGCTGCTGCAATGTGTGTGGTGAGATGCCCCCGTGCTTCTTGGGGTGAGAAAGCAAGTGTGCACGTGTTGTGGAGCTCATCGCTCCAGCACCCATGGTGTCCAGGGAACCTGCCTATTCCCCCAAACTCCAGACCCCCATCCCTGTGGCCCTGACCTTCCTAGGCACGTACTCACATGGTGGCCTGTCTTCTTGGCAGCCCCACTTTTCTGCTTCACATTCTGATCTGGGGTGATGCTTCAAGCTGCCATGTATTAAGATTGGTCCTTTCTTTGGTCAAGTCTTTGGGGAAAGTCAGAGGAGGTGACTTTGTTGGGGGGTGGGGGAGACGCTTTGTGGGGCCTGGCTGGCCAGCTCTCATTTCTCAATGAGGTCTGGGTCCCCAGAAAATTCTGGCTCCTGGCAATTCTGCTCCACACTCACCTATTCAGGCCCAGGGTTCGTGTGGGGTTCTGCCCAGGACTCCTGTCTTCCTCTTCTTGGGGTGACTCTAGTTAAGGAGATAGGTGAGGGAGAAGAACCAAGGGCAGGGTGGGGAGGGCTGTCCCAGGCAGTGCTGCAGCCAGAACCCCTGCACCCCCTCCTCCCTGAAAGACTTGCAGGCTCTGCCTGCCACCTCTCTGGGTTGGACTGTCTTTGATCCTCAGATCAGAACCTCTTCATGGTCCAGTAAACCATTTCCCATGGCTCCAGACAGCCCCGCTGGGGGCCCGAGAAGGCTGCAGGAACACAGGTGATGAACAGTCTGCCCTCTGTCCTTGCTCCCGGAGAAGCTGTTCTAACCCCTGCAGGCAGGCCCACTCTAACCGTGGTCTCTCATCTTTATCCATCGAGGAGACTGGTCAGAGAGAAGAGAATGCCCATTTCACCCATTTTGCTCCCTTCTGGTGGGGCCCAGAGGTAGTCACTGTATTCATGAACACAGTTGGCAAAGGGGCAAGATGCCAGCCTACTCTTTTAGTGAAAGGGTCTAAAATCATGTCTCTGTCTTCACAGTTTCCTTGGTTACATTTGTGCCCAAGGATAAACCCTCCATGGTTCTCCAGCTGAAACGATGCCTGAGTCTTCCCCCTTCTTACTTTCTTGCTCCAAGGCTGATTTAGACAAAGGTCAGAGTACTCACCAGGCCGGAGGCCCTGCTACTACTGGTTTTGGCCCCAGCTCCGTGTTCTCTTTACCACGGCAATTGAGTTCTGAGGTCTGTCCTGGCCAGCAGGGCTGGGACTAGGGTGTGGTGAGCCAGGCACCTAAAGTACAGAATTTAAGGAGGCCCTCAGAGTGTGCAGGTGCCTTGGCATATTTTCTTTTCATCCCCCGTTGAGGCCAGTCAGCATGAGCACTTGCACAAATAGCACCAAAAAAAAAAAAAAAATCTCCAAGGTCCTTCTCCCACTAGAGGTGCAAAACATGCTCCTTGATGTTGGCTCATAAGCCCTGCCTCCCCATCCACCTTCCTAGTTGAGCAACAGAATTTTCTGAGCGCCTGTCATCCATCCATCCACCAAACACAGGTTAAGACCCAGCAGCTCCGGCACAGCCCCGGGTCTGCCGAGTGCCAAGGCCACCTCCACAGGCTCTCAACATGTGGTCTTAAGTGCTCAGGAGGCAGCAGATGCTGAAACACCAGTAACAAGCCTCAGCAGTGGCCTCACCCCAGGACAAAGCTGAGGCCTCCGCCTAGTGTTTAGGGAGGTGTCACAGAGGAGGAGGAAGGCAGAGTCGGGCTAATGGATGGCAGGATAGCAGAGCTGCTAGTCCGGGCAATCTGAGAAGTTTCCCAGACTCAGAACTGATGCTGCAGACTCCAGGGTTTAGGTAGCCACTGGGAAGAATTCCTGACGCCGAAGAACCCTCCCCGGCAACCCTCACCCACCTCCTCCCTGCCAGTGGACAGAACCAGTAGGGCAGGCAGGCAGACAGTGGAGAAAGGGTTCACACAACTGCCTCCACTTTATTTATTGGTTTGATTATTTCTGCGTCCCAGGAAGAGAGGCAATGGACCCCTTTTCTTACTTTATCCCATGTTGGGAAGCAACAGGGAGGGGCTAGAAAACTGGTGCCTCAAGAGTGGTTATTGATGTCCTAATTACAAGAGGATGCTAATTTAATTTGAACCTAATTACAGTGTACTACCCTGGGTGGCATGTGTTTTAATAATTAGCGTCCTTCAGATGCGTAGGAGTATAATAATATTTACACTGGGTTGGCCAGCAGCCTGGGGAGGCGGGCTGGGGGCCCATACGCCACCCTCCCCCCGGACAGCTTGGCTGCTAGCAGGTGGGGAAGATGGCACATGAGTCCTGGTTGGCTAGGATCTTGTCAGCCTTCCCGGGAAACATGGTTGGGCCTCATCGCCAGCCTCTTGCTTGACCCAGCGGGTCGCCCCACTCTGCGGGGAGCCAGGCTTGAAGTCTGGGAGGCATTACAACCAGCAGCGGTCACGTCCCTCCCCCACCTCACACTGCCACAAAGACAGGGCCAATTTCTGGTTTTCCTGGTGGCTCAGACAGTAAAGAATCTGCCTGCGGTGCAGGAGACCTGGGTTCAATCCCTAGGTGAGGAAGATTCCCTGGAGAAAGGAATGGCAACCCACTCCAGTATTCTTGCCCAGAGAATCCCATGGATAGAGGAACCTGGCAGGCTGCAGTCCGTGGGGTTGCAAGAGTCGGACACGACTGAACGACTAACACTCACACATGCTGACTACTTGGGCCTATCCGAAGGAAGGGCTTGTTTAGAGGAGAGGAAGGAGAACCACGTGGTTTTTCTTCTCTTTTTATTGAAATACACCTTCAGAAAGGTGCACAGATGATCATTGTGCAGCTCAGATTTTCACAAAGTGAACACAGCGATACAAGCACACAAAACCTAGAACGTCACCAGCCCCTCGTAAGCTTGCCCTTCAGTCACTGTCTCCCCCAGAGGCAACCCTCTGTTTCATCCCAAGGGATGAGTTTTGATGGTGTTGCATGTTTGTTTTTTGCCTGGTTTTGATTTTTTATGTAATTGGAGCCCTGCAGTATGTGTCCTCATGTGCCTGCCTTCTCTCGCTCAGCTCATCTGGGAGGTTCATCCTGGTTACGTTAGCTGTGGTGTGTGCGTCTCATTTCTGTACGCTCTGTTGTCTGAAGATACCACTCTTTGGTGGTTATAAAGGAGTCAGATGCTCAGCAATCTGCTAGAGCCAGAGCTCTGCCAGTTCCCAAAGGGAAATCTGCTCATCCTCATTATGCAACTGGGGGAACGGGAGGCGACACATTAGAGAAAGAGGAGCACGATGGCAGGGCAGGGCCGGTCCATCCACCATGGACCCAGAGCAGTGTGGTTGCCAGTGTGGTCCCATGCCCAGCCTCTCAGAGCCCTCAGCGGTGGGGAAAGGTTCTATTAGCAAATTCTAGAAGCCAAGCAGGAAAACCAGGGGTCTGAGAGATGTTGGGAGGGAACTTCGGTGTCTCTACCTAGACGTCACGCTAGGCCAGTGCTTCTCTTAAGTGTGGCTGGCAGACCAGCGATCTCAGAATCACCCCGGTTGCTTGCTAAAATGTAGCTTCCAAGAATAATGCCAGGATTCTATTGGGAATGGGGGTGGGGTGAGTGAGCTCATTTCCTCATCTATCATCTCAGGAAGACAGTGAGGAACACTGTAACATTTGAAGTTGATAAAACAAGGAACTGGCCTATTGTTTAGCAGTAAGATGGTAACCAATGGAAGATCTAAAATAGATGATGAAAAGCGGTTACCTGCCTTTAGGTAGCATTACTGGGGGTGGGGTGTGTACCTTTATTAATCCGTGTGTGCTATCCTGTCACCATCAATAAGCATTTCTCTTTTTTTAATTCACTCTCCGGTAAATACACATGTATCACTTCTCATTCCAGTCAACTCCTGTGGGCCAGGGCCTGGGAATCTGCACTTCTGATGAGCTTCCTAGGTGACTCTGAGTTCTCAAGTTCAAGAATCAGCTATCACTGTCCAAACTCATCTTATGAGAAAGGAGACAGAGTAACTCACCCAAGGTCACCCAGTTTTATTAATGGCATGGCCAGAAATAGAAAACAGGTCCCCTGACCCAGGCCTGTGATTTTTCTCTACATCATGGCTTTCACCTTGGTGGGTGCCCGTCTCAGTGGGCCTGGCTGTCAGAGGCCTGGGGGCAAGCTGGGGACCCAGCTTAGCTGACGTAGGCCGGGGGCCCGGAGCACTTCTAACTGCAGTGCGTTTATAAACCTACTGCTTGCACACGGTTGCTGCTCACGTGCCCTGCCAGCATCAGTGTCTGAGTTGTTTTCTCAGAAGGGAAGCCATTCAGAGCCCCTTGAACATCCAGGCCTTCAGCATCTACTGAGAACCTGCCAGTTCCAGGCACTGTTTTAAGGGCTAGGATACAAAGAGTACCAAGCCCTAGCCTTGTGGGATTACGGTCTAGAGGACAGTAGGTCCTGGGTGGTAGACTTAGCTAACTTCACCGAGGTAGAGGTCTTAAGGTGCTCTGGTGTTCACTTGTCAGGTTGACCGAGTGCATGCCTCGTGTGCCAGCTGTTCCCTCCTGGCCTGGGGCCAGGGGCTGCTTGCACAAGTAAGAGCCCCCACCAGGAGTCATGTGCAGGAGTGGTCACGGCAGTTTTGTTCCTACCTCAAATCACCGGGCACAGCAGACACCACCAAGGCACATGCGCGCCACCGAGGCGTATTCAGCAATGAAATGAATGACTGTGCTGACAACAACATGGGTAAACTTGGGAAACAGTAAAGCAGGCACTTCTCAGGGGACTTCCTACCATATGATGCAGTTATTCTAAAGTTCAAAACTCAAGTGATACGTTGCTTACATGGGTGAGTATGTTAAGTGATCATAAGATTTATGGGATGTTTTTAAGAGTGTAAAGGGACATTTCTTACATTTGGACCACCAGCGTAAACTAGCGCTTTATTGAGCAGTCTGGGACACACTGACACCTTTGATGTTACATAATAAAACACCAAAACAAAGGGATGAGAAGCAGAAGTCTGGATAAGGGTCACTTTCAGGGGGGCAGGGAACTCCGGTGGTGGGATGAAGAAAGATGTCAGAGATGTAAGCTACTGGGAATGTCCCAGGTCTTGGTCAGGGAGGTAGGTTCATAGATGTTATTAATGAGGTGGCATGGGAGCTCAAAAGAGAGAAAGCTGAATTTGTTCCTAAAAGTTAGGTGGTGTCATGGTGGGAAAAACCTCAAAAAGGAGCACTTCCCTCTGCCAGGGAAAGTTGTGGAAGGTTTCAAGGATGAAGTGATGGAGAGTGGTGGGTCCAGTGAAGGCAACACACTGCATAGGGAAGCCTGCCTGCCTGGATTCCAGGGTTGTGTACGGCCACAAAACTAAAGACCAGCTAAGGCTCCCACCACCACTTCCAGGAAAGAGCCTGCATAAGACACCTGACTTCACAGTCCCTGGGTAACTTCAAGCTGAGATAGAACGTTGAGTAAGATGTGCATACATCATAAGTGTACGATTCATGGATATTTACAGGTCTATACATCCCGGAAAACATCACTCAGACTAGAAGGTCAGCATACCCAAAGTTTCCCTATGCCCCTCCCTCCCTGGCTAGGTTTTTACCTCTGTCACCAGAGTTTTGGCTGTTCTTGGTGCCAAAAGACATATTTTGATACATAGTCTTTTTTGCCAGAGTGACCAAGCACACTTAAGCGTGTCTAACTTTGCAACTCCATGGACTGTAGCCCGCCAGGCTCCTCTGTCCATGGGGATTCTCCAAGCAAGAATGCTGGAGTGGGTAGCCATGCCCTCCTTCCAGGGGATCTTCCCGAGCCAGGAATCAAACCCAAGTCTCCTGCATTGTAGGCAGATTCTTTACCAGTGGAGCTACCAGGCAAGCCCCACCACGCTGCTTCAGGACCTTGGACAAGGCCAGCGGGAGGTCTCCGCCCCTGCTACATGAGATCTCTGCTGCCTCCCTGGCAGTACAGATTCATCATTGCCCCTGCTTGACGGAGTCATTATTCTAGGCCCCGGGCCCAGGTGCTGTGCTTTGGGATTGGGTGACATTGGGGCGGTTCAGTGAGCAGACAGCCTCAATGCATAGTCATCTGGGTGCCCAGGCCTGAGAAGCCACCTCCCCCTCTACCTCCAGGCAGTTCTGGATCCACATTTCTGGATCACCTGGCCTGGAGCAGGCCAGGTGAGCATGCCTGGGGCCAGAGCCCATGTCCTCAGTTGTCCCCATGGAAGGAGAGGCCTGAGTCATGGTGAATGTAAGCGGTATGCTGCTAGGCTCTGGGATGTAGTCACAGGCCCAGCTCGCCTGTTGGTCAGGTGTGTCTCTGAGCCTCTGAGGCTTCACGGTGGAGGATATGGCAGTTTGCACAGCAGTCCTTCCATCAGCTGCAGGCGCCCGCCCTGCCTGCATCACCACCCCAGGCTGCCCTCTGTCCAGCCTGTCCTCAGCCAGTGTGGTTCAGAGTCTGGGTTTCAAAGGGTTTCTTGTGGAGCCTTAGGCTCAGCAAGCTAATTAACCTCTCTGACGTTGTTTCCTCATCTGTCAACTGAAGATAAAAACATTAAAGTTTCTGCATCTGAAGTTGCTATCAGAATTCAGTGACGGGTTTTTTTTTTTTTTTTTTTTTTTTTTTTTATGCAGGCCCCGAGCTGACCCAGGGTTCAATAACAGCCATTGTCACTGGGCAGCAGAGACACAGCACCAGCAGGCTTTCTGTTACCCGGGTAGCCAGCGCCTGACTAAAGCAGGAATCTGTTTAGGTGAAAGGAATTCATGATGATGCTACAAAACGCAGGCACATGGAGCCCTCCTGCTCATAAGAACATTGTGGGGTTCAGGCCAGACAGGAGCCAGAGGTGTCTGAGGAGGGGTGGGGAGCTGAGGTCACTTGGCTGAGCCCCTGGGTTTTCTCCAGTTTGCAGAGTGGCAGGAGGTGGGAGTCATGTACGCTTGGACAGTTTGGTGCCTGGGGACCAGGCCTGCAGCCGAGTCAAGACAGCCCCCGTGTACTGCACCCTTACGTACTGATGACCCAGCGGCCCACAGCACAGTGCCTGACCTCATGGACTTCAGCAGGTGTATTCCCATACTCAGCTGGGCCTGAGGGATGCCACATCCAGCTGAAACTTAATGTGGCCACCTGCCCTCATACCTGAGACCTGGGCTTAGCAGGCAGAAGGAAAAGGTCACGGTGCGGGGTCGGGGAGGGGGGGCGGTGGCGGTGTGGGGAGATGTCTTGGAAGCCAGTATGATCAGTAGACCTAATAACCTGCTGCAGACAATGACTGCTCCCCGCTGATGTGGGTAAGTGGGGCGGAGTGCGTGGAGAGGTGCTGCCCCGCTGCCAGCAGGTAGCCCAGCACCCCAAGTTACAGGCGCCCCCCGAGCCGGAGGAGCAGCAGCTGCACTCCCGTCTCAGAGCTGCCGCGGGAATTCCATTCCCCATCACTCCGGTGGGGCCTGCCTCCAGGACTGGGCAGAGGCCTCGCTGGCTGTGGAAGAAGGGTGCTGGGGTCTCAGGCTCCTTCTGGAGAGCAAAGCCAGGGCAGGGCTCTGCAGAAGGAAGGAGCTGACAGGGCTCAAGCCGAGGGCACCAGGCCAGGCAGGAAATGTCAACACCCACATGGGGGTGCTTCCTAGACTCCGCACCCCGCCTCAGGTCCACTGAAATCCTGAGGTCAGAGGGGCGCATTCTGGGATGCCACAGTGCGTGACTGGGGTGGGGGGGCATTCCCACCTGACGTGACAGAGCCTACGAGAGGTCAGTGCCTGGCCCAGAGTTATACAGGGTGTGAGAGCACCAGAAGTCACACAGAGGCCCACCATGGTGGCCACTTACAAGATCTTGTTCCCTAGGGAGGGGAGTTGTGTGGGCAAGACCTGGGTCCGGGGCTGGATTTCACCCCTCCAACTGTGAACATCTGGCAAGGGCAGTTTGTAGAGAGGGCTCCCCAGGGACAGCAGTGTACCAGTCTGGGCAGTTGAGTGGGAGTCTGGGCACAGTGGGCATCACTGGGGACTGGCCTGGCCTCCTTGTCTCATCTGGCCTGATCTGTAAAGGGCAGCTCCCAGGGAGCGGCCCAAGGCAAAGATCTCAAATGGGGCCGCGTCTGATCAATTGATATTGGCTCCCTGGGGTGCAATGTAGAAAAGGATTCTGAGGTCATGCCAGAAAGTCAGCTCCAATTATTGATGTCTACCAAGAGTATAGAAAGAGAGGATGGTCATGCGTGTCCCATATATGTGCTATCTTTGTCTTGGTGCTTTATGGGGAGTGGCTTCTGGGATCCTTTGACCCCATCAAAGCAAGGGACACTTCCATAACATTCTTGACAGCAGGCATCAGATCCTGCTAGAACAGAAGCCTGGAAACTCCCTCTCAGAGAGTGGTGCCCAACCCAGTCCATTCTTACCCTTTTACTGTGATGCATTCCAATTGCAAAGAATGTGTTGCAATTTAATAAACATAATTTAAGCACCTACTGTGTGCTGATCCCTAAAGACCCACAGCTAAGTCCGTCAAATTCCTTGCCCTACCAGGTGAGTATCATCTGCAGATACTTGAATCTGGTCAACTCTGACTCTTTGGAAAAGACCCTGATGCTGGGAAAGATTGAAGGCAGGAGGAAAGGGGGGCAACAGAGGACAAAATGGTTGGATGGCATCACTGACTCCATGGACATGAGTTTGAGCAAACTCCGTGAGATAGTGAAGGACAGGGAAACCTGGCATACTGCAGTCCATGGGGTCGCAAAGAGTCAGACACAGCTTAGCAACTGAACAACAACAACTACTGCAAGACCAGTTTTCTTGGGGAGGGAGCTCTGAAGCAGTGGGAAGAGGTGAGGCCCACACCTGGAAGCTTTGAGCTATGGGCCTCTCCTAAGACAAACCTTCCATTTCCCACTTGCGGGGGGTGGTGGTGGTGGTAGGACTTTCAGGTCAGCAGTCCCAGAACAGCACTTCTCAAACTTGAACATGCTTGTGACACATCTGGGGGTCTTACTAAAATGCAGGTTCTGATCCAGTGGATCTGGGGCAAGGTCAAAAGTCTGCATTCCTCACAAGCTCCCAGGAGGTGCTGAGGCAGTAGGATCTGGGGGGAGCAAGCCCTCCCCACCCCCCAGAGCTGTCTCGTTCCCCACAAAGGGCACTAAGGAGGTGAGCAAAGCCTGAGTTTGGGGACAGGGAGTGAACACGATTCATGTTACCTAGAACCAGAAATCTGAGGGAAGGAGCCACACCCCTGCACGGCTCTGCAGGACAACCTGACCTAGGGAAGACTCTACCCTAGGAGTGCCAGGGGCAACGCTGAGGGTGCTGGTGGGCTCCTCTAGACTGGACAGCCCCACTATGATCATGATGTCGGTAACAGCCAGCCACACATGTGCCGGGCACTGGGCTACACACTGATGGGTAGGTCCTAGGAAGGAAGGACTTCTGGTCTCTATTGCAGAGACTCTGGAAGACAGGCCATGCATTATTCACTTGTGCCTCCCTATGCCCAGCATAGTGTCTCAGTAGCAGGTATTTGATAAATGATTAATGAATGAATGACTAAAGTGCAGCTCAGCCCAGGCAGAGGGTACTGTATGGGACCACATCCAGAAGGAAGATGGAAAATAAGATCAGAACCCTCAGGATGCCATATCAATCCCTCACCCCTGTTACCTTCTCACTAGGCCCTGGGAGGACTCACTCTGAACAGGGTGGCCTGGGAATCTGTGGCCAGCCTTTACTTCTTGTTTAGTTGGTAGGTCATGTTCGACTCTTCATGACCCCATGGACTGTAGCCCACTAGGCTCTTCTGTCCAAGGTTTTCTCCAGGCAAGATTACTGGAGTGGGTTGCCATTTCCTTCTCCAGGGGATCTTCCTGACCCAAGGATTGAAGCCACCTCTCCTGCATTGGCAGGCAGCTTCTTTACCACTGAGCCACCTAGGAAGCCCTGGTCAGCCTTCACTTGTTGAGAAATGAGAAATCTGTATTGCTCTAGGTTGACGATTCCCGAGTTCTTTTGGGAAAATTCTGGATCCAGATCCACCATGCTGAGGGAGCAGGGCAGGACCAGGGAAAGTTTAGGGCTGGTCAGGATCCCATTATCCAAATGGTAAAATACATAGACCTCTTCCCTTGTGGCAGCTCTGTGCCAAGCATAGCACATGCTTGCATCCCAAGGCCACCTTGCTGTGGTCCAAGGTCGTATCCTGGCTCAAAGGCGGAGACCAAGGTAAGACAACCCAGCCAATCACGCCCAAACTTGGGAGAAAGCGTCCTCTAGGAGTCAAGGTGAGGCAGTTGGGAGGCAGGACCTGGAGGTGGGCAGGCAGATGCAGTGGGGTGATGGTAGCCCACACCCTATTGTCGGTGAGAAGCAGCCAGGAGGAGGACATGAGTGGTGGTTCTTCCAAGCTACTGGCTTGCAAGCGCTGGTCTGGTTTGTGTGGAAGCTTCTCCGTGCCTTCAACATTGAAATTCCATAGAGCCTCAGAATGGATAGTCATCGTCCCATTTTACAGATGAAAGAAATTGAGAACCAGGGAGAGGAAGTAACTTGTCCTAGGTTGCTGAACTAGTTAGCTGCAGAGCCAGAGGTGAGACCCGATGTTCGGCATTCTGCATGTGCACCCATACTCCTTCCCCTCCACCTACCACCAACTCTCCCACTCCCTGCATTTCCACCCTGGGTCTGGGTGTCCTGACCACCTCCCATCCCCATCTGCAGATGAGTGCTCCACCTGGGCCCATGCACACACCTGGCTGGTCACGTGCCGGTGTTCGCCTGTGCCAGGCGGAGCAATGGAGGAGCCGCCAGGGCTCACAGACACAGTGGCACCTGGACGCCTCGTCCCTTGCAGACATCTTGGGCCCCACTCAGGTCAAGCAGAGGAGGGTAACAGGTCCAGGGGTGGGGGCCGTGCCTTGATCCACCCAGCCAGGTGTGTCCAGGATGCTGGTCAGGCACAGTGGGGCCCGGCCCACCCAACCGCAGTGTGGTGCTCTGGGAGGCTGGGCCACTCTCAGAATGCAATCTCCACCGGGCCCCAGTATTCCTGGGTTGGCCCTTGACCCCAGCCCCAGAGAGACCCACCATCTCTTGGTTCCTCCACCAGCCCCCCAGCCCCCACCCCAGCTCTCTGTGCACTTCTGATATTGTTCTGCCTCTCCCCTCTCTCACCATATCCTTCACCTCTGTCCCAGGAATGGTGATGCAGGCAACCAGTAGTCACTGTCCAACTCCCACTCCCAACTCTCAGTAACCCCTCCCATCCATCAGGGTGGCAGAGACACAAGTGATTAGAGGAGTTCTAAAAATATGGTTCCCAGATCAGCAGCAGCTGCAGCATTTGGGAGCTGGTCAAAAATGCCAGCTCTCAGGCCTGGCCACAGACCAACTGGCCGAAAGGTGGAGCCCAGCAGGAAAACAAAGTTTGCTCTTTGCAGAGAGGAGGTGGGCAACCAGGATTTTCTCCAGGGGGCTGGGGCAGTCATGCATCTCTCAAAGTAAGTACTCCTGTGAGTTGTCCAGTGGGGAGGGAACGCAGGCCAAGGGATTTGATGTGGAAAAGATCAAAGTTCTCAAGAGGAAGCTTTATGGGAGGTGGGTTCCAACTACAGTGAGGGGACAGACGCATATGCCATGTGGATCAGGTGGGTGGAGCTGAGACAGACACCAGTCCCCTCGGCTACATTCCACAGGCAGGTGGCAGAGGTGGGGACACACTGCACCTTCCCTCTGATCAGGTGGGAGGGATGCGGCCCCTCCCTACTTCCTGCCTTCCTGGAGGGCTTCAAATGAGTATGAACCTGCACCCCACCACACTCCCAATCGTGGCATCACATGGAGCCTGAGGTTGTTTGATGGCATTTTGGGGTGCCCCAGAACCTTGCCTCCATGCAGTGATGGCTGTTATTTATGCCCAGGCCTTGCTCTGCTCTCAGGGAGAATATATCATCATAAATTGGCATGCCATGGCAAACAATTAAAAGAGAAAAATAAACCTCCGTGCAATCTCAGGGTGCTCGGAAATGAGGAATTACAAGGTGGTGGCATGACAAAATTATATAAAAATCTATTTTTACATCACAATAATGTGCTTTTATACGGGTAGTAATTTCTGGATGTGCAATAAAGTGGCTTTTACATCAGGCAGAATCAGAGTTTATAGGCAGTCGGTGCTTTTATCTGGGAACATATAACTCACCCGTCCCCACATCATCCATCCTGCAGGCAGCAGGCCTCATCTTCCCCAGCACCATTGGTACTGAGGAAATAGTTAGGCAATTAGAGTGTCATCCCTCTATCCTCCCTGCCCCCACCGTGATCTCCCAACAACATTTTCCAGCTTCTGTCATTGACTCCTTCCCAAAGATGGGACAAGCCACAGGTCCAGGAGAGGGGAGTGGAGGGGCCCAACAGATGCTGACCACTGTCTCCACTGGGCCAGAAAGGAGCCCAGTGCTTAGAGAAAACACAGGACCAGTAAGCCCTCCACAGACACTGAGGGTCTGCTATGCTGGTATTGTTCAGTCACTCAGTCATGTCTGACTCTGTGACCCCATGGACTGCAGCACACCAGGCTTCCCTGTCCTCCACCATCTCCTGGAGCTTGCACAAACTCATGTCCATTGAGTCAGTGATGCCGTCCAATCATCTCGTCCTCTGTCATCCCCTTCTCCTCCTGCCTTCGATCTCTCCCAGCATCAGAGTCTTTTCTAATGAGTCAACTCTTTGCATCACGTGGCCAAAATATTGGAGCTTCAACTTCAGTATCAGTCCTTCCAATGAATATATTCAGGATTGATTTCCTTTAGGATTGACTGGTTTGATCTCCTTGCAATCCAAGGGACTCTCAAGAGTCTTCAACACCACAGTTCAAAAGCATCAATTCTCCCACACTCAGCTTTCTTTATGATCAAACTCTCACATCCATACATGACTACTGGAGAAACCATAGCTTGACTATATAGACCTTTGTCAGCAAAGTACTGTCTCTGGTTTTTAATATGCTGTCCAGGTTTGTCATAGCTTTTCTTCCAAGGAGCAAGCGTCTTTTAATTTCATGGCTGTAGTCACCATCTGCAGTGATTTTGGAGTCCAAGAAAATAAAGGGTCTGCTATGGCCCTGTACTGAAAGCCTAGGACCTGCACTTGACTTGGAGAGCTCACAGTGACAGTCAGGATGCAGGCAGGGAGGTGAGAGCTAGGGCAGGTAAACACAGGAACAGTTGGGGGTGGGGTGGGGCATGGCAGTGACGGGAGGCTTCCACTGGACAGAAAGGCAAGGGAGACAGCTGAAGGTATGAAGATAACTGTGTCCTAGAGGACAGGTCCCAGTCCAGGCAATGTCTTTATCCCGGGTGTTGAGACAGGCATCTGAGAGGAGCTGGTAGCTGTCCACAAGCAGAGTGCTGAAACTGTCTTTCGGTATCATCTGGTCTAACCCAACATTCTATGACCCTGGCAGGAAGCAGGTGACACATTCTGTTCAGTAAAGGTGTATACACAAAGGTATATGGGCAGAGTTTAGTGAAATCAACAAGGGATGGTGCAGGACCCCAACACTGGCAAGAGGGGGGAGTTTTAACCACGACCTGGAGGACAGGGGCAGGGGAAGTTAATGGAACCCTGAGAGTCACTGGATAAAAAAATCCATCACACAGGGGACCGGACTTGCCATCACCTGAAAAGCTGAGTATAGAAGGAAGCTTGAAGGGAACAGACAGATTTGGGTGGGAGAGAGAGCCTACTTCCCTCTCCTCCCGCCCTCCGGTCTCTGGCCAGTGCCTCTCAATGGCCATCCCCAACCAGCAGCCAGAGACTAAGGGAGCCTGTTGGTGCTGCCCAGATGGGTCAGCCTCAGGGCAGAGAGCAGAGTGGAGAGGGGCAGAGAGAAGATGTCATTCATTTGCATCCAGCCCTGGCACCTACCGGGAATTATCGGACAGGCTGATAATTTGGCCAAAATGTGAAAGTGAAAGTCGTTCAGTCATGTCCAACTCTTTGCAACCTCATGATATACAGTCCATGTCATTCTCCAGGCCAGAATCCTGGAGTGGGTAGCCATTCCCTTCTCCAAGGGATCTTCCCAACCCGGGGATTGAACCCAGGTCTCCCACATTACAGGCGGATTCTTTACCAGCTGAGCCACCAGGGAAGCCCAAGAATACTGGAGCGGGTAACCTATCCCTTCTCCAGTGGGTCATCCCGACCCAGGAATCAAACCTGGGTCTCCAATGTAGCAGTGTATCAGTGACTATGACTACCATTTCTAGGCATCGAATCTTTCAGTTTTTCTCTTCTCACATTCTTTGTTTCACCAGAATCTACACTCAGCATCAGCCTCGACACTCTGACCTGACACCACATACAGAACCTATATGATATGGTGGAAAGGAATTCCATACAGTAGTATAGGTGGGCTACAGGCCAAAGTGGCTATTCTGGCAAGTGAAATGGAAGTCCTGAGGCAAACCCAGGTTCCATCATTTCTGCTCCTGGAATGTTGCCCCTCCAAGAATCCTCACATGGGGACAGGTGTGAGGATGCTCGTGGCAGCATTCCTTGTGGTGGGAGACAGAGGGCTGATTCCTGGGAGGCTGCTTGGGCAAAATGCACTGGCAGCAAGCCTCGGGCCCTCTGCAATAGCAAGAAAATCGCTCTTCACAGAAACTTGTAAGAGTCTTAAAAGCAGTGCTGAGAAGAAAAAGCGAGAAAGAGAATGAGATCCATAATTCTGAAGCACTCAAATAAGATTAAAAATACATGCACACCGAAAAAAGCCGTTTTGCAAGCACTTTTCCATTTTAGGATGGTTGGCTTTGGAAGGAGAGGGAGTGGCATTGACAGGGGAAAAATCAACAGCACCCTAAATCAGAGAAGTCAGCAGGGACTCTGGAGCCAGAACACCTGGGCTGGAAGCAAAGCAGTTTTGTTGTGTGACCTGGCATGTTACTCGGCCACTTCATCTTTTTTCTTTCTTTCTTTTTTCTCTTGGCTGTGCTGAGTCTGGGTCTCCCAGGCAGCACTAGTGGTGAAGAATTCGTCTGCCATTGCAGAAGATGTCAGAGACATGGGTTTGATCACTGGGTCAGGAAGATACCCTGGAGAAGGGAATGGCAACCCACTCCAGTATTCTTGCCTGAAGAATCCCATTCTTCAGAGGAGCCTGTCGGACTGCAGTCCATGGGGTCACAAAGAGTTGGACATGACTTAAACGATTTAGCAGGCAAGCACTGGGTCTTCATTTGGGCATATAGGATCTTTCCATTGCAACATGCAAAATCTTTGTTGTGGCATGTGGGATTTATTAATAGTTCCCTAACCAGGGATCCGGGGGTTTCTCTGATGGCTCAGCAGTAAAGAATCCTCCTCCAATGCAGGAGATGTGGGTTGGGTCCCTGGGTCAGGAAGATCCCCTGGAGGAGGAAATCCCCACTCCAGTAATTCTTGCCTGGAGAATCCCATGGACTGAGGAGCCCGATGGGTTACGCATAGGGTTGCACAGAGTCAGTCATGACTGAGAACACATATATCAGGGAACCAACCCAGGTCCCCTGCATTGGGAGTGTGGAGTCTTGGCCACTGGACCACCAGGGAAGTTCCTGCTCCATCTTTTAAATCAGAAGAAATGGTAACACCTCAATCCTGAGGTGCATTTATGAGAACAGCTACTGGTCCAACAAGACCTGTTCTGGGCAGGAGTGTCCACAACGTGGTCAGAATATGCAGGCTGGGGAGCCACTCTGGTTGCTTGGAGGTGGCCCCACAGGGGACAGTGTCCAGAGCACTGATAAAGTTTCTCAAAGAAGGACATGGCTCACCACCTATGGCGGGATAACAAGCCATCATTATGGATTCTTTGATTCCTTTCTCTGCCTCTTCTCCCCTAAAATGCAAAATATGCCCCCTACCCCATTTTGTTGTTAGCAGTCATTAACAGTTTCTGTCATTAACTCCTGAGTTGGTTTGAATTTGTTGATAGAATTAGTTCCCCATCACCTGAAAAGCTGAGAAAAGATGGCCTTAGGGAACAAGCCATATGCGGGCTGTGTTCTGATGGGAGAAAGCAGAATGAGCTCCTGGGGTGTGTGATTGCCAAGGGCAACCACACAAAGCCGGTAGGATGCTAGATTGGTGGGGGGTGGGACGGATGCTGGGCTCTCCGTGAAAGGCACCTCAGTCTGAGGGTCTATGATGGAGGCAGGAGGGGTGAAGACAGCCATCTGAGTTTTGCCAGGAGCTGCCCCGGGACCCCGAGATGTCAGTTCATACTTCCACTTCATCCAGTCGGGGCAGGGCCAGGCTTGCAGCATCTCAATGGGTGTATGCCTGAAGGTGTCCCTATTTCCCACCCTTCTCTCTTCCCCCCCTTCCCCTCCAGGGGACTGCACATTCTATAAGGTTCAGATTTCTTTAATTCAATTCACTTTCTTCCTGGCTCTCCACTTTTTCTGGCTTCAGGGAGGAGGAGAAGAGCTTGCTGTGAGCTTTTCCTCCCCACTCAGGGCTCAGACACTGGCCAGACTCCTCATTTGCTCCAGGATGAGGAGGTAAATGAGCAGCCCAGCAAAGGACAAACAGCTTCATCTAGCAGCCTAGTGCCCTGTGACCCTGTCACACAGCAGCCAGGGACGAGAACTAAGACACATCTCCACGAGGACTTGGCTGCAGCAGATTGAATAGTGTCCCCCAGAGGGTATATCCAAGTCCAACCCCCTCCCCCACAAACCTGTGAAGGTGACCTTATCTGGAAGGAGTCCTTGCAGATGTCATTAAGTTTGTACTTGAATTAAGGACCGATTGCAGGATGAGATCATCTGGATTCAGGGTGGGCCCTAAATCTTCTAGGAGAAAGGAGAGGGAGGTTTGAGACAGAGACACAGGGAGAAGGCAGTGTGGGAGGGGAAAAGCACCTTCCCTCCACCCTTCTGCGTTCTTAGCTGAGAGCCTTGCACTCAAAGACAGATTTTTTAACATTTTACTGTTTTGTTTTGTTTTTTTAATTTAAATGGTATTTTCTATGGGGGTATAGCCGATTAACAATATTGTGATAGTTGAAGGTAAACATCGAAGGACTCAGTCATACATAAATATGTGTCCATTCTCCTCCAAACCCCTCCCCCCCATGCAGGGTGTCACATAACATTGAGCAGAGTTCCCTGTGCTAGACAGCAGGTCCTTGTTAGTTTTCCATTTTAAATATGGCAGTGTATACACGTCCATCCCATCCCTAAATATCCCTTCCCTAAATATGTCCATCCTAAATATCCCTTCCCCCACCATCTGTCCCCTTGCCCCGCAACTATAAATTCATTCTCTAAGTCTATGAGTCTTCAAAGACAGATTAACAAGAGAAAAGCAAATGGAAGTTTATGAAGATATATACCTCATATTCATGAGGGCAGGAGGAGAAGCGGGTGACAGGATGAGATGGTTGGACGGCATTACTCATTCAATGGACTTTAGTCTGAGCAAACTCTGGGAGATGGTGAAGGACAGGGAAGCCTGGCGTGCTGCAGTCCATGGGGTTGCAAAGAGTCAGACATGATGTAGCAATTGAACAACAGCAAAAATACCACCTCATGTACACAAGGGAGATACCCGGGAGGAAATGAGTAACTCCCCTGATGTGGCTTTGGAATTCAGGATTCAATACCATTTAATGGGAAAGAGCAGCAGGGAGGTCAAATAATATTTAGGAAAGATGAAAGGGGCCTCAGAAGAAGAGACGGGAGTATGGTTGTTTGTGACACAGTCTGTCTGCCTGTCATGTCACTTCTAGTTTCCACCTGTGATGAGAGTCAGTCACCCTTGGTTGATGAAACCCTTGGGGAGGGGACTGATGGCAACAGAGCTTCTTTGGGAGGCTCTGTCTTTAGGCAGATGAAGGAAGTTCAAGGAAACCCTTTTCCCACATTTGCTGTTTCTCAGTTGCCTACAGTTTAAAGTAATCAATACCGCAGAGCGGTATGTTTAGAGTGACATATCCTGAACATCTACAGGTGTTGTAGCCACGCGTTCTGGGGAACAAACTCACTCAGAAGGACAATGCAGATAGTGGAGTGCAGTTTATTACACCGGCGGGCCCAGGGCAGAGTCTCCTCTTGGCCAAGGGCCCCGACCAGTTTTTGTGAAAACCTTATATACCCTAAGTGTACTTGCTCAAACCCACCTCCTCAAATTCCTTGAAACTAGTCTGGACAAGGTAAAAGAGAGATCCAATCAAAGTTAACCCATGATTCATGTGTCACAAGACTAGATAAACAGTGGATATTTATCAATAGGCCTGTGGTCATATCCCGATAAACATAATGGAATCTGCCACTTTGTTCTGTTACAGAGATAACAAGCATGTTCTTTTAGGCGACAGAGGGTCCAAGTACAAGTCCTAAGGCTCTTTTAACCGGCAGTCTGGTTTTCCATTGGGATGCCATTTCTATAGACATGGGGCACAGAGTTCAGAGTCCACTGGGAGGGTGACCATGCGTGTAGCCTGATGTTCGCAGCCTGGCCTACGATGGAGTCCAGCTCTGTCTGTTTCCTCCTTCACAGGCAGATTTTGGGGCTGCCTTTCAGCGAGCAGAGATTGGAGCTATCTATGCCAGCACAAACTGGGGAGCACCGGCAGCCACAGGGGCTAGAAGAGGCTAGGACTTTCGCCGGGAACTTTCCCTTAGAGGGAACACGAAGCCCTGTGGACTTGGCAGAAACGGGAAAGTGAGGCTGCACGCCACCTCAGCCCTCCTTGCCCATGAAGGGCTGGCCCCACACGGCACCAGCTGGCACCCTGCCTCCCAGCTGATGCCCTTGCTGCGTGGTGCCCGCCCCGGGATCCCCGGCTGGCCCCACCCTGCTGCCTCTCCTTGGCCTCAGCCAGGGGAGAGGAGGCAGCGCGCACCGCGTTCCCCGCGGTGATTTCATGCCCCATAAAACGGGCGATCAAAAATAATAGACACACAGCAGTCTGCCCGGGGCCTGCCTACTGCAGCGGGGAGCGCTGAGGTCGCTGCGTGGAAAATCAACCCGTTCCCAGCCCTGGTGGGGAGAAAGAACAGCGAGAGGCAGGAGCTACAGAGCCCCAGCTAGTAAATGGGCTGAAAATCAGCAGCCTGTCCCCGCGGCAGCCATGCCCTCCTTTCCCACCGCTGGGAGGTGGGTTTCCAATCTCCAGACAGCTGTCTGTCCACCCCCACACAGATGATGGGGAAAACGACTGAGAGGGGGAGCCCAGGCAGAGGGGTGAGAAAGAGAAGGTGGGGGGTTCTGGGCTCCGGGGGCTCCCAGGGGACCCTAGATGGCTCTTCGACAGCTCTGAGCCTCCGGCCATCACCTCTGAGCACCCGTGTCGGAGCTGGGTGCCTAAGAAGTCCACTGGTGATGAAGGTCCTGCGGCTGTCTGTCCGCACTTGAGTGAGCCCTGGGCGCCAGGCTCTTCTAAGAGCCTTCAGCAGAGTCCAGCTGTACTCCTGTGCCTCTCAAGAATGAGCTGCTCTTTTATTTTCAAGCAAAGAATAAACATTTGAACAAGGAATTGGGTGAACGAGGGTTCTGCAAACCATCCCCCTGGGGTCAGGGGCTGGGACATGGATTTATCTCGGTGATGCTGCCACTGATGAAATGCATTTCAATAATGTGTGTTTTGAAATGGAGGGGAAAGGAGAGCCCCACAGAAATACTCCTTATGTCTCCTTTTCATCACACGCTACATGGAGCCCCTCTGTCCCCTCCCGCCTTGGGACCATGCTCCCACTGCCCAGCACGGGCTCCAGCTGGCCCTGGGTTCCCCCACATGTCTTACTTGGAGAACTGCCAAACTCTTCCAGCATTTTCCTGCCTTTAACTTCCTGTCCTCTTTAAGTCCACTCTACAGCCTAAAAAAAATGTCAAGGGCTTCTCGAACAGCTTGGCCTAATCCTTCTCTATCTGGAGCTGACCTAATCCTTCACCCATGCATCTTGCTCCTCAGGAAACTAGACACCCCAGTCACTTCATCTCCCTGTGCCTCTACTAAAGGCAGTTCCCACTTTCCAGAACATTCCTTTTCACTTTCACTGTCTCTTGAAATCCTACTAACTTTCCAAAGCCCAGCTCACATGTTGCCTTTATTCTCAATTCACCCCGGAGAAAAAATGGTCACTTCTCCTTCTGTCACTCTGGACAGTTTCTATCACAGAGCCTCCATTTCTCATTCCAGTGACTGTCTTGTGTATCTTCCCTGCCAAATGGCTAGATGCCAAGGTCCTGACCAAGAACAGTGCCTGGCACATAATCGGCATCTAGGACATGCAGCCGAACTGCGGTAACCTGTAGCATGCATGTGTGGCTCAGTCGCTCAGTTGGGTCCACCTCTTTGTGACCCCATGGTCTGTAGCCTGCCAGGCACCTCTGTCCATAGAATTTTCCAGACAAGAATAATGGCGTGGGTTGTCATTTCCTACTCCTGGGGAACTTCCCAACCCAGAGATTGAACCTGAGTCTCTTCCATCTCCTGCACTGGCAAGTGGATTCTGGACCACTGTGCCACCTGGGAAGTCAGTAACCTATAGACCCAGGTTGTAAATGACTTTTGTTTCCACTGAGATTTTTTTAAGTGCTTTGTTACACAGCTTCATAGCTTCATTATGCCAAGAGCTGACTGAGACAACTGGGTCCAGAGAGACTGGAGCAGTTATGGGACTGAGCATGTAGCCTTGGCAGAGAGCTATTCCATAGGCAGGATGAGTGACGGAGTGCTACTGTTAGGTTAAGCTTACTGTTAATGCGGTGATAAAGAGTCAGACCTCCCAGGTTCAAGTCCTGGTTCTGCCACTTGCGGCTATGTGTGTGTCTCTGAGCAAGTGACTCATTTTCATCATCTATAAAATAGGGATGACAATAGACTCTGTCTCATGGGGTTGTTATGAGGAGCAGTGGGTCGATGCCAAGCTCAGTGCATAGCAGGTGGCGACGGCTTCTCGGGTTTGACAACTCGAGGTTGATGACTCGAATTTGACTAATTATAAATGATTGTCATCTGTCCCTCATTGCTGGTCTGGCTTGCTGGCCCTCTGCCTGGTTCCACACAGCAGGCGCTGTATCTGTCAAGAGGACGCCACGGAAGGAGAGAGACAGCTTTTCTCTGCCACTGTCCGTGGTTCCCCTTGAACTTTGATGTTTTACGAGCGGCTGGCAGCAGCCTGTGCCCTGCCTTCCATCAGAAGAACTGAGCGTGTCTCCGGCTCCTGTCATGGACCTCTCACCGCGGAGAGAGAATAAGTCACGGCTCAGAAAGGCAGAGGCCGATGAAAGCAAGGGGTGGAGGTGGTGCTGACGGTGATGACTTCACCTTCCTGGCTCATGTGAGTCATTGCTGACCCCGCTACCAGGACCCCTAGCTTCTCCAGATGGACAAGAGTGTTGAAGTCTCCATGTCACCTCCCTGTTTGTCACATCAGCAGACAGTCATTGCACCACATCCCCAGGAAGCAGGGGACTCTGGCAAAGCCCCTGCATTCCAGAAGCCTCCAGTCTGGTTGGGGTAGCCAGAGGGACACCGGAAATAGCCAAGCAAGTCAGCGCATCAGGTACCAACAGGACCCTCAAAGCCGCCCAGCAGAAGATCCCACGAGGAAGGGACACCAGAATCTTCCAGTGAATACCTGAGAGGGGCTGGACGGATGGCAAGGGCTTAGATAAATGGAGACTAGGGTGGACGGAGGCATCTCGGGCACCCTGTTCCAAACCCTGCCCCCCACCCCGCAATGTGGAATCTGCAACTGTCTCAGTGCCCCCACAGCAGCTGTTCCCTCATCCCAGGAGGGGCAGGAGCTCACCAGAGCCTCCTTCCAGGCTTGGCTGGAAATGGTCCTCAAATGGAGACACTCCCTCCCAGGCTGCCATTTCCCAGCGCTCCCAACACCCCAAAGCCAGAAATAGGGGGCGGGGGAGGAATCAAGTCCTGCAGACATCTGGCGTCTCCAGGCTCGGGGGCTGGCGTGAACAGCGGACTCAGAGCTCCTGGGATTCCTACCCCCACTGTGGCCGCTGCAGGAGATGGGCTGATGGCAGAAAGGATGGTGGGCAGGACAGCAGAGAACAGAGGCCTGAGCTGACCCGACTGTGGCCTGGAGCAGGCCGCCGCCATCACCACATCATCGTGTCCCCATCTGGCGATGGGGAGACCACCGTCTTCCTTTCCCAGCAGGACCAGAGCTATAAAAGAGAAAGGCTGGGATGGGATACATGGTGGAGGTGAAGGTACAGGAGGAGGGTTGTTTATGGTAAATTTGAAGGTAGGGTAACTGTCTCTTCTAGAAAGAATTCCAAGCTCATAGACCCCTCCAACAGAAGCAGAAACCTCCAGCCCCATCTGCACTCCACCACTGGAAGCCCAGAGACCAGCATAATAATAATAATAATAGCAAATACAGAGCATTCACTGTGTGCTAAGCCCTGTTGCAAGTCCTTCATGTGCATTCGCTCATTTTCCCTATTATGTAGGTTCCATTATACTCCATTTTGAAGAAGAGGAGGCTGAGGCACAGAGAGAAAACTTGTCCGAGATCACACAGCTGGTGAGCCACGAGGTTGAATTTGGACCTGGCCACATTTGTAACCCCTCTCTTTTGCTGACTCTCCTCCTCAAAGGGCCTTGGAGAATCTCTTTGGCCCTGAACTGGGAAGATGGACATGTGGCAAGTCCCCAGGGTGTTCCATGAAGCAGTTTGCTCTGGTGGTGCTCAGTAGAATCCGCGCCCCCAAAGTGACTTGGGGCAGGGGTTCGGGGGGCGGGCAGGGAACAGGGACAAGTGAGATATCCTGAGGTGAACTAAATGGACTGAAACCAAGAGATGCACACGGAGCTGAGAGCAAATGAGAGGCCAGAGATGGGGCTGGAAGTGGCTCTTTTTAAGATTATTTTGAAGACAAGGAAAGAGAAGGGCCTGGAGAGACGGATCGATAGGAAACAGCGTGTGGGCTCCAAGCAGGGCCCAGTGCCCTGCAGAGGCCTTGGCTCCCCCATTCAGCAGCCGTAGCACCACCAACCTTGAGGGGGAGACAGGCGGGCTGGGGAATGAGTGGGGTCGGTGATGGGTCACGAAGAGCCACTTTCTGACCAGGACAGGTGATGCGCCAGGTAAGCACCCTGAGTGCCCCCAGGCGCTGGCCGGGCAGGGGCTGCAGGAGCGGCATTGGCCACCACTCAGGAATGGAGCTTCCCCTGTGGCTCAGCTGGTAAAGAATCCACCTGCAATGTGGGAGACCTGGGTTCGATCCCCGGGTTGGGAAGATCCCCTGGAGAAGGGAAAGGCAGCCCACTCCAGTATTCTGGCCTGGAGAATTCCATGGACTATATAGTCCATGGGGTCACAAAGAGTCGGACACGACTGAGTGACTTGCACTTTCACTTTCAGGAATGGACATTGCCAAGGACATGAGCCCTCCCTCCTGCCTACGGTACTGGGCTGGCAGGGAGGAGACCCCGGAAGGGGGACGCAGGGCAGCACCAGGGACAATGCAGCCGGTGGGTCCTGATCTCAGACATGGAGAGTAGGGCCTGGGGCTCCGAGGCTCACTGGCTCCCGTGTCTGGTGGTTGATGCTGGCAGAGGCTGGGATCTCCGTCAGCACCCACACGTGGCCTTTCTCTGTGGCCTTTCTGCTCGTGAGTCAGTTTGGGCTTTTTTTACAGCACGGCAGCCTCCGGGCAGTCAGACTGCTCCTGTGGCAGCTGAAGACTTCCCGAGTGAGAACTCAGTTCACCCAGTGAAGCAAAAGCTTCATCGTTCTTTCTGATCGAGCCTTGGAAGCCACATAACATCACTCCCACCGTCCTCACCCAATACCATCTTGCAGCCTCGCCTGCCCCATGGGGCACTAAGGGTCAAGGGCAGGGGTCGTGGGTCCCCCACCCCATCTGGGAGGGGAGATAGCCTTGCGGCCATCCCAGAAAGGGCAGTCAGCCAACCCTCGTAGACTTTTCATGACCTGAGTTCCCCCAAAGTCCTCCCTTCCCCAGGTATATCAAGGAGAGTCCCAAAGTTACTCTGTGTTGAAGTGTCACATGGGAAATTACCTCTGCGTGCAGCCAGACTAGCTTCCCAGAGCTCACAGGACAGAGAGGCTCACAGACCGGATGAAGATTCTTGAATCACATGGCTTATTAAATCAATTAAAAACACACCGTGAGAAGCAAGGGCAAAGAGCTGGGTAAGTCAGCATGCTTAGGCTGGGGTGCCCGCAGGTGCAAGAAGCACAGTTCTGAGTATGACTGCCCATGTCCACATGTCCTGCTTGCCCCTGCGGCAGCAGCCTTGTCACTGATGGTGACGGGAGGATGGGTCGGGTAAGCCAAGAGGCTCCGTGCCCGGCACCGATGCTTCCTTACTCTATCAGAGAGGTGCAGAGGCAAGGCCTGTACCAATTAGCCTGGGGAGAAGCTGTTCATTTTTTTTTTTCTAAAGATTCAAGCCCACTTGGCACTTTATTTAGATTATTAAAGGTATTTTCCGCAGTAGGAGTTAATATAAGTTAGCATCTGGGTTATTTGAACTTACTAATTTTCCTGGGCATAGCACACATGGAGCCAGAATGAGTGTTGCCAGTGGGTGGCCAGTTTAAGACCTTGTGAATATTGAGCATGTTGGGAGTGTCATAGACATTTAGTGTATCATGGATATCCATGCCTAACTGTTTTTTTTTTTATCTTTCTTTATCTATCAGTAATACTCTTGTTTGTTCCATTCTTTGTCTCTCAATTCACATACACAGATTCTGTATACTTTAAAATGTTTCACCAGCTGTTTGCTTTGATAGTCAATTTTTTAAAAAATCAGAATTGGATATTCTTAAAAGATCCAGCCAACGCATGTTACACACATTCGTTCTGGAAAAGGCCCCTCTGGGCGTCTTGGCTCAGTTCTCATCTGACTTCTGATGCATGGCTGCCTCTCAGGCCAGCCGCTGCTCTTCTGCATCTCTAGGCCCCACTGGTGACTATGGCTGCGGACCTCACCCCAGCCTTAGGACGGGGTCACTCTTCTGCCCTATGACTCTTCCTCCGAAACCTGGAAAGACTTGCCAACTACCATTAAAAGTGGCTCTCCTTGGTGCCCACAGACTCTAACCTGCTCAGGGTGGGCTAGCTCCCTGACTATGCCCCATATCTCAGAGACCAGCTCTCTGCCACCCTAAAAATGTTCCATGCAGAGCTAGGTTTGACTCAACAGAAACCACCCCACTCTCAGACCTGCCTTGTTTCTTATGGGACCAGCCGTACCTTTTGCAGGCAACCTGAGAAGGCTGCGGTTAGCCTTGTCCTGACAAGACCATCCTGACAGTCCAGCCACATCCTTCCAGAGCCTGATGTATGTGGTTACTTTCTTGCATGTGGTCACCAACCATCCATCCCAGGTGAGCGGGTGAAGTCCATCCTGGTTCTGATCTAGGTCTTCCCTTCAATGGGAGGTGGAGAGCGTTGGGCCTGCCCGCCTCCTCCGCCAATCACATCCCTGTTTCTGCTCCTCATCTCCAATGAGCAAATGCTTCTGGTTTTTGTTTCTATGTTTTTTGGGAGGCGGGGGTTGGCTGTGCTGGGTCTTTTTTGAGACATTCAGACTCTTGTGGCTAGCAGTCATCTTCTAGTTGTGGCTCACAGACTCTGAAGCTTGCAGGCTTGGTAGTTGCGGTACATGGGCTTAGCTGCCCCACGACATGAGATCTTAGTTCCCCGACCAGGGACTGAACCCACATATCCTGCATTGGAAGGCAGATTCTTAGCCACTGGACTACCAGGGGAGTCCAGCAGATGCTTCTGTTTAATTCAGTTGCTTGTTGTGGAGCATCTAGTAGGTAGTGCCAGGCAGTATTCTAGGCTCTGGTGATTCAGCAGTAAACTAAACAGGTAAAATCCCTGCCCTCAAGGCCTTTGTATTCTAGTGGAGGGGACACACAAGACCCGCATCAATATATTAGAAGGTGCCCAGTGCAAGGTCGGGAGCTGGGCACTAATCCAAGGGTAAAGGTGGAGATTGTGGAGGAGGGGAGTGAGGCTACCATTTTAAATATGACGGACAGTAAAGATCTCACTGAGAAGGTGAGATTTACGTTGAATCCTGAAGTACAGGAGAGAGCTTATCATGTGAATGCTGGGAAAGGCATTCTGGGCAGAGGGAGAAGCTAGTGCAAAGGCCTGGAGACTTTGGACAGAAACAACAATATCTTCTAGGTTATAGATTTTTTAAAAAATCTCTTTGCCCCTGCAAGGGCAGGTTCTTCCAAAGATGAGATGAGGGAGGACCAATCCTCGGACCAAGCCTCCATCAGGTTAGGTCTTTGGGTCATCAAGACACCACCCACTCAACCCTCCAATGGGGGGCAGGCTGTTGTCTCACCCACATGATTACAGGACTTCTGCAAGGACTCACTGAAGAACACAGGGACATCTGGTCCCAAAGACAAAGCCAGGTTTCCACCCTCCAACGCAGAAATTGCTTTTAACACTAAAAGAACAATCTTCCTAACATTCCACGTTTTACATCCAGTCTTTCTGATCACTTTTTTGCACTTATTTAAGTTTTTGAAGCCAGTATATCTGTGAAACTCTTTTAGGAATGATTATTATCACCCTATTTTGCCATCAGGGCTTCCCTGATGGCTCAGATGGTAAAGAATCTGCCTGCAATGGAGGAGACGGGGGTTCCATCCCTGGGTCGGGAAGATCCCCTGGAGAAGAAAATGGCAACCCACTCCAGTGTCCTTGCCTGGAAAATCCCATGGATGGAGGAGCCTGGCAGGCTGCAGGCCATTGGGTTACAAAGAGTCAGACATGACTGAGCGACTCCACTTCACTTCTTCACTTCATTTTGCCTTTGGGGAACTGAGGTTCAGAGAGGGCAATTTGCATGTACAAGGACACACAGCCAGCCCCTGTGCTGGGCTTCTTTGTCCAAAACAACTTGGCCTCTGAGCCTCGGGTGGCTCATCTGAGAACGAGAAGGACGCTGTTTCCCAGCAGGGTGTGGGGAGGAATAAATGAAAAGTGAGATGAGCGGCACGTAGCAGACACTTAGCAAATTGTTACTATTGTTACTGCTCTCACTCTGGGTAGAAAAGGGGGCTCTGGGTCTGTCAGGGGTGTCAGTCCCCTACCCCCACCTCAGTCTGGTCTGGGGGGTCCCCAGGGGACACACAGGGCATTTTGTGGGGTGCAGGAAAGGGAGAGGGGGGTCTCAGATAGGGGCTGGGCTCCTCTGGGCTCTCTATTTTTCATCTTCCTTTTCTTTACCAGCTGCAATAATTTAACAACCCTGGGAGTGAAAAAAGATAGCTGGGGAAGCAAATGCGGAATAGCTTAAATTAAAATTAAATTGAAATAAATTAAATTAAATGGGCAACTTTCTGGTGCTCATCTCTCAGGCCAAATTATTGTGGAGCACTCAGGCTGCAGAGGAGATGGCCTTGGGGTGGATTCTAGCGCTTCCTGGTGGCCGAGCAGGGTGGCCGTGGCTGCCCACCTGCCCTTCTGGGGCTGCTGCCTCTGGCGACTCCTCCTGGGTGAGGGAGGTGCTGGAGGAGCCCAAAAAGTCAGAGGTGCAAGGCTGGCCTTGCCACTCCTATTTCCTTCATCCTGTCTGCTTCCACCATTAAGTACCAGGTAAAGGAGAGACTCGGGCTTCCCAGGTGGCTCAGTGGTAAAGCGTCCGCCTGCCAAGCTGGAGATGTGGTTGAAGCCCTGAGTTGGGAAGATCTGGAGAAGGAAATGGCAACCCACTCCAATCTTCTTGCCTGGGAAATCCCAATGACAGAGGAGCCTGGCAGGCTACAGTCCATGGGATCGCAAAAATGTTGGACAAAACTTAGGGACTAAACAACAAAGGTGAGACTTGTATCCAAGACTAATGATCCCCAGCTCCAGGTCCCTTCACTGGAGAAGTGCATCTCTGATTAGCAGCGGAGGGGCTTAGAACAATACCAGGTCTGCAATAAGCTTGACTCCCTGGGTTTCTAAGGCCTAACAGCCTGGGATGTGATGGAGCCCAGCTACTCTGGGCCCTTCAGCTGTCCCTTGTCTCCCAGGCCACCACGGTCACTTCAGACCAAACCAAACCAGAGTCCAGGCCAGGCCCTGGGCTCATGGACTTGAGTTCCTTCAGCTTCCCATCAAATTCTACCACCCCAGGGTCCAAGGTTAGAAGAAAATTTGCCACAAGCAGAGTTTCTTTCAAGTCTCGGTTCTGAGTGAAAAATGCATGTGCATTTTGCATTCTGTCTCATGGTAAATTCATGTTTATTTTAATGTGTAACATTTTCCAATATTTACCAATAAGTAAAACTGACATGCCCAGAGGCTGTGCCACTTCATCCTGGTTCTTCCAGGCACAAGGCCTGGCAGCGCCTGAATGAGAACCAGCCTCCCTGTCCCTCTGCAGCTCCCACCCCCAGACACCCCAGGCTGGAATCCTAGAAGGTGGGAAGATCCCAACAACAAAATCGAGGGTATTTACAACATAGATGAACCTTGAAGGTTATGGTAGGTGAATGCCAGTCACAAAAGGACAAATACTGAATGATTCCACTCATGAGATACTTAGACCAGTGAAATTTATAGAAACAGAGAGTGGTTGCCAGGCAGCTGGAGGTGGGAATAGGGAATTATTCTTTCCTAAGTGCAGGGACTCAGATTTGCAAGATAAGGAAGTTCTAGAAATGGATGGCACAACAGTGTAAATGTCCCTAAAACCACTGTGTTGTTGTTTGGTCGCTCAGTCGGGTTTGACTCTTTGAGACCCTGTGAACTCTTGCCCAACAGGCTCCTCTGTCCATGGAGTTTTCCAGTAGGAATACTGGAATGGGTTGCCATTTCCTCCTCCAGGGGATCTTCCCAAATCGGGGGCTGAACCCACATCTCCTGTGTCTCCTGCATTGACAGGCGGATTCTTTACCACTGAGCCACCAGGGAAGCCCCTAAAACCACTGCGCTGTACACTTAAACATGGTTAGGATGTTAACATTTATGTATTTTTTTAATCACAATTTAAAAAACAAAAAATGAAAGCATCAAAGGTCAGAAAGAGTAACAGACTAGGGTCTCACCTCAGGTTAGGGGCAGGGACCCCAAGCTCCCCAGGCCCCTGGCCTCCTGGGTTGTCCCCAAATGAGGCTGAAAAGAGACCAGGAAAGCTGGCATTCCAATCTCTGCATTTTACAGATGAGGAAATTAAGGCCCGGGGACGGGGAGCCACCTCTGCAAGCTGCAGAGTTGAGTGAGCCCCGCAGGGGTGATTTCCAAGGGTTGGCTGAGGTCTCTTCTGGAGATCCAGCAGCTAGAAGGATGCTGGGTGAGTCAAGCCAAGCTCCACCTGCTTCCCCCTTTTAAAAGGTGCAGATAACCCTTGTCCCCTCGCTAGGCTGCAAGGAAGATGATTAATTAATTAACCTTCCTTAAGGGCTCAGGCACAGGCTAATGGGCAATAGGCCTTCTCATTGTTATTTTTAATCAGACTTTGCAATTTTATAGCTCCCATCACCCAGGGCTATCAGTGTCTCTTGAAGTTAATTAAGCCTGCTAGGGATCGACTCAGAGGGAGGAGGATGAGAGGACTGGGTTTGGGGGTAGAGGGGGGCAAATTCTGATTCCCCTCAGGGCTCAGGCCTGGGGCCCACTTTAGGGGGTGGGCGGGTGTGTGTGAAGACCCGCCTCTGCTGGGCTCCACGGTCACATGACCGAGCCTGGGAGGACGCAGGGAATGGGTGGGATTGAAGGCAGCCAGGGGTCCCCGGCTCCTGGGGCAGGAGCTCCTGCTCTCACTTTACCTCGCTGAGCAGTGGGGAGAATTAGGAACTAGGGATGATTAACCGAGCTTCTCTTGCTCCATGTGACTTTCATTCTGCCAGGGGCACCCATGTGTGCAGCACCCCTTCCTCTCACTCCCCCTTTCCTCATTTCATCTGACAACAAAGACCTCTTGGGTGTGTCAGGTCTGTCCCTGCAGTTAAGAGACAAATGAGCAGCCCAAGCATAGTCCACCTCTCACTGAGAGGACAGTGGCCCGTGGTGGCCTGTGCTCCTGTCTGGGATGAACAGCTGTGAAGGTTCTGGGGATAATGGAGACTCAGGGAGGGGGGACCCTGCTAACAGGCACTGCAACCACTGTGTGGGCTGCCAGGGCCCCCGAGCAGCTCAGGGGCCCATGAGACCCGCAACGAGGGTCCCCGACCCCTCCGAGCTGGCAGCAAAGCAGGCCCAGCACATGGGGCAGAGATGGTGCCATCACCCCAAGCCCAACCTGGAGCCCCCACTATGGAAGCAGTAGCAGGAAGGAGATGCTACAGACTTAGGGTGTCTGGTACTGAACAGACTGCCAGGGAATTGGGAACCCAGGGCACAGTGGCTATGAATCCAACCATCCAGGCAGGGCCTCCAGCTCCCACACCTACAATCAGAGCTCCATTGTCTCAGTTGCCAGACACAGCAGGTAACCCTGGAGATCACTGGCAGGGAGAATCCAGGTGTGTGAGCTGTGGAAATCAGGACAGCTTAGGAACGTATAAGATCCTGTGGGCAGACAGAGGCTATGTAGCCTCTTAAAACAGGCCTTGTCATGTCAGGATGTCCAAGGATCCTGTTCCCCAGCTCTGTCTACTCTGGGATCCCATAGGCCCAGCCCTTAAGGGAGAGCTGGGAGGAGCCTTTTGTGAAGACAGCACAAGGATTCACTGAAAACCATTGGCCTGAGAGCCATATATATTTGGCCTGAGACCCATACGGGTTTGCTATCAACTGAACACAATCATTTCTAAAGAAAGACAATGTCAAAGAATGCTCAAACTGCTGAACAATTGCACTCATCTCACACGCTAGTAAAGTAATACTCAAAATTCTCCAATCCAGGCTTTAACAATACGCGAGCCGTGAACTTCCAGATGTTCAAGCTGGTTTTAGAAAAGGCAGAGGAGCCAGAGATCAAATTGCCAACATCCATTGGATCATTGAAAAAGCAAAAGAGTTCCAGAAAAACATCTATTTCTGCTTAGCTGGGAAAGATTGAGGGCAGGAGAAGGGGACGACAGAGGATGAGATGGTTGGATGGCGTCACCAACTCAATGGACATGAGTTTGGGTAAATTCCAGGAGTTGGTGATGGACAGGGAGGCCTGGCGTGCTGCAGTTCGTGGGGTCGCAAAGAGTCGGACACGACTGAGCGACTGAACTGAACTGAACTGAACTGAACTGCTTTATTGACTATGCCAAAGCCTTTGATTGTGTGGATCACAATAAACTGTGGAAAATTCTGAAAGAGGTGGGAATACCAGACCACCTGACCTGTTTCTTGAGAAATCTGTATGCAGTTCAGGAAGCAATGGTTAGAACTGGACATGGAGCAACAGACTGGTTCCAAATAGGAAAAGGAGTATTTCAAGGCTGTATATTGTCACCCTGCTTATTTAACTTATATGCAGAGTACATCATGAGAAAAGCAGGGCTGGATGAAGCACAAGCTGGAATCAAGACAGCCGGGAGAAATATCAATAACCTCAGATATGCAGATGACACCACCCTTATAAGCAGAAAGTGAAGAACTAAAGAACCTCTTGATAAAAGTGAAAGAGGAGAGTGAAAAAGTTGGCTTAAAGCTCAACATTCAGAAAACTAAGATCATGGCATCTGGTCCCATCACTTCATGACAAATAGATGGAGAAACTGTGGGAGACTTTATTTTTGGGGGGCTCCAAAATCACTGCATATGGTGACTGCAGCCATGAAATTAAAAGACGCTTACTCCTTGGAAGGAAAGTTATGACCAACCTAGACAACATATTAAAAAGCCAACCTTTGCCAACAAAGGTCAATCTAGTCAAGGCTATGGTTTTTCCAGTAGTCATGTATGGATGTGAGAGTTGGACTATAAAGAAAGCTGAGTGCCGAAGAATTGATGCTTTTGAACTGTGGTGTTGAAGAAGACTCTTGAGAGTTCCTTGGAGTGCAAGGAGATCCAACCAGTCCATCCTAAAGGAAATTAGTCCTAAATATACATTGGAAGGACTGATGTTGAAGCTGAAACTCCAATACTGTGGCCACCTGATGCAAAGAGCTGACTCATTTGAAATATTTTGATGCTGGGAGAGATTGAAGGCAGGAGGAGAAGGGGACGACAGAGGACAAGATGATTGGATGGCATCACCAACTCAATGGACATGAGTTTGAGTGGACTCCAAGAGTTGGTGATGGACAGGGAGGCCTGGTGTGCTGCAGTCCATGGGGTCACAAAGAGTCGGACACGACTGAGCGACTGAACTGAACTGACTGAATACAATCATTCTCAAAATGCTATGGACAATACTCAAACCATTCTGATATACAGGTATATTCCTTATTATTTAGAATTTGAATTAATTTCAATTACAAATCAATACATGAATCTAGTGACCTTAAAAATTATTAAAATAAATTGAAACTGACCTAGCTCTTCTGTTCCTTCCCATGTCCAGAGTGAGCCACTATCACGATTTGGGTGTGGGTCCTTAAGATTAAGAAGAATTTTTTCCTACCCATTAGAGAGACCACAAAAAAGAAAAATGGGAGAGTGTTTTTAAAAATATATAAATGGGGGACTTTCCTGATGGTCCAGTGGTTAAGACTTGGTGCCTCTACTGCAGGAGGCACAGATTCGATCTTAATTGGGGAACTGCATACCACACAGCATGGCCAAAAAACAAAAACAAAACAAATTATATATATGTATACACACACACATATGTTGCTTCAGTCGTATCTGACTCTTGGCAACCTGTGGACCTGTAGCCTGCCAGGCTCCACTATCCACGGGCTTCTCCAACCAAGAATACTGAAGTGGGTTGCCATGCCCTCCTCCGGGGGATCTTCCCCACCCAGGGATTGAATCTGTGTCTCTTGCATCTCCTACATTGGCAGGTAAATTCTTTACCACTAGCACCACCTGGGAATCCCTATATACATATAGGACCCCCACAAAAGTATGATACTCAAAGAAATGACCAGAGCAGGCAGCTTTTATACCTTTTAAACAAAGAAACAATAAACTTGTGAAGAATTGACAAGACAAAGGAGCTTGGACTTGGGGTCATAAATTGCTGAAGAAGTAACACAGTTTGTTTTTTTAGTGTTCTCAACCCTAGATTCCCTATCTCTGGTGATAAGGGTGCCTTCTGCCCTGCTGGTACAGGGAAGGTACCTTTCACGTGGGAGATTTATCTCCTGCTTTTCAGAGAGATAAAGGAGGGTCAGAGTGTCCTTCTTACACCAGCTGTTTCTCAAGTTCCTTTAATTCAAAACAATCAATATGCCAAAGTGGTGTGTTTGGGGGGTGACATTCTGAAAACCTTACTTCTGCAACTGGCTTTTTCACTTAGTAATATTTTTCGTATTTAAACATAGTTTCACATTTAAACATAGTTCATTCCTTTCGGCTGTAATGTAGTCTTCTATCCTAAGAAAATATCACATTTTATTGCTGTATACGACTTGATATTTCAAATCTACCTCAAAGATCATTCCTGTGCATGCCTGTGTGCACATGTGGGGGCGTTTCCTTACGTGTCTGTCTCTCTAGTGCCAACACAGAAGCAAAATCACTGGTAATAGGATATGAACATTTTCCATTGTATTTATTTATTCATTTGGCTGAACTGGGTCTTAGTTGTGTCAATCTTTGTTGTGGAATGTGGAATCTAGTCCTCTGACCAAGGATGGAGCCCAGATCCCTCCCCTGTATTGAGAGTGTGGCTTCTTAGCTACTAAACATAGCTCAGTTGGTAAAGAATCCGCCTGCAATGCTGGAGACCCCAGCTCGATTCCTGGGTCAGGCAGATCCACTGGAGAAGGGATAGACTACCCACTCCAGTATTCTAGGGCTTCCCTTGTGGCTCTGCTGGTAAAGAATCCACCTGCAATGCGGGAGACCTGGGTTTAATCCCTGGGTTGGGAATATCCATCTGCAATTTGGGAGACCTGGGTTCGATCCCAGGGTTGGGAAGATCCCCTGGATAAGGGAAAGGCTACCCACTCCAATATTCTGGCCTGGAGAATTCTATGGACTATATAGTCCGTGGGCTCACAAAGAGTCGGACACGTCTGAGCAACTTTCACTTCACTTCACTTCAAACCACCAGAGAAGTCCCCATTTTCCATTTTAAATAGATACTATCACATCACTCTCTAAAGGGCTGTACCAATCAACACCCATCCCCCAGCAGTTATATGGGCATGCCCACTTCCACACACCCTCACTAGCACTTGATATTATAAAGAAATTTTTTTCCAAGCTGGTGATTGAAAATACTGTGCAGTTTTGATTCATATTTCCTTGATTACTCCGGGGATGAACATCATTTGTTGATCAGCATTTATATTTTCTCTTCTGTGAATTGTGTACTTATATCCATTGTTCATTGTTTTCTATTGGGTGGTTTTCCCTTTTATTCTATTGATTTATAGATATTCTATGAGTGCTAGATTTTAATTCCTTTTCTATATTTAAATACTATCCTATTTCTATTTAAATATAGAATATATTATTCTATTTCTATTTACAATGTTTGCCATCAATATGTTGATTGACTTTTAAATGTGTTTGTGGTATCTTGTATCCTGTACAAATTTTAAATTTTATTTGTAAAATTTCCTTTATGGAGAAATTTCCTGTATGATTTGATGTGTAGAATTTTTGTCATCTTTAAATAAGCTTTCCCTGCTATAAAGTAAAAAAGATCATCTAAAATTTATTCTAATAATTGTAAAACTTTTCTTTTTGCATTTAGGTTTTTAACTCACTTGGAGCATATTTTTATGGCAAAAATGTACCCACATATAACCACATTTCCCTGTGTCCTCTGCATATAGAGCCTCCATGGGACCCAGCTCTTGCAGAAGCAAGCAAAATCTGGGGGGAAGCTTGGGGAAAAGTTTTGCTTTTCTCTATGGGCACTGCTCTTTCCTCTTTTTTACTTTTTTTTTTTTTTTTCGCTGCCCAGAATTTAAGTATGTTGTCCTTTCACTAGAATTTCAGAATTTGTTTGTCAAGTTTCGCAAAAAATCTGGTTGGAAGTTGAACTGAGATTTCTATCAACTTTGAGTAACAGAGACAATGGAAACTTAATATAATAGAAATTTTAGTTTTGCCTAATAGGTAAATTCACAGGAATGCAGACCAAAGCTGGTGCAAAGAGCCCATGATGTCAACATGAAACTGAGCTTTTTTCCTCTCTACTTTTGTTAGTGTGTGGTTTTTATGCTCTTGGACACAGGATGTGCTGTACTCCCAGGGACGGTATCTTTTTTAAAAAACAAAATTTTATTTATTTCTTTATTTTTGGCTATGCTGGGTCTTCCTTGCTGCACAGACTTTCTCTAGTTGTAGAGAACAGGAGCTACTCTCTAGCTGCAGTGCATGGGCTTCTCATTGTGGTGGCTTCTCATGTTGCAAAGCACGGGCTCCAGGACATGGGTTCAGTAGTTGTGGCATATGGGCTGAGCTGCTCAGCGACATGTGGGATCTTCTCAGACCAGGGATTGAACCTGTGTCCCCTGCATTGGCAGGCAGATTCTTTACCACTGGACCACCAGGGAAGTCCTGGGATGGCATCTTAACAGCAACATGAACTCTAAAGCATCTAGCATAAACCTAATAAAAAGTGTCCAAGTCCCGGATGGAGCCTTCTCACCACAAACATGATATGGCTTTCTTTTATTCAACTCTTTTCTTGCAAATTCTTCTGGAACAATCCTACTTGGTCATCAGTTCAGTTCAGTCGCTCAGTCATGTCCGACTCTTTGTGACCCCATGGACTACAGCACACCAGGCCTCCCTGTCCATCACCAGCTCCTGGAGTTTACCCAAACTCATGTCCATTGAGTCGGTGATGCCATCCAGCCATCTCATCCTCTGTCGTTCCCTTCTCCTCCTGCCTTCAATCTTTCCTAGCATCAGGGCCTTTTCCAAGGAGTCAGCTCTTAGCATCAGGTGGCCAAAATACTGGAGTTTCAGCTTCAACATCAGTCCTTCCAATGAATATTCGGGACTGATTTCCTTTAGGGTGGACTGGTTGGATCTCCTTGCATTCCAAGGGACTCTCAAGAGTCTTATTCAACACCACAGTTCAAAAGCATCAATTCTTCTGCGCTCAGCTTTCTTTATAGTCCAACTCTCACTTCCCTACATGACTACTGGAAAAACCATAGCCTTGACTAGATGGACAAGTAATATCCAAAGTTGACAAAGTAATATCTCTGCTTTTTAATATGCTATCTAGGGTGGTCATAACTTTCCTTCCAAGGAGTAAGTGTCTTTTAATTTAATGGCTGTAATCACCATCTGCGGACATCTATGTTAGGAGCCATTAATTTATACCAAGGTGTCTAAGTACAGTCAACATCACAGAATTCTTTCTAATTTTCATTTTTGTATTTAACTTTTCTCCATCTGTGAGAAGTCTGAATTCCATCATTCTCAACATATTTGCTTATGTGATCAGTTCTCATATGTAACCAACCTCCTATTGATACTGACATATCGTAGAAAGAGAGAGAGAGAGAGAGGTTTTCTAAGTCTGTCTGCAGAGAGGGTCTGGGAGCAACACAATCCAAAATCAAAGAGAAAACATGGAGGGCCCAGCTCTTGGGTTCTAAATGCCCCTGTCCCCCAAAAGGAGCCATAGTTCCTTGGAGAAATGGCTGATTCCACGTCTAAGGCAAGAAAAGCACAAGATGAGCCTGAAAGATCTTGAACCAGAAGGTAAGGATGTGCTTAAAACATGACAAAGGGACACAGAGGCCAGCCTGAAGTGAGTGCTCACAGGTCAAGTCAGGGGCGATATGAATATTAGATAATAATAACAACCAATTTTTGTTATTATCACTCAGTGAATAAGGTAGGAATCCGTGAGCTTATGATGATAGAAGAGAGGGAGAGACACACAGACAGAGGGAGAAACAGAGACAGAGAAACAGACAGGGCTGGAGAGACAGGGCAGGGGGCAGGGAAGAATAGAGATGAGATAGTTTTTCTTTATAATAGAATTCCAACTAATAAATACAGAAGGAAGGTTGGAGTAAGAAAATTTGGCAACCTTCATAGTAATAACAAACGCAACCAAGAAATACTGATGGATGCTAAAGCTAGTGAGTGAACAGGATATTACAGAGTTCAAAACGCTTATTGATTACCAAGAGGGAGAGCAGCTTTCAGTGGAGAAATCTGGCCGTCACTACCTCAACTAACAAGGTTAACATCATCAATAATGAGACAAATTGAAATCATGTACCACCCGCCAGGACTCAGTGAGAAGAATGTAGCATCAGTTCGGTTAATACTTCTGCCAAAGATGCATAACCTGAATCTAATCATGAGAAAACATCAGCCAAATCCGAGCTGAGGGATGTCTACCAAATAATAGGACTGTGATCTTCAAAACTGTCAAGGTCCTGTAGGTAAAGAAAGACCGGGGAACTGTTGTAGACTGAAGGTTACATGACAACTAAGTGAAATGCACGATCTTGGATTGAATCCTTCTGATAGAAAAGACATTATTGAGAGGATCAGTGAAGCTTGGAGTCTACAGATTTGGTGGCAGTGATGTATCCATAATATTAATTGCATCCTCATTTTTCTGGTGTGTTGTAGGAGAATGCCCTTGTTTGTAGGAAAGGATTCCTGAGTGATGGGGCATCAGGAATACCAGCAACTTTCATTCAAACAGTTCAAGAAAAAGAGTTTTTAATATTTTTCTTGCACCTTTTCTCTAAGTTTGAAATATTTGAGGGGAAAAAAAAAGAGAGAGAGAAAGGGAACAACAAGCAAAAACACCAAAAAGAATACAGATGAGAAAGCCAACAGACAAATGCAGAAAGTGGGCTATTGTATAAGACAGCTGACTGGGTGTTTTCAAAGTCAATGAGATGGAAAATAAAAAGGCAGAATTCAGAGGGAGGGGATAATTAGACAAAAGAGAGTTAAGAGACACAAGAAACCAGTGTGGATCCTGGTTCTAACAAAACAGTTCTGAAAAGACATTTTAAAGACAACCAAGGATGCTGTACATCTGAAACTAACCCAACATTGTTAATCAACTATACTCCAAAATTTAAAAAAAGTAAAAAAAAAAAAAAAAAAAGACAATTAGGGAAATTTGAATGAGGACTGAATGTCAGATATTACCAGCTAATTCTTGCTAATACTCTAGATGTGAAACGGCCACTGTGATTATATAAGAAAATATACCTTTTCCCCCAAACACACACGGAAATAAAAGAACTTGAGGTCTGGAGTTGGCTTTAAAATACTTCAGAAATAGGGGGTAGACCAATCAAGAGGAGAAAAACCTTTGATAATTATTGAATCTGGATGTGGATGTTGTATTAGATAGCTCAGGCTGTCATAACAAACTACCACAGGGTTAAACAGCAGAAATTTATCTTTTTAAAGTTGCAGAGGCTAGAAGTCCACGGTTAAGGTGTTGGCAGATGTGACTTCTTCTGGGGCTGTTCTCCTTGGCTTGCAGGTGGCTGCCTCCTCACAGCTCTCCCCTTGGTCTGTATTCTCTGTCCTAATCTGCTCTTTGTATAAGGACACCAGTCATATTGAACTGGAGCCACCTAGATGATTTCATTTTACCTTAATTACCTCTTTAAAGCCCCGAGCTCCAGATAGGTTACATTCTGATGTCCTGAGAGTTAGGACCTCAACAGATGAATTTAGAGGGAATACAATTTCAATCTCTAACAGGTGTATGTAGTTTATTGTATCATTCTCTCACTCGGGTGAATGTTTGATTTTTCATAATAAACATTTTTCATCATAAAAATAAATGCAGAAAAAGTAAGCAAAGAGAACCCCCCACAGATGTATCTTTCGAGGAATTTTGCTGCAGAAGACATTAGAGAAATGAGATCATGTCTGGAAGTAAATATGAGGTAAAGGGAGTAATTTTTTCTTTAAAAATGATTCTTTTTTTTTTTTTTAAAGTTACTTATTTTTAGTTGGAGGATAATTGCTTTACAATATTGTGTTGGTTTCTGCCATACATCAACATGAATCAGCTCTAGGCATACACATCTCCTCCCTTTGGGACCTCCCTCCCACCTCCCCCTGACCCCCTCGCACCCCTCTAGGTTGTCACAGAGCGCCAGGTTTGAACTCCCTGCATCACACAGCAAATTCCCACTGGTGTCTGTTTTAAACATGGTAATGTATATGTTTCAATGCTACTCTCTATTCATCCCACCCTCTCCATCCCCCTGGTGGCTCAGAGGGTAAAGCATCTGCCTGCAGTGCGGGAGACCTGGGTTTGATTCCTGATTTGGGAAGGTCCCCTGGAGAAGGAAATGGCAACCCACTCCACTCTGGCCTGGAAAATCCCATGGACGGAGGAGCCTGGTAGGCTACAGTCCACGGGGTCGTCCAAGAGTCAGACACGACTGAGCAGCTTCACTTTCTTTTCTCCTTCCCCCACTCTGTCCGCAAGTCTTTACGTCTGTGTTTCCATTGCTGCTCTGCAAATAGGTTCCTCAGTATCATCTTTCTAGAGACCATATATATGCATTAGTATACAATATTTGTTTTTCTCTTTGATTTACTTCACTATGTTTAATAGGGTCTAGTTCATCCACCTCATTAGAACTGACTCAAATGCGTTCCTTTTTATGCCTGAGTAGTGTATATATGTACCACAAATTCTCTATCCTAAAATGGTTCTTTTATTATAGCATATTTGTATGCTAATAGGAAGGATCCGATGTACCAACAGAGGCGAGAAAGGACAATTGCAAAACAAAGTCTGGGAGCTGGCAAAGGCGTTGGAATATTCTGATAGGAGCAGAGGTCCTGCCCACTGCTGGGGAATGTGGAAATCCTCTTCCAGTTGATTATGCTTACTCAGTGAAATAAGAAGCAGGGGTACCCACCAGTTAAGAGTGAGACTTGTGGCTGCCAAGAGGGAGAGGGGTGGGGGGGGGAAGGGTGGGGAGTCTGGGGTTGGCAGATGCAAACTGCTATACACAGGATGGTTGAAAAGCAAGGTCCTACTGTATAGCCCAGGGAACTATATTCAATATCCTGTGATAAACCATGATAGAAAAGAATATGAAAAGAATGTATATATGTGTAACTGAATCATTTTTCTGTACAGCAGAAATTAACACAACATCCGTAAATCAACTATACTTCAATAAAACTTAAAAAACTCAAAGAGAAAAATAAATAAAAGCCATCATAAAATTATTGTTTTGAAAAAGAGTGAGCAAGAGTTGGAAATTTGAGGAGAGGACTGAAGATATGAACTGTTTAGCTGGAGAGTGGAGAGTGAATTGAACAAGGAAATGGAGAAGGAATGCCAGGGATTAGGGAGCCCCTCTTTGTGGGTCAGGAATATGGTTTGCAAATATTTTCCCCCAATCTATAGCTTGTGTGTTCATCCTTTTAATAGCTTTTTCTTACAGCAACAGTTTTTAATTCCAGTGAAGGCCAAGTTGTTAATTGTTCTAGTTATGAAGCCTCCTTAGTTTCCTCCTAGGGTCAAGCTTAAGAAATTTTTGCTAAGCCCTAAATCCTAAAGACTTTCTCCTGCTTTTCCCTAAAACTTTTAGTTTTACATTTTGCAATTCTGTCTGTGATTTGTTTTGAGTTAATTTAAAAAATTTTTATTTATATTTTTGGTTGCACTGGGTCTTCATCGACGCTTGTGGGCTTTCTCTAGTTGCGGTGAGTGGGGGCAACTCTTCACTGTGGTGCATGAGCTTCTCTTGTGGAGCACAGGCTCGAGGTGTCCAGGTTTCAGTAACTGCAGCTTCAGTAATTGCAGCACACGGGTTTCAGTTGTTCCGATACTCGGGCTCAGTACTTGTGGTGCCCGGGCTTAGTTGCTCCATGGCATGTTGAATCTTCCTGGACCAGGGATGGAACCTGGGTCCCCTGCATTGGCAGCCAGATTTGTACCCACTGTACCACCAGGAAAGTCATTTTGAGTTTTTTTTTTTTTTTTTTGTATGATGTGTGAGACAGCTCAAAGTTCATTTTTTGGTCTGTGCACCAGCACCAGTTGTTGAAAAGACACAATTTCCTTTCCTTCGCTGAATTGTTTTTGTATATTTTTGTAAAAAATCAGCCCAGTATCTTTGTCTTGGGTCTATTTTTGTATTCTCTATTTTGTTCCATTGATCTATGTGTCTATCCCTTTGGCAATAACACAAGGTATTGATTTAGAACCTTACTATCAGGTAGGGTGATTTCTCCCAATTTACTATTCTTTTTTAAGATTGTGTTAGCTATTCTAGGGCTCGTGTACTTCTAGATAAACTTTAGAATAAGCTTGTCTATGTCTGCAAGCAAAAATCTTACTGAGATTTTGATCAAATGATAGAAATTGCATTAAACTTATAGAGCAGTTTGGGGAGAATTGACATCTTCATTATGTTGAGTCTTCCCATCTTTGAACACGGTATCCCCCTGCCCCCTCAAGTATTTAGGTTTTCTTTGATTTCTTTCATCAGCATTTCTTCATATTAATGGGATGTAGGTGGGGCAGATGTAAGTGTTTGTCTGATATCTTGAACTGGAAGTCTGGTGTCAATTTTTAAGTCTGATTACTAAAATATTGGTGAAGACCTTGGACAACTTTCACGAAGAGGTTCAGACTGGATTGTTCTAGAGTCACTCATTTTCGCTGACACTTCTCTGCGTGCTCTTATATTCCATTCTGGGGTGACACCTCCTTCTGGCCAGCTCCTTGGGTTATGAGTTGCTTAGAGTTCACTACAGAGTCTTTGCCGTTTGCATTGCTATGGAGACTCCCCTTCCTTCCAGCGTGTTCTGCACCTCTGCTCTTGTTTACTGATTCTTGGGGGTAATCACTTCTTTCCACATGTTGGCCTCACAGCTTTCTAATGTTGGTGTACAATTCAGGGATAGTACATTCACAATATTGTGCAACATCACCACCATCTAGTTACTGGATATTTTTATTACCCCAAAAGAAAACCCCCAAACCATTTAAGCATTCACTCCCTGCTTCCCCTTCCCCTCAGCTCCTGGTAGTCACTAATATGCTGTCTGTCTCTATAGATTTGCCTCTTATAATTATTTCATACAAGTGGATCACACAATATGTGACCATTTTGTGTCTGGCTTCTTTCATTTAGCATATTTTCTTGGCTCATGCATATTGTAGTAGGGCTTCCCAGGTGGCTCAGTGGTAAACAATCCATCTGCCATTGCAGGAGACACAAGAGATGTGGGTTCGATCCCTGGGTTGGGAAGATCCCTTGTAGAAGGAAATGACAACCTGCTCCAGTATTCTTGCCTGGGAAATCCCATGGACAGAGGAGCCTGGTGGGCTACAGTCCATGGGGTTGCAAAGAGTCGAACACGACAGAGCATACACACACGCATGCATGCATGTTGTAGTAGGTATTGGTACTTCATTCCTTTTTAAAAAATTAGTATTACTATTATTTTTGGCTGCACCATGTGGTATGTGGGATCTTAGTTCTCTGACCAGGGAGCGAACCTGCAACCTCTGCACTGCAAGCACAGAGTCTTAACCTCTGGACCACCAGGGAAGTTCCAATACTTCATTCTTTTTAATGGATGAGAAATTTCCATTGTATGGACGTATTACATTTTGTTTACCCATTCATCAATTGAAGGGCCTTTCAGTTGTTTCTACTTTTGGATATTATAAACAGTGTTTCTGTGGACATTCACATACAAGTTTTTGTGTGGACATATGTTTTTAATTTTTTGAGTATATACCTAGGAGTAAAATGACCGGGTCATACAGTAATTCTATGTTTAACTAAGGAACCACAAAATTGTTTTCCACACTGCAACCATTTTACATTCCCACCAGCAATGTATAAAGGTGCAAATTTTTCTATACCCTAACTGACACTTGTCATTTCCCTTTTTCTTTCTTTCTTTTTTTTATATATAGACATCCTTACTGGATGTGAAGTGGTACCTTGTTGTGGTTTTGGCTTTATTTCCCTATTGACTCATGATATTGAACTTCTTTCTATATGCTTCTTGGCCAATTGTATATCTCCTTTCCTGAAATGTCTATTCAACTTTTTGCCCATTTTAAAATTGGGTTGTCTTTTTATTTTGAGTTGCAAGAGTTTTTAATATATTTTGTATAGAAGATCTTTTTCAGATTGATGATTCAGATTAAAGATCTGTGCATTTTTTGCTTTCTTGATCGCGTCCTTTGATGCACAAAAATTTTGGTGAAGTTCAATTTGTTAATTTTTGCTGTTAATTGCTTGTATTTTGGGTGTCATATCTAAGAAATCATTGTTAAACCCAGTCATAAAGATTTACCTGTATGTTTGCTTCTAAGAGTTTTACACCTTTAGGTCTTACTTTTAGTTCTTTCCTCCATTTTCAGTTGATTTTTATGTACTCTATGAAGTAAGGGTAAATTTCTTTTTTTTTTTTTTTGGCTTGTGGATTGTCAGTTTTCCCACTACCATCTGCTGAAGAGACGGTATTGTGTTTAGTCACTCAGTCGTGTCCGACTCTTTGTAGCCCACCAGGTTCCTCTGTCCATGGAATTTTCCAGGCAAGAATACTGGAGTGGTTTTCTTTTCCTACTTTAGGTTATCTTCCTGACCCTGGGGTTGAACCCGAGTCTCTTGCATCTCCTGCATTATTTCCCTATTGAATGGCCTTGGTACCCTTGTCAGAAATCAACTGACCACAGATGTGTGGGTTTATTTCTAGACTCTAATTCTATGCCATTGGTCTATGTGTCTATCCTTATGCCACCTGTTTTAATTATTGTAGCTTTGTTGTAAACTTTGAAACCAGCATTCTGAATCTTCCAACTTTTTCGTTCTTTTTCAAGATGTCTTGGCTTTGAGGGTCTCTTGCAGACCTGCCTGAATTTTAGAATCAGTTTTTACATTTCTGGGGGAAAAAAAAGCCATTTAGATTTTGATACTGATTTTATTAAATCTGAAGACTACTTGAGGAGTATTGTTATCTTAATAATATCCGATTTTCAGTCTTCTGATCCATGAATATAGATGTCTTTCCATTTATTTATGCCTTTAATTATTCAACTTGGGGCTTCCCTGTTCTCATCCATTTCACACTCGGTCTTATGAGCAGCATCTGCTTTCCTTTCCCATATGCCATTAAAGAGCTTTTCTTTTTTACTTCTTGAATTTTCACTTCACTTTTTTTTAAATTCTACCAATTGTATTAGAAATTCATTGGCGCTAATAAGATTTGGTCTGCTTAAAACTTTTTTTTAACTATAAAAAGGGAAGGGTTTGTCAGTTATTACAGTTTACCGTGAAACTGTTTAACCTCCAAGTCTCGCGCCTTGAGGAATGAGTCGGATTGATGGAGTGGAAGAGAAATGTTAGGAAACAGAGTGCCCCAGGCGTGGCATTTGGGGTGAATAAGGACATTGGAATGGCCGCCTCTCTCTCTTCCCTCTGCATGTTTCTCCCCCTGGGCCAGAGCTTAAGTTGGTACTAAAAATCTGTTCCTTTATAGGTTCAACAGACTTTTCAAGGTCATATGTAAAACAGTTCATATGGAGAAAATACATTCTGCATTCCACAAAAGGACCAACCAACATATAAAACAGTGGGAAGTCTATCCCTTTTACTAGGGGGAATGCTCATCTGCATTCCTGGATGTGTGAGGAAGGCTCCCTTGGTACAACTGTTGGCTTTTCTAACACCCCTTTACTCACTTTTCCTCCTGGGCATGAGCTCTTCTCAGCCGGGAATGAGTAAGCAAGTCTGCCTTCCTTTGGGTCTCAGTGAGTGATTCTTTTTCTTCTCAGACTGAACTGAGTCCGGAAACTTAGGCTTGATCATCAGGAAAGGTGACATTTTATTTCTCCATCTCCTTGCTGCTGTCTTTTTCTTTTTAAAGATTTATTTATTATTAATTTGACCATGGAGGCTTTTTGTTGCTGTGCTCAGGCTGTCTCTAGTTGCAGCAAGCAGGGGCTACTCTTCACTGCTGTGTGGGCTTCCCATTAAGGTGGCCTCTCTTGCGGCAGAGCACGGGTCCAGGCACTTGGGCTTCAGCAGTTGCAGCACGTGGGCTCTATGGTTTCGGCTTGTAGGCTCTAGGCCACTGGCTCAGTAGATGTGGCGCACGGGTTTACTTGCTCCATAGTATGTAGGATCTTCTCGAGCCAGATCAAACTAGTGTTCCTTGCATTGCAAGGCGGGTTCTCAACCATTGGACCACCAAAAAAGCTCCACTGCTGTCTTATTTTTCAATTCTCTAGAACCTAGTCAGAGAAGAGAAATGCTGTTTATTGGACTTTCTCAAAATCTTGTTGAAGATGGCTGGTTTTCAGTGTCCCACCAAATCCTGGATCAGATCTAACTAGGAAGGGAGTCTTAAAAAAGAAAACTTTGTTCTACTTCACAAAACTATGGCCTGGCAAGGGCCCAGACATCATTAAGGTGAGTCTAAATGTGTGCACATAATCATTTATTCATAATCGCATCAGCAGAAGATTGAATGTTTCCACCTGTTCACACAGGAATTTTATTATTTGCAAAGATTCCTTTCCCAGGCTTTTCTGGACTCGCCAAGGAGTGTCCTGGCCTGATTACGAATCAGTCTTCAGCATCACTCGTCCTTTCTCTGAAGCCTGCCACAGCCCTCCCCAGCTGCTGCCTTTGCCAATTCCATCTCAGCCAGACAACTGCCCCTGTCTCTGCTGTCCCTGTGGGTGGTGCCAGGGTTCTGTGGTCGCTGGTCTGGCGGCCGGACAGAGCTGCCCCTGGGCTGAGCTGCAGCAAGTGGTGCCAGGGACCCTCGGCCATAGACTTGGGGAGGCTCTCTGGGTGGGAGGAGAGGGCTCTCTGGTGGGTACATTGGATTGGGCTTAAGTTCTGAGGAATCCAAGTCAGTGAACCGTTCATCCCAAAGCCCTCATTCTCTCCAGGGCACACTCACACCCCCAGGGTAGATAAAACAGGGTAAGTTCTAGTGCAAGCAGCCACATGGCCCCTCCTGGTGTTGATGCCCATAGCTGATCTGGCTGGCTGGACCAAACTCCCTTCTCCCTTAGAGAGACCTGTGTATAAGGCCCCCACAGTCCCTGGCTACACCGTGGTCTCATCCAGCAGCCCCCTCTGCCAAGCCCACGTACTGTGACCGTGTGTCTCAGCCCCACACAGCAAGCACCCCAGCTCAGACAAGGTCAAGTCGATTTGCTTTAAAAGGTGCCTCAGCCCTCATGTAAATGTGAACTCAAATGCATACTGGGGATAGGATGGGGTGGGGAATGTCTACTGTGGAGAACCTTACTATGTAAACAACCATCCTGCTAACTAGAGCTTTACCAGCATCCCTGATTGTTCTTAATGTGAGTCTTAAAAGGCCAGATGAGAGCATATACGGATGAGGGCATGAGACCTTCAAAGCAGGAGCCTCATTTTAGGGTTGTGTTTAGAAAAGACCCTGTCTTCAGAGCTGACACAAGCTGCTTCTGGAACCTCCTCAAGTCAAGAGTGGACTTGAGATGTTTACTCTGGAATGGGGGGAGGGGTCTGAGTGGGCCCTGGACCGTGGGCCCCCTGGTTCCACCGCCCGCCTGAGCCAACTGGAGCCCAGGAGGGTGAGCTGGAGGCTGCATTTGAAAAGAGCCCATTCACAGCAGCTATGGGGTTTGCCACCCGCTTCCGGGGTGGGCTGAGGGAACAAGGCGTGGGAAGGAACTTTGGGAACCCAGGGGAATTTGGCCAGGCCGTCGCCCCCAGCCCTCCGCTGGCTTGGAGGCAGTCTCACTTCTGCCCGGGGTGAGACACGCCCGTCCCAAGTCAAGGGGACCCGGGCGGCACTGCGCAGTGCCCCCGAGGCTCCACGAGGGGGCGCGCGAGCTCAGTGTCTGCGGCGCGGTGAGCCTGAGAGGCGACCGGAGAACCGCAGAGGTGACCCGGTTCCCGCGCCTGGTTGGGGCCCCTGCAAACCACGCATCTCGGGAGAATGGGCTTTACCTCGGAGGCACAGCAGGTCCTTAAGAAGTTTTTGTTGATTGAGTGAGTTAGCTATAAACCCAATCACACTGAGGATTTTGAGCTTTAGCTTGCTGTATCCTACTTAATTTCATCCCCAGACGAGGAAAATTCTTTTTACATAGTAAAGGAGGCCTGCTGAAAGAGGGCAGTGCAAGCCCAGACGGTCTTATGCGGTCCGTTTGGGAGAAAAATGATTGAAGAAGCGAGGTGGGATGAGGCGGCTGGGCTGCGCTGGACTGGGGCGCGGGAGCAGTTGTCCCACTGGCCCTATGTGAACTGTTTCTGCTCAAAGCCTCAGCTAGGTTGGACCCAAGCCCCGGGGGAATTTCCTTGCCCTGGTTGATCCATTTCCTGGGAGTGTTTCAGGTTAAGAACAGCACCCCAGGGCCAGAGGCAAGGTACGCTGGTGCCAGGGGAGGGCATCATTCTTCAAGCCTTCCCAGGGACTCTTCTCCTGTGAGACACACCCCACACGCCCTTCCTCAGACTTGGGCCTTTTCTGCCTGCTTATCCTTCTGTGGGACTTGGGCATCACTTCTCCAGGAGTGTCCTTAACCAGCTCTCCCTGACACTCTGTCTGGGTGAGGGCCCCTCTTCTAAGCTGAGGTGACAGTGGGGGATGGGCAGTTCTACAGACCCAAGTTCAAATCCTTGTTAACAGCTGGGTGATTCGGAGCAAGTTACTTAATCCTCTTTTTTAAAAAAATAATTAACTAATTGATTATTTTTTGACTTCACTGAATCTGTGTTGCTGCGCTCGGCCTCCTAGCAGGGGCCACTCTGCATTGCAGTGCGCGAGCTTCTTATGGCGGTGGCTTCTCTTGTTGTGAAGCACGGGCTCTAGGCACGCAGGCTTCAGTCGTTGCAGCACACGGGCTCAGTAGTTGTGGCTCGCCTGCTCTACAGCATGGACTCAGTAGTTGTGGCGCAGGATCCTAGTTGCCCTGTATTAGTTGCTCAGTCGTGCCTGACTCTTTGCGACCCCCCCATGGACTGCAGCACGCCAGGCTTCCCTGTCCACCACCAACTCCCGGGCTCACTCAAACTCATGTTTATCAAGTCGGTGATGCCATCCAACCACCTCATCCCCCGTCGTCCCCTTTTCCTCCTCCCTTCAATCTTTCCCAGCATCAGGGTCTTTCCCAATGAGTCAGTTCTTTGAATCAGGTGGCCAAAGTATTGGGGCTTCAGCTACAACATCAGTCCTTCCAATGAATATTCAGGATTGATTTCCTTTAGGGTGGACTGGTTGGATCTCCTTGCAATCCAAGGGACTCTTAAGAGTCTTCTTCAACACCACAGTTCAAAAAGATCAGTTCTTCAGCGCTCAGCTTTCTTTTTGGTTCAACTCTCACATCCATACATGACTACTTGAAAAACCATAACTCTGGTTGGTTTGGTCCATAGACGGACCTTTATTAGCAAAGTAATATCTCCGCTTTTTAATATGCTGCCTAGGTTGGTCATAGCTTTTCTTCCAAGGAGCAAGCATCTTTTAATTTCATGGCTGCAGTCACTATCTGCAGTGATTTTGGAGCCCAAAATATAAAGTCTCTCACTGTTTCCATTGTTTCCCCCATCTATTTGTCATGAAGTGATGAGACCAGACGCCATGATCTTAGTTTTCTGAATATTGAGCTTTAAGCCAACTTTTTCACTCTCCTCTTTCACTTTCATCAAGAGGCTTTTTAGTTCTTCACTTTCTGCCGTAAGAGTGGTGTCATCTGCATATCTGAGGTTATTGATATTTCTCCCGGCAATCTTGATTCCAACTTGTGTTTCATCCAGCCCAGCATTTCGCATGATGTACTCAGCATATAAGTTAAATAAGCAGGGTGACAATATTCAGCCTTGACGTTCTCCTTTCCTGGTTTGGAACCAGTCTGTTGTTCCATGTTCAGTTCTAACTGTTGCTTCTTGACTTGCATACAGATTTCTCAGGAGGCAAGTAAGGTGGTCTGGTATTCCCATCTCTTTCAGAATTTTCCACAGTTTATTGTGATCCACACAGTCAAAGGCTTTGGCATAGTCAACAAGGCAGAAGTAGCTGTTTTTTTTGGAATTCTCTTGCTTTTTCTATGACCCAACAGATGTTGGCAAGTTGATCTCTGGTTCCTCTGCCTTTTCTAAAACCAGCTTGAACATCTGGAAGTTTATGGTTCACGTTGAAGCCTGGCTTGGAGAATTTTGATCATTACTTTACTAACATGTGAGATGAGTTCAATTGTGTGGTAGTTTGTGGTAGTTTGAACATTATTTGGCATTGCCTTTTTTGGGATTGGAATGAAAACTGACCTTTTCCAGTCTTGTGGCCACTGCTGGGCTTTCCGAATTTGCTGACATACTGAGTGCAACACTTTCACAGCATCATCTTTTAGGATTTGAAATAGCTCGACTGGAATTCCATCACCTCCACTAGCTTTGTTCATAGTGATGCTTCCTAAGGCCCACTTGACTTCGCATTCCAGGGTATCTGGCTCTAGGTGAGTGATCACACCATCATGGTTATCTGAGTCATGAAGATCTTTTCCTCGTAGCTCAGCTTGTAATCTTCCCAGACCAGGAATCAAACCCCTATCCTCTGCAATGGCACATGCTAAGTTGCTTCAGTCATGTCCAACTCTTTGTGATCCCACGGACTGTAACCCACCAGGTTCCTCTATCCATGGAATTCTCCAGGCAAGAATACCTTGCCATTTCCTCCTCCAGGGAATCTTCCCAACCCAGGGATCAAACCCCTGTCTCTTATGTCTCCTGCGTTGGCAGACAGGTTCTTTACCACTAGTGCCCCCTGGGAAGCCCCCTGCATTGGCAAGCAGGTTCTTATCCACTGCGCCACCAGGCAGTCCCTATTTAATCCTCCTTTTCTTCCCAGTTACACCATTAAATGGGACCTATCTACCACAAGAGTAGCTGTGAGACACTCTAAGACCTTAGAACCAGAACTGGCACATCTTAACTAACCTCAGCTGGGACTGCTGTGGTATCTTTTCTTTGTGGCGGAGTAGGTCACCGTCTCATTATCAGTAGGTGTCAGCCCTTCAAAGGCAGTGGCCGCTTTACTCATCTGGAGCAGCGCCTGCACCCAGAGCCAGGCTCATGTGTGCTTACTGGAGACAGTATGTCCTCCCTGGGACCAGGCTGCCCTGGGCAGGACCTCTCACATCTCCCACCCACTCCCCTTTCTCAGAGGCTCTCTGGGTCCTTGCTGAGGTCCCGGAATGACTCCTTGCTTCTCCCTTCTCTCTGCCCCAAGCCAGCTGCGCAGCCTACAGCCCATCAGCTCATCTGTCTCCAGAGGCACTCTTGGCCCAGCCTTGCGAGCAGCTCCCGGTCTCTGCATGCAGATGGTCCCCTCAGCAGGGGACCCACACCCAGGAGGGCTGCTCCCTTATCACTCGCCTCACCTCACCCAGGCTCTGCTGCTGACCCCTTGCTCCACTTTAAAAAACAAAACTTTGTGCTTATTATTTTAAGTAGTTGCGGCAGCAGGATCTTTGATCTTCACTGCGGCATGCCGAATCTTCAGTTTTGGCATGCATACTCTTAGTTTCATCAAGTGGGATTGAGTTCCCTGACCAGGGATTGAACCCAGGGCCCCTGCATTGGGAGCAAGGAGGGAAGTCCCCTTGCTCCACTTCAGAGTGAATCTTGTGGAGGACCCAGTTCTCTGCTCCCTGCACACTCTGAAGCACATGACTCTCAGATAAGTCTGAACATCGGTGTTGCCAGAAGTGGGAGATAGCTGCACCATAGGGTTGGGTCAGAGAGCCAAGCTAGGCCCCAGAATGGACTCTGTTCTCTAGCACCCTTATACCCTGGCTTCAGCCTGCATCCTGGAAGCACAAGAGTCTTGCTGAAATGAAATCCCATACCTGGCTTTACTTTCTCTGTAGCACTTATTACCACCTGACGTATTATAGATTGTATTTATTGTCCATTCATTCCCATTAACATTCCCCGCAAATGTGAGGGCAATGATTTATTGGAAGATTTAGTTAGGAGCTGAGGTTTCCAGGTGTGCCAGGTAGAGACTGTAACAACAAGAAGTGCCAAAGAGAGAGAGGGGGAAAACCCGATGAACCTTTCTATTGAAAATTATAAAACACATGAGGAATTTTAATGCTAAAAAAGACAACAAAAGCAATGAATCAAGACAGTTCTTTGCAGTTGGCATTAATTTATAGACTAGTTTCTTTTTAATTTATTTATTAATTGAAGGATAATTGCTTTACAAAATTTTGTTGTTGACAGTTTTTTAAGAATAAATGTGTTGAAGGAGCTCAAGAAGATGGTTGAAAGGATAACACTTATTAAATAAAAATTTTAAAAAAGAACAATACATTCTAATAGGTAAAAGTGAGTCAAGAAGTAGACATCTTGGAAATGAGAAAAAAAATTAGCCATTAAAAAATGTGATAGGATAGATTCCACAATTGAAACAAAGGCAATATTAGTGAATTTGAAGATAGTACAAAAGAAATAGCTTAGGATGCAGCAGAGAATGAAGAGATTTAAATAAAGGTTAATTAAGGTATACGTATGATAAGAGGCTCCAGTGCATGAAAATAGAAGTCCCAGAAGGCAAGAAGGGAGAAGTAATATCTAGAGAAAGAAAGCTGAGAATTTCCTAGATTGAAGTGGACATAAGTGCGTTCAAGGTGCCAAACAAGGTTAATAAAAATGGGTCCACACCTAGACACACTGTACTGAAACTTAGAACATGAAGAATAGCAAGAAATCAGAAAATCCATTGTCTTAGTCCTCTTAGGCTGCTAGAATACATTACCATAGACTGAATAGATATTTCTTTCTCACAATTCTGGGCCCATTTGGAAGTCTGAGATCAGGGTGCCAGAATGGTTAGGTAAGGGCTCTCTTCTAGGTCACAGAACTTATTATATACTGATATGGTGGAAGAGGCAAGAGATATCTCTGAAGTATCTAAGTCCCTAAGAGTCCTCCTGCCAATGCAGGAGAGATGGTGTCCATCTTTGGGTCAGGAAGATCCCCTGGAGAAGGAAATGGCAAAACCATTCTAGTATTCCTGCCTGGGAAATCTTGTGGACAGAGGAGCCTGGTAGGCTATGGTCCATGGGGTCGCAAAGAGTCAAATAAAACTTAGCAACTAAACAGCAGCAATCCCATTTGTGAGGGCTCCAACCTCATGATATAAGTACCTCCCCAAGAACCAACTTTCAAATACCATCACCTTTGGGGGTTAGAATTTCAACATATGCCTCACAACATTCAGACCACAGCAGCTATTATGAAGAAAAGATAAAATACACCTAAAGGCATGTCCGTTAGACTGTCAGCTGACTTCCCATCAACAGCAATGTCTGCCAGAAGACAATGGACATGAATTCTTTAAAGCTGTGAGTTTATCTGCAGCTACATTATCATGCAGCAACAAAGACAAAATAAAGATATTTCCAGACACACAAAGTTAAAGAGAATTTACCTCCTACAGCTATTCACCACAAGAAAAAGTAATTCAGCAAGAAAAAAAGTGAACCTAGAAGGAAGACATGGGATGTGATAAACAATGGTGAGCACAGACATCAGTAAAATGTATTAGTGAAGTTAGTGAACTTTAAAAACAAAATTTGGGGGACTTAAAAAGAGTGAAACAAACTTTATAAAACAATAAAGTCATAGAGAAGAGTGGTGTTCAGTGGTGGTTAAAATAAACTAATGGGCTTCTGTTTGAGATTAGAAATATGGAATTTTTGACATGGCTAGAATAATTTATAATTTAAAATGCATATTAAAATATAAAGATAATTATTAAAAGAAAAGAAATACAATTCTTATTGTGTTAATCTGCTCAGGCTGCTGTAATAAAATACCATAGACTAAGTGTCTGAAACAGTAGAAATTTATTTTCTGACAGTTCTGGAAGTTGAGAGTCCAAGATCAAGGTGCCAGCATGGTTGGGTTCTGCTGAGACCTTCCTCCTCTGCTTTCACACAACCGTTTCCTTGCTGCATCCTCATATGACCTTTCCTCTGCGTTAAGACGAAGAGATAAAATAGAAAACATGGAAGTCAAAAAGTAAGCCCACATTTAAGGGGACAGGAATTAGCCTTTTGAATGGTGAAGTGTTGAAGAACACATGGATGTTCCCTCCACCACATTGGGAGTGACTTTTTTCTTTTTAATGCACCCTGCTCAGGAAAAATAAAGATTGATGTCTTTCATCAGTTTTAGAAAATTCTCAAAAAAATTAAAAAATTTAAAAAAAAAGAAAATTCTCAGCTAGTATCTCTTCTGTTCTCCTCTATTTTATTTTCTCCTCTTGAACTCTTGTCAGATATAAACCAAATTCTTTCAAATCTCTTAATCTTTTCCATAGTTTCTATGTTCTAGTCTGTGCTGAATTATTGGGTAACATCTTCATATTTCTCTTCCAGCTCACTAATGTTCTCTTCAACCAAGTCTTTAATTGGGTCTAATCTGCTATTCACCCCACTCTAACTCTTTAATTTTAAAATCATATTTTTCATTTCTAAAAGTGCTATGTGCTTATCAGTACTTGTAACTCTTCCCAATTTTGATAGTCTTTCAATGCTGGCCTATTTTCATGACTCAGTCTCTCATTTCTTTATATACTTGTTACACAGTTACATTATCTAATGATTCCAATACCCAGTATCCTTAAGTACCTAACTCAATTGTTGGTTTTTCTCTTGATTTTCATTAATGGGAGTTCTTCCTTGTGTCTCCGGAGATCTTTTACTGTGAGTTCACATTGAGAGATATTAATCTGTGGAAATCTTCGGGCCTTAATTGAAGATGACTTTCTCTAAGGAAGATTTGCATTTGCTTTTTCTGGATGCCAAGGCATGTCCAACCCAGGGCTGTGGGCACTTTAGTCATCTTTCAAAGGTCGAGCTTATTGCAAGGGGGTTGGGTTCAGCTCCTCCCGTTACTGGCTGAAACTTTAGTCTTACAAAGTTTATCTTGTTGCACAAGATACGTGGACATTGGCACTCAAGGCCATCCCATCTTTCCTGTGTGCTTATAATTTCACACTTTGGTTTCAGCCTATTTGGTCCCCTAAAGGTTTCCCTTGCTTCTTGCAATCCCAGCTGTGCAATAAGAACCATTTTGGCAAGATAATTATGACTGTGGCCCCAAGTCTTGTCACAGCATCTAGGCTGCCTCTTCTAGAAGTCCCAGAAATTAAAACAAACAAACAAACAACTTTTTATTTATTTTGGCTCTGCCAGGTCTTGGTTGCAGCATGTGAGATCTTTAGTTGTGGTATTCAAGATCTAGTTCCCTAATCAGGGATCGAACCTGGATCCCCTGCACTGGGACAGAGTCTTAGCCACTGGACCACCAGCAAAGTCCTCCAGAAATTCTTTACCATGAAAATATCCTGAAAAATAAATAGAATTAATAAAAGAACTCAGAAATGCTAAAAGAGGTCAACTTAGAAAAATTCATACTATTTCTATACATATGTAATAACCAATTAGAAAATACAATAAAAAAGTAATTCACAATGCAATAAACTTTGAGATACCTAGGAATAAATCTAACAAGACATGCAAGACCTTTATGGAGAAAAATGACAAATTATTGAAGGATATAAAAGAAGATCTGAATAAAGGGAGATTTTTTTTTAATGTTCATGGATAATATTCATAGGTTGGAAGATACTATCATAAAGATGTCATCTCTTCTGAATTTAATCTATAAATTCAATGCAGTACAAATGAAATTTCCTCTGAATTTTTTCTTTTTTTTTTTGTGGAACTTGACAAGCCTATTCTAATGTTAATGTGGAAGACCTCCCCTGCCTGAAAAAAAAAAAGACAAAAAAAAAAAAACCACCCAGAAGAAGAGCTAAAGCAATTGTGAAGAGGCATAACAAGGGGCAAGGGGTGAAGGGGACTTTCCATAAAAGATATGAAGTTTTACTATAAAGTTATAGTAAGACAGTGAGGCATTAGCCCAGAGACAGAAAAGTATCTCCATAGCTCAGAATAGGCTAGAGTCCAGAAAATAAACCCTCTCGTGTTTGGAAACCTGATAAATGAGCGAGGTTTCCCACATTAGTGGGAAAGAGAAGAACTATTTAATAAATGATGCTGGGACAAATTATTATCTTTATGGGATAATCGATCTTCACAGATACCATACAAAAATTCTATGTTGACTTCAATGTGAAAAGCAAAACTTCATAATTCTTGGAAATACAATAAAGTACCTTTGATCTCCACTTAGGAAGGGAAGGACTTCATTTTTTTAAGGAGGGTGTTTGAAACAAGACACAAAACCTCCCATTTACAAAAAATGATAAATTCAGCCTCATTAAAATTTAAAACTTTTGTACAACAAAAGATACTATGAACACAATTAGAGACAAGACAGATTTTTTTTTTGCAATGCAAATAACCAACAATGAGTTAGCATCTAGAATATATTTTTAAAGTCCTACAAATCAATTTCTTAAAAAGACAGAATTTAAAAATGGCACATGATGCAAATAGGCATTTCACAGAAGTGGAAGCCCAAGAGGTCGCTATGCAGTCTGAAAAATGGCTTGATGTCAAAGCTAATCAGGAAATTGCATATTAAATGCACATCTTAACCTTGTCAGATATTAAACATTTAATATTACTGCATGTTTACACTTTTAGGTATGTAAACTGGTATAATCTCTTTTCAAGAGCAATTTGGCAAAATCTAGCAGAGCTTAGGGGTAAATCCTTAGAGCCAACAATTTTATTCACAGGCATATTCCCTAGGGTAATCATTATGCATATGCATAAAAGACTGTAAACAGGAATGCTCACCCCAGCACTGTTTGTAACAATGAAAAAAACGGAATCACAGGAGAATGGATAAATCGTGATGTATCCTTATAACCGAGTACAGTGAAGCAGTTAAAGTAAATGAACAAGAGCTACATATATCAATACAGATGCCCCTAACAGTGTCTAAATCATACAAGTTGCAGAAGGATGCATGCTGTCTGATGCCTTTTATGAAAATTTTAAAATATGCAAAGTGATTCTCTATATTGTTTATGGTTATGGTTACACCATAAATCTGTAGGGAAAGTATAAAAACATGGATGAAAAGTAAGTACAACAAAATGTTAAAAATGGAAAAAGTGAGTATTTGATGAAGTGGGCACATGGGTGTCTTATTATTCTCTTGTCTCATTTTTTAAAATACTTGATTTTTTTCTTTAAAAAGCACTCCTCCACTGTGTGTGGGATGGACGAGAAGGGATCAAAACCCGTTGGTGGCTCTTGCAGTGGCAGGGGTGAGAGGCGGCGGGTGACTACAGGAGAAGGTGTGGAGAGAGGATGGCTTCAGATTTATCCCTGAGGATACGGGCTCCTGGTTGCTTGTTTTGTTTTGTCTTATCCTGAACAACTATGTGGCTAAGTAAAAAACTGAAAAGTCTGACAAGTTGAGGAGTTGTCAGTGAAGTGAGGAAATGGCACCCTTGTGCATTGCTGGCCTGGGTCAGTGGCTTTTTTGGCACAGTGGTGGTAGCTCCACTGAGGTCAAACATATGTGGAGGGAGGCTCATGCCAGGCTATTCGTGTGGCAGCAATCCCAGTGTCCAACCAAAGAAGGATGGATAAGTAGGTTGCGGTAAAGATACTCTCTGGGAATCCTATGATACTTGCCTGAGGTCTTTGCCAAAGTGATGCTTAAAATTTTGAGAAGCTTTCTTGCACAGCAAAGGAAACCATCAACAAAATGAAAAGATAATCTATAGTATGGGGGAAAAATATTTGCAAATCGTAATTGATAAGGATTTTATATCCAAAATATATAAAGAACTCATACAACTCAATAGCCAAAATATTCCAATGGAAAAATGGCCAGAGGAAACGAATATATGTCTTTCCAAAGAAGACATAAAAATGGCCAACGGATACATGGAAAGATGCTCAACATCAGCAGGGAAATGCAAATCAAAACCACAATGAGATATCACCCCACATCTGTTAGAATGGCTGTCATCAAAAAGTCAAGAGATAAGTGTTGGCAGGATATGGAGAAAAGAGATGCATTGTGCCCTGTTGATGAGAATGTAAATTAATGCAGCCACTATGGAAAACAGTACAGAGCTTCCTCAAAAATTAAAAATAGGACAACCATATGATCAAGCAAACCCACTTCTGGGTATATATCCAAAAGAAATAAAAACAGAATTTCAAAGAGACATTTGCACTCCCATGTTCATTGCAGCTTTATTCACAATAGCCAAGACACAGAAACAACCTAAATGTCTGAGAATGTGATTTAGTCACTAAGTCATATCTGACTCTTGCAACCCCACGGACTATACCTGCCAGACTCCTCCATCCATGCAATTCTCCAGGCAAGAATACTGGAGTGAGTTACCATTTCCTTCTCCAGGGGGAGTATATATCAGAGTATTATCCAACCATTTGGGACAACATGAATATACCTTGAGGGCATTTGCCAAGCGAAATGTCAGAGAGAGAAGGACAGACATTGAATGGTATCACTTATATGTGGAATTAAAAAAAAAAAAGTCGGGGCTTTCCTGGTGACCCAGTGGTAAAGAATCCATCTGCCCATGCAGAAGACACGAGTTAGATCCCTGGTTAGGGAAGATCCCACATGCCGCAGAGCAACTAAGCCCATGCGCCCCAACTATCAAGCCTGGGTTCTAGAACCCCAAAGCCACAACTACTGAAGCCCGTGTGCCCTAGAGCCTGTACTCCACAACAAGAGAGGCCACCACAATGAGAAGCCCGAGCACCGCCAACTAGAGTAGCCCCCGCTCTCCACAACTAGAGAAAAGCCCCAGCAGCCACAAGGACCCAGCGCAGCCAATGAATAAATAAAATTACTTAAGAAAAAAAGTCAAACTCATAGAAACAAAGGGTAGGAAAAGTGGTTGCCAGGGGCTGGTAGGTGGGGGAAATAGGGAGAAATTGATCAAAGGGTGCAAGCTTTCAGCTCTAAGATGAATCAAGTCTGAGCTATGACGTATAACATGGGACTATAGCTGATAACACTGTACTGTATAGTTGAAATTTGCTAAGAGTAGAAATTAAATGTTCTTGCCAAATAAAAAGGATAAATGTGTGAGGTGATGGATGTGTTCATTAACTAGACGGGGGGAATCCTTTCACAATATACACATATATCAAACCATCATGACATGCACTTTAAATATCTTACAATTCTATTTGTCAATTATACCGCAATAGAGCTGCAAAAAAAAGAGGAAAATGATCCATTTTCCTGTGGCTTGAAATGCAAATACAAGTGTACAGTCATTTGTCATCTGACTCTTCTTGTGATACCTTTGGTCTTACAGACTTTTTTTTTAATTTCTACATAGCTGAATTTACCAATCTTTTTCTTTTATGGCAGCTAGGTTTTGTTCTGTGGTTTAAAAGACCTTCTTCACTTTGAGATTACAAAAACTCCTTCTATGGTTTAAAAAAAAGAAGAAAGAAGTTAGATCAATATATATCAACAGGGTGGTGTTTATGCTTAGTTGCTAGGTAGTGTCTGACTCTTTGCGACCCCATGGACTATACCCAACTTGGCCCCTCTGTCCCTCGGATTATCCAGGCAAGAATACTGGAGTGGGTTGCCATTTTCTCCTCCAGGGAATCTTCCTGCATCTCCTGCATTGGTAGGCAGATTCTTTATCACTGAGCCACCTGGGAAGCCATCAACATAGTAAATCTCAAATAATAATATTGAGTGAAAAAAGCAAGATGTTGAATGAAAGGTGCAGTATAACACTGATTTATGTAAATGAAAACTGCAAAGTAAAGTTATATATTTTCTGTGGATACAATTATGTACATAAATTGCATTTTTAACAAGTGGAAGGAAATTACCAAATTCAATATAGTGTTTCTCCTGGTGGTGGAAAGGGATTAGGATGTTGTGGTGGTAGACGTCAAGAGAGACATTAGCTTTATTTTTTTTTTAATATAATTTATTTATTTATTTGTGACTATGCAGAGTCTTCAGTGCTGCACACGGGCTTTCTCTAGTTGCAGAGAGCTGGAATTACTCTCTAGCTGCCCTGCGGCATGTGGAATCTTCCCGGTTGTTGTTCAGTTGCTCAATCATGTCTGACTGCGACCCCATGGGCTGCAGCACGCCAGGGAAGGCCCCATGCTTACCCTCCGGTGAATGTGGGTACTGGCAGCTTGGCAGGGTGAAGATAGTGTTGGCTGCTGCCAGGAGCCCAAACTTTTGAGTAAGGTCACTTGGGTTCAATTTTTTACTCTGCCTCCAAGTAATTATTTCAATCATATCAATGAAGTTGCCTGAGCCTCAGTCTTCTCATCTGTAAAATGGAGATAATGGTGCTTACCTTGCAGAGGTTCTAGTGAGCACTGACCTAGTTCTGCAGATCTTGAACTGGTTCCATTTGATCCTCCAAATACCCCTCCCTAGCTTTACCCCTTTCAAGAATCCATGCCCCTTTTCTGGGGCTTGAGGAGTGTGGAAAGTTTGGAGAGGAGGCTGTGTTTCCACACATGGAAAGCCAAGGGTAGATTGGGCAAAGCATTGCCTCTGCTGGCAGTCACCAGCCAGGCTGAATGCTGGCAAAAAGAGCAGCGAAGGGAGGTCTGAGTGTAGGTGGACGCAATACTGTTAAAATGAATGGGAGGCACTCTGGGACAATGACTCAGCTTCCACCAGGTCCTGGGGTTTCAGATAATCCTCCTTGCAGTGTCTTTGGCCAAGTCTTCCCCCGAGCTCTTTTCAGGCAAAGGCCTCCTTTTCTTAGGAAACTGCCCTCTCAGGAAACCCCTTCTCCCTCCTCAATTATTTCATAAAAACACTTGATGGCTCATTAACTGAGAGTATGAGTCGATCCCTCTCTGGGAAGACGGACACCTCCTGGCAAAGAACTGGAAGGCAAAGGGAAGATGATGATCTGAATCTGTGGCCACAGGAACTGACACCTTACCTCACCTGGCACAATACAGGTGCTGGTAGACGATACCAAGCATGCTTCCCCCTCCCCGACACATTGGATAAGCAAGTGATATTAATAGGTAGACTCCAGTAGCTAAGACTCCGAGCTCCCAATGCAGGGGGCCTGGATTCAGTCCCTGGTCTGGGAACTAGGTCCCACATGCCACAAAAGTGCAGCCAAATAAATAAATAAAAATAAATATTAAAAAATAGGCAGCTAACAAATTGGGGAACTGCTGACTTAAAGTTAAGCAAGTCTACTGTGGGAATTATCTGAGCCTTTAAAGTCTATTGCTCCTTGTGACTTCCCAGGGAGAAATTTACATGGGAGGCCAGTTCACAGTTCCTTAAACTTCCTGCACTGTAGGTAGGGCTCTTGTTCAAGGTCCTGTGAAACCATATCTGAGAACACTGTTTCAGAAATAGATTGCATAATTGGATTACAGTAATTCTGAATAATTCATTATCAAAAGGATGATGATGATTCTGCCTAATGAAGCCTTGGCTTTTAAACTATGGCTGCAAGTGTGAGGGTCTCCCTAGCCCAAAGCACCTGAGTGTTCATTGGAAGGACTGATGAAGCTGAAACTCCAGTACTTTGGCCACCTGATGCAAAGAGCTGACTCATTGGAAAAGACCCTGATGCTGGGAAAGATTGAAGGCAGGAGGAGAAGGGGACGACAGAGGATGAGATGGTTGGATGGCATCACCGACTCACTGGACATGAGTTGGAGTGAACTCCGGGAGCTGGTGATGGACTGGGAGGCCTGGCTGCCGCAGTCCATGGGGTCGCAAAGAGTCAGACATGACTGAGCAGCTGTACTGAGCTGAACTGGGGATGGATGTACTTTGGGCTTCCCTGGTGGCTCAGATGGTAAAGAATCTGCCTGCAATGCAGGAGACCCTTGTTCAATCCCTGGGTCGGGAAGATCCTCTGGAGAAGGGAATGGCAATCCACTCCAGCATTCCTGCCTAGGGAATTCCATGGACAGAGAAGCCTGGTGGGCTACAGTCCATGGGGTTGCAAAGAGTCAGACATGACTGAATATGCACACACACACAGGATAGATGAGTGATGGTTAACCACGGGAGAAGGGGGCAGGGTCCCCATATTTTAGTTACCTGGGGAACTGCAGCCCATACAACCTCTTTCTCCCCATCTGTCTGAGGTCTGTGTTCTCCGTACATGCTCCCCTGAATTCTAACTTGGTGCTCTCAAGTCTTGCTGCTCAAGACACATGTGGTCTTTTCACCACAATACAGCTTCTCACCTGGGCATTTTTTTTTTTTAAAGCATTTCTTATTTCTTGGGTGAGGTAGATTAAACTTCGTCAGATTTGAGAAAGAGTGATTGTGCTTGGCTAGTGAGAGGATGTATTCAGATAAAGATAAAAGAGAAAATTGTTTCATGAACCCCATGAGGGGATTTTGCTCGAAAGCTTAACTTCTAACTTGTTGATTATGATTGCAAACCAGGATTTTTAAAATTAAACTTTTGATTTTGAGATAACTGTAGATTGAAGGGCGCTTGTAAGAAATGACACAGAGAGATCCAGTGTGCCCTTTATCTTGTAGCACAAAATCACAACCGGGAACATGACATCGATACAACCTACCAATCTTATTGTGATTTCCCCTGCTTCACATATTCTCCTATGTGTGTATTTATTTCTACACAGCTTCATCACTTGTGTATGTTTGTGTATCCACCACCACCATCAAGATACGGAGCAGTTCTAACATCCCAAGGATGTCCTTCTCCTACAACTGCAATCAGGGGGGCTTCAAGTGTGAAACGAGAGAGACTAAAGACAGGGTGCGTGCAGGGAAAGGAAAAAAATAGAGGTAAGACCCTAGGTGACAAAATACGAAATATGTACTTGCTTTCTGCCCCATTTCCTGGAGCAGAGTTCCTAAACCCCTCAAATTTTCTGTGTGTGTGTTTTTTTTTTTTTTTTTTTGGTCTAAGGAGGCAACTCCTGGTGGGTTCTTGGGTGGGGGCTTGTTGTAAGAAAAACCAAGCCAGGATTAGAAGCTTAGATCTTTCAGTCCTGCCTCCCCTACTCCCAGGAGAGAAGTGGGGCAAAGATTGAATTAATAGCTGATCAAACCTGTATGATGAAACCTCCTTAAAAACCCCTAAGTACGGGGTACAGAGAGCTTCCAGGTTGGTGAGCACATCCACGTTCTAGGAGGTGGAGGATGCACCCCAAATCCATGGAGACAGAGCTCCTTTGTTTGGGAACCTTCCACACCTCTTCCTATGGACTGCTTCATCTAGCCGTCCCTCTGTATTGCTTGTGATAAACCAGTAAACATTAAGTGTTTCCCTGGAGATCTATGAGCCATCATGATAAAGTATGAAACTTGAGGAAGGGGCATGAGGACCCCCTACTGATGTAGGAGATAGATGTACTCCAGGTTAGACATTTACAACTGGCCTCCTGTTTACATTTCATGGGGCACGAAGAAGTGGGCTTCAGGCTGCATCCTTACAACTGTTAGCATTTTCTGAGACAAGAGATAGGTGTGCTCCAGTTAAGGCATTTACAATCGGCCTCCTGTTTGCCCTCTGAAATGGAAGTAACAACAGAAACAGGGTAAATAACCAGTGTTTGTCTCATAAACATGTCAAGGTAGCCATGGCAAGGACAAAGAGGGGCAAAACTCGGTTTGAATAAAGGATTAAGGGATCTCCGTTCTCCCCTCTTTGGGGACAAGGGAGACATTACACATAGGCAGAAAGGTGCCATGTGGGCCAAAAGTCAGGGGATAACACCAGGCCATAATGAATCTTGCCCCTCCCAGAAGCCTTCGCTTTGAGATCCATCTTGGCTGATGGGTTTGTATGCACTCAGGGGAGGGTCTCAGGGTAGGTCAGGCATGGAAAAAAGAAATCAGATAATTGGCTAAATGTAGACAAAGACCCAGAAGAACTGACCTATATAAATGACTTAACCACCTTTTTTCTTCTCCTCACTAGGGTGGATGCCCTCACCCTTTCTCTCTGACTGTGCATCTCTGCCTTGTTTCTGTCTTAACTAAACAAACCATTTCTCTGTATGCTCTCCCACTTGTTGTTATGCTGTCTCTAATAATAAACTGTACCTGCCTTTATTGTTTCTGCCTCCATGATAAATGCATTTTTCACTGAGGGCAAAGATCCAGGGGCAAATAGCTTCTAGCCACTAGCCCTTGCTGGTCTGGTGGCTAGGATTCCTGGTTCTCATCCAAGCTACTCAGCTTCAATTCCTGGGCAGGGAATTAAGATATCGTTTCATGCCATGGCTCACTGCCACCTTGTTGAGACCCCTATGTTTTCAGACACCCCTGGTGTCTGAAAGTGGGGGCAATATAATGGGACTGAGCCCCATCCCCATGGAAGCTGGGTCAAGTGCAGGTAGTTAATGTCAGGACTGAATTGCAGAGAACTCAGTTGGTGTCCAGAGAGTTGGAGAACCGGTCATTGTTGGGGGACCCAATACATCTGGTGTTAGAAGTATTGCATGTCCAGAAGAAACAGTGGTTTTCTTCATCCTAGAAGACTCAGGTGGCTGCAATGGGAGAGGGACTTCATGGAAAGAACAGAGGAGTTTAAAGGGAATTTTCAGAAAGTTCTGACATGCAATGAGTGATTCAACCTTTCATTCGCACCCTCCTCCCCTCCCCCCCCCCCCAAAAAAAAAAAACCACTAAAGACTCTCCCATTGATTCCTTCAGAGTTAGATATTTTTGGGAAGGGAGTGTTGAGATATCGGATCAAGTAGGAATCTAATCAGGGTCACATGAAATCTCTTCTGATTCTCATCACTGCCTAGACAGGGATGGGCATGAGATACTATCTCCATATTTGAGAGAAGAAAAAAGACTGGACCAGGACTTCCCCGGTAGCCCAGTGGTTAAGGATCTGTAATGCAGGGGATGTGCATTTGAGCCCTGGTCAGGGAACTAAGATCCCACATGACTCAGAACAACTGAGCCTGTGTACTCTGGAGCCCAAGCACCACAACCGAAGAACTGGTGTGGTACAACAAAAGATCTCACATGACACAGTGAAGACCTGATGCAGCCAAATATATAAATTAATTAGTTAATTTTTTAAAAGTTTGAACAGAAGTGACCTCACAGGGTCACACAGCTTGTAAGCTGCAGGCTCTGGGAAAGTCTCGGTGTGGACAGGCCCTACCTCCTGGGTTCCAAATCGCATCTGGTGAGTGTATCAAGACTCAGACTTGCAGATTCCTATGGTCCAGTGGTTAGGACTTGCCACTTTCACCACTGAGGGCTCAGGTTCAATCACTGGTCAGGGAACTAGTAATAAGATCCCACAAGCCTCCACTTCCCCCAGATCCGCTCCTTCCCTGTGGTCCTCAGTGAATTCCAGGCCTCTGTGACCCCTCTCCTTTCTCACCCCACATCTCACTCATCAGCGTGTCCTGAGCCTCAATCCCTAACATGCATCTCACCCCAGCATCCTCACCATCTCCACTGCAACCACCCAAGTCAAGCCCTCTTCACCTCCTGATGGAATATTTTGCAAAAGCCTCCAAAACAGTTTTTCTGCTTCCATAGTCGTCCAGCACGAGTGATGTAAATCAAGCTTTGGCCAACAATAGCCTGCAGGCCAAATCTGGTTTGTGAGCTAAAAATGATTTTTACATTATTAAATGGTCGGGAAAAAACCCCAAAGAATAATATTTTGTGACACGTGAAAATACGGAATTCAGATTTTATGGCCCATATGTGAAGTTTTATTGGCATACAGCCACGCTCATTCCTTTATGTACTGACTGTGGCTCTGCCATCACAGAGCAAAACACTGCACAGAAATATCACGGCCTACACAGGCCAAAACCTTCACGGAAAACGTGTTCTGACGTCACCTCTTTCCCAGCCTCCTCTGTGGGCTTCCTCCTCCCCTCAGAGTGAAACTTGAAGTTCCAGAGTCCCCTGCCCGCCTCTCTGAGCCCTTTTCTTTCCCTTGTGTCCACCATTATCACACTCCGGGCATGTTGGCTTTGGTGGGCCCCCACCTGGGCACCCACCCTCGCTCCCACAAGCACTGCTGCCCATTTACTGTCTTTGCTAAGATCTTTCCCCCTCAGGCCTCTGAATTGCTGTTTCTCTGTCTGGAATGTTCTTCTGCTCTTTGCATGACTGACTCCTTTTCTCCAGATCTCTGCTCAAGTGTCATCTCTTCCAAGAGGTCTTTCTTGTCTACTCCTTCACCCATTACTCCGTTTCATTGCGTGTCTATTTCCTTCATTGCACTTTTGTCTATTACTTCCTGTCACCCCCACCATGACATAAATTTCATCTGGGCAGAGCACATATTAGACGCTCAATGATTATTTGCAAATGAATGAATGAATGAGTAGCTTTTCTTGGCGCAAGAGTTGTGTGTCCATTTCCCTAGCAGGGTGACAGCCATCTCATGGATTGAGATAATTCCCATAAACTTCTCCCCAGCATTTTGTTCTCCTCTTGGATCCATTGCTGTTGTTAACCATTATGAGTCTATTTTCCTAAAATGTTGGGTCTTTCTGCAAGAAACCAAGGAGACAGCTGGCACTTAGCCAGTTTAGGGAAGAACTGCATGTCCTTCTCAGCAGGTAAAGGAAGTCTTTCTTCTACTATCAAGAGACCCAATCCATAAAAAAGATTTATCTGTAAACATCCAAGTCCGGTGACTGGCACTCTCATAAAAGGTTTCAATTCACTTCTTTTTCTCCGTAACGGGAAACAACCTCAGCTCAACAACCTTGGTAACAGGAAGCAACCTCAGGAACACAAGATTGCTGGGGGTTGTGAATACATGAAAAGTACAGGGACTGAGCAGGATTGCCTAGGCTATAAATAAATAAATAAAATCTCCAAATTTTAGTGTGTGAAGACAACACGTTTATTTCCTGCTCGCCTCCATCATGGTTGGCAGGGACCATTGGATGTAGTCACTTAGGAATCTGGGTCGGTGGGGCGCTTTGCTACCAGCCAGGGTTGGTCTCAGGGGCTTAGTCCCCAAACACAAGGGACAGGAAGGGCAGTCTATCCTGTGCCTGAAAGGGGTGGGGGTGATTGATGAACAACTGTAAGGACAACCACAGGCTTCCCAGGCGGCTGAGATGGTAAAGAATCTGCCCGCAATGCGGGAGACTCAGATTTGATCTCTGGGTCGGGAAGATCCCCTGGGGAAGAGAACCCACTCCAATATTCTTGCTTGGGAAATCCCATGGACAAGAGAAGCCTGGTGGGCTACACTCCATGGGTCAAAAAAAGTCGGACACAACTGAGCGAATAACACACAATGACAACCACAGGAGGATGAAAAGAACATTTTCTCTTTAAAGGCAAAATGAGACCAGGGAAGAGGGCAAGAAAGATAGGAGCTGAGAAAGAAGGGCTTCAGAGGCTCCTAAAGGCATATCAGCGAGACTAACAACTCTGGTCACACTCCTGTATTCACCTGAGCTGTAAATTTCTGTGTCATCTATTGTCATGGCATTTGAAAAGCTGATTATGCACTCTTATGGAGCTCTTCAAAGACTCTTTACTCTTAAACATTTATAGCACCCTTCCAAATGAGTGAGTTACAGCAATCCTCCTCAGGTGAAAGTATTCTCCAAGCTCTTGCTTCTGTAAGCAGATGCATGTAATCCTCAGGGACACACACAAAGGCATGAACTCTGACCAGGCTCAATTGCTCACAGAATCTCACACACACCTCACAGCAAGGGCTGAATCAATACAAGATGACTCATCTGACCCTAAAATGTGATTTCCGTTTATAGCCAACCCTTCCCGTGGAGCAGGAAACTTCTTCGATGACAGAGATGTTCCACCTGCCAATGCAGGAGACATAAGAGACACAAGTTTGATCCCTGGGTCGGGAAGATCCCCTGGAGGAGGACAAGGCAACCCACTCCAGTATTCTTGCCTGGGGAATTCCATGGACAGAGGAACCTGGTGGACGACAGTCCACAGTGTCGAAAAGAGTCAGACATGACTGAAGCGACTTAGGATGTTCTATATCTGTGCAGTCCAATGTGGTAGGCAGGCACTGGCCGAATGTGGCTCTTGAGCATTTGAAACATGGTTAATGTGACTGATGTGTGTGTCTGCTCAATAGCTCAGTCGTGTCCAACTCTTTGCGATCCCATGGACTGTAGCCCACCAGGTCCTCTGTCCATGGAATTTTCCAGGCAAGAATACTGGAGTGGGGTGCTATCTTCCACTCCAGGGTATCTTCCTGACCCAGGGATCGAATCTGTATCTCCTGTATTAGCAGGCGGATTCTTTACCATTTAGCGCCACGTGGTAGTGCTTTATGGGAAGCACAGTGTGACTAAGGTGCTGAATTTTAAATTGTATTTAGTTTAAAATTGTTTTAATTTGAAAAGCCACATAGCCACACAAGGCTAGCAGCTGCTGTATTGAACAGCATAGCTTTGGAGTAAAAAGGAGAACCGTAGCTTTGTATTCAGCTCCCATCTTGGCTATGCCAAGAAAAAGGCAGCTATGCTGTGAAAGACCAATATAAATGCTAGTCATGATGCGTTCGATTCTATTATCTCTTTCTGACTCATACTGTCTTGCACATGGTCTCCTATTCAGGGAAGATGTCTAGACTGTTCCTTGTACAAGAGTGGCCTCTAACTGGAAGGGGTGCTTGGTGGTGGACCACTGACCAAAGGCTATCTACAGGCTGCCTAGAGCCCTGGAAGGTGGCCTGTCTGGAGTCTCTGAAGGAGCAGCAGTGATTGACTCAGCCTATCAGGATGCCTCCCTTGGAATTTTAAAAGGTTTGGCCAATCAGCAGAGAGAGGAGGCGGGAGAAAGCAAGCCAGGAGAGACAAAGACACCAAGGTTCAGAGAGCTGGGTTCTCCGACAGCCAGCCTGTTCTAACCCCAGTTGCCAGTCATATATATGCTTAAACAAGCAAGCAAAAAATTACCCTTTCCTTTCCTTTAAGGTGGACTGAATGACTGTTTTTTCTTTACTTAAAAGAAATTCAGTAACTAAAAATTCCTCTAAGGAGGGGTTTCTCAACCTGGGTACCATTGACATCTGAGGCCAGAGAATTCTTTGTTCAGGGGTGCTGTCTTGCACCTTGTAGGACGTTTAAGAGCATCCCTGGCTCATTCTCACTAGATGCCGTAACATGGCCTGCCCACCCCCACCAGTCGGCATTACCAAAAATGTCTCCAGACGTCGCCAAATGTCTCCTGGTGGGTGGGGGCATGGGGCGGGGGCAAGAATCTCCATTCTCCACCCCCTTGAGAATCGCCTCTCCAAATGTATCCCAAGTCCACCTCCTCTGGCCTCCTTGAGGACAAAAAGATAAAAACGGCAGTTTATTCCTAGCAACTCCCAGCTCTCCCTCCCTCTCTTCTCCAGGCTAAATAAAGATAGCTTTTTTAGTCTTTTTCCTAGAGTCTGTTTCACAGATATTGATGGCGACATCTAAAGATGAGACCGAGACCATTTGGTGGAGAGGAACTCTGTTCCCTTAGCTCTCCCTATTTATGGAGACAGTGGGCAGACACAGCTGTGCAACCCTGGGACAGTGACAGCTCCCTGGTCAAGGAAGGGGCATCTCCAAGCTCAGTGCTCCGTCCAGCCCTTTCTGCCCACGAGCTGATTAAGATCTGCTGAGCCAACATGCTGCTGATTTGCGAAAAAAGAGGAAACGCTCTTTCAAGGCCCTCAGCTTTTGTCTCTTCACATCCCTTTGAATATTCCAACCCTTTGGTGGGAGTCTCTCCCCTTGGTATTCTCACAGACACCTCAAACTCAGTCAAATGAAGTTCTTTATCTTCCTCCACTGTTTTCTATTGTGTCCATCTAGTTTCCTGAGTCAGAAGCCTGAGAGTCATCCTCTGAAATGATGTGAAAGGAAGAGAGTGCTAGAAGAATCTGGAGAGGGAGACAGTAGCTAACTCAGGGAGGGTTTTTTTGCGCTGTACTAAGGCTTTTCGATGCTGATGGCTGCCTCCCCTTTCCCATCAGCCAGTTCCTCATTCACCTCTCACAGTGTGAGCTGGATTTTTTTCTTTTGGCCTTGTGTGCAGCATGTGGGATCTTGGCTTCCCAACCAGGAAGTGGAAGCATGGAGTCTTAACCACTGGACCACCAGGGAAATCCCTAGATATCTCTTGAAAGCTTTCATCATATTCACAAGTCCCATCCACGGGGAGGGGTTTATACAGGGTGTACAGACCAGCAGGGTCAGAAACCTTGGGGCCACCTTAGAATTCTGCCAACCATAGACAATAAGTCTGTACTCTCCTACCCCATTTTGAAAATGTTTAAAAATATATATATTTTCTCCAATTGACTCCATTTTCAACTTCACCATTTAAGAAAATGAGGCAATGGCAGAAATTGTTAGCTCTTTCCCAGTGCCCAAATTTCTCTTCTTTCATAGAAATAAAATTCATTTCTACCACAGGGGGTATCACTAGCTGGGTACAAGGCTACTTAGAAAATAAAGACCACTCTCCCTAGCTTCCCTTGCAAGTAGATGTGGCCACAGACCACTTTCCAGATAACGGAATATAAGTAAAAGTGATGAGTGGAGCTACAAGAAACCTCCCTCACGGAGCCTCTGGCTCTTTCCTTCCGCCCATTTTTCATTCCTTTCTCCATGTGAATGCTAGAACCCAAGTGGTTCCAGCTGGTACCATGAGAATAAAGACCATGCCCCAGGACGGTAGATGAGTGAGCTGTCAGGAGCCTGGGGCTCCAAGGCCTTTGTGAACCAGAGCTGCCTTCCCAGATTTGAACTGCACACCACTGGGCTTTCAACTGGTAGAGAAATAAACTCCCATTTTGTTTAAGCCATTGTTGATTTGAGTTGTCTGATACCCAGAGTTAAATATAATCCTAACCAACACAGGGGTTTATTTCCTTAGTCCCGCTAGACTTGACAACTTAAATTTATTTTTTCTTCTTTCGATCCCTTTAAACTCCTATGTCCACGAAGTTCCTAACTCCTGTTGATTCTTCCTTTGCGCTTCACCTCACACTCATCCCTTCTTTTCAATGTCTACTGACAGTTCTGATTCCAGACTTTTCTCTGGACTCCATCTCCCTCCCTCCCATCAAGGCTGCATAAGTCCCAGACTCACATTCATCATGTCAGTCCTCAAATTCAAACCCCCAAACCTAGGCTCCTCTTGTGCTTATTAGGATAAGGTCCCAAAGAGTCTTGAAACCCTTTCAACATGGAGCTCCCACCATTTTTATTATTTTATTTTTTTACTTTCTGGCTGTACCACATGGCATTCGGGATCTTAGTTCCAGGCAAGCGCGGAGTCTTAACATGCTGGACCGCTAGGGAAGTCTCCGCCAACCACTTTAGTTTCTCTTCCCTCTAATTCAGATCTTCCTCAACAACCAGGAGAGTCCCCAGAACAACCCAGTTTGTCTTTGCTTTATGCTGGAGATCTTCAGCCCTGGCTGTATTAAATCATCTGGAGCCACTGAAAACAACCAGCGCCATGTGTCAGCGTTGTTCAACGCATGAAAACATTATCTCAAGTGAGCCACAAAGCAGCCTCATGAGATGTAGGCACTGGCATTGTCACCATCCTACTGATGAGGAAACAAGAAACTTAGGAACTTTAGGACATCATTTCTAGTCAGGTGGCCAGTGAGTGTGGAGGCAGGACTCCAACAGAGAGGGCTGCCCTCTAAACTGCTCCTGTGTGGTCCCTACAACTACAGTACAGAGTATTACAGATGAAAAATGGTTTCTGATGGCATGGCACATAATTGATGGCCAACAAATCACAAAGTACAAATGAAAATTTTAAAAAATACAAATGCCAGGGGATTCTCTGGCAGTCCAGTGGTGAGGACTCTGCACTTTGACTGCCAAGGGCACAGGTTCAATTCCCTGGCCAGAGAACTAGGATCTAGCAAGCTGTGTGGTGCCACCAATAATAATAATAGCAACAATAATAAATACAGATTCCAAACCTCCAGCCTAGACTAGTGGAATCTGTCTCTTGGGATTAGGGTCTGAGCACTTTTGTGTCATCTTTAGGTTGAGCCCAGGTTTATCACAGGGTGATGATTCCAAGGTGAGCTGGGGTTGAGACCCATTGCTTTACATAGTTGCTCCTGCCTATCTGTCTTCCTCTCATTCTCTCTCACCACCCCCAGGTTCTACTTACCTTCTGAGATTCAATCCAAGTCTTTCCTCCCTTTGTGGAGCTAGCCAGCTTTCTCCAGCCGGAGTGCTACCTTTTTGAAATGTTAGTTGCCAAACATATCCACACCAGCTGAGCTGGCACCTCTTCTGCCTCTAGGTTGAATCCAGCTCTTGGCTTCATGCCACTGGATCCTTGGCAGGTTTTTCCAAATTTAATCATTTGCTGCTCAGCTTTTTCCACCTTTGCCCAAAAAAGCAACAAGCATAATCACCCCTCTATCAGTAACAAGATCCAAACTTAGGGTCTTGCAAAGTCGTAACCTTGGCTCAGTGCTCCCCTCTCGGGGATTGAAAGCTAGGGAGATGTAGGGAGATGGTGATTAAGGGGCAGGACCCCCAGCGCAGTAGAAGAGAGGAATGTGGGTGGGGCCTTTCCAGGACTCTCAGGTGCAGAGCTGGAGGTTGGTAAGATGAGGGGGTGCTGGTGCCTCTAGGGGAGAGGTTGGACTCACAGACTGGAAAATCTTGAGAGCAAAGCTTGGGTAGGATGTGGGATAAAATCCAGTGGTCAAGGAACAGAATCTGAGAGGGCAACAATTTGAGCAAAAATGACGCTGGGCCACTGGAGGTTGTTGAGGACTGAATGAATGGATCTTCACCTGCGTTGTTGGGAAGAATTTAGAGGGCTGTGGCATCCTTGCTTGCTGCAGGAGACTGCTAGGCAAGAGAGGCTAAGAAGGCATCAGATGAGGGGCCTGTTGGGGAAGAGAGGGCCTAGTCAGACAGAGGCCAAATTCCAAGAGAGTAGTGCATTCTGCCACCTACACCTCCCCCCTCACCCCCAAGTTCAGGGGGCACAGGGCTCTTGTTGGCTGTGTCAATTTTCACTGAAGTCATGGGTGTGACCAGGTCTCCCTGTCTGTCCTGATAATCTTGCTTGATTATCTCCTTCCACCAGGCTATGAAGCAGGTGGTAAAAAGAGTCCCAGGGAAGGGGCATCACTTGTCTTGAGATACAGGGGGACTTAATGGCAGTGATGGAATTAGAAGCCAGCTCTAATTCCCAGCCCAGGGGTCTTTACTCTTGACTCTGTTGCCAAGGTAGTCACTTTACCCTTTGAGGGCTCAGAACGAGGCCTCTGGTGGGAGTGGCGGGACTAGACGCCTCTTCTCCTGGTGGACCTGTGTTCCACAGGAGTCCCAGGTCTTCTCTGACCGAACCTGTTCTCGGAGACTAAGTGGGGGCTGAGTGGGACAGAGAGCAGCCTCCGGGGAGACAGTCTGGCAGGCTCTTCCCTACACCATTGGCCTTTCCGGTCCCACTGCCATCAGCTGCACACAGTGAGGTCAGCCACTGTTCTTTTGGGTCCTATGGGAGGCCTGGTGTGAAGATCAGCTCAGCAATGAAACCTGCTGTCCACGTGATGAGTTTCCCGATTCAATCAGGCTCGGGATGGAGGGAGAAGTCAAGGTCTATTCCAGAACATGACTGTATTGGACAGGCCAAAGTGCTCAATGCATCAAAGGACCCTTTCCAAGAGACTCCCCATTCCTACTGCTCTGCCAAGGGCAGCCCCACCCTCACTGGATCCTACTCCAGTCTAGTGGGGTGGTCTGAGTCCAGGGTCCTAGAAGACAAGGGTTGTAGATCTCTGGACATCCCAAGAGCCCAGAGATGACCCGGGGCAGACACTCTGGCTGACCAGGGACCCAGGCTAACCTGAGTCATTCAGGTTCTCTGCTTCTTAATAATTTGAACTAGAGCTGCAGACAGAGGGCCAGGAAGCAGGGATAAGTGAGCTGCTGAGCAGCCTTAGAGGCGGCACTCCAACCTGCAGTCTTGGAGCTCCTGCTGCCTCGGGGCTACAAGACAGCCCAGGCAGTCAGAGAGACCCCTGGAGCCAAATAGCCCTCCAGGCTCCCCTGTGTTTCCGGGTCTACCAGGAATGAACACACACAGAACATCCCAGCCACCTTATTACCAGGCATCTCTTCACAACACAGTCGGTCACTGGAGGCAACCTGAGTGAGTCTCTGTCACTAGATGGCCCCTGTGATGGGCGTGGAGACACACTCAAGGGGGGTTGCATCTAGGAGGCCAAATGGGGGTGTCGTGGCCCCTCCCTGCACAGAGTACTCCTCTACTCCCCACCTGGGAGGACCAGAGTGTTCCACGAGAAGACCCCAGATGTGCTGACTAGGATGCAGAGCTGAGAGTCTGGGGAAGAACTGCAGCTAGGAAGGACCACAAGCAGAGCCAGTCATAGGCCTGCAGGTGTGCGTGGAGGGGCTGGCTGCAGCAGGGCGCCTTCCTCACCCACAGTCTCCAGTTTATCATTGTTCTCTGAGCAGCAAATGCTGCTGTGGGTCCAGATGAGCCCGGGGTCTGTCCCATCACTGCAAGACCCTGGCTTTTGTTTCAAACAGCTGACTGGGTAGATTGTGACTCTGACCCAGGGGGGTTTCTTCTTTCCATCACCTCCCCCTCATACTCCCAGGTTGCCAGACAGATTCTGAACTTCCTCCCAGGGTAGAAGAAAAGCAGGACAGGTGCTCTGCCACGGCCTCCCTCCTCAGGTCTGGGTGGAGTGGGGCATCTCCCGACCAGATTGCTGAGGTTTCTCTCAGCCCAGATCTGCAGAGATACCACCATCAGCATCAGTGTCCACCTCAAGTCAGGCCCTCGGCTAAGAAATGGTGAACAGACCTGCAGCGTTGAGTTCAACGAACATCTCCTGAGCATCTACTGCATGCCCAGGGTGGGCACAGCTGGGCAATGTGAGCCATGGAGAGATGGGCAAGACCCAGTTCTGACTCTGAGAAGTGAAAACCAAGCAGGGAGGTATAGAATTTACAGAGAGAATGGTAATTCAGGGCAGAATATGATCAAAGCCATTACAATCTTTTCCAACTGATTCAGGGACTAAGGAGAGTTGAATGCATATCCCTGGGGACAGAGAGGCCTGCATGGAAGAGTTAGCATTTGACCTCGGTCTAGGGGACTGGGGGCTTTCCTGGTGGCTCAGATGGTAAAGCAATTGCTTGCAATGTGGGAGACCTGGGTTCGATCCCTGAGTTGGGAAGATCCCCTGGAGAAGGAAATGGAACCCACTCTAGTACTCTTGCCTGGAAAATTCCATGGATGAAGGAGCCTGGTAGGCTACCGTCCATAGGGTTGCAAAGAGTCATACACGACTGAGTGACTTCACTTTCTTTCTTTCTTGGGTACGGGGGTAGACTTTGATGTGGAAAGAGAGATGGAAATAGGCTGAAGCAGAAGATTCCCCAAAGAAGGACTGTCAGTCATTGGGTTACCAGTAATTAATGTCAGCTGCTGTGCCAGGCACTGTACCAGGAGGGCCTGGGGAACAGTATGCCGCATGGCCCTCCCATGGTCAGTGGGGAACCAGACAGGCAGACGATGACCCTAGGCCAGTGGGACAGGAGCTGTGGGTGAGGAGGCAGGGGCGAGGGGGTCCCAGACCATGTAGCCTTGGTGCATGGTCTGCTGGGAGTTAAGCCTCAAGAAAGGGAATCAGAGCCAGACCATGTTGCCCCACTCCCACCCCACCCCCAGCCATCACCACTCTACTGAACTTGAATCTGAAAGCACTGCATGCATGCTAAGTCACTGCAGTCATGTCTGACTCTTTGTGACCTTATGGACTGTAGCCCACCAAGCGCCTCTGTCCTTAGGGATTCTCCAGGCAAGAATAGTGGAGTGGGTTGCCCTGCCCTCCTCCAGGCAATAGAACTCAGGTCTATTGCATAGACAGGTGGATTTTTAACCACTAGTGCCTCCTGGGAAGCCCCTGAAGGCATTAGAAACCTACTTTTCAACTTTGGTCCCCAAGCTGACAACATGAAGGAAAAGACCAAAGAGGCCAACCTTTTGGGGCTGGAACACTTCATGGCGCTGTTTACCCACTGTCCTTTGACCAGTTTTCCCCCAAAGATATCACCAGGAAGTGTATCTATTGGGGAGCATGGGTTCACTCCCTACTGAGAAAACACCACCCACAGGAGGACCAAGAATAGAGTGTAGGTCATTTCTCCAGCACATTCTCGGGATCATCTCTTGTCATCTTCACAGCAGACTCTGGAGTGAGGTTTACGACCGGCTTTTCCAGATGGAGCCACCGAAGCATCTCGGGGAGGGAAAGGCATGGGCAGAGGCAGACACAGCTCACACGGGGCCTGTCTTCTCCAAAGCTTGCTCTTTGATCTGGTTCCTGTTTGATAGGTACGTCTGGGTTTGTCCACCAAGGTTAGCGCGCTGGTTGTCTGTTTATCACCTCTGTGGTCAACGGAAACAAAGTCAAGAGGGGATACCTCGGGTCAGGGCGCTATTGCAGAGCCATTCCTTCCCACCAACCACCCCATCCCGGTGCTGCGGAAGAGAGGGCTGTGTGAGCCAAGTCACTGCCCTGAGCTCTGCGCACAGCCGAGGAGGACACACAGCATCTGGGGGACGTGTCTCCAAATCCCAGGCACCGCCCCCCGCCCGCCACTCCCCGCCCTGCCCCGCCAAGCCGCGGATAGCAAAGGCGAGAGAAGCCCAGGGTGCAATGAATCAGAATGAAAGGACCTCTGTGCGACCTCTGGGAGGAAGGGGAAGTCTGAGCCGTCTCAAAAGACCCTCCCTCCCTGCTCCCCAGCTTACACTTAGGTGCCCTTGGGAGCCCGCCGAGCCCGCTCCGCCCAAAGGGCGCAGCCTTTGCGCTCTGAGCTCCCGGGCCCTGCGCACCGCCTCCCTCCCCGCCTCCGCCCCAGGGCTAAGCGCTTGCTATTTCGGTCGGGGTGGGGAGCGATCTCATCCTCGCAGAGGTTGAGTCAACAGCCCCGTCACGGGAGGACGGAGAGCTTAGTAAAGAGCCTCTGAAGATGGGTGCTCACGTTTCTGTGTGTCTCGGGCTCCGCCGAGAGCGGGAGCGAGGTGAAGCTCAGAAAAGTCTTTTTGCTCCCCAGCACAAATGACTGTGGAGTCTGTGACAGCAAACCCGACCAGTTCTTCCGTCCGAGATCAGTTCTCTCCCGATGCCAGAGAGTACCGGGCCGCCAAACTGTGGTTTGGCGGCGAGCTGGATCCCTGCAGGGTTTCTCCTCTCTCGGGGTCCGGGAGCCGCCGTGTGGTCGGGGGACGAAAGGGGGGGGGGGTCGGAAAACGCAGGGCTTTCTCGCGGGCTGTCCGAGAAAGGAGCCCCTCCCGCTCGGGTCTGTAGAGGTGGGTGGGGACGGGCATGTGGTGGGAGTTTGTCCCTCCGCCAGCCCCGCGGGACGGATGGCTGGGCGGCGGGAGGGAGGTCGTCCTTCAAACCCAGCAGAGCTGGAGGCCCTGGCCTGGGCCTATCTTTTGCCCCGGGGATCTGGTCACACACCCCAGCAAGTCCCTGAAAGAGCCTGCATTCAAGGAGCGTCTGCCCGAGGTAGATAGACCCAAGTGTGTTGTGCACTGCGTGCGTGCGTGTGTGCACTCCGTGTGTGTGCAAGGCGAGAGGGTCTCGGCGTCCCCCGCACTCTCTCTCCGGGATTCTATATTTTGCCATCCTTTGTTCTCAAAATAGGCGGCGAGCCTGCTCTCCTCTGCGCTCAGAACCGGTGGGGGCCGTAGCGAGCTCGCTGGCGCGCGCAGAGTTAGCAACAGGGTTACAAACAGTCTCTCCCTGCTCCCCCGGCCTGAATTAATGTGTTACTATTTTGGGCGCGCCAGTGTTTCCAGGGGAAACCTAATGACGCAATGACGTCAATGCAGGTCAGCAGCAGACTCTCCGGGAGGGCGGGCGGGCTCCCGGCTTTCAGGCTCCGCGCAGTCTACGGGCGGCAGGGCGCAGACGAGGTGGCGAAGGCGGCGGGCGCGGGGGCGAGGGAACCCCGGGCGGGACCGGGAACCAGAGGGCGCTCCCTCCTAGCGCCCGGACCCGGGTAACTTCCCATCGCCGGGCACGGAGTTTCCTTGCTGCCCACGGACAGGAGGCGGCTTGGAGGGCAAGCGGGGTAACCCCCCACGCCCACCCCACCTTTATCCAGGGGGAGCCAGAGGAGCCAGCAGGTTCGGACTCACTGAGAGGGCTCCACGCGGGGCCTCCCACGCACAGGTACGCGCAGGTCCTCAGGGTGTCCCCAGCATGGGGGAGGGAGACATTCACACTCATTCCTGTCCACACTCCTCTTGTGTTCTGGCACCTTAACTGGGAGTCTGGGGTCTGAGACCTAGCCCCTCCTCCTGTCTCCCCCACATTTCTGAGCCTAGGAGCCGCCTCTCTGCTACTCTCCAGCACCTTATCGGGTGGCAGGCTAGAACTGGGGCTTCTCCGCCGCTGGGCCTCCCTTAGAAGCGCCATCTGAGACCAGGAGACTAGGTGGAGAGGGACGACCAGGCCAGACGTGGGGGTGTGAGACTGGGGTGGGAGCCTCAAGAGCCTGGAGGGGGAGCCGGTGCCCCTGTGCAGCGTGTATGGTACTGCTGGCGTGTACTTGGTGTGTGCGTGTTCTGGGAGCACGTCGTGTGTCCATGAGGTGTGTATGGCTGCTCTCATGGAAGCCTGCTGGGCGAACGTGTCAGTGGCATAAGTGTGAGAACAACTCAGGCGCTCCTCCTTGACCTGCAGCCGGGGTACCTGTCAGGAGTGTAGGGGGCCAGCGAGGGACCAGCCCGGGTCCAGGGTCTTTTCCCCCCAGCTCATCTGCCACGGCTGGCCAGGTCGCACCCTATTCCCAGCCAGGCTGTGGCCCGTTTTGGCCCGACCTGGCTGTAGCTTCGTCTGGAAGCACACTTCTCAAAGCTCAACCTGCCTTCTTGGTCGAACTCACTTGTGCCCTCCTCTCCTTGGAGCGTGAGTGGAAGGGGGAATTCATTTCCATCCACCCCTCCCCACCCGGACAAGGCTTAGGCTTGCTAACTGCTCCGCTCGGCGGCAGACCTCATTTTCAGCACCGGAGTCCGGACAGCTCCACGCCCGCCCTGGCGCCGCCTCTTTCCTCCCAGAACTGGGTGCTGGGCCTGGGAATGAGACTCCCTGCCTGGGCCTTTCTGGCTTCTAACTTAACTCCTAGATCTTCCCACCTCACTGCCCCCAACACACACATGAGTCTGGCCTTTGCTTCCCTTTCCCAGATCTCAGTCTGGAAGCTCGGAGGTGTAAAACCAGCCGGCAAAATCTCCAGAGCTGACTTGCCAGGTGTCTCTGCATTGAAGTCAGGCTTCCTCCAAGGGATAGTGATTCTGAACAGAGGCTGCTAAGGCCTTGCTGCAAGTTCCCCGTTCCCACCTCAGTTTATTAAAATTAAGTAAATAAAGCCAGATTCCTTCCCTGAAAAGGCAAACCAGCCTTCAGAAGGCATTGTCAGGGTTTAGAATTTTCTGGATTCTCAAAACACAATTCATGGCCTCTGTTATCCCTTCCTGGGGCTTCCCAGGTGGCACTAGTGGTAAATAACCCACCCGTTAATGCAGGAGACATAAAAGATTTGAGTTCGATCCCTGGGTTGGGAAGATCCCCTGGAGGAGGGCATGGTAACCCACTCTGGTGTTCTTGCCTGGAGAATCTGTGGACAGATGAGCCTGGAGGGCTACAGTCCATGGGGTTGCAAAAAGTCGGACATGACGGAAGTGACTTAACTTGTTTTTCCTCCCCAGACATTTTTATAGCCCCGCCCATTCCTGTTTTCCTGAATCTGGGCCTCGGCTAGTGGAGGGGCAGTGAGGCTGAGTCCTGCCCACCTCTCTACCTCCCCTGGTAGTCAGTGTTCAGCTGAACGTCATGCCTTTGGAGCTCTAGATGGAGCAATGTCTGCAGGAGTTCTCCCCAGAGCTATGTCCTGGACTTCCCCAGAGGCCCCAAAAGTTATTTTTGTGGTTGGAGAATTCTATGTAGCTCACACTCGCTGCACTGGCCACATAGAGACCTACGAGAGAGCCCGCACTCCACACCACTCTCCAAGTGGAATCCAGGACACAGTCATTCTACCTGTGGTTCCCTCCACTCCTGGTTTCCTTTGGCTGATGAAAACACCAGAGGTAGTACTGGAATGTTGTCTCAGACACCTCTCTCCATTTGCTCAGGTGTCTCCTTACTGTCATCCCAACTCCTCCAAGAAGAGCAGATTCAGAAATGGATGAGGGAAACCAAGAAGTCACCTCTGTCCATCCTGCCCCACCCCACCCTATTTCAGAGACCTTTGGCAAGGCTGGGGACCATGAACCTCTTCCTCTACCTGGAAATGAGAACATTCTTCCTCCCTAGACATCCTCCTCTCTCAGATAGCAGAGATTAGGCCCACCTTGTCAGAGCTGACGCGGGGGCAGATCCAGGTGTTGTCTGTGTCCTACTGAGCCTGTAGCTCTAGAGGAGATCTGGGCTCACAGAGGAGGGTGCCTCTTTACAGAAGCTCTGGGACTTGGAGTGAAGCGTACACACTGCCAGCAGGAAATGACCTTTTCTCTGAAGAAACTATTGTTCCACTTGCTTCCGAGCTATCAGAGAGAGGAGAGAAAAGAAATCCCAGGCTAGGGACAGGGAAGGAGGGACAGTGACCCCAGTCCAGTGGCTTCCTTCTCACAGGGTAGAAGCCCAAAGCCAGCTCCTATGGCATCCTGAGTTTCCCCAGGTCTCAGGGGGAATCAGGAAAGGACTGTTATTCCAGAAGAATTAATTTTCATGATAAAGCTGTGGGTGGTGAGGGAGGTTGCAGTGTGGGCAACACGTGCAAACCACAAGGGTATATGGCTTCCACTGAAGGACAGTGCCCCCTACCCTTCACCCCAGGATTTCTGCAGCTCAAACTTGGTCCTCTGGGCCACCATCTGCCAAGCCCCACTCCTGGCTACTTTCCAGGATGCTCTGGCTTCCTAGCTTCCTTCTGCAGAGTTAGGTAACATGTGGCTGTGGCCTCAGGGGAATGCTGGCCAACGTCAGGCAGATAGATGTTTACCCAGTGGACCTGAGCCTGGCTTGTCCACTTGTGGGCACAATAGGGACCTGGGGAGGAGAGCCAGGGAAGGTGAGTGGTCCCAGCCCACAGGAAGCCTACATGTGACATTGCACTGGGTGAGGGGGAGGGCCCAGGTCTCTGAGATTGTCCTTGCCTGATCAAAGTCATCAGTGGCCAGAGGAGCTTCGGTTCCACTCCCCAACCCTTCACCCTGCCTTCACTCCAACACTCCCGCCAGGTACTCAGCAGGAAGCTGGACTGACTCAGCACCATTCCCTGCGTTAGCATGAGGCCAAGACTTGTTTAAGTAACTCTTTGTGCCCAGCCTCATTTTCTCCATCTGCATAATGGGATTAGCTAAAGCAGGGATGATCCCCACAGCTCGAGAGTCCTGACAGTCAGTAGCATCTGAAATCAGAGACAGCCAGCTCCTAAAATACCTGGGTTCCTGAGAGGCTCAGGCTGCTGGTAGCTTTCCTGCCTCCTGGCCAGGGTCTCGGCCTCTCCCTGTGAATGGAAGCCCAGGTCCTATCAGAGCAGCTAGAATGCAAGAACTCACTGCTACTAGTGAGGTGCCCATAGGAAGCATGTGTGAAGAACAGCTCTGGGCTGGCCAAAGTCACACAGCTCTAACCCTCAACTCAGGGCTCTAGCTGGGAGCCCCCATCCCCACCCCCCAAACAAAGAATAGGAGAGCAAAGTGGAAATGGTCCTAGAGTTTAGTCTTGGGGCCAAGAAGCCCAGGGTATTCCCTTCCATAAGGAATCACATAGGGGTATCCTGATCACCTCACTATCCATCAGTGGGACCCTTGGGCTCAGCAGGGACAGAGACAAGGTCCAGGTAAGTTGGGACAAGGTCACTGCTCTCCTCCCTATGTGGAGCTTCCCAGGAAACATGGATCTCTTCCCCAAGGCTGACATTTGGATTCTGCAGCCCTCAGAAGGAAGACAAGGAGGGTGTCTCCTCAGTCAACAGGAGCAACACGCATGCACAGTTCGTCTGTTTCCCCAGAGGCTCCAGGTACAAGGTTGGCACTGACAGTGGGTTCTGAGTGACCTTGAACTAGTCGTGTCTCTGCACAGCATGAGAACAGAGATGTAGCATCTGCCCCAGCCCCTCACAGGCAGTAGTTAGTCTGATGAGTACAGTGAAGACGCATGTGTCAGTGGGGCAAGGGAGGGTATGGGTGGAGGACTGTAGACCCTAAGAGCCCAAGAAAACCCCAGAAAGCTGTCTCCCCAAATGCTGTCTGGCCAAGTTCTGTTGTCAGAGTCTCGGCTTCTCTCTGTGCGTGGAAGCTGAGCACCGCCGTTCAGGAATACAAGAAAATACAAATGCACTAAATATGATGAGATGGTTGGGCATACAACACCTGGCAATGCACAGACGAGACTGGCAGCAGTTCTTTAGTCACAAACACTCACAGGCTGCAGTGGGGGTAGGGGAGGACACCGCATACCTTGCAGGGCCACGTGACAGCCACACCAGGCTTGCCCTCCGGAGCTGCCCTTGGGAGCAGAGCGAGCCAGCAGGGACTGTGTAGTATAAGCTTTACAGTAATAAGAGGGCGCATGCATGTGGGCTAAGTCGCTTCAGTCGTGTCTGACTCTTTGCAACCCCAGGGACTGTAGCCCACCAGGCTCCTCTGTCCATGGGATTCTCTAGGCAAGAATACTGGAGTGGGTAGCCATGCCCTCCTCCAGGGAATCTTTCTGACCCAGGGATCGAACCCATGTCTCTTACATCTCCTGCATTGACGGGGGTGGGGGGTGGGGTTATTTACCACGAGAGCCACCTGGGAAGCCCAATAAGAGGTTGGGTGCCCCTGATTCTTGTGGGAAGTCGTGATTGACTTATTTGAATAATTTCTAATTCAAATGGTGGTCCAGGGAACCCCGCCATCTCCAGGTGCCCAGGAAGGCCCTTTCCCTTTTTAGGACAAGATTCTCAGCTGCTTTGCTTCTAGTTGGGTGGTAACCAGAGAGGACTGAAGGCCCTCTTTATTTCCTCTTGATCCTACACTGTGGAGCTAGGGAGTGGATTCGCACAATGTCATTGGCATTTTTACCCTGGTAGTCAGGATGGGGACAATGTATGGGGCTGGGGTGACCATGCTGATATGGAGGCCTGGCTCTCAGCCCAGCTCCTCACTCACCGTGTGGCTTTGGGCAAACCTGTCCCTCTCTGGTCTCAGACGTCTCCACGGGAAGCAGAAAGTGTTGGTTGAATTTGAATGCTCTTTCTGTTTTGTTGTGCTGTGAGCCTCAAAGATTCTAACTGTGAAATACAAGGCTCCATGCTCACAGGTAGAGGCATTTGAAGGCTGGAGGTGGGAGGGCATTTTTGTCCCCTTAGAGTTGGGGTGAGTGATGGTGACTTAGTTCCTTGGGGTGAATAGATTCTGGGATGCTGGGAGTGTAGGTCAAGACCCTCCCCCAGCCTTTAGCCCAATTAGGGTCTCACGTGTCCCAGGAAATTGGGCTTTTCCCAGAAGAGGCCTATTTACAGAAGACGTGCTAGATACTAGATGTGCTAGAAGAGTTTGTGTGGTTTGGCTGTTGAGAAAACCAAAGCAGAAAGCTGTCTGGTTTTCAGAACATGGAAGCCCCCAGCCCAGACCTAACTAAAACAGATAGGCCTTCCCATCCAGGCCTGTCTCACAGGAGCACTTGCTGTTCCTTTTACTTCCTCTTTCCCTTCCTGGAGGCTTGCTGGATTTATCTCTGCCTGCAGTGCAGGAGACCCAGGTTCAGGACCCTGGGTCAGGAAGATCACCTGGAGAAGGGAATGGCCACCCACTTCAGTTTTCTTGCTTGGAGATTTCCATGGACAAGAGGAGCCTGGCGGGCTGCAGTCCATGGGGTCACAAAGAGTCAGACACAACTGAGAGAACAACACACAGGCAATTTCAAGATTCCCTGGTACTGAGAACCCAGAGCCTATTCCTAGCCCTTCTTCACACCTTGGAGCTCTGGGTTTCTGCTGCTTCCAGAGACAGAAGTGTGCCGGCTTGGTCCAAGGCCTTTGTACGTGTATATATGATGCTAATAAAATGGAAAATGATAATCATAGCAGCTGAGGAAGCTAAGCCCAAGCTCAGGCAGCCAGGGGTGGGGAGTGCTGGTAGGAGGCCAGGCTTGAACCTGCTCTTTTTGTGTTCATTTTACACCCTTCCCTCAGCATCAGCATAGATTTGCAGAGACAGCTCATCAGAAAGGAGCCTGTGCAGACCCGCAGGCTCCCTGCTATGGGTCAGGTGGCCGCGCCGCGGTGAGTGCGGAGATGCCCTGTCTCTTCGCAGGGCCAACCAGCCCACTGTGCAGCATCCAGGCTGCAGGCCAGAATGCCTCGCAGGGGTCGTGTTTGATTCCACCTCTCAGCCTTCCGACGAATGCAGGTCCCTGGGACGTCCCTGGTGGCCTGGGCTGCTCTTGAACCATCTGCTTCCTAACCAGACCTGCCAGAGACTGCCCCCAGCCATGGGCCTCCGAAGCCAAGCTGATAGGTGGGAACGCAAGTGGTGACCACATATGAGAGACGTGCAGACAAGCTCCTGTGTGGCCATTTTCCCCCATTTCATTTCCCTTTCCACTCCAGAATACTTAAAAATTGGGGAAGAGAATAACACAAAAGCATGTACACTACCATAAAATAGATATCTATAAAATAGATAACCAATGGGAATTTTCTGTATTGAGTTCTGTATTGAGTTCTCAGGGAACTCAAATTGGAGCCCTGTAACAAGCAAGAGGGGTAGGAAGGGGTGAGAGGTGAGAGGGAAGTTCAAGAGGGAGGGGACACATGTACACCTATGGCTGACTCATGTTGATGTATGACAGAGGCCAACACAGTATTGTGAAGCAATTTTCCTTCAATTAAAAATAAATGAGTTTGGGGAAAAGGAAAAAAATTAAAATTGGGGCAAGGAGGGCACACATTTTTAATCTCATTTTAGTGATGAGGCTGAATTAACTGCTCCAAAATTATACATCACTGGAGAGCCAAGACTGGGGTCTGACTTCACACCTATTCTGCATCCTGGACTCCTTATCCCTCCAACCTGCAGCTGTTCCTCAGAGCCAGAGTCTGAAAACAATGAATTGCAACCCTGGCTGCATATTACAATCACCCAAGGGCTTTAAAAACATTCAGGTCCAAACCCCAGAGATTCTGATTTAATTGACCTGGGTGGGTCCCAGGCTTCAGTAGGTGATTAAAAGCTCCCCAGCTGCTTCTAACAGGCACCCAGGACTCTGAGTCATCATAGGCAAACTCAGAGGTGGCTCAGGGTAGGAGTTCCCTGGCTTTTCTGCACATTGGAATCATCTGGGAATCTTTAATAATATTGCTGCCTGGCTCCCTCCCACAGACATTCTGATCTAGTGTGGCATGCACCCTGGGCATCCGGATTTTTTTTTTAAAAAAGCTCTCCAGGTGATTCTAATAGTCAACAAGTTTAGAAACCATTGGCATAGGCTAAGACCCAGATCCTCAACACGTGGTCTGTGGACAGCAGCCTCAGGATCACCTAGGAGCTTGTTAGCAATGCAGAATCTCAGAATCTCTGGACCTGCTGAATCAGAATCTGCATTTTTAACAAGATTTCCAGGTGATTTGTATGCACAGTCAAATCTGGCCTATGGAATGACAAAAAGGCAGATGAAGGCATAATTTTTTAATCAACCCATCTGCTCATTCATTTATTCAGTCATTATACTGATAATCTAAGAGCGCTGGCTGTGTGCTAGCACTGTGCCGAGCACTGCTTATTCAAAGATGAATAAGGCTAGGGATGCGGTGAGAACGGAGCTGTCAGAACCTGAGGGCAATGCCAGCACCCATGGAAGCGGAAAGGATGTACCGTGTGAGTGGGAACAAGCACTAGTGCCCTTCACTCTCTGGAGAGCAAAGGGCGCATCTTATGAGGCAGGCGGGTTCAGGGGCTATGGATCTCAGGATGGCTGAGTGGATGTGGGTGCACAGGATAGAGAAGGGGTCCTGTGCCCTCCAAGGAGCCTCAGCTTGAGCTGTGGGCAATGAGGTGCCTATGGAGGCTGTAGGTAAGACAGAGGAGAGTGTCCTGACTCAGATGGGTCTTCTAAAGGGAGCTGTGAAAGATTAAGTGGAAGGACTGGAGTGGAAGAAATCTGGCGGCCGTGGAGACCAACTGGAACATAGAAAGAGGTCCAATGATGAGGGGGTGGCTGAAAGGATGGAGAAGAGGGCCAGGTTTGGGAGAGCATTCTGAGGGAGGATCGGCAGGACTTAGGGGCAGGTTGCATGTGGGCTGGAAGGGAGAGAAGTTGAGCATGGCTTCCGTGTGTGCAGTTTAGGCATCCAGGTGAAGGTGGCCCCATCAGTTGAGGTGAAGAAACCAGGAAGCTGGGTGAGTTTGAACAGGCTGAGAGGTGACTGTGTGTTTGAGACTGGAGCTAAGGAGACAGGCTGAGGCTGGCTGGGGGTCTGGGACTCAACAGTGCCCAACGGTCATTGAAGGCATACGAATGAGTGAGATAATTTAAAGACAAAGGAAGTGGGGAGGGAGAGACAGAATACTGGGGCCTGACAGTTTGAGGGGAGATTGGAGGAGGAGGAGAAAGGAGGGGGGCAGGAAGGAGGTGGAAGAGTGGGAAGGAGCCAGTAAAGACAGGCTGGCAAGAATGAATCAGAAAAGGAAAAAGAACACCAAGATAGAGGACTCCTGAAAATAACAAAACATTCTTGTGGAGTAAAATGCTGCAGAGAATTCTGGAGATGAAGACTGAAAGCTAGAGTTGGGAGTTAGATCATTAGTGACTCAATGGTCTCAGTGGCACACGGGTAGAGGGACCAGGTCGTAGTGGGTCTAGGGGGTTGAGAAAGAGGACACAGAAAGTGGAGATTCATCTCCATCATTGGTGGGAAGAGGGAGGGGGAGATAGAGCAGTAGTTTAAAAAAGATGTAGGACAGAGGGGTTTCTGTATCCTGTTTAGGTTGGAGAAGATGAGCCCATTTCTTTTTTTTTTTTTTCATTTTTTATTTTATTGGGGTGTACTTGCACTACTGTGTTGTTCTGGTTTCCACTGTGCAATAAAGTGAATCAGCCATACGTATACATGTATCTCCTCCATCTTGAGCCTCCCCCCATCCCCCCACTAGATGATCACAGAGCACCAAGCTGAGTTCCCTGTGATGCTGCGGCTTCCCACTAGCTAGCTACTTACACACGGTTTCACATACATGTCAATCCCAATCTTCCAGTTCATCCTACTTCCCCTTCCCCAGCCCCACCTTCACAAGTCTGTTCACTGTGTCTGCATCTCTATTCCCACCCTTGGTAATAGGTTCATCTGTACCATTTCTCTAGAGTCCATATATATGCATTCATATACAATATTTGTTTGAACCCACTTCTGAGTTAAGAGGAAAGAATTAAAAGTGGTTAAAGCTAGCAGGGAGAGAAAATAACTGTCTTCTACCTGGGAGGGGGAGATGCAGTTCAGACCAGAGAGGGAGGAATTCATCTTGGAGAAGAGAGGGATGTTAAAGCAGTTCCTGTGAGTGTTTTCTGTGTTCCCTGGCCGGGGCAAGTTACCTACGGACAGCCAGCGGGGAGGGCTGGGCTGAGCAACCTCAGGAGCCCCGAGAAGTTCTAGGAGCAGGAGAGAAGCGGCAGAGCCAGTCAGCTAGGAATCTTTATGTGTTGAAACACACACTCCTATATTATAATTGTGTCATTTTAATTTTTGTATGTGAATTAGAGAAATGTATTGGGTTTTTTTTATTGAATGAAAGATTCTTTAAATTTGGTAGTGCTTTATAACTTTCAAAAGTTTCACATACATGATTTCATGTAATCCCATGAGTGTGTGCGTGCTAAGTCGCTTCTGTCGGGTCCGACTCTTTGAGACCCTATGGGCTGTAGCCCATCAGCCTCCTCTGTCCTTGGCAATTCTCCAGGCAAGAATATTGGAGTGTGTTGCTATGCCCTCTTCCAGGGGATCTTCCCGACCCAGGGTCGAACCCATGTCTCTTATGACTTCTGTATTGGCAGGTGGGTTCTTTACCACAAGCGCCACCAGGGAAGTCCATGTAATCCTATAATAACCCCTTTTTTCCTTCACCCCTATCTTGCCCCTCCCCTTCTCCCTCTTACCACTGGTAACCACTTGTTTGTTCTCTATGAGTCTGCTTCATTTTTGTTAATATTCACTAGTTTGCTATGTTTTTTAGATTCTACATATTAGTGATTGTATAGTATTTGTCTTTGATTACTTCACTTAGCACGATACCCTCAGAGTCCATCCACATTGCTGCAAATGGCAAAATTTCATTTTTTCTAAATATAAATTTATTTATTTTAATTGGAGGCTAATTACTTTACCATATTGTAGTGGTTTTGCCATACATTGACATGAATCTGCCATGGGTGTACATGTGTTCCCCATCCTGAACCTCCCTCCCACCAAAATTTCATTTTTTTAATAGCTGAGTAGTATTCCATTTTGTGTCTGCATGTGTGCATCTGTACCATATTGTCTTTATCCATTCATCTCTTGATGGAAAGTTAGGTTGCTTCCTTACCTTGGCAATTGTAAATAATGCTGCTACGAACATTGGCGTGTATGTATCGTTTCAAATTAGTGTTTTTGTTCTTTTCAGATATATTCAGGAGTGAAATCGCTGAGTTATATGGTTGTTCTATTTTTAGTTTTTTAAGAACCCTGCATACTGTTTTCCACAGTGGCTATACCAATTTACATTGTATGCATTTTCTAAAAATATTTTAAAAGTAGTTTTACTCTTTAAAATGCTCTTTACTCTTTAAAATACTATACTACTGTTTTAGTATACTATAATAAAGAGGATATTATCAACTATTTACTATAAAAGAGAGTGTTTTAACTCTAGTAGAATTAAGAAAGAATCTAGTCTAATCTCTCAAGCAGTGAGAGATCTCTCTCTCTACAGTAACTCTAATAGCTGGTTGCCTAGATCTGCTTGACCATTTCCAGGGCAAGGAATTCATCTCCTCTCCAATGATCTATTCCATCAGCTGAGAAATGAAGAGGCTTGCATGTAAGGCTTGCATGTATGGAGTTGAACCTTTCATTGAATAACTCCCCGTACCTCACCAGTCCAACTTATGTCCTCTGAGGCCACAAAGAAAGTGTCAGTCCTCTGGCATGAGATCTCTTTGATATTTGCGTGTGGCCAGAAACCCCATGCATATCCCCTTCTGGCCCTTCACTCTCTTCTCTTCTCCAGACAAAATGTCTGCAGGCCCCCATCATTCTGTATGCGACACTTTGCTCTCCTGGCCATCAGACACTCTATTAAGTATGAGGGCTTCAGAGAGACCAGTAGGTTCCATTCTGCTTGGGAGGTACTTTACAGGCTGCTGACCTATGACATTCACTGTGCTCAGCTCTGGGGACCCAAAAATGATTGAGAAATAGCTTAGCCACATGAAGTGACACATGGAACAGAGTCCTAGCTCCCTTCTTTCTCAAGACACCTCTAGACTTATAGGAAGGGGATATTCTATTTTAAAAAATACAAAGATTTCCCTGGTGATCCAGAGGTTAAGACTCCATGCTTTCAATTCAGGGGTCACGGGTTTGATCCCCAGTCAGGGAACCAAGATCCCATATGCTATATGACACGGCCAAAAAAATAAAAAGTAATTTAAAAATACAATGATGAGGAGAGGCCATCAGCAGATGAGAGGTTTCCACAAAATTCTAGAAGACTAAGAGCAGCTGGAGGTCTGGAACAGTTATATAGAAGAGTGGAGAAAGCATCGGCTTAGAGAACTCAGAGGAGGGACAGTAGATGAGAAGGGGCTGATGTGCCCCCGAGAACCCCTGAGAACTGGTCCCCACAGGGCCGGGCATGGCAGAAGGCAAGAATGAGATCTGGTGCCAGAGTAGGGAGATTATTTGAACGTCTGCTTATGTAACTGTCAACACATACCACCAGATTACCAGGTCTCCAGCCCTCACTCACATGATTGGAGGTTCCTTCTAGGAAAACTGAGTGGCCCCAGAAAATAGGCATGTGAAGATCCCCAGAGAACAGCCAGCTCCCGCTGAGAACCCAAGAGCCAAACTCAGCTACTGAGGAAACCCCCAACGCACACACCAACTCCCACATGACATTTCAGTGTCTTGTTTTTCAATATATGAATAGACACAGCCAAAGATAACTCACCCCCCAAGGAGAGTCTCCACCATAATGAGGCTGAGGGAAACACAGAGAAAGAAGACCCCTGAGGAAATGGAAATAACCAAAGAACAGAAAAGAATTCAAACAAAACAAGCACAGCCTCTAATTAATGTCCGCAGAGACAGTACCAAAGGGGAAAACTCAGAGGACAAGAAAGTGCTCTTGGAAATGAAAACATTTTAAGAATGGCTGCCAAAATAAAATATTCAGTTAAATTAAAGATAAAATTACAAAAATTTCCTGGAAAGCAGAAGATGAAGATTCAATAGCATTCGAAGATGAAGTTGAGGAAATAACCCAGAAAGCAGAATAGCAGGACAGATGAAAAAGATAATAGAAATGAAAAGAAAATCAATTTGGTAGGTTCACATGGGACTAACAGGAGTTCCAGAAAGAGAGAACAAAGAACTCTGAGGGGAAGAAACTATCAAATCAATAACACAAGAAAATTACCAACCCTGAAGTTTAGAGGTCTTTATAAAGAATAAAATCAGCAGTGTATGTCAACCTAAAATTTCAGTGTATCAGGAACAAAGAGAATAACCCAAAAATGTTCAGAGAGAAAATATAAAAGCCCATGAACATTACAGAGGTAAGAGAATTCTTTTTTTTTCCTTCAAGAGACTCCAAAATGCAGAGGAACTAGAACTTCAAAATTCAGAGAGAAGGTAATTTCAACTTAGAATTCAATACCTGACAAATTATCTTCTAGCACAGAATAAAGACATTTTAAAGATTATATAAGGGCCCAGACAGTAAAGAAGCTACTGGCAATGCAGGAGACCTGGGTTTGATCCCTGGGTTGGGACTATCCCATGGAGAAGGGAATGGTTACCCACTCCAGTCTTCTTGCCTGGAGAATTCCATGGACAGAGGAGCCTGGGGGCTACAGTCCATGGGGTCACAAAGAGTTGGACATGACTGAGTGACGAACACGTTCACTTTCAACACATCAGTTAAGCAAGTTGTTAATAATGTACTCCTCAAAATAAAGGCAGAAGCAAAGAAAGGTGGACAGCAAATTTCAGAAGCAGTGGCTCCAATCTGGAGAGCAACTGGGAGATGTCTCCAGCTAATAGCTGAGCCTGGGGAGCTGCTATGCTGTCCAGTTGGGAGCCCAAGAAGAGAGGGTTCTTGGCAGGGGGTTTTTCAAAATTAAAGTAACTGAGGCAGCAGAGCTTCTGCATAAAGCGTAAGACTTATATAAAGCATGGAGAACTGTTTGAAGGAGATCATGGGAAAAAATAAAATAGAGCCAATTAGCAAGTCCTGGAAAAGCAGAAAAACCTACACACACAAAGTTTAAACCTTGTATGCTAATTGATTCTGCTGTGGCCATGTTTGCATAGTCACCATAATGTAAACACTAATTAACCAAAGATGGTGATAGACCAGGAGAGGTAAGATGTGGGCAGTGTAATACAAGGGAACCCTCATCTGTTATATAAGAAGTACATCTGCGGGTAAGCATCTATTCCTATACTCATGAGCCATTTTTATTTCCTCTTCTGTTTTGTGTTTTGATTATTTTTCTGTTTATTTCAAACCAAATTCTTCATCTAGCTTGATGATAAAACCATAGAAGAAGTCCCACTAGGGTAAGGAGCAGTTAGATGAAGTGTTAACTAAAGCAGTTAAATAAGAGAAAGAAATGAAGCACCAAATTAGAAAACAGGAAGTAAAATTGTATCCTTAATGTAAAATGATGTGATTGCATAACTTGAAAACCCAAGAGAATCAATGGAAAAAATTGCAAATAGAAAGAATTCTATAGGATTGCTGATGCAAAATTAATATGGCAAATTGACAGCATTCCTCAATAAAACAGTCAGAAGTTTAAAAATGCAACAGAGAGGAAAACCAGTTGTAATAGCAATAAAGGGCAAGATCCATTATGAAGAATTTTGAGACTTTGTTCAGTAATGTGATAGAACTCATCAAATGGAGATGAAAAACTCCTTGGGTTGGAAAATGTTGATCTTAAGTATAATGATGTTAATTCTTCTTAAATTATGCAATATCTAGATAATACCTACATAATTATTTCCTGAAATCAGACAAGCTTAATTCTCAAGTTGATATGGAAAAATAAACATGCATGAAGAACCAGGAAATTCTCATAAAGAGGAGTTGTGAGAAGAGGGCAGTTCTACTGTATGTGAAAACATAATTAAAATAGAGAGGTACTGGACAATACTTGGTCAGACCAATATGACAGGATAAAGAGCTCAGAAAAAGGCACAAATTTTTATGGGACTTTAGAATATCATAAAATGGCATTTCATATCAGAGAGGAAAAACAGATTACTCAGTAAATCGGTCTGGGCACATCTGGAGACATATCTGGGGAAAAAGTGGACTCCAGCTCACTCTTTACTTCAAAATAATGGAACAAGTATGTAAAAGTTAAAACTGAAGCTATAAAGGTACTAGAAGAAAATATGGAGTATCAGTTCAGTTGCTCAGTTGTGTCCAACTCTTTGTGACCCCATGGACTGCAGCACGCCAGGCCTCCCTGTCCATCACCAACTCCTGGAGTTTATAATATTAATATATAAATATATGGTCTTAGAGTAGGGGAGAACTGTGTGCTTATGAAGCTTTATTCAACAAAACACTAGTTAAATCAACTACTTAAAAATATATCCCTGCATTGGAAAAAAGCACAAGATTAAACAATAAATGATAAATTGCTAAAAGATATTTGTAGACATATGGCAAACAATGTCTACTTTTTTCTATAGAAAGAACCACTACAAATCAATACAAAAAATGAAAAATCCCACTGAAAAATAGGTAAGGGATGTGAATAAATATCAGAGATAAAGAAAAATTCATTGCTCTTGTACAGATAAAAAGATACTCAATCTCATAATGAGGGAGCTGCAAGTAAAGATTACAATGAGATGTCATTTTTCATCCTTCAAAACTCAACAAAGATGGAAAACAGAATAGTGTATTGGCAAGGATGGAGAGCATTCATGCATTATTGGTGGGAGACTAAATTGGTACAAACCAATATCTACTGTCAAGTAGAAAAGCAAGGATAGAATAGTGTGTAGAGCATGTTACCTGTCATTTACATTTAAAAAAGTAAACACATATACTTTATACAAATGTAAAGGGGCTTTGAAAGAAAGCACAAGATATAAGTCTCCTTTCTTCCTCCTTCCCTTCTTTTTTTTTTAAAAATTTTTATTTGTTTATTTATTTTTGGCTGCGCTGTCTTTGTTGCTCTGCACAGGCTTTCTCTAGTTGTGGCGAGTGGAGGCTACTCTCTAGTTGTGGTGTGTGGGCTTCTCATTGTGGTGTCTTCTCTTGTTGCAGAGCACCAGCTCCAGGGCTAAGGCTCAGTAGTTGTGGGCCATGGGCTTTGTTGCTCCGCAGCATGTGGAATCTTCCCGGACCAGGGGTCAAACCTGTGTCTCCTGCGTTGGCAGGCCGATTCTTAACCACTGGACCAGGAAAGTCCGCTCCCTCCATTCTCCTTCCTTCCTTTTTTTCTTTCCTCCCTTTAAAAAGAAATAGAAATAATTTTATGTTTTTCTAATTATAAAAGTATTCATTGCTTCTTATAAACAAGAATCTGAAAAATAGAGTTTTGTTAAAAAGAAAGCAAAACCATCTTCAGCCTTATCAGAAAAATCACAGTGAATATTTTGTTGTATATTCTTTCAGATATTTTTCCTGATGTATATTTTTGAAATATTATCCCACCTTTCACATTATTTTCAGTCTGATGTTTCTCACTCAACAGCATCTTCCTTTGGAATGGTCAAAATTTGTATTGCTTTCTCAGAGAAATGTTATGTATTACGGACATTTATCTTTGTGTGTCATAGGGCAAATATTTTCCTAGTTCAGATTTCTAATTTGTATGATGTTTAAAACTTTTTTTTTTTTGACCTCTCGGAGTGGTAAGTGGGTTTTTCGTTCCCCAACTAGGGATTGAACTCATACCCCCTGCATTGGGAGTGTGAGTTCGTGCACAGTCACTCAGTCATGTCTGACTCTTTGTGACCCTATGGACTGTAGCCCACCAGTCTCCTCTGCCCATAGCATTTTTCAGGCAAGAATACTGAAGTGGGTTGACGTTTCCTCCTCCAGGGGATATCCCCGACCTAGGGATCAAAACTGCATCTCCTGCATTGGCAGGCAGATTCTTTGCCGCTGAGTCACCTGGGAAGCTGCACGGAGGCTTAACCACTGGACTACCAGGAAAGTCCCCAAACTTTTTATTTGGGGGGATTTTCAAATGTACATAAAAGAAGGCAGAATAGTGTAATAAGCCTCGGCATATCCATCACCCAGCTTCAGCCATTATTAAAATATAGCCAATTTTGTTTCATCTATATCCCTTCCACTTCCCTCCTATTATTTTGAAGCAAATCTCAGACATCCCATCATTTTATCTGTAAACATTTTGGCAATGTAGTGATTTTGACATATGGAAAATTTCAATGTTTCAGTAAATCAAATCAAATCAGAAGACAATAGTCTTTGTGAAATCCCAGCATGATTTCTTGAACAGCATATTCTTTCCCCCACTGACTTGAAATGCCAGTTGGGTTTTCTGTTCTCTTCCTTTGATCCGTCTGCTTAATCTGACACCAATACTTTACTGCTGCAGTTACTATAGGTTTAAAATATATTTGTTCATATTTGATATGACAAGCGTCAGGGGATGCTCTAATTCAGTCTTTTTTTTTTCTCCCCCAAATTTTCTTATGTATTTCTTCACATTTATTCATCCAGATTAATGTCAGATTTATTTTATCAACTTCAACTCAAAAACTCAATTGAGATTTTGATTGCAGTTAGGGGAAATATATGGTGAATTTGAAGAAGATTGACATTTATACAATATCAAGTCTTCTTATCTTAAAACCAAATATGTCCCTCTATTTATTTGAATTGTTCAGTAAAGTGTGAAAGCTTCTCTTTATGAGGTCCTGCACTTTTCCTGTTAAGATTCTTTCCCTATATTTTGTATTTCAGTTGCTATTATGAATGCAAGTCCTTTTCCCATTGTAATTTCCATAACATCTTACAGAAAACCCAAAAGAACTTTTTGGTCAGCCCAATATATTCTAACTGATTGTTATCATTATATAGGAAAGCTAATAGTTTTTCTGTGTTTCTTTTGTAACTACCTGCCTTAATCAACTTATTAATTATGATAATCTTCACTTGATCCTTGGATTTTCTATGGAGTTCATCAGGTTTTGATTCTTCCTTTCCAATAATTATATCACTTTTCCTTTTTCTTTTATAATGGCATTGACTAGACCTTACTCCCACGCAATCTTTCATGATAGCTCAAATCAAGGACGTCTTTGTGCAGTTATAGGGTAGTATTTTATCGTTAAGCATGACACTTGCTCCTGATTTAGATTTGTTCTTTATCCTTCTTTGGAATTATCACTCTATTCCCAGTGTACTGTTTTTTTTTTATTTAATATATACTATATTTTATCAAGTGCTTTTTGGGCATCTATCAAATGGTCATGATTTTTCTCCTTCAATCTCTGTTCCTGAGATAAATTGCACTGATAGATTTTTAAGATTGATAATCTTTGAACTCCTGGAATAACCTTTGCTTTGTCATTTATACTATTATATTTATTACTCTTCCACTGGACTCTATTTGTAATATTTTATTTTTCCCATTAATGTTGGTACATGACACTAAAAATTACTCTTTCAAAAAACTTAGCTGAGGAATAAAGAGGCAAACATAGGGAAAGGACATGTGGATACAGGGTGGGAATGGGAGAGTGGGACTTCGAGTTGCACTCACACATATACACTACCTGTGCAAAATAAATAGCTAGTGGGAAGCTGTGGTATAGCAAGGAGCTCAGCTCGGTGCTCTGTGATGACCTAGAGGGGTGGGATGGGGGTGGGGATGGGAGGGAGGCTCAAGAGGGAAGAGATTGCGTATGCATATGGCTGATTCACTTTGTTGTAGAGCAGAAGCTGACACAACATTGTAAAGCAATGATTTTTGTTGTTGCTGTTCAGTGGCCCAGTCGTGTCCGACTCTTTGCGACCCCATGGACTGCAGCACACCAGGCCTCCCTGACCCTCACCATCTCCCCAAATTTGCCCAAGTTCATGTCCATTGCATCAGTGATGCCATCCAGCCATCTCAACCTCTGACACCCTCTTCTCCTTCTGCCTTCAATCTTTCCCAACATCAGGGACTTTTGCAAACAATTATACTCCAATTAAAAAAAAAAAAAAGCTTAGCTGAGAAGGGCAGGAAAGAGGAACCAAAGCTGTAGAGACCCAAGGATGCATGTGTTTTGAGCATATCAGTAAGTCTGGGGGGCATGGCCAGGAGAGAGGAAACCTCTGAGGATGTAAGAGGAAGAGGATGTGACTATGGAACAGGAGCCTGTGGAGGGGGCAGACCGTGGGACGAGCACACCTGGGGCTGGGTGGCCGTGAGCAGGAGAAGGGGTCATGTGAGAGAGGCCACAGCAGTTGAGGCCAGTCACAGCTGGAGGCCTCGGTTGTCATGGAGCCAATGAAGCGTGGTTGCCCTCCCAGGTTGGTGGGTGAGGGCTGGAGGCACATTGGGAAGCTAAGAGAGCGGCTGAGAGAAATGGGGCAAATCAAGATTGTCACGCATGCCAGGGCCTCACTGAGGTCAGAGACCTTGACTTTGGGGGGCTTCAGTTTGCAAGGTGATACAATGATTTTTTTCCTAGGACACTATGGGCCAGTGGGGAGTCAGTGGAGGGAAGGCAGTTTCTGATGGGTTGTTGAGTGTGGAAGGCAGCTGGCAGGGCCATGGAGGTAGCAGGTCCCACACACTGACAGTGGGGATCATAAGACCTGTAAGGACACACACGACATGCAGACCTCTCCATGAGGTGGCTAGCACAGGTTGTCTTTTTCAAAATTTCCACCTTGAGGCAAAATTTTCCATTTCTGCCCTGTCACAAAACAAGCAGAAAGCACCATGGCTTAAGCCAGATGAGTTATGTAACTGATTTCATGCCCTGCCACGTTTCTGACAGTTACAAAAAGTCTGTACTGTTGGGACATTGTGTTGGGACCACAGGAAGAATGTTCTACTGCGGGGCAAAAGCTGAGCAGGGGAGGGGTTCAGGTGGCCGGCCCAGCCCTGCTGCTCTGATCCCCTGGGAGAAAGCGGTCTGGTGGGGACAGGGCAGCTGGGAGCTGGCCAAGGGTGTGAGTGCCTGAGGGGCGCTAGAGGTAAGACCTGGAGAGCAGGCAGCACAGGGCCCCCGAGGCTGGCCTGGTGAATGGGCCTCCTGCTTGGATCTCGAGGTCGCCCTCAGATGATGTTGGGGCTTGGGAGACAGGGAGCTAAACAGTGTCCAGGGAGTTGGGAGGTGAGAGCGTGGTTGGAAGGCAGGTCCTGCAGAGGAAAAGTAGGAATGTTTGGAAAGTTGCAGTGGGGAGCGAGACGGCCATGGAGCCTGGGGGGCCCAGAGAGGGGCATGACCCACTGGAGACCATCCCTCATCCCCACCCCGCCCACCCAGCTAATAAGCAGCAGGGCTGGGATACACACCCAGGTCTGTGACTCCCTGAGGGACAGCAGGCATCCTTCTGGACTGGCCTGTAGACACTGCTGTCCCCATGCCACAAGACCCGGTCAGAGTTGGCCGTCCCTCCTGAAGGTGGCCACTGGGTGGCTAGGTTAAAAGTCTCCAACCCTGAATGCGCCGACGCGGCCAGGGCGCACAATGATGGAGCGCCCTTCTGGGACCCAGGGGCTCTGCCTCCATGCGGGAGCGGCTCAACTGTCTCTCCTGCCTGGTGGGTTCTTTGGGGGCTGCCCCCTCCCAGATGAAAGAGGATGTAGTGAGTGTGGGATTTGGCTCTGGATGGACACACTTCTGACTGCTGGCTCTGGGTCCTTGGGCAAGTGGCCATCTAAGCTTCAGATTTCTTGGGCTTTCCTGGTGACTCAGACAGTAAAGAATCCGCCTGCAAGGCAGAAGAAGCGGGTTCGATCCCTGGGTCAGGAAAATCCCCTGGAGGAGGAAATGGCAACCCACTCCAGTATTCTTGCTGGGATAGTCCCATGGACAGAGGAGCCTGGTGGGTAGGAGCCTGGTGGGCTGCAGTCCATGGGGTCTCAAAGAGTCAGACACAACTGAGCAACTAAACTTTCACTTTTTGCCTGAGAAGAGTGGGTGCAGGACTTAATCTAGAATGCATACTTTCCTGGTCAGTTGCTGTTATGCTGAAAGGAGAGAATCCACGTGTTACCAGTTGAATGCCCCAGGTTCTCCCAGGAACTGACTCTTTGAGGGTGAGTAGCAGACGGGAGGTTTATTAGGGAGCACTCTTAGGACTCTGTGGGAAGGGGAGGAGCCCCTCATAACCGAGTCAGTTAGCCTCTATGGTGTGCCTTGGGAAGGAGAGGGGCCTGGGCAAGGTGACCCTCCTCAATCAGGAAGAGTTCCAGAAGAGGGATGTGAGTTCTCAGGATGGCGGCACTCCCCACAGCTGGGGGAATAAGTCCATCAGCTATGAAGCCAGTCCTGGGCTCAGCCCCTGTGTGGATTGATTGCTCTGGGGGAACCATGAACTCCCTAATATCATGAAAAAGTGGGCATCCCTTCTAAGGCAAATCTACCTTTTTTTTATCAGCTCCCCAAAGGGGTCTCTAACCCGTTTTTAAGGAATGATTATCTTGCTAGGGTCACGTTCTAAATGGAGAAGAGGATTTCCTTGACCATCCCACTCCACACTCTGCCTCTCCCCACCTGGTCATGTCTGGGAAGCCCTCTCTGGAATCCTTTCCCTCAGTCCCCTTCTCTAATCCAGTAACCACCACACCAGTCCAAGTGCTAACCTTCAGAGGGAGTGGACTTTGGTGCTGAACATCCGGATTTAAACACTTTCCCTGCCACTCACCCTGTTGTGTGGCCTTGAGCAAGCTTCTTGACCTCTGTGAGTCTTAGTTTCCTCACCTGGGACATAGGAATAATTGTACTTATGTAATGGTCACGTTCTAGAGATGGACTCTAGAATGTAGAGCTCCACTGCACAGTGCATAGAACAGGGTAGGTGATTCATAACAAAAATCATTTTCCAGGGTTCAATCACACTTTCTTGTCTATCAGCCTCTCCTTGCATAACTGATGGATGCCTCAAAGCCAGAGGGGTTCAGATAGGAGCTAGATGTCACAGTCCCCGCGTTGGGGCTGGAGCCCTGGCAGGCACTCTTGCTCCTGAGAAAATGCCCGATCAGTAGGAGCCCCAGGTTACATCTGAGGAGCCCTTGAGCATTCACAAAGGGCATTCCCACCCTGCTCTGATAGTCGCGTTAGGCAGTGGACAAAGCAACGATGACACTTAGTGTCCCAGGGGTAGAATGGCCTTCCTCAAGGTAAACCCAACTCCCCAAGGTCACAGAGCTAGTGAGCAGCCAAGCTCGCTTCCTCCCTGGATTGGTTACCAGGGAGGTGTTGGCGCCAGACTCGCTGCCTGGGTTCCGATCCTGGCGGGCTCTGCCCCTTGCTGGCTGTGGCACCCTGGGGACTTTTTTCACCTCTAACAGCAGAGAAAACAATAACCCTTCTCTCACAGGCAGACATGGGGGCAAATGTTGTGTCTGGAGCAGTGTCTGCTCTTGTCTAAGTGTGAGCTGCTTGTGGAAAGGTCACGGTTTGGAGCACACTTTCTGGGATTGAGGGGGTTTCCCTTATAGCTCAGTTGGTGCAGGAGACCCTGGTTTGATTCCTGGGTCAGAAAAATTCACTGGAGAAGGGATAGGCTACCCACTCCAGTATTTGTGGGCTTCCCTTGTAGCTCAGCTGGTGAAGAATCTGCCTGCAATGCGGGAGACCCTGGTTCGATCCCTGGGTTGGGAAGTTCCCCTAGAGAAGGGAAAGGCTTACCCACTCCAGTTTTCTGGCCTGGAGAATTCCGTAGACTGTATAGTCCATGGGGTCGCAAAGACACGACTGAGCGACTTTCACTTCTGGGATTGGAGCTCTGTCACCCTCCTTTTCCCACCACTCACCATATTCTCTGTTTCTCCTCAACATGTGTTGGTATTTTCAAGGGACTCCGCCTGAGGCCTGAGCGTCATACCTACTCTTTCAAAAACCTTACTTTTTCTTCTGTTGTCAATCACTTCCCTTAAGCCACCTGCCTCTTCCCCATGACTATAAACAGCAACAGCTCCCCTCGCCTCCTCAGCTGCTGCCCTCTTTCTGCTTTCTTTCCCTTGAACTGTAAACGTCTAAAAAAATAAAATATCTCGGGCTGTGGCCTTCCCCACGCACTTCTCAAGTACTGACTGTGGGCTCTGCCGGGTTTATTTCCTGGAAGCTGCTCTCTGAGGTCACGTGGCTGCTGAGAGGGCGGCCAGGCCCTGCTGAGGCTCTTGCTTTCCCCCCTTCCCTCCCTCCCTCCTTCTTCCCCTCGCACTCACTCAGCCCAGGTCATTTTCCCAGACTAACTCCCAGATCACCAGCCTTCTCCAGCTTTCTGGGGCCTGCCCAGTCCCCTCTTCCTCCTCAGCCTCAAGTCAGGGCACTGCTCTTAGATCTGTAGTTTCTTAGATCTGTGGGTGGATGTTTTTTCACCAAATGAGGGGGATTTTCAGCTTTTATTCCTGAAAAATATTCCTTTCTGCCCAATTCTCTCTCTCTCCTTTTTCCTTCTGACTCTTTTATGTTAAATTACCTGATATCGTCCCATGGGTCAGCGAGTCTCTTGACTTTTTAAAAATCCATTTTTAAAGTTCCTTTCTAAAATCATGTTTCTCTGTGGGCTTCAGATGGGATAATTTCTATTGATCTATTTTCAAGTTCAATGACCCTTTCTTCTGCCGACTCCAATCTGATGTTTTAAGTTTACCCAGTGAATTTTTTATTTTAGATCTTGTAGCTTTGAGTTCTGAAATTTCCATTTGGATCTCTTTTATAGTTTCTGTTTTCTACTGAAATGTGTACATCTGTTCACTCATTATGACTATCTTTTCTTTTTAACCAGGTCCCCCAATAACAGAGATGTTAGAATTAAAAGATAGAAAATTGTAAACAACTATCATAAATATGTTTAGGTGTTTAAAAAGAAAAGATATTCATAATCAGTGAACAGGTGTAGACATTTCAGCAAAAAATAGAAACTATAAAAGAGATCCAAATGGAAATTTCAGAACTCAAAGCTACAAGATCTGAAATAAAATAAATATTTTATTTATTTCCTTATTTGGCTGTGACCAGGTCTTAGTTGTGACTTTCGGGATCTAGTTCCCTGACCAGGAATCGAAACTGGGCCCCCTGCATTGGGAGCACAGAGTGGTAAAATCCAGGTGGTTCAGTGGTAAAGAATCTGCCTGTCAATGCAGGAGACATAGGAGAGGCGGGTTCGACCCCTGGGTTGGGCAGATCCCCTAGAGAAGGAAATGGCAACCCACTCCAGAATTCTTGCCTGGAGAAACCATGGACAGAGGAGATTTGCAGGCTATAGTCCATGGGGTTGCAAGGAGCCAGACAGGACTGAGAGACTCAGCACACATGCACAAATATATCGGTATATAAATGTAAAAGCCCTGTCGCCAAATATAGTCACATTCTGAGGTATGGGGGTTAGAGCTCCAGTGTGTGAATTTGGAGTGGGGGTCCAATTCAGCCCCTAACAGTTATCCTGCCCCTCAGAGTCTTGCCTCTTCAGCAGCACAGCACTCTGACCTCTGCCTTGTGGTAAGTGCCACAGCTCCCCACAACTTGGACATACCCTTGGCCACTATGAGCCCCAGACCCTCTCCGAGGGCCCCTCCAGGCAGGTCCAGCAGCACAACGCCCTGAAGCTCTCCTCCTTGGGTGTAATATGCCCACCTGCTGTGCCATTTACTGTGCTTCTTGAAGTGAAGTGAAAGTCGCTCAGTCGTGTCCCGACTCTTTGTGACCCCACGGACTGTAGCCTGCCAGGCTCCTCCATCCATGGAATTCTCCAGGCAAGAATACTGGGGTGGGTAGCCATTCCCTTCTCCAGGGGACCTTCCCAACCCAGGGATTGAACCCAGGTCTCCTGCACTGCAGGCAGATTCTTTGCCGACTGAGTCAGCAGGGAGCCCACCGTATTTCTTGCTCCCCCTAAATCCAGAGGGTGATGCTTCCAGACCTGGTCTCCAGGAAAGAGGGTTTTCTCTGCACATATGATTATCTGACCTTTGGGAAAAGTTCTTTCTCCTGGAGGTCAGATCCTGGAGATCCCCCAGGGAATTATGGCAGCTTTCAGCTTTTAAGGCCCTCTTTTCAGAATCCAACTCTGCGGATCCAGCGAGTTCAGTTGGTGGAGTAGGGGTGGGAAGTTGGGTTTCTATTAGCATCAGAAAGAAACAAATCAGGAAACTCTAAGATTATTAATAGAATGAAATTCTATAAACTGCAGTACCTCAATTCACCCACCATTCAGAATATACAATAGTTATTTTTATCTAAATTATTTCCTGAACAAGAATAAGATTCAGATGTTAAACAACTGTTACTCTATTTAGTTTCATTTTATGGTTAATGAAACTATGAGGACAATATGAACTTACAATGGATCTGGAAAATATTATTACTGAGCAGATAAAAAGAATGGTCTATAAATTAATGAGTAACACTTGAATAAGGAATGTTTCTATTTTAACATGAAAAAGGGAAAATGTAAATATGAAATGGAGAAAATTACAAGGGACAGCATGTCACCAAGCAGGTGACAAATCGCACAACATGAAGCTAAAATGCCAAAAGATACAGAAAGAGTGATTCAGCTAGTGATGAAATCACAATGTAAAGATGCCTAATTTTAGCAGGAGTTCTATTACACAGCAATGGATTGGATGCATGTATGAAGAGCCTGCCTCCTCCAGCTCTTGGGGAGGGAAGGTCAGCTAGGGTAACAGCAGTTGTAATAGGAAAACATGGCTGGTCCCCCTCCCACCTGTCCCTCCTTTCTTATCTTCCTTCTTTAATTCCTCCTTTCCTTCATCCCATCAACACTAACAGTGGCTGCTGGGTATACATCAGCTAACAAGACAGGCAAGATTTCTATCCTTACGGATTTATAGTCCAGAGGAATAGGCAGACATTAAACAAACAAACAAATCATTCTAATAACTATATATTTGCAAAAGGAGATTAAGTGCTGGGAAGATGCTGAGTGGACTTCATTTGGGTGCTCAGGGAAGGTCTCTCAGAGGGATTGCCCATGAAGCAGGGCATTATCCAATTGAAGAGGGAGGGATGATGTTCCTGGCAGAGGGGACAGCAAGGGCAAGGGGCCCCAGATGAGCTCAGAATGTTCTAGGAGCTGGAAGAATGCCAGGAGCATGCGGAGAGAGGGAAAGACATGAGGAAATAGGGAAGCTGGGCAGGGCAGGTGATCACGCGTGATTTAATGATAAAGGTGATAACATTTAGAGATTTCTTTAAGGAGAGGAAGGACAGGAGCAGACTTGTACTAAAAAATTAATAATAATAATAATTAATTAATAATAATAATCCAGAGGGACATGTAGACGTGGAGTGAGAAGGTAGGAGGCTGCTGTGGCCAAGGTCACCAGTGCAGAGGGTCTTCTATAGGGCAGAGGCAGCACAGAAAGGGTGGGAGTGGGTGGATTCGAAATACATTCGGGGTTTGAACATGAGACATCTAAGAAATAAGGGGTGAGGAAGTGCAGGTGCCCATGGTGGCCTCTGTTTTGTGCAGAACAGCCAAGAGGTAGGAGCACCCTCTCCTTCGTGTGTCTGAAACTCTCTTGTTTTACAATTAAGGGGCATTAGCGCTGGCCTTTGGGAGGAAGCATGCGAAGTCCCTAAGGTCATTCTGTCAGTTGGCAGAGAGAGCTAGAACTGGAACCCAGGGATCTACCTGTGCCCAGCGCCCACCCCTCAGCAGTACTGGGCACAGATCTCCACTGAGTTCCCTGCCCCGAGCTTGGGGTCGGGGTATTCCACAGTCTCAAGAGACCCCAGCCCATCCACTCCCCACCATCACCCCCATGCAGCCCTGCCTCTCTCCCAGGCTGGACATCACCCCAGGCCCTGCAGCCTACAGGATAACCGCCCCCCCGCCCCAATGCGGGCCTGCCCTGCAGACCCCCCTCCACCCAGCCCAGGCAGCAGGGACAGTGCCAGGCAGGCCTCCACACGCCAGCCTGGAGCACAGCGGCCGCGTCCACATGCCCGCCTCCCTTCCTCCTGCTCTGTTTCTCCTCCCTGGGCAGTCTCCAGCTTCTATTTCTGCCTCCCTCTGTCCCTTCTGCCCTTCACTTATCACGGTCATTATCAAGTCCTACACCTTGAGAGCTAAAAGTGACCCTCTACACGGGGGGTCCTCAACTTCTGATTATTAAATTGGACTTCAGGTCACTTCCCACCTGAGTTTGCCCCTGGGTCCTCACCACGCTGACCCCTCTCCTCGCTCCCAGATGACCTATACGTTGTCCGCTCCTGACTCTTATATCCTCATAAATCTGCTGCATCCATGCCGCCTTCCATCTCTCTGGGTCAGGTCCCTCCTATTACCTCTCCTCGGAACTGTTGCAAAGCGTCTAACCTCTCCCCCCGACCAGCAGCCTCTCCCTCTGCCAATCAATTTCATCAGCTTTTCCTGTTCCAAAACCTTCAGAATTCTTTTCCCATTTAGGTTGTTACATACTATTGAGCAGAGTTCTCTGTGCTAAACAGTAGGTCCTTGTTCGTTATCTCTTTTTTGGCTCCACTATGCAGCCTGTGGGGTCTTAGCTCCTTGACCAGGGGTTGCAACCATGACCCCTGACGTGGGAGCATGAATCTGAACCACCGGACTTTCAGGGAAGTCCCTGGTTATCCATTTTAAATATAACATATGTAGAACTGAATCACTTTACTATATATCTGAAACCAACACAACACTGTTAATCAACTACACTCCAGTATAAGAATATATATATGTATATATAAATGGGCTTCCCAGGTGGTGCTAGTGGTAAAGAACCTGCCTGCCAATGTAGGAGATGTCAGAGACGTGAGTTCGATCCCTGGGTAGGGAAGATCCCCTGGAGGAGGGGGTGGCAACCTACTTCAGTATTCTTGCCTAGAGAATGCCACGGACGGAGGGAACCTGGCGGGCCACAGTCTATAGCGTCGCACAGAGTCAGACACGACTTAAGTGACTTAGCATGCACACGCATATATACAAACAACTTTCAGAAGGTGCCCATTGCCTGCTGGAGGAAATACCTGACACTGAGGCTGAGCTTTGGCCATTTGACCTTTTATTTGTCAAATGGCCATTTGACCTTTTCTCACTCCTCCCCATCCTTCACAAACCACCCCACCCCCACCCCCAATCTGTTTCCACTTGGAGCCTTTGCTTCAGCCAGTCTCTCTCTCCACCTCCGAGTCCCAGAAGTTCAAACCCCTCCTGCTCCCCGGGGCAGCTCCCTTCTGAGCTGGGAGCTCCTGGTGGGTAGGGACTGTGGTGGGCTCGCCCCCGCCTCCCAGCATCCTGCGCAGGGGTGGCATGTGGCAGGCACTTACTGACATCTGCCAAGTGAACAGCCAGGGGTCTAGCGAGTGACCCTGAGACACACACGGGACCAGGATTAGGGAACCCAGAAAAGTGCCGGGAAGAGGTGGAACTGATGCGCTGAGCGAGGAGTTCAGTAAGGAAAGAGGAGGAGAGGATGGAGAAACAGCAGGTGGAGGGGGCAGAGGGTAGGGGGAGAGACAGCGTCCTTGGGAAGAGCAGAGGGGCTGGGGCTCAGACGGGGGACGGTGTCTGGATCTGGTGAGGTTGGTCCTGCCTGGACAGATGGTGTGCCAGGCAGAAAAGCTGGGGAAACAGAGGGAGCCCTGGCCTCACCCCACACCTATGGACAGGTCCCTCTCCCCTCCCACCAGCAGGGGCGTGGCCGGAGGAAAGCGCTTCTGAGAACCCGGTCCTGCCTGTGTGGGAGGGAAGGGCTGGAAGCTGGGGGGCAGCCTGAGGCCCTCTTCCCTTGTGCCATCCCATGGTTTATGCCTTCCAGATCCCAAGAGGTACATGGGGAAGGTGAGGATCTCAGCAAAGCACACAGCTGTTGCGAGAGCAGTGCAGGGCCAGGATCAGAGCCTCCCGGCCAATGCTGGGGCATCAGCAGGGGTGCACAGAGATGAAGAATCAGAGAAGCCTATGGAGGCACAACCTGCTGCTGCCCAGAAGTGGGGGCGGCAAAGGGGGAGTCATAGTTGACCTGGATGGGATCACTAAGGGCTGAGCATGGAAGGAGAGGAGGGGAGGGGGCACCTGGTTGACTCTGGTGCTGGGAGCTCGGGGCCCCCAGGGAACCCTGGATCTGGGGTGGGGAGAACGGGGTGGAGGGCCCCCGGGAGCAGTCCGAGCTCTGACAGGCTGCGGGTGATTCTCCGCTCCTGTGAACACTCTGAAGCAGCCCCAGGCCCCAGTCCTCAGGATGCAAATGAATTACCACCAGGTATGGAGTCCAGAAGGCAGGGCGGGGCCGAGCATCGAGGAGGGGGAGGCTGGGCCAGGCCAGTGTCTCTGGGTGGTCCCTGCTGACAAGCCCGTGTTGGGAGCTGGGGAGGCATGAGCACCCTCTCTCTGGCAGGTTCCAGATGCGTCCTTGACTCATTCAGGAAAAGCACAGAACAAATCATACTATCTTGAGCTCTTCCATGGACCACAGGCCAAAGCTGTCTGTTCTGCAGATGTGTGATGCTGAACCGACTATGTCTCCCTCCACTCCTCAGCACTTATGACCTCTGGGGGCGGAGTGGGGCGGGGGTCTGGGGTGGTAGAGTCCTCCAGGTAAGACAGGTGAGACCCAGGCCAGGCCAGCTCAGGCACTTATGGGAGGCTTTGCTGACTCCCCTCATTAGGGAAGCAGGAGGGCGCTGAGATGTGGGTGCTTCACTGCCACCTCCGTAAAGCAGCTCATTTGATACATGCAAGGGAGGTTTTACAGGCTAAGCCAGCTGGCACTTGACCCCTGACTTCACCATAACCATGTCATCTGCTGAAACAGAGGGCATTGTCAGAACACACCAGGGACCATGCCTGCAAGTTCACAGTTGTCTGGCCTCAGAGATCTCATCTGACAACTCTCATCCAAGCCCCTCTTCTTGGGGTTCCAGGCATTTGTAATTCTGGGGGGTGGTTCCTGACAGGACCTGGGTGCATGGATGCCCCCACCCCAGCTCTGTAACTGAACCCCAAATCACAGCAGGAGACCAAAACCCTCCAAGGTCAAAGAGAATACAGGGAGGCATGGACCATGAAAAGGAGACATGCAGGCTCAAACAGCCCTCGCCTGAGGATCCTCCCAGCCCTGCCAGCCTCCCCGCCAAATGGACCAGGTAAGATTTAGGTTGTGACACTGAGTAGGGGGAGGAAGGGGTTACTGAGGTTCTCGCTGCCCGCTTGCTTCCTGGCTCTCAGCTCTCTCCTCCCCCCTCCTCCCTCTCCCCAGGTCCTGGCCACATCTCCTATCAGAAGGCCACCTGCAAGCTGAGCCCTCGGAGGACAGCGCCTTCCCCTTCTGCCTGCCCTCCCGCCCCGGCAGGGCTTCCGGCCCCTTTGGATCTTTTTGCGGTCTGGGCTTGCTGTTCCTCTCTACAGTAGTCAGGAAGCCCTTACCCCAAAAAGTATCTGCGGGAGGCCTTGTCTACAGAGGGCACGCCCCGGAGGGCTCCCGGTGGGTCACATACCAAACCCACGGACATGGAGTGAAGCCATCAACCTAGCCGTCCCGTAGAGGGGCAGTGTGACCTAAGGGCGAGTGCTGAGCTCCACCACTGGACTGTCAGTCAATTACCAGTGCAGGAAGTCTGCGGGAGATTCCACGAGGTAAGAAGAAACAGGAGTGGCTCAGTTAATGTGGTGCAGGTTGTGTGATGCCCTGGCCCCAGCCATCTGTCCTGTCTGGAGACCACCTCCCTCTAAGCTGCTTTTGGAGAATTACCTCTCCTACGCTGTGGGCACTCTGGTGGGACTGTCACTTGAGGCATCTCACATTTCCCTGCCCACTGTCCCAAGACAGGCCTGGGAATTGAAATTCCATGGGGAGGGATATGAGATTGGGAACGAAACGTCGATGCTGATTGAGTGGCAGCTCTGCTGGTGGGAAGACTGTGAGCTGGTGTTTCTGGAGTCCCCTGAATTGCCTGGCGCCCGCCCTTCCCCAGCCTGGACCCTCAACTGCCCCCCTTCATCTTATGAACCACTCCCAAATCCCTCCAATAAAGTGCTTTATTGCTTTAGTTAAGCCATCAGCAGAGTTACTTGCCTCAAGATCCAGAGACCCCTAGAGACAGGAGGTGGGATTGCTTACCTTGCAGAGGAGGCGGGGCAGGCCCTGGGGGAGCTGCCTGGGGACCCTGGGGGACCATCCTGAGAGGGGGTGTGGGGGGCTCCCCTTGTGTCAGCCCCCAGGGCACAGGGGACAGAACAGAAGACACAGATCACATACACGGCTTGGGTTAGGGTCCCAGTAAACATTCCTGGAAGGTGAAAACAATGTTGGGATGCAGGACAGAGAAGGACCTACGTAATATGCAGAAATGTGACATACAGATAAATAGGGTCCTCAGGACTTCCCTGGGGGTTCAGTGGCTGGGACTCCGAGCTCCCAATGCAGGGGGCCCAGGTTCCATCCCTGGTGGGGGAACTGGATCCCACATGCTGCAACAAAAGGTCCTGAGTGCTACAATTAAGGCCTGGTGCAGACAAATAAATAATTTAGAAAAAAGATAAATAGGGTCCTCATTTTCTAACCGGGGGACAGGATGGGTTATGACAACCACAGGTGGCTGTGGATTGCAGTCCCTCCCACCGGCTGTGGGTTTCTGGGGACGGCTTCTGTGGCTGCAATGAGCACAGGCCTCGCTGTCATGCTCCATCACTCAGAGAAGTCCCGAGGCACCCTCCATCCGGGAAAGGCTCGCTCCCCGGCCCCTCTGTACCTAAAATCCTACCTCCAGGGGCCCTGGCTGGCTGCTGTGCCCGGGCAGCCGACAGTGAGGGGCACGTGTCAGGCCTCCCTAGGCCCATAACCCTTAGAGGCCACACCAGAACCACAGCCTACAAAACAGCTGGAAGTTTCCCTCCCCATGCAGAAGCCACTAGAGGCAAGTCGGAGACGTCCGGTGAGCTGGAGTTTGACCCACACTGAGATCAAAGGTGCAGGAGGAACCTGAATGAGGCTCGGTGTTCACTGGGAGGGGGAGAAGGCTTAAGGAAGGCAGGCTTGGGTCCCGGAGCAATTAACTGTAGGTGTGTGAGGTCACCCACCCAAACACAGTCAGACATCAGTGGGAAATGACAGGATGGAGACAAAGCCTGCAGGGCTAACTAGTGCCTGTGACTGCCAGAGCTCCTGCCCCGGGTGCCATCCTGATCCCCCAACCCCGGCCACCTGCAGAGGAGGTCATGCCCTGCCACCTGCCTGTGGGCTCGCTGGTGGGGAATGCATATGCAGCTCAAGGGTGGCATCGTGTGGTCATTTTGAGGTAGTGCACCCCCACAGCCTCCCAAGAGCTCCAACCATGGGTCACTCTCCCAGCTCTAAGTCCGACTCTGTTCTAGGAGGGCAAGGCCTATAGACCTTGCCCACAGAATCGGAGTTCTTGGAGGTGCTGTCCTGAGGGGCTCAGAGCCTGCGAGGGGTGGTGTAGAGGAAAAAGAGATGGAGTAAGAGAGGGAGGTGGGGGGAAAGGTTACTGGGTGGAAGAAGCCCCTCAGGGAGGGTGTCTGCCCCCCAGGCTGCTCTCCTGGGTCTAGGCCACCTTTCAGAGTGGGTTTCTGGGTCCACATCACAGGCATTTGACTGTCCTTGCCCCTTCACTTGAGCCCCTCAGGCTGCAACTCAGATCCTTGCACCCTAGGGAAGCTGCTCCCAGGGAATAGAGTGGACCCCAGGGAGAGGGAGGATTCAGAGAAGACTTCTGTTTCTGATGTGAATGAAAGAATCTAAACTGCAGAATGGATCGGATCTGGATTTACATCTCAGGTCCTCGCCATACGAGCTGTGTCACCTCCTTCACCCTCCCTGTGAGTACCTGTGGCCTCATCAGTGACCCCGCTACGATGCCCACCTTGCAGGGGCATGAAGAGGAGTCAGTGCCAGTACAGTGAGTGGTCAAAACCATGGAGGAGAAGGTCCCTGACTCTGAGTCTAGGGGTGTCAGCTCTGGGGAGTATCTGCCCGGCTGCCCGAGCGTTGCTGTGTCTTTCTGCTTTTGTGTGTTTGTGTTCATTTGGCAGCAAGCTGTTTGATTGAAAACAGCCACGTGTGCATGCCCCCCACCTAATGCACCCCAACAGACAGGAGGCGTGCTAAGGGCCCGAGGGCTGTGGCCAGCGTTGAAGCAAGTCCAGAGGCGCCAGGAGCTGGGAGGGAATGGGGGCAATGGGAGGGGCACGGCTGCCAGAGCGGGAGGGGCCAAGGCTGAGTCTTAGGGAGAGGGAGGAGGGGGAGGGAAGACGGTACAGAAGGGGCAAAAGAAAGTCAAGAAAGGAAGGGAAGAAAGGGGGAGAGTTCATGGCAACATGGGAAGTCTCTCCAGGAGGCCAGGGTCCCCCTCTTTGGGGGCTGGCACTGATGGAGTGTCCCTGCACCGGTCCTTCTCTGGGCCTCGGCTTCTGCCTCCAAAAACCAGAGGAAGTTGGATTCCTTCTCTTAGCTACCATTGCTCCCCTCCAAGGCCCACCAGCTCTCCTGGAGCATGGGAGCCGTGAGGGCACTGGAGGAACTTGGGGGCGCACCAGCCAAGGGGTCGGGGGCGGGGGGGGGGGGCGGGTGGAGGGGGTAGAGGGGGGGCGCTGAGATAAACTCTGGGAGAAAGAGTCAGAGAAATTAACAGCAATGAAACCTATAGGTTTCCCCAAAGTACAGTTTGAATAGAAATGTCAACCACACCTGGAGTTATTATACCTTGTAATCCTAATGACATCTAATCCTATATACCAACTTGATAATATCATGAGCATGTATGGCAATACCACTGCATGTTAATCCTGCCTTCTTCCGGAGAAAAGAGCTTCCTCCTTCCAAAAGAGCTTCCTCCTCCCAACAGCATCTGCCGAGCTGCCTTTGTTCTCCCCAGAGGCGGCCTCATCCCTGCTGAGCCTGGGGAGGGACAGTGGGAGGACAAGAGCACTCCCAGAAGACTGCAGTTGTTTCACCAGGAGGGAGGGGACAGTTGTCATTTGGTTTATGCCTAATCTGGCTGGAACCCGAGTCCCTGAGAGTTGCTGAGCCCCCACCTTCAGCCTCTCTGTTCCAGACTCGCTTTTCCCCACCCTTCCTCTGTATCCTTTTCTTCTCTTATTCTTCCTTCCCATCTCCCTCCCTTCTTTTTTTCCTGGCATCTATGGCATGTTTTGCCAAGGACACCCTCAGACATGGTTCTGTCCTTCGAGAGCCCCCAGGGACTAGCCCATCTCCCCCTGCGGGGCTCTGTCCCCCAGCTGTGGGGTCTGGGGTGGGGAGGGGGAGCAGACCATTGCCTGAGGTGGGAGAAGCATGGTTAGTGGTCTGTGGACAGGGGGATTTCAGGATAGGGGACAGAACATCTGGGCCAGTGTACCCCTTATGATGGACCCTGGGCTTGGCTTATCTGAAGGGGAGCCCATGACGGTCCCCAGGGTATAAAGCTTCCTTTGCTATCAGAGCAGGAAATCTCCTGGGCTCTTTTAATTTTTTTGGTCACACAGCATGTGGAATCTTAGTTCCCTGACCAGGGATCAAACCAGCATGTGGGATCTTAGTTCCCTGACCAGGGATCAAACCCTCCCTCCTGCATTGAAAGCATAGTCTTAACCACTGGACCACCAGGTCCCTGGGCTCCTTTTAAGGAAGTGGGATTTTTAAGGTCAAAGTTGCAGAGTTATTCACACAATCCAGGAATCCCATCCCAACCTCCATGCCCCTGTGCTCAGCCTTCTAGAACCATGATTCCGGAAGCCTGGTCTCCCTGGACCAGCAGCTTCAGTGCCACCTGGGATCTTATTAGAAATGCAGATTCTCAGGTCCCATTACAAAAACGTGCTGAGATGGTTTGCATCACCTTGGGAGAAAGAAAAGTGCCCATCCCCTCCCTAATTCCACATTTAGTGACAGTCAAGTTGGGAGTTTGAAATCAGCTGTGATTGGAATATTTACACCATGGGAACTGGCAAGCACTGCAAATCAGTGCCTATTATCCCTTCAGAGAGCAGCTTCCAGCACACCACTGGGCCCCATCCAGACCTACTGAGTCAGAAACTCTAGAGGTGTCTAGAGTTTGAATAAGCAGTCTAGGTTTGACTAAGCTTTCCAGGTGACTCTGATACACATCCAAGTTTAAGAAGCCCTCAGTAGGAAAAAAAAAAGAAGCCCTCAGTGGGATCATGAATCTTGAGTTTGGGATAGAAAAGGAAGATGTTGGGACTTCCCTTGGGGTCCAGTGGCTAGGACTCTGCACTCCAAAAAGAGGGGGCCTGGGTATGATCCCTGGTCTGGGAACTAGATCTCACATGCTGCAACTAAAGAGTTTGAAAGCTACCACAAAGATCAAAGATCTCATCAAATGCTGCAACTAAGACTCAGTGCAAACAAATAAATAAATAAAAATATTAAAAAAGAAACAAAGGAAGAAAGAAAAGGGGGATGTTGAGGGTGACCAAGGAGTAGCATTCCCAAAGTAGAACACCTTGGGAAAGGTAAAGAAAGGAGAAAGTAAACCAGACCTTGAGCCTTCCCTCCAGGCAGAAGGGCAGAAGGCTTTTAGCAGGAAGCCCTCCTGTGCAGCTGGGTGCAGCCTGCCTGCAGCAGTCCGCCCCCTCCAGGTATCTGGATGAGGGAACCACGCCTGAGATCAGGAGGGGCCAGAATAACTGGCTGGAAAAGTGCGTCTCTTGATATTTCCACAACAACAAAAGCACATTTATGAGCATGTTGTCAGAGATACAAGGAAAGGAAGTCTTGGGAAATTTTTTTCAGATACAAGATAAAAATGGAAAATCACAGTACCATACTCATTACTGCTCATGTCAATGGGTGCAAAATGCCATGGGAATTTTCTTTGTCCAACTTTTAAATATTTCAAACTTACAGAAAAATATAAGGGGGTAATACAACAAAATCCTTGCACCTACTCCCAGAAATAGCAAAGTTGAACATTTTTCCACAGCCATATCAGATCAGTAAAAAAAAAAAAAAAAGAAAAAACTTTTGTTTGGCAAAAGTTTTGGCAAAGTTCCCTTTGCACCACTTTTCCTCCCTCTAAAAAATAGCAACTGTCCTGAGACCAATGGATTTTCTTTTCACATATGTGTTCATACTTTACTACATATGAATTACTCATATATCACACCCTGCAATGCTTTGAGTGCTTCTTAATTTACATAAGTGGTGTCACACTGAATGTATCATTCTGGAACCTGCTTTTTTTTTTGTTTAATCTAACATTACATTTCCAAGATCTACTCTAGTTGATGGGTGGAGACCTAGTTCATTCATTTTGATCGATAAATAACATTACACTGTACAAATAGATCACAATTTATCAACTTACCTACTGATACTGATTTAGGTTGCTTCCAATTTTTCACTACCACAAAGGATTCTGTGGTGAACATCCTTGAACTTGTTTCTCTAGGACACTTCCCTAGAAATGGTCCTGCCACTCTAGGGAGGGTGCATTCCCAGTGACACTCACATTGCTCAACTGCTCACTAGCTTGGCTGAACTGGTTGACGCTTCCACAGGTGTGGATATGATATATCCCAGAAGACCCTTTATTCAGTATGCTCTTGGATTGTGCTCTTTTCTGAACAAAAAACCCATTCTAAGAGTTTTCTCTAGTTCATTCCTGACCTTTCTTCTCTTAACTTTACTCTCCTTTGAAGTCTTAAATTCTTCAGTCATCAGTTCTCCTTCCAGTAGACTTTTCCAAGATCTGAACCTAGTGGCTCACAAGGCGTGACCAGTATGTGTGTTATAAGGTGGAGTGGTGTGTGTGTGTGTATGGCTGTGTTTGCAGCTTTGTACCAAAGCCAGCAAGAAGGACTGAAAAGGGCAAGACTTCCCACAACATTTTTTCAATAATCCATCAAAACTGAGGGGTGGGGGGTACCCGCTGTGATGGAGAATCCTCTCTTCCTCCATCCCTCCCTCTTACTTGGCATGGGTGGGGGGAGAGTTGTCCCAGGATGTCACCCTACTACGCATCTGCCCAGCTGTCCATGTTGTTGTTTAGTCTCAAAGTTGTGTCCGACTCTTTGCAACCCCATGGACCATAGCCCACCAGGCTCCTCTGTCCATAGGATTTCCCAGGCAAGAACACTGGAGTGAGTTGCCGTTTCCTCCTTCGGGGGATCTTCCCCACCCAGGGATCTAACTCGAATTTCCTGCTTGGCAGGCAGATTCTTTATCACTGAACCACCTGGGAGCTCCAGCTCTCCTACTCCCACCCAACTCCAAATACTTCTTTAAGCCACACGAACCCACCAGAGAGGGGAAGAAGTGTGCTTTTCTGGGGAGGGGCAGCTCCATTTAGGGGAAAGGGTTGATTTCTTGGCCCTGAGCCTAAGGGCCAAGGGCCCTTCATGCCAAGGGCTGCCTCTTGCATCTGGGCCTGTGGGATTAGGAGAGCTGCCAAAATCCTAGACTGGGAGTGAGAGTGGACAGCCTGGATCTTGGTCACTGACCCTGGGGCCATTCGGAACTGCTCTGGTTCCTTTCCTTCCAGGCCCTGAAGCAGGCAGTCTGCAAGGCCTCGGAAGTAGACTTGAGAAAGGGACACCACAAAATCGCCTGCCTCAAACTAAAGGCCTTTCAAGAGACAAGAACCCAAAGTGAATTAAAAAATACAATTCACAGTTAAGTGGGAATAGGGAGAGCAGGAATTCAAGGACTATTTCTGGATGAGACATTTCTTCCCCAACACTTGAGGTGCAGCCACAGGAGTTTGTTGTAGGGGGAATTTGTCCTTTCTCAAAAAGATGAAGCCTGAAACCCTTGGCTTCCTTGTTCCAGGGATTCTTTTTGGCCTTAAGCAGCCCACTCTCCTGGGCAACAGGTGGCTTTCTTCATGCTGGAGGACAGGAGGCCTACCCCTATTGGCAAGGCATTCCCACTGGAGTCCTTACCTTTGAGCCCCGCCCACCAACCAATGAGGACCCACAGAGGTGACGTGACCACATCCTGTTTCCCAGCCCAGTGGAGGAGGATGGGACCAGCTGGGGAAAAGAGCCAATGTAAGTGACGGATGCCACGACCATGTTGGTAAAGAAGTGGAAGGCAGATGAGTCAGCAGCAAGTTTAAGCAATGAAACAATTGCACCACGGGGTGTTTCTTAAATTCTTGTCTACTTTTAGAAAGTATGCAATGCCATTTGGTTGAGCCTCTCAGTTCTGAAATAGCTACAGAAAATGTTAAAAATGTTGTGGGTGAAGATGTGCACACATCCACCTCTCCTAAAACAGCAGTTAACAATTGCACTGTGTGTCTCGCAGCAAATCTTTTAACCCAATTGTTCCTTAGTTTCCTCATCTGTAACAGATGAAAGTTGTCTCTGGAAATTCCTTTCAGTCTAACATTCCATGATTTGATATTATGCTCACATTCTTAATGCTCAGGCTGGGTCCACACAATGCCAAGGCCACTAGCCAATTCAGTTAGCGTGGACAAAATGTTCTCTCCCATCAATTCCTTGGCACCATATAGATAAAACAACCAGTTAATTGACACAATTTTTCATTTCACAACAGGTTGGTCTGGCATCATCTTGACCAGTAATTCATCCACGGTGGTGTCCTGACATGCTGCATATCTCAAGCAGTTATGAGGTGTGTCATAGGCAATTTGCTATTAATAATTAACTATTGAGATTTTCAAACAATTTGATTCACTTTTTAAACAATTAGAACAGATCCAACATATCCCTGTGATGATGCTCCTGTCAGTCACTTGCGTTCTGATATGCCTCCCTGGCTAAAAGAAGAAAGGGTGGAGTTACAGCTGCCAGCCAGGGATTGCGTGTGGCCCTGAGCTGATGGCAATACCCATGGGAGGGTGTCACGTGTCATGCATGTGAGTGTTGCCCATCACCTGCAACACGGCGTTTGACCTTGACTGATGGAGACCCTTGATACATAGTGAGACATCAAGTCACTGGAGACTCAGGCCCTGGAGCAATCTGATCCAGATGTGAGCTGCTGCCAGCATCCTATGATTCTGCTGTAAGTCAATAAAGTGTTGAAGAAAGCACATAATGAAGGGCCTGTTCATTATGCCAGTCTCTTATTCCAGAAAAGCAGGGTTTCATCATAATCTGTTCACAGTTGGGGGAAGGGAAGGAGTATGAAGTAGTGATTATTGAGCATGTAGGTGCCAAGTACTGTGTCACACACTCATGGCGGGTTTGAATGCTACTTGCCATGTATACTTCCCGGTCTCTGCTGTCCAATGGGATCGCGCTTCCTCCCCCTTATGGTTTGGAATCTTCACGTAAAATTCTGGCCAGTGAGTAGTGGGTAGAAGCAAAGTGTGTCGATTCAATGCCAGGGCATTTAATTGCTAGTTTTAGACCCTCCAGAGAGCCCTCTCCCCCTACCATGGGGACTGGCAACAGTCCAGTGGCTGTTACATCTTCAGCGAGAGTCCTGGGGGACTACAGCGCAGGGCCCCCCGCCAACTGTGATGCATGTGAATAAGGCATCACATGTGAGGATAAAGCAAAACTCGGTTGTCAGAAGTCACTAAGATTTGGGGGTCGCTCATTATTGCAGCACGACCTAATTTTGTGCTGGCTGGAGCAATGTTTTATATAGCATAGTACCGGAGAGGGAAAATGTGAGCTTTAGAGTCAAAAAGACCGAGGCTGGAATCTTAGCTTACTGACCTTGAGCAAATTCATAACTTTTCTGAGTTTCTTCATCTATAAAATGGTAGTTATGATTCTTATCATGATCTTGCCATTAGGTTTGGAAACAGTATTTATCAAATACCTAGGATTGGCATGTAGTAGATGGTTGACCATAATTATTTTTAATTTCATTTATTTCTCAAAATAAGCCTGTAAGTAAAGAGAGATCATGGGAGTGTAAGAGAAAGGACAATTCATTATTGATGTTTTAAATGACTTTATATGCTATGGACAACATGGACCAGGGACCCCAAGGGTAAGTGGACCTGTGGAGTCATCTGTGCCTATCCCCTCCCACCCCCTCCCACCCCCCTACCCCCGAGCTCAGAGAGGCTCTTTCTAGAAAAGAGAGGAGGCCCCCAGGATACCATTTACAATTCAGTCTTTCTATTGCCAGAGGAAAGATGAATTCCACTTACAGAAGTGATTATCGATACCATCAGCATATAAAGTAAGAATATAGCAGCGGAGTGGGCTAGTATCCTTGTTAGTTTCACAGAAGCTTGTTATCTTTCCAGGCAAGGGCCAGCTGAGATTTATCCCAAAGGCCCAATGAGCTAAACACTTCTGTTAAATCAGCTTATTAGTAGTATCATGCCCACTTCAACTGGCTCACCCAGGATAAGAAAAAGTTTGTGGAAAGTAGAGAGGAAGGGAGAGGAGGCCATGCATGAGACAGGGGTAACTGGGGAGCCCTTTGCCTCTCCTGCTCCCCACCATGCCTGGCCTGATAGAGCAGCAGGGGCACAGCCAGGGAAGGAGGTGGGGAACCCATCCCTTCCTCCCCACCTCAGTCACTCTGGAAACCATCACATTCCAGGGCTAATGCTTGCTGCAACTCCCAGTTACATGTAACTCCACCAAAGTGGAGCATGTTAAACCTTCAAGCCTTGTTTTCTCCACTGTCTGCTCCCAGACCTCTGTTTTCCTCTGAAATGCCACATTGTGGCCATGAACTTGGAATTACAAATACTCAGTGACCTGCCCCATAAACGCCTCGGTTCTGCCTCTCTTTGGGATGGAAGCTGCTTAGACACATTCACACACATGGAATGCAGACAGCCACACTCAGGGCCCAAGGAGAACTTGACCACCACTTCGACTACTTGGTTAGCAGTAGGTCAGGCAGGAAATACTGGTTGAGGTCCCCCCACAGCCTTAGTTGAATGAAAAATAAATGTCCAGTTCCAGACAAAGTACCACAGGCTGGGGCAGCTCTTGGTTGCGGTGAGTGGGCTTCTCCTTGCGGTGGTTTCTCTGGTTGCGTAGCACAGGCTCTAGAGCTTGGGTTCAGTAGTTGTGGCACCTGGGTTTACTTTCTCTGAGGCATGGGGATCTTCCCGGATTAGGGATCAGACCCATGCCTCCTGCATTGGCAGGCAAATTGTTGACCACTGGACCACCAAGGAAGTCCTCTTGGTGAACTTTCGACTTCTCCCAGGCAGATCAAGGCCCCGTGAAAATTCCCATGGCCAGTAAGGTGACTGATCCCCAGAAACCTTCTAAGTTGGGGTGGTTTAGCAAAAGCATGTGTTAGATGTACATGGATCTGTGCTCAGGGGATTACAGCGTGATGAGAATGGAAATAAGATTGTGGGATTGGGTCCTACTCCAGGGGATCTTCCTGACCCAGGGATTGAACCTGAGTATCTTGCTTCTCCTGAATTGGCAGGCGGGTTCTTTACTGCTGTACCACCTGGGAAGCTCCAAGGTATGCATGGCTTCTTGCAAAGTCATTCCTTTCATTGGAAAAAATGTTCTAAAGATAGGACCAGAGAAACCAATTTTGTGCATGGAAAGATCATAGCCCTCTGGATCCCGAGACAGCTATGAGAACTCAAAAAAAGGGGAAAAAAAAAAAAAAAGGAATATTGATAGAAACTTAGATCAGATAAGGGGCTGTAGCTTCAGTCCCCATGTCAAGATGGTACATGTAAAAACTTTAGCTGAGGTGAAAATTAAATGTTGGGTTTTATAGAGCTGCAAAGAGTCTGTAGTAACATGCTATTTATATATGTGTGTGTGTGTATATATATATATATATATATATATATATATGTCTTTATTGAATTCTCAGTGGGGCAGTGGTCTCTCAGGGGTGTGACTTCCGGAGAGCAGTCTTCAGCCCCCAGGTCTGGCAGAGAGGGGCAGATACCTGGGGTTGACCTGACTGTGTCCCATGCTGTGGGGGCTGCCACAGAAGGGACACAGAACTTTGAATCATCTACATGGGAGACTGAATTGTACCCTTCAAAATCCAGTGTTAAAGCCCTAGGTCCTAATGTGACTGTATATGGCGACAGGACCTTTCATGAGGTGATTAAAGTTAAATAAGGTCATAAGGGTGGGGCCCTAAGCCAACAGAGCGGGTGGAAGAGACATCAGGATGTGTGAACACAGAGAAAAGGCCATGCGAGGACACAGCCAGAAGGCGGCCGCCTCAGTTCTTGCTGGACATCTATCTTGCCAGCACCTTGATCTTAGCCTTCCAGCCTCCAGAATTGTAAGAATATAAATTTCTGTATTTAAGCCACTTGGTCTGTGGTATTGTTTTGGCAGGTCTTGCCAACTGTTGCAGTCTACAATGCAGATTGCTTGTTTTCTGTTGTCTGTTTGTTGATCAATTTTGCAGAATAAGACACCTTTCCACAATTCTTCAGACCCTCTTCGTCCTGCTCGAGATTCTGAGTGGTCCCACTCACCCAAGTGTGAAGCCAAAGGGTAGAGCCCTGTAGACTGAGTCCGAACCTTGGCAGGTGACTACATTAAGGAGACTGAGATTGAACATGGGGAGAACTTGCTTGTTAACCCCTAGTTGTGGGAGAGTGAGCAAATCCTCATCCTTCTGTGCCTCAGTGTCCTCATCTGTAAAATGGGAGCAAAAATACTATCCTCCCTCATAAGATTATGATGAGGATGAAACGAGATAACGTAATGATTAACACATGGCGTGATGCTCAGCGAGGAATTCCTCTCAGGACAGGTAGCCTGGGTGCAGCCTGGGTGGGACACATGTCTGCTCGCCCTGGCTCTGGTGGGCAGAGGAGCCCAGGGGAGGGCGCGCCGAGAGAGCATGGTCTTGGCTCTCCAGGAGACCAGCAGTGTCCAGGAGGAAGTCATCTTACTAGGGCAGCTGCTCTTGACATCAGCACCTGTCCCCAGTGGAAATTTCTCTCTCCTGACTGTTTCCAAATAGGAGGAGACCATCCTCCTCGGGAGAACCCTGTGCATCTTAATTAATAAGGTAATGAAGAAAAGCCTTCACCAAAAACCTGGCTCCCAGCAAACACTCAATAAATGTTAATGATTCCTATCTACACGTGGCCCACAGGCAGTTTCCACGCCACCCCTCCATGGAGCTGTGGCCTCAAGATTAAGGCATAATGTGGACCCTTTGGATCAGACCGGCATTAGGTAACTTTATTAACCAAGTTGGCTCAGCTGTTCTAAGGCGAAAAGCTCTGATGGTGTCAAAGGTTTCCCCAGGCCTTTCCCAAATGTCCCTGGAAGGCTGAACTTCCCACGACCCCCACCAGGACACAGCAAAGCCCAACAGTGATCCTTCCTGATGCTCTGGGCCTTGTCACCCTGCCTGCTGAGGGGCAACTGAGCCCCGTGACTTTACTGAACTCCTGTCCTCTCAACTCCCCACTCTCGTGTCCTCCCCCATGAGCGAGAGCTCTTGTGACCTGGGAGAGAGTCGAAACCAACACCAGTCCTGGGCTGAGAGTTAGATTTGCAGGAGGATTGGGAGCTGCAGGAAACAGCGCAACTTACAGGTGGTCTGAACCCCGGGGAGTTCACCTCACTGAGTCAGACTCGATGGGCTGACAGTCTGGCCAGGGTGCTTTGTATCTGACTCCCAAAGGGCTCTCCCTAAAGTGACTGCCAGCTCCTCCAGCGCTTTTCTATTTTAGCATCCCCTGGGATCATGCTGAGCACACAGGGACGCTCAGATAGAAATCTTTTTCTGTCTTTGTGTCCGCTTTTCATTAAAAAGGCTTTAAAAATCATGTTCTGGCATGGACTGCTTTGTACCTACAAGAGAGCCAGCTTTGCAGAATCAGGCGACATTAGGGGTCAGCTTACAGTCTCACTTTGTCAGGACCTGGTTGGTAAGGGATCTTTCGATGGAGATTGGTGATAACAAACTCAGCAAAGAGCTGAGTCTTGAGGAAGGGATTCAGGTGAGGAAAATTCTCCTGCTGACTCAGAAAAAGGCAGACACAAGTTTTGAACATTCTGGAAACATCACACTTTTGTATAATTTACTCTTTCTTTCCACGAGGAAGCAGGGATGAGACAAAGAAACCTACAAGAAACTGACTCTTTCTTCTGAGAAATTGTAAGAGGTCAGGAGGGGGTTCTTAATTAAAGAGGAGAGATCAGGGCTGGAGAAAAGCTACACACCAGGACTCAAAAGATCTAACCAGATTTGGCAAACACGTAAGACAGAAGGTTCAGAGTCAATGAATGCTACTCAAGCCTGAGGAAGACCAAGATTAAATTAAATAAAGGGGCTTGAGGCTTCAGGGCACAGCTCTCCCAACACTGCTTGCCTGAGGTCCCAGCTCCCTTCGCTCCGTGGCTGCTCTCCTAATGTGGAGATTGCTTCTGGGCTGGAAAGTGGGGACATAGACAGTCAGGAGACACCTGTTAACCAGCCAAGCTCATGACCCTCCCTAGTCAAATGGGAATAACACCGTCCACCTCTCCTGTGCTCTGGCCTATGGCAGGATGGGCAGAAAACTGTAGGGAGAGTGCCTGGTGAGTGCTATTCAACTATGAGGTGCTGTCACTCAAGATTCGTTCATGTTGCAGACTCACTTTCTGCTGAGAACGGTGCTGGGTGGTGGGAAGCTAGGGATGACAGATGCATTCTGTCTTCAAGAGGTTCCCCATCTAGTGGGTGAGACAAAGGGTGAAAGTTGCTCAGTCATATCCGACTCTTTGCAACCCCATGGACTATACAGTCCATGGAATTCTCTAGGCCAGAATACTGGAGTGGGTGGCCTTTCTCTTCTCCAGGGGATCTTCCCAACCCAGGGATCAAACCCAGGTCTCCCAAGTTGCAGGCAGATTCTTTTACCAGGGTGTGAATCACAAGGTGTGAAGAGTGCTCTAATAGATGCATGTCCAGGGTGAGATGGGAGCACAAAAGAGGGACTCCCTCTTCATCCCAGAGAGGCGGGGAAGGCTTCCTGCAGGAGGTGACGTCACTGAAGAATGAGTTGTGTTTAGCCAGATGAAGAAAGATGGGGAGGATGTTCCAGACAGAGGGACCTGAGGTGCAAGGGCTTAGGGGCGTGGGAGAGTTTACATGTTGGAACCAGGCTCACAACCAAGTGTGGAGCCAGGAGAATGAAGAATAGTGGACCAGGTGCAGCCTGGAGCATGTGGCAAAGCAGGTAGAGACTGCTCCCCGGTTCCCTAGGCACTGGGCCCTTCAACACATCATTCTAGCCTCAGTGGGTGACCCTCCCTCTCTGCTGACACTGCCTATAACTAAGAAACTGCCAGACTTATCTCTGGCCACAACTTGCAAGGTGGGATCCCATGGAAACCTCCCATCTGCACCATGAACAAGAACATGGACCACATGGGACAGAAGCAGAGACACAGCAAAACTTGCTCAGGGACACACAGGGGTGTAGAATCTAGGATTCCCCTCTGCATTTTCTAGCATAAATATGAGGCCACACGCTCACAGACATGCCCTAAAGATGCAAGGTCCTGCTCAGAATTTGCCAACAGAAAATAAGCCTGGTCCCACCACCTGCATCTCAGAACTATCCCTCCCCGACCTGTACCCACAACCTGCCCAGAGCCACCCAATGAGCCCTCAGCCGGTCGGTCACCTCTCCCTGCATCCATCCCCTCAACCCCATAGCCCCCCTCTCCTGGGATGGTTCTGCCCGATCATTTGCAATGTGAACACTCAGGGCTTGGAAAGACTAAGCGGCAATTGTGCTGTGCTTTGCAACCTGCCCCTCACTCCTCAATAATTCTTTTTTTTTTTTCTTTTCTGGAGAACACTTAGCAGGAAAAGCTTATTTATGAAGTCCCTAAAGATCTGAACTTTCCGCAGAATTGGCTGCAGCTTCTAGTGGGTTAGAGTCTAATTGGAGTGGAGCAGAAGCCAGGATCTGTGCTGAGGAGGAGGAGAGAGGCATGAAGCCACAGCCCAGGAGTCACCCCTGGCTGGGGTCCCCAACCCACCCTCCTGCCCAGCAGGGAGCAGGGAGAAAGCAGAATGGGGGAAGGGCAGCGCACAGAATGAGTCTGGAAAGACAGAGCGGTCAGGGGATTCGTGTGACACTTATTATTGCTAACATCTAGCCAAATCTGAAACTCCCCAAGAGCTGGAAGCACTGTCCACCCTTCTTCCTGTCCAGGTCGCAAGACCAAATCCAGCTTAAGTCTACACTACCTCTCAGGTCGGGGCTTCCCAGGTGGTTCAGTGGTAAAAGAACCCACCTGCCAATGCAGGAAATGCAAGAGATGTGGGTTCGATCCCTGGGTCAGGAAGATTCCCCTGGAGAAGGAAATGGCAACCCACTCCAGTATTCTTGCCTGGAGAATCCCATGCACAGAGGAGCCTGGTGGGCTGCTGTCCATGGGGTCGCAAAGAGTCAGACACATGTATGTGTTGAGCAACTGAGCACACACAAACGCACCCCTTAGGTCTTGAGCCGACAACACTCCCTCAAGTTAAACATTCTCATCACTCCCCAGCAGGCTCTGCGGGAGGGCCAGTGTTCTGTAAGTGTAAATAGAAATTCAAAATAAGAAGCTTAACTCTCTCTGTTGAAAATAATAGAAGAGACTTTTCCACCTCACCTCACTCTCTTTTCTTAGAGCATTTACTTTAGAAAACTTGTAATTGGAAGTGCTTTCTCAGTCTCTTGGAAATGTATGTAAATTTTTTCAAAAGCCAAATAAGCCTCTTGCTGGCTTTACTACCCAGGCATGTCTTTCTCAAAGACCCGGGAATCATTCATTTCTTTGAAATGGAATCATCCCAGAAGTGCCCCGTCTCCTAGATTCCATGAGAGAATAGGACCCTAACTTCGGCTTCCATTGCAAAACTAGCTCTTGCCATAAAGAGATGAGTTTACTTTTCTTTGGGGTAAAGGCAGTTAGCCAACACAGGTGGCCACTGCAATAAATGAATCTAGGATGAACTACGTGTGACCAATGGTGCTGTCAAGTTCTCTCCCCCGATGGGTGGCTGCTGCTCGTTTAGAGAAAAGACGAGTGATTTCTTTCCATCTTTGCACTCTCTGAGCGGATCACCTCACATTCTGGTTTAATGATAATTCAATAGTGAAGTTGTTTTTCTTTACTACCTCTGGAGAGAGGTTTGCCAGGTTGGGAGGAGAGTTTGTTTCAAACTCTGGGTCCCCAGAAATCCCCACGCTCTCCTAAAGGGAGTTCATGGCAGTGTTCTGCCCAGGCTTTGCCCGAGGAGGGAGGGCAGGGAGTGGAGAGGAGAGAAGTACGCAGGCTCTGCCAAGGTCACAACCAGCACGGATTCGGGAGCCTGGACGTCACCTAGAAGAGCCAGGCCCCGTTCCACCCTGGACTGGCCGCGTGTTTCCCAGCCCCCAGCCTGCCCTCACAGGGCTCCTGGCCCCGGGTTCACCTTGCTCTTTCATGCACTGGGTGTTAAAGTTCTTTTGTTTTCCCCGTCAGCATAGCAATCCTATTCCGCAGCTCTTTTCCGCTTTGCATACAAAAGCCGGTGTATAATAGACTGCACAGATTCCATTGCTGTCCGTCTGCTGAGTCTCCTTTGTCCCATAGTCAACCTCATTCATCTGGACCCCATTCATGACGATTTTTTAATATCACTTTTCTAGGCAGAGACTAAAGTGCACTTTGCTTTCTCCATGAAGAAAGAATCTGTCAAGTAAATTTGTCAAGGAATTTGCTGGAAAGCATTTAATTGATTTGAGAGCAGGAATTCTTTCTGAGCATTTAACGACGTCTTTGCATACTGATTGTTGGATGCTGATTCTTTTTCTCCTTGTCTTCCCTCCCCAGAGCTAGCTGAGAAGCTAGCAAAGGAGAGGTACCTTTCACCTGGTCTCTGCCCTGGTCAGATTGGGATTGCTAGCTGCTTCCCCAGGCCATTTGGTTCCAGTCTTTGGAGTCCAGTTCTCAACACTGGCTACACTTTTAACACCTGGGGAGTTTTAAAAGTATATATGCTGGGGCTTCCTTGGTGGCTCAGTTGTAAAGAATCTGCCTGCCAGTTCAGGAGACATGGGTTTGATCCCTGATCTGGAAGGATCCCATGTGTTGCGGAGCAACTAAGCTTGGGCACCGCAACTATTGAGCTTGTGGTCTAGGGCCTGAGAGCCATAACTATTGAGCTCATGTGCTGCCCACACACTCTAGAACCTGTGCTCAAAAGCAAGAGAAGCCACCACAATAAGAAGCCAGCACACCACAACTAGAGAGTAGTCCCTGCTCGCCGCAACTGGAAAAAAAAACCTGCACATCAACAAAGACCCAGCATAACCAAAAAAGTGAATATATAAATTTTTAAAAAAGAGTATATGCTGATGCGTGGATCCCACCCCAGCATCTCTGCCTTCATTGATCTGTAGTGGAGCCAGGGCAGCATCTGTCTTAGAGGATCCTGGGTGACCCTGAGGTGAATGGAGAGGAGCTCTGTAACCTGGGTCAGATTTCTCCCTCCCTGTGACAGCTGAGAGGCAGCACCGCCTGGGCCCCTCCTCCCCTACCCTGGCTGCTCATTTAAGCACCTGAGGAGCTTTTTAAAAATACAGATGCCTGGCACTGAGCCTAGTGATTCTGATTTTATTAGGCTGGAGTGGAGACTTGGGCACCAAGAGCCTCTGGTGTGCACTCACGATGAGAACCACCCAGACAGGGGAGTGAGCCCTGGCTTCTGAGACTGACCAGAACTAGAATCGGGGCTCTGCTGGGCAACTTTGAGCAAATTAATCAACTTCTCTGAGCCTCAACCTTCTCATTCCCAACCCTGGAATTGTTACCCACGTTAAAGGGTTGACTGTAGCCTACACGTGTAGAGTCTTCCTCCACCCTCCTGGTACGGCAGGGGTTAAAGGGGTTAAATAATGCTCCCTTGTGCAAATTTACTATCAGTAATTAACCATGCTACCAATAAAAATTCAAATTTTATTAATAAAAGAGTGCTGCTTTAGGGTTGAGAGAAAGAGGATGCCAGAGCCTGCCCATCCTGCCAGTCTTTAGTAAGTCAGCAGCTTCTTATCTCATAAAACCCTGTTCAGGGCACTGGCACTTCTGAATCAAATTTTAGTTCATTAAAATCTCCCTGGAACTCCCAAGGGGAACTCTCTGCATATGTTTAAAGCTCTGCACGCTAGATGTTATTGTAAAGAAGTGAATGCTTTTCTGTTAGAAATAATCACATTTGTATCATAATATAAATATGCAGTGACTGAGCTCAGAAAGAGAGCCTCAGACTTGAAATCAGATCAGATGGATTCTCGATCACTGTATGCCTTTGGCCAATGCCCTTCACCTCTCTTGGCTTCCACTGGCTCACCTAAATTTTAGATGGAGATTCTAAAAATTGGGGTTGAAAATAGTGCTGCTGCTACAAAGGGCGTTAGATTCTGAAGCTCATCTCTCATGCCGGTATCTACAGGCAGAAGATGTGGTCTCAAAGTACCACAGAGAGTCACTTCGAGGCTTTAAAAGAACCTCCTTTTCCGAAGGGCACCCTTCCATCCAACTTTCTGAACCTGCTATTGGTACCGCACTCTGCCAGATGTAGAGAAGGATGAAGATAAAATAGCTGTGGATTCTGTCTGCCAGCCCTCAAATAGATTGTGGTTGGGAGGTTCAGATAAGTTATGCATGTAACTGACTCTAATGCAGAGTAGAAAAGATGTCCAGCTGGGGGTCAGGGCAGGCTTGCTAGAGAAGGTAGTATTTTAACTGTGCCTTGAGGAGAAGAATTTAGGTAATGGGGCAGGAAATAGCAAGAATGCTGAGGAACCCAGGATGTGAATGGAGAGTGTGTGAGTAGAGGGAGCAGGAACAGAATCCCCGGGAAACAGAGGCGAAAGGCGAGCAGGCAGTTCCTGGGGGTCTTGGATTTCTTTAGGGTGTTCCTAGAGGTGAAATCGCCAGTCGAAAGGAATGTGTATTTTAAAGCCTTAGGTATACACTGCTCAAGTGGCCTATGGAAAGGGTGCTCAATGTACACTTCTAAGTCAGCGAGATGCCAGAAACTGATCTAAACATGGGGGACGAGGAGGTGTAGGGGCTGTGAGTTGGGGTGCAGGCTGTCAAGTCAGTTTAATCAATATTTATGGATCACTGGGCTGGGTGTGGGGGTGCAGAGACAAACATACACATCACTGCTCTTGGGGAGCTCAGTCTGGCAGGACAGACAGACCACAGTCCGGCACTGTGGGCAACCCCGGGGCTCCCTTGAAAGCTACAAGCAGGTTTTTGTGTGGAAGAGTGTCCTTTCTGGGATTTTCCTCTTTGAGGCACCTCGCTTACCTCCGCAGAGTTACATACCTGGTTCCACCTGTTCTCATCAGGTTACCTGCTCTCCAAGGGGTGGCTCAAGGTTTCTACCGAGGTCCTTACCCCAGCCACCACCCTTCAGCCTTGGGGGAATTTCCAAGATGCTTGTTGGCATCTGCCCAGCTCCTTGCAGGTGACTCCCTTCCCTGCACCACAGGTAAGACAGCCACCATTGGGAGTCTCAGCTGGACAGTCTTTGCAATAGGCATCCAAGGCCTTAAAATATACATACCTGTTGACCCAGCTTTTCTAAATGAGCCTAAGGAACTAAGCATGAATATTTGATTTATTTACAAGATTAGGCATGAGAACATTGTTCATGAGAAAAAAAAAAAAACAGTGAAAACAATCTAAATTTTCAACCATAGGAAATTGTTTAAATAATTTATGGCACAGTTGTACATTGCCAGCATTATAAATTACATGGCAAAAGCATATTTAATAATATGAAATGAAAGTTGAAGACAATTGAAAATATCACATTGCAAAATGGTATTACTTTATGATTCTATTTATGATAGAAAAAAGTATTTATGTATATATACACAAACACACACACACAGACACACACATCTATTAGAAAGGGAAATAACAACCCTCTCCAGCATTCTTGCCTGGGAATCCTATGGACAGAGGAGCCTGGTGGGCTACAGTCCATGGGGTCAAAAAGAGTCAGACACAACTGAGCAACTGAGCACACACACATACGCATCTACAGAGACACAAAGAAAAGAGAAGAGCTATGCATAAAAACAAAATATTAGTAATTTCAGGATAGTGAATTATAAGAAATTTAAAGCATCTTCTCTGGATGTTGTCTACAAGAATGTTCAGTACTTACATTATAAGAATAAATGATACTCTACTTCTTTCTTTTTATTTATTTATTTGGCAGCATTGCCCATGAAGAATCTTAGTACCCTGACCAGGGATTGAACCTGTACTCCCTGCAACGGAAGCATGGAGTCTTAACCATTTGCCCACCAGGGAAGTCCCAAAGATACCCTGTTTATTAAAGTGACATCTTCCCAGACACAGGGCAATGGGCAGTGTCTCTCATCTGAGATATACCCAGGCAGGAGCTGGGAACTAGGGGCTGGGTGCTGGGGAACCACACTGCTTGGGAGCTGGCCTGGCCCAAGAGGGTCCTCCAGACCTCCAGGTGCCTAGGATTCAGCCAGGCAGGTGCCACACAGCAACCTCTGCTTATGCAACACATTGCAGGAAAAATGCTCTTGGAAGTCTGGCCTCAGCCCTGGGCAAACAGATCTGCCCACTCCTTGGCCTCATTACAGGCCATGATGGGACAAACCAGGACTCAGGCCTGGTGGTTGCATAAAAGAAGGATAAATGGATGGAGCTTCCAGTCATTGCATTCCACTCCACTGAGCAGGCGTATTCAAACTTCCCCTCCCTGACTGCTCAGCCCATACAAGCCAGGAGCCTTCTTCAGGAAGACTTCCAGACTAACCCCACCATGCAGTGTACCCTGAATGTCCCCTTCTCTAATTAATAACTAACATTTGTAGAGTGACTACCAGCTGCTTTACTTGTAACAATCTGAATACCCTGATGATAACGGTGTGAGAAGGTACTATAAGGATCTCACTACCAATGAGGAAATAGAGGCAGAGAGAAACTCATTCCCTAAAGTCATGTCTGACTCTTGCGACCCTATGGACTGTAGCCTGCCAGGCTCCTCTGTTCATGGAATTCTCCAGGCAGGAATACTGGGGTGGGTTGCCATTCCCTTTTCCAGGGAATCTTCCCGACCCAGGGATTGAACCCAGATCTCCTGCATTTCAGGCTGATTCTTTACCATCTGAGGCACCAGGGAAGCCCCTTCCCTAATGTCACAGGCTCCTAGATCTCAAGTCCAGGATTCAAACTCAGACGGTGTGACCCCAGAGCCACCCCTCAGAGATACCACACCTTATAGCCTCTCTGGCAGATGACTGATGTTACAGTCATGTTTCCATGATTTTGAGTTGCTCCCAGATTTTTCCTGGAAGACTGAATTCCTCCAGGGTCACCGAGAAGGTGCTGGATACCATGTTACTATTCTAACTGCAGGAGAAGTAGGGGTAGCCTATGGAGCTTGCTTCCAGCTGCTGCCACCACATCTACAGGTGACTGGGCAAGTCGTCTGATAAAACACCTTTAGGGACAAAACTGGGCTGGTGACTTGGGAAGCCTTGGAATGCATTAGATCTCGGTTTTCTGTAGCATTGAAGGCTTCTTGCTACTTCTCCACAGCATCTTCCCAAATGCCCGTTCAGCCCCGGGTACCTGGGGAGGGTCCAACTCTACGCAGGATCATGGCCCGCGTCCTTCCACTCCAGTGGGGAAGACAGATTAGGACAGAGAAAGAGCATGCAGCCCAGAGGCTGAGCCTCTTGGAGTCAGTCTCTTGGCTGTCATCTCTTTCTTCAGAGATTCCAGGCTGGATTCCAGGCCGGGATGTAAGAAGCCATTACCAAGTCTGGGCAAATCAGCACAACCGTATTAACAAATTATCTCCACATGGTGGAATTAGAAATGACTTTTTGTCATAGCTTTGCTTCTTTGCATTTTCTAATTTTCTGAAATGAACATGATTACTTGGGCAATTAAGTCATTAAAGGGAGCAAAAGTCACTGTCCTTGTTCTGTTCTTCGCAGGACTCTTTCCCCAGCCGTCTGTAGACAGCTATCTCAAGGTGCCCTCTACTATATGTGGCTTCCTCAAAGCCCCTTCTGTCCTTCACATCAACAAATTCCCATCACTGCCCTCTTCTTCCACACCCTCCACTGCACACTAATCTACTCAAAACCTTGCAAATGACATAGTGTTTCACAGGCCTGAGGCTGCTGGTCCCCCAAACCCTGGTTTCATGAGAAGTCATCTTTCCTGTCTTTGAAGAGGATGCCTAGAACCATGTCTCCACCTGGAATTCAGCCTCAATTAACTGCTGGACATCTGCAACCAGAGGTTCTAAACAACCACACTAGCAACACACCTTTAGTCCCACTCTTATTGCCACCCCCCACATGCAAACACCTCCTCAGTTTCTATCTCTGCCAGGGACACCATCACTGAGCTCTAGGTAGAAAAGCTGATGGAACTTTGACAGATGCTTAGTTTCTCCCCAGAAAAAAATTCAGTTAATAAGGCTGCTGTTCTTTTATTCAAAGTGTCTCTTGGGTCTTTCCTTCTTCTGTCTCCTCACTCATGCTCCTGGACTATGGCTGAGGTGTGGGACTAAATCTTCCTCATTTTTAAAAACATCTTTCATTTTATTATTTATTTTTGGCTGTGCTGGGTCTTCCTTGCTGCATGGGCTTTTCTCTAGTTGTGGCGAGTAAGGGCTACTCTCTAGCCGGTGGCTTCTTTTGTTGTGGAGCAGAGGCTTCAGTAGTTGCGGGTGCTGGATGCTAGAGAACAGGCTCAATAGCTGTGGTGTTCTGGCTTAGTTGCTTTGCAGCATGTGGAATCTTCCTGGATCAGGGATTGAACCCATGTCCCCTGCACTGGCAGGCAGATTCTTAACCTCTGCGCCACCAGGGAAACCCAAATCTTACTCACCAGGATCTAGCGTAGTCCTCAGCACACAGTATACTCTCAGTGTATCCTTTCCTGGTTGAATGAATGAATAAATGGGTATAAAAGAAATCTTTTATAACTTAAATCTTTTAGTTTTTCCCTGCAATCTTTCTTATATTGCTCTCCAGTTGAATCTCCCCAAATGGTGACTTGACCATGTGATTCCCCTCTGGTGCCTTCAATGGTTCCCATTCTCTGCAAGGGGAGAGAATTCTCTCTTCAAAGTCCAGCCCCGCTAGAGACACAGACGTAGAGAACAAATATATGAATACCAAGGGGGAAGGCGTGGGAGTGAGATGAATTGGGAGATTGGGATTGACATATATACACTATCAATGCTACGTATAAAATAGATAACTTATGAGAACTGACTGTATACAGCACAGGAAACTCTACTAAGTGCTCTGGGGTGATCTAAATGGGAAGGAAATCCAAAAAAGAGGGGATTTAGGTACACATATAGCGGATTCACCTTGCTATACATCAGGAACTAAAACAACATTGTAAAGCAGCTATACTCCAATAAAAAATAATTTTAAAAAATCCAGCCCCTCTTTCCTTTTCTTTATAAAGAATTTGCTGTCTTGTGCCCTGGGCTCTCCTCCAGCTATGATCCTGTGGAAGCCAGTGGACCTCGGGTGGGCCGTCTGTCCATCCCGGGCACTGCTGGGCAGCCTGGCTCCTTGGCCCTGCTGTGCTTTGTCAAACTGGAGTCTTCAGCTCAGCTGAAGGTGTCAGAGGTGTGTGATCATGAAGTCTCTGTGGTTTATAGTCAGGGTTTATTCCAGGAATGTTTATTGAGGGCCCACTATGTGCCAGACACTGCTAAAAGCATTTGCTCAAAGCTTCATTTAACCATTTCTAGAGTCCTTCCTATGTTTCAGACCCTGGGCTAGAATTGAGCAGACCCAGTCTTGACTCTCATGAAACTTACATTCTCATGACAAAGATAAAATCATTGACAAATTAGTAATTAACTGATTGTAGTTTTTGATTCATGCTATGTAGAAAGCAACACGGTGCTCTGACAGATGGCAACAGGGAGGACATCAGTCATTAGCAGAAGTAACTCAGACCATTCATGCATCTGATAGGCATTTATGGACCCCCTACTATGTATCAGGAGCTGTGCCAGGGGCAGGCAACAGTGAGGTGAATAAGATACAGTCTTTGCCCTTAGGGAGCTCACCCCTGAGAAGCCACATACATACCAGGAGAACCAATCCAGTCCACCCACCCACCCATTCCCACCTTCACACAAATATTTAACTTAGAGAAAAATAGCCCATTATTTGACTGAATTATCCTGTTACTTTTTTAGTCCAATCTATAAGCTTGTATAGGTCCTCCTCACTGTGGGTTGAAAGGCACATTTCACACAAGAGAAGGTGCCTGGGATTGCCTAAGATCAGAACAGAAATCTAACCTTTGTCTGCCTTTTTCCTCCTTCAACAGGGCACCAGTAGTGACTCTGCAAAGCATAGAGCTCTGTGAGGACACCTTCAGACCCCAGCGCACCCACGTGAGCCTGCAGCTTGTGACTGATCTCAGTGCAAAACCACAGGGGCCATGGTAGCTGGGAACTGCAGTCTCTAATGATGCCACTTGCTGGGCCTGTCCCTTGACCACGCTGAATTGCAGGCTCTCATCCATAACAGGGAAATAAGACCCATTTTATCTCTTTCTGTGGGTTACTGTCAATCAAAAACCATGAAAGTGCTTTGAAAAAGAAAAAGCAATATTCAAATTCAAAGGGTTAGAATTACCGTTTTTATTTTAACTGTGAGGGTTTTCAAGGTTCAAACAAAAAGGATTTTAAAGTTTTACTATTTAATAATGAAGTCAAGTGTATTAGAAGTTTGATAAAACACCATAGTTGAGTATGCTGTTTAATCACTAAGTCATGTCCGACTCTTTGTGACCCCATGGACTGTAACCCACCGGACCCCTCTGTCCATAGGCTTTCCCAGGCAAGAATACTGGTGTGGGTTGCCATTTCCTTCTCCAGGGGATCTTCCCAACCGTGGGGATTGAATCTGGGTCTCCTGCTTGGAAGGCAGATTCTTTACCACTGAGCCACCGGGGAAGTATAGCAAGCACTGTTCACTGTATACACAAGATCCATTTCTCCTCTTCTTCTGAGCTCACAGAACCCCCATTTTTTTCAGGAAAGAACAAAGCTTCCTTTCATCTGTTTTGATCTCCCCCAGACCCAGGGGATTATGATTTGTCTTATCAGTCATGGCAATCACCTTCCATTTGGCCAGTGATGGGTTTAAGGAGATTTCCCAGTTCCAGTCAGTGAGAAATAAGGGAAACTGTGACTTCTCTTTCGCAACTTGAAATACAATCTCAAAAGAAGAAAATCGGGGGACTTCCCGGTGGTCCAGTGGTTAAGACTCTGAGCTTCCACTGCAGGGGGACACAGATTCGATCCCTAGTCCGGGAACTAAGATCCCATATGCCACATGGCTTGGTGGAAAAAAAAAAAACAGAGAAAATCTTTTGCCTCTGCCCTGCCCTTCGTGAGGCCCTGGTGCCTGGAGGAGTAGCTTCTGTCTCCCAACAGTGAAGCAATGAGCACAAGGGCACAATGGAAGAACAGAGAATCAGAAGAAACAGGATTCTTGATGATGAATCCAAGCTACTGCAACCGTCCTCCTCCAGTTATAAGAGACAATGAAATGCCCTTAATGTTTGAGTCAGTGTTACTTGCTGCCAACTGCGTATATAAACCAGTACAATCTCTGATGAACGTAGCTTGACAATGTATTTCTATTTTGAATGTACGTACCCTTGAATTCAACAATTCTATTTATCAAGAAATCTCCCACAAATATACTCACACTGTGCTCAAATAGGTACTTTTGAGTCTATTAATTAACAACATTATGTATCTAACAATATGGTTAGACTGATTATGGTGCATCTGTAAAATGAAATATATGCTGACTCTAAAAAGACTGGCACAACCCTGTGTATTGGTAAGAAATTGTATTCTGGATATATTAGGTGAAAGAAGTGAGATTAATAATGGTTGAAATTGGGCAATAGTACATGGACATTTGTAATGCCATTTTTCCTTATAAGTGTATTGTGGAGATTTTTCCAAAATTAAAAAAAAAATGTAGAGGCAAGGGGCAAGAACATTAGTGTGAATAATATGACATTGTTTAAATGCTCTTAAATATACATATTTTAAATTAATTAATTTATTTTTTGCTATGCTGGGTCTTCATTGCAATGTGCAAGTTTCTCACTGTGGTAGCTTCTCTTGTCATGGAGCATAGGCTTCAGGTGCCCAGGGCCTCAGTAGTTGCAACACACAAGCTCTAGAGCTTGGGCTTGGAAGTCATGTCACATGGCCTTTGTTGCTCCCAGCATGTGGAATCCTCCTCAACCCAGGACCGAACCCACGTCCCTGCACTGGCAGGCGGATTCTCATCCACTGTACCACCAAGGAAGTCCTGCACACTTTTTTTTTAAGGAAATGTGTATATGAAGAACAGAAAAAGAATATCCATGGAAGGACACACCATAGACTGAAAAGAACAACTACTTGTAGGGAAAAAAGGAGGACTAGGGAGAGACTGAGTTTTCATATCTTTGTTCTTTTGAATTTTTTAAAAAATAATACATTATTCTAACACAACATTGCAACATTGTAAAGCAATTATACTTCAATTAAAAAATTAAAAGTAAAAATACTTTATTATATAATATATAATTATAATATATAAAATATATTGTATAATATAAATATAATTATATTATATAAACATATGAATAATAATATATAATAATTTATTTAAAAATAATTATTAACCAACACAAAATGTAAAAAATAGGTAGGTGATGGGTAGATAGGCAGACAGGCAGTCCACACCCTCACACTGTGGTCTCAAGTGCTACTTGGTGTTCAGGCAATAACTCTGGTCCCAATCTGACCTCTGACCCTTAAAAAGGTGATGGTAAGACAAGTAACCTGAGGCTGTCAAGGCCCCTGCCTGTGAGCTAAGTCTCTGCTTAGAATCAAGTTACGAAGATGTTGTGGACAAGAAAAATTTGGTGGTAGTGGATGCTACTGTCTCTATATGAAAAACAACACAAAACACCATTTCCAGCGGGGGGCTGGGGGGGGGGAGATTTTCTTCAAAATGTAATTTCATTGTAGACACTTCTTTAAAAGAAACATTTCTTTGTTGGACAGTGCTGGGTCTTAGTTTCAGCATGCAGGATGTTTAGTTACAGCATGAGAACTCTTAGCTCCGGCATGTGGGACCCAGTTCAGTTCTCTGACCAGGTATTGAACCTGGGGCCCCTGCATTTGGAAGCAGGGAGTCTTAGCCACTGGACCACCAGGGAAGTCCCCTGTAGATGCTTTTATGAAAAGCAAAAAAGCACAAAGAAGAGCTTAAAGATTCCTGATCCTACTCCCAGTAGTGATAATGTATATTTTGGTGTGAGAGTGTGTGTATTGATTGGCATGTGTGTGATCAGAAAATACATACCATTTTATAACCTGATTCTTTCCAGCTCACAAAATAAAGTTATTTTCCTACAGCATTAAATATTATTTTACAACATAATTTTTAATGTGTGCATATTGCTGCTATGTGATTTTCAATAACTTACTAATTTCCTATGCTGAACATTTAGTTGTTGTCCCACCTTTTTAGTGGCCATGTAATTATAAATCATGGTCAATGCTAACAATTTCTGATTTTACAAACATATAGTACAATATCCTTCCTTTCTTCAATAGATAACTATTAAAAGCAAAACAACCAGACTCAAACAAACAAAGTAATTATAAAATATCTTTTAAAAGATATTGGGTAAAATTCAAATGCACACTAGCTCATGATGTTAAAGAATTACTCTTGTGTGGTAATGGTCTTCTGATAGAGAAAGAAATGCTTCCTTATTTTTCAGAGATAAACACTGAAGTATTTAAGGATGAAACGCCATGATGTTTGTAATTTGCTTTAGAATATTTTAGCCAAAAAAATTAATGATGCAAATATGCAAAAATAGTACATTAAGCCTAAATTTGCCATTTTCATTTAAAAATATATCTTAAAAATGAAATTCTTCGCGCAAGGCACCAGGCTATCAATGTGGGATACAGATGTGAACAAAACGGACCCCTGTGGGACTCGGAGGAGCACACAGATTTTGGGGGAGCATGTTCCCGTTAGGAAGTCTCCGATGCAATACGACCGGTGCCTCCAGGACCTGCGCGAGCCTGACTTTCCTCATCCCCTCCACACCATCATCAAGGCAGGTGTGATTTTTCCAGGCCAGGAGCACGCCCGGTCGCTCTCGCCAACCCCGGGTTTCCCCGGGCGCCCAGAGCCGTCGGGTCCCGCCGCCCAGCGGAGCTGGATGCTCCGGCCTCACTGTCGGGGCGCCACCGCTCCCAGCCGGCTCAGAGGAACCCCTCACCGCTACCCTGTCCCAGGCGGCCGTTCCCCGAGGCCCGAGGGGCAGATCCTGGGGCCACCTCGAGGATTTCTCACACCTCCCCAGCCGCCCCCAGCTTTTCAGGCGATACCGGAGGGTGGGCGTGGGGCTCCTGGCGCATCCGAGACCCTCCCTGGAGGCCCTGACACGCGGCCGCCCGGCCCGACGCTGCCCCGCCGCCCCGCAGGGCGGGAGCTGGCGCTGCGGGTGCGCCCCGGCCTGCAGGGCAGTTGCGCAAGTTGAGCTTCGGCGGCTATAAGAGGGGCGGGCAGGCATGGAGCCCCGGAGGGATCGAGGAATCGCGGCGCCCAGCAGCGGCGAGGTAAGTGCCCGGCGCTCTCCTTTCTCCTTCTCCGCCGGTCTTTCTTGGCAGGCCACCCAGCCCAGCCCACCCGGGACCCTGGGGAAACTGAGGCGGGCGAAGGGCAGGGCGGACGGCTTGGTTCTGGATTGGGGTAACTTTGCACCAGAGTTCTAACCGGTGGGAAGGCAGCTGGGAGCCGGGGAACGCTAGCTTTGCGGCTGGGCTGTGCCGGCCCTCGGGGCAGCAATCAGCGCTCCAGGAGCCAGCCTGGGCCCCAGGAGACTGCCAGAGCCTCCAGCCCTGCCTTTGACATGCTTTAGAAATGGCCTTGAGCACACCCCCAAAGATCGGGATACCCCGCCCCCATGTGCAGGGGACGTGCGTTGAGTTTCTGAGGAGTGTGAGTTCTGAGGGTGTACAAGGAGTCTTGTTCTGTGGGTGAGAATTCAGGCACCATTTTCCAGCAGGGTTCCTGACTTGTGAATGCGAAGGACTGTATAAAACCCAGGCGATAGGATGGAGATGAGGAAGTAGGGGTGAGCAGAAAAACTGGGAGAACCTGAATCTCCCAAAGAAATTATGAAAGATCTCACTGCATCTGGCCTCAAAGTCATGAGAATTGCCTTTTACACTATGGATAAAATAGGGTTCCTTTGGGGCGACCAAACAGGGGATCCTGGGAAAGACCTGTTAAACTTTTCCCAATATAACCATTTCTGTAGCCAAAACTGATAAATGCACACTATTGGCAGGTGGGCCCCCGGGTGACACCTACCAGGCCTGCCATCTCTCCTGGCTTGGTTTCAATTTCATGGTGGATGGGTTTGCCTTCACACTCCAGTTTCTATAGCTTAAAGATGTGGCACTTTGGAAAAGTGAATTCTTAAATACAGTTTTTGATCCAAGTGACACTTGATGGTGGCCTGGTTGTCATTTGAGAATAGCAGCCTTGGAGGGGATGGGAAGATAGTCTGCAGGGGAGGCGAGGCAGAGGGCAGGGACTGGAAGGCACCACCCCAGGTGCAAGAGCTCAAAGACTCCCCAGGCTGTCCTCTGTCCAGGCTCTGGTGTTTGCTCTGTAGAGCCTAAGGTGGCAGTGCAGTGGGTAGCTAGGACCAGGTGGGACAGAGGATATCCAGTCTCTTCCCACCAGGACAGTGTGCAGAACCATATCGCTCTCACTCTAATGCCCTCCTGAGCAGGAAGGTCTTGCTGATCTTTTCTCTCATGTAGGCAGGGGGAGAAGGCATGAGAAAAGCAGTGGGTATGACTCGGTTCTTTCCTTTTCAAGCAGTTGAGGACATTGGGCAGAGGGGAACGTTTCCATGTTGGCCAAAGGAGCATCCCTCTCACATTTTGTACATCTTATGCCCAAAATAACTCTTCTTGGTATTTGGGGGAAATATTTTCCTCCCCCTCCATTCCAGGAAATGGCTCCAAGTGCCAAGGACAGAGCCAAGGAGATTGCAATGAATTCCTGCCCGTCAGCCGCAGGCGGATGCCTCTCGCATCTGAGTGGCCTGTGCAGGGTGTGGAGGTGACCGCTTGGGAGAACCTGGGTCTTTGTCCCCGCTCTGGCCTAGATGCCACTTAGGGGGACGTGGTGGTGGTGGTCAGTGGGAGTCAGAGAGAGATTAGGGCTCCAGGGATGGGGAATCCTCATGGTGTGTGTATCCTTCAACCACATGCATGTAATTGAAAGGAAAACCGAGCCAATTTCTCCTGCAGTCAGTCAGCCAGTAGGCCCTGTTCCCACCAGCAGCAGGAGTCCAGCGGTGACAACTCCCTCCTGGCCTGCCAGCGAGAGCCTTGGAATTCTTCTTTGTCCACACAGTTGTCTCAGAGAAGTAGAAAGAGAGGATGTTTCGGCTTAAAAACAACACACCTGCCGCCTGGACCCACGGAATCCTTTGCACTTCATGTGTGACAACAGATGTGCCTTGCTTCTCAGCAAACGGCATTTTACAGTCTTTCCTGCTCCATTCCTCAGCTCTCTGGAATGATCGGTGTCGATGCTGATAGCTCATCCATCCCACAGAAGATTTCATTCCCATCTGTGCATACACTGAGTTTGTACTCTGGGGTACTCCAGACTGGGTGTGCTAAGGAAGAAGTAGAGAAGCCCCAGAGAAGACAGGCTGGGCAGAGCAGAGACCTCTGGGAAGGGCAGGAGGCCGAGAGCGCAGTAGGAGCAGCCAGGCTGAGTGGGACCAAGCCAGGGAGTATCTGGGACAATAGTTAAGATGGAACAGAATTCAGGAAGCTGAAGGGAATAGGGGCCCATGTGATGCTAGAGGACACCTGTGCGGTGCAGGAAGCCATGAAAAGGAGATCAGGATTCTGCAGCATATTCTGTCTTCATTAAGAACGCTTCTTAGGAATTCCTGCTGAGCAAAACTGAATTCTAGATAGACTTTAAAATGGGAGCAGCCTAACCATCTAGAGGTAGGTTAGCTTCATTAGATAATGAAAACCAGAGATGGGAAATATTTCATTCATTCATTCCACAAATATTCAGTGAGGACCTACTCTGTGCCAAGGCCTTGGGGGAGATGCTAAACAAGTGACATATCCACCACTCCTGGACCCAGCAGACATCAATAACTGATCACGGCACCTTGTCCCTCTCATACTGGAGGGAGCTTTAGATTCCTCTCCACTCAGCACTCCAAGAAACCACTAAAAACTGATCTGAGTTGACACAGGAATTGAAACCTATTTTTTGTTTCTGATGAGATTAAATCTAAGGGTAGTTTCTGATGAACAGAAAAACTATAACCCTTGCACCCACATTCTGGCTACCAATTAAGTATGTTAACCTAATTTCTCAACCAGGCTCCTACTTGCAAATAAGAGAAAATCACTCATGCTAGCTCTGTGTTTTCAACTGTATATTGCAACCAACATTTAAAACCAGAATGGAGACTCTCCAGTGTGCGTCACCCATAGTGAAGATGAATTTCATTTCCTGACACTTGTTTTTCTTACAGATGTGTATCTATATGTCTCCTGGATGAAAAAATATATATTCAGAAAGTTGAAAACCACTCAAGTGAGCAGTATATGTGAAAGATTATCTCACCCTTAAGGCTAAGGACAGGGCGAGCCTAGAACCAACAAGGACAGGAACCAGAAAGAAGGTCAAGAAAAAGCACAAGCATTGACCATAATCCACACGTCCCCCTCCCCCAAGTGGGTAGATGGACCCTGGTCTCTCTTAACTACTCCATGCATGTGATGTCAGCCATAGCTACACTTGAGTTGCTGAGTCTTCATCAGAAGCAAACGGGACTCCTCAGAGCATACTTTAAATTCCTGGGAGAGATGTTAACTGACCCAGTCAGGACGTGGAGGAGGAAAGGGAAGAGAAAAGAGTATTCTGCTTCTCTTGCCCACTATTGTTCACGCAAACATCGCCTCCAGGATTTGTGTGTGTGTGTGTGTGTGTGTGTGTGTCCTGCACAGGGCAGATCCCCCAGAAGGTCCCGACCACCCATAGAATCAAGCCCAGGACCTTCTAGCTCTCCAGCCTCACATACACTACTCTTCTACCATATTGAATTCTCTCAAACCCACCCGTGTATCCCAGTTCCACACTGTCCCCTTGGCCTGGAATGCCCTGCTTGCTTCCCTCCCCCTGGGGAACTCCTGTCCTTCAGGTCTCAGGGCAAAGCTATCTCAGCTGCCCAGAGTCAGTCCTTTTCCCTATCCTCCCCCAGTTCCAGGTTCCTTCCCTTATAACTTTCACCAGATTGTATTAAAATGAGTTGTTTAAGCTTCTGTCTGTTCCACTGGATTCTGAAGAACTCAGAGGACCCAGACTTCTCTGTCTCCATCCCTTGTCCTTTCTCCATCCCCAAGTCCCTTCCTACTTAGAGTTAGGGAGAAAGGAATGAAGGAAGGCTGAGAGGGAAGAATTCAAGGGAGCCAACAGGCAAGATTTCTACAGGGAGAGAGAGGGCATAGACTGCCCAGAGCTTTTCCCTTAAAATGAATAGTAAATACCACATTCAGTTCAGTTCAGTTCAGTCGCTCAGTCATGTCCAACTATTTGCCACCCCATGAACCACAGCATGCCAGGCCTCCCTGTCCATCACCAACTCCCAGAGTTTACCCAAACTCATGTCCATTGAGTTGGCGATGCCATCCAACCATATCATCCTCTGTCAAATACCACATTACCTGAATTTAATTCTCACTAACAAACCAAAGATCACTGGAGTTGTTGTTCAGTTGCTCAGTTGTATCTGACTCTTTGTGACCCCATGGACCGCAGCACACCAGGCTTCCCTGTCTTTCACCATCTCCCAGAGCTTGCTCAAACTCAAGTCCATTGAGTCAGTGATGCCCTCCAACCATCTCATCCTCTGTCCTTATCTTTCCCAGCATCGAGGTCTTTTCCAATGAGTCAGCTCTTCACATCAGGTGGCCAAAGTATTAGAGCTTCAGCTTCAGCATCAGTCCTTCCAATGAATATTCAGGGTTGATTTCCTTTAGGATTGACTGGTTTGATCTCTTTGCAGTCCAAGGGACTCTCAAGAGAGATTACTGGAGAGAGGGGTATAAAAACCTGCTGGCTGGAGAAGAAGGAAGAGAGAAAGCTGTTCCGGGCCCCTTGCTTACCTCTGGTACCTTCTACAGGGAGAAGGCAGAGGAGTTTGCATAGCTCAAAGCTAGTGGCCTTTGCCAGCAAATATTTGTGACCTGGAGCTTTCCTTATCTCCCCCACCACTCTCTCCACTGCTGGAAGCTGGGGCAGGCCTGCCCTGGGCCCAGCTAAACTTCATGTGTGTATGTGTGTGTGTGATCTAGAGAAACACCTCCTGGCTTGACATGGAGGCCCCCACTTGGCCTGCTGCATCCCCCAGGACAAGAGGGAAGGTGAGGGAGCTTATGTCTGGGGGCCACCAGCTTCTTGAGGAACCAGGAGGCAAGCTTGTCTGTGGAGAAGGGGGTGCTTCAGGGAAATGCCAAGTGGGGGAACAAGGCCTGCAGTCAACCCCAGATGAACAGAGGGGGGCCAGTGTCCAGGACCCAGGTGAAGTCAGAGTAGGGGTCATAGGGGGGTCTCAACCTCATAGGCAAGGTTACACGAGCCTCTTCCATTAGCCTCAAGACTTTTTCTGTGATTACATTTCATTTTCCTGTGCTCTGCTGGGGGTAGAGGGTGGAACTCATTCACTAGTTTTTCTCTTTTCTTCCCCAGTGCCTCCTTGGCAGGGGATGCTGGTATACCTGATGGGGCGTGGTCAGGTCTTAATTCAAGGAGAAGAAAGGCAGTCTGCAGCACAGGTTAGCTGGCAGGGCATCTAGAGGATGCACAGAACAGAGTGGGTGGTGGGGGAGCCAGCGGAGTGGAGGGGAGACCTCAAGGTGGAGAGCAAGCCTCCCCCTTCATGAGCTGCACACACAGTCCAGCCACCCCCTACCCTCTCCCAGTAGTGACCCCTTCCTCTCCAGGCTCAACATTTCAGCAGTTCTTCTGAGAAAATGACAGCTCCTTAAACGTTTAAAACTTCTAAAGGGAAAAGGCTTTGCAGCCCAGGCAGAAGGCTGACACTTGCCTTTTTCCCTCATGACTCCTCCCACCTCCACTCTCTACTCACTCTCGTCAGTAGCTCCAGCCAGAACTCCTGGGTCTGTGTCTGAAGTACCCCCTCCCCTTTTTTTTCCTGAACTGAGACCCATCCCCCAGTTCCAGCTGTCAGCTGGACAGGCCCATCTGAGGTCCCACCAATACTAGTGAATCAGCGTGAACGCTTGTTCATCAAACCTCTCCTCATGCCTTTCCCAATTTCCAGCTGCCCCCTTCTTGTCACCTGGGCTGCAAGCCTAAGCCTGGAATGATCAGAGTGCCTCACTTCCACAGAAAGAAGCCTGGCCTCCCTGCCTGGCATTCACAGCTCCACCCCTCCCATCACACCTCCCATGCCAGCTGGGAGCCACCATTTTCCGAACCCTCTGCTGGGGCTTCCCCGCTCCTCCACCTTCACAAACACAATCCCACTCCACCATTCTCAGTGTGTGTTAGTCGTTCAGTCGTGTCTGGCTCTTTGTGACCCATGGACTGTAGCTTGCCAGGCTCCTTTCTCCATGGAATTCTCCAGGCAAGAATACTGGAGTGGTTGCCATTCCCTTCTCTAGGGGATCTTCCCGATGCAGGGATTAAACGCAGGTCTCCTGCATTGCAGGCAGATTCTTTACCATCTGAGCCACCAGGGAAGCCCCCACATTCTCAGGGCCCTTATTAAATGCCACCTCCTCCAAGATGCTTCCTCCGTTCCCTCACTGGAAATAACAGTGACAACGGCTAACATGTATTGGGATTGACCATGTGCCAGGCACAGAGCAAGCGTTTTCCATCACGTAACAGTTACGGGTGGGAATTATGATTTGTTTCATCCCCATTTTACAGCTAAGCAAACTGAATCTCCAAGAGATCAGCAAACTTTCCCAAGGCCCTATGCTCCAACTGAAACCTAGCTCTGCTGAGCTCTAGAGCTCATAGTTTTACTCATGACTCCCTCCCTTGAGTTATCCAAGGCATTTTATTTCTTTAAACATTCTTCCTTGCATTGTATTGATAGTTAATTAGGTAAGTTCTGAAACCTGTTGTTGAAGAGCATAACAGTTTTGTTCTTTACTTTTAACAAATAATATATGTAAGTAGTTGACAATGCTGAATACTGTGGTGTACTACCTGGACTTCCTGGGAAAACCACCAGTTCAGCCCCAACCATCCCCACTCCTGATCCCACTTTCCTGTGGTCGCATGTCTCTTTCATCTCTGCCTCTGGCCCACAGTGGGCCATCCATACATGTTAGATGTCAACCATCAAATAGATGCTGAGTAACTATTATGCTTCCAGTAGTCATGTATGGATTGAGAGCTGGGCCTTAAAGAAGACAGCACTGAAGAACTGATGCTTTTGAACTGTGGTCCTGGAGAAGGCTCTTTAGAGTCCCTTGGACAGCAAGGAGATCAAACCAGTCAATCCTAAAGGAAATCAACCTTGACTATTTATTGAAAAGACCGATGTTGAAGCTGAAGCTCCAATAATTTGGCCACACGATGAAAAGAATCAACTCATTGGAAAAGACTGATGCTGGGAAAGACTGAAGGCAAAAGGAGAAGGAGGAGACAGAGGATGAGATGGTTGGATGGCAACACTGATTCAATGGACATGAATTTGAGCAAACTCTGGGAGATAGTGAGGGATGGGAAGCCTGGCCTGCTGCAGTCCAAGGGGGCTCAAAGAGTCAGACACAACTCAGTGATTGAACAACAACAGCAAAACTATTATGTGTCCAGCACTGTGCTCAGGGAAGGTGTAATTGCTGTCCTGCTCTTACCAGACACTCCCCAAGAACTGAAAATCTCAGGCCACAGCCAGGCCTCACCCTGGTAGTGACGCTGAAGTGAACCAAAAAAGACTTGACGTCTGATCAAGGCTGATGTCTGTGTCCAGATGAATAAATTAATTAGCATTAAGTTTGGCCATGTTTAGCAGAGATCCAAAAGAACAGTGGCTTCACCAACACAGAGGCGATGTCTCTCACACACTCAGCACACGTCCAGAGATAGGTGGTCCACGCCAGTGTTTCGTCTCAGCTCCAGGAAGTGCTCAGGGACCTGGCCACCTCCAGCTGCCTGCGTCACCATTCACACAGTGAGGCCGTCATCCTCATGATCCGAGAGGCACAAGAACGCAGGCTGTACGTGCGTGCTAAGTCGCTTCAGTTGTGTCTGACTCTTTGCAACCCAATGGACTGTAGCCCACCAGGCTCCTCTGTCCATGGGATTCTCCAGGCAAGAATACTGCATGGGGCGCGATGCCCTCTTCCAGGAGATCTTCCTGACCCAGGGATTGAACCCTCATCTCTCACATCTCCAGCATTGGCAGGCAGGCTCTTTACCACAAGTGCCACCTAGGAAGCCCAGGAGCACAGACTACCGCATCCGTAATTCTGGCATCAGGATGGAGGAGGGGGCAGAAAAGGGAGAACAAAGGCACACAGCGCGAGAACTGCCACATCGTACTTCTGCTTGTATTCAGTTGGCGAGAATTGATCTGCATGGCCACACCACCTGGGAAATAAAGTATTTATTCTGAATGGCCACCTCTCTATCTAAACTTGGATGTTCTGTTAATTGGGAAGAAGGGAATCATCAGCCTCTAGCAAAAGGGTTAGATGTGTAGATAGGACTTCCCTGGTGATCCAGTGGTCAAGACTCCATGCTTCCAATGCAAGAGACTAGGGTTTGATCCCTTGTCAGGGAACTAAGATCCCACATGCCTCAAAGTGCAGCAAAAAAAAAAAAAAAATTATTTTAATTAAAAGGGTTAGATGTGTTGATGTGTGTGTGTGTGCACACTTGAGTATGATGTGTTATACATGTGAGCAAGTGGTTTCATGTTGTGTGTGTGGGTGGATCGGGGTCTCCTCATCACTTTGATCTCAGATGGGCCTGTTAACGTGTTCTCTCTGCCGCGACCCCAGGGAGCTCCCCTAACCTGGTCTCTCCTCTTAGGCAGGCTTACTCAGCAGCAGCTTCTCAATTCCACATCTCAAGGAACTGTGATTTATTTTCAGTGCCCACTGAAGCATATTATCCACGGTGATCGAGGGGGCTAGTAAAACTGTTTTTCTACTCAGGTATTACAAGGTGGCCATGACATGCGAGTGACTATGATCAGAGTTAATCTGGTAATAAATTCTCTCGGGAAGGAGGGTGTCATTAATACATAAATCCTAGAAAAGGTTACCACCCAATCTTGTGCCTCAGGGGGAGGACCCCGAAATACCAGGCACCCTCTTGAGATGCCCAGGGAAGGCAAGGGGCCAAATGCTAGATTAAGGGCTGCCTACAGGTAGTGTTGCCCAAGCATTTCAAGTTCTGCCAAGTAATTACACAATTCAAAAAAAAAGTTGACATTTTTCCCCTGTCCCCCACCTCCATCCCCCACCTACACCCTTACACACACACGTACACACAGCAGGCAGGGACTTTACAGGTGCTTTTCAATTACCCTTTGAGCCAAGTGATGTTATTTGTTCCATTTCACTGATGGGAACTGATGCTTTAGGGAATTAAATCTTGCCCAGAGACACTCAGTAAATAAGGGCGGAGCCCAGTGATGAAGTTTTGGTATCTAATCACTGGCTTCCACTTTTGCTAGGGTTTCATGGACTTGTGCTGAGGGCTTAGCAGTATTTATTTCCATTCCTCAAGCATTTGGTGGAAATGTTTACTCAGAGAATAAGGAGTTAATAGAGGTAGTGTTGACTTTTTAGGAGCCAAAACAAGCACAAAACCATTTGAAGTACCCTCTCTCGAATTACTTATATTTTTCATACATGAAATAGTTATGGGGGTACAATCTCTTAGCTTCATCCTAGAATAGAGCAGGGTGTTTGTTCCCGAGTGCCATGGTCCCAGGAACTGCCCTGGGTCAGACATTGGGGTGGCTTATAATTTGAGCTTTTCTCCAGGCTTCCCTTAAAGCCTGGAGAAACTGGTGGGGTGGGGCAGAAAGTGTTCCAGCTTTTCTGGCTGTGGCACCTTTGGCTGTGAATCCTAGCTTTGCAGCTTACTTGTTTGACTTTGGACAAGTTAGCATGTTTTCTTGGGTTTCACGTTTCCCCTTGGATAAAATTCAGATTAAAAAAAAAAAAAACCATACTTTTGATCAAGCATTATAATATAGAAATAGACTGCTTCTTTCTTTTTATGAATTAATGATTTAGTTTTGGTTGTGCTAGATCTTCGTTGCTGTGTGTGAGCTTTCTCTCGTTGCGGAGAGCCAGGGCGACTTCGTTGCAGTGCTCGGGCTTCTCACTGCTGTGGCTTCTCTTGTTTCAGGGCACAGGCTCTAGATGCATGAGCTTTAGTAGTTGCAGCACCTGGGCTCAGCAGTTGTGACTCGAGGGCTCTAGAGTGAGGGCTTAGTAGTTATGGCTCATGGGCTTAGCTGCTCTACCGCATGTGGTATCTTCCCAGACCAGGGATCCAACCTGTGTCTCCTGCATTGGCTGGTAGATTCTCATCCACTGTACCACCAAGAAAGTTCCAACAGCTTATTTATTTTCTTTTCTTGCTTGTGGGATATTAGTTCCCCAACCAGGGATTGAACCTGGGCCACCATGGTGAAATCACCACAAGTTCTAACCACTGTATCACCAGAGAATTCCCAAGACTGCTTACTTCTATTATAGTGTCAGAATATGAATTATACTTATATTGCCACCTATGGGCAGAAAATGTGTTACCTGTTTTTAATCAAGACCCAGATGAAGCAGAACACAAAAAGCAGAGATGAACTTTTCTGCCATCTCCAAACCTTCATGTTAATACCTGCTGACCCACGATCATTCTTTCAGGCTCATCAACACATACTTAGCATGGATCATTGGCCACAGACTTGGAGGCATTTAACTTGATTACCTTTTGCCTCATGTATCTCATTAAAACTTCACAGCTTAATCAAGGATCCGCATATTATGAATGTTAGAATTCACAGTTCCATGACTTTGGAAGTTTCAGACATCCTGCGTGAACACGGTGGGCTGAGTGTATGTGCTCTCTCTGGCCTTCAGATCTTTGCACCAGCTGCTCTCTTGGCCACTTATGGCAACCACTTTATACTCTTCCAGACACCTGCTTGGACTTCAATGCCCAGCTCAGGAGACTCCTCTTTCCAGGGAGCCCGCTTTGTAATCCCACAATATCTTGCCCTTCTTGCCGAGCTCTTTCTTAAATATATATATATAATTTATTTTTAATTGAAGGATAATTGCTTTACAATATTGTGTTGGTTTCAGCCATACTTGCAGAGCTCTTTCCTCCTGTATTGTTATGGCCTGTTTACTATCTCCCCTATTAAACTGGAAACACTTTGAGAGTAAAAAACATCCGTTGTTCACTGTGGCATCCTTGGTGCCCAGCACTGCATCTGACATTATTAGACCTTCTGTAAGTGTCTGTCAGAGTCAGGCTCCCAATGGGAGAGAAAGGAAGTAATAAAGCCAGTGGTAAATGCCATCATGGAGGTATCAGCACGCTGCTGTGAGAGAGTAATGAAGAGGACAGTCACATAATCTCTAATAATAGGGTAGTAATAGAGAACCTCTCACAACTCCTTTAAAGCTCTTTGACGCACATTATCTAATTTGATCCTCATAAAAACCCGGAGATAGGTACATTGCAGGGGATACAGGGGGAGTTTTTAGCGGTTATAGGATATGCCTGAAGTCCTGCAGCTATTAAATGGCTGGATTGAAACCAGACCTTAAAAGCCTGCCGTCCATCCGCTCATGCCCTGGCTCACTGCTGTGTGGTCTACAGCACACCTCACTGTGGTTTTCTTGATTCGCCACACCTCTCCCCAGGGGAATGCATTTCATTACTGTTATTTCTAGATAATGAATTGTCTTTGAGGAGATGATAGCTATGGCAGACAGCAAACCTCCTTGTTATCCGCATCCAAAGACGTGGATGCGGGTGGTAACAGAGCACATGGGTGTTCTCAGAGATCCAGCGACATGCCACATGTGGTTCCTTCTGTTTTCAGGCCCCAGAAGCCCATCCCGGGAAGGAAAATGCGCTGTGGACCCCTGTACCAATTCCTGTGGCTTTGGCCCTATCTGTCCTACATGGAGGCTGTGCCCATCCGCAAGGTCCAGGATGACACCAAAACCCTCATCAAGACGATTGTCACCAGGATCAATGACATCTCACACACGGTAGGGAGGGACTGGGAGACGAGGTAGAACCGTGGCCGTCCCGTGGGGGGCCCCAGAGATTGGCGGAGGAGGCTGTGCAGCCTCGAACAGGGGCCCCAGCAGCCTGGACGCCCCCCTAGCATAAAGACAGCTCCTCTCCTCTTCCACTTCCCTTGCCTCTCACCTTCTCACTCTCCTCCCTCCCAGACTGGAATCCTAGTGCCCAGGCCTAGAGGGAGTCACAAAGGTCCCCGTGTCCCCTTGGCAGGTGGCCAGAACCCCAGCAGCTCTCCCTCTGGGCCTCCATCTCATTTCTAGAATGTTTTAGTCGTTAGGCATTCTTCCTGGCTGGTAGCTGAGCTCTGACCCTGCGGAGCTTCTCCTCATTACTGCCAGCCCTGCCCATCAAGCCCTCTTCAGATACAACCCTCTGTGTTTTTGCAGACAGTTATCAATGTCTCTTGGGGCATTTTTTTCTGAGGTCCACAAGCTCAGACCTGCAACCACAAATGAGGTCTGTATTTAGAAGGAGGGAGATGAAGTGTGAGTTCTCACCCTTCTGTTCTCTGTAAAGACTTAAGCTAGTCAGGTTCCTCAAGGTCTTTGAATCCCAGTTTCCTCATCTAAAAAATGAAAGTGGGAAAGTGTTAGTTGCTCAGTCATGTCCAACTCTTTGAGACTCCATGAACTATAGTCTACCAGGCTCCTCTGTCCATGAAATTCTTCAGGCAAGAATACTGGAGTGGCTTGTCATTTCCTTCTCCCAACAAGATCTTCCCAACCCAGGGATTGAACCTGAGTCTCCTGCATTGCAGGCGGATTCTTTACCATCTGAGCCACCAGGGAAACCCTAAGACCTTGTGAAGACTATTAAGATAGTCATCTAGACAACAGCACTATCTTAATAGTCTTCATAAGGTCTTCATGAGACTAAATTAGATAAAGTAAGTGACCCTCCCTGCATACCCTTGCAGAACCAGAACTGTGTGTGCCCTCTTCCAAGGTTTTCAGTCATGACTTTTGATAGCTTCCCACATTAAAAGTCAACTTGTTAACCTGCATGGAGCAATCTGGAGACTTCCACATCTGACCACTCTATATTTCTAACAGTGGCTTTGGGCAGCCAGGGAGCAGTTAGGTGGTCAGAAGCGGGGACAGATCAGAAATAGACAGTATCTGCATTTCCTAGAGAAAAGCCCTTAAGTTCCTTGCTTTCAAAACAGTCATTCAGCAAGCTGGACACAATAGACCCAGGGAGCCCCAACCTGTGTGGTGCCGGGATTGATTGCTGTGGGCGGCGGGGGAGGGGAGAGCCCCTCCTGGTAACCAGGGTTACCTGAGCAGGGGGCATCACTGGGGTAATGGCCTGAATCCCTTAGGGAGTGAGACTTCCTGGAGAATCTGACTGAGAGGGAGGAGTCTGCTTGGGGTGGAAGAGTTGGGGACAGGGCATGTATGGAAGACCTCAGTGCCTGGGGAAGAAACTCAAGTAAGAAACAGGGAATCATGGCTGGTTCTATAGCAGAGTCATCTGGAAAAGGGAACAACCTTCAAAGGCTGGTCTGGAAGCCAAGGGCAGGGTGGTTTGGGAAGGGCAGAAAGACAGGAGCCCAAGAGACCAGCTTGGAAGCATGGTGGCCACATGGGCACAAGAAATAAGGGCCCAGGGAGGATGGTGTGGAAGGGGGGAAGGAGGCACCTCCACACTCGAGGGAAGGGTGGAGTGGGGGGTTCTGATGAGCTGCCCTCTCTCCCACTGAGCTCTTACTCTCTCCTTCCTCCTGCATAGCAGTCTGTCTCCTCCAAACAGAGGGTCACTGGTTTGGACTTCATCCCTGGGCTCCACCCTCTCCTGAGTTTGTCCAAGATGGACCAGACATTGGCGATCTACCAACAGATCCTCGCCAGTCTGCCTTCCAGAAATGTGATCCAAATATCTAATGACCTGGAGAACCTCCGGGACCTTCTCCACCTGCTGGCCGCCTCCAAAAGCTGCCCCTTGCCGCAGGTCAGGGCCCTGGAGAGCTTGGAGAGCCTGGGCGTCGTCCTGGAAGCCTCCCTTTACTCCACCGAGGTGGTGGCCCTGAGCCGGCTGCAGGGGTCTCTGCAGGACATGTCGAGGCAGCTGGACCTCAGCCCTGGGTGCTGAAGCCTTGAAAGGCTCTCTTCCAAAAGTCCAGGGAAGAAACCTGAGCTTCTGGCTGTCTGCAGGAGAAGAGAGCCTGTGTGGGCATCCTTTATGCAGGCCAGCAGGCCATTTCTCTCTCGCTCCTCTCAGCTGCTCTTCCAGAGGCAGAAAACTGCAAGGCAGGAAACCAAAGATATAAGTACAGGTTCCATGCCCACCAAGAAGGGGGACCCATCCAGCAAACAATAGACCGGAGCTGGGATTTTCACAGCAGTCTTCCTCCCTGTTCCAGCTCCCTCTCACTGCATGCTTCAGCATGACCTGGGGTGATTTCAGAGCCTTTGGACCATCAAGCAAGATTCCCTCTGAGAATCCAGGGAGCATCATGAAGGCTACAGGCACATACAGCTGGATATTCCCACACAACACATGATGGAAGCATCTATTTATTTATTATGCATTTTATTCTGGATGGATTTGAAGCAAAACACCAGCTTTTCCAGGCTCTTTGGGGTCAGCTGGGGTAAGGGATGCTACTGGGGTGTCCAGCGACAGGCATCGCCAAGGCAAACCCATTTTGAGAGGGCTCTCGAGTTTGTTCTCCGGGGACTGGCTTTGCTTCTACTGTGACTGACTTTAAATTACAGTGTTTGCAATGGCATTGCTCTGAACGGATCTCGAAGGACCAAGTTATTTTAAAAAGAAGAAGATGAGTTTTGTCAAGTGTAATATATAACTGGGTATACGTGGGGGTGAGAAATGTGTTGATGGGAGGGGGGAAGATCTAGAATGTGTTTTCTGAATAACATTTGTGTGATGGACTCTTTGGATGGGGTGAGGTCATCTTCTCATCTTTGTGGTTTTCATGAAGAGGAGATGACTCCTTCGGGGGGATGTGGGGGTTTGCCAACCATCCATGGATGGAGTGGTGGGGGCACTGAAGCTGAAGACCGTCAGGGTAGTGGTGAGCTCTGGCCTTCTCTGACTGTTAGAGAGTGGTCTTGCTCATCAGGAAGTGAGGGCCCCACATCGGAGATGGTGATCCCCAGAGCAGGGGTCCTCGGTGTGAATGGTCTGGGTTGACCCCACATTGTGTTGATAACATGGTAGTGACCTTCTTTGGGATTTGCATGCTCACCCAAAGCAAGGCCATGTTTCCCATCCGTTTGGGAAGGATTTTTATTCCAGTGGGAGAGGGAAGTCTTCAGGAAGTCTGTGGGCTTCAGGGGATGGTCCCTAGACCTGGGTCAGCAATGGGTCAGTTGAGGCCCAAGACCCCAGGACCAGCCCCCAGGATCCTCCTTCTCACTAGTGGTCATGTGCAGTAGAACAAAGGAGGAGGCTTGGGTTTCCCACCATCCTGCCATTGTGATGCAGCCATCACACAATAGGAGGTGGATCAGTCCAAGGAAATTGGAATCTAAGCAACCAATTTTAAGACTGAGCACCTACTTGTGCTCAGCCCCAACTGGTGCTATGGGCTGAGAAGCTCACCAAATAAATATTAAAATGCAAGCCCTCCCCTCAGGGACCTTGCATTTCAGATCGTAGAATCCCACTCACCAGCGTGCAAAGGCTGCCGTTTCACCATGGCAACAGAGCAGCTGAGACAGTGCCGTCCTCAGCAGGTGGGAAATGCTGAGCTGTGGAGGGCAGTGCCCAGGGGCCCACAGGCTAACTGTGCTTGCACTAGGTAGCATTTTTACTTTTCAGGGCACGTCAGCATCTATTACTGTGATGCCACATCCCTTTGAAGCGGGATAGCTAAGAATTTAATAAGAAGAAAATACCTAAGACCATAACAGCAGGTAGAGGGCAGGACCAAGACTAGAATCCAGGCCCTCTGACCTCCAGAGTGTCCCTTGAGCCAGGTGGTAGTCTCTGGAGACGTGAACACAGTAGGGCAGGGAGAGCAGGAGTGTTTCCTGGAAGAGAGGGGGCCTGAGGCCAGTTTTGCAGGCGGTGAGGGAAGTGAATTGCCTGGAGGGAGGAGGCTGTTTTGTTTGAAGCTTCGGTCTGAGACACCGAGGGGAGGCGATAGGGTGAGCAGCTAGTTATAAAGAAAGGCAGAGAAAGGAAAGATGGGAGGGAAGGGTTATGCTGAAGCAGACTTCAGGGGCAAAGACGTTTGCTACTGAAACATATAAGGGTGAAAGTTCTATAACGAGACTGAGGTGATGGGCAGAGTCAGATCTGCTCGAGAAGACATGTCCCGATGATCACAGTCCAGTCAGGCCGGGATGTTTTAAGCCTTTTGCTCACAAAACCTGGCATGGCACTAGGGCTTGTTCCCAGAGTGCGAAACTTCCAAAATGTAAACGATTGTGTTTTTCTGTAACTTAAAACAATTTTTTTTTGTTCCAAAAAGTCCAAATAAATGACCTTTGCCCCTTGGTCCTTGTTTTTGGTCATCCGCTGTGGAGGGGCTCCAGAAGGGCTGCCTGTGTGTGACAGGGCACTGCCTGGCTGGCTCCAGTCCATCCCTGGGATCAGCTCTGCCCGGGCTTGGCCATAGCCGGCTACCAGTTATTCAGGCTAAAGGATTCCCCCAAAGCCCAGAGCACTTGCTGCACCAGAGGCTATAGCGATCAGCCTTTGAGAAAAACCAAGCTCTCCACTATTCCAGAAACAAAAACTGAGAAAAGAGCGACCACAACAAAACCATACATAAAAACATGTGGCCCAGTAACGGGCCAGGTACACAGACTGGAAAAGACCGGACTTGTCTTGTCCAGGACATAGAGCACAGACACTCACCTCTGTGGTGCAGTTTGGACTTGAGAGTTTCAAAACTCAAGCCCCGAGGAGGACCCAGGGGCCGGCCCATCAAAGGCAGTCACTTCCACAGGTGAAAAATTCCTCCTCCAAAAATTGCTGATTTCTCTGGAGAGTTTAATGAGATAATGACCTAGCAGAGTGTCTGCCTTAAAACAGATTTAAGTGAATCTTCTCTTCACATCACAATTAGCTGCTGCTGCTAAGTCGCTTCAGTCGTGTCCAACTCTGTGCGACCCCATAGATGGCAGCCAACCAGGCTCCTCTGTCTCTGGGATTCTCCAGGCAAGAATACTGGAGTGGGTTAGCAGCAGGCTTTACATGTCAGTGATCCAGGCCCAGGGAACACACTCGTGCAAACCCACCTCCACTAGCTTGGATCAGGGAGGAGAGTGGGGAGCATAGCTCCTGATGGCAGGGAGGCTACAGAAGTGGGGCAGTCAGACGTGGCTGGAGCAGCCTAAGTGGACCACTTGGCAGCTTGGGGAAGTGTCTGGCCTCTCCTGGTCAGACTGGACAAGAGTCCTTTAGCTAGGAATGACAGAAACCCTAAGGCAAACCAACTTAAACAAAAAAGAAAATTTTTGGCCCACATTGCTGAGAAGTCCAGACCTCAGTCCATCTCTTACAACACTTTCCTCAGGGACCTGGAAGGTGCTATGCCATGACCCACCCCCCTTTCCCTCCTCCTGAGAGGCAGCCTAAGAAGTCTGCCCACCTCCAGCCAGCAGCTGGGGAAGCCAGCCCGCAGTAGCAGGGGTCTCTGGGCAGAGGCCTGGGGATGACACTCCCTCCTCTGTGAAGTGACTCCCAGGGTCAGAGAAGAAAGGCCTGTTCTTAGAGCTGTTCCAGAACATTCTCCCTCCTCAGGCATTCTCTCGTGCTCCCCTGAGGTAGCAGCTCATATCTGCCAAACAGCTGGCAGAGTCTGGGAGCAGTGACTGGTGGCCGTGTTCAATCTCCAAAGGCAAGACTTTGGCTGAGTCTAGTGAGAAAAACCTGCGAGCAGCCCAGGCGGGCCTTCTGAAGACCTCAACCCAGAAACTTTCTGTGCAACAGCACACAACCAAAAAAATCACACCCTATTTTTCCAAAAGGAATTTAGAGCAATTTATTCCTAAATTTAGGCTTTTAACAGTCTAGTGACATCTGACCACACAAATCTATCTGGGTTAAGTTCACCAGTGGGGTGCTTAACCCTTTGGCAATCTACTTAACCTCTCTTGCAAACACACTAGTCACTTCAGTCCTGTCCGACTCTGTGATTCTATGAACTGTAGCCCGCCAGGCTCCTCTGTCCATGGGGTTCTCCAGGCAAGAATATTGGAGTGGGTTGCCATGCCCTCCTCCGGGGGATGAGGACTGCAGTAACAGACACAGTGGATGCCCTCAGCCCACTTCTGAGTTCAATGCAGCTGTGCCGAGCAGCTGAGCCTTACATAGCCCTCCCTGCCTCGCTCCACACTGAAGCCTTAGTCAGCCTTCTCAGCTCACACAGGTCAGCCTGAAGGTGAGAGTGAAGACCTCAGAGAAGCAAACCTCAATCAGTGGGGCGCGGGGGCCAGCCTCCTACGGTCCGCAGAAGCAATTCTGAACTACCTTCTACCTGGATTGAGGCCCTGGTGCTCACACCAGTCACCACATCAATAAAGCACTCTCAACACCTTTTCCTCCTTCCACATCTCAGTCCCTCCTGCCTCACTCTTGCCTCCAAAATACATTAAATACACCTCCTGCACCAAGAGCTCCGGCGCTGCTTTTGGAAGAACTCAAAGTAAGACAACTGCGGAGCGAATGGAGTGGATTCAGATCCTGGGAGAACTGGGAAGCAAGGTTCTGGAGAGGCGCAGGAACCACGCATCTGCACTCAGAGAACCCTGGGCCACCCCGGGGAACAAGGCTAAGTGAGAGGTCCTCAGGAAGAAGGGACTCCACCTCAGGAAAGCTTGACTTGAGAGAGTATGGACAGGAAGGGGAATCCACTAAGAGGGAAGGATTACAAGATTAAGAAAGAAGGAAGGCAGGGAGGGGAGGAGGGAGGAAGGAGAGGAATGAAAAGAGGAGAAATATATAAAGTTAAGTATCACCTGTCTTAGCGTGTCCAGGATGCTATAACTAAGTACCATAGTCTGGGTTTCTGGCTCAGTGGTAAAGAACCCACCTGTCAATGTAGGAGATGCAGGTTCAATCCCTAGGTTGGAAAGATCCCTTGGAGAAGGAAATGGCAACCCACTCCAGTATTTTTGCCTGGGAAATCCCATGGACTAAGGAGACTTGCAGGCTTCAGTCCACAGGGTTGCAAAAGAGTCAGACACGACTCAGTGACTAAACAACAACATAGTCTGGGTGGCTTATAATTAACAGAAATTTATTTCTCACAGTTCTGGAGGCTAGAAGTCCAAGACCAAGGTGCCAGCAGATTTTGTGTCTGGTGAGGGCCCCCTTCCTGGTTCATAGACCACATCTTTCACTGTGTCCTCACATGGCAGAAGGGGCTAGGGGTTCTCTGAATTCTCTTTAATAAGGACACTAAGCCCATTCTTGAGGACTCCACCCTCACAACCTAATCATCAGGCAAAGGCCCCAGCTTTTAACACCATGACATGGCACTTGGATTTAACATATGAATGTGGGGGAGGGGGGACACAGACATTCAACCCATGGCATCACCTGATGATAACTGGCTGGAGGGACAATCAGGCCAAATCAAAGGAGTCTCAATTGTTGAATATTTTCTGGGTAAAATGTCTTCTTACAAAAATAGGAGCTAATATTGGCATTTCTTCCTTCCACCGAACCCTCACAGCCTCTTTGCTCCTCTGCACTAGTTCACAGGGAACCCTTTTTCATGGCTTTCACGGCCAGATCCCACTCTAAGGAGTGAGCTTCTGAGGGCCGGCTCACCTTGCTCAGTGCCCGGCTATAGTGTCTGACACAATGCAGGCCTCCCGTTCCTGCTTGGTGACCAAAGAAGTTGAGGCTCTCGTATACCAAGCCCATTATTTACATGTAAACCAATTCTGCAAAAAACCTGAAGACAGTCCTATCCTTTAAATTAGAATTTTCATTAGAATTCTGCTCACTCTGAATTTGCTCAGCAAACTTCTTTTTGAGTTCAAAGATAGAGATCTAAACCAACTGTGAAAGACTGCTTTGAGGCAATGGACAGAAATTTGACTGTGGATTCTGTTTTAGATGATGACAAGGAATTCTTATTAATTTTCTTAGCTCTGATGATGGCGTGGTGATTAATTATTTTTTAAAGTTTTCTTATTCATTAGAGAGTCAAACTAAAGTAGTTTAAGGTGAAATACAGTGATACCTGGGATTTATTTTAAAATACTTCAGGAAGAAATATATCCTTCTATTTATTATGTATGTATATACATATGTAAGTGTAGTGTGTATATACATATACATGAAGTTAAATAAGCAAGCTGTGTAATAATACATTATGTACATATGCATGTATAGTATGCATATATATACATATGAAGTTACATGAACAAGATTAGCACAATGCTGATCATTGTTAAAGCTGGGTGGTGTGTACATAAGAGTTCATTACACCAGGTCCTCTACTTTGGGGTAAAATTTCCAGAATAAATATTTGCAGGGGAAGGGTCACTCAGCCCAGTCCCTCCACTGCCTGGGCATCTGCATTCTTGGAAGGAAGGAGGTGGTGGAGAGAGGAGGGAGAGTGAGGGTGCCACGTGGGGCCAAGCTGCATTTAACGTCATATGTGATGTCACAACCTGGCAGATGTCCCAGGGCCTGGGGGGAATGGAAGACTGTCAGAGCAGGTGTGGAACACTGACTAAAACAGACATTTAGCAAATCAAACAAGGAGAAAGTGGTTAAGAGCCAGCTGAAGACGCTGGCAAGGCAAGTTCTGATGCTGGTTAAAAAAAAGAAAGAAGAGCAGAAATCAGGGCTGTGAGCTCTGCCCCCTCCTTGCTGGGCCCCAGTGTGCCGAGAAAGCCGTGAGCCTTCCCTTCCCCTCCCCCAGGGAAATCATAGTCCTCCCTCTGTTCAGTTACTCCTCCATATTAAACATACTATATAGAGTGAAGCCCTCAGCCTATTTGTGAAGGAAAACGGGATTCTTGTCTCTTTCCCAATTAAGTTATCATTAAAAAAAAAAAAAAGATTCACCTGGAGAAGGAAATGGCATCCCACTCCAGTATCCTTGCCTGGGAAATCCCATGGACAGAGGAGCCTGGAGGGCTACAGTCCATGGAGTCGCAGAGTCGGACACAACTGAGCGACCAAACCACCAGCAGAGAGATTCAGATGTTTTGGCACTTCATATAAGCCAACTGCTGCTGCTGCTACTAAGTCACTTCAGTCGTGTCTGACTCTGTGTGACCCCATAACGGCAGCCCACCACACTCCCCCATCCCTGAGATACTCCAGGCACGAACACTGGAGTGGGTTGCCATTTCCTTCTCCAATGCATGAAAGTGAAAAGTGAAAGTGAAGCCGCTCAGTCGTGCCCAACTCTTCGTGACCCCCTGGACTGTAGCCTACCAGGCCCCTCCATCTATGGGATTTTCCAGGCAAGGGTACTGGAGTGCGTTGCCATTTCCTTCTCCAATATAAGCCAATTGGGGGGTCACTTATGTAGAACGATCCAAGAAAGCTAATGAATAAACTCTTGTTCAAAACAAACAAGTGAGTGAGTGAAAGTCGCTCAGTTGTGTCCGACTCTTTGTGACCCCATGGACTCTACAGTCCATGGAATTCTCCAGGCCAGAATACTGGAGTGGGTAGCCTTTCCCTTCTCCAGGGGATCTTCCCAAACCAGGGATCAAACCCAGGTCTCCCTCATTGCAGGTGGATTCTTTACCAGTTGAGAAAAAATAAACAAACAAAACGATTCTTCATCCCAACCGTCAGAACCTTGTCCCTAGGGCTCTGCATGAGGTCACAGCCCTGGGGAGGTTCATCCCTTTTCCTTTAGACCTGTGCCCCGCCCCGGTACACTCCTCACCCCCCAACACACACCCACACCTTCCATATAAGCTTCAGGAGATTCAGGGAGTGCAGAGCGGGGCAGGCCCTGTTTGGAAGGTGTGTTTCCTGACGTCCTTGGGCCGAAGCCAGGCCCTGGGCACTCAGGGCTGCCAAACCTCAGGCAGGGCCTTCCTGTTGAAAACGTGTGTTTCATCCCAGGCAGAAGGGCTCCAGAAATATCACAGGTCAGAAAACCAGTCCTGGGGACTTCCCTGGTGACCCAGTGGCTAAGACTGTGCTCCCAATGCTGGGCGGCCTGGGTTCGATCCCTGGTCAGGGAACTAGACCTCACACGGCACAACTAAAGATCCCACATTCCACAACTATTATAAGACCTCATGCAGTGAAATAAAATAAACTGAAAAAAAGCCACCACCACCAGCAATTCTGAAGTTGCCTTGCTGCTGCTGCTGCTAAGTCACTTCAGTCGTGTCCGACTCTGTGCGACCCCAGAGATGGCAGCCCCCCATGCTCCCCCATCCCTGGGATTCTCCAGGCAAGAACACTGGAGTGGGTTGCCATTTCCTTCCCCAATGCATGAAAGTGAAAAGGGAAAGTGAAATCGCTCAGTCGTGTCCCACCCTTAGTGACCCCATGGACTGCAGCCTACCAGGCTCCTCCGTCCATGGGATTTTCCAGGCAAGAGTACTGGAGTGGGTTGCCATTGCCTTCTCTGGAAGTTGCCTTGACAGCCCCTTTTTTGGCCATAATTCCTGAGGGAACGCCAACCCTCACAGCTTCACCTCTTCCGTTTATAAAATGCATGTATTCGTCTGAGGGAGACCCAGCAGGTGCAGCACGAGTCACAGGAAGCAGAGCCTCCCCACCCTCCCGCCAACCCCAGTCACAGAAAGGGAAGCCCCCTCCCTTCCTCATGTGAGCTTGGACCTTGGTCAACACGAAATGTGGAACTGACCTTCAAAACCCACAAATTATTTGGAGATCATGGAAAACAGCCCAGGAATCTCCTTCCACACTTCAGGAAGGAGGGATTGATGACCGTCCTATCCTTGGGGCGGTGTGGCAGAGTGTTTGCTATTTATCTCATGTATTGGAAAATGCTACCAAGGCCCAGGTGGCTCAGTGGTAAAGAATCCACCTGCCAAGCAAGAGACAGATTCGATCCCTGGGTTGGGAAGACCCTCTGGAGAAGGAAATGGCAACCCACTCCAATATTCTTGTCTGGGAAATCCCATGGACCGAGGAGCCTGGCAGGCTACATTCCATAGAGTGGCAAAGAATCAGACACGACTTAGCAACTAAATAACAACAACCAAGGCTTAGAGGTATCACAAGACTTGCCCAAAGGCTCCCATTTGAGGAGTAGAACCTGAGTCTTCAGACTTGCAACACTCAGGTTGGACATACCTACAGTAGTCCCCCCCACTCCGCCCCTTATCAGCAGTTTCCCAAGATTTTAATTACTTTCAGTCAACTGGGGTCTGAAAATACTGCATGGAAAATTCCAGAAATAATTCAAAAGGTTTAAATTGCTCACCATTCTGAGTAGTGGGATGAAATCTCTTGCCCAGGACATGAATCATTCCTTTGTCCCAAGTATCCTCTGATTAGTCTCTTAGTAGCCATCTCAGTTTTCAGATCCACAAGTATTTAAATGCTTGTGTCCAAGGAACCCTTGTTTTACTTAACTATGGTTCCAAAGTGCAACAGTAGTGATGCTGGCAATTCAGATATGCCAAAGAGAAACCGTACAGTGTTTCCTTCAGGTGAAAGTTCTAGACCTAATAAGGAAAGGGAAAAAATTGTATGCTGAGGTTGCTAAGATCCGCAGGAAGAATGAATCTTCTACCCACGGAATAGTGAAGAAGGAAAAAGAAACGTGTGCTAGTTTTGCTGGCATACCTCAAACTGCAAAAGGTATGGCCACAGTGAAAATTTGGTGCTTAGATAAGATGGAAAAGGCATTAAATTTATACAATAAGATATTAATATTTTGATGATGAGAGAGACCATATTCACATAACTTCTATTAGACTATACTGTTAAAATTTTATATGTTATTATTAATCATTGTTGTTCATCTCTTACAGTGCCTGATTTATAAATTAAACTTTGCCATGGGTATGTATGGATGGGAAAAAGCATAGTGTACACAGGGTCCTGTACGATCTGTGACTTCAGGCACCTACTCTGGACCTTGGAACGTATCTCCTTTACCCTGCCTCGCCTTGCCTTTCCTGTGCAGCTGAACCAGAGCGCTGAAACCATGTCAACAAGAATCGTTCTCAATCTCTCAATTCTGCTTCCTTCAACATTGGCATCATTCTTAGATTGGTAGCAAAGGTGACCACAAAAACTCCAGGCTCCTATATTCCAGTTTGGAGGACCCACCCAAAGAAGAGACCATCTTCCTAATTATTCTAACAGAAGCCCCAGGACTTACTGTCATTGGCCTGGCTTGGATCATGTGCCCTTTGCTGAGCTAATCACTGTGGCCCAGAAGATACAGTATTCTGATTGGTCAGATTTGAGTCATTCCAGAAAATGGGGAAGAAGTCAATCTTAGTTGGCATAAGGGGGGTTCTATTATCAAAAAGAGAAACAGGAATGGACTTTAGGAAGATAGAAACAATAGATGATCTCCTCCAGGAATGCTCTGAGCATCTCTGTCCTGGCTTCTCTGATTCCTGACAGCCTTCCAGAGCCTTGTTCCAGTTAGGATTTCTTTCTGAGAAAGGGAAGAGGGGAGACTCACTTTGACCCCTTACTTTTTGTACAAAGATCTAAAACCATCTCCGACTGGCTCTTAACTTCAACTATGTGCTGTGCTGTGTCGTGTCCAACTGTTTGTGGCCCCATGCACTGTAGCCCACCAGGCTTCTCTGTCCATGGAATTTTCCAAGCAAGAATACTGGAGTGGGTTGCTATTTCCTACTCCAGGGGATCTTCCCAACCCAGGGATGGAACCTGGGTCTCGTCTTTTTACCACCAGCGCCACCTGGGAAGTCCTTTAACTTCAATTACATAGCAACAGATAAAAAATAGCCTTTGACCCCAGGCTTAGAAAAACGTGGAATGGTTGTTTTTGGTGCTGAAAATTTCTCCTCTAATGGGGAACATTTTCTTATCAGTTATACTGAACTGAGCCTTGACATGAAGTGATGCAAGTTGTCATCGCTCTTGTTGGGGTTATTTTATTGGTCTCTCTGCTCTTTCTGGGGTCACTCTTTTCCACTGGGAAAATTGGTTCCTTTTTTCCTCCCTTATAATGGAACTCCTGCTGCTGACACTTTATATTGTAAGGTACGGTGGTTCTGGGCACATTACGATAAGCATGATGATCAGTAATGATCCTTTATAGGGGAATAGCTTCTTGACATCTGGAAAAGACCTTCACACACATTATTATGTTTGATCCCCACAAAAACCAGGGTGAAGGAGTATAGTATTGTACTTATTTTCTTTAGGTACGAAATAGACTCAGAGAGGTTAAGTGACTGGCTGAAGGTCACAGAGCTATGTTGGCTGGGGCAGCAGGAAAATACTGGCAGGAACAGCAGACATTTATTCAAGGCTTCCTTTATTTAACAAGATTGGACTTTATTGCTGCAGAGTTAATCAGCTAACACCCTAGCGGTATTAGTTTGCAGTGTGCACACGGCAGGAGCTTGGAAGGACCCAAGAACAAACACTGGGTCACGGGGCCCTCAAAAGCCAGGACTAGAGCCCAGCCCGGCATGTCGGCACGAGGGGTCACCCGCAAGCATGTTCAGGCCCGCTATGGAACTACTCCACAAGTTTCCAGCTCCTTCTCTCCTCAAAGAGACCGGTAGCTGGACCAGGGGTAGGCCTGGGGCTGTGGTCACAAAGAGGGAGGGGCCAAGTCTAGCAGGGTCTGGAGTGCTGGGGAAGTCCCAGGCTGGGTGGAAACTCCAGCCTGATACACTGGAGGCTTCCCATCGAAGGCTTCGCTTCTCCCCCTCCCACCCAGCCCCTGGCCTTTTCCTCAAGGCCTCTCCTCCTCTCTTGACAAGCCCCCTCAGAGAGACAGCTGGCCATCCCCCTTGGCTTCCTCACAACTCATGGATTCTGCTAGGGGGCATGGTGGCCAGAGAAGATAGTGCCTCCGGACATGAGAGGAAGAGACTCTGGGGACCTGGGCACCCCCACCCCATTCTTTGGCCTGCCCCTAGAAACCTCGAGGGACCCTCTCATCCAGACCCTCTACCGGTGTTTGAGGCAAAGCACAGGCAGACAAGATAAAGGCTGCCCCCTGACCCTGCAGACCCTGCCTCTGCCCTTCCAGTCCTGTCCCTGGGACTCATTGTCAAAGTCCTGGGATGGCAGGCAGGAGAGGAGGCAGCCCAGCATCAGGAGCATCTGGGGTTGACCCCAGACCCCACAGTGGGATTCAGTAGGTCAGAAAGCTTTTCCAGCGCTATCTGGACAAGGCTTTTCTTTTTCTTTTTTTCCCCCATTTTAAAAACATATTTATTTATTTGGTTCCACTAGGTCTTAGCTGTGGCACTCAGGATCTCAGATCTTTGTTGCATCAAGTGGAATCCTTACTTGCAGCATGCAAAATCTTTTCATTGTGGTATGCAAACTCTTAGTTGCAGCATGTGGGATCTAGTTCCTTGACCAGGGAGTGAACCCAGGCTCCTGGCATTGGGAGTGTGAAGTCTTAACCACGGGACCACCAGGGAAGTCCCGGACAAGGCTTTTCAAAACCTGTGTGGCCCAGAAAAGAAGGAGCCAGTCAGCTCACCCTGCCTCTCCACCCTCAGCTTGAAATAAAGGCTTCCCTGGACCATTAGGCTGTGCTGGGAGGTTTCTATTCTAGAAGCTTCCGCCTCGCAGCAGAGACATACAGCAGATGCCAAAAACTCATCCATGTGAAAGAATTTGTTTTTCCCCCATAGGAGAAAAACCCAATCACACCTTCTCCCAGCTGTAATATCTGCAATTACCTACCCCCCCATAAGTGGGAAAAGAATGTCAGGACTAATCAAACTACATCACTCTGGGAACCCAGCGCATCTCAGCACCAATCTTTTTGAAAGGCCCCATATGGGAAGACAAATTCAATTTGTCTTGTCTAGGGGAAAAATGAGTTTTAAATATGTTGAATCAAAAGTGATATCTTATGTATCAGACAGGGATCCAGAACAAACGCCCTGGGAGAAAAATTACCCTGAAAATCGTAAGCAGTCAGGATGCCAGAGAACTGGGAATTTATGCTCCAATCTAAGCACAGCACGTCCACGCGGGACACTCTCATGTCCTGGGCTGGGCCACGGAGTGCCTCAGACAGAGCCCGCGTTCCCAAGGGTTGACCTGAACATCTTCCCGCAGGGACACCTCCTGCCTGCCTCCTAGAGACCTGCAGCCTCACCATCTTCCGGCTGGGCTGGGTGACCATGGCCTGGAGAACTCAGGTCTGCCCTAGGGAGCCAGCCTGGCCAGAACAAGTTGGTGGGGAGGGCTGGGGAGAGAGAGAAAGGGTCTGGTTTCCACTGTTTCCCCAAGCCTAGTGGACACTGGTTCTATTAAATAGTTGGTTTACAAACCCTGGAGGACACTGGTTGTTCTCTTCCAAGACAAGCTCCAGGACCAGAAGTCTGGAGATTCAGGTTCTAATTCTGGCTCTGCCAAGAGCTGGCTAGTGCAAGTCTCTTCCCTTGTCTAAACCTTAACTGATTAAACAAAGAGCTTGATTTAAGTGATCCCCGGGATCTCTTTCAATTCCATGACTAAGATATTTTTCTTTTTCTTTGCTCTCTTTTTCTTTCAAGAGTGTAGAGTATGGTGGTGAGTAAGAGCAGTCCTTCCAATCAGTCTTCATGGCTCTGAATCCCAACTCTGATGCTTTTTAACTGTGCGTCCTTGAGCAAGTAGCTAAATCCCTTTGTGCTTCCATTTTCTTTTCTGTAAAATGAAGATAATAATATCTATCTCATAACCTTGTGAAAGGATAAGATGAATTTACATGTGCAAAAGGCTTTGCACAACTCCCCAGGACATAGCTATTATTTACTGAGCAACTAATGCATGCCAGTCTCTACTAGGCATGGTAGATACAGAAATAAACCAGAGCCAGGCCCCTGGCTTCCAAGATGTAACTGTCTCCTAGCAAAATGCAGGCACCCAGGAAGCCACTCTGTCATAGTCCCCGGAGGTGTCCCTAAGGCGGGGTGACTCCTGGTATTCTGCCTTTGGCGTGGGGTGGAGCATGGAGCAAGTCTCCCTGTGAGTCCCCAGAGCACACCCAGCTGCCTGCTCTCTCAACTTTTTCTGCTTCTTTGTTGTTTTGTGCTCCTGATTTCACTTGAAGTCTAGCTTCAAAGACAATAGAAATAAAAATCTGCAAATCAGACTTTTCTCCTCCTCCCCCATCCCTTTCTCTCTCTAATTTCCCCTCAGTCTCCTGTTGTTCCGGTTGCATCACTTAGCCTCACAGCCTTGCTCCACTTGCTCCATCTGGGGAGCTTCGAGATCCCTTGGTGCCTTCCTGCCCTCCTAAGAACACACTCTGGCCTCGCTCTTCCAAGAACTGGACATGGCCATTACCTCCTTGGTTAGTGAGGACCTTGGCTGTGGGAACATCCGGCTTTGTTTTCCCAGGGGAGGGGGGTGGGGGCTGGAGAAAACGTTCTGCTCCTGCACAGTCAGCAAGGAGGGTAATAGGGCTCAATCTGGGCACTGCCAAATGCAGATGTGTCCCCAGCCCAGGGGGAAGGACAAGCAGCTGCTGTCTCAGGGGCCAGCTGCGGCCCACAGGAGGGCCCCAGGAGAAGGAGGCGGCCCTGGCCCCGGAACAGGCAGCCCCAAGGGGTTCTAGGAAGCATCCTGGGGGTGCGGAGCTTCCTGCCCAGCCCCACCAGGCCAGGAGAGCTGCTTGATGGATGCCTTTCATAGACACATTGGGGAGCTGGCAGGCCAAGCGTTTATGCCCAAAGGCACACTGGCTGTTTCAGGAATTCCGAACTCCCTCACTGGAGTGTAACTTATGAAAAAACATTTCTAGAGGAGTTCTGTGGCTTCTCTTGCCACTGGGCTCATCCTTGGGCTACCTGGGGTGGGGGTGGGGCGGGGTGGGAGGGTTGGCGGAGGAAGGTGAAGGGCAGCTCTTTAGCCACTCTTGGCAGGTTCTGGGTCAGGCCAATTAAATTCTGGGTCAAACCAATTAAATTAAATGTGAGGAGCTGGGGTAAAAGGAGTTGTTTGGCAAACATTTCCTGACTGCCTACTATGTGCCAGGCACTGTTGCAGACTCAAGGGAAACAACAGCAAATAGTAGCAAGCAGAGGAGCTCCTACTCTAGCTGGGCAGACAGCTGCACAGAAGGAAGAAGAGCCTCCCAGAGCTGTAGGAAACACACCAAGATGATCTCTGGAGTCCCAGTGTCCCTGCCAGAACTCCCCCACTCCCTCACCTCTGCAGGTGCCAGAATCCTCTACAAGTAATAGTGACAAGTGAAGAGTTCCTTCCAGAATGATTAAAGAGGACATTCTGGAAACACCCAAACCCTCCAGCAGTAGATGGGGTTGGGGGCCTATAAGAGCAATGTTTTAGGAATATTGATGGATCTAGGGGGAAGAATTTGAGGAGTAGCCCTCAATAAATCACAGGCTGGCCTGAATCCGGGTACTGGTGTCTGGTTCATGGTCCCCTTTCACTTTAGCTAGGGTGAGCGGGGGCAAGTCAGAGCAGCTCTCCAGCCCACTCACTGCTCCCACTGTAGCGAGAAAGAGGAAATCACAGACTTGGGGAACCACTGGAGGTTCCACCTGTGGGAGCCTTTCCTATCCTCACCCCAAGCCTAAGCACGCCCTTCTCACATACCCAGATGTATGCCTGCTGCTGCTGCTGCTGCTGCTAAGTCACTTCAGTCGTGTCCGATTCTGTGCAACCCCATAGACGGCAGCCCACCAGGCTCCCCTGTCCCTGGGATTCTCCAGGCAAGAACACTGGAGCAGGTTGCCATTTCCTTCTCCGATGCATGAAAGTGAAAAGGGAAAGTGAAATCGCTCAGTCGTGTCCGACTCTTAGTGACCCCACGGACTGCAGCCTACCAGGCTCCTCCGTCCATGCGATTTTCCAGGCAAGAGTACTGGAGTGGGGTGTCATTGCGTTCTCTGGTATGCCTGCTACTGAGGTTTATATGATCACTGTTCACATTTCCTTATATGTAAAAAGTTGTTGAAATAATACAATATCTGATGAGGGTAAACAGCAGAGAAGGGGCTTTTATGAGGAAGTTTGAGTGGAACGGAGGTCTGACACATTTTGTAATCTGGTGTCAAGCATCTGAAAAGGCAGCTTCGGGGCCATCTAACCCTGGCTGGACAGGAACCAGGTTGCCCTGGGACCTGGGCTGGGAAGGCTGTGGGTCTACGATGTCTGGCTGTCAATCCTCTAAGCTGATCTGACATGGATTTTTGGCCAGCGCCTGGTGGCTGCCCAATAAACGGTGCCTCATTCTCCTCTCTCAAACATGCCCAGATGTTGGGGCCGGGCGAGGCCCAGCGCTCTCCCTCGGTTCTCACCGCCAGGGGGCGTTTGGCCGGGGTCGTCCGACCTGGTCCTTCAAGACCCGAGCTCGGCCACGGGAGCTCCTCCACCGCCTCTCCCGCTGGCCTGTGCCCGTCCAGAAACCGCGCCGCCGCGGGCTCGAGGCTCTGGGCTCCGGCTCTGCCTGCAGACTTCCAAACCCCGCTGAAAGGGCGCTGGCCGGAAGCGAGGTCTGGGCTCGCAGGCAGCAGTGTAGACTTCGGGAAGAGTTAATCAAGGGCCCCGCCCTGGGATGCCAGATACCAGATTCTAATCTTGAGGCTGGGCGTCCCTGGGCAAGCCTATTCGCGTCTCTGGGCCTCAGCTTCCTGATCTGAAAAATCCACATGCTACAGTCCATATTTTAGGTCTATTCTCGATTTATTATTCTATGATTCCATACGTAAACTTAGAGGTGAGAGGTGAGGCCCTTCTACAGCCTGGGTCCAATCATCCAGCAGCCACAACTTGCATCTGAGCCAACACGCCAATATAACAGATCTGGAAAACAGTTGTATTTCTTGTGCCAACTTAGGTCTGTGGGTAGTGGCCATCCACACTGCTGTGCTGAGAAGGAAGCTGAAGCTTTATCTGGGTCCAACGAGAAACGGGATGGTTGAGGGTTAAAAGCTGGGCTCACAGGCAGGCGCCTTTGCCAGTTGTGTGAATCGGGCAAGTTACTCCATCTCCCCCAGCCCAGGGGATGGTAACTGCCTGCTTCCCAGGGCTGGTTGTGCTGATGAATGAGATAATGCATGGAAAACTGCTCTCATGGGCTCTGGTGCATAATCAGTGCCCTGCTAGGAAGAGCTAGGGCTGCCTGGAGTGGGCATGGAATGGGGGGGGGCAAGACAGAGGGGCTTTACCAGCCACATTATCTTTTCTCTCTCTTCCCAGGTCTCATTTCTGGCGATGAAGGCGCTGTTTCTCTCAGAGGGAGATTAGGCACCTCAGAGGGAGAGCGGAGTCGGAGTAGACAGCCCACCCCCAAATCCTCATGAGACTTTGAGTTGCCCCTTTTGTTTTCCTTTTGTCCTGGATGGAATTTATTTCCAGAAATGCCTTTGTGACCCCCGCCCCCTGCTCTTCAGGGAGCCCACCCTGTACCATTTATCTAGCCATAGACAGGAGACTGGTTGCCGTCACCTCTCCTCTGACCTGGTCCTGGAGGGTCTCAGGCCTGTCTTCTATAGGAGTCTTCCAGATTCCTGCCCCGGGCCTCGGGAGGCAACAAGGAGAACGGCCAGGTTTACCGCAAAAAAAATGCCTCGCCGCGGGCCCCCACTGGCGTCCAGTCAGGTGCTCAACTTGCTGGGTGTCAGGAGAGAATTTCACTCGATCAGCAAATTTCCTTTTCTTGTTGGTTTTGTCTGCTGGCTTTCCCCCACGTTCTCTTTTTCCTTCTTCCCTTGAGTCAGCGATGTTGAGCCCAGTGACGCAGATGGAGTGAAGAGAAAGAGACACTATCTGGGGCGCACCCAGATCCCTATAGCTGCATCCCCCGGGCCAGCTTCCCTGGTGGTTCAGCTGGTAAAGAATAGGCCTGCAATATGAGAGATCAGGGCTCGATCCCTGGCTTGGGAAGATCCCCTGGAGAAGGGAACGGCTACCCACTCCAGTATTCTGGCCTGGAGAATTCCATGGACTATAGAGTCCATGGGGTCCCAAAGAGTTGGAGACAACTGAGTGACTTTCCCTTCACCCAGGCCAGCTCTGCGATATGGCGACCTGTGCTTTGGGCCCCCTTTTCTGCCCAGACAAGTAAACCTCTGCCCCTGCAGAGGGGGCACCACGGGGGCTGGTGCAAGGGCGCTGGCGGGGGAGAGCAGGCACAAGTCACCTGTGGTCTCCCGGGCGCCCTGCCTGCCCACCTGCTTGCCAGCCCCGTGGCTCCCTTTTCAGAAGCTCATTCCCAGCTCTTTGGACTTGGATCACTTCGGACCCTTTAACACAGTGCTTTACAATGCGCTTTGTTCTTACTAAAACTCTCAGTAGGTCCTATTACCTGACTTGTTACCGTCAGCAGCCCAACTGAGCAATAGTAATAAAATAGTAACAGTAAACCAGTGATTTTTCATCTGACCATGAAGATTTGAAGGGACATTTGGAAGAATCCTGCCCACAAAAATACTACCCTACACTCAGGTCTAAAAGTCTATGTCCCATGCACTATTTGGGACTTACTTATACTAAAGATTTATCTATTGTTTATCTGGGATATACTTGTACTAAAAATGATCCATTTTATCCGAAATTCAAATGTAACTGGGCCCCCTGGTTTTCATCTGCTATATTTGGTATATAATCTTAGCCTCATGAGCCCTGAACTAACACTGTAGAAGAGCATCCTTTCCAAGAAATGCTCACTCCAGGCACAGCCACAGCACCCCAGCTGTGGGGGATCCCCCTCCCACGTGGGCTTTGTTTCTCTTCCATTCAACTGAGTAGGCTCACCTAGGATCTCTTCTTTCTCCTCCTTCAGTGCTGCAGCCTCTTCCCAGGCTCACAAAACCCCAGCCCAACCTGCCCAGGTGAGCAACTTGCCCAGTAGACAGTAATCTGCAAAGACCTGGGGGTGGGGGTGGGAGTGCTGAGTAAACCAATCCCTCCAGCTTGGACTTCTGCAGTTTGGGCTACTTCCTAAGACCCTCTTTCTTGCCCCACTGGAAGACAAGGGGGTCCCCCCTCTCATAGCAACATTGGAAAGGGGCTGCTAGAGAGAAGTGAACAGGACTTAGAGTCTGGAAACTTTGATTCCATCCCAGCTGAATACAAGGGCTTCCCTGATAGCTCAGTTGGTAAAGACTCCACCTGCATTGTGGGAGACCTCGGTTCGATTCCTGGGTCGAGAAGATCCACTGGAGAAGGGAAAGGCTACCCACTCCAGTATTCTGGCCTGGAGAATTCCATGGACTGTATAGTCCATGGGGTCGCAAAGAGTCGGACATGACTGAGCAACTTTCACTCACTCACTCAGTCGAATACTGTTCCCAGCCTTCTCAGCAACTCCAGGCATTTGGAGCCTCCATTGCCTCATCTGCAACAGAGCTGATAATACACAGCTCACCCCACTGGCGTGAGAGTCAGAGGAGAGATGTACAAGCCTCAGGAATGAATAACTGACCCAACATGCAGATCTTCACCATTCCTTCTCTCTCACCCCCACCTTCCAATTCAGGGACTGTTTGAGCAGCATTTACACCTTTTAAAGAAATATCCCCCAGTGACCATTTGACAGAACCCTAAATGACGGTGATCAAGATTCAAATGGGCCACAAAACTGAACCTTCTGGAAACAAGGTCCCCAGCTTTGCTTTCTGAGCCTTCACTGATGTGAAGGGCAGATGCCTCCTCCTGTAAGAGAGCTTTTGGGGCGGACTACATCCTGTAAACCTCCCCAGGGTGACGGCTGCCTTTTCAGCCTAGGATCCAGCAGTCTTTAGCCCAGCCTCTAGGATTCCATCCCCTCCTCCTTGGGCCCAACACAGCTCTCGGGGCACAGCTCCCTTCTGGGGGACTGCCTTGAGGCCCACACGGTGCCAGCATGGGCAGGAAGGGTAGATACAGTGCAATATGCCAGGCTCTGGGTAGAACCTCATGCTGGCTCTGCAGAAACAGAGGGAATCAGGGTGCTCTGAGCTGCAGATCCCAAAGCCGAGACCTGTCTGTCTCCATTAATTCATTCACCAGACACATATTGGGCACTTCCTTCTCCCCCAGCACAGCAGATGGGGAAGCAAAGACGCACAGGAGCTTACAGCCCGGTCCCTCGTGCTTTGTCTCTCCTGAACGTCTCTTCTCAAAACCTGCTCCAGCTCTGGGGCTGGCAGCTTTCCCTCCCCCTGCCCCAGATTCTCTGAGATACCGGGTCTTGTCCAAAGCCCTTCCCTACACACCCCTAATTCCATCCAGATGTCAAAGAGGAGAAAGGCAGGAAAAGAACAAGTGGCTGCACAGTGAGGCTAACTTACCAATGGACTCTGCCAAAGACCCCAGAGACCTAGACTAACTTTTTATATGTAGCACGTGTCTATTGAGGGCTTTTATGTCCCAGGCCCTAGGGCTATAGGAGTAAACAGGACAGCGATCCTTGCCCTGATGGAACTTACAGTGGATCTAGTGTGAGAACAGATAAGTAATAATGATCTAATAATAAATTAGGTAATAATAACAATATAGGTCATAACAGTTAGATAAGTAATTACAACATGATGAGGATTATGCTAAGAGAAGTGAAACTACTGTGGCATAAAGCAGGGGTCTCAATCAAACCTAGGGGTCTGGTATCTGGGGCAGAAAAGGGCTCCCCAGGGACTTCCCTGGTGGTCCAGTAGCTAAGAATTCAGGCACCCAAAGCAAGGGGCCCAGTTTCGATCCCTGGTCAGGGAAGCAGATCCCTCACACCACAACTGAGTGTTCACATGCCACAACTAAAGATCTTCATGCTGCAATGAAAATTGAAGAGCCTGAGTGCCACAACTAAGACCTGGCATGGCCAAGCAAATAATTTAAAAAAAGAGAGAGAGAGAGAAGGGCTCCCCCAAAGACGAGGTGAGAGAGAACCGAAGGCTGAGGAGGGAGTCTACAGGAATAGGAGGAGACAGAGTAAGTGTTCTGAAATTCCCAGTGCAGGAGAGAGACTCTAGAACCTTGAAAACATGATGCCTGTATGATTCCATTGACATAAAATGTTCAGAATTGACAAATTCATGGAGAAAGAAAGCATATTAGTGGTTGAGATGATGGGGCTTATAAAGAACGACCACTGAGAGGTTCAGGTTTCTTTCTGGGGTGATAAAAATGTCGTAAAATTAAACAGTGAGGATGATCACACACCCTTGTGAATACAGGTGTCCCCCAACATCCAAAAGTAAAGTGTTCCTATGAAACCTCTTGTTAGCCAAGATGGCATAAAGCGAAGAAGCAATTACCTTAGGACACATCCAGCTAATGGATGCATAGAATAAATCAGGTTAAAGCACAGATGCTCACAGACACAATGTAGAGCTATGGCAGCTTGATGCTGAGTGTAGTTGCCAGGAAGGGAGTTGGCAGGGCCTCTCTCACTGCTCAGGGTGTGCGCTGCCTCTCTAACCACCCGCTGCAAAACCAACGCTGAGCCCTGTTTTTGTTTTTCACCTCTTTTCGTCCACTTGGGATTGCTTTCCATTAGTGAAAACAGGTACTAACACAACTCTTTCATAAAGGTGAGGTGACTAAAGCAAACTTTCAAAAAACAGGAGATACTTATATACGAAAAGCCACTGAATTTTACACTTTAAAATGGTGAATTGTAAGGTATGTGAATTATATCTCAATGTTTTTTAAGGTGAGGGGCAGCCTGAGGCCCACTGAGCATCTGAATGAAGCTCAGCTCCCATGGGACAAAAGGGGGAGTTGGGCAAGACCAGAGCCTGCAGAACCACCTTCAGAGGGGCTTGATCAGAGAACCATGGAAACCAGCCAAAGGTTTGAAGCTAGAGAGTGACATGGTCACTTTGGTGCTTTGGGAAGATGGCTCTGGCCGCAGTGGAGGATGCATTGAATGGAGGCTGGGAAGACCAGTTAGGAGGCTGCTGCGGCCCAGATGAGGGACTGTGGGAACCTGACCCAGGAGCAGCAGGGAAGGGGAAAAGCAGGATTTGAGGGGGAGAGAGGGGCAGAGCTGACAGAGCTTGGGGATTGTGAAGGGAGGGATGAGGAGAGGAAGGAGTTGAGGGTGAGTTGCCAGGGCAGGTGAGATTGGGGTCATTTATTGGGAGGAGGAAGCCTGGGGGAGCAGGGGCAGAGGAACCGCGTTCCATTCACTTGGAGCAGGTGGAGCCTGCAAGGTCCTCAGGGGGACGACCCGCTCTCGGAGAACAGCATTCAGGAGGCAACCTGGGCTGGCAGGAAGACCCTGAAGGCAGCAGCATGCGAGGTCCTGAGGCCTTGGGAGTGAGGGAGCCACCCCACTCCAAGGAGAGGGAGAGGCCAGCCAGAGCCTTTGGGAACCCAGTACCTGAGCACTAAATGAGGAAGAGGTCTTTCAGGGAGACCGAGAAGGGGAAATCAGGAGCCATGTGAGGGGCACATGGGGGTCTAAGGGAGGGCGTGTCTTGAGAAGAGGGAGTGATCAGCCATGTGAACACTACTGGGGGCCCAGCCAGTGGGCACACGCATGTATCCACAGGGTCCCGGGAGAGGTCAGTAACAGGTGACCCTGAGAAGGTCAGATTGGCACCACGACCTGAAGACCGGAGTAGACGGAGGAGGAAGACATGGAAGTGATTCTTGGGAAAAGTTTGACGGAGCAGGGAGAACCCAAGAGAGGACTAAGGGAAGTAGGGAATTCTGAGATCCCCAAGAGGCAAGAGATAAAAGTTGTGCAGAGATTTCTAAGGACCTGGGTGGAGCCAGAATTCATGGCATCTGGTATTCTGGCCTCAGATGGGAGGAGGGATGCGAAACAGAAAGGAAGAAGAAGCAGGGCCAAGGTAGGTGAAGGGTATAAGGTATAAGGGTTCTCTCTGTATTATTTCCTACAGCTGTGTGTGAATGTACAATTATTGCAAAATAAAAAAATTTTTAATAAAATATTTTAAAAATTAAATCAAAACTTTCCTGGGGGTCCAGTGGTTAAGACTCCACGCTGCCCATGTAGGAGGCGAGGTTTTTATCCCTGGACAAGGAACTAAGGTCCCACATGCTGTTCAGCGTGACCAAAGAATAAAAAATAGACTGATGGATTTTAAAATAAAAATAATTAAAAATTAAATTATATATGTTACTATTAAATAAGCTATATTTTTAAAGATAAATACTATAAACTCATCATTTCCTAATTATTTTACTCCATTTCAGAAGAGAATCTGCCAGCAGTGCAGGAGATCTAGGTTCGATCCCTGGTTTGGGAAGATCCTCTGGAGAAGGGAATCCAGTATTCTTGCCTGGAGGATCCCATGGCCAGAGGAGCCTGGTGGGCTACAGCCCATGGGGTCACAAAGAGTAGGACATGACTAAGTGACGAAGCACACACATACTCAGCTCTTAAGGATCTTACATTTATGGTAAATGGTGTCCTGTCAGTAGCTTGAAATAGGCCACCATGGGAGTATTTATACAGTGGGAGTCAGGAAACACTACAAACCAGGGCTTTCCCTGCCCCCTCCAGAGCCCCTTTTCAAAAGTCTGCTGGCATACCACTGGGCTGGCCAGCTTGTCAGAGTCTGAGGGCGTGAAGTAGTCTTTCTGGAGGACAGAAGCAACAGTTGACTGGAAATATGGGCTAGTGAGACTGCTGGGCCCCGTTGTGATGGAGACCAGGTCTTCACGGCCTGCCTGCCAAGCATTATGGAAAGTCTTTGGCTACCTTTGTTGATGGTTGGAGGTTTGCCAGGAGCTTTCAAGGGAAGGACAAGAGAGAGAGGGAGTCTGGCGCTTAGAGCTGGAGTGTGGGATCTGAGCTGGGAAGGGAGGCATGTGAAGACAGTGCGGATGGGGGGATGGAGATAGCACGGAGGCATTATGGGCTGGTGGCCCCAAAGGACCTAAGGAGTAGGGTGTTACAAGTGACCAAGCAGGTGAGCTGAAAGGGCGGGAGCTGCAGCCAGTGGGCACATTGACTGCAGGTGTTATCAGGGGATAACCAAAATCCACAGCAGGGGCTGGAATGGAGGAGAGGGCCCTGCGGGTGAGGAGTCAAGGATGTGAGAGGCTAGGAGTGCAACAGGTCATTTCCTTGGACGCTGGTGTCTCCCAGGATTGTGGCAGGACATGGAGAAGAAAGAGAAAGGAAAAGGGAGAGGGAGGGAGGGAGAAAAGGACCCAAGAGAGAAAATAAAAGTATTCTTTGAGAAGGCAAGAAAGGGAGACTAATGTGTAAAGCTGGAGAATGTTTGGGGGCATCATTTAATGATATTAAATGTCTCTATTTTAATCAAAAAGCCTAAAAGGCTTGATTGAGAATCTAAATTACCCCAGGGACCAGGCTTAATTGCTGCCTTTGCAATTCTTAAATTGTCATAGAAGTCGGAAATTATCAGACGCTTCAGAATGTGTCCCAAATCACAGGACAAAGGGTAAGCAAGAAAATGAGGAGTGAAAAGGGCCATTCTATCAGTGCACTGGGACCACAGCTCCCAGGCGTGAGTGTCTGCTCTCTGGGCTACAATGAGGCAGGAGGCTTCAAAGGGGAGCATCAACCAGAAGGTAGGATCTGGGACAGAATCTCAAGGAGACAAGTCTGACTCCTCCAAGGACCCAAACAGGGACCCAGGAACCCCTCCTCAAGCTCTGGGAGTGAAGGAATGGTGGGAAGTTCTGCCAAGTTGCAGAAACCATATCTTTCTTTTTTTTTAAATTTATTTCTAATTGGAGCATAATTGCTGTACAATGTTGTGTTGGTTTCTACCATACAACAATGTGAATCAGCCATAAATATACATATATTCCCTCCCTCTTGAGCCTCCTTCCCACTGAAACCATATCTTACTCACTCAAATTTATGGTGCCTGGCCCAGTGTCTCGTATATAGTAAGTCAGCAGGTGCTCACTCAGTGTTTGTAGAATTAAGCACGTTTTATTTGTTAATGACTAACAATTATTAATAAAAAGAGTTTCCACCGATTGGTTGATGTGTTTCCCTTCCAGATAGATTTTAAATTTCAAATGGGAAAGGGAAGGCGATATGAGCACAATGAATTCTTCATCAGTGGACTTCCAGCTCTCAATGGAAAGTTTTCTGGTTGGTGGAGAAAAGGTGGAAAGAACATTTCCTTTGCTTCTCGAATTACCCCAAGGGGCGTGGCTGCTCCACCTGTCAGTTCAATGAGCCTTGAGCTTGTCACCACTCAGTTAATCCTGCAGCTAGGAGTGCAGGCCCCCAAAACTAGCACTGTCCAATGAGCCGACCCCGGGACCCGCTCCAGCTGCATCACAGCCCTTGGAGGGAGGGTTGCTGTTATGTCCACTGTATCAGTCAAGACCTTTGGGTTCCCAGAGGCCCCTGCATGACACCACTGGCCAAGGGGTGGGCATGGGCCACCCACCCTCCTTCACCCACAGAGTTTGAGCCTGTCACTCCACACCTGTCCCCCACGGACCCTAGGGCTGAAGTCACAGCACGTGGCTCTCCTCTCGCCAACTCAGAGCTCAGTCGCTGTGATCCTTTGGATAAACACTCTTGTCCCATCTTGTCCCAAAACTTGTGCCAAATCACATTCTGGTTCTGGAGGTTGAGGCCGGAGATGGAAAAAGCCAGATTTCGCTGCCAGAAGAGCTTCAGCAGGGGGGCCAGGCAGGGGTGGAAGGCGGAGAGAAGTGGAGGAAATGACTCAGAAACAGCTGAACTTAGAAGAATGGCAGAAGAATCTCTCGGACACTGCACAGAAGTATATATTTTTTAATGAAGCTGTGCCAAGGGAATGAAAAATTGCTTATGGGCAGAGGGCATCGGCCCAGGGAGCGGCTGAACTGACAAGGCAGACAGAAGAGCTGCTGGGAGGGCAGTTTGCTCAGAGGCAGCGAAGGCGACTCAGAGCACATTTTTTTTTTTTTTACTTTAACCCTTTTTTTTAAAAAAACTTTTTATTTTCTATTGGAATATAGCCAGTTAACAATGTTGTGATAGTTTCCAGTGAACATCAGAGGGACTCAGTCACACATATGCATATATCCATTCTCCCCCAAACTTCCCTCCCATCCAGGCTACCACATAACATTGAACAGAGTTCCATTGGCTATATAGCAGGTCCTTGTTGGTTATCAATTTTAAATATAGCAGTGTGCACATGTCCATCCCAAATGCTCTAACTGTTCCTTAGCCCCATCCTTCCCTTCAGCCAACCACAAGTTCATTCTAAGTCTGTGAGTCTCCTTCTGTTTTGTAAATTATTTCATTTGTATCATTTCTTTTTTAGATTCCACATTTAAGGGATGTCATATGATATTTCTCCTCCTCTGTCTGACTTATTTCACTCAGTATGACAATCTCTAGATCCATCTCTGTTACTACAAATGGTATTATTTCATTCTTTTTAATGGCTCAGTATTATTCTGTTGTATATATGTATCATATCTTCTATATTTATTCTTCTGTCAATAGAAGTTTAGGAAGGTTCCATGTCTTGGCTATTGCAAACAGTGCTGCAATGAACATTGAGGTGCATGTATTCTTTCAAATCATGTTTTTCTCCAGATATATGCCCAGGAGTGGGATTGCAGGGTCATATGTCAGAACTCAGAGCACATTCTTAATCACTGAAATCCAGGAGGTCACCAAATTCTACTGCCGCTCAATAACGTGGTCCCTAAATATGGTAGATACCAAATACAACAGTCACTAAATATTGTGGACACTAAATGCCACAGGCACTAAATACTATAGGCACTAATACTATAGTAACTGGATCCCACACATCAGACTAGAAATTTTTCATATTATTTTCCCAGTAGACTAGGCCTAAGGAAGACCAATGATGTTTGTTTAAAGAGTATTGTCTTGGGGCTTCTGAATTCATTTGTGAGCCCATTGTTTGGGAAACCAGGGTAGAATGACAACAGCCTGGTGGCAGGTCAGGACTGGAGGGAGGGGAAAGGTGGAAAGGTATTCATTCATTTGCACATGAGTCCAGAAGCTGCTGGAGAAGGAAATGGTAACCCACTCCAGTACTCTTGCCTGGAAGATCCCATGGACAGAGGAGCCTGGTAGGCTACAGTCCATGGGATCATGAAGAGTTGGACACAACTGAGCAACTTCACTTTCACTTTTCCCTTTCATGCATTGGAGAAGGAAATGGCAACCCACTCTAGTATTCTTGCCTGGAGAATCCCAGGGACAGAGGAGCCTGGTGGGCTGCCATCTATGGGGTCGCATAGAGTCGGACACGACTGAAATGACTTAGCAGCAGCAGCAGCCAGCAGCTGCTCTCTCTTTCCTGGGGGCAAGTGAAATTTCTTTCCCATTTGGTTGCCCCTTTGGTGCAGAAAGGGCTTCCCTTGTGGCTCGGAGGTTAAAGTGTCTGCCCGCAATGCAGGAGACCTGCGTTCGATCCCTGGGTCGGTAAGATCCCCTGGAGAAGGAAATGGCAACCCACTCCAGTATTCTTGGCTGGAGAATCCCATGGATGGAGGAGCCTGGTGGGCTACAGTCCACGGGATCGCAAAGAGTCGGACACGACTGAGTGACTTCACTTCACTTTGGTGCAGAAAACCATTTCTACTCTTACTCATCTGAGACTGGGAACCAGGTAACTCTAAAGTTGCCCGTGGGGACTTCCCTGGTGGTCCAGTGGCTAAGACTCCACACTCCCAGTGCAGGGGTCCAGGTTAAATCCCTGGTCAGGGAACTAGATCCCTCATGCCACAACTGAAAAAAAAAGATCCCGCATATCACATATCACAACTAAAAAGAATCTGCATGCTACAACGAACACTGAAGATCCCCATGTGCCTGTGGGCAACTAAGACCCAGCACAGAGAAATAAATAATAAATCAAATGAATATTTTTTAAAAATATGGGCTTCCCTGATAGCTCAACTGGTAAAGAAGCTGCCTGCAATACAGGAGACCTGGGTTTGATCCCTTGGTTGGGAAGATCCCCTGGAGAAGGGAACGGCTACCCACTCCAGTATTCTGGCCTGGAGAATTCCATGAACTTTATAGTCATGGGGTTGCAAAGAGTCGGACGCGACTGAGTGACTTTCACTTTCATTTTAAAAAAAAGAAGAAATTATTCCATGGTGAATTAAAAATAAAGTTGTCCATGGATCATTTTTGACAAGGTTGGCATTTGTCACCAAGAAGTGTTTGGTTTTTAATTGTGTTTGGGAATTTAGAAAGGAGAGGGTTTGGGGTTCTATTTTATTTAGATTTTAATCTGTGGCCTTTCTTCTGTGGCCTATGGTTCTCCCTGGCAGCTCCGCATCAGAGAGACTTAGGGAGGCAGAGGAAGTCCAGGTCTTGGTGTGGCGGCTGCAGAAACTCACCACAGACAAGGGCCTCCCCTGCCGCACAGGTTCCCCTGCAGAGTCAGCATCCTCCGCGCGCGCGCGCGCGCACACACACACACACCATCTCCATGCCTCTCTCTGCTTCTCCCCCAGCTTGCACAGGAGCATAGGATGGAGCTGTGTCCCAGATGCGTTCACAGAGCTGACCTGGCAGTTCCTGGCATCCCCCTCGGCTGTGTGAAGGGAGGTGGTGCAGAGGGACCCGAGGCCCAGGCCTTCTGTGACTGCCCTTTCGTCCTATGGTGGGTCACAGTAGGGCGAACCCTATAGGAGTCCCCAGCACCCCAGTCTGGCCCTGCAGCAGCTTGATTCTCCCGTTTGAGGGGGCTGCTCCACACAGAGGAGTGGGCTGCGGCTGATGGCCCAGCTGAGGGTCACCCAGGTAGTCACGGCTGGAGGCTCCCTGATGCCCCCTTACACTGACTTTTCTGGGGACCAAAGAGATGCCAACACTGTCCAAGCCCTCAGAGTTTGCTTTCTGAAATCTTTTCCTTATCACGATACATGGTAATTGTAGAAAAGATGAAAAATTCAAAAAAATACAAAGACAAAAAACGATTATGGAGTGTCCCTTACCTGGAAGTGACCACTAGTAAAACTTCAGCATATTGTCTTCCAAGCTTCTCGGTTGCTTCTTTTCCTTCACACAGTTGAGCTCATACTGTAGTCTTACTTTTGTGCCCTGCTTATTTCTCTTAACAGTAGATGATAAGACATTCTCTATGGTATTGAGCATTTCATAATGTTATTTTAAAGGCTGTGTGTGATGGTTAATTTACTTTCATGTGTCGGCTTGACTGGCCATGGGTGCCCAGATTAAACATTATGTCTGGATGTGTCCGTGAGGTGGTTTCTGGATGAGGTTAGCATTTGAATCAGTGGACTCAGTAAAGGACCTGAATAGGAAAAAAAAGGGGGGAAGGAAGAAAGAGGAATCTGATGCTTTTTTTTTGCCTTACTACTGGAGCTGGCACGTCTCATTTCATCTTCTCTTGCCCTCAGACTGGCTTTATCCCACTGGCTCCCCTGCTTCCTAGGCCTTTAGACTTGAACTAAATTGCACCACCGTCTTTCCTAGGTCTCCACCTTGCAGATTACAGACTGTGAGACTTCTCAGCCTCCATAATCACATAAGCCAATTATCCATAATACGTCTTGGTGATTGATAGATCTCCATCTCCAGTCTGAAGAACTCTGACTAATACAAAAGCTGTCACTGAGCCATCTCATATAGAAGAAATGAAAATACTTCCCACCTCTCAGTAGATGGAGCAGCAAAGAATTTGCAGCCTTCTTTTTTTTTTAATCCTTTTTTTTTTTTTTTTTTTTACTGCACTGGGTCTTTGTTTCAGAGAGGAGGGTTTCTCTGCTTGTGGTCTGCAGGCTTCTCACTGTGGTCGTTTCTCTTGCTGCAAAGCACAGGCTCCAGAGCATGGGCTCAGTGGTTGTGGTACAGGGGCTTAGTTGCCTGTAGCATGTGGGGTCTTACTGAATCAGGGATGGAACCCATGTCCCCTGCCTAGGCAGGAGGAGTCCTAACCACCAGGGAAGTCCTTTGCAGTCATCTTTAATTCACCACAGCAGGTATATGTATGCTACAGTGCACCACTGAGAAACAGAACCAACAGGAGATGTAGACACAGATATAGATATGAATACAGTCATAGTATCTATCTCATTTACAATTACTGTAAGAAATTGGTTCATGCAACTATGGAAGCTGAGAAGTCCAAGATCTGCATTTAGCAAGCTAGAGACCAGTCAGTGGTGTAAGTTCCAGACCTGGACTGAGTCTGAAGGCTGAAGATTGATACCCCAGCTCAAAGAAAAGCAGAGAAAGAATCCCTTACCACCCAGTCTTCTATTTTATTCCAACTTTCAACAGATTGGATGAGGCCCACCCACCCTGGGGAGGGAAATCTGCTTTACTTGGTCTCGTTGTTGTCGTCACTCAGTCGTGTCCGACTCTTTGTGACCCCATGAACTGAAGCACGCCAGGCTTCCCTGTCTTTCACTATCTCCTGGAGCTTGCTCAAACTCATGTCCATTGAGTCATTAAGCCCTCAAACCATCTCATCCTCTGTAGGCCCCTTCTCCTTCTGCCCTCAATCTTTCCCAGCATCAGGGTCTTTTCCAATGATGTTAATTGGAAGTTAACATCCAATGATGTTTCTCATCCATAAACACCCTCACAGACATACCCAGAATAATACTTACCAAATAAATTTCTGGGCACCCTGTGACTGAGTCAAGTTGACTCATAAAATGAAGCATCCCAGCCATCCAGCACCCTTCCAGATGAAGGCATTTGTTTCCCAGCTGGCAGAGTGACTGCTGACAGCTGGGTGTCTTTCCAGGAGCTGTCCTCCCCCAAAGATCCGCCCCCCACTCAAAGCACAGCCCCCTCCCAATGACTGGTGCACATGGGGGATGCCAGAGCCCCCTTCCCTCTACTTGGAACAACTCTGAAGGGCCCTCCCAGCTTTAGGTCTCCCCACGGGATTAGCTGGTGACTCTGTTGTAACTATATCACAGTTCAAGTCGCCTCCTGCCCCCTCCTCTTCCCTCACTCCCTGGCAGATGCTGCTCTCAAAGTCTCCCCAATAATCAGACACAGATCTCTGTCTCGAGAGTTTCCCACCAGCCTGACCTAGCCAGAGGAGGGAGAGGCTGAGTTCTGAGCGGGAACTGAACTCTGAGCAGGGCAAGTATCCCCTTAGACAGACTCTGAAATACAATCAGAGCTTTCTGTGGGATTGAAGAAGCTGCAGCTGAGCAAGAGGTGGAGTGGGTAGAATAAGAGGATTAGGAGACAGGTGGAAACAAAGTAAGCATTGACCTAACCAACCTGCAAATGTTAATCATTTAGTTGCCTCCCTGCTCACTGTGATAAATAAAAAACATTGCAATGCATGTCTTGATTCCTAAATTCTTTTTTTGATTCCTAAATTCTTTCGTTCATAGTTCTGATAACTTTAGGACAGATCTTGAACAGTGAAATTATGAATGAAAGAATGTAAGTTTTCTAGAGACTACCAGAACTTTCTAAGACCCCTATTCACACTGAATTTAAACAGCATTCTCTTTCAGTCAAACTCCTAAATTTATAAGAGACCCAATTTAGGGAAGGTCATTGATTCAGCTACAGAGTTAATTATTCATCTGAATTGGTTTGTGCAAAAGACTCCAGAGAGCCTACAAGAATAAATGGAAAAGCTATTAGAACTAACAGGCGAATTTAATAAAGTGGCTGCATGCAAAATTCAATAGCCTCCTCATCAACTAGCCACAACCAATTAGAAAATACAATGAGGGTGGATGGATAGAGGGAGCAGAGAAATCAGTTGAAAAACAATAACAGTAATGAAAACACCCAAGATTGACCTTACCAACAAGTATGGGAAACAGGAAAACTAGATCTTAAAAATATATAACCTTTTCTAACACATATGAAATAGTTAGAAAAGGCATGACATGTTCCTAAGTGAGAAGAGTGACTGTACCGAAAACTTAACCTATAAATTAAACACAATCCAATTAAAAGTCCAAGGAGGTTTGTCATTTTCTTGTTAAACATGCCAGACTCATCCTAAAGTTTACTCAGAAGAAACACATAGGCAAGAATAGTTAAGAAAAAAATGTATAGAGGAATGAAAAGGAATTTCGTCCCACCAGCTAGTAAATACATAATGAAGCTAAAATAATGCAAGAATTGGCAGACAGGTCAAGGGGACAGCAATCCTGTCAGAAGAGGCAGCATCATTTGATAAACAGTATGGAGACAGCTGGTTAACTAACTATTCGGGAGGAAAAATTATACCTTCTTTCACACCACTCATCAAAATAAGTAAATTCCAGATGATGAAAGAATTCAATGTTATGGGTTGAACATATATACCCTAACCCCCAGCACCTTGGAATGTGACCTTGTCTGAAAATAGGGTCCTTGCATATGTAATTAATTAAGATAAGGTCTATACTGGCGTAGGACGGGTCCCTAATTCAGTAGGACTGGTATCCTTACAAGAAGGTGGCATGTGAAGACAGAAGCAGAGATGGGAGTTATGCAAAGCTGCAAACCAAGAAACATCTGGGGCTACCAGAAGCAGGAAGAGGCAAGGAAGGACTCTTCCCTAGAGGTTTCAGAGGGTGTGTGGCCCAACCATCACCGGACTTCTAGCCTCCAAAACTGTGAAAGAGTTCTTGACACTTCCCTGGAGCCCAGTGGTTAAGACTCAGAGCTCCCAATGCAGGCGACATAGGTTCAATCCCTGTTTGGGGAACTAAGATCCTGCATGGTTCATGGCGCCATGAACACCAAAAGATCAAACAAAAATAAACCACCTACTTCGTGGTACTTAGTTACAGAAGCCCAAGGAAACTAACATCGTGTATAAACTAGAACTGTTTAAATTTTTAGAGGACATATAGGTGAAAAATGCATGTGCTTCCAAAAGCAATAAGGACTTTATAAGCATAAAAGTGATGGGAAAAAATCCACAGAGAAAATCAATACTTGTTATACATTAAAAAAACTTACATAAAAAATAGCTTTACCAAAAACTAAAAGGTAAATCACAAACTAGGAGAAGATATAATTGCTACAACACGATAAGTGACCATTATTCTTTTCTTTTTTTAATTTTTATTGGAGTATAGTTGCTTTACAATGCTGCGTTCGTTTCTACCGTACAGCAAAGTGAATCAGTTTATGTACACGTATATCCCCTCCTTTTTAGATTTCCTTTCCATTTAGGTCACCGCAGAGCACTGATTGGAATTCCCTGTGCTACGCAGTAGGTTCTCTTTAGTGATCTGTTTTACGCACAGTGGTGTATACATGTCAGTCTCCCAGTTTATCTCACCCACCCCTCTTCCCCACTTGGTATCATGTTTGTTCTCTACATCTGTGTCTCTCTTTCTGCTTTGCAAATAAGTTCATCACTACCAGTTTTCTTCCTTGGTGGATCAGGCAATGAAGAATCTGCCCACAATGCAGGAGTCCTGGATTCATTCCTTAGGTTGGGAAGATCCCCTGGAGAAGGGAATCCCACTCCAGTATTCTTGCCTGGAGAATTCCATGGATAGAGAACCTGGTGGGCTACAGTCTGTGGGGTCACAAGGAGTCAGACATGACTGAGTGAAAACATTTTCACCACGTATACCACATATAAGCAATATTACACTATATATGTTTTTCTCTTTCTGGCTAACTTCCCTCTATGACAATCTCTAGGTTTACCCATGTTGCTGCAAATGGCACTATTTTGTTCCTTTTTATGGCTGAGTAACATTCCACTGTACATATGTACCACATCTTTTTTGTTCCTCTGTTGATGGACATTTAAGTTGATTACATGTCCCAGATATTGTAAATAATGCTGCAATGAACATTGGGATGCAGGTATATTTTTAAATTATGGTTTTCTCTGGGTATATGCCCAGTAGTAGGATTATTGGGTCATTGTAGCCCTATTTTTCATTTTTTGAGGAACCTCTATACTGTTCTACATAGTGACGGTACCAATTTACATTGCCACCAGCATTGTAGGAGGGTTCCCTTTTCTCTTTATCCTCTACAGAATTTATTGTTTGTAGATTTTTTTTGATGATGGCCATTCTGATCAGTGTGAGGTTATACTTCACTGTAGTTTTGATTTATATTTCTCTAATAATTAGTGATGTTGATCATCTTCATGTGTTTGTTGGCCATCTGTGTCTCTTCTTTGGAGAAATGTCTAGTTAGATCTTCCACCCATTTCTTTCATTGTGCTGTTTGTTTTTTTTTATATTGAGCTGCATGAGCTGTTTGTATATTTCGGAGATTAATCCCTTGTCAGTTGTTTCATATGCAAATATTTTCCCATTCTGAAGGTTGTCTTTTCGGTTTGTAAGTGGACATTATTCTTAATATATAAGAACTCTAAAACCCAGGAGAAAATCAGGTGAACACAAACAGAAAACTCACAGAATGCAAATGACTGTAAACATTAAAAATATTTAAACCTATTAGTAATCAAATTCATATAAATTAAAAGATGGTAAATTTTGCCTTTCAAATTAACCATGTGATACTACTTTATACAGATAAGGGTACAGTAAACTTGTATGCCCCCAATAATACTGTTCAAAGTTTAAATTACATTTTTAAGAATGCATTCTGGGGCTAGGTATAAATAGATATTTAAAATTCATACCCTTGATAAAGAAATTCTTCTAAAAGTCTAGCTTAAGGAAACAAATCAAATTTAGGCAAATATTTACCTATGAAGATGTTCATTCCTGCATAATTTATAATAATGACAAATTAGAAATATCCAACTCTTTGCGACCCTATGGACTGTAGCCTGCCAGGCTCCTCTGTCCATGGAATTTCCCAGGCAAGAATACTGGAGTGGGTTGCCATTTCCTACTCCAGGGGATCTTCCCTAACCCAGGGATCAAAGCCAGTGTATCTTGTATCTCCTACATTGGCAGGCAGATTCCTTACCACTGCACCACCACTGTCCAAAAATGGGAATCCTGCACAACTATGTAATGTTAAATTACGCAATCACTAAATGTGGTGATTTCAATTTAATTAATGAAATAGTCACAATAAAAATCTAAGACCAAAAAGCTCACTATTATATGTATATTATAAACTAATCTTTATAAAACACAGAACTGCAGGGGAAAAAATGGATTAAAATAAGCCAGAATATTTATCTTCTCTTCTGGGCAGCATGATTTATGGATGTTTTAATTTTTTATTGTGGCAAAATATATATTTAGCATAACATTTACCATGTAATCATCTTTAGGTGAATAACTTAGTGGCATTAAGTACATTCACAATGCTGTGTGATCATCACCACTATTTCCAGAATTTATACGGAGACTCATATCTTTCAAACAATAACTCCTTATGCTTCCATGCTCCCTTCTGCATAGTCCTTGGTAACCCCTATTCTATTTTCCGTCTCTATGAGTTTGCCTCTTCTAGGTACTTTATTATATACATGGAGTCAAACAGTATTTTCCTTTTGTGGCTTATTTTACTTAGTGCAGGGATTGAATGTTTAAAATTCGTATATTGAAATATTAACCCTTGATGTTTAGAGATGGGAACTTTGGGAGATGACTAGGTCATAAGGGTGGAGCACTCATGAAGGAGATTAGTGCACTTATACGAGACCCCAGAGAGCTCCCTCGCCCCTTCAGTCATGTGAAGTTACTGTGAGAAGGGGGGCCATCAGTAGGAAATTGGACTCTCACTCAGGGTGTGTTAGTGGTACAGAATCCACCTGCCAATGCAGGAAAATCAAGAGACTTGTGTTTGATCCCTGGATCGGGAAGATCATCTGGAGGAGGGCATGGAAATCCACTCCAGGATTCTTGCCTGGAGAACCCTATGAGTGGAGGAGCCTGGTGGGCTAGAGTCCATAGGGTTGCAAAGAGTTGGACGTGACTGAAGCAACTTAGCCTGCAGACACAGGATCTGCAGGTGCCATGATTTTGGACTTTCAGCCTCCAGGTCTGTAAGAAATAATTTTCTGTTGTTTATAAGCCACCCATTCAATGGTATTTTGTTTTAGCAGCCTGAATGGACTAAGACACTTGGCACAATGTTTTTAAGATTCATTCCTATTATAGCATGCATCAGAATATCATTCCTTTTTATAGCTGATATTCCATTATATGTAACTTACATACAACATTTTGTTTAGCCATCTATCCTTTGGTGGACTTTTGAATTGCTTTCCCCTTTGGCTCTTATGAATAATGCTACTGTTAACATTAGTGTACAAGTATCTAAGTCTCTGGTTTCAATTTTTGGGGGGCATATACCTAAGAATAGAGTTGCTGGATTATGTGATAATTACATGTTTAACTTTTTGATGAATGGTTGATTTTAATTTTTTAAGTTTTCTTCTGCATTTTTCAGATTTTTTCTACTGAGCATGTATTATTTTTAGCATTAAAAAACATTTATTTTCAAGTGCCTCTTCTTGCTTTTTTTTTTCCTTTTCTCTATGCATAAGCACTCCTTCCTTGGAGTCAAACAAGTGTTAGTTACCCAGCCATGTCTGACTCTTTGCAAGCCCATGGACTGTAACCCACCTCTGGGCAGGCTCCTCTGTCCATGGGGATTCTCCAGGCAAGAATACTGGAGTGGGTTGCCATTAAAGAATTGCTCAAGTTTTCCCTTTAACTGACAGCAAGGGCTGCACATGCACAAAATGACTGTTTTTAAATGAACTTGGGATTTATTTTAATCAGACATGGTGAGATGATAGACATGGAGACAATTGCTTTTTTTCTTCTTCCAGTTTTAGTGAAATATGATTGACATGCAACATTGTATAAGCTTAAGGTATACAACATGATGATTTGATATATGTCTATATTGTAAAATGATTAACACAATAAGGTTAGTTAACACATCCATCACTTCACACATTTACCATAACAACTGTTTTTTTAAGAGACGAGTTTGTTACTTAACAATTCTCAAGGGGAGGCAGCATGCATGCTATGCCAGGTAGGGTCATGCAGAAAGCTCCAGGGTCAGTTAGAAGACAAGAATGAGGAGAAAGAATGGGCACAAGCTTTTTTTTTTTTGGCACAAGCTTTTATTATGGTTTCCATGAGAAAGACAAGGCAAGCCAGAGCAGATAGATTTACGATTGGCTAGTCTGAATAATTTCTGCAGGTTCTAGGCTAAAAGGGTGGCCCCTAGTTGTTAGGTACCTGGTCCTGGGTACCAGGGGCAGGGGGAATATTGACTTGGTGTGTGAGCTAGGCCAAGGAGGTGGTTGGCTTGGATTGACTGGTTTACATATGAAAGGCATGCTCTCCATTGAGTTGTTCACTGTCTTTAGGAATCAGCTAACCCTGAAAAGGTCTGACACAACTGGGCGACTAAACAACAACCCTGAAAGGGGCAGGATGATCATGCCACATGTCAAGCCCCATGTTAAGCCAGATGATCCAGCCCTGCATGTCAAAGTGTCACAAAATTGAACCCAGGTCTCCCGCGTTGCAGGCAGGTTCTTTACCAGCTGAGCCACAAGGGAAGCCCAAGAATACTGTAGTGGGCAGCTTATCCCTTCTCCAGTGGATCTTCCCAACCCAGAAATCAAACTGGGTTCTCCTGCATTACAGGTAGATTCTTTACCAACTGAGCTATCAGGGAAGCCCAGAGAAAATTAAAAACCTTATTAATACAGTGATGTACATGCAAGGTTTCTCTTTTTAGCAGTTTGTAATAGCAAAGATTAGAAACCAATGGAATTGCCACCAAATAAGGAGCAGGGTAAATAAGTGCTGGTAAAAAAAAATACAATCAAATGCTATGCAGCCATGAAAAAGAATGGAATGTCTCCAAGAGATGTCATAAAAAGGAAAAACCTTGGTGGAAATCACCAAGTGCAATGTTCTCCACTGTACTTACCTAGGTGCTTGTCAGTACAGAATCTCTCTAGAAGGACCCACAGGAAACCCTGATGGTGGTGCCTCTAGGGGAGGGAACTCAGTTGCTGAAGACCTAGATTAGGAGGGACAGAGGAGCAGTATCTTTTAAATTGGGGCTTGGTGTCTAGAATGTGAGCTCCATGGTGGTAGGAGCTCAGTTCTCTTCAGTGCCCTCTGCCACTCCTAGAGGTGATCAATTTACACTTGCTGAGTGAAAGAAGGTCTGACCTCTCTCAGGCCTCACAAGATCATTAAATAAGCATGCTAACAGCATCCACCTCCTGACCTTGTGGAGACTGAAGACACTCATGCTCATGAAACTCTACACGATGGCTGGGAAAAAACAGGAACTTAATGCTAGTTATTAGTTAACCCAATATTAATAACTAATATTGGGTTATGTTTTGACAAAGAAGACTGTTCCCTTACAGCAAAATTGGCAAGAGGGCATCCCCTCACATGCCAGCTTCAATTGTTGATATGGTTGCCTGGACTGTTTTGTTGAAAAGCATCTTGAGGCTGGATGGCAGGAGTGACATGATGAGTTAGCAATGATTGCACCGAGCAAAAGAGGAAGTAGGGTGGCTTGGGTGCCCCATCTTTGCTGTCTCCTTACAGCACTCCTACCCACAGACCTCCTCAAATGGCATAGCCAGCTCCTTACAGAGATAAAACATCCAGACAAGACAGACTCATCCTCCTGGCAATTTTGGAGGCAGGACTGTCTCCAATGAGGGCAGGTTGCCCCAGGAGCAGAGCCTCACCCACATATCTGGGTCTCCCTGCAGAAGTGAGGCCACCCCTCCCGTAAGGACAGGCAGTGGGCTCTGGGCTCTGGACTCCAGGCAGGAGAGAGGTGGAAATTAGCCAGTCCTCTGGAGGTGGGCAAAGTCCTTCTGGGACAATCATCCTTCCTCCTCTTCCCTGTGAATTCACTCAGGTCATTGAGGGCAAAAGACCTCCTGAGACCTTCTTCCCCAGATGCTGCAGGTCCCCACCGTCAACTTCCACACTCCCCTCCAATAGCACTTTCATTCACTTAGTGCTAACAATTTTGCAAAGTGGCTTTATTGCCTCTACTGGCTCAGATGGTAAAGCATCTGCCTGCAATGCAGGAGACCTGGGTTTGATGGGTTGGGAAGATCCCCTGGAGAAGGAAATGGCAACCCACTCCAGTACTCTTGCCTGGAAAATTCCATGGATGGAGGAGCCTGGTGGGCTACAGTCCATGAGGTCATAAAGAGTCAGACACAACTGAGTTCACTTTCACTTTCAAATAGAAGACTGGAGATCGTCTGAATGATTTATCCAAGACCACCCCTTTGTCCCTTGGCCTTTTATTCTGGGAAGTGGGACTGTGAAGGTGGGCAGAGGGTGAGTTTTCCAGTGCTTCCTGTCCTCCAGAATTTGTGATCTCTGGGGAAGAGCCCTCGAATCTTTTCCCCTTTTGTCCCTCGCCTGCTTAGAACTGCTCATATCTTTCACTGCTTCCTTGGGAAAGTAGAACATGGGTCCCTTGTTAAAGCCCTAAATTGCCTAAATCTCACCAGGGAGCTCAAACCCCAGAGGCCCTGCAGCGGGTCCCTGGGAGTTGTGTGGATGCTCCCCCAATACCATCCTAGCCCTAGAAAATTCATGCCTCCCGAAAAGACAGAGGACCTGTCGGGGGCCACCCCTGGAGGGCACCCTCAATGCATTCTCTTAAGTGCCTGCTAGCTACCAAGTATGCCTGGGGTTGGGCAGATGGAAGGAAAGTCACCCCACCGCACCCACCCTCCTGCAGCTCACACCCTAGCACGGAAGGCTGGCCCAGTAATAGATTTTCAAGGGCACCATGAAGGGCATCATAGGTGCCCTGGGTTCTCAACTAATTAGTCAAGTGTGAACATGTATTCCAAGCTGTGTGACAATGCAAGGGGTGTTTGTGGCAGACACTGAGCTCCCCGTCCCAGAAGGTCTGCAAGTGGAGGGAAAGGGACCTCTAGCCTTCCTATACAGACTTAAGTCCCTTCTGTCCTCTTCTTCTGGTCTCTGGCCTTGTGGGTAGGGACAGGATATGCATTGTACTCAACAGGATAATCCTCAGTGCATGCCTGACACAGAGTACGTGCTCACCAACTGTCTGCTGCTGCTATGAACCATTATATATTTGAGTTTAGTGCATCCATCCTCTTGCAGAGAGAAAGAGAGGCAAAGGGTTCTTCCCCTTCGCCAGCTGCACCCGCGCACAGCTGGCCGCGGGCAGGAAAGCCCGGCTGGCAGCTGTCCCCACAGAAGGGAGCAAGGGTCTGTGATTTCCTGCGCAGCCACTTCAATCCTTACGTCCCTTTAATAGCCCTCGTCAAATTGCCATGGCTCTCCCTAGAGGTTTTCATACGATGGAAAATAAATAGTCATTATCTGACCTCCAGGGGAATGGAGATGTCTGCAGAATTCCCGGAAAGGCAGTTATAAAACTGAGTAGTCAATCTGCCCTTTCGGTATTTACAGCCCCAGTGCAAAGAGAAGGTATGGAGCCCTGGCGACTGCTAAAGAAATCACAAAATAAGTGTAGGCGCTCAAGTTCTCTCTTCACCTGTTTTGATGTATATGAGTACATCTGGCTTCTGGTAGCTGAAGAAAGAGAGAGAAGAGGGGAAGAGAGAGGGAGGAAAACAACTACAGAAAGATGTGAAGACTGTTGTCTATTGCCCTGGGGTTGGGGGAAAGGAGCTGGGAAGCAAAGAACGTGTGACGATGAAAAAGTCCTTCCTTCTCTTATCATGTAATTTGAAAAAGAGAAAACCATTTTTTTTACCCTAAAAACACATGGTGTGCCCAGGAAAAAGTATTTCCAAATAAAAGTTCCTTTTAGAGTCCCCAGAGACAGAGTCCTGGGCCAGGTCAGAGACCTGCTCTGGTCCTGTCTCAGCTGCCAAGGGTTCCTAGACAGCGTCATTCTGTCTCCGTCAGCTGTGAGACGGGAATGGGAACAATCACCCCGGGAATCCAAGCCAGGATTGTTATGAAGATCACCTGAGATGAGTGATACGAAAGCCCTGCCCAGCCAGTCTTCATGAGAAAGGAGCAATGCCCAAACCCAGCAGCCACCAAGGCGGCCATGATCACAACGCTGCAAAACTGAATTAAATGCCTGTCACAGACAGACCACCTTCCCTCAGGCAAGCTTCATCTATTGTCAAATGACTGGGCTGTCCTCACCCTGCCTGGGAAGGGCCAGGAAGGGAAATGAGAAATGCAATGTGGACTTCCCTGGTGGTCTACTGGTTAAGACCCTGTGCATCCATTGCAGGGAGTGTGGATTCAATCCCTGGTGGGGGAACTAAGATCCTACGTGTCAAGTGGTGCAGGCAAAAAAGAAAAAAATGTTGTGATTGTTTTTGTTGGACTTCTCTGGCATTCCAGTGGTTTAGACTCCATGCTTCCACTGCAGCAGGGGGCACGGGTTGGATCCCAGGTCAGGGAACTAAGGTCCCACCTGCTGTTTGGCTTGGACCAAAAAACGAGGTTTTTCTTCATGGCATCTTCCCCATTAGAAAAGCTTCAAGCCAAGAGGGGTGGAGGGGCCCACCATCACGCCCATTACTTCTCCCTAGGGTTTCATCTGCACACTCCCATGGGGTGGACGGCCCCAAGAAAGCCTGGAGCCCCAGGATGAAGTTGACTGGCCACCCCTCAGCCCTGCCTTTGCCTACACTCCACTATTTTGATCCAGAGGCTCGTGTGACTGTGGCCCCGCCCCTCTCAATAGTCACGGGCTCTTCTGGGCCACATCCTCCCACAGCTGGTGACAGCCAAGACAAGGGAAGTCCACGTTCCTTCAAGAAACTCTCTTTTATGCAAAGGGGGACATGGAGGCCCTGAGAGGGGGCAGAGCAGGTTGGGTGGCAGCAAAGATCAGAGGAGGACAGAGCACTGGCCTGGGTGTCAGATGATCTGGGCTCGCATCCCAGTCAGGGCCTCAATTTGCCATCTCTGAAAGAGACGGTGCTCTCTGGTCTGCCTAACACATAAGGTGGGTCTGGGGTCTGATGTAACGAGGGAGTTACACCAGAGTTGACCCTGCTGGCTTGAGAGGAGCCCGAGCACTCTGCCTCAGAGTTGTTCTTCCTTTCCTTTGTGGCATTGTTGTTGTTCAGTCGCGCCCAACTCTTTGCGACCCCATGGACTGCAGCACGCCAGGCCTCCCTGTCCTTCACCATCTCCCGGAGCTTGCTTTGTGGTGTTACCCACCTCTAAAGATACAGGCCTACTTTGCCCCCTAGGGTCCTGCAGCAGCAGTATCGTGAGGGCAGGACAAGTACACATACTCCAGCAATTGATGGCCACTGCACTCCTGGAGGAATGGTATTTGTTGGGGTACTTTTAAAAGAACATTGTCTATAATTATAACTACAATTTTGCATCCAACTCCAAAGTGTGTGTGTTTTTCCCCACACTAAGCAATTCTCCAACACCAGCTGGGTGTCCTACATTCTAACCGAATTCTGACAGTATCTACTTGGAGATAGCATCAGATCCCGCAGGTTAAAGGCCCAGTCCCCTAAGACTGCTCCCCACCCCCAAATCCAGAAACCAATCACACATTCAGGATGTTACCTGTGCTTCTGACCAATCGGAGGTTCCAGTGACCCCCTCCTAATTTGCTAGAGCAGCTCACAGAACCCAGAGAAACGAGATTACCAGTTAATCATAAGAGGATGTAACTCAGGAACAGCCAGATGGAAGAGATGCACAGGACAAAGCGTTGAGAAGGGGCAGGGGGCTTCCATGCCCTCTCCAAGTGAGCCACCCTCCCCAGATCTCCTTTCACATGTTCATCAACCCAGAAGTCCTCAGAACCTTGTTCTTCCAGGTTTTTATGGAGGCTTCCTCAAAGAGGCGTGATTGACTGGCCATTGATGACTGAATCTTCAGCCCATTTCCCTGCATGGGAGATGGGAGGTGAGGCCTGAAAATTCCAACCCTCTGATCGCTGGGTTGGCTCCACTGGCATCTTTAGGGACTTTCCAAAAGTCACCTTATAACAAGGCACCTCTACTGCTGCCTGCACAGGAAGTTCCAAGAATTTTAGGACCTCTGTTCCACAAACCGGGACGAAGACCAAATATATATTTCAAATTATAAATCACAATATTACACTATCTTATAAGAAGGGTACACCTAAATCCTCTCATTGCAGGTAATATAGGAACAATGTTCTAGACTTCTTCCTCCATTGGAGGTGCCAACTGCCACAATAGGGTCTTCCCCAACACAGGTTAAAATAGAAAGCATCTATCCTGCAGTAGCTTCCAAGGGGAAAACCTCATCAAAAGCCCGGCACCTGAGTATCTTTTGGTTGAAAAATGCATGCATACAATGGAGTGGCAGACCCACGACAGAGGAAAATAAGAGGAGAAAATAGTGAGGTTGAGAGTGAGACGGTGACACTTGAGAATCAGCTTCTTAATAGGGTTTCTGCACACAGCCTTTAATGTACAGCCCTGTACACAAAGGCTAGGAGTCCCTCACACAGAGGGGGACAGGAATGGGATGGGCGCCGGCCACAAGGCAGCTTAAGCAACATCTGAGGGAAGTTGCTGGTGGACTGAGGCTCAGACAGTAGTGCAGGGAAGATGAAAATGAGAGACAAGAACTGACATTAGCTGAGCACCTACTATGAGGAACAAGGCTGAACTAGAAAGAAGAAAGGAAATACTTTAAATGACAAGCTGGGGAGAGGTCACTCCAGCAGGTGACTGCTGTACCCCTTATCTTCATCATCCTTATTAGCAATCACTGAGGGCACCATCGGCCATGCCCTGGGGCTGGGATTGCCATCATGGGTTCAGTCTACTCAGGGAGGTCAGACGCAAAGAAATGACAAGTAAGCTAGTTGCATATACTGAAGTAAGAGTAGGACACCAACCAGAAAGTGTCAGGGACCAGGGAAGGGACTGCAGTGCCCTGCCCTGGATGAAGTTCCCAGGGAGAAATGGTGGATATGAGTAGAGAGGGACAAACTGGCATAGACAAGGGACAGCAAAGAGAACACAGGTGGCATGCTCAAGGGACTGTGACCAACAGTTTATTATTCTTTTTCTATCACTTTGTATTTTGGATCCCTTTCACATACATTACCCCAGGAAATGACTCTGCTGTCCTTCACAAACCCCGCTAAACCCTGGAACAGATGGCCTTCTGTTCCAGGGAGTTCAGTGGAATTAAACGAATTCCTACTATGGGTAAATCATTGTTAAGTATTGCAGGGTATATAGAAAAGTGTAAAATATAGTCCCTGCCCTCAAGGACAAAAAGGATTTTCCTTCTGTCAAAAGGCCAGGGAAGGAGATCCCGGGACGACTCTGCAGCAGTGAAGTCTTATGTCTGACAAAAGGCAGCAGGCTCTGGGCGGTGTGGACAAGCCGGAAGAAAATTGGATTTACCATCCATCAAGATGCTCCATTTGGGGGTGGTCCAAAAGGTTATTCTGGTGACTCTGCAGTTTCCTTCTCAGAATTGGTTACTGAGCTCGAGTCAGTCTGTCCTTCACATTCTTCCCAGTATATTACTCCACAAACACAGAAGCCCGTCTGCAGCCAAACACCAGTTCAGAATCAAAAGCCAAAGTCACTGTAGATGTGCCTATAACTCATCCACCGCCGGGCCACTGAATAACATCCCAATCAATGAGCAGTCTTGGACTCCGCAATTAATCCTGGAGAGGAAGAGGCATCAGGACAAGAACAAAAGAACCAAAATAAGACAGTGCATCTGTGTAACTTCTAAATTAGTCAACCGTGGGCAAAGGGAGGTCTGGAACTTTTTACTCTGCCCAAAGGTAACAAAGCAACCTTATCCTGGTTGCTAAGCACTAGTGCGAACTGAGTGAGAGGAAGCACAGTTGAGCATCACCTGAGATAAACGGAAATGCAATCTTACCTCGGGATCCTCAGTCTGATGATGTGGCTACTGCCATGATGGAGCAGTCCATGGAAGAGTCTCAGGAACTTTCCAAGTTGGGTGGGCAGCATTGCCAGATACAGGACAAAATTGGCAGAAGCCTGTCAGTCATGTCTCAAAAAGCGGGTGACAGGAATATTAAGCAATGAACTAGCTATATGGGTCAGCCAGAGGGCCTGTGAACCGAAGATTCTGAGTGGTCAGCACTCACAGAGGCGTATGTGACCTCCTGCTTCCTCAGATGGCTAAAGGTCAAACATGGTGAGAAGGAGCTCTCTGGAGCCTTGAGGTTCTGTACTCTGAATTTTTAGTTGAAAAACCTCTTTTCAAGACAAAAACACACCAGAGGACATTTGGAAGTATTTCCAAGAACAACTTCACATGCCCTGACTTTGTAACAGAGGGAGTTGCAAACCTCACTTCAAGACAGTGGAGGCGGAATCCTTGCCGCAGGCGAAGTCTAGAGGAAGGGACTTGTACATTGTGGATCAAAGCGGAGTCTTCACATCAACTGAGTCTCCCACTTACACCACCCCCTTATTCAAAAAAAAAAAAAAGCAAAGAAACAGCCAGTACAGAATCTTAAGACTCTTTATTTAAGAGAAGGATCTCTGAGTCAAGCTGCTGTATAATCGAGCCAGAAAATCTACTGACTCTCGACGGTCCTGACTGACAGCCTTTAGTCTTGGATGTTAAATGAAATGTTTGTCTTGATGTTGTTTTGAACCAAGGAGTCCATAAGTCCACTTTCATGTTTAATTCAGAAAATTCCATTTCATGAAACATCAGGCTCTGAAGTGAAGAAGTGGGCACAATCCTCCTTGCATTAAAACCCCCAAGGCAAGCATAAGATGCTGCCCAGATAACCAGTGGTAACGTGCCCCCGAGGAGGATGTCACACAAGGAATCTGGATGTTGAGAAAGTGGATGATTCACCCTAGAACTTTTTAAAGAACTTTTTGGGCAACTGAATGATGTTTTTAAACATACTGGGTTGCTAAACCTGTCAGGAGAAACATCTGGATCTGAGAAAATCTGGCAAAGCTATCTGAATGAACACCAACTGTTCTCTATCCTAAATGTTAAGATTATTTTTAAAGGTTAATTTATAGATATTTGGACAACAGGGGAAAAACTGTCTGGTGGGCAGAGAGTTGGACAAGGGAAAACAGAGGAGAGGACAGACAGGCTGTGGATATTCTATGTATTAACACACCCTTAATAACAGGTCTAACTCCACCCACAGAATACAGGCCATCCTAGGGTTGATGGGCTGACAAGCTGCTGCCAGGACATTTCAGATTCCCCAGTCACACAGTCTCAAGGTAACTCTGGAAACAGAGTTCTCTCCAAAAGCTTTCAGCACTTTCATGGTCTCTCTTTTACCCATCATTAAGCCAGTTACGAGCATTTCTGAGCATTCAGGGTTTCCCAAGATACTGCAATGAAATACTGATATCCCTAGGTCAGCAGTGCTTCTGAAAAACGCATCTCTTATAGCACAGGACTGGACTGGGGAACTAAGAACTCTGTGCTTTATTTCCAACTCTTTCTCTGGCCTCCTGCTCACCGCTCTCTTCACTACCCACTATGTCTCTGAGCCCTCAAGAGGTGGTGCTGGAAGACAGGAAATGCAGGCTAGCACCAGCCAGGCTGGTGTCTGTGGGCCACTGCAAAGTGACTTCAAGTTAACTACCAGCTACTCCCCACTCACTTGGCAGACAATTATCAAGCGCTGCTCCTGGCCAGGCCCCATGCCCTCAGTTACTTTCTAAGTTTCTCCCACCCTCAGAGATTAGGTTGGAAATCATTTTTCTCTGCTCTTTCTTAATTCCTGCAGTATGTAAGCCTACATGACTGAATGAGAGTTGGGAATATTAAAGACATTTATAAATTATAATAAAGGAGTCACATATATTACAAATGAGAGTCTGTTATTTAAAAAGCCACAAATTATCTCATTTAGATAAGACACTTAACAAAATATACATCTTAAAACTTTGGCAGTCAAGAATGCTTTTTATAATTGCTTCCATTTGAGAAACACAATTAAAATGGGTTAAGAATTAATAGACACAACTTCACTCAGAATATGTAAGAAGCGTCACATGTTTTTCTGATATTCCTCTTTGTGATTAGCTAACCACGCACAGGAGGAACCAAAGTCCAAACGTTCACATCCCGAAGTGGCGGTGCTCTCAGGGGGCTTCTTCCCTCAGTAAGCGACAAGTGGTGGGGGGAGGAAGCATTACCAAGATGCACACAATCCAGTTCCTTACCCAGTCTTCTAGCATCATCAACTGTCAAACCATTTGCTCCGCTTTGCAAGAGGAGCTCCTTTAGAAGGTCCCAATAATTTCTGCTTATATTGTTCCACCAGCTGGTTGAAGCGAACTTCCGTCTTATTTCCTTTAGCTTTTTTTCTAGGTACCTACAAATGAAAGGAAAGGAAACATAAGATAATCAGTTTCAAGCATTAAGCATTACCTTACCCTCAGGCCAGCCAAGGGAGAAAGTTAGGTTCAGAGATCTTGTCCACCACATGAGGGACTTCTAGGGAGTGATCCCAAAACGATTGTCCATCGGTGAGAGAACAGACCAGGAATGCCTAAGAGAAGGGCCCCACTAAAACACCGCTCCCACTCCAACTCTCAAATGCTCACACAGATCTCCTCAAGGATGAGTCAGCCTCGAGTCCGGATGGTCTCACTTGCCCTTTCCTTCACCAAGGATTACAGGGCTTCAAAGAGACCTCCATAAGATAGTCAGCTGGGTCAGAGGCTTCCCAGAGACACAGATTTCTTGAGTAGGATGAGAAAGCAAATCCATCTTGTACCCTTAAAATAAAGGGACTAGGCAAGGAAAAAAGAAAATTTGACCTCAAGTGATAAAGAACGTATGACCGCCCCTTTCTACTAAAAAGAGCCAGGGCCCCTTGGAAGCTAATGCCAGGACTGATAAAGTAATAGATAAGTGGGGACATCCCAGTGTTAGAAGCAAGGACACCAGCACAGGCAAGGTTATGTCAGGACTCAGGAGTCAACCTGAAGGGGCTTCTGCTGGCCTCAGATGGGACAGAATAGTGACTGCATCTGGCTGAAACATGTCAAGCACACAGAAACTCAGGAATTCACAATGCTACAAAAACCTTACTGGTAGGGCAACAACTCATTACTCTGGGAACTGATAAAAAGAAAAAAAAAACTCAAGCAATTACCTTGCTTTCCCTACACAAATGGTATGCCATGGTAACCAAACAGTTGATAAAGGAAGGCTCTTTTTTCTAGAATTTTTCTTAAAAAACACATAAGGGTTGATAAAATTAAGAAATTACCATTCTGCAACTCGCACTGAATACAGATCTAAATAAAGAGCAAAAAAATAAATAAATAAATAAATAAAGAGCAATCATCAATGGGTGCTGAGACTTTACAAATGAAGGGGTGAAGCAGACAATCTCTAAGGCTACTGATGAATCAGAGCATCACTAGAAATGGGGGAACCAAGGGAGGAAGAAGGGGGCGACGGGGCAGTTAGGGAGTGTGGACTGACACGCACACTTTGTAGTATTGTTTAAAATGGATAACCAACAAGATCCTACTGCATTGCACAGGGAACTCTGCTCAATGTTATGTGGCAGCCTGGATCCCTGTATACAATGGATACATGTATATGTAGGGCCGAGTCCCTTTGCTGTCCACCTAAAACTATCACAACAGTGTTAATCGGCTATAATCCAATACAAAATAAAAAGTGAAAAAAAAAAAAATGAGGCAAGCAGACACTACGCACCTTATGGTACAACACAACAGAAAGCGCGCAGCACCAGCTATGAGAGACTCTCACCAAGAAAACTGAACCCAACTCCAATCAAGGCTCTGGGTCTAACGTCGTTTGTAAGCAACATGGGGTATTACAGGAACAAGTTAAATGACAGCAACAAGGAAGAAAGCAGCTAAATTTAAAAGGTAATATATTCTAAAAGGCCAAGGACTTGGCTGATCCAGCAAATTAATGGCATGGAAAAAAGGGTGTAGTAAGGAAGACTGGATATTATACGGGAAAAAAGATTTAAGAGATTTAAAAACCAAGTACAGGCAAGTCCCTGGTGGCCCAGCGGTCAGGACTGGACACTTTCACTGCTGCGGCACTGCTTCAATCCCTGGCTGAGGAAGTAAGATCCCAGCTTTTTGTTTGGAACCCAATTTATACGAACCAACTTAAAAATATGTATTTTTGAGGTAACTGGGAATGTTTTAATATGGGCCATATATTAGCTAGTAAGGGTTTCTTATTAATTTCATTAGATGTGATGATGGCATAACATGTGTCTGTGTACATGTGTGTTTAAAGTGAAAGCAAGTGTTAGTCGCTCAGTCGTGTCCCAATCTTTGTGACCCCACGGACTGCAGCCTGCCAGGCTTCTGCTGTCTGTGGAATTCTCCAGGCAAGAAGACTGGAGTGGACAGCCATTCCCTTCTCCAGGGGCATCTCCCCAACCCAGGGATCAAACCCGGGTCTCCAACCCTGCAGGCAGATTCTTTACCATCCGAGCCACCATATGTGTGTTTAAAGCCTGATCAGCTGGAGATGAATCCTGAGATATTTTTCTGTGCAATATACCTCACTTCTACATGGGATACATCTACAAGTGAGGTAGAGTTCACTGTAATATACTCATAGGATGGGGTGGGGGGTGCGTAGGTAAAACAAGATAATTGTTGAAGCAGAGTGACAAATACATGGGGTTCATTGTATTCTTCTCCCTATTTTTAGGACTGTGTACCTCCACATCTGCAGCCCTGTACATAACTGCAATCTAGAAGAAGCCTTTTCCTTTGCTTAACTAATCAAGGCTCAAGTAGCTGCTGACCCTGGCAGAGCTGTACCAAAGCCTCAGGGCGTACAGAACTTACCTGCTTGGAAGATAATTTCTGCTTCTCTTGCTTCTGGTGGTTTGTCTGGGGCTTTGGCTTCTTGGGAGGGAGAGGCTTCATTTTGCCTTTGTCCCGCAACCTGAAACAACATGGTCAAGTGTCACCCTGAGTTCTTCCTCTAATTGGCACTCCTGAGGTTTTCTCAGCCCAAAAGATAAAATGTCTCCTCTTATACTGGCTCTTTCTAAGCCCCTGAGAAATCAAGGGATACTGCAACAAAATGTCCTAGGGCTCAACATTTGTATACTTGTCTTTTGCTTTGGCTTAAAAACCTCAAGGGACTTTCAAAAACCATTGTTTACTTAACAAAAATTTCATAAAGATTGATTTTTGTTGACAGCATTAATCTGTTGTTCCAGACAGAAACCTCAAGTAGGTGGGCCTCAGAGACAGCCATCAAGGCAAGAGGAAGCACTTCAGAGGAAGAGAAAAACGGCATGAGAGCCCACCCTGGAAGGCTCTGCTGAGGCGCCCAAGGCCAGTCCTGTTCTGGCCTCCATTTGGTCCAAGAGTGACTCTGCCGGCACAGAGATACTGCTTGCGGGACTGGCGCAACCAGCATCCCTTTTATCCACACAAAAGCCTCAAAGAGGAAAAATGGTGAAGTAAGACAAACCCTCTGAGAAGCCATCCCACTTCTCACCTGATTTTGGGGCCTCGGTGTGAAGGGAGCGCCAGGACCTTTCTTCTCTTCTTCCCATCAGGCAGCTCCACGTGCTCCACTTCGGCCTGGGTCTGGAACCCTGCCCACGAGACAGAGCCCGCCGGCCCCTTCCGCTGCATGGAGGCCTGGCTTTGCTCCTGCATGTGGTTCTGAGCTGCTTTCTGTTGCTGCTTTTTCCCAGGCTCTGGTGGTATCTGCTGGGGCTCACCAGTTCCCGGCCTGGATTTCACTTTTTGCTGCAGAAGACGAGAGAATGCTACTTGGTTACTAGGTGAGATTTATTCGCTGGAAACACTCAGCAGAAGAGGACTGAGTTTGGTGAGAGAAGGGGAATTCTTCCCCCAAATAGTTAGAGACTTTAAGAAAGTGAACACAAATAGTTCACAGGCCCTGACATTGTAACAGAGGGGTACCGGGTAGGGGACACAAAACAACCATGCAGAAATGAGGGGAAAGTGTAGGTACACCCCAAACTCAAAATCCAGCAGAAAACAAACAAGAAAGGCCCAGCAGTATGGGGCAAAGGTGTAATGGGAATGAGAAGAAATATCTGAAGTAATGAGAGTTGAAGATTTTCAAACTTAACAACAGACACAAAACCACAGATTCAGGAAGCTCAGACAAACACCAAACAGGATTTAAAAAAAAAAAAAAAATGTACATCTAGGCATATCATATCAAATTGCAAGAAATCAAGGAGAAAAATCTTTCCCCAGAGGTGGGGAAAACTCATTACCCACAGAGGAACAAAGTTAAGATTACACTGGATTTCCCTTCAGAAACCATGTGAGCAAGAAGAAAACAGAATAAAGTGTTTAAAGTATGTGTGTGGGGCAGGGGAATCACCAACCTAGAGTTCAGTATCCATGTAATTATCCTTCAAAAGTAAAGGAAAAACAAAACTTTCCCAGACAAACAAAAATTAAAGAAATCTGGGGATTCCCTGGGGCCCAATAGTTAGAACGTGGTGCTCTCACCGCCAGGGCCCTAGGTTGATTCCTGATCAGGGAACTAGGATCCTGCAAGCCAGTTGGTGAGGCACCTACCCACCTCCAAAAAAAAATTAAGGAAATGTATCACTGGTAGACCTGCATCACAAGAAATACTAAATGAATTTATTAAGAGAGATAAAATGATAGGTTAGAAACTCAAATTCACATTAAAAAAAAGGAAGAACCTTAGAGAAAAAAATAAATGAAATGAAGATAAGGAAAAGACATGAGAAGGAAGACATAAAGTATGTTGCATATTTATTTTGCACAAGTGGGGGAAGACAAAGAAGATTCATGTGAAATCAATGCAGTAATAAGAATGTTATTCTGTCCTTTTCACCTCAGAAATCTAAATAGGCACAGTGAGAGAACAAAGATCTATTATTAATTTATGCCTCTTATGAGCCAGTCTCTAAGTGGTAAAGGTACAGATGAAAGAATGAAGTGTCTACTTTTTAGGACTCGCAGCCCAGTGGAGAAAAGATATATAAACCAAGTAAAAAACTAAAAAAGAGTCTAAGGAAGATAATGAAAGCACATGTAATAAAGTCTGATCTCTTTTGAGAGAGGTGGGGAAATGCTACTTGGGGAATATAAGTATGGAAACTGAGTAGATGTATCCCTGAGTCAGGGGAAAGGGGCACAGAAAGATGGGTATGTACATAAGTGCAGATAACAAATAAGGCCACCTGAATTTTTTTTTAAATCCAGAAGTTACAGAATCACCTCTGATTGAGGCATTAAATAATTCTATAACTACAATAACAAAGCTGCCTTGAATAATAAGCAGAACCCAGGTTTTTTCAACCTAGGGTCATGGGATGAATCACTGAAACTCCTCTTCTATGGGTCAAGCTCATGATATACACCATAAAGACCCAGAACACAGCAAATGTTTGGTATATATGCAAGTTAAGGTACAATATCGATGCGATCTGTAAGAGTTATGATATCAAGAATAACCTGGCCTTCTATGTCCTGTGGCATGATGGACAAGAGAATGAGTACTGACTGTGTAGCTTGTGAGACAACTTACACATGTTAAACGCAGATGATATTACACCTATTTTTATAAACTAGAAGCTGAAGCTGAGAGGGGTCGTAACTTGCCAAGGAACTCAGAAAGGGGCAGAGCCTGAGTTTGAACAGGCGTCTTCCTGTTCCCAGAGCTCCTCTACATTACACTAGACTAGAAACAGTACTAAAACTACCAGGCATCACACTTCTGGAGCACACAAGATGAAAAAAAAGACAGCTGAAATCTACAGGTAATGTACAACTTAACCTTGGCTGTTAATTTTGACATGTACCAGCACCAAGCACTGCTGACCGGTAACAGTATCAGGCTGGTTCTCCTGTCCCTTTCCTTCTGTGGAGCTATCCCCAGCCCGGCCAGCAGAAAAGAGATGGCCTGCAGAGTTCTAGGAAACTAAGAGGAAAGGGTAACCACGAACCTTGCAAGGCAGAGACCTAATTTAAGGGACTAGAACCACAACTGAACAAAACAAGAGCTTAAATATGGTCTGAAAAAAAAATTGAACTGTATGTTTACACACAGTAGAGTTTATGTGATGCATATATTACCACAATTAAAAAAACAAAGAGAAAAGAAAAAAATTTCAATTCTGTACCTGGCTGCGCTGGATCCTTAGTTCCTTGACTTTAAGCTTCCTTCGATCTTCCAAAGAGAACTCCACTATTGGTCTCTGCAGCAGTAGGAGACAGATTGTCATTCATTTGATTTCTTAATCTCTGCAGGCAATGAGCTGAGATGCTCGTCACCCCCACCCCCACTACCCTCTTGCTTGCAAGTCAGAGGGTGATGCTCACTTCCCTCTACTTGAAGGGCAAGGGGCCGGTTCTGCAAGCAGACTACCCAATTTAGAGTTCCCTCCAATCATCTCATCACCTGAATCACCGCTCACTTCTCCAAGGCCTTGCCACTCTTACCCATCACACAAGTGTCAGAGGGCTTCCCATATGGCCCCCGGAGGACAGATTCCCCCCACAGGACAAGGCTCACTTTCTGAGGCCCGAAGATCTCCGGATTGTTGTTGATGTGGCGTAGGGCTGCCAGGGCATGCTCGTGCTCCTGGAACTCTGCAAAGGCGTAGCCCAAGGACTGACCCTTAATTTTCCCATAAGCTCCTTTCAGGTCTCGCATCACCCGACACTACCAGTAGAGTGAGGAAAAGAATCAGTAGTTAGAGGATAAAGATCTTTAACAGCTTCAACAAGAAATCAGGTTATTGAAACAGTCTTCATCTATATCACCATCACAAGAGTTTTACTGGAGTAACACTTATGAATGTCTGTTTTATTAGAATATACCTACTGAGAGCACAATACACATTAAATAGGTATTTTATTGCTTTCTAAGGGTTTACAGACATCCACATAGACCTCCGGAGAAGGCAATGGCACCCCACTCCAGTACTCTTGCCTGGAAAATCCCATGGACGGAGGAGTCTGGTAGGCTGCGGTCCATGGGGTCGCTAAGAGCTGGACACGACTGAGCGACTTCACCTTCACTTTTCACTTTCATGCATTGGAGAAGGAAATGGCAACCCACTCCAGTGTTCTTGCCTGGAGAATCCCAGGGATGGGGGAGCCTGGTGGGCTGCCGTCTATGGGGTCGCACAGAGTTGGACACAACTGATGCGACTTAGCAGCAGCAGCAGCACACAGACCTCCAAATAAGCAAGTAGATAAACTTCCCAAGGAAGAATTTTAACGGCTAACTGCTTACATGACAGCACATATGAGCTGAGAGATACATGGTACTTGGGACTGTATAAGTCAGCACCAAGCCTGAAGTGCTGTCTGCAAGTCTCCAACTGAAGAAACCACTCAGAAGAGATATTACTGAAGAAGGGAAGGATGAAGGCCTGATAGATAAGAAAGTTCAGGCATGAGGAAGACCCTGACCAACAAACAGTCTCAGAAATACAGGGAGAAGCTTCAGCTGTATTTGCTCAGAGCTCAGATCTCCTCTGGCATGATTTTCTCCTAAAACTTTAAGCTGTACCAGGCGTCTTGGGGCACCGAGGAATGGTAGGGTATTTTGGGAAAACTGATCATTTACATGGTTTTACTCCCAGGAAGCTGTGGTTGTCAGGAAATGGAGAAGTCTAGGTATCGGGGACATGTGGACGCCGCATTTGGTATATGTCCAGTATCTACTGTGTGTGCCTAGAATGGTGCCATGTACTGCAGGGAAATCGAGAAAAGCATATAGGCAGCCGGACAGGCTGCACAGCCCTCCAGGCTCCTCAGCTGCCTCGCCCAGGCCCGGCCAGGGCTTCGCCTCGATGCAGCATGGCACAGCACCCTCGACTTCAAGCTCAGAGCCAAGGTGGGTGGTGAGACCATTCCAAAGGCCTCTAGTTCATTTTCTGGGAGCAGGTGATGACGGAGTCAGTGCACACCCGGCAGGACCATGGCTATTTAGCAACCTACATAAAAATGGCAGCTTTTGCCAATTTGAGAATTTACCCGCCTGGATCTGGATTTATTCTGGACCTTCAGAGTTGTGACTGTGATGCCCAAGGCAAAGAAGCTGACAGTCTTTTGAACAAAGCAGAAGAATGAAAGAACTGAGTCAGGACAGTACTGAGCAGGTGAAGTGATTACCACCCACAGCCAGAGGAGGGGCCATCAAGAGATACTGGCCCACCACGGACGGCAGACTGGCTGAGCACAGCGTCAATGAAGCGGCATGTGATGAAGACGCACCTTAGCGAAACATTAAAACTCTACACTCAAAACAATGTGGAAAAAAAAAAAAAACAATGTGGAAATATCCTCCATGGGGATGTTACTAAATATTCCATCTCTTGGCACTACTGGTAGGTTGTTTTTATTTTTGAGATGAACATTTACATTGTATTAACCTGTGGCTCATCTGGCATGTTTTATAACAGAGCCATAGAAACTGTGTCTTGATACTCTTTTTTTCCTTAGTTTTCTTAGTGATTAAGAAATTTGGATTGTATTTCAAAAGAAATATAACTGATTTTTCTTGCTTTTTAAAAAATTTTTATTGAAGTATAGTTGATTTACAATGTTGTTAGCTTTCAGTGTATAGTAAAATGATTAGGTATTCATTTAAAATAAGAAAAGCATAAAATGAGGCTCTTATCTCCAAAAAGCTTACTATCTTAGCTGAAACACTATACTTACACATACAAAAGATTTAAAGAGAAAATTCAATATAATGCAAATCCTGTTAAACACACATACATGTCCCTAAGCGATGACAGGTGTTAGATATGCAGACTCTTACTAAGCACTGCAGATGCTGATGAGAAATTACACAACTGACTCCTATGACAGTAACTCTTTGAATGGTTTTACCAAGAGTGGCGTCAGCTATGTTCACATTCTCTCCTATAATTCTCCGAATGGCAATATCATACGTTTTGAAGAGGATTTCCAGGAGTAGGAAAATAGTTTACGGTGATGAATCAGAGCAAAGCAGATTCGTCATACTGGCTATGCTACTTATTCAATAAACACTGACCAAGAGATGACTATGTGCCAGGTACTACGCCAACCACTGGGAACAATGAGATGACACCTGCTCTCAGAGAGCTCAGTGTGGTTGGGAGAAATGACTGATGAACGACTGACGAACAATCACAGGACAGTGTGGTAATAAATGCCACAACAGGAGTGTGGGGGTGCTGTGGGGGCAGGACAGAGGTTTCTGTAGTCACACAGAGCCTGAGGAAGTCCTGGTGTGAATCCAGAGTTTGTCTAACACAGCTGCTGAAGACCCGAGTGATTCCCCGTGCTCACCACAGGGCACGGAGAATTTCCTACAGCGCAAGAGCCTAAATGGCAGTGAAATGCTCCTCTAAAGAGCAGAGGACATGGATTATTTTCTCTGCAAGAAAACTAACATTACAGCACCTGGTATAATGCTGAGAATGCAGCGGGTGTCCAATAAATGCTTGCTAAATTAAGTCATGAGCACAGATACTTCTGCACATTCTACTGCAACTTGGTCAGATGTGAAAAACAGTTCTTAGAAGAGGGAAAAAAGTTTTTTAAACCCCCACAAACCATGAAAATCACCAAACTCAGTCTTGTCTGCTGACAATGAGCCCAAAAGAAAATCTGTCAATCTACTAGCACGATGGGCGTGCATGCTCAGTCACATCCGTTGTGTCCAACTCTTTGCGACGCCCTGGACTACAGCCCGCCAAGCTCCCCCGCCCATGGGATATCCCAGGCAAGAATAAGAGTCGGTTGCCATGTCCTCCTCCAGGGGAATCTTCCTGATCCAGGGATTGAACCTGCGTCTCCCATGTCTCCTGCAATGCAGGTGGATTCTTTACTGCTGAGCCACGAGGGAAACCCACTAGCACCACAGCCTGAACTAAACATGCGCTGTGACCCAGGATGAGCGCCGAAGTCCTGAGTGGGAAGGGCCAACTCTCACCTCCTTGATGCGCACCGCCTTCTCCCCTCTGGTGGCATTCAGCAGCAGCTTTCTGAGCTGCTTGTCATCCACGGCCTTTGGGAGATTGTGCAGGCACAGCCTGGTCCGGGAGACAAAGATATTTTGGTCCTTGAGTTTCTGATGCTTCAGCAGCTCGAACTGAAAGAACAACGAATTGTTAACAGTACAATCCACCCTTTAAAGATACAGACACATAATTCTCCAACAGGAAAGAACCATGACCCCAATCCAGTAACCACACATCTAGAAAAAAATATGGGAAATCACCCACGCTGCAGCCTTTTGATGATGCCCAGCACACAGGGAAAGAAAGGTTCGAGGAGGCAAGAGGGTGGGTGGGTGATAAGATCATGGGCTCTGGAGTCAGGCTGAATTCGAGAAGTTACGTAACACTTTTTAAGCCTCAATAATTTCACCTACAGGGTAGAACTGCAGATCAAAATATAATGCCGATCTTTCAGTACTGATGTGAGGCTGAAATAAGGCAATATGCATAAAATCCCAAGCTCAAATCTGGCCCAGAGCAAATAATAAATAATACTGTAGTTAAACATCTATGCCAAGTCCTTACCTATCCATCAATTCAAACATTATTTAGTCCTTCCAAAAGGAAATGGATTTACTTAAAGAATACGCGACAGAATACTGTCTTGTCTCAACTCTGCCACCTTGAGGCAAAGAAACGTCAATAGAAACAGATTCCAGAGCCTCACCTATGTTGCACAAAGCACTGGCACCAGGACAACCTATCTCTAAAGTGAAAGGGTGACCTTCTTCTCCTGACTTGTTTGTGAAAAGCAGCTCAGTAGAAAAAAGTTTTTTGTTTGTTTTAAGGTTTTTACATATCTTGATTTTTATTGACATATAGTTGATAGAAAAATTTTTAAGTTAAACTTTTATCAAGTTTCATTTTTGCCACTTCTTATTTGGTAAAGGTACTATTACAGCAACTCACAAAATAAATACCCTGGAAACGAATATTAAAAGGGCTATTTGAAGGGTTATCATGTTAAATTCAACAGTGCAATTTTTCTCCCAGGAAAAGCTGTGTCTGCTGTTTAATGCATATAATCTAGTGAGCCTTTTGCTAGGAAAATTCACCTTAAGGAGAATTAAATATGTCACTATCGCATTGTGATCAGAAAAGGGCATCCAATGCCCCCCACATACCATGATCTCCAGATGTTCACTACCAAAAACTGTCGAGGACACCAGTCTAGGACCTGCACACAGAAGAGACACGCTGCCTCCGGCTGTCACTATATTCTCATCTCTGTCCATCAGCTTTTGTACTTATAGGTTCCAGAGCTAATTCTATTAGTGATCATGCATCTTTACCTTTCTAGGCTGGCTTAGCTTTGTGAAAGTAAGCAACAAGGGCAAAAGTATACATTATTGGAACAAAGATGGCCAAGCAGCAAAGGAACTCAACAGTATCAGTTATCACTAGAAATCCCATAATATGGGGTTTTCCTAAAATGATTTCATAATCTGGAGGTACCACCCTCCCTCCACCAAAATACATCTTATCTCTCCCTTCCAAGACTCACATCCACACTTCCCTCCCTGTTTACTCTAGCCCACAATGACCTTCCTTTCTCATGTTATTCTGCATTTATACTGCCACCTAATTATATATAGCCTGAGCCTCTAAGTGTCTACTTCATGATCTAGAAGCATACTATCTGGCAAACACATACTGTTGGGCATTATGAAAACAAAGAATAAGACCCAGTACGTGTGTTGACAAGATATTATGTGTAGCATCGGGTTAGTGGCTGTTCCACCCGTACACCTGTTTTCTAACAACAGTGTTAAGTAGCGCCTGTGACCGATACTTGCTTGGCTCTTTGATGAGCACCTTTAGTATTATTATTTATCGATTTATATTAAGTCCTGCAGAACCTGAAGCTGGTGCCTAATCTACTCACTCGTTCTCTCTTGGCCATATCAGCAGCACTCACACCCTCTGCAGCCTTCGTCCCAGCACGAATCACTGCAGAAAGAGGGAAAAAGGCCAAGACATCAGCAAGGGAATTTTCACTGAGCAATAAGAGGAATGTGATGTGAATGATGCAAGCTCTCTGAAGAGGGCCCAGAGGACTATGCTGGCCAGGACACAGTGGTATCTGGGTAGGTCCAGAAATAGGCTACAGGGCTAAGTTCTTGTCTATGAGCTGCTCTCAAGGACTAAAACTCTGAACATTTTGTGATTTTGTTCCTCTTCTTCCTTCCCTTCAAAAAATTTCATGCTGTGCCCAAAGTCAGATGGGAAGGCCTAAAGGAAGTTCTGGAAATACGTACATTTTAGGCATCCGGAATGCCAATATGCTCTACCTATGACCTGTCCTTGGAAATCTCCCTGCTCATGTATTTGGGAGCCATTGCTAAGCGGCGAGATAGGCCAACCAAGAGAACAGCCACACTGTAACACAGGGCCCAGTCTCAAAGGTTAAAGGCCTCCCATTTGCTAGTTTGGGCGGTAAGGTGCAGCAGGTGGCAATACTGTGTGACCCAAAGGAAGGAATTCTCTCTTTTGTCTTAATGAAAGCTAATTTCTGATTATCTTTCTGACACTAAGGAAAAGGTACTCAGTGCATATTTAAAATCCATGAGTAGTCCAAAAGAGTTATTTTAGTCATAATTTTTAACTCCTTCAGAAAAGCCATCAGAAATTATGACAAGGGACAAAGGTAATTTGGGTTTTTCCTCCCTCTTTGCCCTAATAATCTTCTGATGAAAAGGTCTAAAGGCAGTCAGTCAGTCAGAAAGGAGAACGGGGACTGGCTACTCTGTGAACTGAGTGAAGGCTTTCTAATAGAAAGCTACATCTGCTAAAGTGGAAAAATAATAATATACCACAGTTAAAGAGGATGCAGGATTTTTAATTTGAAACATGCTCCAAACATACTACTGCCGGGTCGCTCTCATGGCAAGTGGCCAGCTACTCCAAATCCTGGTTCCCCTCTCCCTGCCACTACTCACAGCCTTCTCGGGCCAGATAGAGGTTACGGGTCCCAGTCGGCTTCTTCACCTTCTTTGTCCGGAGTTTTGCAGCCTCATCACGGGTCACTGCCAAGTCAACCTTAAGCTGCCGGCCATCCAGTTTAAGTCCACCACCCTGAAACAGATTGCGACCTCTCTCTTAAAATTCATGATGAGTAGAAACTAAGCACCTGAGAAGAAGCACCAAGGAAAGGGAAAACAGCAAACCCCCACTATGGTGTGGACCCCCGCCTCTAGGATGTTTTAGGCCAGCCACATGCAAGTGGATCACTGAGCCGAACAGTATTTAGCACAGCTGTTCAAAGGTCACATGTTCATTTGTTTTCAGGGAGTTGATTAGTCCCAAAGTAGGACCAAATTAAGAAAAACGATCTGTAAATAGGCAAATTTTTAGTATGCTAAAGAAAGCTAATGAAATGGTAGTTATAACTCTACTCATGAGAATTTAAGAGACAATGGCAACACACGATAACTTAGCTCAAAACAAGTTATACTTGGTTATAGAATACACAGAAAAATTCTCTATCACCTACACACTTTCTCTCTCAAACATTTACTCCACTTCACAGATGGCCTTAATCCCTTCTTGTCCCAGTCTTTCACGCCATCAGCCTAGGATAGAGACTGATATACAGAAACTGATCCATAATATAGATTATTATACCTGCTTCCTCACCTATAAAGGATAATGATATCACTACTTACCTTAGAAACAACTATAGGGCTGATGTGAAAATTAAACAAGGTCATGCGTGGAAAGCTCAGTGCCTCACACACACTGTGCTGTACTTAGTCGCTCAGTTGTGTCCGACTCTCTGAGACCCCATGGACAGTAGCCCACCAGGCTCCTCTGTCCATGGGGTTCTCCAAGCAAGAATACTGGACTGGGTTGCCATGCCCTCATCCAGGGGCTTTTCCCCACCCACGGATCGAACCCAGGTTTCCCACATTGTAGGCAGATTCTTTACCATCTGAGACACCAGGGAAGTCCTAACACACATTATGTGTTCAATAAGTCATAGCTTTATTATTTTTATATCATTGACAATAATAATAATAAAGTTTTGTGGAAATATCAGCTGTTGCCCCTGGGAGCTACTATCACCTAAGTTACAGAGTAAAGGAAACGTCTTCCTTACCTCAGCCTCTGGAAAAGCAGCTTCAAGACATTTCTGGGCTGCTTCTTGAGTCATGAACTGGGCAAACGCACAGCCTGCATAGAGAGATAAAACTAAGTGAGATCCCAAACTCCCATGGCCCACCTGGAAGCCAAAGACAACACTATGCATGGCGGCAGCCTGACATGAAGTGGAAGGGGTGGTAGCATCCTTTTGTTAAGTACAATGAAACTTACTAAAAAGCACTGTGTCCAGCACCAGGGGCTCAAGACAGGCAAGACAGCACACCTGCTCATGATGAAATTTTACTATTACTTCCTTCATCTTTTCTAATGCTTCTTAGAAACTTTAGTCGCACCATCTCATGCAATGAGAAATAGCCACAAGAAATACTAGAGAAATTCCAGCCTAATGTTTCAGTATCACTTTCTACGTGCTTGTTAGAGGACCAAAAAAAAAAAAAAAGCAGCAGCAGCAGCAACCACTTAAGCCTGAAACTACAGATCTGTCATCAGAATCACTTAGGAGGCATCAGATGAGGGCAGGTCCAATTCCTGGATTAAAAGTCCCTGGCCTCTATCCCATGAATATACTGCTGAACTGGAAAGTCATGAGCTCAACTTTTGACTCCTGCTATAGAATTTCCACAGTCACACCTTTCACTGGTTAGAGGCAGGGCCTATCAACTATCCAAATCTTTTGCTTTTGATAAAAAGCAGCTTTTATAAGGAAAAAAAAAGTTCACTTTACAGTAAACTAAAAAAAAAAAAAATTAAGTTCCATAATACTTTGTTAGCATTCCTATAAACCTTAATTCTTCCCTCACAGAGGAAGGCAGTGCCCTATTTCCTAGAGCTACTGGGACACAGACCTTTAGCACCTCTAAGAATGAATGGCAGCTAACTAACTGCAAATACACCCATGGCAGGCCAACCCAAAGGCCACATCTAGTGAGGTCTTCCCTGCCTCCTGCAGGCAGAGCTAAGCACCCCTGCATCCCTCCCCTGCCCCCGCACTCTACCCCAGCCATCCTTCACTCCAATTTCTATTATAAATGTCAGGGAGCATCTTCCCCAAAAGACTTGAACATCTCAGGAAGAAAGCCCATGTTTCTTGGCTGTTTCTACATCCAAAGCACCTACCATAACGTCCACCATTAGTAGATACTCAATAGGAAGCAACAAGTAATACAGAAAGAAGTTTAATATGAAGAAAATAAGGTGGGTTCTTCTCTCTGAATGGGTAAGAATGTTATCATGGGAATTTCCAGGGTAACTACTGGGTCAGTTTTAACACTTCCCTAAAAGTCTTCAGATAATACTTAGCCCTTCCAGGCAGTAAAATAGCAGCTGACAGGAATGAGGGGTAGGAGGTGGCCAAGGCTGTGTGAGTAGGCAGAAAAAGTACCAGGAAAATCTAATATGAGCTAGGGAAAGACAATGTATCATGGGGAAAAAAAAGCAAACTATGCTTATTAAAACCATTAACTCTCAGCTAACATTAACAGACCAAGAAAGAGACTGAGCAATTCAACCACAGACTCCATTCTAAAAATGTCAACCCAATACATCAGAGCACTCAGAAACAGATAAGAGATGATCAGAGTCAAGCAGTATCGGACAGTACTTGCAACATTCTATGCAATTCTAGTTGCCCATTTTCAGAAAAATAAAAATGGAGAAGGTCCAAGAAGTATGATTGAGTATCAGAGCTAAAGGCACCTTAAGTGATTACTGTAGTTGAACCCACTCATTTTACAGATAAGGAACGAAAGCCCACAGTAGTTTAATGGGTGCCAAAAAATCACCCGGCTGGTGATTTAGCCTCCAGAAAGCAGTTTAGTCTTTTTTCCATTATACTACTCCATTTTACATCTTCTATAGCTATATAAAAACTAAAAATGATCAGGTTTCATCAAACTGGAAAATAAGAAGATTTAGAATGGAGGTAATTAATTCATAGATAGGCTCCAGAGAGCTCCAAAACACTCAGAAATGGCATTTTTATGAGGATAGGGTTCAGAGTTCTTGCTAGATCTCAAAGGGATCAAGGACCAGAATGAATTAAAAAGTCACTGCTTTAACAGAACAACTGCACTTGATAAAATCAAAGATTATGAATGGGCTGAAAAGATGCTTATCTAACAACAGTATATCAGAATGAGGAGTGGTCAACCTTTAAGTTCAAAAGAAATAGCTTAGGGGGAAAAAAAAAAAACAGCACCACCACTAAGGCAGCACTTCTGCTTTTCCTTTTGACTGCTGGCATTGCAACAAAGTTTCCATCAGCTTCCCTCACTAACAAAAGCAACTGAAAAATATCTCAGTAATTTCAAGCACTGTGGAATGATTAATACCCATGAGATGCTATCACATTTGAAATTCAAAGAACAACAAATGGAATTCATTACCCTAAAGTAAATAAGCAAGAGCTTAAAAAGCTTAGACAAAATTATGGCTGGCAGCACCATGACAGATGCTGAGTTTGACATCACTGGAAGACAACCTCAGAATGTCCTTGGAGCTTCTACGGATCACAGAAACCTGGAAGATGGTGGACCCCTCAGAGTGGCACACTTTATGCTCTCATGTAACCTAGTCAGTGCCCATGACAGTGGTCTCAATCCTTTTGGGCCTGACCAGATGACAGCAAATACCTTTAGAATGTTCTGTGTCTGGATGCAAGACGATACGGACATATTTAAGATCTCCAAATTGCTGCAGGAGCTCCCCAAGGTCTTCTTCCTCTGAATCGAAGGACAGGTTTCTATGGAGGACAATCAGGTCACAAGAGAGGTAATTACAAAAGTGAGACCCTGTGTTCCAGTACAAGGTGAGTGAGCCAGACATCATCTGAAGTGGTTCCTTGGAACTACCCTCCCGAAGGATAGCACCAAGGGGTGACCCCCCACTAGCCAGGCCACCGATGTATGACTGTGCCCATTGGCCATAACCGACTGACCCTCCTCTGTTAATCAGATTCTCTCTCCCAGGAATATAAAACTTGAACACACATATACAAAGACCAGAAGTTGTAGATACAGATTCACCTCAAAACAGCAGTGTAGGGAGCTGAAAATGTTCTGTAACATATATATGTATCTCCACATATAAAGGTATATGTATATCTGTGGCTATATATATGAAAAATGTCACTGGGTTGTACACATACTTTACAGAATACATGTTATACCTTACAAGGGATAAAACAAGAATGAGTGTCTTCAGAGAAAGGTTCACACAGTCTTCCACAACAAAGGTCCCTTCTTGAGGTTTGCTCTTTGACAACTCTGATTCTGTGAGCTACCCTAATGTTCATCCAACAAACCAGGTTTTTCACTTAAATTGGCCAAAATTAGTTTCCCTTACAACCAAAACACTGACAGCAAATGAGAAGTCAAACATCTCTCAATGTCTCCTCTGTACTCCTATGAAATCTAGGTTTCAGTTAAAATTTCACAAAAGTCAGAAAATCCTTCAAAATAGTAACTCAAAACCAAACATGGTAAAGTTTATTAGCTATGTACAAAAAAAAAAAAAAAAAGAGAGAGAGAGAAAGAAAACTACTATTTCCCTTGATGGGATTAAAAAATGTTGGAAGGAGATTTTGTTCTACTAAATTTCAACACAGTGTAAAGATTCCTAACCAAGTTATGCACAGCCTTCCAGGGGCAAGAAAAAGAATCCCAAATAAATATCTATAATTTTACTTCTCTTTTGCTCAATTAACAGCTCCATAAACAGTTTTATCTTATTAAGCAACCAAGATAAAAAAGATTTTCTGCAATAAGACACATCCTAGCTACATTATTGCTTCTAATTTGCCTCATCGTGTTCATAGCCTTCTCTCTTCCATCCCTTTACTTACTAAGTTCTCTTTAAATTAAAAAGATGTGTAAAGAAGGGAATCTTTGGTACTGAGGTCATAGGCTTCTAAGTGTGACATTCCTCATTCCTATTACACAGAATCCTCTACAAACATGAAATTATTTATATGGAAATTCCAAATAACACAGTAAAAAAAAAAAATGGAGAGACGTGCTATAAAGGAAGAAAATGGGCTACAGCACAGCATGTATAAGCTGAAATCATCCTTGTTAAGTATTTATGATATGAACACATGCGTGGGTATTCCTTGAGTGGTGATGAAAGTTAATTTTGTGTGTATGTCTTTTTGCCTATTCATTTCCTAAATTTCCCACAATAAACGTAAATTACTTGCATAATGAAAACCATCTTTAAAAGACTGTACAAGAGAATAAAACAGAAATCTCTAAAGTAAGACCCAAATAGCCCTAGCAAAATGGTACTTAAGAAAGGACGAAAAGGCTGTTGAGGTGTGCCAAGGACATCCTGACTTCCTGAAAATGCCAACCTACAGCAGTCAGTACAATGGAAACAGCAAAGTCAACATGATACAGTATCCCCCCTCTCGGTTTTCCAGGAAACAGACAGGATGCTTCACTTTATGGACGTGACTTTAGATCAGTCAGGCATGAGAAGAGAATTAACTTGGGACAAGAGGTACCATCCCTCCCCTGCACTCACCCTAAAACAAAGGCCAGAAGCAAGATGCTTCTATTAATAAGTTGAATTCATTTGTTCCAATGCCGCCACCCCAATTACAAAGAATGAAATCTAAACAAGGACAAGATACAGACCCCTGCTGTTTACCTCCTGTGTATAGCTGATTCTCCTACACTTTTCTCATTGTGTGCTACACTCCTAGGCAGGTGTGCTGATGGTCTTACATGCATCTAACTTTTTGGCCTAGCTAACAGAATTAGTGAAAAAAGAAGAAGAAGAAAGGAAGGGAGGAAGGAAGGGAGGGAGGAAGAAGAGAAGAAAAATTCAGAAGGCAACAGGAACAGCAGTTCTCCAGATAAAAAGTCATACCTGATAAAGACAGTCTTCCCTTCATTCACATCAGAAGGTAATTTCCTCTTCTTCTTCTTCTTCTTTGAGACTTCTATATCCAAAGTAAAAAGAAGCAACAAACTGAACTTAAGACTAGTGTAAGCCTTACAACAAAGAGCTAAGTTGTTAAATATATAAAGATCTTACATAAATTAAGAAGAAATCCAATTAAAAATGAACAAAGGATACACAACTAAATATATGAAAATGCTCAAACTCACTCCTAATTGAAGAAAGACATATCATCAGAAGTGAGATACTATTTTTCACTGAAGATTGGCAAAAATCAAAAAAGACAGACGAAATCCATTGTGGTAAGGGTGTGGGGGGAAAACAGAGTTTCCCATACACTGTCTGACGGTAAACCTTCTAGAAATGTAAAATGTAGGACATCCAAAGAGAAAAAAAAAAATATATTCACATAGACAAATATACATTACACTTTATGCCAGTGCATATACATTCATGTTTTAGCTTACAGAAGTATTATATTAACTATCCTCAGATACACAAGAAACACTGGCTGTCTGGTGATTTAGTCGCTAAGTTGTGTCCAACTCTTGTGACTCCATGGATTATAGCCCGTCAGGTTGTCTCTGGGGAAGGGCCTTAAGTGGCTGTAGATTTGGGTTTAAGGGAGATTCATTGATTTTAAGAATTGACATATATGCTTATATATATGAAGAAAATTTCTGGAAGGATACAAAAGAAATAAAAGAGGTTACTTTGGGGGACTACTGGGAGGATTGGTGAGGAACTTTTACTTTCTGTATTATACCCTTTTGCACTATACATATATTTTAAATTAATTTTCTCTCATTATTGTCTATCAGTCATTTTTTTCAAGTGAAAGAGACAGCTGAATCTAGTTGTAGAACTGAGGTCTCTCAGTGTAAAAGCTTCTTTGCTTCTAAGGTGTCTACCATTCTCTCCTCACAGAAAAAGTTTATTTCCTCAGATTTCTCATATGGTCGAATCAACATGCCAGACTTAAAAAAAAGGGAGAAGGCAGATCTGATTAGTGAATAAAAACCTCCAAAGAAACTAAAGGACCACTTATTGACCACTCTTGATTCTGTAATGACCTGCCTCACTCAATAAATAACTGGAGTTTAAACCCAACATTCTTGATGAAAGTAGTAATATGGTTTGGTTACAGTTTTACAAAATGCCCCAGGAGGTCCTTTATCCCCATTTCAATTCAAAATTGTTGTTTATACTCCACTACTGGCACAGAACAGTAACAGTGATAATACTGGTAGTCATTAGTAGTACAAATAATTTAATCTTCACGACCCTATGTGGTTATTAGAGCCATTTTATAGATGAAGAAACTGAGGTATAAAGAGGTTAAATAACTTGTCCCAAAGTCATACCTCAAGAAAGGAGCAAAGACAGGATTTGGAACTCTTTGCTAAACAAGCTACACCTGTGATCTCTAGGCAACATGGGGTTTTATTTTCTTACTTCACTCCTGTTCACCCAGTATCCAGCACTGCAGGCATTCTGAATATCTATCTGCTGTCTGAATAAATCAAGGTGTGTATATCAGAAAAAATATCAACAACCTCAGATATGCACATGATACCACTCTAACGGCAGAAACAGAAGAGCAACTAAAGAGCCCTTGAAGAGGGTGAAAAGGGGAGTGAAAAAGCAGGCCTAAAACTCAACAGTCAAAAAACTAAGATCATGGCATCTGGTCCCATCACTTCATGCCAAATAGATGGGGGAAAAGTCGAATCAGTGACATATTTTATTTTCTTGGGTTCCAAAATCACTGCAGATGGTGAATGCAGCCATCAAGATGCTTGCTCCCTGGGAAAAAAGCTATGACAAATCTGGACAGCGTATTAAAAAGCAGAGACATCACTTTCCTGACAAAGGTCTGTATAGTCAAAGCTCTGGTTTTTCCAGTAGTCAGACATATGGATGTGAGGAGTAGTAATGTTAGTCATTCAGTTGTGTCTGACTCTTTGTGACCCCACAGACTGTAGCTCGCCAGGCTCCTCTGTCCGTGGAATTCTCCAGGCAAGAATACTGGAGTGGGTTGCCATTCCCTTCTCCAGAGGGTCTTCCCGACCCAGGGATCGAACCTGAGTCTCCTGCATTGCACGCAGATTCTTTACCATCTGAGCTACAGAGAAATCAGTTGGACCATAAAGAAAGCTGAGCACTGAAGAATTGATGCTTTTGAACTGTGGTGTTGGAGAACACTCTTGAGAGTTTCTTGGACTGCAAGGAGATCAAACCAGTCAATCCTAAAGGAGATCAGTCCCGAATATTCATTGGAAGGACTGATGCTGAGGCTCCAATACTTTGGCCACCTGATGCAAAGAACTGATTCTGGAAAAGAGGCTGATGCTGCGAAAGATTGAAGGCGGGAGGAGAAGGGGACGACAGAGGATGAGACGGTTGGATGGCATCACCAATAGACATGAATCTGAGCAAACTCTGGGAGATGGTGAAGGACAGAGAAGCCTGGCGTGCTGCAGTCCATGGGGTCGCAAAGAGGCAAACACAACTGAGCGACTGAACAACAGTTAATAAAGAAAAGGTACATTTTTCTATCCTGACAGGTTCAAAAATCACTGTCACATGCAGCATCTATTGCAACAGTTCAAAGAGCAATGGGCATTTATTTACACACAATGTGGAAGGGGGTATGCACAGAGTAACATTCATTCATCAGTTCCAAATTTTTTTATCTACATTAAAAAAAGAAAAAAAAACCTCTGCAAATGCAGAAGTGTTTGTTGGTCTTTGCTTGTTTTCTTGCCAATTTGTGACTGAAAGTCATAGAGCCAGATCAAAAGTTCCAGGAGAACAAGGATTTTTTTTTTTTTTCAAAGTTTAACATTAGTAGGTGTTCAATAAGTGTTTCTTTTAAGTGAATGAAGAGGAGAGGGGACTTGTTTTGCTGAACTGAATGGAGTAGTGGAATGCCAAGATCACATTCTAGTTAGCAGAATTCAAAAACTGCCTCTACATCCATCCTAGTTACAGCTAAAGCCAGAAGATTCTATCAGCAGCCATCTCACATCTAACTTGATGAGATTCACATATTTTTTAGAAAACTGTTGGAGGAGGAGGCCATAAAAAGAAGACAGCAGCAACAAAGGCAACTAATACCACTGAGTGTCTACTGTAGGGAAGGTACCCTTCTAAATGTCAGGAGATGAGGACCTCTAATATCCAATCACAGATGAGGTAATGAGGACACTAGAGGCAAGGACTTGACCAGACCTATACAGCTGGAAATAGAAAAGTCAGGACTTGAACCCACGTGATTTGACTCCTAAGCCCATGCAATAAAAGGTAAAGATGACTGCTAAAAGGAACTGAGCTTTTCCAGATAAAAAATTCTGAATTCAATAGTCTGTTGCTATAATAATGGATTACTTTATTGCTGTTGTTAAGTCTCCATCTTGGAAGGTGTCAGTGATTCAAGCACCTCTGATGTTGAGTAGCACATACCAAGCTGAGTTTCCGGGGTTTGCTAACGTTGTTGTTTTAGTAACTGTGTTGTGTCAGACTCTTTTGCGACCTCAAGAGCCGCAGCCTGCCAGGCTCCTCTGTCCATGAGATTTCCCAGGCAAGAATACTGGAATGGGTTGCCATTACCTTCTCCACTACCAACACTGTAGTCACTTCAAATAATACCTCTTAATTACTGAGGAGAAAAAACACCCTCTTTGGGTTTTCAAATCTACTTCATATAGTTTGTTTTTTTTTACAGACAACAGCAAGAATGGAAGAATACAGCAGGGATGGAAAAATGAGTTTGTCACCATTTAACAGAATGTAATTTTAGTACAAAAAGAAAATAAGTAAATTAATGAGAGAGGACCTACTTTGGTGGCAGGATATAATATCCTGTTTATCCAGTTATTCATTCAACATGGATAATTCAGAGAGAAAGAGAGGCAAGACCTCAGCAGTAAGATAGGTTTTAAATTCCCTAAGAATCTTAATCCTCAAAACCACTCCAAACTCATTTAAAAAACAAAAATATGTTTAGAAGAAAGGAATATAAAGGTTTCACTTTCAGCATTTAAACACAAGTTTGACAGGACATCTTAAGGTCCTATTTAAAAAGAGGCCTGAGTCGAACTGATGCCCATTTCTCAGTAAACTATTTTAAATTTAAAGGTGTTTACAAAAAGTCCAGGCAAACCTTCCTCCTCTTGCTCTTCACTGCTGGTATCACTCTGAGCCAGGTCCTCTCCACCATCAACACTATCTCTTTCCTCCAGGTCTCTGTCGTCATCAGAATGCTCCTCGTCACTGCTTTCTACAGGTGCTGGCCTCTTGACTGCTCTGCAATGGCACAGATCAGAACTGAGGTTCTGGGCTGAGAGGGGGCCCTTATCCAACTTTACCACTCATGCCAATTCTCCAATGTTGGGGCCAGGGAAAGATACCATCTTCCTCTTAGGGACAGTCCTAAATCTTCCTCTGTTGTCTCAGAATACACTGAGCCACTTACCTCTTGTGAATCTGTACAGGGTTGGGCAGCTTTGATTCTTTATCCTCCTCCTCCTCGTCATCATCATAATCACTCTCATTCTCCTCCTCCTCCATATCCTCTTCTTCCCTGCCATTTTCTTGACCCAATTTCTGATGTTCAGGTTCAGGCCTCTTCTCCTCACCTTCACAGTCGATAAAGAAAGTTAGGAATTCATCGAGAATCCAAAACAAGGTCATTTAAACAAGAGTACCTAACACCCCAAGTTACTGGTTCCTATGGTCTTACAGACACTCATATATTTTTCTTATTCTACCCAACAAGAGAAAGTATGAGAAAAAAAAGCAACAAACCCCTCACCCCTGAGGTTTCCTTGGGGGCTGGTCCATTCATCAGAAGCCTTAAGGTTAATCTGGCTCAGCACCTGAGCCCCTGCAAACAGTCCACCGCTGTGTGCCAGGCCCGCACGAGGAACACTCTCGAGCCCAGCCATGAGCTTTAACCTCTGTGAGTCCTGTCCTCTGAGCTCCTGGTGGCTTAAAAGCCAACTGTTTTCTAAATAAAACTCAAGTCTTAAGCTTCCCTATTTATAATGTTCCATCACTCCATATTATGAAAGCTGAGAAAGGACAGCAAGTAGCAGGGACAATGAGCTTGGGCCCCACTACTCACATCCACATCGAGGAGTGAGCTTAGACTCAAAAGGTCCTGTTTGAGGACCAGATCACCAGATGGTACAATGCGGGCTGACACACAGTTAGGACACACAACCCCTCATACTCAACACCACTGCATCTTACCTGGGACAGAAGTAGACTGTGTGTTTTTATATTTATCCTTTGCCACGGCCCAATCCACAGCCACTGTCCGCCCTGTAAGACACAAAAGTAGCATCAGAAAGGCGTTCTTCTCTTTAACATTCCTATTTCCTATAAACAACTTCCTAGTCATCAAAGATAGTAATGGAACCAAAGGAGGCAGGTAAACTGCAGACTCAGAGGCTGTTGGTCCTAAAACAAAACTCCTGGTAGGTATCTATTCTTTTAACCCTTAACCTTTTTTAACAGAAGTTTTGTGTTTCTACAGTCACTACACTTGGGATAAGATAGACTACAAAAAATAAAGCGTTAGAACAGTGCTTCCAGTTAGATCAAGTTTCCAGTTATATTAGCAAGAGGGAAAACAAGACGTTCTGGAATAAACTGCACGTTACTCAGAAGTTAGGAAGTCTCCAAGCCAATCCCTTCTTAAGGCATAGTACCTGGTAAATCAATACCCAAAGTAACCTCAAGGTCAGTTTAGGAGCCCACATATGCTGAATAGGGATCATAATCAAGAGGGAAGAATGTGCTAATCCCACATCCCCTAGACAGCAATCTGCCTGTTTATCAATGATTATTTCAGTGACAGTTTTTCATTAAGAGATTTAAAGGACACTCATCACTGAAAAAAGAAAAAGAGAAGGCTGGCAAGGGTCCTGTTGAGTTTAACCCTAAGATCAAGTCCTAGGAACAGTTCACTAAAGCAGCTTCTTTTTTTTTTTTTTTTTTTTTCCCACTAAAGCAGCTTCTATATTAGCAGTGAGACTCTCAACAAGGCAAACACCTCTCGGAAATGTACAAAGTGGGTTACTGCGTTAACCTGCATGAACACCAGAAATATCTGAGTCAATGGTATGGGCACAGAAAACTTACCTTTTATCTCTTTCATGTTCACGCCTTTTAGAGCCTTTCCTGCTTCTAGGAGGTTTTTAAATTGAACAAAAGCAAAACCACGCATCTTTCCATCTGTGTGCAAACATAACAAAGAAATTAGAGGTAGCTGGAGGAACCAACAGACACTAAGAAGGACTATACAGCAACCTGGACTGGCGAGAAGGCTCAAACCCTGCCAGGCAGTCAGCCCCCTGCCCAAAGCAGGAGCCTTTATCCTGCTACCATTAGCCTGACACAGGCTCGGGAAAGCAATGCATTAAACTCATCTTCTAAAAGGAGTTCTGATCTAACTAAAAACACCATCTGGGGAATAAACATTGTTCTGTGTCAGGCACTATACTTTATACATATCATATCATCTGGGGCTTGGAGAGTATGACCCGAACCTTATATTTCTATTTCAAATAGTGCTTAGTTGAAAGGTGACATGGAAAAACACCATTATGTAAAATAATCTAATCCACACAAAATAAAGGTTGGCAGGTACCTGGTTTCCTGGGGATGTTTACTTCCAGGATAGTTCCAAACTGAGAAAATACTGTCTTCAAGTCATCTTCTGAGCACTAAAGCGGAAAGCGAGAAAGAAAGAGGTGTTATCATGGCAAATAAATATAAAACATCAATTATTAAATTAGTTCACTGGGAAGAGCTTGAGTATTTTTACTCCTTTTAAAATCTTGAGACTAGGACATCAAACATTCCCAAACAGAGGACATCTTGCTTTGTACCTAAAAGGTAAAAAGGACAGACATGAGAGAGTTTGTCCTCCTCTCCCAATCTCAGCAATAGTTTCCACAAAAGGAAGACATCTTCATGCTTTCTGTCCGCAATAAATTCTTGTTTATACAGGCCCATTTTCTGAATTCAACACTGCTAAAGTTCATTCCCAGAAGGAATGAAGCCCAATTATACCACCCTGGTGGGGAGTTCAACCAACAAGCAAGCCTTGGCTCCAAGAGCTTTCAGAACACTCACTGTTAGTTTTCTCTCTCTTACCTTAAAGCTCAGGTTTCGAATAATTAATCTGGCTTTCTTATCTGCCACTTTGGCTTTTTTAGGCTTCAGCTCCTTCTTTGGGGACTCTGAATTTTCTGAAAAATAACAGGCAACGAAGTAAGTATGTGATCCTCTCAGCCCAGAATATCACAGGAAAGAAGTACTAGCAACAGAAAGCATTTATCACAGGGTTAAGTATGGCAATGCCCAGCAACAGCAGGTTTTCCAAACTCGTAAGTAAACAAAAGGCTAAAATGAGTAACAAAACACACTGGATGATTGTGGACATCAAAAGAAAATTCAGGAAGCTTTTAAGTCTAGATGTTATCCCCAGCCAATCTACAGTCCCCTCACTCCTGGGGGAAAATTCCTTTCAGTTACTAGAAACTCACCAGTTTTCCCCTTTTCCTTGGACTTATTTCTCAGTTTTTTCTTGGCAATGGTCACGTTGATCTTGCGGCCTTCAAAGGTAGTAATCTCCTTGAGGGCCCTCTGAACATCCTCCAGCATAGAAAAGGTGACATAGCCGAAGCCTCGACATGCCTTACTCCCTGGAACAGTATGGGGGGGAAGGATTAACAGTAAGCCAAGATCTCTAAACCAGTAAACTCTCACAGCCCTAAACTGGCAGATATACAACCAGGCCAGCCAGTTATCAGTTGGCCAAAGTTCTCAAGAGGGAAAGAGACAAGATTAACATGAGAGGCCCCCCCCATCTCCTTTTTCCTCAGAAATTGTTAGGCTTCCTCTTCTAATGTGGTGTCTTGGCTGTTAGCTCCCTTTCTTCCATCTTTCCTGGTAATCTCAAGAATATGGAGGACTCTATAATATGCATTACACCTCCAAAGAAGAACTCAACATCACACAGAACAAAACATCATCAGAGAAGGTAGGAAAGATAAGTATGGTAGTTTCAAAAACTACAATGAAATAATTCAGTTACCCCTCCTCAGAAGAGAGGACAGATCAGCAATGAATGCGGGGGGCCCTGAGGAAAAAAGCTCAAACAATAAACACTGCTTCAGGAGCCTGCAGATACTATTACCGTTATTACCAAGCCTTAGAAATCAATATCAAATTAAACCTTTCCAAAGCAGCTGTAAATCTCTTATCTCATTTTGTCAGAACATACCAAGAAGGGAAAAGCCAATATTGTCATCGCATTTTTCCAAAGGAATCATTGAAGATGAACAGTTGCAAATGTCAGCTGTAACCCACCTTTGCCCCTTCTGGTGTGCTTTTTTAATTTTAGTTTAATATTTTTGTGTAGTAAAATTTTAAGTAATTTACTGCATCAAAGAAGAAAAAGACAGACCAAGCAGTCTGCCTACTACTCAGAAAAGAAACAAAACTCCACATGCTCTCCTTTACAACTATACCCTAACCTGCTTTAGGGTGCAAGGCTTCTAACATAGGACGCTGAGCCACATAAACTGGTTAAAGTTGACACCTGGCACTAGGAGAGCATACTATATATCTTTATCCTTGAAACTCCTCCTCAAAAAAGCCTGCCCACTCACCTTTCAGAAAACAAGAACAAGAAAAATCAGGGCCCTTCCTAATCAGTACAACCAAAAATAAAAAGCAGCTAAAACGTGAAGGAGTTTGCTGACAAAATAAAAGCATGCACTCACAAAAACACTGTCCTTTATAAACAATTACAACAATCCTGTGAAATTATTCCCATCTTAAAGAGGGTACGTGGCAAGTTCAAGTCACTACTACTGGTAAGACCTCATCGGCCACCCCCTCCCTCCCATCCTTGGAAGTAGAGGACTCAATACATTCAACTGTCTAGACAGGAAAGCACAGTTTTTTTTGTTGTTGCTGTTTAAAGGGAATAGGAGCTTTTGTTAAAGATGCTGACTATGTACATAGCTACAGGTAAGGTTACATGTAGCCTATATTCTGAGGACCCAAAGGAGAATTCCCATTCAAAGGCCTGCTCTTCCCTGGAACGCAACCAACCATCGTAGAGCAGTGTTTCTCAGACTGGTTTGACAACCCACAGTAACAAATGTAATTTATAGTGGACCCAGTTGTTTATATATTGGAAAAAAAAAAAGTCATATGAAAACTTCTCCTTTACCATACATATATAGATATACTACTTTATTAAAAAAAAAAAACTCCAGTCATGAACCACTCAAGACCCACAAACGGACAATGATCTGCCGTTTAAGAAATACTGCTGACCAGCACTCTCATTTGCCCATATCTATACTTAAAATGATAAAGGCCCCAGCTGTGTGTATAGCAATCAGAGCCATGTCAATGATGTTAAATCTAATTTCTGTTACTAGCAAAACAGAAGATAATGATGGAGTGATTATTAGCACACTGTTAGCCTGCCTACTCACACACTCTGGTACCATGGGGGAAAAGAGGGGTACCCAAGATATTACTTCAAACCAGTTGCTAGCCTGAAAGGCAAGAAGGTAGCCACCTATAGCGACAGACTGATGACTTGAAAGGAAGCTAAATTTGTGTTCTGGGCAACATCAGGTGCCAGGTAGTATAGTCTAGGTAAGAAGAAATGCTTCTACAATTAAAACCCTTACAATTCTTACTCATTCTAATACATGCTAACCCTCCTTCATAGTGATGCCATGAATATTAAATAGAATGAGAGGCAAAAAAAAAAAAAAAGAATGAGAGGCATATGGCAGTACCCCACAAGTCAGTAAATACTTTCCGTGGCTCAAGTCAAAACCCTTGGAGTCAGACTTGACACTTTTCTTCTCAGACCCCAAATCTGATCCATATTCCAATCACGTTTTACCCTTTTCACTACTAGAGCACCTGGTCCAACCCCATGACCTTTCACCTGGATTACCACAAAAGCCTAATAACTGGTCTCCTGACTCCTGTCCTATTCTTAACAGCCTATTCTCAGCATGGCAGCCTCAGAGAATCTTTCAAAATGCAAGGCAGATCATATTCACTGCTCCCTGCTCAAAATCAATGGTTTCCTATCTCAGAGTAAAAGTCAAAGTCCTTTTGATGGCCTGTAAGGTCCTACATGATCTGGAAGGACCAGGTGGCACCCGCTAATTCTTCCTTCACTCAGAGCACTCCAGTAACCCTGGTCTCGTCTATATTCCTCCAATATACTATACGCACTCCTCTTCAGTATCCTTGAGCTCCCTCTGCCTAAGCTGTTCCTTGCACTGAGAAACACAAGTTCTTTCTCTCACATCAGTAAGGTTTCCCCTGTCTATCCTTCACTCCTCTACAGCTTCCCCACCACCACCACACATACCTACAGAGACTCCCTATCTTTCTTCCCTGACTTATTTTTCTCCTCAATATTTATCACCATCATCACTATATATTTTGCTCACTGGCTGTCTTCCACATCCTGAACACAGAGCAAGACTTTTGGTCTGTGCACTACTGTATCCCGAGGACCTACAACAGTTGCCTGGAACCTAGTAAACATTCAATTAATATTTACGGAATACATAAATGGGTGAATGAATAACATATTGGTTAAGAGCTCGGGGTCTGGTGATCAAATTCTGAATCCACTGCTTACTAGCAGTACGAACTTAAGCTGAAGTTACTAAATTTCCCTAAGCCCTAGATTTCTCATTTGTAAAATGGAGTTTACTCTCCACCCAAGAAGACTGCTGGGGAAATTAAAAGAGGTAACAGATGAAACTCAAGCACCGCACCTGACAATCAGCTTCTTCTCAGTAAGTCTTAGTGGTGTTTTATTAAGTTGAGTTCAATCCAGTCGCCTGGTCGTGTCTGACTCTTTGCAACCCCATGAACTGCAGCTCGCCAGGCCTCCCTTTCCATCACGCTGTCCATCCCATTTATTAAGTTATTCAATAATAAATGAGATCTTATATGTGAGCGCACATAATAAACAGGAAGCCTACATAAACTTAAGTGGCTAACTTGACTTTCAGAAACAGTTCCTATGGATTTCTCTAGAGTAGAGTCCGTTTGGAAAAGAAATTCAACTTCCAAGGCCTTTCATTTAAGGGCTCACTTAAGGCTGGGAGAATGTCCTCTGCCCCCATCCGGCTCCCAGGAACCCCAACTCTCTGTTCTCGATCGCCCCGCCCCCTACCTTTTTCAGTCACCACGAAGCACTGCTTGACCGGCCCCACCTGACTGAATAGCTCCTCCAGCTTCTCACTGCGAGCCGAGGGCGGGAGGCGACCCACAAACAGGGTCAGTCCGGCCATGAGGCCGACAAGCAGGGACGCACCGTCGCGCACGCGAGTCAGGTAACTGGCTTTAGTCAGCGGACCACGCTTACTAAAGTTGCCGGGAGACTCCGGAAGTGCGCGTACTCAAAAGAGTCCGGAGGAAAACGTAGTAGAAAGGGAAAAACCATTCCGGAAGGGAAGAAAAAAAATCGTGCCGCCTGAGGGCGGAGCTTCTTGAGCGGGGCTCCACCCCGCTAACCCAAGTATCGCCCCCGCCTCTGTAGGGAAATTTGGCTTCGCTTAGTTTCTAGGCTTATTACAATCTAACCTGCTGGGGATCGATACCAAACTCAGCAAGGCAGGCCGGAGAAGCTGTTTTCGCTCTGGGTCTAACCCAGGATCTGACATATAGTGGATATTTAATAAATATTTTCTAAAGTGTCTGTGTTCCAGGATCCAGGAGCACCCAGACTAGGTGCATAAAACACAGCCATAATGCAACTCAACACAAGTAATCACATATATTATTCGAACAAATCTCCAGTTCTCAGAGAATATGAGACAGCTGTCACATTTTAACAGATAACTGTATCTGTGTCTTTAACACTTCGCTGACAAATTATAGCTATTAAGGTTCAAATAGGCACAGGTCATACATAATCATTCTTTCAAAAAATACTTACTGAGCTCCTACTATGTGCCAGGCACTAAAGATAAAATTGATGAGCTTAAAAAAAAAGACAGAGCTCCTGCCTTCATGGAAAATAGTCTTGTGGAGATAGACAAACATCAGTACAAAAAAAAAAACTTATAAGTAAATTAAAACCTGCACCATGCAAGATCACAAGAGAACACACCCAGAACAAGCAATACATCCAGCTTACACGGACCTAGAACCCAGGTCTTCCCAGAGACAGCTTTCCTCAGGTCAGCTTATTAGATGGACCCAAGGATGTGTAATCTCATTGGCCAGGAGATCTGGGTGCTTCTGGATCCTGGAACACAGACAGTGTTTGCCATCCCATTGGGCTCAGGAACTGACCTGTGTGCAAGACTGCAGTACCCTGCAGAACATTTGTACAGAACAAAAGTACCCAGTGAGATTTTTTAGTAATTACTTTTAAACGGTATAGCCGAACACAGGGCAGGTAGAACATTCAAAAAGTACAAAAGGTACAGTGAAAAGGGTTTCCCTTTCTCCTCAAACCCCATCTACTTTCCACACATTTTGGATTGGTGGATAACTGGTTAATAGCAATGGGGGGAAAGGGAAAACGTTTAATATTAGATTTATGAAACCCTAACTCCAAGTATTTTATGCTTGAAAGAAAATGCCACAGTTATTTTTAAACACATAATTCAGTGGAGGAAGTATTGAAATATGAAACATATTTATAAGGGCATGGGTTAATTGCATCCAGAATAAAGAGAGACAAATAGACAAAGGAAAATTGACCCTTTGAATAAAGTTGGTTTGCAATTCCACATTTCTCCTTTATTTTCTCCTCCTCTCCTGCCCCCTCACCACCTTAGAAATCAAAATTTCATACCCAAAGTCTAAATTACCAGTGTCAGGGCCGTAGCCATGGGGACACCTTCCCAATCCTGGCTGCAGTGTGCACTGGGGAAAGAATCCTGAGAAGGCTGCTCCAGCTTCCCTTTGGGACATCCCCTACAGTGTTAAGTTAGAGATGCTTTGGACCCAAACCTTCCCTACAGAACAAAAAGAAACTGTGGTCCTGTGCCCATCAGAGGGCAGCAGCCACCCACAATGCAGAGTAGTTCCTTGCCTCTAGAGAAGGAAAACAGTGCAGCTGACCTTTTGTACTCTTCCCAACTTTCAGACCTGGCTCCCCATCTCAGTCTCCCAGCCTCAGCCTCAGCCCCATCCTCTCCTATCCACTCATATCAGGAAGGCCATGCAGTTCTTCAATCAGGAATATTTGCTCATTCATCTTCCAGGACACATGCAGGGTTCTTTATTAAATAGCAGGAGTCGTGGTACCCTGCACCACATCAGCAATGTGGCTTCCAGGGGAAATAAACTGCTGGACTCTCTCTCATCCATCATTTGCAGGAGCTTGGAAAGGAAGTAGGAGAGGGCTGGGCTGTACTCAGCCAGCCTCTCCCAAGCTCCATCCTTTTGGCTCCATTCCCGCTTGCAAGCTAAACATTCTCATAATACTGCGTACTTCTCATTCTTACCACTTTTCACCATTGTATTTAATTATTTGTGTTATTGGAATTACTTATATGATGTCCTCTTTAATATCTGATTTCCCCCAAAGAGCTTCAGCTTCACAAGTTCAGGACTGTTGTCCACCGAGGTCACCTTTTTACTCCCAGCATCTAGCACATTGTAAGAACCCAATAAAATGTTTTAAAGAGATTGAATGAAGATGAGTTTGTCTCTCAATCTCCGACAGCACTAAGAACTGGAACTGAGGGTGTATATATTACATCCTGGTCTACCCAGGCTTTTCTGGGAAACTGCTTTGGGTTAGGAAGGGCTGAGGCATGAGATAATAGGGAAGGGTTGTCTCACCAGAGCCTCAGCCTCTTGATCAAGTCAAAGGGCTTAGGCGATTCTCACTGAGGAAAACCAAAGAAGTGATGGAGCTGATGGACACCAGGCTCTATTCCCCCACCCCACCCCCAACTCACCAGCCCCATTCTGAATGTCCAGACAGAAGAGGAGCCTGTGTGTATGTATGTGTGTGTGTGTGTGAGAGAGAGAGAGAGAGAGACAGTGACTGGAGGTACGTGGGTCTTAGACTGCTTTGCTGGGAGGTGTGTGCCTGAACTCAAGGACCCATGGTGGGAAGAGTGAGTGAGAGCAGCTGGCAAGCATTACAATGAGGACGAGACAGCAGAGAGGAGTTGAGCGTGAGCAGAGGCAGATGGAGGTGTACGTGGGGAAGAAAGGAAACAATTTCTCAGAGCAGCAAGCACTCCTTCCATGACACAAAGCAGCTCTGAGGCTGGGGCCGCCACAGCCACTACACCAGTGAGAAATGCCTGTAATTAGGAGGATGGCAGTTCTCTGGGCCTCAGCCCAGAGTGACGATGCAGCAGGAATTTCTGAGCCAAGCTGAGCCAGGTGATGGAGGAGGCACAGTCAGAACCACTTGGGTCCCATCCTTCAGCGGCGCCTGCCCTATCCTCCTCTCATTTTCTTCCCTACTATGACCCTCACTTACTCCCCTTCTCCTTCTGAGGTTCCAAGCCCTGGACGCTCCTTTCAGTCAAGACAGAGCTTCAGGGGCGAGCTGAGCAGTGCTGTAATTCTTCCACTAGAGCATTAGACCTGGTCTGGTGAGCGCCCCACCCCCTCCCAGCCTGCTTCCCTCTTGGCTCCCTTGCTTCCCTTCTCAAATCCTCATGAGCTGATGGGCAGAGTTGGAAGAAAAACCATTCCTATTCCTGTTTTTCCACTTCAAGCCTAGAATGTGTGCCCCTGTGGGCCTCCCTGGGGTGTGCAGGACATCTGCCCAAACACTGCCAGAATTTCGTTCTAAAATCTACAACTCTGTTTTAGTGCCACTCTGAACTTACTGTGTTTGAGCCAAATGACAAATGCACACTACAGAGCTCAGAGCCAAATGCCCTGGACAAGGGAGGGATTACAGAGCGCCTGGTGGCTGGATGTATTCATGGGTCTCTGCACTGTGAGTTCTGCTTCGGTGGGTAGGATGGATCTGGGGCTTGGGGAAGACAGACTTTCCCCAGGGAGGCTCTGCACCTGTGGGAGATGAATGTTGTCCAGGGAAGAGGGTTGTGAGTGCAGACTTGAAGAGGTCCTGTTGGTAGATGGAGCGAGCAATTTCTTCTGTGAATCCAAAAGGCCTCTGTGAATTCCTCTGGGTATGTGGCAGGGAGATTGCTGAGAATCCCAGCTCAAAGTGGTCATACTCTTGAGATGCATATCAACGTTTCCACGAAGGATTTTGCCACTAACTAGTCCCTAACCAGTTGTCCCCCAGGATATGAAGCCAGGTCCCTAGGAATACAGACATTTCCACCAACTACTGCAGAGTTTCTGCCTCACCTCTCAGGGCTGTGTTCTATCTCTGAAAAGCCACTTCCTGGGGAGTCAAAAGGATCTTCAAGGGGCCACTCCCAGGACCTTCGCTTATCCCAATGGGCCATGGAGCCATCTATGGGGAAAGGTCATATGGAGGACAAGACTCATTTCGGTCAGGAGTCACTAGGGTCTGAGATGGACCCACCCCACCCAAACACTGCTTCTCTTCCTGTTCTCGCAGAACCACTGCTGCTGTTGCCTATCTAGGCTTTACCAAGAAGGTCAGACCTTTCTCCTCTGAAAATATTTTATTGATAAATTAACTCTGAAAGCGCTCATCTCCCACCCAACTGCTGCAGAGTCTCCTAGATGGGCCATGGACCCTTCTACGGGGAAGGATCATGTGGAGGACATGGGAGTCTCACTCAGCAGGGATGGGATTCCTGGGCGTAGCTGAGGTGGGTCTGGGGACAGAGGTGGGTCCTGAGGTCTTCTAAGGACAGCCCCTCTCACTCAGCACCAGAGTGGGAAGTGGTGGTCTGGAGTGGAGCACCTTGGAGCTTTATTGCTGGTGAATGCCAAGGACTGTGGGACCCCTGCCAGCCTAGTATTGCAGCTGAGGGCATCAATGCCCCAGGGCTCCAGAGAAGGTGGATAGTTCCCCATCAACAGAGCCTGGCTGCTGACCCACCCATCCAGGGTTCTCCGGATGGGAAAGGAAGCCGGGAGAGGTATCTGAGCCAGGCAGGATTGGGGAAGGGTTACAGTGTGCAGGTCTCGGGTGGGGGGGTCGGGGGGCAGAACAGGCGCCAGAAGGGGGCGTGCGATCGGGGGTGGCTGGGGGGCCACCTCTTCACAGGTCAATGGTGTCGCTGCCCATGCTCAGCTCGTCAATCTGTCGGCAGGCGTCCAGGAATTGCTCCTGCAGCAAGGCCTCTTCGGCCTGCAGCTCAGGAGCAGGTTCTGGGGAGTCGCGGGAGGGTGGGGACAGGGCCTGGTAGGATCCTGAGGCCGGGAGGCTGGGGCTGCTTCCTGAGGGCCGCGGAGGGCTGAGGACGCAGACCAGCGGACAGCGCGGGGCCCTGTCCGGGCTGGAGCACAGGAGCACGGACGAGCTGTCCCGCGAGAGTCCGCACAGCGAGCCGGAGGAGGCGCTGCTGCCCGCGGGCCAGGTCCCGGGAGAGGGGAGCTCGCGGGGTGCCGGGGAGCCAGGGGCCTCCCCAGACCTCCCAATGGGCCCGGCCCCGGCCTGAGCCCCCAGCGAGGCGGTGCGGTAGACGCCGAGGCTAGGCAGAGCTTCCCCGAAGGCCGGCACCTGGAAGAGGCCGGGCGCCAGCAGGGCTTCGCTGCAGAGGGCCTCCTCGATGCTGCGCCTCAGGTTGATGGGGGAGGGCGGGCGGAAGTCCACGGTGTCATCGCTGCAGGGAGACGAGGCCGGGGAAGGCGCCGGGTGGGCTGCCGCGCCGTCGAAGCTCCGGCAGCCTCCTCCCTGGAGGAGGAGGTCGGGGCCCGGTCCGGCCAGGGCGCACAGCTGCAGCAGTTCCGCGTCGCCACGCGCGATGGCGCTCCCCAGCGGCTTCTTGTCCGGGGCCCCGGTGACCCAGCCTCCGGGCAGCAGCGGGGCGGCGTGGCCGGGGGACAGGCGGAAGAGTTTGGCCCAGCAGCGCGGCGGCACGCGGGGACTGCAGAGCGCCGGGTAGAGGCCCAGCAGCGCCAACGGGAGCGCAACGCCCACCTCGCCGAGGCGCAGGCCGAGCTGGAAGGCCCACCAGGGCCAGGGCCCCTCCAGGCCAGGTTGGCCGCCGTAGCCCAGGGCGTGCAGCACCTCGTAGCCCTGCAGAGCTCCGCTCAGCAGCCCGAAGGTGCCGGCCACTGGGGCCGTGCGCGCCGCTCGCCGCCAGGACTCGCGCGGGCCGAAGGGGCTGCGCGCCTGCGGGAGAGGCGTGGCGCCCTTGAAGCCGGCCCCTCCCAGGGGCGCTCCGGCCCGCCGCCGCCGGCCCCCCCAGCAGGACAGCGCCAGCAGCAGCCCGGAAAGGAGGGCGGCGAGGAAGGCGTGCAGCCCGCGGGAGGCGAGCCGCAGAGCCCGCAGCGGGCGGTGGGCGGCGCTCCCGAGGGCGGCGGCGGCCGCCAGCCCCAACCCCAGGAGCAGCAGCGCGGCCAGGCCGGCGGGGCAGCGCGGCGGGCGCGGCCGGGCCAGCAGCAGGCAGGCCAGGCCCAGGCCGGAGGCCAGGCAGGGCAGCGGGAGGTCCTGCAGCAGCAGCCAGGCCAGCGCCGGCAGCCGGTCGCGGTGCCCGTAGGCGTCGTAGAAGAGCGGGAAGGCCCGCGTGGTCCCGGCCGAGAGCAGGAGCATGTCCAGCAGCGCCAGGCAGGGGGCGCCGGGCGGGCAGCGCCAGGGCAGGAGGGCCAGGGCCAGCAGCGCCAGCATGGCCACCAGGCCGAAGAGCGCGCCTACTCCGTACACGTGGGCCTCCCAGGCCAGACCCCAGCGAGCCTTGGCCTCTGCCCAGTCGGCCTCCAGGGTCAGGAAGAAGAGGGGCAGGGGGGCCGCAGGCGGCTGCCCTTCGCGTTCAGGCCGCTCTCTGATACTGCAGGACCCTGGCCCACACTCTGGCTGCACCGAAAGGTTCCCAAGGCTGGCAGGAGAGGGGTCGTCCAGGCCAGAGGTGGGGGTGGTGGACTCTGTGGGCAAAGAATGTTCGTCTGAGGCATTCGTGCCACCCTCCCCTTACCCACCATACAGCCAGTAGCCTGTATGCCAATGGGAGTCCTCCTGACATCCAGGAAGGACTTGTCATAAATAGGAGACTCAGGGACCTGGCCGCCCCTCCCATATCAAACTCTTACAGAGTTTCAGCTCTCATCCCCTCCCCTCATCCCATCCAGGCCCAGCTCCCAGCTTTGTTCAGTACACCGTGATTCCACTGAAAAGGGTTTTTCTTAAGAGGTCACAGAATTTTATAAGTGGAGGGAGCTATAGAAGAAGCCCCCTCTAACTGAACCCTCCTGCCAGGAAGGAGGCGTCGTGAGAACAAGGATTTTTGTTTGCTTTGCTCACATCTGAATACTCCTCCCTAAAACGTCCTGGCACAGAGTTGGTGTTCAGCAGATACTCACTGAATACATGCCAGATGAAGATATTGAGGCTGCGCCTAGAGGCAAAGTGACTTCTCCAAGTTTACACATTAGCAGAGCTGCATCTAAAATCCAGATCTGAGCACCAGTTTGAGCCCCTCTTCTTGATGGCACAGCAAGTTCATAATACTACCTTGCTTATCTCTTGTTCTGCACCCCTGACCCCCATCTCACACCTTGGTGCTAGAAGGCACTTCTCCAGCCTTTTTTCAAAAGCTTCCCCCTTCTCCCAGTGTCTTCAGGGAAGGCCACCGCGGGTACATGTGCGCGCGCGCGCACACACACACACAGCAGAGGAAGTGATACAACCCTCCTGTCGCCAGCAATCTTTCATATTCACTGGCCTTCCTGCCTGCTATACGTCCAACCCTCAGCCTACCAATGGCCATGGTCCCCATCCTGACTCAACTACAAGCCATTAGTCTGAGGTCCTTAATACTCCTTTGGTTTTCACCCCTTTTACAGAAGATGCCATTAAGATCACTCCCCTAGGTCTCAAGACTACCCTTGAACTCCCAGGAAGGAACAGCTGTGGGGATCATAGTGGGATAAAATGCCATCTTAGCGAGTGAGCCCCTCAGGTGCTCTGGGGGGCTCGGGCTAACTTGGGCTCCAGTCCCACACATCCCCCGAGGAAAGGAAAGTCAGGTAAGAGAGTGTGAGGACCAAGATCCCCCATGCTACTCTCCTGGAACAAGAGAGGAGTGAGAAAGAGCTAGACCCAAAGATTTTCCTCCTGGCCAGGGAGCAAGGGAAGACGCTTCAGTCTAAACCTCCCTCCCCCACCTGGCAGGCTGGGCAGAAGCACAGCTGTGGGCAGGGATGGAGGCAGAAAGATCGTGGTGAAGGATGGGGGAGCCAGCTGGGGATGGGGAGATGTGCAGGAGACAGGTGTAGATGTGGCAAGGAGGATCTCTTGACAAGCAGACCCCTGCCCCAACTGTTTGGCCATACTCAGCCCTGCCTCGGTGGGACAAAACAGGAAGGCCCCAGGATCACCCCCCACCCCACCCCAGGCAGTGCCAGCTTGGACTGAGGACATGTAAAACTGAGCAGTCCTGAGAACAAGGGAAAGGAGTGAGAGGGCCGGAAAGCAGTCCCGGAGAAAGGGGAGGGAAAGGTAGAATTGGGCAACTGGAGAGGGCAGAGAGGGAGCTGCCAAAACATTATATATTTACAGCAGGCTGCCTGCTCAGTGGCAGCATGTTCCCTGGTTCCTGTCCCTTCACATGCCTCGAGTCTGAAATGGGGAAGACCGCAGGGCTGTGATGAGGATAAATGGCCAATGTGTGCAAAGCTCTTTAGAGAGCCTGGTGCATAATCAGCGTTCGATATACAACTGCTGTTGGTCTCATCATTATGGGCTAATGTTCATCACCCATCAGTCACTGGTGTGTGTCCGTGTGAGTGTGACCATTTCTGGGGCCTCAAACTCATTCTTGATTTAACTAACAAAAGGCTGTTGTCCCTCATAAAGTCAACAATTAGCCAAATCAGTGAACATCAACACATTGTCTCCCTCTGTGAACCCTGTTTGAAGAACACCATTTGAATAGACTGACCATCCCCAAACACCTACTGAAGACACAGCAGTGAATTAAATGGAGAATCATTCAGCTGGAACTGATGGTTTGCTGGTGGGATGGGGTGGGGCAGAGCCAGCCTGACAGCAGTGGGATCAAATACACACACACTCTCCCTCACCCCTCATGTTTTGGTCTCTTCAGATGCCCTCACATGACTACTGGAAAAACCATAGCTTTGACTATACGAACCATTGTTGGCAAAGTAATGTCTCTGCTTTTTAATATGCTGTCTAGGTTTGTCATAGCTTTTCTTCCAAGGAGCAAGCATCTTTTCACTTCATGGCTGCAGTCACCATCCACAGTGATTTTGGAGCCCAAGAAAATAAAGGCTGTCACTGCTTCCACTTTTTCCCCATCTATTTGCCATGAAGTGATGGGACTAGATGCCATCATCTTAGTCTTTTGAATGTTGAGTTTTAAGCCAGCTTTTTCACTTTCCTCTTTCAGGTTCAAAGAGGAACTAGAGAAGAGAAGCCCTAGGGCCAAAGGTTAACTGTACCTAGGTTAGAAAGTTCCTAGAGAAGATACAGAGAGATTCCTTTATCCCCCAACTACTTGGTATTACTCCCCTCAGAAGGTACTGGCGTGAACAAAAAACCCTTTGGCCTTTTCTCCAGGAGGCCTGGAGCCCTCTGGGGTTTATCCAGGAGGAACAGCCAGGAAGAGACTGGCTTCCTGCAGCCATCACTGAGGAGGGGGAAGGAGGGTGGGGCCACCAGCCAGCCGGGCTGCCTCTGATACTGTCCAGACTCATTAAACCTGCCTGGCCAGCGCTGTCACCAAGGCTGACAGACCACCAGCCAGCCTCCTTCCCTTGAGGCCACAAAGCCTGCCCTCAGCTCCACGGCAGATCCTGCCACTGCTGCTCACTGGGCTGGATGGGGAAGGCAGGCTTCCCACCCACATGCCCGGGAGTGCTGGGACTGCTAGGGAGTGAGCGACAGTCAGGTGGTCAACAGTCAGTTGCTGTGTTAAGTCTAGAGCTGGAAGAAGCTTGTGGACCAGTGGTTTCCTTTGCTACACCAGTTCCTGGGGGGGGGGGGGGGGGGGGCGGCAACCAGTTACAGTTGGCCCTTTGCATGGCTCCCTTGGCTTCACCTACCAGAACCCCTCCCCAAGGAGCGTGTCCTCTGCCTTTTACAGTATGTGTTGTCCCATCACATTCTGGGGCCACAGTTGCAGTGTCTGAGAGGAATACCTAGAAGTGTATTTGGAACACGATGTGGGGGAAACCACATTAACAGGTACTATATTTAATGAGCTAATATTTCATGACCAGCCTCATGCCCGAAATTTACATTACATGGAAGCTTTACAATAGCAAAATAGGCACTATTACTAAACTCTAGATATATGAGAAAATTAAGGCTCAAAGAATTTAAATAGCCTGTCCAGCCATCATTGAGGAGCGGGAAAGAGGGTGGGGTGACTAGCCAGTTAGGAAGCAGACTGGGATTCAAAGCCAGGTCTCAAGATCCCACAGCCCCTGGTCTTTCGTCTGCACCACCAGCTTGTCTCTACACATGTTCTGAAAGGTTCCCTTGACAAGGATGGCATCTGTCTGCTCAGGGTCTTCTCTTCAATGTCTTCCCAATGAGGGGCCCTGCTCTGCCCATATGTGACAGCGTGTCATGTCAGATCAGACGGCAAAGGAGAGAGCCCCAAGCTCAGAGTGGGAGGGTGGGAGGCAGGCCAGGCAGACTGAAGTGGAGGGCAGGGTTAGTACTGAGGCTGTGGAAATCATGAAGGAGTTCCTGAGTCTGTTTGCCCTGATACATTTGTCTACATCCTGCTCTGCCTATGATTACAAAACTCCCAGAGGACTGCTATTTAACTCTGTGGGACCATCCTCAGCAACACTTGCTCTCAGACCATTTATGTACATCTCCATGGTGATAATGAAGAGAATGGTGATCATGATGACAGTCAAATACAAGGATCCCAGAATGTCAATGCATGGCTAGCACGTAGTATGTGCTCAATAAATAATCATCAAGTTCAAATGAATTGGACACTTACCTAATGATGCTGTTGCAATTAACGCAGAGCTTAGAGAAGCAGCTGGGTCCAGTGGCCTTGGACTTGAGAGCTTTCTCTCCTGGGGGGATGGGGGTGGGGACAGAGTGGTGCCAAAGAATCCTGCAAAGGGAGCACATAGGGCTAGAGTGCCAGCCAGGCATTGGCCTCTGGAACTTTGGAGAAAATCAAGTCCTTTCTCAGAGCTTGACCAAAAGGGGACACTGTCCCAGGAATTGTAGCCACATGTATGTGTGTATGCGTGCTAAGTGGCTTCAGTTGTGTCTGACTCTTTGCAACCCTAGGGACTGTAGCCCGGCAGGCTCCTCCAGGCAAGAATACCTGAGTGGGTTGCCATTTCTTTCCCCAGGGGGTCTTCCCCACCCAGGGTGACCCCGTCTCTTACATCTCCTGCATTGGCAGCAGGGTTCTTCACCACCAGCGCCACCTAGAAAGCCCAGCCACGTGTATGTGCTGTGCTGTGCTTCACCGCTCAGCGAATCTTTGCGACCCCATGGACTGTAGCCCACCAGGCTCCTCTGTTCGTGGGGACTCTCCAGGCAAGAACACTGGAATGGGTTGCCATGCCCTCCTCCAGGGGATTTTCCCAACCCAGGGATCGAATCCAGGTCTCCGGCATTGCAGGCGGATTCTTTACCATCTGAGCCACCAGGGAAACCCGAGAATACTGGAGTGGGTAGCCAATCCCTTCTCCAGGGGGATCTTCCCAACCCAGGAATCAAACCAGCATCTCCTGCATTGTAGGTAGATTCTTTACCAGCTGAGCTACCAGGGAAGCCCAGCCATGTGTATACCAGAAGCTAAACTAAAAGGGCCAAACCAGACTTTGTATGACAAAGAGGGCATTTCCCCATGGGAGCAGTGGCTGTATCCCAGGGCCTGGGGGAAGGAATGCAAGCTCCCCTTAAGTCAGAGAAAAAAGGAGGCACTGTCATTTAGAGATGTTCTATAAACGTTTGTGGCAGTGAAATAGACACTCACCTGGAGAATCTGAAACTCCAGAGGCAGAGCCTGGGGATGTAATTGGGCCTGGGGGACTCGGGCCTGATAAGTTCCGGAGCGGGGACACTGTAGTGCCAAAGAACCCTGCAAAAGGAGCCCCATGCTGAAGCTTCCTCCTACCTGCCGGATGGCCCAGCCACGGCTCTCCTTGGGAGGGGGTGGGTACTCACCAAAGGGTCCCAGGCGCCCAGCAATCTCTGCCAGGCTGGCCCGCAGGCTGGGCAGCAGGGGCAGCGTTCGATGCCCAAGCGTGGGGGCCGCGCCTGCTCTCAACGCCACGTCGAACTTCAGCTCCAGCTCGCTCTGGCGGAGCCTGGGTGCACTGGATGGAGTTGTCGTGGCTGTCAGAGCAGTGTCCCAGGTCACAGTGCCCATCCCGGGCCGATAGGGCACAGTGGGCCCGTCAGCGGGCCCCGAGAGGAGGGACGCAGACTCCAGAGCCGGGGAGGAGGCCCGTGGAGTAGAGCTGCCTTCTGCAGAGCCCCACTCTGGAGGGGAGTTTCCGAGAGAGCCCATCAGCAGTTCCCAAAGCGGATCAGTTCTCAGCCCATCGGCCGCCTCTTCCTTGGGCTCCCGACTCGGCCTGGGAGAAAGTGCCTGGGTCTCCGTGATAGGGTTCCCCCAGACAGCAGCTGGTCCCCGAAGGTGGAATTTGAAGTTAAGTCCCAGGTTGAGAGACAGCATAGAGGCCTCACTCTGGGGTGGGGGGGTCAAAGTGGTGAGAGGGGCCCCTGGGACAGAGGAGGCAGGCTGGGGGCCCGCAGGAACAGCAAGCAGGACCCAGCAGAACAGCCCCAGCCCCAGGTAGCCGTACCCTGCCATGGCCTGGTGGGGCCGCGAGCTCGGGTCTTCCGCACCTTTGAGCACGAAGGTCCTGGAGAGAGGAGAGGTGCTATGAGCCCTGGAGGGTTGGAATCTGATGCCCCCAAGAGAGGCTGCGGATCCAGGAGAAGCAGGTGGTGGGGGCAAGACACAAAGGCTTCTGCCTGAGGAGAGTGGCCAGCTTCTTGCTGAACATTCAGGTCCCAGCACCAGTCTCTCCCCTGCAGTTCCCCTTCCCTTCCAGCCAAGGCTCCTTCTCCCTAAGTGCCCACCCCCCACCCCCACCTGCTCAGTCTGAGGCCTGGGGTCTGACTGCATCCAGCTGCCCTCACCCTTGACTGATAGCAGAACACGTGGACTTGACTCCCAGACTCTGATCCCCTCCCTTCCTTTCTTCCCTTCTTCCTCCTTTTGCCCTAGAGTATCTGTTGAGGCCTACTACGTGCCGAGCACTGGTAACAGAACTGTGAACAAGCTCCCCTCACAGATGAGTGTCCCCCTACTCCCACCCCTGCTCCAGCCTCACTCTCACTCAGACCCAGGCCTGGAGGGATAAAGCACAGAGTGAGCGATGGCAGAGGTGGAGAAGGCGGCTCTGGCCAGGGAAGCAGAGTGCCCGGGGCTGGCAGAAGCTCTGCCCCTTCAGCCTTTTCCCTCTTGCCTGGGGCTTGGCATGCTCGCCATCCCTTAACCCTAGAAGTACTGGCGGGAGGGACAGCCTGGCCATCTCTGGCTTCCTGAGGGGAAGATGGCCAGGCAGGCAAGCTGGACCAAGGGCTGGCGGCAGTAGACGCCTGACCCACCCCAGGCACACACAGCTGGAAGGGGAAGGGGAGGGGAAGCCAGGGGGCACACACGTGTACCCACCACTGTTACATCACACACACGGCCACACCTAGCACCCTGACCCACACTCACCTACTCACCCTTCACACATCCCTGCGCCTAAGTGCACACACACAAACACACATTCAGTCCTGCCAAGCCCCCTCCTTCCTACACGGGTTCAGATCCGAGCTCTGTGAGCTTCCAGCCTGCTCTGTCTTTCTCTCTCTCTCTCTCTCTCACACACACACACACACACACACACACACACATACCTCACAGACACACAGTATACACAGACACAGAGGCACACACACCCCTACACACACATTCACACACTCAGAATACAGATACACATCATACACCATCACTCCCCTCCACAAGCACATTCCTACACACCCACCCCTACAGACAGGCACACGCGCGCACACACATACACGCGCGCGCGCGCACACACACACACACACACACACACACCCCTCCCTCTCCCCGTGCCCAGACGGCAGACCTGCTCCTCTCCCTCAGGCGGGTCTCCTCGGCCAAGTGCCCCGAAAAGGGGCGGTCGCGGCGACCCAGGCGCCCGGCTGGGCGACGCTCCACCGAGTCTGGCCGGTGCTCCCAGCGCCCGACGCCCCCTCGGCTCGTCCCGGTCACGGCGGCTTCTCCGACGCGCGGCCCCCAGTCTGGCGCGGCCCGGCCCCAGCCCGCAGCGCTGGCCCCAGGCGGGCGGCCCGGCCCGGCTCGGGCTCCGCGCTCCCACCCGCCGCGCCGCCTCCGGGCTGCGAGCCTCGCTCCCCGGCAGAGCCGCCCGCGCCGGGCTCCGCGGCAGCCGCGCTCCGCCCGCCCTCCCCGCCTCTTGCGCTCCCGCCCCGCGCGCCCGCCCTCTCCCCTCCTCCTCCCCCGGCCCGCGGCCCGCGGTTCGCCCCCCACCCGGCCGGCAGGCGGGCGCGCCCCGCAGCCCCGAGCCGCCGCCTCTGTGCCCGCGTCCCCACGCGCGCTCACTCACTCAGCGCTGCCCGCCGGCCGGGGCGGGCGCCGGTGCCGCGCTCTCAGCCTGGTGCCGGCGGCCGCACGCTCCCAGGGCAGCCCATCACACACAACCACTCGCATGCCCTCCCCGGGAAACCCCGCGGGCCAGAGCACCGCGTGCACACTCGTGTGCACACACGCGCGCGCGCACACACACACGGCAGCCTGCCCAGGGTGGCACCCGGGCAAGAAGAACCACTATGTTTATTAAGCCGTGAGTGGAAAGTGTAATAAGCACGTCCACACCCCTTGTTTCATTAGTCCCTGACAACAACTCTGCGGGTGTACCCATTTCACAGATAGGTAAATTAAGGCTTGGGGAAAAAAAATAAATAACTCAGGAATTTGTTCAAGATGGCACAGCTTGGCAACCTGAACTCAGTCTCTCTGCTGTCTTCTCCATCACCTGGTGGCTTTCAACAGTTGGAAGTGCCTCCAACATTTCATAGGTGAACAGCCAAGGTTCAATCCGTGTGTAACATTTCTTTTTGCTAAGACTGAGTTCTCAGAAAAAAAAAAAAAAAACTGTTTCAGAAATGTCTCTTACCTTGTGAGACGTGGTTTACAACTTGTTTCTAATAAGGGGCAAGAGGAGAACAGTGAAGTCAAAGAGTGTTAGCCCAGGAATATAACAGCACCCAAGCCAGTGTGGAAGATTATTCAAGAGCAGGGCAGTTACTGTGGACGCTTCAGGGACCCTGTGGTTCTGTCGCAGTGACCGATTTAAGTAGCACTGGCTGGTTTATGTAGACTTGAATCTCTAAATCCCCAAAATGTTCCTATTTGAAAATATCAGGAGAACATAAAACACAGTGGGGTCTCTGCACCATATAAAGCTGTCCTGGAAAAACCCAGACATCCTACTGTGTGCCAAGCACCATGCTGGGTGCTTGGGCGTCTCCTCACTTAGTCCTCATCACAAGCCACATAGAGAGAAAATGTGTCACCAGATTACAGCCTTGGGTGTTACCCTGATCCCCCTAACTTGCTGCTCTGTAAGATTGGGGAGTGGGTGCTCAGAGTTACCTAGGACAGGTCTGTCTCAGATACAGCCAGCATAGCACTTGGCCCAGGGGCATGCTCACCGTGTTTTAGCAAAGTGAATAACAAATGAATGAACAATTCTGGGGCCCAAACAGGCAATGGGTAGCATTTCAGAAAAGCATCCAGGGCTCACTTTCTTATCACAGAATCCCCCCCAATTGATGTAAGATAAAATCAGGCCACTGACTGAACACCCCCCATCCTTCCAGAGCACATCACTGATGAAGTCTGGGATTTATTCTGAATCTCTAAACAAAACATTGCCAAGGGCATTCCCTAGATGCACCCTCAGGGATCGCTATAGGGTCCTTCCTCTAGTAGGGAAACTCCCCCCACCCTTTGTCATTTAGGGGCTGCCTGGAGACTACATACTGAGATCCAGCCTCTGGGCTTCTCTTATATACTTAATAAAAGTTATCCCACTAGAGACATTTTCCTTTAATCCTCCTCATAGAAAGGCTCATTTCCTGCTAATCATGTTCACAGAAAGACTTCTAAATGGAAAGACAGAAATAAACATATCCTGGTACATTAAAATAACAGCCCTTCATGACCAAGGAAGGTGATTCCCAGGAATTATATTTTTAAAAACATATTGAAAAGGGAAGTTAGGGTTCTGGGTTAAGACGGTAATTGAATGTGTACATATACTTTCACTCCTTCCCAAAACCCCACTAAAACTTCAATAAAGAGGTTTTTTAAATCAAGAGATAAACCTACAAGGATAGAGAGAACATGGAAAAAGACAACAGCCACAGAATTTTTGAAGCAGAATGGCGGACCAGTACTGACTCATCAGCGCCAAGGAAAGAGTCATGTCAGCTGTCACGGCGCAGGGTGGGGGGAACTGAGAACTAACTAGATCTGCATTGCAAGATTCTCAGAGGCATAGAGAACCTCTCCGTGGTACCTATGGATTCCCAGAGGTGAAAGGTGGAAGAGGTTGCTAAGATAAGGACCAGGATGGGCAGTTAGATCCCTCCATCTCTCCCCCAGCTCCAAACTCCTGGGCAATAGCCCCTCTCATATCCCAGCCAGAGTCTGGGGAGTTTTCTTCTGAAGATAAGATAGAGGGTGTCCGGGATGGAGCACAGTTATGAATGGAGATACCACACTGAAAAATACTGAAATCCAAAGGACCAGTTGACCTTGCCACATGGAATGGTGAAATGCAGAGATGCTGAGCTTTCTGCCACCATCATGCTCCCCAAGTGCTGGGAGTAGGACCTAGACAGGAAACTGGACGGCACTACTCTGGGGTATTTCACCAGTCCGAGAGGGAAGACCTAAAGTTACTGACGTAAGAAACAGCCCAGCTAGCCCACGCTGCAGTGGCAAACCCAGCCTCTCTCTGAGCTCAGAGTTTCTGACTAGCCTCCCTCCCATCCCCACAATCTTATTCGTAGCCAAAGATTGCCAGACATCTAGGGAATTTTCAAATGCAGAAGAGAGTAACAAAACAATCAGAAAAAGTAACTTCGAGGAAACAGATTACCCAGAGAGAAGAGAGGGTCAAAAAGACCACAGTATCCTTAGAGAGATAAAATCTGCATCGAAACAAGAACAAGGTGCTATACAAAGAAACATCCAGAGAATAGCAAAAGCAACAATTATGTCTTGAGAAATAAAATCATTACAACAGAAACAAAAACATCAATAGAAAGACAGGCAGGTAAAGCTGGTTGAATCTCCCTGGAAAGTAAAACAAACATACAAAGAGATAGAAAATGTAGGAATGTAGGAGAGGAAAGATGAGAGCGTTTTAAAAATTGGAATATAGTTGATTTACAATGTGTTATTATAGTTTCAGGTGTATAGCAAAGTGAATCAGTTATACATATACATATGTCTATTCTTTTTAAGATTATTTTCCCAAATATGCCATTACAGAGGGTTGAGTAGAGTTCCCTGTGCTATACAATACATTCTTATTGATAAGAACTTTAAAGGACACTTTCAGGATAATAGAAATAATCTAAATAGAAATAATATAAGTTCTAAAAAGAGACAAATGAAAGGGAGGAAATCATCAATGAACTAATTGGAGGAAATTTTCCAGAACAGAAGGATATGAGTTACTGGATTATAAGGGTTGGTTGGATGAAAATAAACCCATACCCAAGCAAATTAAAGAAAACAGTCAAGAAACTTTCATAAAAGGGGGGGAAAAAAAGTAACATACAAAGGATTACATATAAGAAAGGCTTTGGATTTGGATTCATTCAAGTTATCAATCAAGTAAAAAGATAGAATATATAGATTTTTCAGAAACACAAGATTTCCAAAAGTTTCTCTTTCATGCAGGTTTTCTGGAAAGCATAGGAAATCTGTCACAGGCGAGAGGCAAAGGCCTCTCCTGGGAAGATGGTGAAGGGGGATTCCAGGGCTTCAGCTCTGTGCCTCATGTAAAGGGACATGGGTGCAGATCGGAGCAGTGTGACGGACTCAGGAGACGGACACATTGACAGTTGTTGTCACCAAGATCCTTGACCCCAGATCCTTGCACCATCTTTAGGCTCTCAGCTCAGAATGTCCGGGTGAGCCTGCCGCAGTCGGTCTTTGTACCTGCCTTGTCTTGACTGAGCACAGTGAGGCTGCTGTTCACCCTTCCACACCTGCTGAGGAAGTGTCCCACCGTGACCTGCTCCTGAGACCGGATGGGAGTGAGCTCAGAAGCAGAGAGCACACTCTGCTGCCTGGCAGCCTGGATGGGAGGGGAGTTGGGGGAAAATGGATACACGCATATGTATGGCTGAGTCGCTCTGCTGGGCACCTGAATCTCTCATGACATTGTGAATCAGATATACGCCAACACAAAATAAAAAGGTTTTAAAAAGAAGAAGAAGCACAGAGCAGCCTACCGCCCTAACCATATTCCACCCAGATGTCCGAGGTCTAGTTCTCAGCTACAGCTATCGCCGCAGTGAGCTCTGTGTTTCTCAGGACTCCCTCAAGACATGGTCCACAGTTATTCCCAGCAGAGGCTCTTGTAAACTCTCAGGGAAGCCAAAGTCACACCAAAACCCAGAAGCTCTGTTCAGCATCTCTCATCCTGGAAGAGTGCAAGATTGGCCTTTCCTTTCACAGTTAGGATTATGTTTCCTTCTCAGCCCTGTTTAGGAAAATACACAGATGTGGTGAAACCATAAACAAAAGCAAGGAAGGGATTACACTAAACATCAAGACACTCATTTCCTAGGGGAGGGGAGGTCATAACCAGGGAGTGGTTAAGACTGGATGAAGGGAACTCAGGGGCTTCTAAGATGCTCCCTTCCTCCCAAAGGAAAGGAGGGACTTCCTTGGTGGTCCAGTGGTTAAGATTCCACACTTCCATTGCAGAGGGCATGGGTTTGATCCCTGGTCAGGGAACTAAGATCCCACATGCCTCACTGTGTGGCCAAAAAACAAAATAAAAGATGAGATGCTGGTCATATTCTATTTCTTACCTTATGTGGCGGATATATGAGTGTCCATTTTAGTATAGTTTTTATAATATAATATTACATATACTTTTTTCTTTTTTACATATAAGTTTATAATTCTTTTGAATGCATGATACCAATACCTTTTTCAATAAAAATTTAAATGCACTAAATAGTATATCAACAGGCCCACTAAGAAAAATATATTTTCTCATTTTACTAGATGTTCAAAAGATATTAAAAAAAGAATAATGGGAGGATATCACCTTTATTGATAAAAATTATATTTCAAAAAAATATATTTCAAAAAAACAGCTAACCCCATACTTAACAGTCAAACACAAGAGGAATTCTCATTAAAATTAGAAGTAGAGATTCTTCTATCAATGCTTTCTCCAACACAACTTTGTTTTGCAATTTGTAGCCAAATTGAGATGTAAAAAGGTGAGAAGAAAAAGGAGGAGGAAGGTGAAGAGGAATAGAAGGAGGAAGAAGAAACTTAAGTATGAAATATTGGAAAAGAGTAAATGAGAAGCCAAAATAGCATTATACTGTGAAACACTTGGAAAACCATTAGGAAAAAACTGTGATTAAGTTAAAGCGAAATATCCCCATCAATAGCTTTTCTATACAAGATTTGGGAGAAATATCCCATTTGATATAGGCAAAATGCATTAAGGAAAGAAATAAACTTAACAGGAAATGAAAGAAACCTAGGTGAAGAAAACTACGGAACTTTATGAGAGCTATAAGAGACTGTAAAGAATCCTTCCACAATGTGCAGGTACCAGATCATCACATGACATGCTTACCTATCTTACAATTTTATGTGTCAATTTGTACCTCAATAAAACTGAATAAGTTGAAAAAGACCTTGATCAATGGAGAAACAAATCTCGTTTCTGGGTAGAACTTATCACTGTTTTATAAGATCATTAATTCTTTCCAGCTTGACTTATATGTTGAGTACTGTTCCAATTAAAATATCAATGAGATTTTTTAAAATTTTGAAATAGTTATTCTGTAGCTCAGCTGTAAGAATAACAGGTAAAAATACTTAACAACTTTTGGGGACGGAAGAGTGGCAAATGGGATGTATGGCAAAAACTTGCTCCTCGGGTAGTATGTATCCATTTACATAAATATTAAACTATATTACAAAGTTACAATGATATAATTTTAAAGGTTACTTTCCATTTACAGTTATTACAAAATAATGGCTGTATTTCCCATGTTGTACAATACATCCTTGAGCCTATCTTACACCCAGGACTTTGAATCTCCCACTCCCCCCACCGCTATTTTGCACCCCAACTGATAACCACTAGTTTGTTCTCTATATCTGAGAGTCTACTTCTTTTACGTTATATTCACTAGTTTGTTGTACTTTGTAAATTTCACATGCTATATTCACTGGCTTGTTGTACCTTTAATTTTTATTTATTTTTTTAAAAAACTTTTTATATGGACCATTTTTAAAGTCTTTATTGAATTTGTTACAATAGTATTTCTGTTTTATGTTTTGGCTTTTTGGCCGAGAGGCAGGTGGGATCTTAACTCCCTCCCTAGGGATCAAACCCACTTAATCACTGGACCACTAGAGAGATCCCTGCTGAACTTTTTAAGATTCCACATATAAGCGATACACAATGATTTTTTTTTTAAATGTAACTCAACAGAGCACAAAAACCAACAGGCAAGAAGCACTAGCCAAGCAACTGGCCCACTGCTTTGCTCCTCACGGCAGAACTTCTCCAGTTGTCTGCCCCATCATCTCCACTTCCTTACCTCCTGCTCCAGCATGGCCTCCATCCCACTGCACTCCTGAAACAGCTCCTGTCAAGACCCAAGTGCAGTGGACCTGAATCTTCTTTCTTGACTTCCCTGAAACAGTAGACACCCTCCATCACTTTTTCTTCTGTCACTCACTCCTCTTGGCTCTGGAGACACTATGCCTGCCCAGCTCCCCTCCTCTGCTGCTCAGCCTCCTCCACAGATGGTAGATAGTCTTGCTTAGGCAATCTCATCTGGTAACTTGGCTTTAAATACCAACTCTGACTTCTGGGCTCCAGACTCCTATTGTCTAACCACCTACCTGACATCTCTACTCAACTAAGAGATGCTTCTTGTCATGTCCAAAACACAGCTCTTTCCCCCAGTCATTTCCCACAAAACACCAGCCAACCTCTCCACCGAAAGAACTTTCCCTTCAGTCTCCCTCATTCTTTCCTATTTTATATAATACTACTGCTTTTCCCTCCTCAGTTGACTAACCAAAAATCTAACTGTTTTTCCTGATTCCTCTCTTGCTGTCACCCTTGCATCTAATTCATCAGCAAACCCAGGCAGCTTTATCTCCAAAAGCCTTCTCAGTCACCGCTCACCACCATCTGTCACCATCACTGTCTCACCTAGATTACTGCTTTCTGTTCCCCAGCCCCCGGCAATGACTGATCCTTTCACTTTCTCCATTCAGTTCAGTTCAGTCCCTTAGTTGTGTCCGACTCTTTGTGACCCCATGGACTGCAGCACGCCAGGCCTGCCTGTCCATCACCAACTCCTGGAGTTTACTCAAACTCATGTCCATTGAGTCAGTGATGCCATCCAACCATCTCATCCTCTGTCATCCCCTTCTCCTCCTGCCTTCAGTCTTTCCCAGCATCAGGGTCTTTTCAAATGAGTCAGTTCTTCACATCAGGTGGTCAAAATATGTTTTGCCTTTTCAAAAATGTCATTTGGTTGAAATCATATAGTATGTAGCCTTTTCAAACGAGTTTCCTTCATTGAGAAATATGTGTCTAAGTTTCCTCCTTGTCTCATGGCTCGATAGCTCTTTTTTTTCTAGTGCTGAAGGATATCCCATTGTCTGGATGAACCACAGTTTAGTCATCCATTCTCACATTATCACATTTAGTTATCCATCCACCAACTAAAGAACATCTCGGTTACCTCCCAAGTTATGATACAGCTGCCACAAATATTCATGGGCAGGTTTTTGTATGGGCATATGTTTTCAATTCATTTGGGTAAATACCAAGGAACACAATTGTTAGATCATATGATAAGAAAGTGTTTTATTAAAACAACCAGTCTTCCCACTTTGCATTCCCACCAGCAGTGAATGACAGTTCCTGTTTCTCCACATGCTCAATAGCACTTGGTGATGTCAGCATTTCAGATTTTAGCCCTTCTAATAAATGTGTGATAGAATCTCATTGCTTTTTTAGTTTGGGATTCCCTGATAACATAGGATGTTGAGCACCTTTCCTTTGCATCTTCTTTTTTTTTTTTCCTTTGCATCTTCTTCAGTGAGATGTCTTTCAACTCTTTGACTCATTTTAAAATTGAGCTGTTTCCTTTTCTTGTTGAGTTTTAAGCATTCTTTGTATATTTTGGATAATAGTCCTTTATCAGATACATCTTTTGCAAATACTTTCCCTCAATGAAAAACCCCGCGATTTGTCCAAACATTACTTTTTAACCAGAAAAATAGAGCTTTTCACGTTCAGTACAACACGCATCACCCAGGCAAGTGCTTCAACACCTCCAACACCTCCATCACCCAAGAATCCTACAGTCTCCCTGAGTCCCACACCAGGACCCCTCTCAGCTCCTCCCAATGGCCTGGCTAACATCTTCCCTGGCTAACACTGCCCTGTCCAGCCTTCCTGAGCCCGGCCGTTCTCTAACGCTCCCTCTGAACCTTGCTCTGAGGCTTCCTACCCCGTCTCTGCAGACAGAGGATGAGGTCATATTCCAGGGATGCCCCTGGCAGCCATGAGCCAGCCACCTCAGAGTGGAGTTTGGTTTGACCCTCAGAGGCAGAAGGGTGCAGGGGCCACAGCAGGAACCATCCAGAAGAGTCAGGTTTCAGGCCTGGGGTGGGGGCTGCTCTGCCCAGGAGGTCAGAACACCTCTCCAGCACCCAGAAGGCCAGTGCCTGCGGCTAATTGCCTGTTTTCTCCAAGAGAGATGAAGGCAAATAGGGGTGAATGAGAAGCAGTGTGGTAAGAGGAAGGAGGCTCCAGGAACCAGGCTGGCCCCCAGGGTGGAGGAGCTGGGGCAGATTGGCAGAGAGCCTCCCCCGCGAGTCCCTGCATCTCATCTCTTTGTGTCTTTAGCTTTTGGGGATTAGGAGTGACTGGAACAAGGGTCAGGGAGGTCTGCTGCACACATTACTGTTCAATTTTTTAAAAAAGAAGAAGAGTGCTTTCATCTTTTGACAAGGACAGCTGTTGCCAAATGTCTGCTTTGGGGCTCTCTAGTGCCTTGATTTCTGCAGTCCTTAGACTTAACTCAACCTGACTGTTTTCCAGTCATTCAGATTCCTCATTTGCCAAATGGGGATAACAACAACCCTTCCTCCATAGAGTAACTAGTAACTGGAACCACTAGATGAGTCCGTATACATGAAATGCATATATATATATATACACATATATATATGTGTATATATATATGGCTGCACTGAGTCTTTAGTTGCAGCATGTGGGACCTAGTTCCCTGACTAGGGTTCGAACCCAGGCCTCCTGCATTGGGAGGGCAGAGTCTTAGCCGCTGAGCCACCAGGGAAGTCCCCAGAATGCTTTGGATACAAAGAAATGGCACACAAAACACTATGGAGCTGTTTGCTGCCATATTACCATGGTGTTATGGTCCCAGGGCTAACAAAGCCTCTGGGGTGAGTGGAGGAGTTGAAGTTTGGGGGGAGCATACAGAAGAGACTGGAGGGGGATGGGGGACCAGGAGCAGGCAGAACGAGTGAGACAGAAGTGGCTGAGAGAGGAGGGTTCCTACCCAGGAAGGGACGGCAAGGTGCACTCTTCCCAGCAGGTAGAAGTAAAGAGGTTGCGGCTGGTAGGAGTGGTGATACCATCTGTGAGGTTGATCTGTTTAAGTTTTATAGGGCAGAGTGGGCCCCAGGGAAAAGTGTCCTGGTTCTAGCATCCCAGTGTAAAAGCACACGCCCTGCTTAGAGCCGAGGTCCCTACTCTGCCCCTCCCATCCTACCCAGACCCTGGGACCACCCAGGATCGGGATCAGAGGGCAGTGGGGGCAAAAGGTTGAGAGCTGCAACTGGGGCTCGGCCCCTCCTCCCACACAAACAGGGGTTGGAGCAAACCTCACCTGGGCTTTGGTTTTTGACAGAAGGAAGCCTTCCCACAAGGGCCAGGAGAACCCAGTCATCTTCCGTAGCAGGGGAGTGGAGACCCGCGGCCCAAGTGCTTCTGTCTGTCACCTTTCCCCTCCTGGTGATGTCCCCAGCCCTCAGGTGCTGGGAGGAACAGAGAAGCAGCTGAGGGGCCCATGGGGCCGAGGGGGCATGACCACAGCCACCGAGGCAGCACTCACGTGAGGTCTGGTCAGGGTGTGGATGGGGGGAGGCCCCCTACTCTACCTCTGTCGCCAGAGGAGAAGCCAGCAGCCCCAGCCCAGGGCCGGCTCCTCCTGCAGCTGGCTGAGGAACCTCACAGCAATCTCCTGTCCTCATCTCAGATCTCCTCCCTGTTTCCTGAGACCTGATGCCTTCATTATGTAAACGGCAAAGTTGACACCAGGAACTCACTTCTACCTCACCTGCCACAGCACCTGGGCTGGGTGAGGAAGGAGGGACGGGACAGGCTCCGGGCTTGGGGCTGCCCAGTTGGATGCCCTGGGGTCCCCTCGCCCTGAAACACAGGCTGTGGGTACAAGTGGCCCATGGTCTCTGGGTTTCTGTGCTCTGGGCCCTACTCCCAGCACAGGTGTAGCCTCTGATCAGGTTGCCTGTGGGAAGGGGGCTGGTGGAGTTTCTTGCAAAACTATTCTGGGAAAAAGGACAAGGGTGAGGGGCAAATCAGAAATATTGTTGCCTCAGGCAGTTGGAGCAGATTGCTTATAACAAGCATCTTGTTTCACAATGTGAAATAATCGATTCATCAAACTCTATATTAACAGTATCAGTGACAATAATAATAACAACTAATAATGTGTCTGAAGAAGCCTCACTTGGGAACCGGGAGGGCAGTGTTCTAGTCCTGGCTCGGGCAGAGCTGTGAGGAATGCTCACTTTTCCCTTTGGGCTGGGTCGATGCCGATAGGAGGGTGAAGTCATGTCTGCAGGGTAAGGACAGGAAAAACTTGAAGGGTGGAGACCGCCAGGAGCCTTGGGGCAGGCAGGGGCTTGGGAGGTGATAAGGGAAGTCAGAGTGGACACTGAGATACGGAGAGTGGGGGAGAGGTGGGGGTGACTGGGGGGAGGGCAGAGAGTGACATCCTGTGTGAAAGTGAAAGTGTTAGTCACTCAGTTGAGTCCGACTCCTTGCGACCCCATGGTCTGTAGCCCACCAGGCTCCTCTGTCCATGGAATCCTCCAGGCAAGAATACTAGAGTGGGTAGCCATGCCCTTCTCCAGGGGATATTCCCAACCCAGGGATCAAACCCGTGTCTCCTGCACTGCAAGCAGATTCTTTACCGTCTGAGCCACCAGGGAAGCCCCATACTGTGGAAGTGCAGAAAATACTGAATCATGGACTGAATGCAGGGGAGAGTGCACCACGAACCAACCCTCATCCCAGCAGCTCCTCACAGCCTCCTTGGCCTCGGCCCCTGGTGCCGGGTAAATCCTTGCAGAAGGCTGCTTCAGAGAAGGGAGCCCAGGCAAGGTGGGTGAGGACCAGCCAGAGCAGGGTTTGTTGATCCTCGGAGGTCAACCCCCTTCTGAGAATCCGGTGCTCCCTCAGTCCAGAAAAATAGACAACCTTACATGCATGGCAGGGGGGCTGCCAGAGCCCACAGTCCCAGCCCACAAAATCCTCTCTCTTCTTACCATCCTGACATTGCCCATGTGCCTGCTCCTCCATGCCCCATGCCAGAGCCCGAGGAGCTAAGACACAACCCCCTGCTTCAGGGCAGCCTGTGGGCCAGACCAAGATGCAAACCCAAGGGGCTCAGAGCTAAAGCAGGGGGGCTGGTGGGAATTCCCAGGAGGGAGGGGTTCATTTCCAATCTGGGGAAGCAGCCTTGGGAGCACAGCAAGCCCACAGGCTCTGGAGTCTGCAAGCTCTCCATCATACAGTGGGGATCTGGAACCACCTCCTAGGAATGGTGTGGTACATAGTGTCCACTGCATTTCAATTTGTATTTCTTTGGCTGCACTGGGTCTTAGTTGCAGCACACGGGGTCTTCCATCTTCACTGAGGCACGCAGGAGCTTTAAGTTGTGGCATGTGAACTCTTATTTGGGATCTAGTTCCACGACCAGGGATTGAGCCCAGGGCCTCCTGTATTGGGAGCAGGGAATGTTAGCCACTGGACCACCAGAGAAGTCCTTTGTCCGTGGTATTTAGCAGACAGCAAGGCTCAGGTGAAAGGGCCATAAACACAGAGGAGGTGAGCATCCTGCTGGGTGTGGTAAGCTGAATGACGGCCCTTCAAAAATGCCCACATGCTAGTCACTGGAACCTGTGACTCTCACATGGCCAAAGGGACCCTGCAGATGAGACCACATCAAGGATTTCAAGGCGGGCCATTATTATGGATTATCCGGGTGAAGTGATGATTACAAGAGTCCTCCAGGGAGACTTCCCTGGTGGCTCAGATGGTAAAGCATCTGTCTGCAATGTGGAGGACTCGGGTTCAATCCCTGGGTTGGGAAGATCCCCTGGAGAAGGAAATGGCAAACTACTCCAGTATTCTTGCCTGGAAAATTCCATGGATGGAGGAGCCTGGTGGGCTACACAGTCCATGGGGTTGTAAAGAGTCAGACACAACTGAGCGACTTCACTTTTCACTTTCCAGGGAAGCAGGAGTGTCAGTCGGAGCAGATGTGACCATGGGAGCAGAGGTCAGAAAGGCAGGGTGGTTTGAAGATGATGCACTGCTGGTTTTAAAGATGCAGGAAGGGGCCCAGAGCTAAAGAATTCAGGTGGTCTCTAGAAGCCAGAAAAAGCAAGGGAATTTTCTCTCTTCTAGGGCTTCCAGAAGGAACAGAGCCTGGGACTTCCCTGTTGGTTCATTGGCTAAGACTCCCTGCTTCCAATGCAGGGGATGCAGGTTTGGATCCCTGGTCAGGGAACTAGGATCTCACATGCCATGCAGCATAGCCAAAAAGAAAAAAAGAAAAACCAGAAGGAACACACCCTGGAGGATCCATTTTCAACTTCAGGCTCAGAACTATAAGATAAAACATTTGTGTTGTTTTATTAGAAGCTAAATTCGTGGTAATTTGTTACAGCAGCCACAGTAAACTAATACACCAGACCTTGCCGGGAAGGCCTTATCTGGTTGTGATGCAGGAGGGAGGTTGCAGGGGGCATTTTGCAGCCCACAGGGCGAGGAGTGAGACTCTGATGGGAGGGAAGAGGGGCCATGCACCGAGTGCTCAGCCCGTGACCTCACCCTTGGCCAGCCAAGCTGCCCTGGCATCCGGACGCCTGTCAGCCCGGGGTTACATGCCTCACTGGGCCAGAAAGGGATCCCTGTGTAGCCAGGCCCCAGGCAAGGGTGGGGGTGTGGCAGAGAAGGCTGGTGCCAGGGGAGGGAGCCCCATCAACCCCCCGGGGCTGCAGAGGCCACACGAGTAAAGGGGTGGGGGGGAGGCCGGCAGGGGCTGACGAGGTGCCCGGTCACCCAGGGCCCCCTGCCGGCTCAGTCCCACTCTGCTTCTCTCCTGTGGGGCAAAAAACTCTCCCTTCCTCTCCTCTTTTTCGTTCTCCACCCCTGGGATCCCCTGGGAAAGTGGGAGGAGGAGGGACTTGGGGGCTAGAGAGCAAGAGATGGTGTCACAATCTCAGTTCCATGGTTGAGTAGCTGGGTGACCTTGGGCAAATCACTTTGCCTCTCTGGGTCTGTTCTCTCCTGGAATTGAGGACAGAGTCTCCACTTCATGGGGCTATTAAATGACATAAGACATGCCTATACAGTGCCCAGCATACGGCAAACCCTCCAAGGGCATCGTATGTTGTCATATGTATACACGCCACTGCCCACAGATAGAACAGCAAGTTTATCTGCCCAGCCAGGTGCCAAGTTCCGCCAGGGGAACACGGTGTCCTGTCCATCTTTCTATCTCAGCATTTTTCTACTTAGCGGTGTGTATTAGGCAATGCATATGTGTTGTACTTAATCATTCACTCATGCAGAGAGTATGTTTGTGATTGTTATGAAAACAACACAGGAAGAAGAGGGAATGCCAGCAGGGGGGTAGGGCGGTGGTTTGCTGTTCCCTACAGGGTGTCAGAGAGAAGGTTGTCTCACAAGACGCAGCTGGAGTAGAGACTCGAGGGTCATGAAGAAGTGAGCCCTGTGGGTTTCTGGGGAAGTGGAGGGCTCTGGCTTGGTGGAAGCACTGGAGGATAGCAAGGCTTGTGCGGTGGGACCAGAGCGGGTGAGGGCAGAGGGATAGAAAACAAGGTCTGGCATCGTGGGGCCGGATCACACAGGGCCTTATAGGCCACAGTAGACCGAGCTTTGCTCGCTGAGCCTGAGGGGGCCTTCTTGGTGAAGCCTTGCTGCATGGGAGAGGCCCCCAAGGGCCCTGGGAGGCAGTGCTCCACCTCCCATCGGTCTTCTAGGAGGGGATCATAGGGGCACCCCTAGAGTCAGGCCACCGCCTGGGGAGAGGCAAAGGCCCCAGTGGGCACCCTACCCTTACTGTGACTCCTCACACTCAGCACTGACCGGTGGGCTGGGGCACCCGGGATGTTTTTAAACCTAAGCTCCATCCATGTCACTCACAAGTTTCTGTCTACATTTCTAGCTTTTTTTTTTTTTAATAAAATTTTAAAAAACAGAAGTTTTCACAACACAAAAGTGTGCCGGGGGTTGGCACACTTGTCTGTGCCCACCTGCCCCGCCCTGGCTCCCTGGCCCCATTCCCTGGGCAGATTCACACGCAGGAACCCTTTCACTAACAGACCAGGTCACACACGCAGCGGCACTGTAACAGACTGCCACACACATACTCTCACTCACCTGTGGGTTTTGGGTTCCGTTCACTTGGGGTTTTTAACTTTATAGGGTCAGTTCTGGTTTGCCACTCCTTTTCTATGGAGTTCCTTCTGAGGGATTTCACCGCCTGCTTCAGTCCCAAGGCCTCCTGACCCTGACATTGTGATACACCCCAAGTCATCTGTTTCTTATGTTATTATTAATAATAATTATAATATTATTATGTAATAAATGTATAAGAAATGAAAAAAAAAAAGAGACTGGGCTTTACTTTGCCACCAAGGGTGCCTGGCCTCTGGAAGGCTTTGAACAGATGCATGAGTTGCTCTGGCTTATGTTTTAAAAGAATCACCTGGGACTTCCCTGTTAGTCCAGTGGCTAACACTCCGCACTCCCAATGCAGGGGGCCCGGGTTCCATCCCTGGTCAGGGAACTAGATCCCACACACCACAACTAAGAGTTTGCATGTTACAACTAACGATCCTGCATGCTGAAACTAAGACCTGGTCCAGCCGAATAAATAAATAAAAGCTTTTTTAAAAAAATAAAAGAATCACCTGGTGGCTGTGTTGGGAAGATTCTGTAGGGAGACAACACCAGGGCTGGGAGAACAGGAGCTCACTGCAGGAACCAGGAAAGAGATGGTAACAGCCTGGGCCAGTGTTGCTATGGGAGAGACTGGAGGAAGTGGTCACACTGAAGATATATTATGAATACAGTGAAGACAGGATTTGCTGATGGATTAAACATGGGGTGTAGGAATTGAGGGTTGCTCCAACAGTTTGGGTGGGGGTTGTTATTGTTTGTTTATCTGAGCAACTAAAAATTGGAATTGCTATTTTTTGAGATGGGGTAAGTTTAAGGAGAGTAATGCTCAAAATTCGCCAAGCCAGCCTTCAGCAATACGTGAACCATGAACTTCCAGATGTTCAAGCTGGTTTTAGAAAAGGCAGAGGAACCAGAGATCAAATTGCCAACATCTGCTGGATCATCGAAAAAGCAAGAGAGTTCCAGAAAAACATCTATTTCTGCTTTATTGACTACGCCAAAGCCTTCGACTGTGTGGATCACAATAAACTGTGGAAAATTCTGAAAGTGATGGGAATACCAGACCAGCTGACCTGCCTCTTGAGAAACCTGTATGCAGGTCAGGAAGCAACAGTTAGAACTGGACATGGAACAACAGAATGGTTCCAAATAGGAAAAGGAGTACGTCAAAGCTGTATATTGTCACCCTGCTTATTTAATTATATGCAGAGTACATCATGAGAAACGCTGGGCTGGAAGAAGCACAAACTGGAATCAAGATTGCCGGGAGAAATATCAATAACCTCAGATATGCAGATGACACCACCCTTATGGCAGAAAGTGAAGAGGAACTGAAGAGACTCAATGAAAGTGAAAGAGGAGAGTGAAAAAGTAGGCTTAAAGCTTAACATTCAGAAAACGAAGATCATGGCATCTGGTCCCATCACCTCATGGGAAATAGATGGGGACACAGTGGAAACAGTGTCAGACTTTATTTTTTGGGGGTCTGAAATCACTGCAGATGGTGACTGCAGCCATGAAATTAAAAGACGCTTACTCCTTGGAAGGAAAGTTATGACCAACCTAGACAGTATATTAAAAAGCAGAGACATTACTTTGCTAACAAAGGTCCGTCTAGTCAAGGCTATGGTTTTTCCAGTGGTCATGTATGGATGTGAGAGTTGGACTGTGAAGAAAGCTGAGCGCCGAAAAATTGATACTTTTGAACTGTGGTGTTGGAGAAGACTCTTGAGAGTCCCCTGGACTGCAAGGAGATCCAACCAGTCCATCCTAAAGGAGATCAGTCCTGGGTGTTCACTGGAAGGACTGATGCTGAAGCTGAAACTCCAGTACTTTGGCCACCTCATTTGAAGAATTGACTCATTGGAAAAGACCCTGATGCTGGGAGGGATTGGGGGCAGGAGGAGAAGGGGACGACAGAGGATGAGATGGCTGGATGGCATCACCGACTCAATGGGCATGAGCTTGAGTAAACTCTGGGAGCTGGTGATAGGCAGAGAGGCCTGGAGTATGCAATTCATGGGGTAGCAAAGAGTCGGACACTATTGAGCGACTGAACTGAACTGAAGTTTAAGGAGAACCAGGTCTGGGGGGATGGTGAGGGAGTGTGGTGATTATGTTTTAACCTGACTGGGCCATGTGTCCCCAGATATTTGGTCACACATTCTGGGTGTTTGCGCAGGTATTTCTGGATGGGATTAACACCTGAATCTGCTAGGCTGGGTAAAGTGGATTGCCCTTCCCAGTGTGGGTGGGCTTCATCCAATCTGCTGAAGGCCTGAAAAGAACAATAGCAACAAAAGTCTAAGAGAGCATTTGCTCTCTCTGCCTAAGTCCTTGAGCTCAGACATATATCTCTTCCTGCTTTTGGAACTGGACTCAGGCTGGATGGCTCTCCAGGTTCTCAGGCATAAATAAATACTGTGTACATGTGTCCTATTGGTTCTGTTTCCTTGGAAACCTAACAGAGTCAGAAGTGGGGTGCTGCTTCTGTTCAGCATGAGATCCTACTCAGTATCCTGACAGAGATGGGGAGCAGGCAGAGATATGAGATCACGAGGCAGTGAGAGCCAAATCGATCACTGAATTGAATCCTCTCAATCTCTGTCCTCCCCCCACCAATATTTATTTATTTGGCTGCACTGGGTCTTAGTTGTGGCATGTGGGATCTAGTTCCCTCACCATGGGCTGAACCTGCAATGGGAGCTTGGAGTCTTAGTCACTGGACCACCAGGGAAGTCCCCCAGTCTCTGTCCTTTGACCCAACAGAAGTTGTTTTTCTCCTCTGCACAGCTGCTGAAGCATCGTTTCCTGATTCTTCTCCCCAGAAGTGTCCTGGGCTCCAGCTTTGTGTCCGGTTAGAGAGCTCACCTGTCTTTGGTTTCCCTAGAGGGTTCACATAACCCCCAAGAAAGCCTAAATCCCCTCCCTTCCAACTGTGTGGTCCTCTGACAGAGGGGAGCCCCCTACAAGATGAGGGAGCCCTGAATAGAGAGGGACCCCACCCACACCAGGCAAGAACAGCTGGGCTGGAAGGGGTGGACTTCTCTTCACTGCCCTCTCCTGGTCTCCCAACAGGTCTGGGCCCCAGAAGCACCCCACACACCAGCTTCTCTTGTGGGGTTGGACCCTTTACATGGGATCAGGAGGTGCAGTGGAAGGGAAGTGTCATCCAGGCAGGCCCAGCTTCCTAACTGGGCACACCTCTCATCACTGGTGACCTGGGCAAGACACTTTGTCTCTCTGAGCCTCATTCTCCCCATCCACAACACAGGGATACGTGTGAGTGCCTTACAGTATAGCTGACGGTAGGATGCACCTGCTGCAGTGACCCATCCTTGGCAATAAATGACAACAGAAAGTGGCTCTTTCAGAGTCCTCTCCCATCCTCAGCCAGCCTCTCTCCTTTCTGAGATTAGATTATTTTACCCCCAGCCTGTCCTTCAGAAACCAAATTTTTACTACGGACACGGGCAACCAGGGGTCGCTTGCCAAGGGCAGGGCTTTCAGAAAGGCTGCCCGTCGCCCAGGAAACTGCCCCGCTCTGGTTCCCTGGGGTCCCGCAGGTCGATGGATTCTGGTGCCACCTGCCGGACACTGTGCCACACTGCTCCCAAAGCACCCACACGCGGGAGTCCCCGCATCCCTCGGCAGGGAACACCCTCTGCCCCGCCCCTCTTCTCGCCCCAGCATCTCCACCGTGAAAGGTCCTTCCTACTTCTTGTTCCTAGGTTTTCCCAGAGACCAGAAGAACGGAAAGGAGCTGGAAGCACTGTGAACCACGGGGAGCGGTGAGAGCAGCAGTGTCCTTCCCGGAGAACGACGAGGACCGAGGAGCAGGACTCCCGGGGTGCGGGGTCCGAAGGAAACCCCTCCCCTTAACTGACTTCCTGAAGCCCTGACTCCGCAGGGCAGACACACGTTTCGCTTCTCATTCGTTCGCTTCCCACCGAGAGCAGCGGCGGGGTGGGGAGGAAGAGGTTAACACGGGGTGGGAGAATGACGTGCGAGGTCACAGCCAGGTCCTTATGCAACGTCCCCTCCTGGCTCCCTCCTCCTTGCCAGCCGCTCAGCCCCCGAAGCTCTAGGCCGACTCCCCTTTTCTTCCCTGGGGAGAACCTGCCTACCTACCTTGCCGGCGTGTCAGACCAACCCCACCCCCCAGCCCCCCACCGTGGAGCCTCCAATCACCCTGCTTCAGAGGGAATCCTCGGTGCAGGGCAGAAGAGCAGAGAAGCAGAAAGCCCTCTTCCGTGAGAGACCAGGTCTCCTGAGTTGGATTCCTGTCCGGGACAGCCCCTGTGCCCGGCCATCCCGAGGTCAGCCTGCCCTGAAAGGTGAAGGGTGAGGTGGAGACGCAGCTGAGTGGTGGGGTGGGGGGTGATCTAAAGACAGGAAGCTGTTGGGGTGCCTGTGGATGGCTCCTCTTTCCCTGGTTAGGATCACAAGCAGAGAAATTGAGGCGGAGGCACTTCCAGAAGGAAAGGCTGGTCGCTACCTACCAGTCCCAGGGGAATACTGCACCTTGCAACCCACATGCCTCCTCCCGGGCTTTTATCTGGGCTGGGGATGTTGCTGACTTGTGAGCCAGACACCCTGGCTCCCAGCCCAGAAGTTCATGTTGCCAGCGGGCTTAAGGGTGGTGGGGTGGAGCAGGAGGTTGGGGACAAAGGTCTCCCAGGTCCCGATCCCTCCCACCTTCCCTCTGGAGCTGAGTGACAGGAAAGGGAAAGAATGACAGAGGTGAGTCCGCATCCTGTAGGTGAGGGATGCTGCCCTGAGGATAGTAGGTATGGGGAGCGGAGTGGGGGAGCTGGGGCCCGGGAGAGGCTACGGGGTAGGGGGGCCTGCATGCTTTGACTCTGGTACTACCCTCTGACTCCAAACTCCCCTCAGCTGACAGCAGAAGGGCTGCTGGGAGTGCACTGGGGTGGATAGACTTGGCCCCTCAACCTCCAAATGGTGTGTGTGTAAAGCAGAGAGGCAATCAGAGATGCTGGGATGGGGATCCAAAGCTCTTCTGAAGAGTCTAGGGAGATGCTGCCTTTCCCCCAGCCCCCAGGGCTGGCCCCTCCTCCTCTCCAGACCCAACTCCTGGGAGTGACCAGAGTTGGCGGGCAGGGGTGGGGGAGAGATTGAGACGGAGATTGAGGACAGCTGGGGTATTGACCCCTCCTCTCCAGGCTGACTACCCAGCTCCCCGATGGGTATTAGAACCGCAGAAGCTTAAAGGGCCCTCCGAGCGCTAATCCCAGCCGCAGCCATCTGAGAGCGGATGTGTGTGGGGGGAACGCGGGGGCGAGTGGAGGCCCGCCTACCACTCGTCCTCCCTCTGTCCTCCAGGGTGCGGCCATGGCCCCGCTGCTCCCCGCCGATGTGACGGTGACCCGGCTCTCCCGCTCCATCCACCTGTACTCCAGGCCGGGCCCCGCGGGGTCCCTGGGGCCCCGCCCACTGCTCCTGTTCCTACCGTGGCTGGGGGCGGGGCCAGCTGCCCAGGGCAAGTACCTGCAGCTGTACCTGGCCTGCGGCTTCGACGTGCTGGCCGTGGAGAGCTCGCGGAGCCACTTTCTGTGCCCGCGCCGGGGCCTGGGGTGGGCTGCCCACGTGCTGGCGCTGCTGCGGGGGTCTGGGGCCCTGGCCAGCCGCCCACTGGTGGTGCACGCGCTCTCCCTGGGTGGCTACACCTTTGCACAGATGCTCCTGCTCATGGGCCAGGACCTGGGGCACCACGGCAGCGTGGCCCAGCGCCTGAGGGGCCATATTTTCGACAGCCTGGTGGTGGGCAGCCTGGACCGCATGGCGCTGGGTGAGTGTGCTGGGCCAAGGGTGAGGAGGCACCTGGGCCACACAAGCCAGGAAGGACTCCAGGTGGATGGGCAGGTCTGCAGAGTGATGGGCCTGTGATCTAAGTGTCCCAGAGGTGTCTTGGGTCTCTGACCGTCCCATCTGATGTGATCTTCCTACCTGGAGCGTCAGTCGTCTTGTCCCACCTGGGCCTTCCCCACTGTGGCTGAAAATACAACCCAGAGTGAGCGTGCTGCCTGGGTCCAGCCTGGCACGCCTTTATCTCCAGCCTCTACTAGGGCTAATTTACTGAGCTCCTGTAACTTTCCATACATACTCACATAATCCCCACATTGGGACCATGAGATAGGTGGTCTCTTTCAAAAAGATTGCCTTTTGAAATTCTTGGGACACAAGCTTTGGAAAGAGTCTCAGCAATCATGTACGGTTGACCCATGAACAACAGGGGTTTTAACTGCTATTCGGGTCCATTATATGGGGATTTTTTTCAGTAAATACGTATTATAGCACTACTATCTGAGGTTGGTTGAATTCTCAGATGTGGAATTGCAGATACGGAGGCCTGACTATAAAGTTACTTCTGATTTTCAACCGCGTGGAGGGTCAGCACCCCTAAACTCTGCAGTGTTCAAGAGCCAACTGTGACTGGGTGCACAGGTTTCCTCTAAAACAGTGATTCTGAAACTGGTGAGTATCAGAATCACCTGGTGTTGAATTCTACTTCCATGAGCCTGGGCCTCTGAGCTCTAGATCTAGGTGGTTTCTGATCCACACCACAGTTTCAGGACCACTGTGCTCTTAACTTTCTCTAGAAGGACCAAAGTAACTAACATACCTCAAGTAACAAAGTAACTGCTCACAAAAGAGTTGGGCACAATTTAGTAAAGAATCTGCCTATAATGTGGAATACTTGGGTCTGATCCCTAGGTTGGGAAGATCCCCTGGAGTAAGGGATTGGCTACGCACTCCAGTATTCTTGCCTGGAGAATTCCATGGACAGAGGAGCCTGGTGGGCTACAGTCCACAGGATCACAAAGAGTTGGACATGACTGAGCGACTAACACTTTCATTTTAACAACTAAACAACAACAACAACAACAAAAACCATCCCATGGGTCAGTTCTAATTGACCAGTTAGGTCTAGTTCAAAAGGAGAATTCACCCTTGATGCAGAGTGACTTGGCATTTCTCTAAAAACCCTTAGATCTTTTCCATTTCGATTGCTGGTCAAACTGCTTCCTGTATGGTTTTTGTCAAGCAATGGGCAAGACAAACTGTGAAACTCGGCCCTGTTCTGATCCATCCCCTCTTATCTTTTACCATCCCTGGGTATCTGGATTTCCTTCTCCCACTCAGTCAGGTCACCTCAGACTCCAAGGTGCTCACCAAGGACACAGAGTCCAGGGCATAAGGCCTCAGGGGACTCTCAATGACTTTGCAACAACTCCAGGAGCAGTTGTTGAACCAATTCTGAACCCACCCAGCAATCCTACCACCTAGATCTTTCCTTCTAGTCCCTGAAGATGTCACAAAGCTGGAAAATACCAGAGAGAAAGGCTGGCTCCTGACCACATGGCTCTTTTGGGAATGGCCTGGGAGAAGGCAGGGACCAGCAGGCCAAGTGTGGGCTAAGGCCACCCCGCCCTGGCAGTCATGGGGCTGTTTCCAGCTCTCCACTACTCACAACTAGGGCCTTCTGCCCTCTGCTCCTTCCTGCCACTAGAGCATTCCCAGGCCACCTTCCTTGCCTCTGCCCAGAATGGTGTCTGTACCAGGCGGGACAGCTGGGTGCCCACTGACCAACTACAACAAAGGCAGAGAAGGCAATGTTTCTGTCCCAGGACCCCAAGCTCTAGGGACCCTCAGCAGTCCATGTGTCAGTGCTGTCCCCCACTCCCAGGAGGCGGGGCCAGAGCTGCATATGACAACAGGCGCTAACCCCCTCCTCCTGGAACCCACAGGTGTGTCTCAGCTGATGAAGCCGCAGGCCCTGGGCCCAGTGGTCAGGGCCACAGCCATGTTCTACTTCCACCTGTGTCCCAGCTGCACCATTCGGCATTACGAGGCTGCAGTGGCTGCATTCTGGCAGCCACCGGTCAGGCCCCCGACGCTTGTCTTCTACAGCCTGGACGATCCCCTCTGCGACAGTGCCCGCCTGCAGGAGCTGCTGGCCGCCTGGCAGCGGCTGGGCATGCCGGTGTGGGTGCAGGCCTGGGCGACCTCGCGCCATGCGGCCCACCTGCGCCAGCACCCCCTGGAGTACAGCAGCACCCTCATCACCTTCCTGGGGAGGCTCGGCCTGGCGGCCCCCGCAGCCCGGCTCTGACGGCGCTCTGGGCTCTGGCTCCCCGCTGGGATGGGGGCCGCCAGCAGTCCAGCGGACAGGGGACAGAGACAGGACGGCAGAGGCGCTGAAACCTCTTGATTTATTCAGATTATTTTAACATACAATGACGCAACTGTGGCCCCCAAAGTGTGCAAAGTTAAAGCCTTCGACTGCAGCTGAGAGGAGAGGTCAGGGATGGTACACCTGGGGATGGGGGCCAGTCGAGAATGGCGGGCAGCCTCCTCCCCAGAGCCAGGGACGGGTGGCCTGAGGGGCAGGGCTGGGGAGTCCCGGCCAGGGGAAGGGGGCAGAGACCTCCCTCCGGCCTGGGTCAGGAGCCCGCTAGCGCCCCACGGCTGAGGGCGCAGCAGCCTGGGAAGGGGCCGGAGGCAGGCCAGGAGAGCACCATTTCTGCGGTGTGGGGGGTGCCCTACGGGAGAAGCCAGGAGGGGCCACTGGTCCCAGGGGTGGGAGCCAGGCCGGAGCAGGCTGCAGCGAGAAAGACCTGAGGCAGGCGCAGGGCCTGAGAGTCCAGGCTGGCTGGGCTCAGGGGGGCTGAAGAACGGGGGACCTGGGAGGACTCCCAGGGCAGGCCAGCCCGGGAGCAGTCCTGACTCTGCGGGGGCGGGGCGCAGGGGGAGGCCCGGGGAAGGGCCGTGGACACCCAGGGCCCACCCCCCGCCTCTCTCCCTGGAAAAGGAGCCGGGGAACCAGTAGTGCAAGTCTGTGGACTGCTCAGTTACGGAGGGAGGCTGCGCCGGAAGCGGGGCCCTGGGGCACGCCCCCTCCGCTGCCTCGGCCGCCGGCGCCGTCCTCAGTACAGCCGCTTCTCGTAACTGCGGGCACAAAGGCAGAGCGAAAACCCAGAGTGGGCGAGCGGGAAGCGCGCCCGCCTTCCCAGAGCCCCTTGCCCAGGCTGGCCCTGGGCTGCCAGGTGGCCCCCAGGCTCTCAGGGGAGGCAGTGAGCTGCTGCTGAAGCCCCTGCCCTTCAGCCATGGTGGAGGGGATGGGAGTGGGCGTGTGGGAAGGGACGGGAAGCAAGCCCAGTGCCTCTATTCATCCACTTCAGGCCAAGGCTCCCGGAAGAGCCAAGCCAGGCCCAGAGACAGCCATGCTCCTCGGGCCGCAGCTGGTGGAGGGTCTGTCCTCAGGGCCGGGGTGGAGGCGGCTCAGGACAGCACCGCCCATCCTCACAGGGTGAGGTCAGGCCAAGCCCCGGCTCTGCCGCTCACGTCTCCACCCACCCCTGCAGGCACAGTGGCCTGAGCCCCCTGTGGTCACTGGGTCCGGTCCCAGACAGGCCAGCCTCAGGCCTGTGGTCAGGGACGCCTCTCTGCACCCCAGGAGGGGACGTTTCCCCTGCAGGGAAGGCCAAGGCCAGCTGCCCCCACCACGATGCTAGTCCTAGGGTCCAAGTCCCATGATGACACCCCAGCTCCGCCCCCAGCCCAACACCACCCACCCCAGCCCAGGCCCCACCCAAACTGCCCCCTGCTCTACTCTACGCTTGGCCCCGGGCAGCGCGGTTACTTACACGGCAGAAAGGTATAGCTACGGGAGGATGGGGCAGAAAGAGACACAGGTTAGATGCCTGCCTCTGCCTGGGGGGACAGGCCCTCTTGATCAGGGCGGGGCTGCATGCCTGCAACTACTGCTGCCAACTAGCGCTACCCCCGCCCACAGTCGCCCCAGCGCCGGCCCTGGCATCGGTCTCTCTGCCCTTCTCCCTACCAAGGGCTCGCGCCCCCAGCCTCCACCTGCCTGCTGGGTGCCACCACCAGCGAGAGCCCAGCACCGCCAGCCCTGCGACCAGCCACCAAGCTTCTGAGCAAGCAAGGGCTGGGAAGCCGGGAGGGGCAAGTGGTCACATCTCCCGTGCCCGGCTCGGGGTGGGGGGGTGAGACACCCGAGGGGAGGGGAGGGCCTGCCTGCATGGGAGGCTAAAGGGCGGGGTTCCAGGGTGGGCCAGGCACCAAAGGAGAGGGTGCTGGGGTCACCCTGCCACAGCCTCCATCCCTGAAACCTCGGCTCAGCCGCTGAACCACGGCCCCGCCTGCCCGACCCACGGCCAGCCAGCCAGGGCCAGGAGGCCTCCGCACTTACGAGTGCAGGCCATGGACACCACCCTCGATCTGGGCTGACATGGTCCGCTTCTCAAACTTGAGCTCTCCTGAGTACATCATGGACCTGCCAGCAGGGAGACGGTGCCAGTCAGGGGCAGCAAGCAGGGAGGAGAGATCGAGACAGAGAAAGGAATCGAGGGAGGGGGCCAGGAGCCTCCCACTAGCCTCCCACCTGTGGCCCTCGAGCTGCCGCACTCACCGCAGGACAGACAGGCTCCGGGCCCCGATGTCCTGGCAGCCGTGCTGGATGCCCGCTATGAGGTAGGGCACGAACTTCTGAATGGAGCCTTTGTCCTGGATGGAGCCCGAGACGCCCTGCGCGATCTTCACCTTGTCTCCCTCGCTGCATGGAGGGTGGGGAGACTGAGCCCCACTGCCCAAGGCTCAGGGGACCCCACTCCACCTCTCGAGGGTACTGGCAGAGGGGCTACTAGTCAGCAGGCATGTTCAGTCCTTCAGTTGTGTCCGACTCTGTGCGACCCCATGGACTGTAGCCCTCCAGACTCCTCTGTGCATGGGATTCTCCAGGCAAGAATGCTGGAGTGGGTTGCCGTGGCCTCCAGGGGATCTTCCCAACCCAGGGATAGAACCTGTGTTGCTTATGTCTCCTGCATTGGCAGGCGTGTTCTTTACCACCAGCGCCCCCTGGGAAGCCCCAGAATGACCTCTAAAGCTGCTACTCTCTGTGCTACAGCATAAATAAGCGTGCATTCCTAGTCAGGCGGCCCCGGCACTGTCTCGGGCCTGTGACTCGTTGCCCTGTGCCTCGGTTTCCAGATCAGTAATATGGAGACTGGGAGCCACTGTGGGAAGTCAGAAGGTATGTGCGGACCTGAAGGACTGGAGGCTGATGTGCTGGCCCAAGGCCGGGGAGGGGGAGGGGCGGGCAGGCACCTGAAGTAGCGTTTCTGGCTGCTGCTGCTCTTCTCCATGGCGTCCAGCGAGCCCATGCCGCGGTACTTCTTCAGTCTCACACCATCCGAGAAGAAGTATTCGCCGGGGGCCTCCGTGGTAGCCGCGAGCAGGGAGCCCATCATCACTGCGGCGGTCGGAGTGGCGGGGGGGGGGTCAGTGTCTCTAGCCCCTGGGCCCTCCAACCACCCCTTGCCAGCCTGCCCCATCGCCAGCGGACCCGCCCCCTCACCTGTGGAGGCTCCAAGGGCCAGCGCCTTGACCACATGCCCCACAGTCTGGATGCCGCCGTCAGCTATGACTGGGACCCCAAAGCGCCGGGCGTACTCAGCCACCTTGTACACGGCAGTGCCCTGGGGCCGACCACAGGCCATCACTGGGGACGGTACACGAGACAGGTGTCAACAGCAACAGGGGCCAATTACAGGCCCCTCACTCCTGGTGCCCAACCTCCACTTGGGAAAAAGGACTGCTCTGGATATTCACATGGAGGATAAAAATAACAATAGCACTAGGGTAAATGTCATTCCAGGAACCTGGACCTCCTCACCTACAAGAGCCCTATGGGGACGCCAGCGGCTGCATCAGTACTGACCTCAGCCTCGCCTCTCCATGCACTAGCTTCCCCTTCACCATTACTAGGGTTAGGTACTCACAGCCTCCTTTGGGATATTGGTTTGCATTTCTTTAAGCTTCATTGTCCAAGGCTCTTAAGTATTCGATTTCTAAGTGAGAATTCTAAGAAACCGGCCCATATCTAGGGAATGGATGCAAGGCTAGATAAAGGAGAAAAGCAGTCTCCTCTGCCTGTACCTCTGTTTTGTTCTTTTCGCATCCCCAAGATTTAGAACAATGCCTGACACACAGCAGGTGCTCAATTAACATATCTCAATTTATAGAAAAAGCCTACATCTCACCTCAGGGGTCAGCTAATACATAGGTGGAATGGAGTGGGTTGCCTTGTCCACCTCCAGGGGGATCTTCCCAAACTGGGATGGAACCCTGGTCTCCCACATTGCAGGTGGATTCTTAACCGTCTGAGCCACCAGGGAAGCCCAGGCAGTTAAAAGCAGAGGCTTAAAGACCAAACAGGTTGAGCAGCATTTGGGAGACATAACCCTCACTAGAGGGACCAAATATCCCAGTCCTGGGCCTGCCAGTTGGGCTTCCTAGACCAGAATCTGAGAAGCAGACTGATACACACCAAAAACTCATGGTCACCTCCTCGGATACCTGTCTCCCCGCAAGTCAGTGGGCTAAACAGTCAGTCTGAGCCTGGGTCATTCCTGAACCCCAGGAAGGGGCCTGACTGAGTGAGCGCTCTGCACGCACTTGTGGCGGGAGAGTGAGGCCCCAGGGCCTGATAAGAGCTGGGGGGCATTCGAAGTGCAGCCACTCACGCTCCTCCTGACACTCACCTTCCTGGGTGATGCAGATGGAGCCACAGCCCATGCCCACACGCAGCCCGTCTACACCAGCGTCAATCAGGTTCTTGGCCTGGGCTGCTGTCACCACTGGGGAGAGCGGCGGTCGGAGGGCAAGCAGAGTGTCAGGATGCCTTGCCCCTGCCCTGCCCAAGGGCGTCCCGGGACCCCAGTCCATACCCACCCCCACCTACTGTGACCAAAGCCCATTCCTGCAGCCCCCCGCCTCCCATGCCAGAAGCAATGCCACCACCAGGGGATGCCAGATGACACGGAGAGGTTACACGGGGAGGGGCGAGGGCCAGGATGTGAGCAGGGACCCCGCACTCACCATTCCCTCCAATCACCTGGAGGTGGGGGTACTTCTGCTTAATGTAGTGTACCATGGCGATCTGATACACGGAGTTCCCTTGGGATGAGTCCTGTGGGAAGGGGACCAGGAAAGCTGAGGGGTGGAGGCTGAGGACCCTCACTGAGGGAGCGGGGTTTCGGGGATTCTGAGTGGACAAACCGATGAAAGCTCTAGGAGAATGCGCCTCTTTTTCTGGGCAGTCACTAGACAACTCTCAGCAGATTCTCAAAGGGGCCTGCCTCCCCCGCAAAGGGTAAGCACCACTCATGGATAGTTGCAGGGCAGACAAAGCCTTCAGACCCACGATATGGACCGGTCCTCACAGCAAAGAGATGGGACCTGGGGTCATATGCTGTTCCCACCAACCCACTAACTAACTTACTTAACCTCTTGAACCTCAGTTTCCCCACCTGACAAACGGGCTTGGTGACTGTACATCAATGAGGACTAACTGAGTTCACCCACATACAGTTCTTAGTGCAGCACCTGGTAAGCCATCGCACTCGATGAGCACGATAAACATCAGGGTCAAGTTATGTAAGTGCAGCGTGCCCCCAGGGGTCCTCACTTTGTTCTAAGCTGTCAGAGTCCCAGTGACCCTCCCAGTTCTGACACTGGGCTTAATTAGAGGTGAAGCTGGCTCTTCATAAATGCAGATTCTACTGAACCACCCCTTCTCCAGAGCAGTGCCCCTACCAGCACTATGACATCGGCGCCTGCCTGGGTGAGCAGGTCCAGGCGGTATTTGTCATCCTCACGGGTGCCCACAGCCGCCCCACAGAGCAGCTGCTTGTGGGAATCCTTGGAGGCCAGGGGGTAGTCCCGGTTCTTCTTCAGGTCAGTGCGGGCAATGATGGCTACTAACTCGTCTCGATCATTGACAATGGGCAGCTTCCCTGACAAGGAACGCAGGAGTGAGATGAAGGAGCAGGCTTCTGGAGGTCGGGTAGGATGGGTAGTGAGGATGAAAAGGGACCAGGCCAGACATGACCTTGCAGTACCCAAAGCCACCACTAGGTGGCAGCAACCACTCAGGAAGTGTTCCCAGGGACCTGGCCCTCTGCCCAGCGAACAGGAAGCAAAGAAACCCGGTTCCTGGAGCTCTTCCTGCCCTGTGGCTAGGCCAGGCCCGTGGGCAGCCCCTGCGCACTGGCAGCCCTTCACCTGCTGGGCCACAGGCCACAGTGGTCGAAACCTCCTAGCCAAGGCACAAACGTGAGGCTCTCCTGCAGGGAGGAACACGTGTCCTGTCCACTGCCACCCCTGAAGACGATCCAGCCTGGGCCACGGGGGCATTTCCCAGGGGCTCCCGTAGGGACCTAATGAATACTATGTCAACTGCCCCACTGTCAAATGAATTTAACTCTAGGACTTCTCAGAGCCCTTGATAAAGTAATTCCTCATGCAAGATGGGGACACAGAAGCATTTTCGACTTTCTAGGACCACACTGCCCTTTCTTCATGATGAGTGTTTCACAGAACTAGTTGTTCTGAGAAGCATACTGTGAAGACGCCAAATAAGGGATGGGATTTCCTAAACTAGGAAAGAGACCTCGGGAATCATGCTCCAGTCTGAGGTTATTCAGACCTTCCCCAAGGCCAGCCTGGTTGCAGGGACAACCTGCAAAGCTGTGAAGCAACAGGGGGCTCTGGTGGAAAGGGGGTGCATTTTCCAACTGCTCCCTGGTACCTTTCTTGCTGCGCTGCAGGATCTCATTTGCCTCTTTCAATGTCACACCCGCCGGAGCCACCACCAGCTCATTCCGCGGGGTCATCACCTGTGGGGCCAGGAACATTTGCCTGCAGGTTGGCAGGTGAGAGAGAAGGGAGCCAGGCCTCCCTCTGGTCCCTGGTCAAAGGCACCAGCCTGAGGCCCCGGACCTGGGGTCCTCTCTGCCCCAGCCACGCCCTCCCTGCCCCAGAGGTACCTCACTGAGAAGGGTGGTGTGGTCCTTCTCAGCGAGGAAGTCGATGTCTCGGGAGGTGACGATGCCCACCAGCTTGCTGCCCATGGTGCCCGTCTCAGTGATGGGGATGCCTGAGAAGCCATGCCGGATCTTGGCCTCCAGCACGTCGCCCACGGTGTGCGAGGGGCTTAGCACCACTGGGTCCGTGATGAAGCCCTGTTCAAATTTCTGAGGGGAGAGACAGGGGAAGGAAAAGGCTGGAAGAAAGCTGGAGATGGTGTACAGTCTGGTCACAGGGGACAGAATGTACTGGGGCAAGAAACCAGTGGGGAAATGAGAATTGAGCCCTGTGCCCTCACTGGAAGGCCAGACAAGACCCCACAGGAGTCAGCCAGGGAGCACATGGGCCCACAGAGCTGGCACTGGGGGTTTGGGGAGGGGTGAGGGTCCATGAGGCAGGGGACCACCAGAAGGCATCTTCTTCCTGGGAACGGGCCTGGTACTTGCCTTGACCTTCCGCACCTCATTGGCCTGGAACTCTGGAGTGCAGTTGTGGTGAATGAAACCGATACCGCCCATCAGCTGGGGTAGAAGGGAAGTACAGTTAGAGTCAGGGGCCAGCCGTTCTCACTCTGCCAACCCCACCTCTGATTGCAGTTCCTCCTGACGTCCGGGCCCCCCTGCTAAGTCCTCCCGGGCCCCACCCACGTGCCCAACTCACAGCCATTGCAATGGCCATGTCAGCCTCTGTCACAGTGTCCATGGGGGATGAGATGAGTGGCGTCTTCAACGTGATCTTCCGAGTCAGGGCTGAAGTCAGGTCCTGAGGGTGGAGACACGGTCTACGTGAAAAGTTTTATCATGCATTCAACTAACACTTACTGAGCTCCTGCGTGTACCTGGCACCGGGAGAGGCCCTGGGGATACAGCAGTGAGCAAAGCGAATGAGGTCTCTGCTACCTCCTCTGGAGCTTACCTTCTACTTGGAAAGAAAAATGACACACACGAAACATATCCAAGATGATTCCAGTTGGGATGAAGGCTCCAAAGAAAAGCAAGAGGCAAAGTGACCAACGGAGGAAGAATGTGGTGGTGGGAAAAACCTCTTTCTTGAGGGGGTGATAAAGGGAAACTAGTCACGGAAAAGTCCAAGAGTCTGTCTTTCCAGGCTGAGGGAACTGTGTGTGAACCCCTGTCTCTGATTCCAGTTCTCCTGCGGTGCATTTAAGGAAGAAAAAGCTAGCAGAGTAGAGGAAAGGGAGAGAGATGGGCGGGGGGGGTGGGGGGCAAGGATGTGTAGCCTTGAAAACCTCAAAGAGGAGCTTGGATTTGACTTTGTGATGAGAAGCCACTGGAGGACCACAAGCAGAAGAAAGACATGATCTGATTCATGTTTTAAAGAGGTCGCTCAGGCTGCAATGTGAAGACAGGATTCTGGGTGACAAGGTCTAGACAGAGACACCACTAGGGAGGCTGCTGACAGGTTCAGGTGGGAGATTCTGGGGCCTGGTGAGAGGGAGGCATGGGAAGGAGTCTATTAGGCAGCCCACCCGGAGGAGAAGGTGACTACCTGTCCACAGCTCAAAGGAGAGGTCAAGATGGCAAGAGTATTCAGGAAGCATCTGCCTGTGAGCAGTAGATCAGGCTGGATCACAGACTCCTCCGAGATTCAGGCTAACAGCTATGGATCCTAGCCCCCTAAACCCCCAGACACAGACTTTGCTATGTAACTTTCTGGAGACTCAAAGACCCCTACAGTCTATTCCCAGAGCTGGGCCGATAACCTTGGCCCCGCAGTCTAGAAAACTCCCCGTTCTCCTCGCTTATCCTAGCGCAGAAGAGCCACAGCCTCCTGACACAGACCAAAGGAAGGAGACCTTTGATGGCCAGTGGGCTTCTTCCATCCCTCTCTTCCTTGCACTCTGCCCAGGATCTGGGACAAAGTCAACTGTTAGTCGCTCAGCTGTGTCCAAATCTTTGCAACCCCATGGACTGTGGCCAACCAGGACCCTCTGTCCATAGAGATTCTCTAAGCAAGAGCACTGGAGGGGGTTGCCATTCCCTTCTCCAGGGGATCTTCCCAACTCAGGGATTGGACCTATGACTTCTGCATTGCAGGCATTCTTTACCATCTCAGCCACCAGGGAAGCACCAGCATAAGGCCAGGCCGCTCACTTTCACTTTGTGAAACTGAACAGCCAAACCAAGCAGGCTTCCAGGTTGCTATCACAAAGGGAATATCCAGAATAGTCCTAATGTCCCCTTAACAATCTGTCTGGGTCAGCACTGACTACACAAGCTGGATATGAGCTTCCCCAACATATAAAAGATCTGGGCACACTCAGGCCCTCTGGTGTTCCATAAGAATCAAACCTGAATAAATATTGATGATAACAGCAACAGAAAAACTTTTTTAAAAATGCGTACTAATTCATAGGATAACTTTTCCATGAAATGACTAACACCCATTAGCATTTAGCTTCTTGGCTCCTATAATGTTGTTGCATGTTTTTTTAATTTTATTATTTAAAAAGACTTTTTTTTGGCTGTGCTGGGTCTTCCTTGCTACACATGGGCTTTCTCTAGTTGTGGTGAGCAGGGGCTACTCTGCGTTGTGGTGCGAGGGCTTCTCACTTCGGTGGCTTTTCTTGTTGCAGAGCACAGGCTTTAGGTGCACAGCCTCAGTAGTTGTGGCTCGCTGGCTCAGTAGTCGTGGTGCACGGGCTTAGTTGCTCTGAGGCAACTAAGCCTCAGAGCAACTTCCCGGACCAGTAATCGAACCTGTGTCTCCTGCATTAGCATGCAGATTCTCATCCACTGCGCCACCAGGGAAATTTGGGTTGTCGTATGTTAATAGTGTAAAGGATATTGGTCATTCACTCAGTTTATTCCTGAGCCCCGCTGGTTAGGAGAAGCACTGTTTCCTTGTATTAGACCACAATCTAACTTCTTCAGATCCTCTCGCCAGTTCTTCTAAGTCATGGACCCACAAACAAGTCTGTCCACCTCTTCCAAAGTCTCCATAATTTTACTGGCTTCTAGGATATCTTTGCTTAGCACTTCAGAGGAAATTCAGTAAGTAATAAAGCAGCCACACCTACATCCACCCCCACACCCTCCCTGGTTCTAAACTTTACTGCAGGCCCCAGACCAGACCCACCTTTCAGGATCCCACTGAATCCCTGCCTCTAACCCATCAGGCATAATCCACTGCCCACAGCACAAAAGGCTACATCTGCCTTTCCCAGAAAAATCTCTCTCCCACACCCCTGAGCCAGAGATTAGCGTCCTACACCATACACACAGCCCCTCTGCCCTTCACTCACCACTTCATCAGCTGTGAAGTCTATGAATCCTGGGAGAATCAGGAAGTCGCTGTGAAGAAAGGAAGTGAGCGTTACTGGGTGAAGAGGGGTCCCTGAAAGGGGCAGGGCCTGCCACGCCAGGGGAAGCAGTGTGTGGGTGGGGAGAGGAGCAGAGTATTTGAACCCTGTGACCTGTTCAGGACTGAACCACCCTCCTGCCCCCTGCTAGTATCTTGTCAACCTCAGCCCAGGGAGCTAGAGCCAAATGTGGCACAAACTCTGTGGTCCCGGGTCGCCACCAGGGCAGCTGGCCCCAAACACCCATTGCCTTTAGGGCTCAGAGTTCATCAAGGGACCCAGACATTCCCATAAGGCTGCACACAGCGGATATGGGGCCTGCCCTTGAAATCTTCTCAGTCTTGGAGACGGGGAGATGATAAATAAACACAGAATGCACCTGAGAACAGTGTAGGAGCGCCGCCCAGCATGAACACCATACAGCACACGGCAAGCAGCTCAGCCCAGTGCCGGGGCTGCTGAGTCACACAGGGCTCAGAACGGCACCAAGAGACCCCAGGGGGCTGAGCATGGGTGCATGCCAATAGAGCAGGCATCCCTACCGCTCTGCCCAGTTGGACTGGAGCAACCAATGGACACAGCCTGGGATGGGAAATGAGAGGAAGGGGACACAACACAGGAGGCCCAGCCAAAGCCTGGCAGTGGCCAACACCAACGTGGGCCATGGTCCCAGCAATCCCCAGAAGAGGGGTACAGGCCTGCCCTGATGCTGCAAATCACAGGGTCACAGCCCAGGAGCCCTGAGGGGCCTGCAATCTCAGGGCCTTGACAGACACGCCCAAAAGTAAACGTCTCAGGGTGTTCAGGAACACTCCCAACTGGACTAAGCAAAGCAGCAGGCACCCCAGGGCAGGAAGGAAAAACTACAGGGTGGAAGGGATGGGTGGGGTCTTTAATTTGCCCCAGGGTGTAGAACGACTCCCTGGGAAGTGTTCCTGCGAGACACCATGGAAAAATATATCATATATACTCTATCCCCACTTCATCAAAGACCACCAAAGAAATAATCTTAACTGCCCATGTCCCCTGGCAGCCCTTCTGTACAGTGAAGAGGCCTCTGTGGCTCACTTAGAGGCAAAAGAAGAAATGCTGGAGTCTGGGCCTCTTGGCATTTTCTAGGTATCACACGTATCCCTTGCCTGGCCCACATCTCAGCTACGCAGACAAGCAAGAGGAGACACTCCTTAGGAGTGACTGGGTATCCTGGTGTCCAGGGAAACGGCCTGCCAGGCAGGAGTGCTTACAGGCAAAGGCAGGAGCTAGAAGGGGACAAGGCAAGGATGCTCTTGGCTCAGAGCATCCCTGCTCCTGGCTCAGAGCATCCCTGCTCCACCCTAGTCCCAGGCCCTGATGCTCTTTCCTGGCATGGACACAGTCCTGCAGCCAAGAGAAGAGCTAGCGCCAGGCCTGCAGCCAGCAGGACAACTGGCCCAGGGCCCATGGAAAAACACACTAAGCCAGAGGCAAATGGTCTTGTCTTCTTCAAAAATCCTGGGTGGGGAGGGCTTCAGTGGGTGATCGTCAAACAATACTCCAGCCAAGTGGGGAACACCAGTACTAACTAACTTGGACGCAGGCAGGGGCACACGTGGAAAGAGGGCTGGACTGGAGGGTGGAAAAAAAGTGCCATCCCAACTGCCCAGCTGGGCATCTCCTGGGGGCAACACCCAAGCAGCTGCCTGAGCACCCCTCTCCGCCCCCCGCCCCCCACCTCCCCGCACCGACTCCTGCCCTCGTGGTGACGCTGGGAGTGAGAGGGTGTCCTGGACCAAGGTCTGGGAAAAGTCTCCAGAACTCTCACATCTCGTGTTCCCACACGCCCCCAATGCCCCCTTCATGCGGCCAAGATGCCCCGAGGGAAGAGGAAGGGGGCAGGCCGGACCCGGATCTAAGCAGAAACGGGGCATGGCACCGAGGGCCGCGATGTCGCTGTGCCACGTCCGTCCGTCTGCTCTCGGCGCGGGCCGCGTTCCTTCCCTGGCCCGGCCCTGCCCGCACCCGCCCACCCCTCCCCGTTCGCTCCCGCCGCTGCCCAAGTGGCTCGAATCGGGCCGGGGACGCGGGCGTCACCCAGGAGCGAGCGGCGCACGTGCAGGGCCGGGGCCTGGGAGGATCGCGGCGCGTTAGTGAGCGCGCCCAGGTGGGGCTGAGGCCCCCAGCGCTTACTTGTAGGTGAGGCCGTCGGCGTTGGCGAACAGCTGCTGCGCAGTGAGCCCGTCCTCGGGCACGTAACCGGTGCCGCCGCTGATCAGGTAGTCCGCCATGCTGCCAGGAGACACCGCGACCCGACATAAACACCCGCGCGGGCCGCCCCGCCGCCGAGGCTGCTGCTGCTGCTGCTGCTGCTGACGCCGCACCACGGCCACGCTGCCGCCGCGAGCTGGGCGGGCCGGGGGCGGGGGCTGCGGCAGCGGCGGGGCGGGCCCGGGGAGCCGCCCTCCCCCGCACCTCCGCTCCTCCCGCCCCTCCCTCAGGAGCCCGCCGCCTCCGCCCCCAGCAGCACAAAGAGCCCCGCGGAGCCCAGCCCAGCCGCCGCCGCCGCCGCCGCCGCGCGCACGCCCAGGGCCGCCCGCAGTGGCACAGCGGCCTCTGGGGACCCGGGCGGCGGAGGGCGTGTGTGTCCACCGGCGGACGGGGCGGAGCCAGGTCGGGACACGCCCCCTCCGCCGCTCCAAGTCCCGCCTCTTGGGTTCCCCGCAGCGCCTCCGGCAGGGCCAGCATCCCGGGCCACCCAGGCCACCGACCCCGCGGGCATGAGTCTCCCTGGGGCTCTGCTGCCTAGTCCCGGGGTAACCTCTCACACGGTTTATCTTCCCCAAGACTAAGGCTCAGACTTGAATCAGGGCCCGGAGCCCTGAGGAACTGGTTTGGGCCGACAGCTGCCCAGCACACCGGAGTCTGAGGTTGCATACCCTCTCTGCAGTGCACCCCCACCTGCTCCCCACAACTGGGCATCATTCCTAGGGGTCAGGCATCTGAACAATAACAATCCCTGACCTTTGGGTGGCTTTGGAGCCCTCTGCCGTCTACAAGGCATTTTTCATAAATGATCACATTTACTCTACAATCTACTAATTGCCAATTATTAGGTGTCCTCCCCCCACCCCTGCTTTACAGATGCAAAACCTACAGTTCAGGAGGGGTTGGGGACAAGTACTACCCCTGGTTCCTGATCTAATGCTTCAATCTGACATCCTGTATTATCCCCAGCTCAGAAAGTAGTGTGGATACCAGGGAGGTTTAGCCCCAGAAAGCAAAGTTTGCTTTTATTCGGAGGGTAGCATGGTGGGAAGCTGCGGGTGGGGGGGAACCACAGGCCTGGCTTAGGCAAGTAAGTATACATACAAATTAGGACAGAGGCTAGGGAAGTCTTGAGAATTTCCCCAAGCAGACATTTGGTGGCCCTGGATGCCCAGCAAGACCCAGATTTCTACAAGAAAGTAGTAAGATTAGGTAGCAGGTTGATTCCCATGGGAGGAGGTGGGGTGTCTGGGGCCATCCTTTCCCCTTCATGTGACCAGAACTGCTAATGCTACTCCCTGACCAGAAGTCAGAAAGCAGATGTCAGCCCCTTCCCTGCCCCAGGCCCAAATGCCACCTTCTCCTCCCTCTATCCTCCTCTAGTCCCTACAGCTCACTGTTGGTGAAATGAGGGAAAAGTGGGCCAGGGACCCTGTCCTTTCCCTGGCAGGGCGGCTGTGTGTGGTCCTCCCAGTCCCCAGCCCTGGAGGCTGGGTTTGTTTACCTCTCACCAGTGTGGTGGCAGCTGGGCCCAAGGGAGACTCCCTGAGATGCCCAGCCTCCCTCAGTGACTCCCCAGGACCCTGCCAGGAAAACAGAGACTGTTCCATCTGTGTGAGAGGGGAGGGGAGGCTTCCCACAGAGCTAGAGCCATGAGGCCCGTGAGGCTAGAGTGCTGCCGAGGACTCACAGATGTCCACTGTGCCCTCTTTCTTACTGAGGGGCACCAGAAAAGCCACAGACTCCCAAGTTTTCCTCTCAAACTGGGGAGTCCGAAGGAGGCTCCTGATGGGGGCCCCTGGAAGCCCTCTGGTGTTGAGAAGGAGGGCCTGCTGGGGTTCTCTGCTGAGTGCGGGCTGGGGCCAGCTTGCCAGGAATGCCTAGGGTGTACCTGATCCCTCAGCACTCACAGACTCATGTGGAGGGTCTGAGCCATATGGGGAAGGGGGTTATTCTGAGGGCACCAGCATGAGGACCTCCTAGTAGCCGCCTGGAGGCAGAGCAGTGAGCCTGGCTAGAGGAAGCAACTGGCCATTCAGCGCTGTCCTGGGCACCTTTCTAGCCACAGAATGATGAAGCTAGAAGGGCATGGCAGGAACAGCACACAGGCTGCCCCTGTGGTCTGCTCTGCGTCACTGTCTCCTGAAACGTGGGTCATGGACAGCTAGGGTTCCCCCAGGGCTGGGGCCCAGGACAGCAGCTGGGGTCTGCCAGCTCAGGTGATCTCAGTATGACATTTGCCCTGGCCTCGAACTCGGAACCAGGAGAGGAGGGCTGCCACCAGGCTGAGTTGCGGGGAGAGTCCTCCTCCCAGCATGACAGACCTCACAGCCCCACTCCCTTTCTGCTGCCCCCCTACCCCCCACCTCCCCCACCACCCCCCCACCTCCTCCTGCTTTGACCTGTGTCCGGGCATCTCATTACTCTAAGCTGCTGGGCTCAGCCCTGGGTTAGGCTGTCCTTTTCCAGAGACTGTTAATCCACCTCCCACCCCCCACCCTCAGCTTTCCTCCTCCCTCTTCCTGATCTTCCCCAGCTGCTTCCTCCCTGGGGAGGAGACACCAGGCAACCAGTGGTGTCCCCAGCTCAAGGAAGGGCCAGTGGTCCCCTGAGGCTCCACACCTATCAGCTGGGAGCAGGAGAGCAGGCCAAGCCCTATCAAGCCCCTCCCTCTGACACAGGGGGAATGGTGCCCAGCCAGGCATCCATATCCAGGCAGGTCTCTTTCTAGTCTGGGGCTATTTTGAAGGGACAAAATTTCAAAACACTTCCAAGGGGAGAGTTGTGGGAGTTGCGGGGAGGAGCATTAACACTGACATTGTTGAGCTGTTTTAGGGGACCTAGCTTGCCCAGGTTCAAGCCAGGGCGCAATAACTCTGGCCTCAAACCTAGACTTCTGATGGAACCCTGTCCTCTTCCCACAGTTTCTAAACTACAGCTGGCAGATGGAGGTCTAGCCAGCAGGTTTTGAATCTCACTACACCACCTGGCTGGGTCTCAGGTTTGACACCAGCTCTTCAGAATCTGGTGGGGGTGGCGATAGCACAGGTGCAGAAGCACAGTCTGCAGAAAGGATGCTCCCGCGTGGCCCTGATCTGAGTTCCAAGATGACACTCTTGCAACACCTGCCCCCAACCGAGGCACTGCCTCCCTCTAGCCCCTGTGGGCCCCTCTCCTCCTATGTCTCTCTCTGTCGCCCTAGACCCTGAGCCCCAGTAGCTGGGTTTCTAGGATGGCAGGAAGGATACAGGTGCTCGAAACTGAGTCAATTCTAGAGAGCCAGCCTTCTGGGGCAGGAGGGGCCAGGTTTCACCCAGCAGCCCCTTAAGCCATTAAAAGTTCTTACATAATAGCGGCCAGCCCCTGGGCAGAACTAATTCCCCCAGACCACCAACCCCCCCCCCCCCCAAAAAAAAACCCCAGCTTCCAGGTCACCTCCCCAAGCTGCTGAGCACCAACAGATGGGACACAGAAAGAAGTCCAAATCCTCTGGACCGGAAGGACAGTGGGTTGCATTTCAAGCTGTGGTACAATCCTGAGATTAGCCACTGTCTCCTTTTCAGTCAGTCCCCTGGGGCCCAGATCAACACCTCCACTCTTCCTCCAATGACCCTTACAGACCCCAGCAGGGTAAGGGCAGGGCCGGGTTTGGATCTTAAAGAGACCCTGGAGTGAGCTGCACCGGCAGTCTCATCAGACCTCAGTGAATGGGGGAGCAGGGGCTGGGGTCCTCACCAGGATCTGAGAGGGTCATCCATCTGAACATCCACCCTGACAGTAACACTCTGAAGATAGTTCTAGGAGGAGACAGCTAAGGAGGAGTAAGCAAAGTTGGAGATGGACTCCAACAGGTTCGGTTTGAAACCCCCCCCCCCCCCCCCCCCGCCCCGAGTTGGAGCCACTTGGACCAGGTGTCATCGGGTGTGTAGTTGAGGTCAGACCCCGGGCTAAGATTTTAGGGACCGTTTTTTTCTGACCTGCTCCCGGGTGCTACTCAGCACTGAGCCCTCGCCACAGTGCCCGCCTGCGTCCCCCAACCAAAGCCGGGTGCGTGGTGTCTGAGCCCAGTTTCAGGAAGTTAGAGGTTGAGGCGGTAAGAGGGCTTAAGTGGTGGGACCTGTCCTCTCCCTCCCCAGCAGCGCTGCCCGGTTCCCAGGGCCACCGCGCCCGCCCCGGATGCGTCCCGCGCGCTCTGCCCTGGGCGTCACCTCTCGGGCTCGTAGCCGGCCTGCAGCAGGCGGGCGCTGTACCGCTGCGCCGCCGTCTCGTGTCCCGGGTGCTGCCGAGCTCCGGGCTCCGGAACATCACCGGTTCCGCCTCCCTGCAGAGGCAGCGGGAGCGGCGCCGACCCCGCTGGCGGAGCCCGCGGCTCCTCCATGCGGAGGCCGCGGCTCGGGGCGGGCGGGAGCCTCTTCGCCTGGAGGCTCCCGGGCCACCGCTCGGGAGTGAGTGCAGCCGAGTCGGGTCCGGGGAAGGGGCGGGGCCGCCGAGGCGGAGCCTGCGCGCCAGGGGCGGGGTTCCAGTGCTGCTGGCGGGTCTGCTCCGGGGAGGGAGTCCGCTGTGCTGGCAAAACTCTCCCACCAGCCCATCTACCGAAGTTCAGCCTGTCTCTCCCATCCCCGGATCCACCATAGGATGCTGGGAGATGGAAGCTGAACTGCAGAGGACCTCCACCCCTTCCCCGCTGCCCGGACCTTCCAGTTTTTCCTGGCCCCTTCTAAGGGAAAATCAAAAGAAAAGAGCGCAGCCGGGGTTATCTTCGCGTCTTATGTGGATTCCTCTTCTTGCCAACCGAAGCTCGGTCCTTTGAAGCGCCTCCTACTGGCCAACCGCAGACCTACCTTGCTAGGGCAAGACGTGCTTAGTCGCTCAGTCGTGTCCGGCTCTTTGCGACCCGGTGGACCCCGCAAGGCTCCTCTGTTCATGGGGATTCTCCAGGCAAGAATACTGGAGTGGGTTGCCATGCCCTGCTCCAGGAGGGCGAGATAGGCTGGGAGATTATCCATCTGCCTTTGCCTACCGAGCCCTTCGCCTGTTCAACAGAATCTCTTAGACGGGAGGAAAACAGATTTCCCTTAGCCCTTACCTGTCATTGTCTGAGGAAGGAACAGATAAGAAGACTGCAGGCTCTTTAAGGAAAAGGACCTTGTTTTCCCTCGCCTGGGGTACCCCATAACCAGGAAGTGGGACTGAGCACACAGATGTGCAAACCTCTGTTCATCTACTGACTAAAAAGCATACTTTCTCCTCTTTCAGAATTGTTATCATCATTGTCAGCAATAATTGAGCACCTAGCAGAGTTGGCAAGGAAAAATAAGCGTCCTTCCCCTCAGGCAATTTCTTTAAGGAGACAGAATAGATAGAACATAAGCAGTTGACAAAAATCTGTTTTATTAAATATATTTTTACAAAACTATGACAATCTGAGGGAGCAAATGGTAAACGCTGAATGTCTGTGGGCTAAGATGCATTTAAAGGAGGCGGAGTCAAGGGTCAGAACTTTCAGCAACTATTTCACAAAGGAAATTGAATTATGCAATAAAAAGACTGGGTTTTATCCTGCCTGGTACCTTTTCCTATAGTGTACTCACCTGCTCCCCAGATTCAAGATCAAAGCACAGTTTCTCTGACACTCACCCATACATGAAATCTTGTCACTGTGAGTGCCATTATAGACAATTATTTTTTCTATGGACTGAATGTTTATATTTCTTCAAAAGTCATATACTAAAACCTAATCCCCAATGAGATGGTATTTGAGGCAGGACTTTTGGGAGGTGATTAGGTCATGAGGGTGGAACCTTCCTGAGTGGGATTAGTGTCCTTATTAAAGAGATCTCAGAGAGCTCCCTCACTCGCTCTGCCATGAAAGGACATCATGTCTATGAACCAGGAAGTGTGCTGTCACTGGACATCAAATCTACCAGCTCCTTGATCTGGGACTTCTCAGCCTCCAGACTGAGGGGGGAATGCTGTTGTTTAAGCCACCCAGTCTATGGTGTTTTTGTTACAGCAGCCTGAATGGACTAGGACCATTTTGTATAACAAGATTATTACCACGTTCCTACAGGTTTCTCAAAGAGGCAAGAGCAGACTAATCTAAATTGTACACAGTGATGAAGTCATTTTTCTGGTCCCTGTTTGTGAACTGATCATTCTTTACACAGGAGGAGTCAACACACAGGTTTATGACCAAACAGGAGAGGTGGTATAGCAAAGAGAACTAGGATTGGCAGTTAGGTGAGCCTTGGTCCAAATTCAGGCTTTTTACTATACAATTACCTAAGTCAATGTTTCTCTGAGCCTCAGTTTCCATATTTATTTATTTTTTGGCTGAGTCAAGAGGTTTATGGGATCTTAGTTCCCTGACAAGGGATTGAACCCATGCCCTCTGCAGTGGAAGCCTAGAGTCTTAACCACTGGACTACTAGGGACATCACTCTTCATCTTACAAATGGAGTTATAATATATATCTCATATGCTTTGCCATTAGTGGAATAATACAGGTAAGCGTTCTGTGTAATTTTAAGCTGAGTAAGCTATGGTTACAAATATTCTGCACTTTTGACCCACAACTAAATGATATATGTTGTAATTTCTATTATATATTCATTAAATAAATGCTTATTTGGCACCTCCATGTGCCAACTGGATGCTGAGAATACATGGTGAACAAGATGGTCATTGTCTCTGCTGCCGTGAACCTTAATGTCCACTGGGGCAGAAAGACAAACAGGCAGTGAGGGCACGATGTAAGAAGGGCTCTGGTGGGCAGAACGGCCCTTCACACAGGCCAGACTCCTGGGCAACACACAGAACATAGCCAGTTGTTCTGAGAAAGAAATGTCAGGGTCCACTTCAAAGGTCCCTGGAAGTAGGCAGAATATGAAAAATAAATGACACATATACATGATGAGTGGGAGCCCCCCCCGTGACTGAGACCTGTGCTCACTACAGAGCGGCTCTGTCTGTTCTCCGGAGCTTGTGGGCTACAAATGAAGTTTGTTAGCCAACTATTCATTAAGACAATCCCATAACCTGAGGGCCTCAGTGTGTCATTTGAAAGGATTTTACCTGTAGTCGAGTCTAGATCAGCAGTTCTAGGATATTTGTGATGTCTGGGGACATTTTTCAATGTCATGACTAAGGAGGGAGGAGTGATTTACTAGTGTCTGGTGAGTAGAGGCCAGAGAAGCTGCTAAACTCCTACAGTGCACAGGCAGCCCTCCACAACAAAGGGTTTTCCAGCCCCAATTTCAGTAGTGCTGGTGTTGAGAGACCCCAGTCCAGAGGAACTATTTGAAGAAATCAGAACCAAAGAAAACTACTAAATTTTCCTAAAGCCACAGGACAATGAACGGTTTTGGTTACATGAAAGAGCTGTGTATCCTTACTGGACCTCCTCATCTGAGAAATGAGAATGTTGGATTTGATTTCTTACAAAGTCTTTTCAAGCTTGAAAGTATATGAATCAAATACTTTTATAGGATTAGAATGCAATTAACATAGGGCTATAAGATTGAAGAATGGCGGTCAGTCCAGGTACTAGTGTGTCTGCATTTCTTTACTTTCCAGACTTCCTGAAGTCAGGTGCATAGTCCATTCATCAAAAATGTATGGCAAAGAAGAGAAAAAAGAAGAAAAATGTGTGGAACACCTCCTATGGGCAAGGTGCTGTGCTTAGGTGTTAGAGTGGTATGCAAAGAGAAATTCGATAGAGCACTTACCTTAGAGTTACCTACAACAGAGGAAGGCAGAAAAAGTAATTCTAACTATAATATGGGACCAAATCCAATGGAGGGGAGAAGACCAACGTTTATTCAGTATATTTGCGTCAGACACTAGGATAGATCTTTGCATATGTTTCTCATTAATTCTGCTTCCCATTATTTATTATTTCTCGGGCAAAGAAACCGAGGTTCAGGGGGACTAAGCAGTTTGTCCACAGGCATAGAAAACAGTGATGATTGCTGACGTCCAGGAAAGATGGTGGGCCTGTTTATTCCTACACTTGAGCTTTTAAATATCTTCCTAGTAACTCTCATCTTCTTGTACAGAACCTGACACCACCAGTGGAGAATCTAATACAAGGTATATAGCCCATTGCAGGGGAATTCAAAAGATAATGTAGATTATTTTGTGATTCAGATTTTGATCCAGATATCACTTGAAATAAGCGGTTTAGCTTGGAAATATTTTTATTGTGGCCTCCATTTATTATAACAAATTTTCTGAAGTCAACATAGCGCAGTTCCTTGCTAACAATTGTTCCTCAAGATCTAATGGTGGGAAGAGAGTGGACTGACCTTTTGGAAGCGAATATGAATATCGCCATCCCATAAAAGTGTAACTCAATCCTAAAGGTAGCTATCATAATGATTCCACTTGTACGTCTTAAAAAAAACTTTTTGATTCAGGAGTATAGCCAATTAACAATGTTGCAAAAGTTTCTGGTTCGCAGTCCAACCCCACCATATATACACATGTATCCATTCAGCCATATATACACATGATGTATCCATTCAGCCATATATACACATGTATCCATTCTCTCCAAAACCCACTTCCCATTCAGGCTGCCACAAAACATTGAGCAGAGTTCCCTACTTGCACTTTTAACATTTGCAAAGTGTGCATTGATTTGTTCAACAGGAATTTGTGAAGCACTTGATGCATATAGCAGTGTGTTAGGCATGTTAGGGCACTGAAAGAAAATGACATTTTAAAAGATAAACAGTAACATAAAGTAATGGTTCCCAGCTGGAGACAGTCTTGGCCCAGCATTCCTTTTGGGGTGTCTGAAGACATTTTTGGTTATCACAGCCAGAGGAATAAAAAATTATCTAGAGTAAAATGTCAATAGCTCCAAATTTGAGAATCCCCAATATAAAGGAATTACATGCTCGTTAGTAATGCCAGTTAAATTTACAGAAGTTGTAAGCAGAGACCCAACACTATAGCTGGGGTAATCGAGGACAATTTCACAGAGAAAAAAAGCTCCTGCCTGGCTCTTTGAAGAAGCTAGGATTTAGGAAGGGAGGGGGCCTGACGGGGACATCCCAAGGAAGAAATATGGCATGGGTGGAAAGTGCTGAGGTGAAGGGAGCTAGGAGGTTTCTGGAACAGTGAGCAGGCCATCCCTGATGGAGCATTATCTCCACTCCCCAGTCTGTGGGTTGGGTCATCCTGGTGGTGCCACATCTCCATGTGACATATGAGAAAACTGCAGCAGAGAAAACTCGAGAGCCGATCCTGGGATGGTCTCTCTGAGTTGGAGAAGAAGCCAGTCCTCTTGTTGCCCGGGCCCTGGGCTGTCTTCGCTGTAGTCCACCTCCTCTGAGCCATGGTCCCACCCAGAACTGGGATCTGCCATCAGAAGAATCACTCAAAGAAAAACTTCCTTCTGTCCTGAATCCAGCTGTCCTACTCTGGAGCATAATTATTTCTTTATTTGAAAGGACTCCCTATAGAAATATAAATACACACACACACTCTTATGCTTCTCAAGCCAGAAAAGAAGAGAAAGCCTGGTAGAAAATGGAATCAGGTTCTAAAGAACACAAACACAAAATTAATGGAATCAGTCAACAGACTAACTAGGGGAAGAGAAGCCAGAGGTTCAATAGAAACAGAGCAACTTTCGGCTGGCTGTGCTAAGGTCACCATAAAGTGGTAGGGGCAGGGCGGGGAGGAACAGGGACAGGTAGATCTTCTATATTGTCAGAGCAAGTGAAATGGGAAGGAAATTTCACCTGGCGGAGGGAGAGAACCACGAGTTTTGCACTCAGACACTCCATAAATGTACAATGAGGATGATGGCTGATGCTGATCTAAAGACAGAGGTTCCAGGGTCCCCAGGCAAGATCACAGAGCCTGTTCCTGAGTCTGATCTAACTGCCTGGAGTCTCTCCTCTCCAGTCTACATTTAGGGAAGAAAAGATCTGGAGGCAAAACATCAGGAGCAGGGGCAGAAAATGGTGGAAAGGAGAGCAGAAGGCAGGTGTTCTTGGCCGGCTGAGATGGCTTGCCACCTGGACTTGGAGAAAGCACCCTGGGGGTTGCCAGGGGCAACTGCAGGCTTTGCAATGGCAAGGAATCATCTACCTGTGCCCTAGATGTTAAGAAGGAGGGGCCTGAGGTCAGGGAAGAAGGAGCACCCCAGAGATTAGAGAGATTAGAGGTCCAAACCTGGGTCTCTCTCCCACCCCTGCCAGCCACCCACATCCAAAGATGGGGCCAATGGGAGGAGGTGCAACCCACATGAAGGTCTCATGACTGTTTTCCCTCATCCCTCCTTGTCCCAGCCCTGGCCTCCAGGGCTTAAATAGCTTGACAGCTTTGCCATGTGTCACCCAGTTATTGATTGCCTTTCCATCTCCAGTGAGGACGAGGTTCTGGTTGCTCAGGATTGGTGTATGGGTGAGCCTGCAGTGTGAACTGCGGTGGTGGGTAGAAGTCACTGGTCCGGTAAATATCTATGCCAAGACCACAGCAACTCCTCATGCCCACACTCACAGCATCCTCTGCACCAGATCCCCCACTGAGATGCCCTCGCCTGAAGGGGCACAGGTGGCACCAAAAGCTTTTCTTTGAGGACAGCCTGTCCACCTTCCCACGCTTTTATTTCCAACTATTTCCCAGCCTGGCTGCATAAGAAAAATGTAAGCAATGTGCAAACTGCACTTTTCTCCTGCCTGGGAGGCCCTGACATTATCACAGCCATAACAAACCCCGGCCTTCACCCCAGCCCACTCCTGCCTCTTGCCCGAGGCCCTGGCAGAGGGACCCAGAGCACTGGTAGGGTCAGTGTGGGCCCAGGGCACCAGGGCAGGCCCCCACCCTGTTCACTGCATTGCCTGGCCTGGGGAATGGCTACTGTGGGTGCTTGTCAGTCCCCAGGGTGCCCCGAGGGAACTGAAGGTGGGAAGGGGAGGTTATTCCTCTCCAGGAAGAGTGGGGAGCTGGGGCCCAACTTTCCCAAGTTTGAAAAGAGCCTCACCCCCGCCTCCCTCCCTGCCAGCCCCTGTGTCTTGCCTCCTGCCAGGTCACAGTAGGCAGCTGGACAGAGAGCAGGGGAGAGAGGTGAGTGGGGCCCCCACCTACTCCTTGGGGAGAAGGCCTGGATACTGGGGGGAAAGAAGATGAAGGGGAGGACCCAGTCACAGGAGTGGGGAGTGGTAGCCCCAGACCCACCTCACCTCTCCAAGCCTCCCCCTCCCCCCATCCCCAGGCATAGCCTCCCACTTGCCTAATTCATCCAAGGGCACATCTGAGCGTGTCATCCCTCCCCCCTGCTCCTAGGCCTTGAGACCCTGCTGATTCCCACGGGCTAGACTCCCTCCTGCCCCATGCACTCACCCCAGTGACACTCTGGGGGATGCTTGGAGAGAAGTTATCTGCTCTCCTGTTTCCACCCCTCCCCCCAAGCACTCCAGCTCCCATCTCAGCTCCCGCCTCAGGGTGAGGACTGCCCAGCTCCCTTCTGGAGCCTTGGGCCCCTTGGCAAGTCCCCAGGGCCCCTCACAAGCTTCAGCCTCACCTGGTTACCTACAGGCGGGCCCTGTATCCACAGCACTGCCTTCCCTTCCCTTAGGTGCATCTGCACCTCAGCTGAGGGCTGCTGGCTGGGGAGGGCTAAGGCACCAGAGGACCAGAAGGCAAGCTTGGGGGTGAGAAGGGGAGGCAGCAGCCCTCTCCTCTCAAAGGTGCAGAGGTGGCCTGAGGACTCCAGGCCAGGGTGAGGTTGAGTTAAGAAGAAGTTCTAGGCTTCTCCCTATATTCATTGAAGAAAGGAAAAGGGGCATCATATCTGTGGTCCTAAAAAGCCTGGAGAGGCTCTGCTTAGCTTCCAGCCAACAAAAAGAACTCTCCCAAGACCAAGAGCATATTTAGAAAGTGGTTCGAAAACTTAAGTCATCACTGATCTGTAGCAGAGTGGGTTTCTGCCTATGGCCAGCTCACTGACAGCTCTGCCATAGCCTCACTGGGGGCTGGCATGGGGAGTCAGGCCCTGGCACCTGGTCCCAGCCCCGGGCAGTATGCCTGTAACAGCTTAAGCAGGTGGCAACTGCTGCAGCCACACTGAACTGGGACCTGTCTGCACCAGTGTATGTCCACTCCCTGGCCCACCACATCTTGGCCTCTGCTTCCTGCTACTTCATCATTTGTTTTTCTGAAGCTTGATTGTCATTGTGATGGAAGATGTTAAATGCTAGGTGAGATAACAAATGAAGTTCAGTTACTTGAAAGTGCTTTGACAAATGTCAAAAGCTGCACAAACACATCATTATTCTTAGTATTTCCATCCATCAAGGAGTGTCATAAGTCCTCGCCAGACTGGGAGGGATTGACAGTTCATCTGATCCAGCTCTTTCACTTTGCAGATGAGAAACATGAGGCTCAGTGCAGTGAACTGGTCTTTCCAAGACCACACGAACGGGTTCAGCTGGATCTAGCATCCTGACAGGAGCTAACTGTCCACTGAGCATCCACTATGCTATACTCTTTATTTGCATTGAGTCATTCCACACAACTACCTATCAGATATAAATATTCATTTTATAGATGAGGAAACTGGCTGAGGATGGGTTAAGTTCACTTTTAAAAATTGAAATGTAATTCACATATAAAACTCATTTGAAAGTCTACAATTCACAACAATATTGTAGAGTGATTAGCCTCCAAATAAAATAAATTTTAAAAAGGTCTACAATTCAGTGGTTTTTAGTATATTCACAAGCTTATACAACCATCACCACTATCTAAATCCAGAACATTCTTATCACCTCCGAAAGAAACCCCACACCCGTTAACAGTCATTCCCCTCTCTCTCCAGCCTCTGGCAATCACTAATCTACTTTCAGTGTATAAATTTTCCCATTCTGGACTTTTCATATAAATGGAATCAAACAACATGGGGCCTCTTCTATCTAACTTTCAATTTGCTTTATTTTTTTTTAATATTTTTTTTAATTTATATTCTTATTTGGCTGCACTGGGTCTTCATTGTCCCAGAGACACATGGGGATCTTCAATCCTTGTTGCAGTATGCAGATTATTTTTAGTTGTGACATACGGGATTTCGTTTATTTATTTATTTTGTTGGAGCATGCCAACTCTTAGTTGTGGCATGCGGGATCTAGTTCCCTGACCGGGAATTGAACCCAGGCCCCCCTGCATTAGGAGTGTGGAGTTTTTGCCACTGGACCACCAGGAAGTCCCTCAATTCACTTTAAACATGTTATTTATATACTGTAAAGTTCACTCTTTTTGCTAGGCAATTCTGAGTTTTAACGATTTTTAGAGTCACATAACCACTAATACAATAAAAACATCAGAGAGTTCCCATTACTTTATGCTGCCTCTTTGTAGCCAGCAGTCCCCCACTGCCACCTCTGGTCCCTGGCAGCCTCTAATCTGTTTCCTGTTTCCATGACTTTGTTGTTTCTAGAGTGTCCTAGAAGTAGAATCATACAAGTGTAGCTCTTCAAGTCTGACCTTTTTCACTTAGCATAATGCATTTGAGATTCATCCGGATTGTTGCCTATATCAGGAGTTCCTGCAACCACAGGTTGTTAATTCACTAATCATCTGTAATTATGAATGAACCTCTGTGCTTCCCTCATAGCTCAGCCGGTAAAGAATCTGCCTGCAGTGTAAGAGTCCCGGCTTTGATCTCTGGATCAGGAAGATCCCTTGGAGAAGGAAATGACAACCCACTCTAGTATCCTTACCTGGAAAATCCCATGGACAGAGGAGCCTGGTGGGCTGTAGTCCGTGGGGTTGCAAAGAGTCTGGCATGACTGAGTGATTAACACTTCACTTCAAACATTCATGACAGTCGCCCTCTGTTTCCACAGCATGCAGCCAACTGGATATCCGTATGTTGGGAAAAAAGAATCCAGAAAGTTCCTGAAAGCAAAACTTGAATTTGCCACATGCAGTCTATTTACATTGTATTTACAATGATTTACATTGTATTCCTTAACCTAAGTAATCTAGAGATGATTTAAAGTATATGGGCTTTTCCGGCGGTGACGACCTCCTCACGAGAACATGCCTCTCGCAAAGGATCTTCTTCATCCCTCTCCAGAAGAGGAGAAGAGGAAACACAAGAAGAAGCACCTGGTGCAGAGCCCCAATTCCTATTTCATGGATGTAAAATGCCCAGGATGCTATAAAATCACCACCATCTTTAGCCATGCACAAACAGTAGTTTTGTGTGTTGGCTGCTCTACTGTCCTCTGCCAGCCTACAGGAGGAAAAGCAAGGCTTACAGAAGGATGCTCTTTCAGACGGAAGCAGCACTAAAACACCCTGTATCAAGATGAACGGGAGACCATCCCAATAAACAAGTTTTGGATAAAAATAAAATAAAATAAAGTATATGGGAGGATGTGCCTAGGTTATATGTAAATTCTTCACCATTTTACATAAGAGACTTGAGCATGCGTGGATTTGGGTATCTGCGGGGGGTCCTGGAACCAATCCTCTGAGGATACTGAGGGATGAGGGTTACAGGTTTTTATGTTAAACATAAAGTTCCATATCTCTTGGGTAAATAGGAGTGGAATTGGTGGGATACACAACAACCATTGTTTAATTTTATAAGAAATTAACCTGTTTTCCAAAGTGGCCATATAATTTCCCATCTCCAGTTCTAACTGCTCTGCATGCTTGCCAGCATTAGATATGGTCAGGGTTTTTGCTTGCTTATCTTTTTGCCATTCTAATATGAATACGTATGAAGAGGGCTTTAAAATTTGCTTAAAATCAAAAACAAAAAACAAAACAAAACAAAAAATTTGCTTAAAATCATACTTAGAGTGAGTGGCATAGCTGATGTGTGCATGTGCCTGCTCAGTTGTGTCTGGCTCTTTGCGACCCCCTGGACTACAGCCCACCAGGTTCCTCTGTCCATGGAATTTTCCAAGCAAGAATACTGGAATGGGTTGCTATTTCCTACTCCGAGGGATTTTGCTGACCCAGGGAAGGAATCCGTGTCTCTTGCGTCTCCTATATTGGCAGATGGATTCTTTACCACCACACCACCTTTTAATTGTAATCTATCTGTCTCCAAAAATCCATTCCTCTTCTTCTACACATACTGCTCCTTAATAAGCCAGTTCCTCTACCCTGACTCAGAACAAGTGGCCTGTGAATCCACTCTGCCAGCCAGAACAGCACAGATCATGTTGCAGTAAGAAGAGCAAAATCCAATTACCAGTGACTTCAAATAGCAAAGGTTTCTTTCTCATTTATTTTGCATATTCTCTGTGGATCAAATGGGACCTCTACTCCAAGCTCTCCTCACTCCAAACTAAGGCTGAAGGAGCAGCCACTATCTGGAGTGTTGCCACTTGCTGTGCAGAGGGGAAGAGAGCTCAGAAGGGCTCACAAAGGCAATTAAACACTCTGGCCTGGAAGTGACACCATCACTTCCACTTCTACCAGATTGGCGATATCCTGTCTATAGCCACTCCCAACCACTAGGGACCAGAGACCAGGCAATGCAATCCTAGCATGTGGCCAGAAGGTAGAAAGGAGGAAAAATTTGGTGAACAGCTTTAATACCTACTATATATATAACACATAACTATTGATAATTTAGAAGATGCAGGGTAACAGTAAATGAAAAGGGGTTCATATAGAGCATCACATTATTCTAAAGGCTAGTCTTATCCAAGATTTTCAACATGCTTTTCACAGGTGCTGCAGAAAGCCTTGGCTGGGTACAGAGTCCCTGCCACTATACCGGCAGGCAGCTCTGCTAATATTTTCTCTGGATTCAGTAAGAGCCCACGTGACTTATAAAAACATAGTTTCCATTAAGGTCCAGCAGTAGACTGAAAATTCAGTCCTTCTGTCCCTTATTCGTCTCTCAGATTTGTATTGTTATTCCAGTCCTGCCCTAACTCCCCTTTATTTGTGACTATGGACAAGGCCCTTCATTCTGGGAGTGGGTGCAAGGTACCCACTGATCTTCAGGGTCATAAAGTGGCAGGGCAGCTCATGTGAGATAGAGCAGGAGTTTCATGTGAGATAGAGCAGGAGTTATGGGAAAGGATACCTCCTCTACACCGTCCTGCCTTGAGGCCTGGGACTAGGCCTCAAAGAGTCTCCAAGACAAAGTTACTAGGACTAAAACAGCTAAGTCGTGTTGTGAATTATCATGAGCTGGGCAGACAGGAGGCCTCTCTCTTTCCCCCCATATCAGCTGTGTGAACATGGGCAGAAATTCTCTGAGTTGTTTCTGCATCTGGAAAATGAGGATGATCATGACCTCCATTAATGTGCTATGAGGAACAGTTTGTAAATGAAGCATCTGGCACATAGTACTTGCTTGATAAATAGTAGCTATTATTATCGTAATGGGTGTGGGAGTGTGTGTGCTCAGTTGTGTCTGACTTATTTCAACCCCATGGACTGTAGCCCACTGGCTCCTCTGTCTATGGGGATTCTCTAGGCAATAATACTGGAGTGGGTTGCCATTTTCTTTTCCAGGGGATCTTCCCCACTCAGGGATTGAACCTGTGTTTCCTGTGTCTACTACATAGACAGGCCAGGGAGATTCTTTACCACTGAGCCACCTGGGAAACCTGTTATCATGATGAAAGTGAAAGTGAAAGTCACTCAGTCATGTCCAACTCTTTGCGACCCCATGGACTATACATGCGACAGTCCATGGGATTCTCCAGCCCAGAATAATGGAGTGGGTAGCCTTTCCCTTCTCCAGGGGATCTTCCCAATCCAGGGGTCAAACCCATGTCTTCCACATTGCAGGCAGATTCTTTACCAGCTAAGCCACAAGGGAAGCCCCATTATGATACTTGGAGCTAAAAAGAAGCTCTGTGCATTTTCATACTGAGTCTATAGTGAGTGAGTTCTGAGGGCCTGGGACTTGATTTCCCTTGACCTTGGGGTATGCTTAGAGTGAAAGTATAAAGTATTATTGCTAACTGGCTAAAACCAATGCTTTATCTCCTAACAAAGTAACTATTTCAATGCCATCGTTTTCATGACATAGGCACACCTAATTTGCATGGCTGATATATAAGCCCAGTATAAATATAGATGCTATCAGTAAAAGTCCAAATTGTGATTAAAAGATCTAGAGAAACTTTTTGCTAAGATCTATGCCCAAGAACCATAAACAAGCAAAAATTAGCTTTCATGTGTTTTTACATTTTTGTTAGGATTTTAGTTCTCAAGTTTGTAATTACTTTATGCATTGTGGTATAGTGGCTAATAAAAATAAATAAAATCTGTAAACATTCACTTCAACTTTTTCAAAACAAATTGTCTGATGGTGACATGCAAACCCATATGGGGCTGAGACAAGGCTGCTCCCTTCTGGAATTTTCCAGTACTGCAGTGATTCCATAAAGAGGCTGTGGGCCTCCCACAGCTGCTGAGAAGGGGCCCATGTTTTCCCACCCTCTCAGCTGTGGGTCTAAAGTCCCTCATGGTGCACAGCACACAGAACTGTCTCGTGTGGTCGTATTTAATCACCACCACCCACACCCCAATTTCTATGAAAATGTCTTCAAATGCTTTACTCCCAAGAAAATTCTAAAATGAGACTCATTATTTAGATCATTGCTTCTCTCAGGGGAGGGGAACTGATTTTGTGACATAATCTTGAAGAAAAATCACCAGCCATTAAATACCTTGATGGCTGCTCCTGTTCCACAAGCAGAAGCTGGTCTTCTCCCATCTCCCCAGAGGGCAGCCCAGACTCCCTCTCAAATAGCACACATCTTATAAAGACCCCTTCTAAAGCTCTGGATAGACTCCTTATTCAAGCATAATTCCCAAAATGCAATTTGAATTGAGTGTCACCTTGGTCCTTGATGATATATTTCCCTAAATCAATTCTAATTCTTTAAATCTATTTTCAGTGTTTTGTTTTTTTTCCTTTAACCACAATCAACTGCATTTATATGTTTGCATTGGTAACTACCAACTCACTCTATCTCAGCTTCTGACCATGCCTAGAGAGTAAATTTGGAAAACTCAGCAGTGGCCACAGGACTCAGAAAGGTCAGTCTTCATTCCAATCCCAAAGAAAGGCAATCCCAAAGAATGCTTAAACTACCACACAAGTTCACTCATCTCACATGCTAGCAAAGTAATGCTCAAAATTCTCCAAGCCAGGCTTCGACATTGTGTGAACCGAGCTGTATTTCAAGATGGTCAAGCTGGATTTAGAAAAGGCAGAGGAACCAGAGATCAAATTGCCAACATCTGCTGGGTCATTGAAAAAGCAAGAAAGTTCCAGAAAAATATTTACTTTTGCCTTATTAACTATGCCAAAGCCTTTGACTGTATGGATCACAACAAACTGTGGAAAACTCTTAAAGAGATGGGAATACCAGACCATCTGACTTACCTCCTGAGAAATCTGTATGCAGGACAAGAAGCAACAGTTAGAACTGGACATGGAAAAATGGACTGGTTCCAAATTGGAAAAGGAGTATATCAAGGCTGTATATTGTCATCCTGCTTATCTAATTTATATGCTGAGTATATCATACAAAATGCCAAGCTGAATGAAGCACAAACTGGAATCAATATTGATGGGAGAAATATCAATAACCTCAGATATGCAGATAACACCACCCTTATGGCAGAAAGTGAAGAGGAACTAAAGAGCCTCTTGATGAAAGTGAAAGAGGAGAGTGAAAAAGCTGGCTTAAAACTCAACATCCAAAAAACTAAGATCATGGCATCCAGTCCCATCACTTCATGGGAAATAGATGGGGAAACAATAGAAACTGTGACAGCCTTTGTTTTCTTGGGCTCCAAAATCACTGCAGATGGTGACTGCAGCCATGAAATTAAAACACGCTTGCTCCTTGCAAGAAAAGCTATGATGAACCTAGATAGGATATTAAAAAGCAGAGATATTACTTTGCCAACAAAAGTCCATCTAGTCAAGGCTATGGTTTTTCCAGTGGTTATGTATGGATGTGAGAGTTGGACTATAAGGAAAGCTGAATGCCGAAGAATTAATGCTTTTGAACTGTGGTGTTGAAGAATTTTGAGAGTCCCTTGGACTGCAAGGAGATCAAACCAGTCAATCCTAAAGGAAATCAGTCCTGAATATTCATTGGGAGGACTGATGCTGAAACTGAAACTCCAATACTTTGGCCACCTGATGCGAAGAACTGACTCATTGGAAAAGACCCTGATGCTGGGAAAGATTGAAGGCAGGAGGAGAAGGGGACAACAGAGGATGAGATGGTTGGATGGCATCACCAACTTGATGGACATGAGTTTGAGCAAGTTCCGGGAGTTGGAGATGGACAGGGAGGCCTGGCGTGCTGCAGTCCATGTGGTCATAAAGAGTTGGGCATCACTGAGCAACTGAACTGAATTGAACTAAGACAGTAAAGAATCTGCCTGCAGTGCAGGAGACCAGGGTTTGATCCCTGGGTCGGGAAGTTACCCTGGGGAAGGGAATGGCAACCCAATCCAGTATCCTTGCCTAGGAAACCCCATGGACAGCAGTCTGTCAGGCTACAGTCCATGGCGTCCCAAAGAGTCGGACACAACTGAATGACTGACACCATGATGCACAGACCAGCAGAGGGCAGTGGCCCTCAAGAGCCCTGGAGTTTTGTTACTCATTGAGGAAAGAGATCAAGTATTCCACGTCCCCACAGTGTCTCACATTGATATACATTGTACAGATTAAAGAGCACTTTCACACACGTTACTTCACACATCATAATAGCCCTGTGAATTAATGCTAGACAAATGTTTTCATCATTTTACATGGAAGAATAGAGGTTTAGAGATAGCAAGTAATGTGCCCAAGAACACACAGACTCTAAATGGGAAAGAAATTCTAGAATTCAGGCCTTTGAATACCTAGGTTTCTCTTCTTTCTGCCTAACTGTAACAAGAATACTACCTTTTTTTTTTTTTTTGGCCACATCACAAGGTTTGAGGGCTCTTAGTTCCCCAGCCAGGATTCGAACCTAGGCCCCCTGCAGTGGACACACACACACACACACACACACACACACACACACAGTTTTAACCACTGGACCACCAGAGAATTTCCTACTTTTATTTTTAAAAGAGCCTGTTTACTATGTTCTAGGTCAGTGGTTCTCAGCTTTGGCTAAACTTTAAAATCTTCTGGGGTGTTTAAAAAAGTAACTTGCATGTTGGGCCCCACCCCAACCAAATAACATCAGACTCTGTGGTTAGGGTTCCAGGCAACCATGAGTTTTATTAACTCTCCCAGGTGACTCCAAAGTAGAATGTCAAATCCCATTGTGTAGGTGCAATGAGGTACCTACACAATGGTACAAACACCTCATTTAAACGGCATAACGGGGACTTCCCTAGTGGTCTAGCGGCTAAGACTCCACACTCCCAAGGCAGAGAGCCTGGGTTTGATCCCTGGTCAGGAAACTAGATCCTGCATGCCACAGCCAGAGACCCCACATGCAGCAATGAAGATCGAAGATCCTGTGTGCCACAACTAAGACCTGGCACTGCCAAATAAAGAAAAACAAATATTAAAAAAATACCTCATTACAATCCTATCAGCTAGATGTCATTCCCCACGTTACAGGAAATCAAAGCATAGAAAGAATAAGCCAATTGTCCAACTGGCCTTGGATAGCCCCTAATACCACAATTTCGCAAAAACTATGTGCCACAGTGCCCCAAGTTGCCACAGTGAGATTCCACAGGATATTCGAAAAATTTCAAGGATCCAGCAGAACCTGACCTCAGTCAGGCATCCTGTGAACTGTTAGCTAAAGGCAGTTCACTGTTCTCACAGTAGATGGTGCTACATTCCTTCCAATGATGTCTTTTTTTTTTTTTTTTTTTTGCAAAACTGGATTTTTCAACATGAAATTAATGATGTGATGTTCACTCATTTCACAGAGAAGCAATGCAAGGCCCAACAGTCAACAGACATCCCATTAGTAACTGTGGTGATTGAAGAATGAGTTAATATATTTTCTCTTTCAGTTTATATACATTGTTTTTTCCAAATGGCTATGCTTTTCAAATATAATATTAAGTTGTTTGGACCTGACTGCTTAGTAAAGGGAAATTTGTAACATTTTTGAAAAAAAGGCGCTGATGCACCCAGGGCATCCACTATAATGTCAAGTCACACAATGAAGATGCAGAGGTAGGATTTGAATGTATTCAGTCTGAACTGACCCAGAGTCTGATTGCTTAATGTTTCTTCTTAACTGGGCTCAGTCAGTGCTTTACTTCTGAGTCCTGTCTTGAAAACAGTAGCACAGACATGAATTAAACATTGTTCCTGGGAACACAAATTATAACAATGTGCTTTGGCAGGTTACCAAAGGTCCTGAGTCCCAGTTTCCTCATCTGTAAAATGGGATTGCAACATCCACACTACAGAGTTGTTGTGAGGATTAAAGAAGATAAACATCGTAAAGCATCTGGTATAGAGCAGGTACCCAAAAAACGTTCTTTCCCTTTCTCCCCTCCTCACTTCCATGACAGACCTGGAGGCAGGGGGACACACCAGTGTCCACAGAGGTGTGAACCCACACATGTATTTAACCACTTGTATGTACCCAATCGGCAACCTCAAGTACACTGTATTACTATATGCATGCATATATACCTATAATCACAGCATCTTGGCCATTAAATCAGCACAAACTAAACTGATAGAACAATGAAGCAAATAAAGTTCTTCCTTTTTTTTTCACCGTGCTGGGTCTTCATTGCGGCTGTGGGCTTTCTCTGGTTTCAGCAAACAGGCTCCAGAGAGCATGGGCTCGGTAGTCAAGGCACACAGGCTTAGCTGCCCCGAGGCATGTGGGATCCTAGTTCCCTGACCAGGGACTGAGCCCCAGTCTCCTGCACTGGAAGGCAGACTCTTAACCACTGAACCACCAGGAAGTCCCCTTAGTTTTCTTGAGCTCACTCCCTTTTCTCCGTCTTTGTCCACTGATAACTACTGCTATGGAAAGATCTCTGCCGGCTCCGTGGTATTGTGTAGACTCAGTAGACCCACACTACCCTCCTCTGCAGTTGCCCCGTATATCACTGTACATGATGCTGGACCAAAGGGCTGCTCAGGACCTTAAAATGTCCTCCATTTCAACTCAACACACACATACACTCTCCCAGACATTGGTTCTTAGCAGTGTCAGTCCCAAAACAGATGGCTACCTCCCCTACGTGTTGTTATTTGCAGGAGGAAACTGCTATACCAGCCAAGATACCTGAGCTTCCAACTTTAGATATGATTTCTTTGGGCTTGAAGACTTTTTATAAAATAGACCTCTCTGTGTAAGAGGTAAATCTTACGTCTCACTAGGCAGGTGGTTGAACTTCAGGTCAGCTTCTGGGGAGGAAGTGGAAGAAGAATCAGTGTCCCTAAGACACTCATCTCATACATATCTAGTGAGCATCTACTGTGTGCTAGGCACAAGAGCATGGGCATGAACGAGGTGCAGTCACTGCCCTCAAGGCTCATGGTCTAAGCAGGGACACAGGCTAGGAAACAGGTAATCACAAATCCCATGTGATAGATGCTAATACAGGAAGGAAGTAGAGGCAGATGGGGGCACATAAGAGGGACAGAATCCAGACTCAAAGAATCAGTAAAGATTTCCTGGAAGAAGTGAGATCTGGACTGAAACTAAAAGGATGAAAAGGAATTAGCCAAGTGAAAAAGGTAGGGAACATTCCAGGTAGAGAAAGCAGGAGCACAAAGGATAAGGTCCGCTGATGGAAAAGCATAGTGGGAATTGCGTGTGTGCTCAGTCATGTCTGACTCCTTTGCGACCCCATGGGCTATAGGCTGCCAGGCTCCTCTGTCCATGGGATTTCCAAGGCAAAAAAAAAAAAAAAAAAATGGAGTGGATTGCCATTTTCTTCTCCAAGGGATCTTCCTGACCCAGGGTTTGAACCTGTGCCTCTTGAGTCTCCTGCATTGGCAGGCAGATTCTTTACCACTGAGCCGCCTGGGAAGCTCCATAGTGGGAATTAGTTGCCTCCAATTGTGCAAAGAGTTGTGAGTGTTTATGACCTCTTTTGACTCTTTTTGAGTCCAAATCTCAGGGAAATTTTTTCATTTAACAACTATCTGCTGGACTCCCACTACACAAAAAGAGTCTGCTGATGTGGGGTGTGTGTGTGTGTCTGTGTATGAGCAAGGAAATCTACATACCATGACAGTCGGAGCCCCATGTTGACCTTCCCTATCTTGCCACATCTGGATACCACCTTCTGAAGACACTCATGATTCCAGGCTGGCATCCTACCTTGATGGCAGGCCTGGTTTGAGTCTTGATTCTCATGTGTCCTAGCTATGGACATACTCTGGATTCTGGCAGCCCTGATGAGAAGTTTCAGCCTTAGCCAGGGCTTGTATTTATTCACCCTTCAGCTTCCTGAGGCAATGGGTCAGAAGTGAGGGGACAAAGCTAGGTGGCACTGAACCCATTCTGAGATTGAGAGGCCTGGCGATGTCTCATTGCTCGATCAGAAGCGTAAACAGTGGGAAATGTGGCAAAGGTGCTATTTACAAAGGTGGCTGAGGGCTGGACACCAGCTTTCTGACCACAGCTGAGGAGAGGGTTTGACTTATTCTCTTTAAACCTTTGGAGTTCCCAGGTTGTGCAAGATAGGTTGGAGTGGGTGTTGTCAGCACAGCCAATCTCAACATGCTTGCTATCTCACATCCACGTGGCGGCTTCTGGGCATGATGTCCCAGGCTAGTCATGATGCCCACTGCCTACCCTGGGACTCCCAGTACCCAAAACACACATCACCACTTTGGTAAAGTACCATCATATATATATAAAAGCAAGACCAGTCATGATAGATACTGTCCCCAAGGAGAGAGTGCTTCTGAGAAGCCACTCAAGGCATCAGACCTGACTGCTCAGCTCTTGACCTGTTTGTAACCAGGGCATTACCTGTGCCCTTCCCAACTTTTGGGAAGACTCAGTCACTCTGGATCTCCCCGCCTAATCCAGCTTTGGTGACCTCACGAATGCAGGTGGAGGCTTAGGGAGACCTTTCACCTCCTTCTTGCCCTTGCACTCGCTGCTGCAGCCAGATCCCTGCAGAGTGCAGACAGACAGCTGCCTCAGGCAGCCTGATTCCTCTGATGGGGTGGGGGGGGGGGGGGGGCGCTGTGCTGGACGCAGGACAAGAGTCTGCCACGCTAAAGGAGTTTATGATTCTGGCCCGCCCAGGTTTGGGGTGCTTCCCAGGGCATGGGTAGCTCTGTGGTCATCCTCGGGAAGGTGGAGCAGCTGCCTTATGGAGTTCTGGGACCACTGCCTGCTGGAGCCCCCTCCACATGAGGGACAGTCTGAGACAGGACCCCAAGGCCCTCACAGACAAACCCCTCTACCAAGACCTAGAAGAGGGTGGCCTCTGAGGTTCCCTAGAGACCCCGCAGACCTGGTGCCCTCAAACCACCTCCAAACCCTCCCACCGAGCCCCGCCCAGCAAGCAGAAATGCTGGTTCCTGTGGTCTGTCGGTTGGCTTGGCAACGGGCCTCTCCCAGCTCCAGGGTAAAGGTGAGGGCGGCCCAGAGCAGTTTCCGGCTGAGTCAGCTTTGCGGGGAGAGTGGCTCCAGCCCCTCAAGACTTGGCTCGCCTGGCCAGCAGGGACTTGCCCACTCCCTTCCTCTGGCGTTGGACAGCCCCCAGAGGTGCGCCCCTGGGCCCCTGGTCAGTGAATGGGCAGATGGACAGACAGCCTTGGGGAAGCTCCAGCACCAGCCTGCTGGAGGGGAGTCAGGAGCAGGCCAGGCGAGCGTGCAGTCCTGGGCCCCTCAGATTGTCAGAAGCTGGCACTGTCCAGCCAGAGAAGGGACTCTCTGACCCCAGCAAATCGGAGACTCTGCTTAGATTTCCCTTCTCTCCAGGGACAAAGCTGATATCCTTCAAGCATACCATGTGCTGAAAAGTGCTATTTCTCTCATCAGGACTTTGCTAGTAAAGTCATTGTTGCCCCTGAGGGCCCCTTTCACTCTCAAGAAGCAGTAGGAAAGGCTATCTACACAGGAAGTGTAAGAAATAGTTAAGAGTATGGATTCTAGGAACTTCCTTGGAGGTCCAGTGGTTAAGGTTATGTGCTTCCAAAGCAGGGGGCCTGGGTTTCATCCCTGGCCTGGGAACTGATCTCACAGGGAACTAGATCACACATGCCACATCTAAAAAGATTCTGCATGCCAGGGCAATTAAAACATAAAATAGTATGGGTTCTAGCATCCTGACCTGGATTTGAGTCCTAACTTTGCCACTTTTTTGAGCCCACCAAGGTGAATGTCTGTTATTTCTCAGAGGCCAGTTATTTTCATCTGCAAAATGTGTAATAATTCTCATTCTTGGGATCCCTATAAGGATTAAATGAGACAAACGTGGAAACAAACTTAACATGATGCCTGGCACATTGTACCAACTCAAGTGTTGTTTTGTTTAGTCGCTAAGTTATGTCTGATTCTTGCAAAACCCCATGGACTGTAGCCCGCCAGGCTCCTTTGTCCATGGGATTTCTCAGGTAAGGATACTGGAGTGGGTTGCCATTCTCTTCTCCAGGGTTCTTCCCAACCCAGGGATTGAGTGCACACCTCCTGCATTGCAGACGAACTCTTTACTTCTGAACCACCAGGGAAGCCCCAAAGTGTAGAAGTTTCACACAGAAGAAAGACTATTTGGGCAGGCAGGTTTTGTATGGCCACCACATCCCATTAAGTCGACTACAGCATGCTTCCCACCAGCCACTTCAGTTTCTTTCTCAGATGAAATGTAACTGAGCAGGACCCTATGGGGCCTTCCTGGAACCGGAACTGCTCCCCCCACCCCACCATGCCCCACACCATGTCTTGCATCTACCTTTCATCTGTAGAAAAACTTTAGTCCAAGAATAAATTTAATCAGAGAAGTAAGAAAAACAGAAAGAAAAACAGTCAAGCAAAACAAAGTCAAGGTCCTTTAAGTTCCTCCTCAAGGACAATAGATTATGTTCTGAGCCTTGTCATTTGAGCTGTTGTTTTGCAGACACGGAATCCTCCACCAGGTGGAAGAAGTTATCCGTATGCCCCTCGCAAGCACAGAGACCCCAGACCGGTTGGAATCAGAAGGTTGATGATATTGACTCCTGATTACCTCACCACCAACCAATCAGAAGAATGTGCACGAGCTGATCATGCGTCCCACAATCCACCTCCCTCACGCTGTCTTTAAAAACCTTTCCCTGAAGCCTTGGGGGAGTTCGAGTCTGTTAAGCACTGGCTACCCTGAATTCTTTGCTTAATGCCCTGGGATAAATGCTGAGCTTTCCTTTACCACAACTGGGGTCAGTAGGTTGGCTTTACTGCAGACAGGCAAGGGAGCCCAAGTCTGGTTCGGTAACAAAAACAGTCCTAATTAAAGGCAAGCTAGGGAATAGGATGCAAAGAGCCCTTCCTAAAATTCTTAAAACAACCAGTCCTCCCATCTGCCACCCCCACTCCCCACCCCACCCCACCCCCCACCCCCCACATACACACACAAGATCTCAGCCCAGTCCCCCAGATCTACAGGCCAAGAGGCAACGTAGATGTCTCCATGTTGGCAGCATAATAATTAGCCTATAATCAGATAATAATAATCAGTCAATTTTGATATTTTTTAAAAACGTCTTGGCCATGTTGCACTGCATGTGGGATCTTCCCTTACCAGGGATTGAACCTGTGCCCCCTGCAATGGAAGCTTGGAATCTTAACCACTGAACCACCAGGGAAGTCCCAGTATTTGGCTGTTTAATCACAGACTATAGGTTCTTTCCCTCCTATTTATCCTTGTTACCATTGTCTAATCTCAAGTCAGTTTCTGAAGGCACCAAAAATCTAAGCTGAGTCTGGAGAGATGAATGAGTTCACCAGATAAAGAGAGAATAGGTCATTCCAAGTATTTAGACAAACACAGGCAAGGTTCTGAGGCTTCCCAGGACGTGTTTTGTGGAATAATATGCACTCTGTGTGATGGAATCTAGGTTCCTGCTGAGGCACTATGGCATAATAGCTTAGCGCAGGAATTCATGGGCTACACTGCTGGATTTAAATTCCAGCTCTCTTACTTATTAGTTACTTAAGTTCTTTGTGCTTCAGCTCCTCATCTATAAAATAGAATCATGGTAATAGCCAGCTCTTAGTGTTGTTGGGATGATTACATAAATTGATACATGGAGAGAACTTAGAACAGTGATGGTATATAGTAGATGTTTCATAATTATCAGATTTACCATTCATAATTCATAGGTAAGCTTTGGAGCAGCCCACCTTTTTCTTTCACTGTTCAACCCAAGTATAGCCTGTACAAGAAACTTACTTTGACTAATTTGAAATGATTATCTGTTGCATACCACCCCAGTGTACTTCATTTCTGGATATCAACATTTTAACAGACTCATTCTCTAACACTAGCCTGGAGAATTTGTCACCTCAATAGAGAGGGAAGTTTACTGAAGAAAATTGAGGAGCTGTCTTGTGACACAATGACTCAGTTATACATTCAGCATTCAGTCAGCAAGTGTTTATTGAGCACTTATGTGACAGACATCATGTTTCACACATCTTCCCCTAAAGCCCCATGTCAGAGAATTAGGTAAAGGGTGATTGGTTTAAGGGTCTCAGAAAGACTTTTGTCTCCAACCTTTCTCCTCCTGACTACTCGAAAGATTCAGCATTGATTTCATGTCTTCAACCCCTTCTTAAGGGTGATGCATTCTAGTGGGTCAAAGTTCTAGGTTACCCAGAAAGGTCATACATTCTATATCTAATAGCAGTAAGGAATTCTTTCTGATTAACTAATCTTCTGGAGCAAATGGATCCATAAAAGGCTTTGGTGTGGCTGATAACACTGGAAATCACATGGTTTGTCAGTTTGCGCACTTTTCTCCCTTGAAGTTCTATGTCAGGCAAGGTAACAGCTAGATAATGGGACAATCTTCCCAAAACAAGACACCTAAAACATAGCAAGCATTCTTTTACATGCATAGCACAGCTTGAAGAAAAAGAAAAAAGAAAGAAAGGGAAATCTACAGGGGCAAAAGACAAACAAACATACAAAGCAAAGAACAAAGAGAAGCCTGAAAATCAGTGTTGTTTAAGTGTTTGTCCCTAAAGCCACAGGTGTCCTGAGGGTGCTGACCAGTCTTGATAATCAAAACCTGGCATAGAGCAGGACCCTCGAGGCTATGCCCTTTTTTCTGCTGTCTTGCTGTCTGAAGTGGTATCACATCATGGTTTTGACTTCCCTAGTGACTAATGATGTTAAGCGTCTTTTCATATGTATATTGGCTATTTGTATATCTTCTTCTGAAAAATGTCCATGGAATTCCTTTACCCATTGAATATATTCAACTCATAAGTTTAATATGAGTTCTTTTATTTACTGGTTGTGTTGCACTGCCGGGAGCCGTTATGGGAGGTCCCGCCCGTGACGAGGTCGTGAAGAAAATACCGGGCAGGCAAGTCCTTCCAGGACCCCATCCATGACAAGGTCACCAGGAAAAAACCTGACAGGCAAGGCCGTCTAGGATAAGGGACCCTCCAGGTTGGCCTCGGCCTCTACCCACCCTGTATCCTCCCCCCTATTCTGCTGTTGTTCTTGTTTACCCTGCTGCGGATTCTTGTGTTGCCTGCCGAGAGCTCTCCTGCTCCTCTTTCACTGAATAAAGACCAACTTAAAACCCTAATTAATAAATCTCCTGGATGCTGCTGCCCTATGAAGGGGCCAGGGATGAAGGAAATGCTTCAATTCAAACATTTTGCTGGCATTCTGGCTTGTTTGATAAATGTGTGATCTCATTGCACAAAATGCTCTTGATTGTTCTAAACATCCTAAGCACAGTACACTAACAAAAGAAACTATTAAGCATAGGCCCCTTCACCGGGTGAGAAAAGCTCCACAAACATGATAGCCACAAATGTGCCTAATAGAAAATACTTCAGATAGAGATTAGCTGGTGACTTCTTGCAGGTAGTTAACTTTAAGACTAAGAGCCTGTTTTGTGCCATATCTGCTGTTTCTGCAGTCCTTCGCATTTCTGTTCTGTAAAAATGTAATCCTATCTAGTTCCCATAGAGATGACGCTTATTAGAAAGAAAATAGATTAATTATAAGAAAAACAGGGTCGGCTACTGAAGTTGCTTAAGTCACACCAGGTGCAAGCCATAAAATGTTAGCAGGCCTGAAGGCCAAATAAGACTCTTGTGAACAAAAAAGTATGTGGGTGACATCCTGTTTCTGTTGAAGGTCAAGTTGCTATAATGTTTTGAGATGACCTGTGTGTAAGCAATATGCACTTCCCCCAAAAAAGATGTTGTTAAGGGTATAAAGGGGCCATGCAAAAATAAACTTCAGACTTAGCCCCAAGCTTTGTCTCACTCTCTCATTCACCGACGCTGTTCATCCTGAGGGTTCCCCTGGATCCTGCTGGGGCTGGACCCCCGGCACTGCACTTAATGTGGGATCTTAGTTCTCTCTTCAGGGATGGAGCCTGGGCCCTCAGCAGTGAGAGCACAGAGTCCTAACCACTGGACTACCAGGGAATTCCTTAGATTTTTTTTTTTCTTAATTTGAGCCTTACTTGTCCAAACTTTCTATGTGGGGATCCTATATAGCCTGGGGTGAGGGGGAACTCCTCCAGAGAAGCTTTGTAAAAAGCTCCTTAAAAGAAGCACCAATCCATCCCTAATTTTTGTTAATGTTCCCTCTTGTGTTTTCCCAGATCACACAGTATACATTCCACTCTCAAATTCACAGAATCAAAAATTCTCACTGGAAACTGTTTACTTAAGTCAAGAAGGCAGGTAGAGGCAAACACATATCACTGACCCCTCCCTTTGCTGATTTCTCCAGGCCCGCCCTCCCTGACGGCTTCCCTGGTGGCTCAGAGGTTAAAGCGTCTGCCCGCAATGCGGGACCTCATGCGAAGAGTTGACTCATTGGAAAAGACCCTGATGCTGGGAGGGATTGGGAGCGGGAGGAGAAGGGGACGACAGAGGATGAGATGGCTGGATGGCATCACCGACTCGATGGGCATGAGTTTGACTAAACTCCGGGAGTTGGTGGTGGACAGGGAGGCCTGGCGTGCTGCGATTCATGGGGTCGCAAAGAGCCAGACACGACTGAGGGACTGAACTGAACTGAACTGAACTGATATAGAATCTTTAAATTATACCCCTGCAAATCTATGTATCTATACATCTGTAAGATATCTAGTTCTTTGGGGAAGAATGCATAAGAGACTGTTGAAAGTGGTTTCCTTTGGAGATGGGAGATGCATAGAGCCCAGATAGGGGCTGGGAACCTTTTTTTGTTGTTGTTATTATTGAGGTACAACTACATACAATTAAATTCACCCCTTTAAAGTATACTGATGCTGGATCATATAGTAGCTCTATTTTGTTTTGTTTTGTTTTTATTACAGTATAGTTAACAATATTGTATTGGTTTCATATATACAGCAACTACGTTTGATTTCTTGAGGAACAAGCAAATTCTTTCCAGAGAAGCAACATCATTTACATTCTCACCAGTAGTTTATGAAGGTTCCTATTTCTCCAAACCCTGTCCACAATTGTTATCCTTTTTGTTTTGTTTTGTTTTAGTTTTATTGCCTCTGGATCTGAAGGTCTATGAGAAATGGCACAAATCTTGCTTTTATTTTCTTTGTATTATAGGGTCTGTGATCTCTGTGTAGGGGTCACAAGGTTAGAGGGGAAAATTGCTCTGTCTTCACCTTTTAGAATTAAGAAATCAGCTTTATCCACACTAAAAAGGGTCCCAGGGCTATTTTTAATATTTTAAAACTTCTGATATAACCCATACACTCCCTCTCATTAGGGTTCCTACGCTAACTGAAATGTCAAGTGATTTAATTTTGACTATAGAGTTATTTAAGTTTAAGAATAGAGAATGCATTTCACCCAGTAGCACAAACCTGGCATACAGTAAATGTTGAAGTGAATGAATAAATAATTATTAGTTCTCACTTGTTAATCAGAATCTCTGATTGGCAAATTTTCAGGGGGACACAAAATCAAAATGTGAATTCATAGATGAAAGATAGTTGCAGGAATCCTTGATGTGAGAAACCTGAGAAACTGCCTTTGGGGAATCCAGAAGTGTGGCCTGTTCCCAGAGTTACTCCTTGGGTAATAATGATGGGAAACTTCACTTATAAGGCCTGTACCTTCCCCTGGAGCTCGTCTCTCAGCTCATCTCTGGCCTCACCTCAGATATCCTCAACCCCTACAAGCCTCACGTCCCATAGCACCATCCACCTCCCTTCACCCCCATTGTCTTCTTCCCATCCCCTTCCCCAGGATCCAGCATAGCCTTCTGGTGTCCTAAAATGAGTTAATCTGCCAAATTCCTGCAGCTTTGTAAATGATGTCAGTTCTCGTTAGAATCCTTTTCATTCCGTATATACACGCCACTCCACTCCATCAGTATTAGTGTCCTGGGTACCACAAACTGGGTGACTTAAAACAACAGAAATTTAATCTCTCACACTTCTGGAGGCCAGAAGTCCGTAATGCAGCAGGGCCAGGCTGACTCTGAAGACTCTGAGGAGAAGACCTCTGCACCTCTTCCAGCTCTGGTAGCCCCATGCCTCCCTTGACTTGTGGTAGCACCACTCTAATCTCTGCCTCCATCTTCATATGACCATCTTCCCTCAGTCTGTCTGCATCCAAACTTTCCTTGAGTTATAAAGGACACAGTCATGTTGGAGTAGGGCCTACCCTACTTCAGTACAACCTCATCTTAATCTGGTTACATCTTCAAAGAGCCTATTTCCAAATAAGGTTACATCCATATGTCCCGGTGGTTATGATTTCAACATATATTTTGTTTATTTATTTATTTCAGCATATATTTTGGAGTGACACAATTCAACCCACAATACCAAACTAATTTATTTTTTCTGCCATTACTAGAATTAACTTTGCCCAAAATCTGTGGAGGACCGACAATGACTTCCTAGAGGTGTATTTTGTTTTTTCTCTTGGCTGCACCACATGGCTCATGGTGTTTAGCTCCCCAACCAGGGACTGAACTCAGGTCCTGAAAATGAAGTGGCCAAGCCCTAACCACAACCCTTCATGGAGGTTCTGACTCATGGCTCAGCTTCTGCCCTGGGTGTTCCCCCACCCACACACATATGACCACCAGCAAAGGTCATGCACCCAGGAAATGGCAGAAGATAGAGCAACCAGACTCAGCCTCAGCCCCTGACCCACTGAGGACCGTGTTCTTTAATCTGAGTCGCCTCAGTCCTTTGTTGAGATACTAGCCCTACCTGTCTCAGAAGGGATTCTGGTCCCCCACTCCCATTTCCTCATTTGCAAATGGATATAATACTGTTTGGATTGTGTGTGCAAGGAATATTAGAACACAGACACTTTTATGAAGTGTGGATGGGAGGGCTATTCAACAGTATGTAACAAGAACCTGAAAGAGGTATGATCTCTTGTTTTCACTCTTAGGATTTACTCTTAAGGAAATAATTGGGCAGGTGTACAAAGTCATAAAGATATTCACTGCAACTTTGTTTATAATATTGAAAAGTATAAACATCCTGTGAAAGTGAAAGTGTCAGTCACTCAGTTGTGTTGGATTCCTCAACCCCATGGACCATAGCTCACCAGGCTCCTTTGTCCATGGAATTCTCCAATCAAGAATATTGAAGTGAGCTGCCATTTCCTTCTCCAGGGGATCTTCCCAACCCAGGGATTGAATCTGCATCTCCTGCACTGCAGGCAGATTCTTTAAGATCTGAGCCACCAGGGAAGCCTTTGAATGTTGGACACATGGAGGCTATTCTGCTCTTTAGTTCAGTTCAGTTCAGTCACTCAGTCATGTCCAACTCTTTGCGACCCCATGGACTGCAGCATGCCAGGCTTCCCTGTCCATCACCAACTCCCAGAGCCTATTCAAACTCATGTCCATCACGTTGGTGATGCCATCCAACAATCTCATCCTCTGTTGTCCCCTTCTTCTCCTGCCTTCAATCTTTCCCAGCGTCAGGGTCACTTGCAATGAGTCAGTTCTTTGCATCAGGTGGCCAAAGTATTGGAGTTTCAGCTTCAGCATCAGTCTTTCCAATGAATGTTCAGGATTGATCTCCTTTAGGATGGACTGGTTGGATCTCCTTGCAGTCCAAGGGACTCTCAAGAGTCTTCTCCAACACCACAGTTCAAAAGCATTAATTCTTTGGTGCTCAGCTTTCTTTATAGTCCAACTCTCACATTCATACATGACTACTGGAAAAACCATAGCTTTGACTAGACGGACCTTTGTTGACTAGATGGACTTTTGTGTACGATCGAAATTTTCCATAACAAAAAGTTAAACAAAGAGATTTCTAATTGAATTCTGGTTTATAGGCTTTTCTAGGCACTGCAACTTCTAAGGTTATTTTGTTGAAATAATTTGAAATTATTCTATCATGAAACTGTTCCCATACCTTACCTCATGACCCAATATACCTTGAAATTTTTTCTAATGTCATCTGTTTCTCTAACTCACCCAGTTATTGTCCAGAATGAAATAAGCATGAAAGTGTTTTCACAACTAACAGTCCTCTGCATATGTAAGGGATGATTACAATTCATTTTTTCCAAAGATGTATTGTTGTGCTGTTTAGTGGAATAAGTAGGTTAAATTTTTGCCCTCAAAGAATTTATAATCTAAGATTTTACTTGATTTAAAATTACTTTTCTCAACAAAGCAGTGCAGGAAGGGATGAAGGCCATGTGTATAACTGAGGTTGAATTTGGTGCTGGAAAATTCAAGTCTCACTTGATCAACTTGTGGCAATAGGAGTTGAATCAGGGTATTAGATCCCTGGGAGTGGTGAGGGGCAGGGACCCCATAGGTTTTTTTAAATTTTTTTATTTTTTCTTTTTATTTTTTTGGCTGCACTGAGTGGCATCTTAGTTTCCTGACCAGAGATCAACACTGTGCCCCTGCAATGAAAGTGCAGAGTCTTAACCACTGGACTGCTGGTGGGAAGGGGGTGGGGTGTCCCAGGGACTCTGTCTTGTTCATTGCCTTGTTCATTGTCTCGTTCATTGCTGCGTCCCCAGCACCCAATACCACCTCAGGCACACAACATAAGGACAAAAATAACAAAACATAACTAACGTCAGTTGAGTCAAACACTGTAGAAAATGCTTTGCCTACATAATTACATTTAATCTGCAAAGCAATCCTATGGTGGCAGGTATTATTCCCGTTGAGAAAACTGAGCCTCAGAAAGATTAAGGAGCTTGTCCACAGTCATCCAGTCCCTCAGTCATGAAGCTGAGCTGCAATTCAAGTCCAGTTGTCTTGGAGGCCACTGCTTTTAACCCTGAGACATCCACATAAGAAATCCGCTCCTGTTGTGTATCTTCATGGAGGGACAGTGAGGATAACAGGCCGATGGAGCTTGGTGACGCTCACCCCCAAGATGCACCCCCAGTAGCTCTGATGCTACTGTCCTGAGCTACCGGCTGTCATGTCTTTAGTCCCTAAGTGGACCTTTGTATAGAGGAAAGAAAGCACTCCTCGCTGTGATTTTAAAAATGGAAGTCAATTAATACACATTTATATGTCAATTTCACATGAGTTTTACCAATATTGAGTACATGCGTGTTTTATATTTTAAGTTAATTTGAAAAATTTTTATTACTAATATATTTTCTTATATTACTAATATATTACTATATTAGTATATTACTAATATATTAGTATATTGCTAATATAGTATATTACCAATGTATTACTATATTAGTTATTACTATATTACTAATATATTACTAATATTATATTGCTAATATATCAATATATTACTAATATATTTTATTACTAATTAGCTCTATATTACTACAGAGCTAAAAATTTTTATTACTGATATAAATGAGCTATTTATATTACTGATATAGTGAGCTATATATATATAAAACTATATATATAAGTGAGCTATATATATAGGTTTAACTGATAAACCTTAAAGAAAATCAGAATCTTACCAACTAAAAGTATAGATATACTATCAAACTTCTAGATTTGTAATTTGACTAAGTGGGAGTAGGAAGGAGGAAGAGTGCTAAAGGCAAGTAGTTGTCTCCCAAATGCTTCACCTGATGCTAATTTCTAGTGACATTTAATAAACAGTTCTGAATAAATGGTTGTAAAAAGGAGAAAAATAATAATAAACAAAATTAAAAGTGAGCAGATAGGGAAATAGTTCATAAATACAATAAGAAAAGGCTCAATAGATCAAGGAGGGCTCAGTATATCCTTAATATGTCAATAATTTGGAAAACTGATACCAAAAATATGAAATATTTAATAGAAAAATGACAATACTGAATGAATGGATAGTTGGCTTGGAGCTACTGGAACAATGCCTCTCGTGGAACTTAGCACCTTTAATTTTATGAGAGACTGCTGGGGACCATATAAGGACAAGTGACCCTCAGGAAGGTGAGGAGAGGGAATTGATCAGAAAATGCATAACATTTAGCGGAGGGGCTGAGACCTCTTTCAGACAAGCGAGAGGGCAGGAGAGGAAGTGCTCTGGGGCCTGACAGGGTGATCGGATGTCCCAAGTTGGTGAAGGAAGCCAGAAAAATCAGAAGTATTTGGAAGCAGGAATGTGGCTTTCTACTGGAAAGGGGTTGGAGGGTGAGCTTACCCTCTGGGGAGGAAATTCAACTCTAGCAGGTGGACAGCAGTCCTGGGGAGAGTGCTTGAGGGGAGCAGGGCCAGGCTTGTCCTGCTCTGACAGGTCACGGGACACCAGCTTTGGGAGCAATTGAAACTTGGGCTCTGATGATGGCAGTAACATGTCTGGCACATGAAAATGCCTTTTCCTGGTGAGAAACCAGGTGAGGTTATATGACTCTGGGGCTTAGCAGCTACAGGATTGGTTACTGAGCTTGCTTCCAGGCCCCAGATCCTGGAATGACTTTCACTTTATGCCCTTGCCATCAGAGATCGCATAACTGAGAACTCATCCTCAGGAGATAAGGATGATTTTCACAGTACATCACTTTTGTGGGAAGGGGCTGTTCAGGTGTGCTTACCCCTGGAGCTTGGGGGGACTTCCCTCCTTTCCTGGCTTGGAAGAAGTAAGGGAGCTTCAGGCTGTGTCCACTATTATTAGGTGATCCACTAATCTAGCTAAAGAACTTCAACTTCCAGCAGTGATGAGCTCAGCACACAGTTTCAGGTACACAAAACACCAATAGTCACATGCCCCTTGATTAAGTGACCAGCACAAGGAGGCTGTGAAAGCTACACGCCCAGGCACTCCGGGTACTGGAAGTCACCCCAACAGTAATATCCACAGGCTTGGAGCCCCTGACAGTGCAAAGGTTCCTAATGTGCACACGCTTGCCCTGATGTATACACACCCATTTGGTGTGCACACTCAGATCACCCTGGACTCTACATCCTGCCACACACCAAGCTTATTCTTTTGCGTAGCCCCCATGTTGAGCAAATCCCAAAGCTGCTTGGTTCCTTTACTATGAAAGGAGATTGTCCACATCCCTCTCCTCTTCTTTCTCCTTGACTTTTCTGTTTAGCAGAGAGAGAAGAGGCAGGGGACAGCTATGAATTCATTCCAGAAGCCTGGGAACGGGAGGCTCCAGGACCTCTTGAAAACACTCCATTGTAGAATGTAATCAGCTGGAAGGAACATTACAGAGCTCAGTCCATTTGTTTTATTGGTGAAGACCCTTAAGCCGGAAGAAGAAAGAGATTGCTCTGGCTGAGGGGGCTGAGCCTGAGTTTGGTGATGTGGGTGGGATGGGCAGAGAGAGTACAGGTTCAGTTTAGCTAAAGGGTTCGGTGAGCTCAGGAGACTTACTGACCTTTAGTGCTTCCACATGATAGGAGATTGATCAACAGATAACCCCTGAGTATCTGGTTTATACAAGGCATAGACAAAGGAGATGATATATCCTCTTTAAGTCTTAAAAAAACTCTTTCCCTCAAAGTGGTTACAATCTAACAGCAGAAATAAATGAATAAGTAAAATATCTGTGACAATTTTTAGGAACGGTACACTAAATTCTTTAGACAGAACATGCTTACGCTTATCAACTAAGAAGCATAAACACTGGATGCTATGACATCAGTAAGCAATACTTGAATACGCAAAAAAAAAAAAAAAAAAAAACCCAGGTGTGGGGGTCTGGTGAGGTTTCCAGAGACAAAGAGAGAGGAGCTGGGAGCCTGAGATAGTGAGTAGTTTTAGTTACTTTTCAGGATCCGTCAGGCCAGGGGGTCAGTGAGGGGCAGGCTCAGGAGGGACTGGGCCATAACGCTGAGGGGAAGAGAGGGGCGGATTCTGGCTGGACACTGTTTCCCCAGCTTAGCTGGGATAAGAGGCAGCAGGGCAGCTCTCACCCTCTTTAATAGCTGACTTGGAGCAGAGCCGAGGAGTTAGTCGGCTGGCAGCCGAAATGGCTGGGCATCTGTGTCTGGGGGAAAGGTGCCAGCCAGCCAGGAAAGGGGAGAATATACCCACATGTGTACATATATGTCAATATGGGGCATGTGTATATAGGTCACCCACCAGAGGGGGAAGTGGTATTGTAACTATGAAAGAAAACAGCACAGAAACCAGGAGAACCCCACTGCCTCCCAAGCTGTCTGTGCCAACTGCCACCTCCGTGGTAAGACGGCAGGATACCTGGCGCCTCCTGTAGCTCCCGCAGCCACTTGTCAGGTGGCAGAAAGCTCACTCCACGCCTGGCTTGGTCACAGCTGGCCTGGGCTTCCCTGCTTTCAAGGAGCCCACTCTGCTTACGAGCCAAGAGGACAGGAGGGGAAAAGACTTATCTAGGTCTTCACATTTAATCATTTTAGGATTCTATGAAGGAGGGAGAGAGAGCTAAGTCAATACTCAGATTTATCCCAGATTCTTAGATGGGCATAATTTGGTAGAGAGCACAGAAAGAGCAAACTTTCTTAAATACATGTTTTGAGTGTTTCCTCTTTGATTCTTATTACCTGCAGAAGAGAGGACTAGGCCATCCACAAGCTTTTATTGAGATGAGGAACCCAGGTTCTTCACCCTAAAATTTTCCTAAACTTTTTCATTAACATACTTTTTCAAAACATTCATTGAATTATTATTATTATTACAATATATGATGATAGTAGAAAATTGGAAACTGTAGGGGATTATAAAATGAATCCATAATCTATCTTCCACCCACAGATCTTCCACAGACTCTCAACATGCCTTCCACACAATGCCCCCATCACATTAAAATGCACCCATAGCCCACATCAACAGTTATCCAGTTGAGATGAAATTGTCTAGCTGAGATAATATTATATTTTGGAGACTTTTGATTAAATGTTTAGTCATCTTAATTTTGCCTTTAAAAATTTTTGAAGCCAATATATTGTGTTTTCCATATCTGATTTTTTTTTTAAATAGAGCTCTTAGATGTATTGGGAAGATAGCTCCCCGCCACTTGCCTAAACTTATCTGAAGATTTATTTTCAAAGTTATAAACTCAAGAAGGACACTGTTTTCAAGAAGCATAAAGTTTGCTCTTCAATGGCCAGCCTAACAGTAAAACGCTTGCATGCTAAGGTCACTTAAGTTGTGCCCGACTCTTTGTGACCCCATGGACTGTAGCCTGTCAGCTTCTTCTGTCCATGGAAGTCTCCAGGCAAGAAGACTGGAGTGAATAGCCATTCTCTTCTCCAGGGGATCTTCCTAATCCAAAGATCAAACCCTGGTCTCCTGCATTGCAGGCAGATTCTTTACCATCTGAGCCACCAGGGAAGAAGGAAATGGCTATCCACTCCAGTATTCTTGCCTGGAGAATTTTATGGGCAGAGGAGCCTGGTGGGCTATAGTCCATGGGGTGGCAGGGTCAGACACAACTGAGTGACTAACACTTTTAAAATGCTTGCGCCAGAAATAAGTTGTCAATACACTTCTGTACGATGTTATAATCTCCTGGAGATCCACAGAACACTTCCTGAGGAGATGCTTACCCGTAACAGACTCCATAGCAAGTTTTAGTGAGTTTCAGGTCACATTAAGGGGATAACATCTTCACAGAAAGAGATTTAAACTATTCTTCTCTCACAGGCTGAAAGGGTGAGAGCTTCCATTAAAGAGTGTGAGCACATTTCGTTCCTTTTCATTCAGTGTGAGTCCTGTCCAAGGACGCGTACCTCCCAGGCTGCCTTTGTTGTTTCCACAGAGCTGAAACCCAGAGCTGGTCACAGGTCAAGCACAGCCAGCAAACCACCCATCTGAAATACTGTTGAGTTTTTATATAGTCTATGGGTCCCAGGAACTGTGCCTGTTGTGACTAATGGATAAAAGGTTCTGCCTAGTGAAAAATAACGTTACTGTTAGTATTTAAGAGTATATCCTACCAGGACCTCAATATATATAAATTTTTCACAGTCAACTTATATCGCCCATATAGTTTTGTGTATTTTTTTTTCCTGGCAGTGCAGCATGTCTGACCAGGGATCAAACCCGTGCCTCTTACAGTGGAAACTTGGAGTCTTAACCACTGGACCACCAGGGAGGTCTCTGGCCCATATAGTTTTAAATACTGTTTTTACTCTGCGTGATTCATCCAGCATTTCCCAAGTGGAGACTGAAGACAGAGGACTATTGTGCCTTTAAGACTCTCTCTCTCATACACACAGACACACACACACACACTGTCTAGGCTGTAGCCTCTAAGTGCAGGTTCTGTAACCACAAACATCTGAGGTAGCAAGGCATAGAGATGGTTCATGTCTATCAGACCTGCATTTCACAGAAGGGGAAACTGAGGCCTGGAGAAGTGACTTGCCCCAGATCAGTGGGTAGTTAGTGCCAGAAGCAGACTCAGGGTAAGATCCCAGGCCCAGATAGGGCTGAAGAAGTTCTGCCTTGCCATGGCCTTCCCACCCCTGACAGCTGCCAGGGCTCTTTACCCGATTTCCCCATCCAAACTCACTTGGCTGTTTTCCCCTTATTGTGTCGTTGTCACAATGTTGCACAAGCAATTAATTTATAAATTAATAAAGCTCATAGCCATATCACCCAGAAATGATTGTTGTTAAAATGCTGCTGCACAATAAATACAAATATATAGAACCAATAGTTGAGCAGCTGTTCTTTTAAAAAAAATATGAAACAGCTCAGGCACAAAAATTATTATCCATTCATTCAATAAGGTCATTCATTTGTTGAGAACCTACTATATGCTGGGCACTGTTCTAGGTTTGGGATAGAGTAATTGACAAAGTAGTCCAAGGTCTTGTCCTCAAGGAGTTACCTTCCAGTGAAGGAAGATAGATGATTCATTTTATAAATATAAATATAAAATAGGTTTGATGGTGTTGGTTACTATGAAGAGGAAATGAAGCAGAGTAAGGGAGATGGAAAGGGTGAGGGGGATGTCATTTTGTGTAGGGAAATTAGGAAGGCCTCCCTGAGAAATGATATTCATTCATTCATCCATCCATACACTCAATGGTTACTCATTACTGAGGAAACAGCAGAAAATGAGACATTTCAGGCTGGGCCACGTCACTGCAGACACCTGCTCTATTCTATCCAAGGGCTTGAAGACTGAATTACTCAGGAAGGGGAGGTTGAGGAAGAGTCACGTTACTAACATTTTGATAAAGACTTCAAAGGTCTAAAATTAACCAGTATCTACCTTCCTCCCTCAAAAGAATACATGTTCAATTTTCTCTGCTCACTGTTCCCATCTTAAATCTTTACCATTTTTTTTTTAAAGTTCACCTTGTTTTCTTTACTTTGCCAAGGTAATCGTTATTATTAAAAATGGTTTCAAGTAGTCGATTTATTTAGATCTATTCATATGGTTTCTAAATGTTTACTCACTTTTTCTTGCATCTTACTATTTCCTTCTAAGTTCAGTTTTCGTCTTAGGTTCATGCTTCCTTAATAAGGGTCTATAAGGAATTGCCTGGTGATCAAATGGTTAGGACTCCACACTTTCACTGCCAAGGGATCTGGTGGTGAAGCCAAAATAAATACACAAGTTAAAAATTTTTTTGAAGGCTCTATAATGGTTAGTTCAGTTTTTGTTTGTCATCTGAAGATGAAGATGTCTTTTTTAAATTAAAAAAATTTATATTTAAATTATAACATAAAAATATTTAAAAGTTACTTTCTACTTACATTTATTACAAAATATTGGCTGTATTCCCCAAGTTGTACACGACATACTTGAGCTTGTCTTACACCCAATAGTTTGTGATCCCACTTCCCACCCCTTATATTGCTCCCCTCACTGGTAACTACTAGTTTGTTCTCTATATCTGAGTCTATGGAGGTGTCTTTGTTCTTCTTTTTAAAGAATAAAATCTACTATCCAGATGTAATTCACATACCCAAATTCACCATTTAGAGTGTGTAATTCCGTGGTTTACAGAGTTGTGCAACAACACCACTGCCTAAGTTTAGAACATTTTCATCATCCCTGAAAAGTTGCCACTCCCCTTTCCCTTCTCTCTCCAGTCCCCGGCAACCACTAACCTACTTTCTGTCTCTGCGGATTTGTCTACTCTGGACATTGCTTGCAAATGGAATCACATAATATGCGTTCTTTTGCGTCTGACTTCTTCACATAGCATAACATTTTCAAGGTTCATCCATCTTGTAGCCTGTATTAGTGCTTCATTTTATGACTAAATAATATGCCATTGTACCACATTTTGTTTACCTGTTCATCAGCTGATGTACATTTGAGTTGTTCCCATTGTTTACCTACTACAAATAATGCTGCTTGTGTACAAGTTTTTGTGTGAACCCATGTCTTCAATTCTGCTGGGTAGTGGAATTAATGGGTCACATGATAGCTTTATGTTTAACTTTTTGGGGAACTCTCAAACTTTTCAACCGCAACTGCACAATTTTACATTCCCAAGAGCAATATATAAGCATTCCACTTTCTTCACATCCTCATCAACATTTTTATTTTCCTTAATACATTTAAATGTGTGTGTGTGTGTGTGTTTCATTGAATATTCATTGGAAGGACTGATGTTGAAGCTGAAGCTCCAATACTTTAGCCATCTGATGCAAAGAATTGACTCACTGGAAAAGACCCTGATGCTGGGAAAGATTGAAGGCAGGAAAAGTGGATGACAGAGGATGAGATGGTTGGAAGGCATCACTGACTCGATGGACATGAGTTTGAGCAAGCTCCAGGAGTTGGTGATGGACAGGGAAGCCTGCCAGCTGCACTCAATATGTCAGCAAATTTGGAAAACTCAGTAATGGCCGCAATTTTCAATTCCAATCCCAAAGAATGACAATGGCAAAGAGTGTTCAAACTACTGTACAATTGCCCTCATTTCACATTCTAGTAAAGTAATGCTCAAAATCCTTCAAGCTAGGCCTTAGCAGTATGTGAACCATGAGCATCCAGATGTACAAGCTGGGTTTAGAAAAGGTAGAAGAACCAGAGATCAAATTGCCAACATTCAGTGGATCATAGAGAAAGCTAGGAAATTCCAGAAAAAAAAATCTACTTTTGCTTCATTGACTACACTAGAGCCTTTGACTGTGTGGATTACAACAAACTGGAAAATTCTTTTTTTTTTTTTTTGGAAAATTCTTAAAGATGTTGGAATACCGTCTTACCTGCCTCCTGAGAAGCCTGTATGCAGGTCAAGAAGCAACAGTCAGAACCAGACATGGAACAACTGACTGGTTCCAAATTGGGAAAGGAGTACATCAAGGCTGTATATTGTTATCCTGCTTATTTAACTTCTACGCAGAGTACATCAGTTTGGAAAACTCAGCAGTGGCCACAGGACTGGAAAAGATCAGCTTTCATTCCAATCCCAAAGAAAGGCAATGACAAAGAATGCTCAAACTACAACACAATTGCACTTATCTTACATGCTAGTAAAGTAATGCTCAAAATTCTCCAAGCCAGGCTTCAGCAATACGTGAACCGTGAATTTCCAGATGTTCAAGCTGGTTTTAGAAAAGGCAGAGGAACCAGAGATTAAATTGCCAACATCCACTGGATCATCAAAAAAGCAAACGAGTTCCAGAAAAACATCTATTTCTGCTTTATTGACTATGCCAAAGCCTTCGATTGTGTGGATCACAATAAACTGTGGAAAATTCTGAAAGAGAGGGGAATATCAGACCACCTGACCTGCCTCTTGAGAAACCTGTATGCAGGTCAGGAAGCAACAGTTAGAACTGGACATAGAACAACAGACTGGTTCCAAATAGGAAAAGGAGTACATCAAGGCTGTATATTGTCACCCTGCTTATTTAACTTATATGCAGAGTACATCATGAGAAACGCTGGGCTGGAGGAAGCACAAGCTGGAATCAAGATTGCCGGGAGAAATATCAATAACCTCAGATATGCAGATAACACCACCCTTATGGCAGAAAGTGAAGAGGGACTAAAGAGCCTCTTGATGAAAGTGAAAGAGGAGAGTGAAAAAGCTGGCTTAAAGCTCAACATTCAGAAAACTAAGATCATGGCATCTGGTCCCATCACTTCATGGGAAATAGATGGGGAAACAGTGGAAACAGTGTCAGACTTTATTTTTTGGGGGTCCGAAATCACTGCAGATGGTGACTGCAGCCATGAAATTAAAAGACGCTTACTCCTTGGAAGGAAAGTTATGACCAACCTAGACAGTATATTAAAAAGCAGAGACATTACTTTGCCCACAGAGGTCCATCAAGGCTATGGTTTTTCCAGTGGTCATGTATGGATGTGAGAGTTGGATGGTGAAGAAAGCTGAGCGCTGAAGAATTGATGCTTTTGAACTGTGGTGTTGGAGAAGAATCTTGAGAGTCCCCTGGACTGCAAGGAGATCCAACCAGTCCATCCTAAAGGAGATCAGTCCTGCGTGTTCATTGGAAGGACTGATGTTGAAGCTGAAACTCCAACACTTTGGCCACCTCATTCGAAGAGTTGACTCATTGGAAAAGACCCTGATGCTGGGAGGGATTAGGGGCAGGAGGAGAAGGGGACAACAGAGGATGAGATGGCTGGATGGCATCACCGACTCAATGGACATGGGTTTGGGTAGACTCCAGGAGTTGGTGATGTACAGGGAGGCCTGGCGTCCTGCAATTCATGGGGTCGTAAAGAGTCAGACATGACTGAGGGACTGAACTGAGCTGAACTGAACTGAGTACATCATGTGAAATGCCAGGCTGGATGAATCACAAACTGGAATCAAGATTGCTGGGAAATATTAACATCCTCAGATTGCAGATGAAACCACTCTAATGGCTGGAAATGAAGAATAAAAGAGACTCTTGATGAAGGTGAAAGAAGAGAGTGAAAAAGCTGGCTTAAAACTCAATATTCAAAAAACTAAGATAATGACATCTGGTCCTATCACTTCGTGGCATATAGAAGGAGAAAAAGTGGAAACAGTGACAGATTTTAGTTTCTTGGGCTCCAAAATCACTGCAGATGGTAACTGCAGCCATGAAATTAAAAGACGCTTGCTGGAGAAGGAAATGGCAACCCCCTCCAGTATTCTTGCCTAAAAAATCCCATGGACAGAGGAACCTGGTGGGCTACAGTCCATGGGGTCACAAAGAATCTGACACAACTTAGTGACTGAGCACGGACACATATAACTGAATCACTCTTCTGTATACCAGAACCTAACACAACATTGTAAAGCAGCTACACTGTAATAAATATAACAAGCAAATTTTAAAAAAATAAATAAAGATGCTTGCTCCTTGGAAGGAAAGCTATGACAAACCTAGAGAGCATCGTAGAAAGCAGAGACATCACTTTGCTGATAAAGGTTGATATAGTCAAATCTATGGTTTTTCTAGTAGTCATGCTTGGATATGAGAGTTGGACCATGAAGAAAACTAAGTGCCAAAGAACTGATGCCTCTGAATTGTAGTATTGGAGAAGACTCTTGATAGTTCCTTGGACTGCAAGATCAAACCAGTCAATCTTAAAAGAAATCAACTCTGAATATTCATTGGAAGGACTGATGCTGAAGCTGAAGCTCTAATACTTTGGCCACCTGATGTGAACAGCCAACTCATTGGAAAAGACCCTGATACTGGGAGATTGAAGGCAGGAGGAGAAGGGGGCAACAGAGGATGAGATGGTTGGACCACACCACTGACTCAATGGACATGAGTTTGAGCAACCTCTGGGAGATGGTGAAGGACAGGGAAGCCTGGTGTGCTCCGGTCCATGGGGTCACAAAGAGTTGGACATGATTTAGTTACTGAACAAAAACAACAACAGAAGCTAATTAGATTAATAAATACCACACATTTTGCCCTAATCTATACCAAGTACTTTACACCCATTATTTAATCTTCATAACAACCTTACTCGGTACAAACTATTACTATTTCCATTTTACAAATGAAGAGACTGAAGCAAGCAAAGCCCAAGGAGAATAGCTAGCAAATCGCAGAGCAGTATTCAAATTCAAGTCGGACTGATTTTTAACCACAACCCTACCCATGCCTTGGGTTGCTACTTAAGTCTTATTTACCCAACCAGGTGACAAGAACTTGCCTTTCTCGTTTTAGTAAAAAGAGCTAAGATTTATTAATCATCTACTACATGACACATACTTTACATGTATTAGTTCAAATCCTCATAACTCTGTTTCATATATTATTTCCCTCATGTTACAGATTAGGAGATTAGGGCTCAAAAGGATTAACTAACTTGGCCTGCAGATACAACCAACAAGAATCTTGATATAGATAGGCCCAATACCTACCCAGAGATGAGGAGATGATGTAGAAGAATATTTGTAATTGATAAATGAGAAAGCACAGGACTATACTCACCCAAACGCTGGTTTTCTGCATCTAGCATGATGTTTGCACAGTGGCAGTAAATATGGGAAAGGGAACTGTCAGCTGCCTATCTCTTCCTTCGAGCTCTATGAGAATAAACTTTTAGACTTGACAATAAGCAGAACCCAAAGGGTTATTGCGGAATTCCTGTGTTGCCTCACTGAACATAGGCAACTGCGACCAAAGGCTCTCACTGGGAATTTTGTGGTAGAGGATACAAATAATTTTAACACGTACAGCATGTTTTCCATGTACCAGGCAGCATTCTCAGTGCTTCATGTGATTTAACTCATTTAATTTCCAGGTAAGGACTGTTAACCTCCCATATCACAGCTGAGAAACTGAAGTGTCTAAAGGTTAAAGGATTTGCCCGAGTCCCCTAACTAGCAAGGGTGGGGGACACTCTGTAGCGTGGTTTCAGAGCTGGAAAGAGAGAAAGAGAAGTCGCTCAATCGTGTCCAACTCTTTGCGACCCGATGGACTGTAGCCTATCGGACTCCTCTGTCCATGGGATTTTCCTTGCAAGAATACTGGAGTGGGTTGCTATTTCCTTCTCCAGGCAATCTTCCCGACCCAGGAATAGAACCCGAGTCTCTGCATTGCAGGCAGACGCTTTACCATCTGAGCTACCAGGGAACTCAGCTGGTAATGAATCCGCCTGCAATGCAGGAGACTCGGGTTCGATTCCTGGGTCGGGAAGAACTGCTGGAGAAGGGATAGACTACCCACTCCAGTATATTTGGGCTTCCCTTGTGGCTTAGCTGGTAAAGAATCTGCCCACAATGCGGGAGACTGGGATTCGATTCCTGGGTTGGGAAGATCCCCTGGAGAAGGAAAAGGCTACCCACTCCAGTATTCTGGCCTGGAGAATTCCATGAACTCTATAGTTCATGGGGTCGCAAAAAAGTTGGACATGACCGGAAAAGGTATATATACCAAAACATTTGAGGGCTTCCCTCATAGCTCAGAGCTGGAGCCCCTCCTGAATAACAGTGCAAGAGAACAGTCACTTGAGTCCAGCGAAAATAGAGACGAAACTCTAGTTAATGAAGCACCAAAAATTCCTGCGATCTGAGTAGAAAAGTTAATTTCACAGTGCCTGCCTGCCTGCCAGCACGTCTCCCATCTCCAACGTTCCCCCTTCCCGACGGCCTTTCCCGCCTCTCCTCCTCTGACAGCAGATGGAGCCGGGTTAGTAGGTGAAAGGTCGCAGCCGGGGTTCCGCAACTCCCGGTTGGTCCAGCCTCTTTTCCGCGGAACCGAGGGAGCGCCTGGATTGCCGCTCGTCCAGTCCAGGCAAGCGGAGCCGGCAGTCCTAAAGCTCCGGGGACCTGCTAGAGTCACCAACTCGGAGCTTTGCCCCCCTCCCCTCCCCACGAGGAAGGCAGAGAAACCACCCACGGCCTTCCTTCCACGGCGTGGACATTCCCTCCCAGGGGCCTCCCCACTCCCAGCTTGTCCCCAGCAATTTATTTCCCGAGATCCGCCATTGGGTGCCCTCACGACACCCAGTGACTTGGCGGGGTGGGGGTGGGGGGACAGGGATGAGGTTTGGGAGCACCTTGGGAGGGTGTTGCTTAATGAGGCTTCTCAGCCCCCAATCTGGGCGTAAGTCTAGACTGTGGGAGCTTCCCTCGTAACTCAGTCGGTAAAGAATCTGCCTGCAATGCAAAAGATCCAGGTTCGATTCCTGGATCGGGAAGATCGCGGGGAGAAGGAAATGGTAACCCACTCCAGTATTCTTGCCTGGAGAATCCCATGGACAGAGGAGCCTGGCAGGCTACAGTCCATGGGGTCGCAAGAGTCGGACACGACTTAGGGACTAAACCATCACCTAGACTGTGACCCCCTAGGACTTTCGTTCATCCTCAGACTTCGTTCCGTGGCCACATTGTACACGAGGAATCTGACATCCATTGCCTGCCAAGGGACTCGGTCACATGCACAGACACCAAAGCCAGGTGTGTATTCCACATTTTGGTGCTGCGACAAACTCTCATGGAAGGCAGGGTTTATAATGTAAAAAGATGCCATTCCAGAGATACCAATGGCAAAGGAAACCTAAGGACTCGGAATAGGGACCGGGTGGGGGGATGGGGGGCGTTTGGAATCCTGTTACCTCTAAGAAGTGAAACAGTGTCAACTTTTCCGTTCCTGAATGAAGGAAACAGGCAGTAGCGTGGGGGCAGCGGTGGAGCGAGGGCCTGAGGCCCTCTGACAATCTGTGCTTTGCTGAAATCTGAGGCGAAGAAGGCACCCCCAGCCGCCCGCTGGACCTCATCCCAGGCAGTGAGCGAGCCCTTGGATTGCACCATTATAGGTGTGTGTTCTCCATCGACGTGGTATGCGGGAATAATGACTTTCTAACTCCATCAAACGCTTCCTGCAGCTAGAAAAGGCACTTGAAGTTAATATACACGCCTGCTGCCATGGCCACCTCAGTGACTCAGAGCCGCAGGCGTGTGTCTCTAGAAACGGCCCTGACCGAAGCTGCTGAGAACTGCCGGGAACCCCAGCCCGCCCTCGCCTCGGGGCGGGGCCGCGGGCTGGCGTCAGGGCTCCAGTGCGCGCGCGCGGGCTCCAGGCAGCACCGCGGCTATAAATGGGCGGCGTGGCCGTGGCTCAGAGTTTCGCTGCAAACTGCGCTTTTACCTGCTGAGAGGCGTCTGGATTGACATCTCGTGGGCTGACTTTCCTTCCGACTCCCCGCGACCCATTATTACAGCACGCGGGCCGCGCCTGGCCCTTCCTCCTGGAGGTGAGCGGCTCTGTAGGCTTCCCGGCTCCCCGCCCCCAACCCCTGGGCTGCGTGCCCCGCGGGCCTCCTGGCGTTCCCCTGCCTGGGACTGTGCTCTGGGGAGCGTCCCTTCTCGTCCCCACCTGGGGCCCCACTGAGCCACCCCGCCCAGCTTTCTCCAGGGGTGGCCCTAACTAGGATCCGTGTGCCCACCCCATGCCGTGCCCATCCGGAGCACACCTAGCATCTCCTTCCTGTTGCTTGTAGGAACTGCCCGTTTTCTTGCCTGTCCCCGCTCCCCCGCTAAACTGGAAGGCGCATGAGGTCCGGCTTCCTGTCTGCAGGGCCTCGAGTGGCTTTGGTGCCATCCAGGGTGCCTAACACGTTTGGGTGTTAAAGGCGTACTTGTTAAATAAGTGAACTTGATACATTTTACTGTTAGGATTATTTAGACTTTTTAAAAGTTTATGATTAATTCACACCTGACAGATATGTGAAGGAGATTTCCAGGCAGGTTGCTTTTGCTTTCTCTAGGACATGTTCTTATATTCCCACAATCGACCCCTCGCAACCTTCCCCCCCAAAATAGAACTGGGTTTTTACATCAGGAAGGTTTGTGATCCCTGGACTGTGGAACAGGGATTCTCTATACCTGAAAGCAGAAGTAAAAGTTGTTTTTTTTTTTTTTTTCTTCTGACTTAAAGATTTACTTGTTTTATTAGGTACTTAGACAAAAGCTGATGAACTGGATTTAATACGTGGTCTCTTAATCAGATGTTCTACTGTTGTTGTTGTTTTCATTTATTTTTATTAGTTGGAGGCTAATTACTTTACAATATTGTAAAGTTTTAAGGAATGCTCTTGAATTAGTCCAAGAAGCTGAGTCGTTCCACAGCCAGGTGGGAGCCGCGGCGTTTACAGTGTAAATTTACTTGGAGATTCTGCCCTGGCCCCTGCCTCCCTGACTGGCTGGCCGCCTGCTTAGCTCCAGGGTCAAGGTCAGAGACACGCATATCCCAGAAGGCTGGAGATAAACTTCGCCTCTCTCTCTTCTCAGGATCCGGAGGCCTTTCCGAAGCAGAAGGCAGCTCTGCTGTTCCACAAAGGAGTGGAATCCTTGAAGCTATGAAGCACATGTTGAACCTCTATCTCTTAGGTGGGGTGCTGACCCTGCTCTCCATCTTCATTAGACTGATGGAGTCCCTGGAGGGCTTACTGGAGAGCCCGTCTCCTGGGAGCTCCTGGGCCACCAGAGGTCAGCTTGCCAACACAGAGCCAAGAGCCTTCCAGACTATCCATCCAGAGGGGTGTGATAAGACCTCCCTCCACCGGTTATAACCTTGGGACAGTCTCAAATACTGCCAGCTCTACCAGTTCCCGGGCAGGCAAGCTCCACATCAGTGTTATCAGAGAACTAACTGTTAACTAGGCCCTCGAAGGACCTCATTTGAATACTCCTTGTTCTGGAAAAAGCCTGTTTAATCACAGATCTTAGTGGGTGGCCTGTGGCTGTGGAATGGAGTGATCTCACTCTCCTCCCCAGGCTGCCGTATGCTTGGCTGTCCTGAGCAGCCTGACTTTGTCTTCTCTTAGATGAGGACTTGTGCTGCAACTTCAGCTGTTGGGAGATGGTCTTAGTTTCAATCCTACTTTCTAAGCATCTGCCAAGAATTCTTTTGGACTTGGGCGTCTTATGGTCAGTTTACTTGGTATTCAGCTTTTTTCCCATGAGAGCTCCTCTATGTGCAGATGACAGTTAAGAGTTGTGTGGGTTGGCTGTAGAAAGGGGGAAGGTGGAGTCTTATGTGTCCCGTTCTCATTTTTACATTTTTTAAAGTTCTTCCAACTTAGCGAGTATGTGTGTGTGTGTATTGGTCTGAAGTGGGCGGGGGAATGACAGGGCCTGCTTGGGACAAGGGCATTTTGGCCACCATGTGGCTTAAATAAGTTTTTCTAATGAAATAAAGTTGAATGTATATTTCCACTCTGTGTCTTGTTGACTCCTGCCCTTGAAATTAGTAATAGGGAAGGGTTTTAATGCGCACATCTGAGGTTTCACATCTTAAAGCATGGGAGCAGAAAAGTATGTAAAACACTTTGTTTAAAACATAAGGTAAATAAACCTTTGAATGTGGAGGCAGGCGCACTTGGGGCTGCCCTGTATCAACCAGTTGTCCCAGCCTAGGCCAAGGCTATTAGAGTTTCCTCTTGACACTATCCATCTCTAAAGAAAAAGAAAAATGATCCTTTCTGACAACCCTTCAGCTTCAGTCCCTGGAGAAGACTTGAGCCCAGTAGGCGTTTTTTTCTGTGTTCTTATCTACTCAATTCTGATTGTTCTCCAGGTCAGCTGGTGAAATGTCTGTGCCTCATTGATTATTTCTGGTCTCCCAGACCTAACACCTTGGACTTTCCAGAAAAATGGAGATTCCCCCCCCCTCCCCACCTTGAATTCCCTCCTTCATCCCCACTCAATATTGAAGCATATTCATTCCTCTGAGTATGGTAATTAACACACTCATCTTGGTGCACACATCCTTTTGTATATGGTGAGTTTGATTTACTTTTGCTAAAGGGTAAGAATGGTGCATGGTGTCCTCTGCTAAACCAGTTTTACTTTCTGAGTGTTCTTTATTTTTGGCTGTGCTGGGTCTTTGCAGCTGTGTGGGCTCCTTGAGGAGAGTGGGGGCTGCTTCTAGTTGAAGTACGTGGACTTCTTATACTGTAGTGGCTTCTCTTTTGGGGGAGCACAGGCTTTAGGGCACATAGACTTCAGTAGTTGTGGCTCCTGGGCTCTAGATCACAAGCTCAATAGTTCTGTGGGCTTAATTGCTCCTCAGCATGTGGGATCTTCCTGGATCAGATATCAAACCCATGTCTCCAGCATTGGTAGGCGGATTCTTTTTCACTGAGCCACCACAGAAGCCCTCTTCCTGAGTGTTCTTAAACTCAAGTGCCACTGCCCCAGACTTCCCTGGTGGCTCAGATGGTAAAGAATCTGAGTTCAATCCCTGGGTTGGGATGATCCCCTGGAGAAGGGAATGGCAACCCACTCCAGTATTCTTGCCTAGAGAATAACATGGACAGAGGAGCCTGGCTACAGTCCATGGGGTCACAAAGAGTCAAACACTGAGTGGCTAACACATAGCCCAGAAACCAGTGGTTTGGGCATCATTTTTATTTATTGTGCTGTGATAATTCTTAGTGCTGTTGGCAAGTATTTCCAGCTGCTTACCTTCTTGGCACATGATAAAAGATTGTACTCTTTGGTCTTTTGTGATTGGCTGGGCTTATGTGACTTGTCTTGGTAGCAGAGTACTCTCAGAAATATAGTTGGCTTTTTATCTCTGATTTCAGGCAGTTTCATGCCATAGCTACTCTTTTCTAGACATTTTTCTTAGATTTGGTGTCTCTTCTCATTCTCATGCCTCTTCAACTATTTTGGGGCATTTTGATCTTTTGGTTGGAGACCTGCACCTGAAGTCTCTTTCCCAAGCAGTTTAGCTTAATGGAAATGGTTTACTGAGTGCCACAAATTAAAGAAGGTCTTGGCTCTAAAACAATTTAAACTACTCGGAGGTTTCAACAGAGATGTGATGAGTAGGGTCAACAGCTGTCCCTGTGCCTGTGTTTCCTTGGTTGCCAGGTTTTCAGTGTTAAGAACTGGGATGGTTCTGGTCAAACCAGGACTGTTGGTTAGCATACCAACAAAGCTGAGTTTGAAGTCTCTTTTGAGTGATTTTTGTCACTCCAGGCATCTCCATTTTATCTCTTAATCTTAGGGATGCCCTGGAGGAGGAAATGGCCACTCACAATACCCAAGGTATTCTTGCCTGGGAAATCCCATGGACAGGAGCCTGGTAGGGCTGCAGCCCACAGTGTCGCAGTCAGACACGACTGAGCAACTGAGCACACACTTAGGGATGAGAAGCAGTTGCTTCTGTGAACCCTTGTGCCATCCATGGTGTCTCTTGATCTCTTTATCTTCTTGCAAGCTGGCCAGTTCTCTTCTGAACTCATCCTGGGGTGCTTTGTCAGTGACAGCCAACTGTATCCAATTTCTGCTGCTAAAATTCTATTCTCTTGACTCTCCTAGCTTATTAGGTAGATTATTAAAGTATAACATCTAAGTTACTGCAGGCCACAATTTTACCAAATGCATTGCTGCTATATAACATGAATTGCTGACCTTCCAGCCTCCAGTAAGATTTCTTTGCTGCCCTCCACATTAGTTATTCACACATATTAAGTGTTTCTTTTTAAATAATCTGTAACACCTCCCTCTAGATTCTGATTTCTTTATTAGTCAGGACAAATTAGGTTGTACTGCAGCAACCACCCTGAAAACTTTGCAGCTTAAAACAGAACAATGGCTTAAGGATGTCTTCCCAAGAAGCAGAATTAAGAGCTAATCAAGAACCATTCCCTTTGCTCCAGGTAAGGGACTGTCATCACATCTACACAGTGGAACATCACAGTCACTAGGTTGTTGTGTCTTCCCTTTGTCCCCACTCCCCTGACTGCATTTATCCTGTCCCTGTTCCACCAGAGTACATTAGATGTGTGACACATGGCTTGTTTTAGTTTATCATTCTCTAGCTCAAGCCATATCTGAAACTGTCAATAGCAATTATTGTGCATCAGGCAGATTCTTGAATTTGAACTTGAATTTGATGTTGTGACTGAAGGGAATTCTTGGGTTGTTTCCTTTGTGGGGGAACATACAGTGAATGTGTTCTACCTACAGGAGAAATACTGAGCTGAAGGATTATTGATTAGGAGGGTTATCAGTAGTCATTTGTTCAGTCACTAAGTCATGTCTGATTCTTTGTGACTCCATGGACTGCAACACGCCAGGCTTCCCTGTCCTTCACTAACTCCTGGAGTTTGCTCAGACTCATGTCCGTTGAGTTGATGATGCCATCCAACCATCTCATCCTCTGTTGCACCCTTCTCCTCCTAGCCTCAGTCTTTCCCAGCATCAGGGTCTTTTCCAATGAATTGGCTCTTCAAATCAGGTGGCCAAAGAATTGGAGCTTCAGCTTCAGCATCAGTCCTTCCAATGAATATTCAGGGTTGATTTCCTTTAGGATTGACTGGCTTGATGTCCTTGCTGTCCCAGGGACTCTCAAGAGTCTTCTCCAGCACTGCAATTTGAAAGCATCAATTTTGGGGTGCTAAGCCTTCTTTATAGTCCAACTCACACATAACGTACATGACTGCTGGAAAGATCATCATTCAGTTCAGTTCAGTTGCTCAGTTGTGTCTGACTCTTTGCGACCTGATGAATCGTAGCATCAACATTCCTCAAATATTTCTCCCCTTGCCTTCCAAGCACATGATAGAATCACACTTTCTGACATCCTTTCATTGAATGGGGCCATATAATTAGTTCTGGCCAATAACTTGTGAGTAGAAATGATTTGTGTCAATTTTAGGTTGGCGCATTTAAACACAGGTTCAGAAACCTCCAAAGCCCTCTTTGCTTCTGCCACAGTCACCAGCAAGGCTCTGGATGGATTTGTTCCATTAACGTAGGTCCTGGAGTACCAGTCATAGAGCAGAACCTTCAGCTGATCCCTGATGAATATGTAATGTAAACAAGAAAAAAACTTTGTCTTTTTTTTTTTTTTTAATTGTATTTTATTTATTTACTTGGCTGTGCCAGGTTGTGGTATGTAGGATCTTTAGTTGTAGCATGTGGACTCTTAGTTGCTGCATGTAGGATCTAGTTACCCCACTAGGGATTGGTCCGAGAGCGCAAGAGTCTAAACAACTGGTCCACCAGGGAAGTGCCCCTTTGTTGTCTTAACGCTACTGCGATGTGGACTTTTTGCTAACTTGGCCTATCCTGATAACATTGTTTATAGTACCTACTGCGTGCCGGATGTCAGGCATCAACTAAATCTCATCACTACCTATCTCAGATAACATATGCAAGATAGAGGGAGGGGATGCAAGTAAACAATATTTCATGGCTTTATTATAGAATAATATGTAAAGGACAGTGGCTGCATAAAGTTATTTGTGGACAGGAGACAGATGTCAAGGATCTGAGTTTTATTTTATTTTTAATTTCTTTATATTGGTTGTGCCATGTGGCTTGTGGGATCTTAGTTTCCCAACCAGAGATTGAATCCAGGCCCTTGGCAGGGAAAGCTCAGAATCCTAACCACTAGACCACAGGGATGTCCCAGAGGATCTGAATTTTTAAAAAAATGAATAGGCTATCTAGTTAGGAAAGAGTTTCCCAGTAGCGCAAAGAGTGTGAGTGAGGGCATGGAGCTGAAACCAAGCACAGCATGTTTAGAGAACTGCAACTATTTTAAAATATGTTGTTAGCCTGAAGCTGTGACTCTAGTGCCATCTAGTGGAATGGAATGAAGAGAATGAACTGCTTTAAATGTATGCTTTCTGGGTTTGAAGGGCTGCACTCCTAAAGCTTAGGAGTATCAGAATATTAAATATCAGAAAATTAAGGACTAGAAGATACAATCTAGTTTAGCACTGTCCAGTAAAGGTATAATGCAAGCCGTATATATGATTTAAAATTGTCTAGTGGTCACATGAACAAAGAAAAAGGAAACAGGAAAAGGTATTTTAAACAAATTTTAGCTAACCTAATACATTAAGAATATTTCAATATGTAATCAACATGAAAAGTTATTAATGAGATGTTTTACATTTTAATTTTTGTTCTAAGTGTGTATTTGTATTGGTGAGTATTTAACACAACACACCTGCATTTGGATTAGCCACATTTCAAGCACTTAGTAATCATGTGTGGCTGGTGGCCAGTGTATTGGGTGGTGTCTTGTCATTTTACCACAGAGGAAACAGAAGGAAACTAAGTAACTTAGACAATGTCACTGAATTAATTGGTGGTCTGTTCCAGTAGGCAGCTCTTTTGTCTACATCATGGTTTTTCTTTTTTTTCCCCCCTTTTTCAAGGACTTCAAAATGCAGTAAAGAAAAATAAGTCAATGAGTTTTATCACCCTCGAGGTAATTCTTATGTGGGCACATGTGAGATTTTTTTTCCTAAGCAAACTTATTGTAACAAAATTTAAAATTATGAAATGGCTATAACTTACAATGCTTATTTTATATGCTGCTTTGCACACAGAGTATTAATAATGCCAACAAACTTGATTTGCTTTATATGGCAAACTTATACCAACTTGATGACTCAGCATTCATCACTTCAGGGACTTCCCTGGTGGCCCAGTGGTTAAGAATCTGCCTTCCACACTTCAGGGGACCCAGGTTCAATCCCTGGTCAGGGAATGGAGGTCCCAAATGCCACAGGGTAACCAAGCCCATGTGGTTACAACTATTGATTCTGTGCACTTGAGCCTATGTTCTGCAATAAGAGAAACCCACATGCCCCAACAAAGAGCCCACATGTGGCAATGAAGACCCAGTGCAGCCAAAATAAAAAAATAAGTAAATAAAACATATATTAAAATAGTTTTAAAAAATACATAACACTGAGCATTAACTGTCTTTATTACTGTTTTCTTTCTTCTCTTGGATTATCTGAAAATTCTTCAGGGTTGTATTTTGCCTCCACTATTTATTAGCTATACCTCTTTCGTTTAATTTTTTTTAATGGCTTCTCTCTTCTAGGGTTTACAATAGACATCTTCAACTTACTACAGTCAACCTTCAAATAGTGTTATACCACTCATGTACAATGTCAGAGCCATGCAACAGTACATTTTTATCTCCACACTCTTATTCAATGTGCCATTCTTGTCATGTATTTTACTTCTGCATGTGTTCTAAATTTGATATTACATATTACATTGTTGTAATTTTTAAAACACCTTATTTAAAGAACTCTTAAAATTATATACTATATTTTAATATGTATATTTTAAAGTTTACTTACATATTTACAGTTTCTAGTGTTCTTATTCTTTGTGTAGATGTAGGTTTACAGTTTCTATTACATTTGGAAAGTTTCCCACCCTTATTTCTTCAAATATGTATTTGTTTTTTTTTAACCTCAACAAGTAAAGAGTTATGTCTTAAGACAGTCCTGATCACGTCCACAACACTGATCAGACTACTTTCAGAGCTAGTAATGGTTCTTCCAACATGTGGCATACCTTGGCAAACATAGTTGCTTCTCAGCAAATATTTGTAGGGCCATACATAGGATAATTCTTTAAAGCTTTTTATTTTAAAATTTATTTAAAAAGGAGATACATGCTCAAGGTAAATAATTCAAGCATATATATATATACTGTATATATATATAGTATATATATAGTATATATACTGTATATATATATACACAGTATATATTAGCATATATATAATAAATATACATTATGCATTCTATTATAATTATATATTATAGTAAATAATTATATATTATACTATATAATATATAGTATATACTGTATATATAGTATACTATATATATTCAAGTATATATATATATATATACTGTGAAAAATAAGTCCTTTCTTTTCACCACAGTTGCCAGTGCCCTACCCCTCCCTAACACAACCACATTTTTATCCTCCCAGAAGTTTCTGGGCATGTTCAAACATGTTCATATGGGTATATATTCTTTTAAATTCCTTTTACCCAAGTGATGGCATATTATATATACTGTTCTGCATCTTGTTTTAACTTAATGTCTTGGTAATCATTCCTTATCAATATATATAAAGCTACCTTATTCTTTCATTGGCTGCAAACCATTACCTCATTATAAACTATGGTTAGGGTTAAGGTTAGGGTTTGTATCATAATTTAACTGCTGCCCTATTGATGAACATTTAAGTTGTCTCCAGTCTTTTGTTACTGCAAACAGTGTTGCAGGGAACATTGTTCCACTTACTTAACACTAGAACTTACTATACAAGTAAGTGAGGTACTCTGGCATAAGTGGTCACGCTGATGTTCTCTATGTCATTTAAATTTTTGGTTTATGCTGCAAACATTATAAGAGAAGTTTCCTATTTGTTTTTTGTTTTTTCTTTTTACAAGGAAAGGAGAAACAATGTTACAGAGAGCACTGAGATAAGAAAACAAAAGTAATAGTCTTGAAGTGTTTGAATGTTTAAATCCCTGGTCTTACAGACTTTGCATCAATAAAAGAAAAATTTTCTCTTCTAATGAGTGAGTCTTAAGAAGAAATAAGCTAATCCTGCTTCTGATGTCACAGCTTTGGGGAAACAATGAGAAGCAGGTTCCCCTCCTGATAGGAGAGGCACCAGAAGATTCAAGCGCAGTCATGGGTGGACTGCAGCAGTGTGTATCTTGAGAGTTGAAAAGATGAAGAGAACTCACCCCTTGGCCTGTTCTTGAATAAGCACCAAGTGAGGGAGCCTGTAGCTGTACCGCCCATATCTGAGAGAGGTAACTAATGCCTCATCCCTTCTCAACTTCATGCAACCTGAAGATGTCTGTAAGTGAAAGTTTCGTGTCCTGGAACCAGGGAAAGAATTGCAGTGGGAGAGGCGTAGTCAGTACCACCGTGCTGGTAAACGTCTAACCACCAGCTTTCCAAGGGGGCAGCGGGAAGGGGAAATACATATAAGTATACATGTTTCTTTCTTTAAAGAAATCTTACTTTATAACATTCTACTTAATAAAAATTTACTTTAAAGCACACAATTTACAACAATAGACTATACAATATTCTACTGTAACTTTCAGACGCCAGTTGATTCTCATAGAAAGCATTCACGGACTTTTGTCGGATATTTGTGTTCCTAGCCAACCAGTGTAACTGACAAGCCAGTGTAGTTCTGACATGAGTGCTGGCTGATTTTTCCAATTACATTCATGAATAAGGGGAATGTGAAATAACAAAGTTGCCTTTCGGAACTCTGTTAAGGATAATGACCAGCACCTTCTTTGCTAATTTAGATAATACCTTTCAAATAACTTTCAACTGGAAGATCATTTCCTCAGATTTTTCTTTGTGTCCACAATGTAACAGCTATAGACACTCTTTTAGTCGACATCGTTGACATTTTCTTTATGCCTTTAGACAATCACAACAGCAATAAATTAAGGCCAGATTTTAGTATTGGCTGATTTCCATCATGTAAACACCTCCCAGCATGGCTGGTTTCAAGACAGCAACCACTGTGAACTTTCTGTACACCCTGAGAAGAGAGAAGTAATGGTAGCACATTATATATCGTTTCTACCAATAGAAACCAATAACCCCAAGGGAATAAAGAGGCATAAAATAGAGTAAAATGATTAAGAAGTGAGGAGTTTGGGCATCTATTACCTTGCTTTTTATATAACTTATTTAATTATCAGTTTATCTTATTAAATTTTAAATAATGGCTGTGTTTACCAATATAGTATACTAACGCATATATATGGAATTTAAAAAGACGGTAACAATAACCCTATATGCAGGACAGAAAAAGAGACACAGATGTACAGAACAGACTTTTGGACTCTGGGAGAAGGCGAGGGTGGGATGATCTGAGAGAATAGCATTGAAACATGTATATTATCAAGTGTGAAACAGATCGCCAGCCCAGGTTGGATGCATGAGACAAGTGCTCAGGGCTGGTGCACTTGGAAGACCCAGAGGGATGGGATGGGGAACACATGTAAATCCATGGCTGATTCATGTCAGTGTACGGCAAAAACCACTACAATATTGTAAAGTAATTAGCCTCCAACTAATAAAAATAAATGGAAAAAATAAATAAATAAATAATGGCTGTGTTTAACTGGTTCATTCAAATTCCTAAAAAGATAACAGTTGGTTTTCATGATCTTTTCTCTGATGCTCCAGCATACACTGTATCTTACTTCCTCGCTCACTCACAGCTTCCAAATAAATAAGCCTCTTTGCTTTGTCAATAACCTGACGTTTAAAAATAATTTTTTTTCATCTCATGACATGGGGAGGAAAGATTGGGCTGAATTATGGCCCCCATCCTGACCTCCCCTGGCCTGGTGAAGGCCTGGCATTGGGTGAACAGGTCACACAAACAGAGAAAGTTTTTGTGAGAGGCTTCAGAGAAACTCCCTTGCTGCTCTGGCAGCTCACAATCAGGCCACAACCTTGGGAGAATCGTTTTCCTTGTGTGTGTGTGAGGAGGCTGAGTGAAGAATGGAGGAAGCTCCATTACTGCTGGTTTGTCGTGAGTAGGAAAGGGGAGAGACACACCCTCCTGACTGCCAGTCCTTCCTCGCCTCTTGTCTGCCTTCCTTTCCTGTTGTTACCCGTCACATTCCTTGATGTCATTCCTGCCATTGTGAGCCCGCAGCGTCCCCCACCCCTCAGCCTGGGGGACAGCCCTAGATCAGGAGGGGCGGCGCTGTGGAGGTGGGGGCAGAAGAGGTCACAACATCACCTTGGAGTTGGGCTGGGTCTGCGTGGAGCCCCAGAGATGTTCCCCAGCCCATTCTTCCCAAGAACCAATGAGTAAAATTCGGGGCCTCCCACCTGAGGTCAGGGAACCAGACCCTGGAGTGGAACTTGGGGTGGAAGATGGCCTCCTTTGTCAACTGATTCATTCTCCAGAATTCAACTTGTTCTCTGACTCAGTGGTATTTGAAAGCATCTTTATCCAGGTACTCTTGTGTGCTCAGGGCCCCCTCCTCACCACCACCCCCGTGCCGCCCCTGCACCCCAAAGCCTATTCCCAAGGTTTGGCCCCCAAATGCCACAGCCTTTGAAAGCTGTGGGGAGGAGGAAGAAGCAGGGAAGCAGGTAGAGCCAGAGAAAACAGGAGTGCCTAGATCCCAAGTTCACCTCGGTTTGTGCCTACAGCATCACAGGAGATGCTTTGGGGAAATAGAGTTATACCTGCAGAAGGAGATAGCAGGACCCATTTTCCAGGGGTGAGTGAGGGGTCCACAGGCACCTTCTGGGGCTGCCAGGGCATACCGAATGGTTAAAGGGGGTGAAGGCGGCTGTCAGAATTTCTGCTCTGAGACCCAACCTCCTCCTTTCTAGGTTGTCTTACAAACACCCTTGCATGAGAGCAAGGTCCTGGATAAATTAGCCTTGCCCAGATTCTACTGGTCCCCAGAAGAGTAGTAATATGACCCACTCAAGTGAGTGAGTGTGGCCTGAGAAGCATGGAGCTGCCAAGAGCACGGGATGGTCATTTCAATTCGTGTAACATTTTACCGAGGTGCCCCTCCCACCTCCCTCCAGTGATCTGGCTGGTGACCCCACTGTGCTCCGTGGCAGGTATAGCATCGCCAGTTTGTTAACAAGCTGTGTGAGGGGCAAGAGATGCAAAGAGAGATGAGATAGTGCCCCTGGCCAAGAAGCTTGTGACTTTGGAGGTTCAAAGGACATAATGTGAAGTGGTAGTTGTTAAGAAAGCTCTGTGTCAGAGGGTTTGGACCTGCTGAGCCCTATAGCATGAGCAGAGCAAACCCTCAACATGGGTGGTTGTGGAAGCTTTCCTCATATTCTGGGAAGGCTTCTGGGAAAGTATCTCTTTGAGGTGTTGCTAAGACTTTGGTAAGCAGAAGAGTTGGCTGGGAAAACCTTTCAGGCAGAGGGAAAGGTTTTCAAGCTCCTGGGTGAAGCCAGGAGGCTGGAATGCACAGGGAGGGTCTACAGTTAGGAATCTATCTGGTGGAGTTGAAAAATGATGAGGAACCCTGGGAGTGAGGGTGGAAATAATCGGAGGTGGGTGTTGAACTTAATTTGGAGACCGTTTCACAGAGTAGTGAGCCTCTCTCTGATGAGGTGCCCCAGGTCTCAGCGAGCTGGTTCATAGCTCCAGGTCTTCCCCATCCCTGAGCCACCCCAGGAGACTGACTGTGCCAAGGAGGGGAAAAGCCTGCCTGCTGAAGCTAGCTCGTCAGAGCTAAAAGCTGCCTTGAAATGATCCAGCCCACAGAGTTATGCTGCTCTCTCCTTCCCCTCTCCTCAGCATCACCAGCACTACCGTCACGGCCAAGAAACATCACCCGCAAACATTTATGTATTACTCTGTGTGTGTGGCCCTCTGTGTTTTGTAGCACATACAAATTTTGTTCCACAACATAGGCTTCAAGAAATGTTACTCTTATTTCTTCTCAAAATCAAAATTCACTTTTCTCAGGGTACCCTCTACTAGGCTTGTGGAAACCTACATTTCAGGCATTGCTGGGGCTCTCCCCATTTGCCCAGATCCATCACAGGCTGTGAATGGCCCTGATGGTCTTACAGAGTCTGGAACATTGGGAGAAGGCCCTCTGGTCTTGGGAACATAGGGGTCACCCCTTAGAACCTGATCCCTGTGGTTCCTTGGATGCTACAGTGCTGGTGCTCATCTGCCTGTCCTGGACAGTGAGGTGTGGGGGTGTCTCAGCTGAGACTGCGCCCAAGTGCCAGGCTGCCTTCTTCCTGTCCTGCCACCGCCCTGAGCACCGCAAGAGAACAGGTCCTTATTCCTTTCAGGACCCAGCAGCAAGCCAGACTGTCCATCATCTTGAGGGAAGCTCCCCAAACATCTCTCAAGTTGGGCTGCCTGGGTCTTCCCCATTCAACAGCTTTTTCCTCCTTCTCCTCCCCTTCTGGAACTTTCTTTGCATAATCCCCCTCCCAGATCATTAGAAACCTGGGCTGCCTTCTTCTGCCCAAGGATGGAGGAATAAAACGGTGATCAGTTTTGTCTTACCAGCACATCCTTTTAAAGTTAGTCATGCCAAGCACACGAAGGCAGGTGACCAAGTTCCTATTGCCAATGACCTAACGCCTCTCTGGGGAGAACCCACAGGAAAGATGGACGGCAGGTCATGGCCCAGCCCGGTGTGCGAGAACACAGGTGCTCCAAGCCTGTTGCCAAGTTCAAGTGCCATTTTCTAGCACCTGTAATCTTCCACCCCTGTCTTCCGTTTCTGTCTGACTCCATGTGCCTGGGGCTAACTTCTAGGTCACTAAGCCCGGAAACTGGATGGATGACTGTGAAGGGCCAACCACTGTGATCCTTGGGGTGACCTCGTCCATACCCTCCTTGCCACTCCCCAACATCCTCCTGATGGCCAACGTCACCTGGCCCCAGGGTCAGTTTTCCACCTGGAACACGCCGGGGAGTGCCCCAGTCATCACCCTCAGCAGGTAAACGAAAATGTGAGGGAGGTGCTGGGAGGGGCTGGGTGAACAACTGAGTTGTTTTGCCACTGGTTTCTAGACAAGAAGAAAGGACAGTGTTCTTTAGCTTATAAACTGTGTAGACTTCCTTCATTCATTTAACAAATATTTATTTAGTGTCTGTATGTACCAAGTACTGTACTTGGTGCTGGGGTAGAGCACCAGCCCCTGTCTCTTCCTAGTTTTTGAGAATCGTGGCTTCCTTTTGCTTACTTTTTGTTTTGTCAATATAGACTTGGAGGTTTTCAAAAAGAAAGGTGAGCAATATGAAAGTCAAATAGGATTATGAGGTATTGAAATTGAAAAAAAAATACTGGATGTAAAATACCAGACCTCCATCCTTCTCCTTACTCTTTCAGCACAGTTACTCAGGATCTAGGGAGAAGGAGACCTGGAGATGGAGTCAGAAAATCTTAGTTCCAGTTCCTACTTAAGAAGATCTAAACTTGGGCAAATCACTTAGCTTCTCTGAGCCACAGTTTCAAATTCTGTAACAGGGAATTAATACTACATATCTTTCATTCATCAAGGGGTTGTTGTGAAGGTTAAATGAGATTTTATACATCAACCATCAGCCATTGTTATTGGTTTGAGCAGAGTCCTTAAAAACCAAGGCTCTAGAAATCAGAGAAGAATAGGTTTTAGTGATCATTTCCACCCTCAGACCACAAGCTTTCACTCTCCAGCATCCCCCAAGCAGAGGCAGGAGTCTAATGGGGTTAACCCAGCAAGGTTCATTAAAACCACTGGGGCCTCTGTCATGGGAATTTCTTGACTGTGCCCAGGATTCTGCCCCTGAAGTATGTGGAACTGCAAATCTATGACCGGCTCCAACGCATCCTAAGGGTTAGGACGGTGACTGAAAAGATTTACTACCTGAGGCTCCACGAAAAACACCCAGAGACCGTGTTTCAGTTCTGGATCCGTTTGGTGAAAATTCTGCAGAGAGGTCTGTCCATCACCACCAAAGATCCAAGAATCCGAATCTCTCACTGCCTGGTGCCCAAGTTGCCAACAGAAACAGTAAGTTTCACCCAGACCCTGCCAAGATCTGTAAGGTCAGCTGGGACTTGGAGATACACTGTCTCTGGAAAATGGATGGATGTTAGAGTCTAGCACTGTGTGGGGATCAGCAGCCTTCTTTTTCAAGTCAGTGATGTGCACACACCACACTGAGGTCTACATGCATTAAAAAGTAATTTTGTTTTCCTAATAAGTGGTAAAATACTGAACTCACTTAAAAATTGTTTTCTGGGTTTTTTTTTTTTTTTTTTCCAGTGTTATAAAGGAATAATGTTCACTGAAGAAAAATCAGAAAATTACAGAAAAATCACCCCACTCCTCTCTAGCCCTAAACAATCATTTGGAAAATTTTGGCATATATTCTCCTAGTCTTTCATCTTAGTTTTTAATTTATATCTTTGAGGCCATTACATATATAAACATATTTCTCAATGTTGCTTTTTTTCCAGTTTAGATTATATCATATATGATAATCATTTCCCATTTCTTTCAAAAGCCCTTTGTACACATCATTTTGATAATTTCATGCTATTCAGTTGTATGAATGAGTGAAAATTTACTTCACCATTCCTCTAATATCAGACATTCAGAGTAATTCCTAACTTTTCATTATTGTAACTGATGCTAAAACAAGCATTTATGTATTGTCCACATTTCTGATAGTTTTCCCAGAATAGATTTAGAAGAAGAATTCAAAGGGTGTGACATTTTTAAGGCTCTCAATACATATTGTCAGATTATTTCCAGGAAGTTCATGCCAAATTATACTCTCTCTAATAATATGAGTGACTATGTCACTGTATCCTTATCACAATTGAGAAGCATAAATTTTCCTTGTCTAATATGACAAGTTTAAAAAAAAAGTGGCAGCTGTTTGATTTTCAATGAATTTGAACGCCGACTTTTTTTTTTTTTTTTTTGCACTATCTTTTGCATTCTTTGACAATTTTTCTGTTGGCAACTTTGCATTTTTCTAAGTTGATTTATAAAACAGAGCTTTTTATATGTCAGGAGCTTTAAGCCTTTAATCATGAGTTTTTGCAAATATTTGCTCTAAGGATTTGGTTTTCCCTTTTAGTTTAAGTTTTTTTTTTTTTTTTTTTCTTCTTTTGACATACAGAAGGCTTTCCCAGTACCTGCTTAGGGTAGAAGCCTAAGAAGGAAAAGTATGATAGATTAGATAGCCTTAAACCTCCAGATTTCAAGATCTAAACACTTGCTTCATCGCATTTAAGTGGTATGCTTTAGGTACTTGGTCATTGACTTTGAAGTCAGCCCTTACAGCTCTGCTGCTCTCGGTCATAAGGATCAGAACTTATGCTCTAGGCAGAGTAGCCAAAGCAGTCCATCAGGGAGAGGAGGAGATCCTGCTAGGGGCCCTGTTTTTGGTCTGATGATTCCAGGGCTTAACGTTTAAGGAACAGTTCCCAGGACTAGGCTGGAAGATACAAGTAAATTTCTTCAAGGTTCTGGCCTAAGAAGGCCAAGAGCTATTGGAGATCAGACCCGTTCATCTGACTGTCAATTTCTCCATCCAGTCTGAAAGCAGCCTGCCATCATCCTCTCAGCCCAGTGAAAGCTCCATGCTGTTGGCCGCCGAGCAGAAGAGTGACTATTTCTTGAACCTCTCAGGAACTTCCCAGAACACAGTACACAGGTGGGTCCTCCATGCAGGCTGCCTTGGCATCCCTTTCCCACAGCCTAGAGTCATGGTGGGGTGGAGGATCAGTGACACCCTCCATCTACCCATCTCAGTTCCTTCTTTTCACTTTAGACTTTTACATGTGATGTTTCCCCTTCATTTTATTATAAGCCTGTTCTTGGAAATAGGATCTGTGGCTGCTTGATCTAAATATTCCCTAGGCAAACCCCAGTGTTTTCACATGGAAGATGTTCTGTAAAAGGAGTGAGGATGAATAGGTTAATTTGAAGAAGGGTGATAAAAGCAGACTCATGGAGTTAGATGTTGACAGTCCCAGCTTGCAAGGGTCCCTTGGGTAAGACAATCCTGAGGCCTCTTTGCCTCACTTATCTATTCTGTAAAATAGACAGAATAGACATTAACCCATAGAGGAGACTCCTGCTGGCTCCAAAGCTTTACTATCTACTAAGTCACTGTGTGAGATTCTTTCTGTAACAAGTGATAGAAAAACCAACACAAGATCATGCAGTTAATACATTGAACAAATACAACTTCGAGGGTATCATCAAAATGCAAAATCTGTTCTTCCTTTTATAATTTTCTCAGTGGGAGAAGTCTTCCTCTTGCTCCTGAGTAAAAGCTGGTCTCTGGGCAGGCCCCTTAAGCATATATGGGCTTCTTCTTAGAATATAAAAGGACTCTTTGGTCCCTTTAAACTGCAAAAGCTGTCTCAATTTGGATATTAAAACGTCCAGTGCCTGAAAATTATCAAAATTCTGAAGTGGCCACATCACCCCCCTTCAGTCAGCATGGCCTTATATTACTATGGCCCTTCTTTGTGGGGACTGGGTTGTCCCTCCTCTCCTTCAGTTTCCTGATTTGATTTTATTTTTGAAGATTTTTTTAAAATATAATTTTTGTTTATTTATTTTTGATTGTGCTGAGTCTTTGTTGTCGCACAATGGCTTTCTCTAGTTGCAGTGAGTGGGGGCTGCTCTCTAGTTGTGGTGCTCAGGCTTCTCATTGTGGTGGCTTCTCTTGTTGCGAAGCATGGCCTCTAGATGCATGGGCTTCAGTAGTTGCAGCTCATGGGCTTAGTTGCTCCATGGCATGTGGAATCTTCCCAGACCAGGAATCAAACCCATATACTTTTATCCACTGTACCACCAGAGAAGTCCCTGTGATTTTCTTTTTTTTTTTTGATGTGGACTATTTTTAAGGTCTTTATTGAATTTGTTACAATATTGCATTGGTTGTTTATGCTCTGGCTTTTTGGCCATGAGGCATCTTATTTCCCTGACCAGGGGCCAAACCTGCATCCCATACATTAGAAGGTAGAGTCTTAATCACTGGACCACAGGGGAAGCCCTTTGTTTCTTGATTTTGAAACTGACTTTTTCTCTTAGGAGCTTTCTTGGGTTATTTGAAGTCCACTACTTACCACCCCTGTATAGTCATAAGGGATTTGATTTAGGTCATACCTGAATGGTCTAGTAGGTTTTCCCTACTTTCTTCAGTTTAAGTCTGAATTTGGCAATAAGGAGTTCATGATCTAAGCCACAGTCAGCTCCTGGTCTTGTTTTTGCTGACTGTATAGAGCTTCTCCATCTTTGACTGCAAAGAATATAATCAATCTGATTTCGGTGTTGACCATCTGGTAATGTCCATGTGTAGAGTCTTCTCTTGTGTTGTTGGAAGAGGGTGTTTGCTATGACCAGTGCGTTCTCTTGGCAAAACCCTATTAGCCTTTGCCCTGCTTCATTCCGTACTCCAAGGCCAAATTTGCCTGTTACTCCAGGTGTTTCTTGAATTCCTACTTTTGCATTCCAGTCCCCTATAATGAAAAGGAAATCTTTTTGGGGTGTTAGTGTGTGGATCACAATAAACTGTGGAAAATTCGTCAAGAGATGGGAATACCAGACCACCTGACCTGCCTCTTGAGAAACCTGTATGCAGGTCAGGAAGCAACAGTTAAACTGGACATGGAACAACAGACTGGTTCCAAATAGGAAAAGGAGTACATCAAGGTTGTATATTGTCACCCTGCTTATTTAACTTATATGCAGAGTACATCATGAGAAATGCTGGGCTGGAAGAAGCACAAGCTGGAATCAAGATTGCCGGGAGAAATATCAATAACCTCAGATATGCAGATAACACCACCCTTATGGCAGAGAGTGAAGAGGAACTGAAAAGTCTCTTGATGAAAGTGAAAGAGGAGAGTGAAAAAGTTGGCTTAAAGCTTAACATGCAGAAAACTAAGATCATGGCATCTGGTCCCATCACTTCATGGGAAATAGATGGGGAAACAGTGGAAACAGTGTCAGACTTTATTTTTTTGGGCTCCAAAATCATTGCAGATGGTGACTGCAGCCATGAAATTAAAAGGTGCTTACTCCTTGGAAGGAAAGTTATGACCAACCTACATAGCATATTAAAAATCAGAGACATTACTTTGCCAACAAAGGTCCGTCTGGTCAAGGCTATGGTTTTTCCAGTGGTCATGTATGGATGTGAGAGTTGGACTGTGAAGAAAACTGAGTGCCAAAAAATTGATGCTTTTGAACTGTGGTGCTGGAGAAGAATCTTGAGAGTTCCTTGGACTGCAAGGAGATCCAACCAGTCCATCCTAAAGGATATCAGTCCTGGGTGTTCACTGGAAGGACTGATGCTGAAGCTGAAACTCCAATACTTTGGCCACCTCATGCGAAGAGTTGACTCGGAAAAGACCCTGATGCTGGGAGGGATTGGGGGCAGGAGGAGAAGGGGATGGCAGAGGATGAGATGGCTGGATGGCATCACTGACTCAATGGGCATGAGTTTGAGTAAACTCCGGGAGTTGGTGATGGATAGGGAGGCCTGGCGTGTGCAATTCATGGGGTCGCAAAGAGTCGGATACGACTGAGCGACTGAACTGAACTGACTTACCACCCCTCGGGCTTCCCCAGTGGCTCAGAGGTAAACAATCCACCTGTGATGCAGGAGACAGACACAGGTTCCATTCCTGGGTTGGGACGATCCTCTGGAGGAGGGCGTGGCAACCCACTCCAGTATTCTTGCCTGGAGAATCCCCATAGACAGAGGAGCCTGGCGGTCTCCAGTCCATAGGATCACAAAGAGTCAGACAGGATTGAAGCAACTTAGCACGCACCATGCACTTAACACCCCTCACCCAAGGCAAGCCCACCCCACTGCCCCCACACCCCCTGGATCTGCAGGCATCCACGCCCACCAGGAACTAGCTGTCAGGGTCCCCTCCCCTTTATGGGAGTCAGGAAGGGTTTACAGTGGCTCCAGGCTGGCTCTCTCCCTGGTACAGTTCACATCTGGTCCTCGGGAAATGACCGGCTACCGGAGGGAGGATTGTGCCTCCTGGACACAGATGCACCCAGATCCTCATCACTCCATCATCAAAGAAACCCACTCTCCCATTTCTCCCACCCTCTGTGTTCCCTGGGCAGGAGTTGTGCCCCCAACTACTGAGTTTCCCAGACCCTGGTGACCACTGCTCAAGGTCTCTGGGTGGTCCCAGGAAGCCTCTCTCCTTCAGCTGGGGCGGGATGAAGCATCAGCTCTATACAAAGGACTCACCCACCACACATCCTCTCTTTCGGGGCTTCTGTCGCCAGCCTCTGGGGCGGGGTCCCAGAGGTGGTCATGCGAGATCAGTTCTCCCAGGCTATTTGTTGTTGTTCAGTCGCTCAGTTGTGTCCCACTCTTTGCGACCCCGTGGACTGCAGCACGCCAGGCCTCCCTGTCCTCTACCACCTCCCAGGTCATGGTTCACCTTTATATGTACTTGGCAGCCTTTTTTTTTTTTTTCTGACTTCAAGATAGCTTTCTTGAATTATAATATTAAAATCTCCTATTAAGGAAATTTTAGGAAACTGACTACATGTGGGTTGGATCATTTTTGCTATCTAATTGCCTGCCACTTTCTCATTTCTGAAACTCAAGGAGAGGACTTTTGCTCTTCTCTTTCTTGTAAGGCATTAGCTGCTTTGTTCATTTTTGTGTTCCTTCGTTCTGGAAGTAATTTTTGTTTCTTTAGAAATGTCTAATTCTTTTCTCAATTTTGTCACTGCATTTATAAATCCTTAAATTCTGACAGACTTGGTTCTTTCATATGCTCTGTCATTGTCTTAACTGAGCTCATTTTGAAGTGCTAGGTTGCAGTTTTCGTTTGTTTTGCAGGCACATCTTTTTAGCGTGCATTCGTTGTCTGTAAGGAGTTAAGATGCTTCATAGCCTCTTTCTTTCTGAGATAATTTTGTATGATCTTGAGTTATGATCCTTTTCTGATGCTTGTTTTTATGCAAAATGGTTTTCCTAAACCTTTGGGAGTGAGGGGCTGGTCAAGGTAGCTGTCTGGTTTGGGCTCAGAGTTCCCTCTTGTGTTGTTTTTGTAAAGTGTTTATGGACTTAAGCTTTTTAGGATTCCCAGACTGTGTTCCTCTCTCCTATCTTTAGCTGATTTTTCTCTTTCCTTTGCTTTTATTGTTCCTATCCTACTCGATTTGGATTCCATTTCCAGAGGCCATGTCCTGCAAGGGAAAGTGTTCTGGTGGTTTTGAGAGTTCTTAAGGCACATATTTCACCAGCCTGTTCAGACTGTGCCACAGGCCCCTTGCACTTCCTTCCCCAGTTCCCTTCTTCCCAAATTGGCTGGCTGCACTTTCTCCTGAGAAGCTGTGGGCAATGTAGAAGCCCTTCTGTTTACAGGCACATCAGATGCCCTGTTGCTTCTCTCTGCTGTCTCTCACATAGATACTGACTCTCTGGGCCTCGGGGCTATCTGTAGCTGTAATATTTTATCTGAGCTTTTCTCAAACAGGCCTATATCTGTGGGATTCCTGTTGGCCTAAATTGGAGGGGCAGGTTTGACCCCACAGAACCATTGTTAAGTTTGCTTCTATTGGATGCCTCAGAGAGATTAATGGCTCAGGAGAAAATTTTTACATTAGTTTCCCAGCTTGGAAGTTATTCGACCCTGTATCATGTCAGATCTCAAACCAGTATTGGGACAGTCCCAAGGATAAGGATTTTCAACAGACTTTTGTTTTGACCCAGAATCCAAGTTGGTATAGTTGACCCAGAATCCATGTTGGCTTTGACACTGGATGGATTTCTTTCTGGTATTCCCCTGCCCCTTTAAATTAATTAATTAATTTTTGACTGCACAGGGTCTTCACTGTTACACATGTGAGCTTTATCCAGTTGCAGAGAGCAGGGACTACTCTCTAATTATAGTGCACGGGCTTCTCATTGTGGTGGCTTATTTTTCCATGGAGCATGGGCTTAGTAGCATGTGGAATCTTCCCAGACTAGGGATTGAACCTGTGTCCCCTGCATCAGCAGGTGTATTCTTAACCATTGGATCACCAGGGAAGTCCCTGTTATCCCCTTTTGTCAAGAAGGTAGCTTTGAAAGTCCTGGACTTATGCAAATATCTTGACCAGAGTCGGATTCATGATCTCCGAAGAAGAGAATTTAGCTATGGAACCAGAGCCAAGGCTTCAGGCACTCAGAGTTTCATGTGGCAGAAGTTTTATTACAGTGCAAAGGGGACAGAGAAAGCTTCTGACATAGACATCAGAAGGGGGATGGAGAGTGACCCACTCACTAGTCTTATCAAGGCTTTATATATTTTTTCAGTTGGTTAGTAACCAACAGGGAAGAGCCCTTGGAGAAGGGCATGGCAACCCACTCCAGTTTTCTCTCCTGGAGAATCCCCATGGACAGAGGAACCTGGGGGGCTAAAGTCCATGGGGTCACAGTCAGACATGACTGAGTGACTAACAATTTCACTTTTCACTTTGGGCTTCCCTGGTGGCTCGGATAGTAAAGTGTCTGCCTGCAATGCGGGAAATTCCCGTTCGATCCCTGGGTCTGGAAGATCCCCTGGAGAAGGAAATGGCAACCCACTCCAGTACTCTTGCCTGGAAAATTCCAAGGACCGAGGAGCCTGGTGGGCTACAGTCCATGGGGTTGCAAAGAATCAGACTGAGCGACATCACTTTCTTTCACTAAGAGTAGAAGGTCTTACTAGACCCACTCCCACAACATACATTTTCAAGATAACGGGATTAGAACTAACAATAGGAAAAGTTTTACCAGACCCACTCCCACAACATAAGATAACAAGATTAGACAGAAGGTTCCTGTTAAGAAGGAGAAACACGTCCTCAAGCAAGATACACTGTTGTTACATAATCATTAGTACAGAGCTTAAGGGAAAACATACCCTTGAGGAAGATGTGTTGTTTTGTGTAATCATTAGCTCTGGGCTTAGAGAAAGTTAGTCTTACAAGAAATAGATTGTTGCCATTACAACTCACAGTTTAAGAAAAAATGTCTTATGTGACTAAGACAAAAAAAAAAAAAGTTTGTTCCTGTCTCCTCCTTGAGGGCCTCAGACTCCTTATCAACCTATCTAAGAATTAACTCTCTCAAGTTAATGTCCCACGGAGCTGGGTCCCACTACCTGGGCCACATGGCCATAAAAACCCAAGGCCTGGACTTCCCCTGATGATCCAGTGGTTAAGAATCCACCTCCAATGCAGGGGATATGAGTTCAATCCCTGGTCCAGGAGGATTCCACATGCCACAGAGCAACCAAATCCATGCACACTGGAGCCTGTGCTTTGCAACAAGAGAAGCCACTGCAATGAGAAACCCAGGCCTTCACAACTAGACAGTGAGAAAGCCTGCACAGCAACAAAGACTCAGCATAGCCAAAATAAACAAATAAATAAACCCAGGGTCTGGGTCACCAAGACAGGCCAGTCCCTCAGGCAGCCCAGCTTTAACTCATACTTCACTGATCTTTAATTTTTGGTCCCGGGGATTTTTACTTTACTTTTCATAAATGTAATGATACATTTAAAATTGTTATGCCCCATGTCCGAATCCCCGAGCGGGAAGAGAGAAGGCTTCCAAGACAATGCAACTCACCAAAAAAGGGAAGTTTATTGCTGACTCGAGTCAGGGCTTCTGCCGCAACCAACGCAGTGGTGCGGGGTCAGAGAGCGCTGAGCCCAAGCTGTTACCCAAATTTATAGGGTGTGCATAAGCAGTTGGTAGCTGGCTTAAGCGGATTGGTTACATATTTGCAAAGCAATTTTATTGGTCCAGACTTTCGCGGGCTTTTTTTCCAACTTGGGCGTTCGTGGGCTTTTTAGCTTTCCCCTGATAGGTTCCCTCTTTCTTACTAGGAGCATGTTGATTGGCTGGCTCCAGGTGGCCTGATAATCATGTTACCCCGGAAAACCAGGCCTACTCCTAATCTAGGCTGCCTGTCATGGTTAGCCCTGGCAGCCTCACAAAATTATGTTAATTATATTTTATCTAGCAGTTCTAGGTGTTTTGTGGCAAAGACATTTTTAGGTTGTTAGTCCATATTACCTGTCTCAATAACCCTAAAATTATTTTCATTGGGAAAAAAAACAACTCACTGCACTTATCTCTGAATACTAAATGTGTGTTATTTTTGGTGCCTATTTTGGTGCCTTTTCACTTCAACCCAGATCTGGGTCGAAGGTATCCATGCTGGAAAAACACATAAATAAACAACAGTTTTAAAATTCGATTCTTACCAGTGCTTTCTTTTTCTTCTGTTCCTTTCAATGACCCTGATATTCCTGGGCTACTCCAGAAACACCAGCAGTGCCACTGAAATAGACAATTTCAACTTCATCAACAACACATCCTCGCCAGTGTCATCCCCGGTCATTTCGAATATACCCATGAGAGCCACCTTGAGCCACAGTCTCTGGGAACAAGAGAATGCTGATGAGTACTACATGCAGGCTCCTGTGGCCAGTTCCCTAGGAGAGAACTTTTGGGGACCCTAACACTTAGCCCAAACAGGTTTCATTCAGTGCACTTGTTACAAACTTCTATAGTGCAGTTTTCCTATTGTGGCCCAAATGACCCTGGGAGAAGTAGGATGGTGTTTATAACAAGATGCTTCTGTACGTCCATCAATAAACCTCCGGTTGAGTCCCTAATTGTTGTAGGTTGTGCTATGGAAGGGAGGGCGGGGGGCGGGGCCCTAGGCTGGAGAAGGACTAATTAGGAGCAATAGCTCACTCCTTGGGGAAACAAGTGGAAAAAAAATGTTCTGTTTGCTCAACTGAAACCCCAGAGCAGCCACACAAAGCCAAAAAAGCCAGTCTCAAGGAAAGGGCCTGTGGAGAAATCCAACATCCTCCTACAAGGGAGAGGTCAGGGGAACAGAGACAGGGCTGTTACAAGCCCGAAGTGAAAGAAATCCTGAGACTGATTGGCGACTGACTGGGAGCTATTTCTGTGGTGCCCCACTTACCCCAAGCAAGAATGTTTGTCTTCCTGCCCCCATACCCTATGTTAAGTGTAAAGCTATAAATGTTACCGAAAGGTATGTGTGGGGGTCTGGCTCCTTGCTGCTCAAAAGCCAATGAGCAGGCCAGGTTGGTGGAAAGGAAATTTTGCTTTGAAGGAGGGAACAGAACAAGCTCTATCTTGAAAGCAGGACTCCATCTTGGGCCAGACTGTAGACTTTGAGCTATATGTCCAGTATCTATGGAAACGACAAAAAAAAAAAAAAAAAAAAGAAACGACATACTAACTGAAAAACCAGGCCCCGGGGAGGAAGAGCCAGGGCTCTCCATCACCTAAAAGAATACCCTAATTATCTGTGTAACCAAATAGAATTATACATTCTACTATGCTTATTGGGGTATGACCACAAGCCTATTGATAATTGTCCGCTGTTAACTACCTAGGCTTAAGGCTTATGAATCATGGGTCAACTTTGATTGTATCTTTCTTTTTCCTTTGTTCAGGGGATTTGGGGGAAATGGGTTTGGACATGTAGGCCTAGAGTATATAAGGTTTTCACAAAAACTGGTTGGGGTACTTGGCTAAGAGGAGACTCTGCCTTGGGCCCGCTGGTGTAATAAACTGCACTCCACTATCTGCATTGTCCTTCTGAGTGAGTTTGTTTCCCAGAATGCGTGGCTACAACAGCTTCATTTCAGAGGCCTGCCACTCTGGGGGAGGGTGGTGGACATCTGTCCAAAGGCAGATTCTCCGCCCCTAACAAGCAGGGGTAAGAGCATTTATAGACAGAGTCTGGGGCAGGGGGCCTACATGCAGAAGCAGCATAGTCATTTCTAACAGATATCTTTAAATTGGTCACTAGTGGTCTGAACAGCATCATCTTGGTTGTTTTAGGTACAGTTAATCTTTAGTTCCAGGGTGCACTTGTTCCCAATTCTTTGTGGTCAGTTCTCAGAATTGTGGCAGCTCATGTCCTGGGTATAGTCTGGTCATCATGTAGTTAACTTTTCCACCTGGGATGTTAGTCTCTATAAGAGAGCTCACAGGATATGTCTCAGAATATTATCTATAGCCCTTGAGAAAGAACTAAATGTCCTTGACCATGCTTAATGACTAAAGTATTATTATTTAGTATCCTTAGACTGTCTTCCTTTGTTTCAGCATTTCTCACTTCTCTGATTAAACTTATTCTTTGACTAAAGTTTTCCACAGGCAAAAGGCAGGCAGAGAACATGATGGGGCGGGGGTGGGGGGTGGGGGGAGGACGAGGGGCAAGGACCATATGGTCCTGTTCCATTTCATGAAGGCTCATCTTAGCCATGCAGATTTTGGTTGCTAATGAAGACTGGGCTTCTTTCTGGTAAGGAAGCTGGTGATCACTCATCACTGGAAGTCCTAATTGATTTGACTCTTCCAACCCAGCACCTAATGAAAGTCACCTGGAAGACACACCGTGTAGGTCAGGGATGGGGCAGGAGCCTTGGCCAACATCCGGGCAAATGGGGAATATTGACTTGGGAGATGCCACCACAACATTCAGTAAGCGTTTATCAAGCTCCTGCTAGGTGCCAGACACTGCACTCGATGCTGGGTATATTATTGAGAACAAGTCAGAAGGACATGATACTTGACTTAGGGAGCATATGGAAGAGCTACTGAGCCCTGTTTTGGAGACACAAGAAAGCCATTTAGGTGGACACGATGTTTGAATCACCCAGTCTGCAAGTCAAAGCTTGGAAGACCTGCTTCCATATAGTTCACCTTGTGCATAATAGAGGGAGAGAGGCAGAAAGAACATGACTGCCCTCCCCCTTTCCCCCTGCCTCCATGCATGCTCAGTTATGCCGAGTGATAAATCCCAGCGAGAGGGACTTCCTAGGTAGCCCTAGTGGTAAAGAACCTGCCTGCCAATGCAGGAGACCTGAGACATGGGTTCCATCCCTGGGAGGGGAAGATCCCCTGGAGGAGGGCATGGCAACCCACTGCAGTATTCTTGCCTGGAGAATCCCCAAAGACAGGGGAGCCTGGAGGACTACAGTCCACAGGGTCTCAAAGAGTCGTCATGACTGAAGTGACTTAGCATGGCACAGGACAAATCCAGGCCAGACTAGACCAGAAAAGACATCTGAGCCAAGAGGTTGCCCAGTGTTGGTTAGGTTCTCTCTGCCACCAATAAAAACAACAAATGTTCCTTTCATGTGTTAACAATCAAATCAGCTGAGCATTGTTGGTGTTGACGAGGGATATCTGGAAGCAGAACTTAGAAGAGACTCATGTGAAGGGTGACCACACTTCCCAATTTATGCCTGTTGTTCTAGTATCATTATAAATGTGAACCCATTCCACTCTCAAAAGCATCCCTATAGGAATGGTGAATCACTCTACTAATAATGTGTGTTCACAAATGTTTAGGAGATCTCCATCCTCACTTCTATTGCCTTGGTTTAAGCCTCCATCAACTCTCACCTAGATTACTGTGATAACTCCAATTGGGCTCCCAGATTCTGTCATCACTGTAGCAATAACAGCTAATTTCATTAGAAACTAACTATAGGCCAAACACTATGCTAAGACTTTACAAAGATCACTTAAATGACCCAACTCATTGGAACAGAGATATTCTAAGGATCACAGTTTGATGATGAACCCAAGTGATACGGGCTCAAGAACTTGTTCAAGGCCATAAAGGGACCAATAACAGAGCCAAGACCTGAACCCAGTCTAACTCTGAAGACCACACTCTTTATTTATTTTTATTTTATTTTTTGGCCATGCCCTGGCTTATAGGATCTTAATTCCCCAACCAATGATCAGACTCCCACCCTCTAGCAGTGAAGCATGGAGTCCTAACCACGGGACTGCCAGGGAATTCCCTGAAGACCATACTCTTGATGACTCTGATTTCTTCCCAATCCATCTCCCTTTCATATGTCTAAAAAGCTGTCTTTCTGAACCACAGATCGGCCTATAACCTCACCCTTGATAAAACCAAACTCTTTGATATGAAATGACCAGGCCTATCTCTCCAGCCTCTCCACTGAGCACTGCTCCCCTTGAATCAGCTGCTTCCACCATGCCAGATTTCTTGTAGTTTCCATTAGGCACCACGTGTTTAGATGCTGCAAGGATGTTGCACATCCTTCACTCGATTCAAATATCTTTTCCTGTGTTTTCTACCTGTTGTTCTCACATTGCTCTCAAGATACTTGTCCTCACTGATGGAGTTCTTCGGGGCTACCATTGTGCCCTGTGTGTGCCTGTCTAATAGCATTTCTCACAGTACGGTAGTTGCTTGCATATCTGTTTCCTTGAAGGGACTAGGACCCCTTTAAGAAGAAGATCCATTTTATATTAAAGTCCTTTGATTCCAGAGAAGCTGACTCTAATTTAAACCTAAAGGAACTTATTGGGAGAATATGAATTGGCTCATGGGATTGAAGAGCCAGCTGAAGAGCCAGTCTTGGAATGCGCTGACGCCAGCAGAGCTCTGGGGGTTCAGGTAAGGATATCCAGTTGAACGTCTCATCAAATGCTGCAGCAGGCTGTGTGGTTTCCCCAAAGGCAATTGAGGGCTGTTATGAAAGAACAGTTAGGGGAATGGATGTCTACTGATGGATGATAACAAATGCCCACCACAGTCTGACTCTTTGCTCTGAATTTGGACAGGAGCTCCGCCATCAGCCTCAAGCAAGTCTGTATATCCTTACTGAGGAAGCCCAGATTTCGAGCCCTAACTGTCCTATGACCTTGAGCCATTTCTGTAGCTAGCCACATAGGCAATTAAATAGGTGAAGTGACCAATGCGTGAGTGTGATGACTTGCTCTTGGAGGGGGCGCTGGTTTGGTTACAGCTGCTCTTTGCTGAGCCCTCAGCCCTGGGTTGCTCAGCTGCAGTGCCGTTCACTGTGGACATGGGGCTCACCAGGCCCATGCTGTTTTCCTGTGGGCAACGGGGGCCGGGCAGCTTGTGTTACCATGCTGAGGCTCCTCTGTTTGCTGTGCTGTTGGTAACAAACTGTCTTGCTTTCATCCATTGACTCCACATGTCTACTTTGGGTGCCTTTGGGATTGTCGTAAATCAATCTGCTTTCTTCCTTAGTCATTTTCTTTGGAGTCACTGCTATGTTTCTCTCTGCTATCCTCTGTGAGACCTGGGTTCATCTCCAACACTGTCCAAACCCCCACGTTCACTCTGATTTTTTTCACTATTGGCCAACCCAATATCATTTTTTCGCTATTAAAAATAATCTTCAGCTAACATAATGCCTGTGTTTGGGGATGGTGAGGATCTTTCTTTTTAGAGAAAACACAAGACTTCCTCAATGACTGTGTCCATTTCCAGATCTGGGTTCACGAGGCAAGGTCCATTCTTCCCCTGGCTTGTTGCTATCCTGCCTTTATATTCCAAAACTTCCATACCAAGTGGTAAACTGAAATGCCACAGATACATCCTACATATGGTAATGAGAGAAGGAATAACTTAAATAATATATTTCATCACAAAGAAAGAAATACAGGTTGAAATTCTCACTTCTGCATCTTGATGACCAGGCAGTAGCTAGTATTTATTTATTATACAGTGGAAGTGACAAATAGATTCAAGGGATTAGATCTGATAGAGTGCCTGAAGATCTATAGACAAGGGTTCATAACATTGTACAGAGGTGGTAACCAAAACCATCCCAAAAAAAAAAGAAATGCAAGAAGGCAAAATGGTTGTCTGAGGTGGCCTTACAAATAGCTGAGAAAAGAAGAGAAATGAAACACAAAGGAGAAAGGGAAAGGTATACCCAACTGAATGCAGAGTTCCAAAGAATATCAAGGAGAGATAAGAAAGCCTTCTTAAGTGAACAATGCAAACAAATAGAGGAATAGAGATCTCTTCAAGAAAATTAGAGATACCAAGAGAACATTTCATGCAAGGATGGGTCCAGTAAAGGACAGAAATGGCAAGGACCTACCTAACAGAAGCAGAATAGATTAGAAAGAGGTGGCAAGAATACCCAGAAGGACTGTACAAAAAAGGTCTTAATGACCCAGATGAGCATAAGGGTGTGATCAATCACCTAGAGCCAGACATCCTGGAGTATGAAGTCAAGTGGGCCTGAGGAAGCATCACTACAAATAAAGCTAGTGGAGGTGATGGAATTCCAGCTGATCTATTTCACATCCTAAAAGATGATGCTGTTAAAGTGCTACATTCATATGCCAGCAAATTTGGAAAACTCAGCAGTGGCCACAGGACTGGAAAAGGTCAGTTTTCATTCTAATCCCAAAGAAAAGTAATGCCAAAGAATGTTTTGAGTAAGGTAATGCTCAAAATCCTTCAAGCCAGGCTTCAACAGTACGTGAACCAAGAAATTACAGATGTACAAGCTGGGCTTAAAAAAGGCAGAGGAACCAGAGATCAAATTGCAAATATCCATTTGATCATAGAGAAAGCAAGAGGATTCCAGAAAAACATCTATTTCTGCCTCATCAGCTACACTAAAGCCTTTGATTATGTGGATCACAACAAATTGTGGAAAATTTTTAAAGAGATGAGAATACCAGACCACCTTACCTACCTCCTCAGAAACCTGTATGCTGGTCAAGAAGCAACAGTTAGAATCAGACATGTAACTATGGACTGGTTCCAAATTGGGAAAGGAGTTCATCAAGATTGTATATTGTCACCCTGTTTATTTAACTTATACACAGAGTACATCATGAGAAACGCTGGGCTGGATGAAGCACAATCTGGAATCAAGATTGCCGGGAGAAATATCATTAACCTCAGATATGCAGATGACACCACCCTTATGGCAGAAAGCAAAGAAGAACTAAAGAGCCTCTTGATGAAAGTGAAAAAGGAGAGTGAAAAAGCTGTCTTAAAACTCAACATCCCAAAAACTAAGATCATGGCATTGGGTCCCATCACTTCATGGCAAATAGATGGGGGAAAAATGGAAACAGTGGCAGAATTTATTTTCTTGGGCTCCAAAGTCACTGCAGCCATGAAATTAAAAGACACTTGTTCCTTGGGAGAAAAGCTACGACAAACCTAGACAGTGTTTTAAAAAGCAGACACATCTCTTTGCTGACAAAGGTCTGTCTAGTCAAAACTATGGTTTTTCCAGTAGTCATGTACAGATGTGAGAGTTGGATCATAAAGAAGACTGAGTGCTGAAGAACTGATGCTTTCAAGCTGTGGTACAGGAGGACTCTTGAGAGTCCCTTGGACAGTAAGGAGATCAAACCAGTCAATCCTAAAGGAAATGAAAGGACTGTTGCTGAAGCTGAAGCTCTAATACTTTGGCCAGCTGATGCAAATAGCTGACTCGTTGGAAAAGACCCTGCTGCTGAGAAGTATTGAGGGCAGGGGGAGAAGGGGGCGACAGAGAATGAGATGGTTAAATGGCATCACTGACTCAGTGGACATGAGTTTGAGCAAACTCTGGGAGATAGTGAAGGACAGGGAAGCCTGGAGTGCTGCAGTCCATGGGGTTGCAAAGAGTTGGACACAACTAAATGACTGGACAACAAGATAGCATTTATTTCTTTACTACACATTCCATTTACCTTTTGCTTTGAAAAGCACCTTAGCTATACGGGGTTCTTCTCTTGGTAGGAAGACCATGAAACTTAATTCTTGAAAAACCTTAAACCTTAATTCTTTAGGTTTAGATTTCCCTGGTGGTCCAGTGGTTAAGACTCTGCATTTCCACTGCAGGGGGCATGGGTTTGATCTTTGGTCAGGGAAATAAGATCCTGCATGCCCCACAGTGCAGCCAAAACAACAACAACAAAAAAACCAAATCCCTAAGCCCTCACTGGTCTGGCTGTGTAGGGACACGTGCTCTTCTGTAAACTAAGCAGGTGCTGTAAAGAAGCAGCTCAAGGATCTTTTGGGTACTATGCCTACTCCTCCCTGCCCCCATGTTGTTTTTACACTTTTGCCTTTGATAATGAGTCAGTGCTTCTCAAATGCCTCCAGAACCCCCTTTTATACATAATCACCATGCTCCCCTAATGGCAAGAGGAGCCCAAAATAGCAGCATCAGTCTCAATCAGTAGAGTGATTTTTGTGCCTCTGGGGAATCATTTCCATCCTTAAGTGTTAAAAGTTCCAAACTTTGGAGATGTAACTTATGAAATTTTTCCATACAACCCTTCCTTCGAAGACTTCTGGAGAATGCGCTGCATTAAAATTCCTCAGGAGGAAAACATGGGTCCAGGAAAAGGATGGATTTAGTGTAGGATAGAAGTGAAGGAAATCCAGGATGTTGATGGAGGGAGATGCCAGAACGACAGCAGAGCAGTCAGTTCTTATTGGAGCAAGAAAGGACTCTGCTATATATGTCTCTGTCCTCCGTCCATGGGGTTCTCCAGGCAAGAATACCGGAGTGGGGTGCCATTTCCTCCTCCAGGGGATCTTCCCAACCCACGGATCAAACCTGGGTCTCTTGTGTCTCTTGCATTTGGAAGCAGATTCTTTACCACTAGCACCACCTGGGAAGGGGTACATTAGGAATAGTATATAAAACCAAGTAGGGACGTCCCTGGTGGTCCAGTTTGTAAGACTCTGAGCTATCAATGCAGGGCGCCTAGGGTTCAATCCCTGGTCAGAGAACTAGATCTCACATGACGCAACTGAAAGTTTGAATGCAGCAACAAAGATCCTGTGAGCCAAATAAAGTCCCAGTGCAGCCAAATAAATAATTATTTTTTTAAACCAAGCAAACAAGACAATGTTATAATTATTAACTTGAAGAGGGAAAAATTGTACCAAAAAGAAATACAATTCAAGTATATGCTTTGTCTGTGATTATTCACAATACTATGACAGTGGATGAGATGGTTGGATGGCATCACCAACTCAATGCACATGAGTTCGAGCAAACTCCAGGAGATAGTGAAGGACAGGGAAGCCTGGCGTGCTGCAGTCCATGGGGTCACAAAGAGTCGGACACAACTTAGTGACTGAACAACAACTAAACAACATGCCATGTAGGATCTTAGTTCCCCGACCAGGGATCAAACCCACACCCCCTTCATTGGAAGCCCAGAGTCAACCACTGAACCACCAGGGAAGTCCTCAGTTTTTTTTTTTTAGGTGTCCACAACCAACTCTCTGAAGTTCAGGCATAAAATGAACATTTGACGGGATATCCAGTAGCTGACACATTCTCAAGAAAGATAAGAGAGACATGGCTTGAAGGCTTACCCAGCCAGGACAAGGAATGATGGCCCACCCATGGCAGGACTGCCCCAACAAAGACTCCATGCCCTACTACAACACAAACACTAGAGCTCCCCCCAGTGATACTGGGCCAAGAGTCTGCCATCACTGTCTTCTAAAAGCAGACACTTCGACAGCCACCTGGTCCGGAAAGCAAGACTGTGCGGTGCTGGCTTCCTTATGTTCTCACTCCAAAATAAGTGAGTCTGCTTGGCAGAACCCAGGTGACAGGATGTACCTGAGCTGAAACAGAGGCTAGGAAAGTAAGGTCTGGCTTCCTCCCCAGGGAAGTGAAACTCATGATGTGTAAATCCCCAAATAGAAGTACGGCAGCCAGAAGTCTTGAAAAGTGTCGCCAAAGCACCCTTAATTAAGTAAGTACAGACCCAGATCTCAAAAGGTCAAATCATTCTCAGCTCTCAGCTCTCTGGTTACCAAACCTGACTATGTTTCTGGTCCTTAAGTGCTTCCCAGAATCCTCTTTTCTCCACTGAAGTTTCCACGGGAGCCCATTTACAGACTTACAAAGAGCCTATTAAACATTCTAATACTTTCTCAAAATCTTGGAGATGGGGACTTCCCTGGTGGTCCAGTGGTTAAAAATCTGCCTTGCAATGCAGGGGACATGGGTTCAATCTCTGATCAAGGAACTAAGATCCCACCTACTGCAGAGCAACTAAGCCCATGCAACACAACTAGAAAGTCTGTGCCTCGCAACAAAAGATACCACATGATGCAACGAAGACCTGAGGCAGCCAGAGAAATAAATAACATTTGCAAAAACCTTGGAGATGTATAAGTATTCAGGGTCTTCTCAAAGGACAGAGTTGGGCCAGGACAGAGGAGGTACACGATAGATGAGTCAGCATTCTTGTCTCTCAAAGCCTTGAATTCCTTTTTATATATCCTATCAAGGAATTTCTGGCCTCTCATCGTTCTTTAATGCAAACCAGGTTGAATCCAAGCTCATTTAAACCAACACAGCAAACTATTAGAAACATACAGAGCTGGGAGAAATAGCAATCATTACATAATCCCTGGTGCTGCTGCTGCTGCTAAGTCGCCTCAGTCATGTCCGACTCTGCGAGACCCCATAGACGGCAGCCCACCAGGCTTCTCTGTCCACAGGATTCTCAAGGCAAGAACACTGGAGCGGGTTGCCATTTCCTTCTCCATAATCCCTGGTAAGAGGACCCATGTCAATAAACCAGCCCTAACTAAAATTATGCTGTCCCTCCTTGATGGAGTGCCTTGCATTTATTATGATAGATACGTCCAGACTTTGCACATACAAATCATCAAATTCCTACCATACGTTTTCATACTTTCTCTTCCCTACACTGATTCTTACACTTACCTACCCATATCCACTGGACATTGTGGAACTGGATTCTGCTTACCAGTCTCCTAACTCTGAGGGGAAATTTTAGCATCCTCCTGCAAGAAGGGAAAGCCTTCTTCTCATAAGATCTTCTAAGTCTCTAGAATTAATCCCTAATTTTCACTCTGTTTCATCATGCCTCTCTTTTACATAACAGACTGGATTGAAGCTATGACTTTGGCAGTCTTCAAAATTCAACAACCCAAGGAACCTGGATTCTGAGTCCTTTTTCTTTGAACTTTCTGGTCTCCTTCTTTGAGTTATTCAGTGTCATCAGAAGCACCCATTGTACCCCAGTGTCCAGGAGTTCTTCATACCCTTTGTGTTGTCTGAAGGCAGCAGCCACCTCATTCCAAGGATACCCTCAAGTCCAACAAATGGTCCTTGTTATCAACAACTTATAATTAGCTGCAGGCCATTGACAGTTAAGTTCCCAACCTGGAATATTGCTGGAATCTTGCTGAATTCTATTCCGTCTTGTTAGGCTAAAATAAACTCCCTGGGGACCTATAACCTGCAATCCACTCTCTAGTACCAATTTCTGTCTCAGAGTTCTTCAGTTGAAAGCAATAGGAATTTCTCTATCTTTAGAAGGAGCTTGGGTTTTGTGTCCCTCACTTCTTTGGTAGCTCAGCTGGTAAAGAATTTGTCTGCAATGCAGGAGACCCCGGTTCAATTCCTGGGTTGGGAAGATCCCCTAGAGAAGGGATAGGCTATCCACTCCAGTATTCTTGGGTTTCCCTGGAGAATAAAGAATCCATCCGCAATGCGGGCAGACCTGGGTTTGATCCCTGGGGTTGGGAACATCCCCTGGAGGAGGACGTGGCAACTTACTCCAGGATTCTTACCTGGAGAATTCCATGGACAGAGGTTCCTGATGGGCTACAGTCCATGGGGTCGCAAAGAGTTGGACACCACTGAGCAATTAGGCATAGCACAGCACAGAATCAGAGACAATTAGAGAAATGGGTTTAGAAAATGCAAACCCCCCTCTCCCGAAAAAAAGAAAAAAAAATGCAGACTCAGAGCAGCACCAAGGATGCAGGATGTGGATTTAATCCACACTCTGTTGGGAACACTGTTACCAGCTTGAACAAGGCTCCACCGTATTTTCTGTCCTTATGGTTTTCCATTTAACATTCAAAGTCCCAGGAACCTCTCTTGGGCCTTGTTGCCTGCCTGGGCCAGTTATCTTCCCTTTTCCATCCAAACCCGCTCTGTCCCTTTTTCACCCTGTCTGTGGCCAGAACCATACGGTTTCTGCCTGTTCTACAAGACCATAGACTATATCAATGGTCTCATTGCCTCTGGTCTCCAGATGGGTTTGGCCAGTAGGAAGTCCAGGTAGGAGATCAGAGGGGGAGGGGAGAATGGAATCAAGATGATTATTTCCTCTCTTGCAGTAACATGAGGCTGGCTGTGTGTCCCTCAGTAGAAGGAAATTGCTCTTCTTGTGGGAGCCTCTTCCACTCAATTCTCTCTTTCCTAGTTGCAGTAACCATGCCCTCCCCTCACCCCTAGGGCCATTATGAACTTTAGCTAACTGGATGCTCCCTCCTGAATTTTGTATCTTGATCAGGGATGTCCCTCATCGCCCCTCTAAATGAAGGTATGGTAGTGGGGACAGCATCCTGACCAGGCAGCTGGCTGCGTGACAGGGCTGGGCATCCATGCAGCTTCTTGTCCTCTTTTGATTCCTGCCAAGAATCCCAAATTCCTCGACTGGTTCCCGTAACTTTCAGTTGTAGTCAAGACCTTCCAATAGTCTTCCAATGAACTCTGTTTGGCTTAGGTGAGCCTGTCACTTCCTGTGCCTACAATCATGATGTCTAATTGATGTGATGCTATCCCCAGAAAAGTGGATGCTGTGTAAACATGGCAAACACAGGTGTCTTATTCATCTGTGTTTCCTCCAGTGCCTGCTTCCTACTAGATACCCAGTGAAAAGCTGTTAAGTGAATCCATTTCTGCCATGGCCAGCCCTGACTACCCCATATTGTTCCTCCCCTGAAATGAGGGAAGAAACTATAGTCTTTGCTGAATGAGCTTAGTGAAACTGACTTCCCAGAGACTATTTCTCAGAGGAAAATAACACAACATAAAGGATTAGTAAAGCTTTTAAGGGTCGATAAGCACATCCTTTAAAAGGGAAAAGGAATAAAACTTTGTTATCCAGAGTCATGTAGAGCCCACCAGGACATGACATTTGCAAAACCTATCCCCCAAACAATGTAAGAATGCCTGTTAAAGTTTCTGAAATGGAATTCAGGGACAAGAGAAAATGTCCTCAAGGAATAATACCAACAGAAACCCACTTAAAATTTGTGATGGAAATGAGAAGAAAGCTTCACAAATGCCCTGTAAATCTCAAGAAAAATAATCAACAGCAGGTCCATTAAGACTCTAGTGGTGATGAGACAACAGGTGGGAGAAGCAGAGAACCTGGGGACAGAGAATATGTAGAAATGAGCCATTCTGATCTGCAACCTGGGGCCACCAAGGCATCCACTAATGAACTCCCAGAACCACAGATCATTGATTTAGAAAAACAAAACAATACATGTCTCATCTTCAGCAAGAACCCTGTCACTTCAGTTTAGCCAGAATCCTTCTTCAGTTCAGTTCAGTTGCTCAGTTGTGTCTGACTCTTTGCAACCCCGTGGACTGCAGCCTGCCAGGCCTCCCTGTCCATCACCAACTCCCGGAATTTACCCAAACTCATGTCCATTGAGTTGGTGATGCCATCCAACCATCTCATCCTCTGTCGTCCCCTTCTCCTCCTGCCCCCAATCTTTTCCCAGCATCAGGGTCTTTTCAAATGAGTCAGCTCTTCGCATCAGGTGGCCAAAGGATTGGAGTTTCAGCTTCAGCGTCAGTCCTTCCAATGAACACCCAGGACTGATCTCCCTTAGGATGGACTGGTTGGATCTCCTTGCAGTCCAAGGGACTCTCAAGAGTCTTCTCCAACACCATAGTTCAAAAGCATCAATTCTTTGGCACTCAGCTTTCTTTATAGTCCAACTCTCACATCCATACATGACTACTGAAAAAACCATAACCTTGACTAGATGGACCTTTGTTGACAAAGTAATGTCTCTGCTTTTTAATATGCTTTAAATAGGTTGGTCATAACTTTCCTTCCAAGGAGTAAGCATCTTTTAATTTCATGGCTGCAGTCACCATCTGGAGTGATTTTGGAGCCCCCAAAAATAAAGTCAGCCAAAGAATGTTTCCACTGTTTCCCCGTTTATTTGCCATGAAGTGATGGGACCAGATGCCATGATCTTAGTTTTCTGAATGTTGAACTTTAAGCCAACTTTTTTACTCTCCTCTTTCACTTTCATCAAGAGGCTCTTTAGTTCTTCTTCACTTTCCTCCTTACCCCTGATGTTTCCTCTTAGTAAATTTCCATCCACTGCTCCCCACCCTGCTCCTTGGCTATAAAATGCCACCCATAAGGCTTTCCAGGTGGCTCAGTAGTAAAGAATCTGCTTGCCAATGCAGGAAACACAGGTTCAATCCTTGGGTCAGGAAGATCTCCTGAAGGAGGAAGTGGCAACCCACTCCAGTATTCTTGCCTGGAGAATCCCATGGACAGAGGAGCCTAGCAGGCTACAACCAATGGGGTCACAAAGAGTTGGACACAACTGAGCAACTGAGCACACACATTCATGCTGTAGTCAGAGCTGACGCAATTTCTCTCCTCAGTTGCAAAATTCCATCGTGGTGGTCCCTATACCTGTTGTGTTAACCCTCACCCCTCCTGCCCCAAATAGTCTTCCTTATCTTACTTAAAAAAAAAAGCCCACAAGGGATCAATCTTGAGAAATCCAAGACTATGGTTTCAAAAGAGAAAAACAACTACTGAGAATGATAACACTTCCTAAAACAAACATTTTAAATGAAAATTTAGAATTATTAAGGCTAAGGGCACTTATTGGAGCTATATCTTGAATGAAAACAACCAGAAATGCAACAATCTAGAAGTATACCGAGTGTTCAGTTCAGGTTTTTGAATCTGTTTCTGACTCCTGTTTTGACTTAGAACAAATCAATTAATTTCCCCATTGGAGAGATACATTTTTCACGATGCTCCCAAACAAAACACTGTTCTTGAATGTTAATAGTTGCAACAGTAACTGGAAACACACCATGTGTCTTCGACAAACAAGTAGTCATAGTTTATTCCGAGTTGGTCTTGTTGTGGTTGTTTAGTTGTGTCCAACTCACTTGCAGTTCCATAGACTGTAGCCCACCAGGCTCCTCTGTCCATGGGATTTCCCAGGCAAGAATCCTGGAGTTGGTTGCTATTTCCTTTTCCAGGGGATCTTTCTGACCTAGGGATCAAACCCATGTCTTCTGCATTAGCAGGCGGATTCTTTACTATTGAGCTATCAGGGAAGCCCTCTTATAGCCCCCTAAAGTCTCCAGTCAAGCATGCTGCCTTGCACAACAAAGGAAAGGAATTTCTGTCACATTCCTCCCTCCCGTCAAGGGCCACATCTGGATGCAAGAAGAACGTGGCCCCTAGTGGTATGAGATCTTCACATACCCATCCTCAGGATGTTCCGTTTGTAAATGCTTTGGATTTTTCAAAAAGTGTCTCCACTTCTACAGTCTAATGTAATTTTCCCAGTTGTGTGAGATGACAGCTGTTATTTTGAACTATACCTTACAGATGAGAAAAGTGAAGCCCAGAAGAGCTTGGCATGAGCTTTGGGCAGCTTGTGAGTCTCAAAGTCCAGAGGGCAATGGGGTCAATGGCCTCTGGGCCTCTTCTCATGAGTGTCAGTCCCTGTTGCGCCTGTTTCTGTTAGTCATCTTCACTGAGACCTTCGGTTGCAGGCTTAGCCCAGCCTAGTTGCTAAACCAGGGGCCCAACCCGAGCCTAAGCCCTGGATTCTTGCCTAGGTAAGCAGGCTGTCACCAGGTGGCACCACACCGCAGCCGGGACCCCAGGGAATCAGATCTGCATCTCCCAGCCCCTTGGCTGGGCAGCCTAGCCCCAGGCATTTTATTAACTTCAGAATAATGCCCCACCACCCAACTGACTATTTGGGACCTCATTTGTCTGTCTATAGTGGAGTTCTACTGCTTTTCAGTACCCAGTTCAATACATCTTCAAGGGTATTTTTTTTGTTGTTACAGCTGCATTCTAAGTCTCTGATTAGATTTCATTATTTTCTGAGTAAAAGTTTCTGATTAGATTTCATTGTGACTTTTGCAAGTTGTATGTGAGAATTTACATATTGGAATATATATTTTTATTATATATTTTTTCCTTTTACATGACAGGATAACACATTGATTTTTTTTCTCTTTTTTTTTTTTTAAGCTTTTTATTTTGAGTTGGAATATAGCCAATTAACAATGTTGTGATAGTTTCAGGTGAAAAGCAAAGAAACTCAGCCATATATATGTATATCCATTCTCCCCCAAACTCCGCTCCCTTCAGGCTGCCACATAAAATTGCAGCACATCGATTTCTTAAAACTACATATGTATATATTTCTATAAGGATATAATCACTGAATTTTATTTGAGAACAGCAAAAGAGGTATTATAAAATATTTACCATGAAAAGGGAACTTGAGTCTGACATGGTTGAGACCATCCTACTGGAATATTGACCTTCCAGATATTTTCTGGTTGACTTGATGATACTTGAACAAATAACAACTTTTAGCTTACTTTGCTATCTCCACTTTCTCCTGCTCTCTCCTCACCCTGGGGCTGCTCCCAGAGGCTCCTTTGCTCTGCTGGTCCCACACCTTCTCTTTACCCATCAGAGAAGCAAGCTCCTGACAGCGTCCCTTGCTCCCTGGTACAATCCCAGGGGGCCATTACTCCCTCCTAGGCTCCCTCCTACCCCTTCCCAGTCCCCCAGCTCCATCTTGCTGGTTCTGCCCTCACTTCAACACACTTTATATCTCCAGTCTCTTCTGGACTGTCTGTCCAGGTGAGATCCTGGACTGTGCTCTCTCTCCTGATGGCCTTTTCAACGTTCTTTTCTCTAGCTGGAGATGCACCCTGTTCTCATGGAACAATCTTTGTCAGTTCAGCCTGGAGATCTGAAAAATGGTGAGCCTAGCTGAGCTTTTCTGCCTCTGCAGAGGCAGTGCTGTGATCCATAAGGGCTTCTCCTCTTGAAGATTTCCTTATTGCTGTGTCCCCTAAGTTTATTACTCCTCTCTCTGGTTGTCTCTCTCCTGTTGGGGGTGGCAGATAATCTGTGAGAACACACACAATCACATTCACTTGCTTTCTTTATTATTAGGCCATACCCAGATTTTATGTTTTCCCTATCCTTTGACCACCATTTAACCTCTTTCCTGGTTAGACTGTCAATAGTTAAAATTTTGCTATTAGAAAATATTATGTATTTACTGTGGGTGTCAGAGGGAGTAATTCTGTGACATGGCTTCTTTGCAGAGGTTGCTGATAATCCATCAATATCCTTCATCTTTAAATAATAAGTAATAGAACTTTCCAGTTCTACATGGACTCACATCCACTCAGCTAAGAAAATCTACATTTCTCAGCTTCCCTTGTAGCTGGGTGTGGTCATGTGACTGAATTCCAACCAATGGGATGTGAGCAAAAGTGATTATGTCATTTCCAGGTCTTGCCCTTAAAAGGAATGAGTGTACACTCCCCTTTTCTCTTCCCCTTCTCAGTGGCCAGGATACAAACATGATGGCAGGAGCTGAAGCAGTCACCTTGGAATTCAGAGATGGAAGTCACCTGTTGAGAATGGCAGAGATACTCTACCGGCTGTAGGCTACATCCCTTTGGACTACTATGTAAGAGAGAATCAAAATTCTACTCAGTTTAAGTCACTGTATTTTGGGGTCTTCTAACTACCTGTTTTATGCTCTAAGCTTCATGTTACTACCATTACCCAGGAACCTGTCCTTCTTACTTATACTTATTTGTGTTTTCTTAGTTCAAGTTTTATGATTTCTGTCTTCTTTTCAAAAATTTAAACTGTTAGCTAGTAGTTCATCTAATTTTTTTTTTTCAAAGAATCAGCTTATGGTTTCCCTTATTCTAGTGTGCTTAGAAGTTTTAAGATTATTTTTGCTACCTTTACACTTGAATTAATTTCTAGCCATTTATGGAATTGTTGAGTCACATCCTTTCCTCCTCAACATTCTTTCTACATTGTTCCATTGTCCTATGCCACCTAAAACTGCTGAAAAGAAGTCCTAGGTCAGTCTCATTTTATTCTTCTTGGTAGACAGTCTGCTGCTTCTGCTGGGATGTTTATAGTAGGAAGATTTTGTTATGCCTAAGATTTAGGAACTTCACAAGAGCTATTCTGATTTCAATGGTTTCTTTACTCAATTTGGTGGACTATAGGAAATTCTGTTCATTTGCCAAGCTGAGTCTTTTTGTTTCAGAAATGGCTTTTCTTTTATGCTTGTGACTACCTTTTCAATTTCATTTGTTCCCTCTTCATCAGGACTCTAGCTGTATGTTGGATCAATATAAACATCTCACAGTTATCACTTTCTTTCTAATCATTTCATCTCTTTGTACTTCTTTTTTGTGTCTGTGTGATATTCTCACACCTGTTATCCATGGCACTGACTCACTTTTCTGTTATAGCAACTCTACTTCTTGTGGTTTCTAATGTGGCTTTCAGATATTTAGTGTGTTTTTCTTCTATTTCTTTCCTTACCTTTCCAAGTCTTCTTTTCATCTAATTTTGGTATCTCTGAAATTTTGTTCCATAGGGTCTCATATTGTATTCAGTTAGAGTGATACTTTTCAAAGAATTTATTCTATTTTCTGATATCATTTTTCTTCTGATGTGTATTCTTTATATGTATTTTTCTACTGACATTCTTTGGGAGAGGAGAATAGTATCTCACGTAGATCCCATGGTAGCTCTTTACTAAGAAATAGTGACTAAAAAAAAATTAAAAAAAAAAAAGAAACAGTGACTAGTACTTTAATCCATCTGCCCTTGAGATATAACTTCTATTTCATAGGAAATACAGTAGCTAGCTAACACAAGGGAAAACCAGAGAAATACAGAAGGGGGACATTCTGTAGGACAACTGACTCAATTGCTTCCACCAGTAAGTGTTCTAAAAAAGGGGCTGGATGAGATTAAGCTTAACAGGTATTATGGTCCTTGACTGGATACTGATATGGATAAACCAGCTAAGAATAACTGGAAAAAATTTTAAATGGTCTGGAAATTAAATGAGATGAGATAAAATAACTAAAACACAAAGGTAGAAAGTGTTGCCTAAACAAAACAGGTGTAAAAATGTTATAAAACCATTTTTATAGTATGATCTCATTTTAGTACACACATAGGTAGCTGTTACAGTGAGTGATGTTCTCTGGGTGGTAGGAATATGCTATTTGTTTTTAAGCTTGTCTGTATTTTCTAATATTCTACAAGTACGTATACTTTTTATGTAATACAGTTTTTTTTTAATAGGGACACATATTTAAAATTGGAGAAGGGAATGGCTACTCACTCCAGTATTCTTACCTGGAGAATTCCATGGATAGAGGAGCCTGGCAGGCTATAGTCCATGAGGTCACAAAGAGTCTAACACAACTAAACAACTAACGCTTTACTTTTATATTTAAAATATTTACCATGAAGATAATAAAGCTTAAGCTTCAAGATCCCTTCTCATGTGCCCTTCCAAGGTCTAGGAGGCCATCCCTCTAGCAATTTTGTACTATACTTCTGTGGGATTTTAAAATTTCATTTTTGATTTCTCTAGCACTTTTAAATTGTGATAAAAGACACATAATGAAAAGTTCACTCTTTTAACCATTTTTAGGTTTACAGTTCAGTGGTAGTACATACATTCACATTGTTGTACAAATATCATCACCACTCATCTCCAAGGCTTGGTCATCTTTCCAAACTCAAACTCTGTACCCATTAAACAATAACTCTTGACTCACCCCTCTTTCCAGTCTTTTTATTTTTAAGAGTCTCCAAAACTGTATAAGCTTTAAACTCCACAAAACCTGGGCCTAGCCTCAACTGACAACCAGATATCCTAGTCATTCTTGAGAAAGCTTTTGAAATGATACCTAACCCTTACAAGGTGACTTTAACCTCAAACCAAAGGACAATCAACACACTCAAGGAAACTCTCACCAAAGTGCTCATCAGTAAATGTGCAAAAGTCAATAATTGTCACAACATCAACAACAGTGTATACACATAAAAATAAAACCAGTGAATGTTACTAGAATATATATTAAACAACTTTTCCCAAAAGTTACTTGTTTGTCATTCTTAAGGTCCAATTTTATTGTAAAGTTAAGCCTATTTTCTCCATTACTTAGAATTATTGGTAAATAATATCATAACTTCCTGTAAAATTAGTCCAGAGGAGTATATAGGCATTTTATATAGTTCTATCAGCTAGTTTTAAGCCTGACTTAAAATCAAAGAAACCTTTATTTCTTTCATACTTAGAAGAACTTCAAGGTAAGAATCCAGCACTAGTATAATTTTATGATCCTCAAGGAACTGGAGCCCTTTTATCTTGCTATGCTACCATCCTTAGCATGCCAATTCATGGCCCAGTAGGGTTGCTCAAGCTCCAGCCATCAAGTCTATATTCTAGTCTGAAGGGAAAAATAAGGAGTGAAAAAGAGCATGCCCCCTTTCCATGATGATTCCTCACAGAAATTTCATCCAACTCTTGAACTTGCATCATTTTTGCCCTATAGCCTTGCTAGCTGAGAGAGAGGCCAGGAAACACAATCTTTATTCCACAAACCTGTGCCAACTAAAAACCAGACACTCTATTACTAGAGACCCAGTGGTCAAATATATCCAAACCATACATCTAAGCTTTACTGCAGCATGGAAGCTTTAGCTGTGAAAAGCATCAGTGTATTAATTATCATCACTTTTTACAGTGTGTTGTTTCCAGGGAAATGGAAACCACAGGATGTGGTCTCTGACTCCATCCTTAGAGAATGTTACCATAGAAGACATTTCCCCAGATGGTAAACAAAGGAAAACAAGGAACGTGAGGGTAGAAGTTGTGCCCACGAGAGAGCTATCTATAGAGCCGGAGCATAATAGAAACAACCAGAGAGGGGGGTGATGGAATCAGCAAAGGAAAGCCTCGTGACCTTTCAGCCTTCTCCCTGACTTGATAATGAAATACAGAAATAAACCTCCCTGCTAGTACTTTGCATATTTTGGTTGTCATATTGCTTTTCTAAATTGATTGCATTTGACCTTGATGGGGGAATTCACCTTGGTGCTTAATAGAGTCTGGAATTTTGTTCAAACTAGAATAGGATTTCTCCCTGAAATAGTGGTAGTGGTCAGTAGGAGTGGTGCTCAGTCTGCTGGGTTCTTTGCCTCTCATCCAGCTGCCCCAAGATCTGGGCTCTTTTTTCCTCTGGCTCAGGGATGAGGCAGACTCACTCTCTGAGAAGAAGCAGGCCGTGCTGATCTAGCAGAGCAGCTCATTGAGATTCTGTTCCTCTCAGCTGGCACCCCCACCCACCCAGCCTCTGGATAAGAAACCACTTATTCCTACTGTTCTTCAGTTTGACTTCCTTAGGGAAATTAGCCCTGCAGAAGTAGCCAGCCAGTGGTAGCAAAGTATAGAGCAGGCACCTACAGTCCTGCAGCTTCTCCCAGAACCAGCAGAGGCTACTGCAGATAGACCAGGGCACATGGGGCCCACACGGTACAGAGCTCAAGAAAGCTGTTTTAAATCAACCACCACCCTTAAAAGTCTTTGGGGGTAGGTCACATTTGGAGTAAGGGAGGCTTGAAAGGCAGGGAGGGGACTTTCCTCTTAACAGCGGAAGGAGCTTCCTAACAGCCTTCCTTCTCTGCTTTGTGCCTGGGTCAGCAAGTTCTAGGGGACCTGTGTCCTCAGGCCCCGAGGGGGGCTGGGGCCTGTCAGGGCACTCAGCAAGCTGTGAAAGCACTCTGGAGGAAAAGGGAGGCTCCTCTACATTTCCCTTTCCCACAGGCCTGCCCTGGTTTTTCATGATGTCATCCATTCATCATTGTGAGCTGATTGGCGGCCCCAGGCCTTGGCTGGCTGCCCAAGGCCAGGAGGGAAGAAAGAGGACCCAGGACAAACGTGCAGCAGGCCCCTGAGTATGTGCGGAAATGTCATCAGTTCCACATAGAAAGACTTGGAACAAATCGAAGAAGACAGCAAAAGTCACAAGATCCTATCCAACCTTCCCTTCCCTGAATGCCTGGGAAGAATTCAGGGGCCTCTTTCCTGTGGATGGGGAACCAAATCCTGGAGTGGGCCTGGGTGTGGAGGAGGGACTGCTCTGCCAGATGGTTCATTCTCCAGAATTCAACCTGTTTCCTGAATCAGTGGTGTTTGAAAGCAACTTTGTCCAGGTACTCTTGGGCCGCTCCGAACGGCACTCCTTGATTCCTCTAAATCTCTTCCCACAATGTGACGGAGAGTCTGTCCCCGGAACTGGAGTGGAGTGACAACTGAGGCAAAGAGAGGAACCGAAGGCAAGGCTACCCACACCTGACCCTGACGTTGCAGAGCCCCAGATAGGCTTTCTCCTGCAGTCACTCTGGGGAGAGAGGTCAAGGGTTCTCTGCTCTGAATGGACGGTTTGATCACTGAATCCCTTAGGTTACTTTAGCCTCCAGGCTGTCAGTTCAAAGCAGATGAACAAAAGAGGCAGTCAAATGAGATGCTATTTAGGGGTTTGGAACAGAAATGCTGATGGGTGAAAGAATAGAAGTCGGGCACCCAGAGTGATCTAGGCTCAGAGTCTGGTTACTTTTTTCTCGTCAGAAGATGTCATGGTGCAGGTGACCTGCACACCAGTTTTCTCTGTTGTAAAGGAGGTGGGACTGACCTGGCTGTTCCATGAAACATGGGGAGCAAAGGCCCCAGTACAGGAGCGCTTGGTGCATTTTGTTTCCTTGCCTGGGCTCTCCTTAGGCCAGACGGGACCCAGAGTAAGCAGCACTTGGGGGTTACAGGGGCCTGACAGTGAAAAAAAAAAAAGATGCAGGAGATAATAGGGCCCCTCAAGAAAGTGCCAAAGGACAGGTTTTTAAAATAAAAGCCAGGAAATAGTCTGGGGAGGATTCATGGAAGTGTGACACATGTCATGGAACTCTTGTGGGCAATTGCTAATATTGGGTTGGTCAAAAAGTTCATTCAATTTTTCCACATCAGCCTAAAAAACCCAAACGAACCTTTTGGTCAACGCACAATAGGCAAAGTAAATACTGTTACAGTTGTTTAACCAACATAGGTTTAACTGTGGTTCCAAACAAGTGATGACTTTGCCCCCACCAGTGGTGGAGCCAAGTCTGAAGCCATTGGCCATGTCTGAATGAAGCATTTTGGACTGTCACAATTTGGGGGTGGGGTTGGGGTGGTCACTGCTATCCGCATCTATTGGGCAGAGGCCATGGATGCTGCTAAACACCTTACAGCACACAGGCGAGCCCGCTCCCCCCAAAGAATCATCCAGCCCCAAATGTGAACAGTGCCGAATTTGAGAAGCTGTCATGTGAAACATGCTGCTGCTCCTGCCAAACGCTCAGACTGTGCCTGGGGGACTGCTTTGCAGGTCAGAAAAGGCAGGAACTGGAGAGACATCTACAAAGCCGCCAACACCATGGCCCTGGGGGTGACCTCCTCCGTGCCCTGCCTGCCTCTTCCCAACATCCTCCTCATGGCCAGTGTCAAATGGCACTACGGGCAGAACCAGACATGGAACAAACCATCCACAGCCCCCAAGATCAACCTGAAGAGGTGAGCATCCTGAAGTGGGGCAAAGGGGGAGGCGCGTAACATGGACAGGAAGGAGGGCCAGTCTACATCCCCACTTCCCTTCTTGTTGCATTCACTGCACTGAATTCCTAGGAAGTCTCTCTATTTGGGGGCAAGGGATAAGGAAGCCAAGGGGTCTAGGAGATGAAGCATTGGTTGGGAGATGCAGGTTCTAAACCTTATGCAACTGACTAGACTCAAAACAATTTTTGAGTCCCAAGTTACTTGATGCATTTCAGTATTCCTACCGGCAAAGTGAATTGAATGAAGTCTTACTTGGATCTGTAATATTATGCTTGTCCAGGATGCAATGGCCCTTTTATTTATTTATTTTTTCAGATTTCCAACTTTTTATTTTGTATGGGGGTATAGCCGATTAACAATGTTGTGGTAGTTTCAGGTGAAGAGCAAAGTGACTCAGCCATACATATACTTATATCCATTCTCCCTCTATATCCTCCTCCCATCCAGGCTGGCACATAACACTGAGTATAGTTCTATGTGCTATACACTTGCTGGTTATCCATTTTGAATACAGCAGTGTGCAATGGCCCTTTTAGATGCTTGAGCCTCTTCAGGTAATTTGCAGGGTATCTCAAGAATCTCTAGATATTCCCAGAAGCCCAAGTTAAACTTTCATTGCTCCATGTTGCTTCAATAATAAACCTCTCCATTAACTTCTAAGCAGCCCCTACAGCAAGTGCATCTCAGTTCAGCTGACTAATCCCAGATCCAAAGCAAGCTCCCTGAACTTTAGTTCCTTTGGGAAGAGTAATTGAGGCCTTAAGGTCAATGAATGGGACAAGCTGGACAGTGGGGCCCAGCTCCCGTTGTTCTATCAAGAAGAAAATTAAAAATCCCTATGATCCCAGCTATCTTACTCCCAGGCTGCCCCTCTCAAGCAGGATTCAGGGAACACCAGCATGAGAATCGTGGCAGGATAGGTGGAGGTTAAAATGCAGATTCCAGGGCCCCACCCCAGACCTACTGAATCTGAATCTTTGGGGGTATCTTCAGGTGTCTGCATTTTAACCAAGCTCCCCAGGTGAATCTGATCTCCCTAAAGTTTGAGAACCACTGTGCTAATTATTCACTCTCCTGCTGCTGCTGCTGCTACTGCTAAGTCGCTTCAGTCGTGTCTGACTCTGTGCGACCCCACAGACGGCAGCCCACCAGGCCCCACCATCCCTGGGATTCTCCAGGCAAGAACACTGGAGTGGGGTTGCCATTTCCTTCTCCTATGCATGAAAGTGAAAAGTGAAAGTGAAGTCACTCAGTCATGTCCGACTCTTAGTGACCCCATGGACTGCAGCCTACCAGGCTCCTCTGTCCATGGGATTTTCCAGGCAAGAGTACTGGAGTGGGTTGCCATTGCCTTCTCCGATTCACTCTCCTACCCACCCACAAAGCCTTGGTCCTAAAGGAGACAGTCTTCATTTTAATGAAGACAGGGTTGGACCATGTGCGTTGTCAATGTGGGGTTGTCAATGTGTGTCTTCCCTTGAGCTTTCAGGATTCTCCCATTGAAGTTTGTGGAGCTTCAGGTCTCTGACCGCCTTCAACGTGTCTTGCGGTTGAGGACAGTCACAGAGAAGATATACTATCTAAAACTCCACCCTGACCATCCTGAGACTGTCTTCCACTTCTGGATCCGGCTCATTCAAATTCTGCAGAAGGGCCTGTCCATCACCACCAAAGACCCCAGGATTCTTGTCACTCACTGCTTGGTACCCAAGAGTAGGTGCAGTCCCTCAGGAGACTCACAGGTAAGTGGACACTATGGCCTCTTCCAGCCAAGGCCAGAGCTGAGCTGTAGAGCTTTGGTAAGCTGATATGGGCGCACCCTGGGAAGGCGATCCCTGCCTTAGGCCTTTTCTAATCACTTTATTGATTAAAATTCACCCAAGTGTACAGTTCAGCAATTTCAATAAATGTATAGAGTTCTGCAACCATCACCATAATACCTATCACCCTAAAAAATTCCCTCATGCCCATTTGCAGTCATTGTGTTCCTACTTTCTGCCCTAGGCAACCACTGATCTGTCTTCAAACTCTACTCATATTTCTGAAACATTTCATATACATGGAATCCTATAATATATAGTGTCTGGCTTCTTTCACTTAGCATAAGGTTTTTCAAGTTCATATCATAGCATGAGGCCAACTCTATGTTAGAGTCACAGATTATCAGTAATTTCTTCCTTTTATTGCTGAATAGTATTCCACTGCATGGATATACCACATTTTGTCTAGTCACCAGTTGGTGGACATTTGGATCATTTTTGTGCATGCATGCTCAGTCCTGTCCAACTTTTTGAGACTCCATGGACTGCATCCCACCAGGCTCCTCTGTCCATGGAATTTTCCAGGCAAGAATACTGGAGTGGGTTGCTCTTTCCTCTAGGGGATCTTCCTGGCCCAGGGATTGAATCTGCATCTCCTGTATCAGCAGGAGGATTCTTTACTGCTGCACCTGGGAAACCTTTGGATTATTTCCAGTTTGGGCCTATTATGAATAATGCTGCTGTGAACATTTGTGTACAAGTTTTTGTATAGATGTATGTTAGGGTTGGAGAAGGCAATGGCACCCCACTCCAGTACTCTTGCCTGGAAAATCCCATGGACGGAGGAGCCTGGTAGGCTGCAGTCCATGGGGTCACTAAGAGTCGGACACGACTGAGCGACTTCGCTTTCACTTTGCACTTTCATGCATTGGAGAAGGAAATGGCAACCCACTCCAGTGTTCTTGCCTGGAGAATCCCAGGGACGGGGGAGCTTGGTGGGTTGCTGTCCATGGGGTCGCACAGAGTCGGACACGACTGAAGTGACTTAGCAGCAGCAGCATGTTAGGGTATGTTTTCATTTGTTGTGGTTGGATTCCAACAATTTGGAATTGCTGAGTCATATGTTAAGTTTATGTTTAAACAGGCAAACCTTTTTCCAAAATGACTGTACCATTTACATTCCCACCAGGAATGTGGGAGGGTTTCACTTTCTCCACATCTTCACCAACAATGGTATTATCTTAATTAAAGCCATTCTAGGGGATATGTTGTGTTTTTAATTAGGATTTCCTGTCAAGGAACTTTTCATAGACTTGTTAACCATTTACATATCTTCTTGGTGAAATTTCTATTCAAATCTTTTGCTTATTTAAAAAATTTTTTTTTCTCATTGAGTTGTAAGAGCTCTTTGCATATTCTGGATACAAGTCCTTTATCAGAATATGACTTGTAAATATTTTTTCCCAGTCTGTGAGTTGTCTTTTCATTTTCTTAATGATGTTTTCTAAGGAGCAAAACTGCTTCATTTTGATGAAGAGCAGTTTATCAATTTTTTCTTTAATAGATCTGACTTTTGGTGGTGTATCTAAAAATTTTGTTCAACCCAAAGTCACAAAGGTGTTATCCTATATTTTCTTCAAGAAGTTGTATAGACTTCATTTAAAAAAAAATTTTTTTTTTTTTTTTTGGCCACATCACGTGGCATGTGGGATCTTAGCTCCCCAGCCAAGGATTGAATCTGAGCCCCTGCCATTTGAAACATGGAGTCTTAACCACTGGACCACCAGGGAAGTCCCTAGACTTAGCTCTTACATGTAGGTCTTTGATCCCTTTTGAGTTAATATTTTTGTATGATGTGAGGTAAGGGTACATTTTTAAGTAATTTTTTTTTTTTTTGGCATGTGGATGTTATAACTGTTCTAGTACCATTTGTTAAAAGACTATCCTTCCCATATTGAATTGTTTTGTCATTGGACCATAAACATAAGGATTTATTTCTGGCTTCTCAGTTCTGTTCCATTGATCTGTTTGCCTATTCTTGTGCCAATACCACAATGTCTTGATAAATGAAGCTTTATAGTAAATTTTTTGAAACTTCTGAATTTTAATTTTTGAAATTGGGTGCTGTAAACCTTCCAATTTTGCTCTTTTTCAAATTGTTTTGGAATAGCCAATTCCAGATCCTTTGCATTTCCATGTAAATTTTAGGATCAACTTGCCAATTTCTGTAAAACAAACAAACAAACAAACCTGCTGGAATTTTGATAAGGACATGTCGAATTTATACATCAATTTTGGGAAAACTGCCATCTTGACAATATTGAGTCTTTCAGTACATATGCATACAAAGTCTTTCCATTTATATCAATCTAATTTAATTTCCCTTAACAATGTTTGCAGCTTTCAGTTTATAAGTTCCGCACTTCTTTTGTTCAATATATTCCTAAGTAATTGATTGTTGATATTACTGTGAATGGAACTGTGTTGTCTTAATTTTGTATCACTTATTGAAAGTATATAGAAATACAGTCAACTTTTGTGTATTGTTTATTAGCTGTAGTAGTTTTCATGGATTCCTTAGGATTTTCTACATATATGCATACATTCTTGTTATCTGCAAATAAATATAGCTTAATTTCATTTCTCATTTGGATCCATTTATTTGTTTATTGCTTACTGAATTAGTTAGAACCTTCAGTACAATGTTTAAAAGTAACAAAAGCAGACATCCTTGCCTCATTCCAGGTATTAGGGTGAAAATATCCAGTCTTTCATTAAGTATGATATTAACTCTGGGATTTTTGTAGATGCCCTTTATAAGATAGAGGAAATTCCTTTCTATTCCTTGTTTATTAAGAGTTTTTATCATGAATGGTGTTAGATTTTGCCAAATGCTTTTTCTCTGTCTACTAAGATGATCATATTGTTCTTTATTCTATTAATATAGTATATTATTGTTTAGTTGCTAAGTTGTGTCCAACTCTTTGCAACCCCATGGACTGTAGCCTGCCAGACTCCTTTGTCCACATCCATAGGATTTCCCAGGCAAGAATACTGGAATGGGTTGCCATTTTCTTCTCCAGGGAATCTTCCCCACCCAGGGATGGAACCCAGGTCTTCTACACTGGCAGGCAGATTCTTTACCATTGAGCCAACAGGGAAGCCCATATATTATATTACTTTGATTTTTAGATGTTAAACCAGCCTTGTGTTCCTGCAATAAATTCTGTTACCTTACGATGTATATGATCCTTTCTATATAGTTTGATTTGGTTTGCTAGCATTTTGTTAAAAGAGTTTTGCACCTACATTCATTAGAGATATTGGTCTGTAGTGTTCTTGTGAGAGGCTGGCTTTGGTATCAGAGTAATACTTGCCTTATTGAGTAATTTAAAAAGTGTTCCCTCCTCCTCTGTTTCTGAGTTTTTGAAGAATTGATGTTACTACTTCTTTAAATATTTGATAGAAATCAGGGAAGCCACCTGGGCCTTTTTGCCTCAGGCCTTAGAGTCTAACTCTGAAGCCTGACGTGAGCTACAACATAAGCTCCACAATGGCTGAGATTTTCATCTGTTTTTTTCACTGAAATTCCCCAGTGCCTGGCAAATAGTTGATATTCAGTAAATATTAATATTAAATGAACATGAGCAGCATGCACAACTAGGGGGCATCCCAGGTGGTGCAGTGGTAAAGAATCTGCCTGCCAATGTGGGAGCTGCAAGAGATATGGGTTTGATCCCTGGGTCAGGAAGATCCCCTGAAGGAGGAAATGGCAACTCGCTCCAGTATTCTTGCCGGGAAAGTTCTATGGACGGAGGAGCCTGGTGGGCTACAGTTCATGGGGTCTCAAAGAGTCTAACATGACTGAGCATGTGCACACACACACACACACACACACCCGCACAACTAGAACATCTGAGGGGTATCACAGGCAACAAGCAAAAAAGGCAATTTTACTGTAGCATAAAAAGCATCTCAGCACAGGATATTTCTTAGAGAAATGAATTTTAAAAACATTAAATTTCTACAATAGACATTTAACCCCCTCTATGTAAATATAAAACCAAGTATGGTAAGTTTTATTAAAGTTTATATTAACAGACTGTTCAATAACATAGTAAGGTATGTTAAGAATAGCTTAGGTACACTAAATTATGTTTAAAGTTTTCAATAACAGTATTATTCTTAAAAAAAACAATATTATTCTTAGGACATCAAAGGAAATTTATAACAATAGAGATCAAAACGAACAGATGCAGCCTCAGAATTGCCTCTCTCAGCTGCTGGCATGGCTCTGTCTGATGGAACACTTTAGGTTCTAACACTTCACGGTCTAGACCATGATATTAGGAAAATGCAGAGATGCTAAGACCTTAACAACCTGGCCTTGTTTTTCTTTCCTCCATCTAGTTAGTACAGAAGAAACCCCAAGCTTCCCAGCCCAGCGAGAGCCTCATGCAGCTGATGGCCAAAGGGGAGAGTGAGGCCCTCTGTCAGATCTTTGCGGACTTGCATCAGCACAACCTGTTCAGGTACATGACTCAAATCCAGCCAGCTTGATGTCCCCAGGTGGTCTGTCCCAGAGACCCAGAAACCAAGTAATCTGGTTAAGGGGCACAAGGAAGTACATGAAATACTGCCCTTCCATATCCAATCCAGTCTGTATTCTTGACTCAGGGAAACCTTTTCCTGGTCTCTTTGCCTGATTGTCCTTCTCCACAAGCACTGTGGGCTTGACTTCAGAGGAGGATATTCATAAAAAATGAAAAGTAACTTCTTTAATATTAAGAATAAATTAGTAACACAGTGGAAAAGTAAAACCTAATTTCTAATCTAGTTCCTAGATTTCCTACTGAGAAATAATCAAGACATTGTTTAAAACATCCTCTATCACTGAGTTCCTTTACCTACATACTTGGCCTCTGCTTGGACTTTATGGAGCTTCTGTGGTCACTTTTTAAGTGTTTTCTGGAAAGCTCCCTCATGTAGGCCTGTCTGCTCCATGTCTGAGGAAATGTCATTGTAGGTACAGATGACTTAGGGTTGACTCTTAGGACTGGCTGGTATTAGAGAGACAAAAGTAGAGAGCACTTAGACATCAGGGTACCATGGCCAGAGAGCGAAGATCCAGTGGGAACCAGGGTCCTAGTGAACTTGACATGTGGTTTCAAAGAATAGGGAGAACAGAAATAAATTAGTAAATGTCACCAGAAGAGAAAAACACCAGAGAAGGAGATTTTGTCATAACAGGGACCAGCAACTCAGAGACAGAATTTAAAAAAAAAAAAAAAGAAAGTTTTTTTGTGTGTATGAGGGCCAGTAATAAGCTGAAAATCAGGAGAGCTCAGAGGAGGCAAAGTTTCATAGTGGGTAAGTACTCACATAGCTTTGGACCCAAGTCACCGCTCTGACTATGAGCCCTTGGGCACATTGCTTAACTCTTCTGGGCCTCAGTTTTCAGATCTGTAAAGTGGAAATTATGATAATGCCAAGCTCATCCAGATAGTGTCAGTATAAAATGAACCATATGCATCAAGTGCTTGGCTGGTCCTCAGCAAATTTAGAGGCAGATAAGTTAACTCTCAATAAATATTAACTTGTATTCTAACTTGGGCTGAAAGTAGAAAAGTGATAACACAAGAAAAAGACTCATTAGTTGCCCACTGTTGAAGAATTTTTTATACTGGGGTTGTCACTTGGTATATCACACAGAGATCTGTAATGAAGAAGTTCCAGGGTGTAAGATATCACATTCTGAACAGGAGAGCTCTGGACTTAATACAGCATTTTTTTTTTTTTTTTTTGACCACGCCACTCAGCTTTCGAGCTCTTAGCTCACTGACCAAGGGTGGAACTCCCGACTCCAGGCAGTGGAAGTGCAGAGTTCTAACCATTGAACCATCAGGGAATTCCCAGAACAAGATATTCTGAAGCAATTTTTAGATTGTCTCAAAATGTTAACTCACAGATTTTATTACTCTTAGGACAGCCTCTGTTTATACCTCATTAGCCACACCTATATTTAGTCAAAGCTATGGTTTTTCCAGTAGTCATGTATGGATGTGAGAGTTGGACCAGAAAGAAAGCTAAGCACCAAAGAATTGATACTTTCAAATTGTGGTACTGGAGAAGACTCTTGAGAGTCCTTTGGACTGCAAGATCAAACCAGTCAATTCTAAAGGAAATCAACCCTCAATATTCATTGGAAGAACTGCTGCTGAAGCTGAAGCTCCAATACTTTGGTCACCTTATGTGATGAATCGACTCATTGGAAAAGACCCTGATGCTGGGAAAGATCGAAGGCAGGAGGAGAAGGGGTGGCAGAGGATGAGATGGTTAGATAGCATGACCGACTCAATGAACATGAATTTGAACAAAGTCCAGGAGATAGTGGAAAGCAGAGGAGCCTGGTGTGCTGCAGTCTACGGAATTGCAAAGAGTGGGACACGACTTAGACACTGAATAACGATAGTCACATCCGGTTGCAAAGGAGGCCGGGAAATGAAGCCTCCACTCGGCATAGCCATGGGCCCAACACAAAATTAGACGCTCTGCCTTAGCAGGAGAAGGGAAGAAGGGATGCTGGGGGGCTACTGGTACTGGCACAGAGAGATTTTAACATCTCTGAAAGGTCAGAGAAGTTGAAGACCTGAAGGAAAAACTCACAGAAGTCAGATAAAGGATGGGGAAAGCTGTGCAGGCTAAGGGAACAAATGGGTATAAGACTGAGGCTTCGCCCTGAGTAAGAAGCTTACTGAGTCAGTGTAAAGAAAGGGACAGAATATCAGTGGGGAACTGGGGATGTTGGTAGGAGGACATATGTAGAAGTGGGCAGGGCCCAAGCCAGGCAGGGCCTGGGAAGCCACGCGAATGGATTTAAGCTTTAACTGTAATGGGAACCTTAGCAGCATTTTAAACAGGGAAGTGATGTGATCCCATTTACATTTTTAAAAGGTCAAGCTGGCTGCTGCTGTGACAAAGATTTGAAGAGAGGGAGGCTAGGTGTGGAGGGACCAGCCCGGGAGCCATGGCAACCGAGTCCAGGCTGTCATATGCAAGACGGATCAGAGGGATGCGAGAAACAGGGAACATTTAATTTTTGCTTCCCTATCTCAAACAATTACTTTGTACAGACGTTTAGTTTCTTTTCTTTCATTTCCCAGCATGAAGCCCTGGAGTGATGATTTTTGTCCTCATTTAGGCAGGTTCTGGTCTGGCTGCAGTTTTAGCACATCAACAACAATATGCAACTTACAGCAAATAAAATAAATGGCTGAGATGCCAAACAGATGGAGTCACGCCCACTCCACCTCAGCAAAATCAGCATCAAGGGTTCTGCTCCCCAAACCCCTACCCCATCCTACCTCCCCCTTCTTTAGTTTTCCTTCTGGTGCTTTAATATGGGTCACATCCACCCAATATAGCCACAGCTGTCCTTTTTCATATTTATATCTGCCTCTAAAGCTTTTGTTGCATCAGGAAAAATATAACGAGAAACAAGATTTAAAACAAGAGTCTCATGCTCTATTCTTTTCCTTCTGACCTTCATTTCCTTGATCCTGAAATGACTGGAGTTCCAGGAGCAGCAAAAAGACAGAGAACAAAAAGGACAGCTCAGGTAAGGGAGGGCACAGGGTACCTGCATCTTGGAGAATTTTTCTGCTCTGCAGACATAGGAATAAAATTCCCTCCAGTCCCCCACCCCAACTTCCCTGAGCTGTCAGAATCACCATTATCCTCCTGTACCTTGGTTCTAGTTCTTCTGGCATCTGTGGTCACCATAGTCTATTTGGCACCACATCACCCCAGTTTCTTTCTTTGAAATATTCTTTACATTCTTGAGTTCATTTCCAAGCCCACAGAACCTACTCTAATCCACTTTATCATCTCTTGCCTGGGCCACTGCAGCAGTCTCCTGTTAGTTCATTCATTCATTCAAAAACACATGTTGAGCACTTGGTAAGTGTCAAACACTGTTGAAGGCTTTGGAGTCACAGTGAAGAAAAACACAGTACCCCATTCAGGCGTTTATAGTCTTTGGAGTCAAATGGGTAAGTTCCCAAATCACATAACCTCTCCTTCCAGGCAACATTCAAAGCTCAAGACTGGGGTGCTCCTGTCTTGAGGGCACAAAGGCAGAGCTCCCTCACTCCTTCCAGGAAGCTGTCCCGGAAGACCTGGGGTCTGTGCTGAGTCACAGAGGATGAGTACAAGTGGGCTGGCGAGGCAGATGAGGCAGGGATCCTAGAAAGAGACACAGAGTCTGTGTGAGACAGCGTGACACATTCTGGAAACAGCAGCCAGTTCCCTATGTATTCTCAGGTTCCAGTTTACCTCAAATCCACTCATTTTGGCATGGCTGATCCTGCATGAACTTTCCATCATACCCATCTCACCTGATTACTCTCTCCTCCTTAATAGGGAGCTCTTTGCCTCCTTTTCTCCAGCTCAAATCTTCTGCTTTGGTCAAACCTCAGCTATCCTTCACCATGACTTATTTATCCTTCTCTGCTCCCTTCTTCCTGACGCCATTCTAAATCCTGCCTAATCATACAACTGGGGATTCCCCGGTGACTCAGCATTAGGAATCTGCAATGCAGGAGACACGGGTTCAATCCCTGGGTCAGGAAGGTCCCCTAGAGAAAGAAATGGCAACCCACTCCAGTATTCTTGCCTGGAGAATTCCATGGACAGAAGAGCCTGAAGGGCTACAGTCCATGGGGTCGCAAAGAGTCAGACACAACTTAGAGACTAAATGACGACACTCACAACACCTTCCTGTCCAGGCACATCTTGCCTTGCTCATAACCTCTCTTTTATAACATAAGTTCCCTAATTGTTTCATAGGTTTAAGTCTTATTTCTTCAACCAATACTAAACTTTTTTTGTGTGCCTCTGAATTCCTACAGTGGGAAGCACAGGTCTGAGAATGCAATAGGAGCTCAATAAATATTCATGTACCACCTCCCTAAGAAATCATTCCTCCAAATCAGCTCATAAGGCGGCCAGAATATCATGTTATATTTAGAAATTTGGAGGAGTATGTAGATCCTAGAGGAGCTGTGCCAACTTTTATCCAAACCAGGGACTCAAACTCAAACATCTGCAGGTGTTATAAAGGAGTAAAGAGTCCATGTGTCATATATATAAGAAATGGCTAATTTTTCTCCCATCCCTGTTATTCATAAAACAACAGCTGGGCTGACACAGTTTAGCACTGAAGAGACAGTAGCGAGTGATGGGGACTGTGGCAATGAAAAAGTGAATGTTTCAAAGTTTCATTAATGGTTGCCATGCTGCAACACAGGCCTGGCATTGCCAGATAATCTGATTTTTCAAGAAAAAAACAAAAATCTGAATTTTTGTATCACATACACCCCCACCCCCCACTTCATAAAAATCTAAAGTGTGAAAGTGATAGTTGTTCAGTCGTGTCTGATTCTTTGTGAACCCATGGACTGTAGCCCTCCAGGCTCCTCGGTTCTTGGAATTCTCCAGGCAAGACTACTCCAGTGGGTTCCTACCATTCCCTTTTCCAGGGGATCTTCCCAACCCAGAGACTGAACTCGAGTCTCCCGCATCACAGGCCAATCCTTTACCATCTGAGCCACCAGGGAAGCCCAACAAAGTACCGTATAGGCCAAAACTTGGTGGGCAAACAAAAGGTACCTGCAGACCAAAGTGAGCCTGGAGGCTGCCAGTTCTCAGCCCCTGTTCTCTATGGTAAGCAGAGGTGACTGCTGGCCCACATTTTCCGCAAGTCCAGGATTGCTTTCTCATATTATGTGACTGCTAATAACAGTGGTGAGTCATTAATGTTTTTACACATACATTCAAATACACATACATGTACATACACTCAAAACATATCCCATGAGATTAGTGTTGAAGAAGGCAGAGCTAGAGAATATTTCAAACTTATTTTAGGACTTGAGAAAACAGCTAGAATTTCAGAGTCACAGGACATCTGTGTCATGGGAACTGTTGCTCCCGAGATGTCCCTAGGCTGATTGCAATTAATGATCCTGGGATTTCCTTGGGACCCTGTTCTTTCCTTGGACCTGAAGAAACCCCTCTTTTCTCTTTGGGCCAAGTAGCGTACACTTTCAGTTTGGAAGGATGCTCACACCCCAGACTCTTAAAACTTTTGGATGATGAGAGGGAGAGAGAGAGGGAGCTACATTTGGAAAAGCCAGCGTCCCCAAGTCTACCTGTGTTGTTGAACATGTCACTTCCCCATTTGTGGGTGATGTGATCTATATGGTCCTTCCCAAACTTTAATGTGCAAATGCCCCCCTAGGGATCTTGTTAACATGCAGATTCTGATTCAGAGCATCCAGGCAGACCTGAGACTGCATTTCTCACATGCTCTGGGTGATGCCAAAGCTGCTGGGCTGTGAGCCACTCTTAAGTAGGCTCTGGCTTCAGGCCATCTGGGTTCAAGGGCACTGCCTGTTCAGCTAGCTGAATCTCCTGGGGACATTCACTCGGTTAACCTCTCCAAGCCATGTTGGTTGCCTCGCTTGATGGGTACTGCCTGTTGACATGATGTAATGGTAAAAACACAGGCTTTGTGTTGCCCGGCTATCTGGCTTGGGATTCTGGCCTTGCCTCCTCACGATGTGACCATGGGTAAGTGACTTCACCTTGCTGGGCCCCAAAATCCTCACACATCAAATGGGGACTATGGCAGCACTGACCTCTCGGAGGTTGTTGTGAGGGTTAAAAGAGCATTAATGCATGTAATTGTTTGGAACAGTGCCTGGCCAATAATAAGCACCTTACAAATGTTGGCTGGAACCTGTGAGTGTGCTCTGTGAATTAAAGTACAAACAACTGCATTCCTTTCTGACCTAGGAAAAAAAACCTCTCTGAATGAAGACTCCATCCCTTGCACCCGTGACCTCAGTTGGAGGGATTCGTTCACCTATGGGGAGTGGGAAAGAGAGAACCCCTCTGGACCGCAGTCCCTCTCACTCCTCAGCACTCTGGCAGCCTCCACTGGGCCCCAGCTGGCCCCACTCATAGGTATGGTGACGGCATTCATCCACTGCCTTCCTGGGACAGGCCTGGGTTCAGGTTCTAGGGTCTTGGGAATTATTCCAGGAGGCTGTGGTTTGGGAGTGGGGGACTAGCCACAGCTACCTCAACCCTCTTTGTTCTTGCCCTGTTCTTCTCTACCTCCAACTGGGCTGAGTGAAAGCCTGGGTGGCACCTCCAGAGCTACCAGAGGCCCCTGGGCATTCCTGCAAGTGGCTCAAAAGAGACAGATACTGGCAGGACACGGATGTCACTAGAGCTGCCTCCTTCGTGCTGTGCAGGAAGCACGACGGGCTGCCTCTGCAGAGGGAGGAGCTCCTTTTCCTTCTCTGGCCTCCACGGGAGTCCCAACCTTCTGCTGTGTAGAGTGGGAAGGAGGAAGTCCATGAGGAGTCAAAGTGAAAGTCGCTCTGTCACCTCTGACTCTTTATGACGCCACTGGGCTCCTCTGTCCATGGGATTCTCCAGGCAAGAATACTGGAGTGGGTAGCTGATCCCTTCTCCAGGGGATCTTCTTGAGCCAGGGATCGAACCCGAGTCTCCTTCATGGCAGGCAGATTCTTTACCATCTGAGGCACCAGGGAAGCCCGGGAGGGATGAGGTGTGGGGATCAAATTTCTCTGAGGCCCAGCCTTTATCTTTCCATGCACCAAGGCTCATCTGTCCATCCATGTATTCATTTAACACTCATTAAGTATTTCCTGTGTGCCTCTGTTTGACCAGAGAGAGATCCTTAAAGAAGGTACAGTGGTTTATGTTTTCTAGAGTAAAATATAATCAATAAGCCACTAACTCTTGTAAGTTACCTATTATCAATAGTTGACAATTTAAAAAACTAACAGAAGTATCTAGGTACCTATAGAAGAGCTCATAAGGCAAGCTATATCTTATTGAAAGTTTTTCTCTCCTATATTCACAGGAAATTCTATTTGAGCCACCCTTTCACAGTAGAGAGAATCATACGACCTTTGCCAACACCACTCTGCAGCATTCAGCTTTCTGTGGGATACTGTCCTTATGGGGGGGAGGAGAAAAGCTGCACCTAAGGAAAAACTAGAATCATCTCACGCTGACAGCATAGCCTTTCCCTGGAGAATCGCTTGGGAGCATGGCTCCTAGACAAGAAGCATTATTCCAGCATTATTCTGGTCCGTAACTCTGCATCCTCACCACCACACATCACCACACCTCACCTCCCTTCCAGCACAAGAACATATGCTCGCAGAAGGACCAGGATCGAGAGAGAGAGCGAGAGAAGGAAGGAAAAAGAACCAGAACCAGAAAAGAAGTGGAAGAGAACAAAACGGGGCTGAAGAGGAAGGTGGAGGGCAGAAATCAGGGAAGAGGGGAGATGCAGAAAAGTGGTAACAGAAGGAAACAGAAAAGAGGACAAGAGAAGCACACTAGAGATGCATCGCCAAGCTTCTATTTATCTAATTTAAAACGTCAAAATAAGGCCATATACCAAAAGAGACATGTGTTTTCCTCTCTGCTCAGACTCCTCTGGACAAGGATACGGGGACAGAAATGAATTCTAGCCAAAGGCCTCTCCTTAAATGTTCCTTTTTGCCAATTTTTCTCCTTAGTCCTTCTGTTTTGATTCAAGCCTTAGACCTTCTTCCTTAGTGCATTTCCTGACTTGGACCTGCTAGCCTGGCCCTGCTGTTCCAAATGGTGGTTTGGGTCTGAGGCTACACAAGTTTCCTGCGGGAGGTTGTAAGACAAGGTGCGTGTGGTAGGGGGAGTTTCTCTTTCTGAGTTTCAGAAATAAGGCTTTCTATTGTCTCAGCCCTACAAACACTGGCTCAATTTCTTTTGCATACCATACCCCCTTGAAATAGAGTATCTTGTTAGTACTTATTAGATATTCAAAGAGAGGAGACACAGGCTCAAGCTACAGGTAAATCAGAGGTTCCAGGCTCAAAGTATAGGTAAAATCAAGGGTTCACAAATTATAGATGAAGACAGTCACTAAGGTGGGTCTGCTAGAGAGACCATGGACTGGTCTCTATTTAAAATGCACAATATTGCACATTCAATAAAAGCCAGATAATGAGTATTTCAGAAAAGGTACCCAACCTTCCAGTTGGAAAGCTTTTCTGGACATCTTGCTTTAATTTAGGCTATCCTAGGGGAGGGTATTTTTCTTCACTGAAGTGGTTTTCAGACTGAAATGGTTGGAGGGCTAAAAAGTAAGTTCCTCAATCATCATTGCTCTTGCCAAGGATGAGTTATGTCCTAATTCTTGGTGATTTCAGTATCCACATAGATGATCCTTCCCATACCCTAGTCGCTCTCTGACCCCCCTCCCCAATTTACCCTAGAGTTTGCCATTAACAACTGCACCCCACCCCATCATTTTTATTCTTCAACTATATACCATCTCCTATCTTTCCCTGAGTCTGATAATCCTTCGACCCCACCAATCCTGCAATTTCTTGCTCCTTCTGGGTTTTTATTATCCCTTCCTGTCCTCACATCTTCATTCCCTCCCCCTCCAGCCTAGATTCCATGATCCATCCTGAATATCATCACTCTCTTGCAAGTACCCTCAGCGCCTTTGTACCTCTCCCACTTTATTAACTGACCAGATCGAACTCTCCACCAACCGCACCATGACACTAAACTTTTTTTTGGTTGCACTAGGTCTTAGTTGTGGTAGCTGGGATCTTGGATCTTAGTTGAGGCATGCAGGATCTTTAGTTTTCAGCATTCAGACTCTTAGTTGCAGGATCTAGTTCCCTGACAAGGGGTCGAACCCAGGGCCCCTGCATTAGGATCACGGAGTCTTAGCCATTGGACCACTAGGGAGGTCCCCACACCACTAAACTTGCCTGGAGAAAAACCACATGACATACTATCCAGTTTCACCTCAACATTATCTCAGTTCTCAAGAGGGTCCTTAATATTGCCTGGAGCTCATACTATGTTCCCCTCATCTGCTCTCTCTGCTGAATGGCTATTCCACATCTTCTCCTTCTTTGGGTGGAAGGCTCCCCCAGTGCCTCCTGACGACCCAGCTTCCTATTTCACTGGGAACATAGTAGCAATTGAAAGAGAACTCCAAGTTCTCATGACCACCCCTACCACTCACCTAGAACCAGACCAGTAGATCTAGATTCTCTCCTTGTTAATATAAAAGAACCGCCTAGCTCTAAGGAAAGTCCAAATCTTCCTCTTTTGTACTGGGTCCCTTCCCACCTCACCTACTCAAGGCCATTGCTCCAGCAACTCTCCCTTCTCCCTTCATCATCAATTTGATTCTCTCTCTTAGAGGCTTCCCATCACTAACAAACACGCTGGTATTTTTCCTTAATATAACTGCTATTTCTTCCATTTAAAAATATGAAAAAAATAAAACAAAACAAAACCTCTCTTGGGCTCTCTGCCCACTCTGTTCCCCTTTAATAAACTCCCTAAAAGGGTTTCCAATGTCTTGCTTCCCATTTTCTCTTGAACACTTCCACTAAACACCAAACCTGATCTTCACATTGCTAATGCCAATGGTCAATGAGTCCTCACCCCTCTGTTAGCATGTAACATATGTGATTTCTCCTGGAAACACTTCCTTCACTTGGCTTCTAGAACATTATTCTCTCCTCTTTCACTGGCTTTTCTTCTCAGTTTCCTTTGCTAATTCATTCTCATCAACACCCCTCCACCACCACCATCACCACCATCTCCAAACACTAGAAATTTCCAGGACTGAGTCTTGGGTCTCTTCTAATCAAACCTCATGGTTCATACCACACATAAACCAGTTACTCCTAAATGTATCTCTCTAGTCCAGAACACTGATCACCAACTGCCTACTCGACAACTCCATTTGAATTTCTAATAGGCATCTCAACATGTCCAAAAAAAAAATCTCTCAATACTGACTTGCTCTTTTCTATCCTTGACTTCTATCCAAGACTTGCTCCCCACAAGGTCTTTTCTATCCTTGACTTCTATCCAAGACTTGCTCCCCACAAGGTCTTTTCTATCCTTGTACATGGAAGCTCCATATTTCTACTTACTCAAACCTTGGAATCATCCTTGACTCCTCTTTCTCTCCATCTCATTTCCAACCCATCAGGAAACACCTTTAAATTGCTTTCAAAATATACACACAATCTGACACTTCTCAGAATTTCTACTGTTATCACCCTGGACCAAGCCATCATCATCTGTATTGTTGTAAAAGTCACCTAAATGAGTGGCTTGTTTCTAATCTTACCCTTTTCAATTTCATGTGACCCCCTTTTTTTAAAGGTTCGCTTGATTTTTTTTTTTCTTCTATTGATGGTAACCTACTTTTCCATGACTCAGATGGTAAAGAATCCGCCTGAAATACAAGAGACCCTGGTTCGATCCCTGGATCAGGGAGATCCCCTGGAGAAGGGAATGGCTAACCATTCCACTATTCTTGCCTGGAGAACCCCATGGACAGAGAAGCCTGGAAGGCTACAGTCCATGGGATCACAAAGATTTGAACACGACTGGGTGACTAATGCTACTATTTCTACAGAACGTTATTTTATTTTTTAAAAACGTATCTATTTGGCTGAACCAGGTCTTTGTTGCAGCACACAGGATCTTTAATCTTTAGTTGCAGCATGCGGGATCTAGTTCCCTGACCAGGGATGGAACCTGGGCCCCCTGCATTGGGAACATGGAGTCTGAGCCACTGGGCCACCACAGAAGTCCCTAATGTGACCCTTTTAAGATCTTAGGCATGTCACTTTTCTGCTTAAAACCTTCAAATGACTTCCCATCTGCAGTAAGGTAATGCTACTTCTGTAAGAAATAAGCCCCAATATATCAACGGCATAAAATAATCAACAGAACTTCATTTCTCACAGAAAAAGTTCAAGAAGGGTGTCCTGTTCAGGGAGTAGCTCTTTAACAGGACCCTGGGCTCCTTCCATCTTGTGACTTACCACCTGTGCTACTCGGCTCCCAAGGTTGCCATAGAAAGAGCAAGAGCTTGGAGAATGGCTTGTGGCAGGTTTGCATGGCCAGTACTGGAAGTAGTGGACGTCATCTGGCCCGAGCTCTGTCACATTGCCATATCCCGGGAGGGGGGATGCTGGGAAATGTGGTACAGCTGTGTCACAGGATGAAGAGAAAACAGTTCGGTAAACAGCCAGTCTTTTCCACATTACTTCAATCATAGTAGCAGCTAAAGACTTTAAAATGGTCTAAAGCCCTCCATGGTGTCCCTCTCATCTTCACCCCCATCCTTGCTATGACCTCCCTGACCTCATATCCTCTACTCTCCTAAATTACTTTACCCAGCCACACTGACTTCCTGCTGTTGCTCAAACACTCCAAGCAGGCTTCAGCAGCTCAGGACCTTTGCTCTCACTGTTGCCTTTTCCTGGGATGTTCTTCACCAAATTCAGATGTTCACTCATACTCATGTGTCATCCTCTTCACGAGCCTTCTCTGGCTACCCCCTCTTGAAGACTGCAAACCACTCCTGATGGTCCTAACGTTTCCTTTTTCCTTTCCTGTCTTATTTTTTGAAAAATAATTTATTTGGCTGCATTGGGCCTTAGTTGCACCATGAGGGAGCTTCCATTGTGGCCCACAGACTCTCGAATTGTGGTGTGCAGGCTCTGGAGCAACTGAGGCTCAGTAGTTTCAGCAACAGGCTTTAGTTACTCCTCAGCATGTAGGATCTTAGCTCCCTGACCAGGGATCGAACCCACATCCCCTGTATTGCAAGATGGATTCTTAACCACTGAGCCACTAGGGAAGTCTCCTTTCCAGCCTTATTTTATTCTAAGGCATCTATCACCACCTCTCATTCTATATATTTTGCTTTTTTATATGGTTTATAGGCCACATTCCAGAATATAGACACCATGAGAGAGTTTGGGGCTCCCCTGCTGACTTAGATGGTAAAGAATCTGCCTGCAATGCAGCAGACCTGGGTTTGATCCCTGGGTCAGGGAAGATGCCCTGGAGAAGGGAATGGCTACCCACTCCAGTATTCTTGCCTGGAGAATTCCATAGAGAGAGTTTTGTCCATTCACTGCTGTACCTCCAGTGCCTAGAACAGTGTCTTGCATACAGGAAATAATACATTTGCAGAGTGAATGTTCAGTAGCACCATATGAGAACAGCTAGGATGTTTGAAGAACATTATCAGCCTTCTGAGGTTGACATTATTCTATTTGCCATAAACAGTCCTTTGGTGCTTCCCCCCCAGTTAGATGGACCTTGGGTATGGCTATGGTGATATTTCTTAACGTGTGTCAGCCCTCCTGTCCTTTTCCTCTTCTACCTGCTTTCTAACTCGAGGGCTCCCCGGAGGCTTAATCTGCTTTTCTCTCCTCAGAAACCTCATGTGTTCTCATGGCTCCACCAGCTGCTGCCTGGCCAATGACCTTAAGCATCTCCTCCAGCCTACTGGTTCATTCGTTTTAGCTGTTCTCCTATTACCTTAGATTCATCTTGTCTTTAATTCAACTCTGTTCCCCTATCATCCATGTACCTAGCTCATTCTCCCAGTTTCCTACAATTAAAACTTTAAATTTTCAAGTGCTCCTTTTTCATTTCTTTCTTCCAAGCAGTCACCAAGTCCAAGAAATTCTTATTCCCACTTTTTAAAATTCTTTTGTATACAAGTGTTCATTTGCATTTCTCTTGCTCTGCCTAGGCCAAACCCTCATTCACAGGGAACCTCAGGGTTAAAGAGTGCCCCATCTCTGGCAGAGTCCCACTACCTTATCCAGCCTCTTCTAGGACACTTCCAAGATGGTGGCATTTCCACTAGGCAGCTGTTCCTTGAGGGCAGGGGCCATGTCCTATTCTTTGTGGGTTTACCAGCACCTAGTACAGTGCCTGACTTCAAGGAGGCATTTTCAAAATAATTTTTAAAGTGGCTCCTGATGCAGCCTATTCCATAGTTAACCTGTATGGAGATGCATCTCCCTGAGAGAACACTTTCAACCTCATTCCACTTGCCACAAAGGCACAAGTTTAGAAACCTTCAGAGGAAGACCCACAATTCCCACTGCCTTCAGCTCAGGCTCCTCAGAACTCAGGCTCTCCCCTCCCCATCCCCTCTTTTAATCTCCCTCCTCCCCAACCTGACCCAAGAATTTACCTCCTACTCGGTCCCCCACATGCCCTTTTCCGGTTATTCCTTTTGCTAAATCGTGCTCAGGAATTTTTTAGTCCAGCCTGAGTCACACCTTCTTCAGAAGCCCTCTCTGGCTGTTACCAAGGGTTATGGCCACGCCTTCCCAAAGCATTGGTCAACCTCTCACCTTGATGTTTAAAGTAAACTAAGTTGCTTTGTATTTAACTTTCTCATGAGCACACTACTTGTCTCAACTGGATTTTAAACTATAGAGGCTATATGTGCTAAGAACACAGTAGGTTTATATTCCATTGACATTGCAAAGGTAGTAGCCCTTAGAGAAGCAAGTGAAAGTCGCTTAGTCATGTCTGACTTTTTGAGAGACCCATGGACTGTACAGTCCATGGAATTCTCTAGGCCAGAATACTGGAGTGGGTAGCCTATCACTTCTCCAAGGGAACTTCCAAACCCAGGGATCGAACCCAGGTTTCCCGCATTACAGGCAGATTCTTTACCAGCTGAACCACAAGGGAAGCCCAAGAATACTGGAGTGCATAGACTATCACTTCTCCAGGGGATCTTCCCAACCCAGGAATCGAACTGGGCTCTCCAGCATTGCAGGTGGATTCTTTACCAACTGAGCTATCCTTATTTAATTCTAATTTCATGACTTGAAAATGAATAAGTTCATGGTTTCCTGTGTTCTTCTTCAATTGGGGACATCATATGGGTTCCACCCATTCAGTTCACTCAACATTATTAAGCATTTACTTTGATCTGGGCAGTAAGCTGAAAGCTTCAGGTACAAAGATGAATAAAGGCAGATCTCTCTGATGGAGCTTAGTCTGGAGGACAAACGGATAAACAGCGTTTTATAGCAAAATTTGTTCTTACCCGGTGGCTCTAGTGGTAAAGAACCCACCTGCCAATGCAGGAGGTGTAAGAGAGGAGGGTTCCATCTCTGGGTCAGGAAGATACCCTGGAGGAGGAAATGGCAGCCCACTCCAGTATTCTTGCCTGGGAAATCCCATGGATAGAGGAGCTTGGCAGGCTATACTCCATGGGGTTGCAAAGAGTCCAACATGACTGAGCATGCATGAACATACATACCAAAGATACAAACTGTTTTAAGGTAAATAAAGGAGGAATTGCTATGCCTAGCAAGGTCAGGAAAGGCTTCCAGAGCTAACATCAAACTGGGATTTCTGTGAACTGGGGACTTGTATTGTCATTCACAAGGCAGAGGATTTGGAAAACGAGCTCACTGTCGGTTCATGATGAAAGACTGTAGAGATATGAAGGGCTTCCCTGATGGTTCAGACAGTAAAGGATCTGCCTACAATGCCCTGGGCTCGATCCCAGGGTTGGGAAGATTCCCTGGAGGAGGGCATGGTAACCCAGTCCAGTATCTTGCTTGGAGAATCCCCATGGACAGAGGAGCCTGACAGGCTACAGTCCATGGGGTCGCAAACAGTCGGACAGGACTGAGCGACTAAGCACAGGACAGAGAGATATGAAAGGGCGGGTAGTTGGAAACATCTAGATGATGGTAGTCACAGGGTACGTACCCATCTAGGCGGCAGAGCTGAAGGGAAAGAAGTGGGCCTACCCACTTGGCGACTGATTCAATTAATTCGGCCCTGGTTTCTTGTGGGCATGAAGATAACTAGGATAATTTAAGAAGCCCTGCGGAGGCCGAGTCATGCTCTGCGAACCGGTACGTAGCGGCCAGACAGCCGCGCCCACACGTCAACCTGAGCAAGGGGTTACAACCCGCCAACTGCACCCGGCCCAGGACAGGAGTTGGGCGGGAATCCTGTCCACGCAACCCGGCGCGCTCGCGGAGACGTGGCGCTTTCCAGCCAATCCCCACTACGCAAACGTGGGGCCAATGGCCGCCTGGGGAAGCTGCGCGTAGGCGGCGGGCTGGCTGATGATTGGTCTGGAGGCTGCCGTCGTGGAGGACAGCGGCGGGGCGCGGAGCCGCTTCCGGTTGGGCGGGGCTTGCGCGCCAGAGCTAAGCCGGTGGCAGAGCGGCGGCAGCGGCAACCTGGGCTGTGGGTGCGACGGAGGGAGGTAGGTACCACGGTGCACAGTCTCTCCGCCGCCGCCGCCTCCCTTTTCACTTTCTTTCTGTCTTTTGGGCCTCGCTCCCGGCGCGGCAAGGCTTCTTTGGCGCGGGGTCCCGGTTTCTGCCCTCTCGGGGTTCTGAGGCCTGAGACTGCTCGTGACTGCCCGGCCTTCGGCGTGCAGCCTGGGTTGGAGGCCGCCGCTCGCCTTCCCGCGCGCTCTGGGAAGGGGCCAGGGGCCCCGAGAGCTCCGGCTTCCCTCGCTGCGTCCTGTGGGGGTAGTGTTTTGTTCCTGGCTTGCCACGTCCTCTGGCCTTGAGCCCCGCCAGTCACCAGGTCCCTCATCCTAAAGGGTCACGCTTGTTTGTCTCCTGAAGGTCGGAGGGCAGTCACATAGCGTTATTGTTACAGCTCCCTGCCACTTCCCACGCTTGGGCCTGCTTGTGTCCGCCAGCTCCGCCCCAAGGCCACATCCCGAGAGGACATCTGCATCTGCCAAGAAAGTCGTGTTCGCTGACTTGGAGGGTGTAGAAACGAGGGGGGAAGAAAGCATGCAGACCCTATGTGATTTTTCTAAAAAGTTGTATATAATTTTAAAGAAAAGACGGATATCTCTAGCATGTTTGGCTTCATGCCTCGGTCAGCGACGGAAAATAGTTTTAAAAACTCCAGTAAGGAACTGTATTTTTACATGGTTTCGTTGCTTCTAGCCCCAGATCCTAGTTCTGATTTTTAGCATGCTGAGTTCATAAGTCAACTTAATTCCCTACAGCTACCCTTATCGAGTCGAGTGATTTTCAGTTCCGAAAGCTGCTTTTGCTTCAAGGCAAAAAGCTCCCTGGATCCCCTGCTAAAACTTTAGTAGGAGTTTTGATCTGAAGTCCTAAGTGTATAAAGTCCCAGAATAATGTCCTTGAGAATTGAGTTGCAGTCACTTCCTGGCATGAACCATAAAATAAGCATGAGTTGGAAATAAGGTTTCTTGTGATTTGTTTTTGTAGCTTAGAGATAGAGAACCATAGGATTTCTGACACATAGGATTGTGACACTTGACACAAGGCAAATGCACGTTTGACATCATTTGGTAGATTTAGTTAACCAAGGACGAAACGATGGTCATTGTTGAAGAATTTATATATATCTAGTACTATTGCGGCTCCACAGATAACCTGTAAGTTGTATTTGTGTGGAGAGAAGATGAGTTTGTTTATCTTAGCCTAAATCTGAGATTTACAGGGATTCAGGGGTATCCAACAGGACTGTTTTGAGAATCACTAGGAGAAATACGAGCTAACAAAGATGAATTGAGTATGCCTGAATGGCTGGTAAACTTATAATCATCACTGTTAATGTAATCACTTGCTTCCATTTATCCAGTGATGTGTCAAAAGATACTCAGAGTATTTTCTGTACATTGCATTGGTACAAGAGATCAGTACATTGATTTTAACATACGTTTTCCTCTGTGTGTGGCACATGCATGGTTGTGCCAGGGGTGTTGGAAGCACAGAGGTGTAGCCAGGAATAACCATTGAAGATGCTTGCTAGGCCATAAGGTCCTAGTTCCAGTCTTTCTATGAACTCTTAAATATGGCTGTTGTTGATGTTGTAATTTATGTATTAGAGTTAAGACAGCTGAAATAGCACTTTTTTTGTTGCTGACTGATGACCAGATCCAGTAAGGGGAATTGGGGAATGGGGAGCACTGGTGGCAGGCAGGGGCTATATTGCTGCCAAGTGCAGTCCAACTAGTGCAGTAAAATGTGTTAGTGTACGAACAGCACAAGACACAGTGTTCAAGATTACGATGATGGATGTCTGACTCTTCAGCTGTATCCCACCAGGCTCCTCTGTCCTTGGAATTTTCCAGGGAAGAATTCCAGAGTGGGTTGCCATTTCCTTCTGCAGGAGATCTTCCCGACCCAGGGATCAAACCAGCAACTCCTCCGTCGGCAGGCAGATTCTTCACTACTGAGCCACAGGGAAGTCCATTAGGGATTATAGAAGAGTATTAATTTATATTTAGCTGAGGTCCCTGCCTTCCTAAAGTACATCCATAGAGGAGCTAAGGAGACAACTTAAGATAACCTATGATCATTATTGTGGAGTGGTACAAAGAAGTTCTGTAAAGTTCTTTAGAGGCCTATATACAGACCACTTGCAGCTGGAGTGATCATAGTAGATAGGTCTTTTCATCTAGGATTTTAAATTGTTTATTTACATTTGGCGCTAAAGGAAGATTGAGCTAAAATAACTACCAAATTCCCAAGAATTTTGTGTGTGTTACATATGCACAGCAAAATTACAACCAGGAACCAAAACTCTTGCCCCTACATTTTACATAGCTTTCCTTTGGCAGTTAACAATTTATTGAAGTTTCATCATCCAAAAGGAAACCTTTATTCTCCCAGGGTTTCTCAAATTTATTTCTTAAGGAAATTTTTGTTACTCTGTAGCAAGAAAAATTTTAACTTTGCACTGCGTTGCTTTGGTTATAGAATTAATGAAACCTAAGTAATAGCCATTTCAAAGCTTTTCTCCTACAGCCAAATTTTGCACTTTTATATGCTTGGCTAGCTTATAAATGTATACCCTCAGTCACACAAATGATTTAAATTAGAATGTATTAATGAACAGTTTGTTCCATTGATTGCTAGAGAAATGCTGAATATTAGTTTGTCATTATTATAACTCGCATCAAATCATGAAAGGTGCTGTTATTAACTTAGTATGATCCATTGGTGGTACTAAAGTCTGGAAGTGAAGAATGTCAGGTAGATCCCCAGGTGGCTTTAATTCCTAGACCTTATAACAAGAACTTTTAGTATAGTTAAATTGCTATCAGACTCTTGCCCTCAATTCCCAATTGAAGTAGACACTTAAGCATTGAGATTCCGCTTTTGCTGCACTATAGAGGAATGCTTCCCACCCCGCCCCCCCCAATATCCAACTCACAGAACTGGAATTTTACCACCACGCCCATTTCTCCTACTGTTAACACTGAGCAATGGGTCTTTGGTCAACTGGAATAACTGTGGGTTCACTCATTGTTAATGTTCTTGAGAAGCTGAATTTAATCCAGACCTCTAAATTTCCCTGAAACAACTTACTTTTAACTGTTCTGTGACCAGTGCATTTTTATTAAAAATGATTGGGAGGGAAGGGAGAAATGGCAAGAATTTAAAGCTCTCAGGAAAATTTTTGAATGGGTAAAACTGATTCTTAAGGCTTATCATTGTTACTGAAAGAAATTCAAGTTTATGCTATTACCTTTCCCTCCTTACAAATTTACTGGAACAATTCATGAAAATAACTTTGTAGGAGACCATTATGGCTGATATGGTGCAAAAGTATGGTAATAACTTGGTACCTTTTCTGTTCTAGCCCTTTATTTATGTCTCTAACATGGCACAATGAAATAGAAATATATTACAAGCCACATATGTGGCTTAAATTTACAGGTGAGGGACTTCCCTGGTGGTCCAGTGATTAAGATTCTGCACTTCCACTGCCAGGGGGCATGAGTTCAATCCCCGGTCAGATTCCTGAATATTTAAAACAAGGGCCTTCCCAGGTGGCACAGCAGTAAAGAAGACATGGGTTCCATCCCTGAGTCGGAAAGAGTCCTCTGGAGGACGAAATGGTAACCCACTACAGTATTGCTGCCTGGAAAATCCCGTGGACAGAGGAGCCTGGTGGGCTACAGTCCATGGGGTCACAAAGAGTCAGGCATGACTCAGCGACTCAACAATAACAGTTATTAATAAAGCATGTGAAATTAATTTTAATAGTTTCTTTAATCCACTACATACAAAAGTACCATTCTTTTATCATAAAGTGTAACACACCACATCCTTAATTCACACTAGCCACATTTTTTAAGTGTTTGGTAGCCACATGTAGCTCTCGTCCTGGACAGTGTAGGTCTAGTTTTCTGGTTTTGTTTTTCTTTTAAGAAAAAATATTAAATGTAGTCAGACATGACTTAGCAACTGAACAGTATCAACAATTAAATGTTACCCTTGGTGAGAGAGGGGCAGAATTTGAGTGAGAGAAACTTGCAAGTTATTTGAAAAATGGAAGTGGGGAGATGTATTTTTCACAACCATTGATTTACCTTTAGATCATGTGCTACAGTCCTTTCTCAGAAGAGAAAAAACAAGAAAAATCTCAAGCAACCTAACCTACCACCTAAGATAAGTTAGAAGAAAAAACAAAAGTTAAAGTCAGGAAAGAAAGAAAGAAAGAGTCGATCTGTCGTGTCTGACTCTTTGCAACCGCATGGTCTGTCCTTGGGATTCTCCAGGCAAATATACTGAAGTGGATTGCCATTCCCTTCTCCAGGGGATCGTCCCTGACCCAGGGATTGAACTTGTGTCTCCTGCCTTGCAAGCAGATGCTTCTTTACCATCTGAGCTACCAGGGAGGATGGGTAAAGTCAACCAAAAGGAAGGATATAATAAAGATCAGAGGAAATAGAGATTTAAAAATAGAAGAAACCAAGAGCTTTTTTTTTTTTTTCCTATTCTTTGAAAGGGTAGACAAAATTGATAAACCTCTGGTCAGGCCCATCTAGATCATGCGGTAAAAAGTCATACAAGCAAGCTATCATGATGGAGAAAGAGAAGGGTCTGTTAGCTTTCTATTGGTTTCAGTTTGGTTGAAAAGAGAAAGATGCTTCAGAGATAACTGCTGATGTAGTTCTTCAGGAGCCTTGTATAAGTTGTCCTATACTTTTCTCACATCTTTCGACATTATATGTCCTTTGTCTTGGGAGTTACCCTTTGTTTCTATTTGGACATTTTTATATATATGGATTTAAATAAATTTGGTAGTCTTTTTTAGTGTCTGTATTCATAAAACAAGAGTCCTTTTGTTAAAGTTTCTAACCACCAGTGGGGGCTTCCCAGGTGGCACTAGTGGTAACGAACCTGCCTGCCAATGCAGGAGATGTAAGAGACACAGGTTCAATCCCTGATTTGGGAAGATCCCCTGGAGGAGGAAATGGCAAACCATTCCACTATTCTTGCCCGGAAAATTCCATGGATAGAGGAGCCTGGCGGGCTATAGTCCATGAGAGTCAAATACTACTGGCAGAGTCAAACTCTAGTAAGCACAAGCACGAACAGCCAGGAGTTGATATACGTGGGCACAAAAAGTATATTTTTAAATATCTACTAAAGTACAGATTTTTCATTGCCCATTGCAGAGAGATGAAATTGCTTTGGTAGGTAGTCCTTGGTGATGTTTTTAGGCACTTTGATCAATAGTAGGTAGAAACCCAGATTGCGGGGAGACAGTAGGTGGTGTGGAAACAGAGACAAGTGTTCCTGGACACCGTGTGAGTGAAGGAACAGGGAAGAGCAGACTTGAAGAAACAGTGGGGTCTGAGAAAGACTGATTTTGGATTACGAAGACCTGAGAAGTATTGATTGACAGAATGAAGGAACCTGTTAGGGGGCAGGGTTGAGTTTAATTGTAAAGGGAAAGGATAGAGAGATGGATACATGATAAAACTGAATCACTTGGCTTTTCCTCTGACGTTCTTCTTTTATCACTCTATCAAGATGTTAAGTCTCAATCTTAAATGTAGTTTTTCCTCTAAATCACAGTGAGTCAATCTGTTACATTTCTATATGTTACACAGTATCCCTCCCAGGCCCTGATAGTGTTCCCAGGTTTAAGCATTAATTTATATTATAACAATGGGGGTTTGCAAAAGTTGTCGGGGCATTATGCAAGAATTGGTAGGCTATTATTCTGGGGATGTAATTAGTCATTTATAAAACTTTCCTAGATGTGAGGTCACCTTGTTAATAGGCATAAGGAAGATACTGTTGCTATGACTGTTGATTTTTACTTGATTCTGTAAGCCTTTAACATTATAGATATCATTTGGATATGTCACAATAATAGCATAAAACTCATTTCTTATCTCTAAAGAATTTTATTTATCTAAAGAATTATTTGTAGTTTGCAGTGAAAGTTTCATTTTGTCCTGAAATAAAGACATACTTACTGTGATGTTTGAGAGAGCCACTAAATCTAATTTTGTCTCTACTGTTCCACTGGTCTGATTGATTAGCTCAATTATTGAAGTAGCTTGGAGTGTTTTTCTCCTTGGGCAGTGTTATTTTACTTGAAAAATAGTGTTTGTGTCTTAAGAATAAATATGTTTTTTCCTTAAGAATAAATATGTCTCCTTTTCCAGTCGGGAGAAATGGCTTGAAAATGTATGCTACCTAATAATGAAAATAATTTTTATCATATTGTTTAAAAAAGTACACACAAAAAGGTAACGTACTCATTTAGAAAAAGGAAGATTGCACCACAGAGCACAGTATTAAAGTTCACTTTGTCCCAGCCTCACCACCCCACCCCCATCTCTTCTTCAGCCTAGGGGGTTGTTGCTATTTATAGATAGATGTTTATCTTTCCACACCATTTTCATGCATATATGTTATATTTTATACAAATATAAGCAACCCGGAGAGGTTAGTTGATTTTTGCTTTTTATATAAATGAAATCTTGACATAGTTTTGCAACATGCTTTTGTTGTTTTCATAAACTTTTCTGGAATGTAACAGTCACTATATCTACTTTGTGGTGTTCGTGGTGGTTTAATATGTATTTACTAATTCTTTGATTTAGTTCCTTTTTCATTTTTTAATCATAAAATATCATCATTGATTAAAGCATCTTTGTATATGAATTTGGGTGTTTTGATGGAATAGCGTGAAAAAGAACATTGATAAGCTTTCAGAAGCATGTGCATGCACGCACGCTCAGTTACATCCCCTCTGTGTCCACAGGTTCATTTTCTGTGTCTGCATAAAGGGAGACTGCTTATAAGATGGATGTTCCTTGTAATTCCTTGTTCCTATAATTCCTTGTCAGCCTACAATCAGATGAAGGAAAGTGGTGAAAATTTCTCAGAGTAAAACTAGAAAGTCTTATATTCTAGCATACTTTTTTATGGGTTAAATAATTATATTTAGGATAATGTCAAATTAATAATTTTCCTGGGTCTGAGCTTTTAATTTCCTGTTGAATTATTGCGCATACTGAGGGAACTCCCTTTGTTTCTCTAAGGTTTGATCACCATGGACCTGCGGCAGTTTCTTACGTGCCTGTCCCTGTGCACAGCCGTTGCCTTGAGCAAGCCCACAGAAAAGAAGGACCGTGTACATCATGAACCTCAGCTCAGCGACAAAGTTCACAATGATGCTCAGAGTTTTGATTATGACCACGACGCCTTCTTGGGTGCTGAAGAAGCAAAAACCTTTGATCAGCTGACGCCAGAAGAGAGCAAGGAAAGACTTGGGTAAGGTGCCAGCTCTCAGGGGGCTAGTTAGAATAATGACCTTTCTTTATAAATCAACTCATTCTTTTTTTCTCTTCTATCTAAGTCACCCAGTAAAGCTGTACTGAACTACATCTGCTGAAAGCTAACCACAGAATTGCTACCACTAAAATTTAATCTCTTTCCTCATTTCTCCATTGAATAACAGTTCTTACCTCATTCTACAAAACAAAGTCATTAAAGTGCCAGATACTATAGGGCTCAGCTTAAACCACATCATCTTGATCCCAAAGGAACATTACATGGGGATTTTCTCAACACTGTTGCTTTTAGTTTTTAAAAGCAATCTGTGACCTCTATGTTGTTGACCATGCCAAGTCTTTGAGTGGATAATAAACTGCGAATTAGACCCCTGGACTGGCTAATTTTGGTAGTTTATGATTTCCAAGGATGTCCTTCACCCTGTTTGGTTCATTCTCAGGTATTTGCTTAATGAAAAGCAAAACCAAACCAACCTTGGCTTTCAAAAGGTTGTATTAAGCTGTGATCTTAATGTCAGAGTATGCGTTGCTCTTGGAGTGAACAGCTGGGCCATCGTCAGTTTCTGTGGCTCTCTCCCAAGGCATCTTTTTACCTAAATAGTTGATTTGGTAGAATTCCAGTTGATTATTTCTAACTGAGGGTCTGAGAATGTCTTTTTTAGTTCTTTCAAAGCCTTGCTTTTTAAGGAAATGCAGGTTAATTGGTGAACATTTTCTCCTCAATGAATAGTGACCATCTGTGTCGCTTTCTGAACTAAATTTAACAGAGTTGTCTGAAAAGTTATACCACATAGGAATTTCCAGAAATATTTTTCCCATGGATAGTGCTATGATTAGAAGACATTATAGGGTTTGCTTTGAGTGGTACTTCAAAATAAATTTATTCTTTCAGTGAGTTATCTGCCAACTGAAGGATACAGTATTCTTAAACACTGACAGAGGTAATCAAAAGATTTTGCTGTGTAGAATGAGAAACTTGTCCAAAACGTTGAAAATAGAGAAAACAGGCGTATCAGTTAGTCTTCTGCTAGGTTGTTTTTTGCTGTGAAGGACTGTGCTCACTTTTAATCTCCTAACTGTGCTAACATTCCAAGCTGAAAATAGGGGTGCGTGAGGGTGTTCTCAGTCTTCATGTCTTGCCTGTTAATAGCATGCATGTCCAGCCTAGATTTTGGTCTGCACATGTCTTTGCAGAATTACTGTCAAATGATGAAGGGCCTTTAGGTTTGGTGTCAAGCGGTGTTCTGGCCCTGTGCAGGTATTGGAATTCCTCTGCTAACAGCCTTCAGTAGAGAAAAAAATTTTTCTTTTTAGTCCTCAGTAAACATCAAAAGTTCAGCACATGCACAGACTCCATATTTGATAAGAATAAGATGGTTAAAATGATGTTTTTCATGGAATGTGTGAATGAACCAAGTACTGTTTGCTTCTCCCAGATTTGGAGATAATAACAAATAGCCCGTTAATAAGGTGATATACTGTTGAAAGCAAGAATTCCAAGTGAACTTTTTTTTTCTTTTAAATTAGCTTACTGTGGCATTTTTGAACGTTGTTTGGTATGTGACTCTACACCAGAGGTTGAGTACGACAATTTCCCCTTTCCATCTATCTAGGAGGCCAGTAATTATTAGGAAATAAGATCATTGTTTATACCTCTAGTTGCAAAAATTCACTACTATTTTTAAATCTTTAGTAATAATATCTAAAAAGCTATGGGAAGCACTTAAAAACAATTTTAACATCCAGGTTTTAGTTTCTTTTCCTTATGAATAATGTTGACAAATAGAACATTTTTTCTTGTATGTATATTCTCAACCTTGCCCCACTCCTAAGCAGTTTAAATATACTTAATTTTCATTTATGTGTTCTTCAAATGTTGATTTATCCGTTTTGAGGTGGTGGTCCTTAGTAAAATTTTCATTTATTTTGATACAGAAATGAAGTAGAGTGGTTTTTTGGGTCACAGGCCCAATTCCTTTGGCAGTCTAATGAAAGCTAAAGTGCAAATGTATGAATATGTATAAGATTTTGCATGCTGAAAATTTCTGGAATATTTTGAACCCTCCTGGAATCCTTTTATTGACCCAGGTTCTTAAAAAGCCAAAGGATTTGTTTGGCTTTACGCCTTTTGAAATGTAGAGGCTTATGTCACCTCTTAGAAATGACATAATACTCACTTAAGTGCATAGTGTCTGTCCTAGAGTAAATGCTTATTTAGTGGCATCATGCATTTGTAGGGTTCTCCAGTGTCATAGAAATACCATACCATTAGCTTTATAAATTAACATGGAGTTTTTTTAAAGATCAGAGTTTAGAGCTTCATGCCAAAAATAAGCCGTGCCCATTTCCAGTGTACTTTGACAACTGCCTGCAGGCTGAATAACTAGAAAGATAAGGATAGCTTTTTTATATTTAAATGGTTGCGTGGTTATTTTTATTGTTGTTTTTAAAATATGAGACAGACGATATGTGGCCCACAAAGTGAAAAATATTTATCTGACTCTTTCAGAAAAAGTTTGCTAACATCTGAATTGAACCATTTGGGATATTTCTGTTGGTATGAATAGAATAGTATTCAGCCAACTTCATTAGGAAAAGCCCATCTTAAAGAGTCATATGCCTTTTTATCTAAGTGATCCTTCTCTTTAGGCTATTAATAATAGTTTAAAATTTTCTTTTGGGAAAAAGTACCTTGCCTTTTTTTTTTGTCTTAATAGGACAGTGGAACTCTTGGTAGCCAATGCCTTTCAGACACAAACTGGATTCTATTATAGATAATGCAGAGGTTTTTGAACAGGTAGAACTTAATCTGTTGGGGCTTCCCTGGTGTTCCTGTGGTTAAGATGTCACACTCCAGTGCAGGGGTCATGGGTTCTATTCCTGGTCAGGGAACTCAGACCTTGCATGCTGCACAGCACAGCCCCCCAAAAAGTAAGAAAAGCTGATTTATTAGTATTGTTAAGAGTCTACAGATTCAGGTTGCAAAAAAATTTTTGTCCCATGTACATGTAGATACAGAAGGACATTTGAGGTAACTTCTTACTATTTTAGGGGGCTTCCCTGGTAGCTCAGACCATAGTCTGCCTGCAATGCAGGAGATCCAGGTTTGATCCCTGGGTCGGGAAGATCCCCTGGAGAAGGGAATGACAATCCACTCCAGTATTCTTGCCTGGAGAATCCCATGGACGGAGGAGACTGGCAAGCTACAGTCCATGGGGTTGCAATGAGTCAGACACGACTGAGTGACTAACACGTACTTACTGCTTTACCTTTTTAAAAAAATATTTTAGAGTAAAAATTATAAGATTCTCTGAAGGGAAATGCTTGTTAATTACAGGATTTAAGTAATAGACAATCATGGCTAACAATGTATCAATCAATATCAAAGTGAATTTGTGTCACTTATATTCTCTGATTCTAATCACTTTCCAATGTTGTATTCATAAGAAGAACACAGACTGGGAAACGACATTAGCTACCAAATGACAGTCTTTTTCAGTCCTACAAATAATAGAGCATAGGAGAATCCCAAGATTTCAATTCCATTAGAAGTTTTTTTTTTAACAGTAAAAAAATTATTTATTAATTCTTGACCCTTGAATTCTTTCTAAAATATTCCATGTGATGAAATAAGTATGCATAATGGACTTCTACTGTGTCAATTCCATTAGAAGTTTTGATTTAAAGTTCTTGTGACTTGATCCTCCCTACAAAGGGCCAAGGGGCATTTACCTGATCTTTTCCTGGCTCTCTTAAAGAATGTAGTCAGTGAATGTTGCTGCTCTTAGGACATTAAATAATTGGTGTGTAAAATTAAAAAAAAAAAAAAAGTTCTTATGACTTTACATAGGCAGTCTTAGCTTCTATAAGTAAGCAATTGCATCTTTAAACAGAAGTTTTCAATCATGCACATATTTTGAAATCCTTAAATAAGTCTTTTAAAAATGTCTGTCATTAATATGACAGCACTGGAAGAAGCTTATGAAGAGCAAAGTATATTCATTCTTTAGCTTTGTAGTTTGGTTTATCATCTGCACCCTAACCCTCTCAGCTTATTAACATTCTCATAATCAAGGATGTACATTCTTACCACATTACTTCTTCAGAGCTCTCTGTTTTTGTGGTTATATGTAAAAATCCAATTCAATATAGTGTATAATAACTGCTAGCCTTTTGTTTTTTTAAATATGTATAAGCATGCTTATGTCTCTGTACCTATTTTGGGGTTTAAAAAAAATCTTGACTTTAGGTTTAAGTGATCCTGGAACTATTTTTGATATCTTTATATTTTTAACAAAAGTGTTTTGGTTGTTTTTTGGAAAAAAAAAAAAAAAAAAACTGAACTTTTTAAAAAGTCTGGTTACAATTTCTGAATTTTTAGAAAACCAAGTCAGTGGTTGTGATTATTTACCCAGAAATCGAGATTCTCCTAAGAGCAATAAAGAACAAATATAAAAATTTGCATGTTGTTTGATACTAAGAGTGGAGAACGCAGATAGGAGAGGATATTCACTCCAAAATTCTGACCACTGGCTGAAACCTACGTCTAAAGGGATAGTCCGTAGTTTGCTTTTGGTTCCAAGTACACCAGCCGTGGACTGTGCTTGTCTTATCTGGATGACTCATTTCAGACCAGCAACAGGCACTCAAGAGAAAAATTTTCAGTTGCCCTTCTGGCAGTTTTGTTTTGGAGACAATTTTTATTTCCATCCTTTAGCCCTGGGCAACACCCGTGGCCAGCAGCACACATCTGGCTAAGTCCAGAGCCTTGTGTCCTTTTAACCTCTTGCTGGATTTCTCTGCATTTTCTACAGAAAGATTGTAAGTAAAATAGATGGCGACAAGGACGGGTTTGTCACTGTGGATGAGCTCAAAGACTGGATTAAATTTGCACAAAAGCGCTGGATTTACGAGGACGTAGAGCGGCAGTGGAAGGGGCATGACCTCAATGAGGACGGCCTCGTTTCCTGGGAGGAGTATAAAAATGCCACCTACGGCTACGTTTTAGGTAGGTCCCTACTCTCTGGGGGAAAAAGCCTTGTGGAGCCGGCACCTTGAAACGTAACTGTTTTGTCTTGTAGAATGATTGTAGATAAAATAGACGCGGATAAAGATGGGTTTGTGACGGAGGGGGAGCTGAAATCCTGGATTAAGCACGCCCAGAAGAAATACATATATGACAATGTTGAAAACCAATGGCAGGAGTTTGATTTGAATCAAGACGGCTTAATCTCCTGGGATGAGTACAGAAACGTGACTTATGGCACTTACCTGGGTAAGGGGCAAGGTGTCAGCCTGGTGGAGACCATGGTCTTGAGTCAAAGAAACAAATGGGTCAAGCAGTGAAGGAAAGGAAGAAATTATGCTTATCTTAGTTTGCTGTGCTGATTCTCCTTCACTTTATTTATTTTGAATTTGTATATTATGTATTTTTTAAAATTTGTTTTATTTTGATTTTCTAAGGTCTGACATCTTTTATGTCTTTTAGCATTTCAGATATATTTCCCCATTTTTTTCCTGCTGTCATCCCTCAAAGAGACCATTTTTGGAGTAAATTCTCGTTCAAAAGGCTGCATTGTCCCAACAATGCAAAGCAGGAGGCTTTGAGATGTCTCTTGACATGGTCACATTAAAGTGTTGGACCTGAAATTTAAAGCAAATTAGATTTCTTTGTAACTGGTGAGAATAGGAGGAAAATTACTGTTTTCCCTTGCTAAAGTAAAGATCAAATCTAATGGCTTTCCTTGATGAAATTTAACTATTTCAGTATGTCTGCTTACTGAAGTTTAGAAATGAGTATTTCCCATTTGTTTTCTCTGACACATGAGTTTATTAGCCTGCTTTGCAAATACTTCGAGGCAAATCAATGTGACTTTGATTGCTTTTTGTTGATTTGGTAGCTTGTATGCTTGGGCCACCTGTTAGTAATTTTCTTTTACTTATTCCACTTGCCTGCTGTTAAATGCTAGGTGGCGATCTTACCGAGTTGATGACTTAGGGTGTTTTTGTTAGTGATAGTCCTCTTTTGTACGTGGTCACAGTTTGAGATGAGATAAGAATGTATAAATGTTACTTCTTGCGTTTTTATTCTGGAAATTAAGTAAATTTCTGGGTGGAAGCAGGCGTTCTCCATCACTGACTAACAGGCAATGAATGTATGGTGGTCTGTTCCCCCCCACTGGATAACCAGCTGTCCGTGTTAATTACAGGACTGCATGCATTTCTGGTGAACAGATTTTTATTTCTATATGGGGCTTGTTCTCATTCCTGAGACTAGAGTGGCCATCTCTCTCATGCTTGACACTTAGCCAAGAACCAAACATATCCTTCTCCCAATTAAGAACATGTGTATTAAAAAGTCAGTGCAGATAGAGAGATACCCATGCTTCTTGCTCTCTGGCTGAGACCCAGAGCTTCCTGATTTGTTTGGAATTAATTATAAATACAAAGCACTGGGTAGGCTATTGGTGATCTCAACAGAATGATGTGTTAATAAATCTCAGCTCAGACCTAGGCACTCACTGCCCAGAAGGAGTTTTAAACTCTTTTTATGATTATGTGCATACAAATCTGTTGAGAACTTTGTTACCTCACAGGGCCAATGATTCAATGTAATGAGTATTTCTACTCACTGAGACTCTGCATAAGCTGAAGCACTGGCTGGAGAAACAATGTCTTTATAAGGCATCTTTCCCTGGCGGCCTAGGGGTGGACAGTGCTGGGGTAAGGAGGCGCCTTCCAAAAGTGCTGAGGAGTTTTTTGTAAAAATGTGTTCTCGACTCAGTTGAGTTAAGGTATAAATCAGCTTCTACTTAGGGTCTACCTTAATGAATATCTGCTTTCCACAAAAGGAACATTAACCCCATCTCTGCCACAAGTAAAATATGAGATGCTAAGATATGCCCTGCCTACACCAAAACCGAAACTAGATCACGAACCTACCCTTCACTGTGTGCAAGCCAGCTGGCCCAGTAAACTGGTGCTTAGGATAGATAGGGCACTCTGAGCAGTGATGATAGGCATGCCAGTTTAGTCATTAAATACAGTTCTGTAGCTTTCTTCTTCATCCTTATATATGTGCATGTGATTCTAGTCACCAAGTTTTACCTAAGGAAAGAAAGGCTCAGCTAAGAATCTACTCTTAATATGTAAGTTGCCTTCTGTTATCTTATTTATGTTACATAGTTTGTATTGATTATTTGTTTAGAAGAAATGACTTAGTATCTGAGTAAGGTAGTATTTTCCTTAAATTCTCTGTCTCTAATCTATTATGGCTTTGAGTATACACACATAGGGTCCCCAAAGCCCCAGTTTAATCAGTAAACTGTATTATTGAATTTTGACCCTCATCAAAGAATGAAGCTTCAAGTTGCTCAACTCTCAAAATAGAGCAGTAGTTTATTGTTGTTGTTTTTTTTACTGTACTTAAAAGTATGGAAAGATTGAACTACAATATCAAAAGTCAATAGTGTAGTGTTAGTAAGGGGCCCTGTGGGTTTGTTTGTTTGTTTGTTAATAAAAACTAGTGCTATATCCTTTTTTATTTGATCAATATGTTTTGAGAACAATCATTTCTTACCTTTAATGTGGTGTCTTTTACTTTTCAAAATACCTTTACATGTTATCTTATTTTGGTCCATATAGCAACTCAGATTGAAAAGTTGTTTTGTTTTTTTTTCCCCCCTTTTTGCCATTAACTCCTTCACATTTTTGGCAACTTAAAGTTCATTTTTCTAGATTCTTATGAAGTGAAGTGAAAGTCGCTCAGTCGTGTCCGACTCTTTGTGACCCCAAGGACTACACAGTTCATGGAATTCTCCAGACCAGAATACTGGCATGGGTAGCCTTTACCTTCTCTAGGGCATCTTCCCAACCCAGGAATCGATCCCAGGTCTCCCACATTGCAGGCAGATTCTTTACCAGCTGAGCCACAATAACTATTGCTTGTGCAGTTCAACATCTTAACAGATAGGTCCAAATTCAATTTGGTTGTAATCTAATATTTATCTTCTGTAACAGATTTATTGAAGTATAATTGACATACAATTTATTGCACTGCACATATTTAAAATGCACAGTTGATGAGTTTTGTCATATGTGTATGCATCAGTGAGCCCCTCACTGTAATTAAATACTTCCATCACCCACAAAAGCTTCCTTGTGTCCCTTTATAGTCCTCACCTTCCTCGTGCCCTGTCCCGTGGCATCCGCTGATCCCTCTTCTGTAACTTGATTTGTTTGCATTTTCTAGAATTTTATAAAAATGAAGGAAGTGGGGGTAGTGAACAGAACTTGTATCTCATGGTATGTTTCTGAATTTACCAAAGAAACTAAAATGTGACCTTTCAGAGTGGCACTGTTCTGGTATTGAATCCAAATGGCTTGTAATGGGATAGAAGGCCTTTGATATCTGGCTTCTTAATGAGAGCCTAAATTTTAATAAATATTTAAATAATGTTTCATAAACAGCAATAGTTAATATATATTAAAAGTCAGCTCTGTGCCAAGCACTGTTTGAGGCACTTAACTTCTATTTATTTGCTTATTTAACCTCGTAACAATCCTGTGAGGCCAACTCTGTTACTGTCTCCATTCTGCAGATGAGTAAATTGAAGCACAGTTAAGTTACTTGTCCAAGGTCACATGACTAAGAAGAGGTAGAGTTAGGATTCAAACCCAGACCATGTGACTTAAGAGCCACCACTGCCCCTTGGATATAACTAGAAAACTGAATCCCTCTACTAGCCTTAATATCAATAACAATAAAGCATTTATGTAACGGATCACATAGTCCAAGAGCCAGGGTTCCATGTTGAATTTACATTCAACTCAGACCTGACTTTGTAGTCTTTGATCACCAAACCTGAATGTCTTTATACTGCTGTAGTTTTCCTGAGTAACCAAGTTAATTCTTCCATGCTAGGTTTATTATTCTTGGAAATTTATTTCCATACATTTTCATGTTTTCTGGAAGTCTTTTAAGATTTGACCTAAATTTTTGTTTCCTAGATGATCCAGACCCTGATGATGGATTTAACTATAAGCAGATGATGGTTAGAGATGAGCGGAGGTTTAAAATGGCAGACAAGGATGGAGACCTCATTGCCACAAAGGAGGAATTCACAGCTTTTCTGCACCCTGAGGAGTATGACTACATGAAGGATATAGTAGTACAGGTGGGTGAGAGCGAGGATTCTCACTGGAAACTTTCTCTTTTTGTTGCTTACACGCTTTGCTATGGTTTAACCATACTTGATTGTATATACATAAACACATATATGTGTGTGTGTTTACTTTAATGAAGCACAGTTACTTGTCCTAAATTATTGCCTGAACTAATTTATCCAGATATCAGATCTAATTATTCTCTTCTGTCTAGGAAACAATGGAAGATATAGATAAGAATGCTGATGGTTTCATTGATCTGGAGGAGTATATTGGTGAGTCTGTTTCTAGTGTTTTTCTTAGAAGAAGCTGGGAAACTTTGAAAGATATGTTCACCAATAAAAACAATCTACCCCATGGGTCAACTCTTAGCACATCATTAACTCAGACCAGCGTGGGGAATGGTGGGTCATGATAAAGTATTGAGTAGCACTGGCCAATCAAAATGTGAATGTGAGCCCCAAATGTAATTTTAACTTTTCTATTAGCCACATCAAAAACAATGAAAAGAAACAGATGAAATTTACTTCAGAAGTGTATTTTATTTAATCTAATATTCCAAAATACTACAGTTTCCACATTATCAAGGGTTATTTTTTTTCTTTTTTCACACAAGTCTTCAAAAGTTTATTTGACATTGTAGCACATCTCAGTTTGGACTAGCCGCATTTCCTTTCCTCATAGCCTGATGTGGCCAGCGGCTGCTGTAGTGGACTGCACTAAAATAGTGCATCCCAGAGGCCCTGTGGAATTGACACTGAGGAGTTGTAGGGAACCTAGACTGGTATTAGGAAACTAGGGAACAGAACAGAAGAGACACTTGGGTGAATAAGTAACCAGGAGTTGCTGATTCCTCTTAGTCTTTCCTTTTCACTGTATTCTATTCATATTTTCTGTTGAGGTTTTTAAATTTGTTTCCTTTTGTCCTTTTTTTTTTTTTTCAACCATGCCATGCAGTTTGTGAGATCTTAGTTCCCCAACCAGGGATCGAACCCCACCCTTAGCAGTGAAAATGTGGAGTCCTAACCACTGGACTGCCAGGGAATTCCCAGTTGTTTGTTTTAGATGCTGTACCTTCAAGGCAGTTTCTCTCAAATACAGCTTTTTTCTTTTTTTTTTTTTTGCCTTGCTGTTGTTGGCGTGTGGAATCTTAGTTCCCCAGTCAGAGATTGAACCTACATCCCCAGTATGGAATCTGAACCACTGGACCACCAGGGAAGTCCCTAAAGTTATTTTTATTATCCTCAAAAATAATTTCAAGATTTTCCCATTGCTTTAAAAAAAAGAGCTGCCTCTTACCAAGTAGTTGACCAAATTGTTTCACAGTTCATGTGATGGGAAGTAGCATAAGACAATGCCCATCATTTTAAGAGATACATTATAAAGTATACTTAGACATTGGTTGTAGACAGTTTGACTGTTATACATTTACAGACACTTTTACATCTCTCAGGTTTTCCTGAGGATTTACAACCACATCTTTCTAAAACTAGTGGTCAGGTTAATTAGCTGCCTTGTAGTGAAGTGGAACACAGGGAACAGCTGTCTTTATCAAAGTTGGTCTTTACCTTTCTTGACGCTAGTCATCTCCCTTTGTTTCTGCATTTTGAAAAATATTTATTTATGGCTGTGTTGAGTCCTCACTGCTGCACGCAGGCCCTCTCTAGTTGCAGTGCACGGGCTTCTCACTGTGGTGACTCTCCTCCCATTGGGGAGCACAGGCTTTAGGCAGGCGGGCTTCAGCAGTTCGGCTCTCAGGCTTAGTTCCCCCGTAGTAGCACATGGGATCTCAGGAGTCAAACCCACGTCCCCTGCATTGGTAGATGGACTCCTAACTACTGGACCACCTGAAAATCCCAGTTTCTGCCTTTTTTTAAAACAGTTTTCTTTGCTTATATCATTCAAGACCAATAGCTTGAAATATTCTTTCTGTAAGATCATCAGGAAAATGCCTCACTTCATAAAGTCTCTCCAACCTAAAATACCCGTATAACTTCTGTGAGGTTCCAAACTAATGAGTGAGGAAGAAAGGTCAGATCAGCTTTGCATGGGGCAGGCTTTGAGAGAAGACACACCCATCTTATGTATGGATGTCTGTTCATACAGGTGATATGTATAGCCACGACGGAAACGCTGATGAGCCAGAGTGGGTCAAGACGGAGAGAGAACAGTTTGTTGAGTTTCGAGATAAGAACCGTGATGGGAAGATGGATAAGGAAGAGACCAAAGACTGGATACTCCCCTCAGATTATGACCATGCTGAGGCAGAAGCCAGGCACCTGGTCTATGAATCAGACCAAAACAAGGTAAGTCTGACCAGGCCCAAGCAATCTAGCAGTGGTCCAAGTCTGTCTCTAGGGGATTGCTTAAAAAATTCCTATTAATGTACATAGAGCATGTAAGATTTTAATTAGTCTAAGCCTGCTATGGAGTTAAGTTGGCGACTTAAACTTACAGGGCAGCACTAGCTCTGTGATCTCTCATTTTAGAAATCCCTTTGCCCAATGTTCTTAGCATTGGAGGAATTTAGGCCTCAGCAAGAGCCTCTGGATATAGCCTGTGCCCAGCATGCTTCATCCACTATCTTTGGAACTCCAGGAAATTTTCTTTGCCTTTTTGTTGTTATTTCCTTTGTTCTTTTACCTTTTACAGGCTCACTTTGCCTACTCAAAGCTGATTATTTCCTTCTTAAATTAAGCATGCTTGTTGTAGCTTATAAATCATTTTTTCTCTATTATAATTTCTCTATTATAATTCAGTTCAGTCACTCAGTTGTATCTGACTTTGCAACCCCGTGGACTGCAGCACGCCAGGCTTCCCTGTCCATCACCAGCTCCCAGAGCTTGCTCAAATTCATGTCCATCGAGTCAGTGATGCCATCCAACCATCTCATCCTCTGTCGTCCCCTTCTCCTGCCTTCAGTCTTTCCCAGCATCAGGGTTTTTTCCGATGAGTCCATTCTTCACATCAGGTGGTCAAAGTAATGGAGCTTCAGCATCAGTCCTTGACCAGTTATCTCAGATGGCATTTGGTTCATTGAAAGAGTGTTGTTACTACCGAGCCCTGTCACCTTTTTCAGAGAATGTTGTCCTTAAAGCAGACTGAAAATCAGTCTATGGGGGATTTTAGAATTCTGATGTCCTTTTATTTAGATTAATCTTTGGTTTTTATGTAGTTTCTTATCATTGACCCTTTTTAAGGGTCAATCTGTTTTGAGTTCTTGCTCAGTCTCTTCAGTAGCCAGGTGCTGAGACATGAGGAAAAAAAGCTCATATAGTCATCCTTTGGGAACCTGGCCTAGATAATTCTTGAGATAAGATCTGGACCTCCATTAGGGGTTCTGTCTGGAATCTGATTGGTAGCTAGGGCATTTTGGAGTTGAAAACTGTGCTTGATAGTAACAGATTTCATTGTCCCTGTTAGACAGTGACTTGATTCACTTTGAAGTATTTTTCCTGGCTCTTATTAACTATCTCTTACCCGTATCTGGGAGGTGTCCCACATTTTGCTGAAAAGGGAGCATTTTCTTCCCAAGAAATAAACCCATACTGCTGGCATTGACCTGTTCAGCTGTATTATTTTCATCCTTTCAACTTTCTTGATAAGGAAATAGATTAATTGCTCTTTTCTTCCATGTGTGTATATGTGTGTATTGGGGATGGGCCATGAGTACTGAGTTCAGATTTAATTAGAATTAAATTAGAATTAGAATCTTAAACCTTGGCAAGTCTTAGATCCCCTATTATATGATAGCAGTGTTTCTAAATTTGAAGTGGGAACTTTATTTTGCCTCAGTTCACTGTTCTTTCTGCTTTCAGGATGGCAAGCTTACCAAGGAGGAGATTGTTGACAAGTATGATTTATTTGTGGGCAGCCAGGCCACAGATTTTGGTGAGGCCTTAGTACGACATGATGAGTTTTGAGCTCCAGACAGAGGAACCCACATTTCTTCAAAAGTAATTTATTTTTACAGCTTCTGGTTTCACATGAAATTGCGCTACTGAGACTGTTATTACAAACTTTTTAAGACATGAAAAGTTGTAACAGAAATGATCCCGTCCCCATTCCTCCTCCTCTCTGAGGGACAGGAGGGAAACCGTGCTTCTGAGGAACAACTCTAATTAGTACACTTGTGTTTGTAGATTTACACTTTGTATTATGTATAACATGTGTGTTTATTTTTGTATTTGTTCTCTGGTTGGGAGTATGATATGAAGGATCAACATCCTTAACTTACACTTGTAGGCAAACATTAGCCCTTCACTCTTTCTCAACCCTTACCATGTAATTTTTTTTTATAATTTTGACTTAAGTTTAAGCCTGAGATCAATAAGAAATGTTCAGGAGAGAGAAAAGGGAAGAAATATTCCCCACAATTTCTATTTAGAGAGATAACACTTAAACTTGCCTATTGAAAAGTATATTTCATAAGTAGTAGGGGCCATATGTTCTATTCAGTTGCTTCATGTCCAGGTCCTAGCGTTATCTGGGCAAAGACAGATCCCTATGCCATAAGAAACCTTGACTCAACTTGACTTCATTCATCCTTTTTTTTTTTCCCTCCCCCTCCCTGTAGGACTAGCTGTTTGCTAATTTTGTCAAGCACAGCTGTGGTGGGAAAAGTTGGGGCCAGTGTCTTGAATATCAATCAAGTAGTGAGTGTGATCTCTTTACAGAGATATAAATAGAAACAGCTGGAAAACTAAAGAAAAAATCCAAGTGTTCTTAGGGCACATGACTTTTTCTGGGTGTGCATCTACTGAAGTGCTCAAGCCTGTCTTTATTCAATCAGTAAGTGCCCCATTCAGCTCCTATTTCCCCAGGTGTTCCAAGGAACTAATCTTGCTTTCACTGCAGTCAAAATGTGCTCCTTTCCTATCATGTCATTGAAAGTGCCTTTAATGAGAGAAACGGTCACTGAATGAGGATTCTCTTAAGAAACCCTGAGATAAAGTAGATGATTTGGACCACCCTAAAGCTTAGAACCTCCTGTTGTGGTGGGGATTTTTTTCTTCCCTTTCTCTTTTGGACAGTGGTTCAATAGCAGTATTAGTTAGGGGCTTGGTTGCAGTGTTCTTATCTTGTGGGCTGATTTCTGAAAACCACATGCTGCTGAATTTACCAGGGATCCTCATACCTCAGAATGCTAACCACTTACTACCAGGCCTGTTTCTGTGTCAGCTGAGGAGGCCGAGCTAAGGCTCAGAGATGAGAGGGCTCTTTGGTTTGAGGACCGTTGCTCACCCTTCCTGCCTTTGACCCATCCCTTCCTATGTCCCCATCTCCCTGCTGCCAAAAAACGTTTATCATGGATCAACATTGCCAGTCCTTATCAAAGAGAGGGACATTGTAGAAAGAGCTTAAAGAAATCACCTCTGTTCCCAACTCACCTATATTTTACATAACAAGAAACTGCCTTTTTTTTTGGTCCCTTTCATACACATGGACCTCTTTTGAGAAGAATTATGTATTCCAAGTTTTTAGCCCTCAGGTTACTAAGACAAATATATATATATATATATATAACCTTTATTATTTCATATATCTTTCTGGATAATACATTCAGGTGGTGCTGGGTGATTATTATAATCTGAACCTAGATGTATCCTTTGGTCTTCCACAATCATGTTAAGGTGGGCTGCTTGGCCTGGTAAAAAGCCAGATATCATGTAACTCCACCCCGGCCTTTGCATTGAGCTCTTGAGAGTGGATACATTCTTTGAACCCCAGTATAAGGAAATGGAAAATCTCTTCCTTCCAGATTCCCCATTTGCATTGTTAAGAAGACCAGGGATAAATACTAATGCCACCAACCCTGGCTTGGAGAGGGCACAGCACAAATCGTGTGGCAGGAGAGCCTTGCAGGTCACTAGGTACAGAGAACCCAGGCCTTATGTTAAAGTCATGCACCTAGAAAGCAAACCTCCATCTGCTAAGATAGCGACTTCTGGATGCTGGGTGCTCATCAATTATCATTTGTATTCTAATGTCTAATGACCCTCCTGGATTTTTTTCTTTTCTTTTTTTTTTTTTTTTTTGTTTAAATCAAGCCTGAGGCTGGTGAACAGTAGCTACACACCCACATTGTGTGTTCTGTGAATGCTAGCTGTCTTGAATTTGGATACTGGTTATTTTTTATAGAGTGTAAACCAAGTTTTATATTCTATAATGCAAACAGGTACCTATCTGTTTCTAAATAAAACTGTTTACATTCACTGAAGGGTATGTGTGTCCTTTATTTTCTTAAGAAATGGAACTCTTGCTTAGAATTATAGCGTTATAAAATGTCACAGAAAATGGAGCTCTCCTAGAAGGTTTACCCCACCCCAACCCAGAGAAGTTGCTACCTTCTCCCAAATTGGTTACTCTTTCCTTCCTATTCCTGAAATCTTTGAGCATCCTTACACAGCTGTAACCCTTCTCTGCTTCTCTTAGGCCATATAACTGGAGAGGAGCCCAGCTGCTCATTACATAATTGTCTGATACCAAACACAGCCATTTCTGAATGTACACACATTTATCTTGATTTTTATTTCAAAAAGACTCTTCTTCCAGAGGGTGGGGAGACAGAATATAAGGTAAAACTTTTTTGAACATTTTGTATAGTTTATAAACAGGATTGAGATGTGCCAATTCATTTTGAGAACATGACGGGAGTTGAACTATTGACTTTAGTAAATACACAGCTTAAGACAGATAAATCGGTTTAGCCAAATAGGAGGTGTGGGGACAGCAGGGAGGAAGCACCTGGAATAATTCATGCTGGTGCAGGCATTTATGGGCATGACTGTTGCTGTCAAAGTGATAGTGATTACTGGCAGTGACAGCATAACAAAGTTCTTGCAAACTCATATTTAGGACCTACTAAAGGGTTTAAAAAAATTTTTTTTAATGTCTCATTTCTAAGGTGTTTTCCTAAGTTCTGATTCAAAATGTATCATCTTTGAACGGATCCCCAAGAGGGAAAAAAAATTACTGAAAAGGAAAATAATTGTTGTCTGTACACTGAAAAATTAGCCATGCTCCTTTACAATTGCCTTGTACGTAGAAATCTGTTCCCCAAATGCTATAAATTGTGACACTTAAGAGTAGAAACTGATGACTGTGGAAATGGCCCTCGAGGTGATCTGGAGTAGACCCAGCTGGAACAGTTGCTTTTTAGGTAGGAAGGAAATAGTAGGAAAATGGAAAACTGACCCCTCAAGTTGCTATCACTCCCCTTCCCATTTTCTGTGTTGATAGTGGTTTGGTTTTTGACAGAGAAAGTAGAAATGTCCTCAAGTGTAAAGTCCTCACTGCACACAGGCCAGTATGGCTCATTAGTTGGGGCCAACTTGGCTAGAAGAGACAGTAGACACTTCGGTTTTCTGGGAGCTAGACACTTCAGACTCATCTGTCATGGGTTTTCCACACACCATCTCCATGATACAAGCTCGGAACTAGAGGGAAAGAGCAGAGATAGTCTCCTTGGCAGACGAGTATAGAGGAGGTAATATCAGGAAGCATGGGAGAAAAAAGATCTTTGTATCCCCATAGCCTCACACAGTGCCTTATACGTGGGATCTCCTTGAGCAGTCTTGATTACGTCTTCTCAATCCTGAGAGCTGGCTATTCCGGGCTAACACTACTAACTCTTCCTGGATCTACAATAAGAATCCCTACACGTTCTGGCTAACCCCGAGGCCTCACTGTTGGGAAACCTCACAAAGCACCCTGTCCCAGGAGAGTGAAAGTGAAAGTCACTCAGTTGTGTCTGACCCTTTGCAACCCCATGGACTATACAGGCCATGAAATTCTTGAGGCCAGAATTACTGGAGTGGGTAGCCTTTCCCTTCTCCAGGGGATCTTCCCAACCCAGGGATCAAACCCAGGTCTCCTGCATTGCAGGCGGATTCTTTACCAGCTGAGCCACAAGAAACCCAAGAATACTGGAGTGGGTAGCCAGGAGAGCACTGTCAGAAGTCACCCTGCAGTACCCCTGCCCACCCACCATTACTAGAAAGTGCTCCCAACTAGGAAAGGACTGCCAGTTCTGTTAATATCCAGGAGCTTCCTCATTAGTTTTTAATCCACTTCTGGAACTGAGGAAACAAAATAATTCTCAGAGTTTTGCTCTATAAGACAGGAACCCTCCTTGATTTGTCTGAGTTTGGGTTATTAGCTTCAATTCAGGATTTGGGGTAGGCAAAGCAACTAAACCCACATGCCACAACTACTGAAGCCCAGGCCTAGAATCTGTGCTCCACAGCAAGAGACATGACGTGACCGCAGTGAGAAGCCCCCTGCTCACCACAACTAGAGAAAGCCTGTGGGCAGCAACAAAGACCCAGAACAGCCAAAAACAAATTTTTTAAAAGGAGAACTTTACCTGCTTATTCATGAAGCAGTAAATGATGGGATTGTAGACACAAGCACTCTTGGAGAAGAAGGCAGGGATGGTGACAAGCCGTAAGTCCACCCCATGGTTTCGGTTGTTGACTATATACATGGCCAGGGCTGCATAGGGAGTGTAACAGAGACAAAAGGATCCCACCATGACCACCACCATGTGGCTCACCTCCCGCTCAGCCTTCTGGGTCGAAGCTGACTCCTGCTGCTGAGCTGCAACCTGGAAAGAGCACAGAAAACATCACGCCCTCTTCTCCCTGGCCCTGAAGCCCCAAGTCTCTGGACGATTTTCAACCAGGGGGCCATCTGCTCTAATTGTCTCTCTGCCATCCCACCTTCTGACCTAGTTCCTCTGTTCCCCTTTCTTTGAGGAAGGCAAGATGGAGCCAGCTCTCTCCGGTGCATGACACTGGAAGGAATCTTCCATGCATCTCTCGAAACATCTGAGCTGGGATGACTCCACCTCACTCTTCATCTCCTCATCTCCCTGTCCCTACTTCCTGCACTGCTTTTTGATACCCGTCACCCTGGCTGTGGACATTTCTGGGTGTTTTGGGTTCTAGAGCACATACCCACTCTTCCCTCTCATCTAGAGCCCTGTGACCCCTTCCTCCCTGACCCTCACAAAAGCCACTCACAGCTCTGAGGGCCCCCAGCAGCTGAGAGTAGGAGAAGCAGATGAGGGAGAGAGGCACAATGTAGCAGAAGATGAAGAGGAACCAGGTATAGTACTCGCTGTAATATTTGGTGCCCACGGTGTACCAGTCGGGACCACAGGAACACTGCAGGCCCTCAGGGAGGAATCTGCAAGGGACCAAGCACTTGTTCACTGTGAGGCTCACAGCAAGAATTGGCAGAGTGGGATCTGAGATTCCCGGGTTGTGTTCTCTGCTTAGAACCCAGAGTTACCTCAGGCAGAGGGTATCTTCTGTCCTCACCAGCCAACCTTTAGCAATTCCAACCACAGAGTAAACCTTAGCACTTGTCTCCCACAGACCTTTCCCTACTCTATTCCTCCAACTATTTAAAAATTAGAGGTCAACAACCATACCCAACTCTCTTCCCACCCTGACAACCTGAGCTTCTAGCTAAGTCAGCATAACTGCCCTGCACTCTCACCGGCTCCAGCCAAAGAAGGGTGGGATGGAGACACCAACACCGATGATCCAGGTGGCCACGACCACAATCAGGGCATGCTTGGAGCTGAAGCGGAAGTTGCCGAAGGGTTTACAGATGATGATGTAGCGCTCAAAGGCCAAGAAGGCCAGTGACCAGCCTATCACCAGACCTGTGATGAAATGGGAGGATAATAGGGTAAACAGCTCCACTCATCCTGGCAGGCAGAGTGGAATACAGGCGTGTGGAGAAAGCACAGACAGGAAGGGTTGGACTGGTGAGTGAAGCAGAGTTTGGGACTCGCTCAGACCTCTGGGTGGCTCTCTACCTCAGCATTCAAAAGAACACCAAACTTCCACCCCCTGGACTCCTCTTTAGGGGTCGACTCTAACCCAACAGCCTGGCCCCTGGCCCCCATCCTGAAGCAGGGTCCTTCCCGTCCCTCCAGCTCCTTTCGCCGGCAGTACCTGCTGCACAACCCAGGAAGGCCTCCAGGGCACAAACATGGCGGCCGAAGACAAAGTACCCATAACAACTGTTGATGAAGACGATGAAGACAGAGAAGATGCAGTAGATGAAGCCCCCCAGAGACACGTTGACCAGAATATAGTTGAGTGGCTGCCGCAACTTTCTGTAGCGCAGCGTGGCCACCAGCACCGTGGCGTTGAGTGGCGTCCCTGCAAAGAAGACAAAGCCCATGAAGGCTGCCTGGAGGTGGAAGGCCCAGACAGGGGCAAGGTGGTACTGAGGTCCACCCCACGGCCCCACCAAGGAGATGTTCTTGAACAGAAAAAACTCCTCCTCCTCTGACATCTTGCTCATGGGATGTCCCCCACCCCCTCTGATTGCTCTTATAGATCATCCTCCCCCACCTCTCCTCCCCCACCCTGCCAAAGACCCTCTCCTTCAAAGCCACTTTGGGGCTCCCTGAAAGATCAGTACTGATCCTAAGCCTCCTAAGGACAAAGTTTGAGATTAGAGACCCCAAACCCCCACCTAAACCTTTTGTGGCTTCAAAGCCGATTGTGTGTTCTTCAGAGGATAAAAGATTGGGCTCACAGAATCCAGATATGCAACGCTGTGGGCTGGAATGAATAAGAGTGGACTCACTAGGGAGATGCTGACCCATATTTAATGAAGACCCTTCCACCACTCTTTTTCCCTTTGAGTGGAACTGTTGAAGGCAAGCCTCTTTGTTTGGCTTCAGGCACTACTACATCTCTGTAGGTGTATGCACGCCATCTGCCCCATTGTGGAAGGTGCCCCCTAAGTCTCCCTCTCCAGGGGTCTTGGGCTCAGCCAGCCTCAGGCTGCAGGAAGGGGTAGGGGGTGGAGAGTGTTCTTAAACAGCCTTCATGGAACAGTCCAGGGGCAACTTGACAGTGCCCAGAGGTCTAAGGCATCCCAGGCTGCCAGTGTCTTCACGGCAAGTCTTCCCAGAGACGAAAACTTTCCTGCTCAGACCTCCCCCAGCCAGGTCCGGGTTGGTGTGCTGTGGTTCCTCTCATACCATGTTCACACCTGCCCCTGCCGTTAACTCAGCAGTGCCTAAGCTGCCAGACTTCTTCCTGTCTGCCCATCCCAGACCTGCCCAGCTCTTAGTCTGATTTGCTGAGAAGCCCACCCCAGTGACCCCAGCTCCACTCTAAACTCTGCTTGGGGACTTCCCTGGTGGTCTAGTGCTTAAGACTCCGCACTTCCACTGCAAGGGGCATGGGTGTGATCCCTGGTTGGGAAACTAAGATCCTGCGTGCAACATGGAGTGGCCAAAATAAATAAAATACTTTAAGCTCTGCTTGCACTTATACTCAACACTACACTTCAGCCTTTATGAGTGTATCTTCTTCCAAATCTCAGTAGGCTATAGATCTATAGATAACAATGACTATAGGTATATAGATAAGTTAAAAGTGAAAGGATGGTCCAGTAACAGCAGTCATTTGGATCAGATGAATCCCATCATAGATAAAAGTTATAAACTCTGGACAAAATGTGAAAAAAAAAAAAAAAAACTATTTGAAAGCACTATAAAGTACCCTCAAAACAGGCAGAAACTAAAGGGGACTCAACCCTTGAGTGAAAGGAACCACCTACCATCTACATTCAAATGGTTTTTTCCTAAGGACAATCACCACCTAAAGGGCAAGGACCAGCTAGGACTCCTCAAGCAAAAAGTCCAGCCTATATTGACTTGGAGAGTCACGAGACAGAGCTTGGGACTCCAGAGCAGCTGGAAATTGAAGGTGAGTTTCTGGGAATGAAGGAAGCCATGACAGGAGAAGCCTTCAAAGCTGCATATAAACTCCCCTCAAATCCTAAGATGACTGCTGAGCTATGCCTGAAGGAATCTCCAAGGAGCCCAGCAAAAGGCAAGAGCTGGAAGTCTGAAAGCTCAGCAGAGATGTAGGCTGCTACCTGCAGGAGAGAAAGAGTTTATGTTTGATTCCTTCCAAGTTAGACAAGTTGAACAAAGACTTCAGCTTCTCCAGTTGAAACTCCCAGAAAACCACACTTTAGGATGAAAATCTGTACCTTGAATCCTGAACTAGAAATATTAGATGGAGACACGTCAGCCATTTCTGAAAGGCTGACATTTCTAGGCACACAGGGACACGTGTGCGTGACACACACACACACACGCTCCACACAGACGCTCACCCACAGGTAGGATTCCTTGCAGAGGTTCCTGGTGAAAGCCAGCTAACTGTCCAGGAATTGCAAGGCCAGTTGGTTCCCACTAGATTGCCCAAGTTGGCATATTCCGTGCCCTGGGTCCTTAAGACCAGGGCCAGAGGCCCCCCTGAAGGGAGTGTTTTAAGTGCCCATCCCTGGACAGGGCAGGTGGCAATGTGTCAGCCTGGGCTGAGTGGACTTAGTCACCTCAGCTGTCAGCAGGGCTCCGCTGAGGTGCCCACCTCTACAACTGGTCTGACAGGAGCCCGTGAGGGCAGCCCCTGGGCTTGGGCTGCCAGTCCGGCCGTTAAGGGTAAGAGACACCCCAGGCCTCTTACTCCACTCCTCAGGCCAAGTGGCTGCATCTTTAGCCTCTCCCACCACTGTCCTGACAGCTTCCCAGACAGTGTCTTCCTCTCTATTCCACCCCACATCAGAAGATGGGGCAATGCGCCCCAGCTAAGAGCAACCCAGCCACAGTTAAAAGGAGGCAGATGCCCCTGTGGGACTCAGGCCGACCGAGCCTTACTCAAGCATAGAGTCTCACTGGCAAGGGATAAAAAGTTTCCAGTCATTGAAGCCATGGAGTAGGAGGAGGGGAGATTTTAAGGAGAGGACAAGTGGTAAAGGAGAAGGGCAATGATATAAAAACTGGAGACGTTTTAGCTACGGTGGACCCTCCACTTCTGCAAGGGTCAACCAAAATATTTAAAAATTCCAGAAAATTCCAAAAACCAAAACTTAACATTGCCTTATGCAGGCAACTATTCACATAGCATTTACATTGTATTTATAACTATTTACAAGGTAATATAAGTATTAGGTATTGTTAGTAATCTAGAGATAATTTCAAGTATCCAAAAGAATGTGTGAGATTATATGCAAGCACTATGCTATTTTATATAAGGGACTTGAACATCAGAGGATTTGGGTGTCTGCAGGGGGTCCTTACCAATGCCCCTGTATATTTACAGGGCAACTCTATATTTAATATATAATACTGTGCCCTTATCAGATTTAGAGTTACTTTATTAATTTAGGAACATGACAATACACTGAGGCTTCACAGAATATCACGTTAGGTACATTTAGACCAGGGTTTTCTCAGCCTCAGCACTACTGCCACATTGGATCAGATGATCTCGGGGGATCGGTGTTGGGTGGTTGTCTTGTGCAATGGAAGATGTTTAACAGCATCCCTGGCCTCTGGGTGATAAAAGCACCACCGTCACCCCTGTGATAATAACCAGTCATGTCTCCAGACACAAGTGGCCCCCCGAGAGGCAAAATTGCCCCCCTGCTCCTCTCCCCTCCAATTGAGAACCAGTGGTTTCAAGTTGAACTTATAAATGCCCAGAACCAAATGGAAAACAGTCAAGAGAAGTTATGTTTTTCTAGTACTTCTAATTATCCAGAAAAAAGAAAGAAAGAGGGAGGGGGGATCGGGATGGGGAACACATGTAAATCCATGGCTGATTCATGTCAATGTATGGCAAAAACCACTACAATATTGTAAAGTAATTAGCCTCCAACTAATAAAAATAAATGAAAAAGAAAGTCCTAGTGAAAGACGAGATTTTCCAATTTGTTTCAGGGTTTTTAATCCCCCTATTGTCCTTAGTAGTGTATTCATATATACTCCCACCTTTTCCAGAGATAGTTTAAGGAGGGCTTACAGAATTATATAGGATAAATGAGAAATTATTAATCAAATGTGAAAGCAAAAAAAAAAAAAAAGAGAGAGAGAGAGAGAGAAACAACAGAAGCAAGTTCAGGAGTCAGGGGCGAGATTGAAACACAACTACTCTGGGAGCTCGCTACTGATGGACCACACATTCATGCTTCCCCAGTGGCCCCATTTACAAAATTAAATGTCCGGAAAGCAAACACAAACCAACCATTCTTCAGATTATGAGAGGCAAAGAGGGGGGTTCACAGAGGAGACATCCGTCTAACATAATAAACAAGGTCCTTAACAACATTTCTGAGTAGCACAACCACCAGTTTCACTGGCCTGGGTCTACTGCTGACTAGTACCTTCAGTATGGGCTCCACACAAGGCATGATTCAGAACTGGACATAAACCAGAACCATTCCCCGGGGGGCCAAATACCAGCTCTGCCAGGCTGCTCTGATCCACAGGACATTTCAACTCTCTGGAGGCTTGAATCATCTCCGCTTGGTTTTTTATCATTTAATTCCTGTTCGAGTGGATTGTATATGCCCAGGGCTCAAAATTCAAAAAGTACAAAAGAATATACAGTGAACAATACATTTCTTTCCCACCCAGGCTCCCAATTCCCCTCTCCAGAAGCAACCAGTGTTTGCCTTTTGCTGTTTTTTTCCTGCGTAGGGGGTGACAATGAGCTTGAAATGATGTGTTGTGACAATGTTGTCTGTTAAATACTGACCGGTCACTCTCCAGAGAAGTGGTGAGATAAGGGAAAGGTTCACACACGCTCTTTTGAAAATGAGAAATCATCCAAGGTTTACTTGAACAAATGCCACCCTCATATCTGGGAGGAAAGGACAGAAACCACCCCCCATCCCCTATCCCCACCATCCCCTATCCCCACCCCAAGGTAGAATCATGACTCTCCCTAGAGAATTTCATTTGCTGGCCTTGAAATGCAGAGACAAATGAGTCACTGAGGGCCTGAACTCCAACTGCCTAAAGCCAGGCCAAGAGTCACTTTGGAAAACAACGCATGGTAGATGCCAACAGATTGCCACCAGGAAAGCAATTCTCTCCCTGACCCCACCATCTTGGAGGCATTTGGAAGTGTGGGGGTGGGGGAAGGGTGTCTTACGGCTCTTGGCAAAGAAGCTAAAACTGCTAAAACACATTTCATGTTCAGTCGTGTCTGACTGTGTGTGACACCATAGACTGTAGCCTGCCAGGCTCCTCTGTCCATGGGATTTCCCAGGCAAGAATACTAGAGTGGGTTGCCATTCCCTTCTCCAGGGGACCTTCCTGACCCAGGTATTGAACCCAGATCCCCCACATTGTGGGCAGATTCTATACCATCTGACAGTTACCAGGGAAGCCTCAAGAATACTGGAGTGGGTAGCTATCCAAGAATACTAGAGTGGGTAGCTATTCCCTTCTCCAGGGGATCTTTCCAACCCAGGGATTGAACACAGATCTCCTGCGTTGTAGGCAGATTCTTTACCGTCTGAGCCATCAGGGGTGGCCCAGGGAAGCACCAGGGAAGTGTGGGGTGGGAAGAGAGTGTCTTAGGGCTCTGGGCAAAGAAGGGTTTACTGGTATTGACTAGGCAGGACATTGCTTGAGACCGCCCACACTGAGAAGGATCCGGCCTCAAATTCCATCAACACCCCCAGAGAGACGCCTGGGCTGGGGCCCAACCCCAGTCTCAGCCCTGAAACATTCTCTGCAAAGTCCCCCTGGAGCCCTTACTAGGAGCCACCTCACTCCCTGGCACACCCAGCGAGAGAAACAATTAGGGAATGCATACTGAGGTAATGGAATGACGCGTTGAGTAGCTTTTATTTATAAGCCAGTTTGAAGCTGGGGAACAATTACCCAAAAAAGTCCCTTTGGTTTGAGAATAGATGAGCTGTTGCTTTTCTCTCTGGCCGTGACCAGTTAGCTGAGTCAGTCATCTGGTCCAGACACTCCTGGATGGAGATAATAAAACTTGATCCCCTGGGTACAAAGGAATGTTGGCCAATCCATTCTCTAAAGTGAGAACCATTCTTCCTCCTATCCAAGAGAAGGGGTTGGTTTATTAGGAAGCCTATTTTTGCGTGGAGGGTGGAAAGGGTTTCTTTAGGCTTATGGTTTTTACCTCGATCCAAGTGAGTATCTGTTGCCCCTGGTGGGTTTTTTGTGTACACTCCTGACTTCCTTTCTTCATTTTTGCACTCTTTTATTCCAGTCATTTGCTGAGAGATATCTACAGCAGCAACTGTGCTGTGAGGGTGAAATGAGATTAATCTGATAGAGTGCTTACCGAAGACCAGGCACACAGAAGTGCTTGGGAGTCGTTTGTTTTGTCAGCAGGATTGCCGAGTGCCAGATGCCAGCCTAGATCCAGAGATCAATAAGAGAGATCTTTGTCCCCCCAGAAGCTCCCAGCCTCCTAGGGGGCAGACGCCCCTGGAAGCAAGTGTCCTGGGATGTGATGGGTGTGGTGCCGTGGCAGAGCCTCCTGAGTCTCTGACCAGGGCCCCAGTTTCTAGAGGGGTGACCTCCTCCCTCTCTCTCATTTGGGGAACCCCAACTTGAAGAACCCCACCCTTAGCTGATGGGCCAGCTCATCCCTGCAGCCTCCCCGGATGGGATGAACAGGGCAGGCCTGGGTGAGGGAGGGAGTGTGTATATTTACAGAATGTATTCCCATTTTTGGTTTTCTAGAATGTCTGGGTAGCATGTGTACTGCGTTTAAAACAGGCTTTGGATTCAGATAAATGTGATCCTTGTAAGCTGAATTTTGCCAAGTTTCATTTTCTTACAGTGGGGTGACAGCTATCTCACAAGGCTGCCATGAAGTTAAGTAAGAGCTGTAAAGCGCAGATCACACCACTCAGCCACCGTAAGCATTAAGTGGCAGCTCTCCTAGTGCGTATTTTTTCCCCTGCCCTCAGATTACATCATCATAACTCCTTTCCTTTTCCAGCACTTAACAGTTTGCAGCGTACTTTCTTTCTTTTTTAAGTCTATTGAATTTGTTACAATTATTGTTTCTGTTCTATGTTTTGGCTTTTTGGCTACCAGACATGCGGGATCTTAGCTCCCTGACCAGGGATCAAACCCCCACCTTCTGCACTGGAAGGGGGAGTGGTAACCTCTGAACCACCAGGGAAGTCCCTGTAGAGTGCTTTCACCTATGTTTTCTCACCTGATCCTCAAATGACCCCGTGAGACAGCGCAGGTGTTCCTTCCCCAACAAGAAGAAATTGAGTCATTTAGCAACTATCACCCAATCAAGGGTGATCCAGGACAGGCTTCTCAGTCCCCATCTAGGAGGCTGATGAGTTCGGAGGATATTTTCTGGTGGTCTGATCATGAGATAAGAAAGAAGAATGGTTCGATCCGGGTGTAGGAGATACCAGACTGGCTCCCCTCAGCCCTGGGCTTCTCACAAGGGGAGCTGGGGGAGCCTGGCCCCTTCTCTGCCTTCCCCAGCAGCACCCCATGAACTCCACTTGGCAGCCTGCGGGGGAGCTGGATGGTCACAGGGAAGATGGAACAGTCCCCGCAGTGGGCTGGGGGGGAAGTGGAGAGCGCTGAGGGGTGAGGCCTGCTGGAGTGGAGCCGGCCTGGGCTGGGAGCCAGCCTGGATGAAAAGACTCTTCCAGGAACCACAGACTGTGGCTGCTGCTGAGGTGGCAGAGAAGGCACATCTGGCAGAGAATGCCCATCAGTGGCTCGTTGGTCTAGGGGTATGATTCTCGCTTAGGGTGCGAGAGGTCCCGGGTTCAAATCCCGGACGAGCCCTACTTTTCCTGGATTTTTCTTTTTTTCCATTCCCTTTTCCCCACCACACACACAAGTATACACTGCCTGCTTTTTCTAAAGTTAGAAGCAGAGATGATCCAGTGGTGAGTGAATAAAGGACTCAGGACAAGCTGCCAGTCAATTTCCCCACTAGCCATGTCCTGTATATACCTCGTTACCCCCACTGAGGCCAAACCAAGCAGAAGGAGATTGTCATAGGTCCAGGTGCTGAACCTGAGAAGGTTATGGGGCCAAAATGTTGCCTTGTGTTAGGCAGAAAGCCTCAGCCTCAGAGAAGGAGCAGGGGGTCAGGACTGAGGAGTGGGTCTGAGTCGGAGGTCAAGAAAAGGCAAACCCGCCACGCAAAATCCAAGCTATGAAGTACACTGGCTTCAGAGTCCAAAAGCTAGGATCAAAGTTGCAATTTGGAATCTCAGCTTTCCTCTTGGTAAAATGGGAACAATAATATTCATTTCTCAAAGTCGGAAGGATTAAATCAGAAACTGTATGTGAAAGCCCTTTGCAAACTATAATGTACCTTACAGACAGGGATTGTTAGGAATGCTACTAAAGGTAAAGAAAATCTAGAAAGGAAATTCTGACAACATGACAGACTGAACTAACGTAGCTCTCCCTTCACCTAGTGTTCCCTAAAACACACACAGAAATATTGCCTAAAACAGAATTTAAAAATTCAAGTATGAACAATTGCAAAATTGACTTTGAAATTTCCAGATATCAGAATTTAAAAAGGAATGCAAGGGACTTCCCTGGCAATCCAGTGGTTAACATTCTGCTTCTAAAGCAGAATTAAATTCTGCTTCTAATCCCTGGTCAGAGAACTAAGATCCCATATATGGCACTGTGTGGCCAAAAAGTAGGAAAAAAAAAAAAAAGGAATACAAAACAAAGAAGGGAGATGGGAAGAAGGAAAAGAGCTATCACAGGAGCCCATGGTTCATTTCAGACACAGATAACAGATATATTGCTTTCAATTCTAGGCTATGTCCCCTCAGCCCAGCAGAGACAAAGAGCTGGGACTGAACCCTCTGCATTAAAGTTTAGAACATCGAAGATCTACCTTATCCATGGCAGAAAGACTAAAAATGGCACACTCTAGTTCAAGGAAGCAGAGAAAAAAGGGGGAGAAATATAAGTCAACTCTGAGAAACTGAAGTCCAAGCCTGAGAAGATGCTTGTGTTGCCTCTGGGTTTATCTGCATGATGCTGAATCCTGAAGCCAAGAAATTAAATATAAATTGGTTTAGGAAAATCCCTAGGAATACCACAGGACTCCCTGGGAATACCACAAAGGAACACCACAGGAATCCCTAGGAATACCACATAGCCACAGAAAGCAGGAAAGAGCTCTTCAAGCATGTTTCATAACCCAAGGTATATCTCACTAAATAAATGGAAATCTCACTAAAAAGTGACAAGTCAAGAACACCTACTGAAAGAGAATTCACAATAAAATATTAAAAGCTAGACAAGAAAGCAAACCATCATAAGGAAGAATTGGCAGACACAGCAGACAGGACAATTAACACTCTAAGAACGATGCATAATAGAAAAATATGACAAGCACTGTATAAGTTTTCTTAAAAGTGTTAAAGATGAAAGACAAGAAAATAAACAATAATGAAAATATTGCACTATGAAGAAAAGCCGCTCATTGAGGGAAAAGAACAAAACTTTAGGAAATGAAAGATATACCACTGAAGACTCAATGCATTAAACAGTAGACTTGACCCAGCTGGAAAGAGAATTGATGAACTGAAGGAGGAGGCTGATGAAAGTGTTCAAAATAAGGGGGGAAAGGGGAAAGTAATGAGATAGAAAATATGAAAGAATAGTTAAAAGACATGAGGAAAAGAACACTATATATATACATATATATACATACTCAAAGACTTTTGGGCTTCTCTCATAGCTCAGTTGGTAAAGAATCTGCCTGTAATGCAGGAGACCCTGGTTTGATTCTTGGGTCAGGAAGATGCTCTGGAGAAAGGATAGGCTACCCACTCCAGTATTTTGGGGCTTCCCTGGTGGTTCAACTGGTAAAGAATCTGCCTACAACGCAGGAGACCTGGGTTTGATCCCTGAGTTGGCGAGATTCCTTGGAGAAGGGAAAGGCTACCCACTCCAGTATCCTGGCCTAGAGAATTCCACGGACTATACAGTTCATGGGGTCACAAAGAGTAGGTCATGACTGAGCAACTTTCACTTTCACTTTCAAAGACTTTCACTGAAATGCCACTAAAAGATATACTTCATAAGGAAGAGGACTGGGAAAGGTCAGTTTTCATTCCAATTCCAAAGAAAGGCAATGCCAAAGAATGTTCAAACTACCACACAATTGCACTCATGTTACACACTAGCAAAGTAATGCTCAAATCCTCCAAGCCAGGCTTCAACAGTACCTGAACCGTGAACTTCCAGATGTTCAAGCTGGATTTAGAAAAGGCAGAGGAACCAGAGATCAAATTGCCAACATCTGCTGGATCATCGAAAAAGCAAGAAAATTCCAGAAAAATGTCTACTTCTGTTTTATTGACTATGCCAAAGCCTTTGACTGTGTGGATCACAACAAACTGTGGAAAACTCTTAAAAAGATGGGAATACCAGACCATCTGACCTGCCTCTTCAGAAATCTGTATGCAGGACAAGAAGCAACAGTTAGAACTGGACATGGAACAACAGACTGGTTCCAAATAGGGAAAGGAGTACGTCAAGGCTGTATATTGTCACCCTGTTTATTTAACTTATATGCAGAGTACATCATGCAAAATACCGGGCTGGATGAAGCACAAGCTGGAATCAAGATTGCCAGGAGAAATATCTATAACCTCAGATATGCAGATGATACCACCCTTATAGTAGAAAGCAAAGAGGAACTAAAGAGCCTCTTGATTAAAGTGAAAGAGGAGAGTGAAAAAGTTGGCTTAAAACTCAACATTCAGAAAACTAAGATCATGGCATCTGGTCCCATCACTTCATGACAAATAGATGGGGAAACAACGGAAACATTGAGAGACTTTATTTTGGGGAGCTCCAAAATCACTGCACAAAATCACAGAGTGCACTGGTAATAGCAAACACCCTCTTCCAACAACACAAGAGAAGACTTTATACATGGACATTACCAGATGGCCAACACCAAAATCAGATTGATTATATTCTTTGCAGCCAAAGATGGAGAAGCTCTATACAGTCAACAAAAACAAGACTGGGAGCTGACTGTGGCTCAGATCATGAACTCTTTACTGCCAAATTCAGACTTAAATTGAAGAAAGTGGAGAAAACCACTAGACCATTCAGGTATGACCTAAATCAAATCCCTTATGATTATACAGTGGAAGTGAGAAATAGATTTAAGGGACTACATCTGATAGACAGAGTGCCTGATGAAATATGGACGGATGTTCATGACACTGTACAGGAGACAGGGATCAAGACCATTCCCAAGAAAAAGAAATGCAAAAAAGCAAAATGGCTGTCTGAGGAGGCCTTACAAATAGCTGTGAAAAGAAGAGAAGTGAAAAGCAAAGGAGAAAAGGAAGGATATACCCATTTGAATGCAGAGTTCCAAAGAATAGCAAGAAGAGATAAGAAAGCCTTCCTCAGCAATCAATGCAAAGAAATAGAGGAAAACAATAAAATGGGAAAGACTAGAGATCTCTTCAAGAAAATTAGAGATACCAAGGGAACATTTCATGCAAAGATGGGCTCAATAAAGGACAGAAATGGTATGGACCTAACAGAAGCAGACTATATTAAGAAGAGGTGGCAAGAATACACAGAACTGTACAAAAAATATCTTCATGACCCAGATAATCACGATGGTATGATCAGTCACCTAGAGCCAGACTTCCTGGAATGTGAAGTCAAGTGGGCCTTAGGAAGCATCACTAAGAAAAAAGCTAGACAAGGCTATATTTTGTCACCCTGCTTATTTAACTTATATACAGAGTACATCATGAGAAATGCTGGGCTGGAAGAGACACAAGCTGCAATCAAGATTGCCGGGAGAAATATCAATAACCTCAGATATGCAGATGACAGCACCTTTATGGCACAAAGTGAAGAAGAACTAAAAAGCCTCTTGATGAAAGTGAAAGAGGACAGTGAAAAAGTTGACTTAAAGCTGAACATTCAGAAAACTAAGATCATGACATCTGGTCCCATCACTTCATGGCAAATAGATGGGGAAACGATGGCTGACTTTATGTTTTTGAGCTCCAAAATCACTGCAGATGGTGATAGCAGCCATGAAATTAAAAGATGCCTACTCCTTGGAAGGAAAGTTATGACCAACCTAGACAGCATATTAGAAAGCAGAGACATTACTTTGTCAACAAAGACCATCTAGTCAAGGTTATGGTTTTTCCAGTAGTCATATACGGATGTGAGAGTTGGACTATAAAGAAAGCTGAGCACCAAAGAATTGATGCTTTTAAACTGTGGTGTTGGAGAAGACTCTTGAGAGTCCCTTGGACTGCAAGGAGATCCAACCAGTCCATCCTAAAGGAAATCATTCCTGAACATTCACTGGAAGGACTGATGCTGAAACTGAAACTCCAATACTTTGGTCCAATAAGTGAAAAAGTTGGCTTAATGCTCAACATTCAGAAAACTAAGATCATGACATCCAGTCCCATCACTTCATGGCAAATAGATGGGGAAACAGTGGCTCAATAAAGGACAGAAATGGTATGGAAAAGACTCATTGGAAAAAACCCTGATGCCGGGAAAGATTGAAGGCGGGAGGAGAAGGGGACGACAGAGGATGAGATGGTTGGATGGCATCATCAACGTGATGGACATGAATTTGAGCAAGCTCCGGGAGTTGGTGATGGACAGGGAAGCCTGGTGTGCTGCAGTCCATGGGGTCGCAAAGAGTCAGACATGACTGAGCGACTGAACTAAACTGATAAATGCAATGAACTGGTATATTTTACATATAAAGTTTCTTGAAAGATAGAGGATGAGGGAAATGTAATATTCCAATAGATAATGATCCATAATTTTCCAAAAAGAAGGAAGACACAGTTCTCAGGTTGAAACTGAGCTTATAAACAGATTGTGGTGAAACTGCAGAATACTGAATAGAAAAATAAAAATCTTAAAAGCAACCAGAAAAAAAGAGGCTGTTCACCTAGAAGGACAATTATATTGGCAGCTGACTTCTTATTCACTGCAAAAGATTATAGGAAAAAACAGAATATCTTCAAAAGGCCAAGAGAAAACTGTCAGCCTAAAAATCTATGGCCACTAAATTGCCATTTGTGTTTTGAAATAAAAGATCTTTTAAGACAAAGACTGAGAATGTTTACCACTCAGAGACTTCTGAAATGCCACCAAAGGATATACTTCATAAGAAGGAAACTGAAATAAGAAGAAAGGCATGAAACGCAAGAAAGAATGATGAGCAAAGACATTTATAAATATGTTCGTCAATCTAAACAAGCACTGAAAGCCACTGCTGGTGGGATGTAAATTGGTCCTGCTGCTTTATAGAACAATTTGGCAATATTCTGTAAAGTTTAAGGTGCATGTATCCTATGATCCACAAATTCTACTTCTAGGTATCTACCTTAGAGAAGTGCTTACATATATGCCAAAGAGGCACACACAGCACTGTTTATCACAGCATTGCTTATGATCTGGAATACTGAAAATGTCTTAAATGCCCATTAGCAGAAGAATGGATAAATACGTTGTGGTATATCCAAACCATGAAACAGTATTCAGCAGTTAAAATTTATGAACTGGCACTATATGAAATAGCATGAATGTTTGCATTTAAATATATTTTTAAAACACACAAACCAGTATTGTCTATTGTTTGTTGTTGTTCAGTCACTAAGTCATGTCTGACTCTTGGTGACCCCCATAAACTACAGCATGCCAGGCTTTCCTGTTCTTCACTATCTCCCAGAGTTTGCTCAAACTCATTTCCACTGAGTCAGTGATGCAATCCAACCATCTCACCCTCTGTCGCCCCCTTCTCCTCTTGCCCTCAATCTTTCCCAGCATCAGGGTCTCTTCAAATGAGTTAGTTCTTCACATCAAGTCCCAAAATATTGGAGCTTCAGCATCAGTCCTTCCAATGAACACCCAGGACTGATCTCCTTTAGAATTGACTGGTTGGATTTCCTTGTTGTCCAAGGGACTCTCAAGAGTCTTCTCCAACAGAGTTCAAAAGCAACAATTCTTCGGCACTCAGCTTTCTTTATAGTCCAGCTCTCACACCCATACATGACTACTGGAAAATCCATAGCTTTGACTAGATGGACATTTGTTGGCAAAGTGTCTCTGCTTTTTAATACACTGTCTAGATTTGTCATAGATATTCTTCCAAGGAGCAAGTCTTTTAATTTTGTGGTTGCAATCACCGTCTGCAGTGATTTTGGAGACCAAGAAAATGAAATCTGACACTGTTTCCACATTTTCCCCATCTATTTGCCATTAAGTGATAGGACCAGATGCCACGATCTTTGTTTTTTTGAACGTCGAGTTTTAAGCCAGCTTTTTCACTCTCCTCTTTCACCTTCATCAAGGAGCTCTTTAGTTCCTCTTCACTTTCTGCCATTAAAGTGATATCCCCTACATACCTGAGGTTGTTGGTATTTCTCTTGTCAATCTTGATTCCAGCTTGTGATTCATCCAGCCCAGCATTTTACATGATGTACTCTGCATATAAGTTAAATAACCAGAGTGACAACATATTGTCCATTGTTTGTAGATACATATATTTAAGTAAATATATAATAGATGGGCTATCTGAATCAAATGTGTCAAGAAATGAACAGTTGTTAGATTTCAGTGGTGGGTGCATGGATCTTTATTATGTTACTTTCTGTATTGTACTTTATGCATCTTTAAAAGATTCACTTTTATTTTTTTAATGAAAGGATTTAGGTATTTAGAAATAAGGGTAAATGGGGATAAATGGCTGCATCAGTCCTCAGAGAGGATGATCTGCTGGGATGGGATTAGGAGGGAGGCTGAGTCCTGGGTCCAGGGATTATGAGGATTAATTCAGATCATCCCCCTAAGCTGATCACCTGGTTGGCATTCCCAGGACTCCAAGCCCTTCAGAGATGCATCTCTGGACACAGTCCACTTCTCCCCATACTTCCTGCCTCCTATCTCCACTCTCACACTCAACCCAGTACTACTCTGCTCAGGGATTACCCACATTTGGATCCCTAGAATAGATTGGTTCAAGTGCCCCCTGAATACTCCTCAAATCAAGGGTAAATGATGACCTGCACCCCAGGAGCCAAGGAGAGATTAATCCTAATACTCAGGATCAGAGCTCCCTGAGGAGAGCCTGGACCCTTGGATGTTACAGTTGACAACTGCCTTCCCAGTCCCTCCCTCTATTAGCCAAGAGGTCAGCAGTCAAGGTCTGCTAACTGACCCTGCTGGTCAGTCAGAACCAGAAGAAGCTGGGCTGGTGCAGAACAAAGAGTCACTCTACTTCCAGCATTAGCCTCCGTCATTCCTGGGAACCCTATGCCCTTCATCTTCCTGATGCCAACCCTATGCTCTCTACCTTCCTAATGCCAACCCCTTCCACCATACCTGACAAGCACTCTGCTCCCCAAGTTTTGACAAACCTACAGTCTGCAGCAGTCCCTCTGGAAGGGGTCTTGGTGGACTTGCCCAACAGTCTTTCCCCATAGCTGGATCACATTAACCACAAGGTCTGGAGTGGAGCCCTATCCCCCAGGGAGCACAAGAAACATCTTGATCTGTGCTTACCATCTCTCTGAGCACATACTGGGCTGGGAGTATGAGAGGGAGGAAGAAAGGTGAGGAGAGAAGGCAGGGTGTGGAGGGAGGGAAAGAGAGACAGACAGAGGCTGAGAGGCAACATTATTAACAGGCAACACTGAACTCCTTGAGTGTGAGATCATATACTAAATGATAAGCAGAGTATACAGAAGTGAAGTTGGGAGATTTACCTTTACTCATTCATTCTATGTGTAAGAGAATTTGTCAGATGCTAGAGATACACAGAAGACCATGGTAACTTCCCAGTCTTCAAGAAAATGGGCAGACAGAAAATTAAAAACCTGATCTTGACAACCCTGAGTGACTGGCGCTGCCCTAGAGAGAAAGGAGGATAGGGTGGAAAACTGCAGGTGTGTATAATGGGGTGGGAGGGGGCGTCAGGAAGGGCTGCCTAGAGATGACTCCCTGCTGAGTATTGAAGGATAAGTAGGGGATGTGCAGGCGAAGAAAGGTTCTCCCCTGTAGAATACGGAGGGCTCGTGAACCTGGGAGCCTGTGGCTGTGACAAAGACACTATATGCCAAAGACCTTGCGAGTGGACGGGCGAGAGAAGGGATTGGTGTGTGTCCCTGGCTTAGGAATCTCCCAGGGCTTTTCTGGATGTCCTGGGACGCCCCAGTGCTCAAGTGTACTCATATTTTCCCTAGCTAAGACCTTCAGAGATGTAAGAACAATTGCTTCTTCAAGACGTTCCTTGAATGAATGAAGAAGTTAAGTGAAATAAGCCCGCAGAAGTTTCACATCTCCCATTTTTAAGAGTGTAAATCAGCAGTGCCCACCCTGAGCAGGCTACGGTGCAGGATGAGTGGGGGTCAGGCTCGCAGCCCACCGGGCTCTTGGGAAGGCAAGCGGTGGAGAAAGGCGGCCTTCGGACACTAAGGACTGTGTAGGGCCACGGAGCCGCCCCTCCGAAGAGGGTTCCTGCTTCTGGCTTGGTGAGGGGCGCACGCACGGACAACAGAGGGATCAGGGCCCCGAGTTCACATATCCTGGCCTCAGTTTCCCGGCTCCTGCCCTCACGCAACTCTGAGGCTGGGGCGAGCGGCCGGGGTCCGCGCAGACTGCGGAGCTCGGGGGGCGGGGGGTGGGGACGCCCTACGCTGTAGGGAGCCAGGGGAGTGCGAAAGCATCCGCGTGTTTGCAGGAAACAGGCCGGGAGGATCCGTCCATTCTTTGGGTTTTCCTGCCTCATCACCGAGCGAGACGGGATGCTGGCACAAGGAGCCGAGGGGTCCCCCAGCGGAGCCGACTCCTGGCTGCTCGCACTCCCCGCGCGGGTCTCCTCCCGTCGCCCGCTCGCTCGGCCTCGGGGCACCCGGGAGCTGCGGCTGCCGACCGGCTTCCGGGCGGCGGCGGGGGCGGTGTCAGGTGGCCCGGCCAGGCCCCGCCCCCTCGGCCGGCCCGCCGTCCCTCCCCTGCGCACCCGGCTCCGGTACCCGGCCTCGCGGCGGCGGCGGCGGCGGCGGCGGCGGCGGCGTCTGCTCCGGGCGGCGGCAGCGGCGGCGAGAGCGGCCATGGAGGCGGGCGCCGGGGCTGGCGCGGGCGCCTCGGGCTGGAGCTGCCCGGGCCCAGGTCAGAGCGCCCCTCCCTCACCTCTCCACTGCCGCTCTTTCCTCTTCTCCACCTCTCCTCCCTCCAGACCCCCACGGCCTCTCCCCCCCTCCGCTACTCCCCACCTTGACGTCCGAAGTCTTCCTCCTCCCTCCATCCCGCCCCCGACCCGGGCCCGGTCTCCATCTTTCCCGGCTGGGTCTTCCCCACACTGGCCGCATCCTCCTTGACAGTCCCTGCCCTGAGCCCTCTCAGTCTCGACTCTCCAGCCTCATACTGCTTCCAGCCCTAGGAGCTCTATAGATCCTGCACCCACTCGCACCCCTAAAGCTTCTGAGCGCGGGGCGCGGGTGCGGTGGACGAAGTCTAGGGAGAGATGGAGGGGAGGGGAGGGGCTCCGGTCCACACGACCCCCGCCAGCCATCGCCGTCCCCCCTCCCCACCTTCCCTTTAGGCGCACCACCTCACCGTTTCAGCCTCTTTACTGGCTCCCACCCTCTGCCATCCTTGTCCATCTTCCCCCACCCCCCGTCCCCTCTGGGCTAAAGAGACACACACCCTTTCTGCCTGTGCAAGGGATAGGAGCCTGGAACTGAGGTTGCAGCGGAGGATGGGCAGGGCAGGGCGGTGTCCCCAGAGGCCCAGCTTGAGGGGCAGCTTGGGGAGAGGAATCGCAGCGCCTGGCAGAGTGAGCCAAGTACTTCCACTGGGATGAAAACCCCCAGGACTCCGAAGGGCTAGAAGGTGTGTCCCTTCCCCTCCCTGCCTCACCCCAGCACCCCACAATCCCTCCTGTCTCCTTGCTCACAGGACCCACAGTGACCACTTTAGGCTCCTACGAGGTGTCTGAGGGTTGCGAGAGGAAGAAGGGCCAACGCTGGGGGTCGTTGGAACGGCGGGGAATGCAAGCTATGGAGGGTGAGTTTTCCCATAAAGCTTTCTCTCCTTCCCCCTCACCCAATTTTCCTTCCTCCCTCTGACCCCCCAGAACTCTGAGCCAGGACACACACCTTCCCCCTAGTTCAGCTCAGCAGCCCCTAGCCCTCCTCAGGGCTCAGGCTTTGAGGGAAGTTCAAGGTACATCCTTTTGGGGTTTTAATCACCAGCTAACCAGGTTGTGTGTCCCGAGGGAGCTGCCAGACAGAAAGAGGCCTCTTTGGACAGAGCTTTGAAGCTGACTTTCAGCAGGGGGTTTGTTCTCTCTGCCTCCCGACCCAGATCTCAAGCTGTCTCTTATTCTGAAAAACAGGGAAGTGAACTTGTGAACTATCTTTCTGGTGCCACCACCACTGACTTCAAATGGAAGCCTGGTGGCTTTGGTTCTCTAGGCTACCTTACTGCCTGAAAGAGGGAGCCTGGGAAGGGGGCTGCTGAAAAGGCCAACCTCCCAACACACGTGTGTTCCTACCACACCCATGCGACTTGGCAGTTGCTGCCAACACCAGGAGGATGCTAGAAGGATGCTGGTCCTGTTGCCAGGACTTCCTGTGAAGGGTCCCCAGGTCCCTGTGCACATCCAGTGTGGACAATCTTGCCCCCCTCCCTGACCCCGGGGAGACAGATGATGCAAGGAGTCCCAGATGAATCTTAGGCTGTGGTTACTGGACAAAACCAGGCCAGAGATTCAGAATTTTAAAACAAAACAGTTGCCATCCAGATAAGGTTTTGCTATTTAGAGGAACTGCATTGCAGTAAAGGAGGGGGTGCTTGCCAGCCAGAGACTGGGGACCAGCACACCCCAGTTTCTTAACTCATTAAAATGGCAGGCTTTCTTTTACACACAAGTACAACCTATGACTTCCCCCTAAAAACTGCCTTGTGGTTAGCAGGGGAGGAAGGGAGACCCCTGGACACTCAGCAAGGAAAAGAAAAGTGGACTTGGTAGAAAATTTCAAAAAGGCTATTCGATGGAATATATTTGGAACAGCCCCAGTGTTTGTCCAGTAAAACCTTTAGATCATTTCATTCAATTGTTCTCTTTCTCTGCCTACTGACAGGCAATACTTTCTTATCATGGAAAGGCTAGTTTCTCACAAGCCACCTGGATCATTTGTAAACTTTGTGCAAACCCCCAAACTGTAATCCTTGCCTTGTTTGGCTTAAAGACACACCCAGTGTCTGAATCCTTTCTTGACTACTTGTGCCCAGAGACAAGGATGGAAGAAGCAGGTATCCTTGTGCAAGCCGGTCCCTGGCTGTTCAGTCCACCTGAAGGCAGTCCTTGGAGGCCCCAGAGGCAATGTTGGTCCAGAAAGGGCCTGGGAGGGGGATGGATACCTCCAAACTTCACTCTCACACCTCAGGTCTCCTCAGGCATGCAGGTGCTGCCCAGGGGCTCCTTGGGGGACACCAGGTGGCACTATTATACCATCTCTGCCCTCTAAGGACAGTGAGGCAGAGGGCCCTCTAAGGGCTGTGGAAGAAAGTTGGCTCTTACTCGCTGGCGGGATGTTGTGGGGGGTCTCTCCTAGGGGAAGTGTTACTCCCAGCTCTCTATGAGGAGGAAGAGGAGGAGGAGGAAGAGGAGGAAGAAGAGATGGAAGAAGAGGATGATCCAGGGCAGAAAGGTGGCAACGAGGGCTCTCTGTCAGTCGGCAAGCACCGAGGCCTGAGCCTCACGGAGACCGAGCTGGAGGAGCTGAGGGCTCAGGTGCTGCGGCTGGTGGCAGAACTGGAGGAGACCCGGGAGCTGGCAGGGCAGCATGAGGATGACTCGCTGGAGCTGCAGGGTGAGTGCCTGCCATGGGGTGGGAGGTCTTGGGCCCAAAGGCACTGGGTCCCCAGCCTGACACCAGCTCCCCTGTCCCTGCAGGGCTCCTGGAGGACGAGCGGCTGGCCAGTGCCCAGCAGGCAGAGGTGTTCACTAAGCAGATCCAGCAACTCCAAGGTAAATCCTTGCACTTGGACTGGCGGTCATCCGAGTAGTTGTGTCTTAAGGGTTTAGCAGAGGCACAGCAGACCAATGGAGCCGAGCTTGGTACTTTGTCCTCAGTTTCTTCTACTGTTCTTACCTTTTTCTCCTCATCTCTCCATTACACTCTTAATTTCCTTTTTTTTTTTTTTCCCCTGCACCTCTAACTGACTCTTCTGTCCCCCTCCTCCTTCCCTTTTTTTGCCCTCCCATTTCATCCCCTTTCCTTGAGGCTAACTCCTTCTTCTCCCCTCAGTCTCTCCCCTTCACACCTGCATCCCCTTTTCTTTGTTCTCCTGGTCAGTGCCAGGGGTAGGTAGTCACGGTTAAATTGCAAACCATATCACTTTTCCCCCCATCCCTCCAAGAGCATCATGGGAAGAATGGTGAGCCAATGAGAAGTGACAGGAGGGGACTCAGTGCATCTTTTAAGGGAAGCAGATGAGAATGCTTCTCTTGTTACCTAGGACCGAGCTAGTGGCCCCCAAAGCCCTTTTTTTTCCCTAACGCCCACGTCTCTGGGAAGCAGCAAAGCAGGCATCCTACAGTCCACTGTTCCACCAAATAAAGAGGCAGGTTTTGTTACATCTGTGGGCCTTGGGAAGGTTTTGGGGAGTTGCCCTAGAAAACAGCAGGGACTCTCCAGGGAGAACTGAGATCAAGCCAAAAGAGAAGTATAAATGGAAAAATAAGGAAGGCTGGCAAGCAGGCCTGGAGAGGATCAAGCCAAGGTGGGAGAGGAGGAGGGAAAGAGAAGGGAAAGAAGACGCAAGCAAAGGTAGAAAATAAAACAGAAAAAGTAGACAATAAAGGCGCTGAGGTGGGTGGGGAGGTAAAAGTGTAAGTCACTCAGTTGTGTCCAATTCTTTGCGACCCCATGGACTATAGCCCACCAGGTTCCTCTGTTCATGGGATTTTCCAGGCAAGAATTCTGGAGTGGACTGCCATTCGGGGAGGGAGAAAAACTGCAGGAGCCATGTTGCTCTGGGGAAAGAGTGTGAGCATTGTTCTCAGGTCACCTAGATTCTTGAGCTCAGCTCTGGCACATAACAAGCTTTGTGATCTTGAGCAAGTCACTTTTATCTTTATGAGACTCAGTTCCTTAGCTGTAAAATAGGGCTGATTTATATGCTTTATCAACCATTTATTGAGTACCTGCATACTTGGAGGACCAGCTATAGACAACATAGATCAGATCCCTGTTCTAATGAAGAGTACATTCTGATGGGAGAGGCAGAAAACAGACAAACACCATCAGTTCAGGAAGAAAATAAATACTAGGAAAAAATATAACAACATGATAGGGACGGGGGTAAGATGGAAGTGTATTTTTGATAGAGTAATTAGAAATGTCTGAGAAGGAGACATTTGAGCTAAGACCTGAATCATGAAGAAGATCTGAGGGATGTGCACACTGGGTAGGTGAACTAGCAACTGCAGAAGCTCAGAGGCAAGAATAAGCTTCATGTGCTTGAGGGACAGAATGAAGGCCATTGTGGTTGGAGCAAAGTGCATGTGGAGGATTTTGCTAAGAGAGAGTTCTGGGAAGTGGGAGAGTTCAGATTACAGAGGACCTTATAAGCCAGCTGAGAGGTTTGACTTGTATTCTAAGTATAGTGGAAAACATGGGAGGGTATTAGCCAGGGCTGGAGGGATATGATCCACTTTACATTCTTAAAAGAATACTTTGGCTACTCTGTGGAAATTGAATGACAACAGAAGAGTCAAAACAGTTGAGTCTGGTCAGCAAATAATTGCAATAGTCCAGCAAAGAAATGGTGGTTGCTTGGATTAGAGCAGTAGAAATGGAGATGATTGAGAATACAATTTGAAATTTAGAGCTCTCAGGACTTGCTGAATTGGATTGGGGGATAAGAGAGGCATGAAAGATGACTTTGCCTTGAGAAACTGAATGGATGGGAACAACTTGACAAGAAACAAATTTTAGGGCTAGGAGAACCCTTTAAGACATGTTTTCTACATGTTGAGTTTGAAATGGCTATTGACATCTAAGTAAATATATTAAAGGAAGCTGCTGGATATATGAATCTAGAACCAGGGGAGAAACCAGGACTGGAGATATAAATTTGGGAGTCATTAGCATATAGATGACATTTGAATCCATGGGAGATCACTGTGAAATCACATGGAGAGATACAGGAAAAGGAGAGAAAAGGGTCTGGTCCCAGGGATGCTCTGGAAGTTAAAAGTCTCACAGGCAAGGTGAAATGAACGGAAACTGAAGTAGGGGAGGAACCACTGAAGCATTTGGTGACCTGGAAGCCAAGAACAAAAAGTGCTTCAAAGAGACAGTGATCAGCGCTGTCAAAAGTTGCTAAGTAAGACGGCCATTGGATTGGGCAAGACGGAAGGCTCTGAGACGTTTCAGTGAAGATAGAAGCCTGACTGTACTCAACTTGAAGAGGAAAGGGGAGGTGAAATGGAAAAGGTGAGTATGCATAATTCCAGTAGTCATGTCTTGGAGAGAAGCAGAGAAACAACGGAAAGGAAGCCAAGGGACAGCTCCTGGTGTTTCGTTTTTGGGGGATGGGTCACACTGGATCATGTTGGTATGATGAAAGAAAGGATCCGCTAGAGCATTAGACCTCACCTAAGTGCAGGGTTGGGGTAGGGGTGGGGCGGAGGGCTGCAGGTCTGGCTGGTGTTGGTTTAGTCGCTAAGTCGTATCCTACCTTTGCGACCCCGTGGGCTGTAGCCTGCCAGGCGCCTCTGTCCATGGGATTCTCCAGGCAAGAATTCTGCAGTGGGTTGCCATTTCCTTCGCCAGGGGATCTTCCTGACTCAGGAATCGAACCCTGGTGTCCTACCTTTCAGGCAGATTCTTTACCCACTGAGCTATGAGGGAAGGTATGGGGAAGGCGCCCAGACCCCACCCCGCGGGTGAGGAATCTTTGCGCACGCGCGTTGCCCGTTTCCGCCAAGAGGGGGCGCGCGCGGCCTCAGAGGTAGCTGGTGTTGAGAGGCCGTTCCGGCCGCCACAGCCCCTCGGGGGGCTGGGACCCGCGGCGGCGGGAGGCCCCCCCAGAGAGACCGCTTGGTGGGGGGCAGGCCGGTGAGATGGAGGCCATAACCAGTGAGTGAGAACTGATTTTTCTGTGCCCCTCGCCCGGCTCCAGGGCCTTCGGCATCGCCCCGACGGTCCCAGTCTCACTGTCAACCGGCGCCGGCTCTTCAGAACCCCAGTCCGGCCTTTCCAACTCCTAGCGAGGCCACCCCAGTGAGGGGCCGTCCAGCCCAGCCTTCCGATAAGGTCCTCCCTGGTGCCCGCAAGTTCCACCCCTCTGCCCCTGTGTGTTTCTAATTAAGAGCTTTTCAAGGTTTAGAGGGACCCTCTGCCATTCTTCAGTGGATCTAAGAATGTCTTTTTTTTTTTTTTTTAAAGACATAGAGGAGAACCTCAGGGATACCTGAACCTGAACATCAGGGGCAGAGTGGGGAAATGGAGGTTTCCGACAGAAAACCCACCTGGGCCTTTATCCTAATGGCCTGTGACTTGTGTGTCTCCCCCACTAGGCTATATGCTCCAAGAGGCAGACCGTTCAGTAGTAAAAAGAGCAAGGACTATATTTCCTTCAAATAGGAAGGAAGTCAGAGAATCTAAGCAGAGATGTTTGGGCTTGGCACAGAGGTGATCAACTAATACTTGTTTAATTGTCTAAGTAGAGGAGACTGCTAGGATGCTTGTAGAGAAGGGAAGACTGGCAAAAGGTGTGCCTGGAACCGCACCTGTGAGCTTGGCAGTGTAGGGCCGGAGACCTTAACCCTGCCTCCGGACTCCCCATCGGCTCAGCATTTATGTCTGTAGTATGTCCAAGTTTTTCTTCTCAAACCTCCGTTTTCTGTTCTAGTGTGTGTGTGTGTGTGTGTGTGTTTTTAATACCCAAACATACAATTCTGCACCCGTGGTCCTCAGTAAAAGTTTGTGAACTAGTTGTATCCCCTGCTTCATTTATGCATGTATACAGCAAGTATTTATTGAGTGCGTTATGCCAGGGTCTCTGGCAGATCCTGGAGCTGTAATGGTGAGCAAAACAGACATGATTCCTGTCTTGATGAAGCTTACAAGTGAAGGGGAGGCCAGCGTTTTAATAACACACACACTGAAAAGTACAAGGGCCTATGAGAGCATTTAATGAAGGACTTCGCTTAATTTTTTGAGAAGGTGGGGGGAGAGGCTAGGGAAAGTTGAAATCTGAAGGGAGTTGGGGGCAAGGGTTAGGGAGAGGGTGCCTTGCAAAGAGTTTGTGGGAAGGTCCTGACCCTCCTAACTCAATCCTAATTTCCTAATCCTGACCCCCAAATTTTGGATTCTGTATTGGTGGCAATATCTTTTACTCTTGCTCCACTTTTAGTTTCTCCTGGGTACCTCTGTTCAGAAACCCTGAGATGCTCCACAGATACTGAGAGCTCTGACATGTTTATTTTGTACATTAAAACCTATTATAAAATATAGGCTTGTTGTGAAAAGTTACAAAGCAGTAATATATATGATGTGGAAAGTAAAAGTCTCTCTCATATGCTAAATCATTCCTTAGTAGCAACTGTGTTTTATGGTTGAGGACTTCTATCTTTCCAGACCTTTTTCTATGTCTTTGTATATTTGTGTTATATATTATACATATAAATATTTTTGCAAAAATGAGATAATACCATGTATTTTACAGCTCAGTTTTCTTTGTAGTTAGTATATTATGGAAACCCTTTCATGTTTTCTCTATAGATCTGCCACTTTCTTTTAAATGGCAGCCAATATTCTATTTCATCTTCTTCAGTTTAAACAATCCCTTATTGATTGGCATCTAGTTTATTTCCCCATGTTTGATTACCTTGCGATGAGCTTACGTTTGAATTTCAGCTGTGAGCTCTAAATACACATTCTTTTGGGACCAGTACTTACACAAGCAGTTCATGGAAAATCTGAGGCTCTGTAATTTCTAAGCTCCCAGACTGACTAGATGAGAATAGTCTATAAGTGTTTTTTTAGTGAGAGACTTTTTGGGAAGACTCAGGGCATAAGTAAAATGCTGAAAATTAGGTCTGGTCTTTAACTATCAGGTGATTTCTTAGAAGTACCTAATACTTTTTGTTTGGGGTAGCCTAATTTGTTTTTGTTTGTTTGTTTGTCTTTTGGGTTGTTTTTCTTTTTTTTTTTTTTTTTTTGGCCTAATTTGTTTTTGATGCCAAGCCTCAAGATCTGCTTTCCTACTGCACCTAACTACCTAGATTCACTCTGTTCTCTTAGGTATTCCCTTTATTCCATATTAGGTGAAGCTATACTTCTCTGATGGGGTAGAGACCAGGTTGTCAGGAGTTTCCAGATAAGAAATAAGCCTGCCTTTAACTTTGTGCCCCTAGAATATGGTTGGTTATCCTCTTGATCATCTCAATATTATCTTTGGGCTTTGCAGGTGAGCTGCGGTCCCTGCGGGAGGAGATTTCCCTGTTAGAGCGTGAAAAAGAATGTGAACTTAAGGAAATAGAACAGGAGTTGCATTTAGCCCGGGCTGAGATCCAGACTCTGCGGCAAGCAGCGGAGGACTCCGCGACCGAACACGACAGTGACATAGCCTCCCTGCAGGAGGACATCTGCCGGATGCAGAATGAACTCGAGGACATGGACCGAATCCGAGGAGAATATGAGATGGAGATCACCTCCCTCCGTGCAGAAATAGACATGAAGAACTCTGACCCTTCCAATAGTTTCAGTCTCTCAGATTTCTCTGAGATGCAAGGTATGAGAAAGTGAGCCCTTCTCCTGGTCTGTGAGTCAAATCAAGCAGAGGGAGCTAGGATGCAAGAAGGTGGGCTTAGATCATGAATTGGGAGCCTGTAGAGGAAACTTCTAGATGGGATTCAAGACTATAAGAGAGAAAAGCTTGAGGTCATGTAACCAGTCTATGGTGGTATAAAAAATAGTACCATGTGTGAAGTAATTAGCCTCCAACTAATAAAAAAAAAAAAAAAAATAGTACCATGGAGATGTCCCCTGAGAATTCTTCCTCACAGAGCCATAAAGCCCTTCCTACTCCCCTAGTGGCTCAGATGGCAAAGAATGTGAGTGGAGGGCATGGCAACCCACTCCAGTATTCTTGCCTGGAGAAGCCCCTTGAACAGAGGAGCCTGGTGGACTGCAGTCCACGGGGTCACAAAGAGTCAGACACGACTGAGCAACTAAGCACAGCATAGCACACAGCCCTCCCCAAGGAGAAGTCTAGGGGGCAACAAACCAGAGCGCAAGACAGCTGGCGAGGGACAGAGGTTATTTCCAGTAATACATGAGGTACACAAAAGCTCTGAGTCTGCTCAGAGTCTCCCAGCGAGTTGCTAGGCTTCATGACATCAGAGACTTTGCCTTTATTCTGAGGCTAGATTTATGATCTGAGTATAATGGGAGGCCCTGTACTAGGCCAGGTCAAGCAGAGGCAGTCAACAAGGAATCAAAAGAACTGCAAGTTTTCCCAGCTGTAACAGGCCTCTCAGAAGTGCCTTTGGACTGATATACTCTGAGAAGGAGGCTAACACAGTGGGAAGGCTTGGGCTGTTCAGAATCTCAGCTCTGCTAATTAGCAGGATAAACTTAGCCTGGTTATTATCTCACGGTTTCCATAGCTGTGAAAATTGATTAATAAAACTTTATAGTTGGATGGGATTCTGGAACAGGAAAAGGACCTTAGGGAAAACGTAGAAAAATCTGAATAAAGTATAGAGTTTAGTTAACAGTAATGTACCAGTGTTCATTCCTTACTCATGACAGATGTACCCATGGAAAGATGTTAACAAGAGGACAAGCTAGGTGAGAATACTCCCAGGGAATTCTGCACTATCTTTGCAACTTTTCTGTAAATCAAAAACTATTCTAACACTAAAAGTTTATTTAAAAAGGGAGAAAGAAAGAAAACCTTATAGGGCTATTTTGGGGATTAAATGAAATGCCTAGTATGCTGAAAGCACTCACACACAACTAACTCCAAGGCTGGAATCATCCGGTCTAATGCTTAGCACATGGTTAGTTTTTATTAAAGATTAGTTTCCTTCCTTCTACGGTAATCTGGAGTATGCCAAAGACTTTCGGTTGGACTAATGAAGGAACACTAGAAGTGAATGTGAGGGTGTTGACTCTTACAGCGGGAAGGATAGGCCTTGGGCTCTAGTTGGAGCAAGTTAGTGTTCTTTAAACATCGGTAGAATTAGTATTCTGAGAGAATTAATTCTTAATCATGAAAAAACAAAGCAGATATGTATGTTTCTATTTTCACATCATGAAAAAGTGTTGGTATCTGGAACTTAGGATCTGTGCTGGGGCATTTTAACCAAATCTCTGCTGATGCTTGAGGATGTATGATTTGTGGCTTCGATTGTGGTGGGCTTTTTTGTCGGCAGATGAAAAAGATCATTAGAAAAAATTCTTGACCACAGGCAGGCCGATGGATTGGGTGTGATGATAAAGGAAGTAAAAGGACAACAAGAAGTGCAAAGATGCCTGAGTTGTCTTGAAAGCTGAGGACTGGCAGTTCACACTCTTAGCTTTTTGTACTAAAAGTGTAAGGACAGTAACCATAAACAGTTGAATGGGAACCTTAAACACAATAAACCAAAATTCCTCACAGTTAATTAATTAAACCCTCAAAAGCTCCTAAAAATCTGAAGACACTGTCTTGGTTGGTTTTGCTTTTTTCCCCTGCCACCTCTGCGCCCCCCCTCTCCCCTGGCCCTCTTGGTTGAGGTTTTGAAGATGGACACCCAGGGCCAGTCTTCTGGGAAGTTGAAAAGAAGGGCAGCACACTGAAATAGGACAAAGACCCATTGCAACATGAAACTTTTCAGGCCCAGTCTTCTAAACCTCTGCATGGGGTATCTCATCTGTCTCTAGAAAAAGAAACTCTTCAGCTTTCTGCAGCCAGATTTCTAGGCTGGAAAACTGGGGGCTGGTCATCTGTGCTTCCTCCCTTGGTTCTCACCTCTCCACCTGTCCTCTGCAGAAGAGTTGCAGCAACTGCGGGAACGCTACCACTTCCTGAACGAGGAGTACCGGGCCCTGCAGGAGAGCAACAGCAGCCTCACAGGGCAGCTTGCGGATCTGGAGAGTGAGAGGTACAGCCCACAGGCCCACAGGGTTCTTTAGGACAGGGCAGTTCTCTGAGTAGAACCGGCGAAGGCTGATGTCAGGCTCCCCAGCCTCCCTCCACTGTGGGAGAGCTGGTCCTTCCCATGGTATCTGAAGGGTTCAAATACTTCTGAGAAGCAGGTATGGGAATCCAACCAGATGTCTCAGAACTAGAGCTGGGCGAGTTCTGAAATTTCATTTTCTTTCACTCTAGGCAGTTAGGTCTAACTGACTCTGCTCTGGAGTAAAGGAGAAGCAATTCCTTTGTTGTCCTCCCAGACTTGATCCAGTCTAAGGATGCATTGCCTCCAAACTGGAGCTGGCTTGGCTCCAGTCCCAGCCTGGAGCCCGACTGGACTAGGACCCTTAGGGTCTCCCAGAGCCAGACATGCCTTTGCAGCTTGAGGTGCTGGGGGCCTTTTCTGTCATCTTCTAAGTGTGTTTGAGAGGTCAATCACAAGAGAAGACTCCTTAACTGCCTTTTGCCTTAAATGAAGGCATTAGGACCAGGCATACTTGGCAGGTGGTGCTGGGCAGAGCTCTCTCCTGAATGTGGCTCTGGGTTTCTGAATTACAGAACACGAAGAGCAACAGAAAGGTGGCTGGAGTCCGAAACGCTACGGACCATGAAGTCAGCAGAGTCTCAGACCTCAGAAGAGGATTTCCTGGAGCCCGATCCTGGAATGCATTTGTTGCGGCAGCAGCTGCTGGGAGCCAAGGAGCAGATGCTTGACATGCAGAGCAAGGTAGGGGAAGGCCAGCCCCTTCACTGCCTCGCTCTTACCTTCTCCTGGCCTGTGGCAGCAGCATCTCCTTAGACACAAGGCCTACAAGGGGGACAGGTGCTACGGCAAGAGATCAGACTCTGGGGTCTCCCTTGCGTGTCTTTCATGGAATATTCCAGTAAAAGGACTGCCGTACTCTGCCCAGGTCCATTCCTGGAGTGCATATGGTCCCTGTAGTAATTCAGGCTTCCTGTTCCATTGCCCACACAGTGTAAGAAATTGACTTGTGAGTTGCAAGAGCTACATCACCATCGCCGGACCAGCGAGGAGGAGCAGAGGCGGCTGCAGAGGGAGCTCAAGTGTGCACAGAATGAGGTGCTTCGGTTTCAGACGTCACATAGCATCACCCAGGTAAACATGGATGGGGCTGGGCACCAGGGGAGGGCAGAAGGGCCTGACTGGAGTTGCCGCTTCCAGGGAGGATGAAGGCAGAGGTGGACTGCGCTCTACTGACTCTTGGCCTCCAGCCAGGGGTACAGTCAACTGGAGAACAAGTGGAGAAGTCACACAGCGTTGCATTCTAGAATGGTAGTCATGAGGGAGCATCTGCTGCAGAGAAGAAACTAAACCCTAATGCCCAGGGGGAGCTCCTCAAGATGTCCACTCAGCAAAAAGAACTACTCTGGTGTGGAGAGGGGTCTGCTGATTTCTGAGAGTAACCACTCTTCCCACATCCTCCCCATCACAGAACGAGGAGCTGAAGACCAGACTCTGTGCCCTGCAGCAGAAGTACGATGCTAGCCAGGATGAGCAGAGTGAGCTCTTGAAGGTGCAGCTACAACTTCAGTCTGAGCTCCGGCAGCTCAAAATCATGAAAAGCACAGTAGAAAGCCAGAGTGAGAAGGTAACAGTGACCCAAGTTGAGGGGCTGCTTAGGTGCCAAGAGGTTTGGGCAGGGTGGGGAGGAGAGTAAAACTGAAATAGCTCCAGCTGCCACCTGTATGGCACCACAGGTCCAGGACTCCAGCTGCCCTCGAGTCCCCCATTGGACCAGAGGGCAGCCTGTAAGCACAGGGCAGGGACCAGTGGATTCTCAGACTGTCTGTGTCTGAGGGCGACTCCAGCAGAAGAGGGAGTGGGTGGAGGACTGCAGAGGCACTGCCCCAGGCCCCCTCCACCGCAGGAGCTACAGTGCCAGCTACAGAAGCTGCAGCTGCAGTGCCAGAGCATCTCATGTGAGAAGGACAAGCTGCTAGACGTGCAGCAGCACCTGCGGGACACTCTGCGCTGCCACGAGGCCGAGGTGCAGCACCTCAGGGGTGTTGTGGCCACCTACCAGGAGAGCAGCGAGAAGGTAAAACAGGCTTCAGGCGAGGGAGAAGGTAGCCCGGCAGACCCTCCCTTCAGAGGCTGGGTCCACAGGAGAGAGGGATGGTAGTTCTGTGGAGGAGCGGTTGGTGAGGAGACTTTATACCTTACTATTAGAACCATAATGATATCCTGTCATTCATGAATAACATATATGTAGGTCCATATACACAACTATGACTGTGCTCAGTGGAAAGGTGACCTCAGAGGGTCACAACATGCTCGGCTTCCTGTGATTTTAAGTCCGAAAGGGCTGTAGAAAGGAGGCACTTTCCCTTCTCTGCCTCCCCAGAGAGGAAGCCCCCAGTGTCTGTGGAGAGCCTGTTAGGGGTTGGTCCATCTCAGGGAATCCCCCCTAGACCTGGAAAGGACAGGGTAGGACCCCTTAGCCCCTACCTGAGAGGAGAGAGTGTGGCCATGGGGCTCTGGGGATAATGGCGGGGTCTGCCTCCCCACCCCAGAGTGCAGAGGTCCACGCCCAGCTGCAGGAGACGAAGCGGCTGTACCAGTGCAGCCAGGAAACTCTGGACCGGCAGAAGCACATGTATGACCAGCTGGAGCAGGACTTCCTGCTCTGCCAGCAGGAGCTGCAGCAGCTCAGGAGCACCCAGTCCATCCTAGAGGACAAGGGGAAGTGTGCTAATAAGGTAATTGTAACTAAGACAGGTGAGGTCTCCCGAGCCTTGGAGAGAGGAGGGCGAGGGGCAAGAGATGAAGTCGTGCAGCTGAGAGGCTTGATGGACTTCCTGTCCAGTCACAGCTGAGTGTGGAAAGGCAGGGAACAGAGGCAGAATCCATGCTGTTAACATTAAAGCTTTGACTTAATCTTCACTTTGAGCCTGAGCTACAGCTTAGTAGAATCAATACATCTGGGTCCAGTCTGAACACCTGAAGATTTTACACATGATTCCATGAGTGTAGACTTTATACTGTTTATTTGACCTACAGTGATATCCTGTCATTTGTGGAGGAGAACATACATGTAGGCCCATATACACAACTATGACTATTAGAACTAGAAAAAGAAGGTCCAATTTTCTGAGGCAGATTGTAGGTGCTCTTGTCTGAAGGCATGGTTGGTGCCCTGAATGCTGACTGGTTATTAGAAGAACCTAGGCTTTTCCCAGATTTATTCCATGACTTCAGAGTAGTTAAATTCTCAACTCAAATCTTACCCTTTTTTAAATTGAGCAGAATACTACTCTTTCCTCACTTTGTTTTAGTGAAAAATCCTGGTGATCAATAAGGCCTTCCTTCCTCACTTTCCCTTTTTTCCATAGTGTGTAAAATGCAAGTCATTATTAGTTAGCCTTATTGAGTACTTTCAGCTCCTGATCACTGATAGGAAACGGAAAAATGTCAAAATATGATGCAAAATACTGCTAGAGTACTCTGTCACTCCTGCCAAAGCAGGCTATGTACCCAGGGGAAGGCCTTCCCAAGACACAGAGCTGCAGATGTTTTTTGGGCTGCCCTAGTAGTCCACCTGCCTTTCTACACCCAGGCTCACTTTCCCTCTTCCCACCACACCAACTCCATTGAGAGGTCCAGGTCCATATCCTGCTCATCACTTTCTCTACCAGGGGAGGGGACCATGGGAAGGGAGAAGGATGTTGGCACACAAAGCCAGTCTTTTCTTTAGTCCTAAAAGGGCATTTAGACTAATCTGATATTAGAAGATTGGGTTTTTGGAGTCACAGGATACTTTAGTCTTCTCAACCCCAGCTCAGCAATAGATCATACTTCTCTAAAGATTCTTAAAGCTGATGATGAAAACAAAAATGGGGGGAAATTAGGGTGAAAGTACATCCTTATTGGTAAGGAACATAATCAGTTATAGAAACAACTGGAGAACTAGAATTCCCAGCACGGTGGGAAAATGGTCTTCACCAGAGGAAAGAAGCAGTGGGGAGGTAAAAAGGGAGGGGCATTGCCAACACTCCCTTGAAAACCACCCTCAGAGAGGACTGGTAGGCAAAATTTCCAGCACAGCCAAACCAGTCCTGAGCCGCCTGCTGGGGTTCCCGTTCAGCATCTAGGCCTCTAGGGGTCGCAGTGGGGCGTAGGGTGATTAGTCTACGGTGACCACAGGGCGGGAGACCCTGGTGAATCACAGGACAGAACACAGGCGTGGTCCGCTGACCGCCCTGTGTGCCCTGCCCCGTCCACAGTGTGATGCGCTGCTCTTCAGACTGACAGAATTGCAGGAGAGTTACAAGGCCAGCCAGAAGGAGATGGCGCAGCTGCAGATGGAGCAGTGTGAGCTCCTGGAGGAGCAGAGGAGGATGCAGGAGGAGCAGGGCCAGCTACAAGAAGAGCTGCACAGGCTCACGTTCCCACTCCCCAAGTCTGGTCTCTTCCATAAGGTAATGTCGGCCAGGGCGGCCATCAGCTGCAAGGCCCTTCCCGGATGTGAGCAACCTGAGGAGAAGTGAAAGGATGCAAACGGAACTTTGTCTTAACTCCTCATTTTCTCGCCAGTCTCCTTACACAAAACTGCTCAGTATAGCCGATTAGGGCTTTAAATCTTGAAATACATCCTCAACTCTGGAATCTGTCCAGCATTTTAGATATTTAGTCCATCTGGAGAAAATGTCCTTGAAATCACTTTGTAAACAACAAAAGACATCCACCCACAGGAGGTCTTTACTCCTCCACTAGCAGGTCTGTGTAGAAAGACTCCCCTCCTGTCCCAGGTGGTCTGAGCAAAGCTAACTCTTTTGAGGGAAGGGTCCCCAGCGGGAAGGAGGCAGAGGTCTTTCTGTGTAACCATCACAGTGCCGCCCACTTCCTTCCACTCCGCCTCACAGAGTCAGGAGCTCCTCACAAAGTTACAGGACCTGTGTGAAGTGCAGATGCTCTACCAAGGCATGCAGGAGGAGCAGAAGAAACTGATACAGAACCAAGAGAACATAGTAAAAGAACAGTTAGAACTGCAAGGAGCACTGCATCGTTTCAAGGAGTCCAGCTTCCGGGAAGTGTTGGAGAATCCCGAGGATCCCAAATGGCCTAAGTCCTCAAAGTGTGGTCACAACAAGGTAACCACAGCAAGAAGCAGGGAGACAGTTCTGGGGGCAGCATCATGCTAGGGAAAGGGGCTCCATAGCAGGGTCTGAGTTCTGAAGGCCTGTTGGCCAGGAGCAGAGAGGAAGCTAAAGCCCACTCATGGACTCCTTAGTCACAGCTTTAGGTCTGGCCTGAGCTGCTCCAGATGGATGCCCAGCTGAAGCACTGTGATGACGAGGAAGTCTGTGATCTCCTGATACTTTGAACTCAGTCTCTTTAATACCTCATTTTCCAGATGTAGTTGGAAGTAGATCAGCCTAGTGTTTGTTTGGGTTCTTTAGGACTGACTCTAAACATGTTGTCTTTTCCTTGTGAGCTGATTGATGATTGAGAAGTTTGCTTTCCAGTGATCCAAATCTGTAACCTTTTGGTGTTCTACATGAGGCATATCTGGGGCCATTTGTTTCCAAGAGAGGAATTCCCAGCATATGGGGTTCTTGGTACTGACCTCACTGTCTTCATTGGATTGAAACTTTGCAGTAGTAACAGCCAGGTCAGAGGCATTAGACTAGAGAATCCATGTTTCTCAAGCACCAGTGAATGGTCAGGCCTCTGAGGTCATACTGGTGGAATTTTCTAAACAAGTGTGTTCAGGATTGGGAGATGCATTTAGTATGAGGCCTCAGTGTAGGCAAGGAAGAGCAGGAAGACAGTTTCCATTTAAGTGAGATCGATTTGTCCAGATATTAGCCTAGACAGGCAGATAGATGCAGGGAGCAGCAGAAGTCCAAACCATGCGATTTGGTTGATTGGGTTCCAGGGGCATCCAATTTCAGCCTGGATAACATAGACCAGGAACCAGACCAGGAAATAGAAAATATTTCCTTAACTGATCAGTTGTCATCCTGGGCATCAGCTGCCAAGGAGCCAGGCCCAGAGGGCCCAGGAAGCATGCCCAGAAACCAGATTTGGAATTGAGGCAGGAGGTGCAGGGACTCATAATGAGACCCTGATTGGAAGTCTGCATCTTCCAAGGAAGGAGTTCTTCGTACGCTCATGTTCATGGCCAGGGCTGATTTTAGAATTGGGAGTGGAGGAGGGGACTGAACCCCAGAGGTCAGGATAATGGGTCCACCTGACTAAGAAGAGAGAAGGGAGGCTGAGTGACCTTGAGACCCACTCAGTGCTGCTCCAGGGAGAGAGGATTACCAGAGCATAGAAGCCAGGGGAAATGAGAGCCCAGACATTGCGGAGTGTCTGCCCTAGGAGATTTTCTCCAGTGAGTAAGAAATTGAAACATGCCAGGTACCTGCAGGCTAAGTGGAAGTTCTGGGCTGCGGTGAGCTGGGAGGGCCAGGTGTGCCATTCCCTGACCTGGGATCTCAGACATCCTCACCAGGAGGGGTTCCACTGGAAGGACCACAGCGTCTGAAGTAACGCTGGTGTCTCCCCACCCACTCCCGCCAGTCCAAGATGATCATCGCCCAGATGCAGGCCCTGCAGGAGCTATACGAGGCCAGTAAGACTGAGCAGGAGCTGCTGCAGCAGGAGCAGGAGCGGCTTCTGGAGGAGCGGAAGAGGCTGCAGGCCGACCTGCAGCTCTGTCTAGAAGAAATGCAGCTGCTCCAAGACCAGTCCCCTTCAATCAGGATGAGCCTGGACTCCTACAGGAAGAGTTATGCCAGCACGACCGCCAGCAACGAGAACTGCCACAAGAGCTGCGACATCAATGACGATGAGGGCTACCAGAAGAGCTACAGCAGCAGTCAGGCCAGTGAAGAGAGCCTCCTCAAGAGCTACCAGAGCAGCACCAGTGCCAGCGAGTCTTATCAGCGGAGTTACCTCAGCAGCAGCAGCAGCAGCATCTCCGACACCTATAAGAGGAGCTACGGCAGCAGCAGCTCCAACACCTGTCACAAGAGTTACGTCAGCAGCAGCATGGACGACGAGCTGGCTGAGCCTGGAGTTGTGGAGGTAAAGGCAGTCAGGTGTCCGGTCAGATAGGGGACGATGGTTCTTGTCTCGCTAGGAGAGGCCATGGGGAAGGGCCCGAGAGGTGAAGTGGGCAGCGGGCTCAGAGCTGAGCTGGGTGACCGTCAGGAAATGAATGAGGTGCTCTCCCCACGTCCTATGGAGATACAGTTCCATCTGGACTGAAGTCTAAGATTCTGGACTTTTCATCAACACAGTCATGTGCTCTTCATGGGAAGAAATCCAGTGTTCTCCCCCTGGGCAGCTTCAGATCCTCTCGGCCAGTGTTTTGTACCCATGAGATAAAAGGGCCCGGCAAAGAAAGCGGGTGGAGGGCAGGGGCTCCTCAGGGTGCCCTCCTCACTCCTCGCCCTCCACAGCACCTTGAGGACGTGGTCGCCAAGGTGCTGATCAAGCTGCAGAGTGTGCAGGCCATGTACCAGCTCAGCCAGGAGGAGCACGAGTTGCTGCAGCAGCGAATGAAGAAGCTGCTGGATGAGCAGAAGGAGCTCAAGGAGGAGCTGGACGCCTGCGAGAAGGAATTCAAGGAGTGCATGGAAGGCCTCGAGAAGCCCGTCGCCTCCCCAAGTGACAAGGACAAGACTGAGGTAACCGCTTTCAGCGAGGCAGGGCTGCTCATAGGTGTCCCCAGAGCCCAAGGAGGCTGGAGTCCTTTCAGAGAGGCTGAGGGTGAGACGGGAGCTCACTGCTAGCTCTGTACAGGTGCCATCCTCCTGGCGGAGGGACGGAGCAGGGGCTGAACCCCAGGCAGCAGGGCAGTCTGCTGGGCCTCTGACGGGCATTTCTCAGGCGCCCAGTGTGCTGGAATTTACTGATCATCAAGACCCCTTGAAATGATTTTTTTTTTCCCTCTGCCATTTTGTTATTTCTTTTGTCCTAGAGCACTTATGTAGAGTTGCATTTTTTTTTCCCTGCCAATTTTCTTTAGTTAGTTTGTGTGTATTCCACCTTGTCTCTTTAACTAGATTGTAAGCCCCTCAAGGACAGGGCCGGGTCTTCTTCTGGATTTCTCATAATACCAAGCAGAGTGCTCTGCATCCCTAGGAATGGGATAGAGGGCATTGACTCTGACTAGGAGTAGTCCACTGTCCAGTGGGGGTCACTGTATGCATGGGAGAAGCTCAGAGAGCAGGAAACACATGGGCCTCAGTTGCTTCGTGTTGGTACCTACCTCAGAGGCCACAGTGTGCTGCCAGAAGCCAGGAAGGACAAAAGTCAGTGAGTAGTGAGCAGGGTTGGCAGTTGCCTTTGTTTCCAGGGCGAGGTGCAGGAGCCCAGTCCGGTCTCAGAAGCATACGACACAGTTCCTATGGTAATGATTGACCTGTTAGAGAAATAGCCTGAGCAAAGTAGGAGTTCCTATCAAAAACCACTAGGTAATCAAGCCCCATGGTTCAGTTAGCCCAGCAATCATTCTCCCGCCAGTTCATAGTAAAAGCATAATTTAAGTCATCCTTTTTTTTTTTTTTAATCACATTAGATGTAAGTCAGGTGCCTCAAGTTAGGGAGAACCTCTTTGTAAAACTGCTTTTGAGGCTCATTTTCCACGGTTTTCATGTTTTCTGTATTATCTGCCTCCCCACGGGCTTTGGCAGGGAGATTCTAAGGCCGTGACCTCCAGGCAGGGGCCAGACTGATCACGTAGGCCCAGCCTCGGGTAATGGGCTCTCCACTACCAACAGATCAAAGAACTGCAGGCCAAGCTGCGGGAGCTGCAGCTGCAGTACCAGGCCAGCATGGATGAGCAGGGGCGGCTCCTGGCCGTGCAAGAGCAGCTGGAGGGGCAGCTACAGTGCTGCCAGGAAGAGCTCCGCCAGCTCAAAGAGAAGAAGTCCTCTGTTACCAAGGAAACCAGGAGCAAGAATGGCAACAAGAACATGAACAAGAATGCCAATGGGGTGAAAAATAAAAAGGTGGCTAAGCAAAACCTAGAGAGTACTGAGAGCGGCCCTGAGACCACGAAGGTGAGTAATAACCTTAGTAGTCAGACAAGTAGGAAGTTACCAGAGATCCTGGGAAGAAAATTCATCTTTACCACCGTTGTGACCAGATGAGGTCACTGTGGAGAAGCTTCTGCGGTCTCTTAACTCGTCTAGAGTAGATTCATCTTAGTAGTGCTTTGGTCCTCCCTTTTCTTGCGAGGTCAAGGGGAGGGTAGAATACAGACCACTCAGATCTGGAGCTCTAGCCCCCAGGCTGGATGACTGTTTCAGGTAGCCCAGTGCAATTGGCAGAGGGGTGGGAGGTTGTTTTTCTGGGTCACATGCCCAAGAGAAGCACCAAATATATGAAAAGAAAGGAATTTATTCAAAGCCCTGGGTACACATAGGCAGAAGAGGATTGGATAAAATAGGAGCCACCATGCAAGGGTAGGAAACAGCAGTTGAGGTGTAGGATCTTTAGCTCTGGGAACTGTTGGAAATGGCTAATGGACGGATAGGTGTAGTACCAGGTAGGTGTGGTCCCAGGTAGGTGTGTGGTCCCAAGTAGGTGTAGTACAGGCACAGAGAAGTTGGGTGTGGCTACCCTCACCTGGTGCACAGGGGCATCAGTTGGGTCCTGGGACACAGTACTGTGTATGCACCATGACACACCAGGAAGCACGTGTTCCTGAGGTAGTTGAGCATCATCGTGAAGGTGATAGCAGCATCCCCGATCCTGCCCCCCGCCCACAGAGTCTGGAGGTGGTGCTGTACTATAAAGCCAGCCACACATCCTTGGATGGTATAACAAAGGAGAAGAAAGAGGAAACAGAAGAGGAAAAGAAGAAGGAAGCCAAGGAGGAAACACAGGAGGAGTCCGAGGACGGAATGGTTTCTGAGCCATCAGGTCCTAAAGAGGTTAAGTTCAAAGACAATGAGGAGGAGAAAGATGAAGAGTTCCCCAGCCAGGAGGCTAAGGACGAAGACTACCAGGAGGAGGAGGATGATGAAGAAGCTTCAGAGGAAAGCAACCCCCTCACACTTTCTGAGAGCAAAAAGGTAACCAGAGCTGAAGGCTAGATTGTGTGGGAAATGGGCTCTTGGTTGCAAGTGCCCGGTGTTTGAGGGTGGTCCAGTCCCTGGATGGACTTCGGCAGGAACAGAGGCCAGCAAGCTCTGAGGCACCACACTGGGGTAGTGGGAATGGAGGTGGGGACCACCTTCTCTGGGAACCGCGGTGTGCTAGTTGGAGTCCCACCTCCTTTCATCTATGAGGTAGCCCTTGTTACTTCAGGAGGGTTCTTCACCCTCTCGTAGCACTGCGCTGAGGACACTGATGGGCATTTCTGTCAGCCGGGGCAAGTCATCCAGCCCTGCTTTCCCGGGGTGCACCCCTAGGGCTGACTTCTGTTGCCGTGAGGGGTGTGGTGAGGCTGGTGTGCCTCCTGGGTTCTATATAGTATTACAGGCATGAGGAAGGGTGCGGAACCCATCAGAAGTGCTGGGACATTCCATCTGTACAGCAGGGCCATTGGCCAATCTCGGGAGGCCAACCAGAGCCCTAACCCTCTAGTTACCAGATCTTGGGAGGTTGGAGAGGAGTGTCCTGGGTAACGTACCAACAGTACAAAAGCATTTCTATATTTTAACAACTGGTACATCTATATAGGAACATACTAGCTGACTCTCTGCCCTGGTTGAAGTTAACTGGGGGCTCTGATTTCTGAAGGGTTTGATTAGTATCTGAAGAAGTCCTCAGTTTATAGTACTGATTCTTTTTGTCCCTTTGAACACAGGGTAAGAAAGTAAGTCTCTTGTGGTGGGATGTCCCAGTCAACTCTTAAGGTTTTCTGGAATTTTCTATCGGTTCAGTCTGTGGCACTGGCTAAGGACCCAGTTACAATTCTCTGCCAATCTTGTGGCAGAGGACCTTGACTTAGGATGTGGGAAGTAGGAGTAAGCTCAGCCCCTCCTGCAAGGTTCCATTTCTTTGAAGTCTTTATGTCCCACCACATGCCTATTCAGAACCTCCTCACAGATCTCCTTGCCTCATGTGTCATCTTTCTAGACAGCAGCCTGGATTTTTATACTTCAAAATCTAGTACATTTCTTGTGTCTGCTTATGGAGATGTCCCCTTGCCTCTGTGGGTCCTACCTCTTTTACAAGCAGCTCTACTGGCATATGTGTTACTGCCTGCAAATCCAGTTTCTCTCTGGAAGATGGTTGTGGTCACGACTAGCCCTTCTCCATTGTCAGCTTGTTTTAGTGCATTTTGTCTCATAATGACAGCATTAGACTCCTAGGGGATGGTAGGGACCAGAGCCCAGAACACAGACGTGGTGGAAAGCAGCCAGAACACGTGGCTAACAAAGGGCCAGGTGGCCTGGCAGAAGACTGCCCTTCCTAGAGTGACCCAGGCGGAGCAGACATCCTGCACATCTGGAGCGCCCAGCTTTACCCCCTGGAGCTTCACTTCCCCAGAGGTACTGATCCACAAGAAACGTCTCGGTGCAGATGACCCTGGCTTGACAAGATACAAGTGGGATGTGACAAGCCAGAAACCTGGTCCCGAATTGGACCTAAGCTACTGCTTTTAACCCATTCAGTTTTGCGTCTTCTGCAGGTTACCTACGGGAAGAACCAGGCCTGAGTTGTGGAAAAGAAACACCACTGCTCTCGCTGACCTGTTGTTTAACCTTTTGATCTCTTTCTCTCTTCCCTTTGTTTTATCATCTTCATTATCTGTTGGATTCATGTATGTTTGTCTTTTTATACCATCTCTCATCTCCTGGTCTCTCCTCGTGCCTCTTCCTCATTTGACATGTTGCAGTCATCCCCTGCCCCCAATCCCCCCATCTTCTCCTTGCCTCTCGTAGGCCTGGTGGTCATATCGGCTTTGCTCTGGTGCTGGTGGGCCGAGACGTCGTCCTAACACAGGTACTGGTATTGCGTCCTCTCCTTCCTAGGGATAGAGGGGGTTGCAGGTTGCCCTGGCCTCTCCTCTTTACCCTTTCTATCAGCGGCTTGCTGTTTGCTTTTGTCATTTTACAACAGGTGACAGTAACGACTGAGTGTTAGTCCTGGCTTCCCGTTGGGCTACCACAAAGCCCATAGCATGGCTTCCTAATGTGTGGGGAGTTGGAATGCTCACCATTGACACAGTTTGAGTTTCTGTCCTCTGGCTTGGAAAAATCTGGATGATTGCAGCCCTGTGGCTACTTTCAGAGCCCCTTCAACTACTTTCGATGAGAGATGTCTGACTGCAGGGCTTGCCTGGCTGCTCTTTGTCTTTGTTTAGCCCTAGAGCTAAGTTCTCACTATAACTATTAATTACCGCCTCCCCCCTTGGGTGAGAGAGGAGGTCTGGAGAGCTGTGAGCCCCAGGGTCATTTGTATGAGGGCAGTCTAAGTTGTCTGTCAGCCTTGGCATCAAACTCCACTGTATTATATACTTCCTACTGAGATGTTCTCTGGTTTGGGAATTCTGGTCTCCAAAAAAAATCAGAAAAAGAAAGCCACATCTCTTTTGGGGGGTCAGATTCTGTTGTAATTGGCTTCCCAAGCTAGGCTTTCTGAAGAGGATGTGGTACTGGTGAAAAGTTTCCATTCACCAGAGATGCCTTGTTCTCAGGGAACCAAACTGATATATTATGGGTACCAATCCACGTAATCTGATCTGTTAACAGGACACCAAATTCAGGCAGTAGAATGTAGAACGGCCCAAAGTAGAACCCTTCCAGAACCCGTAAACTATTCTCCCTTGACCCGTTTTGGCTCCTTTCTCATGCTCCGCCTGCCACTTCCATTGCTCACCCTCTCTTCTAACATCCCTGTAAATGGAGTGCAGTTGACTCAGAGCACACGCAGGTTCAGAGTGACTGCTGGACCATTGTAGCTTTTATCTGTTTCCTTTTCTCTCCTTCCTGTTTTCCTCCTCACCTTTTATTTTCTCTTCAACCTGTCTCCTCCCTTCTGTTAGATAATTCCAGTTACTCCTCTCGGAGGGTCTTTAACTCCTTTGGTGTGAGGACTCTCTCCCTCTACACTCCTGGATTTCTGAGTCCCTCCCTGTGGGATGGGACTCACTCAAAGCACTCAGCCATAACCTTTCACCAACTCACACCCATCCAGGCCTGGTCCAGGGGAGCCAAAGGAACTCCTGGGTAAGGGTCCTCTGGGAGGAACCTGTTAGCCCAGAGCCTGGCTGACCCTAGTATGCTGCCTCCCATCCAGGAACTGAGGCTTCAGAGTCGAGTAGCAAGTGTGGCAGGGACGTTGGGTGAGTCTGTCTCTTACTTACGGCTTAGTCCCAGTGGGCAAAATGGATAATCTGAACATTAGTCTCTTCAAATGTAAGCAAGAGATGTTAAGTCCTGTGGCTTCCTCATATGAGGAACAGATGAGTTCATGTATATGAAAATATTTTATAAATGATAGAACACCACAAAAATAATAATGAGCACATACTCTTCTTACATAATGCATACTATATGCCAGGCACTATTCTAATCACCTTATAACTATCAACTCATTTAATTCTCGGAACAACCCAACAAGGTAGCTATCATCAGTGTATACATGGTAAAACTAAGGCCTAGAGAGGATATGTAATACAGCCAGTAAATTGTGAATGATTTTAAGGTCTTAGTATTAGCATCAGATAAAATTCTAATCTCTTGGACTTCACTGTGGTCTCGTAGTTAAGATTCTGTGCTTCTACTGTAGGTAGGGTGTGGGTTCAGCCCCTGGTTGAGGAACTAAGACCCCACATGCCATGCTGTGTGACCAAAAAGAGAAAAGAAAAAGAATTTTCATCCTGTTTCACTGTATCTCTCCTCATTTTGAGCAGTTTTCCTTGGTTACTTCTAAGTAATTAGGAAGACACCATTCAGCAGCCTCTTAGTGCAGCCTCAGATCTCATTGGCTCTCTTGCTAACTAATACCACATTGCTAATTTATTTCATGTATTGTTTATAAAACCCCTTTTCACATTGCATATGCTGAGCATTCTTTCCCTGTCCTCTGCCTGCAGTTGATTTTTTGGATCCAAGGCAGAATTTTCCATTCAGCTCTGTGAGGTCTAGTCCATTGTCTGCTGTTCTCACCTATAGATTGTTTTTGTTTGTTTTTTTCCTCTTGGCCCTGTGTTTTCAAAATATTCACGTTCACTCCCTCATGCTCAGGGGTGACCAGCCACCATCTTGTCTTCACCTGAGTTACAGGTGAGGGCAAGCCTCTGGAGGCCCTCTGCAGGCTCAGACTCACTGGTCACACACGAGTGCTCATGCTGACAGCAGCCTGCTCTTGAATTCTCATATTCTTTCCAAGGACAGCATGGAAAATCTTGTCAAACACCTTGATTAAGTCCCCCAAACACGATTTCCTTGATCAGTCAATTCAGTAATGCAGTCTGAAAGGAAAGCCTGACATGACTCACTCCTTAGGGACATCCACACCCGCTGTCGCCTCAGCCAGTCTAAAGTCTCAGCTCTGCCTGGTGTAAAAGGCCACGAGTTCATATCTATGGGTTCAGCTCTTTCCTCCTTTAAGAACATCAGGCTAATATTTTTCTTTTTTTAATTTATTTATTTGCTGCATCCGGTCTTAGTTGTGTCTCAACAGGCTCAGTTGCTCTGCGGCATGTGAGATCTTAGTTCTCCGATGAGGTACTGAACCCATGTCCCCTGCACTGCAGGGCAGATTCTTAACCACTGCACCACCAGGGAAGTCCCAGACTGATATTTTTTGCAGTGCGTGTTAGGTTGTAAGCATCTGAGTAAATGTTTTTCTAGCTCCCTTTTCAGTTATCTTCTCACGTGAATTACTCTGTATTTGCACCTCCAACATGGTTTTGCTTTTCTTTCATTTCATATGTTCTATTCTTCTCAGAACCTGTTTCTACAAATTTAGGAGATTTTCTTTGATCTTTATACTTGGCTTAAAAATCCTCTTTTTAGAATACAGAGGTATGGCCAAAAGGCCAAAAGATAATATTCAGTAATTACTTTTTAAGTAACCCAAGGAAGGCAAGAAAGGAGAAACAACAGAACAGAAAACAATAGGACAAACAGAAAATAAATATGAAGATGGTACACCTAAAAGGTGTAACAGTAATGCCACAATAAAATAAGGCAGTACTTACCAGAAAAAAAATCTTTTTAGACCCATTTTTCTCTGAGCAAATGCATCCTTAGCATAGTGAGTTATTCTTTGTCCTTACCTAAAACCATTCTTCTGTTACTTTATGCCTTATGCCTTTATACTTATGACTCAAAATCCAAATTGTCTTCTAAGTTAAAAAAAAAAAAGAATATAAAATAAGAACAATTTCCCAAGTATATGTATTTTCTTGTCCAAGATGTCATGTTCCCTGAATGATGCTTTTCCTTCAGTCCCAAGAATCAGCAGGATTTGCTGTGGTCTGCAGAGTCTGGAAGCCTCAGCAACTCCAGCACATGCTCAGGAAGCCAGTCACCAAGCCTGGTGACTGGAGGTGTTGTAATGACCCTGGCGTTTGTCTCCCAGGGCCAGTGACCAGCTTCCTTGAACTCATCCTTCAAGGACATCTGTCCTTCACAGTCTGGGCTGCATAAGAACCTCACGTTGGCCTCTACTTCATGGTGCACTTTCTTCACTTCTCCCCCCGAGTCTTATCATCCTCCCTCTTGACTCTGAGTTCACTTTTCCTCCATCAAGCTAAATGATGCTGCTGCTTCTCCCAAGGACCCAAATTTACCCTCTTTTTTCCTGCCATGGCATCTAATCCTTTGTGGCAACCATTTGGATGCTCTAAAATCTGCTCCTGAGCTTGCCTCCTACACACAGGGGCTGATTTTCTTTCCACCCCACGGGACGTGAGTGGAGGCAGCCCACTCAGGGGATCCACATAGTGTTGTTCCAGATGCCTAGTGGTGCCGGGGCTAAGCCCTCATTGTCTGCAGCGGTCACCCAGGAGGTAAGAGAGACTGGACCATAATGATGTTGCTGAGGTATCTCTCAGCACCAGTAAGCAGGGCATTCTCTGGCTTAGGGAAGGATTCAGAAGACTGGGCACTCACCATCTGTCTTTGGTCCCCACAGAACATGTTTGGGATGTGGAAGCCTGTGGTGTTCTTGGCTCTTGCAGCTGTGGCTCTGTATGTGTTACCCAACATGCGACCGCAAGAGACAGAGTTCTGCCTCATGGAGTGATGGCAGGCCTGGGCCAGCCGAGGGGGCAGACTACCAGTGGCCACTACCCTCATCTTTGGGCAGGACATACTGTGCCAGCAACCCCACCCCACCCATATGTTCCCCTTGTCCCCATCTCCTTAGCCTCCGCCATTCAGGCTTACAGGGAACTGCTGGCTCCCATCTCCTGCCCTGTCTAAGAACCTGGGTTCCTTGTAATTAAATGTCAACTGAATTACGAGACTTTGTGGCTTTTTACTTGTTTAGCACCTCACAACACAACCAGAACAGAGTGGTTTCCCTCTAACCAGGTACTCACTAAGGGTCTGGCGCCTCCCTACAATTTCTAACCCTGCCAATGACCTCAACAATGAGGTTGGCTCCTTGTGTGGCCAGCCAAGTCACAAATGGATTTGTTCTGTCCACACTCACCCTAATCTTGAGGGACTCAGCATAGAGAAATGGAATGATCTGGGTGCTTTGTGTGAGGGGACCACATGGCCTGCCCTTGGGTCCCGTGAGAAGGATGCCCTGAGAAGATCTGTGTGCGGGCCTTCGTGGCTTAGTTCTTATGACTTCTTGAGCTATTTACCCTCAGAGATGACTTAAAATCACCCAGGCTCCTAGCAGTGAACTGAAGGGAGTCCAGTGGCCTCAGGGTTGGAATTCAGGTTTTCACTGCCACAGCACAGGTTCAGTCCCTGGTTGGGGAACTGAGATCCCACAAGCCATGCAGACAAAAAAAAGAGAAAAACTTTAGCTGAAGAGTTTTTAGTGAACAGACTATGTGCAGAGGGCAGAGGTAGGAGAACCAACAAGAAATGGTGAAGTCCCGGGGCAACAGTGGGCTTCCCAGGTGGCTCAGTGGTAAAGAATCCACTTGCCAATACAGGAGATATAAGAGAAGCAGGTATGATCCCTGGGTTGGAAAGATCGCCTGGAGTAGGAAATGGTCACCCATGCCAGTATTCTTGCCTGGAACATTCCACGGACAGAGGATCCTGGCGGGCCCTAGAGAGTCGGACACGACTGAACGACCAAGCACCAGGCACCAGCAACAGTGGAAAAGTGCTGCCATCATGGGCTTGAAGGGGGAAGGGGAGGAAGCAAGAGCTGGAGACCTGGCGTGGGCCAGACACACACTGTGTGGGCCAGACACACACAGTGGCCACAGGGGCTGTGGCCTTTGTCAGAGCCATGGTGAGATGGGGAGTGTATGTGCTGCTCCACCCTCTCTTCTCTCCTGCCAGTTCCCAACTAGCGGCTAGAGAGCAGAGGTGCCCAGGTGACAGTCTTTCAAGGTCAGCCTCCTGCAGTTTGGAGCAAGGCAGAGGACTTAGTTGGTGTCAGTGGGAACAAGCAGAATGATGAGAATAATTGATGAGTGTTCCTGTTGACCTTCATTCCTGTGGAACCCTTTGTGATGGGTTGTTCTCATCATGGCTGTTTCCACGTGAAAGCCCACAGGGACTTGCCTGCTAGTACAGAGGATAAGAGCCTGCCTGCCGATGCGGGGGACACAGGCCCAACCCCTGGTCCAGGAAGATTCCATGTGCAGGGAAGCAACCAAGCCCAGGCACCGCAGCTACTGAGCTTGCGCTCTGGGATCCGCGAGCCTCAACTGCTGCAGCCCCTGCACCTGGAACCCACGCTCTGCAGCAAGAAAAGCCACCACAAGGAGAAGGCCGTGCACCACAACGAAGAGCAGCACCCCTCGCCCCCACTAGAGAAAACCCACCCACGACAACAGAGACCCAGCACAACCATAAATCAATAATAAAGTCCCCACATGTATTCACATACTAGACTGGGCAGAATGGTCCCCATAACTGCTGGTTTCCTGGGACTCTTCTCTCTGCCTCCTTTCTATCTGATACCAAAGGAGTTTGTTTTTCTCTCCAGATAGCCAAAGTAGCACGTAACTATCGAGTATATACTGGGGTGGGCACTACTGAGCACTAAATGAATTCATTTCTTCCGCAGTCTTTTCCTTGGGGGAGTAGCAAAGACATTTAGAATTAGGAGATTTTAAAATTGTGTGCAGCCCAGAGGGGTGGCAAGGCTGACTGGGACCCCTAGGAGACCTGGGGCCAGGGCCCAAGTGGTGACCAGCTCCTACATACAGGGTTGCAAGTAGGCAGATTGAAGGCAGTGCCACAGATCCCTTTGGTCTCCCTCTAAGTGACTCCTCTTTGAAGACAGGGATTTAGAGGGGACTGGCCCCTTGCTACTCAAAGTGTACCCCACGGAGCAGCAGCAAGAGCATTGTTAACTTGTTAGGAAGGTAGAATCTCAGCCCTCAGCTCAAGCCCAGACACAGAATCTACATTTTAAGAAGATCCTCAGTTGATTAGTGTGCAAAATAAAATTTGAGCAGCACTGCCTTCAACTATATCAGATTGCGTATTCTCAGTTGTAACCTAATTGACATTCCTTCACAATCTACCTGCTACCCTGTCCCCTTGCTGTTGAGACTGTGCTTTTTATCCAGTTTAGTCCAGCCACCAGTTGGCTGGAGAATGTGTGTGGTAGAAAGGACTGGAAGATTACCCACCAGTGAGTATCATTGCTTTAACTTTGAATTTGAAGCCAAGATGGAGGTTATGGTCTGGGAGGCAGTCAGCCCCTGTTAAGGACTTTTATCTGATCCTTTCCAGGCCCAAACCCAGAGCCTGCAATGACAGGGAAGTAGTCCTTTTCTTCAGTCTTTTTGCTTAGAAATAGAGAGCTCTTCCCTTTAGGATGCTTGTCCCTGTGGGCTCATGTTAGAAGACTGTGCTCTTCGTTGATTTGGGCTCTGTGCTTTCTGGTCTTGCAGGTACACTGTTACCAGAGTAGATTAAATAGGTCTACCTGTTGAATGTGAAACAGTCCCTTGAATTAGCTTTAAATCTACAGGGATGTCACAGGCAGGCCCGCACCCAGGCCCAGGTACAGATAGAACCAAGGACTCAAAACACCTCTTGGGCCTCCATCTTCCCCCTCTACTGCCCTCTGCATAACTGCTTCCTATCTCTCTCCCTGCACCACGGTCCCCCTCTGCTTTCCCTTCCCAGGCCTCATGGTAGGCACACCACCTGCCACCTCTGTCCACGACCAGCTGCTAATGGGGGGCAGGGTGGGTGGCTCTAAAGGTCGTAAGTAGTACTCTGGCTCTGACTCTGGCAGATGGAGTGTTAGGATGCAAGGAAGGGAACAGTGGAGCCGAGGAAGATGCTGGCAGTGGATGCCACACGGGGCAGAGGTAGCTGTGAGGAGGGCCCAGCTCACTAGAACCCACATGGTCCCCAGGATACCAGCAGAGGATGCAAACCGTTTTTTCTCATCACCTATTAACTGCCCAGCACCATGCTAATCACTTTACCTGTTATCTACTTTCACATCTTCACCCATTTTAAAAAAAAAAATCCCTGTGAGAGTACTATTAATTCCATTTTGCAGACAAGAAAACTGAGGCCCCAAAGAGTTACATTTCCTGATCACGGCTATAGAACCAGAGGTAAAGAGGCTGGAATTCAGCCTAGGTATCTTCCCAACCCTACCATACCTGGGCCAGGGCCATGTCAGTATCACAGACTGAACAAAGTGCCTGCTGGGAGCCTGGCCAACCTGGTGCCATCACAGGTGGCTATGGAAACACAGGATCTTCAGACACAGCCTTTCAGACAAGGACTCGCTCACTCAGATGCTACTCAGCTCAAGTTAAATATGGCCAGCATTGGTGGCAGAGAAGTAGTGTCCCTTGGTAGGAAAGGCAGGGCCAGGTGAAAGGCCAAACCTGGTCTCCAGAGACAGGTCAGCGGGGGTGAGTCAGGGGGCTATAAACAGTCTGTAGCCACAGCAGCAAAGCCCCCAACTACTCAGCTGATGAAAGCCCCCATAAGCCCCTCCAGGAGCCCCTGCCTGGCTCCGAGAGGAGCATGTCAGTGTCCTCCTCTGGGAGGGGCCCCCGCTTGGCAGGCCTCAGGACCAGCATTGTGCACGGCCTGTTCCAGCTCTCATGGCCCTGCCCGGGCTCATGGGCTATATTGAGGGCTGAGTCACCAACCTGCGCCTGGGTAGCTGACTGTGACTGGCTGGCTGGGGCCTGAGTCAGGTCCTGATTTATCCTGGAGAGCAACGGGCTCTGGTTTCTGGGGTGGGAGTGGGGAGGGGAGGTGTGAGAAGGGTGCCGGGAACTATCCTTGGCACCGGGCACCCTCTGCTGACCATTCACTCACTCCCCTGGGGCTGCACACAGACTTCTCCTGAAGAGAGGGAACAAGAAGCGGGAGAGGGGAGTCTTTTGTCCACTTGCTGGCTTCCCTCTGAACTCCCACCACCTTAAGAGAGAACCTCAACTTACTGGAGGACCTTGGGGAACGCCCTCAAAACAAGACTGTGAGCCTTTAGGGTTTGTAAAAGGCTGTCAGCTCCAAGCAAAACCGCTCTACCCCTCTCTCTTCTCCCTAGGCGCTCAGGGAGAGGGATCCACCCTTTTCCAGATGTATATATCTCAGTTTCTTCATCATTGAACCCCAAACTGGCACCTAAGTTTGGGTGTCCGAAGTCTGCCTTTTTACACACACACACACACACACACACACAGAGTTCCCTTGTGAGACCCAGCTACATGTCATGTGTCCCCAGGAGCTGGGCATCTCTCCACAGGAGAGCTCAGCCTCTCAAGCAGACAGACAGCACTGATGGCTGATGGCTGGTCTTGGCCATGGGACAAAGGTGGCATGGGGGGAGCGAGAGTTCTGGAGACAGGCAAGGGGGTGCCAACAGGAGAGTGGAATTCCTGAGCACCTCGTCACAGGCAGCCGACAGAACATGAGCCGCAGGGCCCAAGCTATTTATATCTCGCCTGTCACTCTCAGGGCCCCCAGAGCTCCCCCACTCCGAAGTCACGCACAGCAGTTCCCTTTTCTGTTTCTGGTCCCTTCTCTCCTCCTCCCCCTCCCTAACTGATGAGAAGGGAAAGAAATCATTCATGGAGCCCTTTCACTATTATTGCTGCCCCACCACCACCACCAAGCTCCTGAACTTCTTCCCTCACAATGCCCTCAGAGATGCCCACCATCTCTTCCCTTTTAACTGGGCTTGGTTGGGGAAGAGCAATAAGGTCAAATGATTCACCAGAAACGTGCCCAATTTCAGTCATCACACAATTTGAGTTGGGGCCCAAACTTAAGGGTCCAGAAGGATGGGAAAGTGGAGGAAATTTGGCCTAAAAGGGGTACCAGGAGGTGTGGAATACATGTTATCCCACAGAATCTCAGAATACATAGTCTCTTTATGTAAGTATATTCTACCACTTTTTCACTTCATCCCAGGCCAGCTGCTCTGAGTGCCTCAGTTTCCCTGATGTCAGCTGCCCTTGGCTTACCCTGAGCCCCGTCCTGCCCAGGCTTCCTGGCAGGCTCCCTAGGGCTCTCCATGTCCCCCAGCCCCCATCACACTTCCCCGTGGCTGCTCTGGGCAGGGCTCTCTGTCTCTTGTCTGGTTAACCTGCCCTCTGACTGGAAGGATCTGCCCGGTGGCCCAAATGGGCACACTGCCCAGGGGGCTCCCTGGTAGTACCGGGCAGAGGCTCTGCCTCCTCTCCGGTCACCTTAGTTGAGTCAGACTTGGGGGGAGGGGGCACACTGTGACTCACTGGGTACACTTTTCTGAGCTCAGCTTCATTCTGAGAGGATGAGGGCAGACGGACTGGTGACAGGGACTGAATCAGGGGTAACCTCCATCTTTCCCCTGGGACCCTGGAGTTGCAGAGGGTTTTTTTGTTTTTTTTTATGCTTGCAGAGGAGACTTTTCTACCTGTAAAGTGGAGCACCCCCACCCCAGGCCTTCTCCCTAATCAGCCTGCGCGGAGTTGTCGCTTCCTCTCAGTCTATCTACACACAAGCACACACACTTCCCCTGCCAGTCCGCAGGTGGACAATACCCTGGGCTAGCAGCCAGGTCTCCCCGGCCCTGTCAACAGCCCTGCCACCAGCCAGTCCAGAAAATTCTGTCAACACCGATCAGCGTGTTTTGCCCGAATCACTGGCCTCAGTTTCCCTTTGCATCTCTTTAGTCCTGCAAGGTGTGTGTGTGTGTGGGGGGGTATATATTTCATCTCTGACTAGCGATGCTTAATTTGGGGGTGTTGGGAGCCGTCATTCCCCCTAACTTTCCAGCTCCACTATTCATCTGTCCAGCGTGGCGGCCTCGGGCCAGAGCCTCCTTCCCCCGGGGTGAGGGCAGCAGACCCGGGACCCCAGTCAGGATGGAGGGCCGCGTGGGGGAGGGGAGGGGAGGGAGGGAGGGAGGCGGGGCCGGCGGGCTCGGCGCGGCCCCCACCCGCGGGCCGGGCGGCATTCCTGGGAGGCCGGCGCTCTGACGTGGACCCGGGGGCCGCGGGCTCGGCGGGGGGGACGCGGCCCGGGGGCTTCTTAAACCCCCCGCCTCAGCCCGGCCCGCACTTTCCAGAGCACCGCTCCGCCCCCGGAGGGAGAGAGAGACACACAGACAGAGCGCGGCCGAGGAGCCGAGGAGGCCCGCCCGAGTCCCGCCAGCCAGGGGCGCGAGAGAAGTTCAGAGCCGCGGAGCGCACAGCCGCGGGTCCCGTCCCGGACAGCGCCCCCCTAGCCCAAGCCCCGCCGGCCCCCAACCCCCGCCCCAGCCCGCGCCAGCATGATGAACAACAGCGGCTACTCCGAGGCCCCGGGCTTCGGCCTGGGCGACGAGGTGGACGACATGCCGTCCACGGAGAAGGACCTGGCCGAGGACGCGCCGTGGAAGAAGATCCAGCAGAACACGTTCACGCGCTGGTGCAACGAGCACCTCAAGTGCGTGGGCAAGCGCCTCACCGACCTGCAGCGCGACCTCAGCGACGGGCTGCGCCTCATCGCGCTGCTCGAGGTGCTCAGCCAGAAGCGCATGTACCGCAAGTTCCATCCGCGCCCCAACTTCCGCCAGATGAAGCTGGAGAACGTGTCCGTGGCCCTCGAGTTCCTCGAGCGCGAGCACATCAAGCTGGTGTCCATCGGTCAGTGCGGGCGGCGAGGGGGCAGTGCCCCGACGAGGGGCTGGCCCACGGGGACAGGTCGCTCGGGGCTGGGTGGGCGCGCGGGGAGCCGAGGCAGGGCCGAGGGTGGGGTGCCCGGCACCGGGAGAGGATCCTGACCCGGTTCTCCCGGAGCCCACCCACGCCGGCCCCGAGGGGGCCCTGCCTTCACTCCCGGCTCTGGTCTGCCGGCATCCCGAGGGGGCCTCCCCGGGGGGGCCATCCAGCCCCGGCCGTTTCTGAGCCCTCCAGCTTCAGGTCCCTTCGCACGCTCTTGGCCAACCTGCTTCTACCCCCTCGTCTCCTTTCTTGCCACCCGCACCCCCAGCCCAGGCTTGAGAAGACGGGGCCAATGCTCATTGACGATTCCCGGGGGCGCCCCCCCCCCTCCCCCAGACAAAGCAAATGGTTTCCCAGCCTCCCAGCACGTCCACCGGGGAGGAGAGGCTGAAGGCAGGTCCCCATCGCTGCCCGGTCCCAGGGATCCCAAGAAGAGCGGGAGAGCGGGTGGCCGGGCGGGCACGGGGCCCAGGCCCCCCGCCGGCATGTGCTCGGCAGCTGGGTTCAGGCCCGGGGGCCAGAGCCGGCAGGGCCCGGCCTCGGAAACCTAAAAAGGCTCTGAGCGAGCGCAGGCAGCCTTAACCCCTGCCTGTCCTACATCGACTTCAGCAGGCCAGGGAGGGGGCTCCCTCCCATCTACTCCCGGCCCCAGCCCACCCCCTAAGCCCCGATTGGCTACAGCTAATGATCTGGGCTGAGGGGAGGGAGGCAAGGCCTGGAAAAGGGAGGAAGTCATTGAGTGTAACCAGATTTGGAAGGTGTGTCAGTGCTGGGTGGGGGTGGGGAGGCACTCCAGGCTGGGGAGCTGGGGGAGCCAAGGATGGGTTCTGAGAGCCTGGGAGTTGGCCGTTCCCTCTCAGCTCTGCAGTCACCCCTTCAGGCTGGGGGTCTGGGCGAGACCCCTACCCCTATGGTGAGCTCTTAAGTGTCCTGCTGTGATTTTCAGGAAAGCGCCCCTTAATGGGGCCCCAGGGCCCCAGAAGGGGACTTTCACAGGGGCCCCAATGCCCACCCCCAGGCTGCCCCAGAGATTTCTTCAGATAATTGAAGGTCTGTCTATCCTCAGCCTCCCTCAGGGCATCTCTGGGCCTCCTGAATTAGTAGCTGAGGTCAGTCTGGGGCCCTTTGGCCCTGTCCAGTCCCCTCTACGCCTTACCCCCTCCTGCCCAATACTGTCCCCCCCCACCCCACCCGCTCTGGCCTGGAAATAGCCCTGCCTCCGTGACACAGCAGATGTCTCTGAGCTTTCCAGAGGACAAGGCTGAGGACAGGGGGTGGGGGAGGGGGCCACCCTGGTGTGTGTCGTGGGACTAAGGGCTGCCCGAGAGTGTGTGGTTGGGAGGGGGTGGCAGGGGTCAGCGAGGTGTCAGCCCTGGGCCCTTCCACCCCCCCTGGCAGCTGTGATCTGACTGCCTGGACTGACTGTCCCAGGTGGGATCCCGAGGGGAGAGCCTGGGGCCTCACCAAGACTTCATAGGAAATGGCTCGACCTCCTCCTCCCCTCCCCACTGCGGGGGCGCTCGGCCCCTCTGCTGGCCTCATCCTTCCTGAGCGCACACCTCTCCCTTCCCCCCACGGTGGTGCCTCTGGCTCCAGCCCCCTTGGCTCAACTGTGTTTGGAGAGGCCAGCTCAGAATAGAGGGGGAAGGAGGGAAAGCTGGCTTGGGGGCGGGAAGGAACCCTTCTTTCCCGTTCCTGCGGGGAACTGTTCCCCATTTGGGCCAAGTGGCTGACTCCCGAGGCCGATGAGATAAGCTGTCAGCAATTCAGCTGCTGGGCCCGAGGCGGAGGCTGGAGGGGAGGGGGCACAGACAGCAGCGGCTACCCATCCATCAGGAAGGAGGTGTCAGGGGTTCCCCTTTCTGCTTCGTCTGGTTCCCTGGGTCCCACTTAGTGGTGGGAAGGGGCTGGGACGGGGGCTTCTCTGGGTACCATCTCAGGACTGAATGTGAGCCTCTAGGCACCCCATATCCCTTTCCAGGAGTGGAGTGGGAGCTGGGCGTTGAGCAGTCCCTTTGAAGGAGGGCAGGGTACACAGCCTGGGTTGAAGGGGCGGTGTGCCCTCCTTACCCGCACACCGCCCCCTCCACCCCTCCGAACAAAGAGGCCTAGAGGCCGCTCTGTCCCGCAGCTGTTCCCCAGTTGCTATTCCTTCTCCTGGAGCCAACCGCCGAGGGAGGGGCTGCAGGGGGCAGCAGCTGTCCCAGCCCCTCCCTCACTGGTCCTCTCCTCTCCCCCCACTCCACGCAAGGCCTGGGGTGTCCTCAGGGGCTGGCTCTGGAGCTCCTCCCACCCCTTTGGTGGTATCCCCAGTGGGGTGCGACGAAGGAAGAGGCCTGGCTTGAGCAGAGCTCCCCTTCTCTGCCTGGCCTCCGAGGGGGAGGAGGGTGAGGAAGGTCATTGCTCCCAGAGTGGGACTCCGGACCCACCCCTCTCCTGCCACTTGCTGTCTGGCCCAGGGCCAGTTGCTGGGGAGGAACCTCTCCCTGCAGCAAATATGAATGACCCCCCTCATTCCCCCCACCCCTTCCCAATCCTGGCGATCCTGGCGGCCTCAGGGCCTCCCTCCCTAGGATCTGGCTTCAGTTTGCAAGAAGCACTTCTGGGTGTGTGAGCACCAGCTTTGGAGGCTGTCAGGGTTGTGAGAGGCCGTGAGGCCCTGGTGTCAAGGCTGTGTGAAAATGTCCTGGGCCTGTGTGTGTTTGAGAGAGACTGCACCAAAGCACCGGGAGTCTGGGAGTGAGTGTGTCATGGAATCTGCAAGCTGCCAAACCATTGTGCTGCAGCAGAGCCAGGGGGAGAGGGGGCGGGCCTGGGGAGCTGCTGGGGAAGGAAGGATGAATCAGTGAAAGGGTGGGGGAGCCAAGGGGACCAGAGCCCAAGACCAGAGGGACAGAGACACTGAGATTCCCCTCCAGGGGGCAGGTTGGGGAAATGCTGGGGACAGGGTGTGTGCGGGGGGCGGGGGGGCATTCTGGAAAAGATATGTAAGGGGAGACACCTTTGGGATCTTTACTCTCTAAAGGCTGTCTCCCAAGATCTAGGGGGGCGGGCAGGAAAAGATATGTAAGGGGGCACCTCCAACCCCACCCTTTCCCATCTCTCGGGTAACACCAGTAAACAAGGCTGAGTCTTTCACCCCCTCCCAACCTCCTGAAAGCAGTGCTCAGGGAAGCTGGTGGATTTCAGGCCTGCCTTGCCCTTCACAAGTAAGCTGGTTTTCAATAACCTATACTCTAAGCCACCTCCAGCTCCTGGATCTTTCTCTCTGGCTGTTACGGGGAACTAGGCCTCCCCCCCCACCCCAAATCTTGGAGTTCTGGTCCATAATATTTATCAAGGGAGAGGATGGGTCTAGATCTCAGCTCCTGAGACTTGAGTCCACATGGGTAACACTCCCCCAGCTCTTGTGAAATCTCACTGGTCCCTGCCATTAACAGAACGTGTACTGTCCCCAACCCCTCCTCCTCCCAGAACTTTGTTCCAAAAGCCTTTTATAGTATTCAAAGGAGAATTTGGCTGGAACCAGGTTGGTCCCACTCCTCTCCAACTTCACTTTTTAAAATGTTCATTCAACCAGTATTTATTGAGATTTTACTAAGTTCTAGGCTCTGAATATATGGAGAGAAAAATATAGTATCTAGAGTGAAAGAAGGCAGACAAAAAGGATACATACTCTATGATTCTATTCGTATAAAATCCTGAAAAATGCGAACTAATGTATAGTGACCAAGAGCAGATTGGTTGTTGTCTCGAAGGATAGACTAGAAGGGGCAGGAGTGATGGTTCCCAAAAGAAGGGAAACTTTGAGGAAGGGTGGATGTGTTTCCTATCTTGATTTGTGGTTATGCATATATCATCAAAGGTAGGGCTTCCATGGTGGCTCAGATGGTAAAGAATCTGCCTGCAGTTCAGGAGAACCAGGTTCAATCCCTGGGTTGGGAAGATACCCTGGAAAAGGGAATGGCAACCCACTTCAGTATTCTTGCCTGGAGAATCCATGGACAAGGAGCCTGGTGGGCTACAGTCCATGGGGTTGCCAAGAGTTGGACAAGGCTGAGCGACTAACGCTTTCACTTTTCACATATTGTCAAAATGTATTCAGTTGTACTTTCTAATATGTACAGTTTGTTGTACATCAAGCAAACAAAAAAGGAAACAAAACAAAACAGTGTCTGCCCCTAGAGATTTACAATCTTGCATAACGGTATAGATGCTTGTAGCCTGATAGGAGGCCCATGCAAGTGCTGTCAAAGAGTTGAAAGTACCTGCCCAAGCAACATATTGGGATGCAGCCTTGTTCTGAGGAGGGTGGGAGATACATCAAGGGCTGGTCCTCATGGGATGCAGAATGTGGTAGGCAGAGAAGTGGTAGGTTCCAGGAGGAGTCTTCCAGAGCCAACACTCAAGCAGCAGCCTCAGAAGCTGGGCCAGGAGAGGGAGGGCGCTGCATCAGAAGTGGGGCTCTCATGAGCCCTGCTTGTCCCCTCCTCCTTGCAGACAGCAAGGCCATCGTGGATGGGAACCTGAAGCTGATCCTGGGGCTCATCTGGACCCTGATCCTGCACTACTCCATCTCCATGCCCATGTGGGAGGACGAGGACGACGAGGATGCCCGCAAGCAGACACCCAAGCAGCGTCTACTCGGCTGGATCCAGAACAAGGTGCCCCAGCTGCCCATCACCAACTTCAATCGCGACTGGCAGGACGGCAAAGCTCTGGGCGCCCTGGTGGACAACTGTGCCCCTGGTGAGTGGACCCGTGGCACACCGTGGCTCCCCGAGCCAGGAAGGGGTGCGGGGTGAGCTGGTGATGCCGAGGCTTGTCTTTGTCAGAATGTGTGTCCCAGGGCTGGGGGAATCAGGGCCTCCTGCTGCAGCTGAGAATCACTGCTGGAGTTAGACCCTTCCCGATGAGTTGTCAGATCCTGCAGTGGCAAGGACATTGAGGTCCAGAGAAGGCCAGTGACTTTTCTGAGGCCACACAGCTTATTTGTGGCAGAACTGAATCAGAGGTCGGCCAGGACCTGGAACTCTCTGCTCCATGAAGTTCCTATTTTGCTACATAGGGGTCATTTCTGCTCAGCCAGCAGAAAGAAAACATGGTGGGACTTGTAGAGAGAAGGCCAGGACTTTAGGCCTGGAGAAGGCTGTTTTTTGCAAGCCCCTGGGATAGCTTTGAGAAGGGGTTGAGGCCCAGGATGATGTGGTCTGAGGCTGGTGTGACGCTGCCCTAGCGGCAGGAGACCCAGGCCTGGCCTGGGCAGGTGGGGGCCACTGAGGGCCCGTAAGACTTAGATGTCACAGACGAGAACGGTACCCCACGTACGGCTCCCTTTCTGACCCTCATCTCCTGAGACGATCTGTCGTCTCCCCACCTCTTGGAGCCATGTCCCCCTGGGGGAATCCTCCCTCAGCCTGGGGTCAGCTGGGGAGCAAGGGGTGGGAGGCGGGGGCACCAGCCGCCTGGGAAGCATTCCCAGCTGCTGAGCCATTGCCCATGGCTGGCTCGGCTGCCAGCAGTGAGCTCAGCTGTTCTGGCCAGTCATGGATTCCAGCCTTTGAGCTGGTCCCCTCCCCGCCAGGGAGCATCACCCTCCTCCTCCAGCTCTGGCTTGGACCAATCACCCCCTAACCCCTGCACCCCTTCCCAGGAGTGACCTACGGCTACCTCAGCAGTCCTCCCATCAGAAGGGCTGGGTTCTGGGTGCCCAGAGAGAACTCGGCCTCTCAAACAAGACCTTCAGTGCCTCCATTTCCCCGAGGCGGAAGTTAGGAAGCAGAGAGAGTCTTATGCTCCGAGCCTGATATGGGAAAAGTACATGGACACCTAGGGCTTCAGGGCAGCTGTGAGGACACCTCCCAGGGATGGGTCAGAGGCACTCGTGGGACAGGGACTGCCCACCCCTGAGGCAGCTGGGATGAGGCGGGAGGTCCACGAGGGGTGCGCTCCCCCAGGGTTTGGTGTTCAGGGTTGGTGCTGGGGCCTGGGCAGGCCGGAGGCCGGCTGGCAGGACTGGTGCCAGGCTGCGTCAGCTGGGACAGAAAGGCCTCATTGTTGGTGCTCGGGAGGGCTGTGGTGCGTCTAAACAGCGATGGGCATCCCAGCTGATGGGCTGTAGGGTCAGCAGGAACCTGGCTGGTCAGGGGCCTGGGGCTGTGTGGGAAGAGAGTGTAAACCCATGGCCTGGGAGGGTGTCGGTGGAGCAGGTGCTCTGTGTCCCGGCTGACCGCTTCCCCCTCGTCATCACTTCCTTCCACCATCTCTCCAGGCCTTTGCCCTGACTGGGAGGCCTGGGACCCCAACCAGCCTGTGGAGAACGCCCGGGAGGCCATGCAGCAGGCGGACGACTGGCTCGGGGTGCCCCAGGTAGGTGGAGAGCAAAGGGACCCGGAGAGGGCCAGCCGTGGGGTTGGGTCTGTGAGGCTCCCTGGGCAAGATGCTGGGGATGGAGGACACTTTCTGACTCCTTCCTCCCTGGCAGGTGATTGCCCCCGAGGAGATCGTGGACCCCAATGTGGATGAACATTCGGTCATGACCTACCTGTCCCAGTTCCCCAAGGCCAAACTCAAACCTGGCGCCCCTGTTCGGTCCAAGCAACTGAACCCCAAGAAGGCCATCGCCTACGGGCCTGGTATGTGTTGAGCCCGGACGGTCTTCGCTGGGCAGCTGGACACAGGCTGGGATGGTTCTCCCTAAACTCTGGCTCTGCCTTCCGCCCTCAGGGATCGAGCCCCAGGGTAACACCGTGCTGCAGCCTGCCCATTTCACTGTGCAGACAGTGGATGCTGGCGTGGGCGAGGTTCTGGTCTACATCGAGGATCCTGAGGGCCACACTGAGGAGGTATGGGGAGGCCAGTGGGGATCAGACAAGAGCACAGACCAACAGCAGAATGGGCTGGAGAGGGCTGCTGGGGCCACTTTCCAATGCTGGAGAAGGGGGAGGCCTCACCATGGGGGTTGCAAGAAGCATGGGGTCAGGAGGAGCTTTGACGGCCAATCGTTTTCCTTCCCATAGGCCAAGGTAGTTCCCAACAATGACAAGAACCGCACCTACGCTGTCTCCTACGTGCCCAAGGTTGCCGGCTTGCACAAGGTATCCCCTGTAGACCCTCTCATGTCTTCCCCACTCCATTCACATCCTTGCATCTGGCTGAATGGACCCCTCTCTCAGCTCGCACCCTGCCCCACCCCCTTGCACCGGCCCCACCTGCCTCCCACCGCGCTTGGCTCTGCCCTGCCCCTCAACCCCCCTCCCAGAGCTGCTCTCCTCTAGAAGCTCACCTTTGGCCTTTGACCTCCAGGTGACCGTGCTCTTTGCTGGTCAGAACATCGAACGCAGCCCCTTTGAGGTGAACGTGGGCATGGCCCTGGGAGATGCTAACAAGGTGTCAGCCCGTGGTCCTGGCCTGGAACCCGTGGGCAATGTGGCCAACAAACCCACGTACTTTGACATCTACACTGCAGGTGGGGATGGGCCCTTCCACCATACACCCCATGACTGTTCATGGTGGGGGAACCTGGAGGCCAGGGGCAGGGCCTGGCCAGAGGGCCATGTCTCAGGGTGAGGGAGCCCTGAGCAGGAGGGACACCCCATGACTGTAGGGGGCAGGGTCAGGCGGTGCCTGGGGGCTAGGAGCTGGGCCCAGCCAGGAGGCTGTGGTCTCAGGGTGAGGAAGCCCGAGCAGGAGGGACTGACAGCCATTGTCATGACAGGGGCCGGCACTGGGGATGTTGCCGTGGTAATCGTGGACCCGCAGGGCCGGCGGGACACAGTGGAGGTGGCTCTGGAGGACAAGGGTGACAGCACGTTCCGCTGCACATACAGGCCTGTGATGGAGGGACCCCACATGGTTCACGTGGCCTTCGCTGGAGCCCCCATCACCCGCAGTCCTTTCCCCGTCCACGTGGCAGAAGGTAAAGGCCCTTCACTCACCCCCACGACCCCCCTCACCAAAGACCAGGATGCAGAGTGTTGCTACCAAGCCTGAGGACTTACGGGAAATGAAGCACTACAACCAGGGGGGTGAGGGTGGGTGGGGATGGGGTCAGGGGGAGCCTTCTGAAGGCTTAAAGTGGGCAGAAGGAAGAGCCCAGGGGTGGGGCTCCCGAGAGCTCCTCTGTCCAGCCCCTGCCCCCGAGGACGGTCAGGAGGCCACCGTGAAGGATACCAGACAGGTGCCACGGTGGAAGGGTTGAGGGGCAAGCGAGCGGACCTTGTGGGTGGAAGGGCATGTTTACAGGCGCACCTGCACACCAGGCTCTCAGGCAGTGACTCCCCCACCCGGTTCTCTCTCTGCCACTCAGAGCCCCGGCCGCCGCCGCCCGCCCCCTCCGTGCCCATCATCCACCAGGCCAAGAGAGTGGTGCCACGTTAGTACACGCCAGCAGAGGCGGGCCGGGCATGGCCACGGCTGACTGGCCTCACCTGTGCTGTGTGGCATGGCCCGAGCGGGGTGGACTCGCCGCCCCCTTCCGTGGCATTCTGTGACAGGCCCCAGGTTCCACGTCTTTGCCTCTGTTCTGTGGCAGCTCTAGTCTCTCGGGACTTGCCTGGTGATTTCTGTGAGAAGGGTCTGGGTTCCGTGCCGTCGCCTGTTCTGTGGCAGTCCCCGGACGCTGTGCCGTTTGTCTGTGTTCCGGGGCAGGCCTGGGTGGATGATACACCGCCGCCTGTTTGGCACCCCATGGGTTCCGTGCCATTTTATGTGTCCCGTGGCGGGCTGAGATCCCTGTCCTATGGTCTGTGTTCAGCAGCAAAGTTGTTGCCACCGGCAGCGTCCCGCAGCAGGCTGACCTTCATGCATTGCCTGTGACCTGTGGCAGGCTTCTCGTCACACGACCGTCCCTCGTTCCATGGTGTGGCTGAGTGTTTTGTGGCATGACTCGGTTCCTGAAGCTGCTGTGGTGGCTCCGAGCAGGCTCAGAGGGCTCTAGGTGGATGGCTGTGGGGTGGATGAAAGGCCCTTCCGGTCTGTCTGAGCTCTGGGCTCTGCCTGGCCTTTGTCCCACCCGACCCTGACTCGGAGGAGCCCCGAGGGAAGGGTTTCTTGCAACCAGCCTGGGGACAGGGGCTGGGGGCGCTGCGGCCGCTCCCTGCCCAGCATGGCTCTCAGTTGTGTCGGGGGCCCAGGGAGCACAGGGGAGGGCTGCATGAGGCCACGGCCTGTGCCTGGGGGAAGGGGACGGGGGGTGGGGGCGGTCGGTCAGGAAGACTGCGCACAGTGAGGTAGGGACGAGTGGTAAGGGCTGAGGCTCTGTCTAGGGCCCCTCAGCACCCCCCAACCTCATCTCTCCTCTTCCTCCCAGCCTGTAACCCCAATGCCTGCCGCGCTTCTGGGCGGGGTCTGCAGCCCAAGGGTGTGCGTGTCAAAGAAGTGGCTGACTTCAAGGTGTTCACCAAGGGCGCTGGCAGTGGGGAGCTCAAGGTCACAGTCAAGGGACCTAGTGAGTACCAGGGCCCAGGGCTGTGGTGGGGGGTCGGGGAGCTGGGAGGAAAGGCAACCAGTGCTTCTGACCCCCTGAGGGCAAGGACAGCACCATGCACTCCCCTGGGGGGAGGGGCTCCAAAAAGACACTGACCAGAGACTTTGTGGGACCTCAGGTGAACCGCCCCGCCTGGCTCAGTCTCCCAGGCTGCAAGCTGGGAAGGCTGCATGAGGCTGTTACCCGGTGCCTGCTCCACGGTGCCTGCTCACAGCGCTGTCCTCAGCCAGGGAATGTCCCACAGCCCAGTCCCCAGGGTCCTTGAGGGGACTGAGGTGCGGAGACACACAGATCATTGATCCCTCCACTTCCCACATCTCAGAAGGCACAGAGGAACCAGTGAAGGTGCGGGAGGCCGGGGATGGCGTGTTCGAGTGTGAGTACTACCCCGTGGTGCCTGGGAAGTACGTGGTGACCATCACATGGGGCGGCTACGCCATTCCCCGCAGGTGAGCAGCACGCAGGCCTGAGCCTTCCAGCCTGGGCCCTCACAGGGTGGGCGGAGGGAGGCAGGCTGCCTGGGGCTCCGAGTGAAGGGCAGAGGGGTACCTCTGATGGGGGCACCTTGGGGCGCTGACACCAGCTCCCTCTTTGCCCAGCCCCTTTGAGGTGCAGGTGAGCCCAGAGGCAGGCATGCAGAAGGTCCGGGCCTGGGGTCCCGGTTTGGAAACTGGCCAGGTGGGCAAGTCAGCCGACTTTGTGGTGGAGGCCATTGGCACAGAGGTGGGGACACTGGGTAAGTGGCCGAGGTGGTAGCTGATGGGAATTCTGGGGAGTGGTGTGATGGAAGGACACTGGGGAGTGATGGGGGGGAGGGGCAGGAGGCAGGAATTTGGGCCAGTGTTGAGATGAGAGGCACTGGAACGGGGATGGCTGGGGTGGTGATGCTGGGAGAGTGATGGGGGACCTGCCTGGGTGTCCAAGTCGCTTCTGGTACCCCCTGACCCTCCCCTCCTCTCACCCAGGCTTCTCCATTGAGGGGCCTTCACAGGCCAAGATCGAGTGTGATGACAAGGGAGACGGCTCCTGCGATGTGCGGTATTGGCCCACAGAGCCTGGCGAGTATGCAGTGCACGTGATCTGTGACGACGAGGACATTCGGGACTCGCCCTTCATCGCCCACATCCAGCCAGCTCCACCCGACTGCTTCCCAGACAAGGTGTGTCCCCAGCTCCCACACCCCAGCCTGCAACAGGGTGAACAGACCCTCCTCCAGTCCCCAACCCAGCCCTCCACTCTTGTCCCTGCACAGGTGAAGGCCTTTGGGCCCGGCCTGGAGCCCACCGGCTGCATCGTGGACAAGCCAGCGGAGTTCACCATCGATGCCCGGGCTGCTGGCAAGGGAGACCTGAAGCTCTACGCCCAGGTAGGGTGTTGCCCCATCTTTCTGCCCCTAGCTGCCATAGGGGGGACCCTGGGAGGGTAGGGTAGGTTAGAGAAAAGGGCCTCAAGGCATCACAGGACTGATTCTCATGAATCCATTTGAACTATGGGAAGTCTAAAGTTTTGTGTTTTCTTATTAATGATAATCTTAAAAAACATTTTACCAAACATATATTTTTATGCTAATCATTTGCAATTTAAAGATGGTTGGGTTAAGATACTGGTTTCCAGGTGACTTTCTCAAAATGGTGTCCTTTGACCCCTAGAGGTTAATGAATATGTCCTTTGGTCCAGGAGGATGTTTCTTTCTTGAAAGTTTGTTTATTCAGTTTTAAGAACATTGGTTTAGCTGAGCCTTTTCCCCTAACAACACACTTCGGAGACCTAGGATCAGAGACCAGGCCACACAGATGACCTCAAACCTGGTTCCTCAGCTCTCCAGGGTGTGGCCTGGCCACCAGAACTCGTGGCACTAGGCTCACGTGATTGGAGGTCTGTGATCTGTTTGCGGGGAGGGGCTTTGATGGTGGGCAAGCAGCCCAGCAGCAGGCACAGGCGCTCTGAGACAGCCGGGACGCTCTGAGATGGCCGGGGTGCTCTAAGAACCTTGCTTTGGGTGATGCCCACAGGATGCCGACGGATGCCCCATTGACATCAAGGTCATCCCCAACGGCGACGGCACCTTCCGCTGCTCCTATGTGCCCACCAAGCCCATTAAGCACACCATCATCGTCTCCTGGGGAGGCGTCAACGTCCCCAAGAGCCCCTTCCGGGTGTGTCCTCCAAGCCCTGCCCCGTGCCCCCTGCCAGCAACCCCAGAGGGAGGGTGGAGCCCCAAGCGGGGAATGTTGGCTGTCCCTGGGCCCTGTCCCTGCTCCCCACCTCATGGCCCCTGTGAAGAGGCTAAGACCGGGCCTAGATGTGCTGGGGAAGGGACAGACCTTGAGGGAGGGGGCCCCACGCTGACCGTCGACTCCTCCCCACAGGTAAACGTGGGAGAGGGCAGCCACCCTGAGCGGGTGAAGGTGTATGGCCCCGGCGTGGAGAAGACAGGCCTCAAGGCTAATGAGCCCACCTACTTCACAGTGGACTGCAGCGAAGCGGGGCAAGGTGCGTCCAGGAGCAGGGAGTGGGGGGCAGGGCCGGGGGGTGTCCGGGCAGGAGGCGCTGCTGCCCTCCACCTGTTCCCCGGAGTGGGACCGGTCACATGCAGGAGGTTGTGGAGCCCCCTCAACTCATGGCCTCGTGCCTGCCTCCCTTCAGGCGATGTGAGCATTGGCATCAAGTGCGCCCCCGGCGTGGTGGGCCCCGCAGAGGCTGACATCGACTTTGACATCATCAAGAATGACAACGACACCTTCACAGTCAAGTACACACCTCCGGGGGCAGGCCGCTACACCATCATGGTGCTGTTTGCCAACCAGGTACCCTGTGCTTGGGTTTTGGTTATCAACCCTAACCTCACCCCCTTACCCCTTCCCAACCAGCAGCTTGAGAGGCTGTCATTTGGGGACAATTCTGCTGCCCCTGACTGAGCACTTCCTGTGTGTGGACAACGTGCCTCAGAGGAAGCAAAAGGGACAAGGGACTCTTTTCAGACACTGCCAGTGTCCACCCTGACCAAGCCTTTTCTCCCTCCAGGAGATCCCCGCCAGTCCCTTCCATATCAAGGTGGACCCATCCCACGATGCCAGCAAGGTCAAGGCAGAGGGCCCTGGGCTGAACCGCACAGGTAGCTGTCTGGGCTGGGCTGGGCTGGGCTGGGTCTGGGGCTGGGTGGCTGCCAGTCCCTCACCACCATCTCGGGATGGGCGCTCCAGGTGTGGAAGTTGGGAAGCCCACTCACTTCACGGTGCTGACCAAGGGAGCCGGCAAGGCCAAGCTGGACGTGCACTTTGCCGGAGCCGCCAAGGGAGAAGCCGTGCGAGACTTTGAGATCATCGACAACCATGACTACTCCTACACTGTCAAGTACACGGCCGTGCAGCAGGTGTGTCCACCCCCTGCCCTGGCCCTCCTATCCTGGCTGACTGGGGGCGTGGGGCTCCTTCTTCTAGTCTCACAGGGCCCGTTGGGGGTCTTGGCCCCTTTCCTGCCTCCCCATCCTCTCTTGCCGTGGGTCGCTGAGCCTCTGGTCCACGTCGGCCGAGGACCGATGGTGGGCTGGGTCTCAGCCCCTCAGTTCTGACCTCCTGCTGTATCCGTTAGGGCAACATGGCGGTGACAGTGACCTATGGTGGAGACCCTGTCCCCAAGAGCCCCTTCGTGGTGAACGTGGCACCGCCGCTGGACCTCAGCAAAGTCAAGGTTCAAGGCCTCAACAGCAGTAAGTGGGGCGGGAGCTGCCCCTGCAGTGAGGAGGGTTGAGGGGGGCGGTGGGTTGGAATTTCTGCTCACCGCATCCCTCCCTCTCCACACAGAGGTGGCTGTGGGGCAGGAACAGGCATTTTCTGTGAACACACGAGGGGCTGGCGGTCAGGGCCACCTGGACGTGCGGATGACCTCGCCCTCCCGAAGACCCATCCCCTGCAAGCTGGAGCCCGGCGGTGGAGCTGAGACCCAGGCAGTGCGCTACATGCCCCCTGAGGAGGGGCCCTACAAGGTGGACATCACCTATGATGGTCACCCGGTGCCTGGCAGCCCCTTCACCGTGGAGGGCGTCCTGCCCCCTGACCCCTCCAAGGTGAGGAAGTAGGGGTGGGTGGGAGCTGGGGGCTTGTAGGGAAGGTGGGTAGTTCACAGGGGCCGAGGCCAGAGGCCTTATGTCCCGGGGTGAGCACAGCCAAGGGCCCAGAGCCGAGGCAGTGCCCCACCGCAGGACTTGCCTTTGAGACAGCTTAGTTTTTGTTTTTTTTTATATTTTTATTGAAGTATAGTTGATTTACAATGTTGTACTAATTACTGCTATAGCAACATGATTCAGTTATACATGCATACAAATACATACATTTAAAAAAATACTCTTTTCCATTATAGTTTATCACAGGATATTGAATATAGTTCTCTGTGCCATACAGTTGGACCTTGTTGTTTATCCATTCCATATATAAAAACTCATATCAAGACAGCTTAGTCATTAAGAGCCTGGCCTTGGGCCTGAGCTGGGCTTCAACCCCAGGTCCGTCAGCTGGGACACATTTTTTAATCTCCCTGCATTTCCTCACATGGAATTGTGATGAGGACTCAGACTGTGGGAGCTGCTACAGTTGAAAGTGCTTAGCTGATTTGGGAGCCATGAAGGTTGGGCATGGGACCAGTCGAGGTAACCCACACACCTGCTTCTTCTTTTAGGTCTGTGCTTATGGCCCTGGTCTCAAGGGCGGGCTGGTAGGTACGCCAGCACCCTTCTCCATCGACACCAAGGGAGCGGGCACCGGTGGCCTGGGGCTGACCGTAGAGGGCCCCTGCGAGGCCAAGATCGAGTGCCAGGACAATGGGGATGGCTCCTGTGCCGTCAGCTACCTGCCCACAGAGCCGGGCGAGTATACCATCAACATCCTGTTTGCTGAAGCACACATCCCCGGCTCGCCCTTCAAGGCTACCATCCGGCCCGTGTTCGACCCGAGCAAGGTGCGGGCTAGCGGGCCAGGCCTGGAGCGTGGCAAGGTTGGGGAGGCGGCCACCTTCACTGTGGACTGCTCAGAGGCGGGCGAGGCTGAGCTGACCATCGAGATCCTGTCGGACGCTGGCGTCAAGGCCGAGGTGCTGATCCACAACAACGCGGACGGCACCTACCATATCACCTACAGCCCCGCCTTCCCCGGCACCTACACCATTACCATCAAGTACGGCGGGCACCCCGTACCCAAGTTCCCCACCCGCGTCCATGTGCAGCCCGCGGTCGACACCAGTGGGGTCAAGGTCTCAGGGCCTGGTGTGGAGCCGCACGGTGAGTGAGAGAAACCTGGATCTGGTCACGTCACCAATCGGGGAGAGGGAGGTGGGGCTGAGGGCTTGGGGGGCAGCACTGGCATCTCAGGGGCTCAGATTACCTCTGAGAAAGTGTCAAAGCCAAGGGCAGGGTGTGGAGCTTTGCCTTGGTCTGGGTGGCAAGATTGCTTCTGCCCGTGGCCATTTTCCTTGGGAGATCCTCAGCTTTCATCAGCTGATCTGAAAATCAAAGAATCTTGTGCTCAATGGTACAGAGGGAAGGCTTTGGAGTAGAGGGTGACGAGAGTCAGAGATGGTTCAGCTCAGTTCAGTGACTGAGTTACCATCTGCTGGGGGCCAGACCGTGGGCCAGGCAGGGTTGGGCATGCAGAGGGTTGGAAGAGCCAGTCCCGCACTCCAGGGGCCCACAGCCAGGTGGGGAGACTCGGGTGAGCAGAATGTCACTATCTGCTGAAGGGAGGGAAGGCAAGGGCTGTGGCAAGCAGGGCCTGGGCTGGGGGGATGGTCCAGGCTGAGGAGTAGCAGGTGGAGAGGAGGAGCCGCCTCGGAGCTGGGGAGGGAGGGCAGGGGTGGGCAGCAGCTGTGTGAGGGCTGAGTGCTTGTCTCCTGGGACCTAGGTGTCCTGCGTGAAGTGACCACCGAGTTCACTGTGGACGCGAGATCCCTGACAGCCACGGGTGGGAACCACGTGACGGCTCGCGTGCTCAACCCCTCGGGCGCTAAGACAGACACCTACGTGACCGACAACGGGGACGGCACCTACCGCGTGCAGTACACGGCCTACGAAGAGGGTGAGGGGCTGGGCTGGGCCAGGACAGCGGGGATCTGGCCCCAGCGCTTTCAGAGGGGGGCGGGTGGTAGGGGCCGTGCGCGCCCTGACCTGCGCCGTGTGGCTGACTTCCAGGAGTGCACTTGGTGGAGGTACTGTACGATGACGTGGCCGTGCCCAAGAGCCCCTTCCGCGTGGGCGTGACTGAGGGCTGTGACCCCACCCGTGTCCGGGCCTTTGGGCCGGGGCTGGAGGGGGGCTTGGTCAACAAGGCTAACCGCTTCACCGTGGAAACCAGGTACGCCCACCCCTTTCCTAATCTTGGCCCTGATGCTGTGGCCTCCCTGAGCCCAGCCACCTGCCCTCCCCTTTCATCCTCCTGTGTGGACCTCATCCCCACCCATCCCCTGTCAAGGCTGCAAACCTCCCTGCTATCGCTGCTGGTCCCTTCTCAACCCGCCCCGCACCCCCCTTCACCTGCTCCTCCATCCCCACTCACTGGTCCTTGCGGTGCTGATATAGGGGTGTCATCTTGTAGGGGAGCTGGCACCGGGGGCCTAGGCCTAGCCATCGAGGGCCCGTCGGAAGCCAAGATGTCGTGCAAGGACAACAAGGATGGGAGCTGCACCGTGGAGTACATCCCCTTCACCCCCGGAGACTACGACGTCAACATCACCTTCGGGGGCCGACCGATCCCAGGTGTGCACCAGGAGGGAGCAGGGGGCCTGCTCAGTGGGAGGGAAACTGGAGGGAAGTAGGATGAGGAGGAAAGCCCCAAACCAGCAGCAGGGACAAGGAGCAGGCAGGCACGGGTGCCAAGGTTAGGGCAGGGGCAGTGCGGTGGGTACAGTTCATTCCCAGAGGCCCAGCACTGGTGCCTCAGCCCTTTTGCCTGGAGCACCAGATCTCGTGGGTTCCATCACTCACAGTCCAAGCCAGTGTCGCTGGCTCAGCCAGGACAACCTCTCGCACCCTCACTCTGTCTGCAAAGCCAGGAACCGCCCCCTGTCCTCCAGCAGGGGTTGGGGGTGGTTGGTGTCTTCAATTATCACATTACCCGGGCTTGCTGAAATGGGACTATCCCCGCCCCACTTATCTAATTTCACACTGGAAAAAATTCATTTTCTTTTACAAATACCTCTTTTAGCAATTTATTAATTTAGGAAGGCCTGTTTTCAGTCGTGTGGCCTAAATAAGTGGATTCACCCAGGCTCAGCCTGTAGCCAAGTTTTTGTTTTGTTTTTAACTTTTACTTTTATTAATTTTTATTGGAGTATAGGTGCTTTCTGCAGCCGATTTTATTTTTCCTTGTTACATTTTCTTAGCAAGTTTCTAAGTGTTTGCACATTTGGTCTAGTCTCCCAGGGGCATCTCAAAAGCAGGGGAGGCCTCGTCTTCCTGGGTCCTTTGAGTCAGGGGGACCCTTTGGGGTCGGGGCTGATGTCCCTCTTCCTTGCAGGGAGTCCATTCCGGGTGCCAGTGAAGGACGTGGTGGACCCCGGAAAGGTGAAGTGCTCGGGCCCAGGGCTGGGAGCCGGCGTCAGGGCCCGGGTACCCCAGACCTTCACAGTGGACTGCAGCCAAGCTGGCCGGGCGCCCCTGCAGGTGGCCGTGCTAGGCCCCACAGGTACGGAGTGTCTGGGGCCGGGTGGAAGGAGATGGAAAGGGTGCCAGGTGGCTTTGCTAACTGTTCCCTTTGCCCAGGTGTGGCCGAGCCTGTGGAGGTGCGTGACAATGGGGATGGCACCCACACCGTCCACTACACCCCAGCCACGGACGGGCCCTACACAGTAGCTGTCAAGTACGCCGACCAGGAGGTGCCACGCAGGTGAGGCCCAGCCTGGGGCTTCTGTGCTCTGCTGGGCTCTGGGGAGCTCCCACGAGGGCCACAGCTACAGGGCCACTCCAGGGCCCTGGAAACACTCCCCTACTTGTCTACGCCTCATCTCTTCTCTGCTGCCCCATCCCACTCTTCCTCGGGGCCCCCTGCCCATCTTCTTCTCCACCCTGGAGGTGGCGCAGCCCCAGGAGCTCTCCTCTGGCTGGGGTGTCCCGCCAGTTAGCTACAAAATCAGCACCTTGGGAAAAGGCACCATGTCGCTACAAACAGGTGTGACAGGGCAGCCTCCCGCAGCCTCCTCTTTAAACCATCTGCAGCATCTTCCCGGAGAATGGAGAAGAAATGCCCAGGCTTTGTCAGGGGCACACCTATGTGACCCTCCCCTGACCCAAGCTGTGACCTGGTCCCTGCTTCCTGCCAGGACTCCTCTCCCCTGCTCGTGAATGTAGGGAGGACTCCAGGCCCAAAATGAGATGGGATTCCTTCTCCCCCTGAATCTCAGCCAACTGTCTATCCTTTCTGCCTCTCAAGCCCCTTCAAGATCAAGGTGCTTCCAGCCCACGATGCCAGCAAGGTGCGGGCCAGCGGCCCTGGCCTCAACGCCTCTGGCATCCCGGCCAGCCTGCCCGTGGAGTTCACCATCGATGCCCGGGACGCTGGGGAGGGCTTGCTCACTGTCCAGATCCTGGTGAGTCCACGTGCCACCCACCTCTCAGGTCAGGGTCTAGGCACAGGTGGGCCTTGACCGCTGCTTCTCCCCCAGGACCCTGAGGGTAAGCCCAAGAAGGCCAACATCCGAGACAACGGGGATGGCACGTACACTGTGTCCTACCTCCCGGACATGAGTGGCCGGTACACCATCACCATCAAGTATGGCGGCGATGAGATCCCCTACTCGCCCTTCCGCATCCATGCCCTGCCCACTGGGGACGCCAGCAAGTGCCTGGTCACAGGTGGGCACCCACCCCTGCCTATCCCCTCCCTACACACCCCATCCCTCACCCCTGCTCATCCTTAACACTGCGGCTTACGCTTTTCTCTATTTCCAGTGTCCATTGGAGGCCATGGCCTGGGTGAGTGTCCTTTTTCCTGTGGGAGGAGGTGATGGGGGCAGCTGGGAGCTGAGCGGGGGGACTGGGCACAGGTCCCACGGACCACTGACCAGGCACTCCTGTGTGGCAGGTGCCTGCCTGGGCCCCCGCATCCAGATTGGGGAGGAGACGGTGATCACAGTGGACGCCAAGGCAGCAGGCAAGGGGAAGGTGACATGCACAGTGTCCACCCCCGACGGGGCGGAGCTCGACGTGGACGTGGTCGAGAACCACGACGGTACCTTCGACATCTACTACACGGCGCCCGAGCCTGGCAAGTACGTCATCACCATTCGCTTCGGAGGCGAGCACATCCCCAACAGCCCCTTCCACGTGCTGGTAAGTTCAGCGGCTGCAGCAGTGCTGGGGGTGGCAAGGGAGGGGGGGCCAGGCCTTCTCAGTGGGAGCAAAGAACCCCAGAACCCCTCCCCACGTCTGATGGATCCTGGGCCCAGAGTGCTCCAGGGTGGAGCCTGTGCTTTCCCTGCAGCCTCCCAACCCAGGAGGCACTCACAGCCCTGCCCCTGGCCCCTCTGGGCATCAGTCAGCTCTCTCTGGTAGAACCTGCTGTGTTCCTTCTGACCCTCGGGCCCACTATCCCCGTCCATCTCCTCAGGTGGCCCTGCAGGACAGGGAAGCCCTCGGGAGAGTAAAGCACCCGAGATAGCCATCCTGCCCTAGGGGCGGCCCAGGATATCAGGTCCCTGGGCCATTCTGAGTCAGCTTGTGGTCACCCGAGCTGGCGGGGACTGGCCTGTCACAGCCCGTGCTCTCCCGTGCCTTGCCTCCCAGGCGTGTGAGGCCATGCCCCGCGTGGAGGAGCCCCCTGACGTGCCGCAGCTGCACCGGCCCGGCGCCTACCCCACACACTGGGTACTGCCCCTCCCACCCGGGCCACACTCGCCCCCCACCTCCTCTTCCTTCATCTCTCTCTTCTTCAGCGGCCAGGGCCGGGGCATGGTTTGGGGGCCATCTTGGGGAGCAGGCGGGAAGTCAGGCGGGGCAGACGGATCCCGGAGCTGGGCACGGCACCTCTTCTCTTGCAGCTGACGCGCCTCTCCTGCCCTCTGGTTTCACCATTAACCATCTCGCTCTTTCCTCATCTTCTGTCTTCAGTCACGGCTCAGGCCGCGCTCCCCAGACCTTCTCCCAGCCACGTGACCATTCCCTCTCCCCCGCCACAGGCCACAGAGGAGCCGGTGGTGCCTGCGGAACCCATGGAGTCCATGCTGAGACCCTTCAACCTGGTCATCCCCTTCACCGTGCAGAAAGGGGAACTCACAGGTACTGCCCCAGGGCCCCGTGGCAGGATGGCCCCAAGGGGGGCCATGTGTCCAGGCCCAGCTCCTCCTTAAGAGATGAAAGCTGGGGCCCAGGGTGGGGAAGTAAGCGCCCCAGGATCACACAGTAAGCTGAGCAGAGCTGGGACTCGAGACTCCAGCCTCCTGTCTCCCAGGTCAGGATTCACCCTGAGGCCCCCTGGCTGTCTCCTGGTACCTGGGCGGGGGGAAGCCTGGGACAGCAGGGGGTGGAGCTGGGAGAAACTGGGGTCCCACACGTACCCGTGTCTGCCTGGCAGGGGAGGTGCGGATGCCCTCTGGGAAGACTGCCCGGCCCAACATTACTGACAACAAGGACGGCACCATCACGGTGAGGTACGCGCCCACCGAGAAGGGCCTGCACCAGATGGGGATCAAGTATGACGGCAACCACATCCCCGGTGAGTCGGGGGCCGGGCTGAGAGGAGTCCACAGTGGCTTCCTCCTCATTGGCCTTCTTTCACTCATAATTATTGAGCACGTGCTGTGTGCAGACACGTGTGAAGCCCCGGGAAGGCTGGTGTCCTGGTGGGAGACCCCGTCGGCACAGATGCAGGGCCTGGCAGGGAGGCTGTGGGAAGGTGTGGGGGTCCGAGGTGGGCTCAGGCAGCCCCTGTCCTCACTGCTGACCCAGCCCCCTTTCCCCCACCACCCCCAGGGAGCCCCCTGCAGTTCTACGTGGACGCCATCAACAGCCGCCATGTCAGCGCCTACGGACCAGGCCTGAGCCATGGCATGGTCAACAAGCCGGCCACCTTCACCATTGTCACCAAGGATGCCGGGGAAGGTGAGGAGAGCTGCCGGCAGGGGCTGCGGGCGGGCAGCCGGTGCAGGGGTGAGGACCTCTGACCGCGGCCCCGCCTCCCCCCACAGGGGGCCTGTCCCTGGCCGTGGAGGGCCCGTCCAAGGCGGAGATCACCTGCAAGGACAACAAGGATGGCACCTGCACCGTGTCCTACCTCCCCACGGCGCCCGGAGACTACAGCATCATCGTGCGCTTTGATGACAAGCACATCCCAGGGAGCCCCTTCACGGCCAAGATCACAGGTGGGTGTATGCGTGGGCACACATCCCAGCACACGATGGCTGCGCAAGCCCAGCACCTTCAGGTCTCTGGGGTGTTTAGGGTAGGGTGCCCTCGAGGTAGAAGAGGTCATTTTTGGATACGTGTAAGGAGTGCGCTGTTCTCTACAGCAAGTGAGAAACACTCAGCCACCCTTTGAAAACACACTCCCGCAGTCTTTTAAGTCAGGATGTTGATGATGGGTGAGGAAACCAGTAGACCTGGAGGGGCGACACACAGCAAGTAAGGGTTCTGGGCTGTGTGGTCTAGACTCAGTTTTCTTTTCTGGTTCCACAAAATGACCTGACTTAGAATTTAAATTTATGTAAATTAGGGGTTTAACCCATTCAGGACTGGGGCCCTAATCTTGGGCCCCTAACATGTGCATGGAGACTGTGCTCTCCCTGTCTCTGTGCGCCTGTTTGGGGGGTGAGGGGAGGGCGGGCAAAGGATCTGTTGAGTCCAGGGGGTCTCCTGATCCCCACGAGGGCAGGGCCTGCCTGGAGTCACCCCGCCTGACACACCAACTCTCCCCTAGGCGATGACTCGATGAGGACGTCACAGCTGAACGTGGGCACCTCCACGGATGTGTCCCTGAAGATCACCGAGAGTGACCTGAGCCAGCTGACCGCCAGCATCCGTGCCCCCTCGGGCAACGAGGAGCCCTGCCTGCTGAAGCGTCTGCCCAACCGGCACATCGGTGAGCATGGTGCCATGGGAGGGGCCCCGGGGAGCTGGGAAAGGACCACTGCCAGGCCCCGACCTCCATTCATGCCTGACCTCCCCCTGCAACAGGCATCTCCTTCACCCCCAAAGAAGTTGGGGAGCACGTGGTGAGCGTGCGCAAGAGCGGCAAGCACGTCACCAACAGCCCCTTCAAGATCCTGGTCGGGCCGTCTGAGATCGGGGACGCTAGCAAGGTGCGGGTCTGGGGCAAGGGCCTGTCCGAGGGACACACGTTCCAGGTCGCGGAGTTCATCGTGGACACTCGTAATGCAGGTGCTTCTTGCCCCGGAGACCCCTCACTGCAGCTGGTGCCTCCGGTGGGGACCAGTCCTTTCCTTCCTAGCGCCCCTGGGCCATACCCTCCCCTCCTGAACTTCCTGGCCCAGTCTCTGCTGAGATAAATGCCTCCCTGACACTTCTCCTGTGTCTAAGAGAAAGCTCAGCCATCCTGAGTTTGTCTCTCCCTCACTCACCAAAACCCAAGAGGCCTGCCTTAGAGAACTTTCCAGACTACCTATCCCTAACCCTCTGGGTCAGTGCCTGGCTCACCCCTTGTTCTTCTGCTGAGCCACCTTTCTTTAGTGGTTACGATGCCCCTTGGGTGTCTGTTCTGGGTGGAGCCTGCGGTTTGGGGAGGGGAGAGCAGATGGCAGTAGGGACTGAAGGAGACGTGTCCCTTGCCTCCCGCTAGGTTATGGGGGCCTGGGGCTGAGTATTGAAGGCCCTAGCAAGGTGGACATCAACTGCGAGGACATGGAGGATGGCACGTGCAAAGTTACCTACTGCCCCACCGAACCTGGCACCTATATCATCAACATTAAGTTCGCCGACAAGCACGTGCCTGGTAAGGCTCTGGGCTGTGGCTGGGATGGGCCAGGAGGCCGGAGACGAGTGGCCTGAGGTGGCTGACCTGCTCTTTCTCGCTCCTACAGGAAGCCCCTTCACGGTGAAGGTCACCGGCGAGGGCCGCATGAAGGAAAGCATCACCCGGCGCAGGCAGGCACCATCCATCGCCACCATTGGCAGCACCTGCGACCTCAACCTCAAGATCCCAGGTGGGCGCCTGGAAGAGCCTGGTGGGGTGGGGCTGCGGGGAGGGCCCAGAGCCCGTCCCCGGGGCCTCTGTCCTTCTGGCTTACTTCTCACCTCCCTCCCCTCCGCTGGCTCCATGTATCCCACAGGGAACTGGTTCCAGATGGTGTCCGCCCAGGAGCGCCTGACACGCACCTTCACCCGCAGCAGCCACACCTACACCCGCACGGAGCGCACAGAGATCAGCAAGACGCGGGGCGGGGAGACCAAGCGCGAGGTGCGGGTGGAGGAGTCCACCCAGGTTGGCGGAGACCCCTTCCCCGCCGTCTTCGGGGACTTCCTGGGCCGGGAGCGCCTGGGCTCTTTTGGCAGCATCACCCGGCAGCAGGAGGGTGAGCAGGACTGGGCGGGGGTCTTCACAGGGAGGTGGGCCTTCTGTCCCTCGGGACTGGACAGGGAGGCTGCTGGTCTGAGCAGAGGAGGGGGTGTTTACTGAGGGAGGGAGGGAAGGGCGAGGGTCTGGAGCAGCCCCGGTGTGGCCCTGACACTCCCCGCCCCCTGCAGGTGAGGCCAGCTCTCAGGACATGACCGCACAGGTGACCAGCCCATCGGGCAAGACAGAAGCCGCCGAGATCGTGGAGGGGGAGGACAGCGCGTACAGCGTCCGCTTCGTGCCCCAGGAGATGGGGCCCCACACGGTCACGGTCAAGTACCGCGGCCAGCATGTGCCAGGCAGCCCCTTTCAGTTCACCGTGGGGCCACTGGGTGAAGGCGGTGCGCACAAGGTGCGAGCTGGAGGCACAGGGCTGGAGCGAGGGGTGGCTGGCGTGCCAGGTAAGCGGGCAGGTGGCCGGGACGGGGTGGGGGCAGGACAGCCAGCAGGGTGGGCGATGGTGCTGAAGACCTGCCCCTGTCCCGTTTCCGTCTCCAGCCGAGTTCAGCATCTGGACTCGAGAAGCAGGTGCCGGGGGCCTATCGATCGCTGTGGAGGGTCCCAGCAAGGCGGAGATCGCATTTGAGGACCGCAAGGACGGCTCGTGTGGGGTCTCCTATGTCGTCCAGGAGCCAGGTGGGCATCTTGCTGGGCCTGCCCGACTTTCCAGACCAGGCTTCTGCTTGCCCCAGCAAGAGAAGGGCTCCCAAACCAACCCCTCACCTGGGCCGCTGCAGTTTCTCTGCCCCATTTCCCTCCACCCTCACTGCCAGGAATACATGTCTCCAGAGCTGAGCCCGACCTCGGAGCTCATCCTGGGCTGAGATCAGGGTGGGGACGTTTCCCCCCTATGCTGTCCCCTGTCCTGGAGCTTGTGCTGACTGGTCTTCTCTCCCCAGGTGACTATGAGGTCTCCATCAAGTTCAACGACGAGCACATCCCAGACAGCCCTTTCGTGGTACCCGTGGCCTCCCTCTCAGATGATGCTCGCCGTCTCACTGTCACCAGCCTCCAGGTGTGTGCCCGGGGGTGGGGTGGGGCCCTCCTGCCACCCTGAGAGATGGGCAGGAGTAGAGGATGGCAGGCCCATGTGACCAGGGACTTAGCAGTGACCTTGGAAGGTCCAGACAGATGGCCCCTCTCTCCCAGTGTTTGGACAACAGGGGGCTCTAGCTGTACTAGCTGCCCCTTGGGCTAGTCTTAGCAGCCTCAGGTGCCATCGTATCCCTCCTCCCCCTCCCCCATTCCAGAACTGGGCTCATCTTCAGGACCTGCCCCCACCCCCAGCCTCCCCAGCGGCCCCACCTTCTCCATCAAGTGCCCCCAGGGCAGTCTAGCCCACACGCCTCTTTTCCCATCCCAGCTACTGAGTTCTCGCAGTCCACACAGTGCTGTCCCAGCACTGGTTTCTCTGCTATCAGGCCCGCTTTACGGTATCTGGGTCTTACCTCCCCAACCAGGACAGAGCACATCATCTCTGGTCCTCCACCATGCCCGGCACAGCCAGGAGGCCCCACCTCTTAGCAGGTGGTTGCCAAGGCCAGAGACCCAGCCTCCGCCTCCCATTGCAGCCTTGTTGAGAACCTCCCTGAACTGGGCCAGGCGGCAGGGGGCAGCTGGGGGTGGGAGGAGGGAGCCTCCAGGCCGGGCAGGAAGGGAGATCGGTGCCAGGCTGCAGACATGAGCCCTCCAGCAGCACCCTCTGTGGTTTCTGCAGGAGACCGGGCTCAAGGTGAACCAGCCGGCGTCCTTTGCGGTGCAGCTGAACGGCGCACGGGGCGTGATCGACGCTAGGGTACACACGCCCTCAGGTGCCGTGGAGGAGTGCTACGTCTCCGAACTGGACAGTGGTGAGCTGGCCTGTCCCTGCCAGGCTAGGACCTTCTGGAAAGGGGGGGGGGAAAGACTAAGGCTCACCCACCAACCTCTGCCCCCACAGACAAGCACACCATCCGTTTCATCCCCCATGAGAATGGCGTCCACTCCATCGACGTCAAGTTCAACGGTGCCCACATCCCTGGCAGTCCCTTCAAGATCCGAGTTGGGGAGCAGAGCCAGGCTGGGGACCCAGGCTTGGTGTCGGCCTATGGTCCTGGGCTTGAGGGAGGCACTACAGGTGAGTGCCTGGGGCTGGGGAGAGGGGTGGGACAGTGTTGATGAGCCACAAGTCCTGGCTGAGGTCTGCTCCGGGGAGCCTGGGCCCATCTCAGCTCTGGGCCCCAAGCCCTTCTTGTCTACATCCTTGCTGCCTCTGGTCCCCAGGTGTGTCATCAGAGTTCATCGTCAACACCCTGAATGCGGGCTCAGGGGCCTTGTCTGTCACCATTGACGGCCCCTCCAAGGTGCAGCTGGACTGTCGGGAGTGTCCTGAGGGTCACGTGGTCACTTACACTCCCATGGCTCCTGGCAACTACCTCATCGCCATCAAGTATGGTGGCCCCCAGCACATCGTGGGCAGCCCCTTCAAGGCTAAAGTCACAGGTGAGTGTCCTGGGTGGGGCGAGGTCCCTCCAGTCCAGCCCATCCTGGGCTGCCTCCAGTGGCCATTCACATCTGGGTCTGAGTTGGCCCCAAACATCAGGGTTTCAGGTTACCAAGAATAAAGTGGGCCTGGCTTTACACAACATGCCATTCTCTACCTTCTATGTGTGGACTTGTGTACATCATTTTTAAAAAATCAAATCCCTCTCTACTGTCCATCCCTTGACTAATCTTTTCCCTGCAGTGGCTCCCCAAGTTTTCACTTAACTCTGCCCTCCTAGCATCCCCCGTTTCTGACTTCCAAGAAGACATAGCTCAGCAGACATATACCCGATTTTCCTTTTGGAAGCTGTGTGAAGGATTGGTTGGATACTTGTTCCTTTTTAAAGCAGGGCTCTACCTACCGTGTGACTTCGGGTCCCAGACAAAGCCCAGAAGGGTGGGGGTGGGGTGGACAGAGCCATGGAGGCCCCAGACCTGGAGATAAGCCTGCCTGAGAGCCCTGTGTGAAATGGGCTGCTGCTCCTAGGATGCTGCTGCTGAGGAAGGGAACGTGGGCTGTCAGGGCTGCCACACGGGGCCTACCGCCTCGGGAAGAGCAGGCCTCTGACCCAGCTCGTGGCAACCCCACCCTGCCCCTCAGGTCCCCGGCTGTCTGGAGGCCACAGCCTTCACGAAACATCCACGGTCCTGGTGGAGACTGTGACCAAGTCGTCCTCAAGCCGGGGTTCCAGCTACAGCTCCATCCCCAAGTTCTCCTCTGATGCCAGCAAGGTGGTGACGCGGGGCCCCGGGCTGTCCCAGGCCTTTGTGGGCCAGAAGAACTCCTTCACTGTGGACTGCAGCAAAGCAGGCAGGCAGCGGGTGGAGCGGGGGAGAGGGGGCCATCTCCCAGGGTGGGCAAGTGTGCGCGAACATGGGGCCAAGGGCCAGGGGTGAGCCTGTCCCTTGCTGCCTCTCTCTCCAGGCACCAATATGATGATGGTGGGTGTGCACGGGCCCAAGACCCCCTGTGAGGAGGTGTATGTGAAGCACATGGGGAACCGGGTGTACAACGTCACCTACACCGTCAAGGAGAAAGGGGACTACATCCTCATCGTCAAGTGGGGCGACGAAAGTGTCCCCGGAAGCCCCTTCAAAGTCAATGTACCCTGAATCCCAGAAGTGCCTCCCCCAGCCTCGGCCCCCACCTCTGGCCAAACACACTCACAGACACACAGACACACACACATAAATGGGCCACACCCAGATGCACGCTCGCAGAATCAGACACCACAAACACCTGCCCTAGGGTGTGGACAGAGCGGCACTGCCCCCTCCCTGCCAGGCCCTCTGGCTGGAGGGCCTTGTCTGTTTCAGGGCAGTGTCCCTCGCCTCAAATGTGACATGAGGGTGAACTGGGGGTTGGGGGGCCAGGGAAGCCCTGTGTTTTCTGGTGGGGCTGAGGCCAGTGGGGGAGCACATGTTTGGGGGTGTCTGCATGTGTGAGAGAGGTCACCCTCAAATCGCACTGCCAGCCGGGCCTCCTAGCCACTGAGGACTGCATCCAGCCCCTCTGGTGGCCACAATCCCAGAGTGTTACGACTTGGAAAACGAAGCACAGTCAGAGGAGAAAGTGTACCTAGCGGCAGCTGCACACATGTCCTGGCTCCGGGCGGTTGAGACCCCAGCCAGGCTTCCTGGGGGACGATTTCTCTCTCTTTCTTTTTTAATAATTGCACAGCTCTGCCCCATGGGGGGGCCTTTTTTACACACTGCGAGGCCCAGCTTTCTGGGGGGCTTTTGCACATGTCATGCGGCTCAGCTGGGAGCCGTTTAGGCGGAAAACTCCAAATAAAGTGCGGCCTGTCGCAGGGGAGTGGTTGTTCCTTGTGTGTGTGCTCTCCTTGGCTGGCCAGCTCTGGCTGTTGACCCTGAACCAGGCCTTGGGAGGCAGAGGCTGGCTGCGTGTCCCCTGGAGGACCGAGTCAGGTCCAGGGGAAGGGCCTGGGGCAGAGAGGCACCCCTCTGGGCCATCTATTTGGGGAGGTCTGGAATGTTGACAGAATGCTCCAAAGAAAAGGGGGCATGTCAGGGATGTGGGCTTGGTCCTCAGATTCCTGGAGAGCTGGAGGTGGGAGAGGGAGGCGGACACAGTGTTATAGAAGATTGCCCCGGGGACCACCAGGAGGCCAGTTTCTGTTCAGCCGGATCTCAAGGATGTTCTCAAAATCAGGACCTTAAAAAACAGTCACCCTTGGCTCATGCAGGAATACTCCTCAACCAGCAGGCAGGCAGAACCACAAACGAACCCAGAAACCTGTCACTCCAGCTAGGTCCTGGGTCAAAGCGGGGTCTCCTCCGTCCCTCCAGCCCGACCTTGCTTAGGGCCTCCCTCCTGAACTGGTCCCTCCTTCCTGATCCACCAGCAGCTCCCTTCCAGCTCACCACACTGCAGCCAGAGGAGGGTGGTCACATTACAGGAACTGTGTCCCTCTCTGGTCCAAGGTCCTTCTGTGGCTCCCTTCTCTCCAGACTGGTCTACGTGTCCTAACAAGGCCCCCAAAGCCCATAGGTTCAGACACCAGCCTCCCTACCCATTCATTGAAACCTCCTGCCAAGCTGGCGGCGTGCCCTTTCTCACCACACCCTCCACCTCCTACCCTCTTCACAACTTCTAGATTCCCAGACCCACGTGCTGCAGTTTGGGCCTCTGCCCTGGAACATCCTTGCCTCTCCACCGTCCTCACCTTCCTGGCCAACAGGAAGCTTTCCTGAACCCCTCCCTATCCTCCCAGACCTGCCCCCCAGCCCTCGTGCTGCCCTGGGGCAAATCTCTGATTGCATTTATTACCACTACCCTCATCTGTAACAGTGAATCTGAGGGTGGGCCTGCCCCACCAGACTGCACTCCCTGGCCTAGGAGGTCCAATACAGACAGGTGTGACCAACGAGTAAATGAGCAACTGAGTAGCCAGAGCAGGGCAAGGGAGCTTCACTCAACTGATCCCCCAGCTCTAGACTCATTCCAGACATTCGGCATGTAGCGGTGGGTTGACCAAAGAAAACCCAACACACGTGGCCTGGCTCCAAATACGTCCATCCCCCACCTCTTCACTCAAAGGATGTCTGCCTCCTGGCTCCTCTCGTCTTTCTCTTCCCCCTCAAGACCCCTCCAGGGCCTCTCTTTCTGTAAGTCCATCCCTCTCCCTGTGATATTTTTACTCTCCCCTCAGTCCCGAGAGAGTTCCTTGAGGACAGAAACTATTTTATCAATCTCGTGTCCTCAGCCTCTCCATGGCCACAGTTGATAAAGGTTGGTTGAATGGTGTGTGTGATGAATGGGGTGCTCTCACAGCTCCCTCACCTGACAGACCCTTGAAGGCGAGATCCCTTCTCAAGTTCCCAGCCATTCATGGCCATTAAGGGCCAGCTCTGTGCCAGGCACCGAGCCAGGTGCTTCTACACACATGCTTCCTCACTCTCTGCCTCCCCTCCCACCTCGCCCCAAGATGGGAGCGTTTTTCCTGCCAGGTTGCCGGCCTCCTCCTCAGCTTCTGCTGCCCTCTACCTGTGAGGTGATGTGTTTATGAATATTCAGTCCTGCTGCTCACCCTCAGTGGTAGCATGGTCCCAGCTGCTAAGCATGTAGAGACTCTGCCTCACTCAATCCTAACAGCTCTGTGAGATGGGCACAAAATTACCTAAAGAGATCAAGGTCCTGGGAATTTTGGTGATGAGTCCCAAATCATACCTCTAAGTGGCAGAGCTGAGATTCATACCACTTATGTTCAAATCATGAACCTATCACACATGTAACCACCAGATCAGACCATCCGGACAGCTCAAGTGCTCTCAATCTGCAGATCAAATGCCAGATGCCAGGACATCTGTTTGTTAGAAGGGAGGGAGAGCGAGGGGACCTTTCTCCTTCAACATGTTCATCTCAGAGTTCACTCTCTCAGGAATGTGACTCCCGTCCATCTAGCTGCACAGGCCAGAAACCTGGAAGTCATCTTGTCTATCTCCCCAAACATATCTAATACCAGTTCTGTCCGCTTTGTCTCTAAGTATCTCTTGGCTCCACCAGACTCTCACATTCCCCATTCCCACTCCCTGGGATCTGCCCACCATCATTCTCTTCCCACAATGGTTTCTTCTCCTTCAGTCCTGCCTCCTCACACAGCACAGGTCTCAACCTATCGCTAGTACATAAATTTGGCCATATCATTCTCTTGCTTAAAATCCTTCAGTGGCTTCAGAATAACTCTGTCCTCAGGATAACCTCCAAATTCTTTTTCTTTCCTTGAAGGCACTAGGTTCTCTCTAGTCCCTAAGTCTTCACACGTGCTGTTTCTCTCCCCAACAACACCCTCTTGTCCTCATCTCTACCAGCCTCATCCAGCTAGCGACCTTCTTTGTGCGCCCCCTCTCTCGCATGGGTTAGTTACACTGATGGGCGCTTCCACGTACGTTTCACATTTTAGCAATTGACACACTACTCACTAAAGAGTATCACCATTAACTTATCTATCCTTTTATTAATTGAGCAAATATGCACTAGTTGTTAACTATATGCATACATACATACACGACAGAGACTCGGACCTTACCCTGGAGAACAGAAACCGTCTCTCCTTAGGCGTCCAGACGTCTAACAGCAGCTGCCTCACCTCCGTCCAACGAAGCAGCGAACTTACCTGCGAGAGACGACTGTGCCGCGCGGACTTCTGGGAATCGTAGTCCCCGATTCTGGCCTCCCATTATGGCGCAGGCGTATTCTGAGTCAGGCGCTTCTGCTCTTAATGCGCATGTCCCAGGAGGCGGAGTGGTACAACTGCGCATGTCCAAAGCGTTGCGGGGGTTGAGGAGCCGGCCGAAGGCTGTGCGCTGCGAAGGCAGGGCTTCGGTGACACCCGGCGGTGGCTGAGGATCTCGGCTTGTCTGTGAGGATGGCGGGGAGGGGGAAGCTAATTGCCGTGATCGGAGACGAGGACACTGTGACTGGCTTCCTGCTGGGCGGCATAGGGGAGCTTAACAAGAACCGCCACCCTAATTTCCTGGTGGTGGAGAAGGATACTACCATCAATGAGATCGAAGACACTTTTCGGTAAGGTAGCCCGCGAGGCCTGGACGGGACCTTCTGCTGCCTGGTGGGAACGTGGGGAGGGGAGAAGGCTGGGGGCGGGGTTCGGCGTTGGGCTTCCAAACTTTGGCTGAAGTGTCAGACCCCGTCCTCGAGGGTGGGGGGCGGGGGTCGGTCCACCGACTGAGAGGAGGCCACTGAGGCCCAAGTTCCCTTTTGGGGCTCGGTGGGACCAGGGCTAGATCGGGTCCACAAAGGCCCCTCTCACATGACCGTGTGTCAGGAAAGAAGGGGAACAGCTCATGACCGCCGGGCACCGCCCTTTGGTCCAACCTGGCCCGCCAGAGCTGAGTTTCCAGAGTGCTCAGGCCTGGAGACGGCCACTCTCAGCTCCCAGTTCACCGGTAGAGCAGGACCCGTTCATTGCAAGCGCTCGACTCTAGTGAGTTGACCCCTAAAGGAACCACTCACTCAGTGAACACCTGGGCAGTAGGCTCGGACTTTAATGTGTTTTCATCTCCCTTAGAAGCTCACAGTCATCATGTAAGGTAGGGGTTATTCCCATTTACAGGTAAAAAAACTAAAGTTCAGAGAGGTTAAAGGCACACACTAAAGTCCTACAATTCGAAAAAAGATGGAGCAAAGATTTGAACCCAGTCTCACCTTTTCTGCCTTTCTTAAGCCAGGGCCACACTCTACTCCTTCAGCTCTTGGTCTGCTTTGGAATTTACCATTGTCCTGAGCTCAGCGGACAGAATATCAGGACAATCCTACCTTCTACTGATACCTTGCGCTTCAAATCTTCATTTCCTGTCCCGGGTTAAAAGCAGGAGCTTCAAGCTGTGGGTGCAGTCATGTCCTTTAATCCAGGAGGTGACTTGGTGACTAGAGTTGAGAGTGCCAGCCCCCTGTCCTTTCCCACACCCCTTCTCTGGAGCCCCTATGAAAGTGCTAGGAACAAACCTCTCCGGCCTGTTTTCCCCTAAACAGCCTAGCCCTGAGCTGCCGGCTAAGACTGGTTCCTATTGCCTGGGGTATGATTGGCCCTGACCCAGGAGGCTGATCTCTAAGCAGTCTGGTAAAGTGACTCAAGTTGTCATGAGAGAAGGACAAATTTTACTTCAAGTTTCCAACCAAAAGGGACCTCTGAAATCATCAAATCTAACCTGCCTTAGTGTCTGGTAAAGAGTAGCTACTCTGTAAATAGTTTTTATTTTTTAATAGTAAATAGTTTTTAATGAGTAAATAAATTAATGAATGTGTGGGTGATCACAAGAAAGTAAGAGCCCAATGCCAGGTTCCTTCTGTGTGGAAAGTATGATTCCTTCGTTACTGATTTTCTTCTTCCTATGCTGTGTTCCTGGCTCAGGCCAAACTTCCCCTCTGATCCACTCCCTGCCCTCATCAGCATAGACCATGAGTGGTCTGAACAGCACCTTCCCCCCTTAAAAATTTTTATGGGGACTTTCCTGACAGTCCAGTGGTTAAGACTCTATGCTTCCACAGCAGGGGGCATGGATTCTATCCCTGGTTGGAATACTAAGATCCCACGTGCCACGTGGTGTGGTCTTGTGTGTGTGTGTGTGTGTGTGTGTGTGTGTGTGTGTGTGTAGAAATTTAACCTGTTTCCTTTTGAAAAGTTAACATGTTCATGTGGTTTACAAATTAATAGTTGTAAATTGTAAATTTATTTGTAAATTAATATTTGTAAATTCTCAAATACACATTGAGAAGTCACAGTCTCAACCCCTGACCTCTTCTACTTCATTACTTCCTTCCTTCATCATGTATTTTTTTCCTTATCTTTCTGCTTTTTTCTTTATGCAGATACAAAGAGACTGGCACATATAGTCTTGTTGAAGGCAGCATAAGGAACGCACCAGCACGCACTCTCATCTTCATTAGCAGATCATTTGGGAGTTTTCCAGGCGGTAGGGGTGGGGTAGAAGCCATGCCCTTAGCTTTTGAATGAAATTGACTCTAAACAGAGTGGAGAGTTTAGTGTAGCACCCTTTTCTCTTGTCCACTGCGCTCTCTGGATTAAGCCCATTCCATCTGTGGCCCAGTCCACCAACTCAGAGTGGGCCGCCCTGGACTCCCTTCTCATCTCTCCTTCCAGGCAGTTTCTAAATCGGGATGACATCGGCATCATCCTTATCAACCAGTACATCGCAGAGATGGTGCGGCACGCCCTGGACGCCCACCAGCGCTCCATTCCGGCTGTGCTGGAGATCCCGTCCAAGGAGCACCCATATGATGCTGCCAAGGACTCCATCCTGCGCAGGGCCAGGGGCATGTTCACAGCCGAAGACCTGCGCTAGAGGACTCCCCTCCGCCTTGTGGCTTTTCCCCAGGCTTGCCATCAGCCCTTCTTTAAGATCTTAGCCTCTGAGTTCCAATTCCCTGCCCTTCCCATTCCACTGAGAGGCACCAGAGGTGGGGTGCTTCCAAGGTTGCTGGGGCTCTGCCATTAAAATTAAGGCCGGTTGGGGTACAGGAAACCTGAGTGTCTTCTCTCCACTACCTCTTCCCTGTGCTGTTACACAGTGTCATTGTTGATGTTAAATTAAAATAATGTTCTTGCTTCTCTCCAATCTGAGGCTGGGTGCTAGGAAGGACATGTGTGGAAGGAGGCTCTTGTGGGGGTGATTTGATTGGCAGGGCTGGAAAAGGTTTTGCCAAAGACCCAGGCCTAGAAGAGTTGGACCGGGAAGATTGTGCCAGCCTGGTCTTCTGAATTAAAGGTAACCAGTTGTGGCAGGGAGGCTTGTGTCCAGACCCCTGATGCCCCTGCTTGGCTGGGAGGGGTCGGGACCTCAAGGGATGGAAGCAGGAACCACAGCAAACCTGGAAGCCAGAGATACTCAGCTTGAGTCTGGCAAGAGGTTTGGGGGTCAAGGCTCTTAGCCAGTGGGCCCTGGCCTGAGGCTGCCTCAGCAAGCAAGGCAGGTGATGTATGCTGAGGGCATGGCCCTGTGTGAGGTGAGGCACGGTTGCCGAGTGACTGTCCCTGGGCAGCCACCTGCTGTCAGAGGGACTCTGCTTGCTGTGCTCACCCCTTGGCAGCAGGCACCCCGCTCCTGCTCCTTCCTGTGCCTCCATGTCTCGGCAACTCAACATGGACACGGTGCGGCAGAACTTCTGGAAGGAGGAATACCTGAGGGAGAAGATGTTGCGCTGCGAGTGGCACCACAAGTACGGGTCCCTGGTGAAGGCCAAGCAGAAGGCCAAGGCTGCAGCCCGTCTGCCCCTCAAGCTGCCAACCCTGCCCCCCAAAGCCCCACTCTCACCCCCACCCGCCCCCAAAGCAGTTCCTTCCAGGGCCTCCAGCCCCACCCTGGAGGCTCCTATTCAGTCAGAAATGTACCCAGTCCCGCCTGCCACCCGGGCCCTGCTGTACGAAGGCATCTCCCACGACTTCCAGGGCCGCTACCGCTACCTCAGCACCCGAAAACTGGACGTGCCAGAGAAACGCTACCTCTTTCCCATCACCACCAACTTCACATATGGCTGGCAGCTGGGTGAGCCCCAACCTCCCGGAAATTATCCACTTCACAGACACAGAGAACTTGCCACGAGCCAGGCAGCGCTCTTGGCACTAGACACACAAGACACATGGACACTCCTTTTGGGGGCATCCATCCTCGTGGAGAAACATAAGACCAAGAGAGGGCCAAGTTCCAGAGTGAAATGGCGTGATGGGCGAGGAGGCAGGGGGGTGCACGGCTTTAGGATGGATTGTCAGGAAAGGCCTCTCTCAGGACCTAGAGGCCGAGTGAGCTAACTGACAAGGGAGAGGAGTTTGGGTTTTATTCTAAGTTTAAGGGGAAGCCACAGTGAGTTTTAAGCAGGTGAATGATACTGATTTACTTAAAAAAAATCACCCTGACTATTCTGTAGGTAGTGGCCTTTTCAGGAGTAAGAACAAACTCTGACAGATGGTTGAGGTATCCTGGCAAGAAAGACGGTGGCTTGGGCTAGAGTGATTAGCAGTTGAGCTGAAATCTATTCCGCATGTGTTTTGGAGGAAGACACAATGGAACTTACTGGTGGTTTGAATGACAGAAGGAGAGAATGCAATGGCAACACGCAGGTGTTTGACTGAAGCAGCTACAGCAGGGGAGACTGGGGGTAGGGAGAGTGCTGGGGGGTGTGAAGGTCAGCGTTGGCTATGTTGTGCTGGAGGTGTCAGTGATTTGGCCCTCTGGAGCGAGGTCCGAGCTGAAGACACAGTTTTGGGAGTCATCAGAATATAGGTGCTCTTTAAAGCCTTGCCTTGAGAGTGGGTGGGCTCACCCAGGTTGCTCCAGAGGCTGGATCACTCAGGGAGAAGGTGCAGGGGTGGGGGGGACACAGTGATATGTAGACATGGTATTGGCAAGAAGGCTGTCCATCTAGATTGACTCGTGGTCGTCAACTGGGTGGGAGAGGAGCGAAGGCAATGGTGTGGTTTGAGCTTAAGAGTCAAGGTGTGGAGAGAATATGCCAGGGAGTGTCATGGGTTTGCTGCCTGATGAGGGTTCCTTTGCTGTCTGGTCATGAATTTCAAGTGAGACTACTCAGTCAGGTGTTTTCTCCAGTTCCTGCACGGAAAAGGTGGATGATTGAGGATAAACACAGTTGAAATTTGGCCTTAACAAAAAATTGCCCCAGGGCCCTAAAGGGAGAGGAAAGGGAACAATTTCCAAATGAAAGCAGGAGGTTTTGAAGCCCTGTCTGCCCCCAGAGAAGTCCAGCTCTGTCTGTCCCTGTAGCAAGCACGGATGGGAGTCCCACCACCCACCTCTGTGGAGGATTCTGAGGCTGGGGGAGGTGTTGGCACACAACTGACTGGCACTTGGCCATCACTGCTAATCCGGGTGGGCAGCCAGCCAGCTCCCGGTTTCCCTGTAACTCCCGCTTCTCAGAAGCATTTCTTTTTATTTCTGCACTTACAAAGTGGATACAACACAGGCAGACCCCTAGGGCTATGCAGGCAGAGCTCCTGTGCTCCGTGGGTTCTTTTCCCAGGAACCCACTCCTGGCCTCTGACATCTTTTCCCAGGCCCGCCGGTGAAGCAAGAGCTGGTCTTCTGCAAGATGTGCCGCATTGAATCTTTCTTCCGCAAGAATGGGGCCTTCGCGCTCCTCGATCCCCGGGATTTGGCCCTCTGACCTTGAGCAGGGCAGAGAGCTTAGGGGAGGGAAGGAGAAATAACACACCTCCTGGTGGGGCGAAGCTGCATGTGTTTCTGTGTCTGTGGCTCTCCTAGGCGCAGAGGCTGCGTTCTGGGCCTTTCTGAAACTCCCTCCGACCTGCCGGTTGCCCTCGTCCCTTTCCCTTAAACCCCCGTCTCTTTAATCATCTCCTTGAGGATTCATCAGAGACTTAGAGGGGCCTCGGAAGGATGGGCGATGCTCGTCAGGTTCCACAGCGCCGGGGGCCCACAGTAGCTGCTGGAAGTTCTGGGTGTTCCTGGGGAAAAGAGTGGCCTTGCATCCCAGATGTCAGGAAAAAGTGACCGCCACCACCCCACAAGACTCCCCTTCCAGCCCCTCACCTGGCCCCGAGGGCTCGCAGCCGCTGGGTCCTTTCCCGATGCGTTTGCCCCAGCTGTTCCCGCAGGGCGCGTCGTCGCCCTGCCGCGTCCTCCTGGGGAGGGACGGAACGCTGAGCGCCCGCGCGTGCCTCCCGGCCTCCGGGCTCGAAGCGGCCAGCAGAGGGCAGCAGCCGGGTCGGCCCGCTCCGCAGGTGTTACGGCAAGTGCGGGATACACTCCAGTCAAAGCGATCCAGATCGCTCCCAGCTCGGCCACCGGCCCCCGCCCCGGCAGGGTCGTTGTGGCCCCACCGCCTTCTCCTGGGGGTCTTGCCTGTGGTGGGAGCTGAGCTGGGCTCGGTGGGGGTTCCAGGGGGTGCACCCGGCAGTGGCGGTTCCTCGCGATGCGGAGGCGCTCCAGGACCTGCAGGAGGCGACTGTCAGCGGCCCAGCGGCCGCCCCTCGGGGCCCCACCCGCCCAGCCCGGCCGCGCACCCGGAGCCGCTGCTGCTCGCGGTCCCGCTGCCGCCGGCGTCTGGCCTCGCGGTTCAGCTCCAGCAGCCGCTTCAGAGCCGACGCCTGCTGCGCGGCGTTCATGCCCGCCGACGCCCGGTCTCTGCTCGGGGGCTCGGGCCACGCGGTCTTCGAGGTTCTGGGGGCCTCCGCCGCACCCCTCAGTCTCCCGAAGGCGCTCGGAAGCCCCGTGGAGCCGCCCAGCTCCTGCTTCGTGGGGCCAGGGCTTCCTCCTGGGCCCTGAAGCGAGGGCGGATCGCGCAGCGGGCCCAGGTCCCCTGGGAGAGCAGCGGGGCGCTCCCGCTGCCCGGAGCCCCCAGTGCATGGGGCCTCTAGCATCACCGCTCCTGGGCCTGGGAGCAGTGGCCGGGTCAGGGGCCCAGCGAGCTGAAGGGGAGCCCGCAACGCTTCCCGGAGGGGCCCCTGCGCTCCCAGGGCCGGTGCGCTGTCTCCTCTCAGGCCATGGGTCTTAACCTGCATCAGCTGGGTGGTCCTGCCCCGGGGCCCCGGGCCCTCCCTTCCCCCAGGCTCCCGCATCCGTTCCCCCAGGGACCTGCAGATGTCCCCCGGGGAGCCACCTTTCTCCCGGGGCGCCTCTCCCCGAGCCGCCTCCCAGGCTGGTGGGATACAGGCTCTGTCCTCGGAAGACTGGAGGATCTTCTCTCCCGAACCCCGAGGGGAGTCTGCACTCGGCTCCGGCTCCGGGAGGGCCTCCTTTTGCCCGCATTTGAGGCGACTCTCACTTTGACCTTGAGGCGCCCCTTTGTGCTCACCCTGGAGGCCTTCCCATCTTTGACCTTGAGAGACCTCTTCCATCAGAGCCTGAGTGGCCTCCCCACTCGGACCCTGGTTTGTCTCTCTCTTACTCTGACCCTGAGGGTCCCCCTCTCTCTGACTGTGAGGAATCTCAGTCCTCAGCAGCTTCTTCTGTTCTGCTCTCTCCTGGCCCAGCCCCTCCGGGGGACCTTGGGGTTCTGGCAGGCCCGGGGAGGGGAGGCCTGGGGGCCCTGGGGCTCCCTCAGCCAGCTTTTTCTCCTGTAGGCTCCCGGGTGTTAGGTGATGGGGCCTTTGGGGCGTGGGCTCTGCTCGGCTCCCCTCTTGCCTCTGGGCTAGGTCCTAGGAAGGAAGAACACTTTGTCCCAGGTTTGTGATGGAATCCTCCCTCCAGGGCCACTTCCCCCAGGGGAACCTGGAGCCCCCAGGGCCCCGGTCGGCCTTACTTCCATTAGGCCCCGGCCTGACTCCTACATTTGTAAAGCCCATGTTGTGCTGTGCTGTGCTTAGTCACTCAGTCATGCCTGACTCTGCAGCCTCGTGGACGATAGCCTGGGAAGCCCCAGACCCATGTATGTAGTTTAAAAGGTGCTTCAGCGATGGCCCCTTCTTCCACCTGGCTGCGGGCTTCTCACCCCAGCAGTCTCCTCCCAGGCAGACCCCACCTCTGCTATCCCCAATCTGAGAGGGGTCTTGCCCAGGAAACTTCCACCCTTTCACCTTGAACTCTGAGATTCCTGGTTCTCCAGGGCTACTGCTGGTGGTGAGGTTCAGCTCTTGGAAGCAACCTGAGGGAGAAAGACAGATGTCTGCTCATGTCCCAGCCCCTCACACACACACCCCTGAACTGGAACCAGGAAGCCCAGGGAGTCCCCAGCAGGTGAGGGGACTGAATTGAGTGGTGGTGGTAGGGTACCCTGAGGGCTGGTGTTGGAACTTCAAGGCCTTCCCAGCTCACCATTCCACCTTTATTTACACTGCCTGCTATGTGTCTGCTTGTCAGGTTGGCCTGCCAACAGCTGACCCCATCTTCCTCATCCTCTCAGCCAAGGACCACCTTGGAGGAACCTATACACTGTCTTCCTCAAAACTGCCAGAGGCAGCCCAGGAGCAGGAAGGGACTGTCTGCCAGGGTCACCAGTCCCTCTTAAGGACACCCCTACTTTGTTCTTGTGTGCCTGTCCAGCCCCACAATAGGCGCCTGACTTTTCTATTGTTAAGGATAATCCTCTTTAGCTCTTTCTTGGTTTCTGGACATCAAAATCAAATGAAATTCAAGAAGTGGAATTTTAGGCCAGAGACTAGTCTAAAAACTGCAAGTCTTTATAATTAACAAAAGGAATCTAAAAAAAGAGATGAAATGTCACTGCTCCTTTGCAGCTGTGGAGGAAGGAGCATCGTTTTGCATTCATAAAACCACTTAAAAGAACCTGATTTCATAAGGTCTTAAATTGAGAACTCTCATAAGAAATGCCATCTTTATGCAACATGGATGTGTGAATATTCATAACAGTAACCAAATAGGAATGTTCTCTGTGAAAACAAATCTGTCTTTGGAAGAATTTTGAACAAAGACATCTGGTAAGAGTCCCAAGCCTTCAGAAATTATTGCCATGAACTGTGAAAATAACCTCCAACCCCGTCCCTCTGTAATTCTGATCTGTTGTCTTACTGGATCATTTATTTTACTGGTTATAATACTGTAATAGATATCTTCTGCCGATGTAGTCCCAAGAGATAATATACTTGTAAAGTTTCTGTCGATCAGAAAATAATCATTTGTACCTTCCTCCTCTCGCCTGTACACGATGTCACAATTAAAAAGCTTGTGACTTTGCCAGGCTTATTATTTAACCAATCATTTGAGAGCCTGTTTCATTTAAATGAACAGACCCAGGGTTCATAGCATTCATCCTGATGAATTCTAATCACCTATTTATTGTCACACTCTCTCACTAGGCTGTGATCTTCTCGGAGATGAGGACAAGTGACTGGCCAAGTCACTTTTGTGCCCTGTATCTCCCCAGTGCCTGGCATGAGGGTGGCAGCTTGGAGCTGCCATTCCATTCTGTCCCTGCTGGAGGACAGGGAGGACAGACAGCCATTCCCAGCACTCTCTCCTCTGAGCCCCAGCTTAGCTTCAGAATCCTCCTGGACACAGTGCCTGAGATGGCTGGCACCAATCAGGTGGAGTTGGCATAGAAAAGAAAACCTGGGGCTTCCCAGGTGGCTCAGTGGTAAAGAATCTGCCTGCCAAGGCAGGAGACGTGGGTTCGATCCCTGATCCGGGAATATCCCACAGGCGGTGGAGCGACTAAGCCTGTGCTCTAGAGCCTGGGAGCAGCAAGTATGGAGCCCAAGTGCCACAACCACTGAAGCCTGTACTCTGAACCAAGAGAAGCCTCTGTGATGAGAAGCCTGAACCACAGCTAGAGAGTAACCTCTGCTTGCTACAACTAGAGAAAAGCCTGTGCAGCAATGAAGACCCAGCACAGCCAAACATACCTACATAAATAAAATTATTTTTTTATAAAAGAAAACCTACTTTTTGTCCCTGGTTGCCCCTGGCACCCCCACAAAAAGGTATGAGAGGAAGAATAGGTAAGGATGAACCAGAATCCCGGGACTTGGGGTGATGGCTTCCCGGCTTGTCCCAACCTAAGCTCACAGCATCTATTTCACTGAATTCAACCCAGGGGCTTCTGTTCTCCTGGCTGCCAACCCCTCCTGTCAAAGTACCAGATGTGGGCCCTTCCGAAGGCAAGCCAGGGCTCTCCTGCCTTGGGTCTGCATCCAGGCTGGCTTCCCTCAGATCCAGGGCTGATGGCGGGTCCGCTGCCCGACCCCTGCAGGAATGCAAGGACTGCCTCAGGCATACCTCTTGTTTCTGGTTCTGCTGCCAGGGGGGTTGGGGGGTGTAGGACTCCCCACCCACGGCAGGCTACAGGAGTCTTCCCACCCCATCACCCAAACTCAGTCCATGGCAGCCTCCTCTCACCCACCACTGGATGCTACGAGCTGGAACTTGAGGTTATCCTTTTCAGGGACTGTGGGGCAACCATGTGGGTTCAACTGAGTAAAAGCCCCAGGAGGAGTTAGGGGCATGAGGAGGGGTCACTGGGCAGGGCTCTGGAGAGCTACAGGGCAAAGGGTCCTGGGTTTGGTCACTTTGTGTGGCAACATGGAGTGGACCGAATTCCATGGAGACTTACCCCTCCAGGAGCTGATGGTTCTGGCTTAGGGAGTCCTCAGTCTGGGGTGGTGGGCACAGCCTGGAATTCTGGAAGGATTGGGGGGTGCCCCAGCCCACATGGCATCATCCCCCAATGTGGTAGGCAGCCTCTAAAACAGCTCCTAGGGATCCATCTTCTGGCTTCTGTGCCCTTGTGTGACCCCTCTCCTTTCCCTCCAAGTCAAGGAGCTTAGAGACGGATCCCTCCTATCCACTCCAGCCTTCAGATGAGACTGCAGCCCTGGCCAAAAATGTTGGCTGGACACTTCCTCAGTAGTCATGACTAACACCCACTCCTGCTACAGCTACTAACCTGCCCAAAGGGCCTCAGGCAGCAGGGTGCTGAGCCAGGACTGGGAAGCACATCTCAGTTCCAGTCACCACAGCACCATCCTTCCCAGGGTGGCAGGCCAGAGGGAGAGCCACCAGCCCTGAAGGGAGGGACTTGGGGCTGGGGCTACTCAGGGTCCCATCTCAGGGGCACCCTGAGCGTCAGCACCTCTGTCTTCTGGGCCCCATCAGACCTGCTTTCCTCTCTCACTGTAGCCATAGCTAAAGGCATGGTGTTACCATGTAGTTGATTGGACTAGAACAGTTCATTATGGAACAGTAACAGGCCGGAACGGTCCTGTATGTCCAGCAGGGTGCTAAACCCTCTACACAGATGAGTTCACGGGCCTCCCAGCAGCCCTCTGAAAAGAGCTCTTATCTTCCCCGTCCTGTAGCCGAGGAAGGAAACAGGCTTCCAGTCCACAGGAAGCATCAGAACGGAGATGTGAACTGAGATCTGTCTCCAAAGCCCACGTTCCTTCCACTTCTAGGCCACTGCAAGTGCCCCACTGTCTCACTGACCCCCCAACTCTCAGCCGAGCCCCAGCTCACCCCACTCGACAGCCGCTCAGAGTTGTCATCTGTCCTGCTCTGGGGCTTTCTGCGCTGGTTCTGTGTGTGCTGGACCTGGGCCCTTAGGTCACAGAACTGGGCCCAGGGTGGCCAGAAGAGGCCCAGGCCTGCCCCAGTCAGCAGCTCCAAATCCCACAGGAGCTGCAGGAAGGTGGGGTGCTGGGATGTGAGGGGGCACTCGCCCCACCCTCTGCCGCACCCCCTGGCCAGCCAGTCCCTACCTGCTCCTGGGCCCGCCGGCTCCGCTCCATCTGCAGCAGCACGTTGGGCAGTTCCAGGACTGATGGGCAGGCTTGGCCCTCTTGCACCTGGGGAGGCAAGGTGGAATCAGACCCCACGGACACCTGCCCACTCAGAGACGGTGCCCCGTGGCCCTTACCTGCTGCAGGGCAGCCCGGAGCTGGTCTAGGCCTGCAGGGCACCGGAAGAGGTGCTGGTACAGGGCCAAAGCCTGCTTGGGGCTACAAGGGAGCCCTAGGCCCCCCAGGGTGGCTGCCTGCTCCATGGCATTGGGGGCCTGGGAGGGTGTTCCCCACCCCCTACTCCCTGCTACTCCTGGAGAAGAGAAGGACCAGGAACTGGGGACAGGGGCGAGAAGGAGACAAAGGCTCCTGAGCTCATTAACACAGGGCCCTGACATCTGACCCAGGCCTGGACCTCAGCCAAGTCTCCTAGAGACGCTGGCCTGACTTGGATCCAGGTTTCTTGGCCACGTGGGTGGCAGTGTGGGGTGAGGACTGTGACTCTGACAGAGAGAGGTGTGTGCAGGTGCTCGTTTGCAGCCCCACATGAGCATCTGCTTTATGTATGCAATTGACCCTTAAACAACACAGGGATTAGGGGCCCTGACCCTCCCTGCAGTCAAAAATCCACATATAAGTTACAATCTGCCCTCTGTATCCAAGGATTCAAGCTATCGGGGAGGGTGTAGTACTGTAGTATTTACTACTGAAAAAAATTCTGAGTATAAGTGCATCTGTGTAGTTCAAAGCCATGTTGTTCAAATGTCAACTATATATACGGAGTCCCGAGAGGCACAAGTAAGAGTCATTTCCTGGGTAGTTGTCTCTGAGGGGCAGCAAGGGAAAAGGGTTAGCCATGTCATCTTTGATCAGAAGGGTGATCAGCACAGTGAAAGCCCCAGTGGCCATTGGTCCCACAGGCTGTGTTAGTCAACAGGACCATTTACATTTCAGGACAGCTAGGCATGGACCCTGCAAGTGGAGAGCTTGTGCCAGGAGGGGTGGCAGAAGAGACTAAACAGGCTCTTGCAAATATGGGTGAAATTCTGAAAGCAGCAGGCTGCGGCTTCACGTATGTGGTAAAAACAACTGTTTTGGGGGCTGACATAAATGACTTCAATACTGTCAATGACATCCACAAACAATATTTCCAGCGTAGTTTTCCTGCTTGAGCTGCTTACCAGGTTGCTGCTTTGCCCAAAGGAGACTCTGTTGTGCAAGGACCTCTCAGCATAGCATGATTCTAAGTGGGCCCAGTGTTATTTAGTCTGGAATTTTAATATTTTTAAACTAATGGCTTAATCTGTTGGAAAGTGTGAGAGAGTAATTTCCTAGGCAGGTTGATAAGAAGTCTGGGGGTCCCCAAGGAGAGAGAGGTCTGGAATATTCAAGGAGGAAGAAAGGACAAACTTTTTTACTTTTTTCCTTTACATTCCTTAGGATTATATAACAATAATGTATCCTGCCTGAGGACAGTCTTTGGATTAAACCCTCTGGCTAATTCTGTTATCTTAAAACATAAATTATGGGAGTAGGTCTGGTCTTTACAAGGATGTATCCTGCCTGAGGACAGTCTTTGGATTAAACCTTCTGGCCAACTCTGTTATCTTAAAATGTAAATTATGGGAGTAGGTCTGGTGAGGTCTTTACAACCTCCAGACATTCTTTGGATGCATTAGAGAGTATATAACTCCATTGCTAACACTAGCAAAGGGGTACTCTTTCTACCCCCTTCTGATGTCCATGTCAGAAGCTTTCTCTATCTCCTTTATACTTTAATAAAACTGTATTGCACAAAAGCTCTGAGTGATCCAGCCTCGTCTCTGGCCCCAGATTGAATTCTTCTCCTCCGGAGGCCAAGAACCCCGGCGTCTTTGCGTGATTCAGAAACAACCTTTCAAGTGTAAGGTTGAAATATTAGGAAAATACAATACCATGTACTATAAAATAAGGGGAACTGAACATTAATTGAAGATTAATGATGAATCTAGTTACCAATAGTATAAATTACACTTCTATAACACTTGTATTGCTGGATGTGGGAAAACAGACATGCCTTACTTAACTCAGAAAAATAAAAGTAGAAGGGAATAACATGTAGGAAAGATGAGTTACTATTCCTCAGGAAATAAGAATGAGCACATCTAATTCAATTAAACTCTTAATTTAATGATGTGAACTATTTTGTTATGTCAGATCTGTGATTCTGCTTTTACTTGAGTAAAATTAAAGTTTGAATGTGGTAAAGGAGAAGAAACTGGACCAAATTTTACAGAGATAATATTTTTCTAATGGAAGTAAAATAGCACGCAGATTAAAAAAAAAAAAACACCCCAAACTGTATATATGAAGCTTGCAACTGCATTATAGATGTGAAATATAACCAATACTTTGGCCACCTGATGCGAAGACCCAACTCACTGGAAAAGACCCTGATATTGGGAAAGATTGAAGGCAGGAGAAGGAGACAACAGAGGATGAAACAGTTGGACGGCATCACCAACTCAATGGACATAAGTCTGAGCAAATTCTGGGTCTTGGTGAAGGACAGGGAAGCCTCGTGTGCTGCAGTCCACAGGGTCTCACAGAGTCAGACATGACTTAGCGACTGAACAACATGCCCAAACAGGCAGCAGTTCCCAACAGCTTACTGTCTGCCAGGACACAAGACGCTGCTGTGGACATGTGATCCTTCCTTGAAGCAACTCTGTGAAGTAACTGGTATCATCTTCATCCCCACTTCACAGACGAGAAGACCAGGCCCCAGAGAGTAAGCTGCTGTAACTATCACAGGGCATTGTCTCCCTCATCTGGAGACACACAGCCCAAGAAAGAGGCTCCAGGAAAATGTGGTCTCTAATGCTTGCTCCAAACTGTCCGTGGTCACTCCCCACAACACAGGAGATAAAGTGGGTGAGGACACGTATGGGATGGTCTGTCATCTTCCCCTGCTGTCAGAAGTATCCTGGCCTGCCTACGTCTTGTAACAGCTCTGTGAAAGGGGCCCCAGTGGAAGCAGGCTGAACAAGCAGGCAGAGGGTCTCAGTTCAGCCCAATGCCCTGCCTTCAACCCTGTTGGAATACTGGGGGCCCCACCAAGAGAACTGAGTCCCCCAACCCCAATTGTTTAGCTAAGGTCCCTAAAATATCAAGATCACATAACTGATAGGTGGCAGAGAGAACTCAGAGTTCTCTTTGAAAAGAGACTTTCCTTGTCAAAAAAGGAGATTTTTCTTTTTTTCGATTTCAGACTCCAAGTTCTTTTCCCTATAAGGATGTCTTTGAAAGTTACCCATGTGTCCCCTGCCCCCATGTCCATCAGGGGTGGGTGTAGCTGCAAACACACACAGAGTACGTGCATGGGTTTATCTGGGCTTCTGAGGGGTGTGTGTGTGTAGTCCATCATGGGTCTGCATGTCATCACATACATACTGTCTTTCCTCTTCCTCACCCCAGGCGCGGGGTCCCTGTGTCACCAGATCTTAGAGTGGCCCACAGGGTGCCTGAGCACTCAATATCCCCGAAACCACAAGGAAAGGGGATGCAACATGGGGACTGAGCCCCTTCTCCGGGCTCCTCAGCCCCTGCACGATTGCACAAGGATCCACAGAAGCCCCTGCAGAGGGGTCACAGGCTGTGCCTACGACATGTAAGCACAGGGCTGGGATGGCACTCCTGGGTCGTCCTCCTGCCCACAGCAGGGTTTCCCAGGCAGCCCAGGGTGTGGCAGGCAGGGCAGCCCAGGGATGCAGGCTCAGAGAGTGTGTAAGGTCCGGGTCTGAGTCCCCACAGCTGCCACCACCCCAATTCTGGGACACTGATCTCTGGACCCCACGTTCCAAACAGCCCCCCTCACCACCACCCCAGCACCAGGAAGAAGCACATATACACACAAAGAAACCTTAGGCTGGACCCTAAGTTTACTGTTTCCGATGCAACACAGCTGGGGTCTTTGTGAGAGCCACGCCCAGCCTCCCAGCACCCAGGCAGGGTAAGAAGTGCTAGCCAAGGGGAGACTTCATGCCCGGTGAGTCCTGGTCGGTGTCGTCCTGGCTCAGGTTGGCCCCTGGGGCTCCCAGCTGGGGTTGTGCGGAGTGCTGGGCAGCTGGTCCCCAGTGAGCAGGACTGGGGGGCAGGCCTCGGGTGAGATACAGTGGGCCTCGTGCTCCACGAGGCCCGCCGGGCACTGGCAGCCGGGGATGCAGGGTCGCACACAGTGGGCTGCCAGCTCCCCCAGGGGGATGTGCCGGTTGAAGCAGGTGCGGGGACAGGGTGGGCCACACTCATCAAACACGAAGCCGCGTTCCAGGGGGCAGCCCACCACTGCAGACGGAATGGAAGGCAGGGTCACCGTCCAGTCTCCAGGCTCCCCTCCAACCCCGTGACCCTCCCTGAACCTTCCCTGTCCAGACCTGAGCCCTCCGTGTCACCCCCTCCCCCAGCTTGCCCTGGGCACTGCCCCCTCACCACAGAGTGTGGGGCCCCGCCAGGCCGGTGTCACCCCTGCACGGCGACAGTGGCTGGCATAGGCTTCCAGAGCATCGCAGAGGCAGGCGTCAGCAGAGGAACCGGGCCCGCAAGCACAGAGGTCATACACGCAGGCGGCAAAGAAGGGGTCTGGTGGCACCACAGCATGGCAGCGGCTGAACGGGGCAGACTTCAGCACCGCACACCGGGCGTTGGCCTCACGCCTGGCACGGTACCCTGCTGCCCGGCATGGATCCACCTCACGGCCCTTGGAACAGGGCCGACCAGGTCCTGGGCCCTCTGGGACCTAGGTGGGGAAGGCGGCCCTGATATGACAGCATCCACTGGCAGCTGACCTCCGTATGCTATGTTCTTCCAAGTGTTTTGCACCAGATGTTTTGTTTTAGCCTCAAAAACTTCCTTACAAGAACAGCAAAGAAAGCATCAGCTACTTTTCCTTAAAAGTAAGTGTCTTGTTAAGTGTCTTGTCCAAGACTTAGAGTCAGTGAGTGATGAAGCAGGTCTTGGGGATTCAGTTGATGAGATCCCTTCCAACAGGCCCACCCCATCCAGCACTGTAACAGGCAAGAAGACTCCAAACCTTACTGGAAGCCCCAAAGCCCAACCCCTCCCCCTTTCCTTACCAGAGGGCTGCTCTGACACTCAGGCTCAACTGTGCCTCCCCCAGCCTCTCACTTCTGTGCAACTCACCTGCCAGCTATTCCCAAACGCAGCCTCAGTGGGCCGGAGCAGCTCCTCAGGGTCCTGCAGGTCATCCTGGGCAAAGCCATTGAAGTTGCCACAGAGCCCACACATGTGGCCCCGGTAGGAGCCAGGCACTCTCACCTCCACCTGGGACCGCCCATCCCACAGCACCTGTGCAGAGAGGCGGGGACTGGAGAGCAGGAGAAAGCCAGGGGCCCCAGGAAGCCCAGGGCCCATCCCAGTGGTGTGTCAGCATGCCCCCTGCAGGAGGGGAGGAGAAAGGACAGGTGGGGTGCCTCATGGAAGGGAGGCTTGCTCTGGCCAAGGCCAGGAAGGCACCTCAGGAGGGCACCTTCTCCCGTCATCATCCCTGAGCTAGGCTTCCCCGTGAAATGCAACCCACTTTCAGAGATTCACTCCCTCAAGGGCATTCAGGCCTTACAGAGGACAAACCACAAGTAGAGTCTGGTATCCTAAGTTTTCGTGTGTGCTAAGTCGCTTCAGTCGTGTCTGACTTTGTGCGACCCCCATGGACTACAGCCCACCAGGCTCCTCTGTCCATGGGATTCTCTAGGCAAGAATACTGGAGTGGGTTGCCGTGCCCTCCTCCAGGGGATCTTCCCAACCCAGGGATCAAACCTGCATCTTTTATGTTTCCTGCACTGGCAGGCAGGTTCTTTACCACTAGTATCACCTGGGAAGCCCCATCCTAAGTGTGGATAAGCCTTATTTTGTGGACTTACAAATGTGCTTGTGGCTGGAGGCAGGGGAGTGAATTACTCTTTGACATGGGAATTGGAATCTCTGAAACCATCATCTAGGAGAGGATAGTTGACATTGTCTCCCCACCCCACCCTCCTCTGGTTTGACTATGGGAAAGCTGAGGCCCAGAGGACAGGCTTAAGGCAATGGCCTAAGAGCCCCAGCACATCGGTGGCTGGACACCAGGCTCAGAACTCCTTTCATCACACCTGGAGTTCTCTAGCTCTGATTCCTCTTCCCCCTGGAATCCCGCAGAACTCTCTAAGCTCCTTGGCCTCATGGCCTGGCAGGTAGTTGGTATTCCCCCTCCTACAGGACAGGCCTGGGGCGCCCCCTGCCCGACACTGGCCCAGGCCGCACCTGGAGGCCCGGCTGGGAGTGCAGCACCACCGTGTGTCCCCGAAGCTCCACGTAGAACAGCGGTTCCTGCAGGAAGGGCAAGGCCACGGGGCGGCCATCCACCTAGAGGAGAAGGGACGTGGGAGGAGGAGCGAGGTCAGGACAGAGGAGGGGACAGCGCCGACTGACCGGTCCCCGGATCCTTGGCTCCACTGACCGTGACCTCCCTGCCCTGCAGCAGCCGCACGGCCACGTCTCCCAGCAGCACAGCCACCTCTTGGGTCCAGGACACGCCGCTCAGGCCCCGGTCATCGTTGGCCACGTGCACGCTGCGGGTGGGAGGCCCGGGTTTAGGGGTCAGCAGGGCCGGGTGTGGGGGGCGAGCAGGGAGAAAGGCAGAGGGAGCGGCGCACCTGAAGTCCCCGCCACGGCAGTCCTTGGCCAGCACGTAGCTGCAGCTGCCCTGGAAGTGCAGCAGGCGGCCGTCGAAGGTGCGGTAATGAGGGTCTCCGAAGGCCATGCAGGAAGCGGGCCGGGGCAGGCAGCGGGGACAGCAGCTGCCGGGACTCAGGGCGGGGGCCTCGTCCTGGCCTCCGCCCCGCACACGATCAGATACGCCGCGCTCCCGGCCGGGCCCCATGCTGAGCCTCCCCGGAGGACCGAGCATCGCCGGGGAGGCTCCCGGGCTCCCGAGCCCCTGCTGGCGGGGGTCAGGACGCCCCCTCGTGGCCGTGTCAGACACTGCACGACCCGGGCGAGCCCCTCTCCTACTTCCCCGGTGCTCCAGGTGGGCGGTGCCACGCGCCCACCATCCCACCGCCCCAGGCCCTGGCACTCACGGGCTCACAGGAGAGCGGCGCGCAGCTCTGGCTGTGGCAGCGCACGGTGCCTGCCACGCAGGAGCAGTTGGTGCAGGCGTCCACGTCCCAGCGCTCCCCGGAGGCCACCCGCCGGCCCTGGTGCGCGCACGACGGGGCGGGGGCTGGGGGGACGGGAAGGGGGAGAGTCAGATGCCCGCCCCTCACGTTGGGTCTCGCTCCGCGCCCCGACCCCCAGCCCCATGGCCCTGGCCCGCACCTTGGCACCTCTCACAGCACCTGCCAGCCTCCCGCACCTTCGCCCAGCCGCGCGGGCAGGTGAGCGCCTGGCACTCCTCCAGGCGGCACTCCACGTGGCCCCGCTGAGGACGGACGGCATTGCTCTAGGGACTTCCGGCAGGGTTTGGAGTCCCTGCCTCACACTTCGGCATCAGAGACTGGGCAAGCAACTCCTCTCCCACAAGGGCACCCACTTCATGATCAAGTAGGGGGTGAAATCACCTTCAGCGGCTTGCCCTCACACAGGGGTACCTCTGCCCTCTCACCCAGAGGGGCTGCCTTTTTCTAATTACCTCCAAGACCCCATATTCCCTGGTCCAGTGTCCTGAGGCCCTTCCCTTTATCAGTCTGTAAGGTCCTCCACTCCCCACCCTCCCTTCCCCAGCTCACACGGCAGGTGCAGGTGACACAGGCGTTGCTGGGGTCCCGCCAGCTCTCTCCATCCGCCACTGTCCGGCCCTCAGCCTCCACCACACATTCTGAGGACAAAGAAATGGGGATGGGGAAGCACTGTCATTCTGGCTGCATGAGCTCACCCTGAAGGCCCAGGGCAGGGCAGTGCCCACCCCATCTAATTAGTACCCTGAGGGTGTTAATTTCTTCAACCAGCAGCACCATGGCCGACTAAATGGCAGACCTTACGCCAGCACCCAGGATATCCAGAGCGTCCCGGAAACTGAAAGAGCCAGAACTTTCCTCTGGTCTGGCTGCCAGCTCAGTAGTGTGATGCCCTCTGAGAGTGCTGGCCCTCTCTGGCCAGCCCTTGAGAATCCAGGCTCCATTCCCTGCCTCCCTCCACCTCACAGGTCCCTCCGCTAATGAACAGCCCTCCATTTCTATAAAAGAACAAAGCCTGCATTCAGAGTGCACACCCCAGGTTGCCCACTTGGCCCATAGAGGCCACGCCTCCTGTCTCCCTCCTGGCTCATGTTCTGAGGATGCAGAACAAAACTGGGCACCAACCCTGGCACACGGGGCAGCAGCTCCCAGGGGGTATGTAGCGTTCCGGCAGGGGACAGCTGAGCTCAGGACAGGCCCGGTGAATGCAGAGCCAAGTCAGGTCCTATTGAAGGGCATGGGAATAGCACAGGTAGAAACCACAGGGAAGGCGCAGGGCCTAGGTGGAATGTGACATTCAGGACAAGTGGGCGAATGTTGTTGGGGTGATTGGGAAGCCTGGAGGTGCTAAACAGAGGAGTCACAGCTACAGAGGAGGAAGAAGAGGGGGCTGGAGGAATCCTCAAGGTAAGACGGCTCACCTGGCACCGGCAGGTGTAGCAGGGGTCTGGTGGGGTCAACTCAGACCCCAGCAGGTGCTCCGTGCAGTGACTCAGCGCCTCTGTGAAGACAAGAATGCAGTATGGGAGATGCTGGGGGAGCAGGGACAAAAGCCCAGTTGACTGCCTACCCTCTTACTGTGTTCCGGGATTTCTTGAGCCCAGGACATACTTATAGCCCTGACACCTTGACTCCAGGGAAGATAAATCCTTTTTCCTTTTGTTTCAGCCAAGAAAAGTTTGGACTTTTGACAAGGAACTCTGCTAGGATGGGGACCCTGGAAACGGACAAAGTGTGGCTTCCTCAGCCTGAGGTGGCTAAGGACCATGCGGCTGCCTGGCCTGCCCCTCCCACTTCTGTTCATTTTGTCTGGAAGGAAGCACAATGAGCCAGGTACCCCAGTTCCAATCCTGGCTCCAGCACTCAGAGCCTGTGCCATTTTTGGCAAATTAATCAATTTCTCTGAACTTCAATTTCTTCATCTGTACAATTCCTCATCACTGGGTAACTGTGAGAAGTAAATGTGAAACTTTATTAAAAGTAACAAGTACAGTGCATGGCATACAGTAGATGCTTAATAAGAATGGAAACAATGATGGACTTTAAATTTTCTTAGGTTCCAAAATCACTGCAGATGGTGACTGCAGTGATGAAATTAAAAGATGCTTGCTCCTTGGAAGAAAAGCTATGACCAACCTAGACAGCATATTAAAAAGCAGAGATATTACTTTGCCAACAAAGGTCTATCTAGTCAAAGTTATGTTTTTTCCAGTAGTCATGAATGGATATGAGAGTTGGACCATAAAGAAGGCTGAGCACCTTAAAGGCTGGTGCTTTTGAACTGAGGTGTTGGAGAAGCTTCTTGAGAGTCCCTTGGACTGCAAAGAGATCCAACCAGTCCATCCTAAAGGAAATCAGTCCTGAATATTCATTGGAAGGACTGATGCTGAAACTGAACCTCCAATACTTTGGCCACCTGATGCGAAGAGCCAACTCATTAATAAAGACCCTGATGCCGGGAAAGATTGAAGGCAGGAGAAGGGGACAAAAGAGAACGAGATGGTTGGTTGGCATCACTGACTTAATGGGCATGAGTTTGAGCAAGCTCTGGGAAATGGTGAAGGACAGGGAAGCCTGGCATGCTGCAGTCCACGGGGTCGCAAACAGTCAGACATAACTGAATGACTGAACAACAACAACAGCAGTACGTGGCATACAGTAGGTGCCTAATAAGTATTATTATTTTTCTCTCCCCCTGCAGCACATTCTAGCAGGTGTTGGTAAGGATAGCTCTCCCCACCTCTGTAGCTGGACCCTCTGGTCCTAAGACCCCTGCCCTCAACAGGCCAGCAGCCCGCACACCTGCAACCCTGTAGCACCACCTGCTGGGCAAGAGGCAGCAGGCTTCAGCTCAGCTCAGCTCAGCCACTCAGTCGTATCCGACTCTTTGCGACCCCATGAACCGCAGCACGCCAGGCCTCCCTGTCCATCACCAACTCCCGGAGTCCACCCAAATCCATGTCCATCGAGTCGGTGATGCCATCCAACCATCTCATCCTCTGTCGTCCCCTGATCCTCCCGCCTTCAATCTTTCCCAGCATCAGGGTCTTTTCCAATGAGTCAGTTCTTCGCATCAGGTGGCCAAAGTATTGGAGCTTCAGCTTCAGCTTCTTCCTTCATTCAGTCCTTACAATGAATATTCAGGATTGATTTCCTATAAGATTGACTGGTTGGATCTCCTTGCAGTCCAAGGGACTCTCAAGAGGCTTCTCGAACACCTCAGTTCAAAAGCATCAATTCTTCGGCGCTCAGCTTTCTTTATAGTCCAACTCTCACATCCATACATGACCACTGGAAAAACCATAACTTTGACTATACGGATCTTTGTTGGCAAAATAATGTCTCTGCTTTTTAATATGCTGTCTAGGTTGGTCATAGCTTATCTTCCAAGGAGCAAGCATCTTTTAATTTCATCGCTGCAGTCACCATCTGCAGTGATTTTGGAACCCAAGAAAATAAAGTCTGTCACTGCTTCCATTGTTTTCCCATCTATATGCCATGAAGTGATGGGACCAGATGCCATGATCTTAGTTTTTTGAATGTTGAGTTTTAAGCCAACTTTTTCACTCTCCTCTTTCACTTTCATCAAGAGGCTCTTTAGTTCTTCTTCACTTTCTGCCATAAGGGTGGTGTCACCTGTGTATCTGAGGTTATTGATATTTCTCCCGGCAACAATTAGTTTCCCTGGTTTCCCCTTAGGGCCATATAGGTCTCACTGGCTAGGGTGTGGGCTTCTAGAACAACCCACTGGACTCAGGAAGGGGCTGGGACTGTGGAGGAGAGCTGGCTGGCCCATCTGGTGTCACTCTGAGGGGTGGCAGCCCTGCCCTCTTGACTGCCCCCCCAGTCTGGGGACTCACCGGCACAGGTGGGGCAGCACTGCTGGGGCCCCGGGGTCAGGAGCTGGCCGGCGGGGCAGCCCACCAGGCGGGGGCACTGCCGCCGGTGACAGTGCAGGCTGGGTGTCCCCTCAGGCTGCAGCTGAGCGAGAGAGCAGAGGGTGGGATTCGGGCCACGGAAGCCAAGAGCCACCCCTTTCCACTGGACTCCAGGCACCTCTGTCTGCCTTGTGCAGGTCAGACTCTGGTCTGCAGAGAGAATCAATCTCTCCCCAGACTTGTCCCTCACCCCCCACCCCAATCCTCAGAGATGACCTATGGGGTGCCTGCTCCTGTAGTCAGTTGGGCGTGAGCCTTTGTGTGACCTTTGAGCCTTCTGCAAGCTCAGGGCATCTTCCCTACCCAGTCCCACTGCCTAATCTCCCGATCCATGACATCATTTGCCTGCTCAAAACCCTTCCATTGGCTCATGGTTCTTTCAAATAGACTTTCCCCGATAGGGCCCCCGACCACTTTCCAGGTGCCTCCCCCCAGATTTCTACCCACACCACCCTCCACTCCAGCCGGATGGGCCTGCCCACTGCCTGCCCCACAACCCCAGACTTCCTGGCCCTGTTGGCTCTTCACCCCAAGCTCCTGCCTCTGTCCCTGGCCACAAGAACACACTCCTGTCCCTGACTCCACAGTGCCTGCTCCCCACAGTGTCCAGGCTGCCCCTCCACGGTGCCCTCCCCTACCTCACAGACGCATACTTCGCAGGGGTCTGCACCAGGCTGGAAGCTCTCTCCTGGCTCATACTTCCGACCCTCATGCTCACAGTCTTGTTGGAGGGTGAAGGTTGGGGGGTGGGGGGATGGGAGGGGTACAGGTCGGGTGGGGTAAGAGTAGAACAAAACCAGGGAACTTTCAGACTGGCCGCCATGCCAGGGGTGGGGTTCTCTGCCCCCTGGATGCCCCCCCCCCCCACCTCAGAGACTGGAGTGTGTATAAGAATGGGGGCCACCCAGCCCAGGGCAGTGACAGGGAGATGCTGACCGGCTCTGCCTCCTTGCCACCCCCGCCTCAGCCCTCCCCAGGCATCAAGGGCATACCGGAGCACCGAGGGCAGCAGTCACTGGGCCCCTGGTGGGGCTGGGCGCAGGAGGTGGAACACTGGACGCGGGCACAGGTGACGACACCCTCATGACACATGCAGGAGGAGCAGGGGCTGTCGGGGGGCTTCCAGCTACTGCCTTCGGGGTGCTCCTCCCCATGGAGCAGGCAGCCTGTGTCCGCGGTGGGCGGGGATGAGCTCTGAGTCTGGGTTCTGCATGTCTGCCCCCGACCCTCTGCCCCACCCTGCATAGTCAGTAGGGCATGTGGGTAACCAGGAGGGGCTTCTTCAGGGCTGGAGTAGGAAGCTGGGACAGAACCCCTGTGTGTGCTGGAGGGGAAAGACCCTGGGTCCGGGTCAGAACACCCAGGTTCTAAGCCTGTTCCTGCCTGTTTGCTAGACTCTAAGCCAGGCATCAGGCGCTGTCCGTCCCAGCCCAGCACCAGCAGCAGCACCCGGCCTGCGGCAGGAGGGTAATGCATACATGTGACGCTAGTGGTAAAGAACCCGCTTGCCAGTGCAGGAGACACAAGAGACACGGCTTGGATCCCTGGGTCTGGAAGATGTCTTGGAGGAGGAAATGGCAACCCACTCCAGTATCTTTGCCTGGAAAATCCCATGGACAGAGGAGCCTCGCAGGCTACAATCCATGGGGTTGCAAAGAGTTGGACACAACTGAAGCAACTTAGCAGGCATGCACGGGATGAATGAAAGGTTCCATCACTAACCATGTGCCCGAGGTAACTCCATCTCTCCAAGCCTCAGTTTCCTCACCCATTAAATGGAGATTTCATCTGTCCTGCCTACCTCCCAGGGCAAGGAGATGTTCATGGTTCTTATACCATTTGGGGCAGTGTATGGGGTGAGGGTCTTCTTCATAGGCTAAAAAAAGACCCCTATTCTAGAACCAGGTGGCCTAGATACAGATCTTGACTCTGCCACCTACCGGCTAAGTGACCACAGGTAAGTTATGTTAACTCTGTACCTCAGTTTTCTCACCTGTAAAATGGGAATAATTAATCATAATACCTACCTGATGAGATGGTGTGTATAAAGTGCCTAGCTCAGGGTGCGGCACATGGTATATACTCAATAAATGTTAACTATCGAAATTACCATTATGAACCACAGTGTTTGACTGTGTGGATCACAACAAACCGTGGAAAATTCTTAAAGAGATGGGAATACCAGACCACCTGACCTGCCTCCTGAGAAATCTGTATGCAGGTCAAGAAACAACAGTTAGAACTTGACATGGAACAACAGACTGGTTCCAAATTGGAAAGGAGTACATCAAGGCTGTATATTGTCACCCTGCTTATTTAACTTATATGCAGAGTACATCATGAGAAATGCTGGACTGGATGAAGCACAAGCTGGAATCAAGATTGCCGGGAGAAATATCAACAACCTCAGATATGCAGATGACCCCACACTTATGGCAGAAAGTGAAGAAGAACTAAAGAGCCTCTTGATGAAAGTGAAAAAGGAGAGTGAAAAAGTTGGCTTAAAACTCAGCATTCAGAAAACTAAGATCATGGCATCTGGTCCCATCACTTCATGGCAAATAGATGGGGAAACAATGGAAACAGTGACAGCCTGGAAATCAATCCTGAATATTCATTGGAAGGACTGATGCTGAAGCTGAAACTCTAATACTTTGGCCACCTGATTGGAAGAACTGACTTATTGGAAAAGACCCCGATGTTGGGAGAGATTGAAGGCGGGAGGAGAAGGGGATGACGGAGGATGAGATGGTTGGACGGCATGACTGACTCGATGGACATGAGTCTGAGTAAACTCTGGGAGTTGGTGATGGACAGGGAAGCCTGGCGTGTTGCAGCCCCTGGGGTCGCAAAGAGTCAGACATGACTGAGCGACTGAACTGAACTGAACTGAACCAATATGAATGGTGTGTGGTTAGGAACAGGATAGCTTTGAGGAGATTCCAGTAAGAGTAGTCTAGAAGGAGAAATGGGCTGGGCAGGCCAGGGGCAGGAACAGGAAGGAAGAGATGAAGGTGGGCACGGTGAGAGCTCAAGGCCTGAGGTGTGGGAAGGCCAGATGGGTGGACAGGGAGGTGGGAAGGCTGGAGGAGAGCTGAGGGGAGGGAGGTGGGGCAGATGGAGGGACACGGGACCCAGCGACGGACACAAGGGGGCATCTCCCCATCGACCAGGCGTACCTCTGCAGCGAGGACAGCAGCTCCCCTGCTCCATGACCTGGAGCGGGCAGGACAGGGGCGGGCAGGGCTGCCGCACACAGCTGACCTGGCCGGCCTGCGGGAGAGGCATGCTCAGTGACCTGCTCCCGCCGCCCCCAGCCCCTCGGCCACCTCCCTGCCACACCTCACAGCGACACCGCTCACAGCTGCCTGCGGGCCCCTCAAACTCCTCCTGGCCCAGAGAGAGGCAGCCTGTGGGCTACACGGTCCCTGGGTGAGGCTGCGGGGCCATCCCAGCTCAGGCCTGGCAGAGAGGGAGGGAGGAGGGGCAGAGAAGAGCACGGGGGCAGGCGTGTGCGCTCACTGTGGCAAGTGGGGCAGAAGCAGCGTCCTGCAGAGGGACGAGGGCAGAGAGCCGGAGGACACGGCTTCTTCCAGCAGCGCATGGAACCTTCCTGGGGGAGAGAGGCCGCCTGGCCACATCCCGACTCCCGTGTCATCACACCCTCAAACAGGGCTGCACACGGCCCCCCGTGGCGGTACCCGTACTGACCCCTGCCCCTGGCCCTGGGAGACCTGAACCCAGTCCTGGCCCCAGTGGATGTCACAGGCAGAGTATAGCCCGGGAGGAGGAACAACCTTTTTTCTGGCCAGAAAGGAGGATCAAGGGATGAAGGGTTCCAAGCCCCCAGAGGGCCACCTCACCTGGCAGGTGCAGAGCGAGCAGGTGGGGTCTAGTGGGTCAGGAAGGGTCTCTCCAGGGGCAGCAGTGACCCCATGATAGAGGCATCCTGGCAGAAACGGGAATGCAGTGGAAGGGGCTGCAGTCAGTGGAGCCCTCCACCCACCCACCCACACACGCACACACACACACCGGGCCTTGGGTCCTCTACCAAAGCTTAGCTAACAGTCAGAAAGGGAGAGGTGAGTGGCTGGGAAGGGGAGGGATGAGAGGAAAGACTTCGGCCAGACCACAGTGGAGAGACTTGTGTGCGTGAAGCAGGGGGGAACTAAGGGTGAGATCACAGACCACAGACCGGGTGGGAGGAGGATGTGAGGGAGGGGCACCTGAAAATGAAGGTGAGAGGTGGGCTGGGCTCGGGAGGGTGGACGAAGGAAGCCAGGAGGGAAGGAAGGTGCTGGGCGTGTTAGGCGACTCAAGGGCTGTGGGAGTCACTGAACGGCTTCAAGCCTCGTGACGTGTTTGAGGAAGGCAGGGAGACAACCGAAGGATGCGAAGATATGGCCACACAGACCTTCTGCTTATTTGGTGAGTTCAGCAGGCAGTGTGAGGTGCCAGCAGAGACCCAGAGGAGGCTGAGTATGGGGTGAGAAACCAGAGGAGAATCCCAGGTGTGGGCTTGCCGTGAGGCCATCTCAGGGGAGGGTGACAGTGACCAGACCCACTGACAGGGGCAGTGGGAGGGCAGGTCTACCCTGGCAGGTTGGGCAGCAGTGCCCAGCTTGGGTGAGTGGGTGGCTGCAGCCCAGGGGCTCACAGGGCCGGCGGCCGCAGGTCACGAAGCCTCCAAGGCAGGTACACAGGTTGCAGGGCTCATGGGGATCCGGGAACTCCTGGCCGCTCAGGTAGGACTCCCCCAGATACTCACAGCCTTCAAGAGAGGACAGGGAGGCCAAGGTGGAGGAGCAGAAATCAGACAGGAGACCGGTCATCTAAGCTTGGACCTGGCCTGAGCTCAAGGGCTCAAAGACCTGGTGGCAAAGGGCAGGGCTCAGTGCCGGCAGTAGGGAGCCACAGTGGGATGGATGAACTGGCCAAAGGACAGACTTTCTCCCCTTTGATCTGCAAAGAAGCCCCCTGTCCAGTCTATAGCGAAAATCCACCTAGAATTTAGCCCAGGGCTTTTTTTCTTATAATAATAAATATATTTGACCCACACTAGGGCAATAAATTGGATGGCATCACCGACTCAATGGACATGAGTTTGAGAAAGCTCTGGGAGTTGGTGACGGACAGGCAAGTCTGGTGTGCTGCAGTCCATGGGGTCACAAAGAGTTGGACACGACTGAGTGACTGAACGGAGGGCAGTAAAGGGGCTTCCCTCGTGGCTCAGATGGTAAAGAATCTGCCTGCAATGCAGGAGACCTGGGTTTGACCTCTGGGTTGGGAAGATCCCCTGGAGAAGGAAATGGCAACCCACTCCAGTATTCTTGCCTGGAAAACCCCATGGACAGAGAAGCCTGGCAGGCTACAATCCATGGGGTCACAAAGAGTCGGACACGACTGAAGCGACTTCGCGCGCACGCTGGGCAATCAAGAAGACTTTGACCCCGCCCTCCCAGCCCACCCCTCAGTCCCTGCCCCTCACCGTCACAGGCAGGGCAGCAGTCATCCTGGGCAGGGAAGGGGCACTGTGCAGGTGCACAAGCCCTGGGCTCACAGCTGACGCTGCCCTCCCAGCAGAGGCAGACGTGACAGCCGGCAGTGGGCGAAGGGAAGCGCTCCCCACTGGCGAACTCCTTCCCCTGGTACAGGCAGCCTAGGGGCACAGGCGAGGGGCTGGGGGCTCGTGGAGTACCAGGTGCATTACCAGGGCATGCTGCCCTCCCAGCCCTAAAGGCCTAGCCATCCCAGAGACCACCCTCCATCCTGCTGAGTACCAGGCGCATTACCTCCCAGGCCCTGTGGATCAGGTGGGCACTGTTTCCCCACTTTCTTAGTGAGAACCCCGACGTGGGAGGGGCGGGCCAGGAGGAAGTGGGGAGAGGAGGTGGCGCCCTCCTGGAGACAAAGAGGGATGTGGAGGAAGAGGGGCACCAAGAAGGGGGGTGGAATTAGAAGAAGGGGGGACAGGGTAGGGAGGGGGACAGCCAGGGCATTACCATCACAGGAGGGGCAGCAGGGCCCCTGGCGCGGGTGGCTGCAGGGCGCGGGCGGGCAGGGCAGTCGCTGGCAGGTCACCGAGCCGTCCAGGCAGAGGCAGCGGCGGCAGGGGTCATCGGGCGGGGAGAAGTGCTCCTGGTGGCGGGCAGGGACCAAGCCCCCCGGCCGAGGGCAGCCGGAGGGGGTGGCTGCAGGGGAGAGCCTCCATCAGCGGGGCTGGGGACAGGCTGCGGAGGGGATCCACCCCAGAGAGGTAGCGAGGGGTGCAGCTCCTACCTGGGCACTGTGGGCAGCACTCTCCAGGCAGCAGGACCGGCTCTGGGCAGGACAGGGGCGGGCAGCGGCGCGCCAGGCACAGCACATTGCCTCCCTGCAGATGGACCAGGCCAGGGCAAGTTAGCCATAGGAGGTGGAGGAGACCCCACGCCTTCCCACCCTGACCTTGGCTGACCTCGGCTGACCTCTCCTGGTCTCCCCAAGCCCCGCCCTCCCTCCCCGGACTCCTCCTCCCATCCACACCAGACTCACCAGACAGTGACACAGCCGGCAGGGGTCAGAGGGGTGGGGGAAGTCAGCCCCATTGGGGTACTCTTTCCCTCCAAAGGCACAACCTGGAGGAGGGGGCAGCTAGAGGCCTAGGAGGGGCCTTTCTCCCTCCAGGGCACGCCACCTTCCCCAGCCCTAGAGGCCAAGCCATCACGGAGACCACCCCCCATCCTGCTCGCCTCACCATTGCAGTTGCTCTGGCAACAGACACCAGGAAGCGGGTGGGCACAGGCGGTCCGGGGGCAGACCCGGGGTTGGCAGTGGGCATGGCCTTCCTGGCACTGGCATTCCTGGCACGGGTCTCGGGGGTGTGAGAAGCGCTCACCGTCCACAAACACCTGTTTCTCCAGGACGCAGTCTGCACAGTGGGGTGGGGGTGGGCAGGATGGGGGCACAGTGCAAGGAGCAGGCCGACAGCCCCTCCCGCCTTGAGTCCAGAGCCACTGTGGAAGTGCCACTTGGAAGCTGTCCGCATGGAGGGAGAGGAGGAGGAGCGGCTGAGTACACACGCAAGGGTATCTCTCTGAGCACAGACCTGTGTGTGTATGTGTGTAGTCTCTTTACCTGCAGGCAGATGTGTGTGCCTCTGAGGGTGAAGAGCTGAAGGGCTTGTGCACATGCCTGCCTGTATTTGTGATTCTCACCCTACACACTCTCCATGTGGGCAGGGATCAGGGCACATCACATCCCAGCTCCCAGCCTAAGGTATAGAAAACTTGAACACTTGTCATCTGAATCAGTCTTGTACAGGTAGATACACGGGGGGATCCAGGTGTGTGGGCAGTGGAAGAGGAAGAATAAGATGGGAGAGAAGGGTGGGTATAGTAACACGAAGAGACAAACAGATGTCTACCGTGTCTCCCACCCACACCCTCTGAGTTCCAGAGAGTTCCAAGCTATGTCAGACTGAAAACAATTCAGAAGGCCATTGCTGTTTAAAGTTAGGGTTAGGCCCCAGGGGGGACTTCCCTGATAGCTCAGTTGGTAAAGAATCTGCCTGCAATGCAGGAGACCCTGGTTTGATTTCTGGGTTGGGAAGATCCCCTAGAGAAGGGATAGGTTACCCACTGCAGTATTCTTGGGCTTCCCTTGCGGCTTAGCTGGTAAAGAATCTGTCTGCAGTACTGGAGACCTGGGTTCAATCCTTGGGTTGGGAAGATCTCCTGGAGAAGGGAAAGGCTACCCACTCCAGTATTCTGGCCTGGGGAATTCCATGGACTGTAGAGTCCATGGAGTAGCAAAGAGCTGGACACGACTGAGCGACTTTCACTTTCACTAAGGGCCCCAGGGGCCATGGAGTGTTAGAGTCAAGGGCCTCCCGAGCCACACAGGAGCAGTAAGTACATACCTGGGCACGTGGGGCAGCACTGGCCGGGTCCACTCTGAGGCCTGGCACAGGTTGTGGGAGGGCAGTTGACCAAGGAGCACGTCACGGTCCCGTCCTGGGAGCAGGTGAGAGGGCAATGGTGGTGGGTCCCGGGAGGGGCTGAGCCGGGCAGCGGCAAGCCTGGGGAGGTACCTCGCAGCGGCAGGTGCGGCAAGGGTCTGCGTCTGTGAAGTTCTGCCCGTTGGCGTACACTTGGCCGTGGTAAGTGCAGCCCTCACAGCTGGGGCAGCAGGCACCTGGGCAGGGCAGGTGGGTCAGAGTCCTACCCATCAAGGTGAACTGGTCAAGGCACGGGGGAGAAAGCTAGCTCGGGGCAGGGCACTCACCCGGGGGCTGGGTGGGGTGCTGGCAGGGGGCTGGGGAGCAGAGCAAAGTCCCACACACAGGCACCCCAGCTTGACAGGAGCAGGTCGTGCAGGGCTGGCCATCAGGCTCCCACTGGACACCCTCAGCAAACTCCTCTCCATCAAGCACGCAGACTACAGCGGTGTGAGGTGGGGAATGGCTGTCACCATGGCAACCCAGGCACCTCCATCCATCCCTGTCCTTCCCAGACCACCCAGGACCCTTCCCAGGACCCGAGCTTCGCCATCCCCACAGCAGCCTCTGAACCCACTCTGGAAGGGCTGGTGGACTTAGGGATGCGCCCCCCACCTACTGTGAAGGAACACTCCTGGCCACTGCAAGCAGCACCCTTTCATGGTTGTCCGCCCCCATCCCCCAGCACACACACCTGAGCAGAGCCGGGGGCCAGAGTCAGGCAGGGTGCAAGGCGTGCCTGGGCACTCGCGCTCCTCACAGGAGACCTCGCCAGCCTAGGAGGGAGGCTGGGTGAGAGGCCCTCAGGGGACAAGACAGACCTGGGATGTGAGACAGCAGGACTGCCTACCTGGCAGGCGCAGCGGACACAGCGGCCACTCTCTTGGAGCTGGAAGGTCTCCTGGTTCTGATACTGGTGCCCCTGGTACTCACAGCCTGGACAGGATGCCAGAGGGGCAGGGGGACAGGGCTGGGGGCTGATGGGGAAGCCTCACCACACCCGAGGCCTCCACCCCGCATCTGATAAGGACAGTCACACGTGTTCTCCAGGAAGCCCTGCCTGCCAGCCTCCGCCGGCCCCCAGGTGCCCAACATGCCATGAGGCAAGGGGAGAGCTTGTCCCTCACCCGTGGTGACAGAGCTTAGGTTGGTTCAAGGGGGCTTCTGTAGGTTCAGTGGAGGCAACCACCCCCACCTCCAGACCCAGAGCCTCTCCTGGGGCAGCGGCTAGCCCTCCCCCTGGTGACCGGAGCCCTCACTCACTGTCACAGACAGGGCAGCACTCCCCCGGGGTCCTGCCTGGGTGTCTGCAGGGCGTCGGTGGGCAGGGCGGAGGCTCACACTGGACACTCCCGTTCTGCCAACAGGGCCTGGTCAGCATGCAAGAGGCAGGCCCAGATGCCAGGCCCTCCCTGCCGGGCAGCCACACTCACGGCACAACGGCAGTGTGAGCAGGGGTCCCCAGAGCCCACAGGCTCCCCACTGCGGTAGTCCCGCCTGTTTAGGAAACAGCCTGTTGGGAAGACGGTGCCTCAGACCCTCCTCAGGGCCGCATGCCAGTCAGTGTCCTGGTCTTCTCAGGAAGCCCATGATCCGCTTTCTGATCCCCCTACCACCTGCTGACTCACCATCACACACAGGGCAGCAGGTGCCCGGGAGGGGCCGGGCAGGGTATGGGCAGAGACTGGCACATTCTCGCTGGCGGCACTGGATGTGGCCCTCCTGTGGGGGCAGAGGAAGGGGCCATCAGAGTGCAGCCAGGTAGCGGAAACAGCCTTCGAGTCCCAGCTATCCATTTACCAGATGTTGTTATGAGCAAATTGTATCCCCCTTCATATTCTTATGTTGCAGTCCTAACCCCCTCAGAATGTGATCTTATTTGGAAATAGAGTCGTAGCAGATGTAATCACATAAGATGAGGTGAGACTGGAAGGGGGTGGCCCCTGATCCAATGACTGGTGTTCTCTTAAAAAGGGGAAATTTGGACACAGACACACACAGGGAAAACAGCATGTGGAGACGAAGGCAGAAGCCACGGGATGCCAAGGATTGCCAGCCAGAGCTGGAGAGGGGCCTGGAACAGTCTCCCTGACAGTTCTCAGTCAGAACCAACCCTGCCAGCACCTCGATCTTGGACTTCTGCCTCCAGAACCATGAGAGGACCAATTTCTGTTGTTTAAGCTATTCTGTTTGTGGCACTTTGTTACCGCAGCCCTAAAAACAAATACGGATGGATAACCTGGTGTGTCACCTAAAGTTATCTGTGACTCCGTTTACTCATCTGGAAAAACAGAGAATGATCCTATCTGCAGGAATAGAGACGCAGACATAGAGAATGGACCTACAGCACGGGGCGGGGGAGGGGAGGACGGCATGAGCTGGGAGAGTAGCGCTGAGATGTATACACTACCACGTGTAAATAGCTAGCTGGTGGGAAGCTGCTGCAACAGTGCAGGGAGCTCAGCTCGGTGCTCTGTGATGACCTAGGGGGGTGGGGTGGGGCTGAGGGGTGGGAAAGAGGCTCAAAAGGCAGGCGATATGTGTATATGTATCACTGATTCTAGTCTAGTCAAAGTTATGGTTTTTCCAGTGGTCATGTATGGATGTGAGAGTTGGACCATAAAGAAAGTTGAGCCCTGAAGAATCAATGCTTTTGAGCTGTGGTGTTGGAAAAGACTCTTGAGAGCCCCTTGGACTGCAAGAAGATCCAACCAGTCCATCCTAAAGGAAATCAGTCTTGAATATTCATTGAAAGGACTGATGCTGAAGCTGAACCTCCAATACTTTGGCCACCTGATGGGAAGAACTGACTAATTGGAAAAGACCCTGATGCTGGGAAAGATTGAAGGCAGGAGGAGAAGAGGATGACAGAGGATGAGATTTTGGATGGCATGACCGACTCGATGGACATGAGTAAGCTCCAGGAGTTGATGATGGACAGGAAAGCCTGGTGTGCTGTAGCCCATGGGGTCGCAAAGAGTAGGACACGACTGAGTGACTGAACTGATAGCTGATTCACTTTGTCGTACGACAGAAACCAACACAACGTTGTAAAGCAATTAGCTCCAATGAGGAACTTTTTATTAATAAAATAAAAAAATTTTTTAAAGAGACAATAATAGTCCTGCCTCATATCCTTGAATGGGGATAAGATAGATGTGTGGTGTGGCATCCACCTCTGGAAGCTGACACTTAATAAACTCTTAGCTGCTACGACTCCCCATGGTCTTTCCCAGACAGACCCAGTCCCTGGAGTTCACATCTATACCTGGGCTTGCTACCTGGGCAGCCAGTGACTCTCTCACAGGTGGGGTGGGGATGTGGGGTGTCAGTGTGAACAAAGAGGGGAAGCACACGGTAACAAGGGGTGGGTGCACTCTGGCCTTCACAGTGGAGTCCTTCGTCCTTGGTGAGCTGTCAGGAAGCTCTGTGGCCCTGGCTTCAGCCCTCTGAATCACAGCCCTCCTTGGCGTGCACCCTGCCTGGATGTTAGGCCTTCGTGTCCCTGCCTTTCTCCCCCAGGCTTTGCCCTACCTCTTCCCTATGTCTGGTGTCTTAGTCCATTCGTGCTACTGTAATAAAAATCCTGTAGTCTGGGTGGCTTATAAACAACAAAAATTTTAGTTCTCACTGTTTGGGAGGCCAGGGAGTTAAAAATAAAGGTGCTAGGAGTTCCAGTGTCTGGTGAGAGGCCTTCCTGCTTCAAGCACGAGTGCCTGCTAAGTCGCTTCAGTCATGTACAACTCTTAGAGATGCTACGGACTGTAGCTTTTATCAGGCTCCTCTGTCCATGGGCTTCTCCAGGCAAGAATACTGGAGTGGGTTGCCACGCCCTCCTCCAGGGCATATTCCCAGTCCTGCTTCATAGAGGGCTGTCTTCTTGCTTGTGTCCCCCACATGGTGAAAGGGGCAAGAGAGCTCTCCGGGGTCTTTTTTTTTAAATTTTTGGCTGCACTTGCTGTGCTCCGTGGCACACACAATCTTAGTTCCCCAACCAGGGATCAAACCTGTGCCCCATGCAGTGGAAGTGTGGAGTCTCAACCACAGGATCACCAGGGAAATCCCTCTTGGGTCTTTTTTTTTTTTTATATAAAGGCACTAATTCCATTCATTACTTTGCCAACAAAAGTCCGTCTAGTCAAAGCTATGGTTTTTCCAGTAGTCATGTATGAATGTGAGAGTTGGACCATAAAGAAGGCTGAATGCCAAAGAACTGATGCTTTTGAGCTGTGGTGTTGGAGAAGACTCTTGAGAGTCTCTTGGACTGCAAGGAGATCAAACCAGTCCATCCTAAAGAAAATCAGTCCTGAATATTCATTGGAAGGACTGATGCTGAAGCTGAAACTCCAATACTTTGGCCACCTGATGTGAAGAGCCGACTGTTTAGAAAAGACCCTGATGTTGGGAAAGATTGAAGACAGGAGAAGAAGGGGATGACAGTGGACAAAATGGTTGGATGGCGTCATCGACTCGATGGACATGAGTTAGAGCAAGCTCTGGGATATGGTGATGGACAGGGAGGCCTGGTGTGCTGCGGTCCACGGGGTCGCAGAGAGTCAGACACAACTGAGCAACTGAACAACTACAAAATCCCATTCATGAGGGCTCTACCCTCTAGACCTAATCACCGCCCAAAGGCCCCACCTCCTAATACCATCATTTAGGGGTTAGAATTTCAACATATGAATTTAAGGGGGCACACAGATAGTCAGTCTATAGCACCTGGAGTGTCCTCCCATTCCTCCCTGCTCAAATCTTACTCACTGATTCAGATCTAAGTAAATACCACCCCACCCCAAAGTTTTTCTAGATCTGAGCTGCCCAATAGAAATATAACACAAACCACATATGTCATTTAAAATTCCCTGGTAGTCAAAATTCAAAAAGAAAAAGAATCAGATGGAACTAAATGTTAACATTATATTCCTCTCAAACCAATATATCCAAAAAGTTATTTCAACATGTAATTAACGTGAAGTGTTAATAAGACATTTTATGTTCCTTCCTCTCGTAATATATCTTTGAAATCCAGTGCATAGTCTACCCTTAAAGCACGTTTCAAACAGGACGGTCACATTTCAGGGGCTCAGTGTCCACATGGAGTGGCTCCTGCTCAGATAGCAGAGCTCCGGACGTCTCAGGTGACCTGTGTTTCTCCCTCCCTGGAGCTTGTGCCCTCGTCACATCCTGCCTGCCCAGCCTCACTCCTCCTGTAACCTGAAGCGCCTTGGTTTGGGTTCACAAACATGCCGCCCACCTACTGTGCTTGGAACTGGACATACGGGGAGCGACCCCTTCCCCACCCTCAGGCCTCCAGAATTAGGTCTCCTCCATCTCTTTTCCCTTATGGTGCCTTCTGGGGTGTGTTCAGTGGAGTGAAGGGATGAATCTGGGTGACCTGGGGTCAGGGAGTGGTGGGGGCAACACAGGAGCAGCATGGGGACTCACCAGGCACTGGCAGATCCGGCAGGGGTCCCCAGGGGTGGTCCACTCTTGGCCATGCTCCCAGTGAGAACCATCTTCTGTGCAGCCTTGAGCTAGGGGAGACAGGCAGAGAGGAGGCCTGGTGGAAATTTCAGCCAGACCCTCCCTCCTCCACTTGCTCTCTGAGGGTCCTCTTCAGAGCCTAAACCCCACCAGAGCCTGCCTCTGCCTGGACCCCTCGCCCCAGCTCCCCAGCACCCCAGGCAGGGTCAAGCCCAAGCTCCTTAACCTGACTTTCCAGGTCTTCCAGGGCCAGCATGGCCACGCCCACCTGCATCTGGCCCCTCCCCACCTCTCAGTGTAAGCCACACCCACCAGCCTGCACCTTCCCAACCAACACACCGCCCACCTCACATGCAGGGTCAGTCCCAAACTGCCCTCTCTTCCTGGCATGCCCTCTGCCCTTCACCTAGAGAACTGCTCTTTAGTCCTGAGGTTCAGTTAGGACCCACTACCCCCAGGAAGCCCTCCCTTCTGTGCCCAGGTTGGACTAGGTCTCCACTAGGTCTCCTTCCTCTGAGTTTCCGTGGTATCTGTAATCTAATCCCACTTTTGCAATCCTGGCTTGTGACTCAGTGTCGCCTTCTAGTGGTCTGCCTCGAGGGTCCACCAGGTGTTTTTGCACAAAGCAGGTAATAGTCAATGTTTATTGAGGTATACAGTATCATTATCCCCCTCTTACAAACGGGGGACTTGAGGCATGGAGTAACTCCCTCGGAGGCACACAAGCACTAGTGTCAAGGGCAGACCTTGGACCAGGTGTGGTCAGGCACGGCTCCCCCGCTGACGGAACCCCCAGGTCAGGGGTCTGCAGAGTGGGCTCTGGGTTGACAAAATGGCCTAACAGCCCCTGACAGGCATGGAGCTCCACCAGGGAAGGGGCAGGGGCTCTCACCTTGGCAGGTCGGGCAGCAGTGCCCAGGCCTCAGGACTGGCTTGGGGCAGGGGATGGGCGGGCAGTTCATGGGCACGCAGCGAACCAGGCTCCTCTGTAACACACCCACAGCTGTGCTGCCTCCAGCTCTGGCTCCCAGAGAGAGCAGGCTGGGCCACAGGGCGGGGCTGGAGGGAGGATCTCTCTGGCACCAGGCCTCGGGAGGTATGTGAAGGGCTGAAGAGTGGCAGGTGTGGGCCGGGGCAGGCGCGGGCATCCCAGGAGGAGCAGGGCCTGGGCAAAGGTGCGGGGGACTCACCAGGCAGGAGCACTGGAGACAAGGGTTGGAGCTGGACAGGAAGTTGGCCCCTTCCTTGTAAAGCTGCCCCTCATACTCACAGCCTGGGGAGGATTGCCAGAAAGACAGGCCAGTCAGCAGAGAGCAAGCTGGGTGGCCATCACCCAGGGGAAGGCATGACCCCAAGTAGGTACGGAACCCTCTGGGGCTGAGGCCGGGGTGTGGGGCAGGGTGGGCAGGAGAGGGGCAGGTCACCTGGCCGGCAGACGGGGCAGCACTCCCCAGGTGGGGTGTAGCTCTCCAGGCAGTTCAGCTCTGAGCATGAGGGCCCCTGGCACCGCACTGTCCCTGCCTGCGGGACAGACTCTGAGCCCTCCTTCCTTCTCCACTGCCCTAGCCGAGTGGAGTCCTAGACAGCTCCAGGGCTCAGTGCCAGGGTGGCAGCAGCAGCCCTCCCTGGCCCCCAGATCAGGCTTGGGACTGCCAGGCCTGGGGTATGCCGGACAGCAAGGACGTAGGTGGTAGCTGGGGCCAGGCTCTGATTCCCTTACCTGGCAGGTGCAGATAACACAGCGCTCCAATTGCCACGTTTCCCCATCTCTGTGGCCTCCAGGGCAGCCTGCAAAACCAGGGCCAGGCCCCCAAGTAAAGGACCCAGAGAAGTGGGGCAAAAGACAAGGACACCACATCAAAGGGGCACTGTTCAGGTGAGAATCAGATTTGTATATTTACTACAACATTTCAGCAGATGGCAGTGTAGTGTCTGACTCTAATATCAGTAGGTCCATGATTTTACACACGGAAGCAGTGAGGGAAGAGTGACTTTTTTTTTTAATTTCACCAAAGACATCATCAGTTCAGTTCAGTTCAGTCGCTCAGTCGTGTCCAACTCTTTGCAACCCCGTGGACTGCAGCACACCAGGCCTCCCTGTCCATCACCAGCTCCCGGAGTTTACTCAAACTCAAGTCCATTGAGTCGGTGATGCCATCCAACCATCTCATCCTCTTGTCATCCCCTTCTCCTTCTGCCTTCAATCTTTTCCAGCATCAGGGTCTTTTCAAATGAGTCAACTCTCTAAGACATCATATGGGCTAGCAATGGCCCCGAGGCACCATTTATCTTACAAGTTATGTGTGTGTACGTGCGCGTGCATGTGTGTGTGTCTGTCTGTGTGTCCCTTTTCACTGAGATCCAGTGACTCCAAGGACATTACTCCTCATCTCATCTTGGCCAAGACTCTCAGGCTACATTGCCAGACCTCAACCAGTGCCTGGGCCCCTGTCCCACCTTTCAAACTACCAGCTACCATTCTTCCTGCGGTGCGGTTGTCAGATAAAACATAGGACACCCAGTTAAATGTGAATTTCAGATGAACAATACATAATTTTTTTAGTATAAGTATACCTCAAATATTGCAACAGACATACTTAAAAAAATATGTATTATTTATCTAAAATTCAAATATAACAGGGCATCCTGTTTTTATTTGCTGAACCTGGAAACCTTATCTTCCTATGAGCTAGTAACACTTCCCAGCAGTCACTGCCTCCACTTCCACCCAGCTCTCTTCACGTGACTGGCCCACGGCCTTCCTTGTCTCCTAAGCTCGAAGTCCACTGTTCCATGGGATACAACCATGTTCCTTAGAAACAACCCTCCTTCTGTAGCCCACTGTCATCTCTGGCTCCATGCCCAGACCACTGGGCATGCCATAACCCCCTACCTGGTCTTCCTGCATCTAGCCCATACCAGATGAATATTCCAAAAATGCCTCTTGGAACATGCCACACGCCAGCTCTGCAGCCTTCAACGGCTCCCATTGTCCATAGAAGAAAGTCCAAACTGCAAGGCTTGTAGCAGCCTGTTCCCACTGGCTTTCCCAGGCTGATTTGCTGTGACACACGTCTCCACATTCTGGTGCACAGAGGACCCTCTTTCTGAGGAAACCCCACTCTCCCTTGAAGACCCAGCTTGGATGACCCGTTGTCCATAGAGCCCTCCCTGCTTTCCTGCCCTCTCCTCTGGCAACCAGCCACTTACTACCTTTCTCTGCTTCCTCTTAATCTGTTCACTGGCTCTTAAGTCTTGTATTACACTAGCTATATAAATTTATCTTCTCACTAGATTAGAAACTCCTGGAGGGAAGGGAGAAGATCATGTCGAGCCTTTGGCTCAGTCCCAGGCCAGAGGCAGCGTTTGCTGACTTGCACTTTGCTTCCAAACTCCCTAAACCGGAGCAAGTGGGAGGGCACCCGCTGGGCACATGGCGGGGGGCAGGCCAGGCTTGGGGGCCCTGAAATCAGTGTGGAAGGTGGGGCTGGGGCGGACAGGAAGCTAAGCAGGCTCACAGTGTGGGCAGCATGCTCCTGGCTCTGGGCAGGGTCCTCTCGGGCATGGCTTCTGGGTGCAAGTTACAGCACCGTCCTGTAGGGAAGCAGGTGATGGAACTCTGAAAGGTGGTCCTCCAGAACCGAAACCTCCCCCTAAGCTGGGACCCACTGGAGGAGCAAGAGGCTGAGCGGGCTCAGAGTCTGCAGGCTACCTTTGGCCCAAGGGCAGAAAAGGGACGTCCTTCCCCGCCCTGCCCCATCATCTCCTGCCACTCTCAACCCTCTGAAACCAGTGCTTTCAAGAACCAGCCACATCTCCAGAGTGGGGAGATCCTGGGAAGGGAACCGAGAGCTTCCTCAATGGAGGGGTGAAGAAGGGAAGGCTGGAGGAAGGTGGAGCCAAGTGAGGGAGAAGAGGCAGGTAGATGACAGGGACAGACGCATGAGTGGGGGACACTGAGGGTGCACAGGTGAGGAGCGGGTACAGGAGGACAGGAACCCCTCTATGTGTGTTGTGGGGGTTGAGCTCCAGAAAGCACAACAATTCCAAATCAACTGAAGGCTGCCAGAGGCAAGGCTTGGGGGGAGGGCAGGTAGACACCCTCTTCTAAACATTTTGCACACCAGCTGCAGCGACAGGCAGGTGAGGTGAGGGGGACAGGGGTGGGGTATCCCGGGGGTCCACGAGAACTCACCAGGCAGCGGCAGGTGGTGCAGGCATCTGGGGTGAAGGTCTCCCCATTGCCATAGGCCTGACCATTGTGGCTGCAGCCTAGGGAGGACATGGTGCTCTCACTCAGGGCCATCTCCAGGCCCCAGGGTCGTGCCCACGGGCAGGCGGATGGCACTCACCGTGGCAGTGGGGCGGGCCGGGCTTGGGGACACAGTTTGCAGCCCCGTCCTGGCAGACACAGGCTGTGCAGGCATCGGGCTCCCAACGAGCCCCCTCGGGCCAGGCCCGGCCCAACCCCCAACACTGGGCGGAAGCCGGGTGGCACTCACAGGACTCCAGCTGCATCACCCTGCCCTGCAGTTCCTTGTTCTGGGGAAGGGGGGGTAGGAGGCACTGGTTCAGCCTCCCCCACTGTCTCCCGCAAGGTATGAAAGCCAGGGCAGGAGGAGAAGGAAGAGCAGAGATGCGCCCACCTCCGGGCAGCATCCCGCTCAGACAGCGCCAGTTCTCATGGCCTGGGGTCTGGATGGGCTCCCGGAGAAGCATGGGACCCCAGTCCTCTTCTTTAGACAAAAGGGGGCCCAGTCCCCATTACCCAACAGTTAAAGACCTTTATCCATCCAAAAATCTTCCCCGACGATGTCTTATATGAAGTAGGTACTCCGTAATGTTCACCAAATAAGTGAAAGAACATGAAAATCTGGTTGACAAATACCTGGAGGTCCTTCTCTTGTAAGAAAGAACCGATGTTAACTGTTCAGATAAGAGCCTTTCTATGTTTATTTAAAACAAAACTCCATTTCTGGGTCCCACAGGCTCCCCTTCCCTCCTTTCTTCCCACTACACCAGGCCTGCCCTGCCCCTTGCACACCCACAGCCTTCAATGGTACCTGTTCTCTGAGCTCCGTGACTTCAGCCTCCAGCCTTTCCAGCCGCTCCTCCAGGGGGCGCCACCGTTCCTCGGGGGCCCCAGCAGGGGCTGACGAATGGGCTGGCCCCGCTGACTGGTAGTCGTGGACGTCACCAAGACCAAGGGGCTCCCTGGAGATGGCCCCACCTGAAGGCACAAGAATCCAGGGAGGGCCTATGGGTGAGGGGCTAGCAAGGCTTCCTGGGTTTGTCTTCCCAATGATATCCGTCCTATACCCCACCCTTGTCCACCTGCCAAACCCACCGTCCTGGGAAGGAGAGATGGTCTGTGAGGGGCTGGAGTGAAAGCATGGGAGGAGGAGGAGGGTGCCCTGGGTGGACAAAAGTGGCCCAGACCAGTTTTCCCAAGTAAAGCTATGACAAACCTAGACAGCGTATTAAAAACAAAGGCATCACTTTGCTAAAAAAATAGTCTGTATAGCCAAAGTTATGGTTTTTCCAGTAGCTGTGTATGGATGTGAGAGCTGGACAATAAAGAAGGCTGAGCACCGAAAAATCCATGTTTTCGAAATGTGAGGCTGGGAAAACTCTTGAGAGTCCCTTGGACAGCAAGGAGATCAAAACAGTCCATCCTAAAGGAAATCAACCCTGAATAGTCACTGGAAAAACTGATGCTGAAGCTGAAGCTCCAATAATTTGGCCACCTGATGAGAAGAGCCGACTCATTGGAAAAGACACTGATGCTGGGAAAGATTGAAAGCAAGAGGAGAAGAGGGTGGCAGAGCATGAGATGGTTGGATGGCATCACCGACTCAATGGACGTGAGTTTGAGCAAATTCTGGGAGATAGTGAAGGACAGGGAAGCCTGGTGTACTGCAGTCCATGGGGTATCAAAGAGTCAGACACAACTTACTGACTGAACAACAGTAATAAGAACTTCAGGTAGGTATAAGCCCCAGGGATCCCAGCTCACTGGGAGCCTGGGGGAGGATATAGACCAGGTTTCCCTGTAGCCTGCTCTGACTCTGCAGGGGTCCCCAACCACGGGGGACGTGCCAGGGTCATCCAGCCTCATTCAGACCAGAGTCTTGGCCAGGAGTGACTTGGGGAACTGATATGTCATGCTGGGAGGGCCCACAAGTCAGAACAGTCAGCAGGAGAGGGAGACAGATCAGTGAAAGATGGGCCTGCTTTCAGGCACCTGGGGTCTGTGAGCAAACCCCACCTCCATCTGCTCGGTTTCACCTTCAGAAAGGACACCGCTTCTGGGCACGGTGATGGGCATCTCTTCCCCGTGCTGCCATGCCCAAGCCTTGCCACTCTTTTCCAGGCCTGTGGCAGAGCGGCCTGGCGGCCCACACTGGGCAGGATGGGCTCCAGAAAGCAGGATGTAGCTGCATTTCTTGAAGGGTTTGGGGAAGGGCTGGCAGGGCCCCTACTAGCTTTCAAGACTCCATCAGAATGAAGACAGCCTATCCTGCGTTCTAGATGACACTGGGTCCTAGGAGAGGCTGGGGAAGGCCACTTTCGCCTCACTTTGATCTCTATTCCGCAGTCAGGGAAATAAAGACCATGCGGATGGGGATCGTCTGACTCCAGGCTTGGTTCCCAAATATCATCCCTCCTCTGGGTGAGGTGAGCAGGGCAGCAGAGGGTCTGGAGCAGGAGGGGGGTGAAGGAGGAGGAAGGGGAGGAGGGAGAGGGAAGAGTCCTTCCGCAGAGGCATCTCATTAGTGAGGCTGGCCTGGGCGGCTGAAAGGGTTTCTGGTGAACACTAGTCCAGTGAAGCAAGGGCACAATATCACTCACTCCCCAGCCCCCTGACTGCCTCCACCAAAGTGGGTTGGATATTCTAGTCCAAAACCTAAATTGCCTCCTTTTGTCCAAACCTACTTTGTCCTGAGTTCCTTAGCTTGGTTAAAGCTACCCTTGTGGTACGTGCTAAGTTGCTTTGGTCGTGCCCGACTTTGTGACTCCATGGATTGTAGCCCACCAGGTTCCTCTGTCCATGGGATTCTCCAGGCAAGAACACTGGAGTGGGTTGCCATTTCTTCCTCCAGGAGATCTTCCTGACCCAGGGATTGAACCTGCATCTCTTAGGTCTCCTGCATTGGCAGGCAGGTTCTTTACCATGAGCGCCACCTGGGAAGCTCGATGCCACTCCCAACTACCTAGAAATCTGGGGCTCAGCTGCCCTCTTGGTACCCCTCCCAAACCCCATCAGTCTCTGGTCTCAGCCGGTTATCCCCCTACCCCATCTCCCCAGCTCCGCTCCTCTCCCCTCTGTCTCCACTCTGGAGGCTGAAGTCTCCCTGCCTCTAGCTGCTCCTCTCCTCCTGGCACAGTTGCTTTAAATCCCACATCTGAAGGTGCCCAGCAGCAAGTCCAAATGTGACCTTTCCCAAGTGCCGTCATCTTTTCAGCCCACTCTCCTACCCGCCGACACCCACACCTTGGGCAGGGTGTCGTCACTTGGAATGGCTCCCTGTCCTGGTGTGGTACCTAGCTCCCTCCCCAGCCCCATGAAGGGTGGCCAAGTGTGGGGTCCCGGTATCTTATACCCTCCACCCCAGCTCTGCACCCCATGCCCCATGATTTCTCCTTTCAGGCCACTGCCTGCCCCCAGGCCTGCTTAAGCAAACACAATCAGGGGGTCAGGAGAACTTGGGGTCCTCTGGGACTCTCAGGGAAGATCCGGCCAGTCCTTCACTTGGACAGACCTACAGAGAAGAGCTCCTGGTTGTTGTGCAAAGCCTGATTGCTCACAATGGAACTGTCCTCAGCTCCCCTCCCTTCCCCACCCCCCCACCCAACACAATCCTCACACTGACCCCTCTATTCCTGCCGGTCCTTCTGGAGGAAAGCCAGACACAGACACTCAAAGCCAGTTCCCATGGCAGACCTTTTTTTTCCTGTTCTCAAGACAAATAATTAACTTCAGACTCCCAGATTCCAGGGCAGCCTCTCCCCCACCGCTGCCTGCAGGAATTCCTCCCTAGGCCAGAGCAGGAAGCCCCCTCCTGCTCCGGGACCCCAGAAACCCATGCCATAGCCTCGGTCCTGCCGCCACCACGCTGGCTCCTCCACCGACGGGGAGGACTCAGGCTGGCGGGAGAGGCAAACACACCCCAAGGCAAGGCCCCAGGAGGCAGTCCTCCTCCAGGCCCAGCTGTTCTCTCAGACTGGGCTGAGCCAGAGGTAAGGTCCCACCTGGCTGCCCCCAAGCCCTCAGCACCCCAACTTACCTCTGCTGGTCCCCGGGGCCAGTGTCCGGCTCGTGAGCTGCAGAATGAGGGACAGCAGGACGGCCGCGGCCCTGGCCATGCTCGGCCCGCCTTGCTGACTGTGGTCTTGGCTCAGCACGCACTGGGAGGGGGGGTGGGGACACACCAGGCCGCCTCCCACCCAGCCTTTGTTCAGGGAGGGCTTCTGGTGTCTGTCATCCGGGCCTGTGGCGCCTGCCTCCCTGCTGGCACCTCCACCTGGGGCCCCCAGGCCCCATCCTGACCCCAGCCCTGGCTCAGAGGTGCAGGAGAGTGCCTGGGGGGGGGGGGGCCGGAAGCTGGAAGCAAGTGGGGGGCGACTTCTCCTGCATAGGGTCCAGGAGCCAGCCCTAAAAAAAAAAACCAAACGCACAAATTCTTCACTCTCGGGCTCTGGGACTGCTGGTCTCCCTGCCCCTTGGGTCACTCTGCCACCTGGGGTTCCCTTCTTCACCTGTGCATAGGAGAAGCAAATGGAGCTGGGTTCAAATCCCGGCTCAGCCAATTCCACTTGCCCCTAGGCCTCTCACTTCGTGCCTCAGTTTCCCTATTTGTAAACTGGTCATAATATCTACTTTATAGACTTGCAGTGAGGACTAAGCGAGACTATGGAGATAAGGAATGCAGGGTAGGGTAGTGGCTGGCGCAGACTAAGTGCTCAGTAAACAAATGAAAACAAGCAGTGATGCTCCAGGTGTCCAAAGTCAAGGACTCTTGGTTTCCCCCTCCTCCTCTCTCCACCTCTGCATTTCTTTCCTGGACTCTATCCGCCACCCCCATCCACCCTGATAGCCCCAGGCTGGGCCCCAAATGCCGAGACTTTCCTTTCCCAGCCCATTTCCAGATCTTGGGCTCAGGCCTGGCCTGGGGAGGGGGGCGTTGTGTGTCCAGGCAGGGGGCCGGGCTAGGCCCTGGGCTCTGCAGGGGGAGGGGCCAAGGGGAGGAAGTGAGAGACGCTGGTCACGTGGACTGCAAGCCTGGGAAACTCCTCGGTGCAGCTGGGAAGCAGGGGAGGTGGGGATGGGCCCCAGCTTACGGCCCCAGGGACATGGAGGGTGGAGCCACGAATCCCGACACAGCAGTCTCCCCACTCCCCTGGTCCGCCAGCCACAAAGGTCAGAAAACCAGAGCTCCCCACCGTCGGCCCAGGACAGGGCTAAATGTCCCTCTAGCCCACTCGCCAAGCTCCATAAGGGAAAGGTGTGTCTCCCCCCTCACCCAACCCCCCACCCCGAGTGTGGACCCCTGAAAGGTCCCCAGCAGTTGGCAGCAGGGGGCAGGGAGGGCAGCTATGGGTCAGTAGTGAGACCTGGCCTGGCTAAGCCTGGAGCCAGGCTCCCAGGAGCAGAAGAGCACCAGGGCCAGCTGGCTGGAAGAGGAACAAGGCAGTGGCAACTGTGTTCCCACCAGGGTTAAGCAAAGTGATGTCTTTCAGAAGCAGGGCCCCAGGAGGCTGGGTGGAGGAGAGGCTAAGAGCAGACTCCAGGTCAGTCCAGAGTCTGATGCTCTCTGCTATGACCTCAGGCAAGTCGTTTAACTTTCAGTGGCTACTTTTTCTTCTCCGTGGCTCTAACGGCACCCACCTCATTGGCGTGTGAGGGTTAGCAAGCTAACGGCTGGAAAGGCCTGGAACATAGGCATTAGGTCTTATCACTTCTCTTCTGGGATGTTGGTCACCCCATTATTCCCACTTTACAGATGAGGAATCTGAGAAGTCAGGTTAGCTGTGAAGTCAGCTGAGAAGTCAGGTAAGTCACCCTGGGAGTAAACCATGGAGTCTGGATTCAATGCCAGGCCCTTGGGGCCCCAGGGCCCATACTCCATATGGGCCCAAGCACCCACCCCTGGCCACCCCAGCTCCCAGCTGCTTCCTGCTCTGGCCAACCCCCACACCCTTGCCCTCCCACCATGCCCACTCCAGCCCCTCCGTCCTCTGTCAGAGCACCTGAGTATCGCTGGAGAACATTCCAGCCCTTGGGTGACTAGATTCACTTCAAATTCATGTTTACAAACTTCAATGGACATTAAACACCGTCAGAAATTCTATTACAGTTTCCCGGTAAGGGGACTCCCTGGTGGTCCAGCGGTTAGGACTCCATGCTTCCATTACAGGGAGCCTAGGTTCGATCCCTGGTTAGGGAACAAAGATCCAACATGCTGTGCAATGAGGCCAAAAATTAAAAAAAAAAAAAAATCCCTGGTAAATCCAATCTCCTGTTCCCAAAGAGGAGCATTTCATACCCTTGCCTTCCTTCCTAAATGTTTCAGTGGCCCCACCCTTATCCGTTATATGATTTTGGCAAGTTATCAAACCTTTCTCAGCCCCGGGTCCCTCCTCTGTGAAGTAGGGGTAATAATAGTACCTCCCTTGTGATTCTTATAAGGGCTGTCTTAGCCTGGGTTCCCTGAAAACAGCCTGAGACAAAGGCTTACATGTAGGTTTATTTTGGAATATGATCCCAGGGAGCAGGAATGAGGGGAGGGAAGGATGGAAAGCTGATACAAGACCGCCTTGTGGAGGAGCTGATCACTGTGTTGGGCATGTGTGTCCAATCCCATGGGTCCATCTGTATGAAAACAGCTCAGCCGGAAAGAGGAAACACTTTTCCCCTGAGTTATCCCCGCAGGGCAGTCACTGCTCCCAGTTAGGCATGAACAAGTGTTCAAGTGGGCTCCCGAGGTGTCCAGCGCCGTGCAACATGGAAGTTCCAGAGCAAGATGGGAGTGATTAACAGCTGGGGTCTGAAGCGAGACGCTGCCAGGATGTGTGTTTGCAGAGCTGCGTGCTTCACAGAATCGATTAAGGTGCAGGTGAGTTGGAGAAGACTCTTTAAAAGTCCCTTGGACTGCAAGGAGATCCAACCAGCCCATCCTAAAGGAAATCAGTCCTGAATATTCATAGGAAGGACTGATACTGAAGCTGAAATTCCAATACTTTGGCCACCTGATTCGAAGAGCTGACTCCTTGGAAAAGACCCTGATGCTGGGAAAGATTGAAGGCAGGAGGAGAAGGGGACGACAGAGGATGAGATGGTTGGATGGCATCACTGACTCAATGGACATGAGTTTGAGTAAACTCTGGGAATTGGCGATGGACAGGGAAGCCTGGCGTGTTGCAGTCCATGGGATCGCAGAGAGTCGGACATGACTGAGTGACTGAATTGAACTGAAAGAATTCGCAGAAGAGGTGTCCAACAAATGAGACAATGCCTGTAGAAGTCTTTCTAAGTACTCGGCACATGTTAAGCACCTAAAGCATATTATTATTTTTATTGACATCATTATCATCTTCTGCTGAAGCCCAACCTGAAAAGCTAATATAAGTGTTCTTTGTCTGCCACAGAAGGTACAGAAACTTCTGGAAAAGTCACTGTATGAAATAAAAACCCAGGAAAGAGTGTTGTTTGGGAGAGGCAGTTGAGTTTCAACCACGACTGATCATAGCTTCTTGGCGCCAGGTATTGAGCCAGATACAGGAATACAGGGATGAACAAATCAGGAAGAGCAATGGGCAGAACGCCCTGGGCCAGGCCAAGGGATGCGGGACATGGCCCCTGGCAGAGGGAGGGGCATGAACACAGGACCCTAGGTGCACGCAAATGTCAGGCTTGGAATAAAGGGTTCATATTTCTCTGCTCAGCTAGTGGAACCAGATGCCACCATCCTCACCAAAAACCAATGCTTTCTTGTTTTCTTTAGCCAGGAACTTTCTGGCTAGAGAAACAAGGAATAACTCTGGCCCAGGCTTGAGTCCTTACTTGACAGGGTGTCCCCACATCTGGAGGGGCGTTTGGGACTAGGCGGAGCTTGTGGGCACAGTAGCGTGTGTAGCTCACTAAGGCAGCAGAAGGGCTCCGGGTCTAGAGTCAGTGAGTCCTGAGTTCAAATCCTGCTCCACCACTTACTGTCTGTGCTAAGTGATCTCCATTTCTACCTCTTCCATTCATCCTCCCCCTCCACGCCTTACAGACTGCTTCACGCTGGCTTTCATGCCCTCTGTCTTCCTGCTGGGTCAGCCAAAGAGAGGCACAGGCAGGACCTGAGGGCAGGAGAGGAGAGTGGTTGGGCTATTTCTTCCTGGCCTCCTGCTCACCACACTATTCCTGCCCCTTATCTGCTCAGAGGGTGGCAGTGGATCCCTGCTAACAAGTTCCTGGCCTTCAGCATCCCTGGTGATTCTTGTAACCATGTCTAAAGACCCGTCTTAAAGAAGACCTGTCTTAAAGAAGACCTGTCTTAAAGAAGACCTGTCTTTAAGAAGGGACCTTCTTAAAGTTGTCTTTAGCTAACCCCTTTGGAGGGGAATTCTCTTTTCTCCTGGGCCTTTAGCCTATATGCTAACCTTACCACATATACTCTACCTCCCTAAGCCAAAATCTTTCATCTGTAATGTAATACGTGCATACGAGTGTTCAGTTGTGTTTGACTCTTTGGAACCCCATGGACTATAGCCTGCCAGCCTCCGCTGTTCTTGGAATTCTCCAGGCAAGAATACTGGAGTGGTTTGCCATTTTCTACTCCAGGGGATGTTCTGGACCCAGGGATTGAACCCACGTCTCTTGCATATCCTACATTGGCAGGCAGATTCTTACCGCTGAGCCACCTGGAAGCCCCTTCATCTGTAAAAGGAAGTAATAACCACTGCTGTAGGTTGGGAGAGTCCAATGAGGCAATGTACATGTGATGTGTGCCTGACACATGTGTGGCACCTGGTACACAAAAGAAACCAACATAAGTTACTTTCTGTTCCTCCCCTCCTTCAGATTGTATGACAAGAGCAGCAGGTTGGTTTTCCTCTGGATTTGGTGGCTGGAAGCAAAAGGTTGCTGTAAGGAGTGAAGGAGATAAGGAGAAGCAAAATTGTTAAATTTTGTACTTAATGCCTTTCAAATCCGGGGCTTCCCTGGTGGCTCAGTGGTAAAGAGCTAATAGTCCACCTGCTAATGCAGGAGACTCGGGTTTGATCCCTGGCTCGGAAAGATCCCCTGGAGAAGGGAAATGGCAACCTACTCCAGTGTTCTTGCCTGGGAAATCCCATGGACAGAGGAGCCTGGCGGCTATAGTCTAGGGAGTCGCAAAAGAGTTGGACACAACTTATTGACTAAAAGACAGCAACCTTTCAAACCACGCCAGTTGTAACAAATGAAGTAAGCCAGCACAATGTTATAAAGGCAAAGTGCATCATGACACCTGCTTCAGCCCTTCCTTGCTTATCACTCCCCCCCAACGTGACCAATGGTAACAAGGTCTGTTGTTCCACACCCATCCCCTGGCCCACACGACCACGTGCAAGCCTGTGAGCAACGCATGGTATCGTTCAGGTGTGGTGCTAGGGAACGGGCCATGCAGGATCCCATCCCCCTACACCATCTGCCCCTGCAAGTCACCCACTCACCCCTGAAGCTCCTCTCTTGGTGGTTCCTGTCTCCATCTCCCTATTTACCGAGGACCCTCTCTCCCCACTCACAACATCATGTTCACCCCAGGCGGCGGTTACCCTGACTGACTGAGCGATGTTTATCACAGATCTGATTCTAATTCCACAGCTGTATCCCACAGCTGGCCACCCCTCCGCCTGATTCAGAATAACTAGGCCGCCAGTCCCTTTCAGAAAGGACTTCTTCTGCCCCTTAAAATGCCTGCAGGGGTCCATCTCACTGTGTTTCAGGGACTACGCCAAACTGCAGCATGCCTACTCAAGTACCAATGTCAGTCCACATACTTGACCATCACTGCTCACAGGTTAATAGCAGAGTTGGAACTCAGTGCTTCCTTGTTGGATGGAAACTGCTGGGAATTTACGAGTGTGTGTGTTTTTCTGTTACTGTTTTTTGGTAAAGAGAGACCAGCGCAGTCAGACTGCCTATCTGAACCTTGCCACAGAGCCAGCACCTGGAGGTGGGTAGTACTGGCAGAATATTTCCAGGCGCCACACAGGGACCTCGAAGCCACAAGGTTCTCCAGCCTGGAAGGGAGCTTGCCAATCAGCCTTGGGCTAACTGGGGAAACTGGGACTTCCCCGATCTCTTTTCTGACTTTCTTTTTCACAAAGAATGATCCTTGGGGATATCATTAGGGCTTGAAGAAGCTGAGAGGGTGGGGCAAAGAGGAGAGGAAATGTGTGTGGCTTCCTGCCTGTAATTTCCTCTTCTTCCCACCCATTTCTCTTCTTCAGTGCCTCATAGTCCTGCTCTCAAGATCCCATAAAACCTCCTCTGGTGGTTCTGGGCAGCACAGCCCAATAGAACTTTCTGTGACGATGGAAATGTTCTATATCTGCCCTGTCCAATACAAGAGCCCCATGAGGCTACTGAGCCCCTAGTAGTAATGTGGCTAGTGCAACTGAGGATCTAAATCTTCAGTTTTATTTTACTCTAACTCATTTTAATACAATAGCTCTATGTAGCTAGTGGCTACGTAGCACATATTCAGACTGTAAGGCAACCTTGTGCAAATTAGTGAAAAGGAGAGCTTAAGAAGACAGCCTACTCCCTTCCATGGGCTGGGAAAGTTTTGTAATGGATCCACAATGGCAGGGATATGAATGAGGCCTCCTCAAGTTGTGCAGCGCACAGCCCCACGTGGCCGCCGTGGCTCCAGGCCCCATCCCCAAATGGCAATATAAAGAAATATAATTGAATGGTTGCCTCTTGACTTCCTTTGTGGGCAGGAAGGAAGCTGCCCAGGCAGACCTTCCCATGAAGGCTGGCCAGAAGAGAGAATTTTGCAGGAGTTTGGGCCGAGACTTGCCAGGGGCCTCTGGACACGGCCCTGACCTCACTCAGCACCATAGCACCACTCCACAGTTTTGACACAAGCAAGATCTTAGACAGGCTGAGGGAGGGGAAATGGCAGCTGTCCGTTCCAGGTCATATGAAGAGAGGGAGTCAGATGGTGAGGGGGTGGAGGCCAGTGGGTCAAAACCACAGCTGGGGCCATCTTGAGGCCCCAGATGTCTTGGCACCAAGTATGATCTCAAACTCCTACTCATCTGGGTTTTTTTGGTAACAGCTTTATTGAGATATAATTCACACACCATAAATCCACCTGTTTAAAGTGTACAATTTAAAAAAAATTTTTTTTAAATAATAAAGTGTACAATTTGATAGTTTAGTATGTTCACAGAGTTGTGCAGTCATCACTGTGATCAATTTTAGAACATTTATCAATAATAAACCCCACATCCTTTAGCATTTCCCCCACTATTTCCCACCACCATCCATACCCCAGTCCAAGGCAACCACTCAACTACATTTCTTCTCTATGTATATGCCTATTCTGGACATTTCATATAAGTAGCCCTTTGTCTGGCCTTTCATTTAGCATAATGTTTTCATAATGTATCCATTTTGTACCATGTATCTGTACTTCATTCCTTTTTATTGCCAAGTAATATTTCATTGTGTGTATGTACCATATTTTATTTATCCACTTATCAGCTGATAGACATTTGGGTTGTTTCTGCTTTTTGGCTGTTATGACTAATGTTACTGTGGATATTTGTGTGCAAGATTTTGTGAGGACAGACACCATAATTTCTCTTGGGGATATTACTGGGCATGGAATTGCTACAGCATATGGTAACTATGACTTTAACGTTTTGAGAAACTGCCAAATTGTTTTCAAAACTTGGCTGCATCATTTCACATTCCCACCAGGGCTGTGATAAGTGATAAAGTGAAAGTCGCTCAGTCATGTCCGACTCTTTGCAATCCATGGAATGTGGCCTGTCAGGCTCATCTGTCCGTGGAATTCTCCAGGCCAGAATACTGGAGTGGGTCGCCTTTCCCTTCTCTAGGGGATCTTCCCATCCCAGGGACTGAACCCAGGTCTCCCGCATTGCAGGCAGATTCTTTACCGTCTGAGCCACCAGGGAAGCCTAGTGATGTATGAGGATTTTAATTTCCCTACTTCCTTGACAGCACTTATTATCATCTGATTTTTTGGATGATAGCCATCTAGTGAATGTGAAGTGGTATTTCTTTGTGGTTTGATTTGCATTTCTCTAATGACTCATTGTGTTGAACATCTTTACATGAGCTCATTAGTCATTTATGTTTCTTCTCTGGAGAAATGTCTATTCAAGTCTTTTGCTCATTTAAAAAATCGAGTTATTTGTCTTTTTATTATTTTGTTGCAAGAGTTCTTTATATATTCTAGATACAAGTTACTTATCAGGTATATATACAGCCAATATTTTTTTCCCATACTGTGGGTCGTTTTCATTTTTTATGGTTTTTTTTTTTTGGCAGCACAAAAGTTTTTAATTTTGGTAAAGTCCAGTTTATCTGTTTTTTTCTTTTGTGGCTGAACTTTTGGTGTCATATTTAAGGAATCATTGCCTAATCTATGATTATTGTTGTTCAGTTGCTAACTCACGTCTGACTCTCCGAGACCTCAAAGACTACAGCACACCAGACTCCTTTGTCCTCTGCTATCCCCCAGAGTTTGCTCAAATTCATGTCTATTGAGTCAGTGATGCTATCTAATCATCTCATCTTCTGCCAGCCCCTTCTTCTTTTGCTTTCAATCTTTCGCAGCAGTCTTTTCCAATGAGTTAGCTCTTCACATCAGGTGGCCAAAGTACTGGAGCTTCAGCTTCAGCATCAGTCCTTCCAAGGACTATTCAGAGTTGATTTCCTTTAGGATTGACTGGTTGAATCTCCTTGCAGTCCAAGGGACTCTCTTTAGTCTTCTCCAGCACCACAATTCAAAAGTATCAATTCTTCAGCGCTCAGCCTTCCTTATGGTCCAAATCTCACGTCCGTATATGACTACTGGGAAAACCATAGCTTTGACTATAGGCAAGTGTATGGTTAGAAAAATTTATCCCTGTGCAACCCACTCCAGTATTCTTGCCTGGAGAATCCCATGGAAGGAGGAGCCTGGTAGGCTACAGTCCATGGGGTTGCAAAGTGTCAGACACAACTGAGCGACTTCACTTTCACTTTCTTGTAAGAGTTTTATAGTATTAGCTCTTCCATATAGGATTTGATCCATTTTGAATTAGTTTTTGTATATGGAATGAGTAAGGATCTGTTGTTACGTACACATATGTTTATAATTGTCACTTTTCTGATGGAATATACTTTTATCATTATAAAATGTCCATCTTTACCTTAAGTTACACTTTTTGTTTTAAAATCTATTTTGTCTGGTGATACTATAGTGCCTCCAATTTTCTTATGGTTGCTGTTTGTACAATAAAACTTTTCTCCATCCTTTTAATTTAAATCTATTCATATCTTCAGAGTATGCTTCTTATAGACAGTATTTTGCTGGATCTTGTTTTTAAATCTGATCTGATGATCTCTGCCTTTTGATTGGACTGTTTAATTCATTCACATTACTAATATAGTTGTATTTGCATTTGTGATTTTACTTGTTTTCTAAATATATCATTCCTATTTTTGTTCCTCTGTTCCTCCTAGACTGCCTCCTTTTGCATTAAGTGAATTTTTTTTTTTTTGCCATGCTGCATGGCAGGTAGGATCTTAGTTCCCCAGGTAGGGACTGAACCCATGGCCCCTGCATTGGAAGCATGGAGTCTTAACCACTGGACTACCAGGCAAGTTACAAGTCAGTATTTCTTGTATATCATTTTAATTATTCCTTTAATGATTTTTTTAAAAAAACTTGTTTCTTATTTTCTTAGTGGTTATTCCAGGGCTTACCTGTGGACAGTTTACTGTCTTCCTGTCCCATCCAGGTAAGTTGTCCCTAGGAAAGGTCCTGGACAGAGCAAGTGGGCAGGAGAGCTGCCTGAAGAAAGGTGGCCTTAGAGATGGGCCACAGGCGGAAGGACTGAGCCAGGGAGACGGCCACAGGGTGGTGGCCCCAGGATACAGGCTGCAGTTGTGATGGAGCTTTGTGGGGCTGTACGACCTCAGATTTTGAGTCAGGGCAGACAGCAGCGGCAGAGGTCCACATTCACGGAAATGCGCATTCTAAGATCCAGGCAAGGCTTATTGGTAGCCCTGTAGTCAGGCTCCCCGGGTAGCTGCCCCTGAGGCTCCATCCTGCCGCTCAAATACCTCCCAGTGTGGACCCCTGAGCTGGTCCACAGTTCCCCTCGGCCCCCAGGGACCAACAGGCGGCAGGGCTCAGTGGGAATGGTGGCTACCTTCCTTTTCCCCATCAGCTACCAGCCCCGCCTCCCAGGGCACTCAGAGCACGCGCGGGTCCAAGGCCAGGCGCTGCTCCCCCCACCAGGAGGCCCGCTCTCGAGAGCATGGACTCTGCTCCACGGGTGAGCACACAGGCGCTACTCAGGGTGACAGGTCCCTCGGTTTCCACCCTGCTGCGCCTCCCCGCCCCGGCAGCACCAACGCCTGACTGAGCCCAGTGAACCCAGCCCATGTCCTTGAGAAACCCCCGATGGAGAAGGTGGGGCCTGGGGAGCAGGGTGGGGCCTGCGGAGGGAAGGCAGGCCCAGAGCAGGTTTCCAGGGAGACGGAGGAGGAGCCAGGCCTTTTATCCTGCAGGACCCTCAGGCTCCCCCTGTACCTGATGGCCCACCGCGCCCCATCCTGCCCAGCCCGTGATCTCAGCTTGTCTTGCTCAGGGTCCTCTGTAGGGCCCCAAGTAGATACTTAGGAAGCAGTCCTTCAGTTCAGTTCAGGCGCTCAGTTGTGTCCGACTCTTTGCGACCCCATGAACCACAGCACACCAGGCCTCCCTGTCCATCATCAACTCCTGGAGTCCACCCAAATCCATGTCCATTGAGTCGGTGATGCCATCCAACCATCTCATCCTCTGTCATCATCCCCTTTTCCTCCTGCCCTCAATCTTTCCCAGCATCGGGGTCTTTTCAAATGAGTCAGCTCTCCGCATCAGGTGGCCAAAGTATTGGAGTTTCAGCTTCAACATCAGTCCCTCCAGTGAATACCCAGGAATGATCTCCTTTAGGATGATGCAGTCCAAGGGACTCTCAAGAGACTTCTCCAACACCACAGTTCAAAATCATCAATTCTTCTGCGCTCAGCTTTCTTTATAGTCCAACTCTCACATCCATACACGACCACTGGAAAAACCACAGCCTTGACTAGATAGACCTTTGTTGACAAAGTAATAGCTCTGCTTTTTAATATGCTGTCTAGGTTTGTCATAACTTTCCTTCCAAGGAGAAAGCGTCTTTTAATTTCATGGCTGCAGTCACCATCTGCAGTGATTTTGGAGCCCCCAAAAATAAAGGCAGCCACTGTTTCCACTGTTTCCCCATCTATTTACCATGAAGTGATGGGACCAGATGCCCTGATCTTAGTTTTCTGAATGTTGAGCTTTAAGCCAACTTTTTCACTCTCCTCTTTCACTTTCATCAAGAGGCTCTTTAGTTCTTCTTCACTTTCTGCCATAAGGGTGGTGTCATCTGCATATCTGAGGTTATTGATATTTCTCCCAGGAATCTTGATTCCAGCTTGTGCTTCCTCTAGCCCAGCATTTCTCATGATGTACTCTGCATATAAGTTAAATAAGCAGGGTGACAATATATAGCCTTGACATATTCCTTTTCCTATTTGGAACCAGTCTGTTGTTCCATGTCCAGTTCTAACTGTTGCTTCCTGACCTGCATACAGGTTTCTCAAGAGGCAGGTCAGGTGGTCTGGTATTCCCATCTCCTTCAGAATTTTCCACAGTTTATAAACGCCTGGAAAGGTAGAAATCTTGGGGAAAAGTACCCACCTTGTTCTTATGCCGATAGAAACAGACCCTTTCCCATTCATTCTGTCACTCATTCCTTTTCCCATCTATCATTCATTCATTCAGGAACTCCCACCATGGAATAGCTAGGATGCCTGGCTGGCCCTCGGTAGAAGCCTGAGGTAACCATGGGACCAGGGTATGCCCCCAGTTTCCCCAGGAGAGTCCTCCCTTCCCAAGGGTTTTGGTTTCTCACCTCTTGCCCCCCATCCTCACCACCCTCTGCTTTTCTCTGTCCTACTTCATTCCCCAAAGCTGCTGGGCCGGTGTGACATGGGGTCCCTTGGCCTCTGAATTCTGGGTGGATTTGGCTAAGGGAAGGCATTGGAAAGAAATAGGAGGGTAGGAGGGTGGAACAGATGGAGCACCCCCTGCCAATCGCGTATGGCCATGGATCCTGGAGGGCAGCCCCTCCGTGGATGGTGACAGTTCCCTACTGACGCTCACCTTGGGGGCCTGGAAGTTTCACAGTGGCTTTGTCAATCCTGTTTGTGCATGCTAAGTTGCTTCAGTCATGTCTGACCCTGCGACCCCACAGATTGTAACACACCAGGCTCCTCTGTCCATGGGATTCTCCAGGCAAGAATACTGGAGTGGGTTGCCATGCCCTCCTCCAGGGGAGCCTTCCAACGCAAGGATCAAACCTGCCTCTCTATGTCTCCTGCATTGGCAGGCATGTTCTTTACTACTAGCGCCACCTGGGAAGCCCAATCTTGTTCACATCTCTGCAAATATTCTAAACTTGCTTCCATTTAATTTCACCTGCATCCTGTCACAATCTTGCCTCATATGCCTCCTATCTGGAGCTGCCCACACTGAGGTGGCCCCTTTTTCTGAGTCCCTGGGGCAGTCGGGAGGCCTGTGAGAAGTCATCAAACCCCAGAGGCAGTACTCAGCTTCCTGAGAGAGGGAGGAAGTCAGGAGAGGTGCCGCAGGACAAGCGGGGGAAGGAAGGAAGAGCGGAAGAGCCAGGCAGGGGGAGGAAGAAATGGAGAGGGTCAGGGCAATCACCACCCCAGCGTCTGCAATGAGCCTGTTCTTTTACTTTTCTTTTTAAAATTATTTAGGATTTTTATCTGAGACTTGCTGAAAGAGTTCTTTAAGGCTTATTTACCATATATAGGTCTTTTGCTTCCATGAAAGGAAAGATACAAGCTAAATACATTTCTTAAGCTATTCCTATCCCTAAAACTTCTTTTTAAAAAATATTTATTTTTATTTATTTGGCTGTGCTGGATCTTAGTTGCCACACGCAGGATCTTTCGTTGCAGCATGCAAAGTCTTGTGACATGTGGGAGCCAGTTCTCTGATCAGGGATTAAACCCGAGACTCCTGCACTGGGAGCACGGGGTCTTAGCCACTGGACCCCCAGGGAAATCTCTATTCCTAAAACTTCTTGACATGTAGAATTTGGGTTTTCTGAGTGCCCTTTTTATTTATTTTTAATGCCCCACACACAGTGAAAACTTTTTAGTGTACAGTTCTGAGTTTTGGCATATGCAGAGGGTTGTATAACTATCAACACCATCAGATCAGGATAGAGAACCCTTCCCATCACTTCATACTGCCCCCCCTTGGTGGTCAGCCCCCCCCCCCCACAGTCCCCCATCCACCCACCCAGCTCTGTTCTGTGACCCTACACCTTCTCCTGGGCCTGTTTCTTACGGTGAGGCAGCTGGGGAGTGGGCAGCCTTTCTCAGGGGCCATGAGCATGCCCCAGCACACACAGGCCACATTGTCTGTAGAGACAACCCCCCGGGGCCTCAGCGTGAGGAAGGAGGCCCCTAGCAGCCAGCTCCCTCTCCTCTCCCAGTGGAGAGCATGTTGGATGGGCGGCTGGAGGTGGGGGGATAGCCCCAGCGTGCTCTGGGCTGGCAGAGGGTGGGATCTGCCTGCCTCCCTGGCTCTGCCTACCCCAGGTACTCAGCGAGGACAGCTGGCTGTAGTGAGGCAGCCACCCAGAACCAGCAGAACACAGGATGTGCTCTGGGGAGTAGCTGCTGCGATGTTTAAATTATCATCACTTCTTCTGCTGTGTGCCAGGCACTGGGCTAGACAACCCGATCCCCCAATCCGCCTACTGAATAGCAGTTCTTTGCTGACAGTAGGGTGTTAAGCCCCTTTACAAACAAGGACAGTGAGACTCAGGGAGGCTGAATGCTTTGCCCAAGATCAGACAGCTGAGACCTGACTTCAAGGTCTGTCTGACTCTAAAGTGATCAAAGATCACTCATAGTCAGGTTCAAATCCCAGTGCCTCGTTTTACTAGTTGCTGTGTGCCTTTGGGGAAATTGCCTAACCTTTCTGAACTTCGGTGTCTTCATCTGTAAAATGAAGATAGTACATATCCCTGCCTTGCACAGTTGTTATGAGAATCAAATGTGACCTGTGTTTGGTGGATAGTGGGTTACACATTAAATACTGTCATGGGTTGAATTGTGTCCTCCCCACAAATCCACTTGTTAAAGTCCTAACTGCCAGTACCTCTGAATGTGACCTTATTTAGAGATACGGTCTTCACAGATGTAACTAGTTAAGATGGGGTCATTAGGGTGGGTGCAAATCCAGTATGACTGGTGTCCTTATAAAAAAAAGGGAATTGGAACACAGAGACATGGACACAAGGAGACAAACATGTGAAGATGAAGGCAGAGATCATGGTGATGCTTCTTCAAGCCAAGGAACACTAAAGATAAGGCTAAGAATACAAAGAAGTTGAGCAACTTGTTCAGATTCCAAAGGTTGGCAAGTTGCTCAGTTTGCTTCTTTGCAAATGCGGCACGTAAAGATTATGCCCACCTACCTCATGGTGGCTGGTGTGACAGTTAAATGCAATAATGTATGAAAAGTGCTTAGTGGTGTCCTGCATGTCTTGGGGGTTCATAGCATTACCTGGTTGTGGCAAAGAATCCACTTGCCAATGCAGGAAATGTAAGAGACTCAGGTTCAATCCCTGGGTCAGGAAGGTCCCCTGGAGGAGGGTATGGCAACCCACCTCAGTATTCTTGCCTGGAGAATCCCATGGACAGAGGAACCTGGCAGGTTATGGTCCGCAGGGCTTCAAAGAGTCGGATCTGACTGAAGAGCCTAGCACGCACACATGCACACACATGAGCTCCTCCACCCAGCCCAGCGTGCGGTTTGCCCTCCCCAGAACACCACGTCCCTTTCCAATAGGACCTTCGCTCACCAGGCTGGCGGGGCTTCTCCTGGTTCTTCCCCATCGCTTGGGATGGGCTGTCCCTCTGCAAGAGGCCCGCCATTTACTCTCTCTCTCCTGACCCCCGTGACCCTGAACTACGATGAGGAGGCCGGACTGAGCACACTTGCTCTCTGGATGGCCGAGTTCCAGATGGACCCAGGATCCTCGGGCTCACTGCCCTCTTGCACAGTCCTTTTGGGCATCCCTGTGACCTGTTACTGCCATCAAAGCCTCTTCAGTGTGTGGAGGGGTGATGAGGAAGCCTCCGTAAGCTCTTTTCTACCTGAGCAGATGCCTCTTTCTTGTTCCTGTCCTGGGAGTCGCTGATGGGCCTGGACAAGCTGTCAGGCCGTGTCGGCTTCCCTGCAGCTTTGGAAGTGCTGCTCTGGAAGAAAGGGAGGAGGATAGGCTGGAAGAAGTAGGGGAGACCGGTCCGCAGACTGACACAGATCAGCAGAGACTCCTGGCTCCTGCATGCCCACCAGTGTCCTTATGCGCCCAGTCTGCCTGGCACAGGGTCCTGGGTGGGCATCAGAGTGCCAGCTGGCTCCCGACTTGGAAAACTGTGAAACACTGAGATTCCAGGATGCCTGGTAAGGTACCAGATGCCTGGTAAGAACTCCCTCTGGACTCCTCTCCAGTGAGGCCTAACCCACTCCACTTCTCTGGAAGGAGTGGTCCTGCCCTAGGAGAGCTCCCCCACTCTGGAGTCCTTCAGCCTTCAGGGCTCTCTGCTTTCTTGACTTTCTGCCTGCAGCATCAGAGGCCAGAGACGCAGCAGACCAGCCTGGGGGTTCCCCATCTGGGCCCCCAGGCCTGATTCCTACAGGGTCATAGCTCTGGCCCAAGGGTACCTGGCTGGGAAGAACCAAACACCTGTACCCAAGCTCTGTTGGCTCCCAGCCCCCCAGGAGCTTCTTGCCCTGCCTTCACTACACATGTTATGTTGCTCGTGCCACGACCCCCAGCCAGCCCACCCCTTAGGAGGCCAGAGGGACAGCCCGGACATCCCCTTCCCACGATGAAGTGCTGAGAGGCCACGTGGGACAAATATCCTACCCCTGCCCCCTCCCATAGTCTCACACGCCAGCTCCTCTGGATCAGAGAGTGCCTCCTCTGCACTCCCAGAGCCGTTCTGGCTGTCCCTTCCCATCCAGGGTGGCTCTGGCCTCATTCCACCACCCTGAGATCCAGATGTGAGCTGAGAAGAGGCCCCCTGTGTCCTTGGGCTGACGCTGCCATCCTGGACACAGCTGAGCACCCCGCCCCCCAACTTAGAGGGACAATAGTCCCAGCTGCATGGGGTTCCTGAGCCCTGGTTATAAGCTTCAGGGACTTGAGATGAACCTGGCTGAGAAGCCACAGGGCCTCCTGCTTCCCACATCGATGATGGGTGGTCCTCATGCATCTAGATGGGAACCCTCTCTCTGGTGGGGACACCTATGAATTCTAGGCTTCGGCCAAGTCTGCTTGGGACAAGCAGGAACACTGAAGTCTACAGCTGGTTCCTGTGGGACTGGGGTGGCCTCCATACCCACAAAGCAGGGACTCAGCCATTCCCACTGCCAGAGCCCTGGAAGCCTGCGGTTTCCAGGTTGGACTTCCTTCTCTTTCTTTTCCTCCTTGTCCAAGAGCTGCATGCTCTAAAGTGAGTCCTTCAGACCGGCAGGAAGGATGGAGGCCCTGGCCCCTTCTTGGACACAGCCCAGGAGAGGGGAGGGAAGTGGTTGGAGCGAAGCACTGAACTAAGCAGATTTTAGGAGTGTCTGAATCAGACCAAGGGCAGATGGGAGGAAGGGGTGTGAGGATGAGGATCTGGGCGAAAGGCGTCCTCGTGTCTCAGTGGGGCACATGATACAAGGCGGGGGACAGTCGGCAGAAGGACCAATGACGACTGCACCAAGAGGCAGGGCAGGGGGCAGGCAGCGTGGGGTGGAGGAGGACACTAAGACACCGAGCTGAGCTAGGAGCGATTGCCGGGACATTTATTTACAGCGGATGGGGAGAAACTCAAGCAATAGTGAAATCTCGGGATCTGAGAGTTGAAGTGAGAAAGAGATGCTGAGATTGGAGTTTCTGAGGCATACCTGAGGATTTCAGGGACTCCTGGAGCTGTGGGTTCAAGGTCCAGAGCAGAATCCATGGGCAAAGGGTGGGAGCTAGACTGCTGAGGATTAGGGAAAGGAGAAGGACAGACCATGGAGACAAAGGGAAATAGCATTGGTTCTCTGTGGGCCTGGGGATGGATAAGGGCAGTCGCGGAGCTTCCTGGGACTCAGGCCATTTGAAGAAAGGGTGCAGATTTGGGAGAGGGGGGACGTGAGGTCGAGAGGCGTCTGTGTGACAGTGCTGCCCGTGTGGGGGACTTCCAGCTAACCCCTCAGAGTGCTCCGAGGAGGATGGTTTAGTAAGAAAGGGGAAGGAAGCCCCAGTTGTGGTGTCCTGGGCCACAGTGATGCTTTCAGATACGGTATCATGTCCTCTGCAGGCAGGAGCCAGCGTGGCAGCATGAAGCCCTCGGTCAGGCCACGTGGCGCCTCTGCTCAGCCTGTGCAGCGACCATGGGGCACTCTTGGCCCGGGTCTGCTACTGAGGCACTGACTGTCTGTTTGGCTCCACAGAACGGAAGCTCCAGGAGGGCAGGGGAATTTAGACCGAGCTGCCTTTGATCGGCCACTTTCAGCTGGTGCAGCTGAAGTTCTGACTGTGACTCTGCGGTTATCGTTCTCACACTACGGGCAGGACTTGGGGGTCCTCGGAGTCTGAGGTTTGCCCAGGATCAGACCATTCCTGAGGGGAGAGCCAGGGTGTGTCTTGGGCCAGCTGGATCCCAGAGCCCAGTGTCTCACCAATAAGTTCCCAGAAATGGGGGTGAATATCTAAGGGCCAGGCCGCCACAAGGAAGCCTGACAGCCCAGACTGAGGGGCCAGGTCTCCTGGAGGGGAGGTGTGGGGGGCGGGTCCCGGGCCTGTGTTGAGGGGACGGGTCTAGAGTCGGGAGGGGGCCTTGTCCGGCTGCCTGCAGGACCTCTAAGTTCTCTCCCCACCACTCACACTGGGCTTTCGGTTCCCTTTGGTGGTGTGGCTCCCCCCACCCCCAACCCCTGCACATACACACACACACCATGGCTTCAACCGGAATCAGGCCTCTCACCACACCCTCACTCTGATGCCCCAACCAGGGGAAGTGGGGGCAGGGGCTGTCTCACCGTTGGAAATGAGAGGCGTGGACACACATCTCTGCCGAGGCTCCCGGGGCTGTGGAGGCCACGTCTTCTGGTTCCCTGTGCGTCTCGGCCCCACTGCGGGGGAACTTGGAGTGATCACATGGGGTCACTGATGCAGTCTCACTTCCCCTTTGCTTGAGCCTCACCATAAGACAGCATCCAGAAGCAAGGGGACCCTTCAATTTTGGAAGAGCCTGAGAGATGCTCTCTGTCCCCACCCCTTCTTCCTGATGCCGTGTCTCTGGCCCAGAGTGCTTCTTGGTTCAGGGTCTCCCGAACCTGGGGAAGGCAGGACCCAAGGGGTGTGGGCATAGCCCCTGGCCCTGGAGCTTCATGCCAATGCTGCGATCTCAATAGTACCATCACCTCCCCTTTTACTGCAGGAAACGAGATTCACAGGACCTGCCTAAGGTCCCTGAACTTGAACACAGCAGAAGTGGATGCCAGCTCAAGGGCAGTGCCCCTGCTTCTACACACAGCCTCCAGAGGATTCTTTTTTTTAAACTTATTTGGCTGTGCCAGGGCTTAGGTGCAGCAGATGGGATCCACATCCCTGACCAGGGATTGAACCCAGGCCCCCTGCATTGGGAGCACACAGCCTTAGCCACGGTACCACCAGGGAAATCCCCCAAATGGCTTTAGATAAAGTTCAGAGGCTCTTAGGGTGGGGGTCCTCACCTGAGGACTGGGGATAGTGGTGGGGGCGGGCAGGGTGCAGGATCCTAGTCTTAGTCTCCCTTAGACTGTGGTGGGGGGTGCATTTAGCAATAAAAGAAGACTCTTCTTGACGATCATTCCAGATACATTTTCTAGTCCAACATAGAATACTTCCTATTTAGTATGACTCACCTCCAGTGAAGAAGGTTTGTATTTTGGGGGGAACTATTTTCAATTGAAATAGCAGTTTCACTTTTAAAGAAAGAAATACAGAACGATCTCCCTATCCTCATTTTCTGCATTCACACTTTAAATCTTAAAAATCTTAAATAGTGAAATATTCAGCAGATACAAATAATACAATACTTATATAAAATTATATTTCTATTTTATGTTAGGGCTACAAGAGTGGAGGAGAAGGAGAGAAATGCAAGAGAGGAGAAAAAGGACAACACATAATGAGCAATGATACAGATCAGGGGTGAAGATTAACCCAGGTATTTCTACAGAGATGGAGGCGGGAAGGGAAGGTCAAAGTTCTGATTCATCAACTAACTGCTACCCCTGTGTTTGTTAAAAACATAGGCGCTAAACTTTAAAGGGCAAAGAGTACTTTCTAGAACTTACGTATTTTAGTTTCTACCTAAGATTTAATCGATTGACGTAAATTTCCTTCATATAAAAATTTTTTTGATTAAAAGTTACTATAGAAAATAGGAGATGAAAAGACAGGCGTGGTTCCTGAGTAAGCTGATTCTAGTGGAAATCAGACATTAAACTCCTAAGTGAAAACCAGTGAAGATAACCCTCAGGGTCTGGGAACCCTACCCAGGAGACAAAGTCAAGGTAAACTTTTCAAAGGAGGTGATGCTGAAACAAAATTTGAAGAGGAGCAGGAGTTCCCAAGCGAAGAATGCTCCAGGGGAGGGAACTGGACAGTGTGAGGGTTGCGACCAGCGAGCAAAGCCTGCCTGTGGAGCCAAAAAAACGTTCAGACTGGCAGACGGATGGTCAAGGTAGGGGTACGTGAAGAGGTGGGACAAGAGACCAAGGCGCTGGCCCACAGAGGTCCCCAAGGCGATCAGGGAGGGGGAGCAGGGGCAGGCAGGTGCGAAGGTTAAGGATTGGAAAGAAACAAGAGTAGCCTGAGCATCCCTGTCTGTAGGCACCTCGTGGAGCGAGTGTCTGAGTCTGAATGCCAGTGGCTGGGGACTGGGCGGCCCTCGGAAGGGTTCGCGGGCGCGTGGGGCGAGGGCCAGGCGCTACCAGTGCCCCCACCGCGCTCCTACATGGCTCGGCTGACCGCCAGTGTCCGCTCCGATCTAGAGCTCCCGGAGGGACAGGCTAGGAAGTTCCCGGGCCCAGCCGATCACCATGGCAGGGTGGGGTGGGGGGCTGAGGTTGTGGAACGACTCTTGTCGCCTCCAGATTTCTGAAGGAGCCCAGCAGTCCGTCCAGGCCACCGCACTGGCGCGCGTCTCCGCCAGGCCCTGAGCTGCAGGGGAACCAGCCTGGCCCGAGGCTCGGCCCCGTCCCTCGGTCGCTGCGTCTGCGCGGGGACCCCAGGGTGGCTCTGCGGGGCAGGGCGGGGCGCTGCCGGCGCACCGAGGCTGGGCGGCCGCGGCCCAGGGGCGGGGGCGGGTGATGCGGAAGTGGCGAGCGGGCGGGCGGACCCGCGCGGCTCCAGGACAGCGCGGCTCGGCCCCACCGCCTGGCCGAGGCTCCCGGGCGCAGCCACGCGGGCTCACAGCAGACAGGTAGGTCCCGGCGGCCGCGCGCTCCTCTCCGCGCCCGCGGGGCACCTGCTGGCGGCGGGCTGGGCACTGAAGCGGGCGGGCGGGAGGGGTCAGCGTCCGGCTCTTCCAGGTGCCCGAGCTCGGGGTGGGGGAAGCCCAAGGCAGGACGCGCCCCGCCGTGGTGGGGGGCCTCCAAGATGCCTCCTGTGTCTTGATCAGAGTGGGGTGCCCCGCACCAGCAGCCTTGGTCCAGAAGGCACCCGAGGAGCCCCGAGGCGCGGGCGGCGGAGTCCGCATCGCTGCCAGGGGCGCCAGCTCTCCAGCTTTTCTCCCTTCCTCTCGCCTTCGCGGAGGATGGGCAGCGCCCGGCTGCCATGGGATGGGCAGTGCCCGGCTTGGGCCATGGAGGGAAAGCCCCGATTCCCCCTAGAATTCTGTGCTCCCCGATCCCCCTTCACCGGGCAGCCCTCCCCTCATCCTTTCCAGAAAGAGAATGCGGTTTAAGAGGTTCATCTCTCCCTGGATCTTAAGGCCAATGGAAAGAATTCGGGCAGAGAGTGGGTAGGAAGATGGTGTCAGGCGAGGCGCCGGCTGTTCTTTTACTTGCAGCCAAGAAAAGAAGGTGCTGACCCTCCTAAGCGAGAAGTACGGACGTGATACTTCGTAGACTAGTTTCTCTACGGCCTTCCCCCGAACATCAGAAGGAAACAATCGAGAATCTAAAAGTGGAGGGAAAGTGAGACCAGTGTGACGGTGTTGCGGGATAGGAGACGGTGAACACCTGCGCGGCCCGGGCGCGCAGTTGTCTCTCTGGCCCCGGAGGCACCGGATCTGGCTGTGGGGAGCTGGGGCGGAGGGGACTTCCCTGGCTTCGCCGCCACCCTGTGCCCATCAGAGCGGGGATGAGGGCGGTGGCGCCACCACCCTGAGGAGCGGTCTGAGAGGCAGACCCTAAACCAGCGCTCCGGGCCGGGGAGCGGATCGGGGTAGTTCAGTGGGCTGGGCCAAGAGGCGCGGCCAAGCTGACCCGGGTGGCACCTGCGGGGACTGTCTTGTGAGCAGAGCCGAGCTGGGGCGCTCTGCGCGCCCAGAGAGGGGATGAGTGACCAGGACCAGTAAGGACGAGGGAAGGGGTCGATGGAGAAAGCTAGAGTCTCCCGGGAGAGAGCAGGGTTATAGGGCTGGGTACTGGGGCTCCAGCAAGTCAAGGGAAGCCTTAGGAAACCACCCTTTTTTTGACCCTGGGGTTTCCCCCACTGCGCCTTGGCCTTACCCCATCATGCCCCCAGAGGAAGCCGAGGGAAGCGTCTTTCTGCCCACATCTGCCGCCCTGGAGTCTCAGCTCGTCTCCCCTGGAGGGGGAGGGGCTTAAGGTCTCGCTGGGCGCAGGGCACCCATGCCTTCTCCAGGAGTTTGGTGTGGAGTTTGCAGGAAACGTCTGAATCAAATTCAGGAGGTGCAAGGGCTTACTGATCGCGCACTACTGGGGGCTGCAGAGCCTCCTCCCCTAGGGGGTCCCTGGTACCCACGGTTTAGGCTTTCCTTGTGGCTGGTTCCTGGGACTTCAGGAGATGTGGGGCCTGTGCGCCTCTGGAGATGCTCCTGGGCTGCCCCTTCCCCTATAATAGGGCCTTCCTCAGGTCCTCAGCAGGCAACTCCTCCTTTGATGTTTCCATGGAAGCTGATATATGCTCATCAGGCTTTCCCCCATCTTTCAGGGCTCTAATCCACAAGGCTAGTCTAGGGGCTGCAAACCTGCACAGCTGTTGAGGAGTCAGGGCAGACCCCCTGACCAGCCTGCATTCTGATGGGAAGTCAAGTCCTCCTCCCAGCAGCCACGAGGGGCATGTGTGTGTGTATATAGTTGCTCAGTTGTGTCTGACTCTTTGTGACCCCATGGACTGCAGCACACCAGGCTCCTCTGTCCAGGGGATTCTCCAGGCAAGAATACTGGAGTGGGTTGCCATGCCCTCCTCCAGGGGATCTTCCCCATCCAGAGATAGAACCTGGTATTCTAGAACAAAGTATTGCAGGCAGATTCTTTACCTCGTGAGCCACTTTCCTGGCGGGGGAGGGGTATAGGATGGACTTTCTCAGGGCTGCCCTTCTGGGACCCCCTGGGAATCTGAGTGACTGCTTCTGTCTGGAGCCTGCTTCTATCTGGAGCGAAGCAGGGATGGAGCGCTAAGGCACTGAAATTCAGAACTCCTGGCATTGGGACAGCTTGCCTCGGGTCTAAGCCCATCTCCAGGCAGGAAGAAGCCTCCTTGGGGAGCTGATGCTGAGCCTGGTCCTGATGCCCCTAGATGCAGGCAGACCTGTGGCTGAAGCTCCCTGTGTGGCATGCTGGGCAGACCCTCTCTTGGCCCTGGCCAGGCTTTTGGTGGGAGGCCCTCTCCCGAGCCCAGCCCTGTGCTGCTAGAAGGGGCTGCACCTTACTGCCAAGAGGTCAGAGTTTGTGTTGTAGAGCAGTGCGGCGGGACTTGCCCTGACGTCCTCCTTGCCCTGGGCAGAGAAATCGACCTTCCTGGCCTCTCAGTTCACCACCTCTGGCACAACTGTAGCCTGGACTATGTGTGAGGGTCATCAGGGAAGCTTGCCTTGCCCTCTGTCAACAGAACTTTCCTCAGTCCACCTTCTCGCACCCAGAATGGCCCGCTGCTATGACTGTCGCCCGTCTGTTCTAGGACCCAGGCCTTTGGGAGGCGTGGGGATGCTACATACACAAATTGGATGAAGCTCTCCAATGCTGTGAATCACACAATGGATGATGACTGCCAGCGGGCTTGAGGGTTGGGGGATGGGCTACAGGATGAGAGATGGAGCATTTGGTCGGGGGGACCCTAATGTGATTTTCTCCACATCCCTTCCCTCCCCCAGCTCATAGTGAGTCAGGTTTCCGAGTTGTCCTGTCTGGCCACTTTCGTTTCCCCTAGGGCTGGGTGGAGGCTAGTTCAGAAAGGGGAACCGAGCCACCCATCTTCTGAGACCTGGGGGCAGGGCCGGGTGCTCTCCCACCCTCTCTGTTGCAGCCCAGCACTGAGCACTGCTCTGGGGAGAGGCCCACAGACGAGAATCCTTAGCAGCGTGGAGGTGGCACTTAGCCGCCACAACCCAGAAAGGTGCTGGGCAGGGAATTTCAGGGGACATTCTGAAGCAGGCCTAGATGATGGGGTGTGTGTGTGTGTGTGTCCCAGTGCAGGCCAGGAAGCCCACCAAGACTTGTGTACTCCCAGAAGCCTTTGCTCCCAGCAACAGTCCAGCCTGTGGTTGGGTGCCTTTGCTGAAGAGCAAGGATGTAGTCTGTCTCAGGGGAGGCTGTCTTGGTGTTGACTTGAACCCTAGTCTTTCTGCCACACGGGGGTATTTCTCATCCCCACCCCACTGAGTGTTTACATCAGCCACCCAGATACCTCATTTCCTTCAGTCATCCCTTCCCTGACAGGCCTGCCCACCTCAGACCCTCACCTGCCTCACAGGCCTCACAGCTTTCCTCTTGGTTCTGGTCTCACCTTTGAGTCAGAGGAGGATCCTGGGGAGAGCAGGGTTGGTTGGGGTGGCAGTGGGGTGGGGAGAGCGAGGACAGACGCTTCCAACATCTGGCTGGCCTTCCTTAGGTCCTACTTTGGTCCAGTAAGTGCAGATGCCCAGGAGGGGCGAGTGGTGAGGAAGAAAGAACGGGAGGCACTCCTGCCTTTGAAGAGGTTGCCCACTGACCTGAAAAGTAAGCAAGATGTCCGGGTGGGGGAGGCAGTGCAGGGTGGAATAAGAGCCCCACTTGTCTCAATGGAGAAGAGTTCAGGGCGGCCCATGGTGCTCTGGAGAGGGAGGTGTGAGTGTTGGGGGACCCAGCCCGGAGGGCTAGTGTTGGCACCCTTGTTCCAGGAATCATGACTTCTTAGGAAGACCCCGGCCCACCCCATCCCTATGCCACCGTCATGGCCACCACTCCCTCTCCGCCACTTGTGGAGCATCTTCTACAGGGGACGGATGGACCAAAGAAGTGGGAGAGGAGTGTGGTGCATGCGCAGTGTGTGTCCTCTTACACACACAATTGCACGCCCACCTAACTCACATGTGCTCAGAAACCTAGGGCCCGGGGTGGGAGGCAGCCTCAGTTCTCATCGTGGCTCAGCCCTTTGCTCCTTCCTTGCCCACCGACAGAGTCTCCTCTGAGTCTCAGGACGGGGGGCTCTGATGGCTCCGTCCCTTCTGTCGCTGACCCTGGGCTCACAGGTGAGGGGCAGGTGCAGGGGAGAAACCACGCAGGAGTGGGGCAGAGTGAGAGCGGGCTCAGGACAGTGAAGAGGAGTTTCAGTCCAGGGTCCGGAGAGGGGCTGGCAGGTGGAGGGGAGGAGGCAGGGATTCCCGGTGGCCAGCTGGCCTCTGACTAGGGAGGCAAGACTGTGGCCCAGGGTGGGGGTGGCGCTGGCTCCCGCGGGGACCGGATCTCTGTGGATCCACAGCAAACATAAGGCGCTGCCGAACGAATGCATGGTTGGTGGAGGAACCAGAGTCTAGGAAATTGCTGCCTCGAAGAGCAGAAGTCCTAAGTTTGGTGGCCACTGTCCTTGCCAGTGATTCAGGCGGTAGATGGAGTTGGCTCATGGGATTTCTTTCAAGATATCTAAGTTGGGGGAGGATGGGAAGCTTCATCCCTGAGGGAAACCGAGGAAGGAAGGAAGCTCTGAGGACTGGGTGTGGAAACCCCTCCCTGACTCACAGGTTCTGCCTTGTCTTAGCGGGGTTTCTTGGAAGTTGGTTTGGTGAGGGAGAGGGAGGGGGACAGGGGAAGCAGGAAGAAAGCTAAGCAAGGATGTGGGCTCAGCCGGAGACTGGCTTCAGCGAGAACCTTTCGGGGACCCTGGAGCGCTCATATGCTCCACCTGAAGCAAGAGGACCGGCCCTTTGTCCCTGTGTGTGTCTCTGACTGTGGGCTGTCCCCCACAGACGGGAGGGGTGGGCCTGGCCCGAGTGGGGTGGCTGAAGGCAGTTCTCTCACAATGGGCAGCTCCGTGCTGTGCTTGGACTCACAGCAGCTGGGGAATTGCTGCCCCGCCGGGCACAGAACGTCTGGGTGGGACACCCCTACAGCTGTGTACCCCTCCTTCCTTTCCCTCAAACACAAAGCCCAGACGCAGGGATCTTGTGACAGAAAAGCTGATGGTTGGAGAGGAGAACTGACTTAAGCATCTGGACAGGCTGGAGAGACTCGGGCCTCCTGTGCTGGGAGGGAGGGGGAGCCCTATGGGCCACGGCTCGGCCCCCTGATGTGCCCTGACCGCCCCCTGCTCTCTCCGGCAGACGCCTGTGCCATGAACCAGCCGGCCCCCGCCGCCCTGCTTCCGCCCCGCCGCGTGCGGCTGAAGCCCTGGCTGGTGGCCCAGGTCAACAGCTGCCAGTACCCAGGGCTTCAGTGGGTCAACGGGGAAAAGAAATTGTTTTACATCCCCTGGCGCCACGCCACGCGGCATGGCCCCAGCCATGACGGAGATAACACCATCTTCAAGGTAAGCCCTGGGCCCCTGAAGGCCCTTCCCTAGAAGAGGACTCCCCTCTACAGCTCAGACTGGCCACTCTGCCAGCTGCCTTGTGGCCGGCGACCCCAGGCCAGGGCTAAGGGGCTGCAGGCATCACTGCTGGGCAACCTTTCTAACCTGATTCCCGGAGCAAGGTGAGGACTGAGGGGCCCCAGGAGACCTTCGGGTAACTCCTCCTCCTCCCCCTCTTTGTACTTTTTCGTCACACGTGAGCGCCTGCCCAGGATGTACATTTGGTGTACACATGCGCTTAAAGGACAACAGAATTCCCCCATAATCTTAATACTATGAATATTTTTTCACTTGTATTATCAGTTTTCTCCTTGTGTATATGAAGTGCAAAGATGGAATCGAGCTATAGATTCTATTTTGTAATCTGCATTTTCTACCCAACATCAGGACTGGCTTTTCCACTCCAACAAATGCCACATTCAAATGCCACTGAATGTTCCATCGGAGCAGGGAGCACACTAGTCACCCAGTCCCAGATTTTGGACACCTCAGGTTGCTTTCAGGGTCTCCATGTTGAAGACCACACTGCCATGGACACCCTCTAAACGCTTATCCTTGGCACATCTCAAATGGTTTTCTTTGGGGTTAGTTCCTAGAGTTAAACACTTCTGGGTCAAAGAGAATGCTTATTTTTAAAGTTTTGGCCATGTATTGCTTAGTGTTTGCGCTTAGTGTTTGTCTTTTCAAGGTTCCTTTCAAATCCATTTCTCATTTTTGAATAAGTAACATGGTCACATACTTCAACATTTAAAGTGTAAATTGCAAAAAGTCTTCCAGATGGGAGACAGTCCCCCAGACACCCAACCTCCTTCTTTGGGACAGTTTGTATTCTCGGTTTCTTGTTTATCCTTCCTGAGGGATTTTTATATATATGCAAGCAAATATGTGCCTATCCTTTCCCCTACTTTTGACAAAAATGGTAGATGTTTACATCTTCTTCTGCACCTCATATTTTGAAGATTACGACATGTCAGTACATAAAAAACTTCCTTCTTTTTTTTTTCTTGTTGCCCAATATTCCATTTTATGGGTTGGCCATAATTTAACCAGCCCCCATTGATAGACATTTAGATAATTGAGGGTCTTTTTCTTTTAGAAACAGAGCTGCAATGAATAAGCTTATATATGTAAGCTTTTGTGTGGATGCATCTTTATCTGTCGGATAAATTCCCAGAAGTCAAATTACTGAGTTAAAGGATGGAAACATGTGTAATCCAGAGATCAACCAAATTACTCTCCAAAATAACAGTACTGGGAGTTCCCTGGTGATCTAGTGGTTAGGACTTGAACACTTTCATTGCCATGGCCTGATTCAATCCCTGGTCAGAGAGCTGAGATCCCTTAAGCCACATGGTGAGGCCAAAAAAAAATCATTATCATAATAATACCAACAGCCAAAGTGTACAGAGTCCATCCCAAGGGGAGACACAGTTCAGAGAGTTTTATGGGCATTAGGCCTGAGTCTTCACCACCACACTGCGAGGCAGTGCTGTGATGGGGAGACCAGAACAGAGAGAGGCAAAGTGACACGACCCTGCACACAGGTGGCGGTGGCAGATTCCGATCCAAACCTAGTTCTTCTCCAGACCCCTCTTATCCACCATGTCATCCCATCCTCCTTAGAGATTATACCTGTTTGCCATCTCAAGACCAGTAAATATGATGCCTTTCAAAGCATCTAGATTTCCTTTAGCTTCTTGGAGCCTTAAGAGACTGGCCTCCTAACTCCCACTTTGCAGGTGGGCACTGGGCTTGGCCTGTGTGATGGTCTCATCCATAGCAGTGACTCCCCCTGGCCCGGAGGGGCTGGGCTTCGGTGAGGGGCGAGGTTCTCTGTGGTCGTCTGTCTTGTCTTCCTGCCCTAGGCCTGGGCCAAGGAGACGGGGAAGTACACCGAGGGTGTGGATGAGGCCGATCCGGCCAAGTGGAAGGCCAACCTGCGCTGTGCCCTGAACAAGAGCCGTGACTTCCGCCTCATCTATGACGGGCCCCGGGACATGCCGCCTCAGCCCTACAAGATCTACGAGGTCTGCTCCAATGGCCCGGCTCCCGCAGGTATCCAGCCTGGCTGTGTGTGGGCCACCTAGGGGACTATGCACAGAGGCCTGGGGTCCCTCCAGTGTGCAGTGGTTGGGGACGTGCTGCTCGGGCAGAAACCCAGGAGTGGATCACTGGTGAGGCTAGGAGCAGCCTGGCATGGACCAGGCCCCTCCCCACCGGGTTTGATTTCCTCACCCCATCCTGGTTCTTGGCTCCAGTGAATGTAGGTCAGGTGACCCAGGGAGGGGAGCGCCGTGGGGTCAGGGGTAGGGTCCCCAGTGATTGCAGGTGGCTGAGCAGCCCTTCCCTCTGTGTTTGGGCAGCTCTGGGCAGGAGAGAAGCCACCTGGAGCCCTGAAGACCTTCCTCCCTCTCCCCCACTGACTCCCTTCCGGTCTTTCATTTCTGTCTCCTGCTGCAGAGTCACAGCCCAGCGAGGATAACGCTGAAGAGGAAGAAGAGGAAGAAGTGAGTTTGGGGGCACACTTGGCAGCCTGCGCCAATACGTTGGGCCTCATTAGGCCTGGTTGCTTATCCCACTCCACTGCAGGACTGGGCAGTTCCATTCCTCTGGAGCCTGCTGCTGTTTCTGCAGCCCTTCTCTGGGTTTCATCTCTTGGGATTCTGGGGACAGGAACAAAGTCACCACCTTGAACCTCCCTGGGACTCTGTTGGTAGAAAACATGCTCACGTATGGTCTCAGCCTCAGTAGTTGAGGCTTAGTAGGTATTCCCACCTGCAGAAGCAGAAACTGGGGCACCAAGAGCCTACTGACATGCCTGGGATGGCAGAGCTGGGCCTGAGGGTCTGGCCTCGCCTAAGATGAAGAACAAGGAGTTGCCTTGTGGGTCTCGTTCTTCAGCATCGGATCAGTTTAATAACCTGTCCTCCCTTCTCTCTCTGGCCTCCTCGCTCCTCCTTTGCCTGTGTCTTCTCTTCAGCTCCAGAAGATGTTACCAGGCCTGAGCATCACAGGTGGGGCTGGGAGGTGGTGTGATTGGGGGTCTAGTATAAGGAGGAGCTGCGGGGACCACAGGTACCTGGGAGGGGGCTGAAGGGAGGCTGGGGGATGGCCCAGGGCTGAAAGTAGGTGAGCCTGGAGGCAGTTCCTAGAAGTGACATTAAAATTTTGTCCACTCCCACCTTCTATAGAAGCAGTGCAGCCCGGCCCTGCCATGGCACCCTATTCTTTACCCAAAGAGGATGTTAAGTGGCCACCCACTCTCCAGCCACCTGTGGTGTTGGCCCCCCCTGCTCCAGGCCCCAGTCTTCTGATCCCTGCTCCTGGCAACGCCGCTGACTTTGGGGAGGTGTTTTCTGAGGTCCTGCCGAGCTCGCACCCGCAGCCTGGGCCCCTGTCTACCAGCCTGCCCCCCACAGGCGAACAACTCCTGCCTGACCTGTTGATCAGCCCCCACATGCTGCCTCGTAAGAACCCATGGGAGGAAGGGGAGGGCAGGCAGGGAGGAGCAGTTGGGAGGGTGGAGGATGACGAAGAGAAGAACAAAAATGCCCATACCAGTCCCTGCTTGGCTGGGAGGGAAGTGGGGAGGACTGATGATGGCCTGGCCACAGGGCAGAGAGGGCAGAGAAGATCAGTGGGCGGCAGAATGGGGAGGCATGGGGCTCATGGGCGGGGCGGCCCTGCCTCTCTGTCCTGCAGTGACCGACCTGGAGATCAAGTTCCAATACCGGGGCCGGCCACCCCGGGCCCTCACCATCAGCAACCCTCAAGGCTGCCGGCTCTTCTACAGCCAACTGGAGGCCACCCAGGAGCAGGTGGAGCTCTTTGGCCCCGTGAGCCTGGAGCAAGTGCGCTTCCCCAGCCCCGAGGACATCCCCAGCGAGAAGCAGCGCTTTTATACCAACCAGCTGCTAGACGTCCTGGACCGTGGGCTCATCCTTCAGCTACAAGGCCAGGATCTGTATGCCATCCGCCTGTGCCAGTGCAAGGTGTTCTGGAGCGGGCCCTGTGCCTCAGCCCATGGCTCACACCCCAACCCCATCCAGCGGGAAGTCAAGACCAAACTCTTCAGCCTGGAGGACTTTCTCAATGGTGAGGGCCCCACCTTGTGTTCCTCTGGGTCTCTTTTTGTCCAGGGGCCTGGTGCCCGCCTCTGACTGGTTTTGATCTCAATGCAGAGCTCATCCTATTCCAGAAGGGCCAGACCAACACCCCACCCCCGTTTGAGATCTTCTTCTGCTTTGGGGAGGAGTGGCCTGACTGCAAACCCCGGGAGAAGAAGCTCATCACTGTACAGGTATACTCCGGTCACCAACCCCCCGAACTCAGCTTTGAATATTGGGGAATCCTGGGCCCTTGCCCCAGGGTGGAGGGGCAGGGCTGTCTGGGTAGTGTGAATTCAGCTGTCAGTTAATTGAGGACCGGCACTGCTCACACATACGCTGCCTTTTCATGAAGAAGTTGGGGCCCCTTCTGGTGGATGTAGACTACCACCTGCCCCCTGGTGGACCCCCTCATGCATAACTCGATCGGACAGCCCTGCCGATCCAGACGGTTCACCCTGTTCTGTCTCCTCTTCACCCGCTTAGGTGGTACCTGTAGCAGCCCGGCTATTGTTGGAGATGTTCTCGGGGGAGCTTTCTTGGTCAGCTGACAGCATCCGGCTACAGATCTCAAACCCAGACCTCAAAGACCGCATGGTGGAACAATTCAAGGAGCTCCATCACATCTGGCTGTCCCAGCAGCATCTGCAGCCTGTGGCCCAAACCCCTGCCATGCCCGGCCTCAGTGCTGCACAGGGACCCTGGCCCATGCACCCAGTTGACATGCAGTAAGGAGGCTGCAGGTAGTGACTGGCCCAGGTTTCCTGGGTGGCTGTGCAGAGATGTGGAGGGCGAAAGTTCCTGGGGGCACCTGATGAGCGGCAGGGTCCTATCTTGGGGTCTCCAGAAGTGAATCTGGGTCATGAAGAAGAGGGAAAAGAGGCCCGAGTTCCAGGGTCTCCTCAGAAGCTGAGGGAAGCTGGAAGCCAGTTTTTGCTTTGAGGACTCTGCCTTCATGCATATGTCTCTCCTGGACTGGCTCTGGGGGAACTCGGCCATCAGCACCAGCGTGGAGGGAAGGAATTCTGCCAACTCAGGGGGCCTAGATGTACAGAGGGATTTGCCCCAAAGCAGTTCCTTCTTGTGGCTGCCTCATTTCTTCTGGCAAGAAGAGTCAAGTGCTGGGGGTCAGACCTCCCTGGCAGGTTCTCTGCAGGGCATGGGCCTGATTTGGGGGTTCCCTAGCTTTAGCGTTGATCCCCTGGGGGAGGAAATGGCAGCCTACTCCAGTATTCTTGCCTGGAAAATCCCATGGACAGAGGAGCCTGCTGGGCTACAGTCCATGGGTTCACAGTTGGACATGACTGAGCGCGCGCGTGTGCGCGTGTGCACACACACACACACACACACACACAGCTTGAGCCTCATTTCCTCAAAACATCCAGAGACAGATTAAGTATTATACCAGATACTAAGTCTGGCAGCTACCTCCCTTGAGAGACTAAGAACCTGGGATAGAAAGGGGACATTTATGTATTTTTGGATTAATAAATATTAAAAACAGACTCAGTCATTGTTTTTCAGTACCAGTTGCTCCCATGCTGTTTACTGGACCATATTTCTCCTGCCAGCTAGCTCTCTTTACCCCAGCACCTGCCCTCCTGCTCTGGGGCTGTTGACACAGGGAGGGCCTGCCTTCCAGGCTGATGAGTCAGTGGGGCCTTCACAAGCACTCAGCTGGCTGGCTTTGCTTTCCAGGAGGAAGCCGGCTGAAGCAAGGGTGTGGACTTTTAAATGTGTGCAGAGTCTAAGATCCTGTCCAAATAAATTTTCCCATAAGAAATGGTGAAAAAGGGCTGGATCTCAACCAAGGACCATTACTATCTGTTATCCTCATGTATATTCATTCATATGCTACTAAATATATTAGGACAATGCATGCAAATTGGGAGGTCACTGTTTGAATCTGGCTTATAGATGTAATTTTCTGACCTGAACAATTTTGCTGTTATCTTTTTTTATGGAATATTTTTAACATCTGTGAAAGTAGGGAGAATGGTATAAAATTCCCACATAGTAGCTTCAATAATTATCAATTCATAGTCTTTCTCATCTAAATTATCAACACTACAGTGGATAAGCTTGTGCATATTTATGTCTTTTTATTACTTTTGCCAGTGTATCTTTAGGATGGATCCACAGAAATGGGATTTCTGGGCCAAAGGATAAAAATGTGTCTAATTTTAGATATAGGCAGAATCCAGATAAATCTCTGAGTGTAGCTGTTTCCCCACAATCTCAACAGATTATAATGTCAATTTTTTGGATTTTTGCCAATCTGATAGGTGAGAAATAGTATCTCTACCATCTCTCATTATGAACAAGGATGAGCATCTTCATATGGTTAAGTGGCCTGTGCAGATTTTAGTGATTTTAAAAAAAAATCTTAAAATAGTTTTAGATTTACAGGAAAGTAGCTAATAGAGTGCCTATATAACCCATACCCAGTTTCCCTGACTGTTAACATCTTACACTGTACCTCACATTGCTATGGAACATTTGTCACAACTAATGAAACAAAATGCACACATCATTATTATCTAAATTCCACTCTTTATTCAGATTTCATTAGTTTTTAATCTCATACTTTTTCTGTTCTAGCACCCTATCCAAAGGATCACATTACATTTAGTGATCGTGTCTCCCCAGCCATCACTGATTTAACGGTTTCTCAGACTTCCCTGGTTTTTGATGATTTGGATGGCTTGGAGGGTACATTTTAGAATGTCTCTCAGTTTGGTTTTATCTGATGTCTCTCATGGTTTTTTGCAAGGAAGACACAGAGATGAAGTGCCATTCTCACCAGAGGAGATGAAATAATGAAGTAGGCGATCATCCCTGGACTGACTTCTCCAATACTGCAGGCAGTGCAGTGGCTACTGAGGATCCTCCTTTGGCTTCTACTTGCATTTTGATTTCTTAAATAAAACAAAACTGAAAGCAAAAAACAAAAAACCCCAGCATACCTGGCCATCATTTCCTGTATGGTAACTGTGTTGTAGTAGCCAGTGGTGGATGGAACACTAGCCGCTCTACTCCCACCTCCTCCCCGCCCTGCTGGCCCCACAATAGCAGATATTGAATATCATTAAGTTCCAGAGTTTAAGCCAGGACAACGCCTTGCCATTCACTGCTCCCTAGCTACTAGGCTCCAGTTCCACTTGGTAGTGGCCTTTGCCCTGGTGGCCTCTGCTAGTGTGCAGGTTGGAATCCACAGAATACTGATGCTTATGATCCCGGGGGTGAATACACCTCTTTAGCATCCAGTAGTTTCCCTCACTTCTTCAAGGCTTCTCCTCCCCAAGTTCATCCTTGTATCCGACATAATACTCCCTTTTAATTCAAGACTCCTTCCTTTTATTCAGCTTTTCACTAGCCTGAAGAACTTCTCAGCCTTTGTCCACTTGGAGAGAATATTGATAGCTTTCCCCCATTTTTGTCAGCGGAGTGTTCTCACAAGGCAACCTTCTCACTTGCTAGTAATACATCTGACCAAAATTTAGCATACCTTGTTGCAAAATCTTGGATATTTAACTTCTCTGGATTTTGGCTTTCATCCTTGTAAAGCGACTTAGTACCAGGGCTACACAAGGTGGACACATACTTTGCATTCATGAGGTGTGGATGCCATCCAAAAGATACCAACTTATTTACAATACACTCTCAAGTTATTGATCTTTATAGAACAGATACATAAAAATTACAAGTTACATCTCCTTAGTAAAATCTTGCTGGGAATAGGCCCAATGGGTGATTTGTGTTTCACACAATTATGACTAAAATCTCTTGGCTCAGTCAGTCATGGAAATAAGGGAACAGCTCCATGGGAACTTTATGATTAATTGAGGTATAAGACTCATTCTACTTCCACTAGACAATGTCAAGCAGGAAGACAATATTATATTAGGATACCTGATCCCAAACAGTTCCCTTTTAAACTGAAATATAGTTGGGTATCCTTGCTATGACAAAAATTGTTAGCAAGACTATCTGTATGAAGTAGTCTAAAGCAATCTGACACTGAAGACTCAGCAGTGAGAACAATTAACAAGAGTTCTGGCTTTCAATACTGTAGCTGTGGAGATGTTCCTGATATATAATAGGATATATATTCCAAAGGCTATTTTTTGGTGGCTGGGGAGTTGTATTAAGCTTTCCATATTTTCCAGTCCCAGACACAACTTTCTGTGATAAAAGCCAAATTCCTTAAACAGACCAAAGTCAATGGGTCACTGTAAGGACCTAAGGCTGAATTAGGCTTCAAAATTTCCAGAAAATGAGCAGGATGGCTAAGGTAACGTGCTGATCCCCAGAATTTGATCATCTTATTTCAAATACCGTTCCATGCTCAAGTTTTTTTCTCCACTTATAACACTGACTCCTTAGAGAATAAAACTCAGAGCTGATATTATGCAGAGAGGTTTGTTTCAAGGACTCCAAATGCTAGATGCAACTTTGTGGTCAAGGTTATTAGCTTTAAGCCCAATTACTAAAACATACTGTATGATCTCATTTACATAAAGCTCAGGAAAATGCAAACTAATCCACAATGACAGGAAAGCAGTGGCTACTTGAGTGCAAGGGAGGATGGGAAGAGGCATGAAGAAACTTTTGGGAAAGAACTTATGTTCATTGTCTTTATGGTTTCATGTGTGTCAGTTCAGTTCAGTCGCTCAGTCGTGTCCGACTCTTTGCAACCCAATGAACTGCAGCACGCCAGGCCTCCCTGTCCATCATCAACTCCCAGAGTCCACCCAAATGCATGTCCATTTTGTCAGTGATGCCATCCAACCATCTCATCCTCTGTCATCCCCTTCTCCTCCTGCCCTCAATCGTTCCCAGCATCAGGGTCTTTTCAAATGAGTCAGCTCTTCACATCAGGTGGCCAAAGTATTGGAGTTTCAGCTTCAACATCAGTCCTTCCAATGAACACCCAGGACTGATCTCCTTTAGGATGGACTGGTTGGATCTCCTTGCAGTCCAAGGGACTCTCAAGAGTCTTCTCCAATACCACAGTTCAAAAGCATCAATTCTTCTGCGCTCAGCTTTCTTTATAACCCAACTCTCACATCCATACATGACTACTGGAAAAACCATAGCCTTGACTAGACGGACCTTTGTTGGCAAAGTAATGTCTATGCTTTTTAATATGCTGTCTAGGTTGGTCGTAACTTTCCTTCCAAGGAGCAAGCATCTTTTAACTTCATGGCTGCAATCACCATCCACAGTGATTCTGGAGAGCAGAAAAATAGTCAGCCACTGTTTCCCCATCTATTTGCCATGAAGTGATGGGACCAGATGCCATGATCTTAGTTTTCTGAATGTTGAGCTGTAAGCCAACTTTTTCACTCTCCTCTTTCACTTTCTTCAAGAGGCTCTTTAGTTCTTCTTCACTTTCTGCCATAAGGGTGGTGTCATTTGCGTATCTGAGGTTATTGATATTTCTCCCGGCAATCTTGATTCCAGCTTGTGCTTCATCCAGCCCAGCATTTCTCATGATGTACTCTGCATATAAGTTAAATAAGCAGGGTGACAATATACAGCCTTGACGTACTCCTTTTCCTATTTGGAACCAGTCTGTTGTTCCATGTCCAGTTCTGTTGCTTCCTGACCTGCATACAGGTTTCTCAAGAGGCAGGTCAGGTGATCTGGTGTTCCCATCTCCTTCAGAATTTTCCACAGTTTATTGTGATCCACACAAAGGCTTTGGCATAGTCAATGAAGCAGAAATAGATGTTTTTCTGGAACTCTCTTGCTTTTTCAATGATCCAGCAGATGTTGGCAATTTGATCTCTGGTTCCTCTGCCTTTTCTATATCCAGCTTGAACATCTGGAAGTTCATGGTTCACATATTGTTGAAGCCTGGCTTGGAAAATTTTGAGCATTACTTTACTAGCGTGAGATGAGTGCAATTGTGCGGTAGTTTGAGCATTCTTTGGCATTACCTTTCTTTGGGATTGGAATGAAAACTGACCTTTTCCAGTCCTGTGGCCACTGCTGAATTTTCCAAATTTGCTGACATATTGAGTGCAGCACTTTCACAGCATCATTTTTTAGAATTTGAAACAGCTCAACTGGAATTCCATCACCTCCACTAGCTTTGTTCGTAGTGATGCTTCCCAAGGCCCACCTGACTTCACATTCCAGGATGTCTGGCTCTAGGTGAGTGTGAGTGATCACACTTTCTTGATTATCTGGGTCCCCTATGTCAAAGCTTACCAACTGTATACCTTAAACACGTGCAGCTTATTTTATGTCAATGACACTTCATTACAGGGCTTTAAGATTGACTATTCAGTAGTTAGGAAACAGTCTACTTGGATGGCCACTGCAAGTGGCCATTTTGTTTAACATCACAAGTGACCCCTTCTCCTACCCACTGAGGCCACAAAGGAGGACAGAATGTAGCAGGAGTTTTAGGGTAAGCTGGAAGAATGAAAGACGCAGAGCAAGCCGCTCCCCTGAAATATGAAGGGTCTCGGCAGTGGGCGTGGCCTGGCTTTCAACCTCCCTCCGTACTCAGACATCTGTTAGAGAACAACTAAGACTATTCACTCAGACAGTCACCAGCTGTACCATCTCAGATTTATGAGGCAGTGAAAAGAAGAAAAAACAAACACTGATTAAATTTTAAAAATTTATTGTTGTTTTTTTCCTTTTGTTGCTGTTGATTTGTTCTTGAGGTGGCGACACCAGCAGACAAAACATGTCCTCGTGCCTAGCGCCTGTCAGGGCCACGATTCCTGTAAAGCATCAGGGCTTGCCTCAGCTTTCCTCTCCTGCCTCACCCCCATCAAGTCAACAATTTCCACATCTTTTAGTAATATGGTTAGCCCTGTAAACACGTTTGTCCATTCTCCCACCTTCTGTTCTCCTCTCTCAAGTCTATGGGTAAAAAATTAACTGAAAAGGAGAAAAAAACCTAAAAAAAAAAAGTATTTGTATACCGCTCACCCTGATTTTGGCTCTTCTCTCCAAAGATGACAACCCAAGGTAGATTGGAAGTGGACTTAAAGAGACTGAATAGGGTCAGAGTTGGGGTAAACATGAATTTTGGCCCTGGCAGGTCCTAATATCATTGATATGACCATGATAAAAAACAGAACAGGTTCCTTGCTTACTTCTCCTTATGTGAACAACTCTAAAGGTGAGAATAAACAGTTGGGACCAGACACGAGTTGGGACACGAAGAGACTCACTTTCATTAAAAGAAGAAAGGGAAAGGAAAAGAAGAGAGGGAGGAGAGAAGGAAAGGACTAAGGAAAACCTTAAGAGAAGATCCTGACCCTTTCCTTCTAATTGCAGTTGTTTAATTCATTTGAATTCCCATCTTCCCTAAGTAAATGTTTTTGTTTCACAGAAAGTTTTGTAATTTTATTTTTCTGTGTGCACACATGCGTGCTAGCATGTGTGGGTGTAGGTGCATGTATGTATGTGTGCATGTCATTTGCTACCAGGAGAATGCTTCAATTGTAGTTTCAGTTTAGTTTTCCTTTTTTTTTTCTTTTTTATTTCCTTAAAATTATTTTTCCTTTTAGAAACAAGTTCACTAGGAAACCAGCTCCCCTCCCACCACGCCGGACAGGCCACAGCCATCTCTCTAAACAGCGCTGATTCTCCCTCACATCCCCAAACAGGAACTCCTCAGGGTGGCCTTGGAAGGCTGGAGTCTCTCCCTGTCTGGCGGGATGCCCTGGTGGCGGTGAAGGCCCCTCTGCCACAATGGAGGTTTCTGATTGTGGGACACAGTCTGGTTTTTGTTTTCTTCCTGTCTTCTAATTAAAAAAGACATTCCTGACAAAAAAGAGAGAAGACAGTCAATTAACTGTGGTCCAGGAGATGGCAAGCACTTCATAAAGTCAACCACAAGGCAGAAGTTTCTATACATGCTCCAGTACCTCACTCTGGCCTCTGATGTAAGAACTTCAGTTTAAAAACAAAGGAAAAGAAGTAGTTGATTTTTTTACCTTGTGATTTTAAAGGAGCTACTGGTTTAATGAAATACTGTCTGTGGTTCTTTTCCAATTCTGAGTGTGCTCAGGGGTAATATGTAGGGGTAAAGAGTAAGCCAGCAGATCCAGGCTGCCAACTCCAAAACCAAACCTGGAAACTCCATTTAAGTCTGCTTAAATACTGGGGTTTCATGCAAGATTTTATTTTGAAAGAAGGCTCTGCCTACTAAAAAAAGGTTTAAAAACCACTGACTTTACGTAAAGGGTACTATGTAAAAGCACTACGTAGAGTGGGTAAACGTGACGATTCTGACACCAGAAAAGTGAACTGTGGCTCTATCAAGTACTGACTGTGACATCAAGCAAATTACTTAACGTCTTCGAACCTCATTTACAAATTTCCTCATGTGTAAAATGGAAATAATAATAGTAACTAATCCAGAGGACTGTGTGAGGACTATCTTACAGTTAGTACATAATATGCTTTGTATATGATACAAAGTACTTAGGATAGTACCAGACATGCAATCAGGGCTCCATAAATGTCATCTGTCACCACACATACTTACCATACTGGAAGTATCTGTAAGAAGAGGAAGGGAGGAATTTTTAAAAAAAGATATTCTGCAATAGTAACTTTCTTATGGGGGTGAATGGCATCCAAAATTCCAGCTATAGTACTAGTTCCATGGTGGGCATTAAAACCTGTGCCCTCCCTCAAATACTCCTGACAGCCAGGGAGAAGGCTGAGAACTATATACCACTCACCTGGGTGACAGGCACAGTACAGGAGTGTGAGCTATCGAAACAACCTGGTGAAGTCTCGCAAGGCCCAGCAAACTTGTTTACATTCCTCAGCACTAGAAAACAAAAGAAAGGTAGGTTGGTCCCTGCCTGATAAGAAAAGTATAATAGACTGAAAAGCAACCACAACTTTGAGGGACCCTGAGAACTGTCCCAGCTCTGCTCTCTCCATCATCTCTTGACCCTACTTTCGATCTTTCTGTAACTCAGGGGTAAATATTAACTAATGTATATGGGAATAATTATAAGTTATGTGGCCCTTAAAGAGTGGGCTTTGGAGAAAAAATTGCTTAGGTCTAAATTTTGGTTTCATTGTGTCTTTTAGCAAGTTACCAATCTGCCTCAGTTTCCTCATCCATTATCTACGCCAAGATGTTCTGAGGATTAAAACAGTTCCTGTATATAAAGTGCTGAGGCTAACAGAACGGCGAACAAAACAGCATTTGACAAATATAGGCTGCTACAACAATAAAACTTGGTTGTGGGACTTCCCTGGTGGTCCAGTGGAAGACTTTGCAATTCCACTATAGGGGGCAAAGTTTTGATCCCTGATCAGGGAACTAAGATCCCATATGCTGTGTGGCCAAATAACAGTAACAATACTTGGTTAAAGTCCTTGATAAATCTAAGCAAAGTCAGAACCCTCAAAGTAAGAAAGCAAGCATATTCACCTAAGGTGGATCATTTTAACTCTATTGAACTGAGCTAACTTAGGTACCCTGGTTTCCTCATTCTTTTCCAAAAGCAGATTTTGTTTTAAAGCCCAGTTCAGCAAGTAACTCTCAATCAGTCTAGTTGAACAGGCTGCTCAAGATTTCCTGCTGTGGGAGGAGAAGGGAGAGGAGAGAGGAAAGGGTTAAGGCATGAAGAAAGGGAGGAGGAGGAAGCTGCTCTTGGTCCTCAGGCAAGCACAGAGATGCCTAGGTGGTATGAATAGCCCAATATTCATTTGACCCTGTTTTTTCAAAAGGCTTCCTTTGTCTTAAGACTGTCACCAAAAAACCAGTTGATGCCAGCTGCATTCTTTTCTGCCAGTCTTCATAATAGTTTTTGGTAAATGAACATGAGGCTCAGCTAAAATAGTGGAAAACAAAGCACATTCAATTAATAATATGCTCACCCTTATGTGGCCCTCTCTTTGGTACTAAAAAAAATCAGGGACCACAGCCTATAGCCTAGGATTCAATGTCAGAAGAAAGCTCTCTCCTTCTTGTAATGGTTAAATGTCAGAGCAGGAATCACTAACCGTGATCCAGCATAAAAGAAGGTAATGAGAGCTATCACCTTAAGTGCCTACATCTGGATTCCCCAGCTATTTCTTCTAGGTGAGTGAACCCCTATCACGCATGCTTCTGAAAGTCATGAAGGAGCAAGATATGTAACTCTAGAAAAGTTACTGTGTGGTGTATTACTGATGTTATAAGGGACTAAGACAACAGGGAAGAGATAAACTTAGGATAATGTTAGAGACTCCAAATCTTTTGCGATCCTGAAGCCTTAGATGTTCTTCAATTCTACACTTCTTCAACCAGAGATCATGGTTAACTATGGAAAAGAAATGACAACTTCTTAGCCTCATTCATGACACAAGAAAAAGTACTGAAACCCAAGTACAAGTACAGGAGAACTGCAGTGAGACAGGGTGAAATGAGGTATGGTTACAGTCTCTCGAATCAGCTCAACTTCTGCCCCCAATCCTGTCAGCAACTGCTCTTCTGTCAAGAGTTTTAGTCAATGTTTAACTTAAGTGTCCTTGGTGATTAAGTCCAAAGAAATGGATTTAAAATAAATAAATAAAATAAAAACTTCTTTAAAAACTAGAACTATTTTCTGTTTTCTGCCTCAGTCCTCCTGGCATTTAATATTTTGGGATTGTTTTAATTTACACTTATTTATTTATATTTATGCATTCAAAATTGCCGTTATTTTTGTAGAATTTTCTGGCTTCTAGTCCCACCATTCTAATCCTTCTTATCCTTTATTTATTTATTTTTAAATAATCAAAGTAGAGTTGATTGAAAATGTGGTGTAATTTATCCCTCCCTCAACCCTTTCCCCTTCGGTAATCATAAGTTTGTTTTCTATATCTGTCTGTTGCTGTTTTGTAAATATGTTCATTTGTGTCATATTTTAGATTCCACATGTAAATAAGGTCATAAGGTTATTTGTCTTTCTCTTTCTGACTTTCTTTACCTAGTATGATAATCTCTAGCTCCTTCCATGTTGCTGCAAATGGCATTATTTCATTTCTTTTTATGGCTGAGTAAGAACTTCATTGTGTATATATACCACATCTTCATCCACTCATCTGTTGACAGACATTTAGAGGTTGCTTCCGTGACCTGGCTACTGTAAATAGAGTTACTATGAACACTGGGGTGCATGTATCTTTTCAATTATAGTTTTCTCCAGATACATGCCCAGGAGACTTTCACTGTACCTTGGAGTAATTTCATGGTCACTATTCCTCAAGCCCCATAATCCCAGCAGTGTGCTGAGAAATGTAGCCCTTTTCATCTGATCTGCATAATGGAAAGTAATCAAGCTCTAACTACTGACTTCAGCAAGAAGACACCCCCATACTGGCCTATTCTAGTGTCAGGGCTTCGTATTCCTGTCTTCTGACCTTGAGATCCTCATGCAAGTGACACTCACAGAGTAAGTACCAAGACAAGAGAAATGGGAAATGACGGCAAAATTTCTTCTGGACATGCTTAGTGGTATCTGGAAAGCAAAAATGATATTTTAGAATGAAAAACTCCAGTTTTCTTCAAGTTGGCCACTAAAAACGCCAGGGAATTAATTACCAGTACCATATGAGAAACAGGCTTGAACTTGCTGAAATGAAACTGAACCAGTTTACCCTCCCTGCTAGGATGGCAAACAAAGCAGCATGTTGAGGCAGGAGTAACAGGACCTTAAAACCAAAAGGGAGACTGAGTCATGTGTGGAACAGAAGGTTCAAGGGCATACACACATTAGAGAAAGAGAATTACTAAGAGGAGGTGAGCAATTTCAAATCCTTTCTCTAGAACCTCAGTATTTCCTCTTACTTCTGTTCATTTCCCACCATATGTCACAGCCTACTAAAGGAGGAGCTGTAAAACTTGCTTAGCAGTAAGAAATCAAGCAGGCCAGGTTGATAATGTATCTTATTTTCTTGTATTAAAGGACAAAGATCACAGATATTTTTGTTTAAAGCAATGCATTATTTGGGTTCATTTTCCTTGCCTCAAGATTTTCCTTACATTATGGAATGTCCATGACTTTTATTTCAGACTTATGCTGTATTTCTACCATCATGTATTAGCCTGGATGAGGAAATATGAACTTGGTAGAGACTTATTCCATGTGTGGGTGGCTGCCTTAGAGCTGAGGGAGACATGCTCTAGCTAGTTTTGCAAGTACATAATGACATTCTGGCAGGCTCTTTTCCAAGGAGAAAATTAACATTCACCGATCACCTACTACGTGCCAGATCATCTTTAAATTTCCACTTGGTATTTCACCATAATCCTAAGAGCGAGGTATCACTAACCCTATTTTACAGATAAAAAATCTGCTGCAAAGTAACAGTAAGTGGCAAGATTCAAACCAACAGCCTTGACTTTAAGCCCAGTCCTCCTCTGAGGGTTCTCGCCATGCTCTCATTTGCCCTAATCTACGGCCAATACGATCCTGTCCTTCTAAAGAACAACACTGGATAAAACAGAGAAAAACAGAAGCAGAGAGAAACAACTGTTATTCTTCTTTCCCCTGAGACACCTTGCAGGTAGCATACTACTTCTACTGGGAAGATTCACAGTTAAAAAAAAAAAAAGAGAGAGTTTTTTAAAGGTCATCCCAATTAATATATGACTACCTACTAGAAAGGAAATCTCCTCCTTTGGCAAAATATGTCATGAAGGCAGTCACATGCTATTTTTAAGTCATGCACGTCACTTGATCTGTGGCCCAAAGTCAGTTATTTCCGGGGCATGAAGTTAGGCCACTTTGTAAACTACAAAAAAGTAATACTCAAAGATTAGGGATTTTAACATTAATAAAATTATTGGAGACTCTGGGGAATGAAAAAGTAAACTACTTTCGAGAGTAGCAAGAAATCAATTCTCGGAAAAAAAGATTAACATTTAATTTTATCTCCTTCTAAAAAACTAGGTCTGGTTTTAATTGTAAAAGTATATATACCATGCTCATGGGAAAAAAAAAAAAAACAAATAGCACAGGTTAGGAAAGTCCTATGTACATCTTTCCATAAATTTACTACTTATTATTGGTAATAAAGTAGCCTGTGTGTGTGTGTATTAGAACAGCTTTTAAAAGTGCAAGTTGGTTCATTTACAACAGCATGAAAAAGAGTAAAATAAACTATAAAATGTGACTGAAAGAAATTAAAGACACCAATAAATGGAAAGACATCTTATGTTCACAGATTAGAAAACCTAACATTGTTAAGGTGTCAATGCTATAATAAAGTGATCAACAGATACGATGCAATCCCAGTCAAAAATCCCGACGACATTTTTTTGTGGAAAAAGAAAAACCTATCCTAAAATTCATATGAACACAGTTCCCCCTTACTGTGCTGGTATTCCTGGTGGCCAGGCAGGTTACCTCAGCAATGTGTATACTGCTTCTTTGGCCTTTATTGTCTACTTAGTACTATAAATTTTCTGTTTTGAGTTTTGTAACTTTGTAGTATTTTAGATAATGTCATGTTTGTACTACTTTGTTGTGTAGAGTAAAAGGATTATGTTGAATAAACCTAGGATTAGAGTGCAAAAAAAGAAATCATATGAAATCTCAAGGAACTTCAAATAGTCAAAAAACTCTTGAAAAAAAAAGTTGGAGGTCTCCCAATTTCAAAACTTATTACAAAGCTATAATAATCAAAACAGTATGGGACTGAGATAAAGACAACCACTGGGGTAGAATAAAGAGTCTAGAAATAAACCCCTTACATATAAATGATTTTCAATAAGGGTACCAAGACCATTCAATGAAAAATAGACAGTGCAGGGAAAACTGCAAAAGAATGAAGTCAGACCCTTAACATACATCACATACAAAAATTATCTCAAAATGAATCAAAGACCTAAGTGTAAATCCCAAAACTATAAAACTCTCAGAAGAAAATATTGGGGAAAAGCTTCATGACATTATATTTGGTAATGATTTCTTGCATGTAACACCAAAAGCACAAGCAACAAAAATAAAACAGATATGGAGAAATTAGAACCTGCGCACCATTGATGGGAATGCAAAATGGTATAGCTACTATGGAAAACAGTATGGCAGTTATGCAAAAAAAAAATTAAACACAGAACTGCCATATGATCCAGCAATTCCACTTCTGGGTATATGCCCAGAAGAACTGAAAGTGGGGTCTTGAAGTGATATTTATACACTCATGTTTATAGCAGAAATCATTCACAATAGCCAAGAGGCAGAATCAACCAAACATCCATCAAAGGATGAATGGATGAATAAGATACAATACATACATACAATGGAATGTTATTCAGCCTTTAAAAGGAAAGAAATTCTGATTCCTGCTACAATGCTGGATGAACCTTAAGGACATTATGCTAAGTCAATCACAAAAGGACAAGAACTATGATTTCATTGTATGAGTAGTTAAACTTAAGACAGTAGACCAATGATTATTAGGGCCTAGAGGAAGGGGGAAGGGGAGTTGTTTAATAAGTATACTTTCAGTTTTGCAAGATAAAACAAGTTTTGGGTTAATTTCACAACAGTGTGAATGCAATACTACTACTGAATAATACACTTAAAAATGGTTTAAAAAAATAGGACAGTAAATTTTGTATTTTATCAAAATTTTAAATAAAAAAAATCTTAAGTGCAACTTGGATTATATGATAAGTTTTTTTCCCCCTTTATATCTTATATATTTTTCTGTATCATCACATGTATTTTTTTCCTTCTTCTTTTCCACTATTACCAACCTCACTGCAATAACTCATTTTTGGACCTAAAATCATTACACAACTATATGAATATAAGCAACTGCCTAAAACAATTTAGTCAAAATCCAATCCAGTTACAAAATCCAATTTAAGTTGCTGTTGTTAATACTATCAAGAACCATAAAAATCACATAATTTTGAGTCAGTGATTGTTTCTTAAGGCAAATAGTCAGAAGAAGCTAAGGGCTAGACATCCAATATTACTCATAATACTAAAAAAAATAAAATTAATAGAGGCACTGTAAGGAAATCAATCAATATCTTACAGCTATAAAACTGTAATTAGGAAGACTATGTAGCTATATTTAAAATGTTTATTACATTTACAGTAAGGAAAAAAAAACAATCCAACAAACCCATACATGTATACTTAACATATTAACTAGGTTGTAAGCAAGTGGCTCATGGGACTAATGTATCCCAGAGAGAGGTTTTGTTTGGCCTGCATTAAATTAGAATTCGCTTATCTTCTAAATTAGGCATGGCAAAAATTTCCCAGTCAGTCTGCATCACACCATAATATTTACAACCACTGCTTCACCTAGTCAGACACCTGCATTCTTGACCCTTGAATATGGATAAGAACTGGGAAGGACTTTAAAAAGATACAGATTTCCTGAAGGATAGTGAGCTGTTCAAGGCACTGTTGTTCTGTTGGAAGACATAATGCTTCCACTTACCTATTAGGATATGTTTGATACATATGAACAATAAAACAGGCACACATGTACAGCATGGTGATATTTCCCCTCAGATTGGTTTCCAACACCAATTTGTGCAATTCAAGAGTTAAGAAGACACAAAATTTTAATTTATAAAGGTATACACACAAAAATATTCCTGGGTATATTTGTAACTAAGATGACGTAAGAAACAAAGATATTCTTTCTACACACGCCAGCTGCTGTTTATCACTCACCTAGTGACTTGTTTGTGGAAATCTGTAAGTTGTTTGTGTGTCACTGTGACGGCTCCCCCTGTTGTCTCCTTTGGCAAACCTTTCAAAGAATTCTCTAACCATCGACAAAAAGTCTGTACAGAGAAGAAGGATAAGCATTTTAAAAGGAGGCAGGGCTTACTCAACTGAGACCCTACAGGTAATAACAAAAACCCACAAGTTTTCCTTAGTAGCATTAGCGCTCCAGACTTGCAAGTAAATAAAGGAGTTAACAGAAGTACTATTTTTGGCCTTCCAACCTACTGAGGGTTGGAACAGCCTATAAAGGCATGCCCAGACTCCCTTCAAGGGGGTAGCAGACATCATTTCAGATGGAGCCCTTCTACCTTGGAAGTAAAGTCTCTTCTGTATGAAGTTATTATTCTGTTTCTATCATTAAACTTATGCAATATTTAAAAAATTAGACTGCTGCCAAAAATCTCTTGAGCTTAGAGATCAAGGGCAACCCAAATCAAAAGTTCACGTACTAAAAAGAGCAGGGTCAAAAAGTATAACAAGTAAACATTTAAAAAAGTGTATATATAAGTATGAATCCAGAATCTTAAGGATTTTAAGGTCATTTCTCTCAGTAGAAGTCACATCCAGTCAGTTCCTTTGTGATAACTGCCTAGTCTTTGGGTTAAGAAAATTCTTTCTTGTTGCTCTTTTTGTTTTCTTTTTTGGCTCTAATTTTTCTTCATGTCTTTAAGATGCATGCTTTGGTTACAGTTTTTAGCTGTAGAAGAACTTTTTTATACCTAAATTTTTTACATTATGTGTTTTTCCACTATGTTAATTTAGGATCACAATGGGGTTTCCTAGGTAGCACGGTGGACAAGAATCTGCCTGCCAATGCAGGAGACACAGAGATGTGGGTTCGAGTCCTTGCATCAGGAAGACCCCCTGGAGAAGGAAATAGCAACCCACTCCAGTATTCTTGCCTGGAAAATCCCATGGACACAGGCACCTGTGGATTACAGTCCACAGAGTTGCAAAGAGTCGGACACAGGCTGAGTGACTAAGCACATGATCACAACAGACTAGACCAAAAGTAATATTCCACTACAAATGCTTAAAAGTACCACAGAATTCTCCAAGTGTTGCCTCCAAGGAAGACAACACACCACTCAGACAGAAACAAGCAGAGGCAAACAGGAAGAACAAACTCTTAATTGACAACATTTTGGCATCCAAAATGACCCATAAGTTAACCACAGTATCCCCCGAAAAAAAAAAAAAATAGTAAGAAACTAAATTCTATACTGTCAACTAATATAGGACAAAGGAGATGAGAATATCCAATGTAGGAAAGACAGCCTTCTCAATAAACAATGCTGGAATAGTTGAATACTTGCATGTAAAACAAAGAAACTAGACTCTTACCTTTCACCACTCACAAAAAGTAACTCAAAACAGGATAAAGACTAAACAAAGACTTGAAATCATGAAACTCCTTGAAGAATACAAAGGCCTAAAGTACTGTGACATAGGTCTTGGTAATGATTTTTTGGCAATGACACCTAAAGCACAAGTAGCAAAATAAACACAGGAAACTACATCAAACTTAAAAGCTTCTGCAGAGAAACCATCAACAAAGTAAAAAGAAAACCTAAGGAGTGGGAGAAAATATATATTTGTAAGCCATATACCTGGTGAGAGGTTAGTATCTAAAATATACAAAAAAACCAACCCACAGCAGTCTAGTAAAAAACCAAATAACCCAGTTAAAAAATGGGCAAAGGACTTCAACAAATGTTTCTTGAAAGAAGATACACGAAAGGCCAACAGATACACAAAAAATGCTCAGTGTCACCAATCATAATGGGAATGCAAATTCAAACTATAAAGACATATCATATTAAGGCCTGTTAGAAAGGTCATGATCAGAAAGATAAGAGATAACAAAGGCTTACAAATCCAACATTTTTTGTAAAGTTAAATGTATACAGTAAGGTTTTTGTTACCTAGAAACCAAGTATATTTATTAAAAAGTAAGAGTACAGAAATTTTATTTCTCTTATCAATGATGTTTGGAATAAACTTGTCAGTCCACAAGGGCTCAAAGAGTACTTTTTAGAAAAACAAAAATACTACTGTATTAGATTCTTACAATGACACAAACATATTCTCTAGAATCTTTCTACTGGCTCCTTCATTTAACAATTAAACTTAGCAATGTACCTAAATTATGTTACAAGAGCATACAACAGGACTAGTTTCAAAGCTTAGAGTCAGCCTCTCAAGAAACTGTCCAGAACTGAAAGTGGGTTCCTTATGAAAACAATCTTACCGGTCTGTCAACCTGCATGATCTCCCAGAGCACTTCAGCCACATCGGGTAGGGTATACGGGGGGAGGCAGAAGCAGCACGTGTGAAGCAGCTGGCTCACAAGCTGCTGTCCAAGTTGGTTCATCACCTGTCCAATTAGTTCTTTCCGTAATTCAAAGTCTTCTTCATGCTGTAAGAAAACAAGAACAACAGGAAAGTGCTAATTTCAACTTTCTGAAGAGCAAGTACTCTTTCCTTTTAGTAATTTTCTTTCTCAGAAAGTATATATAATAGCTGGACTCACAAGGTGCACTGTCTGTCACTAACAAGAAAATATTAAGAATTTAGTTTCAAAAAAAAAAAAAAAAAGAATTTAGTTTCAAGGAAATGGGTAAGGGCTTCAGTTGAGACTAACCCTAACCCTTAGGTTTTTCATGAATAGAACACAGAAGAGAAACAATGGTTAGAGATTAAGGGTAGCAATCCTTTTAACCTTTTATTCTGGTAAAAAATAAAGTATTACTATCTCCTTTTCTAAAAAGCAACTGAATGGAGGAGGAAATGGCAACCCACTCCAGTATTCTTGCCTGGAAAATCCCATGGACAGAGGAGCCTGGTGGGCTACAATCTATGGGGTCGCAAGGGATTGGACATGACTGAGCATGCACATACATAGTAAGGAAACATTTTTGTTTATAAAAGTTTTTTATTCCTTCAATTGATGGTTCTTTAGATATAATGCTTATGGGCTAAAGATATTTCTAAAAAGCTAGTATACTTTTTTCTCATGCCTGGAATGGAAGCACTCATAATTCACAATGTAGTTTTGAAAGTTTCCATGTTGAAAAACTTAGGACAATGCAACTTTTCATTTAGTTTAATAAGCAAAAACAAAGGGAAAAAAATAAACTTTGATTTAAAAAAATAAATGAAAAAAAAATAAAAAGCAACTGAAAAAAGAAGACTTCTATCAAACATCTAATATTCTCTATCAAAGAAATCTTACTTAGGAACTTCCCTGGGGATCCATGGTTAAGATCCTGCACTTCCATTGCAAGGGGTTTGGGTTTGATCCTTGGCAAAGAACTAAGATCCCACATGCTGTGTGTGGCCACAAAAACAAGAAAAAAAATTTTTTTTAATCTTACTTATTTTCTTCCTTTTTAGTCTTTGAATATATATATTTCTATGTATATGTTGTATATGTATATGTTCTATGTATATGTATATGTTCTATGTATATGTTGAAAAAAACTTTTTAAAATGCCTTTCACTCTCCAAAGAAGACATACAGATGGCTAACAAACACATGAAAAGATGCTCAACATCATTCATTATCAGAGAAATGCAAATCAAAACCACAATGAGGTACCATTACACGCCAGTCAGGATGGCTGCTATCCAAAAGTCTACAAGCAATAAATGCTGGAGAGGGTGTGGAGAAAAGGGAACCCTCTTACACTGTTGGTGGGAATGCAAACTAGTACAGCCGCTATGGAGAACAGTGTGGAGATTTCTTTAAAAACTGGAAATAGAACTGCCATATGACCCAGCAATCCCACTTCTGGGCATACACACTGAGGAAACCAGATCTGAAAGAGACACATGCACCCCAATGTTCATCGCAGCACTGTTTATAATAGCCAGGACATGGAAGCAACCTAGATGCCCATCAGCAGACGAATGGATAAGGAAGCTGTGGTACATATACACCATGGAATATTACTCAGCCGTTAAAAAGAATTCATTTGAACCAGTTCTAATGAGATGGATGAAACTGGAGCCCATTATACAGAGTGAAGTAAGCCAGAAAGATAAAGACCATTACAGCATACTAACACATATATATGGAATTTAGAAAGATGGTAACGATAACCCTATATGCAAAACAGAAAAAGAGACACAGAAGTACAGAACAGACTTTTGAACTCTGTGGGAGAAGGTGAGGGTGGGATGTTTAGAAAGAACAGCACGTATATCATCTATGGTGAAACAGATCACCAGCCCAGGTGGGATGCATGAGATAAGTGCTCAGGCCTGGTGCACTGGGAAGACCCAGAGGAATTGGGTGCAGAGGGAGGTGGGAGGGGGGATCGGGATGGGGAATACATGTAAATCTATGGCTGATTCATATCAATGTATGACAAAACCCACTGGAAAAAAATAAATAAATAAAGGAAAAAAAAATTTTCAAAAAAAAAAAATAATAATAATAATAAAATGCCTTTCACTTCTAGCTATTGTCTTCTTTTCCCTCTCTTTTTACTGTCAAAACTCTTCAATTAGTCTATCACATACTATTTCTGCTCTCCCTTACTTTCAATGCTACTCCACATCTAGTCAAACCTACATTTGAAAATTTCATGAACCACTTTACCTCCAGCCAAAAAGGTCTCTGAAGTATCTACTAACAAATTTAGTCCTTTCTCTGATTATGATTTATATACCCATTTAGATTTTCTTCCAATCCATCCAAAAGGCTCCACTGTGGTCCCTCCTCGTCCAGAAAGTTATCCCAACCTACTTTTTCCAAAGAGTTTTCCCTCCTCTGATCTCACAGCAATCACAACTTTTATCACTTATCTGACAATCAAATATTGCCTTACTGCTATTGTTTAGTTCTTTACAACTCTATTTCTCTCTTCAATTAGACACCAAATGGCTTGGAAGTAGAGATAGTTTAGCCTAGTTGATACAGCTTACAACACGTACTAGGTTGTCTTAAATCTACTAGTTGATATTTTGGTTAGTGAATGATTCACTATGGAATATACCTACCAACACGGATCAAATGAGATGCTTCTTTTTCCCTAAGGAATGATATTATGAGGTGATAATGAGCTACAAGTAGAAAAACTATTTAACACATTGTTTATACTTACATCATTGGCTACCCCTGTATGGATGAGGTCTCGGAGGAACCTCATGACACTACAGTTGGCATCCCGGTGGTCCAGGGTAGTAGAGGCAATGGCCCACTGTAAGATAGGGATGACAACTTGGCTCCTCAGCAAGGTAACAGGGCTACGCTGAATAAACCTGGTATGGAAAGATAGGCAAGGTAAAAATTACAAAATTAGGCTATAAAAATGTATCCATGGTAAAAAGTAAAACTATGGAGATAGTAAAAAGATCAGTGATTGTTAGGGATTGAGGGAGTAGAGGGTAGGAACATGAATAGGTAAAACACAGGGGATACTGACGGTACTATTCTCTATGATACTGTAATGGTGGGTATATGTCACACATTTGTCCAAACCCATAGAAAGACCTTGGTTTCCCTGGTGGCTCAGTCGTAAAAAATTGGCCTGCAATGCAGAAGACAACAGATTTGATCCCTGGGTTGGAAAGATCCCCTGGAGAAGGGAATGGCAACCCACTCCAGTATTCTTGCTTGGAAAATCCCATAGTCAGAGGACACTGGTGGGCTATGGTCCATGGGGTTGCAAAGAGTCAGATAGGACTTAGCAACTAAACAATAGGAAGACCACCACACCAAGACAGAATCCTAATGTAAAGTAAATATTTTTAAAATGATGTGTCAATGGAAGTTCATTAATTTTAATAAATGGGCCACTCTGGTGGGGGATGCTGATGGCAAGGTAGGCTATGAGGGAAAGGAGGGGGGAAGCAAAGGATATATGGGAATTCTATACTTCCCAGTTTTCTCAGATCCTTTAATGTTCATAGAAAATCTCCAAGAAAAAGTAAAATAACATTCCAAATTTATTTTACCAAGGCAATCATTTGTGCAAAGAGAATCTCTTGAGATTAATTTTTCAAGAAACACACCAGGAAAACAGGTTGACAGCCCACCCAACAGTTTTCTCATACCAACTCAAAAAAATAAATTAATTAAATAAATAAATAAATGAAAAATAAATAAAAAGGATTTTCTAACTTGTCCAAAAACTAACCAAAAGAAGTGTTCATTACCAACTGATTTGTATCAAATTCCTGAGCTAGGGACTAAGAATGAAGACAAACATCAGTGATACTAGTAAAAGGAATTTAAGCAACAAATGGGGTGGCAGGCTAGGAGCAGAGATGGGAAGTACAGTACCAGATAATTTTTAAAGTACCTTAAAAGTCTAAAAAATTTTTATTCTGAGATATGATTATATCTTAAGGATGCTAAGCTTCTCAAGGAAAAAGTTGAAGCCAAGCATGACATCACAGTAGCACAAAACATTAAAACTACACAGGATTCTAGAGACTGTCTAGTCAAATGTTCTTACAAAACTCATTTTTGTTGTCTTGGGTGTGTTCCCTCCTTTATGAAAGGAGCTCAGTTATTTCCCCTTGTGCTTATCCAACTCTTCTTCATTTATGGGAATATTCTGCTTCACGACTTAACTTTCGATTGCGAAGAATTACTCTACCTACTTCTCTTACCTAATTTTACAGAGAAGGAAACAGGTAAATGTTAGGTGACAAAACCAAGCAATGATGAGGATGACCAGTAAGAGAAAAAGTTGCTTTTCAGAAGGACTGACCTCGTGGCTAGCCTGAATAGGTCATCCACTGTGTCAGGGTGATTCTGGAGTCCATTCTGCTGTTCTAAGAGCTGAAAGGTAGGGATGCACAGTGCCTAAAACAGAAGTGATTTTGAAATGAATGCTTGTAAATAAATGCCATGGGATTCAGACTTGCTAAATATCACAATATACACAGAGAACAAAGAGGTAAAGCACAGGTAAGAAAAAGACTGTGATGAGATTCAGATCAAAAAAGGGAAGACAAAAATCCTTCTCAGTTGACATAAAGTCTTCACATATGAGGTCTACATTTCAGAAAGGGTTTAGGGTACAGACTTCTGTTGATGAAATTGGATAGATGTCATCTCAAAGTTTTAGAAGTTTCTCAAAGTGACAACTCTGCATGTACTAGATATGATCTGGTCAACTAAGGGAGTAGCTGACATTTTAATAATAATAATTATGAAATGTCAATTTTAAAAGGAAAGACATCTTGGGAAAAGGAGCACCATGATTTAACTCCCTAATATATTTTCCCCTTTTTGACTAGGAGAGGGTAAAAGCAATATATAAGAAGCCTTTTACAATGCCTGCTATTTACTCTAAGGCGAGACCATCCCTGCTAAGTAAACTAGTTCACTGGCTGTTCAGGCAAGAAATTAAAAATACAATCATGCTTGAGCTAAGAGATCCTTTATTTCAAATCCACTTGCCCATCTTCCCACCTTCCCAAAAACTCCTGTCTCTGGAGAGCATAAATTAGACAGCAATAACTGTAATGACCAGCACATTTGTGTAGTCAATCTCTTTCATTCTCCCAAGCAGGCCTGTCCACAGAATATCTAGGAAGATCTACCTCCATATTAGGAAATCATTATGCCTGAGAAGGAAACCTGAAGAAGCAAAAGAATTAAAGACATGGTGAAGAACACACTGCTAGACCTTCAGACCCTCCAAGAGAACATACCTGGAGCATGTCTAGTAGTCCCTGCCGACAGCCCTCTTCCATGCCATATTCATCCACAAGGATACTACCAAGGTACAGGAAACAGGAATGCTGATGTACCTGGTAAACATTTACCATCTGCCAAGGGAAAAACCAATTAGTTCGATTATTCATCCCTCAAAGAGTATCAGCTTAAGTATCTGTCTGAGGGAAGAAATTCTGAGATAGATTGGTCTCTTCTCTTTAAGACAACATAATAAAGCTTGTTGGCAACATTTTCTAAAACATAGGGCTCAATAATTTTCAAGTACTCTATTTAGAGTTCTTTCAAGCCGTCGACCTTTCACCTTTTCAAAACAATGCTGTAGATGAGCTGTATAATACTACAGACTGGAACTATTCATAAGTTATTATCCAAGGCTTCTGTTAGATTTGCAATGCCCTAATAAAGTATACCTAAACTTTCTAACCAACAGGTTGCTCTTATATGCATTAAAGATGATTATTTAAAAAAAAAAAAAAAAAAAACAACCACAGCAGGAACAAAGTATCAAATGCCCCTCATTTTAGAGGAGACAGAAGACATTGTTTAAATTGGTTTCTAAACTCCTTTATTTCATCTTTTGGGTAAAAAACAGTGTTTCTAATCAAGATATCTAGATCTCTGGACAATAAAAATTTTAATACAATAAAAGTATTTAAATTATTTGTTTAGAATTTTTACCCTGCTATCCTCCAAAAATTAGGCCACTGTACATTCATCTGTTCAAAATGTCATCACATGGGAATTCCCTGGTCATCCAGTGGTTAGGAATCAGTGCGTTCACTGTGGGGGCCAGGAGTCCAATACCTGGTCGGGGAACTAAGATCTTAATTTCAAGCAGTGCAGCAAAAAAAAAAAAAAAAAAAGCCATCGTAACACACATGTTTTGATCTTATTACATAAATTCAATTCTTTGATCTTGGTGGGGTGGAAGGGTCCAGTAATTGGCTCTTATCAGCATATGGCATGAAAAGAACACAAGATGGAAGCTATGAATCTGTTTAGTGTTGTATACTCAAAATTGTATGCTGTACTTAATGAATAAGTTATAGGCTGGGCCAGATAGCAAAGGATTTTTGGCTCTACTGGCTTTACAATCTTCTGATCACTTAACTTTGCCACTGAAGCACAAAAATGGCCAATAAACAATACTTAAATGATTAAGCATGACTATCAGTAAAACTTTATTTACAAAAAACAAGTGGCAGGCCCACAGGCTGGAGTTTAGTGACCTCGAATTTGTACTTTTTTGGTCATGTGCACAGATTTTTTTTAACATACTTTCTATATAAGATGCTACCCTATGCTATTGGAACAAAAGAGTAATATAAAAATCATGAGTGAAAGTGTTAGTTGCTCAGTCCTGTTTGACTGTGACCCCAAAGACTGTAGCCTGCCAGGATCCTCAGTTCATGGGATTCTCCAGGCAAGAATACTTGGGTAGCCACTCCCTTCTCCAGGGGATCTTCCCAACCCAGGGATTGAACCCAGGTCTCCGGCACTGCAGGTAGATTCTTTACCATATGAACCACCAGGGAAGCCCAGAAGTCATGGGCGTATCCTCTAATAGCAAAGGAATATTAAACCACATTGTACTGGACCCATAACGTATTGCACTGAAGAAGACACTTGACCAGAACTGAACACAGTCTAAATGTAACACATACTGTTGTACTCAGGGTATAGTAAACGCAGAAAAATCACTAAAAAAATTCAGTTAACATATTTACCTTTACAAACTTCAATCAAATCTATAATTTAAGGAAGTGTGATCATGTAACTGCCAACTGACACAGCAACAGGATGACCCTGGTTCAGGATAAGAGCTTCTTTAAGAGTGAGGCAAAACTTAAGAACTTGAGGGGCACTCACTGTCAGGGTCGGTCCAATAGATGCCCTGCCCAGTTGGAGAAGGCCACTTCAGGTTGAGTGGGTGAGGTCTAGCCTGAAGCCCTGTAGGAGCTTTCCTCACAGATGAGTGCAAAATTTGAGAAGATACTTGCTCAGAGTCCTGCAAATGCAAGATTGGCACTTTGCCTCGCCTCCGTCAATTCTAGGTCATGGCACCTCACTTGCCTAAATCTAGTTCTGGCCCTGCTGTTAGGTTAACTCCAACATAAATTACTTAGTGAATTAAGTCACTAGTCATAGGTGTCTCAAAAGAATATTCTAGATGATATGATCTCAGAGAGTCATGTACAATGAGCCACATCACCATAATTACATACCAATCATGCTGACTGAATGAGTCAAATTTATTTCCTGACAAATAAGACACTTATATGAACAACTAACTATAGTGAAGAAAGAAGAAAATCTCTTCAGGCCAGAAACAGCAAAGCTTGACTTGACACATTTTTAGAAAGGAAATTAATATTTAATACATAAGAGCTGATTCATTAAAGTCATTCCCATTTATGAATTTTACACTGAGATGTGCTGCTATTTAGACTATCACTACACAGAACAGATTACAGGCTATCTGCCATAAAAATAACACACCTACCACACGGCACTACTTATCTTTCAAATATTTTTTAGTTTGTGTTTAAGAAATATTGAAGTGTTTCATTTCATTAGTAAGAGCTTTTGTTCTAAAGCCTCCTATTTCAAAACTCTGTATCCTTTACATTTTCCATCTTACAGGGAACTCACCTGTGTGACTAGTGGCTGCAGCAGGGCCGCGGATCCTTTGCCTACACAGCGAACAGCAAAACGGAGGCACCTGCAACAACGCTCTACAATCCGATTATCAGCACGGTGCTTATTTAGAGTCTCAGATAAAATTGGCCATATCTGAGTCAAAAGTGAAAAGAGCACAAGGAAGAAAATAATGAACAACTAAGTACTGAGAAAAACGCTCCCAAGTTGGTAACAACTGATTTGGCTTTTACATAATTTGGGGAAAACTTTCTTTACAGGAACACACATGGCCTGATTCTGGTCAGTGGGTGTCTGTATATGTGCTGGGGTTCAATACACTATCCACCAATAAAAATAACCACGCCTTAAGGGAAGCACAGTAATTCTTTACAACAGAATTAGCATGACTAATTTGACTAATTTTACTAAAAGGTAAAGAGATCTCTATTTTTCTAAACTCTGAACTTCTGATATAGGATGGGAAGAAGTAGAACAAGTTAAAGGAAGAGATCTGATACCAATGAACACTCAAGGATAAATGGTGTTTCTCCCCTTAAGTCTGAAAAGCACTTCTCAAAACATGCCCTCTGATCCTCATGTTACCCTGAGTTTTTACAAAGGAAGTACTGTCAAAGAGGAACCTATGATGGTTAACCAGCTTTGTCAAAAACATTCTGCCAGTACTGACCAGGCCTCTCAACAACTCTAGAATTCACACAGTTAATCTCTTCCTACTTAGGCCTTTCACTGTGTTTCCTTATAGCCTGTTTTCTTACCAAATCTAAAATCAAATATATTTAGTTGGATGGTTCTATTCATCTTTTCACTGATACTGAATGCGTATCAACAAACTGAATCTTCCTACAAACCTAGAAGACAGAACCTTCTCACCTTAGTTACCTATTTAGAGTCTTATAAGGAAAAAGGAAGAAAGCCTTATTCCACAGGCATCGATTAGTACTTACTTCCTGTATGACTTTTTGGCACGGATGAGTCTGTCCATTTTCCACAACGGGATTGGTGTGTCTGGGGAAAGACAATGATCCAAATTAGTGAAAGAAGAGCAATTTCATCAAGGACACAGAGCCCTAATCCCTGTTAGTTTATTTAGTATCATTCTCACTGATTAAAGAAAACCAGATAGTCAACTTGGGGTACATGGGCTGTAGGTATGGGGCACTACAACTATCCTTTTCATTTTTTTTCCTTTTGTAAACCTGAATATGTAGTTTTTTCCAAATTAATAAATATAGTTGTCTGAATCCACTATGAAAACTCAAGTACTGCTTCATTCCCAGTTAAAAGGTAAAAGCTTTTGAAACTCTGGTCTACCAAAAGATGTTTCCCACAGTTCTAGTCTAAACTCAATGATACACAATGTGGGCCCACCCACAATACACTGAATTCAACTATCTATCTAGTTCTAGAATCCACTAATTTGAAGGAAAGCAGGAAAAAACAAAAACTATGATTAACAATTCTTTAATTTTAAAAAGCTCAAGAGCAACTTAATAAAAATCTGCTGTCGTAGTTGTTGTTTAGTTGCTCAGTCATGTCCAACTCTCTTGCGACCTCATGGACTGCCTCCCTCTCGGCTTGTCTGTCCATGGGATTACTCAGGCAAGAATACTGGAGAGAGGAGCCATTCCCTTCTTGACCCAGGGACTGAATCCAAGTCTCCTGCAATGCAGGTAGATTCTTTACTGCTGAGCCACCAGGGAAGTCCAATATAAAAAAATATAATTTTTCTTTACATTAAGGCATTTCACCTTTTGCAAATTTTCTTTCATTTATTGTGAAATAAGACTGTTAATATGCTCTCAGAATGGTATGCAACAGGGGCTCCCCTAATTATACAAGAAAAGCATTATACCAACTCAGAAAAAGATACTTGTAGACAAGAACAAGCTAAAACAACACCTCAGTTTCAATTTCTTCCACATAGGTTTTTATACAAATATTAATTGATATTCCAGATATACCTATAGGACACATAAGTTATATTATGCAACTAAGAAAGGATCACTCTCTGAATACTGTCACTCTAATGCTTTTTTAATTGTTAGGCTCCTCTTAACATCAAAGAAGGTTTAATTTCACCTGGTCATGGAAGAGACTTCATTATTTGTTTGCACCCATACACTATTACATAGCAATGATTATGAAAGTATGGCCTTTGGAATACAATGCAATAGCACCTGGGAACTTATAAGAAATGCAAATTCTTGGGTCCTATCAAGATCCAATCCATCAGACACTCTGGGAATGGGACCCAGCAATCTGCTGCCTTGGGAACTGAAGCACCACAGGTAACTCTGATGCACGTTGAAGTTTGAGAGGGCCAGCCCTGGTGGCTCAGACGGTAAAGAATCTGCCTGCAGTGTGGGAGATCCGGGTTTCATCCCTGGGTAGGGAAGATCCCCTGGAGAAGGGAATGGCTCCTCACTCTAGTATTCTCACCTGGAGAATTTCATTGACAGAGGAGCCTGGTGGGCTACAGTCTGTGGGGTCGCAAAAGAGTCGGACCAACACTTTCACTTTTCAAAGTTTGAGCATCACTGATTCAGAGACCAAAAGAATTAATTACATTTTAAAGTCTTTTGACAAAAGTTTACCAAAAATAAATTCTTAGAATTTGCCTTTGCACCTTGTAATAGGAGTAAATTAGTCTTCTGACAGGTGCAGTTTATAGGAGGTACTCAGAAGCTGAGAAAAAAAACACTTTCTTACTTCTATATAGTAGTCTCACCAGAGATTTTAATCCAGGGCAGGAACCTGGCATTCCCCTTCTTACCTAAATATGACTGCAAGGCGATCTAAGAACACAGTGGGATCTGAGGATATGCCATTGCTGGGCTCCTGAGACAACAGCTGAAGAGACAGAAAGATATTAACACCCAGTCATTAAACATACAAACCTATAGCAAACATGGCAACATATGCCTCTGTACATCAACCTCTGTCCCAATCTCTATTTCCTTACATCAGATCCCTGAAAGTTACTCAAAATGGTAAAAACTTTTAAATTCATATTAGCAAACTATTTTCCTCCATCTTACTGCATCCTGGCCAAGACTGCATATTAACTTTTACTATATGATCATTGTACAGTGGAAAACAGTATCATTTAATTTTTTCCCATTTACTTTTATAATGATTAGGATATTATAGACATTCATATTATAGATTATATGTATTATACTATATAATATATATTTAGATAATAATTTTATAATATAAAGCTTCAAAATTATTATACCTTTATATTTTAAGAGGTAAGGCAAGTTGCTTCCTCTTCTTTCCTAAAATTTCTTAGAGACACTTCTACCGGCACATCATTATAGATAAACTTTAGAGTCATTTCATCAAGTTCTCCTAAAACTACCACTGGTATGTTCATTGCTATTGCACCATAAATGCAATTTGAGAAGAGCTGAAATTTTCGCAACAGTCTTCAAGGAAACATGGTAGGTTATGGTTTTGGAAGTTAACTTGAATGGTGTTTTCTCTACTGTATCTTTTAAATGGTATTTCTGATACAGTAAAAATCTATTGATTTGGGAATACTTATTTCATATATGTAGCTACTTTGATAAATTTATTAATTTTAATAATGTCTCAGTTCATTCTCTTGACTTATCTAGGTAGTTAAAAGACCACCTGCAAATAAAAGAATTTTCTCTTTTCCTTTCTATCATATAAACATACTATATTTGTTTCACCTCTTAATTAGACTCACCTTTTTCAATGCCAAAACTTGAACAGAACATAGTTCACTAAGACATTCAGTAATCTTATCCAAAGGTAATCTGGCTAGGACAAGTGCTGTCCCTGAAAGACAAAGGATGACACAAATGAAGAAAATAAAAGCCGAACTGAAGTAATTCATTGGTCTACATTATATGGCTTACAAAGGCTAACTGGTTCTATTTTTTTAAAAAAGATCAGCACTGTTTTTAAATTATAGTACTTTGTTATTTATGGTTGAGCTTTTTTTATTTGGCTTAGGAAGACCATACAGACTTTCACATTGACATTCACAACTGAAGTTAATATTAAATTATTTCTCCTCAGTAGCCTACTGGTTTAAAGATGTTAAAATATGTCTCTCCACTTCCAATCCTTCAAAGAATTTAAAAAGCTCCTTAACAAGGCCAATGCCAAAGCTAGTTTATATAGCATAGTACAATGGTTCTCAAACTTCCCAGAGATCAAGGACAGCCTTTATTTTTGATAAGTACTATAAGCAATTCTTATCATCAGAGAAGTCTGAGAAATAGGGACATTATTGTTATTACTACTGGAAGAATGAGTTGAAATTAGAGATTAACTCTAGTTCTACTATAACAGACCCTATGAGCTGGGTAAGACATTATCTCAGAGCATCAGTTTCTTTATCTGTAAAAATGAGTGCTTTGGACAGAACAGTAATAGTTAAGTTTGTCTTTATTTCACTTTTAAATAATTGCAAAAATCTCCCCTTTCTCCTTTTCCCCAAATAAAATCTTAACTTGGAACTCCAATAAAATAATTAAAAAAGAAATAGAGGTAGGTAGGTTAAAGTGGGGACAGAAGGCCCAGATCCTTCCTATCCAGCTTCCCTTGTGTCACAATCCCTACCAAATGCTGAAGTATCTCCCTAACATCCAAAGGATTACACATTATGCTATATCCTTTGACTATTATTTTTTCATCTCCTAAAATTTTATTCAACAGAACAGTAATCAATTCAAACCTTCAAATTTGAATAAAATATTGAATGATTTTTCTTAACAGTCTATAACCATGGATGAATTAAATTTTTTACTTAAAACTAGAGGGGGTAAAAATCTAACACAATTTTTCCTTTTAATCCATCCCTACAGAAAAGAATGTTACTAAAAAGGTTTCTCCATCTAAAAGAAACCACCAATACAACTGGGATACCACATTTTATTACAAGTTAGTTGTCATGCTATCATCAAGGTTAAATTTCACTAGAAAATTACAAGATGGCAGCAATACCCACAGTTAGTAGTGAAGAAAATATATGACCTGATTTAATGCCTCATTATCTATGCCTCTGAAGAAAAACAACAAAAATGAAAGTCTGCTTAAAAAAGAAAGTCTGTCTAAAAAATGCATATCTACATTGGCTGGTAGGGAACTTGATCACAGAAGTGAGAAAGAACAGTTAGCTGACACATTAACAGTCATCCAATCCGGACAAGGCTGTCTGACACTCACAGAAACTTAAAAGATGCTGCAAAGGTCCTATCACCCAATCTTTTATTTGATATACCAGCTGTAAGAACTTCACTACCCGACAGGACATATCAATCTGTTTGCAGAAAGCATGGTTAGAAAGAATTTTCTTTCTAAAAGCCAGTAAACTGTCAATAATCAATTACTCATAAAATAAAATCTGCTCCCTCTTTTATAAAATAATCCTTCAAATATTTAAAAACAGCCACTCCTGTAAGTCTCTTCCCCAAGTATTAATATCTCTAATTCTCCTATTATTTTGAGTTTCATCACTACCCTGGCTGTTTGCCTCTCGATCATTCAGTGTAAACTGATTAGTAATGGTTAAAGACCACTAAGTGACCAGAACCCTTGGCTTTGAGCTACAGGACTGATCTGGGCACACTACCTTTAAATTTCTACCTATCTCTTTGGTATAGCAATGTTTATTTGGTTTCCCTTTTTATTCTTTCAGTTCAGTTCAGTTCAGTCACTCAGTCAGGTCTGACTCTTTGCGACCCCATGAACCGCAGCATGCCAGGCATTCCTGTCCATCACCAACTCTCAAGAGTCCACCCAAACCCATGTCCATTGAGTCGGTGATGCCATCCAACCAGCTCATCCTCTGTTGTCCCCTTCTCCTCCTGCCCTTAATTTTTCCCAGCATCAGGGTCTTTTCAAATGAAGTCAGCTCTTCGCATCAGGTGGCCAAAGTACTGAAGTTTCAGCTTCAACATCAGTCCTTCCAATGAAGGAAGGACTGAACCCAGGACTGATCTCCTTTAGGATGCACTGGTTGGATCTCCTTGTAGTCCAAGGGACTCTCAAGGGTCTTCTCCAACGCCACAGTTCAAAAGCATCAATTCTTTGGCGCTCAGCTTTCTTTATAGTCCAACTCTCATATCCATACATGACTACTGGAAAAATCATAGCCTTGACTAGATGGACCTGTGCTGGCAAAGTAATGTCTCCACTTTTTAATATGCTGTCTAGGTTGGTCATAACTTTCCTTCCAAGGAGCGTCTTTTAATTTCACGTCTTTAATTTCACCATCTGCAGTGATTTTGGAGCCCAGAAAAATAAAGTCAGCCACTGTGTCCACTGTTTCCCCATCTATTTACCATGGAGTGATGGGACCGGATGCCATGCTCCAACTCAAAAAGGAACTATGATTTAGTTCCAGTATGTTAACTCCACTCAAAATCTAGGATCATGATATAAATTCTATAAGCACTTTGAATTAGTTCTATAGCCTTAAAACATTCTAAGAATGCATGCACACATAATCAACATCCTCTCCTCCCAAAGTGACCTTCCTCATCATTGAGTAAACTGCAACTGAAAAGGGGGATACAACTGACACAAGATAATCCCCAGAAGTGGCTTAGAGACTATTCTTTCTTAATATCTTAAGTAAATACCTTTTAGCAAGCCCACAGCAGCTTCTGGAGACAACATGAAGGAATCAAGGGAACGGGCAATCTCCAGGAGTCCATTGAAGTGCTGAGCCATGTGGTCTCGGCAAACAGAGCAAATGTTATGGATTGCTTTCGCTGCAGCAGAAGCCAGAGGCTTTTCACACAGACCTTTCATCAAATAGCCCAACACAGGGTCTAAGGGGAAAAGTCATACATAAAGATTACATATTTGAAACTGAAGGAAAACTTCTAGGTGTTAGAACAGAGGTTTATATTCTCCTTTAAAGCAAAAGAACCATTTTTTAAAAATGAAATATGTTTAAACCCCAAGGTATTTACATATAAAAATGGAGCTGATCTCAGTGACAAAGAGTGTCAGAGAGCCCCGAGGCCTATCTATTTATCTTGCATTTCTTACCTGTGGACATGAGCTGGGGCTTATTGCTAGGGCTTCACAAAGCATGGTTTGAAAACCACTGACTCAGTTTGAAACATTGGTGGATATAACCATCCAAGTAATAAGAATACAGTTAAAGTAAGAAAGAAGATAAAACTCAGAGAGTACCACAATACTCAGAGATTAATCACTGCTTGTAAAAAAAAAAAAAAAAATCACCTACATTAATCAGGACAATGACAAGTTACCTAAAGCTGACACTTTTATACTTACATCTTTATAATTATAAAAACCATAGAGACAGATCCTTAGTACTTTGAGAAGAATTAATTCATTATGTCTTACTTGTTACCAATGTAACAATTTATAGGCAAATTTCTATACAGCAAATCCTAGTTATCCTTTGCTTTGTAAAAGCTTTTCTATAAAAAAAACCCTAAGAAAAATCATACCTGTTTAAAGAACACTTTATGTGAACTATACAGTAACCTCATACGAAATCATAAAAGAAATAATCTCTGAAAGCCCATTTAAAAGTTATTTCCATTTTTAGCCTAATGAGAAAAATAAGGCAGCAACCCAGCAGGAACCCCTGCTTTCCTACAACACACAGCCTATTTAGCATGAGAATCAGAACTAGAATCTAAAACCTAATCCAAGTAACTCCAATACTATTCAGTTCAGTCGCTCAGTTGTGTCTGACTCTTGTGACCCATGGACATGCCAGGCTTCCCTGTCCAATACTACAGGCCTCAGTGATTCTCAAATTGAATATTTGTGATTTTGACTATTCTGCAGTAAGTATGAATATGTAGCACTGTGTCTTCTAACTGAGACACAAATTTAAACGAGATACAAGGTGGTACTGAATGATAAGTGTTAACAAACAGGTAAACTCACTTTGTTTCTCTGTGGAAAAAACATTCAGAAAAGAAAGCCAAATGTTGTGGCACATAAGTGAAGAAATTTAAGAATTAGACATTAGGTATTTTGAAAAAAAATTAATGGTATGTTGAACTTGAAAGCAGCTCAACTACAATGTAAGCCAACCTATCATATGCTCTGTATACAGATACAAGAGAACAGGAACACACATCTCTCTCTTTTATTTTTGGATATGATAGGTCTTTGTTGCTGAGCTTGGGCTTTCTCTAGTTTTGGAGATTGGGAGCTATTCTCTAGTTGTGGTGGGCAGGCTTCTCATTGCTATGGCTTCTCCTGTTGCAGAGTATAGGCTCTAGGCGCACGGGCTTCAGTAGTTGCAGCACGCAGGCTCAGTAGTTGTGGTACATGGGCTTAGCTGTTCCGTGGCATGTGGAATCTTCCTGGACTAGGGATTGAACCCATGTCCCCTGCATTGACAGGCGGATTCTTATCCACTGTACCACCAAGTACTCTTTTTAAGTAAGGGTTTCAGGCAATAAAAAAAAAAGATCATGTGTAAAATAAAATCAAGTCAAAAGGTAATGATAAAAATAAGCACAGGGCTTCCCTGGTGGCTCAGTGGTAAAGAATCTGCCTGCCAATGCAGGAGAGGGTTCAGTCTGGGAAGATCCCACAAGCTGCAAAGCATAAGCCCACACGCTGCAACTATGGAAGCCTGTGCTCCACAACACAAGAAGGCACTATAATGAGAAGCGCATGCACCGCGACTGAAGAACAGCCACTGGTCATCGCACCTAGGAAAAGCCTGAGCAGCAACAAAGACCCAGCACAGTCAAAAAAAAGAGAGATAAGCACAGCACATCAAACTTAATGATATTCACAAATTTAAGGATTCTTAAAACTCTCAGAATGAATCAGTCTTGAGTATCAGTGGGACTTTATATATATTAACCTAGATAAATTCTTTAGTCTCTCTGGACTCCACTTTCCTTACCTTGAAAATGAGGGAATTAGAAGAAATTATTTCTAAACTTACTTTCAATTCTAAAATTATTTTATATGATCTTTATTTTTTCAAGACAGAAAGAGGTTATACAACTCAACACTCTTCATCTTAGTTTGTCCTTACTTAGTTTCAATAATAATTCTTAGTTTTTAAATAGTGCATGTATTTAACACTGAAATGCCCTCCCCTTAGCTCTAGTCTATTGCCTGCTTCTAGGTTAGAACTACAGGAGAGTCTGATTAGCTCAAGCCTATGCCAAAGCCTGACAAAGACAGAAATATTTATGCTGAAGCAGAGTACTAGTAGCAAAGTGTCAACCTATCTAGAGATCTAATTTTCAAATTTCTCCAAAATCTGTGATCAGATTATAAAATGTACCAACTGAGCAGTAACTCATGTATCTATTCTCAGTGTCTAGAAACAGCCTATTTATAAATAAAAGACAAAGTAGGAAAACAATAGCAAAAGTAAGAGAGGAAGAAAGAAATCAGAAAACTCAGAAGCAGTAGCTGCAGAGGGGAGTGTTCACACATACCAAGGAACTGAGGATTTCGATCGACCACTTCGCTCATCTCTCCAACCAACTCAATGCTGGTGTAGCGCACAGCTGTATGCACAGTCTCCGGGAGACGGACAACTCCTTCTAGGACCTCCACGAGTGTCGGATTGTTCTCCCTGAGTTTAGAAGGCAAGCACTCAGAGTTAACAATTTCAGAGGTGAGGTTATGGCCATAAAACAGGCTGCAATGACACAAATCATTGCTAAGGGTTTCTTTCTAAATAAGTAACCATTTGGATAAAAGTGCTTAAATCTGGTATAAAAATTTTTGACCCTCATAAAGGGGTAAAAGACAGAAATGGAAGTTATCATTGTTTCAGTTGAGAAGCACACTGCTCCTTAATCTTCTGAATGTCAGTGAAGTGTCTAAAGACACATCTTGCTATCAAATAAAGCTCTTCAAACTGGACAGGTAGGCATTTACTGTGGACCAATGTCTTTTAGTGAATTCACTTTATGTATTCCTGTATCTGCAGCACCTAGAACAGCGCCTGGCACATAGTGGGCACTCAATAAATAAATATTGCTGAATAACTAAATGAATAAATAATTCTTTTAGACCACTTCCTATTAGTTGTTATTCTCCAAAAGATTTCTTATGGCTGGATAATGGAAACCTTAAGAACAGGTAAGCATGGGTGGGCCAGCTCACTGATTATAAAGAATCAAGAACAAAAGCTGCAGGAATAGATAAAGGTGCTCTGACTTAAAACATGAGGGAAAATTAAAGTTATCCAAATACTTTTCACAGCTCCATGAGTTTATTTTTTCCTTTTCCTTCTCTTTTTCTCACCCCTCTAGGATACTGGCTCAAGTTCTTTTAAGCAGAGGGGAGGATGCCCCCCAAATGACCAGAACGTAATCCAGAAATGAAAGATGTTTAAATAAATCCTGGATTAGCACAAGAACACTCCTTCCTGATAAACTAAGTCTATTAAGCCCTTTATACATTAAAAAACAATAACAAAAACAAACCCACACCTGTAATCATGCAGTTGGCGTGAAATGTGGATAAAGAAAAAACAAAATAAAATCTTCTCTCATTTATGCCTTAAGTTTCCTGAAGGCACTAAGCTAGTGTTGAGACTCTACACATCCTTTCTCATACACAATCACAAATCAGTTAGATCATTAGCATAATATCTTCAGACTGTTACTGAAGGTTCCAAAAGATACCAAAAAGGGTTTAAAAGCAAATAGTATGATAAGTGATTCAGGACCAACTTCTTAATAGAGAAAAACAAACCAACTCGATCTCCTTAAATATTTCCTTGATTAGAAAGTATATAAGATTTCATTGACTAGACCCTGAAAGCCAGCTAAGAAAGAAGCACTGTACATTTTATGAATACATGCCTTAACCATCTCTCCAACCAAAGCCCTGTACAGAGAGCTCAACTGCAGGAGTCTGATTACACAGAATACAGGAAAACTTGACAGATATCAGCATCAATTTATAAACTCACAGAATAAAGTAAATTCTGTTTTTAAGGATTCATGTTGAAATAATAAATAAAATTTCTTTGCTAAGCAATGAGAAATCAAATTCTAAAAATTTTAAAATTTCCAACAGCAATAACAAAATAATTGCCCTTTAGATTTTGCTATTCTTTTAAGAGATATGATAACTATGCCATGCCTCTCTGAAAGTTACAAATGATTCTCCAAGACAGGAAAAAAGGAGAACAATATAAATAAATATTTGCAAGGATAACTTACCCAAGATCACAAAAGCAGGTGAGAGCCAAATTAGTGCCTATTCAAATGCTTTTAAGCAAGTGCCAACAATTTAACAGTCTAATAAATTTTTCATTATACCAACTTTCACAAGGGAGCCTGGATTGGAAAAATAAATCAGCATTCTTTTCCTAGCATCAAGAACAAAAGAATTTTAACTCTAGAAAATGTGGTTTAAAACATGGATATCAGCAATGCATGCTACTCTGAACTAGACTCTTAGAAGTCAGAAGACTAGACAGCATTATAGAAGAAAGAAGTTCTACGAGTTTCCAAACATATCCCACATGAGGAAAAATGGCGCAATTTTCCTTCCTCTGATATTAAGAGTTCCCAGCAAAAGACTTATAGACACTCACGGATCAACACTCTTTGCTATAGCAGCCATGATAAAGAGAACCGCTTCTGTCACCTCCCAGGGTGGGTTGCCTTCTTTCAGAGTAGAATATAACTAGAGAAGAAGAGGTGGATTATGGATCCATTAAAAGAAAAACAGAATAGAGTTCCAAAACAAAACAAAAAACCTGTTAGTTAAAATAAACTCAGCCCCTTGTTTCTAAATTTAATTATCTCTCAGAGCCGGGGGAGAATAGTATTTTCATTTTTCAAATCTTCACTAACTCTAAATCAATACTAGTTTAATATTTGAAACAAATCCATTTCGATTCCCAAGAGTATATCAAGATTATCGTCTGCCCCTACAAAATAGTATTATGGAAAAAACAAAACATATTACATGAGTGTCTTTTCCTGGTTCTGGTAACTGATAAATACATTAACACACTTAAAAATGAATCATAATGTAAAACCTCCGCATATGCACTGGCTTTACATTTATTATTTTAACTACTTGTCTGCATCAACACTAGTAGTACAGATTAAATTCCTAAAAAGTAGCTGTTCTGAAGCACCCATCACAATACCATGTCCAAGCAAGGGTGGGTGGGGAGAGACCAAAGAGAATACTCAGAGATGTCCTAAAATTTCCCAGGGATATAGCCATCAGTGGAATGTGACTGGCTGTTAGTCTAAATAAGGTTTCTGTAATCAAATAACACACTGCTAGGTAAAATGAAATTAAACAATTCTCTTGTATGACTTCACAGAAACTTTAAATATACTATTTAGGTCATTTTCCAGTTTTAATTGACAGAACTATTTTTTTCCAGAAAAGAACATCTCATGAGACTGGTGTTCCACGGTACACATCTTGGACAAGACTCACAATTAATGTACATTTGTAGACTGAGGTCTGGAGAACAAGTAATTGGTTCAAAGTCACGGAGCCAGTGAGAGAAGAGTTGAAATCTGAGCAGAGCATCTGCCTGTGATTTAGTGGGGATCTCACTTAAATCTGCTTTCTAAGAATCCCTAACCCTTTGTAATTAGGTCAAGAAACACACTTCGCTTAATATAAAGAAAAATAGTTACAATTATATTAACACTTTCTAGATCAGATGATACCCCAAAATACACCAAATGCATGGGTTACCCATCTTCCAAATTAGGTCAGTTCAGGATGACTGATAAACCATCAAAATCAGTATTTCAGGATGGACAGCATGATCCAGCAATATGAAAACCAGCTGATATTATGCTAATGTTAGGTGACATGGAATGGTGATGACTGTAACCTTACGACCTAAAATGCCACTGCTTGTTAGGAAAACCTGAGGCCATGACTCTTCTACTCTACTACAGTCATCTCTGGGATGAAACTGCAAAGGAATCTAACCATAACTGTGAACAAAGGAAATGCCAAATAACTAGGATTGCCAGGAGTTGATACATAATTATTAAAAGCAGAAAAACTTGTCTATTTTTCCTGGCTAGGTCCAAATTCCCTTTAAGTATCTTGGCGGCTTTAAGGTTTATCTATGATCTTCCATTTCAATGGTACAAGTGGAACAGCTCTCACTAGCAAGAATATAGTGTAAAAAAATAACTGAACTATTCACTGCAATTGGCTTGTAAGATACTAAACAAACATAGCTACTATATGCCAGGCAGTGTGCTAGGCACCTGCATATCTACTGTCCCATTTAGCCATCAAGATTGAAGAAAAAGATGGAACACTTAGAGAAGACACAGAAGTGAACACAATTAAAATGACTGGTAAAGCTGATTAGAATCTTCAAATGGGCTTACCTGAGCAAAACACTCCATAGATCCAATCAAGAAAATCAAGTCCTTCACCAGGTCTGACACCCGCATCCGAAACTCCCCAAAGTCATCAGTCTCCTCAGGAACGCCCTCCTGAAATTTCAAATTAGATAACATTTGTTTTAAACGCACTAAGGCTTTCACTAACTTTTAAAAGAATAAAAAAACCATTAAGCAGTTCAGTCCCAATGAATAAAAAGATAAACTGCATAAATCACAAAGACATTTTACTACAGAAAGTATCTCAAACATTAAGGTATGTCAAATCAATACAACCTATCCTCTACCTTTACTATGAGAAACTTTTTTTGGCATGTCCAAACTACATCCTACCCTGTTGCTAGAAAAATCTGGAGTGGTGGAGGTGGAAAGTGTTCTAGAATATAAGTCTATCTATTATATTATATATATCTATTATATATATATATATCTATTAAAGTCTAGCTTTTTATTACTGAATAAGTCTCTGAAACTTTATGATTCAAGGCCTACCAAAATCAACCATTACTACAACTAGACACACAACAGAATATTAGACTTTAAAAAGAATTTTATATAAGTGCACAGACACATAACACAGGTGTAATAAAATATTAATGGTAGGAGTTAGGTAGTAGGTATACAGATGTTCATTATAAAATTATTTCACCATTGCTGTATATTTAAAATTTTTCATTAAAAAAGACAGAGATCATTCACATTTCATGCTTCTGAAGTTTTTCTTATTCTAACATCCTCCTGTGAGTACACTAAGGTTTACCAATTGTGAGATGGTTATGGGTATGTATAAGAATTTTGGACAATGAGTTTCTGGGAAAAAGCCCTTAGTATTATTGAGAATTGCTGATCTAATTCAACATTCTTGCTTTAAGATGAAAAAAGTTAAAGTTAAGGAATGAGGAGGAAATAACGGTTGACTCGGATGAGATAATGAATTATGAAGCACAGCACACCTACAAATGTATGGAATTACCTACAAGGGAAATGGTACCACAGAACTAGGAAAGAGAAGAAAGAGATCAAGCAAACACAGCCATTCAAACCAGAGTAGCCCTGCTTTTATTTACTTATCATGCTTCCAAACACTAGAGCTGAAGACAGAATTCCTCAGTTTAAAAAAAAAAAAAAGTAGTGAAAACCACTGAACTAAATCATCACTAAAGTTCTGTGGAAATACAAAATACCATAACTCAGATGACAACATTAATATTAAGATAAAGAGAACAGACAGTTTTCATGCCAGGTTTAATAGTAATTGGAAAAAAAAAATCCACTCCAATTTATAGGCTGAAGGACAGATATTAAACCACCCAACCAAAATGATGAAATAAACACTATAAAATTTGAAATAACTAAGCAAAGAATGTGTGAAGCATTTTCCAATTAACTATTTTATAATATTTCTTGTATATTTTCTTCTAAGCAAATAGATTATTTCTACATTTTAAATTATAAAATCAGCATAAGTAATATAAACAAAAACTTGCATTTATGTGTTCAGGGGAGAGTCATGTTATTTTCCATGTCCTCACACAAATTATTTCATTTTTGTGTTTAGTTTTAATCCAACCACGTATTTTATACTATTAAAAATACACAGCACCAAATTTTACATTCTCATTCTTCCATTTAGCATACCAACTATTGCTATCTCAACTTATTGTTTTTAAAATGCATTACTTTTTCTATAGTTTCTTTTGGTTTTATTTATTTTTATTTACTTTTTTGGCTGCATGGCACATGAGATCTTAGCTCTCCAACCAGCATCCCCTACATTGGAAGTGCAAAGTCTTAATCACTGGGCTGCCAGGGAAGTCCCTCAAGTAATTATTTTTAACTGCTGCATTATGATCCATCAAGTTGCTACATAATAATTTATGTTAACTCTTCTATGAAACTCTTCTGTGGGGAGGGCACATGGCACAGTTTGTAGGATCTTAGCTACCTGACCAGGGATTGAACTTGGGCCCCACAGCAGTGCAAGCACCAAGTCCTAATCACTGGCTCCCCAAGGAATTGCCTCTTCTATACTCTTGTACATGGATTTACCATATTTTATGTTTATAGATAATGCCTTGTACATAACAATTTTTTTCTTAAGAATTATTTAAGGTGAATTCCCAGAAGAATTACTGACTCAGCAGGACTGATTTCTTTCTACACAGGCATAGCACTCTTCATTAAACTGGTACTGACTTCCTCAGTGTAAGCTAGAGTGACAGAAAACCTGCAGATTCCATTAGCTTTATTCTCTATCTTTTCAGTTCCTTTTCAAGTTAGCACTGAAAAGAGGAAATCAAGACATGATTAAATAGAGAAAAAAACTTACATGATCTGGTTCCAACTGGCAGTGGCGAGCCAAGGCATGAAGCAGCCTTTGAATGTAAGCTTTGAAGATGCCATGAATAACTTCATCATTCGTTTTGTACAAATGCTCCCCTAGTCGGTACCAAAAATTAAAGGAAATTTCTACTACCTATCAAAATAAAGAGAAAACATGGTTTATTTGGACTGGAAAAGAAGGCAGTTTTTTTATTACTAGGGCTAATAGGAAAGAAACATTTTAAACTAGTATGAGTGAAATCAGTTTAGCAGCCACCTTTTCTCTAGCAGATTATTATCTTCCCAAATTATTTTTCCATGTTAGACTCAAAACTCAACATTTAGAATGACTGGCTTTACATTCTCTGTCTAGGCCTGGGATAACTTCTCTAGCAGTACACTGGATTCTAAATTTAGAGGAACAGATAAAGAAATCTCGTTAAAATTTAGTCTTTTTCCCTAAATTCTGAAACGATTTCTTTATTTTTGAGATTAAACACTTCTCAGCAGATAACCTACAAATACCTGTACAAACCACAGCTTATCTTATATGTGGCACTATTTAAAGGAGAGAAATTCCTCAGGGTCCTTGAGAGGGGCCCTACCATCCTTTTTCCATCAAAGATCCAAAATGAAGCTATTTAAATAGAACTAACCGAGCTTGGGAGTTCTCACTTCTTATACTATTAAGAGGAGATAAAGCCTTTTGAATAAACAGAGGTTTTTTTTTTCTCCTCTTAATCTAGTAAACTTAAAAGTGGCAGCATGTCTTAGAGATTTGGAGATGAAGAAGACTCTTTAAGTCCTTTGAATCTCATTCTCATTTCCATCCATAATTTGGAGAAAATTTTTGGCTTTTAAAACTTGGAGGTACAGTTAATATTTGGTATATTTCTTAAGCTATAAAGCTCTAAATAATAACTAAAGCTTAGAGAGGGGGCCTCAGTGGAAAAGTAATAAGCTTTCTTTCTAACAGGTTCCTTCATGCTATGTACCAGTCAGCCCAGCTAAAACCAAGTAGGAAAATAGAAAAGAATCAAAGCAGAAGCTGAAATATATATATATTTTTTAAAAAATTCACAGCAGAGTAAACTCTATGACATTAATTAAAAATAAAACTACAATTTCCCACAAATAAAAAGCTGGATAGGAGGTAACAGAATGTAGACAATATGCAACATACAATTTGAAAAATAATGGCATCAGCATAGTGTAAACACTACCTCATATTGAGGGTGCCCTGCACAGATAAGAAGCAGTTCCAGAGTTCGTAGGTCCCCAAGGCCTTGGCCTGGCGTACAAACAATTTTTTCAAGAAAAGTTTCACAAAGTTCAGTGAAAATACGGCAGTAATTCAGAACTCTGTAAAGGAAAGAGGAATAAGAACACCAAGTCAGATATCTGTATATTACGTGTACATGCTCACAGACACAGTTAATCAAATAAAGAAACAATCCTTGGCCTAAGAGACATGTAGTGATTATTTGCTATGGTGCATCACAATCTCCTTAACAAACATCTTTCCTTAAATCATATACTTTTAAACATATAAGCAAATGTAAGTTAAGTCAGTTCAAATTCTCAATTATTAAAACATCTGAAGAAAATTCCCATTAAATTACACTTGATACTCCAAAGGTCATCCCTAATTCTTACAGCCTTATCCTCTGTAAGTGCTAAAACTTACTATTCTGCATGATCAAATCTCCTTCTGCATTTGATTTGCCACTTCTGGTTCAGAGGTGAATAGCAGAGCATCTTGAGGATGCAATGTATATATTTACACAGGGTCATGAAGAATGGAGGTTTTTTTTTTTTTTAATCTAGCAAACTTAAGTGACAGCATGTCTTAGAGATTTGGAGATGAAGACTCTAAGTTTCTTCAATCTCATTTCCTTCCATAATTTGGAGAAAATTTTTGGATGTTAAAACTTGAAGGTACAGTTAAAATTTGATATGTTTTTTAGCTGTAAACTCTAAAGAATAACTGAAGCTAGAAACAGGGCTTCAGTGGCAAAATATGGATGAACAGAAGGTGACTTAAAAGAATCCCAGGCTGTATGGTCTACTGCCCTTAATAATTACTCACTTATCTAAATCTTCACGTGCCACAGCCATATGATAGGCTGTCTCCAATGTCAGGACTCCTTGAAAAAGTTGCATGGCTAATGCCAAGTTGGTTTCCACATTCTCAATGGCATAGAGAGCTGAGCACACACAGTCTGAAGCAGCTTCGTGTAGGTTTGATGAGGTCTTATCCTGTTGCTGGGAGGTAGCAGGAATAGAGAAGTAAGATAATTAAGCTGTAATCCAATAGGAGAGCAATTAAAGCCTGTTTCTGAACATGTACTTTATATATGCATAACAGCCTAATATTCATAGCCTTCAACAAGACAACATCCATCAATCTTCCTATTTCTGACTATTATTTCCCTATTTGACAAGCAAATCTGCCTTTTGGTACTTCAATCATGGTCACATGACTTCTAAAATTCATGTTTTCTCCCATTTACTAGTCCCTCCTGGAATGCCTTGTGTTCCCTGCCCTATTTTCCATGGAAATCGTCTCCATCTTTTTTCTGATATTCAAGCACTATTTAAAGTGAAAAGAAAGGTTCAACAAGTATCAAGGACTGAAACCTAACACATTACTGTGATATTTCAGAATACCAAGGTTAAACAGAGGTTCTAAAAGTTTCTGGGGAAAAGAGAAGGTAACTCAGAAAGAAGCAAAAATCAAGTTATTTACCTCATTAGCAATGATGCCAGTATATAGGAAAACAAGAACTTGGAAATTTTGAAGAAAACAAATATTGAATTTGGAACTTTATATCTAAGCTAAATCATTAAGAATGAAATAAAAATATTTCTCAAGAATGCATGCAAAAACTCAGTATTTATTTCCCACATATCCTACTGAGGAAAGTATCTGAGATGGGTCAAAAAAAAAAGGTTAATCCAATCCATAAGCTGAGTAAAGAAAAGCCCCAGGATGACAACTGGGAGCAACGTTGATACAAACTAGAGCATATTAGAAGGTTCAAGGAGGGAGGCCTCTAGGGGTTCTATTAAACATCCCAGAGATTGGATAAATTTAGTGAAGGCATACCGGTCTTTTGTGAATAATAAAAAACAATGACATTTAAAATCTCCAAGGGGGTAAAAAGCTATAAAAGCAGGGTTGGAAAAGCACAAAGACACAAATTATTCATTAGGTTATTCTTTGAGTGGTGGTGAACTCAAAATATTCATTGTACTACAATGTTTCAAAAGTTAAATAAAGGTTCAAATTTACTCTTTGTATATACCAAGTATTATTTTTAAAATATACTTTTTTTAAAGAACTATAAGAAAAAAAGCTATATAATAAGGTCCTGGCCTAAGCATTTCTTTAGTTGCTAGGTTGTGTCCAACCCTTTTGGCGACCCCATGGACTGTAGCCTGCTAGGGTCCTCTGTCCATGGGATTTCTCAGGTAAGAATACTGCACTGAGTTGCCATTTCCTTCTCCAGGGAACCTTCCCGACCCAGGGATCAAACAGGGATCAGTCTCCTACATTGCAAGCAGATTCTTTACAATTGAACCACCAGGGAAGCCCTAGCATAAAGCAAACTAAACTATTTAGTTTTATGTGGCATGACTGCAAACCACTGAAAGAATATAAGAATGAGAATATATTGACCCTGACTCTAGAAACACTCTTAAGTAACAGAGGACTGGTCATGACACTGGATCAATAGAGAAAATAATAGCAATATATCTGGCACATTACTTAGTTTGTTCTTTACCCCAATCTCAGTTTCCAAGAGTCATCACTGAAGTTTGAAGTGTATTTTAGACTGTCCTCCATTCATATGTTATCATATTTATATACTTTTTTTTAAAACGTGGGACCTGAATTTTTTAATACTGACTACTCTTTCACACAAACTGGTGAGATGAAAATCAGAATTACTATCACTAAGGTATGGCATCAACAGACATGGACACAAAGACGATGATTAGCAAATTACTAGCATCTTAATTTTCCTGAATTTTAGCTTCTGACGCAAGAATGACAGCAAAAATACACTAAAAACATTATATATAATATCTAAAACGTCTCCTTGAAGAATCCATTTTCCTTTTCTTTCTTAAATCCACAGTGATATCAATTAATATCACGCTGTCATCTTCTAAATAGTGTACCAGCATACACCCAGTATGGAAATACAGAGTTCATGGAAGGGAAACCATCAGGGAGAAAGAGACAAAGTCACACCCACCTCCAAAGGTCGGTTTAACATTTGTGCTCAAGATACTGCTGCTTCTTGTTCTAAAAACTAGTCTTATTTTAAGCACTCCCATCAACCGAGAGAGCAATGTACTACTAGGCATTATTACTTTTAAAGTTTAAGAAAGAAATGTACCTTTCAGTATATAATGTACCAGTCAATATATAAAAAGACACTACTTTTAATCTCAAAAACCCAAAATTCATCTTATACATACCCTAATGTTTAACTATCTCAACTACAAAGATAATATTCTGATCCGTAATTGTCTCAACCACCCAATGGTCATTATTAGAAACACACAACTTAATACTTCAAAAATAACGAAAAAGATGCCAATGGTATTTTTGTTACTTGAATTTTAATATGTAAATGACTGATTTACATATAAGACTACTTTTCTCTTAAATCTAACTACATTCTATTCTGAGCATTAAAAATAGTATCTTAATTTGATATTTGGCAACAAGGAAGGCACAGTGCTGCTTTCTTACCATACACTTCCTACTCACACTGCAAAAATCTGAAAACACTCTTATATCCCATAAGGGCAGTTACTATAAGTGACTATGTGCCAGAAATAAACAAAAGCCAGTTCATAAATGAAGCCATTACTTACCAAAACCTCAAAAAGGAGTGCTAGTAACTTATTGTTAGCCATGAAGTTACTGTCCAAAACTCCTAAGTTAAACCAACTTCCCAAACAGCGAAAGACCTTCATAAGCATTTTCTCATCTGTTCCTGCTTTTTCTACACAAGTCATCTGAAAAGAAGAAAAAAATTATAAAAATAATACCAATTTTTACATTTAAAACATTGTTAAAAAATGAAATATTTTTTACAATCACTTTATAGGTATGACACTGAGAAAGGTAACAATAACAGCCAACAGTTACAAGTGCTTTTTACTTGCCGGACACTGTCTCATTGCTCTTAATTCAGTTAATCCCCACTAAAATTGTACAAGTATGTATATACTATTATTATCTTTATTATCTCCACTTTCTAACCTGAGAAGCTGAGCTACACAGAGGTAGAGACTGATTCAAAGATACATGTTTCAGAAACAACTAAATTTCTTAGATTCCACTTCTGTATTAATATAATCTTATAAAGAGAATTGTCTTTAGCACTCATCATCTCAGCCCCTTCATGTTTCACAGCCTTGTCATGGCAAAGCGGTTTGCATAACTCAATGAAATTATAAGCCATGCCGTACAGCACCACTCAAGATGGATGGACAACTACTAATAGCTCTAGGAAGACTGAACTGGCTGGGCCAAAGCAAACACTCAGTTGTAGATGTGTCTGGTGAGGAAAGTAAAGTTTGATGCTATAAAGAATAATATTGCACAGGAACCTGGAATGTTAGGTCCATGAATCAAGACTAACTGGACACAGTCAAGGAGGAGATGGCAAGATTGAACATCGACATCTTAGAAATCAGTGAACTAAAAAAGGACTCAAATGAGAGAATTTAATTCAGATGACCATCATACCTATTACTGTGGACAAGAATCCGTTAGAAGAAAGAGAGTAACCCTCACAGTCAACAAAGAGTCCAAAATGCAGTACCTGGGTGCAATCTTAAAAACAATAGAATGATCTGTTTGTTTCCAAGGCAAATCATTCAACATCACAGTAATCCAAGTCTATGCCCCAACCATTAATGCTGAAGAAGTTAACCAATTCATTGAAGACCTACAAATCTCCTAGCACACAAACACACACACACAAAGATGTCCTTTTCATCATAGGGGACTGCAATGCAAAAGGAAGAAGTCAAGAGATACCCAGAGTAATGGGCAAGTTTCGCTTTGGAGTACAAAATGAAATAGAACAAAGGCTAACAGAGTTGTATCAAGAGAATATGCTGGTTACAGAACACCCTTTTCCAACAACCCAAGAGATGACTCTACACACGGACATTACCAGATGGTCAATACTGAAATCAGATTGATTATGTTCTTTGCAGGCAAAGATGGAGACATTCTATACAGTCAGTAAAAACAATACTTAAAAAGCTGACTGTGGTTGAGATCATGAGCTCCTTATTGAAAAATTTAGGCTTAAACTGAAGTAAGTAGAGAAAACCACTAGGCCATTCAGGTATAACCTAAATCAAATCCCCTTATGATTATACAGAGGAAGTGATGAATAGATTCAAGGGGTTAGATCTGGTAGACAGAGTGCTTGAAGAACTATGGATGGAGGTTCATAACATTGTACAGGAGGCAGTAACCAAAACCACCCCACAGAAAAATAAATCCAAGAAGGCAAAGTGGTTGTCAGAGGATGCTCTACAAATAGCTGAGGAAGAAGAGAAGCCAAAGGCAAGGGAGAAAGGGAAAGATATACCCAATTGAATGCAGAGTTCCAGAGAATAGCAAGGGGAGACAAGAAGGCCTTCTTAAATGAACGATGCAAAGAAACAGAAGAAAACAACAGAATGGGAAAGACTAGAGATTTCTTCAAGAAAATTAGAGATATCAAGAGAACATTTCATGTGTATTCATGGCAAGAATACACAGAAGAACTATACAAAAAAGGACTTAATGACTCAGATAACCATGATAGTGTGGTCTCTCACCTAGAGCCAGATATCCTGGAATGTGAAGTCATGTGGGCCTTAGGAAGCATTACAACAAACAAACCTAGTGGAGGAGATGGAATTCTAGCTGCGCTATTAAAAATCCTAAAAGATGATCCTGTTAAAAAAGTGATGTACTCAGAATGTCAGCAAATTTGGAAAACTCAGCAGTGGACACAGAACTAGAGAAGGTCAGCTTTCATCCCAATCCCAAAGAAAGGCAATGCCAAAGAATGTTCAAACTATCGTACAATTGTGCTCATTTCACACGCTAGCAAGGTTATGTCAAAATCTTTCAAGACAGGCTTCAGCAGTACAGGAACCAAGAATTTCCAGATGGACAAGCTGGGTTTAGAAAAGGTAAATCAAACTGCCAACATCCACTGGATCATGGAAAAAGCAAGGGAGTTCCAGAAAAACATCTATTTCTGCTTTATGGACTATGCTAACGCCTCTGACTCTGTGGATCACAACGAACTGTGGAAAACTGAAAGAGATGGGAGTTCCACTATATTACCTGTCTCCTGAGAAACCTGTATGTGCGTCAAGAAGCAACAGCTAGAACTGGACACTGAACAACTGACTGGTTCAAAATTGGGAAAGAAGTATGACAAGGCTATATAATATCACGCTGCTTATTTAACTTACATGCAGAGTACATCATTTGAAATGCTGGGCTGGATGAGTCACAAGCTGGAATCAAGATTGCCAGGAGAAATATCAACAACCCCAGATATGCAGATGATGCCACTCTAATGGCAGAAAGTGAAGAGGAACTAAAGAGTCTCTTAATGAGGGTGAAACAGGAGAGTGAAAAAGCTGGCTTGAAACTCAACATTCAAAGCACTAAGATCATGGCTTCTGGTCCCATCACTTCATGGCAAACCTAAGGGGATAGAGTGGAAGCAGTAACAGATTTTATTTTCTTGGGCTCCAAAATCACTGCAGATGGTGACTACCACCAGGAAATTAAAAGGCGCTTGCTCCTTGGAAAGAAAGCTATGACAAACCTAGACAGTGTATTAAAAAAGCAGAGACATCACTTTGCCAACAAAGGTCCATGTACAGTCAAAGCTATGGTTTTTCCGGTAGTCATGTATGGATGTCAGAGTTGGATCATAAAGAAGGCTGAGTGTCAAAGAATTGATGCTTTCAAATTGTGCTGGAAAAGACTCTCAAGTGTCCTTTGGACTTCAAGAAGATCAAACTAGTCAATCCTAAAGGAAATCAACCCTGAATATTCACTGGAAGAACTAAAATTGAAGCTGAAGCTTCAACACTTTGGTCACCTAATGTGAAGAGCCGACTCACTGGAAAAGACCCTGATGCTGGGAAAGGTTTAGGCTAAAGGAGAAAGGGGCAGCACAGGATAAGATAGGTTAGACAGCATCACTGACTCAATGGACATGAATTTGAGCAAACTCCAGGAAACAGGGGAGGACAGAGGAGCCTGGTGTGCTCTAGTCCATGGGTTTACAAAGACTCAGACAGGACTTAGTGACTGAATAAGAACAAATAATAATTGATCTTGAATTAACAAAATGGAGAATAAACGAAGGGAGAAAAATATTAGAGTCCAGGCTCAGTTCAAGAGCAAGAAAAATAATATTTAAAAAAATTTTAAAGTTCAATACAATGTTTAGGAATAAGTCCATTTGAATGGACCACAAAGTGTAATACTGACAAGATAAAAAGATAGAATAAAAACATTAAAGAGAACATGGGGGAACTAAATGAAAAAAAATCTAAGTCTTTAGTATCTGCTATCACAGCCAAGTATATAATTTTCTTGGTGATTGTGGACTAATTTCATCCTCTAAGTTCTAAAACATGACAAAAGACATGGGAGACTTATAGACCTTATTAAGTCCCACAAGGACATATCAATATTTTTCAGATATCATGATGATATCACCTGTCGTCAATTATGATGAAGTGCTAAATCAAGTCCAAGTAGCTAAATGCACTTGATCATCATGGCGGTAATAATGATTATAAGGACTATAGCGGCTGCTGAATTTTTTTAGTCATTTGAGTGCTTACAAAATTACAAGCTTGGGTCTGTTAACCCAGCTCAAGTCACAGTCTGAGAACTAGCAAACTTCCATGACAGCTCTAAATGAAGCTCTTATAATATTGCTCAAACTCATATACAAAATTTAATTGTGTGGCTGGCTGAATTACAAACAACAGTTGAATTTACAGTCCTACCAAGTTTCTCATGTCAAAGTTCTGAAATTGACTGGTAAACAGTGGACTTCTTTTTTTAACAGTGGATTTCTGATGTTTGGAATGGGGACATCTGGTTGGACCCTAATGAAACTGGTAATCCAAGTCACTTTGAGTCTCCCTTACCAATAGAAGTAGCCTCTGCCTTCCAGTGTCTGAGACTAGCCTTCCTCAGCTTGAAAGCCCTGTAATAACCCCATCTGAGACAGAGGGCTTGAAAGAAGATGCCCAATCTCTTCAACACCTTCCACAAACATCCCCAATAACACTCATAAACTAAGGTCAAATCTCAGAATGTTCTAGGGGAACAGGAGAAAACAACATACACCAAGAGAACTGTGAAACTGCTTATATGTGTCTTAAGAAACCTAGGAAACATGCAGAAAGGTGTTAGACTGAGGAAGGCTGGACTATAACACTAGATTGAGCCAAACATTGACACAAGTATACTTCCTTGACAGTCTTCATTTAATGAGTGTATGGAGTCTCTGGGAAGTACCAATAGGAACATCATAGTGCAAATATCTAGAATTTTGGAACAAATCTATGCACTCTTCTGCAGGTAACTATTTGTCTTTTGAAAATCAGCTTCTGGCTTGCTATAAGACCTGAGCAGGCTATCCACAGGACATCAAGTGATCATGTGGCCTGAGCATCCCACCATGAACTAAGTATTGTCTGAACTACCGAGCCTTAAGATTGGGCATGCATAACAGAGACTTGTCAACAGATGAAAATGATACAAAGAGGTTGAGTATAGGAAGATTTGGATGTTACATGGGTATAGGTGGCTCAGATTCTCTGACACCACTTATTCTTGCATTGATTCATCCCTTTCAGTCCATGCCTGTGGCCTCCTGGGATGTTCCTTATAATCAAGCCTGGATTACAGATTGATCAGCATATGCTGATCTGGGGCAAAGCAGTAACTAGATGAATACTAGTTATTTTTTCTGTGAGGCGATAAAGATGTGCTCCAGTGGCCAAAGTCATAACATTTAAAGCATCAAAAGAATAACTTAAGCAAAGACCCTGAGTCAATGAAACCCATGAGCCCATAATACACTATAAAGAGAAAGTCAAGGGGGAAAAGTAACATTTAAGTCATCTTTAAAACAAAATCCTTATACAGAAAACAGGATAATTAAAAATTAAAGATTCATCCTGCCTGTCTAGTGGGAACTCAGAAGAATGCTAATATGTAGAAAGAAAGAATTAGCAAAACTTTATTTTTCAAACCACGATGAAATTATTAAGACAAGGATTATAAACTTAGAATTTAACATTCATACAAACTGCATTATATTGTAAAGGGAGAAACAAACTTTATAAATGGAAGAATCAAACTGTCATCATTCTAATCTAGTCAATCCTAGCATCACTAACAGAAGGTCAACCAAAAAGTATATCTTCTGATAAACTGCAGCATGAAATATATAAGTTGTTTTCTAGCTAAAAATATTTAACCGTTTAAAACTAACCCATCAAAGTCTTTCAGTCTTTCTTACCAGGCTCCTGGGGAAGAATTAAGTCCTGCAGAAAATGATTTGAGCATCTATTTTCTCAATCATCCTATGAATGGTATATAGGAGAAACTATAGATGCCTTAGGGCATTTAAGGCTTAATTCTCTTGAGGAATTCCTACTGAGTAGGGCTGCTTTAGATATCACTTCCAATTAGAAGAATTAAAGAGAACAAAAAAAACAAACTAAATCACACAAAGACAAAGACAATCCAGGAAGTAAGAAGATGCTTTATAAAACAACTAGTCAGTCCAGTCTCAACAAATCAGTGTCATTTTGAAAAAAGGAAGAGGAGGGACTGCGATACAAGGCATGGTTCTAGCAAATGCTACAAATATGTTAGGACCAACTCAGGAAATGTGAATATGGTCTAGGTATTTATTAGATGATATAAAAATTAACCAAAATGGAAAGACTGGAGGACTGGAAAAGCAGGCACCAGAAGGGTGGGTAAAGCATATTCTCATTTGGATTTTCAAAATCTGTATACATGTTCACAGAGGATACATACTAAAGGATTAACAGCGTGATAGATGGTTTGAATGTAACTTGATTATCTATATTTTCTAATTTTCTATTACATGATTTCTTTAAAATAAATGCTTAGTTGAAAACACATTTAACTTTAAAAAGTAATTTTCCAATGAACTTCTAATGAATACAATTTTAAACAAAACTTTGTTTTTCAAATGAAAAGTTCTATGATGCTGAAGTACTGAAATACATTCCTGAAAAATAATCTACTATAACCACACTGTCGAGAAAATTGACCTGAACACAAGACCTAAAAATGGTATATGGGCTAAATAAGCAATTTAATACCATTTATTAGTTCAGGAATCAGCAAAATTTTTCCACAGAAGGGTCAGATAGTAAATATTTTAGGCTTTGCAGACCATATCGTCTCTGTGAAAACTATTCAGTTCTGCTGTTTTAGCCCAAATATGGCCACAGACAACATGTAACTGAACAGCCATGACTGAGTCCCAGTAAAACTTCATCTACAAATAGCCCATGGACCATAAATTTACCCACCCTGGTCAAGGACATTAAAATTTCCACCTAATCAAAAAGGATGCAAGCACATTTAACTCTTTTTTTTTTTTAAGAACAGTATACTCTATAATTATGATATTATTCAAAGGTCAAGTAAAGTCCTGTACCACCACCCTCCTGTATCACCACCCTATCAAAAACTCTCAATTTATCCCTTAGAGAGGATCCTTTCCTTAAGTAAATTTATACGCAGTTCCTAGAGCACAATCCTTACTCAAGAGCCTACAGCTGGTAGCAGGAAGGAGAACAAGGGATATGTAATCAGAAGACCTGAGTTCAAATTCTGTATTAGCAGTTGTGTAATTCTAAAACCTGTTTCTCGTTCATAAAATGGAGATAATACCACCCTGAGAGCATTACTTAGAGGCTCAAAAAGTATAGTTTCTGCAAGTACTTTTTAACTGTAAAGTGTTATATAAACACTATAGTGTTATCATTGCCAAATTTTGCTAAGAAAGCTATTTTACAATAGTGCTATTGAATTATAAAATAACCACCAAAGCTTTTTGCACACAGGCAACAACTCAGCATTTCAAACATACCAATAGAGATACTACTGTACTAGAATAGAAGGCCAAATCTTCTATAATTTCTGTACGCCGATTAGCTCCAATTCGTAAGGAACGACTATGTACTTCTTCAGGTAACACTGTAAGGATCTCCAGCAGAAAAGGCAGAGAAGTTACATCATTGCTATATCTAGGTAAGAAAAGAGGAGAGCTATAAGTTATTCAGAGCCCAAAAATACACAATCACATAAGATAAAAACAGCCATCAGAATAACCCATGACAACAAAGTAGAATTCTCACTATAGTTAAAGGGGAGAAAAATCTGATACACTCTTTTGGAAAGACATCTAGAAATCAAACATTCAACTTGCATAAAAATCTATGACCCAGCAATTCCACTTTCAGAAATTTATCTTTCAGAAAAATCTCACATACACACAGAGATGTATATGCACAAGTATTTTTTTTTAATAATAGCAAAAATACTGGGAAAATATAAAGGTCCTTCATATTAGGATAAAAAAGGTTACAGATATCATACAATGGAGAATATATAGACATTACAATGAGTATCTATGTCATAACATAAGATGTCCACAATTAAGTGAAAAAAGTATATGAAACATATTATTGCATATAACTGAAGAAAATACATGTTTACACATATTAATACATATATGCACCTCTTTATTTTAAAATGCTTAAAGGGAAGTCTAGAGGGCTATACAGTCAGTCACTAATAGTGGTTACTTATAAAATATAGGAATAGGAAGATACGAAAGTATTTGCTTTTTACTTTGAAAGCTTCCATACTGCTAGAATTTTTTCAAGGAACATGCATAATATTATCAATAAAAAGTTTCTTAAAACAAAAAATAAACTATCTACATAAAGGTTTTAATGACACACTATAGTTGGTAGTAAAAAGGACATCCATTTTGTTTAAAAATAATTTCCTAACCAAATGCCAAAATGCAAGCAAATATCAAGATTATCTTGCCAAGATCATGAGGAAATGCTTTATTCAAAGCAGCAAGCTCCATATATCTAAAAATAATACTGTCCTTTTTATAGACATGAAATGAATCCCAATTAGTAAGAAGAAACATTCTGACTATATTTTTATAAAAACCATTGATATGACAGTTAGTGGGAGTGATCCACAAGACAACGAAAGGTTTTGTACTTAATTCAAGAAGAGTGTGTGTGTGGGGGTGGGTGTGTGTGTGTGTGTGTGTGTGTGTAAACTATATGAGTCTTTAACGTCCCACACGACATGCTTCTGTAGTATTTAAGTTTTAACTGATTTTCTCATACTCTAACAAAGGTTAATAAATAAATGTATGCCAAAAGTTTGGGCATGCTCAGTCGCTTCAGTCATGTCTGACTTTTTGCGACCCCATAGACTATAGCCCACCAGTTCCTTTGTCCAGGAGATTATCCTGGCAAGAATACTGGAAAGTTGGGGGAAATAATCCAAATGTCCAGCTTTTGCTAACAAATTTCTCTGTGTAGGTTAATGGTAATTCCAAACGCCAGCATATAGTCAAAACAAGCTACTTACTTTTCCACCAATGTCTGTACACATCCCTTCCAGGAAGGCATCTGTAGGGCAAGGTCTGCTATTGCTAAAGCCAGCTGAGTAAAGAGAGAGATTAAATAAATGAATAGACAGATGAACAGAAATAGAGTTACCAACAATATTAACTGGGAAGCAAAGAAACTAAATTTCTTCCAAACAATATGACAACTTAGACGGCAATACCACTCTTCTTCTCAACCCCACAACTATGTATCATGTAAATTCTTCTGGGCTAACTACAAATTGCTGGGATTTAAAATTTAACCTTTAAAAATGAAAAACCAAATTAAAACATAACAAAAAGAAGTCAGAAAGAAGAGACTGTAGATTTCCCTCAGACCATATCAATACTTACTTTTATTTGGCAATACCATAGAACTTCATGGACTTATACTTTGTCAAAAACCCAAAGCTACTGACAGTCAGCCCTTTGACTCACTCAGTAATAGAGTGCCATATCCCTTCTCTTTTCATTTCTTATCTTGAAATCTTATGCAAAAGCCTCCTTCCTCTTCAAGAGCACTTCTATGCCAGGCAGAGAATACATGTGAGTATGTATTCACTGAAGTGTTGTCCACTTTTCCTTTGTAATGTATTTCCCTATCTAAGGTGGAAAGGCCAGATGCTCTAGTTTACCATTTCATTCATGAGACTTTTTAAAAGCTAATCAGTCCAGAAAGGATTTTTACAAAGACAACTATGTAGACCTCTGACCCAGGACAGTACTTTATCACCTACAAACTAACAAGAGTGTGTGTGTGTATGTGCGCACACACGCCCACATAACGTGACTGTGAAAACCTAAACACCTCCCTCAATTTTGTTATTTAAGCTAGTCTGATATCAAATGAATTCTAAGATAAATACAAAGATTTAAAGTTTTCACGTTCTATTCACTTCAAGAATACAGCAATGAGTCTTTAAAAAGTTAACATCACTTCTCATGGCCTAGCAATGTTAAACAAAATTAACTTGATAAATCCAAATGGCTTTACAAATTTTCCTAATGAGACGCATAGGATTTACCTGCGTTACAATAACAGGTGACAAGTCTTTCAAGTTCTGGATATGAGTTAGTAATGAGTCCCGTAAAGAGGCATGAGAGTCTGTGGGGAGCTCATAAAATGAGGTCTGAATCTTCATTTTCATGGTCTGTGCAGCAAAATAGCATGATTCTACATCTTGCCGGATCTGTAACAACTGGTCTGAAATCTCCCATGCATGAACCTAAAAGTGACAAAAAGAAAAGTCATAAAAACTACTTTTCTAAACAATCTTAATGCCACGCAACCTCAATACACATACAAACTTATTAGACCAAAGTATAATGAAAGAAAAAAATCTGAAAGATAAATTACCAACCAATTCAGTCAAAACTTCAAACTACTGCATATTTTTATAGCCGAGCTCAACAAAAGTACTACCTAAAATCTTCTGATTCTAGGAAGGCATGAAAGTTATCAATTGAATAAAGAGATCTAAGCCTTGCTGATTAGAATTATTAATTGCGTACAGGGGTAGAGTATAAAGAAAAATGTCTCAAAGTTTCTAATAAAACTAAAATGTCATTGTATAGCTCCCAATGCTAATCCATAAGTTGGATATTTCTTCTCTTATCCATTTAAAATAAGTAAGCTTTTGTTCACTCTGAGAATTGTATTTGGAAGCTATCTTAATATATCCATAAATAGGAGAATATATTGGTATTTCATATTTAAATAGGCCTACATTTCAATCTTTAGTTGCTGACTAAAACAGCAGAAAAACTATCTCACATACTTAATTTTCTTATGTTTTTATATCTGCCAAAGTGCTTTATATGCTACTAAAATCATTTTCACAGGAGCATCTATGAAAATAATAAATAGAACGAAAGCACAGAATTTGGTCTCTGTAAATTTGGTCTCTTTACAAGTTATAAAAACTTGTAAGACTTAAAAAAGTTTTATTTTGAAAGATACTCTAGGAACAAACTCATTCAGTATAAAGTAAGCAACTAATTAACAACTGAAAAACTATACCAAACTGCCTCTTCATGGGAGCAGGCTGAAATGGGCTGGTAATTATGGGCTGGTAATAACAGACTGAAAATTTTTTTCAATCTCAATTCAACAACAGAGCCAACTATAGAGAGAGATCACATAGATTTATTTACTTAATTTCTTATGAAGACAGCACTTCACAAGTAATACACAACGATTCTTCAAGATCTTCCCAAAGATAAATGGAAAGTCAAAGAAATGGCCTATATAAGTTCCCAAAGTAAACTGAAAAGAGACTCTAAAACTCACAATGTTTAATGACATAAAACTTAGCTTTAAGCAAGTAATAAGTTGACGAAAACCAAGCATGAAACATTAACTTCCTTCTTGATAAAATGTATTTATTAATTTTTTGTACTTTTTATCCCTACCATGTCACAAAAAATCTTCCAAGTCACATAGTTTTTAGCCATTCATTATCTAACCAGTAACCTAAGCATATCTATGATTTAATATGCCATCAAAATATACCTTGCTCAAATTGATATTTTAAAAAATAGCCAATAGCAAGCCTTAGAATAACCATATCCTCATGAAAACAAGAGCAATTAAAGAGCAAAACCAAAACACTATAGACATGTACCACAAAACTAGGTATTATCTAGTTATCTCCAAGAACCCCAAAACATAAGTGGATGAAGACATGCCAGTGACATCTGTAAGACCTACTTCAACCTTAGTAAAAACTGAAGCAGAGAGAAACAAGAAGGTATCTAATGGATCTAAGAGGAGAGAACACCGAAAGTTTCAATAGGCAGTCACTAGAAAACACAGAGAAACCATCTGAAGACTGCAGCTGAAAACAGAAAAGGTTTTGCCCAATCCAAAAGCAAATGAGTAAAACAGGCCTATGTAAGGTCTAAAGAGATGGAACAGTCTAGCCTCTATCAATTCTTAAAACTGAAGTCAGGGCAAGGCCCCAAATGAGGAGAAACTGCTGTGAAAAGAATATTATACAGAACAAGTACAACAGAGACAAAGGGGAAAAAGGAGAAGGGAACAAAACTAGGAAGTCTTAGAAATCAAACCACCATATCTTTAAATATCATCTGAAAACAACAGAAAAGGAAGCTCTATGAAGTTGGAAATACTACCCCCTTAACTATGCCTCCTTCTAAAAGTTAAACAATTTCACAAAAAAGAAACCACTGAGTTCAAATGCCATATATATAGCAATTGGGGGTGGGCGGGGTGGGGGGGGGTGGGGGGGGGCGGGGACAACAATGAGCAGAATAGCATCACTACAAGGAAAGTAGGCCAGAAAAATATTTTAAAAACTAAAGGACAAAAAAAAAAAAAAACACTAAAGGACATAGGTGCCAACCGAAAAAGCTCTCAATAGCCTAAACTACAAAACCTGGGAGTAACAAATTATGATACTATTGGATAATTCAAAAATAAAACAAAATCCATGAGTACATACTGATGTGAGTAGCAACTAAATAAATAAGAGGTTATTTACAGGATATAAGACATCTTTTTAACAGAAGAATGCTAGTTAATAAAAGGAAAGGAGGGGAACAGAAAATCACCATCGTTATAACACCTCAGAAATAATTGCTACAAGCAAGATTCATCGATAAACGATAAAATACAACAAACTATCTCCCCAAAATATTCATTGGTTACTGTGGTGGTTTTAAATTCTTTGAAGTGAAAGTCATTCAGTCATGTCCAACTCTTTGCAACCACATGGACTATACAGTCCATGGAATTCTCCAGGCCAGAATACTGGGGTGGGTAGCCTTTCCCTTCCCCAGGGGATCTTCACCAACCCAGGGATCGAACCTAGGTCTCCTGCATTGCAGGGAGATTCTTTACCAGCTGAGCCACAAGGGAAGCCCTTATTCTTTAACATTTACTATTAAGAAAGCTCAGACTACTCTGCTAGAGAGACAATGGAAAGAGGCCTAAGACTACATGGAAAGCCACGAAGCCCAACTAAGTCAAGTCTTGCAGCCACTGCCACCGGAGTGTCAAGCATGCAACAAGTCATCCCAGAGCCTGCAGAAGAGTCCATCCACCAAATGGAGCCTCATGGAGCAGAATCATTCACAGAGCCCTGCTTGAGTTTCCTCACATTCATGGCCTACAAAGGTATGAGATACAATGAAATGGTTTCTGTTTTAAGTCACAAGGTCTTGGGAGTTCGGGATAATTTGTTTCACATTAGTAGATCATGAAGACAATCAGACAATCAATCAGACATCATGTGCTTCCTGTTGAAAGAACAGATCACCACAAGGACAGAGGAACAAACCTGCATCTCATTAAGCCTCAGGATCCAGGTGGCAATCTGCAGGAAATACACAAGAAAGTAAACTGCATCCTAACTACGTAATAAACAAAATCAAGATTGTAGGGAAACTCAAGAGGTCAAATGACCCAGATTCCTCTACAGAACAGGGAAAGAAAGAAGATTAAAAGTCACTCAAAACATCTACCTCAATTCAACAAGTTATACACTTGCTTTGTATGGTTTTCCTATATCTGTGTTTAAGAAACAAAACAGAACAAAACTCAGTACTGCTTATTAAATTAAACTAGTATGAAGTCTTTCTCTCTAGTGAAATCTGTCAACCCCACCAGGTTAGAATCCTTGTGGAAAAGTGCATTGATGGTGCAGTGTCATGTTGTATTTTAATTTAAAAGGCAGAAACTAGCAAAAAAAATCAATCATATCATTCTTATTAATATTTATCTGTATTTCTATATAAATCTTATCTGTATTTCTGACAAATACCCTTATCTCCTTAAAAATAGAGATCTCAAAAATGAAGGGCAGAACCAAAAGACAAAACAAAACAAAACAAAACAGCTATGGCCCTCTGCAGAACTGTTAACTTGGGTGTGCGGATGCAAAGATTTCTTTTTCAAGCACCACTGATGATGTTTGAATATTATTTAACATGTCCTTCGAACTGTCTTTAAGAATAAATATGAATTTGCAGCCCCAATATAAGGTATCCCCAAGATATACATTTAAAAAATGAAGATGCAGGTGTTATCATAAAATTCTTTTTGTAAAAATTTAAATCACATTTTTTTGGAAAGCATAGTGAAGCTTCTTAGTATATAGGAGTTAGTTTCATGCACTACATCCTCCCTAAACAATGTGAAGCTATAACGTTCATAGCACTCATCAAGTATCTCAACATTGGTTTTACCATACTAGCTGGCTTTACACCAATTTTCCAGCCAAAAATAAATAGAAAAAATGAATTAAATATCAAAAGAACTAGTTTGAAGACATCAGAACTACCAAAACACCTAGAACATGAGCTACAGATTCCAGAGACAAGAAAGAGGAAAGTTCAGCTTAGCATTTGGCTCTACCTCTTCCCCTCAAGGCATTTATATATTTGAAATGGAAGACAAGAGGCTTAAGAAGCTGAAGAGTTTTAGGGAATCTCACAAGAATGGGGAGATAAAAAGTGGAATTCAGAGCTCACCAAGGAAGAGGACTGGGAAATAGTCTGGATTTTCAGTTGGGGCCAGTACAGGAAACAGGAAATATATCTCAAAAAGGCTAAAATTTCTCCAAGATAAACCAAATGTTAGGCCACAAAATCAGTCTTAATAAATGTTAAAAGGGAACTTCCTTGATGGTCCAATGTTTAAGAATTCATCTGCCAATGCAGGGGATATAGGTTTGATTCCTGGTCTGGGAAGATTCCACATGCTGCCAGGCAACTAAGCCTGTGCACCACAACTACTGACTCTGCGCTGCAGAGCCAGCAAGCTGCAGCTACTGAGCGCTCATGCCACAACCAAAGATGTGTATGACGCAACGAAGATCCCATGTGTGGCAACTAAGACGCCACACAACCAAACAAATAAATAAAGCAAAATGATGAAACTGGAAATTAACAAAAGGAAAACTGGAAAATTCACAAACACGAAAAAACTTAAGTATCAATTATTAAACTACCAATGGGTCAAAGAAGGGAAATTAAGACAGCTTGACAAATGAAAATGGAAATACAACATACCAAAACTTACATCCAAGATGGAGTGAAAACAGTGCTAAAAGGGAAATTCATAGCTATACATATACACTTAAATGAAAATAATATATCGCAAATCAACAACCTAACTTTATATCTTAAGAACTAGAAAAAAAGGAAAAAGAAAAAACTAAGCCCAAAGTTAGAATAGGGAAAGAAATAATAAAGATTAGAACAAAGACAAATAAAATAGAACACAGAAAAACCATGATTTGATTCTTGAAAAAGATTAACAAAATTGACAAACCTTTGAAAGTGTTAGTTACTCAGTCATGCCCAACTCTGCGATCCCATGGACTGTAGCCTGCCAGGCTCCTCTGTCCATGGAATTTTCCAGGCAAGAACATTGGAGTGGGTAGCCATTCCCTTCTCCAGGGGATCATTCAGACCAAGAGATCAAACCCAGGTCTCCTGCATTACAGGTGAATTTTTTACTGTCTGAGCCACCTGGGAAGACCTTTAGCTAGATTTTAACTAAGAAAAAAGAAATGAAATGAAGGTAAAGACATTACTACTAATTTTACAGGAATAAAAAAGAGTATAAGAAATACTATGAACTGTACACTAACAAGCTGGATAATCCAGATGAAATGGACAAATTCCTAGAAATATACAATGTACCAAGACTGAATCAAGAAGAAACAGAAAATCTGTATAGACTATATTACTATAATCGGTGAACAGAATGAATCAGTAATCTAAACTTTCCAACAAAGAAAAGCCCAGATGACTTTATTGGTAAATTCTACCAAACATTTAAAGAATTAACACCAATCGTTCTCAAATTCACTCCAAAAACTGAAAAAGAGAGGAAACACTTCCCAATTCATTCTATGAGGCCACCATTACCTTGATACCAAAGCCAGACAAAGATACAACAAGGGAAAAAAAAGGAACCCTTACAAATCAATAATACCCCTTAGGAATACTGATGCAAAAAAAGAAAAAAATAGTAGCAAACCGAATTCAACAGTATATTAAAGAAGGAAACTGTCACAACATAATAAAGACTACATATGAAAAACCCACAATGAACATCATTTTGATGTTCAAAGACTGAAAACTTCTCAAAACTCTTAAAAAAAACTTTAAAAAACTCAGAGACAAAAAAAAGATGCCCACTTCTATTCATCACAGTACCGGAAGTTCTTAGCCAGAGCTGTTAGGCAAGAAAATCAAACAAAAGGCATTCCAACTGGATGACAAGAGGTAAAACGATCATTGCTAACATATGACATGATCTTTTATGTAGATAATACTCAAGATTCCCCACAAACCTATTAAAAATAATAAAGAAATTCAGCAAAGTTGCAAAATACAAAGTCAACACCCCTAAATCAGTTGTTTTTAATACTGACAATAAATAAGCTGCAGAGGAAATTAAGAAAACAACCACATATACAAGAGCTTCCAAAAAGAACAAAATATTCAGAAATAAAGCAAGTTGTTACACTGAAAACTACAAAATATTTGTGAAGGAAATTAAAGAAGACACTAATAAATGAAGACTTCCTAAGTTGTTAAAACTAGCCAAAGCTCCCTAAGGTTCAGTGCAGCGGCAGCAGTGTCAGTCGCTCAGTCATGAGTGACTCTTTGCAACCCCACGACTGTAGCCCTCCAGGCTCCTCTGTCCATGGGATTCTCCAGGCAAGAACACTGGACTGGATTGCCATTCCCTTCTCCAGAGGATCTTCCTGACCCAGGGATCGAACGCAGGTCTCCTGTACTCTAAGCAGATACTTTACCATCTGAACTACAGGGAAGATTCAATGCAATCCCTATCAAAATCTAAGGGCTTTTTAGACTAAAGGAATCTGGACCTATGATAAAATCCCGTCAGAAACAAAAGAAATTACCTCAGGAGAAAAACATCACTGATTATCTCAACTTTTCATAAATATATCCAGTTATTTATCAAATAAAAGCAAAAGAGGGGGTTGGGGGTGGAAACAGACAATAGAAAATAACTTAGCTAGATAACAGAATTATCAAATGAGAACTAAAATAACTGTGATATCTCAATCAAAATGATAAAATTTAGTATCACCAGTAATGAGACAAACAGATTTTAAGTGAGTCAATGTGATTCACTTTCACTGCTGAAAACAACAATTTTTCATTCACACAGGATTCTTCCAAAAACTGCTTAAGCTAAACACTATCATGGGAAAACAATGAGACAAAATAGTGAGTGGGTCATATTAAGAACAAAGACAAAATGGGCCTGAATTTGTTTTTTAATATCACTATCATTTTTAAAAAAACAGGAAATTAAAGTGATATAACAACTAAAAACAATGCATTATCCTTCAGTGGATCCTGGATTAGGGAAAATAAAATGTTTAAAAAGCAAAGAATCTGTCAAATAACTAGGAAATTTGAATATGGATTATGTATTTGATAACATAATTGTAGATCAATGTTCAATTTCTTTAATGTGACAATGATTTTAGTTTAGTAGAATGTCTTTGTTCTTACAAACAAGATGCAAAAGTGTTTAGGGATACAGAATTATAAAATCTGCGATTTACTTCTGAAAGATTCCAAAAGGGAGAAAAAGAAACAGAGAAAAAGCAAATGGGAACAGGCAGTTTGAGGAGAGAGCTTATTATGAATCAGTGTTCACAATACAATTCTTTCAAGTTATGAATTTTCAAAATAAACAGTTGGGAAAAATTAAGTAGCTGGTTAACATATTTAAGAAAATTCGATATTTGTAATTTCCATTAAGAAATAGAATCTTAAAAAAAAAAGAATCAAAGGGAAATAGTAGAATTGAAAAATATGTTAACTGAAATTAGGATCCAATTGAAAGGGTTAAACAGCAAATTAGACAACAGAAAAAAAGATTACTATGCTAGAAAATAGGTCATAGAAAAACAAGACCTGAAGTAAAAATTCAAAAAAGGATAGAAGGTAAAGAAGGGGAAGAATGTAAGTGACATATGGGATATAAGTGAAAAAAATCTAACAAACATATAACTGAAACCTCAGAAGAAAAACAAAAAAAGGGGGGGGCGGCACTATTTAAAGATAATGGCTGAGGAATTTCCGAACTGATAAAAGACAGCAAGCCACAGTTTAAGAAGCTCTGTAAACCCTAAGGACAGAAAAACCAGACCTAAGCACATCAAATAACACTGCTAAAAAACTGCTAAAGACAAAGAGGAAAATCTTAAAGGCCAGAGAAAAAGATATGTATTACCTTTAAAGGAACAGTTAATTAGACCGATAGCTGACTTGCTAACATAAAAAATGGGAATCAAGTATCTTCAAAGTACTGAAAGAAAATAATTGTCAGTTGGTTACTTATACCCAGCAAAAGACTCCTTCTAAAATGCAACAAAATTTAGACACTTTGAGACTAAAAGAAAAAATAAAAAGACAGGAAAGAATTCATTACTAATAGAAGAAAGAAGAAAATACTAAAACTAAAGGGTGTTCTTCAAGCAGAAAGAAAATAATTCTGGATTGAAACATGGAAATTAGGAAGCAATGAATAATAATAATGGAAAGGCTAAGTATGTGAGTAAATATCTGTGAACACTGACTATATAAAACAACAATATCTTGTGGGGTTTAAAATAAATGAATCTATATGCCTGAGTGGAATTCAACATCTACCTAAGATGTAGAAAGTTGAAAAGAATACTGCTTTCCAGCTAAAAATAAATAAAATCAAATGACATAGTAACTTTTCTTAAATGATCAGGAAGCTCAGGTCCCAGGAGAAGCAAGTAAACTAAAAATTAAAGACACCTCTCCAAGGAGACAGAAGACAAGTGTTGGTTCAACTGTGGCAGAACAAAGAAGAGAGATGTGGAACACCAGACAACCAGGTAATAAAAGTTCAATTAAAATTATTAACAATGGATAAAGACTGAGGGTGGGCTAGTATGAACTATAAAACCCCTGAGGCTCAGGGGGAATTCACACCACCCACAGGCTCTTATCCACGCAACTCCACCAAATACTCAGGAGAAAGAACAGGGGTAGAGCAGGAGACCAGAGAAAACCTCTTTGCTGGTACAGTCCTAGAGGACAGGAGTAGCCACAACTGCAGAAAGGATACAAAAAGCTCTGACTAGACCCTTCTCCTCTAATGAATAAAAGTCTTAATTGGTGTCGGAGGGGCAGCAAACCATGTCACACACCCCACCCCCCAAGGCACACATTAAGTAAGACCCACTGCTATTATACCAAGGGTAACAGAAGAAACCCCTCCTCCACCCTACAGGGCAAGGCACAAGGTCTTGAGCCTGTCATACTATAATAATACCACCACCACAGAGGTCTCCCACCACTGAAGGAAGGGTAAAAAAATTTATCCTGCACAAGACCCACCAGATGCAAGACAGAGCGTGAATGCCATAGGGGATGACAGAATCACTGAGAAAGCCCCACCAATGAGAACACTGGACACTGGAGGTGCTGAAGACTGTACTGCAGATGAGGACAACAGGGAATGATCCTATCCCCAACTCTCCCAAACAAACAAATGCTAAATACATCATATTCAAACTCATGAAAGCCAGAGATAAAGAAAAATATTGGAGGAGAAATCCTTTTTCCTTACTACTGAGGTACCCTTGACTGCAACAGTTCAATTGTAGTACTTTATATTGTAATTATTTGGGCTTTGTTCATCTTTTCTAATAGATTAGAAAGGAAAAAACAACCTTAATTATTTCTGCATTTTTCAAAAATTCCCTAGCCATAGAGCAATATAAAGAAATATATATTAAATCAGGGGCTTCCCAAGTGGCTCAGTGGTAAAGAATCCCTGCCAATGCAGAAGATGCAAGTTTCAATCCCTGGGTCAGGAAGATCCCGTGGAGTAGGAAATGGCAGCCCACTTCAGCCCTCTTGCCTGAAAAATCCCATGGTTAGAAGGGCCTGGCAGGCTATGGCACACAGGGTCATAAACTGTTCGACATAAAGCATACACGCACATATTAAATGACTAAATATGAAGCAAATGACAAGATACTATAATCTCATAAATCTATAACATCTCTTTGACCTCCCCAACACAAAGCTTGTTCTTTTGCTAGGTAGCTGGGATACTTACTGGATTGGGAGTAATCTGTTAAGAACAGAATCCACAATGTTTAGAAAGTGAGAGAGCAAAAGAAAACAAGCAAACCAGTTCTTTCCAGATAAAGAAAACAAGGGCCGTGAAAGGATGAGATGTTTTTCATTCAGAGTCCTCATTTGCTGAACTCTGCTTGCCTTTCTCGTATGGAGCCTTGGTTTGGTTTTGTTTTCAATATATATTTTGCTTTAGCAATGAAATGAAGCTCAGTATTTTCCTAGCCAAAATCTGAAGATTTAAGAATCTCAGGAAAATCTCAGCGAAGGAAAACTTAAAAAGTCTTCCCTAACTGGGAATCTTTTCTAGAATTACCTTACTTTGAATACTATCAGTATTTCTGTAATAGAAAAAAAAAAAGAGAGAGAAAAGCAGGTAATCTGAGGCAACTAAACTAAATATAAAATCTGCATCTTCTAACGCTTATTGTTATCATAGTTTTTTGTTTTTTAACTAAACTAAAATAAGATGGCAGCTATATGTATTTCCTAGGACAATTCTGAAGAATCAGTCTTAGAAAATTCTGATACTGCTCCTTGTCTAAATGTGTCAAGTGGAACCAAAGTGAAAAAAGAACTGTCTTCTCATTTCAAGCATCCTTATTTATCTTGATGCTGCCCCACCCACTGGTCAATGGTGCCTCTCTTTTCAAATATTTGTTCTTTGGAATAAGAATAAAAGACAAGAGTGACCTCTAAAGAAACCTGGGAAACTTGAATATCACAATCTTCTAAGTAAACTGTCAGTGAAAAATTACCCAGGATGATACTGCCAGTACTATATATTAAGAGATCATAATTTGTCCCTTTATTTTGAATTCCAGGAGGATTTAAAAATTGTTGGCATCCAAACACAAGCAATCTTGTTTTAATCACTGAATCATTAAGAAAATGCAACCATCCTGATACAGTAGACCCTATAAGTACACTGCTCACTGCTCTTCCCCTCTGCTAAGCTGCAGAAAGAAGAAAGGAAAAGGGATTCTTTACAAGGAGAGAATAAAGCACTTACACTTCATAGGACTTTCTAGCCACAGATGCCAGGTGCTACCCACTGAAATCCAGGCTTGAACTAAGCTCCATATTTCTGAAAGGACCATCTCAACCGAAGCCTGGGGCTCAGAGTCAGCAGGAAGAAGCTGCAGCTCCCACTAGCAGCACATTTCAAAGAGGCTGCAACAAGAGAACATTTTCCATTTAAGCAACTAATTCCAATCTTCCATTTCACAAAGCAGTAGCAGAACAGGCCTTTATATCAGTCTTTTCAAAAGATATTTCCATGACTATGTGATGAATATGAAACAGGGGATGGCCCAGCAATCCTTTGACTAACATGCTCCAAGTCTTTCATTATACTACTCAGCAGATCCTAAAAGTACTTGCCCTTTTTTTCACGACTGCTCCAAGACTCATTTCTACAATAACAGTTCTGCTGTTATCAACAGAAACTGCTGAATCAACAGAAATCAATGAGCAGACCCTTAACAATGCAAGTCCACATCCAGATAGGGGCCTAAGGATTCATTAGCTGCCAAAAATCAGAAGCAGATTAGAGCTGCTAGTTAATTCTATATAAAAACTCCTCAAATTAAGTAGAATTACTCAGAATACTTCCCTGAAAACAGAAAAGCTCTAGCAAATAGAAATTCTGGAAATAAAGATATTTCAATGGGGAAAAAAAAACCAAATATTTCAAAGGGATTTGAAAAGTAAGCATAAATGTGTCAGATTGTTGTACTTTTTAAAAGCATTTCAATTAATGAATAATACATTTATAAACTGTTTACAGTATACTGGAAGGAGAGGAAGACTAGGTATGAGTACAGTAAAAAGAACCCTTAAAACACTGCCAACCAGACAATGTAACATTTTAGACATATGCCCTGTAACAATATGGTACAGAGCTAGAAAATCAGAATTTCCCAAATCAAGAAAAAATCATTTTCATGAGACAAGTAAAGAACAAATTAGTTTTATTAACCTGAAAAAGAGAGAGTAATTTATTTTTTAAGTCAGTCAACTATCTTAAGTTTTTGTACCTAATCCGTTATGAAACTTACAAATTTAAGACAAATTGCTAGGTCTGTCACAAGTTACTTTCTAATGGTTTTCTTAGACAGTGAGGAGAGAAAATGATATGAATGGATATTAAAAAGCTATAAGCTTATATTTTATAGCTCTCAAAAGAGAACCATCACTATCTAAAACTGTTATCTTTCAAAATAATTTGTTTTGCAAGATGGCCTGAAATACAGAAACTATGATGAAATGAAACTTAGCTAATACCTCCACCACAGCAGTAATGAGTAAACAAATCCCAACTCCAAACACAGCGCCTAAGTGAAAAATAATCATAAAGCCCTTAGTGAGCTCCCAGAACCATAAAATCCCCATGTTTGCATAAACTACTTTTCTAGAAGCAAAAAAGCTCATTTATAGAGTTAAGTTCAGTCAATTTACATTTTCACAGCCATCCCCATAATAATTGAACATATAATTAAAAGGAAGACATTATTTCCCTTATGGGAGGGAAGAGATTCCTGGCTAAAAATAATTCTTTAAAACATCAAAAGCTACTCAAATTCCAAAAGAAATACTCAAACACTGTTCAAGACAATTTGGAAGACTATAGTGCCCTTATGTATCATTCTATCTTGATCTCAATGAGAGGAATCGATAAGACCAAATGACTATACTGCACACTATGGTCTCCTCAATTTCTGATTAAATCCCAGTGTTTCTGGGACAAGCATTTTCAAACAGTCCTGAGTCATAAAATAAACTTTGTCTCAAATCTGTAGCTGTTGGTCACATATACTATGATACTGAGAAATTCTGCCAATATTTTTTCCCAACAACTATAAAGAATTCCTATCCAAATTAAAAGCCCTCAGTCACCCATACATGTGACTATTAACCCTCAAGACTGGCCCTGAAAAAAGATGTCTGGATCTGTAAGATCAACTTGGGTTAGGAGTGACTGAAGCATGCATTCCTTGAAAATCAATTCACTGTGGAACTTACTAATTACACTGGGCAGCCCTGCTTTAAAAGTAGAAAATGCCAAGCTTGAAACCATTTCAAGCAAATGAGCAGCCCATATGAGGGTTTCCTAAAAGCCGAAAATATGAGAAATGGATTTCCTTTACTCACTGGTCTCCATTCCTGCCTATCTGAACAAGTTTTTTTTATAACAACTCATATAAACCTGAAGAATAAGAGTACTATTAGAAATACTAAGCTACATTAACACCCTGCTGAAGATTCAAGTTTTTTAATCATACAGAAATATTAGATATCTAGCTTAAGGTTTAATAAAAAATGCATTATAGTGTTAGAAAACTCTGAATGCTTATGTAAAAATATATACCTTTTTAGGACTAGTTCTAAGTATATTCTTCTGCTTTAGGGTCTTATGTATAATGGCTGAGACAGAAAATACAAGTAACAATTAATACAGAGAAAAACTGAAAAGAAGAGTGCTATGGGCTTGGGGAAAAAAGGTGAAAAAAACATGTAAACTCTGTTAACAGAAATTTCTTACCAAAAGAAAAAAAATACAAATTTCATAATATTTTCATTTTGAGAAGTCTAACCAGAAAGAGGAAAAAATTAAATTGATACTTTCAAGGGGTTCTGCATGCCAAACACAACAAATTTATTCCCATTAGCAGTACTGTGAACTTCCAATAAACAGAAATAAACTTCTCTCCAGAACTTTACCAGTTTAAAACACTCTCGAAAAAAAAAAAAAAAAAACACTCTCTGGTAATATTTCAGTACCAAGGTACACGCTAGGGAAATGCAGGAGAGACAATCTGAGCAAGCTCAACTTTCTAAGAATTAAACCTGTTTTTAAGTTCAACAGAGCTTATAAGACTTCTCTAGTGGTCCAGCAGTTAAGACTCCGAGTTTCCACTGTAGGAGGCATGGCTATCTGGTTGGGGAACTAAGATCCTGTATGCCACACAGTGTAGTCCAAGAAAGGGGGCGGGAGGAAGAGTTTAAAATTCTATAAAAATCTAGAAAATAGCATGTCATTTCCTCAAAAAAAAAAAAAAAACACAGAATTATCATACAATCCAGCAACTCCCCTTCTGGTGATATACTCAAAAGAATTAATAGAAGGGATTCCAAAAGATATTTCTACACCTGTGTTCATAACAGCATTATTCATAATAGCCAAAATGTGGAAGATACCCAAGTGTGTACCAACAGATGAACAGATAAACAATATGTGGTACATACATACATTATTATTCAGCCTTAAAAAGGGATGAAATTCTGACACATTCTACAACATGGATGAACCCTGAAGGTATTAAGTGAAACAAGCTGGTCGGTCACAAAAGGACAAATACTGTATGATTCTACTTATATGAGGTGCCCAGAGTAGTCAAGTTCATGGAGACAATAGGCAGAATGGTGGTTGCCAGGGACTATGAGGAGAAATGGGGAGTCAGTTAACTATGTTTAATGGGTACAGATTTTTCAGTTTTATAATACGAGAAAAGTTCTGGAGATGGATGGTGGTGATGGTTGTACTGTATTATTCTATTCATAAGGTACCTGGAGTTGTTAAATTTATAGAGGAAAAAAAAGCAGAATGGGGTTACCAGGAGCTGAAGAGAGGAGGGAATGGAGAATTATTCTTCAACAGGTACAGAGTTTTAGTTTGGGAAGATGAAAAACTCTAGAGATAGCACTGATTGGTGTTCAGTCACTAAGTCATGTCCACTCTTTGCAATCCCATGGACTACAGAACCCAAGGCTTCCCTGTCCTTCACTATCTCCCAGTTTGCTCAAACTCATGTCCATCGAGTCAGTGATGGACGAACATCTCATCCTCTGCCACCCTCTTCTACTTTTGCCTTCAATCTTTCCCAGCATCAGAGTCTTTTCCAGTGAGTCAGCTCTTCACATTACGTGGGCAAAGTATTGGAGCTTCAGCATCAATCCTTCCAAAGAATATTCAGAACTGATTGCCTTTAGGATTGACTGGCTTGATCTCCTTGCTGTCCAAGCGACTCTTAAGAGTCTCCAGCACCACAATTCAAAAGCATCAATTTTTCGGTGCTCAGCCTTCTTTAGAGTCCAACTCACATCCGTAGGTGACCACAGGAAAAACCATAGCTTTGACTATATGGACCCTTGTCAGCAAAGTGATGTGTCTACTTTTTAATATGCTGTCTAAGTTTGTAGCACTGATTAACTTTCTAATATTTAGCACGTTTTGAAATGTTTGTTTTTATATGATTATATTTAAAATTCTAGTAAAGACAGAGAATGAGATAGTTAGATGGCATCACCGACTCAATGGACATGAGTTTAAGTAAACTGCAGGAGTTGGTGATGGACAGGGAAGCCTGGCGTGCTGCAGTCCATGGGGTCAAAGAGTCGGACACGACTAAGCGACTGAACTGAACTGAAATAAAACTATATTGATCATACTGTGGTGATGGTTGCACAACAACATGAATGTACCTAATACCACTGACCTATATACCTAAAAATAGTTAAAATGGTAAGTTAGAAAATGTAGCAGTAGGACTTCTCTGGTGGTCCAGTGGCTAAGACTCTGTGCTCCCAATACAGAGGGCCTGGGTTCAATCCCTGGTCAGGGAACTAGATTCCACAGGCTGCAATGAAGATCAAAGATCCTAGATCCTGTGTGCTGCAACTAAGACCCAGTGGAGACAAATAGATATCTTTTAGAAAATGTAGTGGCACCCTTATAATTTTATATTCTGTTTCAAACCATCAACTCTGGTCCAAGGCCTGGGAAGATGAGAAATAAACTAATCAAAATACAGATGAATGTCACCAGATAATAGACTATAATGCCCACTGAAATACCATCACAAATCTTCATTCATAAGCTCCAATACAACAAGGACGTGAAATGACTATATTTGCACTGTCCAAAACTTGGAATGTGACAATGCAAATAAGGAATTGATTTTAACTTTATTTAAATTAGCTCAAATTTAAACAGCCACATTAGCCATATGGGTAATGGCAATCATATTAGACAACATAACCAGACTAGTACACTATTATATTCAGTAGAAAGGTCTTTGGTTTTTACCACTTATATCCTCCTGCTTTCCAGCAATGCAAAGCATACAGTATTCCTATATTCACTGAACTAACTGACCCCAGAGAAGTCATACAGGAACATTTTCTATTTTCTAGAAAGTCTGCCTTTCAAAAACAGGTTTAATAGTCACTTGACTGGAAGATGAGAGCAGAAGCATTAAAAGATGTCTAGATTTTCAGGTGAATCAAATCAATGACCGCATTGCTAGGGGAAAAATCAAAGATTCTAGGTTTTAGAACTAAAAAGAATCAAGAAACTCCAAAGAGGAAAATTACTAGGAAGTAAGAAGTTTGAAACTGATACTCCATGACCCATGACCTTCCAGATATATTTAGAAGAAAATTCTCAAGGCTATGTGATAAACCAATGCCAACTTAGTGTATCAAAGCATGATTCACACAATGTAGTAAATCAACTGTATTTCAATAAAAATTTAAAAAAAAAAAAAAGCATGATCCAATTCCAGTTGATTTGTGTCTTTGGATTCTTTTCATCAATCTTTTCAGTTTAGAGTGAACTAGGAAACTTCTGAGATAACCTCTAATCCACAGACTATCTCCATAAAGGTAGTCTCCTTCTTCTAATCTAAATTAAAAATTTAGAACAAATGAGTAGCACAGTTTATTAGCCCTATAAAGAGATGGTCTTTCCTTCCAATACTACACCTTCTACTCATTTTGGTTACTTAGAGGTAAACAAAGGAAACTAAGTATTCAAAATAGTCCACTGTTAAATAGGTTTCCTTTAAAATGTCTCACAATAATTTTCTTTCTTTTAAAACACTCTGAAGATATCAGTGACATCTGCCTATCACATAAAGGAAAACCATGGCTCTAAGTTGTTTCCAAGAATTTTGGTGAAAAAAAGTTACGAGTCATCAAAGTAGATTCTTTCGAAAATGACTATTTTATACAAATCTCAGAGAGAAAAGATGCTAATGTGTAGCATGGGCAGAACCATATCCAAATTACACCTTTATACCAAATCTATTGTCCCTGCTGCTAAGTCACTTCAGTCGTGTCCAACTCTGTGTGACCCCATAGATGGCAGCCCATCAGGCTCCCGTTCCTGGGATTCTCCAGGCAAGAATACTGGAGTGGGCTGCCATTTCCTTCTCCAGTGCATGAAAGTGAAAAGTTTAAGTGAAGTCGCTCAGTCCTGTCTGACTCTTCGAGACCCCATGGACTGTAGCCTACCAGGCTCCTCCGTCCATGGGACTTTCCAGGCAAGAGTACTGGAGTGGGGTGCCATTGCCTTCTCCGTCTATTGTCCCTAGGTTCCACTAAAACTATACTAAATGGCTCTAAGGTTAGTAAAGTATGGGGTTGAGACAAGTAAAGATAATAGTTTTTCAAAACGTCTATTATTCAAAGTGGTTTTGAAACAAACCAGGTAGATTCTATTCCTTACCAATTTAATTTTTTTTTGCTATTTTTTAGGGACTATACAGTTTTGGATGCTACTTTATATGGTATATACTACTACTTTATATGGTATAAAATTTTAGTTACCACATTTTCTGTTTTTAACTAAAGGAGATTTGGGGGGGGGGGGGGGCGGGGCGCACCATGTGACTTATGGGATCTTAACTCCCCAACCAGAGATTGAACCCTGGGACCCTCTGCAGTGAAAGCACAGAGTCCTAACCACTGAACCACAAGGGAATTCTTTATCAATTTCAAAGTGAAAATTAAAACCTTATGATATTACACTAGCATGATTTGTTACTACACTAAAACACTTTTTGTTTAAAATGTCACTTAGTGATCATTTCAAGACAGGATAGTTGTGGCAAAAAGTTCTCCTTTTCTGTACTCAAGTCGTTCAAAGTATAAAATGGGGGTAATAAAAACTTTTCTCATAAAGATTGTTCTTTTAAAAGATTCGAAAGACTGAAAACAGAACATCACAGGAGGCTGAGTAATACTGTTTATTTTCAGTCACCCATGGATATGTTAGAGAAACACAGCAAAAATAAACGAAATTCATAGATAAAGACAAATCTGAGTCATCCAACTGCCACTTTGGAGATGCTACAAGCAGCTATGCGCTCAAGAACATTCTTAAGAACCTGTGTGTGTCAGGCATCTTGATCATTTAATAATCATGGTTTATTCCTTCAACTATGCATATCAGATTATATAAACTGATACATAATATATATAATCTATATTATACACAGTCTACTGGGGCAGACAAAACAAGTTTTCAAAAAGGTAAAAATATGATAAACACAATTAAAGTGCTTTAGGTGTTGGGGCAGGGGCAAAAATGAATTTTAGCAGAAGAGAATCAAAATTAAGACTTTAGACAGAAAGAATTTAAGCTAGGCTTTGAAAAGATGGGTTAATTTCTTCATTTGAAGACAGGACTGGGAAAAAGTAATAGGTAAGCACAAAGGTAAGAAAAAAATCAATCATAAAATCAGACAAAGGTAGCATTTCCCTCCTCCTTCCCCTCAAAAAACCCACCTGCTTTTCTTTGAGATACTACAGCTTTGTGAGTGCTGATGCAAAAAGAACCAGTAAAGAGGGAGTTCGAGGATATAAGCAAGACACAGGATAATCAAAAGATCAAGGTTCCTAAGAATTCAGAAAATAAGATGCAGAGCACTGAGATCGGACAGAAGCAACTGGATACACATGCTCAAGTTCTTCAAATCAGACGTGAAGGGATGGTGGTATACTGGAGAAAGAGGAGAATGACAGTACTTGAAAAATATAATACCTAACAAAGAAAAGGGCCAGTGAAAGGAATAAGGTTTTGATGAAATTCAAGAACGAAGTAAGACTTCTTAACTCAATCAAACTGACTGAAACATCAGTTTGCCTGAGGGTTCCTTCCAAAGTTAGAGTAAAAAGTTTTTTCCCCTCAAAGGTGAGGGAACCCACAAGGACAGAGAATGCACACATGAACAATATTAACAAAACTGTGAAAACTAGAAAGCACACACACACACACACACACACACACACACACACACACACACACACACACACACACACACACACTCAGTTATCTTTGGGACCCCATGGACTGTAGCCCACCAAGCTCCTCTGTCCATTGAATTTTCCAGGCAAGAATACTGGAGTGTGTTGCCATTTCCTACTCCAGGGGATCTTCCTGACCCAGGGATTGAACCTTCGTCTCCTGCATCTCCTGCAACGGCAGGTGGATTCTTTACCACATCACCGGGGAAGCCCCAGAAAGCTAATGGGTGAGTGTTAACCCTCTGAGCAGGTCTGAGAAAGCTGAAATTTGCCTGTGGGCTGGGAGGGAAGAAGGGATAAGCATGGCGGAAGTCAACAGGCAAACTGTAGGAAATCAACCCTAAATATTCATTGGAAGGATTGATGCTAAAGCTCCAATACTGTGGCCACCTGATGTTAAGAGCAGACTCACTGGAAAAGACCCTGACACTGGGAAAGATTGAGGGAAGGAGGAGAAGGGGGCAACAGAGGATGAGATGGTTGGATGGCATCACTGACTCAATGGACATGAGTTTGAGCAAACTTCAGGAGATAGTGAAGGACAGGAAGGCCCGGCATGCTGCAGTCCAAGGGGGTCACAAAGAGTCTGACATGACTGAGTGACTGAGCAACAACAATAAAGGGGGCAAACTAACTCATTTGCAAAATCCCAGAAAAACTCAAGAATCGCAAGTACTGAGGTACGTCTGAAGACAGAAACAGAAAACAGAACAAATGGAACAGAAAACAAAGGAATGGGTTCAAAAACCTTTGTCAGCAGTTTAGTTTCCTAGATTTTCTCCCTGACTCTTGAGGGACCAGGATACTATAACTATCCTCTCACCATCGCATAAGACTCAAGGTTTACTTTGGAGAGACTATAGTAGAACTCTGGACTTTTGGACAATAGGCTCACCTATGGATGGGAGTATCATATTGAAAACAGATTAAATAAAGTCTATATGGTTGGTGGTGAGATCCATCCTCCAGCTCATTCTCCCACATGCCACCAGCAGCCTAGTTTATAGCTCCCCAACCCCACCCAGGAGAAGACTAGAGAACTCTCAGAGTAAAAAAAGTGGTCCAAGAAAAAAGACCAACAAAGACCATGAGAAAGAAGAGATGAAGGTTCCCTTTTCAATTATCTGTCAAATGAGGAAGTAATCGAAAAAAAGATCATGGGATCCAGGATTCAGTGCATCCAATACAAGAGAACGGAATTCTCTTAAGATGGTGAGATCCCAGGACGATAATTATGCAACAGACCTGGAGAGCAACCAGATCAGATTGAAGCAGGAAGATAGAGGGCTCTCAGGAAAGGTTTTCTTCCAACAATAATGGAAACAGATTACCAGTGTGAACATACTAAGAGGATATTTATACCTACTAACAGAGTTTGGGATGGATTACTGTAGATACACAGAAAATAAAGCAAATGGTAAAAAAAGAAAAAAATTATCACAAAAGTTGCACAAAAAAGAAATTATCATGGTATATATGTTTCATGATTCACAATGGGTAATGATATGACCAAAAATGTGGTATACCTATGTTAGAGTAATGGGGTATGAAGAAGTGAAAGGAGCCTAAATCCTCATCTTTCATAAGAGAAAGTCTATATAAGACTGCTGTCTTTTTATCCAAAATCTTGTAAAACTATTTCCATTTTATAACTTTTAGAAAATTTTTGAAGTCTGGTTTAAAACTATTTTAACAATAATAACGCTTGTTATTAAGCTAACAACAGTTAATAACCTTAGTTTTTATAAAAATTAAAATTATGTAAGACTTCAAAAAACCAAAAGGTATTATATCACATTATTTGAGATTCTTGAGTCAGCAAAATAGAAGAATTTCAGTGGGTAATGTGATTAGAGCTCAACGCGTGAGTCAGTGATTTGGAGGGTTGGTGATTTTTTTTTAGCAATGACAAGATCCAAGATGTGACTATGTGACCAGGTGACTGAGAAAAAGAAGTAAGGGAAATAAGAAGCCAATGTGTTAGCTGAATTGTCAATCCAGACGCTAAAGATGACTAAAAATGATGATGTGTGACTGTGCTATTTTCCAGGTCCACTTTTCCACTCTTCACTACCATGTTTTCTGCCTCAGTATGCTTGACCTCTATGGAAAAGATCAACAGGTTCCTGAGTCTCCTAGCTCAGGGCTGGGTTTGCCCAATGGGGTATCCCAAGAGGAAGTCAGGAGAATAAGGTGTAGATATTTATTCCTCCAACTTCCTCCCTGCAAAATCACCTCATGATGGCTAGGGCCCTTCAAATGAAAACTACCATTCCTCTCAAGGCAGTCAACTCCATACTCCTCTTGAGAGCTCAAGAAGTAACCACTCCCTATCTTATTTCTTATGGCTTAGGGCTATTAACTGTTTGGCTCTAGGTTTCTACACTTTAATGGCACATTATATCTGTATCTTTATAAATAGTACCTTTATAAAACAAACCCTTCTCAAATTAACCTATTTCAAGTGTGCATCCGTTTCTCTTGGGACCTGACTGACTGTAAACAGTGATAATGATGATAATGGTGAAGATGCAGGGCTGTAATAAGAGACTCAGTTCAGTTCAGTCGCTCAGTTGTGTTCAACTCTTTGCAACCCCATGAAACGCAGCATGCCAGGCCTCCCTGTCCATCACCAACTCCCAGAGCCTACCCAAACTCATATCCATAGTCGGTGATGCCATCCAACCATCTTGTCCCATTGTCCTCTTCTCCTCCCACCTTCAATCTTTTCCAACATCAGGGTCTTTTCCAATGAGTCAGCTTTTCACATCAAGTGGCCAAAATATTGGGAGTTTCAGCTTCAGTCCTTCCAATGAACACTCAGGACTGATCTCCTTTAGGATGGACTGGTTGGATCTCCTTGCAGTCCAAGGGACTCTCAAGAGTCTTCTCCAACACCACAGTTCAAAAGCATCAATTCTTCAGCACTCGGCTTTCTTTATAGTCCAACTCTCACATCCATACATGACTACTGGAAAAACCATAGCCTTGACTAGACGGCCTTTGTTGGCAAAGTAAGGTCTCTGCTTTTTAATATGCTATCTAGGTTGGTCATAACTTTCCTTCTGAGGAGAAAGCATCTTTTAACTTCATGGCTGCAGTCGCCATCTGCAGTGATTTTGGAGCTCAAAAAAACAAAGTCAGCCACTGTTTCCCCATCTATTTGCCATGAAGGGATGGGACTGGATGCCATGATCTTAGTTTTCTGAATGTTGAGCTTTAAGCCAACTTTCTTCTCTCCTCTTTCATGTTCATCAAGAGGCTCTTTAGTTTTTCTTCGCTTTCTGCCATAAGGGTGGTGTCATCTGCATATCTGAGGTTATTGATATTTCCCAGATCACAAAAACTAACTAAACACTAAGACCCCTGGTGGCTTCTTCAGTGGTAAAGAATCTGCCTGCCAATACAGGAGAAGCAGGCCCAATCCCTGAGTCTGGAAGAGCCTCTGGAGAAGAAAACAGAAACTCACTCCAGTATTCTTCTTGCCTGGGAAATCCCATGGACAGAGAAGCCTGGCGGGCTACAGTCCTTGAGGTAGCAAGAGTCCAATTCAACTTAGCAACTAAATAACGACAAATAAGACCATATAAAAATGATTTTCTTATGTAGCCTACAGTGAGTCTTAATTCCTTTCTCCTCTCATGTGGTCATCCAGGACTTGAGTTTCCGATTTTTTTTTTTAAGTGTAATATTCAAAGTCGAGGTAGCAAATTTTAAAATACTTATTATGCACTTACAGCCAAGGAGCCCTCAAAAGGGCAGAGCATCTTTAAGTACTAGGTATGAGTTTTAAAAAAAAAAAAATGGGAAGGGAGGGGGCAAATTTTATAATATGCTTAGGTGTATGAAATGCAAAAATAAGAAAGGTAAAGTCAACAAGATCACCAAGTATACATACCCACACAAAATTAAAGCAAAGCAAGGGTAAGTAGGAAAATTAGGGGAGGAAGCATAATGCACGTGATTCAAACGCACAAAATACAACGTATATGAAGTGAAGTCGCTCAGTCGTGTCCGACTCTTTGCGACCCCATGGACTGTAGCCTATCAGGATCCTCAGTCCATGGGATTTTCCAGGCAAGAATACTGGAGTGGGTTGCCATTTCCTTCTCCAGGGGATCTTCCCGACCCAGGGATCGAACCCGGGTCTCCCTCATTGTAGGCAGATGCTTTACCGTCTGAGCTACCAGGGAAGCCCGATCTGCTATTAAAAACAAATAAATATTTGAATATTAAAAGACAGGCTCCCAATAAATTAATCCCCTCATTGAACGCAGACACAATTATCTGTAATAATCAAGGCAGCTTTGATATCTATATCTTATAGAGAAGATCAAAGTCAGGAGAAAGATAAGATTAGAGAACTGCAAAGATTTTCTGAAACCAGAATTGATTTCTTTTTTATGTTGCACTCCAAAACACAAGAAAAAACTCACGAGGATAAGGATCGAGAAACCTGAGAAGCTACGAGAATACAATACTCAAACTAGAGTGAAAAGCACCAAAGAACAGTTAAGATGTAAGCTACGACTGGAAAGGAATTACCAGACATAACACCTAGACACCGAAGAGAGACGGATAAAGCATCCTTAGAAGATAAAGACCGGGATTGGATTTGGTTGAAGAAAGACAAAACGGAAAAGCAAAGCCTAAGAAACAAGTAGCAGCAAGTGTAAAACTTAAGAGGAACAGATCGAAGCCACAAGCAAGAAGTATAGGACTTACAAATCACATTCTACGGGGAGGGGAAAGGGCCACTTCGCGACCGACCAGTGCAACTAGTTTCCGAAAAGCGGCGGCGATGTAGGTTCGCAGCCCCACCCCGCGGGAGCAGCTCCTCCCCAAGGAAGACCTCACGAGGCCAACCGCTGGACTCCAGCTCGAGCCTAGGTCCTATCCAGCCCTTGCCCCGAGGCGCAGAACGGCCTCTCCCGGCCCCTCACCGAACGCTGCAGCTCCCCAAGCCAAAACGAGGCGCGCTCCTTTCCGCTGGGATCTGGGTCGTGGTACAGCGCCTGCACTGCCTGGTACACGAGCTGCAGTGTCGGCTTTGCTCCTTCCATGGTGGTAGAGGTGGCGGCGGCAGCGACGGCTCTGGCTCTTCTCCCGAGGCTCCTCCGGTTGCTCCGCCCTCGCGCTTCCTCACTGTGTCGACCACGGCCGCTCCCTGACTGGCGCCATCTCCTCTTTGGCCGTTACCAGGGCAGATGGGTTCCTCGTGGAAGTTACCCCCTCGGAAACACAGGTTAGATTGTATTCAAGTTCCTGGTCGTTTTTCCGATCTTCCCACAAGACTCCACACTTCTGAATCCAGACGCCGGTGCTAGATTCCTGACCTGCTGACTTGCCCTCCGGAGGCTGTCCCGGCAAGACAGAGACCATGCAGCGTACCTCAGCAGCCTGTACCCGGACCGGAAGCGGCTGCACCAAAACCTTTGGCACACTTCCGTCTGGTGCGTTGTAAACGGCCTCCGTGCCGGCACGCCTCCTCTTTTGTCTCCGCCCCCTCCCGGAAGTGACCCTACAGGGACAGGAGCCGGTAAGAAGTGGATCTCGGCATTTCTTGCCTGGGTCTGGAGCTCTGCGACCCTCGTGGCTGGCACACCTGTGCAGCTTTCCTCTCGTTGGCAATGGATCCGAGGTCTTCCCTCCCCCTTCCGACTTCTTCAGCCCTTCCCAGAGAATCTTTTAGGACCCCCGTGGACAAGTCAATTCAACTGTGGCCTGACACTGAGTACTGGAAAGCCAAAGATGACTTAAGACAGCATTTGTATCCTGACTCTAATGGAGGAGACAGACATACAATCAAGTAACTAGCGTACAAACCTGGGAAATGTGCCATGTTGAAAAAAATAGAAAATGCCTAGAACCCTCTTTCCGCGAAATTCTTACACCCAAAAGGGTGTAATTCTATTGCTCAGGACACTGACTCCCGAGTATTTGCACAAACACACTGAATTCTGGTTTTGTGTATGCCTTTCATTCTGAATCAAACATCAGTTCTACAACAATTATCAATACACAAACGAATATAGAAATCTTGGAATCCGTACTAGGGAGAAAATTTCCAAACATGGCTATGTCTCCTTTGCAATAATAAATAACTGCTACCATTTGATAAATGCTTACAATGTATGAAGCACTGTAGTTACAAGGTCTTATTTAATCCTTTTGACAGTTAATAGAAACTAAATCCCCGTTTTAAAGAATAAGAACTAGGTAATGTAATCTGCCCAAGGTTACAAATTTCTTGAATGAAAATAAGGATTTGATCCAAATCAATTTGGCTCCAGAGCCTGTTAAAGAATGCCATCTCTAACAGTCTGTGTACTAGTTTCTTTCTGAATTGTTATTGCCAAAAGATTATAACTACCAAGGTCGCAATGAAAACAGGTACTGTACTCTATATAATTTCTGACAAAAGGAAAGAAACTTGATATTTTGGTTACCTAATTCATCTATTCATTAAAAATTTAGTAAGACCATCTTGGTCTCTGCCCTCCTGGAATTTGTAGTCTAAATACAAAGAAATACAAGTTACTCATTACACTTTAAAAGGTATATTAATATCCACAAGTAAAAGAATGATGTTGGACCTACCTTGCACCATATTAAAAAAATAAAAACTAAATGTAAGAGCTAAAATTATGAAACTGTTAGAAGAAAACAGGAGTATGTCTTCATGAACTTGGACTAGACAGTGGTTTGTTAGATACAGCACCAAAAGCCCAATTAACAAAAGGAAAAATAGATAAACTGGACTTCATCAAAACTAAAATCTTTTGTGTCTCAAAGAACAATATTAAAAGAGTGAAATGAAAACCCACAAAATGAAAGAAAATACATACAACTCAAATATCTGATAAGGGATGAGTTGTTGTTCAGTCCCTAAGTCGTATCCAATTCTTTCTGATCCCATGGACTGAAGCATTCCTGGCTTCCCTGTCCTTCACTGTCTCCAGAAGTTTGCTCAAACTCATGTCCATTGAGTCGGTGATGCCATCCAACCATCTCATCCTCTGTCACCCCATTCTCCTCTTGCCCTCAATCTTTCCCAGCATCAGGATATTTTCCAATGAGTTGGTTGTTTGCATCAGGTGGCCAAAGTATTGAAGCTTTAGCTTCAGCATCAGTCCTTCCAGTGAATATTCAGGGTTGATTTCCTTTAGAATTGACCAGTTTGATCTCCTTGCTGTCCAAGGGATGCTCAAGAGTCTTCTCTGGGACCACAGTTCAAAAGCATCAATTCTTTGGTGCTCAGCCTTCTTTATAGTCCAACACTCACATCCATACATGACCACTGGAAAAACCATACCTTTGGCTAGACAGACCTTTGTTGGCAAAGTGATATCTCTGCTTTTTAGTACACTGTCTAGGTTTGTCATAGCTTTCCTTCCAAAAAGCGAGCATCTTTTCATTTCATGGCTGCAGTCACAATCTGGAGTGATTTTGGAGCCCCCCCCCCCAAAAAAAAAGTCTGCCACTGTATCCACTTTTCCCCTATCTATTTGCCATGAAGTGATGGGACCGGATGCCATGATTCTAGTTTTTGGAATTTTGAGTTTTAAATCAGCTTTTTCACTCTCTATTTTCACCCTCATCAAGGGACTCCTCAGTTCCTCTTCACTTTCTGACATTAGAGTAGTATCATCTGCATACCTGAGGTTGTTGATATTTCTCCCAGCAATTTTGATTCCAGCTTGTGATTCATCCAGGGTGGCAATTCACATTATACACTGCATAGAAGTTAAATTAGCAGGGTGACAAAATACAGCCTTGACCTACTCCTTTCCCAATTTTGAACAAGTCTGTTGTTCCATGTTCGGTTCCGGTACTTCTTGTCCTGCATACAGGTTTCTCAGGAGGCAGGTAACTTGGTCTGGTATTCCCATTTCTTTAAGAATTTTCTATAGTTTGTTGTGGTCCACGGAGTCAAAGTCTTTAGCACAGTTGATTAAACAGAAATAGGTATTTTTATGAAATTCTCTTACTTTTTCTTTGATCCAGTGAATGATGGCAATTTGATCTCTGGTTCTGTTCAGTTCAGTTCAGTTGCTCAGTTGTGTCTGACTTTTTGCAACCCCATGGACTGCAGCATGCCAGGCCTCCCTGTCCATCACCGACTCCCAGAGCCTACTCAAACACATGTCCATCGAGTCAGTGATGCCATCCAACCATCTCATCCTCTGTCGTCCCCTTCTCATCCTGCCTTCAGTCTTTCCCAGCATCAGGGTCTTTTCAAATGAGTCAGTTCTTCACATTGGGTGGCCAATTTATTGGAGTTTCAGCTTCAGCATCAGTCCTTCCAATGAACACCCAGGACTGACCTCCTTTAGGATGGACTGGTTGGATCTCCTGGCAGTCCAAGGGACTCTCAAGAGTTTTCTCCAATACCACAATTCAAAAGCATCAATTCTTCAGCACTCAGCTTTCTTTGTTGTCCAACTATCGCATCCATACATGGCTACTGGAAATAAAATAGCTTTGATTATATGGACCTTTAATGGTAAAGTAACATGTCTGCTTTTTATTATGCTGACTAGGTTTGTCATAGTTTTTCTTCCAAGGAGCAAGCATCTTTTAATTTCATGGCTGCAGTCACCATTTGGACCCCAAGAAAATAAAGTCTCTCACCACTTTCCATTGTTTCCCCATGTATTTGCCATGAAGTGATGGGACCAGATGCCGTGATCTTAGTTTTTTGAATGTTGAGTTTTAAGCGAGAAGAAAACAGGAGTATGTCTTCATGACCTTTGAGTAAACAATGGTTTCTTAGATATGGCACCAAAGTACAGTTAACAAAAGGAAAAATAGATAAATTAGACTTCATCAAATCTAAAAACTTGTCTCTCAAAGTACACTATTAAGAAGGTGAAATAATCATCTGCAAAATGAGAGAAAATACTCCAGTCTCTTCTTTCACTTTAATCAAAAGGCTCTTTAGTTTCTCTTCACTTTCTGCCATAAAGGTGGTATCATCTGTGTATCTGAGGTTATTGATATTTCTCCTGGCAATCTTGATTCCAGCTTGTGCTTCATCCAGCCGGGCATTTCGCATGATGTACTCTGCATATAAGTTAAATAAGCAAGGTGACAATATACACCCTTGTGTACTCTTTTCCCAATTTGGAGCCAGTCCATTGTTCCATGTCCAGTTCTAACTGTTGCTTCTTGACCTGCATACAGATTTCTCAGGAGGCAGGTCAGGTGATCTGGTATTTCCATCTCTCTAAGAATTTTCTGCAGTTTGCTGTGATCTACACAGAGGCTTTTATGTAATCATTAAGGCAGAAATAGATGTTTTTCTGCAATTCTCTTGCTTTTTCTGTGATCCATAGGATGTTGGCAATTTGATCTCTGGGTCCTCTGCCTTCTCTAAATCCAGCTTGAACATCTGGAAGTTCTCAGTTAACATACTGTTGAAGCCTGGCTTGGAGAATATTGAGCATTACTCTGCTAGGGTGTGAGATGAGTGCAATTCTGCAGCAGTTTAAACATTCTTTGGCATTGCTCTCCTTTGGGATTGGAATAAAACTGACTTTTTCCAGTCCTGTGGCCACTGCTGAGTTTTCAAAATTTGCTGGCATAGTGAGTGCTGCACTTTCACAGCCTCATCTTTTAGAATGAAATAGCTCAACTGGAATTCCATCACCTCCACTAGCTTTGTTTGTAGTGATGCTTCTTAAGGCCCCCTTGACTTCACATTCCAGGATGTCTGGCTCTAGTGATCACACCATTGTGGTTATCTGGGTCATGAAGATCTTTTTTGTATACCTCTTCTGTGTATTCTTGTCAGTTCTTCTTAATATCTTCTGCATCTGTTAGGTCCATACTATTTCTGTCCTTTATTGTGTCCATCTTTGCATGAAAGGTCCCCTTGGTATCTCTAATTTTCTTGAAGAGATCTCTAGTCTTTCCCATTCTATTGTTTTCCTCTATTTCTTTGCACTGATCACTGTGGAAGGCTTTCTTATCTCTCCTTGCTATTCTTTGAAACTCTGCATTCAGATGGGTATATCTTTCCTTTTCTCCTTTGCCTTTCACTTTTCTTTTTTTCTCAGCTATTTGTAAGGCCTCCTCAGGCAACCATTTTGCCTTTTTGCCTTCTTCCTAGGAATGGTCTTGATACCTCACTCCTGTACAATGTCATGAACAGAAGACCTACAAGATTTTCTATACTAACACCAAAAAAAGATGTCCTTTTCTTCATAGGGGACTGGAATGCAAAAGTAGAAAGTCAAGAGATACCTGGAGTAACAGGAAAATTGGCTTTGGGGTACAAAATGAAGCAGGGCAAAGGCTAAGAGAGTTTTGCCAAGAGAATGCACTGGTCATAGCAAACACCCTTTTCCAACAACACAAGACTCTAAACATGGACATCAGCAAATGATCAATACCAAAATCAGATGGATTATATTCTTTGCAGCCAAAGATGGAGAAACTCTCTACAGTTAGCAAAAACAAGACCAGGAGCTGACTGTGGTTCAGATCATGAGCTCCTTACTGCAAAATTCATACTTAAATTGAAGAAAGTAGGGAAAACCACTAGACCATTCGTGTATGACCTAAATCAAAATCCCTTAGGATTAAATAGTGGGGCGACAAATAGATTCAAAGTATTATATCTGACAGAGTGCCTGAAGAACTTGGACAAAGATTCGTAACATTGTACTGGAGGCAGTGATCAAAACCATCCCCAAGAAAAAGAAATGCAAGAAGGCAGAATAGTTGTCTGGGAGGCCCTACAGATAGCTGAGAAAAGAAGGGAAAGGCAAAGGAGAAAGGGGATGAGATACCCAATTGAATGCAGAGTTCTAGAGAATAGCAAGGAGAAATAAGAAAGCCTTCTTAAGTGAACAATGCAGAGAAACAGAGGAAACAAAAGAATGGGAAAGACTAGAGATCTCGTCAAGGGATTAGTCATTATCCAGAATATATAAAGAACAGTTCAACAATGAAATGACAAGATAAGGTTTGGTTACTTGAAAGACTAATCAGGTGATTAGAGGGTTGCAACTTTAGACCAGATTAAGTGCAATCAGTAACACTGATATCAATATAATGTACCTAGTAATGAAACCCTGATTGAAAAACTGGACATCAAAGCTCAGTAGAGATTTCTGGTTGAGGAACATGTTTGTATGCCAGAAGGGTGACATATCCTGATTCCACCCAGACAGGACAGCTGTGTCTTCTTCCCACAACTTGCCCTTTTAAGTAAAACTTCAGTTATAAGTGTAGCGCTTAACTGAGTTCTCTAAGTTTTTCTAGAAGAGTTTCAAACCTGTGGGGGTAGTGGGAACCCTTGAATTTGTAACCAGTTGCTCAGTGGTGCTGGTGGCCTGGGGACTTCTGAAGTGTGAGACTGACATCCAAAGTGAGGGTAGTGAGGGGGGCTGAGCCTTTCAGCCTGTGGAGTCTGATACTACAGATGGTGTCACCCCCCGCTAGGGTAGAAACAGGACAAGTAAGATGTTCACAAAGACTGTAATTTAGCATAAGTCCTATCCCCCCAGTTAATCAAATATGTTAACAATTATTAAACGCAGGGAATAGGTAATTGTGGTCACTATACCATTGTCTCTACTTCTCTGAAAGTTTGCAAATTAAAACAAACGTCATAACTGGAAAAATTATGTCAGTTTATTTATTGACATGAAAAGATAGTAAAATATTATTGAAAAAGAAACAGGTAATGACTCAGCATGTAAAAATACTCATTGACAGGAAATCATACCTATGTTTCTATATAAGTAGAGAGGTATCTGGAGAAGGCAATGGCACCCCACTCCAGTACTCTTGCCTGGAAAATCCCATGGATGGAGGAGCCTGGTAGGCTGCAGTCCATGGAGTCGCGAAGAGTCGGACATGACTGAGCGACTTCACTTTCACTTTTCACTTTCATGCCTTGGAGAAGGAAATGGCAACCCACTCCAGTGTTTTTGCCTGGAGAATCCTGAGGACAGGGGAGTCTGGTGGGCTGCCGTCTGTGGGGTTGCACAGAGTTGAACACGACTGAAGCGACTTAGCAGCAGCAGCAGCAGAAAGGTATCTGGAAGAATTTTCAACAGAATGTTAACACAGGTTAGCTGCAGTGATGGACTTTTGAGTGGTTTCTACTTTCTTTTTTGTGTGTATTTCTTCATAGCATTTATCACCACGTGACACATTCCATATTTTTATTGTTTTTTGGCTATTCCCTCCCTTAACATGGAAGCTCTCGGTGACATCATATCCCCAGTGCTTTCAGTGGTTCCTGGCATATGGCAGGAACACAATAAATATTTGCTAAATGCATTAATAATGTTTCTATGACTTGAATTTTTCTTTATAATAATTCTTTACACTTTTAACAAATATATTTTCTCAAAATCAACAATGGTTTTTTTTCCCCCAAACAGTGACACTGTAAACTTGAAGTCATAACCATCAGGAGCCGCTGTCAACTCAGTCTTGGTGACTGTTTGCCCAAAGGCCGCACAGCACAGACCTCTTCTGGCCCAACTTCAACCCATAGGGCACATATCCTATATCATATTCCTCCAGCTGCACAACCCGAGACAGTCATCAACCTGGTATTAAACCTCTTTCCTTCCATTAAACCCACATCCGGGGCTCACGTGCTGAGGACAGCATTTGCCTTTGTGTGGCTCTCCAGCTCAGAATTTTCTGTCATGGCCAGCTTTGCCCCCAGTTTCCCTTGCAAAGCAAATTCAAACCAATGAGAGGGATCGAGAGAGGAGGATGGTGAATAGAGATCATAAATTTCTATGGAATAGGAAGAACATGAATTAACTGTCCGCAGTCAAAAGGAGCCTTGTTGAAAGAGGGATGTTCTGAGGGACAGTTCTGATAGAGTGGGGTGGCAAGACACTAAGGAGGTTGGAATTTTTCTGAACATTCACAAAGCGATATTCTTTTCAGAAAAAAAAATACTGTACAGAGAACCTAAGGGCAATGGTAAGAAAAAACATACACAGTTCAGTAAAGGTCTACCCACCTGCCCCTAGTTCCTTCTTGTGCTCTGTCATGTCCAACTCTTTGTGGCCTCATGGACTATAGCCTGCCAGACTCCACTGCCCATGGAATTTTCCAGGCAGGAATACTGGAGCGGGTTGCCATTTCCTACTCCACGAGATCTTCCCGACCCAAGGACCAAACCCACGTCTCCTATGTGCATCTCCTGCATTGGCAGGCAGATTCTTTACTACTAGTGCCACTGAGCAGCACCCTCGTTCTCAATCCCTCGCAAAGTCTTCCTTCCCCTGTTAACTCTTCTCTTCGGAAGCCAGACACAGAGGAGGGGAAATGTAGCCTTATCCCAACAAGATTAACATTTTATGTCATATAATATCCACAGTTTATTGACTTTCAGTCCAGCTTTACTTCAGTGTATTAAGCAATACACTGGTGCTCATATGTTGTGAGTCAAACTGTCACCCAGTCAGGCTGATGGAAGATGACACTCCCCTCACAAAAGCAGAAGTTTCCTGGAAAATGCCACGCACAGAGGAGCCTGGCAGGCTGTAGTCCATGGGGTCTTGAAGAGTCAGACACAACTTAAAGCCTGAGCATGCACACACACACACACCAGCTGGCTACAGGGAGAAAAAAAATAACTCTCCCTTATAGGGCATGGTGGAAGGAGGGCTATCCTAAACATTAGACCCCGGGTACCAGTCCCAGCAGCACCTTCTTCTAGCTATGTGACTCTAAGTAAGTAAGTGTTAGTCGCTCAGTCGTGTCCGACTCTTTGCCACCCCACAAACTGTAGTCCTCCAGGCTTCTCTGTCTATGGGATTCTCCAAGCAAGAATACTAGAGTGGATTGCCATTCTCTTTTTCAGAGGATCTTTCTGACCCAGGGATTGAACCCAGGTCTCCTGCATTGCAGGCAGCTTCTTTATCATTTGAGCTACAGGGAAGTCCTATGTGACTCTGAGTATCAATAACTACTTTCCTAAGCTGGATTCCCCTGCCAAAAGGAGCATGATTCCTACCCATCCAACTTACAAGGAGGTGCAAGTAAGATCACATGAACATGCCTTGGAATTGGCTCATTGTTTACAATGGGTTCTTTACAACCCTAAGGGCTTTCTTGGTGGCTCAGACAGTAAAGAATCCACCTACAATGCAAGAGACCTGGGTTGGATCCCTGGGTCAGAAAGATCCCTTGGAGAAGGGAATGGCAACCCACTCCAGTATTTTTGCCATGGAAAATTCCATGGGCAGAGGAGCCTGGTGGGCTATAGTCCATGGGCTCCCAAAAAGTTAGACATAACTTAGTGCCCACACGAAGCAGCTGTAAAGCAATTAGCATTTTACAAAAATATGGAGTCAAACTGTCACTTATGGTCTTATTGAGACACTTAGAAATCACAAGTTCTTACCCCCAAACCAAGTCTTTTCAAATATTTGAGGAATGGTGTATTAATGATCTCTCCAGGCAATCAACAAGCCAAAGACTTGGCTGCTTCACCAGCCAAGCACCAATAAACACTAACACACTTTCTGGGGTCCAAATGCTTACCAGCTGGCTCTCGCTTCTGGAAGAAATTAGATATTTAGATCCACTTTATGACTCTCACCCTCCCTGCCACTCTGCTTAGCAGGCACTGATCACATACCTGCTCTGGTTTTATGCTGCAGCAACCGGACTCCAGGGCCTATTTCCATGAACAAATCCAATGCCCTCATCATTGTCTCCCAGGCTTCTAGATCTCTCTACAACCTCAGACATCCCAACTTCCCTCTTCCCCCAGTACCCTAATACTTCACCTTCCAAAACTCTCTGATGTCACTTTATTCTCAATGGCACCTATCAACCCAGTTGCACATTAAAATCGCCTGGGGGTACTTTAAACATTGGGTACTCCAATGCCTGGGTACCTCCCTAGACGGCTTAAATCAGAAACCCTGGGGCTAGGTCGGGGATTAGGTGGTTCTAATGTGTACCTAGTTTGTTGGCTGCATGTTCATTTAGTCATTGAGACTTTCTCAGCAGGAGAGCTACTGGCATTTGGGGCAGGACCATTTGTGCAAGTGTGATTCAAGCCTCATGGAGTATCACTAGCACACCCCAGTTCCAGTCGTGGTGACAACCAAAAACACACCAACATCTCCAAATGCCCCCACTTGAGAATCTCACCAACTCCTTTTCCTTTTGTACTTCTCCAGAGTGAAGGCCCTCCCTTCCCACCCCACTCTTCAATTCTCAAGTGACCAATTGTTCTAGTTTGCTCAGGACCCAGGGGTTTCCCAGGACATGAGGCTCTCAGTGTCAAATCTAGGAAGGTCCCAGGCAAACCTCAGTGGTTAGTCACCACAGATTTCCTTCTCTTGCCTCCCATGAGAGATCCTCATTGTTTTGTCTGTCTCTCTCACCTCTTGTCTGGGAACTGGCCCTTCCCAACCCCATTCCAGGGTTATATTGGGAACAACCTTGAGGAGGTTGCTGACATAAGGTGGGCCACCTGAGTTCCTCCCCCAGAATTTGCAGTTGGAACTGGATGCTAGTCTCAATTTGGCTAGTGCTTCTAAAGAGATTTAAATTTGGGAATTGGTGGCCATTTCCTACAGATTTTATTGTCTTGGTCTCCAAAGTCACTGTGGACAGTGATTGCAGCCGTGATATTAAAAGATGCTTGCTCCTTGGAAGAAAAGCTATACAAAACTAGATGGCATATTAAAAAGAAAAGACATCTTTTTGCCAGCAAAGGTCCATATAGTCAAAGCTATGGTTTTCCAATAGTCATGTAAGGATGGGAAAGTTGGACCAGAAAGAAGGTTGAGAGCCAGAGAATTGATGTTTTTGAATTGTGGTGCTGGAAGACTCTTGTGAGTCCCTAGAACAGCAAGGAGATTAAACCAGTCAACCCTAAAGGAAATCAACCCTGAATATTCATTGGAAGGACTAATGCTGAAGCTGAAGCTCCAATACTTTGGCCACCTGATTCGAAGAGCCAACTCATTGGAAAAGACCCTGATGCTGGGAAAGACTGAAGGCAAAAGGAGAAGAGGGCAACAGAGGATGAGATTGTTAGTTAGCATCCCCAATTCAGTGGACATGGATTTGAGCAAACTCTGGAAGACAGTGAAGGACAGAGAAGCCTAGCATGCTGTAGTCCGTGGAGTCACAAAGAGTCTGACATGATTTAGCGACTGAACAATAACAACACTTTCCTACGGTGAAGACTACTATTAGGTGTCAGGGAGGATGGGAGATACAGAAAATCTGTCTGCAGCAACAAAGAAAACACGTGCCCAAAAAGAAACACGTGCAGAAGTGAGGAGGAAACTTCCTGGCTTCCATATGGTGCTCAAGTAGTTCTCAAACTTGAGCCTGCATCAACATCCCCTTAAAACGCTGTTTTTTTGGGCTGCACCCCTAGAGTTTGTGATTCAGTCAGTCTTTTCAGTGGTCCAAGGGTCTACTTTTCCAAGAGTTTCCAGGTGGTGTTGATGCTGCAAATTAGGAATTTTGTGAGGATCCCTCCTCTGGGCCAGAGTTTCAGCATTGATAGATTTTTTTTGGCCAAGCTGAAGCACGGAGCCTTAACCACTGGATGGCCAGGGAATTCCCAAGTAATTCCCAAGTCTATATCTGATTAATTCCCCCACTTCTTTTTCTCAGACTTTGAGGGCTCAACAGGCTCAGCCCCACCCTAGTGTTACATGGGTTACAAGAGTCTGTGAGTCTGTACTTTTTTAAAAAATCCTGGTTCCTGGGACTTGGGTGCTATCCCCAGATCTTCTAATTTAATTGGTCTGGCATGTGGCCCAAGTCTCTGGATTGATTCATTCATTATTTTTGGCTGAGCTGCTAGGCATGTGAGATCTTAGTTCCCCAACCATGGATCAAACCTGTGCCCCCTGCAGTGAAAGCATGAAGTATTAACCACTGGACTGCCAGGGAAGTCCCAAGTCTGTATCTTTCTAATAAATTCCTCCTCTTCTTTTTCTCAACTAGCTTTATGGAAATATAATGCATATATGGTACAATTTCCCCACTTCAAAGTTCCAATTCAATGATTTTTAATAGATTCACAGATACATACAATGGTCACCAATTTTAGAACAGTTTTCATCACCTCAAAAGAAACCCTGTCCCCTTTAGCTATCACTCCTCTCCCCAGGCCCTCCTCTCCCCAGCCCAGCCCTCAGCAACTACTAACCTATGTTATCTTCATGGAGATTTCCCTATTGCACAGATTGCATGTGAGTGGAATTATGTATTTATGTAGCATTTTTTGACTGATTTCTTTCACTTGGCATGAGGTTTTCAAGATTTATCTGCACTATAGCATGGGTCAATAATACTTCATTCCCATTCAGAGCCTTTGCTAATTTTAAATTGGGTTATTTTTTTTTCGTTCTTCTTTTTTTGTTTTTTCATCTTTTTCCTTCTTTTTTTATTTTTAGGGTTATCTTTTTTATGACTGAGTTATAACAGTTCTTTATATATACTGGATACAAGTCTGTCTTTTTTTTAAAAAAAACTTTTTATTTTGTGTTGGGGGTATAGCCTGTAAAAACGTAGTGATATTTCAGGTGAACCACAAAGGGACTCAGCCATACATATACATGGATACAAGTCTCTTATCCAATATGATTTGCAAATATTTTCTCCCATTCTGTAGATCATCTTTTCACTTTCTTGATAGTGCATGCTGAATATTTGTGCCCCTCAAAACTCATATTTTGAAATCATAATGTCCAATGTGATGGTATTAGGATGTAGGGCCACTGGAAAATGCTCAGGTCAGGAGAATGCAGCCCTCACGAATGGCATTATGCTCTTATCAAAGAGACCCTCCAGAGCTCCCTAGTCCCTTCTGCCATGTGAGATCCCAACAGGAAGTCTGCGACCCAGAGAGAAGGGCCCTCTCCCAGCCAGGCTGGCACCCTGATCTCAGACTTTCAGCCTACAAAACAGTGAGGATTTCTGTTTCTTTTTTATAAGCTGTTCAGTCTGTGACAGTTTGTGACAGCAGTTTGAATGGACTAAGCCAGTGTCCTCTGAAGCACAAAACTTAAATTTTTATCAAAGTTCCATTTGTCTACTTGTTGCTTTTGCTCCTCATGTTCTTGGTGTCATTTCTAGGAATCTTTTGCCAAATCCAAGATCATAAAGATTTACCCCATGTTTTCCTCTAAGAATTTAATAGTTTTATATCTTACATCTTATAAAGGAAATCAGTCTTGAATATTCATTGGAGGGACTGATGTTGAAGCTGAAGCTCCAATACTTTGGCCACCTGATGTGAAGAACTGACTAATTAGAAAGGGCCCTGATGCTGGGAAAGATTGAAGGCAGGAGGAGAAGGGGACAACAGAGGATGAGATGGTTGGATTGCATCACTGACTCAATGGACATGAGTTTGAGCAAGCTCTGGGAGTTGGTGATGGACAGGGAAGTCTAGCATCCTGCAGTTCATGGAGTTGAAAAGAGTCGGACATGACTGAGCAACTGAACTGAACTTCATGAGTTGGCTAGCCCAGACGGCTGTTCTCTTGCTACCTGTTCATCCCATGCTTGACCAATCCCTGCCTCACCTACACCTTACTCAACTGAGTGAGTTTCCCTCTTAATCATAGAGCCCAATCAGTAAATACCTATATTGTCACCCTGTTTATTTACCTTATATGCAGAGTACACCATGAGAAACGCTGGGCCGGATGAAGCACAAGCTGGAATCAAGACTGCTGGGAGAAATATCAAAAACCTCAGATATGCAGATGACACCACCCTTATGGCAGAAAGCGAAGAAGAACTAAAGAGCCTCTTGATAAAAGTGAAAGAGGAAAGTAAAAAAGTTGGCTTAAAACTCCACATTCAGAAAACTACGATCATGGCATCCGGTCCCATCCCTTCATGGCAAATAGATAGGGAAACAATGAAAACAATGACAGACTTTATTTTTGGGGGCTCCAAAATCACTGCAGATGGTGACTGCAGCCATGAAATCAAAAGAGGCTTGCTCCTTAGAAGAAAAGCTATGACCAACCTAGATAGCATTTTAAAAAGCAGAGACATTACTTTGCCAACAAAGGACCATCCAGTCAAAGCCATGGTTTTTCCAGTAGTCATGTATGGATGTGAGAGTTGGACTATAAAGAAAGCTGAGCACCAAAGAATTGATGCTTTTGAACTGTGGTGTTGGAGAAGACTCTTGAGAGTCCCTTGGACTGCCAGGAGATCCAACCAGTCAATCCTAAAGGAAATCAGTCCTGAATACTCATTGGAAGGACTGATGCTGAAGCTGAAACTCCAATATCTGGAGTCTGGCCACCTGATGTGAAGAACTGACTCATCGGAAGAGACCCTGATGCTGGGAAAGATTGAAGGCAGGAGGAGAAGGGGACAACAGAGGATGAGATGATTGGATGGCATTACTGATTCTATGGACATGAGTTTGAGTAAGCCCTGGGTGTTGGTGATGGACAAGGAGGCCTGGCATGCTGCAGTCCATGGGGTCGCAAAGAGTCGGACACGACTGAGCGACTGAACTGAACTGAAGTACACTTCCTAGGTTTAATTTCTGGAAATGTTTATATTACCTTTTAATTATCCTGTAGGGACATCTCCACTCAGAGAATCATCCTGGTCCCCAGGCCAACAGTAAACAGTGAGACAAAGGAACAGACTGCTTGACTCTCAGAGTGTTTCTGTCATGCCATGGGAACCTTTCTGGGTCATCACCTACTGTGTTCCAGGATTTAGAGTGCGTTCTAAAATACCACTCAGCACTGGTGATGGATTAAGTGTCTCTAGGGAAAGAGAACTCTTACAAGGCCGGGGCAACAAGCAAAGGGAAAGCAGGGGTCTCCCGCGCAGAGAGGTGAGCAGGGGTAGCGTGCTCTGCTGGATATAGAGTTCTGGACATATACTTTGTTCTCACAGGGCTGACAAACTATGATGGAGTGAGTTAACAAATTTCTGACCAAAAAAGATGGCTGGAAAAAACATTTTTTGGAGTATACCATTCCCTGCTGCTGCTGCTGAGTCATTTCAGTTGTGTCTGACCCCATGGACTGTAGTCTGCCAGGCTCCTCTGTCCCTGGAATTCTCCAGGCAAGAATACTGGAGTGAGTTTCCATGCCCTTATCCAGGGCATCTTCCCAACCCAGGGATCAAAGCTGGGTCTCCTGCATCACAGGCAGATTCTTTACCACTGAGCCACCAGGAAAGCCCAAACTATTCCCTGACCAGGGAATAGTTGTTCATATAACAACAAATGTTCAAAGGCTCAGAGCATATTTCAGTTCAGTTTCAGTGTGATAATCTTGTTCCTGTGCTACCATTTCACCTCCTGTTAGTAACAGGTTCACCATGCCCTCAATGTCTATAGGTACCATGGAGGGAAAAACACAACAAAGAAAAATCACTAGTCAGAATTTTTAACAAGAGAAGAGTCAGCAGCAATAGACCCTACCACAAAGAGAAAATCATAATGAAGTTATTTCCCAAACAGCCTGAAAGTTTTTTCTCTTCCAGAAATAGCAGCCTAAACAATTTTTGGCAAATCTCCCAATTTGGCAAATCTCATTCCAAGAATAAATAGTAGCAAAAAATTGCCTATGTTTGCATGCGTGAGTGCTCAGTAACATCATTTGTGTCTGTCTCTTTGTGACCCCATGGACTATAGCCCGCCAGGCTCCTCTGTCCTTGGAATTCGCCAAGCAAGGATACTAGAGTGGGTTGCCATGCCCTCCTCCAGGGGATCTTCCCAACCCAGGGATCAAACCCAGGTCTCCTGCATTGTAGGCTGATTCTTTACCACTGAGCCACCAGGGAAGCCTTACCTGTGTTTACCATGTGCCAAGAACTTATCTAAGAATCTTATGTACATTACCTCATTTAATCATCACACCAACCCTACAAGGTGAGCACTCATTTTATGCCCCTTTTATATAGGAGGAAACTAAGAAGAGGTGGCAGGAATACACAGAAGAACTGTACAAAAAAGAACTTCACGACCCGGATAATCACGATGGTGTGATCACTCACCTAGAGCCAGACACTCTGGAATGTGAAGTTAAGTGGGCCTTAGGAAGCATCACTACAAACAAAGCTAGTGGAGGTGATGGAATTCTAGTTGAGCTATTTCAAATCCTAAAAGATGATGCTGTGAAAGTGCTGCACTCAATATGCCAGCAAATTTGGAAAACTCGGCAGTGGCCACAGGACTGGAAAAGGTCAGTTTTCATTCAAATCCCAAAGAAAGGAAATGCCAAAGAATGCTCAAACTACCGCACAATTGCACTCATCTCACACACTAGTAAAATAATGCTCAAAATTCTCCAAGCCAGGCTTCAGCAATATGTGAACTATGAACTTCCAGATGTTCAAGCTGATTTTAGAAAAGGCAGAGGAACCAGAGATCAAATTGCCAACATCTGCTGGATCATTGAAAAAGCAAGAGAGTTCCAGAAAAACATCTATTTCTGCTTTATTGACTATGCCAAAGCCTTTGTGTGGATCACAATAAACTGTGGAAAATTCTGAAGGAGATGGGAACACCAGATCACCTGACCTGCCTCTTGAGAAATCTGTATGCAGGTCAGGAAGCAACAGTTAGAACTGGACATGGAACAACAGACTGGTTCCAAATAGGAAAAGGAGTACTTCAAGGCTGTATCAGAGAAGGCAATGGCAACCCACTCCGGTACTCTTGCCTGGAAAACCCCATGGACGGAGGAGCCTGGTAGGCTGCAGTACATGGGGTCGCTAAGAGTCGGACACGACTGAGCGACTTCACTTTCACTTTTCACTTTCATGTATTGGAGAAGGAAATGGAAACCCACTCCAGAATTCTTGCCTGGAGAATCCCAGGGACGGAGGAGACTAGTGGGCTGCCGTCTATGGGATTGCACAGAGTCGGACACAACTGAAGCAACTTAGCAGCAGCAGCAGCAAGGTTGCATATTGTCACCCTACTTATTTAACTTATATGCAGAGTACATCATGAGAAATGCTGGCCTGGAAAAAGCACAAGATGGAATCAAGATTGCCGGGAGAAATACCAATAACCTCAGATACACAGATGACACCACCCTTATGGCAGAAAGTGAAGAAGAACTAAAGAGCCTCTTGATGAAAGTGAAAGAGGAGAGTGAAAAAGTTGGCTTAAAGCTCAACATTCAGAAAACTAAGATCATGGCATCCGGTCCCACCACTTCATGGCAAATAGATGGGGAAACAGTGGAAACAGTGGCTGACTTTAATTTTGGGGACTCCAAAATCACTGCAGATGGTGATTGCAGCCATGAAATTAAAAGACGCTTTCTCCTTGGAAGGAAAGTTATGACAAACCTAGACAGCATATTAAAAAGCAGAGATATTACTTTGTCAACAAAGGTCCGTCTAATCAAGGCTATGGTTTTTCCAGTGGTCATGTATGGATGTGAGAGTTGGACTATATAAAGAAAGCTGAGTGCAGAAGAATTGATGCTTTTGAACTGTGGTGTTGGAGAAGATTCTTGAGAGTCCCTTGGACTGCCAGGAGATACAACCAGTCCATCCTAAAGGAGATCAGTCCTGGGTGTTCATTAGAAGGACTGATGTTGAAGCTGAAACTCCAATACTTTGGCCACCTGATGTGAAGAACTGACTCATTTGAAAAGACCCTGATGCTGGGAAAGATTGAGTGCAGGAGGAGAAGGGGACAACAGAGGATGAGATGGTTGGATGGCATCACCGACTCGATGGACATGGGTTTGGGTAGACTCCAGCAGTTGGTGATGGACAGGGAGGCCTGGTGTGCTGTGGTTCATGGGGTAACAAAGAGTCAGACACGACTGAGTGACTGAACTGAACTGAAGACATAAAGGGGCTTCCCCGGTGGCTCAGTGGTAAAGAATCCACTTGCAATAGAGGAGATGCAGGAGACTCTCCTGGGTCTGGAAGATCCCCTGGAGGAGGACATGGCAACCCATTTCAGTATTCTTGCCCGGAGAATCTCACTGGCAAAGGAGCCTGGCGGGCTACAGTCCATAGGGTCACAGAGTCAGACACGACTCAAGTGACTTAGCACACACAAGTCAGGATAGGAAAACCAGGATTGGAACCCAAGCTGTCTGTCTTAGAGTGTGTGCTTTTAACCATCACATTAAACAGAACTGAGACACTGGGCTGAGTTCTGCAAGGGCCTTAAGTGAGCACTCTCCTAGGACCTGGGGAGAATTAGGGAGAGAGCACCAATAAATGTGGCAGGAGATAAGGTGTGTACTGTGATAGAGTCAAGTGGGACAGGAGATGTTGGAGAACATTGGCGAGGGTAGAAGAGCAAAATAAATGGGGAAGGGGGTGTGGAGTACAGTTGGGATGGAGCTTTCAGGGTGGAGAAGCAGTAACATGACAAGCAGGAAGCCACCAAGGACTGTAAAGTCCCTTGGATTCTTTTAAAATAGCCTTGAAAAGTTAGTGAAAATCACTTAGTTGTGTCCGACTCTGCGACCCCAGGGACTATACAGGCCATGGAATTCTCCAGGCCAGAATACTGGAGTGGGTAGCTGTTCCCTTCTCCAGGGAGATCTTCCCACCCAGGGAATGAACCCAGGTCTCCTGCATTGCATGCAGATTCTTTACTGCCTGAGCCACCCAGGAAGCCCAGTAAACTGCACATATTTAAAGTATGTAATGGTATATACCCATGAAACCATCACCACAGTGAAGATAACAAAAGTAAACATCACCCCTAAGTTTCTTTGTGCCAAATTTGTAAACCCTCCCTTTCTGTACCTCACCCCAGACTCTCCCTGCTTTCTGTAACTATAGATTATTTCATATTTTCTAGAATTTTACATAGTCTACAGTATTTACTCTGTTTGGTCTGGTTTCTTCCCCTTTTCACTTGGTACAACTACCTTGAGATTTATCTGAATTGTTGTGTACATTAATCATTTATTCCTCTAATAAGGGACTTATATCTACACCATGTAAAGAACTCTTAAAACTCAATAATAAAAGACAATCCAATTTTTAAAATGAGCAAAGGATCTGAATAGACATTTCTCCCAAGAAAATACATAAATGTATATAGAAGATGCTTAACATCATTAGTAATCGGGGAAATGCAAATCAAAACCACAATGAGATACCACTTCTCACTCACTAGGATGGCTATACTTAAAGTCAGATAATAGAAAGTATAAGTGAGTATGTAGAGAAATTGTAACTCATATACATTGCTGGTAGGAATGTAAAATGGGCTTCCCTGGCGGCTCAGCTGGTAAAGAATCTGCCTGCATTGCGGGAGACCTGGGTTCGATCTCTGGGTTGGGAAGATCCCCTGGAGAAGGGAACAGTTAACCACTCCAGTATTCTGGCCTGGAGAATTCCATGGACTGTATAGTCCGTGGGGTCACAAAGAGTTGGACACAACTGAGCGAATCTAAAATGGTGCAACTACTTTGGAAAACAGTCTTGTAGTTCCCCAAAAAGTTAAACAGGGACTTAGGATTTGACCCAACAATTCCACTTCTACATTTATACCCCCCCCAAAAAATGAAATATGTGCATATGTCTTTTACGCAAATGTTCATGACGGCATTATTCATAATGAAAGTGAAAGTCACACAGTTGTGTCTGACTCTTTGCGATCCCATGGACTGTATCGTGCCCTGCTCTTCTGTCCATGGGATTCTCCAGGCAAGAGTACTGGAGTGGTTTGCCATTCTCTTCTCCAGGGGATCTTCCCACCTGGGGATCCAACCCAGGTCTCCATTGCAGGCAGATTCTTTACCAACTGAGCCACTCAGGCAACCTATTATTCGTAACAACCAGTATGTGAAAACAACCCAAATGTCCACCATATGATGAATGGATTAATCAAATGTGATATATTCATACGATGAACTATTGTTCCGCCATAAAAGGAATGAAGTCCTGCTACATGCTACAACATGGCTGAACCTGGACAACATTATGCTAAATGAGAGAAAGATGCATACACACAAAAACACATATTGCATGGTTCCACTTCTTAATGAAATGTTCTGAATTGGCAAAGGTATATGGAGAGAAAGTAGATTAGTGATTGCCTAGGACTGCAGGAAAAGTTGGGGGAAACTGAAGGTGTACAGCTTTTCTTTGTGGGGTGATACAATGTTCTCAAGCTGATCATGGTGATGGTGGCACAACTCTGTGAACAGAGTCAAAAAACTTTGACTTTTATACATTAAACGGGTGAATCTTATGGTATGTGAATTACCTCTCTCTCAAGCTGTTACCAATTTTTTTTTTTACTTTTTATTGATGATTAGTATTCCATTATATGAATATACTGAAGTTTTCTAATCAGTTTACCTGTTGATGGACATTTGAGTTGTTTACAATTTTTCACTATTAAAAATAAAGGTGCTATGTACATTCACACACAAATATTTGTGTGGACATATACTTTCTTCCCCCCTAGGTTAATACATAGGAGTGAAATGGCTAGATCATATGGTAGATGTGCTTAACTTTTTAAGAGACTACCAAACTGTTTTCTAAAGTTATTGTACCATTTTACACTCCCATTAATAATTTATGAGAGTTCCAGTTCCTCCACAGCCTTGTCAACTCTTGGTATGATCAGCCTTTTCAGTTGGACATTCTAATAAGTATATAGCAATATCTCTTTGTATTTTTTCTCTTTCTGATTTTAATTTGCATTTTTTTAATGACTAATGATGTTTAGCATCTTTTCATGCACTTATTTGCCATCCTTATATCTTCTTGAAAATGTCTGCTCAAAATTTTTTGCCCACTGAAAAAAATTGAGTTGTCTATTCTTCTTATTGAATTTTCAAAGCTGTTTATATTTCAGACATGAGTCCTTTATCAGATATGTACTTTGGAAATATTTTCTCCCAGTCTGTAGCTTATCTTTTCATTTTTCTCACAGTGTCTTTTCAGGAACAGAAGTTTTAAATTTTGATGAAATCTAATTTATCAAAATTTTATTTTATTAATTGTGTTTTTAGTGTCATATTTATGAAATATTTGTCTAATCAAAGGTCACAAAGATTTTCTCCTATGTTTTCTACTAGTGGCTTTACAGTTTTAGATTTTACATTTAGGTCTATGATCTATTTTGACTTAATTTTTGGTATGAGGTATAGATGAAAATTTATTGCCCAGTCTCATTCATTGAAACATCCTTTCTCCATTAAATTGTGTTGTCTTTGGATATTTTTCAAAAATCAATTCCACATATACACATACACAGCACATATACATATAATTTTATAAGAAGTCTTAAAATTCAATAGTCCTCCAACTCTGTTGTTCTCTTTCAAAGCCATTTTGGCTATTCTAGGCCTTTTGCATTTCCATAAGAATTTTAAACAGTTTGTCAGTTTATACAATTGCTTTTTCTGTAGAGCAGAGACAGAAATATGGCATATTAATGAAAAACCTAGGGCTCCGCAGTCAGTCTGCATAGGTTCAAGACCCAGACTTACCTCTTCTTAGCTGCTTGACTTGGGGCAAGTTACCTAACTTCTCTGCAACTCCACTTCTCATTCATAAAGCTGAAGTAAGAATATTAACAATCTCATGGGATTATGATGGGGCTTAAGTGAAATGCTGCAAATATTGCAGGGATGGAAAATACAGGCAGACAATGGGCAGAACATATGTCTGACCCACAGCAGTCACTCCGGGAAGCCAAGCCAAAGCCTCTGCAAGAACCGACCCAGAACAGTCAGGACTTGACCAAGTCATGACTGCCAACTTCTCTCATGTTTGCCCTGGCTTCCAACTCAGGACCAAGCAGAGAAAGCCAAATTTGCTCTCCAAACCAATCACATAAGATACCCCATTGTTAGCCCACCTCCAGCCTTCCTTCCCAAGCCAACAACCTCCTCTCAGGGTTTCCCTGAAGACTTCCCCTTTTTGACTACACAGTTTTTCCATTCTTCTGCCTGTCTTTGACTCTCTGCCAAATGCACCTGATGGTGGTTGACCCCCTGGCTATAGCAAAGCTCTGAGTAAATAGCTTCTGCTTCTTCTCATTTGGGTGATGGTCATTTATTTTTACAGTGCTTAACGTTGTGTTCACAGAGCTTAATCAGTGCCCACTAAATTTCATATAAGCAGCAGAGTTGCTTTGTCAAATGAAATCTTACACAGAATCCAAATTTACATAAAACAGGAAAAAAAAAGTTTATTGTATTTAAGCCAGTCAGTAACAGTGGGACTTTGTGGTGATTAAATGGGGATAAAGGATGACAATTGCTGACGTGGTATTTAAAACACACACACACACACACACACAAACATCCTGATTCTCACTATAAGTTAGTAGCTCAGTCATGTCCAACTGTTTGGGACCCCATGAACTGTAGCCTGCCAGGCTCCTCTGTCCGTGGGGTTCTCCAGGCAAGAATCCTGGAGTGGGTTGCCATTCCTTTCTCCAGGGGATCTTTCTGACTCAGGATCTCCCACATTGCAGGCAGATTCTTTATTGTCTGAGCTACCAGGGTAGCCCCCTATTCTCACTAAAAGAAGTTGTAAATGATAACAGATTTTTTTTTTTTAACTTTTAAGCAGGTCACTTTACAATCAAACATTTGTAGAACTCCCATAGCACCTGAAAACTCTAGGGCTCAGAAAAATGAAGGCTACTAGTGTGAGCTCAGGGTTCAGGATCTTAAATTACAAGGATGATGCAAACCAGCTGGGTAACCTTGGGCAAGTCTACTGAAGTTCATCTGTTTTGTTTCTTTCACCGCAAATTGAGGCTGAACTATCCAAGAACTCAGCATTCAGCGTCTACCATTATCTTCGTGTAGTGCAGGGGGCTCTGTGTGTGTGTGCCTGTTTAAAAAAATTCAGTTATCTGGCCCAACCAGTGGATCTAACTCAATAAATCTGGGTTAAGGTCCTGTCTACATTTTAAACAAGCACCTAACTGATTTTGATGCTGGTGATCCTTGTGCATAATTTGAGACACAAATGAATAAGTGATCTTTTAGGTTCATTCTGGCTCTGCTTTGTGGGGTTTATATGGAGTTGGAGGGGAGAAGTCACAGAGCTAGATCATGGGGAAGGGGGAAAAGAGGGAAAGGGGAGGGGAAGATTGCTCAACAGTTAGGGAAAATGCTGATGGGAAATCTTTTCAAAAAAACCTATTGTATCAATATTCTCCTTTTGCAAGTCCCCATGAAGCCGGTCCATAGAAACTTGGACTCTGCAAAGAGTTGTTCTGAAGACTATTCTCCACTAACCTGCAGGAAAAATCACTCCTGAACTTCCCAGCCCCGTGCCCTACGTTTGAATACACCAGAGAGTAATTACAACGTGCAAAATGCTTCCTTGCCCTCCAACTCCTCAGCTTCCTGATAGCTCTCTTGGGGCAGGGCAGGCCAAAGCAGGATTTGCCCGTTTGGGTGCCTCAAAACCAGATTAAATCCAGGCCGTTTCCCCAGTAGTGCTCAGGGCAAAAATTTTCTCCCTTCTCCAGTTGAGACCCCACCTCAGTGTAGCAACACCGCCCTCTTGCGGCGGAGAACGGGAATCCGCCTGTTGAGGGGAGCAAACGCCAGGGGCGATACCTCCCGAGAAGGCCCAAAGTTCTCCTGGGCCAGAGGGAGCAGGTAAGAGAAGGAAGAAAATAAAGATGTCGCCGTGTTCCTCATTCTCTCTTTCTACTTTACCATTCCTTTCTGCCTCCCCAAACCAGTCCTCGCTCAGTCGTGTCTGACTCGTTGTGACCCCATGGACACAGGTGTCTGCCCTGCCAGCTCCTCTGTCCATGGGATTCTCCAGGCAAGAATACTGGAGTGGGTTGCCACGCCCTCCTCCAGGGGATCTTCCTGACCCAGGGATCGAACCCCGGTCTCCTGAATTGCAGCAGATTCTCCTTGCCCTCTATTAATAACTTATTTTCCTAATGCTTTGCAGTATACAAGGTGTTTTCACAAACATCTTGTGTGATCCATTCTCACTTCCTCTCACATCATCCACCCACCTAATTCCAGAATGAGAAGGAAAAACTGAAAACTAACCACCTATGTAAATACTCTTCTTGTATTTTGCATAAAGATGAACCTGACCTCCCCTTATTCTTGAATTGCAGGACCTTGTAGGTGACTTTGACCCCTGTGAGAGCCCATTAACTTTTTTCTGCTGTGTGGTCACACATGGAGCCTTAAACATTCCAGGACTTTTTTCCACAAGGAGATAAAACAAATCATATGACCAAAGCAGCACAAGCCTAAGTACACAACTACTTTTTATTTCAGCACTCTTTAAAATTAGTCAAATTAAAATAGACATAGAAAAATGCACAAATCATAAATGTATGTGTGCTAAATGGCTCAGTTATGTCCTACTCTTTGCGACCCACAGACTGTAGCCTGCCAGCCTCCTCTGACCATGGAATTCTCCAGGCAAGAATACTGAAGTGGGTTGCCATTTCCTACTCCTATATATATGTGTGTGTGTATATATAGAGAGAGAGCTTCCCAGGTGGCTCAGAGGTAAAGAATCCGCCTACCAATGCAGAAGCCACAGGAGACGCAGGTTTGATCCCTGGGTTGGAAAGATCCCCTGGAGGAGGAAATGGCAACCCATTCCAGTATTCTTGCCTGGGAAATCCCATGAAGAGAGGAGCCTGGTAGGGTACTGTCCATGGGGTCGCAAAGAATTAGACATGACTGAGTGACCTTAACACACACACACATATAAACTGATAAGTATATATGTATAACTGAATCACTTTGCCATTTACCAGAAATTAACACAACATTATAAATCAACTATACTGTAATTAAAAAAAAAAAAAGAATGCTTCTGTGAACATTCTTCTACATAGCTTCCACATAGCTTTTGGGAAATAAAAGTTCACATTTCTGGTGGCTTTATAACTAAAAGTGGAATTGCCTGGTTGTGAGATTGCTTTCATTGACGCTGCCAAACAGATTTCCAAAGTGTTGTAGGGGCTAATTTACATTCTCATCAGCAATGTTTGAGAGCTTCAGCTGCTTCGTGTTCTTGGCAACGTTGGTGTGTTGTTTTTCATTTTAGTTATCCTAGTAGGTGGGTAATGGTATTGCCATATAACTTTAATTTACATTTCCCTGATGACTAATGAAGTTGAGCACCTTTTCACAAGTTTATCAGCCATTTGATTTGGATATCTTCTTTGATCAAGTGGCCTATTCAATGCTTTTAGAAAAACAATTTAAAGCCAAAATGTCCTTGTACTGAGTGATAAGAGCATTGTTCAATAGTATTTCATTCCCCCAAAGCATGTACTGTTCATGGGCTACACTGAGAGATGGTTCTTACCTTTGTGTGGTATTTACATGATGTCATTTGGTTAGTACAAGCTCTCTGAAGAGTAGAAGGTTGTGCTTGTTTTACAGAAGAGGAAGCAGTTTCTGGGAGATTGTGACATGCTCAAAATAAGTGGTAGAATCAAGATCCTTGACCAAGGTTTTGCTGTTTCCTGGCCAAGTGCTCATTCTACTACAATAGCTTAATCTCCCTACCTGTTATAACAAATACTTTGTATTACTGCCGCTCTTTACCACGACGAAATTAAATCTGCAGATAATTTCAAATGATAATCAGTATGGTACTCCCGTGGTATAAAGGAGAAACTAAAAATAATGTTTTATAGTAAATAATTGCTATTAATATCATTACAAATAAAAATAATAATCTAATCATAGTATAATTGCAAATGCAATGCTTGAGTAAAACTATACTAGAACATGTAATGAAATAATAGATGCTTAAAGAAGATTAGCTAAAAATTCAAACAGCCACAAATAGAGATAAACACAAGTGGTTATAGTGACAATTCTAATTTCACATATTGCTGTCCTTGACATGATTTTCCTTATGGGTGAACAACTTGAGACAAAATTCTGAAAAAACAAAACACAATCAACCCTTAACTCACATAATTGTCATATTCCTTAGAAATTCACTGTATTTTTAAACCATGTAAAAAATATTTTTTGCTTCAGTGCAAAAGAGAGTTAGGTGTTAGACTCAGATAATTATGGACAGCCGGATGAATATTGATACATTCAGAAGTTGGACAAGTTGCAGGACAAGTCTTCATTCTGCAGGACTGTCACATTCACTGCAGGATCACTTAGCAGGCCTAGCCATTCCCTCTAAAGGGCAGTGGTGTCACTCAATCATGGTGACAACACGAACTCCTTGGAGCGGTACTGCTCCTGCTGAGAACAGTACACCACATATTCTATACTGCACAGCCCCAGCCTGAAATATAGAATGCAACCCAAAAGCTGGGCTTTAGACTGCTGAAGACCTGAGTTCAGCGGAGAGCCATTCATTCTGTAAGACCCTGAGCAAGTCACATAACATCTGTGAGCCTCTTATCTCCAGCGATGGGGCTGGCCTCTGCCTGCCACAGCAGTGACAACAGTTGCTATGTCTCCTGTGAACTTGCAGCAGGCTGTATAGAGACGGCCTCCATCCCTCACACCCCATCACTCAGCCCTCCAGTCCACCAACCACCTCGCTTTGCACAGTTGACCAGTTACACCCTCTCCAATATTCTTGGGGCTTCCCTAGTGGTAAAGAATCTACCTGCAATGTGAGAGACCTGGGTTTGACCCCTGGGTCAGGAGGATCCCTTGAAGAAGGGAATGGTGACCCCCTCCAGCATTCTTGCCTGGAGAATTCCATGGACAGAGGAGCCTAGCGGGCTGCAGCCCATGGGGTCGCAAAGAGTCATACACGACTGAGTGACTTAATGCTTTCACTTTCTGCATGTAGTGCTTTTTTTTTGGCTATGCTCCATGGCTTTTAGGATCTTAGGGCAGAGTCCTGACCACTGGACCACCAGGGAATTCCCATGCTCGTAGTGCTTTTTAAAATTTGTTTTAAAATTTATTTATTTGGCTATACTGGGTCTTAACTGTGGCAGGAGAGATCTTCGATATTTGTTGCAGCATATGGGATTTTTTTTTTTTTTTCTCTTTTTTAAGCTGTGGCATGAGAATTCTTACTTGCAGCATGTGGGTTCTAGTTCCTGATTAAAGATCGAACCTGGGCCCCCTGCATTGGGAGCATGGAGTCTTAGCTACTGGACCACCAGGGAAGTCCCCGTGTAGTGCCTTTGATCTTTCCAGTCCTGTTGATAAATACATTCAGCAGTAGATGGTATGGAAAATATTAGCATATCTTTCAAAAAGAAGTATCAAAATACATGTTTCTTGCATCAGTAGAAAATACTCCTTACAGCCTTAGCTATGAAAAAATACACTAGTTGACACTTTCTCAAGTCTAAATGAATTACCTCATCCTGGCCAAAATCTTGGTAAAAGTAACACCTTCCCATTGAGATTCCCAACTGCAGGCCTTGCTAACACATGCCTTTTTGAAATTGGTGATAATTGGCCTGCTTGAAAAATAGAAATCAAACTACTGAGGGATATCACAGTGGATTCAAAAGTATTACTGGAACTTAAATTCAAAGGCACTGGGTACAGCATACAAACATAATATAAATATATAAATTATGCTGGCATAAAGATTGTTTGGGCTTTTCTTGTGACTCAGTGGTAAAGAATCCACATACCAATGCAGGAAACGTGGGTTCAGTCCCTGGGTTGGGAAGACTCCTGGAGAAGGAAATGGCAACCTGCTCCAGTATTCTTGCTGGGAAATCTCATGGACAGAGGGACCTGGCAGACTACAGCCCTTGGGGTCACAAAAGAGTCTGATATGACTTATCAATTAAACAACAACAACAACAATAGATTATTTAAAAATTAATAACATAAGCTTATGCAAATATAAAATTAACACATCAAAGGTTTTATTGAACTTATGATTAATGAAAAAAACAATAGGATGTTAAAATTCAAATGAGAATTTAACACTCTAGACAATGTGTTTTTTCAAGTTCTATGAACAGAATAATCTGCATAACTATGGACAGGAAGTATTTGTATTTCTCTCAATTTTCTACAATTTAACTTCTACCTCTACGGTTCATAGAGTCGGTATATGTTATGAAAACAAACAAACAACAACAAAAGCCAAACCTGCTATTAGTTTTCTCTTGTTGCTATAACAAATTACCAAAAACTTGGTAGCTTAAAACAACACAAATTGATTATCTTACAGTTTAATTGGAGTATCTTACAGTTGGAGGAAAGAAGTCCAAAATGGTTTTCACTTGGTTAAAATCAAGGTGTCAGCAAAGCTGTGTTCTCTTTGAAGATTCTAGTGGGGAGTCCATTTCTTTGCTTTCTCCACCTTCTAGAGGCCACCCCCACCCTTTGGCTCCTGGTCCCCTTCCTTCATCTTCAAGGCAGTAATGGTGGGTTGAGTCTTTTTCATCCTGCAGCACTCCGGGTTCTCAGACTGCAATGTCACATCTTCTTTAACTCTCCTGTCTCCCTCTTTCACTATTTATTTATTTGTTGGTTGTGCTGGGTCTTTGTTGCTGCACATGGGCTCTCTATATTTGTAGAGAGCAGGGGCTACTCTCTAGTAGCAGTGCTCAGGCTTCTCATTGCAGTGGTTTCTCTTGCTGCAGAGCACCGACTCTAGGGTAAGCAAACATCAGTAACTGTGGTGCATGAGCTTAATTGTGCCACGCCATGTGATATCTTCCTAGACCAGGGATCAAACTCGTGTCCTCTGCATTGCAAGGCAGATTCTTAACCACTGTACCACCAGGGAAGCCCTCCCTCTTTCACTTTTAAAGACCCTGGAGATTATCCTAGGCCCACCTGGATACTACAGGATCATCTCCCCATCCCAACATCCATCGAAGGTACAAACTCCTAGAAGAATCAAATGATCCCTGAAGAGTCCACAAGAGACCACACCCTGTGGTCCACTGACAGGATGCCAAATAATCTCTTTTGCCCTTTCTATAGTCTTGGAAAATCTTTCCTGATGATGCCAAGGCTCATAACCAAGGTGACTATGCAAAACACAAAATCAGACAGCCCTGGACCACATCTCTGAGCAGGGAAGCTGCCACTCTTTCGATCAGGCCGTGGTCACTGTCCTTGCCCAGTTGATTTGCCTTGTTTCCCTTGGCCTCTGCTAGCATTTGAATTTTCCAATCCTGGTTATTGATCAGATTTCCTTTCCTCCACCCTGGAAAGATAGGAACAGAGCAGAAACATACAGTCCATAAACTGGGAAAAAGTTGGACAGTGGCAAAAAGAGAAAAGAGGCATATCTGAGCCTTTCCTGAGTGCAAAGCCCAAGGTCAGGCTCTGCTGGGAGTACAAATAAGTCCTGTCTTCCAGGAATGTCCAATCTGGGAGAGGGAGAAGTGAAGTTGAAATCACATGTCCGAAAGCAAAGATAGGAAAGGATTCCAGGCTAAGGGAACAGCCGCAGGGTAAACACAATGATGTCACCACGGAGAGTGCATTCTTGACTGGGAACTTCAAGTAGAAAGAAGTTCAACCTGTTTGCTCAAGCTCGGGAGGAATGGAAAAATGCCATGAGAGATGAGACTGAAAAGGGGGAGGACGATCAAGTGAATGCTTGTGTGCCTTCAGTCATGGGTTGAGTCCTTCATTCAAGAATTTTATCTGTTACTTTCTGTGCACCCAATGCCAAGTCAAGCTTTACCTTCAGTAAGCCACAGTCTTGGGCAGAGAAAGGCCTATGCAAATTCTCTCAGAAAAGTGTTGTTGTTTTTGTTGTTTTAGTCATGTCCATCTCTTTGCAACCCCATGGACTGTAACCTGCCAGGCTCCTCTGTCCATGGAATGCTCCAGGGAAGAAAATTGGAGTGAGTTGCCATTTCCTTCTCCAGGGGATCTTCCCTACCCAGGGATCGAACCTGCATCTCCTGCACTGGCAGGCGGATTCTTTACCACCGAGCCACCTGGGAAATTCCCTCAGAAGAGAGATACATGCAACAAGAGACGTACTTGAAGTGCTGAGCAAGACACCCACAAACTCTGCCCATAGGTGTGGGAAGGAGAAGGAAGGCCATTCAGGAGATTTTACAAAGGTTGTATAATTAGTAACATACTTCCTGGGTAGCAAGCAGGCAATGAGGAGTAATGGAGTGATAGCTCACAGTCAGCTGGTAAGCAGCTCACAGTCTGCTTCACGTTCATAGTTGCTCTAAAGTCACAAAACTCAGCACATCCAGTCTAATCGGGTTCTTAATGGCTCTGTTCCCACTGCACCAAGACAATCCAAAGCTGCGTTTAAATCCCACACAAATTCACTTCTCTCCTGCTCCATTTACCTGCCTCCTGCATCACATTCCTGGGACTGGTTTCTCTCTGCCCTGTAGCTCTACAGTCTAGCTCAGGATTTTGACCTTGGATTCACAGTCTGGCTTCAGCTCTTTAAATTGCTGATTCCGTGAAAGACCTTAGGGTCACATCAACTGCCTCTCTACTGGTTACTCAGTAGCTAACTTGCAAACTCTGAGATTACCAGTCAGGCAAGAAGAAAAAGCTCCCGGGCACATGGCATTCGCTCCGCTTGGCTAACTCAGAATTGCAAAGAAAGTTTCCCCTCCCAGAGGTGAATTCCAGCTTGCACAACCAATGGAGCCCACAGCTGGGAGCCCATAAGCACCATCGCCACCCTCCCCCAGTGCTGGGCAGGTCCACAATGTTCTCCCTTCACCTTCCCAACTACACCGAAGACCACGCAGTTTCATGGCATCCTGTTGCAGCTGTGTAATTTTTGACTCTCCAGGCCCCAAGGATAATCAGGGTGATTTCTGTTTTCCCGCCTTACTGAGAAGCTCTGAAGTGGCCTGTGCCCCTTGTGCAGCCAGAAGGACCCTGTACAGATTCTTCACAGGATCATTTAGAATAAAAAAGACTGGCTGATGACCACTACAGCCAATGAAAAGCTTAGTGAGCCTGTCTTTCATGGAACATGTTTCCTGGCTCTGGATTTGCTCAATCACTAGATTGTGTCTGACTCTTTGTGACCCCATTGACTGTAGCTCACCAGGCTCTTCTGTCCATGGGATTCTCCAGGTAAGAATACTGGAGTGCATGTCAAGGTTTCCTGGTTAGGGAAGCTTGCGTCGGTGTTCTGGTGCGTGGAACTGGATTTCTTCTCTCTGGAGTGCAATGGAGTGTCCAGTAATGAGTTTTGAGATGGGTCTATGTGTTAGGTGTGACTTTGGGCAGCCTGTATGTTGATGCTCAGGGCTATGTTCCTATGTTGCTGGAGAATTTGCGTGGTGGGTCTTGCTCTGAAACTTATTGGTTCTTGGGTAGTGGTTGGTTTCAGTGTAGGTATGGAGGCTTTTGGATGGTCTCTTATTACTTAATGTTCCGTGTAGTCAGGAGTTTTCTGGTGTTCTCAGGTTTTGGGCTTAAGTCTCCTGCCTCTGGATTTCAGTTTTATTCTTCCAGTAGTCTCAAGACTTCTCCAACTATACAGCACTGATACAGAATGAAGTAAGCCAGAAAGATAGACCATTACAGTATACTAACACATATATATGGAATTTAGAAAGATGGTAATGATAACCCTATATGCAAAACAGAAAAAGAGACACAGAACAGTACAGACTTTTGGACTCTGTGGGAGAAGGCGAGGGTGGGATGTTTTGAGAGAACAGCATCGAAACATATATATTATCTAGGGTGAAACAGATCACCAGCCCAGGTTGGATGCATGAGACAAGTGCTCGGGCCTGGTGCACTGGGAGGACCCAGAGGGATCGGGTAGAGAGGGAGGTGGGAGGGGGGATCGGGATGGGGAATACATGTAAATCCATGGCTGATTCATGTCAATGTATGACAAAAACCACTACAACACTGTAAAGTAATTAGCCTTCAACTAATAAAAATAAATGAAAAAAAAAAAAGAATACTGGAGTGGGTTGCCATTTCCTTCTCCAGGGGACCTTTCCAGCCCTGGATTTCTTGTTATTGCTCAGTCACTCAGTTGTGTCCGACTCTTTGTGACCCCATGGACTTCAGCACGCCAGGCTTCCCTGTCCTTCACTATCTCCCAAAGTTTGCTCAAATTCATGTCCCTTGAGTCACTGATGCCATCCAACCATCTCATCCTCTGTCGCCCTATTCTCCTCCTGTCCTCAATCTTTCCCAACATCAGGGTCTTTTCCACAGGTCTGGATTTGACCTGTGTGCAAATTTCCAGGAGGGGCTGAACATAATGATGCTATAAACCAGTTTGAATGCTGAAGGAGGTGGCCTTACAGGAATGGTGGTCCTGAAGGTAAGGCCCAGAAAGGCAAGCTGGCTAACCACCTACACCTGTTCACCAGTCTGGGCAAACCTGGAATTTGGCTGGGGCCGGTCCACAGCACAGAGCTCTGGGTGGATGACTGTAATTGTGTGCCCATGACCATAGAAACAGGTGTCATTGACACAAGTTTCTAAGTATTGAGTTGGGCTTCCCTGGTGGTTCAGACAGTAAAGAGTCTACCTGCAATGCAGGAGACCCAGGTTTGATCCCTGGGTGGGAAAGATCCCTTGGAGAAGGGAGTGGCTATCCATTCCAGTATTTTTGCCTGGAGAATTCCATGGACAGAGGAATTTGGCGGGCTAGGGTCCATGGGGTCACAAAGAGTTGGATACAACTGAGTGAGTCTCTCTCTCTCTCTCTCACACACACACATACACACACACACACAGAGGTATTGAGTCACCTTATCAAACAGGGCCAGTCCACAGGGTCCAAATTACATCACACCCAGACTTGTCTGTTTTAAGATGCTAGGGTCATGCCCTGAAACCTCAGGTGGCAGCCACTTCTTAACTACCTGCTGCTTGTCAGCACTGCTTACAGGCTTTGTGGTCTGTAATTTACATGTAATTTACATTTAATTTACAGTAACAAGACCAGTCTCCCAGTCCCCCCTCACTTCCTGCTCCCTGCTTTCATCTGACCCCCTCCCAGACTGCTGGCCACACACCTGAGGAGTAAATAACACCTCATGGGGACAGTGACTGTCTGTGTCACCACCTTTTTGCTCACTACGACTGATATTTGTATACACTGACCAGCACAGGAAGAGCACTGTGTGTGCTCTTTATGGGCTTCCCTCGTGGCTCAGAAAGTAAAGAATCTGCCTGCAATACAGGAGACCCAGGTTTGATCCCTGGTTCGGGAAGATCCCCTGGAGAAGGGAATGGCTACCCACTCCAGTATACTTGCCTGCAAAATCCCATGGACAGAGGAGTCTGGCAGGCTGCATACAGTACATGGGGTCACAAAGAGTTGGATACAACTGAGTGACTAACAACATAACAACAGGCTCTTTATAAACACTATTTTCATTACTGTTGTGCTATATAATGATCCCTAAATAGACAGTTTTTCAATTCTGGGACCATCTTTCTTCTAATTGTCAGCCAAACATCCCTCATGTCTTGCCATGACTTCAAATTCAGCACGATTAACATATCCCCTCCAAATCAGATGTCTCCTTCCAACTGCTCTATTTCTTACCATTCTCTCAGTCTTTGGGATTAAAAACCCGAGTCCCCCCTCCAATTCTTTTCCAACAATCACAGCTCACATTTTATCTGTTGCCTGATATCTCAGATTCTTTTCAAATGCTTCCCTAACCCAGCACTTCTCAGCCCTGGTTGTATGTGAGAATTATTAGAGGGACAATTTTAAAATTACAGATGTGGGCTTAGGGTGGCCTGGGGTCACCTCTGTTATGTGGTTTGCAGATCATTCCGTGCAGAAGCGGGAGTGGGTGGTTGCGCCAGTTCATGATCTGCTGCCTAAGCCAGTGGCGCTGGCATGAAGTTACATTTGATGAGAGGAAGGGGAGCCTTTGAGTTCACACAAAGGCACAATACAGACCGAGAAAGCCCTGGCCATCCTCTGAAATTCTGACTCAGCAGACCTAGAGGTTTATATTTTAAATAGTTCCAGTGAAATAAAGAGACATCATTCCTAAATAACTGCATCCCCATTCTCTCTTTTTTTTGTGCTTTTATTGTCTTATATATTATACCTATGTATATTATAAACCCAGGAATATATTGCTATAATTATTACTTAAAGAGGCTTAGAGAAGGAGAGCAAGTATATATTACAGAGCTGTTCTATTAACCTTCTGTTTTGCTCTTCTTCTTTCTCTTTATTTCTTCCTATGGATTTGAGCTTCTATCCAGGGTCATTTCCTCACTCCAACATAGCTCTGCTCCCACCTGCTTCCTTTGTGCTGTTATTGTCAAATATGTTACACTTTTACATGTTCTATCCCCAGTAATACAATCCTATATATATAGGTTATATATATTATATATATATATAATTTTATGTCATTGCTTTTTAAAACAATATATAACTCAATACCATAAAATTCACCCTCTGATGACTATTAATGACTAGTGCTTGTTGGCCATTTCTATATCTTCTGGGGAGAAATGTCTATCAGATCCTTTGCCCATTGAGTTATTCCTCTTTTTATTATTGAGTTGTAGGATATTCTAGATACAAGTCTCATATCAAACACATGATTTACAAATATTTTCTCCCATCCTGTAAATTATCTTTTCACTTTCTTGATGGTGTTCTTTAAAGCAAAAAAAGTTTTTAATTAAAAAAAGTTTGAAATTTTGATGATTCCAATTTATCTACTTTTTTTCTCTCATTGCTTGTGCTTTGGTGTCATATGTAAGAAATGGTTTCTATTTCAGTTTATGTCTTTCCTCTTGCATTTGGTTATGAGCTATAAAGGGAAATTAGGTCATGCCTTGGATATGTCAACTAGTGCTTTGCATCAAGTTTGGAGTTTTCAAATATTCTTTGAATATTCTTTTCTATCTCTTTCTCCCCTCTTCCTGGTACTACCATTACGCATATGCTGGTATGCTTAATGGTGTCCCACACTTCTCCAAGGCTCTGTTCATTGTTATTCATCCTTATTTCTCTTTGTTCTTATGATTACATAACCTCTATTGATCTACCTTCAACTTCACTGATTCTTACTTCTGACAGATCAAATCTACTGTTGAGCCCCTCTAGTCAATTTTTCATTTTGGTTACTGTACTTTTTGACTCCAGAATTTCAATTTGAATCTTGTAGTTTTTATCTTTTTACTGATATTCCCTGTTTAATGACATGTTGTCATCATAAATCCTGTAAGTCTTTAGGTATGGTTTCCTTTAGTTCTTTGAACTTATTTATAATGGCCTTGGGAAGTATCACTACGAACTAGGCCAGTGGAGGTGATGGAATTCCAGCTGAGCTATTTCAAATCTTAAAAGATGATGCTATTAAAGTGCAGCACTCAGTATGTCAGCAAATTTGGAAAACTCAGCAGTGGCCACAGGACTGGAAAAGGTCAGTGTTCATTCCAATCCCAAAGAAGGGCACTGCCAAAGAATGTTCAAACGACTGCACAATTGCATTGATTTCACATGCTTGCAGGAGAAGGAAACGGCAGCCCACTCCATTCTTGCCTGGAGAATCCTGTGGATAGAGGAGCCTGGTGGGCTGCTGTCCATGGGGTCACACACAGTCAACACAACTGAAGCAACTTAGCAAGCATGCATGCATTGGAGAAGAAAATGGCAACCCACTCCAGTATTCTTGCCTGGAGAATCCCAGGGATAGAGGAGCCTGGTGGGCTGCTGTCTATGGGGTCGCACAGAGTCGGACACGACTAAAGCGACTTAGCAGCAGCAGCACATGCTAGCAAAATAATGCTCAAAATTCTCCAAGCCAGGCTTCAACACTACGTTAACTGAGAATTTCCAGATGTTCAAACTGGATTTAGAAAAGGAAGAGGAACCAGAGATCAAATTGCCAATATCTGTTGGATTACTAAAAAAGCAAGAGAATTTCAGAAAAACATCTACTTCTGCTTCATTGACTACACTAAAGCCTTTGTGTGGCTCACAACAAACTGTGGAAAATTCTTAAAGAGGTGGGAATACCAGACCACCTGACCTGCCTCCTGAGAAACCTGTATGCAGGTCAAGAAGCAACAGTTAGAACTGGACATGGAACAATGGACTGGTTCCAATTTGGAAAAGGAGTATGTCAAGGCTGTATACTGCCATCCTGCTTATTTAACTTAAATGCAGAGTATATCATGTGAAATGTGAGCTGGATGAACACAAGCTGAAACCAAGATTGCTGGGAGAAATATCAATAACCTTAGATAGGCAGATGATACCACCCTTATGGCAGAAAGCGAAGAGGAATTAAAGAGCCTCTTGATGAAAGTGAACAAAGCATGAAAAAGCTGGCTTAAAACTCCAACATTCAAAAAACTAAGATCATGGCATCTGGTCCCATCACTTCATGGCATACAGATGGGAAAACTATGGAAACAGTGACAGTCTTTATTTTGGGGGGCTCCAAAATCACTGCAGATGGTTACTGCAGCCATGAAATTAAAAGAGGCTTGCTCCCTGGAAGAAAAACTATGACAAACCTAGACAGCAGAGATATTACTTTGCCAACCAAGATCCGTATAGTCCAAGCTATGGTTTCCCTGGTGGCTCAGATGGTAAAGAATCTGCCTGCAATGCAGGTGACCTGGGTTCAATCCCTGGGTTGGGAAGATCCCCTGGAGGAGGGCATGGCAACCCACTCAAGTATTCTTTTTTTTTTTTTTTTTCCACTCAAGTATTCTTGCCTGGAGGTTCCCCACGGACAGAGGAGCCTGGCAGATTATAGTCCATGGAGTCGCAAAGAGTCGGACACAACTGAGCAACTAAGTAGAGCCCAGCACATGGTTTTTCTAGTAGTCATGATATGGATGTGAGAGCTGGGCCATAAAGAAGGCTGAATGCTGAAAAACTGATGCTTTTGAAGTGAGATGTTAGAGAAGACTCTTGAGAGTCCCTTGAACTGCAAGGAGATCAAACCAGTCAATCCTCAAGGAAACCAATCCTGCATATTCATTAGAAGAATTGATGCTGAAGCTGAAGCTCCAATACTTTGGCCACCTAATATGAAGAGCCCACTCATTAGAAAAGACCCTGATGCTGGGAAAGATTGAAGGCAGGAGGAGAAGGGAACAACAGAGGATGAGATGGTTGGATTGCATCACTGACTCAATGGACATGCATTAGAGCAAGCACCAGGAGATGGTAAAGGACATTGAAGCCTGGTGTGCTGAAATCCATGGGGTTGCAAAGAGTCAGACATCAAAGTGACTGAACAAAAACAACAAATTATCAATGCTTTGGAGTCCTTGTCTGCTAAGTGCACCATCTGGGTCCTTCAAGGCAATTTCTACTTTCTGATTTTTTTCCCCTGTGGATGGGTCACACTTTTCTGTTTCTTTGTATGTCTCATAATTTTTTATTGAAAAGTGGACATTTTGGATAGTAGAGTGTAGCAACAGTGGATGCTGATTTCCCATTCCAGAGGGTTGTAGCTCTTGTTTGCTTCATCATCATTTGTTTGTTTAATGGCTTGACTGATACATTGTTTAATGTTGCAAAGTTTATTACCCCTCTGATGTGCAGGCTCTGATGTTACTGCTAAGACAGTTTCCCCTTGCTTTTATCTTTTAGCCTGGCTGACTGCCCTGGATTGACCTCAGCTACTTATTGGCTGCAGGTTGCACTTAAAGACCCTTAGCCAGTTATATGTTTACCCTTTATCATTGGATGTGTGTTTGGCTTGGAGGCTGCTGTCACATTAAGGGAGTTTACTTTTTTGCCCCATGTTTGTCCAGATATAGCTTAGATATCACTTTGATCAGATATCACTCTGATCACTCCTGATATGCTGCAGCCTTGGGCATGCCTACAGTAATCCCGACTGCCAGGTGTGAGTGTGATTTGACTTGTCTTAAAAAAATTATTTACACATTTACGGCTGCACTGGGTCTTCGTTGCTGCTTGAGGGCTTTCTCTAGTTGCAGTGAGCTGGGACTGCTCTTCATTGTGGTGCACAGGCTACTCATTGAGGTGGCTTCTCTTGTTATGGAGCACCGGCTCTAGGCTCGGAGCCTCACTGGTTGTGGCACACGGGCTTAGCTGCCCCAGAGACATGTGCAATCTTCCCTGACCAGGGATTGAACCCGTGTCCCCTGCATGGGCAGGCGGATTCTTAACCAGTGGAGCACCAGGAAAGCCCTGATTTTATTTTTAAGACTACTTTCCCAGGCACTGTCCCTGGTCAGAGTAGCTTATTGCTCTGTCAGTGTTTGGTCAGAAGTTGTATTTGCACCCCGTGTGTCATAAGGAGCCCTGTGTTAACAGCCAGTGTGTGTCTTGGGGAAGTTTTCAAGTCTGCTCCATGCCCTGTCCTGAGTGCTCCTGAGTGGGAACAGCCAGGCATGTGCGCTCAGCCTGTCTGATCCCTGGAGTTAAAAGGGCTTCCATGAGGGCGCGCCTTGGCTTCTTCCTCTTTCCCTGGTTCTCTGTTAAATTTCTAGCCACAATGCTATTTTGCTTGTATCATGGAGCTACCAGCTCCTCTTGATTGTTCTACGTCAAGACTCTTGTTTTCCACAACACCATTAGGCAGAATTCTCCAGGCTCTGTTCCAACACCGTCTTAAGCAGACTTCTGAAGCTCTTTGTCCTCAAGGGTTGCCTTTCCTCCTTGGCAGAGCCCACAGCATCAGAGCTGGGGGTGGGGCCCCGTTTTTCCTGGAGCAACATCCTGCTTTTCCAGTGGGTGGCGGTGGGGGGTGGAAGCTACTGATCTTCTCTGACTGTTCCTTCTGGTGTAGAACCCCCTCTCTACAATGGGATTGGGAGAGGGGTTTAAGACTGGGGGCCCCAGTATTCTCAGCCTGCCATGCCTATAACAGAGAACTACGGGATGGGAGTTCTGCCAGTCTACTTCTCACAGGGTGAAATTAGCCACAGATTGGGAGCTGGGATGAATCTTTTTGTTAAAATGAGGGCTTTCTGGGGGAGTTTCTGTAACAAAAAGCCGGGAGAGGAAGGCTAAGGGAATCATGGGTCATGGCTCAAATGCTGTAGACTCTCGTCATTCTTCCTAAAATGTGGGTTTCTTGTACAGTAAGTCCACTACATACGAATAAGCTCCATTCTGAGAGCGTGCTCATAAGCCCAGTTTGTTCGTAAGTCTCAAAATGTTAGCCTAGGTACCCACCAACATAACTGGCTATAGAGTACTGTACTGTCATAGGTTTATAATACTTTTCATACAGATAATACATTTAAAAAAAACCACAAAAATAAAGAAAATATTTTTAATTAAACATACAGTACATTGAAAAGTACAGTAGTACAGTACAATAGCTGGCACGCAGGCGCTGGCATCAAGTGAACAGGCAAGAAGAGCTGCTGACCGGAGGAGAGAGGGGAGGTGGGAGATGGGACATCAGCAGTAAGACAGGGAGGGCAAGCTACAGTCTCTCTCAACGCTTGAATGCGTATTCACACCTTTGAAAGTTCGCAACTTAAGGGTTCGTATGAGGGATTTATTGTATATTTTTCTGTTTAATCTATGCCCTTAGAGCAATTTGGAGAGATTTTTAATGATAGTGTGTGCTTTGTTTTACAGTTTTTACCAGTTAAGTTGTTGTTTTGCTGGGGAGAGGATCTACCTAACTCCTTCCTCTGCCATCTAAAAATTCCATTCTACATGTATTGTGTTTAGAACAGTGTGCATCAGAGGAAGTGCTTGACAAACGGTAACTGTTATATTTTGTTTCTTGCCATTTATCCTTCAAGATTCAGTGTTTTCCATCTTTAGTGAAGCCTTTCTTTGGGTGCAAAGCCTGTGACAGCAAGTCTGCCTCTGAACCCAGTGTGTGCATGCATGCTAAGTCGCTTCAGTAGTGTCTGACCCTGCGGACTGTAGCCTGCCATGCTTCTCTGTCCACAGGATTCTCCAGGCAAGAATACTGGAGTGGGTTGCCATGTCCGCCTCCAGGAGATCTTCCCGACTCAGGGATCGCGTTTGTGTCTCTTGTGGCTCCTGCATGGCAGGCAGATTCTTCACCACCGAGCCATGGGGGAAGCCCCTGAACCCAGCAGCATTTATTATGTTCTGTTTTCCCAGTTAGTCACCTTCTGTGGGTGAGTGCTGCTCCTGGGCTGGAGTGTGAGATGTTCTGCTTCTTTATGTTCCCGACACATCTGATGCTCAGTAAATATTTGTTAAGTGATATGAAATACAGAGTAGTATAAATTATAGAGGAACAGTTTGTACCCGACAACAAGGTAAGTAATCCCATTGACACGTCCACTCAGTAGGTTATTTTTTTTAAATAATGGTTTTATCATAATTCTCACATCATACAATTCAACCATTTAAAGTGTCCAAGTTGATGGTTTTTAGTATGCTCACAGAGTCTCACAACCATCAACGCAGTTTTAGAACATTTTCATCACCCTCACTAGCAGGCATTTCCTATTTCCCTTAATCTCCCATCCTTAGGCAAATCCACTCTCTGTCTTCATGGGTTCGCCTAGTCTAGACATTTCATGCAAACAGAAGCACAGTCTGTGATCCTTCTTTTCTGGCTTCCTTCACTCAGGGTATTCAAGGTTCATCCAGGTTGTAGTGTTTCAGCATTTTGTTTCTCTTTATTCCTATTAGCAGTAGTTTATGCTACTTCACTGTATGGATGTATCATATTTTGTTTATTCCTTCATCAGTTGATGCACATTTGAGTTGTTTCTGTCTTTTAGCTATTATGACCTGTGCTGCTTGTGTGCATGTGCAAGTGTGTGGACATGTTCTCAGTTTTCTTGGGTATATACTGAGGAATGGAATTGCTGCATCATATGTAACTCTATGTTCAAACTTTTCAGGAACTGCCACGTGGTTTTCCAAAGCAACTTGTACCACTTTTCCCACCAGCAGTATACCAGGCTTCTCGTTACTGTCTTTTTGATACAGCCATCCTAGTGAGTGTGAACTGGTATCTTGTGGTTTTGATTTGCACTTCCCTGTTGAGCATCTTTTCATGTGCTTATTGGCCATTTGTATGCCTCCTTTGGAAAAATGTCTATTCAAATCTTCTGCCCATTTAAAATTGAGTGGTTTGTCTTTTTTTTTTTTTTATTATTTGCAAGAGTTTTAAATTAATCCTAGATACAAATCCCTTATCACATATGTGATTTGCAAAAAATGTCTCTCTCATTCTGTGGATTATCTTTTCACTTTCTTGATGATGTCCTTTGAAGCACAAAAGTTTTTAATTTTAATAGTATCTAATTTACCTCTTTTTTCTTTTTGTTGCTTGCTGTTATTGTTTATCCTTAAAAATTGAGGACACAATTTAATATTTTTTCAGATGTGTCTACTCAGGCAAGGGAAACAGAAGCAAAAATAAATAAACAGAATACATCAAACTAAAAAGTTTTTTCACAGTGAAGGAAACTATCAACAAATGAAAAGGCCAGCTACTGAATAGGAGAAGATATTTGCAAACAACATACCGAAAATATAACTCCACATCAAAAAATTAAACCATCTGATTAAAAAAATGAGCAGATCTAAATGGACATTTTTTCAAAGAAGACATAGAGATAGCCAACAGGTACATGAAAAGATGCTTAACATTACTAAACAGAGAATGATTAATGCAAATCAAAACCACAATGAGGTATCACTTTATACCTGTCAGAATCACTGGTATCAAAAAACAACAAATAATACAGTGATGATATGGAGAAAAAAGAACCCTTGTGCACTGTTGGTGGGAATGTAAATTGGTGCAACCACTACAGAAAACATTATGGAGATTCCTCAAAAATAGAATTGCCATTTAGTGCAATAAATCCAGCAATTGCACTTCTGGGTATTTATTCAAAGAAAATGAAAACACTAGTTATGAAAAGATATATGCATTTCTATGTCTGTTGAAGCACTATTTACAATATTCAAGTATGAAAGCAACTTAAGTGCCCATGAAAGGATAAAGAAGATTGTGTGTATGTGTGTATATATGTGTGTGTATACACATATATATATATTAATATGTTCATATACACATTGGAATATTATTCAGCCATAAAAAGAATTAAACCATAACCTTTACAAAAACATGGATTGACTTAGAGGATCTTATATTAACTCAAATAAGTCAGAGAAAGACAAACACTGCATGAGTTCACTCTTGTGTAGAATCTAATAAACAAAACAAACATAATAAAACAGAAATGGGGTTATAGATACAGAGAACAAAATGTGGTTGCTGGACTTCCCTGGTGGGCCAATGGTTAAGAATCCACCTGCCAATGCAGGGGACATGAGTCCCACATGTTGCAGAGCGACTAAACTCCTATACCACACCTACTGAGCCTACACATCCTAGAGCCTGTGCCCTGCAACAAGAGAAGCCATTGCAGTGAGAAGCCCATGCAATGCAATGAAGACTAGAGCCCACTCACTACAATTAGAGAAAAAGCTCACACAACATTGAAGACCTAGTGCACCCAAAAATAAAATTAATAAATTAAAAAAAAAAGTGGTTGCCAGAGAGGAGGGAAGTGGTGGTAGAAAATAAATAGGTGAGAGAGATTAAGAGGTATAAACTACAGGTGCAAAATAAATGAGTATGAAATATTTATTTATTTCATAAAAATAATTGGGTATGAAATATACTGTGTGTGGAATATAGTCATTAACTATGTAATATCTTTGTATGGTGACATATTGTGACTAGACTTATCATAGTGATCTTGTTGAAATATATAGAAATAAGGAATCACTATGTTATGTAACAGGAACTAACATAGTGTTATAGGTCAATTATACTTCAAAGAAAAACTCATAGAAAAGAGATCAGATTTGTAGTTAACAGAGGTGGGGAGTGGAAGGGGAGGGGGGAATTGGATGAAGGCAATCAAAAGGTATAGTCAGTTTGCTCAGTTGTGTCCAACTCTTTGCTACCCCATGGACTGCAGCATGCCAAGCCTCCCTAACCATCATCAACTCCCGGAGTTTACTCAAACTCATGTCCATCAAGTTGGTGATGCCATCCAACCATCTCATCCTCTGTTGTCCCCTTCTCCTCCCACCTTCAATCTTTCCCAGCATCAGGGTTTTTTCCAATAAGTCAGTTCTTCACATTAAGGGGCCAAAGTATTGGAGTTTCAGCTTCAGCATCAGTCCTTCCAATGAATATTCAGGACTGATTTCCTTTAGGATGGACCGGTTGGATCTCCTTGCTGGCCAAGGGATTCTCAAGAGTCTTCTCCAACACCACAGTTCAAAAGCATCAATTCTTCGTCACTCAGCTTTCTTTATAGTCCAACTCTCACACCCATACATGACTACTGGAAAAACCATAGCCTTGACTAGATGGAACTTTGTTGGCAAAGTAATGTCTCTGCTTTTTAATATGCTGTCTAGGTTGGTCATAACTTTTCTTCCAAGGAGCAAGTGTCTTTTAATTTCATGGATGCAGTCACCATCTGCAGTGTTTTGAAGCCCCCCAAAATCAAGCCTGTCACTGTTTCCACTGTTTCCCCATCTATTTGCCATGAAGTGATGGGACCAGATGCCATGATCTTAGTTTTCTGAATGTTGAGTTTTAAGCCAACTTTTTCACTCTCCTCTTTCACTTTCAAGAGGCTTTTTAGTTCTTCTTCGCTTTCTGCCATAAGGGTGGTGTCATCTGCATACCTGAGATTGTTGATATTTCTCCCGGCAATCTTGATTCCAGCTTGTGCTTCATCAAGCCTGGCATTTCTCATGACATACTCTGCATATAAGTTAAATAAGCAGGATGACAATATACAGCCTTGGCATACTCCTTTTCAAGTTTGGTACCAGGCTATTGTTCCATGTCCAGTTCTAACTGTTGCTTCCTGATCTGCATACAGATTTCTCAAGAGGCAGGTCAGGTGGTCTGGTATTCCCATCTCTTGAAGAATTTTCCAGTTTGTTGTGAGCCACACAGTCAAAGGCTTTGGCATAGTCAATAAAGCAGAAATAGATGTTTTTCTGGAACTCTCTTCCTTTTTCGATGATCCAGCAGATGTTGGCAATTTGATCTCTGGTTGCTCTGCCTTTTCTAAATCCAGCTTGAACATCTGGAAGTTCATGGTTCACGTGTTGCTAAAGCCTGGCTTGGAGAATTTTCAGCATTACTCTACTAGAGTGTGAGATGAGCTCAATTGTGTGGTAGTTTGAACAATCTTTGGCATTGCCTTTCTTTGGGATTGGAATGAAAACTGACCTTTTCCAGTCCTGTGGCCACTGCTGAGTTTTCCAAATTTGCTGGCATATTGAGTGCAGCACTTTCACAGCATCATCTTTTAGGATTTGAAATAGCTCAACTGGAATTCCATCACCTCTACTGGCTTTGTTTGTAGTGATGCTTCCTAAGGCCCACTTGACTTCACGATGTCTGGCTCTATGTGAGTGATCACACCATTGTGATTATCTGGGTCATGAAGATCTTTTTTGTACAGTTCTTCTGTGTATTCTTGCCACCTCTTCTTAATATCTTCTACTTCTGTTAGGTCTATACCATTTCTGTCCTTTATTGAGCCCATCTTTGCATGAAATGTTCCCTTGGTATCTCTAATTTTCTTGAAGAGATCTCTAGTCTTTCCTGTTCTATTGTTTTCCTCTATTTCTTTGCACTGATCACTGAGGAAGGCTTTCTTATCTCTCCTTGCTATTCTTTGGAACTCTGCATTCAAATGGGTATATCTTTCCTTTTCTTCTTTGCCTTTCACTTCTCTTCTTTTCACAGCTATTTGTAAGGCCTCCTCAGACAACCATTTTGCCTTTTTGCATTTCTTTTTCTTGGGGATGGTCTTGATCCCTGCCTCCTGTACAATGTCATGAACATCTGTCCATAGTTCATCAGGCACTCTGTCTATCAGATCTAATCCCTTGAATCTGTTTGTCACTTCCACTGTATAATCCTAAGAGTTTTGATTTAGGTCATATCGAAATGGTCTAGTGGTTTTCCCTACTTTCTTTAAGTCTGAGTTTGGCAATAAGGAGTTCACAATCTGAGCAACAGTCAGCTCCTGGTCTTGTTTTTGCTGGCTGTATAGTGCTTCTTCATCTTTGGCTGCAAAGAATATAATCAATCTGATTTTGGTATTGACCATCTGGTGATGTCCATGTATAGAGTCTTCTCTTGTGTTGTTGGAAGAGGGTGATTGCTATGACCAGTGCATTCTTTTGGCAAAACTCTATTAGCCTTTGCCCTGCTTCATTCTCTACTCCAAGACCAAATTTCTCTGTTACTCCAGGTATTTCTTGACTTCCTGCTTTTGCATTCCAGTCCCTTATAATGAAAAGGACATCTTTTTTGGGTGTTAGTTCTAGAAGGTCTTGCAGGTCTTCATAGAACCATTCAACTTCAGCTTCTTTAGCATTACTGGTTGGGGCATAGACTTGGATTACTGTGATATTGAATGGTTTGCCCTGGAAATGAATAGAGATCATTCTGTAGTTTTTGAGATTGCATCCAAGTACTGCATTTTGGACTCTTTTTTTGACTACAATGCTTACTCCATTTCTTCTAAGGAATTCTTGCCCACAGTAGTAGTTATAACATAAATAAGAACTAGGAATGTAATGTACAATATGATATTAAATATAATTAACACTGCTGTTAATGTTAATTATAATGTTATATATGAAAATTGTTAACAGAGTAAATCCTAAGAGTCCTCATCATAAGGAAAACATATTTTTCCTGTTTCTTTAATTTTGCATTTATATGAGATGATGGGTGTTTATTAAACCTGCTTTGATAATCATTTCATGATTATGTAAGGCAAATTATTATGTTGTGCACCTTATACAGTGCTGTATGTCAGTTATATCTCAAGGAAAATGGAAGAAAATTATGGACAGGAAGATTGTACAGAAAAAAAACATGCTTAGGATGAATGTGCTAATTTTTTTTTTGACGTAAGACATCTACCCAATTCAAATACATTTCAGCAGACAGAAAATTCATTGGTCGTGAACTTTGAGAAAGGTCAAGCAATTAAATTATAGAAAGACTAGGATCATGGATCAACCTCAGAATGAGCTAGATCCAGAATTTCTAATAGCACTAGGGCTCTCTCTACAGTTCTTTTGTCATTTATTTTAGTAACATATCCAGATACATCATCCCTGGCAGCTCCCAAATTTTGCACTTGCTGTTCTAACACTAAGGAGGTGCTGCTCACATTTTCAGGCATCCATACCCCAAACAGCATCAAATCTACCACTTGCCCTAGCCTCTCACAACACATGCCAAGCCAGCCATGCACCCTAGATAAAAAGCTATTTTCTGAAAAGATATATAAGAATTGACAGTGGTCACTGGGGATAAAGCTAGAGGAGAGAGACTGTTACCTTTTATTTCACAATTTTTATCATGTACTTCAATTACTTTTTTTTCAGATTTAAAATAAAACAATCCTCTAATGCTTAGAAGGGGAAAATACGTATAGGAGAAAAGATGGGAAAGAAAATCTCTAAATGCTAGCATGTGATGGATGCATTAAGAGGATGGAGTCATGTAGGAATATTTCCTTTCTTTGGTTGTTTTCCCCAAGTCTTTTATAAAATGATTATATTATTTTACACCAAAGATGATCTTTAAAAAAAAAACAGAACCACACAGGAAACTATATTCAATATCCTGTGATAAATCATAATGGAAAAGAATATGAAAAATAACGTATATATGTATAACTGAGTCACTTTGCTGTAATGAAGAAATTAACACAACATTGTAAGTCAACTATACTTCAATAAAATAGAAGAAAAACAACAATAAAAAACCCAGAGCCCGAGAAAACCTGAAGAAACACTGAGATACTTTTGTAAATAAATAAATAACGTCAATACATAGTCACCTCCCAAATTAGTCATTTCAGGGGAAAAAAAATCTGGATTTCTATATTTCATTTCTGCCTGAAGCAAAGCTAACCCAGAGTCATTCTGTTCTTTCGGTGCTAGCGGTCATGACTATTGCTGGCTAGTGTGTGAGTCAGAGAACTGAAAGAAGAATCTTTTCCATAGCCTGTATTATCCCAAGACTGGTTCTGGGATAATAAACTAGGGGGAAGTGGTGAGGTTTTAGAAGCCTAGAGATGATGATAAAGCTTCTTTCATATAAAATAAGTGGGGTTTGGCTGCTCCAGTTTTATTGCTGGGCAAGGTCTGCATGGACCCACCCAGGTGCGAGAGTCCACTCAACCACAGACACGGCTGTAGAGATTACCTTGGACAGCACGTGGCTGACAGATTTCCTTCAGCCTCAGCCCTAGTCTTCCCTCTTTCTCCGGTCACATCTCTTTTTGTATGGACCCCATAACTTTCTTCGCCACTAATCATTAGTGAGGTTAATCACTGATCTCTACGTTGTGACCTAACAAATTTCTGTGGTGCTGCTCCTCTCCAGAGGGCTCACCATGGCTTTTACTGTGTTGTCCATCAAATCGTCAGCAGGAAACAGAGAGGACAAGATGAGTGGACAGGAGAGGCCTGAAGTGACCACAGTTATAATCAGCGCATTTAGGCATGGACCTCGCAGCGCCAGGCAGGATGAATCAGCAATTGGAAGAGGGCTGGCTCTTTCCCATTTCTTTAGCTCCCGGACTCACCATCCAGGCTGTGGAAGTGAGAAAGGACAGTGGATGGAGTGTTATTGGTTTTCCCGTGGATCTCTGTGGTATTTTAGAATTCCAAACTTACAAGACACTTTTAACTTTTAATCTTCCTTATATTTGTTTATTTGCTTTATTACTTTCTCTTGGCCACCATATTTTATATGTCAGTGCAAACACCTTCACAGTTTGCCTATGTTTGTGTATTAACACCAATACAGGCCAGCAAAACTCAGAGTATCTGATCACTTAAGGTTGTCCCCCAGTTGGGTCTGATCCTTCTAAACCTTCCCCTCAAAGAATCAAGCTGACTTCCAAGTGGAGGAATCTGGCCATCTCCTGTTCGCAGGGACATTCTCAACCTTGTTGTGGGGAGTGGGTGGGACCAGGGGAGTGGCAGAGAGTACTGGCCTAGAACCAAAACTCAAGAGTCCACAAACAACTGGGACAGAAGGTTGTTCCTTTGTAATGAAGAACTGGAAGCTCTGGCAACTCAGCTGGTCTCCTGGGATTAATTCAAATTTGGTTTTACTTAATGGAATTATGGTCCCTTTCTCTGGTCTTGTTTTAAGGTCAGGCCATGGTGTCCTAAGATTAGGGAAGGGGGAGAATCTGTAATTGGCATAGGATTGGTGTGTGGAGGGGCACAGGGAAGACAAATCTGAGAGGTTCCCAGGGGATGCCAAGGTTCCACATCCCAATATTAAGTCGTACAACCCATATAGAGCCAGGCGCATCTGAGGCTGGGCCAGGATTTAAGGAGAAAGACAGAAGATCCCAGAAACAACAAAATAACTTTGTGAAATACAGAGAGGCTGACAAATGCAATGTGGCAGATCTTGTTCTTGGTATTAAAATTGCAGGTCTTATTATGAACAGGATGACTCTGCTATCTCTGGGCAAGTCCTGATTGGCCAGGCTGCCCTCCAATAGCTGTGACCTCACAGGACCCAGCCTCCTTTCGGTAACTGGAGGGACCAAAATGGCCCTTCCTTAAGGACAAAAGTATTTCCCATTATAGAACTGATTTTGGACCCTGAAAACAAGTTTGTTCCTTTAATGGGAGTGTTTCTGCCAAATTGGATCCAATATCCCTGTTAAGACACAAATACATATTTGAAGCAGTGACAGGGAGTGGGTCAGTAATAAGCCTTAGCATCTATCAGGACATGAATTAGTTTAGGAACAAAGAAAAATTTCCTGAGGAGAAGATACAGATTGGGATGGTTAGGGGGTTTTGCTGTGTTTGTGGTGGTAGTAGTTGGTTGTTTTGTTTTATTGATGGGGAGAAGGCGACGTGAAGGAAGGCTCAGAGCCAAAACAGTGCTGATTAATGTAAGAGGCCTCTGATATATCATAGTCCTTGATCTCAAAGGAGACATCATTCAGGCACTAGGGAGATAGACCACTGACATTCTATTCTCTCAAAGTAGTCATTGGAAAATGAGCCAGGATGAGCCAGGATATATTGGAAAGTAGAGTCCTACAGATCCCTGTCCTGTCGCTTCATGGCAGATAGAAGGGGGAAAAGTGAAAGCAGTGACAGATTTTCTTTTCTTGGGCTCCAAAATCACTGCAGACAGTGACTGCAGACATTAAATTAAAAGATAATTACTCCTTGAAAGAAAAGCTATGACAAACACATTAGACAGCACATTAAAAAACAGAGAAAACACTTTGCCAACAAAGGTCCCTATAGTCAAAGCTATGGTCTTTCTGGTAGTCCTGTGCGGATGTGAGAGTTGGACCATAAAGAAGGCTGAGCACTGAAGAACTGATACTTTTGAATTGTGGTGCTGGAAAAGACTCTTGAGAGTCCTTTGGATAGCAAGAAGATCAAACCAGTCAATCCTAAAGGAAATCAACCCTGAATATTCGTTGGAAGGACTGATGTTGAAGCTCCAATACCTTGGCCACCTGGATGCGAAGAGCCAACTTATTGGAAAAGATCCTCATGCTGAGAAAGATCAAGGGCAAGAGGAAGGTCCTGAGGGAGGCTCTGGAGTCTCTGGAGAATCAGCCCTACTAGCTCTGTGCCACACTGGGCCATAAGTCCTGGCACCCTGGATAGGGGCTCCCCTCTGCACACCCCAGAATAGCAGCTGGCCTTATTAAAATGTGCCAACTTTCTTATATATCAGTCCCTTTAGGCTCTTCTATTCCCCAAGCCATATACACTCAGAGCCTTCAGGAAGTATCAAGGCCAACCTCCCCAGGAAGCCTCAATGACACCATTTTACAAGGAAGAAACGGAAGCCCAGAGAGATTAAGGGGCTTGTTTAAATCACACAGCTACTTAGCGGCAGATATGGAACTAGAACCCAGGTTTCAACACCCACTCAGTGCTCTTTCCTCTAGAATCTAGCCTCTGCCCTCTTGTTATGTTTGACATAAGAGAAAAGGATTATATCTGTGGCTCTCAGGAAAGCTTCACTCTTGGATTGAATTCTGATTTTTCTCCTCTCAAGGCTCATTGAAAGCCACATACAGAATTTCTCTGCTGGATATGAGGTTTTTTTTTTTTAATGAATCTGAAAGAAAAAAAAATAGCAAATCTGATTTCCTAATGAGATAATGAATGCACAAGTACTTTGAAAAAGGTACAGCACTTCAATTCCTTTCAATATAAGGTATTATTATGCTCTTCAAAGAAATGCATAGCCCTCACTAGTGTGGGGATGGGGGTGGGGCCTGGTAGAGATAGTGAATCATAGACTGTTTTCTGACTCATTTCTTGGTTGTCCCAAACTCAGAGAGTCAGACATCTTGGGGTTATTTCCCATCTCAGTAAGGAATTGGTGGTGGGTTTTTTCCTGGGGTCCAGCAACTGCAGGAAAAGCTGCCCCCAGTACAGGCGTGAGTCATTTGCCTCTCACTGCCCAGGCCAGCTTTGCTTACTGCAGTTAACAGTGGTTAGCTGTTAGCATAATCAGCCTTCAGGATCCACCTTTTAAACAGCCCTGCTGTGCTTCTCTCTGCTGGAGCTGCTGAAAGGAGGTCATCAGGCAATTGCGCAAAGTCAATGTCTAAGCTATAAAGACAGGCATCCTAGATCTGGCTACGTCATGGGGATCTTGCATACGGGATGGATTCCTAAGAAAAGGTGAATATTGATAATATCTGCAACACACAACAGGGTGGAATATCGGGCCACTCAGTCCTTGTCTTAGCCTGTTCGGCTGCTATAACAAACTACCACAGACTGGATAGCTTATAAACAACAGAAATTTCTTTCTTACAGGTGAAACCAAGGTCAGGGAAGCTAACAGATTTGGCGTCCGGTGAGAATCTGCTTCCAGGTTCAGAGAAAAGGCTGTCTTCTCCCTGTTTCCTCATATGACTGAAGCAAAGGGCTTAGCTCTCTGGGTGGTACCAGCCTCATGACCTAATCACCTCACAAAGACGCCATCTCCTAATACCATTGTACTAGGCATTAGGTTTCAACATATGAACTGGGTTGGGGGGGCACACATATTTATTCTAAAGCAATTCTTTTTCAATTGCAAGCTATTGGAAATCCATTTCAACCTGACTTAAGCAAAACCAACTAATTTATTGGCTCACATAACTGAAAAGCCTAAGGAGAGGCCTAATTTCAGGCACTATTGGATATGGGAACTCAAACAGGGTTACCAGGACTTAGTTTCACCCCATCTCTCAGTCCTGCCTCTCCTCAATGTTAACTTCAATCCACGTGTGGCACTCAGTAGTGACCTGTAATGCTAGTGATCCTAGCAAAAAAGAGAGGCAATCTCTTTCAGTCATGTTCCTCTCCTTTACCACATTCATTCTGAACTTGAATCACTCCCATCCATGTGTTCTGACTGGCCAGAACAGAGTCATATGCTCAACTCCAGGCCCCAAGAGTAGATGTCCCCCTTAGATACTTAGCCTGAGAGAGAAGGTAGGGTAATTTCCCAAAGGGAATCTAGAATACTGGTTCCAGCAAGGGGGAATGGATGCTGGGCTTGGAAAAATAATGGACAGGGATTTAGTTCTACTCACACAAGCGTTTGAAACATTTTCTCTCCTCAAATCAGCTGTAGTCAAATTTCGAATTCCAGAGATTCTGTCTGAGCTTGATCATACTTTGATTTCTGGATGGTTGAATAGATGGTATACAGAATAAATGTTTTCCAAAATGTATGACATCTATGGTATGAAATGTAGATATTGGGCTGGGTGTCCTTCCCAGGAATATTTGCTTTTAATAAGTGAATAAACACCTTAATTTAAAGCAGGATTAGATTATGATTGGATTAGAGAGCAGTGGGGATTTCAGGCAAGTTGGTGAGAGTGAGAAGCAAAAGAAAGGACTCTCTCAACTGACACAACAATGAACAGTGCTCTATCCTTATACCACAGTAAGGCTGCTTCTGATAGGAAATGTTCCTTTCCCCTGGTTTGCAGCTCACAGCTCAGTTCCAACTCCAGAATCACTATGCCTCCCTCAAAGTCACCCCTGGGTCGACCAGTTACCTCCATAGCCAGACTCTCTTCTACAGACAAAGGCTAGCTCCCTCTGATGTGCTGGTAAGGTTCTCCTGACCTCCCCCTGGCCCAAATCCAGAGCTCCTGTTCTGACCTCTCACACCTACTTTAGCTCTAGGTTAAGATACCCTATAGACAATATCTCCAAGGTCTCCAGGGCTCCAGATTCCAAACCTTATTTGTTCCTTGCTCACACAACCTGCAATCTTCAGCCCATCTTTTGAAACCCTCATAATCAGCCCTGGGACTTCCCCAGTGGCTAGTGGTAAAGAATCTGCCTGCAGTGCGGGAGATGCAGGAAACACCAGTTCAATCCCTGGGTCAGGAAGATCCCCTGAAGGAGGATATGGCAACCTACTCTAGTATTCTTGCCTGGAGAATCCCATTTACAGAGGAACCTGGTGGGCTACAGTCCATGGGATCTCAAAGCGTCGAACATGACTGTACTGACTTAGCACCACACACATATACTCAGTCCCAAACTTATTTCTTGCTATTCCTCGATAAAATTTGTTCTGGTTTTTAAGGTTTCCCTAGTTCTCTGGGTCTTCCTTTCTCCAAAGGCACACACAGTCTCACCTCTTCACCTTAGCCTGGAGGCTCCTCCCTGCTGCCTCACTGAGTTCTACGTTGTCTCTCCTTCATCCTCTGTAATCTAGAAGGATGACTATCAGTGGAAGTTGAGTACAACTGGAATTTTTCCCTGGATTCTAACAGACCTCGGTGCTTTTGATTTCTTGAGTGAGCACAAAAGAACTTGAGACTTCTCCATTCATTGGCTGGTTTACAGTCCTGCTTCAGAAAGAACTCCAAAGTCTCCCAGGATCTTTTGCCAATTCACATGTTCACTGGGATCATCTTTTTGTCATTCCTACAACATGTTGTTTCCCTGGTAGCTCAGATGGTAAAGAATCTGCCTGCAACACAGGAGACCCTGGTTCGACCCCCGGGTTGGGAAGATGCCCTGGAGGTGGGCATGGCAACCCACCCCAGTATTCTTTTTTTTTTTTTCCCACTTCAGTATTCTTGTCTAGAGAATTCCAAGGACAGACATAGGGTCACAAAGAGTTGGACATGACTGAGCGGCTAACACAATATGTTAGATTTTTAGTTTCCCCTACATGTTCCTGACCTGTGAACCTTGCTTCTATCCCATTATTGACATGCCTCTAACTCTGAATCATTTTTTGTTGATTGGCTGTATTACTCCAGCAGCACAAATTCTCTCCTTCACTTTGTCTCTGTCTCTCTCTCCAATGACTAGAGAGGAAGTACAGTTTTTGAAGCTGACTGAATATATACTTAGGAATGGTGAAGACTGTGGCTAATTGGAGAGGGTAAGCCTAAGCTAAAGGCATTCAAATTAAAAAAAAAAAAATTAAGACACTGTGGGACAAAGAAAACTCACCTATTTTCTTTTTTTTTTTTTTCTGATCTTTTTCTTTTTTCTTTTTTTTCCATTTATTTTATTAGTTGGAGGCTAATTATTTTACAATATTGTAGTGGTTTTTGTCATACATTGACATGAATCAGCCATGGATTTACATGTGTTCCCCATCCCGATCCCCCCTCCCACCTCCCTCTCCACCCTATCCCTCTGGGTCTTCCCAGTGCACCAGGCCCGAGCACTTGTCTCATGCTGGGCTGGTGATCTGTTTCACCCTAGATAATATACATGTTTCGATGCTGTTCTCTTGAACTATCCCACCCTCGCCTTCTCCCACAGAGTCCAAAAGTCTGTTCTGTACATCTGTGTCTCTTTTTCTGTTTTGCATATAGGGTTATCGTTACCATCTTTCTAAATTCCATATATATGTGTTAGTATACTGTATTGGTCTTTATCTTTCTGGCTTACTTCACTCTGTATAATGGGCTCCAGTTTCATCCATCTCATTAGAACTGATTCAAATGAACTCTTTTTGATGGCTGAGTAATATTCCATGGTGTATATGTACCACAGCTTCCTTATCCATTCGTCTGCTGATGGGCATCTAGGTTGCTTCCATGTCCTGGCTATTATAAACAGCGCTGTGATGAATATTGGGGTGCACGTTTCTCTTTCAGATCTGGTTTCCGCGGAAACTCACCTATTTTCCAAAGAAGCTAATGTGCAAACCACTGTTTAGACTTGCCTGGAAGTTTTTCTGTTTTGCAGGACTCTTCCTGAGCAGGGCATTTCCTTCTCATCTGGTGGAGTTAGAACATACTGTTTAAACCTTTCATGGGAAATGGCAGTTGTTGTAAATGGAGACTGAGGAGGGGGTTGATACAAATCTTAGAATATAATTTCTTTACCACTTTTCATTAGCATTACATTAGTAATCATGAGTGAGCTGTATGAAGACTTCAGTACATCCTGGAAACAATACTACTTATTTAATATCAGCCTCCTTTCCCTTCCTTATAATCAAGGACCCAGACAGTTCCAAGTCACTGCTTCTTCAGACACTTTTTCTGTAAGAGGCAGTAAGGTTCAATGGTTATGAGCATAGTTCCAGAGAGAGTCTAGGTGGGTTTAAACCCAGACTCTACAGTTTCCTGGCTGTGTCTGTGTCTATAACCTTGGACAAGTTAGGCAACTTCTTTCGGCTTCAGTTTCTTCATTTGTGAAATAAAGACAATAGCACCTATTTCATGTCATCAATGAAAAGACTAACTGAATTAATATTTACAAAACATAAACTATATGGAAAATCGAGAAACAGGAAAGATTCGTCTTTAAACAATATATTAACTTTTCAAATAACATCATCAATATCTTTTCTTCAACTCTTGGACAACCCCAATTTAAAGCAATAGGTTTAATTTTAGTCTATAAAAATACAGTACGCTAAAGTGTGTCTAAAAATTCTAGAAATATAAAGAAAATTATATACAAAGTACCCTGGAGTGGGTTATCATGCCCTCCTCCAGGGGGTCTTCCCAACCCAGGGATTGAACCCAGGTCTCCTGCATTGTAGGCAGATTCTTTATCATCTGAGCCACCAGAGAAGCCCGTGTGTGTGTGTGTGTGTGTGTGTGTGTGTGTGTGTGTGTTCAATAGGCACGACTGTTATTGAGCGACCATTAGTGGTCCCTCTCAGCCGTTGGTTGGCATCACAGCAGGCCCTTCCCCCAAGAAAGCAACACTTAGTCAGCGATTGTTAGGGCTTCCCTGGTGGCTCAGACAGTAAAGCGTCTGTCTGCAATGCAGGAGACCTGGGTTCAATCCCTGGGTTGGGAAGATCCCCTGGAGAAGGAAATGGCAACCCACTCCAGTACTCTTGCCTGGAAAATCCCATGGACAGAGGAGCCTGGTAGGCTACAGTCCATGGGGTCGCAAAGAGTCGGACACGACGGAGTGACTTTACTTACTTACTTAGTGAGCAACTGATGGCGAGCAACTGTCAGCAGTACTGCTCAGCCATTGGTTGGCATCCTACTGGGCCCTCCCCCTTCCCCTTCCTCTGTATAAAAGGACACTGAATTTGGACTGAGGGAGTAATTTTTTTGGAAACATTAGTCTGCCATCTTCTTGGTCTGTTAGCTTTCTGATGAAAGTCATCATTCCTTGCTCCAACAACTTGTCTCCCAATTTATTGGCTTGTCATGAGACAAACAGAGCAAGCTTGGGCTTGGTAACATATACATATATGAAATAAACATCTTTTTACATTAATAAATGTATCCATTGCTTCAAACTTAAGAGATATTTCCCTGAAAAGATGACTTGGAATTTTTAAAAACTAAACATATTATTTGAAAAGCTAAATAACATACAATTTAAAAATCAATGTATCCTGTGCTTCCTAACTTTTCAGACATGCTGCACTTAGAACAGTGTTTGGCACATTCTAAGCTAAAAATGTCATTTTCCCCTGATTAAGTCTCATTACTTTTGCAGGAAGTGTTCCCTCCTCATGCTGAACCATTCTGGTCCTACATCCCCACTTTGGAAACTCTTGACATAGCATGCCTCCAGAGAGCTTGGCCTGCCTACACTATTCCTTGCTGTTCTTGGAGGGTGAAGTGATATGTATAGAAAGGATATTATAGACATAGCCAAAAAGAGTAAGTGAGCAAGTGATACTAGAAACCACTGATTTTATAAATAACTGGAAAGCTTAAGTATAGCAGATGCTGACCACTTTTTTCCCCATTAATATACTATATTTATTTTATACATAGGAAATACAGTCACACAATTCATAGTCAAAAGGATGTGCAGTGAAAACTCTCCCTTCCACCCCTGCCCTCCAGCTGTTTTCTTCCTTGTATGTGGATGGGGGAGGGGAGATGGGGGCAGGTTTGGAGGAGGGAGGGGAGGTGGAGTAGTTTTGACTCATTCTGGAGTCTACTTCTGGAGATAGTTTATATACTCTCCGGTCCACAGGCCTTCATCCCAAATCCTTAGGGACAAATAGGTTCAGAATCCAAAACTTCTCAGATTTCAGACTGTAATAAGGTGTGTACAGCATTGATTCTGTTCCATTCCAGGGCTTCCCAGGTGGCTCAATGGTAAAGAATCCACCTGCCAATGCAGGAGACGCAAGAGACCTGAGTTTAATTCCTGGGTCGGGAAGATCACTTGGAGAAGGAAAAGGGCAACCCACTCCAGTATTCTTGCCTGAAAAATGCCATGGACAGAGGAGCCTGGTGGGCCACAGTCCATGGGTCACAAAAGGGTCAGACATGACTGACCACAGCATAGCACAGTCCTGATTTTAGCACTAAATCTCATACCTTGGGAGTCCCCTTGGCCTCAGGCAAAACTGACCGCTTTTTAATTTTTAACCAAGTGTTTCTTTGCCTTTGCTGTTTCTTAGGATACACTCAAGATTGCTTTAAGGTCACTTTTTTCCTTTTCTGTTGATTTTTAGATTTCACCTCTCTTTCAAATCACTAGGCAAAATGTTCTGACAAATATCAAGTTCTACATCAAGGTGAACACTCATAAACAATTTTAGCACTCACTAAGAATTAACCTCAAAATAGCTACCTAAGTAAAATTAGCAGGATTACCAGGGGCTCGTTCAAAAAGTAATGACAGAACTCTTTCTCTTGTGCTTTAGAAATTCTAGATACTCTCCATGATGTTGCCTAGGTCTCTGGAAAACATTAAATATCAGACATAATCTTGTGAAAAAATATTTATTTGTGTTTGTGCATTCACATGCCCAGAGAAAATCCTGGAAGACAGTGGGCTTACAGATGATTTTTATTTTCTTCCTTTTTATTGTTTGGATTTTTTGTAATGAATGTTTCTTAATTGTGTAGCAGTTTGAAGTGTTTTTTATTTGGAAGGAAGTGCTGGGATGTTATTTCCAGAATTATCTTGATTCTTATCAAATTTCCTTTCTGTATTTATTAGTGAAACAGAGACAAATTCTGTTTCAAATTTGAACAATTTAGCTGAGCTTGCAGCTAGACTGTGTGCGTCTAAATGTTTGCCTAAGGCCATATCTTTTCATATTTGTACCCCAGCATTCAGCACAATACTTAATGTATGAGTGCTCACAGCATGCTTGCTATACTGTATTTGAACACTCCTATAAGCATAACTTCATTCTGGATGCAAGGATGCAAATTCCCTTCACGGGTTCAATAGTTTAAACCTAATATCACAGATTTTTATCCATGGTGAGTACCTTTGTGACACCATGGACTACATGTAGTCCACCAGGCTCCTCTCGCCATGGAATTTCCCAGACAAGAATACTGGAGTAGGTTGCCATTTCCTACTCCAGCAGATTTTCCCAACTCAGGGATCAAACTCGCATCTCTTGAGTCTCCTGCATTGGCATGTGAATTCTGAGCCACACGAGAAGTCCTGTACCCTATTATATGTACATATTACACACACATAACCTTGAAAAGGTGAGTCACAACTCTACTTGAATCAAGGTGACAGAAAATCTAAGATTAAGAGTAGTCAAAACTGCCAGTGGTGATCTCTACCCTAGCACCTGCTGTCACAGACACGTGGATTTCAAAATAGAATGAATATAGTTTATGAAATCCAATTTATATCCAAGCTCTCTTTTAAAAAAGAAATAAATTCCATCTCTTTTAATGTAATGAAATCATATCTGAAAGAATGGATAATACTTGAAATGAAAAGTTCAATTATACATCAATATTTTAATTTATTTTTTTCTATACTGTTACATTAAGAATTTGCTACAGACTCCACTTGCTGAAGAACTCATAATGGCCTTTAGCTTGCAAGTGACTGCAGGTCCTCCTAAGGACCCACTCCCATTACTTCTCATTGCTTGTAGACCTATAAGATTTAGGTTATAGCATGTCCCAGAGGACGAGGTACAGAGACTAACCTGTGAAGAAGTGAGATACATACTAAAGGATTACGTTAACTTATAAATTTATATCAACTAATTCCCGAACTAGAAAAAGTTCATTGACTCTGAGCCTCTTGGGTGAATTTACCACTTTGTATCAACACAGGAAATATATATAGGAATACATCCCAAGAGTATAGGATCAGGATGAAAGAAATATAAAGTTGAACCAGGCCAAACTTCTTGATATGGACTCCCAAAGTAGAGATTTTGATTTAATACATTATCTCAAGCTGCTGGAAATGGCTGTTAGAGTTTGTTTGGTTATTTAACTGAAATACGGAACTTAAGATGGCCCAGGACTTAAGTTCCTGAATGGACTAAATGAATTTTCCCTCATGAACTATACAGCAGGGCTTCTCCACCTTGGCAGTATTAATGTTTTGGGCTAAGTAATTCTGTTTTGTGGAGGGCTGCCTGGTACATAGTAAGATTTCTAAGAGCAAAGACAAGACTAGGGTGAAGTGAGAGAGCAACTAGTTCTGGGCCCTGGGACCATCTTTCACCTCCTCCTAGTCCTGGCCCTGTTTAGGAGTATTTCTGGTCCCTATCCACTAGATATCAGTACATTTTGTGACAACCAAAGTCATCTCCAGACATTGCCAGATGTCTAGTGGGGGCAAAATTGCCCTCAGTTGAGAACCATGGCTGTAGAGGAAAGTTCCCTAAGGCTTAGGGAAAATTGGAAGGCTAAAGTAGATGTATTATTTATTATTATTTATTATGGTAGGTGTGTTCACCTACCTGTGACTATGTCCTCTAGGACAATGAGAAATATATTTGTTTGGAGAGGTCCAGCTTCCTTAAATAACTTTATGGTGGCTCTTCTCTGGAGGCCAGGTTATCACTAAACTGGGTTCCCTGAACTCGGTGGGCATAATGGAATCCTCAGGGGGTCAAGAAACAATTGGTAGCACCTAGTTATCAAAGATAATGTGGTTACTGTAATGGTCAGCAGAACCAAAGTAATATTCAGAACAGTCTGACCCACAGAGACTGTTGGCACTGGCCAGCTGATCACGGGGTTCCTAGAACTGAAACTGATGGGCAGCCTAGCAGTCTACTTTATCTGTGTAAGAGGGAAAGCTTAGGATCTGGTGAACAGGATTCTGGCATGACATTACCACAAGAGAAAAATCTTAGCCCTTCAACCAATTCCCAGACTGAAACAAATTCATAGACCCAGAACCCTTGGCATGAAGGGGAGTCCAGGTCGCCTTGAAGAAGGAACCCGTCACAGGATCAGAACGTCTACACTGTAAATCTCCCTAGCCTTCTCTCACCGGAACTGCCGCCATTTTCCCGGATGACTGCGCAGTGCATGCGTGCTCAGTTACTTCAGTCTTGTCCAGCTCTTTGTGACTCTACGGACTGTAGCCCGCCAGGCTCCTCTGTCCATGGGATTCTCCAGGCAAGAAAACAAGAGTGGGTTGCCGTGCCCTCCTCCAGAGTTTCTTCCCGACCCAAGGGTCAAACCTCTATCTCCTGCAGCTCCTGAATTCCTGGCAGATTCTTTTACTGCTGAGACGCTGGGGCATTGGTAAAGGGGAAATGTATGGCTTCAGGAAAACTGGACACTGGCTCTGAAGTAATTCCTAAAGACCCAAAATGTCCAAGTGGGCCAAAGGTCAGAATGGAGGTTTATGGTTTTCAAGTGATTAATAGAGTTCTGCCTCTGGTTTATCTCTCAGTGGGCCTGGTGGGTTCCCACAACTACCTTCTGGTTATTTTCCCAGTTCTCTAATGGAAAATTGGCACAGGCATCCTCAGCAACTTGGCGGAATCCCCACATTGGTTTCTTAATTCATGGACTAACGGCTAATTATGGTAGGAAAGGCCAAGTGGAAGCCTTTAGAATGGCTTCTACCTACCAATGCAGTAAAAAAAAGGCAACAGCACATCTCTGAGATTGAAAGTGTAAAAGTGTTAGTCACTCAGTTGTACTTGACTCTTTGTGATGTCATGAACTGTAGTCCGCCAGCCTCCTCTGTCGATGGAATTCTCCAGGCAAGGAAACTGGAGTGGGTACCCATCCCCTTCTCCAGGGGATCTTCCCAACCCAAGGATTGAACCCACATCTCTTATGTCTCCTGCATTGGCAGACAGGTTCTTTACCACTAGTGCCACCTTGGAAGCCTCATTAAGTATGTATTAGTGTCCTAATACATCCCCATTCAACTTGCTTATTTGGCCTATGAAGACAAGTGAAAAAACATGGAAGCAGTTTCATGTAAACTTAATTGTATGGTGACTTTAATTGTGGCAGCTGTTTCAGCTGTTTTTTATTTTATTTTATTTTATTTTATTTTGCTGGAACAAATCGACCTGTCCCCTGGCACCTGGTAGGCAGCTACTGGGCTGCTGAATGCCTTTTTCTCTGTTAAAGGCCATCAGAAGTCATGTGCTATCAGGCACTGACTAGTATACACCTTCACTGTTCTGCATTAGGGCTGTATCAGCTGTCCAGCACTATGTCATGATCTAGATTCAGGGACCTTGATCACCTTTTCATGCCACAGAACATTGTGCAGGTCCATGACATTAATGATATCATGTTAATTGGAACCAATGAGCAGGAAGTAATAACTATGTCGACATATTGGTAATATACATGTGTGCCAAAGGGTCGGAAATAAGTTCCACCGAAATTCAGGAGCTCTCCAAAGTAAAATGTCTGGGGGTACAGTGGTTTGGAGCATTTGAATTAACCCTTTCAAGATAATGAACTATTTGTTCACCTGGTCTCTCCTATCTCTGAGAGTGACACAATGCCTAGTGGACCACCTTAGATTTTGGAGGCAACATATACCTCATCTAAGAGTGTTACTTTGGCCCAAATTTATTGAATGACCTAAAAAACTGCTAGTTTTGAGTGGGACTCAGAATTAAAGAAGGTTCTGCAGTTGGTCCAGGCTGCCATGCAAGCTGCTCTGCTCTGTGTCATAAGACCTAGCAACTATAATGGTGTTGGAAGTATCTGTGGGCAGATAGAAATACTGCATGAAGCCTTTGGCAGATTCCTATAGGCAAAAGACAGCATAGACCTTTAGGATTTTGGAGCAAAGCTGTGCTATCCTCTGCAGATAACTACTCTCCTTTTAAGAAATAGCTCCGATTTGCTACTGGGCCTTAGTAAAGATTGAATTCTTGGTCGTGATCCACCTGATCTGTCCTGAGCTGTCCATTCATTGCACCCTATAGTTTTCTCGTGTATTAATAAGGATTATTTGGTTGAAACAATGGGTAGCTTAAACTAGCTTAACAAAGGGAATTCTCTGGTGGCTCAGTGGTTAGGACTCAGTGCTATCCCTGCTGGGGCCCAGGTTCAATCCTTGTTTGTGGAACTAAGACCCCCCCACAAGCCTCAATCCACAGCCAAAAAATTTTAAAGATCACAGATTTTAAAAACTGGCTTAATAACGGATTCTTTACCCACTGAGCTATCAGGGAAGCCCTAATAGAACATAGATTTGAAAGATAACAAAGTAATCCCTAGGACCCAAGGGCAAGCAGGCAACTGGGCCTGAGAAAGGAACTCATCCGGGAAGTGGAAAGACTCTTCTCTCCAACTATCTCTCTGCTTTTGTCCAAAGGTGATTCATTCACCTGCTGAAGATCAATTCTCTTTTGCTCCCTGGTCCTTATGGTAAAAACTTGGCTGTCCCTCAGCTACTAAGTTTATCTGTTAGAGGCTTAACCACACAAAGAGAGAGTGATCATCTCTCTATTTTGAGGGGGAAGGAACTAGTTGACCCAGCTTTGATGTCAGGAGTGTCTGGGTAGAGTGGATGGTGAGTAGGCAAGATCACATGGTACAAAATGGCTGCCACCATGCAATGAGATGGAGCACTTAAGGGTAAGTGGGGACAGGGTAGATGGTCCAAAGGTTCCATTTAGAGTTACATACACACCTGATTCTCCAGCTAGATCATGAGCTCCTCAAGGGCAGTAATAGTGGCTCATTCATCTTCACGTGCTTTTTATGCCAAGAAGCGAATATTTATTGGATGAATTTATAACCAGTTCTGTTGACCTTAACTCACTCATTAGGCTCACACAAGCATCCAAATTAATACACATAGACATATTCCAATAGACACTCTAATGTACAATAAACAATGGTGACATATTTTTCTAGCTTTCTTCCCGTATCCTTTCTCCCCTTCTTTCTTTTTTTTTTTTCTTTTTCTTTTTTTAGCCATGCCACATCGTTTGCAGGATCTTAGTTCCCTGACCGGGGTTTGAAACTGAGTCACAGCAGTGAAAGTGCCAAGTCCTAACCACTGGTCCTCCAGAGAATTCCCTCCCCTTCTTTCTTAAAAATAGAGCTTCATTTCCCCCTAACTCCTTGGAGAAGTAGTACATTAGTTAATAGTACTATTTTCCCAGACCCTTCGCAGCTAAGGTGGCAATGTGACCCAGTTCTGGCCAATAGATACCAGTAGAAGTTCCTGGGAGACCCTCTGAATGCTTTGTGAAAGAGACAGGTTGTGTGTGGGTTGGGTTGTACCTTGACTTGAACATGTAATCAGGAGGGTTCAACCTCCTGAAGGGGGGATAAATTGTCAGGCTTCAATAAGAGTATACAATTTCCTATGTGGTCTTCAGCAAACGTTCTGCTTTCTTTTTTTTTCTGCTTTCTTCATTAAGTTTGTTTTAACTAAAATTGCTAACATTGCCAGTCATATTCCCATTTCATATATGCAGCTGTACTCAGTCATATTTCAATTGTCTAATAAATTTAAAAGGAACATAATCCAATATAAATCTGATTTAATATTCCCTTCATTTAGGCATTCTTGAGTTATTAATTCTTCTTAGGCTCAGAATAATCTTATCCAATTTTGTCCTTCTTATTGTACTAGAAGTTCTTCTTATATGAAAAAACATAGATAGACACAATTTCTAAAACCCCAAATCTTGAGTTCAAGTATGATCAGAAGTAATTTACTATGTATCAACAGATATCTGATCAATTGTAGACCCCCTAAACCATTCCTGACTCTCTTTTGGAATCTCATTTCTTAAAGCACCCCAAACTACAACCTCCTTAGTAGTCATCATGGTGTCCTCGACTCATTCCTGACTCCTCATCTTTGCTTATGCTGTTTCTCCCTCTATCTTAGCCAAGCCCTAAGCTCCTTTATAAAGCCTTCTTCAATTCCTCCAACTCACTCAGCTAGCCCTCTTTAAATTCTTATTCTTCTCACCGTTATTATCAGCCTAGTTTCTAAGTCTTCCCAAAGGAGATTTTAGCATGTTAGTATCCAGTCAAAAGTCCTTCAATAGAGTCATGTTTTGAACAGTGAACACATTCTGAGCATCCCACAAGGAACGTGCTGCTAAGTGTCAGGGAAACACAGCCACTGTCCTACAGGCATTATGGGCTGATGAGTTATTCATATCTGGGGCTCACTAGAATTCTCAAGTACTCTACAGAGTAGACTGTAAACAACTTCAAGGCCCTCCATGATCTGTCTCCAATTTATTTTATTAATTCTATCACCCATTATTCATTTTCTTTTGGCTAAAATAAACTGGGCTACTTGCCCAGTCTGTACTAAAACTGATCTCTGGGTGATCATCTAATAGAAACGTTCAGCAGCTTGGTCTTTTTCTCAGTCCTCACCCCTCTAACATCTGAAAATGGGTAACCACCCTTCACTTACCCATTTAATCTTTAATGTCTTATAAAATGGCTTCCAAACACACCATCCCCTTCATACTGAAACTGATTTCCAAGTGGTCACCTTAACCTGTTAATGGCCAGTCTCCCAGTAACCTGGCCTTGGCTCACTTCTTTGACTCCCACTCCTGATTCTCCTATCATCCCTATACCCCCGCCAAGCGATTCTCTCTTCCCCGTGGCTTCATTTCTGTCCTTTTCCATCAGTTCTGTACATTATCCCTAAATCAGATCCTAGTTTCCAACTGTGTTTGTGTGTTAGCCGCTCAGTCATCTCTGACTTTTTGTGAGCCCATAAACTGTAGCCTGCCAGGCTCCTCTGCCGTGGAATTCTCCAGGCAAGAATACTGGAGTGGGTAGCCATTCCCTTCTCCAGGGGATCTTCCAGACCCAGGGATCAAACTTGAGTCTCCTTCATTGCAGGTGGATTCTTTACTGTCTGAGCCACCAGGAGAGCCCCAGGTTTCTGATTATCTAGACTATTAACAGTGATTTTCTAACAAACATTCCTCTCTGCAGTCTCTATCCCATTCTAACTGAAAAAAAAAAAGCAGGTCTTTTCCCTTCTTTCAAACTCTTATTCCTAAATCAATTAAACACTAACTCCCCAATCTGATATTCAAGTATTTATAGGATTTTAATTCAATTCAGCATGAATTGGCAACAGCCAGTGTAACCTTACACTGCTATATTCAGCACACTCTATGCTCCAGCCAACCCAGTCGGCTTATTTTTCACTAAATACACAGTGCTTGTGCTCTCCAGGCTCTGGTTCACCTTTTATTCACCTGGATTATCATTTTCCCCTCATCTCTGCTCTTCTAAATCTTGTGTGTGTATGTTTCGTCACTCAGTCGTGTCCGACTCTTTGCTACCCATGGACTGTAGCCCGCCAGGTTCCTCTGTCCACGGAATTCTCCAGCCAAGAACACTGGAGTGGGTTGCCATGCCCTACTCCAGGGGATCTTCCCAACCCAGGAACTGAACCCAGGTCTCCTGGATTGCATGTGGATTCTTTGTCTGAGCCACCAGGAAAGCCCTAAATCTTATCCTCCCCTAATTTCACTTGCCATGATATCTTTACTAACTCTCTACCAAATTTGTGTAGTTGTCATACTTTCTGACTGGATTCTAAGCTCTGTTCAAACAAAATACTGCATTCAGTGAACCTTCTATGTGCCAACTTGTGCTAAGTGACTTGCATGCATTATCTCATTTAATCCTCACATCAATGTTGTTAGGCCAACACTCTGCCCGTTCAACACTAAAGAAAACGAGGCTCCAGGAGATTAAGCATAGTTTGCCCAACTCATGCAGATAACAAGGTTGAAGTCATTGTTTTAGTCTATTTGGGCTGCTAGAACATAAATGCCATAAACTGAGTAGCTAACAACAGAAATGTATTTCTCACAGTTCTGAAAGCTGAGAAGTCAAAAACCAAGGCACCCTCAGCTCAGTGTTTGGAGAGTTCTCACTTTCTAGTTCATAGGCAGCTGTCTTTTCACTGTGTTCTCACAGGGCAGGCAGGATGAGGGAGCTCTCTGGGGTCTCTTTTACAAGGGTACTTATGCCATTCATAAAGACTCCATTCTTATGACCTAAGCACCTCCCAAAGGCCCCATTTCCTAACACTATAATTGTAGGGGTTAGGATTTCAACATATGAATTTGGGGAGAGAAACGATTCAAATATTCAGTTGACAGCATTCACGTGTGCGTTAGGTAGCCAGCACAGTGTCTGTCGCCTGCCCTGCATTTGACTTATGTGAGTCAGATCAGTGTGTTAAAAACTCTGTCTGCTTGTAGACCTAGACTTAAATAGTGAGATGGGAATTGAAAGAGTAATGAATTAGGATGGCAGGATTGTTGGTGATGTTTCCAAATTTCCACTATTGGATTACAGTGTTTTTTGAAATAAGCATTTAAAATAAATAGTTATTAAACAGGATAGCAGCTCCTCTTAAATACTCTTAATTGTCATGTGTAGGTTAGTTTTGTCTCTCTGATTTTATTGTCATCCGCCCCCCACCCCGGGATGGAGGGTGGATTTCTTTTACTCTCTTGAATCCCCACAGCTTACAACGCGTTGCTTAACATACGGTGTATGTACTTGTTGATTTTAATGTATGTGTGTTTGCATATGTGCTCAGCAACTGGGTAGAGGAGGTGGGTGTGTGATGGCAGTGTGCATTCCTTCTTATCCTTTTTTCCCTTGAGTAGCTGGAGCCTGGATGCTTTCCTTCTCGGGGGAGGAGGCCGAACGGCTGACCCTTTAACAAGTTGTCCCTCACTGAACAGGTGTCTCCCCCGCCTCTCGGAAAAGAGGGATGGTTGGATACTTAGTGACATCAGAGATCGACCAATGAGAAGTCAGGTTTCGGCAGACGAGCCAATGGGCGGTCGAGGGCGGGCCCGGTTTCCTGGGAGCCCGGCGGGCCAGGCTGGTCCTCCGGACGCAGCGGAGTCTCCGCCGCTCACGCTGCCCGCGGCAGCTCCCGCGACTCCCGGCGGCTCCAGTGGCGGCGCCGTTCCCCTGCCCGCGCTTCTCCCGGACGCACGGCGCGGGCACCTCCCGCCGCAGCGCAGTTACCCCGCCGAAGGCTCCGGCGGTGGTGCAGCTCATGCCTCCCGGCGCGGAGCGCGCAGGTGGGCCAGCCGCCGTGGGGAGATAGGCCCCCGGGGGCAGCGACGGCTGGACCATGGCCCGGAGACCCGGGGCGCCGGCCGCCTATGGGGAGGACTTCTCCTTCGTCAGCCCGCTGGTTAAATACCTGCTCTTCTTCTTCAACATGCTTTTCTGGGTGAGTCTTGGGGGTTATAGGGGCACCTGGGCTGCAGGGCACTCCCTGGAGGGTTGAGTGGGCTGCCAGCTCTGAGGAGGGGTCGTTCCCAGATGCCCGGTTCAAGGCGAACGTAGTGAGCGGCACTGTCTAGTTTTCTGGGAAAATCTCACTTTGGGGTAATTTATCCTAGGCAGGGACACCCCAGTGGCGCCTTGACTGCAGAGGGTGTTGGGGTGGAGGGAATGCAAGGGATTCGGTAAAGCTTTTATGGGTAGTCTCTCGGTTTCGGATGAGGGTCTGTGTCAGGCCAAAAATGTGGGTTTGAGCGGGAGGAGCGGGTTTTCCTGTTGGCCCAAGCAGACCCTTAATACATTTACGATTGTGGGATTTTTCAGGCCTGAGGGCTGGGAGGCCTTGCTGGCAAAGAAAAAAGAGGAAGTGGGGAACCTAGACCTTTCCTCTCCCTTCCTTCGGAGAGAATGGGTTCAGGGGCTTTCATCTCTTCCTTTTGCAGGCCTCTGCCGCCCTCCCTCCAAAGGCTGAGAAAGGACAGGAATGGCCTCCAGGTGTGGATGTTTTTCCCAGAACTCACCCAAACTTTGCCCACCTTTCTCAGGACCAGGCTCAATCCCCTGGAGTTTGATATTATTTTGCTTCTTTAGATAGACCCCATGTTGGATGGGGGGAAGTCCAGGGGTCCTTTCAAAATCTCTTGATTGGAGCTGAAAAAGTAGAAAATTTCTTGGGCTGGGGCTGCCTCGATTCCCACCCCCAGTCTGCCTTCAATTGTTGAACTTGAGTAACCTGGGCAATATGTTCACCTCTGTGGGTCTCAGTCTCCTCCTCCATAAAAATCCAACCCAGCATGATCAAGGATGCTGGAAATTCTCTGCTGGAGCTGAGAATGCAGCTGGGCCAGATCATGAAATGCTAGCTCAATCCTGTTTCATGTCTCGAGAGTCCCTGAGCCTCTCTGGGTTTGAGAACATAGGGAGATCCGTTCTGCATCCCCCCCCCCCCCCCCGCCCCCCATTCCCCAGTTTCTCTTCCAGCACCAGCAACACCAGAGCTGCTGCTGCTCTGAGTCCATTACGCTTGCCCACCTCTGCTTGAGACCTAAAGTTCAGACTTGCAGGAGGGAGGAGTCTATGTTTCCTAGGAGAAGGAGCAGACTAGGCAGCTAAGCCAGTTGCTGGAAAGGTTTCACGGGGGCCATGGTGTGAACAGACACAAAGTACATACATGCTAGCCTGTTGGGAAAAATGAGAGAAATCCCAGAGAGTGGTGATGACAGCTCACTCTCAGCCATTGTACTGGGAAAAATGAAGTTTGAACTCATAACAAATTCTCAGTTTGGCAACTGGAAAAAAAAAAATTGAAGACATCTTGTCTAGAACTCTGCATTGTATACATAAGGAAGCCAAACTATAGAGATGTTCTTTTATCCTATGTCCAAAAGGGAGTTAGTGGGCTTTACCTGGTGATTTCTCTACTGAACCACAGGGGAAGTCCTTGGTTGCTGCTGTCGGTGGGGTGTTAGCAGTATTAGTAGTTAACTGGTCAACACCAGTTTCAGCTGGTGGCCAGGGAAGAAAATCTCACCACCACTCTGTCAGTCTGGGGGATGCCCTAAGGGGAAGCCCCACACCTAAGGGCAAATTCCAGAGAACCTTCTTATATGCCCACTGAGTGTGTCAGGCCAATGACATGCCATCTTTAGAGCCAGCACTAGCATCCCAGGGACCTCAGGTCCTTGTTCTAACTTCCTCTGTCAATCATGACTTTGCCTGCAACTCTGTTGAAGCCTTTGGCACTTCACCCTTATCTGTGCACCCTAGCGACAACAGCTGGGTGCATCTGTTACACTTGCCTTCACGGTCATTTTCCTGAACTTCCCCCACTCTACCCCTTTTACTAGATATGTGACTTTGGGAGGTCATAACAAGGGAGAGAGTTTGGCTCCATAGTCTCATTTTTCTTGGTTCCAATGCTTCATTCAAGGTCAGAGGACCTGGCTAACCAAGCTGGCACCATCCCAAATTAGAGAAGGGCCCCTTCTTGGCCCTACTTGAGACTCATAAAAAGTCAGAGGCACTAGAAATAGCACACCGAAGGACAAGAGGCCCAATTTCTTTCTGGCACTAACTTACTGTGTGACCCCAAGCCAATATATGTGTGTCTCTGTCCTTAAGCTTTCTCCTCTAAAGGAGAAATTTTTTTCTGCCTCTGTGAACTGTTTAAAGAGGAATGTGTCACTCTGGGGACTGTTTTCTTTCTTCAAGACCTGTAGCTAGCTCTAAGGATGCATCTTTCTTGTGTCCTGGGACCCTTGGGACATTGACCTTCCCAAGGGACAGTATTTTTTGGCATTACTGAGTGCCACTTCTCCACCAGGTCTAGACTCATAGAGTTAATCCCACTTATGGTCAGTTGGAGATGAAGAGCTATTTCCCCAGATCAGGGGTCATTTTTCCCATCCCCCTTTAGGGACTGATTATGGTGATTTCTTTTTTTAGGTTTCTCCACCATCCTAATCAAATTTCCCTTTCCTACTCAGGAGGCACCCACGGTTGGGATTGTCAGCCAACTTCTTTTCCAGGCAGAGTGTGTGTTCTGGCCAGGCGCCGGGGAGGTGTGGATGGATGGTGTTTGCATCTGTGCCTGGGTCACATTGGGAAGGCATCATCTGGGCTCATATGCAGTGGTGACAGTGGTGACCATGATGGCAGTGGTTATCCGTGCTGCTTCTCTAGGAGCCCTGACCCTTGGGGCATTTAGAGTCTGAATCAGAAAGCTCCTGGCTCCTATGGGACCAGGACCTGTTCCTTCTGTTCATGTTTCAAATCTCAATTCCTCTTTTGCCTAGGAGTTCTGGTTTTCTTTCCAGAATTGTGCGGCTGGGTTACTGATTGTTAGGATTCCATGGCTTGGAGAATTGCTCCAGGATCACAGAAGTTATAGTTTAGTCTTTCAGTTAAGAAGTAGCTGACTTTCCTTACCTCCTTGTATTAATTAGACAGCTCTGTGCAGAGGGAATGAGGGCTTCCTTAGTGGCTCAGTTGGTAAAGAATCCACCTGTGGTGCAGGAGACTGCCTGCAATATAGGAGACCCGAGTTTGATCCCTGGGTCAGGAAGATCCCCTGGAGAAGGAAATGGCAACCCACTCCAGTATTCTTGCCTGAAGAATCCCATGGACAGAGGAGCCTGGTGAGCTCCAGTCCATGGGCTGACAAAGAGTTGGACATGACTGAACACAACCTGTCTGTCTGCAGAGGGAAGACAGTGGGCTGATATACCACGCTTTGTCAGCTTGGGCATACATTGGCAGGGGCATTTTCAGTGCTGCCCACAGCAACCATCTCCCTCCTCGCTGATCCTTTTCCCATCCAGGGCAGCAGTTGGCATGACTTTTGAGTCAGGCAAAGCCTAGAAGCTCAGCTCTCCTGCCCCTGTGTCTCAGCTGTGCCTTCCTTAGTGGCAACGCTTCAAGACGCCCCCCGGCGCCTTGTGCACGTTTGATCATCAGATCTTTTTTTTTTTAACCTGTGCTGCAATTATGTGTTTCTTTATGTCTCCCTCTCTAGGCCCCTGAGGGTAGAGACTGCCTTATTTACTTCTGGGTTCTCAGTGCCCAGCTGTGTTTGGCAGAGAGTGGGTACTTATTGAATGTTTATTGAGTGGTGAAGGAGGGATCAGAGCCTACAGGGTGGAGTCAGGATGCCCTTCCTCCCTCTCTCATGGACTGTCAGGATGCAGCACAACCTTAAGTCCTCAAGCATTCTTAATTCTTAATTGGGGTTGCATCCTGTGTTCTCTTCTGCAGTGGGCCTGGCACCCTTCCCTCAAGCCAGGTCAGAAAAAATGGCAGCCATGCCCTCCATCATCTCCCTCAAGAGCATGCCTGATTACTGCCCACAGCACATATGGACCCATCCAGGTCTTCCCTGGGCTGATCCAGGGTTCTGATGAGGTATCTCCTTCAAGAAATTCACTTTCCCACCTACTTCCACTGTATTGGAATCCCCAGGGGATTCAGAATGCCCCCCAAACCACCTGCAGCACTATCTATTGTAGTCTGGCTCAGAAGCCACGAGGAAATGATCAGGCATTGGGCCTGGCAAAAGCCCCTCCTGAGTGGCAGGGTCCCTTCCTGCCCTACCCACCCCCACCTTTACCACCATGCAAGCGTGGGCACACAATCACACACACACACAACTACCTAACATGTTAGGAGACAGAGCCCATTCCCTCCCCCATTTTTTTCCTCCTTTCCCTATAGACTAGGCAGGCTGCAATAAATGAATTATCACATGATTTTTTATAAAACAACACCACCACCACCAAGAATGAATACAGAACCACACTCTTTGTTGTCAGGTCACACACATGCCTCCTCAACTCCCTAAATAGCTCTATTTGCCTTGTACCAAGTAGAAAATCATAGACTTCAAGCAGCCTTTAAAAAGGATAAAAGAGAAGCATCTCTTAGAGTTGCGATAGCAAGCTATGTGTCAGGCTGGCGACTCCAGGTGGTGAGTCTGAGTGTTTATACCATTATGAGCCCTTGTGAACTCCCCTTCCTCGTTTATAACCTTGGAGAACCAAAACCAGCCATGGCCTAAAAGGAGCTAAAGGGTTGGCCCAGACCCTTGGAGAGGAAAGAGCTCTGTGGACTCCACTCCAGCCGAGGAAAGAGCCCTAGGGACTCCACTCCAGCTGGACAATTCCATCCTATCCAGCGGGAGAGAGCCAACAGTCAGTCCCACATGGAGAGTTGCCACCTTAGAAATCCCAGAACAGTGGTGCCAGGATGGCTGCTGAAGGACTGGTGTGTACAGATCCCAGGTAGTGAGAGAGGGGGCCCTGCTTTAGGGCTTGCAGGCTATGATTTTTTTTACTTCATCCAGAAATAAGGACAGAAAGGACTGAGAAGCGGAAGGTGCAGACCCCTCCCTCCCAACATCCTTCTGGCAGTGGGTGGAGGGGATAGTAGTTTGAGCCCCACGCAGGGAATCACTCTACTCCCAGCTGTCTCCCACTGGCACCATCAAGAGGGGGAAAGATTCATTCCAAAGAAAAGGTGAGAAAGATCCACCCAGTTCATGCTGACTAGGCTTTTTATTTTAATTTTTAACTTTTTTTTCAAGACTTTATGTGGACCATTTTTTACTAATAAAAGTGTTTACTGAATTTGTTACATTATGATTTCTGTTTTATGTTTTGGTTTTTTGGCCATAAGACATGTGAGATCTTAGCTCCCCGGCCAGGGATTGAACCCATGCCCCTTGCATTGGAAGGCAAAGTCTTAACCACTGGACTACCAGGAAAGCCCCTAGATTGGACTTTAGAATGTGGGAGGTGGACAGGCCAGGCTTCTTCTCGGGGGCTGGTTGCCCCTAGTGGTGATGCTCCCATTGGCCCTGGTTCCCAGGACTTCCCTCTGAGTCCTGCAGGGCCCTCCTGATGCTATTTTACTTCCCCTGCCTGAGCCCCGCCATTTGGAGATTACCAGCTGCTCACCCAAGACAACTGCAGGAAGCTCCTTCCGACCTCACACGAGGCCCTGAAGTGAACGCACACGCCCTGGAGCTGCTATGAGGCAGAGCAGGAGACAGCCATGTGACCAAGGTCATGAGGCTGTGGAGCCAGATGGACATACCTCCCAGTCCCACTTTAGCCACTAACTGAGTGAATTCTCCCAGTTCTGTAAAGTGAAAATCCTAACACCCTCTTGGGCTTGTGGCCATAGTGTGTATACAGTGGTTAGTCCAGTGCCTGGCCTTTTAGCCCTTGAAAAAAGGTAGCTGTTACCATCGTTGTTAGAATTGGCTCATCAAGGTCACCTGTTGGGGAAGGACTTGGAGAGCCAGGATGAGTGCTCCTCCTGACAAATGACAGGTGTGTGGGGACTCAGTTTTGGCTGGGACCAACCTTGAACCTGACTTCCTTCAGCCTCAAATGCCCGTGCTCACATTCCTGCTGTTAGCCAGAAGGTGATAATGATTAATGGTGTCATTGTATTTTATAGTTTACAGAGACGTTTCCTGTATATCATGGGAACAGGCTCCACTGTTGTCTGAGGACCTTCCCCAGGTCCACTCCTCAGAGCTTTTCACATTGCATTGGTTTTAATCCAATGGAAACGGCCTCAAGAACTAATCTGCCTGTAATTATGGACATAAGAGCCAGTAGACCTCTTGTCCAGGATCTTACCTGGGGGCCCTTCCCACTTGGTGCTGTGAATTAGTGTGCCAGGGGCTGGAATAAGGGTCTTCCTCACAACCATCAGTTCATGACTGTCTTTTCCTGATTTACAGGGAAAAAAAAGGTCAAATAATCGAGTGACTTTTCTCTGTTTTCTGTTATCTCCCATCTTCTTTCCAAGACCACAGCTGCTTATCTGCCGTCAAGGGCACAGAGAAGAGGACATGTAGCAGCAAGGCTTCTGGAAAACTAGGAAACTATTTAGAGTATTGCCATACTGTTTTATGAGATGCTGAGACATGTGGCTAACAGTCAAATCATCTGTTAGTAAAATTATTCCTTATTTCTAGGATAGAAATTAGTATGTCATGTTCCCTCTCGTGACACACTGGGAAGGACACATTATCTGTGTTAATACTCCTGTCAAAAGTGCATCATCTGGATCAGATTGGGAAGAAACAATCCAACATCCAAACTGAGGGACGTTAAGCCAAACCACTGGCCTGGACTTACCAAAAAAAAAAAAAAAAACAGTATCAAAAGGAAGCATATCAGAACATGTATTGGCAATGATGTGGAGAAATTGGAATCCTGTACATTGCTGGTGGGAATGTGAAATGGTGCAGCTACTGTGGCAAAAACTTGGTAGCACCTCAAAAAATTAAACATAAAATTACCCTATGACCTGGCAATTGCACTCCAGGGTCTATACCCAAAAGAACAGCAAACAGGAGGTACTCAAACAAAAACTTGTACATGGATATTCATGGCAACACTATTCACAGTAGCCAAAAGGTGGAAACAACCCACATGTCCATCAGCGGATGAATGGAAAAACTAACTGGGTTCCATCCATACAGTGGGATATTACTAGGCCTTAAAAGGTAATGAAGTCCTGATACATGCTACAACACTGATGAACCTTGGAAACATTAGAGGATAGACACCAAGAGCCACATATTATATGATTCCATTTATAGAAAATGTGCAGAATAGGCAAATCCATAGAGATAGAAAGCAGACCTGTGGTTGCCAAGGGTTGGAGGAGTGGAGGGAGTGGGGAGTGACCATTTAATGGGTACAGGAGTTGTATCTGGGGTGAAGAAACTGTCCTGGAGCCTGATAATGGTGGTGGTTGCCTAGCAATATGCATGTATTTATGGCCACTGAACTGCACCCTTTAAAATGGTTAATTTTGTGGTATACGTACTTTACCACGATTTTTTAAGTCAGTGTCTTGAGAAACCAAATACAAAGAAAAGAAAAAAAGCTGTGAAACTGTCCCAAGCTAAAGGAGACCTGATGCATGAATCACTAAATGCATGGTCCTTGACTGGAAGCTGAATCAGGAAAAAAGGGGGGGAAAGCAGTTATAAAAGACATTATTGGGATAATTGGGCAAAGTTAAATATGAATATAAATTAGATAGCAGTAGTACCATATTAAAGCTTCAAAAAGAATCTAATACATCAAGATTGCATTCGGTATACCAAGAGAGCACTGTAGCTTCTCAGTGTCCTGTCACCCGAACATTTTTAAGTTCTACTGCCATTTCTTGGTGTAAGGAGAAAACACCCTGATTAAAGGTTGTAAAACTGTAGGCAAGTGAATCCCAGTTTAAGAAAATATGATATTACAAAGTGTGGACTTACATGACTAACAAATTGAGAGTGACTTTTTTTTTAATAGATTTCAATTTTTAGAACAGTGTTAGTTTTATAGGAACTTTGAGAAGATGGTACAGAGAGTTCCCATATACCCCACATCCAGTGTCTCTTGTTTATTAACATCTTACATGAGTATGATGCTGCTTCCCAGGTGGCACAGTGGTCAAGGATCTGCCTGCCAACACAGGAGACTCAAGAGACACAGGTTTGATCCCTGGGTCAAGAAGATCTCCCAGAGTAGGAAATGACAACCCATTCCAGTGTTCTTGCCTAGAAAATCCCATGGACAGAGGAGCCTGGTCAGCTACAGTCCATGGGGTTGGTTGCAAAGAGTCAGACACAACTGAGCAACTGAGCACACACAGGAAAAATCTGGAATGAACTTTTCAGCCAACCTGATACATTTATTACATTAAGGTCCATGCTTTATTCAGCTTCCCTTAGTTTTTACTTAATGCCCTTTTTGTGTTCTAGGATCCCATCCAGGATACCAAATTTCATTTATTGTCATGTCTCCTTAGGTTTTTGTTGGCTGTGGCAGTGTCTCAGAATTTCCTTGTTTTTGAAGCCTTTGACAGTTTGGAGGAGTACTGGTCATCTTGTCCCTCTACTGGAACTTGCCTATGTTTTCTTATAATTATACTGGGGTTATGGGTTTGGGGAAGGAAGACCACGGAAGGGAAGTGCCATTTCACATAATCTCATATATCAATGACCTCTGCTGATGTTGACTTTGATCATCTGGCTGAGAGAGTTAGGCTTCTCCACTGTAAAGTTAGTTTTTTCCCCACCCTTTCCAGTCTGTTCCCTTTGGAAACAAGTTACTGGGTGCAGCCCACACTTGGAAGTGGGGAATTGTGTTCCACCTCACTGACACTGCAGTGAGTGATAGTCGCTCAGTCATATGTAACTCTGTGTGACCCCATGGACTGTAGCCCACCAGGCTCCTCTGTCCATGGGATTTCCCAGGCAAGGATACTGGATGGGTTGCCATGCCCTTCTCCAGATGCTGTAGTACCTCCATAAAATATTTGGAATTCTGTGTGAGAGATTTGTCTTTTCTCCCATTTATTAAGTCATTTATATCAGTATGGACTCATGGATATTTATTTTATATTTGGGGTAACAATTCCATACCTTTTTATTTTGATATCTCTTTGGCACGGCCACACCAATGTGGGGTTTTGTTTTTTATTTTTGAGCGTTTCCTTACCTTCTGGCACCACAAGATGCTCCAGACTTACCTATTTCCTGCCCCAGTCCTAGGATCAGCCATTTCTCCAAGGAGCCCAGCAGATGGCTATTTTCATTATAAGGTGATTACTCACCTTACATAAGGATAAAGGTACTGGTGCGGGCAAATTATTTTATATAATTTGATGGACAACTCTTCAGGAACATGCCTTTGGCTGGACTCAGCTATTTTAAAAACTGTGTCTAGCATTTGAAAGTTTCCAGTGAGGCTTCATTCTAGCCAGAATATGAAAAGCTATTCTAAGAAGAGAAGTGTCTTTATCTCCATTCTCATCGTGAAAGGAGGTCACTGGTGATATTGTGGGATGTCACAAGGATTCTGTAGCAAAGACTGATATGGTGTAGACGGTACCCAACTGAGACTGGAAATGAGGTTTAGTCCGGATGTTGCCACTGCACCCATGTGCATTTGGTCAAATATCACTTTGCTCTTTTGGCCTCATCTATTAAAAAAAAAAAAAAGTGAGTGGCTGGGCTCATTCCTAAGGTTCTATTCAGCTCGAAAATGCTAAGCTAATAACAGCAGTACTCACTTTGGAATGGCAGCAGCTCTGAGGAATTCAGGGTGGGAGATGTGGTCAGGAATAGAAGTGTCAAAGAGCAAGCTGTGACTTCAGGATAAAGGGGCAAATCAATGACAGAAATGCAGAATTTCAGAGGTAGCTAGTGAGCTTCCAAGTAAGCAGGATCATTAATGATCATATTAAGTGTTCATGATCATATTAATGTGTTAACTTTCTTTTTCACATAACGAGCACCTGCTGCTCTAGATCCCTGGTCAAGTGTGCTTGAGGCTGGTGGTTCTCAAACTTGGCTGCATGTTGGAACCACTTGGAATGCATTCAGGAACACTGTGACCTGGGTTCCAATGCCAGAGATTCTGACATACTTGGTTTGGGGTGTAGCCTAGGCATCAGGGGTTTTGAAGTTCTCCTCCACGCCACCCCCCCCCATTCTAATGGCAGCCAACCTCAAAAAGCACTGCCTTAGGCGCTCCTGCCCTGTCCCACATGACAGATATGTCTCCTTAAGGGCAGGGACCACATCTTGCTCATCTCTGCAGTCCTCAGAATGTCTCCTGCATAACAGCTGATGAATTGGATTTGGAGAGTGTATTTGTTTCCTATTCCTGCTGTTAACAAATTGCCACAAACTGAATGGTTTAATATAACACAAATTAGTTTTCTTATAGTTCTGGAGGCCAGAAGTCCCAAACAGGTCTCACTGAGCTGAAATCAAGACGTCAGCAGGCATGATTCCCTCTGGAGGCCTTAAGGAAGAATCTAGTTCCTTGCCTTCTCCAGCTTTTAGAGGCTGTTCGCGGTCCTCGGCTTATGACACACACTTCAGCCCCTGCTTCCGCTCTCATACACATCTCCTCCTCTACTCTGACCCTCTTGCCTCCTTCTTATAAGGTCCCTTGTGATTATTTTGGGCCAACTGGGATAATCTCCCCATCATAAGGTCCTTAAGTGAATCACATTTGCACAGCCCCGCCAGCCATGTAAGGTAACATTTTCACGGGTTCTGGGAATTAGGACAGGACATCTTTGCAGGGACACTATTCTACCTACCACAGATAGAGACAGAGCAACTGCTACAATTACAAGCCCACCCATGGAATGAAGTTACCATGGGACACGTGGCGTCTCTTTACTTTCCCTTTCTTGTTTTAGTTGTGTGGGGATTTAATCAGAGACCGTCTTTGTGAAAAGTTTTACACCCCAGTGAAAATTTAACATGTGAAAAAACAGCGAGGAGCCTGTTTAACTAAAGAGCAGATACGTATTTTTAAATGACTCAGTAAAGTGATATTCAGAACCAGAATTGGCTGTGGTGAGTTTTAAAGGGTAGACAGAGATGCCTGATCACTCTGGCAAAGGGCTTGTGTCTCTGGGATGGCAGGATGACCGGGATCTCTGTTGTGGGTTTTCCTCACCTCCCACCCACTGCCCCTTGCTCCCTAAGCCTGGCTGTGCTGTGGGACAAGAAGCCAGCTGGCACCTCCAGCCCCTCCCACAGCTCTCTGCAAGCAGCTCCCTCGCTCCTGGACACAGAGTGTGAGGGCCAGCACATAACACATGGGGTCCCGAGGCAGAGGTGATGCCAAACAATTGGGGACCAAAGAGAAGGATCCTAAAAAGACATGGTTTTAGACAAGGTTTTCCCATTTTCTGCTGAATGCACCAGCTGGTACAATTCAACAAAGAAAATATCTCTCTACCAAGGGCCTAGTCTGACCTGTTGACCTGCTGCTGGGGCTCAACTCCCTTCTCCCACCAAAGCCCCAAGATGTTTCTTTCTTCTGTGCTGCAGGACAGCGGAATCCAGCCAGCCCTGTCCTTCCCCACTGAACTGGTCAAGTTCCTGCTGAGAACTCCCTCCAACCAGAGCGTGGCCCCAGCTATTGCCATGGTGACAGCCAGCTGCTGCTTAGCACCAGCCTGGGGTCTGGGCACAAAGGAAGGGTGCGCACCCTGGGTCACCCTGCACTCCTGGAGGCCTGCGGCGAGGGCACAGAGAAGGCCCCTTTAGGGAGCCCTGGTGGTCTTTGATGGGTTTGTTTTCTCAGAGAGAAGCCAGGAAGTTTGAAAGGTCTAAATGTCTCTGTTTCCTCACCCTGGAATCAGACTTTATAAAGTTTCCTTTGTAAGGTAGTTCTGCTATTTCACACCAACGCATTCATGTGCAAGCATTCTTTCACTCTGGTTTGCACTTTCATTCTTACATTTGACACCACATTGACCTCCAAGAGGGTTAGAGAGCTGGGAGCATCTACTCAGGCCTGCTTCAGCTTGAAGACCTTCCCTTTGAAGTAGCTGGATTTAAATTCAGAAATTCACAGTTTCAATGTGACCCTGGGCAAGTTAACCATTAGTAATGATTTGTTGTTAGTTGCTAAGTCATGTCTGACTCTTTTGTGACCCCATGGACTGCAGCCCACCAGGCTCCTCTGTCCACTGAATTTCCTAGGCAAGAATACTGGAGTGGGTTGCCATTTCCTTCTCCAAGGGATCTTCCCAGCACAAGGATCAAACCCTCACATCTCCTGCTTGGCAGGCAGATTCTTTACCACTGAGCCACCTGGGAAGCCCCAATTAGTAATGATAGATAATATTTATTACTAGGCATTTTGCTAAATGCTTTCCATGCATTCTTTTGTTTCATCTCCACAGTAATCTTATTAGATATAGTTATTTTAAATTCCCATCTTCAGGACTTCCCTGATGGTCTAGTGCTTAAGAATCCACCTGCCAACGCAGAGGACACGGGTTTGATCCCTGGTCCAGGAAGATTCCACATGCTTCAGGGCAACTAAGCCTGTGTGCCACAACTACTTAGCCCTCTCTCTAGAGCCTGAGAGCCACAACTACGGAGACTGTGTGCCTAGAGCCTGTGCTCTGCAACAAGAAAAGCCACTGCAGTGAGAAGCCCACACACCATAACAAAGAGTAGCCTCCACTCGCTGCAACTAGAGAAAAGCCCACACAGCAACAAAGACCCAACACAGCCAAAAAGAACAATGGCAACAAAAAACAAAAAACTCCCCAGATGCAGGAACTGAAGTTCAGAGAGTTGTCCAGCATGGGCTCAGATTCACCTCACTCTGCAGCCCGTGTTCCTAATTGCTGTTCTGTATTAACCTTGCATTGCCTTAACTTCCTCATCTGTAAGATGGGGAGAATAGCTGCCTCACCAGATAACTGTTGCAAGAATTAAATGTGATCATCCTGATACAGGCTTTTCATGGAGGTAATGCCCTTCCAGATTCTATCAACAGTATCACTGGGGAGAAAAAAGATGCTCATTTCTGGTCCAGAAAGAGTCGTCATCCTCCTCCTCTCCTCCAAGGGTACTCATGGCTCTCAGGGCTCCCCAGTTTCCAAAACCTCAGAGTGTGGCTCCTTCCCTGTCTCCACAGGTGATTTCCATGGTGATGGTGGCTGTGGGCGTCTACGCTCGGCTGATGAAGCACGCAGGTGAGCTACAGTTCCTGTCCATCTCCCCATGACTCTTGCCTGCCCCTTTCTCCTCTGCCTCTTTCAGCCCTGGCCCTTCAGCCCTCCTCCCCACAGACGCTATGGAGCCATGGGGGGCAGTCACCCTCTAGCCAAATCCTGGTGGCTTACTCTGCCTGGCCACCCAAGCCAGTTTACCTGGATTTCCCTGAGCTCTCTCGAATCTTCTGAGATCCGCCTGCATTTTAGGCTTAGGGCATATCTAGGGAAGAAGGTAGGCTTCTGGGTGCAAAGACTAACGAGAGGCTTCAGCCCTCCCTTCGCTCTGTTCCGGAGAAACTCAACCTCCATTCCTGTTCCTCTACACGAAGTCTCCAGGAAACAGAATCTGCAAAAGCCAGCAAGCCTAATGCCATTCTAATTCTTTTCTGGAGCGAAAGTGGTTCCTCCTCTCTTAAGCCTGGGAATAAAGGCTGTTACTTTGTTAGTTCCTCAAATGAAAGGCCACAGACTGTTCTGGGCCTTTGGTGTTCTCCCCATGGGAGGGCAGTACTGCTCCCTGTAGCCTTTACCTAGCCACTCTGGAGAGTCCCGCCAGGGGATGAGGACAGTTCTGGGGGCGCCCCACCCTACGCCTGGTACCCTACTCAGTGGGCACCAGCTCAGACTGAGAGACAGCCCCTCCCCCAGAGGCGGCGCTGGCCTGCCTGGCTGTGGACCCGGCCATCCTGCTGATCGTGGTGGGCGTCCTCATGTTCCTGCTCACCTTCTGCGGCTGCATCGGCTCTCTCCGTGAGAACATCTGCCTCCTGCAGACGGTGAGTGGTCAGGGGCGACCTCCTGGGAAGGCCCGGGCGCCTCCTCCCTGTGCTTCTCCTTCCTGAAACCTTTCAGTTTCTTTTGTCCCTTGCTGCCCCCAAGGTCTGTGCTGTCCCCTCCTCCCTGTAGAGCTCAGCCCAGGGAACCCAGCAAGGGCGACCACCCCAGGACAGCATCCCAGAGGCAGCTGCCTTTACTGTGTGTGTGTGGGGCAGGGGGCGGTGTCTGGGAGAAGTGGCCTGTGGCCCCCCAGTCCTCCCTGTGGCCCTGGGAAACTCCTGCCCAGCGCAGTAATAGACTGTCTCCTCTTCCCACCTGCTCCCCCACAGTTCTCCCTCTGTCTCACCATCGTGTTCCTGCTACAGCTGGCAGCTGGGGTCCTGGGCTTCGTCTTCTCAGACAAGGTAACTCTGGGAGTCACAGGGCCTACGCAGATGTGAACCAGAGGGAGGAAGGGAAGGTTCCTGCCTGTGCTCAGCCTGACTAATTAACCACAGTGGTCCTTCCCCTGAGGAGCATTAGCCTTTGAAAGATTGTCCTTAGGGATGAATGAATGCTCTTTAAAGTCACCATATTTAAAGAGGATTTCAAGATTGTAAGGTGTTTTCCTCTGACAGCCTGAGAGGCCAACAGGGAAATAAATTCTATGAACCCAAAGTTAAAATACTCTGCAAACTTTAATGGCAAATGATTGAGTAAAATTCAGTTATCAAGTGGATCACAGACAACATGAAGAGCCTATTATTTCTTTTAAAAATTATTTATTGGGATAAACAAAAGTAAAAAAAAGGGGAAGTAAACAAGACTTTATTTATTTATTTTGGTGTAGAACATTTATTTATTTATTCCATGGAACACTCAAAGTTTAGATCAGTGGGAATTTTAATCAGAGTATTGTACATTTTCTTCCCACATATATCACTTTATATTAGGAAATGACATTGTGATCCATTTCACTACAATATTACAAAATATTTACAAGAAAATATTAAAAATAACTCAAACATGAAAGGCAAGATGGGGGTGAAATAGACTTTAAACAGCTCTCACCATATCTGGAAGCGGTCAGCCATTCAGTGGCAGCCCTTTTAATTAAAAACCATACTTTCTTTCCAAAAGGGCAGATGATTGCCAGGGGCAGAGTACAGGACTGTGGATAAGAAATTTTGAGAAAAGTAATGAAGCAGGGAGGAAGAGAGCATGCTTAAACTATGAAATTGAGAGCCACTGAGTCAATTCAGAATGTCCTAGTCCTTCTGGCTTAATAAAATCCTAAAAATGATACAGAGAAAAGATCTGTACTCAAAAACATTTGAGTCTAAAGAGATGCAATTCTCTTATGGCCACTAGAGGTCAGTGTATTAGCTCAGTTAGTCGTTTTCTACTAAAAAACAATCCACCCCCTCAACACACACACAAACTAGTTTCACTGCTTTACATCAGTCAAGTATTTTGTGTAATAGTACTCAGAGACAGATAAATATTGACTTATCTTGAAATGTGGCTCTAAGACATGGCAACAGTAGATCAGCATTTTTCTTGCCCACAGGTACCTGGGAGCCCAGGGATGCATGGGCTTCGGAACTGGCCCTCTTCCCTGCTAGGACTTGGTTCTGACTTCAGGGTTAACTTAAAGAAAGAAAGATGAGCACCGTCTATTGCTGTTTCTGCAGGGGAGCACGTTAAGGGCTAGTCCTGTGTTCTGATTCCCTCCTCATGTTTCTGGCAGGTGCGGGGCAAAGTGAGTGAGATTATCAATAATGCCATCGTGCACTACCGAGATGACTTGGACCTTCAGAACCTCATAGATTTTGGCCAGAAGGAGGTATGGGTTGAGGAGCCGGGGTGATCATATAGTGGTCTGGGAAGCTATGGGTAAAAGTTAATGCCATCCCAAGAGACAACTCACCCTCAAGGTCTGTGGGCTTTTTCATTACCTGATAAGTAATGGATTCTGGGAAAGGGTTTGGCAAAAAAGCCACACATAACTTTAAAAGTACTTTTATAGGCACAGAACAGTATATATAGTAACCTACCAATTGTGTAAAAGAAAAGAGGAAAGAATATATATTCATATTTTACAAAAGGAATCTGGAAGGATATAAAAGAAACCATTATAAATGGCTACTCATGGGAGGGAACTGGCAAATTTTTTTAGTATCACCAATGAGAAAGTTAAATTTTTTAAATTGTGGTAAAATATACATAATATCAAATTTACCATTTTAAGTATACAGATCTGTAGCATTAAGTACATTCACACTGTTGTATAGCCATCATCACTATCCATCTCCAAAACTTTCTTCCCAAACTGAAACTCCATACCCATTAAACACTAACTCTCCATTTCCCCACTCCTCCTAACAACCACCATTCTATTTTCTGTCTCTATGAAATTCTGTCTCAATGAATACTGTGTTTGTCCTTTTGTGACTGGCTTGTTTCACTTAGCATGTCCTCAGGGTTCATCTATGTTGTGGGTTGTTCCAAAATTTCCTTGCTTTATAAGGCTGAATAATATTCCATCATATGTATATACCACACTTCGTTAATCCATTTGTCTTTTGGTGCACACTTTGGGTCACTTCTGTATTTTGGCTCTTGTGAATAATGCTGCTGTGAGTCAGAAGTTATATTTGAAACAAAAGTGCTTTTGAGAGTAGTGCTGAGTTTGCCTTCACTTGGTGTAACACCCTTAACTTGGATCCTATTTGCTTTCATGGTGTAATTATGGGCCCACAACATTGAAGAGTTCCCTCCTGTGCTTTCTCTACATTAAGACAAATGTTTGTAGCACTGATCCTTTGATTATTTCAGCCAGTATTTGGGGAACATATCCTTTTGCCAGGCTCTATGCTTCCTTGGTGACTCAGTAGTAGAGAATCTGCCTGCCAATGCAGGAGACATGGGTTTGATCCCTGGGTTGGGAAGATCCCCGAAGAAGGAAATGGCAACCCACTCTAGTATTCTTGCCTGGAAAATCCCATGGATGGAGGAGCCTGGCAGGCTACAGTCCATGGGGTCACAAAGAATCAGACACAACTTAGCAACTAAACAACAAATGCTATGCAAGACTGCAAAACCAGAAACTGCCCTCAAGGAGCTGATAGTTGAGTGTGTAAAACAAAATATATACACAAGAAGTTATAACAAAACACATAAAGTAACAGAAATTAAGAAGAGATAACTTCTTCAGGTGAAAGTCACTGAGAAGCTTGAGCTCAAAGTTTTAAGGCTGTGTTTAAACACAGCTTGAACTTACAAGTAGAAGCTTGCCATAGACTTCTGGTTGCTTTGAGAGTTCCCTGTGTCACCTCAGTGTAAGGGGTGGGTGATTTTTAACCCCTGTGATGTGCTCTGTTGCAGTTCAGCTGCTGTGGAGGGATTTCCTACAAGGACTGGTCCCTGAACATGTACTTCAACTGTTCAGAAGACAACCCCAGCCGTGAGCGCTGTTCTGTGCCTTACTCCTGTTGCTTGCCTACCCCCAACCAGGTGAGCACACGTCCCACCTCATTTCCTCCCACAGTGATCTGAGTTACTTTCTGATTAGGGCAGCTGCCATTGGGAATCTCCATCCCCTAGCTCAGCCAGTCAGTTCTGCAGAGCAGCGGTCAGATGTTTTTTTTCACTCCAATCTGATGGCTCTGTCAGTCTTTCACTTCTATCGCCCACTTGGCGGCCCAGAAGACCCAGGTCTCTAAAGCACGGAGAACTGGACTCAGACCTCCAGAGGAAGGAAAGTCTGCATTTAGCAACTTCCAACCTAGCATCCTCCACATATATTCTATAACAATTTAGGAGTTTAGGAAGAGTGGGAGGCCCATCAGCTAGGGCCCCAAAGAAAAAGTTTTAGGAATGCAAGTCCCACTTGGCTTTTGAACTCTCTCCCCAGGCAGTGATCAACACCATGTGTGGCCAAGGTATGCAGGCCCTTGACTACCTAGAAGCTAGTAAAGTCATCTACACCAATGGCTGTATTGACAGATTGGTCAACTGGATACATAGCAACCTCTTCGTACTTGGTGGTGTGGCACTGGGCCTGGCCATCCCCCAGGTAACTTACTGCGGTTCCACAATTCTGTAAAGACTCCTTTAGTTTGGGGGAGGGCACCTGGGACTCAGCTAGGGTGTCAGGCACTAACACTGCTGAAAGGCAGGTGCTGACTGCACTGGGAAGATTGAGTCAGAGAAAACAAGGCCATCACTCATGGCTGAGGACCCAATTCTTTCTTACCTTTTCCAGCTGGTGGGAATCCTGCTGTCCATGATCCTCGTGAGTCAGATCAAAGATCAGATCAAACTACAGCTCTACAATCAGCAGCACCGGGCGGACCCCTGGTACTGAAGATCCATCCTGCACCTCCTCTGTAGGGCAACAGGCGAGCCTGATCAGCCAACAGCAGTGGTTACAGCTGCCGGCACCCAGTGGAGACTGGATTCCAGCCCTGCAAGCCACAGACCAGTGGGAGGAAGCAAACTCCAGGCAGCAGAAAGCAGGGTGCACAGGTGGCTCTAGTCTGAGAAGGATGTGCCTCCTCTCCTCATCCCAGCTCTCAGCATTATTATTCTGTATTCTCTCTAACCTCAATCATTTGGGTTTATGTTTTTGTTTTGTCTGAGACAGATGCTTGAGCAACAGCAGTTGCACAGAGTTGCGGGGGCACTGGGCTTTTCACCAAGCCATGACAACTTGACGGCCCTACTAGGGCTGCTACTGAGCTTGACCAACATACTCAGATTCTTGCTGTTGCCAGCGAGCCCTGCCTGGAGTCCAGTTGGCATGATACCAGCTCCAGAAGGGACTGGGGCGGAGCAGGCAATGAGCCTGGGGGTCGACTGGGGACAGCAGTCTGTATTGGGTAGGAGTGGAAGGCGATGTGTTTACTAACTGCCTGTCCTGCCACCCTCCCAGGTAGTCAGAGTGAGCTACATCCTGCCCCTCCCTCATTTCCATGGAAACGTGGCAGCAAGGGCAAGGGGTACAACAGCAACGAAATTCATCTCTTCTCCTTTCCCTTAAAAAATGTTTGGAACCATAGTCTATATTCTGCAGCCAGCAGAGGTGGGACTGAGCCATAGGCGCCCTTGAATCCCACCCTGTATGGCCCTCCCTGCCCAGTAAGTGGATTTTCTTTCTAAACATTGGCAGTGTGCAGAGAAAGAGAAATTAACACCCGCCCACCACCGCCATTCCTCTGCAGCAAAGCTCAGTGTAAGCAGGGATCTTGCTGGGGCTGGGGGAGCCAGAAATGGCAATAAAAGTTTGTTGACCTGGACCAGGCTGGACTCTGAATTTTCCATTCTGGCAACCAGAAGTTGGGGCGGGGGGGCGGTAGAAGGGCCCAGCCATAGGGGGGTGGGGTGCGGGATAGAAGAGGGAGGCCTCCCTTCAGGAGGGGACGCGACAGTCTCCTAAACGCTACTGTACTTCGCCCGCCCCATAACCCACCCCGCCTCCCTCCAGCAGATGCGTTACTCCCCTCCCACAACTTCGTCCTCCCCGGTTTAAATTAGATGGAGAGATTCCTAATTCGGATCTGGGAACAGCGTAATTTTATCCCCAAACGCGACGTTAATTTTTTTTTTTCCGGAACCAAAATAAATTAATTTGCTACCCAAAACTTTCCAGATGGGTTAGGTCAGTAAATCTCAGTCCAGCCCTCTCGCTGGGAAGGGAGGGGCGGAGCAATGAGGAGCAAGAAGGCCATCTCTTCACTCCCAGTCCCGACCCTCTAGCCCTCTCTTCCATCTTTATCTGAAGGAGCTGGGTGCCGCGGCCCATCAGGCTTTAGGGAAAACCTAGGGGGAAAAAAAAAAATCTTCCATCCGGGCGTGGGGTTTCCTCGCGCGGAGAGGAGCTTGAGAGCCAGGCGGGCAGGGAGGCCAGGCTGGAGCGTCGGGGGGCGGGGCCGGGGCGGGGCCGCGCGGCGCCGTGGGTGGTCCCCGCCCCCGCGGCGGCTCGGCGGGCGCCTAGGCCCCCCGGCCTCGTGGAGAGTGTAGGGCTGCGCGGGAGGGTTTGGGTGTGGGCCTGCGTGACCCCATTACCCGGTGAGTGTCCCCCAAGTCTCCTCGCCACGCTCTGCGGTCGGGGGGCTCACGCTAGGGCCTTGGCCTGTCTGGGAAAGGTGGGAGAAGCCGTCCCGCGCTGGGCAGCATCGCGAGTTGTCTCCCCGCCCCCAGTTTCCCCTAAGCCAGCCTTCTGCTCCTGGGAGGGCGCCTTTCCAGCCGCCGCCTGGGGCCCCAGCCAATGTTTAGCTCCAGCTAGTAACAGAACGGAAAGAAAAAATAAAAATCTTTTTTTTTTTTTTTTTTTAAGTAAGGGCCTTTTATTCTGGGAGAGAAGAGTTAAAAAAAAAAAAAAAAAAAACACCACGCTGTGATAGAGCCAGAAGGAGGCATTTTATACTTTTGGTGATGCGGATCCAGAAGTCCGCGTTTGAAGCTGGGGTGACGCACCTTCCTGGTTCACAGATTTTGAGGAGCTACCTGGTAGGAGGCAGTTTAGAGCCTCTTGGAGGAAACCACCAGGAACGCTGGTCTGCAGAACCAGGATTCAAATCCAAATTTCTTGAACCCCGAACTACTTAAGTCTTTACTGTCTCTCATTATCTAGCCTTCAATTTCCGACAGAGGACCAGGGCTTATAACACCCTGAGCATTAAATGTGCAGGAGCTTATAGTGCAATTCAGTATTTGTATCTAGATACCTTTCTCAGTGTCTTTTTAGCTTTCTTTCTCTTTGGTCTGATGCTGGGAGAGAAAATGCCTCAATTTTTTTTTTAAGGTTTCTCATCATTATTTCACATTTCAACTCAATTTGCTTCCTGAATTTCTATCAGTTTAATAACCCTAGCCTCAAGCATGTGGGGTTAACACGACTGTCTAATTGTTCAGTTGCTAAATCTTGTCCAACTCTTTGCCACCCCGGGAACTGCAGCACACCAGGCTCCTCGGTCTCCAAGAGTTTGCTCACATTCATGTCCATTGAGTCAGTGATGCTGTTTAACTCATCCCCTGCCTCCACCTCCTCCTTTTGTCTTCAATCTTTCCCAGCATCAGAGCCTTTCCAATGAGTCAAATCAGGTGGCAGAAGTATTGGAGCTTCAGCATCAGTCGTTTCAATGAATATTCAGGATTGATTTCCTTTAGAATTGACTGGTTTGATCTTCTTGCAGTCCAAGGGACTCTCTAAGAGTCTTCTCCAGCACCACAGTTCAAAAGCATCAATTCTTCGGCTCTCAGCCTTTCTTATGGTCCAGCTCTCACATCTGTACATGACTGCTGGAAAAACCATAAGTTTCACTATATTGACCTTTGTTGGCAAAGTGATATCTGTGCTTTTTAACATGCTGTCTGGTTTTGTTATAGTTTGAATAACTAGCAAAGCTAGGCTTCAAAGGTGAGTGAATGGAAGAAGATTGCTGGAGCAATGGAAATCAGGCTGGATGGGCAGAAGTGGAGAGAAAGACCCACCCAAATTATCCAGATCATCTCTCATCTTAATTTCTTATTCTCTCATCTTATTCTTAATTTAACAATATCTATAAAGTCCCTTTTACCATTATATATACAGACGTTCTTGGAATTAGGCATGGACATTTTGGGGTGGCCATTATTCAATTTGTCACATCCCCTTCCCACTACATGCACGACTTAAAGGTGGAGGAAATGTAGGAATGAACTGTTGTTGAATATTGGCAAGAGTTTGACATAGGTGTTGTCTGGCCTTCACCTAATTAGTTACCTAACATTTATTGTGTGCTTGCTGTGTGTTAGGTACATAGCTATTACAAAATTTGATGGGTGAATACTTAACTGTTTCCTAACTTGCTCCCATCCCAAAGACCAGATTTGTTAACAGGGCCAGGGCCCAGTTTCAAAAAAAGGGCAACAGCACAGCTGTTCAGAGAGAGTTCTTCTGGTTCATTATTCTAAAAAGGTCAAGAACATTTTGTAAACCCATGCCCCCCACCCATCCCCCCAAAACATTAAGAGTAATTAGATATTCCAAATTGCCATAGATAAAACACTCAGAGAGGGGTAACCACATTGTAGAACTGAGGTTGGAAGTCAAGCTGTAGTGTTTCCTCACTACCATACCAGGAACTTGGTCAATCACATGAATGGAATAGCATAGAGATTTCAGAAATGTTTTTAATCTTCCGTACTCACTGACTAATCAAGAAGAAGTCACACAATGATGAGAGGAAGGGGTCATCCCTATTAAAAGTTGTCAGGACACATGGATTACATTATGGAAGAGAAGTCACTTCAATTCTTATCTCACATCATACACTGCAATTCATTCCAGAGGGTAAAAGAATATTTTAAAGCAAAACAAACAATGAGAATGAAAATCAGAATGTCCTAGCAGTCGAGAACTAGAGTGGACAGCTTTTTGTGCCTCGGCCAAGCTCACAAGGATTCTTCCCTCTTTGGAAACTGGCCCCCCTACCCCCAAGCCATAGGGGTGAGTCTTGAGAAGCTGTGTTTGTACTGTAAGACTTGGTCTCCTGGACAGAACTGACTGGATCAAGCTTGGGCACTGTGTTAGTATTCTAGGACTGCTATAACAAAGTATAGTTGACCCTTGAACAATGTAGGGGTTAGGGCACCAACACCCTTTATAGTTGAAAACCCCCAGTGAACTTTATGGTCAGCCTTCTGGAGCCACAATTCCACATCTATGAATTCAATCAACCCTGATCATATGGTACTGTAGGAAGCATCTACTGAACAAAATCCATGTATAAGTGGACCAGTGCAGTTCAAACCCATGTTGTTCAAGAGTCAACTGTACCACAAACTGGGTAGCTTTAGCAGAACTTATTGTCCCATAGTTCTGAGAGCCAGAGTTCTGAGACCCTGTTGGCAGGGTCGTGCTCCCTCTGGCCTCTAGGAGAGGATTCTTCCTCACTTGCATCTTCCAACTGCTGATAGCCCTAGGCATTCCTTGGCTTGTGGCAGCATAACTGCAACCCCTGCCTCATCTTTACATGGTGCTCTTCCTTCTGAGTCTGTGTTCCAATTTCTTCTTGTAAAGACACCAGTTATATTGGGATAAGGGCCCACCCGACTCCAGTATGACCTCATCTTAATTACCTCTGCAGCCACCCTATATCCAAATAAGGCCACATTCTGCAGTACTGGAGGGGTAAGGATCCAACATATCTTTTGAGGGGAACACAATTTGACTCACAACAGGCCTGTAGCCTAAACTGTGCCAGAGTTCCTTCCCTCTGCAGGACTTTGGAACTGAAAATGAGATTCTGGTCACAGCCCGGGATGACTGGTCTGGTGGAGAAAGAGGAGACAAAAGGAATCTGAGACTCAGCTTCTCAACACCTTATGGACTGAGTAACAGAGAAAGTCTCTTTGCAGAAAGAGCAGAATGAAACAGATTGGGGGTGGGGCAGAGAAAGGGGGGCAGAGGAAGGATCCTCCTGGAAGCAGCTTTCACTGTGGTCCTACCATGTTTCTGCAGCTCCACAGCTGTCCTGTCTTGGATTCCTGGAGACACTCTGTATACTCACAGAAAAGCCTGCTTTATTTGCTTAAGGAAGTTCAACTGGATTTCTGTTGCTTACAAGCAAAGCTAATAGAAAAGCTATAATCACAGTAAGATGCTGTATCAGTTTTTGGTTGCTGCTATATAACAACTCTCCACAAACGTAGTGCATAAAACAACACATGCTTTTTACCATACAGTTCTGTAGGTCAGAATCTGCTATGGGTCTCCCCAGGCCAAAATCAAGGTGCTGGCAAGGGCTGCATTTCTTCTGGAGGTTCCAAGGGAGAATCTCTTCCCTTGCCTTTTCCAGCTTCTCTAAGTCCACTTCTTCCATTGTCAAAGCCAGTAACAGCAAATCAAGTCATTCTCACCAGTCTCTCTCGTTTTCTGTAGTTGGGGAAGGTTCTCTGCTTTTAAGAACCCATGTGAATAGACTGGATCCACCTGCATGATCCAGGCTTCTCTCCCCATCTCAAGACCTTTAATCACATCCTTCTGCCAAATTCCTTTTTACCACGTGAGGCATCATATTCACAGGTCCTGAGCATTGAGATGTGAACGTCTTTAGGACTTCCCAGGTGGCCCTAGTGGTAAAGAACCCACCTGCCAGTGCAGGTAGATATAAGAGACAGGAATTTGATCCCTGGGTAGGGAAGATTTCCTGGAGGAGGAAATAGCAGCTCACTCCAGTATTCTTGCCTGGGAAATTCCATGGGTAGAGAAGACATGGTGGGCTACAGTCCATAGGGCCACAAAAAGTTGGACACAACTGAGCACACATCTTTAGGACACATTATTTTGTCTACCACAGATGCACAATAAAATATATTATGACCATTTGTAACAAGATAGATAGCTGAGACCTTAATGATCATTCTTTGCATGGTTTTTTTTCTTATAAATTTTCTTCATTTTACATATTTGAACAACTCGGTCTGAAGCCTTGACCTCCTAAAACTTTTTATGAGGAACACAGGGTCATTGCCATTCAGATTCAAAGACCTTTATTTAGCTGAAGGTCTTCCCATAGCTGAAGATTTAACTATCCCAGAAAGACACTAAATGAAGACATATTCCCAGAGGGCCCAGTTGGAGAAGGGAAGGAATGAACAGAATGGAATTAAATGCTTATTTCCCACTAGAGAATTGCATGTATTAAAATGTTATTATTGGGAAAAAGGCAATTGAAATTCCTCTAAGTGTAGAGTCTGAGGTGAATACCTGGATAAACATGTTTTCTGGCAGGAGACTGTAAGGGCCGGTTTATGTATAGACACAGGAAATGAAACATATACCTCTAGGAAAGTCAGTAAACACATGCCTTCATTCAACAAAGATAATGTGCCAGGTGTCATTTCAGCACAATGGAGAATACAAAAATTCCTGTCTTCCTAAGTCTGCTGGAGAGGACAGATTTATACAAAATATGTTATATCTTAGTGGTAAAGAAACCACCTGCCAATGCAGGAGACAAAGAGACGCAGGTCCGATCTCTGGCTGAGGAAGATCCCCTGGAGGAGGGCATGGCAACCCACTCCATCACTCTTTCCTAGAGAATCCCATGGATAGAGAAACATGGCAGGCTGCAGTCCACGGGGTCGCACAGAGCTGGACACGACTCAAGGGACTTAGCACAGCATGCGTGTATATAACATATGCTGTGATGTCAGGTGGCAATATAGGCTTGGGGAAAAAAGCAAGCTCTGAGCGTAGAGCCTGATGGAAGAAGTGCTATTTTGGATGAGGCAGTTAAAAATGCCTTCATTTTTGGGCAGCCTAGCCATATGGCTTGCGGGATCTTAGTTCCCTGACCAGGGATTGAACCCTGGGCCTCCAGCAGTGAAAGCATAGAGCCCTACCACTGCATCACCACGGAACTCCCCAAAATGGCCTCGAATTTTAAAAATGATTAGATTCTAAACTAATTATAGACTTACAGGACTTTGCAAGGAAATGTACAGGGAAGCCCCACGCGCTTTTCCCTAACCTCACCCAATGCTGACATCTCATGCAATCATAGTGTGATATCAGAACCAAGGAATTGATGTTAGTGCAGCCCATAGAGCAATTCAGATTTCACCAGTCATACATGCACCATAGATCTATGTAATTTTATCTTAAGTGTAGCCTTGAGTAATCAACACAATCAAGGTACCAAAATGCATATATAAATTATATCTCAATAAAACTGTTACAAAAAATACTCAGTTGTGCCATCATCACAAGACACATCATTGGTATCACATCTGCATAGCCACCTGTGTGCTCAGTCACTTCAGTTGTGTCTAACTCTTTGCCATGCTATGAACTGTAGCCTGCCAGGCTCCTCTGTCCATGAGATTCTCCAGGCAAGAATACTGGAGTGGGTTGCTATTTCCTCTTCCAGGGGATCTTCCTGACCCAGGGATCAAACCCATGTCTCTTATGTCTCCTGTATTGGCAGGCAGGTTCTTTACCACTAGCACTAGCCATAGCCACAGCCATTCCCTAACCCCTGGCAACCACTAATTCATTCTCCCTCTTTATAATTATATTATTTCATGAATGTTACATATGAAATCATGCAGTAGATATCCTTTGAGATTGGTTTTTTTCTTTCAGTAAAAAGGTCAGTTTTCATTCCAATCCCAAAGAAGGGCAGTGCCAAAGAATGCTCAAACTACCATACAATTGTGCTCATTTCACATACTAGCAAGGTAATGCTCAAAATCTTTCTAGCTAGTCTTTAACAGTACGCAAACTGAGAAATTACAGAGTATGAGCTGGATTTAGAAAAGGTAGACGAACCAGAGATCAAATGACCAATATGCTTTGTCACAGATAAAGCAAGCTAATTCCAGAAAAACATCTACTTCTGTTTTATTGACTAAGTGAAAGCCTTTTACTGTATGGATCACAACAAATTGTGAAAAATTCTTAAAGAGATGCGAATATCAGACCATTTCACCTGCCTCCTGAGAAATCTGTATGCAGATAGAGAAGCAAAAGTTAAACCAGACATGGACCAATGGACTGGTTCAAAATTGGGAAAGGAGTACGTCAAGGCTGTATATTTTCACCCTGCTTATTTAACTTCTATGCAGAGTGCAAAATGCTAGGCTGGATGAAGCACAAGCTGGAATCAAGATTGCCAGGAGAAATATCAACAACCTCAAATATGCAGATGATACCACCTTAATGGCAGAGAATGAAGAGGAACTAAAGAGCCTCTTGTGAAGGTGAGAGAGGAGAGTGATAAAGCTGGTGTAAAACTCAACATTCAAAAGGTGGAGATCATGGCATCCGATCCTATCACTTCATGAAACAATGGAAACAGTGGCAGACTGTATTTTCCTGGGCTCCAAAATCATTGTGGATGGTGACTGTGCCATGAAATTAAAAGACACTTGCTGCTTGAAAGAAAAGCTATGACAAACCTAGACAGCATATTAAAAAGCAGAGACGTCACTTTGCCAAAAAAGGTCTGTATAGTGAAACTTATGATTTTTCCAGTAGTCATGTACAGATGTGAGAGTTGGACCATAAAAAAGGCTGAGTGCCAAAGAATTGATGCTTTCGAACTGTGGTGTTGGAGAAGACTCTTGAGAGTCCCTTGGACTGCAAGGAGATCAAACCAGTCAATCCTCAAGGAAATCAACCCTGAGTATTCTTTGGAAGGACTGATGCTGAAGCTCCAATACTTTGGTCACCTGATGTGAAGAAATGACTCATTGGAAAATACCCTGATGCTGGGAAAAATTGAAGGGAGGAGAAGAAAGGGGCGACAGAGGATGAGATGGCTGGATGGCATTACTGACTCAATGGACATGAGTTTGAGCAAGCTCCAGGAGATGGTGAAGGACAGCAAAGTCTGGCGTGCTGCATACAGTCCAAGGGGTCAGAAAGAGTCAGACATGACTTAGTGACTGAACAATGACAACATAAATCCCTTGAGATTTGTCCAAGTTGTTACATATATCATTCCTTTTTATTGCTGACTACTGTTCCATGGCGGGCTTCCCACGTTGTGCAGTGGTAAAGAATCCTCCTTCGATGCAGGACACGTGAGTTTGATCCCTGGGTCAGGAAGTTCCCCTGCAGAAGGAAATGGCAGCCCACTCCAGTATTCTTGACTGGGAAATCCCACGGACAAAAAAGCCTGGCGGGCTACAGTCCATAGGGTGGCAAAATTGTCAGACACAACTTAGTGATTAAACAGCAGCAGCGGCAGCAGCAGTGTTCCATGGTATGGATGTACCACAGTTTGTTTAACCATTCACCCATTAAAAGACATTTGGTTAGTTTTTTGGTTTTGAGATATTGCAGATAAAACTGCTATGAACATTGATGTACAAGTTCCTGCGTGGAAATAAGCCTTTCTTTCTTTTGGCTAAATGCCCAGAAGTGTGATTGTTTGGGTTGTACGGTAAGTATATGCATGCTTTTTTCAGAGGGGCTGGTTTCCAGAGGGACTGTATTGGTTTACATTGCCCAGCAATGTGTGAGTGATCCAGTTTGTCCCCAGCCTTGCCAATATTTGGTGTTAATCATGTTTTTCACTTTAGCCATTTTGGTAAGTATTCCTGATTATCTCATTGTAGTTTAATTTGCATTTGTCTCATGACTAATGATGTTGAATATCTTTTGATGGACTATTTGCCACCTATATATTCTCTTCAATGAGACCGTTTTGCCCATTTTCTGATGAAATTGTTTGTTTTTTTAATGTTGAGTTTTGAGAGTTCTTTATATATTCCAGATTCTAGATCTTTGTCAGATATGTGATTTGCAAATATTTTCTCCCAGTCTATAATGTCTTTTCATTCTCTTAACAGTGTCTTTTGCAGAGCTAACATTTTTAAAATTCTGATAAGGTCCAATTTATTTTTTTTCTTATGGGTCATTCTTTTGATATCAAGTCTAAGAACTCTTTGCTGAATCCTAAGTCTTTAACATTTCTCCTATGTTTTTTTTCCTAGAAATTTTATAGTTTAATATTTGCATGATTAATGAATTAATTAATGGCTGCACTGGGTCTTTGTTACTGCATGTGGACTTTCTGAGTTGCAGCAAGCAAGGGATACTCTCTTGTTGCAGATCACAAGCTCTAGGGTGCACAGGCTCTGTTGCCCTGTGGCATTTGGGATCTTCCTGGACCAGGGATTGAACCAGTGTCCCCTGCATTGCAAGGAGGATTCTTAACAACTGCACCACCAGAGAAGCGCTACAAGATAATTTTGAGTTAATTTTTGTATAAGCTGTAAAGTTTAGGTTGTTTCATATTTTTGCTTACGATGTCTAATTTCTCCAGCACCATTTATTGAAAAGATTACCCCTCTTCCATTGAATTTATTTTGCTACTTTGTCAAAAATTAATTGGGCATATTTGGGGGCATACTTAAGAATTCTCTATTCTATTCCATTGATCAATGTATCTTTCTGTCAGTGCCACATTGTCTTGATCACTGTAGCTTTATAGTAAGCTTTAGAATCAAATTATTCCTCCCACTTTATTCTTCTTTTCCAAAAACTGTTTTGGCTATACTAGGGTCTTTCACTTTCTATATAAATTTTGGAATAAGCTTGTCTATGTCTGCAGAGAAACTTGCTGAAATTTCAGTAGGAATTGTGTTAGAGATTTAGGGAAAATTGACTTCTTTACTATGTTGAATGTTCCAATCTATAAACAAGTGTGTCTCTCCAAGGATTTAAGTTGTCTCTCATTCCTTTCATGAGCATTGAATAGTTTTCTTCATACAGGTCTTACACATATTTTTGGTAGATACATATAGAAGTATTTTATTTTCTTTGGAGCAGTTATAAAGAATGCCTTCTTGAGGAGAAATAGTTGAAAGAGACCTGAGAGAAGGGAGAAGATGAAAGTGAACAAGAGTCAAAGGTTCTGAGGCAGGTGTTTGCTTGATGTGTGAAAGGACCAGCAAAAAGAACATGTTTAGATGGAGTGAGCTAGAAAAAGAGTGGGGTTTCCCTGGTGGCTCAGACAGTGAAGAATCTGCTTGCAGTGTGGGAGACTAGGGGTCGATCCCTGGGTAGGGAAGATTTCCTGGAGAAGAGCATGGCAATCCACTCCAGTATTCTTGCCTGGAGGATTCCATGGAAGAGGAGCCTAGAGGGCTACAGTCCATGGGGTCACAAAGAGTCCGACACAACTGAGTGACTAACACGCACAGAGAAAAAGAGTAGCAGCAAATGAGATCCAGGAGGTTGCCAGGGGTCAACAGCACCTTGGTGAAGTCATGATAAGATCTTGGAATTTACCTTGAATGTGGTGAGGTGCCATTAGAGAGTTCTGAGCACAGGGATGCTATGATCTGACTTACATTTTCAATGGATCACCCTGGCACCTGGCTGGAGAGTTGACTGTAGGAGGGTATAGGGAACAGAGTGCTCCGTATAGGGCATACCCGTATAGGGCATAGGGAAACAGGAAACTCCTGGAGTGGCCCAGGAGACGGATGATGGGAGCTCCAGCCTGGTTGACAGCTGTGGAGGTAATGAGGAGTAGTTTGAGTCTAGACATATTTCGAATGTGTAGCTGACAGGATACACTGATGGATTGACTGTGGGATGTAACACCAAGAAAAGAGTTAAGGATGAGTCAAAGGTTCTTGCCCTGGGTACAACTGGGTAAATGGTGGTGCCATTTATTGAGAAGAGGAAAACTATGTTCTCTCTTTTTTTTTTTTTTGCTTTGTTTTTCTTCCTTTTTTTTAAAAAGAAAGTATAGTTATTAATAATTTATAATGTTGCATTAATTTCTGCTGTACAGCAAAGTGATTCAGTTATATATATATATGTATATATATACATTCTTTTTTATGCACATTCTTTTTATATCTTCTTTTCCATTATGGTTTATCATAGAATATTGAATACAGTTCTCTGTGCTATACAGTAGCACCTTTGTTGTTTATCTATTCTATATATAAAAGCTTACATCTATTACATCTTACATCTCCCACTCCATGTCTCCCCCAACATCCTCCCCCTTGGCAACAAGTCTGTTCTCTATGTCCATGATTCTGAAAAACTATATTCTTTAGTATAAAAACAGAACTGTCTGTGCACAGAAAAACCGAAAACCTGAAATACCATGTGCAGTCAGACTGAAATGGGTAAGATTACTCTATCCCAAACCAGGCTCATTTCTACACTGTTAACTACCAGTTGGACTTCCTGCAATTACTGAAATGGCACAAAAGTCCTTAATTTTGATGAGGTGCCATTTGTCTATATTTTCTTTTATTGCCTATAATTTGGGTGTCATAGCCTTGAAATCATTGCCAAATTCCATGTCATTCAGATTTTCCCCATTGTCTTCTAAGATTTTTGTAGTTTTAGCTTTTAGGTGTAAGTTTTTTATCCATTTCGACTTCATGTTTATTGTATAAGGTAAAGGTACAACTTCATTCTTTTGCATATAAATATCCAATTTTCCCCAACACTTCTTGTTGAAAAGACTATCATTTTCCTATTGAATAGTCTTGGTACTTTCTAGAAAATTAATTGGTCATATAAGTAAGAGTTAATTTTCAGGCTGTCTATTCCATTATATTGGCCTATATGTCTATCCTTATGCCAATATCATGGACTTCTCTGGTGGCACCATTGGTAAAGAACCTGCCTGCCAATGCATGAGATGTAAGAGATGCTGGTTTGATTCCTGGTTGGGAAGATCCCCTGGAAGAGGGCATGGCAATCCACTCCAACATTCTTGCATGGAGAATCCCATGGACAGAGGAGCCTGGTGGGCTACAGTCCAAAAGTTCACAAAGAGTTGAACACGACTAAAGCAACTTAGCAAAGCACATGCCAGTATCATCATGTTTTAATTGTTGGAGATTTATAGTAAGTTTTAAAACTGGGAAAAGTAAGTCCTCTAATTTTATTAATCTTTTCTCAAGACTGTTTTGTCTATTCAGGGCCCCTTGTAATTCTATAAGTATTTGAGGATCAAACTACTTGTCCATTTCTGTGATAAAGGCTGTTGGAATTTTGATAGGGATTGTGTTAAATCTATAGATTGCTTTCGAAGTATTAACATCTGAACATTGTTAAGTCTTCCTATCCATGAACACAGAATGTTTTTCCATTTATTTAGATATTCTTTAATTTCTTTCAGCAACATTTTGTAGTTTTCAGTGTACAAGTTTTTCACCTTCTAGGTTAAATTTATTCTTAAGTATTTAATTCTTTTAGATGCTTTGTAAATGGAATTGCCATCTTAATTTCCTTTTCAGAACATTCATTTCTGATGTATTGAAACACAACTGATAATACCTCATCTTTATAAGAAAAGAAAAAGGAACTTAGACTAAGTTGTTCAAAGGCCCTTGGCTAATCAGGTTTCTTAACTCCAAATCAATTGTGCTCCTTCTCTGAGAAGGTAGTTATTCTAGCCCCTTCCCCATTTTATCCCTTCCATCTGAATTGATGCTCTTACTTGTTAAATAAGAAATACAATAAAGAAAGGGCTTCCCTGGTGGCTCAGCTGGTAGAGTCTGCCTGTAATGCAGGAGACCTGGGTTCAATTCCTGGGTCAGGAAGATCCCCTGGAGAAGGGAATGGCAACCCACTCCGGTATGCTCGCCTGGAGAATCCATGGACAGAGGAGTCTGGTGGGCTACAACACATGGGGTCACAAAGAGTCGGACACAACTGAGTGACTAACACTTTCACAGAATAAAGAAAGACGTGGAGCCCTGCAAGAATTATCCTCCAGATTCGAGCCAGTGTGACAACTGAACTGTAAGGAAGCAAGCAAAGCCTCAAGGATATCCATGCATAGCCCATACATACTTTGATGTTCATTCTTTTCAAGTGGAGGGCCCAGAGGCAAATAAAGAGTCAACATTGAATGCATGACCTCAAAATGCCAAAATATTTGGTGAGAATGACTCAGAAATCAAGAAGCTACTTGTAGCAAATCGAGTACTATAATACATTGTCACACAGGAGAGCTTCTCTTGGACCAGATAGAAGGACTGTGTTATGACATGTAGACGGGGTTAAGACTCTGGAGGAACTGGGTGGGGGGGTGGCTCAGGTTCAGGAGAGGAGGAGCAGTTCACACTCCACCACCATGAGGTTGGAGACCAGGAGTGTGTCAAATCACTCAGAAGTCTCTAGAAGACACTGTTGATTCTGCCCTGCCTGAAGGAGGGGATGGATGAGCTTTCTCCAGGACCTTGAATACCATTCAAGAACCACCAAGAACAGGACTTTCCTGTGTGTCCAGTGGTTAAAAATCCTTGCAGTGCAGGGACTGGGGAACTAACATCCCACATCCCACCGTGCAGTTAAGCCCGCGGGCCATAACTACTGAGCCTATGTGCTCTGGAGCCTGCTCTGGAGCCCCAACATGATGCAACTGAGACCTGTAGCCAAATAAATAATTTTTTTTTTTTTTTTTAAAGAACCACCAGGAAATCTTCTCTTCCCCAGTCCTCACTGAACATTTTCCATCCTGTCCTGAAACTGCTGTCTGACAGGACCTAGAATTTTGACTTCCTGGAGTGCGAGTCTCAAGGAGTTGAGAAATGAGCACATCTTCTCCCTCCTCCTAAAGGGAAGAACTTTCTGAATGGAAGACAACACTGTAGGGCCATCTCAATTCATGCTCTTCAATCTCTTGCATAAAGGATTTATCTTACATTGACGTGATTCTTTCTCAAAAGATGATGGGATTCTTCTACCTTCCCAGAAATTCCAGACAAGGGACCGTATAGCTTTCATTCTTGAAGAACTGCTAACATTTTTAGGCAGAGAGGTCAGGGACTGCATGAGCACTTGCATAGGTTTCTCCCTAATGCGTGGAATACTGAGAAAATCCCATAGGGCTTCAACGCTGTCACAGTAACAACAGGATAGAAAATAAGGGGAGAAAGTTCCCAAAGCAAAGCAACGGTATGGTGTTACGCAACCTGCTCTGCGACTCAAACTTCAGAATAACAGCCATTTCATTTATATCACAGAAAAAAATAACTGTGGTAGGTCATAAGGTTTTAAATTATTTTTCCAGTAGGAATATTACGCCCTGATGACATAGACTATTTCCACTTCTTCCATAAATCACCAGCACTTCCCTCAAAATGGTCCGTTGTCTCCAGACTCTCACCCTTCATACCATCCTCACATTGACAGATTAATGTTCTTACATGTATCACTCCTCTAATCAAAATTTTTCACTGCTTCCTATCACCAACAGAATGAAACCTGAATTCCTCTGTATGCCATTTGTAGTTTCTTACCAATCAGCTTTCCTGCTTACCCACTACTACGTCCTGATGGCCAGGCTGGTCATGCTCTGAGCTATCGTCATAGTTTCCTCCCCTTGTAATGCCAGCTGGGCTCCTCTCTACTTTTCTAACTCCTCCTACTTACACTTCAGGGCTAGATTCAAATCCCTACTTCTCCACTTCTATCCACGCTGACCTTCCGCTGCTATAAATTCCTAGGGAACACTCACCATATCCCTCATTTTGGCACCTTATTTATCCAGTGATTAGTATGCATATCTAACTGCACTGGATACTCTGTGGGTAGAGAGAATAGAGTAAGGTCCTTGGCTTAGAGGAGGAGACTTTGCTGCTTTGTCATAATGTATTACTGTTTCTTGAGGGCAAGCCTTGTCTCCATGGTAAAAATCCAAGATCTCAAGTTCTTCAAGTATGTCATCCCTATCATGGTGCCACATACATCCTAGGATTTCAGAAAAAGACTTGTTAAATTGAATTAAATCCTCTCGGGCTTATGCACTACTTGAGGATGATAGCTGAAGTGCAATAGCTAATCTGCTCTAAAATGGCCAAGCCTGACAGGACTAGTCCACCTGGGCTAGGCTGAAGGGGTTGGGGTTGTGGTGAGAAAGGAAAAGCCACCCTAGTGTGCTGCCCCATGAGCAGCAGGAAGAATTGCTCACTGCAAGTCCACTCTCCTGGCTGGACTATTGGTTATTTAGAAGTGGAAACCACTGCAGGGTGAAATCAAATCCCGTGACTGACAGGCAAAAGAGTGAGAAAATGTAAAGAATGGCAGAGTAGGGAAGGAGAGCAGCTTAAACCTCCTGGGCCAGCCTACAAGTAGCCTATGAGCAGCAAAGGGCCATCAGAGAGGGACTGGCCTCTTTCCGCCATCACCAAAGACTCGCCAGGGCCAGCCATTGGCAACCACAGTTTAGAGTTTCACACATTAGCAATAAAGTAGCAATAAAGGCTTGATGCCTACACTTTTGGTTTCCAGACACATGCTGTCTGAATGCTCTCTGAAAGCAGGGGCGGCTGCCTGGAGTGATTTTGAGGTCATCTCTCACACAGGTCCCTAGCTGGAAGGACTTGGACAGCAGAGACTCCAAATGGTGGTCTTCTCCATGGAGCTCTGGAACAAGCTGAAAGATCTAACCAAAAGCAGAAAAGACTGGCAGACTGGGGAGCGGGGCGGGATCTTCTAGATGCAGTAGAAGCTTCAGCTGACTTCAGGCATCCCTTGTCTCTCCCACATAAACCAGAAGAGTCCACTCTATGCAGACAGCCAAGTTGAACGATCATCAGGCCAGTCAAGATGCCCGCTGAGTCTTGTGGCAACTACTGGCCACGATTTCCGATTTCCACCCGTCTTGTGCCCCGAGGCAGCGGCGAGGTCACCGGAGCCCCCTGGCCTGGGCCTCTCCAGGCGCCCGGAACATTGAAGCTCCAGCTCCTCCTTTCTCGCATCCCTCCCCTCCTCTTTCCTCCCTCGGCCAGTCCCTCCCCCAGCCGTGGGGTGGGAGGGGGACGGGCGGGCTTGGCTCGGCGAGGCCCGTGCATTCCAGAGAGCCAAGAGAGCTAGAGCAACAAAGGAGCCGGGTAGTTGGCGGGGAGAAGTCGGGGGGCTGAGGCGCGGTAACGCGAAGGGGGCGTCTGGGAGGCGGGCTGGCGCGGGGGCGGAGCCGGGGACCCAGTCCCGCACCCCCGGCCCGCGCCTGGCCTCCGTCGTGGGGCCAGGAGGTGGTTTTAATGGTAGGAGAAGGAATGGGGCTGGAGATTGGGGGCCCAGGGGGCTCCCGGGGGTGAAGATAACTTGGATTGCCAGGAAAGGGTAGAGAGTTGTGCATCCCGGCCCGGGCCTCCGCCGCCCAACATGGGCCCCGGGTTCCAAAGTTTGCGAAGTTGGGTGCCGAGGGCCCGAGGCGCGCGGGGCGTCCGGGGGGACCCGGCACCGGGCTCTCGGGGCGCACAGGTCGCCTGAGCCGCGTCTGTGGTCCCCAGGGTGGCGCGTGTGGCCGGGGGGGTGGGCTCCGGAGAGCGGGCGGGGGCGCCGGAGCTTCTGCTGAGTTGGCGGGTTTGGCCATGGCCGCTGCCCGCCTCGCACGGGGGCCGGAGCTCCTGCTCTTGGGGCTGCTGCTGGTGGTAGGGGGCCCGAGCCGGGGGGCGGCCTTGAGCGGGAACGCGACCCGGCCGGGGCCCTGGAGCGCGGGCGGGAGCGCGAGGAGGAGCGCGGCCGTGACCGGCCCTCCGCCGCTGCTGAGCCACTGCGGCCGGGCCGCCCCCTGCGAGCCGCTGCGCTACAACGTGTGCCTGGGCTCGGCGCTGCCCTACGGGGCCACCTCCACGCTGCTGGCCGGGGACTCCGACTCCCAGGAGGAGGCGCACGGCAAGCTCGTGCTCTGGTCGGGTAAGCGCGCGGGAGCCGGAGCCCGGGTCGGGGGCTGTGGCGGTGGGTTGCGGGGACTCTCCGAAAGAATAGGCTCCGGCCTGAGCTTGTGAGAGGGTGGGAGCAGCACCCGGGAGAGTTGGAGGAACAGAGTCTAAAACTTGGGAGGCAGGGTTGAGACCCTCGGGTGATGAAGAGGGAGGGCGAGGAAGTTGAGGGAGTGGGTCACAAAGGGCCTGAGCAGAGTAGGAAGCAAAGGATGAGGGGGAATGAGGGCCCCCGGGAGTGAGGGGGTGGGGGCTCTGAGCCACAGGACAGGACTTCTTTTTTTTTTTTTAAGAGGAGATGCTCCACGTAGGTACCACTCTGGAAGCGGGGTCCTCGGGAATGCAAGGTGTTTAGACCTTGGAGCAGAGACCAGGAAATCAAACTGGAGAGGGAAAAGGGAAAGATGCGGTTAGAAGATTTAGGCATTGAGGGAAGATGGGGAGAAAGAATTGAGTGAAATTTGTGAAAGGTAAGACACCCCTGGTAATGACTAATTAAATGGTAATCAGAAAGTTCCAGAAATCTTGTTTTGGGAGCCAGAAGTCCAGAGGATTGTGATCTTGTCCTGCTTTTGACAGGAGATTTCAGTTTCCTCATCTGAAAAATGGGGACTCTGTTCCCTGTCGAAAGTTGTGAAGGAGTGAGACTCTTCTAACCATCATTTGTGTGTTCTTGGGAAGTTTGGGTTCTCAGACTGGTCTGTGTTGAGGAAGGACACTTAAGTCTGGGGTGTCTGAGCCCTTGGATACTTACATGGTGGCCTGAAGTCCCAGAACCCTCACCTCATGCTGGGATTATGACCTGATGTGAAAAACTGCAGACTAAACCCAAGCAGGTCCCTCTTTAGCAGTGTGGAGTGGATTAGCTCCCTGCTTGTCACTCTTCTGGGCAGGGGACCTAAAGATGAGGGAAGGGAACTTGCCTTGCCACCTCTTGCTTGTAGCTAGTGGGGTTCCAAAATTGTCCTTGAAGAAACAGAAACTAAAATCGAAAGCCAGGAGCAGACATGGGAACCTCCTTCTTTTGATAGGTCTTGGGTGTCCCACATGTCAGTTCTGCCCCAGCATCTTGATAGAGAAGTGTTTGTAGGCTGCCTGTCATTGTCACATTGACCGCTGGAGTTCTGAGTCTTGGCCGGATGTTGAACAAAGCCTTGTCACTCCTGGCTTGGTACAGATGTCAGAGGAAGAACTTGGAGGATGGTACCCATGGTGGAGCCACATCCTCTGTGGTTATTGGGTTCTAAAGTCAACATGTAGGTAGAAACCATGTGTAATCAACAGTAGCTTTGAAAAATTCACAAACAGCCACAACGTAAGGTCTCTGTGACTTTGTGTTCATATCCTCTTTTATGGTAATATGTTTGTATGCAAGTGCAACACATAGTAATGCACAGTATATAAGAAGGGGCATACATAGAAAATATAATTTTAGTTTTTAAAATTACATAAATACAGAAGTGATGAAATTTAAAAAAAAAAAAACACAGAAGAAAGGTATCAACAAGGTTTCCTTGAGTTTGCTAAGTCGCTTCAGTCATGTCCGACTATTTGCGACCCCATGGACTATAGCCTGCTAGTCTCCTCTGTCCATGGGAATCTCCAGGCAAGAGTACTGGAGTGGGTTGCCATTTCCTTCTCTATCTTTGAGTTTAGGAGCCAGTTGTATGGAAATTCTAAATGTCTCCGAACTAGAATCTCACGCAGTTCTGAACTATTCACACTATGAAAGGATATCTTCCTCCATCTCTCGCTCTTCTTATTTGTTTTACAGGGACTTATGGTTGAATTCCCCTAACTTAAATGCATGTGTGATGCTGCCCTTCTGTAGTTATCATCAAATCAAGGAGGAAGGGTATAAATCTCTCTCCAGCCCAAGCTCCTGAAAGCAGTTGCTAGGCAGAAGTGGTTTTGGCAGAAAAGTTTAGGAGTTAGAACCATCTGCTGGCTGCATAGGTTTGAACCTCACTAGCTGTGGCTCTGGTGGGGCACAGTCCTGCAGGGGTTCCAGCACTGAGCCCTGGTCCTTAGTTTACTCTGAGCTCTTCTCTGCCATCACCCTTTATCCCTCAGCTCAGTCCCATTCCCATATGCTTTCTGGATGTTCCTTTTCTATGTCTAGTCTTTCTGCTAGATGTTTTATGTGAAGCAGAGCCAGAAGTAGGTATAGGTGTGAGCTGGGTCAGTAAGTGGGTAGAGTGAACCAGAGCCAAAAGTGAGAATCACAGACAGGCCTTCAGCTAAGAGTTCTGGCTAGTGAATTGTCCTGTCCTGAGCTAGTAGACTTGATTTGGCTTAAGTCATCTGGCTCCTGGAGGTGTTTTTGTAGGTGGAAATGATTTAGAGTGTCTGTAAACTTGAAAGTAGAGATTTGTTCTTTCCTTTTTTTTTTTTTTTAATCTCAGAGTTCTGAGTACTTAGCTGTGCACTCATTCATTTGGTTAGGTGTTTGGGTGCTGGCTACAAGTCATCCTGGATCAGTTTCTGGGGCAGATAAAGACGGAGAATACAGACAGGATCCCTGCCATCAAGGGAAGACAGACAATTAAATCAGGCTTTAGCAACACCTCTACGAGGTATTGTGACCTGGTAGGATGCTGAAGAAACACAGAGGACTTTGGTAAATAAGGAGAGACCCCCAGAGGAACTGACATTTAACCCAAATCTGAGAAATAAGTAGGAGTTTCTGGGGCCAAGGAGGATTTGGGTGGGAAGGGATAGGAAGAGGATATAGATGCACAAAGGTATAGAGGTGAGAGGGCTTGATACTTTTAAGGAAGGATAAGAATTTCAGTCGAATTGAATCAAAGCATGTGAGGGATAGGATTCTAAGAAATAAGGCCTAGAGAATTAGAAAATAAAGGGATTCATATCCCATATTGGAAAGTTTGGATGTTTGCCGGAAAATAAGAAGGGGGGCACTAAAGACTTTTAATGAAGAGAGATGGAATCATATTTGCATTTCAGACCGATCTTCTTGAATACTGTGTGAAGGAGCCATGGGAAGAAGGGAGCCTGAAGCTGGTTTGCTTGTTGAAGGGATGGTTGAAGTAGAGATGATGGTGGTCAGTACTGGGTTGACAGCCTCGAAGAAGTGGACAGATCCTCGGATTTCAGAAGTAGAACCAATGGGACTTGCTGATGAGTGAGCAGGAGGACCCAAGTTTCAGGCTGGATGGAAGGTGGTATCATTCCCTCTCACTAAGCTGGAGAATGCTAGAGGAGGAGGAGGTTTAGGAAGAAAGTATGAATTCGTTTTGGTCATGTGAATTAGAGGGGCTCATTGGACTTCTGTGCAGAAAGTGAAAGTCGCTCAGTTGTGTCTGACTCTTTGCGACCCCATGGACTATACAGTCCATGGAATTCTCCAGGCCAGAATACTGGAGTGGGTAGCTGTTCTCTTCTTCAAGGGATCTTCCAAACCCAGGGTTCTAACCCAGGTCCCCCGCATTGCAGACGGATTCTTTACCAGCTGAGTCACCAGGGAAGCCATCTGTGTGGAGAGTCCCAGCAAACCTAGAATTGTTGTTGTTGTTCTGTCGCTCATTTGTGACTGACTCTTTGCAATCCCATGAACTGCAGCATGCCAGGCTTCCCTGTCCTTCACCATCTCCCGGAGTTTGTTCAGAATCATGTCCATTGAGTTGGTGGTGCTATCCAATCATCTCATCCTCTGCACCCTCTTCCCCTCCTGCCCTCAATCTTTCCCAGCATCAGGATCTTTTCTAATGAGTCGACTCTTCACATCAGGTAACCAAAGTATTGGAGCTTCAGCTTCAGCATCAGTCCTTCCAATGAATATTCAAGACTGATCTCCTTTAGAATTGACTGGTTTGATCTCCTTGCAGTTCAAGGGACTCTCAAGAGTCTTCTCCAACACCGCAGTTCAAAAGCATCAATTCTTTGGTGCTCAGCCAAACCTAGAATAGGAGTTGCTGAAGAAAGGTAGCCACTGTGAGCTCCCTCAGCCTAGACTGCTGAGCCTTTGGAAGTGAGGAATATCTCAGGTTGAGCGAGTTTGTAGGTTTATATAGAACTCAGGTCTGTCTCTCGTCTATCTTTCAACTCTCTGGACTTGGGCTTCTTCAGGCACTCAGCATCTTACCCCAGGATAGTTTGGAATGTCTCCTCGCAGGCATTCCAAGCTGACCAGACAAACATACTTATCCAGGCCATGGCCCACCTTTGGCCAGACCTGGTTGGTTTGGTAAATGGGGCAAGAAAGCAGAGAGACCTGCGGCTGGCAGGGGAAATGGGTCCCTGAGAACCAGCACGTAGCCTCTTTGACCACTGCTATGCTCTGTGTGTGCACGGGGGTGTGCAGCCCTGTCCCCCAGCTGGGGGCAGCTGGTAGGAAGGAGCTGGAGAAGCTGAGAGGAATTTCTCGTTTGCTACTCAGACATCTAGCTGAGAGATTTAGAGGAGGTCTGTTATTTGCAAAGGCAGACCAGAAAGAATTTCCTTAGAGCTGTTCTCAAACCTGGCTGATGATCAGAATCATTTTTAAAATATATATTTTTGGAAAGTATAAAAATACAGAGAAACACCCACGGGCTCAAGTTTTCATTTTTGCTTCAGATTTTTACCTTTGAATTGTGAAATGTAGCCTGTATACAGAAGGTGCATACGACACAGAGGTACTAAATAATAAATAAATATAAAGTGACACCTGAGTCAAGTGATGGTGGGCCACCCAGGAGCTCCCTCTGTCTTTTCCAATCACATCTCCTTCCCTTCTCTTCTAGAAGTAACCACTACCCGGATGTTTTTGATAATCATTCCCTTTCCTCCACAGTTTTACCATCTAGTTTTGGAATCCCTGAGTGGTGTATTTCAGTTTTGCATGTTTTTTACCTCTAAACAGATGGAACTGAGCTGTGTGTATTCTTTTATGTCTTATTTCTTTTGCTCTACGTTATTTTGTAAAATTCATCCATGTTGTTGCAGCTTGTTTTTCATTGCTGAGTAGTACTCCATTGTACAATATACCACAGTTTATCTATTTTGTTGTTCTTTGTTTTTGTTTTTGGCTGTGCTGGGTCTTTATTACCTCTCAAGGGCTTTCTCTAGTTGCAGTGAGCGGGAGCTACTGTTGGTTGTGATGCACAGGCCTCTCTTGTTGCGTTGCATGGGCTCTAGGGCGTGTGAGCGTCAGTAGTTGCATCACAGGGGCTCAGTAGTTGTGGGGCACAGGCTTAGTTGCTTCTTGGCATGTGGGGTCCTCACAGACCAGGGATCAAGTCCATGTCCCCTCATTGGCAAGTGGATCCTTAACCACTGGACCACCAGGGAAGTCCCCTTTTGGTTGTTCTTAAGCATTTAAGTTATCTCTGTTTTTGGCTACTGTGAATAACATTGCTATGAATATTCTTTTCTATATATCCTGGTGCCCCGGGTCAAATTTCTCTAGGTACATACTGAGAGAAATGGAATTGCTAGGTAAGAGGGCATGCATATCAGCTTTGCTAGATAACGCATTTTTCAAAATGTTTGTACCAACTTCTACACTCACTATTCCTGTAGAAGTGTCATCATGGCTCCATGTTATTTCTGACACTTGGTACTGTAAGTGTTTTAAGTTTTTGCCAATCTAGAAGATCTGAATAGATATTTCTCCAAAGAGGACATACAGATGGCTCATGAAAAGATGTTCAACATTGTTAGTTATTAGAGAAATGCAAATCAAAACTACAATGAGATATTACTTCATACTGGTCAGAATGGCTATCATCAAAAAAATCCACAAACAAATGCTGGTTGAAGAGAAGGGAACCCTTCTACACTGTTGGTGTAAATTGGTACAGCCGCTATGGAGAACAGTATGGTGGTCCCTTAAAAAACTAAAAATAGAGCTACCATATGACCCTGCAGTCCCACTCCTGGGCATATATTTGGAGAAAAACATGATCCGGAAGGATACGTGCACTCCAGTGTTCATTGCTGCACTCTTTACAATAGCCAAGACATGGAGGCAACCTAAATGTCGATCAACAGAGGAATGGATGAAGAGTATATGGTACTTATATACAATGGAATATTATTTAGCCATTAAAAGGAAAATTGATATTGATGAACCTATTTGCAGGGAAGGAATGGAGATGCCGGTGTAGAGAATGGACTTGTGGACACAATGAGGGAGGGAGAGAGTGGGATGAATGGAGAAAGTAGCATCACCATGTATACACTATCAGCTGTAAGCTGGTGATAAATTGCTGTGTAGCATAGGGAGCCCAGTCTGGTGCTCTGTGATGACCTGAAGGGTTGGGGTGGGGGAGGAGAGGGAGGCTCAAGAGGGAGGGGATGTAGTTTAATTATGGCTGATTTGCATTGTTGTATGTCAGAAACCAACACAACACTGCAAACTTTTTTTTAATTTAAATAAACAATTATAACACACAAAAAAGAATGAAATAATGTCATTTTCAGTAACATGGATGGACCTAGACAGTGTCATACTGAGTGAAGTAAGTCAGACAGAGGAGAAACATCGTATGGCATCCCTTATACGTGGAATCTAAAAAGAAATTTTACAAATGAACTTACAAAACAGAAAGAGACACAGATTTAGAAAACAAATTTATGGTTGCCAAGGAGAAGGGATAGTTAGGGAGTTTGGGAAAGTCATGTACACACTGCTGTTTTCAAAGTGGATAACCCACAAGGACCTACTGTATAGCACATGGAGCTCTACGCAATGTTATGTGCCAACCTGAATGGGAGGGAGGGTTGGGGGAGAATGGATACATGTATATGTATGTATGGCTGAGTCCCTTTCTGTTCACCTGAAACTACTACAACTTGTTAATTGGCTATACTCCAAGACAAAATAAAAAGTTTAAAGGTTGAAAGAAAAATATTTTTTGCCAGTCTAGTGGCTGTGTGGTTGTATGTATTTGTGCTTTTAATTTGCATTTCCCTGATTGCTAGTGAGGTTAAGCACCATTTCAGATGTTCCTTCACTGGCCATTTAGATTATGAGACTGACACGCTGCCTACTGCGCTAAGAGGGCAGATCCTTCACTGGCCATTTAGATTTCTTCTTTTGTGAAGCCTCTGTTCAGATCTTTGGTCCATTTTTCTGTCAGACTATCTGTCACATATTTTAGGATTTGTAGTTCTTCATATACACTATATGTGAGTCCTCTATTGGTTGTAAGTATTGAAAATACTTTCTGTTCTGCGACTTGCCTTTTTATTCTCTCAGCGTCTTCTGTTGGACAGAAGTTCTGAACTTTAAGGTAGTCATTTATGGAACTTTTTTATGATTAGTGCTTATTGTGTCTTACTTTTAAGTCCCTTCATACCACAAAGTCAAGAATTCATTCTGTTACTTTCTTTCCTTTCATTTTAGGTACATAGTTCACCTGCAATTGATTGTTTTAGAACTCCAGTTTCATATCTATTGTCTCAACATCATTTATTTAAAAAAAAAATTCTTTTCTTTACTGGTCTGCCATAAATCAAGTGTCCAAATATGTTTTTGTTTCTGGGATATTTATTCCATTCCATACATCTATTTGTCTATGTCTTATCATACCATCTTAATTATAATATCTTTTTTTTTTTTTTAACCATGCTTCTGGGCATGCAGGATCTCAGTTCCCCAACCAGAGATCAAACCTGTGTCCCCTGATTTGAGAACTTGGAATCTTAACCACTGGACCACCAAGGAAGTCCCTTTAATTATCATATCTTTATAGCATGGTCCTTTTTTTAAATTTTATTTTTAATTGGAGGACAATTGCTTTACAATGTTGTGTTGGTTTCTGGTATACAACAACATGAATCAGCCATGAGTATACATATATCCCTTCCTTCCTGAACCTCGCTTCCACCCCAGCCCCCGTCCCAGCCCTGCAGGTTGTCACAGAGCACCGGGCTGAGCTCCCTGTGTTGTATAGCAACTTCCCGCTAGCTATCTATTTTACATATGGTAAGGTATATGTTTCAGTATAGCAGGGTTCTTTACCTTCTTTGAGCTATAAACCTTTTTGGCAGTCTGGTAAAACCTATGGGCCCCTTCTCAGTATAATGTTTTTTAATTCATAGAGTAGAACACATAGGATTGAAAAGCATATAGGATTACAAAAGAAATGAAGTATATTGAAATATAATTATCAAGTGTTAAAAAATAAGTTTGCAATCTAATGTATGTGTGCTTCTTTATTAGTACACTAGATAGGCTTTAGTGTGAATTTAATAAGTACTGTAATGTCAAGGTAGTAATGAGCAGTAACAATATTTTGAGGTGTTTCCAACAAAAGTATCTAATATCCATTTGTGACAAAGCCACAGGTATTGCTAACATTTCTGTGGTTTGTTGCTTATGTTCATAATTGGGAAAGACTAAATTTCAGTTAGATGTAATTTTTTCCCATCTAGGTTCATGGACCCCTAAATTCTCTTTGCAACCTCCTGGCTAAGAACCTCTGCTTTAGAGGATGACTGTTTAATAGACAGTGTGGTCTATTCTTAACCCTTTGTATTTTCATGTAAAAGTATTTGTTGGAGGTTTTGATTGGAATTACATTGAGTATATAGATTAATTTGAAAAAATGACATCTTTACAATATTGTGTCTTCTAATCATTTCATTAAGTATTGTATGTAGATCTTTAATTTTCTCAGTATTTTTTGCAGTTTTCTGCAAAAAGTTCTAAATACCATTTGTTAGATTTATTCCTAGGTACTTGACATTTTAATGCTGTTATAAATTGTGATTTTACATTTAGTTTGTTGCTGATGCATAGAAATACAATTGATTTTGAATCCAGTAAACTAACTACATTTATATACATACAAAGTCATCTCATTTGTGAATAATGAGTTTTGTTTCTCCTTTTTCTAGCTATATGTCCTATATTCTTTACTGCCTTACTGCACTACTTAAGACCTCCAGTACATGGTTAAATAGAAGTGATAATAGTAGCAGCAGTCTTCATCCTTGACTTTTTCTTCATTCTAAAAGAGAAAGCTTTTATACCTTTCACCATTAAATGTGATATTTGGTATAGGAATCTTGTAGTTATATTTTATCAGATTAAGGAAATTTTCTTCTATTCCTAATTTGCCAATTATTATTTTTATCATGGATGGATGTTGAACTTTATCAACGACTTCTTCTGTTGAGATGATCATATGATTTTTTTCTGTCAATGTGGTAAATTGCATTGATGAAATTTTCTAATGCTGAACCATCCTTAGCCCAATGGTTTTCAACTTGATTGATCATCAGAATCACACAAATTTTTTTTAAAGTTTAAATTGTGGCAAATACTATTTTTAAAGTACATAAATCTAGAAAAAGTGAAGAAACTGTTATAACACCTATGTTCATATTTTTTCTTTTTGTTTTGTATTTTATTAAGGAAATAAAACAAGGGAATTCACTGGCAGTCCAGTGGTTAAGTCTCACAGCTAAAAAAAAGGAAAAAAATAGATAAAATTGATGTGCCCTTTCTTCTTCTTTCCAGTTGCATTTCCTTTTCTCTGGGAAGCTTCCCCAATCCTAGTAATTTGCATATTTATTTTTTAAGCTTAATTACTTTAATAAAATAGGTAGTACAAAATTGAAAAGTAACCAAAGTTAAACGTTTCCATTTCTGCTTCCTGCTCCCCATTTCTCCTCCCACAGGCAACCGCCAACACTAGTTTGTGTGTCTTTTTGTAGAATCTAACATAGGTACAAATGTATATGTGTTCTTATTTTCCCTCCCATAACCAGTAGTGGTTCTCCAGGCTGTCCTCTGCTCAACTGCACCCATTTAACAGGACATAGTGGCGGTTGTTTCAGTTCATCACAAATACTTCAAGCCTGGATAGTGTTCTATTATACTGATGTGTGACATTTTCTTTAGTAGGTCTCCTATTGATGGATATATATTAAGGATGTTTCTATTCTTTTGCTAGTACAAACAATATTACAATAAATAATCTTATATATGATTTTTGTGAACGTATAAAGTGGAATTGTGAGTATATTTGATAGCTAGTATCAGATAGTCTCCACAAGTATTTAATAATTTTTATTCCTACTAAAAATGTACAAAATGCCAGTTTCCCCTACGCTGTTGCCAATATAGCATTTTCAAATGTTTTGATCTTTATCCTTCTAAAGATTAAAAAAATATTTCATTATAGTTCTATTTCACATTTATTGAGTGAGACTGAGCATCTCTTTATGTTTTTAAAGGCCATTTGTATTTTCTGTGTGTGAACTTGTGTTTATCTTTTGCCCATTTTTCTGTAGGATTATGAATTTATTATTGATTTAGAAGAGCTTTATGCATATAAGGAAAGTAATTCTTTCTTTACCTGTGATGTTTATTGGAAATATATTTTCTCAGAGTGTTGCTTTTCTTATGATCTTGTTTTTCACCCTACTGAATTTATCTATTTTTCTGCATTGGCAGGCAGGTTCATTCTTTACCACCAGTACCACCTGGAAAGCCACTGTCTATTTTTCTGAAGTGTTTTCTTCAAATCTTTTATTTTAAAATTTCTAGTTTCGTGTCATACTTCAAAAGGCCTTCTCCACTCTAGGATTTTCAAAAAACATTTTCTACTTTTTCTTCTAGTAGTCTAATTTTTTAAAAATAATGTAGTTATTTTGATTCATCTGGAATTTATTTTTATGTAAGAAATGGGGTAAGGATCCAATTTATTTTTTCCCTGAGCTGCCTCATCAGTTGTCTGTCTTTTTTTTAAAGATACTGCCTCCGGACAGTATCTATTGAAATGTAATCACAGGCCTATCGGTTATTAACTGGTTGGAATGTAAGAAATGTATGTAAGAAATGGGGTAAGGATCCAATTTATTTTTTCCCTGAGCTGCCTCATCAGTTGTCTTTGTTTTTTTAAAGATACTGTCTCCAGACAGTACCTATCGAAATGTAATCACAGGCCTATCGGTTTTATTAACTGGTTGGAATGTAACCGCGGGCTTCTTGATTATTAACTGTTTGAACACATAACACGTGAATGATGGGGTTATTGTGATTGTATTTACCCTTCCTTTGTAAGCCTAAAGGGATTTGGGGTGGTGGGTTTGGACACATACACATGGGATATAAAAGATTTTCACAAATGCTGGTCGGGGCCCTTGGCTAAGAGGAGACTCTGCCTTGGGCCCGCCGGTGTAATAAACTGCACTCCACTAAAAAAAAAAAAAAAAAAGCAATTTCTTTTTTTTTTTGCCTTTCTTCAGTGAGTTTTTATTTTTTTAATTAATTTTTATTTTATATTTAAAATTAATTTTATTACATTTTATTGTTTTATTATTTAAAATTAATTTACAACACTGTGTTAGTTTCTGCTGTATAGCAAGGTGAATCATTATACATATACATATATCCACTCTTTTTCAGACTCTATTCCTTATAGATCATTACAGTGTATTGAATAGAGTGCCCTGTGCTATGCAGTAGGTTTGTTTTTTCTTTTTCTCTGTTTTTCTGGCTGCACTGCACTGCATGGGGGATCTTAGTTCCCTGACCGGGGATCAAATCCGAGTCCACTGCATTGAAGTTTGGCGTCTTAACCAGTGGACTGCCAGGGAGGTCCCCTCAATTGTCTTTCAAGATTTATTTAACTTTGCTAGTGAGAGCTGTGAGTGGTCAGAGACCTCAGATAAGTAACAGTAACAGCTACTATCTCTTGAGTGCTTAGTATATGACAGGTACTGCGTTATGTCCATTTGGCACATTATCTCACTCTGCACCACAGTTCCACTACATCTATTAGCCCCATTTCACAGATGAGGAAATTAAGGCTCAAGATTAAGTAATTTGTCCAAAACCACACAGCCAGGAAATGGTAGAGCCACAATTTGGACTCAGGCAGGCCACATTGCGAGGTCCATGCTCCTTATCCCTTCCTCCCCAAAAGAGAAGTTACCTGTCCCCACCAGCTCCAGCCTGGGCAGTTCCCCACGTTGGCTTTCATTCCTCAGAAGCTTCTCCTAATACAACGTCTTGTTTGGGAAACAGGTGTTCCTGCAGGAGGGATGATTCAGGAGGAGCAAAGGGATGGAATGCTGAGTGAGCTCAGCCAATGGGGGAACAGGGTAGAGGCCTGGGCTGGGGTGGGGGTGCTGGGAGACCTCCACCTGTGTCCGTCTTGCTGACAAGGCCTTTCCTCCCCCTGCACTGGATACAGCCTCCCCTGTTTGTCTCCATCTGATTTCCTGTTTCCTCTTCTGGCTTTGGCGTACCTGGCTCCCCTGACTACCTCTTCCTAAGCTCCTACCTGTTCTCTGTCCCACCTCAGCTTGGTAAGAGGAACAAGGGTCCGGGGGTCTGGGCAAGGGGAAACACCTCCTGGATCTGGTGCACGGGCCCTGTGGGGGTGGGTCCCACAGCCCTCCTTCCCCATGGACTGTAGAAGGTTTAAGAATGCCCCTGAAAATGTAAAAGGTAAATTGATTTTGGGTTCTCAGCCAGAGGTGCCAGCATTCCCTTAGTGGGTCATTTTGAAATGGGGGCTGCTTTTTAAAAACATTAACTGAACTGCAATATATTAATACATGGAGAAAAGGGCACAGATTGATTTTCACAAGGTAAATATACCCGTGTAACTGGTACCAGATTAAGAAATAGAACACCACCAGTGTCCCAGAAGTCCTTTTCAAGCCTCTTCCAGTCCCAACCCTGGAGTGGGAGGGGTGGGGAGCATTGTTTTGGTTGTCACCAGGACTTAGGGGTGCTGTTGGCCTTTAGTGGCAGGGTCTAGGGATGCCAGATGTCCTGCAGTACATGGGACAGTCCTGCACAAAGAATGGTCCCACCCAAATGCCCGGCTGAGAAACGCTGTGCCTGACGGTGCTGAGCAGTCGTGGCCTGCAGTGTGGCCAAGAGAGATGCCTTAGGCCCAGGGAACAGGGGTGCAGCTGGGTCTGTGGGTCAGAGTGAGGAGGGGTCTTCACTGCAATGTATCCACGCTGTGGCCACACCCCCAGGCCTCCGGAACGCCCCCCGCTGCTGGGCAGTGATCCAGCCCCTACTGTGTGCTGTGTACATGCCTAAGTGTGAGAACGACCGGGTGGAGCTGCCCAGCCGTACCCTCTGCCAGGCCACCCGCGGCCCCTGTGCCATCGTGGAGAGGGAGCGGGGCTGGCCCGACTTCCTGCGCTGCACCCCCGACCACTTCCCCGAGGGCTGCCCGGTGAGTGCTCTGCGGGGCCGGGGCTGAGCTGGTCACGGGGACAGGGCCCAGCAGGGGCAGGGAAGCTCAGAGCCTTCTGTGCTGAAAGATCCCAAGTCATGGGCTCAGCAAGCCACAGACCCAAACCAAAGCTGGGCCAGTCCATCAGGGATTATCTATCCAGCTATAAACTATTTTTGAGCACCCACTCTGTTATGTGATGGGGGGTTACAGGAGTCATGAGTGACGAACCTATTCTCAGAAATTTTATCGTTTATTTAGGGAGTCAAGGCTTGCACATGTAAAACTTGGCTGGAACACCAAGACAGGGATGGGATCTAATTCTGGGTGAAGGAGAGCATATTAATAATAATAATAGTAATCATTATTTTTGGAGAAGGAAATGGCAAACCACTCCAGTATTCTTGCCTGGAAAATCCCATGGACAGAGGAGCCTGGCAGGCTACAGTCCACAGGATTGTAAGAGTCCGACACGACTTATCGACTAAACCATCACCACCACCAATCATTATTTAGTACTGTCCAAATACATTTTAAACAGCTTACATTTATTTATTCATTTACTTAACCCTTAGATCACACCATGAAGTAAGTATTGCTGTCCTATAGATCAAGAAACTGAGCTAATAGGGAGGTCACATAACGCCCTAGGCTATGTGGTCACTGAGCGGCAAGGCTGGGATTCAAATGCTGGAAGGTTGTCTACAGCGCCTGCACTTTCAGCCTCTCTGCCGTGCTAACCCTGCACCTCTTATTAAACCAAAGCCTACTGCTCTCCATTGTATTGTCTTCTCCTCTTCTCTCCTTCCCAGAATGAGGTGCAGAACATCAAGTTCAACAGTTCCGGCCAATGCGAGGCTCCCTTGGTTCGGACCGACAACCCCAAGAGCTGGTATGAGGACGTGGAGGGCTGTGGGATCCAGTGTCAGAACCCGCTCTTCACCGAGGCCGAGCACCAGGACATGCACAGCTACATCGCGGCCTTCGGGGCTGTCACGGGCCTCTGCACACTCTTCACCCTGGTCAGCGAAGGGCAGACCTGGGGTGGAGGGTATGGGGAGAGGTGGGGGCCGGGACCCTCAGGCTGCTTGTAAAGTAGGGAGGGAGCCAACTGTCCGTTAGAGGCTGGGCTCTGGGAGTCGAGGGGAGGAGGACTTACAGGGGTCTTCAGGGAAGGGTGGTGATTAGTGGGGTTGGGAGTTCTGATAAGAGTGGCAGAACAGCCCTAACCTCACGGAATGGGCCTTTCTTCTCTCTTCTAGGCCACATTTGTGGCTGACTGGCGGAACTCCAATCGCTACCCCGCCGTCATCCTCTTCTACGTCAATGCGTGTTTCTTCGTGGGCAGCATTGGCTGGCTGGCCCAGTTCATGGACGGGGCCCGCCGGGAGATTGTCTGCCGTGCTGATGGCACCATGAGGCTTGGGGAGCCCACGTAGGTGTCCTGGGGTTCCCAGAGGCGAGGGCAAGGGGAAGAGGCTGATGCCCGTTTTCCACAAAAGGAGCAGGTTGGACTGGAAATGGAGATTTCAGCGTGGGATTCAGCTCTGCCTTGTTGCACCCAAGGTCTCCAGCGCTAGAGCCTGGACCCTTCACATCTTCTATATCCTCTTCACTTCTGACCCAAGCCCAGTCTCCAAGCCCTGACTCCTAGAAGAACCTCCAGACCTTAGAAGCCAGGAGTCTTGGGGCCACAAGGCCGGGGGGGGAGACTTGCTAGACGGAATATAGAATGAGCGCCCCAAGTGACACCCCACTTGTCTGCGCAGCTCCAATGAGACCCTGTCCTGCGTCATCATCTTTGTCATCGTGTACTACGCCCTGATGGCTGGCGTCGTCTGGTTTGTGGTCCTCACCTACGCCTGGCACACCTCCTTCAAAGCCCTGGGGACCACCTACCAGCCTCTCTCGGGCAAGACCTCCTACTTCCACCTGCTCACGTGGTCACTCCCCTTTGTCCTCACTGTGGCAATCCTCGCCGTGGCCCAGGTCTAGTGACTGGTACGGGGTGGGGACCCATGTGGGGCAGACTTGAGTGAGGGAGAAAGTGACCCAACTCTGTCCCCCTACCCCTTCCTCCTGCAGGTGGATGGGGACTCTGTAAGCGGCATCTGTTTTGTGGGCTATAAGAACTACCGATACCGCGCTGGCTTCGTGCTGGCCCCCATCGGCCTGGTGCTCATTGTGGGAGGTTACTTCCTTATCCGAGGTGAGTGAGGACTGGGCTGAGCACCTGCTCTGTGTAAGCAGGAGCCAGGAGCTGCCAGCTCTGCTGCCTTTGAGGCAGGACCTCAGCTGGCTCACTGGGGCCTTGGGGTAAAGGGGAAGGACAGATACAGCACCATGACACTTGGTATGGGGCAGCGTCTTTGTTCAGCCAGAAAAATGCTGCCCTTCATCCAGCCTTGTGTGAGGGCTCACGGCTTGCTGAGTGGAGTTTGGGCTGGGTCCCTACCCCTGCTCAGCTCTGACCAGATGCCCTTGTGTGATAAACACCTTGAGTAACCTACCTCGTCCACGTGGGCCAGATGGGGGCCTTCCATCCTGTGTATGCCCTGCATTTATATACACGCTCAGCCTCTGGAACTTGGTTTCTCAACTCCTTTCTGCCCACAGTGCACACACACGCAGAGTTTTCACAACATACACAGATTTTCTGTTTCCTCGTTTCCCTGTTTCAATCTGCTGCCTCCACAATGAGCCTCTGTGTCTGAGCTCATTTCTGTTGAGCGTTCTCTGTAAACTTCAGTTTCCTCCCGCAGCTCCTTTTCAGCCCACCTTGTTTCCCTCTCCTTGGCAGTGGCTGGGCCTCTGATGAGTGTTTTGTATCTATATGATCCTATGCAGTAGCCACCAGTCACGTGTGTTGAAACTAGTCCAGGTTGAGACGTGTCATAGCATAAAATACAAACTGCACTTCAAAGACTCAGGCACACACAGAAGTAAACAGTCTCATTAACAGCTTGTTATATGGATTACATGTTGAAATGATAATGTTGTAGACAATGATTTATTGTTTTTAAGGTGTATTGAAGTTAGTTTCATTTGTGTCCTTTTACTTTTTGAAGGTGGCTTCTAGAAAATTTGAGATTATGAGTTATTCAGTTGCGCAGTCATTTCTGACTCTTTGTGACCACATGGACTGCAGCATGCCAGGCTTCCCTGTCCTTCACTATCTCCCAGAGTTTGCTCGGACTCGTGTCCATTGAGTTGACGATGCCATCCAGCCATCTCTGGAAAATTTGACATCATGAGTATGGCTCACATTATATTTCCCTTGGACAGCACTGTCCTGGGGTCTCTTCTTTGGGCTTTTTCATCATAATAGCTTTGACCTGCTGCCTTTCTTGGGGAGGCTGGACCAGGACTGAGGCATCTTTGATCTCCACTGTCTGTCTGCCCTGCTCGTCTTTCCAGTTCATAGCATGTGTGCCACCAGCTGCACTCCAGTGTCTCCAGTTCCTCCAGCTTTAAATCAGCACAAGAGTCATCAGACCTGGGACTGCAGGACCATAGGACCCTCCTAGGATGCCACACACCCATCCCTCCCGGAAGAGTGGTCTGGCCCCCCACTAATGTCTGCCATTTCCCTTATGTTCAGGAGTCATGACCCTGTTCTCCATCAAGAGCAACCACCCTGGGCTGCTGAGCGAGAAGGCAGCCAGCAAGATCAATGAGACCATGCTGCGTCTGGGTGAGTGGGTCAGTCTATCACCATGCCCACTGGGGAAGGGTATTGGAGGCTGAAGTTAGCAGTTAGCAGCCAGGGGGCAAGACTAGGCTGTTAGGCTGTGTGTGTGTGTGTGTGTGTGTGTGTGTGTGTGTGTGTATTGATGGTGATGCTGATGGTGGCAGCTCAAAATGGAAGGTACCTTCCTTCTCAGTTGGAAGAATTCAAATTCATGTCAACACTTGAGGCCTATTTAGAGCCCTTAAGTGCCTCTTAATTTCTTATCTTATTTTGGAGAAAACAGTTCTTTTGTATGTTTTATTGAAGTGTACTTGAATCACAATGTTAATTTCTAGTGTATAGAAAAGTGACTCAGATATATATATATCTACAGATACTTTTTCATATTCTTTTCATTATGGTTTATCACAGGATATTGAATATAGTTCCCCATGCTACACAGTGGGACCTTGTTTATCTATTTTATATAGAATAGTTTCTCTCTGCTAATCCCAAACTCCTAATTTATCCCTGCCCTACTTCCCCCACCTTGGTAACCATAAGTCTGTAGAGAAAACAGTTCTTAAACTGAGCCCAGCACGAAGTCACCCCGGAGTCTTTCAGGCCCATGTCGGGTGAACACCCTCCTCCCCACTGCTGCTCCCACACCTGGGATGGGTGACGCCCTGCCCCATCCCGGACCCTCCACAGGCATTTTTGGCTTCCTGGCCTTTGGCTTTGTGCTCATCACCTTCAGCTGCCACTTCTACGACTTCTTCAACCAGGCTGAGTGGGAGCGCAGCTTCCGGGACTACGTGCTGTGAGTGGGGGACTGGGGGCTGGAGGGCTGCAGTGGTGGGCACTGGAGACCCCTCTCTGCGGTCCAGCGGGGGTCTGTTAGGTCCCAACCTCAGAGGGAGAGAGAAACTGCCCATCTTGCTCTGGGTGCTCACACTGTTAGTTGCTCTGTAATTTGCAGATGTGGCCAACAGCCCTGGGGTCCCTGCCCAGCTCCGCCCTCCCTCCCATCCCCAAGGCTGCCTGGCTGGTGCGTTTGTAACTGTTAAGCCGTTGTGTGTTTTGGCTTCTCCCCACCTCTTGCGTTGGCCATAGATCTCGCTCTCTACTTCTCATGGACTCTTTACAGAGCTTATTGCAAATCCCTGCACAGAAATAGTTATCTCTCTACAACAGGTTAACAACCCATTAATGCGTTCTGGGTTTGCCTTTGCTTTTTTGTGTCACATGATGATAAATCTGCGAGGGTAAGGCACCTCAGCTACTTCATGAAGTGCAGTCCATATTGATACCAGGGATAGGAGTTAAAATGCTCATTAAAATCCTAAGTGCTTCTTGGGACTTCCATGGTGGTCCAGTTGCTAAGACTCCATGCTCCCAATGAAGGGGCCTGGGTTTGATCCTTAGTCAGGGAACTAGATCCCACATGCTGCAACTAAGACCCTTTGAAGTCAAATAAATATATTTAAAAAATCCTGAGTGCTTCAGACTCTTCCTTAGAGTCTCCAGCTTCCAGTGTGCGGGAAGACCTGATGCCTGGGTCCCTCCCTCAGAAATTTGATTTCATTGTCTGGGGTGTGGCCCAAACATCACAAGTCACTACAAGCTCCCAGGTGACTCTAATGATCATCCTAGGTGATCCATCATTGATGTGGGCTTCACTCTTTCTAGTGTTGGGACTGATTGTCTGGGCAACCACCAGGGAGACTGAGAAAGCTTCACCCGTCTACTACTTCCCGCCACAGGTGCCAGGCCAATGTGACCATCGGGCTGCCCACCAAGAAGCCCATCCCCGACTGTGAGATCAAGAACCGCCCCAGTCTCCTGGTGGAGAAGATCAACCTATTTGCCATGTTTGGAACTGGCATTTCCATGAGCACCTGGGTCTGGACCAAGGCCACGCTGCTCATCTGGAGGCGCACCTGGTGCAGGTGGGGTCAGCAGCAGCCCGTCCTGACCTGGCTGCCTCTCAGCCTCAGCATCCTGTAGGCTCGGTCAGGTCTCACAAGTCCCAGCGCAGCCTTGAGCAGGTGTGATTTTTCTAACTGCCGAGCAGCCGAAAGCAGCCTTTCCTGTGGCCCACCACTGCCCCCTGGTGACACCTCGTGTCCTTGCAAGGATGGGCCAAGGGCTGCGCCAGCGTGTCTTCTAAGAGAGGAGTGATTCAAGAACTGGGCACAGGAGCCCTGCATTCTAGGCTCCCTTTTTGGCAGAGAAGGCCTCTACTCTTCAGGGCCCTTGAGGCCCTCTGGAGGCTCCTTTTCTGGAGGGGATGGATTTGCTGGTCTTTTGCGAGATTTGAGGGGAAGCAGCTGCTCCTCCATGCCCCCTGCTCCCACTCTTTCTGCCCTCAGGTTGACAGGGCAGAGTGATGATGAACCCAAACGGATCAAGAAGAGCAAGATGATCGCCAAGGCCTTCTCCAAGCGGCGGGAGCTGCTGCAGAACCCAGGCCAGGAGCTCTCCTTCAGCATGCACACCGTCTCCCACGACGGGCCTGTGGGTGAGCTTCCACTCTGTTCTCTGGAGCCTGTTCCCAGTTCCCTTCCAGGCTGGTGTGGCTTCATGGTCTGTTTGCAAGGCTGTGAGGAAATGGCGCTCCTTCTGTTCACATACTCCTTCTCCAATCCCCTCCATCCCAGGCTACTCTCCCCTCTCTGTTTCTGCCCCTGGGTCTGCTTGCTGGTGGTTTGGTTCCAAAGGACTCATCTCCCTCACCTTCAACCGTCTTCTCCAGCTGTTCTCCCTGGGCTACAGGAAGTCAGGTTTCAGGCACTGGGTTTCTGGCATCTCATCAGGCCCCCGTGCTCTTCAGACTGGGGATGGGTAGAGATCTGGCTGCACTCACCAGGGTGGGCTTTCTGTGCTAAGTTGAGTGGGTGCCAAGGGCTGGGGGAAGGTGAATGGTACCGAATACGGAAGGAGAAGTCACGGGAGGGCCTGGGCAGTCATGGTACCTCACCCTTTCCTTCCATCCCCACAGCGGGCTTGGCCTTTGACCTCAATGAGCCCTCAGCCGACGTGTCCTCTGCCTGGGCCCAGCACGTCACCAAGATGGTGGCCCGGAGAGGCGCCATACTGCCCCAGGATGTCTCTGTCACCCCGGTGGCAACGCCAGGTATGGGTGACTGCTCCTGTAGGAAGGTGGGGGACGTTGAGGCTGGAAGAAGGTCCTGGGAGTGGAGTGCCAGGAGCTGCCGGCAGGGGAGGGGGAGAGGAAGCCCTTTGAGAACTACAGCATGGGTCCCGGGCTCCAAGAGTAGGGGCCCGGGGAGAGAAGGTGCCACACTCACAGAGTTTAGAGTCCCCGGCTCCCGTTCTCTCTCCCACCGTCAGTGCCCCCGGAGGAAAAAGCCAACCTGTGGCTGGTTGAAGCAGAGATCTCCCCGGAGCTGGAGAAGCGCCTGGGCCGGAAGAAGAAGCGGAGGAAGAGGAAGAAAGAGGTGTGCCCGCTGGTGCCACCCCCGGAGCTTCACCTCCCAGCCCTGTGCCCTGCCCCCGCCTCCAGCGCGGTCCCTCGACTGCCACAGCTGCCCCGACAGAAGTGCCTGGTGGCTGCGGGTGCCTGGGGCCCTGGGGAGTCCTGCCGACCTGGAACCTGGACCCTGGTCTCCAATCCCTTCTGCCCAGAGCCCAGCGCCCCAGCCCCTACGGCCTGGGCGCAGGGCCGCCGGCAGGGTCTGGGGCCCATTCACTCCCGCACCAACCTGATGGAGGCAGAACTCATGGATGCAGACTCCGACTTCTGAGCCTGGAAAGTAGGACCTGCGACAAGAAGGAGGAACAAATACCATTCCAAGGCTCTTCTTCCTCCCTGAGAGTGCTTCTCTCCAAGTTCTCGTCTTCCTGAGCACCTGAAGGCCCAGTGCCTTCCTGGGAGAGCTCAGTGTGGATGACTCACGGCACCAGGACTGCGGGAAGGAGCCCTGACATCTCCACGGATAGGCCTCACCGGGGCAGGGCCCTGGAGCTTAGGGTCCTTGATTCTGCCCCATCTGGCTGGCAGCATTAGTCTCCAGTGGGGTCATGTGTATGCAGAGCCCCTAGTGTGGCGGTAAAGGTGCAGGCAGGGCTGCATGGGCTTGCATGCATACTTGCATGGGCTGTGGTGGCCAGCCCCTGTCTGGCAGATGAGGGCTGGCTGCCCTTGTGTGTGCCAATGGGTGCCCTTCCCTGGCACTCTCAGGCCAAAAGTGTTCATTGGGTCATTATCCCTTTGTCCACCTTAGGACAGAGCTCCTTTCTCCCCTTTCCAGTTGGTTGTGGGGCTGGGAGTTCTTACTCCCATAGGGGCTATAACCTCTCTTAAAAGTGTCCAGCTGGCTCCACCATAGGCCAGTAACCCACCCTGGGTGTTGTGGTACCATCCTTTCCCCTTTCCCATTTCAATTCAACCAGGCCAGCCTCTTCCTGTTTCCTGTTTGTTAGTTAGGACCCAGAGTTGCAGCATTTTCCACCCTGCCCCCATGCCCTACCCCTTTGCCGCTGGGCTCCATCTCCAGGTGAGAGGTTGGTTCAGCCATAGAGCCTGGCATGGTGGAGAAGCTGCGAGTGATGGGAAGCCTCTGGGCCTCAGAGAGATGCATGCTATCTCTCGGGGGATGGATCCTCTGACTGAGGAGCTACCCTTGGGAAGCTGCTGACACTTCAGCCAGGCAGGAACACTTCCTTCAACTTCCACAGTCAGTGGGTGAAGAGGTTCCCACCTCTCATAACCCCTATCCAAGGCCCCAGTGTCAAGAACCAGATGGCAGGGAGCTTCAGCAGTTGTCTGGGTTCCAGATCAGGGGGTAGGGATAAGGAGACAAAATATAAACAGTAAATAAAAAGTTTTTGTATAATCTATTGATGTGCTTCTTTCCATAGGCCCCGTCTTGACCCACTTACCTGGTCATGATCTCATTTGTCCTTCACTTCCTCTGCAAGCTATTCTGCAAGGCCAAGAGCTCGGTTCTAATGAGGTCACCACTGACAGATGTCAGGCCGATGTCAGCTTAATGTGCTGGCTGTCCTTCCTGGCCAGTTGGTTCTATATATGGACAAAGGCTCTGGCCACAGCTGCCTCACTGCACATTGATCATGAGATGAATGAGCAAGGACATGTAGCTTGTCCCTGCAGTGATGACACTTGCAGGAAGCAAGTGTCCCCTGCTGGGGAGTGTAGGTGGGCATGGATGCTCATGGCAATCCCAGGCCCCCTCTGAGAACCTCTTGCCTCTACAAAGGATGTCTGTGGGACCAGATGCATTCGCATCCACAGCTTCCTCCCCTTGGGCTGTCAGAGAAATTCAGGCTTTTCTGAGGGGAGCCTGCTAGTCCCACTTCCTCCAGAAAGATGTCAGTAGAAAGCTGGGAACTGGACTCAGGGTCCTGTGGAAAGAAGAGGGGGTAGAGGAAAGGGGGTGGTACCCACGGACGACTCAGAGGGTATTGTGCAGTATTAAGTGTGCCTGTTTATGGGTGTCACTCAGGTGATGGGGACACAAGCAATTTGCCTAGAGCCAAATTCCAAAGGAAGAGGAAAGGGAACTAACACTGATTATCTACTATGTACTTTACATGTGTATAAGGATAATGATGATGATGATGATGATAACAATAAGGGCTAATTCTTATTAAATGCTTGCTAGCTCTAAGCACTTCATATCTATTAACCTGTGGAATCTCACAACAGACCTCAGAGGCACTGTTAACACCCCCAAGACGCCTGAGAGAAAGTGATCATTCTGGGATTCCATCAGAGCTGCCTGGCTCGAGTCACCTGCCTCTTGGCCTCTGCACTCCGTGTGTCGTGCTTGTGCTTAGTCATGCAGTCGCGTCTGACTCTGTGCAACCCCATGGACTGTACCAAGCCAGACTCCTCTGTCCATGGGATTCTCCAGGCAAGAAGACTGGAGTGGGTTGCCATGCCTTCCTCCAGGGGATCTTCCCAACCCAGGGATCGAACCCAGATCTCTCACATTGCAAGCGGATTCTTTACCGTCTGAGCCACCAGGGAAGCCCCTGTTCTCTGCTGCCTCTCCTCTAATTCAGAAGGGGCAGAGGAACTAGTTTTCTGTAGCAACAAACTTCAGAGAAGCAAAATGACTTGCCCGCAACCTCATAGCTAGTAAGTAACAGACAGTGGGCCCAGGGCCTTCCTGACTCTGCAGTCCAGACTCTTTCTGCTCTTAGGTCTGACTTTTGGTTTTTCCTCCTATCCAGGTTGCCCATGCTGTGTTCCCTCTGACCTCCCCACATCCCCTTGTGCTTGCCCACCTTGCTTATTCTTGCCATCACTGTTCTTCTCAACAGTAGTAGAGCTAATTTCTTTCTTTTTTTTTAAATTGAAGTATAGTTGATTTACAATGTTGTGTTAGTTTCAGATGTACAGCAAAATGATTCAATTACATTTATATGTATGTTTTTCAGATTCCTTTTCATTATAGATTATTATAAGATATTGAATATAGTTCCCTGTGCTACACAGTAGGACCTTGTTGTTTATAATTAATAGTGGATGTTTTTTTAAATAGTGGATTTTATATATAATCCCAAACTACTAATTTATCCTTCCCTGCCTTTCCCCTTTGGTAATCATAAACTTGCTTGTCTGTGAGTCTATTTCTGTTTTGTAAGTAAGTTCATTTGTATCTTTTTTTTTTTTTTTGGATTCCATGAATGATATCATATGATATTTGTCTTTCTCTGACTTACTTAGTATGAGAATCTCTAAGTCTATCCAGTAGCTTCAAATGGCATTGTTTCATTCTTTTTTATGGCTGAGTTTTATATATATATATATATACACACACACACACCCCATCCTTTTTATCCATTCATCTGTTGATGGACATTTAGGTTGCTTCCATGTCTGTCTACTGTAAATAGAACTGCTATGAACAGTGGGGTGCACGTATCTTTTCAAATTAGTTTTCATCGTTTACAGATATATGCCCAGGAATGGGATTGCTGGATCATATGTTATTTTTAGTTTTTTAAGGAACCTCCATACTGTTTTCCATAGTGACTACACCGCCTCACATTCCCACCAACTATATAGAAGGGTTCCCTTTTCTTCACATTCTCCAGCATCTATTATTTGTAGGCTTGTTTTTTGGCCACACCAATGGCTTGCAGGCTCTTAGTTCCCCTATCAGGGATCCAGCTTGGGCTCCAGCAGTGAAAACGCCAAGTCTTAACCTCTCATTTGCCAGGGAATTCCCTATTTGTAGGGTTTGTGTGTGTGTGTGTGATGACTGGTGTGAGGTGATACTTCATTGTAGTTTTTATTTTCATTTTTCTAATAATTAGAAGTGTTGAGCATCTTGTGTCTGTTGGCCATCTGTATGTCTTCAGTAGTAGAGCTATTTTTAAACCTTATCCATAGCAGTATTCAAAACAATAAAAATGATCAGTGTTGTCTAATGATCTTTTTTTGAAACAAGGGGAAATGTTAAATGATTTTCTTTCTGTCTCCATGTACATCCCCTCCATCTCTTCTTTCTTTAGTTGTATTATAATGGTGTGTTGGAGGAGTTTATTCTGGGTTTTAAAAAGCTGAGAAGTGTTACCGGTCTGTGGAGGCTGATAGACTCTGTGACCACTAGAGGACACCGTGAGCCTACCTTTTATGAACGCTGGCCAGGCAGCTGTTGGAAGTCTGAAATTTTATGGACACTCACAGACCAATTGTTATTTTTTATAGGAGTGCCAAATCTTGTGACTGAGCAACAGTGGCCACTTTCTTACCAAAACTCTTGAGTTAGACTCCTGAAAGAAACTCCTCAGGGTCCAGGAGGAACTTGGTTGGGGGATTCCCTGTGGCTGTCCTGTTGTCAACACCTCAAGCTGGCTCTGCCCTCAGCAGCTCTATTGGGCCCCCCTTACCCCCTCTCAAACTCAGTCATCCATCTTCCCAGGTTGTAAGACCTGCCTCTGTTGGTTCCAGATTCTTGTAAGTAGTATGTCCACTGCTCCAACCCTTCCTCTGCCTGTGTGTGTGTCTGTTTTTTTTTTTAATCTAAGAAATTGAAAAGATACAGAAAAACACAAGGAACAACCTAATTAAACACCCATATTCCCACTACTCAGAAATAAATTTTAAAATGTAAAAAAAAAACCTTTAAAAAATGTACCATATTTTCTTCCAACCTACATTTATGAAGAAATAAAGTAAAACAAATTTAGCTAAGTCCACTTTGACCAACACCCCTATTCCATTTTTCCTCCCACTTTCCCCTTCCTCAACCAAAAAAACAACTGTCTGAATTTAGTGGTTTTTCTTTCAGTTCATTTTTATATTTTCACATGTGCAAATGAAGCTATGCATCCATAAACTATGTATTGCTTTTGACAGCTTTTTAATTTTTTAATTATATTTTTTATTGAAGTATAGTTGATTTATAGTATTACATTGATCTCTGGTGTCCAGCACTACTGGAGTGAGTTGACATTTCCTTCTCCAGGGGGACTTCCTGACCCAGGGATAGAACCTGGGTCTCCTGTATTGCACATGGATTCTTTACCAACTGAGCCACCAAGGAAACCCTACAATGATTCGTATTTTTATAGATTACACTCCATTTAAAGTTATTACAAAATAATGTCTATAATTCCCTGTTCTGTACAATAGAGTTTTGCCTGCTTTTAAAGTTTGAATTTCATCTCAGTTATATGCATGATATAGTTTGAAAAGTCAAATAGTTCTACATCTTTCCAATATGGAGGATAAGGACTTAGCTCTTTTTCACTCTACCTACTAGGAGGAAAAAAGAGGTGGAGTGGGGAGGAGTCAGTAGTGACAGTTTTGAAAGCTGGAAAGCAAATGAGTGATATTTAATTTGACAGACTTGAAAAACTAAAAGTTTTAGCCAGCAATAGGGAAAACTTAAATTGCAGCACCCCTAAAAGCTTCTGAATTGGAGGGAGCAGGTACTTCAGAAGGTAGAAATGAAAGCAGGAGGATTGGTCTCTGATCCCCTCTAACCCTGAACATTCTGATGACTGCCCTTCCCAAATCTGTATGGTTGTCAGTTCATTCTCTAGAGAAGGCAAACAGAGGGTCTGTAGCACTTGAAGGCAGTATCTTCTGGCTTCCTGAAGTTCATTTTAAGAAGTTCATTATCTTTCTGACTATTGAGTTTTTGTAAAAATGCTCCTTGACCCACTCCAGACATTTGAAGGATTGTCTCTTGGTCCCCAGAATTTTGAAATTTAACAGTGATGTATATGGGGACTTCCTTGACAGTCCAGTGGTTAACACTCCTACTGTAGAGGGTGTGGGTTCGATCCCTGGTCAAGGATCCTTCATGCCACATGGCCCAGCCAAAAAAATAAAATAAAAAACAAAACCAACCAAACAAAAAAACAATGATGTCTATTAAGGTAGGTCTATTTTCATCCATTGGGTTGGGTACCTAGTGGCCCCTTTCATTATGGAAGTTCTCATTTTTCAGCTTTGGGAAATTTTTTGAGTTATTTCTTTGATGAATCTGCCCTCCCCCACCTCTAGTTTTCTGTTACCTTTCTGGCACTCATATTATTTGGTCTTCTTGGACTGGCCCTCTCATTCATCTTCTTTTCTATTTTTTTGAATTAGAGGAAAAAATGTATTAAAGATCTGAAAAACAATTCATAAGAGATTGACTTTTCCAGAAAACTATGGCTACGAAATCCATTGAACCTATCATGTTAAAATGTGCATTAGATACAACTAACACAAAATTGTAAATCAACTATACTTCAAAAACAGAAAAAAGAAAGAAGCCAGCATTATTCAACAATCTGAGAAAGATAAACTGCATCTTTCCTATTTTTAATTTCTTTGTATCTTTTTTTTGGCGGGGGGGGGGGGGGGGGGGGCGGGGTAAGTCAGTATAGCTTGTGGGATCTTTGTTCCCCAATCAGGTATTGAACTAGGGTCCTTAGCACTGAAAGTGCAGAGTCCTAACCAGTAGACCACCAGGGAATTCCCAATTTCTCCCTCTTTTTATTTATTGAGTTTTAAATATTTTCTGTTAGTATGCTTTCATTTTAAAGGTCTCATGTTTGTTTCCTGAATGGTCACTTCTTGAAACAGCATGTTCTTTCACAAATACAATATCTTAAGTCTCTGAGGATATTAATGAGTTTTGAGGGGGTCATGATTTCTTCTTTATGCGTAGCCTCTTGTTTTCTCCCCAGTTTTTTTTTTTTCTGTTTGCTTATGTTGGTCTCTGTCTTCCATATTAAAGGTTTTCTTTGTATTTCTGGTGACTTTATCTGCTCATACTAAGAGTGTGGCACTAAGTAGTTCTCTGGAAACTCTGCAAATGTAGGTATGGTCTTCACTAAGGGTGATCTGGTCGGCCTATTTCCTTGGGGGAACTCTTGATGTTTATCTTCAAGTTTTCTCTATTGGACTAGCCAGATACCTTAGAGAAGTTCTTCCAGTCTTCTGCATGGACAATACATTTCTGCCTGTCAGGGTCTGGAAGCTGAATGAGCCAGGTGAAAAAAGAAGTTCTGTTGTCTCATTATCAGTTCAGGTCAGTTCAGTCACTCAGTCGTGTCCAACTCTTTGCGACCCCATCAACTGAGCACACCAGGCTTCCCTGTCCATCACCAACTCCTGAAGCTTGTTCAAACTCATCTCCATTGAGTCAGTGATGCCATCCAACCATCTCATCCTCTGTCATCCCCTTCTCCTCCTGCCTTTAATCTTTCCTAGCATCAGGGCTTTTCCAATGAGTCAGTTCTTCCCATCAAGTGACCAAAGGATTTGAGTTTCAGCTTCAACATCAGTCCTTCCAGTGAATATTCAGGACTGATTTCCTTTAGGATGGACTGCTTGGATCTCCTTGCAGTCCAAGGGATTCTCGAGTCTTCTCCAACACCACAGTTCAAAAGCATCAATTCTTCAGCACTCAGCTTTCTTTATTGTCCAACTTTCACATCCATACATGACTACTGGAAAAACCATAGCTTTGACTAGATGGACCACTGTTGGCAAAGTAATGTCTCTGCTTTGTAATATGCTGACTAGGTTGGTCATAGCTTTTCTTCCAAGGAGCAATCTTTTAATTTCATGGCTGCAGTCACCATCTGCAGTGATTTTGGAGCCAAAAAAAAAAATAAAGTCTCTCACTGTTTCCACTGTTTCCCCATGTATTTGCCATGAAATGATGGGACCAGATGCCATGATCTTAGTTTTTTGAATGTTGAGTTTTAAGCCAACTTTTTCACTCTCTTCTTTCAGTTTCAAGAGGCTCTTTAGTTCTTCACTTTCTGCCATAAGGGTGGTGTCATCTGCATATCTGAGGTTTTTTATATTTCTCCCAGCAGTCTTGATTCCAGCTTGTGCTTCATCCAGCCCAGCATTTCTCATGATGTACTCTGCATATAAGTTAAATAAGCAGGGTGACAATATACAGCCTTGACGTACTCCTTTTCATAAACTAAATAGTTCATAAGCCTGTGCTTAGTTATCCTGTTTTCATTATGGTATTTCCACCTTCAGCTGTGCCTAGTGCCCCTCAGTAATAAGATGGAGGGAGCAGGTGTGTAGGACGAAGTTGAGAATGGGTGAGGAATGTGCCCTTATGTGTGGCCTCAAGCAGAGGATGGTGCCTGGATAAAGAAAGGATGAATATCAGTTTCTTTCCAGTGCTCCAACTCCTTATGTTTTGTAACCACATCCCGTTGAAAAATTAGTTCATTCCCTCAGTAATCAAGTCTAGTGGCCATCCAGGTAGGCAGCTGCTGCCTAAGAGCTTCAACACATGCCAGGTGGCTGTACCACAGCTCCCTTGTGCATTAGGGGGAAGAAAGAAATCAGTTACAGAGCTGCTAATCTCTTCTCCGACAGCTGGGGGATGAAGCTCTGAGCTGGTTCTTTATAACAGGAAGGAAATTCTGAAAGCCAGAGTGTGAAGAGAAAGCTTAAGAAGCCCTTGCTTCTTAATGGTGGACTTGTGGGCTTTGTGGAAATGGCAGTGCTCAAATGCCTTCTCACTCAGTGTTACAAAGTTTGAAGGCCGGGATACAAAAGATTCAATTCAGGGTAGGACAACTCCACAAATGAACAGATTTCCAAGATACTAGTAGCACCGGGAAGATCAAGACAGGTGATTTCTCCCTCTCTTTTTTGCCAGGGAAAAAATAATCACTCCAAATCTAGATGTCCAATGGCCTTCTGGGGTTGTCAGGGCTATCACTTACTCTCTGAACAACCATAAACCATAAGTTCCCCTTTGCCTCAGTTTCGCTGAGAACAGAGAAGAAATGACCTACCCTATAATCTGTCAGAGTCAACTGTGTTTTAATATATTATTTTTCTCAAGTATTCTTTATATAGTTAAAATCTAATAGAATGTGCAGTCTGTCTCCTGCTTTTTAACTTATTTTATCACAAGCATTTATTTCCCTTTATCATTAAAAAAAAAAAGGTCTTGGCCAACTTAATTTTTTAAAGGTTGTAACCATTCCCCTGGGCTTCCCTCCCTGGTAGCTCAGTGGTAAAGAATCTGCCTGTCAAGGTAGGAGATACAGGTTCGAACCCTGGGTTAGGAAGATGCCCTGGAGTAGGAAATGGCAACCCACTCCACTACTCTTGCCTAGGAAATCCAATGGACAGAGGAACCTGATGGCAGACCATAGGGTCGCAAAAGAGTCAGGACATGACTTAGCAACTAAACAACAACCATTCCCCTATTGTTGGATATTAGTTTCAGATACCTTTTCATTATTAAAAATTAAACTGCCATAAATGCCTTTACGTTTACACCTTTTAAAATAAATTTTAAATTTAAAAATAATACAGAAAAATACAAAGTAAAAAATCCCAAAAAACTCACCCCAAATCCCATCACTTAAGGAAATCACTATTCATATTTTAGTTAGTATTCCTCTTTGCTGATATACTTATCTGAATTTTACATTATATCCCTGAAACTGAGCAAGACTCTGTGGGACCCTCTTCCGGACAAAAGCTCTTCCATGTCCTCTGTTTCTTGTTTGTAATTAACAAAAAAAAAGACTTTAATCTTTTAGGTACTCCCCAAATCCCAAACAGCAGGCTCAAGCATTTAATAGGACAATAGAGTCACAGGACTCATAGTTCCTCCTGAAGAGATATAGATAATAATCTGATACATATCTCTGAGCTCTTCTACAGAACCTAAAACCCCCTACCCAGGCAGATGATGGTGAGCGCATGCATGTGACCACAAGTATGTGTACCGTAGACACGTTGGAACCAGACGGTTGAGATTCCCCAGACATCCAGACATCGTCCAAACAATCAGAATAGTCACACATTGGCAGCCCTCACCCCAAATTTTGTCTATGTGGGAGTTCGGGTTTTCTTGAGCACTAGCTCCCTCTTGTGCCTGGCACTCTGTAATAAACCTTTCTGTGCTCCAAACTCTGACATTTTGGTTTATTTTACCTCTTTGTGCCACTAGCATGCAAACTTAGGTTGGACATCTATTAGAATTCACAGAGTGGGAATTCCCTGGTGGTTGGGTGGTTAGGACTCACTACTTCACTGCTGAAGGCCCGGGGTTCAATTCCTGAACTAAGATCCCACAAGCTGAACGGAGGGGCAAAGAGAAAAGGAGAAGAAAGAAAAAGAGAATTATCAGGGCAAAAGAATTAAGCTTAAGGCAACGTGTAATTCTTTTGTCGTTGTTGTTTAGTCGCTAAGTGGTGTCTGACTCTTTAGCCTTAAAATTTCTTACCTAGTAATACCGAACTTCTATTTTTTTGGACTGATAGTAAACTCTAAGCCTAGAATCTTCTAGAAATCACCACAGAACGTGAGGTCTTATTTTATTCTTTCTAAAAACAAAGCCATTAAAGTTCAGAAAGGTGTTAGGGTTTCCTTTCACTGAGGCAGAAAAATCAAGTCACTTTAAGCCTGAGGCCAGCACTCTCCCCACGTGATGCCGCTTTTCCTTTAAATGCCTGCTTACGTGATCTTAGACTAGCACACAGGGACGAAATATACACTGTCAAGGTAGAGTCCTTTCTTCCCCCACCTTCCCAGGCGGAGGGTTTCTAGTGTTGTCGCCCCGGAAGCTCCAGTTCCTCTGGAGACTTTCTCTTCCTCATGTCCTTTGTCGTGTCACCCGTTCTCACTCCTTTCCGTTAGTCGCCTGGACTAGAGCTCCACTACTACTACAGAATCCCGCTAGCCGGAAGGAGACAGGGACTACAATTTCCAGGGGGCACCGCGGCCCCGCCCTCGGCAGCGCGCAGTGGTGGTCGGGGGCTGAGGTCCCACGCTGTTTTCGCCGCGTGCGGCCCTGAGCAAGCGCACTACAGGTTCCGTGGCACCACGCGCGCGAGCTGGCAGGGTCGGGTTGGGCGGGGCGGGGCGGGGCCGGGAGGGAGAGGCCGGGGCTGGCTGGAGAGTTGGCGGGCGGGCAGAGGAAGGGGGTGGGAGTGGAGGCGATGGAGGGGAGGAGTGGGGGAATGGGGGAGGGAAGGGGAAGGGAGGCGGGAGGCGGGGCCGAGCCGGAGCTAGAGTCTGAGCCGGCGGTTGCAGTGGAGGCGGTGATGTCGGTGCAGGTCGTGTCAGCAGCTGCTGCCGCGAAGGTGCCTGAGGTGGAGCTGAAGGACCTGAGCCCCTCCGAGGCGGAGCCGCAGCTGGGACTGAGCACAGCGGCCGTGAGCGCCATGGCCCCCGCAGCGGGTGGCGGGGACCCTGAAGCTCCAGCTCCGGCGGCGGAGCGGCCCCCGGCCCCCGGTCCAGGATCGGGGCCCGCCGCGGCTCTCAGCCCGGCCGCTGGGAAAGTGCCTCAGGCGTCGGCCATGAAGCGGAGCGACCCTCATCACCAGCATCAGAGGCACCGCGACGGCGGCGAGGCCCTGGTCAGCCCCGACGGCACCGTCACCGAGGCGCCGCGCACAGTCAAGAAGGTATTGGGGCCGGGCTGCCTCTTTCGGAGAGGGAGGGTGGTGGGGAACCGCAGATCCTCTCGGCGCGGCGGCACCACTCTCCACGCCCTCCCTTCTGATGCTGGAAGTAGAGACATCTCTTTTCCCCTTAAACCCACTCTCTCAGAGGTGCCCGCACCCGGGCCCCAGTGCTGGGGGGCGAAGACTCCAGGTGGTACGGCCGTACTTCTCTGGGAATAACATGGAGGTAGCGCCCTCCCTTACTACTTGGAATAGGCTGGGAGAGGAGAGGCACCTCGTATTACACCTCTCTGTACTCCTAACCTACTCCCGTGTGTGTTTTCCAGACTGTCGGGGAGAAGACCCAGATGGTGTAGAAAAGCCTTACTGCTTCTGCGAGTTCACCCAGTAATAAGGGTTGAAAGAGCTTTTCCGTTTGACTTCTTTTCTGTAAGGAGTAGTTAACCTCGCGTTGAGATCCTCAGTTGTCTGTTTCTTTACAGAAGATGACTCTCTGCCTTTCTGTGGCCAGGCGCTTCCATCTAGCAGTACTGATGCCGTGCCCTTCATTCCACATACTGCAAGATCCTTAGGTTTTCTCTGAAAGTAGAAGGGTAATAGGGTAATAGAGAGATTCACTTCACTCTCCTCTCTTCAGAGGTTTGTCCTCTCAGCTCAGTAGTTGGTCACTAGGATTATTAGACTGTGTATGAAGAGAATGATTGTTTTTATTGGTTCTTTTATTATGGTCCGTAAGTGTTAGGAAGAAATGCTTCTACTTCTGGGAAAGGCGATCTCTGTCAGATTTTCTGTCTCAACTGCCAGCTTCTTTCAGATATAGTTTTGAAGAGGCAGTGGTCTCAGAACACCAAGGAGTAGATGTGCCTGAATGTTTGATATTCTCAGTATTACCCTTGCAATGGCTGTCTGTGGTGTCCTCTCAGAAAGCAAATCAGTACAGAGAAAAATGGCAGATATTGCAAAAACAGGGTTGTAGATTATCACTGTAATTTCCGAGGTATTATGCAAACACAGAGATATACAGGGTTTTTCTTTTTGTGAATGATTTATCAGAACAGCAAGAAAGTGATGTGAAATCTGCATTGGTTTCACAGTGCAGGGCTCAGCTGAGTTGAAACCTTGTATCCAGCCTAACTTTGATTGTAATAGCCTCATTATTAAGGTGTAAATCAGAGAACTCTTGCATTCTAATTACTAAAATATAGTGGTAACATCAGAGGCAAGGCTAAAGGAATTTATTTAATGATGCTTTAGGACAATGTCTTTCTCGTTTGCATTATGAAACTCCTCTGGGAAGAATTATTGGGGGAAAGGAGAGGCAGCATGGGCACCATGGCTTCCCTTGTGGCTCAGCCGGTAAAGAATCTGCCTGTAATGCAGGAGACCCCCTGGGTCTGGAAGCTCTGCTGGAGAAGGGATAGGCTTCCCACTCTAGTATTCTTCGGCTTCCCTGGTGACTCAGCTGGTAAAGAATCCACCTGCGGGAAAAAAAAAAAAGAATCCACCTGCGATGCAGGAGACTTGGGTTCGATCCCTGGGTTGGGAAGATCCCCCAGAGAAGAAAACGGCTACCCAACCCAGTATTCTGGCCTGGAGAATTCCATGGACTGTATAGTCCATGGGGTCACAAAGAGTTGGACATGACTGAGCAACTTTCACACATTCACACACACACATGGGCATCAAAGCTGGTAGTACCTAGATATGAGTCTGGAAATCTGAAACATTTGTGATTAGTTGAGTTGCTTTATAACTTTGGCCAAATTCTGTGATTAAGGGTCTTTTTGTGTAAAACCTGCAGATTAAGTCTCGAGCATAATAGTGTTCAACAAATTGCCTTTATTTATTTGACCTTGCCATGCAGCTTGTGGGATCTTTAGTTTACCAGGAATTGAATACTGGGTCCTAGCAGTGAAAGCTCAGAGTTCTAACCACTGGACTGCCAAGGAATTCCCCAAGAAATGGCCTTTAGACCATGGGATTTACAGTCTAGCAGACCTGAGTTTGAATCCTAGCACCCCTACGAGCTAGCTTTTGGGTAATTTCTAAATTCTCTGAGTCTTAGTTGTCTCTTTTACAAAATGAGGTTACTGATATGATTGAAGGTTAGAAATATTTGTAGAGGACTTACTGTTGAACTTGGCACATATAATAAGGGCTGAAGAAATTATAGCTATTGTTAAGAGTTGATTTTATTTTTTTCTTTCTCCAGTCATGGCTTGAGTGCACCACCATGGCTTCCTTTAAAAGGTATATACAGTTCAATAGTTTCTATATAAAACAGTGAACATGAGACACCAACATATCAGTCTGTTTTTCCTAATTCTAGATGTGTTTCTTGACCATTTTCCTTGTTGCTGAACCACCTTCTTCCTGTTTTTCCAGCATTAAAATGTGGGTCCCATGATTCTAGATTTACTCAGCAGCCTCAAGGCTATGAAAGACAGGGCTGAGCTTGCCTTACAATGTTAATTGCAACCAAAAAACAGCTTCTCCACTGGAAGTATAACAGGCGAAGCTCTGGGCCAAGATGCAGCCCTGTGACACAACTGCAGGCATTTCTGAGCGGCTTTTAGGGGGTGGAACCTTTTAACTTTCTTGACATTGAAGTAGCTCAATTAAAACAAGTGTGCGAGACTGACCTTTCTTAAAGTTGAAAGTCACCTCCCCAAGGGACTGCTGTGTGATTTTGATTTGTTGAACCTTTCTTGATTTTTTTTTTTAGTTTATTTAAATAATCATTCTGACCTTCATTCCCTTCTGCTTTTATTTAGTGTAGGGAGGGACTGGAGGTACTAAGGATTGAAATAGCTGCCCTTGACCATGTAATTGATGACTGTTGCTCTCATTTTTTTATTGTCACATACAAGCTTATTTATCTTAAGCTTATTTCCCCCCATTGATGGTTTCCCTTACTCTATTTGTGTATCTGTCATTAGTTTTCTTGGTACCATTACTCTGTTCAGTCACACGAGGGAAATAAACTTTTTTATAAGAGTCAGAATTCCCAAGTGCAGCATTTAATAAGAGTGAACATATGGTGTGCAGGTTACTCAGTCCTGTCTTATCTTTGGCATCTACCTCCATTCTGTAACTTGTGGTGCTCTGGGGACAGATCTCGTCACCGTGGCTGTCATATATTTGTATATAATGTCTTTCTTTGTAAGTGAACTCAACAAACCAAAAATCTCTGTAAGAATTGATCTGTGAAATAGGACGATACGGTCCACTGTGAATGCAGTAGCAGTATTTGAGAGGATTTCTTTCCCGTGTTCTTGAAAATGGAGTAATAGGAATGTCATACCACAGTAGAGAAAGCAATGTGGGAGAGAATTTATTTCAGAAAAGGTAAAACTTCCAGTAGTCATGTATGGATGTGAGAGTTGGACTATAAAGAAAGTTGAGCGCAGAAGAATTGATGCTTTTGAACTGTGGTGTTGGAGAGGACTCTTGAGATTCCCTTGGATTGCAAGGAGATACAACCAGTCCATCCTAAAGCAGATCCGTCCTGGGTGTTCGTTGGAGGGACTGATGTTGAAGCTGAAACTCCAGTACTTTGGCCACCTGATGCGGAGAGCTGACTCATTGGAAAAGACCCTGATGCTGGGAAAGATTGAGGGCCGGAGGAGAAGGGGACAACAGAGGATGAGATGGTTGGATGGCATCACCAACACAATGGACATGGGTTTGGGTGGACTCCGGGAGTTGGTGATGGACAGGGAGGCCTGGCATGCTGCAGTTTATGGGGTCGCAAGGAGTCGGACACGACTGAGCGACTGAACTGAACTGAACTGAAAACTTTCTCATGATAAATCTGTGAGCTTAAGAACCACAACTAGTTTGTGCTTACGTCAATATCAGTAATGACCATGTTCAAGCAGATTCTTTTTTTTTGGCAAGGGAATCCACCTTGTGCTGGCTTTGTTGCTGTCAGCAGAGAATGAGTTCAGCCATGCTAGCGCCTTCTTGTCCTGAATTCTTTAAGCTCTTTATTTGGTTAATTATGGATTACTAAAATGGAACCTTTTGGATATAGTCATGGGAATGCAAGAGCAGTTTTGTTCCTTTTGCCAGTTAGGAAAGTACAGCCTTGCAGAATGTTTGGTAAGGCAGTTGGCAGATTGACCCTAATAACAGTTACCATTAATTAGCCCCCCCTTTTATATCTAATTGGCCCTTTCTATGCCAGGAATTGTTATCAGCATTTTTCTAATCCTGACAGCTACACAATGAGATATAAGTGGCATTATTTCCATTTCACAGATAAGGAAATGAGGTCCAGAGAAGGCAAAGTGCCTTGACCAAGGTTATACATCTAGAGGGGGGCAGAGGTAGGACTTGAAATCCCTGTTTTAAGCCTTTGTTTCCAAAGCCCATTTCTTTTTATTATGCCACAGTGACTCTAACTTCTTAGTCGCTGGGTTCTGGCTTTCTCCCAGAAGTCTTTCAGAATACTCAGTGAACTCTAAGGTATGTCTCTCTGATTTAAGACTTAGGTCATCCTAAGTAAAGAATAAAACCAAAGTAAAGAGGATCTGAGTCAGGGCTTTAGGAAGAGAATGGGAAAAAATTGTACAAATGTAGAATCTCAAACAATTATAAAATTATGAGAGTGGGAGAAGAGGATCTTATATGTGTGTATAAAAAAGTGTTTCAAGATCAATAATGCATTTTCACATGAGTAATTGAGTGACAATTAGAGAGATGTATTCTTATTTTTAAAGTTATGAATAAATCAGGAGGGCTAGAGGACTATGTTCCTCTTTCCTATCCAGCTAACATTTTCCTTGTTCTTTAAGACTCACCTTCTTTATGAATTGATCTGTAATGAAACATTTTGAAAATTAAAAGGGGAAGCATACTGTTATGTATTCCTGCTGTGTCCCAGGCATTGTATTAGAGCTTTACACATCCTATTTTATTTAAGCCTTTTAAGAGCTGTCAGAAATAGTTTGTATCATCCTTGTTTTATTGAGGAAACTGAGGGTTGAAGAGATTTTGTGTCAAGGTTACACATGTAGGAACTGATATGAGCCAACAGAACTCTAGTCTGTTTGACTCTCATGCCCTAACTCCATTGCTTTTCAGTTGAAGTATCTCTCTGTTTAAAGCTTAGACTGCACTTTTAAATCTTAGTTAATCTGCATATTTTTGTGGATTTTCTGTTATTTCACTAATAGGCCATCTCTTTTTATTTATTGAGTTTGTTTAATGATCTACCATATATCTATGTCAACATTTATGAATTTTCTGACAAGGCAGCCTATAATTTGTATTAGTATAATTTCTGAATTCTACTTTTCCTAGGAAAGATTGAACATTAAGAGATGTTTCAGGAGGTTGTTCAGAGCTGAAGTTGCAGTTGTGTGTTTAATGTCTTGAGGAAGACGACTTAGGTCCTAGTGTCCAGTTAATAGAAGAAATGGAGAGTTCCTTGAAAAGGGACAGTTAGTTTCTCTGTCATTTCCTGGAAAGTGTTCCCCTTCCCCACAGTAAAAGAAAAAAAAAAAAAGGAAGAGATTTGTTGGGATTTTCATTCAGATTTTGTTCTTTCTTGGTAGTCCTAGGTAGTCCTTGTTTAAATAATTCAGAGAGGGACAACTGATGTGAGTGGGAAAATAGTATATCTTGGCATCTGTCCCAGTCCACCCCCAACCCCCCCCCCGCACTGTGTTCAGGTGGTATGTAGAATTACAGGAGCTGAGATTCCACTCCCCCAATAAGAGGTTTAGTTAGCTTGATCAGGTTTCTGTGGAATTTGTAGGAGCTTTTTACGGTCTGAATGACCTATGGCCCCAGATTTGACGAGAGCTGAGCAGAGGAGAAGGCAGTGGACGTCTATAATAGTTGTATATAATACAACTTCTATAATAGTTGTAAGTAAAACTATTTTGGTTAAATTAAATCACTGAAGCCAAATGACGTGTATGATTTTCAGTCCCCTCTTCTGGAACTGTATTCTGCCACAGTTCAGTTAGCCATTTTCCCTCTTGGACACTGCGTTAATAGCTGGTGATTTCCTATTCTTTATTTCTTTTTTTCCCCCCAGGAGTCTATCAGTAGAAATGGGTTGGTTTGGAGCACCTGGTTCTTCTTAGCTTAGAACTTAAATTAAGGAAGGGTATAAACTGTAAGGAAGTGTATAAAGGTCCTTGATCAGCTAGTTGAGTTTCTGTGAGTACAAATCAGGCTTTTCCTTAAAGCCATTCTGAATACTACAAAGCTTTCATTGAAAGTTAAGTACGCTGACACTTAAACTGGCTTCATCTTCCCTATAGATTTATCTCCTACTGTGCTCCAATGTGGATCCTTCTATTCATTCTAAAAGATTTGATTTGATATTGTTGACTACCTTTTCTTGGAAACTTTTATCACCTTCACTTATAACTCATTTACAGCTACCATTTACTGAATATTTACTCTCTTTCAGGCATCTGTCTATCTCATCTCATTTACTTCTCATAATGACCATCAGATGAATATTATTATAAAATAATATTATTATTTTACAGATTAGAAAATGCAGGCTCAAAGAGAGTGATTTGCCCAGGGCTCTGCCAGTCCTTAATGCCTTTGGGATTAGTGAGATGAAGCACTGCCCACAGCAGTAGTGGGAGGCTTTGCCATTCTGCCAGCCCCTTACTTTTCTGATTAAACTCTCGGTGAAACCTGCTTAAGTTACTCCACCTGGGCTGCTGAGATTACTCTGCAACCATCTGGACTCCAGGATCTATCCTTTTCCAAGGGGAAGTCTCATTCCCTGTTTACTTTAGCCACTACCTGATGCCCACCTCAGTCAGCCATTGTCTTCCTCATACTCATTCCCTTCCTACTCCCTTCATCCTCTCAGCCAGTCCAGTCTTCCCAAACCTTTCCACTATGTTCTGAACAACTTGCCCATCTATTATCAGCATATCTTCTTGTAGCATCAGTCTGTAGCAACAGGGTCAAGTTACAGGGGCAACAGTGGCAACTGGCACCCTGAACTATAATTGTGCAGCCCAAGCTGCAGCAGCTCCTGCTTGACCTAAAGCAAACATGACATGTTTCCTAAGCCCATTCTGTGGTGGTGTTTTTAGCTGTGTTGCCCTGGGGCAGGTTCTCTGCTCTGAAAGTTACCTCATGTCCTTCCGATACATTCTTTTTCTGTCCAGTCCAGCCAGAGTTGACTTCTGCTCTTTATGGAACTCTGGGAGGTACACTGGTTGAACCTAACTATCTGCCTTTTTAGCTGCCTGCATCTATGGAGCTGAGTGTTTGCTAGAGAAAATCAGAAAACCAGGAAGATCCATGTCACTATAAATTCATAATCATCAGCCTCATATGCTTGATCACCATTGCCTAGCAACATCATACATTCTCTAGTAAGTTCACTTTAAGCCTCACTGCAAATAATTATTTAATATTGTATCTATTTACTTCTAATTTCAAGTGTTTTAAAAACAGTGATATACCCTCTACTTGTTATAAAAACAGAAGCCACCAAAAGAGAATTCCTTCCATCTTTGTACCTCCCAAATCTGCAAACCTGCCTGCATTTGGGGTTCATCTTTTTCTTCTCTCGTGTTATTATAGTGGAAGACATATCTTTTATTTTGTCAAAGAGCAGTCCCTCCACAAGTGCTCTAATCACATTCTTTGGTCTTCTTAAAGAACTTCTTTTGGTTATTTCCTCTTTCCACCAGAGCCTTTCCTACAGATTTCCTTGCTGTAATCTCGCCCATTTTGAAAACCCTGTCCTTTGACCCCTATATCTGCTTTCTGTTACTGACCTATCTTTTTGTCCCGTTGCCCAGCTAAGTTTCTTAAAGAAGTTTTCAATGTATGCTATGTACACTTCTTTCCTTTCCAAAGACTTTTTAAAAATTAATTTTCTGGAGGCTGGACTGTGCTATGTCTTCATTTCTGCTCACAGATTTTCTCTCGTTGCGACAAGCGGGTGCTACTCTTTGTTGCAATATATGTTTTCTTCTCATTGCAGTGGCTTCTCTTGTTGTGGAGCACAGGTTCTAGAGCACCTGCTCTGTTGTTGCAGCTCACGGACTTAGTTACCCGGAGGCATGTGGAATCTTCCTGGGCCAGGGATTGAATCCATGTCCCCAGATTCTTAACCACTGGATCCCCAGAGAAGCCCCCTACAGACTTTTTAAAAAATATATGTATGTATTTGGCTGAGTCAGATCTTCGTTGCAGTACATGGACCTTCAATCATCATTGCAACTTGAGAGATCTTTAGTTGTGGCATATGGGATCTAGTTACCTGATCAGGGGTGAAACTTGCACCCTCTGCATTGGAAGCACAGAGTATTAGCCTCTGGACCTCCAGGAAGTCCATTCACAGACTCTAATTCACTCCTACTCGAATACCCTGACTCACACAATGCCCTCTTGCTAAAGTTGCTAATGTCCATCAGATTGAGAAGCATGGCCATCTGTTTTTTTCATCCCTCATCATATCAGACATCTCGGCAGCATTTGACACCAACTTCTTATTAAAACACTCTCCTCTGTTGTCTTCCATGACCCTCCTCTTTACAAGTTTTCCTTTTATTTCTCCAGCTGCTCCTTCTAAGTCTTCTTTATGGGCGCTTTCTCCTTGGTCCTGGGCCCTCTGCGCTTTCCATTGTGTTTTTTCCCTGTCATCCACAGTATTCCTGTGCCTTTGAGTATCATCTGTATATGAACAACTACCCAAATTATTTCTTTAAGTCAGGACCCCTCTTCAGAATGCCAGTCTTTGTGTGTGTGTGTGTGTGCGTGTGTGTGTGTGTGTGTGTGTGTGTGTGTGTGTGTGTGTACAACTGCCTACTTGCAGTTGAACTTCAGAACTAATGTCAAAGATGGAACTTTTATCTCCTGTCTGATCCTTATAATGTGTTCTTCCTGTTTTCTTCATATCAGTAAAATGGTATTTACATTATTTTTCACCTTTTAAAAAAATATTTTTAATTATACAAGTAATGCTTGAATATATTCTTGTAAAATAATTCAATCTAATGAAGACTGGCTGTCAGCCAGTCTTTTCCCCTCCCCAGAGACTTTTGCTGTCAGTTTATCTTTCTCAGATTTATATTCATATTGTACATAGAGAAATTGGTAGTTTTGTAATAAGTTGTAATAAATAAAAGCACATTATGTATATATGTTGTATTACAGGTTGCTTTTTCCACTTAACAGAATGTCTTGGAGCTTTTTATATATCAGTACATGTATATGAATCTCATACTTTTTGACTGCTGATTTTCAAGGTCTATAGCTTTGTTGTTTATTAAACTTTTTTGTTGATACACATTTACTGTAATTTTTATATGTTGTAACTATCTGTATGCATTCTCTCTGTGTTAATCTGTTAGTGTTTCTCTAGGATGGACACCTTAAAATAGAGTTTTGGAGTTGAAAGATATCCACATTTTAAACTTAATCCATAATATCATGTTGCCTTGAAAATCATAGTACCATTTTACACATCAATTATACAAGAAACCCTTTTACTGTACCTTTACCAATACTGTATATTTTTACATCTTCTGTGAGAAAAGTTAAAGTCACTCAGCCGTGTCCAACTCTTTGTGACCCCATGGACTGTGTATAGTCCATGGAATTCTCCAGGCCAGAATACTGGAGTGGGTAGCCTTTCCTTTCTCCAGGGGATCTTCCCAACCCAGGGATCAAATCCAGGTCTCCCTCATTGCAGGCAGATTCTTTACCAGCTGAGCCACCAGGTAAGCCCAAGAATACTGGAGTGGGTAGTCTATCCCTTCTCCAGTGGATCTTCCAGTCGGGGTCTCCTGCGTTACAGGCGAATTCTTTACCAACTGAGCTATCAGGGAAGCCCAACAGGGAAATTTCTATGAGAAAAGTCTTTTACTGTTGTTTTTATTAGTACTTTTCTGCTTACAGTGAGGCTGAGAATATTTTCATGAATAGATTGGTAATTTATATTTTTTTTTATAATTGTCTATTCATATTCATTTGTTAACAGATATTTATTGGGGACTACTGTGTGCCAAGTGCGGGGGATTCAGCAAAACATAAAGATTTCTGTCCTATGAGCTTGTCTTTTTCATTCTGGCATATAGGAATCTTTACATTTTCTGAATATATTTTTTCTGGCCTCACAGTGTTTTGGATCTTAGTTCCCCCGACCAGGGATCTAACCTGCACCTGCTTTGGAAGCATGGAGTCTTAACCAAGTTTTAAGGGCTGGGTGGCCAGGGAAGTCCCTGGATATTAATTCTGTATATGTATGTTGCAAATATTTTTTCCTACTCTGTTTCTTGTTGACTTGTAACTTTGTTTATATTAAACATTTTCATGTAGTCAGATTGGTGAGTTTTTTTTCAGACTTTAAACTTTTTATTCTGTATTGGAGTACAGCTGATTAACAGTGTCATGGCAGTTTCAGGTGACAGTGAAGGGATTCAGCCATATATGTACGTGCATCCACTCTCTGCCAATTCCCCAGGTCCCGTTTTTTCTTTTATGGCTTACATATTTGTGTCTTAGAATGGCCTTTCCTACCCCAGACTTATTAACAAGTTATTTTATATTTTCTTCAGCTGTTTTCATGGTTTTGTTTATTATCTTTTGGTCTTCAGTCCATCTAGAATTTATTTTTGTTTGTAACGTAAGGTAGGGGCTATTTGGAGTGTAAAAGGTGAAAGTGAAAGTTATATCACTCAGTCGTGTCCGACTCTTTGCGACCCCATGGACTGTAGTCTACCAGGATCCTCCGCCCATGGAATTTTCCTGGCAAGAGTACTGGAGTGGGTTGCCATTACCTTCTCCAGGGAATCCTCCCAACCCAGGAATCAAACCCGGGTTTCCTGCACTGTAGGCAGACGCTTTACAGTCTGAGTATTTGTATTTGTCCCCAAGTAATATTTAATATTTTACTTACTCGGGTTTGTTCTCTCTCCTTTTTTCTCCCCCCCATTTAACTTGTCCTTCCTAACAGTTTTTCTTTCTTAACATTTAGCAGGAAGTGTAGAAGTAACTTTTTAAGTGAAAACTCTTTTTAACTCAAGAAGGACAGACACTAAAATTGCCATCCTGGTAGTACCAGCTTTTCCAAAATGACACCTGATTTTTTTTAAGGCATTGCCAGGAATTGAGTATGTGTAATTTAACTGTAGGAGGAGCATTTTTTTTCCCCCCTCAGGTATATACTTGTGTGCATCTGCCTTTCAAAGTTGACATTACCTGCTTCAGGTTAAAGAAAGACTTCTTTTCTTGACAGTTATAAAGTGTCTTCTTCAACAAAGCTTTTGTTGGGTAAAACTTGACTGATTCTACTCTTGGATCACTGTGCTTTGGAAAGCAAGTAGAACAGAAATTTTTACTACATTTGTGTCTATTGTTTCTGTGAAAGAGAAAAAGTGACTGGTCTAATGCCAGTTCCTTTTTAGGGCCTTCTACTGTATTGTAGAATTAGAGAAGCAATTTTACTGCTTTCGGATATTTGTCTAACTATCTCCCCCAGTACATTCTGAGCATCTTTTGTGCAAAAACCACGTATATGTTGTGTGCTAACCACTGCTAAGTAGTAGGGTTATTAAGTCAAAATACTATTCTTGGCCTCAAGGAGAGGGTAGGGAATGCAGATAGGAAAATAAATACGTCTAGTTTAGTATGAGCACTACTAGAAGCAGGAATGTTTGCAGTTTGCAGAGGTCAGCATTAAAACTGAGGTCTATCACCTTAGAAAAGGAGTTGGTTGTCCACCCAGGATGCTTCACAATGTAGCAGAACGTTTGTGAGGTTTCCATGTTTCAGCTTTACAAATCTAGAAATTCATATTTTTAGTACACTTCACCTCTTAGGACTGGTTCATTCACTTCTTAGGACTGGTTCATTCAAACCACACTCACCAGAGACTCATTTAAAACAAAGTAACTTCTAATTTTTGGTCAGAAGATAACATTCAATACATTCAATTTTAGGAGACTCTGGAACTTCTACATGGGAAGTCTAATCATAGTTAAAGGCCGTTTTTTAAGTTTGGAATCTTTTAGGTACTTGCTGCTCAAACCCATCTATGACCAGAATCATTGACATCACCTAGGAGTTGTTAGAAATGCACAATCTCAGGCAATTTGGTTCATGCTAGTGTGTACCCACCAGAACCTTAGTTTTTTACTCATTGTTGAATAAGGTTGGCTTAGCAGTTGGCTTATTTCTTTTTCTCTTTTACATAGTCTCAGAGTAGAGAGGCAGGAAAATCATTTTTTTGTGGTAGGGTGGAAATTTATAATGAAACATTGTAAGACTTGCAATATTTGATAAACAGAGACAGAAGCTTAGATGGGCACTGATACACAAAGACAGACACACACAGATTCCCCTATGTACATAGAACCCCTCAAGACCCCTCCACTCAGACACCCCTGCCCACACACACAAGGGTCTCCATAAAGTCCCGAACTTAGACCCACAGAGATACCCTGAAGCCTGCGCCAGCACAGAGAGAGATGCACACACTCCCAATAGGTAATGTGTGAAACTCAGATTTTTGTAGGACTTAAGTAGTGTTCTCCATAGTTATTTTGAAGAGATGGGATGAGTATACTCTCTAAGGTACTTTTAACTGAGCCAGAAAATAAAGCAAAAATAGATTGGCTGCAATGGGTGCTAAAGCCAGTTTTATTTGAATTCTTGTTTTTGGAACTACTTGTTCCTGGGCATCATTTTGAGCCTGATGTTCTTACTACATGCTTGGATGGAAAGTCATTCTGTTTCTCTCAGGAGCTTGCGTGCTAGATTGCTGGTTAAGCAGAGTTTCATGCTCAGTGCCCTGGATGCTATCTGAGTCACATAAGTCTGCCCAGGATGGGAAGATCCAGAAACACTGCACTATGTAGAAGGCTGTGAGTCTCTGTGGGTGTGTGGGACTGCAGAATGTAGGGTGCAGAGGAAAGATTATATTAAAACTAGAAAGAGGTGTCATTTGGGGGTTTATAACCTGTTGGATCATTCATGATATAGGTTTGCATAAAGATCTGTGATGAAGCTTAATGGCAAGAATGACTCAGGGGAATAATTTAGTTGTAAGTTGTTCAGTCACTAAATCGTGTCCAGCTCTTTGTGACGCCCATGGACTGCAGCACACCAGGCTTCCCTGTCATTCACTGTCTCCCCTGGAGTTTGCTCAAACTCATGTCCATTGAGTTAGTGATGCCATCCAACCATCTCATCCTCTGTTGCCCCCTTCTCCTCCTGCCCTCAATCTTTCCCAGCATCAGTGTCTTTTCCAGTGAGTCAGCTCTTCACATCAGGTGGCCAAAGTATTGAAGCTTCAGCTTCAGCGTCAGTTGTAAATTAAAAGGTTTTAAAACTGTACAGATGTGGGCTGGAGTTTGCACAGTGTGTTGGTTGATAGATCATTGGTATCCGCATCACCAGGGATTTGGCTTGGGTAGCACCTTGTTAGGTAAAAAGAGATTCAGTAGTACAATGTGTTTATGCCTAAACACTTAAAAGGTTGTGTCACACTGAGACAGTAAAGCACCGGAGAGACATTAGTAGAACAGTTTTACAAATGTGGGTTCCAAAAGGAGATAAATATTTTTTTCCTGCTGCCTGGTACATGTGTATATATTCATTTAACCTAAAAACTCTTCAATTTTTTTTTTCCCCAAGCATATGGAAGAGTACTGAGAAAATTGTAGTCACTGCCCAATTTAACAAATGTTAGCATTTTTCAAAATTTTCTGTAGATTTTTTTTAAAGATATAAAACAATGTAGATAAAGTGGAAGACCCCCTTGTACCTCTTCTCTGTTCCTTTCCTTTCTTTCTTTCTTTTTCTCCCAACTCAGAGGTAGCTGCTGTTCAAACTTTGCTGTTTATAATTCTCCATCACATTTTAATACTTTTGCTTCATTTTGTTTATTAGTATAAATTGTATATCAATAAAGGAAATATAGCATTGTTTTGTGTGTTTATAAATTTAATGTAGGTGATATTATAGATCAGATATTTTTCTGTAACCTACTTTTTTTCTCTCAACTTTGAGTTTTAACTAGTCTGGAACATGTAGATTTTCCAGGTGATTAATTTTAACTACTGTATAGTACTTTACTGTATGAAAATACCACTTTTTACCCATTCCTCTTTAGTGTTCCCTTTTTCTGCTTGCTGAGTTTTGAGCATTTGTAGTTGTGTTATGCACACTTCTTTATGAGCATTTTCTAGGGTGTATCCCTATATGCAAAATTGCTTAAAGTATATCTTAAATTGCTTTCTAAATTAGCTTTATTAACTCCTGTTTTCTGAATCCTTACTAATAAGTACAAACACTGAACTTCTGTTCAGCTTATCTTCCAATGTCTGGTAGTAGTGAAATGGAATCTCTGTTTGTTTTAATTTGCATTTCTTGGGTATAAGTGAGATTGGCATCTTTCAGTATGTTTATAGTCCATTTGGATTTCCTGTTTTGTAAGTTATGGTCTGTATTTGTATATTTTCTGATTTTTTTTTTTGAGCTCTCTTTGGCTTTTATTACTGATTTGTAAAAGTTCTTTTATGTGTTCATCCTAATCCTTTATTTTATCAGATATATGTGTTGCAGATATCTTCCGATCTGTGTCTTACTTTTTTTTTTCTTTATAACTTAGGACTTTTATACATAAGTTAAATTTTTTAATGTAAGTTGACCAGCTTTTTCTTTTCCCTCTGTGTAGTTTGTCCTTTTTGAGTTTGTTTTAGAAACTTCTCCATATTTCACATACTCTTCTCTGTAAGTGTTCTAACGTGTTTAGTTTGGATTTTTCACAATTTAGTCTGTCTGGAATTGATTTTTTGTTTATAGTGTGAGATGGTGATCTATTTAATTTTATTTTTTCATATAGATAACCAGTTGTCCCAGCTCTGTTTGCTGATTAAGTCACTATATTAAATATAGTTCCCTGTGCTGTACAGAGATATGTATAGCACAGGGAATATGACCTGAATACGACCTTGTTGTTCTACATCCTAACACATGGCATTATCAGTCTTTTTGATTGTAACCATTTTAGTGGTTATGTAGTGCTATTTTGTTATGGTTTGAGTTTGCATTTCCCCATGACTAGTGACACTGAGCATCTTTTCATGTCCGTATTAATCATTTATATATCTGCATTGATGAAATGTCTATTCAGATCGTTTGACTTGTTTTTTTTTTTAACTTTCTGGCTACACCACATGCATGTGGGATCTTAGTTCCCCCACTAGAGATCAAACCCATGCCCCCTGCGGTGGAAACGTGGAGTCTTAACTGCTGGACCACCAGGGAAGTCCTGTCCATTTTTAAATTGGTTTGTTTTCTTATTAAGTTGTAATAAGTTGTAAGAATTCTTTCAGTATTCTGAATATAAATTCTTTATCAGGTACATGGTTTGCAAATATTTTCTCCTAGATTGTGAGTTGTCTTTTTCCTAATGTTGTATTTTGAAGAGCTAATATTTTAAATTTTAGTGAAGTCCAATGTCAATCTCTTTTTAAAGAGATTATGCTTTTGGTGTTATAGCTAAGAAATTAGTAACTCAGGATCACAAAAATATTTGTAGTTTTGTAGTTTTAGATTTTTTATTTAGTTCTGTGACCAATTCTGAAGAACCGACTCATTTGAAAAAACCCTGATGCTGGGAACGATTGAAGGTGGGAGAAGGGGATGACAGAGGATGAGATGTTTGGATGGCATCACTGACTCAATGGACATGAGTTTGAGTAAGCTCTGGGAGTTGGTGATGGACAGGGAAGCCTGTGGCGTGCTACAGTCCATGGGGTCACAAAGAGTCAGACATGACTGAGCAACTGAACTGAACTGAACTGTGACCCCTTCTGAGTTGACTTTATTGTATGGGGTGACTTAGGGCCTTAATCTTTTTTCCTTCATATGGATATACAGTTGTCTCAGTGCCATTTGTTGAAAAGACTATTCTTTCCCTGTTGAATTGTCTTGACCCCATTGTTGAAAATTAGTTGTTTGTAGATGTGTGGGTTTATTTCTGGATTCTGGATTCTGTTCCAATGATTTACTTATTTATGCTGATGCGAATACTATATTGATTACTGTAGCTTTATAGTAAGTATTGGAATTGGGTACTATTTTGTTCATCTTTTTCAACATTATTTTGGTTTTTCTAGGTCCTTTAAATTTTCATATAAATTTAGGATAAGCTTGTCACTTTCTGTGAGAAAGCTTGCCAGAATTTCGATAGGGATTGTGTTGAATCTATAGGTCATTTTTGGAGAATTCTCATTGTAATGATATTGTGATTTCCAACCCGTGAATGTGAAACAACTCTCCATTTTTTAAGCTGTTTACTAATTGCTCTTGGCAGTGTTTTGTACTTTACAGTGTACAGGCTTGCTACTACTTTAATTAAATTTTTTTTAAGTTTTTTTTTTTTTTTTGATGCTATTATGAGTGGAATTGTTCTCTTAATTTTATTTTCAGATTTTTTATTACTAGTATATAAAATATAATTGATTTTTAATTTTTATTTGTTGGTTTGTTTATTTTTGGGTACACAGAGGGGCTTGTGGGATTATAGTTCTCTGACTAAGGGTTGAACCCAGGTGTGGCAGTGAAAGCACCAGGACCTAATCACTGGACTGCCATAACAGTTTTAAAGTATGCAGTTCATTGACATTAAGTACAGTTACAATGTTCTAGAACTATTATCACTATCTATACCCCAAACTTTATCATTCCCAACAAAAATTCTGTACCCCATTAAACAATAACTCCCTTTTAACTCCTCTTCTTAGCCCCTGTCTCAATGAATTTGCCTTTCGGTACCTCATATAAGTAGAATCTTACAATACTTATCCTTTTGTATATAACTTATTTTACTTAGTATAATGCTTTTCAGATCCATCCATGTTGTAACATATATCTAGATTTCATTCCTTTTTTTTTTTTTTTTTAACATTGTCGTTCTTTTTTTTGAAAAATAAAAAAAATTTTTTCGCTGTACCATGTGGCTTGCAGTATCTTAGTTCCCAGAACAGGGATTGAACCCATGCCCTTGGCAGTGAAAATGCAGAGTCCTAACCACTGGACAACCAGAGATTTCCCTTCATTCTTTTTTAATGCTAAATAATAATATTCCATTGTATCTATATACTTTTTTTTTTTTAGCCTTTCCTCTGTTGATGGGCATTTGTGTTGTTTCTGCCTTTTGACTGTTATAATACTGCTATGAACATGGGTATATAAATATCTAATTTGAATCCCTGTGTGTTGTTTCTCCCTTTTGACTGTTATAATACTGCTATGAACATGGGTATATAAATATCTATTTGAATCCCTGTGTGTTGTTTCTCCCTTTTGACTGTTATAATACTGCTATGAACATGGATATATAAATATCTATTTGAATCCCTGTTTTCAATTTGGTATATATTTAATTGAATTTTGTACTCTGCAGCCTTGCTAAACTTGTTTATTACTCTACTCGTTTTACTACTACTCATATTACTCTACTAGATTTTTAAATATTTTCTACATACAGACTTCTGTCATCTACAAATGACTTCTTTACTTCTTGTTTTCTAGTGTTAATACCTTTTATTTCTTGTTCTTGCCAAATTGCCCTTCCTAGAGCCTCCTGTACAGTGTTGAAATAGAAATGGTGACAGCTGACATATTTACCTTGTTCCCAATCTTAAAGGAAAAGTATTTATTCTTTCCGGCTTCCCAAGTGGTCCTCAGCTGGAATTCCATCACCTCCATTAGCTTTGTAGTGATGCTTCCTAAAGCCTACTTGACTTCACACTCCAGGATGTCTGGCTGTAGGTGAGTGATGACACCATCGTGGTTATCCAGGTCATTGAGATTTTTTTTGTATACGTCAGTTTTTATTCTAATCCCAAAGAAGGGCAATGCCAAAGAATGTTCAAACTGCTGCACAATTGCATTCATTTCACATGCTAGCAAAGTAATACTCAAAATCCTTCAAGCTAGGTTTCAACAGTATGTGAACCAAGAGCTTCCAGATGTACAAGCTGGATTTAGAAAAGGCAGAGGAACCAGAGATCAATGCCAACATCTGTTGGATCATAGAAAAAGCAAGAGAATTCCAGAAAAACATCTACTTCTGCTTCATTGACTACGCTAAAGCCTTTGACTGTGTAGATCACAATAAACTGTGGAAAATTCTTAGGTGGGAATACCAGATCACCTTACTGCCTCCTGAGAAACCTGTATGCAGGTCAAGAAGCAGTAGTTAGAACTGGACATGGAACAATGGACTGTTTCAGAATTAGGAAAGGAGTACGTCAAGGCTGAAAATTGTCACCCTGCTTATTTAACTTAAAGGCATAGTACATCATGTGAAATGCCAGGCTGGATGATGGTATCAAGATTGCCAGGAGAAATATCAATAACCTCAGATGCAGATGACATCACCCTTGTGGCAGAGAGTGAAGAGGAACTAAAGAGCCTCTTGATGAAGCTGAAAGAGGAGAGTGAAAAAGCTGGCTTGAAACTCAATATTCAGAAAACTAATATGTCATCTGGTTCCATCACTTCATGGCAAATGGATGGGGGAACAATGGAAACAGTGACAGACTTTATTTTCTTGGGCTCCAAAATCATTGTGGACAGTGGCTGCAGCCATGAAATTAAAAGGCGCTGCTCCTTAGAAGAAAAACAATGACAAATGTAGACAGTGTATTAAAAAGCAGAAACATTACTTAACCAACACAGGTCCATCTAGTCAAAGCTATGGTTTTTCCAGTAGTCATGTATGCATGTGAGAGTTGGACTATAAAGAAAGCTGAGTGCCAAAGAGTTGATGCTTTTGAGCTGTGGTGTTGGAGAAGACTCTTGGAAGGCCCTTGGACAGCAAGGAGATCAAACCAGTCCATCCTCAAGGAAATCAACCCTGAATATTCATTGGAAGGACTGATGTTGAAGCTAAAGCTCCAATACTTGGCCACCTGATGCGAAGAACTGACTTATTGGAAAAGACCCTGATGCTGGGAAAGATTGAAGGCAGGATGTCAGAGGGTGAGATGGTTGGATGGCATCACTTACTCAATGGACATTAGTTTGAGCAAGCTCCAGGAGATGGTGACGGACAGGGAGGCCTGGCGTGCTACAGTCCATGGGGCTGCAAAGAGTTGGGCACGACTGAGGGAACTGAACAACAGCAGCAAGTGGCCCTAGTAAAGAACCCGCCTGCCAATACAGGAGACATAGGAGACGCTGGTTTGCTCCCTGGATTGGGAAGACCCCCTAGAGTAGGAATGGCAACCCACTCCAGTATTCTTACCAGGAAAATCCCATGGATAGAGAAGCATGGCAGGCTACAGTCCATGGAATTGCAAAGAGCTGGGCACAACTGAGTGACTGAGCACAGCGTGATGACAACGTTTAGCTTTTTACTATTAAGTGTGATGTTAGCTGGTAGTTGGCAGGTTCTTGGGTTGACTAAGAAAAATTGCGTGACCTAATAGTTAAAGATTTTATGAGGATGATTTGCCCAGAAGACAGTCTCTCAGATAGCTCTGAGGGACTGTTCTGAAGAAGAGGTAAGGGAGAAGCCAGGATACACAGTAAATCTCCTATGTATGAACAAATTCTGTTCTCAGAATGCATTTTTAAATCCAGTTTGTAAGTCCAAGAAAGTTAGCCTAGGTACCTAACTTACACAATTGGTTATATATTGTACTGTAATAGGTTTATAATACTTTTTACACAAATAATACATAAAAAAAAATAAAGGGAACATTTTTAATCTTACAGTGTAGTACCTTGAAAAGTACAGTAGGAGAGTATAGCAGCTGGCATACAGGGGCTGGCATTGAGCGAACAGGCAAGAAGACTGAAGGAGGAAGAGCTGACGGATCCTCAGCTATAGCAGACTGAGGACAAGCCGCAATTTCACTCAGGCCTCACATTGATGGAATGCATGTTCGCACCTTTGAGAGTTGTAGGGGGCTTAATGTATTAGGAGTTTTTGCAACAAAGACCAGGTAGTGAAACATCAAAAAATTGCCATCAATTAAAGAAAGCCAGTTATCTCAAGTTAATGAATTTAGCAGTTTTCTACTTATAGGTGGATAGATAGAAGAGTCTGGGCCCATTGAAATCATTCCTTTGATATGCCCCTTAGCTGTCTAGGGCCAGTATCTTGTTCTTTCTCATCCTGAGCCCCTTCAGGATGCACCATTGGGGGTGGCTTTGGTGGCTAAAGGCATGGAAAGAAAGAAAGTGTGAGTCCCTCAGTCATGTCTGACTCTTTGCCACCCCATGAACTGTAGTCCAGCAGGCTCCTCTGTTCTTGGAATTTTCTAGGCAAGAATACTGGAGTAGCTTGCCATTCCCTTCTCCAGGGGATCTTCCCAACCCAGGAATCGAACCTGGGTCTCCTGCATTGCAGGCAGACTCTTAACCAGCTGAGCCACTGGGGAAGCACTGGAGTTCCCTCAGGGCTCACTGTGGGGTGCTGCAGCATCCTTTGTTGACTGATTTGGGAGACAACATTTTTCATTCACAAGGGCCTGGCTGGAAGTGATCTTCCTTATTTACCTGTGAGCCTGGAAACTCTTGTTTGCCAGGTACAGGCTGGTTTTCCCAAGAAGGCTTTGTGAGTATTGGCACCAAAAAGTCAACCTTAGTTCCATAAAACTGTCTAACTGTATCTGATATTATGCATCTTGTGACCTGTTACAAGGAGAACAGGTTCTTATTTAACGTATTAAAACAACTATGTGCTAAGTCGCTTCAGTTGTATCCAACACTTTGAGACCCTATGGACCATAACCCCCAGGCTCCTCTGTCCATGGGATTCTCCAGGCAAGAATACTGGAGTGGGTTGCCATGCCCTCCTCCAGGGGAGAAACCTGTGTCTGACCCAGGGATCGAACCTGTGTCTCTTAGGTCTCCTGTATTGGTGGATTCTTTATCCCTGGCACTACCTGGGAAGCCCATAAATAGCTATACTGCCATGAAAATAAGAACACTTAAAAAGTGTTCCAAATTCTGGAGGAATCAAGTAGGAGAAAATAAAACTGTTACATTTTTGTTTACCAAGGTATAATTATTAAGTTGCTCTTATAGATAGCTTAAGAGAAAAGGGAAAGGAGTTTCTTATGTCTGAAGAGCAGAACATTAAAGAGCCAGCAAAATTTCAAACAAGAAGGCCATAAAAAGTCATAATTCTTCATCAGTTCCTTCAGTCCCATGTGATTAATTCTTCTTCTGCTTGTTCTTGGATTAGCAGTTTCAAACATTTTCAGAGAAGAATCTGAGTAAAACAAAAACTATCTGCATAACAAAACATTTTGAAGTTAAGATTTGATGAGAGTTCATTTGATAAGGAAATTTGGATATTTCTATAGCATACAACATTTTGGCATAAGAATAAGACAGTGAAGGTATTGACAGATTTCTGTGAACTCCATGCAGTTTCTGGAACACCTGTATTATTAACCTGTGTGCGTGCAAGGCTAACTCTTTGTAAGAGCATGGAGTATAGCCTGCCAGGCTCCTCTGTTCATGGTTACCCATAAAAATATAACTTAGGGAAGCTGAAGCATCCCTTTTTATGTGACAGCATTTTGTATGCAACTTAATGTATCAAATAAAGGAAATTATTATTTTTTAACATTTCTTTCCACAAGGTTGAAGAACAAATCTTTTCTTTTTTTTCCCTAGTAGCCCTCCATGTGTCTACTGCAGGGGACACAGTTTCAGTCCCTGGTCAGAGACGTTCCATATGCCGCATGTTACGGCCAAAAAAGAGAAAAGACTTCATTTAGAATTGATTTTAGGAAGTTTGTCACAAATCTTGAAAAGTCTGAACATTTGATAGGGTCAGGTCACTGTAAAAGAATACTTAGTTGTCCTTTTAACCAAAGTGATAATAAAAGATTTTAAAGGCAAATATGAGAAGTAATATATCTATAAAAGAAAAGAAAAAAAAAACTTTAACTTATTCAGTATTGTGAAGATTTTTTTTTTAAGTGGTCAAAGATATGATAAAGATGAAATGAAATACAGGATACTATTTTGATAAGATGTAAAACTTTTGTTTCTAGCAGGTTACTTAAAAAGTAAAGAAAAACCATACAGTTTCTTAATAAGAGCAGCTAGTAATCCATTAAAACATTGTCATTCTAGTTTTGCATTAATTCACTTTATTGCAAGACTCATTTTTGTTTTTTTTTTTTAACTGATGAATAAATCCTTTTAATCTTAGCAGTTTGAGCACGGAAATTTCCACAAACGTTCTGCATGTGATAAAGCACGTGTTTACATTTTAAAATGTCTGTTTAGTTTTTTGGTTCATCTATCTTTTTCTGGAACAACCAGTTGTTCTGGTTTTAGACAAAACTCTCTTTTTCACTAATAAAAACACATCTTTGATACCTTTCCTTGTCAAAAACACATCTTACTTTGCTTACATATTTTATATACAGAGTTTTTTAAAACTCTTCATCCTAGTAGTCTGATTTCCACATATTCATTATAGTTTTTAATCATTAGTAACCTTTTACTAATGGTTAAGTAATCATTAGTTCTTTGGTTAAATAATCATTAGTTATTTGGCAGAAAAAGAAGAGGAACTTAAGAGCCTTTTAATGAAGGTGAAAGAGGAGAGTGAAAAAGCTGGCTTAAAACTCAACATTCAGAAAACTAATATCATGGCATCCGGTCCCATCATTTCATGGCAAATAGATGAAGTGAAGGGGAAACAATGGAAGCAGTGACAGACTTTATTTTCTTGGGCTCCAAAATCAGATGGTGACTGCATGCAGATGGTGCTCCATGCAGATGGTGACTGCAGCCATGAAATTAAAGCACACTTGCTGCTTGCAAGAAAAGCCATGACAAACTTAGACAGCGTATTAAAAAGCAGAAACATTACTTAGCCAACAAATGTCTGCATAGTCAAAAGTTATGGTTTTTCCAGTAGTCATGTATGGATGTGAGAGTTGGACCATAAAGAAAGCTGAGCGCTGAAGAATTGATGCTTTTGAACTGTGGTGTTGGAGAAGACTCTTGAGAGTCCCTTGGACTGCCAGGAGATCCAACCAGTTCATCCTAAAGGAAATCAGTCCTGAATATTCATTGGAAGGACTGATGCTGAAGCTGAAACTCCAATACTTTGGCCCCCTGATGCGAAGAACTGACTCATTTGAAAAGACCCTGATGCTGGGAAAGATTGAAGGCAGGAGAAGGGGATGACAGAGGATGAGATGGTTGGATGGCATCAACAACTCAATGGAGATGAGTTTGAGTAAACTCTGGGAGTTGGTGATGAACAGGGAGGCCTGGTGTGCTGCAGTCCATGGAGTCGCAAAGAGTTGGACATGACTGAGCAACTGAAGTAAGCTGAAAGAGGGTGCAAAAGATGCATACCCCGTCTCCCCACACCCCAAGATCCAGAGTTACTCCCAAAGATAGTCTAGGCGAGTAGACTTGTGATAGTTGCAGGTGGAATGAAGAACCTCCTATGACAAAGGACACAAAAGACAGAGACATGGGAAAGCAATGACTGTTTCTGGGGTCTATAACCAATGAGTATGCAAATCCAAATTCACAAGAGTTACAATCCAAAGAATTAATTCTCAGAAATGCTTTTCTCCTGCTAATCTGACAAGGAGAAGTTTACCTTCTCTGGACCAACGCTGGATGGAAATCTGGGAGGCTGATTTTGGTTAAGAATTCTTAACCTTTTGTCAGCTGTCTCAGGTTTTTAGCTGTATCCTCTGTGGTGAGTGGGGTGTCCTGGCCCTCCCTTTATGATCTTAGGTTAACAAGAGAAAAGCATACGAAGCTATTTAGTATGATTTACATGAGACGAGAGCCTTCATTAGAAAGTGAATAGCCCAAAGAAGTGGTTAAACTTGAATGTTTTAATAGTAGTTTTGATGAAAAAAGCAGAACATGATAGGAGCTAACAGTAGTAAACTAAGGGAAAGTTAGCAAGACCCTCAATATTCAAGGTGCCATATTTTGAGGTAACATGTTCTCAACCCCATCAGTAATGATAACTCGCATAGCTTGACAATGGTGATATCCAAAAATAATTATTTCCATAATTTGAACATACCCATTAATTAACCTAGCTAATCCTAAATTCTTTTTCTGCCACTGTCTTTTGAGTTATCATCAGTTCAGTTCAGTTGCTCAGTTGTGTCCGACTCTTTGCAGCCCCATGGACTGCAGCACGCCAGGCTTCCCTGTCCGTCACCAACTTCTGGAGCTTGCTCAAACTGAAGTCCACTGAGTCGGTGATGCCTTCCAGCCACCTCATCCTCTGTCGTCCCCTTCTTCTCCTGTCTTCAATCTTTCCTAGCATCAGGATCTTTTCCAGTAAGTCAGTTCTTCGTATCAGGTGGCCAAAGTATTGGAGTTTCAGCTTCAGCATCAGCCATCCAATGAATATTCAGGGTTGATTTCTTTTAGGATGGACTGGTTTGATCTCCTTGCAATCCAAGGGACTCTCAAGAGTCTTCTCCAACACCACAGTTCAAAAGCATCAGTTCTTTGGCACTCAGCTTTCTTTATGGTCCAAAGACCCTATGGTCTCTCTTTATGTGAGAACATGTATGTTCTCACATTCATACATGACTACTGGAAAAACCAAAGCTTTGATCAGATGGACCTTTGTCAGCAAAGTAATGTCTCTGCTTTTTAATATGCTATATAGGTTGGTCATAGCTTTTCTTCCAAGGAGTAAGCATGTTTTAATTTCATGGCTACAGTCACCATCTGCAGTGATTTTGGAGCCCAAGAAAACAAAGTCTGTCACTGTTTCCATTGTTTCCCCATCTATTTGCCATGAAGTGATGGGACCAGATGCCATGATCTTAGTTTTTTGAATGTTGAGTTTTCAGCCAGCTTTTTCACTTTCTGCTTTCATTTTCTTCAAGAGACTCTTCAGTTCCCCTTCACTATCTGCCATAAGGGTGGTGTCAACTGTGTATCTGAGGTTATTGATAGTTTTCCTGGCAATCTTGAGTTGTCATAGTAGCTTATAAATTTTATGGTCTTTAGGATCTTTAGAATATCTCAGAAATCACTGAGTCTTCTCTCCTTACCTTGGGGTAGTATGTTTGTGGGCTTCCCAGGTGGCACTCGTAGTAAAGAACCCATCCACCCACCAGTGAAGGATGCAAGAGATGCAGGTTCGATCTGGGTTGGGAAGATCCGCTGGTCTCTTCTATTTAGTTAGCTTTTTTTAAAAAAATTTTTTTACTGGAGTAGAGTTGCTTTACAATTGTGTTAGTTTTAATTGATCTACTTCTTGTTCATTAGTACTTGTCTTGCTGTTGGTCAGTTTTTCACAATTTAATGCTAACACATGTGCCATGCTGTTGCTTCCATCATGCCTGACTCTGTGCCACCCTATGGACTGTGGCCTTCCAGGCTCCTCTGTCCATGCGATTCTCCAGGCCAGAATACTGGAGTGGGTTGCGATGCCCTCCTTCAGGGGATCTTCCCAACCCAGGGATCGAACCCACATCTCCTAAGTCTCCTGCATTGGCAGGTGGGTTCTTTACCACTAGCGCCACTTGGATAGTGCTAGTGCCACCTTCTAACATATAATGTGTACTTATTAAATGTTTCTGATTGTAGAACTGAGCCCCAGTCATGAACTATTTATTTATAACATAACTTTTCTCCCCTTACAGTTCATTACCTATGTAATTTGTCCCTTAAATGAATTTAACCCCCCACACAGTCATACACATAAAAAGTTCAGTATTGACTTTTCAGCTCTTCTGTGTAATATTCTTGGTTAGATTCTCTGTCAGATGGCACTGATAATTAACCCTTTAGGAAGAGCCTGAGGTTTTTCAGACTCTCTGGCTAGATAATAACAATGGACATGATGATACTTAATGATTCTAAAGCAATACTGGTTTTTTTCAGGAGCATCATATTAAACCAGTTAAAGACTCCTTTGACTTAAAACCTACTTTTCAGATCTCACATTTTATCTAAAACTCTTTTTCTGCAAAGTTGTTTCTCAAATATGTAGCAGAGATCACGGCGGATGTGTATCTCCACTTGAAGAGTGAGGGACTCAGCAGGAGATCTGTCAGCTTAAAGAAAGCAAAGGTGATGGATATTTGGGGACTCACAGTTAGACTCCTGAAGCCCCCCCACCAACCCAGTCTTGGGAAGAAAAGGAAGAGCACCCCGGAAAGTTTGGGTCCTTGCCAAGATGTAGCAGAGTATCAAAGAATACTCTCTTTAGAGCACTTATAAATATGAATTAGTTCTTATAATAGCTCTGTGGTAAGCAATTGTAGTTTACTAATTGAAAGGCCAAATAAAATAAAATAAATGTTAAACGCCGTTAAGCACTCTACTTAGTGCTTGTCCAAGGCTCCAGAGCAGAGAGCTGTAAATGCAAAAAACAAACGCCAAGACAGAATCTCAGTTTCTATTAATATATCTGTAAATATAAATAATTCCTGAGTTATAAGATAATAAATATTCTTGAGCAGAAATTAGAATGTTTCAGAACACAGTTGTTTAGGTATTTATGTTTCATTAATTTTCAGAGGGTTAAAAAGTCAGAAAAACAAGAAGCAAACTTATAGTTGTATCTTTTCTGCTTAAATATTATGATTTGGTTAAGTCAAATACAATATAAAAAAAACTTATTCTATAATACTTCAACCAAATGCTTATTTGACTAAATTATGAGTACTTAGTTAAAGCACTACAGAATAAAAACTCAAGTTCAGCTTTTTACTTTGTGTTTGAAATATTAGTATAAGCTCCAAATGAAAATGTCTTTTTTTTTTATTAAAAATGTCTTGTAGATAGCTAGAACTGGATTCAGAGTGGAAATAGGAGGAAGGGAGTCAAAAAGATAGTTTTGGAAGTTACCATAAAGGTCATTATCATATTGTTAGCTATATGTGGAAGGATTGTAGGGAGGACAAAGATGGCTGTTGAGAGAAACTTGGGTTCTATTAAATGAACAAGAAGTAGTAGTATTGGCAAAATTTATACTACAGTAACCTTTATATAGTTTCTTATACCTTCTAATCCAGTTAAATCCATAATTTTATTTGATTCTAAAAGTTTGAAATAAACTTAATATGACATGCTAATTTCAGGGAAGTTATTTTTTTTTCTAAAAGCTATGATTAAAAACTAGATATTGTACATTGAATTGTTTTGTACTTGATTGGTATGTTATTATTTTTCAAAGGAATATCATTTTATTGAAACTAGAGCACAGGAGTCTTAATTTTCCACCTTAGCCTCTTTGTTGTACTGTACTGCTATAAAACCATCAGTGTTCATTAAGCCCTTGGGTCACTTTTTATTTAACCTGATCAAAACAATGCTATCTGCAAACTTTATTTCAAAGAAGATAAAATTTTATAAATAAATCTAAAGGGGCAAGATGTTGTCCTTCTGTTTTTTCTGAGGCTTGGTGATAGGCCAAGGTGTGTAGAAGGAAAAGGACTAAGTTTGACTAAAATGGTGAAATTTCGAGAAACTTTTTTTGTGGAGTATGAGCAAATGAATTCATCTGAAATGTAGCAGGATTAATTTACTACGTTAATCTGAAATTCAAAGTATAGTTGCATTAAATTTTCTGGTAGCCACATTAAAAAAAGTAAAAAGAAACAAAAGTGATTTTTAATAATATATTGTATTTAGTCTTATAAATCCATAATGTTACAATTTCAGCATATAATCCTTATTAAAATTGAGATATTTTACTTTTTCATATTAAGTCTGATATCTGGTATGTATTATGTTTTGACAACACATTTAAATTTGGACTGGCCACATTTCAAGTGTTCACTAGTCTCATATGGCTAGTCACTATCTATTGAACAGTACAATTCATAAGTAATTGAAAGTAAATACATTTGGGGGGAATTCCCTGGCAGTCCAGTGGTTAGGAGTCAGTGCTTTTACTGCCTGAGGGCTTAGGTTCAGTCCCTGGCTCGGGAACTAAGATCCTGCAGGCAGCGTGACTTGGCCAAAAGACAAAAAAAGGAAATACATTTTGAGCTTCATAGACACCATTATCTGTTATCTATATGGACATATTTCTTTCTAGCAGTTCTTAGGGACAGGGCAATTCATTTGATAGACTTGGCTTGATGAACTCAAGGAAAGTTTATATGAATAAAAAATAAGGTGAGATCCAGTTAGAAGGAACTTCTAAAGGAGATGGCAGTGCCAAGACTAAATTTAATACTATCATACTATATAGACACGTGCACCCTGTCTAATGAAAGCTGGCTTCCTTATTCCCTTCAGTTACTTTATTTCTGTGATTATCTGCAAGAAGTAACTATTTGACTGGAAGTCAGAATGTTAAAATCAGAATGTGAGGGCTTGAAGAATCTTTAGAAAATAATGTAGGTTGTTAGAGTGATAAATTAAAAATTTTAATAGATTATACATGTAACTTTTCCAGTGGTCATGTATGGATGTGAGAGTTGGACTGTGAGGAAAGCTGAGTGCTGAAAAATTGATGCTTTTGAACTATGGTGTTGGAGAAGACTCTTGAGAGTCCCTTGGACTACAAGGAGATCCAACCAGTCCATCCTAAAGGAGATCAGCCTTGGGTGTTCATTGGAAGGACTGATGCTGAAGCTGAAACTCCAATACTTTGGCCACCTCATGCGAAGAATTGACTCATTGGAAAAGACCCTGATGCTGGGAGGGATTGGGGGCAGGAGGAGAAGGGGACGACAGAGGATGAGATGGCTGGATGGCATCACCAACTCGATGGGCATGAGCTTGAGTAAACTCCAGGAGTTGGTGATGGACAGGGAGGCCTGGTGTGCTGCGATTCATGGGGTTGCAAAGAGTCGGACACAACTGAGCGACTAAACTGAACTGATACATGTAATGGGCTTCCTGGTGGCTCAGCTGGTAAAGAATCGCCTGCAATGTGGGAGACCTGGGTTTGATCCCTGGGTTGGGAAGAGGCCCTGGAGAAGGGAAAGGCTACCCACTCCAGTATTCTGGCCTGGAGAATTCCATGGATTGAATACTCCCTGGGGTCACGAAGAGTCGGACACAACTGAGTGACTGTCACTTTTCATACATGTAATGGTGTAAAATTCAAAAGATATAAAAGATTATATGGCAAAACTAAAGCACTGTCCTCTAGCCACTTGATTGCCCTTTTTAGAGGCAGCCAGAATGTTGAGTTTTTGTGTGTCCTTTAGGAGCTGTTTTCAATATATTTTGCCTTGACAAGCGAAGCTATAATGAATATACTTGTATGTATCTGGACAGATATGTGAATGTCTATAGAAATATTCTTACAAGTGAAATTCTAATTCAAAAGGAATGTATTTATTTTTTATTTTGTGAATATTGCCAAATACAGTAGAGGTTGTACCAGTTAATACTCCCAACTAGTTATGTGTGAATAAATCTTTTTCTTATTGAACCAATTTTCCAGACTGAATCTAAGGAGCAAACAAAATATATAGGTTAAAAAAATTTTTTATTGTGCTATTCTAATTGAAGAGGCATAGATAACCCTGTTTTGTCTTGACATGATTATCTTGAGTCCTCAGTTCCAGAGTTTAGATTGAAAACACTGATTGTAATCCAGCTCCCCTTATTTTATGTATGAAGAGTTCCAAATAAATGGTTCTGTTTCTCCAAGTACTCCCTAAAAAGGGAAAGAAAATGGACTATAGAATGGTCTAAAATGTAGGCAAAAAATTTCTTGGTGTTCAGTGTAATGGGCAAACTTCAATTAATGACTTTTGTAGAGTTAAACTTGTTAAAATAACATTTGCTGTTTGATTTTGTTTCATAAGTTTCATGGTTAGTGGAAGCCTTGGCAGCCCAGGGCATCATTGTATTAGAATAGGGAACTTGATGGTCAGGGAGAAGCAAGGGAGGAAACCCTTATATTTCATAGTTGTGATGTGGTGACTGCTGATGTGAAAAGCAAAGGGGTAAAGACCAGCTGAAGAGGATGAGGTTTATAGTAGAAAAAGGATCCGGAGTGTCTCGCCTAGTGCTTGGTAAGCAGTGGCTGCACAGATACCCTAGTTCCTTGTTGGTAGAAGTGTCCGTTCAGTCGCTCCTTTGTGTCTGACTTTTTGTGACCCCATGGACTGTAGCACTCCAGGCCTTCCTGTCCATCACCAACTCCCAGAGTTTACTCAAACTCATGTCTATTGAATCTTTGATGCCATCCAGCCTTCTCATCCTCTCTCGTCGCCTTCTCCTCCTGCCTTCAGTCTTTCCCAGCATCAAGGTCTTTTCCAATGAGTCAGTTCTTCGCATCAGGTGGCCCAAATATTGCAGTTCCAACTTCAGCATCAGTCCTTCCAGTGAATATTCAGGACTGATTTCTTTTAGGATGGACTGGTTGGATCTCCTTGCAGTCCAAGGGACTCTAAGAATCTTCTCCAACAGCACAGTTCAAAAGCATCGATTCTTTGGCACTCAGCTTTCTTTATAGTCCAACTCTCACACCCATACATGACTACTGGAAAAACCATAGCTTTGACTAGACGGACCTCTGTTGGCAAAGTAATGTCTCTGCTTTTTAATATGCTGTCTAGGTTGGTCATAACTTTCCTTCCAAGAAGTAAGCATCTTTTAATTTCATGGCTACAGTCACCATCTGCAGTGATTTTGGAACCCCCCAAAAATAAAGTCTGTCACTGTTTCCACTGTTTCCCCATCTATTTGTCATGAAGTGATGGGACCAGAGGCCATGATCTTAGTTTTCTTCATGTTGAGTTTTAAGCCAACTTTTTCACTCTCCTCTTTCACTTTCATCAAGAGATTCTTCATAGAAGTGTAGACTTGTCTAACTATTTTGAAGGGTGGTACTTACCCAGATACACTGTGATCCAGCAGTTCTTTTCGTAGCTGTATACCTGAAAGAAATTCTTGCATATGTCCATAAGTGGTTGGTCGTTCACTGCTTGTTATTTGTGCTTATGGAAAACAATCTTATTGTCCATACTCTTTGCTCAATGTTGAGTAAATTATGATAGATTTATTCCACAGGATACTATCTAGCAGTTTGAAGTGGTGAACTAGATGTATGCATGGAAACATGATGGACCTTAAAAGTATGTGTGCGTGCCAAGTCACTTTAGTCATGTCTGACTCTGTGCAGCCCACCAAGGTCCTCTCTCCATAGGATTCTCCAGGCAAGAATACTGGAGTGGGTTGCCATGCCCTCTGCCAGGGGATCTTCCTGACCCAGGGTTCGAACCTGCGTCTCTTATGTCTCCTGCATTGGCAGGCCGGGTTTTTACCACTAGTGCCACCTGGGAAGCCCTCTTAAAAGCATAGTGGTAATTAAAAACAGAAACAGATTGAGATATGTAACAATAGCATCTATATAAATTTTTAAAAGGTATGTAAATAAAACACATTACACAGTTTATTAGAAAACATCTAAGCACATTAAGTACATTACAGTGATTGCTTAAGTTGAGAAGATGATGAGAATGGGGATACAAGAATAAACAGTAAAAATATAGAACTGTGAAACTTCACTTTTCCTGTGGGTGGTCTTTGAAGCCTGTAATGACTGACTGGGTGGTATCTACAGACCACTACCTATGTGTCTTGCATTGTTGCTATCTTTGAGAGTAATGTTTCTCGTTATCATTGGAACATTTCTGTTGTTGTTGTTGTCGTCGTTGTTAATTAACTGTACTTAAAGTGATTATTTGGATTTCATGGTTCTGAAATCTTGCTCGTTTTTTGTTCTTCACTTCCCCTTTCTTTCCTTTTTCTGTCACTATATGTTCTGTTTGGTTATTGCTTTAATACAGAATATACTAACCTCATTGTTTATATCTGGTTTAGGTACTGCTTATATATAGCCAGTACTATATGTTGTTATTCTTAGAAGATAGTAGTTAGTAGGACTTCCCTGCTGGTTGGTTCAGTGACTAAGACACCACACTCCCAGTGCAGGGGCATAGGTTCAATCCCTGATCTGGGAACTAGGTTTCACATGCTGCAACTAAAAATAAAATCCCACACACTGCAACTGCAGATCCCACATGCCACAGTGAAGATCGAAGATCCTACATGCTGCAACTAACACTTGGTGCAGCCAAATAAATATTTTTTAAAAAAAGATAATAGTGATGTGTCATGTGAGAGACTTTTCAATGCCTGTTTAGATAATGGTCTTTTTTTGATTAAAGCAAGGGGGAGAGATACTGGTAATATAGGAATCACAGCTTTGATCCATTACTCTTTATGAAATTCATGTTACTTGTCTTGTTTTTCCTTTAAGGATCTCTGGTTAGGGCTGGTAAAAATATTGACTCCTAGAGAGTTTCCTGAGGTGGCAGTAAGATCTTAAGTAGAAAAAATACAGGAAACAAAGAGCCCCAACTTTTGGCAATTTTTGTTAATAGAACTCTCCTTCTGTAGGTCATGAGCTTTTGAGTAGCCTGAATTTTGAGTCTGCTTCAGTTGAGGTTTTTGATTGTAAACACTTACCACCCAGGCTGGAGCTCCAGGTTAGCAACTGGAGAAAGGAGCTGTGATGGAATTAAAGTAACCGTAGCAACAATTATAATGTAAATAAGTCTCCTTGGGAAGGAAATTGAGAGCGTGGGCACTTGTTAGAGCATTCCTTTAGAGATTTTACTACTAGAGCGGACCACGAGTTTGCTATTAAAAACCTGGTGTAACTCCTCCTTGAATACTATCAAGTCCTGTGCCTCTCCAGCTTTCTTTTATAGCTTTTTGACAAGCTAGCCCCATGTATATAAAACACAATGAATCTTTCATGTGCTTATCTTCTTCATACACATAAGCACTTCTTTTTCCTCTGCTGAAGTTAAAATTTTTCTCACTGTCTTCTGTTACTACCTTTGCTGCAGCTCTGCAGTGCCCAGAGGAAGCCACTTAGGTTTCCAGGGAAACAGCGTGGTGTGTGCTTAGTAGACCCCATTGGCCGAGATTTGCTTATGGTAGAACCGGTTGTGCCATGGCTACTTCTTAAGCAACACGAAAGAGACAAATCTTTGGTTTCAAATCTCATTATTTTTTCGTTTTAGCATTCCAGCTTTAAGAAATAAAAATTTCTAAATGTTGTATAGTTTTAATGCAGGCTTACTTTGTGGATTTAGAGATTGGATGGCTGGCTGCTGCTAAGTCGCTTCAGTTTTGTCCCACTCTCTGCGATTCCATAGACGGCAGCCCACCAGGCTCCGCTGTCCCTGGGATTCTCCAGGCAAGAGCGCTGGAGTGGGTTGCCATTGCCTTCTCCGTTGGATGGCTGGAAGAAGCAATAAAAGTGAAGCCAGAGTAGTACCAAATTGGAGTTGGGTTGATAAGTGTAATACTATACTTGTTTACTGTGTCCCTAATGAGTCTAGTGGGCTTCCCTTGTGGCTCAGGTGGTAAAGAATTTGCCTGCAATGCCAGAGACCTGGGTTCGATCCTTGGGTTGGGAAGATCCCATGGAGAAGGGAAAGGCTACCCACTCCAGTATTCTGGACTGGAGAATTCCATGGACTGTACAGTCCATGGGGTCGCAAGGACGAGACTGAGCGACTTTCACGTTCACTTTCTAACGAGTGTAGCAGTTTTAACAAAGAGGTTGTGAGTAAAAAGCTTCCAGTTCTAATTCAAGTTTAACCATTGTCATGTGGTTTGGTGCCAGGTAAATAGCTTCTCTCAGCCTCAGCTTTCTGTTTGTAAAAGAAAAGTAAAAAAATGACTTTCTATTGTAGAAATATTTATTAATACAAGAGGAACTGAAATATAAGTAGTGGTATAAAAAAGAACATCATCTGATAGAAGACAGAAATTCTAACTTTCAGGGTAATATTCCACACATAGCCTAGGTAGCTTGCTTCAGTTAAGGCTCTTTCAGTTAAGTTTTTTCCTCCAGCTTTATCCTTTCATTGAGTTGTCATTGAGATCACATTAGATACTCCTGTGTAACAATTCTTTGTTGACTTAGCCATCAACAACTGAGTTGATTTTTGAGCTTCAAATTCTTGAGCATTTATTACATGACAAGTTAGGACTTCCCAGGTGGTGCAGTGGTAAAGAATCTGCCTGCCAATGCAGGAGACGTGGGTTTGATCCCTAGGTCAGGAGGATCCCCTGGAGAAGGAAATGGCAACCCGCTCCAGTGTTCTTGCCTGGAGAATCCCATGGACAGGCTGCAGCCCATGGGGTCGCAAAGAGTTGGGCATGGCTGAGCATGCACTCACACACACACACGTTTGGAACTGTGTGCATGGGAAATAAGTACAAAATGTATAAAACATAATTTGTGCCATTCAATATAACAGTCATTCAAAGAACTGGGAAACAGCTCTGATGTTACTATTACTATCTCAGATCTTTTCATCTCTGTGGATATCATTCCTGATTCTCTCAGGTCTTTCTTTCATTTGGTTTATTTTGCCAGCCCCAGTACTACCATCCTGGTTGTCCTCTTCTGAATCTGTTATAAGTGGTGAGTTATCATTTTATTTTTTAATTAATTTATTTTTTATTGAAGGATAATTGCTTTACAGAATTTTGTTGTTTTCTGTCAAACCTCAACGTGAATCAGCCATAGGTATACATACATCCCCTCCCTTTTGAATTTCCCTCCCATCTCCTTCCCCATCCCACCCCTCTAGGTTGATACAGAGCCCTTGTTTGAGTTTCCTGAGCCATGCAGCAAATTCCCGTTGGCTGTCTATTTTATATACGATAAGTTTCCATGTTACTCTTTCCATACATCTCACCCTCTCCTCCCCTCTCCCCATGGCCACAAGTCTATTTTCTATGTCTGTTTCTCTATTCCTGCCCTGAAAATAAATTCTTCAGTACCATTTTTTAGATTTCGTATATATGCATTAGAATATGATATTTATCTTTCTCTGACTTACTTCACTCTGTAGAGTAGGTTCTAGGTTCATCCACTTCATTAGAACTGATTCAAAGGTGTTCCTTTTTATGGCTGAGTAATATTTCATTGTGTATACGTAACACAGCTTCTTTATCCATTCATCTGTTGATGGACATCTAGGTTGCTTCCATGTTCTAGCTATTGTAAGTAGTGCTGCAGTGAACAGTGGGATACATTTGTCTTTTTCAATTTTGGTTTCCTCAGGGTATATGCCTAGGAGTGGGATTGCTGGGTCATATGGTGGTTTTATTCCTAGTTTTTTAAGGAATCTCCATACCATCTTCCATAGTGGCTGTATCAGTTTACATTCCCACCAACAGTGCAAGAGCATTCCCTTTTCTCCACAACCTCTCCAGCATTTATTGTTTGTAGGCTTTTTGATGATGGCCATTCTGACCAGTGTGAGGTGATATCTCATTGTGGTTTTGATTTGCATTTCTGTAATAATGAGTGTTGTTGAGCATATTTTCATGTGTTTGTTAGCCATCTGTATGTCTTTGGAGAAATGTCTGTTTAGGTCTTTTTCCCACTTTTTGATTGGGTTGTTTGTTTTTCTGGTATTGAATTGTATGAGCTGCTTGTGTATTTTGGAAATTAATCCTTTGTCAGTTGTTTCATTTGCTATTATTTTCTCGCATTCTGAGGGTTGTATTTTCACCTTGCTTAGTGTTTCCTTTGCTGTGCAAAAGCTTTTAAGTTTAATCAGATCCTACTTGTTTACTTTTATTTTTGTTTCCATTGCTCTAGGAGGTGGGCCATAGAAGATCTTGCTTTGATTTATGTCATTTAGTGTTCTGCCTATGTTTTCCTCTAACAGTTTTATAGTGTCTGGTCTTACATTTAGGTTTTTAATCCATTTTGAGTTTATCTTTGTGTATGGTGTTAGGAAATGTCCTAATTTCATTCTTTTACATGTAGCTGTCCAGTTTTCCCAGCACCATTTATTGAAGAGGCTGTCTTTGCCACATTGTATATTCTTGCTTCCTTTGTCAAAAATAAGGTACCCATATGTGCATGGGTTTATTTCTTGGCTTTTTATCTTGTTCCAGTGTTTTATAATTCTGTTTTTGTGCCAGTACCATACTGTCTTAATGACTGTAGCTTTGTAGTATAATCTAAAGTCAGGAAGCTTGATTCTTCCAGCTCCATCCTTCTTTCTCAAGACTGCTTTGGCTATTTGGGGTCTTTTGTGTTTCCATATGAATTGTGAAAATTTTTGTCCTAGTTCTGTGAAAAATGTCATTGGTAATTTGATAGGGATCACATTGAATCTGTAGATTGTGTTTGGGAGTATAGTCATTTTCACAATACTGATTCTTCTACCCAGGAACATGGAATATCTCTCCATCTGTTTATGTCATCTTTGATTTCTTTCATTAGTGTCTTATAATTTTCTGTGTACAATTCTTTTGTCTCCTTAGCTAAGTTTATTCTTAGATATTTAATTCATTTTGTTGCAATGGTGAATGGGATTGATTCCTTAACTTCTTTTTCTGATTTTTCATTGTTAGTGAGTTGTCACTTTTAAGAGGTTATATTCTAATTACAATTCTCAGGAAGTTGCCTGACCTGTAGTGATTTTCTTCTCTGTTCAGTCACTAGTGGTGGTGGTTTAGTCACTAAGTCATGTCCGACTCTTGTGATCCCATGGACTTTGTGTGGCCTGCCAGGCTCCTCTGTCCATGGGATTCTCCAGGCAAGAATACTGGAGTGGGTTGCCACTTCCTTCTCCCATCAGTCACTAGACTATTATTTTATTAACTGAATTTGTGTAAAGTTTTTAAGCTGACACTACACATCAAAGCTTCATCTTTAGCATACAGTCAAATAAACTCTCAACTAATTATCAACTAATATTAAAATTGATTACTTGGGAATTCTCTTGTGATGCAGTGGTTAGAGCTCTGCATGCTCACTGCCAAGGGCCTGAGTTTGATCCCTGGTCATGGAGCTAAGACTCCATAAGCCACTCGATGCAGCCCCAAAAATGAAAATACCAGCATATTTTAAATTGCTTATGTAACTTGCAATAAATTTTTAAAAATTGATTTGCTACTAGTCACATACTTTTGTTTAGATAAATGCGTTTACATATATCCTTGATAAATTCCATTTTGCATTTTCAGCCCATTGTTTCAATCTATCTGTTCAGATATTTTTGATTTTCGATTATCACTTTCATGATATTACCTAATCTTCCCAGGTTTTATATCACTAGGAAAATTTATAAGCTACCACTTGAATCTTCAAGGTGTTGATAAACACTGAAAAAAGTAAGGTCAAATACAGAGCCCTGAGATAACCTGAGAGCCTTCCATCCAGACTGATACTGTTGAAAAAAATTTGTACAATATGAGAATTGGGAATTAAGTTTTATTTGGGTCAAATGAGGACTGCAGACAGCTTTCAGATAGCTCTGAGAAAGTGCTCCAAGGGGTGAGGGGAGGAGCTAGGATATGCAGGAGTTTTATTACAAAGGGCAGGTAATCCGGAAAGTCACAAGATTACTGGTAAACCATATATGTCAAGGTAAGGAATTTAGCGCTTTTCTGTGTATAGGATAATGCAGGAGTCTGACCTCACTGGAATCATTCCTTTGATATGCATCTTCCTATCCGGGGACAGTATCCTGTGTTTTCACACCCTAAGTTTCCTCAGGGGTCATGGGGAGTGGCTGCAGTCTGATGGCTGCTAGATGACATGTATTCTTTCCTTACTGAGTTCCCTCAGGGCTCACTAGCTTGACCATCCTTGATGGCTGCAATTGCTTATGACTGTGACATCCTGTTTTCTGATATGGCAGGAAATTATTCCATTTCTCAATATCAAGTCATTGATGAATAATCTGAGATGGTTCAGCTTATTCTCAATCTGTCACCTAAGAAACTTTACTTTGATCTCAACAAGATGTGTTTGACCTACTCTCTTTCTCTGATCTCTCAATCTAGTAGTTTTTAAATTAGGTTAGCATGATTTTTTTCTTATTGAACCCACTCTAGCTTCTAGTGCTTTCTTTACCTCTTCCCTATTCTGCCATAGGCTGACATAGAATATTGCTGGAAATCCTTGTGAAATTTTTTTTCCCTTTCCAGTTTTATATGGATATAATTGATATATACCATATGTTTAAGGTGTGCAGCATCGTGCTTTGACTTGCATACCTCATGAAATGATTATCACAGTAAGTTAGTGAATATCCAGCACCTCATATGGATACAAAATTAAGGAAATAGGAAAAAAGTTCTCTTTAGTGAAGAGAACTCTTAGAATTTTTTCTCTTGACAACTTTCATATATAATATTTAGCAATGTTAATTATTTTTATCATGTTGTACGTTACATCCCTAGTATTTAGTTATCTTAGTTTGTGCTTTTTGCCTGTCTTCATCAAATTCCCCCTCTTCAGTCCTTGCCTGTGGTAAGTACAAATCTGATCTCTTCTTCTATGAGTTAGTTTATTTCTTAGTTTTGTGTATATGTTTGAAGTATAATTGACCCACAACACTATGTTATTTCTTGGTACACAACATAATGATTTGCTATTTTTATACATTTCAAGGTGATCATCATGTCAAGTCTAGTTACTGTTTGTCCTCACCATACAAAGATAAAATGTGATTATTGACTATATTCCCCACACAAATACATTTGACTCATTTGTTTTGTTACTGAAAATCTGTCTCTCTCAATCTCCCTCACCTAATTTCTCTCCTTCCCCCATCACCTGGCAGCCATCTGTTTGTTCTCTGTATCTATGACTATTTTCGTTTAGTTATTTGTGTTTACTTGTTTTGTTTTTTAGATTTCATATGTAAGTGAAATGCAGTATTTGTGTTTCTCTGACTTGTTTCACTTAGTGTAGTTCTTTCTAGATCCATCTATGTTGTCACAAATGGCAAGATTTCAATCTTTTTTGTGGATAAAAAATATTTCATATTTTTTGTGTGTGTATATATACACACACACACACACATATATATATATATCTTCTTTTCCATTCATCTGTTGAGACACTTAGGTTGCTCCCATATCTTGGCTATGGTAAATAATGTTGCAATGAACATAGGGGTGCATGTATGTTTTTGAAATAGTGTTTTGTTTTCTTTGGATAAATACACAGGTATGCAATTGATAGATCATATAGTAGTTCTGTTTTTAATTTTTTGAGGCATCTCCGTACTGTTTTTCATAATGGCTGCACCAATTTACTTTCCCACAGTGCAGGAGGGTTCTGTTTTCTCTGCATCTTCACCAGCACATATTATTTGTCTTTGATGTTGTCCTTCTGATAGGTGTGAGATGGTATCTCATTGTGGTTTAGATTTGCATTTCCCTCATGATTGGTGATGTTGAGCATCTTTTCATGTACCTGTTAGCTATCTGTATGTCATCTTTGTAAAAATGTCTTTCAGGTCCTCTGCCTGAATTTTAATTTAGTGTTGTTTTTTTTCTTTTTTGCTAATGACTTGTATGAGTTCTTTATGTATTTTGGGTATTAATCCCTCATCAGATATATTTGTTTGCACATATCTTCTCTCATTCAATAGGTGGTCTTTTTGTTCTATTGATAGTTTCCTCTCTGTACAAAAACTTGAGCTACTGGATGCTCTCTTATTACCTTTTCTTCTGTCTCAGGCTTCAATTTTCACTTAACCATATGTATACTGTTCTTCTCAATCTGGAAGATTATTCTTAATAAAGAAAGGGGAAACAAAATAAGAGTAGAATAGGTCAGATACTGGTATTTATCTTTTAGCATGGTGAAAGGGCTTGTCTCATCTTTTTGTATCCAACTTTGCTGGAAAAAGACTGTGTGTTAGCACTTTTCATAAACTTATATTGATTCTCTATTATGTGCCAAACACTGCATTAGATCTGGACTCCAAAGATGAATAAAACGAAGTCTTTTCTTTCAAGGAAGTCACAGTGTAGTTGGAACGATAAATACAAATCTTTACAGAATAGGAAAGTAAGGACTGCTGAAGGATGTTCAGAATCCTGTGGTGGTACTCAGGTAAGAGCTACCAGTTGTGTTTAATGGAGGCATGTTGATGTGAGCCTTCACAGAGGAAATTCTGTTTAAGTGAATTCTTAAAGGAAGGATAGTTTTGGGTTGATCGGGGTGGGGTAAGTTAAAGGCCAACATCATGTGTCGAGAAATCTTAAAATAGGCCATTATGGTTAGAATATGGAATATAAAGGGGAGTCTCAGGAAATGAGACTGGAGAGACAAGCAGGACCATATCAGGAAGGGTCTTGATAACTATGCTGGAATTTTGACTCCGGTAGGCACATGAGTGTCCTTAAAGGGTTTTAAGCACAGTATATCTTCAAAACCAGGTCAGAATCCTTCCTTGTGATATAGTGTATAGTGCATATAGTATAGTATAGTATACTGTCGGAGAAGGCAGTGGCACCCCACTCCAGTGCTCTTGCCTGGAAAATCCCATGGACGGAGGAGCCTGGTAGGCTGCAGTCCATGGGGTCGCTAAGAGTCAGACACAACTGAGCAGCTTCACTTTCACTTTTCACTTTCTTGCATTGGAGAAGGAAATGGCAACCCACTCCAGTGTTCTTGCCTGGAGAATCCCAGGGACGGGGAAGCCGGGGTGGGGGGGCTGCTGTCTATGGGGTCGCACAGAGTCAGACACAACTGAAGTGACTTAGCAATAGCAGCAGCAGCATAGTATACTATATAAATCAGTTTAGGCTAGGTTAGGTTGTGGTAACAAATAATTCCCCAATTTCAGTGGCTTATAATAACAAGAGATTATTATTTGCTCACACTGCATATCTGTCATGTGGCTCTGTTTCAGAACCAAGGCTAGAGATGCAGCTCTTATCTGAGATGTTGCCCTTGTGGTGGAGGAAAATGAGACTTGATAGAACCACGCATTTCTCTGAAAGCTTCTGTTCAGAAGTAGAATGTATCATTTACTCAGTGATAATGAGTGATATATCCAGATAGAGTTACCCTAATAAAAAATATGTCCATTATGTTATCTAGGGGGCTTCACAGGTGTCTCAGTGGGTAAAGAATCCACCCACTATTCAAGAGACGCAGGAAACACCAGTTCAATTCCTGGGTCAGGCAGATCCCTTGGAGGAGAGCATGACAACCCACTCCAATATTTTTGCTTGGAGAATCCCATGGACAGAGGAGCCTGGTGGGCTACTGTCCATGGTCACATAGAGTTGGACATGACTGAAGTGACTGAGCACGCAAACATGCACAGCATGAATATATTATTTATGTTGTGAAGATATAGTAAAATATGGTGTGTGCTTAGTTGCTGAGTCATGTCTGACTCTTTGAGACCCCATGGAATGGAGTGTAGCCTGCCACACTCCTCTGTCCATGGGGTTCTCCAGACAAGAATACTGGAGTGGGTAACCATTCCCTTTTCCAGAGGATCTTCCCAACCCAGGTATCGAACCCAAGTCTCCTGCATTGTAGGCAGATTCTTTACCATCTAAGCCTATGTAGTAATATTCAGCCATCAGAACTATGTGCACAAGTTTACTTAATAAGAAAGGGAAATGATCATTAAGTTTTAAGTGAAAAATAAAATGGATTATAAAGTAACATGAACAGAAAATATCAATTTAATTTAAAATACCAATTTAGTTTAAAGGGAAGGAAGGAGGAATGGAGAGAGTGTGTGTGTATGTGTGTACGCCCTCCAGTTTAGTTCACTTTAGCTTCATTAGATTTGAATGGTAGTAGATAATACATTGGAGGTGGGGATGAGGCTAGTATTAAAGACAAAGAGAATAGTCAGACTGTTGTGGTTATCTAAGTAAAGAGAGGATAAGGGCCTTACCTAAGACAGGAGATAGAGAAGAGGAACCATAATAAGAGAAATAGTAAGATGATAGAAATGATGGAATTTGGGTGACATTTGTGTGTTGAGGTGGATGCTCTGTTTTATGAGAGGATGATAAGTTTTTTAATCTTGTATAATTGAATAAATGGTAGTAACACTTTCTATTTATTTCACAGTCCTTTAAACATAAGAGAATAAGCACTGAAAGTATCAAATTACCTGTTTTATGAAAAAATTGATGAGGGAAATGTCTGGAGAGAGTGAAAATGAGAAAAAATTTCTTTTGAAGACTTTTTAGACAAATTTGCTGTTCCGGTCTACTCCCCTTTTATTCTAATTTAAATTGATAATTTCCAAGTATGAATTTTGGCAGTTGTGGGATGATTTTTAAATCCCTATGCTGTCTTGAGGATCTTGTTTTCATCAGCTTGACCCTAAAGAAATTCAGCTTGACCAGAGTACTTATGATATAACCAGGTAGAAAGATCTGTATATTAAAAAAACTATAACTTTAGGGACTTCCTAGGCAGTCCAGTGGATAAGATTCTGTGCTTCCACTGCAGAGGGTTCAGGTTCCATCCCTGGTCTGGGAAGTTCCTCATGCTAAAGGGGGGGAAATGGTATAATTTTGAAGGAGGCATTAGGGAGTTTTGGTAGAATTTATGCTTCTTTAGAGACAATGTTAAGACTGGGCTTCCGTCTTTCATTTGTTTAAATAGAACAAACATAAAAAGGAGCTTGAATATTGCTTCATGTTCTGAGTTTCTCTTTTAGTAGGATGTTCTAGCTTTTGGAATATAAACAGACCCCTCCTTTTTATTAACTTTATTGAAGTAAAATTTTATACTATGAAGTTCATTCACTTAAGGTATACAGTTGAGTGCTTCTGTGTATTTACAGAGTTGTGTAACCAATCACCATAGTCTACTTTTAGAACATTTTCTGTATCCCCAAAAGAAACCTCATAGTAATTATTCCCTACTCCTCCCACTACACCCCCATGCCATCTCCAGGCAACCATTAATCTATATTCTATGTCTATAGATTTTCCAGTTCTGGACATTTCATATAAGTGAAATACTTACAATATGTAGTATACTTACAATATGAGTAGATTTCTTAATTTTTAAAGTTTTTCCCTTCCTAAATGATTTCTTTTATGTCCCATATTAGAAGTCACTTTAAAGTTTATGGTATTATGTGTGGTAATTTGACTTAATTCTTAATTTATATTTGTGTTCTCTCATTTAATACAATGCTTTGTACATTGTATATAGCAAATAAATAATTTGTAGATTACATGGATTTTTTTTAATGGATATTAAAAGATATATTTTGTGGATAATTGTCCTAGTGTCTGAATTTCATTTACTGTTGCTTATTTCCATTTTCTCCCCTGGCTACTCACTTTCTAGCTGAATAGTGTTTTTACTTACACTACTGATGAAAGGTGTTTTACTCAGGTCCTCTTTATTCCTGCAGAATAAATTATACAGTACTTTGTAGAAGTCAGTAGTTTACTGAAAAGAAGATGAAGCTCATTAGGAGACTGCTAGGTATATCTTAACAGTTCATTTTTCATTTCCATTAGATCTTTCCTCAGTGTATAATCTGGATTACCCTGATTAAAGGATTCTGCCTTCCAAATGTAATGTCAGTTGTGTTTAGAACTGCCTTGGTATACCTGCTTGAATGGTGTCCTCTTCCATTAACCACTAGAGCACAAAGAGATTCAGTACAAAGAGATAGGATAGTATGTACATACATTCCTTTATTTTATTTATTTATTTTTTCATATATTCCTTTAGTTAGAATCTTCTTAGTGCAAATAACCTTGGATCTGTGGATGCTCTGTCTTGTTTGTGATAAAAGGCAGAATTTTTTTTTCTTTTTTACCTTTTTGAATTTTGCTTCCTGTTGCCTTTGTTTTGTTTACCTGTCATATGTTTTACATTTGACAGAAGACAAAAAGAACACTAAGATTCCTGGTCAAGTGCCAGATAGAATTTAATAAATGTTATTTTAAATCCAGTAGCTGAGCTTGTGGGGAAAAAAAATAAAGAAAATCCTCAGTGGGAAAATTGAAGAGGGTATTTAAAACCAAAGTTGTAGGTACATACGCTAAAGTTATGGCTGCCCTAGGTAAATAAAAGGTTTCAGTTTTAACAGCCATACAGGAAAAAGGGACTTTCCTACTTCCCTCCATAAAGCTAGTTCCTCAAAAGTTTGCCATATTGTTGAAAAGTTGATATGGAAAAAAAATCTTCTCCAGTGATACAGATGTCAAGGAAGTTCATCCACACTGTGTGAGCTCTGAGAATTTGTTACCATGAACTTCTGTTGTAACCTTGGTTTAGAGTGTCCCTTTTTCTCTACAGTTTGGGGAACCCAAAGCCGAAAAATTAATGTATAAAGTAGTCCTAAATTAGTGATGGTCCCATAATATCAGGATGAAGCAAATGTAAAACTTCTTTATAGGAATATCTTCAGTGTGGGCCACACAGGATTCCCATAGCTAAAGGTGTCCTACATATTTTTTTTTTTAAAGTGGAACTTTAAAAACTATAGTTGTTGAAATTTAAAACTCAATGGACAATGTCAATGGTAGAATGGATAGATTGTATATTCATGCAATGGAATATTGTAAAGCAATGGAAATGAATAAATTGCTGGCATGTATAAGATCATGTTTGAATAATGATAATGCTGAAATGAGGGAAGCCAGACAAAGAGTACATACTATATGACTTTATTTATATACAGCTAAAAATTCTAACGTATATTAGAAGTCATGAATCAATCTTTGAGGAAGAGGGAGGGGTTAGTGATTAGGGAGGGGGCAAGAGGGAGGTTTCTGGAGTGCCAATAACATTACATTTCTTGACCTTGGTGGTTGTTACATGATTGTTTCACTTTGTGATAATTTAAAAAGAAAGCAGGAATCAAAAATGTGATAAATATCATAGAAAAGATAGGATAAATTAAAAGCACAGTAAAAGGTGGTAGAAATAAGTTCAAATGCATCAGTAATCATACTAAAGTATATGAATTAACACTTACCAGTTAAAAGACAGATTGTTATATCATGTTTCCATGATGGTTGACATGTGTACCATCCTCCCACCTTCAGGTGGAGTTTATTCCTCCATTCATCTTGAATTTGGGCTGGCTTTTGTGACTTGCTTGAGCAATAGAATATGCCAGAAGTGACATCCTGGGACTTTCAAGGCTAGGACATGAGAAACTTTGCCACTTCTATCTAGCCTTTTTGAACATTCTTTTTTTGAGTGTTCTCCCATGGAATATTCATTCTGGGGACCTAGCTGTCGTGCTGTGAGAAGCCCAAGCCAGATGGAGAGGCCCAACTGAGTTCCCAGCCAACTGCCAGCATCACCTGCCAGCCATGTGAGTGAGTTAAGGAATCATCTTGGATATTCTAGTCCCAGTAGACATCATATGGAGAAAAACCCGGATGCCAGGCATACAGACCTAGTCTAGTCATCATCATCAGCCATTAGAGTCACCCTACCTGAGGTCCCAGAGGTCACAGAGCAGACATAAACCCTTCCTGCTGTACCTTGTCTGAATTCCTGACCCTCAGAATTATGAACATAATAAAATGGTTGTAGTTCTATGCTACTAGACTTTGGGGTAGTTAACAATAGATAATTGAAATAGAATTTGGTACCTAGAAGTGAAGTGCTATTATAATCTAAAATATGGATTGGCTTTGGGACTTGGCAGTGGGCAGAGGCTGGAGGGACCTTGAGGAGACTGTTGGTGAAGTTTTGAAAAACAGAAAAGTATTACTCAGTTCAGTTCAGTACAGTCACTCAGTCGTGCCCGACTCTTTGCAACCCCATGAATTGCAGCACGCCAGGCCTCCCTGTCCACCACAAACTCCCAGAGCTTACTCAGACTCATGCCCTTTGAGTCGGTGATGCCATCCAGCCATCTCATCCTTTGTTGTCCCCCTCTCCTCCTGCCCCCAATCCCTCCCAGCATCAGGGTCTTTTCCAATGAGTCAGTTCTTCGCATGAGGTGGCCAAAGTATTGGAGTTTCAGCTTCAGCATCAGTCCTTCCAATGAACACCCAGGACTGATCTCCTTTAGGATGGACTGGTTGGATCTCCTTGCAGTCCAAGGGACTCTCAAGAGTCTTCTCCAACACCATAGTTCAAAAGCATCAATTTTTCAGCGTTCAGCTTTCTTCACAGTCCAACTCTCACATCCATACATGACCACTGGAAAAACCATAGCCTTGACCAGACAGACCTTTATTGGCAAAGCAATGTCTCTGCTTTTTAATATGCTATCTAGGTTGGTCATAACTTTCCTTCCAAGGAGTAAAAAGGAAACTTTGTTATGTTGTGATGGTGATACAAGGTTTATTAACACTGACATGTGTGGGTGCATGAAAGATAGAAAATGTATTTAATATATTCATTTTATCTAAGAAGTTTTCTAGACAGAAGGTTGAAAAGTATTACCTAACTTCTCATGGTAAGGTGAAAATACAGAGATGAATGAGCTGAAAAGTGAACTATTCAGTTTTCAAGCAGAACTTAGAGGGGAAATAATTCTAACCCAAGCTCTGTTATGTTAGGAAATAAAACTTTTTCTCATCCCTAGTTGCTCCAGATAGCCAGTGATTTCTAAAGAAATGGCTTCAGAGCAAAGATTAAATTAAACACGATGCCAATAAAACATCACCTCAAAGTAAAGATCTCAAGGATGCAACTGTAAATACCTTTGTTAATAAGACTTCTGAAAGACTTAAGGCAGTGCTTCATAGAACTTTTCAGCTACAAAAAAAAAAAGTCTAAAGATCTAAATTCCTAGATTCTCTTAATTAAACAATAGGGCTTCTAAGGATTTTAAGGGTATTTTCTTACAGTAGCCTCACATAAAAATTAAAATAGAGAAAAAGAGTATAGCTCTGTCTATTGAAATAAACTTCCTATAAGAGTCATAGGAAATCTGCAAGGGTTTTTAATAGACTGTATGTACTGATTATAGCAACTTCAGCATAGAGTAAAAGAAGCAGAGACAATAAAAAATGAAAATAGGCCTTTGAACTTCCCAACAATCTACAGGCAGGAAGCAGGCTAAGAAGGCTACTCCACTGCAGATATTAACCATTTCTTATGTAAAAGGAAGGATGACTCAGGGTGGAGCCAAATTTTGAAGAATCACTCTCAGGGAGTAAGGCTGGGCTATAACCAAGAAACTGGTGACATTTGATTAAATTTCACAATTGCTGTGGAAAAAAAAATAACTGCTATGTATCTCCTGTTCCTTCTTCATATTTTGAATGAGAGTGTCTGTTGTGGTTTTCCTGAGTCAGTCTCACTATTGTGCGATCATATGTTGGGTGTGTGGGAGCAGATAATTTGTCTCTTTATTCAGATCAAGAGGAATAATACTCCAGTAGCTGTACCTGAGGAACTGCATCTGAGGAACCTCAGTCACACCTGGACCTGAATTAGATATCAAGATTCTGAACATCAAGCTGATGCCATAATCAGATGAGACTTTTGGAGGTCTTAGGAGAGGGTGAGTGTTTGCATGTGGGAGGGATTTGTTGGGGCCAGAGGGTGGTTTGTGGTAACTTTGTCTCCAAAGTGGCCATCATCAATCTCTTCCCTTCTTGCCGTTCAGAGGTGAAGTCTATTTCTCTCCTCCTCTTGAATCTCAGATGGCCTTAGTGGCTTGTGTGACCAATTGAGACTTCCAAGACTAGGTCATAAGAAGGCGAGCAGCTTCTGCCTTTGTATGCCTCTTGGAATACTTGCTCTCAGAGCCAGCCACCATGCTATGAGAAACCCAAGTCAAATAGAGGGGACATGTGTAGGTGCTGGTTGATAGCCCCAGTGAGCTACCAGCAAACAACCAGCATCAACTAACTATGTGAGTGTGTGAAGGAATCATATTGGACAGTCCAGCCCTAGCAAACATCACCTGGAGGGAAGAACTGAGGTCCCAGCCAAATAGCTCCTCTTGAGACATCCCAGCCATCTTCATCCATTCAAGTCATCCATCCCATCTGAGGTTCCAGACATTGTGGATCAGAGACACTTTGTCTCTGATGTGCCTTACTAGAATTTCTGGCCTACAGAATCATAATAAATAATCATCATTTACCATTGTTTGGGAGTAGTTTTCTCTTTTTTTTTTAATGCAGTAATAGATGATTGAAACATTGTCAGATTAAATAGAAAATAGTCCATCTCTATGCAGTTTATAGGAGGCATACTTAATAAAATATAAGGAATCAGAGAGATTGGAAGTAAAGGTATAGAAACACATTTTCTAAAAGAAAGCTAGTACAGAAGGGTAATAGTAGGCAAAATTAACTTGAAGGTAAAAATTATTATTATAGTTAAAAATCATCATAAAATATTACAAGGAGGCTATTCTAATTCCAAATCAGTATGCATTCAATAGTATGGCCTCAAAATTTATATAGGTAGAATAGAGATAGAATATTAAATATATAGAAAGAATGAATATAGGAAGAAAATTATAGAAATTAAAAGAAAAAGATGGATCTATAAAGAACATCTTTTTTAATAATTGGTCAAACTGACAAATTTGAGAAGAGTTGAAAAACAAGTTAGATTTGGTGGGCCTCTACAGAGTCCTGCATCTAATACATGAGGATATACTTTCTTTTTAAGTAACTTTAAAAAAAACTGAACACATACTGAATTCGTAAAGCAAGTCTCAACAAAACCAGTGAATGGTATTATGCAGACTGTATTCTCTTACTCCAGTTGCTATTGAAATTAAACCATAAGATGGTCAAAGTAACTTATTTGGAAATTTAAATGCATGCCTTGAATAACTCAGATCAAAGAAGAAATAATAATCGAAATTAGAAGTAAAACTAACTTATCAAAACTGACTCTGGAAGGAATAAAAACCTATATTCATTAGACATATTGAATTATAAATAAATATCTACCTACTAGAAAAGAGACACATATAAAATTTTTTATAGTTTTATAGAAGTAATTTACAAACAATAAACTGAACATACTTAAAAAGTGTACAGCTTGTAAAGTTTTGACATTGGTATTCAACCATGAAACTGTTATCACAATTAAGTTAAAGAATATATTAAGTTAGAGAATATATATCACAATTAAGTTAAAGAATATATTAAGTTAGAGAATATATATCCTTCCTACTACCTCATCTCATCTCTAGGCAATCAGTGATCTGCTTTATGTTATAATAGATAAGTTTGCATTTTCTAGAATTTTCTTAAATACAATATATACTCTTTTGTGAGGGTGGGGGATATTATACTTCATTCACTTAGCATTATTGTTTTGAGATTCGTTCATATTGTTAGTGGTCAGAGGCGTGTTCTTTTTTTTTTTTTTTCCCCGCTTGTTCTTTTTTATTGCTTAGTAGTATTCCATGGTATGGCTAGAAAAGCTTTAGCTTTGTTTTTCACTTGTTGACAGACACTTGGGATATTTCCATATTGGGGTGATTATAAATAATGCTTCTGTGAACATCTGTGTAGAAGTGTTTGTAGACATATACTTTCATTCCTCTTTGTTAAATTTCTAGGAGTGTAATAGTTGGATCATATTAGTGTATGTTTAAGAAACTGCAAAGTGGTTTTGCCATTTTATAATCTCACTAGCAGTGTTTTGAATTCCTCCACATCCCTGTCAACATTTGGTATCAGAAGTCTTTATTTTTGGCCATTCTAAGTGTGTGTGGGGCTTCCCTGGTAGCTCAGCTGGTAAAGAATACACCTGCAATGCAGGAGACCCCAGCTCGATTCCTGGGTCAGAAGATCCCCTGGAGAAGGGACAGGCTTTCCACGCCAGTATTCTTGCCTGGAGAATCCCTGTGGACAAAGTAGCCTGGCAGGCTGCAGTCCATGGGGGTTGCAAAGAGTCAGACACATCTGAGTGACTAAGCACAATAAGTGTATATAGCATACAGTTGGATTTGCTTTAATTCATTTGACAGTCTGTTTTTTTGTTTTTTGTTTTAACTTTTTATTTTGTACTGGGGTACAGCTGATTAACAATGTTGTGATAGTTTCAGGTGAACAACAAAGGGACTCAGCCATCCATATACATTTATCCAGACAGTCTGTTTTTCGGTTGACTTTTTTGAACCACTTATGTTTAAACTCATTTTTGATATGGTTAGATTTAAATCTACTATCTTGCTGTTTGTTTTCTATATGTCTCATCTGTTCTAGTTCCATTTTTTCTTTCTGTCATATTTTGCATTAATTAATTATTTTTTATCATTCTTTTTTTGTTGTAATAGTTGTTTAAAATTTGACTTATAGTATACGTCTTCATCTTATCACAGTTTGCCTTTAAATGATGTTTTCCTTGTGTTCTCTCCTACAGTATAAAAAGTTTACAACAAACTAAAAAAGTTAAAGTTTACAATGCTTCTTATACAATAGAAGATAAACTCCCCTTTCTTCCCTCTCAGCCTTTATGCAATTTTTGTCATATATTTTCTCCTTATGAACCCCATGCCTTCTTATGATTATTTTTATATCAATAATAAACTATCTTAGAGATCTAAGTAATAAGGAAAAAACTTCATAAAATATCCATGTGTTATTCTTTCTGATACCCTTTATTTCTTTGTGCAGATTGTTTTCACCTGGTATAGTCTTTCTACTTATATTTTAACATTTCTTCTAGTGTGCCCTACTGTTAATTAATTCTTTTGTGTATCAGAAAATGTTTTAATTTCACTTTCATTTTTGAAAGATATTTTTTGCTGACTATGGAATTGAAGGTTGACAGTTTTCTTTTTTTCTTTAAAGGTGTTTCTTCACTGTTGACTTGCACCGTATCTGATGAGAAATCTTTTGCCATCCTTATCTTTGTTTCTCTTTTTTTCTGGCTGCTTTTTAATATTGGATTTTTACCAGTGGTTTGGACAATTTGATTAATATGTTTACTGATTTAGTTGTCCTTGTGTTCTCATTCTTGGGGTCCATTGAGCATCTTGGACCTATAGGTATATTGTTTTTATCAAATTTGAAAATTTTGACCATTATTATTTTAAAAATATTTTTCTGTCCTTTTCTCCTCTCTTTCAGGGAATTCAAATTACATGTATATTAAGCTGCTTAAAGGATTACACTCACTGATGGTCTTTTTCACCCTTTTTTCCTCTCTGGTTCATTTGGATAGTTTCTTTTGTTGTGTCTTCAAGTTCACTCATCTCTTAATTTGGTTTTGTCAAATCTTCTGTTAATTCTATCCAGTGGGTTTTTCGTTTCATAGTTTCTATCACTGGAAGTTTGATGTAGACCTTTAAAAAATCTCTCTCATATTTCTACATAGTTTTTTTGAGTACAGAATACAGGTATAATAACTGTTTTAATCTCCTTGTCTGCTATTAATTCTAACATTTGTGTCACTTCTGTGCTGGCTCCAGCTGATTGATTTTTCTCCTTTTTTTTTTTTTTTTTTTTACATGCAGGGATCTTAGTTAATAGACCAGGGATTGAACTCACGCCCCCTGCAATGGAAGTGCAGAGTCTTAACCATTGGACTGCCAAGGAAATCCCAATTTTTCTCATTTTATAGGTCATAACTACCTGATTCTTTACATGTCTGGTAACCTTCCTTAGCCCTGGAGAAGGAAATGGCAACCCACTCCAGTATTGCCTGGGAAATACCATAGACAGAGGAGTCTGGCGGGCTGTAGCGTGGGGTCGCAAGAGCTGGATATGACTTAGCAACTAAATCACCACCACCAAACTTGTTCAGGTTCCACTATGCAGTGCTCAGTTGTGTCTGACTTTTTGTGACCCCATGGACTGTAGCCCACCAAGGTCCTCTGTCCATGGGATTTTCCCAGCAAGAATACTGCAGTGGGTTGCCATTTTCTCTTCCAGGGATCTTCCCAGCCCAGGTTTCAAACCCAAGTCTCTTGTGTCTCCTCCACTGGCAGGCAGATTCTTTTCTTTACCACTAGCGCCACCCGGGAAGCCCCTTCTTATGTTCCAAACACGTGAATTTTACCTTGTTGAGTACTGAATCTTTATCTTTGTTTTGTATCACAGTTAGGTTATTGATAGTTTGATCCTTTCTGGTCTTGCTTTTAAGATTTGTTAGGTAGAGCCAGAGCAGTTTTCCCTCTAAGATAATTATTCTCTACCCCGTACTCTATAAATTATGGGGTTTTCTACTCATCTGAATACTTAAGGAGATTCTGAACACTTGTCTCCAGAATATTCTCTCTCTACAGCCCTCTCTTTTCCAGCACCCTGTCCTGCCAAGTCTCAACTTCATCCCCTCAAGTAAGTTAGTCTGCTGGGTTCCCTGACTGTGACCTGAAAGTAGTCCCAAGGTAGTAAGCTGAGGCATTCATAGAACTCACCTTGCTTCCTTAGGCATCACTGTCCTTTGTGCATTGTGTGATGAGCAGTGTCTTCAAAGCATTTTGCGGTATGTTTTTGTTCTTTTGTTTGTTCTTAGAGGTAGATAGGTCAGTCCTTTACATGTTACCCCATATTGGCAGGAAATAGAAGTCCCCTATTTTTTATACTTCTTAATACACTTATGTTTCGTGATAAATATATAAGCCAAACAAGTATATTTGTCAAAGGTTAGGTAGTGATTAGAAACTACCAGACTTGGGTTAAACTTTAATTTATCAAACATTTCGTGAGACTAAAGCTTTATATTTTGGGTGTTCTTCAGGTAATTCCTTTTGCTTTGATTCTACTAGCATTCACTGGTTATTTTTAAAACAAAGAGATTTCTTATGTTCTATGACCTTATGAATAGAGCAGTACTTCTTGTACTACAGGCCCTGAGGCCTGAACTCATATCACTATCTTGTTTCATATTAGCTTCCAAATAGCATCAGGTGGTCATTTTTTACTTTGAAACCAGTTTACTAATCTGGTCTGATTTGATCTTGTGACTTTAGAAAAGAAACCTCCCAGGAATAGAATAAAAAGACATCCTGAGGCTTTAAAAAACAAATGGAGATCCAAATATTAAAGCTGTTTAAATATCTTTAAACTTTTCTACAATGGAGTAATTTAGCCTGGTTAATGAATTATTTAATTTGGATTATTGTTTTACTGTGAATAATTTATTTTCAAGATTTCCTGTGTTCTAGCTGAATAGTTTAGGGAATTAATAAAGACGTGAATTCTGTTGGTAGACCTAATAAAAGAAAGAAAAACAGGGGCTGGGGTTGATTTTGAGTAGAGAGTGATTCTGAAGTTGAGATGAGAGAGTTGGCCGGTCTTCTCAGAGAGGAAGTAGGGTCATCTTATGAAAGGGAGGAATAGGAAAATTCAGCTTCTAGTTGGGATAGAAAAAGCTTAGAATGTCTCTTTGGGTGGTTGTTCTGGAGCAGCATGATTCTCACCTATCTGGTGGTGAGGAATTCTCTTCTAGGTTACCACTTTAACTCTTGCTTCCCCCAACACCCCATATTGAATATGCAATTGTTGATTAATTGACAAGGAGTGGGAATGGAAATTTTTTTTTTAATAAATTTTTGCCATAGCAGTAAAGTATATCAAGAAATAGACATTTCGGGGAATTCCCTAGCAGTCCAGTGATTAGGACTCGGTGCTTTTACTGCTGAGGGCCTGGGTTCAGTGCCTTATCGGGGGACTAAGATCCACGAGAAGCTGCCTGGCATGGACAAAAAAAAAACAAGAGAAAATTCACATCATTAGTTTCTGAAGGTGTTTTTTGCAAACAGGAGTAGTGCAGTTTTTATTGTATCAATTTATAGAATTCCAGCTCTAGGAAGAGGGACAAATTTCTTATTTCTTCCACAATTTTTTTTTATAGCTGTGCTGGATCTTTGTTGCTTCACAGGCTTTTCTCTAGCTGTGGCAAGTGGGGGCCACTCTCTATTGTGGTGTGTGGGCTTCTCATTGTGAAGCACAGGCTGTAGGGTGCACCGGCTTCAGTAGCTGTGGCACACGGCCTCAGGAGCTGCGGCTCCCGGGCTCTAGCGCACACGCTCAGTAGCTGTGGTGCAGGAGCTTAGCTGCTCCATGGCACGTGGGATCTTCCCAGGTCAGGGATCAAAACCATGTCAAGAGTTTGCTTTGGCAGGCAAACTCTTTTACCACTGAGGATACCAGGGAAGCCCCACAGTATTTTTATAAAGGTGAAATTCAGTTAAAATGCCTAGGAGTATCAAAGATTAGAAGACATGATATCATGGAGTCCAGTGCTGCTCAAGGGTGAATGAGAGGGTGGGACTCTCTAAGTGTTTGCATTTATATGTATATTTGTACATATGTATTTATAGCCAGCATTAGCTGTTTCGGGCTATAGTCTTCCCTTTCTTTTCTGTCTGTATCCTCCTTGATGTATTTATGTACACAGCCTTTCTTATATAAGTATATATGTATGTATTTACAGCTAGCATCAGCTGTGTTTAAGGTTGCATTCTTTTCTTTCTCTCCCATCTGCGGTTTCTTTGAGTCATTCCTTCAAGAGCTCACCCAGGTTTGTTTAACTGAATTAAACTTTGTTAGAATTAGGCAGAGTTCATTGCTTAGAGATGCCTAATGGAGAATTCACTGGGTAAAGAAATGACCACTTCTCTGTGTCCTGAGATGACCAGCTTTCCTACCCTGACCAGGAAGGATTGTTTTGCCAAAGTCTTCCCATGGTGTCAGGGAACTGGGATTGAGGACTCTAACTTTGGCAACCCTTAATGAAAAGGAAAAAAAAATTGCAAAGGAAAGAATTTAGGTCCTTGGACTAAGCACTAGTCTCCCTCCAAAGGGAAATGTTCTTCCTGACCTTGTAGAGTCCATGTGATTAAAATTCTTCATGTCTTTTTATAATTGTGAGCAGTAATCCTCTCTTAAAACTAGGACACCCCCTCCCATGAATTTTAAATTTTAGGTATATTAAACCAACTAATTTTAGAGCAGTGTTCTTTTAGGGTACAAATGAAAGAATTGAGGTTATGAAACATAAAATGTTGAACTGTGAACTTCCAGATTTCTAGCTGGTTTTAGAAAAGGCAGAGGAGCCAAAGATCAAATTGCCAACATCCGCTGGATCATAGAAAAAGAAAAAGAATTCCAGAAAAACATCTACTTCTGCTTTATTGATTACACCAAAGCCTTTGACTGTATAGATCACAACAAACTGTGAAAAATTCTTCAAGAGATGGGAATACCAGACCATCTTACCTGCCTTCTGAGAAATCTGTATGCAGGTCAAGAAGCCACAGTTAGAACTGGGCATGGAACAACAAGACTGGTTCCAAATAGGGAAAGGAGTACATCAAGGCTGTCTATTGTCACCGTGCTTATTTAACTTATATGCAGAGTACATCATGCAAAATGCCGGGCTGAATGAAGCACAAGCTTGTATCAAGACTGTCGGGAGAAATATCAATAACCTCAGATACACAGATGATACCACCGTTATGGCAGAAAGTGAAGAGGAACTACAGAACCTCTTGATGAAAGTGAAAGAGGAGAGTGAAAAAGTTGGCTTAAAACTCAACATTCAGGAAACTAAGATCATGGCCTCTGGTCCCATCACTTCATGGCAATATACATGGGGAAACAGCAGAAGCAGTGACAGACTTTAATTTTCTTGGGCTCCAAAATCACTGCAGATGGTGACTGTAGCCATGAAATTAAAAGACGCTTGCTCCTTGGAAGGAAAGTTATGACCAACCTGGACAGCATATTGGAAAGCAGAGACATTACTTTGCCAACAAAGGTCTGTCTGGTCAAAGCTATGGTTTTTCCAGTAGTCATGTGTGGATGTGAGAGAGTTGGACTGTAAAAAAAAGCTGAGTGGTGAAGAATTGATGGTTTTGAACTGTGGTGTTGAAGAAGACTCTTGAGAGTTCCTTGTACTGCAAGGAGATCCAACCAGCCCATCCTAAGGAAATCAGTCCTGAATATTCTTTGGAACGACTGATGCTGAAGCTGAAACTCCAATCCTTTGGCCACCTGATGCGAAGAACTGACTCATTTGAAAAGACCCTGATGCTGGGAAAAATTGAAGGCGGGAGGAGAAGGGGACAACAAAGCATGAGATGACTGGATGGCATCACTGACTCTATGGACATTAGTTTGAGCAAGCTCTGGGAGTTGGTAATGGACAGGGAAGCCTGGCATGCTGCAGTCCATGGGGTCACAAAGAGTCAGACACGACTGAGTGACTGAACTGAACTGAACATAAAATGTAAGATGGTATAGTTATAGACATGATCAGAGTTCTGTGTGTTCTAGTGCAGTAGTTCTCAAACTTATTGGTCTCAGGAACCCTTTATGCTCTTTAAACATGAGGATCCCAAAGAGCTTTTGTGTAAGTTTTTATATCCATCAGTATGTACTGTTAGGAATTAAAACTGAGAATTTAAATTTGTTTTTTTTATTTAATATAATAATAATAAATATATCATGTTACTGTGTATTTAAAACTGAGAAATTTAAACAGTTTTATATATTTTATTTTAGAAATAATCAGTCCATTACATGTTAGCATAAATAACATTTTCATGCAGAATGACTATATTTTCCAAAACAGGCTAACATTTAGTGGGAAGAAAGGCACTGTTTAATATTTTTACAAATCTCTTTGATATCTGACTTCATTAAAAATAACTTGAATTTTATATCTGCTTTTGCATTTGATTTGGTGTATTTCCACATGTTGTGTATCATCTGGAAAATTCCACTAAACACCTATGAGATGATGGGAGTAAAAAAGGGAAATATCATCTTCGTATTGTCACCAAAATACTTTTGATCTCAGGCACCTCCTGAAAGTGCCTTGCTATCTCCAGCAGGTTCCAAACCACTCTGACCAGTTTGTTTGTAGGAAAAAAGAAGCACAGAGGTTATCGCCATTGGATAACGCAAAAATTTCCATGTTTTCAATCAGAACTGGCTGTTTAACCTACTAATTAATCAGTATAACATCCAGACTCTAGAACTTAGGTGGGTGGTATAGCCAAAAGCGCCAAGCACTGAACTGGGAATCAGTCCCAGTTCATGTGCTTTTTAAAAGTAGTTATTGTGCAGTGTTTTTGTGTGCTATTGTTAACCAATGGGAGAAGAAAATTGAGCCATATCTCTGGGGATGCACCAAACAATTTGAGAGATAAGAATGACCTTTGGGAAAAAAAAAAAGAATGACCTTTGAAAATACTCTAGTCATAGAATTTTAAACTTTCAGAATTGAAAAGTACCCAAGAGGTCATCTAATCCAATCCTTGAGCATTGTAATAATTAGTTAGTACTTGTGATGTACAGACCAAGTGCTTTACATACAGTTTCTCTGTCTTGATATTTTGATCTTTACTTGATATTTGATCTTTACTTCTTTTTAATGTTTTTTTTATAGTGGACAATGTCAACTATGTACTATATCACTCACTTAGTACTATCTCTGCCCACTCTACTCTCCTACCTAGGTTATTGGACGCAATTCTAGACATTTTATAATATCATCTATAAACATTTCCACATACATATACTTCTAAAAGATAAACGCTTTGAATAAATAACCATGATTCCATTATCACACTTAAACATTTAACAGTATTTCTTTAATAGCATCAGAACCCATGTGAGTGTTTTGCATTTCCATGATTGTATCATATATACATATTTTTTCCCCAGTGTGTTTGACTTGAGATGCAAATAAATTTGAACAGTACAGTAGTTGATTCATCTTTTTAAGATTGTCCATTTCTTTCTCTTTTCTTTCATAATTTTTACTTGTTGAAAAACAAGAGTTTTCTGAGTCATATGTCTTGTAGAGTTTCCTTGAGTCTGAATTTTGCTGATTGCATCTCTGTGGTACTTTTAGCATGTTCCTTTCTCCTCTGCATTTCTTGTAAATTGGTACTTAAATTTAGAACTTTGCTCAGACTTGTTCATGAGTGGTTAAGTACTTCCTTCAGGAGGTACTGTCTCTCTTTTTGTGATGTCAGTAGCTATTAATGATCTTTGCTTAGATCCATTAAATCGTTAAGAGCTTCAAAATGGTGATATTCTAATCTATTATTCTGTATTTATTAGATGGAATACTTCTAGAACAAGAAACTTTCCCTTATCTACTACTTGATTACCCAGTGGTCTATATAGTTCATGTAAGAAAGTCACGATGAATGCTTGATTTTTTTTCTTATTCATCTATTTTCAGAATAAGAAATTGGTTCACTAGCATTTGCCAGTAGTGACCAGTTAGTTTTGGTTTGGTTTGGTTTCGGTATCATTATGAATGCCTGGATTTAAACTTTTTAAAAATATATTACAATCCATTGCTGTCATAATTACACATTATTCCTTTTCTAGTAATTTTACATATTTACTCTAATAGACTAAACTTGAAGATGAGAACATTTCTTAGTTTCCTTGTGACTCTGGTACCTAGCACATGGCTTTCAATAAATGTTTAAATGAATGAATTAATGTTTTGAGCAGCATTTTAAAATAGGAGTTCATTTTAGAGACATGACTGAGGACCGTATCAAATATGGTTTCTCTGCTTGATCTGAGAAAAGCTAATATAACAGTGAAAAATATTCTGGGTGAATGTAAAAGAAACAGGCATTTTTTTAAAAGTAAATGCTATTTAATTGTTGTTTGTTAGAAGACATTGAATTGTTTACTCCATTATTTCCAGTGAGTCTTTTCATTGAGTTTTTGTTCAAAGGAATAAATCATAATCTTTCACTTCTCTTGCTATAAGATAAATAACATTTAAAAAGCACCCTCCCCACCCCAGCCCCATCCATTCTTTCCTCCCTTAATATAAATGGCAAAGATTTACATCCTCATCAAGCATGCATTCCCCATGGGTTTATCCTTTTATTTTACAAAACTAAAAAAAATATTTCTGGACAGTAATGCAAAACTAAGTACCCACCATTTGCTAGGCACTTGTTTGAGCGTTTTTGCATAGAATATGTGTAATTTATTCTTGTTGTACAGTCACTAAGTTGTGTCCGACTCTTTGCGACTCCAAGGACTGCAGCACGCCAGGCTTCTCTGGCCTTCACTGTTCTTACCAAAAGCATATTAAGTAGATAGGATTATTATCATCCTCTCCATTTTTAGATGAAGTAATCGAATAGAAATTAAGTAATTTGCCCAGGGTTATACAACTAGTGAATATTAGAGCCAGGATTCAAATTGTGTATTCTTACTCCAGAGCTTGGGCTGTTCAATTCCATTTAGTGACTTAACTACAGACTATTGCAGAATGGGAGGATGTTCATAAAAGAATTTTATGGTCATATGGTAAAATTATTTACTGTCACAAATCTCTCATTTTATAATGATAAATAATTATGGCTAAACCAGTTTTTTTTTTTTTAATGTAACTTTATTCTTATAAAGTGAAAGTGAAAGTCACTCAGTCGTGGCCTACTCTTTGCGACCCCATGGACTTTACGTTCCATGGAATTCTCCAGGCCAGAATACTGAAGTGGGTAGCCTTTCCCTTCTCTAGAGGATTTTCCCAACCCAGGGATCGAACCCACGTCTCCCGCATTGCAGGCGGATTCTTTACCAGCTGAGCCACTCGGAAGCCCAGGAATACTGGAGTGGGTAGCCTATCCCTTCTCCAGCAGATCTTCCCAATCGAGGAATCAAACTGGGATCTCGTGTATTGAAGGTGGATTCTTTACCAACTGAGCAAAGTCATTCTTAATTTTTTCCCCAAGTCATGATTTCATTTACTTTATACTAAAGCAAATAAGCATGAACAAGTTCTTATTATTCTCTATTAAATAAGACGTTAGATTTATAGAATTTGGAAATCTTAAACATTTTTAGGAGTAACAGTACTTATAACATTTGTTTGCCCACACTTTCCATTTGATTAGGTAATTGTAACTTCTTTTCTTACTTACAAGTTCATAGCATTCTACCTGAGCCCTGAAGAGGCAGTTGTCTTAGTTTCTTCATCTCTCTTTGCTTCTATCATACTATTAATATGAATTTATACGTAAGAAAGAGAAGAGAACTCAAAGGGACTGTAATAATCAGCAGTTGTTATAGCTAAGGCTGTACATATATAATAGAGTCTATTGGTTGTGCAAAATTCCTTACTGACTGGCTATATGTTACTCCTTTCTCCCCCTCTCAGTAAAATTGAATGTAATATGAGAATGAAAGTGCCATTAATAGAGAAAACTTTGAACTTTATTTATAAAAAGATACTAAATATTATTATGAATAGGTTGTCTGGGACACACCTTTACAACTTGACTTCTAGACTGAGAAACATTACCTTGTTTTTTCATGGTGTGTGACCCTTTTAATGTGTTGTTGAATTTGGTTTGTTAATATTTTGTTGAGGATTTTTATATCTATGCTCATCAGTGATATTGGCGCGTGATTTTATTTTTTGTGTGTGATATCTTTGGTTTTGGTATCAAGGTATGCTGATCTTGTAGAATGAGTTCAGAAGCAGTCTTTCCTCTACAATTACTGGGAATAATTTGAGAAGGATAGTGTTAACTATTTCTAAATGTTTAGTAGAATTTACCTATGAAGTTGTCTGGTCCTAGATTTTTGTTAGTTGTGAATTTGTTTTCTTTTTAATTACCAATTCACTGTCATTACTGGTAATTAGTTTGTTCATATTTTCTATTTCTTCCTTGATTCAGTTTTGAGAGATTGTACATTTCTAGAAATTTGTCCATTTCTTCTATGTTGTCTATTTTCAATTCAGCTAGTTCAGTTCAGTTGCTCAGTCATGTCCGACTCTTTGCAACCCCATGAACTGGAGTACGCCAGGCCTCCCTGTCCATCACCAACTCCCGGAGCCTACTAAAACTCATGTCCGTTGAGTTGGTGATGCCATCCAACCATCTCATCCTCTGTCATCCCCTTCTCCTCCTGCCCTCAATCTTTCCCAGCATCAGGGTCTTTTCAAATGAGTCAGCTCTTCACATCAGGTGACCAAAGGATTGGAGTTTCAGCTTCAATATCAGTCCTTCCAATGAACTCCCAAGACTGATCTCCTTTAGGATGGACTGGTTGGATCTCCTTGCAGTACAAGGGACTCTCAAGAGTCTTCTTCAACACCACAGTTCAAAACCATCAATTCTTCAGCACTCAGCTCTCTTCATAGTCCAACTCTCACATCCATACATGACTACTGGAAAAACCATAGCTTTGACTAGACGGACCTTTGTTGGCAAAGTAATGTCTCTGCTTTCTAATATGCTGTCTAGGTTGGTCATAACTTTCCTTCCAAGGAGCAAGCGTCTTTTAATTTCATGGCTACAGTCGCCATCTGCAGTGATTTTGGAGCCCCCAAAAAATAAAGTCTGTCACTGTTTCCACTGTTTCCCCATGTATTTGCCATGAAGTGATGGGACCAGATGCATGATCTTAGTTTTCTGCATGTTGAGTTTTAAGCCAACTTTTTCACTCTCCTCTTTCACTTTCATCAAGAGGTTCTTTAGTTCTTCTTCACTTTCTGCCATAAGGTTGGTGTCATCTGCATATCTGAGGCTATTGATATTTCTCCCGGCAATCTTGACTCCAGCTTGTGCTTCATCCAGCCCGGCATTTCTCATGATGTACTCTGCATATAAGTTAAATAAGCACAGTGACAATATACAGCCCTGATGTACTCCTTTCCCTATTTGGAGCCTGTCTGTTGTTCTGTGTCCAGTTCTAACTGTTGTTTCCTGACCTGCATACAGATTTCTCAAGAGGCAGGTCAGGTGATCTGGTATTCCCATCTCTTTCAGAATTTTCCACAGTTTATTGTGATCCACACAGTCAAAGGTTTTGGCATAGTCAAGAAAGCAGAAGTAGATGTTTTTCTGGAATGCTCTTGCTTTTTCGATGATCCAGCAGATGTTGGCAATTTGATCTCTGGTTCCTCTGCCTTCTCTAAAACCAGTTTGAACATCTGGAGGTTCACAGGTTCACATATTGCTGAAGCCTGGCTTGGAGAATTTTAAGCATTACTTTACTAGCGTGTGAGATGAGTGCAATTGTGCGGTAGTTTGAGCACTCTTTGGCATTGCCTTTATTTGGGATTGGAGTGAAATCGAACCTTTTCCAGTCCTGTGGCTACTGCTGAGTTATCCAAATTTGCTGACATATTGAGTGCAGCACTTTCACAGCATCATCTTTTAGGATTTGAAATAGCTCAACCTGGAATTCCGTCACCTCCACTAGCTTTGTTAGTCGTGATCCTTCCTAAGGCCCACTTGACTTCATTTTATTGGTGTATAATTATTCATAGTAATCCCTCATGGTCTTTTGTGTTTCTGTGTGTTTGTTGTAACTTCTTTTTCATTTCAGGCTTGATTTGGACTTTCTATTTTTATTGGTCATTCTGACTAAAGGTTTATCAGTTTGTTTATCTTTTCAGGAACCAACTCTTTAGTTTCACTGATCTTTTCTATTGGTTTTCTTAGTCTATATTTCATTTATTTCAGCTCTGACTTTTGTACTTCTTTCCTTCTACTAACTTTGGGGTTTGTTTCTTTTTCTCTTTTTCCATATGGCTTACAGGATCTGTTTCCCCAGCTAGAGATTGTACCTAGCACCATATTAGTGAAAGTCTGGAATCCTAACCACTAGCCCACCACTATTTTTCTTTTTCTAGTTCTTTTAGGTGGAAAGTTAAGGTTATTTATTTGAGATTTTTCTTGTTTCCTGAGGTAGGCTTTATTGCTATAAACTTCCCTCTTAGAACTTATTTTTCTAAGTCTTATAGATTTTGAATTGTTTTCATTTGCCTCTAGGTTTTTATTTTTGTTTTTAAATTTCTCCTTTGATTTCTCCAGTGACCTATTGGTTTGTTTAGTAGCATATTGTTTAGTCTGCACATTATCTGTGTTTTCTGAAGCTTTTTTTTTTTTTTTTTTTGTATTTGATTTGTAGTCTCAGAGCATCAGAAGGATGCTTAACATTTCAGGCTTCTTAGATTTGCTGAGACTTGCTTTGGGGCTTAGCATGTGATCTGTACTGGTGAGTGTTCCCTGTGTACTCGAAAAGATTGTATATTCTGCTATTTTTGGATGGAATGTTCTATGTATATCTATTAAGTGCATCTGATCTAATGTGTTCAAGAATCATTACCCTTGAAGCATATTGCTTAACCACTTTTCTTCAAACTGATATAGCAGAGACCTCTAGTAGCATTCTTTTCTTTCTTTTTTTGAAACTTTTGTTTTTGGGAAGCTCAGTTTTAACAGTTGAGGAAAAGGAAACCGAGAAATAAAATGCTAAATTTATTTTAATAAGTAATATTTTATTTACTTCCCATGTCTGAGAGAGGAAAAATATTCTGCAGTATATAAAAGTTATTTACAAATATATGTATGCCCTTCAACTAATATCAGTGTCTGAAAATAGCCTTGAAAATGTTCTAGTTGAAATCATGAGTTGATTATGACCACAGAATAAAATTCATCTGAGGGAACCCAACACACATCCAGCTTTCTTCAAACAAAAACAATGAAGATAGTAACAAGAAATATTAGCTTTTATGTGTGAGGGACTTAAGATGTTGAAGTCACTGAAATATTTATTGGAGGTTTTTTTTTTTAATCTTTATTTTTATTTTTCTTATTTTTATTGTTTTTAACTTTTTATTTTATTATTGGAATATAGCTGATTAACAGTGTTGTGATAGTTTAACTGTTTTTCCAAATATAATAAATCCAGGGAGAGAAATGGCTTACTTTGAAGTTATATATGTTATTGAGAATAAGACTCAGGTGTGATTTGTCCTAAACTAAGAAATTCATTTGAGAGACTGTTGATTCACTTTTAGGAACTTATTACATAGTCAGTGTGATTATTCAGTTATTGGTTGTGAAAAGTGCTTCATCCTCTGGCTTATTTGGTCATATTGGAGAAGGATTATTTAGATTAATGTTCATATTATATCTTTTTGTATGGCTCTAACCAGTTATTTTGTAGTTGAAGTAACATTAATTCAGCTCGTCTTTATTGGATGGCTGAATGATGTATTCTAGCTGCCATTCAAGTATATTTTCAGTTGGTAGAACAATTACTTTGTGTACCCATGATAAATGTTATTTATTTGACACATTTGCCTTTGCCTATTATTTTCTTAATTGGTTTTACTACATCTCTAAAAGCTGTTCATTAGATTGTCAGCCAAAAAACCCCAAATGTCTGAGGGAAGTGCCAGGAAAGTGTTAACATTCCAATTTCCCTAATCCCCATCCCTTAATTTTTAGAGGTTGCTGAAATCCGATGAGCTAGACTCTCTCAAGGGCTGGTGATCTGTTTAGAACTGTTACGAGGAAAGGAATTAACATTTAAGTGCTTTTTATGTATCAGGCACTTAACATATGTTAACTCATTTAATTCTTAGAGTTTTGTGAAGTAGATGATATGCTGATTTTACAGGTAAAGAAATTAAGGTTGGCTATCAATTTACCCTAGATCTTACACCTTAAGTGCTAAGACTTTGAATCTATCTTAGTTTCCAAAAACCACTTTCTCTACTGCATGACATGAATCTATATGTACTAACATGACTGAACACACTGTCTTCTGTTGGTAAATGTTTCAATAAGTTGGAGCAGATAATAAAATTAGTAAGGCATATTAAAGAGATTGCAAAGATACGTAATGTGTACGAAATTGCAGGACTCTAGGAGAATGACATATTTGATCCAATACCTAACACTGGACAAGTGATATATTGTCTTTGTTGTATTTTCCCAGTGTTTAAAATGAGGATAATATCTGTTCTACATTCCCAGGAGGGTGTGGAGAAAGAGAAAATGTGTGTTTGTGTGTGTGTGTGTATAAGCTTTGAAAATTGTAAAACTTTTACAAATGTAGAGTATTATGTATTATGATAATGGGGAGTTGTGTAGCTTGGTGGATTGGTATCATTCTTTTAACTAAGGAACAATTAGTTGATCTTGGCAGTAGGCCACTGGAACTCAAAGAAATAGCATCTGTCAATCAAAGTCATTTCTTGGAAGGAAAAATTGAAAATAGCACAGCAGTTATTCTCCTTGACCTCTTTCTCTGAAAGGGAATTTGATTAGGCAAGCTGGTTTCATAATAGAGTAGAGCCTGTCCCTTCTCTCTAGGGAATTGAATCTGGCTGCCAGACTTTTTCTGTGAAGCTAGAGCAATCTGGTTTTAAAGGATTTAACCAAATTTATTGCGATTAAGGTTTTATGAGGAATGTCCACCATAGAGCAGCAGATTTAAAAATGTTACATATGAATTAGTCTGTGTCCCTAGGTTGAGAATAGTAAACTGAAGCTAGTTTAAGCTTAGGGAATGGTCCTCAATAGCATACTGAAAATAAGCCTAGATTTTGAAAGCAGAAGAATAGACAGTAGGGGGGGTACCAATTGTAGGGACTGTAGAATTGAGTACCCATCTAAGTGTTATTTGGTATTTCTCCAGACCTTTGTTAGTGAGCTGACTCATGGACTTTTCCATTATATAAATAAGAAAGTTAAATAAATAAATAAATAATAAATAAATAAGAAAGTTAAAACACAACAATCAACACATAGTAGGCACATAATAAGTAAATGCTTGAATGTTTTCGTAAAAACAATTATAGAATTATGCTTAATTATTATCCTAAGATGAGGTCAGTGAATGGCCATGCATTCCAGAAATGACAGGCATCCCTGTAAGGCTGCTCAATCTTTTATTCTCTCAGCAATTGCTGGCATTACTGGGGGTTTATATGAACATATATGGAGTTAAAGCCATTGGTTTGGGTAATTTGGTCAAAGTCATGATCAGTTCAGTTGCTCAGTCGGGCTCGACCTTTTGCGACCCTGTGGACCACAGCACGCCGGGCCTCCCTGTCCATCACCAACTCCAGGAGTTTTCAGTTCAGTTCAGTCGCTCAGTCATCTCCGACTCTTTGCGACCCCATGAACTGGAGTACGCCAGGCCTCCCTGTCCATCACCAACTCCTGGAGTTCACCCAAACCCATGTCCATTGGGTTGGTGTTGCCATCCAACCATCTCATCCTCTGTCATCCCCTTCTCCTCCTGCCCTCAATCTTTCCCAGCATCAGGGTCTTTTCAAATGAGTCAGCTCTTCGCATCAGGTGACCAAAGGATTGGAGTTTCAGCTTCAATATCAGTCCTTCCAATGAACTCCCAAGACTGATCTCCTTTAGGATGGACTGGTTGGATCTCCTTGCAGTACAAGGGACTCTCAAGAGTCTTCTTCAACACCACAGTTCAAAACCATCAATTCTTCAGCACTCAGCTCTCTTCATAGTCCAACTCTCACATCCATACATGACTACTGGAAAAACCATAGCTTTGACTAGACGGACCTTTGTTGGCAAAGTAATGTCTCTGCTTTCTAATATGCTGTCTAGGTTGGTCATAACTTTCCTTCCAAGGAGCAAGCGTCTTTTAATTTCATGGCTACAGTCGCCATCTGCAGTGATTTTGGAGCCCCCAAAAAATAAAGTCTGTCACTGTTTCCACTGTTTCCCCATGTATTTGCCATGAAGTGATGGGACCAGATGCATGATCTTAGTTTTCTGCATGTTGAGTTTTAAGCCAAATTTTTCACTCTCCTCTTTCACTTTCATCAAGAGGTTCTTTAGTTCTTCTTCACTTTCTGCCATAAGGTTGGTGTCATCTGCATATCTGAGGCTATTGATATTTCTCCCGGCAATCTTGACTCCAGCTTGTGCTTCATCCAGCCCGGCATTTCTCATGATGTACTCTGCATATAAGTTAAATAAGCGTGGTGACAATATACAGCCTTGATGTATTCCTTTCCCTATATGGAGCCTATCTGTTGTTTTGTGTCCAGTTCTAACTGTTGTTTCCTGACCTGCATACAGATTTCTCAAGAGGCAGGTCAGGTGGTCTGGTATTCCCATCTCTTTCAGAATTTTCCACAGTTTATTGTGATCCACACAGTCAAAGGTTTTGGCATAGTCAAGAAAGCAGAAGTAGATGTTTTTCTGGAATGCTCTTGCTTTTTCGATGATCCAGCAGATGTTGGCAATTTGATCTCTGGTTCCTCTGCCTTCTCTAAAACCAGTTTGAACATCTGGAGGTTCACAGGTTCACATATTGCTGAAGCCTGGCTTGGAGAATTTTAAGCATTACTTTACTAGCGTGTGAGATGAGTGCAATTGTGCGGTAGTTTGAGCACTCTTTGGCATTGCCTTTCTTTGGGATTGGAATGAAAACAAACCTTTTCCAGTCCTGTGGCCACTGCTGAGTTATCCAAATTTGCTGACATATTGAGTGCAGCACTTTCACAGCATCATCATTTAGGATTTGAAATAGTTCAACTGGGATTCCATCTCCTCCACTAGCTTTGTTCATCCTTCACATTCCAGGATGTCTGGCTGTAGGTGGGTGATCACACCATCGTGATTATCTGGGTCGTGAAGATCTTTTTTGTATAGTTCTTCTGTGTATTCTTGCAACCTCTTCTTAATATCTTCTGCTTCTGTTGGGTCTATACCATTTCTGTCCTTTATCGAGCCCATCTTTGCAGGAAATGTTCCCTTGGTATCTCTAATTTTTTTGAAGAGATCTCTAGTCTTTCCCATTCTATTGTTTTCCTCCTCTTCTTTGCACTGATCACGGAAGAACGCTTTCTTATCTCTCCTTGCTATTCTTTGGAACTCTGCATAAAGTCAGGATAGAAGTAGATTAGTCAGTTTTTCTAAAGGTTCTCTACATGCATACTGTTGCCTTTATTTACTAAATACATTTTGGATAAATATAACTAATTTTAGACCCCGGTTTCTTAGTAACTTATGCCAGCCTCTTGGCTCTGTTTCTCCCATCTTTACTTCCAGACACTTCAAGGAACTGGTTGGAGACTTGGAAATGTGGTTACAAGATTCTCATTTTGGGGGAATCATTTAAGATACTCAAAATAGATATCTGTTTTAAACAAGGAACTAATAGGAGTAGAGGAGAGTCTATATAAAGGACACAATGAAGAACCATTGGACCCCTTAATATACCATCAACCACAGCTTTCCTTCCAATTAGGTACTTGATCAAAAGATCAGAAACATCTACAGAAGAAAGACAAAATTATTTTCAGGTGCCATGTTGCCTTTTATACATTGGATTTAAACATTTGGGTTCCTAGGGTGATACATGAAATTGATGGAGAGCAAATGCCTGGGGTTTGTTCAAATGGAAAGGTTAAGGTGCTTATTTGAGAGTCATTTGCACTACAGGGAGATCAAACTAGTCACTCCTAAAGGAAATCAACCTTGAGTATTCATTGGAAGAACTGATGCTGAAACAGAAGCTCCAATACTTTGGCCACCTGATGGGATGAGCCACTGAAAAAGACCTTGTTGCAAATTAAAGATTAAAGGCAAAAGGAGAAGAGGGTAGCAGAGGATGAGATAATTAGATAGCATCACCAACTCATTAGACATGATTTGAGCAAACTCTGGGAGACAGTGAAGGAAAGGGAAGCCTGGCATGCTGCAGTCCATGGGGTCACAAAGAGTGGGACACTACTTAGCAACTGAACAACAACAGCAACCTATATTTTACATAACCTGAAAGGTAAAATAAAAATTTCAGAATCTTCTTGTACTAGGTAGTTTAGAGCTGATACTAGGTCCTGAGTGCCTGGGGTTAGAATGCTTTTGCCTGGGGCCTGATGGAAACAGCTTCCTTCTCCTGCCTGCTGCTAGAAATATTGCCTTGTGGCTCTGGACTGTGCTGCAGTATGCTCAGTCGTTCAGCCATGTCTGACTCTTTGCAACCCCATGGACTGCAATCCACCAGGCTCCTCTGTCCTTGGGGATTCTCCAGGCAAGAATACTGGTGTGGTTTGCCATGCCCTCCTCCAGGGCATCTTCCAAACCCAAGGATCAAACCCAAGTCTCCTGTATTGCAGGCATATTCTTTACCAGCTGAGCAACCAGGGAAGCCCCGTGGCTCTGGACTAGTGGCCCAGAAATTAGAATCACAATTCTGTTCCTTTCCTTTTAGTATACAGATGAAACTTTTTTTTGCTTATAAAGTGAGAGAAATCTTTGAGAAGACTTTTTTTTGGTTAGTGAAGGTTAATAGTATTTGATAAGGTGCTTTGGAACGCTTATCAAAATTGTTACCTGTTGCATAGCCAGTTATTCTCAGTTTATGTAAACAAGTAGCTTGAGATTAGTACCAAAGGAGGCCTGAAGTTTGATTTGAGAGGAAAGATGCTAACCTGATTGAGAGTAATGATTGGGAAAATGTTCCTTTTTTTTGGCGAGAGAAAAAAAATTGGATTCTTGCCAATTAGAGTAGGTTCATATTCTACAGGGAACAGAGTGTTCAACATCCAGTCTTTCTACTTCTGATCCCTTAGTGAAATCTGACTTAAGAATTAGGAGGTCGCTTGGTTTTCCTGCTGAACTAGGAGAAAAATCACTTTGTCCTATCTAGTTAACTAAATATTTCAAGGTAACAATCTAAAGATAGTAGTTTAAATTTCCACTACAACTTGATATCAAATTTTACTTTTCTAGTTTGGTTAAAAACTGTCTCCACCTACTGGCCATAATTCACTTGACATTTAATGATGACACACTGTTTTATCCTGTTTTCCTGAAACACATGGAAATACAACAGCTACACAAGTTACCTAGGTAGGGTTGCAGTGACAAAGTACTATATGTGGCTTTCCCTCAGACTCCTAGAGGAGATTTGGAGAGTTCCTATAAAAGGTTAATAATTGAAGGGGAATAATTGAAGAGATACAGGATAACAGCTTATGAGAACTAAACCGAAGAGATTAATTCTTGTAAGTGGCACATTTGCAATAGTATGTTAGATACCTGTCATTCTACCAACTTAATTAGGACTAGTTTACTTATTAAACTATTTAAGCTTTGTTAATTCTAATTGACTAAGATGATCATTTTCCAAATTACTGTTGGTTTAAGCTCTTGTGCCCATCTGGAAGTAATTGTCTTTGTCATCACCAAATTATATAATAAGGCTTTTTTGGGGGGAGGCAGGTTTATATGTCAGCAAACTTTTTTTGTAAGGTGTCAGATAGTAGGGATTTTAGGCTTCTCAGGCCACACATTGTTGCTGCAACTACTTAGCTCTTGTAGCACAAAAGCAGCCGTGGACAACATGTAAACACATGAGCATGACTATGTTCCAATAAAACTTTCTTTCTGAAAACTGAAGTTTGAATTTCATTTAATTTCCATGTGCCATGATATAGGATTTGTCTTAAGGTTTTAAAAGATTATTTCAGAATGTAGAAACCAGTCTCAGTGAACTATATAGGCAGTGTGCCAAATCTATTCTGTGGGCCATAGTTTGCTGACCCCTGCTTTATATTCAAACACGTTTTTTAAAAATCCACTAGTAAGTTCTCATATTCCGTGGAGGTGATCGTCTAGATGAGAATTTCCCAACTTTTAGGAGTATTTTCATGCTCTTAATGACTCAACCAGGTGAATGTTGTACCTGTTCACCATACAGCATAGAAGTTCACAATTTTGTATACATAGAAGATGATTGTTTATCCACAAGTATGGGATTTGATCTGTTCTGGTTTTATTATATTTCTACAGTTAAGATAATTTATTTTTTTTTCATTTATTTTTATTAGTTGGAGGCTAATTACTTTACAATTTTGTAGTGGTCAGTTAAGATAATTTAAATCCTAAACACCAGAATGGTTTTCCTGAAGGATGTTTTAGCATAAAGGAAGATTCTTTATGTGAGTTTAAAAGTGAGAAACATTCACATGATGAAATTATTTTAAAGTGATTTTTAAAAAATCATTATTATGATGAGGAATAATTTGCTGTGGTAAGGGGCATGTGGTATTGGTGCCAGAGCACATGGACCACATGATGTGGGCAGGCTAGTGGTGTGGAACACCACTGACATTACATTTTTGGAGATAAGTATTTTAGAGCATTGAATTATACATTTCAGTTAGTCACCTGCAAATACCTTCAACTCGCTTGACTTTTATCCTCTACCAGTCCACAAATTCCTATATGTAGTTTGCTTTCTCTATTCCTGTCTATGCTTATGCAACTGGTACTATGAAGTTATAGATGGAATTGCTGCCTCTCTAAATTCATGTCTCTAAATTCCAGTCTCAGTCTTTGCTAACAGGCAAAAGGTAACAGATTGTGTTAGTAAGAAAAGGTCAAGTTTCCAGAGGTGTTCAGTTCAGTTCAGTCGCTCAGTCGTGTCCGACTCTTTGCCACCCCATGAATCGCAGCACGCCAGGCCTCCCTGTCCATCACCAACTCCCAGAGTTTACTCAAACTCATGTCCATTCCAGAGGTGTAGTTGAGGTCAAAGAGATATAATGGAAAAGATAAGAGTGAGAGACTGTTGAAAGACTAGCAGGTGCCATCAGAGTTAAGATACCATAATTAATTGATTTTAGGAGTATTTTTTTTTTCATCTTATTATCTCTGGGGTTGAGACGTTAGTTTAATTGGCATTGCTTTTTCTTAATGGTATGTAAAATAATGAGTCTTCCAGTTGATAGCATCCTAGATTTGATGAAATGTGGTATTTAAATTTTAGATTCCAAATGTGTAGAAGTTACAGGTACTGACAGGTTTATCAGAGTCTGGCCTTTGGAAAAGATAAAAAGGAATCAGAGGTCAAGCCTCTGATTAGATACATTGTGCCATGAATTTTGAAGATCCAGAGTCATGAGTTAGTTGTAAGAATTTCCAGCGTTGAGATGCAGTGACTAGAAGTAACAGCACAGAGAGAGGTAGAGGATAAAAACTTCACCTTCAGGTCATCCTTTTTAGTCAGTCTTCCTTTAGGTCTTAAATGTCACTTTCTCAGGAGTTGTTGTTGACCTTCCTTTATATCTCCTTCTCTCAAGTCTAAATTAAGTTCCCCTTTTATACTGTCTCACGGGCTTCCCTGGTGACTCAGTGGTAAAGAATCTGCCTGCCAATGCGGGAGACGCAGATTCGATCCCTCAGTGGATAAGATGCCCTGGAGAAGGAAGATGGCAACCTACTGCAGTATTCTTGCCTGGGAAATCCCATGGACAGAGGAGCCTGGTGGGCTGCAGTCCATGGGTTCGAAAAAGAGTCAGACATGACTTAGTGTCTAAACAACAGTGACTTACAGTGTCTCAAAATATCCTATACTTTTTTATGATTCTTTAGTAGTTTCTCAATTTTATTATGTGATTATATGTCTCTCTCCTATCTGGTTGTAAACTCATTGTAGTATGATGCTGTGCTAACACATTCTAGGTGCTAGTTTTTATTTGCTTAGTAAATGAACTAAAATTGAGAAAATAAGGCTGTCTGTGACTAGGTTAAGGTTATGCTCTGAAATAGTGTTCTAGAAGCCATGTTGACCATACAGAGGACATTTTATTGAATTTGACTCTCTTTGGTGGTTGGTTTATTTGTTGCATTTTTGAACTTTGTTTTCTCTGAGTCTCAGGTCCCTTATGTGTTGGATAAAGATGCTAGTATCTACCTGAGAGTTATGGTAACCATTTAAATGGGATAAAATACTGGAATCTTATAATACAGCACTTTCCACTTAATTGATGCTCAGTAAGTTTCAAGGAGATCCAACCAGTCCATCCTAAAGATCAGTCCTGGGTGTTCATTGGAAGGACTGATGTTGAAGATGAAACTCCAATCCTTTGGCCACCTCATGCGAAGAGTTGACTCATTTGAAGAGACCCTGATGCTAGGAAAGATTGAGGGCAGAAGGAGAAGGGGACGACAGAGGATGAGATGGTTGGATGGCATCACCGACTCAATGGACATAAGTTTGGGTAAACTCCGGGAGTTGGTGGTGGACAGGGAGGCCTGGCGTGCTGCGGTTCATGGGGTCACAAAGAGTCAGACGCGACTGAGCGACTGAACTGAACTGAAGTGTTAAGCTGATAACAACCATCTTGATTTTTTTATTTCTGAAAATTTTCAGATTTAAAGCCCTCTCATCTCACCTGGACTATTGCAGTTAACACTTAGATTTTCTTGCCTCTGTAGCCACTCCTTCTATTCTCTTCTCTGCACTTGAGATTCTTCTAAAACATTGGTCACGTATCCTCCTTTTTTTATGTTTTTTAAACCTCTGCTCATTGCTTGCATGGTTAAGTCCAAACTCCTTAGCTTGAGCTTCAAGTTGCTTCAGGGTGCCTCTTTTCTAATTCCCCTCTTTTATGTCTCCTGTCATTTCCCCTTGCCCACCCTTCGTGCTCCAGTGTAACACCGTGTTACTTGTTTCCCAAGCATTCCACACTATTCAACATTCTTTGCCTTTGTTTTGGAATTTCTAACTGGAGTGTCCTCTCCTTTCGGGTCTGACGGATTCCTGTTCGTTTTAAAGTTATCACCTTTCCTGACCTTTGTATTTGTATCAGTCAGTTCATTTCAGCCACTCAGTCGTGTCCGATTCTTTGCGGCCCAATGGACTGCAGCACACCAGGCCTTCCTGTCCAGAAGGCCATCGCCAACTCCTGGAGTTTACTCAAACTCATGTCCACTGAGTCCATGATGCCATCCAACCATCTCATCCTCTGTCGTCTGCCTTCTCCTCCTGCTTTCAGTCTTTCCCAGCATCAAGGTCATTTCCACTAAGTCAGTTCTTCGCATCAGGTGGCCAAAGTATTGGAGTTTCAGCTTCAGCATCAGTCCTTCCAGTAAATATTCAGGACTGATTTCCTTTAGGATGGACTGGTTGGATCTCCTTGCAGTCCAAGGGACTCTCAAGAGTCTTCTCCAGGAGCACAGTTCAAAACCATCAATTCTTTGGCGCTCAGCTTTCTTTATAGTCCAACTCTCATATCCATACATGACTACTGGAAAAACCATAGCTTTGAGTAGATGGTCCTTTGTTGGCAAAGTAATGTCTCTGCTTTTTAATATGCTGTCTAGGTTGGTCATAACTTTTCTTCCAAGGAGTAAGTGTCTTTTAATTTCATGGCTGCAGTCACCATCTGCAGTGATTTTGGAGCCCCCCAAAATAAAGTCTGCCACTGTTTCCCCATACGTTTGCCATGAAGTGATGGGACCAGCTGCCATGATCTTACTTAGTTTTCTGAATGTTGAGCTTTAAGCCAACTTTTTTCACTCTCTTCTTTCACTTTCATCAAGAGGCTCTTTAGTTTGTATAATCTTCCATTATTGTGTTATGCTGTTTTATAAATATAGATACATGTGTCTTTCAAATAAGACTGTGAACTGTTTGAGGGCAAAAGTGACATATTCATCCTTATTCACAACACCTGCATCTACTAGATGCTTAGTAAAAGTATATTGAATTAAATGAACTGTGGAGAATATACAGTCTATTTTGTTTTAACTAAAATAGTTCCTAGAAGGAGGGTGTAGATTTGAATGAAGATTTAACAAAGAAAGATCTTTACTAGGACTCCAACAGGGAGGAAAAACTAAGTTATGAACATTATCAATAAGCAATTTCTAGTACCAATAGACCAAAATATCGATAATATTCATTTGGGAAATTAGCATTAGGGCATAATTCTACTCTTGTTTCAGATGCTGAAGAGGAGATACAAGTGATCTGACAGTAGAAAAAAAAGAGAAAGAAACCCCAGAGAGCAAGAGAGTCTTGACAGTAATGGCAGATAACAAACTTGGTTTGGGCTTGGCATGTGATCTGGCAGTCAAAGGAAAACTCATGCTGTTCTAGGCAGTGGACAAAGAACTGTGCCGCAGCACAGGGAGTTGGCAGGAGCCCCCCGGGAGTATTACATTTAGCACAGTGTCAGCATGACAGAAGCAGAGAGTGGTGAGTTCTGAGAGCCACTGTAGTGCATAGATGAATTTACAAAGATCATTTAAAAATTTAAGCATGCAGAGCTGACTAAAATCTGGCAACTGTGAGATCCAGGAGAGATACACTCCCAAATATCTGAAGGTTATTAACGTTAGAGCAAGAGAGGAATTATTTAGCCTGGACTAGGAAACTTTGTAAGAAGGTGATACTAAGGGCAGGAGAATTTCTGTTTCTAAAAGTATTGTTCTGATATAGTTTTGTCACTTTCATCCCTCAGAACTCTTTATAGTATGAAGCTATAAGGCCAAAATGTAAGATTTAAGAAGCTCTTTCCCTTGAGAAATTGCTATGGAATATTTTGATCATATGATTAAAGAGAGTTTTGTCCTATGAGGCAGATTACAGAGGACTGCTTTAGCGTTTATTAGTCATGCTTCGTATATCAGACACTGTACACAATAAGGCAACATGATTCTTGAGGTTCTAAAGTAAAACCACTGGTCGTTGTAGCCTTTATGCATTCTCAATTTGTTTCAATAATTTAGAAACTTTGGCAGATTTTGTAAGACTATCCCTTTGGAACTGAATGATGGTAGAAGTAAGCCAAATGTAAACATAAAAAAAAAAAAAAAAAAGAAACACATATGAAATCCTATTTGAATGAGTGCTCTCTCACAAGATGGCATAATATGTGTCCTTGGGGTGAGATGTGAGAGTTTCCTTAGGAATGGGGGTGATAACGTATTTGTTGTTCACAACTTTTTAAATGCCAGAGAGTGGTGCAGTTCCCTTTCGTGCTGGCCAGATCTCTGAGTTAGTTATTTGTAAGTTCAAGACAGGACAAGGAAAAATGTGGTGATTCACTTAGAGATACCTTGTTTCCAGAGGCACCTTGTTTCCAGAGGCAGATGTATTTGAGTGTCCAATTGAAATAGTTAAAAGAACCAGCAGTGTACTGAGATTCAAAAGAACTTGTTTCTCTTTTCTCATATTTGGGCTCCATGGCTTTTAACTGCTTATCTAAAGAAGCCATCCATGTTGCAATTTTAAACATAACATTGGGTATGAAGAATGTGGAGTTAGGAACCCATTAAATTATATTATATTCCCTATATCATCAGTCTGGCTCTTCCATGATGCAGATGTCAGGACAGTTTTGAGGTACAGGATTTCTTGGAGAAAGCACCTGTGAACTAGAGAGGGAAGGGAGCCAGGAGAGTCAGGGAGAGCTTTCAGAATGTGATCCAGGTCTAACAGCTTGTGAAGGAAGACAGGGAAGGAAGGATTGGGTGGGAAGAACTTCAGACCACAACACAATTGAGAAAAATCTCAGCCAGGCAGATGTGGAATCCCCCAGCAAAAGTTGCCTATTAGGGTAATTCTATATGGGAAGGAGTTACACCCCAGATTATTCTACTCTTAGAAACTCACCCAAGAGAAATGGAAGCATATGTACATATAAAGATTTGTATGTAATGCTTTCCTGTACCTATTGATTTATGAAGTTTCTTTTAGTTTATTAATATGATAAATTACATCAGTTGATTTTCATATGCCAAACCCACCTTCTATTATGGGATAAACTCCACTTGGTTATGATGTATTATTTTTATATATTGTTAGAATTGATTTTCTATAAATTTGTTAAGAATATTTGAATCTATGTTGATGTTTGACAGAAAACAGCAAAATTCTGTAAAGCAATTATCTTTCAATTAAAAAATAAATAAATTTAAAAAAAGAATATTTGAATCTGTGTTAGAAAAATTAGTTTCTAGTTGTTTTTCCTTTCTAGTCTTTGTAGAGTTTGTGCAGAATTTGTATTACTTTTTCTTTAAATATTTGGTGAAATTTGCCAGTTAGGCCATCTGAGCCTGTTTTTTGTATATGAGGAAGAAGGTTTTTAACCACAAATTCATTTTTTTCTAATAGATAGAGGTCTATTCAGATTTATTTGTTTCTTCTTGAGTGGGCATAGTGTCTTTCAAGAAACTGATTGATTTTATTAGAAAAAAAATTTACTCATAATATTTTCTTATTTTTTTTCATAATATTTTAATATTGTCTTTGTAATGATGTCACCTGTCTCATTCCTAATATTGTTAATTTGGACCTTCTGTCTCTTTTTTTTTTCCTCTCATCAAACTAATTGATTAAAGGTCTATCTGTTTCATTCATCTCAAATACTCGCTTTTGGTTTCAATGATCTTCTCTATTTTGTATTTCTGGTTTGTATTTTATTGATTTCTATTCTGATCTTTATTATTCCTTTCTTCTGTTTATTTTGGGTTTTATTAGCTTTTTTGTTTCCAGTTTCTTTAGGCAGAAACTGAGGTTTTTGACTTGAGACCTTTTCTGTTTGTTTTTTTTTTTTTTGTAATGAAAGTGTTTAGTGCTATATATTTCTAAGTGCTTTAGCTGTATCCTGCAAATTTTGATATGCTGTATTTTCAGTCAGCTTAATATATTTTAATTTCCTTATTTTTTTCTTTTAATTTTCAGATGTTTGGAGGATTTACCAGATATCTTTCTGTTACTGTTTTCTAGTTTAATTTTATTGTTGTTAGAGAATGTACATTGTTGGCTTGAATTTTTTTAAATTTATTTAAACTTGTCTTAAAGTTGTCTTAAAACCCACAATTAGTTTTATCTTGTTAAACATTCTATGTGCACTTGAAAAGAATGTATTTTCTGCTGTTCTTGTGTTGAGTGACAAATGTCAGTTAGGTTAAGTTGATTGAGAGAGTGTTAAGTCTTTATAATCCTTCCTGATCAGCTGTTCTATCTAAGGAAAGGGTATTGAAATCTCTGGCTAGAACTGTGGATTTGTCTGTTTCTCTTGGCAGTTCTATCAGTGTTTGTCTCTTGTATCTTGAAGCTTATTTATCAGATACAGAACCACTTTGAATTATGTCCTATTGATGAACTGACCACTTTATGATTAAGAAATGATATCCTTTGTTCCTGGTAATAGTCTTTGCTCTGAAACATATATTACTTGATAGGAACATAGCCTTTTCAGCTTTTTTAAAAAAAGAAACTATTTTAATTAAAAAAATATGCACATACTTAAAAGTCATAAGATTGTATTTTGAAACAATCATTTGGTTAGGTTTACTGAGGGAGTTCTAATTTCTATATTTCATGAAAGAAGGTTAAAATATATAGGCTTATAAAAGGAATTTACAACTCTGAGATATTTACCCCCAAGAATAATTGCCTGAAGAAAGTGGGGGACACAGTGCATGGATGTCTTTTTTTGCTTAAGTTTGCTGTTTTCAGGAATTATGCACCACTAGCATATGAGGCTGAGAGGCATCCATTTATATGGTAGATTAAAATGTTGGTAAATCATAAACAAAATATATAATTTATGTAGGGGAAAATGCATTCAACATTTCCCCCTGAGTAAAGTGTGTAGAAAATCTGCTTAAATGGGGCATATAATTTTTAATGACTCAGACCTTTAATCCTCAGAAATGAATTAGGTATGATTAATAAAATGGAAACTGGTGAATATTGAATGTTTCATCATCACACAATCAGGTTTGAAATCACTGAAGAATGTGTATAAAAGGTAGTGATTTCAGCTTTCTTTTAGTTATGATTAGCATACATATATTTTCTACTCTTTTTCTTTTAGTGTGTTTGAATCTTTATATTTATTTGTATTTCTTGTAGGCAGCACATAGATTGGTCTTGTTTTAATCCAGTCTGTCCATCTCTGCCTTTCAATTAGAGGCTTAGATTATTGACCTTTGATGTGATTGTTAATATGCATGGATGCTAAGTTGTGTCCGACTCTTGGCAACCCACTGGACTGTAGCCCGCCAGGCTCCTCTGTCCATGGGATTCTCCAGGCAAGACTACTAGAATGGGTTGCCATGTCCTCTTCTAGGGTACCTTCCCAACCCAGGGATCAAACTCGTGTCTCTTAGATCTGCATTGTCAGGCAGGTTCTTTACCACTCGCACCACCTGGATTGTTAATATGTGTGTGTGTGTAGTCACTCAGTCATGTCCAACTCTCTGTGACCCCATGAATTATAACCTGCCAGGCTACTCTGTCCATGGGGATTCTGCAGGCAAGAATACTGGAGTGGATTGTCATACCTCCTCCAGGGGATCTTCCCTACTCAGGGATTGAACCCAGGTCTCCCACATTGCAGGCAGTTTCTTTATCATCTGAGCCACCAGGGCTCACCAGGGTTAATGTGGTTGAGTGTAAATCTGCCATCATGCTATATGTTTTCTGTTTTTCCCATTTACCCTTTGTTCCTCTTCTCCTATTTCTTTTGTAGTAATTAATGTAGTTTTATCACCCAGCTTGTTTATTAGCTATAATTCTTTGTTTTCTCTTCTTTAGTGGTTGTTTTGGGCACATTTTTAGCTTATTAGAGATTACATTCTCTAATGTGTGATGTAATGAGACTTTCACATATAGCAGTGGTCCCCAGCATTTTGGGCAACAGGGACCAGTTTCATGGAAGGCAGTTTTTCCACAGACCAGGGGAGGGAGGGAGGAAGGTTTCAGGATGATTCAAGTGCATTTCATTTGTTATGTACTTTATGTCTATTGTTATTACATCAACTCCATCTCAGATCATAAGGCATTAGATCCTGGAGGTTGGGGACCCCTCACATAGAGTTTTAATCTTACAATAGTGTGCTCCTATATCTCCTTACCCATCCTTTGTATTTCTGCATATAATTCAACAGTACCTTTTAATTAACTTATTTGTTATAAACTTTATTAGAAACATCTTTATTAAATTTCTTTTTTAATTGCTATGTATTTGACATATGACATTATGTAAGTTTAAGGTATGCGACATGTCAGTTTGATACATTTACATATTGCAATGTGATTGCCACTCTAATATTAGATCCTCTATCATGATCATCGAAAAAGCAAGAGAGTTCCAGAAAAACATTGATTTCTGCTTTATTAACTATGCCAAAGCCTTTAACTGTGTGGATCACAGTAAACTGTGGAAAATTCTGAAAGAGATGGGAATACCAGACCACCTGACCTGCCTCTTGAGAAATCTGTATGCAGGTCAGGAAGCAACAGTTAGAACTGGACACAGAACAACAGACTGGTTCCAAATAGGAAAAGGAGTACGTGAAGGCTGTATATGGTCACCCTGCTTATTTAACTTATATGCAGAGTACATCATGAGGAATACTGGGCTGGATGAAGCACAAGCTGAAATCAAGATTGCCAGGAGAAATATCAATAACCTCAGATATGCAGATGACACCACCCTTATGGCAGAAAGTGAAGAAGAACTAAAGAGCCTCTTGATGAAAGTGAAAGAGGGAGAGTGAAAAAGTTGGCTTAAAACTCAACATGCAGAAAACTAAGATCATGGCATCTGGTTCCATCACTTCATGGCAAATTTAGATGTGGAAACAGTGACAGACTTTATTTTTCTGGGCTCCAAAATCACTGCAGATGGTGACTGCCGCCCCATGAAATTAAAAGACGCTTGCTCCTTGGAAGGAAAGTTATGACCAACCTAGACAGAATATTAGAAAGCAGAGACATTACTTTGCCAACAAAGGTCCATCTAGTCAAAGCTATGGTTTTTCCAGTAGTCATGTATGGATGTGAGAGTTGGACTGTGAAGAAAGCTGAGTGCTGAAGCATTGATGCTTTTGAACTGTGGTGTTAGAGAAGACTCTTGAGAGTCCCCTGGATTGCAAGGAGATCCAACCAGTCCATCCTAAAGGAGATCAGTCCTGAGTCTTCATTGGAAGGACTGATGTTGAAGCTGAAACTCCAATCCTTTGGCCACCTGATGCGAAGAGCTGACTCATTTGAAAAGACCCTGATGCTGGGAAAGATTGAAGGCAGGAGGAGAAGGGGACAACAGAGGATGAGATGGTTGGATGATTTCACCGACTCAATGGAGACGAGTTTGAGTAAACTCTGGGAATTGGTGATGGACAGGGAAGCCTGGCATGCTGCAGTCCATGGGGTTGCAAAGAGTCAGACACGACGAGCGACTGAACTGAACTGAATCATGTCATGTAATTGTCATTTTTGTGTGTGGTGGGAATAATTAAGATCTAGCCTTTTAGCAAGTGTGATGTTATAATATAATGTTATTGCTTATAATCACTGTGTTGTATATTAGATCTCCAGGTCTTATTTTTCTACTAGTTATAATCTTATACCATTAAACAACCTCTCTCATATTCCCCTGCGTCCCAGCCCCTAGGAGCCACCGTTTATTCTCTGATTCAATGAGTTTGGCTTGTTAAGATTCCGCATATAAGTTACATTGTACAGTATTTGTTTTTCCTTGTCTGACTTACCTCACTTAGCATAATGTCCTCAAGGTTCATTCATGTTCTCACAAATGGTAGGATTTCCTTCTTTCTCGTGGCTAAATAATATTCTATTGTATATACATATATATCACATCTTTATTATCCATTCATTTGTTGATGGGCACTTAAGTATTTTCAATTATCTTGGCTATTGTGAATAACACTACAGTAAATGTGGGATTGCATATATCTTACTGATACCCTGTTTTCAATTCCTTTGGTATATATTCAAAAGTGGAATTACTGGATCATATATAGTTCTATTTTTCATTTTTTGAGGGACCTCCATCTTGTTTTCCATATTGGCTGAACCAATTTATATTCCCACCAATAGTGTACAAGAGTTCATTGAAACAAAGAAGACACAAACAGATGGAAAGATATCCCATATTCATGGGTCAGAAAGAATGAATGTTGTTGAAATGTCCATACTACTCTAAGTCACCTATAGATTCAACACAATCTCTATCAAAATTCCAATGGCATTTTCCACAGAAATAAAAAAATTCTTGAGCTTCCCTGTTGGCTCAGTGGTAAAGAATCCACTTGCCAATTCAGGGGACACAAGTTTGATCTCTGGTGCAGGAAGATCCCACATGCCATGGGGCAACTAAGTGTGGGCCACAACTACTGAGTCTGTGTTCTAGAGCCTGGTAGCTGCAACCATAGAGCCCACGTGCTGCAACTACTGAAGCCCACCACCCTAGAGCCTGTGCTCCACGAAAGAAGCCACCACAATGAGAAGCCCATGCGTTGCAACTAGAGATTAGCTCCTGCTCACTGCCACTAGAGAAAGCCCGAGCACAACAATGGAGACCTAGCACAGCCAAGATAAATAAATAAAAATTTTTTTAAAAATTCTAAAATCTGTATAGAACTACAGAAGACCCGAATAGTCAAAGCAGTCATGGGAAGGAAGAACAGAGCCAGAGGCATCACACTTCCTGATTTCAAACTGTAGGGCAAAGGTATAGTAATTAAAACTGAATGGTACTTCCGTAAAAATAGAGGTATAGGCCAGTGAGACAGAATAGAGAGCCTTTCACATACCATCCATCAACAAATACTCAGCAAGGAAGCCGAGAACACCAGTGGAGAAAAGATTGTACTTTTCAACAGTACTCTGCAGCAAATGGTACTGAGAAAACTGCATAAAGACATGGAAAGAAAATAAATTATACTCTAATAGCATTCACAGAAGTTAACTCAAAATGGACTGAAGACTTAAACATAGGCCTAATACCATAAAAATCCCAGAAGAAAACATAGGGAAGGATCTCCTCAACATAAATCTTGGTGATGATTTTTTAGATATGACAACAAAAGCCCAGACAGTGAAAGCAAAGCTCGACAAGTGGGACTATGTAAAACTTAAAAGCTTTTGACAGCAAAAGAAACAATCAGGGACTTCCCTGGTGGTCCAGTGGTTAAGACTCTGTGTTCCCAATGCAGGGGACCTGGGTTTGATCCCTGGTCAGGGAACTAGATCCCACATGCCACAACTAAAAATCCCACAAGCCACAACTAAGACCCAGCACAGCCAAATAAATAGATAAATATTTTTAAAAAAGAAACAGTCAACAAAATGAAAAGGAATCTTACAGAATGGGAGAAAATATTTGCAAATTGTATATTGGATAAGTGGTTAATAGCCAGTATAAACTCATACAACTCAATAACAAAAAGGAAAACCAAATAATTTGATTTAAAAATGGGCAGAGGAACTAAATGGGCATCGTGTTGGCTCAGCCATAAAGAACCCACTGCCAATGCAGGAAACTCAAGTTCAATCCCTGGGTCAGGAATATCCCCTGGAGAAGGAAATGGCAACCCACTGCGATATTCTTGCCTGGGAAATCCCGTGGACACAGGAGCCTGGCAGACTACAGTCCATGGGGTCAGAAAGAATTAGACACGACTTAGTGACTAAGCACACAGCACAGAGGAACTTAAGCGACATTTTTCCAAAGAAGACATCCAAATGGCCAACAGGTATGAAAAGATGCTCAACAACACTAATCATCAGGGAAATGCAAATCAAGAGCACAGTGAAATATCACCTTACATCTGTTAGAATGGCTGTCACCCAGAAGACAAGAGAGGGACTGCCCTGGTGGTCTGGTGGCTGAGACTCCACACTCCCTGTGCAGGGGGCCAGAAGAATTTCTACACCCTCTTTGGAAGACACTTTGGTAGTAGCTATTAGAAATGCTCATTCTCTGACTCGAGATTGGAATCAAGACTGCCGGGAGAAATATCAATAAGCTCATATACTCAGATGACACCACTCTTATGGCAGAAGGCAAAGAGGAACTAAAGAGCCTCTTGATGAAAGTGAAAGAGGAGAGTGAAAAGCTGGCTTAAAACTCAACATTCAAAAAACTAAGATCATGGCATCCAGTCCCATCACTTCATGACAAATAGACGGGGAAACAGTGACAGGCTTTATTTTCTTGGGCTCCAGAATCACTATCGATGGTGACTGCAGCCATGAAATTAAAAGACCCTTGCTTCTTGGAAGAAAAGCTATGACAAACCTAGATAGCATATTAGAAAGCAGAGACATTACTTTACCAACAAGGTCCATCTAGTCGAAGCTATGGTTTTTACAGTAGTCATGTATGGATGTGAGAGTTGGACCATAAAGAAAGGTGAGTGCTGATGAATTGATGCTTTTTAACTGTGGTGTTGGAGAAGACTCTTGAGAATCCCTTGGACTGCTAGGAGATCAAACCAGTCAATCCTAAAGGAAATCAGCCTTTAATATTCATTGGAAGGACTGATGCTGAAGCTGAAGCTCCAATCCTTTGGCCACCTGATTCAAAGAGCTGACTCATTTGAAAAGACCCTGATGCTGGGTAAGGTTGAAGGCAGGAGGAGAAGGGGACAACAGAGGATGAGATGGTTGGATGGCATCACTGACTCGATGGACATGAGTTTGAGCAAGCTGTGGGAGTTGGTGAAGGACAGGGAAGCCTGGTGTGCTGCAGTCCATGGGGTCACAAAGAGTTGGACACGACTGAACTGAACTGATTCTGTGACTCACCAATTGTGTTCTTTAGTATTTTTCCTAGAGAAGTGCTCACATAATCCACAAGGGCACTGGTATAAGAATTTTTTTTACTGCAGCATTGTTTGCGATTGGGAAAAACTGGAAACAGAGTAATAGAGGAATGATTAAGTGAGAGTAGTATCTTGATTCAAGGGAATATTATCTAGTGTTTAAAAAGAATGATGTTGATCTATATATTCAGTCATAGAAAGGCCTCCAGGGTACTCAGGTAACTTAAAAAAAAAATGTCAGCAAACCAGTTTTTGTAGTATGATGATACATGACGATATTTATATTAAAAATAAACTGTGAATTTATCTGCTTGTAAATCACAGGTAAAGGTCTGTGATTGTTAAAGGATGAACTTTAATAATCACAGTCACTGCTGGGAAAGAGTGAGGGTGAATTTCACTTTTCACTCTTCATATTTATGTTTATTTGAATTTTTAATGAACATATTCATGAGTTACTTCTATATTTTCAGCATGCATAAATAAAAATGAGATTATAAAGATACTGAAAGAAGCCATCAGTGGTTATTTTCTAAATATGACTAAAATCTAGAATTCGTAAGTGAAAGTGAAAGTCACTTAGTCATGTCCAACTCTTGGCTACCCTGTGGACTTTGCATTCCATGGAATTCTCTAGGCCAGAATACAGGAGTGGGTAGCCTTTTCCTTCTCCAGGGGATCCTCTCAACCCAGGGATCGAACCCAAGTCTCCTGCATTGCAGGTGGATTCTTTACCAGCTGAGCCACAGGGAAACCCAGGAATCCTGGAGTGAGTAGCCTATCCCTTCTCCAGTGGATCTTCCTGACCAGGAATCTCCTGCAGTGCAAGTGGATTCTTTACCACCTGAGCTATCAGGAAAGCCCCAGAATTTGTAAGAGCAAATTATAAAAAGATATGCATGACATTTAAAAAATATTTTAAAATCTCTCTGGATGGAGGAGTGAAAACATTTTTATATATGCAGATAGAATGAGGCACATTGGTAATAAAGAACATGTTATTCCCTTTGATTTATAATTTTACTTCTAGGAATTTAAAGAAAAAAATCATAGACATGTAAAGATTTAGATTTAGTGTTTGTTGCATTGTTATTTATAATATTATATATTTAGAAACACCTTTATTTGGACAATGCTTCCCTGATAGCTCAGTTGGTAAAGAATCCACTTGCAGTGCAGGAGACCCCTATTCAATTCCTGGGTCATGAAGATCCACTGGAGAAGGGATAGGCTACCCATTCCAGTATTCTTGGGCTTCCCTGGTGGCTCAGCTGGTAAAGAATCCGCCTGCAATGCAGGAAACCTCGGTTCAATCCCTGGGTTGGGAGGATCCCCTGGAGAAGGGAAAGGCTACTCATGCCAGTATTCTAGCCTGGAGAGTTCCATGGACTGTTTAGTCCCTGGGGTCACAAAGAGTCGGACAGGACTGAGCGACTTTCACTTATTTTGACAATAGGGGATTTTTAATAAGCTCGGATACATTTAATAGAATGTTGTAAAAGTGCAAAATGTATGCAGCATATATTATGTTGCTGAGTGCTTACTATGTACTAGATTTATTCTTTCTCTTATCTATTTTTAATAATAGATAAAAATTTTACATAGGATAAACCTGTGAAGTATATACAGTTTCTATAACTTACATGAAATCACACAGTAAGTAAGAGGTGGAACCCAGTTATTTGTCTGACTTCAAAATCCATGCTCTCAGTTACAGTATTTAATGATTTTATAGACATAAATACATCATATATTACATGAAAACAGGTTATGACATCTCATTTTTTGCTTACAAAAATTTACCAGAAGGATGCATTTTAACATGTCAGCAATGATAATAGTTGAGTGTTGGAACTATGATTGATTTTTGTCTCTTGTTATTGTTTTCCACTATGAACATAAATAACTTTTATAATTGAAGTTTTTAAAAGGATATTCATTTCATAGCTTAGCGGTGGGGTAGGTTAAAGAAATAATCGTTCCCTCTTCCCTTCTGTTTCTGAAGAGATATATTTCTGAGTTTGGGTGTATCCGCATTTGATGTTGCCTGTAATTTTCTCTTGGCTCTAGTTTATAAAAACTGGAAGGTTGCAAGGGCAATGTTATTCTGAGATCCACAAGATGTGAACAGATGAAAGGTCTTTAAATAATAACATTGTAACCATTGCTCAGTTTGATCCCTAGATCTGGGACCATGGCCATTAGAAACAGGGTTCAGAAACCATAAGTACAGTGCCTAGAAGTTTACACAGTTAGTAATTCCCCAGACGCATGTCTTTTAGCTTTTTACCAGAAAAATTCTTCACTTCTCCTGTCTCACAGTTTTTGTTCTTTTTAGTTTATGGGTCATTTCGCCTGGTTGAAAAGGATTTGAACCAATCAAAAATGAATAGCTCTCTTTTGGGCCTGACTTATTGTGTGTTTCTGTTGCCATGTATCAATAAATCAAATAAAGTTGTGCTCAGTTGCTCAACTGACTTAGTTGCTCAGTTGTGTCCAACTCTTTGCTCCTTTGTCCATGGGGATTCTCCAGGCAAGAATACTGGAATGGGTTGCCATGCCCTCTTCCAGGGAATCTTTACAACCAGGGATCGAGCCCAGGTCTCCCCTAGTGCAGGCAGATTCTTTACTGTCTGAGCCAGCCGGGAGCTAGCTGTGACTAAACCAGCTGCTGCCTGAGCCTCCCTCCCTAGAGGAGCAGAAAGGGTGGGGAAGGTAACTGGGAAGGATTTGAAGGAAGGGTAGAAACTGAGGAAGGAGAATTACTGTGTTTACATTCTTGTTCTTGATTCTCCCTTTGTCTCTAAGATTAGAATATGCTCCCTATAGCTATTTGTACTGGCCTTTAATCATGTTTTCCAGAGGCTGAGAGATGTAGCTAGTAACTTTTTCTCTGTTTGTATGTTGGAAACTATCATTATTGCTCTTTCAGGAATGAAAAACCTAGGAAAAAGTTTTTGGCATGACATAACGTTTAGTATTTTGGGCTATACAGAGTTATATTTGGGGAACTGGCATAAAAACGTAGATCCAGGGTGTCTAATAAAACATGCGCTGGAGGCACTGTGCAAAGATGCATGTAGCTAGCTGGTCAGTAACTTAGAAGCATTTACAGTTACAATTGGAGGGACAGTAACAGCTGAAGCGTAAAACACTTGGCCCAGAAACTAGGTAAGAACTTAGATAGTAATATATTATTAATAAACTGTGAATATTGATTAGGGGTTAGTGGAGGTAAACATAGGGTGATACATTATTGTGGAAAAAGAAAGAATGAATGTGGCAGTTATCCATTTAATCCAGATATGGGGGGAAAAGTCGTGTTTTATGTACTCTGAGGAGACTGGAAATCGATCTGCATCAGGCCCTATTGTGCCTAAAGTTAAACATTCTCATCCAGAGGTCCAGTTCATTCTTAAGTTAGAAGGAGCAAAAGTTAAATAAGAAGTGTCATTATTTTGATCTTAAGTCTCTATCTAGGCAGCAAGGTTGCTAATGAACTTACATGTAAATAGCCAAAACCTTTTTTTCCTGGTCTAGTCATCATTTCTTATTGTTTCCTTTTGCAAATATAAGTAATACATTTATTCATCTTTCTCCCCCTTTCTTACACCAAGGGTCACATAATCAGAACCTTCCATGTAAGTACAAAAAAGCTTCTTTTTAAACAGATACATAACATTCCATTGTTTGAGTGTACCTCAGTTTGTGTAATCAAAACTCCACTGATAGACATTTGAGTGGTTTCAAATAGTTTTAAGCTGAAATTTTTAGTAAATAAATTTAGTAAATCTTAATAAAAGTTCAATTTATTAGCAATCTTACTTTGAGACCAGGCTACAAAAATTAATGCATAGAAACCAGTTGACTGTAAATGAAAAACTGCAAATCTAGCTCTAGTTCTAATCTGGGCTAGGTGAAGATGTCTGCGTGGCTTCATAGTTACAGTCCCTTCGTGCAACCTCATCCTACTTTGTTTTTCTTTCTTTGTTATCATGTTTTTCTGGTGCCGATTAGTTTATTTTCTGTTTTAAAATTTTATTTTCTTGGTTCCTTCCTGGTCTATCTACTATGCCAGCTTCTCTAACTGTTACTTAGACCTTTGTTAGGAAATTGTCAGATTTGCAGGTAGCTTTCACATTTTACAGTTGCCAAAAGATAGCAGTTTTCAGTCCTGGTGAGGTTGAGATTTTCTGTGTGTTACTTTGCTGGAAGTTCTGTAAGTCTTATTACCCAGATAATGCCCTTCTGTCATTGTTCCCTAGTTACCCAGCCACACTAAGTAGCAAGTTTGCATTCTGTTGGTGATAATCCATACAGATTTATCAACTGGTCCAGGAAGCTGGCACCGTACATTGCTAGAGGCTCAACAAGATTAGAGACAAGCAGAACTGGGAAATGCTCTTTCCTTTTCTTTTTAAATTTTTATTGGGATATAGTTGATTTTAAATGTTGTGTTAGTTGGGAAATGCTATTTAAATCTTCGAATTGGAAATAAGTCTGGGCTTTTTGGAGGGAAGCATAAAAAGCTGGTTGACTGACATTATTTTGGCCACCCTTCTGCCACGAGGAAAAAGAGTGGAATAAAGAAAGGAAAGACAAGATACAAAAAAGTTTTGATTACTAACAAAAAACACTACATTGAGCATTAAGAAGCATGGATTTTGATCTGTGTTCTACTACTAATTTGATCTGTAATTTGCTCTGTGATTTCACTTCTTTGGGCCTAAGTTTCCTTACCTATGAAATGAGTGGTTTGGAATTTTAACAAACATATCTCTGAAGTTCTAAGGCAAGAAAAAATAGAAAAGAAAAAAAAAGAAGTGAAGCAGAATGTCTTCAAGATTCTATATTGACTTCAAATAATATAGAGAGCTTGTCTACTATTGTACTGTGTAATATCATAGTTAGTACTGTTGCATAACAAATTGCTGCCAGAATTTGGAGGTTTGAAATAAACATTTTGCTTTGCTGATAGTTTTGTGAGTCAGGACTATGCAAATGGCTCAGCTGGATTGTTTGCACTTGGGAGTCTCTTTCTTAGCACTGCCAGTTCATAACTTTTTGCCAACCAAGCAATTTATTTAAGTAGGTGTTTGTACTTTATATTTAGTTGTTTCTGGTGGGAGGATAATTCTGTGTATTTAGTATTTCATATTGTGTTCAGTCGCTGAGTTGTATCCAACTCTTCGTGACCCTGCGGACTGCAGCACTCCAGGCTTTCCTGTCCTTCACTATCTCCTAGAGTTTGCTGAAACGTGTGTCCATTGAGTCGATGACACCATCCAACCATCTTATCCTCTGTCACCCCTTTCTCCTTCTGCCCTTTTCCCCAGCATCAGGGTCTTTTCTAGTGAGTCGGCTCTTCCTATCAGGTGGCCAACGTATTGGAGCTTCCGTTTCAGCATCAGTGCTTCCAATGAGTATTCAAGATTGATTTCCTTTAGGATTGACTGGTTTGATCTCCTTGCTGTCCAAGGGACTCTCAAGAGTCTTCTCCAGCACCATGGTTCAAAAACATTAGTTCTTCAGGGCACAGCCTTCTTTATGATCCAACTCTCACATCTGTGGGCTTCCCTGGTGGCTCAGCTGATAAAGAATACGCCTGTAGTTTGGGAGACGTGGGTTTGATCCCTGGGTTGGGAACATCCCTTGGAGAAAGGAATGGCTACCCACTCCATTGTTCTGGCCTGGAGAATTCTGTGGTCTGTGTAGTCCATGGGGTTGCAAAGAGTCAGACACTACTGAGTGACTTTTACTTTTTACTCACATCTATACATGACTACCAGAAAAACCATAGCTTTGACTATATGGATGTTTGTCGGCAAAGTGATATCTCTGCTTTTTTAATACCCTGTCTAGGTTTGTCATAGCTTTTCTTCCAAGGAGCAAGCGTCTTTTAATTTCATGGCTGCAGTCACCATTTGCAGTGATTTTGGAGTCCAAGAAAATAAAATCTGTCACTGTTTCCATTTTTTCCCCATTTATTTGCCATGAAGTGATGGGACCCGATGCCATGATCTTAGTTTTCTGAATGTTGAGTTTCAAGCCAGCTTTTTCGCTCTCCTCTTTGACCTTCATCAAGAGGCTCTTTAGTTCCTCTTCACTTTCTGCCATTAGATTAGTCTCACCTGCGTATCTGAGGTTGTTGATATTTCTCCCGGCACTCTCGTTCCAGCCTGTGCTTCGTCCAGCCCGGCATCTTGCATGACGTGCTCTGCGTAGAGGTTAAAGAAGCGGGGTGGCAACATACAGCCTTGTCTGACTCCTTTCTCAGCTTTGAAACAGTTCATTTTCTCATTTTTCCATGTCTGGTTCTAACTGTTGCTTTTTGTACAGGTTTCTCAGAAGGCAGGTAAGGTGGCCTGGTATTCCCATCTCTTTAAGAATTTTCCGTAGTTTGTTGTGAGCCGCACAGTCAAAGGCTTATGAAGTAGTCAATGAAGCAGACGTAGATGTTTTTCTGGAATTCTCTTGCTTTTTCTGTGATCCAACAGATGTTGGCAATTTGATCTCTGGTTCCTCTGCCTTTTCCAAATCCAGCTTGTACATCTCGAAGTTCTCCGTTCATGTACTGTTGAAGCCCAGTTTGGAGGATTTTGAGCATTACTTTGCTAGCAAGAGATATGAGTGCAATCATGCAGTAGTTGGAACATTCTTTGGCATTGCCCTTCTTTGGGATTGAAATAAAAACAAACCTTTTCCAGTACTTCATACTGTTGGAAATACAAGTCACTTTTCCAAGTTACCCTTACAGAAAGAGGGGTTTCCCAGGTGGCTCAGACAGTAAAGAATCTGCCTGCAATGCAGGAGACCTGGGTTCAGTCCCTCGGTCGGGAAGATCTCCTGGAGAAGGGCATGGCAGCCCACCCCAGTATTCTTGCCTGGAGAATTCCATGGACAGAGGAGCCTGGCAGGCTACAGTCCATGGGGTCACAAAAAGTCAGACACGACTGAGTGACTAACATGTTCACTTTCACTTTCAGAAAGAATTAACTGAAAGCATAGCATATAATTCTTTAGTACCATTTACCAGAGAAAGAGAAGAGATACAGGAAGGAAGGGAGGTGGCAGTTGTGGGGGAGGGTGGTGGGGCCCACTGGGGAGGAAGTGGAGGATTGAGTGTGTGGAATTCTATGACTTTCTAGGCTGAGATGGCACATATATGAGTATCATTTAAATATATATTTGGGGCAAGATAGTGGAAATAAGAAATATGAAATCTGTTTATAAGCTTGAGAATTTAACAGTTGGAAGGCTCTGGCAAGTACTTAAAGGGAAGAATGTCAATGTAAAGGAGGCATGTGTTACAAGCCAATTAAGTAATATGGGCTATAATTACAACAGAAATTTAGAAGAAAAAATCATCTCCAAGGATATAAAGGTAGAGCTTCAGATAAAAAGCGCATTCACTTTGGCATTAAAAGAAAAGTAGGGAAGGAGGATAGGAAGTAAATAGAGTACATAGAAAGGAAACAGTAAAGGCATCTTAGACTGAGGAAATTACAGAGGTACAGGGAGAGCCTTTTAGGTATTTCTGGTCCTTGTTGTTCCCATCTCTCAGCTGGTAGCAGAGGGGCAGAAACCTGAGAATCTTCTCCCTGCTGAGTTCACTCAAAGGTAATATCTGGAAGAGGAGAGGAAGAGTAATGACTCAACTTTTGACCTACATGACTAATAATAGTGATTTTAAAAAATTTTTTAACAGATTAAAAATGTAAAAGCGACAATAGGGAGGTATTTTGAAAGGAGAAATGAGGAGAGAGTTTTTTTTCTTTAAAACAGGATGGGAGGAGAAAAAAAGTAGGTGAATATACCAAGAAATTTTGATTAATTATAAGGCTCATTGGCTAAGTGAGGCTGGGGTTCCTCAGAGGTGGAGGTATATGTAGAATTAGCAAAAGACTTTGAGGCTCAGCTGGAAATTCTTCAAGACCTAATGGGAAACTAAGATATACTATTTGGAAAAATGACTTTAGAGCTAACAGGAGCACAAGAATCTGCCCAAGAATGAATTAGGCAGAGAGCAGATATTTTGGATTTCCTCCTTCAGATCCTGGAGGCTTTGTGAGGAAATGGAAATATTTAAAGAATTAAATTCTTGGGCAAAAATTGATATTGAAAAGTACTTTTAATTTATTGTTTCTCTACTTTTGCAAGTTTGAGAATATTGGAGATTAATGTAGCTGTAGTACCCTGTGGGACCTAACAAGAGTTGGTTAATTATAACCAACTGTTAGAACTATTCTCAACAAAGTATCTCTTGCCACCTATTTGGAGGGGCTCATGTATAAGTATGTAGAATTGTTTCACTGTTTCAAAATGATTGACCTACATTTTTGAAAGTGTATCTAAAATATAGAAATGTATAAATCCAAGAGACACAAAAGTACAGAACAGACTTTTGAACTCTGTGGGAGAAGGTGAGGGTGGGATGTTTTGAAAGAACAGCATGTATATTATCTATGGTGAAACAGATCACCAGCCCAGGCGGGATGCATGAGACAAGTGCTCGGGCCTGGTGCACTGGGAAGACCCAGAGGAATCGGGTGGAGAGGGAGGTGGGAGCGGGGATCGGGATGGGGAATACGTGTAAATCTATGGCTGATTTGTATCAATGTATGACAAAACCCACTGAAAAAAAAATAAATAAAGGAAATCAGTTCTGAATAAAAAAAAAAAAAAACTAAGCAACGCAAAAAAAAAAAAGAAATGTATAAATCCTCCTTTTCTCCTTGCTCCCCCCAGTTCCTGCACTTCTTGTGTTCCATTCCAGAAAACAATACTGTACTTATTATGTGTTGCATTGTATACAAGTATACATTAGCATATATCATGACAGTGTATTTAAACTACACATCTTGAAACTGTTTAGTTTATATCTTTGCTCAATTATGTAAAATCTTTTCTCTTTTCCTCTAACCTCTGGTCCCCATTTTCTTTGTACAGGAAAGTATACTGTGAGAATACAAATTTCAAACATCCGTTTTGTTTATTCAAACCAGTTTTTTATTTCACTGCATGCACATTGAATTAAAATAGCAAAACATTTCCCTTTTTACGTAAAAATTTTTTTTGTTCTGAAGAGAGTAAGGAGAGTAAATGAAAATAGTAATCACATTTGTTGGTATTCAGTATTCCTCTGAATAGTGTTTTATTTTACCATTTCTATAACAAACATTTCTTTCTTTGTTATATCCTTCCAGTTTCTCCCCACTAGAGGGCACCAGAATATTGTTTGTTTTTAGTGGACTGTTTATCGTGAATTTAGAATTAAAATTTACATATATTTTCTTATTTTTTCTACATTTAATATGCATAAAATCATCATCCTGAGGTCAGTCTATGTTTGACATACACCTTTTGGGGCTTCCCAGGTGGCTCAGTGGTAAAGAATCCAATTGCCAATGGAGGTGTGGGTTTGATCCCTAGGTCGGGAAGATCCCCTGGATTAGGAAATGGCACTCCACTCCAATATTCTTGCCTGGAGAATTCTATGAACAGAGGAGCCTGGTGGGCTAGTCCATAGAGTCACAGAGAGTTGGACACAGCTGAGCACACACTCACACATAGTACCATTTGTGCTAGCAGTTTTGACTTGGAAGACTATTTTGTGCAAAATGCTTAAAGAAGAAAAAGAAAAGGAGGACTTGGAGAGATGGGAAAGAATTTGGAACTTTTTGGACTCCAATTATTACCTTTTCTCTCTACACAAAAGGTACTGACGCTAAAGGGAGAAGGATGGGTACATACATGTAGGTCAATGCAACAGAAGAGGGAGTCCAGAAATAGACACACATATAGACAGGGAATTAAGTCTTGACAAAGAAGCCAAAGTAAATCAGTGGGGAAAGGACATTAAAAAAAAAATCAAATTATGCTGGAATATCACTTCTCTCCAACGTCTACCTTTATTTCGTTTCATATATAAGACTTAACTCAAAATGGATCATTGACTGTAGAAGAAATCAAAGGAAAAAAATCTTCATAACCTTGAGGCAAGCAAAAATTTCCTATTTCAAAACACATAGTTAAATAAATAAAAAGGCAAGCCACAGAATCAGAGAGAATACTCACAATACATATACCAGACAAAGGACTGGTATCTAGAATATATCAAGAACTCTTACAACTCAGTAATGAGATGCACAATTCAGTTTTTTAAATGGAGAAATGATTTGAACAGACATGCCTCAGTAGATGCTATGCAAATTCCAGTAAGCACATAAGTTGCTCAACATGATGAGTCATTAGGGAAACGTGAATTAAAACCACATTGAGATACTGGAAGCCCACTAGAATGGCTAAAATTTAAAAGACTGACAATACCTAATATTGATGTAGATATGGATCAGTTGAAATGGTCATACATTACTGGTGAGTAATAGTTTTCCAGTTTGCTGTCATGAATTTAATATATACTTACCAAATGATTCAGCAGTTCTACCCCTACTTTTGTCTTTACCCAAGAAAATGAAATCCTGTGTTCACATGAAACCTAGTATGCTGATGTTGATAGCAGTTTAATTTATAATGGCTCCAAACTGGAAAAACACCAAAAATCCATCAACAATTAAATGGGTAAAGTACACCTATAGAAAAGAGTGCTACTTAGGAATAAAAAAGAATGATTCATATGAATGAAGGTCTCAGATATGCTAAGTGAAATAAAGTAGACACAAAAGAGTGTATTTTTTATGATTCCATTTATATGACATTCTGTAAAAGGCGAGTCTCTCTAGAGTAACAAGAAGCAGATCAGTGATTGCCTCAGGCCATCAGTGGTGGTGGTGGTGAGCCAACTACACAGGAGAAGTAGACAAAATAAGCAACTGAGTTAACAAAAAAAATACAAATTATGAAGCAAAGAAGGCATAGGCAGCATGTACAAAGGCCTTGAACTGGAAAAGAAGGTTGGTTTTCAGTGGAGTATTTTTAAGCAGAGGGTAAATGATGGGAGATGGGGTTGGAGAGATAAGGGCTAGATCATGTGGAAAGAGTTAAGTCCTCAATTGAGATGGGATGGATGGTAAGCACAAAGTGAGACCCTTATTTCAGTAAAAGGCGAGGAGAAGGTGAAGTGTGGCAAATGAGGTAGGCCTGGTGCTGGGAATGTAAGTTTATATCAGATAATTTCCTCTTCTATTTAATCTCTTTTATTTCTGTAAGGTAAGACTGTCACTTGAAAGTAAGGGTATAAGTTTGAGGGGACGAATATGAACTATTCTTCCTGGGAAGGGACAGAGGGAGTGTGTACCACTAAAGAGACTTTGTAAAATGACTGAGGCACTATTGATACTCATTTGAGTTTTGGGAAGATGAATTTAAAGTGAAATTTGTCAGCTTGGTCATGTGGTTTATCTCTTGCAAAATTTAGCAGCTTGGGCCCAAAGATGAAGTAGATAGATTAGTAGGAATCATCAGGATTGAGACTTTGTCTGGCAAAAATAATGAAAGGAGAGAGGGAATGAAGTTATTCGTGAGTTATTTTCAAGATGGACCAGGAAATCTAGACTAGACAAAGAGGGAAGTAACTAAAAAAGGGGTTGACAGATTGTGAGAAAATGATGTCATTGGAGAAAGGACAGAATTTTATGAATTAGGGCTACTTCTGCATGAAACGGCTGGTTAAAGGAAAGCGATCTGAGGGTGACTGAGGTTTCTGAAGTAGAAGTCCATTTATTGAACAAATTTGGGAGGAAGTACAGGTTTGGTTAGTTCGGTTTTGAACAGGCTATGTTTGAGGAACTACGGAGTGTATGAGTGGAGATGTCCAAAGGCATTTGGATATACAAATCTGAGAGATCTAGGCTTTAAGTGAAAATTTAGGGGACTTCCCTGGCAGTCCAGTGTTTAAGACTCCACGCTGCCAAGGTAGGGGCACAGGTTCAATCACTGATCGGGGAACTAAGATCCTGAATGCCATGTGGTTTGTCCAAAAATGAAATAAATAAATAAATAGAGATTTAGGAGTTGTTAGCATGTAGATGATAACTGAAACATGGTGATAGAAGAGATGATTATCAGAGGGAATTTGATAAGAGAAGGGGAGGGAGTGTGTGGTTTCCTTTTTCCACAACCAGAATGGTTGTAGTGGTTATTGGTGTTTTGTTTTGTTTTCCTTCAGTATTCTGTCTCCTTTTCCAAGTAAGCCCTAGCAAACATAGAATGGTGATAAGAGCAGGATTTAGGGCCTGGCTTTGCCATTTCCTACTGTATGCCTTCAGCAGGTAGATTTCTGAGCCTCAGTTTTCTGGTTTGTTGAAATTAACTGTATCAAGAGAATAAGAAGACAAACCACAGACTGGCAAAGAAGGTTTGCAAAAGACCTACCTGATAAAGGACTGTTACTCAAAATATGCAAAGAACTCTTAAGACTCAACAATGAGAAGACAAACAACCCAATTAAAAAATGGACAAAAATAACCTTAACAAAACCTCACCAAAGAAGATAAAGTGAAAGTCGCTCAGTTATGTCTGACTCTTTGTGACCCCATACACTATACAGTCCATGGAATTCTCCAGGCCAGAATACTGGAGTGGGTAGCCTTTCCCTTCTCCAGGGGATCTTCCCAATCCAGGGATTAAACTCAGGTCTCCCACATTGCAGGCAGATTCTTTACCAGCTGAGCCACAGGTGAAGCCCAAAGAAGATAATATAGAGGGCAAACAAGCATCTAAAAAGACGTCCCACATCATATGTATCAGGAAAATGCAAATTAAAACGATGAAATGCCACTACACACCTATTAGAATGGCCAAAATCAAGAATGCTGACAATACCAGATGGTAAGAATATAGAGCAAATATAGGAATTCTCATTCATTGCTTGCAGGAATGCAAAATGGGACAGCCAGTTTGGAAGACAGTTTGGCAATTTATTACAAAACTAAATATATAATCCAGCAGTTGTGCTCCTTGGTATTTATCCAAATGAGTTGAAAACTTATGTCTACTCACTGATGTTTATAGAAGCTTTATTCATAATTGCAAAAACTTGGAAGGAACCAGGATGTCCTTCAATAAGTGAATGGATAAATTATGGTGGAGTCTAGATCTAGATAGTGGAATATACACCTAGACAGTGGAATATTATTCAGCACTAAGAAGAAATGAGTCATCCAGCCATGAAAAGACACAGAAGAACCTTAAGTGCATATTACCAAGTGAAAGAAGCCAATATGAAAAGGCTACATACTGTATGATTCTAACTATATGATATTCTGTAAAAGGCAAAACTCTAGAGACACTTAAAAGATACGTGGTTGCCAGGAGTGGAAGGTGGAAGAGATGAATAGGCAGAGCACAGAAGATTTTTAGGCCAGTGAAAATATTCTGTATGATAGTATTTGTTGTTGTTGTTCAGTTGTGACCCCATGAGCTACAGCATGCCAAGCTTCTCTGTCCTTCGCTATCTCTCTGAGTTTGCTTAAACTCATGTCCATTGAATTGATGATGCCATCCAACTATCTCATTCTCTGCCGTCCCCTTCTCCTCTTGCCCTCAACCTTTCCCAACATCATGGTCTTTTGCAGTGAGTTGGCTCTTTGCATCAGCTGGCCAAAGTGTTGGAGTTTCAGCTTCAGCATCAGTCCTTTCAGTGAATATTCAGGATTGGTTTCCTTTAGGATTGACTAGTTTGATCTCCTTGCTGTCCAAGTGACTCTCAAGAGTCTTCTCCAACAGCACAGTTCAAAAGCATCAATTCTTTGGAGCTCAGCCTACTTTATGGTCCAGCTCTCACATCCGCACATAATTACTGGAAAAACCACAGCTTTGACCATACTAACCTTGTCAGTAAAGTGATATCCCTGCTTTTTAATAGCTGTCTAGGTTTGTCATAGCTTTTCTTCTAAGGAGCAAGTGTCTTTTAATTTCATGGCTGCTGTCACGGTCCACATTGATTTTGGAGCTCAAGAAAATGAAACATAATGATGGTAAATACATGTCATTATGCATTTGTCAAATCCATAGAATACACAACCCCAAGAATGAACCCTAATGTAAAGTTTGGACTTTGGGTGATAATGATGTGTCAGCATTGGTTCATCCGTAGTAAAAAACGTACCACTCTGGGGCAAGATGCTGATAGTAGAGGAGGCTGTGTGTGCTAGAGGGGAGGAGTTCCCTGAGAACCGTCCTTACATTCAGTTTTTCTGTGAACCTGAAATTGCTCTAAAAAATAAAGTCTGTCTAACTCAGGACTATTGGTCTGAACTCCAAATTACTTGGTAAATACTATAGGATCCCTTGGTCTTTATATTCAGTTGTTTGCTTAAGGGGAGGGTTTTGCTTCCCTTCCTCAACTTCACCACCTCCATCAAGTTTTTTTACAGTGGTAGTGAATAAAATTACACCCCTTGAAAAGATATAGCCTAATGAATGTATAGATATTAGTGTCTGGATTTTTACATCTAAGTACTGTTTCCTGCTTGAAATCTTTTCAGATAGATACTACACATTAATCTACTATGAGTACCAGGGCCTACTTCCCTCTGTGAGTTCCAAAACAATTTCTGAAAAGATGGGAAAGGGGTATTATTGAGTTATACCCATGTATACAAGGAAGCCTATAAAACTAAGGTGAAGTAATTGGCTAGCCACTAGCTTCTGGCTGGTAGACACATTCCCCTCCTTTCTTATTGCATCCAGATTTTGGGAATGGGTGTAATGGCAAGTCATTTTTTTTTCCCAAAAAAGAGAATAATAACTGCTACTTCCAGACATTTATCTGATAGGTGTTCTCAAACATGTATGAAATATCCTATGTAGATGAATATTCATTATAGTCTTGAGTCAGTTACTTCACCTATTTGCTTACATGCAAAAGATGTCTCTAGAAGAATGTGCAAGAACTGGAATTTTCCTTCTAGAGAGGATAATCTGGTGTGGAAGGAAATGGGCAGAAAGAGAGACTTACCTTTTACTCTTTATGTTTCTTGAACTTTGTGCCATGAACCTTTGTTACCTAGTTTAAAACAAAAGAACAAATAAAAACATAAAATCCAGATTTAAAAAATCTATTCTTAGGGCTGTCCTGAGGATTAAATGTATATAATCATTTATATAATGTATATAATCTCTTGCAGTACTGCCTGGCATATAGTAAATATAAATGATCACCTTTGTTCTTGTTTTTTTTCCTTCCAATTGCATAGTTACTCTTTGTAGGATTTATTTTCTTCACCTAGACTTAGGTGAATTCAGATTATCAATCTGAATAGACCTATGAACTCCTCGAAATTGTGTTTCAAATTTCGTATAAACAGACACCAAACTCTCTAGATGCTAGAGAGGGTCTGTGACTTTCATCATATTTTCCAAGGAGGGTCTCATGGCCCTAAAAAAATTAAGACATGTTAATCTAAGCCATTTTGCTATTTTATGTAAACACCAAAAAATGCTCTGCTGTCATTTCTATTTATGTTAATAGCCCATCTCCTCCTTCATGCTGTTGCTATAGAAAACATGAAGATGTAAAGCAGTGTGACAGTTTGGAGACTTGCAGAGTTAGGTATTATTTCATCAAGTCCCAAATCTAATATTATTTCCCCAGTGAGGCCTCACTAGATCTCACTGGTATTGAACTGTGTTCCTGCAGCTCTTTGGTTGTTATTGTCTTCTCTCTTGCTACTGCACTTTCGACCTTCCAAGGTGGAGGCCATATATTAAATTCCAGAAAGAGAAAACAAAGAAAGATAGTGGTAATAAGGTGGTGGTTCAGAGGCAGGGCCTGGGAGCAGTGCCAGATAGGATGACTAGGGAAGGCCTTGAAGAGATAACATTTGAGTTGAGACCTGAAAGGTGAACTTGGATTGTATATAAAATATTTTATATGGCTCCATCCACTTAGAGCCTTGATTGTGTTCTTGATCATTTTCTTCAGGTTACCTTAGACTGGTAATTGCTGAATTTAGTTTACATACGCATTCTACACTTACAGCCGAACAGTAGCTCTTCTGCTTTCCCTTCCTCTCCGCTTAAGAGTGAGCTCTTGAACTGACTTTTTTGAACCTAAGGAGAATTTAATTCTTTGTCGATGTTTTAATTTGGTACCCAGGATTTTATAAACAATATATTACCATCCCTAGACATTCCTCTTGCGTGTATGTGCTGTGCATTTCTTCATTTCACTCTCTCAGAAGTGGTATGTTTGAAGCAAGCCTCATTATAAGTACTAGGAATATGTTAGTCATGATAATAGATTATCTGAGAGTTCTAAACTGTAGTCAGTTCAGAGATTTCCCAAGTATTTTGACAAAAGTAGAAACTTTTACCGTAGAGAATCTAGTCCCCCCAAAGTTAGGTTGCACCTGGGAAAATGTCATGCTCTCTTTTTGCCCTTTGTTTGGTGGCACAGTGATGACCTCACACCACTCTTCTTTTGAGAGCTAACATGATCTTATTATCCCACAATCAGAATATCCTTGATAATGTTAATGACTACCTCAGGAAATAGCCCTCGTTGTACTGGTTAGTCGGCGAGGCAGGATTCAGTTTCTTGAATTAAAGGGTCTCATTAGATGGGTGGGTCAGAGTACATTTTTCTATAAGCAGACTAAGTTCCCTGGATTCCACATTGAGCTGTGGAACAAGTAGATTTGTGGGCCTCCCTAGTGGCTCAGATGGTAAAGAATCCACCTGCAATACAGGAGACGGGTTGGAGACCTTGGTTCAAATCGTGGGTTGAGAAGATCCCCTGGAGAAGGGAGTGGCTACCCACTCTAGTATTCTGGCCTGGAGAATTCCATGGACAGAGGAGCATGGCAGGCTATAGATAAGTAGTCAAACAGAATAATAATTAAGAACCAGTTCTCTCCTAAGATGACTTTGGTGCATAAATCATTTAGCAAGGATCTGTTTCTGAATGTCCAGGCCTGTATTGTTTTCTTGACCCCCCCCCAAAAAAAGAGAAGGAAAAAAAAAGGCAAAGCAGCTCAAAATCAGGATTCAGTCATTGGATCTTTGGGCTTTCAGATTGCAGTGGTTCTGGTATTTCCACCATGAAGGTCACGTAAATTTTTTTTCTTTCTCTTCTTGTCAGGTACCTAGCTGAATCAGAATTAAAGGAAATTCTTATTTTTAGAACAGCATACCCCATTACTATCTACTAATTATTTCCACAAAACGTGTAACTCCTAAATAGACTCTACCTCTAATCCTATAGGTTTATCTTTCTGCTTTATTCAGGTTTTTCATCTGTTGTTTTTCTGGAAGAGTTCAAGATGACTATCATTTAGGTGGTGATTTGGGGTCATTTTCTCTTTGTATCGAGTCAGTCTTCATGCTGTGACACAAAGAGCTCATCTTATTTCCATTGAAAGTATTCAATTCCTTTTTTTTTTTTTCAAACTATAAATGATTGGTCTCAAAATGATGCCGTAACTTAATTGGCACCATTGTTGTTATTGTTCAGTTGCTAATTCATGTCTAACTCTTTGCGACCCCATGGACGCCAGCACGCCAGGCTTCCCTGCCCATTGGCATCTCCCAGAGCTTGCTCAAACTCATGTGCATTGTCAGTGATGCCATCTAACTATCTCATCCTCTGCCGTCCCCTTCTCCTCCTGCCTTCAATCTTTCCCAGCATCAGGGTCTTTTCTAATGAGTCAGTTCTTTGCATCAGCTGGCCAAAGTACTGGAGCTTTAGCTTCAGCATCAGTCCTTCTAATGAATATTCAGGATTGATTTCCTTTAGGATTGACTGGTTTGATCTCCATGCAGTCCAGGGACTCTGAAGAGTTTTCTCCAACACCACAATTCAAAAGCATCGATTCTTTGTCATTCAGCCTTTTTTATAGTCCAACTCTCACATACATACATGACTACTGGAAAAACCATAACTTTGACTATACAGACCTTTGTTGGCAAAGTAATACTTCTGCTTTTTAATACACTGTCTAGGTTGGTCATAGCTTTTCTTCCAAAGAGCAGCCGTCTTTTAATTTCATGGCTGCAGTCACCATCTGCAGTGATTTTGGAACCCAAGAAAATGAAGTCTGTCACTATTTCCATTGTTTCCCATCTGTTTGCCATGAAGTGATGGGACTGGATGCCATGATCTTAGTTTTTTGAATGTTGAGTTTTAAGCCAGCTTTTTCACTCTCCTCTTTCGCTTTCATCAAAAGGCTCTTTAGTTCCTCTTCACTTTCTGCCATAACAGTGGCGTCGTCTGCATATCTGAGGTTATTGCTATTTCTCCCAGCAGTCTTGATTTCAGCTTATGCTTTCTCCAGCCTGGCATTTCACATGATGTACTCTGCATAGAAGTTAAATAAGCAGGGTGACAATATATAATCTTGACCTACTCCTTTCCCAATTTTGAACCAGTCCGTTGTTCCATGTCCAGTTCTAACTGTTGCTTCTTGACCTGCATACAGGTTTCTCGGGAGACAGGCACACTGGTCTGGTATTCCCATCTCTTTAACTGGCACCATAATGCTGTTCAAAAATATTCTGTTGGATAAAGCAAAATAAAGTAACTTATTATCAACAAATCTGAGGGAAATATAGATTTCACTGTATTTTTATTTTTTATTTCCAAAATTTCTCAGGTTCTTTGAGGGTGGATTCTTGTTTTTCGTGAGTCAGAGAACTCTGATATGTTAGTTTCGTCTTTTTCAATATTACATATACTAATGATTTTAGAATCTGCCTGCAATGCAGGCAGACCCAGGTTCAAACCCTGGGTCAGAAAGATCTCCTGGAGAAGGGAATGGCTACTCACTCCAGTATTTTTGCCTGAAGAATTCCAGGAGAGGGGCCTGGGAGGCTACACCCCGTGGGGTCACAAAGAGTTGGATATGACTGGGCGGCTAGCACTTTCACTTTCACATCTGTAGGTTGAAAACAAAAAGTTTTCTAATTTCCTTTTTTAAAGCAAACAATTCATGTTGTTGTTATTGCTTAGTCACTAAGTCGTGTCAGGACTCTTTTTTGACCCCATAGACTGTAGCCTGCTAGGCCCCTCTGTCCATAGGATTTCCCAGACAAGAATACTGGAGTGGGTTGCCACTTCCTTCTCTAGGAGATCTTCCCAACCCAGGGACTGAACCTGCATCTCTTGCATTGGTAGACAGATTCTTTACCACTGAGCCACCAGGGAAGCCCCAAATAATTCATACTTGAGTATAAAAAATTTTATAAATACTTTTCCTTTATTTCAGAATATTGTTAAAAATTTATTGGATGATAATGAAATTGCAGAGATTATAGCCAGTGTAACTGAAGATAGACAGTAGGAGCACAGTAGAAGCAATGAGTTGAAAACAATTTATGTATACCCTAAACCAAACTCCTTGGTAAATTTTAGAAAACACAAAAATACAGAAGCACACATTTTATTAGACAGCACAGTGATGACAAAACATCATACAGACAAAAGTGAAAAAGACAAATACCATTTTAGTAGTATTATGAAAATACTTTAGATTCTGAAGCCCCTTTGAATAAAATAGGCAGGAGGTAAAAAGAAGAAAACCCTACTGTTGATGGTGGAGGTTATGGAAATTTGTAAGAAAAAGACTTTTCTGAGGCACCCTTTGCAGGTAAAAAAAATTTATGTTGCCATCTTACAATAAGCCTTTGTTCATCTCCCAATGGTCTCCCAGCACCTCTTATGCAGTGGTTCTCAAAATGTGGTTTGTGGATTTCTGGGAGTCCCTACTACCCTTTCACAGGGTCTGTGAGGTCAAAACTATTTTCATAATAATATTAGCATGTTATTTACCATTTTCATTGTGTTGGATATTTGTACTAATGGTACATTAGCAATGGTTGATAAAACTACTAGTGCCTCACCGTGAGTTAAGACAGTGGCACTAAACTGTTAGTTGTCATTGTATTCTCCATTGCCGTGCACTTGTAATTTAAAAGTTTCTTTCTAGCTTCACTTAAAAATGTTCTTGAAGCAATTGAAGTTTTTATTTTATTAAATATCAACCTTAGAGTACAGTTCTCTCTCTCCGTTTTTTTTTTTTTTAATGAAATGGGAAGTATACCTAAAGCACTTCTGCTGCATGGGTGATGGTTGTCTTGAGGTAAAGCACTCATGTTTTTGAGTTGCAAGCTGAACTAGCTTTTTCTTCTTTTGTGGCATACCACTTTAGCTTGAAAGAACCAACTGACAGACAAACCATAGTTATTCAGACACTGGATATTTTTTGGAAAATGAACAAAATGGATCTGTCACTTCAAGGACAATAGACTATTTGTTTCAATGATAACATTGAAGCTTTCAAGTGAAAATTAGAATTTCAGAAAATTCAAATCTGTTCCCATAAGCTTGACAGCTTCCAGTCAAGCTGCCTCCAGTGTAGACCTCTTACTTGAGCTCCAGATTCTCATATCTACTTACTGCTTTATATATCCATGTAAATGTTTCACAGATGTTCCGCTTAACCTGTCCACAGTGGACATTGATTTCTTCCATAAAACTTTATCTCTTTTACCCCACCCAAGTTTTTCTCATCTTGATAAGTCACCTTCAACCCAATTCAAACTAGAATTTGGAGTTATTCTTTATTTCTTTTTTCTCACCTCCTGCCTCTCCATTAGCAAGTCTTATGAGTTCTGCCTTTGAAATTACTTCAAGTCTGTCTGCTTTTCTTCATGTTTATTGCTATCAGCCTACTTCAGCTTACCAGTGTCTTTCATTTTACCTTCTACTTCAACTTTTTAATTACTCTCCCCTTCTTGCCTGTCCATAATCCATTTTCTGTACAACAGCAAATGTAAAAATATGAATTGGTTCATGTCATTATATTGCTTAAAATCCTTTAGTGACATCCAATATACTTAGAATAAAATCTAAAATCTTTACCTTGGCTTATGAAACCCTTTGTGACTGGGCCTTTGCCTGTCTTTGCAACCTCATTCTTCCTATCATTCATGAAATTCATGCCGTACAGATTGTCTTTCTATTCCTTAAACATACCAAGGTCTCTCTTACAATTACTATTTGCTTCTGTTCGAAGAGCAAGCTTTCTCTCATCATTCTGGTCTTAGCTTAAGTGTTACCACCTATAAAAGGCCTTTCTTGACTATTCTGTTGAAGATAGTTTCTTCCTTTTATACTTTACTTTAGGTTGTTTCTCATTTCCTTTCACTTACCATAAATTTAACTGTTTCATCTATTTATTTTTTAATCTCCCTTAGAAGTAAATGAATAATTTTAGATATGTTGAGTTGGATGTGCCTATGGGAGCATCAGACTAAATAGACCCAATAGGTCATTGTCCACACAGAACTAAAGCTCAGAGAGGTGTTAGAGTTTTAGAAGTTACCTGTACATTAAAAGTACATAAAGCCATGAATATGGATAAAAGAATGTTTTGAGTGAAGATCACAACAGAGATTAGAATCTTTAAGAACTCCTGCATTTAAAGGACCAGAAGTTAAAAAAAAAAAAAAAAAAAGCTACAAAGGAAACTGAGAAGGAAGTTATCTTAGAGATCAAAGAAAAGATAGGTATAATATTAGAAAAGCCAAGGGGAGAGAGTCTTTCAAGGAAAAGGTGTTAACAGTGTCACAATCATGTGAAGTAAAGTAAGCTGAAAAGTCTCATTAGGTTTAGCAACAGAAAGCTGTTGGGCACAGGTAGTTTCAGTGGACTGGCAGGAGCCCACCTGTAGTAGATTGAGGAGTGAATAAAAAGTGAAAAATTGGGGGTATAGCAAGCATAGGAAGCAAGAAGTTTTGCTCTGAAATTAAGTACAGAGAGCAGTAGCTAAAAGAAGAAGATGAAAAATTTATTTATTTTGGGAATAGGAGAAACCTGAACATACTCTGTCCTGGTGGGAAGAAGTCAGTAGGGGGTGAACATTGAAGAACCATGTGTGAGAGGGGTTAATTGACAGAGAGCAGTCCCTAAGAAGGTAACAGAGAACTTGATCCAGACGGTTAGAGGGATTAGATTGCTTGATTGATTGATTTATTTTTAGTTTCCGATCTTAGTTTCCTGACCAGCACCGAGACAGTGAAAGCTCTGAGTCCGGACCACTGGACTGCCAGGGCAGTCCCCGGAGGGATTATATTTAGGTGGTATAATAGTCTACTCAGACTACCTTAACAAAATACCACCAACTGGGTGGCTTTCAACAACACAGTTATTTTCTCATGATTCTGGAGGCTGGAAGTCCAGGTTGGTTTCTCCTGAGGCCTCTCTTTCTGGTTTATAGATGGCTGCCTTCTCCCTCACATCACCGTTCCTCCGTCTGGCTATATAGAGAGAGTGCTTTCTAGTGTCTCTTCTTTTTAGAAGGACAATAATCCCATCCAAGCAAACCTGCCTTGGAATCAAGTGAACACACCAGCATAGTCCAACCCCCTTATTTTCAGATTCTGTATTTGCAAATTCGCCTACTTGGTAAAATTTATTTGTAACCCCACCAAATCAATACTCATGGTCCTTTTAGTTGTCATTCATGTATACACACAGAGTGGCAAAAAATTTGAGTCACCTAACATGTATGTTCCCAGCTGAGGTCAAACAAGGCAATGCTCTGCCTCCTTATTCAAAGCTCTTGTGCTCTCATCCAGGTGTCCTTTACATGGTCTACCTAGTGCCACATTTTTGCATTTTTGTACTTTTTTCTTGTTGAGTTCACTGTTTAAAATGTCTCCTAAACGTAGTGCTAAAGTGCCTGGTTGGGAAGATCCCCAGAGGAGGGCACGGCAACCCACTCCAGTATCCTTGCCTGGAGAATCCCATGAACAGAGGAGCCTGTGGGCTACAGTCCATGGGGTTGCAAAGAGTTCGACACAACTGAAGCAACTTAGCAAAGTGCTGTCTAGTGTTCCTAAGCACAAAAATGGCTGTGCTGTGCTTTATAGAGAGAGATGTATGTTAGATTAGCTTCATTTAGCCATGAGTTGTAGTGCTGTTGGCTGTGAGTTCAGTGTTCGTGAATCAACAATACATGTTAAATAATGTGTCTTTAAACGGAACGTATAAAACAGGATTATCTGTTGAACATTTGACAAAAATATGATGAAGAGACTCATGGAAGCCTATCCCTGTATTTTCCATAGGACCAGAGCTTCAGTGTTGGCTAAGTCAGTGTTCGTTGTGACTTTATTAGAATATTGTTGTTGTTCAGTTGCTAAGTTGTGTCTGACTCTTTGCGACCCCATGGACTGCAGCATACCAGGCTTTCCTGTCCTCCACTATCTTCTGGACTTTGCTCAAACTTGTGTCCATTGAGTCAGTGATGCTCTCCAACCATCTCATCCTTTGCCGCCCCCTTCTCTTCCTGCCTTCAATCTTTCCCAGTATCAGGGTCTTTTCCAATGAGTCGGCTCTTCGCATCAGGTAGTCAAAGTATTGGAGCTTCAGCTTCACATCGGTCCTTACAATGAAGATTCAGGGTTGACCATGAATAGTGAGAATCTGCTATATTTTATATATTCTTTCCTTCAAAAACTTTAGAGTAGCTTAAAGACATTAGCCCAGTCATCAACACGACTTTTAAAAATTGCTGCTAGACAGTAATTTACTTGTTACATGGAGGATGTTGAGGGGGAGCAATCCACTTATTAGGTTTTCTTTAATGTTCAGATTCTAGGACAGTTTTTGTTTCTTGTAAGGAATCTCTTAAATATATTATATCTTGCTATTGGATGTAAAAAGAGCTGGTTCCTTATAGTTATGCTTGATTGATTTGCTTCGAAACTCATCAAAATATTTCCTGTTTGACTTTCATGGGGAAAGGTGAGAAGAGAAAGAATTTTGGAAGGCAATTAGAACTTTTTGACAGAAAATTGGCAGGTGAGGAAGAATAATTATAGTGGTTATTATCATAAACATAAAGGCAGTAGTGTTATAAGTTGCTGAGTGCATGGTATTTGAATGTACTGTGTTGAAAATGGCTTTCTATAGATACATTTTTATGTACATAATAGGAACATCTCTCTCCTTCAACTCTGCATCCAGGTCTTTGTCAACATCTTACTAGTTCTTGTTTTATGTAATTTCTCAAATTTGTATTCATTCACATAGTAGTAATCTGGAAATCCAGACTTTAACCATCTCAAGGTTGACCTTAAAGTTGTTCTCATTTCTTTCAGCCACATTCTCCCTTAAATGCATCTTACTTTAGCATATTTTTATCATGTCATTCTGCAGAGATATTACTGCCCTACTTAGAAACTTTCAGTGGCTGCTAGTTGTCTGTTTTTAAATTATTATAAACCAGTTGTCTTTGGGGTTTCCCAGGTGGTTCATGGCAGGTGGTTCACCTGCCATGCAGGAGATGCGGGTTTGATCCCTGGGTCAGAAAGATCACCTGGAGAAGGAAATGACTTTCCCAGACAAGCCTTCCTTCCTGGGAAATTCTGTGGATAGAGGAGCCTGCCAGGCTACAGTCCATTGGGTTGCAAAGAGTCAGACACAACTAAACAATTGTCTTTTAATGCTTCTCAGTTCTCCTACAGCCCTTCCTACCCACCTGCCTTTTTTTTTTTAATTTTGGCCATGATGCAAGGCTAGCAGTATCTCCGTTCCCTGAACTTGGGCCATGGCAGTGAAAGCACGGAATCCTAACCACTAGACCAGCAGGTAACTCCCCCTTCCTACTTAACCTTAATTGATATTATGTCATAATTCATTGGGGGGAGGTAGGAAGAACCTTTTAGATGTGAATTCCCTCATTTTTACTACCTTCATCTGTATATTTGCTACATTTCTTCTTTTTTTCTTTCTGTAACACAGAAAGAAGTATTCCTAATCCTAACCAAACATAGCTTCCTCACTCATGCCCTGGATCCCATTCTCTCTTATTTTCTGAGACTTTTCTTCTTGATTTGCCCCCAAGGTTGTTAAACTTGGCAAAAAACAGCAACACAATGCACAGTTAAATTTGAAATTCGGATAACTACACAAACAGTTTTTAGTATAAGCGTGTCCCATGCAATATTTGGGACACATTTATGCTGAAAAATTATGTGTTGTGTATCTGAAATTCAAAAATAACTGGGTGTCCTAAATTTTATCTGACAACCCTATGTACCCCTCTCTTTATTTACACTTCTAAACACACACACATTCACATACATACACACAGATGCACACATTTTTATCTTCCACCCTCTATTTCTTTCAGAGTTCAGTCAAGATTTAGTAACCATCTTGTGAACAAAGGCATTCTCTCTCTCTCTCTCTCTCTCTCACACACACACACACACACACACACAAGTCCCTTTGGCTTATAATCCCTCTTCAGTTATTTCCATATCTCAGCCCAGTTTTTCAAAAGACTTGTCTGTTCAAACTGTTTCTGCTTCTTAACCTCTCAGTCATTCCTCAGTTTTCCCTAATCCTGTTTTACCCACATTACTCCCTCAAGTCATCAAAACTTCCATGTTGCCAAGTCCTGCAAACTATTTTCAGCTGTCATCTTGTTAACCTTCTCAGCAGTATTTACAATAGCTGACCACTCTTTCCTTCTTGAAGGAATTTCCTTTCTTGATTTCTTTGGATTTTTCCTCTTACTTTTCTGGTGGCTGCTTCTTAAATTTCAGTTGCTGGCTTTTCTTCTTCTTCTACCCTGTATGGTAGATCATGGATCAGGGCTCAGACTTGAATTCTGTTTGTTTGCTTTTTTTCTGCTCGCTAGGCAATTTTTACCCATTCCCAAGAATTTTTATATCTGTGTACATGGGATTTAAATTACAGAGATGGATGAAATCTTAACTCTTTTATTTCAGCCTAGGCTTTCCTCTAAGCTCCAGACTGTATTCAGTTGCTATTTTGATTGCATTAGCATATCTTATAGACGTTTCAAAGTTAACATGGTCAAAATTGAAGTCTTGCTATTCTTCCCACATCTATTTTTCCCCTGTTCTTCCACATTTTAACCAGTGTCACCCCTATTTAACCAGTTGCTAAAGCAAGAAAAAGGATGGTCATTACTTTTTAAAAAATTACTTATTTGGCTGCATCAGGTCTTGGTTGTGGCATGCAGGAGTCCTTCATTGTAGTATATGGACTCTCTAATTGTGGCACGCAGGCTGAGTTGCTCCGTGTTATGTGAAATCTTAGTTCCATTGGCCAGGATTCAAATCTGCATCCCCTGCATTGCAAGGTGGATTCTTAACTACAGGACCACCAAGGAAGTCCCCACTGATGGTCATTCTTGACATCCTCCTTACCCTTCACATTGTCTGTTAACTAGGTGCAGCTGAGTCAACCACCAGCATACTTGTCCTAAATCCATTTACTGCTGTCATTGTTATTGAGGCTACCATCATCTATCATATGTTTTAATGACCTCCTAACTATTCTTCTCATTTCCATTCATGGTTGTTTAGTTTTTCTCTTTTTATGGAGCCATGGTGATCTTTTAAAAACATAAATCTCTAGTGGCTTCCTATTATTCTTTGAGTAAAATTAAAACTGTTCTGTGACCTGTAAACCCTGCATGGTCAGTCAAGCCCTGTCTACCTCTCCAGTCACATTTAACCCTCTCTCTCATTGACAGTGTTCTTATACAAACAAGGATTTGGTAAAAATGGAATCCTATTCCCAAGCATTTTTTAAAATATTAGTCACTTTAATGTGCAGAAATTTAACATTTATGAAAATATTGCCAGACAAACTGAGCATTCATGACTGGTTAGTTGCAAATGAAATATTTAAGACCGAACAGCTAATCTCTCCCTCTCCCCCTTAAAATTTCAGAGCCCTTATGTGTTAATTTTCTGTAGCTTAAAATAACACAAGTGTATTTAATTATAATTCTTAGAGTCAGAAGTTCAACATTGGTCTCAGTGGACTAAAATAAAAATGTCAACAAGGCTGTATTCCATCTAGAGTAGAATCTACTTCCTTGCATTTTACAGCTTGTAGAAGCAGCCAGGATTCCTTGGCCCCTTCCTTCATTCTCAAAGCCAGCATTATAGCATCTTCAAATCTCTCTCTGGCTCTCATTCTTCTGCCTCCTTCTTCCAAGTATAAGGAAGCTTTTGATTATATTGGGCTTTTGTTGTTTGGTTACTAAGTCCGACTCTTTGTGACCCTGTGGACCATAGCCCACCAGGCTCCACTGTCCATGGGATTCACCGGGCAAGAATATTTGGGTGGGTTGCCATGTCCTCCCTCCAGGGGATCTTCCCAACCCGGGAACTGAACCCACGTCTCTCGTGCCTCCTGCATTGGCAGGCAGGTTCTTTACCACTAGCGCCACCTGGGAAGCCCCTATCTCAGTAAAACTGGGGAGGGGACTAAAAATTTAATAAAAAATGTTGAACTGATGTTTTGTTTTGAATCCAATCAATGCATAGCTTTATTTCAGGATTTAGCCAACTACTATTGTCAGGGTCATGAAAGATTGAGGAACTATCATAGATTGGAAGAGACTGTGGAGACAGGACAACTGAATGTGATGTGGATCCTGGAACTGAAAAAGGACATTTGGAGAACCTTTTGAAATCCAAATAAAGCCTGTAATTTGGTTAATAATATTGTACCAATGTTAACTCATTAATTTTGATAATTACAGTGGTTTTATCAGTTAACATTAGAGGAATGTGGGTGACGTGTATATGGGAACTCTCGCACTGTTTTTACAAATTGTTTTTCTAAGTCCATAATTATTTCAAAACAAAAATTTTTTAAAAAGACAATGTAATGAGTGGAAGCCACAGTGTGAGATGTTTGCAAAGGACTCAGAATCAGAATCTGTAAATGTCTTATACAGATTAATAAGGGAAATATCCACAATCCGTTAAAAAAAAAAATAGGCAGAATACTTGAAACGCCTCTTCATATAAGAGGATATCCAAATGGCCAATAAGCATAAAGATATGCTTGGCAGTACGTGAGAGTTCCAGTTTCTCCAAGTTGGAACCCTTGTGCATTGCTGATGGGAATGTAAAATGATGCATTGTATAAATTGTATAAATATTGTATAAAATGCAATATTGTAGATTCTAAAAAAATTAAACAGAAATTTCCGTATGCTTCATCAATTCCATTCCTGGGTGTATACCCAAAAGAGCTGAAAGTAGGGTCTCTTAACAGATATTTGTCCACCTGTGTTTGTAGCAGCAGTATTCACGATAACTCAAAGGTGCAAACAACCCAAATATCCATCAATGGGTGAATAATAGATAAACAAAATGTCTTGTGTACATACAATGGAATATTATTGAGCCCTACAAAGAATGAAATTCTGATACATGCTGCAATACAGATGGACTTTAAAAACATACTAAGTGAAATAAACCAGACAAAAGGACAGATACTGTATGATTTCCCTTATATGATATACCTACTCAGATTCTGAGAGAAAAAAGAATAGTGGTTACCAGGGGCTGGGGGAGAAGGGAAATGAGGAGTGCTTGTTTAATGGGTACAGAGTTTGGTTTGGGATAATGAAAAATTCCTCAGGATGGCTGATGGTGATGGGTGCTCAACAGTGTGATTGTACTTTCTGCCACTGAACTGTCCACTCTAAAATCTTACAAGATTTGCCGTTTTACCACATGCACAGATACATGCAGTGTCTCAGGCCTATATTCCTAATCAATGTACATGCAAAAAATCCTCAATAAAATACTAGCAAGTCAAATTTAACAAGACATTAAAAGGATCTTACACCATGATCAGGTGAGATTTATCCCAGAGATGCAAAGATGGTTCAGTATCTGCAAATCAATCAACATGATACCCCACACTAACAAAACGAAGGGATCATCTCATTAGATGCAGAAAAAGCATTTGGCAAGATTCAACATCCATTCATGATAAAAACTCTCAGTGAAATGGGTATAGCAGAAATGTAACTCAACAAAATAAAGGCCATAAAAAAATGTGCTCAGTTGTGGTCGTGATGGTAGTCCTGGTGATAAGATGCAGATGAAAAATCACAGAGTGACGCCATTACTTAGAATGCCTAAAATGTAGAAGATCGACAATACTAAGCATTGGCAAGGATATGAAGCAACTGGACGAATATCCTGCTGGTAATAGTACAAATAGTACTGGTACTTTGGAAAGTTGCTTGTTATTATCTATCTAGCTGAACATATGCATGCCCTATAACCTGAGCAGTTCCTCTCCTACGTACGTACCTGTGTCCTACAGAAATATTTTCATGTGAGTACCACATGACATACACAAGAACAGTCACAGCAACATTATTTTTAAGGTCCGCAAACTGAAACCAACTTTCAACAGGAGAATGGATTCAATAAATTACAAATAGTCATGCAATGGGGGTATTTTAGGCTTCCCTGGTGGCTCATTGGTAAAGAATCTGCCTGCAGTGCAGGAGACCAGGGTTCAATCTCTGGGTTGGGAAGATCCCCTGGAGAAGGAAATGCTTTCCACTCTAGTATTCTTGCCTGGAGAATTTCATGGACAGAGGAGCCTGGCAGGCTACAGTCCATGGGGTCGCAGAGTCAGACGTGACTGAGTGACTAACACTTTTTCACTTCACAAATGAATGAACTCCTGCTAAATCAACAGACTTAGATAACTCTTAGAAATATATTGAGCAGGAAAAAAACAGGCTATTAAGAGTGTATCTTTTATGGTATTTATATCAGGTTCAAATACAGGCAAAATTGATATGTGGTGATAGGAATCAGATTATCTTTAGGGAGGAGTGATGACTGAGAGGAGACAGGCAGAAGACTCTAGGGTGCTTAATGTTCTGTTTCCTTATCTGGATAGTGGTTACAGAGCTGTGTTGACTCTTGAAATTTTATCAAACTGTAACTTTTGACCTGTGTACTTTTTCTGTAGGTGTTATGCCTCAATTTAAAGTATCTTCAAAAAATAATGTAGTAAGAAAAAAATTTGTAAAAAAATAATATAGTGAGGGGTTTACATTTGACATTTATTTAATGGCATTGTGCTTCATTGTTTATCCTACACCCTTCCTACCCTTCCCCTACTTTCCGCTCTGTGAGAGAATTCAGAGCCCTAGGTTCACACCCCTGTCCGCTCTGATTCTCCTTGTTTTCATGTTTAAGAACACGCTTTCAAGTTTAAGCTTGACTTCTTTTTGAGGACAGTTTTAGCTTGAGGTGCTAACCACGCAGCAAACTGAACTCTGACCTAAGTGGAAGCCTAGAAGCTGTGTCATGGAGGTTGAGGATTTAAGTCCACACTCCACTCCCAGATTCTAGAGGACTTAACAGGGAGTGGGAAAGACAGCATGCACCATTTAGTGTAGGTAGTCTCTGAATTGCTTAATTGTAACTGACTGGATTAGTCAGCGGTGAGGAGATACATTTTGGAGTACTTAGGCATAATTTTGTTATGATGTTGTTTATGGCTTTGTCCGTTCTTACACCTGCATCCCTTTTCCTTCCTTTTACCCTTCAGATGACTGTCATATGTTTTATTCATCTGGGGCTTTACTCTAAGCTAGCCATTCTTTGAGTAAGTTCATTAAAAAAAAAAATCAGCACATATTCATTGGTATTTGCTATGTGCTTGAAATACAGAAATGAGACACATAATCTCTTCCCTCAAATTATAGTTCTAGTGTGGAAATAGATAAAGGTTTAGTTATAGTATCAGCACTGATATGTGCTGTAGTCAAGATCAGTTTGGGTGATTACTCAATAACTCATAGAATTGATTCTTTTTTTTATTTTATTTTTTTATGGTCATGTCACACAGTTTGTGGAATCTCAATTCCCCAACCAGGGATTGAACCCAGGCCCCTGACAGTGAGAGTACAGAGTCCTAACCACTGACCACCAGGGAATTCCCTAGAATTGATTCTTAACCTATACCTGGAGCTGGTAATACGTGCTGAAGGAAGTTAGAGTGTGTGTGTTCAGAGTAGGGATCAGTGGAATTCAGAGAGCTGAGGGCTGGGGCTCAGGGATTTGCAGCGGCTAAGTCATGAAGGGTCTTGTGTGTCATGCTAAGGAGTTTGGATTGTATTTGGAAGATAGTGGGGAGCTATTGAGGCATTATGAATGAGGAAATTATGTGATCAGACTTTAAAATAATTGTGCTGATGATAATCATGGATGACACTGTTACAGGAATGAAGTTACCTAGGCCCTGTTGCGTAGTCCCAGCAGTGTTGGCATCATCTGAGAACTGTTAAAAATGTAGAAGCTTGGGACCTATTCCAAACAGACTAAATCAGAATTGGCATTTTTAACAAGATCTCCGGACAATTTGTAGGCACGTTGAAGTTTAAGAAGCACTGATTTAGATGGATAGGATGATGGTCAGGCTTTAGACAGCTGATGTGAAGGCAACAGGACAGATTGCAAGAGAGAATGTGGAGAACATGTTCTTCTTTCTATGTGGAATTGCACTCACCCTCCCCGCCAAATGCACGCCAGGTACCTCCTCATCCATTACCTTTCAGCTTAAACAGAGCTTCTCTGATGTGACACTCCCAGTAGGCATAATTGGTACCCTTGCCATATTCTCCCATAACAATTTTACTTTATCCCTTGTCACACTTTATTTTTGGTAATTATTTAATTGCCTGTCTCTCTCCTGTACCATGAAGGCAGGGACTGTCTTTCTATGCTGCCTGGTGCATGACAGGCACACAGTAAATACTTGTGGTTCCATTTTATACACAGTGGTTTACTGTGTATAAGAAGAAAATATGTATTTGAGTGTGTTGGGGGAATGTTCGTGTTATATTTATTAATAATAATAGTAAATGTTAAATAGCACTGATGAGTTCCACCTAGGCACTGTTCTAGGTGTTTTATATATGTTAATTTATTTGATATTATCAGCAATCCTATAAGGAGAGATTCTTAATGTCCCCATTTTAAAGATGAGAAAACAGAAGCACAAGGAATGTAAGTAATATACCTAAGGTTACACAGTTGGTAACTGATAAATCAAGATTCAAATTCACCTGGTACTACTCTGTTGTGCCTGGTTTTGGACAAAATAGTTCCCTGGCACTGTGCTGAGTGCTGTGTATTATATGTACTGCATGCGTCTGTGCTAAATCACTTCAGTCATGTTCTTTGCGACCCTGTGGACCATGGCCCACGAGGCTCCTCTGTCCATGGGATTCTCCAGGCACAAATACTGGAGTGGGAAGCTGCCACATCCTCCTCCAGGGGAATCTTCCCGACCCAGGGATTGAACCCATGTCTCTTATAGCTCCAGCATTGGCAGGTGGCTTCTTTACCACCGACGTCACCTGGGGAGCCCATTACATGTATTATTTAATCTATATAACATAAATGTGCAGATGATGCCACTTACGGCAGAAAGTGAAGAAGAACTAAAGAGTCTTTGATGAAAGTGAAAGAGTAGAGTGAAAAATTTGGCTTAAAACTCAACATTCAGAAAACTAAGATCATGGCATCTGGTCCCATCACTTCATGGCAAATACATGGGGAAACAGTGGCTGACTTTATTTTGGGGGGCTCCAAAATCACTGCAGGTGGTGACTACAGCCATGAAATTAAAAGACGCTTGCTCCTTGGAAGAAAAGTTATGACCAACCTAGACAGCATATTAAAAAGCAGAGACATTACTTTGCCAACAAAGGTCCATCTAGTCAAAGCTATGGTTTTTCCAGTAATCATGTATGGATGTGAGAGTTGGACTATAAAGCTGAGCACCGAAGAATTGATGCTTTTGAACTGTGGTGTTGGAGAAGACTCTTGAGAGTCCCTTGGACTGCAAGGAGATCCAACCAGTCCATCCTAAAGGAAATCAGTCCTGAATATTCATTGGAAGGACTGATGCTGAAGCTGAAACTCCAATACTTTGGCCACCTGATGGGAAGAACTAACTCAATGGAAAAGACCCTGATGCTGGGAAAGATTGAAGGGAGGAGGAGAAGGGGACGACAGAAGATGAGATGATTGGATGGCATCACGGACTCAATGGACATGAGTTTGAGTAAACTCTGGGAGTTGGTGGTGAACAAGGAGGCCTAGCATGCTTCAGTCCATGGGGGTCGCAAAGAGTTGGACATGACTGAATGACTGAACTGAACTGAACATCAGTGTGAGGAGAGTTTTATTACCTGTTTATAGATGAGGAAGCAAAGGCTCAAAAAGTTATACAGGTTACCAAAGATAGATACACTGCTTGTAAGTAGTGGAGCTAGTGTTTAAACCCAAGGGTTGATAGAGGGTGAGACAGTTGGATAGCATCACTGACTCAATGGACATGGGTTTGAGTAAACTCTGGGAGATAGTGAAGGACTGGGAAGCCTGGCGTACTGCAGTCTATGGAGTCGTAAAAGTCAGACATGACTTAGCGACTGAACAACAACAACAATCCAACTCTTAAAGCCTGTGGTCTTTAAGACCATGTCTGGAATATTATAAATATTATAAATAAATGTTTATAATAATAAATATATAAATATATTTATATTATAAAATTATTTATATATATATAATATTATAAATAAATATAAATAAATATTATAGATAAATAAATAACATATAAGTTGGGGGTGTGAGGACTTAACAACTCCAGTTGCTCAGGTTACATCAGCATTTCAAGTTTGAAGGGGCAAAGGAGATTTAAAGTCTAGCAATTTCAGCCAACCTCATAACTGACCAGATGGAACTTTGGACTCTGATGGTTAGGAACCTTAGTGTCTACAATAAACTATAACTTAGGTGACTAAGGAGTAGTTATTGCTTTTTCTTATGACCTTGAGAAACCAGATGGATTAGAAATACTGAAAGTCAGAACTGAAAGGAACCAGCTGTCACCTTCCACAGTGCCCTCTTACCCACCTCCCTCTTATTTTGTAATAAGGAAGCTGAAGAAGAGAGTACTTTAGGTGACTTGCCAAAACCTAATAAAACTATTAGTGGTAAGCCAGGAATAGAGGACAGGGTCACATTCCTGTATTTTTTGCCCTGTGCCTTATGATTCTCTGGGCTTCAGATTTATTGTCCCCTGTCTAAAATTCTTCTGCCATCGTAGTTACTTCTGGTTCTTTAGGACTTTGGGCCCTGGACATATTAACTTTTTGTCCTTTCCTCTCCAGCCTCAAGCATATACTCTCTCCCGCAAGTTGTCTGATTCATTTCATGATGATACTAGTGTCAAGGTACGAACACCACTGGCACATAGAACTTCAGGTTGATTTTCTTCTTAGAGTGAAAATGAGATTTCTTTGAGCTGTTCAGACAGTCAGTTTCTGCAAAACTTGAAGGCCATAGAAACAGGTACAGTTTGTGTATCCTTTTGAAGTTGCAAACTCCTAAATGTTAAGGCTGGTTATTATAGATAATCACGTGCAGGGGTCTCACTCCTGCTCTAGCTATAGGTATATCTTTTAAGGAACCTTGTAGTAAAATTAAATTAGAATGAAAACAACTTTATAACTATTCATAGTACTTAAACCTATACCCTGTGCCTTATACAGTCCCACTCAGTTAATAGACTTTCAGTTCTCAATTGTAATAGGTACTGTTTTATTTTTGTTTCAGAGTCATTACAGAAAGAAAGTAATAAGTATAAGGTATAAGAAGGTTGCAGTTTTCAAATGAAGTCTATTTGAGTTAAAAAGTTACACTAAAAGAATGGTCTTCCTTTTAATCCATTTATCAAATCTGACACTCTGATCACAGATGGCCTTATCAGAACTGAAACCCTGCCCTCAGACCATGTCTTCGTTTCACTGACTTTCTTTATCTTGCTGTTGTTCATCCCTTTGCTCCACAGCCCCTCCGTGACCTCAGCTTCCTGTACGTCCACCCTTGCTGTTTTCTCTTCTTGCTGCATCTGCTCTCCACCTGCCTTGTGATGGCTAATCCTTTGGCACCTCTGCATTCACCTGGCCCGGTGGTCCCCTTCTGTTTCCAATTGCCTTTTTGTCTAGTCTGGACCTCCAGATCAGTCATTTGTATTCTGCCCTTTCTGGCACCTCTTCCCTAGAAGTTTCCTTCCTCTCCATTCTGTATCTAAAGGAACATTCTCCTAACCAGGAAAGACCCTAAGGGGCAATGAACCTATAATCCTAATCACAATATTATGACTGTCAGCTTCAGAGAAATTATCTCTGCAGTGAGACTTAACACTGTAAAGAGTCCCTGGTTCTTAAAGGGGACCAAATGAAATCTGTGGTACTCTCATTGGATAATATACTTTAGGAATTAATTAAGATGGTAAAATAGAAGGGACTTACCAAGTGACACAGTGGTAAAGAATCCACCTGCCAGTGCTACAGACATAAGAGATGCTGATTTGATCTCTGGGTTGGGAAGATCCCCTGGAGGAGGGCCTGGTGACCCACTCCAGTATTCTTGCCTGGAGAATCCCATGGACAAAGGAACCTGGTGGGTTACAGTCCATAGGGTCCCAGAGTCGGACATGACTGAGTACACACACAAAAAAGGTTAGGTTACCTTTTTTCTAGTTTTGTCTTGTTTCCAAATTTCTGAAGTGTGTAGGGAGGAGGGAACTGGTATGGGGACATAAGGAGGAAGCAGCTTCTGAGGTCCTAAAGACTACTGTTGGCATCCTATTTCAGAAACCAGACCTGTGAATAAAAAACAGCATTGAATAGGGGCTTAGAGGCGGCACTAATCTTTTTTAAAAATTGAAATATAGGGCATTCCCTGGTGGTTCAACGGCTAGAGCTCCTGCTCTCACTGCCAAGGGCCCTAGTCAGGGAACTAAGATCTCACAAGTCACGTGGTGTGGCAAAAAAAAAGAAGTGTAGTTGATTTACAATATTATATTAGTTTCAGGTGTACAACATAGTGATTCAATATTTTTATAGATTATACTCCACTGAAAGTTATTTTACAATATTGGCTAAATTCCTGTATGTGCGGTGTATGTATGCTCAGTCGTGTCCAATTTGTGAGACCCCGTGGACTGTAGCCTGCCAGACTCCTCTATCCATGGGATTTCCCAGGCAAGAATACTGGAGTGGGTTGCAATTTTCTTCTCCAGGGGATCTTCCTGATCCAGGGATCAAACCCACATCTCCTGCAGCTCCTGTATTGGCGGATAGATTCTTTAGCACTAGCACCACCTGGGAAGTTCCTGTGGCGGTTCAATTCAGTTCAGTCGGTCAGTTGTGTCCGACTCTTTGCCACCCCCTAACTGCAGCACGCTAGGCCTCCCTGTCTGTCACCAACTCCTGGAGTTCACCGAAACTTATGTTTATTGAGGTGGTGATGCCATCCAACCATCTCATCCTCTGACATCCCCTTCTCCTCCTGCCCTCAATCTTTCCCAGCATCAGGGTCTTTTCAAATGAGTCAGCTCTTCGCATCACATGACCAAAGGATTGGAGTTTCATCTTCAACATCAGTCCTTCTAATGAACACCCAGGACTGATCTCCTTTAGGATGGACTGGTTGGATCTCCTTGCAGTCCAAGGGACTCTCAAGAGTCTTCTCCAGCAGCACAGTTCAAAAGCATCAATTCTTCGGTGCTCAGCTTTCTTTACAGTCCACTTCTCACACCCATACACAACTACTGGAAAAACCATAGCCTTGACTAGACAGGCCTTTGTTGACGAAGTAATGTCTCTGTTTTTTAATATGCTGTCTAGGTTGGTCATAACTTTCCTTCCAAGGAGTAAGTGTCTTTTAATTTCATGGCTGCAATCACCATCTGCAGTGATTTTGGAGCCGAAAAAAATAAAGTCAGCCACTGTTTCCACTGTTTCCCCATCTATTTGCCACGAAGTGATGGGACTGGTTACCAGTGAGGAAAGAGAAAGAGGGATAGGGGATTTGGAGACATAAACTCCTGTGCATAAAATAAAGAGACAGCACTAGTCTGACTTGGAAGTGCTGGTTTCCCCTAAACCTACCTACTCTGTGGTAGCTCCTAACTAGCCTCAGGGAAGCAGCTAGTTTATAGTGGGCATCTTTATCTCTATAGCTGAAGGCCCTTAGACTTCCATGTGCATAGCCCAGCAAGCCAGCAGAGGGAGCTCTGGTCCTAGAACTTTCTTTAGTGCTTCTAAGTTTTGATTTTGCCAGAGATCCTCTCCAGCTCCATCTGAATCTCCTCTGCAGTAAGAATTTAACTTGAGATATGCCTGGGTTTGGTGCCAGACCCCTGGTGTGAGCAGATGGGGAGCTTCTGCATAACTGTTTAAACTTGAAAGCCATAAGGAACTCGATTTCAAGGAAACGCCTGTTTACCGTGCAGATCCAAATCAAGCAACTCTCCAGAAATGGGTGTGCCTTCTTGACCTCGATCCTTATTGATCTTGGTATCAGCACCTCCAGTGACGCATCCTGAGGGGCGGGAGAAAGTTAACAAGTGCTTTATACACAGGGAAAAAGAGGAAGCCTGACTGCTGCTGCAGAAAGTCCCCACTGGGGAAAAGGGGATACTGTTTGGGTAGCATTAAATAGTGAGTGCTCCATGGAAAGTTCAGTGCCTAGGTGTAGAACCTTGTATCGGCTCTGATTTTGAATCAGAAGCAGACGGTTTGCAGCTGGCCAGTCAAGGGACTTGTCAGGAAGTTGACTAATGATCTTGATTTTAATAGGAAGCCTTTTAAAGGGGATGCAGCTTCTGCTAGATACTGTAAACTCCTGAATCACTAGATTTGGCTCTGCTTTTTGGACACTCAGAAAACTCGGGCATTTCCAAGCCAGCTTTCCCTTTTGCTTCAGGACATAGATTACCCAAGCCTGCACTATGGAGAAGGGGGACGGTAATGAGGGCGCCTCAGCTTTTCACATGCCTGAGTGGATGGTGAGTTCTTTGGTCACTTTGCTTTTTCCTCTGTTTCTTGATAATGGCAAGAATAGAGATCATTGTGAGAAGTCCCTCCCAAGAGCCGTGATTGGGAAAACAGTTATTACTGTAATTTCTGATTAATTCCTGGGGTCACTCCTGCTGCTTTCTTTCCTTTTTCTTTTTTTTTAATTATTTTTAAATTATGAGTGAGCTGGAAAGGCCTATTGCCTGGTTGTCTAGACTGGACTGGAGCTTCCCACTCCTCCTGGTGTACTGCATGGATTGTGTTACACTGTGATTGCTTTGCATTCTGTTTACAAGCAGATGCTTAGTTTATTTCTCATGGGGGTAAAGAAAAAGAATAGAGAAGGGGGGGAAAACAAAAACAACTTGTGGAAATGGTGTGCTCTTTCTCTCTCTTTCAAGTCTGAAAAGATTTAAGTAATTTATCCCCTATCTGCCTAGTTTTCTCCTGCCAGTCAAAACATTTCCCCAAGTATTCTTCTACGTGTCTTTCTAAAAGGCAGGAATTATAAAACTGTCTTTTTAAATTAATTTATTTTTTGGCTGTGCTGTATGGCACATGGGATCTTAGTTCCCCAGCCAGGGATTGAACCCATGCCCCCTGCAGTGGATGCACGGAGTCCAACAACTGGACTGCTGGGAAGTCCCAAATAGCTCTTTTGGTACTATTCCTTAAAATACTTTATGTGCTTGATGAATGTTTTTAATGAGTTATTTGTTGATAAGAACCAGCACATAAAACCTAGTATTTTCGATCCACCTTTAGTTTTTGATATAAAAATAGCAACCACCCTTATGTTCCTAACTGCTTTCTTCCAGGTTTAGCCTGATTTCTTACAGTCTCTATACCAATTTGTGGTTTATATACGTGTGTGTGTCTGTGTCTGTGTCTGTGTGTGCATGTGTATAAAATATGTATGCGTGCATGCTAAGTTGCTTCAATCGTATCCAACTCTTTGCAACCTCGTGGATTGTAGCCCACCAGGCTCCTCTGTCCGTGGGATTCTCCAGGCAAGAATACTGGAGTGGATTACCATGCCCTCCTCCAGGGAATCTTCCTGACCCTGGAATCAAACCCACATCTCTTGCATCTCCTGCATTGGCAGGTGGATTCTTTACCACTAGCAACACCTGGGAAGTCCCATAACATATGTATAATGTATATATATTTCCCTATTGAAAACTGCTTAGACTATATACAACACATTCCAAGTTCTTTTCACTGTTTATGGAATTATGGACTTAGAGAAGTGATCACCAATAATGAGTCTGAGTATATAGTAGACCTAACAGAGGCCCAACTGATGAGCCCAGATTTCTGTTCACGTACCAACTATTATTATTTCTGTTAGGGTTATTTCTGTTGTTGTTCTTAGTGTTGTTCCAGAACCTTGTACTCACTTTTAAAACATTTGATCTAAAGAAATCCTACCCATCTACAAGCTTATTTCAAATAGTATAGTGTTTTAGAATAACGGGAAAAAATTCAAATAATAATTCTAGTTGGGTTTCTTTATAAATATTTATTTTTATTTATTTGGCTACTCTGGGTCTTTAGTTGTGCCATGTGGGATCTAGTTCCCTGTGCAGGGATTGAACCCAGGCCCTCTGCATTGGGAGCACAGAGTCCTAGCCACTGGACCACCAGGGAAATCCCTCTAGTTGGATTTTTAATTTTTGAAATTCCAGCCATTCACTGATACCAAGAAGGGGAAATAGGAATTCTGGTTTTCTTAAGTGAGAGCACACATGAAGATATTAACCTTTGTTACATCTATAAGAGAATATTACAGAAGAATGTCACAGAACACTAGTATGTCGACTCAGTCAACACAAGTTTTACAGTAACTCTTATTCTCATAAATAATACACCTCACTGTCTTACCTGCCAAGCACATCTTCTCAAGAGGAGCTCGTACTGGACTTTTACCTACTCACCTTCTCTTTATTTACCTGAACAGGATAACTGTCCTAAAGGAGTTAGTGTGACTACTGCTCAAGAGATATGACCTAAGACGTCTCAGCTTTTAGAAAATATTCTTTAATAAAGCACAGTTCTGCTTTGTTTTCAACATGGCACCTCTTTTATTTAGCAATTTCCTGGCCTCTCTCTCTCAAAACTCAGGAAAATATTTTCGATCAGTAGATTTTTCTTTTAGCAATGATGAGACAAAGTAGGGAGGGGCTTGGCCTCAAATAACTCAGTTTTATTCTCTGAATTATTCCCTTGCCAGAGATTAACCTCTTGAGGCTTGCTTTCAGATATCATATAAGCTGTTCATTTCTGACCTGGTCTCGAAGTGCTGCTTTAGGTTGCCCCCAGTATCCACTTATCCACCAAAATGAGCCACTGAGCATTCTCTAGCATACTACCTATAGATTTCCAGACCTTACCTGTGACATGTTAGAGTACCTTTTAATCCCCAAGAGGAACCCCTGGTGCCAGTTCTCACATTGGTTCAAAATTTCGATCAAAGAAAGCTTTTAACAAATGACTCATGTTCCAGTTTACATATTAACGTAATGAACTTTCCGCTGAGAACTGTCCTTGCCCCCGAAGGAAATACGACAAGGCTTTCAAACTTTCTTTCAGGGGGAAAATTTAGCAGAAAAGGTGGATTATAATGCCTCCCTTCTTGTAAATGATCTGTAAGCAAAAAGGGACTGGCATATCCTTCAGAAGATAGGACTCAAGACCACACACAGTAGCTGACAGTACTCACATCTCTGACTCCTAGCAGGGAAATAAGCCAGGACGAAAGCTGAAGAACAGTCTTGAAACTTGACAAGGAGACCTTCGAGTTACTATTCCATCGGTCACTGGAAAACTTCTGCTAGAGCCTCTGCTCCCCAGCTATTTTCATATAGCTTGTTCAGGCAGTTTTACTGCTAAAAGATTAGGAAACTCATCCTTTTAAAGATTGTCCTTATTAATATATTTTCACTTCCCCTGAGAAAATTTTAGTCCCTAGTGGTAGGTGAAAATACCTCCTCTCTTATGAGCATGGAGATCAGCAATAACCTTTTTTTAAGTTTCTACATCTTAATATTTCCTCCTCCCACTTAAGCCCTTTGTAGTACCTAGTACTTTTCTGTAGGAAATCTGATTCACTTTCTTGATTGAGTACCCAGCCAGCTGGTTACCTGATTTTCTTTTGGCTGGAAGTAATCCCTTTTATAGTTGAGGAATTTGTTCCAGCAGCTCATTTGGCTTGGAAGGGAGCAATGTCTCTAAGAATGCTTGAACCATATCTACTTGGAAGTGGGACGAAAACCTTTAAGGTATCTGCTAAATGGTAGTAGAGGTAGTTGCACTATAACGCTGGATCAGAATTGACACTTAAAGCAGAGACCCACTTGAGAAACTGATGAAAACTGTGGACCCACTCCCAAGGAAAATAGACATACAAACTTTTCACGTTCTGTTTTAGAGCATCTGGACATCCATGGACTCTAGGTGAAGAACTTTGGGGCTAAAAAAATAGAAATGTTAATATATTATATTTGTGTACCAGTATGTCACCTCCAAAACCTTTTCACATACATTATTTTGTTTTCTCAGCACACACTTGAGACAGACAAAGTAGGTATTATTGTTCTTATTTTACAAATCAGGGTTATAGATGTTCAGTACTGGAAATGTTAAGAAATGGAGATACAGAGAGAGAACCACTGATCACCATTCTTTGTAGTACTACTTTATGTATTTGAAAAGGAATTAATTTGTTTCTCTTGATGTGCTCCTCTGTAGGCTAAATAGATCTTCTGTCCTCCCCATGAGTCCTGATTTTTTTGTTAATGCATTAATCATCTATTCTTAGCCTTAAATTGTGGAAAGCAGAATTAGATCCAGTTCTCTTTATATCCTATGTTGTGTATAAAGAAAGGATCACCTTTCTCTGATCTTTGAAATAACTTTTTTTGCCTATGAATATGCTCCATGGTTACAGCCATGGGTAGGATAACATGGTTGGTTAAGGAGAGAGTTAAGAATTACAGTGACTTTAATCATGCTTGGAGTGTTCCAGCCATGGTTCTTAAAGTGTGGTCCCCAGGCCAGTAGCATCAGCATCACCTGGAAACTTGTTAGAAATGCAAAATCTTGGGCCCCACACAGATTCACTAAATCAGAAGCTCTGGAGCAGGGCCTAGCAATGTGTTTTAATAAACCCACTAGGTGATTTTGATGTATCTAAAATTTGAGGATTACTTTGGTAGGTAAACTTGTTAAGTGGTAAGGCTTTTCCTGTCAGTAATCTAAAATGTCTTCCAGTTGTGTTTGGTGTAGATCTGCAGCTCCCTTTGCTCAGGCCCAGAAACTTAAGGCCGTAGACCAGGAGTTCCTTTTCATCTGAGTGAGGAACCAGCTGAGTATACTAGGGTGCATATCCTTGGTTAAGAGGAGCAGATTAGAGACTCATCAAGCAAGCAGAAATATACTGGTGTGTCTCATTTCCTGAAATTGTGAATAAGAGATCAAGATTGTCATGGATGACAGTGAATAGCTGTATTTGAGTTCAGTTAATTTCCATTTCAATTTTTGGTAGTGACATTGGACAAATTTGCTAATTAGAAGGCTGCTAGATTTCAGATTCTTATATGATTTAGCCATTTCAGAACTGTGGTTTGATCAGAGCCTCAAGATAATCTAGAATGATATCCTTTCTGAAGCCTAATCCAATAAGAAAGTAAATTTAAGGAGTAATTTTAAATTAAATAAATTTAAGATAAATTAGGGCTTCCATGGTGGCTCAGCTGGTAAAGAATCTGCCTGCAATGTGGGAGTCGTGGGTTCGATCCTTGGGTTGGAAAGATCCCCTGGAGGAGGGCATGGCAACCCACTCCATTATTGTTGCCTGGAGGGTCCCCATGGACAGAGGAGCCTGGCAGACTACAGTCCATGGGTTTGCAAAGAGTCAGACACGACTGACAACTAAGCAAAGCACAGCAAGACAAATTAAGAGGAATGAGGTGGGGCTGAGTACACCCTGAATTAGGACCAGGGAAGTTTTTGATCTTCAATATCATAAGGTTTGGTGTCGTAGAAAGAGCTTCGGCTCTGACATAAACACAGGCTCGCTTTCTAGTCCCACTTGCTTGCTGTGAGACTTCAGGTAAATCATTTGTTCTCTCAGTGCCTTTGTGTTTTCCTAATTTGTCAATGGGGATAATGATGCCAATTTTTTAAGACTATCATACTGATTAATAGAAATAACAGATACACAGGCCTGTGCATAGTAGGCCCTTAATTAATATTAATTCCCCTCCCCTTATTCTGTTCTTCCAGGGACCTTTTCTCTCAAACTAAAGATTATCCTAAAAAAAAGAATCTATCATTTTATGTTCTTTCTTGTGCTCAGCGAGCACTCATATTTTTTAAATCACATCTGGAATTTTGTGAAAGAGAAAACGTTAGTAGCTCAGTCGCATCCAACTCTCTGGGACGCCATGGACTGTAGCCCACCAGGCTACTCTGTCCATGGAACTCTCCAGGCAAGAATGCTGGAGTGGTGTAGTTAGGAAGTTTAAAATGGTATAACTACAAAGAATGTGAACAGTTCCAAATAATTTCCAAAGCTATCATCTTAACAGCATCTATATGGAAGACCTCTGGAGAAGGAAATGGCAACCCACTCCAGTATTTTTACCTGGAGAATTCCATGGACAGAGGAGCCTGGCGGACTGCAGTCCATGGGGTTGTAAAGAGTCAGTCATGACTGAGCAACTAACACTTTCACTTTCATCTGGAAGACATTGGGGGAATACAGAAATGATTCACAACTGAGGCCTGGTTCAGAGGACTTGTCTTCTAATGGAGAGATCAATATGTATTAGATAACCATCTGTTATGAAAACCAGAGGAAATAAGCAGAAAATGAATTAAACTAGACGTGGAAGGCTCTTTGACTTCTGCTGGGATCTAACTAACCCAATCAAATTGCCTCACTCCTGGTCTGTGCAGTGATGATTTTCTGTGGCATTGTCGATATGACACTTCCAATGGTCACATTCCAATGATGAACCTCTCCTCCATTTGCTGACACATCTGGTGGCACACAGATATCAACATCACTAACCCCCTTTCTTAATCTTCTATTCTAATTCAAAAATAAATTACCGGTTCTCTCTAGGGTCAATCTCCCGTATCTTGGAGATGAGCTATGATATTAAATTACTGAAAATAACAAGCAGATAAACAAACTGAAATGGTCTCTGGAGAAATGCATGGTGCATTATTGTTTATTCGATAGATAGTCAATGGTTTGTTCTCCTACCCTTCTCATCTGGTCCATCTGCCTTCCCAGGACTATACCTCTCCAGCTCCTGTCTGCACACCGGTCACTCATATGCGTTAGCCCATAGCATCTTTTCATGACTAATTGGGAGTCGCTTTTGTGCACGATTTTGCTTTATATCTTCTGTGGAATATTTTTATGAATTGTAAAGTTATCGGATTTATTGTGGCATAAAAGTCTCCACCGGAGAAGGCAGTGGCACCCCACTCCAGTACTCTTGCCTGGAAAATCCCATGGACGGAGGAGCCTGGTAGGCTGCAGTCCATGGGGTCTCGAAGAGTCAGACATGACTGAGCAACTTCACTTTCACTTTTCACTTTTATGCATTGGAGAAGGAAATGGCAACCCACTCCAGTGTTCTTGCCTGGAGAATCCCAGGGACGGGGGAGCCTGGTGGGCTGCTGTCTATGGGGTCGCACAGAGTCGGACACGACTGAAGTGACTTAGCAGCAGCAGCAGCAAAAGTCTCCACAAACTAGCTCTTGTATTTTCTTCAATTACATGCCCACCACTTCTAACTCCCTGTATACGTGCACTTGGTTCTTTGTCATCCTGGGCTCCTGGCAGTTCCCTGTTCCCTCTGCTCTGTTTATATCGCTCTCTGACCTAGAAGGGCCACCCCTTCATTTGACTATTTGATATGTAACAAGGTCGCTATGACCCTGGGGGCTCCGAGGAAATAGGAAATTCCCTATTGTAGTTGCACCTTCCATGAAACAGTTTTTGAAAAAGGCAAGCAGATCACTGGACGCTTAATCGGCAACGATCCTCAGATGGGACTAGAAACCAGATGTCAAACCTCCATAAAAAGATGCACAGTTAAGAGTAAATCGCTGGTCTGAGGAAGCTGATTTTCCTGGTAACAGACCTGAAACCAGTGTCCCCAGTCTAACACAAGGACCCAGAGTGTAGGTTAGGGCCTGCTTGAGTACTTGGCTCCATTTTTTTTTTTCTTAACGTTTTTATAAATTCCTCATTGCTTTAGTGGCTCTGCAGTTAATTTTTTTCTAGTGAGACTAGGTTAACTAAAGTCATCTGACTTGGAAAAGGAGGAGGTAAGGTTAAAAAGGAACCTAATTAGCAAGTTAATTATAGCAGGCAAAAAAAGTGCACCAGTTATATAAATAAGCTATTGTTATGCGCGTGCAAGTTGGGCCTTGTCAAGGGACTTGTTAAGGTTTAGAGGTCAGAGGATCCGTGTAATTAGGTGTTTAGGGGGAAAAAAATAATAAAAGCAAAACAGCCACCAGAATTAGGAATGGCTGATGAACCACTAACAGAAATGCCTTATAAAATTGGGCTCTACTGCTGAAGGGGTTGTTGGAGCTGCTTCAGGGTTTCCAGGGAAGGCAAACCCCCCCTCACCACCACCACCACGCACGCACACACACACAAAACTAGCTGGAACCAGAACCAACAGAATTGCTGATGAGGAAAGTTTAAAGGCCTAGCCACAAGGGTCCCTGGACTGGAGAGGTGGCTGTAGGGCTGGTAGTGTCATTATGCTGAGCAGCAAGAAGAAATACATTGTCAATGGCAGCTCTGGGATTAAAGCCCAGGTGAGGCTAAGTTCTTATTTACCAGTCTTGCTGCTGCTATAGCCACTACTGTAAAAGGCCAGTTGCTTTTCCCCTTCTTTCCTGCTTTCGTCCCTTCTTCTGCATAAGGTGAGCTGCTCCTCTACAGTATCTTTCCCTTCCTTACCTTGAAGCCTGTTGGAATTAGTCAATCTTCTCTGAAACAGATAAGGAGAGGTCCCGTAAAGGACTTTTTGATTTCAGTTAAGGTAGAAGAGTTAGGGGTAGAATCTACCAGGGTACTCCAACTGGGGTGGGGAGATTACTGTATTACGAGTGAAAAATCTAACACCACCTTAACTACTGGTGGGAGGTGGGCACCAGGGATGATGGGTTGTCAGTAAAAGATAAGCATTTATTTCTTGGGGAAATTATATAGCTTATTCTATATAAGTGGTTAACTTCTTTCTAATATTCTTCTGTCTTAAAGAAACTTGAGGTCAGTGTCTGACAAGTAACAAGATTTAGAACCCTATGTCTCTGAGTGGAGAAAGCCTACATAGCTTAATGTTTAGTGCCAAAAAATAGCCTAAACTCAAGAATTCTCTGGTGGGCTAATGGGGGCCAGGGGTTAGAGCCTGCACTTCCATTTCAGGGAGCACAGTTTCCATCACTGGTCAGGGAATTAAGATCCCATGCAAAGTGTGGCCAAAAAAAAAAAACTGAAATGTGACCTAGGTGGGAGGAAGTACTGTAAATAGTGAGGAGCTTAATATAGGAGACAACTCAGTTTAAGGAAACTGGTTTGATGATGGTGCAGCTATATGGCTATGTTGTTGGGGTAAATGAGTGTGTGGCTTCTCTGAAGGCTCTTCGGTAAAGACTCTGCCTCCCAGTGCTGGGAGACTCGGGTTCGATCCCTGGGTCAGGAAGATCCCCTGGAATAGGAAATGGCAACCTACTCCAGTATTCTTGCCTGGGAAATCCCATGGACAGAGGAGCCTGGCAGGCTACAATCCATAGGGTCACAAAGACTTGGACATTACTTAGTGACTAAACAACAAATGGATGTGTGCCCACCCTCTCCAATCCTACTGAGTTAGAGAATCCTAGAGAAGTAGAGTGGCCCCCTCTAGTGGTGTGTGGGTGGGAGGGGGTGGTATATATCTAGGGCAGGGTCTGTCCCGCTTTTTTAAAAGTAGGCTCTGCTGAAATTAATGACTCATCGTGGCCTTTGGAAAGTCAATGACGACTCATTTTCCTAGATGGGCTTCTAAAAAAGACTAAAGATATATTATTGTCTTGAACAAGATTGGTGATATGGAAGCCAGGGTTTTGAGCTTGACTGCTACTCCCGTCCTCATCTTCTTACTCACGTTCCTCCCCTTCCTGACTTTTGTTTTCCCCTTAAAAATTCTTCTAACTTTAGACTTGATTTATGGTTACTTAATATTCAGTCAAGTACAGACTGTGAAGATAGGGTAAGGTTCATTGTTTTGACACAAGGTTGACTGTTATGTCAGGGGTTGTGTCTGAGAATATAAGGGTGAGTAATGTACATAGCTCCTGCCTTTATGGAGCCTGGTTGGTACAATGAGAGAAGTATATGGGGTTCATGTACATTCCATGGGAGTGCACAGAAAGGGCTCTTTCTCTTTTTGGAATAAATTTCTATTTTAGCAAAATAATTAATTTTGCTATTTTTCATTTTGGGAAATGCTTCTAACCTGGTGAATTTTCCTGTTGCTGTAAACAATTAGCAAACTCTAAAGTACTATGCAGGCTTTATTGGTTGTTAAAGCTATGAACAGCTTCAGGAGATGGTGAAGGACAGGGAAGCCTGGCGTGCTGCAGTCCAAAGAGTCGAAGACCACTGAATGACTGAACAACAATAGCTATGACAGTGCTATGAATTCCCCTAAAAGGCATGCTAATTGGTTTGGCGTCAGTGTGAATACTGAAATGACTCAATAGTTACCTCTAACTGTAGGAAATGTAGCCAATAGTTGTTGCTTTCATGTAAGCAACCATCTTTTTAATCAGGAAAGGCAGAATCAGTTGGCAGATCTTTGATTTTCCCCACCTCTATGCCAGCTGGATCCAGAATAATCTAAGCAGTTATGCAAACATTCAATTAGGGAAATAGAAAAAAAAGATATTTGCTTAATGATACTAACTTTGACTTGTAAAGTGTTATAAAGTATCAGCTGGAACTTCCAACAGTAGGATAAAGAGATAAAATTGCAAGAAAGTCATTATCAGATATTGTCCAAAATGCAACCTCTGGAGTATTGAGGTTTATACATATTCAGTCTAGTTATCTACTCCTACATCTGTTATAGTTAATAAGTTATCAACCTTGTAGCTTTTAGTTTATTGATACCAAACATTAAAAATAATGAATTAATGTTTACTATACTTATTAGTACTGAAAAGCTAATTGATACATTTTAGAAAGCCTTTGAAAAGCTAAAGTGACTACCTGCAAGAGTTAAGAGAACAGAAAATTTGTAGGGATGGGAGTTGGGGAGTCAGGGATGAATTGAATCTCCTGCTGAGTTTCACAGTTTACATACATTGTTTTGTATAACCCTGTCTAAAACTTTTGAAATACTTTGATCTTTGTTGTATTTATGAGAAGAATGGGGGTCCCAAAACATCCTGATGAACATCACACAGCTAATGAGTGGCATAACCAGGGTTTGACTACAGTTCCAGAACAGTCTGTATGAATAGAAAGCTTTTCTTTTTTTTTTTTTTCATTATACCGTACTGTTTCCTGAGAATCTTAAGGCAGGTCACTTTACCTTTCTTAATCTTATAGTTTCGTATCTTAAAAGGTTGGAATGTGTGTGTCCGCGCTCAGTAGCTTCAGTTTTGTCCTACTCTTCGCAGCCCCATAGACTGTAGACCTCCAGGCTCCTGTGTCCGTCCATGGGATTCTCCAGGCAAGAATACTGGAGGGGGTTGCCATTTCCTACTCCAGGAGATCTTCCCTCCCCAGGGATTGAACCCAAGTCTCTGGCATCTCCTGCTTGGCAGGCGGATTCTATCTGCTGAGCCACCTGGGAAGCCTGAAGATTGGAATAGATAGTCTCAAAGATTCTTTCCAGCTATAATTTTCAGTGAAACTATAGAAAGGATTGCTGAGTATGACTCAACTTTCTAACCATTTATTTTAATCAGAATATCCCATTCTCCCTTTTATCGCAAAAGATACATAGTCAGAGAGTGTTTCAAGGATTTAAACTTGATAGAAACAGAGAAGAATGAAAAATCATTTTCTCCAACGACTCTCTTAAGATTCCATATGTGGGTCAGTACAAACAGATCAGCTGTGAGGGAAGGTAAGATCTATAATGCAAGCATTGATTTGCTATCTCAAAATGGATGTTCTTTTCCTTTATGTAACTAGAGTTCTTTTTCTTAGCAGATCCAATTTGCTGACCAGAAGCAAGAATTCAATAAACGTCCCACGAAAATTGGACGTCGCTCTCTGTCTCGCTCGATTTCCCAGTCATCAACTGACAGCTACAGCTCAGGTGAGGACTGAACTGCTCTAGACCCACCTGTGGAGGCTAATTAAGTATGATCAATGAACCCTCCTGTCTATCTAAGGCTAATTAAGCACAATCAAAGCCTGTGCTCCGGCTAAACTCTTTGATTCTCAGTTGAAATCTAGACCAAAATTCTAGGTGGACTCTTTAGGTTTCTCTTGGGGTTTCCGGGTGGAGCTTAATAGAGCCATGCTCTTCCAGTTACGACAGAAGAAGGTGATTAAGGAAACTGAGTCTGATTTATTCAGAGGGTGAGGCTGTGTTGCTCACCCTTGACCTTCACTGAGCAGCATGTGTGAACACTTGTGTTTCTTCTACTCTTTGAAAATGAAAGAGGGCTTCTTCATCCTTCCAACTGGGAAATCTTAAATGCCCTGAGAAACAGTGAAATCACTGTAGCTAGTTCAGGTGAGCCCTTCACTTTCTCTTCTAAGCTGTGATAATGTATTGTTTGTTACTCCTTCCTTCCTTGGCAGGGAGTTAATTCCAATACATGGGTCCTAGGCATGAGTTACCATTTAATGCCAGATGAGTATTAATTTGTGAATCCCTTGTCAGCAGTAACCATTTGTGCAGCAGTGCCTAGTATGTGTCTGATCTAATCTGGAGCCATTTTATTTTGCTCTTATGTAGGAATGTGGTAGGAAGCTCAATGTTTGTCCTAGTTACCTCTTCACATTATAAATAGAAATATTCATTAGAAAATTTTCATCGTGACCTAAAATTTTGTTTTTCACACAGATAGGAAAGTAGTATTTGTAAAGTTGAAGAAAGCTTGTTTGAGACGCTGTAACTTTTAGGTTGAGTAAATTGTTATTTACACTCTTAACATTAGCATTTCTTTTTTTGTTTGTCCCTACATAACTGAATAATATAAAGCACAGAATGTAAATCTCTAGGGATTACTGAATTTTGTAACTATTTTATTCTGCTGAAAGAACCAGCAGAATGATAAATAATTAATAAAATAAATTAAATAATTTTCAACAGCTGTTGAAAATTCATGAACTAGTTAATAAAACTCTGGAAATTGTAATAATTGTGAAAATGTAAATTGTAAATATATGCCTATGAATATAATATTCTAGGTATGGTCCAAAATAATCTATAATAGGTGTTATTTCCATAAACTCAGTGCTTTTAGAATGAAGCCTAAGATTATGTTTCCTTTTTTTTTGCAGCTGTGTCACACACACACACTGTTACCTTGTCTTGTTTCCACATGAGCAATTGTCAAACCCTTTTAAACAAACTATGGATGGGGCTGCCTATTGCCTTGAGTCTTGGACTGGGAGTTAGGACAGACCTAGTTTCTAGGCTTTGATCAATGTGATTTGTTGTGTGATCTGGGAAAACTCTTGACACCTGCAATGCTCGTAGCAGAGGCAATGGGAAAGTTAAATGAGGTGATACAGAAAAAGCTTCATACTCATCAAATGAAAAGCCAGGAATAACAGAATTACTCAACTGCTTTCTAAATATGAGAAGTTATGCAAGTGCATGTCAATAAGAACTTGGAACCCATTTTCAGCATATGTTATAATTTAATTGACTATAGAAACTAACATAGTTAAAGCCCCAAAGATTGATCCTTAGCCTTCTTCCCTTCTCTGTTTATTTCTTCTCAGGTGAACTCATTCAGTCTCATAGTTTTAAATAGCACATATTGGTGTTTGATTCTCAAATTTTATCTCTAGCCCAACTCTCTTCTCTGCACACTAGCCCCAGATATTCAAATGCCTGTTCAGTCCTTTCACTTGGATGTTTTACAGGTATCTCAGTCCTCCCATGTCCTAAAAACTGAATTGCTGAGTTCCAGCCTTGCCCCTCTTCAGTCTGTTCTCAATGCTGCAGCCAGATTCATTTTTAAAAGAATAAGTCAGGTTGTATCACTTCTTAGCTCAAAACTTTCCAATGGCTTTCCAGTCTCACTCTTTTTTTTTTTTTCCTTTAGCCATGGACTTTATTGTTTGAATATTAACAACTATTATTCTATACTCACATTTTAATTTCTTACAAAACTCTACATTCCACATTGCTAGGTCTCTTCATTCTCTGTGTTATGCCACATTTTCATGAAAAGATATTTCCCTGAATCATAATCTGCCTGATTGTGTGTTTGTTGTTATGGTTGTTGTGGTGTAGTCACTAAGTTGTGACCCCATGGATCATAGACCCCCAGGCCCTTTTGTCCATGGGGTTCTCTAGGCAAGAATACTGGAGTGGGTTGCCATTTCCTTCTCCATCCAGTCTCACTCTTAAGTAAAGAGCTAAAGTTCTTACAGTGGCCTACAAGGCCCTATACCATCCACTCTCACATTATATTTCTAAATATCTAATTTTCCAAATTTCCCTCCTCCCCCAACTATTTTTTCACTCCAGTTGTGCTATCCTTCTGTTATTTTGAAACTGTTATTTTGTTATTCTGGGTACTACTCTCCTGCCTTAAGTCCTTTGCACTTACTATTTTCTCTGCCTGGAATGCTCTAAAATACCCTCACTGTGTATCTTGCCTCCTTCAGTTCTTAATCAAAGATCACATTCTTATTGAAGCCTATCCTGGCTACTCTTAAAATTGTATAATCACCCCACCGAGTACTCCCTGTCATCAAATTTTCCTTCTCTCTTTTCCTCCATAGCACTTATTATCATATAACATATAATTTATTGTGTCTTTCTTCCCTTACTTGAATATGAGATCCATGAGAGCAGAGATTTTTCTCTTTTGTGTTGTTCTCTTCCCACCGCTTAGAACTGTGTTTGACACGTGAGAGGGGCTCAACAAATAAATACTGGGGAAGGGTGTCCAGAGACATTCTTATCATACTACTTGACATCCCTGTAAAGGAAATAGACCTCTGGTAACCTCCATGTATGTGAAAAGTTAGAAGAAGTTTTATGACATTTAAAAAAAGGTACCTTCATATCCAAAGTGCTTGTTTTGCTAAAGACACTTTAAGTCTTACTAAGGTTGTGGCCCACTCTCCCTTCCTAATGATCCTAATATTAAGTTTTATTTAGGAACACCTTCCAGCCTTTTTCAACTGGGTTCCTCCTGTGAAGTATAGAACATAGGAAAGGATGGTTCACATCTAGTTCCCTTCTAGATGTATAGGAGAGAAGTTTATCCATATATTCAATGGATGCTTCAAGACAGTAGGGCTTAATTCTAGTGGAACCCATGTTGAAATTATTTTATAAAAAAACGACTTCTAAAACTTTCTGTAAGCGCAAAACCCTTTTAAAAGAATGAATAGAAGCGACTTTTCTGGAAAGTCAAATGATTCTCAGTGATGTATTTCTGAAAAAGCTGTCTTTGCAGTGAGTTAATTGGTTAAGGATAAGGAAAGAGGACTAAAGTCCCTTAGTTCATAGTAACTGGTTCTTCTAAAGCTTGAAGTATTTTCAGATTTTTTCCAAATAACAAAGTTTTGTTGCTCTGTATTTTGGTTGCTAACCTGGCTTTTCACATATTTCTAAAGTTATTCATCAGTGAAATCTGCAGCACGTTGACACACAGGTCATTGCTATTATTCAATTACAAAGTGACTAGACTGGACCCAGCAGGAACTTGCCTGATTTAAAATAGTCTAATAGGACTCATTTGACCAGGAGTCTCTTCTTCTCTTGGCAATAACCCACAATATTACAGCTGATGAGAGGAAAGGCTTAATCAGTCTGAGCCATAGAACATATATATGCATGTTCCGTGGGGTCAGTTGTGGATGAGTGATTCACCAAGTTATGTTTTGGTCCTGAGATATCATGAAACAGAACATCTCATGATAAAGTTATTTTGTACTTTGTATTACTTTTCCACCTAGAAACTGGACCCTTCTTTTGTGATTATCTCATTTATTCATGAGACTCCTCTGATGGGAATTAGGGAAAAGGGAGAGCATGGGAGAGAGAGGATGTGTTATACCTCCTATTTTGTGGTTGGATAAATTGAAAATTGGTCACTTAACCAATTAGAAGTGAAGTAAAAGCTTAGGTCTCAGACCTCTACTTCACTAAGTTGTTATCAGTTGTTCATTTTTAATTAAATTATGACACTGGGCTTCAGAGTGTGTGACAATTACAAATGCTTTAGAAACTGTTTAAGCATGTGTGTACATGTGTGTTGAATTTCTCTAAATTTTCCTAGGAAGAATTTTGAATGATATCTCAACTATTTTCATGAATGTGCTACTTTAAATACATTGGCAGAAATGAGTTATAAATTCAAAAAATAAATGTTATGCTAGTTCAGGAATAATCTTTCCTTATTTTGCAAAAATAACCCTCTCTGAGTCCAGGTCTGTCAGCCATTTTGCATTCACATATTAGTACAGTCTAGACAACAAAGATCTGTATAAAGGGCTCTTTGAAAACAAATCCATTTTGGCTCAAAGAAAAACAGTGGTTGAACTAACTATAACTTGTTGACAACTGTTAAGAAAAGAAAATACCATTTTTTTTCTTTTAGAAAAGGGAAATGGTATAATAACTTTTTTCTTTGAGTTGGAAGAAAACAACTTAAGCCAAAAATTTGAGTACTTCTCTGAAAGGAGAATTTCGGAGGTTTTGTTGCTGTTTGGTTGGCTTTTCCCACCTGGCTCATCCTTAAAAGCTGAAGAGGCAAAGGAGAGGAGAGCTATTCTGGATAGAGTAGGACTCCACTCTCAACCTCTATCATCACTGCCAGGCAACCACCTGCTGCTTGGGTAAGTTGATAGATGATGGAAGTAGAAAAAAAGAAACTGCTAAATAATATTGTATATATGTCATTCCTTTCCCATTCAAAATCCTAAAGCTAAGTAAGAACCCTGAAAGATTTTATATTTGTTAGTGAATGAAAGCATAAAGAAGCCACCTGCCAGTGCAGGAGACACAAGAGATGCAAGTTTGATCTCTGGGTCAGGAAGATCCCTGGAGTAGAAAATGGCAACCCACTCAGTATTCTTGCCTGGAAAATTCATGGACAGAGAAGCCTGGCAGGCTACAGTCCATGGTATTACAAAGAGTCAGACACAACTGATCATGCACGCACTAGAGAACTAGTGCTTTAAAAATATGTACAAAAGCCAGTAATAATATCAAGTATCATTGACTGCATGCATAATTACTTTATGCCAAGTATTGCAGTAGGCACTTTACTTAGATTATTTTATTTAATCTTCTCAACAACTTGACTCTGACAAATCATGTCTGCCTATTATATAGTCTTTCTCATAGCACATATTACAACCATGTGGAAAGAACTCTAATTCTGTAATTAGTTATTTCATGTCTCACTCACCTACTAGACTGAAAACCCTGTGAAGGTAAAGACAATCCATATCCATCTTGTATCTCCAGCACTTAGACTGTGGAGACACAGTAGATGCACAATAAAAATTGAGTGAGTGAGTGACTGAATACATGAATGAATTAGCCACCAGATTCTGTTATCACCTCTGCTTTATATACCCAGAACCAGAGCAAAGCCTCTCTGACTCCAGAACAAATAAAGAGCATAAAAATCATCATGGCTCTGGAAAAGGATTTGACATTTCAGGATGTTGTGAATGTGAACACTTTCTTTCAAAAGCAACTCTTCTATACACTTGGATCAGGATTAGGATGGCTATATTTATCTTTCTTCTCTCAGGGGTCAGAAGCCTGATTCCCTTAAGCTTCTAACTCATAAGCCATTTCTGAGTATTGATTGGTGAAACAGATGACTGCCCAGGACACTGTTTCTGGGCTTTGTTGCCAAAGGTACTTTGAGCTCTTACTCCCTAGGAGGGAGAACCATAGACTTTGTGTACAGATTAGCTTCTTTCAAGAACAAAAATCCCTTTGGGGATTTACTAATTCCCTCACCTCCCCTGGTGCCCATGTTCATTCTTGTTGCTTTGTGTTAGGACTTTGCTCTAGGGCAGTTTTCCAGCTCCAAGAAAGACACTTGGGTCCCTGTTGCCCAAACATTATGTAGCACCATGCTTGATTAACTGGGCAAGGTCAGACTTGCCTTTTCCAGCCCTCCCAGAGATAGACCCTTTGATAGGAAATCCCAGAAATGCCATAATTCTCTGGATATAAGCAGATCAGGCAACCCTAGGAGCTCTGAACTTTTGCAGCTTTCTCCCCATAAAAGTGAAAGAAGTACTTCTTATCTCATTGAGAAATACGTAATGCTTTATATTATATAGACAGTGCTTTATGTCCCCCCACCCCAAAACCTTGAGGACTACTTAGGAAGAAACAATCCTCAGGAACTTAAATGTAAATCAAAGAAAGAAATTGCTTCAAATCATCCAGCCAATGATTAGTAACTACAGAATTCTATGAAGACTGAAAAGACCTCAAACGTGGGAAGAGCGATAGCTGCCTGTTAGCCACAGTCAGAAGTCTTAGACCTTCCACCCTCTAGTGTATATTGCTAAATGGCTTAGTCATTAGAGCATTTAATTATACTGAAGGAGGATTCATCTGCTTCTTTGGGAATCTCAAATGCCCAATGCTGGACCCACTAAGGCCAGCAAGAAGGGAGAGCACACTGAATACTTCATTGTCAATGTCTAATTGAGTCTACAGGCATAGTTCAGACTCATCAGAGCCAGTCTTGAAAAAGAAAGCTCTGTTTTGTCAGACAAGCACTTTTTGTGTGGTTCTTAATTATTTTCTCATGGGTTTTTTGTTTTCTAGGTCTTATCTGTTCAGCTACTGTACTAAAACACAAATTACATCAGTGTTTAGGCAGCAAACAGAGAAGGGTAGCTAGGATCCCATAAACCCATAGGTTAATCACCATGATCTTGAATTAAGACTTTGAACCTATTGCTACCATGGGATAGCCTCTTTCTTCATTTTCAAGGACCTGTGCACCTTGTGAAGATAAAGTTAGCCCTAGAGTTTAAGTTAATGCTACCCAGGGGGAATATCTTTGGCAACCTCTCTCAGCTTCCTTTTCTGACCTGTGGATAGCACTTTCCACAGGTGATGACTGGATAGGTGATGACTGAGACAGTTCAGTTCCTCAGTGCCACGTAAGTGCTTCCCAAACAGGTACATTTACAAGGTGCTAATTGCAAAAGAACCTCAGTTCACTCCATGGTTTGGGGTTATGGAGGAAGCCATTTTTTCCCCTGAAGGTATTTTATCCTGTCTTTTCAGCGGCTTCATATACAGATAGCTCTGATGATGAGACCTCTCCTAGAGACAAACAACAAAAGAACTCTAAGGGGAACAGTGACTTCTGTGTCAAGAACATCAAACAGGCAGAGTTTGGACGAAGAGAGATTGAAATTGCTGAGCAAGGTAATGAAAGCAACCTCCTTCTTCTTTTTGAGTTGCCTGTGTCTTTTTGTCTATGTTAATTCCCTTTTACATCCTGGGGTCTAGTAGTTTGTGAAATTTCAGTGTGATTTTGAAGGAAACATAACAAAAGAGATATGAGTTCAGAAAACACTGTGGAGAGGGAGTAAACTCTAGTGGGTCTACAAGGAACCCCCTTACAAAGAAGAGGGGAGAGAGACTAGATGAGGAGACTGAGATACAGGAATCAAACACTGGAGTATTTACCTCTGAAAATCCCTTATAACAGAAAAATCAGCGTCTTGATCCTTTGAGAAACCTAAAACTAGTATAACAGAGAACCTGATCAGGAAGGGTCTTATCTTAAGAGAGTACCTGTTTTTTTGTTTATTCTTTGCCTCTCATCCCCCCCTCTAATATTGCTGTGTATGTATTGGCCCTTTTCAGAAATGCCAGCACTGATGGCTTTGCGGAAGAGAGCTCAAGGAGAGAAACCTTTGGCCGGAGCCAAGATTGTGGGTTGCACGCACATCACTGCTCAGACTGCTGTGAGTCCTTTTCCTTTCTCCACGTAACAGTAGTTAATAATAGCCACCAGCTATTGAGGGCTTGCACCATGCCAAGCATTAGGTTAAAAGCTTAATGAGTGTTAGTTCATTAACCCTCATAATGGCCTTCTAAAAGCACATATTCCTGTTTCCATTTTATAAATGAGGAAGCTGAAGCTCAGGGAGTTGAAGTAATTTGTCCAACATTATACAGCTAGTAAACCACAGAATCAAGATTTAAACTTCAACATATAATCAAACAATAAGTTTGATTCCCAAACTTATTCTTCCTCCACTATTCTCTACTGTTTGCCCTGCCTTCCCTTCCAGTGTCATTTCTAGCCGGCATCTGTGTGTAGGTTCCTTTCAGCTGCAAATAAGAGAAAACCTGATTCAACCTGGATTATGCATAAAGGGGCTCATTGCATTACAAAGCTAGAAGTCCAGCAGCAAGGGGGGCTTTAGAGGAAGGCTTCCAGGGCTCGTTTTACCTGTCTGTGATTCTTTGGGAGCTGCCTTCTCTCTGTGCTCACTTCATCCTCAGGCTGATAGCAAGATGGTGACAACTCTTCAAGCCATCCCAGATGGACACGAAGAGGAAGAAATACCATTTCTTCCTCTCTCCCAAGAGCAAGGAAACCTCTCCCAGAAGTCCTCCAGAACACTCTGTCATGTCATTAAGCAGAACTGGATCACATGCTCATGCCCCACCAGTCCTGGCAGGGAACTGGGGTTACCATGATGGGTTTAGATCCATAATTTTTACCTTTATCAGATTCAATGAACCCCTTTTCATTTAAAAAAATAGCTTGCAGTGCCCCTGTATTTCTTGAAATGAAATTCAGACATAACATAGCTAAGTACATGTAATTTTAAAAAATAAATGTAAAATCTTACTGAAATATGAAAGAAGAATAAAAAGAAAGTAACAGTAAAATAACATATATTTCAGTGTGTAAGTGCTTGGGTACAAGTATAGTCAGATATTTGTACTTATAGCATTATTTGAATGAGTAATATAAATGTATGTAATAGAAATGTGTTGCTGGTTCCAGAGTATCAGAGCAATATTGCCAGATTATATAATTTTCTGAAATTATAAACAACTTTTTGAATTTCTGAATAACAACAACAATAAAAAGTATGTGTTTTCTCTTGATTTTTACATATGTTGCATTCTTGGGAAAACTCTTGCATTCTTGTATTAAAACCACAACCATACTTTTGTTGATATGTAAAGTGGAATAAAGTTCTAAACGCAGATTATTATAAATAGATTTCTCACTCATGTGAACTTTTCATTGGCACATTTGAAAGTTGTACCAGATGTGGCATGTGTTTTTGTTTTTGTTTTTTGCTTCTAGGAGACTGTCTGATACTTTCTTTTCTTTCTTAAAAAATATTTATTTATTTATTTGGTTGCAAGGGGTCTTAGTTATGGCACGTGGGATCTTTAGTTGTAGCATGTGGGATCTAGTTCCTTGACCAGGGATCCAACCCTGGCCCCCTGCATCAGGAGCATGGAGTCTTAGACCCTGGACCACCAGGGAAGTCCCTGTTCTACACTTTCAGAATGTCAAGATCCTTGGCCGTACCCACTAAATGTCAGTAAGCCTCCCCTGCCAGTTATTGTGGCAGCCAAGAATGCCCCCATGGTCCACCAGAGTTGCTTAGTTGAGAACCACTGACTTAGAGTCATCATCAAAGCTGTAATACATATTAAGTTGCCTACCCTAGTAAGACCACTACAGGAAATTAGTGTATTGAGAAGTTGTCTGGAATCTTTTCTAGGATTTATAAGATCCAGATCACTTATGTGGCTAGATTAACTTCCGAAGATTGTCTCCTAAGTGCAACACATATATTCACATTACTTATTAAGAACAGCAGAGATTCCTCAAGACACCGACAGCTGCTGTTAGCATCTTCCCTATGAGACTTTTCTGGGTTACATGTTCTCTGAGGAAGAGTACCTTGGTGACCCAAAATTAGTATAATAAATCGAAAAGCTACTCTTTTTGGAGCTGTAGACTGATAAATCAAGGCAGAAACCATCTTGGAACCTTTTTTGGGTTTCCCTGGTCAGGGACATGAGACTTCAGTGCAGTGACTTAAAATAGTAAGTGCTTCTGTCCTGTCTCATGTTGCTAAATTACAACTAGTTTCTTTTTTACCCCCTGGCTCACTGAATATTACCAACAATATTACAACAATATTACCAACCTGAATATTTTCAAGGTTATTTTTTTTCCTGAATGGAGTAATCAAAATTAGTTTACCAATTTTATTATTTTCTTGTTCCCTCACCACATTTTTCTTTATCCTTTAAAAAACAATTACAAAGGAATTTTGCTTTGTTTTATTTCTAATCTCTTTATTTTTTCTGATTACTAAGATAGTTCATGTTCATTTTACAATATTCAAGCATTGTGTGTTAAGTCGCTTCAGTCATGTCCAACTTGTGACCCTATGGACTGTTGCCCACCAGGCTCCTCGTCCATGGGGATTCTCCAGGCAAGAACACTGGAGTGGGGTTGCCATGCCTTTCTCCAGGGGATCTTCCCCACCCAGGAATGGAACCCATGTCTCCTGTGGCTCCTGCATTGCAGGTGGATTCTTTACCGCTGAGCCGCTGGGGAAGCCCGTTCAAGCATTACCACGATCTATAATGTAGACAGTCTCCTATAATCCTATGCTCCAGAAAGAGCTATCATAGTTAACAGTTTCCTGTCCATGTTTCATTAAGACTCAGACCTACTTATATTTTTTAGGTGTATTTCCATAGTTCTTTTCAATCAGATTTCTTAGCTACTCTTTCTGAACAGTAATGATTTAAAGTCAAGTTAAACCAGCTTCTAAGCTCTGTCCCCCTCTCACTTCCACCTGCCTGCATTTCTGCTTGAGCCCTGATAGCCAGCAAGCAGTCTTGACTCATAGTTGTTTAAATAGTTCTTGTATTCTTGGTCCCAGTCACTTTTCTAGTTAATTTATATTGCTTTGTAGGTAAGTTTCAGTATGATTCTTTTGTTTGACACATTCAGAAATCCTAGTTATAGGAATTCAGAAATTCTTTAAGGTGAAAAGCAAAACAGGAGAGAAAAAAATGGGATCAGATATTGAAAGGTAAGGAAATTAAGACATTTGAGTAGTTCTGCTATTAACTTACTGTATGACCTTGGATAAACTATGTGAGGAGGTTCGCCTACATTAGTGGAGCTGTTTGCAAGTGTTCTTTTTTAATTGAGCATATTTCTAATTAGAGTTTTAATTTAGTATATAAATATTAGAAAATACAATTTTTTTTAATGAAAATTATCAATACCCAAAGTTAACCACCATCAGGAAATTTTAAAACTTTTTCACCAAAGCTTTGTCCTTGTTGAAATAATTCTTAATCAGAGCAGTGGGGTGGTACACTACCTTCTTAAAAAGAAGCCTGTCTGCCTGTCTCCATCTTACTGACTGAAGTGAAGGTAAGTCAGGATTAAATCAGTGGATTAAATTTATTATAATAATTTTTTTTAATTTGAAATAAACATAGAAAAGTTACAAATACAGTACCAGATAACTTGTTATTTTCTGAACCATTTGAGAGTAAGTTTCCAACCTGATGGTGCTTCCACAAAGACTTTAGTGTGTATTTTCTATAAACAAGGACATTCTCCTATACAACGAATACAACCATTCAAAATTGGGAAATTAACACTGATTCATAATTGCTGTCTAATCCTCAGGTCCCATTTGAGCTTCACTAATTGTCCAGATACTTTTTATAACCAGAGGATCTGGTCCCTAGTTATATGTCTCATTTAATTGTCATCTCTCTTTAGTCTTCTTCAGTGCTCGACAGTTAGTTGATCAGTCTTTGTTTGACTTTCATGACCTTGACACTTTAAAGATTATAGACAAGTTATTCTGTAGTATGTCCTTAATTCAGACTTTTATGATGCTTCCTCATTATTAGATTCAGTTTATGTACCTTTGGTAGGAAATGATGCTGCCTTTTTTGGGTTTTTTTCACTTAATCCTATCAGTTGGCACTTGATCTCAATTTGTCCCATAACTAATGTTCATTTTGATCCCTTAATGGAGGTGGTGTCTGTCAGACTTTTCAGTTGTAAAAGTTATTTTTCCCCCTTTGTAATTAATAAGTATCTTGTGAGGTAGATATAAGAAACTGTGTGAATATCCCATTCTTCATCAAACTTTCCATTTATTCATTTGGTTTTTTTTTTTGTATGGAGTCATTGTTTCCTGTTTCACTTAATGGATTATAATCCATTACTATCATTATTTATTATGATAAAAATCATTGAAAGTTTGGCCAGAAGGAACCCCTTAAATCTTGCTTCTGTGCCTTGTCTTTTGACATATCCCTTTCATTCTTTGAGCACTTCCTTGTTTCTGGTACAAGAGGATCTAAGCTCATCTTGTACATTCCCTGTCCTATCCCTGGAATCAGCTTCTTCTCCATGGAGCGCTGGTTCCTTTTCCTTTAGTGGATCTGTACACTAGTGTGCTCTTTGCTACTGGAGTGTTAATAGTATTGTTCCTGGATCCTCTTTCATTAATTTTCAAAAATAATTGCCCATTAACACTTCATATATATCTTTTGCCCTGTTCTCTCCTCCTTCCAGAACTCCAGTTACATGTAAATTAGACCATTGATGGTGTCCCATAGATCTTAGATACTCTCTTCTGATTTTTCACCCACTCTTTTTTTCTTTCTCTATTTCAGTTTGGTGATTTCTATCAATCTATTTTCATGTTCACTGATTCTATCCTTAGATATGCCCAGTTTGATGATAAGTATAATAAAAAATTCTTAAATCTGATACCTTAAAAAAATTGTAACATTTATATTTGAATTGTTTTTTATAGTTTCCATCTCTTTGCTGAAATTCTCTATCTGTTCATGGATGTCTATCTGTTTCACTCGACTGCTTCCACATAAATATAATAACCATATTTAAAGTTCCTCTCTGATCAAACATTAGCTTATCTCAGAGTCTGGTTCTTGTGAATATTTTCTTTCCTGACTATGGGTTGGGTTTTTTTCACTTTTTTGGTGTCTTGAACTTTTATATTGAATGGTAGTATGTTAGTTCCCAGTATTGTCATGAACTGGTCTGGATTTTAATTCTGTTCTGTACCCAAGGCTACAAATTCCTCCAAGCCAGAGGGCTCTCAGTTTTTCTGCTCCACCCTCAGGCTGTCAACTGCTTCTGCACATGCTTGCCACAGGGGGGCTCTCTCTTCAAGTGCATGTCCCCCCTGCAGCAGAAGACTGCTGCTCCTTGTTTTCTGGAGCTAGGCTCATAGTGAGAGCAATTGGGGTTCTTAAAGTTTTCTGGTCCAATCTCAGTCTTAGGCCGGCCTCTGTGAAGACAGGACTTTTTCAGTGTTCCCGCCACTCCTGTCTTTAACAGCCAAATTTTTCTTTGTATCTGTGGTAAATCTATAATCAAATACCACTGTCCTTCAAAGTCAGATTCCCTGGAGATTATCAGTCCCTTTGCCGGATCCCCACATTGGGAAGTCTGGTGTGGCACCTAAAATCTTTATGACAGTGTCAGAACTTCTTGGTATTATTGTTCTCCAGTTTGTGGGTCGCCCACCTGGTGGGTATGGGATTTGATTTTAATGTGATTGCACCCGTCCTACCGTCTCGTTGTGGCTTCTCCTTTGTCCTTGGCCATGGGGTATCTTTTTTTGGTGGGTTCCAATGTTCTCCTGTGGTAGGTCTTGAGCAGACATATTTTCCTGTCCCTCCTGGAGAATCAGTGGATTTTTACTTTCTATCAGTGTAGGGTCCTGGGCCCAAGAGGGTTTTCAGCTGCTTTCCAAGGAGCAGAGCGTTTTTGCTTCTGCCCTCCCCCAGAAGCAATGGGTCTTTGTCTTGTCCCTCATGGCAGGCATAATTCCTGCTCTTCTTGCTACAGTTTAGGACTTTTGCTTCCTCTGAGAGAAGACTGGGAAAGTGCCCAGATTTCATGCTTTTCATTGAGCACAGGCACTCAGCTCCCTGCCCCCAGTCTCTTTTGTGAGCTCTGGTTGGAAGCCCCTAGAAAAGAGCTTTCATGTGAGTATGAAATCTCACTGTGGCTCAGGCCACCAGATGTTCCAAACTGACATATTGATACTTTCCCACACTCAGTCTTTACTAATTCATTAAAATTGTAGTTAGTTTTTTCTTACTCTGTTGTATGACAGCCACCTCTTCCTCCTGCACTCTGACAAGGATGAAACTGTGTTCCCTCTCTCCCTAAATGGATTTGCCGCTCTCTGTCCCTGGTTGCCTTATGAGCTCGGCTCTTTGATAGGCTCAAGAAAAGTTACGGTTTTGTAGATTATGCAGCTTTTTCTTGTTTTTACAGTGGAAGCGTCTCTTTCGGCTTTCTACATCCTAAAGAGAAGCAGAATTATGAACTGGTGGTTTTTAAAAAGATGTGTGGCTCTGAAATCCTTGGTTTAATTGAATCTTATAGAGAGGACCAATAGGTTAAATGAGTAAAAGCATACAGCTCAGTGGGAACCTTCCTCATGCCTACCCTCAACCCTTGCCCCATTCTCAAAGTGCTGAAGTTTCTGTAAAACACAAGTTGAAAATAACACTGGTGTTAGTTATTCCTAATGTACTTTCTCATTGTCAAATATATAAACTTAATTCCTTGATCAGCTGTTTGGCCCGTGCTTGCTCATCTCCTGCTCTTTCTTTAATACAGGTGCTTATGGAAACTCTGGGAGCTCTGGGAGCACAGTGCCGATGGGCTGCCTGCAACATCTATTCCACCCTCAACGAAGTGGCTGCTGCTCTAGCAGAAAGTGGTGAGACCTTTCGCACGTTCTCTTTGTCTCTGACTAAAGGTTCCCAAAAGTTCCATTGTTTTGATGTAAATCTATAAGGAAAGTTGGCATTTAAAGTTGTCTTGGAAGAAATATTCTTTTTTTCTAAATGAAGTAGAGTTGGTTTACAATATTGTATTAGTTTCAGGTATACAGTAAAGTGTGTGTACACACATATGCACACCTATATATTCTTTTTTCAGTTCTTTTTCACTATAGGTTATTATGAGACATTGAATGTATTTTCTTATGCTATATAGTAAATCCTTGTTGTTTATCTAATATATATATATATATATATATATGGTAGTATGTATCTGTTAATCCCAAACTCCTAATTTGTCTGTCTTGCACCTTCCCCTTTGGTAGCCGTAAGTTGTGTTCTATGTCTGTCTTTCCATTTTGTAGATAAGTTCATGTATACTGTTTTTCAGATTCCACATATAAGTGATATAATTTAATATTTGTCTTTCTCTGACTTAACTTAGTATGATAATCTCAAGGTCCATCCATGTTGCTGCAAATGGCATTATTTCATTCTTTTTTCAAGGCTCAGCAATATTCTATTATATATATATATATATATATATATACATACATATATATATATATATATACCACATCTTTATCCATTCATCTGTTGATGAACACTTAGGTTGTTTCCATATTTTGGTGGGTCCCTATTCTTGATGAGGTTTCTCTCTTTCTGAACTTCTTTTTGTTAAATATAATCAAGGTAACTGTGTTGCTTTACAGTCACAAATATCTTCTTATGTCTAATATTCCATTATTAGTTAATGCTTTGCCTTGCCTTACTAATATTAGAGCACCAGTGAACACTGTTCACTGTCTAAGGTCACATGGGGCTTCCCTGGTGGCTCAGCTGGTAAAGTATCTGCCTGCAATGCAGGAGACCTGGGTTTGATCCCTGGGTTGGGAAGATCCCCTGAAGAAAGGAACAGCTACCCATTCCAGTATTCTGGCCTGGAGAATTCCATGGACTGTATAGGCCATGGGTTGCAAAGACTTGGACACAGCTGAGCGACTTTCACTTTCAAGGTCATATGGATTAGAAAAGAAAATGCTTCAGATATAATTTTGTGGTCCTACTGGTTTTTCAGCAGTGTGCTCTGATTTAATGTTTGGTGCTTCTGCTTTAGCACTAAACAGGACCTGACCTGGCAGGCTAATATTTGAACACAACAGCCACTGACACTTGAAGGACAAAAGAAACAGAGAGGGCTTGCGGCGGCCCCGACTCCACATCTGGGAGTGGAGAGGAGAGCAGAAGTGACGTTGGTCTGGCTGGAGCCCTTGGGTGAATTTGTTAGGCGAGGCGAGAGAGTGATGTTTTCCAGACTCGGTGCAGTGCCCGCTACCCCGGGACCCCTTTAAGCAGCAGAGAAGCACGAGGATAATGGAAACTAAGAATAGCAGAACCCTTAAAGGATAATAGTTTCCAGTACACTGTCCCTCACGATGACTCCTTAAGTGGCTCATCATCTGCTTCGTGAACCAGTGAGTGATTTTCTAGCATCCTTCCGAAAATCTACCTACTGGATGAAGATGAGAAGGATCAAGTCAGCTGCTGCTTCCCATGTAGAAGGGTCAGATGGAGTATCAACCAAAGGAAAAAGTAAACCCAGGCAGGACGAAGATGAAGACCATCAGAGAATTTCCTCAGAAGAAGCATAAGCTTTGCTTTATGGGAGGAAGCAGCAACCTAAAGCTCAGCCTTAATCCCAAAGCCCAGACTTGCTGTATTCGGAAGGAACCATCAGCTTATGCAGCAGGCAGTTTAGAGGAGCAGTGGTACTTAGAAATTGTGGATAAAGGCAGTGTCTCCTGTCCTGCCTGCCAGGTAGTGGGGAGAAAGACCACAGACAGCTTAAAGAAACACATGGAAACTGCAAACAGGAAATGTTTACTTATCATCATTGTTGGAAACAGCTTCATTCACTAGCAGGGATGAAGTATCATGTCATGGCAAATCATAATAGTTTCCCCATTTTAAAGGCTGGAGATGAAATAGATGAGCCAAGTGAGAGGGAACGTCTCTGAACAGTTCTCAAGAAACCGGGAAAGCTGAGATGCATACATGAGAGTTGCTCTAGTAGCTCCACCAGCATCATGGGATATCTATACCATGTGAGAAAATGTGGCAAAAGGTCTGCTGAGCTGGAGAAGATGACCCTGAAATGTCACCACTGTGGAGAGCCCTGTAGATTGAAGACTGAATTCGTATATCACCTGAGGTCAGAGCATAGTCCTATATCCTTCTTTCCAGAGTCAGGACAGCCAGAGTGTTTGAAGGACATGACTCTTGGAGTCAAAGAGTGGAGGCCGAGTTCAGAGGCAGATAGCTGTATACCACCTGCAGGAACTGGCTTCTGCTGAACTGGCCAAGGAATGGCCTAAGAGAAAGGTGCTTCAGGATCTGGTAACTGATAATCGGAAGTTAAAATATACTCATCCTGGGCTACCGACCTTCAGCCAAGAAGTACTACACAAATAGAAATCAGATATCAAAAAATATCATCGCATTCAGTGTCCTAACCAGGGTTGTGAGGCTGTCTACAGTAGTGTATCTGGTCTTAAAGCTCCCCTGGGCTCTTGTACATTGGGAATGCTTGTGGCTGGAAAATACAAGTGTCTTCTCCGTCAGAAAGAATTTGTGTCAGAGAGTGGTGTTGGGTATCACATTGACTGTCCACTCTGAGGATTGGTTTGTTGTCAACCCAACAACAACTGAAAGCTTTGAGAAGCTGGTGAAGATAAAACAGCGACAGCAAGAAGAAGAAAAGCAGAGGCGGTAGCCCAGGAGCCGATGGTTTCTAAGGCAGCAGCAGCCCGGCATTGAGCTTCCTGAGACAGAGCCGAGTCTTAGAGTGGGGAAGGATCACAGCAGGAATCATGAGGACCTGCTAGTGGCGACATCCTGTAGAGATGTACATACTCTAGAGAAGCAAAGCAGGAGCCAGTGCCAACACAGTTCCAGAAAGTCAAGTCCCCAAAGATGAGTCATAAATGAGGAAAGAAATAGGCAGTCAGTGTGAAAGCACTCCTGGGAGAGTGGATGGAAGGCTGTTGTCACAGGGACCTGTGTGGAGAGGCCTGAGTCACGGGAGCCGAGTGAAGAGAAATTTACTATTTCAGCTGTTTGTGTAAGTCTGTAACACTCTCAGGTCCTTCCTCCAGTATAAATTTCACTGTTTCTTCTACTCATTCTTGTGAACCCTTCATCACCCCCACCCCCATCTCCTTTTTGATAGATTTTACTGATATTCTCATTGGAGTCCCCCTATTTTCTCTCATTGTGCTCAAAGAGCTCCCCCTTAAGGTCTACTTGCCCTGTACAAGACTAAGAAACCTGTTCGATTAACCTTTCTATGCTGGGGTATAGAATGTTCTTGGATGTGCCATTGATTCCGTAGTTACTCTGTCATCTATCTTATAAAATGATTCCAAACTAACTTTTTTTTCCCACTTTTCCAGTTGAGATTTATTCCAGAATGGTTTTACAAAGCTGACTTTAAGCCTAGTACATCTCCACTTGTGAACAGCTCCATCCCTCAGCCCACAGACCAAAGAACCTAAGCAACTGCTCAGCTTTAAGTGTGGTATCAGCTAGGCTTTTAGTAGTGTTAGTCACTCAGTCCTGTCTGACTCTTTGTGACCCCATGGACTGTAGTCTGCCAGGCTCCTCTGTCCATGGGATTCTCCAGGCAAGAATACTGGAGTATTCCCTTCTCCAAAAACTAACTTTTTAAAACCATACCGATTGATGATTTTGTATTTGTGATATAACAAGCCTAGAACCTAGAACTGTTGTCACTCCTTTAATAAGATTCCCCTGTCTGTCTGGGTGAGAGAATTTATGGAAGCTATTGTCTCATTATGGTTTTAGGATTAAAAGTGAGAAAATACTTAGAATAATAAAGCTAGACCCGCTGGACACAAGTTTTCCTGGGAAATACTTTGTCCCAGATGGCAGTAAGTAACTAGACCCACAGGCATGTTATTCAGCCTTAGGAGAAATATGTCTCACATAAAATGACTGGAAAGAAGAAAGCAACACAAATAAATACCACCTCAGATCAACTTTCCTGCAATTAATCTTGTTCCTGCAGTTTTGAGGATTGAGAAGTAATACCCTTTTGCCTCTGATATTTGCCACAGAACCCTAATATTGCTGGTACTACCATCAAGATTGGTAGCCAAGGTGCACATTCCTTCTCCCCTGGACTGGACTTGACCTGACCGTTAGTCTGCACTCTGTTAAGTCCTCGTATCTCCCTTTAGCCAAGGTCTGTCTCTGCATTTTCTGAGAATGTTGTCCTCTACCCTCTTTTTTAGACATTGTGTTCTGTCTTCTTTATAACCTGACACTTTGACACCAGGTGTAGATACTTATCTGGAGTTGGAAAGAAAAGTTCTTTTTCTGAACCTCATGCCTAGCCGATAGTATCTGTTAGGCTGTTTCTCCTTCAGGATGGCTTTTCCTAGAGCATTTATTAGAGCAGCTCTGTTGTTGTATTTCTGAATTCTCTTCCCCTTTTCCATAAAAATTGGTCTTCTATATTATTGCCATTTTTTGTGGCTTACACCACATTAAAAGCCAGAGACCCTTAACCCTGATGTGGACCAATACTGCCTTTTCAAAATCTAAAAGGCTATTACCACTATTAACTGTTCTCTGTGCTCCTCCATATAGCCTTAAAATGTGGGCTTTTGTGAAGACCACTTTGAGACACAGGAGCGTTGAAACCTGGTTGGGATACTGCCAGAACAGGTAGTTTTGAAACAAAGGAAGGATGTGGTCTGTCCACTCGACATTGTCATTGGCAGTTGCTCCCTTAAAGCCCTTTCCATTCATGAGGATTGTCAGGGAGGAAAATGGAGAAGCTCTGTTACTTTCTGGTGAGTAAGATTTAGGGAATGTTTGGCAATGGCGAGAAAAATAAATGACTGTGTTAGAAAAAAAGAAATAGAGAAATTTGGACTTTGCCGGTTTCTTGCGCTCCCTCTCTGATAGCACAACACAGATCAGGGTACAAAAAATTTGCTTCAGAGCTCTTGAGAAATTCTGGGAAAGTTCTGTAGTGCATGTATATCTCTCCTTTTGCAAACGCTGTCAACATTTCATTTGTTCTTTCATTTACATTCATTGATTTGTAAAATTTTTATTAATGTATAAATTATGTATAGAAAGTACGCATATATAAATATGTAGTTCAATTAATTGTACATATACATTCATTTCTTTTTTTTTTTTCAACAAATGCTTATTGACTGACTCTAAGGGCAAATAAGAGAGTCTTTGCACTCAGAACATTAAATTGTAGTTAAGGAGAAAAGACACATATACAAACAATGATAATACAAGGACACATATGATAATGCCACAACAGATCATAACCCACATTCAGTGTACCAGCAAGGGGCTAATAAAAGATCAGAGTCCATGAGTGATCACTTACAGCTGAGTTAATAAGGCTTCGTTAGGAACATGACACTTAACTGGCCAGTGAAGTGTAGCAGCATTTGAACAGAGGGAGAAGAGTGTAAGAGTTTTCCTGATGAAGAAGGTGGAATGACTAAGGTAGAGAAGCAAAAAAAGATCAAAATGTAGTTGGGAAATGGTGGGGATTCTAGTTGGACTAGATGAAGAAGTATATATTTCTAGTTTCCTCTTTTTTGCCTTTAGTCATATTTGTAGCATCCATCATACTCTTGGCCCTTTTGTTTGTCCTCTTTGGTCTAACAAGAATAAAATGACTACCAAAGATGAAGGAATGGATAAAGGGGCTGAAGACAATATTTAATCAGTGAAGAATGTCAGCCTAAGACGTACAGCAGAACAAGTTTGGAACTAGGAAACACTAGCATCTCATCTTCTTGCCAAAACTGAGGGTCAGCCCTTTTTTCAGGCTTTAATGGTTTCTCTTTGTTCTTTTTTCTCAGGATTTCCTGTGTTTGCCTGGAAAGGAGAGTCAGAAGATGACTTCTGGTGGTGCATTGATAGATGTGTGAATGTGGAGGGCTGGCAGCCAAACATGGTGTGTTAGATTTCTGTTAGCACAGTTCATTGGGACCTGGGGGTACAGGGAGGGAAGATGTGGTCTGGGAGAGGGTTTCCCAACAGGAAGGAAGGAAGGAAGGAAAATGTTTCCTTTTTCATCTGATGTACTTGGGCTTCCAGCAGAACTAGATGCTTATGCTTAGGACATCCCGAGAATATTAAACCTCTTTATAGCCTCAAAGTGCTTATAATTGTCAGTGTTGATCTTAGAAGTGCTCATATTCATCAGCAACTTTAAAATACTGCTCCGGGTTCACACATGACTGGTTAAAAAGTAAGATGAATGAGTTACTATCCCCTAACACTGCTCACCAGCACTTCCCCCAACACACACAGCTCTTGTGGTACATAGCTTTCTCTCTAGAATCACATGCTAAATTTATAGTAAACCTGAAGGGATTCCAAGTTCAAATTTCTTCTTTATTCATTTCTCCCCTTAGGAAGTTGGGGCTTTTAATTTTTGCTTAGTTTTTATTTTTGTTTAACTTTTTTTTTAAGTGCTTGAATGCTGATAGCATATTAGATTCATAAGGGAAGCGCAGAGCTGCACAAGTACGATGCACTCCTACTTTGCAAACCTTTCTGGATAGGAGTGAGAGGAGAAATTAAGGAAATCAACTAAAAACAAGAATCCTTGAAGCTCTGGTCCAACTATTACTTGCCCTAAAGACTGCAGAGCAGGCTTCACCTGGGAGACAGAGGGAGAAGCAGCCTGTTTTTCTAGATTCTGTGATCCAGGTCACAGTGCACCAAGGGTTGATTTGAGGAAATCTGGATTAAAACCTTTGTATCCTCAAAGGGAGGGAGGAGTTGGCTGCACCATGAGTCAGCTCATTCCATCAGAGTTTAACAGTGCCAGAACGGAGTGTGACTGACAGAGGTTCTACTGGGAATAAAACATTAATTGTATAGTCATGATCATAGGGAGGACAGGGTGTTGTACATAGCAAGCGTTTATAGACTGTAGATCAGCACAAACTTTCTGGAAAGGTTGACAAAGTGAGTAAGACAAGGATAAGAACTGTGACCCCAGAAAACAGTACCCACCATCTCTTTTGGATCCTGTAAAGATCTAGTACTTTTACTTGCTCGCCAACCTCAGGAAGATACCTGGGTGACAAGAATTTTCTGCAGTAGAATGACAGGCTAAGAATTATAGGCTCTATTCATTAAATAAATATTAGGGATAGCAACCACCTGCCTGTATTTGAAATCTTTGTTAAAAGGAAAAAGTGGATGAGAATAGTTATTCTAAGATACAGTCTTTCCTGTATAGCATATTTTGTATGCTAGGGATCAGAGGCTGCAAGGAAAAACTCCTTGAGGGATTTCATACATGTAAAAAGGGAGAGAGAAATGCAGAGGACCCTTTCTGTCCATTAGGGACTCTGTTCTGAGGGTTTCTACCACGAGAAAAACAGAGCACTGACTTTACAGTATGGAGCAAGTGTAAGAGTGAGTCCAGCCTTGGATCTCTGCTCTCAAATAAGATTTGGTGGTATCAGAGAAAATAGATCAACAGTAGGAGCAAAATTGGGAATTCCCTGGCGGTCCAGTGGTTAGGACTCCATGTTCTCACTGCCAAGGGCCTGGGTTCAGTCCCTGGTCAGGGAACTAGGATTCCACAAGCTAAGTGGTGCAGCCCAAAACAAAACAAAAAAACAAGGGCAGAAGCAAAAAAGAGAGGTCAGGTATTAGACACAAGGTTGGAGATTGTGTATAGGCAGGGATCCAGGATGGCACCTTGACACTTGTAGTAGGGTTAACTGATGGAACTGCAGAAAGGGCATGTGCCAGCAGAGGGCAGCTCAGTCCTGTTGGTCTTTCTGGGAGAGTGGATGTGACAATTTGGAAAGTCCTGCCAGGCATTTCTGACAGCTAGGTAAAGGGCTGAAATGCCACAGCCTACTGCCTAATCGTATTCTAAACTGATCTTTCTTTAGCTTATTTATAATTCAGAAATTTTCCTCTGCTGATGAAAGCTCCAGTGGGCACAGCTTTGTGTTTGTCTTTAATCCCAACCTGAAATAGTGATGAGCTGTTCAGAGGCATGCTTGCACACCTACATGCTGCACAGTTCCCTAGTTATTTTTAATTTGGTTTATAGAGAGTGTGAGGTTGTGCTAGGCAAAACCCTACAGTGCTGCCTGAGCATTTTGGGTAGGAGAATGCCTGTACTTTGGGAGAAGTAAAGGATTAACAAATACAGTTTTATAAGCCATTGTTCTGGGAGAGAGACTAATTATCTGGTTTTACTAAGCTTTCACTGATTATATTCAAAGTCCTGAATTTAACTAATACAAATATGCTATTAGGTTTAAGTTTTCTGACTATCTACAGTACAGTCAAGAGCTAGTGGTCTAGATAATCACTTAAGCTATTACTCCATATGAAAATCCTCATTGCATGGCTATATAGTTTGATCCTAGTAGGTATGTCATTTGGGAAGTTCACTTGGCTGTGAGAATTACAGTTGACCTTTCATCTCACTACCGTTTTCTTCTGTATAATGACCAATGTAAATTCCTTTGTATAACCATTTACAAAATTTTAAATATGACATTATTGATGCTTATTTTTCCAGATCTTGGATGATGGAGGGGATCTTACTCATTGGATTTATAAGAAGTATCCCAACATGTTTAAGAAAATCAAGGGCATAGTGGAGGAGAGTGTTACCGGTGTCCATAGGTAAGATTTGACATAGGCATGCTGGCTTTATGCAGCCTGGACATATGTTCATGTAATCACATACTTACAGAATTGTTGTTGCTGTTTATTTGCTAAGTCATGTTCAACTTTTTGCAGGTCCATGGATGGTAGCCCACCAGGCTTCTCTGTCCATGGGGTTTTCCCAGGAAGAATAGTGGAATGGGTTGCCGTTTCCTTCTCCAGGGGATCTTCCCGACCCAGGGATCAAACCCAAGTCTTCTGCATTGGCAGGTGGATTCTTTTGCACTGAGCCACCAGGGAAGTCCACTTATAGACTACATTATATTAAAAATTAAAATGATGCTCTGAAATGATGAGATCCAAATCTGCATACTTGTGTTTTAAATTAACAACACAAATAACAAACTTAAAATAATGAGTGGATAGGGGAACAAGTGTGGGCCTCATGTTTTCTAGCATTGTAATACAGTGATTGCTTGTCTTTTTTGGACAAATTCACTTATTGAACTTCTTCATTGAACCAATAACTGCTCTAAAAACCATGCTAGGGATTTCGCAGTGGGGAAAAAAATCCTGGTCCCTCAGAGAGCTTACATTCATACATAGAGAGCAAGTATTTAGGGTTCTGTTTCTCAAATGAGTCTTAATTCCCTAAATACAATTGTAACCATTTCTGTTTCCTATTATTTACCCAGAAAGAGCTAAAGTATGAAAGTTTTGGGGAAATAAATTCTGAATCAGCTACTAACACTGCTTCATTATATTGTGATCTTTTTGAATGTATAAAACTATGAATCGTCCCAAATTTTCAAACTTCTAGAAAGGGGTGAGTTTTGAATAAAACATCTGGTTCTAATTTTTAGTTGACTGAATTAAAAAAAAAATAACCCTTATATATAGATATATGGACTTCCCAGGTGGTGCTAGTGGTAAAGAACCCACCCACCAATGCAGGAGATTTAAGAGGCGTGGATTTGATCCCTGGGTGAGGAAGATCCTCTGGAGAACAGAATGGCAATCCACTCCAGTATTCTTGCCTGGAGAATCCCATGGACAGAAGAACCTGGTGGGCTACAGTCCACAGGGTTGCATAGAGTCAGACATGACTGAAGCGACTTAGTATGCATGTAGATATATATATTTATAGGTGTGTATACTGAAATTATAAGATTGAGACTATTTGAAAGTTAAAATTGTTGCTTTAGAGTAGTGGGGATTAAAACAGTACTTAAAAGTTTCTCTTATAATTAAAAAGAGAAATAAAATTAATAAGCAATTTAAAGTTTTACATTTTAATCCTTAAAATTTAGAGGTGGGTCAAAGATTTTCCCCATGTGCCTTTTGATTAAGATCTTTATTTCTAAGCTGTATATAGACTCTGGAAAAAGTATTCTCTGTTTCTGTATATACACTGTATAGGATGAAACTAGTTGTGTCTCAGACTCTCATGCCTACTCAATTAACTTACTTGTAAAATTTGATATGAAGCTGATGGATTAGAATATCTCATTATTTTATGTTCTTTTTTATTTCCTTTATCCTTAGGCTGTACCAGCTATCCAAAGCTGGGAAGCTGTGTGTTCCAGCCATGAATGTCAATGACTCAGTCACAAAACAGAAATTTGACAACCTCTACTGTTGCCGTGAATCAATTCTTGATGGGTAATAGATTGTTATCTTTGGCGTGAACGTCAGTTGTTGAATTGAGGTTCTAAATTTTTTGGTTTTGGTTGTTTCTGGAAATGATTTGTGTAGCACCTCTAAGCTGTATACAGACTCTGAAAATGTATTCTTTGTTTCTATGTATATACCTTATAGGATGAAACTAGTTGTATCTCAGACACAGTATTTTATAACCCATATCATACTCAATATTTTATAACCCAAATATACCTTTGCTATCACTGTTACATCATATTCAGTATTTTATGACATAGTTACCATTGCTATCACTATTGCAAGTGAATCTATTTTACTTAAAAAATCAGACCAGCTCCTGTCTATTGGTGACAGAGTTTTTACTTTGTCATCCTATCAGGCCTGGAAGTAACTACAGTCAGTATAAGTAAGTATCTTTGGTGGTTTAGGAAAAGGTTCCTGGTGTTTCTTTTCCAGGTCATGTTGTCATGACTTAAGTTACAACCATCATAACAATTCTTTGACCATGTGGAAAATCGTGGTGAGCAAAGGGTCATTTCCCAGAGGCATTTGTAGTTTTTCAAATCTGTGAGGACTACAAGTCTGAAAAAATCTACTTAGATATAATATACCAAAAACTGTATTCTTCCAGAACCCAGTTGCTGTCTACACTTGTGTCCTGACATTTCTTCTTTCTTGCTAAGATGACTCAATAATTCCCTGTATGAGAGCATTAAGTTGGTTTAGAATATTCCCAAACCAAATGGTTTCCATCATATATAGGTTAATGGAAAAGTGAAGAAAGGGCGGCCTGTGGGCCACATTACTAGTCTGAACGTCAGGCAGTTTGGAACACCACAGGCACTAGTGATTTCCTTGTTGGTGCTGAGCCAGTCCAGGACCATTCTAAGCCATGACTTTTGAATATGGTTGTCACCAAGCCAGAGTTACCCTCATCACTCAACAGAAATTGCCTCTGCACTTAATTGATAGTTACTGAGTCTCATCGGGGTTCATAGAGTTATTCTAGTTCCTAGTGAGTGGAGTTGTCAAGTCATTAAAAAGATAGATTTCTACTTTCCCTTGGGGGATTTTTAGACTCTTTTCAACAGGAGAGGTTAACCAGATAGATGAGTAGAAAGACCCATAGATATTTGTCAGAACTGTCTCAGAATGGCAGGTTTTAGTTGAAAAGTTTCTTCTGCCTAGCCAGGGCTTCCTAGAGAAGGGAGATCAACCAGACCTAAAGAGAAACCAGAAACTACTCCTACAACTTCTTCCAAGAGAGCCTGAAAACATTAAGGACCTTTATTCTAGCCTCATAGAGACTCAGAGACAAAGAAGTAGAACACATCTGAAAAGGACTCAGCCCGGAAAAAGTGCTTATGCAGTCAATGTTGGCATGTTTCATGGCTCTTCTCCACCTTGTTGCCTGTTACCCTACCTGAATTAATGTGGGACCTATTGGCCATTCTGATATTATTAAATATAGGACTCATTTATCAGCATTATATTTTATGTATCTCATTCAGTAAGCTAGAAAGTTTACATTAAGCCAGAGCTTTGTCACCTCCTAAATAAAATTACATTATTTTTATTTACTTTTTAATCTTTATTTCCAAATATTATATATTCTAAATGTTATATAATAAATATATATTGCTTTTATGTTTAAAAGTTACTTTGTGGTCTATAGCTTCTTCCCTTTTGCACCACTTCCAGGACAAGGGAAAAAAAAGAAAAAACCCTCACATGTAGATGGAACTGATTGGATAGCATGGAGTAAGAAAATGCATATTTTATTGAACTTTTCTTTATAGTCATTAAATAGTTTCTTTAGAATGGAAACCAGGCTTACTTTCAACATTCAAAACAAAAACCCAAACCAAAAAAAAAAAAAACCCACCATGAAAACAAAGGGACTGAATCTAATCTTAAGGGAGAAACTAGAGATTTTTCTGATTCAATTTTTCTTCCCCCATAGACTTAAAAGAACAACAGACATGATGTTTGGTGGGAAGCAGGTGGTGGTCTGTGGCTATGGAGAGGTAAGGTTTAATCTTTCAGTTATTGGGAATTTAAAATGTATTTTGCGGAAATATACTAGAATTTTTCATTTCTGTAGACATCAAACTACATTCATTTACCATTTTAAATGGGAAAAAAGTAATTTCAGAAGCCCTCTAGTTAAAGTACAATCTTGCTTTTTCCCTTTGCATTTTTGCTATTTTTTCCTTAAGTTGATTTTCTGACTGTTCCAGTGTGCTGTTTGCGATGTTCTTTTAGCTTGTGTTTTGATTATAAATCGTGAGTGTGGGTGTACTTGTGCACATGCATGTGCTAAGCAGGGCTGAGGAGTTTGTTTATGAAATGCATTCATTTATTTTTTTTCCTATTGTCCCCCAACCATGAATCTATTCAGTGAAATTTCCTTTGGGGGCGGAAAGGGGGGTACACTTCACCAGAAGCTTTGAGGAGCTGTTTTCTTCGTGACTTTCCTTATCACGAGTTCTTTCTCCTCTCTCCAGGTCGGGAAGGGGTGCTGTGCTGCCTTGAAAGCTATGGGCTCCATTGTGTACGTGACTGAGATCGACCCCATCTGCGCTCTTCAAGCCTGGTAAGCATGCATAAGGAGATCTGCTTTTTCCTTTGCAGCACTGTCTAACATGTGATCTTGTCACTGCCTCCAAAGAATGGCCTAGTTAACGCAACATTTTCTCTTGGAGGGGCCTGGATCCTGAGAGGCTGATATTAACTGTAAGCACCCATCTTTCAAAGTTCTAGGAGCTCTGCTCTGGGAGAACAGAGACTATCAGGGAAGCTAGAATTTGGAACTCCTGTGGAAGCAATAACAGGGGACGCCTTGAGTCAAAAAACAGGTAGCCCCTTCCCAGCTCCACATGCCATCCCTCTCCCTTTGAAAACAATGATCAAAAAAGAAATAGGCTGGCATCAGATCCTTTCCAAAGTGATGCACCCAAATGAGCACTTCTGTCACACGCCTCCCCCAGATGCATCACCTCAGTGTGATCAGGAAGAAATGTCAGACAAATCAAGTGAAGGGTAAAATCTACTAACTCTGATTGAAGGATACATAGGAGTTGTTTGTACTGTGCTTATAATTCTTAAGCTTGAAATGATTCCAAAGTTAAAATTAAAAAAATAGTTCCTCTCTCATCTGTAAATTGTATGTAATCTTATCTACCTCAATTATGAAAGTTCAGAAAATAATTCTATAATTTTTACATATGATAATGCTTCCGGTGGCTCAGATGGTAAAGAATCTGCCTGCAGTGCAGGAGACCCAGGTTCAATCCCTGGGTCGAGAAGATCCCCTGGAGAAGGAAATGGCTACCCACTCCAGTATTCTTACTTGGAGAATCCTATGGACCAGAGGAGCCTGGTGGGCTACAGTCCATGGTGTCACAAAGAGTCGAACATGACTAAATGACTAACACATACATTATATAATAAATATATAACTGTGCAAAGTGTAGAGGGGCTGTCACATAATAAATGCCCACTAAGTGGTAACTTATTAAAATTGTCTCCTGCCCCCCTCAGCAGGATAGAAATATTGGGTAAAATCTTACAAAAAAATGAAATGAACTTTTTGGCCAACTTAGCACACTGTCCCTGAAAACAACTGCACAGTCCGCATGTCTGTAGCCTGAATAACCCCCCAGTCTTTACCGTTAACCCGCCCGAGGAAGGTACCCACGATAGATGAGGTATGACATTTCCCCTAGCCTACCACTCCTCACATATGCTAGCCATCAACCCACAGTTTTGCCCAACAGAGTTGTTGACTTTGTCTAAGTCAAGGCTCCAGCACACAAGGGGAACTGTCACCATTCTAAACTTTCAGGGTTTATCAGAGAAACCTAAACATGCTTTAATACTGATTGAGATACTGATTCAAACTACCTTATAAACTTGAATTGAGCACTTATTCTGTGTTAGGTATTCTGCTCTGTGGTGAGGATGAATAGGATGAGTAGAAGAATGAAACAAATTCCTGCTTTCAGAAGCACACAGACAAGTAACCACCGTGCAGTGTAATAAGGGCAATGATAGAGATAAACAGCACATGCTTCTGTAGGGCCACAAAGAAGAAATATCTAACTAAAGAGCAGGAGATTTAAAAACTTCCAATTTAAAAAAAAAATGACCATTAAAAATAAATAAAAGAGCAAGGCAGGGCAGGGTAGAAAGAGGTGTCAATAGAGCTGAGTCTTGAAACTTGTTTTAAGTGACTTCTTAGTTTGAAAGTAAGTTCCAGGTACAGGGAACATTTTCAAGGGTCACCTAGGAAGGAAAGAGCATGACATGTTTATATTTAAGAAGCTAGAAGTATCTCAATGGAGCTGCCCACATATATCAACTCAAGTCTTCCTGTCTTATCCTGATACCAAGCAATCTCAATGAAGTATTAATATTTTAAGCAAACAAGTGACATGATCCAGACTGCATTTCAGGAAATCACTCTGCAAAATGAATTAGACATAAACTTAGAGGCAATGAGATTGGGCCAGAGTCTACCAGAGCAAGGAATAATACAATCTGAATGTCAGGCCTACTTGTATAGAGAAGAGGGAATAGATTGTTGTTAAGTCACTAAGTCATTTCTGACTCTTTGTGACCTCATGGACTAGGCTTCCCTGTCCTTCACTATCCCCTGGAGTTTGTTCAAACTCATGTGTATTGAGTCGGTATAGATTAAAGAGGTTTTAAGGAATTAAGGAAAAAGAATCAACTCAATTTGGTGACAGTTTTAACTAGGGAGAGGCAGTAGGCTGGGACATTATAGTTTGACTCTTAGAGTTGGGTGAACAGCAATGCTCTTGGTTAAGACAGAAAATATAGAAGAAGAGATAGATAGGGTTGGTAGAAAATACAGAAGAGACAGATAGGCTTGGTGGTGTGGGGAAGATAATAAGTTTGAGGTCCTTGTGGGACATGAGGAGGAGCTGCTGCTGCTGCTGCTAAGTCACTTCAGTCGTGTCCGACTCTGTGCGACCCCATAGATGTCAGCCCACCAGGCTCCCCCGTCTCTGGGATTCTCCAGGCAAGAACACTGGAGTGGGTTGCCATTTCCTTCTCCAGTGAGTGAAAGTGAAAAGTTAAAGTGAAGTTGCTTAGTCGTGTCCGACTCTTAGCGACCCCATGGACTACAGCCTACCAGGCTCCTCCATCCACGGGATTTTCCAGGCAAGAGTACTGGAGTGGGGTGCCATTGCCTTCTCCGGAGGAGGAGCTATCCAGTGGATAATTTGATCCATGGCTCTGACGCTTTGGAGAGATCTAAGCTAAAGATATCAATGTGAAAATAAGCCACCTGTGAGGCATCATTTGTATCCAAGGGGCAGGAGTGGATAAGTGCTGAAAGAAGAGAGGAAAAGAGCACCCCACAGAGTACCAACATTTAAGGATTGACTGAAATCAAGAAGGAGCAATCAGAAAAGTAGGAAAACCAAGAGAAAACAGCATCATGGACTCCAGGACAATAGAGTTTTAAGAAGGCAAATAATGTTTAATGTAACAGAGGAAATCAAGTAATATTAGAGTCTTAAGAAAAATTTGCTTTTGGCATCTTAGGAGATCATTGATGATCTTGGAGAGAGCAGTTTCAGTGGGGTACTGGGTTCAAGTAAAATGACACTTTCTAGAAATTGATTGGGGTTTCACAGTTAACCCTGTCTCTCTATTATCAGGAAGAATTAGGTCCCAGTGGTAGAAAGAACCTTTTATTTCTGTCCTATGTGAACTAAGGAAGCAGTTTGAATTTTTCACTGCTAAGAATAGTCCAGCCATATCAAAAAGTGATGTAGGTACCAAAGCAACTTGGATACTAGCTTTTGAGGTTATGTGGCAGAAGGTTTCCCAGCTGCCTATTTAGGTTAACTGATCATACTTTATTTCTACAGTATGGATGGATTTCGACTGGTGAAATTGAATGAGGTCATCCGACAAGTGGATATTGTTATTACCTGTACAGGTATGATTGTGACACATACAATGGGATGGCATTTGGGAACACTTGCATGGAACAAGTGAAAAATGACTGGAAATGCTCTAAACAAAACCAAACTCTGAAAGCCAGAGATAGTAGTCCACAAAACCAATCTTTTCTGTTCTTCTAACCTCTTTAGAGCTCTGACCAAAAGTGTACCATTAGGTCATCCCTAGAGGAAAGTTTCTCTCTAGCCCTTTTAACTGTTTTATATCTCTATCCATCCTCAGCTACCTAGCAGATGGCTACCAAAGAGTTTTATTTGGGAAGCCAGACCTTAAATTTGTACGTTTTAAAAATTTTTTTACTTCCAAAAGTGATGTGTATTTCTTTCTAGTCCTTATAACTAAAGCAAGGCTAGAGCAAAATTTCTCATGGTTGGAGAAAGTGGGCAAGGTAGCTGTGTTAATTTCCAAAGAGGTAGGTTTTGAGTTTTAGAGAGTAATGAGATACAGCTACTTTCCTTATACTGAGATACATACTATTATCTTTCCATTGGAATATTGCATTTCTTTTATAACTCTATTTTAAAGGATGAAAATCAGAATATTTAAGAATAAAACTATTATTTATAGCCTAAGGGAGAGCTGGGGGCAAAGAGGGACCATAAGAAACTGTTCTTGTTTCACATCAACTCCTCGATCTCTTTTCTTTGTAAGTAACTTTATTGACATGTAATTCATTTACCATACATTTCACCCACTGTAAGTGTACAATTCAATGTTTTCTAGCAAATTCACAGGGTCATACAACCATGAGAATCTAATTTTTTTATTGAGATGTATTTACATACCATAAAAATCACCTTTTAAAGTATACAGTTCGGTGATTTTTACTAAAGTTGTACAACATCTCATTATCTAATTCCACAACATTTTTTATCATCCCCAAAAGAAATCTTACATCATTAGCAGTCACTCCTCTTTCTACCCTCCACCTTTCCCAAGCCCTAGGCTACCATTAAATTTTGTGTCACTATAGATTTGCCTATTCTGGATATTTCATATAAACAATCATACAATATATTTTTCTTTTGTGACTGGCATTTTTTCCCTAGCATAATATTTTCATCTTTCATGCATGTTGTAGCATGTATCAGTGTTTCATTCCTTTTGATTGCTGGATAACATTCCATTTTAAGATTATATCACATTTCAGTGATGTTCATTCTTCAGTTGATGGACACTTGGGTTGTTTTTACTTTTTGGCTATTATGAACAATGCTGCTATGAACACTTTATGCAAGTTTGTTGTGAACATGTCTTTAGTTCTTTTGGATGTATACCTACAAGTGGATCATATGATAACTCTACTTTTAACATTTTGAGGAAATGCCAAACCTTCCAAAGTAACTACATTATTTTATATCCTGCCAACAATGCATGAGTTACAGTTTCTCCACATCCTTGTCAACACTTATTACTTTCTGATTTTTAGATTTTAGCCATCCTAGTATGTGTGAAGTGCTGTGTCATTGTGGTATTGATTTGCATCTTTGCATGTGCATGTCAACACATTTTTGTACATCTTTTGAAAATGTTTATTCAGATCCTTTACTCATTTTTAAAATGAGTTGTCTTTTGGACTTCCCCAGTGGTCCAGGGTTTAAGATTCTGTGCTTCCAATGCAGGGGAGCGCCCAATGCAGGCAGGGTTTGACCCTTGGTTGGAGAGCTAAGATCCTGCATGCCACATGCTGTGGCCAAAAACTTTTTTTAAAAAATGAGTTGTCATTTTATTTTTGAGTTGTAAGAGTTCTGTAGAAATTTTATTATTGATCTCTAAGAGTTTTTATCATATATATGATTTGCAAGTATTTTGTCCCTTTGTGTAGGTTGTCAATTCATTTTCTTATTGGTATCATTTGCAGCACATAGTTTTTAATTTCAATGTAGTCAGTTTATTTTTTCCTTTGGTTACTTGTGCTTTAGGTATTATTATCTAAGAAACCATTGTCTAACCCAGGTCACAAAGATTTATTCCCATGCTTTGCTTAGAGTTTTATAGTTTTAACTCTTAAATTTCAGCCTCTGACACATTTTAAGTTCAGTTTACATATGGTATGAGAAAGAGTTGAACTTCATTCCTTTTCATGTGGATATCTCTTCTGTTTTTAAGGTAATAAGAATGTGGTAACCAGAGAGCATTTAGATCGTATGAAGAATAGCTGCATCGTTTGTAACATGGGACATTCAAACACGGAGATTGACGTGGTAAGATCAAGTGACTCATCACTGGGGGCTTTTATTTTTTCTCTCTTTCCCAAGAAACATAAACTAGAAGAAGAAGAAGAAGCAGGGTCACCAGCCATCCTAAACATGACTGTACTGGCAGAGCTGTTCACAGTCTGTTCACTCACTAGCCTTTTGGCCTGTGAGTATGGATTCTACAAAGCTTCTTCCTCTCAACTTAATCATTTCAAATTATTGGTTTTCTACCTAAGCTTGATGCCTACTTGTACTGTAAGCCATTTCATCTTTGTGTTTAGGATTAAGAGCAAAAAAGGATATAATAAATGTGAATCAGTATGCTAGTCAGTATTTGGGGGATATTTGAATTTGCTATAAAAGCGAGACAAGTAGCTTGGTCTAAGGAAACAAGTCAAGGCCGAGAAGTCTATAGGCTGGAATGAGAACACTGCTTAAGATTGACTGTGTCTATCAAATATTGTGGTTTCTTTTTTTCTCTCCCTCTTTCATGGTACTAACTCTTCCCTTAACATATTTTCCAAACTATAGTATTGGATCTCCAGGTGTCAAAATCAGTTCAGTAGTATGTGTTCCTCAAACCTGAAAAATCTATCACCTTGATTCTCTAATTTTATTATAGTCATCAAAAATTTTCCGATCCAACAGAACACTTGGTCCTACCAAGTTGCCCAAGTAATAGTTAATAGAAGTGCTATTTATTTCTTTTCAGACTTACCAAAGTATCTCTCAGTGTGACTTTGCCTCTGGTTTTAAATTTTTCTGGCACTTTTCTGGCACAGCTATATTTCTCTCTGTAAATGGCTCAAGCAAAGCATGCTTTCATCTCCACTGAGAGCTGCTCTGATTGAGCTTCAGCATGCCAGGTAAGGATCAGTGGATATACTGGGAGCTTGTTGGACATCTATTTTAAATGGTTTCTCTTTTTAACTCTGTGTTCTATTCTTCTGTTATTAAAAATAGCTGGGGAAAAAACAACCTACCAGAGCCTCTTTCTACCCTTGAGGTTTTTGAGTGGCGTGACTCCATTACTTTGTCTTACCATGATATTTTGCTTATAATGAGTAATTTGTTTAGTTTTTATTTTTGAGGTTTGTGGGGGTTTTTTTGGTTTGGAGGTTTTCTTGTTTTTGGTTAAGTTTTACTTTTGTGTGATACTGCCCCTTTATTAAGTGGTCAAAGATATTAATATTTCTAAACTGTCTAGCCTATGATTGTCTTTTTCTGGATTGATACAGACCCCAGATGAAAAAGCTTAAAGGGAAGTGGTCATACTTTGAGCCCTGAGGAGAAACCTTCTGAGTAAGGGAAAAGGGAGAAATTTTCCCTTCCAAACCCTTAAGAAGCTCTAAAATAAAGATAATTCCAAATGTAGTCATGTAATTTTTATATTTTTAATTTATTTCATTTCATCTTCTTACCACCCCACGAGGCATTATTATTATTCTTGATTTTCAGATGGGAAACTAAAGACTTAAGTGTATTGTTCAGTCATAGTCATTGAGTCAAAAATGAAATTGGAGCCCAGAATCCAGGTTTTTTTTAACTTCTTGTCCAGTGTTTTTGTCTTTGTTTTTCTGTATTTGTTTGTTTGTTTGTTTAGGGTATTCTTTTTGGTTGGTTGGGCTTGTGTTTTCTTTCTTTGGTCATGGGGTGCGGCTTATGGGATTGAAGCCAGGCCCCAGCTGTGAAACACTGAGTCCTGACCACTGGACCACCAGGGAATTCCCTGTTTTTCTGTGTTACACTATTATCTCCTCATGCTTTTTATATTAATCAAATTCTGTTGGTAATCTCTTCTCCAAAGGCAGTCCAGACATGGTAATTTCTCAGAATAAAGGCCAAGAGACTCTTTACCCTCAATCATAAATATTTATTGTATGATTGCTCTATGCCAGGTGCTATTCTAGATATTTGAGATCAGTGCACAAAACAGGAGAAGATTCCTGCCCTCAAAGAGCTTGTATTTTAGTGAGAAGAAGGACAATAAACATAATAAGTAAAATTTATAGAATGTGAAAGCCCCAGGGGCTAAAAAGAAAAAGTAGAGCATGGTAAGGGGAATCAAGAGTGCTAGGCTGTGACTTTAAACAGAGGGATCAAGGTGAGCCTCATCACAGAGATGATGGTTGAGCAAAGCTGAAGGAATTAGCCATGTTGACTTTTGGGTGAAGGACATTTCCAGAGGCGGAACTGCCAGAGCAAATTCCCTAAGGCATGAGTTGCCTAGTCTGAGGATCAACAATAAGGCCAGTGTGACTGGAGCTGAAGAGCATGGGGCAGGGAAGAGTGGAAATGAGGTCAGAGATGTGATGAGCCAGTTCTTATAGGACCTCAGAGGCCAATATGAGAGTTCCTGATGTGTTCTGAGAGTAGAGAACCACTGTCGGATTTATGACTTCTGTTTTAAAAGGATAACTTCTTTAATTTTAAAAGGATCACCCTAGCTGCTGCACTGAGACTAAACCTACTTAGGTGTTGCTAGGTAGGCCCCAGTATCTGCCACTGATACTTACCAAGAACCATCTTTCAACTGTCCTTGTGCTTTCTTAGCAGAAAATATATGACTCGGCTAAATGATCCAGAAAGGGGGATGTTTAGAATCACTTTGGAAAAGTTTACTCTATCTTCAATGGTAGTGTCACTGGGCACATAAATGAAATTTAAGGAAATAGCAAACTCAAGTAATCATGGATTCCAGAATGTTCATTCACTCCTTAGTAAATTTGTGTTGAGTTCTTGCTCTGCTCTGTGCTTAGTACTAATTGGCTGAAGAAGTAGCAGTGAACAATATGCTTGCTTTCTTAGAGCTTATATTCTGGTGTGGGAAACAGTAACTAAACAGACAGTTAATGTCAGTTAATGCCTAATACTGAAGTAAAACAGAAAGATGAGTGCATTGAGGATGCTGTTTAGTTAGGGCGATCAAAGAAGACTCTTTGAGGAGATAACATTTGCACAAAGCTTGAATGACTATTCAGCGAGGATAATGAGTAAAGACCATGAGGTAGAAACGTGTTTGATGTGTTTGAGGAACAGAAAAGAGTGCTTGGTGTGTTTGAGGAACATAAAAGATGCCATTGTGGCAAGAACAGAATGGATAAGGGGATGAGAATAAGAGGCAGGCAACGAGGAGATAAGCCATGGCTCAGACTTTAGATTTTATTCTTTGTACAAGAGAAGCCATTGGAAGGTTTTGAGCGGATGACTGATGAAATCTGACTTATGTTTTAAAAAAGTACCCTGGCTGTTATATGACAAAAACACTTATGGAGCTTGAGTAGTGACAGGGATGATAGAAAACTCTTTTCAGTATTTCCAGCAACAGAAGGTAGTAGCTTGGGTTAGATGGATAAACAATGGAGGTGGTTAGAAGTGATGTGAAGGTAGCAGTATATTGTGAAGAAGTGATATATTGTGTAGCAATGGGATTTGCTACATGGACTGGATGCAGAGTGTGATAAAAAGAGAGGAGAATCACTGTAAGTTAACTCAGCAAAACTGCAAAGGAGAGTGGTTTGGTAAATTTTTATCCAGATTTTTTAGTGATAAAAAATGTAAGGGTCTTTTTTTGTGTGAAAGAATTTACAGTTAACCTAACCTTGAAACGTTGACTGCTGCATTTTTAAGATGGAATCACTCATGGAAAGAGTTGGAAACCTATGTTATTTTCTGAAAAATAAGACCATGAATACTCAGGAAACCTATGATGGAGATTGTGCTCTCAGCTGCCTTTTGGCCAAGTCTTTCTTTCACATACTTCCTTTCTCTTGAAAAGAGACCTGCTTATCCATATGTGTCACACAGACAGCCTGTATGATTGTAAGCTTCACAGTTCAAGTAGCTAAACAATTATGGGCACATGCTTTGAAAGTTTTTGCCAGCCAAAGAATTACCACCTGAGACTTGCTACCAACTCCATGCTTCACAGGACAAGAACCACAGTTGTTCTTGGCTTTACAGTGGGATGTACACCTAGTTTGGGAAGGGAGTGAGCATAGGGAGTCTTTTTCCTGGTAGATTGCTTAGTGACTATAAGTTCACAGAAAAGGCATTGGATGTCTTTAAGCGAAATTCTTGTAAAATTGCTAGCCATAGGAAATGCTTCTCTCAAGAAGTGTGAACGGCAAATAGACTTCAGTAGATTATTGGAGTCGCCTGGGCAGTGCCAGGGGTCACTTAACCAAGTTTCTCTTCAAACACCATTTGAAATCCTCAGGTCTTTTGCTTGCATCATAGCCATCCCAGTTCTGTCATAAGTCGCCTCTACTAAACATTGATCATTTTATGATGTTCCTAAGAAGTTCCCATTTCTTAATTCCACCATACCTTTTTTTTCAGGGAATACTTCCTAAAACAAGAGACTCTTATCGTCATTGTGTTGGCTCTTTACTTCCACTCACAAGGATTGCTTGTCCCGTGGAAGATTAGGAATATAAAACACTAAGAACTTGAAATACTTTAAGTCCCATTATCTCAATGAAAAAGTTACCTGTGTTACCAATGAGTATCTCTTGTCTCTATATAGTTATTGTCCTCCATGGTAATATTTCTGAAAGCTAAGGAATTACTTTGTATATCCTTCACTTCCCAAAAAGGCCTATTTATTCAAATTCTTTTTTAATTCTATTTACAGTGTTTGTTTATAAAATTTCTCTTTAAAATTCTCTGCTTGCTTAATTTAAAATTCAAGCAATATATTGACAAATATATATTAAAGAAGTAAAAAATTTACAAAATTGAGATTATAGTATATTATTTCTACAACTAGATTTTTTTCGCTTAACAATAATGTATAGTTTTCTTGTTAACAAATACAGATCTACTAATTTTTTTTAAGAATTACATTATATTCCATTGTATGGAATTATCCTGATTTACTTAGCCATTCCCATGTTGATATACATTTTTTGCTATTACAAGTAATGTTGGGCTAAACATTCTTGGGCACTTATATTTCTGAACTTGAACAAGTATTTCTATAAGATAGAAACCAGAAGTGAATTTGATTGGGCAAAGATTAGGTAAATAAATAATTTTGCTAGCTACTGCCAAATTGCCCTCTAGAAAAGTTGAACTAATTTATGAAACTTGACATCTCAACAGATTTTATATTTCCCATTTACCTAATAAAGAAATGGTCCAGACCATTAAAAAAGTCCTAAATATACTGAATATAATTATAATTATATGTCTTTCTTTCCCACTAGATTAGTAAAGAAAAGATACAGTCTCTGTCAATAAACAGCTCCAGTAGGGGAGTCCACAGTCTTATCTATAATAGTGTTCTTTGCTAAAATGCCTAGAATATATATACATTCTAGTAAATGAATGTTGTATAACTAAAGTGTTTCTCTTTATTTGTCTGAAAACTACTATTTGGCAGAATTTCTCAGTGTTACCACTTGAGCCAGTGGGTAGTCTTAAGAGTACAGACTTTCTATTTTAGGCATTGCCTCTTGGAAGAAGGAAGTTGTGGTCTTAAGTCTAAACCCTATGACTGTTACTTGATTGCTGCCATTAATAAACTTAACATTTCTTCTCTTGTCCTCGGAATATACACTATACAGAAATGGAAGGAGGGTGAGCCATTGGGAGCTTTATTCTACCATGAAGCATTGCTCTAAAGGCTACCTCACATTTGCACCTAGGTCACAAAGCTTCTGTAACCTTAGGGTGAACCACCCTCATTGAGAAGGTGGAACCTGGGACATTGGAACATGAGGGCAGAACCCTGGGCCCCCGCATGCTCTGTGTAGGGCATTCAGCCTTCTCTAACTAATCTCACTCAGCTCTGACCCTCCTTTTCCTGTGTCTCTTCAGCACTTACGTGTTCAGTTTGCACTGTATTAATTTGCACTGTTTGCATGCTGCTTCATAAGTATTAAAGGCTTTTATCCCCTCACAAATGTTTTGTGTCCCAAACCAAAGCACAAGCTTGTTGAAGGCAGAAACCATGTCTTTGGTTTCTTTTGTATTTCCCATAGCACCTTTTACTGTGCTTAGTAGAGAGTTGGTGCACAGTATATGTTGTGGAATGACATCCTGAGTGATCCCTCCCTTGGCTGGGCCTAAGATTAAGTCCCCTGAAATGGAACAGTCCTAAACAACCCAGGACAGGTATTCTCCATCTGGCATATTGGTTGCTTCTTTCAACTTGCTATTTGAAATGACTCCCTTCAATATCTTTCCATCCAAAAAGTGGGACATAGCACAGCTAATGATGTGCTTGCTGTATGTGTTCCAGGCGAGTCTGCGGACACCAGAACTGACGTGGGAGCGAGTGAGATCCCAAGTTGACCATGTAATATGGCCTGACGGCAAGAGGATAGTATTGTTGGCAGAGGTAAGATCTGTGGCTGGTGGAGAGATTCACCCCTGGCAGGAGAAACTGCAGTACCCAGGTCTCCTCCCCCTCACATTCTCTCACACTTTCAGCTCCTCTTAAGAAGAGGCTTAACTACTTTACCAAATGGATTTTATATCTAATTGTGAAAGGTCTTTTCATTCAGCAATTAAGAAAACTATTTTGGTTCCCCACTTTTCACAAATTATGCTGTCTCTCCATGTCACTCTACAGGTTGAGTCAGACAATGACATTACTGTAGAAGGAATTAACGGGTAGAACCATTGACACTTTGAGTGATGCTTACAAGGAGATAATGTCATTTGTGGGATGGTTTAATCAGTAGGCACAAAGTAGATATTCCTGACTGTAACTAAGACAGTCTTAGGCAAACTCAGGGAAGGTCATGTCTTTGCTAATAGATCCCTTGTTTCTGAGTGTCCATTCCCCTAAGTTGAGCCAGCCAGTTATGTACTGGTTGTGTGATTGATCGTTCCCTGTGACTTCTTCTGGGTTTCCCTGGTGGCTCAGCTGGTAAAGAATCCGCCCACAATGCAGAATACCTGAATTTGATCCCTGGGTTGGGAAGATCCCTTGGAGAAGGGAAAGGCTACCCACTCCAGTATTCTGGTCTGGAGAATTCCATGGACTATATAGTCCATGGAGTCGCAAAGAGTTGGACATGACTGAGTGACTTTCACTTTCATGACTTCTAGTTCAGCCTTCCTCTTGACTTCGATTCTATTTTTTTTTCTGGCCACACCTCATGGCATGTGGGATCTTAATTCCCCAATCAGGGATCAAACCTGCAACCCTTGCGTTGGAAGTGTAGTCTTAACCGTTGGGCCACCAGGGAAGTCCTGCCTTTTCATTCCACTTAGACTTTTATGTCAGTGTTTGGCCATGTTTCCTTTCTTGACAGTTTCTCTTCCCTATCCTAGATTTTTGACAGCTGTAACAGTGCCCCCTGTTTTTGCCTTGACACTTTTCTCTTCTTCAGGGAAAGATACCAAGGTTACAAGGAGAATACTAATACTTTCCTTAGTTTTGATCTTCAGTCTTATTTCTTAATTAAAGAAACAATATAAAAATGTAAAATATATGCTGTATTCACCTATGGACCTTTAAATTTTTGAGTATTCTGCCTATTCTCTTCACCTTTTCTCACCTCAAATACTTTAGGGCATCTATAAAGTATGTACAAGAGGATGTACAGGGAGAGGATGAGCATTGTTAAATATTCACTGACTGCTTTAAAGTCAGCCCACTGTCTGGTGACTTATTTCTAGTTGCCCTGAGAGGTTCCGTCTAGTAATTTTGGTGACAAAAGCTAGCACCACAGTTGTTTTTGGCTACTATGGTTGAGCAAAAAACTATGGTTAAGCTTCCTAGGAAATAAAGTAGTAAAGGATGGCATTGGGGTAAGGTTCTAGTCCTTCTAACTCTCTGAATCACCCACTGGAAATACATGACTGCCCTTGAATTCAGGAGAACCAGGCTGAAGAAGAAGCACAGAAACTATCGCAGCTTCCTAAAGCAAAAAATATCTCATCACAACCTGGAGAGATTGCCCTTGAATTTGACCAGACCATTGTTTAGGACATTTTTTCAAAGGAATAGCAATGCCCCAGAAGGAAGACATTCTGTAATAGAAAGTAAAAATTCAAGAGAAATATACCCTTCCATGGCATAAGCCTGTGTCAAGTGACCACCTCTATTTTTTTTTTCTATTCCTTTTTACATAAACGTAGAGATCTTTTATCTTGTTACCTTCATCAGATTTTCCGGAACTTTTTAACATTTCACTCAAAGGTCAATCAGTTAATTTCCACTGATTGAAATGCTTTTTGTCCAGCATTTTAGTTGAGAAGTGTTTGGAAAATGGCAGTCATGTTCTTCACACATTGCGCCTAGTCAGAGACTCCATCTAACCAACCTCTATGTGTGTTAACCCTTGCACTCTAGGGCCGTCTGCTGAACCTAAGCTGCTCCACAGTGCCTACATTTGTGCTCTCAATCACTGCTACAACTCAGGTAAGGCCTCCAGAGTGGGGAAGCAGTGGGCTGGAGAGGGGCCCTAGCCTATGAGGGTTTCACTTGATACAGGGTAGGTTGCTGTGAGTGGCCTGTCAGCATCCATCTCTGCTTTTCTAGGCTCTAGCCCTGATAGAGCTCTACAATGCTCCTGAGGGTCGCTATAAGCAAGATGTCTACCTGTTGCCCAAGAAAATGGGTAAGCATGAGCTTTTTTATCCTCTTCCTTACCAAGTAGCTCAGAGTCAGAGACTAAGTGAGGTTGGGGGATATTATATTTCTTAGGAATAAAAAAAGAATATTTTCATCTTGTAAAGTAGGAGCTAAACTCCATCCCCAGTTGATTTATCACATTTTCCAAATAGGTTGCCCTGATGAAGTCAGGACATTTTGCTGTGATTTAGTTTACCTGTCTGAATTTTCAGGACTTTCCCAAAGTGTCTATTATACAAGAAACGAATCTCAAAGGAAAAAAAAATCTTCCCCCCGAGAGAGGAAAATCTTGTGACATCTGACTTACTCCAGTTCTAGGCTGCTGAATAGCCCCTACCAAACTTTTCTACTCCCACCTCCTAACTCTGACCCTGTTATTTCAGGCCAAAGGAAAGACTCTGGACAGCTTCTGTTAAGAGTTTAATTATGTGGCTGTTTCATATAAGAGAAGCATTAAACTGCCTTCAATTTTTAAAGAATACTGCCTCAAGCGCCTGAACTGATAGAGTATGTTTATAAACTCCCAAACCAAAGATCGGGGGAGTAAATCAGCTTCTGGTTTTGTTTTGCTTCAGCATTAGATGCACGGTAACTGAGCAGTTGATATATTCTCCCTATAATAGACACTTTGGATGAATATAAAAAAGTCTAATAGTCCATAACTGAATGTTTAATGAAGTTAGGAAGACCAAACCAATACATAGGAAGTGACACAAAATTCTGAAAAAGTAATATGTATTTAGGTAAGAGAATATAAATAGAAACCCCTAAGAACAAGGGGGACTGAAAGCAAAGCCAATAGTGTAGGATCCTTCTCAGTCACTCTTTTCAGAGCTCCACAGGTGTCAGTTTTCCTGAGTGACCCAGAGTATAAAGTTTAGGGCAGAACTAACGTCAGAGCTTCCTGTTTTTTAGTTCCTCAACTCTCCCATCCTTTCTTTCGCATTCTCAGGCTGATTTGCTGCTTTCATTTCTCTCTCACTTTTCTGTGGAGAAGGAAAGGTTCCAGGCTGAAATACCTTGTAAGGAAGAAATGTTATGCCTTTGAAAAGCACTGGGCTTAAGCTCAAGCAACCATTCCTTAGAATTGGGGTCCAGTGAGCAAAAGTTGAGCTCTAAGAATTCGAAGATGTCTTGGGACATTCGCTGGCTCAGATGGTAAAGAACCTGCCTGCAATGCAGGAGGCCCAAATTTGATCCCTGGGTTGGGAAGATCTCCTGGAGAAGGGAATGACAATCCACTCCAGTGTTCTTGCCTGGAGAATCCCCTGGACAGAGGGGCCTGACGGGCTGCAGTCCATGGGGTTGCAAAGAGCCAGATATGACTGAGCGACTGACACTTTTCTCTTTTTAAGGCTGGAGAGAACAGCCAGACAAGAGGCATGAATGCTTATGCCAGGTCTTGTGTGATCTGTTTCAGATGAGTATGTGGCCAGCCTACACCTGCCCACCTTTGATGCCCACCTGACTGAGCTGACAGATGAACAGGCCAAGTATCTGGGGCTCAACAAAAATGGGCCCTTCAAGCCCAATTACTACAGGTACCTTGAACTCCCTAGAAATGGGGAAGCCTGGGTAGTCATGAGCTTCCTGCACTGGAATTGGTCTTGGCATCCATCACCATGTTTCCATGAACTCAGAAAAATAAACCCACTCTCCCCACTGCCGCCCCCAAAGGATTCTTTGAGGCCATGTCCAAACATGAAATAATGTTCCCTTTCTTGATTTGTCATTTCATCTTCTTGATATGATGTTTACCCCTGTCTAGAGAAAAAGTGGCCTTTTTCATTGATGTGAAAAAGCACTGCATTTATCTACCCTCACCACACACGCCAGAAAAGTGCCTGCCTCCTCGTTATACCTTCAGGCAGTCTCTTCATGTCCCAGCATCGCCACAAGCTGATAACATCAGTCTCATCTTTCTTTTTCCCTGTAGGTATTAAGTTCCTGTAACTCAAGCCGGAAGTTTTAAGGAATAGAACTCATATACTGGAAAGAACCCAGCAAACTGCTTCTCCAATAAGCTGCCCGCCGTGCTCACCCTCTATGTTAGGTTATTTATTTATTAAAATCTAGAATCCTGTGCCTGTCTCCTCGGCCCAGAGTGTGGTTGCTGTCCCAAGGGCTGTGAGAGCCGCAGGGGACAGGCTGAGGAAGGAAGGAAATGGGGTTCCCGGTGCATCTTTTGCATCATTCCCCACTGACTCAGAATCCTCAGCACTGGTCATCGTTCTCTAGTCCAGGCTCAGGAGTTCGTCTGTGGATTCCAGACTCCTTGTTTTCTGGGGTTTTCTGGAATAAATTTTTAGCAGCTGCCTTTCTCAGCTTTGGCCCTTCCCCAGGTGAGGCCTTTAGGAAGCCATTGAGTTAACACGGCCTGGGTTCCCAGCCTTGACCCTCTCTATCACTGCCTTCTTTATAAAATGGCTGGGAAGGAAGGAGTGTTGTGTCTTTGGCAAACTGCACCGAGATCTCAGCTGTGCCTGTGCTTCCTGGGAGTCTCCTTCCGTACCCAGGACTCCTTTTCTTCCCCTTGAATATTTATGTCCATTTTAACACTTTCCGGTTCCAAGAGGAGTGTGCCTCTACTATTTCCTCAGCAGCTCTGATGTTTGTCAGACATTTGTTTTGCCATCTTTCTAACCCACCTAGCCTCTGCTCAGGAAGTGAGGGCCAGCCCCACTGGGGCCCATAATTTTACTTCCTTGTCATTTAACTGGATAGTTTCCCAGGAGGCCCCCTCCAGATTGGCACTATCTCAGAAAAAAAGGAGGCTTGTTGTGAAACACTGCTTCCCGAAACTTCCTTCGATTGCCTAAAACTCCTCCTAAAGCTGAGCAGGAAGTGGCTTGCTTTCCAAGGGACCCAGGGGAGTAGGGCTACAGAAATGCAGCCCACAGCTCAGCACCCTAAAGAAGCAGAATATATTTGTCTCCTGGGAAGGGCTTTGAAGCTTAACTGGCTAAGCTATCCAGGGAAGACACTGTAAACTGAATCCATGTGATCACAGTTCAGTTGACTAATTTGAACCTCATCAAATATTCATTCCTTTGGCCATTGCCATTGATGAAACTGAGATCTAATATCTCTGCAATTTGGTCTGTGGTCTTTCTTTTCTGCTGGGATATTGCTTTATGTTCTGCCCTTTTCTATCTTGGGATTCTGTGTTTTGGAGGTAGTTTCTTAAGTAAACTCCGAAATTACAAAAAAATGTAATATGAGCAATCTGAAGTGTTGTGTCCCACCTAAGAGCTGAATTCCTTTTGGAGACTGACCTGTTAGTCTGAAAGCTTCCATTGAGACCAGATTGGTTCCAAGAGGTAAAGTCTGGAGTGGCCCTAGGTATCTGGAATGAAATCAGTCCTTTTCCCCTCTGCCAACCCTGTTTAACACTCTCAGTTTTCTTTGTTTTTCTGTTTTTTCCCTTGTCCTGGTCTGGCTCAAAGTCTCAAGACTAGGGTGACTCAAGGAAACAACAGACCACCCAGGATCACCATAACCTTCCCAACCTAATTCTGCCCTCCAATTTCTACCTTCTCTACCTTCTCCTGGTCTTCACATATAGCCACAGAGCTAGTCTGGAAATGACCTTCCTTTTGAAGGTAGGAAGGTGGACCTTAGGTAAATGGCTGTTTGCCTCGTTAAATAGTACAGTCTCAACCCATAGAATCTGGTTCCTCAGAGGCCATATATCTTAGCAAGTACTGGAAAAATGCCACATACGTGGCTATATTTTTTCATGGAGAAGATCATAAATGTTGAAAATTCCACTAGGCCATTCAGTTCTTCCTTTTGCCTACCCAGTTCTGGCTTTTGTATTAATTAACTGGATTAATTGCAGAAGATTCAAAAGATGAGATTTTTCTTCTCATCTTATATCCAGAGATGATTCCATTAGGCAGATATCCAGACCCTAGCCTATTATGTTCCTAAGCCAAAAGTCATAACCTGTTGTTTCTCAGCAAAGCCTGGCAGCTGCCTGTGGAACCCACAAGCATGTGCTGATCCTGTCAGCGCATACTCCACCTTGCCATGGTGAAGAGACCATTCCACATGAAAAAGGAGCCACATTGGGCTTCTAGATTAGGTTGCCCATGTTGCTGCCCATGGTGAGGTGTTTGCCTCTGAGTTTCAGGTGATCACCATCCTTTCTTTCTGGGGACTCTGTGTCATAATCATTAATGAGAAGGAGGTCCAGGCCTCCTGAGTATTTGGGTTCTACTTTGGTGTTGGAATTCAGTCATTATTCTTTCTGCCCAGGTAATCAGAACAAAAGTGTCTTCTTCCCTCACTTAGATGCATCCTAGGTATCTGGATGCATCTTAAGCTCTCACCTTAAATGCATTTCTAGGTATCTGGAAGCCTGGGAAAGAAGACCAATGATCTCTTTATATGTGGCCCTGGCCTGTGAGGTCTTACCATTTTCTCTGCAATGAATTGTGCTAATTTTCAATGATTTTTTTTTTTTGCTTTCTTAATAGAAATATTTTCTTTTTCTCATTCAAAAAAAAAAAAAAAAAAGGTATCTGGTCTACCTTCCCTCTGCCCTCCTGGCTCCTAATCCTCCCCTCCTATATGAGCACGGCTCCCCATGGCCACATGCTCCTATGAAGCTTTTCTGCTGCCTGGCTTTTCTCTGAACAGATCTGAAATTGCTGCTCCTGTGGTTTTCTCCAAATTAACTTTGTCATGGTTTTAAAAAAAAAATCAAGATGCATTGTTGCATTATGCTTTTTTAATAAAGGAAAATTACAGAAAAAAATAGGCAACACCAGCAAATTATATGTGGACAATTCTAAACTATATATACATACATATATATATAAATAATCATCTAGTTCTCATTGTCATCTTACTGAAAGGAAATAAAACCTCTAATGATTGCCATTTCTGAGAGGCTCTTGGAAATCTTTATGTCTAAGTGATTGTATTAGATCAGCAATAATGAATATGTAATCTCAAAAGATAAATAAAATATTCTTAAAATGGATTCTGGTGCTGATAGTATTCCTTGCTTCAGTAAACTAGGAATTCAGAGATGAGAGATGTTTCTGGGCAATGGGCTAAAGAGCCCACTGTAGCGCAAGGATATGAAAAGCTGAAGCATTTACCAATAGGCAGCCTTAGCCTTGAGTCCCTTATCCCATGGTGGATCCCTCCAGTCATAAATGTCACCCTCCCCCCACTGCCCACCCTGTTATGTGTATAAAGAACCTGTTTTCTTGGAGCCACCCCTTTGGGGAGTTGAGACATACAGGCTTAAGGCAGAGAAACTAAATAAAGCCTGGTTCTTGTGCTGCCCAAGCCCTCCCTGTGCTGCCCTTAGCTGGAGAGCATCCTATGGTTTGGGACCAAACGCCCCTGACTTGAGGATGACTGCTACCTCTAACCAAAGAGAAGAAAGGAATCTAGCAGAAAATTGCCTCTAAGTCAGGTTTTGCCTGACTAAATCATAACCAGAGGATCAGACCAGCTACTTGTTCTTTCTCATTTTGAGAAATAGCCACTAAAGATAGCCACTTTATTTGACAACCTAAACTAGTTCTACATCCTGTATGCAAGATGGTTTCTTCCCTATCAGAATCTCACACCTCTGTGACCTCTGTATCTAAACTAAGGGCCATGGGGCTGGATAAACTATCTTGCTACTCTACTGGGAGTTGAGAAAGAACAAGCAGTTGGATTCATCCCCTGGTTATGATATAGTCAGGTGAGACCTGCCTTAAAGACAATTCTCTGCCATATTCCTTTCTTCTCCTTGGCTAGATGTAGTAGTAAGGTATTGGTAATGGCTCAAAGCTGGCCCTTTCTCAAAGCAGATGCAGCAGCTAGCAGTGGAGCCTGTGAGCCAGCTATAGGGTTTGCTCTGCTGCAGCAAGTTTGACTCTTGTGGAAGATGGAAACTTGAGTGCCTCGGTCTTAGTTTCAGGTTCACAGGGTCCTTCCAGGCTACCCACTGCAGTGCAGTTTCTCTATCTTGTAGTATTGTGGAAAGAGCTTGGGGTCAGGCTGACTTGACCAGCTCTACCATTTACAAGTTGTGTGACTTAGCCAAATTATGTGACCACTCAGAGCCTCAGTTTTCTTGCCTGTCAAATGGATAATGTTTATCTCCTAAAGATTTAATGACCTGATTTCAGTTTTAAAATACTGCTTAAAGACCCAGCAGACACTCAGACACCTAATTGGTATAAAGGCCAATTCCTTGTCTCGGTCTAGGGCTCTACAGCCTCAGTTGCCTTATTACAGCCACATGTGTTCTTGGTGGAGCGAAGAGGGTATTCTATCCTTTTCCTACTATTTTATCCTGGCTGCCCGATACCCTCAAAGCTAGGTATTTTAAGACTTCCTGCAATGTTATTTTTAAGCTTTTTCAGTGCTGGGTGTTATCTATTTAATCACAAATCTGACCTCTGGATTAAAGTGGAGTGCTTATGGGGGAAATGGACATGTTTGGTCCTTGTAACTATACCTATTTATACCTCTCTCTAGCCCTCTGCCAGCAGCCTCACAATACCTAAGTTTTGGGACAGGAAAGGGGTAATGTAGTTTTAAAAATAACTCAGCACAGGAGCCATCTCTGCAAGATGTACACCAGCCCCTAATTAGCTCCAAGGTATATTTATGGGCACCTCTGTGATCAATGATGTTGATGGCTACCACTCCTTTGTTGACAAATAAGCTAAAAGAAACTGTGTGTGTGCCAATTCCGTGGCCTACAGTTTCAATTTTAAGTTAATCTGTGGTTCCTTGTTACTTCTTCCAGTAGTTGTTTCCAGATATCTTCCTCCTTACGATAAGCTCTAAAAGTCTGGGCCTCTAATGATCAGATAGATGTCTGATCTTCACTGTCTCCCATTCGAGTGCAGTGTAGAAAAGATACTGGAGTGAGGTCTCTCCCCATGTTGATTCTTTGTAATCTCCATAGCACCACTTTTTAAAACCCCGTCTCCCAAAGTGAAGCCAGATGGAGCTCTAGGCTCAGCAAATGGCTTTACAGAGATGCCAGAGGGGGCCTGACCACTGTCCTCAATTCTACTCCCAGTTGAAGATGACTGCTCCCTTCGCCCTCAAGATAGGTCAGAAAAGGAATGAAAACTCCAAAGAGCCACTCCTTCTGCCATCACTATTGGGGATCCTGTTGATTGACTAGACTCAGAAGAGTATGAAGTTCTGAGCTTGTCAATCCTAGAGCTCTGACTGCTTAGGAGGAGAGGTACAAGGAAAGGGAAAGTAGAAAAATTAACTCTTTTATTAAGAAGCCTCAATGGGTTGTGCTGTGGCAGGCCTACCACACTGAAGCAGTGATGAACTAGGCGTGGGTTGTGAATTTCAAAGCAGAGTATGAATCTTAAGAGCTTAACAAAATTTTACCCTGAAAAAAAAAAAATTTCCAAAATCAAGTAATTTAGGCCTTGAGCCAGAGACTTTCTTGGAAATTTGTATCAATTCAATTCTGTTAAAACCAGTGGGTCTCAACCACAGATTTTGCCCCTCAGGGGACATCTTGCAGTATCTGGAGACATTTCTGGTTGTCACAAGTAGGGGGAGGGTCCTGCTGGCATCTTGTGAAGAGAGGCCAGGGATTGTGCTAAGCATTCTACAATGCACAGGGCAGCCCCCCACAACAAGACATTGTTCAGTCGATAGTACAGAGGAAAGCCTGTGTTAAACACAGAAATGAGCAAACACAGATGAACAAAAGCTACTCTCAAAGAGCTCATATCCAGGTTGAGGTGGGTGGAAGGTGGGGAGAGGAAAGGAAAATTATGAGTGGGAAGAGTAAGGAGGTACTGGAGACCAGGGAGAGAAAGGAACCCAGAAAGCTCCAAGGAGTGCTCTCACTCAACTCTGCCTGGATCTGTCACTTACTAATTAGCAGAAGAAAGTGTGAGGGAGAGAAATGATGCAACAAGGGCGATAATTCCTTTCGGCCCCTTACTTTGGGGATATAGTAGAAAATATGAGGATTGTGGACCCAGCCAGACTTGACTGACACTAGCACAGCCTGAGTGGGTTGAGGAGGGTCAAAAGATAGATTCTCTGGAAGAGGAGGTGATGACTAAATAGAATTTTTAAGGAAGAAGTTAGCCAAGAGAAGAGCAGTTTCCTCCAGTGAGAGACACTGAAACAAGATAGAATATGATACCTTGGGAACTGCATTGTGCTTTGTCTCTCAGTCGTGTCCAACTCTTTGTGACCCCATGGACTGTAGCCCACCAGGCTCCTGTGTCCATGAGGATTCTCCAGGCAAGAATACTGGTGTGGGTTGCCATGCCCTCCTCCAGGGCATCTTCCCAACCCAAGGATCAAACCCAGGTCTCCTGCATTGCAGGTGGATTCTTTTTTTAAAAAAATAATATTTTTACTTATTTATTTGACTGTGCCAGGCCTTAGTTGCAGCACGTGGGATCTAGTTCCCTGACCAGGTATCGAACCTGGGCCCCCTGCATTGGGAGCACAGAGTCTTAGCCACTGGACCACCAGGGAAGTCCCTGCAGGTGGATTCTTTACCATCTGAGCCACCAGGGAAGCCCAAGAATACTGGAGTGGGTAGCCTATCCCTTCTCCACGGGATCTTCCTGACCCAGGGATCGAACCAGGGTCTCCTGCATTGCGAGCTGCAAGCAAGAAGTAATCAGTCTCTGAGAGTCCTTATTTCTTTATCAGTAGTATTGGATTAATGAAAACAACCTGTCAGAGAGAGATGATAAATCTGGGAAGAGTCAAGTGCGATGTCTGGAACATAGCGGCAGTTCAACAACCTCCCTCCCCCAATTCCACCCATTCCCCTCTGGCTGCTCATTTGGGGCTTCTATCACCATCCCAGGTTGCATACATATTTACAATAAGATGCTTTTTAGGTAAATTCTAGAGTGGGCAAACCACACAGCCTCATCTGCCCCAGGTAACAGCCCTTAGGAAGGATCCTAGAATGAAGGAAAGGACTGGGGAACAGGTTGGGGTAGGGGCTTGCTCTCCAATCAACATTTACTCCCTAGCTCACACCAGGAGAAAGATATTCCCTTTCAGCTGAGAAAGGCAGATGGCCAGGAACAACTCGGTAAGGCACCAGAAATTTAAGTAAAGTGAAAACGCCCCACCCCATCCCTCAACCCCCAGTCTCCCAGTCAAGCCCTCACTCCAAGTGGAATGAGTTCGCCTGAGAGAGAGTCCCTGGTTTCCTGCAGTATCCTTGACCAACTATTGGTGCCATTCCTCACCTTAGACTGAAGCGGGATTTGGGACGTATTCAGGAACCAGGATTTGGGGGGCAGAGGTCTGTGATACTGGGGAAACTGACACTGCAGTGGAGCAGGAGGCGGAGACTAGAGCTCCCCGAAAAGGTCTCTATTTGGGAGGGGGTGGGGCCTGAGGGACACCGAGTAAGAAGTCGAGCTAACCTGCTAAAGCTCAAGGTCCAGGATTTGGGAGGTGGAGCTGGGAACAGACCCAGGAGTGTCAGGCTTACCAATAACGCCGCAGGACTGAGGAAAAAAGGTGAGCGGGAGAAAAATCCCTTGAATGAGCCCCCCCACCCCCTCCAAGTCCCGCTTGGCGAGGTGTAACAGCCAATCGCGCTGTGGGGCGGGGCTGCGGATGACGGTCGCAGCCAATCGTTGTGGAGGGGGCGGGGCCGGGCTCCCAGCGCGCGGCGGCGGCGGCGGGGTCGCCCGGGGCAGAGAACGCAGAGAGGCAAAGGGGAGCTGCTGACTGGAGCGGCATGGAGGATCCCGCGGCGCCCGGGGCTGGGAGCCCGCCAACCAATGGCAACGGCAACGGCAGCGGGAAAGGGAAGCCGGCGGCGCCTAAGGGCCGGGAAGCATTCAGAAGCCAACGGCGGGAGTCGGAGGTGAGGAGCCCGGAGGGCTTTCAGTTGGGGCCGGGAGACACCCGGGGCGGGAAGCGGCGGCTGAGGTGCTTCGGCCGCGTCCCCCTCCGCCGCCCGGAGCCCCCGGCGCGCCCTGAGCCGCCCCTCAAAGCGGGCACCTGCGGGGCCAGCCGCAGCCTGAACTCCGGGCTTTGCAGACCCTCACCCTCTCCGCCGGTCTCCTGCTGCGGGTCGGAGGCTTCCCGGCCCTCTAGCCTCCCCTTTGGGGGCGCGAAGATAGAGAGTGATATCCAGTGTGCCAGATACTTTCAGATATTTATCTCGCTTCATCGCTGTAGCCCCCTGAAGTGGGAATTCGTCAGGCCGGCTTACAGCGGAGGGAACAGGCGCGGAGTGGTGAAGGGACTGGCCTGAGGGGTGGGAGGCCCGATCCCCGCCGCAGAAGAGGCCCCCCGGCCCCGAAGAGGGGCCGGCGTGGGGAGCCGCCGCCCTCCCACTCCGAGGCTCCCCGCGTCGATCAGAGGAGCCGCGGGACTTCGGCCCTTCCCGTTACCCCCGTGTGCTGGCTGGCCCTGGAGGGAGCGTTTTGCATGGGATCAGGACCCCTCCCTCGTAAGGGTTATAATGAGACAGGAGTCAGGCGGGCCAGTTCCGGAGCGAGTGGGTGGATCGACCCCAGGATACAGACCCACAGATAGGAGTGTGAATGTTCTCTGTTATTAAATCCTAATTAGGAGGATGAAAGGAGTGAATTAACATCACCTCTCCAACCGCCTTCATCTAGCCAGTTTCCATCAAGTAGCCAAGAGTAGAACTGGATCTGAGCCGGGAATCAGAACAGACCACAAGATGTCAGACGTGAAAGGGTCTGTAGAGATCACCTGGTTTCAGCCCTGGCCTTTACAGAAGTGGGAGACAGTAGTAGCTTGCCCAAGATCATACATCCAGCACAGTGGCCAGGAGTACCAGGTTTGGGGTCAGTCAGACCAGGTTTTTGAGGTTTTGAATCCCAGCCCTGCCATCTACACTCTGTTTGACTTCTGTCAAATTGCCAACCCCTGAGCTCCAGTTTCCTCGTCTGTAAAATGAGGTTAATACTACCTACCTCAGAAGGTTGTTATAAAGTCAAAATGAGATAAATGGATGTGAAATGTTTAGTGCAGGCACAGTGCTTGTAGTTGGTTAGCACATAGTAGCCCTTAGTACTATGTTTTCATCATCAAGGGACAGAACTGGTACTAGAAGCCAGGGCATAGGCATCCCAGTCCATGGTTTACCATTTGAATTATATTTCAGTTCCAACAGGATTTCACAAATGCTTTCTATTTTGATACTGACAAGTATCCATTTTTTAGATGAGAGAAGTGGAATTGGTAGAAAGACTGGCCCGAAGTCACACCTCCTTTCAGAGGCAGAGCTCAGCCATCCTGCCATACTAGATCAAGGTTTTATGCATCATGTTGTCTCCCTCCCTGCCTCAGTATGAATCTGGTCTTTAGGGCACCCTGTGCCTCCTTCCCCTACAGAGACCTTGTTCTTGTTCAAATGGCTTTTTAGGAGGGGAGGGGAGGAGAGGGGAGTCTTTTATTAATTCAGCAATTATTGAGCCCTCTCTATATGCCTGGCACCGTTTTAGGTGCTAGGGGTACAGCAGTAACCAAGACAAGGTCTTTGCTCTGTGGAGCTAACATTTCTTGTGGAAGTAGGGAGACAGACAATGTGGGAGTGAGTAAAACAATTTCAGAATGATGTGTTCTATGGTGAATTAAAACTCCTCTTGAACCAGGAGGCCCTTCCCTACCTATCAAGTCTTGCTTTCAGAAAAGGCTCTGATGGTACTTTACTCTTGCCAGGGTGTTAATTTCCAGAGACTCAGCTTTCCACCTGCACCGCCGTTTGCCTCCTGATTGTCTGCAGGTGCACTTTTCATGTGGTGGTCAACAACTGCAGTGATCCTCTCCATCCTAGCTCATTGCCTGCCCAGAGGCTGGCCAGAAATATGAGCTTTCCTTCACCTCCCACTGCAGCAGGAGAGCTGCGTTTACCTGTCAGTATATCCCCTGTCACCACAAAACCTGGGTACCACACTCTGCTTGACTCTCAGAAAGATGACCATCTGCTTCTCCTTCCTTCCCTCCTTTCGCATACCTGTGGAAGACAGTCCTGGGGGAGATGATTTTCTTTCCTCTTTGGAGCTTTAAGAATTACCTGAAGAGAATTACTGTTGGCTCAAGAGAGCCTCATACATCACTGTGTTTATAGGGGCACCGTTGACCTACGCTTTCCCAGTGGCTTAGTGTATAGATATCCTAACCTTAAAAGGAAGCTAGAGAATGATTGATTGCTTCATAAAAAGATTCTTAACCTAACCAAAGGATTCCCCTCAGGCCTCTTACAACCAGATTCCTTGGTTTAATTGGGTCCCAAAGACCTTGGCAAAGTTTAACTGGTTTGTAGCAAAATGAGGAATATTCGAGACACTGAAATAAGTTTTCCATAAAATGTAATTCAGTACATTAAATTTAAAGGATGTATGTAATTTAAAACTGTTTTTTTTTTTCAAACTGTAGGGTGTAACCTGTGAGTTGAGACCAATTTTTTTTTTAAAGAAATAGATAAATAGGAAATACTAGTGTATCACATATAGTAGTGGTAAATATTTTGTTAATCTTTTGTTCCAGTTTTGTGTGTGTTGGGATATGATGTAAAGTTTACTTATGCTTTGACTTACAGTCAAAAAAGTTTCAAAAATACTGCTTTTAATGACTCGTGCTGATATTTTGACCTTTCCATTTTTGGGATATTAAACTGTTTTTTTTTAAATACATATATGTATTTTAAGAAATTTTTTAAAGTTCCTGCTCAGCAAGATAAAACATCAAAAATCTTATGTCATTTCTCACCGTCCACCATTTTTTTTTCTTATTGGTCTCTGTAATCCAGAAGTTTGGAACTCTTTGCTATAGCAGATTCAAACCCAAATTGCCTTGTTGGAAGTGTAAGTTGACAAAGTGGTTTTGGCAAACAACTTGACATGTACAAAGAGCCATATAAATATTAAGAAGTTTTGATACATTAATTCCCTTTATAAGAATCTGTCCTTAGAGAAGATCATAAATATGAAAAAATGTATGCATGTATTACAGCCACATGTAAAGAAAAAATAAAAACAAAAGTTCAACAATAGAGAATTAAGTAAGCCAGTAGAAATTTGTCCACTTAGCTGCTGATTTATGTATTTTTTTTTTCTTTTTTTTTTTTTCCGCCCCCTCCCCGGCCTCCTTGATTTATGTATTTTTAATTAATTCTTTTTGATTTTTGGCCATGCGACGCGGCTTGCAGGATCTCAGTTCCCTGACCAGGAATTGAACCTGGATGGTGACAATGAAAGTGCTAAATCCTAACCACCAGGCTATCAGGGAACTCCTCACTTTGCTGTTTAAAGGGAAAGTTATAATAATATGAGAAAAATGTCTTTATAATATTAAAATTGTAAGCAGAATAAGTAAAATTCTAAGTAGAGCAACCATCTACATAGTGCTACCAGGTGCTGGCTGGTGTGCTAAATGCTTTTCCTGTATTAATTCATTTTAGTTCTTACAATGACCCTATGAATTATCCTTGTTTTACAGATGATAAAACTGAATGTCATTTTCCAACAATTGCCTGATACCAATTCAGTTCTGACAGTAACTGTAGTTAGCACAGAGCCCACAAGTTAAGGGTCAGATGCTAGCCACAGTGGGATCCCCAAACTACTTGCACTTCTGCTTGGCCAACTACAAATTCAGGGGTCACCATGACTGTCCCTCTCAGGTTGCTAAAGCAACTCACAGAACTCAGAAAAGTGCTATGTTTATGCCTACAATTTTATTATAAAGGGTACAACTCAGGAACAACCTAATGAAGAGAGGCGTAGGACAAGGTGTGGAGGTGGAGTGGTACGGAATTTCCATGCCCTCTCTGGTGCATTACCCTCCTAGCACATTGGTGTGCCCAAACCACATTGTTTCAGGGTTTTTATATGGAGTTTGGTTACCTAGGCCTGGTTAGTTAAACCATTGGCCACTTGATTAAACTCAGTCTCCAGTCTTTTCCCCTCTTTGGAGCCCCTTTTTTGAAACTCTCACTGTGAGTTACCTCGTTAGTATAAACTCAAGTATGGTTGACAGGGATGAATAACAGACACTTCCATCACTCAGAAAATTCCAAAGGTTTTAGGAGCTCTGTTCCAGGAAGTGGGGTGAGGGGGCAAGGATCAAGGATATCTTCTATACCACACTGAGGCACAAAGAGCTTAAGTAACTTGTTGAAGATCACATAATATATAACAGTATGTGACAAGAGGTGAGATTCAACATTTTAAAAATTCATGTTTGTTAATATATTGGTAGGAAATACCCCAAAATGTTTAAAGAGATTAGGAGAGAGGATTATATTAAAAATACTTATAAAATGGGATTATAGATTTATACATACAACATCATAGGCAATCTAGCCTTTAATACAGTTTGAAGTAGAAATGCTACCTTATTTGACAGTCCTAAAATTGCAGAATATTGGAGCTGAAGGACCTCTTTTTATAGATGAGGAACTGTGATCCATAGCATGATTTAAAAATCATACAATGGGTTAATGACAGAGAGCTGAAGTCAGAATCCAGTTTACCTCTTTGGTTTTCATCTGTCTTGTCTTTCTAGAGATCAGCTAGATGTTCTTCAGTTCTGTGTTTATGTAGATCAGATATGGGCACAGATTGTAGCTTTCATATATGTTCATGATCATGGGCCTTTGCCCAGAGTTTCTGATTCTACATAGGAATCTTCAGTCCAACCCTGCAGTGAGCTTCTAGCTTTGGCTTGGGGTGGGGGTGGGGAGTATTTCCTGACTGAAAGGCCCAGATGGGACTCTTCTAGTTGTCTTCTTGATCTAACCTTGGCCTCCAAGAGAGGAAGAAGATGAAATGAGGGTATAAGCTCCTTTTGGTCAACCCTTTTCCCAAGTTACCACAAAGATTTCTCCATTGCAGGGCTCTGTGGACTGCCCCACCCTGGAATTTGAGTATGGAGATGCAGATGGGCACGCAGCAGAGTTGTCAGGTAGGAGGTAGATGGGTATCTGTAGAGTGGAGGGATGGCCAGGAGGAGAGCAAAGATGCCTGTGATGTCCCCTGGCAGCTAGTCTGTTCTCAGCAAGTGACTGTAGAACAGTCTGTTCTCCACATTCCCATTTCTCTCCACCCTCCAGTGGTAAATCTCTCTTTGTTTGCTTTCACATTTCTTTCTGTGAATGCTTTTTGGCTGTGTATGGTATTCTCCATTCTTCATTCTATCACTCTTTTCTGCTCACCCTTCTCTATTTTCTTTTGGTACACTTTCAAATCTGTTTTCTCTCCACTGTCTCCACATTTCTCCTTTCTTTGTCTTCCTGTGTTCACCCCATCTTTGTGTGCCCCCTTCTTTCTGCCACCCTCTCCATTTCTTTCCCATTCCATCTCTCTGTCCTTTTCTACCTCCATCTCGCCCCCTTCCTCTAATACCTGCCTCTTACTAAAGTCTCAGCAATGTCTAAAGAAAATCTGTATAGACAACTGTCCAGCTGAGCAAGGCTGGACATGTCACCTGTATCCATCATAGTGGAGTTCTGTTTCGATGTTTCTGAGCTGGAGTTAAGTGATCACATTGTTCTTTCAATGCTGGGCTGCTTCTCTCTGCCTGGATTTTTAGCTTAAGCTAAACGTGATCTCCCTGCATTAAGGGTCTCCATTGTTACACGTGCTATAAATGCCAGTTATTAATAAACAAGCTTTGGGTAGAAATGGTGTAAAAGTTAAATATTCTGTCACATGGAAATCACACTTTAAGACATGCTTTTTCAGAGAAAAGTGACACTTTCAAAAAGTTCTCGTGAATAAGAAAAGGGAACAAATTTTGTGATGAGTGACAGAAATAGAGAGCTAAATTTAATAACCAACAGGGGATTAGAATCCAGAATATGAATACACAGAGAGGGAGAGAAATCCAATAAAGACAATAGAAAAATGGTCAAAGAATATGAATAGGAATTCACAGAATAGAAAACCATATGGTCAATAAATATATGAAAAGATATATAATTATGTTAGGAAATAGGGAAAAGCAAAATGATGAGGTATTATTCAACAATCATCATGGACTTCTCTGGTGGTCCAGTGACTAAGACTCCGAGTTCCCAATGCAGGGGACCCAAGTTTGCTCCCTGGTCAGGGAACTAGATCCCACATGCCACAACTAAGACTTGGCACAGCCAAAAAAAAATCGTCAGATGCAAAATTTTAAAGTCTGGGGATGGTGAGGGTGCAGAAAAGTGAGTACTTTTTATACATTTGATACATTGTTTGGCATGCAGGAACAGAGTATAAAATTGGAAAGCAGTTTTGGTCATATCTAGCAAAGTTGAATTCACACATATATGACCCAACAACTCGGGTACACTTTAAAGAAACTCTTGGGCCCAAGAAAACACTTAGAAAGATGTTTATTGTCATCATTAGGAACAATTGAAAACAACTTAAGGGAATGGATAAACTGTAGTATATCAATATATTAGCTACAGTATAGTCATTAAAATAATTGATCTGTATTAGTATGCTTCAGTGTCAATAAATATTAGAAATATGTTGAGAGGTAGAAGAAACAGTGACAAAATAATTTATACATGCATCCAAAAAACTGCTTAAATACCTAATGCTGATTCATGTTGATATATGGCAAAAACCATCACAATATTGTAATTATCCTCTAATTTTAAAAAAAAAGCATTGTTATGAGAATAAACAACTAGAAACAAGGGAGGGAAAACTGCTTAAACACACAAGTCTTAATATGTATCTAGAAGTCTACTTGCACACTTGATTGAGAACCGTGTCAGTTGAATGAATGGATCTGCTCATCACACTGCTTTTCATGTAAAATATTGAAAAACTTATCAAAAAATGCTCCTAAGGAAAAATAAAAACACTCCTAAGTAAAAATAATTCATACAATATGATCCTGCTTGGATAAAAGCTTTAAGAACAGAACAATGTCATGTGTTGTTGACAGGCATGTACACATATACTAAAAGTATAAAAATAGGCATGTGAAGCATACACACCAGTTTCATCATAGCAGTTATCTCTAGAGAGGGAAATAAGACCAGGGAGGAAGAAGGGACTTTAGATGTCTGAAACAGATATGACAAGTTTTAACACTTGTTTAATCTGTAAAGATAAACACAGTGTCTTTTATGTATTCTATATTTACCTGTAGTGTATTAAAGTTCATGATCTAAAATTTAAAAATAAGACAAAAGCAAAGGTCAGTACCTAAGAGCTTTTCTCCCTTTTTTGAGTGGGTTTGTGCCCTACTCTTAAAAAATATAAATCTACACTACTCACTAATGACTGAAGAATTTCACAATCAGAGCCGAGATTTGCTTCTGGTCACTCTGGGACTGGAACTCAGAATGCAAAAGCCCTGGCTCCCAGACAAGGTATTTCTTGACCAGTAAGACAGCTGGCTGGAACATAAGGGAATGTCTCTTGCTTTGTGAATTATCTGTGGCCTAGTTAAATTTCCAGCCAGGATCTTGGGGAAGAGAGTTTTGAGGAAGCATCTCTTGACTTAATGACTACTTCTTCATTCTCTGTAAGACAAGAGTACTGATGAAATATTCTGATGTGAGCATGTGTAGGTAGGAAAGGGTGTCTTTTTTTCTCAAAAGCTCTCTGCATTTTGTACTGAGAGGCTGTTGTCAGCAAAGATTTTAACTAGATTTTCCTGGGCACAGGCGGCCCTTTGACAATCAAAGCTGCTTATACATGGTTTGATGCTGTTTCTGCCCAGGTGGCCGTGGGCGGCAATGTAAACTTCTATACCTTTCGAGGAAACTCCACAGGGAGAGAATGAACTGGCTGCAACCCCAAAGAGCCCTCTAAAATTTACATCCTCTCCAGCCCTCACCCTGGCTCCTTGAATAGCACAAGGATCTGGCATCTAAATTTCAGGAGTTGTATTGTCCACTTTCCCTAGAGACAAGATAGTTCCAGTCTAGCTTGACAACCAGAAAGGGATGCAGCCCTAAGAAACAGGAGTGATGACATTAAGCCTTTTCTGTCCTAGCTCTCCTCCTGGCCCTCAGCAAATGTCGAAGGCTGCCTTCTCTGCCGTAGCAGCCAGCTGGCAGGAGGAGGACAGGTTTGATGCTTTAATCACCCAGGGACACAAGTGGCTATTTTTAACCTCCGAAAAGGAGGAAGCTAGCTCTGGATTGAACTGGACACAAGAACGTGTTGGAAGCTTTAGCTTTTTCATGCCACTGTCTCCATCCCAGGCCCCTTCTGTAAAGATCTGCTAAATGTTTGTGATTCTGTCCTGTCTTTCCTGCCACAGAACTGTACAGCTACACCGAAAACCCAGAATTTACCACTAACAGGAGGTGTTTTGAAGAGGATTTCAAGACCCAAGGTGATCCCAGATCCTTATTCATTGAGATCTGCTTTTTCTGTCCATAATATCCCAGGCTGATCTAGGAAAAGCCTAAAATAAAGTTTGATCCTTCTTTATCCTCTCCACAGCGATATAATTTCTCTGTTCCTCTTGCATATGGGTCACAGAGTTTTCTATATCAAGTAGAGAAGTCATAGAGTGGAAGCAAGAGAAGCCTGAGCTGGGGCCTTTTCTCTGATGTCAAAGGAGTGAGGAGGTGGGGGTGGACTGCTGTCCTGTTGCCTAGTAACCCTGTGCCCAGCCTGGTCTTTGACCTTAGCATTCAACCCGTCTCCACTCTGCCTCACTCCTGATACCATCAGGAGTAATAATTTCATGTGCCCACACTGTGACCCACTCAGACCTCCATTTCCTTACCTGGTCAGTGTCAATTCAGTGTTCAGCTTGGCACATGTGTGGTGAGTATCCATTTCGTGCCAGAGATGCAGGAAGCAGGGGTAGAGGTAAATTAACAGTATCTTCAAAGAAATTATAGTTAGATAGCAGAGGGGAAATGTGTACGTCCTAAAACTAGCTGAGGCCAAGAGGAAAATGAGTAGTGTCATTAGAGAAGTAAAAAGTATCATGGGCAAAGCTTCTGGCTGGAGCATTAGTGGAAAAGAGGTGATTTTGTACTGAACTTGTAACGATGTATAGGAATTGGATATGTAGGGAGACAGAGGGGAGTCCTTGAGGAAAGACAGAAAGATAGAGGGGGTGTGGAGGAAGACAAGGCTATAGAGTGGGTTCAGGCAAGAACATCTGGTTTCTTACTTTTCCCATTCCTTATTCTTTGTCAGCTCAGTAAAGCTTTTGAAGAGAAGAATTTGTTGGTGGGGGCTGGCATCAAAGGTGCATACATTCCCAGAAGCCTTTCCAAGAAGGGGAGGCAACAGCTGACACTGCACCTGTATGGCCTTCTGTCCCCAGTGCAGGGTGAGGAGTGGCTGGAGTTGGAGGAAGATGCCCAGAAGGCCTACGTGATGGGACTCCTAGACCGGCTGGAGGTGGTCAGTAGGGAACGGAGACTGAAGGTGGCCCGAGCCGTTCTCTATCTGGCCCAAGGTGAGCAGCCACCCTTGCCAACCTGAGAGGGGTGGAGACTGGGGAGAGAGATGGTGTTATCAGGACTAGGATGACTCAAGTCATACTGGGAAAGCCAGGTCCCTGCCTCACGAGGACAATCGTGTCGTGTGCTAGGACTGTAGCCTTGTACTTACACAAAAAGGAGATAGTAGTAGATCCTGCTCTGGATCCCTTGGAATCAACCTTAATCTTTCCAGGCGTGCCAGGATTTCTTACAGGGTTCTTTTTTTCCTTAACCTGGGCTGTAATTGTTTATAGAGAGGGTCCTTGTGGCCAGAGCTGACAGTGTACCACCACCATCTGAGCTTGCTTTCTCCAGGTGTGGCCTGGCTCTGACAGGAGATGCAAGGGGGGATGCCACCAATTTACACATTGTTTCTCATTGGTGTTTACATGGTCCAAGCCAACACAGCAGCAGGAGAGGATGCTGTGAGTGATTTGTCACTGAGATGATCAGAGCTTGGTGAGATTAACTGATGAAAGCTTCCCAGAAGATACCTGTGAGCCAGGTGTTGGAAAGAGAAATGAGATAGCTTAGCTGAAGTAGTAAAAGAAAGCCCTGAGATAGTAAATAACAGGATTGTTGGCAGAACCAACTAATTAAAAGCTTTAAAAAAAAAAAAAAACTAAAAAAAAAATCATAAATGGAGAGGAAAGAAAGGTATCTGGCGAAGGAAAAACTGTAGCAAACAAGGCAGTGCCCAGCCTTATCTCTTGGGTCCGGTGCCTTGGCCAAGTTCCAGCTGCCAGTCCCTTCATCTTTTTGCCTGAGGGCTTTCTATGCAGCCCACAGAAGAACTGGGGGGCTCATGTGCTCCCCTTATCCAGTGCATTCCTCAGCACGTGCCAGGAGTTAGTGGGCAAACAGCCCGACCGCCTCAGCCCTCTTGGGTGGGACGATTCCAAGTTGTTTGTTTTATACTGTTCTCCAGAGCTTCTCCCCACTTGGGATTGAGTTCTTAGCTGCCTTCTCTTCCCTATGTCACTTCCCCACTTCTCTACTGATGGCTCCTGGGATCAACTCTCAATAAACTACTTGCACTTGAATCCTTGTCTCTGCACTTCCTTCTCAGGGAACTCACTTAAGACAGCCCACCTATGAGCACATTAGACCTCACCCTGCAGACTGCTTCTCCTTTCCCCTGCCTCATTCTGGGAAGTTCTGGGCGGCTCCTGCCCTACCTTTGTCCATCTAATTGTTGGGTAGAGTGTTAGAAGATAGTCTTAAGATCATGGGGCAAGGTGGAAAGAACTGGGATAACCCCCTGCCCCTCAACCTCTGTGGCCCTGTCTGGTCCTTTAGGCACTTTTGGGGAATGTGACTCAGAGGTCGATGTGCTCCACTGGTCCAGGTACAACTGCTTCCTGCTCTATCAGATGGGGACCTTCTCGGCCTTCCTGGAGCTACTCCACATGGAAATCGAGTGAGAAGCCTTCGGGGAGGGCTGGCCACCCCCTTCCTTGAAGGTTGCCTCATGTCCTAAGCTGGTTCCTTCACTGTAGAGCCGCCTTTTTTCACACTTCAGTCCAGAGCCCACTGACAGTTCCCCTCCAGCAGCCATGCTTGCTGGTAGTCTGTCCTCTTCCCTGAGGTTGGGCTCATCAGCAGCTTCTGCCCCATGTACAGCTTCAGTACTGGGCTTCAGGGGCCTATCCTGTGTTGTTTTTTTATTCAGACACCTTCTCAGCTCAGCCTCCCTCTGGAATGAAGAAAACCATTCTCCCTGAGAACATGACACAGAGGGACCAGACCAGTTCCCATGGCTGTGCCCAGTTCTTTCCCCCATGGTTATAGCTTCAAAGGAAGGTGGCCTTATCTACTGCTCCCACTCTAGTGACCCCCACATGTTGATTGCCTGGTGGCTCAGATAGTAAAAAAGAAATCCACCTACAATGCAGGAGACCCAGATTAGATCCCTGGGTCAGGAAGATCCCCTGGAGAAGGAAATGGCAGCCCACTCCAGTATTCTTGCCTGGGAAATCTCATGGACAGAGGAGTCTGGTGGGCTACAGTCCATTGTGCCGCAAAGAGTCGGACACGACTGAGCAACTAAGACTTCATATTGTCTCACCCTATCACTCAGATGTTTTAGATGGGGTTAATTCTGTTTATTATTCACCAAGCATTGTTTTGTGTCTAGCACAGTGCTAGACATGATGGGGATTTTAAGACAAGTGAATAGCATAGACCCTACCCTTTCTTGTCTTCACTGTAGATAAGGATTTGCTGAGGTAGCAGGAAGAATTCTATAGGCTCCTCTACCTTAAACCAATTTCTTTAGCTACATGGACAGGGAATGGCAGGTACTCATATTTGTGCATATGGTAAGAGTGGAGTACAGGGAGTAAAGAGGCCTAATGGGTTCCTGTTTTCTCCCTCGTCCCTGTGGCAGCAACAGCCAGGCCTGTAGCAGTGCTCTTCGGAAGCCAGCCATCTCCATTGCTGACAGCACAGAGCTCCGGTGAGTAGGGCTGCCCACGGGATTGGAACAGGGGATCATTAGCGATGGGTAACCTTTGCCCAGATTTCAGATGCTCCCAGACCGCTAGAAGTTCCTAATTCTGCTGGATTGGGCCCCCACAGAGACCATGCCTGAGGTCTCAGACCACAGACTGGAAACTGCCATGGGAACCTCTTGTGACCCTTCTGTAACCTCAGGGTGCTGCTGAGTGTCCTGTACCTAATGGTGGAAAATATCCGCCTGGAGCGAGAGACAGACTCCTGTGGGTGGAGGACAGCCCGGGAGACCTTCCGCACCGAATTGAGTAAGAAGTGGCACGCAAGGAGCCTAGAGCAGACGGGAAGCATAGCATCTGCTCAAGAGGGACAAACAAGTTTTCTTTTGTCTTCTTCTTCTTTTTAAGAATTAACATCCCTTCTTTTAGGACAGAGATTCTTTGTGGCAGGCATGATGACCTGGCTTGAATGCCCCTCTGTCTGTGAGCTAGGCCCACTCATATATCTTCTCTGTATTTTGGTTTTCTTTATTTCTATAAGTGGGAAGTCATCCATCTCCCCTTCTATCACAAATCCCACATGAAAAAATGAGGTGACTTACCTTGAAAATATAAGTTGGTGTTGCCCTCAGTCAGGGATGAGATATGAAGACCTTTGAGATTTTTAAAAATACATTTGTTGATGCGGGAAGGTGAGTTGTAATCTACAAAATGTTTGAGTTCCTCAGCCAGAAAGCATCTTTATTACTGTTAACTTCTAGTTTGACATCCACCCCCAAGCATTTTACCTCCACGACCTCTCTTATCCTGCCCTTGATGGGGAGGGGGGGGGGGGTGGGGGCGGGGCGGAGGGGCGGGGGTGGGCGTGTTCCCCAAAGAGGCTCTCTAAGCCTCCATCTAAGAACCAAGTTCTCAGATTCTTTGCGAGGAGGTGAGTGCCTTCCTCCGTGTGTCCAGAAGCAGAGTTACAGGAACTGGGTTTCAGCGGCTTCATCTTCACTTTCTCACTTGCCTCTCTCCGCACCTCCCAGGCTTCTCCACGCATAATCAGGAGCCTTTTGCCCTTCTCCTTTTCTCTATGGTCACCAAGTTCTGCAGCGGCCTGGCTCCCCACTTCCCCATAAAGAAGGTCCTGCTTCTGCTCTGGAAAGTAGTCATGGTGAGTGGCTGATTCTTTCCCTCTCCCATCTCATCAGATAGGCAGTGCCTTCTGCCACTGCAGTTTTTTCTAGTCTGATTCCAGGAGGCTGGAGCTACGCAGAATAACAGGGCAGCTGTTAGCCAGTGGAGGGGCAATAGGGCTGTCCTGGAGAAATCAGAGGTTCTGTTTTGGGGCAGGTTACCTATTTCTGTTGGACTGATGGGAGATGCCACTTTTCGAGGTGGGGTGTTATTGCACCTCTCCCTGATAGAGCTAATGTTTCGTGCAAAGAACACTGGCTGAGAGGTGGGAGATCTGACCTCTGTTGATGCTGAGGAACCTTGGGCAATGCTCTGTGTCTCAGTTTCTCTAGCTGTAAAGTGTAGGGTTTAGTGCCTGCTCTCCATCCAGATAGAGGATTTGCTTTCATAAAACGAAGTCCTTGGAAGTGTTTGGTTGCAGTTTTGTTACTAATTATTCAACCTGATTCTTCCTCTTTGGCTCCCACCCCACAGAACTAGCTGAACAACCTACCCTCCAGGGCAGGCCTTGAGAGATTCTAGGGGTGTATAGTATCAGATGTACTCCTAAAATGGGGTATATTTTCCTGTTTTTATCCCCCAGTGGAGGCCTTCAGTAGTCCCTTTCCTAATTTCTGGGGATGTTTCCAGCCCTGGGTCGGTAAATAATACTTTGTCCTGACCCCTGAGCTCTAAGGGATAGTAGCCACCTCTGAGACTGGGCCCAGTCTCCACATTCTTTTTGCTTTCTCCTGTTGTATTACTTCCTAATTAAGGAGGGTAAGAACCCCAAGAGGGGACTAGAGACTGTGATTCTTCTCTCCGTCTACACTTCCTGACCTTGCTCTCTGACTTATTTCCTCTCTTCTCTGCCCCTTTCCTGTTCAAACCTCAGTTTACCCTCGGTGGATTTGAGCATCTGCAGGCTCTCAAAGTACAGAAGCGGGCGGAACTGGGCCTGCCTCCACTGGCGGAGGACAGTATCCAGGTGGTGAAGAGCATGCGGGCTGCCTCCCCGCCCTCCTACACCCTCGACCTGGGGGAGTCTCAGCTGGCACCTCCACCCTCCAAACTGCGAGGCCGCCGTGGTTCTCGAAGGGTACGGACTAAAGCAGACAATGGTGGTGTGGCACTGGCTGGCCAAAAGTCGAGATTCTAAGCAGCTCTGGATATGTTAGGAAAGAGCAGCAATGACTCTGCTGTCTTACCCCTGAGCAGCCCTGTGACCAACCTGAAATCTTGGAGACTATACTTTGGCTTCTGTCCCCAAGTCCTGATGGAGTCCTGGCTGTCAAGATGTCACACTGTGATATCACTTCATAGAACCACGTCTTACTAAGGATCATTGACCTAGACCTCAGTGCCTGGAGCCCCCTAGCATGCCAAACAACAGTTGGGGTATAATCCTGGCCATAGGTACCTGGTAGAGGCACTTGATCATTTTCTTCTCAGTAAGAAGTTTTACTCTGAGCCAGCCATACTCCCCTCTGGCCTTGAAACCAGAGGCTTACATTTAAAGATGACTGGCTAGGCGTCTAGATAGTCTGCGTCCCTAGAAAGGTCACAGGTACAACTTGCACTGAGACCTGACCATGCTCCCAAGAGCTCGCCCGCCTGATCTACCTGACTTCACCAGCTACAGGTGACGGGTCCAGACAGTCACACTCAGTAATCTAGTTGACATTATCTGCAGCGTGATATTTTTTTAACCTTTATTTTTTGTTTTACGAAGTAATGCTTACTCATTATAGAAAATTTAGAACAAGTATAAAAATGTGAAAAGGGAGAAAAAAAAGTCTTCCCCAATCTTGACAACCAGAAGCAGTCACTGTTAACTTTTTGGCCTATTTCTGTCCAGTCTTTTTTGTCTTTCTGTGACAAGACTTAAAATTCCAAACTCGATTCCCTCTGCCTAGCAGCAAGCTCCCATTCTCCTCTTCCTCAGTCAGCCAGCTGGTGTATGCTCACAGAAGGCAAATTAATTGAATGTTCACCTAAGGGGAGCATAATTAGGAAGGAAAGTGCAGGCAAAAAAAAAAAAAGCATCAGTGCTTTCTGAAAGCTAAGTGTGACTTTGGGATTATCTGTGCTCTCCCAGCCGTTGGTGTGGTTGCTTGAGAGAGCTTCCTGTCCTGGAATTGGGCCTGGTAGGTACAGTAGGGTTGAGATGGGAAGAGAAAGTTCTCACTAGGGGTGGTTTCTTACTCCGTGTTCCATGAAGTCAGCAGCCTGGGGGTAGTGGGTAGTCTCAAACAAGGATGCCCAGACTGAGATTTCTGGACACCTTCCCTCTCTCCTTCTACCCACCCTCCTCGCCCCCCAGCAACTCCTTACTAAGCAGGACAGCTTGGACATCTACAACGAACGAGATCTCTTTAAGACTGAGGAACCAGCCACAGAGGAGGAAGAGGAATCTGCCAGCGATGGAGAACGCACTTTGGATGGAGAGTTAGACCTGCTAGAGCAGGACCCTCTAGTACCCCCTCCACCCTCACAGGCACCCCTCTCTGCTGAGCGGGTGGCCTTTCCCAAGGGCCTACCCTGGGCCCCGAAGGTCAGGTAGGCTTGATAACACCAGGGACCCCGGGTTTTGGGGTTCCAGTCACTGGAGGTTGAGGGTGGAGTGGTCTGTGTATTCAAGGCTCAGTAAGCTGGGCTGTGAGTTAGAACTCCTGGGTGGGGAGTTCCCTTTATTGGCTTCCCTTGCTGTTCTAGTTTTCCATCTGGAGGGGTGGGAGCCCAGTAAGTTTCTCTCTCTCAAGGTTTGCTATTCTTCCCTTCTCTGGGATTTGTCTGTCCACCATCCTCTCAGACAGAAGGACATTGAGCACTTCTTGGAGATGAGTAGGAACAAGTTCATCGGATTCACTCTGGGGCAGTAAGTGACTGGATGGTCAGAACTGGCTATATAGAGGGGTTCTTAGGGGCCAGAGGAGTGGGTGGCTTGAAATGAGAGATGTTGCCTAGTTGTGATACAACCCAGAGCCTTGGGCAGATCCCATTGACTGCTTTGGATTCTTGCCATGAAGTATTGTCCTTCCAGTTTTCTAGAACTTTTATGTTCTCAGCCAGGTATAGGATGTTGATCAAGTCATTTCCCTATGGGAATCAATTTCCTCATCAGCGTGTTATGAGATGGTCCCTACAGGCTCTTTCCTAGACAATTCTGTGAAGAAGCCACATGGTGGGAACAGATCCAGTCTTTCCCCATCTCCCTACCTTCATGAATCCTCACTGGTCACTGCAAAGCTTCAGAAACCATTCTTACTGCTGTTTTGCTGTCAAAAGTGTTGTTGGGCAACATGCCCTTTTAAATAGGAACCTACTCCAGACAAAGTGAGTCCCCACTAGACTATACAGAAATCCTAAGTTACAGGGACTCTTCTCTGTGCCATTGTTTTTTTTGTGTCCTGAAGCAATAATGAGGGACCTGATAACTTGCAAAGAAAGATCCAGGCGACCAGAAGGTGAAAGTGGCCTGGTCTGTGTGACTCCAGGAGTATAGGTAGTTCTCTGTACTTCTGACCTTTATGTATCTTGTGTTCACAGGGACACAGATACTTTGGTTGGATTACCCAGGCCCATTCACGAGAGTGTGAAGACCCTCAAGCAGGTGAGCAGGTTGGGCTGTCAGTCTTCAGAGATAGGGACCCATCAGTACAAATTGGATGGCCCCCAGTAGGGTCCTGGGTCCTGGGTGGGGCTCTTCCACTAGACATGTTCTGAACCTGTTATTCTGTATTTCCTCTGCAAGGGTTTTGGCCAAGCAGATAAAAAATCAGGTCTCTCCCTACCTATTCAGTGTCCTACATTTAGATGGATGAAAAAGTTATCTTTTCTTCTCTCGTTGCTTTTCCCTCCTCCTACCCTACTCTCCCTCTTCCCACTTATCACTTCCTTTCCTCTCACTTCTCCCTCCTTAGAGGCTCAGTAGCTTCCACAGGCCCAGGATCAAGTAGCAGTCTGCTCTATCCAGAGTGTATGTGAGGACAAGTAAGAGTAGTCTATTCCCTGCACAGATGTTGAGCCCAGCCTCACCTCGTCATTATCACTCCGTTCACACATGCACACACATACAGGCATCTGCAGCAGAGCTCTCAGAGCAGTGGTCCTAGGCCTGGGCTTGTTCTTTTCTTCCCTTTGCACTTTGGTTGAAGGTAGATGCTAAGGTATTTGCTGCCCATCCAATGTGGAAATATGAAATAAATAAAAATACTGTATTAAAGAACTTTGCTGATGTTCATGATGCAAAGGTCAGGAAGACTCCTGCCTTCAAAGAGTGCATGGTTTATTTGAGGTGACAGATCCATAAATAGGGCAATTCCTCATCATTGGGGAGGTTAAACAAGAGGCTGGTACACATGTGATCGAGGCCCTCAGCCCCTTGTTGACATCTTGTGTTCCCAGCACAAGTACGTCTCCATTGCAGATGTTCAGATCAAGAATGAGGAGGAGCTGGAGAAGTGCCCCATGTCTTTGGTGAGTCCAGGGAAAGCCTGCACAGGGGGAGGTCTCTGCAGTGCTGTCAGAGAACTGGTGTGTTTGCTGCGGGACTCTTACTGCACACTAGGCAAACACGGTCTCTACTTTCACAATAAAGCTGGAGAAAAGCAATAGTTATTAAGAAACAAAGATTTTCAGAGAATGGTAGAGACAGTTAAGAAAATTGAAATAGGATGACATACCATGTAGTAGACTACTTTAGCTTGGGCGGCCAGGGTATGTAGACCTCTGAGAAGGTGACAGTTAACCAAGATCTGAGGTACAAGAAGGAGCTGGCCATAAGAAAATCAAGGCAAAAAGCATTCCAAGCAGAGAGAACAGCCTTATTAAAGGTAAGAGCGAGCTGAGTGTTAGAAGTAGTGAATGAAGACTGTTATGGCTGGAGCATGGAGTGCGAGTTGTATGACGGAGTCAGAGAGGTGGTGTGGGGCCACTTTACACAGGACATTTAAGCGAAGATAGGGAGCTTGAAGTTGATTGACATGACAAAGGGAAGCCTTCAGAGATTTTAAGCGGGAGCGACATGATCTGATTTATCTTTCTAAAAACCTTTGGCTACTTTGTAAAGGCTTGATGAGGAAAGAGTTGAAACAGGGAGGTTGGGAGACTAAAAATGATCAATATGAGATGGTGTTTTAGACCAAGGTAGTAATTTGGTGCATAATGCAGTCCACGGGGTCACAAAGAGTCTGACGCGACTTAGCGACTGAACAGCACGGAATTGTGGAGATAGGGAGAAAGGGATGAATTGGGGTTATATTTTGGAGGTATAGCTGACAAGAGTTGCAGTTCTGTTGGATGTGGATACAGAGACATAAAGGGCAATCAAGAATAAGTACAATTTGGACTTCTCTGGCGGTCCAGTGGTTAAGACTCCATGCTTCCACTGCAGAGGGCACAGGTTTGATCCCAGTTGAGGAAGTTGCATGTTGCCTTAGTGCAGCCCAAAAAAATAAAGAGTAACTACAGTTTGTCAAGATGAGAAGTTATGTTTTCTTTTTTTAAAATATGTTTTCCCCCATTTTTCTTTTTTTTCCCCAACACTGCATGGGTTTCAGGATCTTGGTTCCCCAACCAGGGATTGAACCCAGGCCCATAGCAGTCAAAGTACAAGAGTACTAACCACTGCATTGCCAGGGAATTCCCAGGAGTTCTGTTTTATCAACGGTTCTATTTGGGTTGTACCGGGTTTTAGATGTCTACCCATGTAGAGCAGCCAAGCAATTAGATACATGGGCCTAGAGTTCTAGGAGAGAGGACTGACTAAGAGAAATAAATTTGGAAACTGTTTGCTCATGGACAGTGTTAAAAGCCATGGAACTTGCTGAGGTAACCTGAGGAGGAAGGAGAGAGAGAAGAGAATGGGACCCAGCACCAAGCCCTGGGGCACACCAGTATGTTGAGAATGGGATGAGCCAGGAAAGGAGCCAGGAAAGAGGAGTAATAAAAACACCCAGTGAGAGGGTAGGAAATCCAGGAGAGAATGATGCCATAGAAGCTAAGAAAAGAAAGCCTTTTAAGAAGGAGGAGGTGATCAGCTGTGTCAAATGCTGCTGACAAATGGAGCTTGATAAGACTTGAGGTACCCATTGGCTTTGGCAACATGGAAATGACTGGTGACCTTGATAAGAGCAACCTCAAGGGAAGTGATGGGACTGGAAGCCTAGGTGGAGTGTACTGAAAAAGGAATGTAAAAAAAGGAGGTCGGCTTAGTCAACATAGACAAACCACACAGAAATTTTGTTGTGAAAAGGAAGGTAGAAATGGGGTGGTAGCTTAAGAAGAATGTGGGGTCAAGGGAATGTTTTATAGTGTTATTGGAGGAGATACTGGAGTATGTTTATGTCCTAAGAGGGATGATCCAGGAGAAAGATAATTACAGAACCGAAGCACTCAACAAAACAAAAGGGTATGAGCACCAGTAGTGGATAGCCTTTGATAGGAGTACCCAGTTCATCCTTCATGGCACATGGGAAGGTAGAGACTCTGGTAGATTTGGTGTTGAGAAGATGAGGCTGTGCCTGTCTGATTGCTTCTGTTTTGTCTGTTAACTGAGAAGTAGGATCAGCAACTGTTGAGGGGCTGTGGGTTGAGGGTGTTGGTTTGAAGAGAGGGGAGAATGTATGAAATAGGCCTTTTAGAAAGCGGAAGATAAACATTCAGGGTCTCCAGGATGTTGAGACTTGTGTCCATTTTAGCAGCAGCAGTGTTGTGTCAGATAGAAGGCCTGGCTATCCCTCCCTCAGGGTCTCATGGCGGTGACTCTTGTCCTGTCACAGGGTGACCTGGGGGGAAGATAGATTGCATTGGCCAAAGGTGACAGTGGCCTAAGTAGCCTCTTGAGCACTAGAGGCCCCTGTCTCCCCACTCTGATAAAGGACTTAAATGGGGTCATCACAAGGACAGAGTTGTGCATAAGGGGCCGGTCCAAAAGCAGGGCTGTCATGGAGGGTACTGGAGAAGGAAAGAAAATGGCGTCCACCTAAACTCTTCCCTGCTCACTGCTTCTGCAGGCCTTTATTAGCCCCCTCTGTGCAGTCATCCATCTCTCCTCCCTGGCTTCAGAGCCTCCCTGAGCTTTCAGATGGTCTCGGATTGACACCATAGGAAGTGCCTCTGTATGGGGTGTCACTTCCAATGTCCCAGGCATACCTGTGGCCTGAGCTAAGCCCATGTATGTACAGCAAAGCAGTAGTATGAGCCAAATCCTCGGTGGGAGTTCTGCCTCTGACCTGGCAAGCGATATAGGAAGAACTCTAGATGGATTCCAGATAACGGGACAACTAAAATCATAGGTTCTCAGGGCTGGAAGAGTGCTCTGAGTTCTTCCAGACCAGTCCTTGATCCTTGAAAGAGGAGATTAGGTCTCAGAGAGGGAAAGTAACTGACCCAAGGTCTTGCAGTGACTCATGAACACAGCTCGGGTATGAATCTGACTCCCAGCTCTTGTCCTGCCATCCTCCACAGCCAAGGAAAGATAGATTTTGGTCAACTGGAAAACGGTCTGAGCAAACTGTGTGTTTTCTTGCTGTAGGGGGAAGAGGTGGTACCAGAGACGCCATGCGAAATCCTCTACCAGGGCATGCTGTATAGCCTCCCCCAGTACATGGTAAGGAGACGGCCGGATCAGGGCTGTGAGAGCTTCTCAGCTGCGAGGAAGAGATAGCGGAGAGCCCTTCTAAGCTGAGCCCTCTGTCACTTGTTTGCTTCCTGAGCCTTCACCCACCGGGCCATGTTCTCTGACACTTCAGAATTCTGACCTCCCCTTGGGGCTCCTCCCAGAGAAAGGAAGACCTGTCTTTACCTCCAAGTCCTTGTTTGGGAGAGGTGGGGAATGGGGTAGGCTCCATGCAGGATGCACCAGGGGCCTCTCCTGAGTAAGTGCCTTAGTCCCTCTGAGGTCTGCCGTGGCCTCCGGTGTCCTAATTGGCCTCAGTCTGCGAGGGGAGGATGCTGATGGTCTGAGGGAGAGGAAGGAAGAGGGTGGGGGGTGGATCTTGCCTTTCCCTCCCACCTAACTTCTAGGCATTGCCCCCACTCTCTCTGCTCCTTCTCTCATCCACTTTGGAGAGAGCAGTCTTGATGCAGAACAGTCTGTAAGCACATCTCTTCAGGCTCCTTAGCCTCCCAGGCAGGCCCGTCAGGACTGGGCACAGTTTGCCCTTCTGGTGGTAGGGATCTTTGGTTACTGAGTGAAGAACTTGGAGCAAGGATTTCAAACACTTCTCTTGGAGCTGTTGAGTTGTGGAAGGATAACCTTGTTGAATGGGGTAGATTTCCTCATTTTCTGCTTCCCAGATTGCTCTACTTAAGATTCTACTGGCTGCAGCCCCCACCTCCAAGGCTAAGACAGACTCTATCAATATCCTGGCAGACGTCCTGCCTGAGGAGATGCCGTAAGTGCTTCAGTGGGGGCAGCTGCTAAATACTCACTCTCTTGTCTGCAGAGTCTCTCTCATCCCTGCCTCACCTTGTTAACACTTACAGGGATTGTCTCCAAGGAGGTCTCCTCTCTGCCACCAGTAGCCCCTTTCCACTGCAGTGCTCTCTCTGTGCTCTTTCAAGCCCAGAATTGAGGGTCTGGAGGGCCACATCATTGACAGTGACTGACTGCATGTGTATGTGGGTGGACATTGCTAAGGGACAAGCTTGCCAAAGGTGAGAGAGAGACAAAGGTATCAGAGGAACTTTTCTCCAGATAGACTCACAAGTGGGCAGTCTGGAGGTTTCCCTAGCACAGCTCAGGTTTCTCGGGTTCTGGCTTACTGGTGTGTATTGTATCTGTCCCAAATACCTGGGTCCTCGTAGGCCTCTCACTAAGTCCACCCTCTGCACTGACTCTTCCTTTCCCCATTGTAGCATCACTGTTCTCCAAAGCATGAAGCTGGGCATCGATGTGAACAGGCACAAGGAGATCATTGTAAAGAGCATCTCTGCCCTGCTCCTGCTGCTCCTCAAACACTTCAAACTGAACCACATCTACCAGGTGAGCAGCTCAGAGCACTTTTCCACACCCCACAGGTGTCCTCCAGGTCCTGCCGCCCAAAGGAAGAACACAAGGGCCTTGGAGTCCAGCAGAGCATCATTGAGCCTTTTCTTTGTCATGCAGAATCCAGATACATGTTGCACAAGCTTGGGGCATGAGGTGGGGAATTGTCCTAGAGAGTTGCAAACGTCTGTGTACTTTGAACATTATCCAGGGGTCGTAGGTAGGAATCCCTAGCTTCTTGGGAATATGCCAAGCCAGCTTTGAAGCAATGGAAGACAGGACTCAAGCATGCCACCAAAAGGAGACTGGTGTGGGGGGAGTGTCGAGCATACTTTTCTGTATGTGAAGCACTCTTCTAACATTTGAGATGGAATTCTATATAAGGCATACTCTGGCTCGTAAGGGCTTTGAAGTTTTATAAAGGATACAGATGTAAAGTAGGCAATTATGGAGTGATAAGCGCTGTGTTACAGGTAAGTATTGGCTGCTATGGAAACACCTAATCCAGCCTGAGGTGGAGAAGCTGTGACTCCTAACCTGAGTCCTACAGAAAACATGTTAGCCAGGGTGCAGGAGTTGTCAGGGAATGATGGCAGGAAGCATTTAAAGCAGAAAAGCTGATTTGTGAAACTCCTGAGGGGAGAGGGCAAAGTACCTTTGGAAACTAATCAAATGTTTCTGGAGTTCTGCATGGGGTAGAGGGAGACAGGGAGATCTGGTGGTAACGTGAAGCTGGAGAGGACGGCGGGGAGCAGACAGTAATACCTGTGCTAGCACACGGTTAGTATTACACTGTGGCCGGCACTCTGTTCAGTTCATGTGGGATCTCATTAAATTCTCTCAACCCTGCGAGGTGGGTCTTATTTTATTCCACTGAGGCTAGCAGACATTAAGAACCTGCTTCCCCATAAGAGCAATATTTGCCATGCCAAGGAGTTTGGACTTGGTGCTGTGGGTGTTGCCAAGACATAGGAGAAGATGGGGGCAGTGAGTGAGTGTTCTCTGTGGTGAGACCTGGAGAGGAGGCAGAGTTTCACATTCTTGCACAGAGGCTCTGCCCCATTCCTCCTGAGAAGTCAGAACCGAGCTTGCTGCTAAAACAGCAGGAGCTCAGTGCGGGGAGGCCCTGCAGAGTCTGTGTCCATGGCAGGTTCAGCTGTACAACGTGGAGATATATCCACTTCAGTGCAGTCAGAGACATCTTGTAGTGTGTTAGGGTACCCCGAGGACACACACTTCTACCAGTGTTTGCAGAGCAGCAGCAGGGCTGGGAGGAATAGGGAGGGATGAGTGAGAAATAGTGTTCGTAGTAGAAAGAGATCCGCGTATGTGTGCTTCTGTCTGCTTCTCTTGGTGGGCAATATGTGGATCAACAGCCAGACGGGTGGGTGGCTTGATGGGCCTTGCCAGTACGTGTCAGTGTGTCCTGACAAGGCTACAGACATGTCTCAAACTGAAAGATGTTTCCCATCACTTGACAGTAGGTTTGTATTGGCTCCTGCACCTGAGGCTTTGTAAAATACCCTGGGTCAGCTGCTGAGGAGAAGATATTTGAGCAGAAGAGAGAACTGAGCAACACAAGCTTACTTCTCACTTCTAACAACACACCTGGGGAGAGGGCAGCTGAGTGTGCTGCCATGGCTATTTTATGGTGATCAGGAATCAGTAAGAGCTAAGGGATTTAAAACACTGCAGTTCTCTGCTTTTTCAACCAGTTTCTCCACTTAGAGTAGTTTGGATTCTGGAGACAAACTCTGTGTGATGCTCTTCAGCGTATCATGGGCAACAGCCGGGTCGCACAGCTGCATGACACTGCCCCAGTAGGTCTTCCTGGACGCAAACCCCATCCAGATTCAAGAGAGCCAAGTGGAGCGCTATGTTCTGTTGTTGAACCCATCAAAAAGATCTTGAACTTATTCTTAGTGCATTATCTGTTGACTGAAGGACTCCTGTTGATTCATTAAAATACTGATATTCTAAGTATAGGGGCTAGTCCACTGAACCAGACCCACCCTGGAGCCCTCACTCCAGTGGTTCGTTTGGTTACCACGCGCTGCATCCATCCTGCCTGAGTGATGCCGGCAGTTGCCGGGCTGCACCTGTTCCTGGCATGTCCATCACAGCTGAAACCCCTGTGAGCCAGAGCTTTGGAATGGAAGGCAACTCCCTTGGGGAGCCTTCCTTTTCCTGTAGAGCTTAGGAACAAATCTCACAGCAATTCTTTCTGTTTATCTGGAGTAGGATTTTCTTTCTGGCTTGTATACATTTTGTGCTTTTGGTCAAGCACTTGCAACATACACACACTGCAGACTGTCCCCTTCTATGTAGGCTAGGCTGGCTGAAGATGGCCCTCCCCACTTCCCAGACAGGAAGACTGTTAACACAAGTGGACAGTGGGTATTCTTAGGAATGGGTGTCAGAATTGTACTTGCCTCTTTATTTTTCATACAGACCTTCTATTCTCCCCAAAATAAGCTTCCTTTCTGCTTTCATCTTTTAATTCAGTTTGAATATGTATCACAACATTTGGTATTTGCCAACTGCATCCCATTGATCCTGAAGTTCTTCAATCAAAATATCTTGTCCTACATCACTGCCAAAAATGGGTAAGGACTCTGTACAGGTTTATTTCAAAAGGCGGTTTGGGGATTGATAAATTATTTTGTCTCTGAGCTGCCTTTCCCTTCTCCCTGGTCCTTTCTGTCTTAGAGCTGTCACTGTCAAATTTAGTTTTCTTGAGGTATTACTGGTGGAATGTATAATTTGGCCTCCTCACAAAGATATTTGTAACTTAATAGTTTTGAAAACTGTAATGCCATAACTCAAAAGAGGCTGCACCGATAAATGTCAGCTCTGTGGCAGAAGGATCCAAAGATGTTATTTTGTGAAGCATCTGGCTTGTCTGGCCAGCCCTGATTTTAGTATAAATCATAAATTGAATCAATTTTATAAAGGGTTATACAGAATTTGTAATTAAAGGTAAACAATAGACCCTTACTTCGATAGATCAATTTGTGGTTTAAAAACTGCAGTATTTTCACGTCCATTATTTCATTTAATCTCCTCATCAGTGCTAAGACATATCACAACAAGTTTTATTCCCATTTCATCAATTAGGAAACAAATTCAGAAAGGTTAATTAACTTACTTAAGGTTAGCACACCAGCATGACCCTTTAAGTAAGCAGAAGAGGCAGGGTTAAATCACAGTTGCTGTGGCTTGCTCCAGCCAAGTGGGGACTTGGGGGGTTAACAGAGTAGGTCCTTGTTCCTCAGTTTGCTGCTTACACAAAGACCGGAAGCATGTTAATCAGTGGAGTTGCCCAGAAGTGCTTTACCAGAGGCAAGGTTCCTAAAATAGAAGAAGGCTGACGTGACACTTGAGGTGGCTGGAGAGGGGCTAGGAGATGTTGGCCCCACAGTCTGTCAGCGCTGCCAGAAACTCCACCCTGGAGAGACAGCCTACTTTTGTGTAGCTTAAAACACACAGAACCCAAAGTCACAGGACCTGGATTCCTGACCTGGATCTGCCACTTGCTAGCTGTGTCATCTCAAGTGTAAGACACTGTGTTTCTCTGAGCCACAGTGTCTTCATCTTTAAAGTGGGAATAATACCTACTCTGACTCTATCATAGACTTTTATAAGCATTAGTTAGGATAAACAAAGATGAGAGTGCTTTACTTTTCCTGTTTGGAGGAAGCGCTAGAGAATGGGTTTATCCTCACTACAAAGAGACTTCTGCCCCTTAAAAATGGCACTTAAGACGTGCTAGTTGTCCACCAGGGAAAACTGAAAGTGTCGGTGAAGCTGGGGAAGGGCCACAGCTTCATGAAGGCACCTGTGCGTGTCAGCTCACACAGAACGGGCATTTGTCAGGAGGAGATGGGTGGGTTGTTATCTTGAAGAACCTCGGACAGAGGTGCAGCCCCGGGCCTCAGGGTCAGTCTGTAGCACACGGAACCCAGGGGGCCATATGCCTCCGTCTGTGGCCACCCAGCCTCTGCACCTCCACTCCAACTTTTCCTCTGTCACTGACAAATAGTTTTGTCTGCTTCCTAACCCAGAATTTGCCTGCAATGCAGGAGACCCAGGTTCAATCCCTGGGTCAGGACGATGCCCTGGAGAAGGGAATGGCCACCTACTCCAGTATTCTTGCCTGGAAAATCCTATGGACAGAGAAGCCTGGCAAGCCACCTACAGTCCATGGGGTCACAGAGAGTCAGACACAACTGAGCAACTAAGTGAAATATGTCTAAGCCACTTAGTGAAAATATGCCCACCTGAGCTAAACGTGCTCCTGTACCACTTCAGAGACTGAACTGGCTCTTGATCCCTGTTCCACTTCCACATGCCCAGGGTTAGAGGTCCACCCTTGGATCAGAAACTGGCTGAGGAGAGGGGTTCAGGAACTTGGTGCCCCCGCACTGTGGGCCTAGAAGCGGGGGCAGACAATCCAGTAAGTGTCCTTCGGGTTCCCTTCGGAGCTGGAAGAGTGGTAGTGCCAAACTGCACTGTTTGCTGAGGTCGGCCTGGGTCCAGGGTTCCTCTTGTGTGTTACTTATGAGCTTTACTGTTGCATAGTCTCAAGAACTTGAGCACCTTCAGCTTGTCACTGCAGTTTCCTCATAGCTCTTACAATCTAGATATGCTAGAAACTTGGAACTTTATGCCCCCTTAGGGTAGAATTTAATACAATGAGATTAAAACAAATCCATCTTGGATTCCCCACCCTCATTTCCCGGTTGCCAGTACTTACTTTGCCATGGGGCTTTGTCAGTAGAATGTGGGTAGATAAGTAGATGAGCCAGCCAGGAATCTTTATCCTAACGGAGCAGTGTGAAACTGGCAACCCTGGGAGAACCTAGTAGGTATATCCACGGCCCTCTCCTCTCCTACCCTGGTTCCTTTAGGTTATCTTTGGGGGTTTCTTGGACAAAGGTCAACGTTTCTAGTCAAACAAATTGTTGCCTTTTGCTTGGATAAAAGTTTTAACTTTGAAATATAGAAGAGGCCCAAGGAGCCCCATATTCCTCTTTATAGCCTATGCTTTGCCGACATCGTTTATCCATGTCCAGTTATTCTAACTGGAGTGGAATGGTGTTTAAAACCTCATGGGAATAAAGTAATTAGCCTTAAATTAAATAAATTTAAAAAAAAAAACCTCATGGGAGAAAAAAAAGGGACTTCCCTGGTGGTTCAGTGATTAGGACTCCATGCTTCCACTGCAGGGAGCACAGGTTTGATCCCTGGGTCGGGAAACTAAGATCCCACATGTCCCTCAGCCTGGCCAAAAAGTTGCGTTTTGTTTTGTTTTTTTTTAAAGACAAACCTCATGGAATGTCAGAAGCAGAAAGAGCATTAGAGATTAGATTAGCTAGTCTAAATGCTGCATTGTACCCATGAAGGAGGGAGGAGGAAAGAAAGAGCTGTCATTTGGAGTGGCCGGGTCCCCGTCATCATGCGGTAGTTACTTCCCCTGCTGACTCATGCCTGCTTCCCTGGGCTCACCGCAGAGCCTCCAGCTCCCTTGCGGTCCCTCAGTGTCTCTTTTGGGAGCAGATGTCGTTACCATCCTTGAGCTACTAGTTGGGCCCAGCTGCAGGAAACTGCCTCTGTCTCAGGCTTCCTCTTCAAGTGGCTTCTGTGGTCTTTCCCCAGAGTTCCTGGCCTTCAGAAACATCTGGTAAAACACAGGAGAGGTCTTCATTCTCACAGGTTGTTATTAACTTACTGACCAGAGACATAGTAATACATTTTTTTGTTACCTTAACATTACTGACTGGAGACTTTTCACTTCACTTTCATAACAAATCGCCAGCCACAGTCATTAGTTTCTGCAAAAATCCTACAGTCAATAATGTGTAAAGTGGGATGAGTTTGGGCAACTTCTCTGGGTGCACAATTATATACACACAAATATACACTTAAACACAGAAACACAAATGCCTACAAGCTTATGTATTTCTTTAAAGAACAGAGGAGAAAGGTGGCTATACCGAGGCGCTTTCTCTGCTTTTGCCTCTGAAAGAACTGTCAGTCCTTCTCCTGGCTGTGAGGAGAGGAGACTGGATCTGGAGGTGCCTGGCAAAGGAACCTTCAGTTTCAGCTGAAGTCACTAAGCAGTTCTAGAAATACATGGGGCTAGCTGAAGAGAAATAACCTCCTGCCCTTTCAGATGTAGCCATTTGCTGCCTTTGCCATTTACCTAAAGCCTGTTCTTATCTCTGCATCTTACAGCATCTCGGTCCTGGATTACCCATGCTGTACCATCCAGGATTTGCCGGAGCTTACTACGGAGAGCCTGGTAAGCAAGTGGGGATTTGGTAGCCTTTGAAATTGCCAGGTGGCAGAGGTTGGCATTTGCTCTTCCTTTTCTTCTCTAGCCCCCTCATGCCCTGGTTTGGGAGTCTTAGATCAATAAAAGCATATTGGCAAGAGCACAGAGGCAGTGGGGACTTAGTTCTGCTGACCCAGTCGAGAAAGATTTGGGAAAGCTGAGCATAGCATTTTGTAGAGGAAAGGGTCAGTGAAAAACACTGAGGAGGAGGGGAATTTAGAAAGATAATGGGGCTAAAGCTGAGTTTGAACAGCTGTGCTGAATGGCAGGTGCATCTCTGCTGCTCTAGCCTAATTGTCTTCTTCCTTCTGTGTCACAGGCTTGTCTCATTTTGATAAGGTTATATAAACCCTGGGGTGTGTACTTCAGAAAATACCCAGGAAATACTTGCCTGAGTCTTTCTGAGGCAAAATTCAATATGGCCACAGAAGGATGACCCAGAAAGTTCCTCGTGCCAGAAGCAGTTCCAGGCAAATCAGAGAAGTCCCTCAGTCCTTCTGAATCCCATGAAACTGATAGGCAGCACGTTGAAATCAAGTGTCTACCTCATCATGTATTATTGCTGCAGCTCCTTCAGTGAACCTCAGCCCATTCCCATACCCTGTTGCACTGGAATTGTTTATCTGTATCTGTTTCTCCATTTGACTGAAGACTCCTTGAAGGAAGAGATAGTATCATCTTTCTTTTATATCCCCAGAGCCTAGCACCATGTTCACATGAATGGAGCTTAAAAAATGATCAGATGTTGGCACCTGTGTGTGCCCAACCCCTTGTCCCCAACTTTTAATACCTACACAATGTCACGTCAGAAAACTTCATTGTGCAAAAAGTACAGTGGTACCTTGTGTGGCACAGGTTTTACAGAACTGTAAGGTTTGTGACTGGAGGGGACCTGAGAAGCATTTGGCCCAGCCCCATATTTCAAAGATGAGAAACCTGAGGGATGAAGTGGCTTGTCAGGTCCACTCCTCATAGCTGACAGACCTTGAATGAGAGAAAGACCCATAAGTCTAGCACCTTTTTAAGCACCAGAGCAGAGATTCCCTGTCTTGTTTAGATATGGCCTCAGCAGACAAGGAAGCTGGGAGCTTCTTACCTCGGCAGAGAGAGGTAATGCGTTGTCTAATCCTGTTTATGATGTTATTCAATCTTTAAAACAACTGTATGAGGTTGGCATGGGTGCTTTATAGGTGGAGAAGTTAAAAGTAGTTGCAAGTAGCAGAGCCAGGGTGGAGACATGCAGCCCCACCATTCAAACTGGAATGAGGACTGCCCTTTCTAACAGAAACAGTGGTGCACAGACAGCATTAAAGCTCTACTGTGAATAGTGAAGTGAAGTCGCTAAGTCGTGTCCGACTCTTTGCGACCCCAGGGACTGCAGCCTACCAGGCTTCTCTGTCCATGGGATTTTCCAGGCAAGAGTACTGGAGTGGGTTGCTATCCTACTGTGAATAGTGTATTTCAAAACACAGTCAGCTTCTCAATCCCATAAGTAGGGATTGATGGGAATTATACTTTCATATATCTTCCAATTGACCTTTTGGGATATGAACATAAAATTATTGAAATAATTGTTATGCCTCTGAGAAGACTGTTGTTGTCTAAGAGGGGGTGAAAGCATGTACCTTTCAGTAATGAAAAACAGATTCATGCTAGGTGTTCTCGTCCTTTCTGTGAAGCTACAGTGGCACCTGGTGGTTTCATATGGTAACCACAGATTTTTTATTTTTTGGAAGTACTTCCCTGAGCCCAGTCATGGACTTAACTAGCTAGTTTACTCCACATAGATCCTCAATACAGTGGTTTGTTTATCTAAATTAATGGCTTCTGTCCTCAGAGAGGGCTAGTGTTTATATGAGTAAGATTTATCTCTTTTTTCAGGCTCAGTGAATTAATTGAAAGCACAGCATACTGGCATTTTAAATACATAGGATTTTCTTTAAATAACATTTCAAGTTTCTTCCCCCACCCAAGACTTTAAAATCGATATATACTATTGAAGAAAATTGAGGAAATACAGAAAAATAGGGGAAAGAAAATAAAAATACCCTTATTAAACTACTTGCATATGTGTGTGCTTGTGTGCATGCTCATTTGCTCAGTTGTGTCCAACTCTTTGCGACCCTATGGACTGTAGCCGGGCAGGCTCCTCTGTCCATGGGATTCCCCAGGCAGGAATACTGGAGTGGATTGCCATGGAGTGGATTCCTCCTCCAGGAAATTTTCCCAACCCAGGAATCGAACCCATATCTCTCACATCTCCTGCATTGGCAGGTGGGTTTTTTACCACTAGCACCGCCAGGGAAGCCCAAACTACTTGTATATAACCAATGTTAATATTTGGTTGCAATTAGCTATATATATATATATATCTATATGTGTGTGTGTGTATATATATATTCACTCATACACACACATATTATTTAAGAAAATAAGGACTTTACATGTCTCCATTCACATAGCTGCACATAATATTCCACTACTTAGTTTTTTTAAAAAATGATTGTTTCATGCTATTATTGGGCATTTATTACAGTATTCTTCCTATAACTCCAAAATGAACATCCTTGCACATGAATCTTTGACCTTATCTCTGATTACTTCCTTAAGATAGATTCCTAGAAGTGGAGTTACTTGGCTAAGGTAGTCTTGATTCATATTTTTTCAGTTTTCTGAGTTTGAACTGAGTTCAACATCATTTGGAGCTCTAACTACATATATAATGGACATGAAATAAAGACAAAGTTAATGGTACGTTAATTTCTAAATTCTCGTTTTGTCAAAATATCTAGCTCTGCAATGGGCCATCTTTACCCATGTACTAAACAGTTTCCTCACCCCCTGGCATAGGAACTCTTACAGTTTCTAAATTTCCAAAAGTTTATGTTCAAATTCAATCTACTAAACTAGGAAAAAATTAAAATTAAATCCCCAATATAAGAGAAGGAGGATGAACGTATGATTGTATAGAAGTTAGGTGTGATCTTTGGAAGCAGGTTGCTAGCGAAGGCAGGGGGTATGGCCTCAACAAGTATTATAGGATGTTCAGTGTCTGGGTGGTTGTTTTGAGCAATGGTATGAAAAATAGGTGTGTAACATGATGCTTTAGAAGTGAAATATATTAGATCTTTTATATTTATTAATATCCTTTTAACTTTATGTGTACTTTATAACATCATGTTATTACAACAATACATTTATAATTTCTGAATAAACATACATTGTATTTTGAAGTCAATGAGTATCAGAGCTAGAAGTTTCTTAGTATTTTGCCCAATCTTACCCTCTGCTCATAAAGAAACAGGTGGAATGGTGAAGTGTTATCCAAAGCAGAGGGTCAGAATTTACATGACCTGGCTATATGCAAAGAAATATTTGGCATTTCCTTTTAGATCAAGCAAGTGAAATTATTAAGTTCTTTTGAAAAAAATTATTTTAGGCTGCACTGGGTCTTTGTTGCTGCGCTTAGGCTTTAGTTTTGGCGAGTTGGAACTGCTATCTAGTTGTGGTGTGCAGGATTCTCATTGCAGTGGCTTCTCTAGTTGCAGAACACAGGCTCTAGACCTTTGGCTCAGAAGTTGCAGCTCCCAAGCTCTAGAGCACAGGCTCAGTAGTTGTGCACGGGCTTAACTGTCCCCTGGGATGTGGGATCTTCCCAGACCGGGGATTAAACCTGTGTCCCCTGTATTGGCAGGCAATTTCTTAACCACTGGACCACCAAGGAAGGCCTAAGTTAATTCTTAAAAGGTACTTCATCACAAAATTCCTCAATTTTGGGTTTGATTTATATTCAGAAATACCTATAAAAATATGTTCATATCACTTAAATTTATATGCTTGATCCTTTCATCTATCTCTATTATTTTCTTTTTTTCTGTATTAGTTTCTAACCCAGATATTTACATATATTCCAGAAGATTTTTGTGTTATTGTTTTCATTTTTGTTTTATTTATGTTCAGGTATTAAGGTCTCTAGCATTCCTTTTAGGCATTATTTAGCCAGTGATTTGTGACCTCCTTAAAAAAGTCTTTGTTTTTACATTCACTGTCACTATTTAAAACCAACAATGCAATTAGCATTATTGTTTCTCTATTCTAGATAAAATGTGAACATATCATAAGGTATACATCCATTTTCCATGAAGTTTTATACAAAAGAAGGACCATGGATAAGTTTTTTTGTTTGTTTCTTTTGTTTTTGCATTTTTTTCAATTTTCCTGGTTGTCACCCTTTCTATGAGTGCTAGGTGATTTTTTTTTAAAACTCACATCCCCAGATCCCTCCTCAAAGCACAAATGGTTTGCTAAAGCTTCCCAGATGACTTTGAAATTTTCTTTTCTTTTCCTGCATACCTCCTCACATCACCTTTAAGAATAATAACTCTTATACCTAGATCTAGGTCCTTAATCTGGCAGGAACTTAATTGTTAGAAATTCATATGATAAGGAAGTTATTCTAAAACAATGTGGGAAAAGAAGATGTAAGCTAATAATAGGATTTCATTTTCAGTTATGTGAACCATAATAAATTAAAAGAATCATTTACCAAGAGATGACTATTATTGTGAATTTCAATCACTAAGTATTATAACTTCGCAAATGTTTTTGCAAATAGGTTCAAATAACTGCAGGACTGACATGGCATGAAAAACCCAAGTTTGTATATAGAAAAGGCAGACAGACTGGGCTTTGCCACTACAGCTTTAAGTGATCTTGAGCAAGTTTCCTGTAGGCTATAGGAGTTTCATCTATAAAAGAAAGAAAGGTTAGAATTAGATGAGCATCAGCTTTCCTTAGGCTATAAAATTCTAGATTCATTATAAAACAGATAAGTTACTATTAATAATTTCAATTTCTTGTCTGAGGGAAGACAAAGACCCAAAGAACTGCCCCTTTATAAAGGATTTAAACTTCCCAAAGGTGCAACTCTTTCTCTGAGCTCACCCATGTGACTTTCCACATGTACTTTTCCTTTCAGTAAACTTTTTACTCTTTAAAAAAAAAATAAATAATTTCAGTTTCTCAGTGAAGAGCTGGTTTTCAATTTGAAAGTAGTGTCATCACTTCAGGACTTTAATAAGCTATTAAGGATCTTCCCTGGTGGTCCAATGGCTAAGACTCCCAATGCAGGGGCCTGGGTTTGATCCCTGGTCAGGGAACTAGATCCCACATGCTGCAACTAAAGATCCTGAGTGCTGCAACTAGACGTGGCAGAGCCAAATACATAAATATTTTTAAAAGAAAAAAAAAAACACGAAGGTTTGAGTTGTATTATATTTTTACACTTTGCAGCATTTCTTTAAAGGCTCAGTCACTCCCCTTTAAGGCAGGAAACCTCAGTGTTTTCTTGTTGGTGGTTTTGCTTGTTTGAAGTAAGAATTACAGTAGGACATAAGAAAGAGCTTCTCTACCATTAGGTCTGAAAGAAGCTGAGAAAGTAAGAGGTCAAACCATATTTTCTTTTAGTAAGTGTGCCTGGAATTCCTGAAGTGCGGTCAGAAGATGAGTAGTAACTAAAGACAGAGTGTTAGAATTCAGTGAGTACTGGAAATCGAGGTTTAAGCCCTGGTTGGGGCGCTTACTATGTGACCTTAGTCAAACCACCTTCCTCTTTCTGGGCCTCAGGTTTTGCTTCTATGGATAACAGAATTGGACTAGAACAGTCAAGTCTGTTTCAGTGCTCAGTTTCTTACCAATCTGATCTTCTCAGTACGAAAGGAAGAAACACTCTGTTCTTCCTTTCCTCATGAGTTAATTATCCACTTAATTGGCATAAGCCTGGGTTTTTTTGTTTGGCTTGGCTCACTCAGCAGAGCTGTCGATGGATCTTTGAGAACAGAACCATTGTGCCTTAGAAATGCTCTGAAAGGGTAGGATGTGATTGCTGAACTGAATCTTTAGATCAGAGGTGTATGCAAACAAATATTTATTTGTGAGAGTGGAACATGGGCAAATGCTTTCTTTTTTAATTTTAGCTGGCTGGAAGTGAGTTAAGTTCTTGCTTTGAATACTATTAAGTACCAGGAATGGGAGAATATAGCTAGCCAAGTGCTGCTGTTCACAAAATATATCCCCCAACAGAAGTTTGCATCTTACTTAATATGCTGAGTTCTTTAAAAAAGAAAGAAAGAAAGATGACCTGCCTTAAATGAACATTAAGAAATCTTCAAGACGAGCAAATCTAGAGATTTCCCTGGTGGTCCAGTGGTTAAGACTCTGCCCTTACATTGCAGGGGGTGTGGGTTCAATCCTCGGTCAGGAAAATAAGACCCCACATGCCACACAGAAAATAATAGAATAAATAGAATAACAGGGCTTAAAAAAAAATAAAAAGACTGGCAAATCCAAATAGGTACTCACAGACCTAAAGGCTTTCTGGAAAAAAAGATAATTTGTTGGGTTGGAAGAAGGGAGAAGGCTTGGGCAAGGCTCTGACAAAGCAGACAAGCCTGGGCGAGCCACTGACCAGTATGTATGCTTTCGATGCCTGCTCCATGATGCCAGAAGTGGGACTAGTTACAGGCATCAGGGAAGCATCATTAGAAGGAAAGGAGAGCAAGGCCCTGAGCAGGTGAGACTGCCTTCAGGGGGAACTAGGGCAGCTCTTAGGACTCTTGAGACTCAGCTCTCAGGAAAAGGCAGCCACAATCAACATTCTGTCACTCAAAACTTTTTAACTTTTAAGCCAACTGGAGAAAGTAAGCCACAGAATTATTGAATGGTCAGAGCTAAAATGATCTTAAAGGTCATCTTAGTTCAACCTCTTATAGGAAACAGGGAAATTACTTGCCTGAGATGATACAGCCAGGGTCAAAGCCATGACCCAGGTGTCCTGGTGCCTATTCCAGGGCTGCTTCTACGAGACCAGGCCGCTATTTCCATACTCCATAAGGAATGCAAGGCTTTTATGCATATTAGAAATCAGGATAAAGGAAGCTCACAATGGAAATATACTTACCTGTTTTTTGTTTCACTGCTTCTTATTTTAAAAAATAAACATATAAAAGTCTGTCTCCTCTGTTAGCCACACAAGATGTCACATCTATAAAACCTGATCTGTTTTTTGGGCAAGCCAGATTAGCTAATGCACCTGAGTGGAAACTCCCATGGAAGTTTCTTTTAGAACAAAACAGATGGTTTTCATGGGACCGATTCTAAACACAATATTGAACATTTACTAGAGGAAAGATATTGTTATTATTATTATTATTTTGACCACCGCATGTGGCTTGCCTAATCTTGGTTCCCTGACCCAAGATCGAACCTGGGCCCCTGTAGTAAACATGCCAAGTCCTAACCACTGGACCACCAGGGAACATCCTGGGAGAACATCATTTCTAAACAGTATTTCTGAAAAGTTTCCCTGCAACTTCTTGATCCTCAGTATTATTTATTTTTAGGAGAGCCTAATATCCTTACAAGTGTTGGCTGTTCATCTCACAGTTGATGTATGTCTACCTTGCTTGCTTCAGATTCATTTGTGTGTGTTGGGGGGTAATCTTCCACTCACCAGAAAGCAGTTGATTTCTGCTCATTCCTCACTTCTACATCCTCCTCTCACACTGAAGACATGAGGAACTTCCAAGGTGTTAGTTTGACCACCATGTATGTTAACTGATTCATGTAGCTTCTGACACCAGTATATATTTACGAGCCCCAGAATCCATAAAGACTCTTATTTTTGTCCCTGAAAGATGTTTCTATGAGTAATTACCTGTTTCTGATCTGACATCCATCTGGTTGGGTGCTCACAAGCTATCAAGAAACATTCAAGAGAAACACCTGGTTCAAATTAACCACCTGCCATTTTTCCAACCATGCTAGAGAATTAAGTAATTTACTGCAATATGGTTTGATAAAGAAGGGCGGAGGTTGATTTTTTCTTAAAAAATTAACTGTAATGAATATCAGATCCATCCAATACTGTTTGAAATCTGCCAGAATAATTCTTGGCTATTACCAATATAGCTTACATAAATGCAAAGTGTATGGGGGTAAAATTCTATCATCTCTTATTCTGATCCTAAAGCAGAAAGCTACACAAGAAATCTTGCTCAAATGATATTCCTATGTTCATATATCATCTTTCTAAGCAGTCCTTGCTCTTGGTACAGACTCTTCCAGGATTGGCAGCTGTGTGTCTTCAGAGGAAGGATACTGCATACCTTGAGGAGAAGGGAGGATGTGAGGAGTGGGACGGAAAGGAGGTAGCATTTCATATGGAAGGCTTCACTTGAACTGACCGACAGTGACTTCCAGACTCTGTGGGAAGGAAAGCCTTGTAGGTGTTGAGATAATTGTTGTTGTTCAGTCACTAAGTCCTATTCAACTCTTTGCAACCCCATGGATGCCAGGCTTCTCTGTCCTTCACTGTCTCCCAGAGTTTGCTCAAATTCATGTCCATTGAGTCAGTTATGCTATCCAATCATCTCATCCTCTGCCACCCTCTTCTGTTGCCCTCAGTCTTTCCCAGCATCAGAGTCTTTTCCAGTGAGTTGATTCTTCGTGTCAGGTGGCCAAAGTAAGTATTGGAGCTTCATCTTCAACATCAGTCTTTCCAGTGAATATTCAGGGTTGATTTCCTTTAGGATTGACTGGTTTGATTTCCTTGCTGTCCAATGGACTCCCAAGAATCTTCTCTAGCACCACAATTCAATAGCATCAATTTTTTGGCACTCAGCCTTCTTTATGGTCCAGTTCTCACATCTGTACATGACTGTGGGAAAAACTTTAGCTTTAACTATATGGATCTTTGTTGGCAAAGTGATGTCTCTGCTTTTTTAATACACTAAGTTTGTCATAGCTTTTCTTCCAAGGAGCAAGCATCTTTTAATTTCATAGCCTCAGTCACTGTCAGCAGTGATTTTGGAGCCCAAGAAAATAAAGTCTGTCACTGTTTCTACTTTTTCCCCTTCTATTTGTCAAGAAGTGATGGGACTTGATGCCATGATCTTAGTTTTTTGAATGTTGAGTTTCAAGCCAGCTTTTCATCCTCCTCTTTCTCCCTCTTCAAGAGGCTCTTTAGTTCCTCTTCACTTTCTTCCATTAGAGTGGTATCATCTGCATATCTGATGATACCAGCCTGTGATTCATCCCAGCAATCTTGATTCCAGCCTATGATTCATCCAGCCCAGCATTTCACATGATGTACTGTTCATATAAATTAAATAAACGGGATGACAGTATACAGCCTTGTCATATTCTTTCCCCAGCTTTCAACTAGTCAGTTGTTCTATGTAAGGTTCTAACTGTTCCTTCTTGATCTTCATACAGGTTTCTCAGGAGACAGGTAAAGTCGTCTGGTATTCCCATCTGTTTAAGAACTTTCCACAATTTGTTGTGATCCACACAAAGGATTTAGCATAGTCAATGAAGCAGAAGTAGATATTTTTCTGGAATTCCCTTGCTTTTTCTGTGATCTAGTGGATGTTGGTGATTTGACCTCTCGTATCTCTGCCTTTTCTAAACCCAGTTTGTACATCTAGATGTTCTGGTTCACATACTGCTGAAGCCTAGCTTGAAGGATTTTGAGCATAACCTTACTAGCATGCAAAATGAAAGCAGCTGTACGATAGTTTTAACATTTTTGGGGATTGCCCTTCTTTAGGATTGAAATGAAAACTGGCCTTTTCCAGTCTTGTGACCATTAATGAGTTTTCCAAATTTGCTGACATATTGAGTGTAGCACTTTAACAGCGTCATCTTTAGGATTTGAAATAACTCAGGTGGAATTCTGTCACTCCACTTACTTTGTTCGTACTAATGCTTCCTAAGGGCCACTTGACTTTACACTCCAGGATGTCTGGCTCTAGGTGAATGACCACACCATCGTGGTTATCCAGGTAATTAAGACCTTTTTGTGTAGTTCTTCTGTGTTTTTTGACCACCTCTTCTTAATTTCTTTTGCTTCTGTTAGGTCCTTTCCATTTATATCCTTTTATCATGCTCATCCTTGCATGAAATCTTCCCTTGATAGCTCAAGTTTTCTTGAAGAGCTTTCTAGTCTTTCCCATTCTGTTGTTTTCCTCTACGTCTTTGCATTATTCATTTAAGAAGGTCTTATTATCTCTCCTTGCTAACCTCTGGAACTCTGCATTCAGATAGGTATATCTTTCCCTTTCTCCCTTGCTTTTCGCTTCTTTTCTTTCTTCAGCTATTTGTAAACCCTCTCAGACAACCACTTTGCCTTCTTAAATTTCTTTTTCTTTGGGGTAGTTTTGGTCACTGCCTCCTGTACAGTGTTACGAACCTCTCTCCATAGTTCTTCAGGCATTTTTTCTACCAGATCCAATCACTAAATCTATTCATCACCTCTACTGTATAATCACAAGGGATTTGATTCAGGTCATACCTGAATGGCCCATTGGTTTTTCCCTACTTTCTTCAATTTAAGCCTGAATTTTACAGTAAGGAATTTTACAGTAAGGAGCTGATGATCTGAGCCATAGTCAGGTCAAGGTCTTGTTTTTGCTTACTGTATAGAGCTTCTCCATCTTCTGCTGTGAAGAATATAATCAATCTGATTTCTGTATTGACCATCTGGTGATGTCCATGTGTAGAGTCATCTCTTGTCTTGTTGAAAGAGGGTGTTTGCTATGGCCAGTGTGTTCTCTTGACAAAACTGTGTTTGCCTTTGTCCTGCTTCATCTTGTACTCCAAGGCCAAAAACTTGCCTATTACTCCAGATACCACTTGACTTCCTACTTTTGCATTCCAACCCCCTATGATGAAAAGGACATCTTTTTTTTTTTTTTTTTGGTATTAGTTCTAGAAGGTCTTGTAGGTCTTCACAGAACCATTCAACTTCAGCTTCTTCAGCATTAGTGGTTGTGGCATAGACTTAGATTCCTGTGATGTTGAATGGTTTACCTTGGAAACAAACCAAAATCATTCTGTCATTTTTGGCATTGCACCCAAGTACTGCATTTTGGACTCTTTTGTTGACTATGAGGGCTACTCTTTCTTTTAAGGGATTTTTATCCATAGTAGTAGATGTAATGGTCATCCAAATTAAATTCGTCCATTCCTGTCCATTTTAGTTCACTGATTCCTAAAATGTCGATGTTCACTCTTGCCGTCTCCTGCTTGACCACATCCAATTTACCCTGATTCATGGACCTATAACATTCCAGGTTCCTATGCAACATTGTTCTTTACAGCATCAGACTTTACTTTCGCCACCAGACACATCCACAACTAAGGATCGTTTCCACTTTGGCCCAGATGCTTCATTCTTTCTGGAGCTATTAGTAATTGCCCTCCACTCTTCTCCTTAGCATGTTGGACACCTTCTAACCTGAGGGGGCTTATCTTCCCAGGTCTCATATCTTTTTGCATTTTCATGCTGTTTGTGGGGTTCTCACCGCAAGAAAACTGGAGTGGCTTGCCATTCCCTTCTCCATTGGACCACGTTTTGTCAGAACTCTCCACTGTGACCCTTTTGTCTTGGATGGCCCTGCTTGGGCATGGCTCATAGCTTCATTGAGTTACGCAAGCCCCTTTGTCATGACAAGGCTATGATCCATGAAGGGTTGAGATAATACTCTCTCAGTGTTAGTTGCTCAGTTGTGTTTGACTTTGCAACCCCATGGGCTGTAGTCCGCCAGGCTCCTCTGTCCATAAATTCTCCAGGCAAGAATACTGGAGTGGGTTGCCATTCCCCTCTCCAGGGGATCTTCCCAACCCAGGGAGCGAACCTAGGCCTCCTGCATTGCAGGCAGATTCTTTACCATCTGAGCCACCAGGGAAGCCCCATGAGATAATGATGGGCGTGGCTTATTACAGGAAGCTGGAGACAACAACCAGTTCTGCTGGAGGAACCTCTTTTCCTGCATCAATCTCCTGAGGCTGCTCAATAAACTAACCAAATGGAAGCATTCCAGAACCATGGTGAGTAGGACTTCAGATCATGGTGTTCACTAACTGGATTTTTTAAATTTTTATTAAATATGGACTTCCTGCTTTGTGAACTCTATAGACAGACACTGAATTCTCCCTAAGACTTGGCACCTCCTAATTCTAGGCACTTATTTTATAATTATTTCCCAATCCATTTCTTTTTGGGGAACCGAATATGGACCCTCCCTCAGGGCAGCTCTGGTAAGGAAGTTAGCATTGTTTTTTGGATTATAGTCACGCATTATAGTCATGATACAAGTCTAAGATTGCTCACTGCAGCATTATTTGTAATCATCAAAGATTGGAAGCAACATAAATGTTCATTAATACCAACTGGTTAAATAATTTATGGTACATCATTACAGTAGAATGTAAATAAAACCATTAAAAAGAATGAGATAGTTCTATACTGCTTTGGAATAATTTTCCAATTATATTGTTAAGTAAAAATTAAGGTGTGGAATAGTATGAAAGGGTATATATTTGCTATCATTTTTGTTGATAAAAGTAATGCCTACATACATACAGTTACCTCCAGAGGATACACTGGTAACCGTAGAAATGGCATGTGTGGCTGACAAAATTTTTTGACCCTTTGAATATTAGATATTTTGAATTGTGAAATGTAAATGGAGTGCTTCCTTTCTTTTCTTAAAGACTAAGTCTAAATGAGGCCCGGACCATAGATTTCCCAAAACTCGCCACGGTAGTCTGAGGTTAGCCAGGTTCAGCTTAATTTATCTGTGAGTTGGAAATTCCAGGAAACTTTAGATCCTTATCTATCTTTCTTCACCCTTACCCCTCTTTAAATGGACAGATGCTGGTGGTATTTAAATCTGCTCCAATCCTAAAGCGGGCCCTCAAGGTCAAACAGGCCATGCTGCAACTTTATGTGCTAAAGCTGCTGAAAATACAGACCAAGTACTTGGGGCGCCAGTGGAGGAAAAGCAACATGAAAACCATGTCAGCCATTTACCAGAAAGTGCGCCACCGCATGAATGACGACTGGGCTTATGGGAATGGTGAGTGTTCTCAGAGCTTTTGGCCTCTGGGAGTGGCCCGGGGTTTAAACAAAGCTAATTAGACCTCTCTACTCTTTTGGTATGAACTGTTAACATATTTCACATGAGAAAATATGTGACGATAGTCAGGTGCTGCTGTAACAAACAGTAAGGCACTGCCATGTACCCTATTCCAAGTAAACTGTGGTAATTCATTATTATAAAACCAGTCACTTGAGGGATCATTACCCCTTTTCAGAATGTTCCTTTAAGTGACAGGTTTCTCTGAGAGGTTCTTAAGATTAAAAAACTCTTTGCGACCCCATGGACTGTAGCCCACCAGGCTCCTCTATCCATGGAATTCTCCAGGCAAGAATACTGGAGTGAGTTGCCATTTCCTTCTCCCGGGGATCTTCCTGACCCAGGGACTGAATGTGAGTCTCCTACATTACATGTCTGAGCCACCAGGGAAGCCATAAAATTAAAATAACCTTTAATTATTACAAAGCAGTTAGAAAATACAAGGAAGCAAACACTTTACTGTATTATCATATTTATGCCACATTTGTACCACCCAAAGATTGAAACAGAAATCTTTTTTTTGTTTGTTTATTTTTATTGGAGGATAATTACTTTTTTTTTCCCAGAAATCTTATCATATATTCTTACAGATTTTTTCTTCTACATATATGTATAGGTTTTAGTTAAATGAAAGTAAATTGTATATGCTCTTTTATAATCTTCTCTTTTTAGTTAACATTATCTCTACCTTTCCATATCAGTATATGTTCATTTTATCTAATAATCAAGTCCATGTTCAGAATTTCCCAGTTGCCCCGAAATGTTCTTTAAAGCCTTTTTTTTCCCAAGTCATAATCTAGCCCAGGACCACAAATTTCATCTGATTGTTATGTCCTTTTATTTGTTTTGAATCTAGCAGGGTTTTTTTTTCCATAACACTGACAAAACTGAAGAACTCGGCCAGCTCTCCTGCAGAATATCCACCTTCTGGACTTGTCTGCTTGCTTCTTTGCGGTTTCATTTACCTTATTTCTCTATCTCTGGCATTATCTGTAGAGTAAAAGGTAGATCTAAAGGTTTGATTAATTCAACTTAAATCTTTTTGGCTATAGTACAGTCTAGGTAATGTATTATGCTATAGTGAACTGCATATTGTATCACATATTGCATCACATATCACATATTGTATTAGGAGACAGTATATTTCTGACTGACCTACCAAGATATTATAGGCTTACCAGAGCTGGAAGAATTTATTTTGAAGAGCTGTAGTGGGATTTGGCCATCATATGCATAATTGTGTTTAAGAGTTATTGGTTAGATCACTAATGATTTGTCTTTGCTGGGATTTGTCACCTGCCTGAGTATAGAGGATGTGGCTTCCCTGGTGGCTTAGATGGTAAAGCATCTGCCTGCAATGTGGGAGACCCAGGTTTGATCCATGAGTCAGGAAGAGTCCCTGGAGAAGGAAATGGCAACCCACTCCAGTACTCTTGCCTGGAAAACTCCATGGATGGAGGAGCCTGGTAGTCTACAGTCCATGGAGTCACAAAGAGTCAGACACGACTGAGCGACTTCACTTTCTTTTGAACATAGAGGATGCTGCAGTAGATAGACTGCAGAGAACTAAGGGAACCATATGATCGGCAGATAATAAGCCAGTATGCAACTTCTCTAAGACCTAAAGCACAATTAACTGTTTAAGTTCTTGTGAGGTGAAAGAAAGCGAAAGTGGAGTCACTCAGTCATGTCTTGACTCTTTGCAACCCCATGGACTGTAGCCTGCCAGGTTCCGCTGTCCATGGGATCCTGCAGGCAAGAATACTGGAGTGGGTTGCCATTTCCTTCTCCAAGGGATCTTCCCAACCCAGGGATTGAACCCCGGTCTCCTGCATTGCAGGCAGACTCTTTACCCTCTGAGCTATCAGGGAAGCCTAACACCTAAGTTCTTCTAGGTTTTTAAAACATGGGCATGTTTTATCTTGCAAATGGCAATCTGTCACTGCTGCCATCATGAGCCCAAACCCAAGCTGCACCTGTTGAGTGCGAGACATGAAAAAATCTGGGAAATACATACCTCTGGCCCTGAAATAAGTGTCTAAATGGGGTAAATAGAAGCAAAGCAGATTGTTTTCTGTTTTAACTTTCTTGGAAGACTTCACCTCATAATATTAACATAAGCTGCATATGGATTTATCATGCACAGGATGGGGTGGGGGTGGATCCAGGAAGCCAAGAAAGTCTTTAGTAGTTAGTCCATGCTGATTCTCCTTGTGCCCCTTCCCACCTCTTACCATTCCTTGAAAACTGTGATTTCTTTCAAATGGGTAACTTCCATTTCCAAGGAAAGTTCAGTAGAGGGAATTGAGTTGCTATTTGGGGAAAATACAATATATATAATTAGTAATAGAGTGAAATAATGAAAAGGAAATGCAATAAAAAGAGGTTCATCTCCCTTGGGGCCCTCATCTCCTTCTCAGTGATTATCACTGTTAGCCAGTTTCTAGATGCTTCCAAAGATAGTCTCTACAAGCACATGTACATGGGCATGTATCTTTTAAACCTGACTGGCAGCATGTTATGTACTTACTTTGTACTTTGCTCTTTGCAAAAAGGGTAATTCTGAGCTGTTCCATTGTTGGTGTCCCATAGACCATGCTCTGTGCTAAGATGAGGAGTGTCCTGAGTTGCATACACCTTTTTCTTTCTAATCTTCCCAATACAGACATCGATGCCAGGCCATGGGACTTCCAAGCAGAAGAATGCACCTTGAGGGCCAACATTGAAGCTTTTAACAGCCGCCGGTACGACAGACCCCAGGACTCTGAGTTTTCACCTGTGGATAACTGCTTGCAGAGTGTGCTGGGGCAGAGGTTGGATCTGCCTGAGGATTTCCACTATTCCTATGAGCTCTGGCTGGAGAGAGAGGTGTTTTCACAGCCCATCTGTTGGGAGGAGCTGCTCCAGAATCACTGACTGAGCTCTTGTCAACAAGCATCTGATAGGTGGGGGTTGGCTCCAATAAATGGTGCTCTGCCAACCCTGCCTACTCAGCCTTTGTTTCCAGCCCTGGGAGTGCTTGCTCAGGGTAGAGCTGGCCTAGCCTTAGGACACCTAGCGTGGTTCAGGACTGTTCTGGGGACAGTTAGGCCTGGAGATAGTACAAGGCTGGGATCCTGGGTGATAAAAAAAATTGATTTCCTTGCCCTGGGGTCATTTGGGTGCCCAGCTGCCCTTGAAATCTCCTGCTGGATCAGTCCTGGCCAGGCTCTTTTGTGGGACCGCTCTCTCCTTTAGTCTCGCCTAGAACCAGGCTAGCCTCTGCTGGCCCCAAGAGTGGGAATAAGTTTATTATGGCATTTGACTTATAGCATTCATCATAGGTAATAGGAACTGCAGGTCATAAAATAGCGAGGACATTTTCTTCTTGCTCACACCGGATTACCGGAGGGTTTGCAAACCTAACATTGAAATTAAGTCTGTATTTTAAAAGTTAACATTTTGACACCTCTTTCTAAAATTCGCTCTAAGATTTTTAGAGCACCTGCATCTTCTCTGTGAAGGGTGATGGTTTACTGTTACATAAATACTGCATGTTAGAGAAAAGTATATCATGTAAAGTGTTTTTTCTTTATTCCTTGAGAGATCTATGTTCAATGTGAAATTTCCTTGTGTACTCAATGTACGGCATGGAGTGATCTGCCACAAACCAATATGAAACAGTCAGGCCTCCTCCAAGGATGTTTCATGTTTTTCTGAAACCACTTCAGTCTTAAAATGACTGAATACATTGCAGAAAATTACTCTTTTCACCCAGTTCATTTTTAAATGACAGGCTAACTATAGGAGGTTTTATTTATTGAGATGACACGTCCATTAGTGCTCATGATCGATTTATTTTTTAATGAAATAGAACACCAAGAGAATCACAGCTTACCATTTCTCTTTTTCTCCTATGTTGATTAGTGATTTTGTACCCCCCTTTTTACTGCTAGCAGTTTCAAAGTGTCCTGTGGATATTTAGAAATTCTGTCTCTACCTAAAAGTATTACACATTTCTTTGAAAATATAAGGATTCATGTACCAACCTTTTTTTTTTTTTTTGTACCAACCTCTTTAAACTTCTCTCTCGTACAGCAGAATCACGTGCTTCCCAACTGAAACAGTTTTTAGGAAAGTTTCTAATTCAGTCAGGATCATCTTATTTCTCTTCTGTCCTCCAAGTTATGGCATCTGTAGTTTCAAGCTTTTTTACTTTAAATGCCCCCTCCCTGCAACAAGGACACTACTGAATCTTTTTTGTGATGGCACCAGGCCACTTTTATGGTGCCAGGAGGTCTAGTCAAAATCAGCTTATTCACTTCACCCTTTGTCAACCACAGTCTCTCTCAGAAGTCATAATTTTTTATGCTAATAATTTCCAAAGAAACTAAACCAAAACTCTGATCATAGCTTGGATTTTACCTCCTTGTGCTGTAGAACAGCAGGATTTTTGTTTCTTTGTTTGTTACTGGTGAGATCATGAAGAATGTTAAGTATGTAATGGATGAAACTTAGTCTGTAAATTTCACCTGAGTAACACAGCAGTCCTCATTGCAATTAAAATTTACTGAGTGTATCATTATTGAACTCTATTTTATGATTTTAATGTGCTTTAAGTGAAAGGACAACTTTTAAGGAAAGAGCAATTATCAGTCTATTTATTTTGAATATACAGTATATAGTATTTAATTTAATCAAGAACAGGTTACTGTTAAAAATATGCACATGAATGCTTTCTAAGGCATAGATAACATTTCATACTCTCTTTAAATAAAGGGTCTCTAAGGGAAGATTAATTCTCCGTGCAGATGGGAAAACTGAGGCACCAAGGATACATGATTAGTTTCAAATCACATCATTTTCCTACTGACTTTCTAGGACTAGCTTTCAGGTACTGAAAGCCAGTCCTATAAGTTACAGTAATTTATTTGAATCTCCCAATTTGAGAATACGTGTGTGTGTGGTTAGGAATAAATTCAGAGTAACTAATCAATGATGATTACTGTTACAACATGGAAGAACATTATTTCAGTGATTTATAAAGTAGAAGATTTTTATTTGTGAATGTTTCAGTAAAGTTTGTGTTGATTGTTCATAACACTATATATCTACTGAAGCACTTTAATAAAAAGAGAATTGAACCAGAGTTAGAAATTGGTCTTTGACTTCTTCAACACAAGAGAATCTTAAAGACATTAGATCTAGAAAGGAAAGTTAAAGGGCTGCCTGTGGGTAGACTAATATAAACAACTGCAAAATCTCAGTGACTTCTGACAAACCTTTTTCTCTTGTTATTGGTCCTGGCAGGTAGCTGCTACTCAGCTCAACTCGGGTTAACTTTCTAGATTAACTCTACTCCAGATGCTGTCTTATTCTGGCACTAGGCTGATGGAATAGCCCCTACCTGGAACATGCTGTTTTCATAGTAAAGGGCAGGTGCAAAAGACCGAACCATACCACGTAAGCACATTTAAAGCTCCTGCTTGGATGTGGCACAGGTCAAATTGCTCATAGAGAAAGTGTTAGTCATTCAGTCGTGTCTGACTCTCTGCAACCCCAGGGACTGTAGCCCGCCAGGCTCCTCTGTCCATGGAATTCTCCAAGCAAGAATACTGGAGTGGGTTGCCATTCCCTCCTCCATAGGATCTTCCCAACCCAAGGATCAAACCCAGGTCTCCTGCATGGCAGGCAAATTCTTTACCATCTGAGCCGCCCAAATTGCTCATATTCTACTGGCAAAAAGCAGTTGATGTGGATGAGCCTAACATTGGACCAGAGAAGCATACTACCTATAGGGAGGCAGTTGCAACCAGTCATACAGGTAGACAATCACAGCAGCTTCCCAGGTTGCTCTTGAGATCCATGGTGGGACTTTCTGAGATGCTTTTTTTTTTTTTTTTTAATGACTGCGCTATTTGTCTTGCAGGATCTCAGTTCCCCAACCAGGGATTGAACCCAGGCCATGGAAGTGAAAGTCAGGAATTCTAACCCCTAGGCCACCAGGGAACTCTTGACCTTCCTTATCCATAGATCCCCAGCTCTTCCACCTGAAAAGTATTAATCGTTGTCATATAAAGACCAGTGTTCTATGCTTTCTGTTTCCCCCCAAGTAGAATTCTTTTTTCCCTAGTCCTTCTTGAGATGACCCATATTTACAATAAAAATAGCTGAGATTAAGAATGTCCTTGTGACAAATTCCCTGGCGGCCCACTGGTTAAGACGCAATGCTTTCACTGCCAGGGCCTGGGTTCAGTCCCTGGTCAGGGAACTAAGATCCCACAAGATGCATGGCATGGCCAAAAAAAAAGAATGCACCTGTGATTTTGGAACAAAAATGACACTGGTTTATACAACAATCAAATTCATGACTTTGCTCTCATTGGATGCTATAATTGATGAGCTCTGTAGCCACCTAAATATCCTTACATCTTTTGCCATATTCACAGGTTCCAGGAATGAAGACATGGACATACCTTTTAGAGGGTCACCATTCAACCCACTGAAACTCATCAGACACTAACAAATAGCAATATTGGTTTATTTACTCTATCAGTATTAGAGGTATAATGCAAGACCCAGGGAAGTTACTTTTATTTAGAAAATACTTGCAGCTATTGATGTAGTCAAAAGAGATTCAAGTAAAGAAAGTTTTAGGCTTGGGTAGAGGATATCACATGAGGGAACGTGTAAAACTGAAGAATACATTTATGTGTTGGTATTCTTATTAAGAAGGTACGTGTAAAAAATTCAAATAATTCTCAGAGTACACAATGAAAAATGTAATCTCCCAACCCAGATCTCGTCTTGTTCCCCAGAATTAATCACTGTCAGTGATTTATTTTTATTTTTTATTCTTTCAGAAAATTCCCATAATATCCATCTCTTTGTCATTGACATTTTTTTTTTTTTTTTTTTTTTTTTTTACAGATAGGAGCACAATGTACTGTTCTACTCTTTCTCTTATTTATCCTGGAGATCTGTTTTTCTATATCAGTGTTCTCTTGTATGGTTAAATTTAATATATCAAATAATTCTTCCTTAACTCTGCTTTCCAACATTTTCCAGCTAAGAAATGTTAGGGCCAGTGCTTAAGACTCCGAGCTTGCATTACAGGGAACACAGGTTCAATTTCTGGTCAGGGAACTAAGATCCCATATGTGGTGCAGCCAAAAAGAAAAGAGATTGACTTTAAAAAGAAATGTTAGAAGAAAAGGTATAGACGGGAAGGACAGGGTGTATGCATGTGTGTATGTTGTGGTGGGGATGAGGTTAAGAGAGATTCACTCAGTTCTCACAGCAATGGACCAAAGCTAGCTGAAATACAATTTCCTACCAGCAGTTCTGGCCATTCAGACTCTCAGCTCCTGTAAGCTGAATGAGATTGTATCTGAGTGGGCTGTGGGGGATGCATAGCCTGTTTGCTCCTTTAGTAATTAGTCAGACTTAAATTTCAAAAAGCAAGATTTAAATTTTTTACTTTTATTTTATGGAAAAGAAAATAACCAAAGCCTTTCAAAGGAACTGCAAGAGTACAAAAGTCATCCCACCTCTGCCCAAACACCTTTAGTGACAGTGACTTTCTTACTAAATAAGACAGCGCCATCTGTCCCCTTGCCTCCAAATGGAAACATTACTTTGAATATTCTGTAACTTTTTGTTCAAATGCTTAATGGAGCTGGCAGGACAAAGATCGTCCATGTGGATGCCTGTGAAATATGTCTTTGCTGCAAGATATGAGATAATTTACCCAGAAAGGCCGTACAGCATAAGGGCTCAGATTGACGGTGCTGGACGCCAACTTGGTGAGTTGTAATATCCAGGCTCTGCCTCCATGAGCTGTGTGGTAAGTGACAAATTATTTCATCTCTCTACGCCTCAGATTAGTAGTAGTGTTAGTCATATCCGACTCTTTGTGACCCCATGGACTGTAGGCTCCTCTGTCCATGGAGTTCTCCAAGGAAGAATACAGGAGTGGATTGCCATTTCCTTCTCCAATGCCTCAGATTCCCATCTATAAATGGAAATAATAATACTACCCACTTTCACTAGAATTATAAGGATTAAATGTATCAATGTAGTAGTGCTTAGAATAATGCTTGTTAAACATGAGTACTCAATAATTGCTGGTTATTCCCACCTCATTCCCCTATTAAAGAATCTTCCAGCAGGAATAGCATTTAAATTTAAATTCTCTAGCTCAGGGGTCAGCAAACTATTGCCCAAATTTGGCCCACCAGCAGTTTTATACAACCTGTGAGCTAAGAATGGTTTTTACATTCTTAAATGCTTAAGTGGGTGGCGGGGGGGGGGGGGGGGGGGGGGCGGAAATCCATAGAGGAAAAATATCTTACGACACATGAAAATTCTAGGACATTAAATTTTAGTTTCAATGACAATTTTATTGGAACACAGTCACGCTCATTTGTTCATGTGCTATCTATAAATGCTTTCATTCTACATCAACAGAGTTGAGTAGTTGGAAAAGAGGATACAAGGCCTGAAAAGCCTAAAACATTTACTTTCTGAGTTTGCCAACCCCTGCCCTAGATAATTTCCTGAGTCTGCCCCACCTGGTCTTACTGCACTCCAAGGTTCTCACTGTTGGGACCCTAGTGCTTGAGATTATCTACAAAGAATTTTCTGCAATTTCCTCTTCAAAATTCAGGCTACAATGGATGAAGTGAATGCAGTGCTATAGTGTTGAACTTAATGAGATAAAAAGAAAAAAGGAGGGAAGGAAGGAAGGAAGGGGAGGAGGGAGGGAGGGAGGAAGGAAGAAACCACCAGAGTAGAAAGGAAGAAACAGGAATTTTTAAATGTAACTTCTAAGAAAGATAGTGACAGAATATTCTAAGTTTGAATATTCTAAGAATGCACACTTTATTTCTGGCAATTTTTTTTAAGAACAGCACAGTTAATGTTACTATTTATAAAGAAGACATAAGGATGTGTACTCATAAACAGATAAAATTAGTGCTTTTCTAATGTGAGTTTGAATAGTTATCTAAATTTAACATCATCTTTCAGTTTACACAGGAAGATTTGTTCAGTTCTTGTAGAACAAATGGATCTTAAGCCCTGAACATTAAGTGATTCTTAAGTGGACTGGTATTTAAGAAAAATGCTTATGTTGTCGATGACATTTTCCTTTGATTCTAACAGCAACCTGTGCTGTTTGTTGTAAGGAGGTCTGCCTTTCAGCCCCACACCTCAGCAGCCCTCCTCACCTCCTGCAGGTCAGTGCTAAGGCTTTCTCCAGTGCAAAGACTGATGACTCTTTTGGTCAGTGGAAAATGGTGCTGCCATTGAAGTTGTACCAGTTGTCACTAGACCATCCATTTTATGTTCCACCTGTCCACTTTCATGCTTTCTTGTGCTTTATATGTTTGTTTTTTTTTTTTTCAGACCTTCAATCTGGAACTCAGGAAAAGCAGGATGAGAACAGATCTGAAGCTGAGTCAGGCAGACTTTAACCTGAGAAAGCTGTGACGACCCATTGACTGTAAGCAAGGAGTATGAGCCGCCCCAACCCAGGGACTGAGAGAGGGGGCCAGCAGAGGAGAAAGCACAGGTCTTCTCCTACAAGTAGCTGGAACTTGGGTTTGCTTTGCTGATTAAGGATTAGCGAAAGGAAATATATGAGAACCTGGTACACAAATACCCCCCTTTGGAAGCCAGTTCATCAAACATACTGAAGGAAAACAAAAACACACCTGGCCTTGGTTGCAGCCTTTCGGGGCCCCGCCCCTGCTCTGGGTCCAGTCTCCTCCTCCTTCCCTGGGCCTGCAATGTCCTGTCTCCTGACCTTGACATAGCTGACTCCTCATCATTCCAAATCTCAGCTAAACCTCAGAGAGACCTTCCCCATCCACCATTCTAAGAGTTGTCAGCCATCATCAAATCAATTTAATAAACTCAACGTAATACATCCTGTTGTACCTATCATTTTTATGTCCGCCACACCCCCCACATGACCTCCCCACCCCACCCCCTGCCCAAAGGAAAAAGGAACTTTGCAGCATTTAGGGCTGAATTCCTGGGCCCAAAACTGAGGATCAGGCACATGATAGATGCCTGATAACTTGAATAAAAAGAAAGGAGCTGCTGCTGCTGCTGCTAAGTCACTTCAGTCGTGCCCAACTCTGTGCAGCCCCATAGACAGCAGCCCACCAGGCTCATCCGCCCCTGGGATTCTCCAGGCAAGAACACTGGAGTGGGTTGCCATTTCCTTCTCCAATGCATGAAAGTGAAAAGTGAAAGTGAAGTCGCTCAGTCGTGTCCGACTCTTAGCGACCCCATGGACTGCAGCCTACCAGGCTCCTCCATCCATGGGATTTTCCAGGCAAGAGTACTGGAATGGGGTGCCATTGCCTTCTCCGAAAAGAAAGGAGATGAGTAATTAAAATGAATGAGGCTCCTGGTCCTAAACTGTATTCTCCCTCTGCAGGGAGGATGTCAGGATGAGCTGACGGTTGGAAGCAGAACTGCCTTTTACTGGGTCCTTTCTTGCTTTATCCCACAACCGGTATAAGCACTTTTTTCAGGTTTTTAAAAAGCATTTTATAGGACTTCCCTGCTCCTCCAGCGGTTAAGAATCCGCCTGCCAATGCAGGGGACATGGATTCCATCCCTGGTCTGGGAAGATTCCACATCTCAGTGGGGCAACTAAGCCCGTGTGCCACGACTACTGAAGCCCAAGTGCCTAGAGCCTATGCTCTGCAACGAGAGAAGCCACTACAGTGGGAAGTCAGAGCACTGCAACTATGAGAGGAGCCCCCACTTGCCACAACTAGAGAAAGCCTGCGCACAGCACAGCCAAAATAAATGAAAAAAAAATTTAAATTTTGTAATGTTTCTATTAATACAGGCTCTTTAAAGACATTTCCGCATGTTGTTTTCACTTCAACCCTCAAAGGCTTTTATCTCATTTTACAAACACGGCCCTGGAGTCTTGACTAACTTCTCCAAGGTCAGTCGGTGAGTGGCTGAGCTCGCACTCACAGCTGAATCCGCCCACTCCAAGGCCAAGACGGTACCCCACCCCCACCCCACCCTCGCCGCGTCCGGCCGGGTGTGGCCCGGAGCCAGCCGCAGCTGCGCCGAGCCTGGGTTCCATGCGCGCGCAACCTTAGCCAGAGTCGCGCGAGGGACAGTGGCCCGGCCAACGCGGCGCATCCAGGAGGGCTGGCGGCGTCTGTCAGGAAGGCGGGCGAGGGCTCCGCAGACCGGGTGGGCTGGTCGGACTCTGCCAACGGCCTGGCGCCAGGCCCGGGTGTCCAGGCAACGGGTAAACACTGCGCGGCCCCGCCCCCGCGGCGCGCACCTCCCGACGTTTGTGCGCGCGGCTCTCCAGCGCCCGCGAGGCGCACTTGCTGCAGACGCGCATCCCGGAAACATCCGTGCGGCGGGTTCCCGGTCCGGCGTGGCGGCCGCTTGGTGGCTGACGGCCCCCTTGCCCCGCCGGGCTCCCCGAGCCCCTCGGCCTCCTCGCGCCGCGCCGCGGGAGCCGGTCCCAAACACACGCGGCGAGGTCCCGGTACCGGGGGCGGTTCGCTGGCGAGTGAGGAGGCGGCAGCCCGGTGAGCGGCAGGAATGGGCGCGGAGGCGCCGCCCGCAGGCGATGCGGAGGACTCGGGTCTCTCTCTTTCTTTCAGGATTGGGAACCCTTGCCACACTCACCTGCTCAACTAAGAACGCATTACCATGGTAATATACGCTACTTAAGTCTAAGAGGTTCCGAGGCGCTTGTTAAATTGGTTTAGTACCGTTTGTCTTGTAGAGGCACGCTTTACTAAGCTTTGTTGCCCGCGCCAAGAGATTGGCGCCTTCATTTACAAGGGTCGTGGGGTGGCGGTGTCCAGCCCAGTGATCTGAGCGCTCTGGGTAAAGATGAGGGGGGAGAGGGGTTTTCTTGGTGGTCTGCGCCTGCCAAAGGGGACTGTAACCGGAGAATCAGGCCCTCTTTTTGTGAGTCCTTTGGTTCTGTGGAGCAACTTTCACACCCAGAAAATGCCCAGGGCGCCAGTGCATACCAAGTGCAACTAGTCAGGCACCTGGCTTCTGCTGCCCCGCCTAGGGTCCCAAATGGGATTCTTTCTGTGGACTGTTGTTATTGTTAAGTCCCTTAGTCGTGTCTAACTTTGCGACCCCCCTGGACTGCAGCACACCAAACTTCCCTCTCCTTCGCTATCTCCTGGACTTAGCCCAAACTCATGTCCATTGAGTCCATGATGCATCCAACCATCTCATCCTCTGTCACCCCTTTCTCCCCCTTCTTCTCCTGCCCTCAGTCTTTCCCAGCATCAAGGTCTTTTCCAGTTTGTGGGCACTTCACATCAGATGGCCAAAGTACTGGAGCTTCACTTCAGCATCAGTACCTTCCAATGAATATTGAGGGTTGATTTCCATTAGGATTTACTGGCTTGATCTCCTTGTTGTCCAAGGGACACTCAAAAGTCTTCTCCAGCACCACAGTTCAAAAGCGTCAGTTCTTCAGCCCTTAGCCTTCTTTATCCCTACATGAATACTGGAGAAACCATATCTTTGACTATACAGACCTTTGTTGACCAAGTTAAAAAGTGACTGCTTTTTAATATGCTCTCTAGGTTTGTCATAGCTTTTCTTCCTAGGAGGAGGCATCTTTTAATTTCGTGGCTATAGTCACCATCCACAGTGATTCTGGAGAAAATAAAATCTGTCACTGTTTCCACTTTTCTCCCATCTATTTGCTATGAAGTGATGGGATCAGATGCCATGATCTTAGTTTTTTGAATGTTGAATTTTAAGCCAGATTTTTCACTCTTCTCTTTCATCCTCACTAAGAGGCTCTTTAGTTCCTCTTCACTTTCTGCCATTATGGTGGTAATATCTGCATATCTGAGGTTGTTGATATTTCTCCTGGCAGTCTTGATTCCAGCTTGTGATTCATCCAGCCTGGCAATTTCACATTATGTTCTCTGCATATAAGGTAAGCTGGGTGACAGTATACAGCCTTGATGTACTCCTTTCCCTATTTGGAACTGGTCTTTTGTTCCATGTAAGTTTCTAATTGTTGCTTCCTGACTTGCATACAGATTTTTCAGGAGGCAGGTAAGGTGATCTGGTATTCCCATCTCTTTAAGAACTTTCCACAGTTTCTTGTGATCCACACAATCAAGGGCTTTAGCATAGTCAGTGAAGCAGTTGTTTTTCTGGAATTCCCCTGGTTTTTCTATGATCCAGCAGATGTTGGCTATTTGAGCTCTGGTACCTCTGCCTTTTCTAAATCCAGCTTGTACATCTAGAAGTTCTTGATTCATTTACTGTTGAAGCCTAGCTTGAAAGATTTTGAGCGCTACCTTGCTGTCATGTGAAATGAGTGCAATTGTACGGTAGTTTGAACATTTTTTGGCATTGCCCTTTTTTAGGATTGGAATGAAAATTGACCTTTTCCAGTCCTGTGTCCATTGATGAGTCTTCCAGGTTGTTGGCATATTGATTCAGCACGTCAGCAGCATCCTCTTTAGGGATTTGAAATAACTCAGCTGGAATTCCATCACCTCCACTATCTTTATTCGTACTCATGCTCCCTAAGGCCCACTTGACTTCACACTACCGGATGTCTGGCTCTAGGTGAGTGACCACACCATTATGTATATCCAGGTCATTAAGACTTTTTTGTATCACTCTTCTGGATTCTTGCCACCTCTTCTTAATCTCTTCTGCTTCTGTTAGGTCCTTGCTATTTCTGTCCTTTATTGTGCCATCCTTGCATGAAATGCTCCCTTGGTATCTTCAGTTTTCTTGAAGAGCTCTCTAGTCTTTCCCATTCTGTTTTCCTCTATGTATTTGAATTGTTCATTTAAGACAACTTTCTTATTTCTCCTTGCTGTTCTCTGGAACTCTGCATTCAGTTGGCTGTATTGATCCCTTTCTCCTTTGCCTTTCCTCTCTTCTTTTCTCAACTGTTTGCCTTGCATCTGAGTTGCATTTTATTCACTCAGCATATTTTATTCATCCCTGCAATGTTCCAGACATCGTTCTAGGTTCTGGGGAATTAAGCGAACTCATAGATAAAGCCTCTGGGCAGGGAAACATACAATAAATACATAAATAAGAAGTATTATTAAGTAGTAAAGAGTGCTTGGGGCAAGGAGAATAGGAAGTCACAGCGCTGGGAGGGTTATTGGGAGGCCATCGGTACTTCCTCCCTCTTTGCCTGGGACAGTCCCAGTTAATGCTTGTTGAGGTGCATTGGTTTGGGCAATGAATTATATGGTCACCTTCGTAGTAGAAAAAATACAGGCATGGTGTCTGGGAGGTTTTTCTGAAGAGGTAGTATTTGAGCAGAGGCTAGCACAAAGATAAGAAACAAATTAGGCCCGCTGTGGAGATCTGCAGGAAGAGGAGGGAACAGGGAGAAGCTTGGCACATTTGGGTACTAGAAGGAAGGCAAGTGTGGCTTGAAGCTAAAATGGTCTTCATTAAGGATTTCAGAGAGTTTTAAGTCGAGAGCTCTGTGTTCTGAGACCAGAAATAGCCAAGAGCCATGGGGTTGTAGTCAGCCAACCCAACCAGCTCAGAACTGAAAATTTTCATTCCTTTATAGTAATTTTCTAACAGATTTATTGAGCTAGAGTTGATACACAATAGATTGTACATGTGTAAAATGTACAGTTTGATAAGTTTGGCATAGATATACAGACATTAAGTCATCACCACATTCAAGTTGTATGATTTGCAAAACTATTTCCTCCCAGTCTGTGGCTTTGCTTTTCATTCACCTTTCAGTATCTTTTGAAGAGCATAAGTTTTCATTTTAATGGTGAATGTACCCATTTGTTCTTTTACAGACATCAAATTGGATATCATATCTAGGAAATTTTTGCCTAATCCGAGGTCACAAAGGCTTTTCTCTGTATTTTCTTCTGTAAGTTTTATAATTTTGAGCCATTTAGGTCTGTGAGCCATTCTGAGTTAATTTTTGCATATGGGACATATATGGATTGAAGTTCATTTTTTTGCACATGGATATTCATTGTTCCTGCAGCATTTATGGAAATGATTATCCTATCCTTGTTCCACTGAAGTGCTTTGGCACAGCTGTTGAAAATCAGTTGAATCAGTTATTTGAATCAGTTATCTAAATATACATGTGGGTCTAGTTTGTACTTTATTAATCTGTTTGTCTATCTTAACACCAATACCATCTGAATATACTATAGCTTTATAATTCTAGAAATAAGGTAGTATTAGTCCTCCAACTTTGTTCTTCTTTTTCAAAGCCCTTAGCATTTCCCTATGAACTTTAGAATCTTCCACAAAGAGATGAGAACTTTGAATAAAAATGTCAAACCTCTGTCTTATATCCTTTGCATTTCCTTATGAATTTTAGAATCAGTTTGCCAATTTCTACAAAAAGATGAGAACCTTGAATAAAAATGTCAAACTTTTGTGTGAATCTTAGTACTCAAACCATTTTAGAGATTAAAACAGACACTTTTTTTTTTTTTTGGCAGTTATTCCAGGTAAGTCAAGTGTGTTTGACATGCAAAAGAGTATAAAATCAGAAAGGAAGCCAAGACTCAGAATCCTTAAGAGCTTATGGCTGTGCATATCCGATACCCCACAAGGATGCTTTATCGGGAGATGCAGTTATCATATGGGACTCCATATTGTTTCTCTTCATTTGGATTTCCTCACAGAAGCCAGGCCACTGTGTTGCAACATAATGTCTCATCTTCATTCCTGCATTTCATATCTACAAGCATCCTCCATTTCACTTAACAAAAATGTACTTTAGTATTTTTAACACATTGACTATGTTTCTCTTTGTTTAACTGAGGACGTTTTTAAAGTGAGGTGCTATGAACAGGACGTCTATTTTATACAAACATTTAGCCCTTGCAGGCATCCTTGACAACTTACACATTCCTCCTTTCCCCTTGCCTAGAAGAGACACCTTTCTGTAGTATAGTCCCATCTGTTATTTTCTGTATGGGTGGGTCGTAGGAATAGAGAATTCCTCACAGCCTCATGTGTCTGTAGCAAAACCTCAGGGATCATCTGTTCCCAGGTTAGATGGTATCCATTCCGTTGCCCACAGGGCCTTAACCAGGCAGCGTGATTGTGGCCAGAGCGCTGCTCCCGAGCCTGGTGAATGCCAGTTGCACTGTGACTTTGCTGAGCCTCTGCTTTCCCATTTTTAAGATGGGAATATACCTCCCTCCCTTGAAGCTCATGAGGATTAGCGATGGTAAAAGTGATGGCAACTTCCTTTATTCAGTGCTTAGTGTCAGACCCTTGCTATGTGCCTGAGATTCATGTCTCCCTTAATCTTCATGACTGCTTAATGAGGTTGAGACTATCACATAACAAATGCCAAAATATGTATTTGATTCTAATTAACCAATACATTTTAATTTAATCGTTACTAGGAAAATTCTGAAACATGCACAAAAAGAGAATAGTAAAATGAATCCCTATATAGTCATATCTCAGATTCAGAAATTGTAAGCATTTTTCTACCTTGGCTTCATCTATGTTTTATTGGTCTGGTGGGGGTGGGCAAGGTGCAGTATTTTAAAGAAAATCTCAGGCTTCCTTTTATTTCATTCCTACAGATTTTAGTATGCATCCCTGAAACGTGTGAACATTTTCTTCCATGACCCAAAGCCACTCTCAGACCTAATTGAATTAATAATTACTTGATATTGTCAAATTTTCTCAATTGCTTTTTTTTAAAATTCCTTTTTATGGCTTGTTCTAATCAAACTGCAAACAAGGCCCACATACTAATTGCTATAGGTTGGGTGTGTGTGTGTGTGTGTGTGTGTGTTAGTTATTTGTTTTTGGAGTTTGTTTTGTTTTTGAAAGAAAGTAAAGAGAACACTGCTTCTCTGCTTGGGAGGGCATCTTTGGGGAGGCACATGAAAGCTGGGGAAGCCTGGAACACAGAATTCTCCTTTGTGCCAGCCTTCCTCTCCCCCTACAGGCATTCCCCTCTGGCCCTTGGCCTTCTCTCCCCGGCCCTGGTTCATCTCCCTGTACTTCACCCTCTCGTGGAATGACACAGCCCGTGACGTGTAGGTCTTGTGCCTCAGTTTCCCCGCCTTGCTCTCCCAGTCTCTGGGCGTTTAAATCACGCTGGGTCTCTGGGGACGGTGCTTGATAGGCAGTCGCTGCATCAGACTGCATATGACTTCTCTTCCCGCTTTATACAAACGGTTTTGTTGTGGTCACAGTTTGTTTTTTCCCCTTTAGGAACTTTTTTTTTTTTCCCCTTAAGTTCGGTGGGAAATGTTGAAAATTATATATTTTCAACATATTTTCAAGGTTATAAGAACTAACTTTTGCCCCGTGTATATACTTGTCTTTGAAAGCCAGCTAAAGGGAAGAAGAAAAGCCGGGGCAAGTCGCGTGGGAAGAAGCAGAAGAAGCCCGAAGTGGACATCCTCAGCCCCGCCGCCATGCTGAACCTCTACTACATCGCGCACAACGTGGCCGACTGCCTGCAGCTGCGCGGCTTCCGCTGGCCAGGCGCCGCCAAGGCAAAGAAGGGGAAAGGCAAGACTTAAGAGCGTTTCCCAGCCCCTCTATCCTGCAGACAGCAGAACCCGGGGAAGAGAAAGGAGGATTATGCCACCGTTGCAAGCAAAATAGACTTCACTGAAGACAATCTGAGATGCAAACTGAGTGTGCTTTTTTTGTGGTAGATAATGATAAACGCATTTTACTTCCTCAGCTAAACCCAGGTATGAGTGAGCGAGCCAGTTTGGTTTTTCAGAAGTTAAGGGGCTGGGGGGAGAAAGTGTGTGGTAATTCCCACGCGGTGTGGTGGAATTGATAGAACTTTTTAAAGTTGTTATAAATCTGGATTAGAATTGAACCTTGCTGTCGAAGGGCAGTTCTAGCTTTCACGAGTTTTCTTTTGCCCAAAGGGGTTTTGTTTTTTAAAGTAGACATGACAAAATGCATTGCATTTGCTCATGGGTCCCTCTTTTGACCACAGTTTCCTTTCCTCATCTTTTTCTGCAAAAGTAATAAATATTTTGTTACTACCATTTTCTCCTCAGCAACCTGACTCTTGTCTGACTTGAACTAGCCACAGACACCGCTGGAGACCAGGGTGGTCAGCCCTGCTCTGACCTTGCTAGGGCGCGGGAACAGTGGCTCAAAGGAATGAAGGGTCAGTGGTCCCTGTGCAGGGTGCTCATGCCTAGTCCCGAAGTCATTTCCGACTCTTTGACCCCATGGACTGTAGCCCACCAGCTCCTCTGTCCATGGGATTTACAGGGAGAAGGAGATAAATCAGCCCTCGTCCCTCTCTCCTTTCTCTTTCACCAAACTCTTCATCCTCTTTTTCTCCACATTTACATCTTCCCACCTTCTGCAGCCCTTTAAGTTTGGCTGGCCCTGACTCTTGGAGTCACTACTGGAAATGTGCCTTTTGCCTTCTACTGATATTCTGGAATCTCCCCAGCCTGTGTGGAGACACTTAAGATAGAAAACCGCAATTGGTTCTGCTTGGCCCCCAAAGACCTAAAAGCCCCAAATGGGTAACTTGGAAGGAAAGGCACCTTTAAGTATAAGCACCATCTTTGAATCCCGTAACTATCAGAGATTTTGTAAATATCAGAGAAAAAAGGCAAGTATGTGAATCTTTGTACCAGAGAAGGGGCACTTTGCTCAGAACCCCCGAGCTCAGGGTGACACTTGTCTGGCTCTGTGGTCTGCGTGGACTTGGTGTGAGCCCTTGGCTGGCTGTCAGGGGAACCCTGACTCAGGTCAGGTGAAGGATGGTGGTCCTCTTAACCTGAAAGGACCCTGTCTGTTCCTGAGAAACGGGGTGACCTTCCCACACTGCTGACACTGTGGCACTGGATCCGAGTGGTTTCTGTGGAAACACCAGCTCTAGTCCAGTCCTTCTCAAACCTGGGCATGCACCATGGTCACCAGAAGACTCCCGAAAGCGCAGGTTGCTGGGCCCTACCAAGCAGGAAGGGCGGGGTTCAAGAATTTGCGTTTCCACTAAACTCCCAGGTTGCACTGCTGCAGGACCCTTGGAGAAGCCCCACTCTAGTTCTTGCTGCCTCACCAGATGCTGAAAGACCTGACGGATCTCTGACCTTATAGGATATCTGAGGCCCTACTCTGCCTCTCTGGGGTTCAGGAACTCGTGTCTGAACCATTGTGTTTATCAGAACATTAGGGAGGTGGCAACTGCGTTGCTGCTTTCTGATCTTCTCCACAGCCTGAGAACATTACTGAAGGGAGGACAGACGTGCCAGTCAGCAGACTTCTGTGGGCTGAGTGGATCATCTCAAGGTGGTGATGCCTTCCTCTTTTGAGATGGTTAAATGATGAGCACGCAGAGAGTACTGGAAACATTTGAACAGAGGAAGTATTGACCTGATTGGATGGGGCGCTGTGTACTTGGAGTCTCCACCCAGGTTTTAGCAGAGTGGCTATTTAGTATTGTGTTTATTGCAGTGCTGGGGTTCTGAGAAGCCCTTAGGAGTTTTGAATTGAATAGCTGTGGCCGTGGTATAGTGGGTATATGACATGAACTAATACACGCAAGTCATATAATAGTTGTGGCACATTTTACTTCAAACAAAATTTTTTTTGGTGAAACACTCTATCTAAAATTTTCTTCAATAAAATTATCTCATTTGACAATTTCTTGAGTTATCTGCTATACTTGATACTAGGAAGGTAAGACAGGGTCCCTTCCCTTCAGGTGCTCCCAGCCTGGTGAAGGGGGTTGATGCCCAGGTTCTATTGTGGTGGCAGCTGCATTTCTGTTTCCACTTGGATAAAGCACACTCTTCGTGCAGTTTATGCAGGTGATTAAGAAGAGGGTGAGACTAGCCTTTATAGGACACTTGGGGGGCCTCTGATGATAAAATAGGTCCTCGAACCCTGAGGTTTTTATTTCTCCTAAACCCAACTCAGCCAGGATCCTGATCCTTCCTATGGATGAGAATTCAAAGGGGAACCTGTGAAAGGAGCCTTGATGGGAAAGTCCACACACAGGCCACACGTGGGCTGTGGGAGGCAAGCCTCCTTGCTGTGAGGCTATTGGAGCCTTTGGTGAAGGAAGCGCTGTTCCAGTGCGAGGGAGGAGGCAGGGCCCATGGCCATAAACTACAAGAACATGCAAAATGTCCATGGAAGGGGAAGGAACATGTGGCAATGCATGTGGAGAGAAGATACATATATTTATTTTGGCTGCGAGGGCCCTAACAGTGAAAGCACAAAGTCCTAAACACTGGATCGCCAGGGAATTCCCGAGAGAGGACATTTTTTAGAAAGGAAGTACCCCTTGCAAAATTGATGACAATTAAAAAAGCCCTGGTGGCTCAGACAGTAAAGAATCCTGCAAAGCGGGAGACCTGGGTTCAATCCTTGGGTTGGGAAGATCCCCTGGAGTGGGTTGCATGGCAACGCACTCCAGTATTCTTACCTGGAGAATCCCCATGGACAGAGGAGCCTGGTGGGCTATAGTCCATGGGGTCAGAAAGAGTCAGACATGACTGAGCAACTAAGCACTGCACATGGTACAAAAAGGACAATAAGAGTTTTTTGGGTGTTTTTTTTTTGTTATTATTTCAAGCTTACCAAAAGATTAAGAGAAAGTGCAATGACACCTAGGCCCTTTACCTAAATCACGGTTCTCAACTTGGCTCTATTCACATTTGGGGCTGAATAACTGGTTGTCATGAGAGCCTGCCCTGTGCACTGAGGGATATTTAGCATCATTCCTGGTCTCCACCTACCAGATGCTGGTAGCACCAGTTCAACTGAGAAAGACACGGATGCCTCCAGACATCGTCATGTCTGGGAGGCAAAGTCATTCCAAGTTGAAACCATTGACCTAGCATTTTGTCACATTTGCACACCTACACACATATAATACAAATATATATATGTAAACATTTGTATATCTACATATATTTCTTATATACACATAATCAGAGTAAGTATGTATACATACACACATGTATATATGCATATATAAAACATATGTGTATATCTACATACATATATTTCTTATATACTGATAATCAGAGTAAGTAACAGCTATTAAAATGTGAATCTCTGTATAAAACATATGCAGAGCTTCCCTGGTGGTCCAGAGGTGAAGAATCTACCCACCAATGCAGGGAATATGGGCTTGATCTCTGGTTCAGGAAGATCCCACATGCAGCGGGGCAACTAAGTCATGTACCCTTGAGTGCTGCTCTGAAACAAGAGAAGTCATCACAATGAGAAGCCTGTGCACCACAACAAAGAGTAGCCCCCCACTCACTGCAACTAGAGAAAACCAGCATGCAGCACTGAAGACCCAGTGCAACCATAAATAAATTTATTTTTTTAATATGCATATTATACATATAATGTATATGTAGCATATATACATCTATGTATGTCTTACATACATAGAGTACATAGAGAGCAAATGTAGCAAAATGTTAAAATATGTAAAAGGGTATATATATATATACACACATATATATACATTTTTCTTTCCTGAACTATTTTCTTTATTTATTTTTATTATTCTATTATCATTTAATAACATTATATGTTATGTTAGTATTATGCTAGGCCGCTTTAGTTGTGTCTGACTCTTTGCAACTCCATGGACTGTAGCCCACCAAGCTCCTCTGTCCATGGGATTCTCCAGGCAAGAGTACTGGAGTGGGTTGCCATTTCCTACTCCATCCTGAACTATTTTAAAATAAGTTGCATACATCATTACTCTTCATTCCTAAATACTTAGCTCCTGAGAACAGGACTTTCTTATAACAACAGAATTTTTGTGGTCAAGAAATTGACATCAAAACAATATTAATCTGTATTGCTTTTTTAAACTATCCCAGTTGTTGTTGCTTACTTGCTAAGTCTTGTCTGACTTTTGTGACCCCATGGACTGTAGTCTGCCAGGCTCCTCTGTCCATGAAATTTCCCAGGGAAGAATACTGGAGTGGGTTGCCATTTCCTTCTCTAGGGATCTTCCTGACCCAGGGATCAAACCAACATCTCTTACATTGGCAGGCAGATTCTTTACCACTAAACCACCAGGAATTTTTTAATTGTCATCAATTTTGCCAAATTATCCCAGTTAGTTGGATTTTTTTGATCAGTGATCTAATCAAGGATCACACATGGTGTGTAGCTATCATGTCTCTGTGGTCTCTGTTAATCTAAAACAGTTTCCTCCTTTTTTGGCAGGGAATCATTTATGATACTTACTTTTTTTGGGGGGGGGAGGCATTGTGCCGCTGGCTTTCAAGATCTGATTCCCCAACCTGAGACTGAACCCCAGGCGGTGGCAGTGAAAGCCCAGAATCCTAATCACAGGGCCACCCAGGGAACTCTTTGATGTTGACATTTTTGGTCTCAGTCAGTTCAATTCAGTCACTCAGTCTTGTCAGACATTTTGCGACCCCATGGACTGTAGCACTCCAGGCTTCCCTGTCCATCACCAACTCCCGAAGCTTGTTCAAATTCATGTCCATTGAGTCCGTAATGCTATCCAACCATCTCATCCTCTGTCGTCCCCTTCTCCTCCCACCTTCAATCTTTCCCAACATCAGGGTCTTTTCTAATGAATCAGTTCTTTGCATTAGGTGGCCAAAGTATTGGCGTTTCAGTTTCAGCATCAGTCCTTCCAATGAATATTCAGGACTGATTTCCTTTAGGATTGACTGGTTTGATCTCCTTCAACTATGGAAAAATCATAGCTTTGATTATATGGACCTTTGTTGGTAAAGTGAAAAAGTGAAGTCATTCAGTTGTGTCTGACTGTGACATCTGTTTTTAATATGCTGTCTAGCTTTGTCATAACTTTTCTTCCAAGGAGCAAACATCTAGACCCAGTTGTTTTGTGGAATGTCCTCTTCTCAACCTATTACAGTCAGACTCCTGCCTCCACTGCTCCAGCGAAACTGCTTGATAAATGTCATTGTCCCATTAATCCTAAAATTCCAAGGACTGCAAACCATACCATCATTTTCTGAACCACTAATATATGCAGAGTACATCATGAGAAATGCTGCACTGGGTGAAGTACAAGCTGGAATCAAGATCGCTGGGAGAAATATCAATAACCTCAGATATGCAGATGATACCACACTTATGGCAGAAACTGAAGAAGAACTAAAGAGCCTCTTGATGAAAGTGAAAGAGGAGAGTGAAAAAGTTGGCTTAAAACTCAACATTCAGAAAACTAAGATCATGGCATCTGGCCCCATTCCTTCATGGCAAATAGATGGGGAAACAGTGGCTGACTTTATTTTTTGGGGCTCCAAAATCACTGCAGATGGTGACAGCAGCCATGAAATTAAAAGACACTTACTCCTTGGAAGGAAAGTTATGACCAACCTAGACAGCATATTAAAAAGCAGAGACATTACTTTGCCAACAAAGGTCCATCTAGTCAAGGCTATGGTTTTTCCAGTAGTCATGTATGGATGTGAGAGTTGGACTATAAAGAAAGCTGAGCACCAAAGAATTGATGATTTGAATTGTGGTGTTGGAGAAGACTCTTGAGAGTCCCTTGGACTGCAAGCGGATCCAGCCAGTCCATCCTAAAAGAAATCAGTCCTGAATATTCATTGGAAGGACTGATGTTGAAGCTGAAACTCCAGTACATTGGCCACCTGATGCAAAGAGCTGACTGGTTTGGAAATACCCTGATGCTGGGAAAGACTGAAGGCAGGAGGAGAAGGGAACGACAGAGGATGAGATGGTTGGATGGCATCACCGACTCAATGGACATGAGTTTGAGTAAACTCCAGGAGTTGGTGATGGACAGGGAGGCCTGGCTGCTGCAGTCCATGGGGTCGCAAAGAGTCGGAGACAACTGAGCGACTGAACTGGACTGAACTGTTTCTGTCCTCTCCCTTCTTCTCAAGACTCTTCCATCTGGACTTCTTTGACACAGTCCCTCCCGGATCCCCTAGCTCCACCTGGACTTCTTCACCTACTTTGCTCCTCCTCCTTCTGTGGACTCTATGTCTATGCTATTTCTTCCCTTGCCGCCCCACACTGGCTGTGCTCTCTACCGCTTCCGCTTCCTTCCCACCTTCTGCCTCCCACCTAACTGTAAAACATGAACTAGGTGAATCAGGCCTTCTCCTAAGGGCCCTGAGGTGGCACGGGAAACTCAGGGAGATGCCCTGCAGGCCCTCAGGATTTGGGGACCAGGGCTCAGGAGAGAGTTGTTGGCCAGGTGTGTAGGTTTAGACACACTCAACTTCAGCGCAAGCGCACACGGTTTGGGACCGACCGCCTGTCAGCATAGTGCGGAGATGAGAAAGGAGCAGCAAGTTAGAAACCTGGCGGACAACCTCCTTCGATTTAGGAGCAGAAGTAAGAAGAGGAACTGTCACAGACGGAGTCGGAGGAGAAATGGAAACCTGGAAAAAAGGGAGTCTGTGGGGCTGCACGCGGCAGAGATGTCAGGGAGGGTGGGGGACGGGATCAGGGACCGTGATCTGCTGGACAGGGGGTCCTCTGGGTCTCAGGCTCCTCTATAAAACAGGAGATGAGGGGAAATGTAGAAGGGAGAGACCGGGGCTTCCGTGGGCGCGCAAACCAAAACCTGCAGTTGTTAGAATCCCAGTCTGCGCCAGCCCGGCAGGCAATGGCCCGCGTCTCCTCGTCGCCCCCTAGTGGTGGGAGGATGGAGCATGTGTCCCTGAGCCGCGACCGCCCGAGTCCCCGCCAGCTTGCAATAGGATCGCTCAGTGTAGCCTGAGGCTCCCGGAGCCTGAGCCCTTGTGCTGGGTTTAGAGCTGCGTGCTGAGTTTAGGCTGAGTGCTGGGTTTAGAGCTGCGTCTGTGTTTGGTCTTGAGGGTCCAGGCCAACTAGGGATCGATTCTCTCCCCACCTGACGTTTCCTAACCCCACACAAATGCTGTGTTAGCCGCTGCTCTTTAAAAATACAGTTAAATTCACGTTGATATTTGGCAGAAAACAAAATTCTGTAACGCAATTATCCTTCAATTAAAAAACTTTTTTTTAAGAAATATTTTTTAAAAATACAGTTATCACAGGACTCTTCTGCTTTGAACATTCTCGTGGCTACCCCATCGCTCTTGGGATACGACCAAGCTTCCCACCATGGCCCAAAGCTCCTGAGTGGTCAGGTCCCTACCTCTGGCCTCCCAGCACTTCACTGCCCTGTTCTGAACGTCCCTGCTGCTCAGGCTCCCTTCTGCCGCAGGGATTTTGCTCCCGCTGTTCCCTCTGCCTGGAACGCTGTCCTCTCTTCCGTCCTCTCTTCCACCCAGGTGACTTCAGTTAGCTGCTAGAGCTTCTCCTTATATCCTCCCAAAAGAAGGCTCCCTGAACCCGCACCAAACTAGGTCATTTGCTGTTCACACTCTTCAGGGCCCTGTGCTTCTCCACACCTTTTACAGGGGAATAGTTAACTGTATGATTCACTATTTAGTAGTTATCTTTCCTGCTAGGAGGTGGCTCTCTGTTAAGAGGGGCTTGGTGGCTTATTAATGGCTTTCTTGGTCCTAGCCACAGTGACAGCACCTTGGCACATAAATATTCATTGAAGGATTTTGCTAACAAGCCACCTATGCTGCGGTAACAAACTCCAGATCTCAGTGGCTTTAAATGACCAATGGTTTATTGCTTATTAAGGCTGCAGTTCATGGAGGACTGTCTGGAAGTTTTCGTTCTCCTTCAGGCTCTGGGTCCACTGAGGGGGAGCTGGGGGCCTGTTCCCACCCTCCTCACTCAGGGACTCAGGTTTACTCCGCAGCCACCACGAGGGGTGTCACAGGCTGCCCCAGGCGTCAGGACGGAAAGAAGGAAGTGGAAACTGCACAGCAGCCCGTAAAGTTCCCACCCACCCAGGCTGCATCTCTCATTTTATTGGTTAACGTAAGTCACAGTGGCCACACCTACCTTTAAGGGAGTGGGGAAACACAACACCCAACATGCCCCAGAGGAAAACCAGAAATATTTGCTGGACAGCACGGTTAGTAACTATTAGCACTAGTAACTATTGTATTAGTGCATTACTTTTGTAAGAAATAGAAAGGACTCAGAAAACAATTAAAATGGAAATAAAGCTGAGAGACAAGTGGTACTGGGTATCTAGTTAAAGAAGAAATGTGTCCTCAAGATGCTGCATCTATACACCCAGGCTTTTTTTTTTTTTTTTTTTTTAATATTTATTTATTAGGATGCACCAGGTCTTAGGAGACAGGATCTTTAGTTGTGGCATGACAGGATCTATAGTTGTGACATGAGAATTTTTTTTTTTTCAGTTGTGGCATGTGGAACCTAGTTCCCTGACCAGGGATTGAACCCATGCCCTTGGTGGTGAAAACTTGGGAGTCCAAACCACTAGGGAATTCCCTAGTGGGAATAACCACTTTTACTTGACATGACCCCTCTTGGTCACACTCTCCTGGTTGTTACCAGTTCTCCATTGCCCCCATCGTTAAGGTGGGGCACCCACATTTCACGGCACAGTGAGACCGTGCCTTTCTGGACATTGATCATCCTTCCAGGCCAGGACATTAGACATGAGTCTTTGGGGATAGATTCATCCTTCATTTAAATAGCTCGAGGCGTGGTTTAGTCACTGTAGGAAAGTTTGGCGGTTCCTCAAAAAGTTAAACATAGAATTACCATATGATCCAGCAATTCCACTTCTAGGTATACACCCAAAAGAATTGAAAGCAGGGGGCCAGACAAATACTTGTACACCCGTGTTCATAGCATTATTCACAATAACCAAAAGATGGCAAGAATCCAAATGTCCATCAACAGATGAGTGGATCAAAAAATGTGGTGTTTGCATACAATGGAATATTAGCCTGGAAAAGGAATGAAATTCTGACACGTGCTACAATGTGGATGAATGTTGAAGACATTACGCGAAGTGAAATAAGCCAGAGACAAAAGGATAAACATTGTAGATTCACTTACATGAGTTATCTAGAGTAGGTAAATTTATACTGACAGTGACAGACTTTATTTTCTTGGGCTCCAAAATCACTGCAGACTGCAGCCATGAAATTAAAAGACACTTGTTCCTTGGAAGATAAGTTATAACAAACTAGACAGCATATTAAAAAGCAGAGACATTACTTTGCTGACATAGGTCCATATAATCAAAGCTATGGTTTTTCCAGTAGTCATGTATGGATGTGAGAGTCGGACCATAAAGAAAGCTGAGTGCCAAAAAATTGATATTTTTGAACTGTTGTGCTGGAGAAGACTCTTGAGAGTCCCTTGGACTGCAAGGAGATCAAGCCAGTCCATTCGAAAGGAAATCAGTCCTGAATATTTATTGGAAGGACTGATGCTGAAGCTGAAGCTCCAGTACTATGGCCCTCTGATTCAAAGAGCCGACTCATCGGAAAAGACCCTGATGCTGGGAAAGATTGAAGGCAGGAAGAGAAGGGGGACGACAGAGGATGAGATGGTTGGATGGCATCACCGACTCAATCGACATGAGTTTAAGCAAGCTCCAGGAGATGGTGAAGGACAGGGAAGCCTGGTGTGCTGCGGTCCATGAGGTCGGAAGAGTCGGACACATCTGAGCAACTGAACAGTAGCAACAATACTGATAGAAGGTAGAATAGTGGTTACCAGGGGCTGAGGGGAGGGCAGAATGGGAAGCTGTGGTCTAAGGGGTATGGAGTTTCTGTTTGGGATGATAAAGAATGGATAGTGGTGGTGGTTGTACAACATTGTGAATGTATTTATTTGTAAATTTATTTTGGCCACACTGTGTGGTATCTTAGTTCACTGACTAAAGATCGAACCTATGCCTCCTGCATGGAGTTCTCACCACTGGACTGGCAGGGAATTCCCGTGAATGTATTTTATGCCACTAAAGTGTAGACTTACCAGCAGTTAAAATGCTGCATGTGTTTTACCACAATTTTTTAAAAAAATGAAGGATGTCCCTTTTTTGTTGTAGATCTCTGGTAGAGGTGGGAGGGGAAGGCATATGCAGGGCAGATCTCCCACAGAAGGCTTTCTCTCTCCAGCTGGAGGTGACGGGGCAGGTATGATCCCCTCCAGGACCGCCCCTCCCCTGGCGCCCTCCCCCTGCACACGGCTGCCGAGTGCACGTGTTCCCCTGTGCTGTGGAGAGAACAGTGCCTCTCTGTCCTCTGGCATAGCTCACCCCCTAGGCCCCGAACCACACCACCTGCCGCCGGACTCCCCTCCCCTTGCTCTGTGAACGGCCTCCTCCAGTTATTCCAGCCCTGTGTTTTCTCTCCCTGCATAGCATGTGAAGTGAGTTAATGGTAAGCGAGGCAGAGATGCTGTGAGTGAGAGGCCAGGCTTGCTGCAGTGTCAGCGCAAGCAGAGAGCAGATGCAGGGCCCCTGCCCCCAGGGAGAGGCGGTCCCTCAGACCGCATCTTCTTGGGCCGCCTGGTCTCTGGCTTCTGGGGCACCAGTCACCATCGTACTTGCCACAAAAGATCAGCAGGAGAGCTAGAAACAGCACCGTCCACCCATCTGGGTCCACCCTTTGACTGTGGGAGTTGAACCGGCAAGAATCCCTTGGTCTCTCCTCGGGCTCCCTGTGCCCTCCACCTCGGCCTCTTTAGCAGCGTATGGGTTTCTGTTCTGTAAGATTGTTGAGCTCAACAGCACGGCTGCAGTCAGCCTCCAAGAACCCAGCAAGGCAACAAAGGCAGCCTGTTGCTGCAGTGCAGCCAGGCCGTGTGTGTGTGTGTGTGTGTGTGTGTGTGTGTGTGTGTGTGTGGTGTATCTGTGTACCACCACCACATGGGCATAGATGGAAGTCAGTCTAATCAGGACCGATATGGAAAGTGAAGGTGTGGCTACTTACTGACCTTGAGAAACAATTGAGAGACAGTGAAAGGAGGGGAAAGAGTTACTATGGGGGCAGTGGTGGGCTGAAGAATCTCTTTGCCCAGCTTTGCGTTGTTTGATGGATCAGCTTAAGTTTGCCTTCTGGTTTCAGCCTCTGGTCCAAATGAAGTGGCTTATTGACTAGTCCTTTCCTTGGATAACGAGTCTGGCTTACCACGGTGCCCTGTCAGAGCCACCAGGTATGGTAGAAGTCTGTCTGTCCTCCCCACTGCCCCAGGTCTTTGCCTCTTCCCCAGATCCCTCTATTCACTGGTCCTTCTGGAGGGTCTGCTGTCTCCCAAGAGCCCCTAAGTTGACCTCAGTCCCTTGCAGGCTCCTTGGATGAACAAGGGATGTCAAAATGCCTGTCCAGCCTCTCCATGGGACTTGCCACTATCACTGCTGGGGGCAGTCTAGCCCAGAATGGTCTCCAGTTGCTATCAGATACAGAAAACTCTTTTGGGCATTAACTGCCTATTATGAATTGACTGTGTCCCCTGCCCCCCAGTTCATATGTTGAAGCCCTAACCCCAAACGTGATGTATTTGGATATGGGAACTTTGCAAAGTAATTAGGGTTAAGTGAGGTCATGAAGGTGAGGTCCTGGTACAATAAGATTGGTATCCTTATGAGAAGAGACACCAGGGAATTCCCTGGCAGTCCAGTGGTCAGGACTTTACCAGGGCCAGGGCTCAATCCTTGGTCAGGGAACTAAGATCCTACAAGCTGCATGGGGTGGCCAAAAAAAAAAAAAAATAGAGACCAAAAAACAGTATGGAGACACTTCAAAAAATTAATAATAGAACTATCCTATGATCCAGCTAGCCCACTTCCCTTGCTTGCACCTTTGTCTTGGACTTCCCAGCCTCCAGAACTGGGAGAGATAAATTTCTGTTGTTTAAACCACCCATTTATTTATTTATTGGCTGCATTGCACAGCATGTGGGATCTTAGCTCCCTGACCAGGGATCAAACTCGTGCCCCCTGCGTTAGAAGAAGGAGTCTTAACCACTGGACCACCAGGGAAGTCCCCTAACCACTATTTTCTTATGACCCCCAGGCAGGCTAATACACTGCTCAACCTCCAATCCAGAAGAGTCTGAGGACACTGCCTTTTAATAATTGTATTAACATTATTGAAACAGCATTACACTAATTATAAGGGAAGAAAAATTAGTAATCTGATTCTCCCATACTGATATAACAGATTAGATTCAACCAAAAATATTGATCAGCTCATGTGTGTTAGGCACCAGCTAGGTATTGGGGATACCAAGATGAATCAGGCTTGACCCCTATTCTTTTTGCATATTTTTCCCTGTCTTTCCAGGCCCTTTGCAAACAGAGTCAATTCATTGTCTTCACAGTTTTAATTACAGAATATATTTTATTAAATATATTTAAATATTTCAATTTTTAAATATATTGAAAACATTTTATATTCTGCTTTTCACTTACCATCAACATTTAAAAAAGATAAAACATTGCCATAGTCTTAGGTGAAGGTTAATTTTCAGCAGCTGAACTGAGTATATGTGTTGAATTACAAAATTTTAACTGGTGGTTTTATCATCTTCACAGTTGTCTGTTAATGGTTGTGTGATATTGTGTTTCATTGATGTACTATAATTGACCTGAAGATCCAGTATAGTGGGACACTGATGTTGCTTCCAACTTGTGCTGTGATATATAATGCTGAATGAATGCCTTTTTGTGTCTAGGTTCATTTTGAATAATTAGACTAAGTTCCAGTGAATGAGCATATTGGGTCAAAATTGAAATCCTTTTATGGAGCCCATTGGTGTTTTAGGGACCAGCTTGTTTCCCAGAGAACCAGAAGTTAATTCACTTGGCAATGAATTCTCCCAGGGCAGGAGTGGCAAAGTGGTAAGGTGGAAAAGCCAGAACGCAGGGAATGACCAGTTTCTACAGGGTCTCCATGCTGCCATCTGCTGCTGAGTTTGCACAGATGACCAACGGGCCTTGGTCTGAGGATGTCTCTGTAGAGCGCAGGTTTACTTGGCTTGGTGATCAAGTGCATGGGTAGTGGAGAAAGACGCTTCTAATCAAATTCCAGCTGCACTGGGTAGTTAGTGTGTGACTTGGGTCAAGTTGTCTAATATCTGTGGCTGTTTTCTCTTTCATAAAATGAAAGATTAAAACCAATTTACATAAAAATGGATGCTTAGTTGTGACAATACACAAAAAGAGACCTAGAAGGACAAACGGTAAACTATGATTATGAATGACTTTGTTTTTTGCTTCTTGTGTTTTTTGGTTTTCTATTATGCGCATGTTAACTTCTAAGAAATAAATGTTATTTTAAAAACCTTAAAAACAATGTACGTCATAGGGTATTATGAAGATTAAATGAGGTAATACATGTCACGTGTTTCGCCACATGCCTAGCACGTGGTAAGCATGCAATACATGTTAGTTATGTGAATAGGACTAATTAAAGAATGTGTCACAGCCTGCTGTTCAGACTGTGGGGTTGGTGTCTTCCTTCAAGTTTGTTCCCACACACAGATCCTCTGAAATGACTTAAAATTCTCAGCTGAAACTTAATTCCATCAGAATGGAAAGCTTATAAGTCAAGTCAATTAAGAGATAGGACTGTGCAGAGAGTTCTGAAGATTCAAGACTTATGTCCTTGAACTCAGAGGGCTTACATTTTCCAAACATTCAACTAGGAAAGAAAGGATAAATGCACAGACCTAGGGTCTGATCTAGCCCCTGAATTAGCACTGCCTGGTCACCCATGGGTCTCCGGGTCAGGCTGGAGGAGTAGAGTGAAGCATGGCTCGGAGCATGAGTACAATTGTGTGGCAGGAGCGACAAATTTGTCTTCAAGGCTGAGGGTTGGAACATGCATTTGAAACTAATCACCAAAGAGCAACAATGAATAGAGCAACTGCATCTTTAAAAAAGGAAAAAATACACTTTTCTTTAAAATACAATTCAGAGGACAAATAAAGTGAATCTCTAGTGGTTTCTAGGATCCATTGACTGAGGACAGCATCCTTCCATTGGTCAACTGTCTGAGCTCTGCTGAAGCTGTCCCCGTGGACGTGGGTTTTACTTTTTACAAGGCACAAAAAGAAGCACCACAAGACTGGCTATGTTTGAAATCATTCCTGTTCTCATGGTAACTAATGGTCCATCAGCACCGAAATATATAAAAGGCCCCCAGGCAGCGTGAAGATGTTACTACGACAACTGGAATGTAGAGTATACATTTTTAAAGGAGTGTGGGAGGGTATAATTTCACTTCATTTTCTTCAAGAAAGCCTGGGTAGGATGAGTCAGGCGTTTCAGAAAGCAGGGGTTCCCTGGGGCCCCAAGTCTGAGTTTGCTCCATCACAGCGGGGAGATGGGAGACGAGAGAGTGTCGACTCCAGAATTCTGTGAAACCACCTCAGAGAAACGTGGCTCTCTCATCAGAAATCCCACAAAGATGTCCCTGTGTTGGGAACAGGCAGGATTAAGAACTGTTAGAGGTGAACTCTAGATTTTCAGCCTTCTTGGAAATTGTTAAGAAAAGATGACCAGGGAAAAATCAGCTTACTTTTTAAAATGTCCTTTCTTAAAGAAATAAATAAGTAAACGGTCCATTCTCCACAGTTTGGAATGTACAGGTGCTACCAGGAACTTGAAAAGGATGTGATATTTCCCTTTTCCTCTGAGAATGTGGTTTTATTTCTCATCCTGGGCCTAACAGAGCTTTACATGGGTCTTGGTCCTGTGTTCACCGAACACGTGTGGCTTCAGTCTATGGACCCAGCCGAGGGGCGCCGGCCCCCTGTGTGTGGCAGAGCGTCTCACAGCCTGTGTCCCGGCGCCTCAAGGTCCACTTCCAGCCTAAGCAATGAGGCTCACCCAGGCTGGCCAGGTCCCTGCTCAGCTGGAGTGACCTGGCATTGCTTCAGTGTCTCCCTGCTGTTCCCTGGAATGTCTCCTTCACACAGTCACTTCTGGTCTGGTCATCTCTTTACCACGTATTGAGCATCGCCCAGGCACCGGCCACAAGAAGGTCTGGGTGGAGCCAGGAAAGCTGTGTTTTATTGCTGGAGCGGTCTCTGAGTTGTGGAACACACAGAACCAGAAGCCAAAGTAAAGAAGCTTCTCTAACAGGATCCCCTCGGGCACAGAGAGGGGAAGTAAGTTACCCACAGTCACACAGCAGTACCTGAGGACTGGGTATAACTCAGGTCAGGTCTGTCTGATGCCAAAGATCTAGTCCACCCCCTACTGCATCCTGTAGAAAAGGGGGCGAGGGCAGGTTTCTCCCAGCTCAGGCTGAATGCGGGGCCCTGGCTGGCACACCCTACTTTCACATCCCCATTTTGGCTCTCGTGCTCTACCCCATTGGGTGGGGAACTTGCACCAGTCCCTGCAAAGACGCACAGACGCTCTGGCATGTTCTGATGTTCTGCTTTAAAAAAAAAAAAAAAAAAAATTATTTTGGTTGTGCTGGGTCTTCATTGCTGCTTGGACTACTTTCTAGTTGTGATGGGTAGGCTTCTCATTGTGGTGGTTTCTCTTGTTATAGAACACGGGCTCCAGGGTGCGGGGTCTTGAGTAAACGCGGTGCGTGGGTTCAATAGTTGCCCACGGTTCACGGGCTCTAGAGCACAGCCTCGATAGTTGTGGTGCATGGACTTAGTTGCTCCACGGCATGTGAGATCTTCCCAGACCAGGGCTCGAACACATATCTCCTGCATTGGCACAGAGTCACCAGAGAAGCCGTTGCTATTTTTTTTTAATATTTATTTATTTATTTGACTTTGTAAGGTCTTAACTGCGACTTGTGGGATCTAGGTCTCTCACCACAATTCGAACACGGGCTCTCTGCTTTGGGAACTCAGAGTCTTAGAAACTGGACCACCAGGGAAGTCCCTGATATTCTGCTGTTTATGTTCTGTATTTTATGATGCTGTGACATCTTGGGGCCTTGTAGACCTGGGGTGGTATGTGGACTGCCCTTCCCAAGGTTAACAACATTCTAGAAATAGTGAACAGCTTGCCTGTGAGTGTGGCATGCCTCTCCTCTTGGGAACTGTGGGTAGCAAACTTTTATCAATGGCAGTCATCTCCTGATCTGTCAGCCTCACCACAGTTGAGTTAAAGCAAAATCCTGGGTTCATTTTAAAACGCAGGGAAGAGGGAAAAGAGAGGGACACTCCATGGCAGCACCGTCTCTCCCACTCAGGGGAGAGAATTCGTTCTCCTGTGACTGGCCTCAGCCTCTCTTCTTTGGCCTTCCTCTGGTTCCTGCCTTCCCCGCCCCCTGAAGCCCACAGGCCAGGTCTGGGTTCAGGGAAAAGCCAGGCCTAGGCCCCGATCACGACCAGCCTTGACTTTATTTCCCCTATTTTCCTTTTTTCTTACACCAGCTCCTGCTGAATCTACCCCAGGCTCTAGGGGAGGTGGGGGGACACACATGTGCCTCCAGAATGTTTTCTGGCCACAGGGTGTGAACACTCCTCTGTGTGAAGTTGGTTCTCTTGACATTGTGTGTTTGGCAGGCTCGGTGTGAGGTGCGGGAGAAGCGGGTGCCTGGGCAGGGATGAGCCCAGGAATATGGGAGGCTCTTCTGCTCTCATTGTTGTTTTCAGTCACCAAGTCGTGTCTGACTCTTCGCAACCCCATAGACGGCAGCACGCCAGGCCTCCCTGCCCCCGACCATCTCCTGGAGTTTGTCCAAATTCATGTCCGTTGGATCAGTGATGCCATCCAATCATCTCTCATTACCCACTGCCTTCTAAGCTCTCCAGGCCCTGGCAGAATGATCAGGCAGCTTTCTAACCCTGGGACACTCAGGCCCCAGTGACCTTGGAGGCTCTTGAGGATCATCCATGTGATATTTACATGAACAGTGTTGAGAAGAAGCCTTGGACACAGTAGCCTCTCTGCCCTTCTTCTCTGCAAGACTGATGGGCGGTTTACTCCCACACATCACACTCTACAAAGGAACATGGCAGAATAGGCAAAACTCCTCCAAAATGAAACTAGTGTTACTTTCTAGGATAAAAATTAAGAATTAAAAATGTGACTGAAGACATTGACCAACTAGAGACAGCAAATAACAAAGGCATTTGCCATAAGGAGTGACTGAAAAGTCGGGGCCACCCACAGAGCTGTGGAGGCGGCCACACCAGATGCCCAGGGAGGTGCCGGATGAGCCTGCCCCAGAATTTGGGAAATGCTAGTTTCTTCTCTTTTCTGGGCAGGTGCATCTGTTCCGTGTGGCCACACCCAGCTACAATGGGGCCCAGGAGAGCAAGTCTCTGGGCTTGCAGCATCTGTGGTGGCAGGCAGGCTCTGAGACCCCGAGGATGAGGAATGGCCGACCCAGCCCAGAGGAAAGGTTTTCAGGAGCCCAAGAGGAACGACAGATGCCCACCAGAACCCACGTCTCTGACTGCTTGGCAGCAAGGTAATTCGTTCTCCCAATTCTTACACTTCGAAAGTGAAAATGCTTGTCATGGACACAGTGCCACTACCCCTTGTATAATCAAGAGTGCGTGCATTCCTCCCATCCCCCGGAAAGGGAAGCAACCCAGAGTCTTGTCAGTGCCCACTTCTGCCTCTGGACCAGGATTTTTGGGTGGTGCCACTGTTGACTACATCCTGTGAGAGATCCTCTAACCCAGTGGTCTCAACCTTCTTCCACATCAAGGCCTCTTTGTAAAGCAAATACTTTGTAGCATGCCTTTTACTACCCTGAAAATGAAATTCAGAAGTAAAATATCCTAACTGTAAACAGAATTTTTAAGAATATACATATATATGTATTCCTAACTGTGTCATAAAGGGAAAATAAATTTATATTTTATTAAAAAGAAAGTAGTTGTTGTTTTTCAGTCACTGAGTCATGTCAGACTCTTAATGACCCCATGGACTGCAGCACGCCAGGCTTCCCTGTCCTTCACTATCTCCCGGAGTTTGCTCAAGCTCATGTCCATTAGTTGATGATGCCATCCAACCATCTCATATTCTGTTACCCCCTTTTCCTTTTGCCTTCAATCTTCCCCAGCATCAGGGTCTTTTCCAATGAGTCAGCTCTTAGCATCAGGTGGCCAAAGTTTTGGAGCTTCAGCTTCAGCATCAGTCCTTCCAATGAATATTCAGTTGGCTTCCGTTAGGATTGACTGGCTGAATCTCCATACAGTCCAAGGGGCTCTCAAGGGTCTTCTCCAGCACCGCAACTTGAAAGCATCAATTCTTTGGCGATCAGCCTTTATCACGGTCCAACCCTCATATCTGTATATGACTACTGGAAAAACCATAGCTTTGACTATATGGACTAACTTTGACTATTCAAAAAATAAAATATATTTAAATAAACAAATGCTGGGAATTCCCTGGTGGTCTAGTGATTAGGACTGTGTGGTTCCACTGCAAGGGGCAAAAGTTTGATCCCTGATTGGGAAACTAACATAGTGCCACACAGCATGGCTAAATAAATAGTTAGACACAACAACTCTAGATGTCATAATAAAGGTATCAGATGCTAGCAGGTGCCTGAATGTAGTCAACCTGCCACCAGGTTTTCATGTCCCTCACTCAATGAATGTGTCAGAACAGTGCATTCAAATGTGGGATTGTGTTGCCTCTAAGAGACATAGATTCAGCAAGTGGTAGTGCCACAGCAGTCAAAGACCACGGAGCTATGAAAGGACACTGGTGTTCCTCTCTCTGATACTGTTCTTGATGCCCCTGTATCTTGCTACTCAGGCAGGTCTGCACCAACAGCCTTGGCATCACTCGGGAGCTTGTTAGAAATACAGATTCTAACCTGTAAAGACCCTACCTCACTCCTACTGATTTCAAACCTACATTTAACAAGCTCCCCAGGTTATAAGTATGTAAAGTAAAAGCTGAGAAGCTTTGGGCACTCCTGAGGGACATGGGAAGGGAGCGCGTAAGCCAATGGCATATAGTAACTCTTCTTCAATTTTCTCATCTTGGGATTCTCTTTACGAGGACAAACCTAGACCAAGAAGGCATTAGTTCAGGCTCTAAGCAGGACCACAGAAACCACTTTTAAAGTACTTTCAATAGAGAGAACTTAACAGTAGGGAATTGATCACACGTGTGATAGAAGGATTGAGAAGCCAAACAAGGGATGTGAATTCAAACAAGCCAGAGGCAACAACAGGAAGTCACCTCTGCCCCTATGCTGAGGGGGACAGAGAGGAAGTGGGGTAACTGGAGACCAAGAGTACTTGGCCATTGTCATGGAGGAAACTTATTTGCTGGCAGAGACACCACCAGAGGCAGAGTGTGGAGGAGAAATACCCCGCTTCTCCCTGCTTCCTGTCTTCCCATCTTCTGACACTGCCGCCTCCCACTGGCTAAGAGCAGTCAGAATCCAGCTGATAAAAGGAAGCCTGGAAGCAGCCTTCAGGGAGCAGCCCTCCTGATTCACGTGAGGTGTGGAGCAGAAGAAGAGCAGGAGCAGCATCCAGTGCCAACAGGCCTAGAATAGGGACATAGACCAAGAGCTCCTTACCGAAGGGAGAGTGATTACTTGTAGAAAGACAGGTCCTTTCCTCCAGAATCTTAGATCGCTGGGTTTCAGGAGGAATCCCAGACGGTCTCGGAGCCGTACTTCCAGAAGCCTGGGATCCACTGGGTCATAGGGGTCAAATGACAGAGCTGCTTTCCCCTGCAGCTGCCGCCAGCCCACCTCCGCACCGTGTCGCTGCAGCATCTTGGCCAGTCTCTGGGAACCGCACAAGCTCCCTCAGCTGGTGTGGTGCCTGCCTTCCCTCCACTCAGCTGTTGAATGCAGACACTATGAAAGCCACCGGGGTCCCCCAATTCCTGGGAGAGACCGTCACTGACTTCCAGGATCAGAAATCTTTATCTTCACAAGCTCATTCTGGCCCCATTCCCGAGTCTCACCCTCTTTGCTGGGAAACTCTACCTTCTTTGGGTATCTCCTTCTCCTTTTCCCTCTTGAAGTTTCATCAAAAAAGCAGAATAGAGAAAAACCATCTTTTCTCCTTATCTGTCCCCTTGCAGTTAGGAAGTTTTCCTTAGGTGGCTGGCAATCTCAGATCACCACACCACCCAGCGTGGGTAGCAGCTCCTTGTGTTTTACAACCTGCCATGCACCTTTGGCAGACCTGCTTAATTTTTTTTCTATAAAAATATTAGAGCATATTTAGAAAGTTTAGAAAAGTAAAGAAATATATATATTATATACCACCTCTAATCCTGCCACCCAGAGGCAGTCCCTATTAACATTTTGATATATTTCCTTCCTGGATTTTAAATGCATTTTTCTGTAGCTGAGATCATACAGTATATATAATTTCATGCTCTAATTTTTTTTCACTTGTTATAGTGTTTTCCCATATCATTAAAAATTGGTTGAGAACATTGAAAATTTTCCATATTATTTTTTTAATTACAAAAGTAATGCACACTCACTGTAAAGAATTAAAACAATTTGGAAATATAAAAAGGAGACTGTTTCCTCACTTCTCCTTTCCCTGGCATGCCTCAGAGGTAAACCACTTCTAACAGTGTAGTTTTTATCCTTACAGACCTTTCTATAAGGTCTGTAAAACATGCTTTTTAAAAATGTTCCTACAACTGGCTTTCTCATGTCTTTAAGACATTTTCTTATCAGAACCTAGGAAGATCCACTACATTTTAAGAAAGCTGCCACATGGTTCATCTATAAATGTGGCAAAATTTATTTTGCTACTTCCCTGTTAATGGGCATTAACAATGTTTTCAGCCACTTGTACAACTGTCTTTATGCAATTTCTCTTGGATGGTAGTGGAATTGTGTGACAAATGGTATGTACAGCTTAACATTCGGATAGATGCCACAAAATCACCTTCTTTTTAGAAGCTTCTAATCATTAATATCCCCACCTATAGTGTGCCTGACCATGAAACTTACCATGGTTGTGTGATAGTGGGTTATCTGGTAACCTAGTGGTTGACAGTTGGTCATAGGACCCAGCAGTCTTGGGTTCGGATCCCACCTCTGCTATTAACTAGATATGTGATCTTTCGTGAGTGGCTGAATGTCTCTATGCCCCAGTTTTCTTGTCTAGAAAATGAAAATGGTGATAATTATAGTCCTCTTCCTTTGGGATATTTTGAGCACTTAAGCAAAAGTAAATAATACGTGTGTATATGTGAGTCTCTTAGTCATGACCAACTCTTTGTGACCCGATGGACTGTAGCCCACCAGGTTCCTCTGTCCATGGGATTCTTCTGGCAAGAATACTGGAGTGGGTTGCCATTCCTTTTTCCAGAGGATCTTCCCAACCCAGGGATCAAACACAGATCTCCTGCATTTCAGGTGGATTCTTTTACCATCTAAACCACCAGGGAAGCCCTAAATAATGCATATAAAACACTTAGACTAGTTCCTAACACAGAGTAAAGGGTACAGTAAGCCGTTACTCATTATTACTATGTTTACTTAATTGCTCCCCTATTGTTGGACATTTAATTGGCTGAAATTCTTTTAGTTTTCTACAAAGGGTTTTATTAGTTTCTGCCTTTAACTGGACAGTTTTTTTTAAAGTTTAACTGTTTGTTTAATATTAAATAACTTAATAAATAACATCTAGGACCCTTGTCACCTCAATATAACACTTATCACTGTCTTCCCCTTCTATGTATATCCACAGATGTACACAATTTTTATGGTAATATGTACCACCTACACTTGTGTATCAATTGCTTTAGGCACAAGTAACAGGTATATAGGGTCAAAGATGGGGAAAGTATGACAGTTATATCACAGAACAGCCCAAGGCCACACAATTTGAGAAAGAAATATTCATCTGACCTCATGCCGTATTGCTTCTCTGCATTTCCAGGAAGTGAATCTAAAGTCTAGGATCTAACACTGACTTCCATCACATTCAGAGCTCCCTGATGATTTTCTAAATGGACTGTCTCCTGGGCTTCACCTCGGAGGAGCTGAGAAAATGCTAACATCTCCACTTATACAAGTAGGGGTACCCAGGGGGTGTCCTGCACCTCAGAGCCCCTTTATGGAGTCAGGATTCCACCCATGGGGGCAAAGCTGGAAACAGAGTCAGCCCTGGCATTCAGCTGGCCCATAATGAGAACTAAATGGTTTGCCAAAGCCACACATGCAAAAATTAAACAAGTTTACAATCACCTGGGGAGCCTGGCCTCTGACTTCTGGACACACCTTGCCTCAGGCATGTGAATTATAGGAAACCCGCACACAGATGCTTGGCAGCTGAGCCAGGGCTTCTGGAGTTTACAGGAGGAAAGAGAGAAGCCCTCATGTCCTAAAATCATGTAATATGGAGCTGGGCCAGAGGCTCCACTTAAACATAAAACTCAACAAATGCCAAGGGCCTCCTTTCTCCTTGTCACTCCATTCAGACTGAGGCCTCCTGACCCACTGCTCTGTGGCTGGTCCAAGCCTCGCTAAGATGCCCACGAATTCTGTGGCCAACAGAGCAAGTTGCTGGGAGCTCCTTATCAGATGTTCTTTCGTTAGTGGAACAACAAAAATATCCCTTGAATCTTGCCTGGAGAATCCCACAGACAGAGGAGCCTGGCGGGCTACAGTCCATGGGGTCGCAAAGAGTCAGACACAACTGAAGCGACTTACCATGCACACAGCATGCAATATACCATAAGTACCGCTGAATATTTGTCACTCTGTATATTGGATTGGCCAAAACATTCATTCAGGTTTTTCCATAAGATGTTGAAACACTTGAAGGAACTTTTTGGCCAACCCAATACTATGCAATATACCATTTCTACAGCTCTGTGTATCCACAGAATACAGCATGGCTCTAGGAATTATGAGATCGATGCTCAAAAATGCCTTTCCAAACCTGAAAGATGCTCAAAAAATGCCTTCTTCTTTTAAATAATTTCATGTCATCCCCCTCACAGGAAGCATTCCTATTTTTATGGGTTGTTTGAGTAAACTGGAGGGGATTTGAGGACATCTGTATGAGGTTTGGTGGAAAAAATGATTATGTTTTCTTTATATTAAAGAACTATAAAAAATAAATATAAAGTAACTAGAGAACATATTACATACTGAATTCATATAAAATTTTCCAAATAAAATATTTTCAAATTTTACTGAGAAACTTGAGCTTGCTTCTATGAACATAACGTTAAAAAATTTATGACATAGATTAACTTATATTCACAATGTTATGATTTCAGCATGTCATCAATATAAAAATTATGAATGAGGCATTTTACATTCTTGTTTTCTTACTAGGTCTTTGAATCCGGTGTGTATTTTTCACTTACAGAACGTCTCCATTTGGGCCAGCCACCATTAAATGCTCAGTGGCCCCATATGTCTTCCTGATTGGACTGCACTGGAGAAGGAAATGGCAACCTACTCCAGTGTTCTTGCCTGGAGAATCCCAGGGACAGAAGAGCCTGGTGGGCTGCCGTCTGTGGGGTCGCACAGAGTCGGACACGACTGACGCGACTTAGCAGCAGCAGCAGCTCTGCAGTGAGGATGGTAACTATAGCATGAACATAACTCTTTCATTCTTTTCTTTTTTCCCTATTTTCTGGCTACACCCTGTGGCATGCAGGATCTTATCCCTCTCACCAAGGATTGAACCTGTGCCCATTGGACCTCCAGAGAAGTCCTCCATCATCCTTTTTTATATGCTTGCAATAGCGATAAATAATTGCCAATGAAGATTTTTGAACAATGATTTATTCAAGTCCTTAGCAATCACCATCAGTGAGAAATTTTGCCCAGGCAGGCGATAAAAAAATGGAAAGGCTTTTTACCATCCTTCAAAGTTCTACAGAATTTAAAATTATCTTTACAGAGTTTAATAGCTCTTATGGAAATTTCTTGTGATAAGGCAATGGATTTCAAACCCATCAAACTTTCCCTACTAACTGTTTCAAGATAATGCTGCCAGTCTGCTTAGCAGCACATGCATGTGTCCTTAGAGTAAGACCCACATAGCTGGCATGGATTCACAGCTGGGAGGGCACATTGGCACAGAAGGACAGATTCCAGCAAGGGCAAAGACAGATTTGCAAGCCAGTCTAGGTCTGCCCCTTTAGCAGAAGCCCCTCTCTCTATCGACTCTGTGGGATGCCATGCTCCCAGGGCGCCTGCAACATCAACCCCCCGCTGCTGCACCTCCTCTGGCCCCTTCTCCGCTTCATGTCTGGCCCGCTCTGAGCAGCTACTGATGAAGCCTTCCACCCAGTGAAGCACTTTTGGCAGTGGGCTTCCTGTGATAAATGTCACTCATTTTTCTCACTCCCATTCTTCCAGCTCCCTCCCCACCCCCACACCACTAGGACCCCTCTCTGAGGAGTCCAGAGGCTGCTGCTCACAGATAGGACTGCCCAGAGAGCTTGCCCAACCCAGAGCCCCCAGGGTCCCCAGAGACTCAGGCTGTCAGGGACACTGAGCATCCCAGCATGTGCGCACGCTGGCAGGAGGTTCTAGTGTATCAGGCACTGCAAGCCTCCACCGCCTGCTTCTTTCTCACTGACCGTATCCAGCCACTTTGTAACTCTGTGATCCCGGTCGTTATTTAACCTATATGGACTGTAGTTCTCTTTTTAAAAAGTTTTGACGGACTTCCCGATGGTCCAGTGGCTAAGACTCAGCACTCCCAACACATGGGGCCCTGGTTCCATCCCTGGTCAGGGAAGTAGATCTCGCATGGCAACTAAGACCTGGCTCAGCCAAAAATATATATATTTAAAAAAAAAAAAACTTTGATAAACTTCTGCACCATTTGGTCATACCAAGACTGGACAAAATATCTAATAAAAGCTCTGTATTTTTCATTTAAATAAATGAATAATAAAGAAAGCGTTGAAGAAGCATCCATCCACAAGCCAAAAAAATACAGTTCAATGGCTTTTAGGATATCCACACACAATGTGAAGACTTCCGTTTCTTGTCTGTAAAACAGAATAATTGTATATAACTTCATCAGATTGTTGAGAGAAAGAAATGAGATGGTGAATATGAAGTGTTGGGTACATCGCTTGGCACATGGTGAACTCTCCTTAAGTGGTCGTTGTTCTTTTGATGACGATGATGACAAGGATGACGGATGAAGAGAGCTGCGGCGATTCCTGCCTCCGAGGGACACTGAGAGGGAGCCGCCGCCTGGGAGTTTGTTGCATGGCAACTAATCTGTGGAATTTGGGCAACCCCAGCTCTTCCGGTTCCTCCCACAGCGGACACCACGCCAGCAGCCTTCCCATTAGGTGCTCACAGCCACCTCTGTGTCGGAACGGAACGTGACAGCTGCTCAACAGCTGCTCAGGCTGCAGCGCAATTTAAGGCAGGAAGTGGAGAGAAACGCCGTTTCTTACAGAAAACTGATCGAGAGAGAAATTCAAGGCGGCAGCAAGAAAAGTCACTTCCTTGGCTTAAATTTGATCAACGGCTACCTGGTTTCATTTGATTAGGACTTTTTTCCCCCCAGAAACATTAATTTTTTAGTATAATTGCCTCTCCAGAGGCAGTCTGTATTGAAAGTTCGGACTGGATATTTTTAGACTGTATATCTGTATTTTAATATGTTAAATATAAATTAACATATTAAATACAAAAACGGAGTAATATGATGATTTTGCAGCTTGCTTTTTCACCTAAGAACATATCTAGAATGCCACTCCATGTCAGTAAGTGGGCTGAGTTTTTAACAACTGCATAGTTTTCTTTGGTATGACTGTACCATTACTGATTTATCAAATCCCCAATAGATAGGCATTTAGATGGCTTTATACTTAAAAACAATTTTTATTACCGCAATGTCCACCATTCACATGGTCCTTTTAGGAGCCAGGAGCTCCTTTCCCCGGGGTACTGGGAATCGGTCTGCTGTCCCCATTTAGACCAGTCCTCCACTGAGGGAACTGTCTGACACAGTGACTGACTGCCAATATGCATGTGGACATGGGAGCACAAAGGCCTGGCCCCCTTGTCTCAGAGCTATAACTCCCAAGGGATATTCCAGTTCCAGAGCTTTCTCCGAGATTGGGAGAGGACTCTTACTGCAACTGCATCGAAGCTCAACTTCCCCCAGTGTTCGGTCTTGCTTTCCTCGTGGGGCTGTTCCCAGGAGCACGTCCCAATAAACCTCCCGCACTCTGATGATCTCTAACGTTTAACAGTTTTCGTTGTTGTTATTGTTGTTATTTTGGTTTTTAACCCATCATTTGTCTTCAGAAAGGAGGTGTCTTCTGAGGAAAAGACCCCTGCTGAGTCTCCCAGGGATTTGGTGTGACTTGTGGGAATGGAGTTAGCAGAGAGCTCTAGGAGGGGAAGTGGTTTGCAAGAGGCCGGGGGAATTACTGGCTTTGCTCCTGAACAGGGAGAAAGTGAAAGTGAAAGTCATTCAGTCATGTCTGACCCTTTAAGAATTCTCCAGGCCAGAATACTGGAGTGGGTAGCCTTTCCCTTCTCCAGGGGATCTTCCCAACCCAGGGATCAGACCTAGGTCTCCCACATTGCAGGCAGATTTCTTTACCAGCTGAGTCACAAGGGAAGCCCAAGAATACTGGAGTGGGTACCTATCCCTTCGCCAGGGGATCTTCCCAACCCAGGAATCGAACCAGAGTCTCCTGCATTGCAGGTGGATTCTTTACCAACTGAGCTATCCAAGAAGCTGCCCGAACAGGGAGAGCTCTAGTGAAAGGAGAGATGAGGGAGGGAGCAGGCAGAAGACAGGCAGAGGAGCCAGAGAGGTGGCCAGAAGCCAGCACAGGCGAGAAAGGCCAAGGACTTTGGAGAAAGGTGATCACAGCGTGTGGTTTCCACGTGAACCTTTCTGGTCTGCTCTCTGACATCGTCAGGAAATTCAGCTACACCAACAGAAGCTCTGGGGGAGTGGTCTGTTTTGTGGAAGTCAAGGAAGAGCCCGCTTTCAGCCCTGAGACAGCCTGGGCCACTGATGGTATGCATGAGGACATGGGTGCTCATGGTAGAGAGGAGGCTTGTAAATGGAGTCCTGGGCTCCCAGAAGGCTGGGGACTCAACTGAAGTGTGGCCCAGAGACGCCTGGGCCACAGTCGTCTGCCCCAAGCGGGGGTAACTTCAGCATAGAGCAGTCAGTGCCGGTCTGTAGGTCCCAGGGAAATCAGGAAAGGAAAAGTGCTATATCCTGCCACCTCTCTCGCTTTGGCGCCTAGGACAGGAAGGCCCGGATGCTCAAAGTGGCATAGAACGTGGTGACAACTTACGGGGGTCTGTGAACCATGAAAGCAGAGAAGAGAATACCCTGTTCAGAGGTTCTTTCAACAATTGTATTTAGAGAGAACAAGTTCCACTCATTTCACTCAAATGACTGCCTTACTGAATCCACATACTATGGTCACTGCTGGCGTTTCCCCACAGCCTCAGGTTCTATGTGATTGTAACCCTGGTGAGTAGCAGTTTTGTGCAACACTTTTGACCTTCCAGTCTTCAGAGGCAGGATAATGTCACATGTAAGAGCTTGAGTCCTGAAGTTAGATGGGGCTGAGTTTCAAATCTACTCCAATGAACCTTCTAAGGCTTCTGAGCCTGTCTCCATACCTGTAAAATGGACTCCTACAGGGACCTCCCTTAAAGGGTTGTTTAAAGATAAAAGGAGGTAATGTATGTATCACAAGCACTTAGGAAATAATGTTATTATTAATCCTTTTTGTCTGCATAAATTCCATGGCTTTAACATTCCCTGTTATCAGACCTGTAGGCAGTTTCTATCAATAGTTGTACATGTACGTGTTAGTCTCTCAGTCATGTCCGACTCTTTGCAACCCCATGGACTGTAGCCACCAGGCAGTTCTGTCCATGGAATTCTCCAGGCAGGAATACTGGAGTGGGTAGCCATTTCCTTCTCCAGGGGATCTTCCCGATCCAGGGATTAAACCCAGGTCTCCTGCTTTGCAGATGAACTCTTTACCATCTCAGCCACTGGGAAAGCCCCCTATCAATACTTACCTAGTATAAATAATACTCTCCCACTTTCTTAGGTGGAAATTGGCATATAGGATAATTCAATGTTTTGTAAACTGTTATGCATGCATACTAAGTCGCTTCAGTCGTGTCCAACTCTGTGCAACGCTATGGACTGTAGCCTGCCAGGCTCCTCTGTCCATGGAATTCTCCAGACAAGAATACTGGAATGGGTTGCCATGCCCTCCTCCAGGGGATCTTCCGGACCCAGGGACTGAACGCACATCTCTTATGTCTCCTTCATTGTTCTTTTCCACCTGGGGAGGCCTATAAACTGTGTACTCTTTAGCTAACTGATAATAACCCCATAGCATGGTCATGAGAATTAAATGAATTAATACATATAAAGTGCTTAGAAGAGTGTCTGCACATGGCATGCTTTATAAAAACGTTTGATGGCATTATTATTGTAATTATTCTTCCCACCTTCACCTGTCCTCCTTAAGCCTTCCTTCCCCAACCCCCACTCTCCCAAGTGGATTTTAATGATATGCTGATGCTCTCTTTGCCCTCTGTCAAGTACTTGTCATTTCCTCCGGCTCCTGCGGGGAAAGAATTGGATTTGCATCATCTAAAAATTCAGCTAATTTGGAACCTGAAATCAAGCAAAAGGAGCCTCCCGCGGAGTAGCTGAGAAGTCTCAGAGCTGCGCATTCCCCTGCCGCAGACAGGGCCGCCTCTCGTGGACGTGGCCTTCATGCGTGAGAGACAGACTGATGGAGCCCCCCTCCCAGAGCTGCTGAGTGTGGGGGAATGGTAATTAACGAGACTCACTTCACATTTGCTCACATCTACAGGGAGGAGTGCCAGGCTGGCAGCGGGCAAAACTGAGAGATATTGAAGAAAGACCATGAACCCCTCCTGGGGCTGACTCCTGTTTCCCTTGGCATTTACTTTATCTCCTGAGATCTCCCAGAGGGCAGAAGGCCACTGGCTCTGAAGCCTGACACAGGCGGTTCCTTTGCTTCCCAGGTGGCGCCAGTGGTAAAGAACCTGCCTGCCAGTGCAGGAGATGTCAAAGATGAGGGTAGAGAAGACCCCCAGGAGGAGGGCATGGCAACCCACTCCGTATTCTTGCCTGGAGAATCCCATGGATAGAGGAGCCTGGCGGGCTACAGTCCATAGGTTCACAAAGAGTCAAACACGACTGGAGTGACTTTACACACACACACACACACACACACACACACACACCTGGCTTAAACAGCCACTGGCTGGGCAGTTTGAACAAGTTGCTTAATTTCGTTCTTTTAAAATAGTTTTTATTGAAGTATAGTTGATTTACAAGTGCTCAATTTCTTGGGTCTCTGTTTCCTCTTCTGAAAAATGGGAACAATGCTTTCCACACAAGGTTTTTTTTTTTAATTGTGGTAAGATACACATAACAAAATTACCATCTTAACCATTTTTTGTTTTATTTTTTAAAAACTTCATATAGTTTTGAAAGGTTACGTTCCCATTTACAGTTGTTACAAAAATATTGGCCACAGCCCCTGTGTTATACAATACATCCATCTGATTCATTTTCTAATCTACAACTCAGTGGAATTAAACACATAGGGTTGTTTCTGAGGCTTAAATGAAATAACATGTGTAAAGCCTCTGGCTTTTAAAACTAAAGCATAGCGAGTGCTCAGTGAACGTAAGTTCTCTTCCTTCATAACTTCTCCCTCTAAACACGGCCCACGGCCTGGTGAAACTGTGTAGGAATGCCTCGGTGGGTTGGGTTTTAAGTTCAAACTCTGTCCTGTCCCTTATCTTAGCCCCCAGACTGCCCATCTGGGTTGCTGCTTATCACCAGGTTGGGTTGGTTCTGTGAGGAAACCTTGTCTTGGGAGGAAGAGATGAAACAGCTGGACCGTCCTAGAGGACCTCCTGAGAGACCTGCTTCACAGGGAGGAGGGAGCAGTCTTCTCAGGTCTTTCCAAACAGCTGAACTAGGCCAATGGGTGATAATTACAGGGAGCCAGATTTCCCCTTAAGACAAGATCACCCCGTCATTGTCTGTGAAACCAGGACAGGAGAGCTCACATCGGTTTTTTGGTGTTTTTTTTTCTGGTTTTGTTTTTTAATCTTGTCAAAGAAATATGGTTTATGCTTTTAAAAATTACACCATACTAAAAGCCTTACAATAATAAACAATGGTCTCCTTTCCCACTCCCTTGCCATCCAGCCTAGTTCCTCTCTGGAGGCAATCACTATCAACTCTTTTAGCTGTTTCTTCTGGTATTTATCTCCGTATTTCCAAATAATATGCTAATTCTTCATATTGCTGGATTTCTAGATGTTATCTATTGACTTTCTGTTGTAGTTGATGAGGATTTGACATTTTGGACAATCTCCATCTCTTCTCATGAGTTTTAGTTACATCAGTATTCAGTACATACTTTATCCTGCTAATGAATCATTCAAGTCTGTGCCACATCCTGCAAAGCACTATAGGATCTGGCCCTGGCTCCCTCTTCTTGCTGCTGTTTCTCTCTCCATGACTGCTCCCCAGCACCAGGGGCCTCTGTGATTCCCCAAACCTGTGACCACACTGAGTTGGCCACACTGAATGCCCTTGAGTCTCGGGATCTTTGCACTTGCTCTTCCCTCTATCAGAATACACCTGTCCCTGATGTTTGACCTGCTTTCTTATTTCAGTCATGAATCTTCTCAGATATCACCTGACTAGAGAAGTCTTTCCAAGCTATGCTAACTAAAATAACACTCCCCTCCTCCATCTTTTTTTCAGCTTTACTTTTCTTCACAAACTTAATTACACATACACCCTGACTTTATTTTACGTACTTACTGATTTAAACATTGACTATATATTTGTTGAGGGGAGGGATTCTGTTTACCACTGTGTCCCCCAGGCCTAGGAATATGCCTGGCATGTAGAAGGCTATCTGTAAATATCCGGAGTGAATGAATACTGAGCCTGCTGATTTTCTGTGCTTCGGTTTCATTGTTTGTACAATCTCCCCTCTCCACACACACCCTCTAAGTTAATATTTACCTTGATTTTTCACTTAATTTGTTTTCTAGGAAGCACACCCTCCAATAGTCTTCTGGTTGAATTTCTCATACAAACGTATCAGATAATCTGCTGTGTTTACAATTTCCCTCTTAGTCCATTCAGGCTGTTATAACAGAATACCATAGAATGAGTGGTTTATAAGCCTCAGAAATTTGTTTATTACAATTCTGAAGGCTGAGAAGTTCGAGATCAAGGTGCCAGCAATTTGGTGTCTGGTGAGAGCTTACTTCTTCATTCACAGATGCTGTGCCTTCACAGAAGGGGTGAGGGGGCTCTCTGGAGTCTCTTTATAAGGGCAGTAACCCTATTCAGGAGGGCCCCACCTATTATTATTCTTATGGCCTTATCACCTCCCAAAGGCCCTGCTTCTTAATATCATCACATTGGGGGTTAGTTTTTAACATATGAATTTGGAGGGTGGGGGAGACACACATACACTCAGCCTTAGCACCCTCTGAGTGTAGAAGCAATGCAGAAATAGAGATAAAATATCAATATTATCAGATAAAAGGGATTGGAGAACAGGACTTAAATCTGTAGTCACATACTTGCTGCTGGCTCTCTCCCCCATATTAGAGTCACCACATGGAATAGAACTGCCCTCTGCAGGGACAGAGCATGCTCTGGAGCTGACTGCGTGGAGGCCAGCATCCTATCACCTAGAGGATAACCTCTCTAAAAGGTCCTGTTCTGGGATCACTGATTGATGAGTGTCACCTCCTTCCCTGGGGAAGAGGGAAGGAGTGGAGAATTCTTAGGCAGTTTTGAATGTTAGTACATCATAGACAGTCCGTGATAGCTCAGTTGGTACAGAATCCACCTGCAATGCAGGAAACCCCGGTTTGACTCCTGGGTCAGGAAGATCTGCTGGAGAAGGGATAGGCTACCCACTCCAGTATTCCTGGGCTTCCCTTGTGGCTCAGCTGGTAAAGAATCTGCCTGCAATGTGGGAGACCTGAGTTTGACCCTGGGGTTGAGAAGATCCCCTGGAAAAGGGAAAGGCTACCCACTGCAGTATTCTGGCCTGGAGAATTCCATGGACTGCATGGTCCATGGGGTTGCAAAGAGTCGGACATGACTGAGTGACTTTCACTTCAACCCATCATGATATATATTCTTTGTTCAAATTAAGATTGAAATACACAATGAGAAAAAAAAATTTAAACAGACATCAGGGGAAAATGAACACTGATGGGATATTCAATGATATTAAGAAATTATTGTTACTTTTTTAGGGTAGGATAGTCCTAGTGTAGTTCTACCCATATATTTTATAGATCCACCTGGAAATATTTTTAGAGAAATGATATGAAGTCTGAGATTTGCTTTGAAATAATCCTGAGTAGGGAAGATTGTGGATAAGATCTGCTATGAATTGAGTTGAAGCTGGGTAATGGGAGAATCATTTTTATGTAATAAGAACAACTTTAAGACTTACTATGCTATTAAAGTGATAAATATTATTTCTAAAATAGATAAAACACTTGTCAAAATTATTTTGGGCTATGAGGAAGTGAAGAAGCATCCATACGAAAAGAAAGGAAACATGGAGCACAAAGAGCTTAAGATATGGGGTAGAAGCATGTTCCACTTATGGATAAAGGTTTTATTTTTTTTGCAATAAGTGGTCATAAAAAATCATTTAAAAAAATGACACTGTGTAATGTGATTACATATATTTGATTCTTTTACTATCCTGCAGTATTCCAGGCAAACAAGCAACCATTAAAGTGTAGGTTGGAAAAAAAATAAATAAATAAAGTGTAGGTTGGAACAATCTCTAAGAGAATCTGTCAGTATCTGCTCAAGGAAACTTTTTGACTTAACAATTCCACTTCTAGGGATGTATCCTACAGTTATACTTCCTCCCAGGTAAAGTGCCATTCAGATAAAGTTATTCATTGTAGCATTATTTATAACAGCAAAAGATGAAAACTAAATGTCCATCACCAGGGTAATTAAATTATGATACATGAATAATACATGTATAATAGAACACTATGCAGCTACATAGACAAATGAAGACTCTCTTTTTGTATTATTATGGAAAAATCTTTATATGTTGTTGTTTTTTAAAAAAACAAGGTACAGAAGAGTGTATAGAGCATACTATTATTGTGGAAAATGTATTTTCGTAGTAGCATATATATGTATTAAAAATATCTGGAAGAGAAAGAAGAAACCACTAGCAGTAGTTATCTCTTGCGGTGGATGGAAAATAGATCGAGGTGGAAAGAGACTTTTCATTGTATGCCTTTATATACATTTTAATGTTTGAACCACATGTAATATATTAAAAAACTTAAATAAAATTTAAAAATTAAGTGGCTGATACTCTCCTGCAAACACACAAACCAAAGTTGAATTCATTTTATATCCAAGTATGTTTAAACTATGAAATCTATGCTCTTACTGTTGTTGAAGTTTAAAAATTATTTGTATATAAAATGCTTTTTAGAAAAACAAGTCTCTAATAAAACATGTAATCTTTGTTGAAATAATTTTGAAAGGTCATACTCAAAGCTCAGTGCCTGAAACTGTTGGCACAGCGCTCCAGTGGAGAATCATTTTGAGGTTTGCTTTGTTTGATCTCATCGCCCCTTCATCTGTAATTGTCTATAACAGTGGTCCCCAACTTTTTTGGCACCAGGGATCAGTTTCCTGGAAGACAATTTTTCCATGAACTAGGGTGGTGGATGGGGTGGTTTCAGGATGATTTAAGCTCATTATATTTACTGTGTACTTTATTTCTATTATTATTACATCAGTGCCACCTCAGAGCATCAGGCATTACATCCCTGAGGTTGGGGACTCCTGGTCTATAGAACTGAAAAAAAAAATTAAGTGGTTGACAGTTTATATTGCAGTTTGGGTTTTTATTTTATTTTAGTTATATTTTGGCTGTGCTGGGTCTTTGTTGTTGCGCGGGCTTTCTCTAGCTGTGGTCAGCAGGGGCTACTCTCTAGTTGCGGTGCGCAGGTTTCTCAATGTAGTGACTTCTTTTGTTATGGAACACAGGCTCTAGAGCAGTTGTGGAGCACCAGCTTAGTTGCCCTGTGGCATGTGGCATCTCCCTGGATCAGGGATTGAACCTGTGGCTCCTGCATTGGCAGGTGGATTCTTTAACACTGAACCACCAGGGAAGCCCTTGTTTAGCAATTTAAGCAATTGTTTTCATTAGGCAATATATCTGAATGGTTTAAGATTCAAAAGGTTCAGTGATGAACACTGAAAAGCTGCTCTTCTACTGCTGACGTTAGCCACCCATTTCCACTCTCAGAGGCCACTAATGCTATAAGGTTTGTGTGAATTCCTTTAAGGATATCTACATATATTTTGCATATGTAAGCAAATAAGCTTATTTAGCTATTTTTCTCTTTTAAAAATACAACTGGTAAAATATCATATACACAGTCCTACCCCTTGCATTTTTCATATACATATCTTGGCCACTGTTTTCATCAAATGCTTTTTCATGCTTTGTTAATGGTATTTTTGATTTCTCTCTTCCCTTGTCTTCAACACCCAATCAACTGCCAAGTTATAATGATTGTATATTATTTTTCCTACAGTCTGTCTATTCCCAGTGCCAATTTGTTTAGACTTTCACCTTTCTGCCTGGATTAACACAATAGCCTCCACTATTTGCCCAGACTTTAGCCCTGCCTTTAGTTCATGCTATTCTGTTCAACTAATATTTTTTTTAATACTCAAAGGACAGAAAGAAAAAAATAATATTTGTATTTCATTATTAAATAATTACAATGCTCTGCACAACCTTTCAGGATTGGAATCAGGTCGGACACAATACCATAACCCTTATTTCCCACTTCACATTGATTTTTACAAGGAACAGTGTTAAAAGAACAAAAATCACAGTAACTGTAAAAACATGTCATCCAAAGGAATGTGGTGCAATCTAATATGGAAATGACACTACCTTAAGCTAGTAGTTTGCGTGGATTCAAACAGTTATTACTCTGAGAAAAATCTAGAATATCTGTAGCACCCTGCTTGATGAGCTTCTTGATAAGGGTGAAAGAGGAGAGTGAAAAGGCTGGCTTGAAATATTTTAGTATTAAAAAGTACTAAGCTCAAGACGTTTGGGTTCCATCACTTCTTGGCAAATAGTAGGGGGAAAAGTAGAAGCAGTGACAGATTTTATTTTCTTGGGCTCCAAAATCACTGCAGATGGTGACCTCAGCCACGGAGAGAACACTGTGACAAACCTAGACAGCATATTAAAAAGCACAGACATCACTTTGCCGATGAAGTTCAACCATATTGTCAAAGCTATGGTTTTTCTAGTAGTAATATATAAACGTGAGAGTTGGACTGTAAAGAAGGCTGAGTGCCAAAGCATTGATGCTTTTGAATGGTGGTGCTAGAGAAGACTCTTGAGAGTCCCTTGGACAGCAATGAGATCAAACCAGTCAATCCTAAAGGAAGTCAACCCTGATTGGAAGGACTGATGTGAAGTTCCAATATTTTGGCCACCTGATGTGAAGAGCCAACTCATTGGAAAAGACCCTGATGCTATCATTGAAGATTGAAGGCAAAAGAAGAAGGGGGTGGCAGAGAATGAGGTGGTTAGATAGCATCACTGACTCAATGAACATGAATTTGAGCAAACTCTGGGAGATAGTGGAGGACAGGGCAGCCTGGTACTCCACAGTCCATGAGGTAACAGAGAGTTGGACACAACTTAGCGACTGAACAACAAGAACAAACTCTGATTAAGTCATTTCTCAGCTTAACAGTCATCACTATTTTTTCGGTGCCTGCAGAATGTGACTCTGTGATCCCTCCTTTTTTCTTACTCTCCCCTCTTCCTTCATGCTCTGAACACTCAAGTCATCCTTAAGAGTCTGATGACCCTAGAGCAGCTCTTGTGAGTTCCCATGGAAGTATTTTCTATTCTGTTACTTTACCTTGAGGTATATGACTTTGACACCAAATCCAAATCCTCCCTGCCCATAGGTTGGCTCAGATACTAATTCTTCTGTGAAGTTCTCCTGATCCACACTATAAGCCTGGGGTGCAAAATTTAAGGACATACTCACTCTCAGGGTCGGGCAAGTGCTAAACCCCTCTAAATCCCCAAAGAGCTTGCTTCATACATGTCCAGTGGGCTTTCTCTTCCTACCTGTAAAGTAGTTATTGATAACAGAGTTTATATTCTCCCCAGTGTTCAAAGTTCCTTGAGTATAGAACCAAGACTGATCCATGTTGATCCCTGGTGCCTGGCCCAGAGCCTCATACACAGATAAATATTCATTAGAACCCTAGGTTGGAGTGTCTACCCATTAAAAAATCTACTCAAAGTGCTTTAAGCCAAAAAAAAAAGGGGGGGGGGGCTGGCTATTGATTATGAAGATACTCAAGAACTTACAGAACTCTAGGACAGGGATCCTGTGGGTTCTAGCAGGAGAACCAGAGATTAGAGCACTCTGGTGACCCCAGGAAGTACTATCTCATATTGGCTTCTCTGCAAGTGTCTGCCTCACTTTTCTCTCACTACTGTTTGTTTCCAGTTCATTTGGCGGAAAACGCCCCCTGTCTCTGGGGCTTCCCAGGTGGTGCTAGTGGTAAAGAACCTGCCTGCCAATGCAGGAGATGCCAGATTGATCCCTAGGTCTGGAAGATCCCCTGTGAGAGGGCATGGCAACCCACTCCAGTATTCTTGCCTGGAGAATCCCATGGACAGAGGAGCCTGGTGGGCTACAGTCCATGGGTCACGAAGAGTCGGATATAACTGAAGCAACTTAGCATGAGTGAAGGGCCACTGTCTCCAGTTCCCAACCTGAAATAAGTTGTTAAGAAGAGACAGAAAGAGAGAAGGGATGGGAGAGAAACAGCAGGGGCGGGAGAGATCCCAGTGTCAATGTCAATATCTCCTTGAAGGGATGTGATTAGTCCAGCTTTAGACAGGTACCTGCTTCTGGGCTAATCACCTGTGGCCAGAAGGCACAGTAGGAAGCCTGCTGCCTTGTGGACCTCAGTGGTGGTCATGGGCTTTTTATCTGTAACTCCATCAGCTGTGACCAGCATGCTTCCAGTCTCTGTGTCTGAGGCAAACGTGCTAAATATCTAAAGTTGGCACACCATGGGTCAGACGATTTTATGCCTGCCTTGCTCACCAAGGCGGGGTGGGGAAGGTGTTTCTGAAGTGCAGGCCTGACTTCTGGGGACCACTCTGTAAATACGGACAGTTTCCAGAGAAGGGAGAAATCTGTTGAGTTTGTCCCACCCAAAGTTCCACTCAAAGGTAACTGTTACAAGATACTTGTGGAATAAATAAATGAGTAAAGAATCCCGTGAAAAAGAGCAACTGTCCAAAGCTACTAGGTAAGTCTTAGGGAGTTATTGGATAACTCACTCACTCGTCACTTTCAAAATCTAATCGGTCTCCAAGACCTGATTAAGCTTTCTTCCCTGTCTCTCAAATCCTCCCCTCCCTCCTATTTCGCTGCACTTCCACGCACAAGTTTTCGCTCAAAGCCTGATGGCTCCACCTCAGCCTCCTTGCCTTCATTCCACGCTGCTGACCGTGCCCACAGTTACCTTCCCAACAACACATGAATTCCCTGTTGCCACTCAGTCTGCCTGAAACCAAACACAACCTCTTTCCGTCTAAATTGGCCGTCCCTTTAGAGGACTGTCAATGACACCACCCTCTTGGCATCATTTAATTATTTTTCTTTTTTTTTGGCATATGAAGTGTGGTAGTATCCCAGCTTTATTTTTTTCGCAATGAGCTGTTTAATTATCCCAATAGTCACATATCCCTAATGCATCTTTATCTCACTCATCTAAAATGCTACCTAAATTTGTGTATAGACATATTCATGTTGAACTCTTTTGTTCCATATATCTATTTTTCTTAAGCTTCAAATGGTTTTAATTATTATTTTCATGTACATTTAAATTTTTTTAATTTTGGCTCTGCTGGGTCTTCGTTTTCTCTAGTTGTGGAGAGCAGGGGTGACTCCTGAGTTGCAGTGGGAGGGCTTCTGACTTTGGTGGCTTTTATTGTTGTGGTTCCTGGGCTATAGAGTACAGGCTCAATAGTTGTGACACACAGGCACGTGGGATCTTTCTGGACCAGGGATGGAACCTGTACGCTCTTCATTGGCAGGCAGATTCTTTACCCCAGAGCCACTATGGAAGCCCTTCATCATTTAATTCTTAAAACTTTGGAATAAGTTCTGACCTTTGCCCTCCTAGTCCTTCAATATCTCATCAGTTAGCAAGCAGTGTTGAATTTTCCTTAATTTCCCTCACTGATCTTTTTATTTTCGTTTTTTTAGCCATCTCCAATGTAATTCTGGCCTGTTCAGCTTATCTTTCAAGGACTGATATTAAGAGAGTAAGGAGAAGATATTTGGTTGGGGATCTGGGAATGCCTGAATCCTGCCTTGGTCAGCCATCTCCTCTTTGTGAGGTCCTGGGGAGGACATATATGTACAGGGAACAATAACACAACCAGGCAAAAGAGAACTTTATTATTAGCTGAGTGTGAAAGTTGCTCAGCCGTGTCTGACTCTTTGCGAACCCATGGACTGTACATGGAATTCTCCAGGCCAGAATTGGGTATTCAGAGTGGGTAGCCGTTCTCTTCTCCAGGGAATCTTCCCAACCCAGGGATCAAACCCAGGTCTCCTGCATTGCAGGCAGATTCTTTACCAGCTGAGCCACAAGGGAATCCCATTAGCTGGGTATTTGGCCTAAAACCACAATACAGAAGTCAAGAAAGACAGGCGGGACTCTGGTCATCTCTGTCTATTCTCCTCTATCAATACTCAAATTTGAGTCTTAGAATCTTACTGGCTAGTGGGACAAAAAGCCACTCTCAACAGAGAAAACGAAGAGAAAGACAAATCCAAAGTCTCTTGGCGAAAAGGCTTGGGCTGTCCCAAGCCTTCATATCTGGGCCCACTAGGCTTGTAGAAGAGGAAAAGAAAGGTTGCTGGCTGGGGTGCTTCCGAATACAGAAGTCGTGTCCGACTCTTTGCAATCCCATGGACTGTAGCCTGCCAGGCTCCTCTGTCCGTGGGGATTCTCCAGACAAGAATACTGAAGTGAGTTGCCATGCCCTCCTCCAGGGGATCTTCCCAACCCAGGGATCGAACCTAGGTCTCCCACATTGCAGGCAGATTGTTTATCATCTGAGCCACCAAGGAAGTTCATGAATACTGGAGTGGGTAGCATATCCTTTCTTCAGGGGATCTTCCTGACTCAGGAATTGAACTGGGATCTCCTGCATTGCAAGCAGATTCTTTACCAGCCGAGCTAGTAGGGCAAGGGTAGCCCTGGTTACCACTGAGGATATGCTGAAGATGGGAGACTGCATCCACTCATGCTGAGCCTTTTACCTTTTAAAGACTCTGCGCCTGGAAAACATAACTTAGTCCATATTCTCCAATTTTAGCAAGATTGTCTTCTTTTATGGGGGTGGGGTAGAGTAGGATGAAATTTCTTGCTCAACTCCCTGACCTCATGCTAAAGAGGGTGAAGAAGGGGAGAGTCTTGAGTGCCCTCTAGGGACCAGTAGCTCAACTCATATTTGAATTCTAGAGAACCTACACTGTCTTCCCAGGTGGCACAGTGGTAAAGAATCCATCTGCTTGTGTAGGAGATGTAGGTTTCATCCCTAGATCAGGAAGAACCCCTGGAGAAGGAACTGGCAACCCACTCCAGTATTCTTGCCTGGGAACTCCCAAGGACAGGGGAGCCCGGCGGGCTGCAGTCCATGGGATCGCAGAGTCAGGCACGACTGACCGTGCAGATACAAGTCTACACTATTGTGATCTTGTTAGTGCTTTGCTCAAAACTATAAAAAGCTATCTGTTGTCTTCTGAGGTAAGAATCAGTTCTTAAGGCAGCCGTGGTCTCAACCTACCTTTTTTTTTTTTGTCATTAGAATGATGGTGGCTCAGTGGTAAAGAATCTGCCGGCCAATGCAGGGGCCTTTGCAAGTGACACTAGTGGTAAAGAATCCACCTGCCATTGCAGGAGACGTAAGAGACATGGGTTCGATCCCTGGGGCAGGAAGATCCCCTGGAGGAAGGCATGGCAACCCATTCCAGTGCTCTTGCCTAGAGAATCCCAGGGACAGCAGAACCTGGCAGGCTACAGTCCACAGGGTCCTGAAGAGTTGGCCACTACTGAAGCGACTGAGCACCTGAGCACAGGATTACAGCATACAGGGCAAGAATAGAAAATAATACAAACATAATCATCCAATGAAGAGGTTAGTTGGATCTAATCAAAAAGGGAGAGAACTTGGGTGGTTACTAGATTTTCTGAGGATTCATAACCTAATCAATAGGTCCAGAAAAACTAAGTAAAGCATCTTGGGAATCTAATTAGTGTGGTAGGGTCTGAGAAAACCCTGTTGACCTAGCATCACATAGAAGGGACTTGGCGTGTTCACAGTGATGGCAGAAGAATCTCATCTTTCTGACACGTCTTGGTTAAAAAGCAACCTCAGGCTGCTGAGATAGGACTTCCCATTCTCCTGCAAAGGTAAGTCCAGGAGGCTTGAGGCAGCAACCTCAATGTGCTCCGGATGGTAAATGATGTTTAATCCTAAGACAGTTCAGAATTAAATATGAGAATGATGAAGTACACCAAATCCACAGTATTCATGTTTTCATGCTAACTTTAGTAGTAGTCTATGTAATTTGGCATTTTGAATGTTTGCAAGATTTAGTAATGTATTAATTTGAGAATATGACAAATGAGCCTTGTGATTGAAGTATAAGATACATAATTGAATAACTGACTTTAGACTCATACTAGAGATTTTAATAGTGTGCAGATAATACTGAAAGAGAATCTGACATTCTTTATATTTACAAGTTTATTAGATTTATAAGAGTATTTGATTAATAACTATTTGCTAGATATCTGATTATCAAACAAGCAACTTGAACTTTTTGCCTTGGTTTTCTCACCTGTAAAATGAGTATAATAATAATAATACCAGTTTGTTGCATGAGAATGAATGAATTCATACAAGAGCTTGTGATACTGTTTGACTTTTAATGAATCCTCAGAGAAGTTAGTTACTGTTGTTATTAAGTATATGAAAAGTGAAAATGTTAATCGTTCAGTCATGTCCAACTCTTTGCGACCCCGTGGACTGTAGCCTGCCAGGCTATTCTGTCCATGGAATTCTCCAGGCAATACTGTATGGGCTGCCATCCCCTTCTCCAGAGGATCTTCTTAACCGAGGGCTCGAACCCGAGTCTCCTGCATTGGCAGGCCTGTTCTTTACTGTCTGAACCATCATGGAAGCCCAATTAAGTATATGAGAAGGGTTCTTTTTTTTTGCACATAAATGCATTAAATCATGCATTTAATTATTTAAATAGTATTTAATATAGTATTTAAAAGGCAAAGTGAGGGACTTCCCTGGTGGTCCAGTGGTTAAGACTCCATGCTCCCAATGCAGGCAGCATGCGTGGGTTTGATCCCTGGTTGGAGAATTAAGAGCCTGAGTGCCACGGGAATGGCAGGAAAAAAAAAAAGCAAAGTCATTATATTATGTATATAAATGCTGTTTAGGATGTTTAGGGGAATTTATTAACAATGTTGTAAGTGAAGGAGTTATCAAAGGGAGCTTCGTGTATTTAGTTGAGTTGAAGGAGCATTAATCAGCCTCCTCTCAAGGACAAGGTCCATGTTTCCCACTGTAACCCTAGCACCAAGGCATTTGGTACCAAATAGGTACCCTGGTGGTACTTACTTCCCTGGTGGCTCAGATAGTAAAGCATCTGCTTACAATGCAAGAGACCCGAGTTCCATCCCTGGGTCGGGACGATCCTCTGGAGAAGGAAATGGCAACCCACTTCAGTACTCTTGCCTGGAAAATCCCATGGACGGAGGAGCGTGGTGGGCTACAGTCCATGGTGTCGCAAAGAGTCGGACACAACTGAGTGACTTCACTTTCACTTTCAGGTGCCCAATAAACATGTGTTAAACTGAACTGAGAAGTTGTGTAAAAAAGATTTTAAGATGCTATAACCCATTTGTTGCTGTGTAGCCTCTAAGTTTGCGTCTGACTCTTTTGTGAGGCTCCTCCGTCCATGGGATTCTCCAAGCAAGAATTCTGGAGTTGGTTGCCATTTCCTACACTAGGGGATCTTTTTAACCCAGGGATCAAACCCACGTCTCCTGCGCTGGCAGGTGGATTCTTTCCTGCTGAGCCACCAGGGAAGCCCATGGTTATAACCATGCGTTATAACCCATAGGCACTGTGAATTGAGACGAGGACCACAAGAGGAGGAGCTTTGAGGGAAGACAGAGAGGGCAGGCTTTTCCCCTTTAACCAGGGAAGTCCCTCACCTTGCTTTTTAAATACTATAATTAAATGCATGATCTAACCAAAAAAACCCTCCTCATATACTTAATAATAACAATAACTAACTTACTGAGCATTCATTAAAAGTCAAACAGTATCCCAAGCTCTTGTATGAATTTGTTCATTCCCAAGACGCCTAAATGTATGGCATCTATAAGACATGAGCACAGTTTGAAGTCTCACGCAGGGCAGACCCTCAGGGAAAGAGTTTGGAATGGGAGATCCATATTACAGGGGATCATCAGGAGAGCTTGGGTTCAGTGAGAGGAGGGCCCTTGACAATGATTGTTAAAATTCCCTAGATGTATAAACAGATGAGATTAGTGAATTAAACTTAAAGGTGTAAAGAAAGATTGGTTTTTTAAAGCTGTTACCTTAATATAGCAAATATTAATAATAAAAAAAAATAATGGGACTTCCCTGGGGGTCCAATGGTTGGGACTCTGTGCTTCCACTGCAGGGGATGTGGGTTTGAGCCCTGGTTGGGGAACATGCTGATCCCACATGCTGTGCAGCATGGTCAAAAAATAAGTAACAATAAATAGTTTTTTCCATCCCCTCTCTCAAAAATCACTTTAGGTACAGAAGAACTTATCTTGACATTTCCAAGCTTGTTACACTGTTCCCTTACACAAATCCCTTGTCTTGACATTCCTTGAATGTTTTCCCTAACTTTTGGGGGGGAGTACCCACTGAACTGAACCCAGGGATAGCGACATGTGCTCATGAACACTCATTCATCATTATCATCACAGTAGCCACCATCTATCATATCTGTATTTTGTACTGGGACTTCCCAGGTGGTTCAGCAGTAAAGAATCTGCCTGCAGTGCAGGAGACTCAGATCTGATCCCGGGTCAGGAAGATCCCCTGGAGAAGGAAATGGCAACCCACCCAGTATTCTTGCCTGGGAAACCCCATGGACAGTGGAGCCTAGTGGGCTACAATTCACGGGGGTTGCAAAAGAATGGAACACAATTTAGTGACTAAACAATATTTTTTACCAAGCAACTGACATGATTAACGGTAATTGGGAAGAGGTAATAATACCCAGCACTTACTAGCTTCCTGGGCGCCAGGCACTGTCCTTTGTCCTTTGTGAGTATTATCTCCACACCTCCATGTCATGAGTGAAGAAAAGGAAGCTTAAAATGTTAAGCCACTTGCCAAAGTCTTACAGGTAGGAAGTGGTATGTCCAGGCTTTGAATTGGGAATTTGACCCCAGCACTCATGTTGACTGGGGCCAGCACTCTCTAGTAATGCAGACCCTGCTTGGGCCAGCCCTTGATGTTCCCAAAGAGGCAAAACTCCTTGAAGTTGCTCCCATGGTGCCAAGGTCCCATCCATCCTTGTAGGGCTGGAGTTGTGCACATTCCTAACAAGAGACACGGCAGCTGCTACCGCTTTTGGAGCTCCACGCAGTTTATTAGTGGGTCCTGAAGAGTCCCCTGTGAAGACAGTTGCCCCAGCTCATCTCTCCTTATTTCTACCTCCCCCGAGTTCTCATACAGCTTCATTGTTGATCACCTGAGTGCTTACCATCTGTATCCCTACTCACTTGGTACTTAACACACAGTACAATTTTTTATAGGTAACAAGTCAATCAAATGAACATTCCAACTTTGTTGGTACCTAGTTCTTTAAGAACCAACTTTGTTGGTATCTCAGTTCAGTTCAGTTGCTCAGTCCAACTCTTTGTGACCCCATGGACTGCAGCACGCCAGTCTTCCCTATCCATCACCAACTCTCGGAGCCTACTCAAACTCATGTCCATCGTGTCAGTGATGCCATTCAACCATCTAATCCTCTGACGTCACCTTCTCCTGCCTTCAATCTTTCCCAGCATCAGGGTCTTTTCAAATGAGTCAGTGCTTCACATCAGGTGGCCAAAGTATTGGAGTTTCAGCTTCAGCATCATTCCTTCCAATAAAAATTCAGGACTGATTTCCTTTAGAATGGATTGGTTGGATCTCCCTGCAGTCCAAGGGACTCTCAAGAGTCTTCTCCAACACCCTGGTTCAAAAGCATCAATTCTTCAGCGTTCAGCTTTCTTTATAGTCCAACTCTCACATCCATACATGATTACTGGAAAAACCATAGTTTTGACTAGATGGACCTTTGTTGGTAAAGTAATGTCTCTGCTTTTGAATATGCTGTCTAGGTTTGTCACAGCTTTTCTTCCAAGGAGCAAATGTCTTTTAATTTCATGGCTGCAGTCAGCATCTGCAGTGATTTTGGAGCCCCCCAAAATAAAGTATCCCACTGTTTCCATTGTTTCCCCATCTATTTGCCATGAAGTGATGGGACCAGATGCCATGATCTTAGTTTTCTGAATGTTGAGTTTTAAGCCAACTTTTTCACTCTCCTCTTTCACTTTCATCACAAGGCTCTTTAGTTCTTCACTTTCTGCTGTAAGTGTGGTGTCACCTGCATATCTGAGGTTACTGATATTTCTCCCGGCAATCTTGATTCCAGCTTGTGCTTCATCTAGCCTGGCATTTCGCATGATGTACTCTGCATATAAATTAAATAAATAGGGTGACAATATAGAGCCTTGATGTACTCCTTTCCCAATCTTGAACCATTCTGTTGTTCCATGTCCAAACTGTTGCTTCCTGTCCTGTCTACCAATTTTCAGAAGGCAGGTCAGGTGGTCTAGTATTCCCACCTCTTTAAGAATTTTCCACAGTTTGTTGTGATCCACACAGTCAAAGGTTTTGGTATAGTCAATAAAGCAAAATCTTCTTTAATCTCTTACAGTAGGTTTTTCCATATTTTTTCTGAGACTGATTCTAGAATCTCAGGTTCTGTTGAGCCTTTTGGTCAGAGCAATTGGAGTTCCCAGGCTCACTTGTTTTGGAAAGTTCAATGGCCCTCTGTACCCATAGGTTCCTCATGTGTGGATTCAACCAACAGTAAATCAAAAATACTCAGAAAAAAAAATACTTGGAGAAAAACTGCAGAAAATTCCAAAAAGCAAAACTTGAATTTGCTATGCACTGGCAACTATTTACATCACATTTACATTGTATTTACAATTATTTCCATAGTATTTACATTTTATTAGGTATTATAAGTAATTTAGAGATGATTTAAAGTATACGAGAGGATGGGAAGATGTGAGTGGGTTCTATGCAAATACTAGAATGTATGCTATTTTACATAAGGGACTTGAATATCTTGGGATTTTGTTATCTGTTGGAGTCCTAAAACTACAACTCCTCCGATACTGAGAGCCACAGACCAACTGTAATTTGTATTACTTTTCTATTTTTCTGAGGCAGGTAGACACAGGTCTTTCATCATATGTTTATTGAAGATCTATTGGGACTTCTTTGGTGGTCAAGTGGTTAAGACTCCATGCTGTCAATGCAGGGAGCATGGGTTTGATCCTTAGTTGGGCAACTAAGATGCTACATGCCCCATAAACAGAATCCCTACCCTCATGCAACTTCTGAATTGTGGAAGATACATGGTTGGAGAAGTACTGTATAGAAAGTATAATCCAGTGTTTTCAAACTTTTTTGCAACTGTAAGCCAAGAAGAAATGTATTTTATAGCATGATTTAGCACAAACATACACACATCTATACATACACTTATACATCTGAAATGAGTTTTACAGAACAAGAGTCTGACTGGGTTTGATGCTCTCTGATATTTTCTCTTTCTTTTACGGAATGTTGATCATGACTCACTAAGTTAATTTTGTGCTTCATCAGTGGCTCTCAATCTACAATCTGAAAAAAGCGGTAATGGTTAAGAGCACAACTCTGAGGTCAGGCTGATGGCTTTCAGACCTGGCTCCATCTTTTACTCTCTTGGTTTGAACAAGCAATCTCTTACTAAACTTGCTTCTCCATCACCAAAATGAGATAATAATAATACTGGTATCTACCTCATAGATTCCACTTGAGAATTAAGTAAGAAAGGAGGTAATGTGTATTAGGAATGTAAAATGGGGCCTGACAGGATATGAAGGCTCAATAAACATAGGTGTTAAAATACTGGGTGTGATGATGGAAGGAGGAAAGGAGGGAATGTTTCCTGGAGGAGACCTTAAAGAGGTACTAGGAATTATTCAGGGGCAGGTTTAAGCAGATACGTAGAAGAGAGAGAAGCTCTGTGCAGAGAACAGTCCTTGCAATAGTTGTGAGATGGGAGAACTTCCACTGTCCTGTGACCAGAGAGCTTCCCAGTTTGGTTGCAGCCTGAGGGAGAAGTCTGTGACAGATGAGGCAGCACAGGATCACAGCCTTGTCATGGAGAAGGGGCAAATGACTCCGGTATTCTTGCTGAGAACCCATGAACAATATGAAAAGGCAAAAAGATATGACACGTGAAGATAACCCCCCAGGTCCGAAGATGTCCAGTATGCTACTGAGAAGGGCAATTACTAATAGCTCCAGAAAGAATGGAGCAGCTAGGCTCAAGCAGAAACTAAGGGCCCTGAAGGCACCTCAAAGAATTTTAAGACTTTAAATTATGTGTAATGGGATCTTATTAAGCCTGTTAAGTAGAGAAATGACATGATTTACTTTTTTGAAAGACCATTCAAACTGGAGGGTGGAGAATGGATTGGAGAAGGCAATTCCTGGAGCAGGGAGACCATGAAGGATCTATTGCAGTATCTTGATGAGAGATGCGAGTCACCTGGACCAAGGAAAAAATGACATGGAACAACTGTTTCAAAAGATCTAACTGGATAATGGCATTTGAGGGAGGAAGGAGTAATGGATCCTTCCTAGGTTTCTGGCTTGAACACCTAGGTGGTAGGTGGTGACACTCTATTAGAAATGCTGGATAAAAAAGGCATTTCGTTTTTAGTTACCGTTGCATTTGGAGATTAATGTAATCTTGCTGAAAATTAAAAGTATCAGGATTTTGTGAAACTGTTTCCTGACACCCTTTGGGATGTATATTAAGTCCCTAAAACAACTGGTTCTTAAACTATGCTGCTTGACAACCATGTGTATTTACGGGTGGGGGAGGAATGGGGAGCGGTGTTAGAAATGTGGGTTCTTGGGCTAAGAAGCCAAGATTCTGGAGAAACCATTTGGACCCCAGAATTTAAATAATTAGCCTGAATGACCCTGATGCAGGTAATCTCCAGATCACAATTTAAAAAACAAAGACACTCTCTGGTGTCTCTAACATTAGTTTTTCTACTCTTGAGCCTTCCCTACTTGCTTGGAGGGTCCCTATTGCTTCTGACTGCCTGCACTCATCGATTATGTTCTTAACAGTGAGGACTTCCTTTTCCTAACAAGTACATACATCTCCAGGGCGCCCAAAAAAAATATTTGGCAACGAACGGGCCCTCTAGAAATGTTTGCCAAACGAATGAATGGGCGAAAACATTTATAGATTGCTTGGTACAAAAACTTTAGCTTTTAAATAGTTCGGCAGGGCTTGAATAGAGAAGCAAAGGTCATTGCAAAGGCGGGGTGAGGATGCGACTGGCAAAGCAGAGGGGAGGAAAAGGCGGGGGAAGCCCCATGCCGGTGATCGAGGCACGTTCGGGAGGTCCTAATTCCCGGGACTCGGGGGGCGAAAAATGTGACTATTTACGGATTAGCAACCATCTTGGGTCGCCTGCCTTACTTCCCCGGGGCGTCCACATTTGACTTAAATACTGTTGTCTCTGCGATTCCGGCCCGATCCAAAACTCTGAAGGGAAACGTGAACGCAGGGAGACCTCGGGGGGCTGCGTAGGCCCGAGCCCAAACCCGCTCCGGGATGCCCCGCCGAAGTAACGCCGACCTCCCCATCATGGCGGCGGCCGGGCGGGGAAGCCGAGCCCGTGCGTAGCGTGCGTGCCTCCTCTCCCTCCCCTCCCCCTCCTCGGCGGCGGCGGCGGCTTAGGCGGCAGCGCTCGCCATTGCCGCTGGTGGCAGGAGGCTGCGAGGAGCCGGCGCGGTCGCAGTCTCCACGGCGCAGGCCCACGGTAGCGCAGCCGCTCTGAGGTGAGTGCCCTACCGCGCAATCTCCAGCTATTTCAGCCCCGGCGCAGCCGCAACACGCCGCCCGCCCGCCGGCCGGCCGGCCCGCCCCGCAGCCAGCACCCTGCCGCCCCCGGCTCCAGGCCTGGGCCCCCGCCGGATTCGGCCCGCCTCGGGCGGGGGGCCCCGGCCCGGCCCAGTCAAACCGCCACCCCGAGGATGCGCAGGCCGCACTAGGCCCCAGGCGTCCTGGCGGGCTCGGGAGGGAGGCGCTGCCCTCCCGAGAGCCCCAGGGTTCCGGCCTGCCCCGCCGCCTAAGGCTCTCGGGGCCGCGGCCTCCTCTCCGCCGTGGAACCCGGGGCCCCGGCCCGGCCTTCCCGTGGGTTCGGGAGCTGGAGGCCCGGGAGAGCGCGCTGGCCTGGGAGCGGGAGGTGGGCGGGCTGCGCGGGACCGGAGCGGCGGCTCCCAGCTCGCCTCCTCGGCCCTTCCCGGGTCTGGTCCGCGGGCGGCGCGGCGCGGCGGGCTGGGCCGGGGCGCGGGAGCCGCTGTCTCCTGCGGGAGAGGAGGCTGGCTCTTCGGGCCACCTCCGAAGCTTCCCTCCCGCCGGGTTGGCGTGGGCTTGTTACCCAGGTAGACTGGGGGACGCTGGAATATGGCGCGTTGCCCACCTTCTTGCAAGTTAGGAGGCGGCAGCGACGGCAGTTCAAGGAGGAGGGCGCAGAGTCCTTTTGTACTCAGAAATAAGGAGCGACATTGTGTTTTCTTCGCTAGCTAAGATGCTGCGGGTGGAGGGGCCTCGGTTCTTTCTGTGCGTGGGGTGTTGGTCCCCAGGGGGAGGGATGGGGGAGTGGCGCGACCCCGGGAAGGGACCAGACCTTTGACACTGGGAAGACAGGAGCTCTGGATGGCCTTGTGCATGGGTATTATCCCACAACCCCAGCCTTTCGGGGAACTCAAGGGTTTGCCCTTGCATGTTAGCCGCTGAACTGGGCCATGATGTCCACCTGTTGTGCCGTTACTGTTGGTTCTAAACTTTCGACAGTCCATCTGACTGTGCCCATCAGAACTTGAAGTTGTTTAAAAATTTTAATATTTTTAGGGCTTCAAATAATAACTGGTCCAGCCAGTTGGAGGAGCTGTTGCCTGGTCTCCATCCCTTCTTAAGCATTAGATTAGAATATATTAATTGCTTGTTTTACTGCTGATGTCAATTGTGCTTAACTCTTTCTGTGGTCAGAGTAAAATTCACATTTTCTTAAGTGTGTAGAAACAGGGTGTTGGAAACTCTTACGGTGAAAGGTAGTGTGAGCGAGACTGTCAGCTCCGACAGTGCTCTGCAAGAGAATGGGTATGCACATCTCACACCTTTTGTTGCAGGTTATCATCTGCTGTCACAGTGATCCTTTCCCCATTTCACCTTTCCCCAGTTTTTAAAAAAAATTCTTTTCCTTTGGCCTTGAACAGTAAGTTACTGGATTGTTCCTCACTCAAGGGAGGTGGGGGCGAGGGCTGGGAGATGCTAGGATTTTTTTCTTCCCGTAAGTCAGTAGTAGCCTGACTCCCTAGAATTGTGTTTGAAAGTTCTTGATGTGTTATTTCATAGTGAAAATATGACTAGCCCTTACCTGTGCATCCAAGTGAGATTTCCATATTTTATGAGCGCTGAAGCAAACATGCGGTTATCGAATGTAATGTAGTATACTTAATCTTAACTTGGGTCCAGAACTGTATGCAGAATTCTTTTGCAGGACCTTTTTTTCCCTTTCGGACAGGAGTTAGATGTGCTTTCAACAGGGTCCATCAGGTCCACCACTGTTTACTTTCTTTTGGTTCATCCTTATTCGAGGTCCTTTGATTCAGTGCATGCCTTCCTCCTCCCCCCATCTCAGACTCAGCATACATGAGGAAGATGATTTTTTGCTTGGAAGTCATAATCATATTCTCATTTAGGCGGGGGAAAAGATTTCTTATTCCCAAGCCAGGAGTTTTCTTAACCAGGTTTTAAGCAAATTCAGCTCCTGGATTTAGGGAAATATCTCTAGGTGTAGGAGATAATGAGGGCCCTTGTCTAAATGTAGAGGGAATTAAAGGAGAAGGAATTTCAGGTTTCCCTCCCAATTCTTGTGTATTCCAATGGAACCCAAAATGGTAGGTTTTTTTTTTTTTTTTTTTTAATTAAATCACAATTATGTATCCATCTCTAATTTTGTTAGGTAGCTGAAGACCAACTTCCTAGGATATGAGTTTGCATTGCATCATAGGTTCAAGCAGACTTTCTTCAAGAAGTATTTTATGTGAAATGATAGGAAGTGGATGACTTTTAAGGAAAATTAAGCTCCTTGTAGTCTGGGGTTAAATTTTTTATAACTCTTTCTTTATATGTAATAAGGCATTCAATCAGCCTTAGTTGGGGAATGATAATAATACGAGGAACCATAATTATTGAAATTAAATTTTTTTTCACAAGTATTTGAACAGGAATGTTGGTTTCTGCAAGGACTAAGCTGTCAGCCTTTAGAAGCACACCCTCCAGTCTCTGGGGAAGCGGAAGTTATTGCATACATTCAGCTTCTGTCAGATATCTTTAGGCAAGCTCAATCCTTCATGCTGCAGTGGGCTCCTTCATCCACTTAGTGCCCCTCTGAAAAGTTGGAGGGTAAAGGGGAAGCTCTGTGGATTGTTGAGTCGCAGAAGTGTCTAATCTCCAGAGTTTCCACGTACTCCCTGTAGGGCTGTAATTAATCCAAGAAATTTGATATTTGAATTTAGATGTTTATATGTGACTGTGATGTTTATTAATATGTTTGTATATATATAGTATTTGGAAAATCATTCTTACCGAAGGATACCAATCTTTGGTTTTATAAAAAACATGTCAGAAAATGCTTTACACCAAAGTACCTTTTCTCTGTGCTCTTTCATGTTTTCCTTGAGAGCTGAAGCTAGTGTTTTCAGCCTGAGCTTACCCAAATATTATTTTTCATGAATGCTTAGTAAAACAGCAGTGGAGAAGAAACCCACTTGTTAAGTTTATTTTAGAAACATTTTATTTAGACCGAGTCCAATCAGTATTTTTTTAGGCTCTGGATACATGTTAATTTTTGAGCATTATGTATCATATAGTTCCTTCCTTATTGACTCCATGGTGGACTATCTACTTTCTTGGCTTTTCAGGTAGTACTTTTACCCAGCAGTATTTGACTAAGGAAGTCAGGCTGGAAGAGAAAGAGTAAAGGAGGTGAAACAAATCAGTTTCAGGTGTTCCCAGAAGATTATAACCACATTGAGCTATTGGAAGCTTTTACTCCTGGAGCAGCAAGAATGCTTTGTCTGATGTTATTGTGATGTAATATGGAGAAAACTTAGAAAATGAACAGAATTTATAATTGCTCAAGAAAAAATAGGTGGATTATATATACCTTGCTGTATATATATGTATTTATACACACACACACACACACACACACACACATATATTTTTTTCCTGCAGTGTGGTTCATAATTAAGCTAAAATGTTTCAATCCTGCTCAGAGCCGTTTAATTACTGAACCTTCAAAAATGTTTCATGAAGTGGTCTTTAGTCCTAAAATGTGAACATTTATATGAACTGAAGAAAAGTCAGAAATACAACTTCGTAAAGATATTCTAGTATATTTTTAAAAGACCCCCCCCCCCCCATAAAAAAGGCAAAACAAAACTAGGGGGCACTTAAGGCAGGCCTACTACATTGTGATCCTTTGAGGTCAGTCTGTATTTTATCATCAACAGCAGTCACTTAGAAAATAAACCGACCATAAGGAATCTTCTCCAGAATTCCAACTTGATAACCTTCCTTATCAAACTGCTTCTGAGCCATTAGATAATTTCTGAGGAAGCCATGCTTAGTAAGGGAGGAGTGTGTGTGTGTTGAAGGAGAGATGGTAGGGAGGAGGGGGAAAAGGTAGATGAAACTGGTAAAAGAATCTGGTTTTATTCATTGGATGTTCACTGAAATTTTGGAGATGTATTTTTAAAAGAAGCTAAAAGAGCTACTTTTGTATGGGTCATCATTTTGATGATATACATGATTTGGTGTCTACTGTATGCAGTGTATTTAGTATATCAGGCTTCCCTGGTAGTTCAGACAGTAAAGTATATCAGTATAGTATTCACATTTGTTCATGTATGCTGATTTCTGTGGTTACAAATAGGAAAAGTTTGGCTGACAGTTTAAGTGGAAATTTTCTTCAGAACTCTTCAATGGTGCATGTTGGATAAACTATGCCAAGCCTTGTTTAGAATCATGAAGAATGAACTTTTTGTGCTTAAATATTGAGACCATTTTTTAAAAGGAGCTTATATTTACTGTTGGTAATTGTAAAGTCTTAGCTTTTTAGAACTTGGAGAGTGTGTTTCATTGCTGCCACTGAATGCTAATGTGGTTAGGCTGACAGCTAAACCTACAGAAGACAAAAGGAAGTGGGGAAATATCCCCATGAAATATTGCTTAAAAACTAAGTGGTGGACTTGAAGTGGAGAGCTAGAGACTCAGTTCAGTTCAGTCTCTCAGTCATGTCCGGCTCTTTGCGACCCCATGGACTGCAGCATGCCAGGCTTCCCTGTCCATCACCAACTCCTGGAGCCTACTCAAACTCATGTCCGTTGCATCGGTTTGCCGTCCAACCATCTCATCCTCTGTCGTCCCCTTCTCCTCCCACTTTCAGTCTTTCCCAGCATCAGGGTCTTCTAATGAGTCAGTTCCTCACATCAGGTGGACAAAGTATTGGAGTTTCAGCTTCAGCATCAGTCCTTACAGTGAATATTCAGGACTGATTTCCTTTAGGGTTGACTGGTTGCTAGGGATTAGGGGACTTAATTTGATTTATGCTCAAAAGAGAATGAGGCGTCCCCTCTACTGAGAAATAACCTTAAGTGTGTCCTCACTCTGGAGTTTTGCCATTCATTCACCAGGTAGCATTTAAATATATACTATACTCCAGACATATTCTAGATGCAAGAGGAATGAATAAATCATGGGCTTTGTCTATAGGGAAGAAAGATAAGGGTTTAACTAACTATAATACAACTTGTTGAGCACTAAAATGAGGAAAGAGTGGTGTGGGATTATAGAAGAAGGGAGGGATTTCTGGGGGAAGGGATGAGTGATACAGGGAGATTAAGTGAGATTAGGGAAGACTTTTCATGTAGTGGGTGTTTTAAGTATTGGGTTGGCCAAAAAGTTTGTTTGGGCTTCTCTGTACCATCTTAACAGAAAGACCTGAACGAATTTCCTGGCTAACCCATTAGGACTTTGAAGGATGAGTAGCTGCTTTACTAAGGAAAAAGAAGAGGCTAGAGGAAGGGCATTGATAGTCTGATTTGAGAAACACCAAGTAAAAAAAAAAAAAAAAAGAGAAACACCAAGTCGATTTTGCTGTACTTGGGGAAGTACTGGAAAATGAAGCTGGTGAGATTGTGGCCTGATTAGGAAGAACATGGAGTTACAGACTATAGTTGGCTAATGGATGATGATGATGCCTTTAATAAGGTAAGGGATGTATAGGGAGTAGAAAGTTTGAGGATGAAGGTAAACAGGGCATGATGCTAGGGTGCGGATCAAGATAATATCGAATATTAGTTAGGTACCTGACCATTTGGACTTTAGATCAAGGGAAAATTGGTGGGGGGGGGCGGTCTGTCAGGAGCTTCGTATTCATGAGCATAATGTGATGTAAAAACTGCCAAAGAGTATAGTATCAAGAGGGAGGAAACGACTAAGGGCAGCCCTGGGTAGCATCCATATCTGAAGGTCAAGTGGAAGAACAGAGGCCTGTAAGGGAGGTTGAAAACCAATGCCTGAAGAGAGAAGGTAAACGGTATAGTGTTGAAGAAACTGAGGATAGGGATTAAGGGAATTTTAACAGGGTATAGCAATGTGAGGAATACTGCAGAACTCCTCGGGATAAAAACTGGATTTTATCAGGATATGTTTATGTGTGTGTATGTATGTATTATTTTGCCATGAATCATGATAACTAAACAGATTTATAGAGTCTTATTGAATATAGAGGTAGAGGCTTAAAACTCAAGTTAGTATTAATGGATGACTAGTGTTTAGAAATAGGTCCTGTTATTCAGGGGAGTTACAGCATTAAAAACTTTGGGAGATGACTTAAATTTTAACAATTAGAGTTTATGTATTTGAGTATATATAGTGTGGCATATTTTAACTTATCTCTTAAAACACATTCCTTTAGAAGGGTTTTGAGGTTTTGTGACATTTATACGATACAGGTAGGGGTTTTTAACTTGGGTTTTATAATTCTGGGGTTCATGGATATATTTTGGCTATGAGATTCTGGATCTTGAGATTGTTTGAAAATTACTCTGTGGGCCTATGTGATTTTTCTGCGAAGAGGGTCCTTAATTTTTATAAGATTCTCAAAGGGTTCTTGACACAGAAAAGTTAAGGGCCTTTGTGGCCCTTGGTAATGTAAATGTTGGCTGTGTTGGTTGGCTGAAATCAGTTATCCTGACTGGGCTAGATCAAGCAAGTGAAAGAAATTTTGAGTAGGTGTTTGGGGTGAGGAACTTTGGGAAGATGGAAGGTACCTTTTGGAGAGCAGAGTAGGAGCGCCAGAAGGAAGGTGGGAGGAATGCCAAAGCAAAGCTTAACCAGCTTTAGAATTTTGTCAAGTCATCTGAATTCCTTGCTTTTTTATATTCCAGAATTTACACTTGTACTGTATATGACTATTCATGTACTCTATACAATAGGCTTTGTGGGAGGATCAAATTACTATTGTTTTAAAGAGAAAGTGAATTTTGAAAGAAAGCTAAGTAGTTCATTAGGTTACAATCAAACTCACTTTTTAAATTTTAATCTTTATTTTACATTGGGGTAGTTGATCCATAACATTGTGTTAGTCTCAGGCATACAACAAAGTCAAATTCATTTGTAAGGTTGCTTATCTGCACTTTAGAAAACTTCTAAAATACACATATAAATATATTCTTTACTGTCTGAGCCACCAGGGAAGTCCATAGAAAACTTCTACAATGTACACGATTCAATCTGGTGATCTGTGACAGACATTTATTCTCTCCTTGCTTAATTTTTCTGACTGTGAAGTGAAAATACCATTGGCTTGTGTTATAGAGTCTGTATGAAATATGACAATTTAGAAATGTTTTAAAATCTAAGATGATATAATGGTAACAAATTGCCAGTGTCCATGTTTCTTAAATCATTGATAAAATGCAGAAATTTAAGCAGATTATTTAATAATGTTTCATACCAGAATTTTACTTGGCTCCCAAAATATTTCATTCTGAAGTTTTAGATAATTGATAATTTTTACTTTCTTCTTCTAATCTTTGGATCTTTGAAATTAGATTAGGAGGCAATTTTGTCAGCTAGGCCCTGGATTCTAGTCAGTGATCCAACTTTTGTTGTCACCCTTACAAGTAAGTTTTGAGCTCACATTCTGAAAAACATTTATTTATAGATGGTATTCCTGTTATTGTACTAATATATCTGCGTGCATTATAAAATACATAGAAGGTAAACATTTTAAAAGGATCAGGTAAAAATTGTCTTACTAATTGATTTAATGGTGGTTCAGTAATTTGTGAGCTTGATTTGCTTGTTTTTGTAAATATATTTGCCTATAATTCATGTTTTTTTTCTGTAATTAATGCCAGTTGGCAGTTGTATAGGATACCCTGTAAAAATATTGGTAAATGTAAGAATACATAAATAAACATGTTGGATAATCTTAAGAAAATTTGTGTTATGCAACTTGCAGTTGGGCTTGTGTTTGTGGATTATCTTTGAAAGTGAAAGTTGCTCAAGTTGTGTCCGATTCTTTGTCCCATAGTCCATGGAAATCTCCAGGTCAGAATACTGGAGTGGGTAGCCTTTCCCTTCTGCAGGGGATCTTCCCAACCCAGGGATCAGACCCAGGTCTCCCACATTGCAGGTGGATTCTTTACCAGCTGGGCCACCATGGAAGCCCAAGAATACTGGAGTGGGTAGCCTATCCCTTCTCCACTGGATCTTCCCGACCCAGGAATTGAACCGGGGTCTCCTGCATTGCAGGTGGATTCTTTACCAACTGAACTATCAGGGAAGCCCTTTGTCTCATTAAACAATTGTTAAGTAAAATTTTCAATAGTAGATCTTTCACTTAATAATCACAAATGAAAGAGTCAGTTTGCTACATAAAAACACCATCGTGTGTGTGACTCGCTCAGTTGTGTCCGACTGTCTGCAACCCCATGGACTGTAGCCTGACATGTTCCTCTGTCCATGAAATTCTCCAGGCAAGAATACCGGAGTGGGGTTGCCATTTCCTTCTCCATGGGATCTTCCCGACCCAGGGATTGAACCCGGGTCTCCTGCATTGCAGGCAGATGCTTTACCGTCTGAGCTACTCTTAAGGTCTTTTGATCCTATACTGGATTTAGAAACCAAGTCTGAAGAAATAATTTCAGTATCACCAGTTTTGTGATTGTTAACATTTTTGTTTTCTGTAATTCTTAATCTCTGTATTTTGAAAGTTTCTTTACATTGAAAATGTATAATTTTTGTAGTGAAAATTTTTAGAAAAGAAACAAAGCAGTCAAATCAATGGTTATCTTTGATTTATGAGCATATATGCTCATAATGAAAATGCATTAATTTTTATAATTAGAAAAAATAAAAAGTATGATTATGGCCATAATTATATTATGGGAGTAGGGAGTCACTAACAGATTTTGGGCGCACAAGTCATTTATTCTCACTAGGCCTATTTCCCCATTTGAAAAATGAAGAGTACAAAAATGGTAAAGTTTCTTACTAAATAAAAAGTTCCTTCTAAAATTATTTCTGAGTTGTGTTATGACATGTTAAGAAATATATTTTCTTCATGTAAAAAGTATGTAAATATGTTCATTGTAGCAAAGAAAAAATTTTTAAATAATTGTAAATAAACAATTTACAATCGTTTACATAGATATTTAACAATATTTTAATTATATGGTTTTAGATATTTTCTAAGTATACATGTGTGTACTTGCATGTACACACACACTGTTCTTATATGTACTGTATGATAATATGAAATAGTACTCTGTATACTGTCTTGACCCAGAAATGTCTAAGGATGTTTGGTTTGTCGGTTTTTGCCTTGGAACATTCTTAATGGAACAGTTATTAAATCCATTTCAACGAAATATAAACGACATTGAAAGTTTCTATCCAAATACAAATTTGTCCAGGAATGCTTACTGCCTTTTTCACTCTCTGTGTGGTTTTGCTGAGGTAAGGGTAACTTGGAGTAAGAATGGAAGGGCTTGCCTGTGAATGCTTACATAGTGAAGAATGAAAGCTAAATCCTGGGTTAACCTCAATTTCATTCACATATTAACTTGCTTTTTCTCCACTCTGTCCTCACAGTTCCTGAGCCAGGATTCCTATTTATAGATAGTTTCTGGTTTGTGTCAATGTTGCTAGTCTTTTATTTTGCCTTGGGGCCTTCTGAGTTGTTATATTCCCATTGAGAATGAGTTGATACTAGTAGCAGCAATCATTTAATACAGAAGTGTTAAAAATGCTTATTTTTTTTTAAAAAGCATTATCTGTGGAAAGTTCAAAAGATTTTGTGTATGTAAAATATAAATATATGTGTTTATAAATATAAAATGCTGTGTAGTCTAATTCATGCTCTGTCTCATTTAAATAAGTATGTGATGTATATAATTCTGTGGTCATCGTTGCTCAGTCGTGTCCGACTCTTTGTGACCCCATGGACTGTAGCCTACGAGGCTTCTCCATCCATGGGATTTTACAGGCAAGGGTACTGGAGTGGGTTGCCATTTCCTTCTCCAGTTGATCTTCCCAACCCAGGGATTGAACCCAGGTCTCCTGCGTTGCAGGCAGACGTTTTACCCTCTAAGCTGCCAGGGAAGCCCGAATATATATAATTCTGGTTTCATGTAAAGAATACTGACTTTTTCTCACTTTTCTTAAAGATTTTGTGTAGTGGATTCTCTTTAGAAAAGTTAGTAATATAACCCAATTTTCTTGCCTACTCCTTTTAGTTCTGCTTTAGTCTCTCTGGAAGCTGGTTTGTTTGTCATTTTGTTTGTTTGTTCCTTAGTTATCACAATTAATATCTAAAGTTGTCTAGTCATTTTTTATTGAAGTATAGTATAAAACCTGTGGAAGTATATGTTGGAAGGAAAAAAGTCTGATTTGTTCATTCTTTTCCCTTCTACTTTGAAAATTAGAAACTTCTAGGAGGAAAACTTTATCATTTATACTTCACAATTAAGATGGTTAAATCAGTATGTTTCAGACATAGGAGTAGGTGGACAATCTGGGAATAAGTACAGACTTTTTGCCTCAAACTTTTTTTTTTTTCAGTGTTTGTGTCCGAAAGATGTGAGAGCAGCGGCTAATTCTAACTTGAGAATCCACCGAGATGGATTGTTTTCATGCCAAAGAGATTCATTTTGTAACTAGATGAGTGGTGTATATCCAGTGTACTTTAAATAGGTAATCTTTGGCTAGTATTAATTTAGGGCCTTTGGTAAGGTAGTGGTTCTTATCTTTTAGGCGAGCACAGTTTTGAAATTCTATTTCTTAAAGAATAGTGATTATTTTATGACAATAATTGTTTTCCCTAAAAGATAAAATAACATGCAACTGTTCCATGTAAATAGGTATGCTCAGGTTTGGCCTACCCACAGAGTGTAAGAACTCGACATCCAGTGGCCTAATTGACATCTCTTGGGTACCTCAGATGCACTTCATCCCAAAATGAGATTCCCTTTTCAAACTTGGCCCTGTTCCATTCTTTCTTACCTCAGTGAAAGGTATCACTATTTCATCTATTTTCTCAGAACAGAAACCTGGTCTTTTCATATTGTCAAATCGTGTTTAACTTTCTAAATAAGCTCAAATTGTCCTCTTCATTCCTACCATTACCACTTCCATTTGAGTAGTTGTTTGTTTTCTGGACTGTTAAGATAACCTATAACTTAACTGGTCTACCTGCATCCACACTGGCTGAACACTAGTCCATTCTCCTCATTGCAGATAGAGTTAATCAAACTTTTCCAAATACACAGGTTTGGTCATGTCCCCCGTTTAGGATGAAGACAGAGCTCCTTAATGTGGCTGTGCCTGCCTTTCAAACTCAATCTGTGTCAGACATGCTGCCCTAACCATTAGACCTTTCCTGTTGCTGTTCCTTCTGCCTGGAAATGTTTTTCCTTCTCTCTGGTAAAAGCTTAAAAATTTTATTCAAGTCTCTACTCAAGCATCATTTCCTCAGGGAAATTTTACCAGATTTCCCTTATTTTTGTGCTTTTTCTTCACCATGTATGTCTATATATGTCATCTTACATTTGTTGGTTTGTTACTTGGTATATATCTGTCCCTCCCACCAGATTGTAAGCTTTGTGAAAACAGACATCATGTTGGTGTTCATCACAAACACGGTGCCTGACATATAGCTAACAGTATGTTTTTGCATGCCGTGTTTTGTATTTTCATCCTCAGGAGCCCCAGTGTAGGATTTCTAGATTTTTTTTTTCTTTTTCTTTTTTATACCCTATTGTTGAGAAGCAGGAGACTAGATTCTACAGCTTTCCATTACTGATTTGATTGTGTGGGATGTATTTCCAAGAATGTTGTATATTATATAGTTCTTTGTGAAAGAATTCTCTTTATAGGCTAAGTTTATACCAGGGAAGTAAAACCAGTTTTAATTCAGGCCACTTACTTAGAAAATGACTGAAGAAAAAGCTCATCAATTCAAATTGGTTTAACATATTATCTTGATATTGCTTGAGGCCTTTTCATGCTTGCTAAATGAATTACTCATTTTGATTATATTGACAGCAGGGTGAGGTTATTTCAGGAGCCAGGTAGATAGTATAGGTCTAGTTGAGAGCTGGAAAATTCAAAAATAGAAGGGTTGTGGTAGCCGTAGTAGTCTACCTTGGGTTATTACCTGTGGGTTTTTTCCCTCTTTTGTTACAGTGTAAGGCACTGTGAGCCTTTTTTTTTTTTTAATGTTGTAGTATAGTCGATTTACAATGCTGTATTCATCTCATGTACAGCAAAGTGGTTGTTTATACATATATCTCTTCTTTTTAAGATTCTTTTCCCATATAGGTTATTACAGAGTATTGAGTACTATTTTATATTCAGTGTGTGTATATGTTAATCCCAATCTTCTAATTTATCCTTTCCCCCACCTTTCCTGTTTGGTAACCATAATTTTGTTTTCTAAGCCTATGAGTATGTTTTGTGAATAAATTCAGTTGTATCATTTTTCAGATTCCACATATAAGTGATATCATATAATATCTGTCTTTGTCTAACTTACTTCACTTGGTATGATAATCTGTAGATCCATCCATATTGCTGCAGATGGCATTATTTCATTCTTTTTTATGGCTGAGTAATACTCCATTAAATAACACCACATCTTCTTTATCCATTCATCTGTTGGATATTCTACCTTGGTTTATTGTACGTGGGGTTTTTTCCCTCCCTTTTTTGTTACAGTGTAAGCCAGTGGTTCTTAATAGTCATTGAGAACTCAAGAGCTTTTGTTTATATGGGTTGTAATTTAAGATACTTACTATGTTAGAAATTAAAACATGTTTATTATTTTAAAAATAATAATATACCCAATACATGTTAAAATAAGTGAAACATTTTAATTAAAAATAACTGTATTTTCCAAACAGCAATTTAGTGAGAAGAATATTATTTCACAGTTTTTGCAAATCTCTTTACTGTCTGGCTAGATAGAAGGCCTCTGAATACTCCTGTCTGCTTCCACACTCAGTCTGCTGCAGTACGTTACAACTTCTGTTAAAGTATAAGAAGATCTGGACTCACACTAAATATGTAGTTGGAAAAGGGGAAAGTATTTTAAGAGCATTTTCAGATTATTGTAGATGATCTTCTTTGACATTATACTAAAATTCAGCTTTGTTAATTTCTTCAAGGTTAATTGCAATGTGGAATCTGAAACCACATCTATCTATGCTTTGTTACATTAAAATATATTGGTTTTCATGCACTTTGAGTGGATCTTTTAACCCATGCATAGTTTTTATGCAGATCTTCCAAATGTTGGCATAAAAGTCATATTCATGAACACTACCACTGATCTCATCAGAAAAGGCTTTTAAGTAATGGAAAATCATCAAGCTCACTGTGGTGGATACAAATTTTCCAAAGTTCTAACTATCATTTGAAATACCCAATTTTATCATTGACAACAAATGCTCTCAGTTGCTTGAAGTGATGGACTCACTTTGTTCATTTTTGGAAAAATGTCTGTCAGCGACCCAGGTCTGAATAGCCACATAGTTTGTCTGTTAGCCACTCTTTCAAGTAAAAATGGTATTCCTTGGGAAAAAAAGGCTAAACATTTTTGAAATAACCATCATACTTCTGAATACAGAAGTACTCTGTATACTTTTTGATTATCAGTTCCATTCAGTTGCTCAGTCATGTCCAACCCCATGGACTGCAGCACGCCTGGCTTCCCTGTCCATCACCAACTCCCGGAGCTTGCTCAAACTCATGTCCATCAAGTTGGTGATGCCATCCAACCATCTCATCCTCTGTCATCCCATTCTCCTCCTGCCTTCAGTCTTTCCCAGCATCAGGGTCTTTTCCAGTGAGTCAGTTCTTCATATCAGGTGGCCAAAGTATTGGAGCTTCAGCTTCAGCATCTTCCAATGAATATTCAGGACTGATCTCCTTTAGGATGGACTAGTTGGATCTCCTTGCAGTCCAAGGGACTCTCAAAAGTCTTCTGCAACACCATAGTTCAAAAGCATCAATTCTTCTGTGCTCAGCTTTCTTTATAGTCCAACTCTCGCACCCATACATTGACTACTGAAAAAAGCGTAGCTTTGACTAGACGAACCTTTGTTGGTAAAGTAATGTCTCTGCTTTTTAATATGCTGTCTAGGTTTGTCGTAGCTTCTCTTCCAAGAAGCAAACGTCTTAATTTCTTGTGTGAAAGTGAAAGTCGCTCAGTTGTGTCCGACTCTTTGTGACCCCATGGACTGTACAGTCTGTGGAATTCTCCAGGCCAGAATACTGGAGTGGGTAACCTTTCCCTTCTCCAGGGGGTCTTTCCAACCCAGGGATTGAACTGGAGTCTCCTGCATTGCAGGCAGATTCTTTACCAACTGAGCTATCAGGGCATCCCTTTTAATTTCATGTATAATTTTGATTATACAGAATAGTAAAAAGACATGAATTCAAGGGTGAAGATTTAATAAAATAATCTTTACTCCTTCATGAAGACATTCTTAAATAGTGAAGTTGATTCTTTTACCGTGAGCACATGAGGGTGAAGAATATAATGACAACCAATACCATTCAGTGCCACTGCCTTAAATTGTGCTAAGATGGCCAGTAGTTTTACCCTACCATTGCTTTTGCATTCTAAGTGCAAATATAAACACAGTGAGGAAAGACAAAGAATGTCTAAGCTATTATGAAAATAGTTTGACCCAGGGATCCCCAGGTTTCTAAGGTTCACTTTGAGAACTGCTGCTGTAAACTATTTAAGGGTTGAACCAATCATCCCACATGTCCCCCTTCAGTTTCTGGTCCAGGATTTTACACAGAAAAGGTGCTCAAAAGATATTTGTTTAATAAATGTGATTTGATGACATTTAAACAGGACAAAACTTGATGAGTAAATTTATGTAGCTGCCTCCATCCATCCAAGCAGGCTTGCTCAGGCAGCTTTCCCATAGACATTGGTGAGAACAGGGTGAACAAATGGAATGTGGATGATAATATACTTGGTAAATGCAAATGATGAAATACCTGAATATAAGGTGATGTTGAAATTAGAGTTAACTGATTTCACGAATGCACAGGAAAAGAATACACACGACCAGTTCCTACAAAGCCCACACTTTGAGCCTTGTTAGGTTTCTGTTAAAGAGTCTTCTACTTTTTGAGTCTTTAAATTTGTAGTGGTCTAAGAAAGGATCCTCAAGTTAAGATGGATCTGATCTGAAAAGCAAACATCTCATTTAAATTTCAATAGGTTGCAGCTTGTGCTTGATCTAGTACAGTCTTCACAGAGAGTTAATGAAAGTGAATGTTAAAAACAAATCACTTTTTATGAAGAATAGTGACTAGAAGTCCTTGGTCTAAATAAACTGCGGACCCAGGTAGTCAATTTTCCTCTTTAAGGAAATAAGTCCAATCAGTACCCTACTGTGTATTTTGGGGCAAGAAATTGGGTGATAAGATGGTGTGATATACCCTCTTTTAAGTGTAGAAGCTTCAGTTCATCTAGCTAAATTTTGATAATCTCAAAATTCGTTAAATAGTACTTCTCTTGTTTTGAAGTGATTAGTTTGTACGGTTTTTCTAGTTTAGGGCTAGGATATAGGAATGGGCCGTAAATTGGGATTTGAAATGGGAAGGAACAGTGTTAGTCTAAACCATCCCAGGTCTTTCTCTGCTCCCACCCCCAATCCCTACTTTTAAAAAACTTCTCACTCCTAGTTCAAATAAAGATTGTAAGAGGTAAGGCATTTGTAGCCATCAAAACCACACACTTTTTTGTTTCATGTTAAAAGTTCCTGAGTCTCCTTTAAACATATTGTAAATTTTTGTCCTTTTCGTCTTTGGAAAGTCATTGCTTTGGTTTACAGTGAATACTACCAAAAAGTTGGATAAGGTAGGCACTAGCTAAACTTTGGTCATCATCATACCTATTTAACAGAGAGCATTCAGCTAGTGCAGGGGTGTTTTACTGTGTGAGAGTCATTTTTGTGTGCTTCTTCTTGTAGGTGCCATGTCCTGGTTAGAAACCATTTAAAATCATCAAACTGGAAACTACCAGTCACCTTTTAAGGCTGTCATAAAAATAAGATTAACTTTATTTTTATGACGTCCTTTGTTTTGAAACTAACCAAAGTAAAAAGTCTGTTTTCAGAGTTGTAAATGGAAATGTAAAATAAAGTCAAATTAAAAATAATTCATATATTACAAATTAAAGATAATTTATGTATTACATTTCCTGAACAGATTTAATTTTGAGCTCTGTGTGCAAAGCACTGATGGGAATGCTTGCTATAGATATTTTATGGAATACAGGTTTCAGATTGTTATTTGCTTGTAAATATACACATGAAAACCTACTTTCAGGACTCCTACTTTAAATTTTCCAGAGAGTTTTCTAGTTTATAAAAGATAGATTTGTAACTGTTATTCCTGTAGTACCATACCCCAGTTAAATAGTTTACAATGAAGGTTAAGTACTGCTTACTACTTTGATACGATTTCTGTAGCTGCCACCTTTAAATTTTTTAAAATACTAAAGGCATAAATAAGGATGTAGAACAATATAATGAATAACATATATCTTCTATCCAGCTAAAAAAAATAAAATATCTCAGATAATATTGAAGCCTTCTGGCCATTCTTTACTCATCTTTTCCCTTTCCGTCTGTGACCATTATTCTGAATTTGATGTTTATCATTCCCCTTCATTAAAAAAAAAAACAACTCAACAACTTTATGTGTTTTATCCATAGGAAAGATAATATTGTTTTGTATGTTTTTAAACTTACATGATGAGATTGATGCATGTATTTATAGTTTACTCATTTTACATGCTGTATAATGTTTGATTCAGTGACATATAAAAGTAGTATATAATCTTTGTAGAGAATTTTGAAAATAAAATATAAAGATGAAAAATGTGTAGCCTTGTCATCCAGAGATAACCATAGTTAGTTTTTTTTCCCTTTGATTACCCTGCTTCCCACTTACATTTATGCATTTTCTGGGTACATTTTAATATGAATGGGATGCAGTTTTATGGATTACATAAAACTGCAAAATAGCCACATTAGGGCTGTAATCCTTTTTTAGTTGAAAAAGAAAATGAGCTTTCCATATTAGATATTCCACATAGACCAGGTATTCCACATATACCTAGTAAATTTGCTATCTATATCAATTATTAATGGTGTATTTCTTAGTGTGGAAACACTGTATAAGTGGCATCTGGGAAGAGTTAGATAATATTAACATCTTTTTAAGATTTAAAACTCTGAAATTTTTATAGTAAACTTAGCAGATAAATGACACTTACCTCTTTAACTATTAAGTACTTTTCTGGTTTTAACTTATTGATTAAAATGAAAAAGATGAAATATTTTTAGATATGCATCTAATATATGTTCAAGATCTATATGAGGAAAACTACAAAGCTCTAGTGAAAGAAGAGCTAAAATAGATTTTAATGGATAGGAAGACTCAATAGTGTTAAGATGTCAGTTCTTACCCCCTTAATCTGTAGATTCAATGCAGTCCCAATTAAGATCCCAGCAAGTTATTTTATGGATATCAACAAACTGATGCTAAAGTTTATATGGAGAGGCAAAAGACCCAGAATAGCTAATACATTATTGAAGAAGAACCAAGTTAGAGGACCAACACTGCTTGACTTCAAGACCCACTATAAACTATAGTAATCAAGGCAATGCAGTATTGGTGAAAGAACAAATAGATTGTGAAAAAGAATAGAGGGCCCAGAAATAGATTCCTATAAATGTAGTCAACTGATCTTTGACAAAGGAGCAAAGCCAATACAATGGAGCAAAGATTGTCTCTTCAACAAATGGTGCTGGAACACCTGGGTATCTACCAGCCAAAAAATGAATGTAGATACAGACTTCATACTCTTTATAAAAATTAACTCAAAATGCATCACAGACCTTAGTGTGAAACACAAAACTATGAAACTCCTGGAAGATAACATCAGAGAAAATTAAGATGACCTTGAGTATGGTGATGACTTTTTAGATACACCAAAGGCACGACCCATGAAAGAAAGAATTGATAACTGGTACCTCCACGCAGTGGGATATTATTTAGCACTAAAACGAAATGAGCACTAAAAAGCCAAGAAAGACATGCATGTGTGCTAAGTCGCTTCAGTCGTGTCCGACTCTTTGTGACCCTATGGACTGTAGCCCGTCAGGCTCCTTTTCTGTCTGTGGGATTTTCTAGGCGAGAATACTGGAATGGGTTGTCATGCCCTCCTACAGAGGATCTTCCTACTTAGGGACCGAACCCTAGTCTCTTGCATTGCAGGTGATTCTTTACCTGCTGAACCACCAGGTAAGTCCCACTGTTACAAGTCTTAAAGAGGACCACACCTCTAGTTAAACTGAAGATCTATATAATTGATATGATGCTGTTTGTGTGTACATTTGTACATGCCCCAAACTGCAGCAGAATTGTGTATCAATAGGACTACAGCAGATCTTATCTGGGTATGTATCCAGTTCACCTGAGACAGTCTTCCTAATACACATTTTGAACGTCATGGTTGAAAATCTGGTGCAGAATCTTGGGGTTGTTTTGTTTTGCTCCTTACTTTCTGCATGCTAGTTTGTTAGGATAGGTGCACATCCACCTCTTCAGTGCCCCCCAGTGGCTGTTTTTGCTTTGCAGGAAGATGCCTGTTGATGGGAGAGCTCATTGCTTCCTAGCAACAACCAGCTCCGTCTTCACACCCCTGTTAGAAGAATGATCTGTTTGCTGGAATTCTGCCTTACCTACTTTAACTTCTTGCCTATTTGTTCTTATTGAGGTCACATAATATTTATAATTCCTCTTAACAATTCTTTTAATATTTAATGAGAGGTCATTTTCGGTAAAGCCCTTTCTTCTCTAGGTTTAGATATCTCCATTTTTTTCAACTATTCCTTACAATAATTGACTTTTTCACAGTCCCAATGTACTTTTAATTTTTAAGATCTTTAAAAAGTAAAGTGCTCACAGTACATTGACAACAGGAAATGTCCAGTTCTGAAATTTGGTCTTGGTAATAAAAATACTCCCAAAATGACAATTTAAAAACATAATCCCCCCCCCCCCCCCCCAAATATGACTCCTGACTTTAGAGACAGTTGTGAATACTGAGTGGTAAGGGAAGGAAGGGTGAAGTGCAAGTAGAATATCCTTTCACACCTACATTAATTACCGTTCATTTTCTTCTAATCAAAGACTAAAAATACATTTTCCTAAAAAAAAAAAAAGTGCCCAGCACTAAATAGAAGTGTGATCAAGCTGATGTAGAAAGCACCTTTCATTATCCGTAGTCTGCATATGATGCTTGTCATGATTCTTATTTCCATACTAAATTTAGTGTGAATCAGCACCCCCTTGAGTTTTTTTGTTTTGTTTTTTCTATGATAATGACACAAGTCTTCATCATCCTGTGTTCTGCTGCAATGGAGTTTTTTAAGCCAAAGTTCAGAATATTATGTTTATGCTTGTTAAAATTTATCCTGTGAGATTTTACTCATTCATTTAGGCTGTTTGAGTTTTTTTGAATTTGATTTTACCCTTCAAGTGCAGGCTTTAGTATCTCTTGTGTCTCTAGTTATCCACCTATTTGATTAATGTATCTTTTCTGTTTCTTTTCAATTTCCAAAACAATTGTTGCCTTTTTTCCCCCACTTGGTCTTTCTCAGTGGCAGATATGCCATCTTGTGTTACTTTGATGAATATGTATAGCTAAACAGGAACCTCAGACAATAGAAAGACATACACATTTGCAAAGCCCCTAGGAAACCTCAGTGTGCTTGAAATCATGTTGAACATTATGAAGCTTTATACCTATTTTTCTTTGACATTTATTAATTTTGATTATTCATTCTTTTGGTATTTTGAAGCCAGTTCTTCTGTGTTTTCAGCTTTTTCTAAACTTTTCTGTGTGTGTTTGAAAAGCTTGCAAGTTCCAAGGACTGTGTCTGTAGTGCCTAGTATATAACATGACCCTGGGGCCAGTCTGGAAGGCAGAGGTCTTAACAGGAGGCTGATTCTTGGGTCTCAGTTTCCCAACTGCATGATGGGAGATTTGAATAATCAGGGAGCTTTCACTTGTCCTCTGTGGACTCCTAAGGGGTCTCAGAGGGTACCTCCTGAAGGAAGTGAGGGGGATGAATACGTATGCTGTCAGCATTCCCCAGCTCCTTCTCAATAGGAAGTGTTCTACTTTTGTCTTACATTTTTAAGTTCTACATTGGATTCTGTTTAAGGGAAGTTCTCAGAGGACATTGGGCAGTTTTGATGGTCTATATATGAGTCTGTCTGATTTCATGAGCTTAGAGGTCACCCTCAGATTTTCCATTCACCGAAGGGGGAGAGGGGCTTATCATGCTGTTTGTCTTTTCTTTCCCAGATCTGGGATTAACCCCCGACTCACCATCCATCCCCCCATTCTAAAAGTAACTACATAAAAGGAGAAAAAAATCTGTAAAAAGTCTTCATGATTCCATTGTGCACAGCAGAAAAGCATTCTTGACAGCTTCAATATACCTTTCTAGATTCTTTTGTTTTTCCGTAATCATATCTATAACTTTTGTTTTTCAAATGAGACCACATTCATTCTAGCAGATTTTATACCCTGGCTCATTTGTTTTGTTTATTTGTTTTCCCAGTTTACAGCAGTATATTGTGGACATTTTTCTGTGTCAGTGCCTATCAGTCTACTTCATCCTTTAATACTTCTGTAATATTTCTCTGACCAGTGATCTGTAACTAAATTAAGTCAGAGGAATATTCCTTGCTGCACAACACGTGGAATCTGTTCTAAAATATGAACCTACTTTTATTTACATCTTATTACTGGTGTACTCCTTTTTTTTCAGTAGTTTACACTTTATTAAGTCTTTTGGGGGGTTGTGATTTTTTAAAAATTTTTTTCCAGTTGCTTCTCTTTCCTCTGGTTAAATTATACATCACGACCTCAGAAGTATTATCCCAGTGAAGCTATAGATACTGATAACCCTTTTCTTTTAGGCAATAGCTCTAATTTGGTGTCCCCTTTAATAGTTACAAGACTGTTCTTACGAACAAAATCTTGGCAGACAGAATTATACTTTTATTCCAGTATATTACTCCTGATGAGAAAAGCAGTTAGTTGACTTGTTTTGACCCAAGTGAGCTTAGTTCTAAGCGCCTAGGAAGGTGGGTGACAAGCAGCTTTTGGTGGTTTGACAGGCAGCTGCAGGGTGTCTATTGTGGCCAGGACTAAGCGGCTGCTAATAAATGTATATAGTAAATTACATTTGATGGTCCCTTTCCCCCTTTTGTTTCTTAGAATTTTATCAAAGATCATGTTGAGAAATTGGTAGTGAGAAAAATATTTATTTTTTTATTCTTATAGAATGGTTATTACTTTTTTTGTACAGTGTTCTGTCATTTTTCAAGTAACTTCTTCTAAACAGATGCAACATTTCTGTAGTCATGGAAAAATTTTGGTGATTTTTTTTTGAGCAGGAAATATAGTGTAAATGTTTTTTAAGTAGCTTATTATCTCTTTAGAAACTTAGGATAGCATTTCTCCCTCGTCTTTTAACTTCAGGCATATCTTGTACAGGTTAAACAAATTCTAAAATGGAAATGTTATTCCCAGTTTGAAGTGAAGTCATTTTAATTTTATATTCAACCACTTTGCAAATTTTATTCTTGAAACATATGTGCTTTTTTACTTTTCTCTAACTTTCTTTCCTTATCTAGGATTCTAAGATTTTAAAACTTTGATTATATGCTATCCTAGTTTTAATTTTGGAAGGAATTCAATATATAATTTGTTTTAATGGATTATGGAGATTTTTATTTTTGAATAGGTACTATTCAGATTTAGATGTCTGACGCTTTGAAGTGTTTATGATAGGGCCATTATTTTGCTATTTAGAAAGGTTTGTTTATTGTTATTTATACAAAATCTCTTGAGTATTCTTTGTCTTAAAATGTATTTCATATGTTATTGTCCAATTTAGGAGGTTCTGATTTCTCATTCATTCAGTAAACAAATTTGAGTGATTATTGTGAGTCACCGAAGGGTGACTAGGTGCTGGGGATAACACTGATTAAAACAGAAAAATCTTTGCCCCCATGAGCTTCCTTTCTAATTGGTTGAGTAAAAAGATAAATATTCCAAGGGGAAAATTATGTCCCTTGAGATTGTCGCCATACCGTTCAGACAGTTAATCCTCAAACATACCAAGGCTGCAGTGGAAACCTGGGCTGGATATATAACGGACTTTTGATTGACCATAGTCATTGATTGCAATTTGAATGTAAATACAGGAATCCAGTTGCAAGAGTCGGACACAACTTAGTGACTCAACCACTGCTGGTCATATTTACTGTCTGTTCCCTTTCCTACCACTTTCATTTTCATAATTGTGTTTATTCTCAGTGAGGATCTGTTTATTGTTGCTTAAAAATTATACCTTCCCTAGTGCTTTACAGTTAAAAAATATTTTCACATTTCATTTTTTAAAGTGGCTATAGCATAGTAGTTTTGGTTGAACCATATGAAATTGCTGATGTTTTGGATCTTTAAAAAGCAGTTTCGCATTGTTCAGTCTAATACTGTGCTGTGTGTGTGCTTAGTCGTGTCTGACTTTGCGACCCCATGGACTGTAGCCTGGCAGCCATGCTCCTCTGTCCATGGAATTTTCCAGGCAGGAACACTGGAGTGGGTTGCAATTCCCTTCTCCAGGGGAGTCTTCCTGACCCAGGGTTGAACCAGTGTCTCCTGTATTGCAGGTGGATTCTTTATCACTGAGCCACTGGCGAAGCCCAATACTATGTTGTATCTACCTTTAAAAACAAGATATGAACATGTTTTATTAATCGTAAAGCTCTGTTATGCACACTGACAAACCTTGAATTTTGCTTCTGTGTCTCGTTTACTATTTGCTTTAGAACAATTAGTTAACCTCATTGTGCCTCACTTCTTCATGACAGTGATCCTAGAGTCACGAGGATTACATAATATATTATAATGTCATTATATATGTAAAAGTCATGAGAAAAGCACCTAGCACATAGTTAAGGCTCAGTAAGTGTTAGCTGTTGTTACCATCACTACCCTATGAGGTAGGCATCGTCCTTGTCAGTTTTGCAGATAATCAGACAGAAGCTCATAGAGATTTTATAATTTTATTCCAAGGTTATGCAACTAGAAATCAAAACCAGGCATTACTGATTCCAAGTTCTGGCTTCTTTCTGCTTACACTACAACTATCAGGGAAAGAAAGAAAAGGAAAAAAAAAGAAAGACAGACAGACTATTCATATAGTAATTTGTAGAGTATATCCTTGAATCTCTCCAGCATTGTTACTTATCCTGTTTTCATAGACCATTTTGATATCCATAAAGAAAAATATTTGACAGAAATCTGATATGATAAGTAATTGTGACCTAGTGTTATATTGTTACCTTAGAAAGGGTAATAGTGGCACTTTTATAGCCGATTTGTCCAGAAATGAATAAACCCATATAGTAAATGTTTACCTCAATATTTTTAAGAATGCAAGTGCAGTTCTTAATAATAATCTTCCAAAAAGGAGCAAAAATAAATGTTAAAGAGCATTTAAACGCATCTAAAAGCAGTTTAAAAAATAGCACACTTAAGCCTCCAGTTCACAACATGCCACTCCACAGATTCCTGTGGGTATAATGGACATCTCAGTTGTTCCTCTGGCATTCATTCCCATCCCAGTAAATAGCTATTAAGTTCTACTAGTTGCTCAAACCAAAAACCTTGAAGTCATTTTTAGACTCCTCTCTTTTACTCTACCCTGCATCCCAGTTGTCAGGAAATCCTGACAGCTGTATCCTCAAAACATGCAGAATCTAACTACTTCTTATCACCTCTGATGCTGCTATCCTGGTCCAATCCATGCTCTTCTTGCAGAAACCTTATAATTGGTCTTCCTGGTTCCTCCCTTTCCTCCCTTCAGTCTGTTCTCAAATACCAGCCCAGAAAATCAGTTTACATCTACACTCTTGCTCAAAATCTTCCAAAGATTTTCCATCTCATTCAAAGTAAAATTCAAAGATCTTATGTAGCCTTCAAGGTCCCACAAGCCTGGCTATTCTCACTGCTTCTTCTCCCCTAGCTTAGGGTGCTTCAGGTTTATGGGCCATTTTGCTGTTCCTTGATCACACCAAACATGCTCCTGTCTCAGCATCTTTGCATTTGCTGTTCTTGCTGCCTTATATACTCTTCCCCCACATGTTTCATGCTGTCTCCTTTACTTCCTACAGTTCTGAGTTCAGATATGGTCAGAAAGGCATTTCTTGGCCAGCAGCCTCTCTTGTCCCCACCTCTCCACTCCCTAAAATATTATGTATATATTTGTTTAGTTTATCTCCTTCTGGTAGGATGTAAAATCCAAGAAGAGGAGGATTTTTTAAAAAATTCATTGCTCTTTCCTCTGTGTCTGCATCAAAGCTTGACACACAGTAGGTGATTTTTATGCATATGTTGATTGAATGATTTTAATTTCTTGGCAAGTCATCTTAGTTCTTCCACTGCATTTGATATTATTGACGTCTCTCATTTGCCCTCCATGACACTTGCTATCTCTTGATTCTGATTTTTTCCTTCCAGCTTCTTACTTGTCTTCACCTATTGTTTTTTTCCTTCCTCAGTATGTTCCTTTAAATATTCTCCTTTGCTTCTTTTATCACCCACTTCACATTAATTATTCCTGGTCGGTTTTATTCATGCTCTGTGCCTTTATTACCATCTCATTTTTGATGAGTCTCAAGTCACACCTGCATCAGAGGCTTCAGTGCATCACAGCTGGGTGTCTCTCTGGACAGCTCCTGTGAATATTGTTATGCACTGTCCTCCCTGCACATCTGCTCTGTTGCTCTTCTACCTTGGTTAGTAAGCCACCCTTTAACCCAGGCCAGAACACTGGTGTCATCCTGGGTTTAGCTTTTCTTCACTGTTCTCATCAAGTTGTTCACTAAATCCTTTCCATTTTCACCCCCTAAATATTTAACACGGCTGTCCATCTCCATTTTCTTAATTCAGGGCCCCATTAGTTACCTGACTGGTTTGACTGCCTCTAGCCTCAGTCCTCTCCAAGTGATTCTTCACACACTTGGGAGGACTGTTTGCTCCTTACCACCTTTAGTAATGCTTCATCCTGTAGTCTAGAACCCTAAGGGTGACCAGGAGTTACTGCAGTGGGCTTTCGTGACTTGTAGTTATTCCTAGACTGAACCAATAAATACTCTCTCTCTCAAAAGTGTTGCTTACATTTGCATTTCCAAATAAACTACGTGATTTATGGGTTTCCCTGGTGGCTCAGCCGGTAAAGAAGCCACCTGCAGTGCAGTAGATCTGGGTTTGATCCTTGTGTAGGGAAGATCCGCTGGAGAAGGGAAAGGCTACCCACTCCAGTATTCTGGCCTGGAGAATTCCATGAACTGTATAGTCCATGGGGTCACAAAGAGTCGGACACGACTGAGCAACTTTCACTTTCAAGTGATTTATAGTATACTCTTTTTCTGAATAGATAAAATTATCATCTAATAGAGGTTCCCCTCCTCTTCCCCCTTGCCCCCCGCCCCCCTCCCCCTCTCTTCCCTCCCAGTCTGTCCCTCCCTCCCTCCCTTCCTTTGGTTGTTATAAATGGATCTTCCATAATATTGAGTACCACTGAGCTATAAGATGAAGCACAAATTATTTTGCACAGTAGATAAGGCCCCCACCATCTGGCTTCCCCCTAGCTGAACCTCTGGTATACTGCATGCTTGGTCATGCTCCATATGTTACACTGTTTCCTCTGCTCTGAATGTTTCCACCCCACCCTCCTTCCTGCTCCCAGTGACACCTCTTACATAGCTACTTCTGTAACATCTTTCTTGATCAGAATAAAATCCAAACTCCTTTCCAAGGCTTATAAAGGCCTTACTTGATTTTTTCCAATCTTATCTCTCTCCACTGTTTCCCTTTTCACCAGACTCTTCCTCTGACTGCTCCTCACCCATTCAGGTCACAAATCAAATGTGCCTCATCAGAGACCACCCCGCTCCACAGCCATTTTCTTATCATATTGCCTTATTTTATCCTCTGCATAGCAGAAATTCTTATTTTTTCCTTTATGTCTTTATTGTCATGGCTCCTTCCTCTAGAATGTAAGTTTTTTTGAGATGAGACTCTGCCTTCTTGCTTATCACTGTGTCTTTTTCCTAGAACCTGGTTCCCAGTAAATTAAAAAAAAATTTTTTTTATTGGAGTATAGTTGATTTACAGTGTTGTGTTAGTTTCAGATGTATAGCGAAGTGAACCAGTTATAGATATACATATATCCACTCTTTGTCTTTTCCCATATAGGTTGAGAAATGGAGTATTCCTGCCATATCAGTAAACAAGGATGTCATAGTCATTAGCAGTTTCAACCCTCCAAATGTGAATTTCTGAGCCCTAAGGGCAACCAGGAAGGAAAATAATAGCTGTCATCTGGCAGCCATGAGGCTGCAGCCACTCCCTACAGTGAGCACTGAGGAAAAACAGGATACTGGCCCAAATAGCTGAGATGCATATGAAAGGAATGATTTCCGTAAGCCCAGACTCTTGCATCTTCCCATACATAGAAAAGGGAAAAGTGCCAAATTCCTTAACTTGAGATACCCGGTTTTCTTTAATTCACAAAAATACTTTTTGATGATCAGACTACCTGCCCTTTGTTTCAGACTTCTGTATAACCTGACTCTCTGCACTCCCCACCTCCCCCCACCTCCTTGGAGCAGTTCTTTCAGGGTTATTTGAGATTCTGTCTCCTGGGCTTGAAGTCCTAAAAATTCCCGCTGAATAAAACATAACTGTCAACTTTAAGATTGTGACTGTTTTTTAAGCCGACAGGCTCATTATTGAGTAGAGTTCCCTGTGCTGTACAGTAGATCCTTATTAATTATTTTATATATAGTAGTGTGTGCATGTCAATCCCAGTCTCCCGATTTATTCCCCCCCTTACCGCTTGGTAACCGTAAGTTTGTTGCCTACATCTGTAACTATTTCTGTTTTGTAGATAAGTTCACTTGTGCCCCCTTTTTGTTGTTCAGTTGCTGAGTTGTGTCCAACTCTTTGTGACAGGGTATTGGCCCAGATAGCTGAGATGTATATGAAAGGAATGAGTTCATTGAGCCCAGACTGCATGGACTACAGCGTGCGAGGCTTCCCTGCACTCCACTGTCTCCTGGAGTTTGCTCAAATTCATGTCCATTGAGTCAGTTATATCATCCACCCATGTCATCCTCTGTCGCCCCCTCCTCCTCCTGCCCTCAATCTTTCCCAGCATCAGGGTCTTTTTCAATGAATCAGCTCTTTGCATCAGGTGGCCGTAGTACTGGAGCTTCAGCATCAGTCCTTGCAGTGAATATTCAGGGTTGATTTCCTTTAGAATTTACTGCTTTGGTCTCCTTGCTGTCCAAGGGATTCTCAAGAGTCTCCTCCAGCATCTCCTTTTTAGTTTCTACATGTCAGCAATATAGTATGATATTTGTCTTTCTCTATCTGACTTGCTTCTCTCAGTATGAAAATCTCTAGGTCCATCCATGTTGCTGCACGTGTCATTATTTTATTCTTTTTTATGGCTGAGTAATATTCTGTTGTATATATATACACCACATCTTTTTTATCCATTTGTCTGTCAATGGGCATTTAGGTTGCTTCCATGTCCTGGGCATTGTAAATAGTGCTGCAATGAACATTGGGGCGCATTTATCTTTTAAATTATGGTTTCCTCCAGATGTATGCCCAGGTGTGGGATTAATGGATCATATGGTAGCTCTATTTTTAGTTTTTTGAGGAACCTCTAAACCATTCTTCACTCTGCATTTCCACCAGTAGTGTAGGAGAGTTCCCTTTTTCCCATACCCTCTCCAGCATTTATTGTTTGTAGATTTTTTTTAATGATTGCCATTCTGATTGGTGTGAAATGATACCTCATTGTAGTTTTGATTTGCACTGTCTGATGATTAAGCATGTTGAGCACGTTTTCATGGGCTTTTTAGCCATCTATATGTCTTCTTAAATATTTGTTGATTGATTAGATTATCTACCCTCTCCTTTTTATACACTGCGTTGTTGAGTCTTTGCTGCTATTAGAGTTTGCAGTCTCCATTGCTAGATTGAGCGGGCATTGTAAATGGTCAAGGCAGTCCAGGAGTGGACATCTTAAAGATATCTTGTTGGTAAGAGCATGTTCTTCTCCCTCCAGTTAATCAGTTGTTGCCAGTTTGAAATTACAATAAAAATTAGCATTTAATGGAGGTGGGGGGTACTCTACTGAGTCCTTAATTTCTTCATTTCATTTAATCCTGACATTAACACTATGACGAAGGTATTAATACATTATTACCAGTTTATAAATAGGGTAACTGCTGTACCTGGAGAGGTTAAGTGTAACCGCTCTAGCAAATGACAGAACTGACTCTCCAGCCCAAGCTTTAACACAGTACTGCTTACTGGCTTATCCAGATTGTCCTGATTTTTTAAGAAAAGTCAGAAATCTGGAGCTTTTATTCTGTTTCCCTATTTTAAAATGTTGGCAATTGGTTCACACTAAAAAACCAAACAAAAAAAACAGTGCAAACCAAACAAAACAGATATGAGGGGCTGCTTGTTTTATACTGGAGAAGGCAATGGCAGCCCACTCCAGTACTCTTGCCTGGAACTTCCCATGGGCAGAGGAGCCTGGTGGGCTGCAGTCCATGGGGTCGCGAAGAGTCGGACATGACTGAGCGACTTCACTTTGGTTTATATGGTTTCTCTCTGAATAGACCTGGAACTGTTTACAATCTACCCTTATGATCCTGGTACTCCAGTGCTGGATGGATGGTTGCAGGGACAGATGGCAACAGTCATTTCTGATTCCGCTTCATTTTCTTGCTCCACAGTAAAATAAAGCAAAATAATGTCTTCTGTTTCTGTAGCATATTGCAGTTACAAGGTGTTTTCATATACATTGTTTGACTTTTTAAATTTCAGTTGATGCTGCCACCATCAAACTGTATGTATCTGTCCCTTAGCCTTCAGTTCCAGAGTGGATCAGAGGAAGTAAACCAGGAAGTGATGAGTGTTAGGCTCACTGCTCAGCCTGCTTTTCAATATTAATCAGTATTACTGTTGGCCCCACCGATCTCATTATATGCGACTCCATGTGTGAGAAAGCATGCTTTAAACATTCAGGGCTATTTACTTTCTTTCTTTTTTTTTTTCCCATTTATTTTTATTAGTTGGAGGCTAATTACTTTACTTTTGTAGTGGTTTTTGCCATACATTGACATGAATCAGCCATGGATTTACATGTGTTCCCCATCCCGATCCCCCCTCCCACCTCCCTCCCCATCCCATCCCTCTGGGTCTTCCCAGTGTGGGACAGCCCTGAGCACTTGTCTCATGCATCCATTCTGGGCTGGTGTTATTTACTTTAAATTAATGAGACAATACAATATCCATAAATTATGCACAGTTTATAGAAAATGCATTCAGTACTGGGGTTTTAGTTTTTAGATTTTGACCCTTCTGCATATACTTAATTTCTAGTGACTAATCTGGTTCCCATTTTTACAAATTTCTAAATTTACATAAATAATCTATGCAAATAATAATTTATATAAATAGTAGGGACTTTCCTACCATTTAAAATTCAATTTAAAATATTTTTTATAAAATGGTATAATGATTACAAGCATTAAAATGTGAGCTCAGTTCTTCATTTTTTCCCCCCACAAGTCAGTCCCTTGTTCTCTTTTTTAAAACAAAACAAAACAACAACAATTTTGTTCTCTTTCCACCTTTTGGAAGTGGGCATGGGTAGTTAGCTAAATAAGTCATTTAATACAAATGAAGAAAAACATGAAACCAGTTGACTGCCCTGGTGTTCACGGAAGACAGTGGCTTTGAAAGACATTGCTTTAGCAGCTTATGAGTTACATTCATTCCTGTGGCATGGAAGAATGCTGTCAGGTCTATCAGTTTGTAGAAACTATTCTTTCACTAGTGGTAAAGAACCTGCCTGCCAGTGCAGGAGACATGGAGATGTGGGTTCGATCCATGGGTCAGGAAGATCCCAGGTTGGGAAGTGGGGCACAGCAACCCACTCCAGTATTCTTGCCTGGATAATTTCATGAACAGAGGAGTCTGACTTGCTACAGTCCATAGGGTTGCAAAGTGTGGGACATGACGGAAGCAGCTGAGCACGCACACTAAGGCAGTGATGGTGAGCATTGAAGGGTGAGGGGACTGGAAGGCGTGTTAGAGGGACTGGGCTGAGTGACTGCAGATGAAGTCTGAAAAATCACTTCAATTCGATGTGCAAGTTTTATAATGCAAATTCACTGACCTCTCAGTTCAGTTCAGTTCAGTTGCTCAGTTGTGTCCAACTTTTGTGACCCCATTGACTGCAGCATGCCAAGCCTCCCTGTCCGTGACCAACTTCCAGAGTTTACTTAAACTTGTGTCCATTGAGTCAGTGATGCCATCCAACCATCTCATCCTCTGTCGTCCCCTTCTCCTCCTGCCTTCAATCTTTCCCAGCATCAGGGTCTTTTCTAGTGAGTCAGTTCTTCTCATTAGGTGGCCAAAGTATTGGAGTTTCATCTTCAACATCAGTCCTTCCAATGAATATTCAGGACTGATTTCCTTTAGGATGAACTGGTTGGATCTCCTTGCAGTTCAAGGGACTCTCAAGAGTCTTCTCCAACATCACAGTTCAAAAGCATCAGTTCTTTGGTGCTCAGCTTTCTTTATAGTCCAACTCTCACATCCATGCATGATTACTGGAAAAACCATAGTTTTGACTAGATGGACCTTTGTTGGCAAAGTAATGTCTCTGCTTTTTAATATGCTGTCTAGGTTGTTCATAGCTTTTCTTATAGGGCCAAGTGTCTTTTAATTTCATGGCTGCAGTCACCCTCTGCAGTGATTTTGGAGCCCCCAAAAATAAAGTCTGTCACTGTTTCCATTGTTTCCCCATCTGTTTGCCATGAAGTGATAGGACCAGATGCCATGATTTTAGTTTTCTGAATGTTGAGTTTTAAGCCAACTTTTTCACTCTCCTCTTTGACTTTCATCAAGAGGCTCTTTAGTTCTTCACTTTCTGCCATATAAGGGTGGTGTCATCTGCATATCTGAGGTTATTGATATTTCTCCTGGCAATCTTGATTCCAACTTATGCTTCATCCAGCCCAGCGTTTCTCATGATGTACTCTGCATAAGTTAAATAAGCAGGGTGACAATATAGAGCCTTGATGTACTCCTTTCCCAATTTGGAATCAGTCTGTTCTATGTCCAGTTCTAACTGTTGCTTCCTGACCTGCATACAGATTTCTTAGGAGGCAGGTCAGGTGGTCTGGTATTCCCATCTCTTTCAGAATTTTCCACAGTTTGTGGTGATCCACACAGTCAAAGGCTTTGGCACAGTCAGTAAAGCAGAAGTAGATGTTTTTCTGGAACTCTCTTGCTTTTTCCATGATCCAGCGGATGTTGGCAATTTGATCTCTGATTCCTCAGCCTTTTCTAAATCCAGCTTGAACATCTGGAAGCTCACGGTTTGCATACTGTTGAAGCCTGGCTTGGAGAGTTTTGAGCATCACTTTGCTAGTGTGTGAAATGAGTGCAGTTGTGCAGTAATTTGAGCATTCTTTAGCATCGCCTTTCTTTGGGATTGGAATGAAAACTGACCTTTTCCAGTCCTGTGGCCACTGCTGAGTTTTCCAAATTTGCTGGCATATTGAGTGCAGCACTTTCACAGCATCATCTTTTAGAATTTAAAATAGCTCAACTGGAATTCCATCATCTCCACTAGCTTTGTTCGTAGTGATGCTTCCTAAGGCCCACTTGACTTCTCATTCCAGGATGTCTGACTCTAGGTGAGTGATCACACCATCGTGATTATCTGGGTCGTGAAGATCTTTTTTGTACAGTTCTTCTGTGTATTCTTGCCACCTCTTCTAACTATCTTCTGCTTCTGTTAGGTCCATCCATTTCTGTCCTTTATTTTGCCCATCTTTAAATGAAATATTCCCTTGGTATCTCTAATTTCCTTGAAGAGATCTCTAGTCTTGTTTTCCTCTATTTATTTGCATTAATCATTAAGGAAGGCTTTCTTATCTCTCCTTGCTATTCTTTGGAGCTCTGCATTCAAATGGGTATATCTTTCCTTTTCTCCTTTGCCTTTCACTTCTCTTCTTTTCACAGCTATTTGTAAGGGCTCCTCAGGCAACCATTTTGCCTTTTTGCATTTCTTTTTCTTGGGGATGGTCTTGATCCCTGTCTCCTATACAATGTCACGAAGCTCCATCCATAGTTCTTCAGGCACTCTATCAGATCTAAATCCTTGAATCTATTTGTCACTTCCACTGTATAATTGTAAGGGATTTGATTTAGGTCATACCTGAATGGTCTAGTGGCTTTCCCTACTTTCTTCAATTTAAGTCTGAATTTGGCAATAAGGAGTTCATGATCTGAGCCACAGTCAGCTCCCCGTCTTGTTTTTGCTGACTGTATAGAGCTTCTCCATCTTTGGCTGAAAAGAATATAAATCTGATATCAGCATTGACCATCTGGTGATGTCCATGTGTAGAGTCTTCTCTTATGTTGTTGGAACAGGGTGTTTGCTATGGCCAGTGCGTTATCTTGGCAAAACTCTATTAGCCTTTGCCCTGCTTCATTCTGTACTCCAAGGCCAGATTTGCCTGTTAATCCAGGTATTTCTTGACTTTCTACTTTCGCATTCCAGTTCCCTGTGATGAAAAGGATATCTTTTTGGGGTGTTAGTTCTAGAAAGTCTTGTAGGTCTTCATAAAACCATTCAACTTCAGCTTCTTCAGCATTACTGGTCGGGGCATAGACTTGGATTACTGTGATATTGAATGGTTTGCCTTGGAAACGAGTGGAGATTAATCCGTCATTTTTGAAATTGCATCCAAGTACTGCATTTCGGACGCTTTTGTTGACTACGATGGCTACTCCATTTCTTCTAAGGGATTCTTGCCCACAGCTGTAGATATAATGGTCGTCTGAATTAAATTCACCCATTCCAGTCCATTTTAGTTCACTGATTCCTAAAAGGTTGATGTTCACTCTTGCCATCTCCTATTTGACCACTTCCAATTTGCCTTGATTCATGGACCTAATATTCTAGGTTCCTATGCAGTGTTGCTCTTTACAGCATCGGACTTTACTTCCATCACCAGTCACATCCACAACTGGGTGTTGTTTTTGCTTTGGCTCTGTCTCTTCATTCTTTCTGGAGTTATTTCTCCACTGATCTCCATTAGCATATTGGGCACCGACTGACCTGAGGAGTTCATCTTTCAGTGTCTTATCTTTTTGCCTTTTCATACTATTCATGGGGTTCTCCAGGCAAGAATACTGAAGTGGTTTGCCATTCCCTTCTCCAATGGGCCAACTTTTGTCAGAACTCTCCACCATGATCCATCTGTCTTGGGTGGCCCTGCACGGCATGGCTCATAGTTTCATTGAGTTAGACAAGGCTGTGGTCCATGTGATAAGATTGGTAAGATCCAAATCTTGGGTTGAAGATATACACAGGATAGTGTGGGATAGAGTTAACATGCCCAAGCATGTTATGGTCAGAAACTGTGCTCTGGGACAAAGTGGGGAGCTTTGATGGAGCACTTAATTAGAAGGCCGGAGAAGTGGGTTCAGATTTTGATTTTGCTGCCAAGTCGAGCTGTGACTTTGGGTCTCAGCCTTTCTGGGTCTCAATCTGTAAAATGAGAAAATCAGACTAGATGGCCTCCAAGGTCTTAGACATCTGGTTAAAGATAACTCTTTGTGAGCATCTAGGTCTGACTGGTTATCAAGATAAGAAGATATATATATAGTTAGGGGATCCAAAGTGGATAATTACAGGTTTTTCAGCCAATTATATCAGGGTATTCTTTGTACTTCCTAACAAATTAAATAGCAGAGGAAACTTTATGATTGAGAAAAAACATGAGTCTCCTCCCTTTTCTCTTCTTCCCACCCCGTAGCCCTATGGTCCAGAGACAACCTTTAAGAATAATTTCATTATTTGTTTTTAGCTTCTCTTAGAATTACTTCCATGAGGCTATATTAATAATATGTGTAAACTTCTGTTTTCTTGAATTACCAACTTTAGACCATATCTGTGGACTTTTTTAGTATGAAAAATAAGAATTTAAGTCACTTTTTCTATTTCCTCCTTTCTCCATCCCCCATTATTTGATATTTATATTTTTTAAATTCTTTCATTAATTATCTTTATAGTTTCAAATTGATAGACTTATTTTTTGATACATCAACTTGCCATTTTGTAAAATGGCATTATAAGTGCCCCATGCGCTAACCCTCTTTCCAATATTCCAGGTTCTGGGAGCCATACTTTACTTTTACATCATTATGGTTAATATTTTTAGTTTGTCTTCCATCCCCCAAGTATTATGTGCTTATCTTTATGTTTAGATTACTGTTTTTACCACATTACATTTCTGTGCCTTCTTTAATAGCCATGTCCAGAATTATAACTGTATGAATACTCAAAAGTTTTATGTCTCTTAAGAGCTAAGGAAATAATTGGGTATGTACTTAAAGACTTAACTTAGTAAACCATTCATTTACACATTTATTAAACAGATATTTATTGAATATCAGACTTGTCATCACAATGCAGTTTACAGTAGTGAAAAATTGAAAACAACCTAAACAATTAACTTCAGGGAGTTAGTAAAATCCTACTATACATTTTTATAGGGAATGCTCTTTAAACATTAAAAAAATGATGTTAAATGTTAATAACATAAAAAATTCTGTTCTATAGTAAATTTTAAAATATTTCTAAAACAATATATACACTATAGCCTCACTTTTGTCTAAAAAAAAAAAAACAAAAAAACACAAAGCAACCATGTAAGAAATTCAGGGGAAAATGCTAGCAGCATGAGTTGTTGTCTAGTTGTTTGGTGGTATCCGACAATTGGGACCCATGGACTGTAGCCCGGCTGGCTCCTCTGTCTGTGGGATTTCTCAGACAAGAATACTGGCGTAAGTAGCCATTTCCTTCTCTAGGGGATCTTCCCAATCCAGGGACTGAACCTGCACATCCTGCATTGGCAAGCGGATTCTTAACCCCTAAACCACCAGGGAAGCCCAGAAGCATGCACGCCAAATTGTTAACTTGGTAATGTGGCTGTCTCAGGTGGTGTTGGTGTTGATTTCTGTTTCTTTTTTTTTTTTTTTTTTCTGACTTGTGTTTTTTCAGTTACCCAAAAAGAACATGTGTCACTTTTATGATAATTTTTTAAAATTAGAATTGCCAGTTTTTCTTGAAATAGTGTGTTAAAATAATCTAGGAGTACCCGATAAGATTCAGTAAATATTTGTGAAGTGGATGAGAGAATGGTTGATTCCAGAGGTTTCTGGATCCATACTATTGACACATATACATTCACAGTTTTATCCAGAAGCAAGTCCTAGTTATCTCAAAAGAAAAATCATGTATTGAAAAATCTAAAAAACGGCTTTAACTGAATGTTGGTTGTGTAATGGCAAATCCAGCAGACTCGAGGCCCACTACAGAAGCGGCCAGGCAACAATGCTATATTTCACAGTAAGCAGGATCTGAATAAAAGTGTCCTTTGTGCTGGTGAGACTGAGGGGTGGGACTTGGGGCAATTCATATTATTTCTCCTTAATGGAAATTGAGGCAGCCTCTAATCCTGCCGTCACATGACAGCTACTTATTTGATTTTTTGGCAATTTGGGGAGCAGCTGTGGACACATGATTTTTCTGCAAAAAGAGCCAGCTGCATTCTTAACCCATTTGAAAATGCCTGGGTATACTAAGCTTCCTTCCTATCCACCATGTTTCTGATCCAGCGATAGCTTCAGCAACTCACTTCCTTTTAATTGATATTTGTAGCTGTTGATAAGCATCTGAATATTTGAGAATGCATTTTCTAATCCTTTTTATCACTGTCATCAACATTCATTAGGTACCTTCTCACTCAGGTCACTGTGACAGACACAGGGTTGTAAGCTGTAATGTGGAGACGACTTTCCTCTTTGACAGGTGGGTCAGCATTATCCTTAGAATCATTTTGTTTTCAGCAGGTTAAATTACAGTGTAAAGAAAGAATCTGGTGTGAAGGCAGCTGAAAGCTGTGTGCCTCTGGTCCCCAGACTCCTCCTGAGTCTGCTGTCTGGGTATTCACTCCGGTCCGCTTGCTGTGCCACCTGCCTTCACAAGCCGGTGCCTCAGCCTGCAGCCCCCTTCTTTCGCTCTGGCGCCTGACAGACTCCCAGCTGAAGACTGACCCCCGTCACGATTCCTGCTCAGTGTCCTTGTAGTCCTCTGTTCTAGTGCTCCCTTAGCCTTTGGTGATGATTATCACTAGAATATGATTTTTTCTTTTATAAGGAAAAAGTTTTTATTTATTAAAAAAAATGTCTTTTTGGGAGCAGCCTGTGGGATGTTAGTTCCCTGACCAGGGTTCGAACCTGTGTTCCCTGCATTGGAAGCACAGAGTCTTAACCACCAGACCTCTAGGGAAGTCCTAGAAAAGGCTTTCTTAAAGGCAAAAAGCCTTCTAAGTTAATGTTATCAATTTGTCCTTATTTTTTTAAGCTTTTTTAACCCAGGGTCCAAGAAATACAGTCAGGGAATTGGGTAGGCAAAATTTCTGTAATGAGTAAAAGAAAGCTTTGCTTTTGATTGTGAACACCTTTAGGGTGAGGGAGCAACGCAGACAGTCTTTGCAGCGTTGAATTATCACAAGGGATGGATGTGCTTGAAATATTGTATGAACTTACTTCATTAGAAATTTCTTTAACAGTGATTAGAAGCACGTCATTTCAAAGCTTAAAAATAGAATGTAGAAGAACTGTACTGTTCATTGTGGTAGTCACAGCCACTTGTAGCTATTTATATTAAAATTATTTAAAACTGTCACATTTCATGTGGTCAGTAAGCACATGTGGTTAGTTAACCACATGTGGTTAGTGACTGTTATTATTTTGGACAGTGTAAATTGAGAACATTTCCATCGTTGCAGAAATTCCTATTGGACAATACATCAGCTCCTTCTATAGGTTCTAAAGCAGTACTGTCTGGAACCTATAGAAGAGTTGATGTATTTTGAAGCATTTGGTAGAGTAGATTCACCTATTTAATACAGAAGGATGTTTATTCCAGTCGAAGAATTTTAATTTCAAGCACGGCTTGAAATTCACTGTGCTCTCCTTACATTTTTCCTTGGTTGTGGCGCCCTCTAGTGTTTCAGCTTTGTTTCGATCTCAAGCTCCCAATTTGTGATTAATAAGCACCTTTTCTCCCAATGTAAAAATAAATCCTGTAACTTTCGCTTTGACATTTCTATGCTTTATAAAACTGTCTTTATGTGGAATAATAATACTAGTAATAATAGGTTACACTTAACTAGCACTTATTATATACCATGTTCCATTTTAAGCCCTTTTATAAAAGTTGGTCCAAAAAAGTTGTTTGGTCCTTACAATAATTCTATGAAGTAGTTTCTATTAATCTCCCTGACTGAAAGATTGTAAAACTAAGGTATAGAAGTCAAGTGGAACTTGTCTAAGGTGATAGTGAGTGGCAGAGCAAGATTTGAACTCAGTACTCTGGCTCCAGAGTTTGTACTCTTAGCCACTCTGCTATGGATGTGAGGATGAGCTTTCAAGCAGGAATGGGGTGGAATGGAGAGGACGCTTTGCTTACTCTTGGCATGCTCTTGGACTGAATTCCTTGGGCCTAGTTGTATAATAAGAAAACAAAACTCTGAATCTCTGCAAGCGACACTGGAAATTATAGTTAGTGCCTCCTGTTGCTTTTCAGTAGATATACATAGATCTATCTCTATAGTCCGTCTGCCCAAGAAGTTAGAGTGGCAGATAAAGGTCAGAGCTGCCACTCCTACCACATGTTCTTTGTCCAGACACTGGACTCAGTATATTTATTGAATAATATGACAGATCTTTTTGTGATTGTCACTATTATTTCCAGAAATGCCATAAAAAGGCATTTATTATTGTGATGTTGATTTTGAGGTTTGCTGGAATGTTAAACTTATTAAGTACTTTATTAAAAGCAGGTAAGAAGGTAGAGTCATAAACAGATAAAAGTTTGTGTGTTTGTATAACTCCTACTTCTCTTCCTGTCTGTACCCCCTTCTCACTTCTGTGTCCCATTTTTCTCTTCCTGAGGCATTTTATACTCTTAACTTAGCCTCTTTTTAATGATTAATCAAACTCAAGATTTTGTATTCAGCTTCCATCAGCATATGGAAACAAACCATAGTGGTGTCCTTATAAAAATGTCCTTCGAATCACTTAATTGATAGTATAAAAATGTCAATACATTTTATTGTATTGACTTAATATAAAATTTTGCTGCTTATTGACACTTTTGAGTTATTTCCACAAAGGTACGTATTTTCTTCCCTTTGTATCCGTCAGAACCTGTAAACCATGTGAGGTATTTCAGTGAATTTTATTCTGGAATTCCTTACACAGGCATTGGAAGACTAGAAGGGCAAAAGCAGACACTGAGTTAATCCAGGTAACACGGGAAGCAGCTACCCCAGCTCCCCTTGGGCTGGGGGAACAGACTAGAAGAACCTAAGAGTTCAGAGGGGCCCCCACACAGCTGGTAATCTCACCTCCGAGTGGGATGTCACGCAGCTGGTGCTCAGCCAACAGGGAGAGAGGGGCACAGTTGGAGCTGGGAGATGAGGCTGTCCTTGGTCATTGGAGCAGCTTGATTAGGAATGAAAACTGCAAGGCAGTCCCTTCTCTCCACCTCTTCCCATCTTAACCTGTTGTCTCTCCTTGGTAAAACCTAACATGAAGCTGGTAAATAAACTTCACCAACCCAGCCCAGAACTGGCTAGAGAGCATTTCAGTACAGGTATAGAGGGCTTGGAAGTTGAGAGAAGAGATGAATGGCTAGCACAGTATTATAGGAGAATTAATGGGAACTGTAATTGCCTGGGTCTAGCTTTACTAATTATAATGTGCAACCAATTACCCATAAACATTTATTAGGAAACAAATTATGATGGCTGCTATTCATAGAGACCTTAGTACCCAGGCCCTGCCTTCCAGGGTACCCTGGAAGTACCCTCTCTACCTTCTCCTGTCTCCTTACCTCTCTCAGCCTGATCTTTGCCTTTACATTGCCAGGGTTCATAACTTTTACATTCTACTTTATGTTATATTTAATCTGCTGGATTTTTTAAGCGAAACTTATAATATAGGTTTCACAAAACCGTCCACTCACTCTGAAGGCATTATGAAGTTGTGTGTTAAAGCTTGTTTTTTCACATATGTATAAAAGCAGTATGTGGACTCTTCAGTTGTTACTAATGAATATTTACAAATTTTATCCACATTGGAATGAAAAATATTATGTGATTCCAGTCATAAATTAGGCAGTTAGCCTTACTCAAGGTAAGACTTTTCTAAACTTGAACTGTGCTGTTCTCTTGATCTGAGCATGAGAAAGGCACTTGATTTTTCTAGTGATGGTTTGCTCTAGCATGTTTAATTTTTAAAGTTTCAAAATGATCAGTTGGGAAGGCTATGTTGTGGTTATTTGTTTTTAAGGTTCATTTTTCAAAGTAATACCTTCCTATGATAAAAGTTCAAATAGAAAGCTTTATAATAAAAAATCAGTGGCCTTTTGCCACACTCTTCACCTGCACCTAGTCCCACTGTTAAGAGACAGTTACTTTAACTGTTTCTGTTTATAGTTTTAACTATTTTGTTTATAGTATTATCAAACAGTATTACCTCCATAACTTTAGAAAATACACCTGTACTACGTTTTCCTGATTTATCAAGCTTGGGGGCATTTTACCTCACTCTGCTTCCTTCCTTTCCCCTGTTGCTGAGTTGCATTGTGATACTGAGATCTCTGTTCTTGCTCTGGTTCCCTCACTGTGTAAAGATAGGATTTACGCTCCCAGCCATTCCCCAACCTCTCTACCTTCTCCTGTCTCCTTACCTCTCTCAGCCTGATCTTTGCCTTTACATTGCCAGGGTTCATAACTTTTACATTCTACTTTATGTTATATTTAATCTGCTGGATTTTTTAAGTATAGTTGGGAGTTTGAAAATGGAAAGCAAGAAGCTACATCATGACTATGGCTTTTTCTTTTTTTTTGTAGACCCCAGTGATGTGAGGATTGTGTGTGTGTGTGTGTGTGTGTGTGTGTGTGTGTGTGTGTGTTTTCTTCTTCCTCTGCAAGTCCTATTAACACCCTCAGGCTGTTTGAAGGAGAATATTCCTAGGAAGGTCAAATGGATTCCTCTTTTCTTGAGCTCCATTTATTACTCAGAATTAAACCACATTTTACCTTGTTTCTATTTTCACTTTGACTTTCTTGTTGCAGTTGTTTTAAAGTTTTTCCTGCTGTGGTAAAATTTTGATCCATTATCATGTGTCCCTCAAGAATCAGATTATTATCTTTGGCTTTAGGCTTTTTTGGGAAAGGCTGTTTTGTTGAGTAAAATTTCTGTCCTAGTCATGAATTTAGATTCTGGACATGTCTATGAATTAAATTGAACCTCTCTGCTTTTCTGTCCTGGTTTTGTCTGTGGACATAGTCTTGCTCTGAGAATTTCCCCCAAGCAGTTCTAGTAGCTTTTCTTTTGATGTGATAAATCTATTGATGAGACTGAGGCTTTCTCTTACTTTTAGTTATACCTTGATTGGATTTCTCAGCCTGCTCTTCCAACTTTGTTGTGTTTTTTTTTTTTTTTAATTCTCCACACTTAATCCCATTATGTGTGTGTGGATTAGACTAAATTTAACTGCCCTTGGACATTTCATCCAAATTCCAGTAGCTCCTTACATACTGTTGACTGCAACTAATAGGATGCTTCTAACCAGAAAATCTGTTTTTCTGAGTTCTCTTCCATTATCTTTAGTCCCATGCCTACTGGTCCACAGTGGCAAAAATAGGAACTCCTCTGTCTAAAATTCCCATTCTCCAATCCCTTATGCATGTGTGCTCAGTCAGTAAGTCTGTCTGACTCTTACAACCCCCTGGACTGTAGCCGGCCAGGCTCCTCTGTCCATGGGATTTCCCAGGCGAGATACTGGAGTGGGTTGCCATTTCCTTCTCCAGGGGATCTTCCTGACCCAGGGATTGAACCCATGTCTTCTGCACAGGGAAGTTCCCCAATCCCTTATAGATTATATGTTAAAGAAGAACCTTCAGATGAAGTATATGTTGCACCGCAGGTGATGACCTAGGCTAAGAAACAGGCTTTAATAAAATTGCTACCAAGTTGTGTTATTTTGAGGGGGAATGATTTTTTTAAAATGGAGTATAACTAGTTGACTGAACATCACTGGTTCCAGATAATAGACATGCCTTTTTATTTGGATATGATGTTTAGAATCACAGGTACATGTTGTCTGTCCTTTCATCTTGCTTTTCGTATCTATTCAGAGGAATCACTATCAGGTCCATTCTCTGTTTTGTGCATTCTCATGAAATTATGTTAGAGGTGTTGGTTCCCTATAATTTCCTTATGTTAATGTTTTGGAGTCTAGTATTTGAGTTGCTGCAATTAATATAATAAAGTCTTTTTAGATGCTTGACTCAAAATCTTGTGCATGCAGTTAAGAAAGCCATGGGGCTTCCCTGGTGGCTCAGTGGTAAAGAATCTGCATGCAATGCAGGAGACTCTGGTTCTGTCCCTGGGTTGGGAAGATCCCCTGGAGGAGGGTGTGGCAACCCACTGTAGTACTCTTGCCTAGAGAATCCCACGGACAGAGGGGCCATGCAGGCTGCAGTCCATGGGGTCGCACAGAGTCAGACACGGCTGAAGCGACTAAGCAGCAGCAGCAGCAGCAAGAAAGCCGTATCCTCAGAGATGGATGTATAGCTTAAAGACGAGGTAACTGAGGCCCAGTGCTTGAGAGGCTAGTCAGGTAATGTGTCAAGAAGGATAGAATCATGAAGACATAGGAATTCTGGCACTAATAATAATTAGTGTTGATCTTTTATGTGTTTTTCACCACATCTGGAAAATCTCCTTTAACCCACTTCCTTTTGAGGAAAGATACTACTTTCCTCAAAGATACTACTTTTCTTTTCTTTATCATTAAAAAAATAAAAATAAAAAGGTTGAAATTGAGGCTTAGAGGTTAAGTAACTTGTCCAGGAGTTCTGAATGTCTGGTAAGAGCCTGTGCTATTTTTAAATTTTCATATTATCTAATGTTTTTATCTCTTAGAAGTTCCTATACTTTCTGCTCTCCAGAGAATCTGACTTTTTGAGGATGAAAGCTAGAATGCCTCACTCAAAATGACAGTGGGATGGGGTATGACAGTCGCCTGCAGCATGTGTATGCCAGTCATGTCTGGCTTTAGACAGCCTGTTTTGCTTACTAAATTATGAAACCGTTTAAAGCATCCTTTACAAGTATCCCACTCTGGTTCAAAGAAGTCTGAAATGGCCTTGCCTTTGCTTTTTACAGAGGGTCAGCAGACAGGTTAGTGAGGCTGAAGGATGGTGTGGGGAAAGACCTAGAAAGAGATGAGGCTCTGGGTAGGAGTGACAAGCCTGTGAAACAGACATCCCTATTGATTTATTCTGTGAACTGCTGTTCTGGAGAAAAGAACTGAAATCCATTATGCCAAGTGCATAGCGTACAAATCCTTTTGAAAAGGATTTAGATGCCATCTAATCCCAAATCATTTAAAAACAATTTTGGAGTACCCAGAATTCTAAAATGCCCTAGGTAGTTTGTCTCAGACTAGAACAGTGAAATGGATAGAAAAATAGTATTTTAATGGTATCTTCCTTTCATATATTATGTTTAATTGCATGACTTAAATGGTGCATTAAATTGCATTTTTAGATATGTATGAATCTGGGGGTATCTCAAATCTTCAAAATTCTATTTAGTTTCTCACCATTAAGTATGATGTTAGCTGTAGATTTTTTTTTTTATCAAGTTGAGAAAGATCCCCTCTATTCATAGTTTGCATTTCTCCCTTTTTAAGACTAACATTCCATTGTTCGTGTGTCCACTGTTTTTTAAGGTTCAAATTCATTTTATTTTTTAATTAGTTTTGTAAATTTATTTCTCACTGGAGGTCTGTCCGCATGTTGTTACCCATTCATCTGTTGGTGGATAGTTAGTTGCTTCCACCTTTTGGCCGTTGTGAATAATGCTGCTGTGAACATCAGTGTACAAAAAGCCCTTTCAGACCTCCTTTCAGTTCTCCCAGCATATATAGTACCCAGAAGTGTGGAATTGCTGGATCATATGGTAATTCTTCTGAAAGTTTTTTGAGAAACTGATATGCATAGTTTGATATAAAAGGATGTTCACTTCACTGATGTTTATAGTAGCAAAAATATGGAAGCTGCCTACCTATATATCTGCTATATATACCTATATATCTTGCTATATATACCTGCTTCCCAGGTGGCTCAGACAGTAAAGAATGTGCCTGGGAGACCTGGATTCGATCCCTGAGTCAGGAAGATCCCCTGGAGAAGGAAATGGCAATCCACTCCAGTGTTCTTGCCTGGAGAATCCCATGGACAGAGGAGCCTGGCAGGCTACAGTCCATGGGGTTGCCAAGAGCCAGATACAACTGAGTGACTAATGCTTTCACTTTCCTATATATCAGTAGGTGATTGGTTGCATAATTATGGCACGTCAATACAGTGAAGTATTCTTCAGCTACATAGAAAGGTCTGTAGATCTGTATATTTTGACATGTCAAAATGTCCAGATATCTTGTCACAGAATATTACATGTATTGTGAACCTATTTTTATTTTAAATCAGACATATGTATGTATGCTTCAAAAACCTGTTAAGGATAGTGTACTTCCTCAGGGCAGGGGAAAGAGGGAACAGAGCGTAAGTGCTGTCTGTAGGAGAGCAAACCTTAGTCCTGTTACTGTGTCACTTCAGGGCATATAAGAAACACAGTTTTATAAGCAGAAAAACCAGTTTGAATAATCACAGTTTGGGAAAAAAATGTTTAACTCCTATATGTGTTTGAAATACAAAGGAACTGTTAAGTATTTTACTTACCGTTTTTATGTCCACAATGTCAAATGCCAGTCACCAGGACCTTTTAAATATCTTTTTTGTCATTATGGATAATACCAAAGATATTTATTGTTTTGTGACTTTAAATATAAAACTAGCACAGTGAATTTCCATCAGAATAGTTTCATGCAAGGAAAATATTCTACCATGTTTATGTCATAGGGTAATGATGCTGCCCATTTCCTATGACTTGGTGTGGTGAGGTATATAGTAAAATGAAAGGCTTGTCGAAGTTCCTCTTCCCTTGAGGAAAGTATTTCTTAGTTTAAGCATTGACCTGTATTACACGCTGAATCCTGTTCCTTACCTGTTTTTCCAATAGTGGATCTTCATGGAGGAACACGGAGTGACCCAAACTGAACACATGGCTACCATAGAAGCTCATGCAGTGGCCCAACAAGTTCAGCAGGTCCACGTGGCCACCTACACCGAACACAGTATGCTGAGTGCTGACGAAGACTCGCCTTCTTCTCCTGAGGACACCTCATACGATGATTCAGACATACTTAACTCCACAGCGGCTGATGAGGTAACAGCCCATCTGGCTGCTGCAGGTAATGTTTGGATTGGAATATCTTCATTTTTGGCTTAACTCTGGTACTGTGCTTATCTGAAAGAGCCAAGGATACAGGCACTCAGATATCTTCATATCGTATCTTCATGATTTTTTTTAAAGCCTTGCATTTTCAACTTGTACCTGAATTACACTGAGACTTAGGTTCTAGTCGCATATACTGTTAGTGACATGAACTTTGGTTTTGCTTTTTCATCCATTCCAGTACTCTTTACTTTTAACTCAACAGTTCAGTCATATTCGACTCTTTGCGACCCCTTGGACTGTAGCCCATCAGGCTCCTCTGTCCATGGGATTTCCCAGGCGAGAATACTGGAGTGGGTTTTCATTTCCTTCTCCAGGGGATCTCCCCCACCCAGGGATCCAACCTGGGTCTCTTGCATTGGAGGCAGATTCTTTACCAAGGATTTAGCCACCAAGGAAGACCTACTTTTAACTCATTTAGTCCATTTACAGTAAATGTAATCACTGATACATCGCTGATACATCGCTGATACATCACACATAAAATCACTGGTACACTGGGGTTTAAATTTATCATGTTTACTCTATGCTTTCTCATTGTCCTGCTTGTCCTGTGTACTTTCCTTTTGATTTTTTTTTGGAGTGATTGCAAAGTTTTTTTGTTTTTTATTTTTTCATTTTTTTCTTATTAGTTTAGAAGTTATATATACTTGTGCTATTACTTTTGTTTCATGCATACTTAATATTAATTTTCCCTCTTATATCCAGCTTGCTTTATGTTGGTTTTTCTCTTCATGTTCTGGTTCTATTTGGATGAATGCTGTATGTGTGTGTGTTTAGAAGATTATTAGAATAATTTGGGATCTAGAATAATATTATTGTCATCTAGAGAGGATTTTTGTTTGCTTCTACCAGTGCCTGGGCATTAGCAATCCTGGATCATCTTAATCCAGTTTAAGGTTTTGAGATTTTTTGGGCCCCTAAATGACTTAAAGCTGGGTGATATTTTATATCATTCTCTTTACTATTTCAGTTCAGTTCAGTCACTCAGTCGTGTCCAACTCTTTGTGACCCCATGAACTGCAGCATGCCAAGCCTCCCTGTCCATCACCAGCTCCTGGAGTCCACTCAAACCCATGTCCTTTGAGTCAATGATGCCATCCAAACATCTCATCCTCTGTCGTCCCCTTCTCATTCTGCCTTCAGTCTTTCCCAGCACCAGGGTCTTTTCCAATGAGTCAGGTCTTTGCATCAGGTGGCCAAAGTATTGGAATTTAGCTTCAACATCAGTCCTTCCGAAGAACACCCAGGACTGATCTCCTTTAGGATGGACTGGTTGGATCTCCTTGCAGTCCAAGGGACTCTCGAGAGTCTTCTCCAACACCACAGTTCAAAAGCATCAATTCTTCTGCGCTCAGCTTTCTTTATAGTCCAACTCTCACATCCATACGTGACCACTGGAAAAACCATAACCTTGACTAGACAGACCGTTGGCAAAGTAATGTCTCTGCTTTTTAATATGCTGTCTAGGTTGGTCATAACTTTCCTTCCAAGGAGTAAGTGTCTTTTAATTTCATGGCTTCAGTCACCTTCTGCAGTGATTTTGGAGCCCAGAAAAATAAAGTCAGCCACTGTTTCCACTGTTTCCCCGTCTATTTGCCATGAAGTGATGGGACTGGATGCCATGATCTTACACTGTACGTTTAGCGCTATGTGGAAAGCTCCATGTAGACCCTGTGGATGGATCTAATATTGTATAAGGAACACTGATTTTGAAGATACTTAGGAAAAGATGGACAGGAAATCAATGATTAGAAATAGCCAAAGTAGTGCATTTTTTAAAAAAAGTATATGCTGTATTTAAGTGAAAGAAGATAGCTGCAATGAAAATAAACTTACACTGTCATTATCCAGTGTATTTTTCTGAAATAGTGAATTTTAAAATAAGATTTGGTGGCAAAATACATATAAAATGTTTGTGAAATATATTTTGAAATTTTTTTACTTCCCAGAAGAGGGCATCCTAACATAATGAATCCAAGTCAACTTCTTTCCTAGGAAGGAAGGTGTTTTTGAGACATAGTTTTGCTATAGTACAGTACTGCATTGTCATAGTGTTAAGATTAGCAAAGAATTTTAATCTAACCCTCTTATGTGACAGATGTGGAAACTGAGGCCCAACTGATATAAATGATTTAATCATTCAACAGTTACTGAGAAATTATTATATACTTTATATTAGTATATATAGACACTATAAACAAGACAGGCAAGAACTTGCTCCTGAAGGACCTTACAGACCAGTGATAGGAAGAGGGGTACATATAACCAAGTTGAATAATTTCGGAAGCACTGAGTTCTCTGAGGAATATAATGAACTTTACTTTAAATGGAGAGGGAAGGGTAGCTGGTTATCCTCGTTTTCTAATCCTATTTCATTCTCTCCCTCTGCTGAAGTAACCACTATTCTGAATTTGATCGTCATCATTCTCTTGAATTTCTTTCATATTGTTTTGTGTGTATCTATCAGTAAACAATATTTAGCATTGTTTTTGCATATTTTGGCTTCCCTTGCCGCTCAGCTGGTAAAGAATCCGCCTGCAGTGTGGGAGACCTGGGTTCAATCCCTGGGTCGGGAAGATTCCCCTGGAGGAGGAAAACGCTACCCACTCCAGTATTCTGGCCTTGAGAATTCCATAGAATGTATGGTCCATGGGGTCTCAGAGTCAGACACGACTGAGTGACCTTCACTTTCACTTGCATGTTTTAAATTATATATAAATGGTATCACTCTGATATTGTTTGTCTAAAAGTGTTTATTTCATTCAGTATTATTTTTCTGAAATTTATGTATGTTGATAATGTGGCTAGATAATTTTCATTTTAAGTGTTATTTAGTATCCATTCATTATCTGAATGTGTCATATATTGGGAGAACACTTAGGTTGTCTATAATCTTTTACTATTTACAGTTGCTACAAATAGAAATTATTTTGTATGTTTTCTTGTACATATTGTAAGAGCTCTTGGCTTTGGTTTTCAAACTTCTTTTGACAGTGTGCCACAGTAAGACATTGTGATCTAGAATAAAGATGCACATATAATTGAAATAACAATTTCTCAGGAAGTGATACTTCTACTGCAAGTAACACACTCTTTGATATGTTCTGATATCTTTCACTTTATTCCATGTTATTAAAACAAACAAAAAAACTACTCATAGTTTGAAAAACACTGCTGGAGGGTATACTCAGGAGGGCAAAGATAGGCACATTTTCAACTTTACTGGGTATCCCAGATGTCTTTCCAAATAGTTTTATTTGTTTGCATTCCCACCAGGAGTGTACTCGAGTGCCTATTGCTTCTCATGCTCGCCACATTTGGTATTGTCAATTGTTTTTATTTTTGCCAGTCTGATGGGTATGAAATAGTATCTCATTGTTGGTTTAATTTGCTTGTTTGAGCAAGAGGTTCCAGCCAGTGCAGGAAAATCAGATAGAGTGTTATCTCAGAACTTTATTGGCTATTCTTATTTTGCATATTTTCCTTTGTGCATTTTTCCAATTTTTTTAAGAGTTACTGATTTTTTTTTTTTCAGCACTAATCTTTTCTTGGTAAATATGTATTGTAGTTATCTTCTTCCCCTAGTTGTCCACTCCCTTCCCAATTTTTTATCATTTCTTTTTGTTCATAGAGGTTTTGGATTTATGTCATTGTGCAGTTACTAGTGTTTTAAACTTTTGGAGTTTTGTTTAAGCAATTCTTCTTAACCCTGTGTTTGTAAATACTTCCCAGTAGTTTATTGTAGAAGTTACATAGTTTATTATTTTATTGATGTTTTTGTTTTACATTTAAGCCTTTAAGCTACCTGGAATTTATTTTCTTGTATAGTATGATGTATGGATCTACTTTCATTATTTTTGCATGCAGACAGTCAGTTACTCTGACTCCAGATCTTTAATCATCCATCCTTTTCCCACCTTTGTCTTTTGACACAGCAGGGTGTTTGTGAACTCTCAAGTAAGTTACATTGGTTTATTTGTCTGTCTTTTCAGTCAGTTCTACACTGTCATAAAGGATTGTAGCCTTATTGGTACTTGGTACTTGGTAGGGTGAGTGCCCCAGCCTCTTTTTTAAAATCTTCAGAAATTGTTTTGGCTGTTTTTAGCCCTTTGCATTTCCATTTAAGATTTAGAACCAGGTCTTCCCTGTTGGTCCAGAGGCTAAAGCTCTGCCCTCCCAATCCTAGGGACCCGGATTTGATCTGGTCAGAGAACTAGATCCTACATGCTACAACTAAGAGTTTGCATGCCACCACAACAAAAATCAAATGTGCCGCAACCAAGACCTGGTGCTGCCAGATAAATAAATAAATAGGGTTTATTTCCTAGGAAAAAGGGAATAGGTTGTTCTTGATAGGATTTATTAAGTTAAATATTTCAAAATAGACATTGCATATAAAAAGGTATTTAAAAATAAATAAAATTTAGAACAAATAATATTACTTATTTATATATAAATATGGACATGAGTTTCAGCAAACTCTGGGAGTTGGTGATGGACAGGGAGGCCTGGCATGCTGCAGTCCATGGGGTCGCAAAGAGTCAGACATGATTGAGCAACTGAACTGAACTGAAATAAAATTTAAAATAAATAAAGTTCAATTTTTCAAGTTCCATACCAAAAATGGGATTTTTATTTAAATTGCATTAATTAATTTATTTATTCATGATGCCTAAAACTGGAACTTGCCAAAATGTCTCTCAGAATAAACTGTGGTCTGTTCATACTTTGGAGTATTGCTCAGCAGTAAAAAGGAACAGTCTACTGAGATATATATATAGTAACATGGATGAATCTTAAAAACACTATTATAAGTGAAAGAAACCTTGCACAAAAGAGCATATACTGTATGATTCCATTTATTTTGATGTGCTAGAATAGGCAAAACTAAGGTAGGGTGAAACAAACAAGAATTGTGTCCTTATGGTGGGAAGTACAGGGAAGAAGTGATGGGAGGGTACAGGAGAGAACTATTTGTAGTGATGATATTAAATATCTTAGTAGGGGTTTGGGTTTCATAGTTGTATGGATTTTTCAAATTTATTGAATGATTTGTGCATTTTGCTATATGTAGATTTTATCTCAAAAGAAAAAAAAATATTGAACTCTAGCTAATGATACTTCTATTGAAGTATATAGTGGGATCATACTGTAGTTTACTTTGAAATGCATTTAAAAATACCCAATATGGGTTGATGAATGGGTAGGAAGGTGGATAGATACATATAGTAAAATATTAATAGTAGAATCTAGGTGGTAGATAGGTGAATGTTCACTATAAAATTCTTTCAACTTTGCTATATATTTTAAAGTTTTTAAAAATATATATTTGAAACTTCTAATATAATAATAATAAAAATATTGGACTCACACAACTCAGTAACATAATGGCAACCTGATTAAAAAATGGACAAAGGACTTGAGTAGACATCTTCCTAAAGAAGGCACACAAATGGCCAGTAAGTATATGAAGAGATGCTCAGCATCACTAATCATCAGGGAAATGCAAATAAAAACCACGATGAGATATTGCCTCATGCCTGTTAAGATGGCTGTTAGCAGAAAATAAAAAAATAGTAAGTATTGGCATGGATATGGAGAAATAGGAACCCTTCTATGTTGTTGGTAGGAATGTGAAATGATACAGCCCCTATGGAAAACAGTATGAAAGTCCTCCCCCAAAATTAAAGATACAATTACCATATGATCCAGTTCTTTCTATGGATGTTTATTCAAAAGAATTGACGTCAGGATCTCATGGAGGTATTGGCACCTCTGTGTTCACTGAAGCATTATTCATAGTAGTCAAGGTGTGGAAACAATCTAAATTTCCATTGACAGATGAATGTGTGTTAGTCACTCATTCGTGTCTGACTCTTTGTGACCCCATGGACTGTAGCCCACCAGGCTCCCCTGTCCATGGAATTCTCCAGGCAAGAACATTGGAGTGGGTTGCCATTCCCTTCTCCGGATGAATAGATAAAGAGAAAATGTGGTATGTATGTATGGAATATTTAGCTTTTTGTTTAAAAAAGGAAGAAAATGCTACCATATATGACAACATGGATGAACCTTGATGGCATTATGTTGAGTAACATATACGGGTCAAAAGGACAGGTACTGCACGATTTACTTACATGAAGTATCATATTCAAACTCTTATTCTACTCTGCATACAGTAGAATGGTGTTTGCCAGGGGCTGAGGTGTAGAAGTGGGGAGTTGCCATTAAAGAACATAAAGTTTCAGTCATCTTCAGTCAAGATGAATAGTTCTAGAATACAACGTTGTGTCTATAGTTAACAGTACTATATTGTACACTTAAAGTTGGTTGAGACGGTGGATCTCATATGTAAGTTTGTTGAGACGGTGGATCTCATATGTTGTGTCACTACCACAATTAAAAAAATTAAATGTTAGAAAAAAAGGCATCAGTAATATTTTTTCTTCTGCCAGCTATTTATAGTGGAAAGGAAGGTAAAAGACATTACCTTGTTTCTTGCTTATTTGGGGGCTCTTTAGAGAGGTTTTATTTAAGTCAGACTGAGTATACAACTAAGTAACATGTAGAGGCTCATGTAGATTTTCAGGGAGGCCTATTGTAATTGAGCCATTTATAGAAAATATATGCCAGGATAAATGTGAGCACTTAAACCTAATTTTCATTTAAACCTTCTAGGGGGTTCACAAATAAAGATAAAGATGGATTGTCTGTTTTAAAAAATAAAAGGAATGCCATTGATATGTTGAGATTGGGTGAATCAGAGACTAATAATTCCTTAAGGACTACCGTTTGTTTTAGTCATTAGCTTGAGGGCAAACCAGACCAAATTTTATTAACATTTTCCCCTTAGAGTGGGACAGTTTTTATTACTTTCCTTCCGGATGCTTTCATCAACATGACCTTGTGGTTAACAGTTCCATTTAGGGCATAATTCTCAGATATACAAGAAAAAATTTTCCACTTTTAGTAAGTGGAAATAAGCTGGTATTCTTCTAGATATTCCTCTTATATGTGGTGGTGGTGGTAGGGTTGGTGTTCCAAATATGAGTGATTATCTCCGACTTTCTAACTTGTCAGTGCCTTGTAACGGAAAGAGGGGCACAGGAATGGAAATGAATTTGAAATCTGTAACTTTTTTTGTCTTGGCAGGCTCTTCTTCTAAATGGTGCTATTTCATCTATGAAGCACCTTTGAGAATATTGCCTTAAAAGTAGGGATATGCTAATAAAGCAAAACAAAAAAATATTATATATAATTCAGACTAGTATGTGGTGGGGAGGTGTGAGTCATTAACTTTTTTAAAAGATTCATTGTAAGTTTTAATGGTTAATTAAAATATGATCCATGTTGAACAGTGAAGTATATTGATGGTATCAGTAATATTCTATACTTACTGATAACATACTAGGACATAAATGCTACTTTTTTGTACATCTAATTGTTTTCTGCATGGTGCAGTTAACAGACTCTGCCTGGTCTCAGCACATATGTTATTGTTTCAGGTCCTGTGGGAATGGCAGCTGCTGCTGCTGTGGCAACAGGAAAGAAACGGAAACGTCCTCATGTGTTTGAATCTAATCCATCTATCCGGAAGAGACAGCAAACACGTTTGCTTAGGTGAGGGCTTCCTTATTCATGTTGTTGCTGCTCCTCAAATACTTTATGGTATGGATGACAGAATATACCTTATTAGATTCATCAAGGGATGTGCTGTGCTGTGCTTAGTCGCTCAGTCATGTCTGACTTTGCGACCCCATGGACTGTAGCCCACCAGGCTCCTCTGTCCATGGGGATTCTCCAGGCAAGAACACTGGAGTGGGTTGCCATGCCCTCCTCCAGGGGATCTTCCCAACCTGGGATCAAACCCAGGTCTCTTGCATTGCAGGCGGATTCTTTACCATCTCAGCCACCGGGGAAGCCCAAGAATACTGGAGAGGATAGCCTACCCCTTCTCCAGGGAATCTTCCCGACCCAGAAATCAAACCCGGTTTCCTGCATTGCAGGCAGATTCTTCACCAGCTGAGCTACCAGGGAATCCCTTCATCAAGGGATACCAAGTTAAATTCTTTGATAACAGAATTACACTTTAAAGTACTTTTAACAAAAATAAATGAGACTAGAACTATGATTAACAGATGTATGTTGTTTAGTTGCTGGGTCATATTAGCCTCTTTTGTGACTCCGTAAACTTCAGCCCACCAGGCTCCTTAGTCCACGGGATTTCCTTAGGCAGGAATACTGGAGTAGGTTGCCAATTCCTTCTCTTGGGTATCTTCCTGAACCAGGAATCAAACCCACGTCTCCTGTATTGAAAGATGGATTCTTTACCACTGAGCCACCAGGGAAGCCCTAACTTCTCTGTATAGATGTATAGAATCATAGTATTTCATTCAGAGAAAATTTATCAATATATGCCAGCTATGTGCCAGGTATTGTTCTGGGCCTTGGGAACCTAACAGCTAACAAAATAAATTAAAGAGCTTACATTCTAATGGAGGGAATAAGAAAATAAATATATGATACATCAGATGATGAAAAGTGAAAAAAACAGAGCAAAATAAGGAAAATAGAAAGGTTAGAGGATTAGGAGGAAAATGGTAGTTTCTCTTTTTTTATGGAAATGATCTTTGTTAAGGCAACCTTTGAACAGAGACCTGAAGTAATTGTAAGGGAAACCATGTTGATATCTACAGGAAGAACTTTTGGGGCTGAGGGCTAGTAAAAGCAAAGGTTCTGAAGTGGGAAGGCATGTCTTAGACATGTTTGAGGAACAACTAGAGAAAGAAGGAGAAGAGGTGTGCTCTTAATAGTAGTGGAAAGCCACACCATGGCATCTTCTGGTCCAATCTAAGGGCTTTGACTCTTACTCTAAGTGACATGAAGTCAATGAAGACTTTTGATTAAAACAATGATGTAATCTGACTTATGTTTTTAAAGTATCACTCAGACTACTGTGTTAAGAATAGACTCTGAGGGTACAGGAATGAAAGCAAGGCTGAAGATATAAGCACATAGGCAGCATTCGAAGCAGACTAGGGAGTGAGTGTCAGAGAAGGCAATGGCAGCCCGCTCCAGTACTCTTGCCTGGAGAATCCCATGGACGGAGCAGCCTGGTGGGCTGCGGTCCATGGGGTCGCTAAGAGTCGGACACGACTGAGCGACTTCACTTTCACTTTTCACTTTCATGCATTGGAGAAGGAAATGGCACCCCACTCCAGTACTCTTGCCTGGAGAATCCCAGGGATAGGGGAGCTTGGTGGGCTGCCGTCTATGGGGTCGCACAGAGTCAGACACAGCTGAAGTGACTTAGCAGCAGTAGCAGGGAATGAGTGTGGACTGAAGCACTTTACCCCTTAGGGATTAAAGAAAGGAAAGGAATTATCAAAGAGTCTAAGAAGTGACCAGTGAGTCAGGAGGAAACCAGGAGAATGGTGTCCTGGAAACCAAGTACAGAAATTGTTCCAAGAAGGAGGACTTGTGATCAGCACTATCGATGGTGCTGACAGGTTGACTAAGATGCAAATTGACCATTAGATTTAGCAACGTGGAGGTCATGATTGAACTTGATAAAGTGTTTTCAGAGGAGCAGTAAGGATGAAAAGATTGAAGGGTCTTCAAGAGAGAATGGGAATTATCTATGGTGAAACAGATCACCAGCCCATGTTGGATGCATGAGACAAGTGCTCTGGCCTGGTGCACTGGGAAGACCCAGAGGGATCGGGTAGAGAGGGAGGTGGGAGGGGGGGGTCGGGATGGGGAATACATGTAAATCCATGGCTGATTCATGTCAATATATAAAAAAACCACTACAATATTGTAAAGTAATTAGCCTCCAACTAATAAAAATAAAGGAAAAAAAAAGAAGAAAATAAGAACAATATTTTAAAAAAAAGAGAATGGGAAGAGAGGAATTGGAGACAGTGAATGTATTTTCTTATCATTCCTTCAAGGAATGCCACTGGATTTCTTGTTTGGTATGTGGTCCTTTACTTGGCTTCCCTGGTGGCTCAGATGGTAAAGCGTCTGCCTGCAATGTGGGAGACCTGCGTTTGATCCCTGGGTTGGGAAGATCCCCTGGAGAAGGAAATGGCAATCCACTGCAGTTCTCTCGCCTGGAATATCCCATGGATGGAGGAGCCTGGCAGGCTACAGTCCATGTGGTCACAAAGAGTCGGACACGACTGAGTAACTTCACTTCCACTTCTTCCACTTGTTTTTATTTCTTCTGAAGAGTTTGTAGGTTGTAAAGAAAGATTATTGCACATCTGTGGTACATGGAGGACTTCATATTTTGACAGGCTGACCAACATGCATTCATGTATAATAAAAAATTTAGTCTATAAAATGTTTCAGAAGTCTCTTCTTATAGTATTTTATATATCCAAATTGTTAAGATGTTTATTGGAATGTTGAATCCAAATGGAGTACCAGCACTTGTAAATGATATGTGGACAAAAGTTAGAAAATATAGTCTATATTAAGAACATAAGATTATAAGAAACTGAAGGGAAAATCCAGAAAATACTTAATGGTAGTTTTCAGCACAGAGATTATATACCACTAGATAGGCAAAAAAATTTCCTTTCCTTTAATGATAAATCTTACTATCTTTAATGATAGTACAGGCAGGAGGAATTGAATATATTATTTATCGAGCCATCTTTTCTAAAAGGGGCATAGACACAGTGGTTTTGGAGAAAGATGGAAAACTTTCTTGTGATTTGTTGGCTTTGCTTCATTTGAATTGGCATGTCCCTTGACAGGGTAGACTATGTTTCCAGAAGAATTATGGGATGTAGAACTTTAAAATAATCTCCCATAATTTCCAGAAGGAAAGGACAATGTTTCTGTTTCATCCAGAAACAGATGGATTTGAAAAAGCTCTTTTACTCCATCCTCATTTGTAAAATACTTCAGGACTAAGAATTATTGTTTATATCATAATGAAAATCTGGAAATGACAACATGACAACATTTTTGAAGTACTATATCGGTAAGACATAAACAGGCTTCCCAGGTGGCTTAGTGGTAAAGAATCAGCCTGCTAATGCAGGAGATGCAAGAGATGCAGTTTCTATTCCTGGGTCAGGGAGATTGCCTGAAGGAGGAAATGGCACCCCACTCCAGTTTTCTTGCTGAGAGAATCCCATGGACTGAGGAGCCTGGCAGGCTATAAGTCCATAGGGTCGCAAAGAGTCAGACGTGACTGAGCATTGGAGCAAGACATAAACAGTGATCATATCAGTCAAAGAAATCAGAAACACTTCATTTCAGGCCCCTTCAGTAAGCATGGAGATGATATGGTAAAGTCTATAGGAGGACATCTCAGCATTAATCTTTATTATTATAAGCAGCACACTTTTGGTGCTGAGATCAGGAAGTATGATACACTCTGTATTCAACGTTGTGTCATGGCTGTGTCCTGACGTAAACCTGGGGTAGACTCTTATGTCAGTGAGCTAGTCACGGGTCTTTAGGACAAAGGGATGTACATATTTCTGCTGAACAGGATATTAAACCTCACACACACCCTTTTCACAATTCAGGTAAAAGAAGACATACCTAATTAGAATAAATTGTCTCAAGTCAAAGGAAATCTTTCTCATGTAATTTTTGTCTGTGTCACGTAATTTCTGTCTTTTTGTTCTCTGATTCAGGAAACTCCGAGCCACACTAGATGAATATACTACTCGAGTAGGACAACAAGCTATTGTCCTTTGTATCTCTCCCTCCAAACCCAACCCTGTCTTTAAAGTGTTCGGTGCAGCTCCTTTGGAGAATGTGGTAAGAAAACTGTGTTTGTTCCCTGACACCCTTTGCTTTCTGTGAGTTGTTGTTCGCATTCTTTTGATCCTTTGTCTAGCACAATAGTTATTTTATCTTCCCTTCATCCAGGGGTGGGAATTCGGACTGGTTTTCAAACTCCTTTATGCAGATCATAGTAAAATGGATCATTTCTGTTTCTCCTTTTCATAACAAGCTATTTTACCTCATCAGATGCAATGGAAAAAAATGATGTTGAATTCCTTAAGAAACCAATGCAAGATTTTATAAGAAAATTGCTGAAACAAAATGCTATTTTCTCAAGATGTGAACTTCCTAAGGCAAACCTGGGAGCATTTTACTGATCACTGATATCTGAATTGCATATTTTAAATCATTTTTATTTCTTCAAATAATTGATTTAATCCTTCAATGTTGAAATATAGTTGAATATTTTGATTATATCCCTATCTATAGCTAACTTTATAAAAATAGTGTTTCACTCTTGGATAATTTTACTATGTGAACTGTTCTTTCTTTGGATGAAGTAACTTTGAACCATTAGTAGAATAATGATCTGTCCAGAATTAAATTGCATTTTATTTTTACTAGGATAAAATTTCTGAGCTTAAAATGAATTTATTAGATTTTCTCCCATATTAAGCATAGATACTTCACATGTTCAGAATTAGTAATCAGTTGAGGTTTTGTTTATTGTATTTTTTTTCCCCACACACAGATGTTGTCATTCTTTCTTAACATTTTTGAGTTTGTTTTGAGTTTTTCCTCAGATTCCTAAGTCCCTAGAATAGGATGCGTATTAAGACCTTTCCTGAGAAGAGTGTGATAGATGGCTTTCTAGTTCAAAATGATACCTGACTAACAAAGTAATGGAAGTGAGACCAGTTAATTTTGTTATAAACTATAATATAAATATTATATTTATATTATTGTTAAAGATTTTATTTTAGATTGGAGCAGAAACAATCCAAATCAAAACCCAGTTCTGTTCAATTTATATGACATACTTACAGTGACTCACAAGTGTTCAAAGTAGCTGCAAATGATACCATCAAGAAAGTGGGAAAACAATCTACAGAATGGGAAAGAAAAATATATTGGCAAAACATATCTGATACAAATTTGTACCCAGAATATATAAGTAACCCTTATAACTCAGCAGTGACAAGACAGTTAACCCAGGAATGCCCTGGTTTTCAGTGGAGGGGACTTAATGCTTCTACTGCAGCAGGCACAGGTTCAATCTCTGGTCAGGGAATGAAGACCCGGCAAGCCGCACAACGTGGCCAAAAAAAAAAAGACGATTAACAGAATTTAAAATGGCAAAGAGTCTGAATAAATATTTTTCCAAAGAAAATATAGAAATGACCAGCAAACACATGAGCACTTGATAAATAACCATTAATCATTAGGGAAATGCAAATCAGAACTACAAAGAGATACCTCATGCCCACTACAATGAATATAATTTAAAAGATGGACAATAATAAATGTTGATGGGGATGTGGAGAAATTGGAACCCCATACATTGCAGTTAGAGATGTAAAATGATGCAGCTGATTTGGAAAACAATTTGGTAATTTCTCAAAATATCAAAAGAACATATGACTATACATGACTAGTGACCCAACAATTCTATATGACCCAACAATTCTACTCCTACATTTATCCAAGAGAACTGAGAATAAAGCTTATACACACAATGTTCATAGCAACAAAACTTATATAAATAAAAACAAATGCACAATGTTCATAGTAGCATTGTTCATAATAGCCACAAAGTGGAAATAACTCAAATGTTCATCTGCTGATGAATGGATTAAAAAAGTTGTATTATCCATTCTGTGTAGTATTACTCAGCAGTGAAAAGGAGTGAAGTACTTATAAATGTTACAACATGGACAAACCTTGAAAGCATTGTGCTGAGTGAAAGAATCCATTCATAAAAGGCCACATATTGTATGATTTCACTTATGGGCAGTATCTGGAGTAGTCAAATCTGTAGAGACAGAAAGTAGGTTAGTGGTTGCCAGATTTGAAAGGTAGGGATGGAGGAATGGAAAGTGACAGCTAGTGGGATTGGAGTTTCTTTCAGGGAAGATAGATTATGATGATGCTTACGTGACCCTACAGATATTTAAAAGAGTAAATTGTACACTTCAAATGGGTGAATTGTATGGTATGTATGATAGACTGAATAATGAATGGCCCCCAAAGATAGACAGATCCAAATCTTTATATGACATAAAGGATTTTGCAGGTGTGGTTAAGTTAAAGATTTTTGAGATGGGGACATCACTCTGGATTATCCAGGTAGGCCCTAAATCTAGTCACAGTGTCTTTATGTAAGAGGGAGCCAAAAGGAGATTGATATAGAAGGTGGAGATGTGTCAGCGGAAGCAAGAGGTTGGGTGCAAGGAACGGGTCAGAAGCAAAGCAGTATGTGTTCAACAGCAGCTAGGCAGGATGAGAAAATGGATTCTCCCCTAGAGCTTCCAGAACATCCAGCCCTGCCAACAACTTGGGCCTATGAAACTAAGAGAATGAATTTCTATTGATAGAAGCCACCAAGTTTGTAATACTTTGTGGCAACCATAGGAAGCTAATATGTATGGCATATGAATTATATTTCAATAAAGCTGTTAAAATTTTAAAAGCAAAACAATAAGCAAAGCAAGTGTAAGACAAATCCCTACAAAAATAAATCATGAATCACAGCATTAATATGAAGTGAAGTGAAGTGAAGTCGCTCAGTCATGTCCGACTCTTTGCAACCCCATGGATTGTAGCCTACCAGCCTCCTCTGTCCATGGAATTCTCCAGGCAAGAATACTGGAGTGGGTTGCCATTTCCTTCTCCAGGGGATCTTCCCAGCCCAGGGATCGAACCTGGGTCTCCCACATTGGAGGCAGACGCTTTAACCTCTGAGCCACCAGGGAAGCATTAATATGAGACAAAGCCAAGTTCTCAAGACAAATGAATATTAACTGAGGACCATAGGTCTTTGAGTATTGATAAGCAGTATAAATTTATAATGAACCTTTTATGTCTCAACATTAAAGAATATAGATCAAAAATTAGAAATGGGATTAAAAAAAATAGAAACCACAGTGGTAGTAGGAGTCTGCAATATTTTTGTCACTCAAGGAAGAAAAATATAAATAAGAATATAGAGATCTGAAGAGTAGAATTAATAAGGTTAATATAAAAGGTAGATATATTAACATTGATACCATACTAAGGGAAAATATACCATATTTGAAGAATTACATGAATGGATTATAAGAATTGACCATGTGTTTTTATTAGGTCCCAAAGAAAATCTTAATAAATTGTAAAAGGTAGAAAATTACACAGGTCATATTTTTGATTAAAGAATAGAAAATTTAGAAATTAATATAAAAAAGATTGACAAATTTTCAGCCACATGGAAATTTAAAAATACTTTTTATTGTAGTTGTTTTACAATGCTTGGTTAGTTTCTGCTATGCAGCAAAGCGAATCACTTATATGTATACAAAAACACTTGAGAGAACAACTTAATCTGCAAACTATTTTAAAACAAGTTTTAAATAGCCTTAAAAATTATGATTTAAACTGATGCTTAAAAGGATGTTTATTGCCTTGATTTTTTTTTCTATATATATAAGAAAGAAAGAAAAGAAATTTCATCCGAGAAAGATATACAGTAAGTAAACATGTGGAAGAAATTAATGATTTTGTAAACAGAAAGAGAATTGTTACATTCAAGAAATGGTACTATGAAAAATCTAATGAAATAGATAAACTAGCATACTAATTGAGAAAAAGGATGAGAAAACAAATATACAGTCTTAGAAGTGAGATGAATTATAGTTGCAGATAAAAAATAGATTGAACATTGTAAGGAAATTCTATGCATTAATTCTATTCTTTTAAATTAAAAACCTCAACCAAGTGGATAATTTAATAAGAAAATAACCAAAATATATCCAAACCAGTAAGACAATAAACACAAAATTGAAAAAGTAATTAAACCATATCTCTCAAATGGATACTATACTCCTGATTATTTCGAGTGACTTCCGTTAAACCTTCAAAGTATAGAATATTCCTTAATCTTATATATATATATATATATACTCGTATACAGGGTGGTATTAAAGAATCAGAGCTCATATTCACTGTAATCAGTTATACAGTGTATTCTGCATAATCTCATGTTAGTAACAGTAAAAGAAATTATTTGGATTTTATAATAATGTCTAACATTTACTGAATGCTTTGTTCTAGGTTATAAGTTATAAGCACTTTTCATGTATTATCTCATTAAATAATATTAAAACTCTGGTATTTGCATTTTGTCCTCCTGCCTGAAGCCATCATTAACCTTTCTTGCTCTTTTTTCTGGAGGCTGCTGGGAACTCTGGAAGATTAAAATTCCATAGGGCTGTTCATCTTTGGAATATGGATTTCAGACTCAAGATTATCAGTTTTTTACAAATTTGTCAAAGGAGAATTGAAAAATTTACTGGGCCCTCTAATAGGTGGTGTTGAAGCTTTTCTTATGTTTTCCAGCTTTTCATTTATTTCTCCATATTGTGTTCTGCCCATATTACTTCCTTGCCCACACTTGGAATGTGAGTTTTAGACAGGTTAATTGAATCATGCACATAGATTGGTGTTAATGTACATAGCTAAAAACTTTGCTTTGGTGAAAACTGTGTTTAAGCTTTGATTTTGTGAATGATTTCTCACACTTATTTTTCCTTTATGTGGCTCAGTGTCCTCATGTGTGAAATAAAGATAATAGCAACCTCACTGGGGAGAAATAGAAATTAAAGTTTATTATCTTTCTCCTATATGTAGTCTTTATGAAGAACTGGCATGAAAGGAATTGAAATGAGCTTTATAGAAATAGGCCTAGGAATCACAGTCACAGAAGCAAGATGTAGCTCAGGGGTTGTCACAGCTTCCTTGAAAACATCCTTCTACCTTCATTTAATTCCACCTTCCCAGTAGATTAGTGGACTCTGGAGTTGGTCATGATTTCTTGTTCTAAGTCATTCACTTATTTAGGTAAGTTTTTTAAAGGTGGCTTCAGGTTACTTGAAATGTGGAAGCATATTTAAAAAGTAATAAAGTAAGGGACTTCCCTGACGGTCCAGTGGTTAAGAATCTGAGCTCCCAATGCAGAAGGCGTGGGTTAGATCCTTGGCTGGGGAACTAAGATCCCATATGCCACATGACACAGGCAATAATAATAATATAAAAAAGTAATAAAGTAAAACCCTGTTGCTTGTTTATTAAGTTATACAACAAATGGCTAAGACTGTTAGATATAAAGTATGAGGTAAGAATTCCATCCAGGTCTTTTGAGGTTTCAGGGTTCAAAACAAAGGATCCAAGGGGGTTGGGGGAAAAATCTGGACTGAGGCAGGAGAGGAAAGAGGCTGACATTGGGCCTGGAGAGAGAAGAGGACGAAGCCAGCAGATTCAACAGCCTGGGGCTGGCTCTGTGCCAGGTGTGTTTCAGGATCCCTGATCTGAAGGCAGTCCTGTGCTTGGGCATCTCTTGGTTGTCTTTGTCAGATGACAGTGTGTTTTTAATCACAGAGGAGCTCATAGGTAAAAAATACTTTTAAAAATCTTTTTGGAGACCTTCCTGAAGACTTTTCTTTTATCCAGGAAAGCAAGTATACAGAAGGATTTTGATATTTTATCTGGGGTTATTTTTGCAGCCTCACTAAAGGCTCATTGACCTTATGGTTGTAGCAACCAATTCCTAAATCATCAACAAGCTCATTCTGTGCCCAGAACTCTAAAGTCTCCTATAAATACCCTAAACACTTTGTTGCTGGTAATTATGAGAATGTTTGTTAATGTATTATCTGTACATGTCTGAATATGTGAAACGTTTCATAATGTATGTGGAAAAAATAAACGGTCTGGTTCCTGGGCTCGGTGATGTCATAACACTAGTTGTGTGCGACATAGAACAACATAAGTGACACGATTATTTGAGTCTGTTGGCATTTAAAAGAGTAAAAGAAATAGGGCAAGAACACTTGGGAAGTTTTCTCAGAGAAAGTGGGAATTGAGTTGGGTCTTGAATAATGTATAGTATTTGAATTAGAAACAAAGACCCAGAGATAGGAAGTGTGTTAGTTGCTCAGTCGTGTCCAACTCTTTGTGACCCCGTGTACTGAAACATGCCAGGCTCCTCTGTCCGTGGGAATTCTCCAGGCAAGAATACTTCCTTCTCCACAGAGATAGAAAAGAACTTGCTGTGTGCAAAAGTTAGTGAGGAGGCTGGCCGGCTAAAGAGGAAGGATGGTGAGCAAAGTTACCTAGTAGGACGCTGGCTTTTATACATGGGAAACTCAAGAGGGTGCTTATTCACATAATCTACAGGGCTGAGCATGCACAGCTGTAGTTGGGTGGCCTTGGCCAAGAGTATTGGGAAAGCAAGGAATGATCAGAATGGTTGAAATGCAATCCTGTAAGAAGTGGGGCACTGTAGGACTATTTTTGAGAAAAAAGAGAAACGATCAGAAGTGACTGAACTTATAGGCTTTGGAGCTACTTAAAAATTAATTTGACTTTCTGCTATATTCCTATATGGTTTGGGAATGTTACTTAAGCCTGAGTTTTCTTATCTGCAAAATGGATATAATGATAGTTTCTTTATAAAACTTTGTGACAATTAACTGAATAATATTTGCAGTGCTTGACACATAGCGAGTATTCAATAAATGGAATTTGATTATGTCAATCTTTCAGAAATTTTAAATGGCAGCAGTATAGAGAATGAATTGGAGGAGGAGAGTGTGGTAGGCAGACCAACTGAATTTGTTTTTAAGTGGTTTTTAATTTGAATTGTGAAACCAGTTAGTTGGCAGTGACATGTTGGTATGAAATGACAAAGGCTTTACCTGTGGATTTTGGAATAGAAAGTGGAAGTTTCTGAAACAAACCTATATTTCATCATATCTGTGATACCATGAGTTATAGGATGCACCATTATTTATGTGCCACAAAGAAAGAAAAAACACTGATAAACTTTGACACAGTGCTTATATCACTTAGAATTTTTGTTTTATACTTATTGAAAGAGCTTTTTCAGGCTTACTTAGAGACAGCTTTTGATCATACTGCTTTTGTAAATATGTAAAAAGGAAAATGTAAGTGAAACAAATTTCCTATTTCTGAAATTGTTTTTTAGCTATTCCTAAAACTTTGTCACATTCAGAGTCCAATTCCGAATTACTTCCTGTTTTAGAGTCATCATTGTCTGCATGGTTGCATGTAATATATTGTCTTCCCTACCATCAGGAGCATGGGTAATGCTGCATTTCTGTAAAAAGAGCTCTGCTATTGTCTCTGAGACTTTTTCTCAGCTGTGACAAGTTTGATGCTGGTGCTTTTTGGTCTTACCAGAAAGATCACTGGGGAAGTTATCAGACAACAGCCAAGGTTCACATTCCTTTCTGAAATGGTGCTAAGTGGTTTGCTGATTGAAAAGGCCTGGGGGTTGTAGTTGTGCCTCTAGGGATAACAACCATGTTCACATATGTGCAGGCCATGACTGCTATGCCCCATGCCACTTTGTCTATAGCAATTTTAAGAAGTATCCGAGTTTCAGAGGAGTGGTAAATGGTGGGGGGTGGGGAAGGGATTATCTCAGGATTTATAAATTAGGTAGAATTGAAATGCTAGCTTTATAACTCTGGGTAAGTTAGTTAACTTTACTAAGCAAACTTAGAAATACTGTGGTCACAACCTGAAGTTGTAAATTACTCTTAAGGATGTTCTCCCAGAATTTTTTTTTTTTTAAATCAAGATATAATGGATAAGTTTAGCAAAATGCCTGGATCTGAATTTCTGGAATTCTACTGACCCATAAAATGGCTGAAATTGTTTAAACTAGCTATTAATGTAATAATAGTAATAAGCTAATGATTTTTTTTCTTTGAATGCCAGATGCTTCTGCATAATGGAAGTTTTTTATACTATTTTCATTTACTCTTACTATGGGCATGTATACTGATATAATGGTTTAACCTGATACATAAAGTTCAAAGACTATAACCTATGCTTACTCAGTTTTTCTGTAGGTTGGTAGTGTAAAAACTCTACTTATGATGTAGAAACCTAGAAATCAGAAAATATATATCCTTAAAGATGTCATGGCAACACAGTAAATACATTGGCAATAATTTTTGAAACTTTCTCTTTAGAAACCAGGATAAAACTGAATTTCTAGAGTAATAATGATTTTATAACTTTGTACTATTTTTTTCTTTCATCACCTTTATTGTTGATCTGTTGGAAGTTTCTATAAATGTTGTACATCATAGCCAATAATTTTTACTTTTCCATATGTTTGAGGTGGAGTATGGGGATTTTTCTCTTCTAATCTTTATAATGAGATATTTATAAGGAAGTATATGGTGACTGAGAGTTCAGTCCAGGACTATAACATTGTTATAACTTCTGGGTAAACCTCATATTCTCTTACCTTTTTTTCTATGATGATGGCCTGAGCCCTGAAAGCAAGTTAATTTTCTATCCCATCTTGTTACATTTTTATAACTCCATGGCTTCCCTTATTATCCCTAAAGTATCCTCATCCCCCCTGGTGTATTTCTTGTAACTAAGTGAACCCATTATTGGTAGTGGTAGAATCTAGTGTATTCTCTGCATTCTATAGAATAATGTGTACATGTGCAACTTGCTGCTGTTAAGTTCTGTTTTTTGAGAGACTTTTACTGATAGTGGAAGGAATGGAGTCAGAGCAACAGGTTCTGGTTCAGACATGGCCTTGTCAGAGTTACAGAGGCCTCATGGGTTTAAAGTTCATCTCTATCACCAGGGAGTCCCTGACGGAAAGGAAGAGTACTTGACAGTGGTGCTGTCTCTGGCCCCCGGGCCTTGCTGATAGTGGCGCCTGTGACACCCAGTATACACTTCTTGTTTTTTTTTCTCTGATGCCTTTTAGTTCAGCCTCTTGTACAGTTGATCTCCTGTTGGTAGTCTAGGTTTTTAGGAAAAGAGCAGCATAGGAAAGATTCAAAGAGGGTGCTTAGAGTTTTAGAGACATAAATCCTCAGTGATCTTGGAAATGATTTTGGTAATTAACTGCCGCAGCTAGGTTTTATCAGATGGCCTGGGAAATGCAGAATGTGAATACCATTCCTGTTAGATCTGGAACAGGTAATGGGGCCAGCATTTACTGAGGAAATGTGATTTTAACTGAGGAGCTGTGTTTCTAGAAAACTCTTTCCTCTGGCTTCTTTCTCCCATTGTTACCTGTAATTTCATCATCTTTCCATTTAATTCTGTACGATTTGATGTCTTTGGGGCCAGCGGGTATTTTTACTAGTTGTAGACATGTTTGTTCTTAGGGCTCTGCAGTGGCTGAGGGAGTCCAGCCCTGCCCACTCTCTGGTTGCTTGGCACCAACCCTCCCTGGTTGTTGGGCATCTTGTTTACTTCTGCCCTAATTCCCTGCAGGTGCGTAAGTACAAGAGCATGATCCTGGAAGACCTGGAGTCCGCCCTGGCAGAGCACGCCCCTGCGCCACAGGAGGTTAATTCAGAGCTGCCGCCTCTCACTATCGATGGAATTCCAGTCTCTGTGGACAAAATGACCCAGGTAAGGGGCGGGGAGTGAGGAGGAGAGACAGGTGGCACAGGTTTGGGCGGGCCTCACATCACTTTTTTTAGTTTTGTCCTCAGTGATCCACCATCAGAGTAAGATGCAGGCTGGAGTCTGATAGTGAAACAGTAGCAGTCTTGGAAAAGAAAATGTAGGCCAGAAGAATGCCCCCAGCAGAGGGCATGGATATGGTCTTCTCCTGTTGGCAGTTTTTTCCTTTCAGTTGGGCCCTTGGGTTAAAGAAACTTTTAACTGGAATTGGTTTGGACAGGAGACTGTCAGAACTTTGATGAATCACAATCAGATGGGGCAAGAGACCTGTAGTCTCTTTTGAGCTGAACTGTTCCTCTTTCCATATAAATTCTGAATTCCACCACACTGGGAGAGTGGTACCACAGGGGCCTCCCCTCTCCAGGAAATAAGAATGGAAAACTCCAGACGGACTCCCTCCTGGGTCTTTGCTTCCCTGCTCTCCCTTTGAGAGGAAAAGTCAAAATGTGCTAATCACGGTAAATCAACATAACCTCAGGGGTTTTGCTGAGGTGGCTCCTTTTGTTTTTTTAGCTCTAAAAGTGATAGCTTGATCCAGATCAAATGCCTTTTTTTATAACATATCTTCCTACCGTTTTTCTTTATTAATACTTATAGCTTTAAATCCAGTGTGAGTTTTCTTTTCTTATCTTTGTTTTTTTGTTTGTTTGTTTGTTTGGCCGTGGCACATGGCATGCAGGATCTTAGTTCCCTGACCAGGTATTGAACCTGCATCCGCTGCAGCGAAAGCACAGACTCTTAATCACTGGACTGCCAGGAAAGTCCCTTCTTTATCATGTTCAGACTTCAGCAGCATTTATCATACTCCTTCCTTCTCAGAACTTCTTCTCTCAGTTTCTGTACCCCACACTCTCCTGAATATCCTCCTGCCATTCTGCATGCTCCTTCTCAGCTCTTCTGCTGGCTCCTCTTCCTCTTCTCACTTGACCAGTATTGGTGTGTCCCAGGGCTCTAGCTGTAGTTTTTCTCCAAGTAATCTCATCCTGTCCGATGGGCTTTATATCCCATCTGTATGCAGTCTATACCCCAGCTTATATCACTAGTAGATTTCCAGTACCAGACAGGCCCAAAACAGAACTTTGATTGCCTCCACTCCCCGCTCCAAATCTGTTCCTCCCCTAGTACCCTCACTCACATCAGCTAACAGCTGCATAGTCCCTCTGGTTGCTCAAGTCCCCGCATAGGAGTAATCCTTGGTTTCCCTGTTTTGCCCTCACTACCCAACAACCACATTTAGTTCTTCAGCAAGTCATGTCATTTCACCTCTGAACATATTCTGAATCTGACCATTCATCTTGGTCCCCTTCACCACCCTTGCCCAAACCTTTAGCTTCTCTTGCATGGACTCTTTCCATTGATCAGTTCTGTTGATCTTTCTGTTGCAGTCCATGTGCTACAGAGCCACCAGAGATTGTTTAAAAAACTTAAATCAGGTAATATCACTCTTGTGTCAGCCCTTTAATGGCTTTCTACTATTCCTCGAATCAAATTCAGACACTCCAAGGCTTCTGAGGCCCTATATAACCAGGCCTCTGCCTCATTTCTCATTCTCCCCCTTGGTCACTGTGTTCTGGCCATGCTCGCCCTCCTTCTTTCTGTCAAACATGCCAAACTCTTTCTTTCACTTTTGCTATTTCACCTGCCTGAAACATTGTTCTCCCAGACTGTTGCGTGACTGACCTTACCTTATTCAAAGTCTAGCTCAGATATCACCTCCTGAGACAAGCCTTTCTTGATTATCCCATCTAATGAAGCTTTCTTTTCACCACCAAGTCACAGACTAATACAGCCCCATTTTACTGTCTTTACAAGACTTCACTACCTGAAATTATCTTATTTGTTAAATTTATACTTGTGTGTGGTCTGTTTCTTCAGCTAGAATTGAGAGCAGGGGCTTAGTTTCTTTCCATTCCTCACCACGGTCCAGTATAGCTGCCTGGCGTCAGATAATACCTGTATTCTAAATATGGTTGACCCTGTGTATCTGTGATTTCTGCCTCTGTGGATTCAACTGGGAAAAAAATTGCAGAAAGTTCCAAAAAGCAAAATTTGAATTTGCAGCACTGGCCCAGTTTCCATAGCATGTACGTTGTATTAGGTATTGCAGGTAATACAGAGAGATTCAAAGTGTACAGCGGGATGTGTGTAGGTTGTGTGCAGATCCTGTGCCAGTTTACGTAAGGGACTGGAGCATCCTCTAGTTTTGGCTGTCTGTGGTGGGCTTCTGCAGCCAATGCCCCGAAGATGCCAAGGGACTGCTATAGTAATAGTATCTGTTCAGTAGATGACCTGAAGGTCAGAACAGAAATGAGTCCAGTGTCACGGGTAACTGGATCGTGAGGCTCCCGAGGAGTCATTCATGCAGTGCAGCCATTGATGCTGCAGCTCAAGGGGTGGTGCCTTTTTTTTCCCCCTAAGTTTTAACCGGTTTAAACTAGCAACTTGGTCTGAAGTAATGCAGTATTTTATAAATATAAAGCTAAACTGTAATCTTTTGATTGTTGGATTCGTAGATCTTTCTGTGGACACTTGAAGCATCTCTAGATAATGGTTCAAAAAGGAAAACATTACCCAAACTTTTTTTCCTGTCACTTCATACCTTCTATTATTAGTAATACGTTGGGCTATTCTGACTGGTTAAGGAAAACATAAGGTGAATTTTATCTCATTAATGTAAAGAATCTACTCTATCTCAGATATAAAGTACATCTAAAGCTGACTAAACTTCTGATTAAGAGGCTTACTTAATCAGAAGTGAGGAGTAATCATTAAGAAGAAGGAATGTACCATGTTTAAGAAACTCTTCTTCTGCCATGGGAGTGTTTTGCTTCTTTGTCACATTTGGTATGTTCAGTTGAAATAATCTGAGGTTTTTATTATATTAAATCATGGCTACTGATAATTATGAAAGTTTGCTGATGATCATAGAAGTCAGAGCAAATAGTTTAATTATCATGTTGGGGGTAAAACATTTGAAACTGTTTTTTCATTTTTGTGAAATATGCACTCAGTATAACTTGGTGCAGTGGTGCATCCAAGGAAAGCTGGTACCAAGTCATGAATCAGTCTCAGAGGTGCTTTGTTGGAAGCAATATCTTCTTTATGGTTGTACATTCCCTCCTTACCCTTCTCACCACAGATGACGAGTGAAAAATAACACGTGCAAACAAAACAGATGGTGAGGAGGAATGAGCAGAATGATGAAAAACCCAGCTCCCAGCTGAATGGGAATTTCTGAGTATTCCAATCCTGGGGGTGGCCCCCCACATTTTTTTTTTTTTAAGTTATATTTAATTTGGTTTCCTCAAATAATTTCTTAATGTGAGACAGATACCTTCCTTTTAAAAAAATTTTAACCTATTGATCCTAAAACTATTAAGGGTAGTAAAAGCAGAGTTTAATTTCAAACCAAACCTAGATAGGCAAGGTGATGGGAATATAAAGTATCAGCAATAGAATGTACATTGGTAAAATTTTTCCAGAAGACAAGTTGGCAAAATTTTCAATGTGCATGTCATGCCCTCCAAGTAACCAAAGATATATGCTCATGCCATTGTTTACAAAAGGAAAAGCTGAGAATAATGTGACTGAATAAATTATAGTAGTGGTGTTTACCTGGAAAGAAGAGCAGCTTAGCCCAGAAGAGACTAGAAGTGAATATGCAGTAAAATATTAGATATTAGAAATGATGATTATCTCTCTATCATCGTAGAATAATACTGTGGTATATTAAATTAAAAACTGATTATAAAATAGCCTTTCTTATATACTGTATAATTTTGAGGAGTTTAGGGCTTTATTTCTGTTTGTTTGTTTCTACTAGAGGGGCTAGATTTTTCCATTCAGGGAATACAGAATTGAGTTAGTTGATCTCATTTGTTTAAAACATGCGCACAAAACTTGCCTGTGCGCACGCGTGTGTCTGTGTGTGTGTGTGTGTGTGTGTGTGAGAGAGAAATTTTAAAGGGGTATACACCAATATTAGCAGTGATTATCACTGTGTGGTGGCATTATGGGTGATTTTCATTCTTTGTCTAAAGCGTGAATTACTTTTATAACCATAGAAGCAAGTTTGATGATGTTCCTGCTTTGTTTTGTCCAACAATTTTTTTTTTTTTTTTTAAGTGTTCTGGTGAAGATGTCAATTGTTTTTTGTTTTTGTTTTTTAAATTCTCCCCTGTAGCTACTGTGTGTTGGAAGGCACAATACTAATTCTTTACAGGAGTATCTCATTTAATCCTTGCTGTCCAGTGTGAGAGTGTGTGTATGTATGTATATAATTTCTATTTTATAATCAGGGAAGAAGAGCTCAGATATGATATGTAACCATAAAGGACAAAGTGGATACCAGTTTTGGATACCAAATTAAGTTTAAGTGTATACCAATTCTAGGGACCATGATTTCCTTGAAGTGATAAAATTCCAGATTTGTAAAAGTGTGCTAGGATAGAGATGGACTTGGGTTAACCAGACAGCTTGACTAATCATCTTCTCTGCACTGAATGCTGTGGAGATGACTACTTTACAAATATAATTCCACATACAACCTAAAATGAGTTCTGAATCATCCAAGGAGAATAAATTGCATTCAATATTGTTTCAATGTTATATGTTCCTTTATTTTGATTCTTTAAAAATTAGAAAATTAGCATGGTTAATTAGAGTCAGAAGATCTAGTCTTTAAGTCCCAGGTCTACTGCACAGTAGCCCTGGTTCCTAGTTTCATCTAATGAAAGTGAGAAAACATATGCCCTCCTTCCTTATGGAGCTGGAGGTAGAAAAAATGAGATGTTATATTGAAAAGTACTTTGAAAACTAAGGAATCACACAAAGTATTACTACTAATTAGAAATGCTAGATATATATGTTACCTATATTGAATAACCTGAACATAACATTTCTCACTCATTTTTCACTTAGAGAAACTTAGGGAACCTAGAATTTTTATTTTGCTCAGCAGTGAAGTACAACAGTACAGTTCACAGGGTATTAAAGAATTGAGGCATAAAGAGAGAGCAACGTAGGGATTGAAGCAAGCTAGTGACAAACAAGTAGAACTTAGACTGGAGTCCATACTGCCAGTGCTTGCTTCTCCCTCTCTGTCTCTCCCCCGACTCCTGTCACTCTGTCTCTTTTTTTGTGTAAAACTATATTGTGATCATCACTCAGATTGAGCGTTTCAGGTAATTTTGCACTGAACAGTTACTGTTACAAAACAAATTTCTTGATTTTCTCTGACAACCATCAAAATTGCCTTCTACAACAGATTGAAATTAAAATACTAATAACATAGTATCTTAAATTCTGTGTGAACTGAATGCCCTGATTCTTTTAGGAATCAGCTTACTAGTTTTGGTTTTTGTTGTGTTTTGCTTGCTTTTGGTAAAAGTATAATTCTTTATGAATAAATATATTGTTTACCTGAAAAGCTTCTATTTTTACTGTTATAAATATATCTTGATTCTGATATTTTTGTGTTTATCCGGCAAAAACCACACAGCTCTATAGTATTTTTAGTGAAAAAATGAAGACGTGAATTTCTAGTCTCCTTTAAGAACAGTGGCTAGACTTTATCCCATTTCTGTCTGCCTCTTTGCATAAGAATTGAAGGAGGTGGAGAAAAGGCTTAGGAGAAGAAATCATTAATTTAATATAGATTCTGCAGCCTCGTTTACAATGAAATAATTAAATCATCTTTTTCAGAGATTTTGAAAGACAATTTGGCGAAATTTTCTAGGATACTTCAGACCAGAGACCAGAGGATGGTCTAATTGTACTTTTCAAGCTTCAGTGTACAAAGAAATCACCTGAGAGTCTTGTTTGTTTAAATGTAGATTATGAATCAGGACTGGAGTGGGATCTGAGATCTGCCTTCTACCTTCTAGGTGATGCCAGTGCTGCTGGCTCTCAGACTGTAGTTTGAGTTTAAGGACTTAAATCATTTCTTGTAGAGTCTTTAAGTAATAATTATGATTTTGCTGGTGGAAAATCAGTTATGTTCTTTACCACATTTGAGTTCTATAGGAGTCTTCTTGTTCTTGGGAGGTTGTTAATCTTTTTGTAATTTGTGTTAGAAAATATCCAGGCAAAGAATTACAGAATAAATACCTCTGGAAAGAACAGTCTGGTATTATTGGTTAAAATCCACTCCTTTTCACCTCTCCCTTTCCTCTTCTCCCTTGAACTTACTGCCCTCCTCTTACTCTCACTGGGGCAGTCTTTGTTGCTTTAATATCCCCTTGGAGTAATGATGCAACAGGATAGTAATTCTTCACCAGTTTTCAGGGGAACCTTCAGAAACATTCAGCACAGTGTGATTACTTCTTTGAAAGAAATTATTCACAGGGATTAATAGGTTTTACTTAGAAAACATTCATCAGTTATCAAGTTAGGTTTTTTTGAGTATTGTTTTGCTTTGTTTTAAAAAAGCATATATCTTCCCTTTTCTCCTCAAAGGCTAGGAAATTATGCTAAGTGAAATATGCCAAACACGAAGGACAAATATTGTTTGATTGCACTTACATGAGGGATCTAGAATGGGCAAATACATAAAGACGGAAAGTAGAATAGAGGTTACTAGGGATTGAGGGAAGAGAAATGGGGAATTATTGTTTATGGATAGAGAGTTTGTGTTTGATGGGGAATGGGTTCTGGAAATAGCAGTGATGATTGTACAACATTGCAAATGTACTTAGTGCCACCGAACTATATATTTTAAAATGATAAATCTCATGTATATTTTACTACAATTAAAAAACTTTTTAAATAAGAAGAGGTGGATAAAAAATAATCAGTTCAGTGGTCCTCAAACTTGGCTGCACAGTAGAACCACCAGAGGAACTTAAAATCCTAGTGCCCAGGTCATTCTCTAGACCAATTAGACCAGAATATCTGGGGATGAGATTTAGGCTTCTGCAGTGTTTAAACTCCCCAGGCAGTTCCTTGTGCAGTCAACTTTGAGAAACATTGTTATGGATCACAGGTCCTAACTGCTTCTCCTACTGTCATGTCAGAATCTGTGTGCAGAGTAGGCTTTTCTTACTGTCTGAAATGATCGAAAAGTATTGATGTGTCTGATGCCATTCCACATTTTGTAAATGTTAGGTAGGCAGGATGCGATCAAGAGAAAAGAAAAATAGCAAAAACATTGGCTGTGTTCTTAAATAGAGCACAGCCTGTTTTGAATAGAGTAAAATAATACAGGTTTTATTCAGGAATACTAAGGGAAGGGAACATGCATTTATATTCTATATTCAGGACAGAACTAGATTAGAGAAGAAGAATTGTGTACTATATGGCAAAGAATATCTAGAACAGATGACTATTTCTTTCAAATTAGTGAAAAGATAATTAGAAAAATAAAGTCTTATGAATTGTAAAGAAAAATAATCAGTACACATATAAGTCTCAGCCTCACTAGTAATGATAATTAAAATAAACCCTTTCTCCCACATCCAATGAGCCAGAATAAGAAAGAATAATTAGAAAATGTGAAGGCAGCTCAGGAGGCTACATGTGAAGCCCCCGTGCACCCCACGCCCTCAAGGCAGCTGGCAGGCAAGAGCCAGGACCTGTCCCGGCCCAGTGGCTGTGGACAGTGCACAGGTGCTGGAGCTATGCTCTTCTTCCCTTTTGGAAGTAAAACAAAGGAAAAATGTGAAAAGTGAATGGAGGTTTTGAAATAATGGGTTTTGTTCTGCACCTTTGGTGTGAATAAGATTCACAAAATCTTCTGGTTTTGCAGTATTTATGAAAATGTTAAATGCATATACCCTTTAACCAGCAATTCTTTTCTACTAGAGAAATACTCACAGGTGTGCTTAAAGAAGCATGTCCAGGTGCTGTAAACAACCTAAATGTTTATCAATAGAAGAATGGTTAAATAAATTGGAAAAATCTGTACTGTGGATACTAGGCAACTACTTTTTTTGAAAATGAGATTATTCTCGTACCACCATGAGCAGATCTCTATGGCAAAATGTTGAATAGAAAAAGTGAATTATACTAAAATATGTAAATATATGTGTTTTCTTTCATCACATAAAACTGCCTTTCCAACATGTGAAGTGAAGTTGCTCAGTCGTGCCCGACTCTTTGTGACCCATGGACTATAGCCTACCAGGCTCCTCAGTCCTTGGAATTTTCCAGGCAAGAGTACTGGAGTGAGTTGCCATTTCCTTCTCCAGGGGATCTTCCCAACCCAGGGATCGAACCTGGATCTCCCACACTGCAGGTAGACACTTTACCGTCTGAGCCACCAGGGAAGCCCCATTCCAGCATATATGTGTGCAAATGCATAGAATTTGACCTGTAAGAAAGGATGTTCATCAAATTAATGTCTCTGGACAGGTAACTAGATAGGGAAGGGTGGATCAAGAAGAGGGCTTTGACCTTATCTGTGTTATTTAGATTTTTGTACAGAAGAGCAGAGTTAGGATAAGGTAGCAGAAACTGACCAGTCTTAAGACTCCTTCAAAGAGAAGGTAGAATTTTAAGAATGTTTTGATTAATGGGAGGGAGACAAGGTAATGGATTGATGGTGTATGGGGACAGAGGCAGAAGTGTTGGCTTGAGAGAGGAATGTCTTCATTGGCTGTCCCTTGAATTCTGTGATTTTATCTTTCCTTCCAAACTTGTTCTTCCTGTGTTTCCAATGAAGTGTGTTTTATGGGAAAATGAGATTAAGAGAAACCAGTGTTTCTGCTGGCCCTTCTGGGGAATGTGGGGACATAGGATTGGTGTTTCTATTTAGGAAAGCCACTTTCATTACCTCTATGGACAGAGGTCAGGGGTACAAATAATTCCCAATAATGAGCAAAAAAATCATTTTGCTTTTATTTTCTAATGCCCTTTAAATATCCATCAGAGTATGATAGGGACTGTCAACTGGAAGTTCATAATTTTAAATTAAAATAATGAAGCCACAGTCTGAAAGTTCTTCGGTTTTCCTTCTCTGCTCCGTTGCTGTTTTCCTATGGGATGTAGAAAACATCATCTTTTAATGTGGCTTGATTTTAGCTGTTATCTCTAAGTCTGTTGCATATTCTCCAGCCTCTTCAGTAGATATTGGATTGGCAAACATTTTATTTTGAAAGGCCTTTTCTTGGTAACTGAACCTAAGTGGACATCTGAAGCCTCAAAATTCCTCATCTCGGGTACATGCAGAGCAAAGAGAGAGGGAATAAGAAGAGTATTTGGGAATATATAAGGGTAATGTATTGTTGGCCCACAATGAAGTGGCTGGATTTACAAGTGGAAAATGTATAGCATAAGAAGAAGTATTGTTTCATTTTGGCCAAATTAAAACTTTAAAAGTTAGAAAAATCTTCTTTTTAAAAACTATCTATGGTTTCCATATAATCTTTATTTTTGATTGCCACTGGCACAAATTTAACATATTTTTTCTTTGCTGAATGTGCCCTGGAAGGAGTGGTGTTTTCTACTCTGCTGATTTGAGGTGGGCTTACTTACCAAACTGGACACTTGAAGCCCGTCTTGAGCCCTAAATCGGAATGAGAGGCCAGGAAAGCTTGTTGCGGCCCAATTAAAGGGCAGCCGGAGAGGATAAGCTTTACCTTTGCTCATCCTGTTGATTGTCTCCCCTGCGGATTAAAGACAAACCTTCCTTAACAAGCACATTGAGTAGCTTGGGTTTCCAAAACTCTCCAGGACCAGTAATTAATCCAACTGGTAATGAGAGCACAGTGTTGAATTCTGGAAAGAAATAATTTAACTCTTTCTATACTAGATAGCTCATGTCCCTTTATTAATATACCTTTGTGAGCAGTCATTATTTGGAACAGTATAAAAATAGTGTGGTGGAAAATTGCCTTTATCATGTTATCTCTGTGCACTTAAAAGCAAAAATTGTCCTTCATCCCTAAACTGTACATACTTGAAAAGTTAACTTTTTTGGTAAAAAGTGCTTTTTGCCTTTTATTTTTATATAGAAGCAAATTTTGTACAGTTGATAGTACTTTAAAAAGTTAAGATCTGACCCTATATTGAAATTTGTTAATTTCACTCTGGGTCCATTTTTTTTAACTTATTGGGGTTTTTTTTGTCTGTGGAAGTCTCCTTTCCTTTGTGCTGCTTCTGTTTCTGCTGCCTCTCTCATTAGCCTCTACTATGTCTTCTTCCTAGGGCTTTGAAATATTTCCCATCTAGAAATTCTAGCAAATAAAACATCTTTTCAGACTTTTAAGAAAACTTTCGTTTTTTTGTTAATTTAGAGATCTTTAGCCTTGTTGTTTCATTATCTCCTCATTCTATGGATATATAGAACTCTCCTTTTGGAGACTGTTAATGGAGTTAAAAGAAAGGGGAGATGTAAAAATCTGTGATATGAGTTTACTTTGTTTATGCGTCTGAGAAAGCTATTGTTTCTTCATATGAAGAAATGTAAATATTGTGAGGATTGAACCTTTTCCTTCTCTATATAACTGAGGCTAGAAAAAGACACACTCCCAGGAAGCTAGGATAAAGGGAAAAATGACTTTGAGATGCACTTTCTTAAAATAACTGAAGAAGTGACCTCATGAGCCAGCTGATAGCCTGGGTTTGCAAATGGATACATTTCTATTAGCCTGCTGCTTGATGCCACAGAGCCAAATATATAACAGAGTGTATTATATCATATCCTGCAGGCAGGAGACTGTCTGGGAGACGAGGGGTGCTTAGAAAGAGAGGTGAAATAGCAGGCTTGGGACACGAATTAGCAGTGTAAATACTGTCAACCAAAACTTTTTATTAGGTGAACATTACTGACTTGGGTTGTGATTCCATATTATCTGCTAATTTATATCATCTTTCAATTAAATAATATTTAAATGAGAAAGCTTGATATTTAAGTAGGTTCTTCAGTACAAGGGTTGCTCTACTCATTCTCTCATTAATACTTAAGTATTCCCATTTCTGATTTTTTTCTCTCTCTATAAGCTGCAAGTCCACGTCCTTGGGTCTGACTCATGCTAAAATTGTTCTCATTTTGGTCATAAGAGGCAATGTAAGTGTGTCCTTAGATGGAAGATGTTGCTTATGTCTGGAGTACTGTAGACCATCAGGTTCAAAGGAAAGCAGTAGGTCTGAGGGGGAAGACTATAACTTGATAAACTTATTCTCTTGCCAAAAATCATTGTTTGCAATTATGTCAAACTCAGACATTGGACTACCTTACTAAAAACTTTTTAGAAGAGTTTTAGAGTTATTTTCCCTTTTTATTAAGTAAATCCCATTTACTTTCATATATTTTCATATAGTCAGTCATGTTGCTGAATTCTCTTATTGTTTATGGTGGTTTTTCATTTTATTCTCTAGGGATTTCCAGATACACAATCATACTATTTACAAATAATAGTGATTTTTATTTGTTTCTCACTTCTTATTTCTTTCATCTTATTGTTCTGATTACTATCTCCAGAACAACACATTTTTTTTTTTTCTGAAAACATGTTGACTTTGTTTGACACCTTATATGCATAGATGTTCTAGAAGGGAGATGAGCTATAGCATCAATAGAACCTTAGGGAGTGGAAGTCAAACACAGGGCTAGGTATTATTGATCTTATAGGAACAAGTGTATGACATGCAGCTTAAGGTGCACTTTATCAGTGTACATATAATTCTCCATCACCCATGGAGCTCTAGTAACCTATGGGAAGCAGTCAGTTCTAACATCACATTTTGGAACTCTCTGGGACCCTCCAGGAAGGCTCTTTATTTATAATCTTAGAATTTGTTGGGAGACACAAACACATCCCAGATGTCTTTCATGACTGCTGATGACTGTGCTCTTGTTTTCCAGGCCCAGCTTCGGGCATTTATCCCAGAGATGCTGAAGTACTCTACAGGTCGGGGGAAACCAGGCTGGGGCAAAGAAAGCTGCAAGCCCATCTGGTGGCCTGAAGATATCCCATGGGCAAACGTTCGGAGTGACGTCCGCACAGAAGAGCAGAAGCAGAGGGTGAGGCCTCTCCAGCCCGAGTTTCCTGCTGCTTTTTTATTCTGAACCAAACAGCTCGTTTTTGTTGTTCTGCTTCTTAGGCTATAAAAAGTCTAAAATTGTGTGTAGTAGTCAAACCCATCCTCGAAAAGAAGTTTGATATCCACTAATTCCCATTTATCAGCCCATCACCATAAAGACTTGGGATAGGTCTGTGAATTTATATTTCTCTCTGCAGTTGCCTTTTGGACTGTTGTAATTTTATAAGGTGCTTGGAAAACTAAAGAAACTTGAAGTAAAAGTATTAATCACTTTGCATATTAAGTTGCTTCAGTAGTGTCCAACTCTTTGTGACCTTATGGATGGAGCCTTCCAGGCTCCTCTGTCCATGGGTTTCTCCAGGCAAGAATACTGGAGTGGGTTGCCATGCCCTCCTCCAGGGGATCTCCCTGACCCAGGGATCGAACCCATGTCTCTTAAGGCTCCTGCTTTGACAGGCAGCTTCTTTGCCACTAGTGCCACCTGGAAAGCCCCATTAATCACTTTGAAGACTCAGAAATGTCCTCATTTCTGGTTAGCAAGAATCACTGTTGAAAATATATAGAGAGAGATGTGAAACTAGTCAAGTCTGCTGATAATGAAGCATTTTAAAAAACAAGAAAGGCTAAACCAGATATCCTCCCTTACTTGTTCTGCATATTTGTTTTTTGGTTAGCTTTTAAAATTTACTAAGAATCTTAAATAAAATTCTTGACAAAAGAGTAACCTTCTTTTATGAGAGGTTTACGAGTTGACCTCAGGTTCAGTTCAGTTCAGTTGCTCAGTCGTGTCCAACTCTTTGCAACCCCATGAATTGCAGCGCGCCAGGCCTCCCTGTCCATCACCAACTCCTGGAGTTTACTCAAACTCATGTCCATCGATTCGGTGATGCCATCCAGCCATCTCATCCTCTGTCGTCCCCTTCTGCTCCTGCCCCCGATCCTTCCCAGCATCAGGGTCTTTTCCAATGAGTCAACTCTTTGCATGAGGTAGCCAAAGTATTGGAGTTTCAGCTTCAGTGTCAGTCCTTCCAATGAACACCCAGGACTGATCTCCTTTAGGATGGACTGGTTGGATCTCCTTGCAGTCCAAGGGACTCTCAAGAGCCTTCTCCAACACCAGAGTTCAAAAGCATCAATTTTTTCGGCGCTTAGCTTTCTTCACAGTCCAACTCTCACATCCATACATGACCACTGGAAAAACCATAGCCTTGACTAGACAGACCTTTGTTGGCAAAGTAATGTCTCTGCTTTTTAATATCCTATCTAGGTTGGTCATAACTTTGTTCCAAGGAGTAAGCGTCTTTTAATTTCATGGCTGCAGTCACCATCTGCAGTGATTTTGGAGCCCAAAAAAATAAAGTCTGACACTGTTTCCCCATTCCCTCAGGTTAGAGTAGGGTATAAAACCCAAAAGCTAATCCAGACCTTGATCAGGCAGGAAACCAGTGTGAAATCTCTGGTACTTGGTGCTGAATTTCCTCGTGTTCACATGGACCTGTGAGAAGTAATCCTGAAGAGAGTTACTCCATCCCAGTTTGATTTGATTTGTTTGGTAACTAACCAGCTGCTTATTCCCCAGTGGAACTAAATAACCAGCATTCCTTGTGACTTTATATGCTTTTCTGGTCTTTTGATGACAGGTTTCATGGACCCAAGCACTACGGACCATAGTTAAAAACTGTTATAAACAGCATGGGCGGGAGGACCTTTTGTATGCTTTTGAAGATCAACAAACACAAACACAGGCCACAACCACACACAGTATAGCCCACCTGGTACCATCACAGACCGTAGTCCAGACTTTTAGTAACCCTGATGGCACTGTCTCGCTTATCCAGGTGAGGAAACCTTATGGTGAGTAAATCAGATTGTGGTTTCTGAAGCAGATCAGACTAGAGAATTTTATTCACATAAATTCGTATATGAACTTTATACAGCTCCCTAAGATCTTCCCTACCTGAACTTGATTTTTTAAATAATATTTTAAATTACTTGTATTTTGCTAAATACAGAGCTATAGATAGCTTTTCTGTTTATTTCCAAATCAAAGCTCTGTTAAAAGAAAAAAAAGGTTTTAATTTTTTGTTATTTTACTCTATTAATGGCCAGGAAGCAGTCCTTCTGACTTACCTCTTCTGAGGTAAAACACAATTTGTTGGTAGATAGGGAACGTCTAAAATTCAGATTGGGGTGAGAAGAGAAAGTTGGTTAGCTGACATAAGGCACCAATGATGAAACATGATGGCTTCTAATATTGACTTATTTGGTTGAAGTAAAACTCTGAAGCTCATGTTAGTGTCTGATGTATTATTTTAGTCATTGATTTCATATTTCAGTGCATATTAATCATTACCTCTACTGAGTTTGGAATTGAATGAGTCTTCACTTCTGAGCAAAGGAGAGGTTGAAGAACCCATTCATTGACACTTATTACTTCAATGTTTTTGTTTAGGTTGGTACAGGGGCAACAGTAGCCACATTGGCTGATGCTTCAGAATTGCCAACCACAGTCACTGTTGCCCAAGTGAATTATTCGGCGGTGGCTGATGGAGAGGTAAGAAAGAGGATTCAGTCTGTTTTCACTTGATGCTTGAATGTATAGGTGGAGGAGAAGGTAGGGGCCAGAATACGAAGAGACTGTAAGTAGCCTAGACATCTATAGCATTGTCTTATCTAAACCTAAAAATATCATTCCATGCCAGTTTTGCAAATAGCATACTCTGTGTATAGCAATTGAAATTAATGGATCTTTATGACTCAGAGATAACTGTCAGGAACTTAAAATTTTACATTTGCAACATAGCATTTTATATCCATTAAATACTTTTATGCTGTGAATCCCAAAGAATTTAATCTCTAGACTTTATTTTAAAAAATTAGATCATTAAAACAAGTTGACTAAAACATTCTTTGAAGGGATATATATACATATATATATTTGTAAATCAGTAGACATGATTTATTGTATTGTAAATGAGCCTTTAAAAATACTTCACAAGAAAATCCTTCCTTGGGAATTCCCTGGCAGTCCACTGGTTAGGACTCAGCGCTTTCACTGCATGGCCCAAGTTCAGCCCCTGGTTGAAGAAGTAATATCCCACAAGTTGTGTGACACAGTCAAGAAAACCCCCAAAGAAACAAAAACAAAAAAAGCAAGAAAATTCTTCCATATCAAAAGTGAGCTAATTGTTTTATGGGATATAAACTTAAAGGTAGTTAACTTTTATTGAGCACTCAGTAAACTAAGCACTTCTCACCTCTAGGAAGTATAGGTTCTGTTATCATCTTCGCTTTTTACATGGTAAAAGGGGAAAGGTTAGGTGACTTGTCCAAAGGTACAGAGTAACTTAAGTGTTGAAGCTGGGTAACACATTTAGAAAAATGTTGTCTAAGCTCTGAGCCATCAATGAAGTTCAGGAAAGGGTTTGTTAAGTCACTATGGGCTTTTCCCCTAAAGGTTGTACTCCTGAAGTTTCAAAACTAGCTAGCAGATGTCAAAGAACCATATCAGAAATGAAACTAAAAATATTATCTCCCCTTTGTTCAAAACCATAGACTGTTTCCATTGAGAACATCACAAAATCACTGTCATTTGTGCATCTCAGAAAAGGTAGAGAACTGCTGCATTTCAATGGCTAGTGAGGTGAAGAGAATTACAGCAGGCTCCTGCCAGCCAGTGTGTGGTGAGCCCCTGCCATGCTGCATTTCAGGTGTTAGATGTATGGAGCTGAATTACACAGGAGCCCTGCTCTCAGAGAGGGCCCGTGTGAATGAACTGTGGTCCTTGCTGTAAGAGATGCTGCAGAGCGGTACCTTCAGGATGGAGTGTTTCTGGTAACCGAGACTGGGAGGATTTGGGGCAGGAGCTGGCCTTTGGTTTTCCAGTACAGAAAGGTAAAAGTCAACAGGAGATTGACTTATCAAAGTATGTAATCATCATGAAAGAGAATGGACTAGCTGAGGGGGAAAGTTGTCAGTCCCCAAACACTAAGACTAGAGGACAGACACTCCCTGAAGTGTGAAGGAGTTAGCAAAGACAAAGGTTGGTACATTTTTGGGATTGGTTACTTTTTGAAGTTATTTACCATATCTCCCTACTGAACATTTCCTGGGTACTATTTGAGTTTCTTAAACACTTCTCTAGAGATGAATTTTTTGAAACCTGTTTTACAAAATGACTTCACGTAATCAACGTTTTCAAAAGTTCATGGAAAATATGAAGGGAAAAAAAATCTTAGTCACATATCTATGACTTTTGTAGCAGACTAACATCATTTTAAGTCATTTATATGGAAGTGTGTGAATGACATACACAAATAACCTGTTGGTAAATATCCAAATTCAGTCAGATTTTAAAAATTCTAATCCTTCCCATATTTCCAATAAAACAAAAAGGATATGAAGAAAAGAAGCATACGTTGTCTCAGAAAGTGGCAAAATGTTTTAGATTTTATAGTTAGCTTCTCTTTGCCTTCTGATTTCTCTTAGAAGTTGACATGGTTGTTAGGCATCTTAGTTTTGAGCCCCGAGTGCTGTGATTAGTCAGACTATCTCACTGGCTTGGAAAGGTAAGACCACATCAAGCCAACAAAGCATTGCATCAGATGACTCAGGAGAAACATCCTACTGCCTGTATTTAGCATAGTTTCTTCCTAGGAACAGAAAGTACTTTAGAGAAATAAACAGTACTTATACTTTTAGAAGTTGTAAGGTCATTTTGTTATCCTAGCCTTGCCAGTGAAAGGTCTTACATTAAATCATACTGCATTCAACATCCAATTAGTTTCATCACTGTGATATCTGATAATAGTGGTACACATGATTCCGTTAAAGAAGCAGCAGAAGAACTGAAATATGGACACATTAGAGACATGAACTTTACACTGAACCATCAACACATGTTAACAGTTCTGAAGTAGCATAGCTTATTTTAGGTGGGCTTTTTATGAATATCAATTTATTTGAAATATGGACACACTGAAGAACAAGCAGGGAAATGTGAATAATGGAACATATTCTTCATCTCGCCATTAAGTAATTGCTTTTTGAGTTCTGTGCCAGGCACTATATATGTTAGAAGTAGAGGAAAATAAAGACCTTCCTTGCTCTTACTGTTTTTTTTTTTCTCTCTTTAAGAATCCATTTACTTATCATTTTTTCCCCCCATTTATTTTTATTAGTTGGAGCCTTCCTTGCTCTTAAAGAGCCCACAGGTAGCTGGTAGAGAAAAACACATCAGAGAAAATGGCAATGAGATAAGGATCTAGTAGAAGCCAGCCCAGAGTGTGGTGGGACACAAGAGGAGAGGTCCTGAGCCTTGGGCTATAGGGAGTTGTCTTCAAGGGAGCTGTCCGAACTCTCATCTCACCTGATCTCAGAGGGGTGAATAGGAAGCAATAACAGGAAGGACGGGAGTTGTGTTCCTATCAAAGGGAGCAGCACACGCAGCATGTTACAATGTGAAAGTGGGAAGAGCCACAGGTGGTTTGTGGTGGCCAGAGTGAAAAGGTCGCCACAGTTTGAAAGGCCTCCCTGTAGCGGCTCTCTCTCAGAAAAGCACAGAAACTGGCCATACGTCCTCTGAATATCTTTCCCTTCTGGAGTGTGTGGCCCTTTCTCTGGGACATGGTGACACCCAGGCATAGATAACCATAGAGTGGCTCCCAAAAGATGGCAAGGGAGTGCAGAAAGAGCCCAGGCAAGCACAGCCAAAGCACTGAGACTCAAGAATAGGAAATTCCAGAGAAACTTAACACCTAAGCCGATTGATGTATTGCCTGTCATTACTCTGAATAGAAATCTCTTCATCTACTTCTTCCCATTTCTTCTCCACCCTTTACCACAATCCATTAATCTTCTGTGCCATAAATTCAACTTCCTTAACGTATACTGTATATGGCAACATTCTAATACCATTTCCACTACAAATAATAACTGTAACTAAATGCATGTATGTGAAGTTGCTGCTGTGAGTTGAGCCTGAGTCCTTGGGAGAACTGCACGGGGCCACGCTCCGCAGTGGGGTGGGCAGACGTATGGTTGGGGCAGATCTGGAAAGAGGAAATGCTACAGGGCTGGCCAGCCTCAGCTGATTTTCAGAATAGAATCATCGGCCATCTAGAAATTGGCAGTGTAATTCGTTATCTCAAATGATGTTGTTTTCTGTGATGCTCGTTGGAGTAATAAGACCAAAGCAATAATACCTTAAGAAGCAAGAGTTTTGTGAATTCCTGAGTGGGCACCTTTGCAGCTTTAAAGGAAGGAAGTAGGATGTCTCTGGCTCTTAGAGCACTGAAGGCTTGCAGCCACAACCCTCTGCCCATAAGAACTTAGGGCACATATTAAGGTAGCTCAGAGTGGTGTCTCATTCTCTGGGGGGGCCTTTGACAAACATTTGAAGAAGCACTGTGATAATCAAAGTATAGCAATAGAACCAAAGAGGAAGGCATTTTAAGGATCTATTCTCTTAGAGCTTGTGGTGCTTTCTTTGGGACACAGTAAGGTACAGGCACAAGTGAACCAGCACTGGGCCCCAGTGGGAGCTCCAGTAAGAACAGCTAGCACCCTGAGACCTGAATCTGTAGAAATATTATACCTGAGCTGCTTGACTTATCACCTGCCATATTTTAGAACTGAAATGGCTTTCATTGCCCCTGCTGCTTTTTGGGTTTTGGTTGGGGGGGATGGGAGAGATACTCAACAGTATTTATTGAACAAAATGGACTGAAGTAGCTAGATTCAGGTATCCAGAACTGGGGGGCGGGGGTGGGGGGGATGGAATCTCTTAATGTAAAGCATCATACTGAAATCAGTCATTGTTAACCAGGGACACCCCTGTGCCAGTCAGAGAGGACGTTTGGCGATGTCTGGAGATATTTTTGATTCTCATGACTGGGGAGGATGCTGTTAGTATCTCCTTGGGTAGAAGCCAAGGATGCTATTAAACATCCTACAATGCACAGGACAGAACTCAAAACAAAGAACTGTTTAACCTAAAATGTCAATACTGCCAAGGCTGAGAAACCTTGTGCTAGATCTAAAAAAGCTAAATTTTGATCTACCCCAAATAACCAGATAGTACGGTTTTTTGTTTTGTTTTGCTGTTTGTTTTGTTTCTTCATAATTCCTTGCCGGTAAAAGAAAAGCAGTTTTTGCTACATTAAAAAAATTATTTATTAAATTTGGCAGTTTCCATCAAAAATAAAAATACAAAGTAATTTTGATATATAATTCTACCTCTAGGAATTTACTGAATAAGTAGACTTACATAAACTATACAAAGTAGTATATAAGTTTATCATCCAGTACTGTTTGTAATGGCAAAGCATTGGAAGCTACTTAAATGCCCATTAAAAAATGGCTGGTTAAATAAATCATGTGTATCTATGTAATGCTATGCAGCCATTATTATGAATCATGAACGAATGAAGCAGTTTGATACGTTCCAAGTTAGAATCATTTCAGAGCTGTATTGTTTGTGACAAAAACAGGGTACAAGGATATATGGAGTATATGCTGCAGTTTTTCTTCAGAGTGTGTGTGTGTGTCTGAATATGCTCATATATCAAGAGAATATCTCTGCAGAGAGATGCAGGAGAAATGGAGAAACAGGTGATAGTAGTGGCCTTTGGGCAGAGTCTGGAATATTGGCATTGTATCCCCTTCAGTACAGTTTGAATTGTTTTTTAGAAGTATACTATGGTTTATTCAAAAACTCAGATATTTTGAAAATTATTTAAAAGGATACAGTGGAAAATCTTGCTTTCTGTTTTCTATCCAACCTATTCCCACATTTCCACACACACTGAGGAAAATATTTTCATTGGTCTCTTTTGTGTCCTTCCAGAATTTCTTTGTGCAAATGTAAGCAAATTCAAATATATATTCTAATACCCCCTTTTTAACCCAAAAAATATCATGCTAAAAACCCTGTCCTATACATTGTAAGTCATGTTACCTTATAGTATGTATGTATTTGGCTGAGCACATGGCAAGTTTTTAGAAATATGACTTTTGAAATCATAATCACCATCCACTTGTGACTGGTTTTTTAACTAGCCTGTCCTTTTCTGCCTCAGGTGGAACAAAACTGGGCCACGTTACAGGGGGGTGAGATGACCATCCAGACGACGCAAGCATCAGAGGCCACCCAGGCGGTAGCGTCACTGGCAGAGGCCGCAGTGGCAGCTTCTCAGGAGATGCAACAGGGAGCTACGGTCACCATGGCACTCAACAGGTGGAGGCAGGGGTGGGCAATAAAAGAGGAGGGTGACTCTGTCCCTGTATACAGATGTAAAGAGAAACGTCGTACCTCACTTTGTCACAACTGGCATTTGGAACTTAATACTCTTAACCCATAAGATATTGTAAAGTTGTCTTGTAATTAGCCCTCACCCACCCCATTCCCATTCCACTCCACCCCCAGCAACCAGTTCAGCCTTTCTGACTTCATGATGAAACCTGCTGGTCAGGGATATGGGTCCCTTTTGCTGTATCCTGTTCTGTGATCATTAACAGACCAAAAGCAACAGCAAGGTGTACCTTGTGTTTTTAAAGGGACCAAAGGATGTAATAAAAAAAAAAAAAATCAAGAAGCTTTGGGATTGATTTTCCTTTTACCCTACAAAGAAACTGCTTATTGTTATGGATATTAATCCATGTTTTAGCTGATCAGGAGCTAACTTTACTGACTTTTCAGGAAATCTGTTTCCTTTGCTTATCATTGCCTTTGAAATAAAATAAGTTTTGGATTATTGGGGAAAAACTGAACCTTTTTTCTACAGATATATTTAGGAAGGATACTGTAGAATGGAATAGTCTAGTAAGAGGTAGTTCCCAAAACGAAATTGTATTGTTTTCCATGTGGTTCCTTCTATTGATTGTTGAGAGAAAAAAATCATCCCCATATTATTCTTATTGTTCATTGCTGACACAATTTTATTTTCAGTGTACCCAGATATTTTAAATAATGGTTAAGAGGGTGTGCTTTGAGGCCAGATTACCTGGGTTTGAATCCTATCTCTGTCCCTTACTAGCTGTTTGACTTGGGCAGTTTACTTGAGCTCAATGCCCAGGCTTTCCTCTGTGTAAAACGGGGGTAAAGACAGTACCTACTGTGAGAATGGGAGTGAGAGTTGGAAAAGTCAGTACATGTGAGAGCCTAAGATTAGTGCCCAGCATATGGTAAGGTTGCTGTTATCATTATGCACAGCAGCTATTAGTCTCAAATAGCCAGTGAATTCTTGTGACATGCCAGCACTCTACTAGGTAAGATTGTATATAACGAGTGCTCTAAGATACATTGTCTGCCATTAAAGAAATAATAATGTGATTGGGAGGTTGATTTCAGTAAAACACTTAGCAAACATATTAGTCAGAGTGTAATTCACTGTCCAATTGTATAGTGTGGACTATGAACATAGGGGGAATTCAGGAGGGGATTGCCTCCTCCAAAATATAAACATCAGATAAAGTTTAGATTGGCTGTGATGGATGGTAGAAAGCCTTGATAGGCTTAGGTACAAGTTTCCATGAGGCTGTATAGTATGATAGCTAAGACCATTTCTGAGGTCATATTGGTTCAGGTTTGACTCCTGCCTCTGCAATTTAGTTGCCATACTGTCTTGAGAAATTTCACCCCAGTGCATTGGCCTCATCAAATGAGGATAATTTTCATCATGTAGAATCGTAAAGATTCATTGAAACGATGGATATAAAACTCTCATCAAACTGGCTGGCCTGTAGTTAGCATTTCAGGACTTAACATTTATTATCAATTAACTTAGATTTTAAGATTCATCTATTCAGAATTGCTTATAGTAAGAAGAGATTAGAAGTGGAAGTCCACTTGAGAAGAGGTTGTCCACATGTGACTTGTCAAAGGCTTGGAAACTACTAGTAAGAGTGGAGATAAAGTGACTGGATTTTGAAGGAACTGTGGCCAGGACTTGGTGATTGAACTGAAACATACACACGCTTATCCTTCCAGTTACCAGTGAGTCCCTGAGTGACTCGGAACAGAAACTTTTTTCTTAGCCCATTGAACCGTATCATTTTTCACTAACATGAAAGTCTTATTTGGTCTCTTGCACTGTGACTCAGGCCTACTCGTACCTTTGAGAGAAGACACATAAACAGATAAACTTCCTGAAAACCATGGCCAGAGTAAGACACTCCTTCCTTTTGGTTTGGTAACCCCTCACTGTAGCATGTGGTCTTAACAGGCCACCACTGAAGGCCAGAAGAACTTGATGTCATTGAGCCAGCACCTTGGACGGTCCAGTGAAGTGTGAGTGTCCTGAGAAGCCTGTATATGCTGGAAAATATGAGGCACATTTCTGACTCCCTTTCGTGTGAGGACCAGGGCTTTTTTCCAAAGGCAGGGAGGGTAATGGTTTCCCCTGGGGGCTTGTTAACAAACTCAGAGGCAGCTGAGGCGGCTACAGTGTTTACTCCAAAGGAAGGAGAATATGGTTCACCGTGGCATGAAGGAGTAAAGAGATGTTGAAATCTGTTTGCAATCATGGCCCCAGTGAGTGCTGGGGGATGGTATGTTGCAGCCTCTGCTGGAGGTGAAGAAACCAGGCCTGGCAGCGACGACTAGACATTGCAGGCTGTTAGGAGAACGTCATGGGCTCCTAATTCCAGGAGCTGCTACCACTGTCTAATGTCAGGAGGGTTGGGCTTGAAACACAAGCCCTTGGTGTTTGCTTCTCTGTGGGATGAGACCCATTCCCAGCCTCTCCACAGAATTTGTTGCTGGAAGTCATCTTGGTGAAAAATACACTGTGAATCTGGTCTTTGTTCCTGTGGTAACAATGATTTCATAGAGCTGCTCTGTTCCAGCCATCTCTTTCGGGTGCAGGTGGAGCAGGCCTGGTTCTCTTAACAATCACCTGCACCTTTGCTGCACTGTAAGCAGCAGGTGTGGGCACAGACTAAAGAGAGAGAGGCCGGCCACGTGGAATGGCGGGTGGGGCCCAAGGCAGAGGGGCTCCCTTGGCTGTTAATGGGAAAGGCGGTCAGGACAGGTGCAGAACAGGCCTCCTTTTTTCCAGCCAGACTGTTACCATTTGTATACCAAGTTAGACTGAGGGCCCTGGGCTCACAACCTGTTGCCCGCCCTGGCTTTACAATAACCAAAAAGGGCTATGGAGAAATCATCATTGAATACTCTGGAAACTTGTTAATTTTAATTATTTTCAAAATACAGAATCAATCAGTACTTCTAGGAAGGAGATAGAGAGTCAAAGTGAACAAATGAAAAGCAGAGCATCACAACTCAAAAAAAAAAAAAAAAGCTGTTAACCCTGAACAGGCCAACGGGAAAGGAAGTGAAATCACCGTTTGCTTGTTGCAGAGCAGTGATTCAGGTTTCAGTCTGTTGGTTAAGTCGTCCTAGACTTACATTCTAGGTCCTGCAGAGTCCATACAGTCTTTATGCATAAAGATGCATGATAAATACGGGTAGACTGAATCGATGTTTGCCCTCCTATAAACGTGTACTATGTTGTTGACAGGGAGATGGTTTTTACTGCCTGTCTACTGTGTATGGTGCTGTGACTCAGTGCTGTGGGGAGAGAAATGCCCCAGGAAGTTAGAATTGCTGTTCTTTGACAGCGAAGAGGCTTGGCTTTAAAAAAGGAAGTGAATCCTATTTTTAAAGAAAAATTTACTCTTACCGTTTTTTAAATGAAAATATTGGCTTAAAATTAGAGATATTATTAAAACAAAGCATAATCCTATCTGGAAATGGAGGGCAGAGAGTGTGCAGCTGCCTCTTTTTCCTATAGATGAAGGTGAGACACTTGCAGATAAAAAGTTGGGAAAAAGGGAGAGGGGGGAGTTGATGGAAATTTCTCATTGAAATTCTGGTTTGGAAATGACTTGTTAAAAAATTGTGAAGTGGTGGCTTAGTGACGTTTTGATCCTGACTCACCTTTTAAGTAAAGGTAATCTTTTTCTAGCAGCATATCATTTGATCATTTCCCATGAAGTCTAGTGTAAGTGGTTAGAGTAGATTTGGAAATAATTGTCTGCTGACCACAGGCAGCACCATTGTCTTCATGCCCCATGTGAAAGATTCATCCATCACTGCTTTGCCCCTGACTCCTGACGGGGCATGCAGTAAGTAACCTCACCAACATGTAGACCTGTTATCCCCGTCAGACCGCTCATCCCTGGCTCTCCAGGTTGCCTTAGTCATTGCTGGTTCACAGCTTTTCTCCTTGCATAACTTACTTTAGAAAGGTATCAAAGAAAATGACTTCAAATATTTAGATTTTCAGACATCATAAAATGGGTGTGACTGGATACAAGGACTCTTCCAGGTCAGGGCTTGGGTAGCTGTTCCCCCCTTGGAGCCTGTGAAACCCCATACTGGAAGCATGCATCGAAGAGTGGCAGGAGAGCACCTTTGATGGTCATAGAAATAAAATTACTGTAGATTGTGATTAAAAAAAAAACTGTGGGGAATGAGCAGTCGCCGAGGTGACCTGTAAACAGAGCTCCTATTTCCATATAAACAATTCTCAAATACCAGCTTTCTTCTTCAGAGTACCACAGTTGAAGCCTTTTCCAAAGACTACTTTTTGGCTTTCCATGAAGTCTCAGGTCAGAGTGTTAAATATTTTTATCGTTAATAATAATAATAAGTTAATAAGTGTTGAATTGTCTGGTGGTAGTATCTGACACAAGCTTCTCAGAAAAATATGCAAAGTTATGGGTCTTAGGCACTAAATAATCATTTGTTTTACCATCTCTAATAAATAGTTATGATGCATCCTAAAATTAAAACCTACCTTGTAAAATGTAAAGAGTAGCCTTAGTAGTAATTCCAGGTCAAGGGTCCACTTTGCCTCTGAATTCATGTACAGGTACTGTGGAATGACTGGCTGTTGATATCAGATCTGAAGTACATTTTAGCATAGAGATTGATCTTGACTTTTAAAGGGGCTATATGGAAGCTCTGATTCTGTCCAACTTTTTTGCTCAACCTCAATTCCATCCCCCAATTTTTTATAAAGGAAGTAAAAAATTTGAAATATATAATATCTTGGACTAAGTCAGACAAAGAAGGCTGGAAATTAAAAACATCCACAGCTGAGCAACTAGGAAAGTGGGGGAAATCAGCAATTTTGCTCTTACTATTTTGAACAAATGTCAAAGAATATTTACATGGGGAAATACAAAGTTAGGTAAGAAAAGCAGGCTATAAAACTGCAATACAGGATTCTCTTAACTATCTGGTTAAAGTGTTTAAGATCATTAGGCAAGTAACACAATGTTTTAAATTTTTCTTTTATACTTAATGAAATTTTTACAAGTTTCTACATGCATTTTATTATCAGAGAAAAATAACTTTTTAAACACACATAATTTAAAAAGCAAAGCAAGTTAGCAAGAGGGGAGAGTTTTCTATTTAATGAAACTTTTTTGTCCATTGGACTTCTCAAACTTCTTCCTAGAATCCTTATAGTGTTAAAAGAAGTCTTCCTCGGAAGAACGATTATGTCAGTTGCTTCACTTGTTTGTTGACTTTCTTAGGTGAACGTGACACTGTTAAGTTTGGTACATGCTGCTTTGCCCACAGTCATGACACATTTGCCCTAAGCAGTTCACAGCCCTTTGCCCTTCAAGATGACTGCCATAGTTACGGCAAAGTCCGCAGCTACAGAGCGAAGCTGAATCCACTGGCTTAGTTAGTGTCTGACCCAGAACTTCGTCCACCTCTGATAAACTTAGTGACACCACCTTCTCTCCTCCAGGCCCACTTTTGATATTCACTCAGTACCTTTGCAAAGTAGTACCTGATATTTTCCCAGAAGAGGTGCTGAATTTATCTGGTATTTCGTCCCTTGCTCTCCCCCAGCACCCGATATTTTAACATCTCTGAAGTTTGGATGGTAAACTATAATCTTATGATTACAATTGTCAGGAACTTTTTTTTGGCCACACCACGTGGCTTGGGGATCTTAGTTCTCTGACCAGGGGAACCACCAGGGAATTCACAGGAACTTTTCTTTTTTATTGGCACATAAAACAGTAATAATACATTTTATAGTTTGTATCATCACAGAATCAGTAAAAGTGAGTATTTATGTATATAGTAAAGAAAAATGGGATACAAACTGTTAGAATAGTGTGTAAAGAGATGGCTAATACCTTTCTGTCCTACAAAGTTTGCTTTCTGTTCTACAAAGTTTGCTTTGCAGTGAAGGGAGATTTACTTATTAAGTTTTGAGTCAAGGAGTTTGGGCTTATAATGATAATTTAAACTTTAAAGTGTTAATTTAGTGTTGTCTACGTATACATGAGGCAAAAGGAAGGGGTGAACTTTGCAAGATACCAGTCAACCATTACTCTATATTTGAAATCATGGATGTAAGTCAAGTTGTTATTATTTAATATATTTTTGTGTATATTTTAAATTTTTTTGTTTTATATTGGAGTGTAATTGATTTACAATGTTGTGTTAGTTTCAGGTGTACAGCAGAATGATTTAGTTATATATACACTATTGTTTTTAGATTCTTTTCTCATATATGTTATTATAGAGTAGTGAACAGTTGTTATTTAATATTAATTGAATAAAAAACCCAGGTTTCTGACTCCTCATATTATCATCCATGCTTGGCCATAAAAGGGCAGTTTCAGATGGTCTGCCTTGTGTAAGAGAAACAGAAAACCTCCTGGTGGACAACCAAAATGGCTTTTGCATTGTGACTTTGTTTCAGAGCTCCCACTATGACTTGCAAGCACTCAGTTGATACTGGTAAAAAAGAGACTGGGAAGGAGTGCCTTCTGTCCTCAAACACCCATTTCCCAGGTCTAAAGAAAAGCCTCACTCTAGCTGTATAAGTACGAGAGACTTGGCGTTTCTCTAGCTATTTACTGTTATCAGTTAAAAATTGCTCTGGTGGTCTCAGTAACGCTGGAATCCCTTGTTTGCTGGGAGGCCCTCAGACATGGCGTCCGGGGTGAAAGTCGGTCTGTCTTGCGGCAGCGCTGTTCCTTCCGTCACCTCACACATCCCCTCCTGTTCCTGTACCCACAGCGAAGCTGCCGCCCATGCTGTCGCCACCCTGGCCGAGGCCACCTTGCAAGGGGGGGGACAGATCGTCCTGTCTGGGGAAACCGCAGCAGCTGTCGGAGCACTTACTGGAGTCCAAGATGCTAATGGTAAGAGAGCATGAATATTTTATCGAACTTCTTCCCTGTTTCCACCGAAGCCTTCATGACATGACTGACAACAAGCCCTTCAGAATGAAGTTGAACTCTGAGTTTGTATTGGTAGGCAGTTGATACCTAGAAAAATTGTAGGAGCCTCTGATTTCTTTCACGAGTAGAAGACTTTGGGTTTCCTGTGGAGGAGGAAGGAGTCAAAATAGTGGCTACCCAACTGAATGGCTTATTTGAGAAGTAACTGTTTGCTGTGACAGGACTTGCTGAGAAAGATTTAAAATTTTTCTGTGAGGTGCATTTTATCCTTTTTCTCCCATGGTGTGGAGGAGTGTCCTTTACTAGGGCAGGGACTCTCCTGTGGGCGAGTGCATTGGGGTAGCAAAGAATGTTCTGACCACCTTGAGAAAGGTAGCACCATCTCATATCAAGGTCAGCCAGTAGGCTGTGATAAAGGCGCTTTTCTGGTTGATGCTAGGGTTCTGCTTCCTGTTCAGTGCGGCTTCATCAGAGACCTCTGGATTGAGCCAGTAACATGCCACTACTCCGCCCTTCTTTCCCAGCTCTTTGATTTTCTGGATATTGGTGCTATCCTGAATAAACAAAAGAGATAAGTTCATAGAAATACGTTGACAGGGATTTTCAGCTCCAGTGAGGCTCTCTGAATCCATTTCAGCAGGCTCTGGGAGTCAGTTATCAAGACTGGGCTGCCTGGGAAAGTGCCTCAGAAGTCTGGTCAACAGGAGGACCAGCCCTGCTCTGTGAGACTCTGTGCAACTGTTTATTGAGCTTTTAAAATGCACATATAATTAGTTTCAGTAGGGCAAATTAACTGCTCTGTGGTTTTTAGAGATCTGTAGTTTAAAGTCCTAGAAAGAGGATAGATAATAACATACTTTTATTTAGGCAGACAATTCCTTAGTGGCATGAGTGGCTAAAAGGAAAGCCCTTGGTACTTTCTGAAGGGTAGATTCCTAAGAACAGAATAATATGTTAGTGGAAAAGTCTTTGAAGAAAGACAAAATGCTGCATTGTTCTTCAAAAGTGGGGAGAAGAAAGCACTTCGGTCTTCCAGAGAACAATAGGAAATGTAAAGAACCGTGTGGCTTCTGAGCATCATTTTCTTCAGACAGACAAACAAACAAACATATTACAACGACAGCCTGCTTTTTCTGTAGGGCTAGGGGCTTTCGTGAACTAACCCAAATAGAGATAGAGTTGATCTTAACCAGAGCACTGCAAAGTAAAGGGCATCTTACAGCCAGGTATATTCAGGATGAAATGAACCATAGTTGGAATTAAGGAAATCCTCCCTCTTTAGCTAGAATCCTACTCTTTTCTTATCTTTTTCTGTTCCACATCTGAGTCCTCATCTACTTTGAATGGAGAAGGATGGGATATCTGATTATGTCACATTCTGAATTGCAGTTGCTGTTATTCACTATGCATGCGTGCACGCTAAGTTGCGTCTAACTCTTTGTGACCCTGTGGACTATATCCCACCAGGCTCCTCTGTCCATGGGATTCTCCAGGCAAGAATACTGGAGTGGGTTGCCATTTCCTCTAGGGGATCTTCCTAACCCAGGGATCAAACCCACATCTCTTACGTCTCCTGCATTGGCAGGCGGGCTCTTTACCACTAGCACCACCTGGGAACTACCCCTGTTCACTATGAAACTGCTAAAAATACTTCCAGTGTGGATTTGATGGGAGACTTTGTTATCCCTTCTAATGGTCTTGACCTGTCTGAGCAAGAGGAGACTGCTTTGTAGTTCTGCCTCCTCCCTAGGCTCACCTTTTCAGATAGATTAGTTAATAGGTAAGTGTGAGGACTCTCTGGGTCTCCCGCCAAGTAGATATGTCTACTCAGCCATCAAATCAGACCATTGAGTCGTGCCACATCCTACTAATATTAGGCAAAGGCACACATCATGTCATCTATACCTTGGCAATTCAGAAGATGAATCAAATATTGGATATGACCCAAGTAATTCTGATGCACCTTCTTCTATCTTCTAACACTTTTACCCAGAGTGCTGTAGGATTTACTTTGGGACTTGGAACCAAATTATTCTCATTTAACCAACTAATTTGTCTGTCTGGACTTTTAAGGGTTCTTTTTTCATCATCATTTCAGATTGTGTCATGTTGGCATTGTTTGTCACCTGTGTGATGACAAGCTTATGGTATATGCCAGTAGACCAAATTTATTATCAAGAATTGTTTCTTATCAGGAATAACCAAATGATAGCAGAACAAGTTGCTATTTGGTAACAGACACAACTGGGTAGAAAAAAAAATACATCCCAGATTCCAGAGCATGACTTAAATAAAAATCCTACTAGCAGATGACTCTTAAAAGAACAGTGTGGATATTGGCCGGTTCAGGCCTGAAGCAAGAATTTCAGCATCTTCTATGATGAAACTACAAGGGATGGAGGACCACTGTGTATGAAACAGAGTACAGTAACCAATGCGAGATGGCCAGGGCAGTGTAGGTCAGTGGTTTTCAAGTTAAGGATGATGACACCTGCATGGCAGAAGTTTAAATTCCAAGTCATCAAGGCAGACCTGACAAAGACCTTGTACCTGAAGCTTTCTCCTTTTTTCTGGACCCTGTCCCACCCCAACACTAAAGGGACTACTCAGCACTAGCATTAACTCTATTTCATTTGTGTTCTCTCATATTAAATAGTTATAAATGTGTCTTTTGTCTTTTATGATGGTGTTTCATGATTTGGTTCAGTTAAAAGGTTTTCACAGGTGCCTTTCTCTTCAGAATGTGTAAGGCTGGGGAAGGGCTCTGGTTGAGTTCTTTCCTTGCCTTCTTTTCTTTCTTTTTAACACAGTTATCCCTTGCTTGACCTCCACAGCACACCTTAAGAGGCTGTACAATTTTAAATTGCCCATTGGTTTCCTTTCTCTGTACCATCCTCTGTACCCTAGAACCCCCTTTGCTAATAATGGACTTCAGGACCACTTCAGATCTTTTATCTTCCTCCCTGTTTCAACAACAACAACAACAACAAAATGACAAAAATCTAGATGGGGGAAAAAACAACAAATAACTGAAGTTCATGGTTAATCAGTAATGGTAATGGGAATCATCTGCTTCAACTGTTGTCCATCAGACTTCTTACCAGAGTTGCTTAGAAAGGATCAGTGTTTTCTAAAATGGTTGGCACTTCTCTATCACAGGAAAAAAGGGGGGAGCATAGCATTTTCTTGGGGGAGGGTTGTTTTGGTCCTGATCATAAAGCTCATCTGTGATCCCACTACATAGAATGTTTTTTGAGGGTTTGTTTTTGGTTTAGTTTTTGTTGAGTTTTTAAAATATAGCCTCCCCCACCCCATTCATAAAATTTTTTAATCTAATTAGGATCATGTTGTACTGTTTTATAACTTGTTTTGAAATATCTTAACCACTTTCATCTGGCTAAATGTTTTTTGAAAAGATCACTTTAATACTTGCTAATATATCATCATATTATCCATCATAATAATCAGTCCCCTATTGTCGATAATTTAGGTTATTGATAATTTTTTACAACATAAATAACAGTGTTCATCTTGGTATAAAATCTTGCCCACACCTATGAATCTTTGCTCTCTACATAGCTTATCCTTCCTAATACTTCCAACAGTACTGTTTAGAACCTGCTTAGTTACCCCTCACCAACATTAGATATTAGCATAATTTACTTTGTGCATGTATACCTATTTGGTAGGCAATAAGTTGAATTTTATTTAATTTGCTTTTTTTAATACTAGTGAAAGATATTTTTACTTTTTTCTCCCATGTTTTTATCTACACATATATATTTTAGTATTTGTCTATTTGTATTTGTGTTCTTCACCCATTTTTCTACTGAGGTCTTTAGTATATAAAGAGTTTCTCCAAATCAGTAGGAGAAAGATATAATCCCTTTATCATGTGTATTGCAAGCTTTCCCAGTTTATTTTTATTTCACTTCTGTTACTTTCACTCTTATTTCCTTGTTTCTCTTTCACCCAAGTCAGATCAATATCTAATTACATGCCAGTTCTATGAATTCTATTTTTATTTTAAATATTATAAAATATCTTGAATTTATTTTGGTATATGGCATTATATAAGAATGTGAATCTTAGCTCCCTGACCAGGGAGCAAACCTGGGCCCAGCAGTGAATGCTCAGAGTCCTAACCACTGGACCACCAAGGAATTCCTGGGTGGGTGCTGTTTAGAATGAGGGGAGCTTGTTTAGGGAGACATAGATCATGGTCAGAAGGAGGTAAACGCAGGTGAAGAGTTGTTTCCTCAGAATCCTCTGCCCAAGCCCTCCTGCTGCCCTCTAGCATGTACCTGGGCTCTTTCAGTCTCGCCACCTGTCTCCAGGGAAACGGAGACCGAGGTGGTACGGTTGGGGAATGTGGGAGAGAGCTTGGGGGGGTGTACATTTCTGCCTGGAGCAAGTTGACTGGCCCGCTGCTTCCCCTCCTGCTCACCGCAGCCTTCCCTTTGGCTCTGCCTCCAGCCCTTGATTTTCATTCCCCAGAGTGTTCCTAAACTACATCTTTTCTACTGTCCAGCACCCAGAGACTGTCCACTGCCCATGCTGTCCTGCCTGAGACAGCTGCCTTCCCCATGCCCTACATGAAGAGAAGTGGGCTAGAGGGCTGGTCTTCTGAACACTGAACCTGGTTGTTACAAGGCATTTACATTACATACAGAAAAGGAGCAGCCCTTCTCATTTCTCTTCAGTATCACACTCCCCTCTTTGTTCTGGCCTGGCCCTGGCAACAGCCTTGCTACTGTTGACTCTTGCCCCAGATTCATCGACATAAAGTTTTCAGAAGAAAACTTGATCTTCCTTTTCACATTGACCATGTCATCACTTTTTCACCTCCTTGTTTTTCTTTAGCCTTTTAAAAAACTTAAAAATATGCATGTGTTTTCCTAGTTGAATTTAATCTCAACCATGATCACTGGAATACTTTTTTTTTTAATTGGCCTTTTTAGCAAGGGGGATAAAAGAGTAGATGGATGAGGAAAGTAACATAGAGTTCAGAAAAGGGAGCAGGACTTTTGAGTGGGATCCTTGCATGAGAGATTAGAACACACATTCTTATCCAGCAAGGCCTCCCAAGTGAGACAGGATGGCTGAAAGGTCCATCCTGTACTTACTATAAAGAGATCAGCCCAGCTGGACCTGCAGCAGGCAACATGTATGTGTTAACTTTCTGTAGAAACCTGCTTTATGTGTATTATACAAACCTTAAGTCGCTCAGTCGTGTCCGACTCTTTGCGACCCCATGGACTGTAGCCCTGGGGCATCCTTAACTTGGATCTGTGGATCATGAAAAATTCTGCACAGAAGTTTTATATTTTTCTGGGATCTGCAGCTTTGATCAGATGTGCCAGTAGATCAGAGAGAGCTCCCATTTCCCCACCCCGCACCGAGATGAAGAACCTCTACCATAGAAAGTGTGGCTAGGGTCACATAGGATATCTGGTGTGGCACGGAGAAGAAAAGGAAGGGCAGGGGGTGGGGAGGACCTTCAGGCCTAGATGGGGCCTCTAAAAGCTGTACATTAAGTGGTACAGAGCACACAGTACTGTTCAGTAGACCCAGCTTTCCTGTCTGTAGGACAGGTCCCAGTGCTTACCCTACACAGTTGAAGGGTTTATGCTCCAGAGTTGAATACTGTAAAAATGGGAATAGATGGGAGTGTTTTCTATAATCTTGAGCAAAGGAAATTGAAGGTGACGTTGTGGAATGGCTCCTGCAATCGGTTATATCACCTTCCTTGGTCCAGGGCTGCGGTTCTCTTCCAGCAGCATTTCAGCTTCCATCACAGAGGGTGACTTTTTTTTTCACTTTTTTTGTATTATCACCACCACCATCATCCATTATTATTTGCAGCATGTCCTTTTTGTTCCAGTTCATCTTTAAGAATAAGAGATAAAGTGTCAGTGCTCATCTTGATAAACTATAAAATACATCTCACCTTCTCCCTTTTCCTATGGTCCTCATTCTCTGGACCCGTTAATATATGGACTTGTTCCCAGAAGAATCAGTGAAGATGTAAGTATTAATTAACTTAGGAAATATGTCAATGTTGCAGCTTCCAAAAGATGCGGATATGCTATTCTTGTGTGCTCTAAATCACTATTTGCCTCAGTATTTTAAAGTTTAAATAAGTAAATTGTATTAAGTGAAGTTTTACTGTAAATGTGCATATTCAGTCACCATAAAGTGTGATAATAGCTTTAAAATAACTGTTGTTACTTTGACACTGTGAGACTGTCTGTACCTTTAATGCAAAAATGGGGAGTTCAGTGCCTCCTAGACTGGAAGCAGCGAGCCCCTGAGCCCCAGGGTTGTGTGTGTGAGGTGAGAGCCCCAGGCTGCAAGCGCCCTGAGAGCAAGAGCTGTAGGTTTTCAGGCCATCATCCTGTAAAGTAAATGGCCCTCTTTTCCACTGACAGGGAGACCTGAGGGGAAGCTAAGAGGTTAGAATGGTGTCAGTCAGACCAAGCCAAGGCATTGCCTGTTCTGTGAGAAAAAGTACATATTCATCTGTCATACAGCTGTTTTCCCCTTCAGAATCACAAGTCTTTCTTTAAATGGAGGGGAAGTAGGACGTACTCAGAGACCCAGGACGATCACATCTTAGGACAGATAAGGAGAGCTCTGAGCTGTGGCTCAGAAAGAATGGTGAGGCTGAGCCCATGAACTGGGGCTGCCTGGGAAGCTGGTGCCACACCGGGGAACTGTGGCAGCCAGGGCAGAGCTCAGAGTGGGACACTGCGCAGTGTCCTCCAAGGGCCGCCCTGAAAAACACACTGTCTGCAGAGAGGGGCTTCCCCATTTAAGTCAGCTAACTTTTCTCCTAAGATGATTCATCTTCATTCTGGGAAACATGTTGGTAGGTGTCATACTGGGAGAATAACTATTTCAGTTTCACTCCTTATTTACCTTTTGACAGTGTGCATTAAACATTATTATTTAGGGCATTCATCTTTTTCTTTTCTTCCTACATTCTTTCCTTTTCTTCTTTTTTTTTTAATCAACACTCCTACTACTAGCCCTACTGTTGCCACCACCTTGCAGTTGACTAAGTAAGTACTCTGCATTGCCCTACCTTCACCCAGGAAGGTGGGTAGAACAGACCTCATAGCTTGTTTTGTAGAGGCAGCTACACTAGGACTCGCCCAGGGTCACTCAGCTGCTAAACGGTGAAACCAAACCCAGATCTCCTGGACTCTTTGTGCTGCCTCTGTGGGCGCCTTTCTTCCCCGCCACTTCACTCCATCTTGCCAGTCCACTCAACCAAGAATATAAAGACGGTATAAAACAGATGAAAATCATCATCTTTAATGTATCTGATCGAACTGTTACTTGGTGTGGCTCACTGTTTTTCAGGCTTGTTTTGAGGAATGGTCATAGCCATGTGTTGCTCACTTTAGAAGTCAGTGTCATGATGAGTCTTAACAGAAGCAAACAAGTAAATGGCATCAAAACCCAAGATCTAAAGTTATATCCTGGGAATTCCCTGGCAATCCAGTGGTTAGGACTCGATCTATCTCTGCCATTCATGTTCAAGTTTAAATAACTACATGCAGCTAGTGACCACTAACGGGCACAGATACGAAGCGTTCCCACCACTGCTGAGAGCTCTGTCAGACAGCGCTGCCCTGAAGGCCACAGCAGAAGCACTGCGGTCTGCTGGCAGGTGGTGCCACCCTGCACAGGGGAAGGCAACAGAAATGCATCATGAGCCTTCCTTCCCAGTGACCTTCTCAGCTCAGAGATAGCAAAGCTTTGCTTAAAAAAAAAAAAAAACCTGCCACGTGACTCCAGTAATCCGCAGCCAGTAAACAGCTGGGCAGAGGGTTGCAAGAAGAGCTGGCCTATTTTTGTGCACTGCAGAGTCCTGAGCAGGAAAATCTGAGACAGGAAGCAGTGGCGACACCTAGACTCACTTCCTCATCCCTTTATTCACAACCAAGGCCACTTGCCCATTTCTACTTGGATGCTTCACAAGTGCAAATTCCTCTTCTCAGCTGCAGCCATCTTCAGCTCAGGTATGCTAATGGATTTATCATGACCCCTAAAAGGATGAAATATCCAGAGCCTTGTCGCTTACAGGCTGAAAGAAGCCATTACCATTGGATGAATTCCAGATTTCACAATGAAACATGGCTGCTTCTGAGAAATGGGAACATGAAGATGTGTAATGGCACTCTTGATTGTAGAATCCAGAGAGAGTTACAGTTCTCTGTCTCATGTATGTTACTCATCCAGCCCTTTTGTAGCATAGAGGCTTGTCCTCCTTCCCCACCTGCTTCATTATGATCTCCTGAGGTCCAAAATGCCTTCCAGAATAGCTCTCAGAGGGAAGTAGCAGTTTTTTTGACACCCCGATCTCCACCCCCTCCCATCCCCCAGGATATACACTGATGGCACTGATTTGGGGGGCGTTGTAAGCATACAGTAACTGTTTGCTACTACTACTATTACTGTTATTAAACACTCACATGGAATGGGAAGGGATTTAGTCTGCAGAGGGTTCACTTATAACACCTCTGGGATGCATTCTTAGGATCTGGTACAGTGAGCTGGAAGAAGGTAGTGAATCTCACACTGAGAATCCTTGCTTCGGAAAGCCTCTGGCACTAATAGACACAGGCAGGTGGCCACCCCTGAGGCACGCTGGGGCAGACAAAACTGAGACCCGGTTCTCCAGAAGTACCAAGTCTATTCTGTCACTCATCAGACATTGCCTCTGCAGCTCAAGGAGTTTTTAGTTTTGGTGTTCTTTGGTACCTTTGTCTCCTGCAGAGATGCTGACCTGTGGATACATTCTGAAGGAGCAGAACTGCCTCTTGAAAGTGTCACTGTGGGGAATTCCCTGCTGGTCCAGTGGTTAGGACTCAGTGCTCTCACTGCCAAGGGCCTGGGTTCAATCCCTGGTCAGGGAACTAAAATCCCACAAGCCACATGGCACAAACAAAGAAAAAGAAAGTATCATTGTGGTATTTAGAGTCCTCTTTCTCTTTGCAGAGTCTGCAAGTTCAAAGGGGATATGTCATCTCCTCTACACCGTCATAAACTGGGGTGGCCTCAGGCATTCATCATTTTACACAAGGAATTGCTACTAATTGAGGCCGTTCAGAGAAAAATAGGGCCTTTACAGTGAAGTGACCCCTATACATTGGTCTTGATTGTTAGTACTCATCTGAGCCATGGCCAGGTCCTTCAGATGCTTTGAGGTGTTTTCCATATTGAAATCTGAATGTCTTCAGAGTTGGCTCCTTGGGACCCCAGAGGGAATTGGCACACGTGTGAAGCCAGGTTGGTCTGTGTTGGGTATTCTCAGCTTGGGGAAACTTGACAAGTTAGGGACGTTCTGGGCAGAGGACTCAGGTCAGGGCTTCAGGGCAGAGATTGCCGAGAAGGTACCTGCCATTGGCAGACAGACACCACTGACCACGGCATCCTCCCCATCTCCAGTGTCCTCAAGGCCAAGTTACATGTTTCGTTATCTCATTCTCCTTCCCTTTAGGTCCCCAGATCTTTCTGAGTCTTTGTATTCGAAAGACAGATTCTGGTCTTAGATGATTCCAGCTCCTTGTAACCAAGACAGAATCTTGGTGCCTGTCATTGCAGGTAATATTCTGTAAAGGGATTTTTTTTGTTTTTTTTTTTGCATACCAAATCTAGAGCCATAATTGGACAAGTTTAATTGGAATCATTACTATTCAATATGTGGATGAAAAAGCGGTTTTAATGAAGCATGTAAAGGGGGGATTAATCACTGTTCACACAAGAACCAGATTATCATAACAGGAGAAATTCTCACAGAGTAAAGTTTTTAAGGTTCTTGGTTAAGGGGACTTTCCTCTTTTTATTTATGCTTGCATTGGGATTTTGAAGGAGCGTCAGCACACTGTTACTAACCCTGATAGCCTGCACATCACAGCCACTATGTTTTGGGGGCCCTCTGGTTCTCAGGTTACCTGTGTAAATACAGGGATTCACTTCTCAGCTCGACCATTCGCTTAATAAAGAGCAAATGTGCAGAACCTAGCAGCAGCAGCCTAGCAGAGCGGTAATCTGAACAGGATAAACATGCTTCCTCTTTGTGTGATGCTCTTTCCCCATCCTCCTGCCAAGAGCAGGATATCAAATGAAAGGAAGGTTGTGGTTGGAGTCAGTAAAGTGAATGTCTAAGTGGCACCTGCTTCATTCAGCAGATCTGCTTTCCCGGGGCCTCCCACTGTACATCTGCTCCTGACAAAGCCTCTTTTCTCCTCCCGTTGGTCAGACTGAGAGCAAAGGCCCAGCGAGGAGACATATTGGTTTTGCTTTGTCAGCATGCTTGCCTGTGACATTATAATTATACCAAATCTTTATTACTAGAAAGGCCCCAATTGAGAGATTTTCAGAGCCTAAATGGGGTTTTCGAAAGTAGAATTGATAGAAACATCTTTTCTGTTGTAAAGCTAGCAAATGGACCTGAGAATCATTGAAGGGGTCTCAATATGGAAACTGAGACACTGCTCTGAGCGAGACTACAAAGACCTGCTATCAGATTGGCTCACTAAGCCAGCAGCTCTCTGACTGTGCCCAACCCAGCCTCCCCCTGCTGCTTGCAGTGCTGTAATGTATAGCTCTACTGCAGTGCTCTCCAGTGCTGGCAAAGTTTCTCACCTAGGCACCCAGGAGGTAGGATATGTTAAAATAAGTTGATGGGGTCGGGCAGTAAAGGAAAAAGCTGTGATGTAAATAAGGGAAATGCCAGGAAAATATATTTTAGGTGAAAGCAGAGCGTCCAATTTCAGATTGAGTTTCCATCTAAACAAAAGCAACTCTTACCATGTTCTGCAGTGTGTATGCAGTTGAAGCACGCTTAAGGTGTGGAGTTGGCTCACTGGAAGCTAGAGCCTTGCTCTAGCCCTTTATAAACTGAAATTAATTAAAATCAAATAAAATTAAAGACTCAGTTCCTCAATTACACTAGCCAGGTTTCAGCCACCTTGCTGCCAGTGCACAAGTACACTGTGCCCACCTTCACAGTGAGTTCTCATGGACAGGACTGTCTCAGAGGTTGGTCTGAACCTCCTAAAATGTCTTGACTGCTTAAGTGAGCCTTGGACTTATGGAAAAAACCTGAAGAAACTTTTCGGCCACCCCAATATTTCAGCCTTGCTGGAAGGAGAAAAGGAAACTTGCCTGGTTATTTAGATCAGCTTCCAGCAGTGTTTCTTGACTATGATCTTTGTCTTTTCACCTTAAAATTATTTTTCCTCTAAGAATCTTGTGTCCTTTCCCCAGCCCCTCCAACTTCTCACAAAACAGGAATAATGATGATAATAAAAATGAATTGCAACTATGAGAAAAGACTTTAATGTTAGGAATGTCCACTTACAGCTGACCTGCTCCCTGGCCTTCCCTTCCTTCAGCTTTCACAGCCCCACTGTTTGCCTGAAGAGTTCTTTTCTCATTAAACAGAGCTTCTCATTGACAAGAGGGCATGTGAACACTTGAGGGCCAAGAGTGTGTATATGGATTGTTCATTTTGTGTACAACATGGGGCATGGACAATATTCCTGGGGGTTGAGCACTGAGCTGGTGGCATCTTCCATTTTCAGCAAGTCTGGGGAGTAAGGGCGGACCTTTAAGCTTGTTTCTTCCATTTGTCCGTCTCTAGTAGCTACTACATGGTGGCTTTATCTCCTGGGAGAAAACCTATATGAAATAACGACGTGTATGTATGTTAATTGCTCAGTCGTGTCTGACTCTTTGCAACCTCATGGACTGTAGCCCACCAGGCTCCTCTGTCCATGGAATTCTCCAGGCAAGAGTACTGGAGTGGATTGCTATTCCATTCTCCAGGGGATCTTCCTGACCGAGGGATCAAGCCTGGGTCTCCTGCATTGCAAGTGGATTCTTTACCATCTGAGCCATCAGGGAAACCCCCAAATGATGCTGTAAGATTGGGCTAAGTGAAGCATTGAAAAATCAGGAGAGCACCTTTGGCAGATTTTTTTGCCTCAGTCTGCCCCTGTTCAGATGGAGGAGGCAAGGGCTGGGTGGTAGGCACAGGGGGTAGGAGTCCTTACACTAGTCTCTCTCCTTTTGTACCTATTTGAAATTTTCTATAATAAGAACTTTGAAAATAATAACAGAAAAATCAATAAATCTCCATTCTTAACTCTAGGTAACTCCTGATTGGTCCATTTTTACACCCGACTATTGCAAACTCTTAAACAGCTTGGTAACTTTCTCCTGAGGTTTCTGTCAGATGGGCTGTATTTAATATTTAAAAATATCAACTCTTTATGTATTGTTCACACCTTGTCTGCTATACAGACTTTGGAGATTTGGGGTGTTTCCCTTATCCCCTTCCAGTGATCTCTGGAACTTTACTAGATAGCGCCTGCCCTTCTCCATACATCTCTGATCAGACATCCTCCTGAGCACCTACATGTCCTGCAAGCTTTAAACACCTTTCTCTCCTGCCATTTTTGGTTTAAAGCCCTCTTGGTCAGAACAGCATGAATCAGAGTCAGCTTGTTCAGTCTTATATTGGGATTTCAGTCTCCAGGATGTAGCCCACAATGATTCTGAACACTAAAGGATAAAACCCTGATTTCGTTCGTGTTCCTGGGGACTCTAGTAATTTCAAAAGGGAATGGTAAAATTATATCTCCAAATTATGTTTTGAAATACATTCACTAATAAAGTAAAAGTGAATTCACTCAACGTTTGGCTTGTGGGATGCAGGCAAGACAATTTTCTTGTGGTCTGCAAAATCAAGACCAAGGACCCAGTCCTTAGTCTGTCCTACCCAGAAAAAGCCACTGCTGTGGAAATTATTCCAGAAAGTGGTTTTTCCAAGAGCAGGTTGAGACTATTTAGTCAGAGGAGAGGAAATCTTGGGTGCTGAGAAGTGCCTATTAGACCAGGGTACCTCTGAGTCTGCTATTGGCTTCATGAGAATATTCAGTACTTGCCAGATGTAATACATATTTTAATCCATAAATCCCTCAAATGCCCTCAAAAGCCATGGACTTTAAAAACACGGAAAAGGAAGATTAAATGTCCCAGAAGCAGCTAATATAGCAGAAACAGAACCACTGAGAGAGAAATGCTTTTTCTATTTCTCCCTTGTCTTACTATTATGAGGGTTACCTGGCTCTCCTTTTCATTTGATATCATTGTTCTTTTCATGACCTTCATTTTCTTGCCCTCATCTGTCCTCTTTCCATGTGGTCCTTGTTTGTGTTTCTCAGCCTCGTTATCTGCCTGCCGCCTGCCTACTAGCTTCTTTACCTGGTTTTCCATCATGTTCTCCCATCTCTATGCCAGGACACACCATGCCTGTTTTTCTTCATAAAATAGTGGCTTTCCTTAGATGTCAGAAGTTCCTTAGATGTAACTTCTTTCCAGGCCTGAAGATAAAATTTTTTAAAGGACTTCCCTCCTGCCTGTCATCCCTAAAAACACTTATAGATATTTTTGATGGCTCTTTAAAAACTGCAGAAGTGACTTTGGTAATAACAATAGGTGGTTTCACTATCTTATTTATTCCTCTCCTTTCCAGTCACAGTCACAGGTTCCCCATTTAAGCCAGCATTTTCCTAATACATACATTCACTTTCTTATGCATAAACCACAGAAAGCATTACATTGCGAATTTTTCCTTTCAGCTTTAAGAATTATTGCTCTTTCACCAACTGTTATGTTTACTTGATAATTTATTTGTTTAGCTACTTTTCTCTCACAACCATCAATATTTTTCCCCCAAACTAAAAGATATTTCCATGACCAACTAGGAAGGCCTTTGGGCTGAAAGGTTCAGTTACAGCAAACAACAATTCCCAAAGGTTTCCCAGATCGTGAGAGCAAATGAAAGGCCCATTCTTCCTCAGGCTGTCTGTCCCGCTCTGTCTCGTCGTGGCGTGGGGTGGGGGGAGGGCAGTCTGTGGTTCTGGGTGACCCTGATTAGGCCTGCAACTCTGAGCTCTGCTGGGCTCCAGCGTGTGCTATTAGTTTTGGGGTTGAGAAGTTTGTCATCATGGTGACATCATATCATACTGTCCCTGATCGTATGGTTAACATTCTTAATATTGATGAGTGGTTTAGCCTGGGTTGTGTCTTTACTGCTGTACCGAATCGGCAGCTATTTCATATATGTCATCATGCGGTCCCAGTGCCCGTGCTGACCATCACTGCTTTCAGAAAGGAAGCAGCCCGCCAGTCCATCTGCCCTGATTTCATGGCTCTTATCTCTAATCTTTACATTTTTGAAGGCCTTTGGCAAATGATGTGCTTCCTGGCAGGAGCAAATCGCAGCTGAAAGGAGATCTGCACTGTCTCTGCTTTCCTTTCTGCTTCCTGAGAGCTTTAGTCTAACATCTGTGACCCCAGCCAGACTTCATCAGACCTCTCATTCCAAGTCATCTGGGAAAGTAGCTGACATTTAGTGTTCACCTACTGTGTGCCAGGCACTGTGCCAGACTCTACCCCCATCAGCACATCTAGTTCTCAACAACCCTGAGAATATTAGTAATTACCATTTTATGTAGGAAGAAAGGGAGACTTCATAAGCCTGTAAGTGGCAGAGCCAGGATTCTTTCTGACTGGGAAGCTAATGGAAATAAAAGTGCCTGTTCTACTTTCACATCAGATGCATCTGAACTGCCATACAGCATTCGGCTTCGGCCTTAAGAATGTTGTGGGGAGAATGGTACTCATTTCAAAGCAGAGTAAAAGGCTTCAGGCCACAGAGACCAAAGCTAAGGGGAATATAATCAAGTTTCTGAAAAGATGAAGAACGTGATCAATTGTCATATTCAGGTATTAACGTCTACTGTGTTCAAGTTGCTCACTGTTCAAGAACATTGTCCTACCAAGATCTAAGTAAGCAGTGTTTGTATAGAGAAAAACAGTAACTATTTGGGAACAGGTTAGCACAGATCTGGTGCCAAATGAGTGGTAAAGCAATAAAATCCCCGGAAGGAGAGAACCTGGTGGGCTGTTCTGTCTGGAGGAACCCCTGAAAGATGGTGAAAGAACAGAACATAGGTTGGCAGGAATAATTCTAGGCAGAGAGACCTGCCTGAGTAAATACATGTGGTGGCTAGGGTATACTGAAGAGACAGGTACAGTTGTAATGAAAGCATAAGGCAGAGTATTTGTGGGAAAGGCTGACATAATCCCTCATCTATTAGCTATTTGGACTTTATTTTTCCCTGGAAATGGCAACCCACTCCAGTGTTCTTGCCTGGAGAATCCCAGGGACGGGGGAGCCTGGTGGGCTGCCGTCTATGGGGTCGCACAGAGTCGGACACGACTGAAGTGACTTAGCAGTAGTAGGGAGCCACTAAAAAGACGGGGGGAGTTGGATTAGCTGTTGTCAAACAATATCTCAAGATTTAGCTAACTGTGATGTATAGACTTATTCATCAGATCTCAAAAGGCTAAGAGAAGTTAGTCTTGGGATAAATAAATGAATTCCCGTCAGTAAATAAATTCCAGATATATGCATACGTGTGTGTGAGAGAAAGAGATTCATCACATGGTAGATAAGTGATGGAACTCATTACCTCAGAAGAGGTCAGGAATAGAGTAGATCAGCTCATGAATGATGAATCCAGAGTGTGCAGGGCAGTGACCCTAACCTTCAAAGTTACTCTCGCTGGCGCCCACGGTCTACCACAAAGCCTCCCCTGGTGACACGTTCAGAGACAGACCACTGCAGAACCCGTTTTGCAGAAAACAAGGAAGAGCAAATATCTGAATTTTCAGAATGTGTGTCCCCATGTCCATCGTGTGAAAGTTTTAGAAGATCCCTCTGGCTTCTGTGTGGGGAGCAGAGAGTGCATTGCAGCCAGGGATGATGCAGGGTGATCTGGAGGAAAGCTAACATGTAGTCCAGGCGAGAGAGGATAGGAGTTCACCCAGGGGAGCAGCAGCTGATGTGGCTGTGTTATGGCTTTATGTTTGAAAGGAGAGAATTTGCTGATGAATTGCATGAAAAGTCAGAGATGGCCTGACTTCCAAGTTTTGGGCCTGAGCAACTGAAAGAATGTAATTGCCATTTGTTAAGATGGGAGGAGTGTATTTGACCATTTGGGCTCAAGAATGATACCCAACTGGTAGAAAAACAGAGCAGAGTCAGGTCTCCTCTTTCTGTTCTGGGGTCAGCAGTTCCTCCAGGATTTGGGAGCTGACTGCTGTTGGCCATGGAAATCCTTGCACTGGGACCTGAAGTTCCCAAGTCTCTTTTGACCTCTTTTTCCGTTTTTGCCAATTCTGTAAACCTTACCAAGAAACCTGAAAGGAGAGGCAGCAGCGAGCCCAGAAGAGACTGTCCTCTCCCTTCCAGGCCCCTGCTGGCTATAGTGGTCAGTGGTAGAGGCTTGCCGGTGCCTGCAGAGACTCCCAGCTGCCTTGCCTTACCACAGGCTTGGTCACTCAGTCTCCCTCAGTCCATGTTTTGTTTTGTTTAAATAAACTTTTTATCTCTATGCTTTGGAATTTAAAGAAAAGGGGGGATTAGATTTTCTAAACAGAAGAACTCTATGGTTTCTTACAGCTTTGAAAGATGAGGTACTAGAGATTGGGGTACTAAAAGCTCCAGGTTTTTATAAGTATGCTTTTATGGTTCTGCCAACAGAACTTGCCTATCATTTGTGAAAGGAAAGAATACCTGCCCTGCCTGCTGCTCCAGAGTCTCAGCAGGAAGCTAGTGCTGTGCAGTGGGGGTGAGAAGACTTTGAAAAGCACTGTACAAATGCCAGGAGAGCTTTCTTATGAGGGTTGTGCAGGGTCTCTGTGAAAAAAACAAAAAGGAGAACTTCAAGTTCCTAATGTAGAATGGGAAAGGCTTCCTGTTGCTTAATCAATCGAAATGACCCAGAATACAAGCTGAGATTAACATACGCCTTCTAGATTAGGGCTAATCAGGGGCAGGCTGAGCAGATGCAGGGACAATCCTGGCCTGATTACTGTACCTCAGCATTTAATCATCTCTCTTCCAAGGGCAGCCAGCCGATTTAGTGCGCGCTGGGTTTCCAAGCCTCTAGCCCCCTCCCCCTTTCCCTTGCCATGGACATAAAGGCTGCTAGGTCAGAGACACTGAGACGATTTAATCTAATCTCATGTCAAAATGGCTGTGTGTGTGAGAGATTCTAAAATCCTCACAATGGGATGGTAATGCACTTGTTTAAGGTAGAGGTAGACTGAAACTGTGCGTAGAGAATAACGGGCTTGGATTTCAAGGCATTTGAGGTTATGAAATACCCTGTATGTGGGATTTCTCCAAGAAGCTTTTTAGATATGAAGTCGCTGTCACTAGTCATTCACTCTCGAGATGGCTTTGTGTGGGAGTCATCTTATCACCCAGTTGTAAAGGCCAAATTTACTCCTTCCCAAACTGTGAAGTACCGAAAATGAAATCTTTTAAAATGGTTTTATTTGGATGAGCTTTGAATGTAGTCATTTCTGTATTGCTTTTTCTGGACTGAGAGCTCCCATTCTGAAACTTCCTAATCACCTGAAGCCTCACCCATGTCAATCATTCCTGTCCTGGGGGTGGGGGGGTAGGTAGACACCTGTGCAATCTCAGAAGGCAGGTTTCATTCAACTGTGTAGAAAACTGTATAGAAAACACCTGCTCATTGCTAGGGACTCAAATATAGAGATTCTATCTCTCCCTTAAGGAATTTACAGTTTCCTTGGGGATAAGACAAGTAACCAGTGAAAAAGTATATGACCATCGCCTCCTCCATGGAGACCAGTGCAAAGTGCTGTGGGCCCTTGGGAGAAGAGGAGCTCAGACAGGAGAAGAGACTGCAGCTGACAGCTGAAGGAAGACTAGAAGCCCATTCAAGGAACAAGCCAAGGACAGTCATTCCAGGCAGAAGTCAGAATGTGTGCACCCCATGGAGGCAGGTGTGGAAAGAGCCTCATGCAAGTAGTTCACCTGCCTGGAATGTACAGTGGGTGGGGATTCACATATCACTAGGCTGAACTAACTGAGCAACAGGGGCTGACGTGAAGGGCTGAAATACCTGCAAAGGGATTTGGACTTTATATTCTACAAGCCATTGGAAACCAGTAAAGAATTGTAAAAGAGAAGAACAAAATCAGTTTGTATTCAAAAGATTATTCCGGTTATGGCCGTGTCAGCCAGTTTGAATTTCTGCATTTGAACCTTTTTCCATTTTATTTTAGGGCAAATCTTCCATGATATTAAAAAGTGTTTCAACAACAGTGTGGGACATGGACCCACATTATACGTAACCCAAACATATCGTAAACCAGTAAGAAAGAGATTTAATTCTAACAATTCATCCAGTTTCTCTCCACCCCAGCACTGACCCAGGACAGTTGCTTATAGTCAGGAAAAAGGTCCCACTCATAGTATTCAGTGTGTTTGTAAAGTTTGTAACTTGTTCTCCCAGCCTAGAGCTTTTGGAACTGAATCAGTCTCAGAAGCAAGAACAGTAAAAGAAGACTGATCTTTGCTTCTGGTTTTGGCTGCTGTTTGCTCGCATGTGGGTTCTTTGGAGGTGTCCTGGTTTTGCCACAGGGCGTTTGGCAAAAAAACATTACTTCATTAACTTTGTCTGTTTTGACCAGAAGAGAGAATGAAAGTGATGATGAAGATCCACTAGGATGATGGAAGGGGGTCTTGGTCTTCACATATTCACATATACTCAGGCCCATGCCTGAAGTCTAGATACCAGGGACTAGAGCCCAGCCACACGTTGGTTAGGGCCCGCAATAAAATCCCTTGACCTGCTGCCCTTGAGGCTGTGCTGATGCCCGTATTTGGCATACCTTGTACCTCATACTGAACATGAACCAGAGCCAGGCCTGACCTTGAAGGAGCCCTCTATCTAGGGCTCAATCTAGGTAGATAGGGAAGGCCTATCTACATGCATTAACTGGACCTAGCCAGATTATACCCTGCTGTCCAGTGCTTACTGAGAAGCCCAAGGAGGCTGCTGTCAGTATTGACTAGAGCTGGGATAGGCTTCCAAAAGGAGGGTTTTATTTATTTATTTATTTTTCCAAGAGGAGGGTTTTAAAGGGGAAGGCGTGGGCAGTAAGGGAATTCCAGGTAGCAAACAGCTTGAGCAAAGGTCCAGAGAAAGGAAGGTTACCAATGTGTTGGAGAATTAAGAATAGTCCAGGGTGATGCCCAGAACACAGGGAGTGAGGGAAGTAAAGCTGGACAAATCACAAGAGTCCTGAATGCCAGGCCCAACATTTGAATTTTTACTGTAGGCTTTGGGAACTTTTTAACTAGCATCAGGGAATTTGAAAAGTTTGAGCTTGGGGAATGACGTGTTATAGAAAGATAACTTGGGCGGCAGAAAGGAGTGAATGGAAAGAGGAATTGACTAGAGACATATGAAAGCCGTTTGCAAAGGTCTAGATGAAAAACATTGAACCCTACAGTCTTCTGAGGCCGATGTATGGGCTGGCCCTCTCCTTCCCCTTTCAGGCCCCAGCATCTCAAGTGTGAGGACTGTGGGCCATGCGTTCCATTCTCATTAACACATAGCAGGGTAAGCCTGGAATCCCAAAACGTCGACAAAACAGAACATTTAGCCTCATTTCAGGTTGCATCATTAAATGTTATGGTGTTGTGTTGTGTTTGTCACTCAGTCGTGTCCAACTCTCTGTGACCCCATGGACTGTAGCCCTCCAGGCTCCTCTGTCCGTGGGATTCTCCAGGCAAGAATACTGGAGTGGGTAGCCATTCCGTTCTCCAGGGGATCTTCCCAACCCAAGGATCAAACCCAGGTCTTCCGCATTGAAGGAAGATTCTTTACCGTCTGAGCCACCAGGGAAGCATCAACAAATACTTATTTCCAAACTGTCAACAGTTAGCCCTGGAAAACAATTAGATACAATTTAACATTGTAAAATTGACATGTTATTTTATGTTTGATTTTTTTTTTTTTTTGCATTAGGAAATATTCTGGTAAAACATCCCTTTTTACAATTAAGTTTGATTTTCATAAAAGTGATACATAGTTTTAAATGACAAAAAGAACTAAAAGGCCTTTAAAAAATATATATATATGTATATATATATGTACCCCAGAGGCAACACTCCATGTTCTTTTTTCTGGTATGTATGTGTATTATTCTGAATAATAGTCATATTGTTTCTTGAGTTGAGACATCATCACAATTTTCAATAACTCAGTTTCTATGTTTATATTGTTATAAACATAAAATTTTTATAAAGGTAAAACTTGTTCACTGCCACGACGAGTGGGTATGGTTAATCCTTGCTTTTTTTTTTCTTCTACTTTTTAAGGAGTAATCACCGGTTCTACCCAATTCTGGAAGACCCCTCGAGGTACTCTATCCCATGAGCTCATGCCACATCCCCTCTCCTCCCAGACGTACTGCACAGCCCCCATCCTGGGCCCTCCTGCTGTCCCCAAGCTCCCTACAGTGGGTTCTCTGTCTCCTGGACCCCACAGCCACTTATTTCTTAAGTTTTCCTGTCTCATTTCTTTGGGGAACATCCTTCAGAGCTTCCAAAGAAAGTGTGCACGGGTAGCCGGCTTTTACAGCCCTTACAAGTCTGAGGAGGTGTTTATTCTGTCCCCACACTTAATTGGCGTGGGTGTCATTTCATGGGCTGGAGAGAGAATTCTAGGCTGAAAGCATTTTCTCTCAGAGGTTTGAAGCCACTGCTCCATCATCGTCTAGCCTCCAGGCTTGCTTTTGAGAAATCCAATAATGATTTCCAGTTCTTTGTATGTGACTTTTTTTTTTTTTTTTACCCTTTCTCAAATCCTTTGGGATCTCTGCTTTATCCTTAGTGTTCTGAAATTTTACGAAGCTGTGTCTTAGCATCTGGATCTTTTTTCTTCTGTTCTGCTGGGTATCTAATGGGCCTTTTCAATCTGAAAATCATGTTTTCAGTTCTAGAGATTTACTTGCAATGTGTCTGATAATTTCCTACCTTCTGTTTTTTCTAGTCTCTAGAAAGCTCTTTTATCAGAGATTGGATCTCTTAAGGTCTCCTACTTTCCATCTTTTAATCTCTTCTGCTCTCTGGAAGATTTCCTTGACTTTACCTTCTCATCTTTATGTGGAATGTATTTCATCTATCTGATTTCTTTAACAGATTTTCTCTCATTCCTTTTTAATAAAAGTATCCGTTTGTATGATACAAATCTTTTCTGTCTCTGAAGGTATTAGAGTTTAGAGCCATTTGTTTTTGTTTCTGCTCCCCACGTTGTCTGTTACCTCTGTGTTCCTTAAGAGTGAGACACTGAAACACAGCTTGTTGGGGTGTGCAGGGCAAAGCTGGGTGACCTGTAGGCCTTGGGGTGGTGAGTCTTAGGACTGCAGGCCAGATCTTTCATTGTCTCCACACCCCCGACCCCTCACCTCCCCACCCACCAGATACTATCATAGATCTTCTCTGGGGCTTCTCCAGGTCAGTTTCTCAATACAGTGGATGAACTTCAGGTGTCTGGTCAACAAAGGCCTGAGTGTTGGGATTGGTAGGACCTACTGGTCCAGTCAGTTGAATACAAACTGTCAGCTAACTCCTACCTTTCACTTCTTCCTCTCATTGTGCAGTAGCTGAGCCTCCATGCCCTGAGAACTCCAGGACACAGGACATGCAGCTTCCTCTTCTTTAATGTCAGAACCACTTTATGTGTGCTTTGCATCTCCCAGAAATACTGGGTTGGCCCAAAAGTTTGTGTTTTCCCTAAGATGCTATTTAAAAACCCAAATCAACTTTTTGGCCAACCCAGTATATTGCCATCTCTGATTCATATCTTTTTTTTTTTCTCCTTCACTATAATTTTTGTTTTATGAGGAAGAAGAATTTTATATGTGCATTTATTCTGTCTTATTTAATTGGATTTTTTTTTTTAATATGTCATATAAAATTGTCAGTTTTCCTTTCTTTGGAAGGACTGCGCTTTTCTGAAATTATTCACTTCCTCCTCTCTTTCTACTAAACACTTCTTTTTACTGTGAAATAATAGTGATATTAGGAGGTACTTGGGATTTTTTTTTTTTAAGTTGACCCCAGAATGTATTTAAAATTTCTATTGGTCTATGAAATCTAAAATCAGAAAACTAATGACCTAGGCTTTAGAAAAAAAAAAAAACTGACCCAGAGGAGAGGGACAATGGCCAGAAGGCAGGCTAAGTTTAAGGGAGAAGTTTTTTCAAGCTGAGAGAAACTTGAGCATAGGCAGAGAGTTGAAGAAGTCAGTGTAGCAGAATATCCAAGAACATGAATGGTGGCCTCTCCTAGAGAGGAGGGCAGTCAGAAGAGACAGGCTTGTTGGGAGGAGAATTCATCCCTGCGGGGTCTATGCAGGCCTCCTAAAGTTGGAGAGAGGCAGGCAGGTGGGGTCATCTCTTGGCACGTTGGGGAGGCCCTGTTCTGAGGCATGTTTCTACCACTTCTCCACATTCTCTTTCCTGATAGTCTGTTTTAAAGTATTAAAATGGGGTGGGGAAAGGGGTGTATTTGTGCCTGGACAGTGGGTATTCAGTTACCTGCGGCTGCAGACAGTGGTACCCCGAGGGCTGGAGCTGATTGCCCTGTCCAGCCAGCATCTGGGAACCTATACGCAGTCCCCACTGACAGTCTCCCCTTGTCTCCCCAGGACTGGTCCAGATCCCTGTGAGCATGTACCAGACTGTGGTAACCAGCCTCGCCCAGGGTAATGGGCCGGTGCAGGTGGCCATGGCCCCTGTGACCACCAGGATATCGGACAGCGCAGTCACCATGGACGGCCAGGCTGTGGAGGTGGTGACGTTGGAACAGTGACATGCAGCCATACCATGGCATCATTTTCTAGTCTACTTCAAAATTTTTTACACGTTTGCAGAGGTGCAATCAAATGGAATTAAGTCTCTCGACTTTGGAAGAAAAGTTTTGTTAACCTTTTTTTTAAAAAGGAAGAAAGGCAGTGGATTTTGGAATTGCATTTTTTAAAAAGCACCACTCTTGATTTTCTGGGATTGGTGGAATAAGATACTGCGTTGTCAATTTCACGGTCCCGAAAAAGCCAAATTGTGGCAGGACTTCTTTCTGCGGAAACGTGTGTATACTTCCGTGTGTGTATGTGTGAATGTGAATATATGTATATGTGTACATATGGATATACACATTTACATATATATATATAGAGTATATATATATATGTGTGTAGATATATATATATATATATATATATATATATATAAAAAGAAACCCGCATGGAATTATCTGTATGAAATCAAGGTGAGCTGTGGAAAAATAATTCACCCAGTTTAGTGGGTGTAGGGTACGTGGCCAGACAGCCACCTGGTTTTGTTCATACCAGGGTCATGCGTTGAGCTACTGACAAACTCAGGCGGAGGTGACCATGCCCTTCACCAAAGCTGCCTCCCGGTGGCCACCCAGAACTCTCCCTGCTGGGCTCACCTGAGAACAGAGGTTCCAGATTAGGGTGAGGTCCAGAAACTGTGCTTGCAAGACCCAGGGGCCGCGTGGTCTGGCAGCTGAGACGCTCCTCGGGCTGGCCCAGATGCTGACCTTGCCACAGGCAAATGAAATGTCTTTAAAGCTCCCAGGCAGGGTCGAGAGGGTTTTCTTTCTTTCCCATCTCCTCCCCTCCCCAGGAAACCTTCTTGATCTCACTGTTAACCCGTCGCTTTGGTTTTAGGGTCAGTCCTGAATTGGTCATGTATATGAACTGAAGGTGACAGAAGTATTAAGGGTTTGAGGAGTGCGTGCGCGTTGCGTGTGCTTGTGGGTGTGTGCATCGTGGAGAGAATGAGGGGGTGGGAGGAGTTGGAAGGGGAAAGGAAGGAGGGAGAGAAAAATCTTTTAAAGACCAGGGTGCACCAGTGGGAGCAACTTTTTCCCTTCCTGTGACTTCCTGTAGCTTAACAGAGGAGACGAGAACTGACAGGGGCTCCTGGCGCGAGGAAGGCTGTCCACTAGACTGAGGGGCACTGGAGAGAAGAGGGCTGAGGGTGCCTCCTGCGCCCCTGGATCAGGCCCGATCTCAGAAGGGACCTTGCAGCTGTCCCAGGTGCATCGTGCTAGGCCCAGGCCCCACAGCTTCCCTCTCATGGCTGTTAATTGGTCTGGGTGTTCTTTGTAATGAAATTCTGTGATTTCTCAGCCACAAGCAAGCCCTGAGTCTCCAGGGGTTAATTCACCTGACTTTTTGACAGGCCAAATCTCTGCTCCTTGAGTACAGGGATGACTTTTCCTCCCTCCTCCCAGGCCCCCCCACCCCCGTGTGTGACTGTATATTTAATGTGTTTTTTTTTTTTTTAACGCGACATTAAAAAGATTCTTCACGTCTTGCTCAGCCTTTGAGAAAAGTTTCAGATTCTTGTATTTGCTTGTTTTATATAAAACTATCCAGTGTTCTTTGTATGTTTTTTTTTTTTTTTTTCTGTACGTAATGGGGGGAGGGAAGGGAAATTTACATAAAACAGTCCTAGTTCTACAATTTGTTATTTTTTTAATTATTATTTTTTATCATCGTTGTGAAACTGTCCAGGGGCTTTAAAGTCCGTGTTCCTTTGTGGTGAAATACCCTCCTGATAGTTTGAGAAATTGCCAAGAAGAAGAAGAAAAGCAGAACCCCAGTAGCAGAGCATGGATTCTGTGTCGTTTTCCATTCTGTCTATTACTGCCTCATTCAATAAATAGTTAACGATGTGGCAACAGGAAGTGAAAGTGTTCGTCTGTGTAGGAGCACTTAGCCTCTTAGGAGCTCTCTTTTGGGGTGGCTTGTTCTGCTTTGTAAAAAGAGTAGGTGCTTCTACTCAAGTTCAGTGATCTTTGACCCGTGTTCCTGGGTGTTGTGGAGCCCTGTAAGGGGGGTGCGGGTGTGGAAGGGGGGGGTGGCTCCTGCCTGTCTTCCGTCACCAGAGCAGCTCTGCTGAATCAGTTTTACAAGATGCTGTCCAGAGGGGTTATGGCGGGGGGGGGGGGGGGGGGGGGCGTCTAGTTTGAAAAATCCTAAAGATAGGTTGAAAACCTCTTCCCTGGAGTTCCTTTTTTAGGGGTTAATTGCATTCCACATTAAAATCAGGGTGGGTGGTGATACTTGTCCATCTGTGTCCTCCCCACATGAGTGTTGTTCAGTATTGCAGTGGACTTTCCTTCTTGAAGCGGGGGCCCCATGCCTTTGTTCCCTTAAGGCCTCCCTCCTTGGCTTCTCTCACAGCTCACTCCTTCATGTGGCAGCTGTCATTCTTCTACCCATACCTCCTGCCACACCCCCGGCTTTGGGCCCTTCCTAAACCTCCCAGTAGTTTTGCACTCCCACACTTGTGCCCGCTGCTTTCCTCAGCTCAAAATGATGCTCTCCTTGCCCCCTCCATCACCCCTTTCTTTCCTTTTGTTGGGTGTTTGGGTCTGTTTCCTGGTAATAATGATTACAATAGTTGAATGCGGGAGGTCAGAGATGTTTTCCTTGCTGAGAGTGGCCCAATAAAGCCAGTGCCACCCTTCTCCCTTCTTCTTGCCCAAGTGGCACATCATCATCTATTGTCCCCAGAGAGAGTGAGGCAGAGAAAGGATTGGTGGCAGCCAGAGCAAGCAGACATCATTGCCATCAGGCACCCCTGCAACAGCTGGTTGTCTAGAGTACCTCTGTGGGGATGGTGTCTCTCCATAGGCACAGTAATTCTGTTCGCCTGGCAAGACCCAGTTGCTGCCTGTTCAACAAGCATGTGTTGAAGCCCTCTTTGGTGGGGCTGATAGAGAACTTCACTTCCATTACTGCCCAACTCACCAGCAGGAGCTGCTGACTCAGCTGCCTCCAGGGCCCCGGCAGGTGGAATCTGAGTAAAGCGGAAGCCGTTCCGTTGTGAGAGGGGAAGGAGTGATGGAGACAGGCACAGTGGAGAGCATCTCTAAAAGGAGTGGCCTCTCCTCTGACTGTCTCCAAGCAGGAGGAACATGGGCCCTGCAGTCCTATCTCTTAAATTTTCCAGAGAAACTGAGGAGTCCAGATTTGTGCATGAATTTCCTGATTTCAACAACAAATCAAAAGTCTTTCACATACTCTGCCGGCAAAACAAAACCCACCTGTAGACCAGCTCTGGCCCCAGGCATCAGTTTTACTTTAGTGATTGCTTGCCACGTGCCAGGTGAATGAAGCATAGCAGTTGCCCAAGAAACAGGATGAGACAAGGAGATGTTTTTGTGTGAACAGACCGTGGCAGCCCAGTGTGATAAGGTGCCATCCGGACAGAGTGATGTGGCAGAAGGGGTTCTGTTATCTCATTTTATCTGCTCAAAGGTCCTCTGCAATAAGTAGTTTATCATCTAGGCTCCAGACAAGGATCTGGTGCTCACCGAAACCAAGACCCTGGGCTCGGAATTCTTCACTTTAAGTCCTACATCTGGGAAGATCCGTTGGCGATGCTGGTGAGCACTGGAGCCATCTGAACTGAGATGGGTGAGCTGAGGAGAACCAGACGGGCAGGGAAGGGAAGGGACCATTCGCCTGTAGGAAGAGCCCCAGCTGCCAGTGCCCTGGGCCTCACTCAGACCCAGACAAGGCTCATTTCCAGCCACTTCTCACATCGAACAGGGCCTGCTCCTGCATTCACCTTCCTTCCTATCTGCTGCTGTTCCTCTTCTCTCCTCTATCAGCGCCCCCCTCCCGCCAGCCCCCTCCAAAGCCTCAGCTGTGGATGGAGCAGCTCTGGACCTGTGGTAGGTCCTTTTGGTATTGGGGGGAACGTCGAAGCTTATTCGGAGCAAAGGCTTTGTGGGCTGAGGAAAACCAGCCCACATTTCGCCTCGCACCTCCATCTCAGTGGGCTGTGGGCCGCCCAGGTCATCAGGCCACGCCAGCCTGTGGCTTCCACACAGCTCGTGCTCAGATGCCAGCATCAAGGACGCCCATCAGTGCATCCCATCTGGCCTCTGCTGTTTGCTCCCGGTTGGCAGCTCTTGGAGAAGATCCACCCGGGACAGTGGAGACAGCCCAGAGGAAGGAGGTGCACAGAGCGAGGAGATAACGGTGTTAGCACTGGACTCTGAAATAGCTGGAGAATTCTGCTTCCACTGCTGCTGGGCCCCTGAATGAGTCCCCAACCCACTCTGAATTTGAGTTTCTCCCACCTGAAAAACCAGTGGGCTGTTAGCGGATGTTTATTGAGTACTGGAGTGTATTTCTGCAAAGAGTTGGAGAGGGGGAGGCAAAGGTACCAGGATAATATTCATCTGCAGAGCAGGGCCAGGATCCCCCAAAACCCAGGTCTTACCCAGAGCCACCTTGTAAGGCAAGGACAGGCCTGCGCCCTAGCCCTGTGCAGAGGCCTTCCTAGCTCTAGTTTATGAGAACCATGGCCTATCTGCAATTAAGAGTATTTATATGGTAGCAGTTAAAATAGTGAACGCTTGTACAGCCCTTACAATGTGCCTTGTTCTAAGAGACTTACCTATACATTAAGTTACTTATTAGTCTTTGCAAAAGTTCTGTTACTGTCCCTACTTTACAGATGAGCAAACTGAACCACAAAGAGGTTAAGAGATAGCTTATTTAATACTTGGGGAGGGGAGCTGGAAATATCCCCCAAACTTAATGCGCTTGTCAATAAAATTGTTGGTGTAACTTAAATTAACTGGGTCTCAACTCAAATTTCTTCTGAATTTATTTACCCTTTAAGAAACTAATAACTATCAGTTATTAAACAGCTGCTCTGCACAAGACACTATGCAAAATACTTGACACCTTTATTTCTAATCCTTTTCACAACCTCAGATGCAGGTTAGATTCCATTTTATAGGTGTGGGAGCTAAGACTCGGCCAATTCCCAGAACTAGTAAATGGAGAGCTGGGGTCAGACTAATAAGCCTGCCTCCAGAAGCTCGGCTCTTTGTGCCAGCCTCTCGGGGGACAGGTGACATAAAGTGAGCTGCCCATCTGGACTCCCATGTTTTGTGTGATTTGTGGCTATGCTGGGTCTTCACTGCCGTGCGGCTTTTCTCTGGCTGCAGCCAGAGGGGGCAGTGTACAGTTGGCAAACTCCAGTTGCAGTGCACAGGCTTTTCATTGCAGTGACGTCTCTTGTTGACGAGCACGGGCTCTGACACGCGGCCCGTCAGTAGCTGTGGCACATGGTCTCGCGGCTCCCAGGCTCTAGAGCACAGGCTCAGTAGTTGTGATGCAAAGGCCTAGTCGCTCCGCGGCACACGGGATCTTCCCAGGTTAGGGATTGAACCCATGTCTCCTGCATTGGCAGACAGATTGTTTACTACTGAGCCACTAGGGAAGCCCCTAGATTCTCATCTTTAAAGTAACTTCCAGCTGAGTCCTGAGCTCAGCTCACGTGCAGCCTCTCCCAGTGGCCAGTGTTTTCTGAGCAGGCCCTAAGGACCATGCCTGGTCCTTATTCAATCAGAAAATCCACAGAACCCCAAAAACATCCATTCCCACACATTCTCATTACCCAAATAGTTCTGCAAAAATCCAATGTTAACTTTGTTAAATGTAAAAATGTTTGATGTAAAAATGTTGATTTTATTGCTAAGAAAAATTGGCCCTGTGAGATGTCCCCAGGGTGAAGGGTAGTGAAGTTGCTGGTGCACAAACACATTCTTGAGTATGAACAGTCACCTTACGGTTTCGGTTTTTTTTGGTCTGCGCTGCGTGGCATGCAGATCTTAGTTCCCAGACCAGAGAGCAAACCTGTGCCCCTGCAGCAGAAGCTCAGAGCCCTAACCACTGGACCACCAGGGATGGCCCACATTATGCTTTAAAAACCCCAGGGGGCACTTTTCCGGCATCTGAGTGGTTAAGGCTCCAAGCCTTAACTGAGAGATCAGTTGATGTTAAAACCCAGGAAGCTTTGGGCAAGAAAGCCAGGCCAAATCTTGGCAAAGCTGGGTTGTGATGTCTTCAGTTGAGCCTAAACCTCAACCAGTCTTTGGGTTCCCCCGGCCCTTGTGTGCAAGAGGCTTCTAAAGCTGGGAGGGACATTAACCATCACCCATCATTTAGGCCATGAAGGTTAAGCTTACAGGTACAGAGAAGCCCAGGACCCCATGACTGGTGGCATTGTACCCAGACTTCTGACTTGGTGGAAGTCATCCATACCCCCACGGCCCTCTGCTCCCTGAGTGCCTTCTCTGGCTTTTCCATTCAGTCTCAAAACCCGAAATATTTTTCTAGTTCCCTCACCCAGAGCTATTTTTATGGAGAGCTTTTTCTTTTTTTAATTCACAAGAGTAAAATTAAGAGACTAAACACAGAATAGGATTCTTTATCCTAATCCACAGTTCTCATCGGTACAGAACACTGGTTAAACTCCACGGACAACAGACGTTTCCGGAGATCCTATATCACCAACAGTGTGGAGTCGCTTGCCTCTCTCAATGAGGTGGCTGAGTCAGGTGTCACTCCTGTTCCGCAAATGAGTCAGGGGAGCTGGCTTGGTCTAGGCCAAGCATCCTGACTGTGAGTCCTGGCCTCAGTGTCCCGCCCATGTCCCAGCATTGCCCGGCCCTCCTGCACAAAAGATGACAAAAGCTCCTGGGGTCCACTGGCGATCAAAACCATTCTGGATGTGAACAGCAGAAATCCGGAGGTGCCTGACAAAGAAAGACCAGTGTCCTCGGAACCCAAGTTTGCACTCTCCAACGGGAGGGGTGGTCTCAGGGAGGGCACAGCTGACTGGCCCGCTGAAGTCACGTGTGTCTCCAGACTAATCGGCCTTGGGGCGTGGTAGCCAAACCCAGCTGCGGGGCTGGCCATCCCACAAGTAGAGCCGCCCCTGCAGGGGCTGGGATATGGATCCACCGCTTGGCAATTGCCGTCGTTTCCACGGAAGCTGCACCAACCGGGAAACAGTGAAGCTGGGATCCTAACAGCTTCCCCACTGCCCTTCATTGCCTCTACGAAGAGCCTCCTGAGTCTGTGAATGTCTTGAGTCAGAAAATTAGGAGTCATTGGGTAATCAACAGTGTGCCCTGTCTCCCCACTCCCACCATCCCCAGTAACCTCAAGTTTTTTTTTTAAAGTTTTAATGATACATAATTTACATTCTTAGTGCTTTTGCTTTAAAGTGCAGAAGTCAAGGGGCTTTAGTGTATTTACAATGTTGTGTAACCACTACACAACATTTTCGAATTTCACATTTTCATCATCCCCAAAGGAAAGGGTTTTTTGTTTTTTTAACATTTTTCTCGAAAAATAATCTGAAGCAGGTTATACAAAGGATGTGTGCAATGAGATTAAAAAAAAAAAAAAAAAAAAAGAACTCAAGACCAAATAAAAGGAGGTCATACGTTTGCCAACTGTGGGGTCAACATAGTGATATGTTCCCGTTTTGCTCCCAGTAAAGGGGTTCCTGTAACTAGAAGAAAGGAACAAGTCATCAGTTATGAAAAAGCACCAGAAAAAAATTTTTTGTTAAGTTTAAGGGTAACTACATTCAGCATCTTTCACAACATTTTTTAAAGCATTAAGCATTACTTTAAAGTAATGCTCTGCCATAAGTGTTGGCTGAAGCTTGATCTGAACCTTCCAGGAATGGAAGTCTCCCCCTGCACTGGCTCCATGGGGCTTCTTGGGGTGAGAGGTTGGCTAGAAAAGGAGGCCATGGGCTTGGGGAGGGCAATGGAGGCCGCAAGGAAGGCTCCTTCTTCCCAGCCTGGGCACCCAGCCCAGCTCCATCAACTGAGACACTTCCGGAGGGTCTTACGTGTGTGCTTTCAATTTTGAAATTATTCTGGGAGAGGCTGTGGGTAGTTATTTGCAGATCACTAAGGAAAGGGAGGAGGAAAGACCAGCATGATGAGCAGCTGACCACTGTGAGTCACGTGAAATGGTGCAGCTGGAGGCTGCTCAGGGCTCTCCCATTCGCTGGTCATTGGGAAACACAGCTGGGGACATTCAAACCCCTACGTTCTCTAGAGAACCACCAATCATAGGAGCCACTCTCCTCCACCAGAGCTTCTTGTTTAGTCACTGAGTTGTGTCCGACTCTTTTGCAACCCCATGGACTGTATAGCCCACCAGGCTCCTCTGTTCATGGGATTTCCCAGGTAAGAATACTGGAGTGGGTTGCCATTTCCTTCTCCAGGGGATCTTCCCAACCAGGGAGCAAAGCTGAGGCTCCTGCATTGGCAGGCGGATTCTTTACCACTGAGCCACCAGGGCTTACTAAGAGGTAAAACCAGCCCCGCTGCCTCCAGGCGCCACTCCAGCTGATCCCTCCCCAGTTTGTATAAGACCTGCGGGGAACTGGAGAGGTGCTACTGGGATCCTTGGAATTGAGGAAAGTGCTTATAACTAACAGGATTTCTGCAAAACCAGGCTCCACCCCCCATTCTAGAGGCTCTGGACCACACCCTCATCCCCAAATACTGCAGGTCCTGCCTTCCCTCCGAGCACAGAAGAGGGTGAAGTTCAAGTCAGTATTGAGACTGAAGCTTCACGTGGTCTGGGCCTAATGATGCACCATATTTACAAAGCTATGGAATTCACTCAAAACCTCATTAAGGAATTAGAAGGGAGAGTCAACAGAACACGGCAAAGGCAGTGACTGCGGAAAGTAAAACCCACCTTGTGTTTAAACTCACCAAGGCAAGATACCTTTGGTTTCATAAAAGGCACCTCAGACTTGTGGGTTCATCAGTGGCAATGAAGGGTTCTGTTTCCACACAAGGGGTGCCTCTTCAGGCATCTCACCTCCCCTGATAATCTTTACAGGAAGTTGTCCTTGTTCTCCTGATCTAAAAGGCTTCAAGCCCCCACCCTTCACCCATGCCACTTTTCCAGGAGAGCTGAGGAGGCAGAAGCCTGGCTCCCAGAAGAGAGAGACCTCCAGGGCAGGGCAGGGCAGATAACATCAGGGGGTGGGGAGCACACACATTAGACCCTCCAGAAGTGTCTGTTAATGGAGCTCAGCTGGGGGCCCAGGCTAAGAGGGAAGCTTCATTGCTACCTCCATCACCCTCCCCAAGCCAGCTGTCTCCTTTTCCTCTTACCCCGAGAAGCCCCAGTGGAGCCAGTGCAGGGGGTGACTGCCATTCCTGGAAGGTTCAGGTCAGCCATCGGCCAACACTTAGGTCAGAGCTTTCAGAACCCTTACATGGGACTAATCCATCATCAAAAACCCACAGCCCAGCAGCCCTTCCACTGCAGCAACTGGCTTTCCAGTGTCTGATGTTTGAGAAGAGAGAGACACATCCACCATGAATGCAAAACTCTTGCATTAATTTGCAGTTTGTTCACAACAGCACTTAAAAACATTAAAAAAGCTGCATGTGATGGGCTTCCCTGGGGGGTTCAGTGGTTAATAATCTGGCTTGAAATGCAGGGCCTTGTGTTCGATCCCTGGTCGGGCAACTAAGCCCGAATGCTTTAACTAAAGAGTCCATGCGCCACAAAGATCCCGCATGATGTAATGAAGTTCCAGCGTGTTGCAACCAAGACCCAGTGCAGCCAAATAAATAAATATTAAAAACAAAACTGTGGGCTAACACCTAGGTTGTGGTCAGGGAGCTTAAGGAGATGCAAGAAGCCCCCTTCCCACCTTGGCTGAGGAACCACCCCAAATCTAAACCTGACACGTCACAGAGACACCTGGTCTAGCCCCCATCTAAGGCCGCCATCCCCTACAGCACCCCAACACCTGGGTGTAACATCTCCAGAGACGGAGAGTTAACCCATTTTAAGTCACAGCCCAACCCACCCATCAGGAAGTTCTGTGAGACAAACAGAATCTGCTTCTCTCTAAAGTCTTTCCATTGTGTCTGGGGCCACAGAGAACTGCGAAGGTCTCCATGCCTTCAAATACTTGAAAACAGCCTTCACATTCCCACCCTTTTTCATGGCTAAAATCTCCAGTTCCAACATTTCCTAGAGGGTGGTGAGCTGTTTCTAATTACAAAGTGGACTAGATGTCCTGAATGACCCTTCCAGGGAAAACTAAAAGAGCTGCATTTAAAAAATATTTTAAAAAACACATCTTTAAATGTATCACCAAGCTAGCAACAATCAATCCGCAAATGGGAACCTTGCTCCCTGGACTGTCATTGGTCTGGTCCAGCTCTCTGCAGATGCTCTGAAGATGGCACCAGACCCTGACTGAGGCACAGATATAGTCTATTCACACCCACCCATCCCCATCCCACCCCACTAACACCACCCACCCCCATGACCTGATGCTGTCCCTCCTTCAGTGTCATCCCAGGTGAATATGTAGTTAACCGGAGTCATCAGCTCTTCCTTCCACCCGCATTTCATTACAGCCTGGTTTCCTCCATTCTTGCCCTTGTCCAACTGATTTTTCTTCTAAACATACGGTTTTACACTTTTCCTTCTCAGATGTCAACTTGGTGCTTCTCACCTACCATTCTGGAATCTCTCAACCTCGGCTCTCTTGACATCTGGGTCAACCATTCTGTTGTGGGGAGCGATCCTGTGTGTTGTAGGGTGTTGAGCAACATCCCTGGCCTCCATGCACTAGATGCTGGTAGCAACTCCCACTCCAGTTGAAATCAAGTGTCCCCAGATATTGCCCAATGTCGCCCAAAGGGGCAAGAATGCCCCCACGAGACCACTGTTCTGGCTGTCCTGGATGTATCAACCACATGCTCCCACTGTAGCCTGTGGCAAATGACTGTGGTGGGAGCAGGACTGTGTCCTCCAGCCTGAGCAGAGGGGCGAATCCAGGGTTCCTCAGCCTCACCTCCCACGACTCCCTTCCCGACTCTTCTGGCATCTCGTGGCTACAGCTTGGTCCTCCTGGAGCTGGCTGTTGCCCACGTCCTTCTCCACATGATCCTCTTCTCTAAGGCTCAATCTAGGTGCTACCTTTACTCAGAGCCAGCCCTGCCGTGGGGACCATGCCTTCCTCTCTGGGCCCAGTGCCTCCTACCATCTCCACTGCACAGACCTGCCCTCCATCCACATGGCTGTTCATACCTGTCCTGCCATCCCAGCTGAGCTGTATGTGCCGGAACAGGCCCCATCTACACTGGCTGCCGGGCCTCCAGCAGTGAGCCCAGCCGTTTGCATGATATCCCCAACAGGGATATCAGTTGGCTCAAGGGAGCACCTCCCTTTGACCTAAGGGGCCGAGGGGCTACATGCACCATCACTGTTCCTTCCAGTCCTGGGGAACTTGGGATCTGGGGGGTGAACAGGATCCTACAGGTGTGAGCAGACATGCAGAATGTGGAAACTGGAACTCGATACCCTGTCGCATTCCAGGGCCTTACACACTCTGTTACACACCTTGCTGGCCCTGGGCATGAAGGTATGAGGGAGACCCCACCGGGTCCCCAAATAGCTTTCAACTGATGGAGAAGCAGACCTACCAGCAGGTGCTTTCAGTGAGGCAGCCAGGACTGGGAGAGAGGTGTGTCCGGGGCGTTTGGGTAGCTGCCAGACTGTAGATTCACGAGCACAGATAAAGGTGGTGGGGGCAAGACCCCCCATGTGGATTCTCCTAGCAGAACACAAAGGGAAGTCAGGAGCAGTGACAAGGGGCCAGCCTGCCAAGGCAGGCCAGGTCACACGAGGCCTCATAAATCATGTAAGGCGCTTGGGCTTATCCTGGGGTGGGGAGGGGGGTGCCATGGGTCAGATCAGCACCGAGGACGATCTGGGGGCCGGGCTGAGGCGTGGCCGTGGGGATGGTGCCCAGGTGCTCCCCATCAGACCTGGCTTTGGTCTCATCGCCCCAGCAACCACAGCCCCGAGAGGGCAGGGCCTCCGCAGCGGTTGAAGGGGCCACAGCCTGGGCAGCTCCTTTCCTGCATGCAGAGCGGCGTTCGCAGCCTTGGGAGGCAGATGGCCAGGGCTCTGCTTCCCTGGATGAGGTCAAGGTGCTTCGTCATCCGTCCTGATCCTGGCTGGCCCGCGGCTGTGAGGATTAATTGAAATCACGAAAATACACATTGTAAGTTGCTCAAAGATCGGTAGCTGTCTCCTTGACTATATCTGTCCAAAGTTCCCCATCCCCACTCCTGATTTCCTCAACTCCCCCCAAGATGCCAGAATCATCTTATTCCTGTCTGCCCCTCCAGGCTTCAAAGAGCCAGCCTGGAGCAGGGAAGGGGCCTGGGGTGCTTGATGCAGACAGCCTGACCTCCCGCTCCGCTCCCCTCCTCGGCTTTGATGATAATTTATTCTCATCGGGCCATTTCCCCAGTGCTCACCCTGGAGCACACACAGAGCCCCCGCCAAGCACATCCCAGCCTGCAGTGTTGACGGCACACCTCCCCTCGCCACTCACAGGCTTAGGAACTAAGCCCTTTAAGGCAGGAGACCCATGTTCCCTCACTCATCTTCCCAGGCAGTGTTTCTGGTTCTCACTCCAGTCCAGCCGCACAGCCTCCATCCATCCAGACCACCATCTCCTTGAACCAACGCTCAGACCACTGCCCCCACCAGGGACCTGTGCCTGTGTCTCCTCCCTCCATTCCTCCTCCATCTACTGTAGGTGGTCGTGCCAAATCACTCACCTGATCACATCACTTCTCTGCCTTCCATGGCTCCCCCACCACCCTCAGGTTCAAGGGCAAACATATAGCCCCTAAGGCGCTCAGCAGTGGCCTCCTGCCTTCCAGCCTGGTGTGGTCCCCAAGGAAATCTGGACTTTTTCCAACAGGCTCCTCCTTTCCTCCTCTTCATCCTCATCCAAGCTCCATGTCACTCAGCCCCAGGGCTCCCACATCCCAGCAAGTGCCCCTCACACCCTGCACGCTGCCTGCTCCAGCTACGCAGTGTGGTATGCCGTGAGTGCTTAATAAATGTCCAGCATGAGGCAGAAACCCACACTCTCCCTGTGCCTGGCTGTAATTTATCAGGTTTTCTAAACTCCTGTGAGTGGACGGTCCCCTTCTCTTAAGAGCTTGGGCTCAGCCGCTCTCCTCCGGGGGACACATCCTCAACAGCCTACACCTCCCCCACCCCGCCCAGACTTCCTCACTCAGCCCAGCTCATCCTGAAAGGCTGCAGCTGCGTGGACCAGGGCAAGCCTGCAGTGAGCTGCCTGCCCCTGCCCACCATCAGCCCAGGTGTCTGGAACCACTGACCACCCTGAGGGCAGGAGGCGGGGAAGGACAGCTAGAGCTACAGGGGACGCGGTCTTCCCAGAAATCGGGGGCTGAGCAGGTCTGGGGGCTTGGGAGCAGGGGGAAGGATTTGCATCTGTATTCGTACTGTTCACTGGGTCAGAATACATGTGTATGCACACATGTGTACACACACACACACACTTGGACCTCTAAACCCGCTGCCCCTGAGCCTTCTGCAGGCGCAGAAAGTTCCCCAACAGGCCTGCCCCCCACTATTCTCCCACCTCTCCTGACCCAAGCGAGGTTCTTGAGCCCGGGGTCTGTCTGAAGGAGCTCCCGCTGCAGCCTGGGCTCTGGGAAGGTGGGTGCCGTCTGTCAGCAGACCCTGAGGCATACCCACCGTCCACCCAGCGGAGGGAGAGCTGCAGCTGGAAGCAGGGCTCCAGCCCAGGGACCACCAACTTCCAAGGGACCTGTTCCCCTATTTATGCAAATGGCTTAAACATCACATCTCTGGGGCCTTTGTCCCATCCGCCCGTCCACCACTGTGTCGGGAAGGATGCCTGGGGACGGACGGCCAGTCCTCTCTGCCCTCATTCCCCCAGACAATAGCCTAAGGGAGAGACCTGCTCTCAGTGAGAAAGGGAAGGGGGCCCTCCCCCGGGGCCTCAGAGCCCGCCCTGAACAGAGGGCCTCCAGGTAAAGGGTGAGGAAGCTCCTCACCTAGAAGAGGTGGGTGAGGGCAGCGGACCCCCAGTGTTCCCTCCCTCCTAAGCCCTGCACCCCGCCCACTCTGTCACCTCAGCCTGGACCCCAGGCCTTCTCAGTAGCACTGAGGTTCCTGGAGAACAGCTTGCTGGCTGATTCAGAGACCTGTGACCTAGGGGGGCGCAGGGAGACGCTGAGTTCACTTCCAGCTGCACCGCCCTCTGCCACTGCCCGGTGGTTCGGGGGCCGGAGCCCCCTCCTCCTCCCCAGCGGGGCAGCAGGTCCAGGTGGAGCATGGACCCTTCCTCGGCGGCCGGAGTTGCTGGCCGAGCCCTCGCACCATAGTTGGCAAGTCTAGAACCACCGGATCCCATTACCTCACCAGTGTGAGTTCTACCATTGCCAAAAATGGTGGGAGGCAGGCGGCGGCGGCGGCAGACCTGGCACCCCGCGAGCTGGGGGAGGAGACAGGGATGGGTAGTGTGGTTCACGGAGGCACCTCCGTGGCGTGGCGGGAGGCAGCCTCCCCACAACTAGGACGAGGTGACTATGGTGTCCTTCCTGGTGGCGGCCCTGGGGTGGGAGCCAGCCCCTCCTCAGGACCTCCGTCTCCTCAAGGCCCCTGTGCACGGCAGAAGGGAGACAGGGGAGCAGGGGGGGCGGGCAGCGATCAGGACCAGCCCAGGCCCCGAGGCGATGCCCACCCACTCTTGGGGAGACCCCATAGACAGGGCATCCCCGCTCCAGGCCACCAGCTGGTGGTTCAGCAGGAGATAGGTGTGTGAAGGACAGAGGGGTTGGGGGACTGGGGTGCCTCTCTAAACCTCTGCCTGGGCTCGAAAGAAGAGACAGCTGAAGTGGCAGTGCTCTGCTATTTATCAGGCACCCCATGTCACGGTCCCATTTGATCCAGGAAGACCCCTCCCATGACAGTCCCTAGAGCTTAACACTCACCAGCTGGGCACTCACTCCACAGGTAGGAAGGTGTATTTCTGTACATAATACTCGTCACTGTGTGTGTGTGTTAGTGGCTCAGTCGTGTCCAATTCTTTGCGACCCCGTGGACTGTAGCCCGCCAGGCTCCTCTGTCCATGGAATTCTCTAGCCAAGAATACTGGAGTGGATAGCCAGTCCCTTCTCCAGGGGATCTTCCCAACACAGGGATCAAACCCAGGTCTCCTGCATTGCAGGCAGATTCTTTACTGAGCCACCAGGGAAGCAAAATACTCTTCCCTATCATCAAGTCCCAAAGATGCAAATCAGTCCACATGTGGGGGCTCTTCCCTAAAGATGGTCAGTGAACACCTGGGCAGGGCCTTCCCCCCACGACTGGACTCAGGTAGCTGCTGGGCCCTTGACATCACTCATCTTGGCCAGCCAGTGGCAGGAATGGCCAAACCAGAATCAGCTTATCCCGTCCACACAGAATTCCTCAACCAAGGAACCCACATACACCCACACCCGCCCCACCACTCCATATACCCCTGGAGGGTTAGTGCAATCTGGTTCCCCAAGGTGGCACCTCCTCAGGCCTGCAGGTAACACCCCAAGGACAGCACATCCCCCAGATGTGGGCAGGCCCTTCCCTACGGAGCGTGGAAGCCTCTTGGGTCCTCAAGTCTTCAAGCAGCAGGGTGGCCCAGCCTTCCATGGCTGGAAGGATCTATTTGCCCTACAGGACCCCTGGGAAGTAAGTGGGCCCATTTCCCAACCAGAAGCCCAGGCTGGAGAAGCAGCTGTTTGGGAGACTGATCCCATCCCACAGGGCTGGGGCCCCGAGCGGGGGCTGGGAGACAGCAGCTACCGCCACTGGGAAGAAGAGAGGTGCGAACAGACCCAGGCCTTCCACGGATACCCCACTGGGGTGGGGGGTGGCTGCAGCCTGGGGCAGGGCGAGTGGGCCTGGGCCTGGTTACTGGAGAGGAGCCCCCACAGAGGGAAGTCTGCTTGGTAGGGAAGGCGAGAGCACACCCTGTGGGGGCGGGCAGGTCTGCTGGGGCAGCAGCACAAAGGGTCTCTGGGTCCAAGAGTATTCCCGGGGGCCAGCAACGTGGCCAGGAAGCCCCGAGGCCCCCACCGCCCTGTGCGTGTCTGTTTGTGTGTGTGTGTCAGGCAAGGTCGGGCCCTTCCCACCCTCATCGGCCACGCCCGCAGGCTGGTGGGCGCCTGGGGAGGGGGGTCTTCTCTGCCTCCGGCGCACCAGCCCGGCTTCTCTAGCAGCACCAGCACCGCAGCCCCCGCCAGCAATCAATGGAGCCAGATCACATTTCGCAGAGCCGGGCCGGGACGGGGATAATGGCGGGGATTGAATAAGCAAATGGAGTGTGGGGGAGGGGCGGGGAGTCTGGAAAATCCACTTCACACCGCCCCTCCCGGGAGCTGCCATCTCCAGCGGCCCCAGGCGCCCCCCCTTCCCCGACCCACCACCCCCGGCTCCCCGGACGAGGGGCCCTGCACTGGGAGGCCGACACCCGGGGAGTGGCTGCTCTTGGAAAAAAACACCAAAATGGAGAGCAAAGTCCTTCCCAGAGACCTTCCCACTCCGGCAAGAAAATGCTTTCAGCGGCAGCGGCAGAGACTTAAGTCAGGCTGCAGGAGTTCCTGGGGGACACAGGGCATTAGGATGGGTTAAACATCTCCCAAACTGAGAGGTGCCCGCTGAATGGGTAGAGCACCTTCTTCCTCTGGGAAACACGCAGAGGATTCAGGCCCCCGCTGTAACGGGTGGTGAGGAACAAAGGTGAGGGCAGTGGGGGAGGCAAAATGGGGGCGGGGGCCCCTCCCCACCCCACCCCAAACTCGGGGAGGAGCACCAGCTGCAGGGGTCCCCTCCTGGGGTCCCCACTCCTGCGGGTGAACTCATCGCTCCAAGCCAGGAGGAGCTGGGGCCTCACCTGGAACTGAAACTAACTGGGGCCTGAAGACCCCGGGGGAATCCTGAGCTGGGCCCCCAGAGGCAGGGGGGCATGGAGGCTGGCTGGAGGCACAGACCCGGCCCCTCCACGCTCCCAACCGGCTGGGCTCAGCAGAGGTGCCCACCTGGGCAGGTGTGGGGGGGGCAGAAGCAGAGCCACAGGAGGAAGCGGAGCCCAGCTGGCCACCACCCAGGGTCTGCGGGCCCACCGCAAGGGCTGCCCTCCAGAAGTCCCAGGGACGCGCCATCACACCAGCCGAAGCCTTCCCCTGCTGGCCAGGGGTCACCCCCTTGTCACCGCCCCTCCGTCCTGGAGCCCTTGAGTCCTGGAGGGGGAGGGCTGCAGCAGGTCAGCCATCTTAGGCCTGGAGCAGACACAGAAGGACAAGAGCACAGAGCAGCCAGCCCTCTGGGGGCTGGGCCGTCAGAGGGGACAGCCAGCCGCAGGGCGGCAGCTAACCCGGGCAGAAGTCCCTCCCCTCCTGCCCTGAAACGAGCAAAAATACCCCTTTTCTCTTCGGGGGTTTGGAAGACCTTCTGCCGAGGGACACCATCGCCACGCCCAGGAGACACTAGGAGGGGCTCCTCCCAGGTAGGGAACCAGCAGAGAAATGGCCTGACCCACCCAAGGTGGCCCCTAGTTCCTGGGCAGGAGGGTTTGGGAGCCGCCCATGGGATCCGGCCATCCTCCACTGACTGACCGCCTCAACCACACACCTCCCACCCCTCATCACCACCACCACCACTTCACTTCTTGGCTCAGAAACCAAAAAGGGCTCTTGCGGGTACTGACTAAGTCCTTGCCTGAGGCTCGTGCCCCCTCAACCCCTCCCCCCAGGGACAGGCAGCTCCATCAGGGACAGGACCAGTGACTTCAGGTCTGACAGCTCCCGGCCGGTCAGTATCCCAGGTCAGCTGGCAGAGTTCTTGCTGACTGCTGTCCCCGGCTGTGTCCAGGCCTCTCAGCCTCATTCTCCACTGTCTGGGGCACCCTTGGGAACCCAGGCCTACAGATTCAGAGCTGAAGTGCCTCCAAGCCCTGGGGGGCAGGCAGTGCCCACAGCACAAAACCCATCAACCAGGCTGACCCCACACACGTTGGGGCTGAAGTGCCAGTCAGGCCCGGCTGTAACTCATGGACTGGGCTCTTCAGCTGGGCCTTTTCTCTCAGAGCCTGCTACCCTGTGTACAACATGATTTAAAAAACCCCATGGAGATCAATGAGGGGACTTACGTAATGTCGCCTGATACACCAATGACAACAAAGGTTCAAAAATGACAGCCCCAATCCAGGGAGCCACATTCCAGCATGTGGAGTGTGAAGGGGACCATTCACCTCCACCCCAGAACCTTCCAGGTGCAAGGCGTGAACCACACCCCGACTCTAGGCTCACCAAGTACCCTGCTCATAGTGCCATCCAGACGACCCACTCCATGGCAGGCTCTCCCCCCAGGGATGACAGCCCTCCCCCCCACCTCCGCACACACCCAGCCTGACCTCAAGGACAACCCCTGCCAGGGGCTGCCCCCCTCGGTTCCTGCAGCAGCAGGCCAGGCCCCGTGCTGCCAAGCAAGGTCCCACTCCAAGGGGGTGCTGGGAGCCAAGCCGGGCCTTTGCGACCCATGGCACCGCCCAGGCTGGCCCACAGATGGTGACTGCCCCCCACCCCACCCCCCCACGGCCGTGGGCAGCCCCATCTGCTGGCCCAGCTCAGATTGCCGGGCTTCCAGCTCTGCTGTGGCCCCAGGCAGTGTAAGCGATCCGGCTGCCCACGGGCTGCCACGGCCCTCATGGCAGCTGAGCCAGATGGGCCAGGGAGCCAGTGAGGAGAGTGGAGGCCTGGACACAAGACGCAGGGGTGGGGTGGCGGGGGAGGTGAATGGCTGCGGCATCCTGCTTTTCCCATATTGGCACTGCACATGATTGCTCAGAGCGGAGAGACACAAGCAAAAATGTGCTAGTGCCAAAGTCGGCCAAGCAGATGGTAGTGGACCTGGGGTGGGGGACCCGCTGGAGGGACGTGGTACCTCAAGCATCGCTGCGGCCCCTGGAAGCAGCCCGTTTCCGACGTCCAGGCCCACTGGGGGGGAGGGTGGCAAGGGAGGGTGAGGTGCTCCTGAGACACTCGCGGATCTGTCTCTGCTCTGTTTATGGCCCTTCGGTAATTCACTGACCGAGACTGTTCACAGTGAATTCTACCAGTGCCATACACAGAACAGGAGTCGCACTCTGGCCTCCGACCTGCAGAGAGACTCCCGCTCCAAGGCCCCGGCCTCCCACCCCCTGCTCGGCGCCCCCTCGTTGCACCCAGCACCTTCGCAAGTTCCACCAGCCGTGTCTCAACCCAAGATGACCTCTGAGCTGGAGAGAGGCGCCCAGCTCCTGGCTTTGAAGAGGGTCGGGGCGGGGCGGTGGGGGGAGGAAGTGTTATCCAGGTCAAGGTGTTTCCTGTCTCAGCCTGAAAGCCGTCCACAGCCCCTCTCCTGTCCCCCAGCCCACAGCCAGCCCAGCTGCCGGAGCCTCCTCTCTGCCCATCATGCCAGGCCCCAAACGAACAATGACCAGTGGGACGCCCAGGGCGCCTCTCTCGGCTTCTGAGCGGCCACCAGCAGTCCTGTTCCAAGATGCCTCGGTCCCCTCCATCCTCCATTCCCAGCCTGCCCGGCGGTGGCCAGAGGAGCCCCAGGGCCAACCAAACCGGCCACTCTCATCCCAAACCTGACCAGACCGTGAACTGTCCAGGCTGGGCATCTCTGCTGCTGGCCCGCGGCCGGGACCCAGGCAGAGAAAGCCAGGACAGGAGGGCTGGGGTGGGGGCGCGGCCAGGAGACCCAGGGCCAGGGGTCAGCATGCATGGAACTGGAGGCACGGGTGCTCTCTAGCAAGGGGAGCGGCTTCTGGCTGGCTCCGAGGAACCGCTGAGGAAAGCAGGAGGCAGGGAGACAAGGGAGGGGCCGAAAAGGTTGCATCAGTGGTTGCCAGAGCGGCTGCCTCGAGAGAAGTCGCTGTGGTGGCTCCTGCCTCTGGCGCCAGGCGCCCTGGGGAAGGAAGGGGAGGAAGAGAACGAGGGTCGGTCCCAGAGGAGGGCTGAGGGCTGGGAACTCTGCAAATGGTAATTCTGGCCTACTCCAGGCCAGCCTGGAGCGGAGGGCAGGGCAGCCCCCTGGAAGGGTCAGAGAGAGTCATCTGGTCCAGAAATTATGAAAACCCCTTGACGATGCTTCTCCCAGTGACCTCAGGGCTGCTGGCACCTATGCCAAATCCTCAACCAACCCGGCCATTGTCACTTGTGCCTAGGGGAGCCGAAATCACCGCTCTACACTCCACCCTCCCCACCCCCAGGGACCCCCAAACCCTGCCAGAACACAGCCCCCTGCTGGGCTCTGGTCTTCCAGAACCAAGCCAGCCTGGTGGGAAGGAGGTTTCTGGAGGTCACTCTCTGGCAGTCTGCCTCAGTTTCCCCCATACAACTCTGAACCCTGCAGAAGGAAAGAAGAGATGATGGTGGAGGTGGGGGAGGGGAGTTGTTGGGAGCCTTGTTAGCCAAGACAGTGGCTCTAGGGGAGGTAGTTTTCAAGGGCTCTCTGGGTGTAACCAGCAGGCTCACCCAAGGGGCTGTTGAGATGTAGATGGATGGGCACACCCACAAATCTGCATGCTAATAGGAACCTGGGCCCCTCCACGGCAGGGGATGGAGATCCTCCCGGAGAAATGTCTGGGATCTCTTTCCCAAAGGCTCTCCTCCAAGCGAGGAGAAGCCTTACTCAGCGTCCTTAAACAGAACCCTGAATTCCCTTTTCCTTCTTGTCTTTGGGGAGCAACACTGGGCACTAGCCTGGCCCCGGGCACCCAAGGAACAGGCTGGGGTCTGAGGAGAAGACTGTAGCTATGGATTCCGCTCTGCCCAGCCCTGAAAATACAAGTGACCATAGGTAAGAGCGCAGGGTCACCGGGTTCCTAGGTGCTCTCCTGACTAATGGGGCATCTCTGCGGAGACAGTCTCTCTTCTCACCTTTGCAACTGCTTAGGGAGAGAATGCAGAGAGCAGCTAACAAGGCCAAATCCCCTTCCAGCCTGTCTTACTCGGTGCAGAGCTGGGCGCGGCCCCTCCCCTGCGCCCGCCTCAGCCTGGCTAACGGGAATGCGGCAGGCCCTGGTGCCGCAGTGCCGGGGTGGGGCTGCGACTGCCACCCCAGCTGGGGTCAAGCGCCAGGGCCCTGCGGCACGTCTCCAGTTTCAACTCCGGGGAGCTCGGGCCGGGGCCCTGGGAAAGCAGGGTCTGCCTGCTCTGCGGAAATGGGGGACAAGGGGCGCTGGGAGGGTAGTAACCAACAAAAACCTCATTTAAAAGGTTCAAGAGGGAAAACCGAGGCCTGTGGTTTAAGAGGAGTCCTCCAGCAACCTCCCTCTTACCTTCCCTGGGCGGACAGGGTTGGGGTAGGGGACCCAGCCCTGACTTTGAAATCCAAAGGCACAGAAATCCACCTGGGGAGTGGGAAGATGAAGATAAGGTTCCCAAGGAGGCTGGTCCCCGTCTCCCACCTTGGCCGTGAGTGAGCTCCTGGCAAAGAAAGAAGCCCCCAGAACTGGTGCAGCTCGACCTGCAGGCCAAGTGGATAGGCCTGTTCTGCCCGCAGTGCCACCAAAGTGCTCCAAATACTTGAGGGTCTCATGTATCCTACACACCCTACAAGGTCTCTACTGACAAACCCTTCCTCGGGGGCCGCAGCTCCACCATCCTGCACTGTGCTAGGGCAGTCTGGACACTTTGGTCTGTTTCCCTCCCTTGGTGCAAGTGCCTTGAGACACAGAGTCGGGCCCCTGTCCTCCTCCAGTGCTGTGGGCTTTTGAGAGGTCAAGAGGTTGAACCCTTCCGGATCCCAGTCTTTGACCATCCGGAAGCCCAGAGGCTCTCCACTTCTACACGATTCTGGGGTCCTGGATCCCAGCTGTGCCCCCCTCTTCCGGCAGGGATGGGACGAATGTCCCGGAGGTCCAAGGGGCGGTTGGGGCTCTTGGACATGCCCAGGGCATGGTACCTGCTGTTGTTTCTCCCCAGAGGTCCTAGGGGAGGGGCCAAAGCTGCTTCCCTCGCTGCCCTGGATGCCAGAGCACCCACCATTAACACAGAGGCAGAAGCTGTGTGAGCTCCCGGGCTGCATTAACCCAGTTCGCAGAGGAAAAAGGCATAAACGAAATTCTCACAAGTGAGACTGGTACCCCAGAATTTTTTCTTTTTTCACTTAAGACCGACTCCAGAGGTTCCCCATTCACTCCCAGTAGCCAGGGCCAGGGCCTCCAGTGTTGGAAGGGAGGTCCTGAGCAATAAAGAGACCAGCAGCAGGGGCTGCGGCTCAGCAGCCAGGATTTGAACCAAGAACCAACCTCAAGGGGAATTCGCTGGCCAGTTGTGGCTGAGAGCTGGGCATGGGGCCTCCGCCTTCCTTTGGGTGCACTCGGCCCCTAGTCAGGATAGGTTTCTTTCTCAGCTGGAAGAATTGCCCACTCTGTGCCCGTTGGGCCCACTGCGGGCAGGGCAGAGGGTGGTGCACGCCCGGTTGAGTGAGCCCAGTGACCCAGCCAGAGAACCAGGGGCATAAGGCAGACATGCGCCACCTGGCCCCCAGGAGGAATCAGGCTTTTAATCCTCAAGAGCTTTGCGAAGCCGGGCAGAATACAGAGAGGCTCGGTCCTCACCTAACTGATGGGAGTGATGGTGGGGGTGGGGAAGTTGATTAGGGCACCGCCGGCTTCCAGTTTCCTAATCGCCCTGAGCCAGTATTAGCACTCCCAGCCCCTGGCGGGTACGTCTATACACAGTGTAGGGATGCCAGGACTGGGGGAAGGGAAAGTGAATGGCTCGGCCTGGAGGGGGCCATGGAATGCGGACGATCCCTGACTCCGGGGCGGCACCCTCCTAGCCCAATTCCTAGGATGCGCTGCCGGTGAGGCCAGGAGACGCGCCGTCCAGCCGCCCACCCAGGGCAGAGCTCAGGGGCCTCGGTGGCTGGCTAACGCAAACAGGGATGGGAGAAGGGGCGAGGGGGAAGAGTGTCTCGGCCGCGTGCTCCGAGGCTCCCAGGATGGGTGGCAACAACGCAGAAGGGAGCCAGAGGTCAGAGAACGGATTGCCCCCTAAGACTGGGCGGGGCCGCCCCGGGGCCACAAAAGCGGTAACGACTTGTAGTGATGCCCAGAGAAGAGGCTGAAGAAACCAGCTCTCAGGGCAGGAACTCCCTCCCGGCGCCGGTTTGCAGCCCTCCTCCCAGCCTTGCGCTTCCACCCGAGCCCACCAGGGCGGCGAAACGCCGACGCGACCCCCGCTCGATTCCGCCAGGGAAGGTGTGTGGGCCACCGCGGATAAGCACCTCGCTAAACCCCAGCCAAACTCAAGCCGCGCTGCCTCCCCGACTCCGGGGCACAGCCCTGGGCTCACGGCAGGGTCCGCTGGGGGAGCCCGGGACCACGGGGCTTCGTGGGAGACTCCGTTGGAAGGCGCGGGAGAGCCAGGAGGCCGCACTGCCGCGTCATTCCCGAAGGCCGACCTGCGCGGTCGCCTGCCCGCAACTCGCATCTAGCACCGCTCGCCCCGGGGCGCCCGAGTCCACCTTCCCTTCCCGGCCCGCCGCTGGCCCCACCTGGCCCCGCCCCGGACACTCACCTGCGCCGGCTCCGGGCTGGGCTCGCCGCCGCCTCCTTGCTCCGAGAGGAGTCCACACCGGAGAAACAAGGCAAAAAGGACACCCTGGTTCGGAGCGGGCCGATGGACGGTACCCAAGGAGCTCCCGGGCCGCCCCGAAGGCGGCGCCCCGAACCTCCAGAGCGCGACGCTGGAGGAGGCGGCGCCCGAGCGCGGAGCCCGGCGGGGGAACAAAGAGGAGCCGGGATGGGGCCGCGCGCTTCCTGGGTGTCGGGTGACAGGTCTGCGGGGGGGGAAGGCCCCGGCCGGGCCACCTGAGGAGTTGTAGCCTCCGCGCGGCTGGCGGGTAGGGTAGGAGCGGCAAGGGGGCCCCGAAGCCCGGGAAAACCGTGCGCAGGGTGCCCTGGACGGCGCGGCCTGAGAGAGGCTCACGGGCTCCAGCGCAGAGGTGCAGGGGCTACACCGAGTGCAGGGATAATGACTCTGGGAGGTTCACGGCCCCCTGAGCCCCGCCCGCCCCCTGCGCCACGCCATTGGCTCAGGTGCCGAGAGGCGGGGGAGGGGCAGGGGGCGGGCCGGGGATGATTCACCTTGAATGTGGCTCCGGTTGGTGCACAGCGCAGGGCACGCCCGACCGGGACTGCGGAGACGCTGGGAGCCCCGCCAGCTCGCCCAGCTCGGCCGGCTCTGGACCCAAGGGGTCTCGCCGCCCGCCCTCGCTCCTTGCCTCCTGCCTTCAGGCCAAGGTGCAGCTGGCCGAGGTGCGCCCCAACACCCGGCCACCGCATCGCCCTCGGAGCCGGGGGATGGCCGAGGTGTGCGTAGGGTAGCAAGCTTGGAAATCCGATCCTGGACTGGGGGAAGGGAAGTGCGTTTGGAGCTGAGACGCACTGTGGGGCCACTGGACGGATCTCCGCAGTCTCCCCCGCAGAAAGGTGCGCAAGCCTGAGTTGTCTCAGCGGACCCGCCGGGAGCGCAGGGCTGAAGTGGGTACGAGGGGCTTACGCCACGTCTTCACCCACCTACACTCGGGCAGCTCCGCGGCCCCACAGGTGTCTGGCCACTGCCGCCGCCGCGAACAAAGGCTGCCTGTCCCAGAAGGGGGAGGGGGAGGGGAGCCGCCCCCAGACTCGTTCCCACCCCTCTTCTTCCCCCCCGCCCCCTTTGCGGCAATGATTCCCCCAGGAGGGGGCGGGGCAGGCCAAGGCTGGGGCGCGGACGCGGATTAGATCCTTTTCAGCGGTCCTTCGCTCAGGTAGCACCCGGAGCATTCTGAGGGGCGGGGCAGGGGCTAGGAGACTCCCAGGCTGTCAGCGTTGAGGTGACCTCTTCCTCCTTCCCCAGCATCCTAACATCAGAGCGCCCCCAACCCTTGCTGTTCTGGGCTCCCTTCCCTGCCTCAGCCCCTCCTGGCTGCCGCAGACGGCAACCGCAGGACAAAACCAGATTAAAATAAAACGTTAATCCGTCCTCCTCCGTTTTAGCCCCTAGCTCTCCTGATCGAACCCCGTCTGTCGGGCGGTTGAGAAGCGACCCCCTCCCCGCCCCCGCGCAAAAGGATGTGCCTAGCCGAATCCCTACCAATTCTAAACGTTTCTTGTATTAAGATTGAAGATAGCACCAGGCCCTAGGCTCGAGAGAAGGGCGTAGGGAGTGGTGGTGGGGGGATGGGGTGGAGGTCTACGGTCTTCCGCACCCCCGCCCCTGTGGAGCCGGGAGGGGCTGAGAACGCCGCTGAGGTTACCAACCCATCAATAGGTCCGACTCCTGGGCGGGGCCTGCTTAGGCCCCGGGTGTCGCTGCCAGAGGAGGAGGCAAGACCCCCTATCCCAGGTAGGCTGGCTTGGCGAGCCGCCGGGCTTCGAAGCAGTCAGAGATGGGGCTTCAGTGATCCAGAGCCGGGACTGGGGAAATCGGGAGCAAGGCACAGGGCCCAACAGGCCAAAGCGGGGGAGGGGATTGGCTCCACATTAAGCCCTCCCCAGCCCGCACGCATTCCCTCACCCGGCCAGGTCGTCTTGATCTTCCCTAGCTGAGTCCCCATCTGCGCCCTACCTGGTCCCCGAGGACTGTAGGATGCTGGTGTGCCCGGGACCGCAAAGAGATAGCGCAGGCCCCGCCGGCTTCGAGTGGCCCCCGCGGCCTGCGGCGCCCCCCTTTATAGAGCGCGCCCCGCCCCCAGTGCGCGGCGCGCCCCGCCCGGGCCCATTCACCTGCTGTTGAGAACCGGACACCGCGCGGCGCAAAGCGAGCCACCCGGCCGCGCGGTCCTGCCGTCGGGGCTGCCGGGGCGGGGGTACAGCCGAAACAGATCCAGTTTCCACCTTTTCTTAAATGCGCGGCTGAAAGTCGAGACGGCCCCGGCCTCGGGAGCCAGCGTTGCTTTTCCCCCCCGTGGCTCTTCGAGCACCCCGACGCCCCCAGCCTCGCTCCGGGAGGGGCAGCGAAACTGCACCCGCAAGGACTCATACATATTTTAGGGAGTAAAGCCCGGCCGGTAACCCGAGCTGGACCCCGACGGTGAGGGGGCGGGCCCTGGGGACCCGATACCCCGGATCCCTTTCGGCTCTGGGCGACCTCAGGTCCTCACTTTGTTGCCGTGTCCCGCGCACCCCATTCCTGCTTCTTGCCTCCCCTCAGCAGGTTCTCCCGTCTTGTTTGGCCCGCGGCAGCGTCCTTCCACTACAGAGACCCTCTCTACCGCAGACAGCCGACTCAGCCCGAAGCCGGGCATCGGCGACATGTAGTTTTGAGTTCCTCGACCCTCGGGTCAGGCTCAGGAAGGACCCCTGAATCTTTAGGAAGGACTGCTTTGCTTACTTCACTCTGAAGTACTCGGCTCCCTTAGCTCCGACCCGGGACACGGCCCCTTTCTCTCGAAGTCTCGACTTTCGTCTCCCGGCCATCTCAGTTCTTTCCTAGCCGTTGCTCCACTCTGCTTCCCTAATAACCCCCAACCTCGCCCTCTCCATGGCAGTTCCCCGTTGTGATGAAGATGGTGGGCGAAGAGGTCATCCATCCCGCCTTGGCCTCGCGCTCTCTTTCCACTCTACCAGGCAGGGCTTGCGCGGGTGGGGGAGGCAGGCGTCCGAACCCCACCTAGACCCTCCCGGACGGGGGCACTTCTGTCACTGTCCTGGCTCCGACTGGCCGCGGCCCGGCACGGACCCTGGCTCTCCGCCCCAAGACGTGGGTAACTAGCATCCCCCAGTGAGACCCAGCCCCGGCTTCAAGTCCTTCTGCACTCTAGTTACCAGGTGGGCGTTTTTCTGTGATTCACTGTCTAGAGCCTCAGTTTCCCCGTTTGCAAAATGGGTCGAGTGACTCTCACCTCTCCGTAGGATGAAAAGAATGCTCGCGTAGGCTCGCCGATATTTCGTGACCCGTATATCTCTACAAATTACGGACCCCGCGTGTTATCACTGTAGCGGACCCTGCATCCCCGCCTGCGAGATGCCTTCAGGGTGCGTTACCCCGCAGCCGCACCCCAAGCTCCTGGTGCCGCCCCGGGAGATCTCGCCACCACCACCCACTCCTTGTCAGAGCCTCCTGCTGGGGGCTCCAGTCCTCTGGGGCGGGGGCGCAGCTCTGTCTTTCGATCTTGGCCCAGGCCCAGCCCTTTAGAACAAAGATTTTAGCCTTTGTTCTAAAATCTTAGATGTGATGTGCTTCGTCGACTCGCGCAGGGATGTTCGAAACCCAGTTAATCCCCCGACATTTTCCAAAAAACATTGTGTTTGTGTGTCTCTGCGTTTTTTCTTTGGGCAGTGCGCCATCTCTATAAGGTTCTCAAAGGGCAGGGAACCCCGGACATTCTGCTCCAGCTGGGGTGTGGGGCCGGAGGCAGAGAGTGATGAGAGGATGGAGAAAGGATGAGAAAAACAAAATGAAAGGCGATCTTGTCTTAGGAATCTGCCTAGCTTTTTTTAAAAGTGAGGGGGGAGAAATATACAGTGGTTATATAGCCTGGAAAATATTCTGGATGTTAAGTGAAAAACCCGAAGGACACATGGGTTTCTGTTTGTGGAAAAATATAAGTGAGGGGTATCTAGGTGTCGTTTATTTTCCGCGCAGCAAGTCTCTGCCGGGAGACCCAAAACCCAGCAAATAGGGGTGGTTTCCCTGTAGGAGAACTGGGGGCCAGAGGTCAGGGGGCTTTCAGCTGTATGTCCTTCTGGATTATTTCAAGCCTATGTGTTTATCACATGCTTGTATTACATTTTCAAATTAAAAAAGCAACTTCAGGAATTGGTTTTATAAAAATCTGATTTGAGATGTTGAAGCCTGGAGTAATCAATCACAGTGAGAGAGCTGAGCCCCAGAGATGGTGAGCTGGGTCTAGGAGAGCGGAGGGGTGGGGTGGAGGGGGCGCCTTGGGATTCTCTGCTCAGGGGAGACACAGGTCCAGAATTCGTGCTCAGAGTAGGGGCGGAGGGAAGCTAGAGGGCACGGCCTGTGCAGTTTTGCAGCATTCTGTCTCCTACCTTCCCATCAGCTGACACCCGGGCTGACTTTGGTCCCCACGGCGCCGAGGCTTGAGTGCCCACCCCAGAGTTGTCCTTGACTGGAATCAGCGGAGGCAGCTGCTGGCAGGCATAGGGGACTGATCTCTGGGTGGGAGCTCAGCCCTTGGGGCTGAGAACAGCCTCCATTTCCTCTTACCTGAAATAAACTGAGAACACCTGCCGCATGTTCTTTTGGAGGATACAAGGAGAAAATTGGTTCATGGTCCCTGGAGAGGAGCCCTCTGGGCCAGAGCTGGGCCAGGGTTCCTCCAGGGCTAGAAACCTAGCTTCCCACCCCAACCTGAGGCCGGGGGATGGCTGCAGGGATCCAGGGCTTGGGAACTCCGAGGTTCTAAGCAGAGATTGTATCTGCAGTTGGTGGGGGAGGGGTCCCAAAGCCTTCAGATTATCCAAAGGTCAGTGACCCAGATATGGTTTTGGCCACGGGCTGTGTTTCACTTCCTGTGTCCAAAGCAGAATTTAGATGAATAATTTGGCCCCCAAATCAGGCAAAGACTTTTATTTCTGTTTTAGGATGCTTCGGAAAGCGAGGATTTAGTAGTCTCAAATTAGAATAATCTCCATTTTTAACCATTTAACAAGTATCTATTTGTTAGGCTCCTGCCTGACCTTTCTGAGCCTCAGTTTCTTCATCGGTCAGTTGGGAGCTTGCCCAAGTCAGAGAATTCTTGTCGTTCAGTCGTGTGGGACTCTTTGGGACCCCATGGACTGCAGCACGCCAAGCTTCCATGTCCTTCACTCTCTCCTAGAGTTTGCTCAAACTCATGTCCACTGAGTCAGTGATGCCATCCAACCATCTCATCCTCTGTCGCCCCATTGGAGAAATCGAATAACGAAATGTTTCTGCGGGCGCTTTGGAAGCTGCAAACTATTTCTTCGGGAAACACTTCTTTTCAGTCCTCCCAGATTCGAGGGGGTTAAGTTGTCCGCCTTTCTTGGTTGAGAACCCGCACCTCCAAACGGTCTTTTCCGGGTGCGCAGGCAGCTGTGGCGGGCGCGAGGCATTCCGTTCCGGGCGTGGTGTCCCTTTCTCTCGTCCTAGCGGGAAGCGTCTCCGGCGCGCCCCGCCCCGCACCCCACCCTCCTCCCCCACGCCCGGTCCCAGGGCCCTGTGCCTGGATGCCCGCTTCCCTGCAGACGCTTCCTGGATGCCCTGCAGCCCACCCTCCCCCGCATCTTCGCGGACATTCGCTGGTGGCACTAGGGGCCATCTGGCTCGCCGAGCGTCCCCTCCAACCTCCCCAGGGCTACAGAAATTGTCTGATCCAATCCCTCAGCTTTTTTCACAGGAGGGATCGGAGACGCAGCTAGGCCCCCAGTTCGGACCAGAGCGGCGACTAGAGCACGGTTCTCTGGATGCCAGCCTGGGGCTTTTTCCTCTGCTGAGTTGGGCGCATCCAGAGAGAACTCCTAGAGATGAGTACTTGGTTAAGAAAAATTACCGAGGAACCCCCTATGGTGCCCCCCCATAGGAGCTCCCAGCCTCAGAAACACCCAGGTTCCCTAGGTGGTCTTGGGCATCTAGCCAAGAGTGGGGGGCTGAGGGGACTTGAGGAGACCTTCGAATATGCTGAGATTTTCCTGAGGACAAACTTGAGGGGTGAATGAGAAGCAAGTGCTGGGATGCCTGCAAGGAGGGTAATCTCCCTGTGTTTGGCTACCAGCCAAGATCCCCTCCTGCCAAGTATGGGGGGGGGGGGTGCGGGAGCAGATGTGACTTGGCAGATCAGGAATTCCTGAATCCCTTTGATTCTCCTGGATTCTGGTCTTCACAGAGCTCTTCCAAGAACCAGAGTCCAGCATTGGCTCCCGCCCTGTGGGAACCAGTTCAAACGGATGTTCCTGAGGCTGAGGGCAGCTGAGGGAGGGATGGGCCAAAGCAGTGGGGATGCAGCTTATACAGTAACTGGGAGCCCTGTCCTGAAAGCTGTGTGATCCCTACTGTAGGAAGCGGCTTTGACCAGAGTCAAGGCCGCAGAACAAGGACCACAGCCTGTCCCAGGCTTCCTCTCCACCATAGCCGCCCGCCTGCTCTCCTTCACCCCTTTAGCAGCAATGACCCAGGTCATCTCAAGAGAGGTGGAAACTGCTCAGTGTGACTTCTGGGGGCTTTTTCTCTTTCCTGTTTTCCCATGTCATGGCCTTTGGACAAGTCTATTCCCCCTTTAGGCTTCAGTTTCCTCATCTGTGAAGGAAACCCTGGAGTTGTATCTGCTTTTCTAAAGCTGATCTATAAATGCCGTTCCTTCACTCCTTTAACCCTGCGTTTTTCTTGTACAAGACACATGGAGGAAGTACGCTGTAGCCATAGAAACAGAGGCAGATGAGCTGGGCTGGGACCAGAAGGGCCCTACTCTGCTGGCTATGAAGCTCCCACTGTGCTACATGGCGTGGGGCAGCAGGAGTCCCAGGCTGTTCGGGATGTCACATAGATTAACACACATTGGGCTTCCTTGGTGTTTCAGTGGTAAAGAATCCACCTGCCAATGCAGGAGACGTGGGTTCAATCCCTGATCTGGGAAGATCCCACATGCTGAGGGGCGACTATGCCCGTGTGCCACAACTACTGAGCCTGTGCTCTAGAACCTGGGAGTCACAACTACTGAGCCCACATGCCAGAACTGCTGAAGCCCAAAGGCTCAAGAGCCTGTGTTTCCTAACAAGAGAAGCCACTGCAATGAGAAGCTCATGCACCACATCTAGAAACTAGCTCTCACTCACTGCAACTAGAGAAAAAGCCTGTGCAGCAATTAAGACCCAGCACAGCCCAAAATAAATACATTAGTTAAAAAAAAGGTTATTTAAAAAATTTGCACATGGTACCCCCGGAGCTGAATCAAGCGTTGGAATTCTAGATCATAAAACAGACTGTTTGGGCATTCAAGGAGTTCACAGTCTCTTTGAGATGAGAGGATAAATGCTCAGTAACGGATAAATGCTCAGTAACACTCCAACTTTCACTTCAGAGAAACTGAAGTTAGCCTAGAACTCTCCTTCTGGCAGAGACTGGGCGGAGTGAGGTAGCCCAAGATCAAAGAGCCAAGAGGCTTAGCAAACACTTTCCAACAACGTTCCTCGTTCCTCGTTCTGTCTTATTGACCTGCAGAGCCCTGTGGGTATGAGCACCGAAGCCCATAGCAGGTGACAAGAGGTGTATGTGAGCCAGAGCTGAAAAACTGGGAGACTGCCTCCTATTATACACCCCCAGAGTGTTGGAGATATGCCTTCCCTTTAGACCCACCCTGGACCCCAAGCCTTGGGCTCTCTTGCATCCTCTGCTTTGGAATTGGGAAGCTGCCCTCACCGGCTGCCTGGACTCACTTCATTGGGTCCCCATCAAGTGGCCAAGCTTCAGCCTTAGGCCACCTGCTAGCTGATGGGGTCTCTTTAAAGAATTGATTTCCACCCGTCCCTGAAGTGTTTCCTAGGCAGTAAATCTCCTGTCACCCGGGCTCTCTACCCCATGAATGATTTAGCACCTCCGAGGGGCCGGAGAGGTCTTCCTGTGCGCTTGGAGGCCTGCAGCTGTGACATCACCATCCCGCTGGTGATGGATGGTCTTTTCTGCACTAATGGGGAAGAGAGTGCATAGAGCTGTCTGGGAGGGGGCGGGCTGTGGAAGTAAGTACCCATCTGGCTCCACAGACTTCTGGTTTAGGGGGTCTTACTGATGGACCAGCCAGCTAATTGCCCTCCAAGGTACCTAGAGAAAGGGTCTGAGTCTATCACTCTGTCCCCAGCCCAGAAGGACCCAGGCTCACTTAAGAATGAGGTTTGTCTTTCGAATTCCTGAAGTGTTTCAGAGAAAGGAATTATGTATACCCAGCGCCCGCTTCCTGCTCTGGTTTTACACGACACATACACACACCTTCATACACACATGCACCTGCATGAGTGAACACATGTGTCCACTTTCTCAAGAACTCTCTCAGGAAGTTCATCACCGTATCTCACCTAAATCTTTCATGCTACCAACGAAGGCCATTTTTCTCCAACTCCATCTGGAACCGACAGAGAACATCTGGTCATTATCTGCCATATGCTAACCCTTTAAGCACACATGGTGAATAATGACATGTCCCTCCCTGCCCTCACCCCACCCCCTATCATTTTTCCTCTAAGCTTCAACGACGCCAGTTCTCTCCATTCCACCAGGCTTTGGGGGAAAGGACATAAGTTTTGTCAGTCAGCTCCACAGGTAAGCGACCTCTTCAGGCAGAGGGTAGGTGGCGAGGGCGGCCACTGAATGGGACAGAGACCTCTGCCCACTCTTATCATCCTTGACTCCAGCAAGCCCTGGCTTATCCTGGAGGAGATGTAACATGCGGTACATCTTCCTGATTTAAAATCACATGCCCTGGACTTCCCTGGTGGTCCAGTGGCTAAGACTCTGCACTCCCAATGCAGGGGGTCCAGGTTCCATCCCTGGTCAGGGAACTAGATCCCACATGCTGCAGTGAAGAGCAAAGATCATGCGTGCAGCAACTAAGGCCCAGTGCAGCCAAATATATAAATAAATATATATTTTAAAAAATCACTTCCCCATCAGCCTATCCTATAGACATATAGATATATCCTATATCCTATAGGTGAGGAGTTTTCTGTAAGATTGGTCCTGGGGCAGGCAGCCTGGGAACCCACCAGTATCACCTATGTGCCTGCAGGGACAAGGACCTAAAGCAGTGGGACTCAGAGTGGATAAGTTTGGGGGTTTTGGTTTGGGGTTTTTTTGGACAACTTTTTTGAGGTACAGTTTTCATACAATAAAGTTAATCAATTGAAGCAAACAATCCAATAAACTTTGAAAAGTATACGTGCCCATGTAACCCCCACCACAAATTAGGATCTAGGACATCCATTACCCCTAAAATTTCCCTCAGGCCTCTTTCAGGTTAACCTCCTTCCCCTACCTCCCACCACCTACTGGCAGCTACTAATCTGCTGTCTATCACTGTAGTTTTGTCTTTTCTAGAACTTCACCTAAATGCAATTATATGATATGTAATCTTTCGAATCTGGCTGCTTTCACTTAGCATAATGCCTCTGAGTTTCATCCACGTTGTTATGTGTATTACCAGTTCACTCCTCTTTATTGCTGAGTCATATTCCATTGTCTGGATGTACCACAGTGTGTTCATCCATTTACCTGCTGGTCGATATTTGGGTTATTTCCAATTTGAGGCTATTGAGAATACTATATTACTGTGAACATTCATGCACAAGTCTCTTTATGGGCAAGTTTCCATCAGAGAGTGTGCTGGTAACTGTTTAACAACCAGGGACTTCCCTAGTGGTCCCGTGGTTGAGAATCTGCCTTCCAGTGCAAGTTCGATCACCAGTCAGGAAACTAAGATTCCACATGCACGGGGAGACTAAGCCTGTGGCTAGAGAGAAGCCCCACATGCTGTAACTAAGATCTGACACAACCAAATAAATATATAAATATTAAAAAATGTTTTAACAGCCAGCTCTTTGAAATGGGGGGAAGCCTTGATTTGTAGCCTCTGCTGGTTTCTGTAGCATAAATACTCCCATCATGGCAATTTGAAACCATCAACATGCTCCCACCGATAGAGAGTTCCTGTTGCTCCGTATCCTTGACGACCCTTGACTGGCCAGTCTTTTTAATTTTAGCCTTCCAGAGGGTGTGAAGCTACATTTCTTTTTGGTTTCAAATTGCATTTCATTGATAACTAATGATGTCAAGCATCTTTTTCATGCCCTTGTTTGCCTGGATACGTAAGTTTTGAGGTGGCTGGGAACAAGGGTCTGGCTCTGTGGTTTTCTTCCCTGACCAAAGATCAAACCATGCCCCTCGCATTAGAAATGTGGAGCCTTAACCACTGGGCTGCCAGGGAAGTCCCTGTTGTGTTAATTCCTTCTATACAGCCAAATGATTTAGTAATACATGAATATATATACGTTCCTTTTCATATGCTTTTCCATTATGGTTTAAGCATAGGATATTGAATATAGTTCCCAGTGCTATATAGTAGGACCTGTTGCTTATCCATTCTCTGTATACTAGTTCACATCAGCCAACCCCAAACTCCCAATCCATCCCTCCCTTCCACCGCCCGCCCCCCGCCCCTGTCTCTTTTGGCAACCACAAGTCTGTTCTCTGTGCTGAGAAAATGTTCTGAGTAAAGTACTACAGTGAAGGACTCCAACACTTTGGAGCCCCCAGGGAAACCTGGGGTGCCTGGGCCAGTGATTGACTGAGATCGGGTAGATCATGGCCTATAAACTTCTCCCCTCAGATCTCAGTGGTGTGGGAAGATCTGAGGTTTGCATTTTCCAAGCTCACTAAGAGGCAGAAGAAGGCTCAGCCCTGGGTTTTCTCACTCCCAGCCCCGACAATGGCACTTGGCTGTTTACAAAGAGCTGCCACACACTTCATCTCATCGGATTCTCAGGACAACCTTGTTCCACTGGTGAGGACACTGAGGCTCCGGGAGACTGAGTGGTTTGCTCACATCCCACAGGTGGTGAGCGGCAGGGCTGAGACTTGAACCCCAGATTTTTGGCTGTTGGGATCCCAGGAAACAGGTCTACTGACTCCACACTACTCAGGTCTACTGGAGGCTGCAGTAGGAGCTTACTCAGGCCATCTGCCTAGGTCTCAGCCCGCCCCGAGCTAGCTCTGGCTGAGTCACATTCATAGAACTATTCTCTTAACATGGTGGCTTTGACCTTGCCTCAAAGACCCCTGGACACCTTGCTTCAGGTTGCCTTCAATCTAGAGCTTAGAAAATCAAGAAATTCCTCCTGAAGACTCTTGTCACATTTGGTAAAATTCTGTTTTCCACAAGAAAATCCAAACACAAAATGCCTCGTGACCACACAGGCTATGCGTCCCTGTGTGTACTTCCTACCTGTAAGCTCAGGATCACCCCCCACCCCAGTCCCCTGCCAATCGTCTCAGAGCTCAGGTGTTAATGGTACCTGTCTGGCACACAGTAGGCCCTTGGTAAGTGTTTGCTGAATATGTAAATGGCATTCGTTAATGAACATGGTTTCTTTTTCTGGTCTGTAATTTATTTAAAACCCAGGAGGTGGGAAGTTACATTTATTGCGTGTGTGCTTTCCCCTCCTGCCTGCAGCTGTGTGAGGTTAGTGGTATTATGCCCACGTTATGGATGAGAAAACTGTGGCTTGAGAGGTTCAGTAATCTGGTTGCTCAGCCAGGATGAGGTGTGGCCAGGACTCCAGCCAAGTCTGTCTGAGTGCCGTGCTGACCCTCTCTCCATGTGTGTAAGGAGACTGAGTGTGGATATTCCTGGAGAGCCCTCTGGCTTCCAGCAGGTAGGGAGGCAGCCCCACATCCTGAGCTCTGGACCCACAGGTCCATCTGGTCAGTGAGGGTAGATGCTGGTCACAGAACTAGAAGTTTCACAAAGGTCGAGAACAGATGTACGGATACCAAGGGGGAGAGGGCGGGTGGTGGGAGGAACTGGGAAATTGGGATTGACACATCCACTACTGATATTATGTTTAAACTAGACAACGAATGAGAACTTACTGTAGAGCTCAGAGGCTCTGCTTACTGCACTGTGGTGACATAACTGGAAGGAAATCCCCCAAAGAGGGGATATGTGTATATGTGTGGGCTTCCCAAGTGGTGCTAGTGGTAAAGAACCCATTTGCCAATGCAGGAGACATAAAAGAGACTCAGGTTCAATCTGTGGATCGAGAAGATCCCCTGGAGGAGGGCATGGCAAACCACTCCAGTATTCTCGCCTGGAGAATTCCACGGACAGAGGAGCCTGGCGGGCTACAGCCAGTTGGACACGACTAAAGAAACTTGGCATGCACACATGTATATGCTCGGCTGATTCACTCCCTTACTGGACAGTGGAAACTAACACCACATTGTAAAGCAACTCTACTCAATAAAAATCAGTTAAAAAAAATTACGAGTTTCCAACTTTCTTCTAGAGCTGTGTCTCCGAATTCGAGCATCAGCCATAACCAAGGAGAATGTCACTCTGTGTCCAAGTATAAAGTTCAGGAGACTGTCCATCCATTTAAAATCGAAGAGGCCAGCCCCGCTGTTCCAGTCCATGCAGGTACTGGTCTGCACACAGCAGCTATCTGCAGCCTGTGGCTTCACCCGGTCACGGCCACCAGAGGCCTGGGGAGCAGCTAATGGGAGGGGGAGATGGCGGTGGTTGTTGGGATGGGAATGCTGCTCCATTAATGTCCCACTGCCTGAAAACCACTGGGCACATGTCACGTGTGCACTTGTTTATTCGAGGCCTGTTCTAAAAGGAGCAGATGATGAAGGACAGTCTGCAGAAGTGCTATGCGCAGGAAAAGAACAGCGGAACCCCCACACAAGGAGGGAGACAGAAGTACACCTAACCACCAGCTACCATGGCGGTGACTGAACGCTTAGCTCTGCACTGCCCCCGGGGCTCCCAGTCAGTCCTTCCCACCTGCTTGTGATGAACCGGCTAAGGGTGTTCTTGCAGCAGGGTGGCAGCTTCCCCTAGGGCAGCTCACACTCTCCCTCTTACCCGAATGCCCAGGGGATTAGGAGGGTCTTGGCCAAAGGACGGATCTGAGTTTGGGTTATGCGCTTGGGCACCTGAGCACCTCCCCGTGTTCTGCAGGAACACTGGTCCTCTGGTCTGAGCCCATTGTCTGGCCATGGTGGCCCTGTTTGGGAAAGACCAGCTATCAGCTTGGGTGGAGTGGTGCGGGAACAGGGGCCTGCCTGGCCTAGGCGTGCCCAGCCCCCAGCTCGTCCTAGGAGCCCTCTTCGAGAAAGAACAGCCACAGTGATACCTCATGGCGCCAGGAGGAGCCTATCGGCTTTCTTGCCCTTCACAGCCCATTCCACGGGGGCTTGAAGGGAGGGGCAGGGAGGCTGGGGAAAGGCCACCTGAGGCTGCTTTTCAATGAGACTATCCATGTACAGGATAGAATTACCTGTATCAAGTACCCAGGACTTAATCCACTTTGTAATCAAACAGGGCATCTATCTCTCTGGGTCGTTTCAAGCCTGAGATGACAGAGTATCTCCACCCACTTCCCTGGTGGGGAAACTGAGGTGCAGGGGAGGATCAGAAGTCATCCATTCAAGTGGAGCAGGCAACGGGGAGTTCAGAGCCCTGGGCTCCAAGGCCAGCCCCTACCTTTGCAGAGGGCGGGGTGGGGGCTCAGCTTGCCAGCAAGGGGGTGTGGGGGTGGGTTGCTGCTGGAGGCACCTCTGTTATCTTATTCAAGTTTGCAGAGTCCCTTCTTGGATGAATTGGAATCTTACCAGACTGTCTGGGGTGGGGGATTGTTTGCAAATAACACAAAGTATTTCATCATTTAGGCATGCCTATGAACTTGAGTTTCTGTCTGTGGAAGCTAGGTAACTTCCCTGGGTGCCTACCCAGACTGACTGAAGAATTAGTAACAAGTTGCCCTGGGGCTCCTCACTTTGCCTCCAGCTAAGACAGCTCTGGTTCTGGTTGGAGCTCCACCACCACCTCTCTGGAAGAATTTTGGGCTAGTTCCTGGGGCTTCCCTGGTGGCTCAGGGGTAAAGAATCCACCTGCTAATACAGGGGACATAGGTTCAATCCCTGGTCCCAGGAGATCCCACATGCTTCAGGACTGCCAAGCCCATGTGCTAAGACAAGTGAGCTCACGAGATGCAACTACTGAAGCCTGTGTGCTGAGAGCCCATGCTCTGAAACAAGAGGAAGCCACCGTAATGAGAAGCCTGCACACCAAAACTAGAGAGTAGGCCCTGCTTGCTGCAACTGGAGAAGACCCTCACACAGTAACAGAGACCCAGTGCAGCCATAAATAAATAAATCTTTAAGGAAAAAAAGAAAAATAAAAGACTGTGGGCAATTTCTTATATGCACTTCAGTGTCTGCATCTGTAAAAACAGGTCCAATGCTGGTGGTTCCATCTGCACCTAGCGTGGCCATGCACCTCAAATGAGACAAAGGTGGGGAGAGAACTTTGTTTTGTTAAATAGAAAATGCTAAGTCCCCTCGAGGGCTTTCCTGGTGGCTCAGTGGTAAAGAATCTGTCTGTAATGCAGGAGATGTAAAGAGACACAGGTTTGATCCCTGGGTCAGGAAGATCTCCTGGAGGAGGAAATGGCAACACACTCCAGTATTCTTGCCTGGAGAATCCCATGGACAGAGGAGCCTGGTGGGCTATAGTCCTTAGGGTTGCAAAGAGTCGGACACGACTGAAGTGACTGAGCACCCACAGGTCCCCTCGAGGGGCAGTAATACGTCACGGCCACAGGTCACAGCGGTGCGGTGACACTCCACACAGCGGTGGAAAGCACCGCCCTGGGGACCGAAGGGGCTGGGCTCTGCACCCAGACCTGCCTCTCCGGGCCTCCAGATACTCGTCCCTTGAGCGGGATGGGAACTCCCTGTCAGCTAAGGTGTTTTATGCTGGTTCCAAGAGACTGCCTGGCATGTGCTGGGTGATCTCCCTGGTCTCACCCCCTGTGCCTGGGCCCCTGAGTAGAAGCTGTGCATCCTCTGGGTACTTGGACCAGACCATCTGCTGCCACTCATCCCTTGAGGAGCCCACCTCAGCCCATCTGAGCTCCTCCTGTCGTTTCTGGGAGCACAGGATAGCCCCTCACAGGTCAGGGTAGAGGAGCTTCTAGTCTGAGCTGACATTGTGGTAGGATAGCCTTTCCCCCCACTGAAGGAAGGCCTGGCCCCCACAAGACTGAGCTTGTCACAGGACGGGGAGGGCCCCTTCCTGGCTCTGTGAGGATGGGTGTCAGTGGCCAGAGGGAGCAAATAAACGCCTTCTGACTAGCCTGGGCAGCTGAGGGAAATGTAGACCCTGGGTTTAGAGTTGCCATTTAAAACCCAGGAGGCCAGTCACATTGGAATTTCTGATAACAATGAATCATTGCTTTGGTATAAATATGTCCCCAAATCAGTGACTTTTAAACAAGGTGAGGGTTAGGGGTGCGGATGCTCCACCCAATTGAGACTTATAGTCAGCCCTCTACATCCGAGGTTCTCTGAGGATATTCAACCTACTTCAGATGATGTAGTACTGTCATATTCACTATTGAAAAAAATCTGCATGTAGGTAGACTTGTGCAGTTCAAACCTGTGTTGTTCAAGGGTCAACTGTATTGCATGGGACACACTTATACTTAAAAAAAAAAAAAGTATTTGTAGTTGTTTGAAATTGGGCTTCTCTGATGGCTCAGCAGGTTAAGAATCTGCTTGCAGTGCAGGAGACATGGGAGACGCAGGTTTAACCCCTGGATCAGGAAGATCCCCTGGAGAAGGAAATGGCAACCCACTCCAGTGTTCTTGCCTGAAAAGTCCAATGGACAGAGGAGCCTGTCCATGTGGTCGCAAAGAATCAGACACGACTGAGAAAACAGTAGAAATTGAAATTGGACTGGGAATTTTATATTTCTATTTGCTAAATCTGGCAACTGTGCCTGGGCTCCATTCTCCACTGCAGCCCCAGTCCCCGCAGCTGCTGGCCCAGTGGGGGTCTTCCTGTGTTCTCCACCAGTCTCTCTAAATCCTTCTTTTCTTCTTCTTCTCTTTAAAAAATATTTATTTATTTATTTGGCTGCACCAGGTCTTCATTGCCTTAAGTTGTGGCAAGCAGGATCTTTTTAGTTTCGACACAGGAACTCTCAGTTGCGGCATGTGAGATCTAGTTCCCTGACCAGGGATCGAATCCCGGGCCCCCTGCATCGCAGGCGTGATATCTTAGTCTCTGGACCACCAGGGAAGTCCCTCTCTGAGTCTTTCTGATGTCTGCTCTTGCTGGCTCTGTTTCTGTCTCTCCTTGCAGTCTCCATCTGGTCAACTCTTGCTCTCCTGTCCTCTGCTGTCTGTCTCAGACGTTCTCCCCTCGGCCCTCTCCCGTATACTCTTCTGTCCTCCGAGGTGACTCTGGTCAGCACAACTAAGAGCCTGGGGCACAGACACACCCCAAAGGGCAGCCCACACAGCTGGGAAGGTGAGACCCCAGAGGGGTGAAGGGCGCATGGGGGCCAGGCCTGGCTCCCCATGATGTGAGGAGTAAAAACCTGGGCCTTCTGGCCACACCCCCACCCACCCCAGTCTCTCGGGAGACCCTTCACCCAGCTACAGGCTGGAGCCCATCCAAAAGGCAGCTGGGGGACTTCCCTGGTGGTCCAGTAGTTCAGACTCCATGCTTCCACTGCGGGGGGCACAGGTTTGATCCCTGGTCCAGGAACTAAGATCCTGCATGTTGTATAGTGCAGCCAAAATACAAAACAAAACAAAAAAACCCCCAAGGGCAGCTGGGTACATGCCCTGAAGGGATTCTGTACCCAGTGAGGGGCAGGTAGCAGGAACAGTCTGTCCATGGCCAGGCTCACTGGCCCCACCCACCTACAGCAGGGCTGGCTGAGCCTGGGAGCAGAGGGCCTTGTCAGATCTGTCCCATCCAGGGGTCCAGCTAAGCAGTAGCAGAAGAGATCTCCCGCTGCCTTCCTGACCCAGGAAAGGGGCTAAGACCTGGCCCCACTGGAACAAGCCTGGGAGACCAGGACTGAGCCCTGCCAGCAGCTAGGAGCATCTGGCTTTCCTGGCTGCTGCTGCTGCCTGAAACAAGCTCCCTCACCTCTGTGTGCCTCAGTTTCCCCATCTGCAAAATGGGAATAAAACTCATCTACCTCATAGGAATGTTAGACTTAACTTCAATGATCTATGTAGAGCTTTGAGTTCAGGGCACAGAAATGGGAGACCCTTGATACCAGTTTCTCTTCTTCGTCTCTGAAGACCAGGGGCCACCTCCAGTGTCTTCCTACAGAATAACTAGCCAAAGGGGAGGAAGCCCTTGGCAGACAGGAGCATCCACCCAAACTCAGGCCTTGCAGACCCACTTCAACTTCTGGACACAGTGAGTGTTGGAGCAAAGCACTTTCCTCTCAACCTGGGCTTGCTGCTCAGCCTGAGCCAGCGTCTCCCTGTTAAGCCCTGAGCCCCGAGTCCAGGATATGCAGCTGGTCACAGAGAGGAGCCCATGGGATGGAGACCCTCCTCACTAGGAGGATCGAATTACCCGAGTGACTGAAAAGCCCGGGAGAAAGGGAGGGGGAGCCATGGAAGTGCCAGGCCCAGGGGTGTGTCACTTGGCAGGATTTGTTTGGTTCTTTGGGTTTTTATATTTTCCCCTTTTCTCTAATTCATTTTTAAAACTAAAGTGCGATATCTTTCCATCATAGAAGTAACCCCTAAACTGCAGACAGAGAACAACATATCACCACCCGCGGGCCACCACCCAATGCAGGCTTCCTCTGTCTTTTCCCAAAGCGCATTTTAATTAAAAAGAGAGAGACAGAGAGAGACCATTTTGTATATCCTGTTTTGTATCTCACTTTTCTCACCGAGCAACCTTTCCTTCTTGGGAAGATTACATTCTATGACAATTCATTACTGCAGTATTTCCTCCCATGGTTGTTCCTTTATTCACCAAGCTCATCTCAAGGACAAATGGGCAGTTTCCAACTTCCAAATCCGTATTTTTTTTTTAAAAGATACATTTGATAAATAAATAGAGAACGTGCAAATTTAAAACATTACTGGTTTATATCACAGAGGCCACACACACTGTCATAAATGCTAAGGGGTCGGTGCTCGGGCATAGCCGTGGGCAATGGGGCAGCGGTCCCTGGGCAGGCTCCGCGGAGGGCGGCGCTGAGGGCGGCTCCGGAGGCCGGGCGGATCGTGTGGGTCCTCTGTCCCCTCTCGGGGCCGTCTCCTCCCCCGCTCCGAGCCGCAGGGGTTCTGGGCGCACAGGAAAAACGGACAGTTAAGCTCTGATTCCCCGGGGACTTGGAGCCGAGGGACTCCTTTTCCAGGGCCGGGACTTAGGGTGTTCGTCCCCGTCCAAAACCAGCGACACAGCCCGGGAGGGGCCAGCGCGAAGGCGGTGTCACCTACTTGAGCTGGGGATGCGCAGTGGGGGTCGAGGGACCATCGTGGGGCGGGGTCAGGACCACGGAGTTGCTGTCAGGACAGATAGCAAACCCAGAGACTGTCAAACAGCCTCCCAGGGCGGACACTAGACGGTACGCGGATCAGGACCCGCGTTTCTCCCTCGCGCCGCCGTCAATTTGCATGGCTCCATTTTTACCTATTGTTCTAAAGGGTCCCAAGGAAAACCTCCTTTAAGGAAAAGCTTCCAGGCTCTAATGCTAAAAAAAGCATTTTGGAAAAATGACTAGTGTTTTCATTTGCCCCAAACTATTCCCCCGTATTACATTTGAGAACGCGGGAACTAAGTGGCATGTATGACGTCGCCAAGCCAACAGCAGGTTAATAACAGTGTTGGAACCAGTCTCCAGCCCTCAGTCCCCTTCAGGGGTTTGGAAACCTCCGCCAGAGGGAAGGTTGTCAGTACTGCAGCCCCTCAATACACCCCACTTCCCACTCGCCATTCCAGGCAGGACGCACCTTAGAAGCTGTGTGAGCCCCAGTATGCGAGGCGTTCAGCACGTACCCGGTGGGTGCGCAAAAGCTAGTGATGAGTATTCTTACTTCCTGGCATCAGCGGTGGGGAGTCTGCTCTGGGCCCCCCATGTGGTCAGCCTCAGGTGCCGCAGGGCGCCCTTGACAGTGGGGCTCTGCACCCTCAGCCCCTGGAGGGACCTGCTGAGCTGTGACAACATCCTGCCCTCAGACCCGTGGAGTCTGGGAGAGGGAAGTTGGGGTGGTGAGCAGCCTGAGACACCCCTCCCTCCCCCGACCTAGGAAGGTGGGAGTTCAGGTCCTGAAAGCAGAAAAGGACCTGGCATCCCCTCCCTACGTTCTTCTGGGAAGGATCCTCGTGTCAAAGTCAAACAAGGGGGCCTTCTCCTAGGGTCCCCACTAATCTGCATGATGCTCCCCATGACCTGGGCCGTGAGATTCATTGAGATAGGTTCCTGAATACAGGCTGCAGGAGCCCAGCAGGAAGGAGGGACAGCCTGCGCTCAGTGGACGGTGTGGGTGCTGCCAGGGCTGGGGTGCCCAGGTGCCTCTACCAGCCTGCCCTGGAGGCTGCGGGTGTCACAGGGTCACAGGAGTAGTTGCAATACAGCAGGACTTCTGGTTTGCAGGGCAGTGAGAGGCTGGGGTGGGCGAGGACTGGGAAGTGACAGGAGGGAGCCTCCTCACAGAGCTGCGGCCCTGGCAGGGTGAAGGCGGCCCCTCCTCGTGGAATCCTGCAATTCCGTCGCCCTGAACCTGGACAGAGTGAAGGATGGGCCCTGGGGTCTTTTAAACAAACAAGCCCATCACCTGCTGAGCAAAAGTTGCTGTGGGTGGGAAGGACTGTGTGGTCAGCCCAGACTTGGCTGTTTAGCATTTAGGTTATCTTTGTTTGCCACTGAGAGAATCATAAAGCCATCTGCAGGTATTAACTGTGCCCACCTGTTTCCAATGTTAATTTGCTCTTCCAGGATTCCAGCCAATGGCGCCAGTAATAAGGGAAATTGCTTCTGAAATTGACAGAGACTGAAAATGGAACTCTAAGACCAGCTGTCTCCTCCAGGTGGCAACTGGGTCCCTCCCCACCTGCCTGCCTGTCCCCCAAAGTCAAGGGGGGTATAGTGGTCACTGTGGAGCTGGGCAGAGTCCTCAAGTTCTGTTGTATTTTTTTTTCCCCTCCAATGACCCTGTCTGTGTCTCCCAGTCCAACACAGGGTATCTGCCAGGGTGCAGCATGAGGGCCTTAGGAGAGATACCAAGTAGAACTTCCTGGTGCCAGACATTTGGAACATAAGGAAGGGGGTGGCCTAAGTTCTTCTGGAAAGGCTCTTGGGCCTGGGGAATCAGAATAAAACAAAGGGGTCTTCCCCTAGGGTACCCATGAATCTGCATGATGCCCCACCCTACTAGGTAACCTGAGTTGTGAGAGTCATGCAGATATTCCTCCTTAAAAGGGCTTCTCTGCTTTCAGGACATGAACTCCCACTTTTCTAGGTTGGGGGAGGTTACCTCAGAGAAGTGTATTATCGCCCCAGTGCCTCACTAGTGACCATTTGTATGTGTGTGTTAAAAACTTCATCGCAAAAGCCCTTTTTACTCCCCCAGCATCACCCTCAGGACACGCACTGTTGTTGTACCTCTTGTTGGAGCTCTGAGACCCTGGTGGGTATCTGGATGGTGGGCTGCCCAGTTGTCTCGGTGTTTCTCAACTGCCAGCTCCTTCCCTGCCTGCCTCCAGCCTCCAGCTCAGAGAGATCCTTGACTGGGCTGGCCCTGGGCACCCTTCCTCCCTCCGTGCCACCCTACACGTCTAGCTCAGGGCCGAGGGGCAGTGGCCTGTGGCTGATGTTGGGGGTGGGTAAGGGGCTCTCCCAGCCTTCTTGGGGATCCTGGTCTGGAGGGGCTTTTCCCTGGGCAAGAGGAGGAGCACCCAGAACTTGCAGGGTCTGGACACCATGTCCCTCCCTCCCCCATCCCACCCCCACCCTTTCCTCTTCTCCGCCTTCTTTATTTCTGTATCAACATCACCAGTATTCAGAGGCCTCTCAGGCTGGAGGCCTGGGTAAAAGACATCACCTTCCTTGATGGAATGGAACCCTGACTCTCCAAGGCTTGACCCTGAGAGGAGGCTTCCAGGAGGGCAGCCCGTGTGCCTTAAGGAGCCGATGATGCCCTCACTTCCTCCCCGCCAGGGTCTCACTTTGATGTCTGCTGACACCACCTTGGCGCAAGTGAGTGAGTCCCATCTGTTACTCTGGTCCAGGAACCAGGTTCTTTGCGACACAGCCAAGATGGACTAGAACCTTCAAAAGGGACTTTGTTAAACTTCAAAGGAAATGCAGCCAAGGAGTAGAAGTAAGCATCACAGCAAACAAAGTAGAACCATCTACTCCCACCTTCTCTCTCCCCGAGGGGTCCCTCTGCAGTCCCGCTGCATCCGAGGTCCAGCCCCGCAGGGAAACTCCCGCTCGCAGGGATCTTGCATATTTCTTCTCCTTAGAGGATGGTGTGGTGGGATGAATGATGCCTCCCTCCCCGCCCCCAAAAAGAGATGTGCCCATCCACTGCCTAATCCCTAGAACCAGTGAATGTTACCTTATTTGGAAAAAGGGTCTTTGCTGATGGAAGCAAGCTAAGGACTTTTGAGACAAGGGGATCATCATGGATTATCCTCGTGGGCCTTAAATCCAGCGATGAGTGTCCTTACAGGAGACACAGAGGAGACAGACATGACAGAGGAGGCGGCAGAGAGATAACAGAGGCGGAGATGGGCATGATGTAGATACGGGCCAAGGCAGGCCAAGGGCTGCCGGCCACCCCATAAGCTGGGAGAGAGGTGCAGAGCAGGTTTCCTCCTAGTCTCTCCAGAGGTAGGGGCCCTACCAACTTGGGACTTCTGGCCCCAGAACTGAGAGAGAGGAAGTGTTTCTATTGTTGTTGTTTATATTTTGGCCACTTTGCCCAGCATGTGGGATCTTAGTTCTCTGAACAGGAATCAAACCCAGGCCCCCTGCATTGGAAGCAGAGTCTTAGCCACTGGACTGTCAGGGAAGTCCAGCTTCTGTTGATCACCCTCCAGTTGTGGTCATTTTTTATAGCAGCCTCACAAAATAAACACAGCTGGTGTCCTAGAACATTACCCAAAGACCACTGTCACCCTCTGTAGGCTGCTGACGGCTGAATCTGTCTCTCTCTGTGGGTCTCCATCCCACTCCAGTATTCTTGCCTGGAGAATTCCATGGACAAGAGGAGGCTGGTGGGCTACAAAGATTTGGACACAACTCAGCGACTAATACTCACTTTTTTTTCACTTTACCAGATCTCTACTCCCAGTGGCCTTGTGGACACTGTCACCTGGCCGTCTCACAGGAACCTCAAAGCCAACATGTTTTAAAAAGACCCACAACCTGCTTCTTCTCCCAGACTTTCCTCCCAGGAATTGGAGAGCTGCCTTGCCCCACATTCAGCCAAGGAGCTCCTAGTCCTTCCAGGTCTTTCCACCTCAAGGATGGCACCCTCATGCAGGGCACCAGCTCTTTTCCCTGGGGGTAACCACCCCACTGACCTCTTCATTTACACTCCACCACTTCATTTGAAAATATTTATTTGTTTTTCTGGCTGCATCAGCTCTTAGTTTCGGCATGTGGGTTCTTTAGTCTTGGCGTGCAAACTCTTAGTTGTAGCATCTGGAATCTAGTACCCTAACCAGAGATGGAACCCAGGCCCCCTGCATTGGGAGTGCATAGGCTTAGGACCACTAGGGAAGTCCCAACTCCACTACTTTAAATTAGCCCTGCAGTACTGAGGTCTGGGGGAGGTGACACTCAGACACCTCTTTCTCATGCAGCTTACTATGTCCCGTGTGGAAGATTCAGGTTCAAGTCCCAGGATACCCGCTGGCGGGACGCTACTCCTCCAGGCTCCTTTCTTTGCTCTTGGCAGACATGTTCCTCTTGGTGGCTACCTGTCAGCCTGTCCCAAATGAGGTTCTAGAGGAAGCCCCAAGTGGGGCCTTACCAAGGCTCTATCCCCCTAGTATGTCGCCCTGAAACTCCAGCATAATTATTTTATATTGATCCCCAAACCACCATCAGCATACTTTCACCTGTCTTGAAGGTTATGATTCTCGACACAATTGTTAGCATGTCACCAGGGTGTTGGGCTTCTCTGGTGGCTCAGATGATGAAGAATCTGTCTGCAATGCAGGAGACCCAGGTTCGATCCCTGGGTTGGGAAGATCCCTTGGAGAAGGGAATGGCTAGCATCTACTCCAGTATTCTTGCCTGGAGAATTCCAGGGACAGAGGAGGCTGGTAGGCTACAAAGATCTGGACATGACTGAGCAACTAACACTTGCTTTTTTTCACTTTACCAAGGCCTCATGCCACGTCTGACGGTTCTATAACACTGGCCAGATGTCACGATGGGCACAGTCCACTGTGACCAGTGACTGTGGCCAGCTTTGGATCTGGCTGTCCCCTGCATGGCCAGGTATCAGTGGGAGGGAACATCCAGCCCTTCTTAATCACTTCCCCTCTGCAGGCAGAGCGAGCTTCCTGGAACAGAGCTGACCTCATCTCTCTCCTCACTGGGACACTCCAACTGCAAGAATGGCCCTGCCTATCCCACCTGCCCACCTCTCCCCTCCCCAGTGCTTCCCACCCACCTGCTTCACTGAACTACTGCAGTTCCCTGAATGAGGATGTACTTCTTCCAGAACACTTGCTCCCAACTCTTTGCCTGGACAATTCCTGCTGATCTTTTCAAACTCAGAGCAAGCATTGTCTCTGTCAGCAGGCTTTTCCTGATTTGCCCTGTCTCAAGACCCCTTGCATTAGCTTGGGCTGCTTTTACAGAATACTATAGGCGAGGTAGCTTAAACAACGGACACTTATTTCTCACAGTTCTAGAGGCTGGAAAGTCCAGGATCAAGGTGCTGGCAGATATGGGGTCTAGTGAGGGCTCTCTGCCTGGTTTGTGGACCGTCACCTTCTCTGGGTCCTCACGTGGCAGGAAGAGAGAGAGCTCTGGTCCCTCCCTCTTCTTTTAAGGACACTAGTTGCAACTTCATGCTCTCATCTAAACCTAGAAAGTATGTTAGTTGCTCAGTCATGTCTGACTCTTTGCGACCCCTTGGACTGTAGCTCACCAGGCTTCTCTGTTAATCGAATTCTCCAGGCAAGAATATTGGAGTGGGTTGCTATTTCCTTCTCCAGGGGAATCTTCCCAATCCAGGAATAGAACCCCAGTCTCCTACATAGCAGGGAGATTCTTTACCTAAGATTCATCTAAACCTAATTATCTCCCAAATGCCCCACCTCCAAAAACATCACATTAAGGATGCAGGCTTCAGTATTTGAATTTGGGAGGGAGGGACACATACATTCTGTCCATAACACTCCCTCTGTTTGTTTGAACTGGGATCCATATGTGGTCCATACCTAGTTCTTGGTTGGTATGTCTCTTATCTCTTCTAATTGATCCCAAAACAGATTCCCCTTCATTTTCTTTTTTTAAACAATAATGTTATTGGCTGATTTTTTTGGCTGTGCTGGGTCTTCATTGTCGTTTGGGCTTTCTCTAGTTGCAGTGAGAGGGGCTACTCTCTAGTTGTGGAGTTCGGGCTTCTCATTGCCTGTAACTTCTCTTATTATGAAGCAGGGCTCTAGGACATGTGGGCTTCAGGTATCTATCATCCTTAATGACATTCACATCGTCTCACCTGTGGTTTCAATTTGCATTTCCTTGGTAACTAATGATGCCAAACAGTTTATTCAGGCTAGCTCCTGAGTTGTTTTGACTCAGTGACCTGTTGTTCCTTGAGAGCATCTTTACTTTCTGGTATGATGCGTTCTGGACTCACCTTGGATATTTTCTGCCCCCCACCCTTACCCCCAGACCTGGAATAAATCAATTTCCTCCACAGGTATCTGTTTCTTTTCAGTGGGAGATAATATTCAGAGCCTAGAATCTGGGTGTCAGGGATCTCATTGCGACTGGATTGGTCATTATTTCCAGTCGTTTCCAGTAGCTGAACTTGGAAATATTATTTGTCTTAGAGAATATTTTTTTTTTTTAAATATATTTATTTGGCTGTGCTGGGTCTGAGTTGCCGCACTCAGGATCTTTGATCTTCATTGCAGCACGCAGAATCTTTAGTTGCAGCATGTCAGATCTAGTTCCCCAACCCAGACCCCCTGCATTGGGAGCATGGAGTCTTAGCCACTGGACCACCAGGAAAGTCCCATGTTTTGAAAAACAATTTTTAAAAAAATAAATTCTTAAAAATTTTCTGTTCAAATCTAAGACCCAACCATATTTTAATTAACCCTATCGATCATCTGTCTGCTTTCTTCCATGCCAACACCATGTCAGTTCTCAGTGATATCAACATAATTGCTCACTTGTTTTATTCTACAGCCCACACACAACACAGCTCAGAGTGACGAAGCCAACCACACCACCGACAGCATGATTGCTAAATTTAAGTGTTTTCAGTTCTTTAGTCTGTTGAATATTTTCTACGAGGAATATAAAGTCAAATTATGTAATGTGATTTAAAGTCGTTTGTTGTGGGTGTGCCCTTTAACTAGATATAAGGATTCCTTCGTTTTAATCCATTTTTTATTTTTAGGAATTTCTTTTTTTTTTTTTACATTTCGTTTTTAAATGGCATTTTAACTAATTTTTTGTTTTTTTTAAAGAGGACACACACAATTTAAAAAAGAACTTCTCTGGTGGTTCAGTGGTTAAGACTTAGCACAGCAGGGGTCTCAGGTTCAATCCCTGGTTGGGGAACTAAGATCCCACATGCATGCTCTGCAGCACGGCCAAAATAAGTAAATAAATACACGAATAAGATTTTTAAAAATAAAGATAAAAGAAAGAATACATTCATATAGTCAAATCCAAGACAACAAAAAAAGATAATGAAAAATCTTCCAGCCTCTTTTTCATTTTTCCCCTTTCCAACCACTTTTATTGGTATCTTGAGTATCCTTTGAGAGTTTGTTGAAATGTAGGCAAATATGAATATAGATTACATTCATTGTTACATAACTGTGATTTAGCTATACATTGTTCAGCACACTGTCATGCCATAAAGTAACTAAAAGTCACCTTATTCATTTTTACAGCTGCATAGAAATTGTTTTAACCAGTTCACTACTGATTGACATTTTAGTTGTTTTGAGCTATTACAAATGGTTTACATTTAATTTTTTTTATAATTTTGTAAAATATTTACACACTTCCATAGTCAAATCTACAAAAAAAAAAAATCATTAAATCTGGTGTCCATTCTCTCCACCCTATATAACCACTCTGCCCCTGTATATAACCAGTTAAAATTTTTGTATGGGTTTTTCTTTCATTTTTTTAAAAATGGAAGCATGTGCATACATGCCCTCATATTTCCCTTTCTTAGATAAATGAAGCATAAACACATACTTTTCTCTACCTTGATTTAAATTTTTTAAAAAACGTGAAATAATTACAAACTTACATAAAAGGTTTCAGTACAGTAAAAAGAACATTTGTTTCCATTTGAGAATAATGGATATTCTAATGGTGAATACTGCATCACCTCTGAATATTTTTTTATATTTTCTACATAGCCAGAATACAAACATTAAAATCGAGAAACTATGGTTGATAGTCACTAAATCCTCAAACCCCCCTCAGTTTGATCAGTTTTATATTAATCACAAAAGGCTCCAGCTCACACTCTTGCGTCATATTTACTTGTCTAGTCTCTTTGGTCTCCTTGAATCCAAAAGAGTTCTTTGGTTCTTCCTTAACTTTCATGACCTTGACAATTTTGAAAATTTCATGCCCACGATTTTGCAGAATGGCTCTCAGTTGGGGTTTGTCTGGTGATGGTTCCTCATGATTGGATCCCTCAGGTGATGTGTCTTCTGCATAAATATCTCAATGGCAGCATTGTGTCCTTCTTGTTGCATCAGGAGGTGCAATATTCTTTGCTCTGATACTGATGATGTTCTCTTAGATCTTGTCTGCAGGCCTCCCCCTCCCTCCCCATGAACTTACTCTTATCCCCTTTGTTATTGATAAATATTTTGTAGGAGATGCTTTGAGCCTATTTGAATACCCTGTGTGTGTGTATGTGTGTGCACGTGCTAAGTTGTTCAGTTGTGGCCGCTCTTTGCAACGCTATGGACTGTAGCCTGCCAGGCTCCTCTGGCCATGGAATTTTCCAGGCAAGAATACTGGAGTGGGTTGCCATGCCCTTCTCCCGGGGAGCTTCCTGACCCAGGAATCGAACCTGGGTCTCCTGCACTGCAAGCAGATTCTTTACTGCTGAACCACTGGGAAACCATGTAAGTACCCTGTCCCTCATCAAACTTTCAATTTGTGTGTTTATATCAGTAGAGTCACAGACTGATATTTTATTCAATGGATTATAATCTTTTACTTTACTATCATTATTTTGATGTTCATTGTCTTAGATTTGGCCAGTGGGAGCCCTTTCAAGAGGACTCCTGGGTCCTTTTGACACATCCCTATTTTATTTGAGCACTTCCTTGATTTTTGGTGCAAGATGTCTCAGACTCATTTGTACATTTCTTTAAAAAAATGTTTTTTCTGCTGTACCGCGCAGCCTGTGGGATCTTAGTTTCCTGACCAGGGATCAAACCTGTGCCCCCTGCACTGGAAGCATGGAGTCTTGACCACAACCAGGGAAGTCCCATTCGTTACTTGCCCTTGGACTAAAATCAACCATTGCTCCAAGGAGTCCCAGTTCCTTTTAGTGGAAAATGTTACTTAGAACCAGTCTGGGCACTGGGAATGGCCACTGCTCATCCTAGGAGTATCGTAGGCACATCAAAGGTGAAAAATAACCTTTGCTATCACTGTTATCACTGATCCCATGCCCTCTTAGTGGGGAGTGCTAGAAAATATGTTTACATTTATATTTATTCTTGGATCTATAGATGCAAATACATATTTACCTAGAACCGTATTTCCACATTGATGTACACATGACAAACACCACAAGTTTTCCAACTCCATAGCTTCTCCTAGCTTCCCCTTTTTTCCATATTTGTACCTTCTCCTCCAAAAGTGAGAAATCTGGTTCCTGTGAGTCTCTTAAAATGTTGACTTATTTGATCAGTTCCTGTGTGCAACCAATCTCGAGCTGCAGTCACTTCTTCCCTAGAGGTCCTCTTAGTGGAACAGAAGCTCTATCCCTAGAGTGGGGTATCTACTAGTCGGATACCGCATTCTAGTCCACCCTCCTGTTCCCCTTGATCTCTGACACTCCATGATGGGTGGGCCTCCCATGGGGATGTCTCTGTCCTGTTTGGGCTTACCTGACTCAGGGGCCCACCTGCACTGCAGCGTGCTTACCTCATCCAGCCCACTTCATGGCTTTGGGAATGAATTGTTCAGAAAGGGAAGAACAAGGAGTAAGAGTAAGAAAAGGAGATCTACCTTAAAACTTTTTTAAAATTTTATTTAGTATATCTGGGAGATCACTCTATCTATTTATGGAAGTAGAGACATTTTCATGCCTTTTATTTTGTACCCGTTGCAATATGTAAACATATCATGGTTTATTCCATTGCTCCTTTGTGGTGGCCAATGTTTTGCCGCTACAAATAGTTGTCAGGTCTGTTTCTGAGGCACCTGGGAAGAGTCGAGTCTGGTATTTTAGAGGTTCTGTACCCTTGGCCCTGTTCTGTGGAAGCCACCAGGTACTCTTTCTAGAACATGTCCTAGATTTCAGAGAAGTCCCCTCATTAGCCCATCCAGGGCCAAGGATAGAGGCTTGAGCCAGCCATTGGACCACAGACTGGACCTCAGGGAAGCCAAGAACATCGAGGAGTTCTGGAGACACATTGGGCTTCCCTGGTGGCCCAGTTGGGGCTCTCCACGTTGAAGGTGATCAAGGATCCAATCGGAGCCTCTGTTTCAGGAAGGAATTCCTGTAGCACACACGGAGGAAGGTCACAAGTGCTCTCGCTCTACCCAAATGGCCCTAGGGTTTGTTCCATCAGAGGAGCCTCAGGACCCAGGGATCAGCTGAGGAGACAACCTCCCATTAGCCGGTCTCCCTGCCCTGAACTCTAAAGGCAACCTTAAAGAACCTTGTGTGTGCAATTCTCGTAGGATATTAAATAAGGCTTTGCCCCCCACCCCCGCCTTCAATTATGCTACTTATTTACGCAACGCTTTTTTGCATGTAGGGTACAAAGGTACATTTCCTCTTAATTCTTGTTTTCACAAGTGTCAAATTATGAATTAGAAATGCTTTATGGTAGGTGCTCCTGCAAAGTGATTGATGGAGTGTGTGTGTGTGTGTGTGTGTGTGTGTGTGTGTGTGTGTGAATGGGCCAGAATCAAATGAATGATTTTATGAATGAGATTCTTATCAGGATGACACAAGGCAGCTTCAGGAGATGAGATGCTCGCCTGAGAAGGAAGGAGACGGTATTTGGAGGGGAAGGAATTGGTTAAGAATTTTGAACACACAGGTCCTCCAGCTCCCAGGTGTGGATGGGGAGCTGCCGGGGGGAGATCAGAGAGGCTGGTGTTGATGTTCCAGAAAAGTGAGAAGAGGGATGTGGCTGGTGACTGTCCTGCCAGCCGGGCACGAATTATTCATGGGAAGGCATAGAGCCCAGTGGAAAGAACACCGTGCTATCTATAAGGGGGCTGGTGTGTGACACTGGATGGGTTCTGCTTGGCCTTAAGCAAGTCACTTAAACTCTGAGCTGAAGCACCAGTGGCTGCTCACGTCCCACAGGGCAGGAATCTACCCTCTGCGTCTCTCAGGACCAAGTGGGTTACTAGGTACAAAGTGTCTGTGCCTAAAATCCTTTCTGCAACAAGGCAGGGTATAAACAGACAGACAGACCAATAAAACCCAAGGCATCGAGGTCCAGGGCGGACAGTGAGACCCAGCCCAAGGATCCCAGGAGGAGCTTTTTTTTTTTTTATTGTTATTTGTTTATTTATTTTGGTCACATGGAATCCATGTGAGACCTTAGTTCCTGGACCAGGGATCAAACCCATGCCCCCTACAGTGGAAGTGTGGCATCTTAACTGCTAGACTACCATGGAAGTCCCCCTGGGAACATCTTGACCCTGGCCCTAGGGGGAGAGAGCTGCCTGGAGTGTGTGGGGGTGCTGTGTGGGACAGAGTGGCCTGTGGGGTGCCAGACACCCTGGGAAGAGCTAGGACTGTCCAGGGTGAAGGCCCCGGCAGGATCACAGGTCATTTTCCTTGCAAAATGAAATTCAAATCTCGGGTTGTATCAGTCTAGGGAAGACAGCTGGCACAGATGTGTCCAGGGAGGCTGTGGGGACAGGTGTGGACGCTGCATCACGTGCCAGCACTGCTCAGGGACCCCACCCTCTTGCTTGCTGGTCTGAGCTCTCAGAACATGGGGGCTGGCTGTTTTCACAGACCAGTCTGGCATTTCCCCAAGGCTGTCTCTGGGGCCAGAACTGGGTGAACACGGGCTCCTGAACCCCCACCCCGCAGGTTCCCTGGGCCCAGCTGGGGAGGCTGAGACGGCCGCTTGGCCACCACCAGCACATGCATTAGTAATGGCCACTGATCCTGCTGGCCCCTCGCCCTGTTTCCAGAATGGGACAGTAACCAGAGCCCAGGTGCCCCCTGCTTTCCAGACTCCTCGCTGTAGTGGGGTTATCAGACACCGCTTCTTTTCCTGGTCCTTGATCTCCGCATCAGAGTGGAAAGCAAAGACGTTATTTTTCCTCTGACATCCCGAACGTTCCATATTCACATTGTTGCTTCTTTCAGAGGCTTCTCCAAGATGGAAGAGTTAGGAGGTGACCTGGGAGGCCTTTTAGGGGCACCTCGGCTCGGGTGCAAGTCCGTCCCAGGCTGGACCTCAGTTTCCTCATGTGGACTGTTCAGTGTTCATCTCTGTTCTGAGGCTGGGCTTCTGGGGACCCTGGGACTTGGTCTCTGCCCTAATGGGGGTCTCAGTGGATGGTGGGGACACAGCAGGGCCACCGTCAGACCACAGCAGGCTAAGTATGTGTGCCAAAGGGCAGCAGAGGCCCAGCGGTGGGGGCTCCTGAGAGAGTGTCCCAGACCAAGTAGGTCTGGAGGATGGTAAGAGTCAAGGAGAGTGGCAGGGTCCAGGAGGCATTGCTTACACCCCAACTGTCCTCTGGCCCAGGAGGGAGCGAGGAAGCTTTGGGGTGCTCCTCCCACCCTGGCCCTGCAGAAAGGGCCTCCTCCCTTCCCAGGGCCGAAGTTCTGCCCTGCCTCTCCCCTGCACCACCCTTCACCCCCACAGCTGCCCGGGGGTCTCCCCAAGGATCTCCAGCTCTGTCCTTGGGCCCATGGCCTGGTTCTGGCAGCTGTCTTTGAGGTGGGGGGAGGTTCTGGCCACTCTAAAATGCCTCTTCCAGGAGTCCTGTAGGTCCCCGCGGGAGATCAGGCATTGCTGTTGTTACTCTTGCTGTCCAATTGCTAAGTCGTGTCTGACCTCACCTGAACACATCGCCCCGGGAAAAGACACCTCCAGGAAGGAGGCCGTCAGTGAGGGGCGGATAGGCCTGTGTAGGAAGGGAAAACTTTGGGGGAAGGGGGTGGGCAAGTGAGGGCTCGGGCAGCCCAAAGACTCTGAGACAGTGCAGACAAGAGGGAAGCGGGAGGGCGGGGCCAGCCCAGGGGACCAGCTCTGCAACCTTAGAGCCACCACGACCCCCATCAGCCCACCTCTGCTCACCCACCCGTGGTGCAGAGTATGTCTCGAGACTGCCCCAACCAGAGCTGCCTTCACGTGCGGAGGCTGATGTCTGGGTCCACTAGGGTGGAGGCCGGGGGCAGAGACAAGGGTGTCAGGGCAGGATGACCAGACTGGTCTTCTCTGGTTGGAGCTTTTACAAGAGCCCAGAGCTTCAACCAACTGCCCAACACCAGGCTCTGGGAGTCAGAGGCTGCGGCGCCTGCCTGCTCTTGCCCCCGTGCCCACCTCACCTAGAGCTTACCTAAGTGCTACCACCCTGGGCCCAGGCGTCCTGGTGACAGAACTAGAGTGATAAGCAGATGGATGGTGGGACTTGAGGCCCTGGCCACGGTGAGGACATGACCCACCCTCTGAACTCGGTTCTCGTTGGCCCACCCAGGACGCCAGACCCCTGGGCAGGAGGGAGGGTGTCAGAGAGACAATGCCCCAGCCTGGCCAGGCTCAGAGGCCCGGCAGCAGGGGAGGGGTGGGCTCTCTCTGGAGACTCAGGGCACTCATGTCCTCAACTTCCCAGGCAGCCCAGAGCAACCTGGGTTTCCAGCGCCGGCCTTGGCCCTGGAGGGGGCACAGTCACGGCTGAGAGGCAGCTGCTGAATAATTCAGCAACGCTGGGTATCTTGATTCATTCCTCGTGGGAGGCCAACTGCCAGCCCCTCAGCCCTCCACCTGGGCTCCCCAGAGCTCCTCCACACCCCCGAGGTCTCATCAGCCTCCTCACCAGGTCGAAACCTGCTTCTCCAGCCCTGCTTTCCCCATAGCTGTGACCCTGCCAGAGCTGCCTCTGTCATCTCCCTCCCCTCTGTCCTGGGGGCTCAGACAGATAAAGAACCTGTCTGCAATGCAAGAAGCCTGGGCTTGATCCCTGGGATGGGAAGGTCTCCTGGAGAAGGGAATGGCAACCCACTTCAATATTATTGCCTGGAGAATTCTCTGGACAGAGGAGCCTGGCAGGCTGCAGTCCATGGGGTCGCAAAGAATCAGAGACGACTGAGTGATTTTCAGTCACTCACTCACTCTCCTCTGTCTCCCGTTACCAAGTCTTTACAATTCCATTGCAGAAACCGCTTTTTATGAGATCCATCTGCCTGGACTCCACTCTGGTCCAAGCCAACACCATCCTGAAACCTCTGACAGCCCCTGGCTGGGCTCCGGCCTACAGAATGGTGGCACTGTTTGCTCTGCGCTCAATTGCTCATATTCTCCCCTGCTGCAGGCAAATTCTGCATTCCCACATCTTAGGATCAAATCCTGCTTCCTACCCGGGTTCCGCCCATCCCCAGTGGTCCCACCTGTACCTCCACTCTAGGCCTTTCACCCCCACTCCAACCCCCTCCTGCCCACCCCCACCCCACCACACACAGCAGGATCATATGCACTATGTTACCCTCAGGCCTAAATAAATGCCTCTTCCTCAGCCTGGAACATCGCCCCCACCCTCGGCCTCCTCAGCTGTCACTCAGCTCGGAAGATGCTGCTCAAGTCTTCCTCCTCCAAGGAGCCCTCCCTGATTACCATGGCCCAGGCCACCCTAGCTGTGTCTCTATCACAGCCCCTTCTGCAGAGTTTATAACTGTCCAGTCCTGGGTCTGTCTTTTCCACCAGGGTATGGAGTATATCAGAGTGGTAAAAGTGAAAGTGTTGGCCGTTCAGTCATGTCTGACTCTTTGTGAACCCACAGACTGTAGCCCACCAGGCTCCTCTGTCCATGGAATTCTCCAGGCAAGAATACTGGAGTGGGTTGCCATTCCCTCCTCCAGGGGATCTTCCTGATCCCAGGGATCAAACTTGGGTCTTCTGCATTGCAGGTGGATTCTTTGCCATCTGAGCCACCAGTATATATACTTTTCCTTGTGTGTTTATCAGGTGTCTACCTTTTCTTTCTTTTTACATATTTTATTCGTTTTTTTTTGGTTAAGATACATATAACATAAAATATACCATTTAAACTATTTTGAAGTGTACTACGCAGTAGTATTAAGTACATTCACAAAGTTGTGAAACCATCAGTTCAGTTCAGTCACTCAGTCGTGTCTGACTCTTTGGGACTCTATGGACTGCAGCACACCAGGCTTCCCTGTCCTTCACCAACTCTCGGAGTTTGCGCAAATTCACGTCCATCACGTCGGTGATGCCATCCAACCATCTCATCTTCTGCAATCATTGCCATGATCCATTTCCAGATCTCATGCTCCTCTTGTCAGATGGGCCTCCTCTCTTATCAAGTCAAGGGTCAGTTCATCCCCTTCTCCTCCTCCATGCAGCCCTCCTGCACACCTTGGCCTTACACTTCTTGCCAAAGGAACACACATGGAACATTTTGCCACTGATTCATCTCCTATATTGGAGTGACTATGTGGAGTGTGGGTGCTGTTGCAATTGGCAGTGTCTGCTCAAATAAATTACAAACTGTTGAGACCCGGGCCTAGGTCTCATATGCCTTCAGTGATACCCCCATCCTCCCTGACCCATAATACAAACCTAGGCACACAGAAAGATCCAGTAAGTACCAGGCAATGGAACTGTCTAGCAGGTGTCATGGCCTGGAGGGACATTAGAGCATAAGACATGTTGGGAACTGAGCTAAGCTGTGTGTCCCCAGAGCTATTCTTTACTAATAGAGATCCAATGTTTTAGAACCCAAAATTTTAAAATATTAATATCAATGCATTTACCTAATAGCAAAACTTTAAAGAAAGTTCTTTTTAAAAAAATTATTTATTTATTTGGCTGTGCCGGCCAAATAGTTACAGCACACAGGATCTTCAGTTGTGGCATGTGGTATCTAAATCCCTGACCAGGGGTCAAACTGATGATCAAAGCCTTTATTGGGAGCTCAGTGTCTTAGCTACTGGACTTGCAGGGAAGTCCCAGAAGTTTAAAGGGACTTCTATTATGAAACATTTATAACCTACTTAAAAGTACAGAGGGCTTCCCTTGTAGCTCAGCTGGTAAAGAATCTGCCAGCAATGCAGGGGACCCAGTGTGATTCCTGGGTCGGGAAGATCCCCTGGAGAAGGGATAGGCTACACACTCCAGTGTGTTTGGACTTTCCTGGTGGCTCAGCTGGTAAAGAATCTGCCTGCAATGCGGAAGACCTGGGTTCAATCCTTCGGTTGGGAAGATCCCTTGGAGAAAGGAACCACTACCTACTCCAGTATTCTGGCCTGGAGAATTCCATGGACTGTATATCTATAGGGTCATAAAGAGTTGGACATGACTGAGTGACTTTCTAAAAGTAGAGAGGATGGTCTAATGAATTCCCATGTACCCATCACTCAGCTTAGCTTCAGACGTTGTTAACAAAGGGCTAATTATGTTTCATCTACTACATGCCCTCCCATCATTGGGTTATTCTAAAACAAATTAAAAAATCATATTATTTCACCCATAAATTCAATATGTATTTTTAAAAGGTAGGTAGTCTTTGAACAAATATATACACACAATATTAAACAATACATTTCTCACTTGTAAAAAATAATAATAATTTCCCAATATGACATCACCAGGTGGTCAATACTGAAATCAGATTAATTATATTTTTTGCAGTCAAAGATGGAGAAGCTCTATACAGTCAGCAAAAACAAGACTGGGAGCTGACTGTGGCTCAGATCATGAACTCCTTATTGCAAAATTCAGACTTAAAGTGAAGAAAGTAGGGAAAACCACCAGACCATTCAGGTATGACCTAAATCAAATCTCTTATGATTATACAGTGGAAGTGACAAATAGATTCAAGGGATTAGATCTGATAGACAGACTGCCTGAAGAACTATGGGTGGAGGTTTGTAACATTGTACAGGAGACAGTGATCAAGACCAGCCCCAAGAAAAAGAAATGCAAAAAGGGAAAATGGTTGTCTGAGTAGGTCTTACAAATAGCTGAGAAAAGAAGAGAAGCTAAAGGCAAAGGAGAAAAGGAAAGATATGCCCATCTGAATGCAGAGTTCCAAAGAACAGAAAGGAGAGATAAAGTCTTCCTCAGTGATCAATGCAAAGAAATAGAGAAAAATAATAGAATGGGAACGACTAGAGAACTCTTCAAGAAAATTAGAGATACCAAGGGAATATTTCATGCAAAGATGGGCAAAATAAAGGACAGAAACAGTATGGACTGAAAAGAAGGAGAAGATATTAGAAGAGGTGGCAAGAATACACAGAAGAACTATACAAAAAAGATCTTCATGACTCAGATAATCATGATGGTGTGATCACTCACCTAGAGCCAGACATCCTGGAGTGTGAAGTTAACTGGGCCTTAGGAAGCATCACTATGAACACAAAGCTAGTGGAGGTGATGGGATTCCAGCTGAGTTATTTCAAATCCTAAAAGATGATGCTGTGAAAGTGCTACACTCAATACGGCAGCAAATTTGGAAAACTCAGCAGTGGCCACAGGACTGGAAAAGGTCAATTTTCATTCCAATCCCAAAGAAAGGCAATGCCAAAGAATGTTCAAACTACCGCACAATTGCACTCATCTCATATGCTAGCAGAGTAATGCTCAAAATTCTCCAGGCGAGGCTCCAACAGTACGTGAACTGAGAACTTCCAGATGTTCAAGCTGGATTTAGAAAAGGCAGAGGAACCAGAGATCAAATTGCCAACATCCACTGGATCATTGAAAAAGCAAGAGAGTTCCAGAAAAACATCTTCTTCTGCTTTATTAACTATGCCAAAGGCTTTGACTTGTGTGGATCCCAACAAACTGTGGAAAATTCTTAAAGAGATGGGAATACCAGACCACCTTAACTGCCTCCTGAGAAACGTGTATGCAGGTCAAGAATCAACAGAACCAGACGTGGAACAACGGACTGGTTCCAAATTGGGAAAGGAGTACGTCAAGGCTGTATATTGTCACCCTGCTTATTTAACTTATATGCAGAGTACATCATGAGAAATTCTGGCTTGGATGAAGCACAAGCTAGAATCAAGATTGCCAAGAGAAATATCAATAACCTCAGATATGCAGATGACACCACCCTTATGGCAGAAGGTAAAGAAAAACTAAAGAGCCTCTTGATGAAAGTGAAAGAGGAGAGTGAAGAAGTTGGCTTAAAGCTCAACATTCAGAAAACTAAGATCATGGCATCCAGTTCCATCACTTCATGGCAAATAGATGGGGAAACAGTGGAAACAGTGACAGACTTTAATTTTTAGGGCTCCAAAATCACTGCAGAGGGTGACTGCAGCCATGAAGTTAAAAAACACTTGCTCCTTGCAAGAGAAGCTATGACCAACCTAGACAGCATATTAAAAAGCAGAGACATTACTTTGCCGACAAAGGTCTGTCTAGTCAAAGCTATGGTTTTTCCAGTAGTCATGTATGGATGTGAGAGTTGGACTATAAAGAAAGCTGAGCGCTGAAGAATTGATGGTTTTGAACTGTGGTGTTGGAGAAGACTCTTGAGAGTCCCTTGGACTGCAAGGAGACCCAACCAGTCCATCCTAAAGGAGATGAGTCCTGGGTGTTCATTGTAGGGACTGATGCTGAAGCTGAAACTCCGATACTTTGGCCACCTGATGCTGAGAGCTGACTCATTTGAAAAGACCCTGATGTTAGGAAAGCTTGAAGGCAGGAGGAGAAGGGGACGACAGAGGATGAGATAGTTGGATGGCATCACTGACACAATGGACATGAGTTTGAGCAAGCTCTGGGAGTTGGTCATGGACAGGGAAGCCTGGCATGCTGCAGTCCATGGGGTTGCGGAGTGTGGGACACGACTGAGCAGCTGAACTGAGTTGAATATGATCACTCATTGTTCAAATATCCCCAATCGTCTCATAATTTTTTTTCTTTAAAAGATTTATTTTTGGCTGTGGTGGGTCTTTGTTGCTGTGCGCAGGCTTTCTCTAGTTGCAGCAGGCAGAGGCTACTCTTCGTTCTAGTGCACGTGCTTCTCACTGCAGTGGCTTTTCTTGTTGCAGAGTGCACGCTCTAGGGCTTGCGGGTTCCGGTAGTTGCAGCCCGTGGGCTCAGTAGTTGTGGCACTTGGGCTTAGTTGCCTTCAGGCACGTGGGATCTTCTTGGACTAAGGATCAAGCCAGTGTCCCTTGCATTGCAAGGTGGGTTCTTAACCACCAGATCAGCAAGGAAGTCCCTGGGACTTGTTCAAAGAGTTGTCAAGTGGGAGATAAAGACCTTTTTTCCTTCTCTCCTTCCTTCTTCCTACTGCCTAGAACTTGGGATGTGATTTCTGAAGCTCTAGCAGCTCTCTTGGACTATGAGGTGACATATGAAAAGTGGAAGCCAAAGTAAGGATGACAGAGAAGAAGAGAGTAGGAACCCACTTCACTATTATTCCTAGTCTTTATTACAGAATAATTTAACATTAGGTTCAGTTGTAAAACATAGAAAACAAAACAAAAAATTTTAAAGCAATGGTTTAAATATGATAAAAATTATTTTTTTCTCTCATGTAACGTAAGTCTTGAGACAAGCAGTCCAGGGCTAACACAGTGGTTCCACAAGGTCACAGAGTATTAAATACAGATGGCTGTGTAACTACTCACACCCCAAACTTAGAAGTTTAAAACTACAAACACTGCTTCTGCATTTCAGTTTCTGAGGGTCAGGAATCTGGCATTCATGAGGCCTGGGCTGCAGTCATTCCTAGCTTGACTAGGTCTGGAGAAGCCTCTGGTTTAGGGCTTCAATTCCCAGCCACGTGAGTCTCTCCAAAGTTCAGTTCAGTTTAGTCACTCAGTCGTGTCTGACTCTTTGCGACCTCATGAACCGCAGCACGCCAGGCCTCCCTGTCCATCACCAACTCCCGGAGTTTACTCAAACTCATGTCCATCGAGTTGGTGATGCCACCCAGCCATCTCATCCTCTGTCGTCCCCTTCTCCTCCTGCCTTCAATCTTTCCTAACATCAGGGTCTTTTCAAATGAGTCAGCTCTCAGCATCAGGTGGCCAAAGTATTGGAGTTTCAGCTTCAGCATCAGTCCCTACAATGAACACCCAGGACTCATCTCCTTTAGGATGGACTGGTTGGGTCTCCTTGCAGTCCAAGGGACTCTCAAGAGTCTTCTCTAACACCACAGTTCAAAACCATTAATTCTTCTGAGCTCAGCTTTCTTTATAGTCCAACTCTCACATCCATACATGACTACTGGAAAAACCATAGCCTTGACTAGACGGACCTCTGTTGGCAAAGTAATGTCTCTGCTTTGTAATATGCTGTCTAGGTTGGTCATAACTTTGCTTCCAAGGAGTAAGCGTCTTTTAATTTCATGGCTGCAATCACCATCTGCAATGATGTTGGAGCCAAAAAAAAATAAAGTCAGCCACTGTTTCCACTGTTTCCCCATCTATTTGCCATGAAGTGATGGAACTGGATGCCATGATCTTAGTTTTCTGAATGTTGAGCTTTAAGCCAACTTCTTCACTCTCCTCTTTCACTTTCATCAAGAGGCTCTTTAGTTTTTCTTTACCTTCTGCCATAAGGGTGGTGTCATCTGCATATCTGAGGTTATTGATATTTCTCTTGGCAATCTTGATTCCAGCTTGATTCCAGCATTGCTCATGATGTACTCTGCATATAAGTTAAATAAGCAGGGTGACAATATACAGCCTTGACGTACTCCTTTTCCTATTTGGAACCAGTCTATACAGGGCAGCTCAAAACACATGAGGTGACTCCCCACTTCTCCAGAGCAAGAGGGCCAAGATGGAAAGATGGAGCAAGACAGGGCACTCAAGGTGGAGGCTGTGGTCTTCCACTAAGTCTCAGAAGTAACATCCTCAAGCCTCTCTTATCCTCCAGCCCCCAGCACTTCTAGCCCCACCTGCCCCTGCAGCCTGCATCACTGTCCCTCCTTGCCCAGTCCTCTTGCTGCTGGGGAATTCTTCAGGCCCCGTCCACTGTTCTCTGTCTCTGTATTTTCGTTTTGTGCCTCTGATGGCTAACTTGGCCCCAAGCCCATTCAATCTCCTTTCGCTCCATCCCTCAAGGCCAACCAGAGCTCTGAGACACCTCCTCTATCTTCTCCCCATATCTATTCCCACCTCCTTAGACACCCCTGGTCACTCCTTACCTGGGCCGCCCTGGGCTTTCTCTCTTTATACAATCCCTCCCCATCCAGCCAGCCTGGATCAAATCCTCTCTTCCAGGAAGTTCCCTCTTCGTGGTTTATAGTTCTTTGTAGAGTTTTATTCCTCCCTGCCCCAAAGGTCAGTTGGGGAGGCGGAGAGTAGCAGAGGGTTTGGAGAGTGGCTGGCACAGTGGTAGTGTACATACCTGGCCTTTGGTCCCTCTGTGCTGAATTCCCTGTCTGCTCTGGGGGCTCTTTCCCTGAAGGGATCACGTTTGAAGAGGCTTATATCCCTACCTCTGGGCCCCCACCCACTAGCACAGGGTCCTGGCTTTCGCTGGGGCTTTCCTGTTTTCAGCAGGTGATGCAGAGAGGAGGGATGGTTAGATTCAGGTTGCCTGGCCCCCCCTTTTGTTAGGGTGCACTTGTTCTGGCCGGGTTGCTCTTGAGGCCGATCTCCAAAGTCCCTCAGCTCCTTTCACATCCCAAGCCTGGTCATACAGCACCCCACCCCCGCCCCCGGAATTCTGGGGCCCCACCTTGACCTTCCAACAAGCCGCTGCTTACTTAAGCAGTTTCATCTGTCGCTGGCCACCGGGAGCCACGGCTAAGGCGACAGTCAGGCTGGGAGGCTCTGGCTCCTACTGAGATGGGCAGGGACGGTCCGGGCCAGGGAAGGGGAGCCAGGGGAGGGGGGCCTCTGTGACACCAACGGGGGACACCGGGGGAGGGGAGGGCCATATCCCAGGCTCATATTTGGTGACCTCACTGCTTTTCTTCCCGGCAACCGCGGAGCACCGCGGGTCTCCCGGTCCCACCCCGGCCGGCTGGGCTGGCACACGGGCTGAAGGGCGGGTCCGTCCGGAGCCGAGGCCGCAGCGCAAGGCTCGCGCGCCCTCTAGTGCCGGAGGCGGGACACGCTAGGGTGGCCAGGGGTGGGCCGCGCCCCTCCGCGCTGGCCTCGGACCCCGCCCCAACCGGCCCGCGGCAGAGTCCCCAGGCTCGAGGAGGAGGGGGGAGCCACTTCTGTCCCCGAAGGGGACACCTGAGAGCCCCCGGAGTGACTGTGGCTTGGGGTCGCGGGCTCCAGCCAGCAGCGCGCGGCGGGGCGAACGGCCGGGGGCGCCCTCGCGTCCTGGAAACGTCCCCTCCCACCCCGGCCGCTGCCATGATTCGCTCACGATTCCGCTGCAGGGTCCGCACGATCCCAGAACACTCTCCTCGGGTCTGGGTGTGCGGGTCTGGGTTCTGCGCCCCGTGAAGTCTCTTGTGATTTGTTCGCTTGTCCTAAAAATTCCTGCTCCACTCGGAGCCGTCCAGGGGCGCCGTCCAGTGGCTGGCCACCAGCCACTTGTGGCTCTTGAGCCCGTGCCAGGTGGTGACTGAGAAACTGAATTTTTATCTTATTTGATTGTAATTAACTATTTCAAAACCAGCAGGGTACATTTTTCTGTAACCCAACTTTGTTTTGGCAGGACTCTTTTTTTAATGTTGCAAATCTAAGCGTCCAGATTGAGATGTGCTATGTAAAACACTCACTGGATTTCAAAGAGCACCGTAATAAGAATGCAAAATATATCATGCATTTTTAAATAGTCATTACACATTGAAATAATATTTTGGATATATCGAGTTAAATAAAACATTACTTTTACTTTTTTTTTTTTTTTTTTTTTTTAAGAAATGTAGCTACTAGAAAATTTTAAATTATTGATGTAGATGGTACTCTATTTTTATATTTCTGCTCTAGGTTTCAGTCTGAGTTTTCTGACTCCACTGCAGGGCCCAGAGGTTGGGGACTCTGCTATCAGTGGAAATGGGGATGTGTGTGAGGAAAGGCCCTGACCCTCACGGATCAAGCCCACAGGGTCTCTGGACAGGCCAGCTAGGCTCACGGGGTCAACCAGGAGGCATCCTGAAGGAGCCCCAGGTGGCAGAATGAGGCTCACAGAGACCCAGGTGCCCACAGACCCAGCCGAGCACAGAAGGAACACTTGTCTGTGACCTGCAGATGTGGGTCCAGCATGGGTCATGCCACACACTGTGTGCTGTGCCCAGGTCTCTTGGCACCTCACAAGGAGTTAGTGCGAAGTGGGGCCAAGGGCTGGTTTACTTCCTGAGGGACTTCTAGGGCCAGTGTGAGGATGACATGGGGAAGCCCCCAAAGGTCACGGCTCATGGTGGTTATCTCCGCAGGAGGGCGCTGTGGAAGACCTCCACGGGTCTCTGGAATGTCCTTTTGTCAGCAGCACAGAATTCTTTGGAGGAAATCTGTCGAAGTGCATCTTTTAAAAGCTTAACTTTAATGTACACTTTTACATGCGCATTTGCAGGCACCTGACCCACTGTTTACAGAGCTGGAGAGAACAGAACTTGGCCTGAAGCTTCTCAAAGCGAGCTGCTTGCTCAGCGCTGGCTGACTTGGGTGATAGGAACCGAGGGAAGGGGAGCTGAGCGAGAGCGGAAGGCCAGAACCCACCAGCAACCCAGCTGCCCCTTCCCAGGTTAATCATCAATGATGGGGCGGCCAGAAGGGCCAATTTTTTCTTTTAGGGAGGCCAAGTCTGTTCCTGCCACCTCAGTCATTTGACACTAGAAGCCAAATTTGAGCCCCAAAGTGCTCTGAGGAGTCCAGGTTCACACAAGTGCCCCAACCCCTTTGAAAAATAAACATCCTTCACTATAAGGGTCTACACGCACACTCGCACACACAGTGAGAGGGGACATGCTCCGGCTCCTTTTACCTCCTAACAAATCCCTAGTATGTGTAACTGCGGTTCTAAGCAGTTCTGAGTGCACAAACCCTACAATGTGAGGCACTGGGGAGCAGGCTTGGCCCCAGGTAGATTGTCCCAGGCTCACTGGGGGTGTTTGGATTCCAGAGAAGCCTGTGAGCTCCCCCCAACAAGGCTGCTTGGTCTGTCAAGTGGCTCCCAGGCCACCAGGACCTTGCAGATCCAAGGACTGTGGGAGCCAGTCCAATGCCCTTTGCCACGGTACTAGGTGGGGAGCAGAAAACATCAGGGTCCAGAGTCACAGAAATCTATTCCCTGAGGTAGAGAGCAACCTTTGGAGATAAGAGTTTAAAGTGAGCATAAGGGGCTCTGAGCCCGAAACGTTCTGTTCCAGGACAATATACTTCAGAAACCCCGCATTCCCCTTTCTCAGGAAAGGGGCAGTGCCTCAGGCAGGCAGCAAAGAGCCCCCTGCCACTCAGGAAGCAACTGGACTGAGGCTGAGAGGTAAGTGATGCTGGGTGAGATTATGGTGGGTGGGGGACCCAAGCACTGGATGCACTGAGACTCCCCATGGGGTTTTTTTTACAGCAGCTGCCTGTGTGGTTATCAACAGGATGCTGGTTCACATGAACCTTAATTCTTTCAGCTCGAAAATGGGTGCTCTAAACTCCTGAAGGTCTTTGGGTCTAAAACCTCTAAACTCTGGCCTTGAAACCTTGGTGTTTTCTCAGGTCGATACATCTTCTTCTCTCAGGATACTAAGATATAATATCATTTCAGAGCCTGGACGGAGTTCTGAGTCATAAAGTGTCAGTCAAAGCCTATTAGTTTAGGGACTTGATGTTACAGATGAACCTGAGGTCCACGGAGCTCAAGACCACACAGCTGGTTTCAACAGACGAGATGGGACCAGGACTCACAGTGGTGGCCCAGTTCTTCGGTCCCCTACTACCCTGGCTGAGAAGTTAGCGGGCTGTCAGAGCCTGCTGTCGACTGTTTTGTCTCTGAGCACTGCGGGCAGCCAGGGGAGCTTGAGATGCTTGCTGGCACCAGAGCAGGGTTCCTAGGTGGTCCTGCCCTCCTCTCTAGTAGATAAAAAGCTGTGCCTACAGTCGAATGCACTGGGATGCAGTTAGGAAAAAAAAGTGTGGGGGAGATGAGTAAGGGGAAAACAGTGCAAGGGAGTTGGGGGAATGAGGGCATGTCATCAGAGACCCTTTAAAGGGTTTTTGAACTTAATCCAGCATAGGACTAACGAGGAAACATCGCCACCTGCTGGCCGATGCGGACAAGTGCTTTAGAAAAAGAGTTGAAATGTCGGGCTAATCCAGTGATCAGCTTCGGACCCAACACCCACTGCTTCCTCCCTTCCTTATTGAGGCAGATGAGCCCTGGCAGGAAGCCCTGCTGCCTGTGAACTCCAGGCCAAGGGGGTGCCTTTTGCTCAGCATTAGTCAACCGGGTCTAGAGGTCTGGGCTGAAGAGCAAGGCTGGAGCCACACCTGCTGAATCACAGGCCGGGTCCTCCAGCCCACAGAACAGATGGTTTTTCAAGGCGTTAGTAGAAAAGCCTCAAAGACAGCCCTGTTTATAGTCGGCAGTCACCTGCCACTCCAGGTGTAGGGACAGGGCTCTGTAGGCAGTTTCTACTGCCTACACACGACCCTTCCCTTCCCAAACTAACCCAGTCATCTGCCTTGTAAGAAATTCTCAGTTAAAAAAAAAAGTCAATGTCTGCTGCTCAAAGGAGCCAGATGAACAGGGCGGATGTTTTTTTTTTTTTTAAATTGGGATCAGTAATCACAGGGGCTATTATCTTATTGATCAAGGTCCAGCCATTTGCCAAGGTATATACACATTTTATTTAAAAAAAGTTTACAGTTTTCATTATACACAACTATTAAGAGGTTATAGTCAGAAGAGGCATTTGTCCTGTTGACAGAAGTGCCCACTAGATCATCACAATGCAAGGAGAAAGGTGGAAGGGAGGAGAGGGGGCAAGGAAAAAATAAGTGATAAAAAGCTTAGATTTCAATTAAGGGCTGGTAAATCCCTTTTATCTCTTCAAGTATCACACAATATGTACCAAATACAATCAGTAAATAATGGCCATTTCTTCCCAAGCCCACAGCCAAGACGATTACTTGATGACTTAAAAGTCCGGGCCCTTCCTCAGGTGAGTGGAGAGCCTGAACACCTGAGGACTTACTCCCCCTCCCCCAAGGGGCCTCCACTCCATCCAGTCCCTAATGGAATCTCCAAGGTGTTCAGTGGCCAGAGAAAACATGAACATGGATTCAGAAGTCCAAAGAAACGCAGGTCTTTGCGTCCGATCAGAAATGATTTGATTTCAGTCAGTAAGGCTGTGAACCCAGGCAGGAAGTTGATGAGATGAATAAAACTCTAACTTTTGTTAATGGCTTTCACTTTTCTGATTGAGTCCCTAGAACACAGAAGGATCACATGCCACCCTAGTTCCCAGAAAGTTGGTGTCTAACAACTTCACCATGGAGGCTAGCCAGAGGATCTGTTTTTCATGATTCTCGGCCATCCCAACAGGACGCCTAATAAAAAACAAGTGTCAGGTCAGGGCCAACTGGGGCTTCTGGGAGCCTTGTGAGGGGGAAAGAAAGATTCCTTCGAAGGGAGACACTCTTCTGGAGCTTAGATCAGCCTGTTGGCAATTAGAACCGCTTTTGGAGTGGAAGAAAAATGTTAGGTACTGCAGAGATATATGGCAACTTCTGATAATTATCTAATACGATAAACGCTGGTAACCTGCACAGTAACTTCAAGGAGGGTGATACAATTGAAGACAAAAACGCATAAATGCCAGTGTCTAGGTTGGCCACCATTAAATGCACCCCGTGAGGCCCCGGTGCTGGGGAGGCTGGGGGGCAGTGGGCCGTGGTGCAGCCATCTCGTTTGTCGTGTTCGGTGAGAGATGGAGCTCGGTCATTTGAACAGGGGCAAAGAATGCTTTGTGCTGATAAACCGCAAGGTAGGATTTCAAAAGTGAGGGGTACTAAAGAAGAGAAGGGAAACTGCCGGAAGCAGCTCTGATCTACCACTACCACATTTAACAATGTGCAGCCTTTCTGAGGGGCTCTGGATGCTTCTCAGGAGTGTTGTGATGGGACAACGTGGAAAAAAGCTTTTGGTGTCACACCACTCCTTGCTGCAGACTCACTCGACCTTCAGTCGAGGCCTCAGAATCACAGCCAGGCCCTCTTCCAGCTTCTTCTCCTACCCCTCTCAGGCACAGGGAAGGGACAAAAGTTAGTGTAAAAAGGGAGTCTCTTCAACTTATCAAAAGTCAGCTTCCCCGTGGAGAGGAAAACTCCACACAGAGCCCAACACATACATGCACGGGGCCAAGGTGAGCGCCCAGAAAGCACAGGCCTGAACAGAGGCGGGGGCTCAGCACGACGCGGGCAGCTATTCCAGGAGCTTCTAGTGCTCACAGAGAGGCCTAAAGGCACCGTCACCACACAGACTTGGGTGGGCGTGCGCGCGCACACACGAGCGCACGCGCACACACACACACACACACTGCAGCCACACTCATATCAGCTTCTGAACCCCTGCAACTGCCCCTGACAAATCTCCAGCTGGGAAATTCTGCACCACCAGACTCCTAGCGCTGGTGCTCTCCAGTGCAGGCGAGCTGGCTGGTGTCTTTTTGTCAGATCAACATGGATTGAAGTTGGGGAGTAGAGCTGTGCACTGCTCGCGTACCTTCCCTAAACTTGCTTCTACTAGTTTTGTTTGTTTGTTTTCTGACAAGATTAAAAGCAATTTCTATCTGGACATTATTTTTTTCCCCCGAAAGGTAATTAGAACACTATTGTTTATACAATATTGAAAAAATACAATTTTTTATTGTTTGAACTCAAATCACCACCCAGCACTTTAAGCCTACCCTAAGTCGCACCTACAGATTACGGTTATAGCACAAGCAAACTGCTAATTCAGCAGGTAAGCAAGTTAGACAGTGCCAGCAGAGACCCTCCCTCCCCCAAAGTAATGAGAAGACAACGTGCTAGATAAGAGTTAAAGTACACCATTACATGTTAAATAGTTAATACTACCCTTCCAACAAGCCACAAATGCTAGAGAGATAACTCAGTACATGAACTAACCACAGCCCTACTTAACTGCACTTTTAATTTTTTTTAAGAAAACCTTTTGCTTCATGCCCGTAATTAACATAAGTAAATTATTTGCTTTTTATTTAGGAAAATAATCATGCTAAAAACAGGTTGTACTTTATACAGATTTTCAAAGAAAAGAGTGATTGTGCTTTCTGAGTAAAAAAGACAGGGTATCTTCCAACTTCAGTGACTCATATCTTGTGGAATATAGCACTTCTAAACTAAAAACACACATCAAAAAGAAAGATTAAATTCTCCCAGTAGGACATTCAAAAATCATCTTCAGGAGATTTCAGGATCGGCTAATTCTGCTATTGTCCTATTGGTTGTGGCAAAAAACAAAAGCAAAACTCCCCAGAGCTACTGTCTGAAGTTCTCCAAATTCAGCAGGCAACACTCAGATCGGAAAGAAACTCTGCCAGCAACCTGGACACATGGTTAGCTGAGTAAACATTTGATTAGCAGGCATTGAAACTGTCTGATTTCCTTTTAACATACACAGGAGAGAAAATTCTCTTCCTTCAAAACCTGTTCTACATCGTATTTCTGAATCCTTTCTTCCTATTCAGTCTCACTCAGGAAAAAAAAAAAAAAAAGCTGTTTTTCCCATGGAGAGTCACTTTGGGTACAAGAACCTTTATTTGTTCCAATTATTACTCATTATAAATTTAGAATGTGTGCTGGGTCTACAATACCCGTTTCCCATTTCCACAGGCAGATGATGACTCAGGCTGCTGTCAAGGGCGCCAGCAGAAGGAAACCCAGTCAAAACGTGAGTGAGAGGACCCAGAAGGCACAGCCGCCAGCAGGGTCTTCTTCCCAAGTCTAACAGTCCGCTGAGCGGCTGTCCAAGGGGGAGGCCATCTCTTGGAAGGTGAAGATTAAATGTGCAACCTAAGCACGATACACACACACGCACACACACCAAAATTAAAAAAAAAAAACAAAAAACAAACAACCACCAACAACCCAAACCCTCGAAACAAAACCCCCCACGAGCATCCTCAAAGTTAAAGCTCTCAGTCCAGGGCAGCGGTCTCACAGTGGCCAACAGCACGATGAGGGCGGACTCTGCCGCGTGAGAGGAAGCTTCTTCCCAGTCACTTTTCTCCTCCTGTCCTGTCCTCTCAAAAAATGGTCTGGAATATAAGTTCTACCCCCAAGAAAAAAGAATCAGATTCAGCAAAACCATTTCCAAAAGGTTCTCCAAAGCAAAAACAAACAAACAAAACAAAACACTTGTGGCTGCAGGGCCTGGTAGCAAGAAGGGCAGAAATCTACATATAAAAATGTACTTAAAATCCAAGTCGAAAAAAATCGTTTTAAGTTTCATACTCCAAAGAGCTCCCTGTTTTATACTGTTGCTCCACAGAAGTGGGGCCACCTGGGACGCACAGGAAGGAGCAGCTCTGATCCTGACGTGGCAGGCTCTGAATGCTCCCACAGCAGGCCTCTTCCTCCCCAATTTTTTCCTTTCCGTTTTGAAAAAGCACTATTCTATCTTCATGTCCGAGAGCTGGTTGGTTTTGGTTTGTTTCTTTGGAACCATCAATAAAAGAAGCGACTTTTTCCTGTTATTTTGACTCAGGCCTATCTATCAGAGCGGCTATTCCTTTTTACAGTTCAGTAGCACACAGGCTGACTTGGCCAAATGGACTTATCAATGCATGCATTCGGACCGCATATTGCTACCAAAATGGAATGTGGGAATATGCTATGCACCTCAGGTTGAGAAATGACCAAGAAATCAAGATCTAAAGGGTGATATATAATATATATATATCAATGCTATTATTCATAAAAACCTTGTTTAGTAATAAAAAAAATTGCTTTGTTTAAATATGAATATTATAGTCTGCTTCTCATGGTTAGGAAATAATAGTCTTTCTGAAAAGCAGGTGCTTTTTCTACTACAACTCCATATCCTGGGCCTCGTCTTCCGAAAAGTCAGACATAGAACTCTCCGATGAGCTGTCTCCGGTGCCCTCTTCCTGCTCTTTCAGTGCCTCCTCCGTTGCATATTTCTGGATGTACTCTGCATGGGGGGTGGGGAAGAAAAAACACAGTAAGCGGGCGGGCATGTGCTTCAGTGACCCCCAAAGCTGCCAAGTCCAAGGGAGCTTCACAGTCTCCCTGTGCTGCAGGGGTGGGGGGACAGACTGAAAAAGATGAGCTATTATAGTCACGAGAGTGTAAGCAAAGGGGGAAACTGCACAGGGAGATGTCTTTGGATGTTATGCATTTTGCCCCCTTGGTAAGAGAGGCAGAGCTGAACACTTGATTTGCAGGGGAACAGAGACACTGCAACACCACCCTCAAATCTCCCGTGGGCCATCACCTCCCCCGTGGGCATGTATGAGAGAGCTGACCACCCTTGGCATCGCCAGCAAGGCTCAGGACAGCTGGCAGACGTCCAGGCCCCAGTCCTCCGGCTAGGGCGCTCTCCCACTCTCCTTGCTGTCTACTGATATAGCTGCACTCCTCCACACTTGATGAACCAGGGAAATGCAAACCCCACACTTTCTTTTTACTTCCTATGTTCATAAAACTATTCACTGCTCCCCCCGCCCTCCCCAGACAGAACAGGGCTAATTATGATTTCATAGTCATGTATAAGGAAATCCCCAGTCATTTTTTAGGGTTGCAGTTATGTAATTACAGTCAGCCCAAATCTATTATTTTAGAAGTAGGTTTTAGTCTAAACAGATCCTGCCTGTCAGGTTTTGAAGCAGTGGGTGAAAACAGTCTCTCGATCTGCTCAGGAATGAGCTGCTATCTGGGGACACAGAGAGCCTGAGTGTGACTTCACCACCTATTCATTTATTTACTTGAAGATTTACGCTGTTGTAGCCTAGGCTGAATCTGCTGGTTCAAAAAATGTTAAGAACTGCTGAATAAACAATTAAACTTTTCCTAAGAGCTCCAGCTGCAGACGGTTTTCAAGTAAATAGCCTACGCATGATATGAAAGGACAGGACAGACTCCCGCCCAGAAAAACAGATCCTCGTGTCCTTCTGCTGGTTGTTCCTCCTCTGGAGTGGTGGCGATGAGAAGAGAAGGTAAATGGGCCAAGTCTGAATGATTTGGTGCAGGGTCAGTGAAAAGTATTTTTTATATTTTCAAAGGATTGTTTTAAAAAAAAAAAGAAAAGAAAGGAAAGAAGAGTATGTGACAGAGTATGTGACCAAATCCGGTCCTTAACAGAAAAAGTTTGCAGGCTTCTGACTTACACCCCTGCTGATTCATTACAATGAAATTTTACTCTGAAAACACGATTTCAAAAGCCCCTGGCTAGGTAGGAATCTGCCTTAATTCTTCTCAGTGTGAGAGAAACCTTTACTGAAGTCTTAGAAATTTTATTTTTACTCTCTGATGGGCTGGCTACTTTGTTTCTTTGTAGAAAGAAGTTGTTGCATACTGACATTGCTCTCCGAGGCTGTAATTCCACACTATCAGTGCATTCAAGGAGACCATCCTATATTAAGGGCTTACTGGGAGCAGGCTTTTCAGGAGACAGAGAAATGAAAAGCAAGGTCACTGAGGAGCAGGAGACACACACAAAAGCAGTGAGGGGGTAAGTGCCAGCAAAGGGATGTGGGAGGAAGGGACTGTGGTCCCGGAGGGGGAGCCAGGAAGGCAGTATCTGCCCTGAACCTTCAAGCAGCTCCTTGAAGCGGCACAGGAGATGCCACCCCAGGGGAAAGGCATAGACAGCTCCGCCCCAAGCACTGGGGAGGAGGAAGTGGCTGGGATGTTGAGACACATTCAGACAGAACTAAGTTTGTTTTCTTTCTTTTAAAAAATCTGAAGCAAACAAAGCAAAAGGTACAGGTTTTGCTACAGTTGGATAGTGGGTACATAGTTAAGTTATTCTGCTTTTCTGCATGGTTGAAAACTCTCCCTGACCAGCTAAGGAAGCAGATACAGTTGGGTATCTGAAACTCTTTAGAAAGCTCCAGTGGTGTCCCGTCCTACAGACAGTTCACTATCTACAAGATAAAACAGCACCAACTAACTATGAATCATGCGCACGGTAAGAAAGGTTACACTTAACTACGCTGACACTGAAGCAGTAAGGGGTGAATTAGCTTCCTAATGGGTAGGTGGAGTGGGGCGGTGAAGGGAGAGACCGAACCGAACTCTGGGATGGGAAAAGTTCTCAGAAAGGCAAGGGGTAAAAATACCACAGCTGCAGGGAGGAAAATGGGTCTTGAGAAAAACCCAAATGATTAAGGAGAGAGGGGGTCACAGATTCAGCAGAAAAGGGGAAAAGAAGCTAGACTCCATGAGTTTAAGGGAAGGAACCGAGAAGTTTGAAAATTAAGGGAAATAAACAGCAGGACTTCTAAAGGAGTCCACAGAAGCAAATGAAGGCTTTTGACATGGGGAGACCTCTGACAGTCTGGGGATGGTGGGGAACCAGGAGGAGGAGGAAGACCAACAATGCTAAGAGGAAGGGGATAAATGGAGAACAAGATCATGTTGGTGGGGGGACTGGGTCTGAGAAATAAGACAGGATCTCCTATTTCCTGTAGGAGGAACCAGAAAAGATGGGGATATATATATATAAAGGTATATTCATATACCTTTAAATATATATAGATATATATGTATACCTTTAAATATATATATATATATAAAGGTACAGTAGGAAGCTGTGGTGCGCTCAGGTCTGGTAGTCATGATCTTCTCAGGTTACTAAGAAACACAAAGTGAAGCTAATGTTTTGGATCTAGAGCCCCCTAAGCTGGAGCTTGCTGCTCGAAGATAAAAATGGAGGTTAGGTTCCTGTAGCAGATATGTACTAAAACAGGAAAAGTGCTAAATAGAGAGGCATAATGACTATAAGAACTATAGAAATATGCTCTGCATAGAGGTATCTGTGGGTTGCAGACACGAAGTGATTCTTATGTCAAAGTAATATAGTCTTGTAACAGAATTTTATCTGATTGAAAATGAAATACATGTTTTCTTGAAATATATGTTTCTTTGGCTATGTCAATATTCTGGCTACATAAATTAGATATTAATTGGCAAAGCACCTGAGACCTAGGTAAGTTAATTAGAGTAGATTTATTTCTATTTTATTTCAACAAAAAGTACCAAATACCCTGAGAGACTAGGGAAGAATGAGAAAACGAAGGAAAACTACTGTTCAACAAACAGCCCCAGATGACCCCGTGTGTCTCACACTTTCACATTGAGAGTGAAGACCTATGCATTCTGGGCTCTCATAAATTATTGCTACTGCCATCTCTTGCAAATGTACTCAGAGGGGCTGGCCACTTTGCAGAAGCTCCTATTCTGAGCAGCTCTGCAGATGAACAAGTCAAACTAAAACCTGGGTAAATACCAATGACCGCCATTTGTTAAGAAGAGCCTATTTTCCTGGACTTTGCATGCCTCTCCTTTCTTGTAGAACTTTATGTATCTAGACCTTCCATTATGGCAGTTCTCAAACACCTACAGAGGTAAAATAATGTGATGAATGCCAGTAAGCCTGTGTGTAGCTTTCGCGGCTCTTTCACAACCCCACTTTCATTTTAATGAGATTCATATCCCATTTGCATGTACCCTTAAGAACGGGAAAACCGGATTCTAAATCTCAAAGGATAAGCTAACTAGCGCTACTACCATTTGCACATATCTCCGTTTCAAGAGCACATTTTCAAGTTTTAATAGAAAAATCCATAGCACCAACGCACTGGGACAAATACCTGCAGCAGAAGAGGAAAGTACCTTAGATGTAAACTTCCCCAAATGCAAGCAAGTCAGTATGGGAACAAGAAAAGAGTTCTTGGGTAGTTGGGTAATTTTTATTCAATGGGTAAAATGATATAATAAAAAAAAATTTAATGATGAATTCAGTAATTATTTCCCAACTCCCAAAGTTAACTGATGTCCTGAAAGGCCAAGATGATTTCATTTATTTAAAAAATGTGAGATTACGCCTTTCAATTAATACTTTACTCTCAAGTAAATTTTCTAAATTACAAGACAAGAGGAAGCAAGTGAAGGCAAAAGTTCTTTCTGATAGGGGGTCACAGGGACTTCTGGCAGGGTTATGTCTGCTACTACCCAACCAGTAAGTCTCCATTTCCTCATCCTTTGTTTTTTCGCTTTTTCCTCTTTTTTGTTGAAACCTTCAGCTTTCTAAAGGTGTCTCTGGCCCTTGAAGCTAGGTCAGTGAGCTCTGCTCCAGCCCAGAGCTGTCTCTTTTTAGGCCTGAGAAAAATTATGAGTAACTAAGAAGGGTTTTTAATGATCAACACCTAACAGATTTAAGTTCTTTCATCTCCAGGCTAAGCTATTTGCCTTACCTTTAATTTTCTGCTTGTATTCTTCTGGTCGATGGAGGTACATAGCTGCAGCGTCACCATTGAGAGGATCTATGGGGTTGGGATAGGCCAACAACTGGGGCAGGAAGGACTCAAATATATTGGTAAGATCTGAAAAACAAACAGAAGTATGTCATGTGCGGCAAGTATGTCAAGTTCACCTAAAATTCGTTTGACTTCAGTAGTCAAAGCTTCTTACCTTCCAACATATTTAACTACATGGATCTTTTTCCATAAAACTGTGGTCTATTACATGTGACTTATATTACATATTTGTTTCAACACCAATTTTAAAATGTAATTTTAATTTGAAGAAACAGATAAAGGTACACTTGATATTCTCTATGAAAGGCAATTGTCCCAATTTTAATTCATTCCACTCTGTAAACTGTGAATTCAGAAATACTACAAGGTTTATTAAAACTTGTACCCCAACACTGTATAAGCACTCTATATTCTTACAAAGTGAGCAGTTAATTTCTTAGCGTCGACATTTTCTATGATTTCGGAAATCCCCATTCTGAAAAGTATTCAAGCACCAGGTCTTATGAGAACTGAATACAATTTTATGGGCTTTGACACTTAATTCAATTCTCCTTCTAATGGAGGTAAATATAATCAGTTTTTCAATTATTCTGGGCAATGAGAATAAGAAACTATATGGACCGTTTAAAATCATAAACCATCGTAAGACAGGTAAGTATCAACTTGCTCCTTTTATTAATACTCATTTAAATAAACATTATTAACTCCCTTCTTGCCAGATTCAGCATAAGGTGCTGGGTGTACACAGATGACATCTATATACACAGCAAAAACAACAAAACCCTGCAGTTACCTAGGGTTTTATGAAGGAAGTAGGCCTTGGAAACCTCTTAACACAGCCACATAACTTCAGAGATGCTCTAACTTCCGTCCTATTTGCTGCTCAGTTAGCAGACAGTGAACTGTGGAACCTCAGTGCTTCCATCTCTCTGCCCACTCTAGGTTACTCGCCATGTTTTATAAAGAGCATTTCTGTTTCTGGAGGGAATGCTGAAGAACAGTAGCATAGGAACTACTTTTCAATTTATTCTGCTCTTTTCACGGATTGTGTTTTAGAGTGGGTGTTCTCAGGCGGTATTATAAGTGAATGTTTTGTCAAGCCACGTCACTTTAGTGATTCCCAGCTGGGGAGATTTTGCCCCCCGGCGGCCACTCAGCAACGTCGAGAGGAATTTCTGGTTGTCACAACTGGGTGGGGGAAGAAGTAGGGGAGGCTGGGGTGCCACTAGCATCCAGTGGACAGAGGCCGGGGACGTTGCTAAAACATCTGACAATACGGTGCACAGGACAGCCCTCCACGATGATTATCTGGAAGCAAAATGTCAACAGTGAAACACCCTGGTCTAGATAAAAGGGGTCAGCAAACTTTTGTAAAGGGCCAGAGCAAATACTAATTTAGGCTTGGTCGACAACAGCCACTCAACACTCAGCTCTGCCACGCAGCACAAAAGAAGCCACAGATAACTGATAAACAAATGGGTGTGGCTGTGTGCCAATAAACCTTTACATACAAAATCAGGCAGCCAACCTTTGCTGACTTCTGCTCTAGAAAAATCCTACAAGAAGCAGATTGCCCTTATCGCTATAAGGTTAAAAAACTGAGCACTCAAAAAAACTCTATGACATCATGGATGGACCTGAACGGCATTATGTTAAGTGGAATAATTCAGACAAAGAAATCCTGTATGGTCTCACGTGTGGAATCTTTAAAAAAAAAAAAAAAAAAGAAGAAGAAACAAATAGTTAACAGACTGGTGGCTGCCAGAGATAGTGAATGTGAGGTGGGCAAAACGGGTGAAAGGGTGTCAAAAGGTATACATTTTCAGCTATAAAATAAATATTAAGTCCTGGGAATGTAATGTACAGCACGGTGACTATAGTTAATAATACTGTATTGCATATTTGAAAGTTGCTAAGAGAGCAGATGGTGACTGCAGCCATGAAATGAAAAGACACTTACTCCTTGGAAGAAAGTTATGACCAACCTAGACAGCATATTAAAAAGCAGAGACATTACTTTGCCAACAAAGGTCTGTCTAAGTCAAGGCTATGGTTTTTCCAGTGGTCATGTATGGATATGAGAGATGGATTGTGAAGAAAGCTGAGTGCCAAAGAATTGATGCCTTTGAACTGTGGTGTTGGAGAAGACTCTTGAGAGTCCCTTGGAATGCAAGGAGATCCAACCAGTCCATCCTAAAAGAGATCAGTTCTGGGTGTTCACTGGAAGGACTGATGCTGAAGCTGAAACTCCAATACTTGGGCCACCTCATGCGAAGAGTTGACTCATTGGAAAAGACCCTGATGCTGGGAGGGATTGGGGGCAGGAGGAGAAGGGGACGACAGAGGATGAGATGGCTGGATGGCATCACCGACTCAATGGATATGAGTTTGAGTAAACTCTGGGAGTTGGTGATGGACAGGGAGGCCTGGCGTGCTGCGGTTCATGGGGTCGCAAAGAGTCAGACACGACTGAGCAACTGAACTGAACTGAAGAGAGTAGATCTTAGAAGTTCTCATTACAAGTAAAAAAAAAAAGTTTTCATTTAGTATGTATGGTGGCAGACATTAACTAGGTTAATGCAGTGATCATCTCTCAACAGGTATAAAAACATCAAATCACGTACGTCTGAAATCATGTCATATGTCAATTATACTTCAATAAAACAAGAAATAGAAAAACAAAACAAAGCCTATAACTGCACTATTCAGTAGAACTTTCTGCAACGATGACAATGTTCTGTATCTGCTACTAATATGGTAGCCACTAGAAATGTGGCTACTAAGCACGTGAAATATAGCTGGTTTGACTGTGAGGATTGAATTTTTCATTTTATTTAATGCTCCTTTATTTAAATAACTACATGTGGCTAGTAGATCCCATATTGGACAACTCAGGTCTGGAGAGTGATCTATGGAGAGTCCCACAATGGCCAAGTGTATTAGTCACACAGTCGTGTCCAACTCTTTGAGACCCTATAGACAGTAGCCCGCCAGTCTCCTCTGTCCATGGAATTCTCCAGGCAAGAATTTTGGAGTAGGTAGCCATTCATCCCCTTCTCCAGGGCATCTTCCCAACCCAGGGATTGAACCTGGGGTCTCCTGCACTGCAGGCGGATTCTTTACCATCTGAGCCACCAGGGACCCCTAGCACAGTCCTATTCTCATGTACAGACACTGACGCAGAGCAGGTTTACCTTCAACCCCAAGTTAGGGACTCAGTATTACTGATGAGGCTAACTTTCCAAAGAACCACATTACAGTAAAATTCTCACATACCAGAAAACAAATGTGGATATCCTTAACCAAAAAAGAAAACAAAAATGATCCTCCAAGATAGCCCCAACCGTCCAGCAGGATTTTTCACTGCTGTTTTATTTTTTTTAAAGGAAGCAACATATTTAACAAACCAATAATTATTGATGGTATGAAATCATTGAAAACTACTTGTAAAGCTAAGGGACAGAGAAAAATGCTTATGTTCTATTGCTGAATAGATAAAGTCTGTAGAATATTATGTTCTCTAGGGTTACAATGATGTATACAGTATAATGCATAAGAACATTTTTAAAGTTATGTCAAAGCAACAGGCTTGTAATTTCGACTTTTCACATTTCAAATAACACTTTACTTTTTTTTTAACCTTTAAAAATAGCCATTTGCCTATAAGTATGTACTTTCTACTTTTACATATGTTTGAAACATTTAATAAAACATGACAAGTCTGAAAAAAATTTTCTTTTCCTCTCTTTATCCTTTAGTGGGTGGGTTATCAAGGCAATGGTAGAAAATGTTAAAAGGTAAGCAAATTAAGGGACTTCGCTGGTAGCTCAGCTGGTAAAGAATCCACCTGCAATGCAGGAGACCCCGGTTCGATTCCTGGAATGGGAAGATCCCCTGGAGAAGGGATGGGCTACCCACTCCAGTATTCATGGGCTTCCCTGGTGGTTCAGATGGTAAAGAATCTGCCTGCAATGCAGGAGACCTGGGTTCGATCCCTGGGTTGGGAAGATCCCCTGGACTGGGCTTCCCAGGTGGCGCTTGTGGTAAAGAACCCACCTGCCAATGCAGGTAGACTTAAGAAACGCGAGTTTGATCCCTGGTTCAGGAAGATCCCCTGGAGGGAGGGCACCCACTCCAGTATTCTTGTCTGGAGAATCCCATTGACAGGAGTCGGGCAGGCTGCAGCCCATAGGGTCGCACAGAGACGAACACAACTGAAGTGACTTAGCACACAAGCAAATGGAGAAAAAAAGGGGGTGTGAACTCCGAGTTTCACAGCTTAAACATGATCCCAGCACAGAGAAGAGTTACAACAACACTAACAATAGTAACAGTGATAGTCCTGGCAGCAGGAATTCACACTTACACAGCCCTTACTACAAGCCAGGCCCTGCAAACACTTTTACATACAGACTCTTCCGTTTCACTACAGCCAGTGAGGTAGGCACCATTATTATCTCCATTTTACATACGGGGGAAATGAGGCAGAGAGAGGGGTTAAGTGTCCATGGGACTGGGTTTCAAACCTGGGCTTTTGCACTATGCTGCTTCTGTTAGTGGATTAAAGGAACGCCGTTCTCAACCATGATGGCACAAGCTCCCTACATCTCTGGCCATCCCTCTCCCCGAAGGTTTTCTTTCTCGTATGTTCAAGGCCAACAGGATGGTCTCTAAGCAGAGAATGTTCAGGTGTTTCTTCAGGTAGCCCAACCCCAGGAAGGAGCCCACGGCCATTCACAGATACACACACATAGTAAACTGGGGGCCTCTCCTGCCACATGAACATTCTAGGCGCTGCCCCCAGAAGATTAAAAGCGAATGTTCCCATGAAACGGAAAAAAAAAAAAAAAAAAAAACTTGAAGATTTTACTCTTTGTAAGTTCAAAAGTGTTTCAGGACTTGAGAAATATTGCAGACAACATGTCTCATAACTAAGTGCCTCATGTGTTCCAGGAAAAGACTTTATATCCTTCCCCACCACTTTTAAGTTTTTCAAGCTATCAATAGATGGCTTTGCCTATGTATTTGCTCCAAACAAATAAAGGAACCCTCAATTATTGCTTTTTCCTTCTTGTGTCTGTTGTCTTCCTACAGTAATATACTTTTGATCCATTTTACAGAGGTGCTTAGTCACACCTCTAAAGATAGAAGAACAGAAAAAGAAAAGTATGCAGCCCAGTTTTGGGTGAAGATGGCAGCTTTTGAAGGCCAAGATGCTGTGGCCATGGCCATTTTAAAGCAGTAAAGTACTCCTGAGAACGGCTGACCACTGAGAGGGTCCTCCCCAAAGAAACATCTCTCAAACATGCAGATGTGCACAATATCTTCTTTCAAGATAAATATTTTGGCAGGAGAGACATAAACCATAAACCAAGTATCAAATAAAGATACTCATCTTTGGAAAAATCCATCATAATATTTTTTTTTTCCCCTAGAACTGTTAATAATAAAAAACTTTGATCAGTTCCAAAGTCTTTTAAAAAACACTAACCTTTCACTTTTTGAAATGGAGACAGCCAGACACGGATCACCCAATCTAGAGATTACAGTCAGCTGACTCCATTACTGGATGCCTTAATTTTTAAAGCAAGTCCCAAGATCCCTGAGAAGTATGGTTTATGATGAGCAAACAGCTTTCCTTTTCCCTTGAACTAAATCAGCACTTAACAAAATGCAGTCCATTAGGACTGAGTCTTCAGCCTGATCTTACAGTATTAATGTTAACAATATTACAACACTCATAGCTCAGTTCTGTTGTTCAGCCGCTTAGTCATGTCCGACTCTTTGTGACCCCATGGACCGCAGCACACCAGGCTTCCCTGTCCTTCACTATCTCCAGGAGTTTGCTCAAACTCATGTCCATTGAGTTGATGCAAGAATACTGGAGTGGGTAGCCATTCTCTTCTCCAGGGGATCTTCCAGATCCAGGGACTGAACCCGGGTCTCCTGTATTGCAGGCAAATTCTTTACCTTCTGAGCCACCAGGGAAGCCATATAGCTCAGTTTAGGCATATAAACTAATGGTTTATATCTATATTTAATTATAAGCAAGAGAGTTCCAGAAAAACATCTACTTCTGCGTTATTGACTACACCAAAGCCTTTGACTATGTGGATCACAACAAACTATAGAAAATTCTTCAAGAGATGGGAATACCAGCCCACCTGATCTGCCTCCTGAGAAATCTGTTTGCAGGCCAAGAAGCAATGTTAGACCTGGACATGGAACAACAGACTGGTTCCAAATAGGGAAAGGAGTACATCAAGGCTGTATATTGTTACCCTGCTTATTTAACTTATATGCAGAGTACATCACGAGAAATGCCAAGCTGGATGAAGCACAAGCTGGAATCAAGACTGCAGGGAGAAGTATCAATGACCTCAGATATGCAGATAACATCACCCTTACCGCAGAAAGTGAAAAAGAACCAAAGAACCTCTTGATGAAAGTGAAAGACAGCAAAACAGCTGGCTTAAAACTCAACATTCAGAAAACTAAGATCATGGCATCTGGTCCCATCACTTCATGGCAAATAGATGGGGGAACAATGGAAACAGTGACAGACTTTATTTTCTTGGGTTCCAAAATCACTGTAGATCATGACTGCAGCCATGAAATTAAAAGATGCTTGCTCCTTGGAAGAAAAGCTATGACCAACCTAGACAGTATATTAAAAAGCAGAGACATTACTTTGCCAACAAAGGTCCGTCTAGTCAAAGCTATGGTTTTTCCAGTAGTCATGTATGGATGTGAGAGTTGGACCATAAAGAAAGCTGACCACCAAAAATTGATGCTTTTGAACTGTGGTGTTGGAGAAGACTCTTGAGAGTCCCTTGGACTGCATGGAGATCAAACCAGTCCATCCTAAAGGAAACCAGTCCTGAATACTCATTGGAGGGACTGATGCTGAAGCTGAAACTCCAGTACTTTAGCCACCTGATGCGAAGAACTGACTCATTGAAAAAGATGCTGATGCTGGGAAAGATTGAAGGCAGGAGGAGAAGGGGATGACAGAGGATGAGATGGTTGGATGGTATTACCGACTTGAAGGACAGACTTGAGTTTGAGCAAGCTCTGGGAGTTGGTGATCAACAGGGAAGCCTGGTGTGCTGCAGTCCATGGAGTTGCAAAGAGTCGGACATGACCGAGTGACTGAATTATTAAAAACACTCAAATCATACTGATCTCTCACCAAAAGCAGCAGTTACCCAACTTGGTCTAGAGCAATGGTTCTTCAGAGAGTCTGGCTCCTGGATGTTCATCCATTAGAATTACCCATGGAGTTTTTCCTACGTACCCTAGGGATTCTGATTTAGGATTGGTTGGCATCAGCGTGTGTATGATATGTGTATAGAAATGCACCACCTACCCTACCCCTAACGACCAAATGAAAAGAGTTATGTGCTGGTGGGTTCTTTAGCTCAAGAAAATGTTCAGGTCTTGGCAGTTAAGCTGTTGCAGAGGCTCTAATTTAGGGGCCCGCCCTGACCCTTTCATCACTTTTTTTTCCTGCACACTGCTACCACCATCACTTCCTCCAAGTGGGAGAATTCCAAACTATAAGTAGGAAAGGCAAGTCTCCTCCTCTCTGCATCTCAATTTCTTCATCTGCAAAAAGAGAAGTATAATACCGCAATTCCTTACAAGATATATACATCTCTAAAAATGACTGTAAAATAGTCTTTGAACTGCACCAAAGGACTAGACTAAAATATTAATACAAATATGCAATCTTCTCAGAAGAAATTTCAGTTACCTGTATCCCTCAAGTGACATGTATTAAGAATTAAAATGAATCACACGCACAAAAATGTACCAATTCTCAAAAGTAAAGCCACCCTACTCCAGGTGACTCACAAAAAGATGGGTACGTGGCTTAACGGAGAAGACACATAGGAGAGGATGAATCACGTATCTCATGTTTTATTCTTGGCTGTTTATGAACCAGTGACTGTAAGTTATTTCTTCTTCCTCTATTTCCTTTGAACATTAAAATGGAAACTTTTGTAAAGCATGCTGCTATCTTCAGGTTAAAACCTTGTGGACACCAAAGCTTGACGTGGTCAGCCCCACCAGGAACCACAATTACCAAGCAGGCAGTCCTCTTAGAGACCTAAACGTCATAATCTTCATTTGTTTTTCATATTTAACATCCAAAATACTGTGACTCAGAAAATACCACCACTGTATGGCACAGTCATGGACAGGTACCACCAACCATAAGAGCCCTCCTCCATTCTCCAATGCCACCCCTCATGCCCTCTTTTCTCACCATCCTTCAGATGCCCAAGGCCCTGGGTTCCTTCTTATTAAAGCTAAACAAACAACATACAGAAAAACGTGTTTGGAAAGACATCAGCCACCTGCACAGCAATGTGAATTCTGTGGTCTTTGTATTAATATAAAGAGTGTGTTTTACACTCTTATTCCAGAAAGTTCATCATCTCACAATTTAAAAGAAATTAAGTCTATGCTGATAACTACCAAACCAGTCTTTTACATTTCTGGTCTTAAACTCGACATGGCCTAAAATTATTTCCCTAAATATTCCTTTCTCCTAATACCTATATTGACTGCTCCAAACCTCTGGAAGGACCTTGGTTAGGCTTTCCTCCTTTATTCCATGTACTCAGTCAATTTTCCAGACTCACTATTTACCTTAGTGAAATGCCTCTAGTTCCTCTTCTATTTCCCCTGGCGTGTAACTATATCAAGTCCAATATATCTTGCTGGCCGCACCACACAGTTTTGGGATCTTAATTCCCTTAGCAGGGATTGAACCCGGGCCATGGCAGTGAAAGCGCCAAGTCCTAACCACTAGACCCCCAGGGAAGTCTCCCAGTCTATCTTTCTAGATCTGCATCAGGACAACCATCTCTGGCTTCAACCTTCCAGTCTCCAAACGCAAGCCTTTGGAACCAGAGAACATGTCCTTAAAACAATCACTCAGGTTATTTCCCATCAAGAGCAAGTTCCTCTCGTTTTTCCTACAGTACTTTGTACTCCAGAAGCATGTTATCCAAACAAACTTATATTTTACTGACCCTCTCCCTCCAAGAGAAGGACCCTTGGTTTCCCAAGCTGAAAGTCACTGAGTTAGCCATGACTCCCTAAGGTGTTCAACTGTTTTGTAATTCAATAGGAAGCAGGGCTAAAAGAAGAGTAAAAAAGGAAAAGTACCCCCTTACAATCAGAGAGGTAAAAAGATGGGCAAAAGCCACAGGCAGTAGATTCCAGTGGCTTAGGACTCTTGACTCTGTGACCTCCTCTTTCCATGGCTTCAGGCCATTATAGCTGAAGCTGATGGCTAAATAAGTTGAGATCACCGGGGAATTAAAGCTATGTTATCTTTAATTTGCCAGAGAAAATCAGCAGCTGACCTTTTAAAATCCCACTGATTGACTCTGCTCATCTTATGAAGAATTAATTCAACATATTGCTAAGTAAGCTATGGATTTAATTTACAGTTATATGTTCAAAATAAAGCCAACCATAAAATTCCATTTTGCTTACTCAAGTTTTTTTTTTTTTGGGGGGGGGGTAGGTGGGTGGTATCTGTATGTATAAAAACACACTAACATACATGTAGTCAGTGTTTGTAAGATTGAAACAAGGCAAATACAATTTCCAGGTTTCCTCAGGTTATTTAATAATTTGGGGTTAATTAATTGAGCTTTACTTTTCTACTCCTGTCAGCTCCGAAGAAGCTGTACCACTAATGATGGTTTTGAGTTTTTTTAAACTTTAATTTTCTCCTGCTTACAGTCTGTGAATACTAAAGCCAATCAGGAGGAATGCCCAAGTGGCTTTGAGATGAAATATTCTCTAACTAACATGAATCTAACTTAATAGGGAAAGCCTATTTCTATAGCTGTTTGAGGGCATATATGTGGCAAGCTGAAGCAGATTACTACAAAGACTTGCTGTGGTACCGTGATACAGAACCAGCTGGCCACAAGGCTTGTATTTAGTTTACCAAATGCTAACATGCTATAATGGAATAATATATCCAGCACACCAAAATGCTAGATGACATACTCAAGAATGTATCCAATCACTTTCCTGACAGGGTCTTCTGTATGGATAAAATATAGGAAAGGTATGAACTCATTAGATTTATGTTTTCGTGTTAGACCATGAAAATGAAAGTCGCTCAGTCATGTCTGACTCTCTGCAACCCCATGGACTGCAGCCCACCAGGCTCCTCTGTCCATGGAATTCTCCAGGCCAGAATACTGGAGTGGGTAGCTGTTCCCTTCTCCTGGAAATCTTCCCGAATCAGGATCTCCTGCACTGCAGGCAGATTCTTTACCAGCTGAGCTACCAGGGAAGCCCATGTTAGTCCATGGGGATATTTTAAAGACAAAATAAGGTCTCATGCATGCAAAAAAGCAACTCTTCCCTCCTCACATCTTCTAGACAGAATTAGTAGGAATTGGTAATAATTAGTAAACACTTGAAGAATTTTTGCAATATTCATAATATACTTAATCTCACTACTGAAAGCATTACACTTTTTTAAGTATTCCAAGCTAAAAATAAGTATTCCTGTCATATGTGGGAAAGAGCAATGTCAAAGACATAGGGTGCTAATTAAAACCTGCAGGAATACCAGATACATTCTGCCAAGTGTCAGATCACCAGGTCACTGATCAGAGGTGTAGTTTTATAACATGGAATGTTTTAAAGCATTCCGCCATCTTAGAAAATCATCTTTCATCCACTGCCTAATTGCATCTCCCTCCCAATAATGTCTTTAAACTGTGGAGATCTGCAGAATGAAATGAATGCTACTACACAGATCAGAAGGAATAAGAGAGACCCTTGTTCAACAAAAACATTCCCCTTGTTGTCATATCAATCTCGAAACACTTTCCACCTTACCTAGGTGTTCTTTAGAGGTCATTCATCCTAGTTTAAACCTGGCATGACCCTGCTTACCTTAAAAGATTGCAAGCTAAAACATGGTAATAGGATTTGTTATTAGCCTTCTAGAAATGAGGGCAGTTAATGTATAATTAGCTAGTTGGATATTCTTACAGTCAAACTAAAACTCATTATTAAAGTTTTAAATTACTAGGCAATAATTTAGTTTGTCTTTAATCTCAGAAAAGAATAAGATAACTTCATGGAATTATAAGATAAGTGGCCATGGGTGGGGAAAAATTTTACCTAGACACAGTGATCACAAGCAAACAAAGCAAAAACAAATCTATAAAGTCACAATCACTTTCTTTGCAGTTATAACCCCAAAGAAAGAAGAACATGGCTGTGGCTATCTTTCAGGACCATAGCCTGGTTCATGTCCCATGATCCACAAAGCCTGGACTACTCTCCATGGTTCTAATGCTGACCATCAGCAAATGTGAATGTGATGTTTTTAATGAATTTCTGCTAAGTTGTTCAACCCAAGGCGGCCCCATTTTTCTGTGCATAGCTAATTAAACTCTTGGGCCACAGGCCAACACCAAATCTAAATATCTACAAGCACACAAAGGAGGTGGATCATGAAGCTAGCACTATAGAAACCATCAAATCCCAAACTCCAGCATATTTCTTTTTTATCTGTTGCAGCTGACATCTCTCCCTCAGTCTGAGAAACAAACTGCTCTACCTGGCCTCAGTCTAGGAGACTCATAATGAAATCCAGCTGCTCCAAAAAGCAGGATGACATTTGTGATTCTAACATGGATCAATACTGAGCTCTCAAGCCTGTTCAAACAGTAGTTGTTGGTGAGTCAATCATCCATGCAGACAGATAAATGATATCTTATCTCTACAACTACACTAAAATGTCTAGAAACATACTGAGCAAAACTCTAAAGCAGCCTAAAACATTATTGTAAGATAAAGTTACCCTCAGGTACAATCTGAATTGTTTGGAAAGATTCACAGACTACCTGATTGAAAATAGGGGTATAATAACAATATACGTCCAATACGGAAAGGCTTAAGTTCACTTAGCAGCTTAGAGTCATTAAGTTATAGCATAGTACTATTAAGCAAATTTATGACTTAAAAGTTTTCTAAATGCCTAGTAAAAGAAGCATTGTTTCTTCTGCCTAATTCTAATCTCAAAGTCCCTGAAGCACTCCTTTCATTGTAGTCAACTTCATTTGTCTGTTATTGACTCTCCAAATGACTCCAGGTGAAGTAATTTCTCAAATGTTGATTTTTCTCACCAGCAAAATAAGAGGAGTATCCAGTCCATTGGCTAGCAACCTTAAGGGTGAAAATAAAATTATTAACTGCCCAATTTTATAAGAAAATTCTCTTCCACATTACTTGTTCACACTTACTTCACAAATAAGTAATTTATCAAGTCAGTTGACAAATGAGTAAAAGGAAGGCTAGAGACTGAAACATAATTTGCAAGGGTCAGGTATGCACAGCCCAGGAGAGTGAGAGGGAAACTGAAGTTGTATAATGCAGTGAAGGTACCTGACCTTCCAGGAGTGTGGGTTGAAAATACACTGATGGATAAAATATATTTTGGAGTAAAAAGGAAGACTGGAAAACAGAAGAGGAGCTAAGAAAGCTACCTGTGGCTTAATGAACTTTCCTTTCACCAGTCTTTAAAATTACAGTTGTTTTTGAAACTGAAATCCAGATTCCCTTGGCTGAATTCTAAGTTTTCCAAGCTTTTATCACTGCTGCCTGGAAGAGCAGAAAGGGATGTAAAAAAAAGATGCTATCATACAGGAAGCCAAAATGAATCAATCTTGTGATGGCATCTGCTACTTTCCTTTTGATGTTGCAAAGAGTGACAAAGAGTAACTCCAAACCCAACAGATAACTTCGTATTGATGACAAGCAGCATCTTTACAAAATTTTAACCATATTACCTACTATAATTCATTCTCTGGTAAAGTAAACCATAAAATTTAAAATTACTGGGTGAGTCAACTACAGCTATACCAATTTTGAGCTTCTGAATGAACAAACTGCATGCGCACTGGGTAAAGGAAAAGCAGGAGGACAGAGGCGATGAGTCCATGGGCTGCCAGATATCAATTTTCTTTTGCAGGGTTGCGGGTGGTAGTGATGGCGGTAGAGGAATAAAGGGCTAAATTTGCTACAAACACAAATACTGTTTATTATCAGGTAATGATGAGTATAAATCTGAAATTTCAATTAGGAATTGCCATTACAATAAAAATATGTATACATACTGCACAGTACATACCCGGGGCAAAGTTAATTGCAGGAAATTTCACAAGTACCTCCCTGCTCCTTACCATATTATATAGTAGAGGTGCTTAAACAAGTTTTGGTTACCAAGCTAAGCCTCTTGCTTTTCAGTTGAATATCCACGTTAACTTGCCAACTTTCTCCTATTAATTGTTTCATATTAGATTAGATTTTTTGTCCTTTGAACTAGAATTCAAGAATCACAGCAGGAAACTGAGTGATTCAAAATTTACCGGTTATGAACTAACTCTCAATGCCAGAGGGTTTAGCAGTTTTTAATAAAAATTCAGTTTAGATCTCAAGATCAGTTAAGTCTAAAAGAAACTTCAAGGTCACCTGAACCAATCCTTTCTACCAGTACTTTTATTAAATATATAAATTGTAGTTACCTGCTCCTAATAAGACTTTTCATAGAAGAAATGCTGCATTTTCTTGAGGAATAGTTTGGATTTGAGAAAAATGTCAAAACAATGCTCCCATGATGAGTATAATTTTGACTCTACTCTAAAAATATTTTCTTCCTGGTTTCCCACACTTACCTATGTTCTTGTATTATGGAACACTTAAAGGTAACTCATACACATGTAATTGGGAAATCAAAATTCACTTTGATCAATGTAGTTTAATTCTTGTTACTAAGTGCTTTGCAAGGTAATACAAGAACATATTCTAAAATTTTTATAGATGTGATGAAACCTTAGTCATCTTGGCCTTATGCTTGAAAGTCTATTATTAACCTCATATATTATGACTGTTGGTGGGAATGTAACATGGTACTATTTTGGAAAATAGTTCCTCAAATGGTTAAACAAAGTTACCATATCGCCCTAGGTACATACCCAAGAGAAAGGAAAACATGTCCACATAGACTATATGTGGACAAATATTTATAGAGGCATTATTCATAATAGCTAAAGGGCATAAACAACTAAAATGTCTATCATCTGACAAATAAAAATGGTATCTGTGCTGTAGAACATCACTTGGTCATAAAAAGGAATGGAATACTGATACATGCTACAACTCTATAGATGAATCCTGAAAACACTGTAAGAAGTGAAAAAGCCAGTCACAAAACATCACATACTATATTAATTCCATTTATAAGAAATGTCCAGAACAGGCAAATCTATACAGACAACAAGTAGGTTAGCTGTTGCCTAGGGCTGGGGGAGGGGCTGGTAGATGAACAGGTGATAGCTAAAGGGTACAGGATTGCCTTTTAAGTGACAGAAATAGTCTATGATAAAAGTGTGGCAACGGTGTAGTGAATAATTGTGAATATACTAAAAACTATCAAAATATACACTTTAAATGTGTGTATTTTATGTATGTGAGTTGAAGTTCAATAAAACAGTCATTTAAAAAAATCTGTTCTGAGATGTGAGATGCTTGAGAATCAGCAAACCTCTCCCACAAAGCTCCTCTGGTCAATAGTAAAAGAATTAGTCAAACTGAAGTCCAATTTACTTTATTGTAATTGGAACCAGCTTGCAGTATTTAGTTATGTACATTTCTAAAATGTGAATGCAGTTTAAGACAACACATCATTACATCAGATATTCCAGGCAGCCTGCCACGAGACATTTTTACCAAAAAAACCATCTTGAAAGGAATTCATTTAATAAACCTCAGAGTATATGTTCTTTCCTGTTGCCTCATCTCCTTATAAGCTGCCGTTTCCCTAACTCTCATGTTAAACAGTACTGGGCATGTAACGTCACTTATTAATTCAACAAATATTTGAACCCTCACTGTACATGAGGTACTGCTTTAGGCACTTGCGCCTGTGTACATACACACACGAGACAGTCTCTGGTCTTGTGGAGCCTACAATCTGATAGAACAAGATGAACAATAAACAAATTTTAAGGTTTTTAAAATAGAGGGTGCAGCGCTGTGGGTGGACGTTGTTTTAGATGAAGTGGCCAGGAAAGGAGGCTTCTCTAAGGAAGCATGTTTGAGATGAGAAAAGAAGGTGCCAACCAGAGACATCAGGGAGGACAGCTCCAGGCAGAGGAAGTTATTTCTGAATGAATCGGGAGGAGGGAGAAAGAAGGATTAACTGCGCTGCTGCTGACCAATCTCTGTGGCTCTTATCACCAGGTCAGTGCAAGGTGACTCGCAGATGGAGGCTGGAATAAGGGGGTCTTGTGAACCTTCAGACCACCAGAAGGTCTCATGACAAAAGGCAGCCATCTCGGCTTAACCCCTGCCTGACGTGATCTTTCCCTCTCTGCACCTCTCAGCAAGTGTTTGCTGTCTGGACCATTCATTCTTACAAACACACTGGTGCGAGGCACCATGCTAGGCATGCCAGGACTTAAAAGTCCAATCGGACGGGTGCCCTGCCAGCCCTTAGGGCAGCAAATAATCCAGTATCACAGACAATGTGGGGATAGACAACAAACCTAGGAAGAAAGCAAAAGCCACCCCTACACCCCACAAAAAAAAGAGCTGTAAAACTGAGCCATGTCCAAAGATTACTTCCAGCTGGAGCATCAGGGGATGCTAATGAAGTGGGGGCATGAGAACAGGGAGACTCTGGGAAGCCTGAGAATTTGGACATGTGGGGAGAACACACAGACTGATTTGTTGTATCCCTAATTAACTTTAAATATATTTTAAAATATTTTTAGCTCCCCAACCAAGTTACAAGCTCAAGGAAATAAGACCTGATACTCTCTCTCTCTGTGACCTCAATCTACGTGTAGATTCACTGTAAGAGATGCCAATTTCAGCAATGAAGGTAAGGCTAAATGATTCTTTGCTTCATAACAAAGTTTTGATTTTTGAAACAGATGATCTCCCAAACCTCCTAATTACATCATTTCATTTCAAAGGGACATTCCTAAGAGTTTTTCCAAAACTAAAAGGCATTACAGATAAACATGTATACAATGTGCTTCAGAATAACACATATATGTTTCTGTTTGTATTTGTGTGTCTGCATATGTGTATCAGTATACCTTCATTTCAGAATCTTAAAGATTATTTCAAACTTTCACCACTAAACCAAAGTCTGTACTCATGAGAAAATGTGTTTTTTCACTGATTAAACTTTCCCACCAGGCCTTCAAACTCCCTTCACATTCCCAACAAAACATCTTAAACCAGAGAAGAAAATCCAAACAACATTTTTTTAGGCAGTGTCTCAATATCTCTAAAAAATATTCCATGGCCAAACTCACCATAGAGAGCTGTCCAAGTTTGATTAATTACATCTAGACACACAGTTCCTGACCTGAAACAGATGGAAAGAATGGCATTAAAAGAAAAAAAAATCAGAAAGTTAGTTGCATGTATCAGGCAACTAATTTTATCATCAGAAATATTTTTAATAGATCATTGAGGGAAAAAAAAAAGACAAGACCCCAAAGAATCCCAATTGGTAAAAACACAATGAGGAGCAGAATATACACAAAGTCTTAAGTGTCTCTTTGCAGACTGAAAGGGAAAACCAGTAACTATACGATGGAGAACCCAGACAACACCCTAACTGGGTGATGAGAATTAACTCTGTAATCAGGGCAGACAGACTTGTGTGCCTCCAAATGGAATACCCTGGGGAGGACACAATCTCACCTTTTGGTTTTCTGGTCTTAAGAGCATACTCTGAACCTAATGATAAGGGAAAATCAGACAATCCCAAATTGAGGGATAGTCTATGAAGTAACTGGTCTTTATTCTTCCAAAATGTCCATTCTGTACAAATCTGAGGAACGGTTTCAGATGGAACTACTTTAAAGAAAGAAACATGACAACTAAATGCAGTAGATGATACTAGACTGGATCCTTTAATGAATGAAAGAAGTGCTAAAAAGTACATTACCAGAAAATGGCAGTAGATGGAAAAGTACTGCATTAATATTCATATTCCTGAGTCCTATGACTATATTGCAGTTACATAAGAGATCATCCTTATTAGGATGACTGACAGTTTTAAAAGACAATGTGGCATGATATACACACACACACACACATATATACATACAACCTCTCAGAGTTCAGAATACTTCATATGTACACACATGTGTGTATATATGTAATATCAAAATTTAATGCTATGAGAAGGAAAAACTGTGGGACAAATAGTATTCTAAATTGCCCTGGGAGTACAAAATAGGAGGCACTTCTAGCACATTTTAAAATACCACTAAGAAAATATTGGAAAGAAAGGGGTAATTGTGATTCATTGTTTGCTTTACTCTCAAGAACTGAGTAATACTTTAGGGGCTGAAAATAATACACTCTGTACACTGAAGACCGATCTCTGAACTGTGTCTATACAAAGAGATGGAGATGTGGAATAGTACAAATGTTAGTTGGATACCAAGGGAAATGAAGGACTCGTTCGTGACAATGGAAAAAACCAAGTAGTCCAATAGTAGACTTTGAACTAGGTGGTTTAGAATATCGTATTCTTGGATTCTATAGTGTCAGTGACCTTTGTTACAGTCCTATCTGTTGATAAAATCCAAAAAGATAATTGAGACTTTTTTTTTTTTTACAATACATAAACTGTAATCAAGAGAGTTGCTGCTAAGATTTAAACATTTAAAAATAAGTTACTTACGCTTCATCAATGTTGGGATGGAAAATTTTATTCATGAATCCTGTAAAGAGAGATGTTAATTAGCAGCAAAAAGTATCCAGAGAACAATGAAAGTATTTCAGTATTGGAAATAATCTCAGTGTTAGGATAACTCATTACTTTCAATCTTAGATCTTGGGTTACTGATTAAACGATATTCTCCTGACAGTGTCAATTACTTAAACTATATCAGCGTTCTATTAATCAAATGGGCAAACTTTGAGAGCAATGAAGCTTCTAATAATCATTAGATTATTAGAATAATCTAATGAAGCGTCTAATAATCATTAAAAGAATTATTTTCTGAGTTACGATTGAACTTGCCAAGAAAATTTATAGTATTAAATGGTTTATAACTAGTGCTATGATAAAAGTTAAGAAAGCTACTCTGACTTCCCTCCCCCAAAGGTTTACTGTTCAATTTCTAAATGTGGAGGTTCTGCATTTGAACTTCTCCTTCTGAAGCTCAGTTACTGGCATCATTGTGCTACACTGTGTGCGGAACATGAATGAAGCTGTTGAAACACTGAAGGAGTACTGCTTCCAAACCACAAAGGATTTCATAAGAACAGTGACCAAAATATTTCCTTTGACTTTAGTCTACTCATTCCAGGAAACCCAGTTTTGATTAAAACTGGGGCAACCAAGAAATTGAGCAAGGTGTTTAAAAAAATTCTGTAAGAGGGTTATATCTATTGGGGATTCAAGTTTTTTGATTTATTCCTAGAAAAACAAGCAGGTGTAGACTTTTAAACAAATGTATTGGTATTTAACTTTGAAAAGAAATTATTTCCTAACACAAAACCAGTGATTTAATCAGTTTGTATACAAGCAAATGACAGTCCTCTAAAGCAGAGATCCACTGTCAAAGCTGTCATTTTGTCATCTTTACCGCCTAACTTCCTTTTAAGACTTCCTTATTCAGTTCCCTAGTTTCAATAAATTGTTTTATTAAGGTGAGCATCGCCATGTTCCAATCCCACCCTCCCTCTCACCCCCAGACCTCCACATTCACCTCTTTCATTCATTCAAAATATATTTGTTCAACATCTGTGTATCAGGCACTGTGCTTATTTAGGGTACAAAACCAAACAAAGACAGTACACTATTCTTGAGGAGGTCACGAGACAGGAGCAATGGGACAGGAGACATGAAGAATAACTGCAAGATGCATAAAGAGGTGACAGGGAAGCATGCATGAGGAGAGGGAGATTTCAGGAAAGAGGCAGACACGTGGCACCAAAGGAGGATTCTCAGGGAGGAGGAGTGACAGAGGTCAGCTCCAAAAATCTAAGACATTTCTCTAGACTTAGAAAATGGAGATTAGACTATATGAAGTCCCAGGTACTCCAACCCTTACTTGCTCAAGCCACTCCAAGTACTAATCATGCTTCCGATTTTTGTTCTTTAATCTTTGGTGTTAACATAGCTTAATGCTTTATCTACCTACTATTAAGAAAGTCCATGCAATCTTTAAATTACTCTGATGCAAAAGGGTTTGTGGTCAATTACTACGTCATATTAATTTTTCATTAAAGATGTCTCAAAGTCTAGATTCACAAGGTCTGTGTTTATAAGGAGATTATATTAAGCCAATGGAAACATTCATGCCTTAATGTTAAGAGAAGAGAAAGCAGGATAGAAATTCTACCTAACCTTAGAAAATTACTAATACATGTGTACAACAAGACCTGTGAGGATACCTGTTGCTGTAGTGTTTATAAAAACCAAGAACCAAGTTCAACCCCATCACCAAGGGACTGGAGAGATGCTGCACATCCTTGTACTCGGAGCCCTATGCAGCTGAGGTACTGAACTAGGTCAGCATGTATCAATTAGTATAGAGCCAAGGCTGAGGGGAAACAAAAAAAACTGCAGGATGATATATATATATGCATCATGACACCATTCAGATAAATGAAAACAAAGCAACACTGCTTATTCTCTACGGTAACAAGAGAAAACTGTACTGTACCAGCATATACCACATTTACAAGAATGATTATTTTAGAGGGTGCAGGGTCAAGGTCATGGTGGGAATGGGGAACAGAATGGGGAATAGTGATTAACGATGAATTTAATTTACAGAACTGTACTCCTTTAAAAAAGAGATGGTGCTTGCTTTGGCAGCACATATACTAAAAAGAGATAATGTGCTTACATATTATTTGTTCTTTTTTTTTTAAAGTGTGCACATAGATAGAAAACTGGAAACAAAAATGTACAAATATTAACAGTGCTTAGTTCTCAGTGGTGAGGATATTTTCTCCACAAGTTCTAGTGAGGTGGATGAACCCAGAGCCTGTGACACAGAGTGAATAAGTCAGAAAGAGAACAAATATATTAACACATATATATGAAATCTAGAAAAGTAGTACTGATGAACCTATTAGTAGAGCAGGAACAGACACGCAGACTTAGAGAATAGCACATGTCCTTGTGCTAATAGAATGTCCTTGTGGACACAGCAGAGGGTAGAAAAGGGTGGGACAAATTGGGAGAGTAAAACAGTCAGCTAACGGGAAGCTGCTGGATTGCACAGGGAACTTAACCAGGGATGGGGAGTGGGAGGGAGACTCAAGAGGGAAGGGACATATGTACACTTATGGCTAGTTCCTAATGGCACAAACCAACACAACACCGTAAAGCAATTATCCTCCAAATAAAACAAAAAGAAAAAAAAAAAAAAGAAAAATACCTCCACCTCTGTACTAGAAGTAGGATTGCACCCATGGAAATGGGCTAGAAGGAATGACCCCTCAGAAAACTAAATAAAGCATCACCATATGATCCAGGAATCCCACTCCTGGTTTATACCCAGACAAAACTATTAATTCAAAAAGACACATGCACCCCTATGTTCACAGAAGCACTATTCACAACAGTCAAGACATGGAAACAATCAAATGTCCACTGACAGATGAAAGGTAAAGAAGATGTGGTATATATGCACAATGGAGTACTACTCAGTCATAAAAAAGAACAAAACAATGCCATTTGTAGCAACATGAATGCAACTAGAGATTATCATATTAAGAGAGGTGAGTCAGAAAGAGCAAGACAAATATATACCACATGATATCCCTTATATGTGACATCTAAAATATGAACAAGTGATTCCATCTACGAAGCAGGAACAGAATCATGGATGTAGAGAACAGATGGGTGGTTGCAAAGGGGAAAGGCTGGGGTTAGCAGATGTAAGCTTTTATACACAGGATGGATGGCAACAAAGTCCTATTGTATAGGACAGAAAACTATATTCAATATCCTATGATAAGCCACAATGGAAAGGAGTATTAAAAAAAGAAAATATATGTATAACTGAATCACTTTGGCACAATAGAAATTAATATCACATTGTAAATTAACTATTTCAATAATAAAAATAAAAGAATAAAGCTTCAATAATGTGATGTCACAGGGGACCTCAAAAGTATAAGCCAAGGAAATAGCTATCGTGAAACAAGCCTTAAATGTTTATCAAAACTGACTCCTTGTACAAGGTCTGGAGATTACATGTGGCATCAACACAGTTTCCACACTGTTTTCAATTAAATCTAGATTTTGGCTTGGTTGAGTCCAAAACTACATAAAAAAAGAGCCAAAAAGGGCTCAGTAAACATATTCTTTAGTAACAAGTGGGTTGGAGCCCTGTCCCCATTGTCCCTGCTGAACCCCATCTGGCTGTGAGGTGGAGAGCAGGACCTGACTGCAAGGGTCAAAGTGCTAACAGGGGCTTGGCTCCCAGTCCCAGCTCTGCCTTTTAACTGCAGGCCTTGATCAGGTCACTACACTTCTCTGGGCCTGTTTCTTCACCGGCAAAGAGAGAAAGCTGGACAACATGATCTCCAAACCCCCTACTCTTATTCTGTTTGTAAAAGGACGATCAGTTCTAAAATCTAGGTTTTAATAACAATGGCCAGAGCTCTGAGAATAGAGAACCTTAAGGAGAAATGGCCAATGGTTAAGTCCATTAAAGAAATTAATCCTGTGAGGGCACATTTTAGGTACAGAAGTATTTTGGAGAATGTAATACAAAGCTTCTAACATGCTAAAATACCACAAAGAGACACAAAAATCTGCTGACTATTCCAAAGTAGGCAGAAATGGAGTTTATAACCCTTGCCACTGAGAAACAAGCACAGCCAGACCAATTCTACCAAAAAAACAATTTCCACAGCACAGTCATCTCTTCCTACACCAGGTTTTTTCTGTTGTTAGAAAAATTACCCGATGCAAATAAATGGAAAGGGGTATGTGTGTGTGTCTATATATACACACACACACACACATATATATATATATACACACACGTCCTTTACATTTGTTCTTGGACAAGCTGTGGGAAGCATTTCTGGCAAAGCTATTTACATTCTGGATAATGATGGCAACAGTGGAACTTTTGCACAAGGAGGGGAGGAGACGGATAAAGAATAGGCTAGGAATTCAGGGAAGGAACGTTCTCAGGACTGAGCGTGTTTGCCCTGGCACGTTTTCCTTCCTTTTGGCAAAGCTATCACCACACTAATGAATTTGTCTGCAACAACAGAATTTTCCCAACGCTTGTTTCCATTCGACCAGGAACTATTTTGAAGATATTTTAAGAGGACATGTTTTGAAAACTGCTTTTATGGAAACATGACAAGTGGAAGCAGCAAGTCATTTTTAATCCATATGATATAAGATTTTATTCACTACCAGACATGTTCTAATGGTACATTTCAGTGATTTGTTCATATAAAATTCGGAACTCGTTTCAATTTTTTTGACAATTATTCTCTGGTATGGCTCAAGCACTTATAAAAAGGGGGGCAACAGGTACAAAGGTTTAGCTGAACAGCTTACCACCTCTGTCCTCTTTAATCAGAAGGAAATTAGAAGATCTGTAATTCTGGAGGAGGAATCCAAACCATGCTAAGCTGATGCAAAACTACACATCTTAGAAAATAAAAGCACAGATTATTAAAATAGAAAAATATGCCATGCTTTTGCTTGTTTCACTCCAACACTCAACTGCTCTAGACTAACAAATCTCTTGACCCACAGGCTAATAAGCAGAGAAAGTAAATAATATCGTGCCGAGTCATGCTGAAAACTGTTTTATTTTTTTAATTTCAGACTGTTCCTGTATCCAATCCCAGGAGGGGATCTGTACAAAGTTGTACACACTTTCGAATAATACTGGATCGATATATATAAAAAAGGCAGAAATTAATCATACTTTCCATCTTTGTTCCTTTTATTCGTGGGGATATTTTTAGTGATCAAATTTGGGGATAGAATGAAATACCATGGGCCAATCACCTATCCAGAAATTGCATCCAGAAAAATCTTGAAGAAATGAGGGGTCAAACAAGGTGATCCATGAAACAAGGTAAATCCACCCTAAGGTAAATGGGTGAAAAGCTTGAAAGGCAGAAATGAGAACTTTATCCTAGAGAACAAATGAACCTGGACTTCAGATGGCTGGGGCAGCTGCAGCTGATACAATCTAATTATAAGCTTATAAATCTCTGTGAGAAAGTATTAAATTACTCTGGTGTTCCATCTTCAGCACAAATACCCACATAAAGTAGACCATTCAGAATAAAAATGATCAATTCTCTATTTTTAAAGTAGATAGAATTATTTAAAATATATTTATTAAAGATTAAATCCTATCTTCCCTAGCAGTGTCTCAGACTATAAATTTTTAAGGGTAATAACTTGGGTCTTCATTCCTAGCGAGCAGGAGCTGACTGGAATTAGGATGCTCCAGCTGAAAAAGGGGTGTGGATGCCGCCAGCTTCACAGCAACAGCTTTGCTGCCAGTCTTGTGCATCAGTGCACCCTCAGACAGACTTTTCATCTTACCTCGGACAGCCAGGCCCAGCCCGTGGCAGCCTGCACCCGGGCAGAAGTCTCTTCTGAGAGCTGAGCCTTTCCTACTCAGGAGAGATGGACCTGGGCCGGTCTCTTCTTGGGTGAGGAACCAAGCAAGGAGCTCACTCTCATTGCCCTGTGTCATGGGAACCTCTGAACTGATCTTGTGTGTGTTCAGGAGATCTAAACTCAACCAGGGGTCCTCTTTTCTGCTTCTTCCTTTCTCTCTGATAATATGGAATCTGAGGAATGGGCTGGATGGATAAGAAAAGTTTATTTATAACTAAGAAAAGATGAAGTGTTATCCTTCAACAGTACAACTCTTCTACCAGCCTAGCAGATTACCAAAACCTACTCTCTGGCAGTTCCATTTTTTGGAAGATTGCCTTCTCTTTCCTGTCTCCACAGTTTATCTTTCACTCTCCTGGTCACTCATATAACCACACTGACTCAATCAGGCAGGATTTATTTTCATGGTCAGAGACAGGGGAGTATGAGCAGAACGTCCTGGATGTGAAATTTTGAGACTTAATTTCAAGTCTCTGCCACTTACTATACAAAGTTGGGGTTAAAAAATCAGGCCCCAGTCAGGCTGCCAAAGTTCCACTTAGACCTACTGTATCTCTTAGTCTTTCTGTCTCCTTGTTCATAAAGCTGGGTTAAATAATGGTATCCACACATCACAGGAGTGTCACCAAGATTTAATGAATATATGCAGAGCATGTGACCAGTAACTGGCACACAGTTAAGTACTCAGTAATGTTACTATTAGCTGATAGAGTTCAGGCACGTAATTTCATATCACTTTCCTTGTCCTAAAAATGAAAATATCTGATCCAATATAACCTTCTCTTAATCCTTCAGGAATTGTCAAGCACATTAGAAGGTATTTTGATTATGGGATATTATTTTTTTTTTAATAACCCTATCACACTGGAAATGGAAAATACATCTACTCTAACATTTATTATTAAAAAGACTGTTCTGATTGCATTTGGCATATGGAAAAAACATTGGAATGGAAGCTAGAAGGCAGACTCTGCAACTAGTCAGCAGTACTATATCTCTGCCTTTCTAGGTCTCATTTTTATCATCCTTCAAATAAGGTAACTGGATGGTATAAATCTCCAAAGTTCCTTCTAGCAATATGGTTTTCACCAACCATGGTATTCACAAGAATATGAACAAAATCTTCAACTGCATGGACAAGCATTTCCAAGGGAACCAAGATATTACTTAGTTTTTTAAGTTTTAAATGAATTTCATTTAACTAAAGAAAAATGAAGCTAAGACTATATGTTTTCATTAGACCACCAGTCCTAAAGGGAAGGTGAATTTTATGCCCAGAAAACGTCAGAATAACTAATCAGCTCTAAAGCTAGAGGTTATCTACTATAGTTAAAGTAGGAACTAACCTAAACAGTGAGTTAGGTAGGATTTCTATGCAGCAAATGGAAAGACTGTATAATCATAAATTGCCAAAGGTAGAATTAAAACTGACATCAGCCAGTTTCAGGAAGGAAACGGGTGAATCTTCTCACAGAAGCAAGCATGAATAAAAGCAAAGCTACCCCTCAGAGGTGATATGGGGAAGGGAAATGAAACCGACTACTATTTTTACTCTGGCTATATAGCAAGATGAAGCTAAGAGTACTTATTACAAACTGTGAACAACAGGTTTTTCAATCAAAGGGCCAATCTGGCAACCGACTTACTCCATCACTGAGAACTTTAGCACTTGGCCCCCAAGTTTCTCCCCCATCAACACCGGTCATTTTTAGTGACATAACTGCCTATACAGACCATCCTCTTCATACCCTAACCTTTCAGTTATCTCAGCCTCTCCTCAATGATCTTTCCTCAGTTCTACCTCATTCACACTCCCAGGACATGCTTTTGAAGTCTGTTATCCCTATAAACAGCTTCACTTTCAAAATCACAAATTCAGACATCCCCTCTCCAATGACAGTCTCCTATCCTTGTCAAAGCGCTTCCCACCCCCATGAACAATTCTTTCACGTGTGAACTCTAATCCACTGACCTGCCCCCTTTTTCTTCCTACCTGTGTATGTGCGCACATGCACATATGCTCAGTCATCTCTGACTCTTTGCAACCCTATGGATTGTAGCCTTCTTCCTACCTACCACCCTATTTTCACTCCTTCTCCATACTAAGTATAAGAGCTATCACCATCATCGTTCTCTAGCACTCCTCTACCAATTCCCTGCACTATCCCCTCCAAAATGCCCATCTACAACTGAAGGAAACCAATCATTCACAGTTCTCTGTACTTGGACTTGAGAATGCCACTAAATAGGCATTCACTCACTGACTCAAACAATATTCTTCTGCAAAACAGGCAATGCACCAAGTCCTGAGTTGGGGAGATAGATTTTTAGTGAACCACACCAAGGGACTGTCTTTGTGGAGTTTCTATCTACTGGGTTGGCAGGGAGAAGAGACATTAAGGAAACAAATGTACCAGGTTTTAAAAATATGCTCTATAACCTTTTGTGGACTCAACATTCCCTATAATTTTCCTCTCTCCTTTCTGTAGTAGCTTGCTCCCCCATTCTCCAATGACTTGGACATTTTACCAGTATGCTGCAAATCTCTCCCTCCCTTTGGTCCCCCATTTCTCACTTAGTAGGACTTAATAGCCCTGTGTATTTTCCATGTGAAAATGGGTGCTAATCAGCAGGACCCCTCACTGTCCCCAACAATACCCCCCCCCCCCGCCAATGCTAATTTCTCCTGCCTGAACAGCTTGCTCATATGTTCATGGTCTTCTCAAGTACCAGTCCTCTGCGTGTGTTCCGATCTTGTCCCTTCCTGCAGTGTCGAAGGCACCACTCCTTCATCCTCCTCCTGACCTCAAATATCACCAAGCTTTCCCTCTCTTCTAGACAACTCCCTACAATGAGCATATAAACATCCTTTGAAATCTCCAAGAAATAGAAAGCAAAGCCTTCCTTTTATCTTCCTCTAGGTACTAGCCTCCTTTGTATGCTTTCCTTAATACAGACAGATTTCTTCAAAGTAATGTGGATCTACACCACAGATTTTCAACCTTGGCACCTTGATCCAACCCACTAGTATCTCTACTATTTCCCCACAACAGCAGAGTGGTCACTGAAAATGTTTAAAACACTGCAGTGATCTTTCCCATTACATTAAATATTTAACTCAACCCTTTAATCTGGCCTACAAAGCCCTAATAGGGCCTCGCCCTGCCTACAGTTTGGACCCTTTCTCGTATCTCACTCTCTACCCAGCCTTCCAGCCTCACCTCTGTTCCCTGAGCATGCCAGCTAAGTTCCTGCCTTAGTGTCTGTCTTCAGTTTTTCTGCCTAAAACGCTCTTATCCCTGACCTTGAAAGATCAGGGCTGGCTTTTTTCCCCTTTTCATTTAAACCCTAGCTTAAATTTATTTTGTCAAAGATCCCCTTCCTAAACACCTCATCTAAGACAGCTATCAGGTCAATTCTATTACATCAATTCTCTGAATAAAGCTATCAAGACATTAAAAATTTTGCTTTATCGGCCCCCCATCCCCATTTACCCCAAAAGGATTTAAGGCTCAAGAGACCAATCCGTTCACTTCTGTGTCCCTAGCACCTAGAAAGACTCCCTGCACACAGCTGGTAGCTGATAAATTTGTGGAGCTGATTTAAAGAAATAATATAAGCTGTATCCATTTTATGAGAAAGTAGGTTCTACCTTAGCTGCCAAACATAATCTTTTCAAAATCATATCCCAAAAATTTCATTTTCAGAACACCAGTAAAAAGAGAGCTTTTAACAATGGCTTATGACCTCATAGCATTATCTTTTTTTTTTTTTAAGGAAAATCTTCTACTAGAGCCTTGTTTCTATCGGAATTCAAAAAATATAGATCACTATACAACAGCACTTAAGTAACTATTTTTAAACAGGAACTACATTCAAACCCAAAGTTATAAAAGTAGAGAAGTATATTGGTGATCTTAATGGACTTTAGCTTCCTCAGTCTAAGAATTCATTCTTTTTGTGGAAATACAGTGGTTCAAATCAGTCTTTGTTAAATGACTGACCCCAAACCTCTCATGAATGACACTCCTCTCTATTTCAAATCCTGGTCCACTCCTGACTAAACACCACTCACCTAAAGTCACTCACACTAGTTCCTGAGGGAGTAACTATACAATATTTCCAACCAGGAAGACGCAAAGGAAAATGGTAAGTATTCTAAGCTCTAGAGTTAGTCATACACCATATTACAGAACTCTATTCCAAAAATACTATGAGGTAATTTCTGGCCATGGTGGAATAAAAAGTGTATTATGCCAGAAAAGTCTGCTAAATCTGTCAACGAAAAAGGTGAAACCATTCCCCTTAACCACTGGCACAAGTAAAAAGAATATGGTACACTGCTGCTCCTGCTGCTAAGTCGCTTCAGTCGTGTCTGACTCTGTGCGACCCCACAGACGGCAGCCCACCAGGTTCTGCCGTCCCTGGGATTCTCCAGGCAAGAACACTGGAGTGGGTTGCCATTTCCTTCTTGGGCGCATGAAAGAGAAAAGTGAAAGTGAAGTCGTGTCCGACTCTCAGCGACCCCATGGACTGCAGCCTACCAGGCTCCTCCATCCACGGGATTTTCCAGGCAAGAGTACTGGAGTGGGTTGCCATTGATCATCAGAATATCTTTTTAATTAAGAACTGGCGGCAGACTGTGAAATTCAGAAGGAAGTCTGAGAGGTTATGTAGTCTAGCTTCCTTTTGGAACAGAATGACCTAAAACCATTCTATTTAGATGACAGTCTGAACTAGTAAAGGCCACTAGTATGGCTCAAAATAGCATTCTAATTTTTGTTACTGCCTATGACTTTCATTTTGTTTCTATTTACTTAAATGGATTTGACTACCTCCTGCCATATGCTATTGACATCAATTATACTGTGGAATGAGCTTGGTTTTCCCCTAGCCATTCTATCAACACTTGGCAAACCATGACATGGTCTCTCCAGAATCATGCTCTCAACCAACCACTCCTTTTACACAGTCAGCTTTGGTATCATCAAATTACAGTCCCAGACACACAGCGCATGCAGCCTGTTCCTGGGAGAAGGTCCTCCTCACTGTTCACATGGAGATACACACATGTAGTACTTCATACTTAGTTTCTAGACTTGTTAGCTGGCTTTTGCAACAGTTTTCCATTTTAAGAAAGTATCAATGGTGACAGAGTTCTTGAGCTTGTCTTAAGGTTACTTACAAAAGATTCTGTAATACTCTATAGTTCTATCTGAAATTAGTAGAATGCATGTCTCTTAGTATATTAGCCAGCAGTCATTTAAAAATAAGGTTCAATGACAACTTTAAAATCTTGTCTTGAATGCTACTGTTCAAGTAACATAGGTAGATCTGATGGATACTACTGCAGATCTTGAAGCGAGCTTTTCAAGGTACTTTCAAGACCTTTAGAGGCTGAAAGCCTTAAATCCAATATTTTATGTCATATTTTATTAAAGACATAATTTTTACCCCTTGGGTTAGGTTTATCAAAAGGATTACTGTTATTAATAGCTACAAAGGGGTCTTTTTGGTTCACATGAAGAGAAAAATGGAACAAAGGAGAACAAGTGGAAGAGTCAGACTGAAAAAAGCAGGTAAGAATTGCTCAAAGTAACAGGACAGGAGACGGGAAAGGAGGAAGGCAAAAAGGAGAAGAAAGGAGTGGAGAATGGTTACATGTAAAGGTGCAAAGATGCTCCAAGATGGAGTAAACCAAACTGTAAGCAGAGACACAAAGGACACAGAATGTACACTTACACGCTGCTGCTCAGTCACTTCAGTCGTGCCACACTTACATGCACAAGTAATTAAAACTTAAGGAAAAAAATTAAGGGGAGTGGTGGGAAACACGGGAGCCTTAGCAAACTGAGAATTCTGACCAAGGACTGCTTGACGGCTTTCTAGAACAACAGACAGGAAAAGCATAGACTCAGACAAAGATGCAGACAGGACATCTGAAAGACACACACTTGTGTAAGTTTCTTAAACACTTACTTTTATAATAAAAGAGAACTTACTGTAGACTATTTGGGAATTACAGGAAAATGGCTTGTAATTCCCTTAACAGCCATGGATAACTATAGCCAAAATTTGGTATTCAAACTTGGCACTTGCATAGAAAAAAATTATAGTTACACTATTTTATCTTTTTTTTTTTTTTTTGCTGCGCTGTGTGCAACTTGCAGGATCTTAGTTCCCTGACCTGGGCCCCTGGCAGTGAGAGTACCAAGTCCTAACCACTGGACCACTACAGGATTCCCTCTTGTGTGTTCTTTTATTAAAGATGGTGTTAACTATTTACAATAGCTAGAACATGGAAGCAACCGGATGTCCATCGACAGATGAATGGATAAAGAAGTTGTGGTACATATATACAATGGAATATTTCTCAGCCATAAAAAGGAACGCATTTAAGTCCTAATAAGGTAGATGAACCTAGAACCTATCATACAGAGTGAATTCAGTCAGAAAGAGAAAGATAAATATTGTATTCTAACACATATACGGAATCTAGAAAAATGGTACTGAAGAATTTATTTGCAGGGCAGCAATGGAGAAACAGAGAATAGACTTATGGACATGGGGAGACGGGAGGAGAAGGTGAGATGTATGGAAAGAGCAACATGGAAACTTATATTACCATATGTAAAATAGATAGCCAAGGGGAATTTGCTGTATGGCTCAGGAAACTCAAACAGGGTAAAACATATTGTTTATTAAAATGTACTATAATTTGGACATTCCTGGCAGTATCCAGTGGTTAAGATTCCATGCTTCCACTGCAGGGAGCATGGGTTCTATCCTTTGTTGGGGAACTAAAGGTCCTACATGCTATGTGGCGTAAGAAAGAGGGGGGATAAAAGGAACCATAATTTAACTACTTTATTTATCAATTGAATCATTAGGTTGCTTCCAACTTTTAAGTTTTAAAAATAACACTGCAATTTACATACTCCTGTGCATTAATCTTAGTATACAGGTCTGAATATTTCCTTATTTTAAGTAAAATCACTCAAAGGATATAAAATTTTATCAATATATACTGCTAGGTTGGCTGTATCATAATACCTTTGCCAACAATGTTTAACTTGCCAATTTAGAAAGTCATATATTTTCTCATTTTTTAATCTTTGCATTCTTTGGATTGGACACAAAACTATTTTGTATCCTATGCTAATTGGTTATTTTTCATTTTTATGAAAAGATTGCTCTATGTGACCTCTTTATATATGGGATCACTCATCTTTATTTCCCCCCAGGCAGCAACTCCAAGTCTGTTTCCTTAGATGGGTAAAAGCTTTTTCTTAGTTGAGCACATGTGTAATGGCCGAAAAGTGTGAATCTACAGAAGTACGGAATACGACAGTCTCCGCAGCAACTTCTTTGCATAGAACAAAACCTTTATGGACTGGGCATCACCTGGGGTTTTGAAAGAGTATTTATGAAGTCCTTACGTTCAGCTTCACCTCTCTGAAGCTTTGTAAAGACTCTATTCTCAATACATGAGATACAATTCGTGTAAACATCTATCTCCTCCATATACTCTCTTCCTCAATTGAGGTGCTGAGTCACACTTCTCCTAAATAGCAATGAAATGCTGTCACTAGAGCAAATGCAGTACTTTAAATACATTGATATTTTTCCCTCCCAACTGGTGAAAGCCTTATACAGCCTTCCTAAGTATCTGGCAGAATGCCATATCATACATCCTGAATATTTAATACACTGGTCAATATCAAACATGCACAGTCCATTTAATTACATTATCTCATTTTCTAGAAGGGGAAACAATTCAGATAAGTATCATCAGAGTCAAGGAGAACTGGGGCCAGAACCATTCTTTCCTGATAACCAGTCCACTGACCAATCAGACCCTCCTACCTACATGGTGACACGCCCAGCAGCACTGCTCTCATTCTAGTTTCTGAATGGGGAGATAAAGTGTGGGCCTTCCAATAAATCAGAACTTAAGAGATTCAAATATGGTTTATATCAAAGCAGTCTCTCTGGAAAACGATGCAAAGGTCTCAATGATGTTACAACTGATTAAAGCAGTTTTAGAATTTCTTTCTGAAAGAGCCCAAAGGGCCAGTTTAAAAAGGAAATCGTAACTCTTAAACTTCAGTCAGTTTCATAATCATATATCATTATAGACTTCAACTGATGTTACTTGGTTTTTCAATTCATCTTATTCTCTGGAATTAAATGACCTTTAGCCATTTCAAAAATTTATATCCAGCTTCAAAGCATCAAGACTCGCCATCACTCATGATATTCAAAGAGAATGTAAAATTCCAAAAGATGAGCTTATTAAGATATTTGGAACAATGATAGCTTTGTAAGAGTAAGCTGGTAACTTCCCCAGGAGGCTGTCAATATTCCTTCTCTTTCCAAAGAGGAGTTAAGATGTAAGTAAATTAAGGAGCTAATTTACTTACTTAAAGATGAAAATTGTTTTTAAAAGGACTTTTTCAGTTACATGTCAAGCAGTCAGGTAACTATTAAAAACTCCCTTAAACTGTGTTTGGAGTTTACAGTTTACCTGTAAAAGTACATTGCATATACACTTAAATATTTAGAGAAAAATGTTTTAAAGTACATTTTTATGTACTTTATGTAAATAATAATATCCACTGAGGGACAGGATTATACGATATTTTAATTTTTCTTTAGTTTTGCTCACCTGGACCTTCTTACATTCCTATGGATAAGGAGCATTAATACAATTAAAAAATATACATAGCAACATTAAACAAAAAAGTATACATAGATATATATTTTAAAATCCTAAGACTTAAACATCAAAACACTTAATCTAAATTTAAGAGATCAATATTTGGCTCGGAAAGAAGGGCATGCTTGCTTATATACTATGGAGGCAGGATTTAAAAAGAACAGTTAGGTTGGATTTATCTTATCTCCTCTTCTGTATACTCCTGCAGCCATCTATACAATTCAAAAACAAGTCCTTGCCTACTCTGCAGGAGTTACTACCTCTCGAAATGTTTAAAGCACATTGCAACAGTAATTACATTGTTGATGACCCGAAAATGGGTCACCCCACATGACTGATTAAAACTCTTATGCAATCTTCCTCTGGAGGAAACAAGGACAGCTTGTAAAATACTTCAACTAGATCTACTTCCCTAAGAGAAGATGGTACATACACATTTGTAGGTATTATCAAGTTCTAAAAGCACACAGAAAGGGAAAGGAAAAATTATCAAGAAGTAAAGTTAGCCTAGTCATTTGTCCTAACCAATTTCATGTTACATCATTAACTTAAGAAAGTACAGAGGCTTCTGTTGCATCATTAGTTAACAAACAATGTCTGAAGTTCAGATAGTTTTACTTTGAAAGTTATGATGAAATAATTGTTACCTGGAAACATGTTAAGATTTGAGAAATTTAAAAAAAAAGATTTGAGAAATAACTACATTTCTATAGGATGTGTAATTGCACGTCTTGGTTCACTGTTAACTTCATCAAGCTATACTGTTTCTTTTCTGACTAGGAATCTAGGGTAACAAAACTAAATTTACTGCTAGATTTAGCAAGCAAATTTTTAGTCCTATAGGTAAATAGTTACTTATGAAATATACCTGAATCAATTTATATGGTTTGGAGATTCTGTTTATAAAGGTTTAAAGATTCTACCTACATTCCACCACACCAGGAACTGAGAAACAGCTGCTGTCCCACCTGTGCTAAGGTATTAAGTCAGATACAGTCAGGAACTGTCTCAAAGATTCAACACCTCAGAGCACCCTTCCTATATCACCATCTGATAACTCTACAGTTTGCAGGTTCTGATAGCAATGGGAGATTTCCAATTCAATTATCCATGAAGTATCTCCTCAACTGTTGTTTAGTTGCTAAGTCATGTTTGATTCTTTTGGGACCCCATGGACTGCAGCTTGCCAGGCTTCTCTGTCCTTGGGATTTTCCAGGTGTGAATACTGCTGTGCATTGCCATTTCCTTCTCCAGGGAATCTTCCCGACCCAGGGACTGAACCTGCATCTCCTGCATTGGCAGGTAGATTCTTTACCACTGAGCCACCTGGGAGGCAAGCCCATCTTGTTAATTACCAAGTTTAAAATTCAGCTAAGGGCCCTTCAGAGGAAATTACCAGTTTATTCTTAAAATGAACATTAAGAGTTACCAGACTAAAAAGGAATTATAGATGCTCTATGGTATTTTTATAGCCTTAAATTGTAAAACATATAAAGTAGCTAGACGTCAGGGGAACAGGCCACTGCATCTGATTGGGAATTACTAACATTTTCACATTATTTATCCCAGACAGAAACATGGGGGCTTCGAATTAAAACACAAAGCTCGGAATGTCTTTGGTTCACCTCTTTTAAAAAACCCTTTTTCGGGGGCAAGGGAGAAGTGTAAATTCCAAGAGTTTTGGCATTAGCTCTGACAATTCTGAATAAGTGATTCACTGTGACAGAGAACGCTCTAAACATATTCCAATTTTATTTTCTTCTTCCTTCTTAAAATTGGCCAGTTCTTTGTAACATCTAAAAATCATCTACAGAATGAAAATTTTACAAGCTGGCTTAAGTTAGCTAAGTTACTACAGTCTCAAAATATTTAAAGGTATCAAGCTCAACCAAAATATACCTCTGCAGCATCTGATGCTAATATCTAAACTGTCACTAATGCCTTAATGGGGGTGATAAGTTAATATCACCAAATTACTGCAGAAGATGAAGGTGAGGAAAAAATAGCTCACTGAGGGTATTTTATGTAACCCTAACTAAGGTTTGTTTCTACTTTCTTTAGCTGTTTAGAGGGTTAAAAAGATTTGGAGTGGAAAGAATGGAAAAAGGTACATAGAGTTGGAGTGAACAAAAGCAAAAGTAAGGTATAAGGAGGATTTTTAAATGACAGAACTAGAATAGGCACTATATAATATTCATTTCAACAATCTGGCATTTAAAATGAGATTTAAGATGTTTATTACTTTACTGCTAATAGCCTGAATGGACAGTGGGTCTTAAAGTTATTTAATCTTACCCTAAAAGACAAAAAAACCAAAGTTACAGTCATTACAAGCATGCAAAGGATGTATTTAAACACCTCTTATCACACTATGGAAGTCCCTCCTTAAAATTACTAAATAACCTGAGCAAAAAAAGGGGGGAAATTCAGTTGAGCAAATACTTCTGGAATTAATTATCACCATAAAATGTAGGCTTGTTTTTTGTTTTTTCCCCCCTCCATTTCAAAATTCTCTAAGGAGAGAAACTAGGTAGTTACATACCTATAGAAGGAGATTTGAAAGGGTATTTATCAGGAAGATCCACTCTAACTTTCCATACTCCGCCTTCATACGGTGCTGAAATAAAAGCAAAAATGTTAAAACATTAGAATTGTCTCCAAATTAGAAAACAGAATCTGACTATAAGTTAAACATTAAATTCTAATCTCTTTTGAGAATCTTGCAAATTAATTCCTTCAAGAGTCAGGGAACTCTTATAACTAGTAGGTACTCTATGTTCAAATGTAATACTTTCCTTTAAAAAAAAATCTAGAATTAGCATAGATTCATTTTCTCTCTCAAATGTACCTGTTTCTTTACCTGATTTTTACCTAATTCTTCAAACACTGTTCAATTATTTGGTAAGTAATAGCTTACTATCTCAGTCTATCCTGTGCCCGAACCACCCCTCCCCCCAAACAACAAAAAACATTTCCACAAAACCCAGAATTCACAATTTATGTTTAATACTGTCTCACGGGGCTTCCCTAGTGGCTCAGATGGTAAAGAATCCACCTGCAATGCAGGAGACCCAGGTTTGATCCCTGGGTTGGGAAGATCCCTGTAGAAGGGAATGGCTACCCACTCCAGCATTCTTCTCTAGAGAATTCTAAGGACAGAGGAGCCTGGCAGGTTACAGTCCATAGGGTCGCAAAGAGTTGGACATGGCTAAGTGACTAATACTAAGTCACACTAACACAGAGAAAAGAGAAAAAGCATATAGAATATTTATCCTAACAGCAAGATTTCCTTACTGCTTTTAGAATTCAATTAAATTTACTTTTCAAGAACTATACATATCACCATCTATCTTGATATTCACACTGTCTATTAAGGAATATAAGTAAAATAGAAAAACACATACCAACACATATACTTACTTCCTTGTGGTCCATAAAACTTCACTACAAATTCATTGAGTCCTCCTAGGATAGTGACCTCATGCTTACTCTCAATACTAAGGTGGAAGGTAAAGGAAACTATACTGGCTTTATTACCCAGAACTAAAGATGGCGCCCCCAAGACATGCCAATCAAAGTGCTACCAACACCTTACAAGAAACCAATAAACTGTGATAATAATTCTGGTAGTTTAAAAGGCAATATATACTCCTGTGAAAAGAGTATGAATGAGCTTTAGATTCAGAGAGATTGGTGTTCAAATCCCAGGACTGTCATTTGGTGGGTTTGAGCCTAGACAAAAAAAATGTAAACGCACTCCTCAAGCCTTTTGTTTTTGGCCAATCAGGAAAACACCGTTTTACAGACCTCTGTGAAGAATAAATGGGTTAAGTATGTAATATGTGTAAGACTGCATTGTGTATGTAAGTAAATGAAAAACGAACTTAATTTTAGCTTTTCTCCCCTCTGTTTTCTCTCCACCCAGCCTCTCCCCAATGATCCTTTAACATAAATCCAGTGTTCCCTTTAGTCAAATTCAAGCATTCAGGAAAAATGCTGATTTTCCTGAACTGGAAATGCGCACCTAAAATTACAGATTTTCTAAGGAAGTCCTGATAATTTTCTCCCTGGCTTAGAGAATAATTGAAATGACTAGTGATATAACTGTGCTATAAGTAGCACTGCCAAATGCAAAAAAACAGCAACTGTGTGTGTAGTATTTATTTTCAGCTACTCTTTTCCTCACTCACAAACCTCTATCCTCCTTACACTGGCCTCTAGTTTTTTTATGTGTTCAGGGGCTCGAATCACAGAGCACTGGCACTTCTGTGTTCTCTTCCTCATCAATTTTATGTGTCCTGGGACTCATTCCTTTAAGGTACTAAGATTCAATTACAGAAACCAAAACAACCCATTTCTAGATGATAGGGCTTCTGGTCTAATTTCTGTTTTGTCTGTGCTTTGTGGTCTAACCCAATAATGACTTTAGTGATAAAATTTTTAGGTGGTGGGGGTTCTGGGGAACTCTCAAATCCCACTGGAACATTAAAAAAAAAACAAAAAAAAACCCCACCACAACAAGATATGACAGACCGGACTCTTCTTTCTCAATCAGAAGTACAAATTACATTTTAATTATGTGTACTATTATACAAAAAAAAAAATGCCAAATAAATTTTAAGTAACCTCTTAAATAGAGAAAAATGTTATTTTTTAAGGCTTGAAATTTGACTCTCCAAATCCTCTGTCCTATAGGTCACAGAACAGAGGTCAGGTGTATTTTTGGCAAAGTCCTTGCTTAAGAGCAACTAGAGATATTAAGTAAGATAATGTAGTCTATTTGATCTCATTCTTTTCTAAACAAAAACTAACTACTTTTAATAACATGCACACTGAAAGAATTCAAATAGCAACCACATTGGAAAATTGGCTTCATTTCTCATGGTCAGATGACACATGAATGCAAGTTTTGGTGTACTAACTTCTTCCTGGCCAGTCACTCTGACATCCCCCTACAAATATTCCAAAGCTAATGCTGATGTAGTAAGTTAAAGTGCTTGTTTTAAAACAAAAACAGCCAAAACAGCTACCTTGCATTAGTGAAAGAAAAAGTCAAATCTAGTTACAGTAAACAAAATTAAATACAAACAATTAAGTTCTCAAAGAAAACAAACAAAAAAATTTTGGAGATAAAAAGGCTTAAGAATGACACCAAAGGCAGAAACCACAGAGGGAAAAATTAGCAGATGCACGCACACATACACATTTAAAACTTCTTTATAATAAAAAACAAAGGACAAAGCACAAACTAGGTAGAAAAGGCAAGAACAGCCAAGTTAAGAAAACTGAAATTAAGCTTTAAAAAGCCCAACTCATTGAAGTAGTTTAAAAATGAGATATTTTCCATTATTAATTGATAGAGATGAAAGAGCTAGATAAAACCCAGTGTTCAGTGGAGTATAAATTAGCATTCCTGAGAACAAATTTAAGCATTATACTCTAAAACTTAAAATGAATTTATTCTTTCACTCAGATTTCACATCTTTGAAGTTATATTTAAAAAAACAAAACCCAACACTGCTGGCAGGAGTGTGATACAGTTTGAACCACTTGAAAACTGTTGGCATGGTAAGCTGCACACACATATGCCCTGTATCCATCAGCACCACTGCTAGTAGACAGGAAGAGCTATGTTCACCAAAATACACGTTTGAGAATGTTCATATAAGGCCTCCCTGGTGGCTTAGTCAAAGGTAAAGAATCCGCCTGTCAACGCAGGAGACAGAGGTTCGATCTCTGGTCCAGGAAGATCCCACATGCCACTGGGCAACTAAGCCCATGCACCAAGATTGTCGAGCCTGTGAAAACTACCGAAGCCCAGCTGTCCTAGAGCCTGTGCTCAGCAACAATGAGAAGCCCTTGCACTGCAATGAGAGAGTAGTCCCCACCTGCCACAACTGGAGAAAAGCCCGTGAGGCGATAAATAACCCAGCCCAGTCAATAAATTAAAAACAATTTAAAAAAGAATGTTCACATAGCACTATTTGTAATATCCAAAAGTTAGGTCACAACCCAAAAGTTCATCAACAATAAAAAGGATAAATTATGGTACAGCTGGGCTTCTTTGGTGGCTCAGTGAGAGAGAATCTGCCTGCTAATGAAGGAGACGTGGGTTCGATCTCTGGGTCAGGAGTATCCCCTGGAGAAGGAAATCGCAACCCATTCCAGCATTCTTGCTTGGGAAAACCCCAGGGACAGAGGACCCTGGTGGCCTACAGTCCGTGGGGTCACAAAGGAATCAGACACGACTTAGCGACTAAACAACAACAGTGGTACAGTCACCCAACAGAATATCACATAGCAATAAAAATGAACCTGGAACTTCCCTGGTGGTCCGGTGGCTAAGACTCTATACTTCCAACGTAGGGGGTGAGGGTTTGATCCCTGCTGGGGGAACTAAGATCCCACATGCCCTACAGTATAGTGAGAAAAACAAACAAACAAAAACAGTAACGACCACTACAAGTAAATGGATGAACTCTCACAGACATTACAGTTGAGTAAAGGAAGCCAGAGCACATACAGTATGATTCCATTTACACATAGTTCAAACAGGCTAAATGAATCAAGATGCTAGAAATTAGGACAGCTACCCCCTAGTGGGGACTGTGGTCATTGTAAAGCGGTTTGAGGGGGACTTCTAGAGTGCGGATTACACATTTACAGTTCCATTTACCAGTGAGCTACAAAAATGATTTGTGCACTTTCTGTGTATCTATTTAATTAAAAAGTTTACTAAAAGTAAGACTATCTGATGCATGTACAATATTTTTTACCTTAAATTTTTAAAATGAAAATAATTTGAGTATTTTTTTGTCTTGAATTTCTCCTTTGGCCATGCCACGTGGCTTGTGGGATCTCAGTTCCCCAACTAGGGATCGAACCCAGGCCTTCAGCAGTGAAAGCACAGAGTTCTAACCACTGGACTGACTGGACTGCCAGGGAAGTCCATAATTTAGGTATTTATCAATAGGAAACTGGTTGAAAGAATTATAAGCCATTTATACAAGAGGCTGTTATTAGTGTCTATTAGTGTATACTAGTGCCTTTTCACCATCCAGAGCTCCTCTAATATATGTTTCAGTTTAATTGGGAGGTATCCAGAAGTAGTCAAAATGAATATATTATAGTGCCACATAGATATCTCAGATATTAAACTAAAAAAACTGCAAGGATAATAATGGAATAAGGTAGAGGATTAAATGAGTTTAACAAAAGAAGTCAAACTAATTTTACAATATAAAAATCCATAGAAGCAGCATTCCCTACCAGACCTAATTTGCTATGAATGACATTGATCTATAGCAATTAGTTAATTAATCATTTAAAAGTGTAAGTTATCTACATGAATGTCCCCTCTAGAAAACTGAAGATATCTTTTCTATCCTTTAGGTGGATGCAGTAAATGTGAGTTTCTTCCATTTTGTGATCTGTCTGGGATTAGTCCATGCTTTTAACTATTTTCCAAAGAAGAGTCTCCTTTCGAAAACGTCATGTTAAAATGAGATTAGAAATTGATGCTCCAAATTTCCTCTTTCCCAGGATCCCTGGTAGAACCCCCATTCCAGATATACTGTGTCTGTCTTTAATTCCATTTTATACTGCAAATTAAAGAGTTCTTATAGTCCATTTCATATGAAAAGCTAAAAGTAAACTGAAAGAAATCTTTAAACACTTCTACAAAGTTGGTAAAATGAAGAAGCCGTGCTAAATTTATGCTGCCTTGCAATGGTACAGACACTAAATTAGATGGGGAAAAAAAAAGAATTTTTAAGTTTAGTTGAAAGAAAAACACTGTGTTAAAAATAAGTCATTCCATCACCATGAATGAATGACTTGCCCACAAAAACTGTAAAATTACCTGACTACTGTTACCATGTGTATTTACAGTACAGGCCATGAGTTTCTTTCTGCTCTCTGCTGTAAAGTCAAGGGCGAGGAAGGCAAATGAGAAGGCAGGTTACAATGACAAAAATAATGATCTATTTTGGATATGTGCTGGTCAGACTAGTAGCCTGGCGGGAACTCACTAGAAGGTTCCTTCATTACTGTCTCACTTTCAAAGTCTGAAAATGTAAGACACCCTTCAGATACTGTTCTGGTAAAAAAATATGTTAAATCCATAAAACCTGCATTTTACTCACCTCTAAGTTATTTGTAAAATATTGCTTTTTACTTAGTGTTTCACTATTAAGGAATATCAGCATTTTCAGTAGAATAATGATCAACATTCCCAGGAACCCAAGTTCACTTCACTTTTAAAATGCCAGCCACCCACCACTTTATTTTCCCTGAATGGCATTATGATTACACAATCTAATATTTAAAGGTTAATGTCAAACTGTCAAGAGACAACTGACATTCTTGGCAAAACGTGTCTATTGGGATTTTAGAAATGATTTTTATGTAGTTCTGGGATTTTCCAGAAAGTGAGCCAAGGGCATTCAGACAGCATTGTTTCCTAAATTTGCTGATAATGAGTTATTAGGATAAAAGATGGTGACCTCCCTGAGCTGTGTCTATGGCACTAAGTGACCAGGATAAAGAATGGGCTTCTTCTGTGAAGAAGGTAAAAGCTATTTGCATGGCTTTCTATCTACATGTTCAGATCAGTCTGCTTCCAACTCTCCTTGAGATTAACTACATTAAAGTTGAAGAAACTAAGCAGCTTTCTCTATCTAGCTTTCTTGATAAAAATATGGTATGTCTACTAATCAAGTAATGTTAAAAAATAACAAAGATAATACTTTGGGGGTTATGTTTACAAAGAATCCTTCTCCTTTAGAGATATAAATTGAAATATTAATTAAAATGTATGTGTAGGATTTACTTCAAAATAACTCATTTAGGAGAGAGAGGTACAGAAGAAAGGACACTGACCTTGAGTCAACAATTACTGAATCTGATGATGAGTACATGGGGGTTCATTATACGTTCTCTCTCATTTGAAATTTTGTTATAAGTTCTGAAAAGGTAATGTAGTCAGTTATCAGAACTTTAGTATTTAACAAGCATGACAATTTAGAAGAACTTAGCTACTGTAGCTCTCTTAAGAGCTTACAAAATAATCCAACATTTTCCTGAGGTCCAATATTTAGTTTGAGGAAGAAAAAAATTAGCAAATGATCAGGTCTTCCCTGGTAGTCCAGTGGTTTGGTTTCCACACTTCCACTGCAGGGAGCACAGGCTGGATCCCTGGTCCAGGAACTAAGATCCTGAGTGCCATGTGGTGTGGCCCAAAAACAAAAAAATTTAGCAAGTGATCTAGTACTTAAGAAAACAAAGACTTCATATTGAAAGAGAAGAATACTGTGTCAAGATAGTCAAATTCAAGAATAATCAAATTTAAGTGAATTCAAAAGGATGTCTAAGAAAAATCTAACCACAATGAAGGAAGATGAGCATGGCTTTTGCATATTCATGACAAACAGCCTTGGGGCAAAATAATAATTACAGACATGGCTTTGCTTAAATTATAAGAAAAAAACTGGTCATGTGTAATATCAAAAAGGCTCCTTGTTGAGATCAAAGTTTAAATTTTTTTAAAAAGTTTTTAAATGTTTGTGTTCTTTGTATTACGAGGAAGGGAGACTTCTATTCAAAGGAGAAATAATAAAAACAGCAGAAATAAAAGCTACTGAGAAAATAAGCATAGGGCAAAAAAGATGAAAGGTAGTAAGAGGGAAATATACACACACAACGTGTAATACAATGTGTAATACAATGTCAAGAGGAATCACCAGAACAATATATTTGTGCCTTATCTCTTAAGCTCAGCAGTTTTACTCCTTGTATTTTCCACCCCCCATGAAATATTTATGCTTTCTACATGACTTAACAGAAATCTATAAGCTGGGCTATGGAGAGTATAATGTTAACATCTATTAAATTCACAAAGATCACAGGCTTTAATTTCTACTGAAATGTTATGCTACACATGTCCCACACACACACTACAAGGCAAACAAAAACCACTCTGAAACTAACCTGCCTTCAAGAAGCTTAAATTTTAGCAAAAGAACATAAGATCTGTGTAAGTAAACGCAAAAAAAGTTTGCATAAAGTATATTAGAGTTTAGAGTAGAAAGAGTACAGCGAGGTAGAGACAGAGATGGTTTGCTATGGAAAGGCAGGACTGCTGCTATACAGTACTACAAAATACAATGATGCCCTTTAAGAAATATACTTCTTCCCTGAAATAGAAATTTCCCATACTCTTAGCTGAAGAGATTGGCAGGTTCTTTTCCTAGTTTGTCTTCCTTCTTTAGCCACATTTGAGAGCTGTCACTGGGCTACCATTCCTTAAAATGGATCTATGGTAGGTTATAAAAATCAGATAACCAAAGTTCATGAAATTTTATTTTTTAAAAAAGGGTAAGTAATTCTAAGTAAGACATTCTCCAACTCATAATTTTTAGCTGTACGTTTTCAGGTTTAAAGCAAGCCAGACAACTCTGGAGGGAAGTGTGTGCTCAGTTGTGTCTGACCTTTACAACCCCACGGACTGGAGCCCACCAGGCTCCTGAGCCCACGGGATGTTACAGGCAAGAACAGTAGAGTGGGTTGCCATTCCCTTCTCCAGGAGATCTTCTCAATTAATTCAGGGCCTGAACCCACATCTCTTGTGTCTCCCGCACTGACCGGCGGTTTCTTTATCACTAGTGCCAGCTGGGAAGCCTGACGCGTGGTACCGGCGGGGACATGGCTTACTTTACAATAGTCTCTTCCGGGAATTCCCGGGCAGCCCAGTGGTTAGGTCTGTGTTTCGTGTGCAGGGGGCACAGGTTTGATTCCTGGTTGGGGAACTAAGATCCTACAAGGCACACGGTGCAGCCAAAATTAAAAAAAATAAATAAATAAAACACCTTCTTCAAAATAAATATGTATTGTCTGGAAGTAAGTAAAGCAAAAAATTTGGCAACTTACTATGATATACTGAACACTGAAAGACTCGTTATCTAAATGGCAAAAAGCAGCATGCATGATTTCTTAAATTTAACAAAGATAGTCCAAAAATTAAGTTAAAAACCAAGCATGTTCCTTACCACCCAGCAGTCTATAAATTACACTATCCTTTGCAGTTTTTCTGTGTGTGGGTATTTTTTTCTTCTCAAGTTTATGCTTTTACTTAAAGCTTCCATGTCAGATACCAAAGCAAACACTGGCAAGACCTAAGTAAATGTTATTTTTTTTAATGGGAAAATCATTATAACTTAGCTCTTCCCTAGAAGCATTATTCTGCTACGAGGTTCCCAAATAATAAAGGAAAAAACTCAAAAGAAAAATTAAGAGTCATATGTTATGGAAAATAATTTTTTTCAGGTGGGTTTTAGAAAAAGGAAGTGTATCAGAAAGACACATAAGAAATCTAAGCCCCACTTCAACTCCACAAAATTTTTTATACAGCAGATTTACAAAGTCACATAGTCAGAGATGACCCAGATGCAGAAGTGAGAGAAAGCAAAGGGAAATATGGAAAAACAATGATGCCATCTTGAGACCAAGAAAATGTAGTCAAAACAGAAGATTTACATTTTCTAAAAAGCTTGAAAAACTAGAAATTTTTCTAAAAAGTTCAAATTCAGGTTAACCACCTAAAATATTTAGAAGGCTACTGATAAAATTGCAACAGCACTTTAATATACAAATTTTGATGCTTTGCCATTTTATGGCAACATTTTTCATTAACTAAAAATGTATAAATCCATGCATACAAATTGATAATGTACTACCTAATAGTATATTACTCTTAAATAACTCACAAAATTTTTCATAGTTTGGTTTGTTACAGCTTGATTCACAGCATGTTAAAAATAAATCACTGTCCTAGTGTGATAATGTCATTACAGTTATTTAAGAAAATATTCGTATTTTTAAGAGGGCCTACTGATAGATGCAGGTAACAGTGTCTGGGATTTGCCCTAAGATATCTCAGAAAGAAGAGAAACAGATGTGGGAGAAAATACTGATAATTAACAAAATTTCAATTTGGGTAATGGGCATTCATTAAACCTTTAGTTTTGTGTACACTTGAACATCTTAATGAAATTATTTTTCTTTAATATCCAACACTTATCTTTTTTTTTTAATCAGAAGACTATATATATATATTTACATTCTACTTCTGTGGAAAGGGGTACTCTACTCCTACTACTGTCAAAGAACTAAATCAGCAGGTCAAATGTCCAATTTAAATCCGCAAACTTGGAATACACCTTTGAACTGCAGAGAAGAAAATAAAAGACTGGCAAGATTCTCAAGTCACAGAACATTCCTGAGATATCAAGTCCATAATGAAAATCAAAACCAATGATCTAGAGAAATTGTTAAAAAAAAAAAAAAAAGAACAACAACTGGGAAAAATTTTAGAGATAGGACACATAGAAAGATTGCTATTGTTGTAGTTTAGTCACTAAGTTGTATCTGAATCTTTGACCCCATGGACTGTAGCCCGGCAGGCTCCTCTGTCCATGGGATTTCCCAGCCAAGAATACTGGAGTGGGTTGCCATTTCCTTCCCCAGGGTATCTTCCTGACCCAAGGATTGAACCCGCATCTTCTGCTTGGCAGGCACTGAAAGACACCAGTACTTAATTACAATCTCCAGTTCTCCTGTCCTCAGTATGGAGGTCCATGAAACCATGCTCCACATGCCACAGAAGGAAACAGAAAGAACCCTGTCATTGCAAAGGCATACTACCTAATCACAGCAGGCTGGAAAAGAAACACTTGAATCACAGCCTTACAGATGACAACCGTACCTGAACACTTTAGATTCACAGGCAACATGTAATTTCCCCAGATGATAAAGAAACATGAGTGGTCATCTGCAAAATCTTAATGGAAACATCTATTTAAAACACATTCCACTTTCTCTTCTGGGCTGTATGCTACTTCACCAAGCCATCCACAGTGCAGGGCAATGTACATCATGAAGCAACTTCTCAGTAAGAAGCTAATATGGATTTATGGAATATCTATGCAGTATATTTGTATTCATATTTCCAGCATTCTTCTCTTCTCAGAAAATCCTTGAGAACCTACTTCCTCTGTTGGTTTTAAATGTAGCAGAGCAGTTTTTACCCTAACACCTGACATATAGACTACAATGCCAATCAATGAAAATAGAATTAAGTTATGTGTTTGATAATCCCTACCCACAGATACTCTAATCAAGGCATATGCATTCACAGTAAGCAGCAACATTTTAAAGGAAATATTTTCTCTGCACTCTCCAAGTGACATATAGAATATTACAACTGCAAAGTGATGTGCAACAATTAATACTGAGCAGTGGTACCCATTCAGGAGATGAAGATTACAGACAAGTGAAAAACAGTGGATCACAGAAATGAGGAGATCTTAGGTATCAATGTACAGTCAGTCATCCTCTTAAAAAAAAAAGAAAAAAGAACAGTCAACACATCTTGAGGTCATGGAGCTACAGATGGAAAGACCTAGATGTGCAACCCAGGCCATGGCTCTTCTTCCTTCTCTCTCGGCACTGGCTAATTACAAGCTTGTGTCTCTGGAGACCAGTTTTTCCCCCATCATAATTTTATGACTTCAATAATCTCAAGGAAAATTTCTTAAAGCAAGCTCTTTAAAACAAATGCCTGTAAACCCAGACGAAAGAGGGGAAGATCACAACTGGCTTGCTCTTACAAATCACTGCTCCAGAGCCTGGTCTCAGAGCCTCCTCACCCCATGGTTCTTTCCCAGAACATGAAGGACCAACGCCTGCCATTCACTTTACTTCTCCCACGTTCACTGGGCAAAGCAGGTGTCAAGTGTTAACAACAACCTTGACTTCATAAAAACTATAAGTTGGAAGTGAGCAGCACAGACTCAGGCTTTTTAAAGCAATATTTGTACAAAGGAATCAGTAACACGTTCAAGATCACTGTCAAGATTTTACACTGAAAAAGGCAGAACTACAGATAAATACACTGGATAGGATGCTAAATTAAAGTTCAATCCACCATGTAGAGAACTCTGCATTCCAAAGCAAATGACTGTGCCTTCATTCAGTTGAGCCCAGTCTCCACTGCCCATTTGGAAGACTTATGAGAGGTAAGAGCTCTGTTGGAAATTTAATAAAGGCTTAGATAAAGTGTGGGGAAGAAAAGGATTAAAAAGTAATCTAAAGTAATATAGAAAATAGCATTGTCTTCTCGACTGAAATTCTGCTTAAAAACTATAGTATATAAAAGGGTATTGAGTAGGCAAATGTCCTATTTGATAAGATCAAGTAGCTATTACAAGTTGCCTTCATTTATTACCTTTATACATAATTAGAATGAAAAAAACTGGGATAAAAAATTTCAACAGAAACTGGAATGCTGCTTTAAAAAAAAGTCCATACTGAAAATAAGCAAAAGAAACTTTAAAATGGTGGAAATGGTGGGGTGGCGGGGGGGAGCCGCTTTTAGAGAAACATCCTACCATAAGAAAATAACCCCAATATGACTGAACAGTAGAAAACCCTGGAAAGTCAAGAGATGTGAGGTGAAAGTGAACTGTAAGCTAGGTATGCAATGTGATACAACAAGGGAGGTTGCAGCTATTTAAAGCACCATACAAGTAACAGGTGACAGAGCTGAGAAAGGAAGCTTTCTTGCCGTGCTAGTGAGCTTGCTAGCTTGAGACCAACAGAAATGATTAGTGCATAGTAAGAAATGGGTTGTTGTGTACAATGAAGAGACATGGGAATGATAAGTGAGTGATATGGAAGCTAGCTTAATAATAATTTAAACAGAAGTTTGAGATTTAAATGTATACAAACAGTAAAGAGAATAAAGGCTATATTGCTATGAGTCATTGCTAGGAAATTAAAAAGTCAAGGTTCTCATAAGGATTACTTCCTGGATAATTAAACAATGTGGAAAAAAACCAAGTTATTTAGCAAAACAAGAAAAAATAAACCCAGACATACACAACAGTGGGTGTATATATAGTAAGAAAATCTGGCACTGAAAAGGTGACAAAACTATTAGGTTTCCCTCTCCTGTGTTTATACCACGGGGACAAGTAGGATTGATAGGCTCAGGTGCCACTAAGTGAGACGGTTTTCTGGTCCCACAATCACAGGGCAGAGTGCAGTTCTGAGAACACCTTATAGTACCACTAAATAATCTCTTGCGGTAAAGCACTGAGTTTTAGGCTTTTAAAAATTTGTCTTTTAACATGTGACTGGGGCATAAAGCAGCGTCCCCATTCGCCTCTCTAATGCCACTGCCCAGATATCACTACTGTTTATATTAATGCTTATATATACACACACTATCATCATCATGTACACCCAGACACACAGGTGTAAACTCTTCTATAAACACCTTTCTTTGGGTTATACACAGAGAACATCTTTATTAGTACATATAGACCTAAGCTCCCTTAAAAAAATGCCTGTGAAATACCCCTGTACTATACATTAAATAACTGAGCATCCATTAGTGAAGAGTAGGTTGTTGATGGTATTTTGCTATTATAATGTTATAATGAACATCTCAATACATGAATCTTGCTGTACTTTTGCTGGTGCCTAAATGTCCTTCAAAAAAGGTTGCGTACAATCACTTTATAACACCGTCATATGAGCCAACCTGTTTTCCTGATACTCTCACCAGAATTGGCACTCAAGCTTTTAAAGTGAAACAAAGTTAATCTTTAAAAACTACCCCAATTGCATCTGAGCTTAAATTGGCCAGTGCTCTTTCTCACTAATTCAAGTGTGGCCCTGGCTGCGTCACCCAGAGGAAAAGGATCCAGCGTGTTGGACAAAAAAACGGAAAACAAGGCAAGTTTGGTCTGAATGGCATCACTCAGTTAAATGAATACTTATTTCTCTAAATACTTAAATCATTTATACTTTTACTTATCCCCTCAAGTAGAATGTAAAGTTAACTTCTTATTTCTTGGGTGCTTCTGATATTTTAAATAGCTCCACTTAGACCAAACTACTTTTGCTGTTACAGCATACAAAATAATGAATTCTCACAAAAGAATTACAGAACTGAATCCCTCAACAACAGATATTCAACATTTAAAGAACTATGTTAGTCTCCAACTTACTAAAAGACACAGTTTACCCCTGACTACAAAAAACAAAAGATCTCGTAATAATGAGCATATAAATATTATTCACTGCTAAGCCAAATATCAATAACCTCAGATATGCAGATGAAACCACCCCAATGGCATAAAGTGAAGAAGAACTAAAGAGCCTCTTGATGAAAGTGAAACAGGAGAGTGAAAAAGTTGGCTTAAAGCTCAACATTCAGAAAACTAAGATCGTGGCATCCGGTTCCATCACTTCATGGCAAATGGATGGGGAAAGAGTGGAAACAGTGGCTGACTTTATTTTTTTGGGCTCCAAAATCACTGCAGACGGTGATTGCAGCCATGAAATTAAAAGACACTTACTCCTTGGAAGGAAAGTTATGACCAACCTAGATAGCATATTAAAAAGTAGAGACATTACTTTGTCAACAAAGGTCCATCTAGTCAAGGCTATGGTTTTTCCAGTAGTCATGTATGGATGTGAGAGTTGGACTATAAAGAAAGCTAAACGCAAAAGAATTGATGGTTTTGAACTGTGGTGTTGGAGAAGACTCTTGAGAGGCCCTTGGACTGCAAGGAGATCCAACCAGTCCATCCTAAAGGAGATCAGTCCTGGGTGTTCATTGGAAGGACTAACGTTGAAGCTGAAACTCCAATACTTTGGCCACCAGATGGGAAGAGTTGACTCATTTGAAAAGACCCTGATGCTGGGAAAGATTGAGGGCGGGAAGAGAAGCGGACGACAGAGGATGAGATGGTTGGATGGCATCACTGACTCAATGGACATGGGTTTGGGTGGACTCCGGGAGCTGGTGATGGACAGGGAGGCCTGGCGTGCTGCAGTTCATGAGGTCGCAAAGAGTCAGACACGACTGAGCAACTGAAATGAACTGAAGCCACACAGTACTATAAGATTTTTTCTTTTCAGGATTTCTTTTCCCCAAAGAAATAATCACCACCCTAAAAAAACTAAGCAAACAAGAAATAAATGTATCTATCATTATTTGTCCTTCAACTCTGACAGGCTGTCTCTTGATGATTAAACCCATCAAGATGAGTATCTGAGTATCTGCATTTGAATGTTTTCCCTCAAAAATTTACCTTCCCCACACTTTGGGCTTGATCAGGTAGTATGTGTTCCCCAAGTATATGCTGGCTAGACAGCCAAGGAAGGTGACTCATGAATATCCCAGCTGACAGAAAGGAAGCAGCCCAGGGATCAATACCTGACTATACTCTGCCGAGTGTAATGAAGAATTTTTCTGTTAAAACCACTATGATTACTTTAACAGCAAGAGACAATATCCAGCGTCAGCATTATGCAGATAGTAAAATCCAGGGCTGACAGGACAGCAGAGAATTCCCACCAACCTCTGCCACTCAGTTTCACCACATCACTGGGTTGCAGAGTTCTGGTTCCCCAAAGGGAGAGGGCTCTTTTCCAGGAACAGAGATTTCACAATAATACTGTCTGGAATTCTAGTGGTTAGAGAGTGGGCTCATTAGTGTCAATCTCCAGATGCCATACGGGTCTTGGGCAGGTCACTTAACCTCTTTGTGCCTTCATTTGCCTCAAGGCACAAAGAAAGCAACAGCAAATATATTGTAGGATTAAGGTTAAGGCTCAGTATTTGCTATTATCATTAAAACTTCCAAGACAGTGACCTCAGATTTAACAAGGTACATCTATTCATCTAATCTACCTTAGCTACTAACCTACAAAGCTGAAATTACAGCTCTTCAATCTTGAGAAGAGTTAAGCACATAATGACTTTTTACCTTTAATATGCCTACGTCCTTAATAATATTGATGTTAGCAACTGTTAATGAGGGGATTATTAACCTATAATTTGTTCCAAAGATAGCATTCAGCCCAATTTCTATGCCGATGCAGCCCCTCCCCAATTTAAGAAATTGCTAATTCCCCTTTAGTCACAAATATTAACAGCTAGCCCTTCAACACTTACAATGCCCTGAGCACCATTCTAAGCCTTTCATACTAACTTACAACCCTCACAACAGCCCAGGGAGACAAGTTGTTATTACAAAAAGACACGCTAAGTAACCCTCTCAGGCTCACACAGCCAGCAAGTTGTAGAGCTGGGGTTGAAACCCTGGCAGCCTAGTTCAAGTCTGTGCTCTTAGCCACTCAACACTGTCTATATAGATCAGAGCTTTTGGAGAAGGGTGTAGCGTGCTCGGTCTTGTCTTGATTTAGGAAGATTAACTCCGGCGAGGCTGCAGAAATGTCTGGGGGCCAGTGATGGGAAGGCCAGCTGGGATCTGATCAGCAAAAACAGGGAGGAGCTGACAGGGAACAGGAGGATAGAGAGGAAGCCACGTTTCAAAGAGATTTCTAAGAGCTGAATGAACTTTATGACAAATTATACGTGAGGGGAGAGAGGACTTGGTGCTGAAATAGTAGGTGGACCAGCAGAAAATACGATAGTAAGACTAAGTGAAAAATTCTCAATGATACAGAAGGCTAAACTGTCTATATTATAGGTTCCCTAGGGAGATAAATTTAGGCATAAAAAGGAACTTCCTATGAGTGTTTGGCCAACTGTAAGCTATTTTTCACACATGAGACTGAAATTCTCAGTTCTCTTTCAATCATTATTTGTGAAAATTAACTTTCCAGGAAAGAATACACAAAAAGAACATCTAGAATCACAAGTTCTAACAAATAATGATGAATCCAGTTGCAAACAAATCTTAACCTGTGTGAATCACCATATCAACAGTTGTCTTATTTTACTCATCCAAACCCATAATATAACTGACACACTCATGCCCTATTCTGCCTGCCTTTCTAGCTATGCTGGTCTTTCATTTCCCTGCAATACAAGCTCTTGCCCTTCTCAGCGCCTCTGCAATGGCTACTTCTGGCTAGCCTTGACTTCCCTGTTTCTACAGATAGCTTGCTTCTTCTTATCCTTTATGTTGTGTCTTAAATGCCACTTCCTCACTGACCTTTCTCATCACTTGGAGTATATACCACAACAGACCCCCAACTATTCTTTACTTCAGCCTAAGGTCTGTTTCCTTCTAGGTCTTACTAAAGTACTATTTTGTCTAATCTCATTCTCCCTAACCTCCAGAAAATGTAAGTTCCAAGATGGCAGGGAACCTAGTATCTGACTTATTCTTTGTCTGGAGTATGGTGGGTGCTCAACAAACACTGGTTAAAGTAAATAAAGTGAGTGCCAGGCACCATGGCTGCAGAGTGGGATCTGCTCTCAGAGAGCTCAAGTTCGTGTGGGGAAACAGACAGACAACCAACTACCAAGTAGTGAAATAAGTGAGTGTGATGGTAAGGGTTACCCAGAGGTACTACGGAGGAGTACAGAGGATGCTCAAAATTCAGAAGGGTGGGGAATGGAGAGGGTGTTTTCAGGAGGTAATGATGCCAGCTGAACCCAAGGGGAGATGAGCCTTTTGTTCTTGGCAGCTACAATGAAGTTTTCTCTAAACATAAGAAATAAGAAGGCCCTCAAAGTTCAACTCAAGATCAACACATAATGGCTAACAAGAGGGAGGCACAAGCCATCTAAAACAGAAAGCCTGGTTTGCTGCATAACAAGATTCAAGCAGAGCCAGAAAGAATGTATTTATATATGTAGAGGTATATACAATACAAGGTATTCAGTGACTTCCCTGGGGGTCTGGTGGCTAAAACTCCCTGCTCCCAATGCAGGGAGCCCAGTTCAACCACTGGTCTAGGAACTAGATCTCACATGCTGCAACTAAGACCCAGCAAGACCAAATAAATATTTTTTTTTAAAAAAGAAAGAAAGAAGGCATTCAACAGCAAGGGTCTGCCCTCCAAGCACTGAAGAACAATGGAAAAGAGAAAGGCTGGCAGGGGCCACTGAAGTAACTGGGCAGCAGAGGAGGACCTTTTGCTCACGGATGAGTTTTTTGGTCACAAAGGATCTCCCTGTTTGTTATGAGACGGACGGTAGCATCATTCGATCATGACAAGCCATTAAATACTTGATTCACGGCATCGCTTTTGTTCTGACTCCTTCTCGGATAACGTTCTAATTATGGTATGGGCTTCTAGCTATGTCTAGCAGAGAATACACTGAAAATTATATACTAGCTTTCCAATTTCAGACTCACGAGTTTGGTTAGCCTGAGGCCAGGGAAATGGTTCTTCTCTTAGTTCACCCCCCAATTAAAGACTCTCCCAACAAAGCATGAGGTTAGCCTATCTTCAAATAGAGTCAAGGAAAAGGATTTAAGGAAAATGTTGAGGTGGATCTGACTGATAGGGAAGGTGAGGGAAGAGGGACATGCCAAGGATGAATCCAAGATTTTAGGCTTAGTTATCTTGGGATGGTTGATACCATTCAGCAAGAAAGCAACAGCAATGAGAGTGGGCATAAGACTTATAGACGATGTACCATTTAGGATATGTTGAATCTGTAGTCTCTGAAAGGTAGGTAACTGGAGATGTCCAGCAGGCATTTGGCTATCCAAGACTGGAACTCCAGAGACACGGAATTTTTAAAATTTGGAGACATTTGTATTTGAGCAATCATAGATGAAAGAACCCAAGAAAGGCATGCCAACTACCAAAAGATGAGGAATCTGAATACATCCATTATTTAAAGGATGGAAGAAAAGAAATCTGCAAGGTAGGCTGTGAAACAGAGAAAGGCACCTATAATTGTCCTAAATATTTGTTAGGTTATCTTTCAATGTCAGATTTCAACAAGCACATCTCCAATTTTTTTTTTTTTAACAGAAAAAGTAAAAGAAAAACAAATTGCTTATAGTAAAGTCGCTAAAAAAGACACAAAAGTTCTTTCAGAATACCATAATATGGCTTCCTGGAACAGGAAGGAAATCAATGAGATACACCCTACTGACTTCTTACTAGGACTTGAAAAAGTGAAATAAGGCTGGTTGAAAGGAACAAAGGCTTTTCTTTGGGGACCTACTTTAAATGTTTAAGTCTTGCCAAGAGTTCAAAGTCCATGATGCTAACCACCTTTGGATGAAGGTGTGAGGCAGAGATAAAAGGGCCAATGTGCATCTTAATGACTAACACTGGTTTTGAGAAACTTGACTGTCCATTCATACATTTTTTTTCACTCTGACAAATCAAACTTTCATCCCCGAAGAGAACTATAATATAGCACAGTACTATTCACCCCAACAGTGTCACTGAGTTGGTGACTGATTTTGAAGAGCCACTGAAAAGTTTACTGTCAACAGGAACAATTTATTAAGTCTTGTTTTTTTTTTTTAAAAGCAAAGCCATGTGCTAAAAATTGAGCTGTACAACATTTTCTACCCTATAGCAGTTAACAAGTTTACTAGACAAGACCAAATTACTCCATAAAAAACCTGAGATTTCAATATAGATTGCAAAGTTAAAAGGCCGAACAGCAGTACACTCAAGTCAAATGAGGGCGTAATTACTCAAGACCTGATTGTATATTAGAAAATAGGGTCTAAGCCAGATTTACAGAAAGGCAAGACAGTCAAGAAAAGAGGCAACGTGAAGTTCCAGCAGTGCTACAAGCAGAGTACAGATATAAGCAACGGGACGGACGCAGGAACTGTGCCAGGAATCAGCTGAACAGGTTTTGTTTGGTTCTGTTTTTTTTTTTAAATAAGAGATTCATGTAGTCGAGCTGTAATAAACAAGACCAGAGACGCCAACAAGCAGCTAGACAGCTGACCACAAGACCATGGAGTTTTGTCCTTTATCCTAGGGACAGTATATGGCCAGTGGTGGTTTTATGCACAGATGGGTGGTGGATGCAAAGCAAGATTTTTGGAAAAATCAATCTGGCAACCGCATGCAGAAGAGGTAGAAGGTAACAAGATCGCCGTGTGTTATACATTTGTCAAAACTCAACAAATCTACACTTGAAATTGCCAAATTTTACAGTATGTATTAATACATTATACATCTCCAAGGCTAATTTTTGGAAAGCAAAGGACAATCGCCAAGTCAGGAATGAGACAAGCATTAAAAGTACAGGCTGTAAAACTCCAAACGTTTAGTGACTGAGGTGAATTCAGCAGTGTGCTGAAGCCTGCTGATCACATGCATCTCTTCTCAAGTTCAGTGACCTCCCATCTGTAGTCTAAAATCAGGCATGGCGGAGTATTTATACCTCAAAAATCAGTAACTGCTACAAATAAGGGCTTTATCCCCCCATGGGTGGTTGTTCAGCATTCACCAGCACACCACTGTGTCAATTCTACACAAGGTCTCATATGAATATGGCACTAAATGAAGAGTCCCTCGACACTTTTGTCTAATTCAAAATAATGACATTGTTCTGAAGCACCATTTCTTAATCTTACCATCGACAGATGGTTACCAAAAAAGTATTAAGATTTTAAGAGCCTAACATTTATTTAGTTTCAAGAACTAAAGCACGCCTATGAGTAAGACAGAAACCTTTGTCTGCATCTCTCAATCAAGGTTTTATAGCTATTATGTGGCTGCCCTGGGACTAACACCAATTGATGATGATAATACACAAAAAATTCCAGCATTCACTCCAATATAGTAGAGGCTAATTGCATGGGCCTATTATTGGAATATGCTTTCCAAGTTCAAACTAGTTGCATTTCAATAGAGTTCAGAGGGTTTTCTGGGGAAACCCTACTGTGAAAAGATGAACTTTGTCTTAACAACTTTAGTTTCAAAAACTCTTCACTTATAGATGCCTATTTCACATCTCTGAAGCAAAATGGCTCATTTGTTATGTAGATTACTAAGCAGTCACTTAGGAATAAAGAGATTTTTTCTTTAGAGGCTCCAGCTAACTATTGGCATAGGCTCACATTCAAAACGAGCAAAGTGTACTCTAAATATGACAGCAAATAATTGTTTGAACCTTTCTGATTTAACTGCACAAAGTACAAACATGCACCCCCTTCCTATTTTCCAACCCACCTTCCAGGGGCCAACCTGGAGTTCCTCCCAAGAAAGGCTGCCTTTCTATACAGTCTCTAGTGAAAGTGAAAGTCGCTCAGTCGTGTCCGACTCTTTGCAACCCCATGGACTATACAGTCCATGATATTCTCCAGGCCAGAATACTGGAGTGGGTAGCCTTTCCCTTCTCCAGTGGATCTCCCCAACCCAGGGATCACACCCAGATCTCCTGCATTGCAGGAGGATTCTTTACCAGCGGAGCCACAAGGGAAGCCCAAGAATACTGGATGGGTAGCCTATCCCTTCTCCAGCGGATCTTCCCGACCCAGGAATCGACTGGGGTCTCCTGCATTGCAGGCAGATTCTTTAACAACTGAGCTATGAGGGAAGCCCCATAGAGCCCCTAGGTCACCTGCAAAGCTAAGCAGTCAGGGTCCACAAAGAGGTGGGGTACAACAAAGGGCAAAGGATGATGTTCACTATAGCAGGCAAGCCCTTAGCGAACAGACAAGTTTTGTTTCAAAAGTTCTTTAGTTCATTCCTTAAAACTCAGAATGTTACTTTCTCACAAATAAAAGCCAATTAAACTCATCTTTTATTTTCTTGGGCTCCAAAATCATTGCAGATGGTGACTGCAGCCATGAAATTAAAAGATTCTTGCTCTTTGGAAGAAAAGCTATGACCAACCTAGACAGCATATTAAAAAGCAGTGACATTACTTTGCCAACAAAGGTCCATCTAGTCAAAGCTATGGTTTTTCCAGTAGTCATGTACAGATGTGAGAGCTGGACTATAAAAAAAGCTGAGCACTGAAGAATTGATGCTTTTGAACTGTGGTGTTGGAGAAGACTATTGAGAGTCTCATTGACTGCAAGGAGATCCAACCAGTCCATCCTTAAGGAAACCAGTCCTGAATATTCATTGAAAGGACTGATGTTGAAGCTGAAATTCCAATACTTTGGCCACCTGATGCAAAGAACTGACTCACTGGAAAAGACCCCGATGCTGGGAAACATTGAAGGCAGGAGAAGGGGAAGACAGAGGATGAGATGGATGGATGGCATCACCGACTTGATGGACATGAGTAAGCTCCAGGAGATGGTGATGGACGGGGAAACCTGGCATGCTGCAGTCCATGGGGTCACAAAGAGTCGGACACGACTGAGCGACTGAACTGAACTGAAACTCATCTCTGAAGCACACTATTTTACTTTGAATTGTTGGTCCTCATCTATACCAACATTCCTATTAGAAAGTATATACGCATCCATACTGAGATGCTAACATTATTTGAACCTCACTGTATCTAGAGCCCCGCTCTCAGAAGAAGGGAAGTAGGATAAAAGAATCATCATCATGAAGAACTCTGAAATAAATGGAAGGAGCAGGGAGAAAACATCAGGTGGGAGAAATAACAATTACCAGGATATTAACATCCTCTGCCCCTACTGATAATTGGGTGGGGACAGTGGGTGGTAGGGATTCATCAGACATGTGCACACACTCCTTGAAGCTCCACTGCTCTAGGGAGTGAAGGCCATGAAGAGCCTTGAAGGCCATGAAGAGCATACAAGGGGATGGTTCTAAGTCCCAGGCCTGTTCACTGAGCATTCTTTGTACCACAGACCCTAGCCGAAACTTTCCTTTTGACACTTTCCTTAGGCTTTTAATTCCCTTGGAAGAGTAGAAATAAGAACTCCCCAAAAAGGAAAGAAAAATGTACATGTGTCCCTACCTCTTTATTAATGAATATTTACCATTCTTCACAATGTCCAAGCCCAGGTGTACCAGGTACAGTTCTAGCAGCGGGGGACAAAGGTATAAAAGATTCAGGATCTATTCTCCAAGGAGCAGCTTGAAAGAGGTGGGAATTGGATATACAAGCACAAACTGATTATAAAGTGGTAACTGCTGAGGGGAACACTAAGGGTGCTATTAAAATAATGCAAAAGGCAGGAAAGCATCTAAGGCAAATACGGAGTTGGGGTGTTTGAGGAAGACGCAAGACTTGAGGAGTGGAAATTGACAGCAAAGGACTTCTTAGTAAAGATATAAGAATTCACAGACTGGATAATTTTTGAGAGAGTATCGAGGAAAAAAATCCTGGGGAAAAAAAAGATTAGTCATTACAATAAAAATTCAAAGAAAAAAAAAAAAGAATAAACCAAAGTTAGCCAAAAGAAGAGAAAGGAACTACATAGATAAGTTAGGAACTGTCCTCTCCAAAGGCTAGCGTGCTGCAAACTGGGCGCAGCACCGCATCTCAGACTCTCACGGTTGGAAGGCAATACCTCTCTACTGAAATGACCTTTACACCAAGGGTAGGCTTTAAACCACAGGGACTGAAGAACAACTGAGGGTTTTTAAGCAGGAAGTGGTATGATCAGATGTAATACTAAAAACAGGATCACTCTAGCAGCAAAATGAAAGGCAGACTGGAAGGAGACAGAGGCTAGACACAGGGAGCCCTGAAGTGAGGTAATTTGCAACAGTCCAGGTAGATGATGGGAGGCTGAATAAAGCAGTGGTGATATAGATGGGGAAAAGCAGGGCAGTAAAGATTTCAAGGGGGGCAAAATAAACAGGATGAGGAAGGAGTTAAAGGAACATTCCGGTTCCCCACTTGGAAACAGATGACTGACCACACATAAAAAGACTACAGTCTGACTCTGAAGAATACAGTACTACAATCAGTATCAGAAATGTTAAAGGGTTCACTGGGATATTTATTCTTGGAGAGAAATTGGAAGGCAGGCAGCTATACTAATCTAGAGTTTGGGAAACAATTCAGCTGAAGGTGTGTGTGTGCATGCGCATGGATTTCCCAGGGAAGAATACTGGAGTGTGTTGCCATTTTCTTCTTTAAGGTTATCTTCCCAACCCAGGGATTGAACCCATGTCTCCTGCACTGGTATATTCTTTACTGCTGAGCCACCAGAGAAGCCCAATGTGTGTGTGTATATGAATCATTTTACGGTAAGTAAAGTGTTATGTGAAAAGAAGAATGAAGATCAACCATGGGAAAACTAACCTTTAAAAAATCTACATCATCCTACAAAGAGAGATGTAGGACCAAGACAGAGCTTTAAAATGAGACTGAACCAAGCATTTTTGTTTAATCCAGGGATCCACAAACCATGAACCATCATCTGTTACTACAAATATAATTTGACTCTACCATGCCAAGCCCATCCACTTATAAATAGCTGATGGCGGCTTCTGTGCTGCAACAGCAGAGTTGAGCAGAGTTGCAAAAAAAGACTGTTGGTTGACAAAGCCTAAAATATTTACTATTTGGTTCTTTACAGAATATTTACTATTTGGCCCATCCCTGTTTTAGTTAATAGCCCTTGGGCAAGAGTCCATCCCTACTTCCTACCTCAGTTTCTCCATTTGAAAAAAGTACATTATGTTTTTAAATGCAGCAAAAATTTAAAAGGCTCATAAAGTTGTTAATATCAAAGCCTTTCATCAACCAATGTATTTCCAGTTAAAATCAAGGTTTTAAAGTATATGAAAATTTACAACACGTAATTTAAGAACCCAGTATTTAAATTACAAAGCAATTTACTGATTTCCATGACTACAAAATAAACAGAATCCCAAACTGTACCTTAAATCCAATTCAGAAGGTTACAGCACAGTCTACTCCAGAAAGCATTCACCGCTACAAAAACCTTTGGTAACAGAAGCAGAATAAAACACCACCATCTCCATCACCACTGCCGTCATTTCCAGAACACCTTTCATGTTCAGACACTATGCTGAGCACCCAATGCCTGTTTGTCTCTCATTCCAGTGCTAGTGATGGTCCCCATCCATCTTACAGATGAGGAAACTCAGCCTGAGAAAGGTTAAAAGCCTCATCTCAGTCACCGAGTAGAGAGTGGGTGGAACTGGTAACTAGCGCAGCCACATTCAGAACCAGGTCTGACCTCAGAGGCTCTGGACTTATCCTAAAACCCATTCATTTCAGTTTGTTAACCACACCAAGGGAGATAAAATCTGTGAAGGGACAAACAGAACCTGGAAACAACCAGGAACACATACCTATCTGCTTCTCTTATTCTCCTGAAACTCAAAGATCTTAGAACCCAGGTTGGTATCACAGGCATAAGAAGGTGAAATATATCGACCACCCTAAGCGTCTATGGCCTCGGAACGACAACCAGGTACAATACTTGTCGCCAGAAGACAACGTACTGAGTTCCAAAGCACCATCTCACAAATGAACTTTTTAAACAACTCTCTCTATATACTTAGGGCAGCCAACATAAGAAATAAAAAGATCTCAGTAAATCAGATATTACAGTGAAGTCACTCAGTCGTGTCCGACTCTTAGCGACCCCATGGACTGTAGCCTACAAGGCTCCTAAGTCCGTGGAATTTTCCAGGCAAAAGTACTGGAGTGGGTCGCCATTTCCTTCTCCAGGGGTTCTTCCCAAGCCAGGGATCGAACCCGGGTCGCCCGCATCGCAGGCAGATGCTTTACCGTCTGAGCCACCAATGTACTCTAAGAAGTAATACAACACACTTAATGGAAAGAACATGGGTGTTCCCTTTAAACTGACCCAGGTTTGAATTCTGGTTTCAACACCAGCCTCATGACAGTAAACTACTTATCTTTTCTGAGTCCACTCCCTCCGGGAAAAAGACCATCCATCTCTCCATGTGGTCTGGGTAATACCGGTACTATAGAGTTGAGTGGCTCAGAGTCACAGACTGGGTTTATCACCCAGCTCTGCAGCTTAACTTGGCGTGAGTTGTTTAGTCGCTAAGTCATGTCCGACTCTTTTGAGACCTCATGGACTGTAGCCCACCAGGCTCCTCTGTCCGTGGGGTTTTCCAGGCAAGAACACTGGAGTGGGCTGCCATTTCCTTCTCCAGAGGATCAAACCTGCATATATTGCATTGCACGTAGATTCTTTCCCACTGAGCCACCAGGGGAGCCTGGAGCCTAAACCTCAGGTTTCTTAGCTGTGTAACAGGAAAACTGACAACAGGATTTCCTTCTGGGGGTTATTTTGAGGACTAAGATATCCAAAGTGTCAAAGGCACAATGCCTGGCATGTAGTAAACACTCAAAAAAAAAAAAAAAAACCCCAAACCCACTTTTTATCACTTTAACTTACCAAATGACAAGTCAGCTTCCAACCCTCCTAGAACAGATCTCTAAGGGAGGCAACATATTTCCCTGAGGATATGACATTAACTTTTATAGCTTTAAAGGAGTCATAGAAAAAACACTGCCACCGCCCCCCACCCCCCAAAAAAACCAAAAGATGGCTTGGCTCCATTTTGTTAAATATTGGGAAGTTTTCTTCATCTCTTGCCTCAAACCTTAAAAATAAATATTAAATAATACTACTGGTGCTTTCAGGCAGGCCAACTCCCTTAACCTTTAAACAGAACAAGACTCTCTTCCCCCACATATGGTTTTCAGAGCACCGGGAAGAAACACTGGAAAGGCATCTGTTAGAAGCAGAGCTTTAACTCTTTGTAAAACAGTCTGCGTGCGCCTGTGGGCAGAGCAGAAGCACAGGCTAAGCGGGCCACGGCCCCGCCCAGAACTCCCCCCGCCCCGACACGCAGTCCCTTTTAGGCCCCACCCCATCTCTAAAGCCATAAAAACACTCAGTTCCACAGATTTTTCTTTCAATCATTAGCTCAGGATACAGAAGCAGATCAAAGGAACTGCAAAGATGATCTATAATTTTTAAAAATTCCTTGTCCTTTACCAGTCTTGTAAGTCCATCCAGCTAAAATATGTCTTTGACACCAAGTTCAATTATTAATGACAAGACAGAAGAAATCCATAAAACATTCTGACTCTCAGAAGGCTTTCTCATATGCACTTTACATTTTCAAATGGCTTATAGTGCTGCACCTGTTCATTTCTCTTCAAATGACTTCTGCTTTTTTTTTTAAACAGGCAGATAATCACATTTATTTAGTCCAGGACTCTCATACTCTAAACATAAAGTTGCAATGGGCACTATAACTGGCTTAACATAGAAATCCTCTGCCATTAAATATATCCAACTCCAAATGCATGCAAGAAAATTGGGAAAACAGTCCTCAGATATAGCACTGGCTTTATCTAACACAGAATCAACAAGCTCAGCCTTTACAGCTCTCAAAATACTTGGTTTAAATTTCTCAGCCATTTCCTACAGAATATGAACAGTGATTAAGTCCTGGACTTTCATCTCACTCTTCCAAAACCATTCATCTGTGCTCAAGTTCCAACAGAATTTTTTAAAAAGAGAAATCCTCACCAAAAATCAAACCTAGGACCAGAGCCATCATCTCCAGCAGTAAGCAAACAGTCTAATTCAGATTATTAACCTGACTTTTGTTTTGAAAGCTAAAGGGAAGTAGCTTTTCTGTTTTAGATTTCATTCCTGGGGGAATGGAAATAGATGCAAGATTTCAAGGTTATACAGTACACACAGAGTACATCCTGTCCACTTGCCTAACATACTCCTAGCATGCTTAGAGTTAATTGCCAAACCATCTGCAAAAGTCTCCTTTGCTCACTCTCACATGTTGCCCACAAATTCAACATTACACTGTTTCATTTTGTTTATTTTAGAACAGTCACCTTGTAGCCAACTGATCCAGCCTATTTCTGCTGCCAAGGTATTAACATGCATTGCACTTGCTAAAGGCAGTAAGTAAATAGGATAGGCCCAGCCCCCATCCTGAGGACAGACCCTCACACCCCTCTCTTCCCTCACCCATTAAAGTGTGTGTGTGTGTGTGTGTGTGTGTGTGTGTGTCCGCGCATGCACGCGCATGTTACAGGCTGGGTGGGTGATGGGAGGATGAGGCTGAGAGAATCAACACTGGGGGGTTCTGAGACGAAAGACACAGGCAGGATAACCGGGCAACACAAACTTCTGTCTAGTTCTTTTAGTCCCAGGTATGATTCCCTCAATTAGAGCTCTCCTTGGATTAAGTCCTAAACTAATAAAAAGCCTTTTTTAGAGATCTCATGGAGGGAAATGGGTATTTTTAGAGTATCAAGTAGCTAGGAAAAACAACAAAGACTTTGCACTGTAAAGTTTAGAAAAGTTATTTTAGGTATCTACTTGCATATGATTTTCCTAAATTAAAAATAACATCTACGCAGTAGTCAGTGTTGACCCAGCATCTCAAAGAACATACCTCTACTTAAAACAAACACAAGTGTGACATTTATTACGAGTGCTAACTGTTCTATGCTAGATATTTAACATTTATTCTTTTAAGGGATGGAGAATTTTAAAATACAGTTGCTCTCTCTAACCCGGTCTCTAAAATCGTCCTATTTAAACTAGGTGCTGGCAGGCCTCAACTTTCACGCCTTAAAGCAAGACAAATGCTTCTATGAAATGCTACTATGAAAAAGAAATGGCAGCTGAGGGATGCCAAAAGCAGACAGGACCTCAGAAAGACCTCTCATATCATCTATACACGCACAGAGTTGATTGACAGAAAGCACTCAAGCTTTCTTAAGGAAGTTCTTTCAACTATACTCGTATTTGCTATGAAGTAGCGAGCGCAGTGAAGACTGAAAATATCACCATGAAAGATTGTCCAGAACCACAAATTCCTAAAGCTACCAATTCTATGCAAACCTATACCTATTTGACGATAGAAAGAAAATACCATGAAGATCGTTTGCTGTCCCACTTAAAACCAAGCAGCGTGGTTGAGAGCGAATGCATCACATGCTAGGCTACAAATATTTCTATTCTGGAAAGCAAATGACCAATTCCAGTTCGGAGGAAAAATACCACTTTCTATCATCTGTTTCAAAAGGCAGTAATAAATAAAGAGCCAAGCTGATGAGCCTGAAACTGAAATTAAAAGCAAAAACCAGATTAACTTTTAAAATACAAAAAATTCATTTTAGACTTAAAAAAAAAAAAAATCTCCTATTTAATACCCTACTTAAAACTTTCACTGACGCCTGTGAATGCAGGCAGTGCTCAGCTCCTTCAGCCTGCCCACAGGTCCACAGCTTCTCCTCTCCCTCGGCCGCCCAATCCTGGGACTCTCCACAGTCATGAACACTCAGTCAATTCTCTGAATGACTGGTTTTACACCTCTTATGTCTTTGCCTAGTTCCCTCCTCTCCACCTGGAATGTCCTTCAACTTTCATGTGCTGTCTGAAAATGCCTGCTCATCTTTCAAGGCCAAGGTCAAACTTTCTTCAAGACCATGCAAACTGTTGGAGTGCAACAACAGCCGCCAGTGGGCTGCATGCTGCTCCTTCCTCTGTACGCCTCTGCCACTCACAGGCTGGCAAAGCTCACCTCTCTCTCCTAGGACAGAGAGGCCATGCCTCTTCTCTTGGGAGCATCTCTACTGCCTTTGCAAAGGGTCTGACAGAAAAGGAACTCAAAATGTTTGATTAGAAAACAGGCTGAGAAAACCCTGGGATACCCTTTCACATCCAGTAGACTGGCAAACGTTAGAAAGCCAGACAAGTGCTGGTGCGGGTATGAATAAACAGGAAGTCTCACAGGCTGCTGAGATGTAAAGTTTGGTACAACCACTTCCAAGAGCAATTTTTTCATGTCTGTCAAAGCTGAAGATGTACACCACTAAGAGCAGCAATTCTGCTTCAAGTTATACACACTGAGCCATTATCTGTCAAATGTAGAGCCTGATTAGCATTTTTTAAGAGAGGTATCTCAAGGTTTTGTGAGTAATCACTTTTTCAGGGTAAATATTATTACAAAAGGAAAGTTTCTGTTTTATATATATGTGTGTATATATATATATATACATTTATTTATATACATGCTGCATCTCATTGCAAAGTACATTTCTTATTGTGTTCAATAAACAAAAAAGCCTGATAGTGCCCTAGAGAAACATATGTGGTCAAAAAGATTCTCACAAATGTTCTTTACAGCACTATATATAGTGGTGAGAAACTGGAAATAACCTAAATGTACATTAACAAAATGGATAAGTAAAATATGGTAAATGCATGCAACTTTTACAAATGAGTTACCGGAGACCACCAAAGACGCATGCCTCTCCCTGACCACTGCAACAGCAGTAAAAGTACCAACAATGAGAATGATGATTAGTAGTAAATATTATAATGGAAAAAAAGTGAGTTACAAATGAAGTAGATCTACTCCTGTCAACATCAAATCTCAAAAGTAGTAAGTACTGATATCACTTATTTAAACATGCAAGATAATGCTACATATTTATGGACATATACATATATTAGAAAGTCTTTTAAAATGATTGGAAAGATAATTCAAGAAAGTTGCTACCTCTATTTCATGGAGACAGGGAAGTGAAATCCAGGAGGATTCCAAGGGGGAGTGAAAGTAATCAGATCTTATTTCTTTTTAAAAAATAAATTTTCTGGGGAATTACCTGGCAGTCCAATGGTTAGGACTCTGTACTTCCAATGCAAGGGCACAAGTTCAATCCCTGGTCAGGGAAACTAAGAACCCGCAAGTTATCAATCAACCTTCTGAAGCAGTAAGGCAAAATGTTAAGATCAGACAAAACTGGGTAACAGATCCTCTTTTACTATCATTCTCTTATTCCTCATATTTGTTATGGTACTCAAAAAATTTCATCATTTTAAAAACATTCTTAAATGAGCAAATAAATAGAATACATCAAAAGGGAAAAAAAAAGGCAATCTTGTAAATGTCCTGGTGTTTACAGCTTCAAATCAATACACATTCTACATTTTTCCTTAAAGCTAGCATTTGAATACTTACAGATCAGACACTGCATTAAGCCTTAAGTACAGCCTCACTTAACTGATGCAATGGCCTCTGCGGCAGTCACTATTAATTTTTATTAGGATGACCGCATCACTGCCTCTGGCCTTTAATCTCGAGGGTCCAACTGTACTTACCATTCCACATTTTCTGAGGGCAGAAAAATGGATTAATCTATTTCTTAAAGATTTTAATATATAACAAATCAAAAGGGTTCCTTCTGCTCAACTTTCAGTTAATTCAAAGAATATACTTCAAAATCATACACAACCGAAAATTTACTAAAATGTATCCTACCTTTGCAGTTTTTTGTAAAAACTAAATATATGTACAATGAATGAATGCTAATCTAGGTTCCATTTGGTTGCTTTGCTTTAAAAAATCAATTCAATGAATATAGGTACACGTCAAGTTCATTCTATGTAAATTGCTAAATGTTTAGAAGATAAGCAGCTGTAACAGCCACTTTAAATTCTAATTTAAATGTTGAATTTATAAATTATTAGAATGTCTGAAAAGTATTTTCCTTACTAGGATAGCATTGGTTTTAAAGTAATCTTTTGGCACTTTGTCTTTTTAATACTGTTAAATTATTTAAAGAAAAAAAATATGCCTTCTTACTCTGAAAATGAATAAACAGTCTCATTACTTGAATATTTCCTCCATGGAAGTTACACGATTTAAGTGCAATTATTGTTAAAATTATTTGATGTGATAATGGTTCTATGGTTATATAGGAAAAGTCATGACTCTTTGAAGATGTATGTTAAAAGCAGTTAAGCTCAAATGCCATTATTTTTGCAACTTAGAAATGATTCAACCAAATATATATAATTACATGCTGCTGCTGCTGCTGCTAAGTCACTTCAGTCGTCTCCGACTGTGCGACCCCATAGACGGCAGCCCACCAGGATCCCCCGTCCCTGGGATTCTCCAGGCAAGAACACTGGAGTGGGTTGCCATTTCCTTCTCCAATAATTACATATTTATATATAAATATATTTTTATAAAATATGCTATATATCTATATTAAACATATAATTATATATTTATTAGTTATAAATATATAATTAAGCAAATATGGCAAAACACTTATTGTTGAGTCTAGTGAGAAGGTATACAGAATTTGTTTATATTCTTCCACTCTTGTTTATCTGAGATTTTTCATAGTAAACTACAATGAAAAATTTCCAGTCAATACCTGCTGTGCAAACTTAATCCTGCCAACATCATGCAATTCTATCTGAATTACCCGTTATCAATTAACAACCAGAATATAATGAAGTTTTACCTGCTTTTGTAGTTTTATTCACAAAAATGTATAGCTGAAAGAAAAAATATCTACAATGTAGCTAAATTCAAGGCATACCAGTATATTTTAACCAGTAAGTATTACTGACAACCTAGAATTGGTTTCATAGTATTACTAGTCATTATTTAAGGCAGCGTGGACAAGTTTAGACTCTTTTTACGTGATTAGAAGTTATGTAGCAATTTAGAAAAATCATAAAACTGACAACCAATTTTCTCAATCACATTTCCAATAAGCCAAAATTTGGTAAAAGGATCTATAATTTAATACCTTGGTTTCACCTATCAGTGAAAATATTCCTAAAAGCAATTACAGATATGAGTTGATTTATATTAGATAGGACTGGTTCTAAAACACGGCTGCATTCTCAAATATTGTTCATAACACCAAGGATCAGAGAACAAAGATGAAAGAAATTTACTGATTGAAACTACATTAACTATTTCAAGAAATTCTAACACAGGCCTTCTCCCATCTGCTACACCGTATCACCTCTCAAAGTACACTCTACACAAAAAACAAAACTGAAACAAGACATGAGGTGACCACAAGCTTCTCTCCTAAAACATACAATGAAAGACACACTCACCCCCTGGACAAAATGAGTGTTCTCTTAACTTGGCTGCGCCCATCATCAATGAAGGACCATAACCTCTTGCCTCAATTTCATCATCTACAATAATGATAACAGCTGCTTCATTCACAGAGTTGGTCAAAATTTGACTTAAACATGGTAAACTAAGCACTTGTATTCTCAGGTAAATAGGTGATGAGTTAACTCTGAAGAGAGTCTGAATAATTACATTTTCATAATACTTCAACTAATTCCAAGGATCCATTTCTAGAAATGAAAGAGCATTTAACAGGCTTTTCCTACACAAACTTAAGATTAAATGCAGGTTTCTAAATATGAAGCAACATTTTACTACCGTATTTCAAAGTCAGAAATGAAGATGTCAGGGTTTCCTAATTCATAAAAGCCCTAGTAAAAATTCATACCAAGAAAGTACTAAACTGAAAAAACTTACTTATTTTTGCTACCCATATCTGCAAAAATAGTAAGATTCAAAATAAGATTTTAAATTTATGCTATAAAGCTATTTTCAACTCTCTAGTCCCTAGAAGGCAATGCCAGGTATACACACGGCTGTGAAGGCCTTTCACTTCCTTCACATGTATATACATACATACACACACAGTAAGAGTTATACACAAAATGCCTTCAGATAAAATCAAAGTATTCAAGTTGCAAAGACTCAAAATGTCTAAGCCAACTCCTTATTTGATAGGTGAGGAAACAGATATATCCCAGAAGAGCACGAAAGGTACATTTCACAGCAAGAAGCAGCGGAGCCAAGGGCAAGAGCCTTTCAGGCAGTCATCCTTCACACTAACATGCTGCATCTCCTCCACCAACCTCCCGTGACCACACTCCCAAATTAGGTCCTCTGAGTGAAAGTTTGAAGATACCAGCTAAATTATAAATGAAAAGTGTCAAGTGAATGGCTTTTCTTCTTTAATGCCCAAGTAAATAATTTATCATACAATCCCAGTCCCCCAACAAAGCAGAACCTAGAAGACATGGAATAAGGGTTAAAAGATCAATTTTTGTGAACCAAAATTCAAGGTATGGAAAACCAAGCCTAAAATGATAATGCTCTCAAATATGTATGAAAGAAAAAAAACTTAGCATTTACTGTGCCAAACACTGCTGGTTTCCCAACCCAATACCTATTCTCCCCTTCTTTCTTACTAATAAAATTCTGACTTTATTAAAGTGTAGTAAAAAAAAAAAAAAAGTAGTTAAAAAGCAGTGTTTCCCAGCCTCCCTTGCAGCTATAAGGTTGGTCAGTTTACATGTTGTGCCTGGGATATAAGAAGTGCAATTTGTTGGAAAGGATGTTCAGAAAATCTCCTTGGAGTTCAAGGGAAGGGGAAGAGCTGTCTTACCTAGTTCATATCCCTTTCACCTTGTTCACCCCTTTCTTCCTCCTCTTGCATGAAACATTAATGTGACAATAGGAAGACCCCTTAAGGAAGTGAGCCACACACAAAGACAGCTGGGGGGAAAAAAAAAAAAAAACAGAAGGAAGCTGGATCATTGCCAACATCAACCCTGTCCTTATCTGCCAACCTGCTAACTCTATGTTACAGATACATTATTTTAGATCTTTTACTAGTATGCATGCATGTGACATCGCTTTAGTCATGTCTGACTCTGTGCAATCCTAGGGAATGTAGCCTGCCAGGCTCCTCTGTCCATGGGATTCTCCAGGCAAGAATACTGGAGTGGGTTACCATGCGCTTCTCCAGGGAATCTTCCAGACCCAGGGATCGAACCTGCATCTCTTATGTCTCCTGCACTGGCAGGCGGGTTCTTTACCACTAGCGCCACCTTAGCCAATTACAATTCCTGTGTTAACTAAGCAAATACACAGTAAACACATTTACAAACATTATTTCAAATAATCCTTCATGCAACTCTATAATGTATTTTCTTCACTTTTTGGATAAGGAAACCAAATGCAGATGCAAATCTAAGTATGTCACTGAAACCTACAGTCATCCCACTGTAATTTTTCAAAAGTAGTACATATCTGGAAAAGTATATGCATTTCAAAACATTACCTTAATCATTCTCATATAACATGCCATAAAATCCATGCATTCCCTTCTAACACCATTAAAATCCTGCCAATTCATGATCAGATTTCAACAACCTATGTGTGTAAATTCTTTTTACCAAGAGTCCTTCTTGGGTTTACTAAAGATGAGAGATCATACCTCTAGCAAGTATCAGGTGTACCCTACTGGTTCCACAGTGTCCATTAGATGATAAAAGGTTAAAAAAAAAAAAAAGCTCAGCCAAAGATATGGGAATACCAGACTACCTGACCTGCCTCTTGAGAAATCTGTATGCAGGTCAGGAAGCAACAGTTAGAACTGGACATGGACCAACAGACTGGTTCCAAATCAAGAAAGGAGTACGTCAAGGCTTATATTGTCACCCTGCTTATTTAACTTATATGCTGAGTACATCATGAGAAATGCTGAGCTGGAGGAAGCAAAAGCTGGAATCAAGATTGCCATGAGAAATATCAATAACCTCAGATATGCAGATGACACCACCCTTATGGCAGAAAGTGAAGAACTAAAGAGCCTCTTGATGAAAGTGAAAGAGGGGAATGAAAAAGTTGGCTTAAAGTTCAACATTCAGAAAACTAAGATCATGGCATCCAGTCCCATCACTTCATGGAAAATAGATGGGGAAACAGTGGAAACAGTGGCTGACTTTATTTTTTTTGGCTCCAACATCACTGCAGATGGTGATTGCAGCCATGAAATTAAAAGATGCTTACTCCTTGGAAGAAAAGTTATGACCAACCTAGACAGCATACTAAAAAGCAGAGACATTACGTTGCCAACAAAAGTCCGTCTAGTCAAGGCTATGGTTTTTCCAGAAGTCATGTATGGATGTGAGAGCTGGACTATAAAGAAAGCCGAGCACCGAAGAATTGATGGTTTTGAACTGTGGTGTTGGAGAAGACTCTTGAGAGGCCCTTGGACTGCAAGGAGATCCAACCAGTCCATCCTAAAGGAGATCAGTCCTGGGTGTTCATTGGAAGGACTGATGTTGAAGCTGAAACTCCAATACTTTGGCCACCTGATGCGAAGAGCTGATTCACTGGAAAAGACCGTGATGCTGGGAAAGATTGAGGGCAGGAGGAGAGGGGACAACAGAGGATGAGATGGTTGGATGGCATCACCGACTCGATGGACATGGGTTTGGGTGGACTCTGGGAGCTGGTGATGGACAGGGAGGCCTGGAGTGCTGCGGTTCATGGGGTAGCAAAGAGTCGGACATGACTGAGCGACTGAACTGAACTGAATTCACCTTATAGCAACTCATATAATCCTGATCACACACACTGCACTCTAATATATACATATTTACAGTGACAAATGTACAGCCTCTGATCCTTTCATCAATCTAAGCCACCAACCACCTGCCATCCCCACAGGCGCCTTTTTGCTTATTTACCTCCGGTCTCTATGACATTCAGCTTCCTCCTTCTCTAGCAGACTTAACTCCTCACTTTTCCAGGCTCTAACTCTCTTTTTACACTTATTTTTAAGAATACTATTTCTAAATACCTTTATATCTTCATATCATGGTCCTATTCATTATTTATAGACATAGAATTAAACAGAGGCACTGGAGAAGGAAATGGCAACCTACTTCAGTATTCTTGCCTGAGAAAGCCCATGGACAGTCTGGCAGGCTGCAGTCCATGGGGTCACAGAGTCACAGACAACTTAGCAACGAAACCAGCACAAACAGAGGCACAAGGTTAATAATAGAACCTAGTAATTTATCTTTTACTAGAATTATTTAACAGAACAGAAAATGCTCTAAAGATGAAGAAATGAGTATCTGTACCTCACAGGTCCTCATGAAATCATGCAGAATACAAATTAACAGTCTTCAGACTTAGAGTAACAGATGCCAGGGCTTCCCTTGTGGTCCAGTGGCTAAGAATCTGCCTTGCAATGTTGGGGACATTGGTTCAATCCCTGGTCCAGGAAAATTCCACATGCCGAGGAGCAGCTAAGTCTGTGCGCCACAACTACTGACGCCCACACTCCAGAGCCTGTGCTCTGCAACAAGAGAAGCCACAGAAATGAGACGGCTGTGCGTGGCAACTAGAGTCGCCCTTGCTCACGGCAACCAGAGAAAGCCCACGCAGCAACAAAGACCCAGCACGGCCAATAAATAAATAAATATGTAGATTAAAAAAATACAGATGCCAAAAGTAAACTTGTAAACTTCCTCAAGCTTCAGTAAATAGATTAAGAAATTTTTAATTGAAAAAATTTTTTAAAAAACCTTAATTCTGCTACTCTCCTTCATTCATTTTTAAGAGCTACACAGTAAAACCTTCCAAAGCCCGCTTTACAACAGAAATGAAAATAACTCAATACTCACCACTGTGGTCCAACATTATGATTAAACAGAAAAACAAAAAGCTTTATATATAAAAAACAAAATTAACACCATGTCTTACATTTTATTTTAAAAGCCTGAATTCTAGGATTATAGTCTTCCAGCTTGGAATAAAGATACCTGCTTTACAAATGGAATATTCTGACAATGGACCCATTGTCAACTGCCCATAGTCAACTCTGCCCGATAAAAACATTTAATGCATCATACCCTGAAGCCCAAGAAGTAAACTGCTACCCAATGTGTTTCCTCATCTCCACACAAGCACTATCTTATTTCATGACATCTATGACACACCAAGAAAGAAAAGAGCTGACAAACTGACTCACAACCAATTCTAAGACATCTCAAAGATGTTAAGGGGAAAAAAAATGCCTTAGAATCTATGAAGTACGGTGTAAACCTGACATTCTTTGCTAATATAAAAACACTTGCCATCTTCACACACCTATTTTCCTTCTTGGGTAAATGTGTATTTACATGGTTTACTGTATAATTCAATTCAATCTGATTCAAATATGTTATTAAAGAACCTACTATTTTGCCAACGCTATACTAGGTACAAATAAAACGCATCCTAGGCTTTACAACAACATGACAACTTCTCTATTGACACACGTCTGTTAGGGTAGCAGTTCTCTAACTTTTTGTTCTTAGCACCCTTTTCACTTATAAAATTGATGACCCTGGACTACCTGGTGGTTCAGTGTCAAGAATCTGCCTGCCAAAGCAGGGGATACAGGTTTGATTCCTGGTCCCAGAAAATCTCACACGCCACAGAGCAACTAAGCCTGTGTGCCACAAATACTGAGCCTGCCTGATGCAAATACTAACGTCTGTGCGGCCCAGAGCCCATGCTCTGTAGCGAGAAGCTCCCACAGGAGAAGCCCACGTAACACAACTCGAAAAGGCCTCTGTACAGCAACAAAGACTCAGCGCAGGCCAAAAAATTGAAAAATTTTTTAAAAACTAAAAAAAAAAACTGATGACCCCCAAAGAGCTTTTTTGGTTTAAATATCTACTGATATTTATCATTTAAAATTTTTTAAACATTAATTCATTTAAAACTACTAATAAATCTTATGGATGTTAACATCATTTTTATGGGAAAAAATTTCAAAAAAAATAACAATTTAGCAAATCTCTTTAATGTCTAGCTTAATAGAAGTGAGCTGGATTCTAAATTTGCCTCTGCATTCAACTTGGTACAGTATGTTTCAAATGTAGTTAGGAGACAGAAGAGTAGTTTAACAGATTTTTCAGAAAATTCTGAACATTCTTCTGGTATTACACCTAAACTTGACAAGTGGTAGATTCCTAAAGGCTACCTGCAATGTGGAATCTGAAAGAGTACAAATGAAATTTTCACAGTTACATTAAAATCCACTGCTCTACTTTGCATTTGAAACAAATCTTTTACCCAACACATGACTTTCTATCATGCACTGGCCATTTAGAAAATACTGGTTTAGAAAAGAAAAAAAAGAAAAAAAAAAAGAAAGAAAATACTGATTTACTGACTTCTATAAATCTTCTCAACATTGACACATTTCATCACACAACATCAAAAAAATCACGTTACTATCACCACTGATCCCATCAGAAATGTCTAAGTATTAGACAACTGTCAAGCATGTGGTGCAGATACAAGTTTTTCCAAATTCTGATATTCACTTTAAAGCCTATATTATTATCACTGGCAACATACATCATCAGCTTTGCTTAAAGTGATGGGCTCACTTTGTTCCTTTCTGAGAAAACATATGCCACACATCCAAGTCTGAATAACCAGTTTGTCAGTCAGTCACACTTTCAAGTTCAAATGGTGTTCCATTAAAAAAAAAAAAAAAAAAGCAGGTAGTTTGGCTAGCAAGTCACCTATGTGCTTTTTCTGGAAACCACCACCATACTTTCAGTATGCAGGAAAAGTGCTCCCCATAACACAACAGAATACACCACCTAGAGAGACAGGTACTTGAGAGTTAAAAATCTGAGTAATTGTCAAAATTTCGAGTACCTGTTTTGATAAGTTACTCCTTATCAAGAGCATGTTCAAGTGAAAATGCCTTTTTTAAAAACTGTAGATGTATGGTGGCGAAAAATATGCCAACCACTAATACGGTTTTGGTGTGCTACAGGTTCGATGGTGGGGGCGGGGTGGTGGTGTCATGTGGCCTGCAGGATCTTAGTTTCTCCACCAGGGACTGAATCTGCACCCCACTGGATTGCTAGAGAAGTTCCAAGCCTTTCATAGTTTAATCCATTATTGGTTTTGGCCTTGCATCATCAGTATGAAATACCACTACTGAAAAAAACAGAAAAAGGCAAAAAAATTAATTAATGTAACTATGAAACAAGTTTTTGCTTTATCATCTCCCTGAAAGTATCCTGGGGATCCCCAGGCAGGCAATTCTGGAACCTCTGTGTTAGAGAATTCAAACGACTGAAGAACTTACCAAAAACCTAAGGAGCAAAAATTTGTTCTTCCCTTAGAGCCTGTGCGTGCACACAGAAAGAAAAAAAAGTATACTCATGTGTATATACAGTTTAAATATACCATTAAACCTCAAGTTCTGCATTTGTAAAATGAGCTTTTAAATATCTCTCTATAACAAAGACATAGAAGCAAATGCCCAGCAAATGAATGGATGAGGATGTGGCATACATAACACAATACTACTCAGCCACAGAAAAGAATGAAATGACATCTGCAACAACATGGATGGACCTAGAGATCATCATACAAAAGAATGACACTAATACATGTACTCACACATGATATCACTTAACAGGTGGAATCTAAAATATGACACAAACGAACTTATTTCCCGAACAGAAACAGACTCATAGGCATAGAAAACAAGGTTACCAAAGGGGAAAGGGTGTGAGAGAGGGATAAACTAGGAGTTTGGGATTAGCAGATACAAACTACCATATCAATATATAGCATGGATAAACAACAAAGTTCTACTTTATAGCACAGAAAACTATCTTGGGATAAACCATAATGGAAAAGAATATGAAAAAGTACACACACACATATGTAACTGAATCACTTTGCTGTATAACAGAAACTAACACAACATTTTAAATCAACTATACCTCAATAAAAAGGATTTTTTTTAAATCCAACTATTACAAAGTATTCCTTCCATGATCCTGCCTAATTAAAAATAGGCCACATATAACTTTTACAGCACGCGTGAGCTGTTAAAGCACTTCTTAAAATCTCCTCTTTCCTCACAGAGTATGGGTAAAAGGTAAAAATAAATACAAAATAAAGGTCCTCAACGAAATCCTGAACAGACCAACAAGTTCACGGTATCAAATATTAAGACAGTAAAAGTCATCTCTAGAACTACTAATTTGTAAGGGAGAACTTGAGACAATTTATAAAGTACAAAATAAGAGTACTAATAAGCTAAAGGATATGATGAGTTTAAGGTATTCTATTTCACAAACGGAGAAACCAAAGTTTCAGCTGTTTCTTTTCCCAATCTTAAAAATTTCCTTTTATCTTAAATAAAACCAGCAATCAAAGAATTTTTAAAAAGAACTCCTCGGAAAATGCCATTTAATAAACTAAAGTATTACCATTTGGGACAATTTCAGAACACAAATACATATTATATGTGGAAAAATGAACAGTGTACAGAAATGGCAGATGGCACCTGCACATAAAAGAACTTCAGTCCTCATCATGTGAAGGAGATCTGCCTCCCTCCTGTGAGATTTCCATATTGTTTCTATATAGAAACAATGTTTAGTCTAAAACTGATCTAAGCAAGGACTTGGTGGAAACCTGTGGTATATTACTTATCAGAATTCATTGAACAGGTGTTTCCTGAGCACCTACTTCATATGCAAGGCTGAATATGTGCTAGAAGGGACGAAAGCATGAGAAACTTTCATGGGCTCCAGACCTGTCACTAGAAGGACTTAATGCTATCATCTCAGCACTTTCAACCAATCTGTGCAGCTCATAAAAAGTGGGTCATAACATCTCAACGCAATGCTTCTAACAGAATAAATGTGAAATATATTAGAATGAGAAGTAATGTGTTATAAAACAAGTATCAGGGGATAAGAAAGGTAGAACTGAGGATAGAACAGGGCAGCTGTATAAAATTCAGCTACTTGCTACTAAGAGTTTTTTGTTTTTTGTTTTTTAAAGTACAAAAGCGAAACTGGAAAAACAATTAAAAGTTATTATTAGCTCTGGTCACAAAAAAATGGCTCACCAAGGTGAATGGATAAACTGTGGTACATCTAGACAACAGATTATTATTCACCTCTAAAAAGAATTGGGCCAAAAAGAGACATGAAGGAAACTTAAATGCAAATTGTTAAGTGAAATAAGCCAATCTGAAAAGCCTACCTACTGTATGATTCTGGAGAAGATAAAACTAAGACTGTAAAAAGATGAGGACTTGCCAGGGGCTGGGATAGGGAAGGAAGAGTGAACAGGAAGAGCACAGAGGATTTTTAGGACAGTGAAAATACTCTGTATGATACCACAGTGACAGATACATGTTGTTATACACGTGTCCAAACCCACAGATGCACAACACTGAGTGCACCCTAGTATAAACTTTGGACTCTGAGTGATAATGATGTGCCAGTGTAGGTTCATCAACTGTAACAAATGCCCCACTCTGGGAGGGGATACTGATAAGAGGGGAGGCTGTTTATGAGTGGGGCAAGGGGATACAGGAAATCTTTGTACCTTTCCCTTCAATTTTGCGGTGAACCTAAAACTGCTCTAAAAAAATATTCTTGGGAATTCCCTGCTGGTCCAGTGGTTAGGACTCTGCACTTTCACTGCCAAGGGTGATGGTTCAATTCCTGGTCAGGGAACTAAGATCCCACAAGCCACTCAGCATGACCAAAATGAATGAATAAACAAACAAAGAAACTTAAAAAAAAAAAAAAAAAGGCCTTCCAGGGTACTCAAACTTAAGAAAGTGAGCAAAGAAAAAAGGAGTACAAAAGAAAGAACCAGCTGAACATCTGCCCAGAGTCATCAAACCAGTAAGATGTCACTAAGTGTTACACCACTGCCTCTTAGCACTGACATGACAAGCAGGTGCTGGCATTAAGGTCAAAGGTCTAAAAATGCACCACCAGAGTTACTGAAACAATAAACAGCTGGTTACAAACACTTCTGACTTACATGCGAAAAACCCAGGCGTCCTCATGAGTTGAAACATAAATTCTGAACTATTTTCTACAGTCTTAAAATAATTTCTTACCACTACAAATATTACAATATTTATAACTAGCAAGATATTTACCATTAACATTCAGTTTCTACCATTCTTCCTCACTATCTTCAAAGGAAGCCCCTGAGAGCTAAATACTTTAGCTTAACTTTTGAGCCTAGAAATCAAATGGGTTTGGTCAAATTTTAATATCTCATTATTACTTTTTCAGAAGTCACCTACCCAATAACCTCAACTATAAATATACTCTGCTCAAGAAAACAATGTATTGTAAATACTTTAAGACTTTTATCATATGAAAATCAGTGTTATTCCTAGGGGAAAAGGAGAAAACAGCAGCAACAACAAAAAAAAACAGTCAAAATACACCAAAAACTGTCAAAGTCAAAGTCAAACAAGTTCTCTTAATTAAAGAAGTAAAGATTCAATTGCTTTGAAAATTCTCAAGAAGTTCTATGCAGTTTATCTTTCCATAATAATTTAATTTCTGGGTTAAAACTTTCAACTATAATTATATCAAAGTTTTCATTGAAACTACAAATAGAAGTGCCAAAAACAAGAGAAAAAGATCAAAATGGCGAAAAATACACCCCTTTAAGAGAGAATAAAATGTTTCAATCGGTCAAAATAAGGACCCTTTGCTAGAATTCACAGCTAATAATATATTATTTTTCTAAGTTAACTATATAACTAGTTAACAACAAAAAGATATACAGAATGTAATAACATTTTATCACTATCTCACACCCAAGTTCTCTTTCTGATCTAAAACTCAAGATGATAGAATTTCTTGAGTTATAAGGTTTTTAACTAACACCTTTGCAACTCATCCTAAGTTTATCTTCATTTCCACATGTTATTCTAGATCTAAAAACAGCCAAATGTTGAAAGATAAATTTGCCATGCAAATTGCTAAATAACCAAACCCACTAAATCCGTGCGCTCCAAGACCACATTCTCATATATCTACATCCCATTTTATTTTTTGAAAAAGGCAGTACCACTTACACTCCACTCAAGAGTAAGTTCTGTACAAAATCCACCAATAACTGAGATTAATGCACTATTGTGTTACAATCAAAAGTCAAAAACAATTACTCAAAAAAACAAAACAAAACAAAAAAAATTACTCCCTCTAGGAGGTGAAGCCTAACTCCTCTGGCCTCCTTGACAGTCAGCTAACACTTGGTAAAGAATCCACCTGCAATGCAGAAGACCCCTGTTCAATTCCTGGGTCGGGAAGACCAGCTGGAGAAGGGATAGGCTACCCATTCCAGTATTCTTGGGTTTTCTTGTGGCTCAGCTGGTAAAGAATCCACCTGCAATGCAAGAGACCTGGGTTCAATCCCTGGGTTGGGAAGATCCCCTGGAGAGGGGAAAGGCTGCCCACTGCAGTATTCTGGCCTGGAGAATTCCATGGATTGCATACTCCATGGGGGTCACAAAAAGTTGGACACGGCCGAGCGACTTTCACTTTCACATTGGTGACTAGCTTCTGAAGAATAGAATACAGAAGGGGAAAACAGTAACTTTACAGTGGAGAAACTTGGCAAGTGCAACCTAAGCCAAGCGGACCAAAGTTAACACCACCAGTGAGGTCACGAGGACATAGGTACCCCCCCATACACACCTCACTGGGATAAAAAGGGCCCTTCACCTCTGCCGTATTCTTTCCAAACCCCACAAGAAGTTTGGCTAAATTTTAATACCTCACTATTATGAGGTCTAACCATGAGGAGAAAAAAATCAGATAGACTGGAATTGGACACTCCAAAAACTGCCTGACCAGTGCTCCAAAACAGTCAGGTTCATGCAAAACAAAGAGAAACTGTCACAGACTAGAGAAGGCTAAGGAGATGTGACCACTAATACAGAAAACCTGCAACAGAAAAAAATATGTTCATGGAAAAACTGGTGAAATCTGAATAAAGTCTGGAGTTTAGTTTATAGTAACATACCAACATTGATTTCTTAGTTTTGAAACACGTGCCTCAGTAATATAAATAACACAGGGGTAACTAGAATTGGGTAGGGCCTAAGAACTCTCTGATCTTTGCAACTTCTCTGTAGATCTAAAATTATAAGTTTATCTTTAAAAATAAAAAAGCTATCAAAACATTAAGGCAAATCAGTAGAAAATAAGAAGGGCAGCTTACATCCCAAGTCTTCTGTTAAAATCACCCCAACTTATAAAAAAACTAAGTATCTAAAGTGTTTGCACATCCTTGACCGTCTTGAGACTAATAATTAAAATTACCATAACACAAAGCAAAACTGAATGACTACAGACACTCAGTTTAAGTATCAATAAAAATGTTGGCAACTAAATTTTCTTCAACAGACATATCTTCAATACCTGGAGAGTATTAAGACATAAAGGTGTCTATAAGCACTATTATTTCCACTTCATTATTTTGCAGAATGCAAGGTATTTCAGTAATGCATTTGTGGCATTATAACAGAAATATCTCTATGTCAAAATTTAAACTATGATCTGAAAAAAATAAATAAATAAAGGACAAAGGTAAAAAGATATTTAAATGCTTAAATACTGAACTGTCTCAAACTCTTATGGGATCCTATCGTGGCTCTGGGCATATTCTTTTACTCAATTATACCCACATTCCCTAAGTTTACCTTTTAAAATCTGAAATATAATTCAGGTAATTAAATACATAAAATTTTGAAAGGAACAGCATGCTGCCATTCTATCTTGATAAAAGCTTCCATAAATCAGGTACTTTTTACAAGGCTTACTTTCTTCTAAAATTATTGACAGGGCACATACAATTCAGACATCTCAAGAATACCAAATACAACGCCATCTACTCTACTGTTGTAAAGAGGTATCAGAACATTTATACTAAAACCTATTTAAGTCAAAATTTTCTTTATGATATACTCATAAATAGGATTAACTGAGGCACTGGGCTATATACTGCTTTAAATCTATTTTTCATGTAATAAATGTGACTATAAGTAGCAAAACTGATTTCATAAGTCACAGATGAAAAGCAGATTCCTTATGTCAACTTTGGCTTCTATTTTTTCTATCAATAACAAAAACAAAGTTACCCAAGTTTACTCTCCTAGTCTGAAGAAGTATAGCCAAGCATTAGTATTTCTCAAAGTGTTACCTAAGGCCACAAATGATATTGCCTAAAAAGAATACAATTATTACTTTCAACTTTCAATTACAAGGAGCCCTCATATTTAAAAAGGGCTTTGGATACTATTATCTGCATTCCAAGTTTTCTCCAAGTAGAAAAACAGGTTAAAATATCTATGAAAGTGTAACATCTACTAAAATTTAACTTCAAATAATAAAATGCCATCAGAACTTCATCAGAGCTGACAAAACACTCTAAGAATGACATTTGAGAACTAAAACAGCCCGAAACTGACAGACTAACATTGTTACATTTTACTCAATTCTTTCAAATAATAAGCCCCAATTTAAAAGCATAAATCATACACTAATTTTTGATTCTATAAAAAAGATTTCTATTTCCCATTAAGCAGAAAAATAAGACATGTATCTCTTGTCAGTTAAGATAATCCAGTTCACAGGCTTAAGCACACAGATCAGACCAACCCCCAAAACGGAGAATAAGCACAAGTTGATATGGTATTTTCTTAGTCATTCTTTGAGTTACAAGATGCAAAGGGGGCAACCCAATCCCCTGGAGGTTCAGAGGTTAGGATTCCATGCTTTCACTGCATGGGGCATGGGTCTGATCCCTGGTTGGGGAACTAAGGTCCTGCATGTCCATGTGGTGTGGTCAAAAAAGAAAAGATGTAAAAGCACTAAAATTTAATCCTGGGAGTAAGCTCCCAAGGGGCAGGAGACCCCCATTTACCTTGCCTGAAGAGCACAGGAGGATGCTGAGAGGGACCTCTAGACTTCCTACCTTGAGGACTTAAATAGTTAGCAGCTCCTGAATCTCAGAAACACTGGCCAGATTGCATAAAACCAGTTAGAAAAACCAAATTCTCTACACTGATGAGAGATGAAGATCTTTAAAGTGTAAGAACTCAAGATTAAGGTGCCAAGTTCCACCATGTCTCACTTCACTGAACAGAGTTAGGGCAAATCTAAGGCACAGCCTATTTATACCGGAGAATGGGTATCAAAGTTGTAAACTACTATATGATTTTAGCATAAGTAAGTTCAAGTTTGATAAATAAATGCCAAATTGCACAAAGTGAAACAGGCCAAGTATATTCTGATTTTCCAACTTCTAGAAAAAAGAATCTGACTTTACTTCTACTTTTAATTAAGGAAATACCTTCTCTCCAAAGGCTTATTTGTGTACTTTCCTGCCAGTAAATTCAGCTCTTTTGTCTGATTTCTAGAAATTAGTCACAATATAAGAGAGGCACACTAATAGAAAACAGACATACAAAATGAAATATATGAAAAGAATTTAGTCTTTTTCAGTCACCAATAGTCTTCCTGATATGTCACTGTTAACATAGTATAAAACCCTTAGCTAAAACTCAAACAAAGGAAAAGCCACATTAATTACTCAAAGACTGATAGAATCTGTCTATTCTAGTTTAAGAGCCTACAGAAAGAAAAAAGCAAGTAAATGTTCACAAGGAGGTGAAAGACTCAATACAGGTACACTCAAATATACATCATTTGATAATCAAAGGCAGCATTCAAGGGTGGCCTTTCTTCACTACCAGAAGAAATGGGCAGCAATCCAGGTAATGAGACTAAAGAACACACTTAAAGGTCTACTTCCTCTCCTCCTTCCATTCATAAAATAAACCTGACTTAAAAGAAAAGTATTTTGTTTTTTGTTTTAATTTCTGAAGATACAAATGAATAGAAAAGCAAAATACAGGGTTTGTTTTTTTCTTATTATTAAGATGGTGGCTCTGGTGAACTGAATGAATTAACTGGTAAAATCAACAGATGCTAATAATGCCAAAATCGAGTTGTCAAGATCAGTGATTCTGTTATCAAATACACATTATGTTCTACATTTTAATATATTTAAATATACCCAAAAGCGACATTGAGATGGGTCATCAAATTAAGATAAACAGTTAAAACTCCTCTCACCAGAAAACACCACAAGCATTTAAAATACATTTCCCTTCTGTGTTCATCCATTTCAATGTAAGTTTGCAATAAAGACCCAAAATGTCTAAGAAATTCATGGGATGATTTCATTGTAGGAGCCTTAATCTGCATTAATGATGTGACCAAGTTCCAAATCCCACTTGTAGGACTCTCAAGGTGACCATTTGTTAGTGAAAAAAGCAAATTCAGTCTCTTTCCTTTCGAATGAAATAAAAAGTATGACCTAGTTTCAAGCTTTGTTGCCAAGGAGACTTATTAATTTATTTACAGATTTAGATTAATTGATTAGCAAAGGGTACTAAACATTCAGTAGTCTGTAAAACCATAAAACAATGTAGGTAACTATATTACACCTAGTGATCTGTTATGAACACAGTTCTAACCAAGTCAACTTTCTACAGACAGACACTACAATGGAAATGTTTACTCAAATCTTTGAATTAATCAATCTTTCAAAACTGTTTATACAACAGAGTCAATAGATTAAAAAGCAAAATTTAGATAACCAAAGTTATACTGAACCATCTGAATGAAACAACTAAATCACTAAGCTGAGTAGTAACCCAATTGCTTCTGAAGTAACATGAACCAGGCACACACTGTATCTAATTTTCTATTTATATTACATCAACTAAGATGTTATCATCCAAGAAGCCTTGAAAAGCATGCATGATAAAAACATAATACACAGAAAAAGAAACATTTTGCCTAATACTAAAACCAAAATGCACAATTTACAATATTAATAACAATTTCTCATATAGGGAGTATCTCTTACTCTGATACATAATGCCTTCTTAAAAGTAGTTTACAAGTTGGAAACCAGGAAGTTGAACAAAAGTCATAAAGATTCCATTTCCTATCAATTAAATAATATTCTGAATCCCTAAATATGGTTTCTCCAAGTGCAACAGCCCAGGTACCTTTTGAGAGCCCAAAGACAGACCCATCAATCATCCCTGTCCTCCTGAAAAAGTACAGCCAAGCCTCTCCACGTCACATGGCTTTCCTATGCCTTCCTGGCTGCTCTGAGGGACAGGTCAAAAGATCAGTAAGCACCTATTCAAACCACCCACTTGATGCCCTAGATACCTAAAAGGCAGGGTAAGGCGAAAAGGATCCTTCACCCCTCATGAGCATATAACTGCCCCGTGGGACTTTCCACCACCTGGGTCTTAAGGATTTGGGTTCTGTTGGGCATGGGGAGGTGCCACCACAAGCACCAGCCTGCGAACAACTGCCAGCTTCCAAAGCATCCGATGAGGTACAGAGAAAAAATTATAATAACCACAGCACCCACATAAAAATATAACAATTCTTCTCATACCCCACCTGAGAATTACCAAGGTAACAACAGCCTATCAAAAGTACAGACTGACTTGCCTGTGTTTCCAAAGATTTCTACACTGCATTTAAATTACACTTTGGCAATCTGGAAATAATACTAATATATATGCTCAGGGCACCATCCTCATGTTTGAGGATTGAACCAAAGTCCACCCAGTGAATAAACTGTCACTGACTCCAACATAAAATAGGTTGTCTTTATTCTTGGTAGCCAAGCTAAAAATTCCAGTTGTCAGTAGTTAAGATGTTAATTTTTTGAGCAACAGGCATATAAACTAGTATACATTCAAATGTTTGTGATGTATAAAAATGTGATAGTAAAGCAACATCTAATTTTTTATTATGGCAATGTCTATTAATTAACTTATCAAATCACTTACAGAGGATGCCAAAAGTTAAAAAGCAAAACAAAAAAACCCACTATTTTGCTAAATATTAACTTTTTAAAAAAGAGTCCAGGAAAACATAATAAGGGATACCCTCTTAGGATCTGTTTCCAGTTCTGCCACTGGGTTCCTGTTGGTTCTTTTTATCTGAATTTAGTCCATAGGAAGGGGCTTCCCAGGTGGCCCTAGTGGTAAAGAATCCACCTGCCAATGCAGGAGATGCAGGTTTGATCCCTGGGTCGAGAAGGTCTCCTGGAGTAGGAAATGGCAACCCACTCCGGTATTCTTGCCTGGAAAAGTTCATGGACAGAGGAGCCTGGTGGGCTACAGTCCATGCAGCCACAAAGAGTCCGATGCCACTGAGCGACTAAACGCATACACAGTCCATATGGCAATTTAGACCTTAACAGAGTCCTACATAACTATTTGTAAACTGGAGGTGCTAAGTAAAACTAATGTTAAAAAACTTCTTATCAATACTTTACAAAAAGCAAGAAAAGGGTACCATCAACAAAGATGGTGCTTACCATCTCACAAAAATACAGTCTTGTTAGCAAATGCAAAAATAAAAGTTATTTGTGACCATATTTCTTGAAGTACGATTTCAAAGGGCCACAAAAAAAATATTTCACAACGAAAATTTAACTAACTTTGAATAGGGGAAGGGAAGGGCAGCCACAGAACTAGCTTTGACAGAGTTAGGTTAGAAATCAGTGTTTAGGCTTATGTTATTTAATGGGACTCCTTTAAAAAACACACAACTGAAACAAGAGCTCAATGCCACAACCATCACCATTTAACTTTTTAAATTCGAGCAACCTGTTATAAAGTTAAATCTGTATCTACCACATGATACAGCTATTCCACTCCAATATATTTACCCAAAAGAAAAGGAAGTGTACAAGTTTTACTTGTAATAACCCCAAAGAGAAAACAACCCAAATGTCCACAAAGGGGGAAGGCATAAACAAATTATGGTAGAGCCATAAAATGAAATACTACTCAGTGGTTTTCTAAAAAAAAAAAAAAAAAAAAAGGAAAGAACTACATGATAACAAGGGTGGATCTAAAAAATATGAGGAAAGAATTCACACAGAAGAGTACACAGTATATGATTCCATTCATATAAAATTCTATAAAATGCAAAATAATCTACAGTGACAAGAGAAACTTTGGGAAAATGAGTATGTTCACTATCTTGACTGTGGCAATAGGCTTCATGAGTGATACTTATGTGAAAACCTACAAAATCTATCACTTTAAACAAGTATAGTTATTTTATGTCAATTATATCTCAATAAATAACAAAAGGAAAAATAATCAAGTCACTAAAACTCTTACCAATCAGACAGCTCATGAGTATATTATGTGCAATCTACCAACTCAGAGAAGGCACTTTGAGAAGTACAAAAGTATCCCTAATGTAAGAATCACTATTTTCAAACACACACAAAAAAAACATAAAGTTTAAACAAAGAGATCAGAACTCATTTTTCATTACTATGCCAGGCTGACTGCTTCAGTGAACATAACAAAGAGTCCACTGCGTGTGGGACCCCAAGATTTTTAATTAAATATTTTAATTCAAAAGCTTACCTTCTCTGATCTAGAATATCATTTCTAGAAAAGAGAAGTAATCCAAAAATGTAAGAAAAGCCTTATGCATAAGACGTTAATTTCAATCTTATCACGGAAAAAAGGCAAAGAATTAAATCAATGGTACAGGTATGCTTTAGGTCATGGTTTATTATATCCGATATTTATAAATGGGAAAAACAGTTGCAAAAATATTAAGCAAAAACATGGCACATACAGTATGATCAACAGATTGAAAATAATATATCCTGGGGCGGGGGGAAGTACTGATAAGAAAAAGCTTTATGTTAACATTTCAGGACAATGGTTCTCAAACTGTGGTTGCTGGACAGAACAGCATCACCATCATCTGGGAACTTGTCAGAAATGCATGTTCACAGGCCCCACTCTAGACTGAGTGAATCACACTATTTCAGGGGTGGGACCCAGCAACCCATTTTAACAAACCCTCCAAGTAGGCTTCCCCCATGGCTCAGTTGGTAAAGAATCTGCCTGCAGTGCAGGAGACCGGGGTTTGATTCCTGGGTCAGGACGATCCCCTGGAGAAGGAAAGGGCAACACACTCCAGTTTTCTTGACTGGAGAATCCCATGAACAGAGGAGTCTGGCAGGCTACAATCCATGGGGTCGCAAGAGTCGGACACGACCTAGCGACTAAACCACTACCACCACAAATAGTTAAGATCACACTGAAGTTTGAGAACCAGTATTTAAAAGGAAAGGCTTATGGGAGATGGTTTTCTCTCCCTTTTTGTAACCTATATTTTCCTCAATTATCTTACTACTTGTATAATTCAATTAAAGTTTTTTCATTTAGGTATTTTACTAAAATGTGCACTGCAGGTCTACAGTTAAAAAACTATTTCACTATAAGCACTTTCGCAGGTCTGAATCATATGCCAAAAAATCCAGTGATTCTTGGAACCATTAAAATCTGGTAAGACTGAAACAAGATACTAAATTACATATAATTATATATCTATAATGTATGTAGATATGTACAGGTCAAGGTGCTGGGGAAACTGCATACTAGAAAACCAACAAATCCAGGTTCCTTTAACACACACATACACATACACACACACACACACACACACGAAAACAGGTAAGGGATTTTTATGGGTCACATCTGCAAAGACTGTTTTCCCCTAAAAGCTGAATTTTTAGGCTTGTGTGTAATTTACTAGAATTGCACTGCAGGAATCAGATGTTCTGAAGCTGTGAATGCTTACTCATGTAGGTTCCTGCTTAACCAAAATAAGTGCCAGTATGTTATATTTGTCACCAAAATCTAGGCAGAGAAGACAAATTCAGAACACTGAGAGTTGCCAAAGCTTTAACTTTTAGCTTTAAGACCATAAAACTGTTCCACCTTCCATCTTTTCATCTCACTAAAACAGAGATCACAGGCAAACCACACTTTCCCAATGACACTGGAGTTAGTTAAAAGATAAAAGCACTGTCCACACTTTGAGCACAAATAAAAGAGCAACAAACACTACTAACTTAGGGAAAGAATAACTACGGATCAACAGCAAAACACCAAAGTTGACGACAAATGGCTACACATTTTAATATTTGTTTTTGTTTCAGTTTTTAACACCACTCTTTTAAACAACAGGAAGAGAGATCCCCATATATCCCATAACATAAAATTCACTTTAAACTTTCTATTCCTTTAAAAGTCAATTCTGAAAGTAAATATGAGTTATTTTTAAAAAAAAAAAAAAGGTGATACATACAGTCCTCACTTGATATAACACAACACGTACTTTGATTTTTTTTCTGTTTTAGTTACATAAGCACACACCAAAATTTTCACTACTAAACCCCCAGCATCTAGCCCCAAGCCTGGGAAGAGAAGGGTGCAGAAATCGCTGAGGGGATGAACTTGTTACTGAAAGCTTCTGAAACCCTAAGGCAGACAACTAGGATCCTATAAGATTCACTAATGCAGATAACGAATTTAGTATAAGACACTGGCCCTTTCTGATCACTGCTCTTAATGCTTTTATAAGGGAAGCTTACCTTTCTACCATACTTTTGAATCCCTGCAGGAGTCAGTTAAATAAATTTAAAGTGGTGGCTACCCGGTTTTAAGCTACCACACTCCCTCTGAAAAAAGGGACTCTTTGAAAACTCTTGGTATTATAAAATTAAGTTCCAAAATTTCACACCAATAACAAACACAGTGCTTGCCAAGTTCTCCTTAGCATCAGATACACTTTTCTGATTTAACCCTGAGTATTTCTTGTACTCTTAACAGGTCAGGTTTTCCTCTCCTCTTTTACCCCTTGAAAATACACTTGATCCTGTGACACCACTCACAAGGCCTCCCCAACCCCAACTTCTTTTGTATATAAACACGCTGGTCACACATTCCCATCAGCTGTTTGGTAGCTCCGCCCCTCCTCCTTTTCCGGGTAGTAACAGAGCAGCCAATAAGCTGTGAGGAGCTGTGCCTACGGCCTTTTGCCTGCATAGGCTTTTCCAAAACAAGCAGCTCCAGCCTTCAGCAGGGGCCACTGGTTCACAGATAAAAGGATCACCAGGCTGTGCAACAGGGTGAGACGAGTAACCCCCACCAACAAGGAAACCCGTGTAATCTGAGCTTGTTTGTTCCTCCACCCAGGAGAACTTAAACCGATATTCCTTTAGGGCAAATCACGCTTTAAGGTCACCAGAGTCCCAGTTCTCAGACAATCTAAATAATCAGCCGGTTTGAGATAGAAACCTCAAAGCTTGCCAGGCTGAGAACGGCACAGCATTACCCACCCACCTCACTTTGCAAACAAATGGAAACACTATTATTCAACCACCATTCCAAAGGATTTGGGCTTTTTGCAAGTTTTTTGATTGGGACACATTCCTATAGGGCCCAAGTCATGTACATCAGTTTCTAGGCTCCTGGAGAGGTTTGCACAACCCTCAGCAAAGGATCAGAAGAGAAACAATGAATGAGTCAGAGTTTCAGAACATAATCGCCCAGCAGACTATTAAGTGCATTGGTGCAAAACACTCACTCCCTCCATAACTTGGAAGTCAGCTCTCCTCCTACCAACCCGTCACAAAAGAAATATCACCGACTCCAAACAACAACCAGAGACGGTGTCTCTGAAAGGACCTAACGAGGTGCTGGAAGGCAGTGGCCAATTAGTTACACATCCTCTTCTTTCCCTACCCCCACGCACTACTTTCCTACTATATAGATTCCCTGCCAGGCTGTAAATCCTGGTGGCATAATTACACTCAGGAGACATCCAAAAATGGGCTGAAACAGGAGATTTCAACAAAACCAGCTATCAGCCTATACACCAAAGAAATCAAGGGGGCACTGAGGGGCAAAAAGCAAGTACATTCCTCCAGACCTTTCCTACTTCCTCCACACCATCTTTCATTTTCAACCCTCGACTGTTTCACACAATTGTATTCATTTTAGCAGTGTCCTGGTAAATATACCTTGCTTAAATTTCATGGTAAATATACCTTGCTCAAAAACTGTTGTCTCCATTTGGGCCTACTAATGTGAATTCAACAGAGAAAAGAGGCCACAAAATCTCTCACACACCCGCCCCAACACACATGCACAACAAAAGGAAATACAAAAAATTTAACTCAGACCAGAAAATAACAAACATGAAACAAAGATAACCTCTGGCTTTTAAATCCCGAGACTGTTGTCCTCCTATCTCAGACATGTACAATTTTAAAGCGCCTCTGCTTTCTTTTGTCAGAAAGGAGGAAGGTGGGGAAAGAACAGAAGGCCAATGCATCTTTGCCTTTCTTCATCTTCTACTAAAAATAAGCTATGAAATAAGCCACTTAGGGGAAGAAAAAAAAGAAAGACACCCTGCTGTTCTTTGTCTGTTTTCTTCCCCCTTTCCACCCCCCCACACCCCGACTCCTAAATACGGTAATCATTCTAGATGCCACAACTACTAATGAACAAAAGGCACTGTATGGAAAAGGCATCAGGTCAAGTAAGGCCTCACCCTCTTTATCCTCAGCCTTCTAAAAAAATATATGTAAGTATATAATTTGAGAATCTGACATTGATCAAAGACAGCTGGAATTCTCTCTCTCACCCCCATCCCAATTAAACATTAGGTAGAAATTTGCATTAGGTGTGACAGTAAGTCTCAATTCAAGATAAAAATAACTCAAGATTCTGCCACCATGTCATTTCCTAAACAAAAATAAAACCCGAAACTGCTTTGTGTAAAATGTACACACAGCCATAGTTACAAGTTTTCCTGCCACCTTACGAAAAGCCAACATTACTGGTATCATTCACACATTTACAAAACTCAATCACAGCCACAAACAGCTCATAAAGTCAATTTCACTTGTGCCTAAACATATATTTGGTACATAACATATACTTTATTTTACTTGCTTCTCTAATTCCCACTCCCACCTCCCCCAAATTCTAAACTCCTAACCCTAAACTGAGACGTTCATGTACTGTTCCTAATTTCTAATCAAGTTTTCCTGAGTGAAGAGAAAAACATCTTATTCCTGAAAAGATTATGGGGGGGGGGGGGGGGGGAGAATCACTTGCCCAGGCAACTTCCCTTCCATCCCCCACTTCTAAACCAAATGAAAAAAACTACTTTTTTAAAACTTCAGCGAATTCTTTAAGTGAGTGTTCAACAATAATCATCGATCTCTACAAACAGGTAAAACATCCAATCAAAAACAGTAACAATAAAAGGAAGAAAGAAGGAATTCACCTGAAGAATCTAGCGAAACAACTTGAGTTATATAAACAAAACCCTGCAACAGGGGGAAATGGTGGGGGGATGGGGGTGAAGGAGAAACAGAAGCAGGACACAGGACTTTTTAAACTGCGTTTCACACACTACCACTCTCTAGCCCCGAGTTCCCCCTCTCCCCAGGGATTTAGTCTTTCGGAACCCTGGGCTCCTCTCTCCCATCACTCTCTAAGTTACCCCTCAAAAAATGTCTCGATTTGTCACAGGAACCTTCGCGAATTTCTCTAGCTGGTCATGAAATAATCGGTCTGGACTCCAACCAAAACCACTGCCTGAAGGACTCTTATCAGTTAGAGCTTTCCCACTGCTACCTCCAAAGTACATAAAGTTGGGGTGGGGAGAGTAGGAAAATAAAGGGTGTCACTTGGCAAGAACAGGGCAGTTTTTATGAGCACCTTATTCTCATACAGGGAGTTTGCTTAAGTGGCTAGTGCAGGGGCTATTTGGTCAAGGAGATCCTCTTTTTCTCCTTCCCCCTCAGCTGTCATAGCCACAATATGGAGGGTGGCTTGCTGGAGGGCCTGGGGGTCTTCACCACATACTATGGGTGGGATAGGCTTTGTCGGTAGGAAGAAAAGAGTGGGGTTCTTCTAAGGACCAGCAAGCTTAATAAAGGTAGCTGATCTAAAATACTCAGAGCTCTTTAATACAAGAGGGGGGCACTGAGCAGACTTCTCTCTTCCTAATATAGAAAGGAATTAGGGATAAAGGAGGTCACTTGAGTTACCCCAGTTCAAGAAGCACTGTGAGAGGAGGGAATGGAGGCATCTCAAGAAAAGGAGAAAGGCTTCGCTCTAGGGAATTTCTATCTCGAGTCCCCAAATTCAGAGCGAGCAAACAGGAAAAAGAAGGTGGGCTTGGTGGTGAAGAGAGAGAGGGCTGGTACTGCAAAAAAAAAAAAAAAGGCCCATTTGGGAGTCCAAACGTCGTGGAGAAAAGTCACGGGGACTGGGGGTGCGGAAAGAGCGTGGAACAACGCACATTTCGAGGTGCTGCAGATAAAGGGGGAGCTGAGAAGGATCTCGGCTCCTGGGAGGTGCCAAGGAGCCTCCGTAGGCACTGGGAGGAGGGAGGGGTGGGAGGAAGCCTTGGACAGTGGGCTGGAGTGCCCCTGGGCCCCTGCTTAGGTTTTAGGGGGTGCCCCGGGCATCCCCATATCGTCCCCCACGTAGAACCCGAATTCCTCCCCCTCCACGAAGGATACAGCTTGACCACGTCCGTGTCCATCCGCCTCTTGCCCGGACTAGGGGATGACATGGTGTCGCCGCCGCCGCCTCTCGCCCTTCCTCGGCCCGCCTGTCACGGGCCCCGGGCCCCGGCTCTGAGGAGCCCGCGGCCGCCCCGGCTCCTCGATGGAGGTGGCAACACCCCCGCGGTCCTGTTTGGTCCCGTCAGCCGCCGCCGCCGCCCCCCGCACGGGGGGGAACACCGGGCACTGTCCGGCCGAGTGGGGGTGGGGACCCCGCGGCGCACGGCTCGGGCTGCCCCTCTCCGGCTGTGTTCCGCCGCGGCCCGGACCTGGCGCTCCTCTGCGCCGTGCGTCGCTCCCTCCTGCCTGCTCTAGCTCTCTCGCCTTCTCGCCCGCTCACCCTCTCGCCGGCTCCCAAGCCGCCTCCACGACCAGCGGACGACTCCTGCTCAATCGGCCTCTCTACCCCAGCCTCGCTCTGGGCGCCGTGACGTCACCTCTGTGACGTCATCGGCGGGGCGGGCCCAGTTGGCGAAAGGGGTGGGGTGCCGCGGCAGCGGCGTGGGGGTTTAGCAGGGGATTCTGGGAGTTGTAGTTTCTCTTTCTCCTGCCCGCCCAGCTTTCTGCCCCCTCCCCCAACTCCCTCACACACTTAATCGCTCAACTGTCAGCGTCGTTGTCATCATCAAAAACGATAATGGTTAAATAATGGCAGTATCATCATATTCATGTGTTTTAGGGTAATGAACCTCCTTCCCACATACACTGTTAAAAAGTGTGTTTATTTGATTTAGGGAAGCCAAGGTGGCAATTAACCCAGACAGGCACCAAAATCTAGAAATTCCTACACCAGCAGGTTCCCTGCCCTCTGCTCCCACCTTGAATGGAGAGAATAGCCAGGCTTCTTCAAGCTTGCAAATCAGGGTTTGCTATCCCTCATGTGTATAGATAGGGTCATTTTTTCAAGGATTAGAGTTGAGACAGCATGGCAGCAATTTGGTTGTAACATCTTTACACAGTATGAGGTGATTTCACAAAGTGAATGACTGAAAGAAGCAGAAGTACTCCAAATATGCTGTTGTTTAGGACAAAGTTTGTTCTGCCTTCCAAACTCCTAGAGCAAACCTATAACTTCATCATTCATTCAGTAAGCATTTATTGATCACCCATTGTGTGGTAATCATTCTGCTGGACATGGTGAACTAAGAAAGACTTTAAATTTACACAGCCCTCCCGATGTGGTCTAGATCTAGACTGTCAGCATCACCTGGGAACTTGTTAGAAACACAGGCTAGAGCTTCACCTCAGGCCTACTGAATTAGAATTTGCAGTTTAACAAGGTCCCCAGGTGATTCCTTTGTGAAGTAAAGTTTGAGAGACACTGCTCTACAAGGCACTCAAAAAGAAGTGATGTGGAATCCAGGAGTCAACCAGGCAAAGGGGGCAGGAAGGAGTGTTCCAGGCAGCTCCTGTATTTATATCATATTTTCGCTGCCATCTATTTTCAAAATTTTTATCTATTCCTTTGTCCCCATGAATACACTTGTGGCCTGTCAAACCACGTGCTGTGAGTTGGGTCCCCTTATGTAACCTCCTATGCACACTCGCATGCACATACACATAAACATACACACACACACACACACACACACACACACACACACACACACGTGAACCTGGAGCAGCAGCAATCAGCTAAAATTGAATGTTGTTTGCGCCTATCATTTCATCCCCCAAAAGACCCGTTATTGTTGTGTGTGTGTGTTAATTATACATAACACAAAATTTGCCATTTTAACCATTTTAAAATGTAAAATTCAGTGGTATTAACTACATTCACAGTGTTCTACAACCATCATTACTACCTATTTCCAGAACTTTTTCATCACTCTAAACAGAAACTCTGTACCCATCAAACAATCTTTTCTTACTTATTTCTCACTCTCCGCAGTACCTGGTCACCTCTATTCTGTCTGACAAATACAGGCTATTTTAACTGCTTCTAAAAGGGCTGTATTGCTCTTTCCTATTGCACATAGCATTTCTGTCAGAAGGAACACGTGTTTGAATGACGAGATTGCTAACCCCCTTTATTTGACCACTTTGTTAAAGGGAGATAAAGCCAGAGCAGGGAATTGTTCATGACTGTGTCTCCTTTAGCCTCTCCAGGCTCCCGTTGCTGCTCCCTCCCCTCCCAGCCTGGTTCCCCGTTTCCCTTCACCTGAGTGATTCCCAAGTTTTGGTGTGCTTCAGAATCACCTGGGGAGCTTGTTAAGCTCACAAATGTCCAGAGCCCACCCATGGGGATTCTGATTCCAAAGGTCTGGGATGGGGCTTGGACATTCAAGTCTTTAACAATCTCCCCAGATGATGCTGATGCAGGCCAAAGTTTGAGAACCACTGCTGGAAGATTCCGATAGGCATCAGCACTATCAAAACACCTGCCTGACCCTCCAGGTGGGTCCTGTGCTTCCGTAATGTCCTATGTAAATAAGGATGTTTCCTTCCCCACCTGAGAGCAAGGTAGCAAGCTTAGAGGACCCAAAGGTATTTTTTCCTAAGAGCTGGTCAAGGGTGGAACACTTGAGAAAGAGGGGCATAGGGTGGATCTAGACATTTTCCCTGGATGCTTTAATCTTCACAGATGTTATGCTGCTGTGATCTAAGTACTAAGCAAAAATCATCAGGGGAGTGATTAGAGAGGCTTGCTCTGGATCACTCCTGGGAAGGCGGAGCTGCTCTACCTAAGAATGCATTTAGCCTCTGAGCAATCCTTGAAAAGGAATCACCCTTCCTAGTAAGCATCTTAGCTCTGGGTTACTTAGGACAAACCTGCCTCTCCGCAGACCACAATTATGCTTCAGTTAATTGCTTATAGCCTCCCTGAGCCTCAGTTTTCTCATCTGTAAAATGTGGCTCATAATGCCCTACCCACTTGAGTGGGTTGGTGGAGTCAATGGAAAAGATGAATGTGAAAGCCCCTCGTAAACTATAAATTGCTTTTCATGATTATAAGTGTGACAATATTACTGGTGGTATTATTAATATCAGTCCCCCATTGCCCCACTCCTTATATGCTGTAAGTCATAAAAGAAGAAAAGCATTCACTTTTAGGGGGTATTTTTAATTTTATCAATATTTGTTTATTTATTTGGTCAGGCATGGCATGCAGGATCTTAGTTCCCCAACCAGTGATCAAAACTGTGGCCCCTACAGTGGAAGCATGGAGTTTTAACCACTGGATCGCCAAGGAATTCCCTTTTCTGGTATTTTTTTTTAAAGATGTCATAGGGTCCATCTTTGCGGTAAAGGAATGTTCACATTTTTACCAAGTTTCTCTCAGGGCATTTTGCCATCTGCTCCTTCATAAACCCACCGCCCCCTTTCTGACTTCTTCTCCATTCCCTCCTCTTTCTGGAGCTTCAGAGGGCTTCTGAACCCACCCTTGACCAGGTAGGTTCAAAAGGTGGGTCCAAAGGGGTGCCACGTGACGGCTCTGGTTTGTCGTCTTTTTGGCTTCTGGACCTGGAGCTCCTCTTGAGCAGAGTAAGTTTGTGCTCACCTTTTCCCCCAAGGTTTCAGCTATTCAGAATGTCAATAATTTACTCTAAAACAACACCAGGGCCTGGGAGTGTCTGTTTATATGTGTGCGCTCACGGCAGTACGCTAGAACGAGCCGTGTTCTTCCTTATCGGGGACAGCCAGTGGCACTGGGAGGGCACAGCTGTTCCGCCCTGACTGACTCGCCAGTGTTGCAATCTGGGAAATGTATTCAGGCCTGTTTATCTCTCCCCAGGGCAGGGCCAAGCTTGACCAAAGGAACCTCTGATCTCAGGAGCAGCTTCTCAAAGGCAAGAAAACAAGTTTGCAGAGAATATACTGCTTTGAGCAAGACATTCAGACAGAGTAAAGATGAACCCATCATTCGGTGGAGTGAGTAAAAGAATCTAGCCCAGAAGCTTCTCTGTCTCCGAAGGTTCCCTACTAACACAATGGCCCTAAAACTAAAGTGAATTTATCACTGTCCCCGCCAGATATGAAAGTCCCCTAGATAAGGCCTTCTGATTCTGTTTGACCATTTCTACTGAGAAATAGTCTCATTTTTAGTCCTGAGCTCTTGGTATCAGAGATCACAGATCCAGAGCCCTCAAGAGGGCAGTAATATCAGCAGTTTTCTTGCTGCCAGGAAATAAAAGCTTAAAACTCATTTCAAGTCTCCTCCATGTAACCCTGTTACAACTTGTCCCCACAGAAGCAGTCAGTAGGGCTCGAATAGCCAGCAGTGGCCAGGATGGAAAAATTGCATCTCCTACACTGCTGTCATTCCCTTGGGATTCTCTGCATACTCCCTCTGACAGCAGGCCCCCTAGGGAAAAACCAACATTCCCCCCACCTGCACCAAACAAGCATGATTCAATGAGAATGTGGAACTTGGAGACAGATACCTTGATGTAACTTGCGCAAGAAACCTAATCTTTATGTCCCAGTTTACTCATCTGTAAAATGGGATGATAGCACCTGCATTACCCTTGCCTGGATCAAACAGAAGAAGAGATGTTGTAATCTCTAAAGATCTAGCCATGGATAAGCTATTACCATGTCCCTCTTACACACACACACACACACACACACACACACACACACACACACACTGTAATGCCAAGGCTCAAGGAGAGAGCAAGGTTGGAAATGATTCACACCTACATTTTTCACTGAGGCCAGTTCCCTGTTTGGAACCCTTGTTTTGCCAGTCGTGGCTTCCTGTGTTTCCTTTGCTGCTTCCTCATCTCTCTGATCTGGAAATGCTAGAGGCCCCTGGCCTGCTCCCCAGGCCTCTGGGGAGCTGAGGCCTCTGTTCTCCTTTGTCTACGTTTAATCCCTATGTGACCTCAGCCAGTCTCAGAGCTGTAACTACCCTCTGTGCTCTGACTCCCTAATGTACATTTCTGATTGGGACCTCGCTCCTGAACTCCAGACATGTATATATGGCTGCCTGTTCAACATCTTTTCGCGTCCAAAAATAAACTGCTGATACCCTCCCCACCACCTCCTCACATAGTTTTACCCTTCTCAGTAAATGGCCATTATTAAGTTGGAATACATGAAATGGTCACTTTTTAAGGCCAAGAACAATCAAATATCAGCAACTTCATTTGGTTCAACCAAATACATCCTTCCAGCGCTGAGGTAAAAGGCCATGGACTTTACAATCCTTGACCTCTCCTTCTAATACTGAAACTGTCATTACTAGAATTGCTTTCCAACAGGCCTCCTCTCTTTAACCATTGAATTCACACAGATAGAAACCAGTGATCCTTTTAAACCATAAACCAGATCCCCACTGTTCAAAATCCTCTGAGGACTTCCCATTTAACTCCATGCTAAAGCCAAAACCATTGCAGGCTTCCCATGCCATATAGGAGCTGCTCCTACCTTCTTCCCTCACTCACACTTTTCTAGCCATACTGGCCTTCTAGCTGTTCCTCAGATGTACCAAGTATGCTCCTGCCTTGGGGCCTTTGCACTTGCCACTTTTGGTCTAAAACATTCTACATTTAGTTTAAAAACCATGGCTCCCTCCCTTCTCTCCTTTAGGGCTTTGCAGAGATGTCACCTTCTCGGTAGAGTCTTCTCGGGGCATCCTATTTAACATTGCAGTCCCAGCTCCACCCCAGGGTCTCCTCTTCCCCCTCCCTGTGTTGTTTTCTCCCTAGGACTCAGCACCATCTCATGTATACATTACATTCTGTCTGTTACTTAGTTATGTTTGTCTTCTCCCTCCACCAGAATGTAAGCTCCAAGAAGGCAGGGATTTTGTCTGTTTCATTCACTGCAATTCATGCAATGCCTAGAACTGCATGTGGCACACGGTGTTCAAATATCATATAAATAAAAGGAAGAAAGGATGACTCTGGCTGAAAAGGCAACCAAAAATAAGCAGCTTAAAGCAGTCCTTTGGATGCTCACAAAGTCAGTCCTTCCTAATGCTCTCTACAGAGTAGCAGGAAACCCTGCATGTTGAGCACCTTGTCTGTGCCAGGCACTGTGCCAAGGTGTGTTACAGCCTAACACCTGAAAGGACAGATGTGACTTTGCCTATTTTATGGATGAAGAACCTCAAGTTCAAAGAAGTAATTGGCCCACAGGCACATAGCCAGTAAATGTCAGCACCAGGATTCAGATCAGCTGGGCAACCCTGTTTGTTAACTCACGTGAAAATCTTCATTTGCTGTATTGATGAACTCCTTATTCTGAAGGTCCAACCCCAATTCCACTTCCTCCATGACCATGAAGACTTCCAGGCCATTCTAAACCCAACTAATGTTCCTCTGTGAAGGAAGAGTCTGTGCCTCCCGTCCAGAGTTCCCTATCTCAGCAGACGGCACCACCATTTGGCCAGAGGCTCAGACTGTCCTTGGAGTCTCCCTTAACTGTTTCTTCCCTTCATTCCCATGCCCATCAGCAAACTCCATAAGAACTCCCCTTCTGGGACATACTTGGCAAAACTAAGTCCTTCGCCCTGTACCATCACCTAATCTGAGACACCACACTCTGCAATAAATCCTACTTATCAGCCTCTCTGCTTCCTCTCTTGTCCCTTCTGACCACCACACTCACCACCCAGGAACCAGAGAGATGTTTTAAAATATAATTTGACCCAAGGAACTCCTCACTCATGGTTCATTAGTAGGTCATCCTTAAATGTAGACTGAAATCTCAATTCTGTGATGCTATATAATCTGGATTTAGGCTAGCTTTTCAACCTTATTTCCTACCTCGATGACACACCCTCAGCCTCTCTTAGTGCTTGTGTCCAGGGACACACCAAGCCTGTTTCCACATCAGGGCCTCTGAGCTGGCTGTTCCTTCTTGCTGGAATGCCCTTTCCTGGATCCTTGTGGCCAACTCCCTCCTTCCTGCATTTAGTCAATGTCTGTCTTCAGAGAGGCCTTCTCTGACCCCCTTTTGTAAAAAGATATACCCCTGGGATTTCCCTGCTAGTCCACGGATTAAGACTCCATGCTCCCAGTGCGGGAGGCCCGGGTTCTGGGTGTGCAGGTTCTATCCCTAGTCAGGGAACTATAATAGATCCCACATGGTCTGCATGCCCCAATGAAGGTCCAGTGCAATTAAGACCTGGCACAGCCAAATATATAAAAAATAAATTTAAAAAAGATACACCCCTAAATTTTATCTCCTTACCTTGCTTTAGTTTTTTTTGCTTTGTAATTCTTTTGGATTTTTATTTTGGAAATGTTCAAATATGCTGAAAATATGAGAAAACACAACAATGACCACCCAAATACCCACCATCCACATTTAACAACTGTTAACATTTTGCCATATTTGTTTTACTTGCATGTAGGCATGTATGTATATGTATGTTTTTTGGCTAAACTTTTTGAAAATAATCTTCAGACACCATGACACTTCAGCCCTGCCTACATCAGCATGCATACGTTGCAAACAAGGACATTTTCCTTTTTAACCATATCATTATCACACATAACAAAATAAGCAATGATTCTCTGTTGTTGTTATTCAGTCACCCAGTCATACATGATTCTTTGCAACCCATGGACTGCAGCATGCCAGGCCTCCCTGTCCCTCACCATCTCCCAGAGTCTGCCCAAGTTCATGTCCATTGCATTGGTGATGCCATCCAACCATCTCATCTTCTGACATATCCTTCTCCTTCTGCCCTCAATCTTTTCCAGCATCAGAGACGTCTAATGAGTCGTCTCTTTGCATCAGATGATCGAAATACCAGATCTTCACCTTCAGCATCAGTCCTTCCAGTGAATATTCAGGATTGATCTCCCTTAAGATTGACTGGTTTGATCTCCTTGCTGTCCAAGGGACTTTCGGGAGTCTTCTCCAGCACCACAGTTCAAAGGCATCAATTCTTTGGTGTTCTGCCTTCCTTACAGTCCAGCTCTCACAACCATACGTTATCACTATATGGACCTTTGTCGGCAGAATGATGTCTCTACTTTTCAACACACTGTCTAGGTTTGTCATTGTTTTCCTGCCAAGAAGCAATCGTCTTCTGATTTTATGGCTGCAGTCACTGTCCACAGTGATTTTCAGTTCAGTTCAGTCGCTCAGTCGTATCCGACTCTTTGCGACCCCATGGACTGCAGCACGCCAGGCCTCCCTGTCCATCACCAGCTCCTGTAGTTTACTCAAACTCATGTCCATTGAGTCAGTGATGCCATCCAACCATCTCATCCTCTGTCGTCCCCTCTCCTCCCGCCTTCAATCTTTCCCAGCACCAGGGTCTTTCAAATGAGTCAGTTCTTTGCATCAGCTGGCCCAAGTATTGGAGTTTCAGCTTCAGCATCAGTCCTTCCAATGAATATTCAGGACTGATTTCCTTTAGGATGGACTGGTTGGATCTCCTTGCTATCCAAGGGACTCTCAAGAGTCTTCTCCAACACCACAGTTCAAAACCATCAATTCTTCGGTGCTCAGCTTTCTTTATAGTCCAACTCTCACATCCATATATGACTTCTGGAAAAACCATAGCTTTGACTAGACAGACTTTTGTTGGCAAAGTAATGTCTCTGCTTTTTAATATGCTATCTAGGTTGGTCATAACTTTTCTTCCAAGGAGCAAGCATCTTTTAATTTCATGGCTGCAGTCACCCTCTGCAGTGATTTTGGAGCCCCCCAAAATAAAGTCTGTCACTGTTTCCACTGTTTCCCCATCTATTTTCCATGAAGTGATGGGACCGGATGCCATGATCTTACTTTTCTGAATGTTGAGTTTTAAGCCAACTTTTTCACTCTCCTCTTTCACTTTCATCAAGAGGCTCTTTAGTTCTTCTTCACTTTCTGCCATAAAGGTGGTGTCATCCGCATATCTGAGTTATTGATATTTCTCCTGGCAATCTTCATTCCAGCTTGTGCAGTGATTTTAGAGCCCAAGAAGAGGAAATCTGTCATTGCATCCACCTTTTCCCCTTCTATTTGCCATGCAATAGTAGGGCTTCCCTGGTGGCTCAGACGGTAAAGCGTCCGCCTGCAAGGCAGGAGACCCAGGTTCGATCCCTGGGTTGGGAAGATCCCCTGGAGAAGGAAATTGCAACGCACTCCAGTACTCTTGCCTGGAAAATCCCATAGATAGAGGGGCCTGGTGGGCTACAGTCCATGGGGTTGCAAAGAGTCAGACACAACTGAGCGACTTCACTTCGGTGGGGCCAGATGCCTTGATCTCAGTTTTTTTAAATACTCTTAAGCCGGCTCTTTCACTTTACCCCTTCACCCTCATCAAGAAGCTCTTTTGTTCTTCTTTGCTTTCTGCCATTAGAGTGGTATCATCTGCATATCTGAGTATCTGAGATTGCTGATCTTTCTCCTGTCTATCTTGATTCCAGCTTGTAACTCTTTCAGCCTGGCATTTCTCATGATGTGCTCAGGGTATAGGTTAAACAAACAAGGTTACAGCAGACAGCCCTGTTGTACTGTTTTCTTGATCTTGAACCAATCACGTGTTCCATACAGAGTTCTAACTGTTGCTTCTTGACCCGCATACAGGTTTCTCAGCAGACAGGTAAGATGGTCTGGTATTTCCACAGGTTGTCGTGATCCACACAGTCAAAGGCATTATTGTAGTCGATGAAACAGAAATAGATCTTTTTCTGAAATTCCCTTGCTTTCTCTCTAATCCAGAGAATGTTGGCAATTTGAACTTTAGTTCCTCTTCCTTTTCTAAGCCCAGCTTGGACATCTGGAAATTGTTGGTTCACATAATGCTGAAGCTTAACATGCAAGATTTTAAACATGACCTTATGAGCATGTGGAGATGAGTGCAACTTCGATGGTTAGCACATTCTTTGGTACTACCCTTCTTGGGAACTGGGATGAGGATTGACCTTTTCCAGTCCTGTGACCACAGCTGGGCCTTCCAGATTTACTGACATAATGAATGCAAAATCTTGACAGCATCATCCTTTAGGGATTTGAATAGTTCTGCCGGAATTTCATCGCATCCACTAGCTTTATTAACAGCAGTACTTCTTAAGGTCCACTTGACTTCACACTCCAGAATATCTGGTTTTAGGTGAATAACCACACTATCATAGTAATCTGGTTCATTAAGATCTTTTTTATACAGTTCTTCTGTGTATCCTTTCCATCTCTTCTTGATCTTTTCAGTGTCTACTAGGTCTCTACCATTTTTATCCTTTATTGTGCCCATTTTGGGGCAGAATGCCCTTGATGTTTCTGATTTTCCTAAACAGATCTCTAGTTTTTCCCCTTTTGTTGTTTTCTTCTATTATTAAGCACTGTTCACTGAAGAAGGCCTTTTTGTCTCTCCTAGCTATTCTTTGGAACTCTGCATTTAATGTGATGTACCTTTCTCTCTCTCCCTTGCTTTTTGCTTCTCTTCGTTCTTCTGCTATTTACGAAGCCTCCTCAGATAACCACTTTGCCTTCTTGCTTTTCCTTTTCTTTGGGATGCTTTTATTCGCTGCCTCTAATATTGTCTAATTTCCAGTTCATAATCAGATGTTCCTAACTGTTCCCTCTATGGCTTTTTTTTTTTTTTGAGCCAGAATCCATTGAAGAGTCATATGATGTATTTTGATTTTATATCTCTTTAGTCAGAGGACATTTGGGGAATTATATTTATATTTATAGTTCTTGGGGGACTTCTGTGGTGGTCCAGTGGTTAAGACTCCACACTTCCACTGCAGGGGGTGCAGGTATGATCTCTAGTCAGGGAAATAAGATCCCACATGCAGAGTAACATGGTCAAAGAATAGGAAAAAAAATTTTTTTTTAATAAATAAAATAAAACATAGTTCTTTGGGTTTCAACCCTCCTACATCCTTTCTCTCACCCCTACAGCTATCACTATGCTATACCCACGGAGGCAGTCAGTAAATAATTGATAAGGACTAATTGAAAAGTCCTACTCTTTCATATAAATCTTGTCCACGAATGTTTATAAGCACCATTATTCTTAATGGTGGAAACAACCCAAATGTCAATCAACTGATGAATGGATAAATAAAATGTGGTATAACCATACAATGGGATATTATTCAGCAGTGAAGAGAAATGAAATACTAACTCACCCTGGTTGAGCCTCAAAGATATGATGCAAAGAGAGATAAGCCAGTCACAAAAACATTGTAAAATTTCTTTTATATCAGATGTCAGAACAGAACTACGTACAGAGACAGAAAGTAGATTGATAGTTGCCTAGTGCTGGGGAAATAGGAAGAATGGGAGGAATGACCACTGATGGGAAGAGGTGTCTTTTCAAGGTGATGAAAATGTTCTAAAAATGTGGTCATGATTGTAAAACTCTGTAAATATACTAAACAACATTGAATTTCACACTTTGAGTGGATGATATGGTATGTGACCTACAGCTCAACAAAGGTATTACTTTAAAAAAAAAAAAAAAAAACCCTACTCTTCCTTGTTGCTCTGGGTTATAGCAGAAACAACTGTTGACGGAACATCCTCTTCCCTCCTCTCTCAACTTCTCCTATCCTCTGTTCTCTGCTTTACTTAAAGAGCCACAACTTTTCTTTTCACTGAATGTCCTACTTTGCCCTCTGGGGCAGAACTCCCCATTTTTGTCCTGCCAAATGTGGGGCTTACCCTTTCCTCCCGTGTGTGGGGCTGTGGGAGGCACAGGTCCCCTGCAAGGGCACACACAGCTGCCCATCTGAGACCATCTACTGGAATCACAGGCAGCTTGCCAGGTTCCGTGTGCCCAGCACTTCTAGCTTGTGGGTGACACATGGTTGGCATAGCTACTTGTTTCTGGTGCAGCTTCCCTGCTGCCCTGTGAGCAGGAGTTGTCTTATTCCTCTTTATATTTTCTGTGCCTAAAACAGACATTTGCACTTAAAAGGCAGAACATGTGGAGACAAGGCTTCCCCACCCGGTGCCCTGACCTGGCTCTCTGGGAAGGGAGGAAGAGGCTCTGGTTCCGAGGCGTGTGTGTGTGTGTGCGCGCACGTGTGTGTGAGTGTGAGTGTGTGTGCGCGTGTGTGTACGCGCACGTGTGTGTCTGAGTGTGTGTGTCTGTGTGCACATGTGTGAGTGTGTGTATGTGTGTGCATGTGTGAGTGTGTGTGTGTGCACGTGTGTGTGTGTGTGTGTGTGTGTGTGTGTGTGTATGCTCAGTCACCCAGTCATGTCTAACTCTTTGCAGCCTCATGGATTGTAGCCCGCCAGGCTCTGCTGTACATGGAATTTTCCAGGCAAGAATACCAGAATGGGTTGCCATTTTCTCCTCCAGGGGATTTTCCCAACCCAGGGATCAAACACATATCTCTGTGTCTCCTGCATTGGCAGGTGGATTCTTTACCACTGCACCACCTGGGAAGCCCAGGCCTGAGGCAGATGGTTTCAAAATCTGAGCTTCTGAATTCCAGTCCCAGCTGTCACAGGGCACCTTGGGAATTCATCTGCTGGACCCTGATAGACCAGGGGAAAATGGCCTAATACCAGGAAGGTTACACATACTTTGAGTTAGGACCTTTAAAATTTTAAGTCTGAAAGGACTTAACCAAATTTTTCTTATTCCTCTCAATGCCAGCCAAGTCTCTTTTGCTATACAAGAGGAGAAATGGAATTGTCTTGGGGGGAAGTGAGAGGTAAGAATCTCCTGAGTTGAGCAGAGAAAAGGCAAAAAGTGAGAAAATAGGACTCCTGGTTCCTTCTCCTTCCTAAATTTTCCTCCTCTGACTTTCTCCCAATGTCTCAAGAGGCAGTTTGGTTTTCCCCAGGCACTCTGGTTGCTTGGGTCTTATTCCAGTGGTCACGTAGCAAAGGGGTGCCCTCAGCTGACTGGCCCACAAAGGCAGATGGTGGTGTGTGTTGGGGGGTAGAGGTGAGGGGAATGTTACCAAACTCTATGATGATAGCTTTGATTCAATCAACATTCTTCTTGGTTAAAAATGATCATATTGAAATATGTACATATATCAAATCACTATGTTGTACATCTGAAGTGAATATAATCTTATGTTAGTTATAACTGAGTTTTATACAGTACACATTGATATATGCATACGTAAAGTAATAAAAATGTGCCTCAAAATATTTTTTAGTTTCAAAGTTTTGTACTTCAAAGGACATATCAAGACAGCAGGAGGAGAATCCAGAGAGTGGAGAAAGAATTTGCAAACACATATCTGACAAAATCTATGTAAATACATTTCTTGAATTTTGCATAAGGATGGAATTGGTGGTGGCTGTGGTTTAATCAGTAAGTCATATTTGACTCTTTGTGACCCCATGGACTGTAAACCATCAGGCTCCTCTGTCCATAGGTTTTCCCAGGCAAGAATATTGGAATGGATTGCTGTTTCCTTCTCAAGGGAATCTTCCCAACCCAGAGGTCGAAACTGGGTCTCATTGTCTCCTGCATTGCAGGCAGATTCTTTACTGACTAAGCCACCATGGAATTCCAGCTGAGCTATCTAAAATCCTAAAAGATAATGCTGTTAAAATGCTATGTTCAATATGTCAGCAAATTTGGAAAACTCAGCAGTGGCCACAGGACTGGAAAAGGTCAGTTTTCATTCCAATCCCAAAGAAGGGCAATGCCAAAGAATGCTTAAGCTACTGCACAATTGCTCTCACTTCACACGTTAGTAAGGTAATGCTCAAAATCCTTCAAACTAGGCTTCACCAATATGTGAACCAAGAATTTCCAGATGTACTAGCTGGGTTTAGAAAAGGCAGAGGAACCAGAGATCAAATTGCCAGCATTCATTGGATCATACAGAAAGCAAGGGTTTCCAGAAAAACATCTACCTCTGTTTCATTGACTACATTAAAGCCTTTGTCTGTGGGGATCACAACAAACTAGAAAATTCTTAAAAAGGTGAGAATACCAGATCACTTTACCTGTCTCCTAAGAAACCTGGAATATGTCAGCAAATTTGGAAAACTCAGCAGTGGCCACAGGACTGGAAAAGGTCAGTTTTCATTCCAATCCCAAAGAAAGCCAATGCCAAAGAATGCTCAAACTACTGCACAATTGCACTTATCTCACACGCTAGTAAAGTAATGCTCAAAATTCTCCAAGCCAGGTTTCAACAGTACATGAACTGTGAACTTCTAGATGTTCCAGCTGGTTTTAGAAAAGGCAGAGGAACCAGAGACCAAATTGTCAATATCTGCTGGATCATCGAAATAGTAAGAGAGTTCCAGAAAAACATCTACTTCTGCTTTATTGACTATGCCAAAGCCTTTGACTGTGTGGATCACAACAAACTGTGGAAAATTCTTAAAGAGATGGGAACACCAGACCACCTGACCTGCCTCTAGAGAAATCTGTATGCAGGTCAGGAAGCAACAGTTAGAACTGGACACAGAACAACAGACTGGTTCCAAATAGGGAAAGGCTGTATACTGTCACCCTGCTTATTTAACTTTTATGCAGAGTACATCTTGAGAAACACTGGGCTGGAGGAAGCACAAGCTGGAATGAAGATTGCCGGGAGAAATATCAATAACCTCAGACATGCAGATAACACCACCCTTATGGCAGCAAGTAAAGAAGAACTAAAGAGCCTCTTGATGAGGGTGAAAGAGGAGAGTGAAGAAAGCTGGCTTAAAACTCAACAATCAGAAAAGTAAGATCATGGCATCCGGTCCCATCACTTCATGGCAAATAGATGGGGAGACAGTGGAAACAGTGACAGACTTTATTTGGAGGAGGCTCCAAAATCACTGCAGAGGGTGACTGCAGCCATGAAATTAAAAGACACATGTTCCTTGGAAGAAAAGTTATGACCAACCTGGACAGAATATTAAAAAGCAGAGACATTACTTTGCCAACAGATGTCCGTCTAGTCAAGGCTATGGTTTTTCCAGAAGTCATATATGGATGTGAGAGTTGTACCATAAAGAAAGCTGAGCACCGAAGAATTGATGGTTTTGAGCTGTGGTGTTGGAGAAGACTCTTGAGAGTCCCTTGGACTGCAAGGAGATCCAACCAGTCCATCCTAAAGGAAATCAGTCCTGAATATTCATTGGAAGAACTGATGCTGAAGCTGAAACTCCAATACAGATGCAAAGAACTGACTCATTTGAAAGACTCTGGTGCTGGGAAAGATTGAAGGCAGGAGGAGAGGGGATGACAGAGGATGAGACGGTTGGATGGCATCACTGACTCAATGGACACGAGTTTGTGTAAACTACAGGAGCTGGTGATGGACAGGGAGGCCTGGCATGCTGCAGTCCATGGGGTCGCAAAGAGTCAGAGATGACTGAGTGACTGAACAGAACTAAAGAAACCTGTATGTGGGTCATGAAGCAACACTTAGAACCAGATGTGGAAAAACAGACTGGTTCAAAATTGGGAAAGCAGTATGTCAAGGCTGTATATGGTCACCCTGCTTATTTAACATATATGCAGAGTACATCATGTGAAATGCCACCCTGGATGAATCACAAGCTGGAATCAAGATTGCCAGGAGAAATATCAACAAACTCCGCTATGCAGTTGATACCATTCTGATGGCAGAAATTGAAAAGGAACTAAAGACCCTCTTGATGACGGTGAAAGAGGAGAGTGAAGAAAGCTGGTTTAAAACTCAGCATTCAAAACCCAAAGATCATGGCACCTGGTCCCATCACTTCATAGAAAATAGAAGGGGAAAAAGTGGAAGCAGTGACAGATTTTATTTTCTTGGGCTCCAAAATCACTGCAGATGGTGATTGCAGCCTTGAAATTAAAAGACACTTGCTCCTTGGAAGGAAAGCTATGACAAACCTAGCCAGCATATTAATAAGCAGAGAAATCACTTTGCCTACAAAGTATCGTATAGTCAAAGCTATGGTTTTTCCAGTAGTTGTGTACACGTGTGAGAGCTGGACCATAAAGAAGGCTAAACACCAAAGAATTGATGATTTTGAATTGTGGTCCTGGAGAAGACTCTTGAGAGCCCCTTGGACTGCAAGGAGATCAACCCAGTCAATCCTAAAGCAAATTAACTCTGAATATTCATTGGAAGGACTGATGCTGAAGCTGAAGCTCCAATATTTTGGCCACCTGATATGAAGAGCCAACTCATCGGAAAAGACCTGATGCTGGAAAATATCGAAGGCAAAAGGAAAAGAGGGCAGCAGAGGATGAGATGGTTAGATAGCAGCACTGACTAAATGGACATGAATTTGAGCCTACTCCAGGAGATAGTGGAGGACAGAAGAGTCTAGGGTGGTGCAGTCCATGGGATTGCAAAGAATCGGACATGACTTAGCAACTGAACAACAACAGCAAACACTTCTCACCCACTTGGATGGCTATAATAAAGATACAGACAATAAGTGTTGGTGAGGATATATAGAAATTAGAAGCCTCATAGATTGCCGGTGGGAAAGTAAAATGGGGCAACCACTTGGAAAACAGTCTGGCAGTTCCTCAAAAAGTTAAACATGTAGTTAATGTATGACCCAGCAGTTCCGTTTTTAGGTATGTACCCAAGAGAAATCAAAACACAAAAAACTTGCAGGAGACATAAGAGATGAAGTTTTGATCCCTGAGTCGGGATGATCCCCTGGAGCCTGCCAGGCTCCTCTGTCCATGGAACTCTCCAGACAAGAATACTGGAGTGGGTTGCCATGCCCTCCTCCAGGGCATCTTCCTGACCCAGGGGTCAAAACTGTGTCTCTTATGTCTCCTGCATTGGCAGGTGGTTCTTTACCACTGCACCACCTGGGAAGCCCATGACGGACTATTAATCAGGCATTGAAAAGTACTGAAGTTCTGATACATGCTACAACATGCATGAACATTGAAAACAGACTGAATAAAGAAGTCAGTCACAACAGGCCACATACTGTATGATTCTACTCATATGAAACGTCCAAAATAGGCAAATTCACAGAAAAAGAAAGTCAATTAGTGATTTCCTGGGGGGAAAGGGAAATGGAAAGAGACGGCTGATGGGTATGGGATTTCTTTTTGGGTTAATGATAATGTTCTAAAATTAATTGTGTTGCTGGTTGCACAATCTTGTGAATGATCTAAAACAACTGAACTGTATATTTTAAAAGAATTAATTTTAAGCTATGAGAATTCTATCTAAAAAAACAATAAACCATACACAGCTTGAAGTAAATAAGTAACTTAAAATGATGCTGTACCCATATGTAAAATAGATAGCGAATAGGTAGTTGGGAAGCCCAGGTGGCTCAGATGGTAAAGAATCTGCCTGCCAATTCAGGAGGTGCAAGTTTGATCACTGGGTCAGGAAGATCCTCTGGAGAAGGAAATGGCACCCCACTCCAGTATTCTTGCCTGGAGAATCCCACGGACAGAGGAGCCTGGTAGGCTACAGTCCATGGGGTCGCAAAGAGTCGGAACGACTGGACGACTAAACTCAGTGAGAAGTTGCTGTGTGACACGGGGAGCTCGCCCCAGTGGTCGGTAACAACCTAGAGGGGTGGGATGGTGGAAGGGAAGAGGAAGGTTCGGGAGAGAGGGGACATATGTATAGTTCTGGCAGATTCACACTACTCTATGGCAGAAACCAACACAACATCGTAAAGCAATGATCCTCTAAAAAAAAAAATCATCATATTCTGATGACACAATAAAGCAGATTCTCCTTCCACTTAAAAAAAAAAATGCTGCCATACCAATGCCGTGTTTTTGGCTACCTGCTCAGCAGTTGGACCCATGGTCCAGGCTCCTGTGTTGTTGTGGGCTCAAATGTGCAAGGCTCTGGGTCCTTGCAGACAGTTGCATCATTTCATCATGAGGAGAGAGCACAGCTTTTTTTTTTTTCAGCTGGTGCTTACCAAAGCTGCCGTCAAAAGACATCTGACCTCCCAGAGCATCAGGGGCCTGAACGAATTCACAATCAGTTTTTTCCTAAGGGACTGTCTGGACCCAGTTTATGTACCTTCCCAGACTGGCTAAGCCCCACCTTTTTGTTTCCTTCTGTCTCAGATTGCCCTGCCTCCCAGCCAGAGAAGGGCTGGCTTCTTTCTGTGGCCCTGCAGTCACAGCTGCTGTCCTTGAGCTTCCTGTCAGGTGTGACCTCAGCCGCCCCGCAGGAGCCAGGGCACAAGATCCAAGTCCGACCCAGCTGGCCACCAGGGCCTCTGGCTGCCCAGCTGCTGTTCAGAGGGCTTATACCACCCAGATGCGGGGAGTTAACAGCCAGGGGGCCAACTTGGACCAGAAGGGAGAGGAGACTAGGAGAGGCTGGCCGTTGCTCGCCCGGCTTCTTTCTCCCCAACTGACTCTTCCAATCTCTGAGCCGTCCCAAGTGAGGGAGTGAGCGGCTCAGTGTATTTTCCTGTGAGGCCGCTGCCAGTTAGATAACGAATGACCTTGTGTTTGCTTCCCCTCCTTCCCGACCTCACCTCTCTTCCTCACTCCTGCTGCTCAGGGCTGACAACCTCTGCACTGAAACATTAACCCTTCGGCTTTGCCCAAGCTTTATTTTCCAGGAAGCCAAGTCACACTCAGCATGTACTTGAGGGTAAAGGGTTTATAAACCCTCAAAGGGCTCTTTGGGCTGTTTTCATCACCCTACATTCCTATCTTGCCCCATTAAATAGAAACTTCTGCTGGTTTCTCTGGGAGGGAATGGTATTGGAAAAATAACTTGAATTCTCGAGACCTCCCGCACTCCATGGGGTAAGCAGCCAATCCTGGCAGGAAGGATGGGGGGTTGTTTGCCCTGTGGTGATACAGCTGCTTGGCGGAAGACTTGTGTGGGTGAGTTTAAATCTGAGTGGAAAAAGTAGGAAGCCCGTTTGGATGGAGGGATCAGCCACATTTTTCCAATCAAGCTTTATCAGAAAGAAAGTTATATTTTCATTTCAGTTTTTCTCTTTCCTAAGGTTTGTTCTCATTTGGTTCAGAACCAGTAGTGGTTAAAAAAGATACTGCTATGAATGTTACAATAATGATGATGAGCCCTTAGTTCTCCCCGCAGGTTAGAACAGACATCTAGACCACCAGGGCTCTCCCAACATAGTCCAGGCATAGCCTACAAGTGGGGACTTCAGCATCCTATTAAAATGTCCTTGTTTTCTTTTGGGCATAAATTGAAAATGTGTGCCCAGGTGACGCAGCACTAAAGAATTTGCCTGCCAATGCAAGAGACTCAGGAGAGTTGGGTTTGATCTCAAGATTGGGAAGATTCCCCTGGAGTTGGAAATGGCAGTCCATTCCAGTATCCTTCCCTGGAGCATCCCATGGGCAGAGGAGCCTGGTGGGCTACAGTCCATGGAGGTGCCAAGAGTCGTACACAACTGAGCACTCACACACTCAATACTTAAGACATATAGTTTAGGCCATTGTGTCTCTGACAGACATGTCTTCTACTTATTAATTCTAGGGGTTTTATTTTTTAGTGGCCAGGCTCTAAATGTTAGACTGGGGATTCCCAATAGTGTGCCAAGATGTGGTTTACAGGCGTGTGGAGGAGATGAACCCTTGCAGCCCTGGAGCAGCTGGCTCCTGGTGACAGCTTCCAGCCTTACACAATCAATTTATTGTTCCTGTCATATAAATATTAAAGTTTACCATGACATGTGCTGTGACACGGAAAAATCTGGCCAGCACTGAGATAAATCACACTTCCATAGGGGCTATTTTGCCTTTCCTGAAGTGGCCTGCTAATTGAAAATGTTTGGGCATTATTGATATAAGAAGCAGATCAGAGGAATAGTTGCTGAATGAATCAGAGAGGCAGTGACACAAAATGAAGACAACTGTGTCTTCTTATGATCCCCTCTGGGGAAACAAACCCGATTAACCTGCACAGAGAGATGATTTGGAAAAGGGTGACGCAGTGGGGTGGGTAGAACTGGAGGAAGGAGGGAAGGCTGTCTGGAGTTTCCCCCTCAAGTCTTTCCACTCCAGCCCTAAGAGATGTCTCTTTCCTTCCTTCCTTATTTGCACCTCTGGACACAAATAGAGGCTCTGACTCCATCTCCCTTGAAGTTGATGGTAGACTTTCTGGTCCCCTGAGGCCAGCGTCTTTTCCCTTCTACCTCTAAATAGATTATCCCAGTGTCCCCAGGAGGCCCTGGTGCTCACCTTTCTCCTCCTTCTCCCCTCAGTGGTTGGCTGTGCCTTTGTTTGCAGCTCTGTTCATCCCTGGGCTGCTTTAATTTTGAACTCCTGAATAGAAAACCTTCTGGTATTCACTGGCACTGATTAAGGACAGGAAACACTCTTGCACTGTGGAAGGATCCCAGTATGTGCTGCATTGTCTAAACTGTCTCCTCATCCAGGATTTTCCACCAGTGCATAAACAGGGGAAAAAGCTCCCTCATCCAGTACCCAGGAGCTTCTGAAACACACTGAAAGTCTCAGAATCACCGGCCTGGCTTCTTCTACTGAGAAGGCTGGTTACTGGTTTACCAATGCTTACCATTTGGGTGAAATTGTTAGTCACTCAGTCGTGTCCGACACTTTGTGACCCCATGGATTGCAGCCCGCCAGGCTCCTCTGCCCATGGAATTCTCCAGGTAAGGATACTGGAGTGGGTAGCCATTCCTTACCTGGAGAATTCCATGGACAAGAGGAGCCTAGCGGGCTCCGTGGGGTCGCAAAGAGTTGGACACGACAGAGCGACTAACATTTTCTCCAGTTGGGTACAACAGTTCGCCCAGCCCAGACTCAGCTAGGATTTATCTATCATACTTGACACTTCCCTTGTTTCACTCCTGATTTCTAGGTTTTACCTCAAATTCACAAACGTTCCTTTCTCAGCTTGAAAAGGAGGAAAATGAACAGTCAGTAGCTGCTGGGAATGCTTGTCTTTAGTGTAAGGAAGTGAAGTGAAGTGAAAGTCGCTCAGTTGTGTCGGACTCTTTGCACCCCATGGACTGTATAGTCCATGGAATTCTCCAGGCCAGAATACTGGAGTGGGTAGCCTTTCCCTTCTCCAGGGGATCTTCCCAACCCAGGGCTCGAACCCAGGTCTCCCGCATTTCAGGCACATTCTTTGCCGGCTGAGCCACAAAGGTGCTAGACAAAGTCCCCAGAGCAGTCTCTGCCTCTTCCACCCCAGACAACTTCATTGCCCAGCCCCAGCTGCCCTGCCCCCTCCCCCTCTGCCTTCCACTCCCTCTCCCCCTTCTCTTCCTTCCCCCTCCCTCTCCTCCTCCCCCCAACAGTGGTATGTGGAGTCACCTGCTCTCCTCCCACAGAGGGTGGCCAAGCCCTGGGGAGTGGCTGTTTTCCAGGGGTGCCAGGAGGTCCCTCAAACTTACTAAACCAAATACTCACCCCCACCTTGCAGGCCCTTAGTTCCTCAAATGGAAACAAAGCGAAGAGGGAGGCAGCAGAAAAGCGGAAGAAAAACTTAGAATTCCAAATTCAACTACAGCTGCTTATAGGCCTGAAATGATTCTTTTTCATTGGTAATAACCCTTTTCTGATTTTAAAAGTGATTTCCTCCCAGTGGGGAAAGCTTAGAACATGTGGGGAAAAAAAATAGCAGTCATCTGTAATCTCACTTCCCAGAGCAAACTTCCTTCATTTGGCATATTTTCATTTTTATGTTCACATATTTTTACATAGTTGAAGTATATTGTTTTTATGAGTTTGTTTCAGTTTTTTTCACTTACTAGATCATGACTGTCTGCTCCAGTTGTTTTTAGCTATTGCAAACTATTCCATCAAGTTGATGCATTTAACTGTTGAGAGGTTCCTGGGCACTTGTATGCTTTGTTATTGTTGTTATTATTATTACAAAAAGGAGATCAAGGAGATCAAACCAGTCAATCCTAAGGGAAGTCAGCCCTGAATATTCATTGGAAGCACTGATGCTGAAGCTCCAATACTCTGGCCACCTGACGTGAAGAGCCAACTCATTGAAAAAGACCCTGATGCTGGGAAAGACTGAGGGCAGGAGGAGAAGGGGACGACAGAGGATGAAATGGTTGGATGGCATCACCGACTCAATGGATGAGAGTTGGAGCAAACTCTGGGAGATGGTGATAGACGGGGAAGCCTGGCGTGCTGCGGTTCATGGGGTCACAAAGAGTTGGACATAACTTAGTGACTGAACAACAACAACAACAAATTGTAATTAGCACTGCATGCTTATGCATACAACTAATTCTTAAGAATTTAAGTTACATTTCAAATAAAGTGGAGCCCCTGGGCAAAACTCTATGTGTGTGTGTGTGTGTGTGTGTGTGTTAGTTGCTCAGTAGTATCCAACTCTTTGTGATCCCATGGACTGCAGCCCAATAGGCTCCTCTGTCTATGGGATTTCCCAGGCAAGAACACTGGAGTGGGTTGCCATTCCCTTCTCCAGGGTATCTTCTCAACCCAGGGATCAAACCCGGATCTCCTGCATCATAGGCAGATTCTTTACCATCTGAGCCACCAGGGAGAGTCTTGATTTTCAGAAATCAAGTGGCTGATTTACAGCCACCAGCAATAACATTTATACAAATAATTGACATCCCCCTCCATCCCAAATGAGCTTAATTTTGTTCATGAACACTTTGCCTCTCTGGGGCGTTAAAAGAAGAAAGGAGACATCCTGTGAGATCTTCAGAATGTTGTGTTTGAGCTGAATCTGTTTTTGGTCATAGTTAGAGAAAGCAGCTGGTGGCAAGTGGCCAGTACCAGGAGACTAGAATTATTTGTGGAATGTCAAAGTTCATGACTGTCTCTGTGGAATTAATTAACTGATGTCCAGCTCTCTCACAGCACAGGAAGCTCCATGAGGGTGTAACCAGATCTCTCTTACAATCTATTCTTGGCGCCCAGCAGAGTCACTGGCCTGTATAATCATGTGCTCAATAATTTGTTGTTAACTGATGCTTAGATGGAGTCCTTCACCTTCTTTTTTATTTCACCAGGCCCTTTTCCCCAGTTCTCTCAGGCCGCCGCTGCCCAGGTTGACGCGGAGAATTTTCCTCCCCAACTTCCTCACCATCTAAGGAAACCCTTGGGGATTCCTGTAGCAGAGAGGCGTTCAATCCACCAGTGACTCCTCATCCTCTTTATTTCCCCATTCTGCTCCGTGCACTCCTCGTTGGATTCTTTTTTTTTTTTTTTTTTTTTAAGATTTTGTTTGTTTGTTTTTTGATAGGGACCATTTTTAAAGCCTTTGTTGAACTTGTTACATTGCATCTGTTTTATGTTTTGGATTTTTGGCCAAAAGGCATGTCTAGCTCCCCGACCAAGGATTGAACTTGCACCCACTGGAAAGCGAAGCCTCAACCACTGGACCTGCAGAGAAACCCCCTCTTCGTTGGATTCGGTGTGTGGCAGATACACAGGGTCCCCACTGGGCACGGGTTTCCCACGGGCCCCCTCCCGCGAGGAGCCCTCCACTTGCCCCAGCTGGTACTCTGGTGCTGCCCACCCCCAAGCACCCACCTGCTGTCACCCAGGTACAACAATCTCACGGCTAACCTGAGTATGGATGCTTTAGCATCGAGGAGGGAGTGTTTCTGATTATAGTTGGAGGGTTTGCTTCCCACTGCATTCCAGCTATCTACCAGATAAGTAATTAAGTCAAGGAGAAAAGAAAAGCGTCTATAAATGCATTTGGTATGCCTTGTTTTGGAGAAATAACCAACTTGTTTGTTGGTTACTAGATACCTTACTTTCCCAAACCAGCTGGGTTTTGATTGGTATCCCTTGAGCTCTTACACACAAATCACTGGAATTAAATTTCTCTCACTGAGGGATAACAGTTTGCCTGTTATTGAGATAACTAAGTGCCTTCCAGAGCCCTTCTCTGTTTCCAGGGGGAGGGTGGAGGTCTTGAGTCACAGGTGCCGAGAAAAGTGTGCCAAGGAGCCCTCCTTAGGCTGCCTACCTTCTGGAATGAAAACTCTGCTTGCTGTGGTCATTTGGGCTTATTATGTTCTTTTTCAGCACAGGTGGAAACATTTGGTTTCTTGGCACCTTGGTTTCTGGGGCACTGCTGATTCAGCTATTTATTATTAATATTTGGTCTGTTTTATTAACACCCTAAGCCAAGGTTTTGATGGAGCAAGTCCAAAACAAAGCACAACAAAAACAAAACAACTGCCCCCCCCAATACACTTACACAAACACATGAACAAGCAAAAAACTTGCCCAAGCACATGAATGGCCTTCCAGTGTTTTCCTCAGATGAAACTGTTCTCAAGTTTTGCTAAGTAATTTGCTGAACTGTTGACACTGGCTATTAACTGCCTGGAATCAGGAAGGTCAAGTCTATTGACTGACCATGGAACTGATGTTCACAAGCTGGCAAAGACTTGGCCACACATGATATAAAATTCTTGTACAAGTGTTCTGTCTCAGACAAACTTGTTCCCCAGTCTAGGAGACAAGCTGTTCTCAAGCTCTGAAAAGCAGGAGTTCTCTGTCAGTAAAAGAGAATGCCAAATCGCCCTTGATGTTTGAGGCTTGTAACATGGCTGGTGAGTACAAGATTGCACTGAGTTCTGAATTCCACAGGCAATTCATTTGTTCACCCAACATTTATTTATTAAGTACTCATCTTGAGAATAGAAAGATTTGGAGTATCTGTCCTCAAGATAGTTATAAAGCTATTTTTAGGGAGACTGAAACACATAATTACAGTACAAGTGAACCTTCTTTTTCTTGTTTTCTTTTCTTTTTGGTTTGGATGAGATGTGAATGTGTGACATATGAGGCAGAGTAATCTCTTAAGAATTGCGTTTTGCCTCTGTGGATGCCCTAGAAGAGAATGGAAGACATTTCCCCCTTTCAGGATGGTAAGCAGGCCTCTATTCAGATTCCTTGGTGGCTCAGTGGTAAAGAATCTGCCTACAATGCAGAAGACGCAGGGGACACAGTTTCGATCCCTGGATTGGGAAGATCCCCTGGAAGAAGAAATGGCAACCCACTCCAGTATTCTTGCCTGGGAAATCCCATGGACAGAGGAGCCTACGAACTACAGCCTGTGGGGTCACAAAGAGTCGGACACAACTGAGCACACATGCAATCCATCCAGATTCCTGAGAAATCTTTAACTCCAGAAGGTGACCACAGGAGGTGGTGAGGGTCATTTGTGTAATCACCTATGAGTGAAATTAGATTTCGTTGTCTAAGAAAAGGGTAGAGGTTCAGGGGGTAGGAAAGCAGCAGCAGCCAGACCCCAGGAGAGCCTCAGTTCAGTTCAGTTCAGTCTCTCAGTCGTGTCCGACTCTTTTCGATTCCATGGACCACAGCACGCCAAGCTTCCCTGTCCATCACCAATGCCTGGAGCTTACTCAAACTCATGTCCATTGAGTTGGAGATGCCATCCAACAATCTCATCCTCTGTCATCCCCTCCTCGTTCTGCCTTCAATCTTTCTCAGCATCAGGGTCTTTTCCAATAACTCAGTTCAGGACTGCTTTCCTTTAGGATGGACTGGTTGGATCTTGCAATCCAAGGGACTCTCAAGAGTCTTCCCCAACACCACAGTTCAAAAGCATCAATTTTTTGACACTCAGCTTTCTTTATAGTCCTACTCTCACATCCATACATGACTACTGGAAAAACCATAGCTTTGATTAGATGGACCTTTGTTGGCAAAATAGTGTCTCTGCTTTTTAATATGCTGTCTAGATTTGTCATAGCTTTTCTTCCAAGGAGCAAGTGTCTTTTAATTTCATGGCTTGCAGTCAGCATCTGCAGTGATTTTGGAGCCCAAGAAAATAAACTTTGTCACTGTTTCCATTTTTTCCCCACCTATTTGCCATGAAGTGATGGGACTGGATGCCATGATCTTCATTTTCTGAATGTTGAATTTTAAGCCAACATTTTCACTCTTCTCTTTCACATTCATCAAGAGGCTCTTTAGCTCTTCGTTTTCTGCCATAAGAGTGGTGTCATCTGCGTATCTGAGGTTATTGATATTTCTACCAGCAATCTTCATTCCAGCTTGTGTTTCATCCAGTCCGGCATTTCACATGATGTACTCTGCATAAAAGTTAAATAAGTAGGGTGACAATATACAGCCTTGACGTACTCCTTTCCTTATTTGGAACCAGTCTGTTGTTCCATGCCCAGTTCTAATATTGCTTCCTGGCCTGCATACAGATTTCTCAGGAGGCAGGTAAAGTGGTCTGGTATTCCCATCTCCTTAAGAATTTTCCACAGTTTGTTGTCATCCACACAGTCAAAGACTTTGGTGTAGTCAACAAAGCAGAAGTAGATGCTTCTCTGGAACTCTCTTGCTTTTTCAGTGATCCAACGGATGTTGGCAATTTTATCTCTGGTTCCTCTGCCTTTTATAAATCCAGGTTGAACATCTGGAAGTTCACAGTTCACATACTGTTAAAGCCTGGCTTGGAGAATTTTGAGCATTACTTTGCTATCATGTGAGATGAATGCAATTTTGAGGTAGTTTGAACTTTCTTTGGCATTGCCTTTCTTTGGGATTGGAATGAAAACTGACCTTTTCCAGTCCTGTGGCCATTGCTGAGTTTTCTAAATTTGCTGACATATTGAGTGCAGCACTTTCACAGCATCGTCTGTTAGGATTTGAAATAGCTCAACTGGAATCCCATCACCTCCACTAGCTTTGTTCGTAGCGATGCTTCCTCAGGCCCACTTGACTTGGCATTCCAGGATGTCTGGCTCTAGGTGAGTGATCATACCATCGTGGTTATATGGGTCATGAAGATATTTTTTGTATAGTTCTTCTGTGTATTCTTGCCACCTCTTCTTAATATCTTCTGCTTCTGTTAGGTCTACACAATTTCTGTCCTTTATTGTGCCCATCTCTGAGGAGAGCCTCAGGCACTAGGAAGAACTGGGTGGGAGAGGTCTCAGAGTCTAGAGGAGGGTGGAGATGCTGTGGAGCCAGCCTCCATGGGGGACATCCTTAAGTTCTGAGCAGGGAGATGGAGCAGGAGGCTGTAGGATCCATGGGACAGCAGTGACAGACAGCCAGTGGGGACAGGGCCTAAAGCAGCAGAGCAGCTCCAGCCTCTTCCAGCTGGAGCATGGGGAGTCTGGGGGACCCCTTCTAAGCACTCCAGGGTTGACCAATGAGCCAAGGGAGTTGGAACCCATCTCTGGAACAACTGGTATCGAATTTCTCTTCAATTTAGGTGGGTGGGTTTGAGGTAGTTCTAGTTAATGTCAAGAACATTTTTAAAGTAATATAATTGGTGCCTCATTGTTGAACAGTTCGTATCTGCTACCTGTGTGGGCTCAGTCTGGACCCCTACCCCAAAGTGAGGAATTCAGGGAGGCTCCCTGGAGGAGGTGATGCTTTGGCCAAAGCCTGAGAACAGGCAAGTGATCCAGGTTAAGGCAGGATTTGGGGCATGGGAAGAGGTATTTAGGGAAGAAGGAGAAGAAACCCAATTAAAGGGCAGGAGAGGGGAGAGTGATAAATTGGGAGACTGGGATTGACATATACACACTGCTATATATATATATGTATATATGATACTGTGCTGTGCCCAGCTGTGTCTGACTCTTTTGCGGACTGTAGTCCACCAGGCTCCTCTGTCCATGGGTTATTCTAGGCAAGAATACTGGAGTATTGGAGTTGTCATTTTCTTCTCCAGGGGATCTTCCCTAGCCAGGGATCGAAACCAAGTATCTTGTGCTTCTTACATTGACAGGCGGATTCTTTACCACTGAGCCACCTGGGAAGCTTCACTGTGTATATATAATAGATAACTAATAAGGACCTACTATATGGCACAGGGAATTCTACTCAATACTCTGTAATGACCTATATGGGCAAAAAAAAATCTAAAAAAGAGTAGATCTATGTATAGGTGGAACATTTACTTCGTGGTACAACAGAAACTAACACCACACTGTAAACTATACTCCAATAAAAATAATTTTTAAAATTAAAAATGTGTATATTTAAAAAGCAAGAGCAGGAAGGAGATAGTAGTGTCAAAACCTAAAGAGCTCAGGATGTTAGAAGAATTCTGGTTTGGTTTTTTTTTTTTGGTCAAGGGACATATGGGATCTTAGTTCCCCAACGAGGAGTTGAACTCATACTTCCTGCATTGGAAGGGTAGAGTCTTAACCCTTGACTGCCAGGAAAGTTCTGTTAAATGAGCTCCTGATAGTTTAATATGGCTGGAGTACGGGGAAGGAGGAGAGAGAGAGGTTCCACAGCCCATATTCCACAGAGTCTGCAGGCATGCCAGTTTGCTACGAGCTCTCTCTGTGTAAACTCAGACCCAAACCCTGACAGTCATTCTTTGTTGAATGAAGAAGGGTAAGAAAGTCTTGTGAAAAAAAGAAAATGTAAAAAAAAAAAAAGAAAGTCTTGTGATACACACCCTGGAAAATCCCAGCCAGTCCTGAAGCCAGGTGAGGTCTGCCCATTTATCTCTGCTTGCAGCATCATTCATCCTCCCTGTCTCTTGTCTCTCTTAGCCTCCCAGTCAAACACTAGCCAAGCTGGTATGGCTTTGGATCACTAGTAAGCTGAGAAACTAGGCAAACAGACACGCTGGACAGAGTCAGGACTAAGTCACACAGGATAGCTATACAATCCTATCTATATAGAACCCCGTATCTATCTATAGAGCTCTCACCTTTCCAGTGCCCCACATAATCACAATATTTCACACTGTATAGGAATTTTCCACACTTCACATAGGGCTTTTGCAAGTGTTTCCATATTTGATTTTCACAGGAATCCTGTAAAAAAAAAAAAAAAGGCATGCCAGGTGTTATTTATTCTCATTTTTTAGAAGAGAGAAGTGGATTGCTCACCACATAGAGTGAGTGGGAGAGCTGATTTGAACCTCTGTTTGCTCACTGCAGACCACCTCTGACTCAGTGAGGCAAGCAAAGCCATGACCCAGATTTCCATCCACTTAGGTGTCAGGGTTCCCGAAGAGAGATGATTGTATACCAGGCTCTTCAAATGTATTTAATTTAGAGGTATTACCTGTGCTCAAGGAGTTTGCAATCTAGTGGTGACAAAGGAAGGCAGGTCATGGTATGGTTTTAGAAACATATACAGAGATAAAATTCAGAAGCAGAATGTGACAGAATGTGTTTTTGTTATTGTCAAAAACAATAGAGCACAAGTATTTGCAACCCTACTTTTCTCCCATGATCAACCTGAGAGCCTGGGTACTAGAAGCTGAAAGCTTGTGTCCACCACAAGGCCATGTTGAAGACTTCACCCCTAAAGTGATAGTATCTGGAGGCAGGACCTTTGGGTGGTAACTAGGTTTAGATGAGGTCATGAGGATAGAGCCTACTAATTCCATGTTGGGATTAGTGCCCTTGTAAGCAAATAGAGAGACCAGAACATTCTCTCTCAATTTTGTGAGGACACAGCAAGAAGGTGTCCAGGAAGACAGCTCTCACCAGACACCTTAATCTGCCAGTGCCTTGATTTTGGACTTCACAGCCTCCCCAACTGTGAGAAATGAATGTTGTTTAAGCCACCTCATTTATTTTCTTGTTACAGCAGCCTGAGCTAAGACATCCAGGCTTTTCAGTTGTGTGGTGTGGTGCTCTAGGATTGGAAGACACTTAGAGAGGGCAAGGAAAGAGGAGAGGACAGGACGATGGAGACTGTCTCTGCCACAGGGAGGCCCCAGAGGTAGAAGCCATAGAAGCAAGAGATTTAATAGTTAGCTGGGGGCAGGGTGAGAGCAGTGCTCATTTCCATCTCCCAAACTTGACTGGAGAACCTGATCTAAGAGGTGCAACATCTCCTTCCAGGGGTGTGTGTGTGTGTGTGTGTGTGTGTGTGTGTGTGTGTGTGTGAATCCCTTGGGGGCAGGAGAGGTGGTAGAGTAAAGCCTTTCAAGGTGGAACTTATGCTCAAGCTCAGAGACATCCCCACCATGGGCTTAAGGAAGGCAAGGGAATCCACACACGGGTTGCAAGACGATCCAGAGGGACAGAAAACCAGAGCTCCAGCCACTCCTGCTGCCGCCCTCTCCATCAGCTCCTTCCTTTCCTTTTTCCCAGGGCTGAGTGAGACTGATTCTCTGGTCTCCTCACCTGGGCTGCAAAACTGTTATTGAAGAAGAGGGTCACAGGAAAGAGAGGTACCGAGGCAATTTGGGAGGATGTGCTCTGAGCTGACTGAACGGAAAAGACTCAAAGATGGGGCCAGATTTTGAAAGATAAGTTACAGAACCAAACCCTGTCTGGGCAGAGACCACAGTTTCAGGTCCAGACATCAGCTTGAGTGAAGGATCCGAAGTGACGTCAAAACCAGCCAGTGGTTACACTGATGGAACAGATGACTTACAACATCTTTGCTAAACACGTAGAATAGATTGAAGTGGGGAGGAAGTGTGAAGGTAAAAACTTTTCTCTTGAGCTCCAGGTCCACATTTCCAACTGCCTACTAGAAATCTCCAAATAGCAGGCTCAAAACCTTATCCAGCGTCTACCTCGCAAGCCTGCTGGTGTGGTCTATGCCCCTTCTCTTCCCACTCACCCAGGTTAGATGCCTCCTCTCTCTGCCTCACCCTCACCCCAGAGATTATCAAGTGCCATGGATGATCCCACCAGAGGATGTCTCTCACAACGCCCCCACCTCCATCTCCTGCTAGCCTGGACCAGGTCTTCCTAACCTCTGATTAGATCTCACCCTCGCTGATTAGGACAGCTGCCTAATAGACCCCTCTTCTAAGCTCTCCTCTAATCTAACCTTTGGCTTTAGCTATAGCTGTGCTGTGTTCAATTTTGTCCAACTCTTTGCCACCCCATGGACCACAGCCTGCCAGGCTCCTCTGTCCATGGAATTTTCCAGGCAAGAGTATTGGAGTAAGTTGCCATTTCCTCCTCCAGGGGATCTTCCTGACCCAGGATTGAACATGGGTCTCCTACATTAGCAGGTAGTTACTTTACCACTAGTGCCGCCTGAAAGCCCTAGCTAGTTACCATCATCCTAAAGACGGGGTGCCCATTCCTTGGGTCAGAAGTCCCATGAAACTCCTGGGTATCTACTTGAACCTCCACTCACAACTGGAGACATATTTCTGGTGAGTTTGGAAGTGGGGGACAGAAGGCCCCCACCCCAATAAAAGACCGTTCCCCCGTAGAAAAAGAACCCCATGCAGGAGTCCTGGTACTGTATCAGAGCCCAACAATGCAGGAAGTGGTGATCCTATGAGCAACATGGAGCCTGAGTCCAGAAAACAATGGTTCATGTTACCTCCCTGCTTAATAAATGTAGCCTGGCTCCCGTTGCCTGTGAGATAAAGCCCAGCTCCACAAAGTCATTTGCTGTCTGATCCTGCCTAGCCTCCATCTCATCTCTGCCGCCCCAGGCTCACTCTAGTCTCCCTGCCCTCATCTCCATGCTCTGAGCAGGCCATGACCTCTGACGACGGTCTCCACTTGCCCACACAGTCCTCTCCTGGAATGCCCACTTCCCATATTTCCCTGGCAAACACCTACTCCTCCTTCAGATGACCTTTTCCTCTGGGAAACTTTCCCTGACTCCCTGGGCTGGGTGCACCTAGACCTTGGCTCATTGGTACCAACTGTAGTCAACTATAATTTACATGCTTACTTGTTTCCCTCTGCACTTAGCATATTTTAAGGACCCACCCTCCCTTGGCCCCGTCTGGGAACATGCCTGCTCTCACAGGCGCTGAAGGAGTCATCAGTTCAGTTCAGTTCAGTCACTCAGTCATGTCCAGCTCTTTGCGACTCTGTGGACTGCAGCATGCCAGGCCTCCCTGTCCATCACCAACTCTGAGAAGGAGCCATACTTTGTTTTTTTTTTTTTAATTGAAATATGGCTGATTTACAGTGTTGTGTTAGTTTCTGGTATATGGCAAAGTGATTCAGACATATGTGTGTGTGTGTGTATACATGTGTGTGTGTATATATATATATACATGTGTGTGTATATATATATATATATACATGTGTGTGTGTGTATATATATATATATACATGTGTGTGTATATATATATATATATATACACATGTATACATATATACGTGGGCTTCCCAGGTTGTGCTAGTGGTAAAAAAACCGCCTGCCAACGCAGGAGACATAAGAGATGTGGGTTCGATCCCTGGGTGGGGAAGATCTCCTGGAGGAGGGCATGGCAACCCACTCCAATATTCTTTTTTTTTTTTCCACTCCAGTATTCTTGACTGAAGAATCCCATGGACAGAGGAGCCTGGCGGGCTACAGTCCATAGGGTCACAAAGAGTCAGACATGACCGAAGTGACTAGCATGTACAGCGTACGGTGGCCAGTTTTGCGCTCCTACCAACAATGCTGCCACAAACATCCTTGTACACATCTTCTGCAAGCACATGAGTTCCTCTGGGTGCACACACCTAGGAGAGGGATTGCTGGGCCACAGGATATGGACATACCCAACCTGATGAAGTAAGGTTAACTTCCAAAGTGGCCATAGCAATGTGCCAATGGGACTTTACCTTTTTTACTCTGTATAACTACTTTATGCTCACTGTTTAAGAGTGAGAATATAAAGACATACTATTAGTGAAAAAAAGAAAAACAGCAGATGAAGCAGACAGAGAGATGACCCCAGACATCCCTTCCAGCCTGATATCTGGTAGGGCCATACCTTTTCCCGGATGCTGGATGCACAGCCCTGGGTTCTGAGACACTGTGGTCTGCTCCCCACGCTTTCCCCTGCTCCCTGCCTAGGCAGAAGTGATGTGAACGAGACAGAGGGGGATGTGAACAGCTGGCACATGAAATTTACCTTCTTGGAGGACCCGCACACACATTTCTCAAAGGACCCAAGCATATGCCTTTTTCTTCATCAAACTCTGCAAATTTTCCCCCAGAAAGAAAGCTCAAAACTCCAGGTCCTCACTCATAAGGATCCTTGGACTGGCTTCCATTTTTGGAGTTTTCCCATCCTCCTTGGAAGAGAACACCCACGTGGTTTTTGCTGGGCTTTCTGCTCTTGTGAAATCACTGAGACAACAGCCAGAGTAGAGTCCACCCCAGTGATGACTCAGGCACGTGGTGATAATCTTCATTCAACCCCCTCTTCAGGTAGATGGACTAAGGCAGAAAGGGAGGAGAGGAGGGAATGGAAGGTCTTGTTGGAGGTAGTGCAATCCGACTTCTTACCGCCGCTGGAACACAACCAGCTTGTTTACACCCCCGGGCCTCTGCGGTCCCACTGCCTAGATGCTCTGAGCCCTGGTTTTTGCTGCTGGCTCCTTCCTTTCAACTGGGAATCAGCTGATACATCTCAGAGAGGCCTTGCCCGACCTCCTGGTCTAACCCTGTCACCTTCAACACTTACCTCCATCGCTCTTTATCACATCAGGCTGCTTTGGGGACTTTCCTGATGGTTCAGTGGTTGAGAACCCACCTTGCAATTCAGGGGACGTGGGTTTGATCCCTGTGAGATCCCTAGAATCTCACATGCTGTAGAGCAGTAACTAAGCCTGTGCACCAAAACTAAAGACTCCGAGTGCCAAAACAAAAATCCCCACATAACACAAGGAAGATCCTGAGTGTCACCACTAAGGCTCGCTGAAGCCAAGTAAATGATGAAGGAATAAAAATGTTAGGAAAGTCTGCTTTCATTTTCTGCAGAGCACTTCATAGCAGGCACTGTTAACTGCCTCCCCAACGCCTATTTCTCCTTCCACCTTGCCCACAGAACTCTGACTTGTTCAGGTGATAATTCCTGCCCTCGCCCTCATCTCAGGCTTGTGTGCATGTGTGTTCAGTCACATCCGACTCTTTGAGACCCCATGGACTGTAGCCTGCCAGGCTCCTCTGTTCATGAGATTTTCTAGGCAAGGATATTGGAGTGGGTTGCCATTTCCTTCTCTAGGGGATCTTCACGATCCAAGGATCGAACCTGAGTCTTCTGCATCGGCATGCAGATTCTTTACCACTGAGCCACTTAGGAAGCCCTCTCATCTCAGGAGTAAATCCTAATTCATCTAAGCCAATTACACTGCTTCCCATCCCATTGCTGATGCTCGGTTTGGGACTGAGCACAGGATGACATTCTGGCCATTGAAATGTGAGGGGAGACTACCGGGGGGCTGCTGGAAAATGTTTTATTTTTCTGCAGGGGAGACACATGGCTTGGAAGAGTCCCTCCTTGCTTCCGGGGAGTGTTGCCCTGTCTGAGTGTGATGCCTGGAAATTTATCAGCCAGCTTACAACCCTGTGAGGAGCTGAGGGCCAGGCAGAGAGGCAGAGCCAAAGGATGAAAGGGATGAAGGCTCTGAGCCCCTGCATTTCTCAAGCCCGTGCTGTCTGACCTCAGCAGCTCTTGTTGGGTGGGTGTATTAGTCTGTCAGGGCTGCCATAATAAAGTAACACAGACTGGGTGGCTTAAACAAATGGGAATTTATTTTCTCACAGCTCTGGAGGCTTGAAGCCTGAGATCAAAGTGTCAGCAGGGTTGGTCCTTCTGAGGCCTCTCTCCTTGACTTGCAGACAGCGCCCTGTCTGCGTGTCCTCACGTGGTCTTCCCCTGCACTTGTCTGTCCCAATCTCCTCTGCTGATAAAGACACCGGTCACACGGGATCAGGGCCTGCCCCGAAGACCTCATTTTAGCTCAGTCAGTCATCACCTTAAAGGCCCTACCTCCAAATACAGTCACATTCTGAGGTGCTGAGGGTTAGGATTTGGGGCAGGGGCCAATTCAGTCCCTAACAGAGGGGTAAGAAAGCACCCTTATTTTTTTTAAAGATTTTTTTTTTATGTGGATCATTTTTAAAGTCTTTATCGAATTGGTTACAATACTGTTTCTATTTTATGTTTTTGTTTTTTTGGCTCTGAGACATGTGGGATCTTAGCCCTTCAACAAGGATCAAGCCCCACCCTCTGCGTTGGAAGGTGAATTCTTTGCCACTGGACCTCCAGGGAAGTTTTAGAAATCACCCTTATCATTTAAGCCCAGTGCTTTGGGATCTTCCGTTACTTGTGCAACCTGATTCAATAACTGCCTGACATTATCTTGCTTACTTATTTGCTCATTCATTGACTCTCTCTCTCACTAGGATGTCAGCCTCATGAGGATAGGGACCCAGCCTGGCCTGTTCAATGCTGGATCCCTGGTGCATAGAATCATGTCTGGCTTAGAATATACGCTCAAGCTACACTTCTGGTATACGTGAATCAGACAAGGCCATCTCTCCTGACTCTGTCACTCTTGCTAATCACCCTCATGTTTTATATTTAAAAAGTAGAGTCTGGTACGCAGGAAATGTCAATCCTAGGCAGTCAGGAAGTTCTTCATGTTGGAGACCTGGTGTCTGCCTAATTTCAACAGAAAACCTTACTTTTTAGAGAGGTGGAAATCATATGTGGGTCCAGTCAGAGCCTGTTTCCAGTTTCAGTCAAACAAGGAAGCGAGGATCAAAGAGAACCTGACAGATGCGAGCACTGACTCTGAGTTTGGCGTGAATCAGAATCACCTGGAACCTTGTTTCAATAATTCAGACGCCTGGCTCCACCGCAGAGACTCTGATTTAATGGGTTAACCATGGGGCCCAGGCCTCTGAATTGTTAACAAGCCACCCAGGTGATTTTAACAAGCCACCTGTGTTTTGAGAACAACCTGCCTAGGGCCTGCGGGAGGAGTCTGAATTGAGGAAAACAGCTGGATTCAGCTGCCCTGAGGCTTGTGCCCGGAAGGGGCAGAGGCCTGGGAGATGGTGGCCAATCTCTGTTTGGGTACAGTTGCACCAGATCAAGCATGAAGAGCAAGCAGTCAGGCTTTGCTGGTGGCTCAGTGGTAAAGAATCCACCTCCCACTGCAGGAGACATGGATTCCATCCCTGATCTGGAAAGATCCCACAGGCCTCGGAGCAACTAAGCCCCAGCACCACAACTCCTGAGTCAGTGCTCTAGAGCCCGGGAGCCGCAACTACTGAGCCCATGTGCCGTGACTTCTGAAACCTCATCTCCTAGAGCCCATGCTCTGCAACAAGAGAAACCACCGCAATGAGAAGCCCCTGAACTGCAATGAAGAGGAGCCCCCGTTCTCCTGCAACTAGGGTAAAGCACTTGCAGCAACGAAGACCCAGCATAGCAAAAAATAAATACAATTATTAAAAGAAAAAAAAAAAAAGAGCAAACCACCACTGCTGTTTAGGACCCGCACCCTCCAAGAGGCAGCCAGACATTTGACCTTTCACCCTGTAGTGTGACCTTTATGGTTTCTGGTTTCTGGTCATTTCTGGGAGAAAAGATGGACATGGCCTGAGTTGCTGTAAGTTCTGCTGTGGCTGGGGAGAATGTTCAGAACAGGAGATTGTCTGGCCTACTGCAAGTGTCTAAAAATAGAGCCAAGCCAGCGAGAAGCCACCTGGTTAGGCACCCAGAGGCCCTTCCAGGTGATGGAGAGGCCTCTGAGGCATTGCAGAGACAACAGAGAGGCCGCAGAGGCATCGGAGTCCTCTGTAAGTCACAGCTTCCTTTCCGGCCCTGCCTCTGGCAGCGCCCACCGCGTCAGACAGCTACACCACTTGACCCCAAGAAAAAGCCACTCTTCTCCAGAGCAGCCAGTCAGGCTGGCAGGGTTCAGCCTCGCTGCCATGAGTTGGGCCCCAGTGGTCCTTGAGAGGGCACCCTGGCACCCCAGGAGGGCTTTGTTTTCAGTCCTAATAGGATGGGCCCTATGGAATAGCTGAAGCAAGTGCTTAAGACAGAGGGTCCTGTCTCCAGCTCCCACCCTGCCCCGGCTCACCCTGCTTTCAGCCCCACCTGCTGTCCGTCTGCCAGGGAGCAGAGGACTGACTGTACCTGGGCAGAAGGGGAGACATTACTGCAGTGAAAGTATCCAAGATGAAGGGAGCTTAAATATACGTGTATGTCGGAAAACAGAGCTCCTGGAGGCGTGGCTGTGTGTGTGCACGCATGCATACACGCACTTTATCCTGGAATAAGCTTTTATTGAGCGTGTACCGTGTTGATGAGGAGGAAATGGCAATCCATTCCAGTATTCTTGCCTGAAAAATCCCATGGACAGAGGAGCCTGACGGGCTACGGTCCATGGGGTTTCGAAGAGTTGGACACAACTGAGCACACATGCACGATGTTGATAGTTCCATTCTAGGAACCATTTGAGTCCCAAAAGAGCATGCCTGGTCCCTGCTCCTGAAGAACTAACAATAGAAATCACTCCTTCACTTACTGAGCCTGACTGTGTGCCAGGCACCATTCTCAATTCCTTACAATGTCCTAACTCATTTCTTTTTCACAGCTATCTTATGCAGTGGTTACAAGGTAGTCCCAATTATTATTATTCCTATTCTAAAGATGACAGTGGGGCAGAGAGAGACTAAGCTATTTGCCCTGGGTCACAACTTGCAAGGGACTGAGCTGGGATTTGAATCAGCACCTGGGGCTGGGCCATCACCCTGGCACTAAACGGTCCTCAAGGTGGTTGCCACAGCCTAGGGGCTAAGAAGATGCTACATAAGGCCCCTTCCTCCTCCTGGGAGTTCATAACGATGAAGTAATGAGATTGTTTTTGGTATAAAAATAGAGCCATAGGCTCTCAAGTTTAAAGGGAACTCAAATGTTGTGGAGTGAACAACCCAGCCATTTTCTGGAACTTCACATCCAAATAAGTGTCACCCTTTCACCTTTGGAAGGCCAAATAGTGATGCTGTCATGGCTCCAAACATTCTTGGCTTTCCCGTTTTGGAGTTGCTTCCAGAGGCAGTTTTTGAGCACGACAAGAAGTCTCCAGAGACTTATATTAAAAAAAAAAAAAAAAACAAAACTTTTTTTTTCTAAACACAGTGTTATTCCCTACTTTATCATACAAGTTATTTCCCAGACTTAACTCTGAATACCTTTTAACTATTTCTGAAAGTCAGATCTGCAGTATCTGTTTATCTGCAGTAAACTGTTCAGGGCTTTGCCATCACTGAGATTACTCAAAAGAATACACCAGAGGCTCTAAAAGCTATTTCATGGGACAAGTTAAACAAAATTAAACCCTCTGAGCAGTGGCAGCTTGGTTAGAGGTGGATGGGAAGGTATCATCTCCTGTTGGGACCATTGAAGGAGAGCTGGATGCCTCAATTACCCTTGCTGGTTAGAAAATCAATCTCACTGCCTTATGGTCATCTTTCATCCACTCCTAGCAGACTAGGTTGTCTGCTCTGGAGGCACATGTCCATTTTGCCCACTATTGTTGTTTCAGCACCTAGCACAATGCCTGATGTACAGGAGATGCTCAATAAATGCTTGTTAGATGAATGAATGAAATGATGCACCAAATAATAATAGGAGCTATAACCAGCAAAGGAAGACGGTAGGCAGTGTATGTCTGTGGGGTCTCATCAGAATTTGGAGATGGTTACCTTCCCAGGGAAATGAAAAAGAACACATTTGCTAGATGCAAAAGTATTTCCCCTCAAAGTGGCTTCAGGGGTTCAGTGTGTTGTTGATGAAGACTCGGGAAGCCCTGAGGGCCATTCAAGGGTGTACAGTCTGATTTAGAACTAAAAGGGCTTTTAAGTGAATTAATGGTTTTGTAATTTGGCTAAGGGCTTCCCAGGTGGCTCAGTGGTAAAGACCTCCCATGCAATGCAGGAAATGTACGTTTGATCCCTGGGTCAGAAAGATCCCCTGGAGAAGAAAGCAGCAACCCACTCCAGTACTCTTGCCTGGGAAATGTCATGGACAGAGGAGCCTGGTGCACTACAGTTCATGGAGTCACACAAGAGTCAGACATGACTTAGCAACTAAAGAACAATGATAACTTGGCTAAAGACAGGCTGTCCAACAGAGTGCAGGTGTGGGGAAATCCACCTGCCATTTGGAAAAAAAGGCAGTTGAAGGGCAAAAAACTAGTTGGTGTGATCTCTAGTGAAGGATCCCAGGGAGATTGTTTTTCAAGGAGACTTTCTGAGCATGTGCATCTGAAGTCTAGTTGAGTTTCTAGGGAAGTGACTTAACGAGTCGATTTTCCTAAGCATGAGCAACTCCAGAGGCACTGATAATGTCATACTGTTGGATCCAGCCACGGTGTGGTCCAGCCACAGTGATCTCCAAACCGCTGCCACCTTCTCGCTTTGACATCTATTAAGTTTTAACAAAGGCAGAAATGAGAGATAATATTTATTTATTAACATTTATTTATTATTATAAATGTTAACAGCTAGCAAATGTTAAACATTTATATATACCAAGTATTGTTCTACACATTTGGAAGGGGCTAAATTGTGGTAAAATACTCATAACATAAAAATTTCCATTTTAACCATTTTTAGGTTTACAATTTAGTGCTTCCCAGGTGGTGCTAGTGGTAAAGACCCCACCTGCCAACACAGGAGATGTAAGAGACGTGGGTTCAAGCCCTGGGTTGGGAAGATCCTCTGGAAGAGGTCATGGCAACCCACTCCAGTATTCTTGCCTAGAGAATCCCAAGGACCAAGTAACCTGGCGAGCTATACAGTCCATGGGATCGCAGAGAGTCGGACATGACTGAAGCGACTTAGCACGAATGCGGCATTAATTACTTTCACAGTGTTTTGTACTACTCATTTTCAAAAGTTTTTCATCTTCCCAAACAGAAATTCTATGTCCATTAAGTAGTAACTCCCCATTTCTCCTTCCTGGAACCTCTATTCTACTTTTCTGTCTCCGCAAATTTGCCTAATCTAGGTACCTCACATAAGAGGAATCATACAATAATTTTCCTTTTGCATCTATGTTTTTCACTTAGCATAATTTTTTGAGGTTTATACACATTATCTATAAGAATTTCAGTCCTTTTTAAGGCTGAATAGTATTCCATTGTATGTGATATCATATTTTGTCTATCCATTCATTAACCAAAGGATGTTTGGGTTTTTCCAACCTTTCGATCATCGTGAAAATGCTGCTACAGACTTTGACGTGCAGGTATCTGTTCAAGTCCCTGTCTTTAATTCTTTTGGGGACACATCTAGAAATAGATTTTCTGGATCACATAGCCATGCTATGTTTATAAGTACTTATTTATTTACTGGCTGTGCTGCAAGGCATGCAGGATTTTAGTTCCCTGACCAGGGATCAAAGCCATGACCCCAGGAGTGGAAGTGCCAAGTCTTTACCACTGGACCATCAGGGAAGTCCTACTTTTCACATAGTGAAGTGAAGTGAAAGTCACTCAGTCATGTTTGACTCTTTGTGACCCCATGGACTATAGAGTCCATGGAATTCTCCAGGCCAGAATACTGGAGTGGGTAGCCTTTCCCTTCTCTAGGGGATCTTCCCAACCCAGGGATCAAACCCAGGTCTCCTGCATTGCAGACAGATTCTTTACCAGCTGAGCCACAAGAGAAGACCAAGAATACTGGAGTGGGTATCCTATCCCTTCTCCAGTGGATCTTCCTGACCCAGGAATTGAACCAGGGTCTCCTGCATTGCAGGTGGATTCTTTACCAACTGAGCTATCAGGGAAGCCCACTTTTTACATAATAAGTCATTTATTCATCACATCAAATCCTATAAAGTGAATCATATTAGTATCTTCATCTGATGGATGGAGGCACCGAGAAGTTGGGTGACTTACTCAAGGTCAAATGGCAGTCACGATTTCAACTTGGGGTATTGTGCTCTAGAGCCCACATTCTGCTTTTTTTTTCCTCCATAGTTCACATTCATAATTACTTTGGCAGAGCAAAGATGTTGCAAGATGATAAGCGAGCAAGAAATAAATAAGCACATTGCAGGCAGAGAATACCATAGAATACCATAGGAGTTCAGAGCTGGTGAGGTATGTGAGCTGAATGAATTTACAAAGGTTGTTGACACCAGGCTGAGAAAATTTTAGTCCCATTACCTAATGGTTAGTTGTTGAAGAATATTGAGAATGACAGTGGCTTGGTAAAAGCAATTTGGACTGATTCATCTGGCAAGAATGTGTGCAAGACGAGTTAGGCCTGGTAAAGTCTGGAGGCAGAGCTGTTTTGCGATCTAGACAGGATGCCAAGAGGGCCTGGGCCAGGGGAGGGCAGTTCGCGTGGGAAGGAAACCTGGGGGGCTGTGAGAGATGCAGGAAGAACGAGACAACTGGGTTTGGGGATTGATCGACAGTGATGAGAGAGAAGGAGATGCCAAACATCAAAGATGACTCAGGTTTCCAGCCTGAGTGACTGGGATAATTATGATGACACTGTTGGAACACCGGAAGTGACCTTGTTCATGTGGAGTTTAAGGTGACAACAGGACATCCAAATGGGAACATCCCGGAGGCTGTTGGAAATGAAGGCAAAGAGCAGGGCAAAATGTCTGTGCTAGAGAAAGAAAAATTGGGAAAAAAATCTTCCTATAAAGCAAACAAAGAGGAGCTTGTCAGGGGAGGAACTCTGGGGCCCCCACTCACAGCTCCAATGCTCTCTGACCCCTGTTTGCCAGATACTCATATGCTGCCAGCCAGTTGCCAGGTTGAGCCCTCCCTGGCCTGATAGGTTGCAAAAAAATTTCCTTTTCTCTTTACTTCAAAAGGACAAGGTTCAGTTTTTCATATCAAACACTTTGTAAGATGTTGGTTATACAGCGGTCCCCAACCTTTTTGGCACCAGGGACCAATTTCATGAAAGATGATTTTCCCATGAACTGGAGGGGTGGGAGGGATGGTTTTGAGATGATTCAAGCACATTACATTTACTGTGCACTTTATTTCTAATCTAATGCTGCTGCTGAATGGATAGGAGATACCGGTTTGCAGCCTAGAGATTGGGGACTCCTGGGTTAGAAGGTTTGGGACCACAGCTAACCAAAAAACCCAACCCTTGTCATAGTAAAAATTGGTTCAGGCAAGAATAGTCATGGATGCTAAATAGGGGAGGGGCTTTGATAAGACACATATGAATACTTATATGTCTCAAGCTATGTTCCCACTGTTGTTTAGTCGTTAAGTTCTGTCTGACTCTTTTGCAACCCCATGGACAATAGCCTGCCAGGCTTCTCTGTCCATGGGGTTTCCTGGGCAAGAGTACTAGAGTGGGTTGCCATTTCCCTCTCCACTAATTACATATTCATTACAAAAGGTTATTACAAAAGTAATAACCATTGGGTAGAGAAACCAGATAACACCTTAACCAAGTGATCAAAACTAGGGGCAAAAAGGTATCATGGCTTCCCTTGTGGTACCCTGAGAAGGATACCTCATCATACATGTATATTTAATGTCACATATAATTCCAGTCATAAATATATTGCTGTTGTTCAGTCGTTAAGTCATGTCTGACTCTGCGATCCTATGAACTGCAGCACACCCTATGGACACAAGCACACCTTGTCCTTCACTATCTCCCTGCAGTTTGCGTAAACTTATGTCCATTGCATCCTTGATGCCATCCAACCATCTCATCCTCTGTTGTCCCCTTCTCCCGCCCTCAATCTTTCCCAGCATCAAAGTCTTTTCTAATGAGTCTTCTCTTCACATCAGGTGGCCAAAGTATTGGAGCTTCAGCATCTGTCCTTCCAAAGAATATTCAGGGTTGATTTCCTTTAGGATTGACTGGTTTGATCTCCTTGCAGTCCAAGGGGCTTTCAAGAGTCTTCTTCAGCACCACAATTCGAAAGTGTCAATTCTTCAGTGCTCAGCCTTCTTTATGGTCCAACTCTCACATCCACACATGACTACTGGAAAAACCAGTCTGAGTCTAATCATGAGAAAACATTCAGTTCAGTTCAGAATCATGAGGAAACATTAGACAAACCAAATTGAGGGACATTCTATAAAATAACTAATCTGTTAAAAAGGGCAATGACATTATGAAAGATTTTAAAAAGCTGAGAAATCAAAATTAAAAGAGATTAAACAGATATGACAGTTATTCATCCTGAATTAGATCTTGTGCTAGGAAAAAAAGAAAACAAACTTTAAAGGACATCATCGAGGCTATTGACAAAATTAGGATATGGACTGTGGCATAAATAAAAGTATTGTATCAGTGTAAATGTCCCTGAATTTGATAACTGGAACATGAACAAGAATACCCGTGTTCTTAGGAAATACACTGACAAAGTAGCGGTCTAACATATAAAGGGACGTTAGTACATAGTTCTAGTATAATCCAGAAAACATTAAAAAATATTTAGTGACCAAAAGTATATAGGTGTTTTCTTTACTAATATTGCAACTTTCCTGAAGGTAATATTATCTCAAAATAAAGTTAAAACAACAATCACCGCCTGACTTGAGCTGGCTTAAAAGGTAATTTACCGTCTCATGTAACAGCAGGTCCTGCGGTAGGGCAGGCTGCAGGTTAATGGTCCAGGGACCCCACCCATCAGAGCATTCTGGTACTTCTTGTCTCTACATCCTGCAGCCTTCAGCACAGACTTTGTCTCGGGTGGCTGCAAATGGTCGCAGCAGCTCCGGGGCTGACCAGCTGTCTGAAGGAAGGAAAGAGCTGGTTCCTCACTATGGCTCTCTTTCACTCGTATACTATTCCCGCCTTTCTACGCAAACACCTTGCAACAGTACTTAACTCTCTCCTTTTGTGGCACCCTTTCCATCGTCAGTTTTTCCACCCCTACTGGGTTATTTCTATCAGCAAAAAGACTTTTGATAAATATCTTTATCTTGCAACAAAACACAAGCAGAGTTCCTGTCTGGCTACCACTTGAATACTCTTTATAGCAAAACCCCATCATGGTGTTGCACGCGTGCGTGTGTGCTAAGTCGCTGTCGTATCCAACTCTTTGCGACCCTATAGACTGTAGCCCCACCAGGCTCCTCTGTCCATGGGATTCTCCAAGCAAGGATACTGAAGTGGGCTGCCATGCCCTCCTCCAGGAGATCTTCCCGACCCAGGGATTGAACCCACATCTCTTACACCTCCTGCATTGGTAGGTGGGTTCTTTACCACTAGTGCCACCTGGGAAGCCTCATTATGGTGCTACCTATCGCTGTCTCCATTCCTCATGTCCCCCCAGTGTTCTTTCTCCTCCCTCCTAATCAGGATTTTGCCCCCATCACTCTGCTGAAACCACAACCTCCAGCTTGCCAAAGCCATGACCAATTCTCAGTCCTCATCTTATTCAAATGGTCAGGAGCACTCAACATTGTTGATTATTCCCTCCTTGAAACTCCCGCATCACCTGTCTTTCAGGACACACTCTCTTCAAGTCTGTGTCTCTTTCCCTCTTATCTCTTGACTTTTAAACAATCAAGAGTTCCCAGGGCTCAATTCCATGATTCTTCTAGGTGTCTTCCTCCAGGCCCATGATTAAATACCAAGTGTACTGTGATGACCTCCAAGTTTACAACCTCTTATAAAGGTTTCCAGCTCTTCCTGGAGTTCCAGATTCCTGTGATGAATTTTTTTCTTTTTTTATTATTATGGAATAATGCAAATACATAGAACAGTTTACCCCATGGTCCTCAGTGGTCTCAGACTGTCTTGCTATGGATTTCTAATGAGCATCTCAAAGTTATCTATGATCAAATGAAAACTCTTGGGAACTCCCTGACAGTCCAGTGATCAGAGTTCTAGTCTTTCACTGCTGGGGGCATGGGTTCGATTCCTGGTTGGGGAATTCAGATCCCACATGCCATGGGGTGTGACAACAACAACAACAAAAAACCCTGACCCTCCCCCAGATATGCTCCTTTATCAGTCTTCTCCTCTCTGTGAGCTCAGACCCAAATCCTGATTGTCATCTTTGTTGAATGAAGGGTAAGCAAAGACCATAAAGATTCTCAGATATCCACCTTGTAAAATCTCAGCCCTGAAGCCAATCAGGGCCGCACACACAGCTCTGCCCACAGGCTAAGTACATACCCTCCATAGACTTGAGGCTGTAGAGCCCTAACCTTTCAATGCTGGGGGCAGACACACAAGCCAAGCCCCGGATCCAAGAAAAGCTGAGACCTTTTGGGAAGGAAGAAGGGGAAATGGGTGCTGGGTGGATGATGACTAGTCCACTATTCCCCAATGAAACAAAATAAGAACAAAGGGCAAAAAATCAGTTCTAGCTTTTATATCTATCTTTATCTTTAGATATGGGGCTTCCCTGGTGGCTCAGGGGTAAAGAAACTGCCTGCCAATGCAGGAGACATGGGTTCGATCCTTGGATCGGGAAAATCCCTTGGAGAAGGGAATGGCATTCCTACTCCAGTATTCTTGCCTGGGAAATCCCAAGGACAGAGAAGCCTGGTGGACTACAGTTCATGGGGTCATAAAAGAGTCAGACACAACTTATCGACAAAACAACAACAATATCTATAGATATATAGATATATACATACACATGCATACCAGGGCAAGTCTTTCCTTATCTGTAAAACAACATTCATATAATATCTTAACTCAAATCTCATAATACTGTGATAAAGGTAAGAGCATAATTAATATCTAAATTTTATAGATGTAGAAACTGAATTTCAGAGAGGCAAAATGATCTGCTTACTGTGGCAAAGCTAATAGGGGCGGAATTGGAACTAAACCCCCAAATTTTGCGAATTCACAGTTGCTACTACCCTCCCCCGTACCCTGAAATATATACCAGTTGAACAGGTTGTGAACAGGTTGTATAAACAGTTCACGGTCTGCTAGAAAGACTTCATATGGACCAGCAGTAGCCCTGGCCATATGCTGTACTATCAAACTAAAAAACTTTTATGTATATATAAAGCTTTATGTTTTACAAGGAGTTTTTAAAATGAATTTTTCTTTAATTCCCTGTTGTAGTGTTGTAATAGAAAGAATACAAAGTAAAATACATACAGTAGAAAGAGTGTAGCGCTCTGAGTTGAATAGGCCCTGCTTGGAGTCTTCACGCCCTTTCCTGACCCTGCAGTTCTCACTTTTCTCACCTGTAAAAGGAAGGAGACAATACAACTAAATTCTATGGAGGTTTTGGAGTGTCAGATGAGACAACTGTACATGGTAGGGTTTTGTGAATGGTAAAGCTCATTACAAGGTTAGTTACCCTTATTTTAATTAAAAAAAAAACACCCAACCACTTGCACATAAATTCTCTCATTTACCTGTGCCATGTTGAGACCGTGAGAAGCTATAGAAGTGTGCCCATGTGCTCAGTCATGTCCGACTCTTTGCAATCCCATGGACTGTAGTCCACCAGGCTCCTCTGTCCATGGAATTTTCCGGGGTGCCATTTCCTACTCCAGGAGATCTTCCTGAGCCGGGGATTGAACCCACATCTCTACATTGGCAGGCGGATTCTTTAGCACTGCGCTACCTGGGAAGCCCTGATTATAGAAGTGTATGTTATATCAAAATTTTCCTAATGTTACCAAAGTCAGGCCACATACTTGCTGGGGCACATGGTTCCCCTCTTCATTTCTCAGCCTAAATATAGCCCCAAATTTCCCCTTTCCGCCCTCGGGTAATTTTCCCTCCCACTTCCTAGACTGCTCTGCCCTCTTTTCATCAGCAGAAGGGGAAATCTTGTCTTCAGACCCCTTTCAAAGGACCAGAAGGGGACCTCTCAATCCCACACCAGGGCTGCAATACAAAGTTCTGCCTTCAAACACCGACACCAACTGCAAACGTCCATTTACGCAGTAAATCTTTCCTGAGCACTGTGTGCCAATCCCTGGGGATAAACACTGGGGAAGAGCCATGGGGCAGAGGGTAGGTGAAGCTGCTGAGAAGTTCTGAGAGATCCGCGTGATCTTCCACGTGGTTCCACATCTTTCAACACTCAACGCGAGCCTCGTCTTGTCTATTCCTCCTGCCCTTACGTAATGTTGAGCCCTGTTGCAACTCAGTCCTGAGATTTTCAGAGCCCAGGGGAACAATCAAAACCAATTTCTCGCTGGAAAGCTATTCCTGTATATGTTGAGGGTACCATTTTTTGTTTCAGAAAAAAGCACTAAAATCAGACAAGGTTCTTCTCTGGTAGTCCAGCGGCTAGGATGTCACACTCCCAATGCAGGGAGCCTGGGTTCGATCCCTGAGTTCGCATGCCACAACTAAGATCCAGCATAGCAAAAAAAGAAGAACAAATTGAATTTGATCTCTTAGAAATAGAAACATAAAGAACAGCTTCTTCTGAAATGGAGCTGTTTTGTATCCTGATTCCAGGAAGCTACAATGGGCTTTGGGTGCTAAAGGAAGAGGTTGGGGGGAGGATCCCAGCAGAGAGAAGGCGGGCTGACTGGTGGGTGTCCCTCCCCACGATCCTTGGTCTAGGATTAGGCCCTCGTGGTTGGAGAGAGAGAACCAGAAGCTAACCAAACTGATAACAAAAGGTGTTAAGACTGGACCATGCACTGCAGCTTCAGGGTGGACTGACAATGTTGGTGCTGAATTGGGGAGACACAGAGACGAGGAACCCAACCTCTCGGGGTGTCTGAAGCATGGCAGCTTTGGCTCCCTCAAGTGACCTTGGGCTGTGTGAGGTCGGCTGGTGGGAGCCGAAGCCTGAGACAAAGAGCTTCATGGAAGATGCCCTGTGACAGATGGGCTCATGGACATGTGTGAAGCACTCTCTTGGGATTCCCCAAAAGATCTGAGGATGCTAGGTGTCACTAATTTCCAGCTTGGTCAATCAACAGGGCCAAACATAAGAATTCCCTCAGAAGCTCGTCTTACTTGCTCAAAGTGGAAGTGAAGTCACTCAGTCGTGTCCGACTCTTTGCGACCCTGTGGACTGTAGCCTACCAGGCTCCTCTGTCCATGGGATTCTCCAGGCAAGAATACTGAAGTGGGTTATCATTTCCTTCTCCAGGGGATCTTCCCAACCCAGGGATCGAACCCAAGACTCCCACATTGGAGGCAGACGTTTTAACCTCTGAGCCACCAGGGAAGCCTAAGGATGGGCCCAAAACCTGGACTTGGTGAGCTGTTCCACAGAGTTGGCGTCAGGTCTGGTTTTCACGGCGGTCTGTTGGCCTCTGTGGCTTGCTTCTGGCTCCGTGGGCAGCGGCTCTGAGGCCCGCATCGTGTTCCTCAGTTGGCAGGCCCGGCGCTGACTGCAGGCCTGCAGGCCTCCCAGAAGCTGCAAGGAGAGAATGACCCCTACCCAGGGCACCACCTGACTCTTCTCTCTTCCAACCCACAGCCCCAGAGCTGTTTCTCAGGGCTCTCCTCTGGTCCTTGACTTTGCATCGTCACCTCTCACTTCTGCTCTTGCCCTGTTCTTGATGCAGCTGTGCCCCACCTGCTATCCCCTACCCTTCCTGTGGTAGGACTTCCGATCCCCAAATCAAGTTGTTATGCAACCCTCCAGACTCCTTTGTCCATGGGATTTCCAAGACAAGAATACTTGAGTGGGTTGCCATTTCCTACTCCAGAGATCGAACTCACGTCTCTTGTGTCTCCTGCATTGGCAGGTGGATTCTTTACCACTGAGCCAGTCAGGAAGCCTTTCATTTACTAAGAAACTTGCAACTAGTTGATGTAAAAATTCTGGAGATCTAATGCACAGTGTAATGATTATAGTCAACAATACTGTATTATATACTAAAACTGCTGAGAGACTAGATCTTAATTATTATTAATTATTCTCACCACAAAAAAAGAAATGAAAATTAATTACATGAAGGGAGGGAGGTGTTAACTAACTCAAAGGTGGTAACTGTTTCACAGCATATAAATGTATCAAATCAACATAGTGTACTCCTTAAACTTTCACAATGTTACATGTCAATTATTTATCAATTTTAAAAGTATATTGGAAAAAAAAAGTATATTGGATTTGATAAAGTTGATAATTATTGACTAAGATTTGATGGGAATATAGTATCAAGAAAAGAAAAAATAGATCAAAATTTTTTGAGGATTAAGACATATTTCATGATCCTTTCATTCTTAAGAATTCATAATTCTTTAGAAGAGTCAATATACATTAAAATTTTGGACATATCAGAAAGAAGAAATAGAAAAGTTACTTAATGAGATATCAGAGGAAATCAAGGATCTATGTGCAGGAAATAGTTTTGAACAGCAAAATAGATATATGAACCTGAGCTGAACAAGAGAAGTGAGTTTCAGTGTAGCATACAAGTCTCAATTCGAAAAAGAAATGGAATGTGAGCACACACGGACGCACCCACACATAGAATGGGGAGAGGAGGAATTTATAGTGTATTTTACACAGCCCTTAGCATTTCAAATGTTTAATTACTGTTTTTAATTTTTATATCGTTTCAAGTATCTAAAAAGCTGTAATAAAATCAATATTACCACAAGTTTCAAATAGCAAAAGACATGTCAAGGTATGTTCCCCAATTTGAAGCTGCTGGAGACCATTGCTGCAGTACCATGTGCTGCCAATTTAATATTTTTGAAGAGGACACCTTGTGGAAAATCTCTGTGTACCCTGTTAAATTGAAGCATATTCTGAGATTGCAAGTTGAATTGTTAATAAAAAATAGATAAAACTGCTATCATTTGAAACTAAAAAAGAGAAAAGAAAGGAAAGAGAAAGAAAAGAGAAAGAAGGGGAGGTTGGTATTTGTTTGGTATTTACATATATTTATTTATGGGAAAGAATACAATGACCTGATATATCTGGAGCCCCATGTATAGCTATAGGGACACTTCTTTCAACATGCTGAAACATGTATGACTTTTTCTCAAGATTTGGGAGATATAACAGGATAACCACAATAGCATAAATGCGTGTGTGCTCAGTCATGTCCAACTCTTTGGGGCCCCATGGACTGTAGCCCACCAGGCTCCTCTGTTATAGGATTCTTCAGGTGAAAATATTGAAGTGGGTTGCCCTCCTCCAGGAGATCTCAACCCAAGGATTGAACCTGCATCTCCTGCATTGCAGGTAGATTCTTTACCACTGAGCCACTAGGGAAGCCCAACCACAACAGCATAAAGAATATTAAATAGATTTAAATCTATTGACAGTGTTACCCATCTCCCAAAGACATGGGACTATGAAAGAAATGGTAAGAATGGCATACCATGGCTAGAAAATTCCTTTGTATACATTATTCTGGGCCAGATATGTTACCTTTTCCAAGGTCCTGAAGCCAAAGTCTTTGAGAACAATTTTTATTCTTAATTGTTGACTCAATTTTGTTTCTTTTGGACATAGACCATCACTGGATCCAACTCCAATTTTGAATAGACAACTCCTGACCCGGATTCTTAATCATAGATGTCCTGTTTGGCATCTGATCTTTAAAAAGTTAGTGAGTGAGCCATGAGTTCAATGCTTGTTCTGTAATGGGATACGTAAAATAAGAGACTCATCTGCTTCTCTAATAATAAAATAAAATTTAAAATAGAGACTCACCTGCCTTCTTTTTTTAAAATTCTATTTGAACTAAAAGAACAAAACAAAGTTTGCCTGTTTTTTTCTCCCCTTCGCCAACCTCTACCTCTGGCAACCACCAATCTGTTCCCTGTATCTGTGAACTTAGTTTTTTACTTTATTTATTTAGATTCCACATGTAAGAGTAATAATATGGTATTTGTCTTTCTCTGTCTGACTTACTTCACTTAGCCTAGTGCCCTCAAGATTCATCCCTGCTATCACTAATGGCAAGATTTCATTCACTTTAATGGCTGAATAATATTCTATTGTATACATATACATATATATATATGTATATATATATATATATATATAGTATGATTTCTTTATCCATTCATCCATCTATGGACACAGGTTATATTTTGACTATTGCTGCAATGAACATGGTATGGCAGGGGTATATATCTTTTCAAATTGGTGTTTTGTTTTCTTTAGATAAATACCCAGAACTGGAATCGCTGGATAGTATAATAGTCCTATTTTTAATTTTTACAAGGAACCTCCATACTATTTTCCATATCATCCATAGTGGCTGCACCAATTTCCATTCCCACCAACAGTACACAAAGGTTCCCTTTTCTCCACATCCTTGCCAATACTTGCTATTTCTTATCTTTTTGATGACAGCCATTCTGACAGTGTGAGGTGGTATCTCATTGTGATTTTGATTGGCATTTTCCTGACGATTAATGATGTAGAGCATTGATTCATGTACATGCTGACTATCTGTATGTCTTCTTTGGAAAAAATGTCTATTCAGATCTACTGTCTATTTTTTAATTGGATTATTTAAGTGTTTTGCTATTGAGTTGTATGTGTTTTGAATATTAATCTCTTCTCAGATACATGATTTGCACATTTTTTTTTCCCATTCAGTAGGCCGCCTTGGATGAATGTGGACTAAGTTGATGGTGTTCAAGCCGGAGTTCTGTCCCTGAGTTCCTTATTCCTGTTTGAACTCTCACAGGTGATTCCATTGCATTCCTTTACCTCCAGGAAGTTGGCCTCTCTTCTCTCTCTCACGTGCTGCGCTGTACTTAGTTCCTGCCATGTCCGACTCTTTGCAACCTCATGGACGATAGCCCGCCAGGCTCCTCTGTTCATGGGGATTCTCCAGGCAAGAACACTAGAGTGAGTTGCCATGCCCTCCTCCAGGGGATCTTCCCGACCCAGGGATCGAACCCAGGTCTCCCACATTGCAGGTGGATACTTTACCATCTGAATCACCAGGGAAGCACACACCCCCCCACCCCCCACCTCTCTCTCTCATACTCTTGTTCTAATTGAAGAATTCACTTACACCCATAACTTTTCATGTTTTCATCCCAGAGAAGTTGGCAAGGGAGGCGTAGTATTTTAAAAGATGTCCTCAAATTGTTCGACATTCCTCTCTTTGAAAGGTGGGGATCCTTGCCTTTGGATTTGAGTTGACCTTCATGACTTTGGCGGCCCACACAATACAGAGGAAGTGATTCTGGGTAGCCTCTGAGGCTGGTTCAGAACAGACCATGTGGCTTCCACTCGGTTTTCATGGCCAACTGGCTCTGGGGAAGGCCACAACATTCTTTATAAGGCTGTCGAAAAGGTCAGGGCTGGGAGTCAACCCAGGTTGGTAGGTTAAACCGGAAAGCCAGTTATTAGAATTAAGTCTTCTCCTCCCTCCTGCCTCTCCCTTCCCTCAGGAGACAGTCTGTCACCAGTCTCACTTCCTGCCTAGCTAGAAAGATGAGGGGCAGTGGATGGGCAACAGAAATGGAGAGGCTTTAAGGGCTCACAGTTTGCACAGCACGGGGTGTCACTGCCCAGCCTCCAGGTCCTGGGGGAGCCACAGGAGCAGAGGGGCCCCAGCAACAGCTCCAGCTGTGGGGAGCGAGCCTGACGTATTCCCCATCTCAGGCCCCCTGGGGCCCAGGGAAGCTGGCATCCCGACCAGGGCTTTGGTTCATGGGGCTTTTTAGCTCTTTCCCGGAGGACAGCCGCATTCCTGGGCCTATGAGATTTACTGTCTGAGGACTCTGTTTCCTGTGTCTCCTGTTCCATCCACAGGTGTCTTCACTAGGCCTTTTCAGGCTACTCTTCCCTGGCTGTGCCACAGAGGGTCCCCACCTCCCCTGCTGTGGAAATCACAAGGCATAAACTTCTTCCTCCTGGGGCCTCCCGCACCTTTTCTCTTCTGTCAGTCCTTCTTGTCTCCCTCACCCACTGAGTCAGAGAGAGAATAGTGGAGTTTCATCCTCATTTATTCAATCTTTCGAAAAATATTTTCCAGTTCTACTGTAATTTTAAAAATGTGTGTGTGTGTGTGCGTGCATGCGTGTGTGTGTGTGTGTGTGAAATACAGCCCCTATTTTCTTTCTCATCTTACTGTGGAGAAAACCCAGACCGAACTCGTGGGAGGTGACTCAGATCACTGCACAATCTGCGGGGGTGACCTGGGCAGTGTTGGGGTTTGGCGAGCGTGCCTGCCACCCACCCCAGGGCCAGGGGTGCCAAGAAGTGGCTCAGTGGTGTTGGGGGTGACGCAGAGGCAAGGAGGAAGCTGCCGCCCCATCTTGGTTTCGTCTCAGATCCCTGGAAGCGTTTTTCTGAAGGTTCTGAAGCCTCAGCTCTGGTTCTGCTCACCCCAGGACGGGCCCTGGAGCCTTTGTCCTGTTGTCAAGCCCCTTCTAGGCTCTTCACTCACTTTGGAGCTGTGTCTCGACTTGCTTTCTGAGGGGAGAACAAGCAGAAAGTGCTGGCACTCGCCAGGGCAGCATGCAGAAGGTGTTCCAGACTCCTGGCAGCCTGCTGGTCCAGCTCCAAGCCCAGGTGGCTACAGGCTGGATGACTCAGGTGAGCTGTGCTGGACAAACAAGCCCGTATTCTTATCCTGGCAGGATGACGGCTGTAATTAGCTCTCCTGTCGTCATTGTACCACCACCTTCTGAAGGTGGGCTTGCCAGGCCTGGAGCCAGGACCCGAGGAGACCGGCAGGAATGTGGTTTTCTGGCTCTGTGTCTCCTTGCCCAAGAAGATTCCTGATGCTTCTGGAGCTGGGCTTGGAGCTGAGTCACCAGCACCTGCACTGTCTGATGTGCAGAGGCTTCTGGGCTAAAAGCCCCACTCAGAGCAAGGACAGTGTGCTGCAGAGACGGGTAGGGCTCTTCCTCCTGACCCAACACCTGCTGTTTCAGTGCTCTCTTCCCTCACAAGACCCCAGGCAAACTTGGCCAGGGAGACTGTTGAGCTGAAGCCAATGGGATGGCTGAGTGGCTGGATATGCAGCTAAGTGCTGTTGTACCTGGCTGCCCAAGTGGTGCTACTGGTAAAGAACCCGCCTCCCAATGTAGGAGATGTAAGAGATGTGGGTTCGATCCCTGGGTCGAGACAATCCCCTGGAGGAGAGCACGGCAACCCACTCCAGTACTCTTGACTGGAAAATCCCATGGACAGAGGAGCCTGGTGGGGTACGGTCCATGGGGCCAGAGAGTCAGACACTACTGAAGCAACTTAGCACACACACATGCGTTGTCATACCTGCCTTATTTAAGTAATACTGGAGAAAAAAAACTAGTATACCGAGCACTTACTACATGCTGGACACTATTCTAAGGACTTCACATATCGCACTTAACTCTCAGGCATCCCTGTGACATAGCTACTAGCGTTATCACCTTTTTACAGATAAGAAACTGAGGAATGGGGTCCTTGGCTCAGAAGCACACAGGTAACCAGGGGATCTAGGATTTGAACCCAGGCTACCGGATCTGAAGCCAGTTCTCTTACCCCTCTTCTACTTACTGCCTCTTCTCCCAACAGCGGGGCTGCAGCGGGAGAGGACAGAGCGTGGAACCAAGACTCCTGGTGCAGCCACAAGACCCTATGTGTGACCTTGGCCCTCTCTCCCCCAACTCTGGCCTTCAGATTCCTCACCGTAGAAGCAGCCGGTGAGGGCAAAGTCAGCAACTTGCTGTTGTTTTACACGGCACTGTGGAGTTTTATGGCTCTACCCCACAGGGAACTAGCACAAATTAGAGGTCCCACCTCTGCTCCTCCCCCTCCTTCTCTGGACCCCCTCTTAGGAAGTGTTTGCTCCTGATTTTCAAGGGCAGCTTCATGGGTGTTTGCAGCTTCAGGGCCTGCTGCTACTCATGGAGCAAAGCTGCTTCCCCACTCCACTCCTCAGTTTCCCCACTCAACTCAGCGGAGACAATGACCTTGTTGTGTTCAGTGTTACAGTGAGTCAGGGTTAATTGGCGTGAGTCACAGACCTTGGAATCCTCACAAGGGAAGGGTCATCTGCTGGGTTCAGGCCGCTCTGTGGCCCTGGTGACATAGTACTCTGGCCTGTGCTTCTAAGAACACCTCCTCAAAGCTTCGTGAGTGGCTTGCCTAACTTTGTGGGTTGGCCCTGGGGTGACCCAGCCCTGAGTCCTGGCGCTGAGATGGGGCACAGAAGGGCTGCCTCATGAGTGCCAATGTTCCCCACCAATGGCTTTATCTTCCCCTGGGTTTCCTCTTGCAGCTGAATTCCCAGTCAGCTTCTTGTCCTTGCTACTTGTCCCCCTAATCCTGGACACAGGGTCCTAACCCTGACCTTACACTTTACTTCTGTGGCTCCATTTTCTCCCTTTATCTCTGTCTCAGTGCCTTGAGTCTGTCTCTCTTGTTCCACACTGTATAAGCCTACAGTAGAGACAAGGTAGCTTCAGCTTTCAAGAAGTTTGGTTAGGAGACCTGTAACAAAGTAAGAACAAAGTAGGAATGATGCTGAAAATGCAAATAAGCCGTTTGGAAAAGTGCGTGCTGTACTGTCGGCCACTGTTGTCCTGCTAGTGATGGCTGAGGCCGGGTGTTCTGCCTCTGCAGGGCCGCGCGCAGAGGTCAGGGGTGGAGTGTGGGCGCCACCTAGTGGCTCTGGAAGGTACTGCTGCGTTGCTGCTCAACATCCCTCTTCTTGATTGACTCTCTGTGGATGTCTTCCTGGTCTGCTAATTAGGGAAGAGAGATATCCCTTTGTCACTTAGTATCTGATAAGCCGCCTTTCATTTGACATCTCATTTTCTTGTATCTAGAGAATAAAGTTTTCACATCGGGTTTCACAGCCATTTTCTTCCCATATTAGAGAAGGAGCAACTTCAAGCTCATGGATAATCAAGGCCATGACCCAACTGAAGAGCCTCAGAGCAAAGATGCACCCAAACATGCCAGAGAAAGGAAAAGGGATAATGGATGATGCTGCCCAACCCTAGACTGGAAGGATGAAGGGCACAGAGTTCAAGTTGTGATCCTGCTCTGTATACAGAAAAGGCTGGGGGCAGTAGAAGTGGCTATTTCTTTTTCATGTGATTTAAAAATAATAACAAAATTTACCATCTGAACCATTTTTGAGAGTAAGAAGTAGTGTTAAGTACATGCATATTGTAGTGCATGGATCTTTAGAACTTTTTCTTTTTGCAAAACTAAAATTCTAAACACTCCAGACAACTCCATATCTTCCCCTCCCTCCCAGCACCAGGTCACCACATTCTGTTTTGTGTTTCTATGAGTCTGACTCCCTTAGCTGTCTCTTTTAGCCGTAGATGGAATCAAGCAGTATTTGTCTTCTTGCTACTGGCTTATTTCTCTTAGGAGAATGTCAAGACTCCTCCATGTTGTAGTGTATGACAGGATTTCCTTCTTTTAAACTTTTATTTATGCTGAAGGTTCCATTATATATTTTCCACATTTTCTTTATTGATTCATCCTCTATGGACATTCAGGCTTCCACCTCTTCACTATGGTGAATAATGCTTCGACGAATATGGTGTGTACCCATTTCCTTTTTTTTTTTTTTCCCCATTTCCTTTTTAACAGCTGTGAAGATACTCAGCTCAGAAAGGATTTGACTAGATTGTGCGCTTGAGTGAAGGTGGGTTGAAGGTGGATAGAGGAAGGTAGGAAAGAAGGGTCCATCTCCTTTATTCTTACTACCCTATGATATAGAACAGGTAGCTTTAGTGTTCAGTCTATAAACTGTGTAGAATGACATCCAGTACGAGCCAGTAAATTACCAAGAATGGTTCTTTTTTACGTGCTTACAGATAAAACATAAACCAAAATAGGCAATGTATGTGGCAACTTTCAAGCTAACACATCATTGCGTTCTATCTCAATGCTGTCACTTAATGCTATTAATCACTTCTATTGTTTCTCACCTACCCTATATCAAATGCAAACAAAAAGTATAGGAGAAACAAAATATAAAAACTTTTATCTATGGCTTAAGAAAAGAACATACAGTTTACCAGAAATCTTTGCTAGGCCACAGACTACTGGTTACAGAATTATAAAGATTTATTTATTTATTATTTCAAGTTGCTCAGTCGTGTCTGACTCTTTGCGACCCATGGACTATAAAGTCCATGCAATTCTCCAGGCCATAATACCAGAGTGGGTAGCCTATCCCTTCTCCAGAGGATCTTCCCGACCCAGGAATCAAACTGGGGTCTCCTGCATTGCAGGAGGATTTTTTTACCAACTGAGCTATGAGGAAACGGAAACAAAAAAAAAAAAATTTCATTGCATAAACAGTTATGTGTGACAAAAAGAATCCAAAGAAAATTATATAATTCTATTTTAATACTTTGACTTTTGATTTTCTCAAGTTTTCTTCTAGACATGGGTATATAAATCACAGTGGAGATATAAGACCTGACATTGTTTTTCATGGATATTGCAAACAACTTTCCATACGAACAGAATAATTATAACTATCATTTTAATAGTTTATATTCCACAAATTTATATTCTATGTAGTTAATCATTCTCCAACTGTTAGATGCTTAGGTTACTGTCAACTTCTTATTGTAAGTAAGCATGTACTAAACATCTTTCATATATGTAACTTCTGCTCTTTTGAGCTAGGCTCCTGCTTAGGAGACAGACAGTAATGTTAGGAACATAGGCTTTGAGGGCAGTGTTAGAACAGTGCTTGGTTAAACACTAAGCAGAGTTTAGTACATACCTGGAGTGACAGCTCTTTGTCATAGAAGGAAAATCAATTTTCAGAGGCTCTCCTGTTCTAGACTGTTCTTCTCACCTCTTTCAAGTCTAAGACACAGACTCCAGCTACAGTATTTACTTCACCATCACTTCAAAACGGCTCAAAACCCAACCTGCCACCCAAGATTTTTCTCCTCCCATGGTTTTGTTAAGCTGGACAAGATTGGCTAGGAAATGGAGTTGGAGGCTAAAAATGATTTTGCCTCTGTGATGTTGGCTTCTTCGTGAGAATGGTGAGAGCCCTGGAGGTACATTTAGAATTCCTTCCAAATCTAGTATTTTATGTTCTAACTTCTACCCTCTTGAGGGCTACTACTGACCTACCTGGAAAACAGTCCATTTTTTCCTCCCTTATCTCACCTTATTGCTAGGTAGCTGACAAAAGTTAAGGACAAAAAGCTTAAAAGTGTATTAAGGTGGTCTGAATCTTTGGATAATTTTCAGATATACCACCAATCTCCATGACCTACCAGTCCTCCTCAGAGACTTTCCTACAGGTTTCCCTTTTCCTCTCATCCTAGGTGGCTTTAGCGACATGACGATTGATCCAACCAGAGGCACTATGAAGGAAAAACAGTAACCACCACCAACACTTCAGCCAGGAAGCACTGAGAGAAAAGAGAGCATGGAAGAAAGACGGAATGATGGCCTTTAATTAAAGGGCCTGGGTGCAGCATTCATTTCTAAGGGTCACCCAACCCAGACAAAAGCTACACAAAGCTAAAGAAAATCTAAAATAGGAATAAAACTAAAAATAGCAAGGAAAACTGAGGAGGAAGAAGTGTTTGTACTTTTGCCCTTGGTCAAGTTGTACAAGCAGCTGTTTCTGTTCTAAGATGAAACAGGGTGGAACGGATTTAAAAGCTGGCTCCAAAGCAGCCACAACTGGTGTAAGAATTTGATGAGTAAATGAGGAAAGCCCCCAAAGAGAATGTTCCACCTGCTAAGTCTATTCCAGTTGGCTAAAATCGAAGAGCCAGGTGACAGATGCATTCTGGTACTGGTATCCCATAAGTGATTTTGAGATATTCCTTTCCCCTGTGAGCGCAGGTCTCGACTTAATGCTCAGGAAAGGAAAATCTTAAGACTCACTGAGCTGAAAGGTATTCCAAGCTGTGTCATAATGCAAAGAACAGAGGCTGGGGAACATGGGTTTAAGTAAGGGCTCTGTCACATTCTGTGTTTCCCAGGTGGCGCTAGTGGTAAAGAACCCACCTGCCAATGCAGGAAATGTAAGACATGTGGGTTTGATCCCTGGATCCAGAAGATCCCCTGGAGAAAGGCATGGCAACCCACTCCAGTATTCTTACTTGGAGAATTCCATGGACAGAGGAGCCTGGCAAGCCACAGTCCATAGGGTTGCAATGAGTCGGACACGACTGAAGAGACTTAGCACACACACACCGTCACATTCTAGCTGTATGATAGAGCAAGATGTTATTCAATGTCTGAGCTCCAATCTTAACCTGTGAAAAAAATATAACCTACTTGGATGGGAAATACAACTTGTGTTAGAACAAAACACAGAATCCTAGAGGCCTCAGTGGAGAAAAATAATATAAGGAGAATCTGAAGGCTGGCAGGACTGACCAAACTAGGAAGTCTGAATAGACTTGAACAGCTGGGGGTCTTCAAGGTACCATCTGCCTTGATCCCTGGGGCCTAGACGGCAAAAGAAGATTCTGACCTGGGAGGGAGAGAGGAAGGTGTTGGTAATTCTACTTACCCATGAGAAAGCCAGCAGGAGATAACACAGAGATTATACAGTATCTCTGTAAGCTACCTAGTCTGGCTAGGTTTAAGTGGGGAAATTCTTTATAATGATGATTTATAATGATATCTTTAAGAAAGTAAAGTAGCAAAATTAAAAATTTAGGCAATTTCCTTCTTTAAAAGGGTCTGCCAAATGAAATAAAAATTTTTTTCAAATAAAGAGTCAAATAAGGAAAAATGGGTTACCAGAAAGGTCAAACCAAACACTTCTAGAAGAACAATCCACAACTATGAATAATAGCTTGAAGTGGTGTCCTAGTGTGTGGAAGGAATCAAATTCTTTGGGAGATGAAGCTAGTAAGTTCACTCTTACCTGTATCAGTCAGCAGTCTCCAGAGAAAGAGAACCAATAGGATACATATAAAGAAAGAATTATTATGGGATGTGGCTCACATGATCACAGAGACTGAGAAGTCCTATTGCCAACCACATGCAAGCTTGGAGGCCCAGGAAAACCAGTAGTGGAGTCCCAGTCCAGCTCCAGAGGCCCAAGAACCAGAAGCCCCAATGTTCCAGGGCAGGAGAAGATGGAGGTTCCAGCCCACAAAGAGAGCAAATTTGCCTTTCCTTAGCCTTTTCATTCTGCTCAGACTCTCAGTGGATGATGCCCACTTGCATTGGTAAGGGTGATCTTCTTTACCGAGCTTACCAACTCAAATGCTAATCTGTTCTGCAAACACCCTCACAGGCTGATAATATAATATTATTTTTGGCTGTGCTGGATCTTCATTGTGGCACGTGGGCTCAGTAGCTGTGGTACTTTGGCTTAGCTGCACACATGGCATGTGGGATCTTAGTTCCCCAACCAGAGATCAAACCACTGTCCTCTGCTTGGAAGGCAGATTCTTAACCAGTGGATGACCAAGTAAGTTCCCAGAGATAACGTTTTACCAGCTATCCATTAACCAGCTAAACTGACACATAAAGTTAATCATCACCCCATCCGAGGCCACACATTACTATTTGAAAGTATACTCAGCCAGTCTAGTAGCATATTCATTGGAAATTTGACAGGCAGCCTCAAGCCCTCAGGTACACTGTTAAACAAGCTGGCACTGAGAGTTCCCTGGTGGCCTAGTGGTTAGGTTCCCGGGCTTGCAATGCCATGGCCTGGGTTCAATCCTAATTGGAGAACTGAGATCCCAGTTGGTGATGTGGTACAACCAAAACAAACTTAAGGCTGGCATTAAGATCCTTACGAGATGATAAGGTTGACAGCATCGCTCTATGTGGCTTTAGAGTCTACATATTCTGAGCATTTGAAATAATGATCCTTGACTAGTGCACTGAACTCACCTGACCTCTAAAACACCATTTCCAGACAGGTATTTTTACATAACTGAACTCACAATGTTTAAAAATAAAACGACTGTCTTCCCTCCCCACCTGAGCTCTCTACCTTGACTGGGCAGGCCACAAACCTCAAGGCCATTCATGACTCCTCCCATCTTCTTCAATCCCAGACCAAGGTTGAAGTCACCACTGACATTTCTATCCAAGCACCCATTTTCCCAGCCGTCACATGTCCCTCAGATTCCTGTCTCCCTTAGCGCATGCTCTACACACACCAGGATTGTCTTCCTGAGCACAAACGTCACTTCCCTGCTCAAAAAATTATTCCATGGCTTCTCTCTTCCCACAGAATTGCCTCAGTATAACATATGAGACTTCAAACTGGCCCAGACTGCATTCTTTCAGCCGTTCTCTTCTACTCAATGCAAAGGTCTTGTCATGGCAGAACACCTGCTGTTTCAGAAACATATGAAATTCTGCTCATTTGTTCAATGTTCCTTCAGCCTCAAATATCCTTTTTTCATTAAGCGTCCACCATGTACAGGGCAGTTTTAAGTGCTGAGATGATAAAACAACATAGACAAGGTCCCTGTTCTCATAGAGCCTACATCTCCAACTCATCTTTTAAGGCTCAGCCCAAATCCACACCTTCCCCCAATTTCTCTCCAATTTCATATATTCCATAATGAGAATTAACTTATTTTATACTCTTTTATGTTTATCACTCTTTGTCTTGTGTGACATTTATGTATACATTTATCTTCCAGGTTGGACTTGGAGGGTGGAACTTCTTGAGGGTAGAAACCAGGTGATCATTCACACTTGTTATATAAGGGCTTGGACAGTGCCACACACGAGACTTAATGTTTCTTAAATGGCATCAAGTCTATCCCAATTTGCTTCCATTTATAATTTTAAAAAATCCCACAAAGCCAAAAATAGTATGGAACTCTGCCTATTTTAAAGAAGAGTAAAAACCTTTTTTGGTGGGAGGTCTAAATTAAAATTATAAAGATTCAAAAGAAATACCCACATTATTATAATCTGAAACTTAGGCTTGTAGTCCATCTGAATACCTTGTGTTAATGACTCAACACTACTCCTTAAGAAATTGTGACCTAGAGGCTATGAGCTTCTAGTGAGCAGACTTCTACATAGTCACTAGTCAGCAGATGGCTTCCCATCCTAGGCCAGAAGTCTCATTACTAGAACATTAGAAAGATACCTGTTAACCAAGTCTAAGGGGACCATGCGGACTGGAGAATAAACAGTCAAGCCATTCATCAATGCCAAAGGCAAAGGAGTGCCCCTAAAAAAATAATTTGGAAGCAGCCTCTACCAGTCTTACCCACTGATGGAGGCTTGATTTAAGAGCAAAATCAACACTATGTACCCTCTTTTAAAAAAAAAAAAAAGGGGGATTGAAAAAAATAACAAATTTAAAATCTGACATACATGAGAAAAAAGGGGCTGTCCTTTAGACTAAAGAGATTTGTGCAACCCATTACTTTTTGAATTGGATACTGCTGTGGACAAATCAAACGTAAAGGATATTTTGGGAACAACTGGGAATTTTGTATATGGACTGAGTATTAGATGATACTAAGGGTTTATTTTGTTGGGGGCAATACATAGAAAAAATATTTTTTTTTAAGAGGTATAAAGTTTAGCATGGGTGGAGTATTATATTACATACTATGTTCCTAGAATACTTCAGTATAAAAGAAGTGAGTTATAAAACCAACCTACCGCAGCTACTGAAACAAAATATGACATTTGGCAGAATACCTAGTTTCCTTCATGGTCGCTCTCTTGGTGGGTAGTCTATTTAGTTGGGGCAGGCCAGGGTCAACTTCTCCACTTTGGAGACAACTCCCCACGGGCAGTGAAAGAGCCCTGGGGAGCCCCACGCAGGGGAGCCTTGCACTGGAAGGCACACAGAGGGGGTCTCTTCTGAAGAGCCTTCCTCCCTTTGGCTTCTCTCATTCTTGTTATTATCAAGTGAAGGAGAAAACCATCAGCTTACCACTCACTATAACACATCAGGAGATCTGGTAATGCAGGGAACAAGTGAAGGGAGAGAACCATGAGCTTACCATTCACTATAACGCATCAGGAGGTCTGGTGATGCAGGGAACAATGTCTTGTCTCTGTTCAGGAATACCTCTTTGACTAGAATCACAGATAAATTCCAGGCTTTGCAGCCAATCTGAAAACTAAAATTCTGTCTTTATTTACTGCTCCACTGTAGTAGTTTTCTCAGTCTCAGCTTCCTTTATATCAGCCCATTAGACAGGAGGAAAATAGTTCTCCAACTGTAAGAACCTTAACAGATGTTTTATTAACACACACTGACATATTCCTGGGACATAAGAGTCTTCAAACACTGCCCCGACCTCAGACAAGAAAACCACTCAAGGCCAGGGTCCTCTGGGGAGTTTTGGAATCATGCACTCCTTTACCAGAGCCAGGTTCGGCCTGCCTCTCCTGCACATCCCTATGCTGCAAACAGGCTTCCTCTTGTCAGATGCAGGCGGTGACACACATGTCTTTGGAAGGGCAGGGGCTCCTTGTGATTAAACCAGAATGGAGAAAAACTTAGCATCAGCTGCTCAAAAAGGAATTTAGGCTTTATTTCTCAAAGCCACTCATTCCACTTCTCTGCAAGAAGGGCTGGGATATCTTCAGGATGAACACAGAGATTCCCACTGCCGGAATATTCGGAATACCTTCCTTGATTTCTCAGAGAGACTCTGTAGATAGAAAAGTTCATTATTAGAGATTAAATTTCTTTATAGAGACAAAGGGTAATAGCTTTAAGGTGTGGTCTATAAATTTCTCCCACAATGATCTAGATATGTATAGGAGTGAATAAAACAAGTTAATTGTATACTGTGCTATACATAAAGTGAAAGTGAAAATCGCTCAGTCATGTCTGACTCTTTGAGAGCCCATGCACTGTACAGTCCATGAAAGTCTCTAGGCCAGAATATTGGAGTGGGTAGCCTTTCCCTTCTCCAAGGGATCTTCCCAATCCCGGGGTCAAACCCAGGTCTCCCGCATTGAAAGCGGATTCTTTACCAGCTGAGCCACAAGGGAAGCCCAAGAACACTGGAGTGGGTATAGCTAAAAGCCAGACTAAGAATCAAGAAGCTTGAGTCTGCTGTGATGCCACTGCTAACACGCTCGGAGCCTCCACAGTACGGCTTATGTCCTCCTCCAAGCATTCGTACGTGTCCTCATCTTTGTATGAGAGGATGACACGTGTGACCCGCCATCATGTAGCACCACACACCGTGCACTGACTTCTCATCTGTGACTGCTGAACTGGCCCTGTGAACAAGGGTTCATAGTCATAGGTGCCAAGCTGGTGTTTATGGAATAATCTAAGGTTGAGGAATGAAACAAAGTTAAATGACTCTGAAGAGTTTAAGCTATGACCTTGGCCTTCTCAGCTTCCTGTTTCAGCCAGCAGAGCTAATAATAGGAAGAATCTCACTGCCACTTGATCATGCCTGTGAAGTGATCTGAGATTCTGAGAAATGGTGTTACAGGGAGACAAAACAGTTCACTGAGAGATAAAAGTTCTCAGGAAAGCAGAACACTTGGTTCTCTTTGCCTTGGAGAGTCACAGAAGAGCACAGGGTCTTGGTGAGAGCACAAACACATCTAACAAGATAACCCACAAAGTTCCCTCCAATGTCTGACAGAAGATGACATTTTCACTGTTTTCTTACCTCTTTGTGGCTGAATGTCTTAATAAAATAAAGCTCTAGGAGGGCAAAGCTTGAACTCTTACTCATGACTGAGGGCAATTTAGTTAATAGAGTGACAAAATTGAAAGAAATTTAAGTTGGAAAACAGTGTAAACTTTTTTTTTAGCTTCAAGATTCTTTACAGGAGAGCCTCTTAAGTTTTATAATTCCCAGTCACACAACAGCTGTGGGGAATCTTATCAGACAAGTTGCCAAAACAGACCTTCAAAGTTCCAGAACTCAGGGCCAGTTATGAGGCCAAATTTTCCCACTACCAAAAAAAGAAAATGCCCTGTGGGGTTCCAAGTTAGCATGACAGTGACAGAGGGGAGTCAATCAGAACTGCCATACATTTTTCATGAAGACCCAGGCAGAGAGAACTCATGTGCAAAGACAGAGCTAATCTCTCCCATTTGAAAGGTGGGCCAAAACATTTGTCTTCAGATAGCTTTACGTATTTTCAAGGTCTTAAACTAGAAAAATGTAGGTTTTTTTTTTTGGCAAAAACTTGGAAAACCATCATCTGCATATTTACTAAGGGTATGAATGTACATTCTTGAGCTTTTAGCATCACAGCAGCTCCCTCTAGTGGAATCCTGTAACCCTACAAAACCATGAATTGGAATGCTTCTGATAAACAGCTGCTGGCAAGTATTATTTTACTTTGTCCTTGGAGGCAGCAGAAGTCAGAAATTACTATATTTATACCAAGCAGGTGACATGGCAAATTTGGGAATGCGCCAGCAAAGGAAAGCGAATGCGGTTTTCATGATTCCTTAATGCCCACCATCCTCTCACTTCCATCCTTGGCATAGAGCAAACGCTTGAGTTGCTTTCTTAGCTTTTGTGATGGGTTTGCTTTTACCCACAAGTGGAACCAGCAGCAGTCATTCGTGTGATGGCAGCTGAGGGTCAGTGCACAAGCCTGGGGCCTCGGAACACAGCAAAGTAACGTGCCCACCATGAGAAATTAAGTTGTGTTCATGGTAGCAGAGTACAGAGCTCTGTCCAGACAGCTAAGTTAACTGGCCAGGGCTCCAAGTCTAAGAGACAGCAACTCAGATGGAAAAAGTAGCTACTCTGCAACACGAGGCTGGAGCAGCAGCCTGTTACCTCTTGCTGTTTCTCTATCCCTTTTCTACTTCGAGTCATCTAAGTTGAGAAGACAAAGAATTTATCAAAATTTGGTGGAATGCCAAATGCTAAACTGCAGAAGGAGTGAGCCAGTCCCTTGTCTGTTCTCTAGGATGAACCCAGACTGAGTCCATCTTGACTTGTGAAAACTGTGGGCAGGCAGAGTGCTAATTATAGGAACAGCCTCTTCTCCTCATCTCATAAACAGCAAGTGCTGCACATGATCAGGGCAACGGCTTATCTCACCATGGAGTCGGTTTCAGCAGGCTGGTTAGACTGTTTGTGGGCCAAGAGGATGTTCAGCACTGCCTTCCAGCCTGGCTCTGCCGGAGTGCTGACGTCCACCTCAGTGCCACCATTCTCCCTGGTTTCTTTACCGAGTGTGATGTTCACCCAAGGGCACCAGTCTCTATGCTGAGACGTGGGATCAAAGAAGCTTCGGGAAGAGGCGTCCTGAGGAAGGAGTCAGAGCAGTCAGTGTTAATGAAGGCAGACACTGTGTAAGTTCAAGGAGGCTCTGCTCTAAGTCGTAAAATTCAGAATCTCACAACGTTCACATTTCTAGTTTTATGTTCTCCTTTAAACTCTGTCCATCTACTTCCCTCTCATTTTAAAAATTCCTTCACTCCCTTTGTGTTAAACCACAACTTATCAGGTCTGTTCCCCTTTCTCACTACTGCCCCTTGGGCTAGACAAATTTATCATGTCTCCAGTAGCCATCCCAAAGAAACAAAAGGCAAAACCCTTAATTTTTTTCCCTTCAAGTCACCCAACTGTCCCATCTTTAAACTTATTCCCACAGCCTCCTACAGCTGCAGGACCAGGCTTGGCTCACGCCTGCTTCTCCACGCTGTATACACAGTGAGAGCTCGCATGCTGCCGTGCTCAGGGACCTCCAAGCACGCAGGTGGGCTCACCAAGCTGCTGGAAGAGCAGAGGCGAGCCCGTTTGGCTTTTCGAAGAGGACTAGATGGCACTTCCAGGCCGGCGCTTTCTCCTGTTCCCATGCTGCGGGTCACTGGGCGGGTTCTGGTGGCGGGGCTAGCGGCCTCCGGCTCAGGACGGTCCACAGGACTGGATGAGTCCCCACTCCGAGTTCTAGAGATGATGGGACCTGGGCTCTTTTCAGCCTGAAGGAAAAGGGAGATGTTGGACAATGACATTAATGACTATGGTCAGGAGAAATATTTCTAGAAGTATGTGAAAGCTAATATTTTATTTATTGATTTTTAACATTTTAAAAAGTATAAAAATTTAGTTTCTGAACTGTGTAACTGAACTCTTCAAAGAATAATAGATTTCCATACAAAATAATGAATTTAGCATCTCCACTGCAACTAGTGAATAAAACCATTCTATGGTATTCTGATCAATTAACCTAAACTAATTTCCAATTTTTCACCAACATTTTTGGTAAGAATGATGTTTTTAAAAAGTCCACCCCAAACAAGCCAAAGGAGTCTATACCTGCTCTGAGCCTGGGGAAAAGATGGTATCCTGGCTCCGAGTCACCATCCTGCGAGGAGACTCAGGCACCAGAGGGGAGCGCTCTGGCCGGCCCTCAGAGCCCGGGACAGGGGAGCTGGTCAGGCCCAAGGAAGCGTCCAGGTCAGTCATGGACGACTCGATCTGCTGAAAGCCCCAGAGCCCCACCTTCCTCATACACTGTGAACAAGTTATCAGGGAGAGCTGCATGGGTTCCAACAAAGAACTAGGTAAGAAAAGAAAAGAGAGTGAGTTTTCTCAGAAGGTAATACTGCCAAGGGACTAAACATAATGATTTGTGAGTATGCTTAATCTCATCAAACAAATCTCTGGGCAGTTCAATGGCCTGGGGACCACCTCCTCTCAGGGCCCCTGTCCTCCAATCTCAGGACCTAACTTCATCACCTCTTACAAATTTCCTATAGAAAGATCTAGGGGTCTTAGTGTGCCATCTATGGCAAGATTATTTCACAGGTGAAAATGTTAAGTCACTCAGTTGTATCCGACTCTCTGTAATGCCATAGATTGTAACCTGCCAGGCTCCTCTGTCCACGGGATTCTCCAGGCAAGAATACCGGAGTGGGTAGGCATTCCCTTCTCCAGGGGATCCTCCCGACCCAGGGATCAAATCCAGATCTCCTGTGTTACAGGCAGATTCTTTACGGTCTGAACCACCAGGGAAGCCCCATTTTAAAGGTATGTTTTATAAATTTCTCATGTCCCTTAGAGTTTTTCCCTATAAGAGAAGAATAGTCCTTAATGTACCAAAGAAAGCATATTTAAAGTAAATCAAAATTAGTCTGACAGTCTTCTGTCTCAGAAGGATTCTGTGCCAAACTGAGCAGCTGAAATGGAAACACCAAGCTGGGGCCTAGAGGATTCAGCTGGTGCTTCCTTGGTAGATTTCATCAGTTAAACTGATTTTTCCTTTCTAAAACTAGAAAGGAGCTTCACTGTTTACAGGAACACAAATTTCCTACTGGGAAGTGACAGTAAAAGAAACAAAGTTTAGGTGTGTTCACAAATTCCTGAGTTCTAACTCTGGTTTTGTTGCTAATTCTTACTATCCCTCTTCCACCCACTTAGGTTTTCTCTGTCACTGCCTTTCTCACACAAACACCACGTGATCTACAAATGCTAAGAGTAACTGATATACATGGAGAGGGAGGCCTGGCGTGCTTCGATTCATGGGGTTGCAAAGAGTCGGACACGACTGAGTGACTGAACTGATAGTGTCATCACGGTTTATGTCCCCAGGCACATTCGCTAACCTACACGCCCAGCCACACACGGAGAGAATACAGGCAGTGACGTGCACTTGGATGTCTGAGCCTAATTTGGTTGCAGTTTTTCTCTCATCAGTCCGGTGATCAAGTTCATCTTCAAGCAGGTGCAGGAGAAGACTGATCTTGTCTTCTGTCAAGCACTACAAAGGAACCAATATGAAAGACTTACACAAATATCAACCACCATGAACAGAAGCCATAGATAATGATGCATCTATATGGTACAAGGCAAAAATCATGGAAAAAATGATAAACACAAAGACAATTCTCTTCACTCAAGTAGACTTATTTCTAGCAGAGGCTAAGGTATCCATAAGCACTTCCTGACCTGCCCAGGATCTGCTATGAGAAAGGGAACAGTTTTCCTGGAACTACATCATCTTTTCTTAGTACCAACTTGCTTTCAAATCACCAACTCCATATTTTCTCTGAAATCTGTAAACTTCAAAACCAAATGATGACTACCACTTATATCTTATATCTTGCCCTGACACTGAATTTACTTTATTTTTGGATGTGCTGGGTCTTCGTTGCTGCCTGGGCTTCTCTCTAGTTGCAGTGTGCAGGCTGCTCACTGCGCTGGCTTCTCTTATTGTGGAGCACGGGCTCCATGGTGTGTGGGCTTCAGTCATTAAGGCACACGGGCTCACTACAGTTGTGGCTCCTGGGCTCTACAGCACAGGCTCAATAGTTGTGGCACATGGGCTTAACTATCGCACCTCATGTGGGATCTTCCTGGACCAGGGATCAAACCTGTGTCCCTTGCATTAGCAGGTGGATTCTTTCTCTCCGAACCACCAAGGAAGCCCTGAATTTACTTTTGACACAACAAAAGAGCTTGCCAGAATCTTCACTTTTGTTCTAAGAATAATACAGAACCATGACAGGGTGAAGAAAACTTGCCTTGGCTAGGGACAAGCAGACATTTATAACAGGCATCAGATGTTAATAGTCTGATGCTAAAATACACAATAGCTTCTCAATTGAAGAAGCAAAACAATAGCTTCTATTTCCTATAGTTTAAGTCTGTCTTAAAAATAGTATGCAATAAGCCATATGAAGCCACATTTCAGTATCTTCTGTTAAGTATTTATGTAACAAATTGAGATAAAATTGAATTTATGCCACTTAGAGCATCATATCTAAAAGTGTAAATAGAATTCATTTATTTAAACCCTCGAGTCACCTTTCCAGTAGAGATTGGAAAAGGTCAGTTGAGAGACAAACAAGTAGTTCTCTTTTAGCTATCTTCATCCTCTGGTCATTAAAAGAAATGCTTCATGCTGGTGACAACTGAAGGCCACTGTATGCTAGCCAAGAAAAACTCACCATAGTTTTTATGTCCTCTGGCCTCAAGGAAGGAAGCTGGAGATCCAAGTGACAAAGGCTTTGAAAACGATCTAGGAATTCACTAACAAGAACAGTGGGCTCATCCAATGGCAACATCCCAAATCGATCTGTGGAAAGAGTAAACTGAAGATGATACTGGTGAAAATTATTTTAAAAAAGAAAGCATGTATAGAGCAGCAGGGGAAATGTAAAACTGATGATATTTGATAATATTAAGAAATTAACTATTTTTTTTTGGATAGGGCTGTGATGATATTTTTGTGATTGTTTTATTTTTTGGCTGCACTGTGGGGCATGCGGGATCTTAGTTCCCTGACCAGGGATTGAACTCATACCCCCTGCATTGGGAGCATGGAGTCTTAACCACTGGACCACCAGGTTAGTCCCTGCGATTATATTTAGAAAGCAGAGTCTCAGGAACGGTTTCTCAGAAGCAGTCAGGTCTTAGCTGAACTGGAAAGACCAACAACAGTGTGTAAAAGTAAAGCCCTAAGGGACAGCATATGTGGGGAATTCTAAATAGTTTCTCAGACTTGGAACACACTATTCCTGTGGGGAGCCGAATCAAAGAGAAGGTTAAAGTATAGACAGCAGTCAGGCCATAATTAATGTACGTTGATGAGAAACTACTGGAAGATTTTTTTAAAGGAAAAATACAGAATATATGCACTAGTTTAGAGAATAAGGGGTCAGCCTGGATGCAAAGAAATAAGCTTAGCAGACAGTGGGGTGATCTGAAGTAGTAATCCCTCCAAGATATCAGTGGCACAAGGATGGCAAGAAGCAGCATCCATGTGGAAGGAAGGAAAATGAACAGAGGCCTGTGGGACCCTGTGGGATCAAGCACACCAACAGCTGCATAATGGGAGACCCGGAAGAGAGGGAAAGGGGCAGAAACAATATTTGAAGAAATATGATCTGAAAACTTCCCAACTTTGATTAAAAACATTAATCTGTACATCCAAAAGCTCAAAATCTGTGTAAGCAGAGAAACAGCCACTATGCTAGAGTAAGTAGGAAGTGTACCAAGAATGAAACCTTGATTAACACCTGTGATGACACGTAATTTGGTGAAAAGGGTGTTCAAATTACAGTCACACACAACAAGAATGTAGAAAGAGGGTCTGACAGGAGGTTCTAAAATGAATAAGCCAGTGTTCCCAAAGGGAGAACCAACTAGATAAACACTATTCCTCAGCTCTCCGATTAAAATTTTAGATGGTTCTACCAATTATAAAGCTTTAAGCCTGCTACATGTGACAACATGGACTAATTTCAAAAAAGCTGACTCCCCCTATGAAGGATAGGTTGTAGAATATATACAGAATGATAACATTTATAGAAAATTTAAAACAAATAAATAGTACCAGCTATACTGCCTCTCAGTTCAGTTCAGTCGCTCAGTCGTGTCCGACTCTTTGCGACCCCATGAACCGCAGAATGCCAGGCCTCCCTGTCCATCACCAACTCCCGGAGTCCACCCAAACCCATGTCCATCGAGTCGATGATGCCATACTTGAAAATGTTGTAGATACAGAAACCATGTAAACAAATCATGGTCACTAAATTCACGATAGTAGTTACTGCAGGACAGGGAGGCAGGGAATGAGACTGGAGAGGACTACACAGCTGTTACCTGTAATTCTTCCTCATTAACAGAAAGAATGCAAGGTGGGTGTTTACAAGGGTAGCAAAATGTTAGTAATTGGTGAGGCTGGGTGGTATATACAGAGATGCTTCTTATATTACTATTTACATTTTTTTTATACTTGAAACACTAAAATTTTAGAAATTACTTAAAAAGTTAAAAATAAAACAAAGAGACATGTTCTATGGGTCCAAAGAGTTTTGTCTCTGGTCTTGGTGAGCGCCTCAGAAGGCTCTGCTCTTGAGGCTTTACTCAACAATATGCCTCCGAGACCAGCAAAATATAAACAAGTACCACCTAAGACTACATTTTAGGCTCCCTTGTTCTGAAGAGCTTTGTGCACACGAGTGGTTTCTGATTCGAGAGAAAGGGCATACTGCCACAGCTCTTCTAAGGGAAGTTCAAGAGGAGCCTGCACCTGGCCTCTCCAGACTCCTTAAGATGGGGGAGTCCTTGGCTGTGATATCCTTTGTTGTCGTTGTTTGGTCACTAAGTCATGTCCGACTCTTTTGTGACCCATGGACTGCAGCCTGCCAGGTTCCTCTGTTCATGGGATTTTTCCAGGCAAGAGTATGGGAGTGAGTTGCCATTTCCTCCTCCAGGGGATCTTCCCAACCTGGGGCTCACCTCTGGAATCGCCTGTATGCAGGTGGGTTCTTTACCGCTGGACCACCTGGGAAGCCCCTGGGATACCTTCACTTCAGTGCTACTGCTATGTTGTGCTGCTTGACTGTCATAAACTGTAGATTTGTGATCACTCTCATGTGCAGTCCTGTGAGTCTTCCTTAGCAACTGACCCTGTTTAACTGCCACCATTAATGCCATTAGTGTACCAGGAAGCCTGGGCAGCACATGGGGCTGGTGTGCTACGGTGAGAAAGGCAGAGAGTTTGAAATCAGATAAAACTAGTGGCTGATAAAACTAGATATATAAAACTAGATAAAACTATGGCTCCTCACTAGTTGGTTTTAAGATACCTGATTCTCAGTTTCCTTATCTAAGAATCAGATTGATAATATTTACCTCCCAGGGCCCCTGCAAGGATTAAACAGGATAATGTATGCATGGTTTAATCTCTGTCATGTCAAATGCATTTAATAAAATAATGACATAAGAATAAATTAATGTCAGTTCTTCTTGTAAAGGACAAATAGAAAGGAGGAGAAAGAAACTTCAAAAACTAGATTTATACAAAGAAATAGACAATACTAAAATGCAATGACCAAAGAGATGATAATTGGGAAATGTTGGGAATAAGTACCTGGAGAGGGGCTGTCTGGCCAGAAACAGAACTTCTCATGGGCAGTACATAAGGCTTTCTTCAGCTCAGCACATCGTTCCTTATCTGAAACCCACAGAGGTAACAATGCCTTAAAAAACACTATCATAATTCTGTTCTGTACATCTGTGTCTCTTTTTCTGTTTTGCATATAGGATTATCATTACCATCTTTCTAAATTCCATATATATGTGTTAGTATACTGTAATGGTCTTTATCTTTCTGGCTTACTTCACTTTGTATAATGGGCTCCAGTTTCATCCATCTCATTAGAACTGATTCAAATGAATTCTTTTTAATGGCTGAGTAATATTCCATGGTGTATATGTACCACAGCTTCCTTATCCATTCGTCTGCTGATGGGCATCTAGGCTGCTTCCATGTCCTGGCTATTATAAATAGTGCTGCAATTTTGGACTCTGTGGGAGAAGGCGAGGGTGGGATGTTTCGAGAGAAGAGCATCGAAACATGTATATTATCCAGGGTGAAACAGATCACCAGCCCAGGCTGGATGCATGAGACAAGTGCTCGGGCCTGGTGCACTGGGAAGACCCAGAGGAATCGGGTGGAGAGGGAGGTGGGAGGGGGGATCGGGATCGGGAATACATGTAAATCCATGGCTGATTCATGTCAATGTATGACAAAAACCACTACAATATTGTAAAGTAATTAGCCTCCAACTAATAAAAATAAATGAAAAAATAAATAAATAAAAAAACACTATCACAGATTCAAAAATCTAATGGCCAAGAGCCTTTAAGAGTATAGATACAACTAAAAATAAAAATAACTAAGGCAATTTTTAAAGATATGAAATATTAGTAACTGCATCATCTTAATATTTGTCACAAGTTTTAAATCAAGATTCTAAGACCAGTTAACAAGGAGCTATTATGTATCTTTATAAGGCAGAGCATTCCAAAATGTGAGCCTTCATTAATGCCCTGTGTTTCTTAGCCTAAAGTATAAATTTCAGAATCCTAATATAAACATACTGCTGTTAGTTTCCCAGAATGCATAAAGACAGGTTCACTCTAAAGTAGCTGAGCTTTAAAAAAAAAAAAGTAATGACTGAAGCTAATAATTAGGGTGAAGAAAATCACAAATTTACCTTGTTATATATAGAAGGACACATTCTTGATCAAACACAAGTTGCTAGTATTTTCAGAAAAGCTAGCATAGATATCTTTGAACTTGGAGAAAAATGTAATTTGTACTTTATACTTACATCTGTCAAAATCAAAAGCTGGTTGTAAAGTGGCACAGAGGAAAGCCTGACAGCTGGAGCACTTCAGCATATCACACTCAACTGTGACCCAGCCATATTTTGCACAGACCAAGGGAGACAGCTCAGAGGGCTTGCCTGCCCATTTCAGAGAGTATTCATGTTAAGAAAAACATGAGTACATTAAAATGAACAAGTCAGAAATGAAAACTTTAATTCACTCTTAGTATATTTAGGAATAAACACATTCAGAGGAAAAGCTATGGGAAGCCCTATATATTTTATATGCTTAAAATGTTTTTTATTATTATCAGTTGTGTGATGGAGTAGAGAAGCCATTCTATTTTGCTTAATATGAAATACTAGGGACTGCCTTGGTGGTCCAGTGTTGGGGAGTCCACCTGCCAATGATGGGGACACAGGTTTGACCCCTAGTCCAAGAAGATCCCACGTGCTACAGAGCAACTAAGCCGGAGGTCCACAACTACTGAAGCCAGAGTACCCTAGAAACCATGCTCTGCAACGGAAGCCACCACAATGACAAGCCCGTGCACTGTATCGAAGAGTAGCCCCTGCTTGCTACAACTAGAGAAAGCCTGCATACAGCAACAAAGACCCAGTGCAGCCATAAATAAATACAATAAAATAAAAAAATTCTAAGGATTTGAAAACACTAGTGAAATACCTGGATTTGCCTGAGCAACAAGGGATGGTTTGCCTGAGCAACAAGGGATGGTGAAGGTCAAACAACAGAAATATTTATCGCTCATCTGTGCTGCCCTACTTTTACCTTCTGAAGAATAAAGTCAGTAAAATTAAAAATATTCATTATTCATCCCTGCCCTAAATTTGACTGTTATATACTAATGTGTGTAGGTGGTATGTGTGTTTTAAATAGGCTGAGAGCATTAAGAGCATCTACAAGTATAAAATAAAAAACATTTATTGATCTTTAACATTCAACACTCGGTTTTTTCTGTTTACCTATAGAGCTCTTGTTTTATAGAGCACACATACAAAAAAAGAATAAAACATGAAAGTTGCAGAAAAGTTCTGTATTTTTATGAGGGATATTGGAATTTGAAAACATTTTAATAGCAGCAAAAGGACTGAAGGCTAGAAATAGAATCTAAAAAAAAAAAGAAATAGAATCTAGATATAAATGTTAAAGGAGTTTGGATTCTGTAGAATAAAAGAAGGAAACAACAAAATTCTGTAAAGCAATTATCCTTCAATTAAAAACTAAATAAATTTTTTAAAAAGAGAATCACTTACCTAGCTTAGGTCAAATAAATAATTATCATATCAAAGTGGCAATCAAATTCACTGAGAACAAAAAATAACAAAATGAAATAATTTTTAAATGCTGTATCAATATTAGGAATTAATTCAAGGAACAGCAGTACAAGGATGGTTAAAATACTTTCTCCTTCCTGAACAATTTAGTCCTAAAGCCACCAGGTGGTGCAAGGCAGAGGAATAAGCCAGAAGGGTGAGGGAGACAGCTCAGGGCAAGGCATCAAAGTGAGGGAGTCCACATAAAAAGCTGGAGCACCTTGGGGTGCTGTAGCCAAGTGAGGTGTAAAGAGTATCTACACGGGCCTCCCACTCACCAAATCAGGGGCAACTGGAATTTCAAAATATAATACTAATGGATTAAAATCCATTGAATAAAAAAGGAAATCAGGAGACCAAGCTACTACAAACAAATAAGTTATATAAAGTTTGATGAGGAATTATATTTACATAGTTTCAAAGAACATTGCCACCAAACAGCTTAATTACAAAGGAGAAAAAAGTTATTTTACAACAGTAAACACCGACAGACACCCACTTAATCAACTGATCAAAATGATTATCCGGGTAAAGGGGCATATCAAAACCATGTGCCACCTGACAGGATGCAATGAGAACACAGCATCACAACTTGCATCTCATCATAACCAAACATCAGATAAATGCAAACTGAGATACGCTCTATAAAATAACTGGCCTATCATTTTCAAAAGTACCAAGGTCATGAAATTCAAAGAAAAAGTGAAGATTTTAACTAGATCCTCTTACGAAGGTTATGATGACAACTGATGGAATTATTATGATGTAAGGGTTAGACGGTAGTAATTTATTATGTGAATTTCCCAATTTTGATGATTTCATTGTGGTTATGTAAAAGAAAGTCATTGTTTGTGGGGAATATTTGGGGGTCATGAGGTGTCACTTTGGCAACTTACTTTCAAGTACTCAAAAGAAGGTTCTATGTAACCTGTACAACTTTTCTATTAAGTCTGTAATTGCTTTTAAATTAAAAACACTCTAGCAAATAGAAAACGGCAAAAGTGATGCGATGTTGCTTGAGACTAGGTTATAAAAATAATCTAGCTTTTATCTTGCTCTCTCTTGCTTGCTCACTCTGACTGAAGTCTGCTGCCATGTTGTGAACTATCCCTGTGAGAGCCCCATGTAGCTCCAGTCAAAAGCCATTAAAGAACTGAAACCCTCAGTCCAATAGCCATGAGGAAATTAATCTTGCCAACAACCACGTGAGTGAGCTTAGAAGTAGATCCTTTACTAGTCTAGCCCTGGCCAACACTTTGATGACAGTCTGAGAGAGGCCTTGAACCATACGACTTAACTAAGCTGTGCCTAGACTGCTGATCCACAGAAAACGTGAGATAATAAGTGTTTGTAGTTTTAAGCTACTAAGTCTGAGGATAATTTGTTGTGCAACCATGGATAACTTACAGAGGAAAATCTTGAAAGAGACAGGAAATGTACTATAGTCTAAAATAACATTAGGTTTGAGCGCTAAGAGCCTTACACCATAATTTCGGTTCTACCAGTTACTAACAAGTTGACCCAGGGTAAATCAAATAATCTACCTGAACTGTTTCCTTTTTGCAAAATGAGATTAAGAATACTTATTTTCATATGTTTAAGATGAAGCGCAAATGTGATAATAAACATGAAAACACTATAAACAACGTCAGTTATTATTCCTTTTTCTCACAGGCTCTTAGTTTTCTCTTCTGTGGAAAAAAAAAAAAGATTAGAAGTCAAATGTCCCTTAGTATTTTATGATGCTAATTTTCCTAAAAAAATTCTTAACAAGTTTAATTCTAAAAACTAAAACATCAGAGTAACTGGTGTTATTCCTGGGGAAAAAAAAACAATTCAGCAGCAGGAGAACATGCAACTCACATGAACCTAAAAGGATATAGAATATGTTTCCACTCTGCTAAAGAAGGCTTCTTTGCTTGTAGATTCCAACGGAGGTTCTTCTGCTTGGGGTGATCCATTAACTGACTGGAATGTGGCAGATGTGTCCTTCCTAAAATAAAGCGGCAGAACTACTGGTAATCCTTTCAAGGCATCACTTTGCCTAAACATTTTGTATCTGGCATCTCTGTACCTCATAATATCAATCACACCACTCTAGATTTTAAACTTTCTAAATTTCACTTCTCTACTTAACATTTTCAGTAGTTTCACAGAATCCAAATTCTTCAGTCTGGCATTTAAATCTCTTTACAGTTTGGCCACAACTACGTTTCAAGCAATTTCTACTTCCACCATGCTCTGCTAATCCTGTACTAGTAAACTGTTTTACCTCACTCTCTGGTCTCTGACAGCACTTTGCATAACTTTTGTAAACACAAAACAAGACTTAAGGCTTCTATCCATTATACAACTTGAACCACCTTATAAATTCAACTCTTTTAACAGCAGAAAATAAGTTTTTATATTTCTACATAGATTGATACATGATACCCACTTTTCCCCCAAAGGAACTAATTTGAAAATTTAAATCTAAGTAAAGATTTTTAGGCTATTTCATTTAAAAATTCAAGGGAAAAAAACAAAGCAAAACAATTATTTTATATTCAATGAAAGGCACTTCAACAGAGCCTGGATAGGGTAAAGGGAGGAACTGTGTTAGACAAAAGTAATTTTAATAAAAGTAAAATTACATCAGGGCTTCCCTGGTGGCTCAGCTGGTAAAGAATCCGCCTGCAATGTGGGAGACCTGGGTTTGACCCCTGGGTTGGGAAGATACCCTGGAGAAGGGAACTGCTACCCACTCCAATATTCCAGCCTGGATAATTCCATGGACTGTATGTCCATGGGGTCGCAAAGAGTCGGGCATGACTGAGCGACTTTCACTTTCAAGATTACATCAATTATTATAAGTCAAAGTAATTTATTCTAACAATCCTTCTGAGAGTCACAGAGAGCCTCAGGGAGGTTGAATCTTGGAAAAAAATTCAGAGGATTCAAAAACTTGGATAGAAAAACAGTGACATTTCTTTTAGTAACTTCTAACTGAAATGCAGCACTTCTTTCCATTATGAATGAAGATAATTTAAAAAACCACAGTAGCATCAGCAGTACCTGTAAACTTGTCACCATGCAACTCACGGATATTTTGTCACATTATGGTTACTGAGTATGTACCGTTTAAGCTTAGCACTACTTCAAAATTACAGTAGACAACATATCTACTACTAAATAATTAAGCGTTTTACTAATGAAGAGTTTTACTGCATCACTTCTTTAATCTTTCATTTCCTGATAAACTGCATTCCAACGTAAGTGGTATCCTTTATAATCCTATGCATTTTACTTCATGCATTTAAAAATATAACTTTCTGAGGTGTTCATAAACTTTACAAGGCCGCCAAAAGTGTCTAGGACTTTAAAAAGGTTAAGAAGTCCAACCAAGAGAAATCGGGTGCGCATTTCCAGTTAACAGTCCTCTTTTCCTCCCGCCCCGGTTATTAAAAAAAAAAGTCTGCCTTAAGACAAAATTGCGCCCGCGGTGTGGGATCCAGGATCTCCTGAGTAGAAGATTAAAGGCGACAAGGCGAAGTAATCCCAGTCTCTTCAAGATCCCGGGTCGAAGCCACCCCCACCGCCTGAGTTACAGACCCAGGTATCCCCTCTGGTCCGAGTCCCCTAAACCCTCTTCAATTTGCCGTCGCCAGACACAGCCTGCACTCACGCTTCGGCGCCGGCGCCTCCCTCTTCCGGGGCAATTCCCTCATCTATCAGCTGCCGGACTTTTTGGGGAGTCCCTTCTGGAGAGCGAACAACCGCACTCCAATTCTTTTCGACCCCCGAGGCAAAGGCTGTCCCCTCACTGGGCGCCGCCATCTTGGTCCGTTTCCGAGTTACTTCCCCGCGGGTGTGAAGGCTCAGGAACTTCCGTTCTGGGCGATTAAGATCTTTCTTTGGCTTCCCGCTTGTTAGCCCGAGAGACCTGTGGGGTCTCGCCGCGGGGCCCAGCGCTTCTTGGCCTCGTTAGAAGGAAGCAAATTCTCGTTTTAGAGCGAGTTAGGGACTTCTCAGGAGGTCCAGTGGTTAGAACTCCGCGTTTCCATCGAAGGGGGCGGGTTCAGATCCCGTAGTCGCGGGAACTAAGATCCCGCGTGATGTGCAGCGTGGCCCAAAACAAAAAACTCGCGGGAGGGCTCTGGTTAAACACGAAGTTTAGTAGTTTCTTTTATGTACGAGCATACCTGGGTTGATAGGTTTTTAGAGCGCTACCTCCAAGTTCAGCAGGGGTGAGGTGCTCAATTTAGTCTTAAGGTAATTAACTGATAAGGTTTAAAAGTTTTAACTCATAGGTTTAAAAAGGTTTAACTGAAGGTTTAAAAGATTTAACTCAAAAGGTTTAAAGTTGTATCTTTTTACATGTGACAGAATGGCGACTTGAGAGTAAATAATTTCGAATCCTTCTTAGAAACAGTGTTATGGGTGGATTTAGAAATTTCTAGCATTTGCCGTCATTGAACACATTCTTTCTTCTCTGCTTTGTCCAAAAATTATTTAATGAGGGTGTTCTACTGACCGTGTCCTCAGCGCTGGCAATGACAGCAGTGAATAAAGGAGACACGGTTCAAAATTAGTGGAGTTAGACATTAAAAAAAAATAAAAAGTTTTCATGAACTTTTGAAATTAAAAGTGCTTCAAAGAAATACCAAGGGTATAAAGGACCTAATTCAGTCTGCAGATTCTCCTGAGAGCATCAGTGCCGGAATTAAAATAGATGAGATGGTGGGAAGGATAAATACACAGACTCTTAAGAGGAAAAAAAAAGACTGATATGACTGAGCAATAGGCAAAGTTTCAAGTGGAACCACTCTAACCCTTCTAGCTCACTTTCTGTGGGCTCCTAACTCCAATAATGTTTCCACCCACCAGGTCTTTCACCTATGGCTCTAAGTCTTTCCACTGATCCTAACTCCACCACCTGTCCTATTTCTTCTCTCCTTAGCCAACTTCAGTTCATTTCCAATCATTATTATCTCCTTTGCAAAATTTGAATGTGGACTGATAATTAATATTAAAAACTTATTGTTCCTTTTGTTATATGTGATGGTGGCATTGTGATTTAAGGTTTTTAAGAGTCCTTAGGTACATTTTGAGGTATTTAGGGGTGAACTAGAATGATGTCTGGAATTTACCTTAAAATTCTGAGTGAAAAGAAGATGTAAGAATAGATGAAAAAAGATGGCAAAATGTTTTGCTTTGTTTTTTTCAAAATGCTTTGAATTTTGGTTTTGGGTGATAGATGAGGGTTTATTTTTCTATTATTGGGTATTTTTGACAATGTCATGATAAAAAGCAAAATATATAAGCTAAAAAGAATACATTCTCTTGAATGTACTCTCAATTTCTTTGAACATTTCTTGATTTGTAGTTCTTATTTGGCAAAACCTCAATCACAATAGAATTCAGTGTTCCACCACTCTGCTCTTGAACCCTGTTAGCTGAATATGGTTAAAGAAAAATGAATGACATGCTGATTTGTCTGTCCTTATTTTTGACCTAAAGCGGGCCCTTAATTTTGCCCAGTAATCATACTACATTTCCCTAGTGTACCTCCTCTCCTGCCTTCATAGGTGACTTTCACATCTCTTTGAATCCATCCTCCCTGTCTGCTAATGTCCTTGTTTCCTATTTCACTTAAAAAACTTAAGCAATCAGAAGAGAACTTTCACAAATTTCCACTCCACATCTACCCACTAGCATATAGAGTACTGAGAATTTTTTTTAAGTTCCCATATTCTCATAGTAGTAGGCTTGCCTGGTGGCTCAGATGGTAAAGAATCTGCCTGCAATGCAGGAGACCTGGTCAGAGAAGAGCCCCTGGAGAAGGGAATGGCTACCCACTCCCTCTAGTGGGTAAGAATACTCCAGTATTCTTACCTGGAGAATTCCAAAGATGGAGGAGCCTGGTGGACTACAGTGCACGGGGTCTCAAAAAGTCAGATAGGACTGAGGGACTAACACTTTCACTTTTTTTTTTTTCTTTTTTCATTCTCATGGTAGTAGCTAGAATTCAGGACCAGTTTTAAGTTCAATCAATTGATAACTCATCCCAGTGAGTGGGTTTTGCAAACCCAAAGACAACCCATTGATTCTGAAAATCAGCCAATCACAGGCTAAATTCAATACATAGGCCACCAAATGCCAACCGATCAATAATAGTCTCACCCAAGTTATCACTTGTAGGGAGAATGTCAACACATTTAGACCTCTGAAAGGTCATCAATCCCTGAATTCCCTACTTGCTCAAAATCTGGTATAAGAGTAGCAGTTTGGTTTTTTCTCTGAGCTTGTGCCACACTGCTTATGGTAAGCAATAAATTTCACTTTGTCTTTTCATTTCATATATTGAGAGGTTGGTTTATCCTTTGATAGTACTTTACCTTTCCTCTTGTTACTATAGACCAATGTTTCTCAAATGGGTGCAATTTTGCCTTCTAGAGGATATTTGGCAATTTCTAGGAACATTTTAGTTTGTTACCAGTGGGGTGATGGTAGAGGCTAGGGTTGCTGCTGAACAGGACAGCCTCTCACAACAAAGAACTCAGTTCAGTTCAGTCGCTCAGTCGTGTCCAACTCTTTGCGACCTCATGAACCACAGCATGCCAGGCCTCCGTGTCCATCACCAAATCCCGGAGTTTACCCAAACTCATGTCCATTGAGTCCATGATGCCATCCAACCATCTCATCCTCTGTCGTCCCCTTCTCCTGCCCTCAATCTTTCCCAGCATCAAGTTCTTTTCAAATAAGTTAGCGCTTCCATCAGGTGGCCAAAGTATTGGAGTTTCAGCTTCAACATCAGTCCTTCCAATGAACACCCAGTACTGATCTCCTTTAGGATGGACTGGTTGGATCTCCTTGCAGTCCAAGGGACTCTCAAGAGTCTTCTCCAACACCACAGTTCAAAAGCATCAATTCTTTTGCACTCAGCTTTCTTTATAGTCCAACTTTCACATCCATTCATGACTTCTGGAAAAACCATAGCCTTGATTAGACAGACCTTTGTTGGCAAAGTAATGTCTCTGCTTTTTAATATGCTGTCTAGGTTGGTCATAAATTTCCTTCCAAGGAGTAAGCGTCTTTTAATTTCATGCCTGCAGTTACCATCTACAGTGATTTTGGAGCCCAAGAAAATAAAGTCAGCCACTGTTTCCACTGTTTCCCCATCTGTTTGCCATGAAGTGATGGGACTGGATGCCATGAAATCCATTTTCTGAATGTTGAGCTTTAAGCCAACTTTTTCACTCTCCTCTTTCACTTTCATCAAGAGTCTCCTTAGTTCTTCTTCACTTTCTGCCATAAGGGTGGTGTCATCTGTGTATCTGAGTTTACTGATATTTCTCCTGGCAATCTTGATTCCAGCTGGTGCTTCCTCCAGCCCAGAGTTTCTCATGATGTACTCTGCCTATAAGTTAAGTAAGCAGGGTGACAATATACAGCCTTGACGTACTCCTTTTCCTATTTGGAACCAGTCTGTTGGTCCATGTCCAGTTCTAACTGTTGCTTCCTGACCTGCATACAGGTTTCTCAAGAGGCAGATCAGGTGGTCTGGTGTTCCCATCTCTTTCAGAATTTTCTACAGTTTATTGTGATCCACACAGTCAAAGGCTTTGGCATAGTCAATAAGGAAGAAATAGATGTTTTTCTGGAACTCTCTTGCTTTTTCTATGATCTAGCAGATGTTGGCAATTTGATCTCTGGTTCCTCTGCCTTTTCTAAATCCAGTTTGAACATCTGGAAGTTCATGGTTCACATATTGCTGAAGCCTGGCTTCGAGAATTTTAAGCATTACTTTACTAGCATGTGAGATGAGTGCAATTGTGCAGTAGTTTGAGCATTCTTTGGCATTGCCTTTCTTTGGGATTGGAATGAAAACTGACCTTTTCCAGTCCTGTGGCCACTGCTGAGTTTTCCAAATTTGCTGATGTATTGAGTGCAGCACTTTCACAGCATCATCTTTTAAGATTTAAAATAGCTCAACTGGAATTCCACCACCTCCACTAGCTTTATTGGTAGTGATGCTTCCTAAGGCCCACTTGACTTCACATTCCAGGATGTCTGGCTCTAGGTGAGTGATCACGCCATCATGATTATCTGGGTCATGAAGACCCAAAGTGTGTCTGACTCTTTGTAACCCCATGAACTGTAGCCTGCCAGGCTCCTCTCTCCATGAAATTCTCCAGGTAAGAATACTGGAGTGGGTAGCTGTTTCTTTCTTCATGGGATTTTCCCAACCCAGGGATCAAACCCAGGACTCCCGCATTGCAGGTGGATTCTTTACCATCTGAGCCACCTGGGAAGCCCATTCCTACATAAGACCAACTTTATATACTCAACCTAATACTCCTTTCCAAGGGCAGCCTGCATCCAGAGATTAACCAAGACAGATGTTTAAAAAGCCTAATCTCTTCCTAACTCTGGACAATGCTGAAGGGCCATTAGCTTTAGAGTTGCCTGTAGGGGCCCCTGGGGCCTCCGTTAAGACTGCATCCCAGTCCTGCCTCTCCCCCTGCCATTCTGCTTCCTCCCACTCCTTTCCATAATGTTGTTCCCATGTGCCCTCCCCAAAAACTTGCATCATGCTAATCACCCTATCAGGGTCAGCTTATCCATTTTTTTGTCCCTGTGAAGCTAACAACTCTGCTGATAGCTCCAGATGACACACTGTCTTTGCTGTGGGTTTTTTGGGTGGTGAGAATATACAAAAAATGTATGTGGATAAGCCTATTCTGCTATGTAGGACCTCTCCTCTTAAGAATATGTCACACATACTATGGTTGCTCATATCATTCTTTCACGAAGTAGAAAAATGTACCAAACAGCAGAATTTATATTTTTAGTGAAAATTTAGTTTCTATAAAACATGATACATAATAGGCTTTTAAGTGGGCACACATTTATCAAACATTTTGATGTCTTATGTTGTTGTTCAATTACTAAGACTGACTCTTTTTGACTTTTTGTCTGATTCTTTGAGACCCCATGGACTGCAGCATGCCAGGCTTCTCTGTCCTTCTCCTGCCCTCAGTCTTTCCCAATGAGTTGGCTCTTCAAATCAGGTGGCAATTTCTTATGTGCTACTTTTTATTGATATATAACTAAAATAAAAAGATTCCCCCTTTAATAAAGTGTACATGTCAGCAGTTTTTAGTGTATTCACGTGGTTGTGCAACCATCATCATTATCTGATTCCAGAACATTTAATCACTCCAAAAAGAAACCCTATCCATCCCTATCCATACCCAACAGCAGTTACTTTCCATTCCTCCCTTCCCCCAGCCCTTGGCAATCACTGATGTTTTAGTCACTATGAGTTTGCCTGTTCCGGACTTTTCATACAACTGAAGTAATACAATATGTGGCTTTTTGTGTGCATGATGTTTTCAAGGTTCGTCTATGTTGTATCATGTATTAGTACTTCATTCTTCTTTATGGCTGAATAATATTGCATTGTAAGGATATGTCATATTTTGTTTTTATCTGTTGATAGACATTTGGGTTTGTTTACACTTTGGAGCTATTAAGAATAATGCTGCTATGAATACGTACAAGTTTTTGTGTAGATGTTTTTAGTTCTCTTAAATAGAAATCAAGGAGTGAAATTTTGGGGTCATATGTTTAATTCTGAAAAATATGAGTCGCAGTACCATTTTATAATCCCATTAGCAATGTATGAGTGTTCTAATTTCTCTGAATCCTCCCTGACATTTATTCTTGTTTGTCTTTCTGATTTTAGCTATCCTTGGGAATGTGGAGTGGTATCTCAGGTGGTTTTGATCTGCATTTCCCTTACAACTAGTGATGTTTAGCATCTTTTCACATTCTTATTGGCCATTTGTGTATCTCCTTTGGAGAAATGTCTATTCAAATCCTTTGCCCATTTTTAAAATTGGGTTTTCTTTTTGTTGTTGAGTTTTAAGAGTTCTTTATGTATTCTTGATATTAAACCCTTATTATGATTTGCAAATATCAACTATTTTCTCCTATTCTGTAGGTTGTCTCTTCACTTTTCTGATAATGTCCTTTGACACATAAACATTTTTAAGTTTTGATGAAATCCTATTTAACTATTTTTTCTTTTGTTTCTCGTGTTTTGCTGTCATATTCGAGAATGAAGATTCACCTCTGTTTTCTTCTAATAGTTTTATGGTTTTAGCACTCATATGTAGGTCATTGATCCACTGAGGATTAATTTTTGTATATGGTGTGAGTTAGGGGTCTAGCTTGATTCCTTTGCCTGTGGAAATCCAGTTATTGCAGCACCATTTGTTGAAGAGATTATTATTTCCCCTTTGAATGCACTTGACACTTGTCAAAAGTTCATTGCCCATAAATGCATGGTTCCCTACCTCTTTCTAACAAGGTATGTTGACTAGTGTTTTTATTGTTTATTTTATTTTATTTTTTTACTAGTGTTTTTAATCTCATTGTTACGTGGCAATTGTAGTTTGTTTTTATCCAAGGATGCCTAAGTCTAGGAGACTTTGGTAATGTTTCTCTTATATTAGAAGAATTAAACATGACTATATTTTTTCTTTGAAAGCAATTTTTCAGGTTAATCTGAAACTTCACAGTCTTAACTCCTCTTGCCTGTCCAAATCCCTTTGTCTTTATGTTGTGGAAATTATCCAAGGTTGAATTCAAGAGAAATTATTATCTAAAATGTTGCCAATGCTTAGAATCAATACCATCATTCTTTCTTTATTAACTTTTTATTCTTAAAGTAATATAATCATATTTTAGAACATTCTGAAAGTAGAGATAAAAAGAAAAAATTCCATAATTTCACTTTCCAACATGATAATCATTAGAATTTTCCATCATTTCTCTCTTGCAAACATAGTATTGATTCCATTTAAGCTAGGGAGTCTGTGAGCTTGGATGGTATACTGGGTTGAATAGTGTCCCCCCAAATTTTATGTCCACCTGTAACTTCTGAATGTGACCTTATTTGGAAATGGAATTTTTGCAGACGGACTTAGTAAAGATGATATCATACTAGATTTGGGTGTGCCCTCAATCCTATATGGCTGTCCTTATGGATGTCCTTATAAGAAGAGGGCAATTTGGACACAGAGATGCACAGAAAGAGCATCATGTGGTGATGAAGGCAGAGCCTAGAGTGGTGCAGCTGCAAGCCAAGGAATGCAAGGGATTGCCAGCAACCCCACCAGAATCTAGGAGAGAGGCTCAGAACAGATACTCCTCTAGAGCCTCCAGAAGAAACTGATCCTGTTGATAGCTTGATATCAGATTTCTAGCCTCCACTGCTTCAGTTTTTTGTTACTCTCCACCAGCCTCCCTTCCCGGCACTGCTTGGAAATGCTTGATCTTAGTTCTCCCTCTAGGGGTTGAACCTGTGCCCCATGCAGTGGAAGTGCGGAATCTTTACCACTGGACTGCCAGAGAAGTCCCAGGCTTCTAGCCTCCAGAACTGTGAGAAAAAATAAACTTCTGTGTTTTAAGTCCTCTAGTATGTGTTATTTTGTTATGGAGCCTATCAAATTAATATACCAAAAAAACTAATATAGATAGGGTAAAGATACCATTATTTTAAAACTCTTCTAACTGAAAGTTAGCATTTACATCAATTATGTTGTTGTTGTTGTTTTCCAGTCACTAAGTCAAATCTCACTCTTTGTGACCCCATGGACTGCAGCACACCAGGCTTTCCTGTCCTTTACTGTCTCCCGAAGTTTGCTCAAACTCACATCCATTGAGTTGGTGATGCCATCCAACCATCTCATCCTCTGTCGTCCCCTTCTCCCCCTGCCTTCAATCTTCCCAGCATCAGGGTCTTTTCTAATGAGTCGGCTCTTCGCATCACGTGGCCAATGTGTTGGAGCTTCTTCAGCTTCAGCATCAGTCCTTCCAATGAATATTCAGGGTTGATTTCCCTAAGGATAGACTGGTTTGATTTCCTTGCAGACCAAGGGGCTCTAAAGAGTCTTTTCTAGCACTGCAGTTCGAAAGCATCAATTCTTCAGCGCTTAGCCCTCTTTATGGTCCAAGTCTCATATCTATATTTGACTACTGGAAAAATTATAGCTTTGACTATACTGACCTCCGTCAGCAAAGTGATGTCTCTGCTTTTTAATGTGCTGTCTAGGTTTGTCATAGCTTTTCTTCCAAGGAGGAAGCATCTTTTAATTTTGTGGCTGCAGTCACCACCCGCAGTGATTTTGGAGCCCAAAAAAGTAAAATCTGCCACCATTTCCACTTTCCCCCCATCTTTTTGCCATGAAGTGATCTGGTCCCATCTATCAATTATAAATGTAAGCAACAAACTACAGTGGTATTAACTGTACTGTGACTTTGTCACCAGTAGAAATCCAGATATTTTTGTATCCCATTACACTTACTGCCAACATCTTGAAGTATTGTTTATGCTCTATATTAAATTATAGTAGCTATTAGATTCCCATTTGACCTTGTTATTTAATGTGTTGATAGGGAGGTACATGAACTGCTATATCACAAATTTAATTCTTTTAATATTTTGATAGCTACATATTAGTATAATTGGTTTCTTTGGTCAAAAATTTTGTTTTATGCATTAAAAATATTATTCTGAAAAAGTATCCACAGACAGCACCAGACTGAAAGAGGTTCAAAACCCCTGATGTAAGTGAAATTTGCATGGAGAAACCAGAATATTGTCCTGTGAACAAGTCTTTCAGGGAAATGAAAGTCAGTGGGGCTTTTCAACCTACTGTGCAATGCAGTCAACAAGGCTATTCCCAGATCCTTTGATACCTTGACAAGCTATATTTCTCATTTGGAGAAATTTCCCCTCCCAATCCCTAACTTTTTTTTTTTTTTTTAAAGAAAAAGATTTTTCAGGCCCTGAAACTCTAACTTTGCTTGAATTTGTTTGGAATCCTTGGATTTCTTTAACACCTTCTTGTTTGTTTTTGCTGTGTTTGTAAACTTACATTCCAAAAGACAGTGTGCTGATTGGGGCTTGAAGGCCTTGGCTGTTTTTTCTTCCACCAAAGGGGACAGAAGAATGGCTGCAGGTTTAAAAAAAGTAATGACCTGTTAAGGAATACAAATGTATCCAATGTATCCAAGACTTATTGTATAAAAAGAACAAAAGCCATGCAGAAGACATTCTGTAAGGTCCCATTTATGTAAGGAGCTAAAATAGAATAGACGCCAGGGTCCACATGTGCACATATGTCAATACATAGGAAAAAACCTGGAAGGCTAGACATTGAGCTGTTAACAGTCTTTTGGAGTAGGGAGTAGGATTGAGTGGAGGGTGAAGGGGAGAGTTTCATTTTTTTTTTTTTTTAATGTCTTCAATTTATTGAAGATTATACAATAAGTTTATTTTCATTATTTTAAAAATTTAAGTTTAATTTAAAGACACAGTATAGTTATCCATATAGGTCTTGGGCAATGTAGCTATCTTAGGAGTATTTACAACTTCTTAAATTTATTATCTTATTTTGCCTCTCTTCAGTTCAGTCACTCAGTCATGTCCCACCTTTGCGACCCCATGGACTGCAGCATGCCAGGCCTCCCTGTCTATCAACAACGCCCAGAGCTTGCTCATACTCGTGTCCATTGAGTCGGTGATGCCATCCAACCATCTCATCTCTGTCGTCCACTTCTCCTCCCACCTTCAATCTTTCCCAGCATCAGGGTCTTTTCCAAGGAGTCAGTACTTCACATCAGGTGGCCAAAGTATTGGAGTTTTCAGCTTAAGCATCAGTCCTTCCAATGAACATTCAGGACTGATTTCCTTTAGGATGGATTGATTGGATCTCCTTGCAGTCCAAGGGACTCTCAAGAGTCTTCTCCAACACCACAGTTCAAAAGCATCAATTCTTCAGTGCTCAGCTTTCTTTATAGTCCAACTCACATCTATACATGACTATTGAGAAAACCATAGCTTTGACTAGAGAGACCTTCGTTGGCAAAGTAATGTCTCTGCTTTATAATATGCTGTCTAGATTTGTCATAGCTTTTCTTCCAAGGAGCAAGCGTCTTTTAATTTCATGGCTGCAGTCACCATCTGCAGTGATTTTGGAGGCCCTGAAAATAAAGTCTGTCACTGTTTCTATTGTTTCCCCATCTATTTGCCATGAAGTGATGGGACTGGATGCCATGAAATTCATTTTTTGAATATTGAGTTTTAAGCCAGCTTTTTCACTCTTCTCTTTCACTTTCATCAAGAGGCTGTTTAGTTCTTCACTTTCTGTGTATCTGAGGTTATTGATATTTCTCCTGGCAATCTTGATTCCAGCTTGTGCTTCATCCAGCCCAGCGTTTCTCATGATGTACTCAGCATATAAGTTAAATAAGTAGGGTGACAATATACAGCCTTGACGTACTCCTTTCTTGATTTGGAACCAGTCTGTTTTTCCATGTCCAGTTCTAACTGTTGCTTCCTGACATGCATACAGATTTTTCAAGAGGCAGGTCAGATGATCTGGTATTTCCATTTCTTTGAAGAATTTTCCACAGTTTGTTGTGATCATGTAGTTAAAGGCTTTGGCATAGTCAATAAAGCAGAAATAAATGTTTTTCTGGAACTCTCTTGCTTTTTCAATGATCCACCGGATGTTGGCAATTTGGTCTCTAGTTCCTCTGCCTTTTCTAAACCAGCTTGAACATCTGGAAGTTCACGGTTCACCTACTGCTTAAGCCTGGCTTGGAGAATTTTAAGCATTACTTTGATAGCGTGTGAGATGCATGTGTGTGGTAGTATGAACATTCTTTGGCATTGCCTTTCTTTGGGATTGGAATGAAAACTGACCTTTTCCAGTCCTGTGGCCACTGCTGAGTTTTCCAAATTTGCTGGCATATTGAGTGCAGCACTTTCACAGCATCATCTTTCAGGATTTGAAATAGCTCAACTGGAATTCCATCACCTCCACTAGCTTTGTTCATAGTGATGCCTCCTAAGGCCCATTTGACTTCACATTCCAGGATGTCTGGCTCTAGGTGGGTGATCACACCATCGTGGTTATCTGGGTCATGAAGACCTTTTTTGTATAGTTCTTCTGTGTATTCTTGCCACCTCTTCTTAATATCTTCTGCTTCTGTGAGGTCCATACCATTTCTGTCCTTTATTGTGCCCATCTTTGCACGAAATGTTCCCTTGGAACATTTATATCTCTAATTTTCTTGAAGAGATCTCTAGTCTTTCCCATTCTCTTGTTTTCCTCTATTTCTTTGCATTGATCACTGAGGAAGGCTTTCTTATGTCTCCTTGCTATTCTTTGGAACTCTGCATTCAAATGGGTGTATCTTTCCTTTACTCCTTTGCCTTTCATGTCTCTTCTTTTCACAACTATTTGTAAGGCATCTTCAGACAACCATTTGGCCTTTTTGCATTTCTTTTTCTTGGGGAAGGTCTGATCACTGCCTTCTGTATAATGTCATGAACCTCTGTTCATAGTTCCTCAGGCACTGTCTATCAGATGCAACCCCTTGAATCTATTTGTCACTTCCACTGTATAATCGTAAGGGATTTGATTTAGGTAATACCTGAATGGTCTAGTGGTTTTCCCTACTTTCTTCAATTTAAGTCTGAATTTCTCAATAAGGAGTTCATTATCTGAGCCACGTTCAGCTCCCAGTCTTGTTTTTGCTAACTGTATAGAGCTTCTCCATCTTTGGCTACAAAGAATATAATCAATCTGATTTCAGTATTAACCATGGTGATGGTTTCTGGTGATGACCATGTGTAGAGTCCTCTCTTGTGTTGTTGGAAGAGGGTGTTTGCTATGACCAGTGCATTCTCTTGGCAAAACTCTGTTAGCCTTTACCCTGCTTAACTTTGTACTCCAAAGCCAATAGCCTATTAATCCCAGTGTCTCTTGATTTCCTACTTTTGCATTCCTCAATGATGAAAAAGACATCTTTTTTAGGTGTTAGTTCTAGGTCTTGTAAGTCTTCATAGAACCGTTCAACCTCAGCTTCTTCAGCATTACTGGTTGGGGTATAGACTTGGATTACTGGCGTAGACTTGGATATTGAATAGCTTGCCTTGGAAATGAGCAGCAATCATTCTGTCGTTTTTGAGATTGCATCCAACTACTGCATTTCAGACTCTTTTGTTGGCTATGATGGCTACTCCATTTCTTCTAAGGGATTCTTGCCCACAGTAGTAGATATAATGGTTATCTGAGTTAAATTCATCCATCCAGTCCATTTTAGTTCACTGATTCCTAAAATGTCAGTATTCACTCTTGCCATCTCCTATTTGACCACATCCAATTTACCTTGTTTCATGGACCTAACATCCCAGGTTCCTATGCAATGTTGTTCCAGAAACTAAGATGGTGGAGTAAAAGGACGTGTGCTCATCTTCTTCTGTGAGAACTCCAAAATTCCAACTTGCTGCTGAACAACCATCAACAAGAGAATGTAGGATCCCACCAAAAAAAGATACCCCATGTTAAAGGGCAAACCCCAGCAAGATGGTAGGAGGGGCAAAATCATGTTCAGAATCAAAATTCATACTCTCCAGAGACGCTCAGAGGGTTCAAACAAAACCTTGTGTGCACCAGGTCCCAGAGACCCCACAGAGACGGAGCCAGAACTGTGTTTGAGTGTCTCCTGTGGAGGTACAGATCAGCAGTAGCCTGCCTCGGGGCAGCAGCTCTGAGTGCAGGTGATCTGGACACTGCCTGTGACATAAGCCATCTTGGAGGAGGTCGTCATTAACCTCACCATAGAGCTGCTGAGCAGAGGACCCACAAACTGCAGAACAATTACACCAAAGAAATTCTCACACTGTTAAGAAAGTTCTAGGACCCACAACAGATTTCCCAAGCTGGGGATCTGGAAAAGGGATTGAGAACCCTTAGGGAATTTGACTTCGGCAGCCTGTGGGATTTGATTACAAAACTTACACATAACCCTTAGGGAATTTGACTTCGGCAGCCAGTGGGATTTGATTACAAAACTTACACAGGACTGGAGAAACAGACTCTTGGAGGGCACAAACAAAACCTTGTATGCACCAGGACCCAGGAGAAAGGAACAGTGACTCCACAAGAGACTGACCCAGACTTGCCTGCAAGTGTCCAGGAGTCTCCGGTGGAGGCGTGGGTCGGTGGTGGCCTGCTGCAGGGTTGGAGGCACTGAGTGTGGCAGTGCATGCATGGGACCTTTTGAAGGAGGTTGCCGTAATCTTCATCCCCTCCACCATAGTTTGGTCTCAGGTCGAACAACAGTTTAGGAACACAGCCCTGCCCATCAACAGAAAATTGGATTAAACATTTACTGAGGATGGCCCCACCCATCAGAACAAGACCCAGTTTCACCCCCAGTCAGTCTCTCCCATCAGAAAGTTTCCATAAGCCTCTTATCCTTATCCATCAGAGGGCAGACAGAATGAAAACCACAATCACAGAAAAAACTAATCGAACTGTTCACATGGACCACAGCCTTGTCTAACTCAGTGAAACAATGAGCCATGCTGTGTAGGGCCACCTAAGATGAACGGGTCATGGTGGAGAGTTCTGAGAAAATGTGGTTCACTGGAAAAGGGAATGGCAAACCATTTCAGTATTCTTGCTTTGAGAACCCCATGAACAGTATGAAAAGGCAAAAAGATATGACACTGAAAGATGAACTCCCCAGGTTGGTAGGTTCCCAATATGCTACTGGAGAAGAGTGGAGAAATAACTCCAGAAAGAATGAAGAGATGGAGCCAAAGCATAAACAACACCCAGTTGTGGATGTGGCTGGTAATGAAAGTAAATTCTGATGCTGTAAAGAACAATATTTGCCTTTCTTAGCTGGCCAACTAAAAAACATTTCTTAATCTACCTTGTGTAGTAAATATCTCACATTTGTTGTTTACTTTATGGTTTGCATCTATTTCTTGCAACTCTAGAAACAGTGTATTAATTAGGATTTTATTGACTTCAGGTAACAAACCTAATTTAACTTGAGAAAGAGAATTTGGTAGAACAGTATTTCTTAAAATTGAGTAATGTTCATTCCATGTTTTTTGTTCTTCTTGTTTCAAACAGAGAAAAAGTCCCCTCCTCAACTTGTTACCAAGTTATTTTTATCAGAATATTACTTAAACACATAAATTATTTAAAGTTCCTTATGCTTATAGTACTTGTAAAACATAAAATCAGAATAAACATGTAAATTAAATAACCATAAACTCAAAACAGTTCACATTAATGACATGACTCTGATGAATGATGTTGCTTTGCTGAACTACAATCACCAACATTGGAGAAAAGTAGAAAAATATGTCCCGGTGTAGGTTCTCTATTTAATTTGCTTGTGTAATTTAGTTTCACTGATATTAACACATGCAGAGTGCTTGTTTATACAAGCCTGTCACATCAAAAATACAAAATGATATTAATAATGTCAATGCTTTGTTTACTTGTTCAGGATCATCTGACTCAATACTTCAGAAGTCTGTGCCAGACAGCATTCCTCTAAGGTCAATTTAATGAGATGTCAGTTCACATCTTCATAAAACTGTCTTGTTCCCTTGTAGTTGAGTTAATGTTTTTTAAATCTGCATTAAATGAGAATATAAGGCAATTATTCTGGAACTGGGGACAGGAAATAATATCTGGACTTCAAGTTCAATATTGCAGATGTTAGAAAAAATGTCTAGTTTTAGCCCAGAACTTTCTATTAGGTTGTTGAAGGAAGTAAACACTCAAATGACTCATTTGCATAATTAACAATGATTGACTCTTATTCAGTTTTTTTTTAATAATCTTATACTTTTTATTGGACTTCACTTGCTTTTGGGCTGTGATGTCCGATGGCCTTCATTTTATAAGAGTGCACATTTACATGTTATATGTCAGCCCTTGTCCTCATTCAGTTCAGTGTTCAGTTCAGTCACTCAGTTGTGTCTGACTCTATGCGACCCCATGAACTGCAGTACACCAGGCTACCCTGTCCATCACCAGCTCCCAGAGTCCACCCAAACCCATGTCCATCGAGTCGGTGATGCAATCCAACCATCTCATCCTCTGTCGTCCCCTTCTCCTCCTGCCCTCAATCTTTCCCAGCATCAGGATCTTTTCAAATGAGTCAGCTCTTCACATCAGGTGGCCAAAGTACTGGAGTTTCAGCTTCAGCATCAGTCCTTCCAATGAAAACCCAGGACTAATCTCCTTTAGGATGGACTGGTTGGATCTCCTTGCAGTCCAAGGGACTCTCAAGAGTCTTCTCCAACACCACAGTTCAAAAGCATCAATTCTTTTGCGCTCAGCTTTCTTTATAGTCCAACTCTCACATCCATACATGACTACTGGAAAAACCATAGCCTTGACTAGATGGACCTTTGTGGACAAAGTAATGTCTCTGCTTTTTAATATGCTTTCTAGTTTGGTCATAAATTTCCTCCCAAGGAGTAAGCGTCTTTTAATTTCATGCCTGCAGTTACCATCTGCAGTGATTTTGGAGGCCCCGAAAATTAAGTCTGTCACTGTTTTTATTGTTTCCCCATCTATTTGCCATGAAGTGATGGGACTGGATGCCATGAAATCCATTTTCTGAATGTTGAGCTTTAAGCCAGCTTTTTCACTCTTCTCTCTCACTTTCATCAAGAGGCTGTTTAGTTCTTCTTCACTTTCTGCCATAAGGGTGGTGTCATCTGTGTATCTGAGGTTATTGATATTTCTCCTGGCAATCTTGATTCCAGCTTGTGCTTCATCCAGCCCAGCGTTTCTCATGATGTACTCAGCATATAAGTTAAATAAGCAGGGTGACAATATACAGCCTTGACGTACTCCTTTCCTGATTTGGAACCAGTCTGTTGGTCCATGTCCAGTTCTAACTGTTGCTTCCTGACATGCATACAGATTTCTCAAGAGGCAGGTCAGATGATCTGGTATTTCCATCTCTTGAAGAATTTTCCACAGTTTATTGTGATCACATAGTTTAATGCTTTGGCATAGTCAATAAAGCAGAAATAGATGTTTTTCTGGAACTCTCTTGCTTTTTCAATGATCCACTGGATGTTGGCAATTTTATCTCTGGTTCCTCTGCCTTTTCTAAACCAGCTTGAACATCTGGAAGTTCACGGTTCACCTACTGCTTAAGCCTGGCTTGGAGAATTTTAAGCATTACTTTGATAGCGTGTGAGATGCATGCAATTCTGTGGTAGTTTGAACATTCTTTGGCATTGCCTTTCTTTGGGATTGGAATGAAAACTGACCTTTTCCAGTCCTGTGGCCACTGCTGAGTTTTCCAAATTTGCTGGCATATTGAGTGCAGCACTTTCACAGCATCATCTTTCAGGATTTGAAATAGCTCAACTGGAGTTCCATCACCTCCACTAGCTTTGTTCATAGTGATGCTTCCTAAGGCTCACTTGACTTCACATTCCAGGATGTCTGGCTCTAGGTGGGTGATCACACCATCATGGTTATCTGGGTCATGAAGACCTTTTTTGTATAGTTCTTCTGTGTATTCTTGCCACCTCTTCTTAATATCTTCTGCTTCTGTGAGGTCCATACCATTCCTGTCCTTTATTGTGCCCATCTTTGCATGAAATGTTCCCTTGGTGTCTCTAATTTTCTTGAAGAGATCTCTAGTCTTTCCCATTCTCTTGTTTTCCTCTATTTCTTTGCATTGATCACTGAGGAAGGCTTTCTTATGTCTCCTTGCTATTCTTTGGAACTCTGCTTTCAAATGGGTGTATCTTTCCTTTTCTCCTTTGCCTTTCGCTTCTCTTCTTTTCACAGCTATTTGTAAGACCTCCTCAGACAACCATTTTGCCTTTTTGCATTTCTTTTTCTTGGGGATGGTCTTGATTCCTGTCTCCTGTACAATGTCACAAACCTCCATCCATAGTTCATCAGGCACTCTGTCTATCAGATCTAGTCCCTTGTCCTCATTAGCCTGCAACAATTAAAGTAAGATATTACTGCATTACATTGTGCTTCCCTGTTGGCTCAGATGGTAAAGAATCCATCTGCAATGCGGGAAACCTGGGTTTGATCCCTGGGTTGGAAAGATCCCCTGGAGGAGGGCATGCAACCAACTCCTGTATTCTTGCCTGGAGAATCCCCATGGACAGAGGAGCCTGGTGGGCTACAGTCAATGGGGTTGCACAGAGTTGGACACGACTGAGTGACTAAGCACAGCAGAGCATTACATTATGTCATTTTCCTGATGGCAAGTAAAAAACCCAATGTATTAAATAACGAAGTTTAATTCTGTTCAGCTTTCAGTTACAGAACACCACTACAAGAATATTGTCTTCATAATTCAAGGTTATAAGACCTTGAGGCTCAGCGTTAGAACACTATTGCATTTAAATCATAGCCTAAACAAGAATTCCAATCTTTACTTATGTTGCTCACAAATTTGCATAATGTGAGCTGATAGATCTTGGGGATATTTGGGAGTAGAGGTCTTTTCCCTGAGTCTGCTGCCTATAGGCAGATGCACCTGTAGGGGTGGACAGTCTCCAAGATAAACCCTCAACCCAATTCACTGGAGTGATCTTTGAAAACGTAAATCTGATCATGTCACCTCTCTGCTTAAAGCCTTCAGTGGCTTCCCGCTCCATTAGGATTCAATCTAAGCTCCTGGATGAGGCTTACCTTTCCAATGTCATCTTAAGTAGAATTGTTTAACTCCTTCCCCAGTCCAGAAAGAAATCTTGGTTTTACCTTTGCAAAGCCCAGGGTAGTTTTTCCAAACCTCAACAGCAAATTCAGGCTTTTACCCACAGAGCTACACAGAGAAACATAAGAGCTTTGAAATTCATTTTGTTTCCTTGTCTTGTTTTAACTGGGTGTAGGAGAGGGACAAAGAGTTGCCTTCACAATTTGCAGATTGATTTCTGAGACAGGGCTTCTGAGAACCTAAAACTTTGCTAAACATATTAGTTGCCACCTATAATGTTGATCAAATACTTGCCTGAGAATCATGAGAGGGGAGGGTAAGAGCTCTAGAGTCTACCTGTTCTTCCCCAACAGGCTCTTCAAACAAGAATACTTATACACAAGGTGTTTTCTTCGACCTCTCCACACAGCATGTGGGATCTCAGTTCCTGGACCAGAGATCAAACCTGTGGCCTTTGCATTGAGTGCAGAGTCTTAACCTCTGGACTACCAGGAAAGTCCCTTTGTTGTTCAGTTGCTCAGTCCTGTCTGACTCTTTGTGACCCCATGGACTGCAGCACGCCAGAATTCCCTGTCCTTCAGCATCTCCCAGAGCTTGCTCAAACTCATGTCCATTGAGTCAGTGATGCCGTCCAACTATCTCATCCTCTGTAATCCCCTTCTCCTCCTGCCTTCAATCTTTCTCATCATCAGGGTCTTTTCAAATGAGTCAGCTCTTCACATCAGGTGGCCAAAGTATTGGAGCTTCAGCTTCAGCATCAGTCCTTCCAATGAATATTCAGGACTGATTTCCCTTAGGATTGACTGGTTGGATCTCCTTGCAGTCCAAGGGACTCTCAAGAGTTTTCTCCAACACCACAGTTCAAAAGCATCAATTCTTCGGTGCTCAGCCTTCCTTATGGTCCAACTCTCACATCCATACATGACTACTGGGAAAACCATAGCTTTGACTATATGGACCTTTGTTGGCAAAGTAATGTCTCTGCTTTTTAATATGCTGTCTAGGTTTGTCATAGGTTTTCTTCCAAGGAGCAAGGGAAGTCCTTCGACAAGGTGTTTTAAGATCTCCTGGGTCCTTTTCTTCTATTCATATTTTTATTCTTCTTTTTCCACTGTATTTCATGTAAGACATTCTGGTCATGAGTATGAAATGTACGGTGTGGGGAATAGTCAATCACTGTAATATCTTTGAATGGTGACATATCATAACTAGAATTATAGTTGTAGAAAAAAGAAGTTGGAGGAGGAGCCAAGATGGCAGAGGAATAGGACAGGGAGACCACTTTCTCCCCTACAAATTCATTGAAAGAACAATTGAGCGCAGAGCAAACTTCACAAAACAACTTCTGATCGCTAGCTGAGGTCATCAGGCGCCCAGAAAAGCAGCCCATTGTCTTCGAAAGGAGGTAGGACAAAATATAAAAGATAAAAAGAGAGACAAAAGAGCTAGGGACGGAGATCCATCCCGGGAAGGGAGTCTTAATAGAGGAAGTTTCCAAACACCAGGAAACCCTCGCACTGGCGGGTCTGGGGGAAGTTTTTAAATCTCAGAGGGCCACCTAACTGGGAGGGGAAAAATAAATAAAACCCACAGATTACGTGCCTAAAAGCAACTCCCAGCAGAAAAGTACCCCAGACGCCCGCATCTGCCACCAGCAAATGGGGGCGGAACAGAGAGGAGCGGGCGGCATTGCTTAGGGTAAGGACCGGGCCTGAGTGCCCTGAGGACAATCGGAGGGAGCTTTTGTGAGTTACCAACTTAAACTGTGGGACAGCAAAAGAGAGAGAGAAAATTAACCGGCCCGAACACACTGCCGGCCGTTCACAGAACAAAGGGACTGAGCAAGTCCAGAGGAGCTAGACGGCTGTGGACCGGCCCAGCGCCGCTGGAGGCAGGAGGCGGGGCGGGGAGGGGCAGGCTCTGCCCCAAGGACTGCATCCCCTACTGCACTGCAAACAGGCCTCCAGTTTCTAACCAAAGACCTCCTGAGATTCTGGATGGTTGACATCGGCCGGGAGGGTCGCGGCTAGTTACAGGGCGCACGCACCCGACCGGCGCCGGTGGGGACTGGGGCTGAGGACGCAGAGGGGAGAAGGCGCACCCACCCGACCGGCGCGGATGGGGACTGGGGCTGGGGAGCCGGAGGGGAGAAGGCGCACGCACCCGACTGGCGTGGGCGGAAACTGAGACTGGGGCCGCGGAGGGGAGAAGGTGTATGCACCAGGGAGAGTGCGCCTGTCAAGCTTCTGGCTGCCTGAGCTGCTCGGGCTGGGGAAGGCACAAAACGCAGGCGCAGCCGAGTCCGCGCTTTTGTGGAACACCCGAGGGCTGGAACCGCGGGCAGCGCAGGGCATGCTCCATATAGAGCAGCCAGGAGCCTGGGCAGCGTAGACGGGGAAAACAGCGCCAGTCCCTCCCCGCAGCGCGACGGAACTAGCAACCTGAACAAGAGACCACCTCTGCCCGCCTGTGTCAGGGCGCAAATTAGGCACTGAAGAGACCGGCAAGCAGAAGCCAAATAAACAAAGGGAACTGCTTCCGAAGGGACCGGTGCAACAGATTAAAATCCCTGTAGAAAACACTGACTACACCGGAAGGGGCCTGTAGATATCGAGAAGTGTAAGCTGGAACGAGGAGCTATCTGAAACTGAGCCGAACCCACACTGACCGCAACAGCTCCAGAGAAATTCCTAGATATATTTTTACTTTTTTTTTCTTTTTTCTTTTTTTCTCTTTTATTTTCTTTTAAAATTCCCTATTACTCCCCCATTACTCCTTAATTTTCATTTTCATAGATTTTTATGATTTTTTAATTAGGAAAAAATTTTTTTTCTCTTGTTTTTTTTTCTTTTCTTTTTTTTCTTTTTCTCTTATTTCCTTTTAAAGTCCTCTATTACTCCTCTACTACTCCTTAATTTTCATTTTCATTTCACTATAACCTTGCAAAAAAAAAAAAAGAGAAGCCCTATTTTTAAACCAAACTTCATATATATTTCTAAAATTTTTTGTGTTTTTGTTTTTTAATATTGTATTTTTAAGAGTCTAACCTCTACTCTAGATTTTTAATCTTTGTTTTTCAGTATGTGATATAAATTTTAGACATTTAAGAATCCAATATTCAGTTCCCATTTTTATTCAAGAGTGTGTTGATTACTCTCTCCCAATTTTGACTCTCTGTTTTCTACCTCAGAACACCTCTATTTCCTCCTTTCCCCTTCTCTTCCCAATCCAATTCTGTGAATCTTTGTGGGTGTCTGGGCTACGGAGAACACTCTGGGAACAGACAACTGTGTAGATCTGTCTCTCTCCTATTGAGTCCCCCCTTTTCTCCTCCTGCTCATCTCTATCTCCCTCCTCCCTCTCCTCTTCTTCATGTAACTCTGTGAACCTCTCTGGTGTCCCTCACAGGGGAGAATCTTTTCACCATTAACCTAGAAGTTTTATTATCAATGCTGTATAGTTGGAGAAGTCTTGAGACTACTGGAAGAATAAAACTGAAATCCAGAGGCAGGAGACTTAAGCCCAAAACCTGAGAACACCAGAAAACTCCTGACTACACAGAACATTAAGTAATAAGAGACCGTCCAAAAGCCTCCATGCCTACACTGAAACCAACCACCACCCAAGAGCCATTAAGTTTCAGAGCAAGACATACCACGCAAATTCTCTAGCAACGCAGAAACATAGCCCTTAGCGTCAACATACAGGCTGCCCAAAGTCAAACCTAACACATAGACCCATTTCAAAACATTACTGGGCACTCCATTGCACTCCAGAGAGAAGAAATCTAGTTCCACGCACCAGAACAAGCTTCCCTAACCAGGAAACCTTGACAAGCCAATTGTCCAACCCCACCCACTGGGTAAAACCTCCACAATAAAAAGGAACCACAGACCTCCAGAATACAGAAAGCCCACTCCAGACACAGCAATCTAAACAAGATGAAAAGGCAGAGAAATACCCAACAGGTAAAGGAGCATGAAAAATGCCCACCAAGTCAAACAAAAGAGGAGGAGATAGGGAATCTACCTGAAAAAGAATTTAGAATAATGATAATAAAAATGATCCAAAATCTTGAAAACAAAATGGAGTTACAGATAAGTAGCCTGGAGACAAAGATTGAGAAGATGCAAGAAATGTTTAATAAAGACCTAGAAGAAATAAAAGAGTCAATTAAAAATGAATAATGCAATAAATGAGATCAAAAACACTCTGGAGGGAACCAAGAGTAGAATAACGAGATAGAAGATAGGATAAATGAGGTAGAAGATAAAATAGTGGAAATAAATGAAGCAGAGAGAAAAAAAGAAAAAAGAATCAAAAGAAATGAGGACAACCTCAGGGACCTCTGGGACAATGTGAAACGCCCCAACATTCGAATTATAGGAGTCCCAGAAGAAGAAGACAAAAAGAAAGGCCATGAGAAAATACTCGAGGAGATAATAGCTGAAAACTTCCCTAAAATGGGGAAGGAAATAGCCACCCAAGTCCAAGAAACCCAGAGAGTCCCAAACAGGATAAACCCAAGGTGAAACACCCCAAGACACATATTGATCAAATTAACAAAGATCAAACACAAAGAACAAATATTAAAAGCAGCAAGGGAGAAAAAACAAATAACACACAAAGGGATTCCCATAAGGATAACAGCTGATCTATCAATTGAAACCCTCCAGGCCAGAAGGGAATGGCAGGACATACTTAAAGTAACGAAAGAGAATAACCTACAACCTAGATTACTGTACCCAGCAAGGATCTCATTCAGATATGGAGGAGAATTCAAAAACTTTACAGACAAGCAAAAGTTGAGAGAATTCAGCACCACCAAACCAGCTCTTCAACAAATGCTAAAGGATCTTCTCTAGACAGGAAACACAGAAAGGTTGTATAAACGTGAACCCAAAACAACAAAGTAAATGGCAACGGGACCACACCTATCAATAATTACCTTAAATGTAAATGGGTTGAATGCCCCAACCAAAAGACAAAGACTGGCTGAATGGATACAAAAACAAGACCCCTATATATGCTGTCTACAAGAGACCCACCTCAAAACAAGAGACACATACAGACTAAAAGTGAAGGGCTGGAAAAAAATATTTCACACAAACGGAGAAAAAAAGAAAGCAGGAGTCGCAATACTCATATCAGATAAAATAGACTTTCAAATAAAGGATGTGAAAAGAGACAAAGAAGGACATTACATAATGATCAAAGGATCAATCCAAGAAGAAGATATAACAATTATAAATATATATGCACCCAACATAGGAGCACCACAATATGTAAGGCAAATGCTAACAAGTATGAAAGAGGAAATTAATAGTAACACAATAATAGTGGGAGACTTTAATACCCCACTCACAACTATGGATAGATCAACTAAACAGAAAATTAACAAGGAAACACAAACTTTAAATGACACAATGGACCAGCTAGACCTAATTGATATCTATAGGACATTTCACCCCAAAACAATCAACTTCACCTTTTTCTCAAGTGCGCATGGAACCTTCTCCAGAATAGATCACATCCTGGGCCATAAATCTAGTCTTGGAAAATTCAAAAAAATTGAAACCATTCCAGTCATCTTTTCTGACCACAGTGCAGTAAGGTTAGATCTCAATTACAGGAAAAAAAATTGTTAAAAATTCCAACATATGGAGGCTAAATAACACGCTTCTGAATAACCAACAAATCATAGAAGAAATCAAAAAAGAAATCAAAATATGCATAGAAATCAATGAAAGTGAAAACACAACAACCCAAAAACTATGGGACACTGTAAAAGCAGTGCTAAGGAGAAGGTTCATACCATTACAGGCTTACCTCAAGAAACAAGAAAAAAGTCAAATAAATAACCTAACTCTACACTAAAGCAATTAGAGAAGGAAGAAATGAAGAACCCCAGGGTTAGTAGAAGGAAAGAAATCTTAAAAATTAGGGCAGAAATAAATGCAAAAGAAACTAAAGAGACCATAGTAAAAACCAACAAAGCTAAAAGCTGGTTTTTTGAAAAAATAAACAAAATTGACAAACCATTAGCAAGACTCATTAAGAAACAGAGAAGAACCAAATTAACAAAATTAGAAATGAAAATGGAGAGATCACAACAGACAACACTGAAATACAAAGGATCATAAGAGACTACTACCAGCAGCTCTATGCTGATAAAATGGACAACTTGGAAGAAATGGACAAATTCTTAGAAAAGTATAACTTTCCAAAACTGAACCAGGAATAAATAAAAGATCTTAACAGACCCATCACAAGCAAGGAAATCGAAACTGTAATCAGAAATCTTCCAGCAAACAAAAGCCCAGGACCAGATGGCTTCACAGCGGAATTCTACCAAAAATTTAGAGAAGAGCTAACACCTATCTTACTCAAACTCTTCCAGAAAATTGCAGAAGAAGCTAAACTTCCAAATTCATTCTATGAGGCCAACATCACCCTAATTCCAAAACCAGACAAAGATGCCACAAAAAAAGAAAACTACAGGCCAATATCACTGATGAACATAGATGCAAAAATCCTTAACAAAATTCTAGCAAACAGAATCCAACAACATATTAAAAAAATCATACACCATGACCAAGTGGGCTTTATCCCAGGAATGCAAGGATTCTTTAATATCCACAAATCAATCAATGTAATACACCACATTAACAAATTGAAAGTAAAAACCATATGATTATCTCAATAGATGCAGAGAAAGCCTTTGACAAAATTCAACACCCATTTATGATTAAAAACTCTCCAGAAAGCAGGAATAGAAGGAACATACCTCAACATAATAAAAGCTATATATGACAAACCCACAGCAAGCATTACCCTCAATGGTGAAAAATTGAAAGCATTTCCCCTGAAATCAGGAACAAGACAAGGGTGCCCACTCTCACCACTACTATTCAACATAGTTTTGGGAGTTTTGGCCACAGCAATCAGAGAAGAAAAAGAAGTAAAAGGAATCCAGATAGGAAAAGAAGGGAAACTCTCGCCGTTTGCAGATGACATGATCCTCTACATAGAAAACCCTAAAGACTCTACCAGAAAATTACTAGAGCTAATCAACAAATATAGTAAAGTTTCAGGATATAAAATTAACACACAGAAATCCCTTGCATCCCTATACACTAACAATGAGAACACAGAAAGAGAAATTAAGGAAACAATACCATTCACCATTGCAACAAAAAGAATAAAATACTTAGGAGTCTGTCTACCTAAAGAAACAAAAGACTTATACATAGAAAACTATAAAACACTGATGAAAGAAATCAAAGAGGACACAAACAGATGGAGAAAACTACTGTGTTCATGGATTGGAAGAATCAATATTGTCAAAATGGCTATACTACCCAAAGCAATCTATAGATTCAATGCAATCCCTATCAAGCTACCAACGGTATTTTTCACAGAACTAGAACAAATAATTTCACAATTTGTATGGAAATACAAAAAACCTCGAATAGCCAAAGTAATCTTGAGAAAGAAGAATGGAACTGGAGGAATCAAGCCTGCCTGACTTCAGACTCTACTACAAAGCCACAGTCATCAAGACAGTATGGTACTGGCACAAAGACAGAAATATAGATCAGTGGAACAGAATAGCAAGCCCAGAGATAAATCCATGAACCTATGGACACCTTATCTTTGACAAAGGAGGCAAGAATATACAATGGAAAAAAGACAACCTCTTTAACAAGTGGTGCTGGGAAAACTGGTCAACCACTTGTAAAAGAATGAAATTAGAACACTTTCTAACACCAGACACAAAAATAAACTCAAAATGGATTAAAGATCTAAATGTAAGACCAGAAACTATAAAACTCCTAGAGGAGAACATAGGCAAAGCACTCTCTGACATGAATCACAGCAGGATCCTCTATGACCCACCTCCCAGAATATTGAAAATAAAAGCAAAAATAAACAAATGGGACCTAATGAAATTTAAAAGCTTTTGCACAACAAAGGAAACTATAAGCAAGGTGAAAAGACAGCCCTCAGATTGGGAGAAAATAATAGCACATGAAGCAACAGACACAGGATTAATCTCAAAAATATACAAGCAACTCCTGAAGCTCATTTCCAGAAAAATAAATGACCCAATCAAAAAATGGGCCAAAGAACTAAACAGATATTTCTCCAAAGAAGACATACAGATGGCTAACAAACACATGAAAAGATGCTCAACATCACTCATTATCAGAGAAATGCAAATCAAAACCACAATGAGGTACCATTACATGCCAGTCAGGATGGCTGCTATCCAAAAATCTATAAGCAATAAATGCTGGAGAGGGTGTGGAGAAAAGGGAACCCTCTTACACTGTTGGTGGGAATGCAAACTAGTACAGCCACTATGGAGAACAGTGTGGAGATTTCTTAAAAAACTGGAAATAGAACTGCCATATGACCCAGCAATACCACTTCTGGGCATACACACCAAGGAAACCAGATCTGAAAGAGACACATGCACCCCAATGTTCATCGCAGCACTGTTTACAATAGCCAGGACACGGAAGCAACCTAGATGCCCATCAGCAGACGAATGGATAAGGAAGCTGTGGTACATATACACCATGGAATATTACTCAGCCATTAAAAAGATTTCATTTGAAGCAGTTCTAATGAGATGGATGAAACTGGAGCCCATTATACAGAGTGAAGTAAGCCAGAAAGATAAAGAACATTACAGCATACTAACACATATATATGGAATCTAGAAAGAAGGTAATGATAACCCTGTATGCAAAACAGAAAAAGAGACACAGATGTACAGAACAGGCTTTTGGACTCTGTGGGAGAGGGCAAGGGTGGGATGTTTTGGGGGAACAGCATCAAAACATGTATATGATCTATGGTGGGGCAGATCACCAGCCCAGGTTGGATGCATGGGACAGGTGCTCGGGCCTGGTGCACTGGGAAGACCCAGGGGAATTGGGTGGAGAGGGAGGTGGGGGGGTGGGGATCGGGATCGGGAATACATGTAACTCCATGGCTGATTCGTGTAGTGTATGGCAAAACCCACTGGAATGTTGTGGGGTGATTAGCCTCCAACTAGTGAAGATAAATGGAAAAAAAAATAAATGAATAAATAAATAAATTAAAAAAAAAAGAAGTTACTGGTCAGAACCCACTAAACTAATTTCATGACTTAATGTCTCAAAAAATACCATAGTGATAATACACAAAAGTACCTAGTTCACAAAAGTGGCCAACAAATGGAAACCCTCTTCTTTCTTTCCCTTGGGCAGTCTTAGCTATAATTTGTACTTTGTGTTTCTATGACATCTGTATATGTATGATGTTTGTGTGTGTAATCCTTGTATGTGTGCGTGCATGCTCTGTCACTCAGTTGTGTCTGACCCATCGTGACCCCATGGACTGTAACCTGCCAGGCTTCTCTGTCCATGGAATTTCCCAGGCAAGAATACTGAATTGGGTTGCCATTTCCTACTCCAGCTTGTATGTGTTAATGCTTATAATTTTTCATAATTAAGTAAACTAAGACTCATTACTTTGGGCTTCTTAGTATCAATGCCCCATTTGAGCCCAGGTGGCACAGTGGTAAAGAATCCACCTGCCACTGCAGGAGATGCAGGTTTGATCCTTGGGTCTGGAAGGTCCCCTGGAGGAGGAAATGGCAATCCAGTCCAGTATTCTTGCCTGGGAAATCCCATGGACAGAGGAGCCTGGCGGGCTACAGTCCGTGGGGCCGCAAAAGAGTCGGACATGACCGAGCACACAGTGCATAGTACAGACAGGTGGTTAGTCACCTTTGACTACTCACCGAAGAATTTATATGATCCTGGGTTATAGTCCATCTATGATGATAACCAACAATCCAAGAAGTAAACATTTTTAAAGGATTGCTGTACCTTGATTGTTAACATGGTAATATGACTTTACATTCAGGTGAAACATTATACTTTTCCATGTACTTTCACATATGCTATTTCATTGATTTCTCACAATAACACTAAGATATTGCTAAAACAGAAGATATTACTCTCATTGGGCATGTAATAAAACTGGGGTTCAAAGGATTGCATTTGTTTCCTCAACTCTGGCTGTAGATTAGTATAATTCTGGGAACTTTAAAAACACGGCCATTTACAAAGCAAAAATATACAGCTGTAGAGAACAAATTTATGGATAACAAGGGAGGAGATGGTAGGATGAATTAGGAGGTTGGGACTGACACACATACACAGTTGATACTATGTATAAAATAGATAACTAATGAGAACCTACTGCATAGCACAGGGAGACCTACATGGGAAGAAAATACAAAAAAGAGGAGTTATATGTATATGTATAGCTGATTCACTTTGCTGTACAGTAGAAACTAACACAACATTGTAAGGGAACTATATTCCAATAAAAAATAAAAAAAGTAACCAAAATAAAATGAAATTTAAAAAAATATGGCCAATGTTTGTGCTACAGAGATTCTGATCTAATTGGTCTGAATGGAACCTGAATATCAGTATTTTCCAAAATGGTCTAAGGTTAGTCCAAAATGCAGTCAGTGTTGACAGTCACTGGGTTTCCCAGTGCAGTGTTGAGTTTAAAACATCAATATGATACATAAAACTAGATTTCATATATAGTAAGTACTTGACACTACTTACCCAGTCCTTTGCTTCCTCACTATATCAAATGTTGTAGTTACAGAATCTCTGCTGGAAAATAATTCTGGAAATTCGTTTGAATCACTGTATGTATTTAACATGTATAAAACAAAATTTCTTGGAAATTATTCTCAATGTAGATTTCTTGCTAATTCCAACTGACTTGTTTTCTGATATAGAATCTGTTGCAAGTTCTACCTGCATATTATGATCATGGGCAATCCTCAGGTGAGCAGAGATGGTCCTGCTGCCTGAAGTCATAGTGATGTAATGATGTTGTTGTTTTTTGCCTGAGTCATGTCTGACTCTTTGCGACCCCATGGACTACAGCATGCCAGACTTCCCTGTCCTTCACCATCTCCTGGAGTTTGCTCATGCTCATGTTCATTGAGTCCTTGATGTCATCCAACCATTTCATCCTCTGTCCCCACCTTCTCTTCCTGCCCACAGTCTTTGCCAGCATCAGGGTTGTTTTTTTTTTTAATGAGTTGGCTTTTTGCATCAGGTGGATAAAATGTGGGAGCTTCAGCTTTAGCATCAGTCCTTCTGATAAACATTCATGGTTGATTTCCTTTAGGATTGACTGGTTTGATCTTGCATACTGATAGTCCAACCTTAAATATTTTACTACACATGTCTAAAAAATAAAGGAATTTTCTTACAGCATCTTGATATCATTATCACACCTACCAAATGTAACAATTAATACCCTAACATCCCAATGCAAAAAGGCCAAATGGTTGTCTGAGGAGGCCTTACAAATAGCTGTGAAAAGAAGAGAAGCAAAAGGCAAAGGAGAAAAGGAAAGATACACCCATTTGAATGCAGAGTTCCAAAGAATAGCAAGGAGACATAAGAAAGCCTTCCTCAGTGATCAATGCAAAGAAACCGAGGAAAACAACAGAATGGGAAAGACTAGAGATCTCTTCAAGAAAATTAGAGACACCAAGGGAACATTTCATGCAAAGATGGGCACAATAAAGGACAGGAATGGTATGGACCTCACAGAAGCAGAAGATATTAAGAAGAGGTGGCAAGAATACACAGAAGAACTATACAAAAAAGGTCTTCATGACCCAGATAACCATGATGGTGTGATCACCCACCTAGAGCCAGACATCCTGGAATGTGAAGTCAAGTGGGCTTTAGGAAGCATCACTACGAACAAAGCTAGTGGAGGTGATGGAATTCCAGTTGAGCTATTTCAAATCCTGAAAGATGATGCTGTGAAAGTGCTGCACTCAATATGCCAGCAAATTTGGAAAACTCAGCAGTGGCCACAGGACTGGAAAAGGTCAGTTTTCATTCCAATCTCAAAGAAAGGTAAATGCCAAAGAATGTTCAAACTATCGCACAATTGCACTCATCTCACATGCTAGCAAAGTAATGCCCAAATTCTCCAAGCCAGGCTTCAACAGTAGGTGAACTGTGAACTTCCAGATGTTCAAGTTGGTTTTAGAAAAGGCAGAGGAACCAGAGATCAAATTGCCAACATCAGTTGGATCATTGAAAAAGCAAGAGAGTTCCGGAGAAACATCTACTTCGGCTTTACTGACTATGCCAAAGCCTTTAACTGTGTGGATCACAACAAACTGTGAAAAATTCTTCAAGAGATAGAGATACCAGACCACCTGACCTGCCTCCTGAGAAATCTGTATGCAGATCAAGAAGCAACAGTTAGAACTGGACATGGAAAAACAGACTGGTTCCAAATCAGGAAAGGAGTACGTCAAGGCTGTATATTGTCACCCTACTTATTTAACTTATATGCAGAGTACATCATGAGAAATGCTGGGCTGGATGAAGCACAAGCTGGAATCAAGATTGCCAGAAGAAATATCAATAACCTCAGATATGCAGATGCTGCTGCTGCTAAGTCGCTTCAGTTGTGTCCAACTCTGTGCGACCCCATAGATGGCAGCTCACCAGGCTCCCCCGTCCCTGTGATTCTCCAGGCAAGAGCACTGGAGTGGGTTGCCCTTTCTCCAATGCATGAAAGTGAAAAGTGAAATGAAGTGGCTCAGTCTTGTTGGACTCTTAACAACCCCATGGACTGCAGCCCACCAGGCTCCTCCGTCCATGGGATTTTGCAAGCAAGAGTACTGGAGTGGGGTACCATTGCCCTCTCTAGGCTCTAAATGAGGGGACTGCTAATCTTTTAAGAGTCAATCTCAAGGACAAAAATACCTTCTGCAGACTGAGCCTAAGTGTAAGCAGTGGGGAGGCAGTTTGCTTCTCTTTCACAGGCTGCTACTCAATTGGGGGGGAAAAACAGCTTTAAAGACGAACTCAGTTACATCCCCAACAGCTGTTCAGGGAAAGCTGGATTGCCTGCCCTTGCTCACTTCTAGTACTGTCTGGCAAGCGGAGGGTGAAAAATGGCCATGTCATTAGTTCTTTAAGATGTGTCCTAAAGAATACCTACTCTAAAATATACTTCTTAAGTAATGGATTTAGCGTTTCCATCAACTTAGAAAAGGCTGCATATGCTATTTGCCTCTGGAAATTCACAACAAACCCTTTCTAGTAAAGCTCTGAAAAGTTCCACAATAAACAGTTCTTCATTTTAAAATCAAGCGAACAAAAAGTATATTACATGTGTATGGTACTAGAAAGGATCAACTAGAATAGAGCTTCTTGGAAACAAGAACTGTGTCTTAATTCACCTTTCCGACCTTGGCCCTTAGCACAGTACCTGATACATGGCAATGTTCACATTTTTTTTTTTTTTTGGAAAAACTGGAAAAGCCTGGAGCCTGGAAATATGGCAAATGCTTTTAATTAGGTCCTGCCTAGCTAAAGTAAAAAGTATTAAGAAGACACAAGTGTAAAAGTAAAATGTACAGCCACAAAACAACAGTTTCCATGAGGACAGGTAAATAAAATAGAGCCAATAATTTCATGGCACCCTTTCCTTAGGCACTAAGGGGGAAAGCCGGAAACAAAATACACCGCACAGGGCTTATGAGAGCACTGTGCTCCACACGGACTCGACAAACATTAGCTGACGTTTCCCAGCAGTGTCCATAACTTATTTATCTAGCCACTTAGGTTCCCAATGCCTCAATTTCTCTGTCTATAAAATAACCACATATTTACTGTAAAATAAAACAGCAATCCATATTCACTGAGGAGTTAGGATGCATATGACACCACCCTTATGGCAGAAAGCGAAGAAGAACTAAAGAGCCTCTTGATGAAAGTAAAAGAGGGGAGTGAAAAAGTTGGCTTAAAACTCAATATTCAGAAAACTAAAATCATGGCATCTGGTCCCATCACTTCAAGGCAAATAGATAGGGAAACAATGGAAACAGTGAGAGACTTTATTTTTGGGGGCTCCAAAATCACTGCAGATGGTGACTGCAGCCATGAAATTAAAAGACACTTGATCCTTGGAAGAAAAGCTATGACCAACCTAGACAGCATATTAAAAAGCAGAGATATTACTTTGCCAACAAAGGTCTGTCTAGTCAAAGCTATGGTTTTCTTGGTAGTCATGTATATGGATGTGAGAGTTGGACTATAAAGAAAGCTGACCACTGAAGAACTGATGCTTTTGAACTGTAGTGCTGGAGAAGACTCTTGAGAGTCCCTTGGACTGCAAGGAGATCAAACCAGTCCATCCTAAAGGAAATCAGTCTGGAACATTCATTCGAAGAACTGATGCTGAAGCTGAAACTCCAATACTTTGGTCACTTGATGGGAAGAACTGACTCATTTGAAAAGACCCTGATGCTGGGAAAGATTGAAGGCAGGAGGAGAAGGGGATGACAGAGGATGAGATGGTTGGATGGCATCACTGACTCAATGGATGTCAGTTTGAGTAAACTCCAGGAGCTGGTGATGGACAGGGAGGCCTGGTGTGCTGCAGTCCATGGGGTCGCAAAGAGTCATACACAACTGTATTGAACTGAGCCTCTAATAATCTTTCCAAATTCCAATTTTTCTAGCTGTCTCCCCACCAATGTTTTAAGGTTGATTTGTTCAAGAGGACCACATACATTTTGTTGTAAATTTCCTTTAATCTGGAATTGTTCTTTGAAGAACTATTTTTTTAAAACCATGTCACAAGGGAAAAATTCAAATATACCAAAAAACAAGAGAGAATAGTGGGATGAACTCCAAGTACCCATCACCTAGCAACACTAAGCATCAACTCATGGACATTCTTGTTTAATCTTCATTTGCATCCTCTTTTCCATGCCCCACTTCCTGGGTTATTTTGAAGCAAATCCTAGATATCATAGCATTTTACCTGTACATATTTCAGTCTGCTTCTACAAAAGTTGAGTTCTTAAAAAAAAAGAAAAACTACAGTACCTAAAAAAAAAATTAATGATGATTCCTGAGTATAATCAAATGTCCAAGCATATTTTCCTATTAAAAATAGTTGGCTTATTCTAATCAAAATGCAAATGAGGCTCAAACACTGCATTTGGTTGATATGTCTCTTTGTTGTTGTTGTTTAATTGCTAAGCTGTGTCTGACTCTTTTACGACTCCATGGACTGTAGCCTGGCAGTCTCCTCTGTCCATGGGACATTTCCCAGGCAAGAATACTGGAGTGGGTTGGTGTGCCCTCCTCCAGGGGATCTTCGTAACCAGGATCCAACTGAGGTCTCCTGGATCACAGTCAGATTCTTTACCGTCTGATTCACCAGGTAGTTAGAGTTAAAACTTTTGATTTTATTCAGTTTTTTTTTTTTTTTTGGTACAAATACTCACCAATATAATGTCTTGTTTCTTTTTGTTATACTAGCAGCCATTAATTATTATTGCATAGGACTATTATGTCACAAGGGGTTACCAGCCTCTCATTTTTTTAATGTTGTTTTTCATGACATTGACTTATGGACAAGATCAGTCTAGATATTATGGAGATTGTCTCCTTGGATTTATTAGATCATTTCACATGCCATTTAACTTGTTACTTTGACCCTTGAAAGTTCCTATAAGCTGGATAGTAGCACTTAAAGTTTGAAAGTTTAGTCACTCAGTCGTGTCCAACTCTTTGCGACCCCATGGACCCCATAGACTACCAGGCTCCTCTGTCCATGGGATTTTCCAGGCAAGAGCACTGGAGTGGGTTGTCATTTCCTTCTCCAGAGGATCTTCCCGACCCAGGGATCGAACCTGGGTCTCCCACATTGTAGGCAGACGCCTTACCATCTGAGCCACCAGGGAAGACCCTTCATTAATTCAAGTTAATGTTTTTGGCATGATTACTTCCTAAGTGATATTGTGTACTTCATAGTACATCACTTGAGCAGGTACATGTTATTTTCGTGCACTTATTTTGAAGGCCCCTCTCCTAATCATGTCTATATTCATCAGTGTATCCACATTCTACGTTAAAAAATTAACCCGAACCATTTTAAAAGACTTTAAAAATAATTTCATAATTTTAAATTTAGTTCAGAATAAAATTTTCATTTTGTTACTGGAATTTTAAATTGATTATTTATGTAATTATATGAGATGGTTTTTAGTTGATTGGTTAATATCATCTTATTTTTGAAGATTCTTTTTTTCCTTTTTATTATGAAGAATTTTAATATATATAAAGATGGGCCAGCTCCCCATCCACATCTCCCTTCTTGGATTATTAAAACTTTTTTTAATGAGATACAATTCATGTACCAGAAAACTCACTCTTTTCAAGTGTACAGTTCAGTGGTTTTTAATATATTCACAAAGTTGTGCAGCCAATACCAGTCAGTGATTTTTAATATATTACAGAGTTATACAACAATCACAAATCTCTTTTTAGTCTATAGATTTTTTTTCTCCAAATCTCTTTTTCTTTCTTTCTTTTAAAAATTTTATGTATTTAATTTTTGGCTGCACTGGGTCTTTGCTGCTATGTGAGAGCTACTCTCTAGTTGTGGTGCAAGGACAGGCTCTAGGGTGCCAGGCTTCAGCAGTTGCAGGGTGTGGGTCTGGTAGGGCAGTTGGGCTTAGTTGCCCGGAGACATGTGGAATTTAACAGAGTAGGGACTGAACCAGGTTGCGTGCATTGGCACGCAGATTCTTATCCACGGATTACCAGGGAAATCTCCAAGTCTTTTTCCTTCGTAATTTTTGTGGAAGAAATTTGCTTTTTTATCCTGTAGAATATTCATAGTCTAGCTTTTGATTTTTGCATCTCTATGGTATTTTTTAAATGTTTCTCTGGCCTCCATATTTCTTATAAATTGGTAGTTAGATGTAGATGTCTGATGGGATTCCGGTTCAATTTTTTTCCTACACGAGTACAGTCATGTTTCCATTCTAGAGGCATATGTCTCAACTTTTTGTGATAATGTAGTTGATGCTCAATGACTTGATCTCTCCATTCATTAGAGGTTACAAAATGGTGATTATCACTCATCACTCATCATTTATTACTTGGAATACTCCTCTATAAAAAGAAATTTTTCTTCATCTACTTTTTGGTTACTTAATGGTACGGATTCTTTATAAATATTAACATTTTATTAATTTTGATATTTTAGAGCCATAGACTACCCCCCGACCCCACCCCCACCCGCCAGATGTCAAACATTTTCCTAAGTAGTGCTTTCTAATGCTTCATGGGAAAAATTATCTGCCCACAGGGCCTGAAAATAACAAAAGAAGGAGGTGGGGACAGTGAAACTCCAAACATGCCCCAAGAGGATACACATCCTCAGCTCCAGCAGATTTTCTTTTTTCTCCGCATCACATAAGGTTTTCCTGTACGAAGCGTCATGCAAAAAAAAAAAAAAAAAAGTCACCTGATCTAAAAATCTTGAAAAGTTTTGTTTCTCTTCAGGAATTAATATGGTTTTCTCTTACCATTCATAAACATCAGTGAACAATCTACTTTCCTACTTTGCACTGTGCCCAGTTAAGTTCAAAGCCAAATTTTCCATTTAATTTTGGAACAGTAGAGTTCCTGATCTCTGCATTTACATTTTTCTTTGATCTTCATCCTCTGTACCTGTTCCTGTCTTCCGGCTGGTTCGAATTTTCTACTAGCAAAAAGGAGTTTGACTGAACAAAAACATTTACAGTGCCGTCAGTCATCTATGAAAGAACCTTTTTCTTGGCACTCTAATTCTCGACTGGATGTTATTTAAGGAATCTAACGTAATAAGCTTGAAATGGTTTCTCATTGGGATCTCAATTTGTATTTCTACAGTTATTGGTGAGCTCGAACATCTTCCCACATTTGATAACCAGGTTTAAAATTGTTCGTTTGCGTGGGACGTGGCTTATATTAAATTAGGGAGGAATTCGCCAGTGGACTGAAAGGACAAATGAAATCTCATTCTTACATTTAAGCTTTGACTCTGTCTCTGTTTTTTTTTCCCCCGTCCGAGACAGCTCTTTGCAGAACACTGTATTGCCTCAAAATATGTGTACTGTGTCAGCGTCCTGTTTCTGCTTTCAGTGTTTATGGGGGAAGAGTTCCTGAATCCTGAACACGCCTGGATTCCCGGCTATCTTCGGGACTTTTTCTTCAGGCGTGGCCTCTCTCACTCGGCCTTCGATTGGCCCGCCTGACCCTTCAGGAGTCACCGCGCCGCGTGTTTGCTTAGCGCGGTGGATGCGAGTGATGAGTGACTGCTTCTGCCTTTCTCCACCCCCCCAACTTTTTTCTTTCTTTTTTTTTTTTTTAAAGCCATAGCTATGGTTACCACGTCTCTCCCCGCCTCCCTTCACCTACCAAGAAGACGACTGGCCATTGGCTATCTGTCACCAAGTTACTCAGTCATTGGCCGCTGGTGAGACTGGGCGCTCCCCCTTCCCCGGTCTCCCGGGTCTCTTGAGGAGCCCAGGAAGGAGGCTCCGCTAGTGCCGCCGGGCCACGGGCTGCCGCGACCAGGCTGCGGCAGTCGTTAGCCGGTCATGTCGGCCGCCCAGGGCTGGGACAGGAACCGCCGGAGGGGAGGAGGCGCAGCCGGCGGTGGCGGCGGAGGTAGCGGGGCCGGCGGGGGCAGTGGGGGCAACGGGGGTCGGGGGACTGGTCAGCTCAACCGCTTCGTGCAACTCTCCGGGCGGCCGCACCTGCCAGGTGAGTGGTAGAGCACGGTCCTGACAGCTCGCAGGCGGGGTGGGAAGGTGACTGCTCCCTTTTCTTTTCTCCCTGCCTTTCTTTTCCTTGGGAGGAGCAAAGGCAGGCCCCACGCACAGCAGAACGATGGGGGGCTTAGAGAAAAGGAAAGGTGTCTTTGAGGTCAGGGAGGGAACAGGAGCCCGGCGGGAGGGAAAAAAAAAGTATTTTTGATCTGTTGAAAGCTCTGTGCTGAAAGTTGTTGTGTTTTCTTTTCAAAGGAGAGGCCGTCGTCTCATTGACATTCCCAAATGTTTCGCTTACTCGGTTCCCAGTCTCGTCCTCTTCCGCAGTTTGATCTTGTAAAAGAAAGACATTGTCGCCTAGCTGTGGGAAATTATTTTTAAAGAGAGAAAGAGGGAAGAGCATTACAAGGAGTGATTTTTGTAAAAACCACCTCAAGTGTGTAAGAGTTAGGCATTCTGAAACAAGAAAGGAGGAAGAAGGGGGTCGGTGGGAGGTGGGTAGGAAACAGAACCAAGAGAATTAGGGAAAACTAGTTGAATTATTAATATTTTGGAATATACATAGAATGGATAGCGTGTATGGATTTTAACGGGAAAAAAATGAAGATCAAGAATATCGTTAGTGACAAAATTATGCTGTCTACCATATGGAAATCCCATGGACTGAGGAGCCTGGCAGGCTACAGTCCAGGGGGTCCCGAAAGAGCCGGACCCTACTTAGCGACTAAACACACACACCCCATATGAAAACAGCTTATTGAAAACTGGAAAATGTACCCAGTGTGATTATTTAACTTTTTTGTCTGAATTTACTATCCCTGTGTTCCGATGCCTTGTAAGACAAATCAAATCTTTGTGTGTGTGCAAAAAATTTTAAGGAGCTACATTTGTAGGTGAATATTCAGTATAGAGAATGAAAGTGTACTGCCCAGAATGTCAAATATTATGTTGAGCAAGCTTATTTTTACCATGAAGAGAACTATCAAAAATGTGTGTTAATCATTCACCATGTTTTTTGTGAATAAGATTGACGTTGATTTTATCAGTGATTTTATATTTGTTTAGCTGATGAGTTTTGAGAATGAGGGTGTTTGAAATGTGTTTACTACCATGCCTTGTACTAGGTAGTAAAAAAATTATTTGATTAATTTGAAGAGAAAGGGAATTTTGCATATTAAGTGCGACACTGCTTATGTTTGTGATAAGGTTATTGATTTATGCTAGAAATGCACATTAATCCGTTTATATGCACCATTAAAATTAACTGTGAAGCAGTTTTACTCAAATATATAATACACCAGGAATTGGGTTTGAGATGATCGTATCAGTCTGGGTATTCTAAAATTGCTAAATATGTACTCTTTAACGTCAAAAAGGAAAAAGGAGAAATCTTTTTTTTACCCCAAAGTAATAGCAAAAACTTTCATTTTTGTGTATTGACAGGTTAGCAGATAAAGCAGTTACCAAAGACTGCAACTAGTTTGTCCTCTATTACTGCAATCTTAAATTTTTGAGCTTAGATTAATTATACCATAGTCTTCATATTGGCATTCCTAGGCTCCAAGAAACTGGTTGGTGCACTTCCTTACTGCCACCACTTGATGGCAGTGGAAGCCTTGGTTTCTGAAAAGGGGCTTCGGTGTGGAGCTATTTCTGCATTCTCTGCACACAAGACCAGTAACAGCCATTTGTCCAGAGGTAAAGATAAACGTGTTTAAACTGTGAAAATTCATGCAATGGGGCCATCAGCTCTTTTTTCTGCTTTCTTTCCCCCTTGAGTGGCATTTCATTCTTTCTTCCCCAAGTAGAAAGCCTCAGTCTTCTCTTGACTCTCAGAATTGGAAACGTCTGATATTTCAATATATACTTTGAAATTCTTTCACACCAATTCTTTTTTTTTTTCTCCCCAAGCATTTCATTTTAAGCCTTGCCTCTCCCCTTGATTGAAAGGTTTTATTTTGAGACATTCGACAAGATTTTAAGTGAAAGGGGTAGAAATATCTAGGGTTTTTTATGGCTGACCCTGAAGATTCAAAAATAATAATAATAATACATCTTTGTAGGTAACTTTCTCCCACCTTTGATTTCTAATCCCATTTAACATTTTTCCTCCTGCTCTACCAAGATTTTCAGGTACCAAGCAGTGAGCAACCCTTCTTACTTTTTTGCATAGCTACCTTCTACCCAGGGAGCTCCGGTGGCTCAGAGGTAAAGAATCTACCTGCCAATGCAGGAAATGCGGGTTCAATCCCTGGGTCAGGAAGATCCCCTAGGAGGAAATAGCAACCCACTCCAGTGTTCTTGCCTGAAAAATGCCATGGACAAAGGAACTTGGCGGGCTCCAATTCCATAGGGTCAAAGAAACATACTTGACTGAGCATGCACACAATACACCCTCCTCCAGCCACCAATGAACCAAAAACAAAACTATCTGGTCTTGGGGTGTTCTCTCTTTCACCAATAGCATCTTTATCCCTGCAGTTATGCAAGCCTGAAACTTGGGCGTCCTCCTTAACGGTTTCCTCTTCCTTGCATTTCTGTTGTAATCAGTCACCAAGTCCCATTTACTTTATTTGTGCCAGACGATGCAGCCGTCATCCCTGCCTTAGGTCTCCTACACTAGCTTTCTAAGCAGTCTTCCTGCTTGTACTCTTGCCCTCCAGTTTGTATAGCACACTCATCTTTTGCATGCACAAATTTGTTTTCATCTCAGCTTACAACCCCTTACTTGCTTTTCATTGCTCTTAAAATAAGGCAAAAATCCTCAACATGGCCTAAAAGCCACTGAGTGGTCTGGCCCCTCTCTAGCTCTCCAGATAACCCTACATCATGTTGTCTTGTTCTTTGATCTTTTCCCACCTCTTTAGATCATGCTCCCTTCTGCCACAGGACGGTTGTACTTGCTATTCCGTCATCTAGCAACCCTGTTAATCCTCATTCTGTTCTCTCTCCCTTTTTTTAAGCTTCTCTCCCATTGGATCTCAGCTTGATCACACTGTTTCTTCAGAGAAGTCATCTCTGACCTTTTATTTGTTCTCTTTATACACACTAGTAGCTGCATGTGTTTCCATTTGTATGTAATTCTTTGATATGCATGATTTGCTACTCTTTACATATATTTACACACACAAGACATCAAATATATACATGTATTAATATACAGACACACATGTATTTTTAAATTCTAAATTAATACATTGGCATTATGTGTAAACAATTAAATTCTTGTGAAAGTGATTGATCAGTGTGGTTCAGTTGCCTTTTGCCCCATTGACTCTGGACAAATGGACACAATCAGTTTCTTGAACATAAAGATAGTGGACTAGACTTTCCATCCGTGGTGGCAGCACAAATAATGTTTTGTGAAGCCTTGTTTGAGCAGCTTCTCACCTTTTTTCTGTCTCCTAAAATACAGTAGTGATTATGCATTTGCCCCATAGGCCAAGAAATTCATAGCTTCTTAGACCTGGGTTTCTCCCCACTCATAATCTCTCCGTGCGCAGCAGAGAACAGGGACAGTGCTCTCGCAGCCGTAGAGCTCGGGCATGGAGCTCATGGGGACAGTGGAGCCCATGTTATCATTGTGACTTGAGTGTGTAAATTTGAGTGAATGCCATGTGTTACCTAGGGAAACAGCTAAACGATGTTGCTAACATGGGGACTGGAAAACTGACAAAGACAAAGGAGGAAAAACATAACAATTGGTAAAGCTGGGTAAAAATAATACTGAAAATATTAACTGAGAATTTTTCTTGTGATATATGTTTATGATATAAGGTACAAATGGTAAAAGGCAACTTTTCCTTCTTCCTTTGACCAGTAATTGGCTTCTTTCCCTTGAAGCAACTGATTTCGTGTGTATCTTTTCCAGAAAAGTGTATGAGTGTGTTGGAGGGGAGAAAAATGGTAGCATTTCTTTGTTTGGATGGGCATTTAAAAGGTTTACAGTCTTATTAATACAAAGGATAATACAGTTAATATTTTTGTATGTATATAATTTTGCACATTAGTGACTCTGTCTTTAGAATAAACTCCTAGAAGTACAATTGCTGGGTCAAAGGATCTCTGCTATTTAAATTTTGATAGGTATTGTCAGTTGCCTTTCATAGAGGTTGTGCCAGATTGTGTTCATTGATGTTGGAGTTCTGGCTTCCCATAGCTTTGGTAACAAAGTGGGTTATTAAGCTTTTTTTACATTGCCAATTTAAAAGGTATATTTTTCTTCATCTTTTCAATAGCTATAAAAACCATACAGCCATATTTGTTTCCTTTATTTATAACATCTGCTTATATTTCCTATTCACCTGGTTATATTTTTTATTTCTCTGTTGGAATGTTTAATATTGTTTGTAGGAGCTGTTTTACAGAAATTAGTTCTTTGTCTCAGTTTTGTGTTGCAGGTACTTGTCACAGTTTCATTTAGCTTTTGACTTTGTTTACAATATATTTTTTCAGCAGAAATTAAAATATTTGTATAGTTTAATTATTAATCTTTTTTTATCTTAGGTTTTTTTGATCATAAGAAAGGGCTTTCCTATTTCAATCTTATTGATATTGCTAATTAAAATTAAAATTCTTGTGTTTTTTTTCTTGGTAATTTTATAATTTATTTTTAAGTTAAATGCACTTATTGATACAAAATTTAGTTAGGTAAAGTATTTAGGGAGGATTTAACTTCACTTTTCTTCTAGGTGGCTACCCAGTTATCACAGTATTGAAGTATTGCCTATCGGTGTGCTTAGTTTTTATATATAATTTGGTATTTTTACTAGACTTTTATTCTGTTTCATTGATCAGATTACCTATTTATACCTAGTGATATCATTCTTTGATTATAATCCTCTTTCATTCTACTTCTTGGAGTTTTCCTGGATACTCTTTGTTCTGTAAAACTTAGAATTAGTTTATTGAACTCCCTCCCCCCATCTTTTGGTATTTTTATTGATACTGCATTATATTTGAAGATTGATTTAGAGATCATTGACTTCTTTTTAAGGTTCAGTCTCCTGTTCAGGAAGAGGGTGTTCATTCATTTCTTGTTTTTCAATTTTTTTTTTGTATCCCTCGACAGCAATTTAGTTTTTTTCATGTAGACCTTTTATCATTTCTTTTATATGTATTCCTGGTATTTTACCTTTTTTTGTTGCTATTGTAAATGGGGCTTCTATTGCTGTTATATCTTTTATCTTGCTCTTTGAACATGGTAATGCTATTCATTTCTGAGTATTAATTTTGTACTTGGCCACCTTTGGAATCTCAGTACTATCTGTTATGGTTTCCCAGTTGTTTTTCTAAGGTTTTGCAGTTAAATAATATCATTGGGCTTCCCAGGTGGCTCAGTGGTAAAGAACCCACCTGCCAATGCAGGAGACTAGGAGGCGCGGGTTAGATCACTAGGTTGAGAAGATCCCCGGGAAGAGGAAATGGCAACCCACTCCAGTATTCTTGCCTGGAAAATTCCATGGGCAGAGAAACTTGGTGGGCTACTGTCCACCGGGTCACACAGAGTCAGACATGACTGAGTGACTGCACACAATATCGTTAGCAAATAAAGATAACTTTATCTTCTCTTTTCCGGTTTTTATACTTATTTCTTTTTTTTGGCAAATCAGTTTAGTTAGTACTTTCCAAAAATATTAAACAGTAAAATAGTAGTGGATTTTTGTCTTATTCCTGACTTAAATGTGAGTTTTTTAGTGCTTTCCTATTAATATTAGGCCTGACTTTAAGTTAAAGTGTACATACTATGTTAGTCAGCTCTTACCATTTTATAAAGATTTTTTAAAATATGGAAGTTAAAATTTCAGCCTCTGTGGGGAATTATGTGATTTTTTCCCTTTGTTTACTATTTTGGTGAGTTGTACTAATAGATTTACTCTCACTGGACCATCCTTGCTTTCCTAAATCAATTCACTTTGTTATTGTGTATTATTTTATATGTGCTCTTGGGTTCTATTTGCTAAACTTTATTTAGAAATTTTGCATCATTCCTCTTAAGCTAAATTGCTTTGTAGTTTTCTTTTATGTATTTTATCTTTGTTGGATTATGCCACTTTCATAAAAATAATTTCAAACTTTTATTTTTCTATGCTTTTTTCTCCTCTCTGGTTAAATGGCATTCAAGTTAAATGCTTGGTTGAATTGCCTGTGAGATTATTGGACCTTGAGTATTTTGGGAGGAGACTAGATGTTTGACAGTTATCTCTTTACTTCTATGATAATTTGCTTATCGTTTATATCTTTGTGAGGAAGCTTTGCCAATTTGTATTATCCTACAAAATAATCTGATTCACCCACGTTTTCAAAACTATTTGTGTAACATGAGCAAGGTACTCTTTTGTGATTAAAAAAAAATTTCCTGTGTCTGTGACTACACTGTCACTTTACTCATTATCACTTCTTATTTAGTATATGTGAGGCCTTGCCCTTTTGTTGTTGTTGTTTACAACCAGGTCTTGGATTTTTTAAAAAATTAGTTTTGTTATTTTCTTTTTTCTTATTTATATTTTTCTTTCACTGTTTTAAATCCTTCCTTTAGCTTTTGTTAGGTTTATTTTGTGGCTGTTTTCTTGTCTTCTTGTGTGGAATCCTTTATGTTCTTTTCATTCTTGTGTTTGTGTATGTTTGTATTCGTGCTTAGTTATATCTGACTGTTTGTGACCCCAGAGACTGTAGCCCACCAGGATTCTCTGTCCACAGAGAATCCAGGATTTTCCAGGCAAGAATACTGGAGTTGGTTGCCATTTCCTTCTCCAGGGGAATCTCCCCGACCCAGGGATTGAACCTGCATCTCCTGCATTGGCAAGCGGATTTTTTACCACTGCACCACCTGGGTGTTAAATTTTGAGTTTTCTTCTGAACAGTACTTGAGTTGTGTCTTGTAAGTTATAAGTTTCTTGTATTTATTTTCTGAATATTTTTGTAGTTCAATTTTTGACTCATTTTCTTTAGCACAGGAGTAGTTAATCCTTTTAAACTGTAACATATCCATTTATATGGCTTTAGTAGCGTTATTGAGATTTAATTCAAATACTGTACAGTTCACTATTTAAAGTGTACAATTCAGTGATTTTTAGTATATTCAGGCTTGTGGAATTATTACCACAGTCAATTTTAGAACATTTTCATCCCCTCAAGAAGAAGCCCTATGTCCGTTAAGTTGTCCCTCCCTTATCTTCCTGCTCCTCTTCTCCCTCACCCTCTACCCTAGCTCTTAAGTAACCATAATCTGCTTTCTTTCTCTCTATATTTTCCTGTTATGGACTTCCTCCTATGAATGGAATCATAGTCTTTTTGACTGCCATCTTTCATTTCCATACTATTTTTTAAGTTTGTTAATTTGCTGCAGATATCAGTACTTCATTCCTTTTTCTGGCTAAATAATATTCCACTATATGGATAGACCACATTTGGTTTACCCATTAATGGACATATAGATTGTTTTTCACTTTTTGGCTGTTGTAAATAAACATTTGTGTATCGATCTCTGTGTGGACATATGTTTTCATTTCTTTTAGGTACGTGCCTAAGTAGGATTTCCCTGGTGGTGCAATGGTAAAGAACCTGCCTGCCAATAGAGGAGACATGAGATGAGGGTTCGATCCCTGTGTCAGGATGATCCCATGGAAAAGGAAATGTATCCTTGCCTGGGAAATCCCATAGAGAGAGGAGCCTGGCAGGCTACGTCTATGGGGTCACAAAGAGCTGGACATGACTGAGCAACTTTACACACACATGTACACACACATATATCTAGGTATAGAATTGTTGGGTCAGTTAGTAACTATGCTTGACATTTAATCATTTCAGAAACTGTCAAACTGTTTTCCAAAGTGGGTGGAATTTTACATTCCTACCAGCAGTGTAAGAGGGTTCCAGTTTTTCCACCTTCTTGCCAACACTTGTTGTTATCTGATTTTTTGATTTCAGTCATCCTAGTGGGTATGAAGTAGCATCTCATTGTACTTTTTGACTTGCATTTCCCTCATGACTAATGATGTCAAGCATCTTTGTTTTTCTCTTTTCTTTCCTCCTCCTTTCTAGTTTTTTTTCTTTTAAGGTATGATTGACATTGTTCATCTTTTCATGTACTTGTTGGCTAATTGTATGTCTTCTTTGAAGAAATGTCTATTAGATCCTTTGCTCAATTTTTAATTGGATTATTTGTCTTTATTATTGAATGGTAAGAACTCTTTATACATTTTAGCTCTCTTTACATTTTTTTAAAATGTATTTCAAGTCCTTTGTCAAATATATGATTTGCAAATATTTTTCCCATTCTGTGGTTGTCTTATCAGGTTCTTAATTGTGCGCTTTGAAGCATAAAGTTTTAAATTTTGGTGAAGACTGGTTTATCTTACTGTTGTTATTTTATTTTTTTGCTTTTGCTTTTGTTGTCTATCTAAGAATCTTTTACCAAATCCAGGATCATGAAGACCTGTGTTTTTTCTAAGAATTTCATAGTTTTGCTCTAATATTTATGCATGTGGTAAAGGTTATCTTAATTGACTGTCCTGTTGAAAAGACTGTGCTTTCCCCCATTGAATAGTCTTGGCATTCTTGTTGAAAACCAGTCAACCTTAAACATGTATAGGCTTATTTATGGGGTTTTAATTCTGTTCCATTAATCTATATGTCTGTCCATGTGCCAGTGCCATAGTGCCTCAGTTACTGTTGCTTTGGACATAGTTTTGAAATCAGAAAATGTGAATTCTCCTACTTTATTCTTTTTCAGGTTTGTTTTGGCTATTTTGGGTCCCTGCAATTCCATATAAATTTGACAAATTTGTCAATTTGTAGGAAGAACTCAGCTGGGGTTCTCATGGGGATTGCCATCTGTACATCAGTGTGAAGATATCACCATCTTTTAATGTTGTCTTCTAATCCCTGCACATGGGATATTTTTCCATTTATTTGGATTTTCTTTAATTCTTTCAACAATGCTATATGGTTTCCAGAGTTTGTTTATGTTAATACCTCACTTGCCTTTCTCAAGCAAGAAATGCTTTACTATATTTTCAGCAGTGTTTGTACTCCTTTGTGTTAGTTACAATGAAGATTTCATTTCTGCATTGGTTTTATTTTTTTCCTTCCATTTCTTTTCTGTTCTCTGCCTGCTGATATTTTGTCTCTGTTATCTTGTCTTCTTCAAGTTAGAATTACTTGTCTTTTCTGCCCCTGAGGCAGCTTTAATTTTGGTAAAGCTTATTGTCTTCCACTTCCTACCACCACTGTAAAAGGAATACAAACTCTCATAGTGGCATTATTTATAAAAGCCAGTATATGGAAACAGCTTAAGTGTCCATCAACAGATTAATAAATAAAGATGATGTGGTGTATATATACAGTGGAATACTACTCAGTCATAAAAAAGAATGAGATTTGGCTATTTGCAGCAACATGGATGGACTTGGTAGGCACTTTGCTAGGTGAAATAAGTCAGAGAAAGACAAATGCTGTATGATATTACTTAAATGTGGAATATAAAAAACATAACAATCTAGTGAATAGAGCAAAAAAAAAAGAAGCAAGCTCACAGATATAGAGAACAAGCTAGTAGTTACCTGTGGGGTAAAGGAGGGGGGAGGGGCAATATAGGGATAGGAGATTAAGAGGTACGAAATATTAGGTAGAAAATAAGCTGCAAGGATATATTATACAACCTATGGAATATAACAAATGTTTTATAATAACTAAATGAAATATCTTTAAAATTGTAGATCACTATATTGTACATCTGTAAAATATATAATACTGTATACCAGCTATACTTCAATTTTTAAAAAAGGAAAGGCTCATTAAAATTTTGAAAATATTAAAAACTTGAAACAAGAAGAAAATCATCTATAGTAATTCCATTTGATACTTGTGTCAGCATTTTGATATTTTGCTTTTTTAGTCCTTTATCAGTGAATTGTGTTATATTTAATATTGTGTAAATCATTACATACTACTAGTGGCAGGTTGGGATTCTCTTAAACCTGTTCTGTATTTAAATGTTTTCTCTGATTTTACCAAGTAGACTCTGTTTCTCCTCAATTTATCATACGAATAACTGTTTAGATTTTTTTCTAGCTGATGCACTATTTTCTTTTTTCTTCACAGCCAAGGTTTTGGAAGAATAGACTCAATTGTTTAATTTCTTTTTTTCCTCTTCAGTCTATTGCACTTCTGCCTCCATTGTTCTACTCAAGTCTTCTTGGCTAAGGTAATAACTTCTTAACTGCCAAATTCATTAGATATCTCTTAGTCTTCATCCTACCCAGTTTCTCCAGATTTTGATTTCAACTAGCCCCTTTGCTAAAGCCTGGGAATATATAACTAGACACAATCTGTATTCCTAAAGAGCTCTTAGTTACCCTTTTTATCGCTTGAATTTCTCATTAGTTTTTCTTTATCTGGTGCTTAATACTGATATCCAAGAGTATATCTGTTTGTTTCCCACCTCATTCTTATATTTTCCTCTGGGTGATGTCATTAATATCCTGACAACATAGGTCAGACCTCTTTTCCTGGCCTGTTTGCCAGTGGCTACTAGACAGTGCCTCTCCAGTGACTAATGAGTGCCTTAAATTCAGCTTGTCTGAAAACAATTTCATTATCTTTCCTGCCAAACCTGTTCTTGCTCCTGTGTCCCTTATTCTGACTAATTTAATGGCTACCTCATCAATTTAGTGAATGAAGCCAGAAATCTGAGAATCACATTAGATTCCTTTCTTTTGCTCACCCCTTGTACAGTTGGTCACAAAGTCTTGCCAATTTTTCCTCTTTACTCTAATTTTTCTGACCTTTTCCACGACTACAGCCTCAACACTTATGTCTTTCATTTTATATTTCAGCTATAGAACTATTTGCAGTTAGTTGCTTTAAGTTCTTAGAAGAAGCTAGGTTGGGAGGGTGAGATTTTTTTAAGTTGCAGTTTCCTGCAGTACCACACTGTGTCATGATTCTACACATAACCATTTCTTTCTTAGCCTGCCATTTCCTAAATCCCTCCTAAGACCCACCCAAGTGTACGCTACACAGCTTTTTTTCTGTCCTCTCTTTTCATACAAATAGATTACTTATACTGGGTAGTTACTGTGTGTCTGCCTCTGTTCAGGGTGTTTTACAAATATTAATTCATTTAATCCTCATAACTTTGTGAGGTAATTAGCTTTCTCATCCCCTTCTGTGATGAAGAACTGAGGCTTACAGAGAAGCTGCAGAACTTGCACGGAGTGCATATAGCTAATAAATGTCAGAGTTAGGATTCAGACCGTCTCTCAGACTTCAGAGTCCATGCTGTTGTGCCTCTTCTTTGTGCCATCACCTTCTTTTGTATATACAAAGGATCACAGTACTTATATTGAATTGCTTTGCAAGGATTTGTTTTCAAACTTATCTAACTATGGGCTTTTTTTTTTTTTTAATTGGAAGACAGTTGCTTTGCAATATTGTATTAGCTTCTGCCTTACAATGTGGATTAGCTGTCAGTATACATACATATATCTCCTCCCTCCTGAGCCTCCTTACCACCCCCTCCTCATCCCACCCCTCTACCTTGTCACAAAGCACCGGGGACTGAGCTCCCTATGTAACTATGGGCTTCTTAAACGGAAAAATAATGTCTTATTCTCCGTCACCTTCCACAGGACTAGAACACTGCCCCATTTATAGCTGACTTTTCATAAATATTTATTGAATGAATTAGTAATTGTCAATATCTATAGTTACTCAGGCAGAAGAGTTGAGTTTAGGTTATTTTACATTACATAAGGCTAAATAAAGTTTTTAACCTAGGTATTTAGCACATACAGTTTTTGCATGGCTTTTCCAAGTACAGTTTTATGTCTGATCTTATCAGTGGTTGTTGTATCCTTCTGTCTTTTCCTCATCCCACCTCTGTCTTTTCCTCAATTCCACCCCTTCCTGCCTTTTCAGACTTTTCAGAATATTTACATTTTTATCGCTTATCTGTCTTCAGACCCTTTCTTTTGATCAAGTCATCCCTTTAGCGTTTGAGCTTGCTCAAGTTTTATCTTTCTGGTCTTCTAGCCTCTCCGAAATAGCTCAGTTGGGAGAGCGTTAGACTGAAGATCTTTCTGGTCTTCACCTTTTCTTCAGAGCCAAGTTTGTGAAAATATTGACTAGAGTTGAGGTCTTCATTGCCACATCTCCTTCTCTTTTCTTTGAAGTAGCTCTTGTTAAAGTCACAGGTGACTTATGTGTTGTCCAATCAAGTGATGTTTTTCAGTTTCCACCTTACCTGATCTCTCTTCATTTTGAAACATCCTTTTTCCTCTGCTTCTCTGGCATCAGCTCTGGTTTTCTTTTTGTGTCTGGCTTCTCATACTAAGTCTTGTTTGTTGATCCTTCTTCTACCAGGCCTTTAAGGAATTGGAGTTCTCAAGTCTTGGTCCCATGCCTCTGCCCTTCTTTTTTCAAATTATTTTAGGTATTTTTTTTTTTTTTTCCGAATCCACGGTTTTCATTTTTCAGTTATACATGAAGAAGTCAGGCCACTTTGTAATTCTTCCTAAATCGCTCTTCAGAGCCAAATACTTGCTTTCTTCATGTCTCCACTTACATGGCATTTACCCCTCAAGTTCAGCATGTCTAAAATGGAATTTGTGACGTTTCTTTATTCTAAGCGGGGGAACTATTGGACAGTTTTAAGCAGGGTAGTATGGGATGTGATTTACATTTTTTTGTGTCTGTGTGATTTACATTTTTTAAAGCTTCCTGTAACTGCCAGGTGGAGAATGGATTGTGGGAAATGGTAAAAGTGAAGCATAAAGACTATTTAGAAAAATACTGCAATAGTCTCCTAAAAAGATGGTGGTGCCTTGGTGCAGAATATAGTGGTATAAGTTGTGAGAATAATTAAGTATGAGATATATTTTGAAAATAGTATGAACAGGATTTATTGTGAGATATGAAGGAAAGAGAAAAATCAGGATGACTCCAAAGTTTTTGTCTTAAGCAACTGGATGGATGATGGTGTCATTAAATGTGACGGAGCAGACTGAGACAAGAAGGATTGTGGAAGTCAGTCAAGAGTTCTCTTTTGGCTGTGTTAAGCTTGACATGCCTATTTGACATCTAAGTAGAGGATATAAGGTAGACAATCCCCATATATAAATCAAATCAAGGGAGAGGTAGAGGCTCAGGATATAAATTTTGGAATTATTAGCTTGCAGTTGGTACTTACAGTCACTGTGGAAAATTCTAAAAGAGATGGAAATACCAGACCACCTTACCTTTCTTCTGAGAAACCTGTACGCAGGTCAAGAAGCAACAGTTAGAACCGGACATGGAACAATGGGCTTGTTCAGAATTGGAACGTCAAGGCTGTATATTGTCACCCTGCTAATTTAACTTATTTGCAGAGTATATCATGCAAAATGCCAGGCTGGATGAAGCACAAGCTGGAATCAAGATTGCCAGGAGAAATATCAATAACCTCAGATATGCAAGTGATACTACTTCAGTGGCAGACAGTGAAGAGAAACTAAAGAGTCTCTTGATGAAGGTGAAACAGGAGAATAAAAAAGCTGGCTTAAAACTCAACATTCAAAAAATTAAGATCATGACATCTGGTCACATCACTTCATGGCAAATAGATGGGAAAACAATGGAAACAGTGACAGATTTTATTTACTTGGGCTCCAAAATCACTGGACAGTGACTGCAGCCTTGAAATTAAAGACGTTTGTTCCTTTGAAGAAAAGCTATGACAAACCTAGACAGTGCTAGAGACATCACTTTGCTAACAAAGATTTGTACACCCAAAGCGGTGGTTTTTCCAGTAATCATATACAGATGTGAGAGCTGGACCGTAAAGAAGGCTGAGCACTAAAGAATTAGCTTTCAAATTGTGGTGCTGGAGAAGACCCTTGAGAGTCCCTTGGACAGCAAGGAGATCAAACCAGTCATTCCTAAAGGAAATCAGTCCTGAATATCATTGGAAGGACTGATGCTGAAGCTCCAACACTTTGGCCTCGTGATGTGAAGAGCCGACTCGTTAGAAAAGACCCTGATGCTGGGAAAGATTGAAGGCAGGAGGAGAAGGGGGCAACAGAGGATGAGATGATTGGATGACATTACCTATTCAGTGGACATGAATTTGAGCAAACTCCGGGAGATAGTGAAGGATAGGGAAGCCTGGCATGCTGCAGTCCATGAGTCGCAGGGAGTCAGACATGAGTTAGCGACCAAACAACAACATGCGTTTTAAGGTTCAGTTTGTATATTGTCCTTGAGCTATTTTTAAGATTTTTTTTTTTTTAACAGTCTTTAGTGTTTTTGAACACCCAGGTCATTAGACTGTTACCAGTATCTATACTGGGCAAACTTGTAGAACACATAAAAAAGTTATGCTCACTTACATATGTAAATATGATTTCTTATTATTGAACTCAACCTTACCCGCCTGTCATTTTTTTTTAAATTATTTTTGTTTAAACTGAAAATCACTCTTTAAGCCTGATAAAATAGTATAGAAGGGAGACCAAATCTCTCTTCTCTTTAGATCACTAATTCTCCAGTTTCTCCCCAGAGGTATCACATCTGTTAGTTTTTAGTGTATCTTTCCAGAATTAAAATTTGCCTATGTATACATATAGGTATGGGGTTTCCCTGATAGCTCAGTTGATAAAGAATCTGCCTGCAATCAGGAGACCCTGGTTCCATTCCTGGGTCAGGAAGATCCGCTGGGCAAGGGGTAGGCTCCCCACTGTAGTATTCTTGGGCTTCCCTTGTAGCTCAGCTGTTAAAGAATCCGCCTGCAATGTGGGAGACCTAGGTTCGACCCCTGGGTTGGGAAGATCCCTGGAGAAGGGAAAGGCTACCCACTCCAGTATTCTGGCCTGGAGAATTCCGTGCAGTGTATAGTCCATGAGGTCGCAAAGAGTCAGACATAGCTGAGTGACTTTCACTTTCACTACACATATAGATATGTTATCTTTATTTTTGAACAAATTAGAGTAAATACATAAAGAATACATGGAGTATTCTTTCTGCACCTGTCTTTTTTTATTTTTACTAAAAATATATTGTTGGAATTGTTCTATATTAGCATATTTAGATTGATCTGATTCTTCTTCATGGCTGAAAGTATTGCATTGTATGGATGTATAGTAATTTACCAGCTACACAGTTTTTTAAAAAAAATGTTTATTGGAGTATAGTTGATTTTCGATGTTGTGTTAGTTTCAAAGTATACAGCAAAGTGCCAGCCACACAATTGATAGATATTTATATTTTTTCTGGTCTTTTACTCTTTAAAAAGATTGTGTAATGCATGGTGGTAAATATTGCTGACTTGCCTTCAGTATCTGTGTTTATTAAGTTTTCTTCAAGTTACAGAATTTCAAAACTCACATGATAGTTATCTCTTTACCTTACTCAACTTTCCCATCCAGCTAGTCTTTAAGCCCTTTTGTTTTATCTGCATATAGTAACTATTATTAGCTAAGAATTTTTATAAACATTTACTCATAACCTAATGAGGAGTAGGTACTGTTATTGTTCCCTTTTCATAGAGAAAGAAACTAAGGCCCAGAGGGTAACACCGTTTCTAAGGCCATATAATTCACAAGGGACAGAACCCTTATGATTTGGATACAGGCAATGTGGTTCCAATGTCCATGCTTTTAACTACTGTGCTGTCCTCATCTCTGTTGCCTGTCTTTCCCAGTAGTGCCATAATTCAGGCGTTCATTGCCTCAAATTTGACTTTATTAATACAGGTAAAGGCTTCCCCAGTGGCTCAGTGGTAAAGAATCTATCTGCCAAGCAGGAGACGCAGGTTCAGTCTATGTGTTGAGAAGATCTTCTGGAGAAGAAAATGGCAACCCACTCCAGTATTCTTGCCTGGGAAATATCATGGACAGAGGAGCCTGGTAGGCTACAGTCTCTGGGGTCACTAAAGAGTTGGACATGACTTAGCAACTAAGAAAACAAATAGACAAAACAAATACAGGTATTCCCCACTTTTCCAAGTTTACTTTACACCTCTTTTAAGAAAGTCCCGTGTTAGTGTCTCTTTTCACTAACTGAAAGAAATTGGAAGAGGATTGTCATTTTTATGATAAAGCAAAAAAATGGGTTCAACATTTGTTTTGCGGTGAGCTGGTACAGAGGCAGCACACACCCCAAGCAGCGTGAGTGGCCCTGCCAGGCTCCTTCCCTGGAAACTACACTCATTATCTCAGCATCAAGCCACCATAGCTTTGCACTGTGTCTGTGAGCATGTGGGCTTTATCAGGATTTATTTTGTACATCAGTTAGCACAAAGGTAATTAAGGTAATTGCTTCTTCACATACCACCATTTTGCTTAGGAAAGGTTTCATTGGGAACACGCTACTTTAGGATAACAGGGAAACCTGTAATGTTTTTGTCCCTCTCAGTCTTCCTTTCCTATTTCAGTCTATATACTGAAACAAGATTAATCTCCCCAAAGCATAACTATGATTATTGCTTCCCAGATCAAAATCCTTAGTAGCTTCCTGCTGCATTTAGAATTCAGCTCAGTCTCATGCTCTTCCTTTTTATATGTGCTATACTGTCAGTCAGTTTGCTCCAAGCTTTATCTAAGGTGTGATCATTGAGTTGTCTAAAGACTAGACAATGAAATTAGAAGTAATTAAGCAAAAAAAAAAAAAAAATGATGAAGTAAACAGTCATTGGAGTTGAATGGTGCTTTTTTAGAAAAGTTGTTTCCCTTTTTACTCAGTATCCCTTGCCATATGGTTTCATCAGCAAACTATCAACCCAGTTAATTTGAATCAGATGTGTAATTGATCAAACCAAAGCTTAGCTGCAAACATCTTGGTGTCACATAAAATAAATTCCTTCAAACACATGGAAGTACACAGACTTGATGCAGAAATGTGAATTTTCTAATGTGAATTGAAAAGGACAAAGGAGAAGCCCCAGCAAGACGGTAGGAGGGGTGAAACTGTGTTTAGAATCAAACCCCATACCCACCAGAGACTTTCAGAGGGCTCTAACAAAACCTGGTGCACACAGGAGACCCCACAGAGACTGAGCCAGACCTGCCTGTGAGTGTTTGAGTGTCTCCTATGGAGGTATGGGTCAACAGTGGCCTGCCACAGGGGCAGGGGCTCTGGGTGCAGCAGACCTGGGTGTGGCATAAGCCCTCTTGGATGAGGTTGCCGTTAACCCCACCATGGAGCCGCCAGAACTTGCAGAGGACTGGGGAAACAGACTCTTGGAGGGCACAGACAGAACCTTGTGTGCACCAGGACCCAGGAGAAAGGAGTAGTGACCCCACAAGAGACTGACCCAGACTTTCCTGTAAGTGTCCAGGAGTCTCCAGTGGAGACGTGGATCTCTGGTGGCCTGCTGCAGCGTTGGAGGCCTGCTGCAGGGTTGAGTGCGGCAGTGCATGCATGGGACCTTTTGAAGGAGGTCACCATTATCTTCATTATCTCCACCATAGTTTGGTCTCAGGTCAAACAACATTTAGGGAACACAGCCCTGCCCATCAACAGAAAATTGGATTAAACATTTACTGAGAATGGACCCACCCATCAGAACAAGACCCACTTTCCCCCACAATCAGTCTCTTCTAACAGGAAGCTTCCATAAGCTTCTTATCCTTATCTATCAGAGGGCAGACAGAATGAAAACCACAATCACAGAAAACTAATCGAACTGTTCACATGGACCACGGCCTTGTCTAACTCAGTGAAACAATGAGCCATGCTGTGTAGGGCCACCCAAGACAGACGGGTCATGGTGGAGAGTTCTGACAAAATGTGGTCCACTGAAGAAGGGAATGGCAAACCACTTCAGTATTCTTGCCTTGAGAACCCCATAAACAGTATGAAAAGGCAAAAAATATGACACTGAAAGATAAACTCCCCAGGTTGGTAGGTGCCCAATATGCTACTGGAGAAAAATGGAGAAATAACTCCAGAAAGAATGAAGAGACGGAGCTAAAGCAAAAACAACGCCCAGTTGTGGACATGACTGGTGATGGAAGTAAAGTCTGACGCTGGAAAGAACAATATTGCATACAAACCTGGAATCAGGGTAAATTGGAAGTGGTCAAACAGGAGATGGCAAGAGTAAACATCGACATTTTAGGAATCAGTGAACTAAAATGGACTGGAATGGATGAATTTAACTCAGATGACCTTTATATCTACTATTGTGGGCAAGAATCCCTTAGAAGAAATGGAATAGCCCTCATAGTCAACAGAAGTCCAAAATGCAGTACTTGGGTGCAGTCTCAAAAATGACAGTGTGATCTCTGTTCATTTCCAAGGCAAACCATTCAATATCACAGTAATCCAAGTCTGTGCCCCAACCAGTAATGCTGAAGAAGCTGAAGTTGAACGGTTCTATGAAGACCTACAAGACCTTCTAGAACTAACACCCAAAAAAGATGTCATTTTCATCATAGGGGAATGGAATGCAAAAGTAGGAAGTCAAGAGATACTGGGAATAACAGGCAAATTTGGCCTTGTAATACAAAATGAAGCAGGGCGAAGGCTAACGGAGTTTTGCCAAGAGAATGCACTGGTCCTAGCAGACACCCTCTTCCAACAACACAAGAAAAGACTCTACACATGGACATCACCAGATGGTCAATACCGAAATCAGATTATGTTGTTTGCAGCCAAAGATGGAGAAGCTCTATACAGTCAGCAAAAACAAGACTGGGACCTGACTGTGGCTCAGATCATGAACGCCTTATTGCCAAATTCAGACTTAAATTGAAGAAAGTAGGGAAAACCATTAGACCATCCAGGTATGACCTAAATCAGATCCCTTATGATTATACAGTGCAAGTGACAAATAGACTCAAGAGATTAGAGCTGATAGACAGAGTGCCTGAAGAACTATGGACGGAGGTTAATGACATTGTACAGGAGGCAGTGACCAAGACCATCCCCAAGAGAAAGAAATGCAAAAAGGCAAAATGGTTGTCTGAGGAGGTCTTACAAATAGCTGTGAAAAGAAGAGAAGCTAAAGGCAAAGGAGAAAAGGAAAGATATACCAGAGTTCCAAAGAATAGCAAGGAGAGATAAGAAAGCCTTCCTCAGGGATCAATGCAAAGAAATAGAGGAAAACAATAGAATGGGAAAGACTAGAGATCTCTTCAAGAAAATTAGAGATACCAAGGGAACATTTCATGCAGAGATGGGCACAATAAAGGACAGGAATGGTATGGACCTCACAGAAGTAGAAGATATTAAGAAGAGGTGGCAAGAATACACAGAAGAACTATACAAAAAAGATCTTCATGACCCAGATAACCACGATGGTGTGATCACCCACCTAGAGCCAGACATCCTAGAATGTGAAGTCAAGTGGGCCTTAGGAAGCATCACTACGAACAAAGCTAGTGGAGGTGATGGAATTCCAGTTGAGCTATTTCAAATCCTAAAAGAGGATGCTGTGAGAGTGCTGCACTCAATATGCCAGCAAATTTGGAAAACTCAGCAGTGGCCATAGGACTGGAAAAGATCAGTTTTCATTCCAATCCCAAAGAAAGGTAAATGCCAAAGAATGTTCAAACTACGTACAGCTGCACTCATCTCCCATGCTAGAAAAGTAATGCCCAAATTCTCCAAGCCAGGCTTCAACAGTATGTAAACCATGAACTTGCAGATGTTCAAGCTGGATTTAGAAAAGGCAGGGACACCAGAGATCAAATTGCTAACATCCATTGGATCATCGAAAAACCAAGAGGATTCCAGAAAAACACTACTTCTGCTTTATTGACTACTTCCAAAGCCTTTGACTGTGTGGATCACAACAAACTGTGGAAAATTCTTCAAGAGATGGGAATAACCAGACCACCTGACTTGCCTCCTGAGAAATCTGTATGCAGATCAAGAAGCAACAGTTAGAACTGGACATGGAACAACAGACTGGTTCCAAATCGGGAAAGGAGTACGTCAAGGCTGTATATTGTCACCCTGCTTATTTAACTTATATGCAGAATACATCATGCGAAATACCGGGCTGGATGAAGCACAAGCTGGAATCAAGATTGCTGGGAGAATTATCAATAACCTCAGATATGCAGATGACACCACCCTTATGGCAGAAAGGGAAGAAGAACTAAAGAGCCTCTAATTCAAGTGAAAGAGAAGAGTGAAAAAGCTGGCTTAAAACTCAGCATTCAGAAAATGAAGATCATGGCATCCGGTCCCATCACTTCATAGCAAATAGTTGGGGAAATAATGGAAACAGTGACAGACTTACTTTTTTGGGCTCCAAAATCACTGCAGATTGTGAATGCAGCCATGAAATTAAAAGACACTTGCTCCTTGGAAGAACAGCTATGACCAACCTAGACAGCATATTAAAAAGCAGAGACATTACTTTGCTGTCTGTCTAGTCAGAGCTCTGGTTTTTTCCAGTAGTCATGTATGGATGTGAGAGTTGGACTATAAAGAAAGTTAAGCACTGATGAATTGATGCTTTTGAATTGTGTTGGAGAAGACTCTTGAGAGTCCCTTGAACTGCAAGGAGATCAAACCAGTCCATCCTAAAGGATATCAGTCCTGAATATTCATTGGAAGGACTGATGCTGAAGCTGAAACTCCAATACTTTGGCCACCTAATGCGAAGAACTAACTCTTTGGAGAAGACCCTGATGCTGGGGAAGACTGAAGGCAGGAGGAGAAGGGGATGACAGAGAATGAGATGGTTGGATGACATCACCAACTAACTCAGTGGACGTGAGTTTGAGCAAGCTCCAAGAATTGGTGATGGACAGGAAGCCTGGTGTGCTGCAGTCCATGGGGTCGCAAAGAGTTGGATACGACTGAGTGACTGAACTGAACTGAATGTGAATTGGGTACCTTAGAAAGAGGTAATGTCTTTAGCTTTAAATACTATGCATATACAAAGGAAAACAGTGAGGAAAGCATTCAGGGAGAAAAATAACTTCTCAAAGCTGTAACAAAATCTTTTCTATTCAGTTTTGATTTTAAGTCCAAAATTTATCTGTGCATTTTTAGAAAGAATACTTCAGCGCAAGTGTTCTTGTGAAGTGTTACTTTTTGTAATTTTTGTTTCTAAGTAAAGAATAGCTATTTCTGAATATAATGCTTCATGCAAATATTTTACTAGAAATCATGTGTACTTTGGCCATATTCATATCTGGCATTTTGTTTAGTTTTGCATTTAAGATATTGGCTCTCTGCTTATTACCTAACAGGATTATTATCAGTTTTTCAGGATAGTTTCTAAATATCAAATTTTAAGAGTTTTTTTTAAAAAAATCCAATATTAAAAATTAATTATTTAATGAATATTTTGTTGCTTTTGCCCAGATTTAGTCCACCACAAGCTCTCATTGCCATTGGTTGAGTCTAAATCTTTTCTTGGAAGACACTGCATTTACCAATAGAAAATGGTGACTTGAGAGAAAGCAAAGTTAATTCGTATAAAACAGTTGTGTCTTCACTTTCAAAACTCATCACTTTTCTAGTTTTAATCAAGGAACAATGAATAGCAAAAATATAAATGGCATTTCTGGATACAATTGTTTGACTGTTGGAATTTCTGGATTTCCTTCTCCTTAGGAGTTCCTCAGTTTCACTTGCAGAAATAGCATGGACTCTGTGTCTCTAAGGAGCTACCCATCTTCAGTGTTCCTTAAAGGAGGGAGGTTGCAAAATTTTAGATCAGCAGGCTTTGTCAAAATGTATTGATTTAAAAATCAGTTTTTCATATTTAGTCTCCTTACATCTATACTCATAGAGTACATAGTCTTTTTTTTTTTTTCTCTCTCTCTCAGGGATGTTTTTGGGGAAAGAAGTTATTCTCTGGAAATTCAAGTTACAGAGTACAAGAAATCCAGGAGCAAGTAAAGACCAAACAGTGTAGTCTAGCTCTTGGGTGAATTATTACTGTAAATTTTCATTTCAGTATAATTAGGATTCAGATATGTAGTTGTTAGCAAAGAAACTGATCACATTATTTTTTAGGGTTGTAGAAAAATATTTGCTATGCTTAATACAGATTCTTTTGCTATAGTTTACATTTCTAGACAGGCACACATCAACACGACATTGTAAATCAACTATACTTCAATAGAAAAAAAAGTCACATTGACACAGATAACTTATTTTTTTAATAGACTTATAAATTTATTAATTTATTTTTCATTTATTTTTATTAGTTGGAGGCTAATTACTTTACAGTATTGTAGTGGTTTTTGCCATACATTGACATGAATCATTGATTCATGGATTTACATGTGTTCCCCATCCTGATCGCCCCTCCCACCTCCCTCCCCATCCCATCCCTCTGGGTCTTCCCAGTGCACCAGCCCTGAGCACTTGTCCCATGCATCCAACCTGGACTGGCGATCTGTTTCACACTTGATAATATACACGTTTCAGTGCTGTTCTCTCAGATCATCCCACCCTCGCCTTCTCCCATAGAGTCCAAAAGTCTGTTCTATACATCTGTGACACAGATAACTTAGAGCACAAATGCAGACTCTTTTTTAAATCTTAAACATAGAAAACAACCTATAAGGAGTAAAAAAAAGTTTTAAAATTACTTTTAATTTTTCCCTTTTCCCCTCCTCTAAAACTTCTTAGAATCATAAAATATTAAAATTGAAAAAGACCTTGGAAGTCATCTTGCTTTATCTTTTACCCAGTGTGGAAATCCTTTCCACAATAGCTCTAATTTTTTTTTTAATCTCTATTTAAAGGGATCTGCTTATTTTGATCTCTTCATTTATTGGGTTGCCTATTTGCAGAGCGAGCTGTCACATTATTTGTTGTCTCTAATTGTTACAAAGATTTGCCTTAAATTCAGCTGCAACTTTGAGTTTCTCCCAGTTGTGTTTTCTGGTAGAATACTACCCTTTGAAGACAGTTATAATATTCTGGGTCTAAAGTCTTTTCAGTTGTATCTTCTGGTAGAATATGGAGTAAATCCATTCCTTCTTCATTTAACTACCCTTTGAAAACAATTTTAACTTTCTGGGTCTAAATTCTTTTTAATTTTTTAACTTGGGGTCTGTAAATTCACGAGTCTGTGGATAGTCTTCAGAGGATTATATCATACGTAAAATTGTGAACATATATGTGCATTTTTCTGGGAAGAGAGCCATAATTTTTATTAGTCTCAGTGGAACCCAATTCCCTGCCAGAGTTAATGTACCAGACCTACTGGAATGGACCTGGTAATCTGCTTTTTGTTTTTATATTTTTTAATAAGCTTGCAATGAGCCATCTAGTCCAGCATCTCAGGAACCATTGCACTGGGTAAGTTCTAAGATTAAAGCCTTTCTGATTCTCTTGAAAATGGTAGAATTTTTAGAACTTTGGAGACTGTCTAGTATACATATAGTTTGTGATGTGCTTATAGTTATATCCTTCCTGTCAAAAGATTAAACTGGTCCAAAAGGGTGGGGTTTTTATTTAAAACTTTATTTCAAAGTCTTGGCAGCCTGTGATGATGTTATTTTAAATTAGAAGTGTTCCTAGAATTTTTGTTTGTTAGATCCAGATACAGTATTTCAATCTAACACAAGTTTATGAATTACAGTACTTTTTGATTAATTTTTAATCTGTAAAAATTTTAGCCTCTTTCATTTTTACTATTTCTAAGGAAGGATAGTATCATTTATGAACATTGGTTTCACGGCTACCTTTTGGAACAGTTTAGTTACAGCTCCTCCTTGCTCCCTCCCTCCTCCGAAGACAAAACTACTCACCCAACAAGCCCACTTTTTTTTCCAGTAAAGTAGTACTTGAATAACTGATAATATAAACTGAAATGACAAAAGAATAGCTTAAGATTTGAAGATGTCTCTCAGTGTGCTGTGATTACTTTATTTTTATAGAATAAAAGAAATCTATGACAGGCCTACCTTTTGATACACGTGTTAGAGGAGTAATGTCAGGGGAGCAAAGAGACTAAAGTGAAAGAAAACAGAAATGAAGCAAGCAAGGGAAATGAGTATGTTTTAATGACCAGTGGAAATGGCGGCAACAAAAAGGCGAGAACCAGTGATTTTCGTTCATTTACCACTTATTTATAGAGTTGGCTTATAAGCAGATATATGTGAAAATGGAATATTTAAAATAAATAAGGAGTGTGTTAAAAAACAGAAGATATAACATCTGATGTCTGGGGGGGCAAATAGCTGCTTTTGCCTCAATATTGTTAGTTCCGTAAAGATACATTTCCTTTGCATGTATTTGGGAAGTGCAGTAGAAACCAGTAAGTAGTCAACAGCTGCTCACACTCTACTTGAAAGCCCCTAAAAGAATCAGAGTGATCTTCAAGTTGCCAGCACAGTTGTTCCTCACAATTTTTGACTCCTAAAAACCTAAGGGATGGGAAGTATTTAACAGTTATTCCAGTAGTTAGGAATGACTTACTGTGGTTTTATTCTTAATAATTAAGTGGCAGTATAATGATACAGTTAGCTTTCTCTGTCCACGAGTTCCACATCCATGGATTCAGCCAACCTCAGATCAAAAATATTTGGGGAAAATAGAAAGTTCCAAATAGCAAACACTGAATCTGCTGCACTCCAGCAACTATTTACAGATAATTTACATTGTATTTACAACTACTGACATAGTATTTACATTGTATTAGGTAATGTATTTACAATGTATTAGGTATCAATCTAGAGAGGATTTGAAGTATGCAGGAAGATGTATGAGTAGGTTGTATGCCTACGTAAGCCTTAACCATTTTATAGAATAAAGGAGTTGAACATCCTTGGATTTTGGTATTTGCAGAGGGTCCTGGAACCAATCCCCAGTTGATATTGAGGGATGACTGTATAATGGAGAATCTTGGGAGAGGAGAGCAACTTCTTTAGTGAGTTGGGAGAGTGTACTTTTGGTTGAGAATTACTCCCTCAATATTCATTCATTCATTTAACAAGTATTTATTCAAGTGCCTCTATTATACATACTTTTTTCAGGTGCTAAATTGAATTCCGGTTATGAGCATTATTGACTGCATGGGTTTGAATCCTGGAGTTTTTACTTACTTATTTAGCTAAATGACCTTGGGCAAATTACTTAATCTCTCTGTGTCTTAATTTCCTCATCTGTAAATTTGGGATCATAATTTTTATCTATCTCTGAGTTGTGGTAAGGATTAAATGAGTTCTTGGAAGAGTATTTTTATTAAGGAATACAGTTGTTTTCACACACACACATACAAACATATATACATATACATAATGCGTGACTAAACCAGAACACAGTACAGTATAGCACTGTAACTCATATTTTGGTTTGTATTAATTTATACACTGCTTTGTTTCAAAAAAGATTTGAGGCAGAACCAAAGCCTCCTAAGGAATACTCTGTACCCAGGCAGCACAGCAGAACTGATACAGGTTCAGATCTTATTTTGAAAGGCAAAGGCAGACGTTTAAAAATGAATGTATATACATGCTGGCAATAGAGTGTATGCTCAGTAAATGTAATTTCTCTTATGTTTAAAAGGAAGTAATTTACTTAACAAGTTGGTCACTGTCGGCCCAAAGTGTGCCATGGCACAGGTAGACATAGTTCTGTGAGTGCATTAGGGGTAGAGTGCAGGCTGAATTTTAGCTCCCATTTAGCCACTTGGCATGGAGTTCTCAGGCAGTAAGCAGTCTGCACAAGCGTGCAGTGATTCTGAATACAGTATTAATTTGCTTCTCATTTGAAATTCGTTATAAATATTGAATTACATAAAGTAGTAGGACCATATCATCTAAACTAGAATTCTTAGATTGAGTTCTCTGTCAATAGTTCTGATTGTTAAAATATTCATTCTTGTTTCTGATAAGTCATTTTGAATGCAGTCTGCTCCATATCAACATAGTTGGGTTTTTCTTCTTCATTCTGGTTTTTATTTTATTTTTCATACTTTTTACCTTGAGATATTGTAAATTTACATGCAGTTGTAAGGAATAATTCAGAGAGATCCATATACCCTTCATCCAGTTTCCCAGATGATAATATCTTGTTGCTATCCCATAGTAACACAACCTGGAAATTGACATTGATACTATCAACTTACTTTACTCAGATTTCATTAGTTTTATATGCACTAATTCATGTGTGTGTCTATGCATGTGTTTTGAGTGCTGTGTAATTTTGTCACGTGTAGATTTTCATGGCCACCTAGTCAAGATACGACACAGATCCATTTACAAGGACCCCTCATGTATAGGCACAGCCACCTCCCCCAGCAAACCTCTGGTACCCACTAGTCTCTCTTCCATCTCTGTATAGTTTCATCATTTCAGTTACCTTATATAAGTGGAATCATGTAACCTTTTTTTTCTTTTCCATGTAAGCCTTTGACACTGGCTTTTTTTTTTTTTTTTAATTAATTAATTAATTTATTTTTTCAGTGGGTTTTGTCATACATTGACATGAATCAGCAATAGATTTACACGTATTCCCCATCCCGATCCCCCCTCCCACCTCCCTTTCCACCCGATTCCTCTGGGTCTTCCCAGTGCACCAGGCTCGAGCACTTGTCTCATGCATCCCGCCTGGGCTGGTGACCTGTTTCACCATAGATAATATACATGCTGTTCTTTCGCAACATCCCACCCTCACCTTCTCCCACAGAGTTCAAAAGTCTGTTCTGTACTTCTGGACACTGGCTTTTTTTATTCAGCATAATTCCCTTGAGAGCCATCCAAGTTGTCGCCCCCATCAATAGTTAGTTTATTGGTACTGAATAGTCTGCCATGGTACAGATAGAACTGCACTTTGTCTCCCCATTCTGATTGATTGGAAAGTTGTTCAGGCTTTGGCTCTTGCGAATGAACTTTCTGTGAACATTTGTGGACAGGTTTTTGTGTAAGCTTAAGTTATTTTTTTCCTCCCAGTTTCTCGGTGTTGAATTTTACCAAATGCTTTTTCTCCATTTATTAAGATGATTATATAGTTTTTCCTCTTTATTCTGTGTTTGTGGTGAATTATACTGATTTTTGAATTTTTTATCAGTCTCACATTTTGGGGACAAATTTCACTTAGTCATGATGTGTTATCCTTTTTATGTAATTTTGATTTGATAATATTTTGTTTAGAATTTTTGTGCCTGTGTTTCAAAGGATGTTGACCTGTAATGATTTTTAATACCTTTATCAGACTTTGATATGTGGGTTCTACTAGTCTCGTAAATGAGATTCTCTGTACTTGTGTCTGCCTTAAATGTTTGGAGTGAAGCCATATTACCCTTCTCCCAACCCTTCTTTTTACCCTTACAATTATTTCTGTCAGTATCACCTGAGAGTACACTTTTGAATGTTAGTAAGCTTTTGTTTTACTAAAACACTTATTTAGGAAGTCAGCAATTCTCTGCTTACTCTTTTCTTTTACTTTGATGATGATTATTGAATTTTTTAGAAAATTCTAGATATATATCTTTGAGTAATTCTTTCACCAGAACTCTTGAGAGAAGCAAAAATTTTGTGTCTTTGTGCACTCAAAAATGTCTTGGGAGGGACTTCCCTGGTGGTCCAGTGGTTAAACCTCCATGTTTCCTCTGCATGTGTCATGCGTTTGACCCCTGGTTGGGGAACTAAGATCCCACGAGCCATGCAGTGCAGCCAAAAAATAATAATAAAAAAATTTTAAGAATGTCTTAATTTCACTCTCACAACTGACTGAGAGTTTGAGTTGATACAGAATTCTAGTTTAAAAGTATATTTAGTTGTCCCAGGACCATTCGTTGAAAAGATTATGCTTTTCTCATTGAGTAATCTTGTCACCTTTGTTAAAAGTCAATTGACCAGAGGTGTATGGATGTACTTGTAGACTCTTCAGTTCTGTCCCATTAATACACATGTCTATCCTTATGCCAGTACTACAGTTTTGAATACTATGTCTTTGCAGTAAGCTTTGACTCCAGGAAGTATAAGTCTTCCAGTTCAGTTCTTTTTCAAGATTGTTTTGGTTTTCTGAGTTCCTTGTGTTTCATATGAAGTTTCATATTAGCTTGTCTGTTTCTGCAAAAGAAGCAGGTGGAATTTTTATAATAATTGCTCAATTCCCTTTTATATCTTAACTTATTAAAATGCTTCCCACCTCTTTTTCTTTCTATACTGTATTCAGGTGAATTTCTTTGGCTCCATCTTTTAAACTAGTAATTTAATTTGTTCTTTTTTCCCATCCTTAGTTAGTTAAATGATCAAAGTTTAATTTCTAAAGTTCCAGTTTATTTCTTCTTAAATGTATTACTGTCTGGTATATCTCAGGATAGCAATTGTACCTAATCTAAGGTCTTACTCTATTTAATTTGTTAGCTCTCTTTCTTTGGGTGTGAGTTCTTTTTGTCACATTAATAACTTTTTCATGTTTGGGTCTTGGTTTTGTGCTCACTCATCTTTATTTGAGAGTCCTTGTTAGCCTTCCTGTGAATATTACATCTGTTTACTGCAGCAAGTCTTCACTGACTGTGGGTAGAGATGGAAAATACAGTGAGGTAGAATGTACCAATTGCCAGTCTTATCTAGTGTCTGTCCCCTCTTTTTCCTGGGATTTAATATCCACCCAGAGCTCTGTCCTGTCTTTTTGATCTAAGTGTTTATATATTCATTGTTCCTACCTGGGGAGTGACACCTTTCTAGTTTGATGCCATTGTTTTTATCTGGAAGCAACCACTCCTAACCAGTTATGCTGAAATTCTGTAAATTATTTCTGTTCTTTCTGCTTTCACCTCTGGGCTTATTTAGTTATCTCTGAGGGCTGTTCAGGTCACTTGCAATAGCCTTCTACTCTGGGTGTGTAGGACTGTGGTAAACCTCCTTTAAGCTGATTCTATCAGCTTTTCATTTTTCAGTGATTGACTAAGACCTTTTCTTGCTCTTTTTTTATTATATATTTTTAAAAATGGCTTTTGTGTTATTTGTGAGGTTTTGGGGAGAGGGGAGTTGCTTGCAGTGTGCTCAGCCTACCATCTTGATTATTGAGGACTACATCATATTTATAGTGAAATAAATAAACAGGAAAAACTTAAAAGCTAGCCAAAAGTAAAATCTTGATGAAATGATTGGAAAATTATGGTTTTTGTTTTGAAGAGTAGAAGCAATCACAAATGAAGATTGACACTCAAATATATAAAAATTAAAGTTTCAATGAACAAAACTTCAGGAACATGTTTACTTGAAATTGGAAAGATATATTTGGTATGTTGCTGGTTTCTCTTTTTATCTGCTCTTTGGCTAAAGGAAGAAAACAAGGGTTCTGAAGTTAATGCCTACTTCACCCGAATAACCCTCTGTAGAGTCAACATTAGCCTATGCCTTTGACGGACTTATGTTGGTTGCTGACAGAGAAGCAGGCCAAAGATGTATGACAAAGCTCTGAAAAAACATCAAAAAGAATTTTTGATTACAACTTTGGTTCAGTAATTTTCAGTGTTACTTCCTCACTGTTAGCTAAATTTGTTTTATATTTTTCCATTATAAAATAATGTATGTGTTAGAATTTTGGGATAATATAAAAGGAGTGATAATCCTCAACCTGAATCATAACCACTGTTAACACTTTGATGTTTCTTTATAGTATTTTCTTATCATAGCTTCAAAAAAATTAGTAATATGGTATTGTTTTTCTTTCAGTCCAAAAGTAATACCTACTCAGTGAGAAAGCTTGGAAATTAGAGACAGCACTAAGAAAAGAAAACAAAATTGCTCTTAATAACTGCCCAAAGATAACCACAATTAAAATCTGATGTCTATCCTGCCTGAAATTTTCATGACTATATATACTTTTTTCTTTGTTGATATGGTATGATACGCTACTGCTATTTTGTACCTGTACCTTTCATTTGCAATATATTGTGAATGTGAATATTAGCAAGTACTCTCTTATGTACTTTTAGTGGTGTGTAGAATGTGAATATATTTAAGTATGTTTACTTAGCATACTTACTTAACCATCTTTGTATGGTTGGACTCTGAAAGTGTTTCAGATTTTTTACCATTATAAATAATACCATAGTACCTTTGTCCATACATCTTTCCATGCATGCATGATTGTTTCTTTAGGAATAAATTCCTAGAAGTGGAATAGCTGGGTCAAAGGGTATGTACATTTCAATGCTTTTGATACATAAAGATGTCAAATTTTAAGCTAATCACTTGTTATATTTTGTCTTGTATTGCTATCTAATTGTTTTATGTGTTTGTCTTGTCTCCCTAATTAGAATATAAGCTCCTTGAGGGCAAGGGGAGTTTCTTATGCATCTTATGTATCCTTTGATAGTGTGGTTTACAGTGTTGGACTTATGAGTGATCGACAAGTATTGTATTGATTTAAAGCTGTGGTTCTCCAATCTTTGGATGCCATAAACCTATAAATTAAAAAACATGTATCTATTTGGGGATACACACAGGCTTGCAGAATTTCTATTTTTCCAAGAAAGAATATTAAAAAACAAAATCAGCTACCATTTTCTATCACCTTCATCTCACAAAAGAATATTTAATAACAAAAGTTTCTAATTTCTGAAAAAGGGATAGACTTTTAAATGGAACATTTTAGTATTTAAAAAACTTACTGCCTTGTCCATATTTTTATTATTTTGTGTTGTACTGGTAAATCTGTACCTTAGCCCAGCAGTGGCCTATAGGCCAACATTTGGGAACTACTGATTTAAAAGACTTAGAGGATTAACAGATAAACTCTTTGCAAAATAAATAATTCTTCCCTTTGCCCACACGTCTGTCTCCTCCACAATATTAAGTATACGTGTACAGGTAATGCCATTTCATTACACAGAATTTGTGTTATCTGTACGTACATGTGCTACATCTAAGATATTTCCATTTGTCAAAATAAAAAGCTATATGCTTTCTAAGGAATTTGAGACAGGTTAAGTGTGATGTAGTAGAAAGAAGGCATGTATTATGAGTCAGACTGCCCAGACTTGACTCCTGGCTTTGGCATTAAGTCACTTAATTTTTTTTTTAGCTTCCTTACTTATAAATTAAGATGATAATATCTTCCTTGAAGTGTTTTTATTGCCCCTGTTATAGCAGTTACCTCACTGAAGTGTAATTATTTGTTTAGGCATCTGCTTTCCTCAGAAGACCATGAGTTCTTGGGGCTAGGAGTCATATCCTCCTCTGGCTACTGTGGAGCCTAGCCTGGGGCTCACAGCAGAGCAGGTGCTTAATGAAATGACTGTTCAATCCATACAGGCTTATTGTGAGGATCAAATGAGGTAACATGTATAGAAGCTCTTTGTAAACTCTAAATTCAATACCAATGTTAATTGTTTTTATTGCCTATAAGAGCTGTCTTTGGGAGCTATCAAAACTTTGAGAAGAGACAAAATTATCCCATTAACACTTTGCATTTTTCTTCTATATTATAAGAAAATGAGTTTTAATTGGGATTAATGTGCAGTTAATTTGCTTCCTGTGAAGGCAGAAAAATTCCCTTATTTTTCTCCCCCCACAGTGGAATTGTCAAATGTTAAATGTTTGTTTTATTTGTTTGCTATCATAAAATTTTAATTTAGTGAGATCAGCTTATTTCATATTTAAAGGATGGTGCCCATTGCTTTATCCTGTTAACCATAAAACTGATAAAAGAATTACCAAACCCAGAAGAGAACAGGAGCCTACATTATATCAAATTAGTTTTAGTAAGAGCTCGCTTTTTAACATTCACTCATTTTTAAAAATGTCATCGTTTCTGATCTGTTTATAAAGCTCCTGGTCAATTTTTGCCACAAGATGGCATTGGTGATTATTGAATGCATGTTCTGTTGAACCAGAATTTTGAAAAATGGTGCACATAATTGTTCATATTGTTTTGGGGATGAATTGAAAACCTTCATCACTGCTTATATATTAATTTGATTTTGCTTTGACTTCCAAAACAGGGTTAAATGCTACTTTACATCATTTCTTTCTGTATTCAAGTATTGTTTTGTTTCCTGTTTTTCTGTCTATAACTACAGTTGCTATGTATTATTTGCCATGTGTTGTATGTGTCTGACTTATTGCTGATAATTGTGGTAACAGGTAAGAAGAAAATACGATGGGACCCAGTTAGGAGGCGCTTCATTCAGTCCTGTCCCATCATAAGGATCCCTAACAGGTTTTTGAGAGGTGGGTGATAACTAGCAAGAGATCTGTGCTTCGTATGGGTTAAAGGGAGCTTTGAATTTTCTAAACTCAAAACTCTGGTTGTTAAAAATTGTCTGAACAGCTAAAATTGGATTAAGGAAAGTCTATAATTTTAATTTTAAACCTGTATTTCGTATTGAGCAGTGTTGGAACTGTAATTATAAGTTTCAGGAAGTTAGAATCACTTCATATGTATTAGATGGTAGAAATAAATCATCTCACTGATATCAGTATTATTCCCCTGTAAATATATTAAAAAGAACTTTGAATAATTTATAAAATAAGGGTATGGGAAATGCTTTTCTAAATATGATTTTAAGGAAGAAATAAAATTTATATGACTATAAATTTGTATGTTAGAAACCATTAATAAAAAAATAAAGGGGCAAATATTTATAACAAATGGTTAGTATCATGAATATATAAAGAGCTCTTACAAATCAAAAGTTTAAAAACAAATACCCATTGGAAAAATAGGCAAAAGAACATGAATAATCAATTAATAAAAAAATAATAAGCTCAATAAATGTGAACAGATGTTTATTTTCACTATTGTTATAAACATAACTGAAATAATAAGATTTTTTTGCCTATTAGATCAGCAAAGACTAAAAATAAGAGTACTCAGTGTTGCAATGGTATGGGGAAATCCAAGCTCATATACTGAAGGAAGTATAAATTTAACACCGCCTTTCTGGATTTAATTTGGCAGTATGTATCAAAAGCCTTAAAAATGTTCACATCCTTTGACCTAGTAATCTTAGTTTTAGGTTTCATTCTTTCTGTTTTTTTTTTTTTTTTTTCAATAAAACATACTCCTACTGAAAAAAAGAAAATCTCAGAAAAGGGTTGAAAATTCTGGTTCACACTCTTGTTCTAGATATAACAAATTGTCAGACAAGCATTCTTAATATTATAATTTAGACCTTATTTAAAAGCCAGTTTATCTAATTTTGACTGAAGAGATTATTAAAAAAAAAAAGTCTAGAAAAAAGTCCTGCAGCAGCTAAAGACGTTTCTGTATCTCGTGCCTAATCTATTTTTAGCAGCCCCTCCAGATCATGAACAAATAAAAGCTAAATAGGTCAAGATAAGATACAGAGGGTGCTATGCTACCTTTTTTAAGAATTTGCTTTTTCTTTTATTTTTTGGCTGCACCGCATGGCTTGTGGGGTTTTAGTTCCCCAACTAGGGATTGAACCTGGGCCATGGAAGTGGAGGCACCTAGTCATAACCACTGGACCACCAGGGAATTCCTGCTATGCTACCTTCTAGCAAAAATAATTTTATTAATAGAAACTAAGAGGTAATTTTAGTGTTATGTGACAAAAAGAAAAAAAAAAAAAAAAACCATTGTGAACACGTGGCCAGGCAGTACATCTAATTCTATAACATAATTTTTCTTTTTCCTATTTAAAAGATTAAAATGCTTATTGATTTATAATGAGAAAGCTAACTTGGGCTGACTAAACTTAAGTATAGTTAAGCAATTGTGTAATTAGGATATAAAATTCAATATGATATCAATTTTGTACAATTATAAACATAAAAAAAACAAAGGAAATAGTGAAATAACATTTTGTCTGGTTGGTGGGATTTTATTTTCTTTTGTATATTCTGTTTTCCAATGTTTTAATCATGGAAAAAAGAGATTAGTACAGGTAAGTTTCATACCTTTCATTCTTTTTGTCAGCCCTAAATTGCCTCAAAAAATGGCTGAGGAAGAAGGACTTTGACTGTGCTGAGAAGAGTGAGGTGGGGCTAAACTCAGCGTTAGCAACATCAAGACCCCCAGTGACCACCCCTAACTCAGTGGCCTTGTCTTAGTTCTCACCTTTGACCTGTTTGTAGTGTTTGATCTGCTGACCACCTGCACCTTCTTAAATTTTTCTCTCCTTTTGGGTTATACTTTGATGTACAATCTGAGATGTTTTCTTCCAACCTCTTTGATTGTTCATTCTGTTTCCTGTACTAGCTTCTTTCTTCCTTCTCACTAAAGATAGGTATCACTCCAACTGTTCTGTCCTCTCCATTATCTCCTTCTGTTATCTCATCAGATTTCACAGACTTAACTAACCTTGTTCGTTCATTCATGCTTTCATTCTTTCAGTATTTTTTGACTGCCTCTTGGGTAACAGGCTGTATGCTAGCTCACTAATTTAGATACTAGAGAATCAGGTAAAGAAATAATTACAGAATAATTTGAATGTGTAATTCTTTGTGGTAAATGTCCTGATGAGGTAGTATGGTGTGGGAGCGCAAGAAGAGGTACCTAACTCAGCATGTGGGAAGGACAGAGGAAGGGAAGTCATCAGAATGGCTTTTCAGAAGAGATACACTGTGTAGTCTGAGTAGGTGTTAACAGGGCAAGGTTGGGGACCAAGCAGCTTGAGTAAAGGCAGTTAGGCAGAAGAGAGTGTGGTCTTTCAGAGGGACAGTAGGAAGTTCAGCGGAGTGGGAGAGAGGATAGACGCTGGAGAGGGCCCAGATCAAGTTGGGCACCGTCCCCGGGGAGTTTTTAGGATCAGTTTATTTAACTAGCAAAGAGATTTCAGTGGAAGACCAGTTACAAGGTTGTTAGAGTTAGCAAGGTGAGAAATGATGGAGACTACAACTAAGGTAGTTACATATAGTAGGACCAGAGAGTAGGTAATTGATTTAAAATGTAACGAAGTGGAAGTAGGTGAGACTTGATTACCACTTGAAGAGGAGGAGGGAAAAGTCAAGAAAGCTTCAGCTTTCTGTGTGGACCATTTTCTCTTTACCAGGTGTTGTATTAGATGGATGGAAGGGCAGATTGAGGGAAAAGATAATAAATTCAGTTTAAACTTACCAAACCAATAATAGCATATCCTTGGACACTCAGTCTAGGAGTTATTTCTAGGGAAACCTCTTTGGAAGCCTCTCTTGGTTTTGATGGCACCCTCTGTGTACCTGCCTGTGTCACAGTACTTATCACACTGAATTATAGTCACTTGTTTACTTGTTTTGTGCCTGCCGTAGACTGTAAGCTCTGTAAGGGCAGGGACAGTGGAACAGTGCCTTTCATTTCTTTATCTCCAGTTTGTAGCACAGTGCATGTGGTAGGTGTATCGTAGGTATTTGAGTTGAATTTGTTACTTGTAAGGCTGCTGTCAAGAGAATAGGCTGGGACTAAAATTTTAGTACATTTTTTACTTCCTTCTGGTGATAGTGACAGCAAACTAATGAGTTGCTGAGAATATGAAAATGCAGTTTAGTGTTTCCTTAGTTGTTTTTTTTTTTTTTTTTAAGTTATCTGTACTCTTGAAATTGCCACTTTTAAGCCTCTCATTTTGGAACTTCTACACATTACCTCTTTTGATTCTGATTAAACAGTTTCATGGTACTCATTTTCTGTCACTAGATTCCTTCACTAGATCCTGTATCTTTTCTAAAAGATATTTTCTGCCCATGTAAAAAGTAGTGTGAAAACAATACCAGTGTATTGAAGACAATGTGTTTTCATTGCAAAATGATGGTCCAATTATACCCATTTCCTCTCCCATACTATATTACTGAAAATAATAAAACAGACATACAAAAAAGAATGAATCATAATTGTATTGAAAAACAGTAAAGGGAGGCTTTGAAGCCAGATTACCCATGTCTGAATCCAGGATCTGGCATTTACCAACTATGTGACTTTGGGCAAGTTGCTTATTCTTTTTTTTTTTTAACCTCAATTTCCTCATCTGCAAAATTAGGATGATGATAATGATACCAGCTTCCTAGGGTTGCTGTGAGTATCAAGAGAGGTAACATGTGCAGCGCACTCAGGAGCTTTTACGTTCAGCCAGTATTGACTTAATGTTAGCCGCTGTCATTCTTGCTATTGTTATAATACCAGAAAATTGGTGGAATTTCAGGGTAATAGAAAACAGTTGGAATCATAATGATTGAGAAACCAGAACAGAATAAAATGCAACCCCAAGTAGGTACTCCTGCTGCATGCTGAAAGAGAATTTCTTAATGGAACTTCTTTCCTGAAACTCAGAGCCTGGAATCAGCAAGCGTAGGAGGAAGGAGAAGGTTGGGGGGAAATGGAACATCAGGGCAAATAATTAAGAGACTGCCTTCAAAACTATTATTTCCTCTACTTCTTCTCTCCCTCCCTGGCAATGGCTTTGTTATTGTTGTTGTTTAGCCATATCCAACTCTTTGCCACCCCATGGATTATAGCCTGCCAGGTTCTTCTGTCCATGGGATTTCCCAAGAAAAAAATACTTGAGTGGGTTGCCATTTCCTTTTCCAGGGGACCTTCCCCACCCTGGGATCAAACCTGCATCTCCTGCAGTGGCAGGCAGGTTCTTTACCACTGAGCCAGCAGGGAAGAGCAGTGGCTTTTGCTCTGAGGACAGTTCTTCAAGCAAAGTAGGGGTTTTGTTGGAGGGAGGATTGAGCAGACAGTGGACCTGGGATTGGAGAGAGTGTGAACGGAAAGCAGAGCTTTAGGTAATGGATTTCCACAGCAGATTGGGTGAGGTGGATGGAATGTGGGGAGAAGAAGAAAGTGAGCTCCACTGAAGACTGAGGTATGTTAAATGACTGTACCCTCAAAATACAGCCTTCCTTATTTTGGAAAAACTGGGTTTTTTCCTCCACTTCTAAAGAGAAACCTGTCTGTGAGTATACCACATACCTGCAGAGACCCACAGTCAAACATATCTCCCATTTGGAGGTTTGGAGACAGAGTAATACAACTGTGGAGGAAACCTGTTATCTTGAAGAGCAGACTCATTGGAAAAGACCCTGATGCTGAGAAAGATGTAGAAGGCAAAAGGAGAAGGGGGTGGCAGAGGATGAGATGGGTAGATAGCATCACTGACTCAATGGACATGAATTTGAGCAAACTCTGGGAGATAGTAGAGGGCAGAGGAACCTGGAGTGCTGCTGAACCTGGGATGCTCAGTTGGGTCGCAAAGAGTCAGACACTACTGAGCGACTGGACAACAAGAACAAAACTTGAAAAAAGATTAATAAGCTGAATAAATGAAACAGCTGACTATGGAAATAGAGATACTGAGGAAGCAGAATGGAACTTGAGGAAGTTCTGATCGCAGCAGGTTCCCTCAGAGTCAAGAGAAAATTGGGTTTACAAATAAAAAGATAACTGCTGTGCAGAAAAAAAGGAGTGGTTAAAGAATTAGTTCCAACTGAAATTTGATTGCTGAAATAAAATGCAGTTAGTTAAACAGTACACAGCTGCTGCTGCTGCTAAGTCGCTTCAGTCGTGTCTGACTCTGTGCAGCCCCATAGACGGCAGCCCACCAGGCTCCCCCGTCCCTGGGATTCTCCAGACAAGAACACTGGAGTGGGTTGCCATTTCCTTCTCCAAAGCATTAAAGTGAAAAGTGAAAGTGAAGTCGCTCAGTTGTGTCTGACTCAAATAGCACACAGACTTAAGACCAATTTTTACAAAATTAAAGTAGGGGAAATTGACAGACCATAAAGCAACAGGACAAAAAGAGAAAGTACATGAGGAAAATTATGCTATTAGGATAGATCTAAGTGATCCAGTATCTATTTTATAGAGGTACATATGGAAAGACAGTGAAAGAGAAAATATAAAGAAATAAGGAATATTGCCCTATGCTGAAGAAAGACTGAGTTTTCAAGTATAAAGAGCCCACCAGGGAACAAACTAGAGAAATGTAAAAGCAAAAAGCATCTATCTGTACATTACTGAACTAGTTATGATTCCAAAGATGAAAAACAGGCTACATAGGAAGACTCAAGACTAAGAATCAGACTGGTTTTGGATGCAACATGGTTTTCTAGAAAATAAGTGCCTTCAGTGTTCTAAGGGAAAAGTATTTTGAACACAGAACTGTACGTAGCCTCACTAATATTTGAATGTTTAAATAGGGGTCAAAATAAATAAGGACTCTGAAAGTAGGTGAACCACCTTTTTCGAGAAAAATACTTGAAGAGGTATTCCCAGTAAAATGGAAAACAAATCCAAGAAAGAGGAAGATTTGGACACAAGAAGTGGTGATGTGTGAAAAACACGGTAAAACTTTTAGAGTTACATTGAAATACAGGGACTGTGAAGCCTGGTATAATTGATAACAAAAGATTTCTAAACACACAGAATAATAATAAAAAATACATATGTATATGTATGTGCATGTATATATATATATATATATATATATATATGAAATATTCTCCAACATTTCAGATGATTTAAATAATAAACTAGGGAGAAAGTAAAACTGTGCTGAAGATCTTATAATTTATTGTTTTAGAATTTATAGGTATAATATATACTTATTAAAATTAAAATAATATGGAAATATATAGGGTGAAAAATGAATGTCCTTATCTCAAGCATATATAACAAATTTGTACAAATCAATCAGAAAAAGACATCTCAGTACAAGAATGTATAAAAGACTTGAGCAGGCACTTCTCAAAAGAATTAATCCAGTTGGCCAGTAAACAAGAAAAGGTGCTCCACCTCATTAGTAATGAGATAAATGCATATTAAAACCATGGTGAGCTAGGTCTACAAGAATTGCTAAATTAAAAGGACTGAAGACATTAATAATAAATAATTTGTAAACAGGCCTTATCTAGTAAAGATTTTCATAGCTTATGATTTCAGAAATTCCATTTCTACTTTTATAGCCAACAAATATAGGTCTCTATACACCTGAAAACACGTACAAAAGTGTTTATAGCAACATTAAGAACTGCTGATTTGAACAAGCCAAATGTCCATTCACGCAACATAGACTGGGTAAATTGTGGTATGTATTCATACAAAGACAGACACTATTTGGCAGTGGAAATGAACAGACCACCTCTAAGCCCAACAACATGGATGAATCTCAGAAACACAATAGTGAATGAAAGATCCCAGGAAGAAAACATACTATATTATTCTATACAAATACACTTTAAAACTAGGCCAAAATAAACGGGACTGTTTAGAGATGTGTACTTAGGTGTAATCAAGCTGTTAAAGCAAGTTTTATGATTGCTATAAAATATTAGGAAATAGGTTTTCTCTAAAAGTGAAGCCAGTGGGATGGAGAGAGTTGTAATCAAAAGGGGCAGGTAAGGGGGCATCTATGTGCTGGCAATATTCCATTTTTGGACCTAGATGATGGTTCCATGTTACCTTTCTGATAAATTTGTTAAACTATACATTTGTAATTATGTATGTCTTATATTTGACATGTCTTATGACATGTCTATACATGTCTTATATTTCACAATAAAAGAACTTAAAGAAGCAAGATGCCATTTCACATCTTTACTCCTCACCTTATTCCCCTTCCCAGAAGTAACCACTGTTAATAGCCAAGTTTCTTTCCAGGCCTCGTTTATTCTTAGTATTGTTAGACAAATACAAATTTATGGGTTTTAAAAGAATATTAGGGGGTAACAGTATGTAGATCTCCTGAGGAAAAAAAGAAACCTTGATTATTTCAGTAAGATTAGGTAAGTGGGAAAATGAAACAATAAGAAAGCATGACAAATTTTTAAGAACTGTGTATATATATATGTATATAAGATGGCAGGGGTAATATAAAGAAAATCAAGATCAAATTGGGTTTATCTGTGGAATGTAGTACTTTAAAAGGTTAAAAGAAACAATTTGATTTTTCTGTTATCAAAAAACATTTAATAAAATTTGATACTCAATGTGTTCATTTTATTAAAATCCATCAAACTATACTCTTATGATATCTGCCCTTTTCTGTATATATGTTTTAATAAAGACTATTTTAAATCATACTCATTCCTGGTTAAGAAATGTAGACATCCAGGAATAAAAGTAAGTTTGTTTTACTGATGGACTGTCTATAAGAAACCAATTGCAAATTTCATATATAATGGTGAAACATTACCAATATCCTCACTGAAAAAGTGAAAACTGAGACAGAAATGGCCATTGTCATCTCCACCATTCAACCTTGTTCTGAAGGTTTCAGCCAATACAATAAAAGATGGAGGGGGAAAAAAGGTATGTATATTAGAAAGAAAGAGCTGCAAATTGCCATTAATAACAGGATGATTATCTACTATAAAATTCAAGATAATTAACTAATGATAGCTAATACTAGAATTTAGAAAATTAGATAAAATTTAAACTTTAAAGATGAATTACTTTCCTGTATATTAACAATTGCCTGAGTGCTTTCCTGGTGGCTCAGACGGTAAAGAATCTGCCTGCAATGTGGGAGACCTGGGTTCCATCCCTGGGTTGGGAAGATCCCCTGGAGAAGGAAATGGCAACCCACTCCAGCATTCTTGCCTGGGACATCCCATGGACAAGGAGCCTGGTGGGCTACAGACCATATATTAACAACCAGTTAAAAAATCAAACCAGTCAATCCTAAAGGCAATCAGTCCTGAATACTCATTGGAAGGACTGATGCTGAAGCTGAAGCTCTAATACTTTGGCCACCTGATGCGAAGAACTCATTGGAAAAGACCCTGATGCTGGGCAAGATTGAAGCAGGAGGAGAAGGGGACGACAGAGGATGAGATGATTGGATGGTATCACTGACTCAATGGACATGAGTTTGAGCAAGCTCCCAGAGTTGGTGATGGACAGAGAAGCCTGGTGTGCTGCAGTTATTGGGGTTGCAAAGAGTCAGACGTGACTGAGCAACTGAACTGAATTAAAAAATAAAAGATGTCTATTAACAGTTGTACAGAAAATTTTACTTAGGAATAAAAAATAAGAAAACTGAAAGCATACTGATGATACAAAAAGATGAGGATAAATGGCTAGAGATTATATTCCTTTATGGGTCATCTCAAAATCTTCAAGAGACTTCCTTAAAATTGAGCTTTTATTTTTACGTAATTTCAGACTTACAGAGCAGTTACAAAAATGATAAAATTTTCCTGTATTCTTTACCTGGATCCCGCAGGTGTTAACATTTGATCACATTTGCTTTATCCTGCTCCCTTTTCTTTTTCTTCTCCCCTTTCTCCCTTCTCTATCTATAATACATATGCATATACATACTGTTTTTCTGTTTGAATCATTTGAGATTAAGCTGCAGACTCAATGCTCCTTTACCCCTAAATATTTTGGTGTCTGTTCCTGGAACACAGATACTCTCTTGTGTAATTGCAGAACAAGTATTAAAATTGAGAAATTAACACTATAAGTAATGGGCTGAATTAACACTATTATCAGATTTACAGACCTCATTTTGGATTTTGCTAGTTCTTCCAAAAATGTCCTTTATAGTAAAATAAAACCCCTGATCACGTGTTGCATTCAGTTCTCATATATCTTTAGCCTTAATATTGATATTCTTGAACAGTACAGACTAGTCATATTGTAGTATGTCCTTCATTTGGCTTTCTCTCATGTTTTTTTCATGATTACATTCAGCTTATACATTTTGAGCTGGAATACCAACTGAAGTAATATTGTGTTCATTTCATTGCATGTGGTGTTGATTTATACCATTACTGGTGATGTGAACTTTGATCACCTGGATAAGATGGTATCTGCCCAAGGGGCCTCATAGATTTTAACATACTGATTCTAAAACCCAATGCAAGAGGACATGGAGAAAAGTAGCTGAGAAGTTTTGAAAAAGAGTAACAGCGGGGAATTTGTCCCATTAGATGTTAAGATACTTCAGAGCTGTCATAATTAAAACAGTGTAGTAATGGTACAGGTATTAATAAATAGCAAGACTGAACAGAGCTGAGAAACCCAGGCCAATATGTAGTGACAGCTATCACAAGCACGCTTTGCTCAGCACTTGAACTCATGGCAGCACCAGTGTCTGTCAGACCAAGTTTCTTTTATTGCTGCCAAATTACACTGAAGATTACTCTGCTCTTAGAAGCCAGATCTTAATAAAGTCTTACACAGGGTATGGAAGCCCTGCAGTAAGAGACACTTACATAACCAAGAATATTGTGTGTTAATGGATGGCCTTTGCCTGAGCAACTTGGACTCTACGAGTAGTAAAAAGGCCTGCCTACCAGTCAGAGGTGGGAGCCAGCTGGCACAGTCCAGGCTTCCAAGTGTTCAACAGAAGACCTGTCTTCTCAGGTAGAGGTAACGGTAGGCTTTATATTTGGAAAGAAGTAACCAGTTAAATTGGTTGGATGTCATCAGGGACTCAATGGACATGAGTTTGAGCAAGCTCTGGGAGATGGTGAAGGATAGGGAAGCCTGGCGTGCTGCAGTCCATGGGGTCGCAAAGAGTCGGACACAACTGAGCGACTGAACAACAGCAGTTGTTAACAGCAGTTAAATTAAACTGAATTCATCCTTTAAGCTCTATGATATTTATAACTGGTTAGTGCTTTTAGAAGTAAAGGTCCTAATTTTTTTTTTAATAGTGACCTTACCACAAATGTTTCATAGCACATCAAGAGGTGGCTTCATCTTGTAAGTGATAGGCTTATTCAGCTAAAATGTTATATTCTGTTTGCAAGCTTTTGCATTTAAGAGTGTGTGGTGTCTTTGTGTTGATTGTATGCATTCTTAAAGAGCAAAAGATTTTGTGTCCATGGTGATTAGACCTGGATATTGAGATTTTCCTAATTCTACTCTAGAACTTGTCAGTGTGGTATACAGTAAAGACCAAAAGGGTAATGGTACAGATGGACACGACTGAAGTGACTTAGCATGCATACACTACTCTAGCTTCAAAGACAGCTTTTCAGTTCAGTGTTGGAGGGATAGCTTTCCATAAGGGGTTCAGGGACAATAGCCTATCCATTTTGTGAGAAATATTAGTGCCCTACCTCATAAAATATACAAAAATATGTTTTGAATGTATTCAGGTTCTGAATATGAAAAACCAAAACTAAAAAATTATTAGAAATAAATGAAAATAGTAATCTTTTTTTTTTTTTTGAAAATAGTAATCTTATAATATAATTATGCTTTCCAGGTGGCACAGTAGTAAAAGAATCCTGCCTGCCAGTGCAAGAGACGCAGGTTTAATCCCTGGCTCAGGAAACCCCTGGAGGAGGAAATGGCAACCCACTCCAGTGTTCTTGCCTGGAAAACTCCATGGACAGAGGAGCCTGGCGGGCTACTGTCCATGGGGTCGTAAAGAGTCAGATATGACTGAACAAGGGCACAAGGAATCTTATAATGTAAGATGTAAAGCAGATGAGCCTTTTGTTGCTGTTGTTGCAGAGGAGCCTTAAAAGATTGAGAGATTCAGTTGTACGAAAACTTCCATATGTTAAAAGATACCATAAATAAAATTAAAAGACCAGAGTAGGCTGGAAGAAAGAAATAGAACAAATAAATAATTTCTACAAATCTGTGAGAAGACAATACAGTAGATAAGAAAGTGGACAAAGGATATATGATCAGGCAGTTCCCCAAAGAAGTACAAATGGGCTGATAAACATGTGATAATCAGGGAAATGCAAATTGGTTTGATACCCATCACATTGGCACAAACTAAAAAGGTTGAAGAGGGCATGAAGAAATAGGCACTTCTATACACTATTGCTGGGTGTATACATTGTTTCAGTCTTCTTGAAAAGCAGTATAGCTCAGTTATAACCCTGTTGCATCTGTGACAACTTTAAGTGTATATTCCTTTGACCCCAGACCCAAAGAAATCTTTAGTTACTGACTAGAGAGAAAGAATAGTTAACTCTTTACTCCCAGCCCTAGGACTTCTTGATGGGATGTTTAATATTTATCAAACGTTGATCAGATGCTCTTAACTCAGCAGTTTTATTTGCATAGATAATGGCATTATTTACAGAAGCCAGCAATTGAACTAGACCAGTGCTCTTGATAGAAATATTATGTAAGCCACAAAATTTTAAATTTTCTAGTAGCCTTATGAAAAAAGTAAAAAACAGGTGACATTAATCTTCATTTTTATTTGATCAGGAGATCAAAAATATCACTTCAACCTATATTCAGATATAAAAATTAGTAACTTTACATTCATTTTTGGATACTAAGTCTGTTAAATCCAGGGAGCATTTTACAATTAAAGCTTAACTCAGTTTGGACCAGCCTCATTTCAGATGCTTGGTAGTCATATGTGGCTAGCGGCCACTGTTTTGGGCAGCACAGGGATAACTCTAAGCCCCAGAGGACAGAAAGGAATGATCTTATCATTGTATCCTTAGCACCTAGTACAGTACCTGCCATATAGCAGGCGCCCAGTAATATTTTTGGCTCAACTAATAAATGGATAAATATAAAGTCATCTTTTCATTGACTTCTCAACCTTTAATCATATAAGTTACATTTGTCTCAAAAATAGTTGGCAGTAAACATAAAATGGAATGACTTCTCTGCTGTGCAGTCATTTAGAGAAAATCCTGGAATATACTATATGTCTTTTCATATCTGCTCAAAAGCAGTTTCAAAAATTTCTGTTGGTTCCAGGTAATAAAGCAAATGACACTATAGAGAATCTTAGAGTTCCTGTCTGTTGACCATAGCAACTGTTGAGGTTTTTTTTCATTAAATTTGTCTTGCTAATTCTTAGAAGCATTTATGTTTTAAGAAGACCATTGCATAATCCAATTCCTGTCCCCAAAATTGTATCTCATTCTAAGTACAGTATCAAAGTCCAGTGAGAGCTGTATACTGTTTTGATCATTCCCGTTACTGTTAACTTTGACCTGAAGTTAATATCAATGAAACTTTTAGTGTCTGTTATACATCTCTGCTTTAGATGTTGTGGTGATACAGAAATAATTGCTATATGTGATTTTTGCCCTTTATTTGGAGAAGAAAAATATTAATGAAATGAATAGAGAAAAATTAAAATTTGTAAATTTGTTCAGTAGTTCCTGTGTTCCTTAGGCCTGGTAATAGAAAGGTAAATACAAATACATTCTGTTTCCCTCAAATAGTTTATTGCCTCCTAGGAAGATGCATATATTAACCAATAAACATAGTTTAACAAAATAGCAAGTATAATAAATCTGTGAAGTACAGAAATATTATTCCTTCATACAAAGCAAGCTGAGACTCAGTGAGGGTCAGTGACTTGTTCAAGGAAGCAGTTAGAACCTGGATTCAAATCTAGATATTTATAGAAGTTATTGCTCTTCCTTCCACACCACATTTTCTGCTTCAAGATTTTTAGAAATAGAAATTTAGCTCTTCACTTGAGATAAATCATAGCTCATGAGTAAACTCCAAACTGATTATAGTTTGTGTAATATTATATTTATTATGTACTTATCTAGTTATCGTGTAGTCATCTTATTAATTGTCCACGTCTGTCCTAATAATTTGAGTGGTGTGGCAGTAAGGGCCACAAGTTTTCTTTTTTTGGCCGTGCCACACAGCTTGCAGGATCTCAGTTTCCTGACCAGGGATTGAAGCTGGGCCGTGGCAGTGAAAGCCCAGGATCTTAACCACTAGGCCACCAGGGAACTCCCAGGGCCATAGAGTTTTTGTTTTTGCGATAGAGTTTTATTGATGAGACAGCTATATGGACTGAGCTCTGAGGTCTTGCCACACCAGACATTGAAGGCTGCTGCTGCTGAGTCGCTTCAGTCGTGCCCGATTCTGTGCGACCCCACAGACGGCAGCCCACCAGGCTCCTCCATCCCTGGGATTCTCCAGGCAAGAACACTGGAGTGGGTTGCCATTTCCTTCTCCAATGCATGAAAGTGAAAAGGGAAAGTGAAGTCGCTCAGTCGTGTCTGACTCTTAGCGACCCCATGGACTGCAACCTACCAGGCTCCTCCGTCCATGGGAGTTTCCGGGCAAGAGTACTGGAGTGGGGTGCCGTTGCCTTCTCCGCATTGAAGGCTAGGTAGACCAGGTCAAGGGCTAAGGGAAGGACTCGGCTTTCCAAGCAAAGAGACAGACTTAAACAGGCAGGAGTGTGAAGGAGCAGGGAAGGCTCTGAAATGCTGTTTGAGAACTTCTCAGGACCTACAGGTTGGACTTGAGTGATTCGATGGCCATGGTTTGTTCATTTGGCTTTTAGTTTTTCTAGGTCTGTGCAGTTTCATTTCAGTTCTTGTTTCAAAGCATACCGTAGGAAGTAGGATTTTGATTTTAAAAAAATATATGTGAGGCCTGTATTAGGCTGGTAATGTTTATATAACAGTGTTTATTAGGTGTCCAGCATTGTCATAAATACTAATGTTATACTAGTATCCATTCGTAATACATGAAAGTAGATAAGTCTTTAGGATAACAGACAACCTAGTACCTTACTCCATCCAGTGTATATTTAATCATCTTTGGTTCTATAGCTTTGTAAGGATTTGTGTAGACTGGTACAAAAATTGTAAGGATAGTAGAAATAATATAAATCTGGGGTTTTTTTACTCTAAAATAATCGAAGTAACTTCTAGTGAACTAGCTGACAATTTAAACTTAAAGAGAGCTTGCAAATACAGATTGTAGAAACAGCTTTTTTTTTTTTTTAATTGTGTTGTATGTGGGATCTTAGTTTCCCAATGAGGGATGAAACCTGGGGCCCCAGCAGTGAAAGTACTGAATCCTAACCACTGGACCACCAGGGAATTCCCTGAAATAGCTTTTCTTAATAAAGTTCTTAATAGGATGAAAGATGCTCTTTAAGATAAGTATAGGGATATTCTTTGTTAACTACCATAATGCCTGGAGTGGTGTTTAAATTCTAAACTTCACTATAACTCTTTGAAAGCCAGTTTTCTTTTTAAGTGTATAATTATATATTGTAGAAAAGTCACAGGTTTTATGTATGTGTATTTTTATTTATACATGACTCATTCACATTTGTGATTATATTTATGTAGTTCTCTAATACTTTCAGTTTAATTTAGTTGGCCTGTGTTTTTCCTCCTCTAAGAAAATAGAAAATCCGTCCTTTTAGCTTTTGGATTTTTAAACCCTTCCTTCCTCCTTTTCTTGAAAATTCCGTCACCAGCCATTTTCTCAAGTTTATGATGCTGTTTTGCTTCCCTTGGGAAAAATCCTTTTACAGTTATCAAAATTTGAAAATAGTTCTATGAAATAGAAATGGAGACTAGCTCCTTAAAGTCCTAAGTAGTATGTGTGAACATATAAAATAACCTAGTTTAAAAAAAGTGCATCCACATCATAAATTTTCCCTGATTACCTTTTAAAGATAAAATGCTTGTTACCAAATTTTGTGTGTACTTTTAATCTGCTGGGCCACCTGTGGAAAACTGTCGTCTTCTCTCCTAGGCCATAGACCTCCACCAGCACGAAGTGGACATCGTTGTGTGGCAGATAATACCAATCTGTATGTGTTTGGAGGTTATAACCCAGATTATGATGAATCAGGAGGGCCAGATAATGAAGACTATCCTCTCTTCAGGGAGCTTTGGAGGTATCATTTTGCTACAGGAGTATGGCACCAGATGGGCACAGATGGCTACATGCCCCGAGAATTGGCATCTATGTCACGTGAGTGCAAGCAGTTCTGAACTTTGGGCTTTATGAAACATCTCAGAGGTCTGGTTCAATGTTAGGTGTTTTTCTTGTTAATGATTTTTAAGAATACTAAATCATAATAGTAATATGATTAAGCCCTATTAATGGGTAGACTCTCACTATGATAATACTATATAGCATTGTATTCAGAATCAATTGTGAGTTGGATCATCCTGAGTTTGAATTTAGCTGTATGTCACGTACTTGCCTAATGATTTTTCACTTCTAGTTCCTTACCCATAAAATGGAATTAATATCTCAGAGGGTACAACATAAAGTATCATATATAAGCCTGGCAAAATGTAGTAGAAGATCAATAAATGGTGTTTACAGCTGTTGAGCAAAGTGCTTCACACATGGTATCTCACATGCATCTCTCTGGCGCCAGCACTGGAATTCTTGCCATTGTACAGATGAGGAGACTGAGGCTTTAGAGAGGCCCTAAGGACAGTGGCTGTGAGTGCAGGCTCTGGAGCCAGACTGCCTGGGATTGAACCCTAGCTTGACAAGGTCCTTTTTAGAAAACCTTCAACAAGTTATTTAAACCTTTCACCACTTTCTATTTCATCATCTATAAAAATGAAGAAGAGAATAATAGTTCCTACCTCATAGGGTTGTTGGAAAAATTAATTTAAAGAGATTAAATAACTTTCCTGAGGTCACATAAGACTTAAAACCCAGCTTTCACTGTCTCTAGAGCTCCTGCTGTTGACTCTAACACTATCAATTGAAGAATTGGTTAAAAAAAAATCATTGAAGTGATACAGTAGCTGTATTTTCAGAATATTTGCCATAAGAGAAAGAATATACAAGTGTGTTTGATGACAGGAACAGAAAGTTGCCAGCAGGATATTCATGTTCTTTTTATCAGGTGTAGGATTAAGATGACAGAAACTATAATTTAACATGTAGCGATCATTCCCCTGGAAAAAAACAGAATGATCCTTTTATCCCTTCATCCTGAGTCCCACTGGGTCTTTGCTAAGGCAAAGATGAGCCTTCATTTTCTTCTGCTCTACTGTGTACTTGAACTGCGTTAAGCAGCAGTGGTGGATTGTAGTTCATATCATTCTGTATTGTTATATACCGTGTTTCATGAATTCCAAAAATGTGCATTGAATACATGTCACGTATCAAAGAGTGAGCCATGTGATGTAGTGTGAATTAGATCTTTTTCTGTAGAACTTACAGTAGTTATATGTCAGTGGTTTGAGCTATTCTCTGAAAGCATTAAAGCAGACATTTTTTAGTTTCTCTGATATCCTGGGTTAATGTGGGAGTACCATGCAAGTAGCCAGTATGAAAATGAAATTCATGCTTCTTCTTTCCCAGTTGTGCTGCATGGAAACAACCTGTTAGTGTTTGGAGGTACTGGCATCCCATTTGGTGAGAGCAATGGCAATGACGTCCACGTCTGCAACGTGAAATATAAGAGATGGGCTTTGCTCAGCTGTCGGGGGAAGAAACCCAGTCGTATATATGGACAGGTACCAATCTATGGCCAGTCATGGTGGATGAATTTGTTCAGATTCTTTAGTTCCAGGAACAACGTCAGAATATTTATTTTACCACCAATTTTTTAAATGGAAAATAAATCCATTGTTACTATTCGATTTTTCAGTTCCAGTGTGAAATTGTAAATCTGGTTGCTTGCCTTCTTCTTTCCGTTCTTTTCCTCCCTCTTTTTTTTTTTTTTCCTACTCCAACTTTTAGGATCAATGATCTAGACCTATATGGAAGTTTCCTTAAATATCAGGACCTCACTTACCCTCAGTGAGAGATTGGGCTATATATATGGTCCAAGTTCTATCGTCTTTAGAGTGATATGATGCTTTGAAGAGCTTTCTGACCTAAGTTTAGAGTAGATGATCCCTGCACTTGGTTAAGAGACTTTTATACAGATCTTGGCTAAAACACAGATTACACAGAAATTAGCTTCCAGTTGGTGGCTCAGAGGTTAAAGTGTCTGCGTGCAATGCGGGAGACCCAGGTTCGATCCCTGGGTCGGGAAGATCCCCTGGAGAAGGAAATGGCAACCCACTCCAGTATTCTTGCCTGGAGAATCCCATGGACGGAGGAGCCTGGTGGGCTACAGTCCACGGGGTCGCAAAGAGTCGGGCACAACTGAGCGACTTCACTTTCACTTTCACTTTAGGTTTTAGTACTTCAGACTTTAGGTTTGGAAAGTTTTGTACGAAAAGGTAGGAAGCAACTCATACATCAGAGACCCTTTGAGAATAATGGGCTAAGCTTAAAACAGCCAAAGCAATGGCTTCTTTCTCAACTAGCTGGCATTGATACTGATACGTAGCTTCTGGACTGTGTGTAGAAGCACATACTGAAGGACTGTATCCCACCGCAGGTTTAAACTCTAAGAAATGACTATAGCAAAAGCCAAACTTACATTGAGAAGAGTCTTGTGGAAAATGTCAAGTTTTGAGAACTTTCTTACTTAAGGGATTCTGGGGTCTTATTTTCATATCTGCTCCTTCCTCGTAAAGACATTTTTCTCTAGACTGCTTAGAAAGTGAAGCAGCTTTCAGTGGAAATGCTCATGTCCATGATCTGTAAATTCTTTGGTTGGCTAAGACCCCTAAGGAGCCCTTTGCCCATCTAGACAGAACTTGCTTTCCAGTTGAGCAAAACTTATTTTTCTAAAAACAATCTCTGTGTTCTCTAAAATCTTTAATCCTTTAAGGGTCTGATTTTTAGAAGGATTAAAAAGTACAAGAAAACTTCATAAAACTTGATTTTGGGGTATCTAATAAGTTTACATTCTTTAATCACGTGTTAACGAGGCAGTCTTGTTCACATCTCCTCATTATCCAGGCTATGGCTATCATCAATGGCTCCCTTTATGTATTTGGAGGGACAACTGGCTATATTTACAGCACAGACCTGCACAAATTAGATCTCAATACCAGAGAGTGGACACAACTGAAACCAAACAACCTATCCTGTGATCTACCAGAAGAGAGGTGAGATTCTAGGATTAAAGCATATTCTTTCTTGCTAAGATTTTACTTTTTTTTTAGAATATTGGCAGTATGGTTTGAAGAAGCCCTTTGCCCTGGTTGAAATAGCTGACTGGGTATTAGATCCCTGTTCAGCATTAAAGAAGGGTTTTCTGGTGAGGAACTATTTCCCTCTGAACTATAGCATTTTTTTCACGTTACTTCCTTTTATGCTTCAGTTTTCCTGCATTAAGAAAGTACACTTGCCTGGAAAATCCCATGGATGGAGGAGCCTGGTGGGCTGCAGTCCATGGGGTCCTAAGAGTTGGACATGTCTGAGCGACTTCACTTTCACTTTTCACTTTCATGCATTGGAGAAAGAAATGGCAACCCACTCCAGTGTTCTTGTCTGGAGAATCCCAGGGACGGGGGAACCTGGTGGGCTGCCGTCTATGGGGTTGCACAGAGTCGGACACAACTGAAGCGACAGCAGCAGCAGCCCTTTAGAAAAAAACAGTGAAAAAAGAAAAAAACAGTGGTAACAATTGTAACTAAATTTCATATTACCGGCACAGCAGTTACTTTCTAGTTACTTTTTGATTTCCCTTCTTAACTTGCCTATTAGGATTCTTTGGCTCCCTTGCTTAACAACCTATCCCCAGGAAGGACACAGTGCCTTGCTCATGTGGTACTCAGTGAATGTTGATCGAATGGGTGGTTGGATGGATGGAAGAAAGGGAGGGAAGATTGTGTATTTTAAGTGCTCTATTAAACACTCAGACATCACATGATTCTCTGTAGTTACCTTTTAGTAGCAGTCCTACATGAACTATCTTTCATTTTTCTTTCCTAACAGCAGTTGCCTCTTCTTAGAATTAAACTCACCAGAAAACTTAAAGAGGCGTTTTCCCCACCCCCCCTAGTTTAAAAGCAAAGACAGTAAACAATTTTTAATTTACTGTTAGACTATTCTTTGTTGGCTTTTTAAAAATGGCATATGGGTGCTAAGGAAGATTTATCTCTATTGTAGTATCTTAGTGCTCTGATTATTGCAGAACTACCATAGGAGGACTTGGGAGATGGCTTGGTACAGGGAATAATTTTGATATATAATATTTTTTCAGCACCAAGGCCTTCAGGAAAAGGAGAAACTAGATTAAGTTTTCAAAATATTTTCACATAGTTGCCTTCTTTGAGTAATTTTATGGATATATTATAAATTGTTTCAGCTTTTAGCTAAACTACTTGGATAAAAGTTCTGGTAGGTGTTTCATATTATATTCACAGCTTTATGTAGCATGATTTTTCCTGATAATCTTTGTATCTGTTAAATAAGTGTGTTAATTTGAAAACCCATAGTCTAGACTTTCTGATTAAATGTGGGCAGATCACTTTCTAAAACTGTAATATTTTCCCCCCTTATACAGTTACCACAAAAAGATTATAGAAAATCTAGAAGATACATATAAGCAAAATGAAGAAAATAAAAAATAAAATCTAAACTCAGGGATAACCAGGGTTAACATTTTACATGTATCCTTATAGTCATTTTTCTGTGCATTATTTGTATATCTAAATTTTTAGTAGGATTATAACCTATCTGCTCTTATCTAACTGAATTTTTTCAGTCAGTGACATGAAAAGAAGTTTTCAATATATTAACATTCTCTGTATCTACATTCTCATTTGTTGCATACTAATCCATTTTTTATATTGTATAGCTTATTTAACCAATTTATTATTATTTGACACTTGAGTCATTTCCAATAATTTATTATTATAAATAATGATGCAGTAAAAGTCTTCCAGCCAACTCTTACGTAGGTCATTTCCCCCTTAATTATAAATGTATTTGTTGTATATTTTCAGGTACAGACATGAAATTGCACATGATGGGCAGAGGATTTACATCTTGGGAGGTGGTACTTCTTGGACAGCTTATTCCTTAAACAAGGTACATTAAAAAGGAGAGAGAGGAAGAGGGCCAGAGGAAAGGCATTGTTACACTGAGCATAATGAGTAACAGCTCTGTTACGGTAGACATTTTAATTTTCAAGCAGGTTATTTATGAAGACCTATTTTGTGTTGGATGCTCTTTATAATATAGGGTTGAACTCTGTGCCCCTAATGCTTTCCCGTTGACAGTTGTGTAACCACACACTGAAGATCCTTTATTAGACTTATCCCTTTGTGCTCGATGAGAAAAGATATTAAAAGAAAGATACAGTAGCTCAAATGGGGCAGCTAATTAGAATTGGAACCAGGATTCTCAGGATGTCACATTGTTCTCATTGTCAGTGCTGTGTATCTAAAAAGAACAGGCATGTTTAGGACGACACATCACTAACCTTAGAAAGCTGAGCTCTGAAGGGCTTCTGTTCATCCATCCCTGTGGCATTTCTAAATCCACGTGTCCCAGAGGAAGTCTATAGGCCTCAGAGCTCCTGGTCTGCTTTGGAATCTTAATGGTCCTTTCCAAGTTTTGTCAAAACTGCATTCTCATATTTACTTAAAAACAGTTGCTTTTTTCTGTTATAAAAATGATACATGTTTATCACAGAAAATGTGGAAGCAGCAGAATTCCAACTTTTCCCCTCATTTTTTTCTATGACTTAAAAATAATAAAATTATGTATGTGCTTAATTTTCAACTGCTTCATTTAATGTTTTGCTTTATATTAGAATTAGGAACAATCAGAGAATAGCAAAGGAAAAGGAGCATTTTCAACCAGGAATATGTTTGTACAGGCTGTTGTGAAAATCCAGTTTTCGGGCTAACTAAAGTTATTTGTGTGTCTTCTTATTTTCTGTCTCCAAGATTCATGCATACAACCTTGAAACGAATGCATGGGAGGAAATTGCAACAAAACCCCATGAAAAAATAGGTAAATTTAAAATATTGATTCATTTATCTTTAATAAATGTACTTTTCAGTTGGTTCTGAAAGTGAAAAAGTGATTTTATTGCATTATATGACAAGAAAAATATCTGTTGAACTGGTATTAGAGATTACTTATGGGACTTCCCTGGAGGTTCAGTAGTTAAGACTCCTATTTTCACTGCAGGGGACAACGAGTTTGATCCCTGGTTGGGGAACTAGGAAAAAGAGAGAAATTACTTGTATTCCTTAGCCCAATTATTCTTCCTCAGCAGCTGGGCAAAGACTTTTAATGGGGATGGCTGAATTCTGTGGCAGAGGGAAATCTGGGTAGGATAAGAAGTAGGCACTTAAATCAAGATGTACCTGTCTCTTTGTGGGTAAAAGGGCTTGGGAGATCCACTAATAACCTTTGCCCACTGCCACCTCATTTTATTTTGCTGAGATCTTAACATTATATCATTGTGATGGAACTTCTGATGGCTTTATTTGAGTGTGAAATAAAGGAGGGTTGGAAGGACTAGTCAGTGTTTGCTTAATGCAACAAAGGGATTGTTTTAAATAACTTACTCATAGTTTGTCTTTTGCTGTATCTTATGAATAATTGAATTTCCATGTTTATGTGTTTGGCAGGTTTTCCTGCAGCCCGGAGATGTCACAGTTGTGTTCAAATAAAAAATGGTAAGGATTTCAAATAGCATGCTGGTTCCATTTTTGTAATTGTATATTCTGAGAATATCTTATTTCTTAATGATAACCCTAAAAGAGTCATAGCATACCTTTGGGGAGAGTCTATTTCTTGTAGTTTATACTTAAAGGGAAATCCATAAAGTTATGTTTCTCTCAGGAATTTTCATAAAGTAAACTCATGTGCTTGGGTTCCTTCTTATCAGAGAACTCAAAAATAAGCGATAAGTAAGCTTTTACTATACCACCTAATCTTTCAGCACTGTACCTTAACAGATGTCTATGGTTATTATGGGTAACACTAATAATCCTGACATACAATAGAGACCTTGGTAGACATTGTATTAACATTGTAATAACTCCTTTAGAGTGTTATTTCATAAAGTTTATTCTGTTCTCCGTCTGATGCCAAATAGAACTCTTAGCTCATTCTTTGGCTGTATTACAACACAGGCATTGTAACAGGCTTCAGAAAGCAGCTGCAGCTACTTTATCTAAGTGTGATAAATGACTCCTCTTTGGACAACCTTCCTGTCTTTTAATTTACAGTTTATTTTATAGTTGGATATACTGCCTTAAAGTTTTGGAGAGGAAGAAGGTGTGTATAAACGAGTTTGATAGCCTATATCCTTTTAGCAGCTTAGTTCAAATTTTACTAGGATTATGCTGCCATCTCTAGTACAGAGGTGCTTTTTATTATGCTTTGCTCTTTGGGCAAGATTTATAGATAGTGGCATTGTTCAGCCTTGCCTCTCTAAAAATGGAACCATACTTTTTTTTGAATCCTAGCCAAAAATGTTTCTAGTGTATTTTATAGTTTAATTAGGTATTGGCTTAAACTTGATCTAGACCTGAGTTAAGACAAGGGTTCATTTGGTTCTTTGAATCCAGGTACCATACAAGCTGAACTCAGCTGTAGTTCTGAGCATTTAAAGTTTCACATAGCCTTTGTTACATGTTGTATACTTGGTTATAACTGACTTTACAAAAACAAACCGAACAATAACAGCGATTTAAAAAAAAAAAAACTTTGATTTTGGAAAGGTTTTTTCCTGACATTAATAACTAGCACAGATCAACTTGGGTTTCAGACTGTTCTCTTTGGGCTGAAGAAAGCTTGGAAAAACCTTTGTGCCCCCAAACTGAACATTGCAGGCTAATTGTCTACATAGAGAATGTTTGTCTCTATGGGCAGATAAATGTCTATCCTTTTAGGGACATTATTTAAAAGACGGGTTTGCAAACTGGTGGCCTACAGTTGTGTTTTGTTTGGCTCATGTGTGTATTACAGTTATTGAATTAGTGGTCAATACTTAAAAATCAAAAAGTTTCATTTTTCAAAAAAATCTGGATTTCCAACTTCTCTTATAAACTTGGAAGGTCTGGCCATCGCTGACCTTATGTCCTGTGTAGCTCCATTAGCTGGAGCTGCATCACCATCTTCCCCGTTAGAGCACGTGCACTCCTATAGCTGGTTTATCTATTTTCCCTGAACCTTCTTGCTCATTCACTTCCTATGCCTGGCACTTGAAGGTGTTTGAATTTAAGAACCTGGACATGAAGCCTCCTCAGAGGCTTGTATCCTTAGCCCTAGAGAAAATCCAAACACCGAGTTCAGAGTTTGGTGAGGGACAAGGCAGCAGTGTGAGCAGCCCGCCAGCTGAAGTCCCCTATGGTGTGGGAGCTGGACTGGCCCCATGTCAGCTAGCCATGAGAGCTACGACAGGACATGCTGGCACCGTGGCTCTTTCCCTTTGCGTGATTTTGGTTTTCTCTTCCACTGATAGATGTGTTTATTTGCGGGGGCTATAATGGAGAAGTGATCCTGGGAGATATCTGGAAGCTGAATCTGCAGACTTTTCAATGGGTTAAGCTCCCAGCTACCATGCCAGAGCCAGTTTATTTTCACTGTGCAGCTGTTACACCAGTAAGTTTTTGTCTTCTTATCTTCTTTATGTAGTTGCAGATGATAAGGAAATACTTTAAGGGATAGAGCAAGAAAAAAAGATGTCTGATATTAGCAAAGCTTGGATTAAGAATGTGTTTTTAAAACCTTTCTTCCAAAACTAGCTCTTCCTCTGAGAAAAAGGGAGAAAATCCATCATGTACAAGCTTAAAAGAGCCGCATAAAATGTAAAAGAAATGCTGCATGTGGTATTCAGGCCTTGACAGTGATATCAAAGATGTTTCCTGGGAGGGCAGAATAATTTTACCCCCAAAATGCTGTGTTATTGAAGATTCTACTAGCTTCTTGAATGCTAAGAGCTTTATTTTAATCTCTGTATTCTTATCTTTGGCACGATGGGTACTTAATATAATCTTGGTTTAACGATGTCAAAGTTGTTGAAGTAAAAGTAATCTCTAGTTTTTCCCTTAGTAACTCATTCATTATATAAATCTTTCTTGATCTCTGCACTATGTTGGGATCAGTGAGAAATTTTTTATTTCACTTCATTCAGTTCAGCCTACTATGAATTTTTTTTGCTGAATCTTCAGCTTAAGTATCTGTTATTTATCCTCTATTGACTGCCATTTGTTCATAGGCTGGTTGCATGTACATTCATGGAGGAGTGGTGAACATCCACGAAAATAAACGGACTGGGTCATTGTTTAAGATCTGGCTGGTGGTTCCTAGCCTGCTGGAACTGGCGTGGGAGAAGCTGCTTGCGGCCTTCCCCAACCTAGCAAACCTCTCCCGAACACAGCTTCTGCACCTTGGACTCACACAGGGACTCATCGAGCGCTTGAAATGAGGATTACTGGACTGTTCATTGATACTGGAAATGTTAATTTAAAGAGACTCCTTTATTTATGGGCAGTGTAGAATGTGCTACAGAGAGAATTGGTTACCCTGATCAAGGCCTTATTCAGAAAATACATCAGATGCCTTTCTGTAAATTGTTTTAAGTTTATGGAATCTCACTTTCCCTTGTGCTTTTTTCTTTGCTTCTCTCCCTTCTGCCCCAGTACACACACATACTCACATACTCCCTCTTCCCTGATGGAAGTTGAGGGAGAGTCTGAAAGTTACCTTCATAACATTATGAATCAAGATAAGATAAAATGTTAAAGGAACTCTCACCATATGACCATGTTAGGCATTGCTCTATAAATTAAAGCAACATCATCAGTAAAAACAAAAATAAAAAAAAGTAAATCCAGCAACAACGAGAAGCAGCACTGGGGACAGAACAAGAAGGCTAACCTTGAGAATCCTGCAGATTATAGGGAAAGCTCAGTGTTTAACTTGCTGTTTTCAAAGGTACATCTAATTGAGTAGCTGGATGTGATGGCAGCAGTGGCTGGTGTCTTGCGGCCTAGATACCCAAACCTGCCCTTGAACTTACTTTAGAGGAAAGTTGAGCAGCTCAGCAACTCTCAGTCAGTGATTTCTGTTCTCATCCTTCTGGTGCCAGCAGTGAGAGTTGACGTGTCTAAAGACTTCACCGTGTGTGGTGGTTGTGCTGTCTGTTGTTGCTCTTAGAAATTATGGCACAAGAACATTTCAAATCAAGAAACTTATGGTGGTCAAAGTTCTTCATTCTGGGCAGTTTTTAAATTCTCCTATGCCTGTTAATGGTTTCACGTATCTTTTTGACTCCATCATGGGGAACTGCAGACCCTAAACATGTGTGGCATTCATACCGTGGTACATAAGGTTCGCGAGAGGCCAGAGAAGAGCAGGGCAGGAAGGGCTTCTGCTCTTGGGCTATGAGCTTTGACTGTCATGCTGGCTGTTTCCTTTTAGAACGTTTCTTTTCTCACTCTAGGCCATGCACCTACCATATTCTCAGGCAGTGGGTTTTATCTCTAGAAAGCAAATTGGCCCTTGATTTTTTTCTTAGTTTTTTGCCTCATTTTCTGTCTGCTTTAATGTGCATGGTGCTGTAATTGCCTAGTAATTGGATAAAAGGTCTTGGGGCAAAGCCATGGGTCATTCTTCCTGAAGAACTAAGTATCATTTTGAAAACTAGCATGCAGAAGAAAAGAAACTGAGAATCATTCACTTCTTTGGTGTGAAGCTTTAGTTCTGGTTTGTTTTATATTGTATTTTAATTTTAAAACAGAAATTACTTAAATTTTCACTTGCTTTGCCATCAGTGACCTACTGAGACACGAGCAGTTGGAGGTCCTTATGTGTATGAAAGGTGCTAAAGGTGTGCAGGAGGGCACAGTGCTGATCATCCTGTTGGTTACATCACAACAGGAGACTCAGACAGGAGACTGGGGACATATTTTTCCTTTAAGTGCCTCTTTTTCACTTAGCTTTTAAGATTATTCTTGTTTTTCCTTCATCTCAGAAGGGAATCTCTTAGGCTCATGTGTGGATTTAAAATCACCTTTGAGTTGTAGCTGAAAAGTTACCATCTAGTGTTCGGTTCTGAGAAAGAGAAAAATGTGGCCTCTGGACTTGGACTCCTAACATCCTGGCCTTATTATAATCTCCCAACCATGTGGGATTGAGTTCATGGAGCCTGTGTTCTGAAGGGTCTTATCATCTTTCATGTGAGTTTGGGTCCTTTGCGGGGGTGAGGGGGTAGGGGAGATAAGGAAAGGAGCAATTCCTCTGGAAGCCTCACCCCCACATTGCCATGATCAGTCTGGCCTTTTAACCTCTTACCACCCACTGCTAGGCTTGTTCCTGTGAGGAGCTCTCTCCAGACCAAGTCAGTCTGAGCAACTCTGTTAGTTCAAAACAAAGCTTCACTGAAAGACTCCAGTCTAGTCTCTGGATGTTTTGGGGGGTGGGGGGGGACTATCCATAATTAAGTCACACTACTCATGGTGGCAGAAGGATCTTTGTCATGGATTCATAGGGACCAAAGACTGAATGCTCAGCCTCTGTGCTTATCCTTCCATAGTCTTGGGATATAAGCAGGTCTCTACTTCTGCGACACCTGAGAGCTAAAAGAGAGACTGGTTCAATCCACACTTGCTAGCCTCCTTTTTAAAGCCTTCGGAAGGCAGTCTTCTTTGATGTGGACTTTGGAGGCCTGACATCCAAGACCTTGTGTGTGACATTTTCATAAAAGTACATACCCTTGGTCTAAAGTGTCTTCTTTTAATATAACACTAGTGAAAATGATGTAGTATGATCAGCTTTGAGTGCTATAGAACCACACAGGTGCACATGTTCTGGATGCCAAATGAGACTGTGTGTATGATGACTTAAATGTAGATGACTAGAGTTTTATATAGGGGGTCACCAGGCATTTAGTGTATCCATAACCAGCACTCTGAATGCCTGACACTGCTACTTGATTTAGGAAAGTTTATGCCTGCTGCTTCTCTGCCTCTTTGAGGTACTCCCAGCCATCTTACTGCAGTCCTATAAGTTTAAGTGCAATATATAGAAACACATATGGATATATACAGATTATATATAAGGTATGACTGTAAAGCAGATAGACTACTTTTTTGTATCTGTCTTGGGGAAGCCAGTTCACTACTTTAGAGTTAAAATTATACCAGAAATTTGAGATGTGATTGGCTGACTTAGGGCAACTCTTGGTAAACCTGGATTTCAAGTCCAGTGTCTCCTTACTGCAACTGTTAGAGATTTATTGTTTCTTGGGCTTATTACCACTAAGACTTTTCCCCAGTCATCTTTGTACTCAATCTCATGTTTGCATATCTTTTTACATTTCTTTGCCCAGCAACAAGGAAGTCTACCTATAAGAAGTTTTTTAAATGGAGAATTAAAACCTAATATTTAATACTATCAGTTCTCCCATGTATATACTAATTTATCTGTGAATGTAATACTTTATTACATGAAGAAAATGATGACTTTCTTCATGTAATAAAGTATTTTCCATATTCTGGAAAATCTATAAACCAATATAGAATAGATTGAAATTTTAACTGTTCTTCAGGGGTCAAACTGAAACCCTTTCTACTGGTAGAATCTTCTTTTTTCAGGGCCCTGGAACATGATATAAAAATTTGCCCTAAACTATTCATGTCCAATACATAGCTAATTTTAAAATATAATAATAAACATTAACATTTCTAAACAAAAGGTATATTAACAGTGACCTTTGGTTACCCAGAGTAACCAGATTAAAGCACAGATAATTGAAATCCATAGATAATCAGTGTTTCAACTTTCCTATCAAAAAATTGATTCATTTATAGTTCTTCCTTCTCCCTACCCTTTTCCCACAAGTACCTCATTTTCAGTGGAGTGGGGCTAATGCGTAGCTAGAAATGGAAAAGCAGGAATCCCGGAGGGGCTAGAAACCAGCGAACATAAAAGCAGCTCAGTTAGCTGTAATTGGTCAACAAGATGACAGCTGTTAATGCTGAGTTTAGATACACTCTTTGCTCTCCTGCTTTGGCATAGTCTCCTGCCCTGAGTTCTAGGCTGTCTCTCCTGTAACCACCAAAGAACTCTTAGCACATATAAGAAGAAAGAGCTGTGTATGATGCACAAGAAATCCCATCATTTGAATACATTTCTTTGGCTCTCTTTGCAAACATTTGCTTGTCCACTGTTCTTGAAGGAACCTTCGTTTTCCTTAGGAGATACCTTTACCAGCCGTACTGCTTGGCTTGTAGGAAAGGTTAAATTATCCTTTAAGACCATGTTGGTCTTAATTCTCTAAAACCAGTTTGTTTTTATGTGTCTTACAGATGTTTAGAAGGTGGTATAGGTTATTGAATTGTCTACCTGCCAGCCCTCTGATGTAGCACAATAAACCATTTTCCTTCTTCTTCATTGTTCTAGCATTGAGCTCCAGGATGGAGGAGGGTTTATGGTCCTAAGATCATAAGCTTCCAAAACCAGTCACCATTGGTTTCAATTGCTTAAGTTACCCAAATGCCGTGGGGCTCCAGGGCCTTGGCAGGGCCTGAGGTAGGTTTGGTAGAGTTCCATGTCCTCTGTGTGTCGCCACCAGGTCATGCCCAGCAGTGGTGTTTCCCTTCTAAGGTCATTAGATTCGGTGGAAAATGACTTCTTCCCTCATCTGGTGTTAAGAAAAAAAGTTTTGCATTGTGCTTCAAAAAGTGGTACTATCTTTTTAGTATAATTTTAATGTTTTTTTCTTCTTCACTTTTTATAAGTTTTGAAAAGGACCTGCTTAGTCACTGTACAGGGTGAGTCAGAGCGCAGTCACCAAGCTGTAGTAATTGCTGTTTTACTAGTTGCACATTTAGAATACAAAGGAGGCATCAGAAACACACTGACTTTCTCTAAAGCCACTTCCTTGTACACAGAGTCTGAGCAGGGACAGCGCCAGGCATCTCCCTCTAACAGCACCTTCCAGTGAGGCTTTCAGTGGAAGGACGTGGGCACGAAAGGGAACCCTCACTCAGTCTCTGAGGACGAGCCTGGGCTTGGCTCTTGGTACAGGGTATGCTTAGGCCACACACGATGCTTGCCTTACTTTAAAGCTATTTGCCACAGTCCTGTTAACTAGTGTGGAAGTCCTTTTGCAGTCTGGTGTGCATGCCATATGATCAGGACAGCTTTTCCACCTTACCTGGTTTCCTACAAGCAGGTAGGAAATATAGTGAATTTACCCTAAAATGTCCAATCTGTATTTATGTATCTTGTCAGTGTTTTGCTGTTGGTTTTCTAAAACAATCTGATCAATAAATCTTATCCAGATCTATTTGGTTCAAGGCCACATTGATTGTCTGATGGTAATGTGATTGTCTGATGGTAATGTGAGCTCACCTGTATGACCTAAGCATCAGTCCCACCTGCCACCACCATATCCTTTACCACCCACTGCTGCTGCTAAGTCGCTTCAGTCGTGTCCGACTCTGTGCGACCCCATAGACAGCAGCCCACCAGGCTCCCCAGTCCCTGGAATTCTCCAGGCAAGAACACTGGAGTGGGTTGCCATTTCCTTCTCCAGTGCATGAAAGTGAAAAATGAAAGTGAAGTCACTCAGTCGTGTTCAACTCTTAGCGACCCCATGGACTGCAGCCTACCAGGCTCCTCCGTCCATGGGATTTTCCAGGCAAGAGTACTGGAGTGGGGTAGCCATTGCCTTCTCCGTTACCACCCACAGGGACAGCTTTTCTCTGTAATATCTGTGTGTCTTCCACCTTTCATGCCCACAGGCACTGTGTGTGCCTTCTCTCTGCTCCCGTTCTGGAACTCCTGGACACACGTAGTCCCCTCAACACAACTTGGCTCCCTCCAGGACATCAGCAAGGGAGTGACTGCGGGGCAAGTCATACCCTCTTTTACTGTTTCGTCCCATATATTCCCCAGACCATTGCTAGACAAGTTTATATGGATGTACCAAGACTTCTGAAGGGTTGGAGAAGCTATAGAGAATTCAGAGGGAAAATGTGAATCTTTACATACAGAGTCACGACTATCTGTATGATTCAAGGGAAAAATCACTGGTTTCTACGCATGAGGCATGATTGTAAAAGCAAAGATTCTTAGGTCCAAATCCCAAAGATTGTTTTTGTAGGTGAGTTACTTGAACAAACTCCTTAGTTGATTGCATTTTCGCTTATCAATGACATTTGGGAATCCCTGTCCCACAGCTGAGCTAACTGCCTGGTGCTGGCTGAGATGGCCAGGAGACCTCTGTACCTTCCTTGTCACCGTCACACTTATTTGCCCAACAAGGAACTCTAGAGCAAAGGCCAAAATGAATGCTTCCGAAAACTTGCCCTGTTAGAACTGAGTGCACGGATGACAGATTGGCCACCCATGTTTATCTCCTCTCCCTCTTGGTAAACCACTAGTGATAATAGTAAAATAGTCCTAGTTTTCTTTTCCCTAAGATGGGGCTAATAACTATAACCCATCTCTTGATATTATTGTGTGGCTTAAACATATGTGTAAAGTGCTCAGAACGATGTTCGGCACATAATAAGCATTATTAGGTTGCTCTCTAGAGATGATGGAATGAGAAATAAAGGTGAAGTAACTTTACTTATTAAAATTGTAAAGATAACCCAGGAAAGAAACTAAATAGAGGAAGATGAGATAGTAGAGAGAGTGAGTATTGGAAGAGAGAAATCCTCATTTTCCATGTCAGGAAGGAAATACATAGAATACCTAAAATAACCAGGAAAGCGTATTGATTAGAAATGTCAAGAAGAAACAGGGGCTTCCCTGGTGGCTCAGTGGTAAAGACTATGCCTGCCAATGCAGGAGACACGGGTTTGATCCCACGGGAAGATCCTACATGCCGCAAAGCCCATATACCACAACTCCTAAGCCTGCGCTCTAGAGCTGGGGAGCCACAACTGCTGAAGCCCTTGAACTCTAGAGTTCATGCTCCACAGAAGAAAGCCATTGTAGTGAGAAGCCCTGTGCCCCACACCTAGAGAAAAGCCTGCGCAGCAACCAAGACCCAGCACAGCCTAAATAAATAAAATTTTAAAAAGAAGAAATGGAGGAAAAAAACAAAGGAGCTAACAACTGTTAGAGTTTGGGAGATAAGATGGGCTGCAGAGGGAGCTGCTGTTTCCTTAAGTGTGTGTTCTTGGTGGTTTTTTTTTTTTTTTCCTTTATAATGCAGAACCCTGTGCAGCTCTATTTAGTTCTTCAAGATACTGTAACTCTGGGTCCCTTCTGGCCAAGTCTGCTTGTAAATGACTGGATGATTAAAAGGATGGAGAAGTCTTACCCCCTTTCACAAGCTGTGAAACCAAGACAAGCCAACTTATGTGATTTGCCACGAGAATTACCCAGACCTGCAAAGCCCAGAAAAAGGGCGCCCTGCCTACATTTCCGAGAGGTTTTCTATAAGAACTGTCATCCACCAGGCAGGGCCTGGCTGCAGATAGCAGGTCATGACCAAGAAAATCCTAGTGGTAGGGCATCTGGAGAACCACACCCCTCCACCCCCACCTCCTGGGGGTGGGCCGTTTGGGGCGGTGAAGCTCTGGCTCTGAGTTACACCTCAGGACGCAGGATACCCCACATGCCCCTCCACTCCAGGACTGAGATTCCAGCCGCCCTGCCACCCTGGCCTTTTCCCCATTGGGCAGGGTTGGGGATGCCCGCTGCACACACACTGTGCAGTGTTTCTCTGTCAGCAGCAAGATGGCCTGGTGGGGACTTCCCCTGGTGGTCCAACGGTTAAGACTCCGAGCTTCCAATACAGGGGGTACGGATTCAGTCCCAAATTGGGGAATTAAGATGCTGCAACCCAATGCTGCGGCCAATAAATAAAGGGGGCCTGGTGCTGAACTCAGGCATCCTGAAGAGCTGTCTGGGTGGCTCCCCGCCAATTCCCCCCTCTTCCCCGCCAGCAGACATGAAGCCAACGGAGCTCCCCTAGAGGAGGCAATCGCCTCCTGGTGCGCCATGCAGCAGGGAATATGGCCCTGTCTTCAGGGAGCTTCCATCTGGGGTGGGTGGAATGGGGCTGATGTAAATACGAACTATTTTACGTTTCACATAGAAAAGTTAGATAAAACCTAGAAACCCATTGAATGTGGAGGAAGCTAGAAAGCGCCAGTGAGGACGAATGTTACCATAACGGACCAGAGCATTTCAGATGTTATAACGAACATGGACAAAACCCACCTCCTGGAGTCTTCTAGAAGGAAGGAGCAAGGGGAACCTGGAAGCAGAGGTGCGGAATGCGAGAAAGGAGAGGCAGGTGAGGCAGATCAAGAAGAGCTGGGCAAACAGTCTGGCTTTTATTTAAGAGCAAGTGAGACGCTTTTCAGCCAGGGAGAACACAGAAGGAGGCTCTGGCTGCCCCAGGGAGGGTGCGAGGGGAAGCAGGACTCTGTTGGGAGGACCTGGCAGTGGTCCAGGCAGGGTGAGGATGCTTCCGGCCGGCCAGGGCACACCGGTCAGGGCTGGATTTCAGCTCCCCTCCCTCCCCACCCTCAGCAGGGCGCCCCTGTGTCGTGAACACCTGTCTAGCTCTGATCAGAGGCCGGCGAGAGGACCCTCGGACCCTCTCCACTAACGCTACCGGAAGGCCCAGAGTTTCCCACTGCAGCCCACCAGGCCTAGCCGAGCGGCTCCCAGGATTGGAAAGGGGCGGGAGGAGCGGGGGTGGGGACCACTCTGAACCGGAATGATCTGGTTTAGAGCAGTCTGGCTTTCTCTCCTCCCTCTCCCCGTCCCTCCGCCCTCCCTCCCTTTCCGCCGCAGGCTGGTTTTTGCCGCAGTCCCTTACCAAGGTAAACAGAGAGGATGGGAGGAGAGAGGAATGCTCTGTTTCCATGGCAACCCTGAGGGCCGTCGATAATGGCGCTCTCGGGTTTGTGAGCGTGACTTCTGGGGGAAGGAAAGGCTCGCTAGAAAAGCCACGGGGAGGAAGGCCGGCACCACCACGCACCCGGTTGGGGTGGGGGAGATTGTTCTGAAACGTGGCGTGGGCCTGGAGGAGAGGAGGAGAAGAGGCAGGAGTTGGGCCCGTGGGGGGGGCGGGGGGGCGGGTAACAGGCAGATAAGCCAGAGGGCAGGGGACACACACAGCTATGGCGCTGTCACGCATCCTCACACCCAGGGGAGCGGAAAACAGCTGCCAGAGCTCTCGCAGCCTCCCTGGACTCACAATTCTCTATCCCTTTCCGGCAAGATCCTTTCGTGGGGCAGCTTAGCGGAGGGGCGGTCACAGATGCGATCCAGAGCTGCAGGCCCAAAGACAGGGTTTGTCTGAAAAGAACTGCCTGCGCGGGAGAGCTAGGGGGGGACACTGCGTCCCCTGCCATGCTCCCCTCAGAAGCTTTCCTGGGCTCTTCCTGTCCCTCCCCGGGAAGGCTTGACACCTCAATGTGGCGTCATGACTGGAAAAGTCGTCCTTTTGTTGAAGGGGTGAGGGTAATGAAATGACAGGCTAACTTCCACACAGGACCTCGGGTGTGGGGGTGTCACAGAGGAGTGCCCCCTCACCCCTCAGACCTCCAGAGGACAGGAACTGCCTTTCACCGTGCCTCGCTCCAGCTGCTGACGGGAGCCCTCCTTCACACTGTGTTCCACCCTTAGGAGCAACATGAGGGCATCATTAACCGCGTCTGGTTTCAAGGTTTCGCCTTCCATCGGAGGAGTCGGCCCAGCAGCTGAAAGCCTTTCTTTCTTATCTCTCATCTGTGTGCATAGGCATGGGAGAAAAATCCCGACAGAGGGAGCTTGTAAGTGGTAAACTTCCTGCCCCAGTGAAGCAGAAGGAACCTGCTCAGAGACGAAGCTTGCCGTAGTGACACTACAGGGGGAGCCGCCGGGAGAGGCCCTCAAACCTCAGTTTCCTCAGGCACGTGGAGAATCCTGGCAGTGGGGCTTCAGAGCCCAGGAAACGCTTCCCCCTCTCCGCATGCTCTCCAGCCCACACCCTTCTGTTAGCCGGGGCTCTGGGCTCTGGTCTGCCTGCGGGTAAGACACCTTCAGGGCAGAACCAGGGCAGGCCAGAACCCCAGGGGAGCACCGGAACAAGACAAAGAGATGCTTTCTTCCTTTAAAGACCCGAGTGTCAAGTTTACTCAGATGTTTCCATGGCCCGTGGATTCCAAACTTCTCTAACTCCTGCCACCCTCTTCTAGCCACCGCACCTCGTCTCTTTTCCTCGACCAGTCAAGCATGCTTCTGTGTCAGGGCCTTGGCACTGGAAGGTTCCCTCTGATGGAAGGTTCTCTCTGCCTGGAAGGTTCTTCCTTCCAGTTTTCGCCTGGCTCAGCCTCTCACCTCCTTCAGTTCTTTATTCAAATGTCATCTTCTCCATGAGGCAGAGCCAGGGCTAGGGTGACGTTAGTGAGGCAACTCAGCCTTCCCTGACTCTTCTATTTAAAATTGTAGACTGCCACCCACACTAGTAGTCCCTATCCTCTTCCGAAAGCATGGAACACCATCTCACTTAGTATTTATCTTATTTATTGTCCAACTTCTCTATTAAAGGTGTCATGAGGGTAGGAATCATCTCTGCCATGTTCTTGTTCTGTTTTCCCCAAGAGCCTAGAACAGAGCCTTACATGCAGTAGGTTGCTCAATATACACGGATGGATGAATGGACGGATGGGTGGGCTGATGCATGGGTAAATGAGGCCACAGGTTCAATGTGCTCAGTCGTTTCCAACTCTTTGAGACCCCATGGACAGTAGCCCACCAAGCTTCTCTGTCCATAGGATTCTCCAGGCAAGAATATGGGAGTGGGTTGCCATTCCCTTCTCCAGGGGATTCTTCTCAACTCAGGGATCAAACCTGCATCTCTTGTGTCTCTTGCATTGGCAGGCAGATTCTTTGCCACTAGCAAAGAAGTGGGAAGCCTGATACAGGTTCACTGTGTTTTGTCTTTCAGCTGTTCTCAAAACAAGTAAAAGGTGTTCTGCATGCAGCCTGAAAAGGGACTGGCAAAGTGACCTCTAACACTCTCCTGGTAAGGCACACATGGGATGCTCAGGATTTACTACTAAAAAGAAGGAAAACTAGCTAGAAAAAAAAAAAAAAAAATGAAGATTGACACTGCTATTTCTACCAGGCTTGAGAACCTCTGCAGGCTTTAATGTGGGGCAGCGTTGATGGAGCCTGGAGTCCAGAAGCCTGCCCACTGGGTGGAGTAAAGTGGAGGGCAGTAGCTAAGCTGTGCTCCCTGCTCCCTCCCCAGGCCTAGGAGTTTGGGGCACTGCTCCGCGTGGAAAGCCATGAGGCAGTTCTCTGTGGGCTTTGAGCCCAAATGGGACGCCAAGAGACTCGGGGTGCACTGAGAGAAAATGCAAGAAAGGCGGTAGAGGGGGTGGAGAGTTGGGGGAGGGCCACTCTTAGAACACTAGTTCTTCACTCCAGCTGGAGCCCTGACACCTGCACCTGTGGGTTCCACATGTCCCTCTGGTTCATGAGGCTGCCTGTGTACTGCTCACTGACTCACTGACGCCAAGTCCCCTGACGGTAACCAGCAACAGAAGGTTCTAACAATCTATCAGTCAAACTCCCACTTGCGGCGTGAGTCACCTTCAATTTCCTGCTGCCCGCCTCTTTCCTGATTGACCTGATAAATTCGGGACAGCTTTTATTGCTTTCGGCAAAAAACAAAAAACTGCTATTAAGATTTACAGAGCTGAAAGCCAGAACAATGTAATCTTCAGAGTAATTTACACAGTGAGTTTCAGAAGATGAGAAGTTAGCATTTCAGAGGTAATTTCATAAAAAGGATGATCCGATTAATCACTGTGTCAACTTAATAGTGGTGTCTAAAATAATTAATTAGTTTTCTTGGAGTCAGCAGTGCGAAAAGGGACTCTAAAAGATATAAAAATGACTGTGTCAGACAGTAAGTGTGTTTTGGGCAACACATCTTGAGAAAATTCTCACTAGTGGAACGTCTGGCATGGCTTCTTTGCAACAGAGACAGATGGGAAAGAGAAAAGCTCTGAGAGTGCCTAGGTTCCCTGAGACCCTCTGGTGGAGACTTGTCTGTGCTTGTTGAATGCAGGCTGACCTGCCACGTGTAGACCTGTCCAGGGACACCTGAAAAATACGTGTAACCACGCTGCCAGTTGACAGGCTGCTCTGATGGGAGAGCAGGTATGAGTGGCAGTCTGCTTGTGAAATTACCTGTGAGACTCCAAGATGGAATAAAATCTGCTTGGCCGAGGCTGGTTATAAACACTGTCTGAATGGCTCCATAGCAACAGAGCACTCAACCAGCTGCCACATGTTGGAGCAAGGCTGTGTCCTCAGCAGGCATTATGGGTTGCACTGTGTCCCCCCAAAAAAAGATATGTTGAGTCCTAACGTGTAGTACCTCAGAAAGTGACCTTATTCAGTGATAGGGTCTTTACGAGATAAATTAAAATAAAATCATTAAGATGGGTCCTACCTAATCCAACATGACTGGCGTGTTTAGAAAAAGGGGAAATTTGCACACACACACACGGACACACAGAACAGCATGTGAATGGGAAGGCAGAAACGGGTGATACATCTGCAAGCTAAGGAACACCAAAGATTACCAGCCAACCACCACAGCTAGGAGAGAGGTATGAACCTTGTCAAATCTTGATCCAGAACGGGTAGCCTCCAGAGCTATGTGACAATTTCTGTTGAAGTCAGCAGGTCTGCAGTATGTTGTTATGACTGACCTACAGAACTACTTCCATGGGGGCACTGTAGAGGCTTTGTGTAGAGACTTAGGTGTTATTGTTCTTAATGTTTCTGTACTTTTTGGTTTTTACAAGATTATCTTTTTTTTGGAGCAGTTTAAGGTTTACAGCAAAACAGAGAAAGGTACAGAGATTTTCCATGTACTCCCTGCCGCTACACAGCCACAGCTTCTTCCACTATTAACGTCAACCACCAGAGGGGTACGTTTGTTGCAAAGGATGACACATCATAAGCAGGCATAATCCAGTTTTCCTTAGGGTTTACTCTTGCACATTCTACGTATTTTATTAATACTTTTTAAAATTAAAGATACATATTACAGTGCTTGCTTCAGCAGCACATATACTAAAATTGGAATGATGCTGAGAATATTAGCATGGCCCCTGCTCAAGGATGACATGCAAATTTGTGAAGCATTTCATATTTAAAAAAAAAAGAGAGAGTGATACATGTTACATGTATCTACCATCACAGTATCATACTGAATAATGTCACTGCCCTAAAAATCTTTTGTGTATTACCAGTTCACCTCCCCTCCCCTCATCCCCTGGCAACCACTGATATTTTCACTGTCTACATGGTTTTGCTTTTTCCAGAATGTCATAGTTGGGGTAATGTAGCCTTTTCAGTATGTAGCCTTTTCAGATTGGCTTCTTTCACTAGGTTTCCTCCATGTCTTTTCATAGTTTGATGGCTCATTTAAGTGCTGAATAATACTCCTCTATCTGGATATACTACAGTTTATCTATTATGTTTTTTCTTAAAAAAATTTTTTTTCAACACCAACTCAGGGCTGAGTAGTAGGTATAAGACAAATTTGAGTAGTAAGCATAAGAGTATTCTCTATACTATCTCTTAAAGGATTAAAAAAGAAGACTCAGTGTCTTTTTACTGGCATGGGTGGCGCTGAGCCTTGGGTCATGTGATTTCCGCCTGTGGAGGGACAAGCCAGCAGCTGAGTAGGTTCTGATGCCCTGGGTGCACCTGGACCCAGCTGGCCAGGCCCCGGGGGGTTAGTTACATGAACTTTAAACCAAACGTGACTTTGAGTCTCACGATTCTATTCGGAATGTGATCTTCTGGACCTTGCTTTCCTCCCCTCTGAAATGAGAAAAACTGCCCTCCAAAGGTTGTGAGACCCTAGCCCAAGAAGAAAAAAAAAAAGTGACCTGTAAAGTGCCAGTGTCAGCAGGCATCTGATTAGATTCTTCCTGGGTGCCATACTTTACAGCCTGGGAGGAGCTCTGGTCCCAGCCTCGGGAGCTGCACCATCCACCCAGCTGCCATCCCCCCAGCCCCATTCCCACCTCAAGCCCTGGCTGACCTCATGAGGCTCTCCGGGGTTTGCTTCTTGTGCTTCAGGAAGCGAGCTCTTCCTCACCACCACTTCTTCCCACCACGGTCAGGCCACCCCAACCTCTGTAGCTCAAGTTGCTCCCTGGGAGGATGACTGACAGTCAGTTCCTTCAGAAAGGGCACGAGTGGCCGAGACGCTGACAACCTCCAGTTTGTGGTGTCCTACCAGTCAAAGGGGGCAAAGCTTCCAGAGCTGAAGAAAGGAGTCTGAGGGGCAGCGAGGTGAGAGGGCGAAGCTGGCCAAGCAGTGCAAGGCTGCAGCATGTCCTTCAGTGGGGAGATGTCCCCCAAACTGCCGCATCATATACATCCCTTTGGGGAGAGAAGAGCCCAGCCCTTTCCTCACAGTAGCACTTCCAAGAGCAGCCTAAGCCTCAGCCTGAGTTTCAATCCTGCCTTCTTCCTGCTCCCTTAGTCTCTTATTCCCAGGGATAAGGTGGGGCATCACGTTCGTCAGCCATTACTGGGGCTAGGGGTGGGGGCATGGGAGTTTTTGGGCGGCCTTCCAGTCTCGAAATTCAGGCTTCCTGTCAGTGGTTCCGCAAAAAAAGGGAAAGTCAGCGTGAACCACCAACACTCCTTCCCGATCCTGCCTCGATGGTCACCGCTGGGAAGACTGCTCTATCTTTCCTTCACAGATTTAGCTGTAAGTTCCCCCAATGACAGCAGGATGGCCTCCAGAAGAGGCCTGGGAAATCCTGGACTTGGACTTGAGGGAAGAATTCACCCCTTTTCTTGTCTTTTCAACCAGTGTTATCAACTCCCTGCCTTTTTAGACTTTTCCACATTTCTTCCCTGGGAGCCCTCTTGTGGTGCCGTCAGCCCTTCCCAAGACGCCATGTTGGAATTGTGGACCTGGAACAGGGCATAGAGGAGGGCTGGGGTGGGGTGGGGGCAGTGGGATGCAGGAAGCAGATGATACTTTAGATATAAGCTGTTTGGGGCCACAGCTTATCTTTGGGTAAACTTTGATCCTAAAGTGTTGCAGTCACTCACTTTTCCCCAGGAGGGAAGTCAAACCCAGATGGTGCCATCCATTTCCCTCACACTCTGGCAAGGTCACTGGAAGGGCCAGCTGGCAGCTTTCTTGTTATTGTAACTATTTAACTCCTTAAAGTTCTACTGATTAAAGTCCTTAAATTTCAAGATGTCAGATAGAAGCCAAGTAATAGAGCCTTTCTGGTTTCCTTTTCATGAGATCAGGATTGGGAGAGGACTCGGACAGGACAGAGGATGGAGACGCTGTTGGCTAGGTGCCCTGGAGTTCGTTGTCCATAGGGCTTGGTTAGCCGTGAATGACTTTCACAGCTCCTCTCTGCAGGGAGTGTTGTCAGTCTCTATTTTCCAGAAAGCGCTCATAGTAGTTCTGTATGACTTTGGGCTTCACAGGCTTCAGTTAAAATCTGACTCGGTTAAGAAACCTGCCCAAGGCCACTTAGCTGGTAAGCAGGAGAGTTGGAGCTCTGAATGCAAAACCTAAATGCTTTTGCTATAACATGAGTTAATCTCCAGCTGAAACTGAAGTTCCAATACTTTGACCACCTGGTGCAAAGAGCTGATTCATTGGAAAAGACCCTGATGCTGGGAAGGATTGAAGGCAGGAGGAGAGGGGACAACAGAGGATGAGATGGTTGGATGGCATCAATCACTGACTCAATGGACAAGAGTTTGAGCAAGCTTGGGGAGATGGTGAAGGACAGGGAAACCTGACGTGCTGTAGTCCATAGGGTCACAGAATCAGACACAACTAAGTGACTGAACAACAACAGATTGGGGAGAGGGAGGCTAAGAGCCTGTTAAGACATTTTACCCTGAAAACCTCGAGTTCCTCCTGCTCCCCCGGAGGGTTGCCTGGCATATAATCCTGGAGAGAGGCACTGAGGCTGTGCTGCACGCTCCCCCAAATCCTGCTGCCTGGGGTCTAATGGTGGGGTGCAGCTTCAGGTCCTATTCCCTGCAGAAGAGCTCCAGGCAGCCCACCAGCAGTGGGTGCACTGAACCCGGCTCTCAACCCAGGACATGCTGGCTAAGGACAGCCACCTGCTGCCCTGCCCCAGCTGCACCCACATCTGCTCTAGGTCTGTTAGGAGTTGCCTCCTCTCCAACATTCATCTAATGAAGAGGGTGTGGGGGTGCAGACCAAGGGGCTGAGGGGACAGCCTCAGGGAAGAGGACCCCACGGCCTCTTAAGAGTGTCTCTTGCCCTCTTTTTATTTCATAAACAGATTAGTACCAGCTGTGTACACAGTCCCACATTAGACACACATGCCACACCACAGAAAAGCTATATAGCACACCATACACACCTCTCCACATACACAACATGAAATACATACCCCCCTACAGATCCCAGATATACTAGGGTCCTAGATATACTAGGACCATTCACCCCTGTCTCAGCCTCTAATCCAAGCCACATACCACACCACACACACCTCTCCACATATACCACACAAAATACACAGCACACACACACCACATATACTAGGGCACGCACATGCACACACACACACACACCCCAAATATACCAGGGGCACACACACTCCCCCCAAATATACCAGGGACACACACCCCAAATACACCGGGGGCGCACACACACACACCTCAAATATAGCAAGGACCGACACACACACACACACACACACACACACCAAACATACCAGGGAGACAGACACCCCCCCCCCCCCCCCCAAAACACACACACAGCCATTCACCCCTGTCCCGGCCTCTAGGCGACGTTGGGGAGTTGGCCGCCCACGCGGTGACGCAGGAGGCAGCAGCACGAGGCCGCTCGCTCTGTCTTTGGAAAGAAAGCGCGTCACTGCCTGGAGCGGCGGGCCTGTTGTTCCCTCCCAAGCAATGCCTTGGGAGGGCCTCTTACCTCAGAGCCGAGATGTATTGATCTCATTTTGCAGACAGAGAAAATGGAGGCGGGGAACGTGAGCGGAAGGTGAAAGCAGCTTCAGAAGCCCCAGCCTCAGAACGGTCCATGCCTCCGCGAGGGATGCAGGAGGAGGGAGGGGACACGCAGGGCCGCGTGCGGGGCCAAGCCCGGGACAGAGGCCGGCAAGCCTGGCCGGCCCTCAACTGCGGGGGCCAGAGACGTGTGGCCTCCTCCTCCTGGCGCCCGCCCCACCCCCACCTCTCCTCAGCAAGGGCAGAGAAGCTTCTGGCAGCAGAGGGGCGAGCATCAGTGACCAGGCCAGGATGTGAAGAACTCCCTGGTCCTCGAGGAGACATTGGCACGGCTGTGGGCAGGGTAACATCTGGCGCGAGGCAGCCGGGTGACCGCCTGGATCAGGGTGGAGCTGATGCTAGAATAACTCCAGGGCCCGGGAGTGGGGAGAGGCCCTTGCAGACCTTCCTCCCTCCCGCTGGAGGGCAGAGTTCCGGGACAGAAGCGCTCCAGGGCCCCCGGGCAGAGCTGGGCATCCTGCGGCTTCAGACGTGCGCTCGGCCCTGCGTTTCTGAACAGCCCCTTCCCGTGGGCTCCCTGTCACCCCCGGCCTCGGCCCTCTGCTCTCCCCAACTTTGATGAACCCCAGAGAAGCAGAGCCCAGGGGGGAGGGGCCATCGGCTCTGAAAAGAGAATCCTAGAAACAGGGCCGCAGGACGTTCATCTTCCGGGGCTGTGGGGACCAGGGAACCCACGCGATGAGGGACCTGGTGGCATGAGAAGCCACTCACAGCTTTCCGCCTCCGGGGAAGAGCAATTGTAGGGTTTCTTTACCACAACTCCCCAGGGAGCCAGAAACCTAGTGGACACAGGCCTAGGAGTCATGGGGAGGCAGGGACTGCCTGCGGTGGTGTGACCGTGACTGCCAGCACCTCGGGGTTCGTTAGACCTGGACACTCTCTCCTTCACCCACGGGGTGCAGGTTCTGTCCTTCAGGCCAGAGTGGCGCTGGGAGGGAGCCTGGGGGGACTTCTGCCTCCCTTGAGCTCTTCAGAAACCCTGAGTCCTCAGTGTGTGTGGGGGGGGCGCGGGGGAGGGACATCAGGCCTGCTCACTGGGAGGGTGTCTGAGGCCAGCGAGGAGGCCCAGAGGCAGAGATGCCCGTGGACTCTGGATCCCAGCCCGGAGCCAGGTGGCCATCAGACCCCCGGTTCCAGGCCCCACCTCGCGAGGCCCGCAGAAAGCCTGGCACCTCTGCCGGAGCCTGCTGGGCTGCCTGCCACCACATCTGCACCCGGGAGAGCCCGCAGCCTGCACACGCTGCTCTGGAGACTGGATGCGTGACTCAATCCCTGCTTTGCTAATCACTCCGCTCTTCTCTCTCACGTCTCGCACAGCCTTCCTTCCCCTGGAGAAAAGCGTGCCCATCTGACAACTCGCGCGCCTGCTCTCCGTGACACATTCATCTGTCCTTGCCCCTGCTTCTGCTCTGCGCAGCCCCCACGCTGCCCTCCCCAGCTTGCTGTCTCCTGCTCCAGCCTCCACCAGGATGACTGTCTGTGTGCCCATACCTCACCCCGGCCAGTGTCTGTCAGGGTGAACCCTCTGCTGTGTCAGGCAGCCCTCCTGTAACCTCTGCCCACTTAGAGGGGCACAGAACCACCACCAGGAGGTATCTGAGGAGGGAGCGTGGGAACGCAGTCGCCAAGCTCTTCCTTCTCAGGCCAGCCACTCAGCCTTTCCATGACCAGCAGTACCTCCCCTAAAGGGAATCAAGAACAAGGTGACTTTCTGCTTGTTTTTTCTCTGCTTTGACCAGAGCCTGGAAGAGGAGTCTAGCCCAAGAAAGCAGTGGGAAGTCCCAAGACTGTCCAGGGTGCCTCTGACCTGACACCGCAGAGCCTGCCTGATGGGAAAAATGACCCTTCCTGCAGTGCAGTCAGGGCGCCCACGGGGCACAGTGTAGGGGTCAGACTGCTAGAGTGGCTCTGGTACCAGCACCCAACCACATCCCAGACACTCACAGATCCTCTCTGAAAGTGCAAGTAGTGAAAAGTCAGACTCTTTGCAACTCTATGGACAGTCTATTGAATTCTCCAGGCCAGAACACTGGAGTGGGTAGCCTTTCCCTTCTCCAGGGGATCTTCCCAACCCAGGGATTGAACCCAGGTCTCCTGCGTGGCAGGCGGATTCTTCACCAACTGAGCTATAAGGGAAGCCCCAAGATCCTCTCTGGGCTTCTGTAAAATCAAACAGTCCAACTGTTTGATTCCCAAGGCCATTTCTATGTTTTCAGAGCCATGACAAAGGAAAAAAAAAAGCTCCCCTAAAAGTTGAAGCAGGCTGAAAAGCCAACATTACTTGCCTGTGGGTTTCATAATATATAACAACTCCTTTCTTTTTTTAAAGACTAAATGACTTCACAGGCCTGTGACCTGGGTAGTCATACAGAACCCCACACTTTGAATGGCCCTGTGTTGGGTTTAATGCTCTGTTGTGGCTGTCTTAAAAGTCTTGATAAGTTTTGTACAAGGGCCCCACATTTTTATTTTACAATGGATCCTGCAATTGTGATGCTAATGCTGGCTACAAATACTTAGAATGTTGGTCAAGGAGAACCATGGACAAGTCTGAAGTGTTTTTTGTTTTATAGTATTGTGGCATCTGGAATACTGAAATGTTGGACATTTCCTCATTTTCAGTTCCCTGGGGAAGGCGGAGAGGGTGAGGCAATTAAGGAAGCACTTGATGAGAGTTAAATTGTTCAAGGGGACCAGGAGTTCTGTATCCACAGTTACTGTTCTTGGAGTTAGGTGCAGCCAGGGCTCTGGAGATTGATTCAGACATCTCCTGCAGGGAAAGACTACTGCTGTTGCCTAATACCCATTATCTGCTTCTTCTGAAGTGCTAGGATTATTAGCTGGTCATGGCCAGAACAAAAAAAAAAAAAAAAAAAACTTTCCCCAGTTTCTTTTGCAGTTAGTTATGTTTGTGTGACTTTTTTTTTTTTTTTTTGGCCATGCCATGCAGCATATGGGATCTTAGTTTCCCAACGAGAGATTAAACCTGTGCCCCTTGTATTGGAAACACAGAGTCCCAACCACTGGGCCACCAAGGAAGTCCTGTCCATGTGATTAAGTGCTATTCAGTGGGATGTGTGTGCCACCACCCCATTGGTATGTGTTCTTCTGTAACATCGCAGATAAGTTTGAAACTTTTAGACTAGGATCTGAAGAAAAAACACATGCTATTAGTTGTTATCATTTCACAGTAGAAATTTATTTAGGAGCGAATTGATAAATGTGTGTGCTCAGTTGCTCAGTCATGTCTAAATCTTTCCAACTCCATGGACTGTAGCCCGCCAGACTCCTCTGTCCATGGGATTTCCCAGACAAGACAGAGTGGTTTGCCATTTCCTACTCCAGGGGATCTTCCTGACCTAGGGATCCAACTTGCATCTCCTTCATTGGCAGGCAGATTCTTTACTGTTACCACTGTGCCACCTGGGAGGCCTAATTGATACATAGATGCCCTTTAGTGTATAGTTCCTCAAACAGGAAGATGAGACTGGCATTCCATCTCTAAGGGGATGCGAATGGAGGGAGCAGATAATAAGTAAAATCTCAGGTATATGCAATGAAGAACTGAGCAGGTGGGGTATGAGGATGGTAAGTGCCAGGGATGTCATTTCAGAGGTAACATGAAAGGGTCTGAGGAGGTGATTTTTGAGGAGAGGGCTTAGTGAAGACAGGGAGGAGCTGTTACAGATAGCTGGGATAAGAACATTTGGGGGAAAGGGATATAGTCAAATTGTTCTGCCAAAAGTGGAAGTCTCTTGAGATTCAGACTTGTATTTCCAACTATCGGTTGTCATCTCCTTCTCGATGTCCCAATAGCATCTCAAACTCAACATGTTTAAAATTTCTCTTCTGCTCCAAACCAGTTCCTCTTCCTCTGTTTCTGTTAGTGCTACTATCTTCATATCATAATAACCTAAACTGAAATGTTGGCATTGTGTGCACCAGGTTACCAAGTTGTGACCATTTTTCTTCTGCAAATGCTCTCCAGTCTTTTTTGCCACCCCTGGCATCCAGGCCCTGGATTACTGCAGCAGCCTCCTCACAGGTCTCCATGCCTGTAACTGCTCCAGCTTCAGAGGAGCCTGGTGGGCTGCAGTCCCTGCGGTTACAAAAGTTGGACACGATTTAGTGACTAAACTACCACCTCCAAGTGTCTTACGGAGTCAACGTACTATAATTTATAAGACCATCTATCACATATTTGATGGGTTTTGTTATAGTCGAGCTATTAATAGACTAGAAAGCTATTTCAAAGTAAAAAGGAAATCTTAAGGCTTCTATTCCTAGCACCTAGCTCACTGCTTCAATCAGCATTTGTTGGATGGATGGATAAACAAATGCACACAGTGAACATCCTTAGACATAACTCTTTTTCTGTTGAATATTTTCCCAGCCAAAGAGTGCTAAAAGAGCATTAACATCTTATATAAAATATTTTAATATAAAATTAACATTTTGGGGGGCTTTGCACATTGTGAAGTGAAAGTATTAGTTGCTCAGTCATGTCCAACTCTTTGCGACCCCATGGACTATAGCCCGCCAGGCTCCTCTATCCTTGGGATTTTCCAGGCAAGAATACTGGAGTGGGTTGCCATTCCCTTCTCCAGGGGATCTTCCTGACCCAGGTCTCCTGCATTGCAGGCAGATTCTTTACCGTTTGAGCTATCTGGGAAGCCCTTGCACATTGTGGCAGACTGTATTTTTCAAAAATGGTCACACCGATATATGTCCCATCCCACATGCTATGATGTGGGATATTCCTCCATTGAGAGGTGGAATCTATGTTCTCACCCTTTGAAACTGTTCATTTTTTTATACCTGTGTTGATTAACAGAATCAGTTCAGTTCAGTTGTTCAGTCGTGTCAGACTCTTTGCGACCCCATGGACTGCAGCATGCCAGGCTTCCCTGTCCATCACCAGCTCCTGGAGCCTACTCAAACTCATGTTCATCACATTGGTGATGCCATCCAACCATCTCATCAACAGAATACAGTGGAAGAAACATGGAACTTTCAAGCCCAGGTTATAAAAGGTAGTAGGCTTTGTCTCTATCTCCCCCTCTTTCTTAAGACACTTGCTCTTGGAATTCAGCCACTATGTTATAAGGAAGCCCAAGCCACATGTAGAGTCCACATGTGGGCCTTGTGCCCGCACTCCCAATGATGTCCCCAGTCAATACCCAGAATCAACCACTGAATGTGGGAGAGAACAGCCTTCAGATGATTCAGTCATCCAGCCCCACACACTGTGGAGAAGAGAGAAGCCATCCCCATTGTACCCTATCTGAATTCCTGATCCACAGAGAGAGATACCAATGATTATTGTCTGGGGACAATTTGTTATGCAGCAGAAGTGGCTGAAACGCACAGTTAGTCCCATGTTGTGTTCTGAAAGATTTGTAGTAATTTGCAGGTTCACCACAACCTCATGAGCCCTGGTATGTGGCCTTTTTGTGGGCATTGACCTCAAAGTCAGTAAATCTCATCTCTGTTTCTCATCTGTAAGCTCCTTGAGAGGATACATCACTGCATTTTTATTCTTAGTTCTTAGCAGGCACTTGGTAAATGTTTATCCATTTGTACCTTTGTTAGAAGTATACATAACTAGGGTATGCATTGTCTTGTCCACAGAGTCTGACTGTGTAGTAGACTGAAGCTATCTTGGTTTCCTCGTTAGAGAAAGCAGATTCTAGAGAAGTGGCTCAGAGAACACATGCTCTAGTCCAATTACACACAAGCTTAGAGGAAACTATGTGGTGTGTCAGGGAACGGGCTAATGGTATCCACTCTGATAATGGATCGGAGTGTTCCCAGCCCTTACAGCTGCTCCTAATACGGCTCCAGCTGTAAGGGCCTGCACGATGCCACTAATTTTGCTTTCTAGTGAGAAACTACCAGCAGATACATATCTAGATGGTATTTCTCCCACCGCCATGCCTCCTCTTTACTACTGAATCAATTTTCATAGAGCCCAGCACAAAGGAATGCATGAAAATGTAGAGCAGGCCCTCTGCCTTTCCTTCTACAAGTTTAGATCCACTGCCAGTTGCCAGCTTCTTGCTTCCTCTCTCCTCTGCCACACTTCCACTCTCCGGCCAGAGAGCTCTCTGTATGTCCTCTCCCTTTGAAACTGTTCAGTTGTACCTATGTTGATCAACAGAACGCAGTGGAAGAAACACAGAACTTTCAAGCCCAGGTTGTAAAAAGTAATATGCTCTGCCTCTACCTGCTCCCTTTTTTCTCAGGATACTTGCCCTTGGAATTCAGCCACTATGTTATGATGAAGCCCACGTCACATGCAGAGGCCACGTGTGGGCCTTCTGCCTGCTTTCCCAATGATGGTCTTTAGCATAGAAAGCACACTTATAAAAAATTCCAGTCAAAAAAATAAATTATTGCTTTTCAAGTGAATTCTGTCTACTTAACCCAATTATTAATTCAACAAATATTTACTGAACACCTGACATGCACCTGCCCTTAAGAACGATAAGGAAGTCACAGTCTAACAGAAGCTTATCATTCATAGGCGTTCTGTCCAATCAAGAGACTTGCAGTTTTCCTTGGGTACTTGTTTTAGCATAGCCCCACTATTACAGGTGCCAGGTCAGGGTCAAGAGGGCAAGTCAGCCTGGGGTTGGTTGAGTGGAGAGGTAGGATGTGTGGGAAAATAAGAGTTGTGAGGTGGGGAAAAGAGGAGAGTGAAAAAAACTGGATTAAAACTCAACATTCAAAAAACTAAGATCATGTCATCTGGTCCCATCACTTCATGGCAAATAGATGGGGAAACAATGGAAACTGACAGACTATTTTCTTGGGCTCCAAAGTCACTGTGGATGGTGACTGCAGTCATGAGATTAAATGATGTTTGCTCCTTGGAAGAAAAGCAGTGATAGACCTAGACAGTGTATTAAAAAGCAGAGACATTACTTTGCCTACAAATATCTGTATAGTCAAAGTTATGATTTTTCCAGTAGTCATGTATGGATATGAGAGCTGGAAATGAGCTCTTTGGTGGATATAAGCACCAAAGAATTGATGCTTTCGAACTGTGGTGCTGGAGAAAACTCTTGAGAGTCCCTTGAACAGCACAGAGATCAAACCAGTCAATCCTAAAGGAAATCAACCCTGGATATTCACTGGAAGGACTGATGATGAAGCCAAAGCTCCAGTACTTTCGCCACCTGATGCTCATTAGAAAAGACCCTGATGCTGGGAAAGATTGAAGGCAGGAGGAGAAGGGAATGAGATGGTTGGATGGCATCACTGACTCAGTGGACATGAGTTTGAGCAAACTCCGGGAGATGGTGATAGACTGGGAAGCCAGGTGTGCTGGAGTCCCTGGGGTCGCAGAGAGTCAGACACGACTGAGTGACTGAACAACAATGAGGTGGGGAAAAGTAGCAACTTAGATACAGCAGTTTAAATGAAAAATCCTTTCTCTGGCTACACAGAAAAACACCTAGTGTTTTATTGAAGAGACACTGTATGTTAGGATGTGGACTTTGCCTCCAGGTTCTAGCCAAGGCACTTGGTCTAAGTGGAGTCTAACCACCACTTTAAGTCAGTGAACTCCAGGAATTCTCGAGATGGCATAAAAAAAACTTTAAAGAATTCATGCAGAGCACTTAACTGGAAGCAGAGCATTGTACTGAATTTATTTTTAATGTTGGTTAACTAACTTGAGATGGAAGCTGTAAAACACCTTTTCAAACCACCAGGTTTGGGGACTGATGGCTTTAGTACAGACTCCCTTCTGCCAAGTCTCACTTTGACAACTTAACGGGACTACTCCTCTGCCCCTCAGGGTGTCCAGTGGATGATACCCTTCCCATTAGGAACAAAAGGGGCCTTTCTTTGGAGTTGCAGCTCAGCCAGTTAATGCCTGTATTCCTGGCCAAAACTATCACAGAGCTCCTGGTTCCAGTCTACACACCATGTATTTGAGGAAGAATCATGCCTGGCTTCGGCTTCTGAAAAAACAAATTTTGCCCCCAACAGAGCTGATCACCACCTTCTGACTTTCTTCCTGTGGGATGCAGTTCATGAAAGCAGAGTCTGATTCAGGGTTGTTATTTTTTCCTTCTAGTTTAGAAATGGTAAAGGAGGGAGACAGTGTTTTTCTTGGTAGACCAGAAAGCCCAGTCTTCAAGATACAAGGGCATTACTGTCTCTGATTGGGGAATGGCCAGGTCTGGGGTCGGGGAAGCAAATAGGGAGCAGGAGGCAGATACAGCTGGGGTAGGAGAGTAGGGTTGGGTGTGAGTGTGTCAAGGCATGAAGATCTATATACATCTCAGCACAGTCCAAGAATGATAGGGTTGCTTTACAATGCCAAAACAGCCATTTCCTAGTTTTATATTAATGTTATTCTGAAAGACTTTTTTATTAAAAAAAAAAAAATACTTATTTGGCCATGTCAGGTCTTAGTTGAGGAATGCAGGATCTTCGATCTTCATTGCAGCATGTGGGATCTAGTGCCCTGACCAGGCATTGAACTCGGACTCCCTGCATTGGGAGCACAGTCTCAGCCACTGGACCACCAGGGAAATCCCCTGAAAGACTTTTTAAGTCTGTTTTTTCCCTTACCCTAAAGCACACTGATTATTTTCATTCAGCTTCTCAGTGATCACTGAGGTATGAATATCTTTCTTATGCCCAGAAATCAGTGTAAAAGGTTAACTGCCCTGCCCCAACAGTGACAGAGTTCAGTCCTCCCAAGTCTCAGCTGGTTCAAGCCAGTGGCTCTTCTAGCCAGATGGACTGTGGAATATTCAATTTGCTTTGGGGGCATGAAAGGATTTAGTTATAACTTTACCTTTCATCCTTAGCAGTGCCTGAGATTGTTTGCATGTTGACTTTGCTGTGGAATATCTCTGGGGTCACTGCTGTCCTGGGTAAACAGGATTCTGGGCACACATGAGGTTGTTCTCTATACCCATCCTGCCATATTGGACTCTTCTTCCTAAGGCTGACTGAGGTACCACCCTCCATAGAATCCATAACCTATTGCCCTGGCCAGTGCAGTTCATTCGGTGTGGAAATGGAATTACTGATGACCATTCAGGGATCAAATTAGAGACGTGGCTCAGAGCTAATGCCTAACAATCCTGCAGTCTCAGCACAAAGCCACTGGCATACACAGTGAGACACGGCAGTGTCACTGGGGCCTAAGAAGCACAGGTGCTGATTGTGCAAACTGCTCTCACTCCAAGTGGCCAGACAACCACCTGTTCCCCCCGCCCCCTCCCAGATCCTTCCCAAAAGGCTTGTTGCTGGAGATCCCAGCCCTCTGCTGCTTGGCCCTATCTATAACCTGGGGAGTGCTGTGACTGAAGCCACCTGGACAGATGGCTGGGCCGGCTGACCTCTCCCAGCTCCTCACAGTGGACCCTGTAGCATCTGGGCCAATGTGCTGCTGTTAAGTGCAACGGCCTCACACCAGATCATTAAGGAAGATTCCCCGAGTACAAGGAATTGGCTGTGTGTTTTCCTAACGCCTACACTTTTTAGGCAGTGTCCCCGCTACAGCTCTTCAGGCCTGAGAAATGTTTCCTCCTTCTTAGTGTTACAGGCTTCCCTGGTGGATGAAATGGCAAGAGTCCACCTGCAATTCAGGAGACCCTGGGTTTGATCCCTGGGTTAGGAAGATCCCTTGGAAAAGAAAATGACAACCCACTCCAGTATTCTTGCCTGGAGAATTCCATGGACAGTAGAGCCTAGCAGGCTACAGTCTGGCTGCAAAAGGAAACCCAGTGCTCCTTGCTGCTCAAAAGATATCCTTTGAAAAGAACTCAAGCCTTTCCCAAAAGGTAGCTTTCAGTTCAGTTCAGTCGCTCAGTTGTGTCCGACTCTTTGCGACCCCATGAATTGTAGCACGCCAGGCCTCCCTGTCCATCACCAACTCCCGGACTTTACTCGAACTCATTTCCATCGAGTCAGTGATGCCATCCAGCCATCTCATCCTCTGTCGTCCCCTTCTCCTCCTGCCCCCATCCTTCCCAGCATCAGGGTCTTTTCCAGTGAGTCAACTCTTTGCATGAGGTGGCTGAAGTATTGCTTTAGCCATCGTCAAACTCGGCCTGAACAGCAGCATGGCTCAGACCAATGGAACACTGGATGAGACAAGCTACGAGAACCCACCAAGACTACAAGTCACTTCTGGATTCACTCATGTGGCTGCTGAGTGCCAAAAAAGGGGGAAAGACCTAATCACCTTGGAGGAGAAATTAATGCCAGCTGCAGCGGTCAGGATCAACTCCCCCAAATAGTAGGTTTAATTAGAGCAAAGTCTCAAGGGAAGGGCAGAGGGGGAGGGGACATCCCCAGAGATCAGGAAGAGCAGGAGGTACATGTGCAGACAGCTCAGCAAGGAGCAGCCTACCTTGGCTAAAGCCAAGGATCCAGGTGGATAAGGCTAGCCTGGGGCCACACTGTGGAGGGCTTTAAATGTCAGGCCAAGGAATTTACCAGAACAAAACTGATCAAACAAGTGTTTTAGGAAAATGAATTTGAGGAGGACATGCAGGATGAATTGGAAAATCTGGAAGCATGGCAACAATTAGGAAGCTGTGAGATTAATTAGGCTATTGTAGTAGTCCTATGTGAGTTGATAAGGATATAAATGAGCATAGTGGCAGCAGAGATGGAAAGGGACAGCTGCAAGAGACATTGTTAAGAAAGAATGGATGAGATTGCTGCCTGATTGGACTGGGGACCCAGGGAGCTCAAGGAATCAAGATGAAAGCAGAGTTTTGAGTGTGGGCGACTAGTAGGACAATGAACAGAGAAAGGGATATGAGAAGAGGGAGCTGTTTCAGTACATATGAATTCAGTGCCACACATGAAGAATGTGCAGGATATCCAAGTGGAAATGTCTGACAGGTCACAGGAAATTTAACACTAGAGCTCAGGAGAGACAGTTATGGTTGGTGATGAACTTGGGAATCAAGTGCAGAGTAAGTCATAGAATGAATGAGACCTTTAAGGAAAAGCATAAACAGTGAGACAGAGGACCAAAGCCTGACCTTTAAGGAATGCCCTCATTCAAAGGATTTATATATATATTACAAAGCTGAGTTTAGAAGTGCCAACTATATATATGCTGCTTGTCTTCACCATTGAAATATCAGCTTTAAGTGTGTATCTGTTTGAGAAAGCCAAGCAACACAGTATTATGTCACAGTAGGAACTAAATTATAAACACCTAAACATGCTTCTAAAACAAATCTGGCTGAAGAAAAGGCTGATATTCATAAAGAAGAATGATACAGTGAACATAATCTAGAAGATTAAGTGTATTTGACCCCATAAGGATGAGTCAAGTGAAGAAAAATTTGTGAGAAATATACTATAAATAACATTAGAGAAAATATTATTTACTCAGAAGTACCAAAAAATTTACATTTGCAATGCAGTATCTTCTTGAAGTATGAATTCAAACTAATTAATTAAAGTATTTTTAATAAAAGCTATAATAATATATGTTGGCTGAGACATTTGTGAAGACAAATTAAAATATGAAAGCTACCCAGAGTATAGTAACCCATACCACCCTTAGTAGGCAAACAAAATCTTTCCTTTTTTAACGTGTACCATTAGACTTTATGTGAAATACTTACTATATATTGCATTTTTGACACATAAACTTTAATATAACAAATGACACATTATCTTTTATTTTTTATAATTGTGAAGTAGATATACAAACTTTTGAAATGGTAAGCTTAGACTGTAACATGTTCTTATATTTAACATGTTTAATTGGTATTTTATCCTAACAAACAAATCTAGCACATATCAAAAGCAGTTATAAGATAGAAACCTCCTTTTTTTGGACTGACTTTTTTTCTTCTGACTTTTTAAAAGCAGGAAAAAGATTTACAAATTATACAAAAGCAGCAGCATATGTAACACCGGCATGGGAGTTTTTGAGAAGATACTGGTTTTCCAGGTAAAGCAGTCTCTAATAATATGTCAACCCAGAAAACATATACAGATGCTAGCTAGCCTTAGATATACTACTTATACATTAAAAAAATAGATGGAGAGTCAAGGAAAACTTACAAACTTGGTAATTTCCTACTCTCCAGATATTTTGAACACATCTAAGAAATTTAAACAGATAAGATAGCATATGATCTTAAAGAACGGAACTCAATATTAGGGAACAGTGAAACTGAGTTATTAAAACCAAGGCAATTGTTTTCTTGATGTCTTCAGCCTCTTGACTAAGACCTAAATAGTTTAATTCTATCAGCTAAATTTAACCCAAGTTGACTTTTTATTTTTCTATTTAGTTTATGGTCTTTTATTCATATCAAGTCTCTGATGTAATTTTACACTCACAGCACATTACAATTCAGACAAGGTGTGTTTCAAGTGCTTAATAGCCTTATGTGGCTGCTGGAATTGAACAGCTCAGGTGTAAAGAGACATAAAGAGATGCACGTGCAAGTGTGATTTCAAACCACTTCTTGGTGATAAGAAGCTAAGTTGAAAGGTACCGGGAGAGAGAACAGAGGGCCTGGGGGACTTGGGTGGTGGTGGTGGTGGGAATGGAAAGGGGATGGGAAGGGATAATCCCTTGGGAAAGTAACATTTAGGCAGAACTTATAAGGGTACTGAAGAGGGTCAGAAAGACCAAGAGTGGGGCAGGAATGTCTCAAGCAGTGGGAGTGCATGGAGGCCACTGAGAGGGCCAGTCTGGCTGGGGCAGGGAAGGAGAGAGGTAAGGCAAGACTGGAGTGGGAAGGGCGAGGGCATCACTGAGACCATGTAGGATTTTTCAAACCATGTTCAAAATCTGTGAACTTCATAGACAGCTGACTTTTTAAACATTAATACCATCAAATCTCTTTCAGTAGTATTTTAAAAATATGCATGAATTAACATTATTTAGAAGTTTATCTCATTTCTTTAAATCTGGGCCTTGGGCTGATTTGCCAAACACTGGGGAAATACAGACATTTTTAAAAAATAAGCAATTTGCTTGTTTCTTTTTAATTATTTATACTAAATAACTCAACTGAAAAAACAATTTTGTGGGGAACAATCAGGTGAATGATTCTTATTTGGTGGTTACAATGAAGAAGGACTCGAATTAATTAAGGGGTAACTGCACTGTTTTTGCTCAACAAAAATCTGAAGGGTTGTGGTTTTTTCTGAAATGATAACAAATTGAAGGTAATTTTCTTGGTGTAGAATATGTTTCACACTAACTATTTTTTGTGTACATCTAAAGAGTCTGTAACATACACATAGTATCTTATATCAGAAGGAGCAGTGACTCAGATGCTTAGATTCAACTTCTGATTCAGTCAAATAAAGTCCAAATATTTGGAATTAAATTATCCACTACTCTCCAAAAATCCACAAAATATTCACACCAGATAGGCCAAGATTAACTCTCCTAAAAAAAGAAGAAAAAAAAAATTAGTGAAATTGATTGCCAGCATTTAAGGTCTTTTTTTCCCCCCACATAACAGGAGTCTTTACAAGGAATACAAGTTTAATTGACATTCAGTGCTTTTCTGCAATCATTATGTTATACATGGTTTATCAGGTGAATTCTAGTAACAGTAATTACTTTCTTACCTGTGCTTAAAACCCAAATTTAGAACAGTTTATGGAGTGTTGAAAATTAATTTTTCAGTGGAACTCAAGAACTATTACAACAGATGGAGTTAACAGGACAATTTTAGCAAGTAAGTAAAAGTGTCAATTAAATTTTTTAAAATGGAGATTTAGAGGTGCTAGGCCTCTTAGAGAACTTTACATATTTGATTTCAATTAGGAGTTTTCTAATTATTTGGGATACTTCAGTAAATATGGGTATTACTAATATAGCTTAAATTAAGCCTTACTGCACATAATATAAAGAAAAATCTACTCCAGAGCGTAATACAACTGTATTCAAAGTAACAGGGAAGGAGAAGAGGGCCGCAAGAGAACAATGTCTCATCTAACAGGATGACAGTCAAAGGAGCACTACACAGCTCTACTCTCTGGAGTTAGAAGAGTTTTAAGCAGTTGCTTTTGGGAGGTGGGCTTGGGGAATACTGGCAATGCCTTATTTCTGTCATGAAATTTTAGCACACTGTAACTTTTAAAATTATGAGTATGTATTAATTTTGATAAAAATCTTTTTTAAATGTACCAAAAATGCCCTTCAAAATTTCATCAACTGTGTTTTCTCAGTTCTCCATATCCTCAACAACATGGCAAATGAGAAATTTCAGTATGATAGGGAAAAAACAAATTTTAATTTTGGCTTGCTTGTAAATGAGACTAAGCCTCTTTTCATGTTTATCAACCATCTGCACAACACTCTTCTAAGAAAAAGTCTTTCGTTCATGTCTGACCATTTTCTGTATTTTTCTTTTCTAATTTACGTGCTGTTTATATATGATGGATATTAACTTAGCTTTGCTCTAAGCATTACAATTATAATGCCTTGTCTCAGTTTGTCACTTAGTTTCAAACTTCATTTATGGTGTCTTTTGCTAATCAGGACACTTTACTGTGCAGTCAATTCTGTCTAGATTTTTTTCCTTCTTGGAAGTAAAACATTCATCTCATTCCAGTAACTGCACAAATACGTGGCACTGAATTGATAATGTATTTGTATCAATCTGCTGTATTATGGGCATGATTCCTAGTGGACTATATTTGAGCCACTTGCTTATTTCCTTTATGACGCAGGAGGGCAGTTTTTAACATTTGGTTGTCCTACAATGTATTAAAAAGATCAATCATATTTTAAAAGCTAGTAGTTTCAGTTTTTTCCCCCTGGATTAAAAAAATTCCAAATAAATAAAACAGATTAGTTTTAGTCTAAAATGTTTCACTTATGTTTCCACATATAAGCGGCTCAGTCAGAGAAGATAAGCACTTTAAGAACTGTATCAATTCTTTTCGGCCTCTGAGTAAATCACTGCCCCACTAAGTACTTTTAAAGATTTTACATTTGTATGTATTTGACAAACTACATATGGCACTCAACACAAGCTTGTATCAATTATTGATTTAGATTTTTAGAGGAAAAGATAAATTTTCAATTAAAATTAAAAATTCACTATTTAAAATACTGCTAAATTACCTTCCAGAAACATTTTTAAATGAAGAATTACAAAACCACAGCACATTCCATCTTTCTAATTATATGTATATCTATAACCAAATGCTGCTAGAAAATTTAGGAAAAAAAGTCTATTTATTAACACAGAAAAATATCCAAGCTATACCATAAGATTAAAAGGCAGCTCACAAGGTAATATGTTTGGGTACAATATATTTTTAAACAAAATGAAAAATAAAAACAAAATCAACTTTCCCCATAAAGTAACTGGAAAAACATACACCTCAAACTGATAACCCAGTGGATACCTTGAAGGAGTGGCACTGAGAGCAAGCTGATCAGAGGGGAGTTTTCACTTTCTAGTTTATACACTGCTGTATTATTTAAATGTTTCTACATTGAGCATGTGTTATTTTTGTAATTAAAAAATAAAAAAGAACCATGGTAGCAGAGATGCCTGACAAAAACGAGTTTCTTATTTAATCTTTCTTACATTAAAAAAATACATGCTACAGGAAGCTGATAAATTTCTTAGAAAGCGGTTTATAAATTTCAGTTTATGTCCCCAAAATCTTTGCATCTAATATGTTTAATTAAAGACAGGAGTTTGTCTTTCTCCAGTGCAGTGCTGTCCAACAGAATATAATATATAACCTTAAAAACTAAACAGTAAAAAGAAACAAGTGAAAATAATTTTAATAATATATTTCATTTAACTCAGTATATCCAACATATTATTTCAACATGCAATCAATATACAAAATTATTAACGAGATATTTTACTTTATTATTTGATACTAGGTCTTTAAATTCTAGTCTACGTATTTCACACTGTAGTGCATGTCTACATGCTCAGTCATGTCTGACTCTTTGCAACCCTGTGGACTGTTGCCCTCCAGGCTCCTCTGTCCATGAAATTTCCCAGGTAAGAATACTGGAGTGGGTTGCCATTTTCTCCTCCAGGGGATCTTTTACATTGACAGCCCATCTCAACCTAGACTAGTCATGTTTCAAACACTCAATGCCACACACATGTGGCTGGTGGCTGCTGTGTCGGACAGTGCCGTTCTAGAACCTGCATTAAATAGGACACGTAAATAGAACTGAACAGAAACATGCAGATCAGAGCTGAACAGACTGATGCTTTCTATTCAGCTCTTCCCTTTTCATTTTTTTAGGCTCAGGTTACTTAGTGCAGGCAGAGATGCACCGAGAACCCAGATTCTCAGACTTCTAGCCCATGCATTACCAGATTTACCCAGCATTAGCTGGGGTCCATTTACTTCACATACTGTTTTAAAGCACTGAAATTTCAAATCACCAAAATGACAAGACAGCAATTTTGAGTTTACTGTAACAGTATGTGAGCTTCATTACTAAATATTTAGAAGACACAAAGTAAATAGTTTCAACTGACCTTTTTTCCATTCCAATTAACAGTATTATGGAACGGGTGCTGAGTCAGTCTCTTTGGAAGTGTAAATATTTTGCAGAAGGCTCTGTGTCTGAAATGGGATAGCCTGAACAAACAGGACTCCAGCTGGTTTGTTTGTTTTTTTAATTTTAAAGTGGCGAGAGCTGGATATATCCGAATTGTCCCTCTGGGGGACACCACTGTAAAAGCCAATAATGTGGTTGAATTGCCTTTTTATTCATAGGGAAATGGAGGTTCCAAGGAATTAATGGACTTGCTCAAGATGGCAGAACTGGTTAGTGTAAGTGCTGAGCCAGTACTAGAAGCCATGTCTTGTATTGTTTAGTCCACAAATCTTTTCAGTATATGATGCTGCCTTCTGCAGAATCCAAACATAAGAAAAACTGTATAAAATAAGTACTTGTCAAATACCTACCCAAGCATTCCTGACTCTTTGGTTTTTATAATGTAGAGGAACATCAACAATGTATGAAACATATTATTTCGGCCCTGGAACAAAGGAAAAGACCCAGCAAGATTTAAACCAAACCAAAATAAAAATTCAGTCTGAGAGGTAAGTGCGGATCCTATCAATTTATATTCTACTAATTCAGAATTCCATGTAATTCAGGCTTTCATTCATTCATTAAATGAAGTGCCTACTTTTGTGCTATAAGTGGGACTTCTGTGGTGAATAAATCAGAGAGGATCCATGTAATCAAGGAGCTTAAAGTCTAGCAGAAGGAAAGGCAGACAGGAAACTCAGAACTAACATGTGATGAATGTTCTGAGAGAGGAGGAGGTGCAGGGTGCCATGGGAACAAATACATAAAAACCAGAGCAGTGAAGCAATGCCTCCCTGAGAAGAGATATTTTTAAGTTGAGACCTGAAAGATAAGCAGAAATAAACACACTGGGAAGTTCACACAAGGGGAGCAGCATTTAAGAAGGGCTGGATGTGAGATACTCTGAAGTTAGTACCCCTATATCCTACACACAAAACACTATCCCCAAAATTAACAGCTTAAACAAAAGTGTTGAGATTAAAAAACCTTTAATCACACTTTAAAATACATTATGGGGACTTCCCTGGTGGTCCAGTGGCTAAGACTCTGCACTTCAAGTGCAGGAGACCAAGGTTTCATCCCTGGTCAGGGGACTAGATCCCACATGCTGCAACAAAGACCCAACTCACCCAAATAAATAAATATTAAAAAAATAAATAAAATAAAATACATTATGATATATAACAGTATAAGTAATATATTAAATGTAAATTTATTTTATCTACAAGGGACAAGGCAGCATTTTGCTAGCACTAAAATCAAACTATTAATAGCTCCTGATTTAGATTTTCAGTTTACTGATTAACTTATAGCTGTCCACTCTGATTTAAGCGTTTTGACTAAAATATCTTTAGGATATATGATTTTTAAAGACAGTGTTTCTTTAAATGGCCTAAATTATTTACACTTACAAAGCTGAAACATTAAACTTAAAAAAAAAAATGAAATATCCTCTCCTGGGTATCTGACAGAATGAAGGATACAATTTATGATTTAGTCTACATAAAATTTCTTTAGTAAAGATGCTGGTAACAAAATAACCACAAAGGTCATCAACAGAACTGATGTCTATAGTTAAGAGTAAAATGCCTGGATAGAAGTGTAAACTGGTACAATAAAATTTTTCATATAGGAATTTGATAATATATTTTAACAGCCTTGAAAATATTCTATTACCTAGAATTCCACTTTTGGACTTTGAGCTAAAAAATTACCCAAAATACAGACAGTCATATGCATAAAGGTATTTATGACAATGAAGGATTAGAAACATCCAAAATATCCAACTGCAGGGAGTGACTGGTTGCATAAATTATATCTTTATTATGAAGTTTTAAAATAGTCATTAAAAAGTGTTTTTATGAAGACTTTTAAAGTCATGGAAAATTATGTTATAATGTTAATTTTTTAAAGGATATAACACTAATACAAATATGATTTCAACCCATAAAAAAGTACAAAGAAAGACCAAAATGAAATTAAAAAAAAAAAAAGAACAAAAAAAAACCCCACCAAATAGTAACGGCTTCCTCTAAGTAATGGAATGAATTTTTCTTCCTTTTCTTCATACTTTTCCAAATTAAGTATATATTACTTTCAGAATTTTTAAAAAAAAGGGGATATAAAAATAGCACTTTCCCACTAACTTAAGAAGTTTACCTATTTCATAAAGAGAATCTAATTTTAAAAGAAATATCAAAGCAAGTCATCCATGACATTAGTAATAGCAACTGCTATATTTAGAAGTACCTTTGGAAGATTGTAGACATGACGCTGGTAGATTAGCTCATAATGGGGAGGGTTGATAGCACTCTGATAAATGCAGAAAACATTCTCATTTGTCACATCTGTAAAGGAAAATAGGCTACATTAAAAAACGAACGAAAAGCCCCCACTACATTATTTCATGTGAAAAGCTCAACTCATTCTTTTAGGAGAGGTTGTTTATACCTGGTTTATTTGGTGTCTGAACAAAGTGCTGAGAAGTAAATGTTTTTCCATCAGGATATTTAGGATGTGGAGGTAATCTGGAATCAAGGTAGGTGCAAAATACATGCATGATGATCTGAAGACAAAGAAATAATTTTTCAAAGTCAGCATGAAAACCTATGTGTGGTACTTTTCAAACATCTGTTTATAATGATTGCAAATTTTAAATTTTTCCCCAGAGAAAGAATTAGCAAAAATGCTTTCAAGTGGTTATATTTGTAAGATGAAATCTATAAAATGAAAAGATAAAAGACATTCCTACTTTTGTGTTAAGTGGATTATTCACCCTCATATAGTTAATTAACAGCAAAATCAAGATAAAATACACATATATTCAATTCTTGAGTATCAGCATTTAAAACTTCATTTTCACATGCAAGAGTCATTTAAAAAAAACAAACATAATTTTGAGAAACATTTAAATGCTGAAAACTTTATAGTCGTTGATTTCATAAATCTAATTCTAGGAATCTTTCTTAAAGTCATAACCCCAAATTAAAAAGAAACATACATTATGTTACTCCCGACAGTATTTAAGATAGAAAAACAAAAATCCCCCCCGCCACTACATATTTCCAAAACTTTTAGGTCAGTTAAATGACAGTGAGTAATAATGCAAATACTTAAACACTGAAAAGTGAAAAAAAGCAGGACACAAATTTTACGATTACATCTATCATAAAAACATTAAAAATAGCACAATCTAAGTAAAGAAAAAATAAGAAAATACACCAAAATATTAACAGTGGTTGGGTTAAGATGCCAGTACAATTTTAATTTTTTATTTCTACTTAATTTCTAAAGTTTTTTTTATTTAAAAACATTTTTTTCAATTTTTTTTTTTTCTTTTTCAGCCACGGCATGCAGCTTGCAGATCTTAGTTCCCTGACCAGGGATTGAACCTGGGCTTACATCAGTGAAAGCAGTGAGTCCTAACCACTGGACCACCAGGGAATTCCCTGTAAGTTCTTTTAATGCTTATTTTATAATGGAAAAATAAACCCATAACAAAAATGTCAAACTGAGAAAACAAAATAAAACTGAGGACTTACAGCAGAATCAGTGGGCAGGTCTGTATCCCACTTTCGACCTTTAAAGTCTCCACCTCTATTCCATCGAAATGAGCTCATACAGCCTCCCTGAGAAAGTTCTGTAGCAACAGAGGTGAAATTAAAAAAGCTAAGAATGTATAAGAAAGAAGGAGAAACAGGCTAAGGGGTTACAACAAGGAAAGCATGTCATCTTAAAAACCCAATCAAAACATTAAAACAAAGAAATACACAATATAAAAAATTAAATAGCACCATGAAGAAAGAATAAGATAAATCCAATGTAAGACATGATTACTGTTCTGGATTCTTAAAAAGGCAATGTCACACAGGGGAAAAAAAAGTTGGCAGAACTGTTTTAGACAAAGACACCAAAAAAAGAGAAAGCAACACAATGTAATGTGTGAACATAAACTATTCCAGTTAGGAAAAAAAGGGGTATATAACAGTCTCTGGACAAATGGGAAATCTGAATATAAACTGGATTATCAGATATAAAAATATTCATTCTTAAGGTCTGATAATTGTATTATGGTTATGTATAATGTTCTTACTTTTAGGAACTCATGTGCTGAGATGTAATGATGTCCACAATGTTAGAGCAAAAAAATATGTGTGTGTATATGTAAAATGCATGTGCATGTATATATAGAGAGAATCAAATATGGTAAAAGGATGGTAACTGTTCAATCTAGAAGCCCCATATAAATGTTCACTGTGGTTTTTAAACATTTTTGTATACTTGACATATATATACAGACACACACACTCTGTATATATGTGCACACACACATCTTTTTTTGGATGTATAAATATCCTGTTAGTATGAGGCAAAGTGAAGAGTTAGTCACTCAGTTGTGCCCGACTCTTTGCAACCCCATGGACTGTAGCCTGTCAGACTTTTTCATCCATGGGATTTTCCAGGCAAGAACACTACAGTGGGTTGCCATTTCCTCCTCCAGGGGATCTTCCCGAACCAGGGATCAAACCTGGGTCTCCCTACATTGGCAGGCGGATTCTTCATCACTGCGCCGCCTGGCTATGTATATAAGCTATATACTTCATAAGATAAAAATATGAGATCATGGCGGCGGGGGTGGCGGCGGCTGGTTGGGTGCGGCGCTGCAGCGACTGATCTGCTGCTAGCCTGGCGGCCGAGCGTCGAGCTCCAGCCCGGCCTCCGTGTGCCCCTCGGGCTCCGCACCCCTGATGCTGCTCGGGCGCTGAGCCCGCCCCGGCCGGGACGATGGTGAAGTATTTCCTGGGCCAGAGCGTGCTACGGAGTTCCTGGGACCAAGTGTTCCCTGCCTTCTGGCAGCAGTACCCGAATCCCTATAGCAAACATGTCTTGACGGAAGACATAGTGCACCGAGAGGTGACCTCTGACCAGAAGCTCCTGTCCCGACGACTCCTGACCAAGACGAACAGGATGCCCCGCTGGGCTGAGCGACTGTTTCCTGCCAATGTTGCTCACTCAGTGTACATCCTGGAGGATTCTATTGTGGACCCACAAAACCAGACCATGACCACCTTCACCTGGAACATCAACCACGCCCGGCTGATGATGGTGGAGGAACGATGTGTTTACCGTGTGAACTCTGATAACAGCGGCTGGACCGAAATCCGCCGGGAAGCCTGGGTCTCCTCTAGCTTATTTGGTGTCTCCAGAGCTGTCCAGGAATTTGGTCTCGCGCGGTTCAAAAGCAACGTGACCAAGACTATGAAGGGTTTTGAATACATCTTGGCCAAGCTGCAAGGTGAGGCCCCTCCCAAAACCCTTGTTGAAACAGCCAAGGAAGCCAAGGAGAAGGCCAAGGAGACGGCACTGGCAGCTACGGAGAAGGCCAAGGACCTTGCCAGCAAGGCAGCCACGAAGAAGCAGCAGCAGCAGCAGCAGTTTGTGTAGCCGGCCCAGGCCCGGAGGTAGCAGCCTAGCAGACTACCGGCGCCAGTCAGTGCCCCTGCCTCCTGTACTTTATCATTAAAAGCCAGCTTCTAGCCCTCTCGACTGTCTGGGTGGTGGGCTGAGGGCAGGTGCCCTGGTTGGCATCTCCAGCACAGCCGGCCAGTTCCCTGTGTCTGAGCTGGGCCTCCCTACTCCTGCATCGGGTGGCCGAGGACAGAGGCAGTGACTTGCCCAGGGTCACTGCATCCAGGTGAAGTGGTCGTAAATGCTAGACTGTGAGCTCCATGAGGGCAGGGACCGTTGTTTTATCCTCTGACGTGTCCCAAGTATCTGAAACAAAATCTTGCGTGTAACAGGCACTCAATAAATACTTGTTGATTTCAGTCGGACCCCCCCCCAAAAAAAAAAAAAAATATGAGGTGTGATCACTGTGGTTATCTTTTTAAAAGGCCTTATCTTCTTCTACAGATACATATCAAGATCCTTGCATATAATCTGATGATGACATATAGAACTGGCCTCAAATAATGCAGGAAGGGAGGATGTAGGTGGGAATATGGAAAGGGTAAGGGCTGCACAGGGACTGATGGCTGCTAGAACTGGGTGCTAGGTATAAGAAGGCTGAGCAGACTCCTGTGTCTAGTTTTAAATATGTTTTAATTCTCCTTATACAAAACATTTCTGGGGCGAAGGAGAGGGTGGGATGAATTGAGAGAGCAGCACTGACATACACTACCATGTGTAAGACAGCTAGCTAGCGGGAAGCTGAGGCACAGCTCGGGGAGCTCAGCTCGGTGCTCTGTGATGACCCAGAGGGCTGGGACTTGGGGGCAGTGGTGGGAGAGAGGCTCCCGAGGGAGGGGAGGATATATGTATACATGTATGGTGGAAACTAACACAACATTATAAAGCAATTATACTAAAAAAAAAAAAAGTCATGATAAATGTTTATTCCTGAATCCTAGTCTAAACCTAGAATACAGAAGGGGCAACATAACGCTTGCAAATTAAGATTTATGATAAATCTAAAAAGTGAAATATCATCTCTAAAACTTGTTTTAGTGATGAGACCATTTTACAGAGTATCCAAATAAATGTAGGGAGGCATAAACAGAGTATGTGGGGGTATCAGGGAGGCTAAATATCCTGATTTTCAAGTTAGTCTCTTGAGAAGATTGTGTACGTGTATATACATGCACATGCACTCAGTCATGTCTGACTCTTTGAGACTTCACAGACTGCAGCCTGCCAGGCTCCTCTGTCTACGGGATTTTACTGGAGAATACTGGAGTGGGTTGCCATTCTCTTCTCCAGGGGATCTTCCCAACCCAGGAAAATAACCAGGATTATTTCCCCCAAACAATCAGACTATAACAGAAATATGAAGAAGCAACATATTACACATGACATAAAAACTGAAAGAAATAAGATCAGCAAATAAAAGAATGTCATTGTGGCATCCATTCTTGGTAGTTTAAGAATAGAAAATGAATGAAATATTCATGTAAGCCCATTTAGCTCATATTTAAGTTTCCCTATATAGGACAAAATTATTACTGTATTCAAGGATAACTACATTATTTTGACCATTTTTAAGCATATGAAATATAAAACCCAAAAGTTGTCCAAGTATTAGCCTTAATGAAGCCATAATGTGTATTTATAAAGTAAGATCATACTTAGTGATACTTAATAATGAAAAAAAATTTCTTTCCCATGTTACCTTTATTTATAAAATTTCAAAGTAATGAAACAGTTCTCATTTTTTTCCCTCTTCAAATCAATAATTACCTTTGATCCTTTCAAACAAGTATTCCTGATTTGGAGTGAGGTCTAGATATTGCACGATTGTATTCAGAGTTGGAATGAGTGGAGCTTTGACTAAAGCAGCCTGTTTCAAGCTAGTAATACTAGCCTCTGTTAAAATTAAAACACACAGGACACACAGGTTATTCTTCATGTGGACCTTCAAAAAAACTTCAAATGCTCTTCCCTGAATAGATGTTGAAGGAATAAATAAAAGCAATGATAGTTTATCTTAACAACCTGCATCATCTACTTTACCTACAATTTACTTGACCATTTCTGGCAAGGTGGCAGCTTTATAAACAACTAATACACAGGAGATTCTTGCGGGGTGTATATATTAATAAAAAGATACACAATAGCTTTCAAAATCAGATTGAGTTAAAAGATGTCTATTATGCCACTGACAAGTGAAAACTTTATGACAGTGATTTCTCTCTGATTTCATGAAAGACTACTATCCAAAGAAATTAATAAACCAACAGAAAGTTTCAAAATGTCCAACCTTACTATACAATGTTGAGAAAAGAGGCTTTCTTATAGGTGACATTATTGCTAGAATACAAATTGGTTTAAGCTTTTTGAAGGATTATGTACAAAGGCTTAATACATTTATACCTATTGAACTTATAACTTCACCTCTCAGAAATTATCCTAAAGAAGTAATTATAAATGTACACAAATATTTAGGTAAAAGGACATTTACTCACAGCACTATTAGTAACATTAAGGGGAAAAATCTTTAAATGACAAAAGGTCAGTTAAATACAATATATTACATTAAAAAAAAAAAGAAATATAAACTAGCCATAAAAACAGTACTGGAAAAAAAAACAGTACTGGAGAATAAATACTTAACAAAAAGTGGAGGGAAAAAAGGAGGTATGACTTCAATTCAATTAAAAATATATACACATATGTATTATTTGCTCAACTCCCAAATACATACTTTTCACATTGTAATGTTCTTAAATTATAACATACAACTGATATATACAGTATCATAGTATCTTTCTCCAAAAAAGAATACACGACTGTGACTAAAACTGATTTTCCATGTTTTTTTTTTTTTTTAATTTACGGACAATTGCTTTACAGAATTATGTTGCTTTCTGCCAAATAAAAACATGAAATCAGCCGTAGGTATACATATGTCCCCTCCCTCTTGAAAGATCTTTCTACAAAAACTAAAACTGAACAGTTTTCATGATTAAAGTAAAAAACAAAACAAAAAAACAACTGACTGATTGTGGTTATCTCCTGAAGTACAATCACAGGTGATATTCTTTGTGTATTTCTATGTTGTTGTTTAGTTGCTAAGTCGTGTCCAACTCTTTTGTGACCCCATGGACTGTAGCCCATCAGACTCCTCTGTCCATGGGATTTCCCAGGCAAGAATACTGGAGTGGGTTGCCATTTCCTTCTCCAGGGGATGTTCCCAAACCAGGGATTGAACCTACACTGGCAGGTGGATTCTTTACCACCCGGAAAGCCCACTTTCCAAATTTTCTACAGTGAACATACACATGTTGTTTTTGCAGTGATAAAACAATGCTGTTCTTTTCCAAAAAGCATATCACACTGGTAAAATGTGAAAGATACTTACTTTTATAGCTTATAAAAAATCTCAAAAAAGATAACTGTAAGTTCAAATAATACTACAAAGACCTAGAAAGTAACCCTTCTAACTTTGGAGTCAGAGAGCTTTGGTCTCAAATCAATGCTCTGTGACACTGGGCTAGTTACTTTACCTCTCTGAGTCTCAGCGGCCTGTTCCATAAAATAGGCACTAAAAGCTAGCTTTCAAGGTTAATGTGAATGTTGTGTACATTATATATAAAACATCTGGGGACTTCCGCAATGCAGGGGGCCCAGGTTTGATCCCTGGTCAGGGAACTAGATCCCACATGCTGCAACTAAGTAAGACCCAGCACAGCCAAATAAATAACTAAACAAAAAATTCTGGGTACTCAGTAAATAGGTATTTTGTTGTTCAGTCGCTCAGTTGTGCCTGACTCTGTGACCCCTTGACTGCACCATGTCAAGCTTTCCTGTCCTTCACTATCTCCCAGAGTTTGCTAAAACTCAAGTCCACTGAGTCGATGATGCCAGTACTTTAGCAATGTACAATTCTATACTTAACCCAGAGAATAAAGACTGATGAAAAGATACCCAAAGCAAGTGGAAAGTGTTAATATGCAATTCAAAGCTTTTACATACTTCGAAGAGAAATCCGTTCTCTAGAAAGATCTGGTTGACTAAAATACTCCTTATATTTTTGAAACTTAACGACTTAGCACTAAGTAAGTTACAGTATATATACTTTAGGCAAATTATATTACACTAAACCTTAACAGTTTTATTTTTAGCAGATAAATTGAAAATGGGAGATTTTAAATTAGCATTGTTATACATTTTTTATTCTTTGTACAATTTTTGTAATTAATATCTAATAAGCGACTTGTATCTTGAATATACAAAGAACACCTACAACTCAATAATAAAGACAACTCAATTTAAAAATGGGTAAAGGGGAAAAAAAATGGGTAAAAGATGTGAAAAGGTGTTTTTCCTAAGAAGATATACAAACGGCCCAGCACATGGATAGATGTTCAGTATTATTGGCCATCAGGAAAATGTTTAAAAAAAAAAAGAAAGGTAACAAAGGATGCTGTTAAATAACCCACTACAAGAAGAAATTTTCCACTTGGCAGATTCACTGAAGGAACTCAAATGCTGGGCTGTGTTCTCACATACCTCCTATTTGCAGCTCTGGACAACCCATTCGCCTCATCTGCGTGCTGACAGACTCAATCTCTTGTACAAGCGGCACTAATATTGTCTCGTTGATCCACTAGGGAGAGATGAAATGAATGATTTTACACACATAATTTTAAAGCATTTCTCAAAAGATTATTTTCATGAAAGTTTTTTTTTACTGTCTTGTACTTGAATATTAATAGAGTACATAATGAAATAGAATGGAAGTAACAGCACCCGAAGTCTACAGAGTTAAGTAAATATGCCAACAGAATGTAAGCTAATGAAGTTATACTCTTAAATCAGATATGCCTGTTTGCCTGTTTTTTGAAGAAGATATAAAATTTACAGTTACATGTGAAGTTTTTCTTAAATTCTTCTGTGATTTTATATTAATACTTAGCTAAAAGGATGTTCTTTAGTTTATACTTCTAGGGTAATTAGTTACATATTTACGCATGTAGCATTTTTTACTGGTTTGTGATTAGTATAATAGTTTTTAAAACTAGCATAACTGATTACCTCTCAGCAGGCTCCCTCAATTCCTTAACCATGTGGAAAACTGATATTATTATACTTAAAACTAGTTTGTGAATATTATACTATTCACTTTAGGACTAGGAATTTCAAACGCCATTTTGCATGGCTGATCTCAAACTCATCCTGGTATGTGAAAAGACTGTCCAAAGAATCCACACCCAACCTGGTTTGTGTGTTATGGGTTTTGGGTGTGTGTTCAACACCAACTTCAACTACCCTTTCTGCTTCCACATTTCTGTTTAACCATAAAGCAGAAGGATGAAAAAAAGTTTCAAATCAAATACAAGTTATACAATTCTTAATAAAATTTTTGAATTAAAAACCTCTGAAAATGATGTGTTTTTATAATTTAGTTAGCAAGAAAATTTGATATATTGGCAAGACCTGAATTGAATTTCTGTGGAACTATTTTTAGACTTTATCTTACTCAGCATGATTGCTCATATGTTTTGCTGCAGAAACAATAAAGTGGTTGATCACTGAGTACTAAAAAGACCCTGCTAGTTTATTATAAAATATAAGGTATATGTATACACTGCTTTTCAAAAGAAACTACAAAAAAACCCCTAAATTTCAGAACATTGTAGCCTAAGGAATTCAGATAAAGGATTGTGTTTGCATTTCTTCCAAGATAATACCCCTGACCAAGACTTTGTATTTTAAATATAATAGCATTTTTAGATAAGCCTGTAAGTGGAAATAAAAGGAAGTACAGTTCTAGGACATCATTTTGCTTGTTCATTCTTCCAACATTTACTAAACGTATCCTACTTGCCAGCCACAATTAGGCTGCAACAAAACTGTCTGAGGTGCAGGATAGAGATCGAGGCCTCACTCCTAGAAGGCCTTACTGAGTAGTTCTAGGGCTGGCTCTGGAATTTTTAATCAAAAAAGGCAACCAGGCTTCTGGTTCAATAAAGTAGCCTACTATTTTTACCATTCCCGCTCTTGATACCCTATGTAAATTACAGCCAAAGAATAAAAAACGAGTACAAATGACTTCAATATATAATATTTCCAGAAGATGGGGAGTTGGTGAGTAAATGGTGGAGGATAAAACAGTGGAAGAAGCTTCTACAGAGTCTAAGTAGAGCTTCCTGCAGTGAAGGAGGGGCCAATTTACCCCCTAGATTGGGGACATGTGGATACTACAGAGAGCAATAGAATGAGGTAGGGTTGAAACCAGGGAACTCACTCCCTCTGTATGTGGGAGAGCTGGCTTTTGCCAACCTCCAGGCCAAAGATTAGAAGGCTCTTCTCATGAAAAATTGAAGAAAAGGATACACTCTGAAGTAGCTTCAAGTATATGTTATGTTCTTTAACACTGAAGTTTTCAGAGAATAATGACCTCATTTTTGCTTCCCTCACATGTCTAGACACACAACAGGCTCTGATAGGAAAGCTCTCTGAAAAGCAAAATTGAGATGTTGGGAAAGGGAAGATCTTAACAACTAAATACACTCTTCCTTTACCCTCTCAAGATACAGTGATTTGCTAAGTACTGAAGGGGGAAAAGTCCCAAGGATGCAGATACCATATGGTAAACGCCATGTTTATCCTTATGTGTGTCACCCATAGTGCACTTTTAGTAATATTTAATTCTGATAGTCTAATAATTAACATCTCCAATTGATATTCTAATAACTGACTTTGTATATGAAGAGGCACTAATATCGTCCACAGAGTAATATCAAAACTCACATTTCTGAACTTAGCTGTCCATGAATCCATATGATCAAGAAGTTGTCTATTCATAGTTACTCTTGCCCAAACCTATTAAAAAAAATGTTTAGAATGAACAATCACTGAGAAAAAGTCTTGCCAGGTTATCAGTCATTCCTTTCCCCACCCTCAGAAATATCTGGAATACTTTGCAAAAAACTTCATGATCAAAAAACTTCATGACCTGATTAACATGTAGTAGTTGCTACTCATGCACATACATTTAAAATTCCTTACATATGTATGTTTAAAGAACATTCTTTCCTTTTAAGAAGAAAATTCAAACCCTTGTTTGCTACTAAACTGATGAAACCACAAAATGTTCTATATCAAATGTATATTCTAGTCAAATGTTCTAATCCAAATGTATTTTAAGAGCAAGAATCTTGTATATGTTAAGTACAAATAAATACCTGAGATATCTTTTTATGAATGAGTGCCAGAAAATGTTTTAGGTAGGACACTAATGTTAACTCTGTGCCGTAAAGAGTAAAATGTAGAATATAATTCAATTTTCAGTACACAAGTTAGCTAGGGGTCTTTCTAGTGTTTGAGAAAGTAACAGTGAAGTTGCTCAGTTGTGTCCGACTCTTTGAGTCCCCATGGACTGTTGTGGTTTGCCATTTCCTTCTCCAGAGGATCCTGTGACCCAGGGATTGAACCCAGGTCTCCCACACTGCGGGCAGACTCTTTACCATCTGAGCCACCAGGAAGGCCCCTTTCCAGTGTATAATATGTGCCAAATTTACATTTCTAGCCAGTAAAAGTGGATGTCACAGAAAACAATTTCCAGAAGTAGAAAAGAAGACTTTCGAACAACCTGTAAATCACAAACATCAAGTCATTTTCATTTTCCATTTACCTCCTCTGCAGCTTGTTTAGAGCTGAGATCGGCTTCATCTTTGTTAGCACATGGCGCCTGAGATCTACAGGCAAGCTGATACTGAAACTTCTTCAAAGTTTGTGCATAATCCCCCATAGAACGACTGTAGTTCCAGAAAGTAGGACTGGTGGAAGGCGAAGTAGAATCTGGGCTTCCTACAATGATGAATGTAAGGAGTATCACAGTGTGTTGTAGTAATTTTGATATCAGGGGCTGGTATATGAGCTCTGGGTAGCTAGGAACCTATGCAATGGCAACCCAAGACAAAGCCTTCTCTCCTCCAAACATTATCTTTTCTTTAGAGAAATGGAGTGCTGGTGCTAAACATTAAAAAGAACTTTTTCTGAGCAGTATCACTTTAACAGCCATAAGATTTCTAAGTGGTTGAAAGTGTCTGCTTATTTTTGTTGTAAAATTAAGCTTGTTTCATTCTCTAAGACTTTCCAATGATTCAGAGAGAAACAAAAGACAAATTTCATCAGGAAATAAATAGGCCAAGTTCTTGCTTGAATTTTTAGAAGCTCTTTCTGAATGGGCTAACTACAGCCTCCTATTAATATACTAGTCTTTTGGCTAGCAGCTAAACTCACTCTTCCCAGCACTACACTGTGGTCTATTTATAGTCTGTAGTAATGCTTGTGTTGTATCAAAAGAGACCATCTGCTGATTACACTTCTAAGTTTATCATTTTACTTTTAGGAAACGTAAACAGTCACATTTAGGGACTTAATACTACAGGGGACTTTACCACAGTACTTACCACACTTTAAGGTTTGTCTCCTTTCCCAAACAAAAGTTGAGCTCCTTGAGGGCAGGGAGTAATTTTCTCCCTAGTATCTAGCACATGTGTGCTCAATTGTGTCTGACTCTTTACAAGCCCATGGACTGTAGCCCACCAGGCTCCTCTGTCCATGGAATTTTCCAGGCAAGAGTACTAGAGTGGGTTGCCATTTCCTACTCCAGGGGAATCTTCCCAACCCAGGGACTGAACCCATGTCTTCTGCATTAGCAGGCAGGTTCTTTACCACTGCGCCACCTGGGAAGCCCAGCATCTAGCACAATTCCTTAATAAACAGCAAATTTTCAAGGACAACTATATGATACTTTGTTGTTGTTGTTCAGTCACTCAGTCGTGTCTGACTCAGTCGTGTCGGACTCTTTGTGACCCCATGGACTGCAGCACCCCGGGTTTCCTGTCCCTTACCATCTCCCAGAGCTCGGTCAAACTCACGTCCACTGATACTTAGGAAGAGTTTATTTTTTTCAAAGTCTAACTGATGTCAAAATATCAACTGATACTTCATACCCTCACAGAAAAATCACAAATAGAGACTACTTTTTTTAATCTTAGCAGTATTTTTGAAAGGCATGATTGTAAAATAATAAAACTGGTTTTCTTTTGAGGTTTAGAGGCATAGAGGATGAGAAATCATGAAAGGGCCATGTGGCAGTATTTCAAGTCACAGCATCGAAACCTTGGAGGTGAGCCAGTCTTGTGCTGGTAGCACTGGTGAAAGTATGCTCCACACTGGCATAAAAATAGTAACTATGTATAATAAAGAAATATCACACTTGGTGAGATATTTCCAAGCAGAACTTCTGGCAACAATGACTTAGAGGAATGAATTAATGTCAAGAAAAGTTTTAAACAAGTACAACGGCTAAATAAATAGGGAATTAAAAAGGAAGAGACATGGGGTCATGATAAGAGCAAACAGCTTACCCTATTTTGACTAATTATTTTGACTGTTAACTTTAAAAATGATAATCATGCTTTCTGAGGGCAAACCTGAACTTAAGGAAAATTTTGAAGAAGACTGGCTTTAGATGACAAAAGTTCTATGCAGATGACAGAAATACATTTTTATTATCTGTTGTACATGAGCTAAAGTACAAGGAAAATATAGCAAGAAGTGACACAAATAGGGCCTCTCTGTAATGACCATCACCACCAAAATAGCACAAAATCCATAGCTGGACAACCCCAAAGATGTAAGAATAATAAAACATATAATTTAAATGAATAATGGAGCTTGCAAATATGTAACGGGAATAGCCGCTAAAAATGAAGAGGGAATTGAAAACCAGAGTGGCCAGTGGCCTGTGTGTGAAGTGATGCTGCGGTTGCTCTGGAGAATTTTGTAGGCTTTGGGACACCTATCAGAGTGGATTTCAGTGCCTGGGAACGGGAAATGTGCATACAGGTCCAGGAGAGGTATTGGGCTAGACTGAGACCTCCTTCCTACCTCTATTCCCTGCACCTCGCACACAGCCGAGGACCTCAAGGGGCTGCATTCTCAGTGGATAAGGAAGAGAGTATCTGTTCACTGACACCAGGAGGTAACAAGGAAGCCTGTCTCTCTTAGGTTGGTTTTAAAAAGAAATCCCCAGAGATTTAAAAATTACAGATCCGCCTTCATGTGTGTTTACAGTGCCCATTTACACTCCCTGTAAGGTCCAAGAACTTTCAAGCCCAGAAATTACTTAAATTAATTCAGGATCAATGATATTCCTCAATCACCGATAGAGGCAAATATGAAACTGCTAGGAGGAAACAAAAGGCTTCCACCCAGCCTGCCAAGGACAGAAAAAGCACAGATGAAACTCTACCGAAGATGAGCTTACCAAAAATGAAAAGTGCGTATAACACAAAGAAACATGTCTCCAAGCAAATGCGTCAACAAGAAAAAAATGTTAGTATGTAATCTCCAAGAACTTTAGATAATGGAGCTATTGGACAGGAATTTTAAAGTATGCTTAAAGTGACTAAGAAAAAGAATGGAAAACATAAGAACAAAGCAAGATACTCTAAAATAAATCAGGCATATACCAAAGAGAAGCAAATAAAATGTTGAAACCAGAAAAAAAAAAAAGACAAATTAAAAAACTCAGAGTTAAACAGCAGTTTAAAGTTTAAATTAAAAAGACAGAACCATCAGTCCAAACTGGATAAAACAAACTGTGGGGCGAGGAGAACAGAATGCTCTTCTTTATAGCAGAATGCCAAACTACTAAACGTATACTGAAGAAATGGAAGTATTAGAAAGTCTCCATTTTGCAACTACTACTGTAGTAACTCACTGGATCATCAATGGATGCTAAAACTGCTGGAGTGAAAGACTGCTTAAGGGAACAGGATAGTCGTAAGTCTCAAAAGCATCATACTATAGATTGTTTATAAATTACAGAAGGGAAAAGGTACTATGAACAAACTGTGTCATCACTATGACCAGGAGATCCAATTTAACTTTGCCAATAGAGGGACAAATGATATCATCTATCCTCTGATGTGATGCACTGAAAGGAACCACCAGCTAAGTTTTATTCTTGCCAAAAAATATTTAAAATTAATCTAACAATGAGAAAACGATCACACAAATACAAATCTACAAAACAGGCCTTGTATCTTCAAAATATAAATGTCATAAAAGACAAAAAAGAGAACAAACACTCATAAATGGTCCAGATGAAAAAAGACTAAGGAAGCATGACAATTAAACGAAATATATGGTCCCTGACTGGATCTTCCACCAATAAAAGAAAAGAGCTACCAAGGTCATTATTGGGTCCACTGGAGGAAATGTAAATATGAAGAATAGTGGTAACTTAAATATGAAAATCATATGGTAGTCAGAAAGGAAAATGTCCTTGTTCTTAGGAGATGCACGTGAACTACCTTCTGAGAAACCTGTGTACAGGTCGAGAAGCAACAGTTAGAACCCGATATGGAACAACGGATTGGTTCCAAATTGCAAAAGGAATATGGCAAGGCTGTATATTGTCACCCTGCTTATTTAACTTCTATGCAGAGTACATTATGTGAAATGATGGGCTGGATGAAGCAGAAGCTGCAATCAAGATTGCCAGGAGAAATATCAACAACCTCATAAATGCAGATGACACCACTCTAATGGCAGAAAACAAAGAGGAACTAAAGAATCTCTTGATGAGGGTGAAAGACAAGGGTGAAAATGTTGGCTGAAAACTCAACATTCAAAAAACGAAGATCATGGCATCTGGTTCCATCACTTCATGGCAAATAGAAGGGGAGAAAGTGGAAGCAGTGACAGACTTTATTTTCTCGGGCTCTAAAATCACTGCAGACAGTGGCTGCAGCCATGAAATTAAAAGATGCTCCTTGCAAGGAAAGCTATGACAAACCTAGACAGTGTATTAAAAGGCAGAGGTATCACTTTGACAACAAAGGTGTGTATAAGTCAAAGCTGTGGTTTTTCCAGTAGTCAGGTATGGATGTGAGAGTTCGATGATAAAGCAGGCTGAGCGCTGAAGAATAGATGCTTTTGGGCTGTGGTCTTGGACAGGACTCCGGAGAGGCCCCTAGACTGCAAGGAAGTCAAACCAGTCAATCCTGAAGGAAATCAACCCTGAATACTCAGTGGAAGGACTGATGCTGAAGCTGAAGCTGAGGCTTTAATACCTTGGCCACCTGATGCGAAGAATTATCTCAATGGAAAAGACTGATGCTGGGAAAGACAAAAGGCAAAAGGAGAAGGTTACGACAGAGGATGAGATGATTAGACAGCATCACGGACTCAATGGACATGAATTTGAGCAAGCTCTAAGAGACAGTGGAAGACAGAGGAGACTGGGGTGCTCCTCTGTCCATGGGGTCACAGTCCATGGGGTCACAAAGAGTCGGACATGACTTAGTGACTGAACAACAAACAGAGAGTATATGTGAGTGCCCATTTTCTCATTATTGGAGAAAAGAGTTATAAATATGTAAACAGAGGAGGCTAAGACAAACCCTGTATAGTTGGACTGGAATTGGAGGTACCACAGAACTCATGGTTTTTAATACATATAGTCTGCTTGCAATGTGGGAGAGCTGGGTTCGATCCCTGGGTCGGGAAGATCTCCTGGAGAAGGAAATGTCAACCCACTCCAATATTCTTGCCTGGAAAATCCCATGGACGGAGGAGCCTGGTGGCTGCAGTCTGTAGGGTCACAAGGAATTGGACACAACTGAGAGACTTCACTTTCACTTTCATGGATGGATGGAGAAATATACAAGTGTGTGTATGTGTGTGTTTCCATATCTGTTTCCTAGCTGTCTGCTCAGTGGACTTAAGATTAACCATGACATATCCAGTGCACAGACATTAATTACGAAATATCTTTCTCCACTAAAAGCAAACATGACCCCTGGAAAAACAGACTAACTCCAGAGCTAGTTACTAGAGAAAGAAGAGCCTGGAATAGCTTATGGGAGGTGGGCTGGGGGTAGGGTTGGGGGAGGGGGGAGGAGTGTTCAAAGAATGATACCAGAAGAACACAGAAGCTAGACAATCACACTAGCCAAATCTGAGACAATCTAAGCATCAAAATAAATAACCTAACTGCAGGGAAAGAAGCTCTACCTTACAGGAGAATACTAACAAATACATATATTTAAGAAGTGGTTGCACAACAAACTGAATGTACATAATACTAAATGATACACTTAAAATGTTTAAAATGGTAACTGTTATGTAAATTTAACCACACACACACACAAAGTTTATAAAAAACATAAAAGGGATAAATAAAGGAATGAAAAAATTAGAGAAATACCATGACAGCCAGTAATAATTAACTTTGAAAAGAATCTTGAAAGGGTGTTAAAGCTATTCAGTGAATATTTGATAAGAAAAAGGATATTTATAGTTTCAAAGTAGTTTTCCACAAAATATTAATACAGATTAATTCATACAAAATACTTAATAACCTAAAACCTATGGGCACAGAAGGCTTAAAAGTATACAGATGGACATAGACACACAGGCAAATAATACCCAAAAGAAAATTAGTATAGCTGTTAATGTCAGACACAACAGACTCAAAGGTAAAAAGCCTAAGAGATAAAGATAAAACTGACTAGAAGGATATTCTGAATTTATATGCACATAACATAATCTCATAAATATTTAGCAAATTTGACAGTTACAGGGAGACATTCATTGGGACACAATCAGTGGGTGCATTTAGCACACTTTCTTAGTAACAAATTAAGCAGAAAAAAGCTAATAAAGAATTTAAGAATATCATTATGAAGCTTGACTCAATGAACAAACATGAAGCCCAATATTTATAGAGTATGCATTCTTTTCAACACACTAAGATCCACTCACAAAATGTGGTCATAAATAGCAGGCCTAAGTACAAGTTTCAAAAACTATAAAAGAAAAGTAATAGGGTACAGATCAAAATCTCTAGTCACCATACAATTAACTTAGGGGAGGGAAAAAAATAGATAATGAAGCCTTTCATTTCCCATATTTGGAAATTCAAAGCAACACCAATCACCAATAATACTTCCAAACAGTATTTCTAAATAACTTGTATAGGTCAAAGAAGAAATAAAAATGGAAGCCAGAAAATATCTGGCTGTGACAAAGGCAATGTAGAGGGTACACAGGGTTCTTTGTATTTTACTCTATAATTTTCAGTTTCCTTGAAATAATTCCAAATTTAAAAAGAAGAAAAAGCATGTATCGACAAATAACAAGGTAATATTGATTTGTTTCTTTGACATCTGTGGCACTTTCAGGCAAAATTAAATTAAAAATCAATAGAGAGAGTTCGAGTGACACAAAGAGCCATGGTCCAATAACCGGCTTCCTCATTGTGGCTGTGCTTTAGCACCAAAGGCACTTTCTGTGAAAGTTCTTGAGGGGGAAAAATCATCTCTCGGCTCGATAACCTAATTTGGTTTCAAATAATTGACTTTGTAATAATCAAATCCACCCCAAAGAGATTAAGATTTGCTAACATTGTTTCCCAAGGTAAACGAGAGACAAGTTAAAAAATGTTCTGAAGAACAGCAGCACGTCTGGTGCAAATCCACGCTCCCTCCATTCTCCCTCCCACACCGACCTTCGCAAGAACTACCCCAGGAGACAACCCTCACTTCACCACGCCCTGCCACACACCGCTTCAAAAACAATTTATAACCTCAACTTCTAAACAAATTATAAATTACGCTGTATGAAAAAGCTTTTAACTGTAAATCAAAGGTTTAAGATTTCTGTTAGCTCAGCTCTATTTTACATCTTAAATTTAGGTGAACTTGATGCTAACAGCACAAAGTACAAAAACAAAATAAATTCCTCTGCTAAGCTACACAAGGTGTATTAGTAAAAAGACTTAAAACGATTATGCATGGGATCAAAGTAAGAAAAATTATAGATGAAAGATAACACGACACCCCAAATATGTATATTAGCTCAAAATAAAATATATACATACCCAGCTTAACTCTATGCTGTTTTTCTTCTTCACTTCTAAGAAAAGTATCCAAGGTTCGCAAGTCCGTCATGTAATCTTCTTTGTCAGTAGGGGAGTTGTAGACGGTGGGTGAGGAACGGTAGCGAGATCTCAATCCACTGCTCTCCACTGGACCAACAGTGGTAGGATACGGAGAAGGAGAAGAGGGACTATAGCTTGCCAGCTGTACAAAATAAAAGAACTTGATTTTATTTCTCTTTAATTGCTATTTCTTTGTCTTGGTTTTTGAACTTTCAAAAAGTAACACACCAACTAGAATGGTCAAAATCCAGAGCACTGACATCATCAAACGCTGGCAAGGATGTAGAGTAACAGGAACTTGGATTCATCGCTGGTAAGAATGCAAAACAGTAGTCACTTTGGAAGACAGTTGGGCACTTTCATACAAAACTAAACCACGCAATAGCACATGTCCTGCTCCTTCGCCTCGCATTTACCCAAAAAAGCTGAAAATTTAAGTCCATACAAAGACTTGCACACAGGTCTTGTTTTCACTTCCAGACACTCCTCATTTAACAAGAGACATCAGGGAACCAACACCCCACATGCCATGCTGTATGCCCCAAAATAAAATTAAACAAATAAATAAATAAAGAGTCTGCAGAAAAATCCTAGATGGTGACCCTCAGTACACTGTCTTTTGCAAAAGCTAAATCTTTTTTTTTTTTTTGAGGATTCTTTTAAGACGTGATATAAAGAACTTCTAACTGGTGTCAGGAAATCTGGATTCTATTCTTGGCTCTTTTTTAAAATTTTTGGCTGTGCTGGGTCTTCACTGCTGTGCATGCAGGTTTTTCTCTAGTTGTGGAGAATGGGGTCTTCCCTCTACTGTGTGGGCTTCTCATTGCGGTTGTTTCTCTTACTGCAGAGCATGGGCTCTGGGCGCAGGGGCTTAAGCAGTTGCTGCACGTGGGCACAACAGTTGTGGCTCCCAGGTCTGGAGGGCAGGCTCAGTAACTGCAGGGCACAGGTTTAGCTGTCTCATGACAATCTTCCCAGACTAGGGATCAAACCCATGTCTCCTGTACTGGCTGGCGGATTCTTCACCACTGAACCACCAAAGAAGCCCTATTCTTGGCTCTTAAATAGGCAAATTTGGGCAAGTCAGTTACCCACTGGTTCTGGGTTTCTTCATTGATTAAAAAAAAAGGAGTTTTGACTCACTAGGTGATTTTCAATTCAAACCTCCCACTTCTAAAATAGTCATCAGAATAGTAGTAATAAGAGAAACAGTAAGTAAAATAGTAGGAGATAAGAGTCCTACCTTGTTATAACCACTGATGGGGGAGTAGGTCACTCCGGGGCTGTAAGATCCACTGCCACCTGATGACAGACCTTGCAGCTGAGGGCTGTATCCAGTGATACAGCTGGTGGTGAACTTGGGGCTGGTACTGGGTGAGCGAGATGGGCTATAACTTAACACACTCTGACCCTGAATTGAAGGAGAAGGTGGAGAGGGGGGGATTTGGGCTGCTGCCAGATCACGTGGAGGAGTAGTCTGTACAACTAGAAGGAACAAACAAATAATTGTGTGTAAGTATACTGCCTGCCAATGCAGGAGACACAACAGACAAAGAGTTCGATCCCTGGGTAGGGAAGATCCCCTGGGGGAGGAAATGACAACCCACTCCACGGACAGAGGAGCCCCGAGGGCCACAGTCCATAGATCAAAAGTTTGACCAGTGAGTTTCAAAGAGTTGCAAAGAATCCGTCACGACTGAGCAACTGAGCACACATATGGTAAATAAAATTTCTATGAGAACAAATGAACTGAATCTTTTTTGGTCAGGGAAACAGCAAGTGTGACTTGGTTGTTAAATTACATAAAGTATTATCAAAGGACACAAGTGGTTGTGGTTGTGTGCCATTTTCCATCGACTTCAAAATAAGAAACTGGCTTTAATGCAGCAAAAATTAGTCATTTAATTGTAACTGTAATTAAACAATGGAACAAACTTCCATGAGGCTATGAATGTTATTTAATTTATATAAATAGGAATGATAATCACTGATCTTAAGACAATTTATTGTAAAACTGTTTAATACAGTTGAACCAGGTGGCGTAGAAGTCCCTTCTAGCTGAGTTTATGAGAAAATTAAATTGAGAGATTTACTGGCAAACTTTCCCCTCACCTTTGCAAAAGGTATAAAACACTTACCAGCTGTTTTCAACCCTAAAAGTGTTTGCTGTCCAGGGCTAACAACCAGACTTGTTGGTGCCACAGTGTATTTGAAATACCTCCAAAAATCAAATAAGGCATTTAGACTGAAGAGAGATGCAAGGGCAAGCTCTGGAAGAGAACAATTTATTTTTTAAAAGTGGAGTGGAACATTTAAATGGGGGAAACAAAACCATGCATACTTCAGCAAATTAACATCAACAAAATTAAAAACTGTATTCTTATTCCTCGTAACAGTTAACATTTAATGAATGTCTATTATGTGTAGGGCATTTACCAGTGAGTTTCAAAATATTATCATTAATCCTTACAACCTTTTAGAATAAACACTTTCACCTTCATTTTAAAGCTCTGCCAACAGTTGTAAAGAAGTCAGGTGACTTTTGCAATAGCACACAGCTAGTTGCTGAAGCCATGATTCTAACTCAGGTATACAGATTTCAAAACTCTTGCTCTTCCACTTGCCCCATCACTTCCCTATCAGACTTTAATGTGTGTATTAGACTTTGGAATTTATTTTAATGGGCACAAAGACTACTGAAGAGCAGAGAGAGGAAGAAATGAGGAAACTGAGGAAGGTATCAATGGGAAAAAAATCTGGTTGATCTTGAAAGGTGAAAAGGTAGAGAAGTAAGGAAAGGTAATTCTGGGAGAATAACAAATATTACCAGCTCCAAAGTTTATTTTTCTTCACAGAACTCATGATTATCTGGAATTGTACTGTTTATTAACTTGATTGTCTCTTCTACTAGAGTATTCCTTCCATGAGGGTACAGACTTCCTGGTGAACATAGCAGGCATTCAAATATGTGTTGAATGAAGGGATGAATACTAAGTTGAATTCAACTTGAGTGCAGTTTTTCATTGGGAGTAACTCTAAATCACAGTGAAAATTACTTACCTATATACCAGAGGGGCCAATATGTCACATTATAATAAGAACTAATCAATTTTCCAGTCCTGAAAAAAATCAGAAAGGTTTTTTAATATTAAGACACACACACACCGAAAATCAAAACACAAAGCCTGTGGAACCAACTGTTGGCCTCTTAAATTTTTACTTTTTTCGCATTTTTTTGGGCTAATTAACTTACATTTCAGTATATATCATTCCAGCCATAGACACATTTAGGAGTCCCCAGGCTAAAACCACCTTCCTAGCTTCTGTTTCTCTTCTCATCTTGATGGTTCTGTCAATAAGAGAAGCACTTGGGTTTGGCTCCCCTTGCATCTGTTCAAAATCAAAAAGCATAGGAATTAATCAAAAGGAACTACTGCTCCATTTAAGAAATCAAACTTCTGTCTATTATTGTTGTTCAGTCGCTCAGTGGGTAACTTAAAACTGCACATATTCCTCATCTTTCAAATATTTTTCCAAATTGTTTTTACCCTTTAATATTAGTATATGAAAAAGGAACCCTAAATGACAGCTTCACTGGCACCACAGTGTAATCAACAGAGAACTGGGTGGTTCCTTCAGAGAGTACTTTAACATTTCCAATAAAGAAAACTGTCTTACTTTGCAATTCAAGGGTTAGTGTTGTACAATTACGTTATATTGTGTTTTTGGAATATGTAACAAGGACCAGGCCAGGGCTATAAGAAAGCCAATATACCAAGTTTGGTGAGAAAATATTCCAAGTAAAATATGTCATTATTCTCCTGCTACATGTTTGTGCAGAAATCAACAACTGCCTACGATCTTTACCAACTCTGCAACCACGCCATCTCCGTTTTGTGTTGCTAATAAAAGTATAGGGATTTAAGTTTTAGAAGGGCGAGTATTCGCGGTGTGAAGGGAGTAAAGGTGAGTGGGGACAGTGAGCAGTTTTGGTCCACACTGGGATTTATACTTCCTCTGTTTCGCTAGGCCCAATCTCTTGCATTCAAGTGTTAAGGCCTGTTCCTGCTCTATGGAGTCGTATCCCATTAAGTACAGACCAGTGCCCTTCCCGCCACCCTGACCCGGAGTCAGTATTCCTCAGTGCAGAAAGCTTCCCTCCCTGGCTGTCCCAGTACAAACTTTAGCAACTCCTATTGTTTCCTTCCTCCCTTCCACTACGGGCAGTGGGTGGTCTGGCCACATTCCCCTTTGGCTGAACTCTCGCCAGGTCCGCAGGCGCTAAACTCCTAAGGCCCGCGCGGACTCCTTGTCCAGGAAGCACAAAGATGACCCCGAAAACGCACCGTGTTCTTCGGCCGGAAGCGGCGGGTTCGCGCCACTCTCCACTGCACATGCGCGAAACCAAGCTCAACAGCGAAATCGACCAGCTCGTGCGTCTACAGTTACCGGAAGGACGGGACTGTCTCTTCTCGCGGGAAGAGGAGGCGGGGCGGGGGAAGGAGGCTAGGAGCGTTACCAAGGAAACAGCCTTCGGATCTGTGGCTCCCACTCTGGTGCGGGGAGAAAGCTGAGCAGCAAAAATTCAGACCAGGTTCTGAACACACAGTAAAAAGTAATAACTATAACAAGCTGATTTTCTATATATTAATATCATTTTAGCTTCCTTTGGGCGTTTATGGACTCATATTTTGTAGCAGATTTTATTAAGCAGTGTGGGTAATTGTAGGCTACAGAGTACTTGATAATGTGTCCAGACACCGTCAGCAATGAGAAAGCATTTTTCACACCTCTGTGTTAAAAAAAATTAAGTGTCCCGGCCCCATGTAAATTTTTAAATATCCGTGTAATGAGGTTGCAGCAGTAACAAGAAAAACCAAATTGTTTTGTTAAAGTTGTTAGTGGTTTTGAGGTTTTAAAAAGAAACAGCCTTTACTTTTCCTGCATATTCTTTGGAAGAACTTATAATCCTGAGGAAAAGGTTCATCAGGGAGTTCATTTTGCTTTTATTTAAGAAATATAGATACCTACAATGTGCCGCTGAACCGCGCGCGGGATGGCGTGAAAGTAAAACTTTCTCTGGTTTCTGCCTGGAGTATCTCAGAGAGGGGATTGAGGTGGGATGGGGAGGCGGGAAGGTGCACTAGAAAGGTAGGTGAGGTGGAGTGCAGTGAGCCCCGAGGAAGCGTGGCGGGCCCAGCCCGAGATCCCCGCGAGCTTCCTGGAGGAGATGACGCGGGCCTGAAACAAGGTCCAGGATGCACAAAGTCTGGAGACTTGCTTGTGGGGATGCAGAGAAGGGTGCCTCTAATAGAAACATCACACTGTGTCCTGATAAGCTAGTGGATTGTCACAGCACGTCCCAATGGCCAGAAATTTCCCTAAAATGCTTCTAAGGTCCAACAGAAGAAAATGAAGTTTCCTTGTGGTATTGCATGTTAATGAAAATCTGTAGGTATGCTATGCTCTTAAAGATCTAAGCGATTTTTTTAAAGTGGAATTTTTATAATTTTTAGATTGCCTTAGAAGCAACCATAGTTTGCTCTAGTTTTAGATTTAGGGATGAACTAACTTGAAAATTGTTCAAATGTACAAAATTAGAATGGAGAAGGAAATGGCAACCCACTCCAGTATTCTTGCCCAGAGAATCCCATGGACAGAGGAGCCTGGTGGGCACCTTGGGATTTCGAAGAGTCGGACATGACTGAGCAGCTAACACACACACAAAATTAGAATACCAGTTTCCTCCCCAACACATGCTGAAAGAAATTGTACATGTTTTATGTAACTCACAACAGATACATCTATGTTTTCCCTCTTAAGGTAATCTGTGAATTACTGTGCATTTATTCAAGACTTAGAAAGGAACACTACTACTACCTAATTTAGATACATTGTTGGCATTATGTATTAGTTTTCCAGGGTTGCCATAGGAAAATACCACAGACTGCATAGTTTAAACAACAGGAATTTATTTTTTTCACAGTTGTAGGGGTTGGAAATCTAAGATCAAGGTGCTAGCAGGATTGATTTCTCCTGAACCTGTGTCCTTTGGCTTGCAGATGGCCCTCTTCTGTGTCCTCACATAGTCTTGTCTTTTTTTCCTCCTGTGCTTGCACATTCTTGATGTCTCTTCCTTTTCTCATAAGAACACCAGTGATATTGGACTAGGGCCCCATCCTTATGACTTCATTTAACCTTAATTACCTCTTTTTAGGCTCTATCTACAATTATAGTCAAATCGGGGCTTGAAGTTTCCACATAGGCTTTTTGGGGACCACAGTTCAGTCTACAACACATTAGAACTATCTATGTTAAATTACAATGGTATGATATATATCAAAGAGACTGAAAAATGAATGGATACCTTAGAGACTTAGATTTACATAGAGAAAATACCATGTATACAAGTTTCAAGACACACACACACAAAGATTAAGGCAGAATGCACCATATTGAGGTATGGGGGATTACCTTAAACTTTCATAGATGTGACTTACACAGATCTTCCAAAAATTTAGCAATCCAAGAAACGTTTGTCAGTTCCTGTCACAATTAATGAAGTGTATATGTCATAATAGGTTGCCAAGGAAGTTGTCATACACCTCAAGTACTTCCCAGTCATCTCCATCCCTATGAGCATGTTTTATTTTCAAAGCAAGAAGTCATCATGGGAGATCTTTTTTCTTTATTTTGGGAGGTGGATCCTCCCACTATTCCTATAAGTTTTACCATTCCAAATCAAGATTATGAATGCCGGAAGGATGACTCTTGTGGGGCAATAGGGAACTTCCTATTTTGGTATTTCATCATTATACTGGTCCTGATGTTCTTCTCTCGGGCTTCTGTCTGGGTAGGATATCATTTTTCATGTTAAATAATATACATTTAAATAGATTTACTGTATACTAGGGAATTTCCATAAAATAAATTTTACAGTGGTGAAACTAGTTTTTACAAGTTTGTTTTCTAGTTTTGAAAATAATGTAGTATCATTCTAGAGGATCCAAAAATATAGAAAAGGATGAAGAAAATTTATCTACTGTTTCCTATTTTCCTAGAGATAACCACTGTTAACATTTTGGAGTATGTTCTTCTAGTTCTTTTTTTTGTATCACAGTATATCTCTCTTCATCTCTATTTTTGATCTTAGATGGTTTGCATTATGTTGTATATATTTTCATATCCTACTTTTTTAAACTTAACATTATGTTGTAATACTTCATCAAATTATTTTCATACAGAAGCACTCTTAATGACTGCATAATTTTGTCTTATGGTTGCACCATAGCAAATCTGCAATTTTGAGACATTTAGATTGTTCTCCATTTCTCCACATGCTAAGTAAGCTGGGATAAACTTCCCTACTGTTTAATGACCTCCAAATTCCTTTTGTTACCATGTAATTCTAATCAAAGATACCAAAGTTGTCATATTTATAGGATACATGTTGTAGGAATGAGACAGTACATTATCCACACAGAATAAGATCCAGAACTAAACTAAACATAGCTAAAGTCACCCCTCTGGACCACCTACTAGGAGAAGAGGATGCCATCTTGGCGTTCTCTCATGGCTCAGATGGTAACGAATCTGCCTGCAATGCGGGAGACCTGGGTTTAATCTCTGGGTTGGGAAGATCCCCTGGAGAAGGAAATGGCAACCCACTCCAGTACTCTTGCCTGGAAAATCCTATGGACGGAGAAGCCTGGTAGGCTACAGTTCATGGAGTTGCAAAGAGTCGGACCCAACTGAGTGACGTTCTTTCTTTCTTTCTTTCACCTGCTCCAGTATTCTTGCCTGAAGAATGCCATGGACAGAGGAGCCTGGCAGGCTACTGTCCATGGTGTCACAGAGAGTTGGACACAACTGAACAACTTTCACACACACACACAGGGAGTGAGATAGTCCACTTAATCAGAGCTCTGATGCTCCCATATATTATGAGTAACCAAGCTCTTATAAGTCACTGATAAGGAATCCTTGCTGGCCTTTATTACCAGGCTGATGATTAATAAAACCACTACAATTTAGCCTTACAGCCAGGGCACTGGGCTGGCAATGGTCAGCTAGACTGAGTGCTGTCTATCAGCTTTAGATGGATGGAGAGGTGGAGGCATATTATGTTTATGCCAGCTAGATTCCATTATAATAATCAAAGACTATTCTCCACCTCCTCCCCGTAGAAAGTTTCATCTAAAGTCTATATGCTTAAGGTAGATATTTTGCCAAAAGAATATTTAGAATACTGATAACTTATACAGGTCTTAGGCTCCCTAGCTAAGTACATTGAACTTGTCTAGACTGGCAAGAAAAGCTACTTTAGAAAATTAATAAAAAATTGAAAATGATTCTTGACAGTTTCATCATGAAGACCATTTGAGAGATCTAAGCTATTTCTCTGCTCCCATACTTGTACCAGCTTTCCGGAGTCATAGAGCAATGAGCTTCAAGGACCTCAAAAGAGCGTATGGTTTAGCCTCCTCTTTTTAGGCAAGGAAGATATCAGTATCTTTCCTTTGTTTTTTTTTTTTTCCCATTGATAAAGCCCAAAGAGATTAAGTGACTTGTCCAATGTCATGAGTGGTTATGACAGAACAGACCCAGGTTTCCTGCCATATCATTTGTTTGTTTCATAGCATAGTTGAAATGTTGCATTATATCTATTCAGTGCTGATTAAAGTCCATGGGGTCGCAAAGAGTCGGATATGACTGAGTGATTGAACTGACCTGAACTGAAGTGCTGATTAAAACCTTAATTATCTGAGAGGTTTTGTCTTTCACTTTATACCCTTATGGCAGCTATAATCCATTCAACTGCTTCTTCTAGAGGGTCCCAGATTTGAAATCTGAGAACCACATGCGAGCTAGTCAAAAAGGATGAAATTTTTCCTTCACTTTGAACTTAATTTTCTCTGCTAAATTATGAACCTTTATTTACAAACCTTGAAGTAATGGTAAAAGAGTGATGGAAATGTGGTGATAATTATCCTCCAACATAAAGCACACTGATCTCCTCTGGATTTGCCATTTTTAAGACACATTTTTTGCTTTCGTAGACTATATATGCTATATTTAGTTTATATATTTAGTGTTTATTCAGACAGTTAGTGCTGGTATTTTTCCAAACAGTACCAGTCCCAGTCCAAGCTCCTCTTTTTGCATATGTGGAAGTGGAGCTTAGAAGGGGTTAAGTGGCTTGGTAAAATCCCAGTGGCAGAAAGGCAGAGCCATAGCCCAGAGCTCCTCACCGTCCTACCCTCCCCTTTGGGGCAGGCTCTTCTGTTTTCACTCAACTGAATCACACCCAGAGACACTTAATAAAATACTTTTGGTAACCATAGTTCATATGATTCCACTTAGCTTAATGTAAAATCTTTCTTTTGATTTTGTGATTGTATTTTGATTTGACGTCAAATCAAATATGGAAGCTTTCCATGAAAAGAATATAAACCTAACTTTTTAAAGTTCATAAACTTCTAATATCGTCATAATCATCTCTAAACATTTTACATTTAAAATAAGGCCACCCTAAAACATTCTTCAAAAGGTATCCTTAAAGAGGATTCCATTCAAAATTCTCAGAAAATTATTTCAGTAACCCAAAAAACAAAGAGGTACCTCATTAGAGAAACTTGCTAAGCCTTGTGAAGATGGAGTATTAAGAAAAGAATGATCTCAAAGATCATTCAGACTGCGGTTATAAATACCCAAGTATGGTACTTTTCAATCCAAAGGTAGTTTGGCTTTCTACATAAATTCATTTTTCCGCTAATTGTAAACAGTTTGAAGGATTAGATGGAAAAAAATCAGTTTCAACCCTCAAAGCCACTGTTGCTAACTCTTGTGAAACATTGCTAACTCTTGTGCTAACATTCCTTAGTATTTCTTCTTTTCATATTTTTAGCTAAGTTGTGATCATACTGCATATACAAATTTGCATCTTGATTTTTAAATTAATATTATAACATTTATTTCCTCATGTTATGACATAGCCTTATTATAATAATGTTTATAACTATATATGATATGATTATATCATAATTATTGTCTACTTTTGAATTTTGTATTTATATTATCCTAATTACATTGGGAGAATATGTCTATACACAAAACTTTCTTTTCTAGTTTATTTCTCAGTGATAGATTCCCAAAATTATTATGTGTCAAAAGTATTATGAGTATTTCTAAAGTACTTGATATATTCTGAAAGAGTTGCTTTGTATGTGTATTTTTTTGCAAAACAATTTTTAGAATCAAAAAGTGGAATGTTGATCTGAAAAATGGGACAAATATATTTATGGAGTATTGGGGCAGAATATTTGAAATTGGAATTATTCAAAGAAATCAATTTCTTCTGATTGCCAAGTTCACAAGTAATATATTATGGTTGCATTTTGGAAGAATGTGTCTGAAGGATTTAGGAGATAGTAAGTATATGAATTCATATAAAGATCTTAAAGAATTATCATAATGTGGCCTGATCAGATGTCCTTTTAAAAGTAATTTAAAACTAATCCTAGTACTATCATCTTTTTAAGATTATGTTTTGTGTTAGTTGCTCAGTTGTGTCTGACTGTTTACAACCCCATAGACTGTAGCCTTCCAGGCTCCTCTGTCCATGGAATTCTCTAGGCAAGAATACTGGAGTGGGTAGCCATTCCCTTCTCCAGGGGATCTTCCCAACCCAGATACTGAACCCAAGTCTCCCACATTGCAGGCAGATTCTTTACGGTCTGAGTCATTTTTAAATGACATTTAAACAGTATTTCTCTATAATGTCAGTGAGTTCAGGAAAACTTTATAACTTATAGGTTGTCATCAGTCTTATTTTCTCTCAATCTTTTTTTCCATTTTGCTGTTCGAAACATTTTGGTAGATCCTTTTGTCAAAGCATGGTCTTCTTAATGGTCTGCAGAAGTAGGATCACTATAATAGGAACTCAGTAAGTATTTATTGGACTGCACTGACTGCTTAAAATAGACACTATCAAAGTAAATATGAGTGAAAAACAACCAACTGAGATCACTATTACTAATCTATATTTCTTAAATAGATGTCTGAGAAGAAAAAGGATGAAGACAATGGGACAAGTACTTCACCAAGTAAAGGTAAGAGCCAGTACTTATTTGATATTGGACTATGACCAAAAAAAAAAAAAAAAATATATATATATATATATATGTGTGTGTGTGTGTGTGTGTGTGTTGGGTATGGAAAGCAGACAACAGAGATAAACAGTCAAGAGCATTATAGAGCCTCCCCATACCTCTGGTGGCCCATGGATGAGCACTTTGCTTTGGTGCAGAAGGACAGCTTAGCTACTTCAGCAGAGCTGCTAGAGGCTATACATTACTGGTAGGTAGAGCTCAAGCTGTCTTTTCATTTCTCAGCATTCTCCCATCACACAGCTTGCCTTTCACACATAATTATTGCTAGTGTTTCTGCAAGACTATGAGCTATACATGACATCTTTTTGAATAACTTATATGCAGTGGTGGAGAAGGAAATGGCAGCCCATTCCAGTACTTCTGGAAAATCCCATGGACAGAGGAGCCTGGTAGGCTACAGTCCATGGGGTTGCGAAGAGTTGGACATGACTGAGTGACTTCACTTCACTCACTTCATATTTTCTCACTGGAGAAGGAAATGGCAACCCATTCCAGAATTCTTGCCTGGAGAAGCCCATGGACAGAAGAGCCTGGCAGGCCATGGTCCATGGGGTCGCAGAGAGTTGGACATGACTGGAGTGACTGAGCACGTACAAGCAGTGGTGTGCTGATGAGTCTTTAACAATTGGCTCTCCAAAAATGTGTGTAGTATATATCATTTAAAATTTTACTAGGATAAAGTATGTATATCAGATAATTTACAAATAATAAAATATATAATATTCTTTATGGTAAATTCCATATAGACCACTGATTCTCACAAAGTACTTCTTTGATTTTGGCCACTTTCAGCCTTAGCCAACCTATAGTTACAATAAATAAATGGGTTTAGTTCCAATATGACTGTTACTTTCCTTTAAGTTAAGGAATAGGACAAAAGAAACAGAAAGGTATGTTGGAACTTAACTTGGTTGTTAATGATGTGAATGACTTCTTTGCTGAGCTGGATAATAGTTTTAGAATACTCTGGAAGAATATTTCCTCATTTTTGGGTGCTATTCACATTATAGCGGCTATAGGCATGATACCTTTAAATGTTATCTGCATCAGTAACTTGTTCTCCACTACTTTGGGCTGTGTGCTAAGTTGCTTCAGTCATATCCGACTCTTTATGACCCCATGGACTGTAGCCCACTAGGCTCCTCTATCTATTGAATTCTCTAGGCAAGAATACCAGAGTGGGTTGCCATTTCCTCCTCCAAGGGATCTTCCCAATCCAGGGATGGAACCTAGGTCTCTTATATCGCCTGCATTGGTAGGCGGGTTCTTTACCGCCACTGCCACCTGGGAAGTCTGTCCAGACAGTCTACAGAACCGTAAATGAAGACCTGATTCTTAGTGCTTGTTGATTTTTATCCCATCAAAACTACTTTCAGGTTACCAACATAATGTCACTGAACATGGGAATTAGGAAGAGATGTATAACAGTACATCATTACATAGTATTTTTAATATCCAGAAAGAACAGACATAAATAGTAGCTTTAAGAGCAAACCTCATAATGAAATGTAGTAAAATAATTAAGGAAGTGATGAGTTTTGAGTATTTATTACATTTATTTGTAGCAAATTGATTCAGTGGTAAGCATGTATAATTTAATTTTTGCTAATGGCTACATTTAACAGCCGTCTTGCAAAGTTCCGGAAAGTTTATCATTTCTTGTGAGCTGGCTGATATAAGCCAACTCCACTACACCAGTGTATACAGAGAAAATCCTTTTTCATTTTCTGCTACCCAAATCACATTCATACATACACTTAAATCTTTAAAACATCAAGGCAGGGACTTGCCTGGTGGTCCAGTGTCTAGGACTCTGGTCTTTCATTGCTGGAGTCCTGGGTTTGATCCCTGGTTGGGGAACTAGATCCCACATGCCACAACTAAGACCCTGTGCAGCCAAATAAGTAAATAAAAATAAATTTTTTTTTTTTTTAAATCAAGGAAAAGGTTAAAAGGGTCCTCCTCAGAAAAGTATTGGAGACCTTTCTGTTGATATTATTTCAAGGGTCCATGAAACTTCAAAAGTAATATGTCAAGCATCTATTTGATCCTTTTGGTTTTGATCCTTTTGGTATGGCACTGGAAAATGAAGTCAGCTGCCAACACTTGCAAATGAGTGGGGAAAAGTGGTGGCTTGGCAAATGGCAGCAAAGAGTGAGCCACACCATAGGCTTCCTTTTTAGGTAAGATGAGGTTATGGTAACCAAAAATGTGCCTAACTTGTTGATTTCTCTCATTGTTGTTAGAAAGCAAAGATATTTCCAATAAGTGGCGAGACAAAGAGGGTGCCTGGGATTCTTTGCAAATGATGAAAAAACCAAAGCAGAGCCAACTTACCCCTGTAACTGACTCAGAAGTGGCTTTGGTCAATGCCTGTCTTGAACAAAGACGAGCGAGGCGCTATTCTGAATTCAATCAAGTGAATCTGACCCAACATGACAGTGATACTACTGAGTGTGACAGTGAAGAATCTAACTCCGGAGCCTCCTCTTGGAAGGAGAGTGAAAGTGAACACCACCCATCACCAGCCAGTATTAAGAAGAGAAAAATAGCTCAGAGGCAAAGGAATATGGGAGGTTACCAAATCAGGGAAAGGCCCTGCCTCCACTGCAAAGCCATGAGAACCAATGAATGGCTAACTCGCCATTTCCTTCAAAATGCTTCAGTAACAAGCTCAATGAAGGAAGATATTCAAGATGAAAATTCTGGACCTGATATTAAGACAAAATTCAGTAAATTTTGAATTTCATCAAGTCCTTACCTCACTTGAAGCCAAATGAAAGAGATGAATAAAACATGAAAAATCACCAGAGGTCTAGATGAGGAGGCTTTTACAATAGAGTCTCTCTACTAACAACAAAAACATTCTTGGAACCCAAGAGGTAAAATTTCAGATAATTCTTTGTCTAAAAACAGGCCAGTGAATTTGTTTATGGCACCACTGAAGCATCAGAGATCTGCATCCACTATGATTTTATTTTTATGCAAAAGAGCACCAGACAGATATTTTATGCCTTGAGTGTATGTATTTTGTTAATGTCTGTAATACAAATAAGGAAGGTCTTTGAAAATATATTTATGTTTAGAAACCACTTAAATTTATTCATATGTTTTGATTATCCAGTTGACTGAATGAACTAGGGAATGTTGGTTGGAATAGAATTGGCCCCCATTCCCCAGATCCATATTTACAGGTGAGTCTACCTGAGTTGTATATTTTTTTCGCTGCATAGCTTGTAGATCTTAGTTCCCCGACTGGGGATTGAATCTGGGCCCTCAGCAATGAGAGCATGGCATCCTGACTGTGGAGTCCTAACCACAGGACCACCAGGGAATTCCCCACATGAGCTGTATTGTTACACATGTGTCAGCCTGGGGCTGGTGAGAAGGAGCTGGAATGAGGCCTGATTCCTGCAGTAGACCAGAAGGACAGCTGGGCCATGGGCTATCCATGGTTATTGTCCGAAAGGCATGACAAGTGTTACAAAAATTATTCTGACAGTGTTAAAATGGTAAGAAAGACTTTAATCACGACTAGTTGTAATAGGTGTCCAATCTATTGCAACTGGGGAGAGAAATCAAGCTCAACTCCAAATACAGCAAATTCAAGTGGGGATTTGTAGCCAAGGGAATGGTATCAGTGGATGGGATAGAAAATTCCTACAAGGAGCCACCAAAGGTAGGAGAATTTGTACTAAATTGACCTAGCATGATTCTTGCAAAGGGCAGACCAAGGACTTTGGACCAAGGACCTCCACTTATACATCGAAAGTGGAGGATGAGGAACTTGATCAGATGTCAAGGGTGATCAGACATCAAGGGTGGGAAACACTAAACTTACTTAGCAGAATTCTTGCAAAAACTGGTCTGGGCAGCCAAAGGCAGGATGGGCATCAAGGGTAAGATCAGGGTAAGAAGAGGGCTCAGAGGAGGCTAACTAGAATTTGTCAAATAAAGAGTCTTTACTGAAAGTTAGTCTCAATCGAGATATACCTCAGGCTAAGTTTTCCAGTTAGGTGGGGGTCCCAGTGTGGGGCCGGGAATTCAAACAGATCGAGTAGATAGTTGGCCATCTGGGAGGATGGCAGCACTCCAACTGGGATACAAAACAAGACCCAGATCCCAGAGAAGAGTCTGGCAAAGACAAGCCACAAGGGCTCTGCTCCCTTAAGAAGGGCTTAAGTGTTCGGGAAAGATTTGGATACCACATTGATAAAGACTGCAGCTTAATACTAAGAACTGAGCCTTTTATGGGGTATTGGGAGAGATACAACAGAGCTATGACTGTGGACTTGGAGGTTACTCCTGATGACTTCAAGTTCCTTAACTGAGGCCAACAAGGAGACCAGGGAGGCAATGTGGGAGCCCCAGCCATTGGAACTAGGCCCCTGGAATCCAGGACGTGGGGTGACATTTCTGAGCTTTTTTGTAGAGACTGTCTTAATCAGATTTCCTCAGGGTCCGAATTGGTCTGAGGCTGCAAGTGAAAAGCAGGACAGCTTCAAGATTTGACCTGGGCATCAACCTTTTCCACAAAGACTTCCTTTACTTCTTGATATCGTCCTCTACTTTGTCCCCTCAGGTGTAACTTGTGCCCTCCCTTATGCTCCAATGTACCTTGAAACATTCTCTATCTCAGCACCTGTAACATTTTTTTTTTTTTTAAGGGAAATTGGGGGCTCATAGGTAATGAGGTTTTTAAAATTTTTTAAATTTATTTTTGGCTGTGCTGATTCTTTGTTGCTGTGTGGGCTTTTCTCTAGTTGCAGCAAGTGGGGGCTACTTTTTAGTTGTGGTGCCTGGGTTTCCCGTGTTGGCTTCTCTTATTGCATAGCACAGTCTCTAAGGCATGCAGGCTTTAGTAGTTGTGGCTTACAGGCTTAGTTGCCTTGTGGCATGTGGTATCTTTCTGGACCAGGGGTCGAATCTGTGTCCCCTGCATTGGTAGGTGGATTCTTAAGCACTGGACCACCAGGGAAGTTCATCACTCTTAGCATTTTAATGCCTGTATTTATTTGCAAGTCCCTCTGTCATTTATATATATGTCCCTGGGTTGGGAAGATAACTACATATATATATATATATATATATATATATATAATCCAACTTTAAAGGTATAGTCCATGTCATCTTTGTATCTCTCTGACCCTGCACAGTGCCAAACAACAGGATAGATAAATAATTTAGTTGAATCAATATGCAAAGGAATTCATGAATGCAAAAGGGAGAAACTGAGGAAAGCAGAGGCAGAGAAAGCAGAGGAGCCAATATCTAAAATTTAGTGAATGATTCTGATATTTCTAACTTGATATGATCAAGATGCTTGTTACTTTGTTTATTTAAATAGCACCGAAATAATCAAACCCCAATTACCAAAAAAAAAAAGGAAAAAATAAAAGATTCAAAATATAGTAGTAAGTTGCAGGAGTGGGATTTAAATCTGAGTCGTCTGACTTTGGAGTTTTGGCTCTTAATTACCGTGGTCTTAGCCACTATACTCTGAAGCTGGAAGATCCTGATTCCAAGGTAAGTCAATTACCACCTCCTACACAGCCATAAGTGATTTAAAAAAAAAAAAGTGTTAGTCACTCAGTTGTGTCTGACTCTTAGCGACCAATGGACTGTAGCCTGCCAGGCTTCTCTGTCCATGGGTTTCTCCAGGCAAGAATACTGGAGTGGGTTGTCATTCCCTTCTCCAGGGTATCTTCCCAATCCAAGGATCGAACCCAGATCTTCTGCATTGCAGGTGGATTCTTTACCAATCTGTCTGAGTTTCCCTGATAGCTCAGTTGGTAAAGAATCCGCTTGCAATGCAGGAGACTCTGGTTTGATTCCTGGGTTGGGAAGATCCCCTAGAGAAGGGATAGGCTACCCACTCCAGTATTTTTGGGCTTCCCTGTGGCTCAGCTTGTAAAGAATCCACCTGCAATGCGAGACCTGGGTTCAATCCCTGGGTTGGGAAGATCTCCTGGAGAAGTGAAAGGCTACCCACTCCAGTATTCTGGCCTGGAGAATTCCATAGACTGTGTAATCCATGGGGTCTCAAGGAGTCAGACACGACTGAGAGACTTTCACTTCACTTTCACTGAGCCACCAGGGAAGCCCCATATCCAAGCTGATATAATCTCATCAGGAAAAGGAGGACGATGACAATTTTCCAGATGATAGAGTAAGTGACCATGTCCCAGATGTTTTGCTTGTAGATCCAAAAATATAACTGATGAACTATTATCCAAAAAGTCATTTATATCAAAGATTGCTACTTTTTATGGTCTCATCTATGAGGCTAACACAGGTCAAAGTTGGGGGTGAGTGATAGCTGTATATTGGAAGGACTCATGGACAAGTTAAATCAGGGGGTATAAATATGAAGGAGTTAGTTAGGGTAGTTTGTAATTTCATTAAACCCAAAGCAAAGACCAAAAATAGCTGGGAGGACAACCAAAGCCAAGGAGAGAAATACACTGAATCAAAGGAATAAGGCAACAGCAAGGACATGGAAGGATGAGCAAAAGCATGGCCAGGCTCACTGGAAATGTATCAATGAGTGAGGTACAGAACATGTGAAGTGGGAGATAGTTCATGAAACTAAGGCTGCAAATACTAGTTTTGGCTTGGTGTTGATTGTATGCAGAGCCTGTGTGAGCTGTCAGGGTGTCCCTTGGGCCCCACAACAGTCCCTTCTTCAGTCTTTCCTTGCTGAATGGGATAAATTTGGCCACATCTGGTTTTTATGGTAGAAGGTTGTAACCTGTTTGGGTGGCTTACTTGTGGGGAAGCATGGAATTCTTGGGCTTACTTCCTATCTGTGGTCCATCATTGCAACTAAATGATCAGAACTGACTTTTGTAGGGATGTCCACCTACATCAAGCATCACAACTCTTGTCAGGAACCATAAAGGAGGAAACTATGGGATTCATTGACGATTCTAACTGGGATAGATATAGTGAAAAATGATGGTATACACACAGGTGTTTGGAGGGAGGTTGGAGAATAGGGGAACTGGAACGTACGGCTACACTAGGTAGTCTCAAACTACACTAGGTAGTTGTGGTTTTGGTGGGAGGGGAGACAAGCCAGTAGGTTAAACAAATAACAGCAACAGTAATAATACGGATCATAGATGACATTTAAAGAGTGTTTGCTATATGCCAGGCATTAAGTAAACATTTTATAAGGATTAGTTTACCCTTCAGAAGCCTGCATCCAGTTTTATGGATGATATAACCAAGACTCAGGGAAATCAAAGGATACACCCAAGATCATATGAGTGTGAGTGTCTTGGATTTTGTCTGATCCCAAAGATTTTGTTTTTATGGTGGCGATAACACACCATGTTCTTAATGGAGAGCAATTAGATAAGAACTTGAGAGACCAGACACCAAATACCAGACTGAGTCCAGAGACTAAACAAGGACTGTTCATGGAAAACGGAGCCAAGAGGCAGAAACTGAGCTGAGACGGGAGCAATTAAGTGAAGCAGGGAAGGGCTCACACGGTTGAGTGGAGAGGCCTGACAGCATCATCTTGTCTCACCTGCAGTGGGTAAGCCTGGATGACTCTCAGTAGGTCAGGCAGAAACTCAGGGTAGGCTTTTGAAAAAAGAAGGGAAATGGAAACTTAGCTGGAAGTGTAGATGAAGGAAGGAATGAGCTTTTTTAGTGAATGTTGAGAAACAGGAGGCAGTAGTGACAAGAGCAGTGAGGCTGATGGGCAAGGATTTGCGAGAAGAATGAGGGGAGAAAATCAGATAGATACAGTTCCTTCTATTATTACTGACCCTCCTATCTCACTCAGGTCCCCAAAAGGGTCCTCCTGCCTTGTGTCATTGGAACCAACAGAATGAGGCTGAGCTGGGTTCAGAAGTAAAGGAACGCTGTGCTCTGCCATCAAAGAATGGAGAGGTGGCAACTAGTGCCTCTAGAGTCCAAACCGCTCCCGAGAGGCCCTGGGCAGGGCTGCACAGGCGGATCTTGTCAGCAGTGATGGGGCAGAGATCTTGCAGGGTGGGTACAGCTGCTCTGCGCTGCTCCGGGTTGCAGTGCCGGCTGCAGTGTGTCTGCACACGGCCCACTCTGCCGCCATCTTGAACTGCAGTGTCGGGCACAGAGCTTCCGCACAGGGCCAGCTGAGCTGAGGTGTCCGAGCAGCCATTTTGCATACTCTCGGCTGAAGTGATGGATGCGAGGCAGCACTCCATGAGCAAGTGAAACTAGATAAAGCACAAAGGAAAGACAGGAAAAAAATTTAAAAAAAAAAAAAAAAGGTTAGACTTTATTACCAAGATTCTATTTTTATTTCCTAGGAATTTTTAATGGGCTTTTCTGGTGACATCACCGCTTACCCTGTTCTCTCACAAAAGAATACTATCTCCCAACAGATTCTAGGGTGCATGCGAGCGTCCTAAGTCGCTTTGGTCGTATCTGACTCTTTGAGACCCTATGAACCGTAGCCCGCCAGGCTCCTCTGTCCATGGGATTTTCCCCAGCAAGAATACTGGAGACGGTTGCCATTTGCGTCGCCAGGGGATCTTCCCAACCCAGGGATCGAACCTGCGTCTTTTATGTCTCCTGCATTGGCATGTGGGTTCTTTTCCACTAGCGCCACCAGATTCTAGGTTAGTGTTTCCAAAACAGCGACCTGAATAGATTATGACATTAATTTAGTGGGTAGTAACTAACGTTTATTAAAAAATAAATAGAAAATAAGTGTCACACAAAATAAAGATAAGTATTGTTTTTGTTTCAGTGTGTGTACCAAGTTGCAATCACCGTAAAATGTGCTTCTTACTCTGGTAGGATAGAAAATAAAAGCCACTGCTCTGGAATAGTTTTCTTTTTTTTTTGGAATAGTTTTCTTTGTCAATTTTCTGTATCTGCCAGCTATTCCACTAAGTTAGTGAAGGCAGGTGTCACTCGACGCATTCGTGGTTGTTGTATGCTAGTAATTAGTAAATCTTCACTTACCCTGTAGGATGGACCAATTGTCTAGATTAGTGAAAAGCTTGAATTAAATTATACAACTTTGAAAGAACTTGAGATTTATTATTTTCAAATAGAGTAAGTGAAAGCAAGCTAACCAACTGTTGCTTGGTACACTGGGGTGGGTTTTGCCTTGGTGAATAAACACGAGTAATTTGTAATTGACATTTCAAAGAAGCCTTAGAAACAGGCCAGCCTTTGTTTAAATCATAATTACCCTGTTTGTATGTAAAAGGATACTTCTAAAGCTTTTCAAAACAACTGGTTCTTTTAAGTAGATAATTATTCCCTTTCCAATCTTGTTTATACTATTCAGAATTGCAGTGAACTCTTTTTTTTTTTTTCCATAGATAGTACAAAGGTTAACTTCAGCCAGCCCTTCCTCAAATTATCACAAATTCCCAATTAGTGAATTCTAAACAGGGTTTTCCCTGTAACAATATACCAAAGACTTGTATGATGTGTTCTTTATTGCTTTGAATAACATCTGACAAGTTTCCAAGTACCAGGCCACCTGGATATTCTCTATCTGTCAGGAACATGTGGTCACAGAGGTGCATTGGAGGGTAAGAGGAAATACAAATCAGGCACAAACATGCAGGGGTAGTAAAGGAGACAAAAGGGAGAAAAGGCCCCTTCTCTCTCTCTGTATTTTTTTTTTTTTTTTAAGTATCTAATACATACCAACTGAAGTGTTCATTTGTAGGCACTTTATAGTGTAAAGAAGAGTTGCAATTTATATCTAAATTTAACAATCTACAGATGGAAATAAAAAACTAAACCTTTTTGTGTGCATTCCAGCAGTTATTAGAGGGGGTTCAAGAGAAGTTGGCAGAGAAAACACATATTACAAAAAAATCATGCTTGTCTTTTTTTGTATAACTTATTCCTCACTGCAGATTTCCACTTAGTGTACAAAAGGAAATGCATGAAATACTTAAAAATGTTATAATTCCAAACAATCCGGTTTTCTTATCTTTTATCTTCTGAGCTTGGCCTCTTTCACAGGCAGATCCTCGGTCTGCCTGATTACAGGGGCCTGTTGTCTGTAATTGTCTTTGTTTATTAGGGCCCTCTGTCACCATGAAGTTTTTTTGTGTTCAAAATCTTGATTTAGCAGTGAGAATATCAGGCAGGGAGCCAACTCTGCTACTAATTAGTGTAAATCAAAAGGGGGAAGCAGGGAGATAAAAACCAGGTCCCCGTGGAAGGGGCTGCAGCCAGGGTTAGTAAGACCGACGTGGCAGGTCAGAGAGTTGAATGAGACAAAAGGGCTTAGAGAAATGCGACTTAGGGCCAGAGTCTTTTGTCTCTTTTCTTTGATTGCACCCCTTCAGATGCAGCAAGAGTCTGTGGTAGCCTCCACTGATTGTTCTCCTGTTCTTCTCCTTCTGTTAGCAGCTTCCCATTTTGTCCCTTTATTCCTCTTCCCTCATAGGACTTAGGTCCCAGCTGGTCTAAGTCAATCAAGGTGGTGCCATTCCCCTTGTCAGCGAGTGGCATGTGATCTAATTCTGGAAAGGGACGTTGCTAGTGGGGACATTCTGGGAAAAGCTTCTTTGGTCTTAAAAAAGAAAAGGCAAGATGGTCCCTTTCTGTTTAGCAGATGATATTGATGACTTCAACTGTGACGTCTACCTGTGTTCATAAGGACATTAGTCTAAACATATTGGAGTGAGACTATGGAAAACCTAGATCCTGAGCTGCTGAGTTACATTCTGGAACCATCCTACTTTTGGACTTCTTGTTGGGCAAGAAATTTTCCCTTAAACGTTTTAAGTTGGCTTTTCTTGCAGCTGTTATGGAGTCTTAGTCATCTTTTTCCTCTATAACTTTTAGAACAACTCCTTTTGCCTATTATAAAGTGCTCAGACATTAAATAAATGCTAAATAAGACATGTATTCCTTTGATGGAGCCTGTGGTGGTGCTGGTGAGAGCTGTTACTAGAAAAAGGTCTTTATAAATGTAGTGGGTTTTTTGAGTTGACTATTTCATCCCTTTTCTTTTCCATCAGTTTTTTTCCCCCCCCTGATTCTCATGCATGTTGTTACAGTGTGATCCTGCCTGTTTCTACCCCTTCATCTTATCCAGGCATTGATTTCAGTAGAACTTTCTTCCAATTGAAATTCCTTCCTGAGAATTTGGAATTGGGACCAGGAAAGAGATCGGTCTCTTTAGGATTTAGAGCAAGTTTTCACATTTCCCTTTATGTAGATAGGATACCAGGGAAAGCAGGTGGCAACAGGAACAAAGAATGACACAGAGAAGGGCAGAGAGATGCAATGGAAAGTTCTGATGGTTTTCAAGTCTCTGGTTCCAGTTAATTCCCAGGGTTTGTCTGTTTGCCCACTTATGGGTATCATGACACTTCACTAGCTGAATCTTATAAGTTCCCCTTTTTGCTTATGTTAACTCGAGTGAATTTCTTTTACTAGAAACTAAAAGAATCCTTAAAACGGTGGTATGCTGGTAAATGTTTAACAAGTGTCTTTGTTAAAAGCCCCGATTTTGTAGCACTTGCTGATTTCTGTGATATAAATACTCCCACTGTTGCTTATTTCAAATTACCGAAGAGACATCACTGAATGTGGAGTTGGGAAGAGATGAGCACCTTGGCTCTGGTGAGCCGGTTTGAGAAGGCTCTAGTATGCCACTGCCTACCGAATACATCACAGGGCACGCTTTTCAGAGAATCCATGTTAAACAGGAGGTTCAGGGATATATATATATATACTAAAGGCTGCTAAGCTGGGAATTCTGATATTAAAATTTTTTCATTAATTTTAAATATGCAGAGTCTTGGGACTCAGGGAGTAGAGGAAGTAGGGTTAAGTCTTTAAATATTGAAAAAAATACTTTTTAAAGTATTGTAATGATTTGAGTGTGTTGGGACTAGGCGGGAGGTAGGGAGCTTGGACTGAGGAAGGGGAAGAGGCTGGGAGTGTAGCTGGGAAGATGTGGAAGAGGGGACCTGGGTAAGGGCAGAGTCCAGGCCTTGACAAAAAGGAGAAAAATCACCTCTGCAAGTGAGGACAGGGCTCCTAGGGGTGAAAAGTCAAGGCTACCTGGTACCCCCGACCACCACTCCAACAAAAGACTAAATTAGGTCATTTGACCTAATCTTCTGACCTGTTTTGCTTTTGCCTGAAGTTCCTTTAAAGAGGAAAAAGCCTTTTGTTATACAATTAAAGATAAGGTGTAAAATGTATATGTAAGGTTGGAGTAATGACTTTATTGTGAATGAGGTCAAATAATCAGTAAGTCTGGCATCGGATCCTTCCCTCCTTTTGAAGACAGAAAGTTGGGAGGGATGGAGAAAGACGGTATCAGGACTTTTAAGAAGATCCTTCCAAGCCTAGCCACCTTCCCACACTTGATTACTCTGCCTGAAACACCAGTCACCAAGTCTTCAAATATTGGACTCTTCAAATGTTGAACTGCTCCTCAATTTTAAGACCAATCTCAAAGCTCACTCCTCTAACATTTCCTGTGAATCTCCCAGGAAAGTTGGGTTCCAATAGTTGAGACCCCTATGTGTGTATGTATAGCCCATCTTGCTGTCATGAACCCCCAATCTTTCGTCTCATAGCTTTGATGTTCAAAAACTGGAATTTTTGGACAATATGCATTGATACTCCTAAACCCCAGAACTTGGATTTTTGTACTTGAGCTCATGAATGAACATTTCAAATGCATTGTTTAGGTTCAATGGTTTCAATATCTTGGTGCACTGGTAATTTGTACACCTATTTGAATAGTTACTCCTTGACATTTATACATGAAAAAAATGAATGTGTTGATGTTAGTGATAAGAAGAGTATATCTTATAAATTTAGTTCATGAGACAAAGCTGGAAATCACTAGACACACTTGAAGGAGTACACTTTAGCATCAGTTAGTCCAGTCCAGGGGTCCTGGACTCAAGCCTGTTGACTTTGCTCATTTGTGGGAAAAAAAGATCAAAATTAAAGAACACATATAAAGTGCTGGAAAATATATTCCTGAAGAATATATCTGAAAGGTGATGTGATCTAATTCCTTATATAAGCATTGAGTCCAGATGGAACAAAATTGAAAGATAAAACAAGGAAACTATAAAAGTACTAGGAAAACACACTAATAAAAAGTTTTCTAATCTCAAGTAGGAAAGACTTTTCCAAGCAAAATACAAAGTCTAGAAGCCTTAAGGCAAAAGTCGGATACTTGGACTGAATAAAACTATTTAAACTTTTGTAGAGAGAGAGAGAATTGAAGAAAAATAAACTCAATAAATGAAAAGACAAACTGGGAAAATTTTTGTAAGAAAATTAGGGCAGATCTTAATATCCCAAATATATAAAGAGTTTTAAAAATAAGATAAAGTCAAACAAGTTAGTAGAAAAATGGTCAAAGTATATGAATAGAAAGTTCATAAATGAGGAAAAAAAAGTACACACAAAAAAAGTACACACAAAAAAAGTACACAAAAAGTTGTTCAACCTCACAAATAACTAAAGAAATAAAAACTAAAGCAGTGAAATATTTTTATTTCAGATTTGCATAGGTCTAATGTGTAATGATACCAATATTGGGAAGCTGTGGAAAGCAGGCCCTTTCAAAGCAATGTTGGTGGGAAAGAAAATTGGTATAATTTGTTTGGAGGACAACCTAGGAATATAAAAAGTGATCATACTCTGTGACCTAGCGTTCCATGATTAATAATTGGTAACATCCTTTCAGATGTGCAAAAAAAAATGTAGATACATACTTAAGAATATTCACTGAAGTATTACATACCTGCTTAGGTTGCCAGATTCCCAAAATCTACTTTTTTGAAATGACATTTTTATTATGTGCTTTCTGATTAGAAGTACTCATGTGCATTGTATGAAATTCAAATAATGCAATTTTGTTAAAATGGAAAGAAAATTCTACCCTAAAGATGATAACTGCTAACAGTTCCATACATATTATTTCCAGGCCATTTTTGAACATAAACATATGTAATAAGTTGAACCCTTGCTTTCCCTAAACTTAGAAACAGGTTGGATTCAGGTAAATATTTTGAGATATATTTCTCCTAGTCCCAACTCTTAGGAGCTATCTCAAACTTACAGGCTGAATACATTCAGAAAGCTTAAATATCCTTCACTATCTGAATTTACTAACCAAACTTTAATTCTTGCTGTCTGAATTCAGAAATAAATAAATTTGGATAGCCAGGGATAAGTATGATTTTTTTTCCACAAAAGTTGAATTTTAATATACACTATTCAACAACTTGCTTTTTTGTTTTTTTTGCTTATGAATATATTTTTGACATCATTCCATCTAAGTTCATAAAGACCTATCTCATATCTTTTTAATGGTCACATAGCAGTCCATTGTTTAGTCACTCAGTTGTGTCTGACTCTTTTGTGACCTTGTGGACTGTACCCCACCAGTCTCCTCTGTCCACGGGATTCTCCAAGCTAGAATACTGGAGTGGGTTGCCATTTCCTTCTCCAGGGAATCTTCCCCACTCAGGGATCAAACCTGTGTCTCCTGCATTACAGGCGGATTCTTTATCACTAAGCCACAGGAGAAGCATTCTATTGCATAGCTCTATCGTTTACTGAATGAGTTTCTTATTGATGAGCATTTTTTGGTAAGCTTGGTTTATGTACTGAGATGGAAAAGTGTCCAAGTGAGTTATACATGTGTGTGTAGAATGTATATGTATTTCTTTAGTCTTCCCTTCCAGCTCTAAGAATGCATAACTATGTGTATTGGGTTTTTTATTTTTGTTTGTTTTAAAATTTCAATCAGGTCCTATTTCTCTTAAACATGTGTGTGTGCCAAGTTGCTTCAGTAGTGTCAGATTCTGCAACCCTATAGGCAGTAACCCACTAGGCCCTTCTGTCCATGGGATTCTCCAGGCAAGACTACTGGAGTGGTTGCTGTGCCTTCTTCCAAGAGATCTTCCTGACCCAGGGATCGAACCCTCACCTCTTATGTCTCCTGCGTTGGCAGGCAGGTTCTTTACCATTGGTACCACCTGGGAAGTTCAAGAATGTATACATTTTAGAGTCGCGCGCTGTTTGGTTCTTAATTATAAGCTATATTATAATTATACTTTTAATGTGTCCATGTGAGTTGTATCTCTCCATCTACAGTAAACTTTAAGCCCTTTGAAATTGCAGGAATTGTCTTCACTTCTGTGTTTTCCAAAATGCCTATAAAAATGTTCAGCACTCACTTTGGAAAACAGTTTGGCAGATCCTAAAAGAGTTAAACATAGAGTTACCCTCGGACCCAGCAATCCACTCTTTTACTTATTTAAATTTAAATTTTGAAATTGATTCAAAATTCTATGTCTCTTTTACATCAACTGTAGTTTTGTTTTTTTTACCTTTTGACCCCCTTTGCCCAAAAAATATATTTTTTGAGCAAATCAGGAGGTTTTTTTATTCTTCAAAAAAAGTTTCTTGGCATTTAAAATATAATCTTGATGAAGATCTTGAAAGAAAATTACTAATTGAAATAATGTCACTGCCATCTTTTTAAAAATTTTAATTCTGTAAATGTTATGTACAAATAAAGCAACTGCTAAATTCCACAGGTGTAAAAATTACATATCTATTACCATTGTTTGACAATTTCATCAAGAGAGTATAGATAAGAGCTTAGTCTGAAAGTTAAAAACACATCTTTTTTTATTTGGATTTTCTCAGGGGAAATAGCCTACAACACTGCATCTTCTGTTTGAGCATGTTTCAGGCTCTCCCCTGAGCCTGATCTTCTCCACATATGACGGGAAGAAGTGTGGAAAAGTAAATGTAACAAGTATTTGTTTTAGTGAAACCTGCAGAACCCATGTCTGAGCCTGGATTGGACACTAAGCCCAGGGATTTATAAAGGCCAAGCCTGCCCTCTGAGGTTTCAACCCTTGATATTCCCTATGAGTTGAGAAAAATAATGATTTCACCTGTGTGTGTGCAAATGTTGGTTTTTTTTTTCCTATCATTTTTAATTGAAGTATAGTTGATTTACAATATTATGTTTATTTCATATGTACAGCATAGTGATTCAGTATTTTTGCAAATTATACTCCCTTATAAGTTATTACAACATAATGGGCATAATTCCCTATGTTATATAGTATATCTTCGTTGCTTACTTAATTTATTTTTAAGTTAAAAAGTTGGACAGTATGTATAGTCTGTCTAAAATTTTATAAAAGAAAAAAATAACCTGGCTAATATATACACAGAAAATAATTCTGATAAAATGTATTTAACCAACTGGTAAGATCCCTTGAATTGGAAATGGCAACCCACTCCAATATTCTTGCCTGGGAAATCCCATGGACAGAGGAGCCTGGTGGGCTGTAGTCCGTGGGGTTACAAAGAGTTGGATGACTTAGCAACTAAACAACAACAACAATAATCATCAGAGGAAGATTGGGACAAGGTAGGTGACAACATAAGAGGTAGTCACCTTTTTGTTATAATTTTCAGCAATATATGGACATTTTTATTATAAGAATATTTTAGAAGCAGAAAAATATATAAAAAGTATACAAATATGAGTGTTCCCTGTGTTTGAAATATTAAAAAATTAGATGTCATAAATACGGGATTGGTTAAATAAATTATGTCCATATTATGGAACACAGTTTAGCTCTCCCCCAAATATAGTATCATCTCACACTTATACTGGAGAAGGCAATGGCAACCCACTCCAGTACTCTTGCCTGGAAAATCCCATGGACGGAGGAGCCTGGTAGGCCGAAGTCCATGGGGTTGCTAAGAGTCGACACAACTGAGCAACTTCACTTTCACTTTTCACTTTCATGCATTGGGGAAGGAAATGGCAACCCACTCCAGTGTTCTTGCCTGGAGAATCCCAGGGACGGGGGAGCCTGGTGGGCCACTGTCTATGAGGTCGCACAGAGTCGAACACGACTGATGCAACTTAGCAGCGGCAGCAGCACACTTATACAAAGAACCAATAATAATGATATGTTTCTATATAGCTCAAATTGTTAATTATATCTAGTTAAATATCTCAACTTTCTGAGTTATTTCTGTAATGTTTCAATTCTTAATGAGCAGCATGAATTACTTTTGCAATTGGAATAAAGGGTTATTATTCAATGCATATTGAAATTATGGATTTTATAATATTTTTTAGGTCTTGAGAATTAACTACCCCACCATGTTATATCAGATAAGTCTATTGCTTAACTTTTATGTGTTAGACTGTTGTATACATTTCCAAGAACATTTAATGTATTTTAGTTAGAGACTGTTTAGATATCACTTTCCTTTTTTCTCTAAATCGGTGCTATTCAATAGAAATTTAATGCAAGCCACCTATGTCATTTTAAATTATCTAGTAACTACATTTTTTAATGTAGTTTTTTTAAAACTTTTTTGTAAAAGTGAACATGTGATTAATTTTAATAATATAATTTATTAATCCAATATATGTAAAATACTATCATTTTGACATGTAATGAATATAAAAATTATTAACAACATATTTTACATTCTAATTTTCATACTAAGTCTTTGAAATCTGGTGTGTACTTTATACTTGCAGCATATCTTAACTTGGATGCTAAATTTTCAACAGTTAAAATATCATACCAAAACATTACATTTTTTTTAAAGGAAGAATATTTACACTGCTTCAGTCTTTAAACTTGAGTTAAAATGAATTAAAAATAAAAAAATTCAGTTCCCTAGTCATACTAGTCATATTTCAAGTGGTCAATAGCTACATGTGGCTGGTGGCAACATACTTGAAACAGTGCAAATATAGAACATTTCTACTACTGCAGAAAGTTCTGCTGGACAGTGCTAGTCTAGACACTGAGCTCTTGACTGATAAAATCAGCTCATTTTCAGAGTCCTACAACATAACTGTGCCTGTCACATAGTAGGTATTTCATAAACGAGGGATCCATTCATAAACCTGAGTTGGGGTGACCATAAATGGGAACCTGGTGCAGACAGAGAAGGATAAGAAGACCTTCACAGTATTGGAGTTGGGTGGTTATCTTCCAGCTGAGGAAAGACAAATAGTTACTACATCAGAGGTTTTTTGAGCCTGGTGTTTGCAAAGAGCAAATGATCTACGAATTTCTATTTGTTTTTCCTGACTTAACATAAACAAGAATTTGTGGAATGGACTTTTAGACCTAAGCAAGTGCAGAGGTTGTGTTTGGAAAGCCAGGGCTCAGTGTAAACTGGGTCCTACTGAGTTGATGCAGTGGTTGTCTGTTGGTGGCAAGTGAGGGCAGCATAGAGTTGCCAGGGTGGTGAGCTCTGAGGAGTTCCAAAGTGTGGGTAGATGGGAAATTGGGGGGAGGGGAGTATTAAGGTGAACCCAAATCAAGAACTTGCAGACCAAAAGGAAAGCCAAGTCTATAAAGCAGAGCATTAGGAAGGATGGCAAACTCAGTTGGGACCAAGGTATAAGGAAAGATGCTAGGATCTGTTTCTTCCCATCCCAACTTAGAGGGAGGTTTGGTCTTTCTTTTTCTTTTTTTTTTTAATGTAAATTATAAGCAAATTGAGAATTAAAGTTACTGTTAACCTCATAGAAGTGTATAAACAAATCACTGGTTTAAATTTTGAGTGTATTTCCTTCCTATATAATCATTATTTTGAATGCATGTTTTATTTTATAAATGGATTTTAAAAAACACCTTAATATTCTGTAAACATCTTTCCATGTCTTTACATATTCTTAGTATTCTTTTTTTTTTAATCATTTATTTTATTTTTTGGCTGTGCTGGGTCTTCATTGCTGCCTGTGGGCTTTCTCTAGTTGTAGCGAGCAGGGAAGGGGGCTACTCTCTAGTTGCCGTGTGAGGGCTTTTCATTGCAGTCACCTCTCCTATGGTGCACAGTCTTTAGGCAGTGGGCTCTAGAATGTGGGCTTCAGTAGTTGTGGCTTATGGGCTTAGTTGTTCCGTGGCATGTGGAATCTTCCTGGACCAGGATTCGAACCCATGTTCCCTGTGTTGGCAGGCAGATTCGATCACTGGACCACCAGAAAAGTCCTATTCTTAGTATTCTTATACACCATTTTTAATCGGCCCCTATTTTTCATTGGTGTGGATTTGTTCCGTTTGATTTAACCAACTGTCAGTTAGAAGACACTAAGATTTTTCACCTTTTGAAACAGTATAAATACTAGGTAAATCTTTGTGAATATTTATGGTGATCTCTTTAGAATAAATTCCTAAAAGTAGAATGGTTAGGTGAGACGTTAATATCTATAAGTTTTTGGATTTGAATTGCTAAATCCCTCTCTTGAAGGCTGTAATAATGTACACTCTTCCACTAGTGCCTATTTCCCCAAACCCTCATCAATTCTGGGTAACATTAAAAACAAACAAGCAGCATCCACTATAGCCCAAAACCCAACTTTGCTAACTTGACTGGTGGAAAAAAAAGATGGCACCTCAGTTTTTAAAATAGCATTTCTTTGGTTACTACAGATGTTGGACTTAAAAAAAAACAACAACTGGCCATATATTTGTATGTGTGTGAGATTGACCTGCCTATTTTTGTGACTGTCCATTTTCTACAAGATACTTACTTGGAGAGTTTTGTAAGTGCTGTCTACATAGTAAGGATATTAAAACTTAAAATATATGCTACAAATACTTCCCACTTGTACAGTGTTTGCCTTTTCATTGTTTTTATATGTGGCTTCACAGGTTTTTTTTTAAAATAAACTTTTAATTTTTGAGTAATTTTTAGAATAATTTAACTTTACAGAAAAGTTGCCAAGATAGCACAGAGAGCTCCTGCATACCTCTCACCCCACTTGCCCTAATGTTAACAGCTTACAGTAGTCCCCCCCTTACTAGGGGACGGATGGCTAAAACCATGAATAGTACCAACCCCTTTATATAGTATGTGTTTTCTTACACATACATACCTATGATAAAGTTTAATTTATAAATTAGGCACAGTAAGAGGTTAACAACAATAATCAATGAAATGGAGCAATTATAACAACATATCGTAATGAAAGTTATGTGAATGTAGTCTTTCTCAAAATATCGTGTATAAATTAGTGCCTTTTCCGTTTCAACTAAGCACTTGTGTGCCGTGGCCTAACTTTTGCAGTGTGAAGTGTGGCAGCAAAATTTGCATTTATTTCTTTTTCCTTCTTCACAATTTCATGAGTAGAGGATTTGTTCTTACTGTAGACCTCAGCATATACTTTTTTTCCTTTCCTTATTAGGTCAAGAACTTTCACTTTTTCACCCAAAGGAAGACTCTGTGGCTTACCCTTGGCATATTCAAATTGCCAGCATCACTACTCTTGTGCTTTGGGGCCATTATTAGTAATATGAGGGTTCCTTGAGCACAAGCACTGTGATACTTCGACAGTGAATCTGATAGCCGAAGTAGCTATTAGGTGACTAGTGGTCCTGACACACTGGACAGAGGAATGATTCATGGCTTGGGTAGGATGGAGCAAAATGGCAAGAGGTTTCATCTGACTGCTTAGAACAGCACACAATTTTAAAATTATGAATTGTTTATTCCTGTAAATTTCCATTTAATATTTTTGGGTCTCAGTTGACCTGGGGTAACTGAAACCTTGGGAAGCAATACTGCAGATGAGGGGGAGCTACTGTATGTGTATATATATATATATATATATATACATATATATATATATATACATATATATATATGTATATATATATACATATATATATATATGTATATATATATAGAATATTTGTCAAAACAAAGTTTAAAGTTTGGTTGATTAAAAATTGGAGCACACTTTTTTTCAGACATTTGCGCATTTTTGATGCAAGTCTATGTAATCTATAATGTACTGAAACATATCATTGATAGTTTACTAATAGAGCTGTAGAACTTTTTTTTTTTTTTTACCATGAATCATAATGTTTCTATGTGCAAAGGCACTCAGAGTTTTGATTTTGAAGTGCTTTGGAGTCTGATAACTCTACTGAAGGATTTAATTTGCAGTCCTGTCTCCTATGGTTTCATTTAGTGTCTTACTCTCCCTACTATCAGGCTACTTACTTTCTAGGGTTAAAGGGCAGAAGTGAAAAGTGTGCCTAACATCATTCTTAATAAGAAGTAACATGCCATGAGGGCACTTTTCTAAAGACAGCGATCATCTTACTCTTTCTCAATTACAGCTTCCCCAGGGATAGGTTGATAAAGAGGTGTTTGGTCTAAAGTGGTGTTTTCCTAGAACTGAGTGGAAATACCTTGGATGACTGGACAGCCCAGAGTGTTGCAGCAATGACTCAGGGTCCAAGAATGCCTGCTCCACCCTGGTCACTCCTGGGTCTTTGTGTAAGTCATTTCCCCACTTGGGGCCTAATTTCCTCATCTGCAAAGCAATGGGACTTCAGTGATCTTTTTCCATCTGGAGATTTTCTCAGTGATTCTCGAAAACAGATTTATTGCAACTGATGGATAGGTTCATGATGTGGATTGTGGTGAAGGTTTCATATGTCAAAGCTTTTCAAATGGCATATTTTTAAATACATGCAGCTTAATGTATATCACATATATGTCAATACAGCTATCTAAAAAAACTTTATCCAACTTTTAGAATGATGAGGCAATAGAAAAGATAATACTCTATTCTGATAAACTTCTGTTTATGATGTTAGTGAGAGAGAGAAACAGCAGTGATTTCTGGAGTTTTCCCTACAGCTTTCTACTATGGCTTGTGATTTCTCCTCCCCCAGCTTCTATTTTTTAAAATTACTATTTTCATCTATTCCAGGAAATGTTCATTTTCTTCATCTCAGGCATCATCCTTGAGTCCTTGCTCTTTTTTGGAATGCCTGAGGTTTAGGAGTGAGGGGGTCCAAGCTTCAGTTGGACTTTACTGTGTCTCTAGGCTCATCCCCATCATCTTTTTCAGGAAAAGAAGAGAGCTATCATGTCCCTAACTCTTACAGTGAACTCAATTCATTGGGTAGTACCTCTCAGCAAAAATTCCTCTTTGAAAGTACACTTTAAGGGAGACAAAATATATTCTTACAGTGGAACTTCACACTGTGACAGCTGGGTGAGGAAATACTCAGAGGCTGTTGTGGAGGTGGGCTCTGCCCCTCCTTTCCCACTCACTGCTAAGTATTCTTTTCTTGACTTCTTCTATGCTCAATCAGGCACAAGTCACTCACCAGGGACTCACGATCCTTCCACCGAAATACCTCTTTGAGCCCATCTTCCACATTCCCTCTGGCACCACCCAGTCCATATGCATCATTTAAAAATCTAGATTTCTCCAGGAAGCTCCTTGCTTGACTCCCTGCTTAAAACTTCTCTGCCCTGCAACCATGCTGCAGGATTCATCATTCTCAAGACTGCAGTCAGCTCAAAAACCTTCCAAGGCTCTCCATCTGCCCCTTTCATCAAGTATAAACTCTTCTGCTTGCACTGTGAGACCCTCTACCACCTAGCCCTTGTCTTCTCATATTCTACCTTCACCACCATGCCCAGGGTCAAATCTGCCTGAGTAGGTCAAATTTCCTCTCAAATCTGTTGTATACCATTTTCTCCCAGTTCTCTACCTTTTACATGTTTCCCAACCACCAGAAATCTGCCTGCCTTAAGATTCAGCTAAGGCCCCATCTTTTCCAAGAAGCTTTTACTGATTCTGCAAGTACATTAATTTCAATTCATATGATTACTGTTTACTTGATAGGTTCTGCGGACGTGAGGATGAATTATGGCTTCTACCTCTTGGTTTCTTTCTTCTCCCCAATACCCAAAAGAATGAAAAAACAGAAACACTGTATATATACCTGTTGGTCTTCTTTACAGACCGGGACCTGGTGGACCGGAGTTGATGAAAAGAAAGAGAGAAAAAGAGAGAGAAAGCAGTATCTCTCAGGTTACGTGGAAAACCAATAAAGCCCATACACAGGACTTGTACCGCTCACAAAGGCACAGGGCGTCCTCTCAAGGAGGTCTTGAGCCCAGGCGAGAAAGTGAGCTTGGTAGGTTTCCATGTTCCGACGAGAATGAAGACAGAAAGAAGGACGCAGGGGACCCAGGTCTCTAGTGGAGCAAGGGTATTTCATTAGCAGAAATTCAGGTTTATATATCTTTAGTAAAATGATTACTCAGCTATTACAAAGAAAGAAATTCCATCAGTTGCAACAAAATGGATAGTCTAATATATACAAGGTTGTTGACGCTGAAAAGAGTCACTGAAGGGAGTTACTGAAAGGAATCCAAGCAAGCACCCTTTCCCATGATCTCAGTCCTGAGAACTGTGTGCAGCTCTACTCATTCCCAGAATAGGAACTGATAAGGAACAGAGAATCCTTGAGAAATGGCACACAAAGGAAGAAAAGTGCAACATATTGGAGTCCTTAAAGTTGAACGTCCCCTGACAATTCCCCCCTTTTTATTTTTTCATAATTGGGGGTGACTGTAGATACTTTAGTGGAAAAGGTCCTGACCAAATGAGTTTGTTTAGTTTGAACAATTTTAGTTGAAAGGCATCGGTATAATATGCATAAAACCATTAGGACAATTATTAGCATTACAATTTTAGATCCAATACTATGTATAATGTTTTGCAACCATCTTCGAGGGTCTAGCCCGGATAATTGATCAGCTAGCTGTTCAGCTAAGGTTTCCAGATTGTTGGAAGAGGGTAGACTCTTAGAGAAGGCTTCAAAGATTTCTTTTTGTAATAATTGTACATTTAAGGAAGCATTATCATGTAAATCTTGTAAATGAAATTTGATTTATTTCCAATTGTAGGCACTATAGTTGAACCAAATAGGGGTAATATAAAATTGCGTAGAATTTCAATCACATTTTAGTATAGCTTGTTTTTGTAAATCTATTAATTGATCTCCGACCCATTGGAGGGCTATTTTTATTTTCTGTATTTCATCTTGAACTTCTTCATTTATCTGAGCCTGAGTGGTCCACATAGTATGAGCATATTTGGTCCAATTTTGGATAAAATTGTGTGTTTGAATTGAGGTTTGTAAAGCGATGCTGGCAACAGCAGCAGTAGTGCAAATGGCTGTTAATCCCAAAATGTCAAGAATTAGCCATCCAATGAATTGTTTAGATCATTGGAATAATTTAGTAAGTAACCGGGAAGCAAGTCCAGTCATGGGACCTTCCTCCCAGTGCCATTGGAGATCTACTGGCAACCATAGGTTACATCGAGATCAAAGAATCAGAGGGGATTCATTTTTTATAGACATGGAGGAGTTAAGACAAGTATATAGTTTGCAATTTATATAAGTTACAGAACGTAAAGTCTTATTAAATTGCAAGTTTCCTATAGCTACAACAAAAGGAAGGGGAACACAAGCTTGTATGAAATATGAATGATTATAATGAAAGGAATAATGACTAGAACCATGACTAGTGCCTGTGAAATATCCAGTCCAAGTTACGAGTTCTTCGGTGTTCGTGGCAAATTTCCAAATGTCCCATTGTTCAGGTCCAATCCGTTTATTGAGGACAATTCGAGGGTGAGAAGGTACTATCCCATTGCTGCCACTAAGAAGTCCTTTATCATGGTAATGTTTCACTGTAGTATTGGTAGTCTTTCATGTCACTTGAGTAGTATAATCATATACAGTATGGTTAATATCATCTGAACCGTCAGATAACCATATACCATGAGGTTCCCAATCGACAATGGTGTAATTGGCCAGAAACATTAATTTTCCTGATTTGGTTTGACATCTGTCTTAATGAACAGGAGTATATTTAAAGTTTTTATAAGTAAACCCTTTACATAATGTTTTTTGTCCTTTTCCTAGAGTTTCAGTAGTGTTGACATGGTTTTCTTAAAAAGAAAGGGCAGTAAATAATCCAAACAATGTCTGATAGTCCTTTTTTTGGAGGCAGGACGAAAGTCCAAGTTTGTCAGCTAACGTTTATGCATAATTCTGTTGGGCCCATGCATAAAGGAAGGATTTCATAACCTAAAGAAATATTAATTAGTCTCCCTTCTTCCCTCTCTCCTTCTTCAGGGTATGTGGGCCCCTCCAGGCTCTAAGGAGGAGGCATATGTACTGAGTCACTAGTGGATATGATTGGTCTTATGTCTGTCCATACTATAACCTGCAATAAAAGGGGGGTTAGGTATATAAGCCTAATAAGTGTAATTAATCAAGTCAGCCTGAGCAGGGGGAAGCAAAAGCAAGCAAAGAAAGCATAGCGACAAAAATGTTTTCTGGATTCCGAGGCATTCCCTGTTGAGAAACCAGATTTTCAGCTTGATTAGAAAGGGTTTTTATGTGTCCCCAAGTAGGGAGATCATGAGGTAGATGACACAGAGTGCGGCATTTTTTGGAAATCTCTAAAGCCGCCATGGCTTGTACTGGAACCTCCTCTTCCCAGGGATTTCGCCTTTTCCTCTCCATCTTGAATGTCAGTGGTTCCCCGGCGGTGGATCTTCCGAAGAAAGCGCCAACTGACTTCGTTGGATCCATCTGGAGAAATATAAGCATACCTCTTTCTCTGTAATATTAATTTTCCAGATTTTCATTGTTTAGTTAACCCGTCTTGATACCAAATGGGCAGAGGAAGGGAGGTATCCTTCAATGCCTCGAAATGTTTTTCTGCTTTTGTCAAAATATCTCCTTGAGGTAAGTTAAAAAAATTTAAAACAAATAAAGCTGTATTAACAATAGTTACAGGTTTAGAGAATAGCTTATGTTGGAATCTAGTAAAGTTGGTTTTAGATAAGGAAGATAGTAGTGTTCCTGTGTATTTTCCCTTTTCTATTTTTTTTATTTGTAGTTTCAGTGTGTGATGTGTTCATTTGACTATATCTTGTGTTTGTGGATTATAAGGAATACCTGAAAAAAAAAAATAAGGAATACCTGTAACATGTTTAATAGAAAATGATCGTAAAAATTGTTTGAAGTGTTTAGAAATATAGGCAGGGCCATTGTCTGTTTTTATAGAACTAGGAGTTTTCATTATAGCAAAGCAAGTTAATAGATGAGTTATAAAGTTTTGTGTAGCTTCACCTTGAAGAGGTATGGCCCAGATAAAAGAAGAGTTTGTGTTGATACAGACATGTAAGAAAGAAGATGGAGAGAATTCAGGGCAAAGAGTCACATTCATTTGTCATAATTTATTGGGTTGTAATCTTCGAAGATTGATGTCTTGTGTAATGGGTCGAAGATGTAAGGGTTTACAAGTAGAGCAATTATTAATGAACTTTTTAGTTTGGTGGTATGGAATTTTTTATATTTGGTGTAAGGAGCCAGCAATATTGTGTAGTAAAGCATGTTGTTTTTTGGGAGTAGCAAAAGAAACAAATTTATTAGCTGTTCATTACCATGAGTCATAGGGCCGGGAAGGCAGGAATGTGTTTGAATATGAGTAATATAAATGGGAGAAGTGTGTTTTTTAATAATAGATTGTAGTTAGAAAAAAAATTGTTGAATAACAGGTTGATTGGAGTTTATAGCAGAGGTTTTTATATTTTTTAATATAAAAAGTGAATATAAGGAATCAGAGACTATATTAATGTGGTAAGGAAGTAAGTAAATAACTTGAATGAGAGCATATAATTTGTTTTGTTGAGTAGAATGAAATTTAGTATAAAAAATTTTATATATTTTTTAAGAGACCAGAATGAGGCTTTGGCATTTTTGGTCCCATCTATGTAGAAAACATCAACTTGAGGCATAGATTGTGAGCTGACGATGTGGGAGATAATAAATTTAGTATTTTTAAAGAAATTTTAGAGCTTGTTAGAAGGATAATGAAATGAAATTTTTCCAAAATATTTTAGAAAGGCTATTTGGAAATCAGTAGATGTTTGTAATGTGTTTTTGAATTGAGATTTATTAATAGGTATAACAATTTTATGAGGATTGGAGCCAATTAATGTCTTAGTTTTATTTTTTTCATTGATAACAATTAAAGCGATTAAATCAAGATAGAGTGTAAGTGATTTTGTCCTTCTAAAATGGGTATAGATCCATTTTATTGGGTGTTTTAGTTGGGCAAGAAGTCCTGTGGGGGAATGAAGAGAGGGGAGTATAAATGATTTTAGAGGTAAATCAAGTCTAATACGTGTAAGAAATTGTTTTTGCAATTTATTTTGTATTAAATAGAGTTTTTCTTGTGTCTCTCATGAAAGTGAACGAGGGTTGTTTAAATTGGGATTTCTTTTTAAGGTATTAAATAAATTAGTCAGTTGATAATTAGCAATGTCTAAAGAAGATCTAATCTAATTTATATTATCTAAAAGTTTTTGAAAATTATTTAAGGTTGATAATTTATCAGTATGAATCTGTGTTAGTTGAGGAGTAATGTGTTGTCTATTAATAACAAATCTTAAGTAATGGTAAGGTATAGAGGTTTAGATTTCTTTAGGGGCAATAATTAATCCAGAGTTTTTCAAGCATTGTTGAGTTATATTAAACATGTGTTGAGTTTCTAAAACAGATGGAGCTGAAAATAATATATTATCTATATAATGAATAACAAGAAAGTTAGGAAATTGTTTTTTTATAGGTTTCAGGGCTTTGGTTACATAATATTGACATATGGTAGGAGAATTCATCATTTTATGAGGTAATATAGTCCATTGGTATCATTTATGGGGCCTGGTGTAATTAGGATAAGGAAGAGAGAAAGCAAATTTCTCTCGGTTTAGAGGGTGTAAAGGTATAGTAAAAAAGCAATCATGTAAATCTATAATAATAATATGTCAGTTTTGAGGAATAGTAGTAGGTGATGGGATTTCTGGTTGTAATGCATCCATAGGTTTTATAGATGCATTAATTTTTTTAAGGTCTGTTAAGAGATGTTAATTGTCAGATTTTTTTATAACAAAAATGGGAGAGTTTTAAGGGGAGTAAGATTTTTTAACATGTTTTAATTTTAACTGTGTATCTATAAGTTTTTTAGTAGCCTGTAATATTTCTTTTGTAAGGGGCCATTGTTCTGTCCAAATAGGTTCATCATAATTTTAAGTTATTTTAATAATTGTTTTGTTTGTTAAATGAGCAGTGGCCCCTAGGAAAAATGTGGAATGTATATTTGAGTTTGTCATAGTGTAAGTAAATATCTTTTTATTAGATTAAGGGGTGTATCTATCATATAAGGTTGTAATGTTGTAGGCAGGCCTTCTGGTCTTTCACGACGACAAATTTGAATACTTCGATAAACTTTTTGTATTTTGGTTTGAGAAACACCTGTAATTTGGCAGGAAATTTTTTGTATAGGCCAAGATTTGGGCCATAAGTTTTTGGAAATAATAGTGATGTCAGATCCAGTATCAAGGAGACCAGAAAATTATTTACCATTAATTTTGATATTTATATTTGGTCAGGCATATATAGATACCAATGATGTCCACAAGGATTATTTTTGATCTGTATTTTTTGATCCATCTGTCTGTATATCATGAGAGGAGTTAATAGAAATATAAGGTAAAAGAAGTAATTGGACAATTTTGTCTCTTTTCTTGAATTGTCATAGTATTTGAGATGGCATGATAATTTGAATTTATCCCTTATAATCTGAATCAATTATTTCAGGATGAACAGTAATTTTCTTAGAAGTCAAGCTAGATTGGCCAAGTAAAAGGCCGAAGGTTTGTGGAGGTAGGGGTCCAAAAAGTCTAGTACGTATTCTAGAAGGGATTGTTTGAGGGAAAAGATGGAGTTTGCCCCTGTTTTTTGTTGAAGGGGACCTGGGGAGTCCCCTGTTTGAAGTTTTTCAGAATAAGTTTTTCCTCAATATCATATTTAGATTTACAATCTTTGGCCCAATGTATCTCCTTATGGCAGCAAGGGTAGATTTTTGGAAATTTTTTATTAGTTTTAATTTTTATTAATTTTAATTTTTTTTGCATGCTTTTTAGGGCAAATCTTTTTTTAAATGGGTCTTATTCCCATATGTAAAATATCCTTCATTTTCCTTTTCCAAACGTAGCAGCCATTGCTTTAGCTAACATTTGTATTTTTTGTGTCTTAGACCCTAGATTTTCAGATAATCAATAACAGTCTTGGTCTCACATATTGGAGTGATAGCCCTTTGACATTTTTGATTTGCATTCTCATATGCAAGCAGTTTTCCTAATTGTATTCTGGTTTCTTCTCCAAATACACTATGGGAAATAGCAGTTTCTAGTCTAGCTAGAAAATCAGCATAGGCTTTATTAGGCCCTCGTAATATCTTAGTGTAGCTATCTTTAGGTTCTCCTTGAGGAGTAATTCGATCCCAAGCTTCAAGGGCAACTTCTTTTAATTGTTTGATGAGCTCCCAAGATGATAGCTTACGGTGAATGATTTTGTCAGATTAGTGGTCTCTGAAGGAGAGTTAATTTTGGGACCAAAGATAGGTTTCAGTCATTGAGAGCTTTGTGTAAAGTGACAGATCAGAGAAAGCTTCTGATATAGATATCAGAAGGGGGTAGAAAGAGTATTTGTCTCAGTAGTTTAAGTGGGACCTTATATATTTCTCAACTAGTTGTTGAGAATAGGTAAAAGGAATACCTCAATGTTGTAAGAGTTCTATTAGAACTCTTATTAGAGTTCTTGCCCTTTCCCAAGACATAAATCCGGAGATAACTTTGGCACAAGATTAGCCAGGGAGAACAGGTTCCAGATAACATCTCTGGGCAAGATTTGTTACAATTATAACCATTAACACAGAGCCTAAGAAAAGCATTTTCATGAGTAAGACATTGTGCTGTGTAATCATTAGTTCTGGACCTAAAGAAAGGTAGGTTCTCTGGCCAGATACATTGTTGCACAAGTCTTAAGGAAAACATGAGTGAGAATGTTTGCTTCCTCTTTATAGGGCCTTGGACTGTCTCTTTAAGCCTTAACTCTTTCATTTCCTCCTGCTTTTAGGAGAATATGATTGTCAGGGAAAGGGGTGGAGAAATCATTCCGTAACTTTTTCCTGTTGGAAAGGGGTGTAGACCCTAAATTGTTGAGGCAATATATTTTCTTTATCCTCATATTGAGGCTCTTTGATCCAGGGGCCCCAAGTAATAGTTGGAAGAGCCTGTGGTAATCATAGGAGCTTGAATAATCATTTGTAACTTAAATGCTTCAAACCTTTTAGATATAAAATCCATTATATAGTTACAGATATAAAAAGCAAACAGCAAGAATAAGATGACTACAATTATTACAATCAAAATAGTTTTTCACCATTTGGAGATAGGCCTCTATTTGCTGACATGAAACCAAAAGTCTTTGAACTTTAAATAAATGATGAAGTAAAGTAGAAAAATGGTGGGGCTTTCCAGCTGTTTGTCCCATAACCCCACACTTACCTGACCTGAGTAGGTCCCAGTCACTCCATCCTGAATACCGTGAATTCCAAGTCCCTGTTCAGGTGCCACTTGTTGGTCTTTACAGACCAGGACGTGGTGGACCAGAGTCAATGAAAAGAAAGAGAGAAAAAGAGAGAGAGAGAGCAGTATATCTCGGGTTACGTGGAAAACCAATAAAGCCCATACACAGGACTTGTACTGCTTACAAAGGCACAGGGCGTCCTCTCAAGGAGGTCTTGAAAGCCTGGGCGAGAAAGTGAGCTCGGTAGGTTTCCACGTTCTGACGAGAATGAAGACAGAAAGAAGGACGCAGGGGACCCAGGTCTCTAATGGAGCAAGGGTATTTTATTAGCAGAAATGAGGGTTTATATATCTTTAATAAAATGATTACTCAGCTATTACAAAGAAAGAAATTCTATCAGTTGCAACAAAATGGATAGTCTAATATATACAAGGTTGTTGACGGTGAAAAGAGTCACTGAAGGGAGTTACTGAAAGGAATCCAAGCAGATACCCTTTCCCATGATCTCAGTCCTGAGAACTGCTTGCAGCTCTACTCGTTCCCAGAATAGGAACTGATAAGGAACAGAGAATCCTTGAGAAATGGCACACAAAGGAAGAAAAGTGCAACATATTGGATTCCTTAAAGTTGAACATCCCCTGACATATACTTTTCCCCTTAAAGTTGGTACTTGAGAATTCAAGTTCAGTTCAGTTCAGTCACTCAGTTGTGTCCAACTCTTTGCGACCCCATGAACCACAGCACGCCAGGCCTCCCTGTCCATCACCAACTCCTGGAGTCCACCCAAATCCATGTCCATCTAGTCGATGATGCCATCCAACCATCTCATCCTCTGTCGTCCCCTTCTCTTCTTGCCCTCAGTCTTTCCCAGCATCAGGGTCCTTTCCAATGAGTCAGCTCTTCACATCAGGTGGCCAAAGTATTGGAGTTTCAGCTTCAGCATCAGTCCTTCCAATGAACACCCAGGACTGATCTCCTTTAGGGTGGACTGGTTGGATCTCCTTGCAGTCCAAGGGACTCTCAAGAGTCTTCTCTAACACCACAGTTCAAAAGCATCAATTCTTCTGCGCTCAGCTTTCTTTATAGTCCAACTCTCACATCCATACATGACCACTGGAAAAACCATAGCCTTGACAAACCCAGGGATTTAGAATGTGTGCAGATAAAGAATTCATCACATGGAGGACAGATGAAAATTTCCTTGTGTCTGTTGGTTGACACTTGCTAGGCTAATATAATGTATATGAATGACTAAAACATAATAAAATATGATTCCTAAAAATAGAAAGGTGTATTTTCTCTGTTTGCAATGAAGAGCAAAGTCAGATTAATGTAGATGTATGTTTATAGACAAGGAAAGATAACCTTTGTTTAAAAAAGCCTTTGTTTAAAAATCAGAATATATGGGACTTCCTGGTGGTCCAGTGATTAAGAATCTGCCTTGCAATGCAGGGGACATGGGTTCAATCCCTGGTTGGGGAACCAAGATCTTACATGCCCTGGAACAACTAAGCAGACTCCCACCACAACTAGCAAGTCCTTGCCCTGCAACGAAAGATCCTACACGACCCAAGGAAGATACTGCATGACACAATGCAGCTAAGACTCAACACAGTCAAAAAGAAAAAAAAAAAATCAGAATACATGTGATGATATAATCTTTGTTAGAAAAAGCTCTAAAACGTGGAAAGAAGTTTGGAGAGATACACACCAAATGGCTTTCTTTGGGTGGAGGAATTTTTGTTGTTGTTCAGTCACTGAATCTGTGACCCCTAAGTCTTTGTGACCCCAGGAACTGCAGCACACCAGGCTCCCCTGTCCTTTACTATCTCCTTGAGTTTGCTCAAACTCATGTCCATTGAGTCAGTGATGCCATCCAACCATCTTATCCTCTGTCGTTCCCTTTTTCTCTTGCCCTCAATCTTTCCCAGCATCAAGGTCTTTTCCAATGAGTTGGCTGAGTCAGGTGGCCAAAGTATTGGAGCTTCAGCTCTAGCAAAGTAGGAAGTCAAGGGTGGAGGAATTACTGGTGACTAAGTAAAACACTTTCTTTTAATCCAAATTTTCTGTAACAAGCAATTTCACTGTCATAATTAGAAAGACATTTTCACTTTAGGTAAAAGCACAGAAACACGGACATCAATTTGGTACAAATGCAGATGGATCACTTTAGAAACAGTTCAGAATTGAATATTAAATGGCCTTCTGTTTTGTTTTAATATAGAGTGAGGACTGGAGTGGGCCATATCTACAGGGAGATTCAGCAGATGTGGACTAAGTGATTGCAGTGTTTTAGGGTAAACATTATAAAAATAAACAAATGAGCCAATTAATGGAATGTGATAGAAGGGATGCCTGAATAATTACTATAAATGCTGTGCCCTTTTTTTTGTCAGAGACCCAGAAAGGACTTTATCCTCTAGGTCTATTAATCTGGCTTCTATTACTGGTCGTAGTTAGTGGCACTTTATGTTCTAAATCATGAATGCGTGATTTGTCCTTGATATGCTCTAGCAATTTTGTTTTCCCTCAAAGTTTGTTATCTCATTGTAGGAATGTAAAATGTATGGATTGGTGATATCACACAGGTGGGTGACTGCAACCTTGAGAATCTGACCTGTAGATAGGAATTTTACCATTTAGGAACTTCACTTGAGTTCTTAGACTGCCAACAGATCAGCCTTAGCTGTGGTCTGTATAAATAAAGTTCAGGAGTGACACTTAATTCTGGACTCTTGGAAGATCTTTAACTATGAGATCGATCCTGTTTTCTGGTGCCCTTTTAGGGCATATCTACTGTCGAGAAACATCTGTAGGGTAAGTCATGCTTTCTGGTGCCTATTTGAATTTTATTTACCTGATTCACAGAGTATCACATTAAACTGTTGTAGAATACTGAATGTAAGTGTTTGGCATTTTTAGAGTTCTTTTAGATTTGGAGAGGGAATAATGGAGATAATAAGAATGAGTGATTAAAAAGAAAGAGATAAATGAATTTAAGGAAAAAAAAAGTGAAAACAGAACACAGGTACCCTATTTCTCTTTGTTCTTAATCATTTTCCCCTCTGATGAATGTAAAGTAGTGATGACAGACATCAGTGAAAATAAAGCTGTTTGGTCATTTATCTCAGTGTCATCTTGGTAAGCGATGGGTTACTCTTGTCCTCCTTTCTACCTCTCTGAATTTTATCTTTCAAGTCAGCTCAAGTCCTCCTCATCTTCAGATTTAGTTTCTAGGCAGTGGGAGCTCATGAAGTGGGAAGACAAGGGCTTCAGACTTCAGTCCAAATCCAACTCTCATGGCTTTGTATCCATTTTTGCTCCAAAGTACGTCACTTTCAAGATTCTATGAAGAGCTTTAGGCAGCATTTCTTGAAGAGTGTTTCAGAGAATTAACGAAATAGCCAAATAAATTTGACCCCAAAACCCAGCTGGTCAAGTAAATTTTGGAATCAGAGGCTTAAACAAATGATAGAATTTCTAGGAACTTTAATTAAATTAGTGCACATTGTAAATCTATAAGAGGGGAGTCTAGGTTGCTGCAGCTATCCATTTCTCTTTGATCATCAAACTCTTCCCCACCTTTATTGTTATTTTTTTATGTTGAACAACTCAAAGGGCTATTATTCCTTAGGACATGCACCAGGAAATACTGGCCCAGCATATTATTTTCCCAGTGCCTTTTCATTTTAAAGGACACCCAGCAGTCTACAGATTAGCTAGAAGGAATGAGACTCAAATGGAAGAATTTTCAGACCATCTGTAGCCAGGAGGCAGGAGAGCTTTGAAGAGCTCACATTCTATCACTTAAGTATTCCCCTGGAGTTAATTGGAAATTGGGTGGTATTTGGTTTTAGAGAGTCTAGGTTCTGGTACCTTATCATGGCTCTTTGTACCTATCCCTTCCCCTCTGCACAAATGGGCAGGGCAGTAACTACAGAAAGAGTAGGGAAGTCAGCCTATTCAGAGAAAGGGAGAAAGGAAACACCTCTGTCACCAAGGAAGGACTATAAGAATCTAGCTCTACTACTGAACTTTTTTTTAGAGGGTATATATTTGCTTGTTTTGCAACTTCTCTTTCCTGACAGGATGTCCTTGATATCCTTCATTCCTCATTATATGTGTGTGTAGAGAGAGAGAGAAAGAGACACATACCATGTTTTATCCAGGTCTCAACTGTCCCTAGCAATACCCCAAGTTTGGGCTGCATGAATGGGGTTTGGAGATGGAATTCTGATACATTTCAGTTAACAACAAAAACACCTTAGGTCTACTCAAACGTAAATTTGATTCCTTTTTTGAGCACTTATAAGCACCAAATTAATCATTCTACCTTTTTGAAGCTAATTTCTGAAAAAACAGGAACAGACAAGATGTACAAACCAATGCTTTATGAGCAGCAGATGTTATTTGGTAAATAATCATTAGCTAAAGAAAGGATAATTTTATTGGCAAACTTCCTGCTAGGTGTGGGTATAGCTCTTAATTACCATTTAAATACTATTTCCTTAGGGGAAGTAAAAGTCACTCTATCAAGTCCTCATTCTAAGGTTGTGGGTCAGTATACTATTTATTAGTTTCTTGATTGTCAAAGAGATTATTGACTACTGCATTAACCTCTTATATGTAGAGACTTATAGGAGCAGAAAGCAACAGGAAACAGTGTCCAGGTTTTGTTTTTAAGGTCATGTCTGTGGTTAATATTTTTTGGAGACCAAGTTCTTGAGATCATAACTAGAATGAAGAAAAAGCAAAAAAATCTGGTGGAACTGGAGAATGAAGAACATTTTCAGGTCTCTGTCCTGAGGGGACTTCTGCTTCCCAGAGTGAATAGTTCACAATTAGACATGATGATAGAGATCTCTTATTTTGGATTTGTATCTTGTTTTCCCTGATGAGAATTGTGGAGTGCTAACCCGTGGAGCTGGGACCCAGAACAGCTGGGCTCTTGTCCCAACTATATGACATTGAGTCATCTACCTTCTCTGCATTTTCCCATTCAGTATGTAGTGGTGGTTTAGTCACCAAGTCGTGTCTAACTCTTGTGACCCCATGGACTGTAGCCCCCCAGGCTTCTCTGTCCCTAGGATTTTCCAGGCAAGAATACTGGACTGGGTTGTCATTTCCTTCTCCCAGGGATCTTCCTGACCTTGGGATTGAACCTGGGTCTCCTGCACTGCAGGCAGATTCTTTACCAACTGAGCTACAGACCCTGTGTTACAGATCTCGTTTGATATAATGAGGATAAATACACCATTCTTGTGTCTCACAGGTGTTTTATAAGAATAAAAAGAGAAATCAAATGTGAAAGTTATTTTGAAAAATTATTGCCACCTTCAATGCATTATTTCTTCTCTAAATAATTTATAGTGTTAATATTCTGTTATGAAATTAATTGGATCACTTGAATGTCAACTGTGAAAAAAAAAACTGCCATAGTTTAAAATAATCTCTACCTTCTGCCAATTTTAATATCTAACCATATGGGGGGAATATAATACATATGCTGATGCTTGGATATTTAAAAACCCTTCTTGCATCCTCACAGTGATTTCACCATGATTCTGGTCTTGAAGGCTTGAGTTAAGATAGATATGAATTAATTTCCTGAAATCTATCCATGCCGAACTGTCCATTTCCCTGGAATGACCCAGTCATTGCCTGAACCTTTTAGCCATTTCAGCTTGTTTTCTGGAAATCACCCACCATCTTAGGAAAGACAACTTATGTCCAAATTCCCTTTGTCAGCATCCAGGCAGTCAAAGTTATTTTAGAGTCCCAGGGAACTGCTTATTCCATCACGACTGAAGATGTTCAAGTAATTATCCCACAGCCCACTCTTCCAGAGGCTTGCTGATCCGTATGAACTGAAGGTCCATCCTTTTTAATCTCTGGGTATCCTTTTCCATGGAAGGGATGTGTGGGTGCCACTGGGGCCTTCTGAGCTCTGAGCCACCCCTGCAAAGTGGTAGGAAGTTTCTGTCCCTCTCTTTTTCACATTTGATACAAGTGGTGACGAATCCACTTGCAGTGCCAGAGACCTGCGTTCAATCCCTGGGTTGGGAAGAGATCTGGTTCCTGGAGGGGAACATGGCAACCCACTCCAGTATTCCTGTCTGGAGAATCCTCATGGACAGAGGAGCCTGGTGGGCTACAGTCCACGTGGTCTCAGAGTCAGACACGACTGAGCAACTAAGCACACAGTGCAAGTGGGATATTGTCATAAAAAGTGTAATGAAAAGAGCGAAAAAGAGCCTCTGACATGGAAAACAGAGTGCAATCGGAAGAGTGTGACTCAAAGTAGGTAAAAGTAAGATGTTATTCATTTAGTTTTATTTATTTTTGGCTGTGCTGGGTCTTTATTGCTGCACATGGGATTTCTCTAGTTGCAGCAAGTGGGGTGCAGCAATTCTAGTTGCTATGTGCAGGCTTCTCATTGCAGTGGCTTCTCTAGTTGCAGAGGATTAGCTCTATGGCGAGTGGGTTTCAGTAATTGTGGCACACAGGGATCAAACCAGTGTCCCCTGCACAGGCAAGCAGATTCTTAACCAGTGGACCATCAGGGAGGTCCTCATTTAGTTTTTTTGTGTTTTTTTAAAAAATAATTTAATTAATTTATTTTTGGCTGTGCTAGGTCTTCGTTGGTGCACACGGGCTTTCTCTAGTTGTGGTGAGTGGGGGAGGGGGGTTATTTTCTAGTTGTAGTACTTGGGCTTCTCATTGCTGTGGCTTCTCTCGTTGTAGACAGGAGCTCTAGGGCATTCTGGCTTCAGTAGTTGTGGCAGGTGGGCTCAGCAATTGTGTCTCCTGGGCTCTAGAGCACAGGCTCAACAGTTGTGTCACACTGGGCTTAGCTGCTCCACAGGATATGAAATCTTCCCAGCTCAGGGATGGAACCTGTGTCTCTTGCGTTGGCAGGTGGATTCTTTACTACTGAGCCACCAGGGAAGCCCCCTCATTTAGTTTTTAATTTGAGATTATCTCAGACTCTGGGTTCCCGGAAAGGGAGAATAAGCCATAAGACAATCACAGGGCTGACTGTCATCCTATATTTACAGCATCTGTCTGGCCACAAGACCCATTAATGTCACATCCCATTTTAGGGTGCTGCCAGAATATGGGAAAGACGTGACCCCAATGCCTAGAGGACAGAAATAATGCTTTGGACTGGGTGTCACCATTTACTTCACAATTGTAGATTCAAATGCATTGCTATAAACCACTCATGTGTGACTGTGATCTTATCTTAGGTTCTATTTGACAAGCAAAATGAAGAAATGTTACTTAGAGAAAAGAATGGAATGGTAACTTCAACTTTGAAACATCTTACATTGGAAAAGGTAGGTGCATGAAAATCAGAGAAATGGGCCATGCTCTCCTCTGATAACAAGCCCTGTACTTCCACTTCGTGATTTACTGGAAATTACACTCATATTATTTTCTGACTTCTCCAAGCTTCTCTGAGATTTGACAGCCAGTATCAGTGTCAGTGCCTTAATCAGGCCCTGAAGCCCACGTGCCCATCCCAGCAGCCACTGCCTTATTTAGAAGCATCCAGGAGCAGCTTAAGTTAGCACAAAACAGCCTCTCATGCTTATCCTCTCCCCTCAAGGCTCCGTTGCTGAACTCTGACCTTGCTACCCACAACCCATTGGAGAGCTGTGCTTCATCGCTGCCACTGATGATAAAACCCAGGGACACCTGGATACTCTTACAGCCACCGTGGAGTCTCCCAACCTGCCAAATGCTCCTAGACCTGATAGCAGCCAAGTCTTGTGCCATCTCTCCTGTTCTGTTGGTATGAAGAAAGCCCCCCTTCATCTGGATCACCTGGACAGTGCTGCACTTGCCTCTGTGACACAGAACTTTTCTTGGGGGGCGGGGGCGGCAGGGGATCTGCACTGATTTGCGATGTAGGTTGGGGGAGGGGATGAAGAGATGGGGGGTTGGGGCGTTAAGGGGAGTGCTGGGGGAGCAGGAAAGAGCCAGGGAGGAGATATGTGGTAGGAAATGATTCCCCAAATCTGCAATTCTAAAATACAAAGAATTCTGAAAACCTTTCCCCCCCGCCCAAATTTATTTGGTGCAAACCCTGACCTGACCTAAACTCATTTAGGGGCAAAAACCTGACCTGAACGGACTTGCCATTCATTTGATTCACTGCCAGAAATATTAACGTGTTTTGAGTATGAAGCACTGCACATGTGTAAAATACACCTTCCTACTTTTCTAAAATTGCATCCCCGTCCCCAAATTCTTAATTTTGAAACCTAAGAGTTTTCAGAGTAGGAACTGTGGACCAGTACAGAGAGTGAAGGAGAAAAAGAACGGAGTGATGGAAACACGATGTGCTCTCTTCTCGGCCCGGCCTCACAAACTGGTGTCTGTGTCCTGCGGAGAGCAAATGTTGGCAACAGCTGCAGTGGCCGCTTCATGCTGATCCCTATTCAGACAGGCCCAGACATGTCTCATTCCCAGCAATGGACACAGCTTGGGTGCCCCAGCTGCACACATTTGCAATCAGCCCTGCAAACAGGAGCTGAAGTAGCTGGTGGCAGACGTGCCTCTGAGGCAGGCACCCCGCCGCCCTGGCTTGACCCAGCCTTGCTGCGTTTTGTAGCGGTGGTTTGGTTTAGTCGCTAAGTCGTGTGGGATTCTTGAGACCCCATGGACTGTAGCCTGCCAGGCTCCTCTGTCCATGGAATTCTCCAGGCAAGAATACTGCGGTGGGTTGCCAGCGCATACCTCTAAATCCATTTTTTTTTTTTTTTTTTTGGTGGTGGTGTGTGTGGAGCGCGGGGTTGGGGGGCGGAATGTGTGTGTACCATTCCCGTTATGTGCTCTTCTGCTAGTGAGGGCAAAAGGCTTTCTGGCTGGCTAAGTTCACCTGGAGCTGGACTGAGGCAAACCATAGACCGAGCAGTACCATCTTGCTTGAAACAAGAAACTGGAAATAGCCGGCTCTGCTGCGGCAAAATGGCTTCCCCTTTCCCATCCCCTGCGGATGCCCGGTGACTCATCGTCGCTCGGCTAAGATTCCAGCGCCCCCAGCCCCACAGCATCTTCCGTGCTGCCCTCTCCATTCCCGCAGGCAGGGACTGGAAATGGAGGAGAGACAAAAGTCACTTAATAATTATTCATTCGCAAATATCTATTTCTGCATCTTAAAACATTTCAGATTTCCCAAGAAGTGGATAACCTCGGTTGCTAAGCACCCTAGTCTAGGGAGCAAACTGAACACTGGCTATTCTTTTAAAAAACCGGCCCATGAACATGCTTCAAGGGACACAGGTGCAGCGCTGATTTTTTTCCTCCCGATGCTTCTAGAATCCTGCTCCTCCCAGGCGAGCTGTCAGTCCCAGCTTCGCCTGCAGAGCTGTTCTTCCCCCGCCCCGCCCCCCCCAACCGGTCTTTGCTGGTTTTGAGTATTCACCTCCTTACTACCCCCGCCCCCATCGCTTTTCTTTTCTCTTAACTGCGCAAGCTGACGCAGGTCTGCAGGAGTGAATTAATGCTCTCCTCTTGATAGATTTGCTCTCAGGGAAACAGGGGCGTGTGCACCAATAGGAACAGAGGAAGGGGGAGGTGGCGTGGGCCCCAGGGTGAGGAGGGCTGGGAAGGTGGTGTGGGCCCCCGTGAGCGGGGGATGCACGAGGCAGTGCCGAGCCCCAGGGTTAGGGAGGACGGGGGGAGGAATTCTGTAATTAATCAAGGTAGCAGTTCTGTACCTTGGGGTGTTTTGTGTTGTTTTTTTTTTTTCCTCTTAGTTCCTTTTTTTCCTTTCGACCAGGAGTTTAAGAAAGAAGAAAGAAAAGCTCCAAGTACTTGCCCGAGCCGCATTTAAAACCAAGAGTTCTTCCCGTGATGCGGGATGACGGGCAACTAAAGGCAAAGACAACTGCCCAAAAACCGAGGCATTTTTAAGGTGCGAGCCGGAAAAGGTTATGGTTTTACTCCAACCTGTAAGCGCTGGCAAGTCTCAGTGCTGATAATTTCAAGCTTTTTCACCTTGCCTTTAAAAAGAGTGAAAGTTATTTCCTAGAAAGAGTTCGTTAAGAAAAAAAAAAAAAAAAAGAATGTCACAACTCCCTGCTAAATTTGGAAACGTTATGGCTGAGAACCAACGGACTCACTGGGACAGATGGATATCTCCAGAGCGGTTCTCACAAAGCAGGCCTCGGAGGAGTGCTTTGCCTACTCTATGACACCGTGACACATTTGCTCATATTTCCTACCTTCTTTTCTTTCTGTTTCCTTTTCTCGGTTTCTCCTACAACGGGATCAGGAAACCCCAGATTCTCTTCCTCGCTTGAACTTTCCTGGCCTTTCCTTCTCCCGGATGGTTCCTTGGTTCATGTTTGAAAATATTATTTGTTTCCCGAAGTTTCCCCCACCCCCCCCCCCTTTTTTTTTTTACATTTGAGCCCTTTAGAGGAAAAAGCGCAAAACTCCCAAAGCACGTGAAAAGTTGTTTTTTTTTTAGCAAGGATTTGCATTTCTCATTTACCTTATCTGTGATGTTTAGAACGCTACACGAAGACAGAAGTTGCTGGTGCAAAAATAATCTTTTCCTCCCCATTTACTGATCGAATTGGCAAAGCCACTGTTCCAAATAAAACTGAGCCACTTAGATCATAAAATTTAAACTCTGGAAAGCACCTCCGGAGCTTACCATCCTGATTTTATGAAGGACTTGAAAGCATTTTTATTACAAAAATAATACAATCATTGCAAAAAATGGAGAATAGAGAAAAAATGAAAAACATCCCTATTTTACTAATTCTACAATTATGGGATTGTTAATCATTAACATTTTGTTGTATATCTATTTCTTCCTCTCTTCTCCAGACCCCCTTTTGCTCCTGTATTTGTATGTTGTAGGTATATATATATGAGCTAGCCTTTTAAAAATGGCACTTACTATTTGATAATCTATTTTTAAAAATTTAAAACATATGATGAACATATTTTCATGTCATCACGTTTCCCACAATGATTTTTTACAAACATCAAAGGATGCTCCTCTTGTTAGCCAGAATTTAAGTTTACATTAAAGGAAGGGGACCAAAAAAAGAAAAAAAAAACCCACGTTAAATGAAAAGTTAATCGACAGCACCACCGTCTACACCTCCTCCTCCTCAACCACATCAAGGACAGGAAGAGGAACAGACAAGGGTTCTGCAGCAGTGAAGCCATATTCCATTTCCATGCTTCTTTTGCAGTTCAGCACGGGAGGGAGGACATACACCGGGATCCAAGCCTGGATCCAAGCCCGCCAGTGAGTTACACAAGCTACTGTGCTGTGGACTGCAAATAAGGTAATTTGCCCCAAATCCCCTGATTATTATGTCTTTCTGGGGTCAGGCCCTGTCTAACCTCAAAGCAATATCTGTGGCCCTAACAGCTAACACTGTCATCCCAACCTTTTCTCTCATCACAAGGCAGGAAATAGACCTATTCAAACCTAATTTGGTATTGCCTCACCCAGCACCCTAGCATGCACCCCAGTCTTCCTCTGGCCTGCTGGCCACCATGTGCTCTGTTAAAACATCAAGCTAGAAGAGGTTAAGAGGGTGGCAAGTAAGGACCCCAGGAGTCAGATTTCAGCCTGAGAACAGACTAAAGAAAATTGCTTTGCTGCATGGAGTTTGGAGGGCTGTGGCACAATGTACTAGAAATGTATATAATCACAAAAGGAGCTCAGATAGAAAATGTAAATAGGAGCTAGAAGAGTTTACTCTGACCTGCAGATCCGAAGGGGAACTTGTTAAGGGTTTTTGGGTTGTTCTGAAAATTTTCCAAATCTGATTTAAAGTTAGGGTGTAGTGATCCCTCTCTTCCACATGTTCATTGACATTGGAGTCAGGACACCGTGCTGGGTGTGACCTACTCTGGTATTTCTTAAGTAATTCAAAAATGACATGCTATAAATCAGAATGTTAATTCATGAGCAAAAGAAATCAATCCACATCAGATCATTCAAGCATGTGCAACCACGTGCACACCGGCTGATACATTTTCCCCTTCAATTAAAATTCAGTTACCTTTAGGGTATTATGAAATGGATATTTAACAGTTGAATAATAATGCCTTAGGATGGCTGAGCACAGGAAATGAATAAATTTTAATCCAGCAGAAACTTCAACTGTACTGCAATTGATCACAAGTAGAAATGTAATTCCCCAAATGGAATTTAACCGGTTCTCTGGATCTTTAGAAAAGTCTGCATAGTTTAGTAATCTGATGTTGGTTGTGAGTACTCTGGGAAAGCTATAGCCTGTGTGGTGATTAAGGAAACTAGGAAACTGAAAAAATTTCTTTGGTTCACAGATCCCTATAAGCTGCATACACCATTCCCCAGCATTGCAAAATGCCTCACCAAAATTAATTGGAAGAATTCTGCTTTTAAGAGAGAATGGATAAGTGATATCTGATTTTTATTTAATATAAGTAAATTATTCTGACTGGAAGTAGAAGTATTGACTTCGGCACATTAAATATGTTAACTGGAGATTGGGCTGTAGTCCTGGAAGACTCTCATTGACCTTTAGTGATAGTTCGTGGTTGGAAAAAACACATTGCTTTAATAGTCTCTCCTCTGTTCCCTGGTGAAAGGGGAGTATGAGACTGACATATATGTTGTTGTCTCTGCTCAGATTGCCTCTGATTAGGGAAATGATCCATTCATCACTTTGATTGGATATGATGGATATCTTCCTGTTTCGGGTCACCAACCCCAATGGCTATGTGTTCTCTCAGAGTAAGCTTGACTTTTTCTCTTCAACAAGAATCTAAGGAGGTGTGTAGGAACTTCAAAACAAAATAAAAGTGATCTTTCTGTTTCTAATTTACCCTAAACAGAATGCCTAATCTCTTAGTTGTGGCCCAGAATTGAGGCATATAGTGATATTTATAATCATTTCTTTTCCCAGCACACGATATCTTTCCGTATTGCCTGAATCAGAGCCCATTTCAGCTGTTAGGCTGGGCTATTAGAGTTCAGTGTTCACCGTGAGTCACCTAGGAGATTTGTTCCAATTGTCTCTGCTTTTTTGTGGTAGGATTGATAGAAAAGAGGAGGCGGATGTTACCTGCTGACTATTAGATTGCTGTAAGGATTTACGTAGGCAGTACAATGCATCTGGCATTTTACTTAAAATCTGTAGAAATCCTCTGTAATATCACAAAAAGGAGTTTTGTAGTTTTTCTTTTAAAATCTCATTACAGAACACCATCATGGCAACTGTGACCCACGTATATTAAAAGTGAATCAGAGCTTCAGGTTTATTTTTGGAGAGTCAACTACCATAGTGTTTTTCAATGCGTGTTCAAAAGGAACTTGTACAAATACTAGTACTCATCTCATGAGAATAAAGGGTTCCACAGTCGAGTTTGAGAAATACAGTCCACGGTATCCCTCTTTTGGCGCTTCATTAAAAACTTTAAAGCATTAAAAAAAAAAAAAAAAACCTTTAGGAGTTCTGAAGTAAATTAGCGAATTTAACCCTATATTTTCCCAAAATGTTCTATCACAAAACCCTTGTTCTCTCCCCCCGCCTTTTTATTTTTTATTTATTTTTTCTTTTTCTCTTTTTAAAATTTTTGTTTTCTGTTGCTCTTGTTTTTTGTTACTGTATTGTTAACACTTGGCTGGACTGTAGTTCTACGGAACATGGTTAGAGGCAGGTATTCATTTGAGGAGATGGAGAGATTATTTACTTCTTGCATCGGTGAGACAGCCACGGCTGAGAAGCTCCAAGCAGAACCCTGTGTGAGGACTGCTGGTCACTCTGTGGGCAAAGGAGGACACGAGTGCAGTTCCAAAGGGGCCTTCCAGGGAGGAAACGAGAGCAATGGACAGAATTCTAAAGGAACCTTCTCGTCAGACTGAACAGCCATCTTTTTTTTTTTTTTTCCTGTATTCTCTTTCCATTGGATTTTAAAGAATTGTATGTGGGGAAAGACCCGGATGAAGGTATCTGGAAACCTCAGTGTTGCTGCTGATTCAAACCAGGACTGAGACTCGGGTTTGGAGGTTGAGCACAGGGGCTTGCCCCCAGGGATGGTTAGATGTTGTCTGGCCAGCTAGCTATCTGCATGGCTCTGCATTGCTGTCAGCCTGCTTAGCCCATTCAGGATTGAAGCTATTTAAAAATCTATCTGAAAAAAAAAAAAAAAAACAACCCACTTCACTAAGTTCCGTTCACAGGCTCACAGTGCTGTCACTGAGTTTGAGGAGCATTTAATATAGTTTTGTCTCACATCTTGGTTTCCACTTAAGCTGTATCCCAGCTCAGCTTCTGAGTTTCCAGAGCAAAGACTTTGTATGCTGGCAGGAAGGCTCAGGCAGCCCTGAACCAACCACTAGAGGGGGTTGGGATCTAAAAGAGGAGAAGCACTACATCATCTATGGATGCTTCGAGAAGGAAAACTAAAATGAAGTACAAATCAAAATAGATTCAAAGAGAAAATACTTCCTGCTCTGCCTTTGTTGACTTGTAGCTCTGATTTTTGAGGGTCTAATGCCGAAAGGCTGGTTGAAGGGGAGCTTCTTTTTGCTTTCAGGCACCAGTTAAAACCCCTTATGTTTCTCTAATCACAGTTAAGCTGAGTTTGATTTTCCCTCGTTAGATGTAATAGTGCAGTTAGAAATAGTGTTCCCAACACCTGACACAGTGTCTGGCACATAGAAAGCAATCAATAAATACTTGTAAGACACATGAATTAATGAAAATCATTGAACCAAGAAAGGATACCCTAAGGAGCTGTGACAGGATACGGACAAGTGGCAACTTCATTCATTACTTTTACCAATTTTGTTTTTTTTAGTGTAGGAAGGAAAAGTATCAAAGCATCAAATCCAAAATGTTGAACAATGTCTAGCAATTCAATGTCAGACTTTTTCCTGGGATGTTTTTCTTATTAAATATTCTCAAAATGAGATGATAGGTTGAATATATACTTTGTCCATATTGTTTAGAGATCCCGGGGAGTCCCAACCTCTACCTGTCCCCTCAGAGTTTCTCTAGCCCTGGCCAGGCCACAGTGGGCCCACTTCAGTGGTCATAAGTAACTCCCGTGGCTGAGAAAATGAGGCCAAAGGTAGCCTTGTCGATGGTGGCTGTGATTTCCCTACCACAGAAAGGGTTTCAGAGGTTCTTTGCATTTGTGGGTTTGTGACTTAGAAGTACAGATGCATAGAATCTTCTACTCTTGGGCTCTAAGAATTGGAAGAAATCCCAGAAAAAGAGCTTGCTCAACCCCCACTCGATACAGGAATTCCATCTATAATGTTAAATCTGGCTTTTCTTCCAACAACTCCCACAGAGGGGAGATGATTTAACTTGCTCTTTCTGACATATAGAGGAACCATGTTTTTAAAGAAGAGAGATGTGTCCAGACTCTCTTAAGTTAGGTTTTCTGACTGTGTCTTTACGTAGTATCTCAATTTAATACAATGACAGTCTTGCTCTGATTTCCAGAGGAGGAACTGAGTGATGCATGGTGTCTGCCTCTATACACTGTCCTCTTAAAGCTCACTGTTCTCACTTGGTTTCTTCCACATCCTATCAGAACCTGGAATCAGCAACAACTCTTGGCTCTAACTCATACCATGGACCCAGTGCCAACTCTGAAGTTGAAGTGAAATCCACAGTGGATTTCATCAAGAGTCATGGAAAAGTCAAGGGCTTCATTACCTTCCACAGCTATTTGCAGCTGCTGATGTTCCCCTTTGAGTATACATGTGCCAAGTCACATAACTCTGATGAGCTGTTAAGTTTCTGAAACTTCATTTCAGCTTGGAAACAAACATCCATGGTGTGGACAGGTTAAGTTTCAGTCATAAAGATAGGTATTGGGATCTGGGTAGACTAGTGACAGGTTACAAAGATGAATGAGACATAATATGTCCAACCTCTGAGAAGACTGTGACTCAGGCAAAGATTTAAAACACTGGTTATGGACTTCCTGAGTTAAGTTTCCTTGGGAAATAGGATTCATGAAATTATTATTGCCTTAATGTAGATGAGCAGGAGCCTGATTTGACTATAAATTCCCAGGATACATTTTCTATTGCTTAGGAAATAACCACTTGGATTGGGACCTGAGAATCTTGGATCTATAGTCAGTTTCCCTATGCTAAGCAGTGCTGCTCCCAACTTTGCCTCATACCTTGCTGGTGTCTTAGGTTCTGTCACCCATCATCATGTTGCACTGGTGTATGTTGGACATAAAACACTTCTCTAAGGTATCACTTGATACCCTCCAACATCTTTCCTGTTTTAGAAATGAGCAAACTGGTGGCAGCCTTAAGTCAGTTGGTGATGTCTCAGGGGGCTGTTTATAATTGAGAAAGTGCTATCCCTAGCAGAAGAGAATGTGCAAATATTTCCTATTTGGCTTTTAAGCTTGGTTTTTGAAGCCCATGTATTAGAGAGAAGCCCTGAGATGGGACCTTTTGGTCCATTTCAAGTAGATTGTTATCAGCAGCTAGCAGAAATGGAATAGATTATTCCAGTTCAGGTGTATCTTTTATCTTATAGTTGTATTTCAGTTCTGTTATGCAATTTTCAGGGTTTGATGGTGAATGTTACCACTCAACATTAAATCAGGGAAAAAAGAATGTCAGGGTTGAAAGTCAAAGGTACTTTTAGTAGCTCTGTGCATGTGCTAAGTCGCTTCAGTCATGTCCATCTCTTTGTGACCCTATGGACTGTAACCAGCCAGGCTCCTCTGTCCATGGGATTCTCCAGTCAAGAATACTAGAGTAGGTTGCCATGCCCTCCTTCAGGGGATCTTCCTGACTCAACTCAGGGATAGAACCCGAGTTTTTTATGTCTTCTGCTTTGTCAAGTGGGTTCTTTACAACTAGAGTCATGTGGGAAGCCCTCTAGTAACTCTGCTGCTGCTGCTGCTGCTTAGTCACTTCAGTTGTGTCCGACTCTGTGCGACCCCATAGATGGCAGCCCACCAGGCTCCCCCATCCCTGGGATTCTCCAGGCAGGAACACTGGAGTGGGTTGCCATTTCCTTCTCCAGTGCATGAAAGTGAAAAGTGAAAGTGAAATCGCTCAGTCGTGTCCAACTCTTAGCGACCCCATGGACTGCAGCCCACCAGGCTCCTCCATCCATGGGATTTTCCAGGCAAGAGTACTGGAGTGGGTTGCCATTGCCTTCTCCAGTTAGTAACTCTAGATAACCTTAAATTATCCAAACCTGGTGTATTCATCTCTACCAAATAGTCCTCCAGCCCATAATTGGATCACTCCTTGTCTCTAAGGCAGCCTATTCCATGTTGGGAAGATTAGATTGTTTGAATTCTTTCTCATAGTGAGCTCAAACTCTCTGCTTATGTTTTTCACATACCAGCCTTGGTTTACCATCTTGCTGCAGAGAGCAAGCTTATTTCCCTCTGAGAGACAAATTCATTATTTACTTAAAGATTAATAAACTGCTTCTCCTAGGTTTTTCCTTATCCTAACTAAGTACCCCGGTCCCTTCAAGCTCTCAGAATATGGTTCTAACTCCCCTCACCCTTCTGGTTGCTATCTCACGAATGTACTTTGCTTTGTCTGTGTTCTTCAAGGGCAGCTCCCAGAAATGAATGTAAAACTTGTGTATGTTAACAAGCACAGAGCAGAGCGTGACCATAACTGCCCTCATCCAGCTTATGCAGTTGAGGGTCATATTCATTTTTTGGCAGTGGTGTCATGCCATTGACTCATGCTGGGCTCATTGACAGCTGAAACCCCCAGGCTCTCTGAGGATTCCACCCAGCCAGGTTTCCCCCATCTGGTAATTGTACAGTTGTTTTCCTGAATCCAAGTTCAAGACCTTGAATTTATCCCTAGAAAGGACAGTAAAGCCTCCATCAGTCAAAATTGGAACCCTCAAATAATGGAAAATACTTTGTTGAGCTTTACTTCTTGGAAAAAGAGACAATCATAGGGAAATAAGCTAATGGAAGGATCACCAATTTAATGGACATAAACTTGGGCTAACTCTGAGTATGGTGAGGGACAGGGAAGCCTGGGGTGCTGCAGTTCATGGAGTTGCAGAGAGTCAGACAAGACTTGGCAACTGAACATCAACAACAGGGATTGAGTTAAAAAAAAAAACCCCAACTTCCTGGGTACATCCTTGGGTCAGTACACATTCTCTTTAGCTCCTTACTCCCCCTCTGTTTCCTCCCATACTCCTGAATGAGGAAAGCTGGTGGCAAAATAATGACCCTGGTGTATTTATTGCAAACACCTGGATGTTCAAATAAACAATGAGAGTCTATTGCACTTTCAGAGCCAACAGAAGTGAACTTGTGCTCACTTCCCAGTGAAAATGACTGAAACAAAAACAATGTTATGCTTAATTAACCAGAGTCCAGTTCATCAGACTGTCCCTTTTACATTTTGCTATTGGGCTTCTGTTTTTCCAAGAGACGAGCCCTATTCATCCACCTTTTCCTTGGTTCCCTCACTTTAGAATGACGTGCCCCAAAGGCAGCACAATCCCTGGCAAGCCTGCACAGCTCCAAATACAAAGTGGGATCTATGTCCTCAGTCAAATGTAGATATCTAATGTGTCTTTGCCTACTAAGTTAGTAGGCACCATGTAATTTAGGATAAAAGCCATTAAATGCACTGATATGAAATGGATTAGACCTTAAAAATGCACGAAACCCAGCCTTACCCAACATTCTTCAGTGAGGCTAGATCTCTTCCAGAGATAGTTACTCTGTATTTAGAGCACAGTTCTGTGCTTCCTGCTAGTTACCCTGTATTGAGAGCAAAGTTCTGTGTTTCCTGCTAGTTACCCTGTATTTAGAGCAAAGTTCTGGGTTTCCTGCTAGTTACCCTGATCGATGCAAAGAAATAGAGGAAAACAATAGAATGGGAAAGACTAGAGATCTCTTCAAGCAAATTAGAGATACCAAGGGAACATTTCATGCAAAGATGGGTTCGATAAAGGACAGAAATGGTATGGACCTAAAGGAAGCAGAAGATATTAAGAAGAGGTGGCAAGAATACACAGAAGACCTGTATAAAAAAGATCTTCACAACCCAGATAATCACAATGGTGTGATCACTCACCTAGAGCCGGACTTCCTGGAATGTGAAGTCAAGTGGGCCTTAGCAAGCATCACTACAAACAAAGCTAATCGAGGTGATGGAATTCCAGTTGAGCTATTTCAAATCCTGAAAGATGATGCTGTGAAAGTGCTGCACTCAATATGCCAGCAAATTTGGAAAACTCAGCAGTGGCCACGGGGCTGGAAAAGGTCAGTTTTCATTCTAATCCCAAAGACAGGCAATGCCAAAGAATGCTCAAACTACTGCACAATTGCACTCATCTCATACGCTAAAAAAGTAATGCTTAAAATTCTCCAAGCCAAGCTTCAGCAATACGTGAACTGAGAACTTCCAGATGTTCAAGCTGGTTTTAGAAAAGGCAGAGGAACCAGAGATCAAATTGCCAACATCTGCTGGATCATAGAAAAAGCAAGACAGTTCCAGAAAAACATCTATTTCTGCTTTATTGACTATGCCAAAGTCTTTGACTGGGTGGATCACAATAAACTGTGGAAAATTCTGAAAGAGATGGGAATACCAGACCACCTGACCTGCCTCTTGAGAAGTCTGTACACAGGTCAGGAAGCAGCAGTTAGAACTGGACATGGAACAAAAGACTGGTTACAAATAGGAAAAGGAGTACGTCAAGGCTGTATATTGTCATGCTACTTATTTAACTTACATGCAGAGTACATCATGAGAAACTCTGGGCTGGAGGAAGTACAAGCTGGAATCAAGCTGGAATCCAACCAGTCCATCCTAAAGGATATCAGTCCTTGGTGTTGTTTGGAAGGACTGATGTTGAAGCTGAAACTCCAATACTTTGGCCACGTGATGCAAAGAGCTGACTCTTTGGAAAAGACCCTGATGCTGGGAAAGATTGAGGGCAGAAGGGGAAGGGATGAGAGGATGAGATGGCGGGATGGCATCACCGACTCAATGGACATGGGTTTGGGTGGACTCCGGGAGTTGGTGATGGACAGGGAGGCCTGGCGTGCTGTGGTTCATGGGGTCGCAAAGAGTCGGATATAACTGAGGGACTGAACTAAACTGAACTGAGCCTGTATTTAGAGCAAAGTTCTGGGTTTCCTGCTAGTTACCCTGTATTTAGAGCAAAGTTCTGGGTTTCCTGCCAGTTACCCTGTATTTAGAGCAAAGTTCTGGGTTTCCTGCTAGTTACTCTGTATTTAGAGCAAAGTTCTGTGTTTCCTGCTCTATTTGTCGTGATTCTTATGGCTCACTCTCATTATGTGGGATCTCATTGCCTGAAAATGGGCATTTATCGAGACTTGGTCCTAAATGATCACTTTTTATTAATTACGCATGGCTTGGCTAAAAGAGGCTCACACCCTAAATAAACCCGTGGACTGTGTAGGGACGGAATGGATGCGATTGTTTAGGAGCACACAGGGGTTTCAGTGGAAAGACTCTGTTGCAGCCATTTGTCCATGAAGAGTTAGGGGAAACAAAGAGGAGGACAAGTCAGGAATAATAGCAGTGGCAGGAATAGAGCTTGGGAGCCTGCTGTTAGACTTTCTGAGGCCAGTGAGGATGGAAGGGAGACATTTAGAGAGTAAAATCAAAAGGCTTTTGTCATTTATTAGAAGTGGAGAGTTTCTCACTGATGGTCACTGAATGATGCCCTTAACTGAGGGAGATACCCAGGAAGGTGGAGGAGGGATGAGGTTGGAAAGATAATGAGTTCAGCTTTGGATTATTGAGATTGAGATGGTGGTGGTGTTTTTCAGGTGGTGACCTCCTGTAAGCGTTGGGCTATGTGGCTCTGGGATTCTGCAGAGAGACTAAGGGGTAGTTGACATAGATAGGGTAGTTAGAACAGGAAAACAAGGAGACCATTTGAAGTAGGAAAAACCCTGGGCGGAGGATGGGAGGGAGATGTTAGGCAGTGGAAGGGGTTTGCAATGAGGGAAGGCAACAGGGGGCTTCCCTGATAGTTCGGTAGGTAAAGAATCTGCCTGCGATGCAGGGGACCCGGGTCCAATCCCTGGGTTGGGAAGATCCCCTGGAGAAGGAAATGGCAACCCAGCCCAGTACCGAAAAAGCTGGTTTAAAACTCAGCATTCAAAAAACTAAGATCATGGCATCTGGTCCCGTCACTTCATGGCAAATAGATAGGGAAACAATGGAAACAGTGACAAACTTTATTTTCTTTGGCTCCAAAATCATTGCAGATCGTGACTGCAGCCATAAAATTAAAAGTTGCTTGCTCCTTAGAAGAAAAGCTATGACCAACCTAGAAAGCATATTAAAAAGCAGAGACGCTACTTTGCCAACAAAGGTTCATCTAGTCTAAGCTTTGGTTTTTCCTGTAGTCATGTATGGATGTGAGAGTTGGACTAGAAAGAAAGCTGAGCACCGAAGAATTGATGGTTTTGAACTGTGGTGTTGCAGAAGACTCTTGAGAGTCCCTTGGACTGCAAGGAGATCAAACCAGTCAATCCTAAAGGAAATCAATCCTGAATATTCATTGGAAGGACTGATGCTGAAGCTGAAACTCCAAAACTTTGGCCAGCTGATGCCAAGAACTGACTCATTGGAAAAGACCCTGATTCTGGGAAAGGTTGAGGGCAGGAGGAGAAGGGGACGGCAGAGGATGAGATGGTTGGATGGCATCACCAACTCGATGGACATGAGTTTGAGCAAGCTCCGGAAGTTGGTGATGGACAGGGAGGCCTGGTGTGCTACATTCCATGGGGTTGCAAAGAGTCAGACATGACTGAGGGACTGAATTGAAGTGAATTAGCTTCCTGAAGGAGCTAATCCAGTTACCTCTGATCCGTAATATGGTCCCTTGGTAGAAGCTTAGTCATTTGTTGATGATTATAATCACAGCTGACATTTATTGAATGCCTATTCTATGTACATGATCTCAGCTCCTTCCCTTAATCTTTCTGAGATTTCCTCAGAGAGAGGAAATCAGTTTTCCTCGTCTGTAAAATGGGGATAATACTAATACCTACTTTGTGACATGGTAAAGATTAAACAAACCAATTTAGCATAATGTTTAACACATTTAATAAGCACTCAACAAGTGACAGACTCATAACCATTATATTATCCTATTTAAGTCTCATTGCCCTGTGAAATAAGTTATATTACTATACTTTTTTGACAGAAGAAGCATTTGGAACTCAGATAAGTGATTGCCTTAGATCACTTATGATGACCAGCTGATCATGCAGAATCAGGATTGAATCTAAAGCCAGGATTTGGTGCACTGTGGAGCTCTTAGTGGGATTATCTGTGTCATGTGGCCACACAAAAGGGGTAAGTAAGTAATTTTGGTACCCAGGAAGATAGTTCAAATAAGCAGCTATTTGGTAGTTGTTAATAACCAGGTTTGATGCTTTTGAACTGTGGTATTGGAGAAGATTCTTGAGAGTCCCTTGGACTGCAAGGAGATCCAACCAGTTCATCCTAAAGGAGATCAGTCCTGGGTGTTCCTTGGAAGGACTGATGCTGAAGCTGAAATTCCTATACTTCGGCCACCTGATGTGAAGAGTTGACTCACTGGAAAAGACCCTGATGCTGGGAGGGATCGGGGGCAGGAGGGGAAGGGGACAACAGAGGATGAGATGGCTGGATGGCATCACCGACTTGATGGACATGAGTTTGAGTAAACTCCAGGAGTTGGCGATGGGTAGGGAGGCCTGGCATGCTGCGATTCATGGGGTCGCAAAGAGTCGGACACGACTGAGCGACTGAAGTGAAGTGAACTGAACTGAATAACCAGGTGCTACTACACCTTCTGTGGGTGAAGGCAAAGACTCAAGAAACAAGAGTTCGTAGTGTTAATTCCCAGTATTAACCACTAGTCCTACTTTCCCCTGGTATAACCTGCCTGGTCTTCACCTTTGCCCAGCCTCATTCTTAGGGACTAGGTGACTTCCTCCATCTCTTCCCCAGCCATCTCCTGTTTGATCTCTACCAGCCCTCCATGGAAGGGGCCTCAGAGTTGGCCCATTGCTCAGCTCTTCTGAGTAATGATTGCCAGAAATCTTTGTAGGCTAATGCTTCCTTCCTTTATCATATGTCACATATCAGTGTCCACATATTACACAGGTGCACATTCTTGATTTTACCCACGCATATAGGTGCTGGGCACATTATTTGATATCAGAACAAAGCCTGTTCAGTCCTTATGCTGAAAGTTCCCTAAGGGTAGGGGCCAAATGTCTTCCTCTATTTTTTTTAAATGTTTCATTTTATTTTTTGTAATACCATGTAGCTTATGGGATTTTAGTTTCCTGACCAGGGATTGAACCTGCACTCTAGGCAGTGAAAACATAGAGTCCTGACCACTGAACTGCCAGGGAATTCCCTCTCTTCCTTTGTTTGGGACTCCTCCTCTCCCACCAGAGGAAAAAATATTTGTACCTAGCACCCAACTAAAGAAGGAAGTGGTGTAGCCTCCCTAAGATGTAGAAGATGCCAATGAGGAGAGCAGGCAGGATTTCAAATGTGTGGGTGAAGCCAGAGGCTCCTAAGAACACCAGAGGAAGGCTAAGTATAGTCTCTACTTGAATAACACCTTTTTTTCTTTTCAGATTAATCTCTTTCTTTTTTTCATAAGCATGGCCCTCTACTAAGTTATCCCTGTTCTCAAGGTTCATGCACATAGGGGCTGGACTTTTTTTTGATAGTGAAGGAATTTCATATACAGATTGCATAGCTGTGAGAGGCCAGTGGGAGTAGTATAACCAGAATTTATTCTCATTTACTCTTCAGACCAAGCCAGTGGAGGAAGTACTGACTGGTCCTATGACTCTGGCATCAAATACTCATTTGCCTTTGAACTGAAAGACAGGCAGGTTGATATGGCTTCCTCTTGCCAGCCAATCAGATCTTCAGTTCAGTTAATCAATTCAGTCACTCAGCTGTGTCCAAATCTTTGCAACCCATGGACTGCAGCATGCCAGGCTTCCCTGTCCATCGCCAACTCCTGGAGCTTGCTCAAACTCATGTCCGCTGAGTCAGTGATGCCATCCAAGCATCTCACCCTCTGTCACCCCTTCTCCTCCTGCTATCAGTCTTCCCCAGTATCAGGATCTTTTCCAGTGAGTCAGCTCTTCGCATCAGGTGGTCAAAGCATGGCTCCTCTGTCCATGGGATTCTCTAGGCAAGAATACTGGAGTGGATTGCCATGCTGTTCTCCAGGGGATCTTCCCAACCCAGGGATCAAACCCTCATGTCTTATCTCTTACAATGGCAGGCAGGTTCTTTACCACTAGTTCCAGCTGGGAAGCCCAGTCAGATCTTCAGTTCAGTTCAGTTCATTTCAGTTCAGTCGCTCAGTCGTGTCCGACTTTGCAACCCCATGAATCGCAGCACGCCAGGCCTCCCTGTCCGTCACCAACTTCCGGAGTTTACTCAAACTCATGTCTATCGAGTTGGTGATGCCATCCAACCATCTCATCCTTTGTCGTCCCCTTCTCCTCCTGCCCCCAGTCCCTCCCAGCATCAGGGTCTTTTCCAGTGAGTCAACTCTTCGCATGAGGTGGCCAAAGTATTGGAGTTTCAGCTTCAACATTAGTCCTTCCAATGAACACCCAGGACTGATCTCCTTTAGGATGGACTGGTTGGATCTCCTTGCAGTCCAAGGGGCTCTCAAGAGTCTTCTCCAACACCACAGTTCAAAACCATCAATTTTTCAGCGCTCAGCTTTCTTTACATCCCAACTCTCACATCCATACATGACCACTGGAAAAACCGTAGCCTTGACTAGATGGACCTTTGTGGGCAAAGTAATGTCTCTGCTTTTTAATATGCTTTCTAGGTTGGTCATAACTTTCCTTCCAAGGAGTAAGCATCTTTTAATTTCATGGCTGCAGTCACCACCTGCAGTGATTTTGGAGCCCAATAAAATAAAGTCTGACACTGTTTCCACTGTTTCCCCATCTGTTTTCCATGAAGTGATGGGACCAGATGCCATGATCTTAGTTTTCTGAACGTTGAGTTTTAAGCCAACTTTTTCACTCTCCTCTTTCACTTTCATCTAGCCGTTTTTAGTTCCTCTTCACTTTCTGCCATAAGGGTGGTGTCATCTGTATATGTGAGGTTATTGATATTTCTCCCAGCAATCTTGATTCCAGCTTGTGCTTCTTCCAGCCCAGCATTTCTCATGATGTACTCTGCATATAAGTTAAACAAGCAGGGTGACAATATACAGCCTTGACGTACTCCTTTTCCTATTTGGAACCAGTCTGTTGTTCCATGTCCAGTTCTAACTGTTGCTTCCTGACCTGCATATAAGTTTCTCAAGAGGCAGGTCAGGAGGTCTGGTATTCCCATCTCTTTCAGCATTTTCCACAGTCAGATCTTAGCCACAAGCAAGAGACCTGGCTTGGCTTGAAGACAGTCATGGAGCATGTGTGAGACTGCCCCCATTAGGACTCTGGGGACTAAATACCATTAAAAGCTCTTTGATTGGAAGCAAAGTTGGGTTATGATTATACCTTTTTCTAATCCTGATATAGGAACATTATACCTTTGATGTATGTTGCCCTGAAACACAGCAAACCACTATTTTAAAAATCTTTATCTTTTAAAATCCCATTTAAAGCAAATGCCACCAACATCCTTTAAAAATAAAAGAAATTATGGTGAAATATACGTATCATAAAATGATTTTAGCCATTTTGAGTGTGCAGTTCAGTGGCATTAGGTGCCTTCACAGTGTTGTACAATCATCACCATCATCAATCTCCAGAAATTTTCCATCATCCCAAACTGAAACTGTACCCATTAAGCAACAACTTCCTGTTTTTTTCCTCTCTCCAGCCTGTGGTAATTCTATTCTATTTTTGTCTCTATTAATTTACCTATTCTAAGTACCACATATAAATGGAATCATGTAGTACTTGTCCTCTCATGACTGGCTTGTTTCACTTAGCATAATGTTTTTGAGATTCACCCATGTTGTGGTATATGTCAGCTCCTTAGAGTAATATTTTAGAGCTAGAAAGGGACTTTTGAGTTTATTAATTCAATAAATACTAGTTAAGCAACTAGATTGTGCTAAGTATCATGCTAGGTGCTACAAACTCTGGATCCATTGTTGACTTTTGCTTTTCTGTTTCTGATACACTGCATGATAAAAGCTAGTGATGGCAAACCAATGACATTCCTCCCTCCAGGCTGCTCCATCAGTCTGAGTCTCAGATTCCATATCATTTCTATTTAGACATTGACTTCCATTAGAGATTTGGATTTTCTTCATGTTAATGGCTTTCCTTGCGAGATATGGGTGGGAAGTGAATTTCAGCTTGCCTGGAATTCTGAGTGCTTGATTACTTAGTTCAGATTTCTTGCAGATTTAGGTCCCAGCTTCTCAGGCTGAACTCTCTCTTGGTGAAGTAGAGCCCAGCTTTTTTGACAGATCAAGGTGGGCCTAGAAGTTCATTTTCAGTGTTGGAAGGACAGAAGAGCCCCGATAGAGGCCCCCCAGCTCCACAACTCCTGACCAGCTCTTCTTGACCAAACCTTAGACAGGCTTCCCTGAGCCCTCTTTTCTACTAGCTTTATCCTTGGACCCTAAGTCAGTCGTAGCAAAGAATACTGACAGGTCATCCCTCAGTCCTTGATATCTGATTAGGTTCCTTATTCTCCACCATTGATGTCTAAATCTGTAGCCTGCCTTTTGCACAAATCCTGTTAGGTTAGTTAAGCAAAAATTCTCCCTATACTTTGTGTCTCCTCTTAGCAATTTTCCATCCACTGACCTCCTTGCTCTGCTATATTTAATAGATTTGAAGTTGAACACAATTAATCTCTCCTGTTGCATGACCTCTATTGCAATAACCATTTTTTTTTTCTTTTTGACCACACTGCACAACACATGGGATCTTAGTTCCCAACTGGCTCTAACCTGTGCGCCTTGCACTGGAAGCATGGAGTCTTAACCACTGGACCACCAGGGAAGTCTTGTTGCAATAACCTTGAATAAAGTCTCCTTTATAGTTGTGACAAATGTCAGAATAACATTTCTTTAACACTCCCAACCCTTGGTTGAATCTATTCCCCTTGAGAAAGTACAGAAAGAATGTAGATGGGGGGACAGTAGGATGGGGGAGGCTTGTGTGATCTGGGGCACCTTGGACAGACTGAAAGGCCCCAGAGTCCTTGAAGTGGTGGAGATCATGAGTGTCTTGCACTTATTCTGCTGTGACTTGGTAGAAAGGACACCAGACTCAGAATCTAGTAAATGTAAGAAAGTTTTATTATTAATAATACCATTAAGCCTTATCTTTTTAGATTCCAAGGAAAACTGATAATTTATTAAGACTAACACATTTCTCCTATACCGTGTACCTCATATATTTTTGCCTTGTTAGTAGAGTCAGAAAAATTAGGTGTCAGATTCAAAACAGAAGCCACAAACTTTCCATCATGATCTACTCTCACCAGAGAAGGGCTTGTCAGGTGTGTGAAGTGTGTGGTCTTGGAGTTGACTTGGGGTTTCTTTGGTAGTCTTTACTTTTATTCTAGAGCTAACACAATCTCAGGTTTATAATCTGGCCTCTTCTGTCAGTGTAAGTTCTATCTAGGCCTGTGGGACTTCCCTATTTACTCAAAAAACAATACTTAAAACCAAGCGTTGAGCAATACAAAACCCTTGTCACAGACTTTTCCAACCTGAGGAGCAAATTTCTGACTTTGTAGGTCAAGAGGCTTGGCCTGTATCACTCAGAAGGAATTGAAGAGGCATCAAAGACCCACCTGATGTACTGTCAGAGTTGGAAGGGTCCTTGGAAATCATATTAGCATTTTTGAGGACATGAGTCTGCCTTAGACTCCTTATAAATAGAGCTTTACTCAACCACTGTATGACTGGCATCCTTGGAACATGAAGTGGATACTCTTCTTTGGGGCCCTTATTGGCTCTGGCATCTGTGACCGAGAAACATTTTCTGGGTAAGTTCCTTTTGGACTTATTACTTAGTTCAGAAATACAAGAACCAAATAGATTTGGACATGAATGGTTGATTGTACCTCAGGTGGTATGGTGCTGGGAGGGAAGACCTGGATTCCTGTCCCAGCTCTGCCCCTGTATCATCTTGGACCAATTACTTCTTTCTCAGGCTCAGTTTTGGCTGTCGTGTCAAAACTAGGTGGTCTTCAGTTCCTCCTTAGCCCCCTAATTCCTGCCAGTTCTTTCTTCCTGGTTCTTATTCCTAAGGTCAGTTTCAGGCATCTCCTACTTTCTTACTCCTGTGCTATGAACTACTAAGAATTACTAATTGTTTCTAATTTCTGCTATGTTTTGTTGTTTATTCGCTGAGTTGTGTCTAACTTTTACGACCCTATGGACTGTAGCTCACCAGGCTCCTCTGTCCGTGGGATTACCCAGGCGAGACTACTGGAGTGGGTTGCTATTTCCTTCTCCAGGGATCTTTCTGACCTAGGGATTGAACACGTGGCTCCTACATTGGCAGGTGGATTCTCTACCGCTGAACCACCAGGGAAGCCCAGTTTCTGCCATGCTTAGGGGAAAACCTGGGTTACAGGCTTCTTGGCTTCATCTTCCTATTAATGGTTAAGGCTTGGCAGACCCTTCTTGGTAGCATCTAGCATATGGAGATTTGATGGGTCTTGCTTAGCCTTAGCTATGAAAAGCAACAGTACACCTGTACATTCTGTGTGTGCTTGTGCACATGCACATGTGCTCCACATAGAATGCTTTTTGGTTTACAAAGGAGAGGACATTTGGGAGGTAGGAGAGATGAAAGGATGCCATGGTACCCTACTGGAAGATTGAATTCTAATAACTCATTACTGCATAATGCTTGGCCATTTGCAAAGAGCTGTCACATACATTATCTTTTGGATCACACAATTCTGCCAGGCAGGGGTGTTATTTTCCTCAATTTAAACATGAAAAAAATTCAGCCTTAGAAAGATTAAGAAACCTGCCCAAGGCTACTTAGCTGGTAAGCAGAGGAGTTGGAACTCTGAATGTAAAACCCAAGTGCAGTCCATGGGGTCACGAAAAGTCGGACATGACTGAGCGACTGAACAACAATCTCCAGAAAGAATCCTATATCTAACTGATTTGTCTATATCTATTATTTTACTCTCCATTATACTATCTGGCTAAAGGGACTTTGAGATTGTATATTGAAGTAATTACTTATATGTGATTGAGTAATTTTTGTGGTGATGACTTCCGTTCACACCTGGTCTCTACTGCCAAATAGCTCAGAGCGCTTAGGCATAACAGGTGGTAAGGGAAGGAGATTTTTCCACAGGCAGCTCAGCAGTAAGTGTGTAATAACTACATTTGCTGCTATGTGGGCTGACGCATAGAGCTCTCAGGCTCCCGCTGCACCTATTCACATGGCTGAAAAAAAATCTTTATTTCTCAAGATACAGACTTCTCATATAATGCAGTGGACACCTGGGCTGAGACTGCTTGGCTGGGCTCTAGAGTGCTCACCATAGGAGCTTACACAGCAAGTGCTGTGTGCCTGAGCAAACTGCAGACAGTTTTAATCAATAGTGTCATCCTTACCCCCAAATCTTTCTCCCCTTATAGTAGGGAACCCAGCAAAGGTGGAGGAATTCTTCCTGAAGTCCATAGACATAGCCTAGACACCCAACTTGGTGAACATTTAGAGCAAGGGGAAGGTGGTCTTGGAGCATTCAAGTGGTTGGATAGCCAGGAAGCAGGTTGGGTTGTAGGGGCAACAGTGCTAATGGAGATGGAGGTGATGATTTCATCCCCCCACACCCCCAGTCTCTGCTCCTTCCACCTAACTCACCTACCTCCCCAGTCTCTCACTCTGCTGGTGTCTTCTGTTCTGGGCGCCACTCATCTTAAGGATAGGATGGTGGCCAGGATGCCTCAAGGTGTACAGCAAGCAGAGAACAGGAAATAGTTGCAGAAAGTAGCATCGGCAGTAACTGGTAGGCATTTAAGAGTTCCATGAAGTCATCTCAGATGTGGTGGCTTCTAAGACTGGCTGGGGATGCAAGTAAGAAAGGCACAAAGAATGTGCTGCTTGGCCACCCATATGGTGAAAGTGGGGAGGGATAGAAGCTCGGAACCAAGGTGACTACTGACTGTCCAGAACATGGGCTGAGTGTGAGAGTGACTGAGAGTGGATCTCTAACCATTGTGTTGGCAGCAGCTGCCAGACCAGGTATTGGAGAGCACCAGAATTAAGGAGAGCTGTAGGAACACCTACCTTTGTGGAGTAGAAAGGGTAAACATGGCAACCTGCAAACTCCAGCATGTCCGCCTTCCCAGGCCAATTTTCCATCTTCAGAAAGAGCTTAAATCTTTGAAAAGATTTCCAGATGGTGGAGATAGGTTATGTTCCACCACCCACACTCTCAGGGTGCATTTTCCAAATAGAGACAGAGATAGTGAGGGCAAGAGAAAGGCTGCCCTTCAACTGGCACCCACTTGTGTTTTTTCTGTTTCTAGGTATGGATGAACTTATGTTCATGAGAATAATGTTAGATCCTCCCTGCCTCCTGCCAGTTTTTAATGCCATCTGAAGACTGTAGCTAACATTGTCTTTTCTGGTTGAGGAAAACCTTACGGGTGATGAAGATTGGTCCTAAAGCCTGGGTGAGAGATTAGCTAGGCAGATAAAGAAAAGCGCTGGACATCCAGACAGAGGAAACAGCATGTGCAAAGGCATAGAAGGGCAAAATGTATGGTGAATTTGGGATTTGAGTGAGGCTGGAGCCAAGAATGTGTAGGAGGGAGAGGCGGAGGAGAGACATGTGGGGAAAGACTCTATTCTGTACCAGCTCTTCCGCCCTGCCTGTCTGCATGTTACAGATGTGTCTTTATCCTTTGGAGCTGGGCTAATTAGGACATAATGAAATGAGCTGTGAGTTTAATCATCATCAGGGCCAATTAGATTCCCTGTACTCCCTTGTGGACTGTGCCCAGGAGTATGAAAGTTCTGCTGTGAAGTTACCACTTTGGGAGAATTAAAGCACATGCTGTGGATGAATTTGTAACATGGTTTTAATATTCTTAAGAGCCCATTATTCTTATGTTCCTCTTTTTTTCTCTTCCTATTCCTTTTTCCTCCTTGTTCTCTTTGTGATACTCTAGTCAATGCTGTATTTTACCGATACCTCATTTTGCTAACAGAGATGCCAGTGCACAGGCACTTTTCAGAACACCCATTTAAAAAATTTATTTATTTTTGATCGGAGGATAACTACTTTACAATATTGTATTGGTTTCTGCCATACATTCAACATGAATCAGCCATAGGTATAATATGTCCCCTCCCTCTGATTCTCTCTCCCATTCCACCCCCCCTCCTCCCCATCCCACCCCTCTAGGTTATCACACAGTCCCGGTTGAACTTGCTGTGTCAAACAACAAATTCCCACTGCCTATCTGTTTTACATAATGTTTATGTTTCCCTGCTGCTCTCTCCATTCACCCTACCCTCGCCTTCTCCCACTGTGTCCACAAGTCTGTTCTATGTCTGCGTCTCCATTGCTGCTCTGCAAATAGGCAGAGCACCCATTTTTAAGATGCCCCTTTTTCTGGAGTGTTGAGGACAGGTTGTGACAGAGCATGAGTTCTACAGATGGGTCCTGGTACTCAGCTAGGAGGAAGGGTTTCCTTTCTGTTTTAAACCTGTTACTTTTGCAAGGCTGCTTGCCTGTTTCAAGGAAATGGTGGTTTGATTCCCCATCTTCCCAGGGCTGCAGTCCAACATCTAGCAAGTCTATCAGGTTCAGGCTGATACCTGCCAGCCAGTGGCTTCTGCACTGTGGCCTCAGAGACTCCCATGGGATGCACTTGGCTGTCCACCTCCCAGGACCCTGTGGAGACCAGATGAGCAGGGGGAAAGTGAGGCTTCAGCAATGGTATTCCCTTCAGATCTGCTGCCTGCAACAGAAGCAACTCTGCAGCAGACCTTACCTCCTTAGAGGCTAGACCAGACCCCCTGGAGACCCCCCAGAAGCTCCCAGAACAAAGTTAAGCTCTGAGAGTTCATCCGGATTAGACCGGTTTTCTGATGAGGAGATGCTGATCTGCCACGTGAGGCTGCACGTTTAGCTCCCTGTGACAGAACCATTTTCTCTGTCAACAGGTCCTTCAGCCCACAGCCGTCTCCAGCAGCTCTTCCCGCATTCATTTGTGTCAAAGGGATGACGCATGTGACAGTGTTGAGTGCCGATTCATTCGGGCCGTCACCTAGCAACGGCCTAATGGCTCCCCTGGCTCTCTGAGCCGGCTGAGAGCACAAAGGCAGCTTTTCAGGCTTGGCCTTCTCCCACCCACACACAGGACTTCAGGGGCCTCTACCCCTGCTGCTGCTGCGGGAGCTAAATGATGTATAGGGAACAAGTGCAGGACGAACAACAAAGGGGGACTTGGGACTGGCCAGCTTCCTTCTGGGCCCTGTCAGAGCCCCATTGGGAGGATGAATCCCGAGTTCAGCCCCAGCACCATGCATTTGTGTAGGATTCCGGAGCTGGAAGGGCCTGGAGAGCACCCAGCCTCTCCCTTCTTTGCTAAGAGGAAAAATAACTAACCCTCCCAGGATGGAAGGTCTGTTCTCTTTTTTGCTCTTTCCAGCGTGGACATTCAGCCAGTTTCAGTCCTAGACCTTGACAGTGAAGAAGTGCCTCTTTATGTCTTGAGTTAGCTTTGTGTGTAGCTCAGGAACATTCCTTTCTGCAAAATATGTATGTTTTTCATTATAAAGTAATATGACCACATTACAGAAAACAGATACGAGGGGAAAAAAGTAAGTCATCCATAATCCCATGACCCGAACATAAGCACTGTCAGCATTTGCTATATTTCCGTTGTCTGTTTTTCTTCCAATGCATCTGCTTTTTCCATACTTGCAGTCATGGCATACATACAATTTTGTGTCCTGCTCTTTCACTTAATATTTCCCTTAAAGTTATATACCATAAGCACTTTTTCATATTTGCCACGTAGCCTTATTTTTAGTGGCTATATATTATAACCAAAGACTAGACCATTTCCTTTCATTATGTCTGGGATAGTAGGCCTGGGGTTTATTTGCCAGCTGAAAGCTTACCATTATGTTTTTCTTTTTTTCCCTCTGCTTTCTCCAGGCACCAAGTTTTCAGAATTAACGTCAGAAATGGAGATGAGATCAGCAAACTCAATCGGCTAGTGAATTCAGACAACCTTAAGGTACTTAGTTCTCTTTCTCTTGAGTATCAATTAACCGTGGTGAGAGAAGACTCTTGCAGCACTGGCATTGTTATTCCTGAAGAGTTTCTGTGTATAATCCTATATTAATCAACATGTCTTTATACAATGGAGAGAGTTGGTGGGGAAGTGCTCTCCAGGGAGATGGGGTCCTCTGCAGAGGGCTTCATCTTTCTCTCTGCCGTTGACTTGTTACTTCTTGAGCTTTGCCATGTGTTGCCTGCTGGGCAGGCCTGACCAGATAAAACTGTGAAACGGCAGAAGTTTGCCCTTGTGCAGAACTCAGCTTCTCAGGGACCACCCAGGCTTTTGGCAGTTGTTCTAGAAGAATGAGTTCATTGTGCTTTTTACCTGAACTATCCTTTAACCTGGTTTTACTTCTTTTCTCTTCAGCTCAACTTGTGGAAATCTTCCCCTGCCTTCGGTCATCCTGCAGATGTCCTGGTCCCTTCTGTCAGTCTGCAGGAAGTCAAATCCTTCTTGGAGGACCATGGCTTAGAGTACTCAGTAGCTGTTGAAGACCTGCAGGTGGGTAGGCCAAGGTCCCTCCACTGATCTTGCATAGGACCAAGCAGCCAGAGTGGACTTGGAAAATTTTCAAGTTCTGGCCTCATTCTTCTCCATTGAACAGATGAAGACATTGAGGTATATGGAAGTAAAGTGCAGTGATTTGTTAGAGGAACATGTTGTGCTAGAAAGGGCTTACATGGCAAAAGGGCTTACATGGCAAACCAATCAGATCTGGATTCAAATCCTGATTTTGCTAACTACTAGCTGTGTGATTTTGGACAAACTGTTACCCTCTTGAGACTCTGTTCCTTCATCAGTAAAATGGTAATAGTTATACCTACTTCACATGATTAATTGAGATTAAGTGCTTAAATGTACATAAAATGTCTAACAGTGCCTGGTATGTCATAGCTATCCCACAAGTATTAAGTCTCTTTTTTCTTATTTGAAGTCAAGAGGGAAGACTAGAGTGTGTGCTGGTGGAGAGGTGCTGAAGGCCAGTCATAAAAAATATCCTTTAAGGATTCTTTGCTGGTCCAGTGGCTTCACATTTTCATTGCAAGGGGGAGAAGTTCAATCCCTGGTCAGGGAACTAAGATCCCACATGCCATGTGGCATGGGCAAGATAAATAAATAATAAATAAACACCATTGGCAAAAGGGAGAATGTTACCAGCAGCCCCTAGCAGAGTTGGTGTCACTGCCCAAGTCAGCAGCCTCACGAGCTATATTTGAACAGCAGGACAGTGTCTGACTCACGTTCTCTCCTTCACCGAGGTGGGTTGTGGACTAATTGGTGATTTGGCCTGGGAGTTTCCTGATGGTGTGAGCAGCTGTGAGCTTATTAATCATCCTCACATGTCACAGACATCTGCCAGGAGCCTTCAAAGTAGGAGTGGTTATAAGAATTTCTTTGTTTCTGAATGGTTTCCCAAGCTGGGTATTTCAGAGGCACTGGATACCAGATGCAGGCTGACATCTAGAGAATTCATAGTATAGAATAACCAAATAAGCACATATATTGCTTCCAGGGAGAAAGTGAGTTTTGAATGAGGTGATGTACATTGAGCTCCAAGAAGTAAGACTTTATAGATATGGGGAAGAAATCTGACCCCCTTTTACACCTTGACATTTGTGCTTCTTGATATGTGTGCTGAGGATGCTGCCATCTTGGACAGCCAAATATCCCAAGATAGAGTGGAAACAACATGAACCTCTGTCCCTAGAGAATCACTTTGTAATGTTGCCATGTCTGTTTTAGACTCTTTTAGATACTGAAGAGCAACAAATGCAACACAATGTACATCAAGAACTGAGCAGTAATTGCTTTAACTATGGGGCCTATCACACCCTGGAAGCTGTAAGTATTTCAGAGCAGGCGAAGATCAGATCATTGGCCTTTTGGGTTTTGTAACCCTTCTCCTTACTTTCAGGAGGTTTTAGTCCCTAGTACAGTATGCCTACAATGAGGGGTTAAAATGTGTACACTTCAATTTCTTTCTAATTCTTGGGTTGTTTATCTCCTAAGAGCAGAGTGAAATGCAAACTGAACATTTACTCCCACATGCATCCTTCTTTTCTTAAGCAACCCCTCAAAGAAAACCATGAAGTAATTGCAACCATTTTCAGTCCTCGTAATTCAACCTTGTTATATTCCACCAGAATCCCTGTACTTTATTCACCCAGATTAAAATGTTACTTATCCCAGGCAAATAGACAAGTGATTATTTCCAAGGTTAACCAAATATTTCCACTCATTTATCATGACTACTTATAATGTATATTTGTTCCATAATACATGTTGGTGCTGTGTTTAGTTAGAAATCACTTATATAAATGACTTTCAAGGTAAGCCAACCCTTCAAATAAGAAATTTGGAGCAGAATAATTTAATGTAATATTGGAATGTGAAGAACCAAGAAAGACTGGAATGGAACTGGATCACGTAGCCTATGGTTTTCTTAGGCCCCTCAATGTTTTTTCCCTTAGTCTGGAAACTCTCTACTAACTCAGGAACAAACCCCCAATTTAAACTGGTATTCTGTTTCCTATAGCTGAATATATATCCAAAGATAGAGTTCCTGGCATGCTTTTCATGAGACATATACTTTGAATTATTTTTCTTTCAGATGAGGTTTTTTTTTCCCAAGCTTTTTTTTTCCACTTCTTTCCCAGGATAGTCAGTAGCTTTGTTTATTGTGTACACTTGGCCACACTGCCCCTTGATCCCTCTTGTGACCAGTGACATACATCTGCAAAACAGCTGGATAAAGTTAGGAGTTCAGTCCAGGGCCATGGACAAAAATGGAGCTGAGGCCGACACAGGGATCCAACCCCCAATGATAGCCTCATTAACATGGGGCACTCCCGAGTTGAGCTAACAGGTTGCAAATGTCACCCAAGATTCTGGGAACACCATCCCCTCACCTGCCTGCTGCAGGAGCCTCACATTCCTATCCACTCAATTTTGTTCTCTGACTTGAGGTATCATTGTCATCTGGCTTGCAGCATAAGGCTGCTTGTATTCAGTTCTCTCTAAAAACAGCTTTTAGAAGCACATATCCCACAATCACTTGAGCCTTCCTGGGTCTCTAAAGGGAATTTCATGTGTGTCTCTGCCAGGGTTTCTAATTTCAGACCCTTTGTGCATATTGTTGTGGTGGCAGTTACTTTTGTTATTGTTGTCGGTAAGCTTTCCCCTCGTGTTGGCACTGTGAATTTGCAACCCCTGTCTGGACACAGCTTGTTGTTCTAACTTTGCCTGAGTAACTGTCTTTCCTCTCATGACTCCAGGCAGGCATCTGGCTTTTGCTCCACTTTCTAGGGTCTGTGGGTAGAGTTTCCAGGCCTTTTTCAAGGCCATAATTACTACTTTCCAGCTCACAAGTTGGAACTTGCTCCTTGCTCCAGGCAGCGTCCTTTGCCCTCTACTCCTCTTCCTGTAGGAAGCCTTCCTCCTTCATGCTGTAAACCCTCAGAACCTAAGACGGACATCTAGCCCTGGGGCTTCATCTTTTGTCTTGTACTCTGTTAGCTTGCTCTCTCTTCATTTCTGGCACAATTTTTCCTTTTTTTTTTTTTGGCTTTTAAATTTGCCTGGGACTCATTTTCATAGTGTTTTATCTGACTTGCCTATATATTTGAGAGTGAGTTTCTTGCTCAGTCTGCCATAGTGACTGCAAGTCTTTAAGCTTTAAGCTTGATTTTATTCTGTATTGATGGCACACTTTCTTTCTCTGTAAAGCTCCTTCTTTCAAATTTAAGGTCTAAATATAAATTCATTTATTTCCTTATTTCAGCCCTCAAAAAGTTTGAACAACTAAGGTGGATGAATTCCATTTTTAAAGCAACCCCCCCCTTTTTTTTTTTACTGAAAGCAAATGGAAGCATTTATAACCTTGCTTTATTATAGCTCTTCAACTGAGAGATCAAAGTCTTTAGAAGAATCACTTCCAAAGTGGAGTGCTTGTAAACAAGATAGTCCATTGGGTTGGAGGAATAAACTGTTGCAATTTCTATTTATATTTCTACATATATTTGAATTTTATTAATGTAACAACTTTTGTTTCTATTTTTTATTTTATAATGTACATCATATACTTGTGTGGTATTATATGTATTCATAATACATGCTGAATTTTCTTTATAACTGATGGGAAGAGTGATAAAAAAGTGATGAAAAAAAAGATGAAAAAAAAAGTTCTTTCAAGAACCTTGGCTAAATGGGGCCTTTGCTGATTATCTAGACTCAGTTCAGTTCAGTTGCTAAATCCTGTCTGATTCTTTGTGACCCCATGGACTGTAGCACACCAGGCTTCCCTGTCCTTCACCAACTTCCGGAGCTTGCTCAAATTCATGTCCATTGAGTCCTTGATGCCATCCAACCATCTTGTCCTCTGTTGTCCCCTTCTCCTCCTGCCTTCAGTCTTTCCCAGCATCAGAGTCTTTTCACATGAGTCAGTTCTCATCAGGTGGCCAGAGTATTAGGGCTTCAGCTTTAGCATCAGTCCTTCCAATGAATATTCAGGACTGATTTCCTTTAGGATTGACTGGTTTGATCTCCTTGCAATCCAAGGGACTCTCAAGAGTCTTCTGCAATACCATAGTTCAAAAGCATCAATTCTTTGTCACTCAGCTTTCTTTGTGGTCCAACTCTCAATCCATAGGGCTACTGGAAAAATCATAGCTTTGACAAGATGGACCTTTGTTAGCAAAGTAATGTCTCTGCTTTTTAATATGCTGTCTAGGTTGGTCATAGCTTTTCTTCCATGGAGCAAGAGTATTTTAATTTCATGGCTGCAGTCACCATCTGCAGTGATTTTGGAGCCCAAGAAAATAAAGTCTGTCACTGTTTGCATTGTTTCCCTTTCTGTTTGCCATGAAGTGTTGGGACCAGATGCCTTGATCTTAGTTTTTTTGAACGTTGAGTTTTAAGCCAGCTTTTTCACTCTCCTCTTTCACTTTCATTAAGAGGCTCTTCGGTTCCTCTTTGCTTTCTGCCATAAGGGTGGTGTCATCTGCATATCTGAGGTTATTGATATTTCTCCCAGCAATCTTGATTCCGGCTTGTGCTTCATCCAGCCCAGCATTTCGCATGATGTACTCTGCATATAACTTAAATAAGCAGGGTGATAATATACGGCCTAGACTAGTATAGTGCAAAGGGCCACACTTTTGGAGCAGTATCTGTATAAGTGTTTCTACTCTGATATAATGGACTATAATTTTGTGGACAAATAAAATTTGTTTTTCTCTAGAAAATCATAGAGATGGATTCTTAGGCAGTTGCTTAATAATAAGCGTTTCATATTGTTAACCCCAAGGTTAGGGGACTATAAAAAAATCGTTAAGATCAACAAAATAAAGTTCGCAGATACCCGTCTAGAGCTGAACAAATTTTTTAAATGCCCCCGTGTTTACTTTTTCACACTTCAGATTCACAAAGAGATGGACAACATTGTCAAATATTATCCTCACTTGGCGAGCACAGTGACGATTGGGCACTCATTTGAGAACCGATCGATGTATGTACTGAAGGTGAGGTTCCGTGCACCTTGAAGGGCCCGACTGGACTCAGGCTCCTGGTTCCTTGTGTCTAGGACTCAGCCCTCACACTTTTGAAAGAGGCAGCTTGTCAGGACCTCCTTGGCTTCAGGGAGGAGGGTGAGGTGGGGACACCTCTGCTCGGGCTGGGAGTTGTTCTGACACAGGGTCCCCTGCTTCTGCTTATTGTGAATGGAGTTAGAAGGAGCACATCCCTTTCCAAGTTTTGGCCGAAAGGCAGGATCAAGGAGAGGTGAGTGGACTTCCCTGGTGGTCCAGTGGTTAGGAATCCACCTGCCAATGCAGGGGACCTGGGTTCAATCCCTGGTCTGAGAAGATTCCACAAACTGAGGAGCAGCTAAGCCCGTGCCCCACAACTACTGAGCCGACGTGCTAGAGCCTGTGTGCCACAACTACTGAGCCTGCAGCTACTGAAACCTGTGAGCCCTAGAGCCTTGCTCTGCAACAAGAGAAGTCACCACAACTAGAGAAAGCCCACGCACAGCAATGAAGACCCAGGGCAGTCAAGAAAATTAATAAAATTTAAAAAATGAAAGAAGTGGGAGGTGGTTAGTATTTCAGAAAGCTTTCAGATTGGCCACAGTCTTTTGCCTCCATTCCCGTCTTCTGTAAATATGAAGACAAATTGGGATGGGTCTAAAAATTCCATTCTGCTTTTTAGGGGTACTTATTGGAAAAGCAATCTAGGAGGGTAATTTTGGGGTTGATGTAGTTTTAAGCCCAGTCTATGATCCTTGGCTGCATCAAGACTAATTTCCAGATATTTCTAACAGATTTTAGGTCTATATTGGCAAAAGAGGCAAAGAATTTATGGCAGTGACATAAATTACATAAATAATCCAGCCAAATGAATAAAAAGGAATTTGGAGATATAAACCATGGAATAAGTGATGGTGCCTAGAATTTGTCAAACCCTTAGATCCATACAGGTCCTGAGGGATCCAGGCTTACAGCAATGGTGGAATTACCAGTGGGAGAAGACCTGCCTTTGAGCTGGTTGCTGTCAAATAATCTACATAAATTTAGATTATTTGCCAACTGATGGAGACCTTTGCTTCATTAGCACCAACCTCTGACCCAAGGGGGCCTAACACTAAAAGTCAGCAGTCAGAATTCATCTCATGCAGTGAGCAATAGTGAACCCTCCCTTCCTCATTTTAAAACTTATTTCATTTATGGCATCAGCTAGAACAGGTTGGTTCATGCACTTTTGTGTCTCTCTCTGTTGAGATACCATTTGAGGTCATTCAGGAGACATAAAGTGAAAGTGAAGTCACTCAGTCATGTCCGACTCATTGCGACCCCATGGACTGTAGCCTACCAGGTTCCTCCATCCATGGGATTTTCCAGGCAAGAATACTGGAGTGGGTTGCCATTTCCTTCTCCAGGAGATCTTTCCAACCCAGGGACTGAACCTGGGTCTCCCGAATTGTAGGCAGACGCTTTACCATCTGAGCCACCAGGGAAGTCCATTTAAGAGACAAAATATTATCTCTAATCACACTGGCATTATAATTCACAATAGCAGTTGTTTCCCCTTCCCATTTGCTTCCAACCTTGGAGCGGTTCAAGCTGCCTGGAGCTGTGGTACTGCAATTGGGCCCTGCCAGTCAGCTAATTAAGCTCCCCGACCTGGAGAAACCTGATAAATGGATGGTGCCCTCAGGAACATTTGGTCTCTGAATGATCTTAAATGGTTTAAATGAATAGGGGTGAGCTGGGAAGAGGAGAAGAGGGGTGAGTAGAGACACGCCAGACAGGACGGTGATTTTCTGGCCTCTTTTTCCTTCCAGTTCAGCACTGGAAAAGGGAGACAGCGGCCAGCCATTTGGCTGAATGCAGGCATCCATGCCCGGGAGTGGATCTCACCAGCCACGGCAATCTGGACCGCGAGAAAGGTCATGTCGCCTAGTATTAGCCAAGAATTCTGCAGGGCCGGGGGTGCCCTGTACTGTACTGTGCAGCTGTACCTGGGGGGGGTAGGTTAGGAGGGCACTCTCACGGGAACAATAGGCTGGGGGAGTCTTTTCAAATTGGAGAAACTAAAGATCAGAGCCCCACAGTCAGCCTCATAGTTTAGCTAAATGGCAAAGTCCGCTCATAGCAGTGAGCATACTAATGAGCTGTAGAGGTGGCCCCGAAACACTGACACATAGTCAGTCCTGCAGGAAGGGAGCAGGGCCTTCTCAGCAGCGAGGCTCAGATAATTTTTACCTTCAGTCCCTTTCAGGCTCCCCTGGCCCTCAGGGACCTCATGCTGTCTCCATGCTCTGTCCGTCTGGAAAGTCTAGTTTAAGCCAGTTCCAGGGGAGGAGGGGTGGTGCGAGTGGAGGATCCATCTTCCCCAACCCTAGCACAGGGGCTCATATTCCTAATCACTGTTATGATGTGTGGTTCTCCCTTCCCCTGCTCCTACCCCCTGGAAGGAAGAATGAACCAGGCAGCCCAGGACTCACTGAAGTTGATGTCATCAGGTAGCCATGTTCCCTCAGATTTTGAAGTGCACTGTGGGCTTTGCAGAGAGCTGCACCTACAAAGGTGGCAGGGAGACTACCAGAGGGTAGATGCTGTTCTAGGAGCTGGGCATCTGGGGAAGATACTCTGACTTAGACTTAGCAACCCAGCCTGCAAAGACATAGCTGACAAGCATGTTGTCTCTGCTTAGATTGCATGTGATTATGGGAAAGATTCAGTCATCACCTCCATCTTGAAGAAAATGGATATTTTCGTGTTGCCGGTGGCCAATACTGATGGATATGTATACACTCATACTCACGTGAGTAATACTGATAGATGGGCTGGGCTTGGAGTTAAGACCTGTTTGTCGATTTCCTTGCTTTGTGACTGCATAGATCTATGACCTTAGATAAAAATTCCCCAAAATGTGCACTTTAGGAGCTTCCTTGGGGGGTCTCATTTTCCAGTCATTCTCTGGGCTGAGGGTTACCAGGGAATATTTTTTTTCTTATAGAGAATCGTCTAGTGAACTCCCTATTATGGATCTTGAACAATTATCAACACTTTACCAATCTTCTTTTCATTTCTTTCCCTCCCACACATTTTTTTTCTGACATATTTTAAAGCAAATCCCAGACATCAGGTTACTTCATTCAGAACTTCTTTAGTATTCATCTCTAGCTGATGATAATTAAAACAACACCACTATCAACAGTAAAAAAAAATTGATGGAAGTTTTTCAATATCATCTGATATCCCTAATTATCTTTAAAGTATCTTTTGAGTCAATTTGTTGAAATTAGGATCCAAATAAGGTCTGTACCTGTGTTTGGTTGTTACAACTATGCAGGCTTTTTTATTGCACAACGTCTTCCCCACCCCCACCCTACCCCCACATGTCTTTTAGAATGTCATTCATTTGTTGGAGAAACCCAAGTAAGTTGTCATGTAGAATGTGTCACATTCTGAATTTGCCTGATGACTTCTTTCTTCTGTACCATTTAATTTATTCCCTCATCCCCCATGTTTCCTATTCACTTGTGGTCAGATCTAGATGCTTGATTGGAGTCAGGTTAATTTTTTAGGCAAGGGTTAAATAGTTCCTGTGCACTTGCTATCACGTCAGTTATCACTGAGGCCCGTAATGTCCATTTGTTCCACTCTGACTGAAGCCCTGAATTATTCAATGGATTCAGGTGGTATGAGGTCATTTTGGGGAAGTCCTTTTCTCCCAGTCAGGAGGCTAATTCTCCCTTCTGGGGAAGGAGAGGAGACTCTGCAGTTAGTGAGGGCTGAAACCCCGATGATCTGCCAGATCTCTGAAGTTGCCTCTGGAACTTCAGGCAGCTTGCCCCATCATCCATGGTGCTATCTCCATCATAGGCCCCCAAAGAAAATCTTCACCTCTTCTGTGTCCTGACCCATCTCTGAATGCCGTTTCTTCCTTGGTGAATTTTTCAGAACCGATTATGGAGGAAGACACGGTCTGTAAATCCTGGAAGCACCTGCATTGGTACTGATCCAAATAGAAATTGGAATTCTAGTTTTGGAGGTAGGTGGGGGAGACAGTTATTAAATCCTGATACCTCTGGATAGTCTGGTCCTCAGGCCTCTGAGCTGGCAGTGAGGGAACTGGTTTGTAGGCTGTCTCCATTGCTGGTTCATTGAGAAATTGGGCAAATTCCTTATTCTCCCTATGTATCACTCTATATTATTGTTCACTGTAATTTTGAAAGGGAATGACTGAGCAGTTTGTGTCCTCCTGAGAGAACACTATTATCTTTAAAACTATTCTATCTTATACAAATCCACGGGCTGACTTTCTACCTGGCCGTCCCAGTTCCTGGGTAAGTTACTGAATGGTGGAAGGGCTCTTGGTGGTAACACAGAAGAGAGCAATTAGCACTATTACCCCAACAGGCAAGATGACGTTGTGAAGATTAAACTATAGCAGTTTACTCTTAGATGTATAAATATGAACCTCTGCCCTTTGATGTTATGGAAAGAGAATGAGAATTAGGAGATGTGGGTTCTTAGTTCCAGCTATTTAAAAATCACCCCCACAGTAGTGCCAACTATATGGTACATAACTTCCCATGTATTATTTATTCTTCTGACCTAGCGAGTGAGTTTTCATACTGGAAATGGGACAGTGGAAGCTCAGCGACAGTCTCAAGAGCATATGGTTGATGAAATTTAGGATCTAAACTCACTTTTCAATTCCAAATTCTGGTGGTTCTCTTTCACTGTTCCACAGCTGTACTGATGTTTTGCTTTTGATGTGATGTTTTAATGTAATGGTTTTAATTTCTTACTTGCATAGAAATACCACATAAACCATTGGGGGAAAAATAATGTGACTGTGGGAAAGGAGCTGATAAAAATGTGGCAATTAAAAAAAATGTGGCAATTGAGGGCATCAAAGCTAAGTCACAACAGGGATGCTTTCACAAACGTGTCAGATACCTTAGGGGGCTATATTGTGAAGTAATACAGAAGGCAATAATTTTAAATATCTGTCAAATAATCAAGAGATTTTAGCCACAACAATAGATTATTTTTGGCAGCACTTGGCCATTAAGATCTGAACCAAGAGAATTAGTTGACACCATATTAATTATCAAGAATACATAGTAATTACTCATTGTAAAATATGACATTAATTGTTGGTGATACAGTACAAGGTCAACTCTATCCGTTTAAAGGAGTCTTATCAATTTTCCTGCTCAACACTGGCATATTCAGCACCCCGCTTCCATACCCTCCCCACAGTATATATACATTGTGGACTAGATTCTCAGGGCAGCCAGCAGTGGCCTGTGCATGCCTTCTGCCTCTCCTCTGGGTGGAGAATCCTGCATTTCTATTTCCATAGCCATTGGGTTAATGTTTCTGCTTGGGTCACTCCCCACAGAAGTGGGATCTGCTGCCGACCCTTGCTCTGAGATATATCATGGACCCCATCCCCATTCAGAAGTGGAGGTGAAATCAGTGGCAGATTTCATTAAAAAACATGGGAACTTCAAATGCTTCATCGACCTGCACAGCTACTCACAGATGGTGCTGTATCCATATGGCTACACAGCTACGAGGGCCCAGGATGCTGATGAACTGGTAAGTGGTATATGTGTTTCCTCTGGGTGCTGCTACAGTGGTGGTTCTCGAGCTTTGTAGAGAAAGTCCAGGACCTGGGCTTGTTTCCGGAAGGGCCCAGTGTTCTCTCCCTGTTCTCTGCAATGTGCCATCAGGCCTACTGGGAACAGGAAGAAGATGATCCTCCTTACTTCTATGTTTGCTGTGAGTTCCAAGATCCACACTGGATGCTGTTTTTCCTTCTCACCTGTCTTTCTGACCAAAATGCATTGCAGATCCACTGCTTGTCAGGAACTGTGGGCTGCTTTGTGGTGGGCAAGGGGGAGGTGCTCCTCCCTCGGGATGGTAGAATTTAAGTAGGGTGTAGGCCAAGGCCCGGGGCTGCTCTACGCCGCATGCAGTGATTCACCCCAGGATGTGAGCAGACACTTAGAGTGGACTGATTGGAGTGGGTCTGACTCCTGCAGAGTGACTGCAGGCCTCTCTCTCTGCTCGTTTGCTTGAGTGTGCCCCTCTGTCGGGGGCCACAGCTAAGGGCTTATGACTTGGTGTGGCCTAGATTCTGGTCTCCAGCAGGTCCTCTGTGTAGGGCACATCCATATATGGGGGCCCTGTCTCCACCTCCATTCTGAGAACACCCAAACTCTTAAAAGGTTTTCTCTTAAACATACTTGCCCTTCCCTTGTCTTCATGAACGTGACATTCCCTTCCCTCAGGTTAGGTGAACATGGTGATGACTTTACTAGATTTCTAATGGGCTGGTGAGCAGCCCTCTAGATCTGCAAAGAGCTGCAATACAGCACCCCAACTTGAGTTTATAATACACCTGCTTTCAGAGCACTTATCTGGCCTTCTTCCACCTCTCTGCTTACCCTGGTCCCAAACTGGAAGTAAAGAACTGAGGATGTGATAGAAGGAGTTGGAGGAACCATTACATTTCTCTCACTTTATAGTTAGGCCTTGGCTCTGGTCGGATGGGAAAGAAGGAGACCGGAAGGGAACATTGGGTGTGGGGGAAGGGTGGGACGGGGTTCAGGAATCTTCCAATCCACTGCAGTACAGAACAGCTGAGGAACATCTGGCTTCAGAGTCTGTTCTTTCTCACTCTAATGATCTCCCCGTTCCTAGGATATGGTGGCGAAGAATACAGCCAAAGCTCTGGCTACCTTGTCGGGCACTCAGTACCGAGTGGGTTCTATCTTCTCCATTGTCTGTAAGTACTCCCTGAGTTTACTGGTTACTAGGGAACACTTGGAGAGGATACTTGAAGCTGGAGAAGAACCACAAGACAGCCTTTTTTTTTAATATTGTAACCTGTTTTCGTTGCAAGTGATAGGCTGAATTTATGTCAAGTCTGTGTGGTGGTAGTTGTTGCAGGCAACCGTCTTCATCAAACTGGGGTGGTGGTACCAGGGCGGGGAGGGGACCCCCTCACCTTCCTGTCTGAAATGAACACATGCATAGTAGGCTTGGTTTAGGAGGTCCTCGGGACAGTCATTAGCATTGAGCTGAAAAAACAAAAAAAACCTCTATGAAGACTCCAGACCTGACAAGGGTCTTGAGACCCATCACCTACAACTCAGTCTCAGTTTCAGGAAATACCCTTGTTTTGGTTTCTCGCTGAAGTGTTTCACCTGAGCATTTCACTCTATTCCTGCTGAGACCCTTCTAGTTCCATTATTCTGTGATCTGATCTTTAAATTTTTAGATCAGATTGAAAGATATGATTATTCTCCAAGGCCCTAGCTATAAATGGGAAATAGAAACACAAAACATGGGGAGTTAAGCTCCTTTCAAACAAGTGCCCTTCTTTTCCCCCTCTGGTGCCTCCTCTGTAAATAGTTTTCCAACAGTTGGTCTGCCCTCAAAGCCCCTGCAAACTTGCCGATACTTCTTTCCTTTTCCATACTGGAACTCCCTCTCCCATCTTACTTACTTTGCCCTCAACTGCTGTTCTCCTCAGTCTTCCTCTTCTGTGAAGATTCTCCATCCCACCTCCTAGGTCCTCATCTGTACTGTGACCTCAGCACTCTTGTCTGTATTTCACATGCCACCAAGCTGCATAAAGCACTTAGCAGGATGTTGATGTTTGTGTTGCTAATTGCATCAACAAGCCAGTAATTACTCATGGTTTATCATTACTTGTTGAATGGGAACACCTCTGAGAACAAACGCATCAGGAGAGGTTCACCACCCTCTATTTAATTAGTCAGAACTGAGCCCTACACCAAAGAGAGCTAAAGGAACTTGGCAGGAGCCTTCTGAGGAGGTCCTCTCCAAAGATCTCTGCAGGTCACCAGAGTCCTGGTCTTTGGGTCTAAATGCCAGTTTAAAGAATTGCCTTTTCTTCCCATATCAAAAAACATTCTTCTTCCCAACATAAGCTGTGCCCAAAGTAAGAGATACTCATCAGATTGCTCCGACAGAATAGGAGAAAGGCTCTCCTGAGTGTTATCAAGAGACATAATATTTTCTACCTCTTTCAAGAGCCCATCTTCTGTATTTTTTATAGGCTTTGCCTGCCCTCCTTTCTTCCCCAAAATGAAATCAATTTTTGTATAAAAACACTAACTCTCTGGGTGAGGGGGTGTGGGATGTAAGTAGTTGACATTTGTCCCTTCAAGTGCTGACCCTTTCCTTAGATTAATCCTTTCAGATGAATTATAATATACATTTTAGATGAATTATAAAATTTGTATATATTATTCAGTTATACAAATTATTTGTATTTGTGTAAATATAAATAATTCTAAAATGGATTTTCACACTCTCCTGCCTTCTTTGAGCATGTAGAAGAGATTTAAGCTCCTTTCCTCATGACTGAGTGGCCTTCTGAATGTCAGTTGTGGTATCTTGAAAACCTTCTGTGCTGTATTGGACTGTTCAATCCTTTTGCTGAACAGCCCAGCTTGTTTTGCTTCTTTAATTCTTGTGTCTGCTTTCTAGAGTTTTCATGTCTCCTTCCTTGGGCCACCTTCCTCTAGCAACCCTTTCCTCTCCTCTTCACAGATTCTGATCTACTAAGGGCTTAGAAACAAATTTTTTGAGCTTGTTTGGCTCATGGGTAGATTGTGAGTTTTAAGGATATTCATGACAACATTGTTTAGTCACAGAAGACTGGGAAGCACCTAAATGTTTATCAATAGAGTACTGGATAAAAATGTATTTAGTGCATTCCTACAGGGAAACGGAAAAAGAAATGGCAATCCACTCCAGTATTCTTGCTTGGGAAATCCCACGGACAGAGGAGCCTGGCAGGCTACAGTCCATGGGGTCAGAAAGAGTCAGACATGATTAAGCAACTTTACCTCATTTACAGTGAAACACTATGCAGCCCTTAAGTGAATGAGGTGGATCTGTATGTGCTAATAGGAAATAATCTTCAATTGTTAATTGAAAAATAGAGTGTGCACACCAGTGTTATTAGTATGTTCCCAGTTTTGTTTAAAAAAGAGTAGGTATGTAGACTTAGCAAGGACCCAAGTAAAGTGAAGTTCTTGAATCTGATCACTTTGTTCAGCAGAGGTCCTCTTGCCCTCTTCCTGAATTTAAAACCTGTTCTGAAATACTTGAGCTTTCTATGTAACTTGCTGGTGCCATAGTCTGTTTTTTATTCAGCATTTTTGTCAAGGTAGAGAAAAGCTGTAGGAATTACACAGGAATTTCAGAGAGATTAGGAGAGCCTATTCCATAACCTTAGGGAACATGTAATTGCAGCTGAAGCAGCATCTCTAGAAAATCACAAATGGTATCATAAGAAACAACCTTCAGGAACAATAGAAAAATGAAGGGACCCATATTTTCATTTAACAGACATGTGTATATTATGGGCTTCCCTGGTAGCTTAGTTGGTAAAGAATTCGCCTGCAACGTGGGAGACTGCCGCAACACAAGAGACACAGGTTCAATCCCTGGGTCAGGAAGGTCCCTTGGAGAAGGAAATGGCAGCCCACTCCAGTATTGTTGCCTGAGAAATCCCATGGACAGAGGAGCCTGATGGGCTACAGTCCATGGGGCCACAAGAATTGGACACAACTGAGCAACTACACCACCACCACCATATGTTTTATATATATATTTTACATATATACACATTATATATATATATATATATAACATATTATACATACATACATATATACATATACATATACATAAACATTCTAACTGAACCCCAAGTAGGTTGAAGAAAGTATGGGCTTTGTCATCAGATGGATCTGAATTTCAGCCCTGCCATTTTCCATCTGTATTTTCGTAGACAAAGTATTCTATTCTGAGCCTGGATTTTTTTCTCATCTGAAAAACAAGGACAGTAATACCCACCTCACTAATTTATTAAAGATTAAATGAGATCGTAAATGTAAACTTACCAGTATGATGACTGGCTCATGGTAGATGTTCAGCAAATGATAGCTGCTATTGACATTGGTACTTTATTATTCACTATCATCTACACTACACCTTTATCCAGCTTCTGCTGTAGTTGAGTTTGACTGGAAGAAGCAGGAAAACAGGCCTTTTGCCTTTTCTCAGCCTTTTGACAAAGGGAAGTCCCAAGTGTTTCCTTCTCTCTGTGTTGTTAGTTACCTCTTGAGATGCAAAAAGTTATCCTAAAATTTAGCAGCTTAAAACAATAAACATAAATTTTCTTATACAGTTTCTGTGGTTCAGGAACTCCAGAGCTGCCTAGCTGGATGGCTCTGGCTCAGGCGCTCTCAGGGGGTTTGCAGTCAAGATGTCTTCCAGGGTTATAGTCATCTAAGAGGCTTAATGGGGCTGAGGGATCTGCTTCTCAGACTCACTCTGGTGCCTGACAAGTGATTGCTAATTGTTGGCAGTGAGTTCTTCACCACATAGACCTCTTTATAAAGGTCTGCTTGAGTGTTCTTACAACATAACAGCCGGCTCTATCAGAGCCAGTAATTCAAGAGAGAGCAAGGGCAGAAGCCATTTTTATTTGTGACCTAGTTTTGAAGGGTGCACACTTTCATTTCTGCAGTCAAACAGGTGATGTTGGCCCTGTCCAGCATAGGAGGGCATTACACAAGGATGTGAATACTAGGAGATAAGGATCATTGTGGCTGTGTTGGAGGCTGCCTCCCACACTCTGCAGATATTGGCTTCCAGTGACCTGAAGGAGTCCTAACAGTGAAGTGGTGACAAAATGGAAATGAGGATTTAAAATCTCTTGGATTGAGACCAGTGAAGACCTTCATGGTACAGGACAGTCTGAGACATAGGGATCAGGTCAACATTTCTGTGTAGGCCTGATGACTTTCAGAAAGAACTATAGATCACTAAGGAACCACAGGTTGGCAGAGCTCCTAGCCCCATCCCATCTAACCCTGAAAGGAACTAGGCTTCAAAGTGTTTTCTCTTTTTGACTCAACAGATGCATCTAGTGGGAGTACTATTGACTGGGCATATGATAATGGCATCAAGTATGCGTTCTCTTTTGAGTTGAGAGATACTGGGGACTATGGCTTCGCTCTGCCTGCCAGCCAGATCATCCCCACTGCACAGGAAACCTGGCTGGGGCTGAAGACCATCATGGAGCATGTGCGGGACAACATCTAGAAGAGCCTCGTTCTGTCTACATTTTATATCCCCTTGTGCACACACACAGAGGCCCTTATTAAAGAGAGCTTATTCCTTCACACATGAGTCGGAGTCTTCTGGCTTTGTAGAGAACACAGGTCAGCCACCTGCCAGCCCCCTTCCGTGTATTTTGTGCGTTCTGGCCGTGTGCTGAGAGAAGCACTTCTGCTAACCTGCTGTGTTTTGGTTCTGCTGTTTCACCGAGCTCTCTGTATGCCTTTCCTTCCACATAGCTGGGTGGGCAAGCCACACTTAGGATCAACCCTTACTGAGTGGCATGTCTCTACCTCATTTTTAGATCAAAAGGCATGTGAAATGGTTTTCTAGTTTCATCTGATCTAGCCACACCCATGGCCTTGCTCTGGTGGGAGCCCCAAGGGAAGCGCTGTGGGAGGTAATGCTTGTCTTTCAGACTGGTCTCACAGATGTCACAGAACTTCCTTTAACTGATCTCACTCCTTCTTGAACATATTTTTCTTTGAAAAATAGATCCCATAAGTTCCTCAGTACAGGTCATCCCCTTGTTTTGTTTTTGTTCGCTGTTAATCTGAATATAAAATATAGACTCACATGTCATCACTGGGTCAAAAATTCCCAGATATTACAATTCTGATCACATTCTCCCCTTTATTATTCAGTGTAACTGGGATCCAGAAAGTGATCTGTGTCCTTATAGGTACTGCTCACTCAGAAAGCCTGGATTAAGTGCTAATCTAACATAATAGCAGGATAGCTAAATTATCCCCATGTGTCCTGATGGGCTCACCTCTACTTTGCCTTTTGAACTTACTCCAGAGATCTTTCTCTCACCCTTTTGGTCCTAAATCACTCCTCTGGCTTGGGTAATCTTGCCACCCTTGCACATCCCTATTTGTTCGCTGGTGTACCTTGTGTTTCCTTCTCCTGGTTTTCATTTTTTGGTTTTGATCTTTAAAGTTGCTTTTTCTATTTTGTATCCTGGACCTTGAGTAGCAAGGTGGAGCAGAGATTCATCAGTCAGGCTCCTCTTGTTACATTTTTCCTTAGCATGTACCATCTGCCTGTTTTATTTTCTCTCTCTCTCTCTCTTCTTTAATTTGCTCTTTTCAAACATGTCTGTAAATCTTACTCTTCTGCCTAGGATTTGTGCAGCATCTGGTATGTGCTCATAAGCCAATAAATATTCAATATGAGTCTCCTGATCATCTTCTATTCTTTGCCTTCACCTGAATGGAACCAAGCCATGGTTGGTTTTGAATATGCAGCTCTTTATAATGTCAAAAGTCAATTTTAATCCCTGTCCATATCACATGACATACCCTTCTCCATCAGGCTGAGGGGCCTCCAGGGTAATGTTACCTTGGTGATTGCGCTCTGGTCCAGGGTCTAGTTCTTAGTTTTTCAGCTCAGAGGCTTGATATTTTCTGTGTCTGTATTGATTAGACTTGGGGATGCTGACTCACGCCTCCAGAGCTTAGATGAGGCACATGATAAAATCAGAATACAAATTTATTAATTTACATCATGGCATGTAACTGTTTAGTGGATTGGATCCTCACGTCGGTCTGAACAGTACATTCTCTCCGTGTAGGCGAAGATACATGGGAAGCCAAATTATAATCAGAAGGTTGTTTAGTGAGCGGGGCGTCAGAGCAAGGAAAGTTAATTACAGTCTATGATTAGAATTTTTAATGGTATCCAGCTCTAATAGCATTGATACATCCAATTCTATAACCAAAGCACACCTGCCAGCCAGCTGGTCGCTTGTGCTGGCTAGTCAGGGCTGCTTCAGACTAGACAATGCCTCAGTAGATATAACATGTTTGCGTCTGTGACTTGCCTGTAACCTCTGTTTGTGGAACCCCTTGCCCACCCCCAAGATTGAAATGGTCCTTTAGATTCCTTAAGAGAAAGATTTATTAAACAAGGCATAAAAACCATAAAAGAATACCTGTGACTATAATAAAATTAAGAGATATCATTAAAAGACTCTATAAAATGAGAAAACAAGTTGGAAATTAGAAGATAGCCATAATATTCATAATACACTCAAAAGACAAAAGACATACAAAGAACTCCTACAGATTAGTAAGAAAAGGATAAATAATCCAATAGAAAACTGGATAAAAGATATGAGCAAGCACTTCACTTAAGAAGAAGTAACAGGTATTCTGATAACATAGGAAGAGATGATTGGAGCTTCCCCCATGGCTCAGTGGTAAAGAAACTGTCTGCAATGCAGAAGCTGCAAGAGAAGCAGGTTCGATCCGTGGGTCAGGAAGATCCCCTGGAGGAGGCCATGGCAACCCACCCCAGTATTCTGGCCTGGAGAATCTCATGGACAGAGGAACTTGGCGGGCTACAGTCCAGAGGGTGGACTTCCCTGGTGGCCCAGTGGTAAAGAATCTGCCTGCAATGAGGGAGACATGGGTTCAATCCCTGGGTCAGGAAGATCTCCTGGAGAAGGAAATGGCTGCCCACTCCAGTATTCTTGCCTGGAGAATCGAATGGACAGAGGAGCCTAGTGGGCTACAGTCCTGGGATCACAAAGAGTTGGACACAGCTGAGTGACTGACACTTTCAGGAAGAGATGATTACTGATGGAAGACATACAAATCAAAACCAAAATGAAAAGCCATTTTATACTCATTCAGTTTATATAAGTCAGAAATTTGGAGGACCCTGGTGGGCAGTAGATAGGAATCTGCCTGCCAAAGCAGAGGATACTGATTTGATCCCTGGCCTGGGAAGATTCCATATGGCATGGAGCCACCAAGCCTGTGTACCCCATCACTGGGCTTGTCTCTAGAACCTTCACACTCCAACTTCTGAGCCAGTGTGGTGCAACTACTGCAGTCAGTATGCCTACAGCCTGTGCTTTGCAACAAGAGAAGCCAGTAATGAGAAGCCTGCACACTGCAACAAAGAGCATCCCCCGTCAGCTCAAACTCTTAGAGAAAGCCCACAAGCAGCAATGAAGACACAGTACAGACAAAAAAAAAAAAAAAAAGAAAAGTTGGAGAGGAGGTAGATAACAGGATCTCTTATACCTTGTTGGTGGGTGTGTGAATTAGCAAATTAACTTTGGAGAATAGTTTGGCATTATCTTCTAAATTTTACACTTCGATCCATCCCTACCATCTCTTCCACCTCAAGCATTGATGTTCAGTCGCTAAGTTGTATCCAACTCTTTGTGACCTCATGGACTGCACCATGCCAGGCTCCCCTGCCCTTCACTGTCTCTCAGAGTTATAAACCCAAGAAATTCTTGCAGTATGTAACTGGAGACATATATGAGAATCTTCACAGCAACACTGTTCATAACAGCAAAAACCTAAAAACAACTTAAAAGTCCACCAGTGGGACAGTGGGTGAATAAATATGGTATTTTCACATACTGAAATATTATACTACAGTCAGAACAAAATTTAGTGTGATTTCCTTTCTAGAAAGTTCCAAATAATTGGAAGGTAAATATATATATATAATTTATATATACACATATACACACACACTTATAAGGAAGACATGCAAAATTTGATAAGACTATGTAAAAAAGTAAGCAATAGTAAAACAAGTCAGACAGAGAAAGACAGATACTGTGTTATCAGTTATATGTAGAATCTGAAAAATAAAACAAATGAGTGAGTATAACAAAAAGGAACAGACTCACAGATACAGAGAACAAAGTGGTGTGTAATGGGGAGAGGGAAGAGGGAGGGGGCTAGATAGGGGTAGGGGATTAAGAGGTACAAACTACTATGTATAAAATAAATGAGCTATAAGGATATATATCGTCCAGCACAGGGAATATAGCAAATATTTTATAATATTTTACATTCATATAAATATGAATGTAATATAATCTTTAAAAATTACGAAAACATGCAATATTGTAAATCAGCTATAACTCAATAAAAAGGATAGGAGGGAAGCAAGATATAGTAGACACACCCAGCCCCCTTTTCCTGGTCAAGTGCACTTATCCCTAGCTACTATGAATGTTGGCTGTCAAACATATCAGGCCCCATCCTTCTCTGGAGTATTGCCATTAGCCAAATGGAGGTTGCCTTACCCAGGAAACCATGCACTTGCTTTCTGTTTACCACCTCCCCAAATGTCAGTCCATCACTGACTGACTCTGGGTACGAACAGGTAGTCTTTGCTTCAAGGTAGAGTCAATGCTGTGGTTCACTGTATGCCTAAGAGCTCTGAATCCAGGCTCCAGCAAATTCCACATCCTTGCTTAGCTATTTTTCCCTCTCCATCCCTGCTTCCCAAACTCCCCTTCTCCTGAGAACTCCCTCAGTAAATCATTTAAACAAGAATCCCATCTCAGGATCTACTTGTAGGGAAATGGAGAACCTGGGATTCTGAATGATAATTACCTTAGATGGGGAGAGATGGGGACATGAGATAAGGGTCAAAGCCCTTTGGTGAGATGAAGGACCTGAGCTTTTGTTTTAGGTTACCTTTTTCTTTTCCAGGTAAAAAACCTAATTCAACAGCTAAATAACAAAAGAGGACATGCCATTAACCAAGGATTACAACTAATCCTTAATTGCAATTAATTTGTAATTACAATTGCAATTAATTTGGATTAATTACAATTAATTACTTTGGCCACCTGATGTGAAGAACTGACTCACTAGAAAAGACCCGGGTTCTGGGAGAGATTGAAGGCAGGAGGAGAAGGGGACAACAGAGGATGAGATGGTTGGATGGCATCACTGACTCAATGGACATAAGTTTTAGTAACCTCTGGGAGTTGATGATGCACAGGGAAGCCTGGCATGCTGCAGTCCATGGGGTCGCAAAGAGTCAGACACGACCGAGCGACTGAACTGAACTGAACTGACAATTAATCTATTTCTAGGACTTCCCAGGTGGCTCAGTGGGTAAAGAATGTGCCTGAAATGCTGGAGACACAGGAGACATGGGTTTGATCCCTGGGTTGGGAAGATCTCCCCTGGAGGACGGAATGGCAACCCATTCCAGTATTCTTGCCTGGAGAATCCCATGGACAAAAGAGCCTGGTGGGCTACAGTCTATAGGATTGGAAAGGGTCAGACACAACTGAGCATGCACACATGGACCTGAAATCCAATTTTTAAAAGTGTTTACAAAGATATAGTTTTTTTTTTAAAGGTTTTACTATGCAACATATATGCAACATGCATTTATTGAGAATCTAATGTGTACCAGGGACAGTTTTAGATGCTGGCAATGCAATGTTAAATAAAAAAACAAAAATCCCTTCTTGCATGGAATTTCACTGTAGTTGGAGAGACAGGAAGTTCTCAAGAGAACTGTTAAATTTAAAAAAAAAAAGAGAACGGTTAAATTAAAATTTTAATTTGGGAAACTTCCCTGATGGTCCAGTGGCTATGGCTCCTGGCTTCCAATGCTGGGGGCCTGGATTGGTGAACTAGATCCCATGTGCTGAGACTAAGACCTGTCACAGCCAAATAAAATAAATTTTAATTTGGGTAATGAGAGATGCTATAAATAAAACCAGCTGCTGTCAGGAGAGTGATGGGTGGTGGTGGGGACTCTAGATTGGAAATGTTAGAGAAGATGGCATCTGGCATGTATAATATTATAAAATTATTCTTACCTCTCTTCCTTGTATTCTTTTATACTCCCCAAAACCACGTGGAAAATGGGGGCTAATGTTATCCACATTTTACAGGTGGAAAATCTGAAGAGCAATAAGGTTCTTGCCCAAAACAAACAATATCTTCTGTTCCCTAAGTGAAGACCCCACTGAAAAAGAGAAGATCTAAATCATAAACTTTCATGGACACAACTTGAATTTTTGAATCACATTTCAGTTCAAAAGGCTCTCATACCTCATCAAACCAGTCTCCATGGAATTTTTCACTATTAAGGACATTGAAGAGGGTAGAAAAGAGATAATCTATTGATAATGGAAAAAAAGTATTTTAAATTCTCTTTTTTGTAGTACTGGGGTGGGGGGAGCTCACTGAGCCATTTTCAAGTCTTATACCCAGTCCTGTTGGGGACCAAAAGAAGACCTTCTGTGAAGTAAATAATAGGATGGGGTAGGGGCATAGTCCATGGCTGTGGATGGGATTAGGTACTTGGAACCAGAGCTGCTTGTTGAACTGCAGCCATCTGGGGACTTCAAGGCAGACCATATCCACTTGTCTGTGTTACATATGGCAAGGAGCAGCCAAATAGCCCAACTCCTTCACTCGGTCATGTGACCTTGAGCCGTGCTATAACCTCTGGGAACCTAGTTTCCTTTACTTTAAGATGAGGATAGTGACTGTATTTATAGTAACTTATGAAGAGGATTCAGTAAGCTAATGCATGAAAGTCTTAAGCACTTTACCTACAGGTGGAAGTACTCCATATGTGTTAGCTTGAATAATTATTATTCTCACCAAAAGTTAAAAATTCATTTCTGAATGAGGCACTGGCATTTTCCCTTATTAGAACCCTTATTTATTTATTGGCCACACCTTGTGGCATGTGAGATCTTAGTTCCCTAACCAGGGATCAAACCAGCATGCCCTGCAGTGGAAGCACAGAGTCTTAGCCACTGGACTGCCAGGAAAGTCCCACAATGTATTTTTTTTAGATTTATCTTAAGACTTAAAGATCTCAATAATTCACAGAAAAGCACTGGTTGGATGTTTCCATTTTTAGTATTATTTGGGTTTTGAAATTGTGGGGTTCTTTCTCTGGGAGCTTTTCTATGTTAAACAGATATTGATGCCCTTTTCAGTAAAAGGATTCATTAAAGGAACATGGCCTGAAACTTCCATAGGTCCAGCTTCCATGCACAGCCACGTCAAGTGTGTGGGGTTACCATTGGTTTTTACAGGTGCTGCCTGCTATAAGTCTATTTTGGGTGAAGTTGAGGATTTGTTCCAGTTTTGGAATGTCTTATGTAGATTGTACTTTTTTTATGTCACTATCTTCAGACCAACTATGAAGAAGCATTTTTATCATTATCATCATCATCCTTATCTTTCTAGTTGATGAATTCTGGAATTTTGCCAAACCAGACAGCTTGTAAAATAAATTCTCTCTACTGTTTGTATTGAGCCTTAAATCATGAACACCAGCTGTTTCTTGTATTTGAAGTAAAGCTCCAGGTGTACAGGTAGCATCCAGAGAGCATAGGCAGTTTTTTCCTCCTTAGAATATATGGGCTCAATAGATGCAGAAAAAGCCTTTGACAAAATTCAACATCCATTTATGATAAAAACTCTCCAGAAAGCAGGAATAGAAGGAACATACCACAACATAATAAAAGCTATAAATGACAAACCCACAGCAAGCATTACCCTCAATGGTGAAAAATTGAAAGCATTTCCCCTAAAATCAGGAACAAGACAAGGGTGCCCACTCTCACCACTACTATTCAACATAGTTTTGGAAGTTTTGGCCACAGCAATCAGAGCAGAAAAAGAAGTAAAAGGAATCCAGATAGGAAAAGAAGTGAAACTCTTGCTGTCTGCAGATGACATGATCCTCTACATAGAAAACCCTAAAGACTCTACCAGAAAATTACTAGAGCTAATCAATGAATATAGTAAAGTTGCAGGATATAAAATTAACACACAGAAATCCCTTGCATTCCTATACACTAACAATGAGAACATAGAAAGAGAAATTAAGGAAACAATACCATTCACCATTGCAACAAAAAGAATAAAATACTTAGGAGTATATCTACCTAAAGAAACAAAAGACCTATACATACAAAACTTTAAAACACTGATGAAAGAAATCAAAGAGGACACAAACAGATGGAGAAATATACTGTGTTCATGGATTGGAAGAATCAATATTTTCAAAATGGCTATACTACCCAAAGCAATCTACAGTTTCAATGCAATCCCTATCAAGCTACCAATGGTATTTTTCACAGAACTAGAACAAATAATTTCACAATTTGTATGGAAATACAAAAAACCTCAAATAGCCAAAGCAATCTTGAGAAAGAAGAATGGAACTGGAGGAATCAACCTGCCTGACTTCAGACTCTACTACAAAGCCACAGTCATCAAGACAGTATGGTACTGGCACAAAGACAGAAATATAGATCAATGGAACAGAATAGAAAGCCCAGAGATAAATCCACGGACCTATGGACACCTTATCTTTGACAAAGGAGGCAAGGATATACAATGGAAAAAAGACAACCTCTTTAACAAGTGGTGCTGGGAAAACTGGTCAACCACTTGTAAAAGAATAAAACTAGAACACTTTCTAACACCATACACAAAAATAAACTCAAAATGGATTAAAGATCTAAATGTAGGACCAGAAACTATAAAACTCCTAGAGGAGAACATAGGCAAAACACTCCCCAACATAAATCACAGCAAGATCCTCTATGACCCACCTCCCAGAATATTGGAAATAAAAGCAAAAATAAACAAATGGGACCAAATGAAACTTAAAAGCTTCTGCACAACAAAGGAAACTATAAGCAAGGTGAAAAGACAGCCCTCAGATTGGGAGAAAATAATAGCAAACGAAGCAACAGACACAGGATTAATCTCAAAAATATACAAGCAACTCCTGCAGCTCAATTCCAGAAAAATAAATGACCCAATCAAAAAATGGGCCAAAGAACTAAACAGACATTTCTCCAAAGAAGACATACAGATGGCTAACAAACACATGAAAAGATGCTCAACAGCACTCATTATCAGAGAAATGCAAATCAAAACCTCAATGAGGTACTATTACACGCCAGTCAAGATGGCTGCTATCCAAAAGTCTACAAGCAATAAATGCTGGAGAGGGTGTGGAGAAAAGGGAACCCTCTTACACTGTTGGTGGGAATGCAAACTAGTACAGCCATTATGGGGAACAGTGTGGAGATTTCTTAAAACACTGGAAATAGAACTGCCATATGACCCAGCAATCCCATTTCTGGGCATACACACCAAGGAAACCAGATCTGAAAGAGACACATGCACCCCAATGTTCATCGCAGCACTGTTTATAATAGCCAGGACATGGAAGCAACCTAGATGCCCATCAGCAGATGAATGGATAAGGAAGCTGTGGTACATATACACCATGGAATATTACTCAGCCATTAAAAAGAATTCATTTGAACCAGTCCTAATGAGATGGATGAAGCTGGAGCCCCTTATACAGAGTGAAGTAAGCCAGAAAGACAAAGAACATTACAGCATACGAACGCATATATATGGAATTTAGAAAGATGGTAACGATAACCCTATATGCAAATCAGAAAAAGAGACACAGATGTACAGAACAGACTTTTGGACTCTGTGGGAGAAGACGAGGGTGGGATGTTTCAAGAGAACAGCATCGAAACATGTATATTATCAAGTGTGAAACAGATCACCAGCCCGGGTTGGATGCATGAGACAAGTGCTCAGGCCTGGTGCACTGGGAAGACACAGAGGGATCGGGTAGAGAGGGAGGTGGGAGAGGGGATCGGGATGGGGAATACATGTAAATCCATGGCTGATTCATGTCAGTGTATGACAAAAACCACTACAATACTGTAAAGTAATTAGCCACTAACTAATAAAAATAAATGGAAAAAAAAAAGAATATATAGGTACCATGTGCAGCTGGGCAATTTGCTCCTTTAATGCAGAAAGTGAATCTCATAGTTTTTGTATTTCTTACAAAGCTGAGCTCAGCAGCTAGTAAATATTTGTCGATTTGATTTGCTGTAGGGCAGCAAGTTAACAGTTGCATAAGCCGTGCTCTCAACAAGTTAGGGCAGCAGAAAAAGAGTACTTTTTCCAACAAATATTATCAGTGGAATTCTGGAAAATAGATAGGAATATATATCCCTCAGTTCTAAGAGAAACAGAACATAAATTAAAGCTTCAGAGATAAAGAAGACTTGATATTAAGTTGCTTGCATTTTTGTAATGATTTATATTTTAAAAATGCTTTTATTTATACTGGATAATTAAATTATCACAACCACCTGGGGATACATGCAGGCTGGGTATTCCTGTCCCTATTTACTGATGAGGAGTCAAAGAATTAAAGAGGTGAAGTAACATGTCCAAACAAAAACAGATGGAAATGGTGAAGCAGATTTTCTAGGCCAGCTGTAGAAATTGTTGCTGAGAAAGTAATTTGAATGCTTCTAAAATGCACAGAGTTCCTCCAGCTTTTTTGGTCTCACAACCCTGTACTACCTTCCTGACCTCTGAAAGCTTTGAGTTTCTAGGTTTGCTGCGATAAGAGGGAGTTTAGGGAAGAAACAGGAGCCGTATTCTCCCTCTCTGGCTACCATTGCTGGCTGATGGCACCCACAATTGAGGGGCATTGTGTGGTTCCCATGGGTCTGCCCCCTGTGCCTGCACCTAACATTGTCATCAAGGGACAATATTTTAATTATTATGAAACATCTGGAATGGACCAAAGACACTATATCCATCCATTAGGGACTTCGTGCACTTTCTTAGAGATTAGACAGCCTATGGAACCACCTACTCCCATCTTTAATTATTAGCCTCTTGAAACCTTGAACAACAAAGTGTCTACTGCTCTCAACAAACAGATAGATATATTCTATTTGAGTATTTAAACAACTTGACCTAACCTTAGAAAACCATTTACTCAGATTTTGGACTCTCAAGGGCAGAGCCAAGGTTTTATTTATTTTGGGTCCATAGTACATGAGCAAAAACTGGTGACCCCTACAGCAGTGTCATTTTCACATCTGATCCACTTGGCTAATGGGCCGAGGCAGTCTCCCTTCCTTGGCTCTGAGTACCTTGCCATGGTATTTTTCTTTTCTGATGGATGTAAGAAGCCCAGAGGTCAGGGAAAGCCAAGACCTCCTGCTCTCACTTCAGCATATCTGTATGAGAAAACTCAGAGAAGTAAGGCTCAGTGGGAAAGGAAGGATGACCTATCTCATTGTTGTGAAGTGGTATTCTTTATTTAAAATTTTAAAAAATACATATGTATTTTAATATTTTATTATTTGTTTTTGGCTGTGTCGGGTCTTAGTTGAAGCATGTGGGCTCTGGAGTGGTGGTGCATGGGTTTAGTTGCCCTGCAGCATGTGAGATCTTCGTTCCTAGGTGAGGGATCATACCCACATGCCCTGCGTTGGCAGGCTGATTCCTAACCACTGGCCCACTAGGGAAGTCCCTGAAGTGGTATTTCTAGATACTTCTAGCAGCAGTTGGTGGTAAACAGGTATTAACTTGCTAAGGAGGCATGTCAAAGAAGGCCCCAGATCTTCCTCTCTCCCTCTTGCCCCAGGGCCATCAATAGGATAAATATCTTACAAGCATGCTTCTTTATGTCCTCCAGGTTCCTTGATGCCTGGCAGGAAGTCTAGGAGCCTTTTGTTTACTCAGGAATACAAATAAGGGGCTCCTGTAGCCAGAAAGATATTTGTTTAGGCTGAAAGTGGACAAATTGCTAGGCTGGGATGTGTGCATGCTAAGTCACTTCAGTCGTCTTCGACTATTCGCGACCTCATGGACTGTAACCTGCCTGACTCCTCTGTCCATGGGGTTTCTCCAGGCAAGAAAACTGGAGTGGGTTGCATTCCCTTCTCCAGGGGATATTCCTGACCCAGGGATCAAACCCATGCCTCCTGAGACTCCTGCATTGTAGGCAGATTGTTTACTGCTGAGGCTGGGGAAGGCCTGCTAATTAGTAGCCCTGGCCCTGGAAGAGGGATTTCCCCTCGTACTCTTTGCCAGGGCTGCAGGGTGGGGGAGAGATACAAGTGCCAGCTTGAGGGCTCAGAGGTCAATGGTATCATAACCTTTGGAAATTAAACTGAAAGACTGAGAGGAGGCAGTCCAGAGATAATTTTTCATATTCCCGTAGATGGAGAAATAATAACACATTGATCAGTGTTTCCCTGGGTTGCTCAAACCTGATGGACTCTGCTCTAGTAGTATCAGGATTTCTCTGGCACTTGAATCCAAATTTGTGGACCATTCCTCAGCTATTACCACCATCCATATTTGAGCAATGTGAGATTCAGAGTAAAGTTATTGTTTAGGATTTAATGGCCATGTATTCTAAATCTCTGTGTTTTTGTTAACACCCTGAACTGTCTGTCAAATTTTTCAAGATCTCAACACCCAAGGTGTTTTCTGTGGTCTTGGGAAGCAAAAGGTCTCACTCTTACTGCAAAACCATCTTCCAGAGTCAAGCTGCTTTCTCCTTTCATATATGGTAAATTTCTGAACATGTATATATATGAAAGTTTACAGTAGACACATATTATAATTAGCATATTCTCAATGAGAGATAACCTTTCCGGCCCAGGGATTGAACCTGGGTCTCCCACATTGCAGGCAGATGATTTACTATCTGAGCCACCAGGGAATCCCAGTAACCTTTCTGCTCAGAGTCAAATGATAACATTAGGCTATATCCAGGAGCTTGTCAGAAACAGAATCCCTGGCTGCACTCCAGACCTATTGAATCAGAGTCTGCATTGAAGTAATTCACATTCAAGTAATTCACATGCCCAGTAAACTTTTGAGAAGCACTGAGCTAAAAATACATTTACTAATTATACCTCACCTCAGCGTCTTTTAGACAGGTGTTCTCCACCCTGGTTCTACATTAGAATCACCCAGGGGTTTTGCAAACTACTGATGGCTTGGGTTCCACCCCAGACCAATTGAAACAGAATCTGTGAGCATTGGCTTATAAAGATCTCAGCTGATACTAATGGACAACCAAGGCTGAGAGCACTTTAAAATTTCAGCTGCACCATGCAACTTGCAGGAATCTTAGTTCCCTGACCAGAGATCGAAGCCGGAACCACAGTAGTGAAAGCACCAAGTCCTAGCCATTGGGCCACCAGGGAATTCTCCCTGAGGACACTGTTTTGAACACAACTTCCAGTGCAATTTGCACAGTGTTTTATACGCGGATAAATTCTTCATAGATCTCTTGTCTTTCTGCACATCCAGATGATCTTTTCAAGGATGTTAGAACAGTAAATAGCTTTGGAGGATGGAGATAATGTTCCCTCTGGAGTGAAGGAAACAGTTGTTTACTGTTCAGTATAGTAGAATAATCATCATATTCAAACTGCATAAAAATAAAGACAAAAAATCTTGAAAGCAAGAAAGGGGAAAATTACCTTACTACTTACAGAACAACAAGCATAAGAATTACAGTGAAATTGTCAGAAACTGTGAAAGCAAGAAGAGTATGGAGTGAAACATTTAAAATTTTAAACAAAATAAGACAAACTTAGAATTCCTACCCAGTTAGATTATCCTTCAGGACTGAAAGAGACTCAAAAAGGCTATACAGTCTTGAGAAAAGAACACAGCTGGAGATATCCTGCTCCCTGATGTCGAACTATACTACAAAGATCTAATAATAAAACAATATGGTACTGGCAAACACAGACACACAGACTAATGGAACAGAAGTGAGAGCTCAGAAATAAACCTATATGTGGAAGGACAATTTAGGACAAAGAAACAAAGAACATACAGTGGAAAAAGGATAGTCTCTTCAATAAGTAGTGTTGGGGAAGCTAGATAGTCACATGAAAAAGAATGAAACTAGACCACTGTCTTACACTGTACACAAAAGCTAACTCAAAATGGATTAAAGACTTGAATGTAAGACCTAAAACCACAAAATTGCTAGAAGAAAACATAGGCAGTCCCTGGTGGCTCAAATGGTAAAGAATCTGCCTGCAATGCTGAAGACGTGATTTCGATTCCTGAGTCCAGAAGGTCCCCTGAAGAAGGGAATAGCAACCCACTCCAGTATTCTTGCCGGTAGAATCCCATGGACGGAGGAGCCTGGCTACAGTTCTTGGGGTCACAGAGAGTCAGAAGCGACTGAGTAACACTTAACACTCAAACTCAAAGACATGTAGTGATAGCTCATGGATCTGACTCCAAAGGCAAGGGAAACAAAAGCAAAAATAGACAAATGGAACCACATCAAACTAAAAAGCTTCTGTACAGTGAAGGAAACTGTCTTACATTGAAAAGGCAACATATTGAATGGAGAAGGTATGTGCAAATCATGTATCTGATAAGGGGCTAATATCCAAAATATTGGGTTGGCAAAAAAGTTCATTCAAGTTTTCTGTACCATCTTAAAGGAAAACCTGAATGAACTTTTAGGCCAACCCAATATATATATATAAAGAACTCATATAATTCAACAAAAAACAAGCAACTTTGATAAAAAAAAAAATTGGCACAGGACCTGAATAGACATTTTTTCGAAGAAGGCACACAGATGGGCAACATGCATGAGTAGATGTTCAACATCACTAATTATTAGGGAAATGCAAATCAAAACCACAATGAGAGATCATCTCCCATCTATTAGAATGGCTATGATTGAAAAGACAGGAAATAACAGATGTTGCATAAAGTGTGGAGAAAAGGGAATCCTTATACACTGTTGGTGGGACTATAAATTGGTACAGCCACCATGAAAAGCAATATGGAGGTTTCTCAAAAAAATTAAGACTGGAATTACCATTTGACCCAGCTATTTCACTTCTGTGTATTTATTCAGGGAACATGAAAACATTAATTCAAGAAAATACATGCACCTCTATATTCATTACAGCATTATTTACAATAGCCGAGATAAGGAAACAACCTGTGTCCATTGATGGATGTGTGGATAAAGAAGATGTGTGTATACAAAATGGAATACACTCAGACATAAAAAAGAGAAATCTTGCCATTTGCAACAATGTAGATAGATCTTAAAGGTATTATGAAATAAGTGAACTAAGTCAGAGAAAGATAGATACCATATGATTTCACTCATATATTGTATCTGAAAAAATAAAACAAATGAACAAATAAAACAAAAATAAATTCATAGAAACAGAGATCAGATTAGGGGCTGCCAGAGGGGAAGGGAGTTGAGAGGTGGGTGAAATAGAGGGAATGGAGTCAACTGTATGGTGATGAATGGTAACTAGATTTGTGATACTTATTTTATGGTATATACAGATGTTGAATTATACTGCTGTACACCTGAAGCTTATATAATAATTAAATGGTTTAGTCACTAAGTCTTGTCCAACTCTTGCCTACCTATGGACTGTAGCCTGCTAGGCTCCTTTCTCCATGGGATTCTCTAGGCAGGAATACTGGAGTGGGTTGCCATTTCGTTCTTCAGGATAATAATTAAATACCAACATTAAAAAAAAAGAATGAGGGGGTGGTAAGCAGAGAGGCAAAAAAAAAAAAAGGAGGAAGGGGACTTCCCTTTAGGTCCAGTGGTTAAGACTCTGGGCTCTCAGTGCAGGGGGCACTGGTTCAGTCCCTGGTTGGAGAACTAAGACATGCCAAGCACAGCCTGGCCTAAGACATTACATAAATAAATAAAGATGAAAGTTTCTTTAAAAAAAAAAAAAGAGTGAAGAAGAAATACTTTTTCAAACAAACAAAATCTGAGGCAATTCATTGCAGCAGGCCAGCTCTGCAAGAAATATTTTTTAAAGTTTTTCAGGGAGTAGGAAAATGACATAGGTCAAAACTTAATATCTATATAAAGAAAGTGGGAGGAATAAAAGAGGGTAAAATAAAATATTTTATTTTTCTTACTCTTAATTGATCTAAAAGATAACTTTAAAAGTAGTAACAATTAGATTACAGTTTATGGATATGGATATGTGAAACATACTCTATTTCAGCAATGTTATAAGGGGCAAGAGGAAGAAACTGAAAATGTTCTAAAGTACCCACACCACATGTGAAGTCATGTTGTTTGAAGGCAGACATAGAATAGTTAAAAGCATACATTGCAAATTCTAGGGCAATTACTAAAATAATTTTTAAAAGAAGTATTCTTGATACGCCAAGGAAGAGGATAAGATGGAATTCTTTGAAGAAAGAAAGTCACTCAGTTATGTTTGACTCTTTGTGACCCCATGGACTGTAGCTTACCTGGCTTCTCCATCCATGGGATTTTCCAGGCGAGAATACTGGAGTGGGTTGCCATTTCCTTCTCCCGGAGATCTTCCCAAACCAGGGATTGAACCCAGGTGAGAGTTGGACTATAAAGAAAGCTGAGCGCAGAAGAATTGATGCTTTTGAACTGTGGTGTTGGAGAAGACTCTTGAGAGCCCCTTGGACTGCAAGGAGATCCAACCAGTCCATCCTAAAGGAGATCAGTCCTGGGTGTTCATTGGTAGGACTGATGTTGAAGCTGAAACTCCAATACTTTGGCCACCTGATGAGAAGAGCTGACTCATTTGAAAAGACCCTGATGCTGGGAAAGATTGAGGGCAGGAGGAGAAGGGGACAACAGAGGATGAGATGGTTGGATGGCATCACTGACTCAATGGACATGGGTTTGGGTGGACTCCGGGAGTTGGTGATGGACAGGGAGGCCTGGTGTGCTGTGGTTCATGAGGTCGCAAAGAGTCGGACACGACTGAGCGACTGAACTGAACTGAACTCCTGCATTGTGGGCAGACACTTTACCGTCTGAGCCACCAGGGTAGTTCTTTGAAAGGCTCAATTAAAACAAGAGAAGGTGAGACTTCTCTGGTGGTCCAGTAGTGGGTGATCCCAATACAGGAGGTCCTGTATGATCCCTGGTCAGGGAGTTAGATCCCATGTGCCACAATGAAGAGTTTACATGCCACAACTAAAGATCTTGCAGGATGCAACTAAGACCCAGCACAGCTAAATAAATAAATAAATATATTTTTAAAAAAACAGAGAAGGCAGGTAAAGAGAGGAACAAAAGAAACAAAAACAAGTATAACAAATAGAAAACGGTTACAATCGTTGTAGATATCACTACAACTATGTTGTTGTTGTTCAGTTGCTCAGTAGTGTCCTACTCTCTGTGACCCTATGGACTGCAGCAAGCCAGGCTTCCTTGTCCTTCACTATCTCCCCGAGTTTGCTCAAACTCAGGTCCATTGAGTCAATGATGCTATCCAACCATCCACTCATCCCCTTTCTCTTCCTGCCCTCAATCTTTCCCAGCATCAGGGTCTTTTCCGTTGAGTCAGCTCTTCCCATCAGGTGGCCAAAGTATTGGAGCTCCAGCTTCAGCATCAGTCCTTCCAAGGAATATTCAGGGTTGATTTCCTTTAGGATCGGATGGTTTGTTCTCCTTGCAGTCCAAGGGACTCTCAAGAGCCTTCTCCAACATCACAGTTCCAAGCATCAATTCTTTGGCATTCAGCCTTCCTTATGGTCCAACTCTCACATCCATACGTGACTACAGGAAAAAATCATAGCTTTGACTATATGGACCTTTGTTGGCAAAGTGATGTGTCTGCTTTTTAATATGTTGTCTGGGTTTGTGATAGCTTTTCTTCCAGGGGATGAGAGTCTTTTAATTTCAAGGCTGCAATGGCTGCAGTGATTTTGGAGCCCAAGAAGACAAAGTCTGTCACTGTTTCCATTGTTTCCCCATCTCTTTGCCATGAAGTGATGGGACCGGATGCCATAACCTTGGTTTTTTGAATGTTGAGTTTTAAGCCAGCTTTTTCACTCCCCTTTTTCTCCTTCATCAAGAGGCTCTTTAGTTCCTCTTCACTTTCTGCCATAAGGGTGGTTGTCATCTGCGTATCTGAGGTTATTGATATTTATGCTGGCAATCTTGATTCCAGCTTGTGATTCATCCAGCTATATCAGTAATAGTTCACTCCAGTGAGTGTTCAAGTAATATTGACTCCCACTATAGCAATAATAAATTTAAATGTGAATAGTCTAATACATCAATTGAAAGACCAAAATTGTCAACTGGATAAAGAAGATCCAACTTTTAAGTTACCTGCAAGAAACCCACTTTAAATATAAAGGTTCAGATATGTTAAAAGTGTAGTGATGGAGAAAGCTATTCCATGTTAAATCTAGTTAAAAGAAAGTTGTAGTAGCTGTCTTAATTACAGACAAAGTGGACTTCAGAAAAAGGAAACTTATAAGGATTAAAGAGGGGCATTGTATAACAATAAATAATTTAACTTTCCAAGAATATATAATAGTTCTTAGCATGTTTGCACTTAACAGTGTTATAATTAATGAGACAAAAACTATAAAACTGCAAGGAGAAATAGACAAATCTGCTATCTGGTTGGGAATTTCAAAACTCTTCTTTCAGTAATTTTTAGGTTAACCAGGCAGAGAATCAAAAAGAATATGGTTGACCTAAACAGCACCATCAATTGACTTGATCTAATTGACATTTATGGAACACGTCATCCAACAACAATGGGATACACATTCTTCCCAAGCGCTCATGAACTTTCATGAAGATAAGCCACACTCTGGGTCATATACACACAAAAATCTCGTGAATTAGCTGGTGGTCCTGTGGTTAGGACTGCGTGTTCTCACTGCCAAGGACAGAGGTTCAACCCTGGATCAGGGAACTAAGATCCTGCAAACCACGGTATGATCAGAAAATTTTTTAAAAACTTAACAAATTAAAAAAACTAGAAATCATAGAAGATTTCAGGTTCCCTACACTCAGGATTCCTCTCCTATAATTTGACGTATTGCCTGGGCAGATTTCACTTGACTCTCTTTGTAGAAAACAGGGCTCAGAGAATTGGCACTAGTGCTGGTATTACCCTGAGTAATAAAATCCTTTGTGACCCAGGGTTTTGTGTCTTTTGCTGGCATCCATGAAACAGTGGCAAGCCAACTTAATTTGAAGTTGGGGTAAAAATTTGACCTTTCAGTGCCCTTGACAACATCTTTTATAGTTTTAATCTTTTCCTGTCCAAATCAATACCTAGCTACCTGGTTTATGCAATGAGTGTCCAAGTGAGGCTATTTGTTTCCAAAATGTTTATTTCCATTCATGTTTATCTCAGTTGCATCAAGTTTATCTCCACTGTTTAATCATTGGCACTACAATTTTCAGTTTGTTATTTTCCATTTTTGCAAAATGTGGGCAAAATGTACAAATAAAGCCATTTGGATGAAATCAGGTAAGGTGAGGAGCTAAATTGCAGGCACCCCCCCACCCCCAACAATTCCTTCTGTTGCGAAAGAGGCTGAATTCAGCACATACAGGAAGTGTTACTGTGCAATTGGTGTAAGTCAAGGAGAGCATGATCCTTGACCACAGTCCTTCAAGGTTCATGAAGTAAACATGGACCCAGAAGTAATCTTAAAAAGTCTTGATCCCAAGGCCTGCCATAGGGGAAGATGGTTCTAATGCTACACGACAAAAGGAGCAGTGAAGATTCAATATCTTGACCACACGTTGGACTCCAAAGGCAGAACCTTGTTGATGTATGCTGTGCTATGCTAAGTCACTTCAGTCATGTCTGACTCTTTGTGACCCCGTGGACTGTAGTCCGCCACGTTCCTCTGTCCATGGAGTTTTCCAGGCAAGAATATTGGAGTGGGTTGCCATGCCCTTCTCCAAGGAATCTTCCCAACTCAGGGTTTAAGCTTGTGTCTCTTACGTCCAGCTTTGGCAGGCAAGTTCTTTACCACTAGTGCCACCTGGGAATCCCGAACCTTGCTCATAGCAGTGCTCAAATAGCTTCCCCCGCCTCATAATAAATAGTATTTGTCAACATTGATTTAAATAAAAATTTTAATTAAAAAAAAACACTCAACAGTATGTTAGAAAAGAGGTACTCATAAAATAAAGGCATGACGGTGTGAGATTTTTCAAAATCAATTAGTGCCAGATCATTAGGCCAGCATTCTTCAGATTTTTTTTACCCTGCACTCCTACAATTAAAAAGTTTTTAGTACATCACACCCAATATATGTCATTGTATATCTATAAATTCTGTATACATGCCATTGTATTATCATGTATTTTATAAAACACAAAAATTGAAATAAAAAGTTTGAGATAAAAATATACACTAGAAGTCATTAATTTCTTCCTTTCTCCCCAGTAGGAGTTGAATGCCTAGCTTTGGAAATCATTGGCTTTGATTGAAGAAGGCTTCTATAGCTTTGGAAATCATTGGCTTTGATTGAAGAAGGCTTCTATAGCTTTGGAAATCATTGGCTTTGATTGAAGAAGTGTTCTAACGCACATCTCTGATTTCCCTTGAGCTTTCTAATAGCTTCTAATAGTCTTGTAAATGAATTCTTGCCTCTTCAACCACACCAGGGGGTGGGCAGACTACAGCCTGCAGGCCAAATCTAGTTCCACTTAGTTTTGTACAAAAACTTTTGTACAAAACTTTTTTATAGTTTTAAATATAAGAAAGACTATTCAGTGAGAATACTTACTCTGTCTTCCTTCATGCCCTCCCCCACCCCTCCCCACCCTGCCAAAGACTAAAGTGTTTACTACTTGGTCCTGCTGGCCCACAGATAGGGAAGGTGTCTGGTCACCTTTGCCCTTCTTCCACACAGTAGGGTCTTCACCTGCTCCTCCCAGGGCTGTGTAGGGGGCTCCCCAGCTGTAGAGGTGGTCCCTAGCTGCAGCTACATTCCTGGCTGCAGATACCTTTCCTCCAAAGAGTAGGAAGTGGGTTCTTGGGTGGTGGCTGCCAACCCCCTGCCTCACTGGGGAGCAAGCTCTTGTCCTGTGATCTGGGACATCTCATCATCATTTGCTGGGTGGTCCTGGTGTGGCCAGACCCTGAGTCACAGTGTGGTGAGATCTGTGGACTGAGGGCCGGGGAATGTCACTGGGCAAACCCTCTCCCCTTCAGGGACTGAGTGGAGATGGAATAGAGCTGGGGTCTCCCCATTATGTGGCTGAACTGGTAAGGCAGAGGGAGGGTGTACTGCAATAGAGAGGAGACCAGCTGGGTGCCTAAGTGGAGGCAGCCATGTGGCAGAGGATGACCCAAGAGCCTGTCATCAACTTCTGGACCTAGGTTTGGGGATGGACACCAGTTCTGGGGGGGGGGGGGGGGGGGGAGGCAAGACTCTGATATCCAAGGATTATACTCAAGTATGGTACCAAGTGAGGTCTCTGACTGTGCGTGATAAGAAAGGAGTCCAGTAACTAAAAGTGGGGAGCAGAACAGAGCAAAGATTTAGGTTCTGAGCTTGTGGTTGCAGAGCTGGTAGACGCAGGCAAGGAGAAAGGCCAAGAAAGAAGGGTTTGTTTTCCTAGGCTTTGGGCAGTTGGTAGAATGAGTGGATCAACATAATCAATCAATAAGTAGGTCCTGGGCAGTGCCTGGGCTGTATGCAGATGTCCTGGGGTCATACAGATGGATGACACAGCCCCAGCCCACGATGAACTTGTTTCGTATTAGACGAATTCTTGTGAAGAATTAGAATTTATATGGTGTGTAATGATAGAGGGAGGCATGAGGTGTGATTGAAGATACGGTTGGTCAGCTACAGCTTCCCTTGCGGGGATGATCCCAGTGTGGGATTTTTCAATAATAAAGTTGATTTAGAAACTCTAGGCTAGAGCAGCCTTAACCCACTGTATGGTGGGTCATTGTTTTCTTGGATTTTCAGTTCTCAATTTCCTTTGAAAGCACCTGTTTGGCATAATTCTGAAAGGTGGGATAAGCCTGTTTTGTGTTAATTAAATCACATTTTGAGTGTCCTGGAGGAGCTATGTTAAGCGACTGTAGTAAATCCTCTTGTTAGTCAAAGAATCCTTTTGTACTGTGAATAATGATACTTGAGTTTTTCTGTTTTTTAAGATTACGTTTGATGTATTTATTTCCATTAAGCACCCAAGGAGGAATTTTGGAAATTAAACATAATTTAGTTTGTGAATTTTATTTGGAAATGTTGGAGCACCTCATGTGATCTCTGGAGAGCCTTAGGGAGGTCTCTAACCAGAAGTGGGAATTAGTACTTTTAATGAAGAAAAGATCCGGGGCAAGAATCAGATTTCCTACAACCTCTTCACCCTGCCTTGGATGATTAACTCCTTCATACTCTGCCTAACTTAGCTCAAATTCCAGTCTCTCTTTTTTTGTTTTGAGCTTAAATGTTTTTGTGTGTGGTAAAATATACATAACACAAAATTTACCACTTTAATCATTTTTAAGTTTATGGTTTAGTTGCAGTTAGAACATTCACATGTTTACAACCATCGGCACCATCCATTTCCAGAACTTGTCATCTTCTCCAGCCGAAACTCTGAACCCGTTAACCACTAACCCCTATGACCCTTTACCCCACTGGCCCTCAGTAACCACCATTCTACTGTCTCTATGCATTTGACTATTCTAGGTATCAAATGTCACTTCTAAAACTTCATTTTTACTTAAATCAATTTTACAGCACATGGTTTAAAGAGTCAAGTAGTTCTACAAGACTTGTAAAAAGCAGCTGAGTCCTGCTCCCCGTTCCTTCTTCCCATGTCTTGCTCTCCAGCAAAACCAAATTGAATTCTTTTAGCCTTGACATTCACATCCATAAACCTCGATGTGGTGTTTATATTACTACTTCTTGCTTTTTTAAGTTTTAGGCATTTTCTATTGATTTCTCACTATGAAAAATAAGAATTTAGCTTTCCCATATCATAGTAAAAATGAAGTATATGTACAAGAGCCTGTGTAAAACTTTCATTGCCTGTTAAAATTAACTCTTTTACCCACCATTGAGCATTAACAAGAACAAACACAACTTAGAAGCCTCTTTGCACTCCCTTCCCTTCCCCCAGATGAAACCACAAATCCATGATGATAATTTCCTTCCTTTTGCTTGTAATATCAGCTGTGCACTTATTCCTGGACAATATATTGTTCTGTCTTACTTGTCTGAACATACACAATGGAAACATACAGTGCATGTTCCAATTTGGCGTCTTTCACTCAACATCGCTGTTTTGAGGTTTGTCTGCTGGATGCATGTAGCTGTAATTGGTTCATTTTCTCTCCTCTGTTGTACTACAGCTACGTCTCCATTTTAGAAATACAGTCTTGGACATAAATCTTGCTGCACAGGCACAAGAGTTTCTTCGGGGCGTATAGCTGGGTGTGGAATTGTTCGGGTGTAGGATATGCGGCTTTACTAGGTAACAACTCTGTTCTGAAGTGATTTCAGCACTTTAAAGCTCTACCAAGGAGTGATGAGAGGTGCTCTTGCCTTCAACTCTTGGTATTGACTGATGTTTAACTCTTGACAATTTGGTTGTATGATATGATAATTTCATTGTGGTTTTAATTTTCTTTTCCCTGATTACTAAGTATAATTTTTTTTGTGTTCTTTGCCCATTAAAAAATGATTCACAGATGTTCTTTTTATATCATGGATATTGTTTTCCAGTTTTGTGTATTACCAAAAAATCCTCTCAGGTTGAGGCTTATTTTCTATTCTCTGTTGCAAAGTTCTTAAATATAATGTAGTTGATTTTACTCATTTTTTCCCTTTATGGGAAACTGTATAGTTTTGTTTTATATTTTTTTCCTTTCACTTCTTATTTAGAAAAATTATTACCTATCCCAATGTCATAAAATATTGTTTATGTTGTCTTATGAGAGTGTTATAGTTTGTCTTTTACATTTAAGTATTTTAATCTACCTGGAACTGATTATGTATGTGCTAGGATTGAGATTTAATGCCATTTTCCTCATATAGATCTATGGTTGTCTCAGCAACATTTACTGAGTAGTCTTTCTGTTCCACAATGACGTGCAGTGCCAAGTCTGCAGAAAAACAAAAGTTTCCAAATATGCTTGAGTTTGTTTCTGTTATGTTCTGTTTATCTGTGCCAATACTATGCCATCTCAATTACTATAGTTTGGTTTTATTTTTAAATTTGTACTTATTTATTTATTTTTGGCTGCGCTGGGGCTCCATTGCTATGTGGGCCTTTCTCTAGTTGTGGCGAGCGGGGGCCACTCTCTAGTTGCGATGCTGTGGCTTCTCATTGCAGTGGCTTCTCGTTGCAGAGCACAGGCTCTTGGACACATGGGCTTCAGTAGTTGCAGTTCTCAGGCTCTAGAGAACAGGCTTATATAGTTTTATAATATGTACTAGTGTCTGATATAGAAAGTTCTCCTAATTAGTTCTCCAGGATTGGCCTGACTCTTCTTACGACCTTTATTTTTTCATATACATTTACATCAGCTTTTGAAGTTGTGTGGGCTGTTGGGTTTTTGATTGGAATTATATTGACTCTCTAAATCTATTTGGGAAGAATGTAATTTTATGACATTGAATTTTCTTATCCTACGATAAAGTATATCTTCAGATTTATTTCAAATTTTAGCATTTTTCAGTGAAGCTTTATAATTATCTTCAGGAAGGATTGCACATTATTTGTTAGAATAATTCCTAAATATTTTTATATGTTAAAATTCTTGGGAAATTGAAAGTAGTAGTGACCCTCTTGTTTCTGATAGTGCCTTTTGCCTTGATGTTTATTTTTATCTTATATTAATAAAGCTACAGATATTTTCTTTTAGTTAACATTTACCTGACATATCTTTCCCCCCCCACTTTTGACTTTTAGTTTCTTTAGTTCTTATGCTTTAAGCATAGCTCGTGTGAACATATATAGCTAGGTTAAAAAAATCTATTCTGATAATTTTCGTCTTGTACTAGAGAGTTAAAATCATTTACATTTAAACTGAAATATATATTTAGGTAAGTTTCTTCTTTTTATGCTCTCTTTGTCCTACTTTTACCCTCTGCCTTCTTAACCTTCCTTTCTCATCTTTTGATTTATTTTTCCCCCTGTATTTTATTTCATCTTTACCCTTTCTACCTGTTTGGAAGTTACTGCTTTAGCAAATTGAACATACATACTTAAGTGACGTCTAGAAAATTATCACTATCTACCCTTTCTTCCAACAGTTCTAGGTTAAAACACTTAAACACTAATTCTGATTATCCACTTGGAAGTAACTTGCTTTATTGTGTAGGATTTAAAGTATTGATGTTAAGCAATCCAGAGAAAAGTATTTTCCTAGAATTCATAACAATAAGTAAGCCTCTGCATGAGTCTGTGGTCTACATTTATGCTAACTATGCTGTCCAAAGTAACTCAAGCAAATAATTTAGAGTGATCTCAGGTTGGTAGTTCCCCCCACCCCGCCCCGCCCACCCCGGCAACTCATAAAAGTAAACACAAATCCTCTCTGGAGGAGCTCAACTTCAATCTAGGCCTCAAAGGAATTCCACAGATAAAGGTCCAAAGAAAATGATTGACTCACAGATAGATGGCACAAGAAAACAATGCACTTTGAATAAGGACCAGCAGAAATAATACGCAGTAGACAGACCAGCAATCTTCAGATACTGCAGTTATCTGACACAGATTCTAAAATTACTAAGTCTTATAAGTTTAAAAAAACAAACAAGAGGTTCTAAAATAGATAAGAATTTCAAGTCTTTTGGGCTCAAAAAGAATCAAATAGAACTTCCAAAAAATGAAAAAGGAATACCATATTGTGCTGACTATAAAATAAGATTGTAAGATGCAGCATAATTTTATGGGCCATCAAAAACACTGCCAATTATCATTCAAGATGCCACTGATTATAAGATGCTCCTGGATTGCAGGGGTGTTTAAATCTGAGAGAAAAATTGTTTCAGAATTGATGAACTATATAAATTGAAAGTTAAAAATCTAGCAGATTGATTAAATTACAGATTAAGCTCAGCTGATGAGAGAATCAGTTAACTGGACTAAAGAAACAGTATTCAATATAAGTAAATTATCCAGATTGTAGCCCAGAGAGACAATGAAATAGGAATATGATAGAAAGACTACATCTTAGAGGATAGAATGAGAGCACAAAACATATACCTAATAAAATTCCAGAAGGTAATAAAGAGATTGGGTAAAATGACTGAAAAATTTATGAGAATAGTGGAAAGATAGCTATCCCCAGGTACAGGAATCCAATCTCAAGCAGGATAAACCAAAAGAAATTTGTACCTAGACACATTATTGTGTATCTAAAGAATACATGAAGATAAAACTGCAGAACATCAAAGACAAAGAGGTCTTGAAAGCAACCAAAGGTAAGATCATATACTAAAGAATAGTAAATAGACTAATTGATTACCTTTTAACTGCAAAAGTGGAAGTTAGAAGACTGTGGGATAATGTTTTCAGTGTGTTTCGAGAAAAACAATAATCAACCTAGAATTTATTCAAGAATTAAAGCAAATAAAGAATTTTCAAACGAATAAAAGAGAGCTTTTTTTTTTTTTCCCACTAAAGGAAACATTTAAATATCAAGTGGGAGGTAAATGACCCTAGATACAAGGAATATTCTTCTAAGGAGGAAGATCAAGAACTCTTTAGAGTTGAAAGATCTCTACTCTTCATGGGAAAAGTTTGCTTACCTTTCATGGGTCTTGCTTTTACATCTTTTGACATTCTTACTTTCATGCCAACCCAGTGAGGCATTAAGAAAAGTTGTATTAAAAATATTTTATCTAGCATTTTACTTATTTCATTTGGGCAGGGTTGGTCAGGTATATGGCAGGAGGTAAAAGTCCTTCTAACAACTTCTTTAGAGTAACTCTCCCTGCATCTTCAGTCTATATGGAATCTATGCTACCTGTCCTTCTGGCACATTGTACCTTCCCCTTGTAACACATACATCAGCTATATTTTCACATTTATTTGTACGCTGTTCAATTGTCTACTTACCCCAATAGAAACCTAAGGGCCAGATCTGTATCACTCTATTTTATTTCCACACCTTAGCAAGTGCTTGGCCCATAGTAGGTATTCAGTAAGCATCTATTGAGTAAATAGTGTCTACTTAATTAGACATTGTCTAATGTCTAATTAATGTCTACACATAAAAATTAATTAATGAGTAATTAATTTTGAGTGAGAAGCCAGTGTTAGGTATTAAACACAGCTGTGTGTGTCTGCTTCAGATCCAGCCATGGAGGCAGTACTTAGGGCTGGTGAATTCCCACAGAACTGTGCTGTCTTATAATATGGCACTCATTAGCCACATGTGGCCATTTAAATTATTTAAATCAACTAAAGCTAATTAAAAATTGGAATTCCTCAGTCATGCTAGCCACTGGTGGTTATCCTATTGGATACTGCAGACGTAGAACATTCCCATTATCACAGAAAGTTCTATTGCATGTGCTGCCGTAGAATTCTCAAGAATTCTTAACTGTGCCTCTGTCTCTCTTTTGCTCTTGCTCTCGATCTATCTCTGTCTCTTTCCCCACCCCTAAAGCAAGTGCAGGGGTTGTCTTATTATTAGTGACTTATAATGATGCTTTTGAACAAGAAGATGCTGGGTACTTTGGGTGACTAGTACCATCCCACTGTTTTTCTTTTAAATTCCTGAGCTATTGTTTACTAGTATATTCTTTTATTCCAAATTTCTACTGACGCTGAATGTTACTTGAGTAGAAAGTCTAATTGCTTTCTTTTCTAGGTTCTTAAACTCTTTGCTAATGTTTCAGTCTGAGAGTTCTCAAAGCCAGGGTTCTAGGAGAGTTTGGCATGTCTGAACAGCTGAACTGCGAGATAATGGAGTAGGTCCGGCGGGGTGTGGGAGCAGGGCATTCTCTCAATAAAAGAGCTCTCCTCTCTGCACACATGGCCGGTTAATTGGCCATTCTGGGAAAGCATGGATGGGGAGGGGGGCTTCTGAGAATCGCCGGTGACAGTTAAGTGGCCTTTTGTTGACGTCCTCTGCTGAACAACTTTGTTGGATTTAGTCTCTGCCTTTCCTCCACCTCCTGCGGATTTTCTGTTAGATTCATCATTTACCATTCAGGCATCATCTTTCACTTTCTCCTTCTAATATGATTGCTTTGTATGCTGGACTCTGCTTTATTCATACTGTTCCCAGACCATAAAGGGGGCTGTGTGGGGCTTCAGCAGACTGAGAAATTGACTCTGCTCTCTGTTGAGAACTATAATAATGACTGCAGTGACCTTCATGTCTAGCAGAAAATGCACTACCTATCCTGGCATAATGGTGACCACCTGAAGACAGCGAAAAGGGACCCTTCACTGAATTCCTTCTCATAGAATAGACATTTCCTTTGTTCCTCACTCCATTTTCTTCTCTCCCCTTCTCTCCACTGCAGCTAGAGTCCTGACCTAAGATGCAGCTGTGACTAAGAGCTAATGCTTTGAGATAATAAGACCTTCTATTTTGCAGGCTTTGCCAAGCCAGTTCCCCCAAGTTGTCTCATCTAATATCCCCCAGAAAACCCTGTGAGGTAGGGAGGGGAGATATTATTAACCCTATTTGACTGATGAGTAAATTGAGACTTAGAGAGACTAGGTCAGTTGCCCCAGATCTTTTAGACAGGAAGTGAGTGCCCAGCTCTGTCTAAAGCCGGTGTTGTTTCCATGGCATCCACACCTTTATGTTCAAGGATCATATGTGTGAGTGGATGGGGAGGGAGAAGGAGCTCAAAGAAGAGATTAGCAAGAGACTGGAAAGGAGCGATTTCCTTGGGCCTATGACTTCTCTCAGTCTTTCTCTGGAGATGGAGGATTCGATATTCATGAGAGGCTGGCCCAGTAAACCTCTGGGAAGGAAAACAGCTAAAGGCCTTGACTTCCTCTTTCCCTACCCCTGCCCCCCCCGCACCCTCCCAGGAGAGGACTCGCCTAGAAGTGGGGAGGGATGCCCCACCTCTGGAAGGCCTGACATGTGGGAGTCCCATGCAGGGTCTCCCCAGAGAGAGCCTAACGCATGTTCTCTGCTGGGCCTGCCGGCTTTTAGGTGCTCTGCTGTCCTGAGGCCTGGCCATGCCTGTGTGCAAGGAGAACCCCTGAAGTTCGCCTGGAGGAAGAAGCATGCAGAGTTCCCCTGGAGGAGGCGTGGTTCCCAGGTTGTCCCCTGTGGGCAGGCGGACACTCCTGGCCTGCAGCTTTATCCTTGCAGCAGCTTTGGGCCAGATGAATTTCACAGGGTGAGTGGCTGCTCCTTAGTGGGAGAGAGGATTGGCGGGAGCCAGGTGACTTGGTGGCCCAGCAGGACCTGATCAGGGCAGAGGGATTCAGGATTTCATTTCCCATCCTGAACCCACTTCTTACTCCTTCCCCTCCCGATTTCATGTGTGAGGGCAGGATGTGCAGCTGTCTTATTATTCCTCCCCAAATCTAGAGTTCTTAGTCTGGATGAATCCCAAGAATCCAAGAATCCCCTGAAACCATGTGTAAAATTTTGTGTGTATCTACTTTTCTCCAGTGTTCATAACTTTCCTCTGATTCTTTAAAAAGTCATAACCCCCCAAAGACTATGTGTTCCTAGTGTGTGGGTGTGGTATTGTCCTCCTTTGAGTAAAATTAAGTGTGAATATTACATATCAGGCCCTCTACAGACATGATTTATCAGGCTTCCAAAGGTCCCGCAAAGTGAGCACTCCATAGTATTTCCATAGTGGAGAAGAGGAGATGCAAGCTTGGGAGGGGGGTGGTTCATCATCCAGGGTATCAGAGCTGGTCAGGGAGGGAGCCATGGCCATCGCCGGCTCAGACCCCAGAAGTCACACTGCAGGCTGCACAGTTACCCCGGCTCCCACCCCCTCCAGGGGGACGGGAAGGGGCTCAGCTTCCACCTGTGAGGTAGGGTGAGATTCATCTCTTCCATGTCCTCCAGCTCTTGGGAGAAGGCAGGGGGGCACAAGGTTGGGGCAGACATGGCCTGGACCCTTGTACAAAGAGTACTTGGGGCTGCCATCGGTACCTCAGCTCCCTTTATCTATTCTTTTCTCTCCTTCATTCCTTTTTTTTCTTCCTCCCTTCTCTACCACCACATTCCTTATCCATCCTGTTTCCCCTGTCTTGGCATTGGGTTCATCAGCAGCACTGACAGGCTTTATTGAGTCCCCAGGTGGCCTATCTTTGGATCTGGAGAGACCCCGTGGCCTCAGACTTTGGAGCTTCCCAGAGCTACAGGTCCTTCTGCCCAGGGGTCCTCTCACCTTCCAGCTCTCCTGCCAGGTTCTCTTTTCCACTCTGCGTCCTCCAGGCAGCACAGCCTTTCAGGAACCCCTCTGAGAAGCTCCCTCGGTCCCCTCTGTGTCTTTCCAGTGACCAGGTTCTTCGAATCCTGGCTAAAAATGAGAAGCAGCTTTCACTTCTCAGGGATCTGGAGGGCCTGAAGCCACAGAAGGTGAGGAATCCGCGGGTCTTGGGGCCAAGTCCTCTTCTCCCTCACAGCGGCCTGTACCCTTGGTTCCCTGTCCCATTCCCTCCACCCCAAACCTGGCCCTCTGGGTGTGCCTGCCGGAGATGACAGCGCTGGGGGGAGAATCAAGTGTGGCTCCTCTTCAGGAGAGGCTGGGAACACTGGCCCAGAAGGTGGGACAGCCCTGCTTGGCTTTCCCCTCTGCCCTGTAAGGGAGGGCTGCTCTGAAAACGACTGGAAGGTCCTAAAGCCACACGAGAGGTGCATGAGTCTCTGGGTGGGATAACATGCCGCACGCACGGGACACATCTGCTTCCCGCCTGAAATGGCTTAGCTTGGCAAACCTGTTTTATTTGGGCTCGTCCCTCAGCCTGAGCCCTGGTTTCTGAGAATGTGTGTCCTCCGCAAGTATTCCACTAGGCAAGACGTTTTCTTCAATACATAAGGGTTTGGTCTGAGGGCTGTTGAAACAACCAGATATTTCTGGATGTGCCCCAAAGCCCACCATCCTATTTGTGTGAGTGCCCCTATCAACCAGGACTCAGCACACTTCGCAATAATTCTCTCCCTTTTACAAACTGCAAATCGGACAGCACGGGGCTCCGGGTCGGGCCTCTCCTACCCCTTTGGAGCTCGGGGGCAGTGATGTCTCCCTCTTCTCCCCAGTGTTCTTGACCATGTGAATGTCCCAGATGATAAGCCATCTTACCTTTAGAAAACTATTGTGGGCTCTTTGGATCTGGGTGAAGTTACAGGGAGTGAGTGAGGCTGGGAGACAGAGGTGCTTACTTAGCATCAGGGAAGGAAACTCCATGACCTGGGGGTTTTGTTTGTCTCTGTCTTTCTGCTCTGCCTTAGGGGTTTCATTTTGGAACCAGGGCCCTTTCAACCATGTAAGAGAAGATTATCGGTTCTCTGGGTGCCTGCAGGATGTGTGATACACGTGCCTATTGTTTTTCCTCCTTTGTGACCAAGGTGGACTTCTGGCGTGGCCCAGCCAGGCCCAGCCTCCCTGTGGACATGAGGGTTCCCTTCTCTGAGTTGAAAGACGTCAAAGCTTACCTGGAGTCTCACGGCCTTGCTTACAACATCATGATAAAGGACATCCAGGTGAGGTCCTGCCCCAACACTGAGGCTGAGGGACTCAACGTTCACCTCCCTTGCAGGTTTGGGCCCAACCTGGAGAAAAAACACCCAAGGCTAAAATGGATGTTTTCTTTCTGGAGTTCCATCTGCATTTTTGTGAACCTTCCAGGAAAGGAATGAAACCTCACACTAGTCAAAGAAAATTTAAATCTAAAAAAGATCTTTCTAAAAAATTTAAATGTAAGAAAAATCTAAGAAAGAGTTCATAATTCACAGTGTGGTAATGTCAGCGTAGCTTGTGGAGCCCTCTTCAACGAAAAAAAATTTTTTTTTAACTTTTATACAGTTTTAAAGGTTGCTTTCCACTTATAGTAACTACAAAACTTATTGGCTGTATGCCTTGTACACTACGTCGCAGGGCCTATCTTACACTCGCACTCACACTGCTCCCCACTCCTCTGCCTCTGTCTTGTTCCCTTGCAGTCCACTAGCTAACCACCAGTTTGTTCTCTAGATCTGTGAATCTGCTTCTCCTTTGTTATATTCACTAGTTTGTTGTGTTTTTAAGAGTTCTCTTATGGAGGCATCTGTAGTGCATGGCAAAGGAGAAGACAGGGAGAAGGGAGGCAGGAGGGAGTCGCTCAGGTCTCTCCTAGGTGCTGAGGGCGGGGAGGGCTCCTCTGGATGGCTCCCTCTGCTTTTCTGACTGCGCCTTCCTGTCCTGGTGTGTCTCACCCATTCGATAGCGGGGAATTCCTTCACTCCAGAGAAGCAGGAAGAGCTGAGCCAAGACGCTCCTGTGAACCCTGCTGTGGTTCCCTTCCTGCCACCTCCAACGCCGGCTCTCAGTACCGGGCGTCTCTCCCGGGCAGGACTCTCCCAGAAGAACAGTTCTGGGAGAAAGTGACTACAGACCTGCCCTTGGTGAGGGTGAAGGGAGACTTCATTCCAGGCACCCCCATTCTCTCCCCACCCTCACTCGTTGCTGCATCTTAACGGCATCTTTGCTGAACATCATGAAATTCTGTTTTAATTGATCTGTCTTCCAGAATACCCGCAAGGAGCCTCTTTCCTAAAATGATTCTTGTGGGGCATCACTGGATTGGACCTCTCTGGCTGCACCCCTCTGCAGATGCTGTTGTGAACCTGCAGATTTGTATGCACACAGGTTCCTGCCCAGCCATGTTGTGCTGCCGCTAGTCTCCTCTACGGGCTGTGAGTGTGGGAACACACAGTCCCCGGAGTGCACACACTCACCGCCTGCCAGGGGATAAACGCATTAGGTGCATTCCTTTTCATGCAAGCACAGGGGTGGGGCACTCTGGTCCATTCAAAGACCTTTCCTCCTCCTCAGGCACATCTGTTTCCTGCTCAACATATGGGAGTAGGCTCTTTGCCCAATTAAATCCCTGACAAACATAAATGGGGAAACTCCCGTAGACAAGAGAGGCTACCACATCAAAAAATTCAGTGCTCAATTCTTATTTTCCGCCCGTGCCTGCATTTCAAAGTTTGCATTTCCCTGCGTCTGCCCTGCCCTGGAGACTCTGCATTATTTGGCAAACAGATATGAAGAGGTCTCTAAAATTTTTCTGTTGATTTCTGTGTATCAGGAGTGGCCCCAGAGGCACCTGGGAGTCTCCCTGCATCACTGGCTCCTCCGGGGCTGTCCTCTCCTGTCACCCCCAGTCCTGGATTCCCTTTAAGGATAGGGAAAGAGGAGCTTTTCACTGCCTCTTGGTAGAATGCCCTGGACTCTGGGTGCTAACCCAGTCAGGCAGGATTTTCAGCAGCAACTTGCTCTGTCTGCAATGCATCAAGTACTGATTGTGGTACTTGAGATCACATTTTGGCTTCCAGGAAGCTGGGGCTGGGGGGAGGCTGCTGTTTTGAGTTGATTTGTGGTGATGATGGGGGAAGGTGTCCATGAGGAGGGAAACTCAGAGGCGTTAACAGGAGGGAAGGGCTTTGCACCACTCAGGTTGCTGGCCTCCAGTCTCATGGTTTAGTTATTGACACACAGGCCTGATTGCTTTCTGTCTGCTGGATCTTCTCACCCCAGTGTTTGGCATAGTGTCTCCTGCACGGGACCCTCAGTAACTGTGTGCTGAACAAATTGCTCTATTGGCAGGTTCAGGAAAAACGTTCCCAGAGAGACCTGATTAATACATTGGTCTTTGTCTCAAGAGTCCCCTTCCCAAGGTATAGAATCATTTGCCTTATCTATCTTTATACTCCAGCATCTACCATAGGGCCTGCCATTTAGGTAGGACTTAGAAAATGGCTTCCCTGGTAGCTCAGCTGAAAAGAATCCACCTGCAATGCAGGAGACCCCGGTTCGATTCCTGGGTCGGGAAGATCCCTTGGAGAAGGGACAGGCTACCCACTCCAGTATTCTTGGGCTTCCCAGATGGCTCAGACAGTAAAGAATCCACCTGCAATGTGGCAGACCTGGGTTCCATCCCTGGGTTGGGAAGATCCCCTGGAGGAGTGCATGATAACCCACTCCAGTATTCTTGCCTGGAGAATCCCATAGATAGAGGAGCCTGGTGGGCTACAGTCCATGGGGTTGCAAAGAGTCAGACATGACTGAGTGACCAACCACAGCACAGCGCTAGTAAATGTTACTTCACTTAATGGTTGTGAGAAGGAAAGGAAAGAGGGTATGTTTGCTGGTTAGTACCAGGCTGAGACAAAGTGTGAAAAACCTTGATCCCAGCTTTCACCTTGGCCGGAGATGCTGGAGATTTTTGAGGATGGGAAGTGCCCCCTACTCCCTCCTGTCTTGTGATCAGAAAGATGCTTGAGATAGACTAGGTGGACTCATTCATTCCACCCACAGATACAGAGATGCCAACTGTGTGCTGAGTATTAAGCAAGGTACTGGAAAAACAAAGATAAAGAAATCCAGTCCCTGTATCCAGGGGAGCTGGAGTGCTGTGGGGGTGGGGAAGCGGAGGGGAGTAAATCAGTGATTACAATGGAGTGGATGATGCGCTGATGGAGTGGAGCAGGTTGCTATGGGAGCGAGTACAAGAGGCACTGCATGGTCGCTCTGAGGCTCTGAGAAGGCGGCAATTACGGTGTGGCTGAAGAGCAGGAGAAGGGAGGGCCGGGGAGGGGAAGGGGCCCATGATTGGCAATGAGGCCAGACCAGAGCACAAAGGGCACCCTCCACCAGGTGAAAAGGTCGAGAGAAAATCCCGAAAACCGTGGGGGAGCCTTCGGAGGGCTCTGATATGATCAGATTTGCATTTAAGAAAAATCCTTCTGACAGTGACAATGTTGACAGTGTTGAGTTGGGGACAGGAGCAGGGAGAGACTGACAGGCAGGAGGGTGGTGAGGAAATTGCAGTGGGCCAGGAAAGAAATTATCTGATTCTGAGTGAGCTCTATTTGCATTTAATTTTTCTTCACCTCCTCATTCTTTTTAGCCCTTTGGTTATTTTTCTCTTTTTTTTTTTTCCCTGGGATGAGTCACCATGGAAAGGCTTCACTTGAGCAATCAGCTCTGTGGATTTTAATGGCTTTTTTTCTGATTACAAAATTAATAAATATTCATGGTAGATAATTCGGAAAATAGGGGAAAGCACAAAGGAGAAAACAAAAATCACCCATGCTCCGAGCACGCTCTAGAGTAAAATACAATTTAGTGTAAATACTGCTTGGCCAATTTTCCCCTCTCTCCTGGATCATTCCCATTAGCATACAAATATAGAGTTATTTCTCTCATCTTAAAAAGGTCCTCTCTTGATCCCTTCCCCCAACCTCCAGCTATCACCCCACTTCTCTTATTCCAAGAGCAGAACTCTGGGAAATGTTGACTCTACATGCCATCTTCATCCCTCTTCTTGGGTAAACTGTCCACCCCTAGCTTCACCCCAATTGTCACACACAGCTCCCAGGTTCCATCAGCAGTCAGCTCTGAGTGTGCATCATTCTTCCAGCTTTTAGCCTGACCCATCACTCTCTCCTCTCTGGAGTTCCAGGACACTGCATTCTCCTGGGTCGTCCCATCTTACTGGCTGCTCCTCTGCCCGTTGTTCTCCTGTTTCCCAGCTCTGTCCTTCAATCTCTTCTCTGTCCCCTCATCCAGGATGATGGAATTGAATACCTTCCACCTCCTGAGCACTCCCTGTTGGTAGCTCCAGCCAGCCTCTCATATCCGATCTGAACTCCAGGCTCACATCTCTGACCATCTACTTGGCATTTCTACCTGGGTGTCTAATTGGCATCTCAGACTTCACAGGTACAAACCCAGCTCTCCTGGCCTGCTCCTCCACAGCCTCCCCCAGTGCAGCAAATGGCAATGCCGTCCTCTCGTCCCTCAGACAAGAAACCTGGAGTCATCCTTGACTCTTTTTCTCACATCCCACAGACATTTCTTCAGTTCAGTTCAGTCGCTCAGTCGTGTCCGACTCTTTGCGACCCCATGGACTGCAGCACACCAGGCCTCCCTGTCCATCACCAACTCCCGGAGTTTACTCAAACTCATGTCCATTGAGTCGGTGATGCCATCCAACCATCTCATCCTCTGTTGTCCCCTTCTCCTCCTGCCCCCAATCCCTCCCAACATCAGGGTCTTGTCAAATGAGTCAGCTCTTCACATCAGGTGGCCAAACTTTTGGAGTTTTAGCTTCAACATCAGTCCTTCCAATGAACATTCAGGACTGATCTCCTTTAGGATGGACTGGTTGGATCTCCTTGCAGTCCAAGGGACTCTCAAGAGTCTTCTCCAATACCACAGTTCAAAAGCATCAATTCTTCTGCGCTCAGCTTTCTTTATAGTCCAACTCTCACATCCATACATGACTACTGGAGAAACCATAGCCTTGACTAGACGGATCTCTATTGGCAAGGTAATGTCTCTGCTTTTTAATATGCTGTCTAGGTTGGTCATATAACTTTCCTTCCAAGGAGTAAGCGTCTTTTAATTTCATGGCTGCAGTTAACCATCTGCAGTGATTTTGGAGCCCCCCAAAATGAAGTCTGCCACTGTTTCCACTGTTTCTCCATCTATTTGCCATGAAGTGATGAGACCAGATGCCATGATCTTTGTTTTCTGAATGTTGAGCTTTAAGCCAACTTTTTCACTCTGCTCTTTCACTTTCATCAAGAGGCTCTTAAGTTCTTCTTCACTTTCTGCCATAAGGGTGGTGTCATCTGCATATCTGAGATTTTTGGTATTTCTCCCAGCAATCTTGATTCCAGCTTGTGTTTCATCCAGCCCAGCGTTTCTCATGATGTACTCTGCATATAAGTTAAATAAGCAGGGTGACAATATACATCCTTGACATACTCCTTTTCCTATTTGGAGCCAGTCTGTTTTTCCATGTCCCGTTCTAACTGTTGCTTCCTGACCTGCATACAGATTTCTCAAGAGGCAGGTCAGGTGGTCTGTCCCACAGACAGTCCATTAGCAAATCCTATCAGTTCTCCCTTCTGATAGTGAGATGTAGAGAGATGTATCTTGCAGATCCTATGCTAGCACCATGGGTCAACACCCCATCAGCCCTCACCTGGAATATTCTAGTAGTTTCCTAACTGTTCTCCATGATTCCACCCTTGCCTCCTTATTGCCTAGTCTCAACACAGCAGTCAGAGGTGTTCTTTAAAAGTATGCAAGTCCTGTTATATCAGTCCTCTGCTTAAAACCCTCCGTGTCTCCCCACCTCATTCACAGTAAAAGCCAAAGTACTTAAAACTGCAATAAGGTTCTACATGATCCATGTGCTGCCCTGCACTGCTCACTCTACTTCAGGCACCAGCACCTTCTTGACATTCCTCCAGCTTGCCTGAGCTATCCTTGCTTCAATGCCTTTGGCTAGGATCATACCTCAGGGCCTTTGCACTTGCTGGCCCTATATTGCTGCAATGCTGATTCTGCAAATATCAGCATGTGGCTCACTCCCTCACTGCTTTCAAAACTTGACTTACATGTCAACTTTTCACCTTATGTTAAGTTGTACCTTTCTCCCACATTCCCCCAGTTCCCTCCCTCACTATTCTTCTTGGCACCTGTGGCCTTCTAATATCCTATATGGTTCACTTCTTTGTCTTGTTTATCGTCTGTCTCCCCTACCAGATTGTAGGGCTCCCTGAGGGCAGGCAGTTTTGTTTTGTTGACTGCTGTGTCTTTAGTGCCCAGCATGTGCATCACAGACGTTCCTCTGCTGAATGTGTGTGCATGCTAAGTCACTTCAGTCATGTCTGACTCATGGTGACCTCATGGACTGTAGCCCGCCTCTGTCCATGGGATTCTCCAGGCAAGAGTAGTGGAGTGGGTTGCCGTGCCCTCCTCCAGGCGATCTTCTCAACCCGGGGATCAAACCCAAGTCTCTTATATCTCCTGCGCTGGCAGCTGGATTCTCTACCACTAGTACCACCTGGGGAGCCCAGTCTGCTGAATAGAAGAGATTAAAATGTGGGAATTGTATTGGCTGGGGTCAGGGTGGGTGGCAGCTCTAAAGAGGAGAGAAGGCCAGGAATAGGTGAAGAAAGGAAGGAATCATGGGCAAGCCCCTGAGGGAGAGGCCCCCCCTGTCTGGGGGGTGAGGGTTGAGGGGGTGGGGAGACAGGGACAGAAGGGCCAGCCCCTCTGTTGGTCCTGCGGAGGGGAGGGGCAGGGACTGTCTGACTCGCCCAAGTGACCACTAATGGGAGCAAACTGCTGTCCAAGTCCTGCAGATACCAGGTTTCTGAGGAACCCAGGTTTCCTGGTCGTGCCCTGTAATGACTATTCCACCACAGAGTCCTGGAGTCACCTTGAGTGTTACTGTTGCCCCATTGTTGTCCCTCGTCATCATAGCTGGCATTTACTGCATGCTAGGCAATGTTCTAAGCAGTTTACATGTATTCACCCTTCTAATCCTCACAAGAACACTTCAAGTATGTGTGAAAGTACATGACAACATGACCTCCATTTTATGAAAGCTCAGAAAAATTCGTAATTTGGAGACCAAGGCACAGAGAACTTAGTCATTTGCCTAAGTCAGTGACAACAAAGGATTTAACCTGAGATAGCCTGACTCCAGGCCCTGGACTCTTTACTCCTATGCCATCTGCCTCCTCAGTGGTGTCACTGTTGTTCACATGGTGTTTTAACTTTGCCTTTAGGACAGTGAAGCCCCAGTTCAATCTTGGCTTCCGAAGGGTTCATTCTAACAACCCCAGATCTGTACCCTCCCAGCCCCACATTCCAGCATAGGCATGGACTGTGGTTGCCACCAGCCATGCAGCTACCTCTACAGATGTTAGGCCTGCAGAAGAGGTCAGGGGTGGGTGAGGAGCAGTGACTGCTGTCCTCACAGAGCCGTGTTAGAGGCGTCTCCTGTCCCCCACCCACCACTTCCGGGAGCTGCTTCCATTTCACGTCTATGGTTGGAGAGAGCTGTGAATGCAGATTCCTTTCAGGTGTCATCCTCACCTTTGGGGCCCTCAGTCTGCTCCCCGCCCCCCCCCCCCCCCCCCAATCTTGGAGGTGCAGTTCTTAATGTCCCCATCCTTCCTTACTCCTGTCATAAATTAATTTACACCAAGGTATTACTTTTTCTGTCAGGTTATGGCTTCCAGGGAGGCAAATGGCTTACTTCTGAGTCTTTTTTCTCCAAGAAGCCTGATAGGGCTGTGGTGAGACAAGACTGCATTCTTAGATCTCCCCTCCCCTTCCTTCCCTTCCCTCCCCTCAGCCCTGTGAAGGGAGCAAACATCTGTGTATTTCTCAGGCCAGGACAGATTCATGTTCCTGGAATCCAGGGCCCAGCTGTGAGGGCTGAGCATTTCCAATTTGTAAGCGGGTGTCACATCCATTCACAAGGCTGTGAGGGTGTTTGGAAAGTTATTTGCAGTTGGGTGCCGAGTTCCCATTTGCCTCCAAGCTGCTGTGTAGAACAAAGGACAACCTTGTGGGAACTCTCTTCCTGTGGGTGCCCCTGGGCTGTGTAGAAAGAACTGGGTCCTCCAGTCCTGTCTTCTCTCTCCTCCATCTTCACCCACCACCTCCACCCCTAGGAAGTTAGTCTTTTAACTTCATGGCGGTGGGACCAGCAGGGGACAGAACCAGCCTTGACTCCGGGTACGTCGGCCCGACCTGCTCTTTCTGCAGCTGCTCACTGCAGCTGGTCCTGCCTGGCCTATGGTGACAGGCACACATCGGTCATGGGGGCTGCTGAGATTTCTGTCGATTTTCTGGGAAGAAGACAAATTTCCTTTGTTAGGACTTCCCAGGATGGTGCTTGTGCCAGTGAGGATTGGGGCTCCTCCAGCCGTCTCTCTCTAAACCAGCAATCCCTGCTTTGCCCAAGTGGGAATGTCCCCAGCCCAGCCAGTTTAGCTAGAAAACATCACAACTATAAATGCTAGATGTGTAGTTGGTGCTCAAAAAGAAATGAGCCCCCAAGCTTTGATTTCCACTCCCATTTTAAAATTTGTGAATTTGAGGAATGTGAGTAAGCCAACAGGGGGAGTGGGGTGAGAGTGTCACCCAATAATGACCTCGGCCTCAGCAGGTGGGGATGGAGAGGGGCTGTCCTCTAGCCCTCGGACTGGAGACTCCATGGATGGCTGCTCCTTCATTTTTAGACATTGGGGCATTTTTGCCTTTATTTTAGTATTTATTCATTTAGAAGATTTTACTTACTGAAGTAATATGAGCACGTTGCCAAAAATGTAAAAATAGAGAAAAGGAAAAATTGCTTAAAATCATAAGCTTTCTATCCTAACAATCATGTTAGCATTTGGGTAAATTTTTTCTGGCATTTTACTGTCTTGTTTTCCTATGCTTGGGGTATTGCCTTTTCATTATTTTAAAGCACTTTTAAATTATAAGAATAGTATGATGGACTTCTCACCTGTTGTTAATATTTTATACATGTGCTTTCTCTTTCTCCCTCTCTGTACAAACACACACACACACACACACACAGAGATGTGTGTGTGTGTATGTGTGTGATTCTTATTTGCCTTTAATTTTGCTAGCCAGATGGCCTTAAGGGACATAGTGCTAGAAACTAGGATATCTGGATTTTTATCTCATCTCTGTCCCTTGTTAGCTTTGCTGTTAAGTCTGTTTATCTCTCTAGTTTGCTTTATCTCTAAAACATGAATAGTTAATTCTTGCCCTGTCATCAGGTCATAAGATCAACTGAGATGATGAGTATTAAGATGCTTAGTAAACTAAAAGGCCCTGGCCTGAAGCAAGGCATTGTTAGGATTTACTTGTGACCCAGAGGTGCACGGATTTCCCCAGTGGCTCAGTGGTGAAGAATCTGCCTGCCATTGCAGGAGACACAGGTTCAATCCCTGGGTGGAGAAGTTGCCCTGGAGAAGAAAATGGCAACCCATTTCACTGTTCTTGCCTGGGAAATCCTGTGGACAAAGGAGCCTGGTGAGCTACAGTCCATGGGGTGGCAAAGAGTTGGACACGACTGAGTGACTAAACAACAACCTCAGAGGGGCAAACCAGGGTGACTTTGGGTTGAGGGCCTTTGCTTTCCCTTTTGTGGCAAAGGGGCCCAGACCCCTCCCATACTGTAGTCATTGCTGAGTCCTGGGGTGTCTTCGTCCCTGGGTGACAATGTAAGGGTATGAGTTTAGGATGAAGGGCACCTGCCCGTTTCACTGACTCCAAAAGTGGGGAAAATGCACCAGGATGATGTGGGAGGTCAATTCAACTCAGGCACTGTACTGCCCTCTTTGAGGGAAGTACCACAGAAGGACTGAGTGCCAGCTCCCAACTGCCACTCAAGTAAGGAGGCTGCTTTGGCTCATCTGCACTTGTGTTTAAGAAGCAGTTAAAACGGTGAGTGAAAGACTGTTGGCACGTTAGGTAAAATGATTTGGACAGGCTTTTCAAATGGCTTGGACGTCAGCTGTCAGGGCTACTTCCTGGAGTAGAGTGCATGATGTAGGTCAGGTGGGCCCTCTGCTCTCCCAGGGGTCAGCGTACATAGTTCAGTTTGGGCTTTCGCTCAACAGAGCGTTCACAGAGGGCAAAATTAATGTTGGCAGCAGCCCATGAGCATCTTTTCCAAAGCACTTTGGTATCTGTTATCACATTTTATCATATTGAAATGGGCAAGGCAAGTCCCGATTTTCAAGCTGAGGAAACCGAGGTTAAGGTTCCACAGCAAGTTAGTGGCAGTGGCAGACTTAGGACCACATTCTCCAGACTCCTTGTCCTGTGCTCGTTTGGGAAAAGGCAGGATGAATGCCAGCTTGCCAAGCAGAAGAATCACCCGCAACCTGGCATCTCCTGTTGCACAGCTCACACTCATGGTGGCTCATTCTGCTATGTTGACGCTGCCTTTGTGCAGCCAGATGAGGCAGGGCCCAGAAGTGACTTGCCTGGCCCAGCCTCCCCTTCCCTTCTAGCATGTGCTTCTGCCTCCCAGGTGCTGCTGGACGAGGAGAGAGAAGCCATGGCGAAATCCCGCCGGTTGGAGCGAAGCACCAGTAGCTTCAGTTACTCCTCTTACCACACCCTGGAGGAGGTGGGTCTGCCCCGTCAGGCTCTAGACTCTGCTGTCCTCTTGGACCCTCGGGTTGTCCAGACTCAGGCCTCTGGGGCTATAGGAGACTGTGAGCTGATGCCTGGAGAGTGTAGAGCAGACACTGGGAGAAAGTTATTGATATCTGAATAAATAATCCTGCCTTCAAGATGCTTAGAATCTAAAAGGGGCAGGATGACGAAAAACAACACTGCAAGGACTATGAGATCTGTAAGTGGATTGAAGGGGCCAATAAAATGGAAGTAAGAGAAACTTCCAGCCAGAGACAGCCTTGCAGGCTAACCCTGGGGGACTGAGTAGGCTCAGCACGTGATGCTCTTCCAGGCAAAGGCATAGCACTGCATGGAGGTGAAGTCTGGGAATCCGGGCTGACCACAGCTCCTGCCTTAGACCTGGAGGTGGTCTTTGATTTTCGCAGTTCTTTTAGGTCCTCAAGGGAGGTGGGAAAGCATTAAAGAGGGTGGTAGGATCAGGGAAGGAGAATATTCAGAGAGACCCTGGGGTTTGCTCCCTCCCGGCTTAACTGCCCATCTGAGAAACTTCATTCCTTTCAGATCTATACCTGGATTGACAACTTTGTAACTGAGCATTCAGATATTGTCTCAAAACTTCAGATTGGCCACAGCTTTGAAAATCGGTCCATCCTTGTTCTGAAGGTAAAAGCTGGCAGTGTTGACCACTAGACTGTACAGTGAGTGCCTCTGGCATAGGACTGAGCTCATGTGGGGTTGTGACTGGGTGGGAGTCAGCCAGTCTGTTTAGGGAGAGAGATGTGCACGCTCCTGTCCTGAGGTGATGCACAAGCTTTGGGATGGTAGTGTTCAGGGACCCACCCCTTGTAGGTGTGGACAGTTGGCAGTGCAGTGACCCGGGCATGTCCTGGGTCAGGAATCTGGGCGGAGGTTTGTTAAGGAGATGGAACTGCAGAATGGCAGTCATCACCTTGAACTTGGGATGTGAGTGTGAGTGAATCAGCATTCTTCCTGTTAACTCAGCTGCTTCATCTGGTCAATGGGAAGAGAGGTCCACAGAGGCCTCATTTACAAATGACTGAGGCCCTCTGGCTTAGGCAGCCCCACGGATAGGCCTGAGTCTATGAGGAGACCTTCTAGCCCTTCACAGAGCCCACTGGAAACACGGTTTCAGTAAACTTGGCGGCAGCAGTGCCCTTGGCCATGAAGGCAGCAGGATAGGTGGAAGTGTGAAGCATACCGGAAAACAATTCCTCGTATGTGCCCTGAAGGGCACTCGGGAGCGTGGACCACGCAGGTTATTTGACACACAGCTGTCAGAGAAGACAGACACTGCTGTCCTCAGAAGTGCCCTGGGGGACACTTCTGAAAGGTCATTTGGTCTTGGCTAACACGGGACTTGACTTCACCTGTACCTGCTATGATTTCTCATAAGGGCTGGCTGTGTTCTCTCTTTAATGTTGTCTAAGCTCTCGCTACTCAGGGTAGCCCCTGGACCCGCAGGAGCAGAGTTTCTGAGTTTGTTAGAAATTACCGTCCTCACCTCTCAGATCTACTACCTCAGAATCTGCATTTTAGTAACATCCCTGGAGGATTCACATACCCTTGAAAGTTTGAGAAGCACTAGTCTAAAACACTTGCAGACCTGGGCAATTCTGTGTTTCTGACTAGATCAATTTGCCCCGCAAGAGCATCACTATGTTGCCAAGGTCCCCACATGTGTGCACTTTCCATGGGCTCCTACACATGTACCTGCTCATATGACCCCCCTCTCAGGAACAGTGAGCCACCCCAGGCACTGAAGATAAATCTGGGGCCTCCTTCCAGGCAGTCTAGGGACAGCCCTGTAGCTGTTGTGGTTCAAACTTGTGTGGGGCCTGGTGCTTTTCCCCAGTTCAGCACTGGAGGTTCTCGGCGCCCGGCCATCTGGATTGATTCTGGAATCCATTCCCGGGAGTGGATCACCCATGCCACCGGCATCTGGATTGCCAGGAAGGTCAGCATGGACCGTGGGAGCTGGGATGGGGTGGAGGGTTGGAGTGGCTCAACTATTTAAGGGCGCCTCCAGTTGAAAACTTACTTGGTTCATCTGACTTGGGGTGCTTTCTGCACACCTCTCCTGTGGAATAGCTGCCGTGTGTTCTGGCCACTTGCAGCCCAGAGCCCCCACCTTCTAGTTGTTGAAAATCCAAGCCTGCGGTTCTTCACAAGGATGAACCTGATGACTTGATGCCATCCCTGCCTGTAGCCGGTGGCTGTACCGCTCTCCTGCTCTCCTCTGGAGGAGAGCCCACCAGGGCCCCCGTCCCTCAGTCTATACCCACTCGGCCCTTTCTTGCAGATTGTCAGTGAATACGGCAAAGACCGCGTCGTAACAGATGTACTGAACACCATGGACATCTTCCTGGAGATCGTCTCTAATCCCGATGGGTTTGCTTATACTCACAGCATGGTGAGAGCACCTGAGAGGGAGGGGCTTAGGGATCAGGGGTCAGCTCTGGGGGGGATGGGGGAAAGAAAGGTCACGGTGGCTTTGGGATGCTCTGCTGAGGTTCCCTGGGGACAGACCCTTTGGGGGCTCCTTGCAGCGTCTCAGTGAGGCAGGCGGGCTGCTCAGGTGCTGTGGCTGCAACTGTTGCCCTCCTACTGCCTGGGGAAGTCCACTGTTATTTGGCTGTGCTCAAGCTTCTCGCCATACCCCAGCTTTAACCACAAAGCATTTGATCTGCAGCCGTGGCTCAGTATGCCAGCCCCATCCTGCCCTAGAGATTCCTTCCTTTCGTCCCTCCCTGTCCCACCAGACCCGCTTCCTAGACGAGGATGTCAGAGGCTCCCACCCAGAAAGGGCTCAATGAATGAGTCACGTGCCCTGCACTTTTTCAGAACCGCTTGTGGCGGAAGAACAAGTCCAGCAGACCGGGAATCTTCTGCATTGGTGTGGATCTTAACAGGAACTGGAAGTCAGGCTTTGGAGGTACCTCAGTCTGCTGCACCCCGGCGGCAGGGCTGGAGAGAACTTGGTCCTTGGCACGTCTCCCACACAGTCAGATTATGTTGACGCATAAATGGGGAGGCAGAGCACTTAGCTAGTGCGAGTGAGTCATGGCCAGGGACAGGCGGGCACATGCCTAGGATTGGCTGTGATATATGGGGAGAGGTTGCATATGTCTGTTAAATGTATACATATGTTAAGCCTTCATGGGAAACAGCTCCTTGAATGGGGACTAACTGCAAGGATCAGATCCTAAATAAGGCAGAGAAAGGCTTAAGGAGGTCCAAAGTAGTCTTGCTTGTTGTTCAAAACCCAGGATTTATGGTGCCCCCTGAATATCTCTAGCCCTTCCTTGAAGGGAGTATGCCACAAGAAAATGTCTCAAAACTCATTCCCTGAGAACTATGACCTGAATTTTGCCCTCTGGGGAGGCCGGGACCAAGGTTTAAATATAGAATAAGCTAGTTTCTTATCATCAACACTGACTTAAGCCTGGCTTTTATTTTCGGTCCAATTACTTTGTGACCCTGGGCTGTTGTGTATCCACAGGGCCCTGTGATCCTAGGGAGGAGTGGGCAGCTTCCTCCTGAGTTCCCTTGGTGTTCTCATTATCTCCCTTACCATGCCAGGGGCATAAGGACCACATGGGGAAACTGAAACAGAGACCAGTATGAGAACCCTGGGAATGTAGCAGCTTGATGGGTGGGATGCTGGGTCTAACCAGGACAGTCTCCAAAGCGGAGGGTTGAATAGGTATAGCCCTTGACCTCCAGATGTGGCTGCCACACTATACCAGGAGTCAGAGTTTAGCCCCACAGGAGACAGTGCTATTGAAAAACAGATCTGCAGACCTGTTTGTTGGCTAACCCAACAAGGCAGAACGTTCTAGATCCAGATGCCCATTGTTTTGAAAATCTGGCTTCTTTGAATCCGTTCTGTGAAAATAAGGATAGCTCTGAAGTCTACAGAGCAAAGCCATCAGCCCATAGTGTAGGGGTTGCCTGAGAATCGGGGTTGTGCTTGTAACTGCTTGTGTAAGGAAACACAGCTGTGTAAAATTAGGCATTTCCATCTCCAAATAACCAGACATTTGTCCCAAGAAAGCATCCACATGGGCCCCTTAGAACTGGCTGAAGTGAGTGCCTATCTACCCTGAGACAGACTGGCTAGAAGAAAGACAAATTACCTCTTAAAGAAAATATCTTTTGTGGGTTTCACCGCAGGGGGCAAAAATCAGTATATACACAATGTGGGGAAAAAAAAGTGGAAAAAAAAAAAAAAAGCCCAGAGGGGACAAAAAGCTCCCATAATCCCTCTGCCCAAAGATTACTGCTTTTAATAATTTACCGTGTCCTTCCAGCGAGTTCCCCTTGCTACAAATTACATTTTTGAGAAGGAAAAATAAATAGCTAATGAATCCATTAGCAGGTACTTGTGAAACAGGCAGGCTCCGAGGACTTTGACTGTGAACGTCAGAGAGAGGCAGCAGCTAATTCCCATTTGGTCAGGGGAAGATTAGTTTATTCTGCTTAGCTCAAACCAGAACTAATGGCCTGAAGTGTTTCTCCATATTTGGGCAAAGCCACCTGGTCGTTGGCAGGGGAACCGCTTTCCATGCGTGGGCTGCAAACGCAGACAAAGCTTGCAGCCTCCCCCGCTCTGCTCATCTGTTGCTATTTGTCATTCATCAAGTGTAGCAGGTGCAGAAGCTCCCAGCAGACACAACAAACAGGGCCGCTGTTAGCTGGGCCAGCTCCAGCCCACCAGGCTGCTCCTACCCCTTCGTTCCCTGCAGGCACACCCCCTTCCAACCAGGGTCAGTCCTCACCCCCGGCGAGGTCGGGCAGACCAAGAGGGGATGCGCTTCCAGGTGGCAGAATTGCCTCTGGGCCTGCCTGTGGCCAGAAATAGCGAGTATCTGGTTAGTGACTCAGGCGGGAAGATTTTGTTTACGACTTTATTATTGCCTTAATTTGATTTCTGCATAATAAGTAATCTATAGATCATCCTTCCCACCTATACCACTCACCCCTGCACCCTTGGGGAGCACCTGTTTGCTGCGGTCCTAGAACAGCATCTGAACCGGTCCATGGGCCAGCCCCCCAGGTCTGCAGCCAACTCATTGCCCTGGGGGTCAGGGGGGTGCTCTGGCATCCTCAGGAGGCTTCAGAAGTTGGGCAGTCCCTGGCTTCTGGCCAGGCTTCTGTGCAGTCATTTCAGGGAGGAGAAGTGAGAGTAGGGCCTGGGATGCGCCTTTCATGTGTTCCTAACCCCCAAATCTTGACCAGCCCAGCCTAGCCCTCCACCAACTGGCCACTGGGGAAGAGAGGAAAACAGGAGAGGAAGAAAAGAGATGGGGAGCAAAGAATCTGGTAGGAGATGGGAACAAATGAAATTTGTGAGCAAAATAGAGGCACAGTTGCTCTTTGCCCTCCTTTCAACTTAGGTCCCCATTCAGAAGAATTTTCAAGAATTTTTTTGCATTTGTGCTTCCCAGAGCAGTCTTAGGCAACTATGGTAATCTATTCTCTCTTTTCCCAGGTCCAAGCCCATGCTGCCCTTGGGTTGGCACAGCTTGTGCAGACACTATATCTGAGCACTCAACTGACCCAAGCCTTCCCCATGGAAGTGGAGGGTCGGCAGAGAAGGGTCAGCTCACAGAGGTCACTGCTCATAGGGGAAGCCAGGTTGGAGACCTAGTGGCAACTGCTGAGGCAGGCCTGACTTTCGAATGGAACCACAGTCAGGACTTAACCGAAAAACAAGCTAAGGGAGCACCCTGCAGGGCCACAGAGTTGCTGAGTTGTGTGGCAACACTCTGATGTTTTAGACCAGGGTATGCAGCAGTAACAAGCATCCCTCCAAGTCTCAGTGGCCTAACACAGTAAAAAATTTATTTTTCATGTCCATAAAGTCCACTGTGGGTAGGTGACCCTCCTTGATGGCTGTCTTCCATTGATGACAGAGAGATCCAGGACACTTCTCCATTTAGAGGTTTTTTTGTTTTTGTTTTTGTTTTTTTGCTTTAACCACACAGAAGAGAGTGTCGAGAAGTCATACTTGCTCTTAGCCTCAAACTAGCGGTGAAACATCATTACTGCTCACATTCTCATTGGTCAAAAGTAGCCACATAACCTCAACCAAACTGCAAAGAAGGCTAGGATTAGAGAGGAATACAGAATATTTTGTGAGTCTTTCCCATGGCTGGGAATTTGAACCCTGTGGGTGCCTTTATTCTACTTCCAGGAAATGGTTCTAACAACAACCCCTGCTCAGAGACTTATCATGGGCCCTCCCCTCAGTCAGAGCCAGAAGTGGCTGCCGTCGTGGACTTTATCATGTCCCATGGGAATGTCAAGGCTCTGATCTCCATCCACAGCTACTCTCAGATGCTCATGTACCCCTACGGCCACTCTCTGGAGCCTGTTTCAAACCAGGAGGAGTTGGTGAGATTGGCTGCTTAGGGCTTGGGGGAGGCACCCAGCAGACTCTCAACTGGCCCCCCTGGTAGGGAGCAGGGTGGGGGTGAGGGGCTTGTTCTCACGTTCTCAGTTGTGATCAAGTTCACAACTGGAGATGCTGTGCTTCCTTCCCGCAAGAGCCATCGACACATTCAATTTCCAAGATGCCTAAGTCCCTGGCTCTCAGCAGCTGGTGAGGGTGTGTGTGGTGGGGTGGGGACCCACTGCCTCTCACTCTCTGGATTGAATCTTGCAGTACCATCTTGCCAAGGATGCAGTGCAGGCCCTGTATGAGGTTCATGGGATCGAGTACATTTATGGCAGCATCAGTACCACCCTCTGTGAGTGAGCCGTCCCCTGGCTGCTGCTCCTGCAGGCGCCCCATCCACCTGGGCTCAGGCAGGTGTAGGCTCTGCTGGCTGGCAGGCCTGCTTGGCCACAGGGCTGTGCCACAGACACAGCGGGGCTGGGACAGAGCTGATTTCCACATCTGAATACAAGGGTGAATGGTGGTACCTAGACCCAGCACCCACTTCTCTGCAGCATTAATTAGTGCACAGCCCCTGATGGCTGGCTCACTGTGATGCCCCTTAGGGGTAAATATCCTAAGTCTGGTGACCTCCAGGAGCTTTCATTTTGCTAGAGCAGAGCATGCATTGGGTGAGCAGGGTGTGGCCCAGGTTGAAGCCTAGGCCAGGAAGCTTGGTGTGGTCTGGGATGGGTGGGGGTTTGGCCTCCAAGGCCCACTGTCTTTGCAGGAAGCCTCTGTACCTTGTGACCACACCCTGTTCTTCCTCTTGGGGGGCATTTCTTTGCGACTTCACTTCACTTCTCTGCCCTTTTGTCCCCAGATGTGGCCAGCGGGATCACAGTTGACTGGGCCTACGACAGTGGCATCAAGTACTCCTTCAGCTTCGAGCTCCGGGACACAGGGCGCTACGGCTTCCTGCTGCCCGCCGCGCAGATCATCCCCACGGCCCAGGAGACGTGGATGGCCATTCGGGCCATCATGGCGCACACACTGCATCACCCCTACTGACAGCACTGCTGAGGGGAGAGCCACAGGGCTAGTTTTCTTTTCCGAGGCCTGGGCTCCTCCTGAAACCCAAGTTATGGATCCCTTCCCCATCCCTGCCCTGACTCCTTAGGAAATAAAAACAAATTTGATGAGGCTCGGTGGCTTCTGGTGCTGGCTGCCACCCCTTTGGGCTCAGGAAGGGACAGGGGCCTTGAAAGTGCCTCTTGGCCTCCTAGGTACCCAGGAGGAAGGCGAGACTAGCAGGCATTCCCTTTCTTCCTCTTACAATGGGCTCGGGGCCCAAAACAGATAACACATTCCTTGGAGCTACTAATATCCACATTGTCCCTTTGGCACTTAAATGTTAAGGGGACCCTGGAAGGGGCAGTGTGTGATCTGAAGGAGTGGATCTCCAGGGGTGGTGTTTCTGGCACCCTGAGTGAGAGGTGGGTACAGACATGCAACCTCCTCTTCCTGCCGCATTTCCCATCCTGGGTAGGGAGGAGTTGTTCATTTTGGAGTGACTTGTTCAGAGTCCCCCATTTCGTCACCCAGATAACAAAAGTGAACAAGTCACTGGTTTGTGACCTACTCTTCCTGGGTACCCTCATAGGCTCCCTTGGTCTTGGGAGCAGAGTTGCAGCCAGTCAGAGCCAGTATAGCAAAGCACTGCAGATCCAGAGAGAGAGAGGTCCTCTTTCTCCTCACCATAGTCATCATGGTTGTTGTACACTGAGAAGTTAGTCCAGGCAAGGCCGTTTACTGAGAAAGTACTTTATCTCAAGGAGAGATTCTGAGACACAAATGAGCTGCCTTCTCCCATCCTCAGGCTGCCTTGTACCTTTTGCGTTACCCCATCACTGGGGAGCAGGGATAGTGGGTCTGTTTGCCCTGCCTTCAGGGGCAAGCAGGCACCCCCAAGAACAGGAGGTCAGCTAGAGAGCTGAGTGGGCTTGTGTAAGTCTGAGGCAGAAAGCAAGACCTTCATTTGCAAGGGCCAGACTTTTGCTTTGTTGTTGCTAAAGAACTGTGGGTACCAGAGAATGGATACATGTATGTGTATGTCTGAGTCACTCTGCTATGCAGCTGAAACTTTCACAACTCCAATATAAAATAAAAAGTTAAAAAAGAAAAACCAGAACTGTGGGTACCCACGAATCAGCCCCTGCAGGACACAGAGTGCAGGGTTTTACAGACAGGGAAGAAATGGGGGGATGATGGGAATAAGAGCAAGTTCTACTTCCCATCCAACCTGTAGAAGAAGACAGAAGCTGGACCAGTTAGTGGAAAGAGAGCATCAGTGGTAATCACAGCTCTAGGTATGGGCCATGTCCAATATGGTGCCTGAGCCAAAGATTAACAGTGGCTGAGCAGGGGGTCTGGACAGGTGATTAGAGGCAGCCATATGGCTGGGTACACATCAGTAATGCAGCTGTTGAGAGCTCTGAGCAAAGAAATGAGTTTGGCAGTTGAGAAGGCCTAGGGTAGAGGCAAGAAGTCTGAGCTGACGGGCCATGCAGCCAGTGGCCATGATGGCACGGTGGGCATGCCTGTGTCCAGGGCCAGGTGTACCTCGATCATCTCCAGGAAAAGGGCCAGCGACAGAGGAGGAAAGAATCCTGACTCGGGCTAGAGTTTCCCAAAAGAGACTTGAGTTTTTGTGTTTTTTTTTAAAGCTGGAAGCAGCCTAGAATTTCCAAGCTGAATTTTTCTGCTATTAACAGAAACCCGAGGCTGTTGGCTAAGTTAATATAAGCTATAGATAAATAAAGCAAGTCATACTTTTGCACACTGGAGTCTGTGATTATAACTTTTATGCCCTTTGCACAAATATTTTTATTTCAGCCTTGAGGGGAGGATATTCCTGGTATATAGACTCATTAATAAGCTCAGATAAGGAGAGCGTGATTTGGAGAGGTTTTAAAGGTCATAAAAGGCCACACAGATTGAAAGTTGGAGATTTGAACTTGGGTTTGTCTAACTCCAAACCCACCAAGTCACCATTTGTCTTAGTGTGGCCTGGGGCAGAATCTGTAGGGAGTCATTTAACATAAAGGTGGTTAGGTTCCACCCCAAGACTGAAACAGACTCTCTGGGGTGAGCCCCCAAATCCACCTTTTTACCATTTTGTCCAGAAGGTCTGAGGTTTCTTAAAGGCTGAGGACCTCTGATCCCTGCTCCCCTTACTCCCCTGACTTGAAGGAACATGTTCAAGTCTCCCAGGGACACCTGGGGCTTTGGGCCTCCTACCCTCTACTGCTATTAGGGCCAGAGGTGGCTAAAACACTGGGGAGCCAGTCACCCTTCTCCAGAATATTTCCCAGGGGCTGCCTTGACCCTAGCCTAGTGCAGTGTAGTCTGCAGACCACAAGCATCAGCATCACCTGGGAGCTTGTTGGAACGGTAGATTCTCTGGCCACCCCAGCCCTCCTGAATCAGGATCTCTGAGGAGAGGACCCAGGTGATGCTAAAGCCTAATCGGAGAAGCACTGTCCTAGAGGCAGCAGGATCTGGACTTTGATGGGCTTCCCAGTAACCGTGAAAATAATCAACTCTCTCTGGCACACACTACACACCGGGCATGTTTCCAAGGATTCAACCCATTGCCTCCTCACGGCTCCAAGAGGTAGGACTATTACTGTCTTTCATTTTCCAGAGGAGGAAGCTCAGACTCAGACTGGACATTGGCTTTTAAAAGGCACACAGCTACTGAGTGACAGGCCTGGGACAGGCCTGCAGGTGACCCTAGTGATGCTCAAAGCTCTTCAGGACCAGGGCCAGGAACTCATTCTCACAGCCACGTTGGCAAGATCTCTGTGCAGCCAACAGGCCCTCTGAAGTTGAAGCTGAAACTGCTTTCCAGAGGGGGGTCTTCTTAAAAGGTAACTTTTCCCTTAAAAATCCTTCAGTGACTTGAAACCCGCCCAAGGTACTGCATGGCTGGCCCCGCCAGGCCCTAGGAGGTGGCCAGCCGCGCCTCACCTTTGTTTTAATGCCTCGTTCATCAGCCCCAGCCTCACCAGTTCTCTCCCAGTTCCTTCAGCTCCTTCCCAGCTAGAGGCCTTGCACGTGTTGCTCCTCCTTGTCTGGAATATTGTTTCCTCTTCTTCTTCCTTCATGTGTCCCACTCCTTAAGATTTCCCCTTCAGTACAATTTCCTCACTAGTCCTTCTCAGAGCACCCACTGGAAGTAGATCTATTATTTCCTTTTCTCAAGCCTTATTTATTTCTTTGGGTAAACTCTGGGAGTTGGCGATGGACAGGGAAGCCTGGCGTGCTGCAGTCCATGGGGTTGCAAAGAGTCGGACACGACTGAGTGGCTGAACCGAACTGATTCATTTCTTTGACAGCAGTGATACTAATTGACTTCTTTATCTGTGGTTCTGTCTACTGCTATTTGAGAGCCTATGAGGGGACTGACCATGTCTGGGTTATTCCCTCTGGCTCGGCTCCTGTCAGGCACACAGTAGGTACTCAGTATTGAAGGGGTGTTTCTTCTCTTCAGCCTAGTGTAGGTTTAGCATAGGTGACAGAAACCCATCTTGCTGCTGCTGCTAAGTCACTTCAGTCTTGTCCGACTCTGTGCGACCCCATAGATGGCAGCCCACCAGGCTCCTCTGTCCCTGGGATTCTCCAGGCAAGAATACTGGAGTGGGCTGCCATTTCCTTCTCCAATGCATGCATGCATGCTAAGTTGCCTCAGTCATGTCCAACCCTGTGTGATCCCATGGACAGCAGCCTACCAGGCTCTTCTGTCCACGGAATTCTCTAGACAAGAGTACTGGAGTGGGTTGCCATTTCCTTCTCCAAACCCGTCTTACTGTGGCTTAACCAGATGAAAGTCTTGTTTCTCTTAACAAGTCATCTAAAGTAGGCAGTCCAGCGCTAGTTCAGTGACTCCTTGATGCACTGGGGACCCAGACCCCTGTGGCCTGTTCTGTTTTGCCACTCTGCTATCCTCTTGACCGCTAGTCTGTCGCCATCATATGACTGAATTCCAGACAGGAAGGGTAAGGGGCTGAGCTGACCGTCCATGGACTTAAATGTACGTCTTATTGGCTGGGACAGTCAGGTGGCCATACCCACCTGCAAGAGAGGCTGGAAAGTTGCTTTCTAGCTGGTCACATTGCTGACCCTCTCCGCAAATTTGGAGTTCTGCTGGCAAGGAGGAAGGGGAGTATGGATATTGGAAAGGCAGCCGCAGACTCTGCTGCAGCTTCTCTGAGAGGGCAGAGGATTTTCAGGGGCCTCTAAATCCATTCCTTTGCTCTAGCTCATCAAGTTTCTGACTTAATCATAAAGCCATAGAACTTTCCAGCTTAAGGAGTCCTTTGAAAGTTTCTAATCCAACACTTTGCAGTTATAAAGATTGGAGGCCTTTGGATCATCCGACTTACACAAGGCCCCACATAAACTTAATGGCTGAGAGAAGCCAGGGATCGTCCCCCTGGGACTGAGGGGTCTCTTCTAGCAAGCCCAGGGGTGTGATGGCAGGGTGGGGGGGCAGTTTAGGTTTATCAAGTAAAAGCTTAAGATTTAGACATGCAAGTTTGGGAGCTATTACAGAATAATCTCTTTTTCATAAAACTTGAACTCCCCCCTGCCCCATTTCTTAGGTATATAATACTAAACAAGACTTTTTTCTCCCCTGCATTCTGCTTGTTTTTTTCTCCCAACAGACTTTCCTTTTTTGGTATGTTTTTTCATCCTTTTCACCAGAAAAATTTATGAGCATTTATTTGAAAGAAAAAAAACATTGGAAAAACTGAAGGGAGAAAGAGCGATTATACATATGGAAAGCTATAAAGAACCACAGTGAATGTGCTGTGGTTATTGCTTTCTTAGAAAAACAAACTAGGCAGGCAGTTTGGAATGTGAAAGAGTCCTGTGTGAGGGCAGGGCAGGCAGCAGGGGCCGAGGGTGATGGGCTAATGGCTGGGGTCCTGGGAGTCCAGTGAGGTGCTGTCCACTTCCCCCATCCTCCTCCCTCTCACCTCTGCTTGCCCCCGACAGGGTCAGAGAGAAAATGACTTTACTGAAAGATAAAGTAAAAATTTAAAAAGCTTCCTTAGAAAAATAAAAAGGCCCAGGCAGCCACTTAATACAAACTGAGGGAGAAACCAGTTGACGTGGGACCTGTCAGTGTTTGACAAACTGGCGAGGCCGTGTTCCTCTTGCTGGTGGGGTGTGTGTTCTGAATAACAACTCCAGCCTGTTTGCCTTTGGAGGGTCCATCCTCCAGGATTCGGGGCCATCCTTGGGAATGATGACACGGTTGCAAATCTATTCATTTGGTTTGTCCGTTACTAACCTCTCCCCAGGGTCTGCACTTGGCCTCTTGCTCTGTCCTAACTAGCTTCACCAAGTTCTGTGATTCTCCATCTGCACCAAACCTCCTCACCCATCAGCCCACCTCCCTCAATTCCCCAAAACAGAGTTAAGGCCAGGGATAACATCTCACGAAATTTTACTTGGGAACACAGAAGGGAAATGCAATGTAGAAAATAAAATACATAAATTGGATGCTGGAGATTGCTGCCACTGGAGTTGGTGGTTCAGGGGTGGTTTCCTCTGCCTGTTCCTATTTTGCTAGGGCAGCCCCCCAAGGATAGGAATGCACCCCCAAGTGCTCCCCAGCTCCTCTCCAGGCTCAATCAGAAACATTTTTCCTTGTGTACATGGGACAGCCCTCCTCAGTGTCTCTTCTGTATCTCTGTTCTGAGATTTGGGCTCTGATTTTGACTTTTTTTTTTTTCCTGATTTTTCCTAAAGACCCACTGGAGTGCTTCTTTCTGCAGGTGACTCTTCTTCCAAAGAAAATTTCTGCCTCCATTCTAAGGATGAACACTGCTAGCTATGTTAAAGTGACAGCTCCACAATTTGAAAGCAAACAAATAGTCTCTACTGGGCACTCAGTTATGAAAGCAGAACTCAAGGAGGGCTGCTGATGGACCTCCCCCTTTTCTTCCATGCCCCCACCAAGACCGCCCTCCCTAATACAACCTTAGCAGGACGTGGTCCCTTTCAGCCTACCCTGCCCTGGGAGCACTTACCACTGAGAACTCCAGGGCCTCTCTGTCTCTATTCTGACCTTCCCACAGACCTGGCAAACCTCTCTCCACCCTGCCCAGGGTAAAACTATAAATGTCCTAGAATCATAAAGTGTCACAGCTGTAAGGGACTGTGGAGATCATTTTGACCAACTCCCTCATTTCATAGATGAAGAAACTGAGGTCCAGGGATGTGCAGGGACCTGCCCTAGATCATATGCTGGGTTTGTGGCAATCACTGTACAAGGCGTTGCTGTCCCATTTTTTTTCTCTTCTGAAGTTAGTGTCTGTGTTAGGTGGGTTCTTTTCTAAAACCAAAATTTATTGGACTATAGTTGATTTACAATGTTGTGTTAGTTTCAGGTGCACAGAAAAGTGAATCAGTTCATATATATATATGTATATAAAATCAGCTTATATATATATATATATATATATCACTCTTTTTAGACTCTTTTCCAGTACAGACCATTGCAGAGTATTGGGTAAAGTTCCCTGTGCTATACAGTGGGTTTTTATTAGTTATCTGTTTTATAGCTAGATACATTTTTCCATCACATGTGACAGAAAACCAACCTGAAAAAGCTTGTGGGAAAAAAGTAGAATTTGTTGGTTCATCCCTAAAGCTGGGGTGGGGGCAGGGTGGCTCCGTCCACCTGAGTCACATGACCTCAGAGTTGGGAAGGGTGGACCTTAAGGGAAAATGGAGGTGCTGTTATCAGAAGGAGGAGGATACTGGGTGGGGCAAATAAGAGTGTTGTCCTTTACAGTCCACCACGTGGCTGCCCCATATTCCCATAGACGTTTCTTCCCATGCACACACTGTATGTAGCACGTACAGCCTTAAACACACCTGCCAAAGGGCGACAACTGATGTCTCATTCATTTACTGCATCTAGCTGCTCTGACTGCACCCATTTAACTTCCCTTCCAAGATCTCCCTTGCCAACTGTCCCCCTTGGATCTCTAATGTAGATATGGGGGACTGCGTCTCCTTATGCTGCTTTAGCAACCCATTTTCTAGGTTTTGCTGTGGGGATCTCTAAGTATTGTCTTAGAGCTCCTGTTGATCATGCTTGGGCATTTTCTGGCAACAGGGCTGCCATGGATAGTTGTCCAGCTTGTGCACTGCACAAAGGTATTCTGCTTAGGACAAGGGATGATGTTTGTCCAGAGAGGGAGGGGTGTCTTTCTCCATTTCACATAAAGGCTCTCTTCTGACAATACAGGTACTTTAAAAATACCTGTATGCTTACCTTAGTAAGTGCATCAGTTAGAATGCTTTTTACATTTATGTAAAGTAATTGTAGCAATATTCCTAGATGCTTCCTAAGTGATTGTTCTGCCCATCTGACATCACAAATACTCCAATCTTTAGAGGATTATGTTAGAGTTAGAATATATTAACTAGATTTAAACTTTAAAATATAGATTCTCAACATGGTTTGAAATTCTTCAGTTGATGTCATTAAAGTGTGTAATTCTTTACTGCTTTAAAAAAAAAGAATGCTTTTTACAACAACAGAAATCCCAATTAATAAAAAGAAAATGTATATTCTTTCATATTATACAATCTAAAGGTGGGGCAACAGACTGGACAACGTCCAGAGAAAGGCATCTCCTTCTCAAGAGTGGGGAAATGTTTTCTAGAAGTTTCCTTGTTGGTCTCCCCTCACATCTCATTGACAAAACTGGGTCACATGCCTACCTCTAACCAATCACTTGCAAAATAGAATAAGATTCTTTGAAGACTGTCTTAGACCAACCTTAGAATTTGGGCTTCCCTTGTGGCTCAGCTGGTAAAGAATCTGCCTGCAATGTGGGAGACCTGGGTTCAATCCCTGGGTTGGGAAGATTCCCTGGAGAAGGGAAAGGCTGCCCACTCCAGTATTCTGGCCTGGAGAATTCCATGGACACAGTCCATGGGGTTGCAATGAGTCTGACACAACTGAGCAACTTTCACTTTCATTTCACTTTCAGTTTTAGAATTTACCCCTAAGCTGGGAATGGGGTGACTTTCCTGAGGGGTGACACCCGTGTACAACCTGGGTTTGCTCGGTCAACTCAGCCAGCAGGAAGGAGGGAGGGCAGTGAATGCTGGTCGATGTGGTGGCAGCAGGTCCCCGCCTGTTTACACTCAGGCACTTACCCAATGACTTGTCCTTGAATCTGGATGCCAGCCTGTTTTCTTTCTCATGCTACTGGGTCTTGGTGCTCTGCCTGTTCCCCCAGCTTTCAGCCCAATGGCCCTCATCTTTGCCCTTACTCTGGACTGATGTGAAACATGCCCATGGGTAGAAAGGCAGAGCTATGGCCCTCTGCCCCAGGTTCCAGTCTAGCAAATTGGTCTTTACCAAAAGGCAATGTTCAGCATTTGGAGGGACCCCAGAAATTAGGCTTAACTTCTACCTGAGACTCACATTCCTCTGCCACTGTTCTCTCAGCTTGCTGCTCAGTGCTGACCCTAACTTCAATTTATGGCACCCTCCCTTACTGCTCCCCCTTTTCCAACAGGCTTGTCTTTTCTGAAAGGAATTCACAAAAGACCAAGAATTAGCCAGCACCCCCTTCAACATGGGTAGTGTGCATGAAACATTAAAAACTATAGGGCAGCTTTTGACTTAGAAAGAGAAATACTGTTTTCATAATGCAAACTCAAGAAAGGCTCTACAAAACCTTTCCTGGGGGTGGGGGACAGATTAGAACAACTCGAGAGCCCCGTAGGGCACTTAAGAGATGAAGGGGACTATGAGGGATGGGTGAGACATGGTTCCTGGTCTCAGGAAGTGTATAGTCTCACTGGGGAGACAGAAATAACACTTTAGGAATGATTAAGGAGAAATAAATGTGTGTTTGTGTTCAAGCACCAAACAGTGTGACAAACATCACTTCCCTGCCCTACCTGGCAAGATCCAGTCATTAGGACCCAGGTCAGATTTTACTCTCTTGGTGAAGTCTTTGCTGGACACTCTTGGCTGGGTCCATAGTTCTGAGTCCACAGCCCTACTGGTGCCTTTCACACCACATTATGGAAAATGCGATGCTCAGGTCTCCTACAGCAAGGGGAGTGGCCCAAGGAGTGTCTTGCATGTTTCATCCTATCTTGATGACAGCTTCTTGGAGACCTATTGGAGAACCAACACGTTGGCTGGTTATTTCTGTCTTTCCCACTAGAAGTCTGTCAGCATCCTAACAAGTCATTGGGGAGCCTAGTGGCCCGATGGTCCCATTGCTATGGTGTGACGAGGCCATGCGTCTCCTGGGCTGTTCTCAGCTGGGCTGAGCACAGCATGGCACTAGTACCAGCATTCCTGTTGGAGGTAGGAATCCCTGAGCTGCCATGTTGGCTCCAAGGTTCTGCATCGGCCTGGCTGAAGTGTCCTCAGAACTGTGCTGCTGCCTAAATTCCTCCCCCCACAATCTGCCTTCTCCCTGCTCCCCTCCCAGGTGTCAGTCCTGCAGCGAGCTGAAGCCTCTTCTCCCCTTCCCCTTTATCTCTCATGGGTGTGTCTCCTCATGAATGTCATGCATGTTTAATTCTGTCTTGGTGACCGACAGCATCTTGGAAAACTTGAGAGAACACAAGTGAGTTGGTTACTTTCATGTGCCCCATCAGACCAAGTTCCATGAGACCAGAGGCCATTCTGTCTCAGGCATCATGTCAGGGTGGAGCGGATGACCAGGCCCAGAAGGATGAATGAGCAAAGAGATGAGCATTCATTCAGAGGTGGGACAGAGAGGTGAGAGAGAAGCCAGAGGAAGCTTCAGGAAGGAGGCAAGATTTGCCTGAGGTGTGGAGGGCAGGCAAGGCTGCCAGAATATAGAAAGGAACAGTCTTCATGGAGGCTCAACATCTGTTGAGGATGGATTCAGCATTTTGTCACCTTCCTGGAGCTATGCTCGGGAGAGTTGTCGGTAAACATAACGGGTCACTCTGCCTTGGCCTAGGACATCTGGCCAGGTAGAGGGTAGGCTGGAGAGGCAGAAGGAACAGATGGAAACCAGAAAGGGCCGCCTTGGCCGTTTCATCAGTGCCTGAGCCTGAGGCCCTGACACAGAGCAGGGCCCCCAGATACCACCAGGGAACCGCTTGACCCCTGTGGATTAGGGTGGATTTGTGTTAGATGTCTCTTCAGTGAGGTCAGCATCCTGTACACTGTGCAGTCCCCACAGGGGTCTGTTCCTGGTTCCCACCATCACACTTTCTGCTCAGAGGACATCTGATTACAGCTCCCACCGAGGGCAAGCCTTGATTCCCAAAGCCCTAGAGCAGCAGGGAGGGAGGGGAACTTCTGCTCCTGTGCTGTGGCCTGATTCCCACAAGGCCGCCAAGACTGGTGGGAGTGGGGCTGGGAAGTTTCCTTCCCAGGGCTGTGCCCTGCAGGTCAGGTGACCCTAGACAAAACCAGGGTGGTTGAGGAGCCAGCAAGTCTGGCTCCCAGCTTGCTCTCTCGTGGGAACAAAAGAGCTGGCGTTCAGGAACGTGGGAGAAGGGGACACCCTGCATGAGGCCCCAGCTGGTGTGGCCAGGCTCCAGGGTCCCGGCTTCTTCTCCATGGCCGGGTCAGTACATAGGACTGGAGGGTCTGTGGGCAAGCAGGCTTCCAGCTGGGAGGCCGCAAGCCCTAGCTGGCCCTCAGGCCCAGGCTGGGCCCTCATGGCAGAGGTTGAGGCCTGGCTTATCTCTCCAGCTGCCCTGTTCCCTGCCACTTTATCATGAAGGGTGGGCCGGTGTCAGAGCCCGGAACTCCCCTCCCCACTGTCCGTGGGAGAAGGCCCAGGTGCAATAGAAGGACTACTCTTGGGCTCAGCCGGGAGACCTCTGTCCTGGGAAAGTTTAAAAGGCCCCAGGACCTTCTCCGCGCCAGCTGACCTTCCCAACTGACTGCAGCATGCAGGGGCTGCTGATTTTGAGTGTGCTGCTGGGGGCTGCCCTCGGCAAAGAGGATTTTGTGGGGTAAGAACATGGAGAGGAGGGGGTGCTCAGAGGAGAGATGGGGGAGCACTCATCTGCCAGCCAGCGCCTGGGGGACATATATGGGAAGATGCCCAGAGGGCAGCAAATTAGCACATCCCGGAAGGCAGGCTGACCAGGGACCAGGACTGAGAAAGGGTCCAGTCTCTCAGGACAGCCTTGTGAGCTCTGGAGAATCTGAGCATTGAGGGGGAATTTTCAAAAGAGGAGGCAGGACAAGGCCTGGCGGTCTTTGGAGAGAGAAAGAGTCTAAGCTGGGGCGGTGACGGCAGCAGTATCTGAAGGTTCCAGGGAGCCCAGGACTCCCATTGCTAGGATCCCCTGCTTGGCCCAGCCCCCCTCCTCCCGCCTGGGGAGCGTGCATGGCCAGCAGGAGCTGCTCAGGCCCTCAGCCTCCCCTCCCGCTCTGCCCAGGCACCAGGTGCTCCGAATCTCTGCCGCCGATGAGGCCGAGGTGCAGACGGTGAAGGAGTTGGAGGACCTGGAGCACCTGCAGGTCAGAGGACGCGGGAGCAGCCCCGAGGCCCCAGGGTACCTCTGAAGGCAGACGGGCTTGCCCCAGACCTCCACCCACCTGGGCCCACACGGGACCTGGGTTCTCTCTCCCCAGCCACCCAGGAATGAGCCATGGGTTTGATCCCTATTAGGATATGATTTAAACCTCCCAATTCCAGAATCTTGCTGCCTTTGAGCATCTGAGCAAAAGGGCCTCCCCCACCCTCCCCCTGTCCCAACTCCTAGTTCTTGTCTCTCCCTTGCTGCCCCCAAGCCCCTCCACTCTGCTTCCTGGGCCATTTGCCTGACCACACTGGACTTTGTGCAGTGCCCAGGGGTTCCCTTCATCCTCTTCCCCTCATATTCATGCCCTATCCCCAGTTATATGGGAAGTTCTGGCGCCAGCACCCCCTCCCATGGGTGCCCTTCTCCAGCCCGCAGTGACAGTGGCTCTTGTCTTCCCTAGTTGGACTTCTGGAGGGGCCCTGCCCAGCCAGGCTCCCCCATCGACGTCCGAGTGCCCTTCCCCAGCCTCCAGGCTGTTAAAGTCTTCCTGGAAGCCCATGGCATCAGATACAGGATCATGATCGAGGACGTGCAGTCGCTGCTAGATGAGGAGCAGGAGCAGATGTTCGCCTCCCAGAGCCGGGCCCGCAGCACCAACACATTTAACTACGCCACCTACCACACCCTGGACGAGGTGAGGGACCCCGGGAGGGCGCTGCTCCCCACAAGCACCAAGCTCTTGGTCAGACTGGGAGATCGCGCCAGGGCCAGCCTGGACGTGTGTGGCCTCTGCCCGGCCTCCACGCTGCCTGGAGTCTCTGGATTGCAGCTCCTCCACATTCAGGGCTCACAGCAGGCTCACTCAGGAGCTGCTAAGGGAGGCATCCAGGCTCCCTTTGGAAGCGATGAAGGCAGCCTTCCCTCCTCTGCTCCTTCAGATCTATGACTTCATGGACCTGCTGGTGGCCGAGCACCCACAGCTTGTCAGCAAGCTCCAGATCGGCAGCAGCTATGAAGGCCGTCCCATCTATGTGCTGAAGGTAATGGGTGCCTGCCAGTGCATGGGGCACTTCTGCAAGAATGGATGCCCACATCTGTGCATAGGGCTCCCAGGGGGGAGCCCAGGGTGACAGAAAACACACTGTTACACAGACCCCTTGTGTAGCACAGGTGTACACATAATTGTACACACAGTTTAAACTTTTAGGTGACTCCCCTGTTCCCAGTCAAGTGTCACATTGTGCAAAGTGTCCCAGAGTTGGGTAGTCCAGATAAAATGTTTTGCACGTGACCTTCGACAGAGCTATGTGTGAGCCTGGGAACACAGTGGGGCCCGGAAGTCTGGCCGAGTCATGTTTGCCCCATGCTGCCCACTCCTGTATTCTTGGGCTTCCCTGGTGGCTCAGACGGTAAAGAATCCACCTGCAACGTGGGAGACCTGGGTCTGATCCTTGGGTCAGGAAGATCCCCTGGGAAAAGAAACGGCCACCCATTCCAGTATACTGGCCTGGAGAATTCCATGGACTGAGGAGTCTGGCGAGCTACAGTCCATGGGGTTGCAAAGAGTTGGACAAGACTGAGTGACTTTCACTGTCACTTGAGCTGAGGGCAGGAAGCTAGGCTCTGCAGGATCCCTGTCCAGACCCACCTCTGCCTCCCACCTGAGTGACGGCCCCTCAGACGGAGCTTCAACCTGGGGTACAGAGACCAGACAGCTTAGGGTGCACTCCGTTTCCAGGGGCCCCAGCTGAACCATTTCCTGCTCTTCTCATCCAGTTCAGCACTGGGGGAAGCAACCGTCCAGCCATCTGGATCGACTTAGGCATCCATTCCAGGGAGTGGATCACCCAGGCCACTGGCGTCTGGTTTGCAAAGAAGGTGAGCCTGGGGAGGTGAGGGTGCTCTCACCTGGTAGTGCATTGGTATCCAAGGCCCACAGAAGCCCTGGCCCCTGCCTCCCATCCAGAAGCAATGACCACAGAGGGAGGTTGAGGGCAGGCATCCATTGGTCCAGTGTAGCAGATGCCTGGCCTGGCCTGCTCTGCCCCTCTGCTCCCTAACACCGCCCTCCCCCGACCCCAGTTCACAGACGACTATGGCCAGGACCCGACTTTCACCGCCATTCTTGACAGCATGGACATATTCTTGGAGATTGTCACCAACCCTGATGGTTTTGTCTTCACCCACAGCCAGGTATAGGCCTTCTCCTGTTCTTGGGGGAAGCGGGGCGAGCCTCTGTCCTCTGAGCCCCACATGCTGCTCTCCCCTCATCTCAGCCCCCAGAAGTTGAGGGAGGGACGAACAGACCTTTTCTCCTTGACTAAGGGTTCTTGACCTTGGCGTTCTTGACAGTTTGGGCAGATAATTCTTGGTGTGTCAGGAGCTGTCCTGTGTAAACAGCATTCTGACCTCCTCAAGCCCCCAGGTGAGACAACTGAAAACATCTCCAGCTTGTGGTGGGAGACAGAACTGTCCCCAGTGGAGACATACTCCCCAGAAATTATTTCCTGGTTCTATTTTATTTCTATGGGACAACTTGCTACCAATCAGCTATGTATGGGGTTGGGGGAATGCCACATGCCTTCTTTACTTTCTGCCAGTAGAACCCTCTGCCAAGTGCCATCTATCATCTCCTCCATTTTCCTTCAGCCAAGAGTCTCCTTTGCAGATCTTCCTCCCTGAAAACCAGTTGAAATGGTTTCTGATCCCCTACTGTGTCCACACCCAGGCTCTGTGTTGATTTTGGCCCCTATGGGGTGGCTAACCATTTTCCTCTCAGAATCGATTGTGGCGCAAGACTCGATCTGTCACGTCGGGCTCCTCCTGCGTTGGGGTGGACGCCAACCGGAACTGGGACGCCGGCTTTGGGAGTAAGGCCCAGTGTGGTTTGGGGATCAGGGATGGGACACCCCCCCAGAATGGTTTCTTACCATCCTTTGTCCTGCTGTCCCCACCCCACTCCTGCCCCTGCAGTCGGGGCACGTGGGGAATGCTGGCCCCTCCTCCAAGGTACTCAGGGAGGAAGGTGGCCTCTGAGACCTACTTGTTCCTTTGCCAGTAAAAGGAAAGTCCCTCCCGATGGAACTGAGGTCTGAAACCCATCCAGGGGTTTCCTAGCGTAACTTCAGCCCCTTCCCTCCGTGGTCACTGCACTGCAGGGAGCGGCCTCACATGAGGACCTTTCTTACCTCTCTGGGTGTGTTCGTCAGCTCTGTCCAAGTTTGGCTGGGGAGGGAGGCCCAGGACCCCCAGGTTATAAAAGGCCTCTGCCCTTTCCTTATCTGGGGTGGGGGTGAGGCCTTGTACATCTCACCTCATGCAAAGACCAGAAGCCCCTGGAAACCAACTACTCGGGTGTAAGGAATGCCAGCTATCCTCTCTCCCCTCCCGCAGAGGCAGGAGCCAGCAGCAACCCCTGCTCGGAGACTTACCGTGGCAAGTCTGCCAATTCCGAAGTGGAGGTCAAGTCCATCGTGGACTTTGTGAAAGACCATGGGAACTTCAAGGCCTTCCTCTCCATCCACAGCTACTCCCAGCTCCTCCTCTATCCCTATGGCTACACAACACAATCAATCCCTGACAAGAATGAGCTGGTATGTACCTGATCCCTGCTTGCCTTCGCATCCCAAAGGCAGCTTTGGGCGGGCCCATCAAACCTGCTTAAGGCATGAGGGCCTACACTGTGCCTAGCACCCCTTTCTCCCATGGACCCCTGATGGCTTGGGAAGACCAGCAAGGCCGATTAGACTCTCCGCCTGGGAAGCCGAGGCACAGAGTGCTTCAGTCACTCCCATCACACGATAGAACAAGGGGCAGGGCTGGATTTTGAGCTAGTACCACAAGTTCACACTTGGAGCTGCAGAATGGCCAAAGGGTGGTGAAGTACCAGCCAGACAGCCCACAAGCTCAGAATCATAGGGTTTCTGGGTTCCTGAGACTGACCGCGCAAGGCCCAGCGGGCTCCATGCTGTCTGCTGGGGGTGGGCCTCTGCAGGGCGTGTGCTCCTGAGTCACCCTGCCAGCCCCCAGGATACCCCAGCCCAGCGGTTATGGGGGATCTGGGGTTGCTGGCCATGACAAGTCATCTTGCTTGGCGTTTTCTCCAGAATCAGGTGGCTAAGTCTGCTGTTGAATCCCTGAGCTCTCTGTATGGGACCAGCTACAAGTATGGCAGCATCATCACAACAATTTGTAAGTGTGCAAAGTCTCATGGGTGGTCCCGGGAGGAAGCTCAGTTGACTTCTCCTGCCTACGGGAGTGTCTTTCCCGGAGGAAGTAGCCAGGGGTACCCCAGTGTGGGAGCATGGACGAGGAGCACGGCCCCGGCCATGACTGACTACTGTTGGCTTGGTGTACAGCAGGCCCTTTCCTGACGTGAACTCTGCCTTCCTTGATACCTTCAGACAAAGACTTCAGTTCCTCTGAGAATTCTTGTCCCCTTATCTTGGGGTTAAATCCAGCTTCATGCATGGATCAGATAGAGAGTTCTGCTGGCCTTTGTAGTGTAGATCCCCCAAGTAATTAAACTTAAAAAATACTCCTCCTCTAATGCCCTTCTATTATAGAATATATCCTATCTTTTCTCAGCATACTTATCCATGCAGTGCATCAAATGGAATTAAGTCAAATGTTTATTGGACACCTATGATATACTAGGGCTTGTTTTGCGTGCTTGGGATACAGTTGGGAATAGAATAAGCAGACTCCTATTCTAGCCGGGGACAGACAATTTATTCTAGACAATAAACATGAATAAGGAAATGATATGGTGTGTTAAGTGATCAATGCTAAGGAGAAAAAGAACTTCCAGGACAGGGTGAGGGGACTCAAGTAATGGGGGTGGAAGTGGGACTGAAGCATGAGCCTCAGTGAGAGCAAAATTTGGGCAAGTGTTGAAGGAACTGAGGGATGGAGCCAAGAGGCTGTTTGAGGATGAGGTTCTAGGCAGAGGAATCTTCTAGAACAAAGTCCCTCCCATGTGCTCTGGCTTGGTGTGCTTTGGGAACAGCAGGAAGAGCACAGAGACTCATTGGCTGCAGCAGAGACAGGCTGGGGCGGGGGTTGGAGGAGATTCTGTAGGGCCCTGAGGGGATACAGCAAGTGTGGGGCTCACTCTTTGGGGCAGAGTCCTGAAGAAGCAGGGCACAGGGACACACTTCTGACTTCCTGCCCCGAGTGCCCAGTTCTGGGGGGGCTAGTAGGGTCACAATCTCACCTCTGGCTGGCCTTGCTTTTGGACTGTTTGGAGTTTGTTTGGAGACTGTTTCAACCCTGAATGAAAAGGTTTTTGCTTTGTTCAGTGTTGTGGGGTTCAGTTCTGATCTGGAGCCTCCTCCTCCTCCCCAGCAGTTCATAGGGAGCTTTGTCTATCTGCTGCAGAGCTGTCTGCCAAAGATAGCCAAGGGCTCCTGCTATGACTCTGGCTCCTTGCACTTTCCCTCTGCAGAGCAGGACCCTGGGGGACGATCCTGGTTACCCAAGTGGGCAACTCTGGTATACGCGGGGGCTTGACCCAAGTCGCTGTTAGACAGAGGCGGCTTTCCAAATCATGGGAGCTTCCTTGCACGCTCCAGTGAGGGGAGAACTGTTGCTGGTCTGCCTCTCTGGGCCTCTTGGACTGCAGTCTTTCACGGGAGCTTCTTGGGAGGAAGCCAAGCTGCTTGGTCAAGAACGGGAAGGTAGCAGAGGTTGACTCCAGTCAACACTGGACGAGGCTCTCAGCTTGGGATCATTAGCTTGGCCCTTGCAAATATTTTCGAGTGACCTTGTTCTTCTGGTTCTACTCCTGCCCCAGACCAAGCCAGTGGAGGCAGCATTGACTGGGCCTACAACCAAGGCATCAAGTACTCCTTCACCTTTGAACTCCGGGACACAGGGCGCTATGGTTTCCTGCTGCCAGCCTCCCAGATCATCCCCACAGCCCAGGAGACGTGGCTGGGGCTTCTGACCATCATGGAGCATACGCTGAATAATGCTTACTGACCCAGCCCTTCAGCACTCTCTTCTTCCTCCTCTTCAGCCCCACCTAGGCAACCAAATAAAGTCTGAGAGTACATGGAACAGAATGGACTCTTGTGTGGGGATGCATGTGGCATGTCTGCCTTTTCAAGCTGGGGCAGAAGTAATTTAGTTCCTGCAGATCTCAGTGGAAACGTGTGGGTGGTTGCACTAGATGACCCTTAAACTTCCCTGCATTCCAAGGTCCTGTGAAGTTGTATCCAAGTGGCATCTGTTTTAATGAGACCACCCTGAGCTCAGCTCGTCAGTGGGGTGATTTGTTCATACCTTAGGAGCAAGCAGCAGCCACAGCTGCTAACCAAATGCCCAGCACCCCGCCGTGGTAAGGAATTCAGCTTGTACAATAGTCTAGCTAGTTGGATCCATTCATCTACAAAAGCAATAACCCTGAGTATGAAATAGAATAATCCTGGTGGTCACTGCTTTCCCAGATGGATGTCACAGTCAGGCAAAGCTTTCTATACAGCAAAATATGGTCTCCCACTCCTGAACTAAATTGGAAGAAAACAATTGCATTAAATGGAATTATTTAAAGATAAAGAACAAACACCAATCCCAGGGCATTTTTATAATTGAAGTTTATCACAGAGACTTTGCCTTTAGAGACAGAAGTAGTTTACTTCTCACTGCCACACACTTTCTAGCATCTCCTGGTACACTGTCTGCATTCCCTCTCCGCACCTACCGCTGCTCCTTATCATTTGCAGAATTTCTCAAACCTGAGACTCTCCTCTTGATACATCACCTCCTCAGCTCCTAGAATTTGGCTTCCCTCCTTTGGCTTGGTGATTCTAGTGTCTGTGATATCACCCTAGTGGCTAGCACCACAAAACACATAGCATATATCTCAACTTTTTTTCAAAGCAAGAATCTATATTCGTTTCTTCCAGATCTCTTAAGGTGTGACTGTTGAGTAGGGAGTCAGTCCTAAGAAGTTATTGGGAAGTTGGGGTGGGGTGATGGCTTGGTAGCTCCCCAAATAGGGGAGCTGGGGTAAGGATGGCAGCCTTTCCCTGTATCAGCCAAAGTACCACAATGCTTCCAACTCCAGTGACTTAAAAATTTGTGTCTTTTTCACACACAATAGCCTGAAGTTCAAATGCTTTTTTTTTAAGGGCCCATTAGGGAATTTTCATCTTGGAATTTTAAAAATAATCTTTGATATTCTAAAATTGAGGTATAGTTTATTTACTGTATATATATTAGTTTCAGGTATACAAAATAGGGATTAAAATTTTTTATATATTATACTCCATTCATTTTTTATTTTAATATGTTTTTGCTACCAAACATTCTGAAAAATAAAATGGATGAGGCTGACTATACATATAGTACACATAAACTTACACATACATAAATTTATAAGGCAAGGTGAAACGGTGTTTCAGCCTTTACAGAAAGATGATCTAAAGATTTTATAACCCTTCCTTCAGGTTATCTTTTGGGAAGCATTTCCCTTTAATTTATGTAGATAAGCTGAAACTCACTGTGATGGCTCAGCAAAAAAAAAAAAGGACAAGAAAAAAAAACTGATCTTACTGCTTAATACAGACTGATAAATGAAAAAATATTAAGTTAGCAAGATAGTGTATCCTCTTATTAAAACTGGATTACTTAGGGATCAAGGGTAGACTTGCTTAATCTAAAATAAACTGTATTCCCTGATAGCAGAGGCTACTTGGTTTGGTATTCAGTCTGCAAAACCCTCAGAAGTACTTGACATACAGATACCCAATAAATATTTGTTGAACAAATGCTCTCCACATTTACTAGAAAACTTTTCATTTTTTTTTTTTTTAAACTTTTCATTTTTATAGTCTGTATTTTGTAAGCTTGCAAGTCATTTTGAATTCCCCTGATCTGCAGTTTAGAAAGTAATGCTCTGAACAAGTCAAACTATTAAGAAAGCTGAGAAGACAAGCAGTGTAGCACCAGAATGAAAATGCCATGGGGGCAGGAACCAGGCTGTTCTGCTCAAAACTCAGTTTCTCATGGTTGGCCAAGTACATGACACGTATCCTGCACTTAATAAGTGCTTCTCAAATGGAGACATGGAAATTAATCTTTAAAATATTTTTAACTTTATACTTTGCAGATACATATTTTTATAAATCTATGGATTAAAAGTTTTTATTTTCTAAATAAAACAACACTAAAAGAGAAATGATAATTTTAGAAACCAATACAGCATATATGAAAAAGTATTAATAACCCTGAGAGGAAAAGAGCCTTTATAAGTAAAAGGGGTTAAAAAAAAAAAAAAAAGACTTAACATTTCAAAAGAAAAATAGAAGATTTTTTCCCCAAAGAAGAAATACAAAAAGTTGATAAATGAAAGATACTGATTCTCTGGGCAATTTTTTTTTTTTGTACATTAAAGAAAAATATATTATTTTTTTCCCATCAGATAAAGAATAAAAAGACTGACAATTCAGTATTATCAAGAGTATGAAGAAATAAGACCTGTCATATACTGCTGGTGGGAGGATAAATTTATACCACCTTCCCAGAGGGGAATTTGGTGATATAAATAAAAAATTTCAACATATTGCTGCTTTGACTCAGTAAGTCCGCTTGGAGGAATTTATTTTATAAAAATTCTCTGAGAAGTTCAAATAAACACATGTACAACATTGCAATAATAAAAATTTAAATAAAATGGAAAAGAACTTAGATAGATACCAGTATTAATATGGGTATTACATGTTTACACAATGGAATATTGGGAAGCCGTTGTAGTCTGTGGTTGATATGGAAAAATGGTCACAATATACTGAGTGAAAGAAGCTGGTCACATGATGGAAATATTCTAAAATAGGATTGTGGTAATGCTTGCTCAACCCTGTAAATTTACTAAAATCCACTGAACTGAAGGATTTCAAATGGGTGAATTTTATGGCATATGATTTGTATTTCCACGAAGTTTTTTAAAAAGCAGGCTATAAAATAGTATATGGAATATGAATCTCATTTTTGTTTGAAAAACATACCCACTATGCCTAGAAGTAGATATTCTCCAATAGTAATAATTGTGGTTACCCTAGGTGATGGTTTTTCCTCTTTACACTTTTCTGAGTTTCTTGCAATGAAAGAAGCTACTACAAACACATCAGATCACCTGTGGGTAACATTATCTAGTATCAACTTATTATCAAAATCAAACATCTAAATGATCATCTTAATTTGTGCCCAGATTCTTTTTCATAATTTGTCGAAACTCATTTCTTCTGCTGTCTCCCTGAACAAGGTAATTGTCTTACTTTTGGAAAAGTTTATATTCCAGATGGAGCTGGCAGTAAGTGCCCTACCAAGGGCAGGGTACCAACATCTTGCTGGGGCCAGAGGTAGTGTGGGTGACAAATCCCAGGAGTGCTTGCTGCCCACACTCAGTTCCTGCAGCAATCTGGGGAACTGATTAGGCTACTGCCTATTCTCCAGGACTTTTCAAAAGTCTTTATTTTAAAATGAACTCATTTACTCCATTCTTAGACCCTTATCCATGATTCTCAGTGTGGGCCGTGAAGCCATTGGTGGTCTGTAAGAATCCTTTGGATAGTCTTTTGAATTAACACTAAGATATGTATGTCTAACTTTGGCCTGAAATTAAAATTGAAATGTCACTGAATACAATCCAGATATGACCTCACCAGTCCCTCATCCAGTGCAGGGCTGTTCATCATCTCAGCGATTGTTTTGCAAGGACATGTGGGACTAGGTGGATTTGAAGATGCAGACGGATTCTTGCTCTAAGGACTCTAAAGTCAGAAACATCATTCTGTGAACACACTAAGACCCAGATGCTCCTTACAGGAAACTGATATGACCAACCAAAACATTCAAACTGGCCAGATGAAGGAAGAGCTCTGAGAAAGAAGCACAGAACACCCGTCAAATCTGAAAAAACTGTCAAAGGGTGATGAGTTCTCCCCAAAGCTTTCAGGATCCATTTGGCAACTCAAACTGTGAGCATCATCTACCAACCCCAGAGACAAAGACAGCCAAATGTTTCGTGCCAAAAGAAGAAAGTTAAAAGTCTTCTGTTTAACCACGGTGGTGTGCTCAGCCACATTTTTAGAGGAGAGCAGTGGAATGAGAGCTCTACTCACACACGGACTGAGGTGCAGAGGTTTGCTGCTGCTTCCTCCCGTGAAGCCCAGGCCTGTGACCATGAGCCAATTCACACAATTTATGTTTCAGCCTATGTCAGAAACATAGCCACAAAGGAAAGAGAAGATCGGACACAAATCACATCAATATGGTTTTACTGGAGAGTTAACCATCAGGAAAACAGCCTACTTTCCCCCTATAATCTGTTGAAAAGCTTGTAACTCCCATTCCCTAAGTGATACCTCATTAGGGACACGCTGAGAACCAAAACAGATCTCAGAAACCCTGGGGCACCTGTCTTCAAGATAGGTCACCAGACACAGACAACAGTGGAATGGGGAAATTCATGGTCCCAGGAGCAGATGCTTCTGTCCCTGAACTCCCACTGCCCTTCGTGTAGGTAGAGGACGAAGGCTTTCAGTGGAATCTTGGGTAACGACGAAGGAAGGGAGGCCAACAGCCAAGGGAAAGTTACATTTTTGTTGGTGAACTGGAGGCACGGCCAGGGAGAGCATGCTGGGCCCACCCAGAGTGGGAAGCCCAGAGCAGAGTGGTTTTCTCAACCTTCCAGCTCAGTGACTCAAGGGAGAGTTGCTTAATCTCCTCTCGACCCTCAGTCTCTTCACCTGAAAATGGGGGCGCCTACCTTGTAGGGATGTTGGGATGGTCAAATGAGTCAAAACATAAAATGAAGACTCTAAGAATACTACCTAACACATAGCAAGTGCCCCATAAATGTTTACTAGCATTAATACTGGAAATCTTTAAGATTTGAAACAAAAGAGAAAGTAAAACCTGCTCTCAGATGGGAAGATGGTGTATAACCCGTAGCTGATGAATTCTGAAGGCCACTCTGAGCCTGAGGGGACCATGGAAACAGGCAGACTGTAGACAGCCAGAGTAATAATAAAGGTCCTCACAGCTTCCCAGGTAATCTAAAATTGCAGGGGGTAATCTAAAGCTCTCAGAGTTATGAATGCCTCGCTTACGAAAGTAGGACATCCAAGGGGGCAAGGGATAACAAACTCTCCGGGTCTCTGGAATGGCAGACCAGTGCTGAGTGACTGCCACGGTGGGCTTTACATCCCAGACTTCAGTCTTGATGGATTTCTTTAGTTTATTTATTCACATACCCTTATTAAGGGTCACTGTCACATCATTGGTGATTTTTACCTTCTAGGAGCTTACAGTCAAAATAATTTTTTAAAACGTAGTCAATCAGTCTGTAGTGTCTAGTAAGTGACCTCTGTTGCCATACATTTCACCAAGTGCCTCAGGATGTTATGCATGTGAAGAGAATCTAAGTCTGCATTCGGAACAAAGAGGATCAGCATCAGAGAGTGAGGCCGTAAGGGGACGGGGTGGCAGGGGGAAAGAGGCAGTAGAGTTCTGTAAACACATAAAATCATGCGCTGAATCCCGTTTTGTCAGAATTCAGTGCTGACAAATTGCCACCATTACACATTTTATGCTATAACTGACCTGCGTGCCAATTTAAGGACATGGCAATAGCAATTTCAATAATTACTGCAATTTTAGGAAAGTACTACTACCCAAATGTGTTTTGAACACTTGGGAAGCACAATGTGTCCTATTTATTGTTTTTATAGGAAAAACATATTAATTTTAATCAAAAAAATAATTGAATAGAAGATAAGCATATCATCATGCTCACATAAACTGATGTAAAATACACATTTCTGATGTTTCTTAAAAAAAGAAAAAGGAGAATATCATGGGAGTTACAACTTTGAAAAAACTGTGAAAAAATAAAAGCACATTATAGATACTGGGAGTATTTTAAAACTGGAGAAAGAGAAGTTCTTAATGATTATCTTCCGGATAGAACAGGAAGGGAGTCATGGATTTAAATCCAGGTGGACAGAAATTAATTATCCCCCCTAAAAAAGTCAGAGAACATAAAAGACAGAATCTACAACCAATATATAACATGACTGAAACCAAAACCAACACAAGAAAAATTGCCTACATATTTCTTTCTAGCCCAGGACTCTGATTTCACTTATATTCCACAAGGGAATTAGAGAAAAGAAGGTTTTGTTTTGTTCTGTGTTCTTGGTGAGTAGCCTAAAGTCTTACGAATTTTTGTATAATCTCAATAGCACCACAGGAAAAATCCCTCAGCAACTAATGAACACTATTTGTTCTTTTAATTCTGACTTACACCCTAGTCCAATATGATTGTGCTAGTTCTGACTTTCTACTGAAGGTGAAAAATAAAATTACTTTTAGGCCATTCAAATCATTCTATGCCTTTCAGTAGATTAAACCTGACATTATTACAGCCTGAGATGTTCTTTTTGTACTCGAATGAGTAATGTTGCCTTCTCCTCCCTCTCCTCTTCTTGCTTTCATGCTTCTCTTCTTCCTACCTTCCTTTCTTTCTTAAATACACATCCCTTCAGAGTACTGAACGTATTAGTTAGACTTTGACCATCACTGTCGCTCAGACAGAGGAGTAGCTGTACTTCGAGGAAGCATTTTCTAAGTTCCCAGGCAAGAGCAGCTCGTCAGCCTCTGCAACACTGATGAGAGTCCCATGGTATTGTGTTTAAGGTGGCCATCAGTCCCTGCTGGGCATGGAGAGAAACCCAGACCTTCTGACTAGAGACCTGAGGTCTCCTGCCCTAACTGGAATGATTTCCTGATTCACTTATACAAAGAAAACATGCGTTCCTGGGAGATACAGCATAAAGAAGTACACTTTCCCATCACCCCAGTCTCATGTGACTCCCCACAGATTATCTCAACGGAGAGGGAGTGAGAAGTTGGCAGACTTCGGCATATTAATAGCAAACAACAAATTAAGAACTATGTACTTTAATTGTCAACATTCATAATTGCACAAAGTATCACAGATCACTTAAATAATACATGTCAGTTAATCTAATGAAGAAACTAGTAATGTAGAACATTCAGAGCAATACCGTGAGCATGTAAAAACTGTCTGCGAGTGACATTTAACACACAAAGTACAGAATGAGAACAGGTCTTTGAGGAGTAGTTATTTAAAACCCTTACCAACAGGCAAAGCACTACGGAGAAACACACATCAATATAGTCAACCTGCCAGATCTCTCAACTAAATGCACAGCAATTCTAATAGGTTTGGCTACACTGACTGTGCACACATACACAGTCATTTCAAACACTCCAGTGTTGTGTGGTGATGGGAATGCAGAATAGAAACAAAAGGGGCTACCACTTACTTGTAAAACTGAATCCAGTGGGGGAAATCTAGACTCCTGACTGGTCAACTTGAAAATGGAATAAACAGAACTCTGTCACAGAGAAAAAAAAAATGTTTTTCTTAAAAATGTATATGTGTCCAAAATGGCTGAAAATCTTGTCTATGCTAGGGGAAAGTTGAATGTGGAAAAATTTGCATTTAAAAAAATCTATGCTGTAAAGAAAATAAAAAGCCAGAGCATTTTGGCATTAGCAAAAGGCTGAACTTAGTTCTCAGGCAATAAATTTATGGGGAAACATGACAGGCTCCTCATTAAAGCTTTGTGTACGTTGGCTGAATTTTATACAAGATTCTTGAATCTTATGGAAAATTGGGCACGGCTTGACATCTGAACAATGTCCCTGGTTTGTTTGATTTCTAAAGCATCGGAAAATGTTGCACTTTGGAAATCAAGTAGAGAAGAATAAACACACTAAAATAGAACTGGGCTGAATCTGAAAGTTATTTTTCCATATGTCTCTATAAGATATTTATTACCTTTATTTCTCCTACAAATAACAGCTTCCCATGCTGGAAATACTGTGATACCTTTTTTTTTTGGTGGTGAGAAAAATAGTCCTGTTAAGACAAATCTTACCCAGCAGCAATAACCACCTAAGGATAGGCAATTTTCAGCTGGCTTTTCAGAGGCTGGTTGCCATGACAAAGAGCACAATTTATTCCTCAGTCCCTTATCACAACTACAGATCACAGGCTGTAAAAATTAACAAGCCTCTTTTTCCTTTTCCTGATGATTTCAGAGCTCCTCATCCTTACCTGAGGTCTTTTGTTCCCCCAATTAAATGGAATGAATGTCAGTCATCTAGCAATTCAATTAATGCCGATTCAAAATTCTGGCCAAACAAGAATCTATAATCACAACCTCCTAATCACAGCTCAGTCATGAGAATGAAAAGTAAGCAGGAAATTGCACTAATTACTCAATTAGACTAATACTGTATTTTTAAGCAAGGATTTAAGGGGTTGTCAGCTTTGACAAAGGACTGTGGAGTCGTCCTCACCTTGTGGGCTGGTAGTGACCCAACCACAGCCAGTGTTTTCAACTGGCCATAATTTCTACCCATCTAATATGGATATGCCTGAGCTGGATAATGGAAATTTACAACTAATAAACCAACCACAAATGAGGGGCGACTCCAGGGGGCTTCAATGAATGACTCTCAACCCAGCCCTGTACAGTGGATAGGGCTTTCCCATGAGGGTGGCTGGGCACACATCATCACCTGTGCTGGCCCCAGGAGAACATCTTGTGAGGGGGGCTTTGCACACACGTGACAGCGGCTACTAAATCTTAACTGAGTAATGCTCACAGGTATCGGCTTCCAAACTCAAGGCAGAACCTGCCTCGGGTGGGTGCTGGGCAAAAAGCTCCTCAGCCAGCAGGTCCACACCTGATGGGGACCCTGGTGGCGGCTGAGAGCTATGAATCATCCGCACCCCCAGGGGCAGCTTCTCAGGCTACAAAGCCTACCTAGAGAACCTTCGTGAAACCAAGAACACTGAGTGAAAAAGAACTGGCTGGGAAGGACACACAGATGTGCCTGAAGTAGTTACAAAACAATGCAGGATACAGACCAAAACAAACTCGACCTTATTTTTTAAAAAATGAAAGCCTAAAAAAATTAAGACTTTTTTCCTACTCAGTTTCAGAGACTTAAATATTCTGTAAACAATAGGGAGGACACTAGAGCCTGTCATGTCTCTGGTTTTTGTAAAAATCCTTCCCAAGTTGGATGTGGGAAAGCAGTTGGAGATAGGAAGAGGGCCTGATACACAAGCTTAGGTCTTTGCAGCAGTTTCTGAAATGACCAACTTGGGAACTGCTCGGGGTTCCAAAAGGAGAGAAAACATTTATTTGACTAAGGCAGACAAAGTCTTTTACTTCCAGGGTTTGCCTTGCAGGTGGCCACTGCCCAGTGAGCGGGGATTCTGGTGGCTGGCAGGGCCCGCCGCGGGGAGGTTCTGACCGCTGCGGGTACCTGGAACCTTGGCATCTCTTCCAGAAGCGTTAGCTTGGCTCAGCCGGCCTGGAGGAAGCAAGAAAGCAGGGAGCAGAAATGCAAAAATGATTGCAGAGACAATCTGCCAAGTATACTTTTAAACTAATGAAGTCTTATGCTACAAACCACTTTTAAGCTAATGAAGTTCTATTCAGCATCTACTTTAGGTTAAAACCTACTCTTGAGCCTTGAGATCAATTAGAAGGTGGGGAAGAGGGCAGGGATGAAAGGAAACCCAGATTGCTCTTCTTTCCTTCCTCTCTATTATCCCAACCAACCTCGCCTATTTGTCATTTCTTCTCATAGAGAAGGGAACAGGAACATTTAGAGGAGAAAGAGAAAGCACTGTGCCAAAGGAAAGGCTGGAAGTGTAAGAAGAAGCAGCAGAAGGAAGCAAAGTTTTCCAAGAAGGAATTGAGGGCTTCCCTGGTGGCTCAGTGGTAAAGAATCCGCTGGCCAATGCAGGAGACACGGGTTCAATCCCTGGGTTGGGAAGACCTTCTTGGAGAAGGGAATGGCAACCCACTCCAGTATTCTTGCTTGGAAAATCCCATGGACAGAGGAGCCTGACAGGCTACAGTCCCTGGGGTGGCAAGAGAGTCAGACATGACTTAGCGACTAAACAACAAAAACAATGGTAATAATGAGGGGAAAGATGGAATACTTTGTATTCCAAGAGGGATTCTGAATGCTTTAGCTTAGCCTCTCAACTCTGCCCGAGACACCCACTTTATTTGACTGAAAACTTCTCCTATTTTGGTTGTCTGTGTGCAATGCCTAATTCTTGCCATCATCTGGGAGCACCTCCACTCACTCATTTCCCCTCTCCTCACACAGCACCTGCATACTTCCCTCCCCCCTGCAAATATTTTAAGAATCTGAATATAAGAGATCAAGCTTCTCATATGATGAGGTTGGTGTTCAAAGCTGTAAATCTCAAGTTCTACAGAAACATTATTTCCAAAGGTCAAAATATCTTACTAGGATTGTCTGCAGGACCCTGGTCCTCTTCCAGGTAATATTCTATCTTCTTTAGGTCTTCTGGGGTAAATCTCCATTTATTCTCAGCTGGTAGGGGCAGCACTTTGGGGCTGGATCGTTTCCGAGCAGAACCAGGAGGAAGGGCCTGCTGGCAAGACGCTGGCAGGGAACCTGTAATCAGTCCTTCTGGGAATTTCTGAGCTAAGACTTTTAGACCTAGGTATGGAAGATCATCAGAAAAAGCAGTGTTAGCACAGTGAGGCCAAGGCAAACCTGGAAAGGAGCCCACGTGTCTCCTCAACACAAGGACGGGAAATCTTTCTTAATTGCTTCACCATTAAGTAAATTACCCCAGAAAATGTCCGTTGTTATGTGGGATTTCTGAGAATTCCACCAGAAATTGCTTTGCTCAAGTCTTCAGCACTGAGGCTTGCTTACAGAGCCATAAAGCAGCATCATTCTTTCAGGAATTAGAAACATGTGCTGATTGAGCTAAGGGAAGTTTCACATATCCTGCCTCCCTTCCGCCAGCATGGTTTTTTCTCTTTCCAGAACACTGAATTCTGAGCTCTGCAGGGGAGGGGAGGGGGAAACTCTAGGAGTGAAGTTGGAGTGTGAGTCCAAGTATTCGCCTTTTAAGTCCAAAGCAGAACATAGCCCCTCACCTCCGGAAAGCATGAAGAGGTTCTCAAACCCCCGCTCGCACATGGTGGTGGCCGCCTGGCTGGCCAGCCTCTCATCGTCATCGTACAGGATGATGATCTTGCCATGGGCGTTTTTCTAGGAGTCAGATGAGTTAAGGTTTGACCACACTGAGCTAATGCTCCTAGACTATACAGAAATGCCCAGGGAAGGAAAGCAGTCAAGGTTTGCCTATCTTGAGTTCAGGGAGCACGGGACGACCCCTCTTCAGGGCATCCTGAATTTTTTTTCCTGTGCTGAAAACCAGCACAAGCTGGTATCCTTTTATTGTATATATATATATATATATATATATATATATATATATATATCTCCAAGATGGCACTAGTTATATACTGTATACTCTTTGGCCCTTTCATCTATACAATCCCGGAGAGCAATTATAGCCTCCATTTATAGTTGAGGAAACATAAAAACTTTTGTGCCCAATGTGTCCACGGCAGCCTTACTTAGAACAGTAAGGAAGTGGGAACCACCTAAAAGTCCAGTCCTCCAGAGAGGAATGATTTAGTAAACTACAGTAAATCTAAAGATGAGATATTTTACTGCATCAAAAACAGAGTTTATAAAGAGCTTGTATTAGTGTGGGGAAATTCACTGTAATAGGAAGTGGGGGAAGCAACACACTAAATTATATATATGACTTTCACTTTGTTAAAGTCACTACATAGAAGACCGCCTGGAATAAAATACACAAAAGATACCGTAAGAGTATCAGTTGTGTAGTTATCGGGATCTCAATTTTCTTTTTTATATTTTTCAGTATTTAAATTTTCTATTTGTACTATTCTTATGAGCAAATTAAAATTTTAAGAAGAAAAAAATTAAAATAGAAGGAAAAAATTCACTCCTTACATTTTACTTGGGGAAAATGGAAAAAAAAATCTTTCTGGGGAAAAAAATGTCGTAGGACTAACTGTCAATAGATCCTAACTGTTAATCTAATGTTTCTTGTCCAACTGCAGGACGGACTAGAAAGCAGCCTCAGCAACAGCTAAGGATCCAAATTCTAAAATATGCTAAGTTAGCTAATTAATATTGGTAAATTTGATTCTTGCAATCCTTATACCACCCAACTCCTTAAAGTGCAACAAAGGATACATACTCAAGAATATCATTTGAGTAAGGGTTCATTGTTCTAGACAGAGTTGCAATTGGGTAACTGTAAGCTGCAAAGAGAAGAAAAAGCTTAGGAAGTTCGTAGTTCACAGTACAACTAGGCCCCAATCCCTAGCTGGTTTAACATCTAAGAGTTAAAAGAAACGTATTTTCAAACTCACTAGTGATAAACCTAAATACTTCTGTGAAAGAGAAGAGAACTGGACTCAATGAACAACAGGAAGCACTGCTTCACTGTTTCTGACATTTAGCCCTGGGCCCCTGATCCCTCTGAGAATGTCCCCAGCCTCTCTCAGAACATGCAGTGGAGCCAACTCACAGGTTCCCGGAACCCATCTGGCTAGCACTATGCTGACCACGGGGTGTGGGTCGAGCCTGCCCGGGCTCAGGTCTGGGCTCTGTTCTTGGGAGTGAGACACTGAAAAGCCTTTCTCTCTTACCTCCAACAATGTGGCACTGCTGGTAAGAGTCTCTATCTCGCACATCTAGCAGCAGGAAAGGGCAGTCAGGATAAGGTTTGTCTTTGGTATTGGGCTCTGTTTTCTTCACAAGCCCTTTGTCTAGATCCAGTTCCCCAACACCACTGATGACGCTGCAAGTGAAAAAGTAGGCCGGCAGACACTAGTCAGGGGTGAGTGGCTTAAAGGTCAAATGCGTTTTTTTTCAGAATGGCGACAAGAGTGCTCAATGTCTTTTCAAAAAACACCTCAAAGAAAAAGGAAAATGGATATGGTGTCTCAGTTCTGTCTCTGAATGCAAGGTCCTATGGATGGATTCTTATTCTATCACCCTGGACACCAAGGAAGGGATCCACTGTCCATACTCACCTTCAGAGAGTGCATGTTAGGTCATTAGCATGGCAGAGGGGGTAGAAACTGTAGGGCACATGCTGCCTCCAGCAACAAGGGCAGCATTCAGAGAAAGAAAGAGGCGAACAGTTAATCCAATGGAATTTTGATGAGTGTAAGAAAGCAGAGCAAAAGGAAAGAATAAGGTTGACAGGACAGGAAAACTGAAGACATGTATATTATGTGTAACATAAAGTAACAATGGTATTTTAATATATTTCATATACCATGACTTATCCAGTATGTCTTATCCTCAATGTCTTCAATAGTTATCTGTAGTCACTTAAATTTTTATAGGTTACGAAGTTGAGGTTGAAGAGGCTTTTAGATTTTGTGGCATGTGATAAGACGGTGGAAAAACTATGATTAAAATGAGGAAGTCTGTTTCTGACCTGTTTCTGAAGTCATATAATTACCAAAATTGCTTGCCAGGTTAATATAGGCAAAATGTGGCATAAACATGAATTGGAGAAAAAATGTGTTATGATCAAAATGGCAAGCAGTGAAATATCTGCATTGGGATAAGAAGATGATCACTTTTCTGGTAATATGAAGACACACATGCCAAACCACAGGTTAGTTAGTATGTAGCAATAGTTCCTCTCCCATCACAGCAAGTCAAATTCTGCCTTTAAATCCAATGAAAAACTACAACTATATGCCATATAGTGCATATTTTGTTGAACCAAAGAAGAAAAAACTCTATGTCATGTGAAACTACATCCTCATGGAAGCCTTGTTTGTCTGTCTTGTTTTGAAGGCAATTTTAGAGTCCATGCACAGAAGTAGTTATGAAAATAATAGTAGTGCAATTGACAATAGCAATACTGTCTCCAGTAGAACTAGCCTGTCTGGCAGAACTGTTTTACCAGTAGAAGGGATGGATATATGCAGAAAATTAGTACCATCTTATAACCAACAGTGAATATAGGTGAGGAAGTACTGCATCGTGAAACTGCCATGTGCATTTGAGAGTTGACATCAAGGCTGCTTTCACTCTCCTTTGCACCTATTTAATATCAGAGCACTATATGTGGCACTCTATTTTTCTTCTGATTCTAGACAGGGTAATTATAAGCTGCAGCAGACAGAAAAGGAGAGGGGGGGAAATCATACTCTCTGAGTCAAAAGACAGTGTGGTTGTAAAACTGAGTCCTAATAGCAAACTTGCATATAGGAAAGCTCAGAAGAAAGGGGTTGAGGAGTGAAAATTAATGCTCTCCTATCAATATTTGCTTGCATTAACTAAGAATGCTGTGAAAAGATTCAGGAGGTGGCATTTATATAGAGAGAAAATCAAATGGCTGGGATGAAAATGTGGGATTTCATGACGCCAACCTGTTTCTAAGGTAATTAAATCATTGACATGGTACGTAGATTAATGAAGGTGAAATGCAGTGAAAACATGAATCTGATAAGAGCACCTCTGAAGAGTCGAGCGGCTAAAGTCCCCGGCTCCCTCACTGTTTATGAACTGGACGGGGCTTGGCGACTGCTCCCCAGGGCTCCCATTCCCGTTGGTCTTGGCAGTGATTTCGGCATCAGGCTCTGAAGTTGCAGAATCATTGTCTAAAATTTGCAAATGAATAAATAAATAAATTTAACGTCAGAATTTTTATTTACTTGTTAGGTAGTTCCACTGAAAGTAGGTGGAAAAAGGAACTCATACGATCATTATTAAATTGTTCTCTAAGTTCTAACATACAGATTCTCAAACTGTAGCCTGTGGACCCCAGGAGTCCCCAAGACCCTTTTTCAGGGGATCTGAAAGGTGAAAACTATTTTCATAATACTATGATGTTATTTGTCTTTTTTACCATGCTGATATTTGCACTGAGGGTAAACATGGCAGTAACATTTTTTAAAAAGTCCCTGATAAAGTAGTAATCATAATTTTTATTACATGTCCTCCTTAAACAACACACCTTTAAAATATTCTGTGTGATGAAATGGGGGAATTCACACACAACAAATTTGCTACACACCAACATCCCATTGGTGTTTCAAGGGAAAGTATGTATGGGATTCGTGCTACTTTTGCCTTGAACTCCACTTTTATGTGGAAGAAAAACTGACATGAAAACTATAGTTATTTAGAGTTGTGCATTTGGCAGATATTTTCTAAAAGATGATCTAAGTGAATTTCTCATTTCAAGGAAAACAACCAATGGTATTTGTTGCAATGATTAAACTTTAAACAAGAATAGAATTTTGGAAGCTATTTGCCACCAAGAGCTTGACTTCTTTACCATCTTAATGACTTTTCTGATAAGATGGGTGTTGAGGTTAATAAATGTGACTTTTTGATATTGTATAATGAAATTTGTCAACATTTGGAAGATAACTCTTAACTCAGTGAAAGTAGTGAAAATTAAAGTCGCTCAGTCGTGTCCAACTCTTTGCGACCCCATGGACTATACAGTCCAGGGAATTCTCCAGGTCAGAATACTGGTGCACTGGGAAGACCCAGAGGGATTGGGTAGTGCGGGAGGTGGGAGGGGGGATCAGGATGGGGAATACATGTAAATCCATGGCTGATTCATGTCAATCTATGACAAAAACCACTACAATACTGTAAAGTAATTAGCCTCCAACTAATAAAAATAGATGAAAAAAAAAATAATACTGGAGTGGGTAGCCTTTCCCTTCTCCAGGGTCTTCCCAACCCACAGATTGAACCCAGGTCTCCTGCATTGCAGGCGGATTCTTTACCAGCTGAGCCACAAAGGAAGCCCAAGAATACTGGAGTGGGTAGCCTATCCCTTCTCCAGGGGATCTTCCTGACCCAAGAATCTAACCGGGGTCTCCTGCATTGCAGGTGAATTCTTTACCAACTGAGCTATCAGGGAAGCCCTCATCAGTACTTTCCAAATGACCAATGAATGATGTTATAAAATTATGTATGAGTAAAAAATACATTCAGAGTTCAAAACAGACCAATGGGTTCAATGTAACAGGGTATGAAAAGTTCATTGATATGGTTTCAGATTCCACACTACAACCAACCTTTAAGAAGGTACCAGCTATCAAGTTTTGATGTAGTGTCAAAGAAAAATATATATATTATATGAAAGGGCTATTAAAATGTTCTTCCTTTTTTCAGTTACAGATCTAGGTGAGGCCAGATTTTCTTCAGGTTACTTCAGCCCAAAGAGCATATTGCAACAGACTGAATGCAAAAGGTATGAGATATTTGCTGTCTTCTGTTAAATCAGACATTAACAAGACTTACAAAAAGTGTGAAACAATGTTATGCTCCATATATATTTTTGTTTTGGTAACACAGCTATTTTGCATAAAAATATGTTATTTATGTTTGCAATGGGTTTAGTAGTATTATTTTTAAGGTAAATAGCAAATAAATATTCTTAAAATCCTATTTAAAATTTTAATACCCCAAATATTAATAGATATAATTCACAAAAACCAAAACTCTTTGAGATCCTCAAAAATTAAGTGTAGAGGAAGATTAATATGAAAAGGTTTGAGAATTTGCTGTTCTAACCAATATAATGAGAGAATAAATAGAAATAAGAAGTGTAGTTATTAAAGAGAATATCAAATTTTAATTTGCATATGACATAATATACCTAGAGACTTTAAGAGAATCCTATGAGAATAAGGAAAATATTCATAAATATGTTAGATTTTAAAATTAATCTAGATTTTAAGGTTAATTAAAAAAATAAGCTATTTATAAAATAAATAAATTAAATACTGACAATCAAAATATTTTTTCTATATACCAATTAGAAAATAACATGAAGAACATCTCATTCACGATAACAGCTATAGAAACAAAATATACTCTCCTAGAATATTAACCTATTAAAGAATGTGAAGGCCCTATAAAAACTGGTAAGTACTTTATAGGTCTTATAAAAATTTTACTTAGGGACATTAAAGAAGACCTGGATGAAGAGAGAGTGACATATTGTGCATATTCCTGACTTAATGATTAAAGTGAAATGATGTTAATCCTTTCCTAATTTAATTTTCAGCCTTAAAACAAATCCCAATGGACTTTTTTTTTTAAAAAAGCTTAAAAGGATTTTAAAGATGAGAAGAAAAAGGATATATGTATATGTAATTTGGAGAACCTGCCTTTTCAAGTAGTCACATATATTGTAAAGGTAAAGGGTCAAAACAATGCAGTAGAACAATGGAAAATTACAAAGAACACAGAAACAAATCCTAGGAGATATAGATATATATAAATAAATATATAAATATATATATATATATATATAAATCTAATGTATGGTAAAGGTACAAAAACCAGTAGGCTAAGAGAGAACTGTTAAATAAATAGTGCTGGGACAATCTGTCAACTATTTAAAAAATGGAAACTTAGATAACCTCTTCTTATTTTGGATTTTATGACTCTAAAGCACTAAAATGAAAATACAACAGGCTAATAGATTTAATCATGAAAAAATGTAAACCTCAAATATGTCAAAAGTCACCACAAAGAAAATTAAAAATCACAAATTAGGAAAAAAAATCCATGACATATGTAAGTGAGAAAAGGTTAATATGCTTAGTTCATTAATATTTTAAAACTAGTTCTTTAGTAGGAAGAAGATTGTATGCACAAAGTAAAAATGCAATCAAGATAAAACTTAACACGGAAAGGAAGCCTTCTTTGCACTCCATAACTGCAGGCCGTCAGGCCCCTTCCCCCAAGGGGACTACCTTCAAATATATATCTCCTTCCAAAAATGAAAAAACTACATATTTTATACATATTTATTTCCCCCCTTCTTACACATCCAGAAAGACGCTATTCATACTGCTCCACACTATGGTTTGTTGTTTACTTTTTTTTTTTTTAACTTAATAACATCAAGTAAAGATTTTTCTCATTTATTTTCAAGGCTATATTGGTTTCCAATGAATAAAGAGATCATAATCACTTAAAGATTTTACAAATCAGTAAGTAAAAGATGAACATACCATTAGAAAGAAGCAAGAAAGGGCATGTCCTCAAAAGAAGAAATATCTATGACCAACAAACACAGACATGTATGCAAGACTCAATCTCGTTTTCAGATAAATTAAAAATAAAACTATTATATACCATTTTTCATCCATCAAACTGGGAAACATTTACAAAAGTGAGAACTATTCAGCACTGGCTAGGATGGGGAGAAATGGGTCTTCTTATTTGTTTGGTGGGAATACAAACAAGTAGAACCTTTCTGGAGATAATGTGGAATCGGCACTGAGCATCTTAAAAATGGTTCCACCCTTTGACCATCTGCAGCAGTTTATCTTCAGGAAATAAGTAAGAACCATACAAAAATTTATGTATTTACATTACAACATTCTCTCATAAAAATGAAAAATCAGAAAAACATTAATGGCCAACAATAGGAGAATAATTAAATAAATAATGGCTTATCTAAAGGCTAGACATTATATGACAACACAGCCTTTACAATTGAGCTTTTGAAATCTATTTAATGACATAGCAAAGTTTTCATGATAAAATGTTCAATGAAAACAGCATAATACAAAACTATATATGAAGAGTATGGATTTGGAGGGGGAAAATAGACCAAAATGTTAATAGGGTTTATTAGTTATTTTAATTTTCTTCTTTATATATTTTTTTAAACAGGTTTCCGATTTTCTAGAAATATATTTTAAAGCAGGGAAAAAATAAATATTATAAAAGGAGTTTTTTTATTCCTTCAAAAACAGCCAATGTGTATACAGATACAGTCTGCTCTACAGGCATTCCTGAGTGAGTTGTTATTCTGTATAGAGCACTAAAAAGACTAATATTACTCACACATTATGGTGTCCTACTTTACAAGAGCCTATTTTGCTCTGCAAATTTATCTCAGAAGAGAAAATTGCATGTGCCCATATGTCCTGGTGTTGCAATCTCGACAATGAATTAAAGGACAAAATCCAGGTACTTTATAATAACCAGGTTAAAATTGGGAGTACTCATATGAGGACACTCAATTATCTCTATTACAAAGAGCCCTTATTTCTCTGCAGTGTGAGAGGCATCCATCAAAAGATAAATTCCTGTCTTTTCCAGATTCTCTTTATCCTCCCTAACAAAAACAAGCCCAGGGAAATGACAGTTGAGTTGTACAAACCCGGTGTTCAGACTTCCTGAGAAACTTGTCTTGAAATCAGAAGTCAAATTCCTGGCCTACATCAACCTTAACAAAACACATCCCCTTCAACAAGCAGCCGCACATTGACAGCGGAGGACTTCAGGATGAATAAAGACCTTTGCTCTGTGGATTCTTTTCATGATAGTACACCTAAGAGACTTTCTTTTCAACCTGGTATTTAAGAAAGGAGATCTGGTGCCTATCTGTCTTTCTAGCCTTATCTCATAGCCTTCACTCAGACCCCAGCCAGACTGGGTTATGTGATTCCCCAAACACGCTTGGACTTCTCTGTGCCTTTGCTCAGGCTCAGTCTCACCCTTAGCTTGCACCTGTTGAGACTCCACACCCTGAAGGCCACGGTGTGCACGTGCACACATGTATGGGGACGGACACACATGTGTTGGGGAGGAAAATAATAACAGAAAGACAAGGTTACTCATATGACAGAAATTCATATGACTCCAAGTAAGCAGAGCTGTGTCTTTTTCATCTTGGTAGTCTCACAGCACCTAACTCTATGGCCTGTACATATACAGAGAGAAGTAAAAATATTTGTTTAAAAAATTAATTAGTACATTTAAAACATTTAAGACTAAAAATGTTACAACTAGTAAACCAGACAGCTTTTCTTTTTCAAGAAATAAGAATCAGCAAAGCACCAGATAGCATTTCTCAGAGAGTCACAATCTAATTACAGACAGATACATCAAAGTCCCTGTGAACACAACAGCACAGGATCCCACAGTCAAACGGTCAATTTGTTATTTTCCCCAAATCCTCAATTCTCATTACCTTCTAGCCTTTGAATCTCCTCAGCTGTCACTTCCAGTGTTTGATCAGATAGGGATGCAACCTGGATGACCTGATAAAAAACAGAATGGAATGTGTAGATGTGTGTATGTTTGTCTTTAAACAGAGGCAATTCTGTTTTTAACAGAAGATGAGGAAATATCAAACATCAAAGATCTCCTGTTTTAAGAAACTGTCAGTGTCCCCAGTTGAAGACTAAATCTCAGGTCTTCTTACTTTGAGGGCAGTAATTACATTTTCTTCATTCCAGAAGAAAAAACTTGTTTAAAACATTACACAATAAACTTAAAAGACCAAAAGGATAATTTTGGACAAGAAACATAACTAAGAGTTTAAAAATGCCTTCATGTATATTCTAGTTTCAATATAACATGCTATTTCTTAAAAAATGCATAACAGCATTGTATTAGAAATTATTCATGCAACGAAGAAATAAATGTAATTATGGATATATTGATTACAATGTTGTACAGCCAACACACAGTTTTTAAAGTACTTTTCTGTTGTAGGAAATGATAAATTAGGAGATTGTGATTAATATACACATACTACTACATATAAAATAGATAATTAACAAGGACCTACTGTATAGCACAGGGAACTCAATATTCCATAATAACTTATATGAGAAAAGAATCTGAAAAAGAATACATATACATATAATAACTGATTCACTGTGCTGTACATCTGAAACTAACACAACATTATAAATCAACTACACTCCAATAAACATTTAAAAACTGGTACGTAGAATTCAAATTAAAAAAATAAATAAATCACTTTTCACAACTTAGCTCACTAGTCTAACATCCACCTTGAGTTGCACATCACTGGAACCCTTGTTTGGGGGCCAGAGAGACATTTTGTCCATAATTTTCAAATGAAAGAAGAAAGTAACTTTTCTAAAGTAACAAAATAGCCCATGGCAGAAAGACTTGGAAAAAGAGTACAGTCATAGATGGGATATTACCTGCTTTGCACAGAGAAATATGTCCAGACAATAAAGAACCCAGAATTCTAGATTCTCATTATTAAGATAAATTGACAAGGAAAAGTAAAACTTAAACTACAAATTTGATGATTAAAAAGTAGAATGTATATTTTACTGTATAAAATTCTTATCAAAGAAAAAAGTTTCATACCAATTAGCCCTCTCATAGGTGAAATATAAAGAAGCAGAAGAAAACCCTCTGCAAACATTACTCAGAGTTGAATTTAGAAATACAGAAAGTAGCACAAATTAGATAGTCTTTACTCCAATGGAAGATCATTAAACTTACCAGCTGGGCAAAAGTTGTTACTTTTAGTCTCTTGAAAAGCTCATCTTTTTTGTACCTATAATCTGCAAAGCAGAACGGGACAAATATTTTTTCCAGGTTTATTTTGCTTTCTTGGAGGTAATAATTCTTTCTGGTCATCAAGAAATTTCATCAAGAAATGTACCCCCAAATGGTATATTTTTTCCAGTTATTTACATGTATTTCCTTGCATTACTTCATTTGATCCTCAGGATAGCCTCAGAATTAAATGTGGCAGGTGCTGTATCATTTTTGCTCTGGCCAGGAGAAGCATCCTGCTGCAAATCTAAGCTATCTTTTTGGGTCCAGTGATTTTACCTCTTCCCTTTATTTTTATTGGTCTACAATTATCCTTATTATGCTGTCTCTACTTTGACCACACTGTATTGCATGCATTTTTGTAAGTCCTTTAAATCCTTTTCAGAACAAGCAGGGGATAAATACCTGAATTTTACAAATGAGGACAGAGACCCAGAGAAGCTGAGGTGCCCTAGGTCAAAAGCTGGTAAGACATTTACACCCCACTATTCTATCTCTGTCCTAGAAAGAGAATAATTATTCCTGAGGTTACAAACTATGCTAGAAACAGAGGATGACCCTTTTTTCCTGGAGCACATTACTGGGCACAAACTTACAATCGGTCCTGATAATCTCTTGTATCAATTTTCCGTCAACTTTACCTCAGTAAAAATCAACTTAATGCAGTTTTGCAATAGGAAAAAGTTCTGGAGATCTATTGTGCAACAAAGTAAATATACTTAACAGTACTGAACTGTACACTGAAAGAGGTTACAATGATAAATCTTGTACTGTGGATTTTTTTAAAACCAAACTTAGGAAAAAAAAGAGAAATCAACTGAAAACATCAATATTTACTCAGTGCTATCTTTACAGTTCTGAGACATAACTCAAACTTTTGCATTTGTTTGTGTTAATAATTCTTCACATATTAAACAGTTTTAAGAAATACAGCCAATCTCACTTTATTATTTGTCCTACAGAGGCATGTTAAAAGCTGGCCTCCCTAAACTTTTCTGAAGAAGACTTGCCAATTCTGAAGAGTTTCCAGGATTGAACTCCTGCCCACCCCTACTCTTCACTCCTCTTCTAGGTTTATATATTGGCATCCTTGACTCCTTAAATACTACCTCATTATTTCAGAATTACTGAAGGTTAGCTGGATAATTACTTTAGTCTCATAAACAAAGAATCCTAGCAAAGGAAAGATTAAAGGTACTTAATATTATTTACTTGGTTATACTAATCATTCCCATCAATTTTCCAAAAAACCAGCACAGACCAGATAGCTACTTTGGAGGATAATGTAAGCATGGTTTACCAAACACCTTGAGACTCAAGAGTCAGGAAATGATATTATCTTAAAAACATGCCTTCTCTAAGTACCTCAAGACTCTTTCTGAGGAGGAACTAAAGCTTCTCTGTTCTAAAATGTCCTAAAGATAGCAGTTTGGCTAAAAATTGACCTTTCTTCCAGGAAATTCTTAAAACAGTTTCTTCTAGATACAACAAGGTAGCAAACCTAGATGCAAAGTAGCTTCTAAAACACATCAGGATGCAGACCCGAATAAGCTGAGCAGAAGCTTTAGAAAGTGCAACTCAACTACAGTATGTCTTTCAGTTGCCACCAACCTGCCCACCCAAAGTCATTTATGTAAATCAAAATGGCAATAAGTCAGCCAATGAAAATAGTCAATAGCTTTCAAAGTAGTTTGCACTGTGGCATTTATCCATTGCTATTCTTTTGGTATAGTTAACATAGTTGGAAATACTACTCTAGTTCTTCATGTTCTATGTACAAAATACACACATTAAAATCCTCTTTAAATAGAAATCCCCTTAAATAAGAACACAGGCGCTGCTGTTTTCTAATGATCGGCATTTCCAGCATCCTCTCATAAGCACTAGAAATTGCGCTGCACATTTGAGCCTGAACACTACATACCTGGTTCTGGTTTAGAAGGACAGCCATCATGAGGACTTTCTGACATTATTACTCAGATAAAAGATTAAGCTAGACGTCTTACAGTAAGTCTTAAATTTTATAAAAAGGATAACTTGGAAAGCTCTGTCAGTCTGTCCTTGCAAGGGCGAACAGAGCTTTAAGAATGGAGCTTCTGCTACTGTAGCTTCTCCCAGACTCTATAATGGAGACAAACAATCCTAGTTTCAGATGTGTTATCAAGTTTTGCTTCTCCAGTAAGTCTGGAGTCTAAGTGTGTCTCTCTCGAGTTACTGGAAGGACAGAGACCTAACTATCTAGGGTGCTTCACCCCGGGCCCAACCAGTGTCATCTAACCACCAGAAGCCAAGAATGGGCTTTGTGAATGGTCAATAGACACAGGGTGTCTATTTTCCCCAGGCAGAGTTGAAAGAATATTCAGATCACAAAGGAATTCTGCGTTTTCAGGGTACTGTTAAAATGCGTTATTAGCAAAGGGAAGTTGGGCTCACAGTGGAAGACAAATCAAAGGAAGTAACAGGACAAGGTTTGTGATTTCACAGAAAGACATGGCATCTAAGGTAATCTGAGAAAAGGGATGGGTTTAGGGTGTCACAAAACAAGGCAACATTCTCCTCCTTCTGACCCAAAAGAACACCTACAACAGAAGATGGGAAAAGAGAAGGAAATATTTTCCAAGATGTAGATCCCAAACCAGAATCTGAAGTAATTCTAGCTGGAGAATCAGCACAAAGTGTGTGAAACCAGGTGAGAGGAACCTCCTGTCTTACTAAATGGCAGCCCACAGCTTCTAAAGAGGGAAGGTGAAATGCGCATTTTCAAAGACTCGAACCCACAGGTATTTCTTTTGGGAGATAAGCTCCATTTAAAGTTTATATATCACAGAAACCACATTGTGCTTTTATGAGGAATATTTTAAACAGGGTTTCAGCAAGCTGGGTGGAATGGGACAATTTTTATATGGGACAAATTTTGGTGTGGATGGGTGAGTTTACACTCGGATACCTATGCTTAGGAGGTGAAAAAGGCTACAAACCAGAACAGAAGCAGGCCAGTTGAATTTTGCTCACAGTGGATGAATTAAGGATGACAACAATAAAGTTTAGGTGAGTAAACAAGATTTTTTTCATAGTTTAAAATTTTAATATCCACATACTTATGTATGTAAAGTGGAATATTTTGCAGATACATAGCATTTTAAATATAGAGCATAAATGTATAAAGTATAAAATATGTAAGAAAAAAAGGATACTGTGACATTACACATTAAAAAACAAATGTCTATAACATCAGTCCTTATAGCTGAATGTAGCAAATAACAGATTCAGCACGGAGCTGCTCCTGAGTCCATGTCTATTGTCCGGGATTTCTAATACTGCAGCAATTCAAAAGGAACAGGAACATTATCATTTAAATTAGAAGTCCTGCTATGTAAAAACAAAAGTTCTGGTGAATTCTGGGTTTGTAGTATTTTCTTCCCAGAAGGTATATTTGACCAGAGCCAGGTCCCGAACTGCTACCAATCAGAGTACCTCTCCACCGCCCTTAGCTCAACACTGCCGTAGCACGGGGCTCTCCTACTGAAGCTATGAGCAAATCCATCTTGGAAAACAGACGTCCCTGCTTCTCTGATGCTGGCCATGATGTGTACATTTTACATCTGTTTTGGACACAGATTGAAAAATTATGATTTTGTGCAAGCGCAGTGCACTCAGTGACTAGAAGCATATCTTTGGCGAAGATTAGTTTTTTAAAAGGATGTGCATGAAATATGATTTTTAATTAAAAGAAAGCTGACTGCAACGAATTTATAATGCATAACACCACTTTAAGAATAAGCTCTTTCTCACACCTCTAAGTCTTTCATGAATACTGTCGAATTCATACTAAAAAGAATGCTATGAAATAAGATATTATTACTCCTATCTCAGGTACAGAGAAAATAAGAAAATAGGAAAGATTAAGTATCTTGAATATAGATCATAAAGACTGCAGTACAATGAAACTAGAAGCTGGGGTTCTCACTGCTTAACTGGAGATTATTTCATAGTCCAACGTTAATATCTCCCATGGGATTTAAGGCAGGCAGAACGCAGACTCAAAGACCACAACCTCAGCAGCTGACCTGATGGTACAGTGTTTCCCACATCCTTCAAGGCATCTGCCATGCTCACCTGACTCCCACAGCTTTGTATGCAAGTCACCTGTAGAGTATGGTTAGGATCGTTAATAACCAACTTACAGAGCCACTATAGGGTTCCATTACCCCACACCATAAATAGTGTTACTCACTTTTTTTGATCTCTTCTAGCTTCTCAATGTATTTAGTCATACTGTTACCTAAAAAGAGAAGGATTTTAAATATGCTTTTAATGGAAGAAAATGAGGTCTGAGCCTTCCCATCCTGTTTTTACAGAACTGCAGTAGACAAATGGATCAGACATAGTAAATACTTTTTAGGATTATACGGCATTATTAAAAGATAAGGAATCCAGGGAAATGTTTTGGTCAAATGTGTTAAGCTGAGGTGCACACCCAATAAACATTAAGAAGTCCCCCCAGGCACTACAAATGATCACTTTATGCAATTTTTTTTCTTTCCAAGTTAAGCCCTTCATCCTCCATTCATTCGCCCTGTAAGCTTTTTTTGTGGGGAAGGTATGCAGAGGAAGAGAAAGAAGCAACAACCTCTGAATGTATAAAATGAGCTGCTGTGCCTGGCCAAGTAACCCTTTCCTCTTCGCTTAATCTTTGTGGTTTCCTTCTCTTCCCTGAACTTGGTCTTCCACTATTCATGCTGATACTGCAGCCTGAACTAGACCACACAGTCTGTACACCAGTATTCACCATGGATTTGATTTGCTGAGAAATAAAAGCAGATCCTCAGCACTGTGGGGAGTCCCCCACCCTCATGTTTTATGGCCTGGTTCTATAACACTAGGTTCTAGCCAAGGTGGTTTGGAGAGTTTTCATGCATTAAAACTGGGCCAGGATTCTTATGGTTTCCGAATGAACTAAAGTCTGGTTCTCAAGCCAGGGGCTATTATACTGAGCATGCTTCGATTTGATTCAGTTCAGCACAGCAAGCTCTGTCTGGTACCTAACATGTATAGCAAAAATAAAGGAACACATTAAAAAGAATTTTTCATTTCTAAAACTGTGCTCCTAACTTTTAAGCCTTGAGGGCAACTAGTCAGTTTCAGTCACAAACTTTGGGTAAAAGAAATGCTTCTGATTAATGGTATGAACTTATGTTTTCAAGCACTGTTCTGAACTTTTCTTCATGTGTAGGTGAGAAGCAGAGAAAGAAAATTCTTTTTCTGAAACCCAAAGCACATTTTCAAAAAACTTACATCACTTGTTATTATTAAATCTATACCATCATGGAATAAAATTTCACTGAGTTAAAACATTCTTTTTTCATCTGACAACGCACAGTCCCCAGATCAGAACCGAAGAGCAGGACTGATTCAGTGTGGCCCTGGACCCAGACCGTATCCTTCCAAAAGCTCAGAGACGTGACAGTAGTAGGGCTGCTCAGAAGGCCTGAGGCTTCTCAAGACAGACACTGAGAATACCCCAGAAAAGATCCAAAAAGGACCAAAGACCAAGGCTGGAATCAAATATGATCTTTTCTAGGTTCTTCAGGCTGGAATGAACCTGAGATGTTGACCAGATCTCCACAGTGGAAACCATGAATCCTTCCCAGACTCACAGCCTCTCCTGTGGAACTGTGCACTTGGGCGGGAACTCAACTGGTCAGTACTCAGCTTAGAAGACAGGGCAAATGGCATGCTCTGCCCTGTCCCACAGTCTTATTCTTAAACGACTTTATAGGAGCTTCTGGTTGCATGTTCCTGGGCCCCTTACAGTGCCAGGCTATTGACGTGCCAGTTAGTTTCTTTTCGTTGGAGAAGCTTCAGGACTCCTTCCAGAACTGTTGAAAAACTGAGGTACAAAAAGGTCCACTGACTTGACTGGAGACATAGCAAGTTAGTAACTAAGTCAAGATTAATATTCCCAACCTCCTGGTTTCTAACATGGCTCACAGAAACACACTGCTTCTCTAGCTGTGCTGTTTTAAAAACATGATTTCACTGTGAGGTAAATATGTAGGAAGTGTTACTTTCTTCATAGTAGCAGGTGGGAACCATTTCATGCTCTCAAATTCCCTGAGGCATGCTATGCATGGGAAATAATAGCCAGCCTTATCATATAGTCTTTATTATTAAAACACTGCATTTCCAGTCTATAGCAGTTTCCACTAACAATGTGTCTAAAATCCATTTCTCAGTCAGTTAACAACATTTTCAGAATATTTACACAGCACTTCATCTTTGTACCAGCAGAGCCTCACAATGACCCTGTGAGGTATGTTTTCATTCCTACTGATTATTTTTTCCACTAAAAGAGACGGCAGAGAAACAAAGTCTTTTGCAGAGGTGTACAAATACTTGGCAAAATTAAGAACAAATCTAAGAGTGCTATTGATAAGAAGCTTTTTTCATTATGGCTATTCATTGTTTCCTGTAGGGGGGAAATAAAAGAAAATGGAAGATTTCTGCATTGCTTTAATTGGAGAAATGACTAAGCAACACACAAAAAAATCCCTAAAAATGATTTTAGAAAGTATGAAAAGTAGTATTTTTACCCCACTTCATGTACTGCTTGTATCTTAACTAAGCAGCTCATCTTACTGGATCTAATTTCATCTGAAAACAGCTTTTTGACTACCTTTTAAAAAGAATACAAATGAATCAATTTTATAATTGACTTATTTATAAACATATTTTTACTTTATACAAAAGTAAGGAGGCTAAAAGACTATCAACAGAATAATTTTTTTTAATTGAAATTACACATTACTGCCAGATAAATTTTCCTAGACAAGACTTTGATTAAAAAAGAAAGTCAGTGGCTCCCCACTGCTTACTGACTGAAGTTTAAACTCCTTGTTCTACTGCTGAAGACACCAACATCTTACTACCTCTTCAATCTTGCCTTAATTACTAAACTTGACAAACTCGCTGTGAGTCTTTGGCACTCTAACATGTCACCTTGCCCACGTAATCATAATAGCTCACCCAGCTGGAAGTGACCTTTCCCTCCTCTGAACTTCTACAGAACTCAGCTTACCAGTCACAGGGCATTTATCATTATACTGCCTTATTTGTGTGTAAGTCGTATCTATCTTATTATACTGAAAGCCTAAAATAACTACACACACATAGACACACAAACACACACACAGAATACCTTTATCCTTTCCATTGCTAGTGTTGGAGGCACTCAAAAATATTTGCTAAATGAGAAATACTATGAAGATTTACTAGTTGAAGAATCCTTATAATGGATCATATTATAATGTAAATAATCATACCCTAATTTGCTTTGAGTTTTTGGACGCCTGATTTTCTCTAAGCTATACACAACTTGATTTATATATAGTACATATATGTTACATACTACTTAAATGACCAAATTGTTTCAGGACTCAGGTAACAGAAAGGTGGTATAAGGTGGTATTTAGCCTCTACTTAGTTTATAATTTAAGTTGCAAAAAAAGATATATAAAAAGGCTTTACAAGTGGAATCAAGAGAAAAAGACAACTCAACTATATTGATATTGCTAAGCAAAGATACAGCACAATCAATGAACTGAGGGGCTCATTCATTAGAGTTTTTCCTTTGTTTTCCTATAATGTAATAACCTTATTTGTACTGAGCCAGTAAGAAAAGCAAGTGATTTTGAGCAGCAGTAATCTAAAGTGGTTAAGATTTATAAGGCAGGAACTCAGTTGCTAAGAGACAATTCCACTGCTTTATTTTTCTTCAATATTTCCCTCCTCTATGGAGAAGTTCTTTTGGCTCGGAAGGAGCAGAAAGCGTGAAAAGAGGCACAGAGGTCCTTTGTTAATCTCAATAAGTTATACGAGCGCATAGTGCTTTCTGGTTTGTAAAAGGCTTTCACATACATTTCTTCCTTTGGCATAAGAAACAGAATTAAATACCAAGTAAAGATGAAGAGTACCTAGTCTGTAATGAGTTTCAGTGCTTAAGATCAAGGCTATTAGCAGATATTCAGGAAAAGTAAAGACTAAGAAGAAAAAAAGGAAATGACTAGTTTGTATAGAGATAAGAAAAGTAAGGTGAATTTTTAAAAATTTTAAAATGGCTAGAAAAGACTGAGTGGAAATAGTCTATGGAATTTTAGAAAGCTAAAGAAATTTGAAATTAGATTGAATATAGATTGAAACGAGAGAATAATGCCAGAAATGAAAGAGTGTAGGAGACTAACAAAGGGAGAGCCCTGTGGTTTGGAAATTGTCCCTTAATCAGCCTGCAGGGCTACAGAGCAGAAACCCAGAGAGGGTGCTTGAGAATACACAAGGACCCTGCGGTGGTGACTGAACAAAATGCCGGCAGGGATTTCATCGGAAGCATAATCCATTCCGGGCACAGTCTGGCAGTGCTGGGGAGCTGGGAAGATACACTCAGGCACCTATGGAACAAAAGAAATATTTGAAGTTCAAAATAATTCTGATATTTCTAGCCATGGCTATACAATGGTGTTTGAATTTATAAGAGAAGTAGTGTCAGAAGGACAGAAATAAAATATTGTCTTTACCCAGGAAGAAGATATCTGGCTTTGAAGAACTCAGTGGAAGGCGATTTGGGTGAAGACTGGAGATGCCACAAAATTCTTGATTTCTTGGGATTAACTCTGAATTGCTCACTGTTTGGTAAGAAAAGATTAAAGACCCATCTATTTAGCCTAGAAATGAGAAATGCTCATTTGTTCCTGTGCCTATTTCTACTGCTCTGACTGCAGAGCTTAAAATCATACCTCAGACAGGAATTCCTTACTTTTACTTGACCTTTAGAGTCAGTCTGGTGTTTTCACAGTCAGGATTCCTCACACTTTTCGCCTTATGGCAGACATACATAAGTGATAACATTTGGACACAACACTGAGGTTTGGGCTGTCTCAGGCCCTGACGGCTAGCCAGAGGGCTAAAGAGATCCGTATCCTGGCTCATAACCCACAGGCCACTGTACTGAATATACAGAGAGGTAAGCCACACACACACAAATGAATAGAAAGAAATGAAAATCTTTCCCTTAAATTGACTTTAACATAATTTTTAAAATCCGAAACAAAAAATCAAACACTAGAATTACATTTCTTCCATACTGATATTAAAATACACTGGGTTTCCGGCAATGAAACACACTTTGGCCTTCCAAAGGTATTATAAAACTAGACTTCTGTTTCCAGGAAGATGAGGTAGGATGTACTTTTCTCTATTCCTCCAGCTAAGTACAACAAAATCCCCAGATGACCCACAAAACAGGAGGAAATATCTGCAAATTATCCTTCAGATAAGGGTCTACTATCCAGGGTATATAACAGAACTCCTGTAACTCAACAATAAAAAGAAAAATAACCCAACTGAAAAAAGAAAACAGGCCAAGGATATGAATAGCCATCTCTCCGCAGATGTATAATTGCCAATAAGCACATTAAAAGGTGCTCAACATCATTACTCATTAGGAAAATGCAAATCAAAACCACAATGAAAATACCACTTCACACCCACAAAGATGGCTATAATCAAAACAATGGACAACAAGTATTGTTGAGGATGTGGAGAAAAAAAGAGCCCTCCTACACTGCTGGTGGGAATGCAAAGTGCAGCTGCTTTGGAACACAGTTTGGCAGTTCCTCAAAAAACTAAACACAGAGTTAACATCTGACCAAGAATTCAACTTCTAGGTATATAACCAAGAGAACTGAAAACAGGTTCACACAAAAACATGTATACTAATGTTTTAGCAGCATTATGGTCAAAAAGCATAAATAAACCAAACATCTATCAAATGATGAGCAGATACACCAATTGTGGTGCTGTGCTTAGTCGCTCGGTTGTGTCCAACTCTTTGTGATTCCCATGGGCTGTAGCCCACCAGGCTCCTCTGTCCATGGGGATTCCCCAGGCAAAAATACTAGAGTGGGTTGCCATGCCCTCCTCCAGGGAATCTTCCCAACTCAGGGGTCAAACCCAGGTCTCCCGCACAGCAGGCAGATTCTTTACCATCTGAGACATCAGGAATAGCTATATAAAAGAATACTGTTTAGCATTAAAATATTGACACATGCTAGAACAATGATGAACCTTGAAAACATTATGCTAAGTGAAAGAAGTCAGACACAAAGGTCACATGTTGTATGATTCCATTTTTATGAAATATTCAGAAGAGGCAAAGTCATAGATACAAAACATAGATTGGTGATTACCAGGAACTGGTAAAAGTAAGGCATAGGAAATGACTGCTTTGGGTATGGGGTTTCTTTATGGGATGACAGAAATATTCGGGTGGTGCAAGTGGTAAAGAATCTGCCTGCAAATGCAGGAGATGCAACAGATGTGGGCTTGATCCCTGAGTTGGGAAGATTCTCCTGGAGAAGGAAATGGAAACCCACTCCAGTATTCTTGCCTGGAAAATCTCATGAACAGAGGAGCCTGGCAGGCTATAGTTGCAGGCTACATGGGGCTGTAAAGAGTCAGACATGACTGAGCGTGCACACACACACACACACACAGAAATATTCTACAGTTGATAGTATTGATGGTTTGACAACCTTGTGAATGTTCTAAAAACGTCTGAATTGTACATTTGTAAAGGTTGAATTTTATGGTATGTAAATTATATCTTAAGAAAACATACCCAGTTAAAAAAAAAGATTGAATGGAAAAAGAAAATCCTGGATGGGGTAAATTAAGAGTTTGGGATTAGAAGCTACATATTACTATATATAAAATAGATAAACAAGGTCCTACTGTATAGCACAGGCAACTATATTCAATAGCTTATAATAACCTATAATGGAAAGGAATCTGAAAAAGAAAATATATTTTATGTATATATACATATATGTATAAAACTGAGTCATTGCTATACACTAGAAACTAACATGACATTATAAATCAACTATACTTAAAATTTAAAAAAATACTGGACATTATATATAAAACAAACATAAGACAACTCTGATAGGTGGAGCAAGGAAGGCAGATTGGCTAGGGACTTTGGGACCTGAGCAATGACATAATGGTTGAGTTAACCTGGGTGTGTGTGTGTTTGGTTTTTGTCTCATTACCCTCAACTTGGAGCTGAAAAAGCCAGAAATCCAAAAATACCAACAGATGGAAAAATTCCTAACAAAAATCTGCTATCTCCAGCCAAAGGACAGCAAGACAGAAAACTATCAGATAATAACTGCCTTATTCCAGTTGCATTCCACAGAAAAGCTATGTCTTACCCTTACCTGCCCACAAAGGCCAGATGGAGAATCTTGATTTTCATCTTTGTTGGGTTGTGATGAGATGCTATCAGAGTACCAAAAAGGAGGATAAGAGGCTGGGGCTGAAAATGTACTCAAAGATACAACTGCTGAAACCTTTTCAAATTTGTTCTCAGTCCCTGGTGGCTTAGACGGTAAAGAATCTGCCTGCAATTTGGGAGACCCAGGTTTGATGCCTGGGTTGGGAAGATCTGGAGAAGGGAATGGCAATCTACTGCAGTATTCTTGCCTGGAGAATTCCGTGGACAGAGGCTACAGTCCATGGGGTTGCAGTCAGACACGCCTGAGAGACTAACACTTTGAATAATAGAAGGAAATACTATTTGGTGTTTACTCCAAGGAAATCCACAGCAAGATGTTATCATAGTCAAACTTCTGAAAACTAAAGAAAGAAATCTTGAAAGCAGCAACAGAAGAATGACACCTGACCTATATGGGAAAAACAGTTTGAATAACAGGAGATTTCTCATCAAAAATCAGGTGTCCAGAAGAAAGTGGCACAATATTTTTCAAGTGCTGGAAGGAAAGAACTGTTAACTGGAATCCTATACGAAGAGAAGATACCCTTTAGGAAAGAAAAGAAATCAAGACATTCTCATTAAGGAAAACTAAGAGAAATTGTTACCAGTAGACCTATCCTAAAGAATGGTTAAACGAAGCTCTCTAATTAGAAAGGAAAAGATAAAAGACGGTATCTCAGAATATCATGAAAAAAAGAATTCACTAAGCAAAACTATGCCTCTTTTTAAGTACCCATGGAACATATACCAAGATAGACCATATCCTAGACAATAAAATAAACATCAATACATTTAAAAAAATTATATATACAGAGTACGTTCTCTAACCACAGTGGTATCAAACTGGAAGTCATTAACAGAAAGATAACAGGAAAATCTCCAAATACTTGTAACTAAATAGCATACTTCTAAATAATCCATGGATCAAAGAAGAAGTCTTAAGAGAGATAAAAAGATACACTGATGTGAATGAAAATGAAAATTCAACATATAAAAATTTTTGAGACACAGCTATTAATCAGTGCTGAGAGAAATTTGTATTACTAACTATATGCATTAAAAAGAGGAAAAGTCTTAAATCAATAATCTAAATGCCTACCTCAAGAATCTAGAAACAAGAGCAAAATAAACCCAAAGCAAGTAGAAGAAAGGAAATAATAAAGAGAAAAACCAATAAAATTTAAAACAGAAAACACAGAAAATTGATGAAACCAAAAGCTAGTTCTTTGAAAAGATCAATAAAATGGATAAATCTGTAGTGAAGAAAAAAAAGGCACAAATTACCAATGTCAGTAATGAAACAAAGGCTTCACTTCAGACATTACAGATATCAGAAGGATAACAAGGAAATGCTACAAACAACTCTATGCACATAAATTTGAAAACTTGGATGAAATGTACTAATTCCTCAAAAAACACAAACCCATAACTCATCTAATATGAAACAATTTGAATATCCTCTTAATTATTAAAAAATTAAATTCAAAATTTTAAAACTCTCAAAAAAGAAGTCTCCAGATACAACAGTTTTATTGGAGAATTCTACCAAATGTTTAAGAAAGAATTGACAATAATAATACACAATCTTTTCCAGAAAAACAGAACAGGAGGGAATACTTCCCAACTCATTTTATGAGACCAGTATTATAACAATACTAAAACCAGACAAAGACAATCCAAAACAAACCAAAACTACAACCAATGTCCCTCATGAATATAGACACAAAAATCTTTAATGAAATAATAAATAGACTTCAGTAATATATAATAAGAATTATTATACCATGATTAAGTGAGGTTTATTCAATAAATGCAAAACTAGTACAATATTTAAAAATCAATACAAGTAATCCACTATATTATCAAGATAAAGAAAAAATACATATGATAATATCAATTGAGGTAGTAAAAAAGTATTCAGTAAAATTCAATTGTCATTCAGGATTAAAACTCTCAGAAAAATAGAATAGGAGGAAACCCCCTCAACCTGACACAGCTAACATTATCCTTAATGATGAAAGACAATGATTTCCCTCTAAGTCTGGGGTAAAGATAAGGATGTTTGCTCCAATCACTCTCATTTAACATAGTTCTGCCAGTTCTGACCAGTGCAATAAGACAATAAAAGGAAATAAACACATGTAGACTGGAAAGGAAAAAATAAAACTTTCTTTTTTTAGATGACGTGATTGTCTGCATAGAAAAGCCCAAGAAATCTACCAAAAACTCCTCCCTTACCTAATAAGTACTTTTAGCAATGTCTCTGGATACAAGTTAAATACACAAAATTAAGCTGTATTTCTATATGCTAGCAATGAAAACATGGGACGCTGAAATTTAAAAATACAATACCATTTAAAATTGCCCAGAAAAAGAGAAATATTTATCTGTAAATCCAAAAAAAATGTATAGGATTTATATGCTGAAAACTGTACAATGCTGATGAAAGAAACAAAGAGTGAAGTATATGGAGAGAAATAGCATATTAATGGAATGTAAGACTCAACATAGTAACGTGTCAATTTTCCCCAAATTGCTAAGACAGGTTGAGTAAATTCCTATCAAATGTATAGCAATATTTTTAAAGTGTAAATAAGATTATTCTACAGTTTACATGGAAAGGCAAAGGAATTAGAGTAGCTAAAGTAATTTTGTAAAGAAAAATAAAGTGGGAATAATCCATCTAACCAATATCCAATTTACTATATACAGCTACGGTAATCAAGACTGTGGTACTGGCAAAGGGATGGACACAGAAATCAATGGAACAGAATACAGAAACCAGAAATAGATCCACATAAATATGCCTACTGGTTTTCAACAAAGGTGAACATATAATTCAATGGAAGAAATGCAACCTTTTAAACAAATGGTGCTAGATAAATTGGACATCCACAAGCAAAAGTTAATCTCAATCTAAGTTGCACATCTTATACAGAAATTACCTCAAAATGTATCATGGACTTACATATAAACCTAAAATACGTAACTTTTAGAAAAAATTATGATAGAAAATCTTTGGGATCTAAGTTAGGCAAAGCATTCTTAGGCTGGACAACAAAAGCAGGATCCATAAAAGGAAATACTGATATCCTGGATTTTACCCAGATTAAAAACTTTTGCTCTTTGAAAGACCCTATTAGGAGGATAAAAAGACAGGCTACAGACTGGCAGAAACTATTTGCAAACCATGTATCCAACAAAGGACTAGTAGCTAGGATATATAAAGAACACTCAAAACTCAACAACTAAAAAGCAAGCAATCCAATTAGAACATGGACAAAAAACAAACATTTCAGTGAAGATGAAATACAGATATACAGATGGCAAATAAGCACACAAAGAGATATTCAACATCATAAGTCATTAGAGAAATGCAAAACACAAGGGCAATGATATGTTACTATACATCTATCAGAATGACTAAAATTAAAAATGGCAACACCACCAAATGCTAAGGACATGGAGAAACTGGATCACACTGCTGATGGGAGTGTAAAATGGTCCAGTCACTCTGGAAAACAGTTCGGCAGTTTCTTAAAACACTACAAATGCAACTGCCAAACAACCTAGTAACTGCACTTCTGGGCACTAATCCCAGAGAAATGAAGGCTTATTTTCACACAAAAATCTGTATACAAATGTTTATAGCACATTTACTTGTAACAGTCAAAAAGGGGAAACGATTCAACTGTCCTTCAATAGGAAAATGATTAAACTTGCGACTCTCTGTGATCCCATGGATAGTAGCCCACCAGGCTCCTCTGTCCATGGAACTTCCCAGGCAAGAATACTGGAGAGGGTTGCCATTTCCTATTCCAGGAGATTGAACCTGAGTCTCTTGCATCTCCTGCATTGGCAGGCAGATTCTGTACCACTCTGCCACTTGTGAAGCCCATGGTGCATCCATACTATGGAATATTCCTAAGAAGTGATGTCATTTAGTCGTGTCCAACTCTTTGCGACCCCACAGACTGTAACCTACCAGGATCCTCCATCATGGGATTTTCCAGGCAAGAATACTGGAGTGGGTTGCCATTTCCTTCCCCAGGGGATCTTCCCAACCCAGGGATCGAACCTGGGTCTCCTGCGATGCAGGGAGCTGCTGCTGCTAAGTCACTTCAGTCATGTCCAACTCTGTGCGAGCCTGTAGATGGCAGCCCACCAGGCTCCACCATTCCTGGGATTCTCCAGGCAAGAACACTGGAGTGGGTTGCCATTTCCTTCTCCAATGCATGAAAGTGAAAAGTGAAAGTGAAGTCGCTCAGTCGTGTCCAACTCTTAGTGACCCCATGGACTGCAGCCTACCAGGCTCCTCTGTTCATGGGATTTTCCAGGCAAGAGTACTGGAGTGGGGTGCCATTGCCTTCTCTGCACTGCAGAGAGACTCTTTACCATCTGAGCCACCACTCAGGAATAAAAAGGGATGAACTACTAATACATGCAACAACCTGGTTAAATCTCCAGAGAACTTCCTGAGGGAAAAATCCAGTCAAAGTTATATACTGTATGATTCCATCTATATAGAAGCTGTGAAATGACAAAATTATAGAAGTGGAGAGCAGATTGGTGGGAGCCAGGGGTTAAGGAGCAGGTGAGGGTGGAAAGTGAATATGAAGCATCCTTGTGGTCATGGGAAAAAAGTTCTATATCCAGACTCTATCTATCAAGGTCAGTATCTTGGTTGGGGTAGTGCAGTATAGTTTTGCAAGATGTTACTATAGGAAATTGGTAAAGTACATGGAATCTCTGTTTTACTTCTTACCATTCCATGTGAATCAACAATGACCTCAAAAGCCCAGATGGTAAAGAATCTACCTGCAATGCAGGAGACCTGGGTTCGACCCCTGGGTTGGGAAGATCCCCTGGAGAAGGGAAGGGCAACCCACTCTAGTATTCTTGCTGGAGAATTCCAGGCAAGAATGGACAGAGGAGCCTGGTGGGCTACTGTCCATGGGGTCACAAAGAGTCGGACACAACTTAGTGACTAACACTATCTCCTGACACTAACAAGTTTAATTAACAAAAACACTAGATTAAAAAATCTCAGAATATACAAGGATATAGGCAATTACTTTGTATTATAAAAAGAATATACAAATATCTCAATTTCCAAAAAACTGAATTATTTTCAGGTATCATAATTGAGTCAAACTTTGGTTATGAGTTGAGGAACTGAAGAGAAAGAAATAGGTTTTCATTCACAAAACACAATTCAATTTCCAGGAGGGAAAAAAAAATGATGTTATAAACAAATCTATATAGCTGAAAAACATCTCAGCTCTTACAAATTTTAATTTTAAGAAGGCATTAAGCAGTCTTTAAAACATTATCTGTACTTCTCAGAGAAAATATGGTATTTTTAATAAAAGTACTTCCCTCTCAGAATAACTTTTTCCAGAAGGGTGGGTTCACAGTTGCAATTATGGGGAGATAGATAGAGATGCAGAAGCTGAGGGCATTGGTGGTAGAAGAAATGAGGCTGGAGGAAATAACTGGGATAGCCAAAGACACAGTACACAGGACCTCAGGCCAGGTCTCCAAAGTTGACCTCTTTATCCTGCACACAATCCTAGTTCTGTCTCCTTTATTGAATTTTAAGTAAATCTCATAATCTCTGGACTAAGATTTCCTCTTCCTCAAAGACAGAGATAACATTTTTTACCTCCTCCCATAAAACAGGATATTTACAAGGACAGATATCTGAATAGCACAAAAATGTTTGAAAGAAAGGTCCCAAAAAATAGTATCTGCAAAGCCGGCTCATTTAAAACATTTAAATCTATTTTATATGTGGGAAAATGCATAACAGAAGACAATAATTTTGAAGAAGACTAGGAGAAAGAGAAAGAAAATGAATGAGATTTAAACAGTCAACATCTCAGTTTATCTTCTCAGTTGTTTTGAGGTTATTGGTAGAAAATTCTGTATTGCTAAAGGCATGTGGTACTCCAATCTACTAGCAAAACCATCTTAATAGGATGGATTTTCCACAGCAGACTTTAAGAGGTTGAAAAAAACTAAACAAACAACCAAAATCTCACAAGACTGCAAATCCACCAGGGGTTTGGGGAGTGGTTTTCATCCTGACACTGAAAAATGTCAACAGCATGGAAATAAGCAGTAATGCACTCTTAAATTTCATTTTACCTGAATTGCAGCACTAATTTAATTTTGTCTGGTATTTTAGTTACTCATTCAAGTTTGTCTGCCTCCACTTGAATCTAAGCTCTTTGATTGCAATAATCAACTGTTCACACTCATCTTTACATGTCCCATAGCCCAGAACTTTGCATGTAGCTGTACTCTGCAAATAGGGAATTGAACAAACATGCACAAAGTATAATCAATTGCTCCCAGTTTTAAGCAATATACTTAAATTGCTTAACATACTTAAAGGTGTTCCAAGATAGAGGTGACATCCTCATATTTTTATTAGCCTCAGTCCTGTAACTTATTAAACAATGTTTTTTTTAATCAGTTTCGCAATTTATAGTAAGCTCAATTATGTGAATGGAGTTTTCAAAGATAATCTGAAAAATAGCTTTCATAAGTCCTGAACTCAGAAAGACATCAGACAAGACAGTGAGAAACTTTTAGCTATGATTTGTATCAGGCATGACATACTGCTTTTTGTCAATAATCAGCTATTAAGATTTTTTTTAAAAGTTCTAATTTGCTAATCTTTACTCACCAGTGTCTAGTCTTGATTTGACATGCTGATACCTTGGGTTTTGTGGTATCCTTCTGGTTAGATACTAAAAAATAAGAAAATTCACAAATAATTGGGTTAATGTTGGGAAAGGGATAATATACTTTAACAATTAGAACAAATTCTAAAATTTAATTGAATTTAAAGATGGAAGGAGCTCTAGAGGTCCAACAAGGCTCTTCACTACAGCTTCTCCACAGGTGAAGATGGTTATCATGTTCTGTCAAAATATTTCCGTATTTTGTCAAAATAATCTCATAGCACTGTGCAATTAGGAAAAAAGCTCTTGAAAATGATTTCCGACACTGAGCCAAAATTGATCTAATTTCCACCCAGTCCACTGATACAACCTAGAATGAACCATTCCACCCTGCCTCAAGCAAGCCATTAAAATAACTAAAGGCAGCTCTTTTCTCCTTTTTGATTTTCCCCTTTAGATGATGATTTGAAGGCTGTCTTTTCTGGATGCCCTCTAGATTTTATCTATACAACCCCTAAAAAATGGCACGCAGACCTGAGCACGCTGCCCAGATGTTGCCAGGTCAGGACCCGGTTTGGCAGGTCTTTCCTGCAACTCCCCTTGAGTTGAAGCTTCACAGATGTCACCGTGATGGCATCTGCTCTCACAGCAGCTGGGGCGTATCATGGGCTCAGGGAAAGTTTATGGTCAGTAAAAAGCTGTCAGGTCTCCCCTGTCCTGTGCTTTGGTAGTAAATCTGAATCCAAGTACAAGGCATTTACCCATATTAAATTTCAGTGGCATTTTCAAAAGCCATTGAAAGAGGGAAGGCTAATGAATAAAGACATTACAAAATACAGTTTTCTTGCTCAGGCTTTTTTTCTGGCCTATAAGTATGAAAAGCAGATGTTCCAAAAAGAAAAAAGAAAAGCAGATGTTCAGTGACAGGTAGCAGCGGAATCTGAGATTAGAACTGGGTAATACCTCTCTAGCTTCATTTTCTGTTCTCTCCCACATGTTCCTGGGTTGAAGTTGCCCAAATGTTCTCCAAATGTACCAGGTTCACTCAGGTTTCCAGTCTTAGCAAATTGTCAACTTGTCCATGAGTAAAACTTCACTTCCTCTATAAAGGTGTCCAGGGTGAAATTAGCTACTTTCTCCCTGGCTACTAGAGGACTGAACCCTGCACTATTGTTTATACCTTGACCTTCTTTTCTAGTCTAGGATTTCCTTGAGGGTAGGAATGATAACTCACTCAAATTTGTTTTTATCCAGGACCTAGCACATGGAGGGCACATTTACTGATATTCAACCAATAAATAAATATCTAGAATGAGGATCTTGTTGTTGTTTGCTGTTCAGTTGCTGAGTTGTGTCCTATTCTTTCTGACCCCATGGACTGCAGCATGCCAGGCTTCCCTATCCTTCACCATCTCCTGGAGCTTGCTCAAATTTGTGTCCATCAAGTTGGTGATGCCATCCAACCATCTTGTCCTCTTACCACCCCTTCTCCTCCGACCTTCAATCTTTCCCAGCATCAGGGTCTTTTCTAACGCGTTGGCTCTTTGAATCAGGTGGCCAAAGTATTGGTGCTTTGGCTCCAGCATCAGTCCTTCCAATGAATATTCAGGACTGATTTCCTTTAGGTTAGTCTCCTTGCAGTCCAAGGGACTCTCAAGAGTCTTCTTCAAACACCACAGTTCAAAAATATCAATTCTTCAGTGCTTGGCCTTCTTTATGGTCCAACTTTCAAATCCATACATGACTACTGGAAAAACCATAGCTTTGACTGGATGAACCTTTGTTGGCAAAGTAATGTCTCTGCTTTTTAATACACTGTCTAGGTTGGTCATAGCTTTTCTTCCAAGGAGCAAGTGTCTTTTATTTTCATGGCTGCAATCACCATCTGCACTGATTTTGGAGTCCAAGAAAATAAAGTCTGTCACTGTTTCCATTGTTTCCCCATCTATTTGCCATGAAGTGATGAGACTGGATGCCCTGATCTTCATTTTTTGAATGCTGACTTTTAAGCTTTTTCACCCTCCTCTTTCACTTTCATCAAGAGGCTCTTTAGTTCCTCTTCACCTTCTGCCATAAGGGTGATGTCATCTCCATATGTGAGGTTGTTGATATTTCTCCCGGCAGTCTTGATTCCAGCTTGTGCTTCATCCACCCTGACGTTTCTCATAATGTACTCTGCATATAAGTTAAATAAGCAAGGTGACAATATATAGCCTTGATGTACTCTTTTCCCAATTTGGAACCAGTCTGTTGTTACATATCCAGTTCTAACTGTTGCTTCTTGACCTGCATACAGGTTTCACAGGAGATAGGTCAGGTGGTCTGGTATTCCTATCTCTTTAAGAATTTTCCATAGTTTGTTGTGATCCACATAGTCAGTGGCTTTAACATAGTCAATGAAGCAGAAGCAGACGTTTTACTGGTATTCTCTTGCTTTTTCGATGATCCAATGGATGTTGGCAATTTGATCTCTGGTTCCTCTGCCTTTTCTAAATCCAGCTTGAACATCTGGAAGTTCATGGTTCATGTACTATTAAAGCCTAGCTTGGAGAATTTTGAGCATTGCTTTGCTAGCATGTGAGATGAGTGCAATTGTGTGGTAGTTTGAACATTCTTTGGCATTGCCCTTCTTTGGGATTGGAATGAAAACTGACCTTTTCCAATTCTGTGGCCACTGGTGAGTTTTCCAAATTTGCTGGCATATTGAATGCAGCACTTTAACAGCATCATCTTTTAGCTCAGTTGGAATTCCATCACCTCCACTAGCTTTGTTTGCAGTGATGCTTCCTAAGGCCCACTTGACTTTGTACTCCAAGATGACTGGCTCTAGGTGAGTGATCACACTGCTGTGGTTATCTGAATCATTAAGATCTTTTTTGTATAGTTCTTCTGTGTATTCATGTCACCTTTTCTTAATATCTTCTGCTTCTATTAGGTCCATACAGTTTTTGTCCTTTATTGTGAGGATTATATTACAGCAACTATTTAATTTCTTAGAAGAGAACATTGGATTTTAAAACTTGTATCATTTGCCCTTGAAAACATAGTTAAATTACAGCATGCCCTGTTGGGAGGACTGAAAACCAAATCTACATATTAAAATACCTTTTCAAATGACTCAAAAAGCATAAAAAAATAGGGCAAATATGTCTTACAGAATATCTATTAGTCAGAGTTTTTGATTTTGGAAACCAGGAAGAATTTTTAAAAATTGGGATACCTACAGAAAATTATCAACATTTAATTTTGACAAGGACATAAAAAAAAACAAAGTAAAACTTCACAATTTCCATCTACTATTTTAATATTAAAAAGAAAGAAAAAATCCTAGAATAAAAAGATCAGCTCTATAGTGTTATTAAAAAACTCATTGATATTGTCTGTTTTTCATTTCACCCCAGGCAAATAAAACCTTTGTCACGGACACTTGGCATGGGTACTCAAGAGGTGGAAGCCCTGAGCTTCTTTATCCTAAGAGACAGGTTGGAAAGCACCATCTGATCAGTAACCCCGTTGTCGGTAAGAAAAAGTGACTCTATCATCTTCTAAGATGAAGACAGAGAAGATTCTTAAGCGAGAGATGGAAAATATTCAAAGACTGAAAAGTTCCCCAGAGGGAGACAATACTGTGGCAAAACAAAACAATAAAAGAAACAACAACAAAAACCCAGGGAAAATATGTGCATGTTAAATTAAGTCAAGGAAAGCTAAAACTAGAATTTAGTTATCTCAGGCTAAGGGATTTTCTTTTTTCTGTCTTTCCCTTTCTTTTGTCCCTTCACACTCCGTATTTTTATAGTTTCTATATACTGTTTCCTGTTTTTACTTTTGTTTTTCCCACTAGTTTCCTAGCAAAGCTTCTTTTGAAAGATTCCAGGCCAGTCTCTGCTGAACCAGGGGGATTTGTCCATACCTCAGCCAACATAGCTAAGAAGTGACGGTGTCTCTGGGGACCAGGTGTGGTGGCAGCAGAGTGATGGGGGGAGAGAGTGTGGACAGCTGCAACGGCTGAGCCCTTCCCGCCCCCGGTTTTCCCTTACATAGACTAATGAGAAATCCATATGCTACAGGACAAAAATGTAGTGTTTCTTGCCCATTTTCCCATTTTGGTCCAAATCCTTGTTCCTGACTTTCTGGTACCAACCATAACGTAAAACTTTTGTGTTCTATCGTATGCAGAATACAGAGTTTATGGAACTGCCAGACTTTTTTCCCCTTAAAATCCTTGCTTTCAGGGTGACTGTTTCTTGACCTACTGACCAACTAGCTTCTTTTTTTCAATTACATAAACAGGATGGAATGGTGGAAAGTGAAAGAGCTGAGAAAAGCAGCTGTTTCAAGGAGGACTATTCATTCATTCAACAAAGGCTTATTGAGCACCAACCATTCATTCGGTCGACATTTACTGGGTGCCTACTAGGAGTAAGCCACCATGCTGAGGACACAGAGGTAACAAAACACAGTCCTTGCCATCCAGCTCTCACTGATGCTGGGAAGTGAGACAAGCGAGCAGATGTCACACTGCATGATGAACAAGCAGAGGGAAGCAGGGGATGTGTGTTAAGATTGGAACTACTTCCTGAGGGGTGATTTCTGAGCTGAAACCTGAGGGCTGAGGAAGTTAGTCAAGCTGAACAAGTAGTGGGTGGGAGCTGCAGGGTTCCTGGTAACTGTCAGGCCTGCAGGACTACGGGCAGTATGGGGTCAAGTGGAGCTAGAGGAGCAGGCGGGAGCAGAGCACAAAGGGCCTCGTACCCATGCTGAGAAACCGAGAGTTTATTCTGTAGATCACTGTGGATCCTGTAGATCAAAAGGGGCCATTTTGCTCCCCCCAACTCACAGGGATATTTGTCAGTGTCTGGACTGGGTGGTGGTAAGTCTCCAACATCTAGTAAGTAGAGGCCAAGGATGCTGTTAAATATCCTACAATGACAGGAGGAGCCCCCCCAACCCCCAGAAAGAATTAGCCGGCTCCAAATGTCGATCGTGCTTAAATTGAGGAAACGTGGTGTTGATGATGGGAGTAACTGAAGAAGGTTTAGGGAGAAGGGGTGGGATCCTATTTCCATTTTAGGAAGCTCACTCTGGCAGCACCCTGGAGAACTAATAGGATCATAGTCAAGAGTGGAGGCACAAGGATCACGTAAGAGCTTGTGCTCAGAGAACGTGTGGCCCTAAGAAAGTGGCAGTAAAGTTGAGAGGCAGACAGTTTTAAAAAGTCTTTAAGATATAAAATCTTTAAAACTACCAGTATAACAGGGGAAGGGCAGTGATTATCACTGTCGTTCAGTTGCTCAGTCGTGTCCAGATCTTCGTGACCCATGGATGGTAGCCTGCCAGGCTCCTTTGTCCATGGAATTTTCCAGGCAAGAATACTGGAATGTGTTGTCATTTCCTCCTCTAAAGGACCTTCCCGACTCAGGGACTGAACCTGTGTCTCTTGTGTCTCCTGCAGTGGCAGGCAGATTCTTTTCCACTGCAGCATCTGGCAAGCCCAAAGGAGAGCGATACCATTCCCCTAAAAAAGGACTTAAGAAGGAAGCATATATTGGAAAACATCATGTATTCTGTTTGGGGCATTTTGAATATGAGGTATCTGTGGGTTATCCAAAACAGAAGTGATAAACTAGATATCTAGGGGCTCTGCAGATCAAGAGAGATTTCTGAACTAGAAAAAAACAAGATTTGGGGGTTGTCAGCATGCAGGCAGCAGGGGAAGCCATGGGAATGACAGAATCACCACTGGAGAGTGTACAGGCTGAGGGAAAAAGTCTGCAACGTTTATGGTCAGGTGGAGAAAACCACTGTGGGTGAAACTTGTAAGAGGCCAGAAGAAAGTGGGTCATGAGAATTAAAGAAGAGTTTCAGGAAGAAGGGAATGGTCAACAGTGATTGATGCTGTCAAGTCAGAGAACAGGAGGTCAAATATAAACATCTGAACAAGAATGCAGTTCAAGGAAGATAAAACAGAAAAGTGAATTTGGACTGAACAAACCAACAGTGGTTGATGACCCTGGTGGATGCCGTTACGGTAAACTGACACCAAGAAAAGCAAAAAAGCAAGTTAAGTGTATGAGAAGGGAGGATAGTAGCCAGTTGGGTCTTTCTTTTTTTCCCCTTCAGAGTTGCTAAGGAATAGCTTTTGTTGTTTGAAGAAAGGAGAGGTTCGAGGATGTTTGTAAGCAAATTGGCTGAATAAAAGGCTGAAAATGAGGCAAGCAGTTATGAAAACAAGGGAGTAGGAGAAGATGAGGCCCAGAGCCCAGGCGGAACGTGCAGCTTTGGAAATATATTTAAGATAATGAAATAAGGGGACTTCCCTGGTGGTCCAGTGGTTAAGACTCCATGCTTTCAATGCAGGGGGGTGGGTTTGATCCCTGGTCGGGGGGGGAGTGGGGGAAGGATCCCACAGGCCGTGTGGTGCAGCCAATAAATAATGAAATAAGATAGGTTGTCATGATGAAGTTCAATGGGAGGGAAGAGGGAGAAAGTTGAGAAAGTTCATGTTTGTGGTATTAGCACAGGCTCTTTGAAAGCAACCAAAAGTGTCAGAGGCCCTTTGAGGGCTTATATCTCTCAGTTCAGTTGCTCAATCGTGTCTGACTCTGCAACCCCATGAATCGCAGCACACCAGGCCTCCCTGTCCATCACCAACTCCCAGAGTTTACTCAAACTCTTGCCCATCGAGTCAGTGATGCCATCCAGCCATCTGTCGTCCCCTTCTCCTCCTGCCCCCAATTCCTCCCAGCATCAGGGTCTTTTCTGATGAGTCAACTCTTCGCATGAGGTGGCCAAAGTATTGGACTTTCAGCTTCAATCTCAGTCCTTCCAATGAACACCCAGGGCTGATCTCCTTTAGGATGGACTGGTTGGATCTCTTTGCAGTCCAAGGGACTCTCAAGAGTCTTCTCCAACACCATAGTTCAAAAGCATCAATTTTTTGGTGCTCAGCTTTCCTCACAGTCCAACTCTCACACCCATACATGACCACTGGAAAAACCATAGCCTTGACCAAATGGACCTTTGTTGGCAAAGTAATGTCTCTGCTTTTTAATATGCTATCTAGGTTGATCATAAGTTTCCTTCCAAGGAGTAAGCGTTTTAGTTTCTTTTCCTCTCTAGGGAGGGTCAAAAACAAAAACAAAAAATACCCTCCCCATCTACCTGCCTATCTGTGCTCTTTAACTTCTAGTCAGCTTTCAAGATCCAGCACAAGCACATCTTCCAGGAAGATTCCTCCTCTGGGGAGTGCAGTCAGACAGAAATCTCTTCCCTGCCTAGACTGTCACAGCACTTGTACCATTTACACCCCTCACTGCCTGCACTTGGGACACAGGCTCCACCTCTGTACCTGGTACAGGGCCTTGCACCAGCGTGAGAGTAATAAGTACTGCCAGATGCACGGAGATGGTCCTGAGACCTGAGCCACATGCAGTGTGAGTGCTAGTGCCCCGTGGGCAGCACTGACGTCAAGGGCTCGAGGAACCTGGACCAGACAGAGCTCTCACACTGGGGATGATAAGGGAGACTGCATGGAAGAAACTGTACTGGAGCTGTATTTCAAGGGTTGAACTTCTATGGATAACAAGATGGGGGAAAGGGATGGAAAAAGTATTCTAAGTGGAAAAAATTATAATAGCAAGGACACTTTAGAAGCATGTTTGCATGAGTGCTAAGTCACTTCAGTCGTGTCCGATTCTTTGCAACCCTATGGACTGTGGCCCACCAAGCACTTCTGTGGGATTGTCCAGGCAAGAATACTGGAGTGCATTGCAATGCCCTCCTCCAGGGGATCTTCCTGACATAGGGATCAAACCCTAGTCTTTTATGTTTTCTGCATTGGCAGGTGGGTTCTTTACTACTAGCACCACCTGGGAAGCCCCAAAAGCATGCTGAAAGAACAGCAAACTGTTCTATTAGATGGAGAAGACCCAACAACAATAAAGGTAATCGCTGCTAACATTTACTGAGCACTTAACTGTATTGTCAGGCACTCAGCTAAGCATTTCTCTCCATTATCTCCTTTAATCCTCACAACCAATAAAGTAGATATTAGTGTTACCCTCATTCTACATATTAGGAAACGGGAATAGAGAGGTGGAGTGACTTTCTGAGGTTAGCTGCTAAGAGTGATAGAACCTGTAATTAAACTGGACAGTCTGGCTCTAGAGCTTGAACTCTTATTCTACTGCACAGCCTCATTCAGGCAGCGGTTCTGAATATGGGGTCCATGGATGGAACTTAGGAGGTCCATGAGTCCCATGAATCTGTATGCAAAAACTTTGAGTGTATGTACATTTTTCTAGGGGAAGGGTCCTTGATTTTCACCAGATTTTCAAAGGGGTCTATCACCAAATGGTTAAGAATCACAGGTATATAGAATCCTATGTTGTAAGGTTGGACATGGGTACAGAAGCACCAGGTGGAAACCCGTGAATTTATAATAGCAAGGTCTGAGGGTCTGGACTAGCCCTGAAGATGATGGAAGATACCAGAAACACTGAAATATGAGCCACACAATCAAAGGAGTATTTTGGCAGATCACTATTACATGCAAGGTAAGACCATGTATTTGTGAATACATGGATGTTGGAGAAGAAGGGAGAAGAATGAGATGTCAACAGTGGGGATTTTTCTGCAGGAAAATCACTAAAAAAAAATGAGGGAGATTGAATCACAGGTCATTCAAAAACGAATAAGCTTTTCTGACTTCCCACTTCTTTTCAAATGAAATTCACAAGGTTGTTCACATTAAAATGACAATGTATGATTTACAATTAAGCACTAAAAAAAAAATTCCATTACATATTTTGTTCAGAATTTATCTACTTATCTTATTTGCATAAAGAGAAAGTCAATAAAATGAAGGCACTACGTGTCAATTTTAAAAGAGTTTTTTTTTTTTAATGGAAGTTTTAATCTGGTCCAATTCTGCTGATCTAAAACACCAGCCTTGACCCACGTTGCATGTGCAGCAGCCCTTACTCTGCCAGCAGCTACCACCTGTGGTAGACTGTATTTTTCAAGATGGCCACAACAGGATTTCCCAACCCACTTTTGCTGTGATGCTGACACTCCTCCCAATGAGGGGTGGGGGCCTATGTTCTTTCCCCTTGAATCTGGATGGGCATGTGACTGATGGAGGTGATGCCACAGGACTTCTGAGGCTGGATCATAAAAGATAATACAACTTCCACCTGGTTCTTTTGAGACACTTGTTCTTGAGATCCAGCTCACACTACAGGGAAGGCCAAGTCATATGGAAAAGGTCATTTGTAGGTGGTGTGGCTGACAGCACCAGCTGAGGTCCTAGCAACAGACTATATCAGCAATCTGATGTGAAAAAGCCTTCACGATAACTTTAGACCCAGTTTCTGTCTCTCTGCAAAACCACATGAGAGAGCCCAAGTAATTGCCAAGTTGAGCCTAGTCAACCTCTAGAACTTGATCAATAATAATGTCAAGTTATCACATCTCCTACACATTCTCTCTCTTTCGGGGGCTTTATGTCCTTAAAATAGTATCCTTTTAATGAGGTTTTTACTGAGGTTTTGGAAGGAAGTGCATTTGCTCAACATGCTGTCTTCACCCAATAGGTCATGATCCCACCTTCTTCAGTTTGTTGTTGTTCTAAGCCACTAAATACTGAGAAAACCCATGTCAAACCAACATATAATTGGAATGCCATCTCACCCTTTTTACTTTCCAGCTAACCTCGTTTTATTTATTTATTTTTGGCTGTGCCGTGCAGCATGTGGGATCTTCATTCCCTGACCAGGGATTGAACCTGTGCAGAATGCAGGACTGAACCTTGCAGCTGAAGTGCAGAATCTTAACCCCTGGCCTGCCAGGGAAGTCCCTCTAGCTATGCTCCTTGGTTTTGTTTTTTTTTTTTTTTTTTACACTAAGTAACTGCATCTTACTCTTCCATCCGTTGCAATGTGGCCCCTGTCCGCATCATTCTACTGTGGTTCCTGGGAGGAGCTAGCCAATGTCAGAGATTCCCTAACTGCTAAATATAACAGCTACTTTTCAGCCTCTAACTTACATGACCTTTCTGCACAGTGTTATATAGTCCCACTGTCTTCAGTTTTCACTTGACTTCAATAATAGCTCTCTCTCTTGATTCTCCAATGACTCATGGATCCTTCTCTTAGCCATTTAAACACTGTCTTCCCTAGGATTCCATCTTCTTAATCTATAAGTTCTCTGTGGACCATTTAGCTTTAATTCCATTTACATACTTCTAATTTCCAAATAGTGAACTTTAGCCTTGACTTCTTCTCCCAGCTGAGATGTACTCATTTACTCATTTAACAAATATTTAAAGAACAATTGTGTGCCAGGAAGTGGCATAGTACAGACAAGATCCCTATCTTATCTTCTTGTAGATGTGCCAGAAATAGACAAGCAAATAATTATATAGATCATGATTATAGATCATGACCTACTGGGTGAAGATAGCATATTGAACAAATGCACTTCCTTCCAAAACCTCAGTAAAAACCTCATTAAAAGGATACTATTTTAAGGACATAAAGCCTCCAAAAGAGAGAGAGTGTAGGAGAAATGATAACATGTGTTTTCAAAAGTCTAGGAAGCCCATCAACAAGTGAAAATTACTTGATAGACTCAAGATAATTGAAGCGAAAGCCAAGAAAAATTCTTAATAGGTCCACGAATTGACAGCTCCAGGCAGCTCCAGAAGTAAAAGGGCTGAAATAAGCAAAATTGGTTGAAATCTGAATGAGAAGCTACTGGATCTACAAAACCTTCTCCCTCTGTGCCACTGGGTGACTGCCCCTCCCCCACCACAGCACCTATCCATAGAGTTATTTCTTGAAAAGGGTTTCTGGACTTGGGGCAGGGTGGTTTCCAGACACAGGGAAAGGCTATGATCACTGCAAATAGTATTAAGTGACTGATGTATACTCATGTTGAAATTTAGCCCCTAACTTTACTTTCTCCATCAACTCAACTAGGCTTCTACTTTCAGGCTTCCCTGGTGGCTCAGATGGTACAGAATCTGTCTACAATGGAGGAAAAGCGGGTTTAATCCCTGGGTTGGGAAGATCTCCTGGAAAAGAGAATGACTACCCACTCCAGTATTCTTGCCTGTAGAATTCCATGGACAGAGGAGCCTGGAGGGCTACAATCCATGGGGTTGAAAAGAGTCGGACACGACTGAACAACAACATTAAGTGTACAAAAGAATTATGTCTTTAAAATGTATATATCTTAATTAAAAAATACATTTTTGCTAAAATATGCTAACCATCATCTGAGCTTTAAGCAAGTTGTAGTAGTAACTCAAAGATCACAGATCATCATAACAAACATTAATAAACAGTTTGAAATAATTGTGATAATTGCCAAAATATGACACAGAGACACGAAGTGAGCAAATGCTGTTGGGAAAATGATGCCAAAAGACTTGCTTGATACAGAATTACACAAACCTTCAATTTCTGAAAATGAAGTATCTACTAAACGCAATAAAACAAAGTATGCCTGTATGAATACACATAGTAGCATCATTCATAATAGCCCTAAAATGGAAACAACGAAAATGTCCATCAATAAAAGAATGCATAAAAAAGTGGCATATCCATGCAAAGGAATATTACTCAGTAATAAAAAGGAATGAAATATCAAAGCACAATACAACATGCATGAACTTTTAAAACATTATGAAAGATGCCAGTCACATAAGACATTTTGCATAATTCAATTTACATGAAATGTAGAGAACAGGCAAAGCCAGAGAGAAAGAAACAGACAGGAGAGGATTGAGGATTGATAGCTAGAGGTTACAAAATTTCTTTTGGGGGTGACAAAAATGCTCTGAAATTGATTTTTGTGATGACTGCACAACTCTGTGAAAATACTGTTGTTGTTTAGTCGCTAAGTTGTGTCCAACTTTTTCCAACCCTATGGACTGTAGTCTGCCAGGCTCCTCTGTCCATGGGATTTCCCAGACAAGAATACTGGAGAGGGTTGCTAATTCTTACTTCAGGGTATCTTCCCCATCCAGGGATCAAACCTGCATCTCCTGCATTGGCAGGTGAATTCTTTACCACTCAGCCATCTGGGAAGCCCCAGGATCAGTTAGGAAAACGTAAATTAAAACCATGAGGAGATATCACTACACACCTATTAAAACAACTAAAATTTTAAAATGTGTGTAATACTCAATGTTGCCAAGAATGTAAAAACAATGGATTTCTCATACACTAGGGCTGGGAATGCAAAAGGCTATACCAGCTCTGGAAAACTGGTTTGGCAGTTTCTTACAAAACTTAATATATGGGACTTCCCAGTGGTTCAGTGACTAAGACTCTGTGCTCCCAATGCAGGGTTTGATCCTTGGTCAGGGAACTAGATTCCACATACTGCAACTAGGAGTTTGAATGCCGAAACTAAAAGATCCTGCATCCCACAGGCCGCAACAAAGACCTTGCACAGCCACATAAATATTTTAAAAAGAAACACACCTAATATAAGCTTACCATACCACCCAGCAACTGCACTCTTGAGCATCTATGCCAGAGAAATGAAAATTAACATCCACACAAAGAACTGTACCCCAAAGTTCATATCTCTGTTTGTTGACCAAATAGAAAACAACCAAAATATCCTACAACAGTTTAATGGTTAAACAAACTGCTATATATCCATACCACAGAATGCTAATCAGCAATAAAAATGAATGAACTATTGCTACAGGCAACAACGTGAATGTGTCTTAATAATACTATTTTGAGTGAAAAAAGCCAGTCTTAAAAGGTCACAAACTGTACGATTTCCATTTATGTAACATTTTCAAAATTACAGAAATAAGAGGCCATTTAATGGTTGCCAGGGGTTAGGATGGTGAGGAGGAAAGTGGGTGTGACTAGCAACGAGTAGCTTGAGGGAGAGATTTGTGGCGATGGAATAGTTCTCTATATTGATTGTAAATCAACACTCATGCAAATCTTGATTATATTAAATCTACACATGTGATAAAATAGCTCCAAACTACACACATGTTATACAAATGTCAAATTTCTGCTTTTCATATTGTACTATATTTACATAAAATATAATCATTGAGGGAAACTGGGTAAAGGGTACATGGGGTCACTTTGTACTATTTTGGAAACTTCCGGTGAATTTATTAAAAAATAAAGGTTTTTTTAAAAGGACACTAGAGTCCAAATCAGAGTTCTTAAGAATTAACATGATGGCAGAAATTAAAAACTCAATAGAAAGATTGGAGAATAAAGTTACATCTTCCAAAGAGAACAAAAAAACAAAAGATGTGGAAAATAGGAGATAAAATTTAAGAAAATTAGGGAACCAGTCACATAGAAGCAACATCAGAATAATGAATTCAAGAAAGAGAGGATGGAGAAAATGGAGGACGAGAGTCAACAACAATTTGTTTAAATGTTTACAGAATAGAAAGATGAGTTTCTGGTACCTCTCCCCCCAAAAAATGAGAACAAACATCTATCAAGAAATATCTTTGTAAAACATCATAATGCTGGTGACAAAGAGAAGATTCTATAAGCTTCCAGAAAGGAACATTCAAGTGGCATACAAAGGAACAGAATGGTGTAACATCTCCACAACAAAAAGTGAATGCTATGAGACCACCTTGCAATGTTTCCAAAAGACTGATGATTTCTAACCAAGAATTCCATGCTGAAATAAGCTTTCAGGCAAATAAATACGAAGGTAAAATAAAATTTTTAGATATGCCTAATGTTGTAGACATAAATTTAAAATATTTATTTCTTATGCAATCTTTCTTAAGAAAACAACTGGTGGCAGTTGTGCTCCATGAAAACAAAAGAGTAAGCTGAGCATCTTTATTCAGGGCACAAATATGCAACCGTAGAGGACATCCCTGCTCCTCTACCCCTACACTCCTAAGACTATTCCTCCTCTTTCTCCCATATTTCTAATCTCATTAATGACATCAGCACCAATGAGTAGCCCAAGCTCAAAGTCATCCATCACACTCTCATTTCTCAGAGTCATTAAGTCATGATTATTTTATCCCCTAAGTATTTCTCTCTGACCCTAGTTCCACAGCCTTACTTGAGGTCTGTATCATAACCACCACCTAACCCCAATCTCCCTAGCCCCAGTCCTGGCCTCCTCAAATCCCTTCTCTTCAATGTGGTTACAACCACCACCTAAAATGCACAACTGTTCATGGCACTGGGCTGCTTAAAACCACAAAGCTTTTCAAATTCTGACCAGCAGTCAGCAGGCGTTGGTCAAAGTGTTACTCTTCACACCTACCTCCCCTATATCCATGGTAGACATTATAATGGATCATGGCACTCCCCTGCAGAGCCTAAACTCAACCTTACAACTTTCTCAACAAAGCTCATAGGCATCCATCATGAGATGAAACAAGCTGCAACTCCTGTTTATTACACTTGTAAGGCACAGAAGGCCCTTCCGGACTTTACTCCTGCCTCTCTATGAGGCGCTGTCTACCTCATGTTTCACATCTCCTTAACTTGGCTCCAGCTGTCCTCTCTAGCTCCGGCTGTCCTCTCTACCTGGGATGTTTCTTCATCTGCCTAGTAATCTGAGACCAGATAATCTCCAGGCCCTTTCTCTCATTCTCTCAGGTGAGCCCTAGCTTTCTTCTCTGCTCTAACATCTTATTCTCCAACCACATTGAACTCAAATTGTTTATAAGTCTTCGTCACTAGACTTAACGTAATGAAGGACAAACAGGCCTTGTCTGATTCTCTTTGTATTTATAGCACCCCCCTGCACAGTAGGAATCCAGTAAACATTTGTTGCGAAATGACCCCATATGCAGAGGGCAACTGGGTGTGAAACTGCCAAGTATGTAAAAGGTCTTAATCGAGGAGGGGGTAAAATTTATGTCATATTTTGCGTCCTTTCCAATTGGCTTAGTCTGCTTATTCCTGCTCTTTCTGTATCCCCATAATCAGAAATGATGGCTCCTTTGATTTGGTTCCTTTAGTGTTTCAGGCTTCATCCTGATGTTACTTATTTTTTTAGCTGCCGTTCTTAGACTGTAAGCCCTCTGAGGGAAGGGACTTGTGTCTTCATGCACTTCGCTCCTTTTGGCGACAAACACAATGAGCCTGTGCGGGATGGTGGCCTGTGGCCGCAGGATAAGGGTCAGGCATTTCATCCCCCCGTAGACCCGCCCCGCCTCCCTCCCCCTCCAGACCCCTCCTCACGCAGCCGCTTCCCGCCTTCCGGACGGCGGAAGTCGCTGGCTACTCTTCCCCGCCCACGTGGAGCCTTTTCCGGCGCACCCCGCCCCCCCCCCCCCCCCCGAGTCTCCGATCCAGACCTGGCCCTCACCTCAGGATTCCCAATGTGCCTCCGGACAGACATATTTGCTCCAACCGACCACGCTCGGGGTTCTAGCCTCACCGGTAGCCTCTAACCCTAGCTTCCTACCCCCACAACCCCCGCTCAGCCGCCTCCCTACAACCTCTTCTCCGATTGGCCTGCTTTCCCCTGCCAGCCAATGGATGCCCTGTTTACTCTCTCATTGCAGGGTCAAGGGAGAGTGAGACGCTGCTCAATGGTTGCCAAGGGCAACGCGGTACGCCGGCTGGCGAGGCTCTTTGTGCTCTCGGCTGGGCCTGCAGACTCTAGCCTCCGCGCGGGATGAGGGACGCGGGGGGAGGGGAAGCTGCAGACAGCGCGTGGGCGGCTGCGGAGAGTTCGAGGGGGGAGGGGCTCGAAAGCGTGGAAAAAGCAAGTGTTTCTAGCTAAGGTGGAAGCACAAACACCGCGCAGGCCCCCCCCCCCCCCCCCCTTAAGGCTCTTTTAGCCAAACATCTGGATACTTCCACAATAGAGGATAGTTATGGGAAATGGTTGTTCAGTAGGGATGAGAATCTAGTTTATTTTCAGGTTAAGTTAATATTGCAAATTGTGCAAAATATCATGTGGAAATACAGGCATTATTGTTGCTTTAAAAGCTTTTAACTAGCAACAGAACGGCAGCCTTAATTGCAAAGCACACACATCATTCTGTGATTCTTCATTCATTTAACAAATATTTAATAAGCACCTTATGAGAAAAGCTGCAGAAGGTTTTGTGGAGGATGGGAGGATGACTAAGACCCAGTCCCGTTGTCATGGAAACCATTGTGACTCCTGCCATCAGCCACCACCTGTTCTTATTCCAGATCTGAAAATTAAGTCCTAGCACCTTTACAAAACAATCACACACACAGTTTGACTTGGCTCCAAAATGTCCCACCAAATCCATCAAAATTATTATTTCCTTTTACACGGGGGGAACAAACACAGTAACCCTTTGTCCTTTGCTTTAAGTTGTTTTTCCAGGAATGAAGAAAGGTTACCCTGAACTGTTCATACTCACTAGCTCTCTGCTTGTGAATAATAGCATACATTTGAGCTGTTGCAGGGTCTGGGCAGATGACCCATTCAACAACATGGCGTGACATGCCCTTATCCTTTCAGACTCCTCAGCAACCCACCCTTCCGGTCAAATCTTCAGTCGTTTTGTTTCTCAGAGCTGCTTGATCTCCAGGATCTTAAACTGGCCACAGCTGTCTTCTTGCACGTTCATGCCTCCTGAGTTTTAACTTCCTTGTTATCTCCAATCCTTCCATTCTTTGCAAATACCAGTTTTTCTCCCCTCCACTGAAATAAAGAAGAGTTTAGAGACTGCAGAAAATTGAAGGTGGGAGGATATTTAGAAGCTTTTGCATAGCAAACAGAGGCTTCTGGACACATTACAACTTAGAAAGATGCTTACCTGGTGCAGAGTGGGGGTGGTGTGGTGATAAAGATTATGGGTAGAATAAACAGGAGAAAGGAAAGCAGAGAGGGAGATAATAAGGGACTCAACTAAGGGGTTGTGAGAAAGAGGAAAAGAGATTTAAAGACGTGAGAAGAGGTAAGGAGTGCAAGAGATAGGGAGGAATCAAGGATGGTTATCATTTTTATGCCTCGGAGACTGAATAGATAATAGTGATAATGCATTAATCAAGTTAAAGTACAATGGATGTCAAGAAATCAAAAGAACAGAAAGTACAAGACCCGTCCAAATTGGAAGCTCAACTTCCATTTATCAGTGTTTGGACTCACTTCTCTGTATGGTTGGCTCCCTTTTGTTGCAGAGGGAATGGGAATATCAGGTTTCTTTGCCTCAGCAGTCATTGTGGTTGTCAAATTTGGGCTGCATATAAAGCAATCAGAGATATTACAGAAATGTGGCTTCTCAGGTCCAGTTGTCAGAGATGCTGACTCTTTGTGTCTGGGGTAGAAATGTAGGAATCTGTAATTTAAATGTGTCTTTCCTCACTCCCACCCCTGAGTCTGATGCACAGGGTCCAAGGGCCACACCTTGAGAGATTAGAACAGCCTCCTATTAATATTTCCTTCCATTTTGCCTCAGTGGAATTTTTGGAAAGCTTAAAGCTATAAATCAAAAGTTTTTAACATCATGAGTTTCTCTTTAGGATTTCTTTTTGGGTCCTGCTATAGCAAAACTGCTTCAAAATTAAAGCAAGATGCTTATCCACAATATGAAAAGTAGGTAAATCACACAACATAATAATTCATAGAAGAAAAGCATTTGATAAACTGTGAAGAAATATCTAACTAGTAGGGAAAGATAAAAAGTAAAACAATTAGATCCCATTTTTTGACTAACAAATAGAAAAGGTTTTGTTTTCTCTTTTTTTAATGATAAATGCTAAGTGTTGGCTAACGATTTGTGAGACAAGCATGCTTGTACATTGTCAGTGTGAATACAAAGAAGTGAAAAGTAATTCAAGAGTGGGTATCAAAAAAGCCCTCTAATTTTAATATGCTGAGAATTCTTCCTGAGGAAATAATCAGGGAGTTGCACAAACATTACACCCACAGATGTTTACTGGAATCTTATTTTAAATGATGAAAAACTGAAACAACCTAATTGATCATTAGCTTAAAAATGATTAAAATAAATAATGGCATATCCATAATGAGTAATATTATGGAACCATTAAAAAATTTGTTTCAGGGAATAATGAAGGCAATGGAGAACTAACTGTTCCTGATAGAGTAAATGGAAAGAGCTGGAAACAATTTTTTAGTTAATAGACTCCTGATTTGTGTGGAGAAAAACATAGGTATTCACACACACAAAAAAATCTGACCAAAAAATATTTAAAATGTAAACCATCTCTAGATTATGGAATACAGTTATTTATTTTATTCTTTAAACTTTGTGGGTTTTGCAAATCTGCTTCAGGGACTGTGAATTAATTTTATATCTTAATAAAAACCATTCTCTCTGTAAGAAACAAAAAAAACTTGATTCTGACTTCAGGCTGAAAATTGTCTCTGGTCTTTGTCTGGGCCAATTTAGAGCTGAACTGAATTCTACGTAATTCTGCTCTCTGAAGAGCTACAACTCTCCCGTTCTTGGCAGTAAAAGACTCTCTAGGCACTTGAGTAAGATCCTTGCAATCAGAGTCATGATTGCTAAGAGGTTCAAGCTTTGTTTGTAAGAGAAGAAGTTCTGATTCTTTTCTTTAAAAGTTCCTACTTTCACTGATTAACTTATTTTTCATGAAGTTAGAAGTGCTCTTGTGAACTTCCATTTGTTGGATGTCTTCTTTTTAACCCTGTATATGTTCCAAAAAGCTTTTGGTCTCTACAGAGTCGATGTGAGCCCCAGGTAGGTAAGTGTTGCTGGTTTAGGGCTACTTATTGTCTTAGGTACTCCTGTGCTTGGTCAGTCCCCTCCACCTAGCCTCCTCTCCACAACAACTAGATGGGTATTTGGGTATCAAGCAGACTGGCCCTCTCTGAGCTAAAACCTTCTGGACCCCTTTATGCCAAATCCATCCTCTCCTCCAGTCTCATGCCAATTAGCTCTCTATCTCCAGCTCTCAGCCCAGGTTCCTGCTCAGAGCCCAGCATCCTCCCCTCAGACCTGTCTCATGACAATGTTTCTGGGATCTGGGCCTTGGCTCCCTTCCTTGGCTTCATTTACCTTCATTCCCTAAATGATGTGCACTTCCAGATGTTAAGGAACTAATTCCGTCCAATCCAGTTCAGTCCTGGGTTCCTTCCCTGAGCCCCTAGAAATGAAACTGCCCCTGAGGAAGTGAACCCACCGATCCATAGCCACCCCACCTCGCCGCCCCCGGGATGAGGTCTCTACAGTTCTGGTAACAATTTGATGTTGTTCTACCTGGTGGTGGAATGTGCCCAGGAAGGAATACACCAACTGCTGATTGGAGAGCTGGCCCCTGCTCTTCTCCAGCTTAGGACTGAGTTGAAGTGCTTTATCTGGGCCCAAAGACCTCCAGCATCCATGCAGCCCCTTCCAGGGGAGTAATCCCTACCTCCCAGAATTTCTTTGGCTACATTGCTCACTGGTGAAACAAAAAAATTGGCGTGCTGGTTGCTTACCTGATGGGATTGGCATTCCCACATGTACAGTTTTGTATTCACTTCTGAGAGCCACATGAGTCTCTTACACTATATACTACACTATAGCGTTTCCTCCCAGGGAGATCCAAGACCTTTTTTTACCACTAGGCTAGGACATTTAGTTGTCATATGTCATGTTTTGCTTCTGGAATTTGCATAGAACAATGCTTTGCCATGGAATCAGTTCCAAGTGGACTCTGAGCAGCCAACATGGGTCTCAGAATGGTCTGCCCCAAGGTGATAGAGAAGTCAGTGTTGGGAGTTAACTGTGTCACTCTGGGCACAATGGTCATCTGGAGAGCTTGTGCCCCTTAAAGTCCAGTAAAAGTGGCTCAAGTGTGTCATATGGTCCCATTTCTCAAAACAATCTAGAAACCTAGATCCTCATGTGAAATCTACAGGCCACTAATTTGCAACCCCTGTGCTTGACTCTGTGAATATAATTCCTGTCCTTCCTGGTTTTTAAATAATCAAGATCATACCCAAGGTAAAAACAAACAAACATTGGTGGAAGTCCTGCTTCTATTTAGGATGGAGGAAGCAGCAAAGGACATCACTCACATCTTAACAATAAGAAAAAAAAATGAATAATCTACAAAGTCATGTTTTCTTAAATACTTCAGAGAGCTGAGATCACAAGGTAGCCAAATAACCAAATTTCAAGAAGTGACAAGTTCTACTGTGGAGAGGAAGGACATACAGACTGCTTCATGTTTGGCAGACCACTGGAGAAAAGGTGATGGCCATAGAAGTGGGTAAGAAAAAATCAGCTACAATCTTCATCAATTCCTAAAGGCTGAGTTTAGCCTAGCAGATCAGTTTAGAATAACTGGGAGCCTGTGTTTGTTAATTTTATGCATCAATTTGACTAGACATGATACCCAGATATTTGGCCAAACACTATTCTGGATGTTTCTGAAGAGGTTTGGTTTTGTTTTTTAATGAACATAGCATTTAAATCAATAGGCTTTGAATAAAGCAGATTGCCCTTGATGTGTGGGTGGGCCATATCCATTCAGTTGAAGATCTTAAAAGACTGAGGTCCGTGGAGGAAATGGGAATTCTGTGAGCAAATGGCCTTTTAGATCTGAGTTATAGAATCAGCTCTCCTCTGGGGCTTTTGCCTGCCAGCCTACCCTGCAGATTTTGGACTTACCAGTCTCTGTAATTGTGACAGCCTCCATGTATATCTGAGAGACAGAAAATAAATCTTATATATATTTAAATATATGTATTTATACTGGTTTTGTTTCTCTGGAGAACCCTGACTAGCACAGAGTCCCAGACAAAAGGAGAGTTTCTGTTCACTTGCAAAATCTTCTCCGTGGGTGGCTAATGGGTGCTCCTGCGGAAGACTGGGGGCAGGACAGGAGATCAGAGGGAGCCCCCTTGGAGGTATAGGTTTGTAGAGGTAACTGGCTGCTGCTGGGAATAGGCACAAACCACCACCAGGATCCATACCATCTAACTCTTCTTTATTAAAGCAAAAAAGCTTTAAGCCGCAAGAGGAGAGGCAGTAACCCTCTTGCTCACAGAGTCACCAGGAGAGGGGTTGAAGCGAAGACCATCTATCTGCAGATGGGGGACGGCAGGAAATCATTTCTCACTCACAGGAGCTGAGTGGACATCTATTGCTTCAGGAGGAAGCATAGAAGCAGAAGCTGTTTGTTCCTGGGACAGTGCGGGGAGGGTGGGAGAAATCATGGACACCTCGGGTCCAAGAACCTACACCAACATGAAACAGAGGCAGACAGCCACTGGGAGAGAAACACATGCCTCTCTCCTGCCCAGACCCCACCAAAGACACAAGGCAGAGCCTGGCTCTCATGGGAGATGTGGGGCAGGAGGGTGGGAACATTAACAAGGTCCCACTCCCCAGGCGCAGATGCATAGGCCTTATCTGAGACTGGACCAGGAGAATCAGGGGCCACCACCTGCTTCCAACATGGTCTGGTAACAAGCAGCCTATTGCTGAGGTGGAGACAAGACTGTGAGAGCAAATCCCCCAGCATCCATACTCCACACTAAGCACAAGGTAACGGCACTTGCTGGTACCCCAAGGGTAATGATAGTGACAACTAAATTCAAACCATCTCAACCACTGCCTCGGAGAAGGCATTGGCGACCCACTCCAGTACTCTTGCCTGGAAAATCCCATGGATGGAGGAGCCTGGTAGACTGCAGTCCATGGGGTCGCTAAGAGTCTGACATGACTAACGCAACTTAGCAGCAGCAGCAGCAACTACTGCCTAGATCAACTCAAGCACCATAATAATTGCCTAACAGAAGAAACATGACTCTTTCCAGGCATAAACACCATTTGCCTCCATCTCTATTGGCTTCTGCACATAATGTCCAGCATTTGATGACAAATTGTGACAATACAAAAAGGAAAAAATGAGAGCAAGAAAGAGGGGAAGGCTTATCATCAAGAGGTAGAGCTATCAACAGAACCAGATCTCAGCAGTAAGGGCCTATCAGATAGAAACTTCTACATGTCTATGACTAATACATTAAAGATCTAGTGGAAAAGGCAGAAAACATGAACGAACATATGGGAAATTTTGTAGCTAGATGGAAACTCTAAAAAGTAAATGTGAGAGATAAAAAATACAATATCAAAGATCAAGAATTCTTGTAATAGAATCATCAGCAGACTAGATAACTAGAAGACAGTACATTAGAAATTATCCAAAATGAAACACAAGGAGAAAAAAGTGGGGGAGGAGGGTCAAAAGTGAGAATTTTAAAACTGTAGGACGGAAATTCCCTGGCAGTCCAGTGATTAGGACTTGGTGCTTTCACCGCAAGTGCTTGGGTTCAGTCCCTTTGTCAGGAAACTAATCCCACAGGTTGCAAAGCATGGCCAAAAAAAAAAACAAAAATGAAAAAACTGTGAAACTGTGGGACAATATCAAGGAGACGGTAGAGAATGGGGCAATAGAAATATTTGAAGATATAATGGTGAAGAATTTTCCAAAATTAATGAAATACAACAAACTACAGATCCAAGAGGCACAGAGAATCTCAAGCAGCATAAATACAACCTAACCAAAACAAAGTCAAACCTACCTATACAATCATATGTCATTTTCTATGTGCTTTACAAATACTGCAATTTTTACAAATTAAAGTTTTGGGGCAGCCTTACATTGAGCAAGTGTATTTTCAGTTTTTCCAACAGCATTTGTTTACTTCATGTTTCTGTGTCACATTTTGGTAATTCTCACAATATTTCAAACTTGTTTCGTTATGGTGATCTGTGATCATTGATCTTTGATATTAGTACTACAATTTGTGAAAAGCTCAGATGATGGTTAGCCTTTTTAGCAATACATGATTTTTAAATTAAGGTACATATATACATACATTGTTTTTGGACATAATGCTATTGCACACTTTGTTGTCTACAGTATAGTGTAAGCATAACTTTTATATGCACTGGGAAACAAAAAAATGCATGTGACTAGTTGTATTGCAATGTTCACTTTATTGTGGTGGTCTGGAATCGAAACCATGATATATCTGAAAAATGCCTATATGCTCACAGTCAATTTGCTAAAAACTAAAGATTTCTCTTTTTTGGAAGAAAATCTCAAAGGCAACCAAGAGGGGGGGAATTATACACAGAAGAAGAAAGATAAGATTACAGCAAACTTCTTGTCAGTAACTACACAGAAGACATTTTTAAGCACAGAAAGGAAAAAGTCAACCTAGAATTCTATACTCAGTGTAAATATCTGCTAAAAATGAAAATGATAAAGACTTTTTTAGACACTAAAAATTGAACAAACCCATTGCTAATAAACCTGTATTACACAAAAAGTTAAAGAAAGTTCTTTGACAGAAAGGGTATGATACTAGTGGAAACTTGGACGTACGTAAATGAAGAGTAATGGAAATGACAAAATGAGGATAAATATAAAAGACGTTTTTAAATATTCTATTTAAAAGAAAATCTACTAAGTACAAATAGTAACAAGGTATTATGGGAACTATAACATACAGAATTAAAATATATAATAACAATGGCACAAAGGTTAGGAGAGGAAATTGAGATGTACTGTTGTAACGGTCTTAAACTAAACATGGAGTGCTATGTTATTTCAAGGTAGACTATACTAAGTTTAGGATGTATATTGTAAATCTTAGAGCAAGCACTTAAAAGTCATAAATAACGAGCCAATAATGGAGATTAAATGGATTAATAAAAATACTGCTACTCCAAAGAAGGCAGGAAAAAAAGAATAAATAATAAATGGAACAAATAGAATACAAAGAGCAAGATATCAGGTTTCAATCCAAGCATGTGTGTGTGCGTGCATGCTAAGTTGCTTCAGTCATGTCCAACTCTCTGTGACCCTGTGGACTGTAGCCCACCAGGCTCCTCTGTCCATGGGCTTCTCTAGGCAAGAATACTGGAGTGTGTTGCCATTTCCTTATCCAGGGGATCTTCCCGATCCAGGGCTCGAACCTGTGTCTCCTGCGACTCCTGCATTGCAGATGCATTATTTTACCACTGAGCCACCCAGGAAGCCCAAGCCAAGCATACCAATAGTTAAAACAAATATAAGTAATTCTACACCAGGAGTCAGTAAACTATGGCCCTCAGCTCAAGTCCAGCCTGCTGCCTGTTTTTGTAAAATAAGTTTCATTGGAGCACAGTCAGGCCCATGAATTTATGCATTACCTATGGCTTCCTTCTCACTATAATGGCAGAGTCAAGCATTTGCAACAGAGACTGGATGACTTGCAAAACAAATACTTACTATCTGGCCCTTTGCAAAAAATATTTGCAAACAAACCCCTGCTATAAACACCCCAATTATCAATAAATGATAAAGACTGTTATATTGGCTAAAGAAAATCATCTATTTGTTATCTACAAGAAATATACTTTAAATATAAAACTACTCATTGGTTAAATGTAAATGGATAGAAAAAAACTATACCATGTAAACACTAACCAAAGGAAAGCTGGATGAGGGAAAGGAAAGTCCGTTCAATAAATGGTGCCATAGTGGGGAGGGATAAATTAGGAAGTTGGGGTTAACTTATACACATTACTATAAATAAAGTAGATACAAAGTAGATATATATTATATATGTAATATATATATAAAGTAGATATATATTTATATATATAAAGTAGATATATATATATAATATATATATAAAGTAGATATATATAATCAACAAGGGTCTACTTTGTAGCACAGGGAACTCTACTCAATACTCTGTAATAACCTGTATGGGAAAAGAATCTGAAAAAGAATAGATATGTGTATATTTATAACTGAATCACTTTGCTGCACACCTAAAATTAACCCAGCATTGTAAATCAACTATATTCCAATATAATATTTTTAATGGTGTTGGGGAAATGATATTTGCATATAAAATAACAAAGTTAAACCTTATACCATATACAAAAATTATCTCAAAATGTATCAAAGACTTAAATACAAGAGCTAAAACTATAAAATTGTTATTATAACATTGGACTTGGTGATGATTTCTGAGCCAAGAGTTCAGGCAACAAAAGAAAAAATACTTAATTGATCTTCATCAAGATTAAAACATTTATACTTTAAAAGACATTGTAGACAGAATGAAAAGATAACCTACAGAAAGGAAGAAAATATTTGCAGGAAAAAATTATTGTATAATCAGAATCATAAATCTGATAAGAGATTAATATCTGGAATATATGAAGAACTCTTAAAAATCAACACCAGCAACAACAAAAGAAAGAAACAACCAAAATTTTAAAAGGGCAAAGACTTAAATAGACATTTCTGCAAAGAGAATACTCAAATGACCAGTGAGAACATGAAAAGATATTCAACATCATTAGTCATTAGAGAAAAGCAAATTAAAACTAAACTAAGGTACTGCTTGATAACCAGTCGGATGGCTGCTGCTGCTGCTGCTAAATCAGCGTCAGTCGTGTCTGACTCTGTGAGACCCCATAGACGGCAGCCTACCAGGCTCCGCCATCCCTGGGATTCTCCAGGCAAGAACACTGGAGTGGGTTGCCATTTCCTTCTCCAATGCATGAAAGTGAAAAATGAAAGTGAAGTTGCTCAGTCATGTCCGCCTCAGAGACCCCATGGACTGCAGCCTACCAGGCTTCTCCATCCATGGGATTTTCCATGCAAGAGTACTGGAGTGGATTGCCATTGCCTTCTCCGAGTAGGATGACTAGGACTATTTAAAAAATGGAAAACAGGTGTTGGTGAGGATGTGGATTGGAATGCTTATGCGTTGCTAGTGGGAAGGTAAAATGATGCATATCCTATGTAAAAATAGTTGTGTGTGTGTATTCAGTAGTTCAGTCATGTCCAACTCTTTGCAATCCTATGGATTGTAACACGCCAGGATCCTCTGTCCATGGAATTTTCCCTGGCAAGAATAATGGAATGGGGTGCCATTTCCTCCTCCAGGGGAATCTTCCCAACCTCAGAGATCAAACCCATCTCCTGTGTCTCCTGCATTGCAGGTGGATTCTTTACCACCAAGCCACTGGGGAAATCCATGAAAAAATAGTTGATGTTTCTTCAAAAATGTAGACATAGAATTACCATATGACTCAGCAATTCCACTCCTAGGCATATACCTGAAAGAGTTGAAAAAGGAACCCAAACAGATACTTGTATACCAATGTTCATATTGGCATTATTCACATTAGCCAAAAGGTAGAAACAACCCAAGTGTCTACAACTGATGATTAAACAAAATATTATATATATATATATACTTTAAAATGTTTAAAATGGTAAGCTTTCTGTTATATATACTTTACCACAATGAAAATAAAACAACAGGTTGGACTGGCTATATTAATTTTACACCAAGTAGACTTTAGAACCCTTCAGTGATTTTCCAGAGTCTTATGACCAGATCTTATTCTTTTTTTTTTTTTTTTCAGATCTTATTCTTCAGATGACACATAAGACCTTTGAAATTCTGTTCTCTGCCTACCATTTCAGCCCAATCTCTTACCATATAGAATGGCTTCAAGTGGGCCATGTTGTCTGTTGCCCCTGAGTCTTTGTGCTGGCTCTTCTTTCTGTTTGGAAAATCCTATTTTCACTCTTCACTCTCCCTTTAGGATAAAATTCATCTCTTTCTGGCAGCCTTCCCTGACTAACTTCTACTCTCATCTCAGACTTTGGGAAGTGTTTTTTTTTTTCATTTATTTGTCCTGCACCAGGTCTTAGTTGTGACATGCAGGATCTTTGTGGCAGCATGTGGGATCTTTTTTTTTTTTTTTCCAGTTGTAACATGGGAACTCTTCATTGCAGCATGTAGGATCTAGTTCCCTGACCTGGGATTGAACCTGGGCACCCTGCTTTGGAAGCGTGGAGTCTTAACCACTAGACCACCAGGAAGTCCCTGGGAAGTGGTTTTTCAAAATGCTTCCATGGAACTCTTCCGTGGTAGACACAGCGTGTCTACCACACTGTGCTGTGATGAATTATTCCATGCCTGCCTCCTTCACTACCTTATCAGCTCCTTGAGGCAGGAATATAGTTCTTCATATTTCTAGTGCCTGGTATGGTGCCTGGCATATAGTAGGCACACAATAAATATTTGTCAAAGGAGTGAAATTCTGTGACAGTGCTCATGAAGGCACATGGGAGATCAAACCATAGGAAAACTTCCCCTTTATCACACTGGTCATTTTTTTTTTTTTTCATTTATTTTTATTAGTTGAAGGCTAATTACCTTACAATACTGTAGTGGGTTCTGTCACACATTGACATGAATCAGCCACGGAGTTACATGTATTCCCCATCCCGATCCCCCTTCCCACCTCCCTCTCCACCCGATTCCTCTGGGTCTTCCCCACACTGGTCATTTTTAACCTTTTTTTCTGCTGTCTAATATATCCGTACATAGGGCACAATTGTAAAGTATTGTCCAAAATGGTAAATAATATTAGCATTTGATTGTTGAACTAGTGAAATCCACACAAAATGAATATGAATAAATGTCTGCAAATGTCATCCTAAGAAACAGGATGCAGCAGCTCCTGGAAATTTAATCAAGGCATGATGGAATGTGGAGCAAAGCTGTAACCTAATCAATGGCCTTAACAGCTGAAAAAGGAATATGTGAGCAGAAAGGGGGTCTGTAGGGAGTGCTGAAAAGTGGAGCCAAGGAACAAACATTTGTCATGATGTCTCCAGCCCTGTCAAGGGAAAGAGTTGTTTTTTGACCATTTGACACAAATATGCAGTCCACTCTATATCCCTATGGATGCCACAGAGCTCATCCAATTCCCTCCCTTTGTTCTGATTTCATGCTCACAAACAACCTCTTGATTATAATTTGGCTTTCCATGTAGATTTTCCAACAGGAGAGAATGCGCTGACCAGTCAGCATGAACATCTGGTCTCTTTGGCAAGGAGCGTCCTCTTTGTATATGAACACATTGCATTGGTGTTCTGGTTTATACATCAGTCAGCTCATACACCCTGGGGGCTGCAGAGGTGCTCATTCTTCTAGCTCTTGTGAGACTGCCTGCGAGGTCCTGTTCCCCTTTGCTTGCACCCTGCCTTGGCATGAGCTGAGGACAAAGTATCACAAGTCAGCCACTGCTTTTCCAGGTTTGAGCCCTTCTTGTTCAGACTCACATTTTCCCTGTAGAAGAAAAGGGCTTTTGGATCCACAGCTTAAGCTGCTGCTCAGAGTCTTTTATCAGGACTTTCTCTCCTCTTAAAAAATTTGACCTCTGCTGATGATACAGTTCTCATCTTCCCATACCATGATTCCTTGCCAGCATGTTTATTTATCTTAATAATCATTTCCAAAGACTTGAGATTAGGCAAAATAATTTCAAGAGAACATGGTTAGAATTGATATGAGTCTGGCGAGGACTTACCCTGTAAAGCTCAGGCACAATTAGCATGGAAGATACAAATGGAGGCCAGCCTCTACCTGGTTGTTATTCTTGTTGAAATGGATGCTTGGACAATTTCTATAGGCCTAAGGCCACAACTATTGGGTGTTCCGTGGGGTGTTTTGAGTTCTAGAAAAATTTAGGGGCTAAATTAATGGAGTTGCTGAGAGGAAATGCCAAACGGATCTACACTAGGCTGGAGAGAGACCTTGAATACATATTCAGGCTGAAAGGAAGCTGTATAGAAAGTAGAGGAAAGAAAGACAGGGTTGGTAAACTCTAAGGGAAAATTTGTAACTAAGGGCTTCCCTGGTGGCTCAAATGGTAAAGAATCCGCATGCAATGCAGAAGACTTAGGTTCGATCCCTGGATTGGGAAGATCCCCTAGAGAAGGAAATGACAACCCATTCTGGTATTCTTGCCTGGGGAATTCCGTGGACAGAGGAGCCTGGTGGGCTACAGTCCATGCGGTCACAAAGAGTCAGACATGACTGAGCAACTAACACATTCACTTTCAAGCATTTATCCTTCCTTTTCAGTAGGAACTGTATTTCAGAGTAAGGAAATAAGTCCTAGCCAATGAGGCAAAGTGATACTAGAAGAATGCCAGCAGATAAATGCAGAAGGAATTACACAATAAGGAAAGCAATAGTTAGGAAATTCTAGTGAAAATATTCTTTCAAGCAAGATGCTTCAATTGATTTTAAAAGAATGGTGAATCATGTTGAGGAGCTGATACCTGTATAGCACCAAAGCAACACACCACAGAGAGATTTCCAGTGGTCAGGTGAAAAACGGGTAAAGCAAAGGTGTTAGACTGTCATCACTCATCCTGGCTTCAGTCCTAGTGTTCCTAAGAGATGGTCATCCATGTGTTATGTGTCCTATGATATGACTTAATATTGAGTACACAGTATAACCTGTGATACATTCTATCCAAATATACCTCACTTGAATAAATACTTTATATATAAGTTTTATTTTGTATGAAAAGCAGGAGATGGAGGCACAAGTTGAACAATACCACAAGGGAGCAACCAAACAAATCCTGATGGTAGGATATTCTACAAGACAACTGATCTGGCCTCTTCAGTAGTCAGTGTCATTGAAAAAAGACCTGTGCTATGATCAAAGAGACTTAAGAGACATCAAAACAAGAGCTGCTCTAGGATTCTGGATTGGATACTGATTCGGATGAACCAATTGTAAAGACCATATTTTAAACAAATGGGGAATTTAGAATCTGGATTGGGTATTAGATTAAATGAAACTTACAGATAGGTCAAGGTGACTGGAAAAAAGGCTACAAAAAAGTGTATCTAGTAATATGTCATTTTGGTTAAAACATTCAGTTCAGTTCAATTCAGTCGCTCAGTCGTGTCTGACTCTTTGCAACCCCATGGACTGCAGCACCAACTCCAGGAGCTTACTCAAACTCAACTCCATTGAATTGGTGATGCCATCCAACCATCTCATCCTCTGTCAACCCCTTCTCCTCCTGCTCTCAATGTTTCCCAGCATCAGGGTCTTTTCCAATGAGTCAGTTCTTCACATCCGGTGGCCAAAGTATTAAGAGTTTCAACTTCAACATCAGTCCTACCAATGAACATCCAGGACTGATTTACTATAGGATGGACTGGTTGGATCTCCTTGCAGTCCAAGGGACTCTCAAGAGTCTTCTCCAACACCACAGTTCAAAAGCATCAATTTTTTGGCGCTCAGCTTTCTTCACAGTCCAACTCTCACATCCATACATGACCACTGGAAAAACCATAGCCTTGACTAGACGGACATTTATTAGCAAAGTAATGTCTCTGCTTTTTAATATGCTGTCTAGGTTGGTCATAACTTTCCTTACAAGGAGGAAGCTTCTTTTAATTTCATGGCTACAGTCACCATCTGCAGTGATTTTGAAGCCCCCCAAAATAAATTCAGCCACTGTTTCCCCATCTATTTTCCATGAAGTGATGGGACCAGATGCCATGATCTTAGTTTTCTGAATGTTTAGTTTTAAGCCAACTTTTTCACTCTCCTCTTTCATTTTCATCAAGAGGTTCTTTAGTTCTTCACTTTCAACATAAGCGTGGTGTCATCTGCATATCTGGGGATATTGATATTTTTCCCAGCTATCTTGATTCCAGCTTGTGCTTCATCCGTTCCAGCGTTTCGCATGATGTACTCTGCATACAAGTTAAATAAGCAGGGTGACAGTATACAGCCTTGTTGTACTCCTTTTCCTATTTGGATTCACAGTCCAGAGTGCTCACCACTACACCATGGAACCACGACTTCCTTTTCCTATTTGGAACCAGTCTGTTGTTGCATGTCCAGTACTAAATGTTGCTTCCTGACCTGCATACAGATTTCTCAGGAGCCAGGTCAGGTGGTCTGGTATTCCCATCTCTTTCAGAATTTTCCACAGCTTGTTGTGATCCACACAATCAAAGGCTTTGGCATAGTCAATAAAGCAGAAGTAGATGTTTTTTGGAACTCTCTCGCTTTTTTGATGATACAGCGGATGTTGGTAATTTGATCTCTGGTTTCTCTGCCTTTTCTGAAACCAGCTTGAACATCTGGAAGCTCACAGTTCATGTACTGTTGAAGCCTGGCTTGGAGAATTTTGAGCATTACTTTGCTAGCATGTGAGATGAGTGAAATTCTGTGGTAGTTTGAGCATTCTTTGGCATTGCCTTTCTTTGGGACTGGAATGAAAACTGACCTTTTCCAGTTCTGTGGCCACTGCTGAGTTTTCCAAGTTTGCTGGCATATTGAGTGCAGCACTTTCACATCATCATCTTTTAGGATTTGAAATAGCTCAACTTGAATTCCATCACCTCCACTAGCTTTGTTTGTAGTGATGCTTCCTAAGACCCACTTGACCTCATATTCCAGGATGTCTGGCTCTAGGTGAGTGATCACACCATTGTGGTTATCTGGGTCATGAAGATCTTTTTTGTATAGTTCTTCTATGTATTCTTGCCACCTCTTCTTAATCTCTTCTGCTTCTGTTTGGGCCATACCACTTTTGTCCTTTATTGTGCCCATCTTTGCATGAAATGTTTCCATGGTATCTCTAATTTTCTTGAAGAGATCTCTAGTCTTTCCCATTCTATTGTTTTCCCCATTTCATTGCACTGAGGAAGGCTTTCTTATCTCTCCTTGCTATTCTTTGGAACTCTGCATTCAAATGGGTATATCTTTCCTTTTCTCCTTTGCCTTTCACTTCTCTTCTTTTCACAGCTATTTGTAAGTCCTCCTCAGACAGCCATTTAGCCTTTATGCATTTATTTTTCTTGGGGATGATCTTGATCCCTGTCTCCTGTACAATGTCATGAACCTCTGTCCATAGTTCTTCAGGCACTCTGTCTATCAGATCTAATCCCTTGAATCTATTTGTCACTTCCACTGTGTAATCGTAAGGGATTTGATTTCGGTCATACCTGAGTGGTCTAGTGGTCTTCCATACTTTCTTCAATTTAAGTCTGAATCTGGCAGTAAGGAGTTCATGATCTGAGGGACAGTCAGCTCCCAGTCTTATTTTTGCTGACTGTATAGAGTTTCTCCATCTTTGGCTGCAAAGAATATATTCAATCTGATTTCGGTATTGACCAGCTGGTGATGTTCAGGTGTAGAGTCTTCTCTTTTGTTGTTGGAAGACGGTGTTTGCTATGACCAGTGCATTCTCTTGGCAGAATTCTATTAGCCTTTGCCCTGCTTCTTTCTGTACTCCAAGGCCAAATTTGCTTGTTACTCCAGGTGTTTCTTGACTTCCTACTTTTGCATGCTAGTCCCCTGTAGTGAAAATGATATCTTTTTTGGGTGTTAGTTCTAGAAGGTCTTGTAGGTTTTCATAGAACCGTTCAACTTCAGCTTCTTTAGCATCATTAGTCGGGGCATAGACTTGGATTACCGTGATATTGAATGGTTTGCCTTGGAAACGAACAGAGATCATTCTGTGGTTTTTGAGATTTCATCCAAGTACTGCATTTTGGACTCTTTTATTGACTATGATGGCTACTCCACTTCTTCTAAGGGATTCCTGCCCACAGTAGTAGATATAATGCTCATCTGAGTTATATTCACCCATTCCAGTCCCTCTTAGTTTGCTAATTCCTAGAATGTCAATGTTCACTCTTGCCATCTCCTGTTTGACCACCTCCAATTTGCCTTGATTCATGAACCTAACATTCTAGGTTCCTATGCAACATTGCTGTTTACAGCATTGGACCTTGCTTCTATCACCAGTCACATACACAGCTGGGTGTTGTTTTTGCTTTGGCTCCATCCCTTCATTCTTTCGGAGTTATCTCTCCACTGATCTCCAGTAGCATATGGGGCACCTACTGACCTGGGGAGTTCATCTTTCAGTGTCCTATCTTTTTGCCTCTTCATACTGTTCATGGGGTTCTCAAGGCAAGAATACTGAAGTGGTTTGCCATTCCCTTCTCCAGTGGACCGCATTCTGTCAGACCTCTCCACCATGACCCATCCATCTTGAGTGGCTCCGCATGGCATGGCTTAGTTTCATTGAGTTAGACAAGGCTATATGTGATCAGATTGGCTAGTTGTCTGTGATTGTGGTTTCGGTCTGTCTGCCCTCTGATGCCCTCTCTTGGCACCTACCGTCATGCTGGCGTCTCTCTTACCTTGGACGAGGGGTGTCTCCTCACGGCTGCTCTGGAGGGGCGCAGCGCCGCACAGCTGCCTCTCCTTCAGTGGCCACAGGACTGGAAAAGGTCAGTTTTCATTCCAGTCCCAAAGAAAGGCAACGCCAAAGAATGCTCAAACTACCACACAATTGCACTCATCTCACACGCTAGTAAAGTAATGCTCAAAATTCTCCAAGCCAGGCTTCAGCAATACGTGAACCATGAACTTCCAGATGTTCAAGCTGGTTTTAGAAAAGGCAGAGGAATCAAAGGTCAAATTACCAACATCCACTGGATCATCAAAAAAGCAAGAGAGTTCCAGAAAAACATCTACTTCTGCTTTATTGACTATGCAAAAGTCTTTGTGTGGATCACAATTAACTGTGATCTGAAATTCTGAAATTCAGAATTCTGAAATTCTGAAAGAGATGGGAATACCAGACCACCTGACCAGCCTCTTGAGAAACCTGTATACAGGTCAGGAAGCAACAGTTAGAACTGGACATGGAACAACAGACTGGTTCCAAATAGGAAAAGGAGTACAACAAGGCTGTATATTGTCACTCTGCTTATTTAACTTATATGCAGAGTACATCATGAGAAATGCTGGACTAGATGAAGCACAAGCTGGAATCAAGATTTCCGGGAGAAATATCAATAACCTCAGATATGCAGATGACACCACGCTTATGTTGAAAGTGAAGAACTAAAGAGCCTCTTGATGAAAGTGAAAGAGGAGAGTGAAAAAGTTGGCTTAAAACTAAACATTCAGAAAACTAAGATCATGACATCTGGTCCCATCACTTCATGGCAAATAGATGGGGAAAGAGTGCCTGACTTTATTTCGGGGGGTTCCAAAATCACTGCAGATGGTGACTGTAGCCATGAAATTAAAAGAAGCTTCCTCCTTGTAAGGAAAGTTATGACCAACCTAGACAGCATATTAAAAAGCAGAGACATTACTTTGTCAACAGAGGTCCGTCTAGTCGAAGCTATGGTTTTTCCAGTGGTCATGCATGGATGTGAGAGTTGGACTATAAAAGCGGAGCACCAAAGAATTGATGCTTTTGAACTGTGGTGTTGGAGAAGACTCTTGAGAGTCCCTTGGACTGCAAGGAGATCCAACCAGTCCACCCTAAAGGAAATCAGTCCTAGGTGTTCATTGAAAGGACTGATGTTGAAGCTGAAACTCCAATACTTTGGCCACCTGATGCAAAGAGTTGACTCATTTGACAAGACCCTGATGCTGGGAAAGATTGAGGGCAGGAGGAGAAGGGGACGACAGAGGATGAGATGGTGAGGATGGCATCACCGACTCAAAGGACATGAGTTTGGGTAAACTCTGGGAGTTGGTGATGGACAGGGAGGCCTGGCGTGCTGAGGTTCATGGGGTCGCAAAGAGTCAGACAGGACTGAGTGACTGAAGTGAACTGAACTGAATAATTAGTGATGTTGAGCATTTTTTCATTTGTTTGTTAGCTATCTGTATGTTTTCTTTGGAGAAATATCTATTTAGGTCCTCTGCCCATTTTTTGATTGGGCTGTTTTTGTTTTGTTTTGTTTTAATTGAGATGCATGTGCTGTTTGTATATTTTGGAGATTAGTCCCTTACCAGGTGATTCATTTGCAAATATTTCTCCTATTCTTTGGGTTGTCTTGTCTTGTTTATGGTTTCCTTTCCTGTGCAAAAGCTTTTAATTTTAATTAGGTCTTTTTTTTTTTTATATTCATTACTCTATAAGAGGTGATTCAAAAAAGATCTTGCTGCAATTTATGTCAAACAGTGTTCCTCCTAAGTGTCCCTCCAAGAGTTTTATAGCGTCCTGCCTTACATTTAGGTTTTTAATCCATTTTGAGTTTTGTTGTGTAAGGAAGTCTCACACTTCTTTTGTTAAGTTCAGTCCTAGGTATTTTTTGATGCTACCATAAATGGAATTGTTTCCTTCATTTTATTTTTGAATTGTCCATTACTAGTGTGTAGAAATACAACTGATTTTTAAATCTTGTATCCTGTAATCTTGTTGAAATTTTATTAGTGCTAACATTTTGTGTGTGTTTCAGGATTTACTGTATACAAAATAATGTCATCTAGAAATAGACATAGATTTTTACCTTTTCCTTCCCAATGTGTCTTTTTTTTTTTAATTGTACTGGCTGGAACCTCCAGTACCATGTGGATTAGAAGTGTTGACAGCAGACACCCTTGTCTTGTTCCTGATCTTAGGGAGAAAAGCTTTCAGTCTTTCACCATTAAGTATGTCTTCCAAGGGGTTTTTGTAGATGCCTTTTTATCAGATTGAGGAAGTTCTCTTCTATTTATAGTTTTTTTGAGTGTTTTTTATTATGAAAGGGTGTTGACATTTGTGAGATGCTTGTTCTGGTGTCTATTGAGATGATCATATGGTACTGTGCCTCATTCTATTAATATAATGTGTTACATTGATTTTCATACATTGAACCAAAACATATTTTGTTATAGTGTATAATCCTTCTTACATGTGGCAAGATTCAATTTTCTGGTATTTATTGAGAATTTTCTGGTATTCAATTTTCTGGTATTTATTTTCTGGTATTATTTGCGTCTAAGATCTTAAGGGATACTGCTCTTTAGTTTTCCTACTATCTTTGTTTGGTTTTGGTATTAGGTTAATAATGACCTCAAAGAATGAATTGGAAAGTGTGCCTTCATCTTGTATTTTTTGCAACAGTTTGTAAAGGATTTATGTTAATTCTTCTTTACATATTTGGTAGAATTCACTGCTAAAACCATGTGGTTCTGAGCTTTTCTTTGTAGGAAGCTTTTGATTATTAATTCAATCTCTTTACTTGTTATAGGTCTATTCAAAATTTCTATTTCTTCTTCAGTCAGTTTGATAGTTTGTGTCTCTCTAGGAATTTGTGCATCTTATCTAGGCTGCCTAATTTGTTGGCATACAATTATTCATAGAACAATTTTTTAAAATTATTTATTTTACTTTACAACATTGTATTGGTTTTGCCATACATTGACTTGAGTCCGCCATGGGTGTACATGTGTTCCCCATCCTGAACCCCGCTCCCAACTCCCTCCCCATCCCATCGCTCTGCGTCATCCCAGTGCACCAGCCCCGAGCATCCTGTATCATACATCGAACCTGGACTGGCGATTCGTTTCACGTATGATAATTCACATGTTTCAATGCCATTCTCCCATATCTTCCCGCCCTTGCCTTCTCCCACAGAATCCAAAAGACTGTTCAATACATCTGTGTCTCTCTTGCTGTCTCGCATACAGGGTTATCATTACCATCTTTCTAAATTCCATATATATGCTTTAGTATACTGTATTGGTGTTTTTCTTTCTGGCTTACTTCACTCTGTATAATAGGCTTCTGTTTCATCCACCTCATTAGAACTGATTCAAATGTATTCTTTTTGATGGCTGAGTAGTATTCCATGGTGTATATGTACCACAGCTTTCTTATCCATTCATCTGCTGATGGGCATCTAGGTTCCTTCCATGTCCTGGCTATTATAAACAGTGCTGTGATGAACATTGGGGTGCACATGTCTCTTTCAGATCTGGTTTTCTTGGTGTGTATGCCCAGGAGTGGGATTGCTGGGTCATATGGCAGTTCTATTTCCAGTGTTTTAAGGAATCTTCACACTGTTCTCCATAGTGGCTGTACTAGTTTGCATTCCCACCAACAGTGTAAGAGGGTTCCCTTTTCTCCACACCCTCTCCAGCATTTGTTGCTTGTAGACTCTTGGATAGCAGCCATTCTGACTGGCGTGTAATGGTACCTCATCGAGGTTTTGATTTGCATTTCTCTGATAATGAGTGCTGTTGAGCATCTTTTCATGTGTTTGTTAGCCATCTGTATGTCTTCTTTGGAGAAATGTCTGTTTAGATCTTTGGCCAATTTTTTGATTGGGTCATTTATTTTTCTGGAATTGAGCTTCAAGAGTTGCTTATATATTTTTGAGATTAATCCTTTGTCTGTTTCTTCATTTACTATTATTTTCTCCCATTCTGAAGGCTGTCTTTTCACCTTGCTTATAGTTTCCTTTGTTGTGCAGAAGCTGTTAAGTTTAATTAGGTCCCATTTGTTTATTTTTGCTTTTATTTCCAATATTCTGGGAGGTGGGTCATAGAGGATCTCACTGTGATTTATGTCGGAGAGTGTTTTGCCTATGTTTTCCTCTAAGAGTTTTATAGTTTCTGGTCTTACATTTAGATCTTTCATCCATTTTGAGTTTATTTTTGCATATGGTGTTAGAAAGTGTTCTAGTTTCATTCTTTTACAAGTGGTTGACCAGTTTTCCCAGCACCACTTGTTAAAGAGGTTGTCTTTTCTCCACTGTATATCCTTGCCTCCTTTGTCGAAGATAAGGTGTCCATAGGTTCGTGGATTTATCTCTGGGCTTTCTATTTTAGAACAATTTTTATAATCATTTTTTATATCTGTGAGGCACTAGTATTGTCTGTCTTTCATTCTTGATTTTAGTAATTTGAGTGTCCTATATTTTCTTGGTCAGTCTAGCTAATATTTTTTCAATTTTGTTGATCTTTTCAAAGAACCAACTTTTGGTTTCATTGATTATCTCTATTATTTTTCTATTCTCTATTTCATTTATTTCAGGTCTAAGCTTTATTATTTACCAGGGGCTTCCCTGGTAGCTCAGCTGGTAAAGAATCCACCTACAATGCAGGAGACCCCGGTTCAAAAGAGATAAGCTACCTACTCTAGTATTCTTGGGCTTCCCAGGTGGCTCAGATGGTAAAGAATCCACGTGCAATGCAGGAGACCTGGGCTCAATCCCTGGCCTGGGAAGATCCCCTGGAGAAAGGAATGGCTACCCACTCCAGTATTCTGGTCTGGAGAATTCCAATGACAGAGGAGCCTGGCAGGCCATGGGGTCACAAAGAGTGGGGACACAGCTGAGTGACTTTCACTTTCAAGCTTTATTATTTCTATCTTTATGTTTGCTTTGGGTTTAGATTGCTCTCTTTTACTAGTTTTTCAATATGGGAGGTTTGATTGTTGTCAAGAAAACTTTATTCTTTTAAATATAACAACTTAAACTCTACTCTTGCATATGAGGACTGCTTTCATTGCATCCCAAGAGGTTTGGTATGCTGTGTTTTCATTTTCATTTATATCAAAGTGCAGCTAACTCCTTAATAACACAGGTTTAAATTGCACAGGTTCACTTATATATGGATTTTTTCAACAAATATGTACTGTAGTACTGTACAATCTGCTGAAACCATGGATGCAGAACTTAGGATATGGAGGGTTGACTGTAAAGTTATACACAGATTTTTGACTGCATGCAAGATCTGTGCCCCCAATCCTGTGTTGTTTCAGGGTCAGCTGTTATTTTTTAATTTCCCTTGTGACATTTCTTTGACCTGGTAACTATTTAGGGGTGTGTTGTTTAATTTCCAAATATTTGTGAATTCCCCAAATTTCCTTCTGTTAGTGATTTCTAATTTCAGTTTGTTTTGGTCAGGGAAAATACTTTATATGATTTCTGTCTGTTTGAATTTATTAAGACTTATTTTATGGGAAAGATTGAAGGCAGGAGGAGAAGGGGACGACAGAGGATGAGATGATTAGATGGCATCACTGACTCAACGGACATGAGTTTGGGTAAACTCCAGGAGTTGGTGATGGACAGGGAGGCCTGGTATGCTGTGGTTCATGGGGTCACAAAGAGTTGGACACGACTGAGTGACTGAACTGAACTGAACTGAACTGATTTTTATGGTCTAACATATGGTCTATCCTGAAGAATGTTTCATATACATTTGAGAATGATGTGTATTCTAATGTCATTGAGTGGAGTGTTCTGTAGATGTCTGTTAGATCTAGTTGGTTTATAGTGTTGTTGAAGTCTTCTGTTTCCTTGCTAATCTGTCCTGTTGTTTTACCCATTATTGAAACTGGGTTAAAGTTTCAACTATTGTTGAATTGCTGATGTGGCCCAGAGGTCTCTAAGAATCTTTTAATCTTTCTTCATTCTTTTTTAATTCTCTTCCTCAGACTGAATAAACTCAACTGAACTATTTTCAAGTTTGAAAACCTTAAATCTGCCTGCTCAAATCTGTTCTAGAGCCCCTCTAGTGAATTTTTCATTTCTGTTATACAGTAGTATTTTCCAACTGCAGAATTTTTAATTGGTTCTTAAAAAAAAAAAAAAAAAGTCTACCTCTTTAATGATATTTGTTATTTGATGAGATATTGTCCTCATACTTTCTATTAGGTTTTTAGACATGGTTTCAGTTCATTCTTTTAAAATATTTATAACAGCTGATTTAAGTCTTTGTCCTTTCAGTCCAACGTCTGGGCTTCCTCAGGGAGTTTCTATTGGTTGCTTTTTCCCCCTGTGTATTGACCCTAAGTTAATATTTATTTTTTTTCTCTCAATTTTTTATGAAAATTGGACATTTAAAATAATATAATATGGCAAACCAGAATTCAGATTGGCAATCTGGAATATAATCTTTAAATCAGATCCTCTCCCCTCCCCAGGGTTTGTCATTGCTATTTCTGTTTGTTATTGTTTGTTTAATGACTTTTCTGAACAAATTCTGTAAAGTCTATATTCTTTCTGTGTATGACCATTGAAATGTCTGCTTTCTTAGCTTAGTTGTCAGCTAATAATAGGCAGAAGTTTCTAGGAATCAATAAGTCTTCCAGTCTTTGCAGAAGAGTTCAGTGTGTATGTTGGGGCACTTCTTCAACACTCAGCTAGGCAGTTGAAAATTCTTGCTTTGCCCTCACTTCCTGCTTGCTCGGGCTTCCCTGATAGCTCAGTTGGTAAAGAATCTGCCTGCAATGCAGGAGACCCCAGTTCAATTCCCTGGTTGGGAAAATCTGCTGGAGAAGGGATAGGCAACCCACTCCAGTATTCATGGACTTCCCTTGTGGCTCAGCTGGTAAAGAATCCACCTGCAATGTGGGAGACCTGGGTTCGATTCCTGGATTGGGAAGATCCCCTGGAGAAGAGAAAGACTACCCACTCCAGTATTCTGGCCTGGAGAATTCCATGGACTACAGTCCATGGGTTGCAAAGACTCAGACACAACTGAGCAACTTTCACTTCACTTCCTGCTCGCAGAGACTCAGGGTCAGTAAAAATGAGTTCTTAAGGTCTTTGCTGAATACATGCACAGCCTTGGGTATGAGTGGCCTTCTAGACATCCAGGAATATTTTTACATACTGTTTCACTGTCAAATTTTCCTATTAAGTGTTTTGGTTAGTCTGTTATTTGCCCCATCGATTATCCAATGAATGAGGTGGTTGTGAAGTTTAACAAGTACCTCTAATTGTTTTTGATAATTGTCTTGGGGAAAAGTTTTTTGGCATTGGATGAACCCTGAGTTAGTCAAATAAAACCAACCATGCAAGTGAGATCTCCCAGGATCCACCAGATAGGTCAGATTATGACAATTCTTTATGAGTGAGCTTTGAAGGAGCTCCAGCTCCATTCTGCCTGTCTAGTAGCTGCCAGGCGGTGGGTTTTCACTGTAATTGTGAACTGTTGGTTTCCAAGACAACCGTGGAGCTGGAAAGACATGCATTGGAATAGGGCAAATTAAATTATTATACAGATATCAGTTCTTACTGAAATTTAGCTTTTTTAAAAATAAAAACTTTTCGGATTACTGTAACTCTTTAATTTCCAGAGTTCTGAAAAAAATTGATTCTGATTATTTTTGCTAGTTTTCCATCGTTTTTGCAGAAGAGAGAATTTCGAGGTTCTTAGCCCACTGTTTTTGCTGACATCACTCAGTAGCAGTAATTTCTAGGTAAAGGTGTTTTATTTTGTAGCTTTGGTTTGTCAACATTTTCTTATTTTTCACAATACACATGGGATGTGTCTGTAAGAATAAGTTGCATTTACATAAAGAAAAAGAAATAAAATCTAAAACTAAAGTCTGTGAAATTTTAGTTGCCATCTCAGTGTATTTGGCTATTCACGGACTATAAATTAGAAAATTAATATTCTTTTAATTTTCTCTGATTTTTTTTTTACTTATCATTGTCAATTTACTTCTAATGACTAGAAATAAAGCCCTTAAAATGAAAAGCCTACCTGCATTTTTGTGGGGGCAGCAAAAAAAATGGTGTGATGACCATGACTCTTCAGTTAGTTTTAAGAAAGAGAACTCCTTGGCCAGAGAAGTCGTCATTAGAGTGACCATATGCCCCGGTTTTCCTGGGATAGTCCCAGTTTATACCTGATGTCATACTGTAATATTTCATAGCACCCATTTTACATTCACAGAAGTGTCCTAGTTTGGATAATAAATTTTATGGCCACTCTAGTTATTGATAGCAGCAGGAGGTGAGGAGGCCAGATTACTCAGGGGCTGCTGCAAGAACAGAATACACAGGAAGCCAGTCTAGTAGAAAGAATGGCCCTGGGGATGAACAATTGAAAGTCCTGAGTTCGGACTCTCCAACAAATGCACAGAGGTTTCTCAAGCATCTCTTGGATCGCCATCTTGGATGAGTTCTTGACTAAGGTTGATTCCTTCTGCGCTGCTACAAGGCAGTCACTAGATGCTTCTCCCACCTGCCTCGGCCAGCCAGGTAGTTTAGGCCCATCTCCAGGCTCTTGCAGGCATTTCCCATTTATCACTGGTGAGAGGAGCCGCATAGTAGGCCCTCTCTGGGCTCCTCGAGTTGGAATTTGTGATGCTGAGTTATCTGGTGAAAGAAATCCTTCTATAATGGTCGTCTTGGTGTCAGGAGCTTTGCTGAAGCTTCTTCAAAAGTGCAGACAGAGAGACTCATGTTGGCTTCAGGGACTTAGGTAAGTAATCAGGTTTGGAAGAACAGAAGCTGAGTTGTGTTGCCTGGAGTTTACTGAGAACAGGTTCCTGGTTTCAGGGTGGCTGTTAAATGCAAAGTCTGGCTGTGGTGATTTTTGGATGCCTCTGGTGTGCCTCATGTTTCATTAGCATCTAAAATTTGGGGAGGAGAAGAATATCAGACAGGAATTCTCCTTGTCTGGGGCAAGTATCTGGATGTTTCTCATCAAAAAAATAAAATGCAACAAATTCCAGAATCCAGTGTGATTGCCACAGCAATGCAAACCCTTTCTACAGACAAAATCTTCCAACAAAATAGTCAGAAAGCAAAGGTAATTTCTGACTTCATCTTCATCTTCTGAAGACCTTCATCAAAGGTCTTCATCTGAAAATCTGTTCTGACCCTCACATGCAATGCAGGCATGGGCCTGGGGTACTGATAATGCAAAGCTCTTTTAAAAAACAGCCAGTGATTAGGTGTGGGGTAAATTGGCAGGTGGGGTCGAGTCAGTATTAACTCATATTAGACAAGATTCAGCTGGAGAGAGAATCTTTTAAAAGGTATTCTTGAGTGCCTGCAAAATTGTCTGCCACATTTATTTTTTTTTTCTCTTTTCTTTAGTTAACATATTGGACTCTATCCATTGATTTTCAAATATTAAGCCTATCTTCTGTTTGGGGGATAAACTCCCCTGTTGGTCATGATGTATTATCATTTTTACATATTGCATCCAGTTTATTAATATTTTATCTATTCATGAGGAATATTGGCCTGGAGGGGGTTTTTTTGTAATGGGTTTGGTTTCTATATCATGGTACTGTTGATCCCATAAAATGGCTGAGAAGTGTTGCCTCCTCTATTTCCTGAAAGCACTTGTGTAAGACTGGTATGATTTCTTCCTAAATATTTAATAAAAACCAGTGAAACCATCTGGGCTTGGGGTTTTCCTTGTGGAAGGATTTTTTATACTCAACTCTGAGTTATAATTTACATGCACCAATTTTAGGCACAATCCAGTGAATTTTAACAAATATATTGATTCAGGTTACCACACCTGCAAGTAATTCCATTATCTCTCTAAAAGTTCCCCCATGCCCTGTGTAGACAGTATACTTTCCCCTCATCCTAGGCTACCACTGAGCTACTTTTTATCACTATAGGTTGCTGTTCAGTCCTGTCTGACTCTTTGCAACCCCATGAACTGCAGCACACCAGGCTTCCCTGTCCTTGATTATCTCCTTGATTTTGTTCAAACTCTTGTCCTTTGAGTCAGTGATGCCATCCAACCATCTCATCCTCTGTTGCCCCTTCTCCTCTTGCCCTCAGTCTTTCCCAGCATCAAGGTCTTTTCCAGTGAGCCAGTTCTTTGCCACAGGTGGCCAAAGTATTGGAGCTTCAGCTCAGCACCAGCCCTCCCAATGAATATTCAGGGTTGATTTCCTTTAGGATTGAGTGGTTTCATCTCCTTGCTGTCCGTGGGAAGACTCTCGTCTTCTCCAGCACAGTTCAAAAGCAACATTTCTTTGGTGCTCAGCCTTCTTTATGGTCCAACTCTCACATCTGGAGATGTGACTACTGGAAAAATAGCTTTGACTATACGGACCTTTGTTGGCAAAGTGATGTCTCTGCTCTTTAATACGGTGTTTAGGTTTGTTATAGCTGTTCTAAAGAGCAAGCGTCTTTTAATTTTGTGGCTGCAGTCACCATCCACATTGATTTTGGAGCTGAAGAAAATGAAATCTGACATTCTCTTTCCACATTTTCCTCATCTATTTTCCATGGAGTGATAGAACAGATGCCATGATCTTAGTTTTTTGAATGTTGAGTTTTAAGCCAGCTTTTTAACTGTCGTCTTTCACCTTCATCAAGAGGCTCTTTAGTTCCTCTTCACTTTCTGCCATTAAAGTGGTATCATCAGCATATCTGAGGTTGTTGATATTTCTTCTGACAATCTTGATTCCAGCTTGTGATTCTTCCAGCCTCACATTTCACGTGATGTATTCTGCATATTAGTTAAATAAGCCGGGTGACAAAATACAGCCTTGATGTACTCCTTTCCTAGTTTTGAACTAGTCCATTGTTCCATGTCCAGGTCTAACTGTTGCTTCTTGTCCTGCATACAGGTTTCTCAGGAGACAGGTAATGTGGTCTGGTATTCCCATCTCATTAAGAATATTCCACAGTTTGTTGTGATCCACACACTCAAAGGCTTTAGCATAATCAGTGAAGCAGATTATTTTTTCAGCATTCCCTTGCTTTTTCTATGATCCAGTGTATGTTGGCAATTTGCTCTCTGGTTCTTCTGCTTTCTCTAAATCCAACTTGTACATCTCAAAGTTCTTGGTTCACATACTGCTAAAGCCTAGCTTGAAAATTTTGAGCATAATCTTGCTGGCATGTGAAATGAGTGCAACTGTATGGTAATTTGAGCATTCTTTGGCATTACCTTTCTTTGGGATTGGAATGAAAATTGACCTTTTCCAGCCCTGTGGTTGTTGCTGAGTTTTCCATATTTGCTGGCATATTGAGTGCAGCGCTTTCACAGCATCATCTTTTAGGATTTGAAATAACTAAGCTGGAATTCCATCACCTCCACTAGCTTTGTTCATAGTAATGCCTCCTAAAGCTCACTTGACTTCACACTCCAGAATGTCTGGCTCTAGGTGAGTGACCACACCATCACTGTTATCCGGGTCATTAAGAGCTGTTTTGTACAGTTCTTCTGTGTATTCTTGCCACCTTTTCTTAATCTTTTCTGCTTCTGTTAGGTCCTTGCCATTTTTGTCCTTTATTATGCCTATCTTTGCATGAAATGTTCCCTTGTTATCTCCAATTTTCTTAAAGAGATCTCTAGTCTTTCCTATTTATGTTTTCCTCTATTTCTTTGCATTGTTCACTTAAGAGGGCTTATCTCTCCTTGCTATTGTCTGGAACTCTGCATTCAGTTGGGTATATCTTTCTCTTTCTCCTTCGCCTTTCCCTTCTCTTCTTTTCTCAGCTGTTTGTAAGGCTTCCTCAGACAACCATTATAGGTTAGATTTGCATTTTCTAGAATTTAAATGGAATCATATAGCATGGTTCATTTAAATGGAACCATATAGCATGGTTCTTGTTATTCATTATCATGTATTTTTGAGATTTATCCATGTTGCTATAGGTATTAACACTTGGTTTCTTCTTTTTTGCTGAGTGGATATACTAAAATTTGTGTGTCCATTCACCTGTTAAATGACATTTGAGTTGTTTTAGACTTTATTATGAATGAAACTGATATCAATATTCATGTACAAGTATTCTCTTCAGTAAACAGGAGTGGAATTGCTGGCTTATATGGTAAGTGTATGTTTAATTTTATAAGGAATTGCCAAACTGTTTTCCAAAATAGTTATACCATTCTACCTTCTCACAATATGAGTTCCAATTTCTCCACAACTTCTCCAACACTTAGAAAGGTAGTTTTTAAAAACTGTAATCATTCTGGTGAGTGTGTAGTTTTAATTATTGTACTTTTAGTTTTCATTTCCCTGATGACTGATATAAATTTATATCTTTCCATGTATTTATTGCCTATGTGTCTTATTTTCTAAAGATCTCTTCAAATCTCGTCTCATTTTAAAATTGGTAGTTTGTCTTCTTATTAATAAGCTGTGGTAGATCTATAGATATATTCTGGATACAAGTCCTTTATCTGATATATATGTTGTGAATACTTGCCTTTTGGGGTGTCAACTTAATACTACAAATTGTATTTTTCAAGAACTTTCCTCATTTCATCTTGGTGGTCAAAATTATTTAAAATATTATTTTATTACCCTTTTAATGTCTTCAGGGTCTGTGGTGTTAGCATCTTTTCATTCCTGATATTGGTGACTTGTGTTCTTTATCCCTGGATCAGTCTAGCTAAGGTTTCTCAGTTTTGTTGGTCCTTTCCAAGAAGCATTCTTTCACTTTGATAATCTTTCCATTATCTATCTCCTTTCTCACTAGTTAATTTCTGCTTTTATCTTTATTATTTCTTTCCTTTTATGGTCATGGGCTTGCTTTGCTCTTCTAATTCAGTTCTTTTTTTTTTCATAATTTGATAGAATTCCTATTGGGGGTATTTATTTATTTATTTTTTCCCAATTATTTTTATTAGTTGGAGGCAAATTACTTTACAATATTGTAGTGGTTTTTGCCATACATTGACATGAATCAGCCATGGATTTACATGTGTTCCCCATCCTGAACCCCCCTCCCACCTCCCTCTCCACCCGATCGCTCTGGGTCATCCCAGTGCACCAGCCCTGAGCACTTGTCTCATGCATCCAACCTGGGCTGGTGATCTGTTTCACCCTTGATAATATACAGGTTTTGATGCTGTTCTCTCAGATCATCCCACCCTCGCCTTCTCCCATAGAGTCCAAAAGTCTGTTCTGTACATCTGTGTCTCTTTTTCTGTCTTGCATATAGGGTTACCATTACCATCTTTCTAAATTCCATATATATGCATTCGTATACTGTATTGGTATTTATCTTTCTGGCTTACTTCACTCTGTATAATGGGCTCCAATTTTATCCATCTCATTAGAACTGATTCAAATGAATTCTTTTTGATGGCTGAGTAGTATTCCTTGGTGTATAAGTACCACAGCTTCCTTATTTATTCGTCTGTTGATGGGCATCTAGGTTGCTTCCATGCCCTGGCTATTATAAACAGAGCTGTGATGAACATTGGGGTGCACATGTCTCTTTCAGATCTGGTTTTCTTGGTGTGTATGCCCAGGAGTGGGATTGCTGGGTCATATGGCAGTTCTATTTCCAGTGTTTTAAGGAATCTTCACACTGTTCTCCATAGTGGCTGTACTAGTTTGCATTCCCACCAACAGTGTAAGAGGGTTCCCTTTTCTCCACACCCTCTCCAGCATTTGTTGCTTGTAGACTTTTGGATAGCAGCCATTCTGACTGGCGTGTAATGGTACCTCATCGAGGTTTTGATTTGCATTTCTCTGATAATGAGTGCTGTTGAGCATCTTTTCATGTGTTTGTTAGCCATCTGTATGTCTTCTTTGGAGAAATGTCTGTTTAGATCTTTGGCCAATTTTTTGATTGGGTCATTTATTTTTCTGGAATTGAGCTTCAAGAGTTGCTTATATATTTTTGAGATTAATCCTTTGTCTGTTTCTTCATTTACTATTATTTTCTCCCATTCTGAAGGCTATCTTTTCACCTTGCTTATAGTTTCCTTTGTTGTGCAGAAGCTTTTAAATTTCATTAGGTCCCATTTGTTTATTTTTGCTTTTATTTCCAATATTCTGGGAGGTGGGTCATAGAGGATCTCGCTGTGATTTATGTCGGAGAGTGTTTTGCCTATGTTTTCCTCTAGGAGTTTTATAGTTTCTGGCCTTACATTTAGATCTTTCATCCATTTTGAGTTTATTTTTGCATATGGTGTTAGAAAGTGTTCTAGTTTCATTCTTTTACAAGTGGTTGACCAGTTTTCCCAGCACCACTTGTTAAAGAGGTTGTCTTTTTTCCATTGTATATTCTTGCCTCCTTTGTCAAAGATAAGGTGTCCATAGGTACGTGGATTTATCTCTGAGCTTTCTATTTTGTTCCATTGATCTATATTTCTGTCTTTGTGCCAGTACCATACTGTCTTGATGACTGTGGCTTTGTAGTAGAGCCTGAAGTCAGGCAGGTTGATTCCTCCAGTTCCATTCTTCTTTCTCAAGATTGCTTTGGCTATTCGAGGTTTTTTGTATTTTGTGAAATTATTTGTTCTAGTTCTGTGAAGAATACCATTGGTAGCTTGATAGGGATTGCATTAAATCTATAGATTGCTTTGGGTAGTATAGCCATTTTGACAATATTGATTCTTCCAATCCATGAACACGGTATATTTCTCCATCTATTTGTGTCCTCTTTGATTTCTTTCATCAGTGTTTTATAGTTTTCTATGTATAGGTCTTTTGTTTCTTTAGGTAGATATACTCCTAAGTATTTTATTCTTTTTGTTGCAATGGTGAATGGTATTGTTTCCTTAATTTCTCTTTCTGTGTTCTCATTGTTAGTGTATAGGAATGCAAGGGATTTCTGTGTGTTAATTTTATATCCTGCAACTTTACTATATTCATTGATTAGCTCTAGTAATTTTCTGGTAGAGTCTTTAGGGTTTTCTATGTAGAGGATCGTGTCATCTGCAAACAGCAAGAGTTTCCCTTCTCCTTTCCCATCTGGATTCCTTTTATTTCTTTTTCCACTCTGATTGCTGTGGCCAAAACTTCCAAAACTATGTTGAATAGTAGTGGTGAGAGTGGGCACCCTTGTCTTGTTCCTGATTTTAGGGGAAATGCTTTCAGTTTTTCACCATTGAGGATAATGTTTGCTGTGGGTTTGTCATATATAGCTTTTATTATGTTGAGGTATGTTCCTTCTATTCCTGCTTTCTGGAGAGTTTTTGTCATAAATGGATGTTGAATTTTGTCAGAGGCTTTTTCTTCATCTATTGAAATAATCATATGGTTTTTATCTTTCAATTTGTTAATGTGGTGTATTACATTGATTGATTTGTGGATATTAAAGAATTCTTGTATTCCTGGGATAAAGCCCACTTGGTCATAATGTATGATCTTTTTAATATGTTGTTGGATCCTGTTTGCTAGAATTTTGTTAAGGATTTTTGCATCTATGTTCATCAGTGATATTGGCCTATAGTTTTCTTTTTTTGTTGCATCTTTGTCTGGTTTTGGAATTAGGGTGATGGTGGCCTCATAGAATGAGTTTGGAAGTTTACCTTCTTCTGCAATTTTCTCGAAGAGTTTGAGTAAGATAGGTGTTAGCTCTTCTCTAAATTTTTGGTAGAATTCAGCTGTGAAGCCATCTGGTCCTGGGCTTTTGTTTGCTGGAAGATTTCCGATTACAGTTTCAATTTCTGTGCTTGTGATGGGTCTGTTAAGATTTTCTATTTCTTCCTGGTTCAGTTTTGGAAAGTTATACTTTTCTAAGAATTTGTCCATTTCTTCCAAGTTGTCCTTTTTATTGGCATAGAGCTGCTGGTAGTAGTCTCTTATGATCCTTTGTATTTCAGTGTTGTCTGTTGTGATCTCTCCATTTTCATTTCTAATTTTGTTGATTTGGTTCTTCTCCCTTTGTTTCTTAATGAGGTCTTGCTATCGGTTTGTCAATTTTGTTTATCTTTTCAAAAAACCAGCTTTTAGCTTTGTTGATTTTTGCTATGGTCTCTTTTGTTTCTTTTGCATTTATTTATGCCCTAATTTTAAAGATTTCTTTCCCTCTACTAACCCTGGAGTTCTTCATTTCTTCCTTCTCTAGTTGCTTTAGGTGTAGAGTTAGGTTATTTATTTGACTTTTTTCTTGTTTCTTGAGGTAAGCCTGTAATGCTATGAACCTTCCCCTTAGCACTGCTTTTACAGTGTCCCATAGGTTTTGGGTTGTTGTGTTTTCATTTTCATTCGTTTCTATGCATATTTTGATTTCTTTTTTGATTTCTTCTATGATTTGTTGGTTATTCAGAAGCGTGTTATTTAGCCTCCATATGTTTGAATTCTTAATAGTTTTTTTCCTGTAATTGAGATCTAATCTTACTGCATTGTGGTCAGAAAAGACTAATTCATTTCTTAAACGAAGCTTAGGTCATTGATTTCAGAACTTTCTTTTTTTAATAAGATGAAAGTTTTCCTATAAGCACTGCCTTAGCTGCATCCTAGAAATTTTAATATGTTGTATTTTCATTGTCATTCAGTCTAAAATATTTCCTCATTTTCCTTGTGATTGCATCTTTAACCCATGAATCATTTATGTTTCTTCATTTTCCTTCTATTTGGGGTTATGAGGAACACATGAAAGAAACTTAAACTCCCATTGACATTTGATTTATTGTTAGACATCTTTAAGCCTTATTGCGTGCCTGTGTTTGTTGCCTCCTGTAGCATCCTAATAAGCTCACCTGCATCCAAGCCCCTCAAGAACATATAACTTCTTACTGCCTCTTTGCCTCTCTTCATGCTGGGTGGAACCTCTTTCAAATTTTACACAGTCAGGTATTTCTATTTATAAAATGTTGCACACTCACTATCCACTCTCTTTCTGTGTTCTGGACTTCTCTTCCAAGAAACTGCTCTCTCATCACTCACTTTGGAACTTCCACACTATGTGAGTAATTAATATTTCTTTGATCATACCAAAGGATCACTGTCATATTGACATCCAAACATAAAGTTGGAGTGTCTCCATGTTATGGTGGAGTTGCTATAATAGGGTTGTTTTTTGTTCTTTTGCATTCTAACTTAATGCCTTTGCAGGCAGAGAATACACTCTGTATAATTTCCACCCTTTTGCATTTGATGAAATTTATTTTATGGCCCAACATATAGTTTATCATGGTGACTATATCATATAAACTTGAAAAGGATAGCCTTTCTTAAATCATTAGAAGTAGTGCTCTACAAACGTCAATTAGGTCAACTTGATTAATAGGGTTGTTCAAGTCTTCTATATCTTAACTAATTTTCTGTCCTTTTGTTCTATTAATCACTGAGAAAGGAAGGCTGAAATCCACAACCACAGCTGTGAATTTGTATAACATTTTTAGTTACACTAGTTTTTCTCTCATGTATCTTAAAGCTCTGTTATTAGATGCAAACGTATTTTAGTCTTACTATGTCTAAATGACTTGATTATTTTAGTTATTTTTTTTCTTGTAGGTAAGTTTTTATTCATCTATTGGGAAACCTTTTCATGCTTTTCTACATATACTCTGTTGATATTTAGCAAAATATAAAGCAAAAGAGGACATAATGTCATATACAGCATTATCCTTAATACTATAAAAATCAAACAAAGAAATAAAGCAAAGCAAATAAATTCTGTACTACCTGGTCAAATTAACTTGGGAAATAGCAACATCACAAAGTTCATGGGCTGTATAGGCTTATGATTATTTCATTATGTTATATTTTAGGTTTTTAAAATTATATTGTAAATTCATAAGATACAATACTTAGATGATTTGATTATTTTATCATTATTGACATGTTCTAAGACAGGAGAAAGTTTAAAATGACTCGCAAAATTTCCTTCCCTGTCTGGTATATGTAACCTGACTAAGCTCCACATTTTACTGCCTGGATTAGGTTATATTGTATTGGCACTGTTGACCTGAGACTGGGGAGATTATCTGAGTAGGCCTGACCTAACGACATAAAAGCAGAAAGTTTTCTACAGCTGGTCACAGAAGAGGAGTCAGAAATTTGCAGCTTGAGAAGGATTCAGTGCTTTTTGCTGGCTTGAAGATGGAGGGAACCACACGACAAGGAATGAGGGTAACCCCTAGGAGCTGAGTGAGATCCCTAGCTGACAACAAAGAAATGGGGAACTCAGTTATATAACCACAAGGAATCGAATCCTTCCAACTACAGTAGCAAATGTGAAAACAGATTTGCTTTTTACCCCAAGGTCCTAGATGAAAACTCAACCTGACTAATTTGAGCCTTGTCACGTCTTAACTAGAGAAAACTGTCAGGCTATGCCAGTCTTCTAATGCACAGAATGTGAACTAATACATGGGTATTGTTTTAGGCTGCCAGGCTTGTGGTAACTTATTATGCAGCAACAGGAAACCAGTGTGGTTCTTCCTTAACTCTTAGCAACATTCTAAGTCTAATAAAATAGATTTTGTTCTAATGTCTACTTTTTCTGATATTTATATAGATGATCCAGATTTCTTATAACTAGTGTTAGCATGTTATCTCTCTCCATCTTTTTATTTTAGCCTATTTCTTTGTATATCAAGTCTGATTCTTGTAGTCCATCATATAGTTGGGCGTTGCTTTGTTATTTACTCTGACAAGCTCTGCTTTATAATTATTTTCATTTATTTACATTTAATTACATATATTGTCTAGCTTATGTCTACCATCTTGCTATACTTTTCTATTTCTCTCATTCGATTTTTGTTTTCTTTTTCTTCTTTTCTGCCTTCTTTTGCCCTAACTACCTATTTTTTAGTGTTTCATTTTATTTCCTCTAATGCATTACTGGTTATGACTCTTTGTTTTTTCATTTTTGTGACTGTCCTATGTCTTATAATATTCACCTTTAATATGTTACACTGCACCTTCATATAGTATCATATTTAATATGAAGCATGCAACTATATACTTCTATGTGTGCTCAGCTGCTCAGTCATGTCCAACTCTTTGTGACCCTATGAACTGTAGCCTGCCAGGCTCCTCTACCCATGAGATTTTCCAGGCAAGAATACTAGAGCGAGTTGCCATTTCTTCCTTCAGGGGATCTTCCTGACCCAGGGATTGAACTCGTGTCTCTTATGTCTCCTGCATTGGGAGGCAGATTCTTTACCACTGGCGCCACCTGGAAAGCCCATACTTCTACATACACCCCCCATATTTGGTTCTCATTGTCATACTTTACTTCTACATATATAAATCCCACAATACATCAATAATATTCTAGTTTAAACAGTCAAATACACTTTAAAGAAATTACAAAAATAAGAAAATTTATTTATTTTAACCCACATACTTGTCATTTCTGATGCCTCGTGTGTGTGTGTGTGTGTGTGTGTGTGTGTGTGTGTGTGTGTAGATCTGAGGTTTCTTCCTTCAAGAAGTAATCATTTTCCTTCAGACTGAAAACCTTTTTCTTGTATGTAGTGCTGAAGATACATTATTTCAGTTTTGTGTTTGTCTGGGAATGGTTTTATGTCACCTTCATTAAAAATAACCTTTATATCTTGGAATAAATTTAGATTTATAGAATAGTTGCAAAGATAACAGAGAATTCTGATAAGTCCCTCATGATTTCTTCTATTTTTAATATTATACACTTGTCAAAGATAAGAAACCAACATGGTACATCTTTGTTAATTAAATTCTAGAACTTTTCCCATGAATATCCTCTTTCCATTTCAACGTTTTATCTTGGGAGCCACATCACACTTAGTACTCATGTATCCTTAGATTCTTTGGCTCTGTGATAGTTTCTCAGTCTTTCCTTGTGTTTTATGACCTTGAGAGGTTTGAAGAGTACTAGTCAGGTCTTTTTTTAATGTTCTATGACTTGGAGATTTTTTTCTCTCTCTCATAGTTATGGGTTGTGGGTTTTGGAAGGAAGATCACAGAGGTGAAGTGCCTTTTTCATCACATCTCATCAGGAGGTACACAATGTCCACATGATATGGTCATATTATTTTATCATTTAGTCTATTAATATGAATTATATTCATTTATTTTCTTCTCAGCTTTATTGAGATGTTATTTACAAATAACATATGTAAATTTAAGGCATACACTGATGATTAGCTACATATTACAAAATTAATACCACAATAAGGTGGGTTAATATCTCTATCCTGTCACATAATTATAATTGTATGTGCAGTGATAACATTTAAGACCAAATTTAAGTATATAATGCAGTATTAATAATTATAGATACCTTTATATTGATAATTTCTAAGTGTTGATTCAGTCTTGCATTCCTAATATGAACTTCACTTAGTCATATGTATTTTCCTCTTGATACATTGGTGGGTTCAATTTACTAGCATTTTGTGTCTAACTCATGAGAGATATTATTCTATAGTTTTCTTGAAATCAGTCTTTGTTTGATTTTTGTATTTAGGATAATTCTAGTCTCATAAAATAAGTTTGGAAGTGTTTCTTTCTTTTGTATTGTATTGCATAGTCAGTGTTATTTCTCCCTTAAATATTTAGTAGAATTCACATTGAAACTGTCTTTTACAGGGTTTATTTGTGGGGGGTGTTTCAACTACAAATTTATTTTTTCTCTAATAGATAAGAGGGTTATCAGAACTATCCTTATCTATTCCTCTGTGGCAAGTTTTGGCAATGTGTGTCTTTCAAGGAATTGGTTCATTTTATCAAAGAGTTTGAATTTTGAGACATAGAGTTGTTTTTATTTTTTTAATTAATTTTAATTGGAGGTTAATTACAATATTGTAGTGTTTTTTGCCATAAATCAACATGAATCAGCCACGGACACACATGTGTTCCCCATCCAGGACCCCCCTCCCATCTCCCTCCCCATTCCATCCCCCAGGGTCATCCCAGTGCACCAGCCCTGAGCACCCTGTCTGATGCATCGAACCTGGATCGGCGATCCACTTCACATATGATAATATACACATTTCAACACTACACTCTCAAATCATCCCATCCTCGCCTTCTACCACAGAGTCCAAAAGACTGTTCTTTACATCTGTCTCTCTTTTGCTGTCTCGCATATAGGGTCATCGTTACCATCTTTCTAAATTCTGTATATATGTGTTAGTATACTGTATTGGTGTTTTTCTTTCGGACTTACTTTACTCTGTATAATAGGCTCCAGTTTCATCCACCTCATTAGAACTGATTCAAATGCATTCTTTTTAATGGCTGAATAATATTCCACTGTGTATATGTACCACAGCTTTCTTATCCATTTGTCTGCCGATGGGCATCTAGGTTGCTTCCATGTCCTGGCTATTATAAACAGTGCTGTGATGAACACTGAGATACAAGTGTCTCTTACAATTCTGGTTTCCTTGGTGTGTATCCCCTAGAGTTGTTTTTAACATTGCCTTATCTTTTGAATATTGGTGGGGTTTCTCCTCTTTTAGTCTAATATTGGTAATTTTTATCTTCTCTCTCTCTTTTTCTTTTGGTTATTTGTGCTAATATTTGGTTCTTACTGAGAAGTAGGGGACATTCAGGGAGTAACAACATGCCCAGAAAATCAGTATGCAGTGAAAATCACTGGTCTAAGAACACCTTTAGATTTTTGATTCTCAGTGAAAAATGTAATTTCTTGGTATTAGGAAGGCTAGTGCTATTGATCATGCTGGGGATCTCTGTATTAAGATGAATGGTGAATTTATGTTCTAGCATAATTCCTTGACAATCTGAATTAAATGGATGCCTTTAGATATGGGTCTAGAATGCTCTTGTGATAAGGGATAAGTTAATGGTTCAAGGTTCTAGAAATTTGCTTTAAAGCTCATTCTTTGAGATTGTTAAAAGCTGGTTCTTTGGGAGCATGTTTACAGTAAGTAAATATGTAGGCATACTGATCAGAAAGAAAAGAACAAAATTACCATTATCAAGAATAAAGGAAGGGATATCACTGCAACTTCAACAGACATTAAAAAGATAAGAACAGGGGCTTCTCTGGTGATCCAGTGGTAAGAATCTGCCTCCCAATGCAGGGATTTGATTTTTGGTCAGGGAATTAAGATCGCACATATCCGGGGCAACTAAGCCCACACACCGCAACTAGCAAGCCCATGCACCACCAGTGAAGAGCCTGTGCCCTGCAACAAAGACCCAGAGCAACCGAAATATCAGTCAATATTATAAGAAAATGCCAATAAATATATGAAAAAAATGTATACCAATAAATCTGACAATGATTCAAAGTACCAAAGCTTTCTCAAGGAGAAATTGGTAACCTGAATAATCTCATATCTATTAAAGAAATAGAATTTGTAGATTCAAAAATCTCCATTCCCCCCGAAAAAACCAGAGCAACAAAAATTCCTCTAGGTCTAGATAGCTTCATTGATGAATTCTACCAATAATTAAGGGAGAAAAATACCAATTCTATACAAAATTTATCAGAAAAGAGAAGAAGAAACATTTTCCAATTTGTCTTATTAGGTCAGTGTTACCTTGATACCAGAGTTGGCAAAGACATTATAAGAAAAGAAAACTGTATATCACTATCTTTCATGAGTGTTAATCACACAGTCGTGTCTGACTCTTTTGCAACTCCATGGACCGAAACCTGCCAGGCTCCTCTGTCCATGAAGTTCTCCAGGCAAGAATACTAGAGTGGATTGTCATTTCCTTCTCCAGGGATCTTTCATGAACATAGTCAAAAATTTTCATAGAAGTTTAGTAAATCAAATCCAAATCAAATAATACATCATTCACATTTACTTAAGAGGAATATGTCCACACAAAGCTTTGTATATGAATGTTCATAGCAGCTAAACTTGTAATATCTCAAAATGGAAACAACCAAAATGTTTATCTATAGATGACTAGATAAATGGATAGTTGATTCCAGGTAGCTGTGGAATACTATTTGACAATGAAAAGGAACAAAGTTATGATACACACAACAACATGGGTAGATCTCAAAATCATTATGTTGAGGGAAAGAAGTCATCCAAAAAGGAGTACATACAAAGAATTTTATTTATGTAAAATTCTAGAGAAGCCTAACTAACCCTTTGTGACAGATGCTGGATCACTGAGTGCCTGGGGATGCGGTTGGTGGATAGGAATTGAGGAAAGGAAAATAAGTGCCCCACGGAGGAGCAGGAGGAAATTTTGGGGGTGACAGATATATTCATAATCACTAACTGGATTATGGTGATGATTTTGGGGGGTATAAAGACATATCAAAATTCGTGAATTTTGTTTTAAATATATGTGATTTGTTGTACATCAATTATATCTCAACAAAACTGTTTAAAACTCACCCCTGAAAAAAGAGAGGGCTGAGGAAACCTTTTAAGTGGATTTGGTCTCTGGTGGTTATCCGTCTCTGGCTCTGCCTAGTGCTCAGTCTTGGACTTCCTAACACCTTGGTTTTCCCTTATTTTGACCCTGTATCTTAGCTTTTACTTCCTTTTGCTGCATCAGAAGTTTATAGGGTTAGAACTTGAAGAGCACTGGGTCTTTTCACTCTTTCTCTTAAGCCCCTCTTATATCCCTAGCTTGCTCTCTTGTCATTTTCAAAGCTAAGACCATTTCCAGAGCAACAATTTTTGTCCCCTCTATACATCCTCTGTATGGTCCCTGGCCCTACAGGCTGAGGCCCTTCTCTTGCCTCTCTATAAAACCAAAAGTTTAAATGTAGCAAGTGTTGCCATCTGTTACTTTTCAGTGCTCTTGAGCATTTAGCCTTAACCTAACTCCATCCTCCGAATGCAGTAACTGAAGATAGTCTCACCTCTGAAGATGGTCCAGGCTGCTACATCCAGGGCTTTGGGCCCTATCTCTTTTGAGAGGGTGGCAGAAGACCTCTTTTCCTTCATATTCCATTTACTTTCTGTTTCCGGGAATCATTTTAACCAATTTCATAGCCTCCAGCTGCTTCATCTTGAGAGCAGAGAGTGCTACACTAATAACAGGCAGTTCTCCCAGTGCAATTTATGGCTTCACAGCCCTGAAAATTACAGTCATTTACAGTCTTCTCCATTAGTGCCCTGACCCCATCCAGTTATGTCTGCATGTTTTTGGTTCCTGATGTCTAAAGCTTGTTGTTGCTTTACTACCTGAGCTCCCCAAGCTGAAAATGTACTTTTTCCATTTCCTGTGGGGGCCTTCTAATCTGGCAGTCATGAGTATTCAGATTATAGGGTCACCTTTGTTTGTTTGTTTTCTGTTATTGGGTTCACTAATTCTATCACAGGCCTGTAGTTTTCCAAAGCTAGTTCTCTGATAGGAGAAATTATCAGTGAATTCTGATTCTTCCCAAAGTTCTGTTACTTCGGTTAGTCCTGTCTACCTTTTTTCTATAAGCTGGGTAGTTCTGCTTTGAACTTCTCCCAAAATCAGTCCTATCCCAGTGTCAAACCCACACCTGGCTTCTTGTGGCTCCCCTCCAGTGAGTCTTATCAGCTATTCATACATTAGGCCAACCCAGAGGTCGAAATGAGTCCCACTCCCTGGATTCTTTGCCTCAGAGGCCATTGAATGCAAGCCAGGGATGCTTCACTAGTGTTGCTCTCCAACTGTAGTGTCCATCACTTTCACTTCAAGGGTTTGTTAAAGCACGAATTGCTGAGCCCATCCCCAGGGCTGCTGATTCAGGGGGACTAAGTATTTGCATTTTACCACATTCTAGATCATGGTGATGTTGCTGGTCAGGGAACTACATGTTGAGAACCTCTGCTGTAGTCCGTTCTCAGCAATTGCCTGAGGCAATATATTATCCTTCTGTCCCCATTCCTCTTTCCTTTGTTATTGGCTACTGGTTTATCTTCCCATCTGTCTTTCACGCACATCCTTGGTTCTTTCAGTTGTTCCTTACTCCAAGCCCTTTGACCCACCTTGCTGGTTCTTTGCACTCCAGGAAGCCCCTTCTCCAACTCCAGCCTCTTGGCAAGGGAGTTCCTGTTAATATTTCAGTACCAAAACCCTTAGCCACCTTGAAGAGGGCTGTCCAGAACCACTTTGACCAAATCTTAATCTGTAATTCTCCTAGCCATGGCTGCCTAAGCCATCTCCCCGCAATCACTGCCTTGCTTTGAAACTTGCTAATTAATACCTGTGGATTTTATGCTAAATATCTCTGGACTTCCTTCTGTTAAATTTGATATCTCAAGTTATTATCATGGGCACTAAGAGGCAAGCTCCCTGGATTTATTTTTAATATTATATCTCTGTTGATAGCTTTCTGAAAGAGTATTTCAATAGTACATTCTGGAACAGAGGCTAGGAGATAGGTAAGGGTATCTCAGGCTCTGCTCCTAACACATTCTTTTTCTTTTTTTCTTTCTATTAAATGTCTTGAGTGTCTGACTGCCTATCCTAACCCAGAAACAACTAAAACAGTTTCCTTCTTCCTATCTTCATTTCGCAAAGCAGTTAAATCTGTATTTATCCTTTTAAGAACATTTATTTCATGCAGTATAGTCTGGTTTCTAAGACATCAACCATCCTAAGCAGTGCCTTTTTTTCTTCTTTCTCCCTTAAGCCCCTGTTATTTTTCTGTTTGCCATTTCTAAGCTAAGACTGTCTCCAGGGCAACGGTCCTCTGCTCACCAGCGAGGCCTCAGCTCCTGCCCCCCTGCCGGCCCTCAGCAAAGGCCCCTCCACTCTCTATGTGCAAATTGGATTTCCTGAACCCAATGCTCTGGGTGCAGGCTGATTGTTTTTTTCTTTTATTTGGCCTTTGGGTTTATAATTATATAATTTCTTCATCCACCTCAGTCTAAGAATCTATATTTCCAGTTTAATTCTCTCATTCTTCTCCACCTCCTCTTGTTCCTTGTTCTCTAAAATTCTCTCTCCTGGCCAAGATTTATTGATTAAGGTTTCCAAAGGGTCCTCACCCAGGAGAGGCTGAAGCAGCAGTGCCCTTTGCTATCCTGTGGTCAGGTTGTAGATCTCCTAATTGCCATGAGCTTGTCTTTTCACCTGTTTTTTCTAACTGAGATATAATTGACATATAATATTATGCAGCATTTAAGATGTATAAAGTGTAGGATTGATACATTTAAATATTGCAAAATGATGACTACAGTAGTGTTAGCTCATCCCTCTGTCTTTTAATAAGGTCCTCCTGGGGGGCAATTTTCATGCCATCCCAGGATGAATAAAAGAAAGGACCCATCCTGTCCTTCACGGCAGTGTTCTCAATCCCTCAGAATGATGTGATCTATGATAAAGTTTTTCTTTTCCTTTTGATGAAAGGGGGAAAAAAAGACCAGGTGCCAACTAATGGTCCTTTTCTGGGAAAGGACAGTCATTTCCATTTAGTCCTTATTTCTGTGGTGTTAGAATGTCCTTTTATTTTTATGACCCTTTGTAGATTTATCATATCATATTAAATCTGTGAACTCTAAACCTTCTGGGCTCCATCTCTCCTCACCACCAATTCTGAGGCAAAACTGCTGCCTAGAGCTTGTTGGTTAGAGATGAACTCTGCCTGACCCTAGAAATGAATCTGCCTCTCCAAGAACACTAGATTCCTACTCCTCAAAGAGATGCTAATCCAGACCCCAAGCCAGGGCAGGATCCCATACTTTCCACATGATATGTTACCTAGGAATGCAGCTGCTCTTAGGATTTACGTGAGCGGCCCTGAACCTCAGTCCCTCATGCGTGTACTAACATCGGTTCTGCCAACCTCTCCAGATGTTAGCTCTGTCCTCAAAATCCCAAATCTTTCTGAACCCTTGCCTGGTTTCTTCTTCTAGCAAAGTGTCTGGACACTGTGAAAACCCCAAGCACATCCTTTATGCCTTAAAGAAACAGCTCTCAAAATTTTCCACCAAAGCATGGCAGAGGAGACTGAATTCACATGAAGGAGAGAATGAGAGGTAGCCTGAAGGGGTTATTGCAAGCAAGAAATTTGTATTTTATCTTAAAATCACATGTGTTTCTTGCATTCTACTTCATAATACATTCTTATTTGTATTAATATCAGTTCAGTTCAGTTCAATCACTCAGTCGTGTCCGACTCTTTGTGACTCCAAGGACTGCAGCACGCCAGGCCTTCCTGTCCATCACCAACTCTGGGAGTTTACACAAACTCATGTCCATTGAGCCAGTGATGCCATCCTACCATCTCATCCTCTGTCGTCCCCTTCTCCTTCAGCCTTCAATCTTTCCCAGCATCAGGGTCTTTTCAAATGAGTCAGTTCTTTGTATCAGGTGGCCAAAGTCTTGGAGTTTCAGCTTCAACATCAGTCCTTCCAATGAACACTCAGGACTGATCTTTAGGATGGACTGGTTGGATCTCCTTGCAGTCCAAGGGACTCTCAAGAGTCTTCTCCAACACCACAGTTCAAAAGCATCAATTGTTTGGTGCTCGGCTTTTGTTATAGTCCAACGCTCACATCCATACATGACTACTGGGAAAACCATAGCCTTGACTAGACGGACCTTTGTTGGCAAAGTAATGTCTCTGTTTTTTAATATGCTATCTACGTTGGTCATAACTTTTCTTCCAAGGAGCAAGCATCTTTTAATTTCTTGGCTGCAGTCACCATCTGCAGTGATTTTGGAGCCCCTAAAAGTAAAGTCTGTCACTCTTTCCACTGTTTCCCCATCTATTTTCCATGAAGTGATGGGACCAGATGCCATGATCTTAGTTTTCTGAATGTTGAGTTTTAAGCCAAATATAAAAGTACTTAAAATTATTTACCATCAAGCTAAATTGGCCTGACACTTCAGAAGTTCAATATCCTTATCCTGGAGCTTGAGTCCAGGTAGCACATGGAAGTAACCCCACAACTGTTTCAGTCAACCACATCCCAGAATGGCTACATTGTGTATCACATGGCCACCTTCAGCTCGACTGAGAAGTCCCTCTTTCATCTTTAGTCAGCCACCTTTGCCATTCCCCTCCAAGCCCAATCTTATCTCTACTCCTTTCTACCATTTACCCTCTATTTGGGCAAGAACAGGGTTCCCCTTGAATGGCATCCTTTTTAACTTCTAATTCATCACAGAATGCTGCTATGTGGGGCATGTAGTCAGCTTGGGTCACTGTAACAATCACCACAGACCGAATGACTTATACAACAGGGATTTATTTCTTACAGTTCTGGAGGCTGTAAGAAAGTTCAAGATGAAGGTGCCAGAAGATTCAGTGTTCTGTGAGCATCTGCTTCTTGGCTTGAGGATGGCTACCTCCTCACTGTATCCTTACATGGTGGACAGAAAGACTTCTAGTCTCTTTCTCTTTTTAGAAGGATATTAAGCCCATCACAGAGGCTCCACCCTCATGACTTCATCTAAACCCAACTACCTCTCAAAGGCCCAACCTCCTAATATCATCCTATGGGGGATTAGGGTTTCAACATAAGAATTTTGGGGGACACACACATTCACTTAGTAACAGTGGGCTTTATGCTATGTTCTCTTAGAAAAGCATCAGAGGATATTGCCTTGGGCTGTGTTATTCTAATGATAAAAACAAAACAACTTTATCCTAATTCCAAAAGCAGTACATTATAGTATGTGCTTAGTTGCTCAGTCATGTCCAACTCTTTGCGACCCCATGGACTACCAGGCTCCTCTGTCCATGGGGATTCTCCAGACAAGAACACTGTACTGGGTTGCCATTCCCTCTTCCAGGGCATCTTCCCAACCTAGGGATCAAACCTAGGTCTCCTGAATTGCAAGTGGACTCTTTACCATCTGAGCCACCAGGGAAGCCCAAGAATACTGGAGTGAGTAGCCGATCCCTTCTCGAGGGGATCTTCCCAACCCAGAAGTCGAACTGGGGTCTCCTGCATTGCAGGCGGATTCTTTACCAGTTGAACCACCAGGGAAACCCATACATTATAGTAGTCATATGCTATTTTTTGTCTGATAAACAGCCTTTATTCTGATATCAGACTCTCTTTTCTTTTTTCTCCTTTTGAGAAAAACTCTTCAGTGTGGGGCTGACACCACCCTGCCCTTGCTCAGCCCCATTCATGGTCCTGTGACCCATGTCTGGCCATCACGGTGCCAGTGATCAGGAAAGGTCATGTGTCCCAGGCAGGTCACTAAGAGTTGGCTCAGGACTTTTCCTGGTGTGTCTTTTGCTCCAGGGTTGCTAAGGTACTAGGCTGCTTTATCATCATCACAGGGAGAAAGACAGTCTGAGAATGAAACCAATGCAGGGGAAGGAAGAAGCAATAGATGAGGAAAGCTTCATTTTCAAAAACTTCAGTGGAGCACCTAGATCTAGCTATGTCTGAATCTACCCCTGAACTGATACAGGCATGTGAATCAACAAATTCTGCCTTTTCTTAAGTTAGTTTGAGTTGGGTTTCTGTCACTAGCAATCATAAGAATCCTGACTAATATAGAAGTCTCTTTGGAAAACGATGAAACATTATAGAGTACATAACAAGTGAAATAGCAAAGAGAAAGTCTTTTATAATCTCATCTCCATTGTTAATAATTTAATATATATTCTTCCAGACTTTTGTTAAACTTATACTAAATATTTTACATCATCTTAAAAGTTAACTTTATTGAAGTATAATTTATATACATAAAATTTAATAAGTTTAAGTGTATAGTTGACTCTTGAGCAACATAGGTTTGAATTGCATGGATCCACTTAAATGCAGATTTTTTTTTCACCAAATCTGTACTATGGTACTATATTATATGTGATTGGATAAATCTGAGGATGTGGAAGGCTGGCTGGACTTTTGACTGCATGGTGGGTTGATGACTTTAACTCCCATTTTGTTTAAGAGTCAACTGTATACTGTATATAGACATTTCACCACATTCATAATCATGTTATATGGAACATCTCTGCTATCCACAAAAATTTAGAAGTTTTATATAAATGGAATCACATAGTTTTATAGCCTTTTGCATCTGGCTTCTTTCACTTAGAATGCTTTTAAGAAACACCCACATTGTTAACATGTATAAATAATTTATTCCCTTTTATTCAATTGAGTTAATAGTGTATAATGTCTCCATTTATAAGTTGAAGGACATCTGGGTTCTTTCTAGATTTGACTTATAAATAAAATTGCTCTAAACATTCAACAAGTCTTCATGTGAATATACATTTTCATTTCTCTCAGTATATACTCAGGATCAGAGTAATTGAGTCAATATAGTAAGTATATTTTTAGCTTCATAAGAAATAGCCCATTTCCCAAAGAGGTTATATAATTTTGCACTCTCATCAACAATATATGACAATTTCAATTGTTCCACATCCTTGTCAACACTTGGATTGTTAGTATTTTTCACTTTAGTCACTTTACTGGGTCTGAAGTAGTGTTTTACGGTGATTTTAGTTTGCATTTCTCTAATGATGAATGTGGAAACAGTGGCTGACTTTATTTTTTTGGGCTCCAAAATCACTGCAGATGGTGACTGCAGCCATGAAATTAAAAGACACTCACTCCTTGGAAGAAAACTTAAGACCAACCTAGACAGCATATTAAAAAGCAGAGACATTACTTTGCCAACAAAGGTCCGTCTAGTCAAGGCTATAGTTTTTCCAGTGGTCACGTATGGATGTGAGAGTTGGACTGTGAAGAAAGCTGAGCACTGAAGAATTGATGCTTTTGAACTGTGGTGTTGGAGAAGACTCTTGAGAGTCCCTTGGACTGCAAGGAGATCCAACCAGTCCATCCTAAAGGAAATCAGTGCTGGGTGTTCATTGGAAGGACTGAAATACTTTGGCCACCTCATGCGAAGAGTTGACTCATTGGAAAAGACCCTGATGCTGGGAGGGATTGGGGGCAGGAGGAGAAGGGAACAAGAGAGGATGAGATGGCTGGATGGCATCACCGACTCGATGGACATGAGTTTGAGTAATCTCCGGGAGTTGGTGATGGACAGGGAGGCCTGGCGTGCTGTGATTTATGGGGTCGCAAAGAGTCGGACATGACTGAGAGACTGAACTGAACTGAATGATGAATGATGTTAAGCATCTTTTCTTGTGTTTATTTGCCATTGATATGTCTTCTTTGGTGAAGTGTCTGTTGGAATCTTTTCCTCATTTAAAAATTGGTTTTTTCTTTGTATTGAGTTGCAGGATTCTTATATATGTTGGATACAAGCCCTTTTTAAGTTATATGCTCTGTGAATACTTTGTGTGTCACTTTCCTTTTCATTTTTATCACAATGTCTATTGAGAATAAAAAGGTTTTAATTTTGATGAAGTCCAATTTATCATTTTTCCTGTTATGTCTTATATTTTTATATCCTAGTTAAGAACTAGTTGTCTAACCAAAGCCCACTAAGACTTTTCTCTCATGTTTTCCTCTAGAACTATTATGGTTATAGTCCTGATAATGTTTAGATATGTAATCCACTTTGAATACATTTTTAATGTAGGCTATAATTCATTTTGAATTTAATTTTGTAAATGGGGTGAGATAAAATTTTGTAACAGGTTCATACCTCCTCACTTGTGTGTATGTGTGTTTTGCATATGGATATCCACTTGTTCCAGTATTATTTTCTGAAAATATCTTTTCACTACTGAATTGCTTTGGCAACTTTGTTGAAAATCAAATTAACATACATATGTAGGTCTATTTCTGGACTCTATTCTGTCACACTGCACTACATGTCCACATTTACACCCATGTGTTTATTTGCTTGCTTATTATAGTTTTATAGTAAGTCTTTAAATAAGGTAATATAAATCTCCTAGCTTTGTTCTCTATTTTGAAAATGGTTTTGACCATTCTAGGCTTTTTGCATTTCCATATAAACTTTACAATCAGCTTGTTATTTTCTAAATAAAAAAGCCTGCTTGGCTTTTTATTGTGGTTGTGTCAAATCTGTAGCTCAATTTGGGAAGCATTGCTATTTTAATAATACTGAGCCTTTTAATCCGTGAACATGATACAACTCTTCACTTATTTAGATATTCCCTAATTTTTCTTAGTAATGCTTTCAGTGTACAGATCTTGTCATGTTTTATTTAATCTATCCCCAAGTAGTTCATATTTTTAGAAGTTACTATGAATGGTATTATTTTAAAATTCAGCTTTTAAATTTTCATTGCTAGTAAATAGACAAACAATTGTTATTGTATATTAACTTTGTATTCTAAAATCTTACTAAACTCACTTCTTGGTTCCAATAGCTTTTTGTAGATTCTTTAGGATTTTCAACACATACAATCATGTTGTATATAAATAGATGTAGCTTTACTTATTCTTTTTCAATGTGTATCATTTTATTTCTTTTTCTTGCATTATTCCACCATCTGGGGCCTCCAGGACAATGCTGAGCAGAAATATGGTGAGTAGAAATCCTTGCATTGTTCCCTATATGAGGAGGGAGAGCAGTAAGGATAATGTTAGCCATAGGCTTTTCATAGATGCCCTTAATTAGGTTGAGGAAGTATCCTTCTATTCCTAATTTTCTGAGTTTTCATTAGAAATTAGATTTGAATTTTGTCAAATGCTTTCTGCATCCATTGAGATGGTTTTTCTTTTTTAGTCTGTTAATGTGGTGAGTTACACTGATTGATTTTTGAATATTAAAACAATTTTACATTCCTTGGATAAACCCCATTTAGTCATGATGTGTCATTCATTTTATATGTTGTTAGATTTAATTTGCCAAACACTTGTTAAGGATTTCTGCATCTATATTCATGAGGATATTGGTCTTGTAGTGTTCTCTTCTTGTAATGCCTTTGTCTGGTTTGGAACAGAATAATGCTGTTATAAAATGAGTTGGGAAGTGTCCTCTCCTCTTCCATTTCTAGAATATTGTGTAAAATTGGGATTATTCCTCCCTAAAATGTTCTGTGGTATTCACCAGTGAAGTCACCTATGCTTGGAGTTTTCTTTTTAGGGAGGTTTTTAACCATGAGTCCAATGTAATTGGTAAATATAGAGATACCGTGTTTGTTTCTATCTTCATGAATGTTCTTCATAGTTTGCATTTTTCAAGGAATTTGTCTTTCATTGAAATTGTTAAATTTATTGGCCTAAAGTTGTCCATAATATTCTGCTTTCATCCTTTTAATATCTGAGGATTTTAGTCTCTTCTCATATACTTCTGACACCATTAAGTCTTATTTTTTTCTTTTCCCTGATTCATCTGGTTTTTATTAATTTGATCTTTTCAAAGAATTAGCTTTTACTTATTTTTTTATTTTCTCAACTGTTTTTCTATTTTCAGTTTCACTGATTCTGCTCTTTATCATTTCTTCCTTCTATTTACTTGGGTTTATTTTGCTCTTCTCTTTTACAGCTTCTTAAGGTAGAAGATTAAGTTTTTGATCTGAAACAGTTCTTATGAAAAACAATCGACCCTCCTTATCTGCAGGATGGGCAATTGGTTGAATGAGAGGATGAGGAACCCAGGGATAAGGAGGGCCAACTGTACTACAGCCATGTTATAGAAGGTACTTGAGCATTCTTGTATTTTGGTATGGTGGTGGTCCTGGAACTAACCCTTCCCCCCAGATACCAAGGGGCTATTGTATTCCTTGCTATAAATTTTCTTCTTAGCACAACTTTAGCTGTATCCCAGAAATTTTGATATATTGTGTTTTTATTTCCATTCAGTTAAAATGTTTAATAGTTTTGCTTGTGATTTGTATTGGACCCACAGATTATTTAGAAGTCTACTGTTTAATTTCCAAACACTTGAGGAGTTCCATATATTTTTCTGTTGCTGATTTATCATTTAATTCTACTGTGGTTAGAGAACATGTTCATTTGAATTCCGTCCTTTTTAATTTATTGAGATCTATCCAATATGGTCCAGAAAATGATCTATTTTGAGTATGATCTATCTTGGTGAATAGTTCATATTCAGTTGAAAATACTGTGTGTTTTACTTTTGTTGTATGTTTTCTTTAAACAGCAATTAGTTCTAGTTGATTGATAGTGTTGTTCAAGTGTTTTATATTTTGATTTTCTATTTCCTCTATAAATTTTTGAGAGGAGTATAAAAATCCCTAGTTATAATTGTGGATTTGTCTATTTCTTCTCTAATTCAGAGAGTTATAATTATAGAATTATAATCAGTTTTTGCTTATTTTGAAGCTCTATTACCATATGTATACACATATAGGATTTTGGGGGAGGGTAAATTAATTCCCATTTCACTGTGAAATCCTTCTTTATCCATGGGAATGTTCCTTGTTACAAAATCTTTTTTTATCTTTTTTTTAATATTATAAGCCACTTCAGCTTTTTAAACTAATGTTTTATTTTCTACTCATCTTTTCTTCCTTTTATTTTTCAATAATGACTTTATTGAGATATACTTTATATAACATATTCACTTATTTAAAATATAAGTGGTTTTATTATATAATTGTATAACTATTACTACTATTAATTTTATACTTACCACTTCCACCCCCAAAGTCCCTGTAACTATTAGCAATGACTCTCTTTCCCACTTCCTACCCCAGCCCTAGGCAGCCACTAATCTACTTTAGGTCTCTATAGATTTGTCTAGTCTTGACATTTTGTAGAAATAGAACCATATAATATGTGGTCTTCGTGTCTGACTTCTTTTAGTTAGCATGTTTTCAAGGTTCATCGATGGTATATCATGTATCAGTACTTCAGTCCCTTTTTTTGCCAAATAATATTCTATTATATGCATATACCACATTTTATGTATCCATGCTTCAGTTGATGATCATTTGGGACACTTGTGTGAACTCAGTGGATTTGCATTGAAGTACCTGAATGTCTATGACAGGCATAATGCTGTGGGACAGAGACAGTGGGAATGGGGATAGCATGAATCATAGATGGAGTGTAACCCCTCTTATGGTTGTAAAACCTCTGATTCCTCTCTCTCTCTTTCAGTGAGCCAGGCAAAAAAAAAAAAAAAAAAGAGTAATTCATGGATCAGACTTTATTTGTGACCCAATCTCCCCAATTTAGCACCATGCTACATTCCCCACTGTTCAGACTACAGAAGAGAAAGTCCATGAAATATCAGCCTAAATTCAACGAAACCTTTTCAAATAAGTAATTTCATTCAACTGAAGAATTTCCAGCAGATCAAAGAGCAAAGTATGGGGTCCAGGACTCTCATACCAGCTGCTATTAGCAACTGCCAAAAACAAGGGAACGTTTCATTTGGAAGTTTTCCTTGTTCTTATTTTAATGTAAAGCTTTACTCTTATTTTCAGACTATTAGGGTTCTAATATGTTAACTGTGGAAGCCACGAGCCTACAAGGTAGATAGAGGCCAGGACAGTACATTCTGGTAGACTCTGTACAGGCACATCCAAGTTTCATTTCTGCTGTATCTTTGGTGCTAAAGACTCCCGCTTCCTGTCCCATTGGTGCCAACATGGTGGAGGGAAAGAAATTAACTCACAGGTACAGGAGCATGAGGCTCTCCAGGAGCGCTAAGAACAGAGCTGGATTCCTGCAGAGCACAACAGGGCTGTGCCCAGCGGCCCATGTGATAAACCACAGGCTGCAATTTTTAATGACAGGAAAGAAGGAGAAAGCAAGGAAGCCTGTACATTCCTTTAACTGCACTGGCTGATAAGGGATTTTAAAAGGAGTTTCAAATCTGGGTTTTACAATTCATCCTTGCTGTTACCGCCTGGTTCAGACTCTGCTTGTTTCTTATCTTGACTGTAGCAATAGCTTCCATATCAGTGTCTCATCTTTCAGGATCTTTATTTTCCTCTAGTCCTTCTTTTCTCTGGCATGGAAAGACGTCAGTCTCCACTCCACCCTCATAAATGTCATGTTTGCTTATAGAACAGAAGTGGAAAGTAAATACTAAAAGCATGCCTCCAGCTACCCCAACAAGGGCCTGCATCTATCCCCACTTGCATTTAGGGGCCAGGTCAAGTAACAACTGGGGGAATGGAAGGGTGTAAGACTAGAGAGTAAAGAGGACTTTATGGGACCCCTTTCCCACCGGCATTCACATTCAAATTTAAAACAAAACAAAAAAAGAACCAATATATAAATCTCCCTGTAAACCAAATTTGTCCCTAAGCTGACACTTTGCCACATCTGGATCTTTCCAGGGATTTCTAATATGTATATAAATATACTGATATTGTAAATTTTAAAATATTTAGTTATATTGTACACATGTTTTATGCAAGTAGGATTATAATACATATACTGTTTTGAACCTTGAACTTTGCTTTTTCATGCAAACTGAAAACCTTTATGTTAAACAGCCTCATAGTCAGCACCTTATAGGTGGCCACTTAGATTGTTTTCAGTTAAAAAGATTATTTTTCCAAATAATGCAGCATTGTTTATCCTTGGACATATGTCAGGGAGTATACACATAGAATAAATTTGGCAAAGTGGAATTGCCGGATCGATTTTAACAGCTATTGCCAAAATGCCCTCCAAAAAAGTTGTATCCAATTCTACCAACAGTGTTCTTCTGTTTCATGTTTAACTTCTTTTTTCCTGTATGTATCTCATTAGTTATTCCCATCAGAATAGCTGCTCTCATTTCACTAGTCCAGAGTGAACTACCCACAGAAAGTTTCTTTACTCTGTTTATTGAAGAACGGGAGGAACATAAATATGTTTTGCCTACATATAAAGTTAATGGTCTGTGGTAAAGAATGTAGACTTTTAAGCAGCCTTCCATGTCATTTGGCTTGGGAAACACTGAGTTAGTGTACTAGACACTTGGCATGGGTTTGGCGGAAAAAGGTGGGCCTTCTTGGGCAGTGCCTGCCAAGCTGGATGATGGCTTCAGTTCTTCCTTCCTGCTCATTGCATACAGCACTAAGTCTGTGCCCATCTGTTTCTCCTCTGGTAGGGAAGGGCTGGAGTCTGGGGATGGGAATGTGCTTGCCTTTCCTGGGAAGTGTGTTTTCCCCTTCCCAGGACCTCCTGGAGTCCTGATTATCCCAACTGGATTTTTGGGTGGGGCTGGGACTTTCCTGGAGTACTGGGTCACCCCATCGCATGCTTCAGTCTCATCTTCTTCCCTCCTCCATACTCTCATGTCATCTGGGTGAAAGTCTTGCTCTTTTGCCGGGTGGCAAAGGCCCCAGAGTAAGGAAACGTTAAACTTTAGAGGTTCTAAGAAACAGAGCTTTCAGTAGTAAAAGATCTACCAACAGATAAAATGATTCTGCAGAAATTAGGTGGTGTTGCTCTGGTTCTAGCGACTAGCTCCCTGCTGGGTGCCATCTTGTTCCCTGCCCCCACTTCCTATCTCCTGGCAGATCCTCAGGCCCCTCCTCCTCTGGGAACTCCCACGGAGCTTTGTTCACAGCTATATTATTCACTCATCAGCTTATGTACTTGTCTTTACCACTGAATTGGGAACTATTGAAGTTCTTAACAATAGCATGGGCAGTAACAGTGATAGCAATAATATGGTGCTTCCTCTGTGCTAGAAACTCTTCTCTTCAAACATATGAACTTACTGAGACATCATACATCCCTCATGTTTAACTTCCCCATTGCTTATGGTATGTTGGTATCCCCATTGCTGGTAAGTTTTTGAACATTGTATGATGACTCTTTCAATTTAGCTTTCTCTCTCTGCTCTTATCCAGAAGGAGTTTTGAATAAAAAAACTCTACTTATTAATGGTTTACAATCAGCAGTCCCTTAGCCAACAACAACAACAACAACATTCATATAATAAGAATAAATTATACATAACAATAGCAGAATTGTTTCCTTACTTAGCCTGACATCAAGGCTATTTATTTGGCCTTCTATAGCATTAGTTTAAATTAGAACACTCTTACTTCCATCTACTAGACTAGGACAGCTGTGTGTTTTTCCTTTAAAAAATAAATTCTGTAAGCATTAATACTTTTAAAAGGTGATCTGTGATTTTTCAAATATCATTTTAATTGTACAAACCTTTTTGATGAATAGATAAACAGGAGCAGACATATCTGTGTTCAAATCCTGGCTCCACAACTTACTAGCTCTGCAAGCTTGGGCAAGCACCTTCATCTTTCAAAGCCTCAATTTTCTCATTCATAAAATTAGGATAGTAATAGTCCCTTGACAGCATTATCATCAGAATTAAATAATATAATGTACATAAAGTGTTTAGCACAAGAGTTTGGCACATAACGATCAACAGATGTTTGTACAAGGGACAGAGATAGCACCAAGGGAGTAATATTATCTATAGGAAGCTTGTGGGGAAGGCTTGCAAGAGGTTGTGACACCTGAGTTGAATTTTCAGGAATGAACTGTTTAGATAGCCAAAGTGGGGAATAACGTATTTGGTAGGGGACAGAACATGTGTAAAGGCATGGACAATAGAAACCACACTGTTTTGTGTGATTCCCACACAGGGAAGAACTACAATTAGCAACATTTGGTCAGATTATGAAGTTTTGGGAGGTAAGTGAAGTAGGGGTGTAAGAGAGAAGATACTAGAGTAATGGAAAGACCAGATTTTTGAAGCGTCATGACCAGTGACAGAGCTTGAATTTAGCATTGGAAATAGGAGTTAGTAAAGAGTTTCAAGATGAAAGGAGATATGATCTGATTTGAGTTTAAGAAAGGTCACTTTTGACAGGTGTGTGAATATTGGATTAGAAAGGTGTGATTGTGGAGACCTGGGAAAACCAATTAGGAGGCAGTAGTCCAGGTGAGAGATAATGAAGCCTGAAAAAGGGGAACTGTTTGTTACAAATAGAGGGAAGTAAGATGAATTCAAGATACTTTGGAGGTAAGTTGAAGAGAAGGGGGAAGGGGGAAGGAGGAAGGAGGGAACTTGCTCGGATTTGTACCCAAGGCTGCTTGCCTTTTAGCCCCATTTCATTAGGCCACAGGTATTGGAGGAGATTGGAGTGGCTAATGATGCCATTAACAGTGGTAGAGAATACAGAAGGTAACACAGGTTCTGGGGAAGGGGGAGGAATCAGTTTGTAGTGTGGGAAGGAGGAGATACAGAAAGGGTAAGGAATTTCACTTAGCCCTTGTGGTTTATAAGACGTGAGTGGGCCTCTTCATTTACGTGAAGAGGAACAGAAGGCAGTCAAATATATGGATCTAGAGTTTGGGGTAGAGGGAAGGGCTGGAGACGTAGATTTGGGAGTCTTTAGGATAACTATGAAGTTAGGGAAATAGTTGAGATATGGAAGGCTCACCAAAGATCTTGGCATAGTTAATAACTAATCAAAGTATCACTTCTTGGCCTTCAGTTTTATCACATAAAAGTACGCAAATTGGGCCCTGTAAAAGTTTATTCGTTTATTCAGCCTCTTTTTGTTCGAGGCACAGCCTGCCATTTCATACCCTTCGGGCGCTGACGCCCGACAGGCAGCAGCACAGGTTGGGTCGAGGGCGATGGGCACGAGCTCGGAGGTGGCGACGCTCTAGCCCAGAGCCGGGTATTCGGTGGCTTGGCTGGGTCTTCCTTGAGACCCGGGTCAGACCGAGGAGCGCTGACCACGGGAGGCGCATGTGCAACCTGGTCGCCCAAACATGGAGTCTTGTAGCCCAGGTCTTAACTAAATAAGCTAGGAGACGGGCAGGGAAGAAATGTCCCTCCACCTTTACCCTCCCAGCCCACCCGATGAGTGGGAATGGGCACACTCGGGGTAAGTGACTAGTGTGCGTGGACCACACCAACCCTGGGGCCAAGCTGTGAGTGATAGTGGCCCGGGAGGCCGTGAGGACTGGCCGAGGCATGCCGGACTACGCTTGGGTTGGTGGGTGGCCGCACGAGGTGTGAGCGCCACTCGAGGGCCACGCGGGCAAGGTCCTCCTCAGTCTTCGTATCCTAGAACCTCAGGGTCGGAGGAGAACACAAAAGTCCCCTTACCCTCGTCCGAGGCTCAGCCTGCTTGACCACCCCTCCAGGAAATCGGGTCTCGAGTTCCCGGGAAGCTGCGTCTTCCCGCTGTGGGACATCCTGGGTGGTTGGGAAGGTCCAGCCACACGGGCCTGGGCCAATGTTGGGGGTGGGGGGATACCGGGGGCGCGGCGCCGGGTGGGTGGTTTTGGTTGGGAGTTGGAGCAGCCAATTCCGGGGGGGGGGGGGGGGGGTGCAGTTTCATAACAAAGCACTACGGTAGTAGAGGGGGTGGGGGCACTGGAGGGCCTGGTGGAGGAGGACAGCTGAAGGTGTGAGGTGTTGATCGCAATCGAGGAAAAGCAAAACACCGGCTTCTGGTTTGACTCATCCAGGCTTGAGGAATAACCTACTGTGGAATGTTTAAAAAAAAAAAGGGCGGGGGAGTGGGGAGTTCTGTGCTGTAGCCCTTTCTTCCCCAGGCAGCTAGAAAATTGCTTGTCTGACTGAAAAAAGAAAAAAAAAAAAAAAGCTGTTTAGAGGACTGTGATGAGCATCAGACGAGATAATATACATGGAAGTGTAAAGAACTATAAAAATGCAAGATAGGATTCACATCAACTTCTTAAACTCACTTATCTGTGTGTGCAAGATGTATTCCAGGTGTGAAACAGCAAAACAGGACTGAGAGTGGGATTATGGGATGTGCCCAGTAATGCACAGGGTGTGTAAAGATACTTTAGGGGTGCTCAGTAGTACTGTAACCTGCCTCTCAGGTTTATCTTATCTGGTTAATGGGTTATTCAGTTCCCTTTCTTTTCCCCAAAAATGAGCCTGAAGAAGAAGGGAAGACCCCAGTGGCTTTTTGGATATATGGGTTAAATTGAATTCAGAGGAAGGTTGATATGACTGTATGGATAATTTCTTCAATTTGTCTTGCCCTCAGCTTGAAGCATCATGTTGTACAAAGACTCTGGGCTGAGGGACACCCAGGAAAGACCTTGTTGTGGATCTGACCCTTTAGGGAGGGGGGTGGTCACCCTGGCCAAGTTCCAGCACCTCTCTCAGCCTTAGTTTCTATCAGATGGGACACGACCTTAAAGGTCATTCATGCATTCATCCAGAACTTGCATACCTGCCACGGGACTGCCCAGTCCCTAGAGACGGTGAACTTGTCACGTCTCCATATGGCTGAGATACCCAGTCTCTCTAGACAACCCTGACTATTGGAAAATTCTTTATGTTGAATCGACATCTGTTTCTCTACAATTTGCACTCATTGGAGCCATACAGAATAAAACGTCTAAACATCTAATGCTGCTTCCACAAATATTTGAGCACTGCTAACACATTTCCTTCTTCCACTCACTCCACAAGGCTTCTTTTCTTCCAACTAAATATGCCCGGTTATTTTAAACAGGGAGGCAGTGTGGGGTAGTGGAAAGGACGCCAGCTTTGGAGCCAGAACACATCTGTGTTCAGTTCACAGTCCTTCACATACGAACAGTGCGCTGAGCTGCTGTATCTTGCTCTGAAAAATGTGGATGAAAATACTCATCTAGCGAGTTATTATGAGAATTAGGGATAAATTGAGTAAGGATTCATGCTATAGTAGGAGTTTAAAATATGACAGCTGTTACACCTTCAGTGACATAATTTGCAATGCATTTTAGACAGTCTTCTCTGAAAAAATTCCTGTTTATGTGTCTCTTAATAATATCTGGTCTGTAGAACAAAATAAAACACTTTGTGTGAGGTCTAACTGGCAAATAGAGCAGGATTAGCTTATTCTGGGTGCTTCTCTGATTACAGTCTACAGTCTGCTATGGGTTTTTTGGAGACATATCACAGATTCACTGTCAACTAAAATCACGAGTCTCTTTATGTGCTGCTGTTCAACCAGGTTTCCCCCATCTTGAACTTCTTTAGTTTATTTGAATCGATAATTATGGTTCTTGAAAGTAGCAGTCCCAGTTCTGTCCTGTTGTCTCCATAAATATCCTTGTGTTTGTCATTGTAATGATAAACTGGGGTCTCAAACTGGGGTTCAAAAAATATGATTATTGAACCCACAGTGTCAGCCCTGCTGATCTCGCACTGCTGTTGCATATCAGCAGGCTAATAAATGTCAAACTTTCTACCCTCATCTTTGCACAAATCTGAGGTCTTACTATGTGAGACTGTCTGAGAATTGGAATGTGACAAGAATGTATGATAAGCTATGGGTTGAGGGAATGCTGCTATCTGTGATCTCGGTCAAGTGTGGTATTTGTGTCTAAGAACTGAAAGAGTGCACTGAGAGCCAGCCAGAGGCAGGCTTTGGATTTATGTATGGCTACATGTTTTCTCAGGCGCTTAAAATGTTTTATACTTTGGGCCAGATTCTCCCTTGGTGGAGGAAGCTTCTCTCTGTAAGTCAAGCACACTTAGAAAACTCATTAACTGTTTGGCTCCTGGGGCATTCTCTAGCATTTTCTCCTGGCTTTGGCCAAGCTGATCTCTCCTGGTATCCTCTGCATTTTTCAGACTCCTTGCTTGTGCGCTGGGAGGTTCTTCCAAACAGGAATGCTTCCTTCACCTAAATGAGTTAGGAATTTGAAGTCCTTCTCAACCTACTTCTCCAAGGAAGGTTTTCCTAGCCCTGTGTCTGGGAGGGTTTGTGGAGAGCATCAGAATTTCACTTGTCTTTAAGCACTTCCCTTGGTCCCTGCCCTTCCTCCACCCCAGCGGGCTCCCCTCCTGTCTGCCCACTTGTTCCATGTGGGTGGACATGTTCCTTGGCTTTCAGAGTAAGATCCTTTGTGAACTCTCAGTCCATTAAATACAAAATTACCTTCATCTTGGATGCTGGTGCTTCTGGTGTGGTGGGAATAAAAGTAGGGAATTGTTTGTGGGACTCGTAGATTCCATTGACAATAACTATGAGAAACTATAATGCCAAGTTTGTTTTATATTGTTCTCTTAGTTAAAATAGGAAAGTCTTTATTTGTTGAAAGGACTGATTTAAATTTTGCTCAGTAATTCATTCCCTGCTTAAAAGGTGGCGGTTCGTTAAAATAGGTAATCCTCCGCTTGTTAAGGGGAGTAATTGAAATTTCATTAAGTAACCAATTAAGGCCGTAAAGGGTTTAAATCCAGCGGTGGCTCCTCATATTATTTAGGACAAATTGTAAACTCCTTAAGATGAAATACTCCTTCTAGCCTAATTTTTTTTGCCTCTTAGCACAGTAGCCCAAAGGGTTTGCAATTTTCCCCAAAGGTCATGCGGTCCTGCACCTCCGGTGCTTCTCGAATGCCGTCCCCTCTGGTTAGAATGTCCTTTGTCTCTGGTAAATGTCTATTCATCATTCGAAACAACCCTTTTCCCCCTCCCTTAATTACTTCCTCCCCTGTGCGCCCTCAAATTCTTGCACTTATTCATGCAGTATTTATTAGGGGCCTGCTTTGTGGCCAGTGCCTTGGCGGGCTCTTGGGGATACAAAAGGTGAATAATACTTGGGCTCGGCCTTTGAGGGGCATGTGTGTTGAGGGGAGGGGACCAACCTGTCACAAAACGTTGCCAGGAAATTAAAGGGAAATTTTAAGCCGTTGTCAGTTCTTGACCATCCCTACCAGATGGTCAGCATCTTGCTTTGCGGGGGTGCCCGGGGTCATTTCTCCTTGGCCTTTGCACCTCTAGCTCTTAGCATTCTGGAGGTGCTCCATTAGCACTGTTTCAGGAACCTCTGAGGCAACATCAGTAGAGGTGTACCCTTGACCGTGCCGCACGTTTTTGGTGACAACGTTCACAGACAGCGGTTTCTCCTGTGTCCGACTGGCGCCCCTCAGCTCCCTGGCACCCCGTGAGGCGCCCGGTGGTCTCGGCTGGCCGGGCCTTTCAAGCCCGGGATGTCGGAGCTCTAGCTCGCCAGCTCTCTGGGCAGCGGAGTGGCCGCGGTGGGCGCGAGTGGAAGGGAGGCCTGCAGCGCCTCCGCTGGAGGGAGCCGGCATCGCAGCCCGCACGTTTGTCAGGATTTCCATTTACAGCCAGAAAACGGAACACACTCTGATTCTCTACATTTTTCTCTTCAAAGGTAAATGTCTTTTAAAGGATTATGGATGAAGGGGGGTGGAAATCCTTCCCTCTTTCGGTACCACTGGGCCCCTCGCATTGTGGTTCAGTCTTACACAAATAAAGGGCGCTTTAGTCTCATCTGTGCCGATCACCCCTCCTGGCTCGGGTCGGGCCAGTGCTGGGAGTGGGTGCCGCGGGAGGGCTGCGGCAGGGCTCGGGCGTGCGGACCACGTCGCGCTGCCGCAGAGGACAAGCCCGCTGCCGTGGCCGCGCGCGAAAGAGAGCCTGGGTTTTCCGCAAGTTTTGCCGCCCCCCCCCCCCCCCTTTTTCTTTTGCTTCTAATCGGCCGTCCCACGAATCCGCCGATTACCCCAGAGGTAGGCCCAGCTCGGCTTAGATCCCCGCATTTAGGGACCTAGGAGGTGGTGGGAGCTCACGGACCGCTGCTTTGCCGCGGGCGCGTGTGCCGTTAGGTTCACGGTCCCCCACCCCACCCCGCCTCCGCGAGGATCGCCAGGCGAAAGCAGCAGCCCGTAGCCCTGGGTCTCACTGCATCCGAGGTCGAGCGGCCACGTTTGGGGCTAGGGGCTTATGGGTGGTCTGGGGAAGGAGTAGGGGGTTTCAGAAATTTGTGGTCTCTACCTGCATTGTTAATTCGCCAGAGGAGGGTTTTTTTTTTTGTCTTTTTTTTTAGAACCTGTGGTTCAGGGTAGGGGGCTGTGAGGGAACAGTGGGGTGCTGGTGGGGTCAACACCCCTGAAAGGGACCCCCCTCCTCCAGGAGCTGCTCTAGGGGGGGCGCCCCCTCCTCGTGCCAGCAGCAGGGCTGCGGGGAGGGGAGGTGGCTTCAGCGGGAGGGGCACTGCGGTGCGGTGGGCGGGCCAGGGGCGGGGCGCGGGTGGGCTCTAAAAGTCGGTGCCCACTCGCTCGGCGCTGCCGCGGCCACGAGCACCTCCTGGTGCATCCCGGCGGGTGGCGCCTCCTCTGCGGCAACCGCGCCTTCGCGCATTGCCGCAGCGCCCACCCCGGTGGCTGCCTGCCGCGGCCGCGCCGCCCTCCTGGGCCGTGGGCTGCGCCCCGCCGCTGGCCAGCCCTGCACGGCTGCGGGCGCTGCGGCGCGCCGTTTGCTCTGGGCCGGCGTGCAGGCGGCATGGGCTAAGACACCACCATGGTGCGCCGAGATCGTCTCCGCAGGTGGGTGCGTGGCGGGCGCTGGGGGTGGGGTGGTGGTGGCAGTGTGTGCTGGGCTTGGAGCCTCTGTCCCCAAATGGGGTGCGGGCTAGCGGGTAAGACGTTGCCGGTCAGAGCTGGGGCTACTGGACTGCGACTCCTGCAGTGGAGGGGAAAATCTCGGGAGGTCGGGGGGCATGCGTTCTTGTCCTCTGAGCCCGCTCTACCTGCTTGGGGAGGAGATGTCTCGCCGGCATGCCACAGACCGTTCAGAAGAACGCTGGAGCTTCCTGAATTAGGATTTCTAGACCCTGGTATCGCTCTGATGCAATTTAGAATTTCTGGACCCTGGGCGTCGCCCTGTGCGATTTAGGGCTTCTAGACCCTGGTATGCCCCAGGGTTAAGATTTTTAGACCCTGGTACCACTCTGATGTAATTTAGAATTTTTAGACCTCAGTATCACCCTGACATGATTGAGAATTTTTAGACCCCGGCATTGCCATGGTGCGATTGAAGATTTTTAGATCCTGGCGTCACCCCTGCACAATTGACGATTTTTAGACCCCAGTACCCGCTTGGTGTGATTGAGTGATTCTAGACCTGGGTTTCACTTTGACGCGACTTAAGATTTTTAGACCCTGGTATCACCTTGGCGCGATTTAGGGTTTCTAGACCTGGGTTTCGCCTTGGCGTGAATTAGGATTTTAACACCTGATATCACCCTGACACGATTTAGGGTTTCTAGACCCCTGCATCGTCTTGGCGCGATTTAGAATTTCAAGACCCCGGTGTTGCCTTGCCGTGATTTAGGGTTTGAAGACCCTGCGGTCGCTGTGGCATGAGTTACCGCATAGGTGTGACTAGAACTGGCAGTGTGTTATCACCAAGGCGTAAGTATTGTTTAGATTGAAGTAACAGGAAGCCAAGTGAGAATGATGTGACCAAACTGTCATAATATTACACATGAATTATTTGCGCTGGTTTACAAAGTAGTGGGCTTCCTAAATGGCGCAGTGGTAAAGAATCCTCCATTTGATGCAGGAGACGCAAGAGACGCAGGTTCCATCCTTGGGTTGGAAAGATCCCCTGGAGGAGGAAAGATCCCCACTCCAGTATTCTTGCTTGAAAAATTCCATGAACAGAGGAGACTGGTGGGTTACAGGCTATGGGGTCGCAAAGAGTCGGACATGACTGAGCGACTTAGCACACACACACATGCACAAAGTAGTTAATAGTCTCACTGCGATGCTCTAAAGTGGGCAGGTTTCATAGTATTAAATGTGTGTATTTTTCCTATTTACAAGATAAATAAAGGTTTGTAAATGTTCCTTAATTTCTGGAAGGTTTGTTACTGGCATTTGCTGAATTTATATTCTTAATTTTTGGCTCATCAAATAATGGAGATTTTAGTCAAAAATGTTTAATCCATTTTACCTACTGATTGCCTGATTGCTTTCATACTAACTCCTAAAATATTATTAGGGGCATTTTTACTGAAGTAATTAAATTTATGGCTTCGTGAGGGGTTGCCTCTTTGCTTTCTTAGAGTAAATGAGAAGAGGTGGCGGATGGTGGTGTCCAGAAACAGTGTCTGTTTATTCCTGTGGCTACCACGGCCCCCCCTCACTCCAACCCCAAGAATGGAGGGGGGAGCCGCCTCCTGCTCCTCTCCTCTAGTATCCCTTGCCTGACTCTGCTGAGTCACTGCAGATACACGGCTGCTGGAACCTGTATGAATGAAAAGTATGGGGAGATCAGGAAGGATGAAATGCGCAGGTGAAAATGTGTGAGCTGAAGTCCAGGACAGGTAGCACGGAGAAATGATAACCTAAACCTAATAATACCTTTAGTCACCTCACCTTTTAAGGAGATAATGGGATGCAGTCTACTACTGTTATGGGGTGAATATTGTGATATAATGATCATGTTCAGGGCACTTTTTCTAATCATTTCTTCATCTTTCTACCTTAAAAGATAGAACCAAGTCACTGACTATTTTATGGGCATATACTTCAGAGGGGCAAAAACAAAAAGACTGCCTTGGTATGCCTTAAAACAGGCAAAGGAGCTGAGATCTCTGTGGACATAAAACCACAGAGTTTATTTAAAAAAAAAACAACTCTAAAATAAATAAATATTAGTTTGTTAGGGATTGTGACCAGATTACAGGTAATATGGTAGAAGGGTGTGTGTCCAGACAAAGCCATTTCCACCAGGGCTTTCACAATTAATTCCCCTTATTTATAGTTCGGTGTTCTTGGTAATTCTTAGTTTTAGGAAGTATTTCCATTCTGGCTATTTTTAAGAGAACATCCATTCTACTGATAATTCTTTCCTTGGTGACCCTCAGGAGTCATAAGCTAGAAACCGAGGGAAATGTTTCTAATTCCTGTTTAGCACTTGCCATTGTGGATAAACTGACCTGGACCTTCAAAGTCCTGGGCATGGGAAAGTTGGGTGTGTAAATCACTGCCTTTCTCCCCCAAACAAAATCAGTTCTCAGATTCTCTGCCTCCTTTTGGGTGTGGGGGTAGATGGGGAGTAAGGGGCATGCTAAGAAATTAAATAAATAGGGGTGCTTCCTTAAGAGTCTGCTAAGAAAAGCAGAAATAAAATCTGCTGCTCCACTGCCTCAAGAGATTAGATATTCAGGGTCATGACAAAGCTGCTTATGTTGGAATGTACAAAGCATCTATCTTCTTACTTTCACACTCTTAACCCCTAGCAGTTTCTCAGCACAAATCTATATGGTAGTATCAAACTGGGCTTCACTGGAGTCAGAGGGTTGATAAATATTAGAAAATCAAGAGCAGCTCTCTGCTTAAGGACATGTGATGTCACTATGTATTTTTTTAATGAATTAAAAAAAAATATATGTAAAACATTTTACTGGTGGGGGGCCAGTGGGTAGGTGGTAGAGCTTTTAGAGTAAATATGAGGGAAAGACCCCTATCCCCCCAGGAATGCCTTGATAAAAGCCAATGTAGTTACTTAAGCAACTTGTCTTCCTTTTGCTTTATATAAAAACCCCTACAGCACAAGGGGAGGGGCTGCAGAGTTAAAGTGGGGAGAAGTTGAGGGGGAAGGTTAGGTATGAAAATAATCTGTTTTTCCCTGAAAATTAGAACGACGACCAAATATGGCAGTGGCCGTAGGAGGCAGAGTGCACTTTTCTTGGTAAATTTTCTGCCATGGCTGACATGGAGGACAAGGTAGTCACCACGTGGCGCAGAAATTCCCGACCCTACTTCACCAGTTTGGGGCTTGCAGAGTCGTGCACAGTGTCACCTGACTGCTTACACCAGGTTTCTGATTTTCCTACAGGATGCGGGAGTGGTGGGTCCAGGTGGGGCTGCTGGTGGTGCCCCTGCTTGCAGCCTATCTGCACATCCCGCCCCCGCAGCTTTCCCCTGCTCTCCACTCATGGAAGTCGTCAGGCAAATTTTTCACCTACAAGGGACTGCGCATCTTCTACCAAGGTAAGAACAGGGCTCTTTGTAACACTGCATGTAAAAGGTCCCACGGGTCCCACCAAGGGAGTTATTTTGCGTCCATTGGTCTCTGTCGCCCCTCCGCGATGGAGGCAAAAACCCTATTTTTTTCTGTGCAGTGTTCATTTGGAGGAATGGACTAATTTCTTTCGTTACCTTGACAGTAGGGAAGCTCACAGAAAACTGCTGCGAGGGAGAAAGGGTGGTGGAATTGAGATTCCAGTCTGCAGACTGACTTGTGCATTTACTTTGTGGTCTGATTTGCATTGATGGACAGTACTGGCTTTCTCTTGTGAGCGCCCCTAGTGTCAGGTAATATAAACAGCATTCATAGACACAGCTACCAGTGGTTCTGTTCCTCCCCCATCCGGGAATTTATTTTTCTATAAAGATTATTTCTTATATGCATAACTGAATGTGATTTAAATATTATACCTTTGTATAAATTAACTTGCTAATAATTATTGTCATGACTGCTACTTATTGACTGCTTATGCTAGACATTGAATTATGTTTTCAACCTTCATTATTTCATTTAATTTTTACAACAGTACTTGGAGGTAGGTGCTGTTCTTCTCATTTTATAGGTAGAGAAAATGAGAAACGAGATCGGAAAAGATTACTTTTGGGCGGGGGTCAAGAGCAATAACGAAAAATGTTTGTCATAAACCGTTTTTCATTATTGCTCCTGACCTCCTCTCATTTGTTGTATTCAATAAAAAGTAAGTATATAATTTTCTTTATGTTGGTTACTTACATTGTTTCCAGTTTTTCAGGGCTTTAAATAGTTAATGTTGAGGGGAAATCTTCATGTATGTGTTAATTTTTTTCCTTATTTTTTTTTCAAACAGTGCTACTTGTAAATGAAATGACTTATTTGCATGGATTCTCAAGAATAAGACTTCTAGGCTAAAGTATATAAAATTTTTAATTGCTTCTAACACATTATTTTTATAAACCTTATTATCAAATTCTCATGCCAGTGGTGGTATATGAATCTATCACTTTTAATCTAATACTGTTAGCAAGGCTACTTACTCTTTAAATGTTTGGCTAATATAAAAGATGTTTATACATTAAAACATGTTCATGATTATGTTGATTAACCTTTTTTATAGTTGTTAGAATTTTGCAGTAGTCGAGCATTACGCTTTTAATATTCGACTGAGTCTCCAATGAGGGAAATATCAGTGTTGGGCAAAGAGCATAAACTGAGCTCACTGAGTTGAGGAAGAGTTACTACATTTCAGGGAATGTTTGTGAGGCTGTTCGTGACTATAGGTACACAGAACTTGTAGTTTGTAAATTGTGAGTGTGCTTTTAATAACTGTGAAACTTTACTGTGTGGAAAAGCAGTTTACATAACAATAATACAGAATAAAGGGAGAAATAGGGAAATACTTTAAAAACTTACGTGAAAGTAAGCAGTTTGCCATCAAGTATTTTCATATAAAGTGAGCTATTTACATTTTGAAATATAGTTGATTTACAATTAGCTTCAGTGTAGAACATTAGTGATTCAGTATTTTTATAAACTATGCTCCACTTAAAGTTTTTATAAAATATTGGCTGTATTTACAATTTTTAAATATACTGGATAAAAGAAAATAGATATCAAATGCCTGTTCTTACCTACTAAAGCAATAAGCTTGCATTTTAAAAAGAAATCTATTATTTTAATGTCATTAATTTGGTCAGGGTTTCTTGACCTTTATACCAGATTAGATTTTTTTTTACATCTTCAAAGTTATTTTCTTACAGAGTTGGCCTAACTGCTCTCTCTCCTTCCCAGACTCTGTGGGTGTGGTCGGAAGTCCAGAGATAGTCGTGCTTTTACATGGCTTTCCAACATCCAGCTATGATTGGTACAAGGTAATAAAATCAGACTTCTAGGTCCTACTATGCCTTTAAAATCCAAAATCAAGGATTTTCTTGCAACAGCAGAAGGCTTTTACATATCTGAGTTGCTTAATAAAATAGGATTAAATGTAGAACAGTTTCTCATTTACTGTAAGGGAGTAAAAAAAAAAAAAGTCTTTGGCAATCTGGGAGGGATCATTGCCAAGTTAAAAAGTGCTCGAGTTCCTCCCTCAATGGAGATTAATTATTAGGAATAAAGCACTTTCCGAGAGGATCATTTGTGGGCCTGTGGTGGTTTCATGAGACTTTCCTTTTATCAAAGGCTGTTTGTTAAGCTGAGATAGGGATGAAACTCTTGTTCCTATAGGTTGGAGACGAGGAGGAGTAGGATTAGAAGGACCAAACCATCCTTTTCTCTCTTGTAGATTTGGGAAGGTCTGACCCTCAGGTTTCACCGAGTGATTGCCCTTGATTTCCTAGGCTTTGGCTTCAGTGACAAACCGGTAAGCGGCATCTAGATGGTACAGCGTTGAGGGGTGGGGGTAGGTGAGGATGGAGGGATTGGCCTGGCAGACAGACCTCATCCTGTGTGTCTGGGCTCTCCTTTCCCTAGAGGCCGCATCACTATTCCATATTCGAGCAGGCCAGCATTGTGGAGGCGCTTCTGCGACATCTGGGGCTCCAGAGCCGCAGGATCAACCTGTTGTCTCACGACTACGGGGACACGGTGGCTCAGGAGCTGCTCTACAGGTCAGTGAGGCCGTGACTTTCCCACAGGTCTCACTCATCTAAGATGGTAGAAGTACATTCTTTCTGTCCCTTTTCCCTCTTGGGAGTTCGTCTTCACTGGCTCAGTTAGCTGTGTGTTTCCCTCCCCTCTCTAGATTCAAGCAGAATCGATCTGGTCGGCTTACAATCAAGAGTCTGTGCCTGTCAAATGGAGGTAATTGCATGGAGGAGGGTGGGAAGCAGGTGTAGCCTAGAAGGGCCATGTTTAGAAACGGCAGTGACATCTAAATGGTCGTCTGATGGTACTGCAAACAGACCCACAGAAAGGAGTGGATCTTTACCTCTCCTGTGCCATGATCACTTTCATAGTCTGAAGAGATTTCCTGACCCTTTCTCAGAATAATGTTTTTGAATATATAAAATAAGATTACAAAGGAAACTGATTATCTTGATATAAGTTAATAAAAAGGTGTGTTACCGTAAGATAGGGTACCGTAAGATTTTTAAATGTGTTTAATGCATAGTCCAGCAAGATCTCATGGTGGGTCTGCTAACAGTTCTGATCAGAAGCAGTGGGGAGTACAGAGGATGCCTCACCGTCTCTGCGACAACTGCAGTGGATTCTGCAGACAGTGGTGATGCAGCCACCCGTGCCGCTGTCCTGGTTTGTGTCGGAAACTCTCAATTCAGAGCAGTGCCAAGTTTCAGTTGGAAGTTTGAGAACCCATAATTAGACCTTTTGGAGTTGTTTCCTATTCTTTGCCTGCCATTGAGCCTGGCTTGTAAATCCATGAATATATCCAGGTGTCCCCCAAATACCTTAGACTACCTTAAGGGCAGATGGGGAGAGGAATCTTTTTATCAGTGATGCTCATAGCTTTCTCCCATGGACTCTGGGACAAAAAAATAGAAATGGAAAAACTAGGTTTAAGGGCCTACACTTCCTGAAAAATCTCTGGTTTCCTTGCAGCCCGGAACAGTAACAACGCTATGCATCCCAAGGAATGGGTGGAATCGCTGGGGGGAGCAGGTCTAGTCATCGCCAGTGTGGATGACTGAGGCATACTCTTCCCTTTTCTCTGCAGTGGGGAAAGTAATCCCAGTGGGATAGACTCTGACCTGGTAAACACAGTTCCCTGGAGAATTAATAAACGACAGTACTAAGTTTTTTGTAATTCTGTTTTTGGCAGTAAAAGCCACTAAGGTGACTAATAGGGTGACTAACCTCTGAGTCTGTGTTTGGCCTAAAATTGTTGGTAAACGACTAACTTAAGTCTCTTCTACAGGTATATTTCCTGAGACTCACCGTCCTCTCCTTCTGCAAAAGGTTGGTTACTCCATCGACCAGCTCTTTAATAGTTTTTCAAATTTATACTGACCTAAGTAATGCTGGGACCTTTACAAGGGCCCCTACCTGCTGCCACAGGCTGTGGTTAAAAAATCTATTTCTTGCTGAACTTATATGTTAATGAAGTTAATTTTTTTCTTAATAAAGGAGAAGCAAAGCAGTAGAAGTAACCCTAGATAAACAAAGCCTTATTTCTGAAAATGAGATCAATAACTATTTTTGGAGAAATATAGCTATCTAAAGACATTAGCATGATGTGTGAACAAATTGGGATCCTAAAGTCAAATATATCAGTGTAGAATGTAATCTTAAAGGAAATTAGAAGTAGGTTTGTCATCTATGAGAAAAGAATGTGGGTAAGCAAATCAAGAAACTGAAAGCTGGTGGATTTAGTTAAAGTTCTTTTGTGTTCCTAGTATAAAATGTTTTATCCTGGCTAGCTGTCTTCTTTCTTTGCAATCCTGAGTTTCACTTTATACCTATAGCTTCTCAAAGATGGAGGCATGCTGTCACCCATCCTCACACGGTTGATGAACTTCTTCGTATTCTCTCGAGGGTAAGTTATTGTTAAAGATGGACTTACTTCAGCCTGGGAACAGTGTAGTGAAAAGTTTCTGCATTAAAGCTCTGGGCCAGATCTTAGGGCTTGATACTTTAAAGGTGTTGACCACTTGCCAGGCAAGTAGTAGGAGGAACTCATAAAAACAAGTCAAGGGTTGGACATATGTGACCTGAAGTGCCAATCATACTTGATGTACTGAGCTCTTCTCACATTTAACCTTTCTTCTTTTTTGGACTTACTCAGTCTCACCCCTGTCTTTGGGCCATACACCCGACCTTCTGAGAGTGAGCTGTGGGACATGTGGGCAGGGATACGCAACAATGACGGGAACTTGGTTATTGACAGGTAAGAAATAACCCTTGTTTTGGTTTCCAGAGACACTTTTTTGGGGAAGTAGGGAAAAGATGTGGGATTGTGTTCTGTTCTTTGCTTTCATAACTTCAAGAAGAGTGCTTATGACGTATGAGGCAAACCAATAAGTCCTGCTCTGTACCTTCTAAGAAGAAAGAAATTGAGAATAGTTACCACTGAGCCTAAGCCATTTGGGACAAAAGGTTTGGATAAACAGCTGCAAATTCTAGTGTTAATTCAGTTTGTAACCGGCCAATTGACTGGTAAATTGTCTTTGAACCTTTTGTCAATAGTAAGTGCTTCAAAATGTATAATCATAATTCTGAAAGGTGCCTAATTCCTCTCTCAAAGTACAGATTTCTTACTTTTTTGTATCCTTTCTATAGCAACAGGGACTAAGAAGGGAGGATTCTCTGTCTTGTACAAAGAATTCCCATCCTTTGGTTCAAATGAGAATGTAGCTGCTTTCACAGAGGGACCTTGAGATAGGATATCCACAACTGCTTGGGATACGGCCTCTTTGCCAACTGGGTCAGTGTAGCTTCCAGTGTAGCTCTGTTCGGAATTGTGAGGTTGAAGGAGTCATTCCTCCTCCTCACCTCAAACTCACCTGGGATCCTTGAACATTCATTTTAATATAAAAAAAATTGGAAAACAAAGACCTCTTGTATTTTCAAGAAAGTAAATATTTCTACAAGGTGAAGTTTTAAGTTCACAAAAACAATGCCAGGCACAGTTTTTAGAGCACATGAGTTTGAGTTCTGACATCTTACACCATAGGGAAAGGGCTCCTCCTCCATTTTATCTGTGGATAATGCAGGAGATGAAGCTTTGTGCTCATGAACTTTTACACTGAGAATTTTAGAAGTAGATGTCAATTTACAGATTACATAGTTGAGTCCTCCTAAAGATGAGAAAACTGAGGTGAAAGGTTACTAACAACTTTTGAGTCATAGAGCTAGTTAGTGGTGGAGCCAAAATCAGAACTTTAGACTCAGACTTTAATCACTTTTAATCCAAAGTAATTTCCAGCCTTCCGAGATCTGTTCCTGCTTCATAAACACAGAGAACCATTAATTCTAACATTGATAGTAGGTATGATCACTGCCATAATTACATAGTAGTGAACTCTAGAGGTTAAGAGAAATGAGTAAGTTAAGTGGGTCATTCCCAGGAATGGCAAGGTGGTTCTGGATTAAGAAAACATAGATTGTGTTCCTTGTGGTTCCTGTCAGGTCTTTGCATCCATATAACAATAGAAGTTTCTTGTTTTACTCTTGCCAACTTGTCTGTCCTACAGTCTCTTGCAGTACATCAATCAGAGAAAGAAGTTTAGAAGACGCTGGGTGGGAGCCCTTGCCTCTGTATCTATTCCCAGTGAGTATTTCTGTGTTACTTCCTGGCAGGAAAACTGAGGGACCATGGGCTTAAGTAATTGCCAGACCTAGCAAATCAAGATACCCAGCTAAATTTGAAAATAAATTTCAGATAAACAACAGATATGTATTTAGGATAAGTATATGCTGTGCAGTCTTTGAGACATAGTAAAAAAAAAAATTATTTGAAGTTTAGATATAACTGGCCACCCTTATTTAATCTGGCAACCAGTGATGTGTGTTGTAGAGAAGTATATAAAACATTGAGTTCCTATCGCAGAAGGCATTGGTGTTCGTGAGGAGTGCGATTAGACCACTTTCTGTGCTGTGCATTGTCGGTAGTTGCCACATTCAGTGCTGAATTGCTGGGACGACAGACTGTTTAGATTACTAATCTAGAGGCTTATAGGTGGTTTCTGCTCATTTGTCTTTTCATTCCTATGGATTTAAAAACAGTGCATGGTCTCACATAGAATAATTAGTGCTCAAAATATCATTGGTTGATTTCAAATGTCAAGGGTCAATTATAAGTGAAGAGAGACTTAAAAGAATGACAGTCTCCTGGATTTATAAAGTGGAAATGTTGGAAGTGGGACTTATTCCTTTTGGTCCAGGGCAAAGAAGAGATGAAGAGAATGAATGGGTGTTTTAGGTGAAAAGGTCTCAAATGGACTAATTTTTAGGCTTATTCTCATATGTTCCTTGTAAACTACTTATTGAAAGAAGCTAGGTTTTCTATTATTAAAAAATTATTTAAAGAAAAAATTTTTGAGGGGTAATTTTATGGTGTGAGAGCTGTTAATAATTCATTCCTCTCCCCTCTCCTAGTTCATTTTATCTATGGGCCATTGGATCCCGTGAACCCCTATCCCGAGTTTTTGGAGCTGTACAGGTGAGTCTCCCTCAGGGGTCTTTGTTTTCCTGATAGTGGTGAACAGGATTGCCTGTTGAGGGCTATTGCTCTGGCCTGTCTCTGACCTCACTGGCTATATTATTCATCTAGGAAACACTTAATAGAGGATGAACTGGGGAAATCTTAACTCTCACATAATGTAAAGATCAAGAAACTCAGTTATACATTCTCTTGGTTTATACAGTCTGTTTTCACTGTCATGGTTATCAGTCGACATTATCACTCTACATGTTCCAAGGTGTACAGGTAAGAAAAAGCTATTGTGTGAACCAAGGAATGGAAGTGGATATATTTTAAATGTTTGCTTTAAGTTTGATTGTAAAGCCAACTCACTGGCCTCAGCTGAGGAGACTCTGTGGGAAGAATGAGCTATGGAAAAGTGCCTTCTCAGGTTGTTCTTCTGTCTAGGTACTTAGTCGGAAGGTGTCGGAATATGAGTGCTTGACTGACAATGTCACATAAAAATGTTCCATACCTTCACATGGCCTAGTAGAAACAACCCAGTAATAGCTTGCATTTAATTTTAAACAGACTACCCTCTCATCTCCTCAGGATAAGCAAGGTCTTTTGTCTTTACTCGGACAGTGAGTTGCTGAGTGGCCACTTCCCTAAGGAGTTGGAAGTCATCCTGCTCTGACCTGTGTTGCATATGTGTTGTATTTTCACATTGTGGTCTGTTGGAATATTTAAAAACTAGTCTGTATACATTATAAATGGAATTGGCATGTTTATCTGCCTAAAGATACAATTCTAAAGTAGAAGGTGAATAAGCTCTTTGTTGGTTCTTTCCAGTGTGGTATGTCCGCAGGGGCATTTACTAGGGCTGCCCACTGGCTTACACCCCTCTCCTTCCCTCCAGCCTCAAGTTCACCTCCATGCTGTTCTCTTCCACTAGGAAAACGCTGCCGCGGTCCACAGTGTCGATTCTGGATGACCACATTAGCCACTATCCACAGCTAGAGGATCCCATGGGCTTCTTGAATGCATATATGGGCTTCATCAACTCCTTCTGAGCTGGAAAGAGTAGCTCCCCTGTATTACCTTCCCTATTCCTTATCTGTTGTGTAATCCACTTAGGAAGAAATGCCCAAAAGAGGTCCTGGCCACCAGACACTATTCTCTCACTAAAGTCCACCTGACTCACACTGGTGAACAGCACATAGTAAAAAGCCAGCAGAAGCTGTAAGGTGACCTGATGGTCCACCTCCCATTCCTCTGACATCTGATCAAGTGTATGGACTTGCCTTTGTCTTTGTGTTACATAGGAACTAATGATGGGCACTACCACTCACTGATGCAGGAAGATAGATATTCTTTTGCATAAAAGTCTTTGAAATACTTCTGTGGACTTTTCTGAAGTATTGGGAAATGCTGATTTCTGGCCCTGTTTGGAATTATCTAAAGGTGCTGCCTTCACCTTGCCTTGAATGGCTTTGAGTTCTCTTAAGTGACACAGCTTCAAGTGAGAATGAGTTTCCCTTGTCATAACTTTGGATTTAGTTTCATTAGCTGCTTCTAGTTGTAGACATTCTGTTAGACTTTGGTTTAAATAATGCAGTATTCTAAGTATACTTCAAGACTATGATTTCCCTACACTTATTATATATATAAGATACTAAACCAGCAGACACTCTAGCAGACCTTAAACATTTCATTTGAGTAAACGGAACTAAATCCAAGCTATTTACAGAATTTCCTAAAATCACAGGACATTAAAGACAGTAGCCTCTGTGCCAGAGATTTACTGTTATTTTGCTGTTAGAACTGATCCTTCCAGCTAATAACAGTCAGACTCTTCATACCTCAGTGTGTAGAAGCATGTCCCTCCTGAGCTAGTGGAGAGGAGGGGAGCGTTGTACAGTCCAAGTCACCGGGCTGAATGTATACTGACTGCTTAACTTCTCATTGGTTGTCCCAGAGAGGGTTCCTCGTGTAGCTCAGCAGTTCCTGTACTTTACAGACAGGAATGTTCCAGAAACTTAAACAACAAAGTCTGAAAGGCCTATGAGCAAACGGTGCTGAATACTTTTTTTTTAAGCCGCAGTTTCATTGTCTTAGTAGTTAAAGCAGGATTATTAAGTGGTGATTTATATATTTTTTTTTATTAGCAACTTCAAGTATAACAACTGGAATAAGTGTTTATTTTCTATTAATAAAAATGAATTTGACAAAAGTGGACTCTGGCTCCCCCTCCCCCACCACCCCTCTGGGATATAAACTTTCCAACATTGCCAGGAGCTTTCAGATACACATTAAAGAATTCAATGAAGTTAAGCAGCTGGGGTATAGGATAGTATTTGACTTTCAAGCTCACCAAAAGCTGTACTACCATACCAAAGCTGACCAAGTGTATTAAAAAGGAACAACAACAGAAAGACATGCACAAGGACAGACGTTTGCTTGATCTGCTGGCTCAGGGCCAAATATTTAATTTGCTTTTTGGAAGTCATTAATTTTTAAAAGTATGATTCTGGGAAATTCATGCCAATAGCCTGAAAGCCCACCGACAGTGAAGGGTACATCAATTTCAACTCGCCCAGTAAAACCTTATCCAACAGAAGCCAAGATAACATCTACAGGTGTTCCCTCTTTGCTTCTGACAGTCACCTGCATGGTCACCCCATCTGCTAAGGCCAGCCTGGACCTCACCAATAAATCATAGCCACCTCTGTATACACCTGAGAGGAAAACAAGTGAGGAAACCATGTTAAGAACTCAAAACAAGCTCTGAATAATGAAACTTATCATGCTCTGCCTGCATTTCCTTTCTATTATTTTAGCTTTTCTAGAGATTTGTGCCTATGGGTGGGAACTGAATCCTACATACAAATTCTAAATACTCTTTTATATTCCCATAATACCAGGTACATGGAAGGTATTCAATAATACTGATATGAAATACTTAAGGTGGGGGCATTGGTAGCTATAGGAGAGATTAAATGCTTTGGGCCAAATATGCATCTTAAGAGAACCACCTAAGAATAGCATGCAAATTAAACAGCTAAAACAGATTATTCAGTTTGATGGGGCTTCAAGCTGTAACTCTGATAACAGTGGGACAGTAGCAGGGCATGAGATGCCCATGCACATCCCTTCCTATCAAAGTCTGCAACAAAATAAAGGAGAAATCTGATGAAGGTTTCTTACCTGCCAGATAGAGGGAATGGGAATTCTTGTTCTCAGGTACTTTGTCTGACCTCTCACATGGCTGCATGCCCAGAAATGTGATGATGTTGTTGACAGCTTCTGTGTTGAGAAGATGGATGCCACAGTATCAGAAAAGGTCAGCGTAGGGGTTTGCCTCTGCACTAGTTTGGGTGGGGGGGCGGTAGAGGTGGGGACTGGTGGTGGTGTGTGCCAGGAGGTGACTGGCCTGGAAGTGGGCTGATTCAGTTAGATGATGAAGACAGGGTTCTGGCCTTTTAAGTGAAACAGTTGGTGAAGTATTTGAAGAAAAGGGAGTCCTTCTGGAATAACAAATGTGCCTACTAGGTGTTAGACTGTTAGGCAATACACTATTAAGGAAAATTGTTCTCACCTTCAAGAGTTTTGGTAGAACTGAGGGCAAAGGTCTCCTCTTTCTCAAAGGTGTCGCCTACCTCCTCCCAGGCAGCAGCAAAGTTAGGCTTCATTACCTTCTGAATGTGGTCAGACACAGTCACTTCAAGATCTTCTAGCTAGTAGGTTAACAACCAGGGGTCAGAAAATGAACATCCTCTCAGTTCAGAACAAACATAGAAGAGACTAGTTCATTTGGTTTTATCATCCTGTGATATATCCTTTACAGGAGCCTAGGAAGAACTACCAAACTAAACTAAAACTTCAGACTAGTTTGAAGTTCTGTAGTCTGGATAAGTCAAACAGCATAGGGCATAAGTCAAATACCATAGGCCCTGACAAAGGAAAGCAAAAAACCAGGTTGTTTGGCAAGACCTGTATTCAGATCAGCATCTGTAGCCCTGGGGTAGGTACAGAGCAGTCACATTCCCACATATCACCACAGAGTTCAGGCTGTATGTGGCCTTCTGAACTCTGCATTCTCTAACAGGTAGAATTTTTCCATAATAAAACTTTCCCTGAATTCTTTGAAGCCTTTGCTGTCCATGATGTGGCTATATTACAAGCAAATTAAAAGTTGCTGAACAAAACAAAAAAAATCCCAATTCTCAATACTTTAAATAAAACTGATCTCAATGAAGATCATGTAATTATTTTCATCTCTGAATTATCCCTATTACAAAGACATTAGAAAGGGTGAGTTTTGCATTAACCAGTTATGGAGTGGTAAATCCCATTTCTCTTTGGCATGAGGCACTCCCATGACAGGAGATTAACCCAGGTCCTCCTCAGCTGTAATGTGTTTGAGAAGAATACAGTCCCATAAGTTCATGTCAGATGTTCCTAGAAAAATGTTCTCTCTGGACAGAAGTCACTCGGTGGAGCAAGGGGTCAGAGTGAATCCCTCTGTGCAGGGGAGACTCACCACATACTCGTCATCATACCCCTCCTCAGCGGGAACCCCTGTGTCGGGGTCGCAGTCCCGGACCGTGAACTTCATGGTGCAGCTAAAGGTGCCTGCGGCTGGAGGAGACAGCAGGTGAGCCTGGGTCAGTGGGCCGCACAAGCTCTAGTGTCCATCAGTAACTTAGGAAGCACTATCTGTCCTTGGCTCTGTGTTCTGAATTACCAAGTGAAACATATGTAGGCTGTTCTCTAGGGTCATAGTTCTCACAAGAAGCCTGCAGGCTGGACTTTGAAATCTGTTTCCTGCTGCGAGTCAGAATAGTACAGAAAAGAAGACATGAGCAAAACTCCGTTTTTATATTCAGATAAGGAAAGCAGGGGGTAGAGCTCAGTGGTAAAGCATCTGACTATGGATCAGGAAAGCAGCAGGGGAGACACTTTCCAAGGAACTTTTCACCACACCGGTCAAAACATTAAGAACCACTGCTTTATGAGCTGACAAAAGCATAAAATATGGATAGTTAAAAGCACACAGATCATTAATCCTGACCAAGTATAGCAGAGTCTCAGTATCTTTTACAAATAATTATATCCATAGATTGTGGACCAACAGTGGATTTACAGATCACCAGAATGAACTTGCAGTATGTAAACTTTCAACATGTAGTGAGTAGGTCAGTAATGAAGTTCTAATATTGGTAAAGTCAGTGTTGTACAATGGAAAAGCAAGTGGACAATGATATGTTTTGAGATTATCAGTGGAAATAATAAGAAAAGAAGGAAAATGAAGTCTTCATGAAGAAGACAGGATTTTCTAAATTGTTTGAAGGTGGGTTATTTATTAATCATGGATGAAGAAAAGGCACATAGGGTCTAGTCCATGGTCTGGAAAAGGGCTATCAGTTTAAACAGTTTCATGTGTGTGTATGAAACTGTGGAGTTAGAAAGCTGGGGGACAGAGAGAGAGAGAGAGAGAGAGAGAGACTGTGGAGTTAGAAAGCTGGGGGATAGGCAAGGACAGGAAAGAACTGACTCAGATGTAAAGACCATGTGTGACAGGTTGGAGAGTGGGAGTTTCATTTGCTCAATGTTAACTTTAGTAAACTCCCTCCATTCAAAACTACAGAAAATGTCAATACATTTATAATGCAAAGATGTAAATAAATGTGCCAGGCCCTTAGCTGTGAGACATCTACCTCTATACACCTGTGGCATTACAATTCAATGCCATAGATTCTTTAATGTAAGTTTTAACAGAGTGCTATGTGGGAGTTCAAGATTAACAGCTTGAGAAAATTACAACAAATTTGAAAGGATATATAGTTTAATCGGATCTCAAAAGATGCAGAAGAGCTTCGGCAGGCAGAGGAAGGTACACAAGCCAAAGGAAAGAGGCCAGAAAGGCATGGTATAAATGGAAGCAGTAAGAGAGATGCTAGTACATAGGTGCTGAGAAGAGAATCTTTTTAGGAACAAGTCTGAAGTACTTTATATTTCCAAGGAAGGAGAATAGATATTTTCCAGCAGGCTCTAGTGAGCTTAAGTAGTCAAGAGATTAAAATGTTAGAGATAATTGAAGCCACTGCTACGAGTCTTATGAAGAATAGGCCTGAATTCAGAAAGCAAGTCAATTTACTCAAGTATACTGAAAACACATGGTGGGAGTGGATTGCCCCACATAGGAAAGGGTGTACCTATCAATTACAGAATCTGTTTCAGTGCCATAGGGGGTTGATTGATGAATGATCTTGGTTAAACTGAGGTAGGGTTTTCTGCAGGAGGAAGGTGGAAGAAGAAAGAAGTAGAAATTAACACAAATTTAGAATAGATCAGGTGAGTTATTTTTTTAAAAAAGAGAAGATGGGACTATGATATGGACAAAGGTCAAATAAAAATGGAGAGGCAGGGCAGATGCTGAGTCATAGAAGATTATGAGGTATGGTGAACCCCATGCTGGTTCACCGAGGCCACTGGAAAATGAGGAAGAGCAGTAAAGAGAGATGGGAACAATGGCAGTTCAGAGACTGGGCTACCTGGTTAAATTTTATTATAAGTAAAGACACAAGACACTATGTATAAGCAAGTGATAAGGAAAAATGGATTAAGAAAGTAAATGGGAGTGGTATTAATACAGATAATATTCCTGAAACTTTTGTGGCAAATTTTCAATTAAATGGCTTGGTTGATACAGTGAAAACTTACATGGAATCTAGGGTGAACTCCAGTAAAACCCACTGGTAGCAATCTCTTATTGTTGTGAGAGAGGATGACTACCAACATCAGTGATGAGGAGAGTGGGTGAGAGAGCCTTTCCATGGCAGGAGGACAAGACTGAGCCCATTGCCATAACAAAGATAAGCACTTCATGAACCACACAAGGCAGATGACAAGGGAACAGGGGAGGAATGCCCTGAAGATCTGCATTAAAACTGTTCCCAGAAAGGAGGCTTGTCTTGTGAGGACTGACTGAAAATGGGAGATAACTGTTGAGCAAACCTGTATGGAGAAAACCCCAAAACACAGAATTAAAGAAAAGCTGGATGCTGGAAGACAAGAAAGGCAAGAGCTGTGTGACTTCGGCTGGGGTGCAGGACACGCACTGTGGCAAGTGGCAAACTGGGAGATTTGGTAGGGAGCTGCCAGGTCTCAGCCACTGGAGGGAAGTCTGTGACTAAGTGAGTGGGATTATAGGTGATTCCAGAAAGCTTTGTTGGAATGACAGTTACAGAGAAGGATGTGGTCAGTGGGGCAGAAGATAAGAGGATAGGAGGGATGGGCCAGAAACACAGGCTACCCGCAGCATTGCCCACAGGTCTGGACTGAACTGAGAAGAAAGGGTTGTATAGAGAGTGAAGGGAGTCAAGGCAAATGAAAGAAAGCGAGTGGGCAGTGAGTGCCAGAAGTGAGCATGTGCCCTCCAGGAAAACGCTGCACACACGGCAGGAGGGGTGCTGAAGATAAGGCTCTTCTCTAGGACAAACATGGGGGGCAGGGAAGAAAGGTACAGAACCGCAAGATTAAACTGCTCCCAGGGGGAAAGGAGCCACCGAGGAATGACAGAGGTCAACATGAAGGACAAGTCAGCATTCCTGGGCCAAGAGTCAGGACGGAATGAAGAACGGAGAGACTGGAGGCAAAGAAATGGAAATAAGTACTGTATAGTGGACAGCAGAGAAGGCAGACAGGTGTGGGACAAAGATTTTGAATCGAGAACCCCGCCAGAGCTCAGCAGGGTCTAACGGGACACGTTTTGGATGTAAAGACCGTATGGGGATGAGAAGTACACAAAGTGTGAGGCCAAAGACTGGAGTGGGAGGGAGGAGCACCGATTTGGAGGGAAATTGTCAAAGGATTTGGGTGACAGGAAAGTATATAAGGAAGCTGGTTACAATGAATGCAGATAAAAACCCATTGCTGGCATCTTTAGAGATTAGGTTTGACTTATTAGAGGATGTAAATAGGTAGTTTGGCCAGAGGACAGATTATTGTAGTAGATGGGGATATGAGTGAAGATTCTGAAGGAAATATACCTGAAGAGAAGTATTTTGCATCCATTTCATCTGTAGACAGATGGGAAATGAAAGGGTGATGGAGAGCTAAGATATGGTAGATTACTGCAGTACACCATTAAAATTGGTTACTCTTAGAAGTTACCCTATTATGGCTAAAAGTGACAGACATTTCCTAGGGAGATTTGTGTGGAAAAAATTCTGGAGGAAGAGAGAGGTGAAAAGATGGAGGCTAGAAGCATAAAACAGAAGTCAGAGGGTTTAAGCTGGGGTGCTGAATATAAGATGTGTGAGAGTAGGGAAGGGCAGTAAAGAGGGCCAGAAGGAGGAATACTGGAAAAGGGAAGAAATGCGTATTAAGTAGAGAGATGGGAGCTAAGCTAGATTACAACCAAAGAGGAGAGAGGATGTGAAGAGGAAGTGGCAAATGAGAGCTGGTGTTAATGAGAGAGTGCCTAACAGAATCTGGGAATCTTTGCTCCAGTGATGTTTGAAGCAACAAATATGACCAATAGAGTGATAAAATAAGAGCCTAAAGGTGATGGGTCTGAGCCATGGCCAGGGGCAGAATCCTGTGAAGGTCTGTACTGAACTGAAGAGTGCAAATGTACTCATAACAGTGTACAGGAAACAAGGAAGATAAAAGAAAAACACTCACTACTCAATCCACGGGGAATGCTACAAACGTGGTTGCTGTGATGTAGGTAACATAGTGATGTAGGTAACATAGTGTTTCTCTAGGGTCAATCAAAGAAAAGAGCAGAAGAACCTACAGAAGAGATGGGGTCATGTGAAGACTGGCAGGTACTGCAGGAGGGAGTTGGCACTGTACTTGTACCAGAGATCATGATTAACTAAGAAAGAAGAGAGATGGGAAACTAAACAAGGGAAGAACTTAAGAGTAGTTGAGAACAGGTGGAGTGGCATGGGCACAGGTAAGATGAGGAACAGTTTCCCAGAATGGGAAATCCTGTAAGATCTTATAACAGGTCTAATTGGTCAAATGATGGTTCTTAATGCCAGACTCTGAAAAGCAGTATATACAATAGGAGAATTGGGATGTTTTAGTGGGAAGTTTAGTTAGGAGGATTAAAAGCAGGCTAGCAACCTTAAAGACACCAAGATAAATCTCTGAGCACTTGGTTCTGTAGCACGGATCATGAGTAAGTGGCTAGGGATATGTTGTAAACCCATATGAAAAGTAAAACTTCATTTGTTATTTTCATGTACAGATGGTAGAGGAAATTATGCTATATGTAATTAAGATGTGGGAGGGCAAAAACCAAAGGGAGATACAAACGAATATCATGCAAATACCACGTGAAAGTTGTCCTTAGAATTTACTCTGCCATGTGAAGGTTTTCTGAAAGTGAAGAGACAGCTACAGGGGAGAGAACCTGGCTAGGAAGTGCTGTTTTCAAGGAGACTGAATCCACTTGAATGAAACAGAATGGTAGCTAAAACAAGAAGAGAAGCTAAAGATAAGGTAGCATATTTCTTTAGGGTAAGACAGGTAATGAGAAAACGAATCGGAGAGTGACGTTACAGATGCCCCCAGATTAAAACAATGCCATTTGAAGAATGACAGGTATTGACTGGAGAGAGAAGATCCCATATGTGGGCCAAAAGACACAGAAAAGGACATAGGGCGGGGGGAGTTAAAGCCAAGAGGAGTGCTGTACAGACAAGAGGACGACTCTGAGTGGATGGTAACAAGCAAAACCACAGGACCCTCAGGATTCCCAGAATGGGGAAGCCTACAGGTGTGAGGATGGACCTAAGCAGTCAGTGTGTTGGATGTCAGCCAGACTGCAATGACTAGTCTGTACAATGGGAGAGAAACAGAGGCTTGAAAAGGAGTGACAGTCAGGAGTAGACTCCTGATGCCTTCACTGGAAATTTTAAAGGGCTTGGTTTTTGTTACAAAATTCTCTGGCCCCACTAGACCCACTGAATCAGCAATTTGGGGTGGGACTCAGCCGTTTGTATTTTAACAAACTGCAGTTTGAGAGCCACTGCTTTAGATAAAGGCAGATAAGGAGTAATTCTGATTAAAAAATCTTTGCTAGCAAGCAGTCATACTAGGATTAGTTGAAAATAAGAGAAACAACTGAGGAGACTTGTAAGAAAAGACAGTAGATAGGGGGAGAATGGTGGCTATGAAAAGGGAAAGGGCTGTGTGACTTAAAACTTGGGTGGGAAGCTTGCAGGAAGTAACATGGCCAACGAGTAGGGGCATGAAAGAGTGCTAGAGTGAGAAATCCTGGGACATGGGAGGGGGGGAACCTGAATAGAGTGATTTTTGTTAATCTAGATCACAACCACTCAAAGAAAGGAGGGAGGGAATGTGGCTACATAAGAACTGAGGTGATGAGGGGGGACCTGTTCAGGAGGCTTTGTAGAAGACAGGTTACAGGGGCTGGAACTATATAATCCAGTCCACGGTCTGAACAGTGACTGCTGAATGTGACACGTTCTCCTTTATCTAGATATGGGAATGTGTACATACCCAGTCTCTGAATGAAAGAGGGATGCTGAATATAAGGTACCACTTTATAAAAAGGAGTACAATAGTAAAGTTAAAATTGCTGCCAGATGAGACAGTATCACTTAATATTGATGAAGAAACTGTCACTGATACCACATGGAGGCATATGACATCACACCTAAGCCAGAGACCATGATGAAAAGGAAGAAGACAGCTTAGCAGCTATCTAGGGGAAAGGCTTGTCTGAAGAGTAGAACATTGGTTTTGTGTGAGGGAGAGAGTGGGTGTGAGGAGAAGAGGAAACCTCAAAAAGAATATGCATTCATTGTTATGAAAGTTGAAGATATACGGGGGAATTCTCCAAAGGGAAATTGACTATATGAGGGACGTTAAAGATATACTCAGAAGTTAAAGAAATATATTAGAATTTACAGAAGGTAAGAGAAACACCTGGGGAGACCTGTATGAAAAAATAGCAAAGAAGGAAAGAGCAAAAGAGGTTAGAAGCTAAATAAGGAGAAAGTGTGTGTGAATTAGGGTGAAGAACATGCAATGTTGAAGAATAAACATGGAAGGGCACTGAAGAGCGCTAAATGGGAACACTAGGGAATAGGAACTGGAGATGTGTCAGAGTTGTGTATGAATAAGGAGAGAACGTGAGGTTAAAAGCCAAACAAGAGCTGGAGTATGAAGTTTTGCAGTCCAGGATGCTTTTTGGAAAAATACTAGAAGTAATGGGTGTGGTCAGTAAGAGTGAAAGGTCAGAAACAAGCCAAGTGGGATGGACATAAAAGGCAGGCCAGTGACAGGAACCCTATGGAGGTTTCTGTTGAACCAATAGTACAGAAAAAAGCTTTGGGAAAGAGTCTGGGACACTTAGGGAAGATGGCAGGGCCTGAGCAGCGAGTGCCCAACATGAGAGGATATCTGTCCCGAAGCAACAACTGGATCCATAAGCATGCTGTAAATGTAGGTGGAAGCTGAAAGGAGGGACACAGAAGACCAGGAAGCATGCTTCTCTAGGGCAACGTAGGAACAGAGGGAAAGGAATGAAAGAGCAGTGAAGCTTCCTGCAGATGTGGAGGGTTGATTTAAGAATGGTGTTTACTGACTGGTGGGTCATGGTACAGTATTTGGACTAAGTTTACGATGGACTAAGAAGGAAAACAGAGTTTGTGAAGTGAATAAAGGACTATTGTATGAACTAGAGAAGACTTAAGAATAATGGAGTGGCAGCAATACAGATCAGGTATGTAATAATGAGATGCAGAATGGAGATCTTGATGTAAGTTTAAATGTTCACATTGGATGGGAAGGCCCAATGGTAATGAGTGGTGTATCTGTTAACAGAGTTTCAAGGACCTAGATAAAAATGGGAATTAGAGAGTAGACTAGAATGCTGTGAGTAAATTACTCACAGTAAATTAGAATGCTGTGAGTAAAATTTTTTAATTAAAAGCTTGTTTAATAGGAAAGTTTAAAGGAGTTTTATTAAGAGGATTTCTCATAAAAAGACATTGTTAGTAACCTTAAAACACATCAGGATTGACCAATTAGGGAGCATGGGCCAGTGGTTCTTCTGTAGAGAAGACTATTTGTATTTCTTGAGGAATGGTTGGGAATCATTAGGGAGGTAAACCTCAGCAGAAACATACTGTGTCCTTTGCTGTAATATAGGACAGTAGCTGAAATGGTTAGTTAAGATTAAAACCCCCTCTTCTTTCTTATTCTTTAATGCTCTACCATATCTTAAATAATGGGAGCATTGCATGAATTAGAATGGGGTTCTCAGTAGAGTAGCAAAAAGGCAAATGAGATATGAACTGAAGAGACCTGGAATGGAAAAGTCTGTCAGATCTTAGAAGGGGTCTGATTGGTTAAAAATGTTTGCTGTTAAAGAGGACAGGGAGTGGTGTATATAATGAGAGAGAAGCAAAGGCCTGCATATGAATGAGTAGGAGTTAGAAAGTAGACTAGCACTTATAGTCTTGATGAAAAAAAAAAATGGGACAATTTATACATATATAAAAAACCCTCAAAGATAGCATTACATATTATTTGTGGGTACATAAATATTTATGAAAAGTATAACAATATGTTTATCAAATTATTTAGTGATTTTTCTCTTAGGAAAGAGGTAAATGATTCTTAAGTGGTACATAAGTCTCAATTACATGTGCATTATTCTGTTCCTTTAAAAACTATCAATCAAATATAGTATAAAGTCATGATATAAAGAAGTGAGGTAATAGGTGTATGAATTTGGGGGGAATAAAACATTTTAAAGGGCTGGGTTGATAAGAATGGTTAGAAGGGAAAGTTAGGATGATAAGTCATTGATAGCAACCTGAAAGACACTGGTTTGACTAGAAAGTGCAGGTGAGTGGTTTATCTGGTGAAGGATGAACTATATTTGGTAAGCAGTAAATGTAAATATGCCTCAAGAGTACACCTCAAGAGAAGACTAATGTATCCCTCACTATGATTAGAGATGGAAGCCAAAAATATTATAGATGTTCATATATATGACAGAGCGAATAATCAATGGAACTCAGGAAGAATTTGTTGAAGCATGATGTTAAAGTACTAAGAAATTAGTCTGTTAGGACTGACTGAGAGAAACTGCTGAGATACGTATTTTTAAAAAGAGAGAAAGAAAAAGTAGGGAAAAACTGAGGTTGAGGTCTAAGTAAGGAGAAGGGAGTAGATATAGGCTGTGGCGCAGAGCATGCAGTTTTGCAAGATGTTGAACAAACAAGGGCACTAAAGAGGGCCAGAATGAGGAGCACAGCCGTCAGAATTGGACGTTGAGTGAAGAACTGTATGGTAAGCCAGACATCAACCAACTGAGGAAAGAAGTGAGAGTACTGCTAAATAAGAGCAAGAGTATGATGTGTTGCTGTCCAGAAAGTTTCGTTGGAAGATTTTTAGTAATCAGTGTAGTCAATAGAATGAGAAGTTAGAGAGTGATTAAATGCAGTTGGACTTAAAATGGGCCAGAGCAGAAATCCTGAATAGATTTCAGTACAGAATGTAGGAAATAAGGAAGATAGATGAATGTGGAATTGTGGGTGCTGAATTTCAGAAGTATACATATCCAGAAAAGATGACTAGATTCACTGGAATGATATAACTGGAAGAAGAAGGAATGTTGGAGGAAACATAGGGAGTTTTCAGCAAAAGGAGGCAGAAAAGGAATAGAAGAGCAATGTTCAAGTTACTTGCAGATGGAAAGACATTATTTGAATAGTCATAGTGATGAAAGAAATGGTTATTACTCCATACTAAGGCCGGAGGTTATGACAGAATAAGAAAAAAATAAGAGAGGATGGCAAGTAAGTAAAGGGGCACTGTATGAATTATATAGGAGTTCTGAGTAGATAGAATGGCAACAAAACAGATCAGGTGTGAATGAAAGAAACAGAACCATCAGGTCCTTCAACTGTGTTTAGAATGAAAGATGATCTGGGGCCTAAAAAAGAACAGGACTTGGGTAGGCTGGCTCTTCAAGTGTTTGTGGGAAATTTATGACTGAAGTGACTGTTTATGAGGGAAGGTTAGAAAGACATGGATTAAGATAAAACTTGACAAGGTGGCATTGGTGGAAACTTAAAGATATCACCACTGATTGACCTTTTAGGAGGTGTGGATTGGATCCTTTTTTCTGGTAGAACAAATGAGTGCTGTTGACTGAGGAGTGGTCGGAGATCATGAGGAAGCCAACCTCACAGTACTAAACTCATTGATATATTACAGAATCTGCAGGGGAAAGATAAGGAGAATGTTTAAGATGTGGTAGGGCAGATGTTCAAAAGGAGTTATGGAAGACTTGCCTGTAAGTATGAGGTTAGTTTGCCGAGAAGTTAAGGTGTCACATGAGAGCTGGTTGACAGTGAAAGAAGCAACTGCAAACACTTGTATTAAAGAGAGAGGAAAGGGGAAGGGGGGAGAAGATGCTGGTTAGAGAGGGATGCATGAAGTAGGCTGGGTATGTAGTATGCCAGGTGCAAAATGGCAAATATTCCTGGGACCAGAATGAAGAATGTGGGTATCTCCAGCTGTTTACTACATTATCAGAATACTTGTTAATATGAAAAGTTTTTAACCTGCATATCATTATGTGCTTCAGCAACCTGGTACAGTAAGTTAGCACTCTTAAGCTAGCAAAAACTGAGTTTGTACTGTCTGTTTGGGATAGTGTATGTTTGCTGCAGATATAGTTCCTCCATGTATAAGCTCACCTCCTATGCTCAACGGTTTTAAATGTGTTGTGCATTATTCCGGTCATCTTCCCTACAATATGTGTGGATCAACCCCAGCAATTCACCAGTTGGTAAGTAAATGTTTCACAAAAGTTTCTTATTTACACATTGCATTTAAAAAATCTATCTGCATTTGGTATTTCTCTTGAGAACCTCTCATTATCCATGCAATGTAAAATGAAGAATGCAATTACAGTCCTATAGAATGGGGTCATTTTGCACTACATACAAACATGTACACTAGTGAATGAGTTTTATGCTAAATAATTGTGTAGTTGTCCTTTAAAGTGGTTTATAAGAAATACTTAGAATTTTTTTATAATAGCATTTGTGTGATGGTTGATAAGATATGTTGGATTTTTTTTTAAATGAAGATGGTTACAGGCCTTTGAATTTAAGATATTGCAATATAAGCATTTACTAAGAAAAACTGTTATTCAGCATATTTTAAAGAAAAGATAATGAAAATTGCTTGTACTTATAAAGCAGTTGAGTCAAGAAGAGAACTGGGTGGTGAGGCATTTCTTAAAAAAGAAAGGGGGGTAGATAAAGTGATAATTGAAAATGAGACATAAGGACAGGATCTGGGAAAGCATGCCTTCATAAGAAAGTGTAGTTGGCAGAAAGGTCAGAGACAAACTCAGTGAAGTGGACCTAAAACAAGACAAATTGCAGGGCTCCAACCAAGGAATAAATAGAAAACCAAAGCAATTCAACAAAATATGTAAGAAAGGAGAAACATGGAACTGGATTGAACAATGAATGTAGAACAAAAAGAAGAACCAAAGAGGGAGGTATTAGTGAGTGTGTGAGAATGGTACATACTCAGTATATAAATGGTTAATAAAAGGTAGAATAGGGAAAGAAAAACCAGAAGAAAATGGGTGGAAAAGTAAAACTTAACTTTAGATGGGAAAGATCATGTGAGCAATGATATTCTGAAAAACAAGGTTTGGCACTATAATTGTATTTAATGGAACAAGGAAGAAAGTAGGTGACAGAAATCAAGGAAAAAGAGCACTGTATGGATAAAAACATTTCTGAACAGCAAGATTAAACATAGGGTAAAACAGTTTCACAATTAGGAGATCCTTGTTCAGGGCAGAAATGGACACAGGATTAAAGACAGGCAACAAGTATTAAATAAGTGAAGGCAGATAAAAACAAGTCAGAAGGCAACTGCATGCATTAGAGTGGAGTATTACAAAAAGGCAAAATGGAAAAAGAAGTTAAGACATAAATAAAGAGGGATTCAGCTGACATGGGGGAAAGGATGCAATGGAATAAATTAAAAACTGTACATCTGCATCAAGAAAGGATTTATAACTTCGTAAGATGGTACTGGGCAACTTATGAAATGGGGGTGGGTTGAGGTATACAGGGTTTAAATATGGCAGAGAAGAGAAAGGGGAACAAAATAGATGTGTAAAACTAGAGTTACACCTAGAAATAAAGGAGTCCATGAGAAGAAACAAGAATAAGACGAAAATGTCCTTATTCAGTAATAATGGAAATAGAAGAAGAATAAAGGAAAGGAAGACTGCATGGATTACATACAGACAATGACAAAACTAGAGTCCAGTAAAACCCAACGCATGATGAGGATAATAGCAAAGACTGGGTAAAATAAGGTAGTAGAACAGAGAATCCTGCCAAGCTTGTTACAGTATATAAACTTAAAACATACAAAGTATTAATGAAAGGAGAATATTAAATGAGAATGTGAGTGAAATCAGGTTAAGAAGAGGGGTTAAACCCACATATACATTTTAATAGCTGAGTAAAGGAAGGTTCAAGTTTTCAACGAGATCTAGAAGGGAGAGAAATTAAGAGTCTGGCAAAGAGAGTGTAGTCGAGGGACAAAGGATGAGAGGGAAGGTTTAGAGCATCTCCTGCAAAATATTAAATACAGAAAAGAATGAGAGCTGCAATAAGTAGACTTCCTGGGTCTATAACACAGGGAACGCTAAACAAGTGTTTTCAAACAAGTTGTTTGAACAACTTGTTTGAAAACAAGTAATAATGGAATGAATGAGGGATGTTTGAGGAAGTTTACAAAGAAAGAATTAAAATCACATTCAACAATTATTCCTGACCAAGAGGGAGGACAGACCTAAGGAAATTAAAAGTTTAACTAGGAAAAATAGGCTGGAGTTTGGGGCATGTAAGATGGAAGGGAATGGGGTGGTTCCAAGAGGACAGTGCTAGCACAGTGTTGGGGTCGTGATGGGAGCAGTGCTGGGATCTTTGAGGACCTGGGCCAGGGGCAGCTGATGGGAGAGCCGAGGTGGGCAAGGGAAGAGTGCAGCCCAGGGAGGCAGGCTGGCCTTCCACAGCAGTGATTCTTTCCCGGGGTGGGGGGGGGGGTGGTTTTCACCCGCGGGGGGGCTGGGGCATGGCCCCCAAGGGAGGCCTATCAGAACATCTGAGGGTGAGCAGTGCTCTGCTCCAAACAAAAACAAACCCAAAAACACCCAAAAAGAAAACACAAAAACAATCCTCAGAGATGCTGCTGATAGGCTGGCCTTGGGGGTCATGCATCCTCGGGTGAGAATCACTGGGGGGAAGGCAGGTGGAGAGCGGGGCAGAGAGGTGAAGGGTGGGTGGGGCAGAGGGAGGCATCAGAGTCCAGACTGTCAGACAAGGAGGAAGAGAACCCAGGACCAGGCAGACAGCGAGCAAATGGATGTAGCCGACAAGGCACCTGGAACAGTGCAGGCTGGGGGTGGGATTGGGGAGGTGGTTACAATCCGTTGGTTGGGAGTGGATTGTAAGCATGGTGTCCCTGAGCTTAAGCCTTCTGAGTAGGGCTAACGGAGATGGAAGTGGTGACCGAAGGGAAGGAGCGTTGTGTGCATCTGCACATGGAGCACAGGAAGGGACGTCCGCATGATGGAAGGGGCAGAGTGCGGTGGGAGAGGTCAGACCCTGGGGAGAGGTGACTGCGAGGAGGGAGGAGGAGGGCGGACAGCAGGACCAGAGCTCTCTCTGGGTCTGGACAGAGTGTGGAGGTGTCAGGGGCAGGGGTGGCTGGCAGGTGTGGGGGCAAGAGGGTGAGAAGAAGGTGAGAGCGCTGTGGTGAAAGGAAGGGGTAGGAGAACCCGAGGCCGAAAATCCCTGAGCGCTGTGTCGGAGTGTGAGACGAGGGTCTGGATGGAAACATGAAGGGTTACAGGGGCTGTGGGGCCTGGGAGGGAGCTCAGCCTGGCTCTCTAGCATGTGTTGGAGGTGGAGCCTGTGTTCAGCAGAGAGACTGAGGCAGAGAGAACTGAACTGGGTGGAGCAGCGGATGGGCAACCCAGAAGGGAGCACACAGCAGAAGAGACACCTCAGTCCAGCTGGAAGGGTCACAGAGAGTAGCTGAAAGTGTTGCTGTGTGTGCCCTAAAGAAGCAAGCCAGGAGAGACCCAGAAACCAGGCCCAGGGTGTGGGAGGTCAGGTGAGCTGCCTCAGACAGCTGAGAGAGCGGCATGGTGGAGGAGAGGGGTCCGACAGGCCAGAGAGTGAGGAACCGCCGGAGATGGCGCCCGGCAGCCAGGGCAGGAGTCGCTTGATGAGAGGGCCAGCGAAGACACTGTGCCCAGAGGGATGGCAGAGAACCAGGAGAGAGTGGGTGTGGAGAACCTGGCCCCCAAAGTGGGCCAAGGGCATGAGGAAGCCCCTGCAGGAGGAAGAGCACAGCGCAGGTCAGGCGAGTGAGGAACTGGGAGAGGTGGGATGAGGCCAGTGGAGGATGAGCTGCTAGAGGCAGTGGCCCAGTGGAGAAGGGTGAGCAGATGAGCCCCTGGGTCTGAGGGAGGCATCAGAGTCCAGACTGTCAGACATGGAGGAAAAGGACCCAGGACCAGGCAGACAGGGAGCAAATGGATGTAGCTGACGAGGCACCTGAATGACGGGGGGTGGGTTGCAATTGCTCTTAATGGGTCAAGAGTGAATGGAATTGCCAGCTTGGTGGTCCCAGAGCTGAGGATGCTTGAGATACAAAGCCCAGAGATGCAAATGGAGACTGAAAGGATGACGGGTTGTATGTACGTGGGCAGAGAGCACCAGAGGGGACGTCCACACTGATGGAAAGGCCAGAGGGGGTGGCAGAGGTCAGTGCAGGAGAGTGTCTGGGGGAGAGGTGACTGCTAGGAGGGAGGAGGAGAAGGGCGGATAGCAGGGCCAGGGCTCTGTGCAGAGGGAGGTTGGGGTTAGAAGGTGTGGCAGCCTGGGAGGAGGCTAAAGATAACAGTAGTGTGGTGAAGGGATGAAGGTAGAGAGTCAGGAAGGGTTCCCCACGAATGTGTCAGAAGAGTATGAAACAATCTGAATGGAACATGAAAGCTTACACGGCGGGGGGCGGGGGGGCGGGGAGCTGGGAGGACAGGGTGCCTGGGTTCACAGGACAGGAGCTTTGCAGGGTGGGGCATGTGGACAGGACAGTGCGTCTCAGTGTGACTGAGGCAGAGACGACTGAACGGGGTTGAGCAGCGGATGGGCAACCGAGAAGGGAGCACACAGCAGAAGAGACACCCGAGTCCAGCTGGAAGGTCACAGAGAGTAGCTGAAAGTGTTGCTGTGTGTGCCCTAGAGAAGCAAGCCAGGAGAGACCTAGAGACCGGGCCCAGGTCAGGTGAGCTGCCTCGGACAACTGAGAGTGGGTCGTGGTGGAGAGGGGGTCCGAGGGGAGGAGGGGCAGGTGCTGGACCCTTGCAGCTCAGGAATGAGAAGTTACGTGAGAAGATCAGGGAATCCACCACCTCAGGAGAGGGATTACAAAGAACCTGAACAAGTGGGCATGGAGAAGCAGATATTCTGCCTCCAAAAGTGGGGCAAGGGTATGACCGATCCCATGCAAGAAAAAGAGCAGTGTTGGTACGGCCAGCAGGGAACCTGGGAGAGGTGTGAGGAGATGATGGAAGGTCAGAGAGGAGCCCAGAGAGGCAGGTCTGTCTCCACAGTGGTGGCACACATGGCCCCAGAGGGCAGGTCCAGAAGTGAGTGGACATCAAGAAGTGAGTGGACATCAAGGAGAGACCACTGGCCCTGTGGCATGCTGGCAGGACGTGAGAGAAACAGGAAGACTCTTGAAGATAAGAGAGAGAGAAAAGGCAGAGGCGGGGCCAAGTAATGTTCCGTCCACACTCAGTGTGGGGAAGGGGATAGTGGAGTCTGGCCGCAGCCGTGAGCCTTGGTCCCTGAAACCACGAGGGGCGTCAAGGGGAGAAAAGGGACAGAAGAGGGGAGAAAAGCTCATGGGGGTGCCAGGGGCTCGGAGACAGTCAAGGGGCCACCGTGGACAAGGGGAAGGCCATGTGAGCAGCTCCTAGTCTGGGGATGTTGGCAGATCTTGGGGGTAAGGGGACTGGAAATATGTGGCATTGAGTGGAGACAGTAGGAGCAGAGCTGGGAACCCAGGGCCCGGGTTTAAACACCTGGGGCCCTCAGGAGCAAAGAGGGGAAGGGACCCAGTGACAGGGAGGGAACTGAGGAAACAGGGCAGTGTTGCACAGGGAGAGGGCCTCTACACAGAGCCCTGGCAAGAATTCTGAGGGCCTGCAGTGTGGACACATGTGGGTGAGTCCAGTGTAGGGGTAGCAGATGTGCTTAGAAATGGTGGAGGAGGGAGCAGGAACCAAGGTGGAGGTGACACGTCACAACCATTGCTGAATTCATGCGTCTGCTTATGGGGGGAGGGAGGGCACTGGAAAGGGTGGGAGTCTAATGTAGTGGAGAGAGTCCACCCAGAGAAGTTGGAAGAGAGGAGGCACCATGAAAACCTGTGGAGTGTCAGAGATCTAGTCTGAGAAGATAACATGGGCAGCAAAGGGGCGCAGAGGGGGAAGGCAAGGGGTGGGTGATGGGGGTTAGGAGGTCAGGAGCTCTTGTCTGGGAGGCTGAGAGCTGAAGGACAACAGAGGGAACAAGGCAGAACAGGATGGAGAGTGGGGGGGGGCGTGGGCGGTCACAGAAATCTGCACACAGGTGGGGTGAATGGAATGTCACCAGGAGGGAAAGAGGGCCAGGGGGACCTGGACTATTTCAAGGGGGAATGTGAGGTCAAGGACAGCTGGCAGGGGTGTAGCATGGGTGCTGATGGAGAAGAAATGGAAGCAGTGGCGGCCAGGGAAGGAAGAAGAGGAGGGAGCGGCAGCTTGGGGTAAAGAACTGTGGGCAATGGCTTGACTAAGAGGGAAGAGAGGAGAAGAAGGAAGTTGAGACAGGAAAAGGGAGCCTAAAGACCATGGCCTGGTCTGGGTGAGGACCCAAGGCTCCCAGGAGCAGCTGGAGACAGGGGCCATGACGACTGGTGACGTGGGCAGCGCTGCACAGGGAGAGACGAGAGAGCCTGCACAGAAACACCGCAGGCCTCGGGGGCTCGAGGGTGGACTCAAAGTGGATGGGGTCCAGTGTGGGTAGCAAATAGAATTGGCAGAGGAGTGGCCGGGAATTAAAGTGGTATCAACAGTGCTTCGGTTATTTACAAGGGACCTCTAAAGGGTGGAGGCCTAGAATGTGGCAGAGAGACTCCACACAAGGAGCCAGGGGAAAAACAGGGACCTTCAAACCATAGGTCTCGTCAGAGAAGAAAACAGGGGAGGCACAGAGGCACAGCAAGAGAGAGCGGAGGGCAGGATGGTGGAGACTGGGGTTGGGGGCTCAGATCAGGAGGCTGGATGTGGGGAACAGAGGGGCAGGCAGAATGGGATGGAGAACCAGAAGAGTCTCAAAGCACAGCTGAGAGGGAAGGAGGGCAGAGGGGAGATCTGGATCATGTCATCAGGGCGTGGGAGAGCAAGGCAATGGTGCAGGGCAGGGGTGCATTCCAGGGTCCGAAGGAGGAGAGGTGGGAGCAGTGGAGGAGAAGGAGGGAGGAGGTGGGAAGGTAGGGGCCTGGTGTAAGTCCTGTGAGCAGTGGCTGGATGAAAAGGGAAGTGAGACAAGAAGAGATAGTGCCAGGCTAAGGAAAAGGGAGCCTAAAGGGAAACCGTGGCCCGAGCTACGGAAGGACTGAACCAGAGACAGTGGGTGGTTCTGGAGAGAAGGGGGCAGGGCAGGGGATGGAAGGAGTGTGAGCTGGGAGAGCAGTTCCCAGGACGGAGCACCCCCTATGGAGAAGGGATGACCCAGGGCAGTGATGACAGGCATCAGGGAGGATGGAGAGGAGATGATGGGCCTAGAGGAGAGGCTGACGCTCTGCCTAGGCCAGGGAGGGGAAGGGGAGGAGTGGAACACGTGAGGAAAAGTCAGAGGAAGGAATGTCCACACGCGTCTTGAGGTGGCAGGACAGGAGGGTCACCTGGCAGAGACAGACCAGGCGATGGGAGGCACCCGGGGAGGATGGAGAGCAGAGGGCAGGGGGAGGGACACAGGCTGGACAGCAGCAGGGGGAAGGAGAAGGGGGAGGTAGCAGAGAGGCATTGTGGCAGACGGGCCACCCAGAAGGACTTAAGAGTTACGGGGCTAGCCAGTCGGGGCTGAGGCTTGTGGAGGGAGGCGTGGAAAGAAAGGGGTGGCTAGTGGTGGGTGGGAGCAGTGGCTGCTGCTGCGCCTGGAATGTCGTGGCTAGGGGAGAACTTTCAGCCAGGCTCTTCAGTACTATGGATCCGATCTGCTGCGGATGGGGTCGGGGGACAGGGTGGGAGGTGGGTATCAGGAGTGGGTAGGGAATGGGTTTGGGTTGGGGTTCAGGTCGGTTTGACAGAGCTGAACATGGGAGGGGGATGTCTGGGATCAAGATGCGGGGGTGGGGGGGTTATGAGACAACTTCAGATACTGGAACATCATGTGCTTTAACTGAGCTTCTGGAGTGATGACACGCCCAGTGTTGTGGTGATGACTACAGGTTGAGGACTGGGAGGACCAGTGAGTCCACACAGAGAGGACAAAGGGGAGTCACTGCAGGGAGGGAGGAAGGGAAAGGTCTGCTCAGTGGAAACACAGAGGGACAGGAAGACTGGGCGGGGCGGGGGTGGGTGGGTAAGGCTCCCCAGGGGGACATCGTCCCAGGGCTGAAATGAAGAATGGTAATCTGGGGTAACGGACAAAGTGCCAAGAGGACAGGTCTGCACCAAAGATATTGTTCCAAAGCCCGAGAGTCATAAAGGGTGAGGGGTGGGGAGAGGAGTGTTGGCAGGGGGTGTGGTTTAAGAAGAGAGTGCTCTAATGGAGACTGGGGTTTGGGGCACCTCAGGTGTCCGTGAGCTAACAGGAAAGGAAATGAGGTGGTTCCAGGAGGACAGTGCCCGGCCAGTGTCAGGGGAGCAGTGCTGGGATCTTTGAGGACCTGGGCCAGGGGCAGCTGATGGGAGAGCCGAGGTGGGCAAGGGAAGAGTGCAGCCCAGGGAGGCAGGCTGGCCTTCCACAGCAGTGATTCTTTCCCGGGGTGGGGGGAGGGGTGGTTTTCACCCGCGGGGGGGCTGGGGCATGGCCCCCAAGGGAGGCCTATCAGAACATCTGAGGGTGAGCAGTGCTCTGCTCCAAACAAAAACAAACCCAAAAACACCCAAAAAGAAAACACAAAAACAATCCTCAGAGATGCTGCTGATAGGCTGGCCTTGGGGGTCATGCATCCTCGGGTGAGAATCACTGGGGGGAAGGCAGGTGGAGAGCGGGGCAGCGAGGTGAAGGGTGGGTGGGGCAGAGGGAGGCATCAGATCCAGACTGTCAGACAAGGAGGAAGAGAACCCAGGACCAGGCAGACAGCGAGCAAATGGATGTAGCCGACAAGGCACCTGGAACAGTGCAGGCTGGGGGTGGGATTGGGGAGGTGGTTACAATCCGTTGGTTGGGAGTGGATTGTAAGCATGGTGTCCCTGAGCTTAAGCCTTCTGAGTAGGGCTAAGGGAGATGGAAGTGGTGACCGAAGGGAAGGAGCGTTGTGTGCATCTGCACATGGAGCACAGGAAGGGACGTCCGCATGATGGAAGGGGCAGGGTGGGGTGGGAGAGGTCAGACTCTGGGGAGAGGTGACTGCGAGGAGGGAGGAGGAGGGCGGACAGCAGGACCAGGGCTCTCTGCGGGTCTGCACAGAGTGTGGAGGTGTCAGGGGCAGGGGTGGCTGGCAGGTGTGGGGGCAAGAGGGTGAGAAGAAGGTGAGAGCGCTGTGGTGAAAGGAAGGGGTAGGAGAACCCGAGGCCGAAAATCCCTGAGCGCTGTGTCGGAGTGTGAGACGAGGGTCTGGATGGAAACATGAAGGGTTACAGGGGCTGTGGGGCCTGGGAGGGAGCTCAGCCTGGCTCTCTAGCATGTGTTGGAGGTGGAGCCTGTGTTCAGCAGAGAGACTGAGGCAGAGAGAACTGAACTGGGTGGAGCAGCGGATGGGCAACCCAGAAGGGAGCACACAGCAGAAGAGACACCTCAGTCCAGCTGGAAGGGTCACAGAGAGTAGCTGAAAGTGTTGCTGTGTGTGCCCTAGAGAAGCAAGCCAGGAGAGACCCAGAAACCAGGCCCAGGGTGTGGGAGGTCAGGTGAGCTGCCTCAGACAGCTGAGAGAGCGGCATGGTGGAGGAGAGGGGTCCGACAGGCCAGAGAGTGAGGAACCGCCGGAGATGGCGCCCGGCAGCCAGGGTAGGAGCGGCTTGATGAGAGGGCCAGCGAACACATTGTGCCCAGAGGGATGGCAGAGAACCAGGAGAGAGTGGGTGTGGAGAACCTGGCCCCCAAAGTGGGCCAAGGGCATGAGGAAGCCCCTGCAGGAGGAAGAGCACAGCGCAGGTCAGGCGAGTGAGGAACTGGGAGAGGTGGGATGAGGCCAGTGGAGGATGAGCTGCTAGAGGCAGTGGCCCAGTGGAGAAGGGTGAGCAGATGAGCCCCTGGGTCTGAGGGAGGCATCAGAGTCCAGACTGTCAGACATGGAGGAAAAGGACCCAGGACCAGGCAGACAGTGAGCAAATGGATGTAGCTGACGAGGCACCTGAATGACGGGGGGTGGGTTGCAATTGCTCTTAATGGGTCAAGAGTGAATGGAATTGCCAGCTTGGTGGTCCCAGAGCTGAGGATGCTTGAGATACAAAGCCCAGAGATGCAAATGGAGACTGAAAGGATGACGGGTTGTATGTACGTGGGCAGAGAGCACCAGAGGGGACGTCCACACTGATGGAAAGGCCAGAGGGGGTGGCAGAGGTCAGGGCAGGAGAGTGTATGGGGGAGAGGTGACTGCTAGGAGGGAGGAGGAGAAGGGCGGATAGCAGGGCCAGGGCTCTGTGCAGAGGGAGGTTGGGGTTAGAAGGTGTGGCAGCCTGGGAGGAGGCTAAAGATAACAGTAGTGTGGTGAAAGGGATGAAGGTAGAGAGTCAGGAAGGGTTCCCCACGAATGTGTCAGAAGAGTATGAAACAATCTGAATGGAACATGAAAGCTTACACGGCGGGGGGCGGGGGGGCGGGGAGCTGGGAGGACAGGGTGCCTGGGTTCACAGGACAGGAGCTTTGCAGGGTGGGGCATGTGGACAGGACAGTGCGTCTCAGTGTGACTGAGGCAGAGACGACTGAACGGGGTTGAGCAGCGGATGGGCAACCGAGAAGGGAGCACACAGCAGAAGAGACACCCGAGTCCAGCTGGAAGGTCACAGAGAGTAGCTGAAAGTGTTGCTGTGTGTGCCCTAGAGAAGCAAGCCAGGAGAGACCTAGAGACCGGGCCCAGGTCAGGTGAGCTGCCTCGGACAACTGAGAGTGGGTCGTGGTGGAGAGGGGGTCCGAGGGGAGGAGGGGCAGGTGCTGGACCCTTGCAGCTCAGGAATGAGAAGTTACGTGAGAAGATCAGGGAATCCACCACCTCAGGAGAGGGATTACAAAGAACCTGAACAAGTGGGCATGGAGAAGCAGATATTCTGCCTCCAAAAGTGGGGCAAGGGTATGACCGATCCCATGCAGGAAAAAGAGCAGTGTTGGTACGGCCAGCAGGGAACCTGGGAGAGGTGTGAGGAGATGATGGAAGGTCAGAGAGGAGCCCAGAGAGGCAGGTCTGTCTCCACAGTGGTGGCACACATGGCCCCAGAGGGCAGGTCCAGAAGTGAGTGGACATCAAGAAGTGAGTGGACATCAAGGAGAGACCACTGGCCCTGTGGCATGCTGGCAGGACGTGAGAGAAACAGGAAGACTCTTGAAGATAAGAGAGAGAGAAAAGGCAGAGGCGGGGCCAAGTAATGTTCCGTCCACACTCAGTGTGGGGAAGGGGATAGTGGAGTCTGGCCGCAGCCGTGAGCCTTGGTCCCTGAAACCACGAGGGGCGTCAAGGGGAGAAAAGGGACAGAAGAGGGGAGAAAAGCTCATGGGGGTGCCAGGGGCTCGGAGACAGTCAAGGGGCCACCGTGGACAAGGGGAAGGCCATGTGAGCAGCTCCTAGTCTGGGGATGTTGGCAGATCTTGGGGGTAAGGGGACTGGAAATATGTGGCATTGAGTGGAGACAGTAGGAGCAGAGCTGGGAACCCAGGGCCCGGGTTTAAACACCTGGGGCCCTCAGGAGCAAAGAGGGGAAGGGACCCAGTGACAGGGAGGGAACTGAGGAAACAGGGCAGTGTTGCACAGGGAGAGGGCCTCTACACAGAGCCCTGGCAAGAATTCTGAGGGCCTGCAGTGTGGACACATGTGGGTGAGTCCAGTGTAGGGGTAGCAGATGTGCTTAGAAATGGTGGAGGAGGGAGCAGGAACCAAGGTGGAGGTGACACGTCACAACCATTGCTGAATTCATGCGTCTGCTTATGGGGGGAGGGAGGGCACTGGAAAGGGTGGGAGTCTAATGTAGTGGAGAGAGTCCACCCAGAGAAGTTGGAAGAGAGGAGGCACCATCAAAACCTGTGGAGTGTCAGAGATCTAGTCTGAGAAGATAACATGGGCAGCAAAGGGGCGCAGAGGGGGAAGGCAAGGGGTGGGTGATGGGGGTTAGGAGGTCAGGAGCTCTTGTCTGGGAGGCTGAGAGCTGAAGGACAACAGAGGGAACAAGGCAGAACAGGATGGAGAGTGGGGGGGGGCGTGGGCGGTCACAGAAATCTGCACACAGGTGGGGTGAATGGAATGTCACCAGGAGGGAAAGAGGGCCAGGGGGACCTGGACTATTTCAAGGGGGAATGTGAGGTCAAGGACAGCTGGCAGGGGTGTAGCATGGGTGCTGATGGAGAAGAAATGGAAGCAGTGGCGGCCAGGGAAGGAAGAAGAGGAGGGAGCGGCAGCTTGGGGTAAAGAACTGTGGGCAATGGCTTGACTAAGAGGGAAGAGAGGAGAAGAAGGAAGTTGAGACAGGAAAAGGGAGCCTAAAGACCATGGCCTGGTCTGGGTGAGGACCCAAGGCTCCCAGGAGCAGCTGGAGACAGGGGCCATGACGACTGGTGACGTGGGCAGCGCTGCACAGGGAGAGACGAGAGAGCCTGCACAGAAACACCGCAGGCCTCGGGGGCTCGAGGGTGGACTCAAAGTGGATGGGGTCCAGTGTGGGTAGCAAATAGAATTGGCAGAGGAGTGGCCGGGAATTAAAGTGGTATCAACAGTGCTTCGGTTATTTACAAGGGACCTCTAAAGGGTGGAGGCCTAGAATGTGGCAGAGAGACTCCACACAAGGAGCCAGGGGAAAAACAGGGACCTTCAAACCATAGGTCTCGTCAGAGAAGAAAACAGGGGAGGCACAGAGGCACAGCAAGAGAGAGCGGAGGGCAGGATGGTGGAGACTGGGGTTGGGGGCTCAGATCAGGAGGCTGGATGTGGGGAACAGAGGGGCAGGCAGCATGGGATGGAGAACCAGAAGAGTCTCAAAGCACAGCTGAGAGGGAAGGAGGGCAGAGGGGAGATCTGGATCATGTCATCAGGGCGTGGGAGAGCAAGGCAATGGTGCAGGGCAGGGGTGCATTCCAGGGTCCGAAGGAGGAGAGGTGGGAGCAGTGGAGGAGAAGGAGGGAGGAGGTGGGAAGGTAGGGGCCTGGTGTAAGTCCTGTGAGCAGTGGCTGGATGAAAAGGGAAGTGAGACAAGAAGAGCCAGTGCCAGGCTAAGGAAAAGGGAGCCTAAAGGGAAACCGTGGCCCGAGCTACGGAAGGACTGAACCAGAGACAGTGGGTGGTTCTGGAGAGAAGGGGGCAGGGCAGGGGATGGAAGGAGTGTGAGCTGGGAGAGCAGTTCCCAGGACGGAGCACCCCCTATGGAGAAGGGATGACCCAGGGCAGTGATGACAGGCATCAGGGAGGATGGAGAGGAGATGATGGGCCTAGAGGAGAGGCTGACGCTCTGCCTAGGCCAGGGAGGGGAAGGGGAGGAGTGGAACACGTGAGGAAAAGTCAGAGGAAGGAATGTCCACACGCGTCTTGAGGTGGCAGGACAGGAGGGTCACCTGGCAGAGACAGACCAGGCGATGGGAGGCACCCGGGGAGGATGGAGAGCAGAGGGCAGGGGGAGGGACACAGGCTGGACAGCAGCAGGGGGAAGGAGAAGGGGGAGGTAGCAGAGAGGCATTGTGGCAGACGGGCCACCCAGAAGGACTTAAGAGTTACGGGGCTAGCCAGTCGGGGCTGAGGCTTGTGGAGGGAGGCGTGGAAAGAAAGGGGTGGCTAGTGGTGGGTGGGAGCAGTGGCTGCTGCTGCGCCTGGAATGTCGTGGCTAGGGGAGAACTTTCAGCCAGGCTCTTCAGTACTATGGATCCGATCTGCTGCGGATGGGGTCGGGGGACAGGGTGGGAGGTGGGTATCAGGAGTGGGTAGGGAATGGGTTTGGGTTGGGGTTCAGGTCGGTTTGACAGAGCTGAACATGGGAGGGGGATGTCTGGGATCAAGATGCGGGGGTGGGGGGGTTATGAGACAACTTCAGATACTGGAACATCATGTGCTTTAACTGAGCTTCTGGAGTGATGACACGCCCAGTGTTGTGGTGATGACTACAGGTTGAGGACTGGGAGGACCAGTGAGTCCACACAGAGAGGACAAAGGGGAGTCACTGCAGGGAGGGAGGAAGGGAAAGGTCTGCTCAGTGGAAACACAGAGGGACAGGAAGACTGGGCGGGGCGGGGGGGGGGGTAGGTAAGGCTCCCCAGGGGGACAGCGTCCCAGGGCTGAAATGAAGAATGGTAATCTGGGGTAACGGACAAAGTGCCAAGAGGACAGGTCTGCACCAAAGATATTGTTCCAAAGCCCGAGAGTCATAAAGGGTGAGGGGTGGGGAGAGGAGTGTTGGCAGGGGGTGTGGTTTAAGAAGAGAGTGCTCTAATGGAGACTGGGGTTTGGGGCACCTCAGGTGTCCGTGAGCTAACAGGAAAGGAAATGAGGTGGTTCCAGGAGGACAGTGCCCGGGCAGTGTCAGGGGAGCAGTGCTGGGATCTTTGAGGACCTGGGCCAGGGGCAGCTGATGGGAGAGCCGAGGTGGGCAAGGGAAGAGTGCAGCCCAGGGAGGCAGGCTGGCCTTCCACAGCAGTGATTCTTTCCCGGGGTGGGGGGAGGGGTGGTTTTCACCCGCGGGGGGGCTGGGGCATGGCCCCCAAGGGAGGCCTATCAGAACATCTGAGGGTGAGCAGTGCTCTGCTCCAAACAAAAACAAACCCAAAAACACCCAAAAAGAAAACACAAAAACAATCCTCAGAGATGCTGCTGATAGGCTGGCCTTGGGGGTCATGCATCCTCGGGTGAGAATCACTGGGGGGAAGGCAGGTGGAGAGCGGGGCAGCGAGGTGAAGGGTGGGTGGGGCAGAGGGAGGCATCAGATCCAGACTGTCAGACAAGGAGGAAGAGAACCCAGGACCAGGCAGACAGCGAGCAAATGGATGTAGCCGACAAGGCACCTGGAACAGTGCAGGCTGGGGGTGGGATTGGGGAGGTGGTTACAATCCGTTGGTTGGGAGTGGATTGTAAGCATGGTGTCCCTGAGCTTAAGCCTTCTGAGTAGGGCTAAGGGAGATGGAAGTGGTGACCGAAGGGAAGGAGCGTTGTGTGCATCTGCACATGGAGCACAGGAAGGGACGTCCGCATGATGGAAGGGGCAGGGTGGGGTGGGAGAGGTCAGACTCTGGGGAGAGGTGACTGCGAGGAGGGAGGAGGAGGGCGGACAGCAGGACCAGGGCTCTCTGCGGGTCTGCACAGAGTGTGGAGGTGTCAGGGGCAGGGGTGGCTGGCAGGTGTGGGGGCAAGAGGGTGAGAAGAAGGTGAGAGCGCTGTGGTGAAAGGAAGGGGTAGGAGAACCCGAGGCCGAAAATCCCTGAGCGCTGTGTCGGAGTGTGAGACGAGGGTCTGGATGGAAACATGAAGGGTTACAGGGGCTGTGGGGCCTGGGAGGGAGCTCAGCCTGGCTCTCTAGCATGTGTTGGAGGTGGAGCCTGTGTTCAGCAGAGAGACTGAGGCAGAGAGAACTGAACTGGGTGGAGCAGCGGATGGGCAACCCAGAAGGGAGCACACAGCAGAAGAGACACCTCAGTCCAGCTGGAAGGGTCACAGAGAGTAGCTGAAAGTGTTGCTGTGTGTGCCCTAGAGAAGCAAGCCAGGAGAGACCCAGAAACCAGGCCCAGGGTGTGGGAGGTCAGGTGAGCTGCCTCAGACAGCTGAGAGAGCGGCATGGTGGAGGAGAGGGGTCCGACAGGCCAGAGAGTGAGGAACCGCCGGAGATGGCGCCCGGCAGCCAGGGTAGGAGCGGCTTGATGAGAGGGCCAGCGAACACATTGTGCCCAGAGGGATGGCAGAGAACCAGGAGAGAGTGGGTGTGGAGAACCTGGCCCCCAAAGTGGGCCAAGGGCATGAGGAAGCCCCTGCAGGAGGAAGAGCACAGCGCAGGTCAGGCGAGTGAGGAACTGGGAGAGGTGGGATGAGGCCAGTGGAGGATGAGCTGCTAGAGGCAGTGGCCCAGTGGAGAAGGGTGAGCAGATGAGCCCCTGGGTCTGAGGGAGGCATCAGAGTCCAGACTGTCAGACATGGAGGAAAAGGACCCAGGACCAGGCAGACAGTGAGCAAATGGATGTAGCTGACGAGGCACCTGAATGACGGGGGGTGGGTTGCAATTGCTCTTAATGGGTCAAGAGTGAATGGAATTGCCAGCTTGGTGGTCCCAGAGCTGAGGATGCTTGAGATACAAAGCCCAGAGATGCAAATGGAGACTGAAAGGATGACGGGTTGTATGTACGTGGGCAGAGAGCACCAGAGGGGACGTCCACACTGATGGAAAGGCCAGAGGGGGTGGCAGAGGTCAGGGCAGGAGAGTGTATGGGGGAGAGGTGACTGCTAGGAGGGAGGAGGAGAAGGGCGGATAGCAGGGCCAGGGCTCTGTGCAGAGGGAGGTTGGGGTTAGAAGGTGTGGCAGCCTGGGAGGAGGCTAAAGATAACAGTAGTGTGGTGAAGGGATGAAGGTAGAGAGTCAGGAAGGGTTCCCCACGAATGTGTCAGAAGAGTATGAAACAATCTGAATGGAACATGAAAGCTTACACGGCGGGGGGCGGGGGGGCGGGGAGCTGGGAGGACAGGGTGCCTGGGTTCACAGGACAGGAGCTTTGCAGGGTGGGGCATGTGGACAGGACAGTGCGTCTCAGTGTGACTGAGGCAGAGACGACTGAACGGGGTTGAGCAGCGGATGGGCAACTGAGAAGGGAGCACACAGCAGAAGAGACACCCGAGTCCAGCTGGAAGGTCACAGAGAGTAGCTGAAAGTGTTGCTGTGTGTGCCCTAGAGAAGCAAGCCAGGAGAGACCTAGAGACCGGGCCCAGGTCAGGTGAGCTGCCTCGGACAACTGAGAGTGGGTCGTGGTGGAGAGGGGGTCCGAGGGGAGGAGGGGCAGGTGCTGGACCCTTGCAGCTCAGGAATGAGAAGTTACGTGAGAAGATCAGGGAATCCACCACCTCAGGAGAGGGATTACAAAGAACCTGAACAAGTGGGCATGGAGAAGCAGATATTCTGCCTCCAAAAGTGGGGCAAGGGTATGACCGATCCCATGCAGGAAAAAGAGCAGTGTTGGTACGGCCAGCAGGGAACCTGGGAGAGGTGTGAGGAGATGATGGAAGGTCAGAGAGGAGCCCAGAGAGGCAGGTCTGTCTCCACAGTGGTGGCACACATGGCCCCAGAGGGCAGGTCCAGAAGTGAGTGGACATCAAGAAGTGAGTGGACATCAAGGAGAGACCACTGGCCCTGTGGCATGCTGGCAGGACGTGAGAGAAACAGGAAGACTCTTGAAGATAAGAGAGAAAGAAAAGGCAGAGGCGGGGCCAAGTAATGTTCCGTCCACACTCAGTGTGGGGAAGGGGATAGTGGAGTCTGGCCGCAGCCGTGAGCCTTGGTCCCTGAAACCACGAGGGGCGTCAAGGGGAGAAAAGGGACAGAAGAGGGGAGAAAAGCTCATGGGGGTGCCAGGGGCTCGGAGACAGTCAAGGGGCCACCGTGGACAAGGGGAAGGCCATGTGAGCAGCTCCTAGTCTGGGGATGTTGGCAGATCTTGGGGGTAAGGGGACTGGAAATATGTGGCATTGAGTGGAGACAGTAGGAGCAGAGCTGGGAACCCAGGGCCCGGGTTTAAACACCTGGGGCCCTCAGGAGCAAAGAGGGGAAGGGACCCAGTGACAGGGAGGGAACTGAGGAAACAGGGCAGTGTTGCACAGGGAGAGGGCCTCTACACAGAGCCCTGGCAAGAATTCTGAGGGCCTGCAGTGTGGACACATGTGGGTGAGTCCAGTGTAGGGGTAGCAGATGTGCTTAGAAATGGTGGAGGAGGGAGCAGGAACCAAGGTGGAGGTGACACGTCACAACCATTGCTGAATTCATGCGTCTGCTTATGGGGGGAGGGAGGGCACTGGAAAGGGTGGGAGTCTAATGTAGTGGAGAGAGTCCACCCAGAGAAGTTGGAAGAGAGGAGGCACCATCAAAACCTGTGGAGTGTCAGAGATCTAGTCTGAGAAGATAACATGGGCAGCAAAGGGGCGCAGAGGGGGAAGGCAAGGGGTGGGTGATGGGGGTTAGGAGGTCAGGAGCTCTTGTCTGGGAGGCTGAGAGCTGAAGGACAACAGAGGGAACAAGGCAGAACAGGATGGAGAGTGGGGGGGGGCGTGGGCGGTCACAGAAATCTGCACACAGGTGGGGTGAATGGAATGTCACCAGGAGGGAAAGAGGGCCAGGGGGACCTGGACTATTTCAAGGGGGAATGTGAGGTCAAGGACAGCTGGCAGGGGTGTAGCATGGGTGCTGATGGAGAAGAAATGGAAGCAGTGGCGGCCAGGGAAGGAAGAAGAGGAGGGAGCGGCAGCTTGGGGTAAAGAACTGTGGGCAATGGCTTGACTAAGAGGGAAGAGAGGAGAAGAAGGAAGTTGAGACAGGAAAAGGGAGCCTAAAGACCATGGCCTGGTCTGGGTGAGGACCCAAGGCTCCCAGGAGCAGCTGGAGACAGGGGCCATGACGACTGGTGACGTGGGCAGCGCTGCACAGGGAGAGACGAGAGAGCCTGCACAGAAACACCGCAGGCCTCGGGGGCTCGAGGGTGGACTCAAAGTGGATGGGGTCCAGTGTGGGTAGCAAATAGAATTGGCAGAGGAGTGGCCGGGAATTAAAGTGGTATCAACAGTGCTTCGGTTATTTACAAGGGACCTCTAAAGGGTGGAGGCCTAGAATGTGGCAGAGAGACTCCACACAAGGAGCCAGGGGAAAAACAGGGACCTTCAAACCATAGGTCTCGTCAGAGAAGAAAACAGGGGAGGCACAGAGGCACAGCAAGAGAGAGCGGAGGGCAGGATGGTGGAGACTGGGGTTGGGGGCTCAGATCAGGAGGCTGGATGTGGGGAACAGAGGGGCAGGCAGAATGGGATGGAGAACCAGAAGAGTCTCAAAGCACAGCTGAGAGGGAAGGAGGGCAGAGGGGAGATCTGGATCATGTCATCAGGGCGTGGGAGAGCAAGGCAATGGTGCAGGGCAGGGGTGCATTCCAGGGTCCGAAGGAGGAGAGGTGGGAGCAGTGGAGGAGAAGGAGGGAGGAGGTGGGAAGGTAGGGGCCTGGTGTAAGTCCTGTGAGCAGTGGCTGGATGAAAAGGGAAGTGAGACAAGAAGAGATAGTGCCAGGCTAAGGAAAAGGGAGCCTAAAGGGAAACCGTGGCCCGAGCTACGGAAGGACTGAACCAGAGACAGTGGGTGGTTCTGGAGAGAAGGGGGCAGGGCAGGGGATGGAAGGAGTGTGAGCTGGGAGAGCAGTTCCCAGGACGGAGCACCCCCTATGGAGAAGGGATGACCCAGGGCAGTGATGACAGGCATCAGGGAGGATGGAGAGGAGATGATGGGCCTAGAGGAGAGGCTGACGCTCTGCCTAGGCCAGGGAGGGGAAGGGGAGGAGTGGAACACGTGAGGAAAAGTCAGAGGAAGGAATGTCCACACGCGTCTTGAGGTGGCAGGACAGGAGGGTCACCTGGCAGAGACAGACCAGGCGATGGGAGGCACCCGGGGAGGATGGAGAGCAGAGGGCAGGGGGAGGGACACAGGCTGGACAGCAGCAGGGGGAAGGAGAAGGGGGAGGTAGCAGAGAGGCATTGTGGCAGACGGGCCACCCAGAAGGACTTAAGAGTTACGGGGCTAGCCAGTGGGGGCTGAGGCTTGTGGAGGGAGGCGTGGAAAGAAAGGGGTGGCTAGTGGTGGGTGGGAGCAGTGGCTGCTGCTGCGCCTGGAATGTCGTGGCTAGGGGAGAACTTTCAGCCAGGCTCTTCAGTACTATGGATCCGATCTGCTGCGGATGGGGTCGGGTATCAGGAGTGGGTAGGGAATGGGTTTGGGTTGGGGTTCAGGTCGGTTTGACAGAGCTGAACATGGGAGGGGGATGTCTGGGATCAAGATGCGGGGGTGGGGGGGTTATGAGACAACTTCAGATACTGGAACATCATGTGCTTTAACTGAGCTTCTGGAGTGATGACACGCCCAGTGTTGTGGTGATGACTACAGGTTGAGGACTGGGAGGACCAGTGAGTCCACACAGAGAGGACAAAGGGGAGTCACTGCAGGGAGGGAGGAAGGGAAAGGTCTGCTCAGTGGAAACACAGAGGGACAGGAAGACTGGGCGGGGCGGGGGGGGGGTGGGTAAGGCTCCCCAGGGGGACAGCGTCCCAGGGCTGAAATGAAGAATGGTAATCTGGGGTAATGGACAAAGTGCCAAGAGGACAGGTCTGCACCAAAGATATTGTTCCAAAGCCCGAGAGTCATAAAGGGTGAGGGGTGGGGAGAGGAGTGTTGGCAGGGGGTGTGGTTTAAGAAGAGAGTGCTCTAATGGAGACTGGGGTTTGGGGCACCTCAGGTGTCCGTGAGCTAACAGGAAAGGAAATGAGGTGGTTCCAGGAGGACAGTGCCCGGGCAGTGTCAGGGGAGCAGTGCTGGGATCTTTGAGGACCTGGGCCAGGGGCAGCTGATGGGAGAGCCGAGGTGGGCAAGGGAAGAGTGCAGCCCAGGGAGGCAGGCTGGCCTTCCACAGCAGTGATTCTTTCCCGGGGTGGGGGGGGGGGGGGTGGTTTTCACCCACGGGGGGGCTGGGGCATGGCCCCCAAGGGAGGCCTATCAGAACATCTGAGGGTGAGCAGTGCTCTGCTCCAAACAAAAACAAACCCAAAAACACCCAAAAAGAAAACACAAAAACAATCCTCAGAGATGCTGCTGATAGGCTGGCCTTGGGGGTCATGCATCCTCGGGTGAGAATCACTGGGGGGAAGGCAGGTGGAGAGCGGGGCAGCGAGGTGAAGGGTGGGTGGGGCAGAGGGAGGCATCAGATCCAGACTGTCAGACAAGGAGGAAGAGAACCCAGGACCAGGCAGACAGCGAGCAAATGGATGTAGCCGACAAGGCACCTGGAACAGTGCAGGCTGGGGGTGGGATTGGGGAGGTGGTTACAATCCGTTGGTTGGGAGTGGATTGTAAGCATGGTGTCCCTGAGCTTAAGCCTTCTGAGTAGGGCTAAGGGAGATGGAAGTGGTGACCGAAGGGAAGGAGCGTTGTGTGCATCTGCACATGGAGCACAGGAAGGGACGTCCGCATGATGGAAGGGGCAGGGTGGGGTGGGAGAGGTCAGACTCTGGGGAGAGGTGACTGCGAGGAGGGAGGAGGAGGGCGGACAGCAGGACCAGGGCTCTCTGCGGGTCTGCACAGAGTGTGGAGGTGTCAGGGGTAGGGGTGGCTGGCAGGTGTGGGGGCAAGAGGGTGAGAAGAAGGTGAGAGCGCTGTGGTGAAAGGAAGGGGTAGGAGAACCCGAGGCCGAAAATCCCTGAGCGCTGTGTCGGAGTGTGAGACGAGGGTCTGGATGGAAACATGAAGGGTTACAGGGGCTGTGGGGCCTGGGAGGGAGCTCAGCCTGGCTCTCTAGCATGTGTTGGAGGTGGAGCCTGTGTTCAGCAGAGAGACTGAGGCAGAGAGAACTGAACTGGGTGGAGCAGCGGATGGGCAACCCAGAAGGGAGCACACAGCAGAAGAGACACCTCAGTCCAGCTGGAAGGGTCACAGAGAGTAGCTGAAAGTGTTGCTGTGTGTGCCCTAGAGAAGCAAGCCAGGAGAGACCCAGAAACCAGGCCCAGGGTGTGGGAGGTCAGGTGAGCTGCCTCAGACAGCTGAGAGAGCGGCATGGTGGAGGAGAGGGGTCCGACAGGCCAGAGAGTGAGGAACCGCCGGAGATGGCGCCCGGCAGCCAGGGCAGGAGCGGCTTGATGAGAGGGCCTGCGAAGACACTGTGCCCAGAGGGATGGCAGAGAACCAGGAGAGAGTGGGTGTGGAGAACCTGGCCCCCAAAGTGGGCCAAGGGCATGAGGAAGCCCCTGCAGGAGGAAGAGCACAGCGCAGGTCAGGCGAGTGAGGAACTGGGAGAGGTGGGATGAGGCCAGTGGAGGATGAGCTGCTAGAGGCAGTGGCCCAGTGGAGAAGGGTGAGCAGATGAGCCCCTGGGTCTGAGGGAGGCATCAGAGTCCAGACTGTCAGACATGGAGGAAAAGGACCCAGGACCAGGCAGACAGTGAGCAAATGGATGTAGCTGACGAGGCACCTGAATGACGGGGGGTGGGTTGCAATTGCTCTTAATGGGTCAAGAGTGAATGGAATTGCCAGCTTGGTGGTCCCAGAGCTGAGGATGCTTGAGATACAAAGCCCAGAGATGCAAATGGAGACTGAAAGGATGACGGGTTGTATGTACGTGGGCAGAGAGCACCAGAGGGGACGTCCACACTGATGGAAAGGCCAGAGGGGGTGGCAGAGGTCAGTGCAGGAGAGTGTCTGGGGGAGAGGTGACTGCTAGGAGGGAGGAGGAGAAGGGCGGATAGCAGGGCCAGGGCTCTGTGCAGAGGGAGGTTGGGGTTAGAAGGTGTGGCAGCCTGGGAGGAGGCTAAAGATAACAGTAGTGTGGTGAAGGGATGAAGGTAGAGAGTCAGGAAGGGTTCCCCACGAATGTGTCAGAAGAGTATGAAACAATCTGAATGGAACATGAAAGCTTACACGGCGGGGGGCGGGGGGGCGGGGAGCTGGGAGGACAGGGTGCCTGGGTTCACAGGACAGGAGCTTTGCAGGGTGGGGCATGTGGACAGGACAGTGCGTCTCAGTGTGACTGAGGCAGAGACGACTGAACGGGGTTGAGCAGCGGATGGGCAACCGAGAAGGGAGCACACAGCAGAAGAGACACCCGAGTCCAGCTGGAAGGTCACAGAGAGTAGCTGAAAGTGTTGCTGTGTGTGCCCTAGAGAAGCAAGCCAGGAGAGACCTAGAGACCGGGCCCAGGTCAGGTGAGCTGCCTCGGACAACTGAGAGTGGGTCGTGGTGGAGAGGGGGTCCGAGGGGAGGAGGGGCAGGTGCTGGACCCTTGCAGCTCAGGAATGAGAAGTTACGTGAGAAGATCAGGGAATCCACCACCTCAGGAGAGGGATTACAAAGAACCTGAAGAAGTGGGCATGGAGAAGCAGATATTCTGCCTCCAAAAGTGGGGCAAGGGTATGACCGATCCCATGCAGGAAAAAGAGCAGTGTTGGTACGGCCAGCAGGGAACCTGGGAGAGGTGTGAGGAGATGATGGAAGGTCAGAGAGGAGCCCAGAGAGGCAGGTCTGTCTCCACAGTGGTGGCACACATGGCCCCAGAGGGCAGGTCCAGAAGTGAGTGGACGTCAAGGAGAGACCACTGGCCCTGTGGCATGCTGGCAGGACGTGAGAGAAACAGGAAGACTCTTGAAGATAAGAGAGAAAGAAAAGGCAGAGGCGGGGCCAAGTAATGTTCCGTCCACACTCAGTGTGGGGAAGGGGATAGTGGAGTCTGGCCGCAGCCCTGAGCCTTGGTCCCTGAAACCACGAGGGGCGTCAAGGGGAGAAAAGGGACAGAAGAGGGGAGAAAAGCTCATGGGGGTGCCAGGGGCTCGGAGACAGTCAAGGGGCCACCGTGGACAAGGGGAAGGCCATGTGAGCAGCTCCTAGTCTGGGGATGTTGGCAGATCTTGGGGGTAAGGGGACTGGAAATATGTGGCATTGAGTGGAGACAGTAGGAGCAGAGCTGGGAACCCAGGGCCCGGGTTTAAACACCTGGGGCCCTCAGGAGCAAAGAGGGGAAGGGACCCAGTGACAGGGAGGGAACTGAGGAAACAGGGCAGTGTTGCACAGGGAGAGGGCCTCTACACAGAGCCCTGGCAAGAATTCTGAGGGCCTGCAGTGTGGACACATGTGGGTGAGTCCAGTGTGGGGGTAGCAGATGTGCTTAGAAATGGTGGAGGAGGGAGCAGGAACCAAGGTGGAGGTGTCACGTCACAACCATTGCTGAATTCATGCGTCTGCTTATGGGGGGAGGGAGGGCACTGGAAAGGGTGGGAGTCTAATGTAGTGGAGAGAGTCCACCCAGAGAAGTTGGAAGAGAGGAGGCACCATGAAAACCTGTGGAGTGTCAGAGATCTAGTCTGAGAAGATAACATGGGCAGCAAAGGGGCGCAGAGGGGGAAGGCAAGGGGTGGGTGATGGGGGTTAGGAGGTCAGGAGCTCTTGTCTGGGAGGCTGAGAGCTGATGGACAACAGAGGGAACAAGGCAGAACAGGATGGAGAGTGGGGGGGGCGCGGGCGGTCACAGAAATCTGCACACAGGTGGGGTGAATGGAATGTCACCAGGAGGGAAAGAGGGCCAGGGGGACCTGGACTATTTCAAGGGGGAATGTGAGGTCAAGGACAGCTGGCAGGGGTGTAGCATGGGTGCTGATGGAGAAGAAATGGAAGCAGTGGCGGCCAGGGAAGGAAGAAGAGGAGGGAGCGGCAGCTTGGGGTAAAGAACTGTGGGCAATGGCTTGACTAAGAGGGAAGAGAGGAGAAGAAGGAAGTTGAGACAGGAAAAGGGAGCCTAAAGACCATGGCCTGGTCTGGGTGAGGACCCAAGGCTCCCAGGAGCAGCTGGAGACAGGGGCCATGACGACTGGTGACGTGGGCAGCGCTGCACAGGGAGAGACGAGAGAGCCTGCACAGAAACACCGCAGGCCTCGGGGGCTCGAGGGTGGACTCAAAGTGGATGGGGTCCAGTGTGGGTAGCAAATAGAATTGGCAGAGGAGTGGCCGGGAATTAAAGTGGTATCAACAGTGCTTCTGTTATTTACGAGGGACCTCTAAAGGGTGGAGGCCTAGAATGTGGCAGAGAGACTCCACACAAGGAGCCAGGGGAAAAACAGGGACCTTCAAACCATAGGTCTCGTCAGAGAAGAAAACAGGGGAGGCACAGAGGCACAGCAAGAGAGAGCGGAGGGCAGGATGGTGGAGACTGGGGTTGGGGGCTCAGATCAGGAGGCTGGATGTGGGGAACAGAGGGGCAGGCAGAATGGGATGGAGAACCAGAAGAGCCTGAAAGCACAGATGAGAGGGAAGGAGGGCAGAGGGGAGATCTGGATCATGTCATCAGGGCGTGGGAGAGCAAGGCAATGGTGCAGGGCAGGGGTGCATTCCAGGGTCCGAAGGAGGAGAGGTGGGAGCAGTGGAGGAGAAGGAGGGAGGAGGTGGGAAGGTAGGGGCCTGGTGTAAGTCCTGTGAGCAGTGGCTGGATGAAAAGGGAAGTGAGACAAGAAGAGATAGTGCCAGGCTAAGGAAAAGGGAGCCTAAAGGGAAACCGTGGCCCGAGCTACGGAAGGACTGAACCAGAGACAGTGGGTGGTTCTGGAGAGAAGGGGGCAGGGCAGGGGATGGAAGGAGTGTGAGCTGGGAGAGCAGGTCCCAGGACGGAGCACCCCCTATGGAGAAGGGATGACCCAGGGCAGTGATGACAGGCATCAGGGAGGATGGAGAGGAGATGATGGGCCTAGAGGAGAGGCTGACGCTCTGGCTAGGCCAGGGAGGGGAAGGGGAGGAGTGGAACACGTGAGGAAAAGTCAGAGGAAGGAATGTCCACACGCGTCTTGAGGTGGCAGGACAGGAGGGTCACCTCGCAGAGACAGACCAGGCGATGGGAGGCACCCGGGGAGGATGGAGAGCAGAGGGCAGGGGGAGGGACACAGGCTGGACAGCAGCAGGGGGAAGGAGAAGGGGGAGGTAGCAGAGAGGCATTGTGGCAGACGGGCCACCCAGAAGGACTTAAGAGTTACGGGGCTAGCCAGTGGGGGCTGAGGCTTGTGGAGGGAGGCGTGGAAAGAAAGGGGTGGCTAGTGGTGGGTGGGAGCAGTGGCTGCTGCTGCGCCTGGAATGTCGTGGCTAGGGGAGAACTTTCAGCCAGGCTCTTCAGTACTATGGATCCGATCTGCTGCGGATGGGGTCGGGGGACAGGGTGGGAGGTGGGTATCAGGAGTGGGTAGGGAATGGGTTTGGGTTGGGGTTCAGGTCGGTTTGACAGAGCTGAACATGGGAGGGGGATGTCTGGGATCAAGATGCGGGGGTGGGGGGGTTATGAGACAACTTCAGATACTGGAACATCATGTGCTTTAACTGAGCTTCTGGAGTGATGACACGCCCAGTGTTGTGGTGATGACTACAGGTTGAGGACTGGGAGGACCAGTGAGTCCACACAGAGAGGACAAAGGGGAGTCACTGCAGGGAGGGAGGAAGGGAAAGGTCTGCTCAGTGGAAACACAGAGGGACAGGAAGACTGGGCGGGGCGGGGGGGGGTGGGTAAGGCTCCCCAGGGGGACATCGTCCCAGGCTGAAATGAAGAATGGTAATCTGGGGTAATGGACAAAGTGCCAAGAGGACAGGTCTGCACCAAAGATATTGTTCCAAAGCCCGAGAGTCATAAAGGGTGAGGGGTGGGGAGAGGAGTGTTGGCAGGGGGTGTGGTTTAACAAGAGAGTGCTCTAATGCAGACTGGGGTTTGGGGCACCTCAGGTGTCCGTGAGCTAACAGGGAAGGGAATGAGGTGGTTCCAGGAGGACAGTGCCCGGCCAGTGTCAGGGGAGCAGTGCTGGGATCTTTGAGGACCTGGGCCAGGGGCAGCTGATGGGAGAGCCGAGGTGGGCAAGGGAAGAGTGCAGCCCAGGGAGGCAGGCTGGCCTTCCACAGCAGTGATTCTTTCCCGGGGTGGGGGGGGGGATGGTTTTCACCCGCGGGGGGGCTGGGGCATGGCCCCCAAGGGAGGCCTATCAGAACATCTGAGGGTGAGCAGTGCTCTGCTCCAAACAAAAACAAACCCAAAAACACCCAAAAAGAAAACACAAAAACAATCCTCAGAGATGCTGCTGATAGGCTGGCCTTGGGGGTCATGCATCCTCGGGTGAGAATCACTGGGGGGAAGGCAGGTGGAGAGCGGGGCAGCGAGGTGAAGGGTGGGTGGGGCAGAGGGAGGCATCAGAGTCCAGACTGTCAGACAAGGAGGAAGAGAACCCAGGACCAGGCAGACAGCGAGCAAATGGATGTAGCCGACAAGGCACCTGGAACAGTGCAGGCTGGGGGTGGGATTGGGGAGGTGGTTACAATCCGTTGGTTGGGAGTGGATTGTAAGCATGGTGTCCCTGAGCTTAAGCCTTCTGAGTAGGGCTAAGGGAGATGGAAGTGGTGACCGAAGGGAAGGAGCGTTGTGTGCATCTGCACATGGAGCACAGGAAGGGACGTCCGCATGATGGAAGGGGCAGGGTGGGGTGGGAGAGGTCAGACTCTGGGGAGAGGTGACTGCGAGGAGGGAGGAGGAGGGCGGACAGCAGGACCAGAGCTCTCTCTGGGTCTGGACAGAGTGTGGAGGTGTCAGGGGCAGGGGTGGCTGGCAGGTGTGGGGGCAAGAGGGTGAGAAGAAGGTGAGAGCGCTGTGGTGAAAGGAAGGGGTAGGAGAACCCGAGGCCGAAAATCCCTGAGCGCTGTGTCGGAGTGTGAGACGAGGGTCTGGATGGAAACATGAAGGGTTACAGGGGCTGTGGGGCCTGGGAGGGAGCTCAGCCTGGCTCTCTAGCATGTGTTGGAGGTGGAGCCTGTGTTCAGCAGAGAGACTGAGGCAGAGAGAACTGAACTGGGTGGAGCAGCGGATGGGCAACCCAGAAGGGAGCACACAGCAGAAGAGACACCTCAGTCCAGCTGGAAGGGTCACAGAGAGTAGCTGAAAGTGTTGCTGTGTGTGCCCTAGAGAAGCAAGCCAGGAGAGACCCAGAAACCAGGCCCAGGGTGTGGGAGGTCAGGTGAGCTGCCTCAGACAGCTGAGAGAGCGGCATGGTGGAGGAGAGGGGTCCGACAGGCCAGAGAGTGAGGAACCGCCGGAGATGGCACCCGACAGCCAGGGCAGGAGCGGCTTGATGAGAGGGCCAGCGAACACACTGTGCCCAGAGGGATGGCAGAGAACCAGGAGAGAGTGGGTGTGGAGAACCTGGCCCCCAAAGTGGGCCAAGGGCATGAGGAAGCCCCTGCAGGAGGAAGAGCACAGCGCAGGTCAGGCGAGTGAGGAACTGGGAGAGGTGGGATGAGGCCAGTGGAGGATGAGCTGCTAGAGGCAGTGGCCCAGTGGAGAAGGGTGAGCAGATGAGCCCCTGGGTCTGAGGGAGGCATCAGAGTCCAGACTGTCAGACATGGAGGAAAAGGACCCAGGACCAGGCAGACAGTGAGCAAATGGATGTAGCTGACGAGGCTCCTGAATGACGGGGGGTGGGTTGCAATTGCTCTTAATGGGTCAAGAGTGAATGGAATTGCCAGCTTGGTGGTCCCAGAGCTGAGGATGCTTGAGATACAAAGCCCAGAGATGCAAATGGAGACTGAAAGGATGACGGGTTGTATGTACGTGGGCAGAGAGCACCAGGGGGGACGTCCACACTGATGGAAAGGCCAGAGGGGGTGGCAGAGGTCAGTGCAGGAGAGTGTCTGGGGTAGAGGTAACTGCTAGGAGGGAGGAGGAGAAGGGCGGATAGCAGGGCCAGGGCTCTGTGCAGAGGGAGGTTGGGGTTAGAAGGTGTGGCAGCGTGGGAGGAGGCTAAAGATAACAGTAGTGTGGTGAAGGGATGAAGGTAGAGAGTCAGGAAGGGTTCCCCACGAATGTGTCAGAAGAGTATGAAACAATCTGAATGGAACATGAAAGCTTACACGGCGGGGGGCGGGGGGGCGGGGAGCTGGGAGGACAGGGTGCCTGGGTTCACAGGACAGGAGCTTTGCAGGGTGGGGCATGTGGACAGGACAGTGCGTCTCAGTGTGACTGAGGCAGAGACGACTGAACGGGGTTGAGCAGCGGATGGGCAACCGAGAAGGGAGCACACAGCAGAAGAGACACCCGAGTCCAGCTGGAAGGGTCACAGAGAGTAGCTGAAAGTGTTGCTGTGTGTGCCCTAGAGAAGCAAGCCAGGAGAGACCTAGAGACCGGGCCCAGGTCAGGTGAGCTGCCTCGGACAACTGAGAGTGGGTCGTGGTGGAGAGGGGGTCCGAGGGGAGGAGGGGCAGGTGCTGGACCCTTGCAGCTCAGGAATGAGAAGTTACGTGAGAAGATCAGGGAATCCACCACCTCAGGAGAGGGATTACAAAGAACCTGAACAAGTGGGCATGGAGAAGCAGATATTCTGCCTCCAAAAGTGGGGCAAGGGTATGACCGATCCCATGCAGGAAAAAGAGCAGTGTTGGTACGGCCAGCAGGGAACCTGGGAGAGGTGTGAGGAGATGATGGAAGGTCAGAGAGGAGCCCAGAGAGGCAGGTCTGTCTCCACAGTGGTGGCACACATGGCCCCAGAGGGCAGGTCCAGAAGTGAGTGGACGTCAAGGAGAGACCACTGGCCCTGTGGCATGCTGGCAGGACGTGAGAGAAACAGGAAGACTCTTGAAGATAAGAGAGAAAGAAAAGGCAGAGGCGGGGCCAAGTAATGTTCCGTCCACACTCAGTGTGGGGAAGGGGATAGTGGAGTCTGGCCGCAGCCGTGAGCCTTGGTCCCTGAAACCACGAGGGGCGTCAAGGGGAGAAAAGGGACAGAAGAGGGGAGAAAAGCTCATGGGGGTGCCAGGGGCTCGGAGACAGTCAAGGGGCCACCGTGGACAAGGGGAAGGCCATGTGAGCAGCTCCTAGTCTGGGGATGTTGGCAGATCTTGGGGGTAAGGGGACTGGAAATATGTGGCATTGAGTGGAGACAGTAGGAGTAGAGCTGGGAACCCAGGGCCCGGGTTTAAACACCTGGGGCCCTCAGGAGCAAAAGGGGAAGGGACCCAGTGACAGGGAGGGAACTGAGGAAACAGGGCAGTGTTGCACAGGGAGAGGGCCTCTACACAGAGCCCTGGCAAGAATTCTGAGGGCCTGCAGTGTGGACACATGTGGGTGAGTCCAGTGTGGGGGTAGCAGATGTGCTTAGAAATGGTGGAGGAGGGAGCAGGAACCAAGGTGGAGGTGACACGTCACAACCATTGCTGAATTCATGCGTCTGCTTATGGGGGGAGGGAGGGCACTGGAAAGGGTGGGAGTCTAATGTAGTGGAGAGAGTCCACCCAGAGAAGTTGGAAGAGAGGAGGCACCATCAAAACCTGTGGTGTCAGAGATCTAGTCTGAGAAGATAACATGGGCAGCAAAGGGGCGCAGAGGGGGAAGGCAAGGGGTGGGTGATGGGGGTTAGGAGGTCAGGAGCTCTTGTCTGGGAGGCTGAGAGCTGAAGGACAACAGAGGGAACAAGGCAGAACAGGATGGAGAGTGGGGGGGGGGCGCGGGCGGTCACAGAAATCTGCACACAGGTGGGGTGAATGGAATGTCACCAGGAGGGAAAGAGGGCCAGGGGGACCTGGACTATTTCAAGGGGGAATGTGAGGTCAAGGACAGCTGGCAGGGGTGTAGCATGGGTGCTGATGGAGAAGAAATGGAAGCAGTGGCGGCCAGGGAAGGAAGAAGAGGAGGGAGCGGCAGCTTGGGGTAAAGAACTGTGGGCAATGGCTTGACTAAGAGGGAAGAGAGGAGAAGAAGGAAGTTGAGACAGGAAAAGGGAGCCTAAAGACCATGGCCTGGTCTGGGTGAGGACCCAAGGCTCCCAGGAGCAGCTGGAGACAGGGGCCATGACGACTGGTGACGTGGGCAGCGCTGCACAGGGAGAGACGAGAGAGCCTGCACAGAAACACCGCAGGCCTCGGGGGCTCGAGGGTGGACTCAAAGTGGATGGGGTCCAGTGTGGGTAGCAAATAGAATTGGCAGAGGAGTGGCCGGGAATTAAAGTGGTATCAACAGTGCTTCTGTTATTTACGAGGGACCTCTAAAGGGTGGAGGCCTAGAATGTGGCAGAGAGACTCCACACAAGGAGCCAGGGGAAAAACAGGGACCTTCAAACCATAGGTCTCGTCAGAGAAGAAAACAGGGGAGGCACAGAGGCACAGCAAGAGAGAGCGGAGGGCAGGATGGTGGAGACTGGGGTTGGGGGCTCAGATCAGGAGGCTGGATGTGGGGAACAGAGGGGCAGGCAGAATGGGATGGAGAACCAGAAGAGCCTGAAAGCACAGATGAGAGGGAAGGAGGGCAGAGGGGAGATCTGGATCATGTCTTCAGGGCGTGGGAGAGCAAGGCAATGGTGCAGGGCAGGGGTGCATTCCAGGGTCCGAAGGAGGAGAGGTGGGAGCAGTGGAGTAGAAGGAGGGAGGAGGTGGGAAGGTAGGGGCCTGGTGTAAGTCCTGTGAGCAGTGGCTGGATGAAAAGGGAAGTGAGACAAGAAGAGCCAGTGCCAGGCTAAGGAAAAGGGAGCCTAAAGGGAAACCGTGGCCCGAGCTACGGAAGGACTGAACCAGAGACAGTGGGTGGTTCTGGAGAGAAGGGGGCAGGGCAGGGGATGGAAGGAGTGTGAGCTGGGAGAGCAGTTCCTAGGACGGAGCACCCCCTATGGAGAAGGGATGACCCAGGGCAGTGATGACAGGCATCAGGGAGGATGGAGAGGAGATGATGGGCCTAGAGCAGAGGCTGACGCTCTGCCTAGGCCAGGGAGGGGAAGGGGAGGAGTGGAACACGTGAGGAAAAGTCAGAGGAAGGAACGTCCACACGGGTCTTGAGGTGGCAGGACAGGAGGGTCACCTCGCAGAGACAGACCAGGCGATGGGAGGCACCCGGGGAGGATGGAGAGCAGAGGGCAGGGGGAGGGACACAGGCTGGACAGCAGCAGGGGGAAGGAGAAGGGGGAGGTAGCAGAGAGGCATTGTGGCAGACGGGCCACCCAGAAGGACTTAAGAGTTACGGGGCTAGCCAGTGGGGGCTGAGGCTTGTGGAGGGAGGCGTGGAAAGAAAGGGGTGGCTAGTGGTGGGTGGGAGCAGTGGCTGCTGCTGCGCCTGGAATGTCATGGCTAGGGGAGAACTTTCAGCCAGGCTCTTCAGTACTATGGATCCGATCTGCTGGGGATGGGGTCGGGGGACAGGGTGGGAGGTGGGTATCAGGAGTGGGTAGGGAATGGGTTTGGGTTGGGGTTCAGGTCGGTTTGACAGAGCTGAACATGGGAGGGGGATGTCTGGGATCAAGATGCGGGGGTGGGGGGGTTATGAGACAACTTCAGATACTGGAACATCATGTGCTTTAACTGAGCTTCTGGAGTGATGACACGCCCAGTGTTGTGGTGATGACTACAGGTTGAGGACTGGGAGGACCAGTGAGTCCACACAGAGAGGACAAAGGGGAGTCACTGCAGGGAGGGAGGAAGGGAAAGGTCTGCTCAGTGGAAACACAGAGGGACAGGAAGACTGGGCGGGGCGGGGGGGGGTGGGTAAGGCTCCCCAGGGGGACATCGTCCCAGGCTGAAATGAAGAATGGTAATCTGGGGTAATGGACAAAGTGCCAAGAGGACAGGTCTGCACCAAAGATATTGTTCCAAAGCCCGAGAGTCATAAAGGGTGAGGGGTGGGGAGAGGAGTGTTGGCAGGGGGTGTGGTTTAACAAGAGAGTGCTCTAATGCAGACTGGGGTTTGGGGCACCTCAGGTGTCCGTGAGCTAACAGGGAAGGGAATGAGGTGGTTCCAGGAGGACAGTGCCCGGCCAGTGTCAGGGGAGCAGTGCTGGGATCTTTGAGGACCTGGGCCAGGGGCAGCTGATGGGAGAGCCGAGGTGGGCAAGGGAAGAGTGCAGCCCAGGGAGGCAGGCTGGCCTTCCACAGCAGTGATTCTTTCCCGGGGTGGGGGGGGGGATGGTTTTCACCCGCGGGGGGGCTGGGGCATGGCCCCCAAGGGAGGCCTATCAGAACATCTGAGGGTGAGCAGTGCTCTGCTCCAAACAAAAACAAACCCAAAAACACCCAAAAAGAAAACACAAAAACAATCCTCAGAGATGCTGCTGATAGGCTGGCCTTGGGGGTCATGCATCCTCGGGTGAGAATCACTGGGGGGAAGGCAGGTGGAGAGCGGGGCAGCGAGGTGAAGGGTGGGTGGGGCAGAGGGAGGCATCAGAGTCCAGACTGTCAGACAAGGAGGAAGAGAACCCAGGACCAGGCAGACAGCGAGCAAATGGATGTAGCCGACAAGGCACCTGGAACAGTGCAGGCTGGGGGTGGGATTGGGGAGGTGGTTACAATCCGTTGGTTGGGAGTGGATTGTAAGCATGGTGTCCCTGAGCTTAAGCCTTCTGAGTAGGGCTAAGGGAGATGGAAGTGGTGACCGAAGGGAAGGAGCGTTGTGTGCATCTGCACATGGAGCACAGGAAGGGACGTCCGCATGATGGAAGGGGCAGGGTGGGGTGGGAGAGGTCAGACTCTGGGGAGAGGTGACTGCGAGGAGGGAGGAGGAGGGCGGACAGCAGGACCAGAGCTCTCTCTGGGTCTGGACAGAGTGTGGAGGTGTCAGGGGCAGGGGTGGCTGGCAGGTGTGGGGGCAAGAGGGTGAGAAGAAGGTGAGAGCGCTGTGGTGAAAGGAAGGGGTAGGAGAACCCGAGGCCGAAAATCCCTGAGCGCTGTGTCGGAGTGTGAGACGAGGGTCTGGATGGAAACATGAAGGGTTACAGGGGCTGTGGGGCCTGGGAGGGAGCTCAGCCTGGCTCTCTAGCATGTGTTGGAGGTGGAGCCTGTGTTCAGCAGAGAGACTGAGGCAGAGAGAACTGAACTGGGTGGAGCAGCGGATGGGCAACCCAGAAGGGAGCACACAGCAGAAGAGACACCTCAGTCCAGCTGGAAGGGTCACAGAGAGTAGCTGAAAGTGTTGCTGTGTGTGCCCTAGAGAAGCAAGCCAGGAGAGACCCAGAAACCAGGCCCAGGGTGTGGGAGGTCAGGTGAGCTGCCTCAGACAGCTGAGAGAGCGGCATGGTGGAGGAGAGGGGTCCGACAGGCCAGAGAGTGAGGAACCGCCGGAGATGGCACCCGACAGCCAGGGCAGGAGCGGCTTGATGAGAGGGCCAGCGAACACACTGTGCCCAGAGGGATGGCAGAGAACCAGGAGAGAGTGGGTGTGGAGAACCTGGCCCCCAAAGTGGGCCAAGGGCATGAGGAAGCCCCTGCAGGAGGAAGAGCACAGCGCAGGTCAGGCGAGTGAGGAACTGGGAGAGGTGGGATGAGGCCAGTGGAGGATGAGCTGCTAGAGGCAGTGGCCCAGTGGAGAAGGGTGAGCAGATGAGCCCCTGGGTCTGAGGGAGGCATCAGAGTCCAGACTGTCAGACATGGAGGAAAAGGACCCAGGACCAGGCAGACAGTGAGCAAATGGATGTAGCTGACGAGGCTCCTGAATGACGGGGGGTGGGTTGCAATTGCTCTTAATGGGTCAAGAGTGAATGGAATTGCCAGCTTGGTGGTCCCAGAGCTGAGGATGCTTGAGATACAAAGCCCAGAGATGCAAATGGAGACTGAAAGGATGACGGGTTGTATGTACGTGGGCAGAGAGCACCAGGGGGGACGTCCACACTGATGGAAAGGCCAGAGGGGGTGGCAGAGGTCAGTGCAGGAGAGTGTCTGGGGTAGAGGTAACTGCTAGGAGGGAGGAGGAGAAGGGCGGATAGCAGGGCCAGGGCTCTGTGCAGAGGGAGGTTGGGGTTAGAAGGTGTGGCAGCGTGGGAGGAGGCTAAAGATAACAGTAGTGTGGTGAAGGGATGAAGGTAGAGAGTCAGGAAGGGTTCCCCACGAATGTGTCAGAAGAGTATGAAACAATCTGAATGGAACATGAAAGCTTACACGGCGGGGGGCGGGGGGGCGGGGAGCTGGGAGGACAGGGTGCCTGGGTTCACAGGACAGGAGCTTTGCAGGGTGGGGCATGTGGACAGGACAGTGCGTCTCAGTGTGACTGAGGCAGAGACGACTGAACGGGGTTGAGCAGCGGATGGGCAACCGAGAAGGGAGCACACAGCAGAAGAGACACCCGAGTCCAGCTGGAAGGGTCACAGAGAGTAGCTGAAAGTGTTGCTGTGTGTGCCCTAGAGAAGCAAGCCAGGAGAGACCTAGAGACCGGGCCCAGGTCAGGTGAGCTGCCTCGGACAACTGAGAGTGGGTCGTGGTGGAGAGGGGGTCCGAGGGGAGGAGGGGCAGGTGCTGGACCCTTGCAGCTCAGGAATGAGAAGTTACGTGAGAAGATCAGGGAATCCACCACCTCAGGAGAGGGATTACAAAGAACCTGAACAAGTGGGCATGGAGAAGCAGATATTCTGCCTCCAAAAGTGGGGCAAGGGTATGACCGATCCCATGCAGGAAAAAGAGCAGTGTTGGTACGGCCAGCAGGGAACCTGGGAGAGGTGTGAGGAGATGATGGAAGGTCAGAGAGGAGCCCAGAGAGGCAGGTCTGTCTCCACAGTGGTGGCACACATGGCCCCAGAGGGCAGGTCCAGAAGTGAGTGGACGTCAAGGAGAGACCACTGGCCCTGTGGCATGCTGGCAGGACGTGAGAGAAACAGGAAGACTCTTGAAGATAAGAGAGAAAGAAAAGGCAGAGGCGGGGCCAAGTAATGTTCCGTCCACACTCAGTGTGGGGAAGGGGATAGTGGAGTCTGGCCGCAGCCGTGAGCCTTGGTCCCTGAAACCACGAGGGGCGTCAAGGGGAGAAAAGGGACAGAAGAGGGGAGAAAAGCTCATGGGGGTGCCAGGGGCTCGGAGACAGTCAAGGGGCCACCGTGGACAAGGGGAAGGCCATGTGAGCAGCTCCTAGTCTGGGGATGTTGGCAGATCTTGGGGGTAAGGGGACTGGAAATATGTGGCATTGAGTGGAGACAGTAGGAGTAGAGCTGGGAACCCAGGGCCCGGGTTTAAACACCTGGGGCCCTCAGGAGCAAAAGGGGAAGGGACCCAGTGACAGGGAGGGAACTGAGGAAACAGGGCAGTGTTGCACAGGGAGAGGGCCTCTACACAGAGCCCTGGCAAGAATTCTGAGGGCCTGCAGTGTGGACACATGTGGGTGAGTCCAGTGTGGGGGTAGCAGATGTGCTTAGAAATGGTGGAGGAGGGAGCAGGAACCAAGGTGGAGGTGACACGTCACAACCATTGCTGAATTCATGCGTCTGCTTATGGGGGGAGGGAGGGCACTGGAAAGGGTGGGAGTCTAATGTAGTGGAGAGAGTCCACCCAGAGAAGTTGGAAGAGAGGAGGCACCATCAAAACCTGTGGTGTCAGAGATCTAGTCTGAGAAGATAACATGGGCAGCAAAGGGGCGCAGAGGGGGAAGGCAAGGGGTGGGTGATGGGGGTTAGGAGGTCAGGAGCTCTTGTCTGGGAGGCTGAGAGCTGAAGGACAACAGAGGGAACAAGGCAGAACAGGATGGAGAGTGGGGGGGGGGCGCGGGCGGTCACAGAAATCTGCACACAGGTGGGGTGAATGGAATGTCACCAGGAGGGAAAGAGGGCCAGGGGGACCTGGACTATTTCAAGGGGGAATGTGAGGTCAAGGACAGCTGGCAGGGGTGTAGCATGGGTGCTGATGGAGAAGAAATGGAAGCAGTGGCGGCCAGGGAAGGAAGAAGAGGAGGGAGCGGCAGCTTGGGGTAAAGAACTGTGGGCAATGGCTTGACTAAGAGGGAAGAGAGGAGAAGAAGGAAGTTGAGACAGGAAAAGGGAGCCTAAAGACCATGGCCTGGTCTGGGTGAGGACCCAAGGCTCCCAGGAGCAGCTGGAGACAGGGGCCATGACGACTGGTGACGTGGGCAGCGCTGCACAGGGAGAGACGAGAGAGCCTGCACAGAAACACCGCAGGCCTCGGGGGCTCGAGGGTGGACTCAAAGTGGATGGGGTCCAGTGTGGGTAGCAAATAGAATTGGCAGAGGAGTGGCCGGGAATTAAAGTGGTATCAACAGTGCTTCTGTTATTTACGAGGGACCTCTAAAGGGTGGAGGCCTAGAATGTGGCAGAGAGACTCCACACAAGGAGCCAGGGGAAAAACAGGGACCTTCAAACCATAGGTCTCGTCAGAGAAGAAAACAGGGGAGGCACAGAGGCACAGCAAGAGAGAGCGGAGGGCAGGATGGTGGAGACTGGGGTTGGGGGCTCAGATCAGGAGGCTGGATGTGGGGAACAGAGGGGCAGGCAGAATGGGATGGAGAACCAGAAGAGCCTGAAAGCACAGATGAGAGGGAAGGAGGGCAGAGGGGAGATCTGGATCACGTCTTCAGGGCGTGGGAGAGCAAGGCAATGGTGCAGGGCAGGGGTGCATTCCAGGGTCCGAAGGAGGAGAGGTGGGAGCAGTGGAGGAGAAGGAGGGAGGAGGTGGGAAGGTAGGGGCCTGGTGTAAGTCCTGTGAGCAGTGGCTGGATGAAAAGGGAAGTGAGACAAGACGAGCCAGTGCCAGGCTAAGGAAAAGGGAGCCTAAAGGGAAACCGTGGCCCGAGCTACGGAAGGACTGAACCAGAGACAGTGGGTGGTTCTGGAGAGAAGGGGGCAGGGCAGGGGATGGAAGGAGTGTGAGCTGGGAGAGCAGTTCCTAGGACGGAGCACCCCCTATGGAGAAGGGATGACCCAGGGCAGTGATGACAGGCATCAGGGAGGATGGAGAGGAGATGATGGGCCTAGAGCAGAGGCTGACGCTCTGCCTAGGCCAGGGAGGGGAAGGGGAGGAGTGGAACACGTGAGGAAAAGTCAGAGGAAGGAACGTCCACACGGGTCTTGAGGTGGCAGGACAGGAGGGTCACCTCGCAGAGACAGACCAGGCGATGGGAGGCACCCGGGGAGGATGGAGAGCAGAGGGCAGGGGGAGGGACACAGGCTGGACAGCAGCAGGGGGAAGGAGAAGGGGGAGGTAGCAGAGAGGCATTGTGGCAGACGGGCCACCCAGAAGGACTTAAGAGTTACGGGGCTAGCCAGTGGGGGCTGAGGCTTGTGGAGGGAGGCGTGGAAAGAAAGGGGTGGCTAGTGGTGGGTGGGAGCAGTGGCTGCTGCTGCGCCTGGAATGTCATGGCTAGGGGAGAACTTTCAGCCAGGCTCTTCAGTACTATGGATCCGATCTGCTGGGGATGGGGTCGGGGGACAGGGTGGGAGGTGGGTATCAGGAGTGGGTAGGGAATGGGTTTGGGTTGGGGTTCAGGTCGGTTTGACAGAGCTGAACATGGGAGGGGGATGTCTGGGATCAAGATGCGGGGGTGGGGGGGTTATGAGACAACTTCAGATACTGGAACATCATGTGCTTTAACTGAGCTTCTGGAGTGATGACACGCCCAGTGTTGTGGTGATGACTACAGGTTGAGGACTGGGAGGACCAGTGAGTCCACACAGAGAGGACAAAGGGGAGTCACTGCAGGGAGGGAGGAAGGGAAAGGTCTGCTCAGTGGAAACACAGAGGGACAGGAAGACTGGGCGGGGCGGGGGGGGGTGGGTAAGGCTCCCCAGGGGGACATCGTCCCAGGCTGAAATGAAGAATGGTAATCTGGGGTAATGGACAAAGTGCCAAGAGGACAGGTCTGCACCAAAGATATTGTTCCAAAGCCCGAGAGTCATAAAGGGTGAGGGGTGGGGAGAGGAGTGTTGGCAGGGGGTGTGGTTTAACAAGAGAGTGCTCTAATGCAGACTGGGGTTTGGGGCACCTCAGGTGTCCGTGAGCTAACAGGGAAGGGAATGAGGTGGTTCCAGGAGGACAGTGCCCGGCCAGTGTCAGGGGAGCAGTGCTGGGATCTTTGAGGACCTGGGCCAGGGGCAGCTGATGGGAGAGCCGAGGTGGGCAAGGGAAGAGTGCAGCCCAGGGAGGCAGGCTGGCCTTCCACAGCAGTGATTCTTTCCCGGGGTGGGGGGGGGGGTGGTTTTCACCCGCGGGGGGGCTGGGGCATGGCCCCCAAGGGAGGCCTATCAGAACATCTGAGGGTGAGCAGTGCTCTGCTCCAAACAAAAACAAACCCAAAAACACCCAAAAAGAAAACACAAAAACAATCCTCAGAGATGCTGCTGATAGGCTGGCCTTGGGGGTCATGCATCCTCGGGTGAGAATCACTGGGGGGAAGGCAGGTGGAGAGCGGGGCAGCGAGGTGAAGGGTGGGTGGGGAAGAGGGAGGCATCAGAGTCCAGACTGTCAGACAAGGAGGAAGAGAACCCAGGACCAGGCAGACAGCGAGCAAATGGATGTAGCCGATAAGGCACCTGGAACAGTGCAGGCTGGGGGTGGGATTGGGGAGGTGGTTACAATCCGTTGGTTGGGAGTGGATTGTAAGCATGGTGTCCCTGAGCTTAAGCCTTCTGAGTAGGGCTAAGGGAGATGGAAGTGGTGACCGAAGGGAAGGAGCGTTGTGTGCATCTGCACATGGAGCACAGGAAGGGACGTCTGCATGATGGAAGGGGCAGGGTGGGGTGGGAGAGGTCAGACTCTGGGGAGAGGTGACTGCGAGGAGGGAGGAGGAGGGCGGACAGCAGGACCAGAGCTCTCTCTGGGTCTGGACAGAGTGTGGAGGTGTCAGGGGCAGGGGTGGCTGGCAGGTGTGGGGGCAAGAGGGTGAGAAGAAGGTGAGAGCGCTGTGGTGAAAGGAAGGGGTAGGAGAACCCGAGGCCGAAAATCCCTGAGCGCTGTGTCGGAGTGTGAGACGAGGGTCTGGATGGAAACATGAAGGGTTACAGGGGCTGTGGGGCCTGGGAGGGAGCTCAGCCTGGCTCTCTAGCATGTGTTGGAGGTGGAGCCTGTGTTCAGCAGAGAGACTGAGGCAGAGAGAACTGAACTGGGTGGAGCAGCGGATGGGCAACCCAGAAGGGAGCACACAGCAGAAGAGACACCTCAGTCCAGCTGGAAGGGTCACAGAGAGTAGCTGAAAGTGTTGCTGTGTGTGCCCTAGAGAAGCAAGCCAGGAGAGACCCAGAAACCAGGCCCAGGGTGTGGGAGGTCAGGTGAGCTGCCTCAGACAGCTGAGAGAGCGGCATGGTGGAGGAGAGGGGTCCGACAGGCCAGAGAGTGAGGAACCGCCGGAGATGGCGCCCGGCAGCCAGGGCAAGAGCGGCTTGATGAGAGGGCCAGCGAACACACTGTGCCCAGAGGGATGGCAGAGAACCAGGAGAGAGTGGGTGTGGAGAACCTGGCCCCCAAAGTGGGCCAAGGGCATGAGGAAGCCCCTGCAGGAGGAAGAGCACAGCGCAGGTCAGGCGAGTGAGGAACTGGGAGAGGTGGGATGAGGCCAGTGGAGGATGAGCTGCTAGAGGCAGTGGCCCAGTGGAGAAGGGTGAGCAGATGAGCCCCTGGGTCTGAGGGAGGCATCAGAGTCCAGACTGTCAGACATGGAGGAAAAGGACCCAGGACCAGGCAGACAGTGAGCAAATGGATGTAGCTGACGAGGCTCCTGAATGACGGGGGGTGGGTTGCAATTGCTCTTAATGGGTCAAGAGTGAATGGAATTGCCAGCTTGGTGGTCCCAGAGCTGAGGATGCTTGAGATACAAAGCCCAGAGATGCAAATGGAGACTGAAAGGATGACGGGTTGTACGTACGTGGGCAGAGAGCACCAGGGGGGACGTCCACACTGATGGAAAGGCCAGAGGGGGTGGCAGAGGTCAGTGCAGGAGAGTGTCTGGGGTAGAGGTAACTGCTAGGAGGGAGGAGGAGAAGGGCGGATAGCAGGGCCAGGGCTCTGTGCAGAGGGAGGTTGGGGTTAGAAGGTGTGGCAGCGTGGGAGGAGGCTAAAGATAACAGTAGTGTGGTGAAGGGATGAAGGTAGAGAGTCAGGAAGGGTTCCCCACGAATGTGTCAGAAGAGTATGAAACAATCTGAATGGAACATGAAAGCTTACACGGCGGGGGGCGGGGGGGCGGGGAGCTGGGAGGACAGGGTGCCTGGGTTCACAGGACAGGAGCTTTGCAGGGTGGGGCATGTGGACAGGACAGTGCGTCTCAGTGTGACTGAGGCAGAGACGACTGAACGGGGTTGAGCAGCGGATGGGCAACGGAGAAGGGAGCACACAGCAGAAGAGACACCCGAGTCCAGCTGGAAGGGTCACAGAGAGTAGCTGAAAGTGTTGCTGTGTGTGCCCTAGAGAAGCAAGCCAGGAGAGACCTAGAGACCGGGCCCAGGTCAGGTGAGCTGCCTCGGACAACTGAGAGTGGGTCGTGGTGGAGAGGGGGTCCGAGGGGAGGAGGGGCAGGTGCTGGACCCTTGCAGCTCAGGAATGAGAAGTTACGTGAGAAGATCAGGGAATCCACCACCTCAGGAGAGGGATTACAAAGAACCTGAACAAGTGGGCATGGAGAAGCAGATATTCTGCCTCCAAAAGTGGGGCAAGGGTATGACCGATCCCATGCAGGAAAAAGAGCAGTGTTGGTACGGCCAGCAGGGAACCTGGGAGAGGTGTGAGGAGATGATGGAAGGTCAGAGAGGAGCCCAGAGAGGCAGGTCTGTCTCCACAGTGGTGGCACACATGGCCCCAGAGGGCAGGTCCAGAAGTGAGTGGACGTCAAGGAGAGACCACTGGCCCTGTGGCATGCTGGCAGGACGTGAGAGAAACAGGAAGACTCTTGAAGATAAGAGAGAAAGAAAAGGCAGAGGCGGGGCCAAGTAATGTTCCGTCCACACTCAGTGTGGGGAAGGGGATAGTGGAGTCTGGCCGCAGCCGTGAGCCTTGGTCCCTGAAACCACGAGGGGCGTCAAGGGGAGAAAAGGGACAGAAGAGGGGAGAAAAGCTCATGGGGGTGCCAGGGGCTCGGAGACAGTCAAGGGGCCACCGTGGACAAGGGGAAGGCCATGTGAGCAGCTCCTAGTCTGGGGATGTTGGCAGATCTTGGGGGTAAGGGGACTGGAAATATGTGGCATTGAGTGGAGACAGTAGGAGCAGAGCTGGGAACCCAGGGCCCGGGTTTAAACACCTGGGGCCCTCAGGAGCAAAGAGGGGAAGGGACCCAGTGACAGGGAGGGAACTGAGGAAACAGGGCAGTGTTGCACAGGGAGAGGGCCTCTACACAGAGCCCTGGCAAGAATTCTGAGGGCCTGCAGTGTGGACACATGTGGGTGAGTCCAGTGTAGGGGTAGCAGATGTGCTTAGAAATGGTGGAGGAGGGAGCAGGAACCAAGGTGGAGGTGACACGTCACAACCATTGCTGAATTCATGCGTCTGCTTATGGGGGGAGGGAGGGCACTGGAAAGGGTGGGAGTCTAATGTAGTGGAGAGAGTCCACCCAGAGAAGTTGGAAGAGAGGAGGCACCATCAAAACCTGTGGAGTGTCAGAGATCTAGTCTGAGAAGATAACATGGGCAGCAAAGGGGCGCAGAGGGGGAAGGCAAGGGGTGGGTGATGGGGGTTAGGAGGTCAGGAGCTCTTGTCTGGGAGGCTGAGAGCTGAAGGACAACAGAGGGAACAAGGCAGAACAGGATGGAGAGTGGGGGGGGGCGCGGGCGGTCACAGAAATCTGCACACAGGTGGGGTGAATGGAATGTCACCAGGAGGGAAAGAGGGCCAGGGGGACCTGGACTATTTCAAGGGGGAATGTGAGGTCAAGGACAGCTGGCAGGGGTGTAGCATGGGTGCTGATGGAGAAGAAATGGAAGCAGTGGCGGCCAGGGAAGGAAGAAGAGGAGGGAGCGGCAGCTTGGGGTAAAGAACTGTGGGCAATGGCTTGACTAAGAGGGAAGAGAGGAGAAGAAGGAAGTTGAGACAGGAAAAGGGAGCCTAAAGACCATGGCCTGGTCTGGGTGAGGACCCAAGGCTCCCAGGAGCAGCTGGAGACAGGGGCCATGACGACTGGTGACGTGGGCAGCGCTGCACAGGGAGAGACGAGAGAGCCTGCACAGAAACACCGCAGGCCTCGGGGGCTCGAGGGTGGACTCAAAGTGGATGGGGTCCAGTGTGGGTAGCAAATAGAATTGGCAGAGGAGTGGCCGGGAATTAAAGTGGTATCAACAGTGCTTCTGTTATTTACGAGGGACCTCTAAAGGGTGGAGGCCTAGAATGTGGCAGAGAGACTCCACACAAGGAGCCAGGGGAAAAACAGGGACCTTCAAACCATAGGTCTCGTCAGAGAAGAAAACAGGGGAGGCACAGAGGCACAGCAAGAGAGAGCGGAGGGCAGGATGGTGGAGACTGGGGTTGGGGGCTCAGATCAGGAGGCTGGATGTGGGGAACAGAGGGGCAGGCAGAATGGGATGGAGAACCAGAAGAGCCTGAAAGCACAGATGAGAGGGAAGGAGGGCAGAGGGGAGATCTGGATCATGTCTTCAGGGCGTGGGAGAGCAAGGCAATGGTGCAGGGCAGGGGTGCATTCCAGGGTCCGAAGGAGGAGAGGTGGGAGCAGTGGAGTAGAAGGAGGGAGGAGGTGGGAAGGTAGGGGCCTGGTGTAAGTCCTGTGAGCAGTGGCTGGATGAAAAGGGAAGTGAGACAAGAAGAGCCAGTGCCAGGCTAAGGAAAAGGGAGCCTAAAGGGAAACCGTGGCCCGAGCTACGGAAGGACTGAACCAGAGACAGTGGGTGGTTCTGGAGAGAAGGGGGCAGGGCAGGGGATGGAAGGAGTGTGAGCTGGGAGAGCAGTTCCTAGGACGGAGCACCCCCTATGGAGAAGGGATGACCCAGGGCAGTGATGACAGGCATCAGGGAGGATGGAGAGGAGATGATGGGCCTAGAGCAGAGGCTGACGCTCTGCCTAGGCCAGGGAGGGGAAGGGGAGGAGTGGAACACGTGAGGAAAAGTCAGAGGAAGGAATGTCCACACGGGTCTTGAGGTGGCAGGACAGGAGGGTCACCTCGCAGAGACAGACCAGGCGATGGGAGGCACCCGGGGAGGATGGAGAGCAGAGGGCAGGGGGAGGGACACAGGCTGGACAGCAGCAGGGGGAAGGAGAAGGGGGAGGTAGCAGAGAGGCATTGTGGCAGACGGGCCACCCAGAAGGACTTAAGAGTTACGGGGCTAGCCAGTGGGGGCTGAGGCTTGTGGAGAGAGGCGTGGAAAGAAAGGGGTGGCTAGTGGTGGGTGGGAGCAGTGGCTGCTGCTGCGCCTGGAATGTCGTGGCTAGGGGAGAACTTTCAGCCAGGCTCTTATGTACTATGGATCCGATCTGCTGGGGATGGGGTCGGGGGACAGGGTGGGAGGTGGGTATCAGGAGTGGGTAGGGAATGGGTTTGGGTTGGGGTTCAGGTCGGTTTGACAGAGCTGAACATGGGAGGGGGATGTCTGGGATCAAGATGCGGGGGTGGGGGGGTTATGAGACAACTTCAGATACTGGAACATCATGTGCTTTAACTGAGCTTCTGGAGTGATGACACGCCCAGTGTTGTGGTGATGACTACAGGTTGAGGACTGGGAGGACCAGTGAGTCCACACAGAGAGGACAAAGGGGAGTCACTGCAGGGAGGGAGGAAGGGAAAGGTCTGCTCAGTGGAAACACAGAGGGACAGGAAGACTGGGCGGGGGGGTGGAGGGGGGTAAGGCTCCCCAGGGGGACATCGTCCCAGGGCTGAAATGAAGAATGGTAATCTGGGGTAATGGACAAAGTGCCAAGAGGACAGGTCTGCACCAAAGATATTGTTCCAAAGCCCGAGAGTCATAAAGGGTGAGGGGTGGGGAGAGGAGTGTTGGCAGGGGGTGTGGTTTAACAAGAGAGTGCTCTAATGCAGACTGGGGTTTGGGGCACCTCAGGTGTCCGTGAGCTAACAGGGAAGGGAATGAGGTGGTTCCAGGAGGACAGTGCCCGGCCAGTGTCAGGGGAGCAGTGCTGGGATCTTTGAGGACCTGGGCCAGGGGCAGCTGATGGGAGAGCCGAGGTGGGCAAGGGAAGAGTGCAGCCCAGGGAGGCAGGCTGGCCTTCCACAGCAGTGATTCTTTCCCGGGGTGGGGGGGGGGGGTGGTTTTCACCCGCGGGGGGGCTGGGGCATGGCCCCCAAGGGAGGCCTATCAGAACATCTGAGGGTGAGCAGTGCTCTGCTCCAAACAAAAACAAACCCAAAAACACCCAAAAAGAAAACACAAAAACAATCCTCAGAGATGCTGCTGATAGGCTGGCCTTGGGGGTCATGCATCCTCGGGTGAGAATCACTGGGGGGAAGGCAGGTGGAGAGCGGGGCAGCGAGGTGAAGGGTGGGTGGGGAAGAGGGAGGCATCAGAGTCCAGACTGTCAGACAAGGAGGAAGAGAACCCAGGACCAGGCAGACAGCGAGCAAATGGATGTAGCCGATAAGGCACCTGGAACAGTGCAGGCTGGGGGTGGGATTGGGGAGGTGGTTACAATCCGTTGGTTGGGAGTGGATTGTAAGCATGGTGTCCCTGAGCTTAAGCCTTCTGAGTAGGGCTAAGGGAGATGGAAGTGGTGACCGAAGGGAAGGAGCGTTGTGTGCATCTGCACATGGAGCACAGGAAGGGACGTCTGCATGATGGAAGGGGCAGGGTGGGGTGGGAGAGGTCAGACTCTGGGGAGAGGTGACTGCGAGGAGGGAGGAGGAGGGCGGACAGCAGGACCAGAGCTCTCTCTGGGTCTGGACAGAGTGTGGAGGTGTCAGGGGCAGGGGTGGCTGGCAGGTGTGGGGGCAAGAGGGTGAGAAGAAGGTGAGAGCGCTGTGGTGAAAGGAAGGGGTAGGAGAACCCGAGGCCGAAAATCCCTGAGCGCTGTGTCGGAGTGTGAGACGAGGGTCTGGATGGAAACATGAAGGGTTACAGGGGCTGTGGGGCCTGGGAGGGAGCTCAGCCTGGCTCTCTAGCATGTGTTGGAGGTGGAGCCTGTGTTCAGCAGAGAGACTGAGGCAGAGAGAACTGAACTGGGTGGAGCAGCGGATGGGCAACCCAGAAGGGAGCACACAGCAGAAGAGACACCTCAGTCCAGCTGGAAGGGTCACAGAGAGTAGCTGAAAGTGTTGCTGTGTGTGCCCTAGAGAAGCAAGCCAGGAGAGACCCAGAAACCAGGCCCAGGGTGTGGGAGGTCAGGTGAGCTGCCTCAGACAGCTGAGAGAGCGGCATGGTGGAGGAGAGGGGTCCGACAGGCCAGAGAGTGAGGAACCGCCGGAGATGGCACCCGACAGCCAGGGCAGGAGCGGCTTGATGAGAGGGCCAGCGAACACACTGTGCCCAGAGGGATGGCAGAGAACCAGGAGAGAGTGGGTGTGGAGAACCTGGCCCCCAAAGTGGGCCAAGGGCATGAGGAAGCCCCTGCAGGAGGAAGAGCACAGCGCAGGTCAGGCGAGTGAGGAACTGGGAGAGGTGGGATGAGGCCAGTGGAGGATGAGCTGCTAGAGGCAGTGGCCCAGTGGAGAAGGGTGAGCAGATGAGCCCCTGGGTCTGAGGGAGGCATCAGAGTCCAGACTGTCAGACATGGAGGAAAAGGACCCAGGACCAGGCAGACAGTGAGCAAATGGATGTAGCTGACGAGGCTCCTGAATGACGGGGGGTGGGTTGCAATTGCTCTTAATGGGTCAAGAGTGAATGGAATTGCCAGCTTGGTGGTCCCAGAGCTGAGGATGCTTGAGATACAAAGCCCAGAGATGCAAATGGAGACTGAAAGGATGACGGGTTGTACGTACGTGGGCAGAGAGCACCAGGGGGGACGTCCACACTGATGGAAAGGCCAGAGGGGGTGGCAGAGGTCAGTGCAGGAGAGTGTCTGGGGTAGAGGTAACTGCTAGGAGGGAGGAGGAGAAGGGCGGATAGCAGGGCCAGGGCTCTGTGCAGAGGGAGGTTGGGGTTAGAAGGTGTGGCAGCGTGGGAGGAGGCTAAAGATAACAGTAGTGTGGTGAAGGGATGAAGGTAGAGAGTCAGGAAGGGTTCCCCACGAATGTGTCAGAAGAGTATGAAACAATCTGAATGGAACATGAAAGCTTACACGGCGGGGGGCGGGGGGGCGGGGAGCTGGGAGGACAGGGTGCCTGGGTTCACAGGACAGGAGCTTTGCAGGGTGGGGCATGTGGACAGGACAGTGCGTCTCAGTGTGACTGAGGCAGAGACGACTGAACGGGGTTGAGCAGCGGATGGGCAACCGAGAAGGGAGCACACAGCAGAAGAGACACCCGAGTCCAGCTGGAAGGGTCACAGAGAGTAGCTGAAAGTGTTGCTGTGTGTGCCCTAGAGAAGCAAGCCAGGAGAGACCTAGAGACCGGGCCCAGGTCAGGTGAGCTGCCTCGGACAACTGAGAGTGGGTCGTGGTGGAGAGGGGGTCCGAGGGGAGGAGGGGCAGGTGCTGGACCCTTGCAGCTCAGGAATGAGAAGTTACGTGAGAAGATCAGGGAATCCACCACCTCAGGAGAGGGATTACAAAGAACCTGAACAAGTGGGCATGGAGAAGCAGATATTCTGCCTCCAAAAGTGGGGCAAGGGTATGACCGATCCCATGCAGGAAAAAGAGCAGTGTTGGTACGGCCAGCAGGGAACCTGGGAGAGGTGTGAGGAGATGATGGAAGGTCAGAGAGGAGCCCAGAGAGGCAGGTCTGTCTCCACAGTGGTGGCACACATGGCCCCAGAGGGCAGGTCCAGAAGTGAGTGGACGTCAAGGAGAGACCACTGGCCCTGTGGCATGCTGGCAGGACGTGAGAGAAACAGGAAGACTCTTGAAGATAAGAGAGAAAGAAAAGGCAGAGGCGGGGCCAAGTAATGTTCCGTCCACACTCAGTGTGGGGAAGGGGATAGTGGAGTCTGGCCGCAGCCGTGAGCCTTGGTCCCTGAAACCACGAGGGGCGTCAAGGGGAGAAAAGGGACAGAAGAGGGGAGAAAAGCTCATGGGGGTGCCAGGGGCTCGGAGACAGTCAAGGGGCCACCGTGGACAAGGGGAAGGCCATGTGAGCAGCTCCTAGTCTGGGGATGTTGGCAGATCTTGGGGGTAAGGGGACTGGAAATATGTGGCATTGAGTGGAGACAGTAGGAGCAGAGCTGGGAACCCAGGGCCCGGGTTTAAACACCTGGGGCCCTCAGGAGCAAAGAGGGGAAGGGACCCAGTGACAGGGAGGGAACTGAGGAAACAGGGCAGTGTTGCACAGGGAGAGGGCCTCTACACAGAGCCCTGGCAAGAATTCTGAGGGCCTGCAGTGTGGACACATGTGGGTGAGTCCAGTGTAGGGGTAGCAGATGTGCTTAGAAATGGTGGAGGAGGGAGCAGGAACCAAGGTGGAGGTGACACGTCACAACCATTGCTGAATTCATGCGTCTGCTTATGGGGGGAGGGAGGGCACTGGAAAGGGTGGGAGTCTAATGTAGTGGAGAGAGTCCACCCAGAGAAGTTGGAAGAGAGGAGGCACCATCAAAACCTGTGGAGTGTCAGAGATCTAGTCTGAGAAGATAACATGGGCAGCAAAGGGGCGCAGAGGGGGAAGGCAAGGGGTGGGTGATGGGGGTTAGGAGGTCAGGAGCTCTTGTCTGGGAGGCTGAGAGCTGAAGGACAACAGAGGGAACAAGGCAGAACAGGATGGAGAGTGGGGGGGGGCGCGGGCGGTCACAGAAATCTGCACACAGGTGGGGTGAATGGAATGTCACCAGGAGGGAAAGAGGGCCAGGGGGACCTGGACTATTTCAAGGGGGAATGTGAGGTCAAGGACAGCTGGCAGGGGTGTAGCATGGGTGCTGATGGAGAAGAAATGGAAGCAGTGGCGGCCAGGGAAGGAAGAAGAGGAGGGAGCGGCAGCTTGGGGTAAAGAACTGTGGGCAATGGCTTGACTAAGAGGGAAGAGAGGAGAAGAAGGAAGTTGAGACAGGAAAAGGGAGCCTAAAGACCATGGCCTGGTCTGGGTGAGGACCCAAGGCTCCCAGGAGCAGCTGGAGACAGGGGCCATGACGACTGGTGACGTGGGCAGCGCTGCACAGGGAGAGACGAGAGAGCCTGCACAGAAACACCGCAGGCCTCGGGGGCTCGAGGGTGGACTCAAAGTGGATGGGGTCCAGTGTGGGTAGCAAATAGAATTGGCAGAGGAGTGGCCGGGAATTAAAGTGGTATCAACAGTGCTTCTGTTATTTACGAGGGACCTCTAAAGGGTGGAGGCCTAGAATGTGGCAGAGAGACTCCACACAAGGAGCCAGGGGAAAAACAGGGACCTTCAAACCATAGGTCTCGTCAGAGAAGAAAACAGGGGAGGCACAGAGGCACAGCAAGAGAGAGCGGAGGGCAGGATGGTGGAGACTGGGGTTGGGGGCTCAGATCAGGAGGCTGGATGTGGGGAACAGAGGGGCAGGCAGAATGGGATGGAGAACCAGAAGAGCCTGAAAGCACAGATGAGAGGGAAGGAGGGCAGAGGGGAGATCTGGATCATGTCTTCAGGGCGTGGGAGAGCAAGGCAATGGTGCAGGGCAGGGGTGCATTCCAGGGTCCGAAGGAGGAGAGGTGGGAGCAGTGGAGTAGAAGGAGGGAGGAGGTGGGAAGGTAGGGGCCTGGTGTAAGTCCTGTGAGCAGTGGCTGGATGAAAAGGGAAGTGAGACAAGAAGAGCCAGTGCCAGGCTAAGGAAAAGGGAGCCTAAAGGGAAACCGTGGCCCGAGCTACGGAAGGACTGAACCAGAGACAGTGGGTGGTTCTGGAGAGAAGGGGGCAGGGCAGGGGATGGAAGGAGTGTGAGCTGGGAGAGCAGTTCCTAGGACGGAGCACCCCCTATGGAGAAGGGATGACCCAGGGCAGTGATGACAGGCATCAGGGAGGATGGAGAGGAGATGATGGGCCTAGAGCAGAGGCTGACGCTCTGCCTAGGCCAGGGAGGGGAAGGGGAGGAGTGGAACACGTGAGGAAAAGTCAGAGGAAGGAACGTCCACACGGGTCTTGAGGTGGCAGGACAGGAGGGTCACCTCGCAGAGACAGACCAGGCGATGGGAGGCACCCGGGGAGGATGGAGAGCAGAGGGCAGGGGGAGGGACACAGGCTGGACAGCAGCAGGGGGAAGGAGAAGGGGGAGGTAGCAGAGAGGCATTGTGGCAGACGGGCCATCCAGAAGGACTTAAGAGTTACGGGGCTAGCCAGTGGGGGCTGAGGCTTGTGGAGAGAGGCGAGGAAAGAAAGGGGTGGCTAGTGGTGGGTGGGAGCAGTGGCTGCTGCTGCGCCTGGAATGTCGTGGCTAGGGGAGAACTTTCAGCCAGGCTCTTATGTACTATGGATCCGATCTGCTGGGGATGGGGTCGGGGGACAGGGTGGGAGGTGGGTATCAGGAGTGGGTAGGGAATGGGTTTGGGTTGGGGTTCAGGTCGGTTTGACAGAGCTGAACATGGGAGGGGGATGTCTGGGATCAAGATGCGGGGGTGGGGGGGTTATGAGACAACTTCAGATACTGGAACATCATGTGCTTTAACTGAGCTTCTGGAGTGATGACACGCCCAGTGTTGTGGTGATGACTACAGGTTGAGGACTGGGAGGACCAGTGAGTCCACACAGAGAGGACAAAGGGGAGTCACTGCAGGGAGGGAGGAAGGGAAAGGTCTGCTCAGTGGAAACACAGAGGGACAGGAAGACTGGGCGGGGGGGTGGAGGGGGGTAAGGCTCCCCAGGGGGACATCGTCCCAGGGCTGAAATGAAGAATGGTAATCTGGGGTAATGGACAAAGTGCCAAGAGGACAGGTCTGCACCAAAGATATTGTTCCAAAGCCCGAGAGTCATAAAGGGTGAGGGGTGGGGAGAGGAGTGTTGGCAGGGGGTGTGGTTTAACAAGAGAGTGCTCTAATGCAGACTGGGGTTTGGGGCACCTCAGGTGTCCGTGAGCTAACAGGGAAGGGAATGAGGTGGTTCCAGGAGGACAGTGCCCGGCCAGTGTCAGGGGAGCAGTGCTGGGATCTTTGAGGACCTGGGCCAGGGGCAGCTGATGGGAGAGCCGAGGTGGGCAAGGGAAGAGTGCAGCCCAGGGAGGCAGGCTGGCCTTCCACAGCAGTGATTCTTTCCCGGGGTGGGGGGGGGGGTGGTTTTCACCCGCGGGGGGGCTGGGGCATGGCCCCCAAGGGAGGCCTATCAGAACATCTGAGGGTGAGCAGTGCTCTGCTCCAAACAAAAACAAACCCAAAAACACCCAAAAAGAAAACACAAAAACAATCCTCAGAGATGCTGCTGATAGGCTGGCCTTGGGGGTCATGCATCCTCGGGTGAGAATCACTGGGGGGAAGGCAGGTGGAGAGCGGGGCAGCGAGGTGAAGGGTGGGTGGGGAAGAGGGAGGCATCAGAGTCCAGACTGTCAGACAAGGAGGAAGAGAACCCAGGACCAGGCAGACAGCGAGCAAATGGATGTAGCCGATAAGGCACCTGGAACAGTGCAGGCTGGGGGTGGGATTGGGGAGGTGGTTACAATCCGTTGGTTGGGAGTGGATTGTAAGCATGGTGTCCCTGAGCTTAAGCCTTCTGAGTAGGGCTAAGGGAGATGGAAGTGGTGACCGAAGGGAAGGAGCGTTGTGTGCATCTGCACATGGAGCACAGGAAGGGACGTCTGCATGATGGAAGGGGCAGGTTGGGGTGGGAGAGGTCAGACTCTGGGGAGAGGTGACTGCGAGGAGGGAGGAGGAGGGCGGACAGCAGGACCAGAGCTCTCTCTGGGTCTGGACAGAGTGTGGAGGTGTCAGGGGCAGGGGTGGCTGGCAGGTGTGGGGGCAAGAGGGTGAGAAGAAGGTGAGAGCGCTGTGGTGAAAGGAAGGGGTAGGAGAACCCGAGGCCGAAAATCCCTGAGCGCTGTGTCGGAGTGTGAGACGAGGGTCTGGATGGAAACATGAAGGGTTACAGGGGCTGTGGGGCCTGGGAGGGAGCTCAGCCTGGCTCTCTAGCATGTGTTGGAGGTGGAGCCTGTGTTCAGCAGAGAGACTGAGGCAGAGAGAACTGAACTGGGTGGAGCAGCGGATGGGCAACCCAGAAGGGAGCACACAGCAGAAGAGACACCTCAGTCCAGCTGGAAGGGTCACAGAGAGTAGCTGAAAGTGTTGCTGTGTGTGCCCTAGAGAAGCAAGCCAGGAGAGACCCAGAAACCAGGCCCAGGGTGTGGGAGGTCAGGTGAGCTGCCTCAGACAGCTGAGAGAGCGGCATGGTGGAGGAGAGGGGTCCGACAGGCCAGAGAGTGAGGAACCGCCGGAGATGGCACCCGACAGCCAGGGCAGGAGCGGCTTGATGAGAGGGCCAGCGAACACACTGTGCCCAGAGGGATGGCAGAGAACCAGGAGAGAGTGGGTGTGGAGAACCTGGCCCCCAAAGTGGGCCAAGGGCATGAGGAAGCCCCTGCAGGAGGAAGAGCACAGCGCAGGTCAGGCGAGTGAGGAACTGGGAGAGGTGGGATGAGGCCAGTGGAGGATGAGCTGCTAGAGGCAGTGGCCCAGTGGAGAAGGGTGAGCAGATGAGCCCCTGGGTCTGAGGGAGGCATCAGAGTCCAGACTGTCAGACATGGAGGAAAAGGACCCAGGACCAGGCAGACAGTGAGCAAATGGATGTAGCTGACGAGGCTCCTGAATGACGGGGGGTGGGTTGCAATTGCTCTTAATGGGTCAAGAGTGAATGGAATTGCCAGCTTGGTGGTCCCAGAGCTGAGGATGCTTGAGATACAAAGCCCAGAGATGCAAATGGAGACTGAAAGGATGACGGGTTGTACGTACGTGGGCAGAGAGCACCAGGGGGGACGTCCACACTGATGGAAAGGCCAGAGGGGGTGGCAGAGGTCAGTGCAGGAGAGTGTCTGGGGTAGAGGTAACTGCTAGGAGGGAGGAGGAGAAGGGCGGATAGCAGGGCCAGGGCTCTGTGCAGAGGGAGGTTGGGGTTAGAAGGTGTGGCAGCGTGGGAGGAGGCTAAAGATAACAGTAGTGTGGTGAAGGGATGAAGGTAGAGAGTCAGGAAGGGTTCCCCACGAATGTGTCAGAAGAGTATGAAACAATCTGAATGGAACATGAAAGCTTACACGGCGGGGGGCGGGGGGGCGGGGAGCTGGGAGGACAGGGTGCCTGGGTTCACAGGACAGGAGCTTTGCAGGGTGGGGCATGTGGACAGGACAGTGCGTCTCAGTGTGACTGAGGCAGAGACGACTGAACGGGGTTGAGCAGCGGATGGGCAACCGAGAAGGGAGCACACAGCAGAAGAGACACCCGAGTCCAGCTGGAAGGGTCACAGAGAGTAGCTGAAAGTGTTGCTGTGTGTGCCCTAGAGAAGCAAGCCAGGAGAGACCTAGAGACCGGGCCCAGGTCAGGTGAGCTGCCTCGGACAACTGAGAGTGGGTCGTGGTGGAGAGGGGGTCCGAGGGGAGGAGGGGCAGGTGCTGGACCCTTGCAGCTCAGGAATGAGAAGTTACGTGAGAAGATCAGGGAATCCACCACCTCAGGAGAGGGATTACAAAGAACCTGAACAAGTGGGCATGGAGAAGCAGATATTCTGCCTCCAAAAGTGGGGCAAGGGTATGACCGATCCCATGCAGGAAAAAGAGCAGTGTTGGTACGGCCAGCAGGGAACCTGGGAGAGGTGTGAGGAGATGATGGAAGGTCAGAGAGGAGCCCAGAGAGGCAGGTCTGTCTCCACAGTGGTGGCACACATGGCCCCAGAGGGCAGGTCCAGAAGTGAGTGGACGTCAAGGAGAGACCACTGGCCCTGTGGCATGCTGGCAGGACGTGAGAGAAACAGGAAGACTCTTGAAGATAAGAGAGAAAGAAAAGGCAGAGGCGGGGCCAAGTAATGTTCCGTCCACACTCAGTGTGGGGAAGGGGATAGTGGAGTCTGGCCGCAGCCGTGAGCCTTGGTCCCTGAAACCACGAGGGGCGTCAAGGGGAGAAAAGGGACAGAAGAGGGGAGAAAAGCTCATGGGGGTGCCAGGGGCTCGGAGACAGTCAAGGGGCCACCGTGGACAAGGGGAAGGCCATGTGAGCAGCTCCTAGTCTGGGGATGTTGGCAGATCTTGGGGGTAAGGGGACTGGAAATATGTGGCATTGAGTGGAGACAGTAGGAGCAGAGCTGGGAACCCAGGGCCCGGGTTTAAACACCTGGGGCCCTCAGGAGCAAAGAGGGGAAGGGACCCAGTGACAGGGAGGGAACTGAGGAAACAGGGCAGTGTTGCACAGGGAGAGGGCCTCTACACAGAGCCCTGGCAAGAATTCTGAGGGCCTGCAGTGTGGACACATGTGGGTGAGTCCAGTGTAGGGGTAGCAGATGTGCTTAGAAATGGTGGAGGAGGGAGCAGGAACCAAGGTGGAGGTGACACGTCACAACCATTGCTGAATTCATGCGTCTGCTTATGGGGGGAGGGAGGGCACTGGAAAGGGTGGGAGTCTAATGTAGTGGAGAGAGTCCACCCAGAGAAGTTGGAAGAGAGGAGGCACCATCAAAACCTGTGGAGTGTCAGAGATCTAGTCTGAGAAGATAACATGGGCAGCAAAGGGGCGCAGAGGGGGAAGGCAAGGGGTGGGTGATGGGGGTTAGGAGGTCAGGAGCTCTTGTCTGGGAGGCTGAGAGCTGAAGGACAACAGAGGGAACAAGGCAGAACAGGATGGAGAGTGGGGGGGGGCGCGGGCGGTCACAGAAATCTGCACACAGGTGGGGTGAATGGAATGTCACCAGGAGGGAAAGAGGGCCAGGGGGACCTGGACTATTTCAAGGGGGAATGTGAGGTCAAGGACAGCTGGCAGGGGTGTAGCATGGGTGCTGATGGAGAAGAAATGGAAGCAGTGGCGGCCAGGGAAGGAAGAAGAGGAGGGAGCGGCAGCTTGGGGTAAAGAACTGTGGGCAATGGCTTGACTAAGAGGGAAGAGAGGAGAAGAAGGAAGTTGAGACAGGAAAAGGGAGCCTAAAGACCATGGCCTGGTCTGGGTGAGGACCCAAGGCTCCCAGGAGCAGCTGGAGACAGGGGCCATGACGACTGGTGACGTGGGCAGCGCTGCACAGGGAGAGACGAGAGAGCCTGCACAGAAACACCGCAGGCCTCGGGGGCTCGAGGGTGGACTCAAAGTGGATGGGGTCCAGTGTGGGTAGCAAATAGAATTGGCAGAGGAGTGGCCGGGAATTAAAGTGGTATCAACAGTGCTTCTGTTATTTACGAGGGACCTCTAAAGGGTGGAGGCCTAGAATGTGGCAGAGAGACTCCACACAAGGAGCCAGGGGAAAAACAGGGACCTTCAAACCATAGGTCTCGTCAGAGAAGAAAACAGGGGAGGCACAGAGGCACAGCAAGAGAGAGCGGAGGGCAGGATGGTGGAGACTGGGGTTGGGGGCTCAGATCAGGAGGCTGGATGTGGGGAACAGAGGGGCAGGCAGAATGGGATGGAGAACCAGAAGAGCCTGAAAGCACAGATGAGAGGGAAGGAGGGCAGAGGGGAGATCTGGATCATGTCTTCAGGGCGTGGGAGAGCAAGGCAATGGTGCAGGGCAGGGGTGCATTCCAGGGTCCGAAGGAGGAGAGGTGGGAGCAGTGGAGTAGAAGGAGGGAGGAGGTGGGAAGGTAGGGGCCTGGTGTAAGTCCTGTGAGCAGTGGCTGGATGAAAAGGGAAGTGAGACAAGAAGAGCCAGTGCCAGGCTAAGGAAAAGGGAGCCTAAAGGGAAACCGTGGCCCGAGCTACGGAAGGACTGAACCAGAGACAGTGGGTGGTTCTGGAGAGAAGGGGGCAGGGCAGGGGATGGAAGGAGTGTGAGCTGGGAGAGCAGTTCCTAGGACGGAGCACCCCCTATGGAGAAGGGATGACCCAGGGCAGTGATGACAGGCATCAGGGAGGATGGAGAGGAGATGATGGGCCTAGAGCAGAGGCTGACGCTCTGCCTAGGCCAGGGAGGGGAAGGGGAGGAGTGGAACACGTGAGGAAAAGTCAGAGGAAGGAACGTCCACACGGGTCTTGAGGTGGCAGGACAGGAGGGTCACCTCGCAGAGACAGACCAGGCGATGGGAGGCACCCGGGGAGGATGGAGAGCAGAGGGCAGGGGGAGGGACACAGGCTGGACAGCAGCAGGGGGAAGGAGAAGGGGGAGGTAGCAGAGAGGCATTGTGGCAGACGGGCCACCCAGAAGGACTTAAGAGTTACGGGGCTAGCCAGTGGGGGCTGAGGCTTGTGGAGAGAGGCGTGGAAAGAAAGGGGTGGCTAGTGGTGGGTGGGAGCAGTGGCTGCTGCTGCGCCTGGAATGTCGTGGCTAGGGGAGAACTTTCAGCCAGGCTCTTATGTACTATGGATCCGATCTGCTGGGGATGGGGTCGGGGGACAGGGTGGGAGGTGGGTATCAGGAGTGGGTAGGGAATGGGTTTGGGTTGGGGTTCAGGTCGGTTTGACAGAGCTGAACATGGGAGGGGGATGTCTGGGATCAAGATGCGGGGGTGGGGGGGTTATGAGACAACTTCAGATACTGGAACATCATGTGCTTTAACTGAGCTTCTGGAGTGATGACACGCCCAGTGTTGTGGTGATGACTACAGGTTGAGGACTGGGAGGACCAGTGAGTCCACACAGAGAGGACAAAGGGGAGTCACTGCAGGGAGGGAGGAAGGGAAAGGTCTGCTCAGTGGAAACACAGAGGGACAGGAAGACTGGGCGGGGGGGTGGAGGGGGGTAAGGCTCCCCAGGGGGACATCGTCCCAGGGCTGAAATGAAGAATGGTAATCTGGGGTAATGGACAAAGTGCCAAGAGGACAGGTCTGCACCAAAGATATTGTTCCAAAGCCCGAGAGTCATAAAGGGTGAGGGGTGGGGAGAGGAGTGTTGGCAGGGGGTGTGGTTTAACAAGAGAGTGCTCTAATGCAGACTGGGGTTTGGGGCACCTCAGGTGTCCGTGAGCTAACAGGGAAGGGAATGAGGTGGTTCCAGGAGGACAGTGCCCGGCCAGTGTCAGGGGAGCAGTGCTGGGATCTTTGAGGACCTGGGCCAGGGGCAGCTGATGGGAGAGCCGAGGTGGGCAAGGGAAGAGTGCAGCCCAGGGAGGCAGGCTGGCCTTCCACAGCAGTGATTCTTTCCCGGGGTGGGGGGGGGGATGGTTTTCACCCGCGGGGGGGCTGGGGCATGGCCCCCAAGGGAGGCCTATCAGAACATCTGAGGGTGAGCAGTGCTCTGCTCCAAACAAAAACAAACCCAAAAACACCCAAAAAGAAAACACAAAAACAATCCTCAGAGATGCTGCTGATAGGCTGGCCTTGGGGGTCATGCATCCTCGGGTGAGAATCACTGGGGGGAAGGCAGGTGGAGAGCGGGGCAGCGAGGTGAAGGGTGGGTGGGGAAGAGGGAGGCATCAGAGTCCAGACTGTCAGACAAGGAGGAAGAGAACCCAGGACCAGGCAGACAGCGAGCAAATGGATGTAGCCGATAAGGCACCTGGAACAGTGCAGGCTGGGGGTGGGATTGGGGAGGTGGTTACAATCCGTTGGTTGGGAGTGGATTGTAAGCATGGTGTCCCTGAGCTTAAGCCTTCTGAGTAGGGCTAAGGGAGATGGAAGTGGTGACCGAAGGGAAGGAGCGTTGTGTGCATCTGCACATGGAGCACAGGAAGGGACGTCTGCATGATGGAAGGGGCAGGGTGGGGTGGGAGAGGTCAGACTCTGGGGAGAGGTGACTGCGAGGAGGGAGGAGGAGGGCGGACAGCAGGACCAGAGCTCTCTCTGGGTCTGGACAGAGTGTGGAGGTGTCAGGGGCAGGGGTGGCTGGCAGGTGTGGGGGCAAGAGGGTGAGAAGAAGGTGAGAGCGCTGTGGTGAAAGGAAGGGGTAGGAGAACCCGAGGCCGAAAATCCCTGAGCGCTGTGTCGGAGTGTGAGACGAGGGTCTGGATGGAAACATGAAGGGTTACAGGGGCTGTGGGGCCTGGGAGGGAGCTCAGCCTGGCTCTCTAGCATGTGTTGGAGGTGGAGCCTGTGTTCAGCAGAGAGACTGAGGCAGAGAGAACTGAACTGGGTGGAGCAGCGGATGGGCAACCCAGAAGGGAGCACACAGCAGAAGAGACACCTCAGTCCAGCTGGAAGGGTCACAGAGAGTAGCTGAAAGTGTTGCTGTGTGTGCCCTAGAGAAGCAAGCCAGGAGAGACCCAGAAACCAGGCCCAGGGTGTGGGAGGTCAGGTGAGCTGCCTCAGACAGCTGAGAGAGCGGCATGGTGGAGGAGAGGGGTCCGACAGGCCAGAGAGTGAGGAACCGCCGGAGATGGCACCCGACAGCCAGGGCAGGAGCGGCTTGATGAGAGGGCCAGCGAACACACTGTGCCCAGAGGGATGGCAGAGAACCAGGAGAGAGTGGGTGTGGAGAACCTGGCCCCCAAAGTGGGCCAAGGGCATGAGGAAGCCCCTGCAGGAGGAAGAGCACAGCGCAGGTCAGGCGAGTGAGGAACTGGGAGAGGTGGGATGAGGCCAGTGGAGGATGAGCTGCTAGAGGCAGTGGCCCAGTGGAGAAGGGTGAGCAGATGAGCCCCTGGGTCTGAGGGAGGCATCAGAGTCCAGACTGTCAGACATGGAGGAAAAGGACCCAGGACCAGGCAGACAGTGAGCAAATGGATGTAGCTGACGAGGCTCCTGAATGACGGGGGGTGGGTTGCAATTGCTCTTAATGGGTCAAGAGTGAATGGAATTGCCAGCTTGGTGGTCCCAGAGCTGAGGATGCTTGAGATACAAAGCCCAGAGATGCAAATGGAGACTGAAAGGATGACGGGTTGTACGTACGTGGGCAGAGAGCACCAGGGGGGACGTCCACACTGATGGAAAGGCCAGAGGGGGTGGCAGAGGTCAGTGCAGGAGAGTGTCTGGGGTAGAGGTAACTGCTAGGAGGGAGGAGGAGAAGGGCGGATAGCAGGGCCAGGGCTCTGTGCAGAGGGAGGTTGGGGTTAGAAGGTGTGGCAGCGTGGGAGGAGGCTAAAGATAACAGTAGTGTGGTGAAGGGATGAAAGTAGAGAGTCAGGAAGGGTTCCCCACGAATGTGTCAGAAGAGTATGAAACAATCTGAATGGAACATGAAAGCTTACACGGCGGGGGGCGGGGGGGCGGGGAGCTGGGAGGACAGGGTGCCTGGGTTCACAGGACAGGAGCTTTGCAGGGTGGGGCATGTGGACAGGACAGTGCGTCTCAGTGTGACTGAGGCAGAGACGACTGAACGGGGTTGAGCAGCGGATGGGCAACCGAGAAGGGAGCACACAGCAGAAGAGACACCCGAGTCCAGCTGGAAGGGTCACAGAGAGTAGCTGAAAGTGTTGCTGTGTGTGCCCTAGAGAAGCAAGCCAGGAGAGACCTAGAGACCGGGCCCAGGTCAGGTGAGCTGCCTCGGACAACTGAGAGTGGGTCGTGGTGGAGAGGGGGTCCGAGGGGAGGAGGGGCAGGTGCTGGACCCTTGCAGCTCAGGAATGAGAAGTTACGTGAGAAGATCAGGGAATCCACCACCTCAGAAGAGGGATTACAAAGAACCTGAACAAGTGGGCATGGAGAAGCAGATATTCTGCCTCCAAAAGTGGGGCAAGGGTATGACCGATCCCATGCAGGAAAAAGAGCAGTGTTGGTACGGCCAGCAGGGAACCTGGGAGAGGTGTGAGGAGATGATGGAAGGTCAGAGAGGAGCCCAGAGAGGCAGGTCTGTCTCCACAGTGGTGGCACACATGGCCCCAGAGGGCAGGTCCAGAAGTGAGTGGACGTCAAGGAGAGACCACTGGCCCTGTGGCATGCTGGCAGGACGTGAGAGAAACAGGAAGACTCTTGAAGATAAGAGAGAAAGAAAAGGCAGAGGCGGGGCCAAGTAATGTTCCGTCCACACTCAGTGTGGGGAAGGGGATAGTGGAGTCTGGCCGCAGCCGTGAGCCTTGGTCCCTGAAACCACGAGGGGCGTCAAGGGGAGAAAAGGGACAGAAGAGGGGAGAAAAGCTCATGGGGGTGCCAGGGGCTCGGAGACAGTCAAGGGGCCACCGTGGACAAGGGGAAGGCCATGTGAGCAGCTCCTAGTCTGGGGATGTTGGCAGATCTTGGGGGTAAGGGGACTGGAAATATGTGGCATTGAGTGGAGACAGTAGGAGTAGAGCTGGGAACCCAGGGCCCGGGTTTAAACACCTGGGGCCCTCAGGAGCAAAGAGGGGAAGGGACCCAGTGACAGGGAGGGAACTGAGGAAACAGGGCAGTGTTGCACAGGGAGAGGGCCTCTACACAGAGCCCTGGCAAGAATTCTGAGGGCCTGCAGTGTGGACACATGTGGGTGAGTCCAGTGTGGGGGTAGCAGATGTGCTTAGAAATGGTGGAGGAGGGAGCAGGAACCAAGGTGGAGGTGACACGTCACAACCATTGCTGAATTCATGCGTCTGCTTATGGGGGGAGGGAGGGCACTGGAAAGGGTGGGAGTCTAATGTAGTGGAGAGAGTCCACCCAGAGAAGTTGGAAGAGAGGAGGCACCATCAAAACCTGTGGAGTGTCAGAGATCTAGTCTGAGAAGATAACATGGGCAGCAAAGGGGCGCAGAGGGGGAAGGCAAGGGGTGGGTGATGGGGGTTAGGAGGTCAGGAGCTCTTGTCTGGGAGGCTGAGAGCTGAAGGACAACAGAGGGAACAAGGCAGAACAGGATGGAGAGTGGGGGGGGCGCGGGCGGTCACAGAAATCTGCACACAGGTGGGGTGAATGGAATGTCACCAGGAGGGAAAGAGGGCCAGGGGGACCTGGACTATTTCAAGGGGGAATGTGAGGTCAAGGACAGCTGGCAGGGGTGTAGCATGGGTGCTGATGGAGAAGAAATGGAAGCAGTGGCGGCCAGGGAAGGAAGAAGAGGAGGGAGCGGCAGCTTGGGGTAAAGAACTGTGGGCAATGGCTTGACTAAGAGGGAAGAGAGGAGAAGAAGGAAGTTGAGACAGGAAAAGGGAGCCTAAAGACCATGGCCTGGTCTGGGTGAGGACCCAAGGCTCCCAGGAGCAGCTGGAGACAGGGGCCATGACGACTGGTGACGTGGGCAGCGCTGCACAGGGAGAGACGAGAGAGCCTGCACAGAAACACCGCAGGCCTCGGGGGCTCGAGGGTAGACTCAAAGAGGATGGGGTCCAGTGTGGGGAGCAAATAGAATTGGCAGAGGAGTGGCCGGGAATTAAAGTGGTATCAACAGTGCTTCTGTTATTTACGAGGGACCTCTAAAGGGTGGAGGCCTAGAATGTGGCAGAGAGACTCCACACAAGGAGCCAGGGGAAAAACAGGGACCTTCAAACCATAGGTCTCGTCAGAGAAGAAAACAGGGGAGGCACAGAGGCACAGCAAGAGAGAGCGGAGGGCAGGATGGTGGAGACTGGGGTTGGGGGCTCAGATCAGGAGGCTGGATGTGGGGAACAGAGGGGCAGGCAGAATGGGATGGAGAACCAGAAGAGCCTGAAAGCACAGATGAGAGGGAAGGAGGGCAGAGGGGAGATCTGGATCATGTCTTCAGGGCGTGGGAGAGCAAGGCAATGGTGCAGGGCAGGGGTGCATTCCAGGGTCCGAAGGAGGAGAGGTGGGAGCAGTGGAGTAGAAGGAGGGAGGAGGTGGGAAGGTAGGGGCCTGGTGTAAGTCCTGTGAGCAGTGGCTGGATGAAAAGGGAAGTGAGACAAGAAGAGCCAGTGCCAGGCTAAGGAAAAGGGAGCCTAAAGGGAAACCGTGGCCCGAGCTACGGAAGGACTGAACCAGAGACAGTGGGTGGTTCTGGAGAGAAGGGGGCAGGGCAGGGGATGGAAGGAGTGTGAGCTGGGAGAGCAGGTCCCAGGACGGAGCACCCCCTATGGAGAAGGGATGACCCAGGGCAGTGATGACAGGCATCAGGGAGGATGGAGAGGAGATGATGGGCCTAGAGCAGAGGCTGACGCTCTGCCTAGGCCAGGGAGGGGAAGGGGAAGAGTGGAACACGTGAGGAAAAGTCAGAGGAAGGAACGTCCACACGGGTCTTGAGGTGGCAGGACAGGAGGGTCACCTCGCAGAGACAGACCAGGCGATGGGAGGCACCCGGGGAGGATGGAGAGCAGAGGGCAGGGGGAGGGACACAGGCTGGACAGCAGCAGGGGGAAGGAGAAGGGGGAGGTAGCAGAGAGGCATTGTGGCAGACGGGCCACCCAGAAGGACTTAAGAGTTACGGGGCTAGCCAGTGGGGGCTGAGGCTTGTGGAGGGAGGCGTGGAAAGAAAGGGGTGGCTAGTGGTGGGTGGGAGCAGTGGCTGCTGCTGCGCCTGGAATGTCATGGCTAGGGGAGAACTTTCAGCCAGGCTCTTCAGTACTATGGATCCGATCTGCTGCGGATGGGGTCGGGGGACAGGGTGGGAGGTGGGTATCAGGAGTGGGTAGGGAATGGGTTTGGGTTGGGGTTCAGGTCGGTTTGACAGAGCTGAACATGGGAGGGGGATGTCTGGGATCAAGATGCGGGGGTGGGGGGGTTATGAGACAACTTCAGATACTGGAACATCAGGTGCTTTAACTGAGCTTCTGGAGTGATGACACGCCCAGTGTTGTGGTGATGACTACAGGTTGAGGACTGGGAGGACCAGTGAGTCCACACAGAGAGGACAAAGGGGAGTCACTGCAGGGAGGGAGGAAGGGAAAGGTCTGCTCAGTGGAAACACAGAGGGACAGGAAGACTGGGCGGGGCGGGGGGGGGGGGTGGGTAAGGCTCCCCAGGGGGACATCGTCCCAGGCTGAAATGAAGAATGGTAATCTGGGGTAATGGACAAAGTGCCAAGAGGACAGGTCTGCACCAAAGATATTGTTCCAAAGCCCGAGAGTCATAAAGGGTGAGGGGTGGGGAGAGGAGTGTTGGCAGGGGGTGTGGTTTAACAAGAGAGTGCTCTAATGCAGACTGGGGTTTGGGGCACCTCAGGTGTCCGTGAGCTAACAGGGAAGGGAATGAGGTGGTTCCAGGAGGACAGTGCCCGGGCAGTGTCAGGGGAGCAGTGCTGGGATCTTTGAGGACCTGGGCCAGGGGCAGCTGATGGGAGAGCCGAGGTGGGCAAGGGAAGAGTGCAGCCCAGGGAGGCAGGCTGGCCTTCCACAGCAGTGATTCTTTCCCGGGGTGGGGGGGGGGTGTGGTTTTCACCCGCGGGGGGGCTGGGGCATGGCCCCCAAGGGAGGCCTATCAGAACATCTGAGGGTGAGCAGTGCTCTGCTCCAAACAAAAACAAACCCAAAAACACCCAAAAAGAAAACACAAAAACAATCCTCAGAGATGCTGCTGATAGGCTGGCCTTGGGGGTCATGCATCCTCGGGTGAGAATCACTGGGGGGAAGGCAGGTGGAGAGCGGGGCAGCGAGGTAAAGGGTGGGGGGGGCAGAGGGAAGCATCAGAGTCCAGACTGTCAGACAAGGAGGAAGAGAACCCAGGACCAGGCAGACAGCGAGCAAATGGATGTAGCCGACAAGGCACCTGGAACAGTGCAGGCTGGGGGTGGGATTGGGGAGGTGGTTACAATCCGTTGGTTGGGAGTGGATTGTAAGCATGGTGTCCCTGAGCTTAAGCCTTCTGAGTAGGGCTAAGGGAGATGGAAGTGGTGACCGAAGGGAAGGAGCGTTGTGTGCATCTGCACATGGAGCACAGGAAGGGACGTCCGCATGATGGAAGGGGCAGGGTGGGGTGGGAGAGGTCAGACTCTGGGGAGAGGTGACTGCGAGGAGGGAGGAGGAGGGCGGACAGCAGGACCAGAGCTCTCTCTGGGTCGGGACAGAGTGTGGAGGTGTCAGGGGCAGGGGTGGCTGGCAGGTGTGGGGGCAAGAGGGTGAGAAGAAGGTGAGAGCGCTGTGGTGAAAGGAAGGGGTAGGAGAACCCGAGGCCGAAAATCCCTGAGCGCTGTGTCGGAGTGTGAGACGAGGGTCTGGATGGAAACATGAAGGGTTACAGGGGCTGTGGGGCCTGGGAGGGAGCTCAGCCTGGCTCTCTAGCATGTGTTGGAGGTGGAGCCTGTGTTCAGCAGAGAGACTGAGGCAGAGAGAACTGAACTGGGTGGAGCAGTGGATGGGCAACCCAGAAGGGAGCACACAGCAGAAGAGACACCTCAGTCCAGCTGGAAGGGTCACAGAGAGTAGCTGAAAGTGTTGCTGTGTGTGCCCTAGAGAAGCAAGCCAGGAGAGACCCAGAAACCAGGCCCAGGGTGTGGGAGGTCAGGTGAGCTGCCTCAGACAGCTGAGAGAGCGGCATGGTGGAGGAGAGGGGTCCGACAGGCCAGAGAGTGAGGAACCGCCGGAGATGGCACCCGACAGCCAGGGCAGGAGCGGCTTGATGAGAGGGCCAGCGAACACACTGTGCCCAGAGGGATGGCAGAGAACCAGGAGAGAGTGGGTGTGGAGAACCTGGCCCCCAAAGTGGGCCAAGGGCATGAGGAAGCCCCTGCAGGAGGAAGAGCACAGCGCAGGTCAGGCGAGTGAGGAACTGGGAGAGGTGGGATGAGGCCAGTGGAGGATGAGCTGCTAGAGGCAGTGGCCCAGTGGAGAAGGGTGAGCAGATGAGCCCCTGGGTCTGAGGGAGGCATCAGAGTCCAGACTGTCAGACATGGAGGAAAAGGACCCAGGACCAGGCAGACAGTGAGCAAATGGATGTAGCTGACGAGGCACCTGAATGACGGGGGGTGGGTTGCAATTGCTCTTAATGGGTCAAGAGTGAATGGAATTGCCAGCTTGGTGGGCCCAGAGCTGAGGATGCTTGAGATACAAAGCCCAGAGATGCAAATGGAGACTGAAAGGATGACGGGTTGTATGTACGTGGGCAGAGAGCACCAGAGGGGACGTCCACACTGATGGAAAGGCCAGAGGGGGTGGCAGAGGTCAGTGCAGGAGAGTGTCTGGGGGAGAGGTGACTGCTAGGAGGGAGGAGGAGGAGGGCGGATAGCAGGGCCAGTTCTCTGTGCAGAGGGAGGTTGGGGTTAGAAGGTGTGGCAGCCTGGGAGGAGGCTAAAGATAACAGTAGTGTGGTGAAGGGATGAAGGTAGAGAGTCAGGAAGGGTTCCCCACGAATGTGTCAGAAGAGTATGAAACAATCTGAATGGAACATGAAAGCTTACACGGCGGGGGGCGGGGGGGGACAGGGAAGCTGGGAGGACAGGGTGCCTGGGTTCACAGGACAGGAGCTTTGCAGGGTGGGGCATGTGGACAGGACAGTGCGTCTCAGTGTGACTGAGGCAGAGACGACTGAACGGGGTTGAGCAGCGGATGGGCAACCGAGAAGGGAGCACACAGCAGAAGAGACACCCGAGTCCAGCTGGAAGGGTCACAGAGAGTAGCTGAAAGTGTTGCTGTGTGTGCCCTAGAGAAGCAAGCCAGGAGAGACCTAGAGACCGGGCCCAGGTCAGGTGAGCTGCCTGGGACAACTGAGAGTGGGTCGTGGTGGAGAGGGGGTCCGAGGGGAGGAGGGGCAGGTGCTGGACCCTTGCAGCTCAGGAATGAGAAGTTACGTGAGAAGATCAGGGAATCCACCACCTCAGGAGAGGGATTACAAAGAACCTGAACAAGTGGGCATGGAGAAGCAGATATTCTGCCTCCAAAAGTGGGGCAAGGGTATGACCGATCCCATGCAGGAAAAAGAGCAGTGTTGGTACGGCCAGCAGGGAACCTGGGAGAGGTGTGAGGAGATGATGGAAGGTCAGAGAGGAGCCCAGAGAGGCAGGTCTGTCTCCACAGTGGTGGCACACATGGCCCCAGAGGGCAGGTCCAGAAGTGAGTGGACGTCAAGGAGAGACACTGGCCCTGTGGCATGCTGGCAGGACGTGAGAGAAACAGGAAGACTCTTGAAGATAAGAGAGAAAGAAAAGGCAGAGGCGGGGCCAAGTAATGTTCCGTCCACACTCAGTGTGGGGAAGGGGATAGTGGAGTCTGGCCGCAGCCGTGAGCCTTGGTCCCTGAAACCACGAGGGGCGTCAAGGGGAGAAAAGGGACAGAAGAGGGGAGAAAAGCTCATGGGGGTGCCAGGGGCTCGGAGACAGTCAAGGGGCCACCGTGGACAAGGGGAAGGCCATGTGAGCAGCTCCTAGTCTGGGGATGTTGGCAGATCTTGGGGGTAAGGGGACTGGAAATATGTGGCATTGAGTGGAGACAGTAGGAGCAGAGCTGGGAACCCAGGGCCCGGGTTTAAACACCTGGGGCCCTCAGGAGCAAAGAGGGGAAGGGACCCAGTGACAGGGAGGGAACTGAGGAAACAGGGCAGTGTTGCACAGGGAGAGGGCCTCTACACAGAGCCCTGGCAAGAATTCTGAGGGCCTGCAGTGTGGACACATGTGGGTGAGTCCAGTGTGGGGGTAGCAGATGTGCTTAGAAATGGTGGAGGAGGGAGCAGGAACCAAGGTGGAGGTGACACGTCACAACCATTGCTGAATTCATGCGTCTGCTTATGGGGGGAGGGAGGGCACTGGAAAGGGTGGGAGTCTAATGTAGTGGAGAGAGTCCACCCAGAGAAGTTGGAAGAGAGGAGGCACCATCAAAACCTGTGGTGTCAGAGATCTAGTCTGAGAAGATAACATGGGCAGCAAAGGGGCGCAGAGGGGGAAGGCAAGGGGTGGGTGATGGGGGTTAGGAGGTCAGGAGCTCTTGTCTGGGAGGCTGAGAGCTGAAGGACAACAGAGGGAACAAGGCAGAACAGGATGGAGAGTGGGGGGGGGCGCGGGCGGTCACAGAAATCTGCACACAGGTGGGGTGAATGGAATGTCACCGGAGGGAAAGAGGGCCAGGGGGACCTGGACTATTTCAAGGGGGAATGTGAGGTCAAGGACAGCTGGCAGGGGTGTAGCATGGGTGCTGATGGAGAAGAAATGGAAGCAGTGGCGGCCAGGGAAGGAAGAAGAGGAGGGAGCGGCAGCTTGGGGTAAAGAACTGTGGGCAATGGCTTGACTAAGAGGGAAGAGAGGAGAAGAAGGAAGTTGAGACAGGAAAAGGGAGCCTAAAGACCATGGCCTGGTCTGGGTGAGGACCCAAGGCTCCCAGGAGCAGCTGGAGACAGGGGCCATGACGACTGGTGACGTGGGCAGCGCTGCACAGGGAGAGACGAGAGAGCCTGCACAGAAACACCGCAGGCCTCGGGGGCTCGAGGGTGGACTCAAAGTGGATGGGGTCCAGTGTGGGTAGCAAATAGAATTGGCAGAGGAGTGGCCGGGAATTAAAGTGGTATCAACAGTGCTTCTGTTATTTACGAGGGACCTCTAAAGGGTGGAGGCCTAGAATGTGGCAGAGAGACTCCACACAAGGAGCCAGGGGAAAAACAGGGACCTTCAAACCATAGGTCTCGTCAGAGAAGAAAACAGGGGAGGCACAGAGGCACAGCAAGAGAGAGCGGAGGGCAGGATGGTGGAGACTGGGGTTGGGGGCTCAGATCAGGAGGCTGGATGTGGGGAACAGAGGGGCAGGCAGAATGGGATGGAGAACCAGAAGAGCCTGAAAGCACAGATGAGAGGGAAGGAGGGCAGAGGGGAGATCTGGATCATGTCTTCAGGGCGTGGGAGAGCAAGGCAATGGTGCAGGGCAGGGGTGCATTCCAGGGTCCGAAGGAGGAGAGGTGGGAGCAGTGGAGGAGAAGGAGGGAGGAGGTGGGAAGGTAGGGGCCTGGTGTAAGTCCTGTGAGCAGTGGCTGGATGAAAAGGGAAGTGAGACAAGACGAGCCAGTGCCAGGCTAAGGAAAAGGGAGCCTAAAGGGAAACCGTGGCCCGAGCTACGGAAGGACTGAACCAGAGACAGTGGGTGGTTCTGGAGAGAAGGGGGCAGGGCAGGGGATGGAAGGAGTGTGAGCTGGGAGAGCAGGTCCCAGGACGGAGCACCCCCTATGGAGAAGGGATGACCCAGGGCAGTGATGACAGGCATCAGGGAGGATGGAGAGGAGATGATGGGCCTAGAGCAGAGGCTGACGCTCTGCCTAGGCCAGGGAGGGGAAGGGGAGGAGTGGAACACGTGAGGAAAAGTCAGAGGAAGGAACGTCCACACGGGTCTTGAGGTGGCAGGACAGGAGGGTCACCTCGCAGAGACAGACCAGGCGATGGGAGGCACCCGGGGAGGATGGAGAGCAGAGGGCAGGGGGAGGGACACAGGCTGGACAGCAGCAGGGGGAAGGAGAAGGGGGAGGTAGCAGAGAGGCATTGTGGCAGACGGGCCACCCAGAAGGACTTAAGAGTTACGGGGCTAGCCAGTGGGGGCTGAGGCTTGTGGAGGGAGGCGTGGAAAGAAAGGGGTGGCTAGTGGTGGGTGGGAGCAGTGGCTGCTGCTGCGCCTGGAATGTCGTGGCTAGGGGAGAACTTTCAGCCAGGCTCTTCAGTACTATGGATCCGATCTGCTGCGGATGGGGTCGGGGGACAGGGTGGGAGGTGGGTATCAGGAGTGGGTAGGGAATGGGTTTGGGTTGGGGTTCAGGTCGGTTTGACAGAGCTGAACATGGGAGGGGGATGTCTGGGATCAAGATGCGGGGGTGGGGGGGGTTATGAGACAACTTCAGATACTGGAACATCATGTGCTTTAACTGAGCTTCTGGAGTGATGACACGCCAAGTGTTGTGGTGATGACTACAGGTTGAGGACTGGGAGGACCAGTGAGTCCACACAGAGAGGACAAAGGGGAGTCACTGCAGGGAGGGAGGAAGGGAAAGGTCTGCTCAGTGGAAACACAGAGAGACAGGAAGACTGGGCGGGGCGGGGGGGGGGTGGGTAAGGCTCCCCAGGGGGACATCGTCCCAGGCTGAAATGAAGAATGGTAATCTGGGGTAATGGACAAAGTGCCAAGAGGACAGGTCTGCACCAAAGATATTGTTCCAAAGCCCGAGAGTCATAAAGGGTGAGGGGTGGGGAGAGGAGTGTTGGCAGGGGGTGTGGTTTAACAAGAGAGTGCTCTAATGCAGACTGGGGTTTGGGGCACCTCAGGTGTCCGTGAGCTAACAGGGAAGGGAATGAGGTGGTTCCAGGAGGACAGTGCCCGGCCAGTGTCAGGGGAGCAGTGCTGGGATCTTTGAGGACCTGGGCCAGGGGCAGCTGATGGGAGAGCCGAGGTGGGCAAGGGAAGAGTGCAGCCCAGGGAGGCAGGCTGGCCTTCCAAAGCAGTGATTCTTTCCCGGGGTGGGGGGGGGGTGGTTTTCACCCGCGGGGGGGCTGGGGCATGGCCCCCAAGGGAGGCCTATCAGAACATCTGAGGGTGAGCAGTGCTCTGCTCCAAACAAAAACAAACCCAAAAACACCCAAAAAGAAAACACAAAAACAATCCTCAGAGATGCTGCTGATAGGCTGGCCTTGGGGGTCATGCATCCTCGGGTGAGAATCACTGGGGGGAAGGCAGGTGGAGAGCGGGGCAGCGAGGTGAAGGGTGGGTGGGGAAGAGGGAGGCATCAGAGTCCAGACTGTCAGACAAGGAGGAAGAGAACCCAGGACCAGGCAGACAGCGAGCAAATGGATGTAGCCGATAAGGCACCTGGAACAGTGCAGGCTGGGGGTGGGATTGGGGAGGTGGTTACAATCCGTTGGTTGGGAGTGGATTGTAAGCATGGTGTCCCTGAGCTTAAGCCTTCTGAGTAGGGCTAAGGGAGATGGAAGTGGTGACCGAAGGGAAGGAGCGTTGTGTGCATCTGCACATGGAGCACAGGAAGGGACGTCTGCATGATGGAAGGGGCAGGGTGGGGTGGGAGAGGTCAGACTCTGGGGAGAGGTGACTGCGAGGAGGGAGGAGGAGGGCGGACAGCAGGACCAGAGCTCTCTCTGGGTCTGGACAGAGTGTGGAGGTGTCAGGGGCAGGGGTGGCTGGCAGGTGTGGGGGCAAGAGGGTGAGAAGAAGGTGAGAGCGCTGTGGTGAAAGGAAGGGGTAGGAGAACCCGAGGCCGAAAATCCCTGAGCGCTGTGTCGGAGTGTGAGACGAGGGTCTGGATGGAAACATGAAGGGTTACAGGGGCTGTGGGGCCTGGGAGGGAGCTCAGCCTGGCTCTCTAGCATGTGTTGGAGGTGGAGCCTGTGTTCAGCAGAGAGACTGAGGCAGAGAGAACTGAACTGGGTGGAGCAGCGGATGGGCAACCCAGAAGGGAGCACACAGCAGAAGAGACACCTCAGTCCAGCTGGAAGGGTCACAGAGAGTAGCTGAAAGTGTTGCTGTGTGTGCCCTAGAGAAGCAAGCCAGGAGAGACCCAGAAACCAGGCCCAGGGTGTGGGAGGTCAGGTGAGCTGCCTCAGACAGCTGAGAGAGCGGCATGGTGGAGGAGAGGGGTCCGACAGGCCAGAGAGTGAGGAACCGCCGGAGATGGCGCCCGGCAGCCAGGGCAAGAGCGGCTTGATGAGAGGGCCAGCGAACACACTGTGCCCAGAGGGATGGCAGAGAACCAGGAGAGAGTGGGTGTGGAGAACCTGGCCCCCAAAGTGGGCCAAGGGCATGAGGAAGCCCCTGCAGGAGGAAGAGCACAGCGCAGGTCAGGCGAGTGAGGAACTGGGAGAGGTGGGATGAGGCCAGTGGAGGATGAGCTGCTAGAGGCAGTGGCCCAGTGGAGAAGGGTGAGCAGATGAGCCCCTGGGTCTGAGGGAGGCATCAGAGTCCAGACTGTCAGACATGGAGGAAAAGGACCCAGGACCAGGCAGACAGTGAGCAAATGGATGTAGCTGACGAGGCTCCTGAATGACGGGGGGTGGGTTGCAATTGCTCTTAATGGGTCAAGAGTGAATGGAATTGCCAGCTTGGTGGTCCCAGAGCTGAGGATGCTTGAGATACAAAGCCCAGAGATGCAAATGGAGACTGAAAGGATGACGGGTTGTACGTACGTGGGCAGAGAGCACCAGGGGGGACGTCCACACTGATGGAAAGGCCAGAGGGGGTGGCAGAGGTCAGTGCAGGAGAGTGTCTGGGGTAGAGGTAACTGCTAGGAGGGAGGAGGAGAAGGGCGGATAGCAGGGCCAGGGCTCTGTGCAGAGGGAGGTTGGGGTTAGAAGGTGTGGCAGCGTGGGAGGAGGCTAAAGATAACAGTAGTGTGGTGAAGGGATGAAGGTAGAGAGTCAGGAAGGGTTCCCCACGAATGTGTCAGAAGAGTATGAAACAATCTGAATGGAACATGAAAGCTTACACGGCGGGGGGCGGGGGGGCGGGGAGCTGGGAGGACAGGGTGCCTGGGTTCACAGGACAGGAGCTTTGCAGGGTGGGGCATGTGGACAGGACAGTGCGTCTCAGTGTGACTGAGGCAGAGACGACTGAACGGGGTTGAGCAGCGGATGGGCAACCGAGAAGGGAGCACACAGCAGAAGAGACACCCGAGTCCAGCTGGAAGGGTCACAGAGAGTAGCTGAAAGTGTTGCTGTGTGTGCCCTAGAGAAGCAAGCCAGGAGAGACCTAGAGACCGGGCCCAGGTCAGGTGAGCTGCCTCGGACAACTGAGAGTGGGTCGTGGTGGAGAGGGGGTCCGAGGGGAGGAGGGGCAGGTGCTGGACCCTTGCAGCTCAGGAATGAGAAGTTACGTGAGAAGATCAGGGAATCCACCACCTCAGGAGAGGGATTACAAAGAACCTGAACAAGTGGGCATGGAGAAGCAGATATTCTGCCTCCAAAAGTGGGGCAAGGGTATGACCGATCCCATGCAGGAAAAAGAGCAGTGTTGGTACGGCCAGCAGGGAACCTGGGAGAGGTGTGAGGAGATGATGGAAGGTCAGAGAGGAGCCCAGAGAGGCAGGTCTGTCTCCACAGTGGTGGCACACATGGCCCCAGAGGGCAGGTCCAGAAGTGAGTGGACGTCAAGGAGAGACCACTGGCCCTGTGGCATGCTGGCAGGACGTGAGAGAAACAGGAAGACTCTTGAAGATAAGAGAGAAAGAAAAGGCAGAGGCGGGGCCAAGTAATGTTCCGTCCACACTCAGTGTGGGGAAGGGGATAGTGGAGTCTGGCCGCAGCCGTGAGCCTTGGTCCCTGAAACCACGAGGGGCGTCAAGGGGAGAAAAGGGACAGAAGAGGGGAGAAAAGCTCATGGGGGTGCCAGGGGCTCGGAGACAGTCAAGGGGCCACCGTGGACAAGGGGAAGGCCATGTGAGCAGCTCCTAGTCTGGGGATGTTGGCAGATCTTGGGGGTAAGGGGACTGGAAATATGTGGCATTGAGTGGAGACAGTAGGAGCAGAGCTGGGAACCCAGGGCCCGGGTTTAAACACCTGGGGCCCTCAGGAGCAAAGAGGGGAAGGGACCCAGTGACAGGGAGGGAACTGAGGAAACAGGGCAGTGTTGCACAGGGAGAGGGCCTCTACACAGAGCCCTGGCAAGAATTCTGAGGGCCTGCAGTGTGGACACATGTGGGTGAGTCCAGTGTGGGGGTAGCAGATGTGCTTAGAAATGGTGGAGGAGGGAGCAGGAACCAAGGTGGAGGTGACACGTCACAACCATTGCTGAATTCATGCGTCTGCTTATGGGGGGAGGGAGGGCACTGGAAAGGGTGGGAGTCTAATGTAGTGGAGAGAGTCCACCCAGAGAAGTTGGAAGAGAGGAGGCACCATCAAAACCTGTGGAGTGTCAGATCTAGTCTGAGAAGATAACATGGGCAGCAAAGGGGCGCAGAGGGGGAAGGCAAGGGGTGGGTGATGGGGGTTAGGAGGTCAGGAGCTCTTGTCTGGGAGGCTGAGAGCTGAAGGACAACAGAGGGAACAAGGCAGAACAGGATGGAGAGTGGGGGGGGGGCGCGGGCGGTCACAGAAATCTGCACACAGGTGGGGTGAATGGAATGTCACCAGGAGGGAAAGAGGGCCAGGGGGACCTGGACTATTTCAAGGGGGAATGTGAGGTCAAGGACAGCTGGCAGGGGTGTAGCATGGGTGCTGATGGAGAAGAAATGGAAGCAGTGGCGGCCAGGGAAGGAAGAAGAGGAGGGAGCGGCAGCTTGGGGTAAAGAACTGTGGGCAATGGCTTGACTAAGAGGGAAGAGAGGAGAAGAAGGAAGTTGAGACAGGAAAAGGGAGCCTAAAGACCATGGCCTGGTCTGGGTGAGGACCCAAGGCTCCCAGGAGCAGCTGGAGACAGGGGCCATGACGACTGGTGACGTGGGCAGCGCTGCACAGGGAGAGACGAGAGAGCCTGCACAGAAACACCGCAGGCCTCGGGGGCTCGAGGGTGGACTCAAAGTGGATGGGGTCCAGTGTGGGTAGCAAATAGAATTGGCAGAGGAGTGGCCGGGAATTAAAGTGGTATCAACAGTGCTTCTGTTATTTACGAGGGACCTCTAAAGGGTGGAGGCCTAGAATGTGGCAGAGAGACTCCACACAAGGAGCCAGGGGAAAAACAGGGACCTTCAAACCATAGGTCTCGTCAGAGAAGAAAACAGGGGAGGCACAGAGGCACAGCAAGAGAGAGCGGAGGGCAGGATGGTGGAGACTGGGGTTGGGGGCTCAGATCAGGAGGCTGGATGTGGGGAACAGAGGGGCAGGCAGAATGGGATGGAGAACCAGAAGAGCCTGAAAGCACAGATGAGAGGGAAGGAGGGCAGAGGGGAGATCTGGATCATGTCTTCAGGGCGTGGGAGAGCAAGGCAATGGTGCAGGGCAGGGGTGCATTCCAGGGTCCGAAGGAGGAGAGGTGGGAGCAGTGGAGGAGAAGGAGGGAGGAGGTGGGAAGGTAGGGGCCTGGTGTAAGTCCTGTGAGCAGTGGCTGGATGAAAAGGGAAGTGAGACAAGAAGAGCCAGTGCCAGGCTAAGGAAAAGGGAGCCTAAAGGGAAACCGTGGCCCGAGCTACGGAAGGACTGAACCAGAGACAGTGGGTGGTTCTGGAGAGAAGGGGGCAGGGCAGGGGATGGAAGGAGTGTGAGCTGGGAGAGCAGGCCCCAGGACGGAGCACCCCCTATGGAGAAGGGATGACCCAGGGCAGTGATGACAGGCATCAGGGAGGATGGAGAGGAGATGATGGGCCTAGAGCAGAGGCTGACGCTCTGCCTAGGCCAGGGAGGGGAAGGGGAGGAGTGGAACACGTGAGGAAAAGTCAGAGGAAGGAACGTCCACACGGGTCTTGAGGTGGCAGGACAGGAGGGTCACCTCGCAGAGACAGACCAGGCGATGGGAGGCACCCGGGGAGGATGGAGAGCAGAGGGCAGGGGGAGGGACACAGGCTGGACAGCAGCAGGGGGAAGGAGAAGGGGGAGGTAGCAGAGAGGCATTGTGGCAGACGGGCCACCCAGAAGGACTTAAGAGTTACGGGGCTAGCCAGTGGGGGCTGAGGCTTGTGGAGGGAGGCGTGGAAAGAAAGGGGTGGCTAGTGGTGGGTGGGAGCAGTGGCTGCTGCTGCGCCTGGAATGTCGTGGCTAGGGGAGAACTTTCAGCCAGGCTCTTCAGTACTATGGATCCGATCTGCTGCGGATGGGGTCGGGGGACAGGGTGGGAGGTGGGTATCAGGAGTGGGTAGGGAATGGGTTTGGGTTGGGGTTCAGGTCGGTTTGACAGAGCTGAACATGGGAGGGGGATGTCTGGGATCAAGATGCGGGGGTGGGGGGGGGTTATGAGACAACTTCAGATACTGGAACATCATGTGCTTTAACTGAGCTTCTGGAGTGATGACACGCCCAGTGTTGTGGTGATGACAACAGGTTGAGGACTGGGAGGACCAGTGAGTCCACACAGAGAGGACAAAGGGGAGTCACTGCAGGGAGGGAGGAAGGGAAAGGTCTGCTCAGTGGAAACACAGAGGGACAGGAAGACTGGGCGGGGGGGTGGAGGGGGGTAAGGCTCCCCAGGGGGACATCGTCCCAGGGCTGAAATGAAGAATGGTAATCTGGGGTAATGGACAAAGTGCCAAGAGGACAGGTCTGCACCAAAGATATTGCTCCAAAGCCCGAGAGTCATAAAGGGTGAGGGGTGGGGAGAGGAGTGTTGGCAAGGGGTGTGGTTTAACAAGAGAGTGCTCTAATGCAGACTGGGGTTTGGGGCACCTCAGGTGTCCGTGAGCTAACAGGGAAGGGAATGAGGTGGTTCCAGGAGGACAGTGCCCGGCCAGTGTCAGGGGAGCAGTGCTGGGATCTTTGAGGACCTGGGCCAGGGGCAGCTGATGGGAGAGCCGAGGTGGGCAAGGGAAGAGTGCAGCCCAGGGAGGCAGGCTGGCCTTCCACAGCAGTGATTCTTTCCCGGGGTGGGGGGGGGGTGTGGTTTTCACCCGCGGGGGGGCTGGGGCATGGCCCCCAAGGGAGGCCTATCAGAACATCTGAGGGTGAGCAGTGCTCTGCTCCAAACAAAAACAAACCCAAAAACACCCAAAAAGAAAACACAAAAACAATCCTCAGAGATGCTGCTGATAGGCTGGCCTTGGGGGTCATGCATCCTCGGGTGAGAATCACTGGGGGGAAGGCAGGTGGAGAGCGGGGCAGCGAGGTGAAGGGTGGGTGGGGAAGAGGGAGGCATCAGAGTCCAGACTGTCAGACAAGGAGGAAGAGAACCCAGGACCAGGCAGACAGCGAGCAAATGGATGTAGCCGATAAGGCACCTGGAACAGTGCAGGCTGGGGGTGGGATTGGGGAGGTGGTTACAATCCGTTGGTTGGGAGTGGATTGTAAGCATGGTGTCCCTGAGCTTAAGCCTTCTGAGTAGGGCTAAGGGAGATGGAAGTGGTGACCGAAGGGAAGGAGCGTTGTGTGCATCTGCACATGGAGCACAGGAAGGGACGTCTGCATGATGGAAGGGGCAGGGTGGGGTGGGAGAGGTCAGACTCTGGGGAGAGGTGACTGCGAGGAGGGAGGAGGAGGGCGGACAGCAGGACCAGAGCTCTCTCTGGGTCTGGACAGAGTGTGGAGGTGTCAGGGGCAGGGGTGGCTGGCAGGTGTGGGGGCAAGAGGGTGAGAAGAAGGTGAGAGCGCTGTGGTGAAAGGAAGGGGTAGGAGAACCCGAGGCCGAAAATCCCTGAGCGCTGTGTCGGAGTGTGAGACGAGGGTCTGGATGGAAACATGAAGGGTTACAGGGGCTGTGGGGCCTGGGAGGGAGCTCAGCCTGGCTCTCTAGCATGTGTTGGAGGTGGAGCCTGTGTTCAGCAGAGAGACTGAGGCAGAGAGAACTGAACTGGGTGGAGCAGCGGATGGGCAACCCAGAAGGGAGCACACAGCAGAAGAGACACCTCAGTCCAGCTGGAAGGGTCACAGAGAGTAGCTGAAAGTGTTGCTGTGTGTGCCCTAGAGAAGCAAGCCAGGAGAGACCCAGAAACCAGGCCCAGGGTGTGGGAGGTCAGGTGAGCTGCCTCAGACAGCTGAGAGAGCGGCATGGTGGAGGAGAGGGGTCCGACAGGCCAGAGAGTGAGGAACCGCCGGAGATGGCACCCGACAGCCAGGGCAGGAGCGACTTGATGAGAGGGCCAGCGAACACACTGTGCCCAGAGGGATGGCAGAGAACCAGGAGAGAGTGGGTGTGGAGAACCTGGCCCCCAAAGTGGGCCAAGGGCATGAGGAAGCCCCTGCAGGAGGAAGAGCACAGCGCAGGTCAGGCGAGTGAGGAACTGGGAGAGGTGGGATGAGGCCAGTGGAGGATGAGCTGCTAGAGGCAGTGGCCCAGTGGAGAAGGGTGAGCAGATGAGCCCCTGGGTCTGAGGGAGGCATCAGAGTCCAGACTGTCAGACATGGAGGAAAAGGACCCAGGACCAGGCAGACAGTGAGCAAATGGATGTAGCTGACGAGGCTCCTGAATGACGGGGGGTGGGTTGCAATTGCTCTTAATGGGTCAAGAGTGAATGGAATTGCCAGCTTGGTGGTCCCAGAGCTGAGGATGCTTGAGATACAAAGCCCAGAGATGCAAATGGAGACTGAAAGGATGACGGGTTGTACGTACGTGGGCAGAGAGCACCAGGGGGGACGTCCACATTGATGGAAAGGCCAGAGGGGGTGGCAGAGGTCAGTGCAGGAGAGTGTCTGGGGTAGAGGTAACTGCTAGGAGGGAGGAGGAGAAGGGCGGATAGCAGGGCCAGGGCTCTGTGCAGAGGGAGGTTGGGGTTAGAAGGTGTGGCAGCGTGGGAGGAGGCTAAAGATAACAGTAGTGTGGTGAAGGGATGAAAGTAGAGAGTCAGGAAGGGTTCCCCACGAATGTGTCAGAAGAGTATGAAACAATCTGAATGGAACATGAAAGCTTACACGGCGGGGGGCGGGGGGGCGGGGAGCTGGGAGGACAGGGTGCCTGGGTTCACAGGACAGGAGCTTTGCAGGGTGGGGCATGTGGACAGGACAGTGCGTCTCAGTGTGACTGAGGCAGAGACGACTGAACGGGGTTGAGCAGCGGATGGGCAACCGAGAAGGGAGCACACAGCAGAAGAGACACCCGAGTCCAGCTGGAAGGGTCACAGAGAGTAGCTGAAAGTGTTGCTGTGTGTGCCCTAGAGAAGCAAGCCAGGAGAGACCTAGAGACCGGGCCCAGGTCAGGTGAGCTGCCTCGGACAACTGAGAGTGGGTCGTGGTGGAGAGGGGGTCCGAGGGGAGGAGGGGCAGGTGCTGGACCCTTGCAGCTCAGGAATGAGAAGTTACGTGAGAAGATCAGGGAATCCACCACCTCAGGAGAGGGATTACAAAGAACCTGAACAAGTGGGCATGGAGAAGCAGATATTCTGCCTCCAAAAGTGGGGCAAGGGTATGACCGATCCCATGCAGGAAAAAGAGCAGTGTTGGTACGGCCAGCAGGGAACCTGGGAGAGGTGTGAGGAGATGATGGAAGGTCAGAGAGGAGCCCAGAGAGGCAGGTCTGTCTCCACAGTGGTGGCACACATGGCCCCAGAGGGCAGGTCCAGAAGTGAGTGGACGTCAAGGAGAGACCACTGGCCCTGTGGCATGCTGGCAGGACGTGAGAGAAACAGGAAGACTCTTGAAGATAAGAGAGAAAGAAAAGGCAGAGGCGGGGCCAAGTAATGTTCCGTCCACACTCAGTGTGGGGAAGGGGATAGTGGAGTCTGGCCGCAGCCGTGAGCCTTGGTCCCTGAAACCACGAGGGGCGTCAAGGGGAGAAAAGGGACAGAAGAGGGGAGAAAAGCTCATGGGGGTGCCAGGGGCTCGGAGACAGTCAAGGGGCCACCGTGGACAAGGGGAAGGCCATGTGAGCAGCTCCTAGTCTGGGGATGTTGGCAGATCTTGGGGGTAAGGGGACTGGAAATATGTGGCATTGAGTGGAGACAGTAGGAGCAGAGCTGGGAACCCAGGGCCCGGGTTTAAACACCTGGGGCCCTCAGGAGCAAAGAGGGGAAGGGACCCAGTGACAGGGAGGGAACTGAGGAAACAGGGCAGTGTTGCACAGGGAGAGGGCCTCTACACAGAGCCCTGGCAAGAATTCTGAGGGCCTGCAGTGTGGACACATGTGGGTGAGTCCAGTGTGGGGGTAGCAGATGTGCTTAGAAATGGTGGAGGAGGGAGCAGGAACCAAGGTGGAGGTGACACGTCACAACCATTGCTGAATTCATGCGTCTGCTTATGGGGGGAGGGAGGGCACTGGAAAGGGTGGGAGTCTAATGTAGTGGAGAGAGTCCACCCAGAGAAGTTGGAAGAGAGGAGGCACCATCAAAACCTGTGGAGTGTCAGAGATCTAGTCTGAGAAGATAACATGGGCAGCAAAGGGGCGCAGAGGGGGAAGGCAAGGGGTGGGTGATGGGGGTTAGGAGGTCAGGAGCTCTTGTCTGGGAGGCTGAGAGCTGAAGGACAACAGAGGGAACAAGGCAGAACAGGATGGAGAGTGGGGGGGGGGCGCGGGCGGTCACAGAAATCTGCACACAGGTGGGGTGAATGGAATGTCACCAGGAGGGAAAGAGGGCCAGGGGGACCTGGACTATTTCAAGGGGGAATGTGAGGTCAAGGACAGCTGGCAGGGGTGTAGCATGGGTGCTGATGGAGAAGAAATGGAAGCAGTGGCGGCCAGGGAAGGAAGAAGAGGAGGGAGCGGCAGCTTGGGGTAAAGAACTGTGGGCAATGGCTTGACTAAGAGGGAAGAGAGGAGAAGAAGGAAGTTGAGACAGGAAAAGGGAGCCTAAAGACCATGGCCTGGTCTGGGTGAGGACCCAAGGCTCCCAGGAGCAGCTGGAGACAGGGGCCATGACGACTGGTGACGTGGGCAGCGCTGCACAGGGAGAGACGAGAGAGCCTGCACAGAAACACCGCAGGCCTCGGGGGCTCGAGGGTGGACTCAAAGTGGATGGGGTCCAGTGTGGGTAGCAAATAGAATTGGCAGAGGAGTGGCCGGGAATTAAAGTGGTATCAACAGTGCTTCTGTTATTTACGAGGGACCTCTAAAGGGTGGAGGCCTAGAATGTGGCAGAGAGACTCCACACAAGGAGCCAGGGGAAAAACAGGGACCTTCAAACCATAGGTCTCGTCAGAGAAGAAAACAGGGGAGGCACAGAGGCACAGCAAGAGAGAGCGGAGGGCAGGATGGTGGAGACTGGGGTTGGGGGCTCAGATCAGGAGGCTGGATGTGGGGAACAGAGGGGCAGGCAGAATGGGATGGAGAACCAGAAGAGCCTGAAAGCACAGATGAGAGGGAAGGAGGGCAGAGGGGAGATCTGGATCATGTCTTCAGGGCGTGGGAGAGCAAGGCAATGGTGCAGGGCAGGGGTGCATTCCAGGGTCCGAAGGAGGAGAGGTGGGAGCAGTGGAGGAGAAGGAGGGAGGAGGTGGGAAGGTAGGGGCCTGGTGTAAGTCCTGTGAGCAGTGGCTGGATGAAAAGGGAAGTGAGACAAGAAGAGCCAGTGCCAGGCTAAGGAAAAGGGAGCCTAAAGGGAAACCGTGGCCCGAGCTACGGAAGGACTGAACCAGAGACAGTGGGTGGTTCTGGAGAGAAGGGGGCAGGGCAGGGGATGGAAGGAGTGTGAGCTGGGAGAGCAGGTCCCAGGACGGAGCACCCCCTATGGAGAAGGGATGACCCAGGGCAGTGATGACAGGCATCAGGGAGGATGGAGAGGAGATGATGGGCCTAGAGCAGAGGCTGACGCTCTGCCTAGGCCAGGGAGGGGAAGGGGAGGAGTGGAACACGTGAGGAAAAGTCAGAGGAAGGAACGTCCACACGGGTCTTGAGGTGGCAGGACAGGAGGGTCACCTCGCAGAGACAGACCAGGCGATGGGAGGCACCCGGGGAGGATGGAGAGCAGAGGGCAGGGGGAGGGACACAGGCTGGACAGCAGCAGGGGGAAGGAGAAGGGGGAGGTAGCAGAGAGGCATTGTGGCAGACGGGCCACCCAGAAGGACTTAAGAGTTACGGGGCTAGCCAGTGGGGGCTGAGGCTTGTGGAGGGAGGCGTGGAAAGAAAGGGGTGGCTAGTGGTGGGTGGGAGCAGTGGCTGCTGCTGCGCCTGGAATGTCGTGGCTAGGGGAGAACTTTCAGCCAGGCTCTTCAGTACTATGGATCCGATCTGCTGCGGATGGGGTCGGGGGACAGGGTGGGAGGTGGGTATCAGGAGTGGGTAGGGAATGGGTTTGGGTTGGGGTTCAGGTCGGTTTGACAGAGCTGAACATGGGAGGGGGATGTCTGGGATCAAGATGCGGGGGTGGGGGGGTTATGAGACAACTTCAGATACTGGAACATCATGTGCTTTAACTGAGCTTCTGGAGTGATGACACGCCCAGTGTTGTGGTGATGACTACAGGTTGAGGACTGGGAGGACCAGTGAGTCCACACAGAGAGGACAAAGGGGAGTCACTGCAGGGAGGGAGGAAGGGAAAGGTCTGCTCAGTGGAAACACAGAGGGACAGGAAGACTGGGCGGGGGGGTGGAGGGGGGTAAGGCTCCCCAGGGGGACATCGTCCCAGGGCTGAAATGAAGAATGGTAATCTGGGGTAATGGACAAAGTGCCAAGAGGACAGGTCTGCACCAAAGATATTGTTCCAAAGCCCGAGAGTCATAAAGGGTGAGGGGTGGGGAGAGGAGTGTTGGCAGGGGGTGTGGTTTAACAAGAGAGTGCTCTAATGCAGACTGGGGTTTGGGGCACCTCAGGTGTCCGTGAGCTAACAGGGAAGGGAATGAGGTGGTTCCAGGAGGACAGTGCCCGGCCAGTGTCAGGGGAGCAGTGCTGGGATCTTTGAGGACCTGGGCCAGGGGCAGCTGATGGGAGAGCCGAGGTGGGCAAGGGAAGAGTGCAGCCCAGGGAGGCAGGCTGGCCTTCCACAGCAGTGATTCTTTCCCGGGGTGGGGGGGGGGGGTGGTTTTCACCCGCGGGGGGGCTGGGGCATGGCCCCCAAGGGAGGCCTATCAGAACATCTGAGGGTGAGCAGTGCTCTGCTCCAAACAAAAACAAACCCAAAAACACCCAAAAAGAAAACACAAAAACAATCCTCAGAGATGCTGGTGATAGGCTGGCCTTGGGGGTCATGCATCCTCGGGTGAGAATCACTGGGGGGAAGGCAGGTGGAGAGCGGGGCAGCGAGGTGAAGGGTGGGTGGGGAAGAGGGAGGCATCAGAGTCCAGACTGTCAGACAAGGAGGAAGAGAACCCAGGACCAGGCAGACAGCGAGCAAATGGATGTAGCCGATAAGGCACCTGGAACAGTGCAGGCTGGGGGTGGGATTGGGGAGGTGGTTACAATCCGTTGGTTGGGAGTGGATTGTAAGCATGGTGTCCCTGAGCTTAAGCCTTCTGAGTAGGGCTAAGGGAGATGGAAGTGGTGACCGAAGGGAAGGAGCGTTGTGTGCATCTGCACATGGAGCACAGGAAGGGACGTCTGCATGATGGAAGGGGCAGGGTGGGGTGGGAGAGGTCAGACTCTGGGGAGAGGTGACTGCGAGGAGGGAGGAGGAGGGCGGACAGCAGGACCAGAGCTCTCTCTGGGTCTGGACAGAGTGTGGAGGTGTCAGGGGCAGGGGTGGCTGGCAGGTGTGGGGGCAAGAGGGTGAGAAGAAGGTGAGAGCGCTGTGGTGAAAGGAAGGGGTAGGAGAACCCGAGGCCGAAAATCCCTGAGCGCTGTGTCGGAGTGTGAGACGAGGGTCTGGATGGAAACATGAAGGGTTACAGGGGCTGTGGGGCCTGGGAGGGAGCTCAGCCTGGCTCTCTAGCATGTGTTGGAGGTGGAGCCTGTGTTCAGCAGAGAGACTGAGGCAGAGAGAACTGAACTGGGTGGAGCAGCGGATGGGCAACCCAGAAGGGAGCACACAGCAGAAGAGACACCTCAGTCCAGCTGGAAGGGTCACAGAGAGTAGCTGAAAGTGTTGCTGTGTGTGCCCTAGAGAAGCAAGCCAGGAGAGACCCAGAAACCAGGCCCAGGGTGTGGGAGGTCAGGTGAGCTGCCTCAGACAGCTGAGAGAGCGGCATGGTGGAGGAGAGGGGTCCGACAGGCCAGAGAGTGAGGAACCGCCGGAGATGGCACCCGACAGCCAGGGCAGGAGCGACTTGATGAGAGGGCCAGCGAACACACTGTGCCCAGAGGGATGGCAGAGAACCAGGAGAGAGTGGGTGTGGAGAACCTGGCCCCCAAAGTGGGCCAAGGGCATGAGGAAGCCCCTGCAGGAGGAAGAGCACAGCGCAGGTCAGGCGAGTGAGGAACTGGGAGAGGTGGGATGAGGCCAGTGGAGGATGAGCTGCTAGAGGCAGTGGCCCAGTGGAGAAGGGTGAGCAGATGAGCCCCTGGGTCTGAGGGAGGCATCAGAGTCCAGACTGTCAGACATGGAGGAAAAGGACCCAGGACCAGGCAGACAGTGAGCAAATGGATGTAGCTGACAAGGCTCCTGAATGACGGGGGGTGGGTTGCAATTGCTCTTAATGGGTCAAGAGTGAATGGAATTGCCAGCTTGGTGGTCCCAGAGCTGAGGATGCTTGAGATACAAAGCCCAGAGATGCAAATGGAGACTGAAAGGATGACGGGTTGTATGTACGTGGGCAGAGAGCACCAGGGGGGACGTCCACATTGATGGAAAGGCCAGAGGGGGTGGCAGAGGTCAGTGCAGGAGAGTGTCTGGGGTAGAGGTAACTGCTAGGAGGGAGGAGGAGAAGGGCGGATAGCAGGGCCAGGGCTCTGTGCAGAGGGAGGTTGGGGTTAGAAGGTGTGGCAGCGTGGGAGGAGGCTAAAGATAACAGTAGTGTGGTGAAGGGATGAAAGTAGAGAGTCAGGAAGGGTTCCCCACGAATGTGTCAGAAGAGTATGAAACAATCTGAATGGAACATGAAAGCTTACACGGCGGGGGGCGGGGGGGCGGGGAGCTGGGAGGACAGGGTGCCTGGGTTCACAGGACAGGAGCTTTGCAGGGTGGGGCATGTGGACAGGACAGTGCGTCTCAGTGTGACTGAGGCAGAGACGACTGAACGGGGTTGAGCAGCGGATGGGCAACCGAGAAGGGAGCACACAGCAGAAGAGACACCCGAGTCCAGCTGGAAGGGTCACAGAGAGTAGCTGAAAGTGTTGCTGTGTGTGCCCTAGAGAAGCAAGCCAGGAGAGACCTAGAGACCGGGCCCAGGTCAGGTGAGCTGCCTCGGACAACTGAGAGTGGGTCGTGGTGGAGAGGGGGTCCGAGGGGAGGAGGGGCAGGTGCTGGACCCTTGCAGCTCAGGAATGAGAAGTTACGTGAGAAGATCAGGGAATCCACCACCTCAGGAGAGGGATTACAAAGAACCTGAACAAGTGGGCATGGAGAAGCAGATATTCTGCCTCCAAAAGTGGGGCAAGGGTATGACCGATCCCATGCAGGAAAAAGAGCAGTGTTGGTACGGCCAGCAGGGAACCTGGGAGAGGTGTGAGGAGATGATGGAAGGTCAGAGAGGAGCCCAGAGAGGCAGGTCTGTCTCCACAGTGGTGGCACACATGGCCCCAGAGGGCAGGTCCAGAAGTGAGTGGACGTCAAGGAGAGACCACTGGCCCTGTGGCATGCTGGCAGGACGTGAGAGAAACAGGAAGACTCTTGAAGATAAGAGAGAAAGAAAAGGCAGAGGCGGGGCCAAGTAATGTTCCGTCCACACTCAGTGTGGGGAAGGGGATAGTGGAGTCTGGCCGCAGCCGTGAGCCTTGGTCCCTGAAACCACGAGGGGCGTCAAGGGGAGAAAAGGGACAGAAGAGGGGAGAAAAGCTCATGGGGGTGCCAGGGGCTCGGAGACAGTCAAGGGGCCACCGTGGACAAGGGGAAGGCCATGTGAGCAGCTCCTAGTCTGGGGATGTTGGCAGATCTTGGGGGTAAGGGGACTGGAAATATGTGGCATTGAGTGGAGACAGTAGGAGCAGAGCTGGGAACCCAGGGCCCGGGTTTAAACACCTGGGGCCCTCAGGAGCAAAGAGGGGAAGGGACCCAGTGACAGGGAGGGAACTGAGGAAACAGGGCAGTGTTGCACAGGGAGAGGGCCTCTACACAGAGCCCTGGCAAGAATTCTGAGGGCCTGCAGTGTGGACACATGTGGGTGAGTCCAGTGTGGGGGTAGCAGATGTGCTTAGAAATGGTGGAGGAGGGAGCAGGAACCAAGGTGGAGGTGACACGTCACAACCATTGCTGAATTCATGCGTCTGCTTATGGGGGGAGGGAGGGCACTGGAAAGGGTGGGAGTCTAATGTAGTGGAGAGAGTCCACCCAGAGAAGTTGGAAGAGAGGAGGCACCATCAAAACCTGTGGAGTGTCAGAGATCTAGTCTGAGAAGATAACATGGGCAGCAAAGGGGCGCAGAGGGGGAAGGCAAGGGGTGGGTGATGGGGGTTAGGAGGTCAGGAGCTCTTGTCTGGGAGGCTGAGAGCTGAAGGACAACAGAGGGAACAAGGCAGAACAGGATGGAGAGTGGGGGGGGGGGGCGCGGGCGGTCACAGAAATCTGCACACAGGTGGGGTGAATGGAATGTCACCAGGAGGGAAAGAGGGCCAGGGGGACCTGGACTATTTCAAGGGGGAATGTGAGGTCAAGGACAGCTGGCAGGGGTGTAGCATGGGTGCTGATGGAGAAGAAATGGAAGCAGTGGCGGCCAGGGAAGGAAGAAGAGGAGGGAGCGGCAGCTTGGGGTAAAGAACTGTGGGCAATGGCTTGACTAAGAGGGAAGAGAGGAGAAGAAGGAAGTTGAGACAGGAAAAGGGAGCCTAAAGACCATGGCCTGGTCTGGGTGAGGACCCAAGGCTCCCAGGAGCAGCTGGAGACAGGGGCCATGACGACTGGTGACGTGGGCAGCGCTGCACAGGGAGAGACGAGAGAGCCTGCACAGAAACACCGCAGGCCTCGGGGGCTCGAGGGTGGACTCAAAGTGGATGGGGTCCAGTGTGGGTAGCAAATAGAATTGGCAGAGGAGTGGCCGGGAATTAAAGTGGTATCAACAGTGCTTCTGTTATTTACGAGGGACCTCTAAAGGGTGGAGGCCTAGAATGTGGCAGAGAGACTACACAAGGAGCCAGGGGAAAAACAGGGACCTTCAAACCATAGGTCTCGTCAGAGAAGAAAACAGGGGAGGCACAGAGGCACAGCAAGAGAGAGCGGAGGGCAGGATGGTGGAGACTGGGGTTGGGGGCTCAGATCAGGAGGCTGGATGTGGGGAACAGAGGGGCAGGCAGAATGGGATGGAGAACCAGAAGAGCCTGAAAGCACAGATGAGAGGGAAGGAGGGCAGAGGGGAGATCTGGATCATGTCTTCAGGGCGTGGGAGAGCAAGGCAATGGTGCAGGGCAGGGGTGCATTCCAGGGTCCGAAGGAGGAGAGGTGGGAGCAGTGGAGGAGAAGGAGGGAGGAGGTGGGAAGGTAGGGGCCTGGTGTAAGTCCTGTGAGCAGTGGCTGGATGAAAAGGGAAGTGAGACAAGAAGAGCCAGTGCCAGGCTAAGGAAAAGGGAGCCTAAAGGGAAACCGTGGCCCGAGCTACGGAAGGACTGAACCAGAGACAGTGGGTGGTTCTGGAGAGAAGGGGGCAGGGCAGGGGATGGAAGGAGTGTGAGCTGGGAGAGCAGGTCCCAGGACGGAGCACCCCCTATGGAGAAGGGATGACCCAGGGCAGTGATGACAGGCATCAGGGAGGATGGAGAGGAGATGATGGGCCTAGAGCAGAGGCTGACGCTCTGCCTAGGCCAGGGAGGGGAAGGGGAGGAGTGGAACACGTGAGGAAAAGTCAGAGGAAGGAACGTCCACACGGGTCTTGAGGTGGCAGGACAGGAGGGTCACCTCGCAGAGACAGACCAGGCGATGGGAGGCACCCGGGGAGGATGGAGAGCAGAGGGCAGGGGGAGGGACACAGGCTGGACAGCAGCAGGGGGAAGGAGAAGGGGGAGGTAGCAGAGAGGCATTGTGGCAGACGGGCCACCCAGAAGGACTTAAGAGTTACGGGGCTAGCCAGTGGGGGCTGAGGCTTGTGGAGGGAGGCGTGGAAAGAAAGGGGTGGCTAGTGGTGGGTGGGAGCAGTGGCTGCTGCTGCGCCTGGAATGTCGTGGCTAGGGGAGAACTTTCAGCCAGGCTCTTATGTACTATGGATCCGATCTGCTGGGGATGGGGTCGGGGGACAGGGTGGGAGGTGGGTATCAGGAGTGGGTAGGAAATGGGTTTGGGTTGGGGTTCAGGTGGGTTTGACAGAGCTGAACATGGGAGGGGGATGTCTGGGATCAAGATGCGGGGGTGGGGGGGTTATGAGACAACTTCAGATACTGGAACATCATGTGCTTTAACTGAGCTTCTGGAGTGATGACACGCCCAGTGTTGTGGTGATGACTACAGGTTGAGGACTGGGAGGACCAGTGAGTCCACACAGAGAGGACAAAGGGGAGTCACTGCAGGGAGGGAGGAAGGGAAAGGTCTGCTCAGTGGAAACACAGAGGGACAGGAAGACTGGGCGGGGGGGTGGAGGGGGGTAAGGCTCCCCAGGGGGACATCGTCCCAGGGCTGAAATGAAGAATGGTAATCTGGGGTAATGGACAAAGTGCCAAGAGGACAGGTCTGCACCAAAGATATTGTTCCAAAGCCCGAGAGTCATAAAGGGTGAGGGGTGGGGAGAGGAGTGTTGGCAGGGGGTGTGGTTTAACAAGAGAGTGCTCTAATGCAGACTGGGGTTTGGGGCACCTCAGGTGTCCGTGAGCTAACAGGGAAGGGAATGAGGTGGTTCCAGGAGGACAGTGCCCGGCCAGTGTCAGGGGAGCAGTGCTGGGATCTTTGAGGACCTGGGCCAGGGGCAGCTGATGGGAGAGCCGAGGTGGGCAAGGGAAGAGTGCAGCCCAGGGAGGCAGGCTAGCCTTCCACAGCAGTGATTCTTTCCCGGGGTGGGGGGGGAGAGTGGTTTTCACCCGCGGGGGGGCAGGGGCATGGCCCCCAAGGGAGGCCTATCAGAACATCTGAGGGTGAGCAGTGCTCTGCTCCAAAGAAAAACAAACCCAAAAACACCTAAAAAGAAAACACAAAAACAATCCTCAGAGATGCTGCTGATAGGCTGGCCTTGGGGGTCATGCATCCTCGGGTGAGAATCACTGGGGAGAAGGCAGGTGGAGAGCGGGGCAGCGAGGTGAAGGGTGGGGGGGGCAGAGGGAGGCATCAGAGTCCAGACTGTCAGACAAGGAGGAAGAGAACCCAGGACCAGGCAGACAGCGAGCAAATGGATGTAGCCGACAAGGCACCTGGAACAGTGCAGGCTGGGGGTGGGATTGGGGAGGTGGTTACAATCCGTTGGTTGGGAGTGGATTGTAAGCATGGTGTCCCTGAGCTTAAGCCTTCTGAGTAGGGCTAAGGGAGATGGAAGTGGTGACCGAAGGGAAGGAGCGTTGTGTGCATCTGCACATGGAGCACAGGAAGGGACTTCCGCATGATGGAAGGGGCAGGGTGGGGTGGGAGAGGTCAGACTCTGGGGAGAGGTGACTGCGAGGAGGGAGGAGGAGGGCGGACAGCAGGACCAGAGCTCTCTCTGGGTCTGGACAGAGTGTGGAGGTGTCAGGGGCAGGGGTGGCTGGCAGGTGTGGGGGCAAGAGGGTGAGAAGAAGGTGAGAGCGCTGTGGTGAAAGGAAGGGGTAGGAGAACCCGAGGCCGAAAATCCCTGAGCGCTGTGTCGGGGTGTGAGACGAGGGTCTGGATGGAAACATGAAGGGTTACAGGGGCTGTGGGGCCTGGGAGGGAGCTCAGCCTGGCTCTCTAGCATGTGTTGGAGGTGGAGCCTGTGTTCAGCAGAGAGACTGAGGCAGAGAGAACTGAACTGGGTGGAGCAGCGGATGGGCAACCCAGAAGGGAGCACACAGCAGAAGAGACACCTCAGTCCAGCTGGAAGGGTCACAGAGAGTAGCTGAAAGTGTTGCTGTGTGTGCCCTAGAGAAGCAAGCCAGGAGAGACCCAGAAACCAGGCCCAGGGTGTGGGAGGTCAGGTGAGCTGCCTCAGACAGCTGAGAGAGCGGCATGGTGGAGGAGAGGGGTCCGACAGGCCAGAGAGTGAGGAACCGCCGGAGATGGCGCCCGGCAGCCAGGGCAGGAGTCGCTTGATGAGAGGGCCAGCGAAGACACTGTGCCCAGAGGGATGGCAGAGAACCAGGAGAGAGTGGGTGTGGAGAACCTGGCCCCCAAAGTGGGCCAAGGGCATGAGGAAGCCCCTGCAGGAGGAAGAGCACAGCGCAGGTCAGGCGAGTGAGGAACTGGGAGAGGTGGGATGAGGCCAGTGGAGGATGAGCTGCTAGAGGCAGTGGCCCAGTGGAGAAGGGTGAGCAGATGAGCCCCTGGGTCTGAGGGAGGCATCAGAGTCCAGACTGTCAGACATGGAGGAAAAGGACCCAGGACCAGGCAGACAGTGAGCAAATGGATGTAGCTGACGAGGCACCTGAATGACGGGGGGTGGGTTGCAATTGCTCTTAATGGGTCAAGAGTGAATTGAATTGCCAGCTTGGTGGTCCCAGAGCTGAGGATGCTTGAGATACAAAGCCCAGAGATGCAAATGGAGACTGAAAGGATGACGGGTTGTATGTACGTGGGCAGAGAGCACCAGAGGGGACGTCCACACTGATGGAAAGGCCAGAGGGGGTGGCAGAGGTCAGTGCAGGAGAGTGTCTGGGGGAGAGGTAACTGCTAGGAGGGAGGAGGAGGAGGGCGGAGAGCAGGGCCAGGGCTCTGTGCAGAGGGAGGTTGGGGTTAGAAGGTGTGGCAGCCTGGGAGGAGGCTAAAGATAACAGTAGTGTGGTGAAGGGATGAAGGTAGAGAGTCAGGAAGGGTTCCCCACGAATGTGTCAGAAGAGTATGAAACAATCTGAATGGAACATGAAAGGTTACACGGCGGGGGGGGACAGGGTGCCTGGGTTCACAGGACAGGAGCTTTGCAGGGTGGGGCATGTGGACAGGACAGTGCGTCTCAGTGTGACTGAGGCAGAGACGACTGAACGGGGTTGAGCAGCGGATGGGCAACCGAGAAGGGAGCACACAGCAGAAGAGACACCCGAGTCCAGCTGGAAGGGTCACAGAGAGTAGCTGAAAGTGTTGCTGTGTGTGCCCTAGAGAAGCAAGCCAGGAGAGACCTAGAGACCGGGCCCAGGTCAGGTGAGCTGCCTGGGACAACTGAGAGTGGGTCGTGGTGGAGAGGGGGTCCGAGGGGAGGAGGGGCAGGTGCTGGACCCTTGCAGCTCAGGAATGAGAAGTTACGTGAGAAGATCAGGGAATCCACCACCTCAGGAGAGGGATTACAAAGAACCTGAACAAGTGGGCATGGAGAAGCAGATATTCTGCCTCCAAAAGTGGGGCAAGGGTATGACCGATCCCATGCAGGAAAAAGAGCAGTGTTGGTACGGCCAGCAGGGAACCTGGGAGAGGAGTGAGGAGATGATGGAAGGTCAGAGAGGAGCCCAGAGAGGCAGGTCTGTCTCCACAGTGGTGGCACACATGGCCCCAGAGGGCCCACGAGGGCAGGTCCAGAAGTGAGTGGACGTCAAGGAAAGACCACTGGCCCTGTGGCATGCTGGCAGGACGTGAGAGAAACAGGAAGACTCTTGAAGATAAGAGAGAAAGAAAAGGCAGAGGCGGGGCCAAGTAATGTTCCGTCCACACTCAGTGTGGGGAAGGGGATAGTGGAGTCTGGCCGCAGCCGTGAGCCTTGGTCCCTGAAACCACGAGGGGCGTCAAGGGGAGAAAAGGGACAGAAGAGGGGAGAAAAGCTCATGGGGGTGCCAGGGGCTCGGAGACAGTCAAGGGGCCACCGTGGACAAGGGGAAGGCCATGTGAGCAGCTCCTAGTCTGGGGATGTTGGCAGATCTTGGGGGTAAGGGGACTGGAAATATGTGGCATTGAGTGGAGACAGTAGGAGCAGAGCTGGGAACCCAGGGCCCGGGTTTAAACACCTGGGGCCCTCAGGAGCAAAGAGGGGAAGGGACCCAGTGACAGGGAGGGAACTGAGGAAACAGGGCAGTGTTGCACAGGGAGAGGGCCTCTACACAGAGCCCTGGCAAGAATTCTGAGGGCCTGCAGTGTGGACACATGTGGGTGAGTCCAGTGTGGGGGTAGCAGATGTGCTTAGAAATGGTGGAGGAGGGAGCAGGAACCAAGGTGGAGGTGACACGTCACAACCATTGCTGAATTCATGCGTCTGCTTATGGGGGGAGGGAGGGCACTGGAAAGGGTGGGAGTCTAATGTAGTGGAGAGAGTCCACCCAGAGAAGTTGGAAGAGAGGAGGCACCATCAAAACCTGTGGAGTGTCAGAGATCTAGTCTGAGAAGATAACATGGGCAGCAAAGGGGCGCAGAGGGGGAAGGCAAGGGGTGGGTGATGGGGGTTAGGAGGTCAGGAGCTCTTGTCTGGGAGGCTGAGAGCTGATGGACAACAGAGGGAACAAGGCAGAACAGGATGGAGAGTGGGGGGGGCGCGGGCGGTCACAGAAATCTGCACACAGGTGGGGTGAATGGAATGTCACCAGGAGGGAAAGAGGGCCAGGGGGACCTGGACTATTTCAAGGGGGAATGTGAGGTCAAGGACAGCTGGCAGGGGTGTAGCATGGGTGCTGATGGAGAAGAAATGGAAGCAGTGGCGGCCAGGGAAGGAAGAAGAGGAGGGAGCGGCAGCTTGGGGTAAAGAACTGTGGGCAATGGCTTGACTAAGAGGGAAGAGAGGAGAAGAAGGAAGTTGAGACAGGAAAAGGGAGCCTAAAGACCATGGCCTGGTCTGGGTGAGGACCCAAGGCTCCCAGGAGCAGCTGGAGACAGGGGCCATGACGACTGGTGACGTGGGCAGCGCTGCACAGGGAGAGACGAGAGAGCCTGCACAGAAACACCGCAGGCCTCGGGGGCTCGAGGGTGGACTCAAAGTGGATGGGGTCCAGTGTGGGTAGCAAATAGAATTGGCAGAGGAGTGGCCGGGAATTAAAGTGGTATCAACAGTGCTTCTGTTATTTACGAGGGACCTCTAAAGGGTGGAGGCCTAGAATGTGGCAGAGAGACTCCACACAAGGAGCCAGGGGAAAAACAGGGACCTTCAAACCATAGGTCTCGTCAGAGAAGAAAACGGGGGAGGCACAGAGGCACAGCAAGAGAGAGCGGAGGGCAGGATGGTGGAGACTGGGGTTGGGGGCTCAGATCAGGAGGCTGGATGTGGGGAACAGAGGGGCAGGCAGAATGGGATGGAGAACCAGAAGAGCCTGAAAGCACAGCTGAGAGGGAAGGAGGGCAGAGGGGAGATCTGGATCATGTCATCAGGGCGTGGGAGAGCAAGGCAATGGTGCAGGGCAGGGGTGCATTCCAGGGTCCGAAGGAGGAGAGGTGGGAGCAGTGGAGGAGAAGGAGGGAGGAGGTGGGAAGGTAGGGGCCTGGTGTAAGTCCTGTGAGCAGTGGCTGGATGAAAAGGGAAGTGAGACAAGAAGAGCCAGTGCCAGGCTAAGGAAAAGGGAGCCTAAAGGGAAACCGAGGCCCGAGCTACGGAAGGACTGAACCAGAGACAGTGGGTGGTTCTGGAGAGAAGGGGGCAGGGCAGGGGATGGAAGGAGTGTGAGCTGGGAGAGCAGGTCCCAGGACGGAGCACCCCCTATGGAGAAGGGATGACCCAGGGCAGTGATGACAGGCATCAGGGAGGATGGAGAGGAGATGATGGGCCTAGAGCAGAGGCTGACGCTCTGCCTAGGCCAGGGAGGGGAAGGGGAGGAGTGGAACACGTGAGGAAAAGTCAGAGGAAGGAACATCCACACGGGTCTTGAGGTGGCAGGACAGGAGGGTCACCTGGCAGAGACAGACCAGGCGATGGGAGGCACCCGGGGAGGATGGAGAGCAGAGGGCAGGGGGAGGGACACAGGCTGGACAGCAGCAGGGGGAAGGAGAAGGGGGAGGTAGCAGAGAGGCATTGTGGCAGACGGGCCACCCAGAAGGACTTAAGAGTTACGGGGCTAGCCAGTGGGGGCTGAGGCTTGTGGAGGGAGGCGTGGAAAGAAAGGGGTGGCTAGTGGTGGGTGGGAGCAGTGGCTGCTGCTGCGCCTGGAATGTCGTGGCTAGGGGAGAACTTTCAGCCAGGCTCTTCAGTACTATGGATCCGATCTGCTGGGGATGGGGTCGGGGGACAGGGTGGGAGGTGGGTATCAGGAGTGGGTAGGAAATGGGTTTGGGTTGGGGTTCAGGTGGGTTTGACAGAGCTGAACATGGGAGGGGGATGTCTGGGATCAAGATGCGGGGGTGGGGGGGTTATGAGACAACTTCAGATACTGGAACATCATGTGCTTTAACTGAGCTTCTGGAGTGATGACACGCCCAGTGTTGTGGTGATGACTACAGGTTGAGGACTGGGAGGACCAGTGAGTCCACACAGAGAGGACAAAGGGGAGTCACTGCAGGGAGGGAGGAAGGGAAAGGTCTGCTCAGTGGAAACACAGAGGGACAGGAAGACTGGGCGGGGGGGTGGAGGGGGGTAAGGCTCCCCAGGGGGACATCGTCCCAGGGCTGAAATGAAGAATGGTAATCTGGGGTAATGGACAAAGTGCCAAGAGGACAGGTCTGCACCAAAGATATTGTTCCAAAGCCCGAGAGTCATAAAGGGTGAGGGGTGGGGAGAGGAGTGTTGGCAGGGGGTGTGGTTTAACAAGAGAGTGCTCTAATGCAGACTGGGGTTTGGGGCACCTCAGGTGTCCGTGAGCTAACAGGGAAGGGAATGAGGTGGTTCCAGGAGGACAGTGCCCGGGCAGTGTCAGGGGAGCAGTGCTGGGATCTTTGAGGACCTGGGCCAGGGGCAGCTGATGGGAGAGCCGAGGTGGGCAAGGGAAGAGTGCAGCCCAGGGAGGCAGGCTAGCCTTCCACAGCAGTGATTCTTTCCCGGGGTGGGGGGGGGTGTGGTTTTCACCCGCGGGGGGGCTGGGGCATGGCCCCCAAGGGAGGCCTATCAGAACATCTGAGGGTGAGCAGTGCTCTGCTCCAAACAAAAACAAACCCAAAAACACCCAAAAAGAAAACACAAAAACAATCCTCAGAGATGCTGCTGATAGGCTGGCCTTGCGGGTCATGCATCCTCGGGTGAGAATCACTGGGGGGAAGGCAGGTGGAGAGCGGGGCAGCGAGGTGAAGGGTGGGTGGGGCAGAGGGAGGCATCAGAGTCCAGACTGTCAGACAAGGAGGAAGAGAACCCAGGACCAGGCAGACAGCGAGCAAATGGATGTAGCCGACAAGGCACCTGGAACAGTGCAGGCTGGGGGTGGGATTGGGGAGGTGGTTACAATCCGTTGGTTGGGAGTGGATTGTAAGCATGGTGTCCCTGAGCTTAAGCCTTCTGAGTAGGGCTAAGGGAGATGGAAGTGGTGACCGAAGGGAAGGAGCGTTGTGTGCATCTGCACATGGAGCACAGGAAGGGACGTCCGCATGATGGAAGGGGCAGGGTGGGGTGGGAGAGGTCAGACTCTGGGGAGAGGTGACTGCGAGGAGGGAGGAGGAGGGCGGACAGCAGGACCAGAGCTCTCTCTGGGTCTGGACAGAGTGTGGAGGTGTCAGGGGCAGGGGTGGCTGGCAGGTGTGGGGGCAAGAGGGTGAGAAGAAGGTGAGAGCGCTGTGGTGAAAGGAAGGGGTAGGAGAACCCGAGGCCGAAAATCCCTGAGCGCTGTGTCGGAGTGTGAGACGAGGGTCTGGATGGAAACATGAAGGGTTACAGGGGCTGTGGGGCCTGGGAGGGAGCTCAGCCTGGCTCTCTAGCATGTGTTGGAGGTGGAGCCTGTGTTCAGCAGAGAGACTGAGGCAGAGAGAACTGAACTGGGTGGAGCAGCGGATGGGCAACCCAGAAGGGAGCACACAGCAGAAGAGACACCTCAGTCCAGCTGGAAGGGTCACAGAGAGTAGCTGAAAGTGTTGCTGTGTGTGCCCTAGAGAAGCAAGCCAGGAGAGACCCAGAAACCAGGCCCAGGGTGTGAGAGGTCAGGTGAGCTGCCTCAGACAGCTGAGAGAGCGGCATGGTGGAGGAGAGGGGTCCGACAGGCCAGAGAGTGAGGAACCGCCGGAGATGGCGCCCGGCAGCCAGGGCAGGAGTCGCTTGATGAGAGGGCCAGCGAAGACACTGTGCCCAGAGGGATGGCAGAGAACCAGGAGAGAGTGGGTGTGGAGAACCTGGCCCCCAAAGTGGGCCAAGGGCATGAGGAAGCCCCTGCAGGAGGAAGAGCACAGCGCAGGTCAGGCGAGTGAGGAACTGGGAGAGGTGGGATGAGGCCAGTGGAGGATGAGCTGCTAGAGGCAGTGGCCCAGTGGAGAAGGGTGAGCAGATGAGCCCCTGGGTCTGAGGGAGGCATCAGAGTCCAGACTGTCAGACATGGAGGAAAAGGACCCAGGACCAGGCAGACAGTGAGCAAATGGATGTAGCTGACGAGGCACCTGAATGACGGGGGGTGGGTTGCAATTGCTCTTAATGGGTCAAGAGTGAATTGAATTGCCAGCTTGGTGGTCCCAGAGCTGAGGATGCTTGAGATACAAAGCCCAGAGATGCAAATGGAGACTGAAAGGATGACGGGTTGTATGTACGTGGGCAGAGAGCACCAGAGGGGACGTCCACACTGATGGAAAGGCCAGAGGGGGTGGCAGAGGTCAGTGCAGGAGAGTGTCTGGGGGAGAGGTGACTGCTAGGAGGGAGGAGGAGGAGGGCGGATAGCAGGGCCAGGGCTCTGTGCAGAGGGAGGTTGGGGTTAGAAGGTGTGGCAGCCTGGGAGGAGGCTAAAGATAACAGTAGTGTGGTGAAAGGATGAAGGTAGAGAGTCAGGAAGGGTTCCCCACGAATGTGTCAGAAGAGTATGAAACAATCTGAATGGAACATGAAAGGTTACACGGCGGGGGGGGGACAGGGTGCCTGGGTTCACAGGACAGGAGCTCTGCAGGGTGGGGCATGTGGACAGGACAGTGCGTCTCAGTGTGACTGAGGCAGAGACGACTGAACGGGGTTGAGCAGCGGATGGGCAACCGAGAAGGGAGCACACAGCAGAAGAGACACCCGAGTCCAGCTGGAAGTGTCACAGAGAGTAGCTGAAAGTGTTGCTGTGTGTGCCCTAGAGAAGCAAGCCAGGACAGACCTAGAGACTGGGCCCAGGTCAGGTGAGATGCCTCGGACAACTGAGAGTGGGTCATGGTGGAGAGGGGGTCCGAGGGGAGGAGGGGCAGGTGCTGGACCCTTGCAGCTCAGGAATGAGAAGTTACGTGAGAAGATCAGGGAATCCACCACCTCAGGAGAGGGATTACAAAGAACCTGAACAAGTGGGTATGGAGAAGCAGATATTCTGCCTCCAAAAGTGGGGCAAGGGTATGACCGATCCCATGCAGGAAAAAGAGCAGTGTTGGTACGGCCAGCAGGGAACCTGGGAGAGGAGTGAGGAGATGATGGAAGGTCAGAGAGGAGCCCAGAGAGGCAGGTCTGTCTCCACAGTGGTGGCACACATGGCCCCAGAGGGCAGGTCCAGAAGTGAGTGGACGTCAAGGAGAGACCACTGGCCCTGTGGCATGCTGGCAGGACGTGAGAGAAACAGGAAGACTCTTGAAGATAAGAGAGAAAGAAAAGGCAGAGGCGGGGCCAAGTAATGTTCCGTCCACACTCAGTGTGGGGAAGGGGATAGTGGAGTCTGGCCGCAGCCGTGAGCCTTGGTCCCTGAAACCACGAGGGGCGTCAAGGGGAGAAAAGGGACAGAAGAGGGGAGAAAAGCTCATGGGGGTGCCAGGGGCTCGGAGACAGTCAAGGGGCCACCGTGGACAAGGGGAAGGCCATGTGAGCAGCTCCTAGTCTGGGGATGTTGGCAGATCTTGGGGGTAAGGGGACTGGAAATATGTGGCATTGAGTGGAGACAGTAGGAGCAGAGCTGGGAACCCAGGGCCCGGGTTTAAACACCTGGGGCCCTCAGGAGCAAAGAGGGGAAGGGACCCAGTGACAGGGAGGGAACTGAGGAAACAGGGCAGTGTTGCACAGGGAGAGGGCCTCTACACAGAGCCCTGGCAAGAATTCTGAGGGCCTGCAGTGTGGACACATGTGGGTGAGTCCAGTATGGGGGTAGCAGATGTGCTTAGAAATGGTGGAGGAGGGAGCAGGAACCAAGGTGGAGGTGACACGTCACAACCATTGCTGAATTCATGCGTCTGCTTATGGGGGGAGGGAGGGCACTGGAAAGGGTGGGAGTCTAATGTAGTGGAGAGAGTCCACCCAGAGAAGTTGGAAGAGAGGAGGCACCATCAAAACCTGTGGAGTGTCAGAGATCTAGTCTGAGAAGATAACATGGGCAGCAAAGGGGCGCAGAGGGGGAAGGCAAGGGGTGGGTGATGGGGGTTAGGAGGTCAGGAGCTCTTGTCTGGGAGGCTGAGAGCTGATGGACAACAGAGGGAACAAGGCAGAACAGGATGGAGAGTGGGGGGGCGCGGGCGGTCACAGAAATCTGCACACAGGTGGGGTGAATGGAATGTCACCAGGAGGGAAAGAGGGCCAGGGGGACCTGGACTATTTCAAGGGGGAATGTGAGGTCAAGGACAGCTGGCAGGGGTGTAGCATGGGTGCTGATGGAGAAGAAATGGAAGCAGTGGCGGCCAGGGAAGGAAGAAGAGGAGGGAGCGGCAGCTTGGGGTAAAGAACTGTGGGCAATGGCTTGACTAAGAGGGAAGAGAGGAGAAGAAGGAAGTTGAGACAGGAAAAGGGAGCCTAAAGACCATGGCCTGGTCTGGGTGAGGACCCAAGGCTCCCAGGAGCAGCTGGAGACAGGGGCCATGACGACTGGTGACGTGGGCAGCGCTGCACAGGGAGAGACGAGAGAGCCTGCACAGAAACACCGCAGGCCTCGGGGGCTCGAGGGTGGACTCAAAGTGGATGGGGTCCAGTGTGGGTAGCAAATAGAATTGGCAGAGGAGTGGCCGGGAATTAAAGTGGTATCAACAGTGCTTCTGTTATTTACGAGGGACCTCTAAAGGGTGGAGGCCTAGAATGTGGCAGAGAGACTCCACACAAGGAGCCAGGGGAAAAACAGGGACCTTCAAACCATAGGTCTAGTCAGAGAAGAAAACGGGGGAGGCACAGAGGCACAGCAAGAGAGAGCGGAGGGCAGGATGGTGGAGACTGGGGTTGGGGGCTCAGATCAGGAGGCTGGATGTGGGGAACAGAGGGGCAGGCAGAATGGGATGGAGAACCAGAAGAGCCTGAAAGCACAGCTGAGAGGGAAGGAGGGCAGAGGGGAGATCTGGATCATGTCATCAGGGCGTGGGAGAGCAAGGCAATGGTGCAGGGCAGGGGTGCATTCCAGGGTCCGAAGGAGGAGAGGTGGGAGCAGTGGAGGAGAAGGAGGGAGGAGGTGGGAAGGTAGGGGCCTGGTGTAAGTCCTGTGAGCAGTGGCTGGAATAAAAGGGAAGTGAGACAAGACGAGCCAGTGCCAGGCTAAGGAAAAGGGAGCCTAAAGGGAAACCGTGGCCCGAGCTACGGAAGGACTGAACCAGAGACAGTGGGTGGTTCTGGAGAGAAGGGGGCAGGGCAGGGGATGGAAGGAGTGTGAGCTGGGAGAGCAGTTCCTAGGACGGAGCACCCCCTATGGAGAAGGGATGACCCAGGGCAGTGATGACAGGCATCAGGGAGGATGGAGAGGAGATGATGGGCCTAGAGCAGAGGCTGACGCTCTGCCTAGGCCAGGGAGGGGAAGGGGAGGAGTGGAACACGTGAGGAAAAGTCAGAGGAAGGAATGTCCACATGGGTCTTGAGGTGGCAGGACAGGAGGGTCACCTCGCAGAGACAGACCAGGCGATGGGAGGCACCCGGGGAGGATGGAGAGCAGAGGGCAGGGGGAGGGACACCGGCTGGACAGCAGCAGGGGGAAGGAGAAGGGGGAGGTAGAAGGGAGGCATTGTGGCAGACGGGCCACCCAGAAGGACTTAAGAGTTACGGGGCTAGCCAGTGGGGGCTGAGGCTTGTGGAGGGAGGCGTGGAAAGAAAGGGGTGGCTAGTGGTGGGTGGGAGCAGTGGCTGCTGCTGCGCCTGGAATGTCGTGGCTAGGGGAGAACTTTCAGCCAGGCTCTTCAGTATTATGGATCCGATCTGCTGGGGAAGGGGTCGGGGGACAGGGTGGGAGGTGGGTATCAGGAGTGGGTAGGAAATGGGTTTGGGTTGGGGTTCAGGTGGGTTTGACAGAGCTGAACATGGGAGGGGGATGTCTGGGATCAAGATGCGGGGGTGGGCGGGTTATGAGACAACTTCAGATACTTGAACATCATGTGCTTTAACTGAGCTTCTGGAGTGATGACACGCCCAGTGTTGTGGTGATGACTACAGGTTGAGGACTGGGAGGACCAGTGAGTCCACACAGAGAGGACAAAGGGGAGTCACTGCAGGGAGGGAGGAAGGGAAAGGTCTGCTCAGTGGAAACACAGAGGGACAGGAAGACTGGGCGGGGGGGTGGAGGGGGGTAAGGCTCCCCAGGGGGACATCGTCCCAGGGCTGAAATGAAGAATGGTAATCTGGGGTAATGGACAAAGTGCCAAGAGGACAGGTCTGCACCAAAGATATTGTTCCAAAGCCCGAGAGTCATAAAGGGTGAGGGGTGGGGAGAGGAGTGTTGGCAGGGGGTGTGGTTTAACAAGAGAGTGCTCTAATGCAGACTGGGGTTTGGGGCACCTCAGGTGTCCGTGAGCTAACAGGGAAGGGAATGAGGTGGTTCCAGGAGGACAGTGCCCGGGCAGTGTCAGGGGAGCAGTGCTGGGATCTTTGAGGACCTGGGCCAGGGGCAGCTGATGGGAGAGCCGAGGTGGGCAAGGGAAGAGTGCAGCCCAGGGAGGCAGGCTGGCCTTCCACAGCAGTGATTCTTTCCCGGGGTGGGGGGGGTGGGTGGTTTTCACCCTCGGGGGGGCTGGGGCATGGCCCCCAAGGGAGGCCTATCAGAACATCTGAGGGTGAGCAGTGCTCTGCTCCAAACAAAAACAAACCCAAAAACACCCAAAAAGAAAACACAAAAACAATCCTCAGAGATGCTGCTGATAGGCTGGCCTTGGGGGTCATGCATCCTCGGGTGAGAATCACTGGGGGGAAGGCAGGTGGAGAGCGGGGCAGCGAGGTGAAGGGTGGGTGGGGCAGAGGGAGGCATCAGAGTCCAGACTGTCAGACAAGGAGGAAGAGAACCCAGGACCAGGCAGACAGCGAGCAAATGGATGTAGCCAACAAGGCACCTGGAACAGTGCAGGCTGGGGGTGGGATTGGGGAGGTGGTTACAATCCGTTGGTTGGGAGTGGATTGTAAGCATGGTGTCCCTGAGCTTAAGCCTTCTGAGTAGGGCTAAGGGAGATGGAAGTGGTGACCGAAGGGAAGGAGCGTTGTGTGCATCTGCACATGGAGCACAGGAAGGGACGTCCGCATGACGGAAGGGGCAGAGTGCGGTGGGAGAGGTCAGACTCTGGGGAGAGGTGACTGCGAGGAGGGAGGAGGAGGGCGGACAGCAGGACCAGGGCTCTGTACGGGTCTGGACAGAGTGTGGAGGTGTCAGGGGCAGGGGTGGCTGGCAGGTGTGGGGGCAAGAGGGTGAGAAGAAGGTGAGAGCGCTGTGGTGAAAGGAAGGGGTAGGAGAACCCGAGGCCGAAAATCCCTGAGCGCTGTGTCGGAGTGTGAGACGAGGGTCTGGATGGAAACATGAAGGGTTACAGGGGCTGTGGGGCCTGGGAGGGAGCTCAGCCTGGCTGTCTAGCATGTGTTGGAGGTGAAGCCTGTGTTCAGCAGAGAGACTGAGGCAGAGAGAACTGAACTGGGTGGAGCAGCGGATGGGCAACCCAGAAGGGAGCACACAGCAGAAGAGACACCTCAGTCCAGCTGGAAGGGTCACAGAGAGTAGCTGAAAGTGTTGCTGTGTGTGCCCTAGAGAAGCAAGCCAGGAGAGACCCAGAAACCAGGCCCAGGGTGTGGGAGGTCAGGTGAGCTGCCTCAGACAGCTGAGAGAGCGGCATGGTGGAGGAGAGGGGTCCGACAGGCCAGAGAGTGAGGAACCGCCGGAGATGGCGCCCGGCAGCCAGGGCAGGAGCGGCTTGATGAGAGGGCCAGCGAACACACTGTGCCCAGAGGGATGGCAGAGAACCAGGAGAGAGTGGTTGTGGAGAACCTGGCCCCCAAAGTGGGCCAAGGGCATGAGGAAGCCCCTGCAGGAGGAAGAGCACAGCGCAGGTCAGGCGAGTGAGGAACTGGGAGAGGTGGGATGAGGCCAGTGGAGGATGAGCTGCTAGAGGCAGTGGCCCAGTGGAGAAGGGTGAGCAGATGAGCCCCTGGGTCTGAGGGAGGCGTCAGAGTCCAGACTGTCAGACATGGAGGAAAAGGACCCAGGACCAGGCAGACAGTGAGCAAATGGATGTAGCTGACGAGGCACCTGAATGACGGGGGGTGGATTGCAATTGCTCTTAATGGGTCAAGAGTGAATTGAATTGCCAGCTTGGTGGTCCCAGAGCTGAGGATGCTTGAGATACAAAGCCCAGAGATGCAAATGGAGACTGAAAGGATGACGGGTTGTATGTACGTGGGCAGAGAGCACCAGAGGGGACGTCCACACTGATGGAAAGGCCAGAGGGGGTGGCAGAGGTCAGTGCAGGAGAGTGTCTGGGGGAGAGGTGACTGCTAGGAGGGAGGAGGAGAAGGGCGGATAGCAGGGCCAGGGCTCTGTGCAGAGGGAGGTTGGGGTTAGAAGGTGTGGCAGCCTGGGAGGAGGCTAAAGATAACAGTAGTGTGGTGAAGGGATGAAGGTAGAGAGTCAGGAAGGGTTCCCCACGAATGTGTCAGAAGAGTATGAAACAATCTGAATGGAACATGAAAGGTTACACGGCGGGGGGGGACAGGGTGCCTGGGTTCACAGGACAGGAGTTCTGCAGGGTGGGGCATGTGGACAGGACAGTGCGTCTCAGTGTGACTGAGGCAGAGACGACTGAACGGGGTTGAGCAGCGGATGGGCAACCGAGAAGGGAGCACACAGCAGAAGAGACACCCGAGTCCAGCTGGAAGGGTCACAGAGAGTAGCTGAAAGTGTTGCTGTGTGTGCCCTAGAGAAGCAAGCCAGGAGAGACCTAGAGACCGGGCCCAGGTCAGGTGAGCTGCCTCGGACAACTGAGAGTGGGTCGTGGTGGAGAGGGGGTCCGAGGGGAGGAGGGGCAGGTGCTGGACCCTTGCAGCTCAGGAATGAGAAGTTACGTGAGAAGATCAGGGAATCCACCACCTCAGGAGAGGGATTACAAAGAACCTGAACAAGTGGGCATGGAGAAGCAGATATTCTGCCTCCAAAAGTGGGGCAAGGGTATGACCGATCCCATGCAGGAAAAAGAGCAGTGTTGGTACGGCCAGCAGGGAACCTGGGAGAGGTGTGAGGAGATGATGGAAGGTCAGAGAGGAGCCCAGAGAGGCAGGTCTGTCTCCACAGTGGTGGCACACATGGCCCCAGAGGGCCCACGAGGGCAGGTCCAGAAGTGAGTGGACGTCAAGGAAAGACCACTGGCCCTGTGGCATGCTGGCAGGACGTGAGAGAAACAGGAAGACTCTTGAAGATAAGAGAGAAAGAAAAGGCAGAGGCGGGGCCAAGTAATGTTCCGTCCACACTCAGTGTGGGGAAGGGGATAGTGGAGTCTGGCTGCAGCCGTGAGCCTTGGTCCCTGAAACCACGAGGGGCGTCAAGGGGAGAAAAGGGACAGAAGAGGGGAGAAAAGCTCACGGGGGTGCCAGGGGCTCGGAGACAGTCAAGGGGCCACCGTGGACAAGGGGAAGGCCATGTGAGCAGCTCCTAGTCTGGGGATGTTGGCAGATCTTGGGGGTAAGGGGACTGGAAATATGTGGCATTGAGTGGAGACAGTAGGAGCAGAGCTGGGAACCCAGGGCCCGGGTTTAAACACCTGGGGCCCTCAGGAGCAAAGAGGGGAAGGGACCCAGTGACAGGGAGGGAACTGAGGAAACAGGGCAGTGTTGCACAGGGAGAGGGCCTCTACACAGAGCCCTGGCAAGAATTCTGAGGGCCTGCAGTGTGGACACATGTGGGTGAGTCCAGTGTGGGGGTAGCAGATGTGCTTAGAAATGGTGGAGGAGGGAGCAGGAACCAAGGTGGAGGTGACACGTCACAACCATTGCTGAATTCATGCGTCTGCTTATGGGGGGAGGGAGGGCACTGGAAAGGGTGGGAGTCTAATGTAGTGGAGAGAGTCCACCCAGAGAAGTTGGAAGAGAGGAGGCACCATCAAAACCTGTGGAGTGTCAGAGATCTAGTCTGAGAAGATAACATGGGCAGCAAAGGGGCGCAGAGGGGGAAGGCAAGGGGTGGGTGATGGGGGTTAGGAGGTCAGGAGCTCTTGTCTGGGAGGCAGAGAGCTGAAGGACAACAGAGGGAACAAGGCAGAACAGGATGGAGAGTGGGGGGGGCGCGGGCGGTCACAGAAATCTGCACACAGGTGGGGTGAATGGAATGTCACCAGGAGGGAAAGAGGGCCAGGGGGACCTGGACTATTTCAAGGGGGAATGTGAGGTCAAGGACAGCTGGCAGGGGTGTAGCATGGGTGCTGATGGAGAAGAAATGGAAGCAGTGGCGGCCAGGGAAGGAAGAAGAGGAGGGAGCGGCAGCTTGGGGTAAAGAACTGTGGGCAATGGCTTGACTAAGAGGGAAGAGAGGAGAAGAAGGAAGTTGAGACAGGAAAAGGGAGCCTAAACACCATGGCCTGGTCTGGGTGAGGACCAAAGGCTCCCAGGAGCAGCTGGAGACAGGGGCCATGACGACTGGTGACGTGGGCAGCGCTGCACAGGGAGAGACGAGAGAGCCTGCACAGAAACACCGCAGGCCTCGGGGGCTCGAGGGTGGACTCAAAGTGGATGGGGTCCAGTGTGGGTAGCAAATAGAATTGGCAGAGGAGTGGCCGGGAATTAAAGTGGTATCAACAGTGCTTCTGTTATTTACGAGGGACCTCTAAAGGGTCGAGGCCTAGAATGTGGCAGAGAGACTCCACACAAGGAGCCAGGGGAAAAACAGGGACCTTCAAATCATAGGTCTAGTCAGAGAAGAAAACGGGGGAGGCACAGAGGCACAGCAAGAGAGAGCGGAGGGCAGGATGGTGGAGACTGGGGTTGGGGGCTCAGATCAGGAGGCTGGATGTGGGGAACAGAGGGGCAGGCAGAATGGGATGGAGAACCAGAAGAGCCTGAAAGCACAGCTGAGAGGGAAGGAGGGCAGAGGGGAGATCTGGATCATGTCTTCAGGGCGTGGGAGAGCAAGGCAATGGTGCAGGGCAGGGGTGCATTCCAGGGTCCGAAGGAGGAGAGGTGGGAGCAGTGGAGGAGAAGGAGGGAGGAGGTGGGAAGGTAGGGGCCTGGTGTAAGTCCTGTGAGCAGTGGCTGGATGAAAAGGGAAGTGAGACAAGAAGAGCCAGTGCCAGGCTAAGGAAAAGGGAGCCTAAAGGGAAACCGTGGCCCGAGCTACGGAAGGACTGAACCAGAGACAGTGGGTGGTTCTGGAGAGAAGGGGGCAGGGCAGGGGATGGAAGGAGTGTGAGCTGGGAGAGCAGGTCCCAGGACGGAGCACCCCCTATGGAGAAGGGATGACCCAGGGCAGTGATGACAGGCATCAGGGAGGATGGAGAGGAGATGATGGGCCTAGAGGAGAGGCTGACGCTCTGCCTAGGCCAGGGAGGGGAAGGGGAGGAGTGGAACACGTGAGGAAAAGTCAGAGGAAGGAACGTCCACACGGGTCTTGAGGTGGCAGGACAGGAGGGTCACCTGGCAGAGACAGACCAGGCGATGGGAGGCACCCGGGGAGGATGGAGAGCAGAGGGCAGGGGGAGGGACACAGGCTGGACAGCAGCAGGGGGAAGGAGAAGGGGGAGGTAGAAGGGAGGCATTGTGGCAGACGGGCCACCCAGAAGGACTTAAGAGTTACGGGGCTAGCCAGTGGGGGCTGAGGCTTGTGGAGGGAGGCGTGGAAAGAAAGGGGTGGCTAGTGGTGGGTGGGAGCAGTGGCTGCTGCTGCGCCTGGAATGTCGTGGCTAGGGGAGAACTTTCAGCCAGGCTCTTATGTACTATGGATCCGATCTGCTGGGGATGGGGTCGGGGGACAGGGTGGGAGGTGGGTATCAGGAGTGGGTAGGGAATGGGTTTGGGTTGGGGTTCAGGTGGGTTTGACAGAGCTGAACATGGGAGGGGGATGTCTGGGATCAAGATGCGGGGGTGGGGGGGTTATGAGACAACTTCAGATACTGGAACATCATGTGCTTTAACTGAGCTTCTGGAGTGATGACACGCCCAGTGTTGGGGTGATGACTACAGGTTGAGGACTGGGAGGACCAGTGAGTCCACACAGAGAGGACAAAGGGGAGTCACTGCAGGGAGGGAGGAAGGGAAAGGTCTGCTCAGTGGAAACACAGAGGGACAGGAAGATTGGGCGGGGGGGGGGGTGGGGGGGTGGGTAAGGCTCCCCAGGGGGACAGCGTCCCAGGGCTGAAATGAAGAATGGTAATCTGGGGTAATGGACAAAGTGCCAAGAGGACAGGTCTGCACCAAAGATATTGTTCCAAAGCCCGAGAGTCATAAAGGGTGAGGGGTGGGGAGAGGAGTGTTGGCAGGGGTTGTGGTTTAACAAGAGAGTGCTCTAATGCAGACTGGGGTTTGGGGCACCTAAGGTGTCCGTGAGCTAACAGGGAAGGGAATGAGGTGGTTCCAGGAGGACAGTGCCCGGCCAGTGTCAGGGGAGCAGTGCTGGGATCTTTGAGGACCTGGGCCAGGGGCAGCTGATGGGAGAGCCGAGGTGGGCAAGGGAAGAGTGCAGCCCAGGGAGGCAGGCTGGCCTTCCACAGCAGTGATTCTTTCCCGGGGTGGGGGGGGGGGTGGTTTTCACCCGCGGGGGGGCTGGGGCATGGCCCCCAAGGGAGGCCTATCAGAACATCTGAGGGTGAGCAGTGCTCTGCTCCAAACAAAAACAAACCCAAAAACACCCAAAAAGAAAACACAAAAACAATCCTCAGAGATGCTGCTGATAGGCTGGCCTTGGGGGTCATGCATCCTCGGGTGAGAATCACTGGGGGGAAGGCAGGTGGAGAGCGGGGCAGAGAGGTGAAGGGTGGGTGGGGCAGAGGGAGGCATCAGAGTCCAGACTGTCAGACAAGGAGGAAGAGAACCCAGGACCAGGCAGACAGCGAGCAAATGGATGTAGCCGACAAGGCACCTGGAACAGTGCAGGCTGGGGGTGGGATTGGGGAGGTGGTTACAATCCGTTGGTTGGGAGTGGATTGTAAGCATGGTGTCCCTGAGCTTAAGCCTTCTGAGTAGGGCTAAGGGAGATGGAAGTGGTGACCGAAGGGAAGGAGCGTTGTGTGCATCTGCACATGGAGCACAGGAAGGGACGTCCGCATGACGGAAGGGGCAGAGTGCGGTGGGAGAGGTCAGACTCTGGGGAGAGGTGACTGCGAGGAGGGAGGAGGAGGGCGGACAGCAGGACCAGGGCTCTCTGCGGGTCTGCACAGAGTGTGGAGGTGTCAGGGGCAGGGGTGGCTGGCAGGTGTGGGGGCAAGAGGGTGAGAAGAAGGTGAGAGCGCTGTGGTGAAAGGAAGGGGTAGGAGAACCCGAGGCCGAAAATCCCTGAGCGCTGTGTCGGAGTGTGAGACGAGGGTCTGGATGGAAACATGAAGGGTTACAGGGGCTGTGGGGCCTGGGAGGGAGCTCAGCCTGGCTCTCTAGCATGTGTTGGAGGTGGAGCCTGTGTTCAGCAGAGAGACTGAGGCAGAGAGAACTGAACTGGGTGGAGCAGCGGATGGGCAACCCAGAAGGGAGCACACAGCAGAAGAGACACCTCAGTCCAGCTGGAAGGGTCACAGAGAGTAGCTGAAAGTGTTGCTGTGTGTGCCCTAGAGAAGCAAGCCAGGAGAGACCCAGAAACCAGGCCCAGGGTGTGGGAGGTCAGGTGAGCTGCCTCAGACAGCTGAGAGAGCGGCATGGTGGAGGAGAGGGGTCCGACAGGCCAGAGAGTGAGGAACCGCCGGAGATGGCGCCCGGCAGCCAGGGCAGGAGCGGCTTGATGAGAGGGCCAGCGAACACACTGTGCCCAGAGGGATGGCAGAGAACCAGGAGACAGTGGGTGTGGAGAACCTAGCCCCCAAAGTGGGCCAAGGGCATGAGGAAGCCCCTGCAGGAGGAAGAGCACAGCGCAGGTCAGGCGAGTGAGGAACTGGGAGAGGTGGGATGAGGCCAGTGGAGGATGAGCTGCTAGAGGCAGTGGCCCAGTGGAGAAGGGTGAGCAGATGAGCCCCTGGGTCTGAGGGAGGCATCAGAGTCCAGACTGTCAGACATGGAGGAAAAGGACCCAGGACCAGGCAGACAGTGAGCAAATGGATGTAGCTGACGAGGCACCTGAATGACGGGGGGTGGGTTGCAATTGCTCTTAATGGGTCAAGAGTGAATGGAATTGCCAGCTTGGTGGTCCCAGAGCTGAGGATGCTTGAGATACAAAGCCCAGAGATGCAAATGGAGACTGAAAGGATGACGGGTTGTATGTACGTGGGCAGAGAGCACCAGAGGGGACGTCCACACTGATGGAAAGGCCAGAGGGGGTGGCAGAGGTCAGTGCAGGAGAGTGTCTGGGGGAGAGGTGACTGCTAGGAGGGAGGAGGAGGAGGGCGGATAGCAGGGCCAGGGCTCTGTGCAGAGGGAGGTTGGGGTTAGAAGGTGTGGCAGCCTGGGAGGAGGCTAAAGATAACAGTAGTGTGGTGAAGGGATGAAGGTAGAGAGTCAGGAAGGGTTCCCCACGAATGTGTCAGAAGAGTATGAAACAATCTGAATGGAACATGAAAGGTTACACGGCGGGGGGGGACAGGGTGCCTGGGTTCACAGGACAGGAGCTCTGCAGGGTGGGGCATGTGGACAGGACAGTGCGTCTCAGTGTGACTGAGGCAGAGACGACTGAACGGGGTTGAGCAGCGGATGGGCAACCGAGAAGGGAGCACACAGCAGAAGAGACACCCGAGTCCAGCTGGAAGGGTCACAGAGAGTAGCTGAAAGTGTTGCTGTGTGTGCCCTAGAGAAGCAAGCCAGGAGAGACCTAGAGACCGGGCCCAGGTCAGGTGAGCTGCCTCGGACAACTGAGAGTGGGTCGTGGTGGAGAGGGGGTCCGAGGGGAGGAGGGGCAGGTGCTGGACCCTTGCAGCTCAGGAATGAGAAGTTACGTGAGAAGATCAGGGAATCCACCACCTCAGGAGAGGGATTACAAAGAACCTGAACAAGTGGGCATGGAGAAGCAGATATTCTGCCTCCAAAAGTGGGGCAAGGGTATGACCGATCCCATGCAGGAAAAAGAGCAGTGTTGGTACGGCCAGCAGGGAACCTGGGAGAGGTGTGAGGAGATGATGGAAGGTCAGAGAGGAGCCCAGAGAGGCAGGTCTGTCTCCACAGTGGTGGCACACATGGCCCCAGAGGGCCCACGAGGGCAGGTCCAGAAGTGAGTGGACGTCAAGGAGAGACCACTGGCCCTGTGGCATGCTGGCAGGACGTGAGAGAAACAGGAAGACTCTTGAAGATAAGAGAGAAAGAAAAGGCAGAGGCGGGGCCAAGTAATGTTCCGTCCACACTCAGTGTGGGGAAGGGGATAGTGGAGTCTGGCCGCAGCCGTGAGCCTTGGTCCCTGAAACCACGAGGGGCGTCAAGGGGAGAAAAGGGACAGAAGAGGGAAGAAAAGCTCATGGGGGTGCCAGGGGCTCGGAGACAGTCAAGGGGCCACCGTGGACAAGGGGAAGGCCATGTGAGCAGCTCCTAGTCTGGGGATGTTGGCAGATCTTGGGGGTAAGGGGACTGGAAATATGTGGCATTGAGTGGAGACAGTAGGAGCAGAGCTGGGAACCCAGGGCCCGGGTTTAAACACCTGGGGCCCTCAGGAGCAAAGAGGGGAAGGGACCCAGTGACAGGGAGGGAACTGAGGAAACAGGGCAGTGTTGCACAGGGAGAGGGCCTCTACACAGAGCCCTGGCAAGAATTCTGAGGGCCTGCAGTGTGGACACATGTGGGTGAGTCCAGTGTGGGGGTAGCAGATGTGCTTAGAAATGGTGGAGGAGGGAGCAGGAACCAAGGTGGAGGTGACACGTCACAACCATTGCTGAATTCATGCGTCTGCTTATGGGGGGAGGGAGGGCACTGGAAAGGGTGGGAGTCTAATGTAGTGGAGAGAGTCCACCCAGAGAAGTTGGAAGAGAGGAGGCACCATCAAAACCTGTGGAGTGTCAGAGATCTAGTCTGAGAAGATAACATGGGCAGCAAAGGGGCGCAGAGGGGGAAGGCAAGGGGTGGGTGATGGGGGTTAGGAGGTCAGGAGCTCTTGTCTGGGAGGCTGAGAGCTGAAGGACAACAGAGGGAACAAGGCAGAACAGGATGGAGAGTGGGGGGGGGGGGCGCGGGCGGTCACAGAAATCTGCACACAGGTGGGGTGAATGGAATGTCACCAGGAGGGAAAGAGGGCCAGGGGGACCTGGACTATTTCAAGGGGGAATGTGAGGTCAAGGACAGCTGGCAGGGGTGTAGCATGGGTGCTGATGGAGAAGAAATGGAAGCAGTGGCGGCCAGGGAAGGAAGAAGAGGAGGGAGCGGCAGCTTGGGGTAAAGAACTGTGGGCAATGGCTTGACTAAGAGGGAAGAGAGGAGAAGAAGGAAGTTGAGACAGGAAAAGGGAGCCTAAAGACCATGGCCTGGTCTGGGTGAGGACCCAAGGCTCCCAGGAGCAGCTGGAGACAGGGGCCATGACGACTGGTGACGTGGGCAGCGCTGCACAGGGAGAGACGAGAGAGCCTGCACAGAAACACCGCAGGCCTCGGGGGCTCGAGGGTGGACTCAAAGTGGATGGGGTCCAGTGTGGGTAGCAAATAGAATTGGCAGAGGAGTGGCCGGGAATTAAAGTGGTATCAACAGTGCTTCTGTTATTTACGAGGGACCTCTAAAGGGTGGAGGCCTAGAATGTGGCAGAGAGACTCCACACAAGGAGCCAGGGGAAAAACAGGGACCTTCAAACCATAGGTCTAGTCAGAGAAGAAAACGGGGGAGGCACAGAGGCACAGCAAGAGAGAGCGGAGGGCAGGATGGTGGAGACTGGAGTTGGGGGCTCAGATCAGGAGGCTGGATGTGGGGAACAGAGGGGCAGGCAGAATGGGATGGAGAACCAGAAGAGCCTGAAAGCACAGCTGAGAGGGAAGGAGGGCAGAGGGGAGATCTGGATCATGTCATCAGGGCGTGGGAGAGCAAGGCAATGGTGCAGGGCAGGGGTGCATTCCAGGGTCCGAAGGAGGAGAGGTGGGAGCAGTGGAGGAGAAGGAGGGAGGAGGTGGGAAGGTAGGGGCCTGGTGTAAGTCCTGTGAGCAGTGGCTGGATGAAAAGGGAAGTGAGACAAGACGAGCCAGTGCCAGGCTAAGGAAAAGGGAGCCTAAAGGGAAACCGTGGCCCGAGCTACGGAAGGACTGAACCAGAGACAGTGGGTGGTTCTGGAGTGAAGGGGGCAGGGCAGGGGATGGAAGGAGTGTGAGCTGGGAGAGCAGTTCCCAGGACGGAGCACCCCCTATGGAGAAGGGATGACCCAGGGCAGTGATGACAGGCATCAGGGAGGATGGAGAGGAGATGATGGGCCTAGAGCAGAGGCTGACGCTCTGCCTAGGCCAGGGAGGGGAAGGAGAGGAGTGGATCACGTGAGGAACAGTCAGAGGAAGGAACGTCCACACGGGTCTTGAGGTGGCAGGACAGGAGGGTCACCTGGCAGAGACAGACCAGGCGATGGGAGGCACCCGGGGAGGATGGAGAGCAGAGGGCAGGGGGAGGGACACAGGCTGGACAGCAGCAGGGGGAAGGAGAAGGGGGAGGTAGCAGAGAGGCATTGTAGCAGACGGGCCACCCAGAAGGACTTAAGAGTTACGGGGCTAGCCAGTGGGGGCTGAGGCTTGTGGAGGGAGGCGTGGAAAGAAAGGGGTGGCTAGTGGTGGGTGGGAGCAGTGGCTGCTGCTGCGCCTGGAATGTCGTGGCTAGGGGAGAACTTTCAGCCAGGCTCTTCAGTACTATGGATCCGATCTGCTGCGGATGGGGTCGGGGGACAGGGTGGGAGGTGGGTATCAGGAGTGGGTAGGAAATGGGTTTGGGTTGGGGTTCAGGTCGGTTTGACAGAGCTGAACATGGGAGGGGGATGTCTGGGATCAAGATGCGGCGGTGGGGGGGTTATGAGACAACTTCAGATACTGGAACATCATGTGCTTTAACTGAGCTTCTGGAGTGATGACACGCCCAGTGTTGTGGTGATGACTACAGGTTGAGGACTGGGAGGACCAGTGAGTCCACACAGAGAGGACAAAGGGGAGTCACTGCAGGGAGGGAGGAAGGTAAAGGTCTGCTCAGTGGAAACACAGAGGGACAGGAAGACTGGGTGGGGGGGGTGGGGGGTGGGTAAGGCTCCCCAGGGGGACAGCTTCCCAGGGCTGAAATGAAGAATGGTAATCTGGGGTAACGGACAAAGTGCCAAGAGGACAGGTCTGCACCAAAGATATTGTTCCAAAGCCCGAGAGTCATAAAGGGTGAGGGGTGGGGAGAGGAGTGTTGGCAGGGGGTGTGGTTTAACAAGAGAGTGCTCTAATGCAGACTGGGGTTTGGGGCACCTCAGGTGTCCGTGAGCTAACAGGGAAGGGAATGAGGTGGTTCCAGGAGGACAGTGCCCGGGCAGTGTCAGGGGAGCAGTGCTGGGATCTTTGACGACCTGGGCCAGGGGCAGCTGATGGGAGAGCCGAGGTGGGCAAGGGAAGAGTGCAGCCCAGGGAGGCAGGCTGGCCTTCCCCAGCAGTGATTCTTTACCGGGAAGGGGGGGGTGGTTTTCACCCGCGGGGGGGCTGGGCCATGGCCCCCAAGGGAGGCCTATCAGAACATCTGAGGGTGAGCAGTGCTCTGCTCCAAACAAAAGCAAACCCAAAAACACCCAAAAAGAAAACACAAAAACAATCCTCAGAGATGCTGCTGATAGGCTGGCCTTGGGGGTCATGCATCCTCGGGTGAGAATCACTGGGGGGAAGGCAGGTGGAGAGCGGGGCAGATAGGTGCCGGGTTAGCAGATGATACCCCTGGTCAGGCAGAGGGAGGCATCAGAATCCAGAATGTCAAACATGGAGGAAAAGGACCGAGGACCAGGCCTCCTGCGACTAAGTGAATGTAGGTGAATTATTGGGGGTTGGGTGGGTTGGAATTACTGTTAGTGGGTCAGAAGTGTAGTGCCACTGTGGTGGTCCCAAAGCTGAGGATGCCTGAGTGTTCTTAGTAGGGCTCAGAAAGTTGGGAGAGCTATTTGAACAGATGGTGGGTCGTGTATATGTGAGCAGAGAGCACCAGGAAGCAGGGGACATTCCAACTGAAGGAAGGGGCAGAGGTGATGGAGAGGATAGTTCCGGAGAGTGTTTGGGGTGAGATGCCTGCACGGGAGGGAGGAGGAGGAGGAGACAAGGAGGATGGAAGGTGCGCCCACAGCTGTGAAGGGTGAGACTGAGAACTGTGGCGTGGATCTGGCGTCAGCTGTGCAGAGCGAGAGAAGAGCAGAAAGTGCCACCGTGAGAGGAAGGAGAGTCAGGAGAAAAGGCTCCCTTAGCACTGTGTCAAAAAAAATGCAACAGAGGAGTCTGAATAGAGATATGAAAGGTTATGGGGAGCGACATGTTGGGAGCCTGGAAGGAAACCATAGACTGTGTTCACAGTGCGTGAGCAGGAGTTGGTGGGGCAGGGCATATGGATTCAGTACAGTGTTTCTGAACAAAGAGACAGATGGCTATGCTGGGGTGAGCAGAAGGTGATGGATGGAGAAGGGAACTTAGAGCAGAGGAGACAACTGACTCCAGCTGGAAGGTTCACAGTGGTAGCTGAAGGAATATCACAGGGCTTGGGGAGGACTGCTCCTTTGCTATGTAGACAGTAACTGAAAAGCAGCAGAGACCTGGAAAGGCGACCCAGCAGTCTGCTGAGCAAGGGAGAATGTGGTAAAGAGCGGTGCTAATAGTGAGGAAGGGCTCGCTGTGGAGCCTGGTGTCGAAGGCAGGAGAGGCTTGTTGAAAAGGTCAGTAAAGCCCTGCACCAAGTGTGGGATGCGATAGAGTGTGTAGGAGGGAGTGGACATTGAGAATCTAGGAACTTTTGCCCCTAGTAACGGACTGAGGGCTTGAGGAAGTCCGTGCAGGAGGCAAAGCAAAGCACACAAGAAGCCAGCAAGGGAAACACAAGTGGTGAGAGAAGGCCTGGGGAGGATGAGGTGGTAGCCAGAGGTACTGGCCCACTGAAGACCGTGGGATACAACTGCGTCAGTGTAGGATAATAGGCAGATATGACAGGTCAGAGAGAAGCTCATAGAAGCATCAACCTCCAAAATGGTGGACCAGAAAAGGTGGAGGAGAGCAGAAGGACTCTTACCCTGTATTAAAGAGGAAGAGGCTGACAACAGGTGGAGCATCATGGCAGGAGGGAGCAGAGATCAAGGAAAAGACCCATGAATTGCCCCAGAACTGGCAGGTGGAAGGGAGTGTTGAAGGTGAAGTAGAGGGTCTTGTGGGAGACAGGAGTGGGAGAAAAGGAGGACAGGGGCTGAGTCAGTTCAGTGTATAACCAGTGTGCAAAGGGAGACGCACACTGGAGTCTGGCAGCCACACAAGGCGATCTGTGGGATTCCAGTTGCTTCAGGAGAGTGGATGGGAGGAGAAGGGACTGGTGGCAGTAAATGGGGGCCAGCAAGGAGGAGGCTCACCACCGTGGTTAGCCTCCAAGGTCAGATCAGGTGGAGGTGACTCTGGGCAGTGGTCTCTGATCTGTGCTTCTGCTCTTCCTAGGAGCTGGAGAGGGTGGAGGTCCAGCATGTGCACAGAGACTCTGCCCAGGAGGAGGGACCTTGGCTAGTGGTGGGGGTTACAGTCCAAGAAGATAATGGCAGATGCAAAGGGCCACAGAGAGCACTAGCAAGTATTCTTAGGACCTGCAGTGTGGATGCATGGGGGTGAGTCCAGTGTGGGGGTAGCAGATGTGCTTAGAAATGGTGGAGGAGGGAGCAGGAACCAAGGTGGAGGTGACATGTCACAACCATTGCTGAATTCATGCGTCTGCTTATGGGGGGAGGGAGGGCACTGGAAAGGGTGGAAAGTGGAAAGACTTTTCCAGTCCATTAGACTGGAAAGTCTAAGTTAGTTGAGAGAGTCCACCCAGAGAAGTTGGAAGAGAGGAGGCACCATCAAAACCTGTGGAGTGTCAGAGATCTAGTCTGAGAAGATAACATGGGCAGCAAAGGGGCGCAGAGGGGGAAGGCAAGGGGTGGGTGATGGGGGTTAGGAGGTCAGGAGCTCTTGTCTGGGAGGCTGAGAGCTGATGGACAACAGAGGGAACAAGGCAGAACAGGATGGAGAGTGGGGGGGGCGTGGGCGGTCACAGAAATCTGCACACAGGTGGGGTGAATGGAATGTCACCAGGAGGGAAAGAGGGCCAGGGGGACCTGGACTATTTCAAGGGGGAATGTGAGGTCAAGGACAGCTGGCAGGGGTGTAGCATGGGTGCTGATGGAGAAGAAATGGAAGCAGTGGTGGCCAGCGAAGGAAGAAGAGGAGGGAGCGGCAGCTTGGGGTAAAGAACTGTGGGCAATGGCTTGACTAAGAGGGAAGAGAGGAGAAGAAGGAAGTTGAGACAGGAAAAGGGAGCCTAAAGACCATGGCCTGGTCTGGGTGAGGACCCAAGGCTCCCAGGAGCAGCTGGAGACAGGGGCCATGACGACTGGTGACGTGGGCAGCGCTGCACAGGGAGAGACGAGAGAGCCTGCACAGAAACACCGCAGGCCTCGGGGGCTCGAGGGTGGACTCAAAGTGGATGGGGTCCAGTGTGGGTAGCAAATAGAATTGGCAGAGGAGTGGCCGGGAATTAAAGTGGTATCAACAGTGCTTCTGTTATTTACGAGGGACCTCTAAAGGGTGGAGGCCTAGAATGTGGCAGAGAGACTCCACACAAGGAGCCAGGGGAAAAACAGGGACCTTCAAACCATAGGTCTCGTCAGAGAAGAAAACAGGGGAGGCACAGAGGCACAGCAAGAGAGAGCGGAGGGCAGGATGGTGGAGACTGGGGTTGGGGGGCTCAGATCAGGAGGCTGGATGTGGGGAACAGAGGGGCAGGCAGAATGGGATGGAGAACCAGAAGAGCCTGAAAGCACAGCTGAGAGGGAAGGAGGGCAGAGGGGAGATCTGGATCATGTCATCAGGGCGTGGGAGAGCAAGGCAATGGTGCAGGGCAGGGGTGCATTCCAGGGTCCGAAGGAGGAGAGGTGGGAGCAGTGGAGGAGAAGGAGGGAGGAGGTGGGAAGGTAGGGGCCTGGTGTAAGTCCTGTGAGCAGTGGCTGGAAGAAAAGGGAAGTGAGACAAGACGAGCCAGTGCCAGGCTAAGGAAAAGGGAGCCTAAAGGGAAACCGTGGCCCGAGCTACGGAAGGACTGAACCAGAGACAGTGGGTGGTTCTGGAGAGAAGGGGGCAGGGCAGGGGATGGAAGGAGTGTGAGCTGGGAGAGCAGGTCCCAGGACGGAGCACCCCCTATGGAGAAGGGATGACCCAGGGCAGTGATGACAGGCATCAGGGAGGATGGAGAGGAGATGATGGGCCTAGAGCAGAGGCTGACGCTTTCCCTGGGCCGGGGGAGGGGGGAAGGGGAGGAGTGGATCACGTGAGGAAAAGTCAGAGCAAGGAACGTCCACACGGGTCTTGAGGTGGCAGGACAGGAGGGTCACCTGGCAGAGACAGACCAGGTGATGGGAGGCACCCGGGGAGGATGGAGAGCAGAGGGCAGGGGGAGGGACACAGGCTGGACAGCAGCAGGGGGAAGGAGGAGAAGAGGGAGGTGGGCAGGTAGGAATCCAGGCAGATTTCAAGGTGCCAAGCAGAAGGACTTCAGAATTACAGAGCCAGCCAGTGAGTGCACAGGCTTGGGGCGGGAGGTGTGGAAAGGAGTGGTGAGTGGTGGGTGGAAGCAGTGGCTGCTGCCACAGCCCTGAATATTGTGGCTAGAGTAGAACTTTTTTGCCAGGCTCTTTACTACTACGGATCCGCCGGGGGATGGGGGAGGGAACAGGATGGGGTGGGTAGTGGGGGTGGGGAGTGGGATGGGATTTTGGGAAGGGATTGGGATCAGTGGGTGTGTGGGAAGGGTGGAGGGTGGGGTGGGAGATGGGATGAGGTGGGAGGGACTAGGTTTGGGTGGGGGTGGGGTGGGGTTTGACTGGGTTGGGGGGAGGGCATGGTTGGGATTATTGGGGTGGGGGGTTGGGGGGGGACTTGAGCCAATCTCTAGGCACTGGGAACATCATCTACTTTAACTGAGCTTCCGGACTGATAAAACCTCCAGTGTTGGGGTGATGACTATAGGTTGAGGACTGGGAAGACCAGTGAGTCCACCTAGAAAGGACAAAGGAGTCTCTGCAGAAAGGGAGGAAGGGAAAGGGCTGCTTGGTGGAAACACAGAGAGACAGGAAGACTGGGGGGAACATGAGGACAACAGCGGCAAGGTTCTCCAGGGGGACAGTGTCACGGGTCTGAAAATGAGGAGTGGTAACCTGGGTTAATGGACAGTGGCAGGCACCAAGAAGGACAGGTTTATACCAAAGATATTCTCCCAATGCTTGAGAATCATAAAGGTTATATAAGGGTGTGTGAAAGGAATAGTGTTTAATGCAGACTGGGGTTTGGGGAAAGTCAATGAGTTCATAAAGAAGGGAATGAGCTGGTTCTAAGAGGACAGTGCCAAGCCAGTGTTGGGATCTTTGAGGAACTGACGGGAGCTGATGGGAGGCCCGTGGCGGGCAAGGGGAGAGTGCAGCCCAGGGAGGCAGGCTGGCCTTCCACAGCAGTGATTCTTCCCCGGGGTGGGGGGGGTGGTGGTTTTCACCCGCGGGGGGGCTGGGGCATGGCCACCAAGGGAGGCCTATCAGAACATCTGAGGGTGAGCAGTGCTCTGCTCCAAACAAAAACAAACCCAAAAACATCCGAAAAGAAAACACAAAAACATTCCTCAGAGATGCTGCTGATAGGCTGGCCTTGGGGGTCATGCATCCTCGGGTGAGAATCACTGGGGGGAAGGCAGGTGGAGAGCGGGGCAGAGGGGTGAAGGGTAGGTGGGGCAGAGGGAGGCATCAGAGTCCAGACTGTCAGACAAGGAGGAAGAGAACCCAGGACCAGGCAGACAGCGAGCAAATGGATGTAGCCAACAAAGGACTTGAGAGGGGGTGGGTTAGGTTTCACCTTCTGTGGTGGTGAGTGCGGCACCATGGCTGTGTTCCGGGAGCTCAGGAAGCCTGAGCAGCAGGGCTGAGAATGGGAGTGGCAAGCAGAAGGACGCTGGGTTGTCTGTCTCTGAGCAGAGAGCTCCGGGTGAGACGACCACATGAAGAAAGTGCAGACGGGCTATGGGACACACCATGGACAGCGTCTGGGGGAGAGATGACTGGAAGGCGGGGAGAGGAGGACGGCAGGAGGGCAGACAGCAGGACCAGGGCTCTGTGCAGGTCTGGATGGAGTGTAGAGGTGTCAGGGGTGGCTGGCAGATGCAGGGGGAAGAAGGTGAGAAGAAGCTGGGAGTGTGGTGGTGAAAGGACAAGCAGGAGAATCAGAGGCCAAGACGCCCCAAGAGCTGTGGAAGAGGAGTGCTTGCCGAGGGCCTGGATGGGAACATGCAACTTTATGGGGAGCGATTTTCCAAGGTCCTGGAGGAGAAACACAGTGTCGGTCCACATGGCTGAAAAAACGGGATGGTGGGCAGAGCCTGTGGATTCAGGTGTGTCTGCCACAAAGAGGGTTGAAGTGGGGTGAGCACTGGGTGAGGATCAAGAAAGGAGCACAGAGCAGAGGAGATGATGGAATCCAGTCTGAAGGCTCACAGTGTAGCTGAAAGAATCTCACATGTTAGGTAGGACAGGTTTGTGTCTTCTTTTCTTCCTATGTTGCAGTAGGGAATCGAAGCAGGAGAGAACTTGAAACCAGGAGGCTGGGTGGGCCGTCTGGGGGAGGTGGAGAGTATGGAGAGGAAAGGGGGTCCAACGGGCCAGGAGAGTGAGGGACAGCATGTGATGGCACCTGGCAGCCAGGGCAGAAGAGACTTGTTGAGAGGAACACGAATGCAGTGCACCAAGAGATGGATGACAAAGGGCTAGAAGGAGAGATGTGAAGAATCTAGGAACTGTGCTCCTGAAAGTGGGCCAAGGGCATGAGGAAGCTTGTGCAGAAGGAAGAGCGCCATGAGGGCCAAGCAAGTGAGGAAGTCAGGAGAGATGGGTGAGACCAGAGTGGGTAAGATGGTAGAGGTAGTGGTGGTTTGAAAATATGAAGACAGCCCTGTCTATGTAGCACATGGTGAGATGATGAAAGGTCAGAGGGTGCCTAGAAGCAATGACTTTCTCCAAAATGGTAACCCCAAAAGTAGCATGTTTTGCTGTGAATTCAGATAGCCTGGATTCACTCCAGCATGCTGGGGACCAAGAAGCTGGCATTCGGGGAGCGTAAGGGCAGGTCAGAAAAGAAGCTGAGGGAAAGATTAGGGAATGTGTCGCAAGACTGGCAGCTGGGAGAGGGAGTAGGATGAGATGTTGAAGAGGAAGCAGAGGGGCTCTTGAAGACAACAGCAGGAGAAAAAGTGGATGAGCGGCCGAGCCAGTTCAGTGGCAACCAGCCTGGAAAGAGACACATTGGAGTCTCGGGCAGCTGTGGAAGGTATCTTTAGGATACGAGTTGGGTCGGGGGAATCGATGGAAAAAGAAAGGAACAGGTGGCAGTGAAGAGGGGAAAGAATGTCATGAACTTGCTGGGGCTCCGAGCAGGTAAAGGGGATGCTGTGAGAAGAGCAGGGCAGCCTGAAGGACTCCTAGTTCGGCGCTGTGACAGATCTCATGGGGCAGGAGGCTTTTGTGTGGTAATGATGCCAGACAGCAGGAGCAGAGCAGAGCTGAGATACCATCACCAGGGCCTGTGAAGACCTAAGGCCCTCAGAGCAAAGCGCAAAGGGCCACAATTGACAGAGGACAGGGCAGGGTTGTGCCATCAGATAGACACTGGCAGAGAACCTCAGGGACACTGGCAAGGATCAGGTGGAACCCAGTATGTGGGTAGCAAACTTGTTCAGTAATGGCATAGGGATGGGTGGGAACTAAGGTGGTACCAACATTTGCCGTCCATCACCGAGTTGGTGTCCCTGCTATCCCATGGCTATTGAAGAGTGGACATTAGCAAGTGGCAGAGAGACTGCACAGAGAATCAGGGGAAAGCAGGGATTGACGTGGGCAGGAAAGGGCCACGAGAGGAGAGAGCAGTGGGTGGGATGTTTGAGGAGTGAGGGACTCCTGTTTGGGTGGTTGGAGCCGAACAGCAGAGTAGGCAAGGCCGAACGGGATGGGAAGCAATTGGAGGGTCATAAGATCTGTACATGGGTGCTGTGAGGGAATGGTGGCCTACAGGGAATGAGGGGGGTCTGAACCTGTCATCAGGGAGAGCAAGGCAATGGGCAGGGATGCACCCTGGTTCCAGTGGAGGAGCAATGAAGCAATGGAGGCAGAGGAGGGACAGATGGGGAAGTAGGGGCCTGGTGTAAAGTCCCGTGGGCAGTGGCCTGATTAAAAGGGAGGAAAGAGGAGGCAGAGTGCAAGACTGAGGTAAAGGGAGCCTAAAGGGAAACGGTGGCTGGGGCCAGTGGAAGGACCAGATCAGTGACAGTCCATGATTTAGGGAGAAGAATGAGGCATAGCGGGGAAGGAAAGAGCTAGGAGAGCAGGTCACAAGAGGGAGCACCCTCTGTGGAGGACGGATGACCCACTGCAACTTGATGGGCATCAGGAACGTTGAGATGAGACGATGGCCCTTAGAGAAGGGCCAGAGAGGGAAAGGGAAGGGATGGCTCACACGAGGAACAGTCACAGGAGGGAATGTACACGTGGCAGTCTCAGTGCACCACCAAAGGAGGGGCACCTGCCAGCGACAGATGGGAGGTGCATAAGGAGGATGGAGAGGGGAGAGGGGAGGAAGGAGACAGGCAGGTTATCACCAAGAGGGACAATGAGAAGAGGGAGGTGGCATCTAAGAATCCAGACAGATGTCAGAGTTGCCATCTGGAAGGAAGTTCACAGCATCAGGGCCAGCCAGTGGGGACAGAGCCATGGAAGAGGACAGGAAAGGGAAGGGTGGCTAGCAGTGGGAGGGGAGCAGTGGCTACTCTTACAGCCTCAAATGTTGTAACAAGGGTGGAACTTTCCGGCCAGGCTCTTTATTACGGATCCAGCTGGGACACGGTGGGAGCTGGGGGGATGGGATTTGGATTGTGGGTAGAAGTTGACTGGGTCAGACAGGAGAGCAGAGATGAGATCAGTGGGGGTGGGAGGAGGGGGTGGGAGTCAGGACACATGAGCCAAGTTCCAGGTACTGGGAATGTCATCTACTTTAACTGAGCTTATGGGCTGATCACAAGTCCAGTGTTAGGGGTGATGCCTACATTAAGAAGAGGGAGGGTAAGAATGCTGAGTCCACCCAGAGAGGACAAAGGAGAGTTGCTGCAGGAAAGGTGGGAGGGAAGCACTTGGCGGGCAGGAAAGACAGATGGACAAGATAACCATAAGGGCAGGGCTTCACAGATCTGAAATGAGGAGGGATGAACTGTTAAAAGGGACAAATGACAAGCACTGAGAAAGAGGAGAAGTGGACCAAAGATACTGTCACAGTCTTGAGGAGTCATGAAATGTGGGCGGCAGGAGGGGAGTGTGGGGTGTGGCATGAAGAGATGGGACAGCCCAGTGTAGGAGAGCGTGTTGGGGAGAGGTGACTGTCCGAAGGTGGAGGAGGAGGGCAGGACGGCAGGACCAGGGCTCTGTGCGGGTTCACACGGACTGTGGAGGTGTTGGGAGAGGGGCGGGCAGATGTGGGGGCAGGAGGGTGTGAAGAAGGTCAGAGGGCTGTGATGAAAGGAAAAGGAGAGGAATCAGAGGCCGAGGGTCCTTGAGAGCTGTGTCAGGAGAGGGTGCGACGAGGGTGTGGATGGAAACGTGGAAGCGACGATGAGGGGTCGTGGGGCCCGCGAGGTGAGCTCAGCCAGGCTCTTGAGTGTGGGTTGGTGGGTGGAGCGTGTGGATTCGGCACAGTGTGACACAGTGTGAGTGAGGCAGAGACGACTGAACTGGGCTGAGCAGCGGAGACGGGAGAAGAAGGGAGCACAGAGCAGAGGAGACACAGTCCAACGGAAAGGGTGCAGTGGAGGCTGAGAGAAGGTCACATGTTCATGGAGGACTGCTACTTGGCTCTGTGTGCAGTAACTGCAAGGCAGCAGAGACCTGTAAATGGGGCCCAGGAGAAAGGAGGTTTGGTGAGTCGTCTCCAGCTGGTGGGAGAGTGTGGCAGAGGAGAGAGGGTCTGACAGACCAGAGTGAGGAAGGTAAGGTAATGGCACCCAACAGGAGAGGCTTGTTGAGAGGGTCAGGGAACACACTGTGCTCACGGGGATGGCAGAGAACCAGGAGAGAGTGGGTGTGGAGAACCTAGCCCCCAAAGTGGGCCAAGGGCATGAGGAAGCCCCTGCAGGAGGAAGAGCACAGCGCAGGTCAGGCGAGTGAGGAACTGGGAGAGGTGGGATGAGGCCAGTGGAGGATGAGCTGCTAGAGGCAGTGGCCCAGTGGAGAAGGGTGAGCAGATGAGCCCCTGGGTCTGAGGGAGGCATCAGAGTCCAGACTGTCAGACATGGAGGAAAAGGACCCAGGACCAGGCAGACAGTGAGCAAATGGATGTAGCTGACGAGGCACCTGAATGACGGGGGGTGGGTTGCAATTGCTCTTAATGGGTCAAGAGTGAATGGAATTGCCAGCTTGGTGGTCCCAGAGCTGAGGATGCTTGAGATACAAAGCCCAGAGATGCAAATGGAGACTGAAAGGATGACGGGTTGTATGTACGTGGGCAGAGAGCACCAGAGGGGACGTCCACACTGATGGAAAGGCCAGAGGGGGTGGCAGAGGTCAGTGCAGGAGAGTGTCTGGGGGAGAGGTAACTGCTAGGAGGGAGGAGGAGGAGGGCGGATAGCAGGGCCAGGGCTCTGTGCAGAGGGAGGTTGGGGTTAGAAGGTGTGGCAGCGTGGGAGGAGGCTAAAGATAACAGTAGTGTGGTGAAGGGATGAAGGTAGAGAGTCAGGAAGGGTTCCCCACGAATGTGTCAGAAGAGTATGAAACAATCTGAATGGAACATGAAAGGTTACACGGCGGCGGGGGACAGGGAAGCTGGGAGGACAGGGTGCCTGGGTTCACAGGACAGGAGCTTTGCAGGGTGGGGCATGTGGACAGGACAGTGCGTCTCAGTGTGACTGAGGCAGAGACGACTGAACGGGGTTGAGCAGTGGATGGGCAACCGAGAAGGGAGCACACAGCAGAAGAGACACCCGAGTCCAGCTGGAAGGCTCACAAGAGTAGCTGAAAGTGTTGCTGTGTGTGCCCTAGAGAAGCAAGCCAGGCGAGACCTAGAGACCGGGCCCAGGTCAGGTGAGCTGCCTCGGACAACTGAGAGTGGGTCGTGGTGGAGAGGGGGTCCGAGGGGAGGAGGGGCAGGTGCTGGACCCTTGCAGCTCAGGAATGAGAAGTTACGTGAGAAGATCAGGGAATCCACCACCTCAGGAGAGGGATTACAAAGAACCTGAACAAGTGGGCATGGAGAAGCAGATATTCTGCCTCCAAAAGTGGGGCAAGGGTATGACCGATCCCATGCAGGAAAAAGAGCAGTGTTGGTACGGCCAGCAGGGAACCTGGGAGAGGTGTGAGGAGATGATGGAAGGTCAGAGAGGAGCCCAGAGAGGCAGGTCTGTCTCCACAGTGGTGGCACACATGGCCCCAGAGGGCCCACGAGGGCAGGTCCAGAAGTGAGTGGACGTCAAGGAAAGACCACTGGCCCTGTGGCATGCTGGCAGGACGTGAGAGAAACAGGAAGACTCTTGAAGATAAGAGAGAAAGAAAAGGCAGAGGCGGGGCCAAGTAATGTTCCGTCCACACTCAGTGTGGGGAAGGGGATAGTGGAGTCTGGCCGCAGCCGTGAGCCTTGGTCCCTGAAACCACGAGGGGCGTCAAGGGGAGAAAAGGGACAGAAGAGGGGAGAAAAGCTCATGGGGGTGCCAGGGGCTCGGAGACAGTCAAGGGGCCACCGTGGACAAGGGGAAAGCCATGTGAGCAGCTCCTAGTCTGGGGATGTTGGCAGATCTTGGGGGTAAGGGGACTGGAAATATGTGGCATTGAGTGGAGACAGTAGGAGCAGAGCTGGGAACCCAGGGCCCGGGTTTAAACACCTGGGGCCCTCAGGAGCAAAGAGGGGAAGGGACCCAGTGACAGGGAGGGAACTGAGGAAACAGGGCAGTGTTGCACAGCGAGAGGGCCTCTACACAGAGCCCTGGCAAGAATTCTGAGGGCCTGCAGTGTGGACACATGTGGGTGAGTCCAGTGTGGGGGTAGCAGATGTGCTTAGAAATGGTGGAGGAGGGAGCAGGAACCAAGGTGGAGGTGACACTTCACAACCATTGCTGAATTCATGCATCTGCTTATGGGGGGAGGGAGGGCACTGGAAAGGGTGGGAGTCTAATGTAGTGGAGAGAGTCCACCCAGAGAAGTTGGAAGAGAGGAGGCACCACCAAAACCTGTGGAGTGTCAGAGATCTAGTCTGAGAAGATAACATGGGCAGCAAAGGGGCGCAGAGGGGGAAGGCAAGGGGTGGGTGATGGGGGTTAGGAGGTCAGGAGCTCTTGTCTGGGAGGCTGAGAGCTGAAGGACAACAGAGGGAACAAGGCAGAACAGGATGGAGAGTGGGGGGGGCGCGGGCGGTCACAGAAATCTGCACACAGGTGGGGTGAATGGAATGTCACCAGGAGGGAAAGAGGGCCAGGGGGACCTGGACTATTTCAAGGGGGAATGTGAGGTCAAGGACAGCTGGCAGGGGTGTAGCATGGGTGCTGATGGAGAAGAAATGGAAGCAGTGGCGGCCAGGGAAGGAAGAAGAGGAGGGAGCGGCAGCTTGGGGTAAAGAACTGTGGGCAATGGCTTGACTAAGAGGGAAGAGAGGAGAAGAAGGAAGTTGAGACAGGAAAAGGGAGCCTAAAGACCATGGCCTGGTCTGGGTGAGGACCCAAGGCTCCCAGGAGCAGCTGGAGACAGGGGCCATGACGACTGGTGACGTGGGCAGCGCTGCACAGGGAGAGACGAGAGAGCCTGCACAGAAACACCGCAGGCCTCGGGGGCTCGAGGGTGGACTCAAAGTGGATGGGGTCCAGTGTGGGTAGCAAATAGAATTGGCAGAGGAGTGGCCGGGAATTAAAGTGGTATCAACAGTGCTTCTGTTATTTACGAGGGACCTCTAAAGGGTCGAGGCCTAGAATGTGGCAGAGAGACTCCACACAAGGAGCCAGGGGAAAAACAGGGACCTTCAAACCATAGGTCTCGTCAGAGAAGAAAACGGGGGAGGCACAGAGGCACAGCAAGAGAGAGCGGAGGGCAGGATGGTGGAGACTGGGGTTGGGGGCTCAGATCAGGAGGCTGGATGTGGGGAACAGAGGGGCAGGCAGAATGGGATGGAGAACCAGAAGAGCCTGAAAGCACAGCTGAGAGGGAAGGAGGGCAGAGGGGAGATCTGGATCATGTCATCAGGGCGTGGGAGAGCAAGGCAATGGTGCAGGGCAGGGGTGCATTCCAGGGTCCGAAGGAGGAGAGGTGGGAGCAGTGGAGGAGAAGGAGGGAGGAGGTGGGAAGGTAGGGGCCTGGTGTAAGTCCTGTGAGCAGTGGCTGGATGAAAAGGGAAGTGAGACAAGACGAGCCAGTGCCAGGCTAAGGAAAAGGGAGCCTAAAGGGAAACCGTGGCCCGAGCTACGGAAGGACTGAACCAGAGACAGTGGGTGGTTCTGGAGAGAAGGGGGCAGGGCAGGGGATGGAAGGAGTGTGAGCTGGGAGAGCAGGTCCCAGGACGGAGCACCCCCTATGGAGAAGGGATGACCCAGGGCAGTGATGACAGGCATCAGGGAGGATGGAGAGGAGATGATGGGCCTAGAGGAGAGGCTGACGCTCTGCCTAGGCCAGGGAGGGGAAGGGGAGGAGTGGAACACGTGAGGAAAAGTCAGAGGAAGGAACGTCCACACGGGTCTTGAGGTGGCAGGACAGGAGGGTCACCTCGCAGAGACAGACCAGGCGATGGGAGGCACCCGGGGAGGATGGAGAGCAGAGGGCAGGGGGAGGGACACAGGCTGGACAGCAGCAGGGGGAAGGAGAAGGGGGAGGTAGCAGAGAGGCATTGTGGCAGACGGGCCACCCAGAAGGACTTAAGAGTTACGGGGCTAGCCAGTGGGGGCTGAGGCTTGTGGAGGGAGGCGTGGAAAGAAAGGGGTGGCTAGTGGTGGGTGGGAGCAGTGGCTGCTGCTGCGCCTGGAATGTCATGGCTAGGGGAGAACTTTCAGCCAGGCTCTTATGTACTATGGATCCGATCTGCTGGGGATGGAGTCGGGGGACAGGGTGGGAGGTGGGTATCAGGAGTGGGTAGGGAATGGGTTTGGGTTGGGGTTCAGGTCGGTTTGACAGAGCTGAACATGGGAGGGGGATGTCTGGGATCAAGATGTGGGGGTGGGGGGGTTATGAGACAACTTCAGATACTGGAACATCATGTGCTTTAACTGAGCTTCTGGAGTGATGACACGCCCAGTGTTGTGGTGATGACTACAGGTTGAGGACTGGGAGGACCAGTGAGTCCACACAGAGAGGACAAAGGGGAGTCACTGCAGGGAGGGAGGAAGGGAAAGGTCTGCTCAGTGGAAACACAGAGGGACAGGAAGACTGGGCGCGGGGGGGGGGGGGGGGCGGGTAAGCCTCCCCAGGGGGACATCGTCCCAGGGCTGAAATGAAGAATGGTAATCTGGGGTAATGGACAAAGTGCCAAGAGGACAGGTCTGCACCAAAGATATTGTTCCAAAGCCCGAGAGTCATAAAGGGTGAGGGGTGGGGAGAGGAGTGTTGGCAGGGGGTGTGGTTTAACAAGAGAGTGCTCTAATGCAGACTGGGGTTTGGGGCACCTCAGGTGTCCGTGAGCTAACAGGGAAGGGAATGAGGTGGTTCCAGGAGGACAGTGCCCGGCCAGTGTCAGGGGAGCAGTGCTGGGATCTTTGAGGACCTGGGCCAGGGGCAGCTGATGGGAGAGCCGAGGTGGGCAAGGGAAGAGTGCAGCCCAGGGAGGCAGGCTGGCCTTCCACAGCAGTGATTCTTTCCCGGGGTGGGGGGGGGTGGTTTTCACCCGCGGGGGGGCTGGGGCATGGCCCCCAAGGGAGGCCTATCAGAACATCTGAGGGTGAGCAGTGCTCTGCTCCAAACAAAAGCAAACCCAAAAACACCCAAAAAGAAAACACAAAAACAATCCTCGGAGATGCTGCTGATAGGCTGGCCTTGGGGGTCATGCATCCTCGGGTGAGAATCACTGGAGGGAAGGGCAGGTGGAGAGCTGGTAAGAGAGGTGACAGGTGAGCAGATGATACCCCAGGTCAGGCAGAGGGAGGCATCTGAATCCAGAGTGTCAGACTTGGAGGAAAAGGACCCAGGACCAGGCAGACAGCGAATAAATGAATGTAGCCAACAAGGCACCTGAATGATGGGGGGGTGGGGGTAGGATATGGGGGTGGTTACTATCAATCAGTTGGGAGCAGATTGCAAGCATGGTGTCCCGGAGTTTGAGGTTTAAAACTCCTTAGTAGGTTCAAGGTAGATGGAAGTGATGACTGAAAGGAAGGAGCATTGTGTGTGTTTGTACAGAAAACACCAGAGGGCATGTCCACATCGTGGAAGGGGCAGAGGGGGGGGGGGAGAGGTCAGTGCAGAATAGCGTCTGGGGGAGAGATGGCTGCTAGGAGGGAGGAGGGCAGGAGGGCAGACAGCAGGATGGACCAGGGCTGACAGCAGGTTGTGTGTATTTGTGCAGAGAACACCAGAGGGGATGTCCACCTGATGGAAGGGGCAGAGGGCGTGGGAGAGGTCAGAGCGTCTGGGAGAGGTGACTGCTAGGAGGGATGAGGAGGAGGAGGGTGTCTAGACCTCTGTGCAGGTCTGGACGGAGTGTGGAGGTGTCAGGAAGAGGGCTGGCAGGTGTGGGGGCAAGAGGGTGAGAAGAAGGTGAGAACGCTGTGGTAAAAAGAAAAGTAGGAGAATCAAAGGCCGAGGCTCCCCAAGACCTGATCAGAGGAGCGTGAGACAAGGGTGTGGATGGAGACATGAGAGGTTACACGGAGGGGCGACATCGGGTCATGGGGCCCAGGAGGTGAGCTCAGCCTGGTAGATGAGGGTGGGTGGAAGGTAGTGTGTGTGGATTCAGCATATTGTATCACAGTGCTGAAGCAGAGAGGACTGAACTGGGTTGAGTAGAAGGTGAGGATCAAGAAGGATGCACAGGACAGAGAAAAATGAATTGGAAGGTTAAGACAGTAGCGTCTTTAAAGAATGTCACATGACTAAGGTTGGACAGTTTCTTTTGCATTTGTGCAGTAGAGAAGGAAGTCAGGAGAGATGATGAAATCAGGCCCCAGGCATAGGAGGCATCAGGTGAGCATTCTGAAACAGGTGGTAGAGGAGAGGAGGTCTAATGGGTAGGAAGAGTGAGGAAGGTGAGGCGATGGCACCTGTTACCTAGGGTGGGAGAGGGTAGGTGAGAGGGTCAGGAACACAGTGCACCAAGTGTGACAGCAAGTGGCCAAAGGATGGAGCCGGATGTCCATCCAGGAGCTCTGCCCCCACGAGCGGGCCAAGGCAGTGAGGAAGCCCACACAGGAGGCAGAGGACAACATGGTTGAGGCCATGGTGGAACATGGGAGAAGTGGATGAGGCAGAGGAGGTTGAGCTGGTAGAGGTAGTGGGCTGTAGAAAGTGTTTGAAACAAGTCTGTCAGTGCAGAGCGTGACTAGATGAAATGACAGAAGGTCAGACAGAAGCCTGAGGGACCTGAAAAGACAGGTACTTAGGGATGAATGGGGACAGCATACAGAGTCACTACAGCATGATGCAGACCAAGAGCTGGCTACAGGGGAGCATGAGAGAGGCTCAACGAGAGACCAGATATCAAGGAAAAGCCCACTGCCCCTGTGGGCAGGTGGTCGGGGAAGTAGGATGGCATGCTGAGGACAAAGCAGAAGGGCTGGAACACAAAAGTGGAGAGAAGTCAGAGGATGCCTGAGCAAGGTTCACTCGGATTCAGCGTGCAAAGAGAGAGACTTTGGATTCTGGAGTGGCTGTGAAGGTGGTCGGCCAGTGTTGAGATGGGTGAGGAGAGCCAATGGGAAAAGAAAGAGACAGGCAGCATGGAGGGCAGGGAGGACCTAATGGCTGTGTAAGGGGTCAGGGTAGTTAAAGGGGGCTCCACAGAAAAGGGGAAGACAGCTTCAAGAGCTCCCAATCTGGGATACCAGCAGATCTCATGGGCAGGATGGGTACTGTATGTGGTATGGAGGTCAGACAGTAGGTGCAGACTAGTGACTATAAGAAAGCATAGGTGCCATCTGTTATAACCATGAGCAAGCACTGTTTTATGGGAAGAGAGACAATGCAGAATGTTTATGGAGGGAGAGGCTACAGCATGGTCAAGTACAAAGCAAAGGTGCAATCAACTGGATTTTTAAAGAACTGTGTTTAGCACTGGGAAAATATGCCTCCTACATATACTTGATAAAGTGTTCATATGTTTGTTTTCTAATGAAAGTGAGTGAAGGAAAAATGGAAAGAAGTGGTTAAAGTGGGAACTTAGTTGACAATATACATATAAATCATTCTTCCAATTATTAAGGAGCATTATAACAGTTATGATGCAGAGTGCTACCTGTTCAACTTGATCACAATTAATGAAGTAAGGAAAAATGGGAGAAAACATAAAAAGAAATTGTCACAGGGAAATCGGTGGCTGCCTGAAAATCTATCAGGTAATTATGTCAGAGTAGGTGGATTCAAGACAATCAATGGTCATATAGAGAGAAAGTCAAAAAACAAAATCTGAAGGGAGAGCATAAGCAGCAGTCCCTGTAACATCAGTACTGCGGACATCCAAAGATGATAATGCATGCCAGAGGATGGGATTGTTTTGAATATTAAAGAGTAGGGTTACATTTTCACATACTGAAGGCACTGAAAGGCCAGACTGTGAACCAAACCTGAGGGGTACCAACAAGCAGAGGTTTTTACTAAGGCTACAAGAGAGGGAAGAGGAAATGAGTGGATATCCCATGGGTACACTGCATTCTGGAGAGATGTTATCATTCAAGAAAGGCAGCAATAAAGATGACAGCTATCAATGATGATGGTGAACATGAAGTGCAGGATAGGAAGAAAGGTTCAAAGTCAGCACAGAGGAAATGTTAAAAAGTTCAGTGTTTGAGGAAAGGGAAATTGGTTATGAGATGAATGAACAAGTGAATAAGTGTCTCAGACTTGATCCTGGCCGATCTCTTTTAACAGGTCAAATTTGGAGGAATATGGACTCTCTAGCTAGACTGATACAAATTCTAGTGATAAAGGGAACAGATATATTGTGGCTAAATAGTAATGTTCAACTTATCCTGCCTGCTTTTTTAGTGTTTGAACAAAGATTGCAGATTATGTGCTTAGCTTGGAAGAATGCAAGGTTTCACCTAAGGATCAGTAATATAAATCCCAGTGAGTGGTCAGAGGTGAGTCAGAGTTAAAATTTATCTCAGTTTTTTTTTTTTTTTTACTTCACTGAAATTGTGGATTTAATTCGGAATGTCAGGAGTTAATGGGATCAATACTGAACAGCAAATAATGGAATGGAAACAGCAGCTTCAGAGAAGAGTTTGGAGTCCATCAGAATCCTGGGGTAGCTCCAGTTAATATAAAGGTTTAAGGAGGTGTAGGTAGAAAGTCTAGAACTACAGTATGAATGTTGGTATGCATCGTATGAAAGAGTTGTGAATTGTTAAGTGGGAGGCAGCCACTTTCATTTTCCCTAATGAAAAAGAGATTCAGTTATGTACTGTTAAATGTGACCTTGGTATGGATATTTTCTATTGAGGGCTATTTAAATTTGTTTAGATGGTTTGAGGTAAGAAATATGATTCTATAATAACTGAGAGTTCAATAATTAAAGCAATATAGGGATTAGAATGGTTCTGAGTAAGTAATAAAACAAAAGGGTATGGTCATTACAGAGGTTCCAAGCAGGGGAAAAATTCACAGAATGTTGCATGTATGTGTTGTTACTGGTGTAATAAACATGCAGAGGAAAGAAAGTTGCTGTGTGAGAAAGGACACTAAGAAAGTATGCTGGCTTGAAGGCTTTTCTGACAGTTTTTAAGTAAAGGGTAGTTGCTGGAGAACAGAAGATCAGTTGGACTAATTGAGACTTAAGATGTTGGTTACTCTTTTTACAATTTTCCCAAGATTTCAAGGAAGAAGTTATGGTAATACTTGATGTTGAGTTTATATTTTTTCAGATGGCATAGATTTTTTTGTACACTTTTACAGTAAGGAGAAATGGGAAGGTTTTAAAGATAAAGAAAAGGGAAGAACAACTGACAATAATTTTCTGAGGAAACTGGTGGGTCTCTATCTTTTGAACTGTGAACAGCTTGGTTTTTAAAGAGTTAGGTAAAGGGAGAAAGTGGATAGTTTCAGAATACCTTCTACCTATTAAGTATTTACTATGTGTCTGGCACCAGGCTCATCACTTTACTTGATTTCATTTTATCCTTACAACAATCCTAAAAGGTATACAGAGATCAAAACATTTGCCTATGATTAAGCACTCAGTGAGTAGCAAAGTCAGAATTCAAATCCTAATTTATCTGTCTCCAAAACCTATTTTCCTTCCTATTCTGTATAGTTTTCAGGTTGAAGGAAGGAAATCACAATCTATAGAATTTATTTTTTTTTTTCCTGTAACTATGTGGAAAATATCTTTTCTGAGATGAGACAAGCAGAGGTGATGTATAGATCTTTATGTCATTGGTTAAGATTCAGAATATCTACAACAGGAAAATGCTGAAAGGAAGGAATAGGGAAAAAAGACTTTTATTACCACCTGTGCCCTGGTATTTCTCTTCTGTTCATTGCACAGCAAAGACTTTGGATTGGCCATAGGCTTAAAATTTCATAATTTCTAACAAAGACTAAAGAATAGAAAGGAGTTTTTTTTCCTAAGCAGGTAAATGATGGGTAAAATCATTGGTAAAATTATTAAATCAACCTACTAATTTTTTAAAACTTTCCAAATTTTAAAAGTCCGAATGTTGAGACTAAATTTCATTTCTTTTATCCAAGATATAATCACAAGAGTTTATAAATGAGTTTGAACACCAATCAGCAAACACTGTTGAATTTAGAAAATTCTCCAAATGCCAGATTTTTATAAACAAAATACTAACAACCAAAAAAAAAAAAAAAAAACCACCCCACTAACAACCATCAACCAAAAGAGTCCATAGCCAGCAGACCAAAAGCTGAAACCTCTGGGCTAATTTGTAAGATGTATGTTTTAAAAAGAAATTAACTCCTTAGTAAGGAGGGATAAAACCTCCCTATGCTTTCTGTCTTGGTAGAAATGTTTTCTGTTGTTGTTGTTGTTGTTTTCTCCTATACTGTATATAACTTATGTAATTTCAACATTGTTGTTTTATGTATTTTTGATATTGTAAAACTGTATTTATTGTATTCTGTTAGAACCACTCCCTGGGATGTGAGGCACCTGAGTTATCAGTTATCCAAGTGAACCTGGGGAAATGGGAGGAGCTAGTATTCTCAACTGGGAAGAGCTTGATTCTTCAATGAGTTTAGCATTTTGGTTCCCTCTAAAATTAAGTGGCGAAGTAATGTCATTCCTTAAAAATACAGAAAGTTTGTGGGAAGTAAAAATGAGGTTAGAATTTTGAAATATGAAGAGGTGGCTACTTTAGAAAAAGAACAGAGTATCCCAGGATGATGGCAAAAGTCACAGGGCTACATTAAGACTGGGCCCAGATATTGGTTTAGAATAAGGTGAAATGAAACTAGCTACATAAGAGTACAGCCAGCTTAATTACTGGCTTGTGGACATTAGATAATCTAACCAGAGGGAAACAGACCAGGAAAGAAAATGAAGTTAAAAGGGAATGGAATAAGAGAAACCTCATAAAAAGGGGTAAAGGAGATAGTTAAAGGTTAAAGTTGGATGGCCTAATGTTCAAAGGAGGAAATAGTGGAGGCCAGATAGAAAGTGCCTTCCTACCCAGGGGGTTATGGATCCAGGGTGGCTGCAACTGCAGGTCCACCCAGGGCCAGAGGGAACAACCTGGGGTTCAGACCCAGCAATGGTGCCAACTTGAATCTACCTCGTGCTAGAGTTGAGTAGCCTGGTCTATCATCCAACAGCCAGCTAAGATTGGGCAGGCGCTCCCGGAACCAATATCGAAAATGGGAGTTGGGAGAGGGGCTAAAGGAAGACAGGTTAAGCCCCAAATGTAACTGAATGATGACCAGGGATAACTATTTACTAGTACTTTTACGATTTCTTGTAACTCTGTAACTTTCCCAATATTTGTTAGCTATATGTTTTTTCCTGTATTAGTAGTAAAAATTGTTTTTTCCTGTACTAGTAATAAAAACTGTTCAAAATTTAAGTACAGTGTGTGTGCTTATTTCAGTACAAACTGGGTAACAGTTGTGAATATACTCTGCAGCAAACATGGGAAGAAAAGGACTCAGATGGGAAAACGGAGAAAAGAAATCAAATACAATACTTGACATTCACAGGGGGTAGGTCATAAGGTCTTAGAATCCCAAATTTGTAACTACTGTTGACACTAGCAGTTGGCTCTCCTTCCCACGTGTGCCGCACCGCTCCCCCCGCCCCCTCCAACCAAGCTCCCAATCCAATCCCCAAGAGTGCACACAGGTCAAGTAGATCACAATGCCTTTCTCAACTGTGGATACACAAATGTTGGTTAAACTAGTCACTAGGCTGAGACATACTCTCAGACACTTGCCTTGTGTTATAGGACCCTTAAAAACAATATATTTTACGATGCCATGGGTCTACTAACTAAAAAGTCCTTAGGCTGCTCTAAAGAAACATCAGGGAAAAGCAGGCCATGATCCTTCATAGGGGACATCAGGTATATGCACCCTCACTAGTGGTGATACTGTTTGAACAGAAAGTGTGAGTTCTGTTTTGGGCTACCACTATATACATTCAATTTCTCTTTTAAAATTAAATGTCCAGCATATTTTACTCAGAAACTTGGTTATAAAATTAGTATTTCTATAGCAGTAACTAACTTTATAAATCTACAATTCATTATCACTACATTTATGAATCCCAGAAAAGAAACAAATTCTTTGGACCCCAAATATCTGTCCAGATACTTCAGAGTTCAAGCGGTAATGCACTCTTAATCACATCTCTTGCGTCCTGTGTATCAGTACCTGCTACAGAGTCATCTTCGGGTAAGCGAACGAGAGTATAGCACACTCCTGGCTGGTTGTAAGGCAGGCTGGGGGCTGGGATACAACACAGCACTTCATAGGCCTCTGACGGCTCCACCTGCACTGTCACTTTCTCCAGTAGCTGGTCATTGAGAGTATTGGTACAATCAAACTGAAAAGTCATCAAACAGGAAAGTTATGAAAAAGAACTGTTTTCAAATAAATTGTTTCTTCCTCCCCATAACCCACGACTCAGTTCTGGAATCCATTAAACTTTCTCTCTCTAAACACTACACATGTCTCCCCCTAAGATATTTATGAGACAACAAGGATAAGCTTATTCTTGAAGTCTTTCTTGTTCATATTATTCACCAGTCTTTTCCTCTTTCCTGAGATTTGAGTTCTACCAAACAAGATGGTAGAAGTCTGACAGCTGGCTGAGAATCGACTTGAAATCCAAGTTTTTGGAACAACACACTTAATTTACCCTGATATTAAGTGACGATCATTTTTTCACAGGTTATACTTTATGCTGTCCAACTTTTTCAGACATTTCAGTTTTATGTTCTTTTAAGTTTAAATCATCAAAAGTATCACATCACACAAAGGCATCTCTCTAGCTATGGAGTTAGGAAAGAAAACCAGAAAAATGCTGCCAAGTTGCTTCTCTATAAAAGGAACCAGAATCATAAACTAAAGGAGTTCAGTCAGTTCAGTTCAGTCGCTCAGTCGTGTCCGATTCTTTGCGAGCCATGAACTGCAGCACGCCAGGCCTCCCTGTCCATCACCAACTCCCGGAGTCCACCCAAACTCATGTCCATTGAGTCGGTGATGCCATCCAACCATCTCATCCTCTGTCGTCCCCTTATCCTCCTGCCCTCAATCTTTCCCAGCATCAGGGTCTTTTTCAAATGAGTCAGTTCTTCGCATTAGGTGGCCAAAGTATTGGAGTTTCAGCTTCAACATCAGTCCTTCCAATGAACACTCGGGACTGATCTCCTTTAGGATGGACTGGCTGGATCTCCGTGCAGTCCAGGGGACTCTCAAGAGTCTTGTCCAACACCACAGTTCAAAAGCATCAATTCTTCGGCACTCAACTTTCTTCACAGTCCAACTCACATCTATACATGACTACCAGAAAAAACATAGCCTTGACTAGACAGACCTTTGTTGGCAAAGTAATGTCTCTGCTTTTTAAAATGCTGTCTAGGTTGGTCATAACTTTCCAAGGAGCAAGCGTCTTTTAATTTCATGGCTGCAGTGATTTAATGAAATTAACTTACATTAAATTTAATTTCACCATCTGTAGTGATTTTGGAGCCCCCCCAAAATAAAGTCTCTCACTGTTTCCCCATCTATTTGCCATGAAGTGTTGGGACCAGATGCCATGATCTTAAGTTTCCTGAATGTTGAGCTTTAAGCCAACTTTTTCACTCTCCTCTTTCACTTTCATCAAGAGGCTCTTTAGTTCTTCTTCACTTTCTGCCATAAGGGTGATGTCATCTGCATATCGGAGGTTATTGATATTTCTCCTGGCAATCTTGATTCCAGCTTGTGCTTCTTCCAGCCCAGCGTTTCTCATGATGTACTCTGCATATAAGTTAAATAAGCAGGGTGACCATATACAGCCTTGATGTACTCCTTTTCCTATTTGGAACCAGTCTGTTGTTCCATGTCCAGTTCTAACTGTTGCTTCCTGACCTGCATACTGGTTTCTCAAGAGGCAGATCAGGTGGTCTGGTATTCCCATCTCTTTCAGAATTTTCCATAGTTTATTGTGATCCACACAGTCAAAGGCTTTGGCATAGTTAATAAAGCAGAAGTAGATGTTTTTCTGGAACTTTCTTGCTTTTCTGATGATCCAGCAGATGTTGGCAATTTGATCTCTGGTTCCTCTGCCTTTTCTAAAACCAGCTTGAACATCTGGAAGTTCACACTTCACATATTGCTGAAGCCTGGCTTGGAGAATTTGACCATTACTTTGCTAGCGTGTGAGATGAGTGCAATTGTGCGGTAGTTTGAGCATTCTTTGGCATTCATTGCCTTTCTTAGGGACTGGAATGAAAACTGACCTTTTCCAGTCCTGTGGCCACTGCCGAGTTTTCCACATTTGCTGGCATATTGAGTGCAGCACTTTCACAGCATCATCTTTTAGGATTTGAAATAGCTCAACTGGAATTCCATCACCTTCATTAGCTTTGTTGGTAGTGATGCTTCCTAAGGCCCACTTGACTTCACATTCCAGGATGTCTGGCTCTAGGTGAGTGATCACACCATCGTGATTAACTGGGTCGTGAAGATCTTTTTTGTACAGTTCTTCTGTGTATTCTAAACTAAAGGAGAATTAATACTAAATCCCTTATCAGAGCCAGTTATGACACGTCTCTCACCTGGAACACAATGTGATTGGTAAACATGTGCTTGACACAACGAACAAAATATTCTGTCTCTGCTTCTGTAAGTTGAACTGGCTCAGAAGACTTGAACAAGGGTCCTAGATTCATAAACTCAGGAATGGCAGCCAGTTGCTCTATCAAGAAAAAAGGAAAGAAGAGAAGGAAGAAAAAGAAGACAGGAGAAGATATTACTCTGGGTAGCGAAAATGTTTTAAGAACACTCAATTAATAATATGTCCCCAAGCTTTAGTGAAGTAATCTTTTAAATAAGAGTTTATACAGTTAATTGGGCTTCCCTGGTGGCTCAGCTGCTAAAGAATCTGCCTGCAACTTGGGAGACCTGGGTTCAATCCCTGGGTTGGGAAGATCCCCTGAAGAAGGGAAAGACTATCCACTCCAGTATCCTGGCCTGGAACATACCATGGACTGTATAGTCCAGGGGGTCACAAAGAGTCAGACACACCTGAGCGACTCTCACTTCATTTCACAGTTAATTACTAAGAGCAGGAAAAAAAAAAAAAAAAAGAAACTTAATTCCTAATTTCATAGAATTTGAGTTCCGTTAACCAAGATACACAGTAAGAACAACATTCTGAGTAAGCTGACAACTGGAAATTGCAAAGTCCCACAGATTCCAATAGTCCGTAACAATAGGAAGCTATGACAATAAATCATATTCAGTCATATAAAGATTTCCCATAATGAGAACTAATCAAATTAAATAAAAAGTGGTGGCCTTCATTATAGTTACAATGCCTAGGGAGCTGGGCTACTTCTCTACACAGCAAATTATCATACCTTGGAAAATGTCTTGCCTGGAAGGTGCCAGCTTCTCCGGCTTAGTAGACAGCAGTGTGATTTCTACAGAGACAGGGATGAGCAGTTAAGTGAGCTTTCCCTCCCACTATGTCAAGTCAAACATGCATACAGGAGATGAGGACAAAAACTTCCAGCAGATAAGGAGCTATTGCTAAATCATACTAGGAGGTTCTTTGTCACCCTTTTTGGAGGGATACTCAAAGTGTATTTAGTGAACATACTTCATGAAATAAATAAAGCAAGTTCTAAAAATACAGAATTTGCTTTAATGGACCAGAATATTTTAAAAAATTACTCTTAAAAGGAGGAACAGTTTATAAAACAAATCTCGTTATTCAAATAGGAAAAACTACTTATGTAGTATCAACAACAAAAAACTGAAAATGTTGAGGGCATAAGATCTTTCATTTTTGGTTTGAACCACTACACACTTTGTCCATTTATTTTTTTAAGCCTTCCAAAGAAAAATGAACTAAGAAGTTAATCAAGATCAGAAAACAAAAATAGGAGGTGACAACACAACTACTGCTCTGAAACAGTGACAACTAACTTCAAAAGCTGTAACACTCAGCATTAAAAAAAAAATCTTTCATTCTATGTCACACTTCATATTCTTGCTTTCATGAGAAAATAAGGAAAAAATTTTAAAACCCAAACTTTAAAAATATCATTCATCTTAGTTCTATTAGATTTAGAAGGAGTGGCCATTAAAAGAAATATTAGAAAAAATATGCCAACAGTGTATTTTATTGGGGTAAAACTATACACAGTTTAAAAACAAAGTGTTCCCATTACCTGCTTTCTGTTCAAAGACAGGAGCCATAGCAAGAGGAATAGATTTCATATCAAAGGGCTTTTCTGAAGGCTCCAGCGTGTACTGGTGTAAGGCTTTTTCCATCCCTGGTACAGAGACTGTTAGACCTGTGAAAGAGAAAACTCTCAGCACTAGAACTTCTTGCCAATCCTAGGATCCAGACAGGCCCAGATTTGTAATATTTATCTAAGCTTTCTAAAGAAAACTATAACCACAGATTTATAACCTAAATTATTAAAGACTATAGGCACTTATAATTCCATCTGAGGAAGCACAGGAGCTGAGCATACAGATTTGCAACAAAATGGAAGTATCTTCCAGAAAACAAAGCAACAGAGCCATGTGGAAACAAAGATAGCATAAAAAAAGGGGAAAAAGTAAACCCATCCAAGAGGGAGCTCAAAGAGAACCAGGAACAAGCAATGTTCTTTGGACTTTTACATACTTTTAGGTTTCTTTAGAAATGGAAGTGCATTCAGAGACAGAAACCAAGCATTCTGCCTAGTGAAGCCAGCTCATATGCAAATCATGAGATATGCTTCCAAGACACCACTTGTAGAACAAAAGTAAATTTGTCTCCATTCTTGGCTCTCACTAACCATTGAAGATGTATGTAGCATTCAGTGCCATCTGCCTCTGCTGCAGCACATTCAGATAGAAGGTAGCTCTATCCCGTACCTCATCATCAGTATCCATCATACACCTGTCCAGGGGATACAGAATAGGCATGTCATAGCGCTCTAAAAGATATCCAGAGCTTTACCACTATGCCTAACGGACACGATCCAGGCCATCTGATACTACCGTAATACAAGAGCTCAACAACAGGCAACAGTGGCTCCTAAAATCTCCATACATCCTGGGTATTGTTCTGAATTGGTAAAGAAATGGTGTCATTATGAATCAGAAGCACTACATAAGTAGGCATTAAAATGATTAGGAAGAACACAGTAGCATAAGATAGCAGTTCGGAGTCCATTCTTTGATCTGCAACCACATGACCCTGGTAAAGTTTTAGACTTCTACAAACTAAAAACTGGCAATATTAGACTTTCCAAGGATACTAAAAAGCATTCTAAACCCAGGCACTGATATTGCTCAGACGGCAATTTGTTTTATTTAAACCAGCCATCTTTTGGCTTATAATTTTTCTGCTTCAATTGCAAGATGTAATCACAGAGTGTTTGCTAAAGCAAGTTTTTTCCTCATCAAATAGGGAGTCAAGGAGACCATGAAAAGCTGGTATTTTCAACTCAGCACAATGAAGCTCTTTGAAGTTGGCCTCTGCTATACAAATTGAGGCACATGTATTTAAGTCACTTTCTCAAAATCATGCATGAGAAATTAGAAGTAAAATTTGTATGCACTTAGTACACGCAAAATTACCAAGAGTAAGGAAAACGCCATTTGCCCCTGACTTACTCCATCAGCTCTACTCTTAGGCCCTACAAGGCATTTGATATGGTATAATAAGGAATTATCTCTTCAGTCACATGGCATTCATTTTTTTTTTTTTTTAATTCTTTTAGTTACCTTTGTAGGAGTACTAGGATGCTTGGGAGAAGATTTTCATTCTGAGCCCCAAATTTGGCCAAAGTACTCACAGCAGCTATAATGGAGCATAAAATGAAACAACATGAATATTGACTTCACAGAGTTAAGCAATGATTATTAAGAAAAAAATTAGAGGAGTTTCCCCATGTTTGGCTGAAATAAACTCTCACTGTTTGTGAACTTCTTGTTCTTATTTCCTTGATCCATTTAAGCATAAATAGAGATAGAAAGTGGGTCCAAGAGAGCTCTGAATAAGAAAACTCTGTGCATTGAGGGAAAAGGATCATATGTATTTCTCATATGAGCTATTCTTCAGTCTGACTTCTTACAGAGGAGCCTGGTGGATTACAGTCCATGGGGTCGCAAAAGAGTGGAACACAACTTAGCGACTAAAGAACAACAAAACAAACCTCAAACAACCAGCCCCACACACAGGGGGAAAAACACCCAAAACTCTATTAAAATTCACTGTATCAACAAAGATTTATTGCTTACTTAACTTTTGTCAGGAGTTGTGCTAAGTGCTGAAGGTAAAAAGATAAAAGATGTAGCCCCTGACCTCAAGGAGTTGTAGTCTAGTGGGAAAGACAGGTATAAATAGTTACAACATAGTAAATTCATGGTAGAACCACATCCTGGATACTGTATGAGCAGAAAAAGGAATTTTAAGTCAAAACTGGAGGAGAAAACAGACAAAGAGCTCACACTTACTACCTGCACTAAAGCTTGCAGAACAAGTAGTTAGTCAGAGGAAAACGCAGGAAAAGAGTATTTGTGGGAAAGAGAAGTGAAAAGTACCAAGGCCCTCAGGCCAGAGAATAAAGTGTGGAATGATTCTGGGACTGGATGCAGCTGAGTAAGGCTGAAGCACTGGACCTGCGCTGGAGAGCAGGAGGAGACAAGTGAGAGATTAGATGCAAAACAAAAATAGGTTCCAGTTTAACGTCAAAATTATTATTAACAGGAGTTAATAATACAGGATGAATCTGTGTATCTGTAGCAGGGTGTGCTACACTAAATTTGTGAGCAGATTTTGTATGCAATGTCCATTTTGGTAGCAGAGTGTGGAGAATATAGTGGATGTGGGTGAGAGTACAAGCAGTCGGACTAACTGGGCACCTGAAATGGATGGGAGCCTAACACAGCCCTCAGGAAAACTGAGAAACAAAAAGAATGAAGAAATATATATTGAGGGGACAGAACCGACAGAACTCTGCCAAAAGGTAGACAGAAGTTATAAAACAATGGATTAAGGTTCTAGTCTTGCAACTGAGTGGACAATATAGGTAAGGATTTCTGTTTGGGACAGTTTGAATTTCAAGTTGAATTTGAAGTGCTTGGGACAGCTAAACATACAAGTTCAGGAGAGAGACATGACTACAATGCCACAGCATATCAGCAGAACTCTGAAAATGATCACCAGAAAGAATGTGGATGTTGAGACGACAACCCCCTAAAGAAAACTAACATTTTAAGGAATGGAAGAGAAGCTCTGTAAAGAAGACTGAGGAATGATGGAAAGATGCAGGTTATTTGTGGAAACCAAGGGAAGAGAGTTTCATGAAGTGTTTAGTCAACAGCCCATCAAATTGACTGAGGTGAATAAGGATAAGAACATTAAAGTGTCCAACTTGATTTTCCAGCTAGCTTCTAAGTAATTTTTTAAAAAAATAGCTTCAGAAGATTTTTAAGGGAGAGAGCAAGATTATAGTGAATTGAATAGGAAATGGAAAGTAAGTTCAGAGAGGCAGCTGATAACGGCTGCTTCAAGGTTCCGTAACAGGAAATATGGTCAGTACCTAGTGAGAGACAATGAATCAAATGAAGGCCTGTAGTTTTTTAACAGGAGAGATTTGGACCAGTCCACATGCTAAGGAGAAGGAACAATTAGAGAGAAGGAAGTAAAAAAATTCCTAAGATCTGTTCAAAAAGTCACTTAAAAGTTATAGTGGGAGACAAATTTCAAAGACATTCATACTTGAGGCCTTAACTGAAAAAAATGGATGACACCATCAAAGTCTTCTGTCAGTCTGAAGGTCAAGGGTTATTTGTCTCTGATACAAGGCTGAAATCAGGATGGAAACTGGAATACAAACAGAGAGCTGTATATCTGAGGCCTAAGTATGCACCAAGATCCCACCACCAAATAGACATTGCAACGTCATTCTCCAATTTCATTACCACCCCCTTGAGTTAAGCATTTCCCAAGATCATCAGTTATGCTCATCATCAGTGCTCCAATTACTCACCAGCTCTGACGGCCTCATTCTCCAGGACAACCCTATTAAAAATAAAGCGGATATACTTGGAGGGGACAGGTGTTCTGGGGCCCTCTTTGCCCAACAAGTGTAGGATCTTAGTAGCCAGAACGGTGTGTTCACAGTCCTCGATGAATTCACAGAGGTGGGCTAGACCTGCCTCTTTACTCTCAGGGTTCTCTTCCACAATGCTGATTATGCAGTCCACGATGGCCCGCTTATATTCAAAGCCTCCCTGGCAGAAAAGAAAAACTGCCATTCACTCTGAGGGTACTGTTTGGAAAAATGATTTTACTCCAAGGCTTATGATGTAACATTCAAATTTCATTTCCCTTACCTTCTGAAAGAAACAAAAATATTTTTTCCTTCCAGGTGGGAAAGTCAAAAACAATAATATGTCTAGTAACAAGACATAAGCTAGAATTGAGAATATTATTTGACAGCCATGTTGAGATTATAAAGAAAGCTGCTTTAAACAGTAGGGTATAAGAACTGAAGCAAGCAACTCCCCACAATTAAAAAGCAGTCCACCTACATCATCTCGGAGCATGTTGGAGAGGAAAGTCATCATGACGCTGTGCTTTCGAGGGTACTTCTGACAGAGAGCACTAATTGCCTGTACAACCACGACCTGTAGGAAAACAAACAAAAGGACACGCACCTTTTACAATGGTTGTACAACTGCCACCTAGAGAAAGACACAGAAAGGGTGTCCCTCTTCATAACTTCAGCTGCTTAGGCATACATTCCCTCTTACTTACCACAAGCTAAGAAGGTACCATAATTAACTAAAATGACAATAATGGCTCTTTGTGAAAGAAAACCAAAGAGGAAAGGAAAATAGAAAGCAATGTAAAAATGAAGTGCATTCAAGAGACCCCTCCCTTTGCTCCAAAGCAAAATAAGCTTCGAGCATATTTTAAAATTTTACTTTTAAAATTTTCACATAAAACTTTTAAAGTGAACAGTAAAGATAAAAAAAACTTAAACAGGCTGCTTTCCAGAGAAGAAACAGAGAACGTCACTAAGGAACTACTTCAAAATGGTTTCTAGGAAGTTTTTACCACAATTTTAAAGACCAGTGTCAAGAAGTAAAAAGGGTGTGAGACTTTTACCCTACTTGCAAACTTTAGACTACCATAATATCATGGATGCTAGAAGAGAACACAAGGATCCTGAATGAGAGATGAAAGACAGTTATTTACTCACAGCAAAAGCAGTAGCCAGTGTATCGGCATTTGGGGCTCAGTTTTCTGAGCCCCAATACCCACAGGATGATGCAAAAAGGACTAGATAACACTTGAGTCCACAGTAGGCAGCATTACAGGAGAATCTGAGATATGAAACTTGAATATGAATCTGAGATATGAAACTTGAAACTTGAATGACAGTGGGCAGTAAGCATGCCAGTCATTTATTCAGAAAGGAAACATCATCTTTATTACACTGGGCAATAAGCATGTTTGCTTTTTGCTCTATAGGAAGGACTAACTGTCTCTTCTAGAGCTGTATGGAAACCTGCCCTTTACTACTTAAGGGAGATGCTTACATCTTTTGAGATTGGAAGAAACTTTGTACTATACAAAGGGAGCAAAACTGGTATAGTAGGAAACAAAGGGCAGTTAGTGTGTAATTTGCTGGGTGTGCAGAAATGCAAGAAATTTATGGAGACTGGAGAATTGTCTCCCAATAATCAGACAGCCCCAAATCTATATGTGTTGTTTCAGAGCATAGAAAATGAAGGGAAATAACCACAATCTTTATGAAGCAATGACACATAAACCTAATAAAGATAGTATATGTGCAGAGAGAAAAATTATAGATGGAAATCATTTGTGAATATTGATACAAAAATTCCAAGTGATATATTGGCTAACAGACTCCAATCCTACAGTAAGAAAATGATATTCCATGATGAAATGGAATGTATACCAAGAATGCAAGAATGGTTTGACATTAGAAAATTAATATAATTCATCAATATTAATGAGTCTAAGAAGAAAAAGAATATGACTACATTCACAGATGCTGAAAAGCCTTTGATAAAATCCAACACTTATTCCTAATAAAACTTCTTTTTTTCATTTATTTTTGGCTGTGCTGGGTCTTCATTGTGGCACACGGGCTCTTCATTGCTGTGCATGGGCTTTCTCTAGGTGTGGCAAGTGGGGGCTAGCTGCAGTAAGCAGGCTTCTTATGGCGGTGGCTTCTTTTATTGCAAAGCACAGGCTCTAGAATACATGGGCATCAGTTATTTGTGGTACATGGGCTTAGTTGTTCCGTGGCACAGGAGATCTTAGTTCCTGGACCAGGGAACTGGACGTCCCCTGCATTGGCAGGTGGATTCTTAACCACTGGACCAGGAAAGTCCCTTAAAAATTCTTTAAAATGTAAGATAGGAATGGATGGAAACTTTCATTTTATGCACACACACACACATACTCCCTCAATCCTACTGGCAGCATATTACTTAATGGAGAACCCCAAGAGTCATTTGCTTTAAGATCAGAAACAAAAAAAGGATGCGACTATCTTGACTATTATTTAACATTGTTCTGGCACTATTAGCCAACGTGAGTAGACAGGAGAAAACAATTGAGGAATAAAAATCAGAAAATAAAAGACAAAATCATCTTTATTTACAGATGATATAACAAAATAATGTGGAAAACTTCAGAGAATTATGATAAAACTAACTCAATAAAATAATTCATCAAGGTAGCAGGTTGTAAAGTTAACATGCAAAAATAATACTACTCATACACATGAGTAATAACTACTTAGAAGATATAGTGAATAAAAGAAGATTTATAATAGAAACAACAATAAAGTACATAAGAAAAGAATTTTTAAAACATTCAAATCTAATATAAAAATACCATAAAATATTCATGAAAGGCACAAAAGTAGACTTAAATTTTAAAATATCCTTTGTTCTTGGTTAGGATATCTCAACAGTATTATGTGTTCTCCCCTAAGAAAACTTATAAATTTAATGTGATCTCAATAAAAATGCCAATGAGATTTTTTAAATGAAGCCACTAGATGGGCTAATACTAAAGTTCAAAAGAAATATAAGCATGTAAAAACAGCTAAGGAAAATAAAGAGCTATGAGAGAAGACTAACAGATATTAAAACATCCTTACAAATTTTTAAAATATTTAGTAAAATATTTAATACAAATATTTAAAACAGTGTGTGGTACTGATGTATGAATAGATAAAGGGAACAGAAGAATAGAACAGAAAGCCTCCAAACAGACACAAGTATTAATACATATGGAACTTTAGTATATGGTAAAAGTGATATCTCAAATACTGGGCAAAGACAACCCTTTAAATAAAATTGTGGGGGGTGGACAACTGGACAGTCATTGGAAAATTGTAAGATCCATTTCTCATTCTATATAAATATAATAATAAAACCTAATAGATCATATATTTAGTATGAAATTATACATATACTACAAGAAAACATGGGTGAATTCTTTCCCCCCCACCATGGGTGAATTCTTATTACTCAAAAGCCCAATGCAGTAAAAGATCAACAAATTTGCATAAAAATTAAAAACTTGTGCATGACCAAAGTATCATGAGAAAAGTCAAAAGGACAAATGACAAATTGGGAGAAAATATAACACGTTTCACACTTAAAGAACTAATATCTCTAATATACCAAAAACTTTAATAAAGGAAACAAAAGAACAAAAATCCTATAGAAAATTAGAAGAAGACATGAGCAGGCAATATTCAAAAAGATATTAAATGATCTTTTGAAAAAACTTCAAAATACAATATATGTACTCTACTGGTGAGGGTATGGGGAAACAGGCTGGTAGAATTTAACATTCTCTATGAAACTACATATTTATCTACTCTTCAACCTAGCATATGAACTTCTAGAAATTTACCCTCAGGACACACCACCAAAATTTCAAGAAAACATAGACATAAGGTTGTCTACTGCAGCATTATCTGTAATCACAGAATATTGCAAAGTATCCAAACGTTCACACATAGGAGATGCATTCAATAAACTACACTACAAAATGAACTTCATAACCTCCCAAGGTTTCCCAAAGATTCAAAATGTCTATTTGAATACACAGGCTATGTAGGTTTTTTTAAAAGTAGGTAAATATAAGAAGAGAGTAAATAGGGTCAGTTATACCTCTTGACTGAGAATTAAATAAAAATGAAGGAATAAAATCTTTTAACTTTAATTCATCTAAAATTTATTGTTATTTTGATTTTCTTTGACACATTCTCACCAGTTCTACTCAACACTGTATTGGAAGTCCTAGCCATTTTAGTTCCGTGAAAAATACCGTTGGTAGCTTGATAGGGATTGCACTGAATCTATAGATTGCTTTGGGTAGTATAGTCATTTTGCCAATATTGATTCTTCCAATCCATGAACACAGTATATTTCTCCATCTGTTTGTGTCCTCTTTGATTTCTTTCATCAGTGTTTTATAGTTTTCTATGTATAGGTCTTTTTGTTTCTTTAGGTAGACAGACTCCTAAGTATTTTATTCTTTTTGTTGCAATGGTGAATGGTATTGTTTCCTTAATTTCTCTTTCTGTTTTCTCATTGTTAGTATATAGGAATGCAAGGGATTTCTGTGTGTTAATTTTATATCCTACAACTTTACTATATTCGTTGATTAGCTCTAGTAATTTTCTGGTAGAGTCTTTAGGGTTTTCTATGTAGAGGATCATGTCATTTGCAAACAGTGAGAGTTTCACTTCTTTTCCTATCTGGATTCCTTTTACTTCTATTTTAATAAGGCAAGAAAAAAAAGGAAAGGTACTTGAACTGGAAATGAAGTATCTATTCACAATAACATGATTATTTACATAAAACAATCCTAAGGGATGTATATAACAACTATGAGAACCAATAAGGGAACTTAAAATAAAGGAACTTAGCAAGAATATTGAGTTATGAGAAAGTTAAAAAAAGTATTTTAAATATAATACTAGTAGCAAACAATGAAATAGAAATGTTAATAAAACGGATTTTAAAAAGCATAAAATATTTAGATATGAATTAAACAAAAGATGTGCAATACCTCTAGAGTAAATGCTACCAAACAGTGCTCAGATAAATTAAAGAAGACCTAAATAAAGGGCGCAATATGCCATATTCATGAACTGAAGAATAATTATTAAGCTGTTAGCTCTCCCCAAACTGATTATAGATTTAACACAACTCAAATCATAATCCTAGAAGGCTTTGTTTTACAGGAATTATAATCTGATTCTAAATTTTATATGGAAAGCAAAGGAACTAAAATATTACAAAAAAGGAAAAAGTTGGGAGACCACACATTTAAGAGGTACCATAAAGCTACATTAATTGATACAGTGTGATACTGGCATAGGACCAACTAATAGTTGCACAGAATGTGATAAGCATCCCAGAAACATACCTACAACTGTATGGTTATCTGCTTTTTAGACAAAGATGTCAAGCACTCCAGTGGGGAAAGAGAAATGTTTTAAATTATGCTGGAATAACTAGAAATCACAATGGAAAAAACCTGAACTTACACACAAATATTAATTCAAGTTGGATCATAGACCAAAATGTAAAAGCTAAAACTGTAAAACATTCACAATAAAACATGGCAAAGTATCTTGAAGACTTAGATAAACATTTTTGAGGACACAGAAAGCAATAACTGTGAAAGAAAAAATTAATAAATTAGACTTCATAAAAATTTAAAACCTTTGTTCATCAAAAGACACTATTAAGAACAGAAATGTTATGGTAAGCCAGAGACTGGGAGAAAACACGGTCATATTTAAACTCCTACCTTGAACTCATCTGAGATTTCAGACACAAAGGATGATATCTGCTTCATGAGTCTGTCCACACTGCTCTCACTTCCTGTTTTGAGAAGCGTAGTAATGGCCAGGGTAGCAATGCTTCTGTTTGAGTCTGTGATCAAGTTTTCTAGGTCCAGATTGCAGGCAGTGACAGCAGAGGGGTGTTTCATTGCCACCTTGTCGAAGGGCAAGAAAAAAATTTAAGCAAATTGCTACTAATAAAGACCAAAATTTTAAAAAATAAAAGAGGAAAATATGAAAATAAATTAAAATACTTTTAATTAAAGTAAATGGCTTTTGAAAATCTAAGTGAAACAGCATAAGTTAAAAAATAATTATTTCAAGATGACTGCTTTGGATTAATAAAGTATGCTATATTATTTGATAAATGATTAGCTGCTAGTTATAGTACTGCATAGCACTTTATCTTCATAGGTTTCCATAACCTTTATAACAATATCACAGTCTGTCTTTTACTACAGTTGTACTGTTTCTCCTCATAGTACATGTGTTCATGGTTATCTATTCTACTAGATGTTAGGATCTCTGAGAGTAGGAGCTAGAATTATAAACATTGCTCAAAGATATTTAAACTTAGTATCACTTACAACACCTCTGGTATTTAAGCAAGCAAACTCCAGTCAAATTGGACTGGACATGGTCACTAAATGGACATGGACATGTCATTGACCTGATTCTTTGCTTTTATTGATGATGTTCACTTCTCTGCCTAACCCAGTACTGGTATAGAATCCTTTACCATACAATGCTAAAATTTTGAAAACTCAGTAAAGTACTGGCATCAAAATTCACTTCACAGCAAAACATGACCCAAACTAATGTAAAACTAAGTATTAATTTATTCCAGTTAGTGAGGATAGCCATATATATAAAGCAGAAATATTAACGTGTCTGTGTCTAATCGCTCCAGGCATAAAGGGATTAGTATTAATTTAAGAGATGGCACGATATTACCTCTCTAAAATTCAAAAATTGGTGAGTTCTCAGATACATTTGGCTGCAAGATCATAGATGAAGAAATGTACACCTATATCAACTCTTCAAAATACAATTCCTATTGCTCTATAAAAGTGTCTTCCTTGGCTGCTCTAAATTTCTCTCTTCTCCAATTGTTCATACAATTAATTTATAATCTAATGTAGTATATAAGTACATTAGATCAGGCTTCTATAATATTAAACTTTCATTTAAAATTTTTATATGTTATTTAATTCATCCTATGCTTTGCACTGTATCCTCCAGATTTACGCTGTCCAATATGGTAGCCAATAACCACATGTGACTACTAAGCATTTGAAATATGACTATTCCAAATTGAGGTATGCTATAAATACAAAATAAACTAGATATCAAAGACTTAGTATGAAAAGCTAGAAGGTAAAAATGTATCAATACACGGTCAGTATAAAATTATCAGATATATTTTATAAACATGGTGGTAAATAAGATGTATAATTAAAATCAATATCATCATTAAAAAATTTAATATGGCTACAATAAAATGTAAAATTACGCAAGTGACTCATATAAGTGTTTCTACTGGATAGTGTTGCTACAGACCAGTCTTATCCAAGAGAACTTTCTGCAGTGATGGAAATATTTTATATATGCTGTGTCTAACGTGATAATCAATAACAACACATGGGTATTGAGCACATGAAGTGTGACTGCAATGACTGAGGAACTGAATTTTTTAAATTTTTGCTTAATTACAATTAACTTAAATGGAAACAGCCACTTATTGCTAATGTCTGTCATATTGGATGGTATGGCTCTTGAATGTAAAATGCTTAAAGTCAGAAATTATAATCCTTAGTTGAATAATACTACCTATGGCCATATGTAAGGCCACAAATGCAAGTGAGGTGCTACAGAAGTGAAGCCCATAAATCATATCTAACTTTGGATGGAAAGCCAAATGCTTTAATTTAATGTTTCTCAATCAAACACTGATACAAAACAATAGTTAGAAAAGGAACCCCTACCTTGTTCAAGGTCCTCACAGCTGCATATCTCAAAGCTGGCTTAGGAGAACTACAGAAAAGCTGAAGAACTAGGAAAGAAAAAGAGTCACTGTTAATATAGCTCATTTCAGCATTTAGCATATTTCTGAAAATATAGCACATGAAGAATCATATTAAAAATACACATAAGGAAATTAGATCATAGCATCAAAAATCCACATAAAAATATACCATCAAAACTAGAAAAAGTACTTTTTGTTGAGTTATAAAAACTTTAAATATAGGAAACAAAGTTTATTCTTTTTCCTAAAAAATTAATATACCCATTAATATCTGAAGTTAAAGAATAAGAATATTTATAGTTATAAGAGAAAATGGGTTTTTTAAACATGAAAGAAAACTTAATTTACTTGTTTTTTACTTTTTTTCTCAGTAAAAACTTAAATGTTCTGAATATGAGGAAATAACTTCAGAAAGAGGAGTACAGTCACCCTTCCACACCTGCTGGGACCCCTGGCAGATACCCAAATCTGGGGATGCTAAAGAACCTTATAGAAAATGGTGTAGTACATTCAGCCCTTGGTATCTGCAGGTTCTACATCTAAGGATTCAATCAACCATGAATCAATCTAGTTGAATCAATAGGATGTAGAACTAAGGACATAAAAGTACAACTATCATTAAAGTACCAAAATAAATCATCTACTTATCAGAATGGAAAGGCTATATATACAGAGCTAAGGTTTGAAAATACCTAGTTTGCAGACCTATGGAACTTAAAAAAACATAAGACTATAAACTTATGTTTATAGTTTATCAAAGCCAGTTATCAAATATACAACTAACCTGAAACAGCAGGTGCCAACTCCCTTGCAGTACAGTTAGGAAGATGAATGATAGCAGAAGCAGCTTCATAAATAACCATTTCATGTTTATTTCTCAAGCAGCTCTCAATGAAATCAAAGACTGGACTTTCATGGCTAACAATAAATAGACAGGGCCATAATTAGACATCATAAAGAACAGAGGCAATGTGCACAGTGGTTAAAAGCACAGACAGAATGAGAAGCACTTTGGAAATATGAATGAAGGACCTCTGAAAATCCACCCCTCCATAAAAGCAATGAGAATACTAGTGTAAATTTCAAAATCAACTTTTTCAGCACTTTAGAAAATAGCAAAAGGCTTGCAACAATACTAGAAATATTTATTCAAGATGAATTGCTGAATTTTCATAAGAACAGTAAGCTTTCCAATATTTTGTTTGCTATGTGTGCTCAATCACTTCAGTCATGCCCAACTCTTTGCAACCCTATGGACCATAGCCTGCCAGGCTCCTCTGTCCACGCAATTCTCTGTGCAAGAATACTGGAGTGGATTGTCATGTCCTCCTTCAGGGGATCTTCCCAAACTAGGGATCGAACCTGCATCTCTTATGCCTCCTAGCACTGGCAGGCGGGTTCTTTACCACTAGCGCCACCTGGGAGGCCCGTGTATTCTGGTATTTTAACTTGCTCTACTTCATGCCCTCTTCCCAGCTTCATGGGAGCAGGGCCTCAGAACCATACTAGCTCTGAAAGCCAGCAGCCTTGGAGCCACTGAATGGGGCAGATGAATTTGGAGCATCATCAAAAGCCCTGTCCCTAGACCACTGTCACAGCTTGACCTGAGTGATGCTCCCTAAAAATGCCCCATTCATGAAGCTGATCTCTTTTTTTTTCTAGTGGGGGAACATGCCACACAACACTGGGACCTCAGTTCACCGAACGGGGACTGAACCCATGTCATCTGCAGCAGCAGCATGGAGCCCTAACCACTGGACCGCCAAGGAATTCCCCAAAGCTAATTTTTATCTCATCTCACTCAGATGTCATTCAGTGAGGGAAGTCCTATCCCCAGGAGATCTGTCTCCCCAAAATCAGCAGCAATTGCTGAACACTGCAGTGCCATAGGCAGTGATTCTAGCTGGGGCAAACAAGAAACTGGCCCAAAAAACATAAAGAGAAAATATAAGAAATGAGATGCCCGCTTCTGACATACTCCTAGGATCTAGAAGGCTGTGCAAATACCCAGGAAATTTCTGACAGAGCTTGAGCCTCTCACTCATGCTTGACTTTGAGTTTCTGCACAATTAGGAAGGGAAGGCTAAGACAGAGCTATGAATTGCCAGATCATGGGAGGCATGCTCCAACACACAAAGTGCCCACTGATAAAAAGATGGGAGATATGTTGGTCAAAAGCATTTCAGAAAATCTGTGAAATTATTATCCAAACACTCAGCTAACCAAGCAGAGACTTCAGTAGGGATAAAGAATGACAAAGAGTAAGGACCACAGAATTACTTCTGCAAAGTCACTACACAAACAACAACAAGCAGCAACAAAAACAAACTCCAAGGATGGAGAAGGGGGAAGTAAGAGTGCCAGAGTTAGCACAGTATATTAAATATCCAGTTTTTGACAAAAAAGTTATGACACACACAAAGAAATAGTGAGATATGGCCCATATATACAGGAAAAAAGCAGTAGAAATTACTCAAGGGAGCCCAGATGTTGGATTTACTAGGCAAAAACTTTAAGTCAACTAATATAAATATGTTCAAAGAAGCAAAGGAAACCATATCTAAAGAATTAAAAGGAATTTAACAATTACAGGCATGCTTCACCCAAAGGAGATTATCAAAAAAGAAAAAAAAAAAAGCCAAATAGAAACTCTGGATTTAGAAAAGTGTATAACTAGAATAAAAAATTCAAATCTGCTTGGATAAACAAATAAGAACCTACAACATACTGCCTACAAGACACTCACTTTAGGATGAAAGACACAAACAGACTGAAAATGAGGGGATGGAAAAAGATTTCATGCAAACAGAAACAACAGGAAAGTAGGGGTAGCGATATTCATATCAGACAAAATGGACTTTAAAACAAACTCTATAAAGGAAGACAAAGGAGGATACCATAAAATGACAAAGGGATTAATACAAAAAGCAGACATTAAACTTGTTAATATGTGTGCACCCAATGTAGGAGCACCTAAATATATAAAATAAATACTAACAGACATAAACGGAGAAATTAACAGGAATACAGTAACAGTAGGAGACTTTACCATCCCACTGACATCAATTAACAGATCTTTCAAGACAGAAAATTAATAAGGCAAGAGAGATCCTAAATGGCACAAAAGAATGGATGTACTTAATTGATATCCACAGGATATTTCATCCCCCTTCCAAAAAAAAAACAAAGAAATACACACTCTTTTCAAGTACTCATGGAACATTCTCTAGGATAGACTATATACTAGAACACAAAGACAACAGAAATTACTCAAGACAACAGAAATTATTTCAAGCATCTTTTCTGCCCACAATAGGATGAAACTAGAAATCAACCACAGAAAGAAAGATGGGGAAAAAAACAATTACATGAAGACTAAACAGCATCCTACTAGAAAAACCAATAAGTCAACGAGGAAATCAGAAAATATTTCAAGACAAATGACAATGAAAAACACAACCTTACAAAAATCTACAGGATGCAGCAAAAGTAGTTCAAAGAGGGAAATTCATGATACAGGCCTTTCTCAAGAAACAAGTAAAATCTCAAATAATCTATCCTACCACCTAAAAGAACTTGGGGAAAAAAAGAATAAACAGAAACCAAAGTCATCAGAAGGAAGGAAATAATAAAGATTAGAGAGGAAATAAATAAAACAGAGATCAAATAATAATAGAAAATATCGATGAAACCCAAGAGCTGGTTTTTTTGAAAGGACAAACAAAATAAACAAGCCTCTAGCCAAGATAACCAAGAAAAAGAGAGGACCCAAATAAACAAGAAATGAGCAATAACAACCAATGTCACAGATATGCAAAAAAACATAAGAAAATACTATGAACAACCAAGATGAAATAGAAAAGGTTTTGGAAATATAGTCAGCCAAAACTGAATCAAGAAGAAACATAATTTGAACAGACCAATCATTAGAAGTGAAGTCAAATCTGTAATAAAAAACAAACCAAAAAACTCCCTGCAAAAAAAAGTCCAGAACTGGATGGCTTCACTGGGGAATTCTACCAAACATACAAAGAGAAACTTATCCTATCCTCAAATTATTCCAAAAGATTTAAGAGGAGGGAACATTCCCAAAGTCATTCTATGATGATTCACCCTGATACCAAAACCAAAGACACTACAAAAAAGAAAATTACAAGCCAATATCTTTGACAAATAAAGATGCAAAAATCCTCAATAAAATTTAAGCAACCCAATAATACATATAAAGGAGCATATACCATAGTCAAGTTGGATTCATTCCAGAGTCACAAAGATAGTTCAACACATGCAAATCAACGTGATATACCACATCAACAAAGAAAAAGACAAAAACCACATGATCATCTCAACCGAAGTAAAAAAGGCATTTGATAAGATTTAGCATCAATCCACAATAAAAACTCTAACCAAAGTGGGTAGAAAGGGGATACATTTCAACGTACTAAAAATCATTTATGACAAACCCACAGCCAACATAAATACTTAACAGTGAAAAGCTGAAAGTCTTCCTGCTAAATTCTGAAACAAGACAAGGATGCCCACTGCTATTCAACATAATATTGGAAATCCTAGCCACAGCAATCTGACAAGAAAAAGAAAAGAAAAAGTAACCAAATTTGAAAGGTAAAATTGTCATTCTATGCAGATGACATGATACTCTATATAGAAAACCCTAAAGACTCCACACAAAAACCATTAGAATAAATGAATTCATCAAGGTAGCAGAGTACAAGATTAATACACAGAAAGCTGCTGCATTTCTTTACAGTGACAATGAAACATCAGAAAGTTAAAAAAAAAAATCTGTTTAAAATCACATTAAAAAAAGAAACACCTGGTAATAAACCTAACCAAGGAGGTAAAAGAACTATGTGCTGAGAACTCTAAAACAATGATAAAACTGAAGATGATTCACAGAACTGGAAAGATATTCCATACTGTTGGATTGGAAGAATTAATATTATTAAAGTGACCATACTACCCAAAGCAATCTACAGATTTAAGGCAATCTCTATCAAATTCTCCATGACATTTTTCACAGAACTAGAATAATAATCCTAAAATTTATAAGGAACCACAAAAGGTCCAGAATTGGCAAAGCAATTCTGAGAGAAAAGAACAAAATTGGAGGTATAATCTTCCCAGACTTCAGACAATACTACAAAGCTACAGTAATCAAAATAGTGTGGGATCTGCACAAAAACAGACATACAGATCAAGAGAACAGAATAGAAAGAACAGAAATAAACCCACACAATTAATCTTCAGCAAAGGAGGCAAGAATATGCAATGGAGAAGACAGTCTCTTCAGCAAGTGGTGCTGGGAAAGCTGGACAGCTACATGTAAATCAATGAAATCAGAACACTCTTTCACACAACATACAAAAATAAACCCAAAATGGTTTAAAGACACATAAGAATGATACCATAAAGCTCCCAGAAGATAAGAAAACATTCTCTGACATGTAGCGTAGCAATATTTTTCTTAGACCTGTCTCCCAAGGTAAAAGAAATAAAAGCAAAAACAAACAAATGGGACCTAATCAAACTTAACAGATTCTGCATAGCAAAGAAGCCCACAAAATGAAAAGACAACCTATAGGGGTCTTCCCTGGCGATCCAGTGGTTAAGAATCTACCTTCCAGCGCAGGAGACACAGGTTCAAACCCTGGTCAGGAGACTAAGAACCCACATGCCACAGGACCACTAAGCCTACAGTGCCACAACTAGAGAGCCCGCGTGTCACAGAGAGCCCACAGACCACAACTAGAGAGCCCATGCACTGAAATGAAGACCCAGCACAGTCAAAAAAAAAAAAAAAAAAAAAAGCTATTAAAACAAAAGGACAACCTACAGAATGTAAGAAAATATTTGCAAAGAAGGTGACTGAGAATAGGTTAATTTCCAAAACACACAAAGAGCTCATACAACTCAGTATAAAAAAAAAATAGAAAAATTTAAAACTGGACATAAGACCTCAACAAACATTTCTCTAAAGAAAACATACAGATGAACAACATGCATATGAAAGGATGGTCAACATCAGTAATTAGAGAAATGCAAATGAAAATCCCAATGAGGGGGACTTCCCTGATGGTCCAGTGTTATAAGAATCCACCCTGCATTGCAGAGGACGCAGGCTTGATCCTGGTTAGGGAACTAAGATCCCACATGCCTTTCGGGGCAGCTAAGCTTGTGCACTGCAGCTACTGAGCCTGTGCACTCCCAAGCCCAGGAGCCCCAGCTAGAGAGCCCATGTGCTGCAACTGCTGAGCCTATGCACTCCCGAGTCCAGGTGCCCCAACTGGACAGCCCGTATACCACAACTACACAGTCCTTGCACTGCAACAAAAGATCTCACGTGACACAACATAGACCCCATGTGCTGCAACTAAGACTGGATGTGACCAAATAAATATTTTTATTAAAAAAACACAATGAGGTATTGACTTACACCAAAGATCTACACATAGACACACCACAGTTGAAGTGCGAAAGGCATAAGACAAAAGAATGACAGCAGCAGGATAAAAGCTACTCAACACCTTGCAGAGTTGAGGTACAATATGATTACTGGCTTTTCATCTTAAACAATGGAATAGAGAATCCATATTCAAAGTGCTGAAATAAAAAAAAGTCAGAATGGCTATCATCAAAAAGTCTATAAATAATAAGTGCTGGAGAGATGTGGAGAAAAGGGAACCCTCTAACACTGTTAGAATGTAAACTAGTGCAATCACTAGGCAAAACAGTATGGAGGCTCGTTAAGAACTAAAAATAGAGCCACCAATTGATTCAGTAATCCTACTTTTGGGCACAGAACCAGAAAAGACAAAAACTCTAACCTGAAAAGACACATGCAGCCCAGTGTTCACAGCAGCACAATACAACAGCCAAAAAAAACATGGGAGCAACCTGAATGTTCAACAACAGGTGATGGATAAAGAATGTGTATCTATACATACATATATATTATTAATACACACACACAATGGCCTACACATACATACACACACACAAGAACTATATAACTCAGCCATAAAAAAAGAATGAATAATGTTGCTATACACCTGAAACTAACACAGTATTGTAAATCAACAATATTTCAATTAAAAAAAAGAGTTCAGAAACAATTTTTAAAAAATTAAAACCTGCACTCCAACAGCTGATTTGTACCAACAGTAGCTGAAGACAGGTTAAACTGAGATAATCCAGCTAAAGAGAATAAAGAATGAAGGAACAAAGAACAAACAAACAAACAAAAAAACAGCCTTAGAAACCTGTGGAATATGATCATGTGTATCAACATTTTCATGACAGAAATGCCAGAAGGAAAGGGGAGAGACAAAGGAGCAAAAGGAATATCCTGAGAAATAATGACCAAAAACATCCAATATTTGTTTAAAATATTAATGTACACACTTGAGAAGCTCAACAACTCCCAAGTAGGAAAAATACAAAACGATCTACACATAGACACACCACAGTCAAAGTGCAAAAGACATAAGACAAAATAAGGACAGCAGTAAGATGAAAGCTACTCATCACACTGTAGAGAAGAGCTACAATATAATTATTGGCTTTTCACCTTAAACAATGGAATAAAATATCCATATTCAAAGTGCTGAAATAAAAAAATAAAAATTCTCTATCTAGCACAACTAAGATCTAAAAATGAAGGTTAAAAAAGAACATTCTCAGATAAACCATGCCTAAGACAATGCATTGCTAACATACCTTATGTTATAAAAAATACTAAACAAAGTCTGTTAAACTGAAAGACTGACTCCAAACAATGACATGAATAATCAAGGAGATACAAAGAGCACTAGAAATGATAAATATGTGAGTTAATATAAATGATTCTGTAAATATTGTTTTTATTTTTCTTAACTAAAGGACATAAAATTGTATAAAACAACTATAACAGTGTATGTTGGATTTATAATGCACATACAAGTAATATACATGACAATAATAGCAAATAGGAGCAAGGAGAGAACAGAACTACACTGGAGCAAAGATTCTATATCTTACTAAAATTAAACTAGTCCTAATCTGAAGTAGATTGTGGAAAATTAAAATGCATATTCTAATTCCCAGAGAAACAACTTTTAAAAAAGTAAAAATACTGACAGAGGAATTAAAATATACTGAAAATGTTAACACAAAATAAGGAAAAGAAGGAGAGAAGAACAAAAAAGGAGACTTCTATAGAACAAACAGAAAAATAGCAAAGGTTAAATACAAGCATATCAATAATTATATTAAATGTGAATGGTCTAAACATTCCAACAAAAAGACAAAGATTGTGAGATATGATGAAAAAAAGCAGACTCAAACTATGTGTTGTTTACAAAAGACATGCATCAGGTTCAAAGATACAAATGAGATGAAAGTAAAATGATGGGAAATGATATGCTATGCAAACTACTCATAAAAGATCAAGGGTGGCTATATTAAAATCAGACAAGCAGAATTTAAGAAAAAATATTACAAGAGATAAAAAGAGGTATTTCATAATGAGAAACTGGTCATTACAGTAGATTGATAAAACAATGATAAACATATACAAACAACAGAACCTCAAAATATATAAAGCAAAACTTAACACAAAAGGAGAAATATATCATTTAACAATAATAGCTAGAGACGTCTAAACCGACGTGATAGTTGATAGAACACCTAGATAAGATCATTAAGAATGTAAAAGACTTGAACAATTTAATCACTCAACTCAACCTACAACATTCAACCCAGTGACTGTAATATATACATTCTTTTCAAGTGCATATACACAGTTCTCAAAGATATTAAACGTCACTCATAAAACAAGTCTGAATACATTTAAAAGGACAGAAATCATCAAAATATATTCCCCCAAAACAACTGAATTAAATACATGATCAGAAAATCAATCAAGGAAATCCTCAATATTTAGAATTAAAAAACCTATTTCTAAGTAACCCATGGGTCAAGAATAAATCAAATGAAAAACAAGAAAACATCTGAAACAGAATGACAACAAAAACATAACAAATCAAAATTTATAAGATATAGCTAAAACAATGCTTCAAGGGAAATTTACAGCTGCAAACATCTATACCAGAAAAGAAGAAAGCTCTCAAATCAATAACCTAAGTATCTACAATAAAGAAATCAGAAAAAGAAGAGTAAACCAAGTACAGAGTAAGGAGAAAGAAAGTAAATAATAAAGATCAGAGCAGAGATCAGTGGACAAGAATGCAAAAATATAGTAATTAAAAAAAAATCAATGAAACACAAAGTTAGTTCTTTGTAAAAATTCAACAAAATTGACAAACTTTTAGCTAGACTAAAGAAGAAAATAAAAGAGAAGGAATACAAATTACCAAAATCAGGAATGAAGTAGAGGACACTACTACTGACCCTAAAGAAATTTAAATGATTCTAAGAGAATATTATAAACAACTATATGTCAACAAACCTAGATGAAATGCCAAAATACCTAAAAATACCAAACTACAAAACCTGACTTACAAAGAAAATATAGAATCTAAACAGAACTATGAGTTGGTTATTTAAAATCTTACCTCAAAAAAAGCAGGGGTCACAACAGCTTCACCAGCTAATTCTATCAAGTATTTAAGGAAATAATATCAATCTTTCACAAACTCTTTTAGAACATAACTGAGGGTAAAATACTTCCCAACATATGATGTGATGCCAGTATTACTCGATTAACAAAGCCTGACAAATTCTCACAAGAAAACAATAGACTAATATCCCTCCTGACACAGTCATATAGCTCTTTAATAAAATATCAGCTAACTGAATTCACCAATATTTAAAAAAGAATTATAAACCATAATCAAGAACAAAAATTGATTTAACATCAGAAAATCTAATTTATGTTACATACCAAATTAATAATGAAAGGGACAGAAATCACTGATCATCTTAATAGATTAAAAAAAAAATCAACAAAATCTAATATCCATTCATGATAAATACTCTGAAAAAAACTAAAGATTGAAGAGAATGCCCAAAACCTGATAAAAGGCATCTTCAAAAAAGTTATGGTTAACATCATGCTTAATGCTTTCTCCTTAAGATTAGGGACAAGGCAAGTATACCTGCTTTCACCACTTCTACTCAACATTGTTATGAAGGTTCAAGATGATATAATTAGGAAAAAATTTAAAACATCTAGTTTGGAAAGAAAGAAAATTGTCTTTGTTCTCAGATGACATGATCCTGTACGTGAAAATCCGAAGGAATATAACACACACAAATACACAAGTGGAATTAATTAACCACAGCAAGGTTACAGGATGCAAGATCAACATGAAAAAATTAAAAATAAACTGTATTTCTATATATTGGCAAAAATTAATCCAAAACAAAATTAACAATACTATTCAAAACATCAGAGAGAATAAAATACTTAGAAATATATTTAATAAAAGCAATGCAAGACTTTTACACTGAAAACTATAAAATCCTGCTGAGAAATCTAAATAAATGGAGAAAAATTCTGTTCATGGACTAGAAGACTCACTATCAAGATGGCAATTCTCCCAAATTGGTTTATCTAAAATAGATCTATTCTATTCAACGTAATCCCAATAAAAATACCAGCAGGCTTTTTGTTGTAGAAATTCAAAGCTGATCCCCAAATTTACATGGAAATATAAAGGACCTTATCTGTAGGGCTTCCCTGGTGGCTCAGCCAGTAAAGAATCTTCCTGCAGTGCAGGGGACCCGGGTTTGATCCCTGGGTCAAAAAGATCCCCTGGAGAAGGAAATGGCAAACTACTCCAGTATTCCTGCCTGGAAAACCCCATGGACAGAGGAGCCTGGTGGGTTATAGTCCATGGGATCACAAGAGCTGGTCACAACTTGGCAACTTAAACCATCATCACCTTACCTGTCTCCTGAGTAGCCTGCTTGCAGATCAAGAAGCAACAATTAGAACCAGACATAGAACAACGGACTGGTTCAAGATTAGGAAGGGAGTACATTGAGGCTGTATATTGTCACCCTGATTGTTTAACTTACATGCAGAGTACATCATGTGAAATGCTGGGCTAGGTGATGCACAAGCTGGAATCAAGACTTCAGGGAGAAATATCAATAACCTCAGATATGCATAATGATACCACCTTTATGGCAAAAAGTGAAGAGAAACTAAAGAGCCTCTTGATGAAAGTCTAAGAGGAGAGTAAAAAAGCTGGCTTGAAACTCAACATTCAAAAAAACTAAGATGAGGGCATGCAGTCCCATCAATTCACAGCAAAAGATGTGGAAAAAGTGGAAACAGTCACAGATTTTATTTTCTTGGGCTCCAAAATCACTGCAGATGGTGACTGCAGCCACAAAATGAAAAGATGCGTGCTCCTTGGAAGAAAAGTTATGACAAACCAAGACAGTTTATTAAAAAGCAGAGACATCACTTTGCCAACAAAGGTTCGTCTAGTCAAAGCTGTGATTTTCCAGTAGTTATGTATGGATGTGAGAGTTGGACTATAAAGAAGGTTGAATGCTAAAAAACTGATGCTTTCAAATTGTGGTGTTGGAGAAGACTCGAGAGTCCCCTGGACTGCAAGAAGATCCAACCAGTCCATCCTAAAGGAGATCAATCCTGGGTGTTCATTGGAAGGACTGATGCTGAAGCTGAAACTCCAATACTTTGGCCACCTGATGCGAAGAGCCAATTCACTGGGAAAGACCCTGATGCTGGGTAAGATTGAGGGCAGGAAGAGAAGGGGGCAACTGAGGATGAAATGGCTGGATGACATCTTCAACTCAATGGACATGAGTTTGAGCAAACTCTGGGAAATGGTGAAGGACAGGGAAGCCTGGCATGCTGCAGTTCATGGGGTTGCAAGGAGTCAGACACAACTTAGCAACTGAACAACAATAAAGGGCCCAGAAGAGTCAAAACAACTTTCAAAAAGCTAAGTACAGCAAACATAGACAGATCTGAATGGAAAAACAGAGAGCAATTCAATAATATTGATAGGAGAGGACTTCAATACCCCACTTTCAATAGTGGATAGAACATCCAAATAGAAAATCAATAAGGAAGCAATGGATCGAAACAACACTGACCTAACAGATATATATAGAAACTTTCACTCAACAGCAGCAGAATATACATTCTTATCAAGTGCACAGGGAACATTTTCCAGAACAGATCACATGTTAGGTCACAAAACAAGTCTTTAAAAATTTAAGAAGGTTAAAATCATACCAAGCATCTTCTTCAACCCTAATGTGATGAAACTAAAAATAACAAAAGAAAAACTGGAAAATTCACAAATATAAGAAAAATAAAAACACACTCCTGAACAAACAATGGGTCAAAGAAGTAATCAGTAGAGAAATTAGAAAATACCCTCAGATAAACAAAAACACAGCACTCCAAAATCTATGGGATGCAGTAAAAAAAAAAAAAAAGTGGGGGGGGGGGAGTTTATAGCAAAAACTGAAAATTTTGAAACACCATCTATGATAATATAGATACAAAATTAAAAATAATTGCCAGAGAAATGCTGAAATTAACAAGTGAGTTTAACAGAATATGGGTCATTTTGTCCAAAACTGATCTTCTGGCCACTCAGAAAAGAAGCCAAATTCCTATTAACCTCCATAACAACTGGACTCAGCTGAATGTGTAATCAATTCTGGTCAATCAGAAAGCTTGGACTAAAGCTCCTTCCCAACATGCCAAAGGAGGGGATGATACTTTCCCAACAGTAAAAGGTGGACATGGAGTAGCCCATGGCCACTAGTATGCCATGTCATACATCTGGAAAGGTTTGGATTCCAGTCTTCGATTATGCCAGAGAAGGACTGCTCCCCTCAAAACTTATGCTAAGTCATCAAAATAAGGTCTAGGCTATCCAATTTGTTCACATATAATTGTTAACAGTAGTTTGTTTTGACCTTTTTTTATTTCTGTGGCATGAGATATAATGTCTGCCACTTATTTTTTCTGCATTCCACCCCTGATCACAACAGTGAGTGGTAGGTGCTTCACTACCTAATGTAGTTTAAAAATCTCAAATCTCAAGGGTCATAATCCTTCTCTTGGGATGAGAAAAATGGTCCTGATAGATGTCTGTACACTGTTCTGGAATAAAAGGGCAACATGGAGCTCAGTGCAACTAGTACTGCTCCAGTGCATGAGTTTTGCCCAATAAATTTTACTCCAGTAGGTCAGGTATGAATTTTGCTTGGAAATTTGTACTCACCTGCATAAAAATTATTATAGGAAGGTGGGCATCAAGTCAGATTTCTATTGTGGCTTTCTGGAAGTGGATCAAAGGATGAGAGGTCAAAGACTCATTTTGGCAGCATGACCAGTCATTGGGATGGCTGGTCTCCTTAGAGAAAAGTCCCAATGAATGAAAATCTGGGGAATAAGATTGCCCAGGTTAGAACTTGATTGTTATTAATGGTCTTGGAAGGAGTGTTCCAGGAAGAGGAAGACTCAACTGAGGGGAAAGCTAAACAATCCCTGATAACAAATTAAACACACACACACACATAAAATACAAATAAGGATACAAAACTAGAGCTGGAAACACTGCTGCAAATGAATAGGAAAAGAAGATTTCTTCTACCATATACCTACACTATTAGAAATCTGTGATGATAAGGCAATGTTCTGCTGGTACAGGGACAGAAATATAGAGCAGTGGAGAACAGGAGCCCAGAAACAGACCAATGCATACAAGGATGCCTATTTCATGGCAAAGCTGATACTGCATAGCAATGAGTATAGACAGGTATTTCAACAAACGGTGCTGGAACTACTGGGTATCTATACGGGGAAAAAAGACTGCTATCTTATTCGAGTCAATCCTAAAGGAAATCAATCCTGAATATTCCTTGGAAGGTCTGATGCTGAAGCTCCAATACTTTGGCTATCTGATGCAAAGAGCTGAAACTCATTAGAAAAGACCTTGATGCTGGGAAAGATTGAAGGCAGGAGGAGAAGGGGATGACAGAGGACAAGATGGCTGGATGGCATCACCGATTCAATGGACATGAGTTTGAGCAAACTCTGTAGGGGGCGAAGGACAGGGAAGCCTGGCGTGCTGCAGTCCATGAGCTACTAAACAACAACAATCTCACACCATATCCAAAAAACAATTCCAGGTAGATTACAGACCTAAAACATGAAAGTTAAAACTATACTGCTTATAGAAAACAGTACAGATGATACAGTTCAGAACTTGGGGTAGAAAATATTTCTCGATTAAGACACCCAAAATATCACTCCAAACGTAAAAGAGTGACATTATATTTAAGAACATTCTGTTCATTAAGATATCAAGAAAGGAACAGACAAACTTGAGTGCAAAAAACTATTTGCAACACATAAAACCAACAAAGGACTCACATCTAGAATGCAGAACTAGAAATCAATAAGGATAAAGTGGATAACCCAAACTCCTTCCCCCAAAATTGCAACAAAATACCAAAAGGTATTTAAATAGAATATCAAATGGTTAATTAATACAGAAAAAGGTTTTCAAACTCATTAGTAATTAGGAAATTACAACTTAAAACCACAGTGACTTGTCAAGGATGCCAAGACAATTTAATGGAAAAGGAACAGTCTTTCATCAAATGGTGCTGCGTGCTCACGCTCAGTGGTGTCTAACTGTTTGCAACTCCACGGACAGCAGCCTGCCAGGCTCCTCTGTCCATGGGATCGCCAAGGCAAGAACACAGGCGTGGACTGCCACTTCCTTCTCCAAAATGGTGCTGAGACAACTGCAAACTCATATTGCAATTGGATATCCGCATGAAAAGGATGAAACTGAGCCCCTACTTCAAATCATACAAAAAATATCTCAAAATGGATCAAAGATCAAAATCTGTAAAAGATAAAACTCTCAGAAGAAAGAAGCAAAAGTTTAAGTCTTTGTGACCTTGGATTAGACAATGGCTTCTTAGGTAAAATAACAAAAGCACAAGCAACCAAAATAAAACACCACACATATTAGGCTTGATCAAAGGACACTATCAAGAAATTGAAAAGAAAGACCACAGAATGGAAGGAAACACTTGCAACTTATATGTGTAATAAAGTTCTAGCATCCAAAATATATTTAACAACTACTGCAAATAAAAGATAAATGACCCCATTTTTATAATAAGAAAAGGATTTGAAAAAACCTTTCTTTCTCCATTAAAGATATAGAAATGCCCAACAAGCACATGAAAAGATGCTCAAACTTGGTAGGGAAATAAAGCCTTTCTTGCTGTCAAACCAAGGACTTCTTCATATAGTTTTTTTCAATAAAACTTTTCCAATGGAAAAAGAAATCCCACAATGATATACCTCTTCATACCTCCTATGGCATGTATAATTTCAAAAGACAGATAATAATAAGTGTTCGTTAGAATGTGGAGAAGTCAAGAGTCTTCACACATTGCTGTCAAGAATGCAAAATGGTGCATCTACTTTGTAAAACAGTCTGGCATTCCTCAAAATGTTAAACATAGTTCCATTATGATCTGGGGATTCTACTCACAGGTAAATGTCCAAAAGAACCGAAAGCATGTTCACATAAAAAAATTATGCATAACTGCCAATAGTGGTATTATTCATAAAAGTCAGAGTGGAAACAACCCAAATGTCCATCAACAGATGAATGAAAACAAATATGGTAGAGCTGCCCAGTGGAATACTATTCAGCCATAAAAAGAATGAAGTACTGATACCTCTATAACATAGATGAACCCTGAAAACATTATTGTGTGTTCAGTCACTCAGTCGTATCCAACTCTTTACAACCCCATGGACTGTACAGCCTACCAGGCTCCTCTGTCCATGGGATTTTCCAGGCAAGAAAGAATACTGGAGTGGGCTGCCATTTCCTCCAGGGATCGTCCAGGCCCAGGGATCGAACCCGTATCTACCACATCACCTGAATTGCAAGCATATTCTTTACTGCTGAGCCAAAGAAACCAAAAACTAAAGACCACATACTGTTTGATTCCATTTATATGAAATGTCCAGAACAGGCATATCCATAGAGATGGGAAGCAGATTAATGTTTTTCAAGGCTTGAGGGGAGGGTAGTATAGGCAATGGGACTGTTAATGGGTTGTGGGTTTCTTTTTAGGGTGGTAAAAATGTTTTGGAGTTACTGGTAGTGGTTATACAACTTTGTGAACATACTATAAAGGCCACTGAATTACACACTTTAAAAAGGTGAATTTTATGACATGTGAGTTATATGTCAATAAAAAAATATAGATTAGTAAAATTATACTAGTAAAATTTTAAAATTTTTACACTATCAAGCCTCAAGAAATCTCACACTGCTGGCTACAATGTAAATCGGTACAATCACTTTGAAAAAAGCTCAACTTACCTAGTAAAGAGATGTATACCCAATGATCTAGCAATTCTATTCCTAGATATATACCCTATAGAAATGCATGCTTACATACAAAGAGGTAGAGGTAAAACTATGGTAATGAAACAGTGTGGTATTAGGTACAGAGATGCTGTTTATAGCCATTTCATTATTATTAAGTGCTCAAAACAGAAAACAATCCAAATGCCCATTAATAGAAGAATGAATATAAATAAATTGGGAAGTATTCAATCAAGGAAATATAAAATATAATTAAAATGAACAGCACTCTTAAGACATTGCTCCACTGCTGCCTTGCATGCAAAGCAGCTGAGAGAAACCTGAAGTAAAACTATGGGTCAAATTATCTTTACATAAAATTTAGAACCTTTTATTTATTCTTGATGCTAAAAGAATTCACTGTTAGAACATACTTGCCTGTGTTTATCTTTGTCCGTCATTCTAGCAGCATTTGGTGCTTTTTTTAATTTTGTTTTTTAACTCTAACGACTATTTCTTTGTACAGGCCTGAGAAATTATCAGCCATTTTTAAAAGTTAACTTTGTATTATAACAAAAATATAGAAAAATACATGAAGTAACTATTGTGGACTTAATGCCTGCATTCCCCTATCCCTCCCACCAAATTCATATATTGAAGCCCTAACCTACAGTGTGACCCTATCTGGAGAAGGGGCCGCCAAGAAATAATTAAGGTTAAATGAGGTCCTAAGTGTGGGGTCCTGATCTGGCAGGCTTCAAGTCCTTCAAGAGACAACAGAGAGTGTTTCAGCTCCGTTTCAGCTCCCACTCTTGCTCTCTCGTTCGCTCGCTCTCTCCCTCCACAGGCACCAAAGGAAGATCATGTGAGCACACACTGAGAAGGTAGTCAGCTACAATGCACGTGAAGCTCCCACAGGACACCAACTCTACTGGTATTCTGAGCTTTGATTTCCTAGCCCCCAGAGCTGTGAGAAAATAACTTTCTGCTGTGTAAGTCTCCTAGTCCGTGGTATTTTGTTTGGCAGCCCTAGAAAATGAACACAGTACCAACCCTGAAGATGCCCCAGTGACGGTTTTCCTGGGGTTCAATCCCTTGTGTTGTCCCCACTCACACTGAATAGAGCTGACCTTTTTTATCCAACAAAATGCTGCAGAAATGTTGGGATGTGTTTTCAAAGACAAAGTCGTAAAAATGATTGTGACTTCCACTTTGCACTCTCCTGTATCACCTGCTCTGAGGGAAGCAATCCTTAATATTATGAGGACATTCAAGCAGCAATATGGAGAGGTCTACGTAATAAGAAACTGAGGTGTTCTGCCAACAGTCTGCTTGAAGGTACCAGTTATGTGTGTGAGATACATGGAAGCAGATTTTCCAGCTTCTGTCAAGTCTTCAGATGACTGCAACTCTGGCCAATATCTCAAGTGCAACCTCACAAAAGACCTCAAGCAAAAACCACTCAGCTAAAATACTCCCAAATCCCTGGCCTACAGAAACTGTGTGGGGAAAATAATTATTATCCTTTTCATCTGATTAAGTTTTACAGTAATGTGTTATACCTGACACATAATTAAATCATAGGTAAATTATTTAAAAAAACTCTATCTGCAGATCATAAATGAATTATAACAAATCTATTCATTTGTTACAATATTTAAAACACTTCAGAAGCCCCCTATTTGCCACCTTCCAAGCAGTACTATGCTGACGCCCTAAAGATAAACACTATTTTAACTTGTAATACCATAGATTAGTTGTGCCAGCTAAATCTGAAATTAACTTATATAGAACTCTACAGAATGTATTTGTTTGTATGCAACTTCTTTGAGATTTATCCATGTGGTCACATTTATCAATGGTTATTGCTGTTGTTCAGTCACTTAGTCATGTCCAACTATTTGCAACCCCATGGACTGCAGCATGCTGAACTTCACTGTCCTTCACTATTTCCCAGAGTTTGCTCAAACTCATGTCCATTGAATAACCATGGTAATTTTTTCATCTCTATTATTGTACATATACTACTGACTATATGTTGTTGTTGTTCAGTCGCTCAGTCATGTCCAACTCTTTGCAACCCCATGGACTGCAGCACACCAGGCTTCCCTGAGTTTTGCCATCTCCTGGAGCTTGCTCAAACTCATGTCCACTGGTTGGTGATGCCATACAACCATCTCATCTGTAGTCCCCTTCTCCTCCTGCCTTCAACCTTTCCCAGAATCAGGGTTTTTTCCCCAATGAGTCAGCTCTTCACATTAGGTGGCCAAAGTACTGGAGCTTTAGCATCAGTCCTTCTAATGAATATTCAGGGTTGATTTCCTTTAGGATTGACTGGTTTGATCTCCTTGCAGTTCAATGGACTCTCAATAGTCTTCTCCAACACCAAAGCTCGAAAGCTTCAATTCTTCGACGCTCAGCCTTCTTTACAATCCAACTCTCACATCTGTACATGACTACTGGAAAGACCATAGCTTTGACTAGACAGACCTTTGTTGGCAAAGTAATGTCTTTGCTTTTTAATATTCTGTCTAGGTCTGTCATAGCTTTTCTTCCAAGGAGCAAGTGTCTTTTAATTTCATGGCAGCAGTTACCATCTGCAGTGATTTTGGAGGCCCTGAAAATAAAGCCCTCTCACTGTTTTCACTGTTTCCTAATCTATTTGTCATGAAGTGATAGAACCAGATGTCATGATCTTAAGTTTTTTGAATGCTGAGTTTTAAGCCAGCTTTTTTGCTCTCCTCTTTCTCCTTCATCAAGAGGCTCTTTAGTTTCTCTTCGCTTTCTGCCATAACGGTGGTGTCATCTGCATATCTGAAGTTACTGAAATTTTTCATGACAATCTTGATTTCAGCTTGAAATTCATCCAGCCCAGGATTTTGCATGATGTACTCTGCATGTATGTTAAATAAGCAGGGTGACAATATACAGCCTTGATGTACTCCTTTCCCAATTTGGAACCAGTTCAGTTCTAACTGTTCCTTCTTGACCTGCATACAGGTTTCTCAGGAGACAGGTAAGGTGGTTTGGTATTCCCATCTCTTTAAGAATTTTCCACATTTTGTTATGATCCACACAATCAAAGACTTTAACATAGTTAGTGAAGCAAAAGTGGATGTTTTCTAGATTCCCCCAGCTCTCTCTTTATGATCCAACCAATGTTGACAACTTGATCTCTGATTCCTCTGCCTTTTCTAAACCCAGCTTGTACATCTGTAAGTTCTCAGTTCATGTACTGCTGAAGCCTAGCTTGGAGAATTTTGAGCATGAACTTGCTAGAATGTGAAGTGAGTGCAATTGTACAGTAGTTTTGTTAGGTAGTTAGAATAGGGAAAAGGAGTCCAAAATGGCGGTGGCTAAAAGACCTGAAAGGGGAAAGCCCGCGGAAAATAGAACAAAGGAAGGTCAGAGGACCGGAGTGAGAACCTCAGGTAAAACAAACAATGCTCCTGCCTAGGCCCAATTTATATAAGACAGGCCCAGGGACAGAGAAACATATAAAAAGAGGAGCCAAAGCCCTCTTCACTCTCTCCCTCTCTCTCTCCCGCACAATGGGGTGATCTTCTCTTCGCGTCTTTGGATCGACGTGCCCTCGTGCCTCGAAGATGGATTTTCCTGCTATTATCTAAATAAATAGAGCTGTAACACTGAGCTGTAACACTGATTTATTTAAGAGCTATAACACGGTCTGTCCTCCAAGAGCTGTGACCCAACAAGGGGGCTTCAATGTCCGTCACTCCAAATTTTTGTTGTGACGAGACAAAGAACCGAGGAGCATACACTCGCATGACAGTTTGAACATTCTTTGGCATTGCCCTTCTTTGGGATTGGAATGAAAATCGATCTTTTCCAGTCCTTTGGGATTGGAATGAAAATCGATCTTTTCCAGGTGACTCCTGAGGTTTCCAAATTTGCTGACATATTGAGAGCAGCACATTAATAGCATCATCTTTTAGGATTTGAAATAGCTCAACAGGAAATCCATCACCTCCACTAGCTTTGTTTGTAGTGATGCTTCCTAAGGCCCACTTGATTTCACACTCCAGGAAGTCTGTTTCTAGGTGAGTGATCACACCATCATGGTTATCTGGGTCATAAAGGTCTTTTTGTATAGTTATTTTGTGTATTCTTGCCATCTCTTCTTAATATCTTCTGCTTCTGTTAGGTTCATATAATTTTTGTCCTCTATTGTGCCCATCTTTGCATGAAATGTTCCCTTGGTATCTCTAATTTTCTTGAAGAGATCTCTAGTCTTTCCTGTTCTATTGTTTTCTTCTATTTCTCTCCACTGTTCTCTTAGGAAGGCTCTCTTATCTCTCCATGCTATTCTCTGAAACTCTGCATTCAGCTGGGTATAGCTTTCCTTTTCTCCTTTGCCTTTTGCTTCTCTTCCTTTCTCAGCTATTTGTAAGGACTTCTCAGACAACCATTTGCCTTTTTGCATTTCTTTTACTTGGGGATGATTTTATAAATATACCAAGTTTTATTTTTTGATTCAAGCATTAATGGATGTTTGACTTGCTTCCATTTGGGGGCTATTATGAAAAAGCACATTTGGGATGTCTTTTGACACACAAATGCATGCATTTCTGCTTGGTATTTAAAAGAAGTCAATTCAAATTTTGATCAAGGATTCAGTGAATCCGTGGATCAAAGAAGATGTGATATCTTTACAGTACTGAATATTCTAAGAACTTGATATATCCCTCTACTTATTCAAGTCATACTTGTTAAATAACATTTTATAATCTTGTGTAGAAATACACAAAATTTTTGGTAGATTTATTTCTAAGGATCTGATTTTTACTGAAATGATACCATCTTTTCAAAACTGTTTCATATTGACTAGCTGTCGGTATGTAGAAACAAAACTGATTTTGGATATTAGCCTATCCAGTAATTCTGGTAAACTCATATCAATTTTAATAGATAATATATAGATTATTTTGCATTTTCTATATACAAAATGATGTTGTATACAAAGATAGTTTCACGTCCCGTTTCAAATCTTTATATATTTTCCTTAACTTATTGTACCATGTAGGACTTTCCAGTAAAATGTTACCTAAAAAGCAGGATTAGCAGGCATCCTTGTCTCATTCATGATCTGAAGGGGAATGTCTTTCATATTTCACCAATAAATATTAGTGTATTGGAGATTTTTTGGGGGTAGGCTTATCATAATAATAACGTTCCTTTCTATGGATTCTTTAGCCTGAGCCACCAGGGAAGCCCTCAGATCTCAGTTCCTCTGCAGGATCTCAGTTCCCTGATCAGGTATTGAACCCATGCCTCAGCAGTGAAAGTGCCAAGTCCTAACCATGGACATGTCAGGGAATTCTTGAAAAGAGAGATATACTTTACAAATTGCCATTGAATTTTATCAATTGCTTTTTTTAGCATCTGTTAAGATATTAAGATTTTTACCCTTTATTCTTTAAATGAGGAATATAATGACAATTGTTGATTGTTAGATCAATCTTGCAGTTTCAGAAGAAATGCATACTGGGAAATACTTGTTCATTATTTCTTCAAGTTTTGCTCCATTCTCTCACATCTCCCTCTAGAATTCCAATTATGTATCAAGTGGTAGGCCACTTGATACTATTCTATTGTTCTCTGAAGCTCTGTTTATTTTTCTTTAATCTGTTTTCTTTCTAGTCTCCAAATTAGTTACTTTTATAGCAATATCTTCCAATTCACTAACTCTAACACTTTCACTCTTCTCAGTGATCTCTAGCTTCACGTTAGGACACCCCGCAAATTGTCCCTTTCAGTTACTGTACTTGTAGCAGGCAGAATGGTTTCCCAAAGATGTCCATGCTTTCTCCCACAGAACCTGTGAATACATTACCTTATACAACACAGACCAACCCCTGGCTGACAGCCAGCAAGGAAAGAGGCCTACAATCTATGACCACAAAGAAATGAATCTGGCCAGTAACCTTAATGAGATTGAAAGTGGATTCTTCAGTAAGCAACAGCACCCTGCCAACATTTTAACTTTAACCTATGAGACTGATGTCTAACCTACAGAACTGTGAAATCATGGATGCTGTGATTACACCTGTGGTAATCTATTATGGCAGCAATAAAACACTAATACAGATTTTGGTATCTGAAAGTGAAGGTGCTACAACAACAAATACCTAAAATTGTGGAACTGTTTTTGGAACCAGATAATGGGTAGAGGCTACAAGAATTTTAGTGAACATAATGAAGAAAATCTAAAATGCCTGAACAAACTATTAATAGAAATGTGGTCTTGAAGGAAGAGCCAGTGAAGGTTCATAAACTGCTTGTAGAAAGCTGGTCCCAGAGCATCAGAAGAAACTTGTTATTATAAACTGGAGTAAGATGGACCCTTGCTATGTACTGATAGAGAGTCTAGTGAAACTGTGTCCTGCAGGTTACGTGGAAAGCGGAATTTATAAACAAACTTGGATACTGACTTGAGGAAATTTCCAAGGAAACTGGTGAAGGTATGACCTGGTTTCCTCTTGCTGCTTACAGTAAAATGTGAGATGACCAATCTAACCAGTCAACAGCAGCCTTGACCTATACCCATGACCTGTAGACTGTCTACAGACTTCCTTTTCTACAGTCTATCCTACTGATTTTTGGACTTGCTTAGCAAGGTCCAAAACTGTTTATGCTGTTTATTCCATGTTTTAAAAAAAATGTATTTAAAAAACAAACCAAAAACCTCTTCATATTTTTAACTCCTATTGGTTCTGCTGTTCTGGTTGAACTCTGATATAGCACTTTTAAGTTCTTAAAAAAATTTTTTTAACTTTTTTAGTTTCCATGTCCTCTATTCATTCACTGTAACTATTTTGCATTAAAGTCTTTAATAACAAATTTACAATAGATGCTTTAATTCTTTATCTGCCAATTGCAATATCTGGGCCACATCAGGCCCAATTTCTATTGATTGCTTTTTCTCAGCTACTCACATTTTCCAAAATCCTTGAACTTCTAGCAATTTTATTTTTTAGTTACTTTCAAATTTATTACTATATACAAACAACTGTGTATGATAAAATGCAAAGACTTTAGAATCTAAGGTGTTTCTGGAGCAGGCAGTTAACTTAGCTGGAAGAAAATTCTAAACATCATCTTCTCCATGCAGTGTTGCAACTGAATTCTCCATTTAGTTCTTTCGGCTGACAGCTACTGCTTTATGCCAGGTTTACCAGTATTCTCCTGTACATGCATAATTAGAGGAACTGTACATAGTTCTGTATTTCTCCTGTACACAATGATTTTTGTGCAGAGTTGAAAATTTATTTTGAGACTCACTGTATCTATGGTCCCCTTTTTCCCAGGATTTCCACCCTAAATTTCCATCATTCTTCTAATTTCAAACTGTTCTGACCCCACTGTCTACTTAGTAAGTACTATGGCTTTCGGGGTTCCCACACACAAAAGTTGTGGCATGCCCTCAGAGGCCAGCCAGATATATGCAAATTTTACCCAGTATAGTTTCTGTCTTTCAGACATCCACTTCCCTCCAGTTTTTGCCTGTTTTTCACCACTCACCAGTACTTTCAAATAGTGAGGGGTTTTTTGTTTCAGGGAAGCATGCTGCTGCTGCTGTTTAGTCACTAGGTTGAGTTCGTCTCTTTAGCTACAGCCACCGGGCTCCTCTATCCAAAGGTTTTCCCAGGCAGAATACTGGAGTGGGTTGCCATTTCCTTCTCCATGGGATCTTCCCGATCCAGGGATCAAACCTGCATCTCCTGCTTGGTGTGCAGGTTCTTTACCATTAAGCCACCTAATGATATAATCATTATTTGCAGGAGGGCTAATACAACCAAGCTACTCTACCATTACTGAGAGCAGGAAGCTCAACAGAGTATTTATTTTAACATTCCATTTTATGTTCTCTATTGACATTTACATTATATCTCCTAGTTTTCTTAGTGATTACTCAACAGATTACAATACTTATCCTTATATTATCACTGTATACCATCAGATAATATAACACTACTTCATGAAAAATATAAAAACCTTATGAATGTGTAATTCTACTAGTCTCCCTCATGTGCTTTAAATGAATAAATTATTTAAATAAATCATTAAATACAATACTTCAACATTCTCTTTTATAAAAATAAAAAAGAAAAGATGATTCTTAAGGTCACTTCCAGCTTTCACATTTAATTATTATATAACCTATGGTAAGTATTTTTTTGTTCAATATCAGTTTGTTATTTATTGTATTATTAGTGGTCATACCCTATTAAGTACATATACTAGAGCATGTGTGTGGTCAGTAACGTCCAACGGTTTGTAACCCCATGAACTGTAGCCCACCAAGCTTCTCTGTCCATGGGGCTTTTCAGGCAAGAGTACTAGAATGAGTTGCCATATCCTACTCCAGGAGATCTTCCTGACTCAAGGATTGAACCTGCATTGCAGGCAGATTATTTACCACTGAGCCAATAGGGAAGCCCATACCAGAGCATACGTTAAGGTAAAAATAAAAGTTGTGTTACTAGGAATCCCATGATTTTTCTTCTTAATTTGGAAAATCCCAAATCCCTCTGTAAAGTCAGCACTGCCCAAAAAATATTCATAAAGGAAATAAACTCTGAGGCATGTTAACCAGCAAATGGAAAATTACTTAGGTTTAGAAGAAAACACTTACCCCTCTTCATTTTCTTTTAGTAAGCGACTGGCAATTCGGATCAACATGCAGTAAGCAAACTGTGATTTGAGACCAGATTTAGTAAATTTATTCAACATCTTAGAAACAGCAAGGCGATCATTCTTTTTAAGGTGATACAAAACTCCCAATGCATGGTACTAAAGAACAAGAAAAAGAATGTAAGACAGAAAGAAGGCTGAATAGGAAGAGGATAAAACTGACATAAAAATGCAATCATACAGAGCTAGGTTTTTAATAAAAAGATACCCAACTCTAATGTATACAAAGAGAATTATCTTTTCCATGCTGAATCAAACACAGGCATGATTGAAAGGATGAGTTTTTAATTTACCCTGTTAATTCAGATTAGGTAAGTATTAAGGGGATGACATACAATCTGAAGACGGCTCTAGCAGATTCAGCGTTGCCCCATCCATCCTTAGGACAAAGGCTCTCAGGTCCAAGGCTTTAACCAGTGTTACAGGTCTTGCTTAGTGGCTTTAAATCATCTGTGGTTATGTTAGTGGTTAATAGATTCATCTCCTAAAGTAGGTTTACGGCATGTAATTATCATGGCACTTTGTGTAAAAACACAATGATCAGAGTTAGGAGGGTGAGAATGTTTCCCAAGGGAAAAATTACTACTTTATTTCCTCATAACTGAATATGCTAACATGAGAAGTAAATGCTGAAATGGAATAAGTAAGTACTCTCTCAAACACAAATGGGGTATTTTATACAAAATTTGCCAGTTAAGAATTTAATCTTCTTCCTTTTAATTAAGAATAGCCTAGTGAATATCAAAAGTAGATCCTTCCAACAAAAGTTTTATAATGTCTAATATAATCATGGGTTTTGGGTTTTGGGTCATGGGTTTTCGGCTTCCCAGGTGGCTCAGTGGTAAAGAATCCACCTGCCAATGCAGGAGATGCAGGAGACACAGGTTCGATCCCTGGGTCAGGAAGATTCTCTGAAGGAGAACATGGCAACATGCTTCAGTATTCTTTCCTGGAAAATCCCATGGACAGAGGAGCCTGGTGGGCTACAGTCCATAGGGTCGCAAGGAGTCTTGACTTGACTGAGTGACTGAGCACACACCTCAAACAGTATAATCAAGGCCTGAAAAGCTTGGAATTGAACATCCACCTTCACAAATTTTCAAACAGGAATAAAATGAATTATGACTTTGAGAATAAGCACCTCAAATATTACTGAATATAAGAATCTTTCTCAAACATTCTTATAGCTTCTACTAAACACTAGCAGGGTAAATCATAATTAGGGGATACTTACTTGAGAATATGCACTAATAGGCTACTTAATATTAAATTGCTTAATATTAGTCTTTAGCTAATACTCATCTGGAGAGTCAATAAATTGCCCCTAAAATGTAGGATTACAGAAAGCTGATCTAGAGACATAAGCCAAGGTGATTCAGTGACAGTACCTGGACCATAATATTATCACTTGAAGCAGCTTCTTGGGCTTCATTGACCCAGCGCTTAACCACATCATAGCTTATCTTCATCATGTGCTAAATACAGAAAAAATTGAGAACAGATCACACATAGTCACTAAAAGTTTAGAAACATGAGTTAGTTTTCTTGGGAAATCACTAACAGACATTTCCAGAAAAAAATAAAAATAAACAACTTTAGAGTGTTACATGTCTATTTCAAGTCTCTGAGACAACTAGTGAACCTGACACACTTGTTCAAGACCCCTTTGCAAAGGTGAGCATATGTCTGTGGGCTGGGAGAGATGTATAAAGGGAAGTAATGAGAGGAAAAGGACGGGAAGGGAATGGATAATTAATAAGATGGTACTTAAATAATGTTAACATCAAAGGTTTTACTTCCAGGAAACTCACCTGGAAGAAAAAACAAGAGTGCCATAAAAAAGTAGAGTACCTGCTGTAAAACTCGACCAATTATATTCCAGAACCAGCAACTCTCGTGATTCAGATGATCTAATCCATTCACACATTAGTAACCAATTTTAATCAAATACAATGTGATAGTCTGTCATGAATAAATTTTGTTTTGGTGAAAAAGAGAAAGAAAAGATATTACTAAAACAAAGAGCACTTCCTGGGAGGAAATTCAGTAGTGGGATAGTAGACTTTGGGTTGAAGGACAATTGCAGACACAAGGCACCCACAAAAGCAGAGGACAAAGAGACAAGAGGCTCAAGGGCAGGTCACAAAGGAAGACAGAGAAAGAGACTACCTCCCAGTTTCTCTCCTGACCCTCATCCCACCCTTATACCCCATCTGTGTTATGTGTATAACATAGCTTTCTCATGACAAAAACCTTTCAAACATATGAAAATTTCACACTTTAACTGCCCATTTTAATCCTTCAATGTTCCTCTGTCAGATAAATCATTTGTATAAAGTAACAGAAATGTATACATATTTTTTAATGTTTCATTTGTGAGAGAATCATAGTGGTATTTTGTTTTTGCAACTAGAAACTGTACCATGCATGAGAATCAGTTACTTGTTCACTTACTAAGGAAGATACCAATGCTGAACTTGATACACTGGAGACTTTATCCACAATGGCCTGCTTCATGTACCTCTCAATGGCCTGCAACATTGTCCCCTGAGAACATTCATAAAGAAAAAGGCTGAAGTAAGACATTTCCATGCAAAATTACCACTTCAAAATAATCTACAAACACAAGTCACACATTTGTTTCTGTGCAAATATTTAGAATGTATTAAAAGGCTTATCATATAATAATCAGATCCCAGAGGACAGGACCCAGACAACCAAGTGGTAGCTTCAAGAAGGAATATTTTAGAGTATACAGAAGGAGAAGGAATAACTGCTCCACAATGAAATAAATGGTCTCCAAGTGGAGAATCCCAGTTCAGAAATACACAAGTAAAGGCTGAACCTACCAGAGGTATTATAAAATGAATTCCTAAATGGGGATGCTTTAGAAGTCCTGAAGATACCTCTATGTATAGGGCATATACTGGGCTGGTCAAAAAGGTCATTTGAGATTTTGTACATCTTATAGAAAAACCCAAACAAACTTTTTGGCCAACCCAACATTTTTCATATGGATCCCAGAAAGTTCTATAAATCAATTGTAAACTCTGATTATTTCAAATACATAAGAAATTACATGTGGAATATGCTAATTATATTGAGTCCTCAGCTTGAAATCCTCTGAAAATAAAGTTCTTTTTAACTTACCTGGAAGAAAGTTTAGCCCTGGCAAGGTGGTGGCAAATAAGGATGGTACACACACCAAGCTCAATGACTTAGATGAAGAGATTCTTACTGCTAGCCTTGGCATGGTCAAATCTCATGCTACTGATTTAATGTTAAAAACAAAAGCAACCACAACAAAGTAAGGGAGCCTGAGAAACGTTAAACCACTCCTATTGCTCCTTCTAGGTCCAGAGCTACCATTTACGCCTGCTCAGCCTCTGAAACTCAGATGCAAATGTATACACAAAATACATGTGTATATATGAATACACATATGAATGTGTATTCATTCATGAATACACCAAACACAACGCTCATGAATACAGCCAAAATCTTATTCAGTTTGGTTGGCAATGCCCAGTCCGCCCTTCACTTTAACCTTTCCTGCAAAGTTCCAAGAAAGGGACAGCCTAACATACTCTATAACCTCATTCCTGCTAATACAACAGACTAAGTAAAGGTTAAACACCTGACTTAGACCCAGGTGGATACAAGCTACTGGCTAGCTGATGGCTAGTCAGACTGTTTCTCCTAAATATTTAAATGAGGAGGCTTGAGCCTCATAAATAATGGATCATAATGGTAAATACCTGGAAATCTTGCTGTTGCATTCCTTACAGCTGTCCTACTTCTAGTTCTGGTATCTGGTTGTAAGCTTTACCTCAAATTCTGAGAGATTTGTGTTTTGTAATAAAGTTTTCTTTTAAGCTAAATTTGGGACATTCCCAGTGGGCCAGTGGTTGGGACTTCACCTTCCAGTAGGTGGGAGGGTCAATTCCTTGGTCAAGGGGTTGAGATCCTACATTCCTCTTGGCCAAAAAAACCAGAACATAAACAACAGAAGCAATGTTGCAACAAACGTAATACACACTTTGAAAATGGTCCACATCAAAAAATGTTTATAAAAATAAAAAAATAAAATATAAAAGCTAAATTCAAATGACTTTTGTTTCCTACAAGCAACGTGCCCTATGACAAAAATTCATGCGAGTAAATATGGCGAGAAATAGACTAATCTAAATAAACAAAAGGCAAAAACAATCTAGAAGGAAAAAAGCCTGGAGCCACAAAAGCCTTTCTGGTAGTCGTGTTTCTCTGCTGCTGCTGAATCACAAAGTCAGACAAGGAATCCTACTAAATTTACATGGCCACCTGCAGATAAACACAGGTCCCCTTTGATGCCTCAGTAAAGCAAAGAACTTACATCAGTGATTCTGCAGAGAGCCCTGATGGCTGGGCCTCGGTACACATCTTCCTTTCCAGTCATGTCCTTAGTCAGACTGAGAAAAATCAAATTAGTTACCATAAGATTAAAGTTCTCTCTTCTGTGGAGTCCACCCATACTTAATTCCACTTGTCCCCATAATTATCTTAATGCAACTATTAATTCAACAAATATTTATTGAGTATCTTCTTTGGATAAACATAAAAATTATTGGATAGAAGACCATTTTAAATCTAAAGAACACAGCAGTGAGCAAAACCAAGTCTTTGCCTTCATGAAGCTTACATTCTAGAGGGAAAAGAGACATTAGTCACAAAAAACTAAGTACATACATAATTTTAGGTCATCCAGGTCTCTGCAATCTCATTCCTTTTTATGACTAAGTAATATTCCATTGTATATTGATTACTGGCATAAAAAACAGACAATGATATAGACAGCCTCATGCTCAAATCCCCCCAAACTCCCCAAATCTAACTCTTTAAAAGAAACTGACTGATAGCCAAGAGGCACATGAAAAGATGCTCAGCATCACTAACTATTAAAGAACTACAAATCAAAGCTCACACCAGTTGGAATGGCCATCATCAAAAAAATCAACGCATGATAAATGCTGTAGAGGGTGTGGAGAAAAAGGAACTCTCTTACACTGCTGGTGGAATGTAAATTGATACAGTCACTATAGAGAACAGTACAGAGGTTCTATGAAAGTGAAAAGTGTTAGTTGCTCAGTTGTGTCTGCCTCTTGACAACCCCGTGGACTGTAGCCCGCCAGACTCCTCTGTCCATGGGCTTCTCCAGGCAAGCATACTGGAGGGAGCTGCCATTCCTTTTTCCAGGGGATCTTCCCAACTCAGGGATCGAACCTGGGTCTCCTGCATTGCAGATGGACTCTCTAGCATCTGAGCCACCAGGGATGCCTAAAGAGGTTCCTTAAAAAACTAAAAATAGAACCACCATATGACCGAGCAATCCCCTCCAGGGCATATACTGAGAGAAAACCATAACTCAAAAAGATACATGTACCTCAGTGCTCACTGCAGCACTATTTACAATAGCCAGGACATTGAAGCAACCTAGATGGCCATCAACAGAGGGATGAATAAAGATATGACGTGAAGTGAAGTGAAGTCACTCAGTCATGTCCAAGTCTTTGCAACCCCATGGACTATAGCCTACCAGGGTCCTCTATCCTTGGGATTTTCCAGACAAGAGTACTGGAATGGGTTGCCATTTCCTTCTCCAGGGGATCTTCCCAACCCAGGGATCGAATCTGGGTCTCCCACACTGCAGGCAGATGCTTTACCATCTGAGCAACTAGGGAAGCCCCAGGGAAGAATATGATACATATATACAATGGAACATTACTCAGCCATAAAAAGGAACAAGACTGCAGAGACATGGATAGACCTAGAGACTGTCATACAGAAAGAGATAAGTCAGAAAAACAAATATTGCATATTAATGCATATACGTGGAATCTAGAAAACAGTAGAGATGAACCTGTTTGCTAAGCAGAAACAGAGACACAGATGTAAAGAACATACATATGGACACCAAGGGGGGGAAACTGTGGGGATAAACCGAAAACTTGAGATTGACATATATATACTACTATGTATAAAACAGGTAACTAATGAGAACCTACTGTATAGCACAGGGAAAAATAAAGAAGGGATAATCTTCTTTATTGTAGGACATTTGTTTGTAGGACATTTGTTAAAGTAACCTTACAAAAATGCATTTCAATATACGTTAGGTGCAGACAAACACTATTTGATTCCAATTATATGAGATACCTAGAATGAGAACAAGACCCAGTTTCCCCCTCAGTCAGTCTATCCCATCAGGAAGCTTCCATAAGCCTCTTATCCTTCTCCATCAGAGGGCAGTCTGAAAACCACAATCACAGAAAACTAACCAATCTAATCACATGGACCATAGCCATCTCTTCACTCTTGCCATCTCCTGTTCGATCACTTCCAATTTGCCTTGATTCATGGACCTAACATTCCAGGTTCCTATGCAATATTGCTCTTGACAGCATTGGACCTTGCTTCCATCACCAGTCACATCCACAACTGGGTGTTGTTTTTGTTTTGGCTCCATCTCTTCATTCTTTCTGGACTTATTTCTCCACTGATCTCTAGTAGCATACTGGGCACCTACCGACCTAGGGAGTTCATCTTTCAGTGTCCTATCTTTTTGCCTCTTCATACTGTTCATAGGGTTCTCAAGGTAAGAATACTGAAGTGGTTTGCCATTTCCTTCTCCAGTGGGCCACATTTTGTCAGAACTCTTCACCATGACCCGTCCGTCTTGGGTGGCCCTACACAGCATGGCTTATAGTTTCACTGAGTTAGACAAGGCTGTGACCTCACAAGAGACTGTCCCGAACTTGCCTGCGGGTGTCTGGGAGTCTCTGGACGTGGGTGGGTGGTGTCCTCCTGCGGGGTAGGGGGCACTGAGTGTAACAGTACATGCATAGGATCTTTTGAGGGAAGTCATTACCTCCACCATAGTTTGGCCCCAGGTAAATGGCTCCACCCATCAACAGAAAATTGGATTAAAGATTTACTCAGTCAAACACAGAGAGTCAGAAAATACACTGGTATATGCCAGGGGCCGGAGGTGGGGGTGGAGAGGGGGAATGGGGAGTTAGTGTTTAATGGGGACATAGTTGTAGTTTTAGGAAGGTGAAAAATTTTAGAGATGGATGATGAGAGTTGCACAACAATGTGAATGTATTCAGTGCTACTGAACTGTAAAGTATGGTTAAAATAGTATGCTTTATATTACGTGATTGTGTGCATGCTCAGTCGTGTCCAACTCTTTGCATCTCCATAGACTGTAGCCCATCAAGCTCTTCTGTCCATGGATTCTCCAGGCAAGAATACTGGAGTGGGATGACATGCCCTCCCCTCCAGGGAATCTTTCAGACCCAGGGATCAAACCCACTTATCCCTGTGTCTCCTGCACTGCAGATTCTTTTCCTGCTGAGTTATGGAGGAAGACTTTTACCACAATAAAAAAAAAAAAACCACAACTCTTTTTTAAAGAAAAAAAAGAAATTGGCTAAAATGATTACTTTAAGATGTCTCTTTCTCAGGAATGGCTTTATAAAACGACAACTGTCAATGATTTCAGACCCTTCTATGGAGCTGCAAAGGCAGAAGGGCAGTGTGGACTGAGGTACAAAATTTCATGTCCATAATTTTAAAAGGTTTTTCATCTTTAGGTTATTCACTCTTCTGTCCCTCCTTCTCTTGTCTTCTGTGTACTTACATTGCCCTCAGACTGACTCTCCATCTCCTCTCTCACTCAGTTCCCCTCACATGATCCAATATGGCCTCCAACTCCAACTCACTTCATCAGGGCACCCAAAAGGAGAAAGCCTGAATAACTGACAGTCCTTCAGCTTCTTTCATTTTTCAGTTATTAAAGTATTTTACTCATGTAACAATCCATTCTCAACATATTCAGAAAGGTATAAAATATAAAGTCTAAGTCTGTCCTCATCCACGCTAGCCTATAATGCCACTCAACTAGAAACAGTCATTGTGAATAGTCACTTTTGTTTTCTTAAGAAGTTCTTAAAATACATATTTACAACCACAGGGGCTTATTAAAATGCATGCCAATGGATATCCACTCCTCTGGTACCTTCAATTTTACTTAATAACATAACCTGAGAATCTTTCCATACAGGCAGATGTTTTAAAATTTTAGATATTTATGTTTTTTAAAATATATAAATGCATATCTAAAATTTTTTTAATAGCAGCACAGATTTCCATTGTTTGGATACAAATAATTTATCAACCAGTCTTTTTCACAAATATTTGCATTTATCCAGTTAGATAAAAAACTGAGGTTTGGCAGGATTAGTTTCTTCTAAGGTTTCTCTCCTTTGTCTATTGATAGCATGGAAGTAGTCACAATAATGTATAAACAAAAAGGCATGGCTACGTTCCAAAAAAACCTTACTTACAAAATGGCACAACAGCTTTGGCCACTAGCCATAGTTTGCCAACAGTTGCTCTGAACTTCTGTTTAGCTTAGGCTGCCCTGACAGTAAAGGTTTACCTACAGATAGTTTATTTGGGAATGTGTTCTGAGGGAGAAGTAAAAGATAAGCAAGTAAACAAAGGAGGAGGGATAATCAACCCAGACAAGTTTTCTCTAGTGAATCACTGCCACAAGCAACTGGTTTTTTAATGAGCAACCTTCTGAGGAACCTAATGAAATATATCTCAGCAACCATACATTCAAGGAATGAAAAAGAAAGAATTTATCCATAAGCTCTTCGCCCCTAGTAGAGAGTTAACCCCAGAGAGTTAACTCCCCGTTCTCTTAACATTGACATGTTAACTCATACATATGAGTTCAGAGTATGTACAAGAAATCTCAGGGCAGAAAGCAAAACGTTCACCACATGCTTCAGGTGAGGCACTATCAATGCAAGTAAGCTGGACCTCATGGAAATGCTGACCACAGCCATGACTGGAACCAAAGATGAGGCTGAAGAAACGTGAGGTGGCTTGAAAGTGGCACCGAGTATGGCTCATCCTTTGCACCCCTCACATTTGAACATGTCTTCCATTGAATCTAATCTATCACTGAGTCTTCAGGATGGTACCGTTCACTATTTCTACAAGAGACAGGAAGATGAGTAGAACATGGTACAATCCTTGCTGCTACAGCTCATTTCAAAGCCATAACTGGTACTCATCATCTCCTTCATATAACCATCCATTCTGTATTTCCCTCACTCTTGGCCAGATAAGGTAACTTATCTCGGTTATGCCTCTGGTAGGTGACTCAAACCTTTATCCCAAGGGACCCACACCTTTTGTTGGTTTTAACCTGGTTGGACCATTGGTTGTTCTCTAATCACCACTTTCCCATGCATGAATGCACCAAAATATACTTGAGTGAATACTCTGAATTCTGGATACAGTCCTCTCTGTCACCTTTATATGAACAACCCTAGATCCTGGTAGGAATCAAGGTCAATTACCTCTATGAGTATATCAGCACCTTCCATTGCCCGCTGGTCCACTAGGCATGAAGAACACAAAGTGACCCAATAATAGTCATCATTTCAAATGTTTACCTGGCTCACTTGCTGCCCCAAGGCTGTTCTGACTCTGGAGTGGGTGATGCCTTAGGTTTGCCAACCTGTTACTCAGACATGTAGCATCCAGAAGTGTGGGACAGTTCTGAGCTGGAGTTAATCCATAACCAATGGGAAACAGGGATCAATGGGTTAAATGCTTCCCCTTTTTCATCCCTTGAAAACATTGTCCCCTGGGAACCAGGCCCTCTAATCTATACTTAGGGTGAGAATGGGAAGAATAAATTCTCCAAGTGGGTCACTGGGAGTGAGGGAGAGGGGCCGGTCCTACTTCTAACTATGGATTTCTGGACCCACCTGGTCTGTTTACTGGCGACAGTATCATATACTGGCAACTGATTCAGTGGATACATGGCATCTTGGAGGAGAATTCCCAACCTCATAGGGTCCTACCTCCAACCTACTACTTCAGCTGAACATTCAACAGGCCATGTCATCAAGGCATCAGGCTGTCTCCTCCTAAGTGAAGCACAATGTAGCAAAACTACTGATCTCCTTTCTCGTCATGAACCCACTATCAGTCCATTTTTGCCATAAAATGAGTGGCAATGTCGTGTAGGATACCATGACAATAAATTAAGAATAACTGTTTATACCACAACTTGCACCTACTGCAAACCTCTAGTTTATTTTCTATTTTATGGTGTTTGGGTCATGCAATTTAAAAAAATTATGTAGTCAAATTTATCAACCCTTTCTTTCATTGCCTCTGGATTTTAGTGATAATTACAAACCTTTTCCCTACAGCAAGGTTTTCCTCTAGTACTTACATGGCTTCATCTTGTAAAATTTATATTCCTTATCTTTTCAGAGTTTACTTATTTATATGTCGTGAAATACAGATCAAATTTTATCTTTTTCTAAGTGGCTACTTAGTTATCCCAGCATCATGTATAAAAAAGTACATGCTAAGTTGAAAAGAGAAAAATATCGTATATTAATACAAATATATGAAAGCTAGAAAAGTGGTACTGACAAACCTATTTGTAGGGCAGGAATAGAGACACAGATGTAGAGAACAGACTTGGGGATACAGCAGGTGAAGGAAAGGGTGGGACAAATTGAGAAAGCAGCACTGACATGTGTACACTACCACGTGCAAAAGAAATAGCTAGTGGGAAGATGCCGTATAGCACAGGGAGCTCAGCTCCGTGCTCTGTGATGACCGAGAGGGGTGGAATGACAGGGGGGTAGGCGAGGAGGCTCAAGAGGAAGGGGATGTATGTATACTCACAGCTGATTCACACTGTTGTATAGCAGAAACTAACACAAAATTGTAAAGCAATTATACTTCAATTAAAAAATAAATTACAAAAAAAAAAAAAAAAGATCCTGAATGCTGCAACTAAGACCCGGCATAGCCAAATAAATCACTTTTTTTAAAGTACATATTTACCCCAGTGCTTAGAGATGCCACCTTCATCATATACTACATTTCCACATGTACTTGGGTCTAATTCTGCACTTTCCATTTGTATCAGAGAAGTCCAAAAAATGTAGATCAGTACAGCCGAGGTGATGCTTTACATAGCCATAGTGATTTTGTCTATGGTACTGACTCCTACCAGAAGCATATGGGAAATCTAACTCTTCTACATTCTTGGTAATATTTGGCAAAGTGAGTCTATTTAATTTTTAGTTGATTCAAAGATGTATAGTAGTATCTCATTGTGGTTTTAAATGGCATATCTCAGGGTTTCAGGTGTCTGAAATACCGCTGTCACATCACAGTAATGTTCCAGAACTAGGGCTGGCCTCAAGCAAGACCAGAAAGTAAAGAGAAAAACAAGAATAAACAAGGATTCTCCCTCCATGCTCTCCAGCTTGCAGAGGTCTTGTCTTCAACCTGTGCTCAGGATCGAGACAGGCTTCAGTCTTTGTTGACTCCTCCCACCATACAGTTCTTGGATTAGTCCATTCTTGGTCCAAAATAACCATGAAACTCACCATATTGTTATTCATTAAGTTCAGTTGCTCAGTCATATCTGACTCTTTGTGACCCCATAGACTGCAGCACACCAGGGTTCCCTGTCCATCACCAACCCCTGGAGCTTGCTCAAACTCATGTCCATCAAGTCGGTAATGCCATCCAACCATCTCATCCTCCGTCATCCCCTTCTCCTCCTGCCTTCAATCTTTCCCAGCATTAAGGTCTTTTCCAATGAGTCAGTTCTTTGCATCAGGTGGCCAAAGTATTGGAGTTTCAGCTTCAGCATCAGTCCTTCCAATGAATATTCAGGACTGATTTCCTTTAGGATGGACTAGTTTGATTTCCTTGCAGTCCAAAGGACTCTCAAGAGTCTTTTTCAGCACCACAGTTCAAAAGCAGCAATTCTTCGGCGCTCAGCCTTCTTTATGGTCCAACTCTCACATGCATACATGACTACTGGAAAAAGCACAGATTTGACTAGATGGACCTTTGTTGGCAAAGTAATGTCTCTGCTTTTTAATATGCTGTCTAGGTTGGTCATAGCTTTTCTTCCAAGGAGCAAGTGTCTTTTAATTTCATGGTTGCAATCACCATCTATAGTAATTATAGAGCCCAAAATAATAAAGTCTCTCACTGTTTCCACATCTATTTGCCATGAAGTGATGGGACTGGATGCCATGATCTAATTCACTGTTATTATTCAAAGGCCTCAGGTATACCTATATACCTTTCTATACCTCTGTCCAAAGGTTTTTGTTGTAATTATTGGAATAGATGACTTGTCATGGCCTTACTCCATCTTAGCTAGAATTAGAAGTCCCCCGACTTTCCCTTTTACTCACTGGTGTTCATTAAGCAAGAGTAGGGAATTTTATGGCTTGGCATCATTTTCATCATTTTCTCTCAAAAGTCTTCCACAATTTCATTTTAATAGAGAATAAGTATTTAATAGAGAATAAGAATCCAAATAAACTGGGGCAGTCTACGTGTCAACTGGGAAGGAGAGAGGGAAGAAAAGCAGGATATAGAAAGGTTTCACAACACCCATTAAAGCCACTGAGACAGTTAATTTTCTGTGTCAACTTCACTGAGTTAAGGGATGCCCAGATAACTGGTAAAACATTATTTCGGTGTGTCTAGGAGAGCTTTTTCCAGAAGAGACTGGCATTTGAATCAGTAAGCTGAATAAAGAACAGAACAGCCACTTATGTGGAAAAATAAAATGGAGTAACCAGAGATGCAAGAAAATTCAGTTCTATGGTTCTGAAAGCCAAAGATTGTAGAACTTCATGGAGTGTTTAACCATATTAAAGCTAAGAGAGCGGCCAAGTAAAATATAGACTGAAAAATCAGCTTTTGGGATTCTGCAATTAAGAGATTACTAGAAATCTTTGAGAAAGAAGTTTCACTAGAGTGATGGCTAAGTCAAATTAGAATAGTATCTCACTTCCTTTCTTATTCTACACCAAGTCCTGGTAGACATAATGTCAGGGACAGCACCACCATTCAAGTCAAAAGGCTGTTTCAGGCTTGAATATTTCTTACCAAGTCTGTGGATGGTCTTAGCTTCTTGCTTCCTTCAGAAACTCAAGTACTGTCCTCCTCTTGTCCAAATCCTCACATTCCCACAACTGATATCAAAACTGCTTGCCAGACAGTCATTGCCATAGCCCCTAGCTGCTTTATTTCCTCCTAAACCATGGTCTCTGAACTGAGACTGTGTAATTTCCTGAGACCAGGGATGTAATTAATCACATACTGATACCCACTCCCCCACGATACCTGCCATGTGAGCAATGGCTCAGTCCTCAGGACTCAATCCCAGAATTCTAAGCAATCTTCAGATGCAGACTTTCACTGGTGAGTCTCATCAGACAGGGGTAGAACAGTATGACCAGACTGTCAATATACTCGATCATCCTTAAGCCACTAACTAAATCTTTGTATTTTTATTTTCATTAACTGAATTGTAATTTATATACAATTTTAAAATGTCAGCTTAAGTGTTCTGTTAGATGGCATTTGGAGTCACTCATGTAAGCTTTACCCAAAATAAATACTGAATACTTCCTTCACCTCGGAAAGTTCCCTCATTCCCACATCTAGTCAGTTTCCTCCAATCTACCAGACTTCTGGTTTCTATCACCACAACTGAGTTTTGGCTGGTCTTCGAACTTATATGAAAAGAATCATCCAAGCATTCTTTGTGTGTCTTCTTGTGTTCCAACATACTATTTTAGGACTGTGTCTGTGTTGTTGCTTGAATCAGCAATTTGTTCTTTTTTATTGCTGAGTAGTGATCCACTATACTAATAAAACACAATTTGTTTAGCCATCCTCCTATTGATGAACCTTTGGGTTGTTCCTAGTTTAGGGCTATCACAAAGCTGCAATCAAATTCTTGTACAGTCTTTTTTTGTGGTCAAAGATTTTCATTTTCCTGGGTAAATATATAGCAGTAAAATCACTGGTCACAGGGTAGGTATATGTCTAACTTCATAAAAAACTGCCAAACCTTTTCTGAGGTTGCTGTACCATTCTACATTCCCATCTACAATGTTTGACAGCTTCAACTGCTCCATATACCAAGTTCCATACTGGAGTAGGGTTGTTGATTTGGTATTGTCAGGCTTTGCTATTTTAACCATTTTAGTGAATGTAAAAAGATACCTTACTGAAGTTTTAATCTTCATCTCCCTGATGACTAATAATATTGAGAACATTGCCATGGGCTTAATGGCTCTTTATATATATTCTTTAGCAAAGGGTATGCCTTCAGGTCTTCTCAATATTCATGCTAACATAATTGCCTATGTATATAGAATGGTCATCTAATATATTCGTTTTCTATTCCTGCTATAACAAATGACCACAATTAGAGGCTTAAAATAACAAAAGTACATTATCTTCTAGTTAGTTCTAAGGGCTAAAATTCCAACTTAGGTCTCACTGGGCTAAAATCATGTCAGCAGGCCTGCATCCATCTCATAGGCAAAATACATTGAACCCATCCCAAGATTCCCCCAAATCAACACATTACAGCATTAGCTCAAAGTCCAAAATCTCATTTAAATCTCACCCAACTCAAAGCACCATTCTTATTATCAAAAATCATAAGGGATGGGTAAGAAAGGGTATAATTTATCCTGAGGCAAAATTCCTCTCTACCCATGGACATGCTAAACTTTAAAACAAGTTCGCTGCTCTGAAACACAAAGATGGGACCTGGCATAGCAGAACACACACAAACATTCCTACTCAAAAAGAGAAAATGGAAGGCTAAAAAAGAGTTACTGGCCCCAGACAATTCTGAAATCCATCCAGGCAAACAGGAAGAGGGTTTAAGTCCTAAGCCGATTTCACTAGGTTCTCAGCTCTACCCTATGGGCCTGCAGCTCTGCCCTCTGAGCCATCCTTCCTTTTTATAAAGGGCAGCCTGTGTTTAAAGCTGAGGAGTCTTACCAGCCTATCTCCTGCCTGCAGAATTTTGGGGCTCTGACAGTCCTCCTTCACTTCATCTCTGGTCCTTTCAGTCTAAGCTGGCAGTGTTTCTGCTGGTGTAAGGTTCTCAAGTGCCTTGTGGGACTACCATATTTGTACAGACTCACTCCACTAGTCAAGAGGTTCCTTCACAGATCTTGCCTAGATAATCCCATCTCTATTTTCAGCTTCTGCTTAAATGCTGAGGGAATCTGTGAGTCACACCTTTGATCTCTCAGAGTGGTTTGTGTGAGTGAATACACCGACCTTTTAATCTTTCTGAAGTTTGAGCAAAAGGCGATACAGTAACTCTTTTTCTCTAGAGAACGCTTTCCAAACACACATCTCTTGATTTGAGTATCCTCTGCCATTTTGGTAGGCTGAGAATTTGCAAAATCAGCAACTCCTGGCTTATTTTTGTTGTGTTTTTGAGGTGTAATTGATCCTACAACATTATATTAGTTTCAGGTGTACAACATAATGATTCGGTATTTATCAAGGTCTCCTGGTTCACGTTTAACAGGTCTCTCCTCAATTTTTACTGTACTCTCAAATTTTACTAAATGACAAAAAGAGAAATCAAGCCACACCTCAACATTCTGCTTAGAAATCTCAGTTAAATATCCAAATTCATGTTTGCAAGCCCCACTTTCCACCTAGGGCAGGATACAATGCGACTAAGCTTCCTGCCACAATATAACAAGGATCCCCATCCTCCAGTTTCTATTAATAGAAACTTCTTCCACATTTTCTCCTGAGCCCTCACCAGCAGCACCTTTAATGTCCATATTTCTGTCAACAGTCTGTTCACAATGATACCTGATAAACGTTTTCTCTATCCTCCTGCTCACTTCCTTCTTAGTCTAGAAGAGGCATTAATGCTCATATTTCTACTAACAGTTTGTTCAAGGCAGTGCAGAATTTTTCTATCATGCTCCCCAAACTCTGCCAGCATCCGCTCACTACCCAATTACAAAGCCACTTCCACATTCTTAGGCATTTGTTACAGCAGCACCCCACTTTCAGGTACCAAAGGCTCTTACTAGTTTTTTTCCAGTTTTGAGATGTGACATATAACACTGTCTAACTTTAAAGTGTACAAGGTATTGATCTGATATATTCAGTTCAGTCACTCAGTCGTGTCTGACTCATTGCGACCCCATGAATCGCAGCCTGCCAGGCCTCCCTGTGTTAATATACTGCAAAATCCAGTAGTTTCCAATTGTTGCTGTAACAAATTACCACAAACTTAAGAGGCTTAAGACAACATTCATTTCTTTACCTTGCAGTTCTGTAACGTGAGGTCCAACACAGGCCTCAGTAGGCTAAAATCAAGGTATGAGCAGGAAGGCATTCCTTTCTGGGGGCTGCCAGGGTTCATCCATTTCCCTGCCTTTTCCAACTTCTGAGGTTACCCATATTTCCTTGGTTTGTGGACACCCCTTCCTCCATCTCCAAATCCAGCAAAAATAGTGCAGCTCTGTGGCCCTGCTTCCACCATCACATCCCTTTACTGAGGCTTTTCTTCCGCCTCTCTCTTCTACGTAAGGGCCCTTAGCCTTGTATTGGGCCCGCGTGGATAACCCAGGATATGCTCCCTATCTGCTGATTAGCAACTGGAATTCCCCTTTGCCATAGACCATACTGACAGGTCCTAGGAATTAGGACAGGGAGGCCTTGCAGGTGGAAGGTATATTATTCTGCCCACAACATCTACTAATCATTTCAAACGAACAAGAAGCAAACCACATTGCAAAGCAGCCTAACAGGACAAAGGTGGAAATACTACCAGCTACACAAAGAAACGAAAATCCTCAATCAACAGTTGATACTCTATTTTTAACTTTTCCACTATTCAGTGAGACTAGCAACCTCAGAGAAGGCAATGGCAACCCACTCCAGTACTCTTGCCTGGAAAATCCCATGGACGGAGGAGCCTGGTGGGCTGCCGTCTTTGGGGTCGCACAGAGTTGGACACGACTGAAGCGACTTAGCAGCAGCAGCAACAATCTCAGTGAAGATTTTTTTGTTTTTGTTTTTTATTTGTGCCACTTGTGGTGAGTTAACTAATCTAAGTATTCATTTTCAATCCCTTCTCTCAAGCTTGCCCCTTGGGCTATAAAAGCTAAATACTCACTTTCCTGGCCTCCTAAGGTTAGTCATAACACAGTTGTGCCAAATGAAATCTAAAAATTGCCTTGGGAAAAGCTTTTGCATACCTGATGAAAGAGGCAGATGGTGCTGGCTCTCTCTGGCCCCCTTCCCGGTACCCCTCCCATCTTGAATGGTGCACTGCCAGTAATTCAGGCATCTATTTTGCAATAATGTGAAGATGTCCCAAAGAATTTAAGACACATCAGCCCTGACACTGCTGAGCCACTGAAGCAACACCAGTTTCTCTGCCTATTTTGTTTGTTACTATTTACATCTGGCTCTCTGTTCTTTTCAGCTGAAAGCTTTACTAATTGAAACTTCAACACAACTGCTGGTTAAGCATAAGTATCCTCCTCCAAAATTTATTTTGCTATACAAATATCAGATTCACTTGAATGAGTTATAATTAATAACTATTAACTATTTTCTACATAAAATTTGTTAAATGTCTTAGGACTCTAAATTATACACTCTCATTCTAGGAAATTTGAAAATTATCAAAAGTTTAAAGAATATAAGTAACCACAATTCCAAACACCCAGAGGTAACTTACTGGTAATCAATCAGTGTATTTTCGGCCATAAGTTTTTATATATATACTTAGAATATTTTTTAAGACTATAAGGAATATACAGACTTGAATCCAACTCTCATTCAGCACTGTACTAAGGACTTTTCCATATCATTAAAGATGTTTCAAAAATATATCCAAAAAATTAAAATATTTCATCAATAATGAATGCTATCTCTGTTTTCTGAGGATAATTTCATAGATGTGGAATTACTGGATTAAAGGGATAAACCCTTTCAAACATTAAACAAATGCTGCCACACTGCTTTCTAGAAAAACTGAACCAATTCATTATTCTACCTCCTGTTTACAAGAAAATCAATATCCCTTACAAGTTCTGACTTTTTTCTTTATTGCCAATTTGATTGGCAAAAATACTGTAATTTCCCAAAATTTATACAGAACTCATAAACTCAGTGCAAAAAAAAAAAAAAAAATTTAAATGGGCAGATGTGAATAGACATTTTTCCAAAGAAGACATACAGATGGCCAACAAGTACATGAAAAGATGCTCTACTTCATCAGTTATCTGGAAAATGTAAATCAAAACCACAATAAGATTATCACTTCACACCTGTTAGAATGGTTATTAACAAAAACATAGAAATAGCAAGCGCTGAGGACACGAAGAAAAGAGAACCCTCTGCACTGCTGGTGGGCATGTAAACTGGTACAGCCATTATGGAAAACAGTATGGAGATTCCTCAAAAAACTGAAAACAGAACCACCATATCGCAATTCTATTTCTAGGTACTTATCTGAAGAAAACAATAACACTAATTCAAAAAGATATATGCATTCCCATGTTCACTGCAGCATTACTTACAATTGCCAAGATATGGAAACAAGCTAAGTATCCATCAATAGATGAATGAATAAAGAAATTGGGGTATATATATGCACTGGAATATTATTCAGCCATTAAAAAAATAAAATCCTGCCATTTGTGACAATATGTATGGACCCTGAGAGCCTTATGTTAAGTGAAATAAGTCAGACAGAGAGAGACAAATACCGTATAATAGTTCTTATACATGGAATTTAAATAAGTATATAAATATACATATATAAAACCAAGTTCATAAATACAGAGAACAGTTTAGTGGATGCCAGAGGCAGGGACTAGGGGTGAAACAGGTGAGCTGCTTGGGTTTTGGGGGTTTTATTTTTTTAGTTTAAATAATTTGAATTTAAAAAGCACCAAAAAATACTGTAACTTATTATTGAATTTTTAATTTACATTTTTTGTAAATGTAGTGAGAATGACTAAAGATATTTAGATTCTTTATATTAGTTATTAGTTATTTTATTAATTATCACATGGAGATAATGTTTGAAATATGAGTTCTTTATATATTACAGATATTAGTCTTTTGATGTACTTAAATTTTATTTCATAAAGCAACTATAATATAAAATTTTAAATTTTTAAATAATATTTTATTTCAGTGCATCATTTACTTTTTAGTTTTGTTTAATGACATATTATGATTCTAAATGTAATCAATCTATTAGCATTAGCTTTCGTGACTTCTTTTTTTTGCTTTATCAGACAGGGATGGTTTTCACAGGATGACAACCACATTTTAGAAAAGAATGCTCTTTGACATTATATTCTTTTTTAAATTCTTATTGGCTTTCTTACAGTCAAAATGTAAAATTAATAGAAAGAGAACAACAAATACTCCACTAAATATGTAAGTATCCCATCCCAGGTTTTAACTATTCACATACCTGCTTGTAACAATTATCACATCCTCAGAGATGGTAGCCATTTCTTTGATGGTAAGGTAGCACATTCTTCTCAATGTTTGCTAAAAAATTATTTATAAAAGGCAACAGGTTATTCATAAGGAAATGGTTTTTTAAACTGTTTGAAATGAGGACCCCCAAATACATATACTTACAAAATATTCTTAAAAAGATTATCATCTACCCAAAAAATCCTTTTAAAAATGTCTGGATGAAAAAAAAAAAAAAAAAAAAATGTCTGGATGAGGGGACTTCTGCGGCATTCCAGTGGTTACAACACTACGTTCCCAATGCTGGGAGCCTGGGTTTAATCCCTAGTCAGGTAACTAAGATCCTGTATGCCGCAGGGTGTAGCCACAAAAGAGAGAGACAGAGAACTACCTAGATGAGAAAATGTTCAGAATTCTACTATTCCCTAAACACAAGTGACTGATGCACTAACAGTAGAAAACATCTAGATGAAAATACAAACATTCAATTAATTATATGGGTCTTTATACAGAAACACCTACACTGTGACTCTGACAGTGAGTCCAGAGACAGGTTTTTCAGAGAGCTAAAGGCTTGCCCTAGAAAATATTTTTTCATTCTTTAAAAATATATACAGAGACCTGTGTTTTCCTCAGTTTAGCATATTTTTCCTTAAGACATTTGTAGTTGTATAACTAACTTCTATTTTCAATTATCAAGATTTCTACATGGATACCTGGATCCAAAATCAGTGTTAAACTAACAATAATGAAGTTTTGCCCACCCTTTCTCCTCACCTGGATCTCCAGTTTTATTTATAAACATTCATACTCAAAGCTAGAAGGAGTGGTTCCTCTCGCCTGTCTTGCCTCCTTCTTTATCAAGTAACTTCAAATTTCTTAGGAGTAGTGAAACTCAAATACCTCGGACCCAGCTCAAGTCCAAGCTGTACAAAGGATCTGCTGGAGACTACTGAGCCCGTGAAGGAACAGACAGAACAGAGTGAGGATTTTCATGGTGATTAAACACAGAGAAAAAATCACCCCAGAAAGAGAAAGGCAGCATGGGGCAGGATGAATGAGGCATACCATATACATCTGAAGCTACTATGAGAAGAAAGCAAAAAATGAGAATCAAAATTTCAGAGCAAAAGAAAATTACACCCCCTTGTAATAAAAATCTACCATGAAGCAGAATAAAACTAGAGATATGAAAAAATTAGCTAAAGCACAAAAAATTGAGGCTCAACACTGTTAGTCATTGGGGAAATACAAATTAAAGCCACATTTCAGATATCACCTCACACCTACCAAAATGTCTAAAATTTAAAAAGAGTGATAATACAGTGTTGACAAAGATGTGTTTTTAACAAGTAAAATATAAGACCTAAACAAATACACAGAAATGCTGAATAAAATAGGAACAAAAAGATTTTAATATGAAGCCAAAGGCAAAGTGAAGGGACATTCACAGGTGCCAAAAATGGAAAAATAAGTAACTCACAGCCACAAAGTACAAGCTCAGGCTCTTGCATAGGAAGAAGTATCTACAGTCTACAAAGGATGGGATTATAAAAGGTATATTCTTCAGGCACAGGGAAACTATTCTAGGTAATAACTCAGAAATACAGCAAGGAGTGAAAAGTTAAAAAAAAAAGTGGTAAACAGTAACAAGACAGTGTGGTATTGGTGAAAGAATGGACAAATACATCAATGCAACAGAAAAGACAACCAAGAAATATACTCACATAAATACAGTCAGCTGATCTTTGACAAAGAAGCAAAGGCAACACAATGGAGTGAAAATAGTCTCTTCAACAAATGGTGCCAGAAATGGATATCCACAGGCCAAGAAGTTGAATCTAGATGCAAACTTTACACTCTCTTCACAAAAGTACCTCAAACTCAATCACAAACCTAAATGTAAAATGCAGAACAATAAAGTTCCTAGTAGAATACAGAGAAGGAAACCTAGATGATGTTTATTTAGTATGGTGATGGTTTTTTAGATACAACCCCAAAGGCAAGATCCATGAAAGAAATAATTGATAGGTCAGCCTTTAATACAATTAAACACTTCTGCTCTGCAAAAGACAGTGTCAAGAGGATGAGAAGATAACACAGACTGGGAAAAATATTTACAGAACACATAACTGAGAAAAGATTATCCAAAATACACCCAAAAAATCCTCTTCAGAGTCAAAATAAGAAAACATCATATTAAAGTGGGCCGAAGACTTCAGCAGATAACTACACTTAAGAAGATAAAACAGACGGCAAACAAGTATATGAAAAGATGCTGCATGTTATATTCAACAGGGAAAGTGAAATTATTAATAAAACAAGGTATGACTACACTACTGACAGAATGGTCAAAATCAGGAACACTAACACCACCAAATGCTGACAAGGATGGGAAGTCACAGGATTTCTCATTCATTGTTGGTGAATAAAAATCATACAGCCTCTTTGGAAGACAGTTTGACAGTTTCTTACAAAAACAAACATACACGTAACATGTGATCCAGCAATTGCTCACTTTGACATTTATTCACAGGAGTTGAAAACTTATGTCCACACAGAAACCTGACTTTATACAAGCTTTATTCATAATGGCCAAAATTGGAAGTAATCAAGATGTCCTTTAGTAGGTGAATGGATAAACTATGGGACATCCAAACAACAGAAAGTGATTCAGTGCTAAAAGGAAATGAGCTAGCAAGCCATGAAAAAACAAAAAGGAAACTTAAATACATATTACTAAGTAAAAGAAACCAATATGAAAATGCTACATGCTGTTTGAGTCCAATTATATGATAAATAGCCAAGAAAAGAGAAGTGAAAGGCAAAGGAGACAGGGAAAGATATACACAACTGAATGTAGAGTTTCAGAGAATAACAAGGAGAGATAAGAGCACCTTCTTAAGTGAACAGTGCAAAGAAATAGAAGAAAAACAACAGAATGGGGAAAACTAGACATCACTTCAAGAAAACTGGAGATACCAAGGGAACATTTCATGCAAAGATGGGCACAATAAAAGACAGAAACGGCAAGGACCTAACAAAAGCAAAAGAGATTAAGAAGAGTTGGTAAGAACACACGGAAGAACTATACAAAAAAGGACTTAATGACCTGGATAACCACGATGGTGTGGTCACTCACCTAGAGCCAGATATTCTGGATTGTAAAGTCAAGTGGGCCTTAAAAGTGCTACTATGAACTAAGCTAGTAGAGGTGACAGAATTCCAGCTTAGCTATTTCAAATTTTAAAAGATGCTGCTGCTAAAGTGTTTCACACAATATGACAGCAAATATGGAAAATTCAACAATGGCCACAGGACTGGAAAAGGTAGGTTTCATTCCAATACCAAAGAAGGGCAATGCCAAAGAATGTTCAAACTACTACACAATTGCGCTTATTTCACAGGCTAGCATGTAATGGTCAAAAATCCTCCAATCTAGCTTTGAAAAGTATGTGAACTGAGAACTTCCAGATGTACAAGCTGGATTTAGAAAACACAGAGGAACCACAGATCTAATTGCTAACATCCACTGGATCATAGAAAAAAACAAAAGAATTCCAGAAAAACATCTACTTCTGCTTCACTGACTACGTTAAAGCCTTTGACTATGTGGATCACTGCAAACCGTGGAAAATTCTTAAAGAGATGGGAATACCAGACCACCTTAGTCTCCTGAGAAACCTGTATGCGGATCAAGAAGCAACAGTTAGAACCAGACATGGAACAACTGACTGGTTCCAAATTGGGAAATGAATATGTCGAGGTTGTATATTGTCACCCTGCTTATTTAACTTATACGCAGAGCTGTTGTTGTTGTTCAGTTGCTCAGTCATGTCCGATCTTTGCAACCCCATGAACTGCAGCACACCTGGTTTCCCTATCCCTCACCATCTTCAGAGCTTGCTCAATCTTATGTCCATTGAGTCAGTGATGCCATCCAACCGTCTTGTCCTCTGTCATCATCCCCTTCTCTTTCTGCCTTCAATCTTTCTCAGCATCAGGGCCTTTTCTAATGAGTTGGCTCTTCCCATCAGGTGGCCAAAGTACTGGAGTTTCAGCTTCAGTATCAGTCCTTCCAATGAACACCCAGGACTGATCGGATCTCCTTGCAGTCCAAGGGACTCTCAAGAGTGTTCTCCAACACCACAGTTCCAAAGCATCAATACACTGGCGTTCAGCCTTCTTTATGGTCCAGCTCTCACATCCGTACATGACTACTGGAAAAACCATAGCTTTTACCATGCAGCTGCTTGGCGCTGGAACAGCAGCTGCGTGGCTCTGGAGCGGCGGCTTGCTGAGAGGAGATACCCCACGTCCAAGGTCAGGAGCGGCAAATGTGAGAAGATACCCCAGGGCCAAAGTCAGGAGCAGCAGCTGCGCGTTGCTGGACCAGCAGTGTGGAGATACCCCACATCCAAGGTCAGAGAAACCCCAGTAAGATGGTAGGCACTGGAGTGGCTGTGAGATACCCCATGTCCAAGGGCAAAGGAGAAGGTACAGCAAGACGGTAGGAGGGGCGAATTCGCATTTAGAATCAAACCCCATTCCCACCAGAGATGCTCATAAGGCTCAAACAAACCTTGTGCGCACCAGGGCCCAGGGACCCCACAAACACTGAGACAGAACTGTGTTTGAGCGTCTCCTGTGGGGGTACGGGTCGTCAGTGGTCTGCCAGGGACAGGGGCTCTGGATGCAGCAGACTTCGGTATATCATAAGCCCTCTTGGAGGAGGTTGCCATTAACCCCACCATAGAGCTGCCAGAACTTACACAGGACTGGAAAATAGACTCTTGGAGGGCACAACAGAACCTTGTGTAACAGGACCCAGGAGAAAAGAGTAGTGACCCCACAGGAGATTGTCCAGACTTGCCTGTGGGTGTCCGGGAGTCTCTGGCAGAGGCGTGGGTCCCTAGTGGCCTGCTGCAGGGTTGGAGGCACTGACTGTAGCAGTACATGTCTGGGATCTTTTAAGGGAGGTCATCATTATCTTCATTACCTCCACCATAGTTTGGCCCCAGGTAAAGAGCAGGGAGGAAACAGCTCCACCCATAAACAGAAAGTTGGATTAAAGATTTACTGAGCACGGCTCTGCCCATCAGAACAAGACCCAGTTTCCCCCTCAGTCTCTCCCATCAGGAAGCTTCCATAAGCCTCTATCCTTCTCCATTAGAGGGCAGACAGACTGAAAACCATAATCACAGAAAACTAACTAATCTAATCCCACGGACCACAGCCTTGTCTAACTCAATGAAACTATCAGCCATGCTGTGTGGGGCCACCCAAGACGGGCGGGTTATGGTGGACAGGTCTGACAAAATGTGGTCCACTGGAGAAGGGAATGGCAAACCACTATAGTATTCCTGCCCTAAGAACCCCATGAACAGTATGAAAAGACCAAAAGATAGGACACTGAAAGATGAACTCCTCAGGTCGGGAGGTGCCCAATATGCTACTGAAAAAATCAGTGGAGAAATAACTCCAGAAACCATGAAGAGACGGAGCCAAAGCAAAAACAAAACCCAGCTGTGGATGTGACTGGTGATGGAAGCAAGGTCCAATGCTATAAAGAGGAATACTGCATAGGAACCTGGAATGTTAGGTCCATGAATCAAGGCAAATTGGAAGTGGTCAAACAAGGGATGACAAGAGTGAACGTCGACATTTTAGGAATCAGCGAACTAAAATGGACTGGAATGGGTGAATTTAACTCAGATGACCATTATATCTACTATTGTGGGCAAGAATCCCTTAGAAGAAATGGAGTAGCCATTATAGTCAACAAGAGATCAGAAATGCAGTATTTGGATGCAATCTCAAAAATGACAGAATGATCTCTGTTCATTTCCAAGCAAACCATTCAATATCACAGTAATCCAAGTCTATGTCCCGACCAGTAATGCTGAAGAAGCTGAAGCTGAATGGTTCTATGAAGACCTACAAGAGCTTCTAGAACTAACACCCAAAAAAGATGTCCTTTTCATTACAGGGGACTGGAATGCAAAAGTAGGAAGTCAAGAAACACCTGGAGTAATAGGTAAATTTGGCCTTGGAGTATACAATGAAGCAAAGGCTAACAGTCTTGCCAAGAGAACACATTGGTTAGAGCAGACACCATCTTCCAACAACACAAGAAAACACTCTACACCTGGACATCACCAGATGGTCAATACCAAAATCAGACTGATTATATTCTTTGCAGCCAAAGATGGAGAAGCTCTATACAGTCAGCAAAAACAAGACCTGGGAGCTGACTGTGCCTCAGATCATGAACTCCTTATTGCCAAATACAGACTTAAATTGAAGAAAGTAGGGAAAACTACTAGACCATTTAGGTATGACCTAAATCAACTCCCTAACGATTATACAGTAGAGGCAAGAAATAGATTTAAGGGACTAGATCTGATAGACAGAGTGTCTGATGAACTATGGACAGAGGTTTGTGATATTACACAGGAGACAGGGAGCAAGACCATCCCCAAGAAGAAATGCAAAAAAGAAAAATAGCTATCTGAGGAGGTCTTACAAATACCTGTGAAAAGAAGAGAAGCAAAAAGCAAAGGAGAAAAGGAATGATACACCTATTTGAATCCACAGTCCCAAAGAATAGCAAGGAGAGATAAGAAAGCCTTCCTCAGTGATCAATGCAAAGAAAATAGAGGAAAACAATAGAATGGGAAAGACTAGAGATCTCTTCAAGAAAATTAAGAAATACTAAGGGAACGTTTCATGCAAAAATGGGCTCAATAAAGGACAGAAATGGTATGGACCTAACAGAAACAGAAGAAATTAAGAAGAGGAGGCAAGAATACACAGGAGAACTGTACAAAAAAAATCTTCACGACCCAGATAATCATGATGGTGTGATCACTCACCTAGAGCCAGACATCCTGGAATGTGAAGTCAAGTGGGCCTTAGGAAGCGTCACTACGAACAAAGCTAGTGGAGGTGATGGAATTCCAGTTGAGCTATTTCAAATCCTGAAAGATGATGCTGTGAAAGTGCTGCACTTAATATGCCAGCAAATTTGGAAAACTCAGCACTGGCCACAGGACTGGAAAATGTAAGCTTTCATTCTAATCCCAAAGAAAGGCAATGCCAAAGAATGCTCGAACTACCACACAATTGCACTCACCTCACACGCTAGTAAAGTAATGCTCTAAATCCTCCAAGCCATGCTTCAACAATATGTGAACTGTGAACGTCCAGATGTTCAACCTGGTTTTAGAAAAGGCAGAGGGACCAGAGATCAAATTGCCAACATCTGCTGGATCATCGAAAGAGTTCCAGAAAAAACATCTATTTCTGTTTTATTGACTATGCCAAAGCCTTTGACTGTGTGGACCACAATGAACTGTGGAAAATTCTGAAAGAGATGGGAATACCAGACCTCCTGACCTGCCTCCTGAGAAATCTGTATGCAAGTTTGGAAGCAACAGCTAGAACTGCACATGGAACAACAGTCTGATTCCAAATAGGAAAAGGAGTGGGTCAAGGCTGTCTACTGTCACCCTACTTGTTTAACTTATATTCGGAGTACATCATGAGAAATGCTCAGCTGGATGAAGCGCAAGCTGGAATCAAGACTGCTGGGAGAAATATCAGTAACCTTAGATATGCAGATGACACCGCCCTTAAGGCAGAAAGGGAAGACAAACTAAAGAGCCTCTTGATGAAGGTGAAAGAGGAGAGTGAAAAAGTTGGCTTAAAGCTCAACAATCAGAAAACAAAAGATCATGGCATCCAGTCTCATCACTTCATGGCAAACAGGAGAAACAGTGGAAACAGTGGCAGGCTTTATTTTTTTTGGGCTCCAAAATCACTGTAGATGGTGACTGCAGCCATGAAATTAAAAGACGCTTACCTCTTGGAAGAAAAGTTATGACCAACCTAGATGGCATATTAAAAAGCAGAGACATTACTTTGCCAACAAAGGTCCATCTAGTCAAGGCTATGGTTTTTCCAGTAGTCATGTGTGGATGTGAGAGTTGGACTACAAAGAAAGCTGAACGCCAAAGAATTGATGTTCTTGAACTGTGGTATTGGAGAAGACTCTTGAGAGTCCCTTGGACTGCAAGGAGACCCAAACAGTCCATCCTAAAGGAAATCAGTCCTGAATATTCATTGGAAGGACTGATGTTGAAGCTGAAACTCCAATACTTTGGCCACCTGACGCGAAGAGCTGACTTGTTTGAAAAGACCCTGATGCTGGGAAAGATTGAAGGTGGGAGGAGAAGGGGACGACAGAGGATGAGATGGCTGGATGGCATCACTGACTCAATGGGCATGAGTTTGAGTAAACTCCGGGAGTTGGTGATGGACAGGGAGGCCTGGCATGCTGCAGTCCATGGGGTCTCAAAGAGTCAGTCACAACTGAGCAACTGAACTGAACTGATGGGACTAGATGCCATGATCTTCGTTTTTTGAGTGTTTACTTTTAAGCCAGGTTTTTCACTCTCCTCTTTCACCTTCATCAACAGTTTCCTAGTTCCTCTTTGTTTTCTGCCATAAGGGTGGTGTCATCTGCATATCTGAGGTAATTAATATTTCTTAACCAGCAATCTTGATTACAGCTTGTGCTTCATCCAACCCGGCATTTCGCATGATATACTCTGAATATAAGTTAAATAAGCAGGGTGACAATATACAACCTTGATGTACTCCTTTCCCAATTTGGAACCAGTCCATCGTTCCATGTCTAGTTCTAACTGTTGCTTCTTGACCTGCATACAGGTTTCTCAGGAGGCAGGTCAGGTGGTCTGGTATTCCCATCTCTTTCAGAATTTTCCAGTCTGTTGTGACCCACACAGTCAAGGGCTTTAGCATAGTCAATGAAGCAGAAGTAGATGTTTTTCTGGAATTCTCTTGCTTTTTCTATGATCCAACAGATGTTGGCAATTTGATCTCTGGTCCCTCTGCCTTTTCTAAATCCAGCTTGAACATCTGGAAGTTCATGGTTCATGTACTATTGAAGCCTGGCTTGGAGAATTCTGAGCATTACTTTACTAGCATGTGAGATGAGTGCAATTGTGTGGTAGTTTGAACATTCTTTGGCATTGCCCTTCTTTGTGATTGGAATGAAAACTGATCTTTTCCAGCCCTGTGGCTACTGCTGAGTTTTCCATATTTGCTGGCATATTGAGTGCAGCACTTTCACAGCATCATCTTTTAGGATTTGAAATAACTAAGCTGGAATTCCATCACCTCCACTAGCTTTGTTCACAGTGATGCTTCCTAAGGCCCAGCTGACTGCGCACTCTAAGACGTCTGGCTCTAGGTGAGTGATCACACCATCGTGGTTATCTGGGTCATTAACATCTTTTTTGTATAGTTCTTCTGTGTATTCTGCAGAGTACATCATACGAAATGCTGTGCTGGATGAATCTTAAGCTGGAATCAAGACTGCTGGGAGAAATATCAACAACTTTGGATATGCAGATGATACACTCTAACTGTGGAAAGCAAAGAGGAACTAACGAGCCTCTTGATGAGGGTGAAAGAGGAAAGTGAAAAAGCTGGCTTAAAACTCAACATTCGAAAACCTAAGATAATGGCATCTGGTTCCATCACTTCATGGCAAATAGATGGGAAAACTGTGGCAGATTTTATTTTCTTGGTCTCCAGAATCACTGTGGAAAGTTACTGCAGCCACAAAATTAAAAGACACTTGTTCTTTGAAAGAAAAGCTATGACAAACTTAGTGTATTAAAAAGCAGAGACCTCACTCTGCCGAAAAAGTTCCATATATTCAAAGCTATCGTTTTTCCAGTAGTCATGTATGCATGTGAGAGTAGGACCATAAAGAAGGCTGAGCACCAAAGAATTGATGCTTCCAAACTGTGGTACCAGAGAAGACTCTGCAGAGCCTCTTTGATAGCATGGAAATCAAACCCATCAATTCTAAAGGAAATCAACCCTAAAATTTCATTGGAAGGACTGATGCTGAAGCTGAAGCTTCAATACTTAGGCCACATGATGCAAAGAGCCAACTCACTGGAAAAGACCCTGATGCTATGTAAGATTTAGGACAGGAGCAGAAGGGGATGACAGAGGATGATATGGTTGGATGGCATCACCAACTCAATGGACATGAGTTTGAACAAACTCTGGAAGATAGTGAAACACAGGAAGCCTGGCATGCTGAAGTCCATGGGATTACAGAGTTAGAGATGACTGAGCTGCTGAACAACTAACAACCCCTAATCTGAAACCTGTAATCTTCCCCAAGGAAACAAACTAGTACAAGCAATGGTTTTTCTTCATATCATAATCCTAGAATTTTTGTTAATCTAGTATCTTGAAAACTACTGTGTGGGAGATATATGTATATATATTTTTAGATATCTTTGGTAGCAGGGAAAATCTAGAAACAGAAGAGACATGTGGTTTTTTTTTTTTTAAGTCTTGAGGCTTGCAGGATCTTAGTTCCCCAACCAGGGATTAAACTTGCACCCTCAGCCATGAAAATGCAGAGTACTAACCATGGAACCACCAGATGATTCCCAGAAATGTGTTATTAATACCAAAAACATATGGTAAATCATCTAGTTACTCTTTTAAAAAACATTTATTTATTTGGCTGCTCTGGGTCTTCACTGCTGCACATGGGCTTTCTCTAGGTATGGGCAGCAGGGACTACTCTCCAGTTGCAGTGCACCACCTTCTCATTTTGGTGGTTCCTCTTGTTGTGGAGCAGGGGTTCTAAGGCATAGCAGGCTTCAGTAGTTGTGGCAAGTGGGCTTAGTTGCCCCGCAGCATGTAGGAATTTCTTGGACCAGGGATCGAACCCATGTCCCCTGCATTGGTAGGTAGATTCTTAACCACTGGACCACCAGGGAAGACCTATCCAGTTACTCTTTTATTATTGATTACCAACATTAACCCAAGGTAATGAGAACACAAGATACATAATTTCATTCATTTGGAATTCGTTTTGTCTTATTTTATGGCTCAGCGTACAGTCAATTTCTGTAAATGTTCTTTGTGTTATTCATTTACATTTAAAGCAATAATGATATATTTGGGTCTATATCTACCATCTTATTATATACTTTGTTTGTTCTGCTTGACCTATTACAATATCAAAGTGAAAAAAGAAGTATCAATAGATTCTACAAACCCTTAAAAGAACAAGAAAATATTAAGAATAGTTTTAGCCAATGAAGTTCAACAATGTAAACAAAATGGAGAAATTCCTTGAAAGACACAAACTATCAGAGATCACTCAAGAAGACAAATAATCTGAATAATACCATCTGTTTCCTTTTAAAATTATCATCAAAAACCTTACCACAGTGCAGATGCTTTCAATAGTGTATTCCAACAAACATTTCAGGAAAAATTAATAATGATTCTACAGGACTTCCCTGGTGGTTCAGTCAGTGTTTAGTTCAGTAGTTGTGGCTTACAGACTTAGTTGCCTCAAGGCATGTGGAATCTTCCCAGACCAGAGACTGAACCCACATGCCTTGGGGCAACTAAGTCTGTAAGCCACAACTACTGAACCCGAGTGCTGCAATTACTGAAGCGTCTTCACCTCGAGCCTGTGCTCTGCAACAAGAGAAGCTACTGCAGTGAGAAGCCTGTGCACTGCAACGAGGAGTAACCCCCACTTACCACAACTAGAGAAAGCCTGAGCACAGCAATGAAGACCTAGTGCAACCAAAAATAAAACAAATGCATATATATATATATATATATATATATATATAAGAATAATGATGATTCTACAAAACTCTACAAGAGAGAAGAGGAAGTAACACTTATCAATTCATTTTATGATGCCAGCATCACCCAAATACAAAATCCAAACAAAAACATAAGAAAAAATTACAGATAAATATTATTTCACGACCACATACTCAAAATTAATACCAAATTTTGAATTTTAACAGAAAATAAAGATATTATATTTTCCAGGAAAACAAGTAAATGCATCTTACCATATTAATAAACTAAAAAAGAAAGACCATGATAATTCAATAGATTTGAATTGTTTTGAATAATAATTATTATTATTTAATAATTAATTATTAAATTATTTATATTATTTATATAATATATAATATATTAAAATTTATATATAAATTATATATAAGTATATAAATATATATAATTTATATATATATATAAGTTTATATATAAATTATATATAAGTATATAAATATATATAATTTATATATATATAAGTTTATATATAAATTATATATAAGTATATAAATATATATAATTTATATATATATAAGTTTATATATAAATTATATATAAGTATATAAATATATATAATTTATATATATATAAGTTTATATATAAATTATATATAAGTATATAAATATATATAATTTATATATATATAAGTTTATATATAAATTATATATAAGTATATAAATATATATAATTTATATATATATAAGTTTATATATAAATTATATATAAGTATATAAATATATATAATTTATATATATATAAGTTTATATATAAATTATATATAAGTATATAAATATATATAATTTATATATATATAAGTTTATATATAAATTATATATAAGTATATAAATATATATAATATAATTTATATTATTAAATTATTATATATTATATTAAATATTATTATTTAATAATTATTATTGAAAAAACGTTTGACAAAATTCAACACCCATTTACAAAAAAAAAAAAAAACCCTCCTAGCAAACTAAGAAGACACAATGACTTCCTCAACCTGATAAAGGTCACCTATGAAAAACTTAGGGGCTCCCCAGGTGGTACAGTGGTAAAGAATCTGCCTGCCAAAGCAGGAGATGCAGGAGATGTGGGTTTGATCCCCTGGTTTGGGAGGGTCTCTTGGAGTAGGAAATGAAAACCTGCTCCAGTATTCTCATTTGAAAAATTCCATAGACAGAGGAGCCTGGCAAGTTACAGTCCATGGAGTCACAAAGAGTCAGACAAGACTAAGCAACTAAGTACACACACACATGAAAAACTTAGAGCTAAAAAAAAAAAAAAAAAGAAAAACTTAGAGCTAGCATCACATTTAATGTGAAAGATTAAATACTTTCCCTCTAAGATCAGGAACAAAACGAGTATATCCTCCACCACAAGTTCCATTTCACGCTGTATCACAGTGCAAGATATTAAGGTAAGATAAACAAATAAAAATCATTCAGACTGAAAAAAGTAAATCCTAAGGAATCTCCAAAAATACTGCTAGAAGGAATAAATTTAACAAAATCACAGGAAACAGATCAATATACAAAAATCTATTTAATTTCTATAGAGTACCTAAAACAATACAAATGCAATAGTATAAAAATATTAACTACTTCAGGGATAAATTTCACGAAACATGTTTAAGACTTTTGTGCTGAAAGCTATAATACTGCTGACAGAAATTAGAGACTTGTATAAAGGGAAATATATACCACAGCTGTGGAATAGAAAACTCAATAATGTAACGTGAATTCTCCTCAAACTGATCTTTTTGTAAAATTTTATTGAAATAGTTTAGCAAAGTGATCATTAGAGCCAATGCAATCACCATCAACATTCTAGCAGGCCTTTTTTTTTTTTTTAAATAGAAGTCAATAAGCTGATTCTGGTGGCTCAGATGGTAAAGAGTCTGCCTGCAATGCAGGAGACCTAGATTCAACCCTTGAGTCAGGAAGATCCCCTGGAAAAGGAAATGGCTACCCACTCCAGTATTCTCACCTGGAAAATCCCATGGACAGAGGAGGCTGGCAGGCTACCATTCATGGGGTCACAAACAGTTGGACATGACTGAGCGACTTTCATATACATACACAAAGTTGATTCTAAAATGAATATAGGAATGCAAAGAACTTACAAGAGCCAAAACAATTCTTTAAAAGAAACTGACGGATGGCCAAGAGGCACATGAAAAGCTGCTCAACAGCATTAATTATTAGAGAAATGCAAATCAAAACTACAATGAGGTATCACCTCTTACCAATCAGAATGGCCATCATCAAAAAACCTACAAACAATAAATGCTGGAAAAAGTGAAAGTGAAGTCGAGTCCGACTCTTTGCGACCCCATGGGCTGTAGCCTACCAGGCTCCTCCGTGCATGGTATTCTCCAGGCAAGAATACTGGAGTGGGTTGCCATTTCCTTCTCCAGGGGATCTTTCCGACCCAGGGATCAAACCGGGTCTCCAGCACTGCAGGCAGATGCTTCACTCTCTGAGCCACGAGGGAAGCCCCAAAATGCTGAAGAGGTTGTGGATAAAGGGAACCTTCTTGCACTGTTGGTGGGACTGTAAACTGATATAGCCACTATGGAGAACAGTAAAGAGATTCCTTTAAAAACTGAAAATAGAACTATTATATGACCCAGCAATCCCACTACTGGACATACACCCTGAGAAAACCATAACTGAAAAAGACATGTATCCCAATGTTCACAGCAGCACTATTTACAACAGCTAGGATATGGAAGCAACCTAGATGGCCATCAACAGATGAATGGATAAGGAAGATATGGTACACACACCCACACCCCCCAACAGACTACTACTCAGTCATAAAAAAGAATGAATTTGAGTAAGTTCGAGTGAAATGAATGAACCCAGAGCCTGTTTATACAGAGTGAAGTAAGTCAGAAAGAGAAAAACAAATATCATATATTAATGCATATAGATGGAATATAGAAAAATGGTATTGATGAACCTATTTGCAGGGAAGGAATGGAGACATGGATGTAGGGAAGCAGCTTGTGGACACAGTGGGGGAAGAGGAAAGTGGGACAAATGGAGAAAGTAGCATAGACATATATACATTACCATGTGTAAAATAGATGGCTGGTAAGAAGTTACTCTATAACACAGAGTCCAGCCAGGCATTCTGTGATGATCTAGAGGGGTAAGATGGGAGGAGGGGAGGGAGGCTCAAGAGAGAGGTGATATATACATAAATTATAGATGATCTGCATTGTTGTATGGCAGAAACCATCACAACATCATAAAACAATTTTCTTCCAATTAAAAATAAATTTAAAAGAATTTAAGTTAAAAAAATTTGAAAAAGAAAAAAATAATAAAATAGGAAAACATGTACTACCTGATTTAAAACGTACTATAAAGCTACAGTAGGACTTCACTGGTGGCTCAGTGGATAAGAATCTGCCTGCCAAAGCAGGGCACATAGGTTTGATCCCTGGTCCAGGAAGATTCCATATGCCTAAGAGAAACTAAGCTCGTGAGCCACAACTACTGAAGCCCATGCCTGAGAACCACAACTACTGAGCCCACATGCTACAACTACTGAAGCCTGTGCACTCTAGGGTCCATGAGCCACAACTACTAAGCCTATATGCCACAACTACTGAAGCCTGCATGTCCTAGAGCTGTATTCCACAAGAGGAAGCCACCACAATAAGAAGCCCATGCACCACAACAAAGAGTAGCCCCTGCCTGCCACGACTAGAGAAAGTTTGCACAAAGCAATAAAGACCCAGTGCAGCCAAAAATAAATAAATAAATAAATTTTTTTAAGCTACAGTAATAGTGTGATTCTGGAATAAGAATAAACATATAGGAAAAAAAAAAGGAAAGTGCCAGTGTAACACAATCATTATTCTTCCTCATCCTTCTCCCTCCATATTGATAAGCAATTATTCCAGTAGAATTTGTTGAGAAAAAGAGAGGAGGAGGAAATGGAGGAAGGGGTGAAGGAAGAGAAAGATGAAAAGAAATTCAACCCTCACTTCATATAATGTGCAAAAATTAACTCAAAATGATCAAACAGCAATTTTAAGACACAAAAACTACAAAATACCTAAGAAAAAAGCATAGCAGAAAACCTCTGTGACTTTGGGTTAGACAAAGATTTCTACAGTACACATCAAAAGCACAATCCGTAACAGGAAGAAGAAAAACCTGATAAATTGGACTTCACCAAAATTAAAAACTTCTGTTCTTTTAAAGACTAAGAAAATGAAAAATAAGATATAGGCTGGGAGAAAATATTTGGAAAACATGTGATAAAGGACTTGTGTCCAGAATACAAAGACCTTTCAAAATTCAGTAGAAAGAAAATATACAACCAAATTATTAAAAATGGGCAAAAGATATGATCAGATCCTTCATCATAGAAGATATATGAAAGTGAAAGTGAAGTCGCTCAGTCGTGTCCAACTCTTTGTGACCCCATGGACTGTAGCCTGCCAGGCTCCTCTGTCTATGTGATTTTCTGGGCAAGAATACTGGAGGGAGGAGCCAACCACTCCCTTTTTCCAGGGGATCTTCCCCACCCAGGGATCAAACACCCGTCTCCTGCATTGCAGGTCGATTCTTCACTATCTGAGCCACCAGGGAAGCCTCTACACCTACCATATGACCCAGTAATTCCACTCCTAGGTATTTACCCAAGAGAAATAAAAACTATGTTTAAAAACTTATACATGAATGTTTACAGCAACGTTATTCACAGCCATGAAAAAATGGTGACAAACCGAATATTCTATAGCTGGTGAACAAATAAACAAACCGAGGTGCATCTATACAACAAATATCTACAATGAAATAAAAAGGAATCAACAAACAAAAACATGCACAAATCTTAAATGAGTTATGCTAAGTGCCTGAAAAGGAGACTCAAAAAGCTTCATACATATGATGAAGTATGATAGTGAAAGTATGATATCATTCTTATGACTTCCTGGAAAGCAAAACTATAAGGTAAGAAAAGAGATTACTGGTTTCCTGCACCTGAGGATGGGAGGAAAAAATCATATAATAGAGAACCTTTTGGAGTGATGGAAATGTTCTAAATCTTGATTAATACTACTGTATGAATTTGTCAAAACTCATAAAACTATACCCTAAAAAGGGTGGATTTTACTATTTGTAAAGTGTACTTTTAAAAGATGCAGTAATGAGTAAATGAGAACTCAAACCACAGGCTGGGAGGAAATATTTACAAAAAGACTCTTGAGAGTCCATAGGACGGCAAGGAGATCCAACTAGTCCATCCTAAAGGAGATCAGTCTTCGGTGTTCATTGGAAGGACTGATGCTGAAGCTGAAACTCCAATACTTTGGCCACCTCATGCAAAGAGTTGACTCATTGGAAAAGACCCTGATGCTGGGAGGGGTTGGGGGCAGGAAGAGAAGAGGATGACAGATGAGATGGCTGGATGGCATCACCAACTTGATGGGCATGAGTTTGAGTAAACTCCGGGTGTTAGTGATGGACAGGGAGGCCTGGCATGCTGCGATTCATGGGGTCGCAAAGAGTCAGACACGACTGAGCGACTGAATTGAACTGAACTATCTGATGAAGGTCTTGTATTCAGAAAATACAAAGAGCACCTACAACACAATAGGTGAGTTGAGAGATGAGGTGAGCAGAAGATAAACAACCTGATTAAAAAAAAAAAACAGGTAAAAAGATGTAAACAGAAGATGCTTATCTTCTTCTTACTAAAGAAAATAAACAGGTGGCAAATCAGCATATATTTACTTAATACATGATTAATATTTTCATCATTCAGGAAATGCAAACCCAAGAACTCCACTTCTAGATATTAACCAAAGAAAATGAAAATATATTAATAGGTCCACACAAAGACTTGTATTGAGTAGTTTTACCAGCTTTGTTTATATTTATACACTAGAAATAAGCCAAATATCCATTAACTTGTTAATGGATAAATAAAGATTACCTACCTCCATACAATGGAATACTACTAAGCAATAAAAATTAATAAACCACTGATACACAAAAGAACTTGGATCAATCTCAAAAGCCATAAGTAAAAGAAACAAGACAGAAAAGTCATAAGAGACTATATATATACTCTATGATTAAATTTAAATAAAATTCTTACTGATTTGATAAAAGGCATTGCTGACTCTGTCTCCAGTGGTAAAGAGGACCCTAGCGGTCCTTGGCATGCAGTGGCAAAACACTTAAATCATCAATGCAGACAAGTATGATCAATGACCTACAGAAGACAAAGCTTTGGGTAATAAACTAGCTGCCACCACAGAAGACTGCTGTAAAAATGAGTTGGATAATAGGATAGTTCCTTCTAAGTACACTGGTGAACTTGGTAAAAGAAAATGCTAAGCTCAGAACATTAAATTCACAGCCTAAGGTCTATGTCAGGGACTAGAAAACATCCATAATGCCTTAACAGAAAGCCTCGTGTCAAGTGGGCACAGGCCTGAGATTTCCGAAAAGCATATCCTGCAGGTGACTGAATAACAATGCAAATTCAATTCATCTCCTGTGGGAAATTTTATGTTAAAGTTAGCACCCTAACTGAGAAAGAAGGAGTGGGGCCCTGAAAAATGGAATGGGGACACAGGGGCAGTTTCTGATGAAGCTTGAACCTCTAAATTCCTCCAGGCTTCCATGGCAAGTGAAAGCAGTCCTGCATACTCTGTCTGAGGAAATCAGACTCCTTTGCCTGAAGAATGTGCAGCGACTTCCCCTGAGACACTTGCCTTAAAAGGGACTGCTGATGTCCCTGAGGACCTAATCCCCAAGCTACTCATTATCTAGACACATAACCAGACTCAAATCCCATAAAGTCCTCAACACAAAATGTGGCCTGTGTTGATATGCAAAACATACCAAAAGGACTGCACAGTTTGACCAATCTATGTTAACAGAAAACAGAAATACAGATCCCATAATCCCCTTCTCTGGATGGGTTTGAGTCAGAGCTGGGCAAAAAGGAAATATGTGCCACAATGGAGGACAGAAATGAAGCACAGTTGTTATGCTTGAAAGTTAGGGTGTCAAAGGGAAAGAGAGACAGATGCGGGGGTGCTGGCAGCCTCAGTCTGTCCTCACTCTTCTTTTCCCTACTCCTCATCCTCTTCCCCACTCTGCACTGAACTCTTCTCAACTGCCAACAGAAACCCCAGGCCCACCAGAAACTTGACTGAGAATTTAAGAGATGAGATAGCTATGTCCACTGATTTCTATACCAGTCCATCTGTGCAGTGTCATGCCAGAGGCTGGATACTAGCAGTTTTCATGACTGCATGGCAGATGTGTGAGTGAACAGCTTTAAACAATATACTTTCATTCTTTCATTTTCCTGTGTTCTTTAATAAGCATTTATAAGTTTTATGAAGACAAACAACTTTTAAATAGTTTTTAAACATTTCAAACAACCTTCCCTCATTTGGACCACTCTAAGTTCCCCCAAGGAAAACAAATAAAAAGAGCATTTTTAGCCTAAAAGAATTCTTTTTTTTTAAAAAAAAAAAGACTTACATCATTAGATTGAAACAGTCGAGTCATTGCAAAGAAGGCTTCTGTGGCTTCTGTAGTTCCAAAGTGTTCACCCTAAGTAATGTAAAGTAAATCTAAATTAAAACAATTTCTTAAACAACAACAAAAAAAATATGGATTTTTCCAATTATTTCTGCAAAGATCTTTTAGAACTCAGGGGAAAAAAATCGATTTATAAACACTGTGCCTCTTTGTTATTTTTCTGACTTTTTATTTATAAACCCACATGGCCATTTATGCATTCCTTATTTAAAATAATGTTATCACACACTATGCTATAAAAGTTCTTGAACAGTGGTCTCTAACCTTATAGCAGGAACTATTTTAAATTCCCTGAAGAACTGAAATTTACAAGAGCTAGAAAATGAAGTTGAGTTCTTAATCAGAACAAGATGTTAATGTTACGCAGCCTAAGGGCAGATATCATATCTCCTACATTTCTATAATTCAATGCCCAGTGCAAAGCCTGACCTATCATAGGAGCATAATAAATATTAAACTGTAAAGAACTATAGGAATCACAGAAAACATGGTAAGAAGGGACCAACCAAAAGGGCAGGAATCAGATTATACAAAAAGGCTTATAGGGCTACTAATACAAAAGACTTATAGGGCTGCCAATACATCTCAAGATACTAGCTCAAGCCCCTAAAAACATCCTTTGGGTCAGAACTTTAATGTGCTTAATAGATTATCCGAGGACCTTCCCAAAATACAGATTCACTGGCTCTGGTGTAAAACCTAAAATTTTCCATTTAAATTAGCTCCCAGTGATGTGAATGCTACTGATCTGGGAACCACATATTTTTCAGTAGTAAGGTGTTAGATAACATATCTTATTAATAGTCAAAACACTGCAGACCACAGACCACCTGAGACATTATCATTTCAGTATTTAGTTTCTTCATTAAAAGCAATCCTATGTAATATGTTAGGCTCCAGCATTTTTCAGGGCTTCAGCTTTCACAAAAAATACAACTAGTCTTCAATCTATTTGTCATAGGTGTAAGAATAAACCAATTTTGATGAAAAACCTTAAAAGTTTAGGATGAAAGACACCTTAAGTCTCTACTTTCTGACTTGAAACTCAAAAACATCTGGATGTGTCAACTCTGGTAGAAATTTAAAAGTAATTCTCCATAAAGAACTACCATGAATTAGGCAAAAGTTAAGGCTAAGGTTCCCAAATCTGTTCACCTAGTTGTCAGTGTTTATCAGACTATGTGGGTAACTTTCTCATCAAAATAGTTATGTTTCGACACAGGTTGCCCATCAAAGCAGCATTGGTCAATATAAAAATATATGCTACTCTAGACCGACATTACTCGAAGCTATGCTTGCTGACTGGAGTTAGCCAACTTGGACACAATGTGTGCCATGAAAAGTTAAATCAAACTGACTTTGCCTTAAATGTTTCTAATAATACCACAAGAGGATATATGTTTGTGAATAGATATATTTTATTTAAAAGCATGGACTTGTTGTTCAGCCTTCATTTGCAAACTACAAAACTTTATCTCTGTGGATAAAGTCATCGGTCATGAAACGTAGTCAAGTAAAAATATTCTCATGGAATTCAAGCTGGAAACCACCGTGTTCTTTGCACCATATGTAAACCACCTGAGGTATATATAGGTGTGTGTATGCATGCATGTACATGTGTGTGTGTATATGAATCTAACAAACAAAATCACATTTTCTAAGGTCCTAGACATTTCATGAGATTTTTCAGTCTGAAGCAATAAAAAACAAAAACAAACAACAACAAAAAAAACACACACATAAGAGAAAAAAAAAAAGAAGTAGGATCTATGTTTCACGAAGGCAAACATTTTTGTTGGTTTTGTCTGCTATATCCCCTGTGCATAGGACACAGCAGGTGTATAATAAATATATATGCTAAATGACTGAATGAAAACTATTCCTGAATGTTTACTATGTGTCCAGAACTATTTTTGGTGCTTCACATTTACTGTATCATTTAATCATTACCATTGTCTAAAACAGGTATTATCATAATCCCCATTCAGAGAAAAAGACATAAAGCACGAAACAGTTAAGCCCAGAACCATACTAAGAAAATCATAAATAAACAAACACAGGCATACCTTGCAGATACTGTAGGTTCAGTTCCAGACCATGACAATAAAATAAATATTACAATAAAGCATATCATAGGAATTTTTTGGTTTCCCAGTGCATATAAATGTTACACTATTTATACATATAAATTTATACATTTATACACATAAATGTTGCATATAAATGTTTACACTACACTGTAGTCTATTTTGTGCAACAGCATTATGTCTAAACAAAGACAATGTACAAACCTTAACTTAAAAATACTTTATTGCTAAAAAATGCTAACCATCATCTAACAATACAGGGTTGCCACAAACATTCAATTTGTAAAAAAAAAAAAAAATGCAATAAAGTGAAGTACAATAAAACAATATTCCTGCTTATATCCCTTAATTTGAATATTAAAATGAAAGCTTTAAAATATTAATATAATATACCCTCAGAAAAGGATAAAATATCTATCTAGAATTTGTCTAAGCTTTTTTAAAATATTTTTGGAGGGACATAAAGACCTCTGAACATACCTAAACAACATGTTTTAATATTAACTAATACTTGTTAAATTCAAATCAATGTTGAGATTATACTGTGTGCTTAGCTGATCTGGTACCTCATGAATAAGAAAGAAGTATATGTCATACACCTTGTCCATAAGAAATTTTACATATTACTACATCAATCAAACACTGCAAATTTTAAAATTAAGTGAATTATTAAAAAATTAATAATTATACTTTCTAGAAAAAACTTCACTGCACATTATGTATTTCTATTCTAAGACACAAATCTGAGGAAAATCACAATAATTTACCTGGTTCAGTAAGTAAAGAATCTTTGTAAGAATATGCAAACATCTTCTTGGATTGATGGGCGTTTCATTGAATATACGAGCCTGTGGAAACAAAAAACACTGCTATATATATTTTCTATCACAGGTTATAGAAAATCAACTTAAATAAAATGAAGACTATTATATATAGGTTTTTAGGACTATTACATATTTTAATCATAGTATCCAAATAATGTAGCTTATAGTTTTCAATTTATTATGGTATATAATAAATTATTAGATGTGACCCTGATTTTCCACTCCATACTCACTCCCTTAGGTCTCCCATTTCAACTTGTGGACTTTACCTAAGAATCTCAATATTTACCTACATCATTTGAATACAATGAGCTTAGTATCTACAACTTCCTTCAAAAGCCTTGCACTTAACACCTCCTACCTTATTTTACTTAAAATTCTCAACATGTGACAAAGTCTACAAATGTTTGCATTTCTATAAACTCTAGACTTTCCTATGGCAAGAAACCCCTCTTTTTTTTTCCCTCCAGTATATATTCTCTGAAATCAGTTACACTTATTTTGGATCATAGAATTCCAGGTGCTCTGTCCCCATTCTAAAATGGAACAGAAAAGAAAAAACACACTATACTTCCAAGCCATACCTCTTGTAAGACAGCACTCTTCTCCAGATGCCGAAAAGGATTGGAGCCACTACCTATATCATGGGGGAAAAAATGTCTTTAATAGCTGGCATACACAGATGTATTTACTTTCTATAGAAGGGTTTTAAATGCTTGAGAAATCTCACCTAAGCGAGGTGTCCACTTGGATATTACAGTGATAATCATTACTAATATGCTTACAAATTGATTAAAATCTTTTTGACTCTGACACTAGCTCTGTCTGCTATCCTGTAAGATCCTGTACTTCTCTTTTACAGAAACTCTGCCTGAAATGAGTATCTTCTTGGCCTGCCTTCTTTTTGTATGAATGTTACAAATACCTGCCATGTCCTCACAACTAAGATAAGATTGTGGCAAGGCCCTTTGGATTTCCCTACAGGAAAGCACTATTTTATGTATTTCTAACATTTTGCTGGGAGGCAGAAAACTTTATCAGAGAATTAGATACGCTTCAAGCTTTGAAAGGGTCATAGAGGTTTCCTAACCCAACCCTCGACCATGCTTTGTGAGAGCAGCTATCAATCACTGAGACTTTTTTTTTTTTTTTTTTTGAGGGGACTTGGCTATCTGCCTCATTTACTCTGGACCAAAGATGGGTATCAGGATGCAACTCACTTTTGGATGCTTGAGTATTAAATGAGCTAGGTACCACGGAACAGCCTTGCCCCCAGGGAAGCGGACAGCGCAGAGGTCCCCAGGGAGACTGTAAGGTACAAGCACCACAAAGTTCATACACACACACACAGTCCGGTCGACCCCAGACCCACTCCGGGCCGTACAATACCAGTACCCCGCCCCCACCCCACCCCATCCAACCCCCGCCTCTCGCAAGCGCACACTCACTCCCTCCGCCACCTGCCGTGGGCCCGCCTCTTTGGTGGGCAAGCCCACCCCAGGCGAACGGGCGGAGGAGAAGGCGGGTCCGAGGAGCGGCGGCGCCAGAGGAGGGGGCTGGGGGCGGGGCCGCCGAGCAGCCCGAGGCGGCGCGCGGCCGGCCGCGCGCGAGCGCGCAGACCTGAAGGGAGGCTCCGGAGCCCGGGGGGGAGGGGCTAGGGGCAGGCCCCCGGCTGAAGTGAAGCGGGGTCGGAGGAGGGGCCGGGCTCCAACTCCAGCCCCCTGGCACACCGGCGCCCACGCCCCCAGGTCCGCAGTCCCCGAGAGCAGGTGGCGGCGGGGCGGGGGAAGGGGAAGGGGCCCTCGCGGCTGAGCCCCGGGCGTACCAGACTCTTCGTCCTTCTTGTCGAATTTTTTAATCATCTTGGACGACTTCCCAGCGCCCAGACCCAGCGCAACCGTCCCAGGCGCCGCAGCCGGCAAGCGGAAGAGGCTGCAGGAAGGCCGGCCCGGTGCTCTGGCACCGGTTGGGCCGCGGTCCCGTCACTCGGAAAGAAGGCCCGCCCTCCCTGCTCTGCGCTGGCCGCTCTCACCGCTCCCCCGGGGGCGTGGCCACGCCCTCTCCTCCTTCCCAAGTGGGCGGAGGCGGGGCCAGCGATGGGTCCCACCGGAGCCGCATCTCCGCCCCTACAGCGACCGGTCGCAGCTGGGGGCTAGCCCCGGCCCGCCCTGCAAGCCACCCGGCAGCCCACGCCCGGAGCGGGCAGAATGAAATTTTATTTGGTTGGCACTCCCTAGATGGCGACTTCTGCAGGCCCCTCAAGTCTTTGGAGAGAAGCGGGGGCCCTGTAGGGTTTGTTTTCACTTAATGGCAGTGGCGCTTTTTATAAACCACTGCTGGGCCCTTCCATTGCGGAACTCGCTCTCTCCAGGTGCGGTTCTGGTGGGCTTCTTCTCCAGGAGTGATGAAAGGGTTAATGGTTCCCAAATCATTTGCGAAGTTGGCAAGTCGCTCCCTGACTTCTTGGAGACTGCAACAAAGCACAGGGCATCCCGAGGGAGGACACAAAATGTGAAAAATGAAAAGAGACCCATTTGGAGGGGTGAGAAACCTGGTCTTTACTCAGAGCAAGAAGGGTAGGTTTTGGACTACTGACCACCATTCCCAACTTTGTTTATAATTCTTCCCTTCATCAAGACACACTTTAAAACACTACCAGTTTAGGATCTTCCCTATCTAATCCCACCCCTTTCAAATGATTCCATCTGTGACCATTTTGACACTTGTGTGTTTATGTGTGTGTGTGTGTGTGTGTGTGTGTGTGTGTTAGTTGCTCAGTCGTGTCCAACTCTTTGCGGCCCCATGAACAGTAGCCCACCAGGCTCCTCTGTCCACAAAATTCTCCAGGCAAGAGTCCTGGAGTGGGTTGCCATTCTCTTCTCCAGGGGGTTGACACTTACATAACTCTTAGTAAGTTAAGGTACTTTCACTTGTGCATTCATATTCCTCTTAGCCCTTTCCTAAAATGTATGTTGATTTTCAGTTCTCCTGTCTGAGAGTGTAACTAAGAAGCTGTTTCTGCCTTTGGCTTCAGTATCACTTTTTCCAGATTCTCTTTCAATTTCAGCCTTTCTTGGATGCCTCTGCTGTAGGCTTGTCTTGTTCCCATCCCTCCCCTCTATTCTGAAGCATTATGCCATGTAAATATCCCTTAAATCTGTTTTCTTACTCCTACTGCTATTGCCTTAATTCGGGTCCTATCTGTTTGTTGGACAGCCTCCTAACCAGCCTTCATGGCCCCCATCAAAACAGTTTTCTATGTAGCCTTTTATTTGGATGGATGGAAGGAGGGCTTGCTAGGTTCTCTTTTGCTTGAAGTAGAGACACTGCTTCAACTTCACAATAGATTGTTTAGGAAAAGCACAGTAATTACCCTTTAGATACATAGGTAAATATCCATTCATTTTTCTTGAGGGAACCTGTAAAGTTACCATAATTCTAAGAAATTCTGCAGACTGAGATATTAAGTGTTCTGTTTAGAAGTGTAAACTGGGTTATTGGGTTACCTTAACAGAATCATGGCCTTGAAAAATCAGAGAAATTCTAATCCAGATTAGATTCTAGACCCTGGAGAAATTCTTTCTTCTAATATGGATTTAAGCTAAACTGCTGATACCCTGCATATGGTATTAATTGAGATTTAACTCCAAGTTTACTAAATATACTATTATGCTTGCCTTTTCTGGCTTATAAAGCTCAAACTTGCTTTCCATGTAGCATTTCCCTTGAAGGAAATAGATGTTCCTACATATTTATTCTGGGCCTGAAAATAAAAAGGCTTAGGGGAAAGGAGCAACCTTTCCCCCTCTCGTGGGTGAAAGGTATTGGGAGCCTAAGCAGAGATGGTGCATGTAAACCAAGAGACTCCCAAGAATGGATAATACGCTGGGGCCTGCTGGTAAGTGTGAAGGAACATGGAGGATGGAGGGGAGGGTTGAGGCTGAGCCTAAGAGTGGCCCTTTTTATTTATTTATTTCAAAACATTTATTTGTTTGGCTGCACTGGGTCTTAGTTGCAGCATGTGGGATCTAGTTCCCTGACCTGGGATTGAACCCGAGCCCTCTGCATTGGGAGTGTGAAATCTTAGCCACTGGACCACCAGGGAAGTCCCAGAGTGGCCCCTTTTCAAACAAGATAAGTGACTGTCTGCCATCCCTGAACTTTTGTCCACATCTGTGAAGTGTTTGGGGTTTTAGTTTTGTTTGTTTGTTCTGTTTTGGCTGTTTACTGCAGCGTGTGGGATCTAGTTCCCTGACCAGGGATCAAACCCACACCCCCTGCATTGGAAGTGCAGAGTCTTAACCACTGGACTGCCAGAGAAGTCTCTATGAAGTGTTATTTAATGCCACAGTTTGGGTTTAGCTGCATATGGGGAGTTAAGAAGGTGCTTCCCTGATGGCTTAAGTGGTAAAGAATCCGCCTGCAATGCAGGAGATGTGAGAGACATGGGTTCAATCCTAGAGTCAGGAAGATCCCCTGGAGAAGGAAATAGTAACCCACTCCAGTACTCTGGCCTGGAAAATCCTATGGACAGAGGAGCCTGATGGGCTACATTCCATAGGGTCGCAAAGAGTCAGATACAATTGAACACTCAAGCACAGGGAGTTAAGAGAGGCAGTAGGTGGATCTTGGGTGAGGTGGCACCTAGGTCCAGGAGGAGCAGAGATGCTTGAAGAAGCCAGGTAAGGGATGGTAAAATATGCCCTCATGCCTCTGGAGCTGTGACTGTTGGAACTGAGGATGGTTGGCTATCACTAGAATGGCCTTGGAGAACAGAGAAGCACACCTTTGGGAGTTTCAGAAATTGCTCAAGGAGGGAAACCTCATAGAAGAAATGAACCTTATCTTGGAGCCACAGGCTAGGGAAGTCTGGGCACTCACCGATTAAACTTCTAATACATAAATGTGAATTCAGTGCTCTGAAATTCTTCAGTGGGCCATAAACACTTGCTGGATAAAACCTAAGCCTTTATTTATACTAATAGACAAAGCCCTTAGTGACCTAGCCATCCATCTATCCTATGTACTGAAAATGCTATTACTGGTGCTTGATAAATATCCAACACTTAGTAAGTGCCCAATAAATGTTGCTAAATGAATGATAGTTTGTGAGGAGAATTCTTACTGCACCCCTACCTTATCCGAAACCTATTCCACACTATGTCCTGCCTCAGCCCCAAGGAGACTCATGGACCTCTGAGACTCACAGCTTATCCTTTGGCCCTTTCAGAACAGTTTTCCTCAAAGTGTGATATGCACACCACTGGGTAGTTTGGGGAGATACATAAACATTTTAAATTTTAATTATTATGAATTTGATTGAATATATGCTGTGCTTTGTCCTTCAGTCATTTCCAACTGCAACCCTATGAACTGTAGCCCACCTACAGGCTCCTCTGTCCATGGTGGCAAGAATACTGGAGTGGTTTGCCATGCCCTCCTCCAGGGAATCTTCCCAACCCAGGTCTCCTGTGTTGCAGGCGGATTCTTTACTGTCTGAGCCACCAGGGAAGCCTCACTTAAACATATAAGAGGAGGAAAAAACCCATGTGTTAGTATATCAAACCCATAATGTCAATAACATAGGACATTAGGACATAGGACAATAATTAGGATGAAACCAAAAAATAATAATTTTAAAGAAAAACATTAAGTAAATTATAGGGCAAATAACACATTGACCAAAACTAGTAACGTGTAAGTTAAGTAGTTTGGGAAACACTATGCTGGAACTTTCTTGAAATTTGAGGATTTAAACAAGGTCAAAAGCCTAGAACCACTCAGGCCTCTATCTGTTCTTGGCTTCCATGCTACACAGATAAACAGTCTCTGGAACCTCCAAGAGAGATGTTGATTTGCCCTCATCACTCATCCCCATAGGTTGTCCCTTCTGCCCACATCGCTGTCTTGTAAAGCATTGCTTTGAAAGAGAGGACCTTACCGTCATTCTTCATATCTTTTTTACAGACTGAAGCAAAGCTGAGCTGAGGGTACATTTTCTTCTGTTGCCTCAAAGTGTAGACCTTTGAATACTTCCCTTCACTCTTGAAATCCTTGTCGGTGGAAAACCTTAACAAAGAAAGTTGACTTAGTAGGTCCTAGTGTGGGGGTGGGGTAAGGGTAGGGGGTTATTGAAACCAGGCACTGAATCCACAGATTCTAGGGAAGAAGAAAGGACAGCACAATTGGAGGGTGTTCATTGGTACAGAGTGGCAGTATTGTTCAGGGGAAGGGATACTTCTAGAACCTAGCGTTGCAAGCCTATGAAGGAATTCCAGAATCTCCTCTCTCCTCTCCAAACTAGATAGAGGCTGTGCCTATAACCAGTTTCAAATCAGATTGTTCCTATATCACAATCCTTCTGTGCACTGAAGGAGATTTTTTGTTGTTGTTTCCTCAAATCATAGACCTTTGACTACATTATAGGAAAACTGTCTTATTGTCATACAATTTTCCACATTCCCTATAAACAACACGTATTTGTTAAATCGTATTGAAGAGAGATAGTGACATGAATAAGGACGAGGGAAGAAAGAGCCAGGACTTCACCTAAACCATTGTTCTCGCTTGGATTTGGTGTCCTCCAACAGCATCAAAGGAAATACTGGTTTCAGTTCAGATCTTAACTTTTTTTTCTGAGGCACCAAGGGTAGGAAGAAGTTCTCGGTGGGCTTGTGCTGATGACTTTCCTGCAGCAACGGGAAGAAGAGTAAGTGAGGGAGTAAGCCAAGTCCCCTTGGATTAAAGGCAAAGCTAGGTTCCTGGACTAAGCTCCAGTTCCCTAAACTCATGCAACAAAACCTGCCAAAGAGGGAAGTAGGGCTACAGAAACCCAAAGAAGAGAAAGCAATTCCCTCAGTGGGCTAACACATATTCATTTCACAGCCAGATGATTTGTCCAAATTTTGGTCAGATTCCAAAGTCATTGATTAAGCTTGCACACTAGCCCTTGGTGTAAATGGAAGAATTTCGTGGGTTCTGAGGATTCACTCTTAGTGAATTGCTTAGGAAACCAAACATTTGGTAATAAATTGGGAAATATTGTTGATCCATGGGATGCTACCCACCTTTCTTAGAGATGGCTGTCTCATTCACATCCCATTCTTTGCAGTGAAAAGGCCACAGAATGGGATGATTTGTGAGGTAATAATTTTGTCATTATTAAAGTCATAGAATCAAAGACTTTCAAAGGATCTTAAGGGCCATCAAGTCTAACCGTTCATCTTATCCCCTCCATATCATTATCAAGTGGTCAATCTTCCTATCTCTAAAAACCTAACCTACTTAATTAATAGCTGATTGCTAATACCCTGTACCAGACCACCTGACCTGCCTCTTGAGAAACCTGTATGCAGGTCAGGAAGCAACAGTTAGAACTGGACATGGAACAACAGACTGGTTCCAAATAGGAAAAGGAGTACGTAAAGGCTGTATATTGTCACCCTGCTTATTTAACTTATATGCAGAGTACATCATGAGAAACGCTGGGCTGGAAGAAGCACAAGCTGGAATCAAGATTGCCGGCAGAAATATCAATAACCTCAGATATGCAGATGACACCACCCTTATGGCAGAGAGTGAAGAGGAATTAAAAAGCCTCTTGATGAAAGTGAAAGAGGAAAGTGAAAAAGTTGGCTTAAAGCTTAACATTCAGAAAACTAAGATCATGGCATCTGGTCCCATCACCTCATGGGAAGTAGATGGGGAGACAGTGGAAACAGTGTCAGACTTTATTTTTTGGGCTCCAAAATCACTGCAGATGGTGACTGCAGCCATGAAATTAAAAGATGCTTACTCCTTGGAAGGAAAGTTATGACCAACCTAGATAGCATATTAAAAAGCAGAGACATTACTTTGCCAACAAAGGTCTGTCTGGTCAAGGCTATGGTTTTTCCAGTGGTCATGTATGGATGTGAGAGTTTGACTGTGAAGAAAGCTGAGCACCGAAAAATTGATGCTTTTGAACTGTGGTGTTGGAGAAGACTCTTGAGAGTCCCTTGGACTGCCAGGAGATCCAACCAGTCCATCCTGAAGGAAATAAGTCCTGGGTGTTCATTGGGAGGACTGATGCTGAAGCTGAAACTCCAATACTTTGGCCACCTCATGCAAAGAGTTGACTCGTTGGAAAAGACCCTGATGCTGGGAGGGATTGGGGGCAGGAGGAGAAGGGGATGACAGAGGATGAGATGGCTGGATGGCATCACCGACTCGATGGGCATGAGTTTGAATAAACTCCGGGAGTTTGTGATGGACAGGGAGGCCTGGCGTGCTGCGATTCATGGGGTCGCAAAGAGTCGGACACGACTGAGCGACTGAACTGAACTGAACACCCTGTAACTTCTACCCTACAGTCCAAATTTCAGCCATGAAATAGAAAGACACTTGCTAATTGGAAGAGAAGCTACGGCAAACCTAGACAGTACTAAAAAGCAGAGACAACACTTTGCTGACAAAGATCCGTATAGTCAAAACTATGGTTTTTCCAATAGTCATGTACAAGTGTGAGAGTTGGACCATAAAGAAGGCTGAGCACCAAAGAATTGATCTTTGGAACTGTGGTGCTGGAGAAGACTCTTGAAAGTCTTCCCAAGAGGACAGCAAGGAGATCAAACCAGTCAGTCCTAAAGGAAATCAACCTTGAATATTCATTGGAAGGACTGATGCTGAAACTGAAACTCCAATACTTTGGCCACCTGATGCGACGAGCTGACTCATTGGAAAAGACCCTGATGCTGGAAAAGTTGAAGGGCAGGAAGGGAAGCGGGTGACAGAGGATGAGATGGTTGGATGGTATCATTAACTCAATGGACATGAGTTTGAGCAAACTCCAGGAGATAGTGAAGGATGGGGACACCTGGCATGCTGCAGTCCATGGGTCACAAAGAGTCAGACATGACTGAGTGACTGAACAACAGCAACAACTCCAAACAGAACAAATCTAGTGTCTCTTTCATTGAGCCCTTAAATAATTTAAAGAAATCCATCACATTTCCCGAGTTCCCCCTCTCTTCCAGACTCAACATTGCCAGCACTGTGAACTTTTTTCATATGACATGGCTTTGGATTGTTCCCCATTCTCCTGATTTCTCTCATTTTAACTCATTTGAGAAAGTTACAAATTAGATTCTTCCTAATGTGTGGCAATCTGAAATGGGAACAATATTCTAGGTGTAGCAGCTGCAGGACATATCTCATTAAAGTCCCTATTCAAATGTCATCACTGCTTCTGAGAACCTTCTCTAGCTACACCGTCTAAAATCACACCCATCACTCTCCATTCCTTTATCCTACTTTTGGGGGCACTTATTACATTAGACATTTTCTGTGCAATCATTGACTTGCTTATGGTCTGTCTACTCCACTGGAATTAAACTTTGACTTAGTCACTGACCAATCCCTACCACATAACATTGCCTGGCAAATAGTAAGTGCTCAATAAATGTTGTTGAATGACTAAAAGAATGACAGAGTAAGTGAATAACCAAACTAATTAGTTGACCTGTACTGAACCTTTTTGCTCAGAATTTTCAAACCTCTTTTTTAAAATGCTTGCTGCTGAATTAACCATGTCTTTTTTTATATGTGTTATTACATTTATTGGTTATTTTGTTGTATTTATTTGCTATATCAATTACATTTATTGCTTAATTCTCATAAAAATCTCATAAATTTATAAAAATCCTGTGGTTGAACCATGTCCTTTTGATTCTCATGCTCTTGAAACTATTTAATTTTGAGGAACAGGATTCATTGACATTACCTCCATTAATAGGGGTATTCATTGAAGTTACCTCCATGTATGCCTAGGACCTGTCATAGCCAATAATCTGACCACGAAAGAGCAGAAACCTTAGCAGGGCTAGATTTTAGAGCAGAAAAACAAGAATAAAACCATTATTTGGAATCCAAAGCAGCACGAGGTAAGGACACCAACTGCATGAGCTTGTCTGTCTTATCTCATATCATTTAGCATCATGCCATTAACATGTTTGCTACTTTCTTCCTGTCTCCTTCTCGCTCTAGCATTCATTCCTTACTTTTGCCCTGAATGTATATATATATTTTTTAACCTACAACTTTTGCTTCAATCTGCCCCTACCTACCTGCCACCTTCTTACTCATGGTTTGACTTTTTTCTATCCTTCCTCTCCATGCCCTTTCAGTTTTTATTACCATGTGCACATGTGTGCTAAGTCACTTCAGTCGTATCTGACTCTGTGACCTTATGGACTGTAGCCCACCAGGCTCTTCTATACATGGGATTCTCCAGACAAGAATACTGGAGTGGGTTACCATGCCCTCCTCCAATCTCAATGCTCTCCCCCTCCTCACACACTCTCAATCTTTTCCTTTCCCAATTCAGATGCCTGGAAGCAAGAATCTGATTAGCTCAAGGATTTTGGTTGTTTGTAGGTTACGAAACTAAGCAGGACCCTGTGGGGCTCCTGGGCACAGATCTTTCTGTCGCCTATTTCTCATTTGTAGGACTGCAGCCTCCATGACCTTCCCTGATTAGCAAACAGTTGCTATTCAAGGGAAGAGTAGTCAAGAAACCACCTGAAGCAAGATTAAAGGAACCAGAGAAGTTCATCAAGACCACCTGAGACAAGATTAAAAGCATTCAGGACCTGCATACAGCCTAATTTTATCAGCAACACCACTCATGAACTATTACTATAAAACTCATCAAATCCTCCTAGGTTGGGACACACAGTTTCTCAGTGTAGGAGCCCACTGTGTCCCCCTTTGCCAGGCAAGGCAAAGTCAATCATTAATTGTCACTTACCAATTGCATTGCCAATGACTGAACAACAGGGCATTTGCCATCTCCCTCTGCAGAGACTGAACACTGTGCCACAGCAGCTGTTGACTTTCAACACCCCCCGAGGGAATTCAGTTTGGAGTGAGTCACTCTGTGCTCCAGGGAATCTGGTGGAACAGGTCTTTAGATAGTTGGGTGTTTTTCAGTCAGTTTAGTCACTCAATTGTGTCTGACTCTGTGTGACCCGATACACTGCAGCATGCCAGGATTCCCTGTCCATCGCAAACTCCCAGAGCTTGCTCAAATTCATGTCCATCGAGTCAGTGATGCCATCTAACCATCTCATCCTCTGTCCTCCCCTTCCCCTCCTGCCTTCAATCTTTCCCAGCATCAGGGCCTTTTCTAATGAGTCAGTTCTTTGCGTCAGGTGGCCAAAGTATTGGAGTTTCAGCTTCAGCATCAGTCCAGCCAATCAATATTCAGGACTGATCTCCTTTAGGATGGACTGGTTGGATCTCCTTGCAGTCCAAGGGACTCTCAAGAGACTTCTCTAACACCACAGTTCAAAAGCACCAATTGTTTGGCGCTCAGCTTTCATTATAGTCCAACTCTCACATCCATACATGACTACTGGAAAAATCATAGCCTTGACTAGACGGACCTTTGTTGGCGAAGTAATGTCTCTGTTTTTTTAATATGGTGTCTAGGTTGGTCATAACTTTTCTTCCAAGTAGGAAGCATCTTTTAATTTCATGGCTGCAGTCACCATCTGCAGTGATTTTGGAGCCCCAAAAAGTAAAGTCTGTCACTCTTTCCACTGTTTTCCCATCTATTTCCCATGAAGTGATGGGACCAGATGCCATGATCGTACTTTTTTGAATATTGAGTGTTAGCCAGCTTTTCACTCTCTCTTTCATTTTAACCAAGAGTATCTTTAGAACCTCTTCACTTTCTACCATAAGGGTGGTGTTATCTGCATATCTGAGGTTATTGGTATTTCTCCTGGCACTCTTGATTACAGCTTGTGATTCATCCAGCCCAGTATTTTGCATGACGTATTCTGCATGTAAGTTAAATAAGCAGGATGACAATATACAGCCTTGATGTATTTCTTTCCCAATTTGGAACCAGTCCATTGTTCCATGTCTAGTTCTAACTGTTGCTTCTTAACCTGCATACAGATTTCTCAGGAGGAAGGTAAGGTGGTCTGGTATTCCCATCACTTAAAGAATTTCCCACAGTTTGTTGTGATCCACACAGTCAAAGGCTTTGGCATGGTCAATATAGCAAAAGTAGTTGTTTTTCTGGAATTCTCTTGCTTTCTCTATGATCCAACAGATGTTGGCAATTTGATCTCTGATTCCTCTGCCTTTACTAAATCCAGCCTGAACATCTGCAAGTTCACAGTTCACATACTGGCGAAGCCTAGTTTGGAGAATTTTGAGCATTACTTTGCTAGGGTGTGAGATGAGTGCAATTGTACGGTAGTTTAAACATTCTTTGACATTGTCTTTCTTGGACTGGAATTGAAACTGACCTTTTTTCCAGTCCTGTGCCACTGCTGAGGTTTCCAAATTTGCTGACATATTGAGTGCAGCACTTTCACAGCATCATCTTTTAGGATTTGAAATAGCTCAACTGGAATTCCATCACTTCTGCTAGCTTTGTTCATAGTCATGCTTTCTAGGGCCCACTTGACTTCACATTCCAGAATGTCTGACTCTAGGTGAGTGATCACACCATCATGATTATCTGGGTCGTGAAGATCCTTTTTGTATAGTTCTTCTGTGTATTCTTGCCACCTCTTGTTAATATCTTCTGTTTCTGTTAGGTCCATACCATTTCTGTCCTTTATTGTTCCCATCTTTGCATGAAATGTTCCCTTGGTATCTCTAATTTTCTTGAAGAGATCTCTAGTCTTTCCCATTCTATTGTTTTCCCTTATTTCTTTGCACTGATCACTGAGGAAGGCTTTCTTATCTCTCCTTGCTATTCTTTGGAACTCTGCATTCAAATGGGTATATCTTTCCTTTTCTCCTTTGCCTTTCACTTCTCTTCTTTTCTCAGTTATTTGTAAGGCCTCCTCAGACAACCATTTTGCCTTTTTGCATTTCTTTTTTTGGGGGATGGTTTTGATCACCACCCCCTCTACAATGTCACAGACCTCCATCCATAGTTCTTCACGCACTCTATCAGATCTAATAATCCCTTGAATCTATTTGTCACTTCCACTGTATAATCCTAATGGATGTGATTTAGATCGTACCTCAAGGGTCTAGTGGTTTTCCTTACTTTCTTCAATTTAGTCTGAATTTGGCAATAATGATTTCATGATGTGAGCCACAGTCAGCTCCTGGTCTTGTTTTTGCTGACGGTATAAAGCTTCTCCATCTTTGGCTGCAAAGAATGTAATCAACGTGATTTCATTATTGACCATCTGGTTATGTCCATGTGTAGAGTCTTCTCTTGTGTTGTTGGAAGAGGGTGTTGCTATGACCAGTGTATTCTCTTGGCAAAACTCTGTTAGCCTTTGCCCTGCTTCATTTTATACTCCAAGGTCAAACTTGCCTGTTACTCCAGGTATCTGTTTACTTCCTACTTTTGCATTCCAGTCCCCTATGATGAAAAGGACATCTTTTTTTGGTGTTAGTTCTAGAAGGCCTGGTAGGTCATCATAGAACTGTTCAACTTCAGCTTCTTTGGCACTAGTAGTGGGGGCACAGACTTGGATTACTGTAATATTGAATGGTTTGCCTTGGAAATGAACAGAAATCATTCTTTTGTTTGTGAGATTGCATCCAAGTACTGCATTTAGGACCTTTTTGTTGACTATGAAGGTTACTTCATTTCTTCTACCTACAGTAGTAGATATAATGGTCATCTGAATTAAATTCACCCATTCCAGTCCATTTTAGTTCACTGATTCCTAGAATGTTCACTCTTGCCATCTCCTGTTTGACCACTTCCAATTTACCTTGATTCATGGACCTGACATTCCAGGTTCCTATGCAATGTTGTTCTTTATACATCGGACTTTACTTCCTTCACCAGTCACATCCACAGCTGGGCATTGTTTTCGCTTTGCCTTCGTCTCTTTCTTCTTTCTGGAGTTATTCTTCCACTCTTCTCCAGTAGCATATTGGGCACCTACAGACCTGGGGAGTTCATCTTTCAGTGTCATTTCTTTTTTGCCTTTTCATATTGTTCACGAGGTTTTCAAGGTAAGAATACTGAAGTGGCTTGCCATTACCTTCTCCAGTGGACCACATTTTGTCAGAACTCTCCACCATGACCTGTCCATCTTGGGTTGTCCTACATGGCATGGCTCATATTTGCATTGAGTTAGACAAGGCTGTGGGTGTTTTTAGGAACAGAATTTATGATCTCAATCCTTGTATCTCCTCATATCTAGAAAAGTACTAAATCCCTTCATGGTGACATCAACTCTTCATAACTAGCAGAAAACCTTTTGTAAAGTGAGTGCCTGACTGCACTGAACTCCCTCTTCACCAAAATTTTATATATATTGACCTTGCCCCGCTCCCTCTTTGGAGCAGTCTCTCAGAGCTATCTGAGATGCTGCCTCCCAGGCTGCAGTCCTCATTTTGCCCCAAATAAACCTTAACTCACAACTCTTAAGTTGTACATCTTATTTAGTCAAGAGCAATAAGTCTATTCTTTTCTATTTCACCCAAAATTCTGTCTCTGAGATTTGCTTCGGTACCAGTGTACTAATGCCAAGCTTTTGGCCTCAGTTGGTTTTGGTTTGGTTTCAGTTTTTGTTTGGTGGTTTGGTTTAACAGCACCAATCTATAGCACAGGTCACTAAGCAGCCTATGAGATTGACTTCCCTGGGTCTAGTGTCCTCCTCTGGCTCTAGGTAGGCATAGAAAACTGAGTCTAGTTACTCAGAATATGGCCTTTCTTCACAAACTGTGGTAGGGCCATGTTACTTAGAAAGGGCTGAGAGTATAACAACCACTGTGATAGACATGTCTGGTCCATTCTTCAACTTGATTGCTAATACCCACACTCTTCTTATACACATGTCTGGATGTAGCAAAAGAATGCTTCCTTTGTGTATAGTCTTAGGCTCACAAAAGGTTGCCACATTTGTCTAGTAAGACAAGGAGGGATGCAGCATGAATATTCAAGAGGCATTCTAGATATTGGGCATTTTCATCTTCTTGGACTTGTTCCAAATCACCCCATAAAATTACCATGCTGCCAGTCTTCGACAATCAAAGCCTTACTACTGTCTATTAATACAATTTGGCTGGTACTGCAATTTGCTCATGAATAGGATCAGGTCCCGCATGTGACCTGCAAGGCTCACAAAGTGGCAGCTGTTGGAAGGAAGCTCTTCTTGCACCAAGGTTACATGATAGTCTTGTATTTCCTTCTCTACCTTGAGCAAGGCAACCCTGGCCTGGCATTTGTTCCTCTCAGTGTATATTACCCACTACCAGGAGAACAATCACTGAGCTTATGCTCAAATGGCACAAATTCTGAGACCCAAGAAATCATAGGCAATGAATCAATTAACTCCTCTGTCAGCATATACTGTTGGATGTTAGCATTTTATCCTCCATTTGGAAAGGAATCTTTCACTGCCATCCATCTAGCAATGGAGGAAATACTAACTCTAAATTAACCACATGTTATTATAATGGTCTATCTTGGGTAATTCCACTCCCAGCATCATATTTATGTTATAATTAGATTTTTTTGTTAACACTTTCACTTATTTAATTTCTTCTAGTTATATTAGCAGAGAAGGCAATGGCACCCCACTCCAGTACTCTTGCCTGGAAAATCCCATGGATGGAGGAGCCTGGTAGGCTGAAGTCCATGGGGTCGCTAATAGTCGGACACGACTGAGCGACTTCACTTTCACTTTTCACCTTCATGCATTGGAGAAGGAAATGGCAACCCACTCCAGTGTTCTTGCCTGGAGAATCCCAGAGACAGGGGAGCCTGGTGGGCTGCCGTCTATGGGGCTGCACAGAGTCAGACATGACTGAAGTGACTTAGCAGCAGCAGCAGCAGTTATATTAGGTCCACTCTTATGGCTGTCAAGATCTTTTTTTTACAAGAAAGACACACACACACACACACACACACACATATTTGTGGCCACACCACAAGGCTTATGGGATCTTGGCTGTCTGACTAGAGACTGAACTAGGGCCCCTAGCAATGAAACCCCAGAGTCTTAACTACTGGATTGCCAGGGAGTTAAAGATCTTTTTTAGATCATGATTCCTAAATATATCTTGAATTGGTTTTCTTCATTTTCTCTGTTATTGATTTAGTTCTGTCAACTACAAATTGGCACTGGCCTGTCAAGTGCAAATTGGCGCTTGCCAAGAGCATGTGCCAGTGACTGAACAACAACAGGGGCATTTACACCTGCCTCTGCAGAGACTGAATCCTGTGCTACTGCAGCTTTCGATTTTCAACACTCTGAAGAGAAATCAGAGTGGAGAGCCACTGTGTGCTCCAGGGAAACTGGTGGAACAGGTCTTTAGATAGATATTTTCAGGAACCGATTTAATGATTCCAGTCCTTCAGTTCAGTTCACTTCAGTCTATCAATCGTGTCCCTGACTCTTTGCAACCCCATGGACTGCAGCATGCCAGGCTTCCCTGTCCATCACCAACTCCTGGAGCTTGTTCAAGCTCATGTTCATTGAGTTGGTGATGCCATCCAACCATCTCATCCTCTGTCGTCCCCTTCTCCTCCCTTCAATCTTCCCCGGCATCAGGGTCTTTTCTAATGAATCAGTTCTTCAATCCATACATGAGTACTGGAAAAACCAAAGCTTTGACTATACATCCCAATCCTTGCCTCTCCTCATATCTAGAAAAGAACTAAATCCCTTCATGATGACATTAGCCCCTCATGACTAGCAGAAAACCTTTTGTAAAATAAGTGTTTGATTGCACTGAACTCCCCTTTCACCAAAATCTTATATATTGACCTTCCTCCACAACCTCTTTGGAGCAGTCTCTCAGAGCTATCTGAGGTGCTGTCTCCTGGGCTGCAGTCCTGATTTTGTCCCAAATAAAACTTAACTCACAACTCTCATGCTGTTTACCTTTTTTAGCTGACAATTAAATTCTTCAGCATGTCTCACCTTGACAATTGTAGCAACAAAATAGTTGTTGTTCAGTCATGTCTGACTCTGCAGTCCCATGGACTGCAGCCCACCAGGCTTCCTTGTCCTTCACCATCTCCTGGAGCTTGCTCAAACTCATGTCTATCGAGTAGTGATGTCATCCAACATCTTGTTCTCTGTCCTCCCCTTCTTCTCCTGCCTTCAATCTTTCCCAGCATCAGGGTATTTTCTAATGAATTGGCTCTTCGATCAGGTGGCCAAATATTGGAGCTTCAGCTTCAGCATCAGTCCTTCCAATGAATATTCAGAGTTGATTTCCTTTAGGATTGACTGGTTTGATCTCCATGCAGTCCGATGGACTCTCAAGAGTCTTCTCCAGAACCACAGTTCAAAAGCTTCAATTATTTGGTTCTCAGCCTTTTTTATGGTCCATCTCTCACATCTGTACATGACTACTGGAAAGATCATAGCTTTGACTAGACGGATCTTTGTTGGCAAAGTAATGTCTCTGCTTTTTAATATACTGTCTAGGTTTGTCATAGCTTTTCTTCCAAGGAGCAAGTGTCTTTTAATTTCATGGCTGCAGTCACCATCTGCAGTGATTTTGGAGCCCAAGAAAGTAAAGTCTGTCACTGTTTCCATTGTTTCCCCATCTACTTGCCATGAAATGATGAGACCAGATGCCATGATCTTAGTTTTTGAATGTTGAGTGATAGTTAATCTTTGTGATTTTTATCTCCTCTGCAACTATTATACTTTTCTCTCAACTTCCATAAAAGATCTTTCTAAACTGCAGATTTGGTTATACTTTTTAACTCCTGCCATTTACTCTCTTATTGTTGCTCTTCAGTTGATAAGTCATGTCTGACTTTTTGTGATCCCATGGACTGCAGCATGCCAGGCTTCTCTGTCCTCCACCATCTCCTGGAGTTTGCTCAGAGTCATGTCTGTTGAGTCCATCATGCTATCTAACCACCTCATCCTCTGCCGCCGTCTTCCCCTTTGCCTTCAATCTTTCCCAGCATCCAGGTATTTTCCAATGAGTCGGCTCTTTGGCTGTTCACATCAGGTGGCCAAAGCATTGGAGCTTCAGCCTTAGCATCATTGGTCCTTCCAGTAAATATTCAGGGTTGATTTCCTTTAGGATTGACTGGTTTGATCTCCTTGCAGTCCAAGGAACTCTCAAGAGTCTTCTCCAGTACCACCATTTACTCTGTTACATTCCCCTAAATGCACCTCACTTTCTCATGAATCTATGCCTCTGCTTTTCCCATTGATTAGAATATATTCTTTTATTTTTGGTTAGGGTTCACCTCCTTTGCCAAACCTCCCTGATTATTTCCTTTCCTCCAACAAAGATACTGTTCTCTACTGTATATTAGTATATCTTGTATATTCTTTTATTACTCACATATTCTAGTATATTATATTAATAATCACTTTGTATATCTCATTTATTGATCTGTCTCTCCTGTTAGACTCCAAATTCCTTTAAGATAGAAACTGTCCTGTAATCACCTTTATATTTTAGTTCTTAGCTTAGCATGTATCTAGCATTTGTCCTGGGCTTGCTTGGTGGCTCAGTGGTAAAGAATCCACCTGCCAATGCAGGAGATGTGGGTTCAATACCTGGGTCAGGAAGATTCCCTGAAGAAGAAAATGGCAACCCATTCCAGTGTTCTTGCCTGGGAAATCCCATGGACAGAGGCACCTGGCGGGCTACAGTCCTTGTGGTCGCAAAAGAGTCAGACACAACTAAACAACAACCACAGTTTATAACAGAGCCCCAAATATCTGGCTGCTGGGATAGTAAATTTTCTGTTCCTCTTCCCTCTTGATACCCAAGAGCTATGGGTGGAGAGCATAATTCTTCCCGTTTAGATATTCATTTCTGTTCCTTACTTGTCATTTCCAGATTTATCTGTTGCTACTTTATACTCAAAGAATCCGCCTGCAATGTGGGAGACCTGGATTCAGTCCCTGGGTTGGGAAAATTCCCTGGAGGAGGGCATGGCAACCCACTCCAGTATTCTTGCCTGGAGAATCCCATGGATAGAGGAGCCTGGTGAGCTACAGTCCATGGGTCACAAAGAGTCAGACACAATTGAGCAACTAACCACAGCACTTTATACTCAATTAGAAAGCCAGTGGCTAGTTTACCCTTTGTTAATTACAAATATCTTTGATCAAGGAAGAACAATTTTTTTACTAAGACCTTCTTTTCTCTGTGCAATGAATGAAGTTTCATGACCCAAGTTTGTACAGCTCTGATTCAGAGTATTTCCCAGGCCCTCAGATTCTGTTTGGTGAAGCATGTGGCAAAGAATAAGAAGAAAGTAGTTGGTCCTGAGTACCATCTTCCATGTTAAGTTAGCTCCCTTCTTCAAGCTAACTGCTAGTTCCTCAGGATCCTTACTCATGATGCCAGGAAACTTCCCCAGGTGTTCTTACCTTGAGCAGTAACTCATTGGAAAAGTATTTTGGTGTGATGTCCTTTCCTTGATGATCTATCGGGCAGGGAAGTGGGTTGTTGGTCAGAATCAGTAAGGTCTTATCCTGATCATACTCTATTACTTTTAACATGAAGCTTCGAATTTTCCTGTTTCGAGCCAGGAATTTCTGCAGTGCAGTGGGCTTCAAAGGCTCATAGTACTGGGCCTGAGCAGACAGAAAATTTTCCAGAGAGACAAAGGGATTAGATCAAGGGCAGATTAACTGATTGGTTAGCTAATCTTTTGCCTCTAAGGGGTAGGGACAGAGAAGCTGGACAGGGCCTGACTAAATCTGCTCAAAAACTTGTTTTACAGAAAATGTCTGAAGCTTTCAGTCCCTTTCTCCTCTCAGAACATTTCCCTGCAAATCCACCAAGGGGCTGGGGAAATGAGATGGGAAAGTTTCCACATAAAAAGGAACAGAGAGGACTTAACGCTTGTGAAAAAGTGTAACATTGTGTCCAACAACAATAGGGCCAACAGAAGTTTCTGTGTTAAACCTAAATGGCCTTCTCTACAAGGCTGTGGCAGAGTGGACCATGAGGTACCAAATCTCTGATCCCAGGGAGCCCTGAGGAGGCCAACACAGCTCTCATCTACCTCTTCCCACCCACCAACGTTTCTCCAGGCACAACCACATTAAAAGGCAGAATAAGCACAATGTCAAAAAGGAAAAACAGTCACAAAAAGAGCCGGTCACTTTAGATGTGGTGGGGGAAGGGGGAGGCCCACTAAATTTGCTTTTCCATCAGTAGGGGGATGGCAGGGGACTAGGGAGGGAGGAAGGGAGAGGGAGAAAACAGAATACTTCCTAATGAGACACATGTTTTCTCAACATAAGAAAAAAAAAAGTCAGCTGCAGGGCCCACTTTCTTCACAGCCCCACCCTCCTCCCTCGCCACCGTTCCCATCAGCGCCCTGAGACAGCTCTGCTTCCCGGTCCCAGGAGGATGCACAGGCACAGTAGCTGGTGGCACTTGGGGGCACTTGGGTTATTCTCTGCACTGGGCCTCGGCACCGCAGCTGAAACTTGCTCTTGGAGACTGTGGGGGAATGCTTTTTATCACCTACCAAATTTGGATGGACTGTGTAATGGTGCAGGTTCTTTAGAACAAATTTTGATTGCCCGACTGCATCAATAACCTAGAGAAAATAAACAAAATATTAGTGTTTCAAGTTGCGCCTATCCTAAACAATATTCCATTCCTTACTCCACCTTAGTCCAGCTAAAATCTGGTCTCTAACTCAAATTAAGTGAGAAGAACTTCATGTTCTGCACCCTGGGTTGCTGGAATGAGAGCCATAACCTGCAGAGCTAAGTTCTAAGGCGTCCTGACAGAGCAGCTTGTATATGGAAATGTGGACCAGCTGTGTGAAATGTTAGGGGTCATTAGGAGGTGAAGCGGTGAAATAGACAAGGACGGCATCAAAGTTTAGACAAATCACCCCAAGGGTTTACACCTCTTTCCTCTGCCTTTCCCATTTCTGTAGGAAGGAAAGCAGATAAAAAGAAGCGGAAGTAAAAAAATGAAGGACAATCTTTAAGGAGAAAAGCAAGTTACAGAAGGACAATAACTTAAGGGTTGTGAGTGGAAGAAAGTCCTGGGGATAACTGCTTGCTGGGCTGGGGGGTGGCACACAGGAAGAGAGAAATAGCAGTGCACTCTGCATTTTTTAAAAAATAATTTTGCGATTTATGATTCTTCCAGAAATGTAGTAAAGAGTAATTTAATTTTGGTAACACTTCTGTCTGAGAAGTGTGGAAGTGTTAGTTGTCCAGTTGTGTCTGACTGTTTGCAATCTCATGGACTGCAGCCTGCTAGGCTCCTCTGGCCTTGAAATTCTCCAGGCAAGAATACTGGAGTGGGAAGTCATTCCCTTCTCCAGGGGATCTTCCCGACCCAGGGACCAAACCCAACGTGTACCGCATTGCAGGCAGATTCTTTACCGTCTGAGCCACCAGGGAAGCCCCAGCCCTTCTGCCTGCTGTTTTGCATTTATCTGCCAGTGGTGGTGCTGGTGGATTGTTCGAGTGTCATGCCTGGTGGTAGAGTTGCTGGGCCTGTTCCACCTCCTGCTGACTCCAGAGTTGTTGTCTGGCCCTAGATAATCTAAGAATGAGTCAAAGGCATGAGAACACAAGGAGATAAAAAAAACTCTGAGTTACCTCCTTCGGGCTTGGTCTGATGAGAAATTAGATAAAGAGCACAATCCTGTGTGTGGATCAGCATTTCTAAAGATCTCCTGTTCTCAAGAAGGTGATGGGGTAAGATGAGATTCAGAAGAAAGGGAACTGCACAGGCAAATAGAGTAAGAAGGTGAGTGAAAAAGAGGGAGATGGTAAGGAGCAACAGAACTGTGTGGTGAGGGGAGGTGTTATGCTCCAGGAGGAAAACGCCAGGAGTTGGCAATTTTCAGGGGTTGGAGGAGGACTAGGAGAAGGACTAGCAGAGCCATGCCATGCATTCCTTTAGGGATGGTGGGAAGCAATAGGGGGCAAATCCAAAGATGTACTTATTTAATTTATACTACTTATTGTAAAACTGGAGTCCCTGGGTTCAAAACAAAAATACATTTGAAAATCCTGCTTCACAGATGTGATATATAGTATATAACATTTAGAATCATAAACATCTTGGAAAAATTTTGGGGGGAGAAGATGCAAAGGCTTCTTTTATAGTATATTTAAAAATTAATTTTAGGGGGGAAAGCCTCTGGAAATTTTTCTGAGGTATTACATCTTTTTCCAAATTAGTCTCCAGCAGTTAACTAAGATCCCCTGGAGTAGGAAATGGTACCCCACTCCAGTATTCTTGCCTGGAAAATTCCATGGGCAGAGGAGCCTGGCAGGCTGCAGTCCATGGGACCACAGAGTCCGTCACAACTGAGTGACTAAGTGCACACACACATGTAAAAATGTCGAAATTGAAGTATGTTTTTAGTTTTACGTTGAATTGCACTATCTCTGGCTGATGAAATGAAAGTTGACCCAGAAAATTAGCTTGAATATGATTAGAGTATGTTTTTAGCTTTATGTTGAATTGTACTATCTCTGGCTGATGAAATAAAAGTTGACCCAGAAAATTTACTTGAATATGATAAACCTAGGGAAGTAACCAAGCTACCCAATGGAGTTTTGTTTTAAGAAGTGATCACAATATCTAGTTTAAGTCAGGATTTAATGTTCACTCATGTCCTAAAATAGATTTCTGGTCCCTGGGTTTTGAGCCATGATTCTTTGTTGATATGTCCCTGTCTCTTCCCTTTTCTTTTCCCACTTCCCTGGTGGCTCAGATGGTAAAGCATCTGCCTAAAATGCGGGAGACCCGGTTTGATCCCTGGGTCAGGAAGATCCTCTGGAGAAGGAAATGGCAACCCACTCCAGTATTCTTGCCTGGAAAATCCCATGGACGGGGGAGCCTGGTAGCCTACAGTCCATGGGGTCGCAAAGAGTTGGACACAACTGAGCGACTTCACTTTCTTTCTTCCCTTTTCTATGTCTCTGTTTCTCTTTCATTAAATTAGATAAATTAACCTGCTTTCTATATGAATCTTGACTACTTTTTGCTTTTCAACAGGAAGTTTGTGAGACCCTGCTTATAAAGTACTCTAAGCAACTCCAAAGAAAGATTATAAATGAACATTGCTAATGTTCTTTTTTACCTCATCACTATCAAAAAATATTTCTTTCTCAAATGTAACTGGGCTAGTTCTGGAAGTCCTTGGTTTGCCATGTTGAGACCTAAAAAAGAGGCAGAATACCCAATTATATTTTCTTACTCAAAGGTGTGGTCTTCTACACGTTCTTGACCTCCCTCAATGAAGTTTGGGTATGTGACTTAAAGGAGCCAATTTAGGTGATCATTAATTGCATATGTTTGAATGTGGGAGGAGAAGGGGATGACAGAGGGTGAGATGGTCGGATGGCATCACCGACTCAATGGACATGAGTTTGTGTAATCTCTGGGAGTTGGTGATGGACAGGGAGGCCTGGCGTGCTGCAGTCCATGGGGTCACAAAGAGTCAGACACGACTGAGCAACCAAACTGATCTGAATTGCATATGTATGGGTAGCAAAGAAAAGGATTCATTATTCAGCCTGCATGCTAGGGGAAAACCAAACTTCATTTTGAAGAGTTTAGCAAGCGGGAACTCTTAGAGACAGGATGACAATTGATACGTTGATTACTCCTAAAGTAGCAGTTTTAAGAAATGAAAATTAAAACCACAATAGGCTATCACCTCACATCTGTCAGAATGGTTATAATCAAAAAGAACACAAATAACAATTATTGAAGAGGATGTGGAAAAAAGGAAGCCCTCATATATTGTTTGTGGGGATGTAAATTGGTGCAGCCACTGTGGAAAACAGTATGATGTTTCCTTAAAACAAACAAAAAAAAACAACAACTAAAAATGGAACTACCATGAGACCCAGCCATTCTACTCCTGGGTATATATACATATATTTAAAAGTCTGAAAATGCTAATTCAAAAAAATACATGTACCTCAATATTTATAGCAAATATTTACAATCGCCAAGATATGGAAACAACCTTAAATTGAATAGATAAAGAAGATATGGCATGGCACTTCCCTGGTGGCTCAGTGGTAAAGAATCTGCCTGCCAATGAAGGAGAGACAGGTTTGATCCCTGATCTGAGAAGATCCCACATGCTGCAGAGCAAGAGCAACTAAACCCATGCACCACAACTATTGAGGCTGTGCTCTAGAGCCCGGAATTGCAACTCCTGAGCCCAAGTGCCCTTGAGCCTGAGCTCTGCAAGAGAACCCATTGCAATGAGAAATCCACGCATGGCCCCTAAAGAGTAGCTCCCACTCCTCAACTAGAAAGAAACCTGCAGAGCAACAAAGACCTATCACACCCCAAAAAGTAAATAGGAGATAAAGATTACATAAAAAAAGAAAATGTGGTATGTATATAAAATGGACTACTACTCAGCCATAAAAAGAATGATATTTTGCCATTTTCAACAGCATGAATGGACTGGGAGGGTATTATGCTAAAGTGAAGTAAGTCAGACAGAGAAAGACAAATATTATATGATATCACTTCTATATGGAATCTAAAAAAAAATAAACTCTGACTGTAACAGAAGAGAAGCATACTTACGGATATGGTGAGCAAACTAGTGATCACCAGTGGGGAGTGAGGAGAGGGAGGGGCAAGACAGGAGTGGGAGATTAAGAGGTACAAACTGCTATGTGGAAGACAAATAAGACACAGGGATATATTCTACAACACAGGGAATACAGCCAATATTTTATAATAACTTTAAATGGATTATAACATTTAAAAATTGTGAATTACCATGTTGTACACCTGAAACGTATATGATATTGTACATTAACTATACCTCAATTAAAAAAAAACAGAGATTTTAGATCATTCAAGGAACTGGTCTAGTTGACTATTTAAGCAAATGCTTTTGTGCAACTGGACCATGATAATATTCTTAAATTATAAATACTGTTTTATAGACCTACCTGCCTACTCTTCTCTGCATGGAAACAATTCTGCCTTTGCCAATAATTAGCCAATAATTCCACAAGAAGGGATATAGTTAGTGGAACATCACAACTAAATTTCCAATTCTTAATGACTGCTTGGATTACTGGTTCCCTCAGGTACCTAAGCATAGCTAAGTTTCCCTACCTAGAATTAAGATAATAAAAATAATCATCAGTTACAAATATTCTGGCAATCTATGCTTTCACTTACTTTCCTGTCTCCCCTCCCCCAGATACCAGTTCCCTCTGGGGAAGGGGGGGGCGGTTGGTTGTGCAAAAGTTGCAATATTTAGTAACAAAGTATTTTGATTCCTTGACTAATTCTTAGGAAGCCCATTTACTGTTCAAACATAGTGAAAGATGCACATCAATAAGATTGGGTTAATGATGAAAATAAATAACCTGCTTTCTCTTTGGAGTTTAAACTAGCTTAAATTAAGCTTATGGCTGATTCACACTGTTATACAGCAAAACCAATACAAAGTTGTAAGGCAATTATTCTCCAATTAAAAATAAAGATAGAAAAACAAAAATCCCCACTATATTATCAGCTTTATTGTAGCACTTTTCAAAATGCTTCTTTGGTATCTAAAAGGCAGCAGAGGATCCCAGATGCTCTTGTTCAAGGCCAATTTAAGGCATAGATCAACCTGAAAATGCTCCTTCAACCCAGCAGTGTCCCTCTTTGACAGCCTGGTGCTTTCTTTTTGGTAAAGCTACTCTAGTTGCTGCATGAAACACAGCCCAAGATCTGATTATTGATCCGAGAACTGTCAATTAAAATGTTGTATTTAAAAAAATTTTTTTTTCCTATTTTTTGACCATGCCACGTAGCATGCAGGATCTTAGTTCCCTGATTAGGGATAAAACTCGTGCTCCCTGCAGTGGAAGCACAGAGTTTTAACCACTGGATCACCAAAGAGGTCTCTAAAATGTTGTTAATTGAGCATCTACTCTGTGACTAGTACTATTCAAAGTGATATGGGCTACAAAATAAGTCTGTATTAGAAGGTAGTTATAACTTAGTTGGGCAAACAAGACTACACACTTGATCTGTGTCTTTTGGCCCATTGCTGTTCACTGCTAAGTGGGCCAGCTGAGGCAAGTAGTCACCGAGAGGCCAAACTCCGTGCCTCTAAATCGTCCACGTTCTGCAGGGGTTCAGTTCAATGCAAACATTCTCTTCTTAGCACATTCTATGTGCTCAGCCCCATTCTTGATCCTGGATGGGAAACAAGAGGAGACAGCAGTGCCCTTGTGAGTGCAGAAAATGCATGAGATGTGATGATCCTTGCCCTCAAGAACTTAACTTTAGTTGGTAAATGCAGGGAGGGAAGAGGAAGTGATTGTTACATGTGAAAAAATAATGACAACTACATGCTAACATATTAGGTAAATCAATTTATTTCTTGGGGCCTCAATTTCCTCATCTGTGAAAAATGGAGTTGACAAAATGATTTAAAGGTAACATTCCAACTCCATGATAGTGGTGAAATTTACCTACATAAAGACCTTAAAAAAAATTCCTGTGTCAGTTGTGGGTGAAATTTGGAGGAGTAGCCATTCTGTACTATATACCTCCCCTCTCAATATGATATTTTTCCAGTTATTAGGCCTGACTGGAAGGTTATTTTGGTTTTGTTTTGGTTTTTTTTTTTTTTTTTTTGCTATTATTGTTTGAAGTAACAACATATAAAAGTGGAGAGGTAGAATGAGGTCAAATTAAGGAGACCCAGACAATTAAATTGGAGAAGGAAATGGCAACCCACTCCAGTACTCTTGCCTGGAAAATCCCATGGATGGAGGAGTCTGATGGGCTACTGTCCAAAGGGTCGCAAAGAGTTGGACACGACTGAGTGGCTTCACTTCCTTCTGACAATTAAGTACAGGTTTCAGTTCAGTTCAGTTCAGTCGCTTAGTCGTATCTGACTCTGCAGTAAGGCCTATTAGCCCAAGCGCCAATTAAGCTTATGAGTTTGGAGGAAAGATCATATTAGTAATAATAGTGTCCATAGGTGATTGTTTGCAGTTTGTGTAGACATAAACACTAAATGTACTGTCCAGTGATAACTAAACTGAGCTAAACTCTGCAAATCCCCTTTAAGGGAAACAGACTAGTAAGCTTTTCATCCTTTTCTCATGTCTAATTTTTCTGGAATTGTGGGTCTAGCTCATGTTTAGATTGAAACTAAAATAAATAGAAGCCAGCAAATGGGGGTGGGGTGGGGGGGGGTGCAAGGCTTCTGCTGCTTGTCTGCAACCCAGGGTGGGGAAAAACATCACACAAACACAAACACTTCATCTAAAATAAGAATAGAAAGATCTAGTGTACAGTACCTTGAAGGACATAGGGAAATCTTAGTTCGGGGGGAAGGGGGAATTCCTTGACCTGGAAACTGTCCATTTTCAAAATATTCTAGAGGAGACACAGGGTGTTTGTGATGAAAAAGCAGTCTAGAATGCTGAGATGTTCTATGTTGGAGTCAGAGAATGGAAAGCGCAGAGATTTTAAACAAAATCTGCTACAATCTGCTCCAACTTGTTTTTCTAACCTATGACTCCCCAACATACCACATACTGATTTTTTCCACTATTATCTTTAGAAAAATTTTATTGAAGTGTATATATATATATATATATATATATATATATATATATATATATATTCTTTTCCATTTTGGAGGATATTGAATATAGTTCCCTGTGCAATACAGTAAGGATGTATTTTCACTGTATCTTAATCAGCCTCTGCCTAGCCAATGGTTTTAGCCTATCCCTCAAACACATTTATAAAGTAAGCATTTATTTCTCTTATTCTCCAAACTCCAAACTCTCTTCCCAACCTCTTCAATCCATTTGAGTCTTCCTCTTTCTTTATGCTACTTCTCAGACCTTTCATCTTGGGAGAAGACTTTTCACATCAATCCAATCTCACACTCTAGCCTGCAGGTTCTGTTTTTCTCGAGCTGCAATTACATAATAAATTGTTGCTCTGCGTGTGCTTTTCTTATATGTAGGGTGTTTGCCTCCTAGGCAGTAAGCTCTGCTTTATATCAGGCATTCAAAATCAGTTTTATTATATCAATATATTTATCAAACATCTGTGACCTGTTAGGCACCATCCTAGGTAATGGAAACCAAATATAAATTAGATGTAGTCTTCAACCTCAAGGAGCTCATTTTTTAACCAAGAAGAAGACAAGGAGAGAGCTGAGTGTAACATTGCAGTGTGTATGTTAGAGATAAATTCAGGATGCTAGTGGAGTAGAGGGGAAGAGGACTTAACCTGGATAATAAGAGACAGGAAGAGGTTTGGAACTAATCTCTAAACTGAGTCTGGAAAGATGAATGTATTGACCAGGTGAAAAGAAGAGAGGGAGGATGAGGGAGGAACACACACAAAAACATGAACATAGGACAAGGCATGACTTATTTAGGAGCATTGCCAGTAACCGCAGTATGCCTGGAAGATAAGATTTCGTGAAAAGGTAGCAAGAGATGAGACTGGAGAGAAAGCCAGGATCCAAATCCTAGAGTGAAGTCTTTAGAAGAAACTTACAGGTTATTTTCTGAATAATGAAGCACTATGGAGGGATGTTAAGTAGCGATACTTTGAACAAGATATATTTTCAAAATATGAAAGTGATGGTGGTGTGAACTATAGATTGGAAAGATGACGAGGACTTTGAGAAGGCTATGACAGTACTGAGGAAGGGTTGAGAAGTTATAAGAGTCTATAGTAGTCACAAACTTGTGCCACTCACCCCTAACCCTGGATGACTTACTCAAAGATGGCCAACCAGATTTTCTCTACTAGGAATCTGAAAGTTTGATAAAGACAGAGAGATGAAAGATGATTGCAGCTGAGTTACCCAATGCCGTGTCACAGACAGAAAGTCTGAGCTCCACCTGCCAAGGCCCCTAGAGATGCCCCAGATCTACGCTTCCTGAAGTAGGGTTATTCAGTTCTCCCTTCAACTCTGTCAGCCTTTCCAATGTCTTTTCAAATAAATTCCTTGTTTTGCTTAATCAGTTCATTTCTGTTGCTTGAAACTAACAAGAAAACCCTGAACTTATATAGGTTCTAAAGGTAGTAGCAGGATTGAAGGCAGAAGGAGAAATGGATGGTAGAGGACAAGATGGTTGGATGGCATCACTGACTCTATGGACATGAGTTTGAGCAAACTCTGGGAGTTGGTGCTGGACAGGAAAGCCTGGCATGCTGCAGTCCATGGGGTCGCAGAGTTGGACACGACTGAAAGCTGGTAGCAGTGAAGAAGGATAAAAAAAGATCTGAAATACGTGAGAAAGGTGGCATCGCTAGGACTTGGTAACCAGTTGGATCCATGCTCTCATGAATGTTATAGTCACATGGCTAGCCTGAGTGATGTAGGTGTAAGTTACCAAAATGTAGAATAAAGGAAATGGAGTCAGTTTGGGGGATACATGATGAATTTTGGTTTTGGTCAATTGAGTATGAGGTGCAGGTGGGGACAGTGTCTAGTAAATGGCTTAAGATATGGGTCTGGGGCTCAAAAGAGAGGTTTGGGAAAGAATTACACATTTGGGGATCAGCCTCAAGTACATGTGCTAGTTGAAGATATTGGAGTAGATAAACTCAAGAGGAGAATGGTGGGCTGAAATGACACTTAGGCATAGGACAGAGCCTCAGACCGAGCAAACACCAAAGGAGAAGCATGACAAGTGGATGGAGTTTAAAAACAAAAACAAAAAGCCTGAACAGGAGTGATTTGCCAACCAGAGGCTGGAGAACCAGGAGAAAGGAGCACCAGAAATCAGGGGAAGAGATGAGAAAAGAGAGAAGAGATTCTACCTTAAAGTACCTAAACTGCAACTTCTGAAGGTACAGAAAAAGATTAAGAACTCATGAAAAGTATCAAAGCTTAATAAACAAGCCCATGCGACCAATTACAAGGCAGATCAGTCAGATCGGAAAAGCCTACTAAACTTGAATTCACAGCAAAGCCAGGATGTCCTTGAACGGAGACCATCTGAGAGAAGATAATGTGAGTGCATCACACACTCCCCACTGACTATCTTCTTTCCAAACACAGGGACTGTGTCCACCAAAACTCAAGTCAGTCATCCCTTTGATTACCCCTTGGCTGCTGCTCTCTGATGAGAACTAAGAATGGTTCCTCCTCAGCCTTCCTGCCTCCACAGCTTTCCACGTCTAGACAGAGACCTCACAGTCCCGGTAAATGCTGGGTGGTGAGGATGGGGCGCCTGGGGGTGGCAAAGTGCATTATGGGAGATGTCACCTCAGTACAAAGAGGTTTAGGTGAGGGCACCAGGCAGGAAGAACTCTCTGTGGAACCACTTTCTTCCTCTCTTTCTATTTCTAACTGCTTATAAGGGACTTCTCTGGCAGTCTAGTAGTTAAGATTCTGCTCTTCCACTGCAGGGGGCACAGGTATGGTCCCTAGCTGGGGAACCAAGATCCCACATGTCTCGCAGCATGGCCAAAAATAAAATAATAAAACAACTGTTTATAAAACAGAAACTTCTATGCTTTTAAAAGTATTATCATGGCAACACCACCCCCCTCCTTTTCTGCAAAGAAAAAGTAGTGGCATATAGTGCAGAGCAAGGATAGTATCTCAATTTTGGCTCTTGCTTTCTCAAACAGCCTGCCAGCAACAGGTGGTAAGTTACCTGGGGACTAGAGGGATGTATTAAAAAGCCAAATTTATATTCAGGTCCCAACCACAGACTCCAAATTAGCCTCCAGCCAAAACAGATACTTGAACTTACTTGATTCTTGCATTCCCCCGCCCCGCCACCCACCATTGCTTTAGAACCTGTGAGGGGAGGAGATATGTTTGGTACCTCAAATACTTCAACATGCTGGCTTCTGTGAATGCTGAGGCTGAGTTTGAACTTTCTATATCAGTTCAAATACTAGTGAACAAGGAAATAGGGGTTTGAAGAAATTATCCCCATAGCAAAGCAAAAATGAAAGCCTGCTAGAAGCTGGAGCCTGGAAAGAAAGCCTTGCTTAGCAACCTGCCTTCCATTCGTGGGCAGAGTGGGAGCAGGGTTGAAACATTCATTCATGTCATCTGTTGATCAATACCAAATCTGAACAGAATTAGCATTATTCAGTGATGAATGAATGGAAAATGACTTTCAGAGTTAATTCTATGAGGAGGAGAATGTAGCAGGAGGAGGAGAGGAATGTGATAGTCATTATGGAATAAATACAGATCTAAAAAAGACTGCCAGAGACACATGCATGAGACACATGAATGTGAGCAGGAGACTGGGAACCTGAGAAATTAGAGGCCATGAGATTTGTTTGTAGGTCTGTCTATTTAAAATATGGGGATATCTACTCACAAGACAGAGTGGAAGCTTTTTTTTTTTTTTACACAAAGCTTTCACTTAATTTAGCATTGACGTGTCAGGGATATGGGCACAAAAGGAGAAACAAAAGGGGAAATTTTTTCTTTAAATATGCAAGATGGACAGTATGGGACAGAAGGTGGTCCCAGGAAAAATCTTGGGAATAGAGCTGCCCGCCATGGCAAGTTTCTAAATGTTTTGATGGGATGCTATTTGGAGAGGCAGAACACATGCTTTCCCACTCATGGCACCTTCCCAACCCCACTGACACATTTCATTTCGTCTCTTTAGGGCGCTTCTCCTGATCTATTTCAATGGCACCAGAAAACAAGGTTGCAGAGTCTTAGCTTGTCAGTCCAAACATCAAAGACCCAACTGTAAAATAGAACAGTTCAGGAAATAGATGTGATAAATTCAGATGCCTCTCTCCATGAGAGAAGAGTATTTGACAGTATTCTATAATTCTACCCTGATATGGGAGACATAGGGCTTCCCTGGTGGCTCAGACAGTAAAAAAAATCCCCTTGCAGTGCGGGAAATATATATTCGATCCCTGGGTCAGGAAGATTCCCTGGAGAAGGAAATGGTATCCCACTCCAATATTCTTGCCTGGAGAATTCCATGGACAGAGAAGCCTGGCAGGCTATCGACCATGAGGTCACAAAGAATTGGACATGACTGAGCAACTAACACACACACACACACACACACACACACACTCACCATGGGAGACAGAGTATCACAATTGAGTCAAGACTGAGTTCACCTACAAAAGGTAGACTCTTGGTAATTAGCACTGGTTTATTGGCATCTCAGAAGGCTGAAACTAAGAAACTTCCCCCCACACTCTTACTTCTTTATTTTCTTGATCCTTCCAGTTATTTCAAATAACACCAGACTTTTCATAGTGTAATAGCCAGCAACAGTGATATAGGGTGATACATAATCATGCCAAACTATATATATATATATATATATACATATATATATATATATATATATATATATATATATATACTTCCTGTACAGTACATTTTTCACACCAAACCATGTATTGAATTTCAGTACTGGCAAAAGCTTTAAAAAACAACAGTATTTTGTATCACAGACTTAGGGTGAGGGGGTTGGAAATGGGGAGGGAGTCTCTTCTTTTTCATATTCCCACATTGTTTTCCCTCAAGAAGGAAATGAAAATCACTGTTGAGGCTCTCTTTGTCTTTGGAGAGATCTTATACATTAAAGGATCACATAGCATTTCCCTCGTGGTCCAGTGGTAGAGAATCCGCCTGCCAAGGCAGGGGACACAGGTTTGGCCCCTGGCCTGGGAAGATCCATATGCTGCAGGGCAGCTAAGCCCGTGCACCATGACAACTGAGCCCACGCCCCCAAACTATGGAAGCTTGTGCACATGGCGCTGGCGCCCTGCAGCAAGAGAAGCCACTGCAGTGAGAGGCTGGTACACCACAACTGGAGACTAGCTCCCGCTCGCTGCAACTAGGGAAAGACTGCAGCAACAAAGACCCACGGCAGCCGAAATTATAAAATAAAGTAATCTTTTAAAAGATCACATAAATGGATTGGCTCACTCTTCTGTGTGGACTCTGGCCCTCCATTCTCCTTGCTCCCCTTTTCTCCATGTGGCAGGCCAATCCAGAAATCTGAACTTGAGTTCAGATAGGTGGAAGAGGCCCCTTGGACTTGGCTTTCTCTCACCAATTTAGATATTAATATATGGTATTTGTTGCCACAATTTGCTTTTCATCACTTTATTCAGCAAGGGCTATAGGCCAAGACTTCAAACTAAAAAGTCTCAAGACTCATATTTATTTGTCCAGTCATTCAGCAAATATTTATCAAGCACCTGCTATGTGCCAGGGCCTCATCTAGGTTTCAAGAATATGGTAGTAAACAAAACAGACAAAAATCCCTATTATCTTGGAGCTTACATTCTGGTTGGGGACCAGATGTAATAGCCGTTTACATCTGCTCTTGGATGCTAACAGGCATTTCAGACTGACAAGTTCAAAATAATCCTCAATCCTCCTTCCCTGTCATTCCTCCCTTAGTCTTTTTTTTTTTAATTTATATTTTTATTGAAGGATAATTGCTTTACAGAATTTTGTTGTTTTCTGTCAAACCTCAACATGAATCAGCTATAGGTATACATATATCCCCTCCCTTTTGAACCTCCCTCCCACCTCCCTCCCCATCCCACTCCTCTATGTTGATACAGAGCCCCTGTTTGAGTTTCCTAAGCCACACAGAAAGTTCCCGTTGGCTATCTATTTTACATATGGTAATGTAAGTTTCCAAGTTACTCTTTTCATACATCTCACCCTCTCCTCCCCTCTCCCCATGTCCATGAGTCTATTCTCTATGTTTCTCTATTGCTGCCCTATAAATAAATTCTTCAGTATCATTTTTCTAGATTCTATATATGTGTGTTAAAATATGATATTTATCTTTCTCTTTCTGACTCACTTCACTCTGTATAATAGCTTCTATGTTCATCCACCTCATCAGAACTGACTCTAATGTGTTCTTTTTTATGGCTGAGTAATATTCCATTGTGTATATGTACCACAACTTCTTTATCCATTCATCTGTTGATGGACATCTACATTGCTTCCATGTTCTAGCTTTGGAAATAGTGCTGCAATGAACAATGGGGTTTCCTCACGGTATATGCCTAGGAGTGGGATTGCTGGGTCATATGGTGGTTTTATTCCTAGTTTTTTAAGAAATCGCCATACCATCTTCCATAGTGGCTGTATCAATTTACATTCCCACCAACAGTGCAAGAGTGTTCCCTTTTCTCCACACCCTCTCCAGCATTTATTGTTTGTAGACTTTTTGATGATGGCCATTCTGACTGTTGTGAGGTGATATCTCATTGTGGTTTTGATTTGCATTTCTTTAATAATGAGCAATGTTGAGCATCTTTTCATGAGTTTGTTAGCCATCTGTATGTCTTCTTTGGAGAAATGTCTTTTAGGTCTTTCCCCCACTTTTTGATTGTGTTGTTTGCTTTTCTGGCATTGAATTGTATGAGCTGCTTGTATATTTTGGAAATTAATCCTGTGTCAGTTTTTTCATTTGCTATTATTTTCTCCCATTCTGAGGGTTGTCTTTTCACCTTGCTTATAGTTTCCTTTTTCTGTGCAAAAGCATTTAAGTTTAATCAGGTCCCACTTGTTTACTTTTGTTTTTATTTCCATTACTCTAGGAGGTGGGTCATAGGGGCTCTTGCTTTGATTTATGTCATCGAATGTTCTGCCTATGTTTTTCTCTAAGAGTTTTATAGTTTCTGGTCTTACATTTAGGTCTTTAATCCATTTTGAGTTTATCTTTGTGTATGGTGTTAGGAAGTGTTCTAATTTCATTCTTTAACATGTAGCTGTCCAATTTTCCCAGCACCATTTATTGAAAAAGCTGTCTTTGCCCCTTTGTATATTCTTGCCTTATCTTGGTCAAAAATAAGGTATCCATAGGTGCATGGGTTTATTTCTGGGCTTTCTATCTTGTTCCATTGGTCTGTATTTCTGTTTTTGTGCCAGTGCCATACTGTCTCAATGACTGTAGCTTTGTAGTATAAGCTGAAGTCAGGAAGCTTGATTCCTCCAGCTCCATTCTTTTTTCTTGAGACTGCTTTGGCTATTCAGGGTTTTTTGTGTTTCCATATGAATTGTGAAATTTTTTGTTCTAGTTCTGTGAAAAATGCCATTGGTAATTTGATAGGGATTGCATTGAATCTGTAGATTGCATTTGGTAGTATAGACATTTTCACAGTATTGATTCTTCCTACCCAGGAACATGGAATATCTCTCCATCTGTTCATGTCAACTTTGATTTCTTTCATCAGTGTCTTATAATTTTCTGTGTACAGTTCTTTTGTCTCCTTAGGTAAGTTTATTCCTAGATATTTAATTCTTTTTGTTGCAATGGTGAATGGGATTGATTCCTTTTCTCTTTCTGATTTTTCATTGTTAGTATATAGAAATGTAAGTAATTTCTGTGTATTGATTTTGTATCCTACAACTTTGCTAAATTCACTGATTAGCTCTAGTAATTTTCTGATACTATATTTAGGATTTTCTAGGTACAGTATCATGTCATCTGCAAACCATGATGGCTTTACTTCTTTTCCAATCTGTATTCCTTTTATTTCTTTTTCTTCTCTGATTGCTGTAGCTAGGACTTCCAGAACTATATTGAATAATAGTGGTGAAATTGGATACCCTTGTCTTGTTCCTGATCTTAGGGGTAATGCTTTCAGTTTTTCACCATTGAGAATAATGTTTGCCATAGGCTTATCATACATGGACTTTACTATATTGAGGTAGGTTCCTTCTATGCTCATTTTTTGGAAGAGTTTTAATCATAAATGGGTGCTGAATTTTGTCAAAGGCTTTTTCTACATCTATTGAGATTATCATATGGCTTTTATCTTTCAATTTGTTAATATAGTGTATCACATTGATTGATTTGTGTATATTGAGGAATCCTTGCATTCCTGGAATAAACTCAACTTAATCATGGTGTATGAGCTTTTTGATGTGTTGCTGAATTCTAAAATTTGCTAAACTTTTGTTGAGGATTTTTTAAATCTATGTTTATTAGTGATATTAGCCCATAATTTCCTTTTTTCTATTGTCTTTGTCTGGTTTTGGTATCAGAGTGATGATGGCCTCCCAGAATGAATTTGGAAATGTTCCTTCCTCTGCAGTTTTTTGAAAGAGTTTTAGAAGGATAGGCATTAGTTCTTCTCTAAATGCTTGATAGAATTCTCCTGTGAAGGCATCTGGTCCTGGGATTTTGTTTTTTGGGAGATTTTTTTTTATCACAGCTTAAATTTCAGTGCTTGTAATTAGGTTGTTCATAATTTCTATTTCTTCCTGGTTCTGTCTTGGAGAATTGAACTTTTCTAAGAATCTGTCCATTTCTTCCACGTTATCTATTTTATTGCCACGTAGTTGTTCATAATAGTCTCTTATAATCCTTTGTATTTCTGCATTGTCTGTTGTAACCTCTCCTTTTACATTTCTAATTTTGCTGATTTTATTCTTCTCTTTTTTTTCTTGATGAGTCTGGCTAAAGGGTTGTCAATTTTGTTTATCTTCTCAAAGAACCAACTTTTAGTTTTGTTAATCTTTACTATTGTTTCTTTCATTTATTTTTTATTTATTTCTGCTCAGATCTTTATGATTTCTTTACTTCTTATAATTTTAGGCTTTTGTTGTTGTTGTTCTTTTTCCAGTTATTTTAGGTGTAAAGTTAGGTTGTCTATTCAATGTTTTTCTTGTTTCTTGAGGTAGGACTGTATTGCTATAAACTTCCCTCTTAGGACTGCTTTGACTGCATCCCATGGGTTTTGAGTTGTCGTGTTTTCATTGTCATTTGTTTCTAGAAATTTTTGCTTTCCCTTTTGAATTCTTCAGTAACCTGTTGGTTATTTAGAAATGTCGTGTTTTCATTGTCATTTGTTTCTAGAAATTTTTGCTTTCCCTTTTGAATTCTTCAGTAACCTGTTGGTTATTTAGAAATGTTCAATCTCCATGTGTTTGTGTTTCTTAGTTTTTTTCTTGTAATTGATATCTAGTCTCATAGTGTTGTGGTCAGAGAAGATGCTATATATGATTTCAGTTTTCTTAAATTTACTGAGGTCTGATTTGTGACCCAAGATGTGGTCTACCCTGGAGAATGTTCCATGTGCACTTGAGAAAGAGTTGCATTCTTCTGCATCTGGATGGAATGTCCTGAACATATCAATGAGATCCATCTCATCTAATGTATCATTTAAGACTTGTGTTTCCTTATTAATTTTCTGTTTTGATGATCTGTCCATTGGTGTCAATGGGGTGTTAAAGTCTCCTACTATTATTGTGTTACTGTCAGTTTCTCCTTTTATGTCTGTTAGTGTTTGTCTTATGTATTGAGGTGCTCTTATGTTGAGTACATAGATATTTACAATTGTTATGTCTTCCTCTTGGATTGATCCCTTGATTATTATGTAGTGTCCTTCCTTATCTCTTGTAATCTTCTTTGTTTTAAGGTCTATTTGTTCTGATATGAGGATTGCTGCTCCTGCTTTCTTTTGCTTTCCGTTTGCATGGAATATAGTTTTCCATCCTCTTACTTCAGTCTATATGTGTCTTTAGGTCTGAAGTGGGTTTCTTGTATACAGCATATATATGGGTCTTGTTTTTGTATCCATTCAGCCAGTCTGTGTCTTTTGGTTGGAGCATTTAATCCATTTACATTTAAACTTATTATTGATATATATGTTCCTATTGCCATTTTCTTAATTGTTTGGGGTTGATTTTGTAGATCTTTTTTCTTCTGATGTATTTCTTGACTATGTAAGTCAGTTTAACATTTGTTGTAAAGCTAATTTGGTGGTATTGAATTCTCTTAACTTTTGCTTATCTAAAAACCTTTTTATAAAAAAAAATAAAAAAAATAAAAATCCTCTTATTTCTCTATTAATTTTGAATGAGATCCTTGCCAGATACAGCAATCTTGGTTGTAGATTTTTCCTTTTCAGTACTTTAAATATATCCTGCCATTCCCTTCTGGCCTGCAGAGCCTCTGCTGAAAGAGCGGCTGTTAAGAGTATGGGGTTTCCCTTGTATGTTACTTGTTGCTCCTCCCTTGCTGCTTTTAATATTCTTTCTTTGTGTTTAGCCTTTATTAGTTTGATTAGTATGTGTCTTGGCATGTTTCTCCTTTGGTTTATCCTGTATGGGACTCTTTGTGCCTCTTGGATTTGACTGACTTTTCCTTTTCCATGTTGGGGAAATGTTCAACTATAATCTCTTCAGAAATTTTCTCAAACCCTTTCTTTTCCTCTTCTTCTTCTGGGATCCCTATTTGAACATTTGAATTCAAATGTTGGTGCATTTGATATTGTTCCAGAGGTCTCTGAGACTATCCTCAGTTCTTTTCATTCTTTCTACTTTATCTGCTCTTCAGAAGTTATTTTCACCATTTTATCTTCCAGCTCACTGATTCATTCTTCTGCTTCAGATATTCTGCTATTGATTCCTCCTAGAGTATTTTTAATTTCAGTAATTGTGTTGTTTGTCTAAGTTTATTCTTTAATTCTTCTAGGCTTTTGTTAATTGATTCTTGCATTTTCTCCATTTTGTTTTCAAGGTTTTTGATCATCTTTACTATTATTATTCTGAATTCTTTTTCAGGTAGGTTGCTTATTTCCTCTTCATTTATTTGGACTTCTGTGTTTCTAATTTGTTCCTTCATTTGTGTAGTATTTCTCTGCCTTTTCATTATTATTTTTTTTTTAACCTATTGTGTTTGAGGTCTCCTTTTCCAAGTCTTCAAGATTGAATTCTCTCTTCCTTTTGGTTTCTGTCCTCCTGAGGTTGATCCAGTGGTTTGTGTAAGCTTGTATAGGGTGAGATTTGTGCTGATTTTTTGTTTGGTTGGTTGGTTTTCCTCTGATGGGCAAGGCTGAGTGAGGTGGCAATCCTATCTGCTGATGATTGGGTTTGTATTTTTGTTTTGTTTCTTGTTTAGATGAGGCATCCTGCACAGGGTGCTGCTGGTGGTTGGGTGATGCCGGGTCTTGTATTCCAGTGGTTTCCTTTGTGTGAGTTCTCACTATTTGATACCACGTAGGGTTAGTTCTCTGGTAGTCTAGGGTCTTGGAGTCAGTGCTCCCACTCCAAAGGCTCAGGGCTGGATCTCAACTGCTGTCTCAGATTTGGGTCAGTTAGTCCACTTGCTTGTTGCTGACAGTCAAGCCAAACAGTGAATGAATTTTGCTGGATGGGAACATCCTTTTATCTCCTTAGTTTCTCTGCTCCTATTCATTTACTAGGCTGAGGCTTCTTAGAAAAGTATCATGCTGAAATTTCCGTCTCCTGAGCAGAGCATGCCCGGCACTCAGCTCCAGCCACATCCCAAGTGAAGCACTGTGGTCCACTGGCTGCAAGCAGAAAACTACTGCCAGGCTGGATTCGGGCTATTGCCCTTATTTCCCACCTGCCAGGCCCATCGTTGACTGGCAGCCTCGAATGCTGTCCTGGACCCCCTCCGTCTTTACCATCTCAGTGAATGACATTGCCATTCATTCTGTTGTTCAGGCAGAAAGCATCCTTGATTCCTCTTATTTCCTCAACTACACATCCACTCAATTCATCATCAAGAACTATTGATTCCATTATCCAAATGTATTCCAAATATGACTGCTTTTCAACCACCCTGGTCTAAGCGAAAGCTCCCTTTTACCATAGGCTGCCTAAACACAATTGCAGCTTTCTTTGTGATGAAACTTCTTTGCAGGAAAATGGGGGGTGAGGTGGGAGGCGAGGAAGTAATGTTAGGGAGTGAACAATGTATCAGTCAGAGATTAGATGCATATTGACAGTTGTTATCAGCTCTGTTTCCCTTAAGAAATCAGACACTTTTATCAGAAAGAATTCTAAGTGATCTTTCTTGACTTTTAATAAAGAATCTATGAACTATGGTCCAAGTATGCCATTTTCCTGGGTGCACAGTGGCCTTCTTCTTTTATGTCCTCATGAACACCTGGTTAAATCCAGAGACAGTGTAAAATGTGTAGAAGAAGGGGAAAGAAAGAAACAAAAGTATTTCTATAGATAGGTCTTTTTTTAATGAAAAAAAAAAAATCACAGACTTCTGCTCAAATCTTGTCAATACTTTCCTATCACATTCAAAATAAAATTCAGGGCTTTTCTGGTGGTCCAGTGGTTGAGAATCTGCCTTGCAATGCAGGGGACATGAGTTCAATCCCTGGTTAGGGAACTAAGATCCCAGATGCTGCGGAGCAACTAAGCCAGTGTGCCACAACCGCTCAGCCTGCATGCTACAACTAGAGTCTGTGGTCCACAACAAAAGACCCTGAGGGCTGCAACTAAGACCCAATGCAGCCAAATAAATTCCCATCTCCAAGGACTTATACTCACTCCATTCATTTTTCTGGGCAAGTGTCACCTCATAAGGCAGGTCTTCCTTCCAAATAGGTGCTCTCTTCCTCTGAAATTCTATCTCTTTATTGTGCTTTATTAGTCTTCAAAGTCCTTAGGTTTACCTGAATCTACATACTTTAAAATTTTTATCCATCTCCTTTAGGAGAACATACACTGTAATGTGGCATGGATTATGCATGCTTAGTTCACTACTATCTTCCCAGTGCCTGGAGCAGTAGTACTTGGTACAAAGTAGACACAAATATTTATATCAATAGGTTAAATGAGTAATTGAATGCCTAGTTGAAAAATCTCAAATAGGTAATGTGAGATTTGAGGCCTTATTTATAACTGCTATGCATTGTTGCCATGTTTCATTGTAGCCATGAAATTAAAAGACACTTGCTCCTTGGAAGAAAAGCTATGACAAACCTAGACAGCACATTAAAAAGCAGAGACATTGCTCTGCTGACAATGGTCTATATAGTCAAAGCAATGGTTTTCCCAGTAGTCATGTATGGATGTGAGAGTTGGACTGTAAAGAAAGCTGAGTGCTGAAGAACTGATACTTTTGAACTGTGGTGTTGGAGAAGACTCTTGAGAGGAGTCCCTTGGACTGCAAGGAGATCAAGCCAGTCTATCCTAAAGGAAATCAGTCCTGAATATTCACTGGAAGGACTGATGCTGATGCTGAAGCTGAAGCTCCAATACTTTGGCCAACTAATACGAAGAGCTGACTCACTGGAAAAGGCTCTAATGCTGGGAAAGATTGAAGGGAGGAGGAGAAGGAGATGACAGATGGTTGGATGGCATCACTGAGTCAAGGGACATGAGTTTGAGCAAGTTCAGGGAGATGGTGAAGGACAGGGAATGCTGCAGTCTGTGGGGTTGCAAACAGCTGGACATGAATCAGCGACTGAACAACAGTGCAGTGTTGGTGGTACAAAACAGCCGTCCTCAACTCTTCTTCCTTTTTATCTTGTTCTTAAAGAAGAAGTAGTTACAAGGAAAAATCATCATGGAACCAGAATCAAGGGTTTTATGTGGCTTATCCAAGCCTCTTTGAGGCATTTACCTCTCTACACACCTCTGCTCTGTGCTCTTAGTTTAGCTCTGATACGTCTGTTAGTTTTGAACTGGTCACATTTGTGACTACATAGGAGGATAGCCATGATTGGGCTTCCCTGGTGTCTCAGACAGTAAAGAATCTGCCTGCAATGTGAGAGACCTGGATTTGATCCCTGGGTCAGAAGGATCCCCTAGAGAAGGGAATGGCTACCCATTCCAGCATTCTTGCCTAGAAAACTGCAAGGACAGAGGAGTCTGGCGGGCTACAATCCATGAGGTCACAAAGAGTCAGACATGACTGAGCAACCTTCACATAGCCATGACTAGATGAAGAAGAAGAGGCCTGTTCTTACAAGAAGAATGAAACAACAGCATTGAATAGGCTGAGAGTTCACTATAGGGAGCCTGCATCTGCTATGCCTTTACTTTTGGAGACAGGCTGGTCCAGAAACAGTGGGAGATCAGCAGGCAGGGCCAACCCACTACGTGCTTCAAATGAAAAGAGAAGTATGGCTTGAAAATGTTAGTTTTAGATATGATAGAAGGCAAACTAGTGGTATATCGATGGATGAATGAAGAGAGATTGATACTCAGGGGAAGACATGAGATCTGAAATATCAAAACTAGTCTTATACAAAAGAAAACAAGAGTGTCTCTCTGATTTTGTAACTGTCACTGCTTTTACACTTGGGGACTAGGTTAGAAAAGGGCTGGGAGGGAAGTTTTTGATGGTAATAGGTTTGGGGAAATGACCGTGTTCTAGAGAGATTTCATGGAAGAGTAAAGGAATGACATCAGGGAGCAATTTAAAATTATACCCCAAGAGGGAGCCTGGATCCAGGAAATTATTGAAAGTCGCCCTCTGATGGTAACAAATAGGAAGTCCTTAGTGAGAATAACTGGGGAACTTTGATGACTCCTGGGAATAAAAATTTGGGGGAAAGAATAATTAGGAATCCATAAGCAGATACAGAGGATCTGGGGCTTTAGGGTCAGTTTAAATATAAGCCAAGGGGAAAAGATATTGATTTATATTTGAGAAAACCTATATAGCTAAATAGTTATCGGAAAGCTGATCAAATTAATATTTATTACATTATTACATGCATTTCAGGTATTCAAATTCATAATTTGGAATGTGAGTATAGCCTCTGAGTAGTGACTAAAGCAATGTTTGAACTTTATGTAATTGGACATGCAAGGAATCCAATCTATTTCCCCAGTACCTGCCCTCTCTACTCCTTATATGTCCAGAAATCTTTGAGTGGTTACCAATATGGTGGAGGTCAGAGCAAAGAATAGTCTTCCTTCTTTCTTATTGCGTAGTCTAAGGTAACTCTTCAACACATACAGACTCTAACTTTTACCTAAGCCTCTGTCTTCAGGGCAGAGACACTGTTTGATGGGATGCTAGAGTTGGCTAATAGATAACCCTTGGGGGATCTAGAAGATTCTATGTTGGTTTAGGAGCACTTTTGGAAATTCTCTTGGGAAGTTTCATGTGTGCATGCTAAGTTGCTTCAGTCGCGTCAGACTCTTCTTAGTCCTATGGACTGTAGCCTGCCAGGCTCCTCTGTCCATGAGGATTGTCCAGGCAAGAAAGTTGGAGTGGGTTGTCGCCCTCCTCCAGGGGACCTTCCTGACCCAGGGAACAAACCTGCATCTCTTGGGTCTCCTGCAGTGGCAGGTGGGTTTTTTTTTTTACCACCACTAATGCCACCTGGGAAGCCAGGGAGTTTCATAACTCCATTTATTAAAAAAACAACAACAACACATAAACATACAATATGAGATTAAAACATAACCTAATCAAAACCTCAATTAATATAGGGGAAAATATCCACATATAGAAGAGAAACACATTATCCAATTCAAAAACTGTTTGGTCCAGTACTTCAATTCACACAATTAAAACATTTAATAACACTACTTTTTGAATATTTGGTATATTAAATATGCTTGTATAGCTTTTTATGACTGAATGTCACTAGTCTAACAGGTGCCATAGGAAAAAATATGAAATCTAATTACAGTAAAGGGCTTACCAGCAAATTAGACACTAAAGAAGAAAATCTCAGTAAATCTGATAACTAACAAGAGAAATTATCCAAACTGAAGCATATGGAGAGCATATGAAATACATAAGAAAAATAAACAAAGTCACATGACCCAAACCTTTGCCTTCAGGGAAGAGACACTGCTAAACGGGATGCTGAATTCAGTTCAGTCGCTCAGTCATGTCTGACTCTTTGCGACCCCATGAATCGCAGCACACCAAGCCTCCCTGTCCATCACAAACTCCCGGAGTTTACTCAAACTCATGCCCATCGAGTCGGTGATGCCATCCAGCCATCTCATCCTCTGTCATCCCCTTCTCCTCCTGCCCCCAATCCCTCCCAGCATCAGGGTCTTTTCCAACGAGTCAACTCTTTGCATGAGGTGGCCAAAGTATTGGAGTTTCAGCTTCAACATCAGTCCTTCCAATGAACACTCAGGACTGATCTCCTTCAGGATGGACTGGTTGGATCTCCTTGCCGTTCAGGGGACTCTCAAGAGTCTTCTCCAACACCACAGTTCAAAAGCATCAATTTTTTTGGCGCTCAGCTTTCTTTATAGTCCAACTCTCACATCCATATATGACCACTGGAAAAACCATAGCCTTGACCAGACGGACCTTTGTTGGCAAAGGAATGTCTCTGCTTTTTAATATGCTATCTAGGTTGGTCATAACTTTCCTTCCAAGGAGTAAGTGTCTTTTAATTTCATGGCTGCAGTCACCATCTGCAGTGATTTTGGAGCCCAAAAAAATGAAGTCTGACACTGTTTCCACTGTCTCCCCATCTATTTCCCATGAGGTGATGGGACCAGATGAGTTGGCCAATAGATAACCCTTGGGGGATCTACCACAGTATCAAGTGGTCTAACTAATGTGTAATCAGAGGGCCTGGGAATTTGGGGGGGGGGGCAAATATTTTAAGACATGATAGCCAAAAGATTTCAAATTTGAAGAAAAATTTCAAGCAATGTGTTGAAGAAGCTTGGCAAACCTAAAGAAGAATAAACAAAAAGAAAATGACACTTGAGGCTCCTTGTGCTCAAATTTCTGAAAACCTGTAGTAAAGCAAAGGGGGAAAAGGGGACACAATTGTTTGGTCTGGGTTGAGGGTACATGCCATTCTAACAACTTTTTTTTTCCTCTAAGTTTTAAATTCTTTTTTTTTTTTAATTCTAAGCTTTACATTTTTCTTCTAATTTTTAAAAGTTTTTTTTTCTAAGTTTTAAAATTTTTTTTAAGTTTTAAATTCTATCAAAATGAATAGTTACCGAGAAAACAAGATATAACAAAAATACTGGTTGCTAGTAGGAAAAGTGGTAGGGAAGAATTCAGAGGTAAGCAGTCTTCCTTTTTAACTTCATCTGTTCAGGAAGATGATATATTTCTTAAGTTTGTAAGTGATGAAAGGGAAGAACCTACAACTAAGAATACTCTACCAAGCAAGACTCTCATTCAGATTTGACAGAGAAATCAAAATCTTTCCAGACAAGTAAAAGTTAAGAGAATTTAGCATCACCAAATTGGCTTTACAACAAATGCTAAAGGAACTTCTCTAGGCAGGAAGCACAAGAGAAGGAAAAGACCTACAGAAAATAAAGCCATTTTTAAAAACATTTAAAAAATTGGTAGGATCATATATATCAGTTAATATCTCAAATGTAAATGGATTAAATACACCAAACAAAAGACATAGACTGACTGGGTGGATGAAAACATGTGCATGTATGCATTTCCACTCATCACATCACTCTATTTAACCCCTCAAGTTGTATGTAATTATTTTATATTGTTAGGCTAATCATGTTTCCATTATGGCTTACAATTGTAATTACCTTTAGACCATAAAATTTTTGCACCTTGTTTTATGTCCCTGGATATGTTCCAGTGTCTCCTAGTTTAGAGTCTATGGGAATTTGAATAGAATTTGTATCCTACTGTTGTGTGAAAAGTGTGTAAATCTTAATTATGTTGAATTGGTTGAAGGTGCTTTTCATATCTACTACATCCTCTACTTTTCTGTATATTTATTCTATTAATTTTTGAGAGTTTGGTATTGAACCTCCAACTAAAAAATCTCTTAATTTAGCTACTTAAAAATATTGCAATATATAGTGAAACTGTATATAACTTTGTTCTGTATTTTCCAAGTCTCCTGTAAATGTGTTATAATACTTCCATAATTTAAAAATACAAAAGAGGAAAAAAATATTTTCCATCCTTATTTATCTAAGAAAAACTTACATTCATTTCATAAAACAACACAACTTAAAAATGTGTTTTATTTAAAAAATGTTTTATTATTTCTAAGGTGCTGTAATTTATTAATAATGGTCTCTTATTTTTTAATTGAAGTACAGTTTATTTATAATATTATATTAGTTTCAGCTATATAGGGTAATGATTTAGTATTTTTACAGATTATATTCCATTAAAAGCGGAGAATTTCCTGGCAGTCCAGTGGTTAGGACTCAGCGCTTTCACTGCCAGGGCCCATGTTAAATCCCTAGTGAGGGAACTATGATCCTGCAAGGGAACTAAAATCCTATGCATGGCATTGCCAAAAACAAAAAACTTCTTACAAGATAATGATTATAATTTCCTGTGCTATACAATATATCCTTGTAGTTTATCAATTTTATATGTAGTAGTTTGTATTTCTTAATGCCCTACCCCAAATTTGTCCCCCTCCCCTTTGATAACCATTAATTTGTTTTCTATTTTTCTGAATCTAATTTGCATATACATTCATTTGTATATTTTAGATTCCACTTACAAGTAATATCATAATATTTATCTTTCTTTCTCTGTTTTACTAAGCATAATAATCTCTAAGTTCATCTACATTGTTGCAAAGAATTTCATTCTTTTTCATAGTTGAGTATTAGTTCATTGTATGTATAAACCACATCTTCTTTATCTATTTATCTGTTGATGGACACTCAGGTTGTTGCTGTATCTTAACTATTGTAAATAGTGCTGCTATGAACACTAGGATGCATGTATCTTTTTGAATTAGTGTTTTCCCTTTTTTCTGGATATATACGCAGGAGTGGAATTGCTAGATCATATGGCAAATCTGATTTTAGTTTTTTGATGATTCTCCATAGTGGCTGTACCAATTTACACTCCCACCAACAGTTGTACCAGAGTTCCCTTTTCTCCACACCCTCTCCAACATTTCTTATTTGTAGACTTTTTGATGATAGTCATTCCAACAGATGTGAGGTGATGTCTCACTGTTGTTTTTATTTGTTATTTCTCTGTGATGTTGAGCATCTTTTCATGTGCCTGTTTGCCATCTCTATGCCTTCTTTGGAAAAATATCTATTCAGATATTCTGCCTATTTTTTGATTGGGCTGTTTGTTGATGTTGAATTATATCAGCTGTTTATATATTTTGGATATTAACCCCTCATCAGTCATGGCATTTGAAAATATTTTCTCCCATTTCATAAGTTGCCTTTTCATTTTGTCACTGGTTTCCTTTACTATGCAAAAGTTTTTATTGATAATTAAGTCCCATTTCTTTACTTGTGTTTTTATTTCTATTGCTTTAGGAGATTTACCCAAAAATATTGCTACAATTTATGTCAAAGAATGTTCTGCCTATATTCTCTTCTAAGAGTTTTATGGTTTCTGGTCTTCCACCTAGGTCTTTAATCCATTTTGAGTCCCTTTTTTGTGTATGGTGTTAGGAAATGCTCTAATCTCATTATTTTACATGTAGCTGTCCAGTTTCCCCAGCATCACTTATTGAAGATACTGCCCCATCTCCATTGTATATTCTTGCCTCCTTTGTTGTAGATTAGTCAACCATAAGTGTGTGGGTTTATTTCTGGGCTCTCTGTTCTATTCCATCGAGCTATGTGTCTGTTTTTGTGCCAGTTGCATGCTGTTTTGATTACTGCAGCCCTATAGTTTAGTCTGAAGCCTAGGAGGGTGATACCTCTAGCTTTGTTCTTTTTTTTTTTCTCAATATTACTTTGGTAGTTTTGGGTCTTTTGTGGTTCCAAATGAATTTTAAGATTATTTGTTCTAGTTCTGTGGAAAATATCATAAATATTATAAGGATTGTATTAAATTTGTAGATTGCTTTGGATAGTATGGCACTTTGTACAATATTAATTCTTCCAATCCAAGAGCATGGATACCTTCCCATTTCTTTGTATCATGTTCAATTTCTTTCATCAATGTTTTATAGTTTTCAGAGTACAGGTCTTTCACCTCCTTAGTTAACTTTAAAAATACGTGTCTTAAAGTTGTATAGTTTTTTCAATGAAGACATATAGATAGCCAAAAAGCATATGAAAAGATGCTCAATATTGCTATTAGAGAAAAGCAAATCAAAACTACAATTAGGTATCACCTCACACCAGTCAGAATGGCCATCATCAAAAAGTCTACAAACAAAAAACACTAGAGATGGTATGGAGAAAAGGGAACTCTCCTATACTGTTGGTGGGAATGCAAATTGGTGCAGCCACTAGGGAGAATAGTATGGAGATTTCTTAAAAAATGAAAAGTATAGTGGCTGTTTGATCTAGCAATCCCACTCATGGACATTTATCTGGAGAAAATCATAATTTGAAAAGATACATGCACCCCCAATGTTTACAGCAGCACCATTTACAATAGCCAACACGTGAAAGCAACCTAAATGTCCATTGACAGGTGAATGGATAAAGAAGATGTAGCATACACACACACACACACAATGGAATACTACTCAGCCATAAAAAGAATGAAATAATGCCATTTATAGCGAGATGGATGGCACTAGAGATTATCATACTAAGTGAAGTCAGACAAAGACAAATATCATGGTATCACTTAAATGTGGAATCTAAAAAAATGATACAAATGAACTTATTTACAAAACAGAAATGGACTCATAGACATAGAAAACAAACATGATTATCAAAGGGGAAAGATGGGGGGAGGAATAAATTAGGAGTTTTTGATTAACATATACATACTACATATACAAAATAGATAATGAACAAATACCTCCTATATAGCACAGGGAACTCTACTTGATATTCTGTAATTACCTATATGAGAAAAGAATCTGAAAAAGAATGGATAAATGTATAACTGAGTCACTTTGATGTATCCCTGAAACTAACATAACATTGTAAGTCAACTATACTCCAGTATAAACTAAAAATTATAAATAAATAAAGAATTGAAGTAACTGTTAAAGCAAACAGTCATTATATATAAAGTCTTATAGCTTATGTAGGTGCAAAATATGACAAGAATATAATGTATTGGGGGAACAGAAGTATACAGTTGTAAAGGCTTTTCTATATGTATCAAAGATACACTAAAATATATAAAGGTACACTAAAAGATATATATCGCAAACATATAGCAAACAATAAAAACAAAGAAATGCAGCTAATAAGCTTCTAGAGCAAGGGTGCCCAATCTCCAGGATCTAATGCCTGATGATCTGAGGTGGAACTTATGTAATAATAACAGAAGTAAAATGCACAATAAATGTAATGTGCTTGAATCATCCTGAAACCATGCCTCCCCTAAACGCTCAATCCATTGAAAAATTGTCTTCCACAAAACCAGTCCCTTTTGCCGCTGTTCTAGTGGATATTAAAAAAAATCTAAAATTACTTAATCTAGGGGATTCCCTGGCAGTCCAGGGCCCAGGATCAATCCCTGGTCAGGGAACTAAGATCCCACAAGCTGCACAGCATGGCCAAAATAAAACAAAACTAAACTAAAATTACAGTCTACAAGAAAGTGGAAGAGAAAGATGTACAAAAAATAGTGGTAACAAATAGAGAACAAACAAGATTGTTTTAAAGACAACTATATAAATATTTATTTTTTTAATTAAATATTTAAATAACCTAACAGACCATCTGAAAGACAGATGTTAAACTGGATTAAAAAGCAAGAACCAATTATGTGCTATCTCCCACATACTTATTTTGTAAAGATACAGATTGGTTAAACAGAAAAGTTTAAATATAACATAGTCATACCAATCACTTCATTTCAAATTAGGTAGATTTCAGAGGAGAAATATTACCAAGGATAAGGAGGAATATCTCATAAACTAGTCAGTTACAAAGATATAAAAATCCTACTAATATATTCAAAATAAGGTTAAATGTGCAGAGAAAATCTAACTGAAGTAAAAGGAGAACAAAATAACTCAGTTGCAGCATCTTCATAATTATACAGATAATGACACAGAACTTGTGAGGGACACAAGCAAGCAACAACACCCATGTAACAATTATGGAATAATATACAAAACAGCAAAAGAAATCTCAAATGCCCACCGGACATTGATCAAGATCAAATTCTGGGTCACAAAATAAGTCAATTTTTAAAGGATTAAAAAAATGAGTATGTCTCCTAACCATTTTGAAATTAAATGAGAAATCAGTAGAAAGACACAAAGTCACCAAACAGTGGGAAATAACAGTGTACTTCTAAAGGATTCATTGGTTATAAAGGAAATAAAAGGGTATTTTTTATTTTTTTTTATTTATTTATTTTTTTTTAAAAGGGTATTTTTTAATGTTTTGAAATAAATTAAAATACACGCATTAAGACTTCTGAGATGCAGGTAAGGCAGTTCTTACAGGAATATTTGTATTATTAGGTGATTGTATTAGAATAGAAGAAAGATTCCAAAACAATGATGTAAACTTCAACCCTAAAAAACTAAAATATGCAGAGCAAACTAAACACTAAGTGAACAGAAGGAAATAAATTAAATGGAAGCAACAACCAACAAAATGAAAACAATAATCAATGAAACCAAAAATCATTTCTTTGAAAAGATCAGTAGATACAACTATTTTAACAGTAATAAAAAAGCAGATAACCACAGGAGATGCTATAGATGTTTAAAAGATCAGTGAACTATAGATTCTAAGCTTAATCCAGCCTACTGTTTACCAAAAATCTTACTGGAGCACAGCATGGCCACTTTCATGTCTACATTGCTTTAAAAAAAAGTGTACAACTAATGATTTGATTTACATTCCAAATACAATTAGCAGAATGTCAAAATCATATGTAGTGATCTTATAAAACACACATATTGACAAAGAAACATGCATTTCAGATATTGCTGGTACTGAGAAATCAAGTTTTACATCAAATCAAGTGCTTTACAATTATATTAATTGCTTCTAATCAGAAGCCAGTTTTAAAGTATTTTTCTTCTTAAATTGATGATTTGTTAATGATAGATAGGTGTTTTAGTTATGTTTTAAGACCTGATTGGGAGATTTTTATTGACATATAATTCATTATAATATTTCCACTTAAAATGATAGGAATTACACTCCTGCTTAACATTTTTATACAGAACATCTGGTTTTCAGGAAAGAATAATTCACTTAAGTAGGAGATGTCTGAAAACAAATTTATAATCTTCAAATGAATGGAAGGGAATAAAGAAAAACTGATGCAATATAAACCAGGAAAAGAAAAAGAATAAAAGCAAAGACAAATAGGGTAAATTTGAAAAAAACAAAAAATGTTGACAGAATTTGCAAAAGAAGAGGGACATGTACATGTGTAACTAAATCACTTTGCTATACACCTGAAACTATCAAAACATTGTTCATCAACTATACTCCAAAATAAAATTAAAAGTTAAAAAAATGGGTTAGTAGAAATAAGTCCAAATAAATCAATAATCACAATAAACAAAGTGGATTAAGGTTACCTGTGAGGTTGGATTTTAAAAATCCGGTCATGTACTGTTTACCTAGACACATCTAAAATATAGCAACACAGAATGGCTGTAAACAATGGAATGTAGTATGTGGACAGAATATTCTGTTCACTGTCTTTTTAGGTCTCCTCCACCTCTATCTACTTTGTCTCCTATGCCATCATATCTCTGTCACAGGTGGTGTCCAAGAGTCTCCCCTGGAACAGAACCAATAATGGCAGCTTAGTGACCAATAACAGTAGCCTTGGTGAATAGCTCAGTTGGTAAATAATCCACCTGCAATGCAGGAGAACCCAGGTTCAATTCCTGGGTTGTGAAGATCCAGTGCAGGAGGGATAGGCTACCCTCTCCAGTATTCTTGGGCTTCCCTTGTGGCTCAGCTGGTAAAGAATCCACCTGCAATGCAGGAGACCTGGGTTTGATCTCTGGATTGGGAGTATCCCCTGGAGAAAGGAAAGGCTACCCACTCCAGTATTCTGGCCTAGAGAATTCCATGGACTGTATAGTCCATGGGTTCACAAAGAGTTGGACACAACTGAGCGACTTTCACTGGTAAATTTAGGCAGGTATTGTGTGATCCTGGCTAGGATTAAAAAAAATATACTGGAAACTGTTTGATTTCATCCGGCAGGGCCAGCAGCACACTTTTACCATCTTGCTATAAGTGTGTCAGACATGTATCTATCTATGATGCTGGGACTGGATTCTACAAATTTCCTTTTCCAGATTCCCTTGCAAGCTAGGAGGCGCTGTCAACTGGAGACACTTTAAGAAACTGGAAAGTGGAGGAAGGAAGCAGTCTTTTCTAGTTTCTAGTTTGAGTCTACATACCTTCCAGGTCTAGCCTCCAGCTTCTTCAAGAATTTCCGGTAATAACCTTACCACGCCCAATCAAGATACCAGTAGCAGCCAAGTCCACCATACTCTTTTATCCATTTGGCCATATCTCATTAAGTGATCTGGGCTGTACTCCCATAACAGTCTACACACTGCAGTAGTAAATTGTCCTCTTCCCTAGGTTCTGGTAACATCATATCTTCCATTCTGTTACCCAGCTCTAGGAACTGTAGCTTCTTCCTACAGATATTAATCTCTGAGTTACCCCAACCTCTCTTTTACATGTTTGGTGTTCCAACAACTGTGTAATCAGTTCCCCTTATTAAACACCCCTCATTTGAAATATTGAAGATAGTTTCCTCTGTTTTGACTGGACCCTAACTGATGTAATAACATCGATCTTATCATCCCAAAGAAAATCATGCCTGTCCAGCAAGTATTCTAAAAGCCTTGGAAAAACACATGTATACCAGGAAGCAGGGAAATATGAGGGCTTTTAGCCTGCCTTACACTAAGAAAAAGGCACAATGCTTGCAGGCAAAAAATAACACATCTGGATGTGTTGCATTGACAAAACAGATGACTCTTGAAAAACTGCCAAATTTGAGTGGAGCAAGAAAAGTTTCTTCAGCTGGCTCACGCCACAGACAAGCAGTTCTGTCACTTGGCTCTTATGATTCATTAGATCTCAGGATACTAAAAGGTCAGGATGATGAAAGGTGCCTGTGTGACATGTTGGTAATAAGATCACATTAGTGACTCCTAGGGCTTTGGAAAAAAAAAAAAAGCAGTGTCCTTGTGGACATGTCCAAGTAACTATTCTCCTTATGAACCCAAGTTATTGTTTCTTTGGTATATGTATCCAAAATAAAAACACTGTGTCATATGATACACATATCTATCTAACAATCTAGTTTATCTAAGAAAGGCTAGATTGCTTTCCACAATGGCTTCCAGTCTATTTTTCCACCCGTAGTCCTGGAGGTTCTTATATTATCACATCTTACTGCAGACATTTTTTCCTGCAATGCTCAGAAACTCATGGATCCCTTTTTCTTTTTTATGATATTTATTAATATTTATTTGGCTGCATCGGGTCTTGGTTGCAACAAAGATCTGAGGGCTACAACTAAGACATCAGGTCTTCCTTGCATTATGTGGAATCTTTTTGTTGGGGTGCATGGACTCTCTGATTGTGGCTTACAGGCTTTATTGCTCTGAGGCATGTGGGATCTTCCTGGTCCAGGGACCGAACCTGCATCCCCTACATTCCAAGGCAGATTGTTAACCACTAGACCACTAGGGAAGCCCCTCATGGATCCCTTTTTCTACCTCTGTTGGCTCATCTCCCTATGTGCTTTGCTTCCGGCCAGTCATAAAATCTTTAGAGGATTACCCTTGGGCTGTTGGAGCCACTTACTCCAGAAAATAGGAAGTGCCTGGCAGTTTGGGTCACCCCAGGGTATTCTGTAGGCAATGAGTAACTATAGTATTAAGTATTAAAGCCCAGCTCCTTTGCCATAAAATGGCTCAGACTGTGTAATTTTCTCTCCAGAACTCCCCCACAGGATTGGGTTGAGGCTAGGACTCTGTCTGAAACAAATCATTTTTCAGTTTCTTCTGTTTTTCTGTCCTGCATCCCTTATTCCCTTACCAGTTTATCCTGTGATGACTTCTTTAGTAAATCACCAGCAAGTAAATCCCTATCTCAAGATCGGCTTTTGAAGAACATGATCTAAGATGTATCTCCCTCCTCTCCACATATATATTTAGTACTATTCAACTTTCTAATTTTTTCCTAGTTGATGTAAATTAATATCTCATTGTTGTTTGAATTTGCATTTCTCTGATTATTCGCTAGTGTGAACACTTCTTCATATCTTTATCAATTTTTGGTTTCTTCTGCCCATTGTTTTATTAGGATTGCTGTTTTTTATTTTCTTTGTCTACCCCAGGTCTTAGTTGTGGCACGTGGGATTTTTGATCTTTGTTGCAGCATGTGGGATCTAGTTCCCTCAACAGGGATCAAACCTGGGCCCCCTACACTGGAAGCTCAGTCTTAGCCACTGGACCACCAGGGAAGTCCCTGGATTGCTGTCTTTTTCTTGTTCATTTAGAAGATTTTTTTTGGTGTATTCTATATTTCAATCCATTATCAGTTTTAATGAGTACAAGTAATCTGCCTTAATTCTATTATGTGTCTATTAATTTTTCCCCTGGATAGAAAGCTTTTATTTTTTTAGTACTTCAACCAAGACTTTTATTAACTATTTTAAAGTGAACAGTTCAGTGACATGTTCATTCACAATATTGTGCAACCACCACTTCTGTTTAGTTCAGAAGCATCACTCCAAAGTAAAACCCTGATGTATTAAGTTAGTTTCCCCCCACCCTGCCTCCCCAACAGCCCTGGCAACCACCAATCTGTTCAATCTCTATGAATGTTTGTATTCTTGATAGGTCATGTAAATGGAACCATATAATATGTGGTTTTGTGTCTGATTTCTTTTGCTTAGCATGTTTTGGAGGGTCATAAATGTTACAGTATGTATTATTATTTTATGTTTTTAAATGGCTGAATAATATTCCATTGAATGGATAGACCACACTGTGTTTATTCATTCTTCCATTGATAGACTTTTGTGCTATTTCTACCTTTTGGCCATTAAGAAGAGGGCTATTATGAACATTCATGTTATGTACTTGTCTGAGTACTTGTTTTTAATTCTTTGGAGTATATAGCTAGGAGTAGAACTGTGGAGGCATAAGGCAATTCTGTGTTTAACTTTTTGAAGAACCACTAAACTATTTTCCATGAGGACTGAACCATTTTACATCCCCAACAGCAATGTACCAGGGTTTCAATTTCTTCACCTCTTTGCTTGTTATTTTCCACTTTTTAACATTGTAGTCTTTCTAGTGGATGTGAAGTGGTACCTCATCATAGTTTTAGAAAACTTTTATTTTGATGTAATCAACATTTTTGCATCATGGTTTGAGTTTTCTAAATTTTGTTTAAAAGTCTGTCCCTGCTCCTAGGACATAAATGCATTCACTGAATTTTTCTTCTAGGACTCCCCCCATGCCCTCTCTCACACATTTGTCTTTAACTCATCTAGAATCTCCCTTTGTATTTGATGTTAGGTAAGTATCCAATTTTTATTTCTCAACATAGTGATGATGTTAAGGAATAATTCAGTTTATATTGCTCCACAGAGTGAGCCAGTTTCCTCAAAATCACCTACAAATCAATCAATCAAGCAAGCAAGCAAGCAAGCAATGTTCATTTCTCAAAGAGTTTTTTGTGCCTTCTTTACTATACTCTTGATTCTGACAAGTATTTGTTTCTAAGTCCTCTATTCTATTTCACATGTCCAAAACTGGTCTCCTAAAATCCACCCAGAACAAAATACACCAAACTTGGACTTCTTGTAACCTCTATCTCAGTAAATAGCAATTGCTTTTTTCCCCAGTAACCTAAAAACCCTGGAGTCAATCTCCTCCTTTTCTCTTACATGCATATCCAATCCTTCAGCAAATCCTGTTACCTTTACCATCCACTATGCCTACTACCGTCATGATCTAAGCCATCATTGTCTTGACTGCATTATTGCAATATCCTTCTATCCTAACTGGCCTCCTTTTTTTTTAGCCTGGATCCACCTCTCCACATCAATCTATCTCAACATAGTAGCCAGAATGATGATGTAAGCACATGTCAGATCACACTGCTCCTCTGTTCAAAACCCTCCAATGGTTTCCCATCTCACTCAGAGTAAAAGCCAAGTTTCTGTCAAAGTCCTACAAAGCCTACTGACCTGGTATGGTCTCCATCCTGCCTCCCCTACTGCTTCACCTCTCTGATATTATCTCTTAATACCATATCCCTCTTGCTCAAGTCTACCTCACCTAGTCGACTTCTCTCTGTTCCTCAGATATGCTGCATATTACTCACATCTCAGAGCCTTTCCACTTGCTATTCCCTATGTATGGTCTGCTTTTCAAGATATCTACAGATTTGAATTCCTGACCTCCTTCAGATTTTCCCTTGAAGCCCTCTCTATCATCTTATTTAAGATTGTGATAATCCTCCCCAGCCATTATTCTGTATATCACTTCCTTGCTTTATTTTCTCATTATTACTTGTGCATATCTTATATACTACATATGTTTATGTATGTACTTTATGAGCTCCATGAGGTTAAGAGCTTTTTTGACTATTCTATTCCCAACATCTGGAATAACACTTGGCGCATAGTAGGTGAACTTGATAAATAATTTTTGAACTGACGTGTGCTGGATATCTCCTGTGTGCCTTTCTAGATCCACTCTTCACTCTTTCCCACCTCTCTGCCTAGTTCTTTTTTTTTTTTTTTCATTTATTTTTATTAGTTGGAGGCTAATTACTTTACAGTATTGTAGTGGTTTTTGCCATACGTTGACATGAATCAGCCATGGATTTACATGTGTTCCCCATCCTGAACCCCCCTCCCACCTCCCTCCCCATCCCATCCCTCTGGGTCATCCCAGTGCACCAGCCCTGAGCACTTGTCTCATGCATCCAACCTGGAAAGGCGATCTGTTTCACACTTGATAATATACATGTTTCGATGCTATTCTCTCAGATCATCCCACCCTCGCCTTCTCCCATAGAATCCAAAAGTCTGTTCTATACATCTGTGTCTCTTTTTCTGTCTTGCATATAGGGTTATTGTTACCATCTTTCTAAATTCCATATATAAGTGTTAGTATACTGTATTGGTGTTTATCTTTCTGGCTTACTTCACTCTGTATAATGGGCTCCAGTTTTATCCATCTCATTAGAACTGATTCAAATGTATTCTTTTTAATGGCTGAGTAATATTCCATTGTGTATATGTACCACATCTTTCTTATCCATTCATCTGCTGATGGGCATCTAGGTTGCTTCCATGTCCTGGCTATTCCCTGACCTAGGAGGCTGACATGTTCGGTCTGCATCCTTTGACTTCTGGCTTCTGGTTAGGTTTGGTAAATAGGAACCCTAGCAGGAGTTGAAAGGGAAGGTCATTTAAATCAAATGGTATGGTTTCTTGACTCTCAACCTACTAGATTATCACAAATAAATGTCCCAGCTTTCCTTCAGGTAGACCTCTCTGTATGACTTTATCTTTCTGGGTTTTCCTTTTTCCCTTAGCTTTTGGGTCTAGGTGTGGTAATGGCACTAGGGTACTGTGCTATTCTTTGTGCTACATGCTGCCTAAGCATTTGTAAATAACCCTCATTACCTAATTGAAATACCTTAATTTGCATGTACCCTTTGTTCCTACTGGGACCCTGAGTGGTAGAGAATGAATGAAAGAACAGCTCAGAATGAACCCAGAGTGTTCAGTTCAGTTCAGTCGCTCAGTCATGTCTGACTCTGTGACTCCATGGACTGCAGCACACCAGGCTTCCCTATCCATCACCAACTCCCGGAGCTTGCTCAAACACACATCCATTGAGTCAGTGATGCCATCCAACCATCTCATCCTCTGTTGTCCCCTTCTCCGCCCACCTTCATCTTTCCCAGCATCAGGTTCTTTTCGAATGAGTCAGTTCTTTGCATCAGGTGGCCAAAGTATGGGAGCTTCAGCATCAGACTTTCCAATGAATATTCAGGACTGATTTCCTTTAGGATGGACTGATTGGATTTCCTTGCAGTCCAAGGGACTCTCAAGAGTCTTCTCCAGCACCACAGTTCAAAAGCATGAATTCTTTAGCGCTCAGCTTTCTTTCTAGTCCAACTCTCACATCCATACATGACTACTGGAAAAACCATAGCTTTGACTAGACGGACCTTTGTTGGCAAAGTAATGTCTCTGCTTTTTAATAAGCTGTCTAGTTTGCTCATAACTTTTCTTCCAAGGAGCATCTTTTAATTTCATGGGTGCAGTCACCATCTGCAGTGATTTTGGAGCCCCCAAAATAAAGTCTGTCACTGTTTCCGTTGTTTCCCCGTCTATTTGCCATAAGTGATGGAACCAGATGCCATGATCTTAGTTTTCTGAATGTTGAGTTTTAAGCCAACTTTTTCACTCTTCTCTTTCACATTCATCAAGAGGCTCTTTTGTTCTTATTTGCTTTCTGCCGTAAGTGTGGTATCATCTGCATATCTGAGGTTATTGATATTTCCCCTGGAAATCTTGATTCCAGCTTGTGCTTCACCCAGTCCAGAATTTTTAATGATGTACTCTGCATATAAGTTAAATAAGCAGGGTGACAATATACAGCCTTGACGTACTCCTTTCCCGATTTGGAATCAGTTTGTTGTTTCATGTGCAGTTCTAACTGTTGCTTCTTGACCTGCATACAGATTTTTCTGGAGGCACGTCAGGTGGTCTGGAATTCTCACCTCTTTAAGAATTTTCCACAGTTTGTTGTGATCCACACAGTCAAAGGCTTTGGCATAGTCAACAAAAGACTCTTACTGCAGAGAAGGCTGAATTATCAGATAGATAAAATGATTTCCTATAGATATCAATCAGTTTCTTTCCAGCTCGTGAAAAGAGTGAAATAGTGGCAGATTTCAAGTTTTTACACAGACTTGATCACTCGATTGCTTTTTTCTTTTCAGGTTATCAACCTGTGAACAGTAATGATCCCTGAAACTTCACACTCAGGGGAGTGGTGGTGAATGAGTTACACTGAATTCCTTCAGTCATGGAAGGGACTTCTCTTTCCCTGTATCAAAATAATCACTTATTTTGGATAGGAATTTGTTTTCCATGCCTGCCCTTTCTCGCCCGTTAGCATCATTTTTGGACTTAGTGTTGATTTGCTAACACAATATTTTGTATCACTTTGTTTTGGACCAAGAAATTCACTCTTTCATAAAAGTAATAGAGCAAAAGGTTGATTATGCCCCTGGGATCTCCTGGTTTTACCATCATCATAAGTCAATGGGTGGAAAGGCTTTTGGAGATTCATTTTTGGTGTCAGCAGGGAGAACTTATACAACTGGGTGCACTTATAAGATTGGGATGCTTGTCAGGGCATATATTCAGAACCAGGACTATATATGGAGCTGTTTCTCCCAAACTCAGAATACATGGATCAGGCTAAATATTGGAGTAGGATTCTCATATCACTTACAAGGTTTTTATTTCCCTTCTCCACTGCTTTGGGCTTTTCTTGCTTAAAGCTCCTAATACGAAAGGTCTCAGAATGGTCCCATTGAATTAGAAACTGAGGCTACCTCTTGACCATCTGGGGCTCTTCATTTCACTGGGAAAATAGATTAAAAGGAAGGTTATGATGTTGGTTACTGTGCATCTGATCCTTGATAAGATTGCTGCTGAAATAAGAGGGCAAATATGAATGAAGAGTATGGTAGAATCTAGGGGTCATAGGAGAGGGAGGATGTAGTGTCTGAATGTTTAATGGAGCTGTCTTAGAGAAAAACCCCAACTGTTGGGTATAGAATTAATTTTCTTCCTAGCAGGTGCTATAATCACTTTTCAGAAACTTCCTTTCCTATTGATTCCCAGCTATTCATTTTTAGAACAGTCATTTCCAGTTCTTATGACTCCTTGCTGTTCATTTCATAACTTCAACCTTCTATGTGATTTTAAGGTCTCCTCTAAACCCCTTATTCACCCTAGTTTCTAATGGCTTAGATTGGAGGGAGGTGTGACTCTCACCCCTCTCTCCCTGACATGTGTCCTTCTGATGATGGAGTGGGGAAGAAGGATAACAAAGGTGGGTTGCCCACAGAGAAGTTGTTTATGTCTCTCTTTGGCTGACTGTCTGTGGCTACACTATGGCCAAGGCTGCAGTTTCAACAGGCTCCACTGAGAGATTTGTTCTCAAGCTCTCCCCTTGGCTAACTTCCAACTGGAGTCCTTCCATCACATTCATTTTATACGTGTGCATCTTTGTCTCACTGAAAAGTGTAGCATCCAATCTCATTCACCCTCTGCAGCTTGGGCCCACAGGCATTTGGGGGATTCAGGTGCTGTTCTTTCTAGGAATTGAGAATTTGGTGAGGGAGTAGTCCTGGATTTCTCTTTTCCTTGTTAACCCTTTCATACCATGTCTCCTCCATTTTTCCCTCCTGATCTCAAAAAATAGGGCTGGATCCTTGCCAGTCCTTTGGCTAAGAAGACATTCACCTGTGCTATCAATTGCCAGCCTCCCTTATAGGACACTGGTAGGTATCCTCAGGAAAATCACTCTGCAAGGAATTACTATGTTTCTTTTCTGGTCAGGAGTCAGTCTCCTAAATTAGTTGAAACTTGTGTTGGTTTATAAGGAAAACAAAGCAATCTCTTTTCTAAATCAAGGTCAAGTCTGGGACCAGATAGGAAGGTGCTGCTCCTTGATAAGCCTAAGTTGGACACTCTTGGCTCCTGTCAACTGACATCCAGTTCAGTGCTGTTCTGACATTCTGGGCTTTGACTCTATTGCTAAGTTTCCTGCTTTTTGGTTTTTAGAAGGCTGGACCATCTGATATCCTCAACTGTATACCTCAGGGGAATAGGCTTAAGTCTAGAAAACAACCCAGGAAGGCATTTTAGCATCTGGCGCTATTTTATGTCAATTCTCAAGGTGATGTGCTATGCTGGGAAAAAAATTATTTCAACAAGTCCCAACATATTATCCTGCTTAAATAAGCACCTGAAAGGAAACAGAAGGTAATTTCTCTTCTTTCCTGAGTGGTTCCACTGTTGGGGAGGTTGTTTATGTCCTGGCAGAAATGACTGATTTCTCTGTCTTCTATACTAAACATTTAAACTGAACACCTGGAACTGACTTCTCCACAATGATATGTTTCACCCTAAATGAGATGGAATGCCAGCAACCAGATTGTTGGAACTGAAGCATCATTTGCCTGACTATCCAGTATCTAACTCAAAGCTGACTTTCTCAGGTCCCTCTCTGAGCCCTCTAATATTTCTTGGGTTTACTGATTTAGAGTCTCAGCCCCGTAAGTAGGATCATGGCTGGGTATCTGTCACACAGGACCCTTCACAGCCTGTCCCCAGAGTATTTACAAATGTCTGAGGGTGTTCAATTACTGGATAAGTCTGTTCTGATCTGATGGAAATTCCTTGATAAGGGTTCTGCTATCATTATTATTCTTTTATTTAATTTTGAGGATTTCCCATTATACTTGGGGATACTGATAGTTTAGAGGTTATTGGCATAACTTGCCTCTGTTAGAGTTTACATTTGATTACTATGAAATAATCAGGAACAAATGTATGTGTGTATAAACTATATATATATATTATATGCACACATACACAGAAAGAGAGATGAACGAAGCAAATGTGGTTAAAGGTTAACATTTAGATGATCACTGTGAAGGGTATATGGCAATTTTATGTATTGTTACTGCAACTTCTTTGTCTAAAATTATGTCAATGTAAAATGTATACACATAGCTGATTCACCTCATTGTACAGCAGAAACTAACACTACTTGTAAAGCAACCATATCTCAATTAAAAATAAAACATAAAAGAGTTAAAAAATTTGCAAACATATATGCAAGGCATGATTAAGAAACTTAAGAAATATATCCAATAATGTTAGCAGCTGTTACTGCTAAAGTGTGGGATTACAAGAAAGTTTTGTTTTCTCTTTCCAGTTTATCTATGTTCCTAAATGTTCTACAATGTAAATGTATTGCTCTTGCTCTGTAATAAGGGCAAAAGAGCATTAAAATCATAAACTGGGAAAAGGTAATGCTTCTCAAAGTTGATTTCATTGGCCACACTAATCACATGATAGTTACTGCCCTTTTTGAGGAATGTAATGTAGACATAGAGTTCCATAATGTGTAGTTGAGATATCCCGTGTTGACTGGATAGATATTTTGTTCTATCCTCGAAACAAGTTAAAAAGGAAAAAGAATCACTGACCTTCCTCTATCTTCTGATATCCCTCATCTACTCTACGTTTCTCTGCTTTTCTTCATCCTCAGATGTCTGACCCAGTCAAAATACCCTCTTGTTCTCTGGCTTCCAGTTGGGTTTGGCCAAGTTTGAGGAAGTAGGAAGAGATTCCATGGGAGGGAGGAAAGTGAGATCTGGATAATTTTTTCTTGGTTTCCCCCTGGCAGGCTTGCTACAGGCTGGCTTCTCCCCTTAACAGAAAAACATTGCACCTGTCAGGTAACCCTCTACACAGCTCTGACTCTCTCTTACTTCAGGTCTGGTAATCTGCTGCTAAGCCCCACCTGTGGCTCCTTCAAGAGTGGTGGTGTTTTAGTCGCTAAGTCGTGTCTGACTCTTGCGATACCATGGACTGTAGCCCACCAGGCTCCTCTGTCAATGGGATTCTCCAGGCAAGAAAACTGGAGTGGGTTGCCATTTCCTTCTCCAGCCTTCAAGACTAGGAATGGTAATTGTACCTCAGGTAACTAGTTGCAGGATACTTGGTTCACCTCTATAACAACTTTGAAGATAGCAACTTTAATAAATGTCCTTCTATGACCAAACCGAATGTGCCATACGTTTCTTACTGGGACCCCAAAAGACATGACAATATCTGGTGCCTTGTGGCTTTAAAGGAAAATTCATCAGCTATGCTTGATAGCCTTCAGTAGAGGTCATTTTCCTACAACTCAGCTCTTTGATTCTCTCATATAGCATCTTAAAAGATTGGCCACAGGTGACTCATAGAATTGTTGCATGGGTCTTTAGCTTGACTCAGATATAACATCTACCACAATTATTTGTTGCCATTGATATAGCCCATGCTTTTCTTTAGACCTCTATCCACTCCAACCAGCAGCATTCCCTTCACTTGTGATGTTCAGTGACACACACTCAGCATATTTAACTATGGTTCCATTAATTCTCTTGACTTGTATTACTCTGTGGTGTGGCAAGACCATTTTCTTAGTGTTCACTCCTCCCTATGAATTTTTTGACAGGATTTCATCAATGATGTCCTTATCTAGAGTCCGTTTTGAGATATATGCACATATCCAAGCTCCAAAGCCATCTTAAAGAAAAAGAAATGCAAGAAGTCACAATGATTGTCTGAGAAACAGCTGAGAAAGAAGAGAAGCAAAAGGCAAAGGAGAAAGAGAAAGATACACCCAACTAAATGCAGAGTTCCAAAGAATAGCAAAGAAAGATAAGAAAGTCTTCTTAAATGAACAATGCAAAGAAATAGAGGAAAACAATAGAATGGGAAAGACCAGAGATCTTTTCAAAATAATTGGAGATACCAAGGGAATATTTCATGCAAAGATGGGCACAATAAAGGATGGAAACAGTATGGACATAACAGAAGCAGAAGAGATTAAGAGAAGGTGGCAGAAATACACAGAAGAATTATACAAAAAAGGTTTTAATGACCTGGATAACCATGATGGTGTGGTCACTCATCCAGAGTGGGATTTCTTGGAGTGTCAAGCCAAGTGGGCCTTAGGAAGCATTACTGCAAATAAAGCTAGTGGAGGTGACAGAATTCCAACTGAGCTATTTCAAATCCTAAAAGATGATGCTATTAAAGTACTGTAATCAACATGTCAGCAAATTCGGAAACCTCAGCAATGGCCAGAGGATTGGAAAAGGCCAGTTTTCATTCTAATCCCAAAGAAGGGCAATGCCAAAGGATGTTCAAACTACCATAGAATTGCATCATTTCACATTCTAGCAAAGTAATGTTCAAAATCCTTCAAGCTAGGCTTCAACAGTACATGAGCTGAGAACTTCAAGACGTACAGGTTGGACTTAGAAAAGGCAAAGGAACCAGAGATCAAATTGCCAACATCCGTTAGATTGTAGAGAAAGCAATGGAATTCCAGAAAAACATCTACTTCTGTTCATTGGGGGCTTCCATCGTGGCTCAGCAATAAAGAATCTGCCTGCAATGCAGGAGACCTGGGTTCAATCCCTAGGTCAGAAGATCCCCTGGAGGAGGGCATGGAAACCCACTCTAGTATTCTTGCCTAGAGAATCCCATGGACAGAGGAGCCTGGCAGGCTGCAGTCCAAAGGGTCGCACAGTCGGACATGACTGAAGCAACTTAGCAGCAGCAGCAGCTGCTTCACTGACTATGCTAAAACCTTTGACTGCATGGATCACAACAAACTGTGGAAAATTCTTAAAGAGATGGGAACACCAGACCACCTTACTTTCCTCCTGAGAAATCTCTATGCAGGTGAAGAAGCAACAGTTAGAACCAGACATGGAAAAATGGACTGGTTCAAAATTGGAAAGAAGTATAACAAGGCTGCATATCATCACTCTGCTTATTTAACTTATGTGTAGAGAACATCATGCAAAATGCTGGGCTGGATGACTCACAAGCTGGAATCAGGATTGCTGGGAGAAATAACAACCTCAGATATGCAGATGATATCACTCTCATGGCAGAAAGTGAAGAGGAACTAAAGAGCCTCTTGATGAAGGTGAAAGAGATAGTGAAAAAGCTGGCTTAAAACTCAACATTAAAAAAACTAAGATCATGGCATCTGGTCCCATCACTTCACAGCAAATAGGAGACAAGATGGAAACAGTAGCAGATTTTATTTTCTTGGGCTCCAAAAGCATTGTGGACAGTGACTTTAAATTAAAAGAAGCTTGCTCCTTGGAAGAAAAGCTATGACAAACCTAGACAATGTGTAAAAAGTAGAGACATCACTTTGCCAACAAAGATCAGTATACTCAAAGCTATGATTTTTCCAGTAGTTATGTACAGATATGAGAGTTGGATGTAAAGAAGGCAGAGTGCCAAAGAACTGATGCGTTTGAACTGCGGTGCCGGAGAAGACTCCTGAGAGTCCCTTGGACTGCCAGGAGATCAAACCAGGCCATCCTAAAGGAAATCAGTCCAAATATTCATTGGAAGGACTGATACTGAAGCTGAAGATTCAATACTTTTGCTGGCCACCAGATGCCAAGAGGTGACTCATTGGAAAAGACCCTGATGCTGGCAAAGATGGAGGGCAGGAAGAGAAGGGGGAGACAGAGGATGAGATGGCTGATGGCATCAATGAACATAAGTTTGAGCAAACTCCGGGAGATAGTGAAGGACAGGGAAGCCTGGCGTGATGTGGTCCACGGGGGCTGCCAAGAGTCAGACCCGACTTAGTGACTAAACAACAACAGGGTCTAGAATGTCAGTGCCTGAATTCTGAGCATTAAAAGTCTGTTGTTACATATTTTACCCTGAAGGTGTCTTTTTCCAAGAAGGAGACTCAGTATCTTGTCAACTTGTCTAGTGACCTGCATCTTATTCCAATTTATGTATAGAGTCACCTATCAGTCTTTTACCCCGGGCTCTCTTGAATGGAAAACCCAAGAAGCAGGAAGGGTTCAAATCAGTACACAGGGGAGGACTGTCATTCTGGCATTGAGGTCTCTGTTACTCTAACTGGAGTGACTGTTACTTTTTCTTGAGGCTTCCTTGTTGGATGATGTGCCTCCAAGAACTCTAGCAGAATGTGGAATCTTGAAAAAGAGTCTCTGAACTTCTAGACATACACATTGCCACCGCCAGTTCCTATTAAAACCATGGAGAAAAGCAACTTTTGGTTCTTATTAAACTGAATTTAATATTCTGGGCAATATAAGGAAGGTGACCTACCATTCCCTGCCTTATATGTCTACCTAAGTTTTAAGAGTGGATCCTAAGACTCTTTAATCCTAGGCCTGAAACACCCACCCATAATAGCTAATGGTGAAACAACACCACAGGGAGGGGCTAGGGAAGAATTTTATATCACAGGAGAATACCACTGTGACATTGTCTATGACTCCAAACCCGTTAAGCTGCTGGTTGTCTGAGAAAAGTGTTTTGTATTAGCTATGCAAATACCTGTGAGGATGGGAAGGTAGGTCTATTAATATTTTCTAGGACTCCAGAACAAGAAATACCTCTCTCCCATAGGAACTACATCAGGATAGGCCAGATGCTGAGCACAATCATGGTGGTCCTCTGAATGGGACTGAATACATGTTCAGGGCCTCCTGGACAATAACTCAAGACTCCCTATTGCAAAAACATTAATATATTTGGTTGGTCAAAAAGTTCATTCAGGTTTTTCCGTACCATCTTATGGAAAAGCCTGAGTGAACTTCTTGGCTAACCCAATAATAGCTAATGGCCAACATGTCACAAAAATGGACTAGAAGACCCCATCTATCTCAGTCATTTTAGTTATCGAGGAGATCAAAATGCCCCCATCAGCCTTAAAAATGGTGCTGAGATAAAAAAAATTATGAGATATTAGCAATCTAAGGGAAAAGGTATGTATGATTTGAAATTAAGAATTTAACACCTCGTAACTTTACGTGGATCCTTTTCTTTTGCTGTCCAACCTGAAAATTCATCAGAGAAGCAAATGCCTTATCACGGTTTTGTACCAGTAATTGAGTAATTAAAGGGTCACTATAATGTGGATCATGCCTTACTAGGGAAGAGATCTGAATACCCAACCACTTCACAGATGACATATTCATGTTCCTAGCTAAAATCAGTCCCTCTACTTGTGCACTAAATCCCACTGCCTTTGCCTCCTCAAGGATATCACTCCGGCAATTCTCCCCAACCTCTGTCTTGCATTAACAATTTTTCATTCCTTCTTGGATCATTTTTATTAGCATATAAATGACTGGGTTCCCCCTCCCCCATCTTTAGAAAAAATCATTTCTCTTGAGCTCAGTTTTCCCTACCAACTTCCACTCCATTTCTTTGCTCCCAGTTACAGAAAAATGTCTCAAGTAGTGCCCTGTACTCATGGTCTCCAGGTTCTTTCCTCCTGTTCTTGTCTAAATCCATGGAAATCTGGCATTGACTCATACCACTCTATAATGACTGCTCTTATCAAGATCACCAATGACTGCTGAATGGTGAGAGCCAATGTCCAGCTCCCCAGTCTTCATTCTACTTGACTTAGCACAATTGTCTGATAAAGTCGACCACTCCCTTTCTGGACACTTTCTTTATTAGGCTTCATGCTTTTTATTAGAACATCATGCTGTTGACTTTTTTCCTACTCACTGGTCACACCTTCTCAGCTCCTTTTCTGGTTCCTCCCCAAGTGCCTCAGTTCTTCACGTAGGTTGTCCCAGGAATCACTCTTAGCCTTTCTTCTCTTCTCCCTCTACACTCGCTCTCATTGATCTGATTCAGACTATGAGCTTAAAATATGCTATTAACTCCCAAGTTTTTAACCTCCAGTCCAAGACCTTTCTCCCAAACTCCAGACTTCTTTCATTGCTTATGCACAATTTCCACTATTTGTATAACATACAACTCAAACTCAACTTGTCCAAAACTGAACACTTGTTCTTCCCCTACACATGTGCCTCAACTTGTTGTTATTGTTCAGTTGCTAACTTGTATCCAACTTTTTGTGACCCCATGGGATATAGCACACCAGGCTCCTCTGTCCTCCACTATCTCCTGGAGTTTGCTCAAATTCATGCCCACTGAGTTGGTGATGCTATCTAACCATCTCATCCTCTGCCACCCACTTCTCCTGCTCTCATTCAGAGTCTTTTCCAACAAGTCGGATCTTCACATCAGGTAGCCAAATTATTGGAGCTTCAGCATCAGTCCTTTCAATGAATATTCAGGGTTGATTTCCTTTAGGATTGACTGGTTTAATCTCCTTGTTGTCCAAGGGTCTCTCAAGAGTCTTCTCCAGTACCACTATTCAAAGGCATCAATTCTTTGGCACTCAGACTTCTTTATGGTCCAATTCTCACATCTGTACATGACTAATGGAAAAACCACAGCTTTGACTATATGGACCTTTGTTGGCAAAGGGATGTCTCTATTTTTTAATACACTGTCTAGGTTTGTCACAGCTTTCCTTCCAGGGAACAAGTGTCATTTAATATCATGGCTGCAGTCACAGTCCTCAGTGATTTTTGGAACCCAAGAAAATAAAATCTGTCAATGTTTCTATTTTTTCCCCTTCTTTTTGCCATAAAGTGATGGGATTGGATGCCATGATCTTAGTTTTTTGAATGTTGAGTTTTAAGCCAGCTTTTTCACTCTCCTCTTTCAGTTTAACCAAGAGACTCTTTAGTTTCTCTTCACTTTCTGCCATTAGAGTGGTATCATCTGCATGACTAAGGTTGTTGATATTTCTCCCTGCAATCTTGATTCCAGCTTTGATTCATCCAGCCCGGCATTTTGCATGATGTAATAAGCATGGTGATAATATACAGCCTTGACGAACTCCTTTCCCAATTCTGAACCAGTCAGTTGTTCCATGTCCAGTTCTACCTGTTGCTTCTTGACCTGCATATAGGTTTCTCAGGAGACTAAAGTGTTTGGGTATTCTGATATCTTTAGGAATTTTCCACAGTTTGTTGTGATCCACACAGTCAAAGGCTTTGGTGTATTCAATGAAGCAGAAGTAGATGTTTTTCTGGAACTCCTCTGCTTTCTCTGTTTCTCTGCCAACGGATGTTGGCAATTTGATCTCTGGTTCCTCTGCCTTTTCTATATCTACCTTGCACATCTGGAAGTTCTCTGTTCAAATATTTTTGAAGCTTAGTTTGAAGGATTTTGTGCATTGGATTTTGTGAAGGGTTTGTGCTAGCAATCACAAGATTGCTAGCATGTGAAATGAGTGAAACTGTGTGGTAGTTTGAGCATTGCCCTTCTTTGGGATCGGAATGTAAACTGACTTTTTCCAGTCCTGTGGTGACTCCTGAGGTTTCCAAATTTACTGGCATATTGAGTGCAGCACTTTAACACCATCATCTTTTAGAATTTGAAATAGCTCAGCTGGATTTCTGTCACCTCTACTAGCTTTGTTCATAGTAATGCTTCCTAAGGCTCACTTGACTTCACACTCCAGGAAGTGTGGTGTGGTGAGTGACCACACCATCATGGTTATCTGGTTCATTAAGACCTTTTTTTTTGGTACAGTTCTTCTGTGATTTCTTGACACCTCTTCTTAATCTCTTCTTCTGTTAGGTCCTTACCATTTCTGTCCTTAATTGTGCCCATCTTTGCATGAAATGTTCCCTTGGTATCTCTAATTTTCTCCAAGAGCTCTCTAATCTTTCCCATTCTATTGTTTTCCTCTATTTCTTTGCATTGTTCTCTTAAGAAGACTTTCTTACCTTCCCTTGCTGTTCTCTGGAACTCTGCATTCAGTTGGGTATATCTTTCCCTTTCTTCCTTGCCTTCTGCTTCTCTTCTTTCCTCAGTTATCTGTAAGGCCTCCTCAGACTAGCACTTTGCTTTCTTGCATTTCTTTTTCTTGGAAATGGTTTTGGTCACTGTCTCTTGTACAGTGTTATGAACCTCCATCCTTAGTTCTTCAGGCACTGTCTACCAGATCTAATCCCTTGAATCTATTCATAACCTGTACTGTATAATCATAAGGAATTTGATTTAGGTCATACCTGAATGACCTAGCAGTTTTCTCTACTTTCTTCAACTTAAGCCTGAATTTTGCAATACAGAACTCATGATCTGAGCCACAATCAGCTTCAGGTCTTGCTTATATTGACTGTATGAAGCTTCTCCATCTTTGGTTCCAAAGAGCATAATCAATCTGATTTCAGTATTGACCATCTGGTGATATCTATGTGTACAGTTGTCTCTTGGGTTGTTGCAAAAGGGTGTTTGCTATGACCAGCATGTTTTCTTGACAAAACTCTGTCAGCCTTTGCTCTGCTTCATTTTGTACTCCAAGGACAAACTTGCCTGTTATTCTGGTTATCTCTTGACTTCCTACTTTTGTATTCCAGTCCCCTATGATGAAAAGAACATTTTTTTTGGTGTTAGTTCTAGAAGGTTTTGTAGGTCTTCATAGAACTGGTCAACTTCAGCTTCTTTGGCATCAGTGGTTGGAGCATAGACTTGGATTACTGAACGGTTTGTCTTAGAAATGAACCAAGTTCATTCTGTCATTTTTGAGAGTACACCCAAGTACTGCACTTCAGACTCTTGCTGATTATGAGGGCTACTCCATTTCTTCTAAGGGATTCTTGCCTACAGTAGTAGATATAAAGGTCATCTGAGTTAAATTTACCCATTCCCATCATTTTAGTTCACTGATTCCTCAGATGTTGATGTTCAATCTTGTCATCTCCTGCTTGACCACATCCAATTTACCTTGATTCATGGACCTGACATTCCAGGTTCCTATGCAACATTGTTCCTTATAGCATCTGCCTTTACTTTCAGCACCAGGTATATCTACAACTGAGTGTAGTTTCTGCTTTGGCCCAGTTGCTTCATTCTTTCTGGAACTATTAGTAATTGCCCTCCATTCTTCCCTAGTAGCATACTGGACACTTTCTGACCTGGGGGATTCAGCTTTCCGTGTCATATCTTTATGCCATTTCATAATGTCTATGGGGTTCTTCAATTAAGAGCACTGAAATGGGTTGCCATTTCCTTTTCCAGCCCCTACTTCTAGACTTCCTCAACTTAATTGATGACAACTCCATCCTCCCAGCTGCTCAGGCCTACGCACTTTGAATCATTCTGACTCTCATTCTCTCACTCACTATAACCAATCTTTAGTAAAGTCTATTGGTTTTTCCTCTAAAATGTATTAGAATCTGATCACTTCTCACCACCTCCTCTACTATCACTCTGGTCCAAGCCATCGTCATCTAGACTAATGAGACTGCCTGACATATCACCTTATTTAAGTCCCTTAACATAACAGTCTTCCTGGTGGTTTCCCTGGTGGCTCAGATGGTAAAAAACCTGCCTACAGTGTGGAAGACCTGGGTTCGATCCCTGGGTTGGGAAGATCCCCTGGAGGAGGGCATGGCAATCTACTCCAGTATTCTTGCCTGGAGAATCTCCATGGACAGAGGAGCCTGGAGGGCTACAGGGTTGCGATGAATCAGATATGACTGAGCTACTGAGCACCTGGAGAATCTCCATGGACAGAGGAGCCTGGAGGGCTACAGGGTTGCAATGAGTCAGACATGACTGAGCTACTAAGCACCTGGAGAATCTCCATGGACAGAGGAGCCTGGAGGGCTACAGGGTTGCAATGAGTCAGACATGACTGAGCTACTAAGCACAGCACAGCAGAATAGAATGGTCTTCAACATAAGGCAGATCATATCATGCTTCTGCTCAAGGGCCTCAATAACTCAACATTTTATCCAGAGAAAAGGCCAAATTGTAGGCTATAAGACCCATATGATATGGCATCTCCTCTTCCTTCTAATCGAAATTCTCCAGCCACCCTGGTTTTCTTTCTCTCTCTTGATCTCATCTTCTATGGTTGTTTGTATAACTGTCCCCTCTGCCTGAAGAATTTCTTGCCAGATAGTTCCTGGCTAATTCTTTCACCTCCTTCAAGTCTTTGCTCATATTTTAATGTACAATGAAGCCTATCCAGATCACCCTGTTTATAATCTCAGTCTAACCTGTATTCCCACCCAGCACTCCTGATCCCACTTAGCCTACTGTACTTTTTATTAACTTATTTTCTTTTATTACTTAAAATACTACATACTTATTGCTTCCTTTTTTCTATTTGGCCACACCACACAGCACATGGGATCTTAGTTCCTCCACCAGGGATCGAACCCACACCCCCTGCATTGGAAGCACAGAGTCTTAACCACTGGACCACCAGAGAAATCCCTATGTTCTATATCCCTTCCTCTAAAATATGAGCGCATAAGGGCAGGAATCTGTTTTAGTCACTTTGTATCCTAAGGGCCTATAACAGTACCTGACACATTCTAAGTGCTCAATAAATATTAGTTGACATGTATGTCCCAGTCCATGAAAGCCTGGTTCTTTTAGGTAAAAGCCACACACAGCCCCAGAAGGAAAGCCTCTGGCATTGTCTTCTGGGGCTGCTAGATGCATTCTAGTCTATTGCTGACCCCTGCTGGAACCCACTGAGCAAGTTGCTATCCTACCCTTGACTGAAGTAATGGACCCCAAATTTCATGGGTGACAGGACATTGCTGATATTTTTTTCTGCCATCTACTGTGTTGTACACATACATTTAGAGCAGTAATAACTATAATCTTTCCTTTCCCTTGGACTTATCCTGATTCTAGGGGTCTGCAAGATAGACTTAAACTTTGCTTTTGTTTTATTTATATTTGATGTTTGTTCTTTAGTAAGGACTCCATTAGTTGGGGATGGGGAGGCTGCTCTTAGTTCTACCTTTAGAACTAGTAACTTAATCCTTTTTTTCTTTCTCTTTTTTTGGCTGTGCCTTGGGGCTTGTGAGATCTTAGTTCCCCAACCAGAGACTGAACCCAGGTCCTTGGCTGTGTAAGCACAGAGCCCTAACCAGTGAACTGCTAGGGAATTCTAATAACTAATAACTTTGTCTTTAACCAGACTAAAAATTGGTGGGAGGGAGATATGCTTTTCTTCCACATGACCATTACCTTTGTAACCAAAGGCATCCATTTGCCTCAAAAAAAAAAGATAATTATAGTAGGAATGCAAAGGTAAATAATGACTCTAGTCCAGCTTTTGAAGCCTATAACTAAATACTAATCTTGAAAGCTTTGTTGGGAAAGTAAAAGAAGCTCCAAATTTCAGACATTCTTAAATACTGAGCAAAGCATGAAGCCTGGACAAAAAGTCTTACTATAAATCAGTAGGCAAAGTAAACTTGGAGAATGACATTAAGAAGTTGTCACCTACTGAGGGGGAAATGCAGTGTTCTTCCAGCCAAAAGAGCCTAGGCTAAGCGGAAGGTCAGTGGGGTTGAGACAAAACTTACCTGGTACTTAGATCCCTGAGAAGGAACCCATCAACCCCCTCATTACTTGGGTATTGGCCCCAAAAAAGGAAGGAGGACACGGCATCAGGAACTTAAATAAGATGAGGTAGAATCTGGACTTCTGGGCTAGCCCTTCACTTCCACTGCAAGTTCAATGTGGTGCAATGGGAACGTGGTGCCGTCAAGAAGTAATTCTCCAATGGCTGAGCTATCTAGACAGATGAACCTGTACCCGTCTCCTATTCCCTTTGGTGTGATATGGTGTGACATTTTTCATGTCTTGGCAAGAGGGTGCCCAAATGCTGAGAGAACTCAACACCCAGAAGTCTTCAATTGGGATGAGAAAGTTACATTCAACAGAGACCTCATAAATAAATGCTATAGCAGGACCACTAGCTCCAGCAGAGAAATGAGAAATGGGTCAAGCTCTGAATCATCAAGAGTTTTTGTAAAAAATAAAATGAGAGGGACAATGAGTATTCCAGAGAAAGAGAAAGGAAGGAAGACCTACAAAGGGAGAGAGATTTTCCTGAGGGAGTTTAGATTGGGCTCAGTTTCTATGTGATTTAACTTTTGTTGGCACTCCCACCCTCACGTGCCTACTTCTGCAATGAGCTTAGAAAATGGGAATGAGTCTCCGAGTTTCTGGAAAAGGATGAGCAAAGAAACCCCTGTTCAAATCCTAGAATAGACATTAGCACTCCTGAGCTGACATCTCTAACATTAATATATGGGCAAAAAGGATGTTGATTCCTTTAGATTCTTGAAGTACTATACGTTCGCAGTATAAAATGATCTATTTTTGCCCCACTAATGCTTTATACTTTGAATTTTATTTTGACTCTGATATTAATCTTGTCATACCTGCTTGCTTTTATTAAAATTTGCCTGGTGTATCCTATCCTACCTTACCATCTGCTTTTGTTTTTCAATCAATAGCATTTTCCCCCTCCTTTAAAATATTTTTCAATTTTTAAAAAATGCATGCAAGCAATACATGGAGACATTCACATTTTAAAAGAGCAAAAACATTACATTATTGTCTCTCAATCCTGGTTCTTTCTTTAATTGTTGGCTACTATCCTTTGACCAATTTTTTTGGTCTGTACATCTTAAATTGTGGATTCTTTATATTTTCTGGATATGAATCCTGTTCCTGTTAATTTTTTTTCAGAGTGTAGCATGCTGTTTAATTTTCATTCTGTTTTCACAAGAAGGCAGAGTGCTAAAGAATTGATGCTTTCAAACTACGGTGTTGGACAAGACTTGAGAGTCCCTTGGACAGCAAGGGGATCAATCCAGTGAATCCTAAAGGAAAGCAACTCTGAATACTCATTGAAGGACTGATGCTGAAGCTAAAGTTCCAATACTTTGGCTACCTGTTGTAAACAGCCAACACACTGGAAAAGACCCTGATGCTTGGAAAGAATGAAGGCAGAAGAGGGTGACAGAGAGTGAGATGGTTGGATGGTATCAGCGACTCAATGGACATGAACTTGGGCAAACTCTGGGAAATGGTGAGGGACAGGGAGGCCTGGCATGCTGCAGTCCATGGAGTTGCAAAGAGTTGGACACAACTTGGCAACTGAACAACATGTTTTCAGATGTAAATCATTTTAGAATTTGGATGCAGTCAAACTTGTCATTTCCTCCTTTAAATTTTTGTTTTTAAAATTTTTGTATCCTAAACTAGAAGGTCTTTAACCCAATGATGATATCTTCAAGTTTTTAAATAAATTTTATGGCTTAAAAATATTAGATCTTTACCATCTAACATCTGGGATTTATTTTTCTGAAAGATTTGGGACAGAATGTAATGTTATGTTTTATTTTGTTGTTTTATTTTCTCATGAATAGCCAGTTGTCTCAATGAAATTTATTGACTAGTTTGTCCTTTCCACACTGATGTGAAGTAATACATCTGCCATATGCCAAATTCTATAGTCATAATGAGTTCTTTATTGGGGGGTGGGCTGAGTTCTTTATTCAGCCCACTGATTTGTCTATTCCTGCACTCTACCACACTGTTTTAATGACCATAACATTGTAACATGTTGATATTTGATAAATCAACTCTCCCTCTCACCTCCCATGTTATTCTGTAATATTTCCTTGAAAAAGTTTCATGAAAAATCTATTGGGGGTTTTGACTGAAATTGCATTAAATATATAAATTTTAGAAAAGGGCAGACATCTTTATATTATTGAATTTTAGGAATTCTAAATTATCCCTATTTAGTCATATTTTCTTTTTTTTTTTTTAATTTTTTTATTAGTTGGAGGCTAATTACTTCACAACATTTCTGTGGGTTTTGTCATACATTGATATGAATCAGCCATGGATTTACACGTCTTCCCCATCCCAATCCCCGCTCCCTAGTCATATTTTCTTTTATATCATTCAGTAGAAGTTGTACAGTCTTGTCTATAAAAGATTTTTTATGTTATTTATTGCTACTGCATATGGAATAATCACTTAGTTTGTTATATTTTCTGATTAATGATTGCTGGCATATAGAAAAGTCAATGATTTTCTCTTTTGTTCCATTAATGTAGTAAATTATACCAATGTTGTTATTGTCATTTAGTCACTAAGTCATATCTGACTCTTTTGTGGCCCCATGAACTGTAGCCCACCAGGCTCCTCTGTCCATGGGATTTCCCAGCAAGAATACTGAAATGGGTTGCCATTTCCTTCTCTAGGGCATCTTCCTGACCCAGGGACTGAACCCATGTCTGTTGTGTCTACTGCATTGGCAGGCAGATTCTTTACCACTGAGCCACCTGGGAAGCCCTAAAATTAGTTTATATAAATTATATCAATAGAGCTCAATTAGTGAATTCATCTTGCATTTCTGAGATAAATTTAACATTATCATGTTGCATTATTATTTTCACTGCTGCTGAAATACAATTTATATTTTATTTGGGATTTTTACATAATCTTTACAAATCAAAAGTGGTGTACTTTTTCCCCTCATCTTTTATATATCTTGCTTTGGCATCAAGGTCAGCTTAACTATATAACATGAAATAAACTGGATAACTTTCTCTTCCTATGATTTAAAATGATTTATAAAATGTGGAAGTTATCTGTTTCTTGAAGGTTTAGAGAACTAGCCTATATAACCACCTGGACCAAGTGCCTTTTTTGGAAATAAATCTTTTTTTTGGAAATAAATCTATTTTGGTTTCAGATTTTCTACATTTTCTTCAACTATTTTGAAATTTTATATTTTCCTGTAAAATGATCCATATATTTTCAACTCTATTGATATAAAGTTATTTGTATTATAACTTAAAAATCTGCTCATACATTATAATTTTATATCCTTTGTTATACCTGATAATTTTTTATGGCTTCTTGCCTCTTTCTTAATCATATTTGCCAAATAAATGTTTTTATTAGGCTCTTAAAAACAGAGTTTTGGACAACTCTACTCATTTTTTTTTTTCTTGTTTCACTAATTTCTGCTTTTATCTATTGCAGTGTTTTTTCAACTTTTTTTCATTATTAGTCCTCTAGGGAACTTTTTGGACCTTTTCCCCCTTAATCACTACTTTTTTCATACCCCCAATATTAAACCACACATAGAGTATATGTGTGTTTCTATAGTATAGTCTTGTGAAAAGCCATAATCACTGAAATAGCTAATATTTTTTTCAGTCCTCAAGAACTAATTTTTATTTCCTAAGTGGCAATATTTTCCCTATTGAGAATGCATACCCATTGTAATGTTTTTTTTCTATTTTCTTTGGGCTTATTTTCCTTTTCTTATGGAATTACTTCCATTTTTTTAAAATAAGAAATTTAAGGCTATAAGCTGTACTTTTCCCCCCAGTGCTGTTTGCTTACATTACTGAAGTTTTGCTATTTTGTATTTTTGGTTTCCATTCAGATCTAAATTTTTGTAATTGCCACTTTTACCTGAGTTATATAGAGGTTTGCTTTTACATTTCCCAATATGTGGATTTGGGGTTAGGTTGTTATAGTATTTTTATGTGACTGCCTATCTGAAGTTTGTTGAGACATGCTATCTTACCATATGGTCAACTAAAATTCCTGCAGTCTTTCAAAGCTTGATGTTTTCTGTAGACTTTTTGTGGATACTTTTTATCAATTTAAAAATTATTTTTGTTACTAGTTTGCTAAGGTGTTTTTACTTTTTATTTAAAAATTTTTATTTTTAAACTGTAGTTGATTAACAGTATTGTGTTAATTACTGCTACATAGCATGCTAAGGTGTTTTTAAATTAAATTACAAATTGGTGTTGAGTTTTTTGTTATCTTTTTTGACAGTGCCTTGTGGCTTGTGGGATCTTTCCTACCCAGGGATCCAACCCACGCCCCCTACATTGAAAGCACAGGGTCTTAACTACTGAACCACCAGGGAAATCCTGGTATTGAGTTTAAACAAGTATTTACTTTGGAACCAGAGATGATTTTGATTTTTCCTTCTTAATTTCTATTAATTTGATTAACTACTTTAATACATTTCATGTGTCTCATCTACCCTATGCTTTCCCTTAGAGGCCTAACTCTGTACATTCTCTATACAGAGAATGGAGAATGTACACATTTGTGATCCTATTTAAAATGGTAATATCACTAAGACTAAGCTAAAAATGTTGAAGATACATCTATATTTTCTGTAAGCTTCTAATATACCTATCTTAGTGTTAATGGGATGATTTCCTATTGCTTCCTCTGCAGATTCAGGTAGGTACCTCTCAGTATTTCCCTGGATCTGCGATCCCTAGTGGAAGTGCACATTTCTGTTTCCTCTCTGAGAACTTGCTTCCATTCTTCTGTCGTATCTCTTTGGGCTCCAATTACCTCCTCTACTTTGGTAATGAGTAAATTACCACCCTCTTCTATAGTCTCATCTTAAGATCATTTGGGTCTTTGCCATTTTTATTTTCCAGTTTGTATTATCAATGTTTCTGTGTCCTTTAAGAACACAACATTTGTTTTAAAGAAATCCTTTTCTTCCTCCAGATCAATTGGTCTCTCTTCCTTTATTCACTTTTCACCCTCCCAGTGCTTCCATTTTGACTTCCAGGTCTGCACATACACTTAAAATCAGTGTAGTTCCTACTTGATTTCCTAAATAGACCTGCTTCCTAGGGAGAGAAGAATCCAGGCACAACCCTTCTTAATACTCTTCCTGGCCTTTGGAATTACAATAGCATTGCTTCTCTTTACCTTAAATCCCCATATAACAAACATTTGCATTTCTTTTTACATTTCTGATTAAAACCCACCATTCCTCTGTGACTGAACAAACAACTTGAGTCCTTGAAATTCCCATCAGGGCTCATATAGTCAACACATGAGGCACCAACTTGGGACATAAACGGAAGGTGACTCTTAATACCCATATGACTTAAAGAACTTTACCCCTTCCAGAAGTCTCTCCATAGACCCTATAAAAGGATGCAATGCAAATCAAGATTAGCCCAAATTGGGTGAAACTATTCTAATGCCACCTGTTAATCCCCAGTAAAATTGAAGGGCTAGACTTTCCCAAGTTTGTTTGAGGTACACAAGGAACTTCTGCCATGAAGTTTCTTAAATTCCTCATCTGGAATTCTGGCAGAGAATAAAAGGCAGCACAGATTTTCCTATTCAATAGTGCCTTTCCCTTCTGCAGCAAGCCCATTCTTGTGAATATCTATGTGAAGCCTCAACTGTATCTATGCGAATCAAGATCAGTCACAGTGACCTGTACAGACTACTTTTGCAAAGCCCTACATCTAGTACCTCTAAAAAAATAACGACTTGCCTGTGGACACTAGCTACCATAAGCTGCTAGGACTTGAAAAGGTCAAAGAACTAAAAGGCCCCAAATCACTATGGCACTAAAGTCTGTGCCCTGGCAAACCATATGTTCCATCCCCATCTTATCTGGGTCCCCTAATTCCAGTCAGACTGCCTATTTCTCACGACTTAGTAGACAATGCATATTTGCATGTGTTAGGGCTCAAGGAGAACAATTAATTGCATTCATTTCCTTTCTAAGTTCTCAACCAACTAGGTAATAGATACAATAATCAGACCAATGAAGATCAAAATATCAGTATTTTGTTGAGAAGGCTGTACCTATAACCAAATTGGGCTTTCCAAAGCCACCCCTCCACTACCTTTCACACCCTTCCTGATTCCTCTATTGGGATTACTCACCCAAAGAATATACAAAAGAAACACTTACCTGGTGAGTTGCAAGGGGGCATGGCTGTTCCAAAAGTGGAGACAGAGAGAAGTACTCTTCAGACTTGCCTCTGCAAGGCAGGCCTGGGCCTCAGCAGGTGTGCTTACCATATGAAAGCTGGGATTTGAGTGGTGTGGGTACAGATAGCAGGCAAAGAAGTACAAGAGGCAGGCCTAGCCCACAGAAGGTGTGCTTACCATATGAAAGCTGAGTGGTGCGGGTACATATAGTAAGCAAAGAGGTTCAAAAAAGAGAAGAGAGCTTAGAGTGAGTGTGTGTGTGTGTGTGTGTTCATGATGACCCTCTTCTCTATGTCTCAATCAGAGAATACAATCTTCCTTTGGAGACAGGTGAGTAAGAGGTGCAGACAGGGGCCAAGAGTGAATTCCAATACAACTGTCTTACTTGGAGGAGAATAGGAAAATAAGGACAAATAAAGATTCCTGTCCCCATAGGTGGGACAAAGCCTGTACTCTTCATTCCCTTCCAGCAGGGACAGGGGATCCCATTCCCTCATGCCCAAGGGCTGACGTGGAATTCACTCCCAGCCCCCAACCTATATATCAGGAAGAATTTGATAAATAGATTCAATGTTACTAGGTCATTCCTATATCAAAACTCAGGATGGTGGGAGTAGGGTAGTGGCCAGAGGTTCAGATTGACCCCACCGAACTCCAGACATATTCACTTGCTAAGGTCCATCTGACTAGCAAAAAGAAGCAAAAGAAACACTAATAAAACTAGGAAGGCCCTTTCAAGGCATTTCACTAATATGTCCTCAAGAGCTCTCCGGCTGCTAGAGTGAAAAGGGTAAAACAATACCCAAGGCCAAGAAAGACCAGCCTACAAATACTGTCCCCATTATCTGTCTCCCTTCCCACCACCCCAAGTCCTTGGAGAAGTCAGTGAAAGACACGCCGCATTTAGACTGTCAGAGGCCAATCCCAGACAAAAGTCCCCAAGGTACAAGAACTCAAATAAGGACACTACTGGGGAGATTGAAAAGCAAACATTATTTATCAGATGGTGATAGGAAACATCACGCTTTCTTGAGCCCAATTCCAGAATGGTCAGTGGGAGTTTCTCTCACGTTAACTTCATTTGTCCGCCTACCCAATGGCAGCTCTTCTACTGAAGGGGACAAAGGAGAAATCATAGTCCTCAAGAGGGCCTCAGAGTGCCCTTCTTATCAAGTCCGAGCTGAGGAGACAAAACCAGCAAACGAAGGACTTCCCACCACCAAAACCCGCTTTCACGACTCGGGGCCTCCTCTTCCCACATGTAACTCAAGGAGAACTCCACTCACCCTGCTTAGTCCTCAACAGGGAAACATTGTACTTCTTTATACCCTTTGGGTCCTTCCTAAATATCTTTCCTTCACTTAGTGTAGTGAGCACTTAGTAGAGTCCCCGCATTCATATCACTTGCTCTCTCAAGGAAGCTAGAGTGTCCAGGACTAGAAACTGGCATTGAACAGTAATCTACCAGATTAAAAGACAAAGGCATTCCCACTTTAAGTCCATATTGTATGGAAGGAGGGAATGTACTCAACCTGCTTAGAAAACGGCTTTCGGGTTAAACACAACAGGCAAAGGGTTCAGCGGGAACTGGACAGCTGAAGGAACACAGAAGTGACAGTGAATAGGGAAGGAGGGGATCTTGGTGGCAGTAAGGAAGAGTGGTGCCCTTTGACTAAGAGCCCAGATGGGGTAACTAAGCATGATGGAAAGAGTCAGATAGAAGGCCAAATAACTAAATTTTAGTTATGACTTTTGCCAGCAACTCAGCATGTGACTTTGAGCTTATCTAGCCTTCATCTGCAAAATAGGGGAAAGCAGTCTGTTCAACTAGATGCCTCTTATGGTCCTTTGATAATATGGCATCCTTCACAAGTGTGATTGATGGACTATTACAAGATATTCAGGAAGGGGCCAAAGGGGACTTTACCAGAGCAGGAAATGCCTTTCAGCCTCATCTCTAATGAAAGGGTCACATTCACACATACATAAGCAGAGTGGCCGACAATTTCATCATAGCAGCAGAAACACAGAGAAAAATACATACTGGTGAAGCTCAATTCCTGCACTAAGGGAGCAACACGGAGGGGCTCCAAGGTCAGGGGAGAAGGGTCCTTCCATATGACAATAACTTTCACCTTTCTGTCCCTTCCCCAAATCCAGAGCAGCTTGCTTTTTTGAAAGAAGCCACTCCCACTTCACTTCCCTAAAACCACCAACTCACCTGTTGCAGAAACAAAAATGCACAGATCCCAAGGGAAATAACCCACTAGCTAGCTAGAAATGAACAGAACCTACCACACCTAAGGTTACTTGGGAGTGGCAGCTGGGACCAAAAGCCCTTATTTCCCTGAACATTAACAATGACTCTGAAAGGTCTTCATTTGGACCTGTCCCAACCACAGTCACTTGGGTTTGCCCTCTTGGTGAAGTGGGAACTCACCTGGACCACCATTTTATTTCTGGTGCATTTATGATTGTTTCCAAATTTTCATACCAATCTCATTGTGAGTGAGCCAGGAAGTTACCTCCCCAAGTAGGACTCCAAATGACAGGAAAACCTAGGACAACGACGCAAGTGCAGGGTTTCAGCCCTTGCAACAGGACCTGCAAACAGACGCATGCCACTCCCCAGACACCAAGAAGCATCTCCCAGCCATCCATCCACATGGATTCTTACATGGCCTCTCCTAGCAGAGGTAGCTGGGGCAATTGGGGTGCGGAGGACATCGACCTCCTATCAACCTGGGATCCCTGTTTAAAAGATACTAAAAATACATTAGTAAACATCACTGTTTACAGAAATAGAAATCATTTCTGTTTCCAAAGGCCTCTCACCATCCCAGTCCTGGACATTCCCAAGACTGCCACCCCTGACACCCTCTCCAAGGTCCGCCCTGGTGGGTGAGTAAGACACCAGAGTCTTTTGAGACTGAGAGCTCCTCAGGCATCTGAGAATTCCAGTTTCACATCTCTGGTTCCCATGGAAGGGAGAATCTTCAGGACTCTGGAGAGAACGGGGGTTCATCCCTTCTTATCAGTTCCAGGGGGCTGTCTTGAGGCAATCCCCCCCTTTTGGATGATATACGTGTTGTAACAAATCCTGCTATTTTCGGGCCCCCAGTCCCTCCCCAGAGTCCAACATGCCTGCCTGGACCCCCCCACCCCCATCCCCCAGAGCGGAGAAGCCAGTCTGTGCCTTGGTATAATCACTCAGGGAAAGAGGGATGGGCAGAGAAAAAGCAAGGACAGTGGCCTGGGGTATCGTCCTTGAGGGAACGACTAACAGCAGTGACTGTCAGACAAGCAGGTGGTGAAGCTGGGCACCTGCCCGGGGACGGAGCCGGAGCTGTCCACCAGGTTGGCGGGTTGCGGGTCGACGCGGGGGGTGCGACGGCGCCCCCGGTACTCGATCATGTCAGGATGATAGGATGGGTGGCGGCGGGCGTGCTTGGTCAGGTGGTCGCTCCGAGAGAACTGCTTGGGGCAGAGTGGGCAGGAGAAGCGTTTCTCGCCCGTGTGCGTCCTGTAGTGGCGGGCCAGCTCGTCGGAGCGCGTAAACTTCTTGTCGCAGTCGAGCCAGTCGCAGGAGAACGGGCGCTCACCCGTGTGGGTGCGCTGGTGGGACTTCAGATGTGATGACTTGTAATAGGCTTTGTTGCAGCCCGGGAAGGGGCAGCGATGGCGCTTGGCAGCAGGTGTTACTGGCCTCCGACGGGGGCCTGGACCCGTGGCGGGGGCGGGGCCGGCCCCAGGGGCCACGCCAGACGCCGCGCCAGGGTGGGCAGGCGCTCCCGGGACGGCTGGCGCGCCAGGGACTTCGAGCGCGCCGGAGGAGTGCATGGGTCCCGAGACCTCGGCTGCGCAGGAGGCCGGGGCTGGCTGGGAGCCCAGGGTCGGGCCGGAGCACGGGGTCGGGTCGGAGGAGCCGGACGAAGCGCGCAGAACTTCCCCGGAGTACTCTGCGAAGCCCCCACCAGAGCCGCCGCGCAAGTCAGCCAAGACGCTTGCAGCCAGCAGGTGGGGCGCGGCGCCGCCCGCGCCGGGGCTAGGGGCGGGGACCTGGGGGAGCGGGGGGACCGACGCGGGCCCCGGTGGCCCCGGACCCGGCAGAGCGGACTCCGGCGGCGCCGCACCCACCTCCGAGCTGGCCGCTCCGCCCGCGCCCTCGGGGTCCGGCGGGCGGCGGTGAACCACAGCACCCGCGGACATGGACACCAAGCACTCGGCGGCGAAGTAGTCCAGGCACGCCACGGCAGCCGACATGCTGGCAGCGCCGGGCCGCCGGCGCGCGCCGTCCGAGCGCGGCCGGCCGCGGGCGAGAGAGTTCTCGGGAGCGTCCGTCCCCGCTGCCTCGGAGCGAGAAGCAGGAGGCCCGGTGCGCGCCGCCCGCCGCCCGCAGCCGCCGCCGCCGCCGCCGCTGCCGCCGCCGCCGCCGCAGCAGCAGCCGCCGCGGCCGCCCGCGCGGAGCCCGCCCCGCCTGACGCGCCCCTGACGCACCGGAGCCCGCGGGGGCGGCGGGACCCGCCCCGGCCGGCAGGACACCCCTCGGAACGCGCGGCCCACCGGGGCTAAGTCATTCCTAACAGCCTAAGAAATTATCTTGTCTTCGCATTCTTGCCTCTGCCGGCGAGCCAGGTAATTTTAATAAAGAGAAAACTCCCCGATCGTAACTTCTGGGCAGCCTGCCGGCTTCGCCCCCCCTTCGCCCGCTGGTCCTCCGCCAGCTGGGTGTCCGGCGGAGTCCGCGAAACTTTTTTTTTAAGGGAAAAAAATGCTTATACCTGACATGTCTTTCGATTCATAATTACGATTGTTAGTAAAGCGGGCTGGGATTACGTTTCACTTCTGTTACCGCTCTCCGATCAGATTTAAAATATCCCCGAGTCTTCACCAAAAAAAAAAAAAAAAGTTTTCTCATCTAACAGTCCCGCTGTCAACCCAGGGTCCGTACCAATTCCCTAAATAGAGCCGCTACGTAGCCATTAATTAATTTTCGAACCAGAAACATTTTTAACCTTGAAAAAAGCAAAGAATCCTCTCATGGTTGAAATTGAAACTTAAAATCCTTTGAGTAACGATTTAACTATTCAGCCAACGAAAGAAAAATGCATGTTTAAACTGCATTAACCTGTCACAGGCATACAAACAAATTTCCACGCTGAAATATAAATTATAGACTAGCAGCGAGATAAACACATTAAAATGGACTCCCACAATTTTAATAATAGAAAGTCACGTTTCCAATTAGGCAACGTCTTTTATTTTTCTCTTGACAAAAATTAAAAATAAGAAAACGCAGCAAATTATATAGAATTGCTCATATGGTGTTTTGTGATTGTAGAGCCTTTTTATACAGTCAGATATATGTGTGTGTATGTTTACATTTCTTTGCTGCTTTAATTTTTTTCCCTCCTTTGACTTAAAAAATTGAAAACACACAGAAAAGCAAACAGGATAATTTCTAAAAATAGTCATAGCGTGGTTTTTGATGTATACAAGCTTTACTTATATAGATTTGAATTATGTGCAGTTTATTTGCAGTTCTTTAATACTTTTCTTTTTCTTTTGAAAATTAAAAATGCAGATACCTCAAGAATAACAAACATTAATGTATGTACTTCCTGAGGATAATCAAACGTGAAATATTTGTCACTTTGGCTTCAGGCTTTTTATTTATATTAAAGATTCCAGATAGAGCTGACTGTCACCTTATTTCCCTCCCCAGTTTCATTCACCTTTCTCTCTTCTTACTTGCCTAGGTATCAGTGTCATAAAGTGTGTATGCTTCCAGTACTGTTGCTATCCTTTATTACCTAATTACCTCTATATATTTACATGTAAATATATATGTCTATGCTTATATGTTTTAAGTTTTCTTTATAAATGGTACAGCAAAATGTAGAAATAATTTTGCAACTTACTTTTTGCCCTCAATATGATTTTGAAAACTATCCATGTTGACACTTACAGAATCTACTTTATTCATTTCAGTAGCTTTATGATCCTGTCAGCTTTATTATTTTTATGGAGATTCTATTCTAAAACAGATAATTATTATAAAGCTGCTTGCTTCAACATTTTAGACAATTAACTCTCACTCTACACATATTAAAATTGTATCAGATAGAATTCTTCACTAGCTTTTTTAAAAAAATATTATTATTTAGAAAAAAATCTAAAGCTATTTTAAAATGCAGAGAGACTATTACAGGCACCCATGTACCTATCTCATATAACTAGTATATGACAGCATTTCGCCATACCTGCTTCACGTCTGTTTTTAATTGAGCTGTTCATCATTTCTGATAAAATTGAAGTCCCTTCGTACTCCTCCCCAAAACCATTCTACACCCTTTTCTCCAAGGCAAGTATTACCATGAATTTTGTATGTAACTTTCCTCTAGGTTTATACTTTTACTATATATGAACTCACACAGAGTATTGCTTTGATTTTTAAAATGCACATGTGTGGTGTTAGACTGTACATATTCTGTGACTTGTTTTGTTTTCCCTTTGTGGTATGTTTTCATTCTTTCTCACCATGTTGATAAATATAAATCCTGTTCATTCATTTTAATTGCTATATTACAGATCCATGCATATGAATATGTTGTGTTTATTCATTCCCCTATTAATGAATATTGAAGCTGCTGCAAATATTTTGGTATTAACAGCAATGCTCTTATGAACATATGTGTTCCTGTGTCCCTTGCATACCTGCGAGAATTTCTGTGTCTTCCTAATGGGGAATTGCTAGGTTACACACACATTTTCAGTTTATTAGAGACTGCCAAATATTTTTTCAATTTGCACAACTATTAGCAGTCTATGAGAGTTCCTATTTCCCTCACATGACCTTCAACACTTTCTAAATTCAGACTTTTCTTATTTCTGACAATTAGATATTTTTTTTAAAACTCAGAATCTCATTGTTAATTTAATTTTCCCTCACTGACAGTGAGGTTGAGTATTTTTTCATATATTTACTGGCCATTAAGGTTTCTGAGTGTGTGGTTTGTTTTTTCATAGTCCTCATCTATTTATCCAATGGGCTGTGAATGTTTTCATCTTTCCCCCTCTTGGTTTGTAGGAGTTCACATATATAACATTATATTGCCTCATTCTGGGACTCTTTTAACTTTTGATAACTTTTGATAACTTTTGAACTATTGAAAATTTAAAATGTAGTCATATTCACTGATCTTTAGAGTTTGTGTCATTTGTGTCATGTTAAAGACATCTCTCCACATGTGATGCCACAAAGATACCCTCCTATGTTTTTTCCCTTAATGTTTTAAGTTTTGTTTTCCACACTTGTAAAATGGATCCATCAGGGATTTATTTTTTGAATGGTGTAAAGTAGGAATTTAATTTTATTTTCCCTGTTTCCATATGAAAAACTGTTATCATGACTTGATTTACTAAACAGTCTTTCATTCCTTCCCTTAATGGGTAATGCCACTGTGATTATAAATTAAATTTCTGTATATTCATGGATAGATTTCTACTTTGTCCTTTTCTTTTGGCCAAACCAATTCTGAGCCAGTACCAAGTATTTTTAATTATTATGGTTTTATAATAAATCTTCATTTATAGAAGCGCGTTTACCTATTTGTTCATTAAAAAAAGCTGTAACAGCTATTTTTGGACCTCTGCTTTCCTACACTAACTTTAGTATCAGTTGGTCAACTTCTGTTGACAAACCTTTCTGGTATTTTGGTCAGTTAAATTTGCAGGTTAAATTTTGGGAGATATGACATTTTTATAAAATTGAGTCATCCAGTGTATTAATATTATTCTGATTTCCTGATATCCTTCTGTAACATTTTATACTTTTGTGTTTAAAATTCTTGTACTTGTTAGGTTTATTCCTAGGTATCTTACTATTTTGTTGCTTTTAGAAGTGGAATCCTTTAAAATTTCTTTAATGGGTTAGTGCTGCTACTGGGAATTGTTACTGATTTTAGAATAATCCTCTTTTTTTTTTGGCCGTGCTGCGTGGCCGGTGGGATCTTAGTTCTCCAACCAGGGGTTGAACCTCGGCCCTTGGCAGTGAGAGGGTGGAATCCTAATCTCTGGATTGTTCAGCCAATATGCTTAACTTTCTTATTCAAGTTTGTTTGCAAATTCTCTTTAATTTTTATGTAGATAATATTATCTCTGAATAATACTCTTAATACTTTCTCCTTTTCTTATCGCATTGAATGGATGGGGACCTCCAGTATAATATCAAATAGTAAGCAGTATTTTCCTATTTCTATCTCATTGAGAATGTCTCTAGTGTGTCATCATTATTTATTATAGTTGCTATAAGTTTTTGATAGAAACTCTTTATCAGGTTAGGGAGTCCTTTTCTCTCCCAGTTGAGTTTAAAGAGGAATATTTTTAAACAATGAAATGAATGTTGAATGTTATTAAGTGCTTTTTCTAAAACTTTTGAGATGATAATTGGTTTTGTCTGATGTATTAAAGTAATGGATAACTTTGATAGGTTTTTCTACCATGGATTTATCCTTGCGTTCATTGACATAAATCTTGCTTTGCCATGAAGTACTATTATTTTTTACTACACTACTTATGCAGTTTGCAAGTGCTTTTTTATTTTAGTATCTATGTTCATAACTGATATTGGTGTCATAACTGATAATTTTCTTTTCCTGAGCTACCTTTGTCCATGTTTATACTACTCTCATAAAATGCATTTAGATGTTTTTCTTTTTCTGTTATCTGTAATAATTTGTATATAATAGGTTCTATTTGTTCCCTGAATGTTTGGTAAATCTCATCTGTGAAACCATCATATTTTGAAAATTCAGTTCAATTTCTCTCATGATTATTAGTTTATTTGGATTTTCTGTACCTTCTTGAGTCAATTTTGGTAATTCACATATTTTCTTTAGAAATTAGATGCTACAATCAAGCCTCTAAAATTTTGGTGTGTGATTCATAACATTCCCTCATTATTTAAAAATTCTCCGTGGTATCAGTAGTTATATCCTCCTTTTCAGTCCTGATATATATTTGTGAATTCTCTGTTCTTTTTTGTCTCAGCAGAGGGTTTGTCTACACTTTAAGACAAACCTGTACAAGTTTGTCTGTAGTCTTTTAAAAAATAGCCAGCTTTTGCTGATCATATCTGTCTCTTTTAAAATATACATTTGTTTAATTGCTGCATTTATTTTTATTAATCTCTCATGCTTTTTGTCTAGTTTAGCATATTACATCTTCTTTTTTAAAAAAAAGTGTTTCAACTGAAATACCTAACACATTAACTTTCAATCTTTCTTATTTTCTAAAATATAACTTAGGGCTATAAATTCCCATTGAAGAGAAGTTTCCTATGTCTTGTCTTTACTCCACAGGTTTCAAAATAGTGCTTTCATTGTCATTCAATTCTACATCATAATTCTGTTGTGATTTCTTAGCTGTTGAATTTTCAGAAGGGTGCTTTCTGTAGATGACAGCATCCTGCCTACCAACAGTGCAGAAAAAGTAACATTTACTTCTGTGTAGGTGATCACCTAAGGGAAGATCTTTCTGGAACAAAAAGGAGGTGCCTCTGTGTTGAAGGTAAGTATTTGCTCATGTTTTTCTTCATTTGTGGATGTGGAGCTGATATTGCAGCTTGTCTAGATGGCGCTCTTGTATTTTGGAAAAGCTGTGCGAACGAGGGACTTGGGGCTGGGGCCCTAGTACTGGTTTAGAGGTTGCTGAAGGAGCTCTTCCAGTTCCAGTGGAAAACACACAGTCTTCAACTGCTGGGAGGGATCTCCTAAAAGATTTCTTTGTATGAAAAGCAGCAGAATTGGAGGAAATTGCAGGGAAGTGACGCTTTATACATAGATAGTTTCTCTGGATAGGGAGGGGAGTTTTTGGTTGTTTCTTGGGATTGATTGACTCTGGTTGTTTCTCTGAATAATGGACAGGGCATCAGTTGTTTAAGTTGATGAGAAGACTTTTGGGTTTTGGTGTAACTGGTGTTCTATCACTTGAGCTGATCTGTAACCAATGCATATTGTATCACCTCTTAAGAATTTGCTCTGGACGTATAATGGAGGATTATTTGAAATGGAAAGTAGAATAAGAGTAATTTCTCAATGTAGTGTTTACTGTGACTTGAAATAAATGTTACAGAAATGATCTCTCTCCCAAGCTTATTCAGAAGCTTCCAAGAGCAACATCAAAAAGATGTTCCTGAAAGCCTAGAGAGATTGACCTGCCCATCCCTTTGGTGATAAGTGGTTCAAAGGAGGCACATAGTAGGCCTCCTCTAAATATATATGGAACAAATGAATAGGAATATATAAACTGACAGATTAGTATTGCTATTCATTCATGCTTACCAGTCTCAAGTAGACATTTAACATTCCCAGAAATATTGCAAACCCATTTGCATCTGTGCTAGTCTCCTTCCTGCCTTTTGGCAAAGTCCAGTCCATTCTCATTAATTCTAGCCCCATGACTTCTTGTTTCTCAAGGTCCACAATCCAAACATATCTTCTCTCTCTCCATCACATTCTTTCTCTCCTCCTCTGCAGAATAGTTTCAATCAACATTCAATAATGAACCATTATAATAGCTCCAATTAAAACAACTCCCCACTCAACTCTCCATCTCCTCTAGCTGCTGTCACATAGCTGCTTTCCCCTATAAAGCCAAATTTCTCAAGAGATGGATATCTTATCTGTTCTCTTGCACCATTTCCACACCCTCACGTGTTATTATTAAAATCACTCCAATATTTAGCCCTTACTTTGCCATGGAAATTCTTCTTGTTAAGATCAGTACTGATGCACAACGGTGTGAATGTACTTCATGCCATGGAACTGAACACCTAAGAGTGGTTAAAAATGGTAAATTTCCTGTTATGTTTATTTTACCACAATACAAAAGTGCTTTGCTCAAAAAGAAAACAAGATCAACATTGACCTCCACATTGCTAAATCGAATCGTCAGGTTAACAGATCTTTCAGAGCAGTGGAGTCACCCTGGAGACAGTCTTTTACGGCTTCTGTGGGACTTCATTCTTTTGGGCTTTCTTTTGTCTTTCTAACTGTTCCTTTCCAGTGTTAATTATTCATTTATATTCCTTTACTTAAGCTTTAAAATTTAAATTTCTACAGAATTCTATACAAATCCCTCTTCTGTTAATTCTACACAGTCTCTAGGTACTTGTTAACATTTTCCATGACTTAAGCACACCTGTATACTGACAGTTTATGAAATTATAATCTTTACACCAGATATATTTTCCAGAGATGTCAGGTAGTTTTATATCCATGTGACTACTTGATAACTCCCCAACCCTTCTGTGATGTCTCATAGATGTCTCAAACTTAATATATTCAAAAGCTGACTTCTTCTTGCCCCTAAATCTAATCTTCCTGTATTTTTCCCTGTCTCAGCAAATAGCCATTTCATACATCCTGTGCCTCAAGCCAGGAAACTGGGTGTCATTCTTGACACCTCCCTCTCCATCACCTCTCCCCCATTTAATTCATCTTCATGTTTAGTTAATTCTGTCTTCAAAATGTATCTTGACCATTCACTTTTCTGTTTTCCCTGCCAGTGTCCTAATCCAAACCACTGTCATCTTTTGGTCTAATTACTGTAATAGTGTAACATATTCGTGGGTTCTGAGGGTTAGGGGCGCCCTTATCCTGCCAACACAAGGCTGTTGCAGAGTAAATGAAGAGGAAGAGATGGGAAGAGCATGGGAAGAGTTAGATGAGTTCAGAGATCTGGGTGAGTGGGAAGGCTGGTCATGTAGAACCTTAAAAGCCAGTATAAAGAATGATATGGAAAGTTTTAGGGAGGATTTTGAGCAGTTACATGATTTGAATTACTCTTTAGAGGTTTACCCTGTTTGCTATGTGGAGAACAGACTAGAGTGCCAGCAAGAGTGGAAGCAGGTGACGGGTTAGTTAGCCACAGGAGAAACCCAAGCCAAAGGTGACGGTGCCACCAGAGTGGGGGCAGTGAGGGTGGCGAGATGTGGCCTGAGTCTGGATGTCTCCTGCAGAACAGTGTAAGATGTGTGCTTGCTGACCTGTTGGATATAGGGCAGGAGAGAGGCTGAGGGCTCACAAATGACTCTTAAGATTTCAGTCCAGCAATGGGAAGAATATATTTTGTATTTTGAGATGAAGAAGACTTGAGAGGGAGCAAGATATAGGAGGTGGAAAGGGAGTTGGTGTTTGGAGACTTTGAAGTGCCTTGCAGACATGCTGGGGATGTTGAGCAGGCATTTGGATCTATGAGTCTGATGCTTTTGCAGTTTTCAGTTTGGTCTGCATGCCTGACTGGGCAACAGGATAAAAGGGTCTTTTTAAAAGTGCTACGTATTTTTTATGGGCTTCCCTGGTGGCTCAGATGGCAAAGAATCCTCTGAAATGCAGGAGACCTGAGTTCAAATACTGAGTCAGGAAGATTCCCCTGGAGAAGGGAATGGCTACCCACTCCAGTATTTTTGCCTGGAGAATTCCATGGACAGAGGAGCCTGGTGGGCTACAGTCCACGGGGTCACTGAGAATTGGACACGAATGAAGCAACTTATGCATGCATGCATATATTTTTATGTGTATGTTTTTGGAGGATAGGGATTCTAACTTTTGGTAGAGTTTCTCAAATGCCATATATGATTCTTTTGTTTAATATTTTAGTATAATGATAATAAGTCATTATATAAATATTTTTAAATTTACAGTTTACATTAAGCTATAAACATTGAATACTTTCTATTTCATGTAATCTAATAATTTAAATATAATTCTTTAGATTCAATTTCAATTCTTAGTAAAGCTCCTATGTTCTTAGCTGTCAGTTTCTTTTAGATCCAGCTGAACTTCTTTCATGCTACATTCAGGCTCATGTTAATTTACAAGCCTAAGCAAAGTATTCATGACCTTATGAAAATCAGGTGAGCCTTTATTTGACTAATTTCAAATACTTTTCAGTGCCTGTACTGTTATGAGCTTTAAAAAATAATCATTGACAGGAAGAGTTAGCACATGGTAAATTATCAGTAAATATTTTTACATAATGAGACTGAGAGCAAAGGCTTGACTGAGTTGTCTATATTGAGACAGAAAAAAGTCGGTGAAGGTTTTATAATATGATGGCCCAACAGTTCAGCAATATGTGTGGAGTCGAACAAATCAGATTCAAATCTCAGCACAGGACATGGCACCTTCCCCTTTCACGTGGAGGAATATAAGTTGGTGCAGCTATTTGACAATAATTTGTAAAGATGACACTGTACATACCCTGTAACTTGGAAATATCATGCCTTGGTAGATATTTAGAGAAACTCTGATTGCTAGCCCTAGGAGATGGCTTCAGATATGTTCAGTGGAACATTTGCTGCAAATTTTTGAAGCAATCTAAATATTGATAAAAATGCAAGGCAATACTATACACTAGTAAAAATAAATGATGAACAAAAAAAAAAAATCCCAGCTAGCTCATAGATAATGTTTCATGCTCAGTAAATAGGGCAGGAAAAAAAACCCCAAAATTTTGGAAGAATTTGTCTAATATGATAGCATGTACGTGGCCTGGTGGGCTACAGCGCATGGGGTCAGAGAGTCAGGCACGACTGAGCAATTGACACACACGTGAAGATTAAGTACATGGGAATTATTATTAAATTAGCAGATTACCGTTGTTAATAGCACAAACTCTGCAGCCAGGCTTTCCGGCACTGGTTGCTGTCGCTTAGCTGATCAGCTATGAGACTTAATTAAATTACTTCTCATTTATAAAAAGGTGAAAATAATAGTACCTACTTCCTTGGGCTGTAGTGACAAGTTATTATGTGTAAGGTGATCGGATCATCCATAGGCAGATAGTAAGCACTATATGAGTTATTAATTTTTTAATTCATGTATTATCCATCATATATATCCATATATCAAAAATAAAATCCGAGAATGGGTATGATAAACACATTTTAAGCAGTAATCATCTCTGGTGTGAGAGGAAAGGGAATGAGATTTCAAGAGATTCTTTAGTGTTTTATTTATTTTTTAAGAAACTTGAATCAAGTCAGGCAAAATGGTAAGATCTGTCAGTATGGATGGTGGGTGCAATCCTGTTTGCTGTGTTTTTTATCCTCTATACTTTTCTATGTGCATGACATATTTCATTTCAAAAAATCCCAGTAGAGAGCCTGGGACATGACATGCACAAAAACTTCTTGCTGAACGAGTGAGTGGTTGAGAAGTGGTTGGCGAAGCGGCCAGGAGAGCACTCAGATGAACTCCCCTTGTGGTCTACTTTCTAGTCCCTGAGGAGGAGAACAGTGGGTATGTGGCCGCCGAGTCAAAGCTTCTCCCCAGCAACAGTGAGACAGTAGAGCAATGCTTTCAAGGTTCTGAGGGGAAATGATTTTCGACTGAGAATTCTGTTTGCTTGTAAACCTACCATTCAAGTGTGCAAGCACAATAAAAACACTTTCAGGAATGGAAGGGTTCAGAAAATATGCCACTCAAGCACCCTCTCTGGAAAAATAGCTAAACAGTGTATTTCCGGGAAAATGAAAAAGCAAATCAGAGGGGAAGGTGTGGTGAACACAAAATCTGGTGACAAAATACGGCAAAACTTGTTTAAAGTCACCGTTGATCGAGGAGAGTGAGCAAAGAGGACGAGTGAGAGCCCGAGTGCATCATCTGGAATTAAAATCCCTAATGACCTTGACTTGGGAGGTAGCAGGGCAAAGGAGAGAAGTGAAAGCATGAAGAGGTTTTTGACTTGTTTGGAGAGAAGCTAGTTATACTCAGTGATGGAAAATATTGATTTTATAAGATAAGTTTAATATATGCTTCAAAAATAGAGTAACCACTGGAAAAGTTGAAACAGGATGTCTAACTTCCTAGCCATTAAAAAATAATAAATAGGAAAACATCATCCTTTCAACAGAAAGGGAAATGAGAAAAAAGGAGAAATAATAACAAAGTATTATAAACAGAATACACAGAAGATGCACAGATTAGTCCATAATCACAATGTGAATGGATTTAATAACCATATGAAAAGACAGAGTCCCTCAGATTGGAAAAGAAAGAAAAGACCCCAAGCCCTAAAGACCTATATGCTGCCTACCTAAAACACCGAAAACAAAATGACCCAAGAATTTAGATTGAGTAATAGATGCAACAAAGAAAACCAAATTTACATTTCAAGTATGAAAAAAAAAGGATTGGGAGGTTCAATTTTTAAGAAGCTTTATACTTAAGAAATAATGGGGAGATATACACATTTTTAAAACTTACATGGAATATTTACAAAGAAAATTTCAATAGACTCAAAAAAGTAGAAGTCATTCAAACTTTAACATTTTATGTTACACATTCAAACTTAACCATATGCATAACATTATTTTTTAACAACAACAACAAAAATAGTAAAACTGACAAACAGACAAAACACAGTCCTCGTAAAAATGAGAAAGCACACTTCTAATTAACTTGAATTAAAGAGGAATTAAAATTGAAATTACAGACTACTTGGAAATGAACAAATGAGCACATTACATTTCGAGATCTGTGAGTGCTGCCAAAGTGGTCCAAATGGAAAGATTTACAGCTTCAAGTGTTTGTAGAAAAAAGAAATTGTGAAAATAAACAAACTAAGCATTTAACTCAAGAGCTAGAGAAAGAACAGGAAAAATAAACCCCAAGAAGTAAAACAAAAGAGAATGAGAATAAAAATAGAAATTAATGGAATTTTTAAATAATTGGACTTCACTACTAAAGCCCATTACTACTGTTTGTGAAGACAGATATAAATAATGTAAGGAACGAGAAATGTGGAAAAAACTGCATGATTGCTATGTACAATTTTAAACAAATGCAATGTAAAATTAAGATAACATTTTTGATCCATGAAAGTACAAATCACTAAAGCTGGTTCAACAAGAAGGAGAAAATTTGTGGACTATCACCTAAAATAGAGAAGTAATTTAAAATTTACCCCCTCCTCAACCAAAAAGGCACCAGACCCAAACACTTTTGCAATCTAGAGCTACTAAAATGAAAAAGCAGATATTTCCCATGTTATATGTATATGATTCTAGCTCATAGAACACATTGGAAGCTTTCCAGTTTATTTAAGGGAGGGGTACTATCCCAGTTCTGAAATCAGGTGAACGTAGCTCTAAAAAAAGTTGATCTCAATTATGAACATAAATACAACTTTTCTAAATAAATTGTTAGCATTTCACATCTACCAGGTTAGACAGATTTACTGTCTACTGTGTCTTTTCTAGTACTGCTTCCCTCGTGGCTCAGATAGTAAAGAGTCTGCTTGCAATGTGGGAGACCTGGGTTTGATCCCTGGGTCAGGAAGATCCCCTAGGGAAGGGAATGGCTACCCACTCCAGTATTCTTGCCTGGAGAATTCCATGGACAGAGGAACCTGGCAGGCTACACTCCATGGGATCACAAAGAGTCAGACATAACTAAGTGACCAACATTGCATCTTGTCCAAATTGAGCTACCCCAGGGGAGAACAAGAGCTTCCCAAGTGGCACTAACGGTAAAGAATCTGTATGCCAGTGCAGGAGATGCAGGAGACTCGGGTTTGATCCTGGTCGGGAAGATCCCCTGGAGTAGGAAATGACAACCCACTCCAGTATTCTTGCCTGGAATTTTCCATGAACAGAGGAGCCAGGCAGGCTATAGTCCATGGGGCTGCAAAGAGTCAGACCCGACTGAGTGACCGAGCACCACCAGGGGAGGAAAGATAGTTGGAAAGGAAAAAATACATTAATAGAATTCACTGTATTTGCTGAGGAGAAAAAGAAGATGACTATCTCAACAAATGCCCCAAAAGAGTGGTTGATAAAATGGAATGCATATAGTTTAAAATGGAGATCTTAGTAAACAGGTCATAGAAGAAAATGTCCTATATTTGAAAAGGTATCTCTACTAAAAATCTACAACAAACATAATGTTTAATTCATGAAATAATAGAAGCATGCCCATCAAAATGAGAAAGAATCCAAGTGTAGCCCCTGCCATTACTATGTAGCATTGAACTTGAGGTCCCCATTCAATGCAGTAATGAAAAAGAGATGGGGCCAGAAATAAGATATATAAATATTGGAAAGGAAGATAGAAAACTATTACTTTTGGCAAATATTTCCATCTACTTGGAAAAATCCAAAAATGTCAGAAACTACAAGTAGTAAGATATCGGTAAGGTGAATATATAAAGATCTTCATGAAGGAAAGTATATAAAAGAATAAAGTTCACAAATGAAGGCCTGAATAAATGGAGAAATACATCTGTTTCTTATCAGAAAATCTCAGTGCTATAAGATAATTATTCCACCAAATTTATAAATTTAATATATCTCAAACAATATATATCAACAAGTTGCTGATATAATTTGGCAAACTGAGATTCATTGGAAGAGTAAAATGGCAGGAATAACATTTTTCTAGCAGATATGAAAACATATCAAATTTAGTAAGTAATTCAGTGTAGACTGGCATAAGCATAGACCAATAAATTGATGAAACAAAAGAGATGGTCCAGAGGTATTTATGAGAGTTCAATGTATGATAAAAGTGACATTTCAAATAAGTGGGGAAATTATAGACAATTTCAATAATTGTTTCAATAATTAGTCTAGTCGTTTGGAGCAAAATAAAGTTCAGTCACTTCCACATAAAGTATAAAAAATAAATAACTAGGTGGATTAGAGATCTCAGCATAAAAATAAAATTTAAATGGCTGGGATAAACATCTCAATAGATGTAGAATAAATTCTTAACAAAAGTAAAAATCCACTGGTGATTAAAAACTCTTAAAAAACTGGCAATAGAAAGGAATGTCCTTAATTTGATAAAGGGCACCTACAAAAAACCCTACATTGGACTTGATGATGAAAGACCAAATGATTTCCCTGAGATTAAAAACAAGCCAAGGATGTTCACTCTCTTACTTCTATTCAGCATTACACTGGAGGACTTTGTGTAATAAGGCAAGGAAAAGCCATACAGCTTGGGAAGGAAGAAATAAAACTATCTTCAGACATGATTGTCTATTTAGAAAAGTCAAAGGAATCTACTGAAAAGTCACTTGAACTAATGAGTAATTCTGGTAAGGTTGCAGGACACAAAAATCAATAGTATTTTTATATACTAACCACAATTAAAAATAAAAAATTTAAAAATTATTACCACCAAAAACATTACCATTTTAGTATCCCCCAGTGAAATATTTAGTATACATTTAAAAAATATGCGTTTTCTGTATACTTAAAACTATAAAATGGTGATGAAAGACAGCAAATACATAAATAAATAGAGAGACATACTTTCTACATGGATTGAGGGACTCAATATTGGGAAGATGTTAATGCTTCCAAAACTGATGAATAGATTTAATACAAGCCTAATCAAAATCCCAGTAGGATTATTATTTTTGTTAGATACTGTATCTAAAACTGATACAGAAAGACAAAGTAAAATAACCAAGATGGTTTTGGTAAAGAAGAGCAAAGTGGGAGGGTTCACACTATCTGATTCTAGGAGTTATAAAACCACAGTGATTGGGAGAGTGTGATGAAAAGATAGATCCAGGATTAATGGAACAGAAGAGAGATTCAAGAAATAGATCAAATTAGCCAACTGAATTTTTGACAGGGGTGCAAACACAATAGAGAAATACTAGTATTTTCAACGGTTGGTGATCAAACAATTAAAATCCATATGCAAAAACTCAATCCAGAACTTTCACTTGATACAAAATTAATAAAAAATGGATTATAGACCCAAATGTAAAATTCAAAACCATAAGATTTCTGGAAAAGCAAAATCTTTGTGAACTTTGGGTTAGGCAAAGATTTCTTACATGCAATACCAAAAGCATAAGCCATGAGGGAAAAAATTGTAAATTAGACTTCATAAAAATGAAATTTGTCTACAGAAGACACTATGAAAAGAATGAGAAAACAAGACTGGGAGAAATATTTGTATATTACATATCTCACAAAGGACGTGTATTGAAAAAACATAAAGAACTTTTGAAATTCAATACTAAAAAATAAGCAACCCAATGTTTTAAATAGACAAAAGATTTAAGGAGACACTTCACCAAAGAAGACAAATATAACAAAAGATGCTCAGCGTCATTGTTAGGGAAACGCAAATTAAAGCCACAATGAGGTACCATTATATATTTATTAGAATGTTTTTTAAAAACCTGGCAATACTAAGGGCAGAGCAACTGGAACTCTCCTCATACACTGCAGGTGAGAGTGCATTTTGGAAGACGGTCTGAACTTACAAAGATAAGCTTACAAAGTTAAGCTTACACATACCATGCGTGCATGTGTGCTGAGTCACTTCAGTTGTGTCCGACTCTTTGTGACCCTATGGACTGTAGCCCACGAGGCTTCTTTGTCTATGGGATTCTCCAGGCAAGAATACTGGAATGGGTTGCCATGCTCTCCTCCAGGGGTTCTTCCCAACCCAGAGATTGAACCCACATCTCCTGAGGCTCCTGCATTGCAGGCAGATTTTTATCACTGAGCCACCAAGGAAGTCCATGCATATCATATGATCCAGCAATCCGTTTCCTGGAACTTAGCCAAGAGAGATGAAAACTTATATTCACCTCAGAACCTTTCATAATGTTCATAATGTTTTTATTCATAATAGCCCAAACCCAGAAACAACCCACATATCCTTTGGCTGGTGAATGGATCAACAAACTGTAGTACAGTTGGCCCTGTGTATCTGTGGAGTTCTACACTGGCAGATTAAACTGAGGATCAAAAACATTAGAGAAAAAGATTCTAGAAAATTTCAAAAAGTGAAGCCTGAATTGCCATGTGCTGGTAACTATATACACAGCATTTACATTGTATTAGGTATTATGAGTAATCTAGAGATATTTAAAGTGTTGGGGAGGATATATGTAGATTATATGCAAATACTGCAGCATTTCATATGAGGTTCTTGAGCATCCCTGGATTTTGGTATGGGGGACCATCCTGGAACCAATTCCCCACTGTTACTGAGGGATGATTCCATACAAGAGAGTACTATTCAGTAAAAAACAAAGCAAAACAAACCCAGAACAAGTAGCTAATACATACAACATGGATGAATTCCATATGCATTATGCTCAATGAATGAAGTTAGGTAAGAGGCTACATAAGTTATGATTCTGTTTATATGAGAAATATTTGAAAATGGGTCTGTGGTCACCATGGGGCTGGGTGTGGGAAGAAGGGAATGAATGAATTCGGGGGTTTATAGAACCATTCCATATCTTTTTTTTTCTGGTTACTTGGCTGTATGAATTTGTTAAAACTTCTGTGAAGTAGGGAAGCAAGCTTTGAAGGAAAAGACTCATAGATAGGATTACTACAAAGTATTAAACTTCTGTAGGACAAACATCATCATAAGTTAAAAATCAAGCCACAGACTTTGAGAACATATATTTTCCACACATATAGCAGACCAAGAATTAATACCTACAGATTAATATGAAGAAAGATGAATAATGTAACAAGTGGGCAAAGTACATGTAGTTCAGACAAAGTGCAGAGAGTTCATAGAAAGAACCAAATGGTCAATAAACATGAAAAGAGTCATACCTCACTGTCACTCAGAGAGCTAGGAATTAAAGCAATGCTGTCATAGCATTTTCAGACATCAGATAAGCAGATCTTTTAAAAGATAGTTCAAACCCAGAATTAGTAAGGATGTGAGGCTACAGGTAATCCCATGGAGTTTTTAAGAGTATATAATGGTACAGTTTGAAGGATGATTTGGTCATAGCTATCAAAAACTTTCCTAGTAGTTCAGATGGTAAAGCGTCCGCCTGCAATGCAGGAGACCCGGATTTGATCCCTGAGTCGGGAAGATCTTCTGGAGAAGGAAATGGCAACCCACCGCAGTATTCTTGCCTGGAGAATTTCATGGACAAAGGAGCCTGGTGGGCTACAGTCCATGGGGTTGCAAAGAGTTGGACACAACTGAGCAACTAACACACACACACACATTAAAAACTTCAATGTGTTTTGAATTACTTTTGACTAAGTAATTTCACTTCTGGGTATTAACACTATTGTAGTACTTCCACAGGTGCACAGAGATGTATATAAAAGAATTTTTTTTTAGTGCCTTGTTTGTAGTAGTGAAAATTAGGAATCAGTATGAATGTCTTTGGGTTGAAAAAATGGTTAAATAAATGAGATTAGTCCATACAATGGGACTTCCCCTGGTGGTCCAGTGGTTTAGATTCCAGGCTCCCAATACAGAGAGCCTAGGTTCAATCCCCAGTCAGGGAACTTGATCCCACATGCCACCATTAAGAGTTCACATGTTGCAACTACACAGCAAAGATCGAAGATCCCGTGTGCTGCAACTAAGACCCAGTGCAACCAAATAAAGATTTTTTTAAAATATGGCCTTTGAAAGTTAAAAAAAAATTGTATAATGGGCTTTTATGACAAATGATATATATGTAAGTACTGACATAGCACTGTATATTTTTATTTACAAAGAAATACAGTATTAAATGAAAAAAGCAAGTAGTAATCAATGTATATTGTTCCTATTTGTGTTTTTTAAAAGTCTACAAATCTGTTCACATAAACACACTCACACATGCACACAGAAAGGTCTGGAGAATTATGCATCAAAGTCAGGCTAGTGATTCTCTGTAGGAAGAGCCATGAGACTCTCTTTACTTTACATACTTTGGTCTTTTTCCTTTTTTGTTTATGTATTTTAATTGAAGCATAGTTGATTTACAATGTGCACAGCAAAGTGATTCAGTTATATATACAGTCTTTTAAAAAATATTCCTATCCATTATGAACATACTTTGGTCTTATTTGAACTTTTAAATGCAACTATATTTGAACTTTTAAATGCAACTATATCTATGTTTTATCTATACAGTTTTTTAAATTAATGAAAAAGGTATAATTCAACTATATCTATACATTTTAAATTAAATAAGTTCAAGTGAAAAACACAAAAGTATGCAGTTTCCAAGTCATGAATGGGGAAAAAAGAGTAAACTTATTTACTGTAGTGAGAAATAAAAGGGAAAGAACCAGGAAGCATTACAAATAAAAATTCTAAAATAAATTGGCAGAACAAAGATCAGGTAAAACTGTTGTCATGATATGATAGATGTGAATGGCTTTAAGATCTCTATCAAGAGACAGAAGATTCTCAGATGAAGTGGGGATAAAAAGAAATTTGGGCCCTAAGCTGTTTATAAATTGAATGTATCAGCTAGATATCATATTATGAATATAAATAAATGAATAAACAGAAAGTGAAGATGACAGAGAAACTTGAGAAGTAACGGGATGGGCAGAAATGTCAGAGACAAATGCAACCAAAGGGCCCTTCATATGTACTAAGATTAAAACCATACAAAGTAGGATTCAGGACCAGAATATTAAAAATGTATCAAGTGTAATTAATTTTATACTGATAAATGATTGAATGCACTACAAAGGCAATACAGTCAAGAATGTAAATACCTCCAAATAGAGAACAGATTGGTTACATTATGATACCTATTTATTTACCATGAGACTACATGGACAATAATAAAAAATACACGATGACCCCAAAATATGTTATAGATACACTGTGAAGGGAAAAAGATATTCTGTAAATAGTGTCTGAGCTCAGATTTGTTTTAAACTTTTGTAAACAGGAGGAAAAGGACTGGTAGGATCACAGCATCAGGGCTGTCCCTTGCAAATGTGGTGTGGACAAACAAGCTGTGAAGTAGTCCTAAGACGGGACACTTGACCATTTGAAGGATGTGAGACTGGGAGCTCTGCCTGGGGGTTGGACAGCTCTGTCTTTAAACCAGCTTTAGCTGATATGTCTCTTCCCTTTGTTTCTCAGCTTTCCAGCAGCCTGGATTTCTTGATTAAGGCCCTTAACAGGGGTGCCTGGTGTAGCTTGTAATCACTTTTCCTGAAACTAGTAGCTACCATAGCGAGCCATCACTCTTCCCCTATGACTTGTGTGATTTTGATATTTAACTCCATTATTGATGTGGTGGGATATCCCCTGAGGGGTGCCAAGATATTAGGAGGGGCCAGATTAAGATTCTACTTAAATGGAAACATTTAAGTGGTCATAGAAAAGTGCTCTATGTCACAAGGTGGCCAAATCCAACAACAAGAACAAGATGACTGTGGATTCCTTTGAGGACAGATATCTACATTAGTACTAGAGGTCTTGTTGGAAGCTTATTCTCTCCATCTCTCCTATAACATCTCCATAGCTGCTCACGGGAATTGGGTGTTATGATGCTGGGAAGGGAATAAACTCAGAGAAAATTGAGAAGATATTGCAATGGAAGAAATTACTCAATTGATATAAGCCTAAGTGAGTGTGCACTTCTTTGGGCTAAGCTCGAGGTGGTACATTGCCTCTTCTATGATTCTGGGCAGCATTGTGAGACCAGAAAATGTCCTCAGGTCCTTTGCTGAATGACCCTGAAGCACTGAAATTTAAGAGGTGTCTTAGAACTCTAGCCACATGGGACAGGGTAATTGAAATTACTGGGAAGAAAATGTTTGGGGAAGAAACTGGACACTGACTGTGTCCTCCCTCATAACCTCAGAGGAAATAAGTCGGGGCTGACTTTGTGGAAACAAGGAAAAATAAATCTTTGCAATTGTGATAAAATTGTAGGGGCAGAGTGTAGTAATCTACTAACTCCGGGGGCACAGATACCGGGTTGACTGAAACAAAATATTACTACTTGTGCAGAAAGCAAGAAAATGACCAGATTTCAGTGGAGAGATTTGAATGAGACATAAAAGATACATAAGCTGAAAATCTTCTCCTGGCACTTTCACGAATTCTGTAACTTTGGACAAATCCCATAGACTGGTGGTTTTCAAAGTTAAGCCTGCACAAGAAGTGTCTGGAAGGCTTGTTAAAATACAGATTGCTTCTCTTTCCCCTCAAATTTCTGACTCAGTAGATCAGGGATGGGCCTTAGAATTAGCATTGTTAACAAGTTCCCAGATTGATGCTGCTGCTGCTGCTCTGAGAATCACACTTGGACAACCTCTGGCTTAGAATCCCACTGGGCAGGTAAATAAAGTGGGTGAATAGAAGATCTAAAAAGACCCTTTCTTAATTCCAAAATTCTAGGATTCATGTATTGAAGGACTTTCTGATACAAGAGTTATTAAATAATGGACTCCTTTTTTACATTTAAGTGGAAGAAGCTGGTTGGCTGCTCAGGCAGTGACCTCAGAGGTCCTGCTCCTGACCCTGTAGCATATATCCAGTATATGTGTGCTCAGCTGCACGGTCATGTCCAGCTCTTTGCAACCCTGTGGACTGTAGCCCACCAGGCTCCTCTGTCCATTTTCCAGGCAAGAATATTGGAGTGGGTTGCCATTTCCTCCTCCAGGGGATTTTCCTGACCCAGGGATGGAACCTGCATCTCCTGCATGGCAGGGGGATTCTTTACCACAGTGCTCAAGCCTGATCCCTAATCTCCCAGGATCAGTAGAGCCACAAATTAAGGGATGGTGGGTGAGGGGAAATAATAGACAATCTAGAATTTTCATAAAATTGGCTCCCAAGCTCCTTCAACATCCTGGGGAAATCCCAGTGACCTCTCCTAAGAGGTACATTTTAGGGACTCACGTCTCAGGGCCACCTTTGGTTCTTGAGCTCCTATCTCCTCTGAACTCTCATCTTTGATGGCGGTTCGCTTGTCACTGCACACAACCAGAATGTGGGTCCCTGCCTCTTTCCTTCATTCTTCTGATACCACTCACGGGAGATGTGGGCATAGCAGGCATCCGTTGTTTTGTGTCCCCATCTTCCTGGTCAAAGTACCCTCAACTGCTTGGGGCAATTACCCCTCCCCTAGTGGAAGCAGATACCGTGGGGCTCTGTCGGTTCCTGTTGAGCCAGGCCAGGCAGAAGCTGGCTCCCTGGCCTTCCAGTCTGGAGTGGAGCAGCTGCAGCTGATCTCAGGAGGGGCAGGCCGGCCAGATCAGCAGAGCTGCCTTCTAAGCCCAGATCTTTGATTTCGTTCTATATCTTCACATAAATCCTGTGTTGAAGCTACCCACATTCCTACTGGTGGAGAAAAAAACACAAACTGGAGGTCTGGGATCTGGAAAGAGTTTATATTACAGCAATACAAATAGCTTGAGATGAGATGTTATTCAGCCTTGAAATAAAACAGTCTTTTGGCCACTCGGCCACAGGACTGTGTCTCTGTCCACGTTTCTTCATGGGCTTCAGTCACCTCCCATGTTGTCCAACACCCATCTTCCCTTCCCCTCTCGGCCCATCTGCCTTTCCTCCCAGTGTTCATTTGCTCACTGATGTCTCCTACAGTGTAACTCTGTATCCCAGCCATGCCTGTGGAGTCTCACCCTCCACATCCAAGGCGATCAGTCTATCAAGGTCTTCTCAAAGAAGACCATTGCCGCCTCAAGAGGAACCTTGGTACCTGACATTCAAATAATACATTTTTTTTCCACCCTGCAACAAAGTAAATGCCTATTATGTGTCAGGTTTTACAACTGATACATTATCTGATGCAGCAGATCATTGTTAATGTTAAACCAACAAAAATAAATCAACGAAAGACTGACATAAACCAAGGGGAAGATCTATTATAGTTGATAACCAACAAAGAGATTGGAACAAGGATCGCAAAACGAAGACCTGTGGTCTGTGTACAATCCATGAGCTAGAACCTTTAAAATTTTTTTAATGGCTTTGTAAAACAAAAGTAAGAATATGGGATAGAAACCTATGTGACTCACAGACCTAAAATACTTAATTTACTACCTTGCCCTTTATTTCTTTTTAAGATTTTTTTTTTTTTTTTTGGTATGGAAGATTTTTAAAGTCTTTATTGAATTTGTTATAGTATGATTTATGTTATTGTTTTTTGGCCACAAGGCATGTGGGATGGATCTTAGCTCCCCAATCAGGGACTGAACCCCCTGTATTGGAAGGCAAAATCTTAACCACTGGACTACCAGGGAAGTCTCCTATCTGGCCCTTTACAGAAAATGTTGACTGACTTCTGAATCAGAATTATAAGAAGGGGCCTGTGGCTGAGATGGACTGCCCCAGACTGTAGGCATCAGATCAGTGTCAAAGTATTTGATTTGGAGGTTATCTCTTTGGGCCATGAAGACCTTTCTGCCTGTCATCTTAGGAGGTGGCTGATTCTGTGGTCAAAAGCAGGAGAGGGAGGGATGCTTTGTGCTTGCTGGGACTAAATGAGAGAGATGGGGAGGAAGAAAGGTGTGGGTGGAGGATTCTGCCCTGCGGAGGATATGGAAGACAGGCCCACCCGCCTTCATCTTTGTCACAGGTAACAGTAGCGGGGGATACAGGGCGTGAGGACTTCTGGGATGAGGAGAATACGCCTGCACATGGGAGACATGGTCCTGGCAGTCATGGGGTATCCCTGATGCCTGTGAGTTCAGCAGGAGTGATAGCTTGGGGAGAGCAGTGGTAGAGACCCAGACTGGGGAACATCTGAATTCCTAAAACTCTCAGTGGGTAAGGTCAACTGGCTCTTAGACCAGCGGATGCCACCCTCAGCTCCTTCAGGTCCAGACTGCCCTTCTTCTCTACCGAAACTGACATCACCTCCCCCTCCCCCATAGATCCCTCTTGCTTGCTTTTTTCTCCTTGGGACATCACTATCCAGCTATGATGTTATTTAACTCATGCCCTAATTATCATTTGTCTCCTCCACCAGAAGGTGAGCTGCATGAAAGCGGGGTTTCGCTGTTTTGTTCACTGCAATCCTCAACTACAGTGTCCAGTGGTGCCGACCACAGGGAAGGTGCTTAATAAATACTTGTTGATCGAACTGAAAGAACTCTGTTTCATTACAAATATTTATGGGCAAAGATCCGTGGAAGGGCTTAATTCCTGTTAACTTGGTCAGGTAGGGACTTGGGTCCCAAATTGAACGTTAAAGGAAATACACCCTTATTTTATATCCTAAACTGATAGTGTGAGTTGCTCAGTCGTGTCCAACTCTTTGCCACCCCACGGACTGTAGCCTGCCAGGATCCTCTGTCCATGGGATTTTCCAGGCAAGAGTACTGGAGTGGGTCGCTGTTTCCTTCTCCAGCCTAAACTGGTAAGGGGTGGCATATCAGTTACATTGGTATCAGCTCACCGGCGCATTTTCTGCTCAGCAAAATGTTTACATAGGATGCCAACTTACTATCAAAAGGTTACTTACTGAAATGAATCAGAATAGAGGAACCAGTGTAATCGTCACAGCTGGTGTTTTCAAGCTATAGTGTAGGTCATGACCACCTACGTGTAACGGGAACTCACTTTCTGTGAGGATCAAAAAACACTAATGGGCTGTCGGGGGCCCTGCTCTCATACGATGACAGCCTACGCTTACCTAGTATCTGCTCTGTGCTTGCAATTTGTTGCCAATTTTCGGTGTAATTTGTTGAATGAGCTTATGAGTAATGGTGAATCTTTTGTTTCTTTTCCGTGTGCCAGGTACTGTTTCAGCCACTTTTCATGTATTATCTCATTAGCAGGTGGTCCTAATTAGCATCTCCACTTTGCACATGGAGCAGCAGAGGCATTGAGAGGCTGAGTAACTTATTCAAGGTCACACAGCAAGTGGCAGAGCTGAGATTTGAGTTCTAGCAGCCACTGTGCCTCTCGTCGGCACCGCTGGAGGCTGAGAAGTGCCATTCCTGACTTTCTTATGTATCACAGCCTCTGACACAGCAGCTCTGCAACTAAGTAGCTCTCTCACCATTGTTTTTATTTCCTTTTTTTGTTTGTTTGTTTGTTTGTTTTTTCATCAAACACATTCCAGTCACGCCTTCCTCTGGAAGCAACTCTGTGCATCTTGAGTGGGCTTGTCTGCCCCTTAGGTCTCATTTGCAAGAGCCTGTCACTATTTAAATCATAACTGTCCCTTGTAAAAGTGGCTGCCCCCTTAATTCTACAAACAAGATCATATTTTAAGTGTATCAGGAGAGGCTTTCTATTGTACATTTGTGTTGAAATCGTCCATAAATCTGAGAACATTCTTATAAGCACATATTTTTTGTGTTTTATATATTTGAATTTTTGCATATTAGACTTTCTTAGCATAGCACGATTCAAGGGAGAATGTCAACCTTTTCATTCAATTAAATATTTTCACACTCCTTTACTGATTAGAACTGAGCTGGCTAATTAGAGAGAAATGAGCTTAAACATGAGCTTGCTTGCCTGTCGTGGAGGCAAGACACAGACACAGGATACAATTTGATAACAAGCCTGCTTTTGATCAGTGTCAGATTGAATGGAGCAGATATTAAGTGCAGTGAATTTGAATAAGATGGGGTATCTTGGGACGGTCTAATCACAGAAGACACATTTCACTGTTAGGAACGGTTTAAATTCAGTCCCCTTGGGTGGGTTCGATAATGCGGTCTGGAAGATTTCTCAGATTTGAACAGCCTTGTTTATTTAAAAAAAAAAAAAAAAATCCATTAGCTCCAAGAATAATCTTGACGGGGATGTGGTTCCCTCTAGTGGTGGTAGAGGGAGCTGCAAGTTTTCTTTACTGTATATTTCTTTTTTTCCCTGTCATTTACTCATTCAGTCAACAAAATACTTAATGAGGACATGCTATATAGCGACTGAACTGAACTGAACTGATATAGGTTCTGTATTAGGGATGAACAAATTAAGGACAGTTTCGTTTCTAAAAATCTCAGAAGGGTGGAAGACAGAAAGCCAAAGTATTACGATACACACTTAAACACACTGTGTGCTTGCGTGCTCTAAGTCACTTCAGCCGTGTCTGACTGTGACCCTACGGACTGTAGGCTGCCAGGCTCCCCTGTCCACGGGAATTCTCCAGGCAAGAATACTGGAGTGGGTTGCCATTCCCTTTTCCAGCGGATCTTCTTGACCCAGAGATCGAACCCAAGTCTCCTGAGGCTCCTGCGCTGCAGGCAGATTCTTTACCAGGGAAGCCCATGATACACTATATCTACAAATAAAAATAACAATGTGAAGCTGCCTAGTGGAGATCAGGAGAGCTGGGGTTAAATAAGAGTAAAGATGTGATCTGAGCTTTGCTAAAATAATCGCTACATTTTCCTCTTTACGGTATCTGTATATGTTTGTTATAGAAAATGTAGGAAATGCAGATGATCTAAAAAAGAATTGGACATTATTCTATCACCCAGAGACCACTAACAATATTTTGCTATATCTACTTTATGCATTATTTATTAACAGACTATACTCATAACATTTTGTAATCTGCCACATTGCAGATGTAATTGCCATTGCCATAAACAAGTTAATATATTTTGAATTTTTTCTTCCTGTGTATACTAATGCAGTGTTATTACTCTTTTTCAAAATAGTACTGGTTATTTTTCTACTTTTATTTTTTTAGATGTCCTTTAGAACACTTTTGTTCAGTTTTTCAAACCCCATTGGTATTTAGATTGTGGGAAATATAGAGATTTATGTGGGGAGATTATATCTTTATAGTATTGAATTAGAAATATTTGATCTAGAAATATTGTATGTCTATTTGTTTGGATTTTCTTTTATGTTCTCTCAATTAAATACTATAATTTTCATCATCAGGGTCTAACATCTCAATTTGAAGGTTTATTTGTAGGCATATTTTTATTGCATTACCATTTGGATCTTTCTCAACTCATTATTTTTCAAACTAATTATTAGGGATATAGGCATGGAAATTCAGCTGATTTTTAAATATTTTTCAATCTTACTGATGTTTGAATTTTAATTTTTTAAAGGTAATTGCTGTGCATTTCCATATGGACAATTACAGCGCCAGAAATAATGACTATTTTTTGCCACCGCCTTCTCAGTAACTAATCCTCTTTCATATTTCTTACTGCATTGGGAGGAACATCATAACTATATTCAATAATATAGGGGTCCTTGTCTGTTTTATTTACTTTATTCATTTTTTTAAGTAGAAGTATAGACTTACAACACTATGTTAGTTCCAAGTGCACAACATAGTAATTTGATATTTTTATACTTTGCAAAATAATCGCCATAAGTCTAGTTACCATCTGTCCCCGTACAAAGTTATTACAATGTCATTGATTATATTCCCTGTGCTGTACATTTTATCCCCATGACTCATTTATTTTGTAATTGGAAGTTTATACCTCTTAATCTTCCTCACCTATTTCACTCATCTCCCTACCCCCGCCTCTCTGGTGACCACCTATTTGTTCTCTGCATCTGCGAGTCTGTTTCTGTTTTGTTTGTCCAATTTTTTTGTTTTTTTACATTCCACATATAAATGAAATCATACAGTATTTGCTTTTTTCTGTCTGACTTATTTCACATAGCATAATACCCTCTAGATCCATCCATGCTGTTGCAAATGGCAAGATTTCATTCTTTTTTTACACCACTTCTTCTTTTCCATTCATTCATCAGTGGACACTTAGGTTGCTTCCATATCTTGGCTATATTGTAAGTAATGCTGCAGTGAACATAATGGATGAATATATCTTTTCAAATTAGTGTTTTTTTTTTTCCTTCAGATAAATACCCAGAAGTGGAATTGCTCAATCATACTGTAGTTCTTTTTTAAATTTTTTGAGGACACTTCATACTATTTTCCATAGTGGCGGTTCCAATTTATATTTCTACCAGCAGTGCATGAGGGTTCCCTTTTCTCCACATCCTTCTCTATACTTGTTACAGTCCTCTTTGTGATAGTAGCCATTTTGAGAGGTGTGAGGTGATATCTCACTGTGACTTTTGCATTTCCCTGGTGATCAGTGATGTTAAGCATCTTTTCATGTGTCTGCTTGCCATCTGTATATCTTCCTTATAAAAATGTGTATTCAGGTCTTCTGCCCATTTTTTAATCAAGCTGCTTGTTTTTATTTTTTGATGTTGAACTGTATGACTTCTTCTTATATGTTGGATATCAACTCTTTATTGGATGTATCATCTGCAGATATCATCTCTAATTCAGTCATCTGCATTTTTGTTTTGTTGATAGTTTCCTTCACTGTACAAAAGATTTTTTTTTTTTTTTTTTTTGGTTGTGCTAGGGCTTCATTGCTGCATGCGGGCTCTCCCAGGTTGCAGGGTTGCTCTTCACTGTGGTGCACAGGCTTCTCATTGCAGTGGCTTCTCTTGCTGCAAAGCACAGGCTCCAGGCACACGGGCTTCAGTAGTTGCAGCATGCGGGCTCAGCAGTTGCGGCTCGGGGGCTCTAGAGCACAGGCTTAGTAGTTGTGGGGCATGGGCTTAATTGCTCTGGGGCATGTGGAATCTCCCCAGACCAGGGTTTGAACCTGTGTCTCCTGCATTGGCAGGAGTGAGGAAGAAATAGGTGAGGAAGATTAACCTGCCTCCCACCCCTATAGATTTCACTGAGCACCGGGTTTGAGCTCCCTGCAACATAACAGCAAATTCCTCCTGGCTATTTTCCATATGGTAATGTATGTGTTTCAATGCTACTTTCTCAGTTCATCCCACCCTCTTCTTCCCCTACTGTGTCCCCCAGTCTGTTCTCTATGTCTGCGTCTCCACTGTTGCCCTGCAAATAGGTTCAACAGTACCGTCTTTTTAGCTTTCATATATATGCATTAGTATGTGATAGTTGTTTTTCTCCTTCTGTATAAGAGGCTCTGGGTTCATCCATCTCATTAGAACTGACTCAAATGCATTCCTTTTTTATGACTGAGTAATATTCCATTGTATGTATGTACTGCAACTTTATCCATTCATCTGTTGATGGACATCTAGGTTGCTTCCATGTCCTAGCTATTGTAAATAGTGCCTTTCTCATCATGTAATGTCCTTCTTTGTCTCTTGTTATGGTCTTTGTTAAAATCTGCTGAACTCATTTATTAGTTCTGGGGTTTGCTTTTCTTTTTTAAGACTCCTTGGAATTTTCTACGTACATCATTATGTCATCTGCAAATAGGAACAGCTTTATTTCTTCCTTTCCAATCCATATCACTTTTTATTTCCTTTTCTCTCTTCATTGCACTGGCTAGGATTTCCAGTACTATGTTGAATGATACTGATAAGAGTGGACTTCTTGCCTTGTTCCCAACCTAAGTGAGAAAGCATTCAGTCTTCCACTGTTAAATGTGCCCTTTATCAAACTGAGGAAGCTTTCTTACAGTTTTTCACTATGGGTGGGTGTGGAGTTTTATCAAAAAATTTTTTTGTATCAATTGATATGATTATGTGAGTTTTATTCTTTACGCTGTTAATATGGTACATGCCTGCCTGCTAAGTCACTTCAGTTGTGTCTGACTTTGTGATCCCATGAACGGTAGCCTGCCAGGCTCCTCTGTCCATGGAATTCTCCAGGAAAGAATACTGGAGTGGGTTGCCATGCCCTCCTCCAGGGAATCTTCCTGACCTAGGGATCAAACCCATGTCTCTTATGTGTTCTGCATTGGCAAGCGAGTCTTTTACCACTAGCACCACCTGGGAAGTCCCATTAATATGGTGGAATACCTTGATTTTTAATTATTGAACCAAACTTGCATCCTTGGAATAAACCCTACATCATCATGATGTATGTCTTTTTACATATTATCGAATTCTATTTGCTGATATTTTGTTTTAAAATTTGCATCTACATTCATAAAGGATATGAATTTGTAGTTTTCTCCGTGTGTGTGTGCATGCATGTGCATACTATCTTTGGGCAATACTGGCCTCAAAATTAGAGTTGAGAACTATTTCCTCTTTTTATTTTCTGGAAGAGATTGCATACATGGTATTAACTCTTCTTTAAACAACTAGTAGAATTCTGTTTCAGGTTCACTGATTGTTTCCTCTGTCCTCTTCATTCTGCTATTACAACCATCTGTTGAGTTCTAAAAGTTAGGTTATTGTATTTTTCTGTCATAAACTGTTGTTTAATTCTTCTTTCTATATGTTTTCTGAATATATTTTTTTCATTTGCATTAACTGCTCATTGAAGCAGTTATATGATGGCTCAGTTGATTTTTGTGTTAGGTGTGAGTTAAGGATCTAGTTTTATCTCCTATATACAAATACCCAAATTTCCCTGCACTTTTAATTGAAAAGTATATCCTTTCTCTCTATTTTAGAGGTCCATCTTAGTCATCTATCAAGTATTCTTACATTCATGGTTCCACATCCCCATATTCAGATTCTCTATTCTGTTCCCTTGATCAACTTGCTTATTACCATATTATTACTTCCTTATTACCATAGTTATACCATAAATCTTCATGTCTTGTAGAGCCAGTTATCTTCCTTTGTTCTTCAAGATTGTTTTTGTGATTCTTGATTCTTTGCATTTCCATATAAATCTTGGAACCAGTTTGTCAAGTTATTTTTTAAAAGTTTTGAGATTGCATTGACTCTAGCCAATTTATTAAGACCTGATATCATCAAATCATCTTCTTATATATCAATCTTTATTTTTTATTCTTTTCTCACTTTTTACTGAAATAATTATAGATTCTTGGGAAGTTGCAAATATCATACAGGAGACCCAATATATATTCACCAAGCCTCCCCCCAAAGTAACATTGTACATAACTATAGTGAGAAAAACAAACATCCTATATTAATGTATATATGTGGAATCTGAAAAAAAAATTGGTATAGACGATTTTATTTACAAAGTAGAAATAAAGACACAGACTTAGAGAACAAATGTATGGATACCAAGGAGAAGAGGTGGGGGTGGGAGAATTAGGAAATTGGGTATACACTGTTAATATTATGTATAAAATAGATATCTAATGAGAACCTGCTTCATAGCACAGGGAACTCTCCTCAGTGCTCTGTGGTGATGTAGATGGGAGGGAAATCAAAAAAAGAGGGGATTTATGTATATTTATGGCTGATTCACTTTGCTGTACAGTAGAAACTAACAACATTGTAAAGCAGCTATACTCCAGTTAAAAAAAAAAAAAAGACCCATACCCCCAGGTAGGTGACCCATGAACAGGAGGATAATTGAAAAACAGGAACAACAACAAACAAGACATTGACATTGGTGCAATCCATAGAACTTATCCTGATCTCACCAGTTTTACATGCACTCAGTTGTGTATGCATTATTCGTTTTTGTTTACTCATTAAGTCGTGTCCGACTCTTTTGCAGTTTTCCAGGCAAGAATACTGGAGTGGGTTGCTATATCCTTCTCCAGGTGATCTTCCCAACTGGGGATCAAACCCACGTCTCCTGCATTGGCAGGCAAGTTCTTTACCACTGAGCCACCTGGGAAGCCCTGTGTATGTTTAGTTCTGTGTAATTGTATCACATGTAGATTTTCTAATTACCAGCACAATCAAGATACAGAACTGTTCCATTGCCTCAAAGATTCCTGGTGCTACTCTTTATGGTCACACCCATTCTTTGATTTTGTTGATGAAAATCTTAATTCCCTTCACTCAACAGTATGTCTTGGAGATCTACCCATGTTAGTACATGTACTTAATTCTGTTTAAATGCTGAATATAACTTTATAATTCAAATATACCTTAGTATTTAACCACCCTCCTACTGATAGACTTTTCAATTATTTTCATTTTGTCACTATTTTAGACTCCATTGCAGTGACTATGCTAATACTTGCCTCCAGGTGTTTATCTGGGATAGAAATGGAGTAGTGTAATGCCTGAGTTGTAGGATAAGCCCACCTTATAGTTCAATATGCAATGCCAAATTGTCCCTCCAGGCGGCTATCCCAGTTTGTCGTACCACCAGCAGGTAGGGAAGGCTCAGTACATTGAGAAGAGTGAATAGATGTTCAGGATGGAGAGAGATGGTGCGGTTTTAGGTAGGATTGTCAGGATGGTTCTTCCTGAGAAAATGGAATTTGAGCATAGACCTCAGGAGAAGAAGGTGTTATGTGGCTATCTGGGGGAGAACATTCCAGGCAGATGGAATAGCCAATGCAAAGGCTCTGAGGTGGCAGTGTGAATGTGCTGGCTTGTTCGGGGCACACTCAGGAGAAGAGGAGATGAGGTTGAATTGTAGCAAGAGATGGTACCGACTGTAAAGGGTATTGGAGGCTAGAGAAAGGCCAGAGTCACAAGGAGATCATGGCAAGGTTTTGAGCAGAAGAGTGATGTGATCTTTTTTTTTTCCATAAAATCAATTTTAGGTAGAATTTACATACACTAAAAGGCACTCATTTTGACTGTGAAGTTTGATGAGTTTTGGTCAAGCTCAATGGTTATGTAAGTTGCTCCCGTCCAAACACTGCGGATATGGCAACACTAGCATTTTGGCCTTGGCCCGTCTACTGCCAAAGGCCCTGCTTGTTTCTCTGTGCTCTCAGAGGGTAGGGGCCCCGCACTGGGGTCTCCTGTCCCAGTGAATCAGGAGGAAGTGGGCACTAGGTCGCAGGAAGCCCACCTTGGGGACAACAGTATGATGAGGCCTTGAGGGCTCGGGGTGCCTGGGCCTCCCCATCCTCACCACGTGTGCTCACCAGTGGGCAAAGCCCACTGCAAATCGGTTAATCAAGAGACATCAACTTGGTTTGGCTCTTACTCTTGTTCTCTAGGTAATTTTAGGGAGGAAAAAAGTCTGCTACTCTCTTATTTATTTATTTATTGGCCATGCCACATGGTATGTTGGATCTTAGTTCCTTGACCAGGGATCAAACCTGTGCCTCCCTGCCATGGAAGCATGGAGCCCTAATCACTGGACAACCAGGAATTCCCCTCTACTCTCTAAATTTAATTCCCTTTTTCTACTCTTTTTAAAAATAATTACAGAATAAATGTTTTTCCATTATATAAAACTCAGATATCATCACAATACAATAATAAACCTCTCTTATAATTTCTTCCCCTGAGATAACCATCCCTAAGTTTGACACACAGTCCTCTTTTATTCTCCTTATTTACTCATATGCTAATATCTATTAGGATGATTCATATATCTTTAGAAAAAATAAGGTCATGCATAGCACTGCAATTTCCGCTTCACTTTCAATGGCCTTTGGAACATTTCTATGTCAGTATCAGTTCAGTTCAGTTCAGTCACTAAGTCCTGTCTGACTCCTTGTGACCCCATGAATCTCAGCACGCCAGGCCTCCCTACCCATCACCAACTCCCAGAGTCTACCCAAACCCATGTCCATCGAGTCAGTGATGCCATCCAGCCATCTCATCCTCTGTCGTCCCCTTCTCCTCCTGCCCTTAATCTTTCCCAGCATCAGGGTCTCTTCCAATGAGTCAACTCTTTGCATGAGGTGGCCAAAGTATTGGAGTTTCAGCTTCAACATCAGTCCTTCCAATGAACACCCAGGACTGATCTCCTTTAGGACGGACTAGTTGGATCTCCTTGCAGTCCAAGGGACTGTCAAGAGTCTTCTCCAGCGCCACAGTTCAAAAGCATCCATTTTTTGGCGCTCAGTTTTCTTTATAGTCCAACTCTCACATCCATACATGACTACTGGAAAAACCACAGCCTTGACTAGATGGACCTTTGTTGGCAAAGTAATGTCTCTGCTTTTTAATATGCTATCTAGGTTGGTCATAACTTTCCTTCCAAAGAGTAAGCGTCTTTTAATTTCATGGCTGCAGTCACCATCTGCAGTGATTTTGGAGCCCAAAAAAATAAAGTCTGACACTGTTTCCACTGTCTCCCCATCTATTTCCCATGAGGTGATGGGACCAGATGCCATGATCTTAGTTTTCTGAATGTTGAGCTTTAAGCCAACTTTTTCACTCTCCTCCTTCACTTTCATCAAGAGACTTTTTAGTTCTTCTTCACTTTCTACCATACGGGTGGTGTCGTCTACATATCTGAGGTTATTGATATTTCTCCCAGCAATCTTGATTCCAGCTTGTGTTCCAGTCCAGCATTTCTCATGATGTACTCTGCATATAAGTTAAATAAGCAGGGTGACAATATACAGCCTTGATGTACTCCTTTTCCTATTTGGAACCAGTCTGTTGTTCCATGTCCAGTTCTAACTGTTGCTTCCTGACCTGCATACAGGTTTCTCAAGAGGCAGGTCAGGTGGTCTGGTGTTCTCATCTCTTTAAGAATTTCCCACAGTTTATTGTGATCCACACAGTCAAAGGCTTTGGCGTAGTCAATAAAGCAGAAACAGATGTTTTTCTGGAACTCTCTTGCTTTTTCTATGATCCAGCAGATGTTGGCAATTTGATGTCTCATTCTTCTGCCTTTTCTAAAACCAGCTTGAGCATCTGGAAGTTCACGGTTCACATATTGCTGAAGCCTGGCTTGGAGAATTTTGAGCATTACTTTACTAGCATGTGAGATGAGTGCAATTGTGTGGTAGTTCGAGCATTCTTTGGCGTTGCCTTTCTTTGGGATTGGAATGAAAACTGACCTTTTCCAGTCCTGTGGCCACTGCTGAGTTTTCCAAATTCGCTGGCATATTGAATGCAGCACTTTCACAGCATCATCCTTTAGGATTTGAAATAGCTCAACTGGGATTCCATCACCTCCACTAGCTTTGTTTGTAGTGATGCTTTCTATGGCCCACTTGACTTCACATTCCAGGATGTCTGGCTCTAGGTGAGTGATCACACCATCGTGATTATCTGGATCATGAAGATCTTTTTTGTACAGTCATACACAGTATATACAGATATAATTCTATTCTTATAAACAGATGCATACTGTAACACTGCGTGGCCTACCACTGATTTATCTGGTGGGCAATTTTATTCCTCTCCCTCATGCTTCACGAGGGAATTTCCGCTCCCAGGGTGTAACACTGTGAATGATTCCATCCCCCAGGTAGGAGTGACTGATCTTGCTGATGAGACTCAGAGTGATTTATCTCTCGTGGTGTAAGTAGCCTCACCCCTTCTGTGCTTTGGTCAGGGTGGCTGCCTTGGGAGATGCTTGCAGGTGACCTGCCTTGCAGGGGGCTCTGCTCCTTCAGGCAGGAGTCTGAAGTCCGAGGTGGGCTCTTGGAGAGCAGAGATGAGAAGACCCACCTGTGGCCTCATATTTCTGTCACACTCTCCAATGAAGCTCAGTATGGACTTTGAATTATGACTTTTCCTTAAAAAAGAAAAACAAACAACATTCTTTCTCAAGGAGGAGAGAGCAGTATTATTTTTTGTCCACCTCAAATCTCAACATTTCTGCATTCCCCACTAATGGACATTTATGCTGTTTTGTCACAGCAAATATTGCCCTTTCCACATTTTCTTTTTATACCTATGCTACTGGAGTTGACAACAACAGGAAAGACATCTTTTGAAAGAAGCTCTCATTAGAAGTCCTTGAATTGGGACTCAGGGTGAATATTGAGGAGAACTTTCATTATCAATGCCAGCTACGACAGGCTGGACTATAACAGTCTCCTGAGACACAGAGAAAACTGCATTCCAGGAAGGTTTATTCATTCATTCATTCATCATTAAGATCACACCTACTATGTGCCAGGCCCAGTTTTAGGCAGCAGGGTTAGAGAGATGGACAAGGCATGCAAAACCTCAGCTTTTGTGGAACCTGCAACACACAGAGAAGCAAGCAATAAACAAGGAAATGTCACGGTGATAATTTCTATGTGGTATCAAAAGAGGATGATGAATCTTAATACTTGTAACTTTTGAGAACCGTGGAGCAGTTATAAGAGTGTGCTTTCTGCTCTTAAAGTGTAAAAGCAGCTGTAGACTTTATTTCAGAAATATCTAGTTCTCGAGCCTATATTCCAGTAGTTGGTCTGTTGGTAAGTGACGGGTTTTCCACGGTGCTTCCTGTGCCATGGGTCATTCAGGAAAGGTGTCTCTGAATTTCAGCCACACAGGCCCTCAGTTCTCTTCCCATTATCCTGCACACATCTTTTCAAGGCACTTTAGGTTATATATGTATTTAAAATTCTGGATCTACATATAGAATTCGAAAGTGTACAGCAAAATGAATCAGTTATACATATATCTACTCTTTTTTTGTTGACGATCACACTTTTATTCACTGAATGTTCTTTCATGTTCTCTGATATCTCTTTTTTATGGGATGCTCTTTGTGTTTTATTAAATATATCCCCCCACTCTCTCCGAAATGCCACATGTGCTTTTCCAGTTCTAGACTGTTCATTGCTTCTTCTGGGGACTTCTTTCCTCTTAATTCTGGTCTTTTTCTTCTGTGTTGCAGATGTTCCTCCAAGTTGGTGATCCTTGCCTGGTATTCCACTTTGTCCTGAAATTTTCCGGGCCAGTAGTTCCCACGTAAAAGTTAAAACTCGTCACATCTTTGCGCCAAGTCACTTCAGTCGTGTCCCACTCTGTGACCCTATGGACTGTAGCCTGCCAGGCTCCTCTGTCCATGGGATTGTCCAGTCAAGAACTGGAATGGGTTATCATGCCCTCCTTCAGAGAATCTTCACGACCCAGGGACTGAACCCGCATCCCTTATGTCTCCTGCATTGGCAGGCGGGTTCTTTATCTCTGGCGCCTCCTGGGAAGCCTTTCAGTCTTCACTGATAGTCAAAACTGTTTGTATGGGTTTTTCCCCTTAAAGCTCACTGTTCTTTCATTACTGAAGGTGAGGTGTGGAGTACCTTTTTGGAATCCTCTCACCAAAGGAGGGCCTTCTTTTGCTCTTGTAAATGACCCCCAGATGATACACTCATCTGCACGTTCAAGTACAGTCTGGATTCTGCAGAAGCTGGCAAAGTGGGTGAGGAGCGGCTCCCTGCCCACTCCTGGTCAGCAGTTAAAAGCTCTGTGTGAGTCCGCCTGCCAGAGCGAGTTGCCCTGCAGCAGCACATATCCAGACCCTGTCATCCTGGTCACTTAATTTCTGGCTGCTCTGGGAGTTCTTGAAAAATACACCTGGCTCATTAGCATCCTGGGTAGTAGTTCCCTCTGCTTCACATAACCATTTCATTAGGAGCCTGGCAGGATGATTTTTATAAGCTAAAGAGGTATGTATAAGCCCAAATCTCCAAAGAGGGACTGTCCTTTCTGGGAACAGGAATTGTGGCATGTTGAGAGTGTGTGATCTGTCTTTATGGTGAAGGGAGGAAATTGCTCCAAAGCATATCTTCTAGAGACAAAGATGTAGAGAACAAACATGTGGATACCAAGGGGGAAGGGGTGGGAGAGGAATTGGGAGATTGGGATTGATGTATATACACTGTAGGTGCTAAGCACAAAATATATAGCTAATGAGAACCTACCATCTAGCACAGGGAACTCGACTCAGTGCTCTGTGGTGACGTAGATGGAAAGGAAATCCAAAAAAGAGGGGATACATGTCGGTGTATGAGGTCTAGTGTCTGACTCAGATGGTAAAGACTCTGCCTGCAATGCAGGAAGCCTGGGCTCGATCCCTGGATCAGACAGATGGCCTGGAGAAGGGAATGGCTACCACTGCAGTGTGGAGAATTCCATGGACAGAGGAACCTGGGGGACTACAGTCCATGGGGTCACAAAGAGCCCGCATGACTGGGTGACCAACAGCTGACTTCACTTTGCTCTACAGCAGAAGCTAACAACACTGTAAAGAAGCTATACTCCAATAAAGATTTTTAGAAAGTTAATAAATGCCTAATAAACATCTAAAAATATTTAATTTGTCTAATAATAAAATACATGTCAAGCCCCCAAATAAACAAAGAAGCACATCCTATACCTTTATATTCTCATCTTGCTTATAGTCAAGAATTATACTCTTGGTAGAGCTTGACTTGGGGGGAAGAAAGATTAAGAAAAAAGAGTAAATAAGAGCCCTGAGTATGAGACACTGGCACAGTCACACCAGCAATTTATACTTGGCTAATTGGTATTTCTTTATCCTGGATAATTCTAAATGATAATTCCCTTTCCCTAGATTATAAATTCAGGCAAATCTGCCTTTATCTGAAAAGCTTAGGAGGCACAAACCTTCAATTATTCTGTAACTAAATGCATCACTTAAAATAAAAATGTAGATGAACTAGTAATCCTCGTTTCAGCTTTAAAACACAAAAAGGTCTTAAATGATTAAGAATCCTTATCCAGCAAGTGAGACTGGATGGATGCCAAGGTTTGAGATCTAAGAAGAGTGCAGGTGAGTAACCTTCCAGGTTTTTATTATATGAATCTCCTTATTGGAGTAAAAAGATAAAGAAAATTCCAAATCGTGGTACTAACACTTGGAAAACCAGTGAAAGTGTAAGTGAGTGTGTCTGTTTTATAATTATTGTGTTGCTCTATAGCTATTCTGAAAGGGCTTTAACGCATTTACGAGAATCTGATATATTAGACATTGAAAAGTTTACTTTGCAATCAACATTTAAATGTCCGGGGAACTCTTTTTATATATTTATTTGTTTTTTATTTCTTGTTAAATGCATGAATCCTTCGAGAAATTTTTAATGTTGACAACATACTACACTATATTTTGCAAGATAATAAAATGGATATTAGATAAAGCACTGCCTAAGAAAGTGCATCCCTCCCTTCCCCTACCTCTGCATATTCTGCTTGGAAAGCTTTCTCTGATTGCACCAAACCACTGACATTATTGTGCTATGAGAAAAGGAGAGAATTCTACAGAGGGAGGGCAAGAACTGAATCAAGAGTGATACATTTTGTATCATTATAAAATCCTTTCCATGGCTATGTTTCTCTCTGCTCCACCTTAAACTCATGATTCAACCCTATTTTTCAGACGGCAATTTCTTCACTATGTTTAGAACTCTACTTCAGAAAGCTGATTAGATAATGTCCTGTGTGTTTGCTAAGTCGCCTGAGTCATGACCCACTGTTTGTGATCCTGTGGACTGTAACCTGCGAAGCTCATCTGTCCCTGAAATTCTCCAGGCAAGAATACTGGAGTGGGGTGCCATTCCCTTCTACAGGGGATCTTGCTGACCCAGGGAGTCTCTTACATCTCCTACAATGGAAGGCGGGTTCTTTACCACTGGTGCCACCTGGGAAGCTCTAGATAGTGTTTCAAAACAACTTTTTTTCCCCCCGCAATTATTTTTATTAGTTGGAGGTTAATTATTTTACAATATTGTAGTGGTTTTTGCCATACATTGACATGAATCAGCCATGGATTTACATGTGTTCCCCATCCTGATCCCCCCTCCCACCTCCCTCCCCATCCCATCCCTCTGGGTCATCCCAGTGCACCAGCCCGGAGCACTTGTCTCATGCATCCAGCCTGGACTGGCGATCTGTTTCACACTTGATGTTTCAATGCTGTTCTCTCAGATCATCCCACCCTCGCCTTCTCCCATAGAGTCCAAAAGTCTGTTCTATACCTCTGTGTCTCTTTTTCTGTCTTGCATATAGGGTTATCATTACCATCTTTCTAAATTCCATATATATGCGTTAGTATACTGTATTGGTGTTTATCTTTCTGGCTTACTTCACTCTGTATAATGGGCTCCAGTTTCATCCATCTCATTAGAACTGATTCAAATGTATTCTTTTTAATGGCTGAGTAATATTCCATTGTGTATATGTACCACAGTTTTCTTATCCATTCATCTGCTGATGGGCATCTAGGTTGCTTCCATGTCCTGGCTATTATAAACAGTGCTGCGATGAACACTGGGGTGCACGTGTCTCTTTCAGATCTGGTTTGCTCGGTGTGTATGCCCAGAAGTGGGATTGCTGGGTCATATGGCAGTTCTATTTCCAGTTTTTAAAGAAATCTCCACACTGTTTTCCATAGTGGCTGTACTAGTTTGCATTCCCACCAACAGTGTAAGAGGGTTCCCTTTTCTCCACACCCTCTCCAGCATTTATTGCTTGTAGACTTTTGGATAGCAGCCATTCTGACTGGTGTGTAATGGTACCTCATTGAGGTTTTGATTTGCATGTCTCTGATGAGTGATGTTGAGCATCTTTTCATGTGTTTGTTAGCCATCTGTATGTCTTCTTTGGAGAAATGTCTGTTTAGATCTTTGGCCCATTTTTTGATTGGGTCATTTATTTTTCTGGAATTGAGCTGCAGGAGTTGCTTGTATATTTTTGAGATTAATCCTTTGTCTGTTTCTTCATTTGCTATTATTTTCTCCCATTCTGAAGGCTGTCTTTTCACCTTGCTTATAGTTTCCTTTGTAGTGCAAAAGCTTTTAAGTTTCATTAGGTCCCATTTGTTTATTTTTGCTTTTATTTCCAATATTCTGGGAGGTGGGTCCTAGAGGATCTTGCTGTGATTTATGTCGGAGAGTGTTTTGCCTATGTTCTTCTCTAGGAGTTTTATAGTTTCTGGTCTTACATTTAGATCTTTAATCCATCCAGAACACCTTTTATATTCATGTTAGGCATGCTGCAGTCCATGGGATTGCAAAGAGTCGGACACAACTTAGCGAGTGAACTGAACTGAGGCCATTACCAAACAACAGTAAGAAAATTACTTTTAATTATCGTGTTGCCCTTTTATAGCATCTCTCTTCACAAAATAAAACCAAACCAAACAACAAAAACCTCAAACTATTCTAAAAAGAAAATTTTAAAACCATTGAATTTCTGCAGTTTTTGAGTAATTGAATTCTATTTTGATTTTTTTTAATTTATATATGTTTTGTCTGTGTGGCTTGTGGAGTCCTAGTTCCACAATCAGTGATCAAACCTGGGCCCTTGGCAGTGAGAGCTTGGAGAATTAACCACTGGACTGCCAGGGAAGGCCCGCCGTTCTATTTTGAACTCAGAAAGATCCTATGTACTCAAACTAAATTAAAATTTAGATGCAAGGAGACAGATGGATTTTCATATGAACAATAATAATGAGGATGATGAAAATGTTTGGATGCTCGCTTTGTGCAAGCTGTATTTTGGGTCTTATATGAGCCTCACTGGGAGGCTCCTCAATGGAGCCTCACTGGCACCATTGTGTTTCCCATTTTGCAGATGAGGAAACTAACTTGCAGAGAAAGTGGGCTGTTGCTCATATCTACCCATACAGACCTTCTCTTGGTCAAGTGTACAGAAAGAAATTTATTCTTTAAACTTCTAAATGCCTGCTATGTGAGTCTGGAAAAAACAGAGCAGTATTGGGGTTACACACACATAAGAAAGTACAAATAAGAATAGAAGCTTCATCATTATCAGGGTGTGCCATCCTATCCTTGACAGTACATTCTAATGGCATAAAGAAATGTCACCAAAGGGTTAAAGAGCTGGCTTAGCTGATTTTTCTATTTCAGGCACAATTTTATTTAGGTAATGATGGCCTTCATAGCCTGAGATAGAAAGCATTTGGCATTCTGCCCAGAACTTGCCAAGGGTTCGAGTATTAGGGAAAAAATTTATGGTTTAGGTTAATTTGGGATCTTGGCTGGTGGCCACAGCGTATATAGCTTCTGAGCTGAGAGTGGGGGAGGGGTGAGCTGAACTTCATCTCCTGCCTTTAGTAAAAGGAGTGTGTGAGGAGAAGAGAAAAGGATGATAGTAAGCAAAGAAAACAAAAATACTATTAGTGAAATGAGCAAGATCAGGACCTCAGTCACCAGGTGCCTGGAGAGGCCCAGGCACGCTACAAGCGACGCTGGAATCAGGAAATAGGAGAAGGTTGGTGAGAAGGAGCCTGTGCCTGAGTGCCGGAGAGGGGTGCTTGCTCAGGGCAGAAGTGCTCAGAGCTGGCGCAGCCCTGCTGCTGGGCAGACTGGAGGGGAGCCAGTATCCTGGAGGAGACCTGCTCTCACCGGGCTGGAGAGTTTAAAGGCCTAGAGCAGGGTGACCTGAAGGCCCAGACGGAGGCATCTCCCCTACCACAACGCAAACACCAACTGGTGTATGAGGTGGGGACGCCCAGTGTCGTCACCCCAAACAAAGACTTTAATATGGAATAAATGATTTCAAATGTGAATTGCGTTTTTTGTTTGTCTGCCGCTCGGTTGTGTCCAACTCTTTGCGACCCCATGGACTGCAGCACTCCAGGCTTCCCTGTCCTTTGCTGTCTCCAGGAGCTTGCTCAAACTCACGTCCATCGAGTCGGTGATGCCACCCAGTCATCTTGTCCTCTGTCGTCCCCGTCTCCTCCTGCCTTCAATCTTTCCCAGTATGGGTGCTCAGTCGCTCAGTCATGTTCAACTCTTTGCAACCCCGTGGACTGTAGCCCGCCAGGCTCCTCTGTCCATGGGATTCTCCAGGCAAGAATACTGGAGTTGGTTGCCACACCCTTCTCCAGGGGATCTTCCCAACCCAGGGATTAAACCCACGTCTCTTATGTCTCCTGCATTGGCAGGCGGGTTCTTTACCACTAGCACCACCTGGAAAGCTGTCAAGATCTTTTCTAATGAGTCGGCTCTTTGCATCAGGTGACCAAAATATTGCAGCTTCACCTTCAGCATCAGTCCATCCAATGAATATTCAGGACTGATCTCCTTTAGGATGGACTGGTTGGATCTCCTTGCAGTCCAAGGGACTCTCAGGAGTCTTCTCCAACACCACAGTTCAAAAGCATCAATTCTTCAGTGCTCAGCTTTCTTTATAGTCCAATTCTCACATCCATACGTGACTACTGGAAAAACCATAACTTTGACTAGATGGACCTTTGTTGGCAAAGTCCAACAAAGCTTTTTAATATGCTGTCTATAGGTTGGTCATAACTTTTCTTGCAAGGAGCAAGGGTCTTTTAATTTCATGGCCGTAGTCACCATGTGCAGTGATTTTGGAGCCCAATAAAATAGTCTGTCATTGTTCCCATTGTCTCCCCATCTATTTGCCATGAAGTGATGTAACTGGAGGCCACTATCTTCATTTTTTTATTATTGAGTTTTAAGATCTTCGTTTTTTGAATGTTGAGTTTTAAGCAAGCTTTTTCACTCTCTTCTTTCACCTCCATCAAGATGCTCTTTAGTTCCTCTTCACTTTCTGCCATTAATGTGGTATCATCTGTGAATCTGAAGTTATTGATATTTCTCCCTACAATCTAGATTCCAGCTTGTGCTTCATCCAGTCTGGCATTTCACATGACGCACTCTGCTTATAAATTAAATAAGCAGGATGACAATATACAACCTTGATATACTCCTTTCCCAATTTGGAACCAGTCCGTTGTTTCATGTTCAGTTCTAACTGTTGCATCTTGACCTGCGTATAGGTTTTGCAAGAGGCAGGTAAGGTGGTCTAGTATTCCCATCTGTTGAAGAATTTTCTACAGTTTGTTGTGATCCACACAGTCAAAGATTTTAATCAATAAAGAAGATGTTTTCCTGGAACTCTCTTGCTTTTCCTATGACCCAATGGATGTTGGCAATTTGATCTCTGGTTCCTCTGCCTTTTCTACATCCAGCTTGAACATCTGGAAGTTCTCAGTTCACATACTGTTGAAACCTGGCTTGGAGAATTTTGAGAATTACTTTGCTAGCATGTGAAATGAGTGCAACTGTGTGGTAGTTTGAACATTCTTTGGCTTTGCCCTTCTTTAGGATTGGAATGAAAACTGACCTTTTCTGGTCCTGTAGCCACTTCTGAGTTTTCCAAATTTGCTGGCATGTTGAGTGCAGTACTTTTAACAGATCACATAGGCAGAAAAAGAAATGCAAAAAGGCAAAATGGTTGTCTGAAGAGGCCTTACAAATAGCTATGAAAAGAAGAGAAGCGAAAGGCAAAGGAGAAAAGGAGAGATATTCTGTTTGAATGCAGAGTTCCAAAGAACAGCAAGGAGAGATAAGAAAGCCTTCCTCAGTGGTCAGTGCAAAGAAATAGAGGGAAAAAATAGAATGGGAAAGACTAGAGATCTCTTCAAGAGAATTAGAGATACCAAGGGTACTTTTCATGCAAAGATCAGCACCATAAAGGACAGAAATGGTATGGACCTAACAGAAGCAGAAGATATTAAGAAGAGGTGGCAAGAATATACAGAAGAACTATACAAAAAAGATCTTCATGACCCAGATAACCACAATGGTGTGATCGCTCACCTAGAGCCAGACATCCTGAAATGTGAAGTCAAGTGGGCCTTAGGAAGCATCACTTCGAACAAAGCTAGTGGAGGGGATGGAATTCCAGTTGAGCTATTTCAAATCCGAAAAGATGATGCTGTGAAAGTGCTGCACTCAATATGCCAGCAAATTTGGAAAACTCAGCAGTGGCCACAGGACTGGAAAAGGTTCAGTTTTCATTCCAATCCCAAAGAAAGACAATGCCAAAGAATGCACATACTACTGCACAATTGCACTCATCTCACTTGCTAGCAAAGTAATGCTCAAAATTCTCCAAGCCAGGCTTCAACAGTACATGAACCGTGAACTCCCAGATGTTTAAGCTGGATTTAGAAAAGGCAGAGGAACCAGAGATCAAATTGCCAACATCTGCTGGATCATAGAAAAAGCAAGAGAGTTCCAGAAAAACATCTATTTCTGCTTTATTGACTATGCCAAAGCCTTTGACTGTGTGGCTCATAACAAACTGTGGAAAATTCTTAAAGAGATGGGAATACCAGACCACCTGACCTGCCTCCTGAGAAATCTGTATGCAGGTCAGGAAGCAACAGTTAGAACTGGACATGGAACAACAGACTGGTTCCAAATCTGGAAAGGAGTACGTCAAAGCTGTATATTGTCACCCTGCTTATTTAACTTACATGCAGAGTACATCATGAGAAATGATGGACTGGATGAAGCACAAGCTGGATTCAAGATTTCCAGGAGAAATATCAATAACCTCAGATATGCAGATGACACCACATTTATGGCAGAAAGAGAAGAAGAACTAAAGAGCCTGCTGATGAAAGTGAAAGAGGAAAGTGAAAAAGTTGGCTTAAAACTCAACATTCATGTACGAGTCAATGAATAAATAAGTACATCGATGAATGAATGGAGGAAGAAGGAAGGAAGGAAAAGGAAAGAAGAAAGGAAGGGAGCCCTTATTTGTACTTTGTGTCAATTTCTATGGAATCCCCATAGACATTCCCATCGTGCCTGGTTTTGAACTATCAGTATGAAGTCACTGCACAGAGTTGATAAGACATGCAAAGTGGCTCTCTTGGGCGAGTACAAGCCAGCCACAGCCTGCCACTTGGTCTGCCCTACTCTCAGGAATCTAGTTGGTCTTCATCCATAAAGTAGAGACAACTGCAATAAGGTGACTCTGTGTCCCTCCCCCTGCACTAATGACAGGTTCACCACAGGATACAAAATTGGAGCTTGATATGCTTTAGAACTTCGAGTGTTAATCAAAACTTTCATAATGTTGCTAAATTCTTTGGTGGTTTTATATCAAATAAAACCCTCTGGTCGGGTTTCAGATGTGTCTGAAAATTACTTGTAAAGTTATTAGGATAACAAAATATAATTTAAGTATAATTTTGCTACTAAAACATGTTAATTAAAACATACTAATGTCCTTTGAGTAGTTCGTATGGAATACCAACAATGTTTTAAAGCTATTTAACTTCACAGATTGTTTCAATGACATTTTCTGGATCAAAAGTTCTGAAAATCCATGATAACTCTGGTTTTTAATTGGGGGAGAGTTGCTTATATCTTTAGAATTAATGCAATGTTGAGACAGTAAATATTTGTTTAAAGATCTTACAGAAATTGGACATTAAAGTTATCTGTCATAAAAGAAATAATGTACCAATTCCCATAATCAGAGTTAAATGAGAGTCAAAGCCTCAAAGTCCTAATCGGTCTCTCTTTTATTACTCTCTGTTACCTCACTGCATCTATTTATTCTCCTCCTTCTCAGCTTTGCACCACAATCTGAGAGTTGGACCCTGTGATTGCATCATTAAGCTCCCTGGCATTGGCTTGAGTTTGGCAAATGGGAGGCGAAAGATTGGAGGGCGGGAGGGGATTAGTCCAGATATTTCTTCTTCCTTCCTTCCTTGCTCTGGATCCACATCTTGGGCAGCAGGCGGGTCCTTCCATGCAAACACTTCCCACTGGGTGAACTTCTTCCCCAGTGACACCATTTCCTTCCTTTGTCTCTTCCTTTCAAGGGAGTCTAGTGGCTGCACACCGTTGGCCAGCCTCTGGGTTCCTGGCTCTCCTTCATTTGTTCCCGAAACCCTGCCTCCCACCCCATGCCCCCAGTCTGAAATCTCCCCGTCACTCAGGTCTGTTTATTTGAACCATCTGCAGTGAATTCTGCTTTCTGCCGAGTTCCTGCCCTGAGACGTTCACATTGTGCTCTTTCGTTTGTCATTTCCATTAATTGTGAATGTCCTTCTAAGAGCAGTGTGTTTGTGTTCTTTACCTTTTGATGAGATTTATTTAAAGCCTTGTACAGTATGAGCCGCAGCCAGTCAGACCAGATGCTCACTTGTGTGTTGTTCTGGTACCTTCTGGGTGAATAGTAACCTTTTTTTTTTTTTTCTTTTTAGTACAATAAAACCTAATTCCAAGATCTTGGGGTTGAAAGGAGATAAATAAAAAAAAAATAATAACTGATGAGGTCTAAAATAAAATGCATTAGCTGATTCTGCAGCCAAGGCAATGGCCTTCAGTTTTGATTCTGTTATTTCCTTTGTTTGAAGTGGGTTTTTTTTTTTTTTAATTGAAACTGAATTTTCCTCTGCTCTCTTTTTGAGATGTGGCAAATTTATAAATCCAAGCCCCAGAATTAGAAAAAAAAAATCATAAAGCAATAGTACCTAAACTTTAGTGAATGTCAGGGTCTAGAGAATTTGTTAGGACAAGGACTACTGGGCCCCATTCCCAGAATTTCTGATTCAGTATGTGGCATAGTAAGAAATATATTTGATCTTTTTTCCCTGGTTCCTGGAACAGAGCTCCTACAACCTTTAGAGTTTTTTGAGCAATAGGAGTGGCTTGTTCGTAAGGAGGCCCTTTTGAGTGCATCAGTAGTTTATGTGAGTTGGGTGATGGGATGGAGCTGATGGGGCTGATTATCAGAGAGACCAAGCAGCAACTAAATGCTGGAGCTTTCGGCCCGATCCACTGACCTCTGGGAATGGGTGGGGAGCTGGAGATGAAGCTGCGTCAGAACTCTTGAGCAAGAAGATTTGATGATCCTCGGGACTGGCGAACCACCCAACTCCATGGGACAGAATCTCTGCCTAGGGATCCTCTCAGACCTCACCTATGTACCTCTTCATCTGGGTGTTCATCTGCATCCTCTAAAGTAATCTGGTAAATGCAAGAAGATGTTTTCCTGGGCTTTGTGAACCATCCCAGCAAATTATCAAACCCAAGGAGGAGGTTGTAGGAACTCAGATTTAGAGCCGGTTTGGTCAGAAGCACAGGTGATGACCTGGACTTGTATCTGGTGTCTGAAGTGGGAGCCGTCTTATGGGACTGAGCCCTTCAGCTGTGGAGTCTGACACTATCTCTAGGTAGATGGTGTCAGAGTTGAGTTAAATTTAGAAGACACACAATCTGTGTCCCTTAGATCCGGAGGATTGTTTGGGGTGCTGGGGAATACCCCACAAGTAGGTGTAAGGTGGGACCTGAGGACCAACACTGCTAATGTGTTTCCAGATGTTGTTGATGTTGCTTGGTCCAGGGACACACTTTGTGAATCCCTGCAGTAAATAAACTGGATCACAGAACAGACGGTTGTCTGGTGGCCCTCCAGATTATTCTCCATGTTACAGTTTATATTGGTGCTCTGTGTTGCTTGTGAGAGAAGGGGAGATAATAAATCAGCTAAATTTTTTTTGTTTTCCCCTAAGTATTAAGTATTTTTCTCAAGATTTTTATCTCTCATGCATTATTTTATGTTCACAGTGTAAAGAACCCTCGGAAGACAGTTGTCTTGGGTCCTTTCCTAAACTCCTAATGGGTTTTATTTCAGTTTCCCAAAGTAGTGACTGTATATATTTTCCAGTTATATAGATGTAACTTATTATAAAAGAGTTAATTCATTTGCTGTTACAAAGACATATTTGAATGATTTTAATTCCTTATTGGAAATGGTCTGTTTCCACTGTCATGGAGAATGGGTCAGGCACGTAAATCAAATAAATACATTTTAGTGCTTAACGACTTTTGTACTTCCTTACTAGCCTCAAAGTGCAGGAGGAACTAAGAAAAGACACAGTATTTCAAAGAAAATAGTGGCTATGCTGTTGTAACACTAGTTGGACTTATGTCAAAGCAGGATACGCATAAATCTAGAGAATTTCTAGATTTCATAAATTTCTTTTTATGAGAAAAGAATAAACCATACCAAAATAACTGGGTTTAACCTGGCATTATAGTTATTGTTGAATATATTAGGAGACTTCAGATAGAAAACTGAAGCAAAGGAAAAGCTCATAAATTTTAACGAAATCGTAAACGCTTTAGGAGTTTTCATGCTCAAAGTCAGCTCACAGCTGGAGGATACTAGGAAGGTAACCAGGTTCTTAACATGACTCATGGCAACCTGACTCCCATCCTGGAAGATGGATTAAGTTGCTACATCTGGGGCCATGGCCCAGCCTACATGAATTAGGACACACTTCTTAGTGGTATTCCAATCTGACTGCCCAGAACTAGATTTATTTGAGTTCCTTTAAAAATATTGCTTTAAACATTCTGACATGAAGCATAGCAATATTTTCTTTAGATTTGTCTCTTAAGGCAAAGGAAACAAAAGCAAAAATAAATAAATGCAACCAAATTAAACTTAAAAAGCTTTTGCACAGCAAAGGAAACCACGGACAAGACAAACAGGCAGCCTACTGAGTGTGAGAAAATGTTTGCAGATGATACGATATTGATATTAATATGATAACGGGGTAATATCCAAAATATATAAACAGCTCACACAGCTTGATAGCAAAATGATAAATAACCCCCCAAAAATGGGAAGACCTGAAAAGACATTTTTCCAAAGGAGACATACAAATGGCCAACAGGCCCATGGAAAGATGCTCAAATTGCTAATCGTCAGAGAAATGCAAATCAAAACCACAAAGAGGTATCACCTCACACCTGTCAGAATGGCTGTCATCAAGAAGACCACAAATAAATATAGGCAAGGATGTGGAGAAAAGGGAACCCTCTCACATTGTTAGTAAAGTGGTGTAGCCATTATGGAAAATGGGTCTGAAGATTTGTAAAACAACTAAAAATAGAACTACCACATGATCCAGCAGTTCCATTCCTTGGATATATTAATATATATCCGACTCAATCACCGACTCAATGGACATGAGTTTGAGCAAGCTCCAGGAGTTGGTGATGGACAGGGAGGCCTGGCGTGCTGCAGACCATGGGGTCACAAAGAGTCGGACACGACTGAGCGACTGAGCAGCAACAATACAAGGCTATATTATACAGCGCAGGGCGTACTGTCAATATTTTATAATAACTTGAAGTATAATCTATAAAAATTTTGAATTACCATGTTGTATACTTGGGCTTCCCTGGTGCTCAGATGGTAAAGAATCTGCAATGCAGGAGACCCGGGTTCAATCATTGGGTGGGGAAGATCCCTGGAGGAGGAAATGGCAACCCACTCCAATATTCTTGCCTGAAGAATTCCATGGACAGAGGAGCCTGGCGGGCTACAGTCCATGGGGTATCAGAGTCGGACATGACTAAGTGAGCAACACACACACACTTGAAACTAATGTAATATTATAAAGCAACTATACCGCAATACACACACACACACACATATATACACACACATATATATTGCTTTAAATTGTCACCCTCTTCTGAATGACACATGACTGTCCTTGGCAGATGGAAAGGCAGTCCTCCTGCCTTTGAAGCCTCATATTATAAGCACAGTAGTGGCATGCAGGTAAGGCAGGTAGAAGCAACTTTGACACTAACATTATTCCAGGGAAGGGCTTCCCTAGTAGCTCACCTGGTAAAGAATCTGCCTGCAATGCAAGAGACCCTGGTTTGATTCCTGGGTCGGGAAGATCCCCTGGAAAATGGATAGGCTTCCCACTCCCGTATTCTTGGGCTTCCGTGGTGACTCAGCTGGTAAAGAATCCACCTGCAATGCAGGAGACCTGGGTTTGATCTCTGGGTTGGGAAGGCCCCCTGGAGAAGGGAATGGTTGCCCACTCCAGTATTCTGGCCTGGAGGATTCCATGGACTGTATAGCCCATGGGGTCGCAAAGAGTCGGACATGTCTGAGTGACTTTCACACACACACTTATTCCAGGGAAGGTAACTAAGGCACTTTTAACTGGAGGCAGTACTCTCTCAGATTCCTTCCTCTACAACTTGACTTGAGATAATGAGCTTTTCTCCTTATCTTTTTTTTTTTTTTTCATTTATTTTTATTAGTTGGAGGCCAACCATTTCACAACATTGCAGTGGGTTTTGTCATACATTGACATGAATCAGCCATGGAGTTAACATGTATTCCCCATCCCGATCCCCCCTCCCACCTCCCTCTCCACCCGATTCCTCTGGGTCTTCCCAGTGCACCAGGCCCAGGCACTTGTCTCATGCATCCCACCTGGGCTGGTGATCTGTTTCACTATAGATAATGTTCATGCTGTTCTCTCGAAACATCCCACCCTCGCCTTCTCCCACAGAGTCCAAAAGTCTGTTCTGTACATCTGTGTCTCTTTTTCTGTTTTGCATATAGGGTTATCATTACCATCTTTCTAAATTCCATATATATGTGTTAGTATGCTGTAATGTTCTTTATCTTTCTGGCTTACTTCACTCTGTATAATGGGCTCCAGTTTCATCCATCTCATTAGAACTGATTCAAATGAATTCTTTTTAACGGCTGAGTAATATTCCATGGTGTATATGTACCACAGCTTCCTTATCCATTCATCTGCTGATGGGCATCTAGGTTGCTTCCATGTCCTGGCTATTATAAACAGTGCTGCGATGAACATTGGGGTGCACGTGTCTCTTTCAGATCTGGTTTCCTCAGTGTGTATGCCCAGAAGTGGGATTGCTGGGTCATATGGCAGTTCTAGTTCCAGTTTGTTAAGAAATCTCCACACTATTCTCCATAGTGACTGTACTAGTTTGCATTCCCACCAACAATGTATCTCCTTATCTTTTAAGAGCCCTCATGCTTTCGATGCAGCCACTGTGCTCAGTTGGTCCTATGTATCTCATATCTACCCCAGTTCTCCTCCTTGATGTGATTATTAGCTAGTTCCTTTCTATGCATACAAAAGCATCTGCTCATATGTTTAAAATAAACTCACTCTGGTGATGTGAGCTTCCCCTGCTGAGCAAAACACATAAATATGTGTCTGCAGGGAAAAATAAATGCTTCTTGCTGTAAATGGAACAAAAGATGGAAAATGATGTGGAAATTTCACTGCTGCCTTGTACTCTGTTTATATTCAGGCAAGGCAAGTTTTATGAAATACATAAAGCCAGATTCAAGGTTGAGTTGGCATGATCTGAATGCAGGCACTTTATTGCTGTCTAGTCTATATCACCAAGCCCTGATACCTGGAAACATTTACATGAAGTTTTTGACCTTTAAAGTATGCTAGTATTGGACTGCTGATGTCAATATTAAAAAAAAAAAAATCAGCTTATGCATGAAACATGTCTTTGGAATTTTCTTAAAGAATTCTGCAGCTCTTTTACATCAATTTTAAATAATATATATCTATAAATCTGAGGATCTGGTTTCTCTTACAATCAGTGCCAGGCTAACTTCAACAATGCCTCAGTTCTGTGGTCAAATGCCTCTTCATTACACATTTCAGATGGCGCTATTAAGACAAAGAGATCCCTTTTGAAAGAGTCTACATGGGTCTGTGTGATGGAAGAACTTACTGTGATATCTATTGGAACTATTTAGAACTTTTTTTTTTCTTTTAAGTCATATATCAATACTTTTTGTATTGGGTTGGCCAAAAAGTTTGAGTTTTTCTGTAACTACGGGAAAATTCAAACTTTTTGGCCAACCCAGTAACTAGTATTGGTAGATTCTGGTAAGCATGCTTGCTTCGTTTGAGTATTGGATGTGAAAGAAGCTCATTGAAGTGGTACATTATAAAGTGCCATTTATATATACATATATATATATATATATATATAGAGAGAGAGAGAGATGAAGACAGAGCTCTATGTATCTATACTATATGAGACATTTATTATGAGGAATTGGCTCACTCAATAATGGAGGCTGAGATGTCCCAAAATCTACCAAATACAAGCCAGAGGTCCAGGAGAGCTGATGATGTAATTACAGTCTGAGCGAGAATCAGGAGAGCTAATGGTGAAACTCCCATCCAAGGGCAGAAGGAGACCAGTGTCCCAATTCAGCAGGCAGGGAGGACAAAAAAGGGGTGAGTTCTTCCTTTTTCTGTCTTTTGTCCTATTTGGGCTTTTAATGGATTGAATGATATCCACCCACACTGGGGAAGGTAATCTACTTTACGGAGCCCACCAATTTAAATGCTAATTTCAGCTGGAAACCCCCTCACAGACAGACCCAGAAATGTTTAATCTGGGCAGTTCATGGCACAGTCAAGCTGACACATAAAATGAACCACCATACTGTCCTTCAGAACTGAAAATGAAAGTGCTTCTCAGATAAACAGAACCTGGGGGAATTGATATTATACCTGACTTTTAGAGAAGTCCTTCCAACTGAAAAGAAATGATGCCAGACTGAAATTCAAATCCAAAGGAAGGATTGAAGACTATAAACAGTGATAAATTTGTGGGTAAATACAAATGTTTACATTTTTCTTTTTTTCTCTTAAGACACACAAGATTGTTTTAAAAAAGTAACACTGTGTTTTGGGGTGTATAACATATATAAGTTGTAATAGCACATTTGTATGCTATATCTATGTTTTATAAACTACCTATAGATACATAAAATATATATATATTAAAAATAAGTATATAAACAGCATCTATAGATAAACAGATGTAAGGAAGGAGAAGGAAATGGAGCTATAGTATAGCAAAGTTTCTGTGTTTTACTAGAATAACATAAATATTAACCTGAAGTAGATTGTGATCATTTAAATTTATTATATGTAATCCCTATAGAAACTACTAAGAAGATAATTCAAAATGTATAGTTAAATCAGCAGAACAATTTAAATGAGACAATAAAATTTTTGTTTAACATAAAAGAAGACAATGAGGAACAGAGTAACAAAAAAGATTTAGACATGCAGAAAACAAATAGAAAAATACCAAGTGTAAATCTAACCACATCAATAATTACATTAAATGTGAATGAACTAAATACTTCTGTCAAAAGGCAGATACTGGGGACTTCCCTGGTAGTTCCGTGGTAAAGACTGTGTGCTTCCATTTAAGGGAGAATGGGTTCAATCCTTGATCAGGGAACTAAGAATCCATATGTGGTACGCTACCCACCCCCCAAAGGCACATGTTGTCAGAATTGATAAAAAAAAAAAGCAAGATATAACTATGTTCTGACTACAAAATCAGACTTCATATTCAATGATTAAAATGGATTGAAAGAAAGTGATGGAGAAATATATAACAGGAATTGTAAGAAAGCCGGAATGGCTACCTTAATATCACACAACATGATGTTAAAACTCAAAATATTGCTAGAAACCAAAAAAGACATTTCATAATGATCAAAAGGGCCAATACATCAGGAGGACATAGCAATTTTAAAAGTATATATATATATATATATATATATATATATGAAAGTGAAAGTGAAGTTGCTCAGTTGTGTCCAACTCTTTGCGACCCCGTGGATTGTAGCCCATAGAATTTTCCAGGCAAGAGTACTAGAGTGGGTTGCCATTTCCTTCTCCAGGGGATCTTCCTAACCCAGGGATCAGACCCGGATCTCTCGCATTGCAGGCAGAGGCTTTACCTCTGAGCCACCAGGGAAGCCCTATATATATATGAGAGGGCCCCAAAATACTGAGGCAGAAATTGATAGAATTAAAAGAAGTGCATGGTTTAACAGTTATAAATGGAACTTCATTACTCACCTCTCAGTTAATTGATAGAACAACTAGACATAAAATGACCAAGGATACGGAAGACATGAACAACACTATTAAACAGCTTAACCTAACATTTTATAGAACACTCCAGTCCACCCCACACGAGCAAAGATTCCAGATTCTTTAAAGCACACATGGAATATTCTCCAGCACAGATTATATGCCAGTCATAAGACAAATCTCAGTAAATTAAAAAAGATTTAAATCATTCAAAGTATACCTGACTACAATAGCACTAAGTTGTAAATCAACAGAAAGGAATGGGGGAAGTCTCCAAATCTTTGGAAATTAAAGAACATACTTCTAAATAATTCATATATCAAAGAAGAACTCACAATGGGACTTGTAAAATATTTTGAACATAATGAAGGTGAAAACATAACATCAAAATTTAAGGGATGCTCATAAAGTAGAAATTGGTAACTTTAAACATCATGTTAAAAAGAAAGGTCTCAGATCAATAATCTAAGTTACCATTTTAGTGAACTGGAAAAGGAAAAGTAAAGCTAACCTGAAGCAAGCTAAGGAAGAATATAATAATTATATGAGTGGAGATCAGTGAAATAGAAAACAGAAAAAAATAGGAAAAAATCAGTAGATGCAAAAATTGGTTCTTTGAAAAGCTCAGTGAAATTGATAAACTTTACCTAGACTAAGAGAGAAAAAAAGACAAAGATTACCAAACTTACAAAAATTCAAAAAACATAGTTAAAATTAAAAAAACAAGGATCATTGATGACAACCCTACAAAAGTAACAAGGATTATAAATGGATGTTCTGAACCACTCTGTCAATACCAATAGTTAGATAACATAAATGAAATGGTAAATTTCTAGGAGGACACAAACTAAAATTAACTAAAAGATAAATAGAAAGGCTGAATAGACCTATAACAAAGATATAAATTTGTGATTAAAAATCTTCCTTCCAAAAAAATATAGGCTTCCCTGGTGGCTCAGATGGTAAAGAATCTGCCTGCAATGCAGGAGACCTGGGTTTGATCCCCGGGTCGGGAAGGTCCCCTGGAGAAGGGAATGGCTACCCACTCCAGTGTTCTTGCCTGAGAACTCCATGGACAGAGGAGTCTGGAGGGCTATAGTCCATGGGGTGGCAAAGAGTTGGATATGACTGAGCGACTACCACCACACACACACACACACACACACACACACACACACACACAGATGACTTCACTGGTAGACTATCAAATATCTGAAGAAGAAATAAAGTCAATCTCACATGAACTCTTTCAGCAAACAGAGGAGGAGGAAACATTTTCCAAAATGTTCTGAGTCTAGTTTTACCCTAATAACAAAGTCAAGACAAAGACATGTAAGAAAACTACAGAACAATATCCTTAATTAACACAGACATAAAAATCCTTAACAAAGTATTACCAAACCAAATCCAACAACTTATAAAAAGAAATACACCATGACCAGGTATGATTTATTCCAGGAATGCAAGTTTGATCTAACATTCAAAAATCAACTTAGGTAATAACATACCATACTAACAAAGGACAAAACCCACATAATCATGTTAACAGAAACAGAAAAAGCATTTGACAATAGACAAAAACTGTTTATGATTAAACACTCAACAAAGCAGGAATAGAAGGAAACCTCCTAAGCCTTATAAAACAGGCATCTACAAAAAAAAAAACTACAACTAGCATTATTCTTAATGATGCTTTCTTTCCTAATATTAGGGATAAGGTGAGAATGTCTGCTCTTACCACCCCTATTCAACATTGTACTGAAGAAATGTAGTAAGGCTAGAAAAATACATTAAAGGCATAGAGGCTGAAAGGAAGAAGTTAGTTTTTATTTCCAGATGACAGTCCTATATGGAGGAAATCTTAAAGGGTCAACAAAAAATTTCACTAGAACTAGTGAGTCTAGCATTGTTTTCAGAATACAAGATCAAGATAAAAATCAATTGTATTTCTATACCTCAGCAACAAATAATCCAAAGCCAAAAATAAAATTTTTCTTCCTTTTTACTTGTTTACAATGCTGTTTTGGTTTCTGCCATACAAGAATGTGAATCAGCCATAATTATACATACATCCCTTCCCTCCAGAGCCTCTCTCTCCTCCCCCATCCTATCCCTCCAGGTCATCACAGAGCACAGGACTGGGCTCCCTGTACTACACAGGTCCTCACCAGCTATCCATCTTACACCTGATAGCGTATATATGTTGATGCTACTTTCTCCATTCATCCCACTCTCTCCTTCCCCCACTGTGTCCACAGGTCCATGCTCTACATCTGCATCTCCCTTCCTTCCCTGCAAATAGGTTCATCAACACCATTTTTATAGATTTCATATATATGTGTTAATATACACACTTGTTTTTCTCTTTCTGCCTTAATAGGCTCTAGGTTCATCCACCCCACTAGAACTGACTTGAATTCATTCTTTTTTATGGCTGAGTAATATTCCATTGTACATATGTACCACATCTTCCTTATCCATTCATCTGTCGATGAACATCTAGGTTGCTTCCCTGTCTTGTGCGTGCTGTGCATGATAAGTCACTTCAGTCACGTCCAATTCTGTGCATCCCACACAGCCAGTCTGTGTCCTGGCTATTATAAATAGTACTGCTATAAACATTGGGGTGCATATATCTTTTTCAATTATGGCAAAACCAAAAGTTAAAAATTCTTTTCACAGTAGTACTGAAATGAATAAAATGCATAGGCGCAAACTTAATAAAAGACAAATACACTGAAAATTAGAAAGCATGGCTAAGATAAGATAAAGAAGAGCTACATAAATGGGGAGACATTTTATATTCATGGATTAAAAACTAACCAGTGGCAACTGTCCCCAGAATGATCTATAGTTTCAATGCAATACCGCCAGTCCTAGCAAGCATTCTAATAGAAACTGACAAACTGTTCCCAAAATGTATATGGAATGCCAAAGAACCTGAACTAGCCAAAACAATTTTGCAAAGTAAGAAGACAGAATTTTGTGTACTTAATTTAAAAACTTACCATAAAGGTGCAACTTGGGTGGTTTTAGTGTAAAGATAGATATACATATAAATTAAGCAGGGTTGAGAGTCAGAATTAAGAAATAAACCCCTATATTATAGTTAATTCATTTTCAACAAAGGGGAAAGAATAGTTTTTTTCAACCACAAGTGATCCTGAGGGAAAGGAGAAAAATAGCCTTAACCCACAGCAAAAGTCAACTTGAGATGACAGACCTAAAAATATAAGAACTAAAACAATAAATGTCTGGAGAAATACATTGAAGAAAATCTTTGTGACCTTGGATTAAGCAAAGATTTCTTAGATGTGATACTCAAACCATAATTCATTACAGAACAAATTGATCAAATAGACTTTATCAAAAAGACTGTTGCTCTTCAAAAGATACTATTAAGAAAATTAAAAGTCAAACCACAAACTGGGAAAAATATTTTCAAATCACATGTCTGATAAAGGACTTATATCCAGAATATATGGAGAGCTCCTTTAACTCAAAATAAGATAAACAATATAATTAAACAATAGGCAATAGATTTGAATACTCATTTCACAAAAAAATATGAATAGCTAATAAGCATGTGAAGAGATGCCCAAAAGTTTAGGGAAATGCAAATTAAAACTACAATGAAATGCAATGCAATGGCAATAAAAATATCAATATATTATTAAAGAAATTTAAAAAAAAACCCACGATGGAAACTATGTAAGGATGTAAGACAAAAAGAGACATGATAAATAAAACACACAAAAAAATATACATACTAGAAAAATTACCTCATGATCTGGTAAAAATTGCAATCAGAGAATTATGAAATCAAATAATTTAATGAGGAACTCCATGAAAATTAAGTTCAAATAAGATAATATAGAGGCTCAGGAAACAAATGATAGGATAATAGAAGAAAATAAAAATAAATTAGCAAGAGATCTGGAAAGCAAAGAGAGGAGAAAACTTAAAATGATCATGAAAATTAAAATCACTATTAAAGCAGCAATGAGGACAATGAATACTGCTAAATATACACCTGGGGTCATGGGATAAAGTCATAAGAAATTGAACACTATTATGTGGAAGTGAACGAAGAATGCAAATGGATGGGATAGATGATGACAAATATTGAAGACAGAGAGCTGAGTTAACATACTCAAAATTAGGGACCATGGATAAAAGAAAAGAGCATGAGAACAAGAGAAAGAGCACTCACATATAAAATTAGGACTAGGTTTTGAAACAAACATGAATATACAGATTGAAAGTACATACTATATCCTAAGAAAATATCACATATGCTAATACAAACAAGAAATATTCTGGTTAATGTGTTCTGTATAGCACAAAGTTAACTATGTATAATGAATCTGATGGGCATGAGGCAAAAAAAATAAGACACTTTTCAAGGAGAATCAATTTTTTTTTAAATTTTTTTATTAGTTGGAGGCTAATTACTTCACAACATTTCAGTGGGTTTTGTCATACATTGATATGAATCAGCCATGGATTTACACGTCTTCCCCATCCCAATCCCCGCTCCCACCTCCCTCTCCACCCGATTCCTCTCGAAACATCCCACAGAGTCCAAAAGTCTGTTCTGTATTTCTGTGTCTCTTTTTCTGTTTTGCATATAGGGTTATCGTTACCATCTTTCTAAATTCCATATACATGTGTCAGTATGCTGTAATGTTCTTTGTCTTTCTGGCTTACTTCACTCTGTATAAGGGGCTCCAGCTTCATCCATCTCATTAGGACTGGTTCAAATGAATTCTTTTTAACGGCTGAGTAATATTCCATGGTGTATATGTACCACAGCTTCCTTATCCATTCATCTGCTGATGGGCATCTAGGTTGCTTCCATGTCCTGGCTATTATAAACAGTGCTGCAATGAACATTGGGGTGCACGTGTCTCTTTCAGATCTGGTTTCCTCAGTGTGTATGCCCAGAAGTGGGATTGCTGGGTCATATGGCAGTTCTATTTCCAGTTTTTTAAGAAATCTCCACACTGTTTTCCATAGCGGCTGTACTAGTTTGCATTCCCACCAACAGTGTAAGAGGGTTCCCTTTTCTCCACACCCTCTCCAGCATTTATTGCTTGTAGACTTTTGGATAGCAGCCATCCTGACTGGCGTGTGATGGTACCTCATTGTGGTTTTGATTTGCATTTCTCTAATAATGAGTGATGTTGAGCATCTTTTCATGTGTTTGTTAGCCATCTATATGTCTTCTTTGGAGAAATGTCTGTTTAGTTCTTTGGCCCATTTTTTGATTGGGTCATTTATTTTTCTGGAATTGAGCTGCAGGAGTTGCTTGTATATTTTTGAGATTAATCCTTTGTCTGTTTCTTCATTTGCTATTATTTTCTCCCAATCTGAGGGCTGTCTTTTCACCTTACTTATAGTTTCCTTTGTAGTGCAAAAGCTTTTAAGTTTCATTAGGTCCCATTTGTTTAGTTTTGCTTTTATTTCCAATATTCTGGGAGGTGGGTCATAGAGGATCTTGCTGTGGTTTATGTCGGAGAGTGTTTTGCCTATGTTCTCCTCTAGGAGTTTTATAGTTTCTGGTCTTACATTTAGATCTTTAATCCATTTTGAGTTTATTTTTGTGTATGGTGTTAGAAAGTGTTCTAGTTTCATTCTTTTACAAGTGGTTGACCAGTTTTCCCAGCACCACTTGTTAAAGAGGTTGTCTTTTTTCCATTGTATATCCTTGCCTCCTTTGTCAAAGATAAGGTGTCCATAGGTTCGTGGATTTATCTCTGGGCTTTCTATTCTGTTCCATTGATCTATATTTCTGTCTTTGTGCCAGTACCATACTGTCTTGATGACTGTGGCTTTGTAGTAGAGTCTGAAGTCAGGCAGGTTGATTCCTCCAGTTCCATTCTTCTTTCTCAAGATTACTTTGGCTATTTGAGGTTTTTTGTATTTCCATACAAATTGTGAAATTCTTTGGTCTAGTTCTGTGAAAAATATCGTTGGTAGCTTGATAGGGATTGAATCTATAGACAGCTTTGGGTAGAATAGCCATTTTGACAATATTGATTCTTCCAATCCATGAACACGGTATGTTTCTCCATCTGTTTGTGTCCTCTTTGATTTCTTTCATCAGTGTTTTATAGTTTTCTATGTATAGGTCTTTTGTTTCTTTAGGTAGATATACTCCTAAGTATTTTATTCTTTTTGTTGCAATGGTGAATGGTATTGTTTCCTTAATTTCTCTTTCTGTTTTTTCATTGTTAGTATATAGGAATGCAAGGGATTTCTGTGTGTTAATTTTATATCCTGCAACTTTACTATATTCATTGATTAGCTCTAGTAATTTTCTGGTAGAGTCTTTAGGGTTTTCTATGTAGAGGATCATGTCATCTGCAAACAGCGAGAGTTTCACTTCTTCTTTTCCTATCTGGATTCCTTTTACTTCTTTTTCTGCTCTGATTGCTGTGGCCAGAACTTCCAACACTATGTTGAATAGTAGTGGTGAAAGTGGGCACCCTTGTCTTGTTCCTGATTTCAGGGGAAATGCTTTCAATTTTTCACCATTGAGGGTGATGCTTGCTGTGGGTTTGTCATATATAGCTTTTATTATGTTGAGGTATGTTCCTTCTATTCCTGCTTTTTGGAGAGTTTTAATCATAAATGAGTATTGAATTTTGTCAAAGGCTTTCTCTGCATCTATTGAGATAATCATATGGTTTTTATCTTTCAATTTGTTAATGTGGTGAATTACATTGATTGATTTGCGGATATTGAAGAATCCTTGCATTCCTGGGATAAAGCCCACTTGGTCGTGGTGTATGATTTTTTTAATATGTTGTTGGATTCTGTTTGCTAGAATTTTGTTAAGGATTTTTGCATCTATGTTCATCAGTGATATTGGCCTGTAGTTTTCTTTTTTTGTGGCATCTTTGTCTGGTTTTGGAATTAGGGTGATGGTGGCCTCATAGAATTCAAGGAGAATCAATTTGACTTCATACTTCTGAAAGTGAAAGTCGCTCAGTCGTGTCCGACTCTTTGCGACCCCATGGACCTTACAGTCCATGGAATTCTTCAGGCCAGAATACTGGAATGGGTAGCCTTTCCCTTCTCCAGAGGATATTCCTGACCCAGGAATCGAACTGGCGTCTCCTGCATTGGAGGTGGATTCTTTACCAACTGAGCTATCATATTCGGTATTCTTTGTGAAAAAAGCAATGCATAGTTTTACCAAATTTTTACTGAAGATCGAAGGCAGATATTTTCAAATATAGTTTCCCGGTGTATTTTTTTTTTTTTAACCTTTGCATTTTGTATTGGGGTATAGCTGATTAACAATGCTGTCATAGTTTCAGGTGGACAGTGAAGGGACTCAGCCATACATATACATGTATTCATTCTCTCCTGGTGTATTTCTTGAACAAAGTATTAGAAGTTGAACTTCTCATGGTGAATCAAATGGTGAATGGAAAAGTTTAGGGTTAAAAGCAACTGTGGTGGCATTGAATCCACTGGATGCAAAACTAAGATTTAGAAAATGAAGGAATAGTTAGAAAATCACAGATGGTGTTTACTCTCAAGGTAGAAAAAATGATTCATCTTAAAGGCAAAAGGTGGAAACAGAGAAACAGTAGGAGATAATGTAAATATGTCAGTTTTCACATGTTCTATGATGAGTTAGCACTTTTCAAAATTGAAAAATTAATATGAGAAAGTATAACAACAATATTGAGTAGTCAGACTTGAGTGTGAAGGGAAAGATGGTGCAATGAAATGTAGAGTTATACTTATTTCATCATTTTTCAAAGAGAGAATTCAGTATAAATCTAATTATAAAGTAAAAGAAGATTTAGTATGTTGTAGCAATATCTAAAACCCAATGGGATTAATTTCACTATTATAAGGAAACCTGGGTGTTCATTGGAAGGACTGATGCTGAAGCTGAAACTCCAGTACTTAGGCCACCTCATGCGAAGAGTTGACTCATTGGAAAAGACCCTGATGCTGGGAGGGATTGGGGGCAGGAGGAGAAGGGGACGACAGAGGATGAGATGGCTGGATGGCATCACCGACTCGATGGGCATGAGTTTGAGTAAACTCTGGGAGTTGGTGATGGACAGGGAGGCCTGGTGTGCTGCAGTTCATGGGGTCGCAAAGAGTCGGACACGACTGAGCGACTGAACTGAACTGAACTGAAAGGGAACAGTACACTGGATCAGAAAGCAAAACTATTTACAAAGGACACAACTAAAACAAAGTGACTCAGTAAACTCAAAAATAAGAGGCTAGGAACAGCAAGATCCTACTGTATAGCATAGAGAACGATATTCAATATCCTATGATAAACTATAATGGAAAAGAATATATAAAACAAGAATATATGTGTGTGTATAACTGAATCACTTGGCTGTACAGTAGAAATTAACACAACATTGTAAGTCCGTTATACTTCCATTTAAAACATGAGGATAGGAAGAGTCATATAAGGTAAATTAAATAAAGAGAAAGTGAAGATCTTAATATCAGACCATGGCAAATTAAAGACATAGTTCACCAAATGAGATAAACATGCCATCCCACATTCATGACTTAACAGTCATGCACATTTACACACCAAAGAAAACATGAAGAAAATCTGGAGGAACACAGATTCTTTTTACTACTTAGGATAGATCAATAGATTCTAAAAGTGTAATGGGTGCTGCGGATGTCTCCTGGGAGTTCTTTTACCCCCCCCCCCCCCCCATTGAATAACAGCAGGAAGTGCTCTTGGAGTGGGGATGGTAGTGAGAGGGAATTAATCCTGTCTAGAATTCAGGATTAGTGCCTCATTGTTTTAACCTAATCAGGACCATCTTGTCAGGCCTGCCAGTGATGGTTTCAGCAAACCAGGCCTATGTAGTCACTGTGCAGTATGCCCCTTGCCTGTGATGACTCAGGAATGGACATGGGCCAATAACTCAGTTGAGGTCAAAGAGTTGGAAAATGTGTTGGGCCTCCAGGCAAAATTTCTGCATTCTATAAAGAGAAGAAACATGGTCATCTGTCTGACGTGTGGGAATGTGAGTTCTGGAACTGCTCAGCCATCTTTACGAAGCACTGTCAAACCAGAGGGTTTGGCCCAAGAGGACCACGAGAAATGATCTGGCGCTATATAGCCTCTGGGGAAGTCAACTTGAGGCTCCCCCTACCTCGGGCTTTCAGTCAAGTATGTTTCTGATAATTAATAAGATAAATAAGATCATTAAAGTATATCTAATTGAGATATAAAAAAAACTCCACACCTGAAAACCAAGCATGCAACTTGTTTTCAGGTGCCCAGGAAAATTTTCTAAAATTGACCATGTACAAGGCCACCAAGAAACTATCAATTCAATGTAAAAATAGCAGTATCACAGCTTTCAATCATAGTACAATAAGGCTAGAAATGAGTATCACAATCTAGAAAACCCACGGTCATAAATACTAAAAAAGATGGACAATGAATACAAATAAAGTTCATTGCTGCTGCTGCTGCTGCCAAGTCGCTTCAGTCGTGTCTGACTCTGTGCGACCCTATAGACGGCAGCCCACCAGGCTCTGCCGTCCCTGGGATTCTCCAGGCAAGAACACTGGAGTGGGTTGCCATTTCCTTCTCCAGCACTATTTAAATAACCAAAGGTAGAAATAACCTACATGTCTATCAGCTGATTAATGGATAACAAAATGTGGTTATCTGTACAATGGGTGGAAAGCAGACTAGGAGTGCCAGTGGCTGGGGGAGACTAGCAATTGGGGGGAGACTATTAATGGGTACAGGGCTTCTTTGGGGGGAATATTCTGGAATTAAGATAGTGGTGATGGCGGCACAGCTTTGTGAATATACTAAAAAAATCACAAAATCATACTTTAAAATATACATGTGAGTTATATCTCAATATAAAAAGTGACATACTTCATAGAAGATATTGGTCGCAGAGACCAACCCTGATATGCTATACCAAGGGACACAAGGGCGTGCATTTGTGTCCACAGAGGGAGGCAGGGAGCATTTAGGACTCTCTTGCAGGCTGGCTACCACAAACAGCTTAAAAGATTTGTCCAGTCACATTTAACACGTTCTGTGTCAAATACCTTCAACTGGATGCAGCTTCTAATGCACCAACTCTTAACATCTGTGTACTTATGTCCTTTCCTTGGCCAGTTCTGACTGTATTCCACAGCTCATTTTCTATCTATGATGTTCTACTTGAACAAAGGTGATATGACTTGAAAATCATTTTCTAACACAACATTATTTCTTATTGAGCTGTCTCAGTTCAGTTCAGTTGCTCAGTTGTGTCTGACTCTTTGCGACCCCATGGACCACAGCACGCCAGGCCTCCCTGTCCATCACCAACTCCTGGAGTTCACTCAAACTCACTGCATTCATTGCATCAGTGATGCCATCCAACCATCTCATCCACTGTCATCCCCTTCTCCCACCCTCAATCTTTCCCAGCATCAGGGTCTTTTCAAATGAGTCAGCTCTTTGCATCAGGTGGCCAAAGTATTGGAGTTTCAGCTTCAACATCAGTCCTTCCAATGAACACCCAGGACTGATCTCCTTTAGGATGGACTGGTTGGATCTCCTTGCAGTCCAAGGGACTCTCAAGAGTCTTCTCCAACACCACAGTTCAAAAGCATCAATTCTTTGGCGCTCAGCTTTCTTTATAGTCCAACTCTCACATCCATACATGACCACTGGAAAAACCACAGCCTTGACGAGATGGACCTTGAGCTGTCTGCTATCATGTATAACAGTTTCCACTTTTAAGAATCTCAACTATATTAACCATAGATTCAGTATCTAGAGCCCTAATAGAAATCCTGTAGAGTTGCATATTATTGATGAGGAAACAAAGGCTTAGAAAGGTTGCATAATTTGCCCAAGATTTTAGGCTGGTAAATGGCAGAGCAAGAATTCTAAACCGTATGATTTCCCTGGTGGTCCAGTGGCTAAGACTCTGTGTTCCCAGTGCAGGGGGCCTGAGTTTGGACCCTCGTCAGGAAACTAGATCCCACAAGCCACAGCTAAGAGTTCACACGTTGCAACTAAAGACCCCGCATGCCACAACTAAAAAAAAAAAAAAAAATCCACATGCCACAGCTAAGACCCAGTGCAGCCAAATAAATACATAAACAAATTTAAGAAAACCATATGACTGTATGATAACAATCACCACAAAAGCTAACATATATTGAGTATATACTGTATCAGGCTTTATTCCACATGCTTTCCATGGATTATCTGATTTAATCATCACAATAACCTGATGAGGTAAGTACCATTATTAATATCTTACAAATGAGAAACTGAGGCTCAGAGAGGTTAATTAACTTGCCCAGAGTTACAAAGGTAGCAAGTGACAGAACAGAGACTAGAATCTGGGTATGTCTGATGCTGGGTGCACCTTCCATTTTTCCACACTGTCTCTCACTGTAAAACAGAGCTGAGATGATCTGAGGGAGGATTTCAGATTTTATTTATGTGTTATTCATTAATTATATACATATCCCTTATATCTTTGGTCCATAAAAAGCTTCAAGTGGCCAGTGGGTCTGACATCTCTTTCCGTGAGGGTATCACTAACTCATCTTTCTCATGGTGAAAATAACTGACTCAGTTTTCCATGCAGGTCTTTCACAGAAAGACTGACTGAATTCTTCTAGACTCTGTCCCTGTGTCTTTCCTTACATACTTGTTGAACTTTCTAATTATTTCTCTGTTTCAGTTCAGTTCAGTTCAGTTGCTCAGTCGTGTCCGACTCTTTGTGACCCCATGAACCGCAGCATACCAGGCCTCCCTGTCCATCACCAGCTCCTGGAGTTCACCCAAACCCATGTCCATCGAGTCAGTAATGCCATCCAACCATCTCATCCTCTGCGTCCCCTTCTCCTTCTGCCTTCAATCTTTCCCAGCATCAGGGTCTTTTCCATTGAGTTAGCTCTTCACATCAGGCGGCCAAAGTATTGGAGTTTCAGCTTCAACATCAGTCCCTCCAATGAACACCCAGGACTGATCTCCTTTAGGATGGGCTGGTTGGATCTCCTTGCAGTCCAAGGGACTCTCAAGAGCTCTCATTATTATGGTGAACAAAACCTTTGTGACCCAATTCCACCAAAATGGTTTCCTCACCAACTACCTTGTCTGGAGAGAGATCTCCAGTTCCCAAAGAGGGTGCTGTGGCTCAGGTTAGTGCATTTGCTCAGGAGTCCCATTCAGCTTGCTTTCTTTTACTTCTTTTAAATGATGAATTGCAATATAAATTTAGGATCAACTTTTCTAGGAACTGGGCAACTCCTTCATCAAACACAAACCAAACATAAAAAACAGATTTTTCTTGGAGGGAAAGGATACAGCTGACATTTCTGCATAGAATGAGAGGAGAGTTCCCTCAACAAGTGTCCATCTAGTAAAGAACTAGAGACTGAAACAGATTTATATGAACACAGTTAATGGAAACTAAACTTTAGGATCACCCCCACACAGAACACTTTCCAGGTCCCAGGAATAGATTTGGTACTGAGTTCAAATGGTCATATGTTTCTGTAGAATTTGCAAAATGTGGTATTTATTTTAACCACAGTCAGTTAAGGTTGCTATTCCTTCTTCAACTTTCTCTTGCTCACATACCTGCCTAGATCTGGTCCTTCTGGGTGGCCTCAGTATGACTTGGATCTGGCTAATGCCAAGTAGAGCTGGGGAAGCATTCAGTTTGGGGCTGATGTTAATAGACTGTCTTTATGGGCATGTGCATGTCTGTTCCGTTGCTTCAGCCATGCCCAACTCTTTGCAGTCCTATGGACGGCAGTCCACCAAGCTCTTCTGTCCGTGGGATTCTCCAGGCACGAATATTGGAGTGGGTTGCCATGTCCTCCTCCAGGGGATCTTCCCAACCCTGGGATCGGACCTGCAGCCCCTGCACTGCAGACAGATTCTTTACTGCTGTGCCACTGGGGAAGCCCATCTTTATGGAATTTGAGGTTATTTCTGTAGAATTAAATTACTGCCAGGTGCCCTCACGCTGGAATGGCTTCTAAGAACAGTGCTGTCACCCACAGAGCCAACTCACCCAATTATAGTGACATCCAAAGTGTGGGCTGGTGGTTCTATTGGGATAGGAATATGTGCCCAGTACCAAAATTATGTCAGCTGTGGTGGAAGAGCAAGATTTGGAAGGTATGGAAACAGAAGCTAGTACACAGAGATCTCTTAGAATTGTTAGACATGTGAATTATAAGGGTAGGATTTGGTCTCATAGATGTCTGGTCAAAATAGGAGTACTATTTGATAATGCAGCATATCCACTAAACATTTTTTAGGGCTTCCCAGGTGGCGCTAGTGGTAAAGAACCTGCCTGCCAATGTAGGAGACGTAAGAGATGCAGGTTCGACCCTGAGTCGGTAAGATCCCTTGGAGGAGGACACAGCAACCCACTCCATATTCTTGCCTGGAAAACACCATGAACAGAGGAGCCCGGTGGGCTACAGTCCATGGGGTCACAAAGAGTCAGATAGGACTGAAGTGACTGAGCATGCACCTAAGCAATCATAAAATATATAGATGTATATATGTAATATATAAATATGTTATATAATAATATGTATATAAAGCCTTACTATAAGAAATATCTTTCTCTTTCTATAGAAAAATATCATAAAATCACTCTCATATAAAGTGATCAAGAGTATGCAGCCAAGATATGTACAAAACATAGAGATTTGTCAGGCAAAAAATCAATAAAAACACTGAATTAGATTTGTGATGTTTGTGGTATTTGTCATATTTTTATAATTTTTAAATTTACTGTGACTATTTTATCAATTTAAATAAACATTCTCATTCCTGACTAATTTTATATTTGTAAATTTGTGTTCTCTGGCTCACAAGACCTCCAAAATTACCTACATTTCAGGCCCCATGAGACCCACACAGGCCACTGATTAGAGATGTTCTCACTGAAACCAGAGTAGAAGGGTGGCCAAAATAAAACAGATTTAAAATTTTGATTTAATAATCTGAAATTTTATTCCTGAGTTTCAGTTTTAGTTCTGTGAGTTTCCTTTTTCACTCAGTTTTCTTGAGATATAGTTTACATATGGCATAGAGAGATCTTAATTTTATATACATTTGACAAATATGTGTATGAGATAATAGAAAATACATACACTGGCCTCTGCCCCCAGTTCCTGGCACAGAGCTTTAAAACCCAAGTGATAAGTGTGCTTAGATCATCTTTTGTTCTAGTGAGGTGACTGTGGGTGGACTCCTGGCTGGCTCCTGGTCGGGGCTGGTTAGCAGAAAGACCGAACCATGTTTAAAAGCTTGGGATTTTAGCCCCAGTTAGTAACTGATCATGCCTATGTAAGGAAGTCTCCAGAAAAATTTCAGTAGAACAGTATGCATGGTGTTCAGAGAGCTTCCAGGTTCAAACACATCCACACTGAGAGGGTAACACATTCTAACTCCGTGAAGACAGAAGCTCCTGCTCTCAGGACCCTCCTGACCTCATCCTGGGTACCTCTTCATTAGGCTGCTCACCTGCATCCTTTATCATGCGCTTTAATAAACTGGTAAAAGTAAGCAAATGTTTCCCCACGTTCTGTGAGCTACTCTAGCAATTCATCAAACTGAGGAGGGGGTCATGGGACACTCCAATTTAATAGCCACTTCAGACCGAAGTTGTGAGTAAAAGCTGGGAACTACTTCTGGCAATCGGCGTTTGAAGTCTTACCCTGTGGGCTCGGACAGTACCTCCAGGTAGACAGAACTGAGGACAGCCAGCGTCACAGGGAGTTTGCCTGGGGTAGGACAAGCTCCCACCATTTAGTGACCAGAAATACTGGACGTGTGTTCTGTGTGAATGTGGTGGTAGTGTGTGAGTAATGGAGACACACAGGAGGGGAAAGATGGGGTTTTTCCCTACACAGAAGGAGAACTGAGCTGGTTTTTCTAACTCAGTGGAAACCCATGAAAATAACACCCAAATGAAGATATAAAACATTTTCATAACCCCTCCAAATTCTCTTGTGTCACTTTCCAGTAAATACGCCCCCACTAGAGGCAACTGGTATTCTGATTTGTATCACCAGAGATGAGTTTGCTGTTGTGGAACTTCATATAAGTGGAACAATGAAGTACATAGATATTCGTTTCTGACTGCTTTCTTAAGCATGTGTTTCTGAGATTCATTCATGCTATAGCATACATCCATAATCTCATCCTTTTTATTGCTGAGTAGTTTTCCATTGTGAAGCTGTATCACAATGTATCCATTCTCCTGTTAAACATCTGGGTTATTTTCAGGTTTGGGATATTAAGAATAAAGCTGCTACATATATTTGTGTATAAGTTGTTTTGTGAAGATTGTCGATTCTCTTGGGAATGTACTTAGGAATGGGATTGCTGGATCCTATGATAGGAGAAGATGTATATATGTGTACATCCATGTACCTATTGGAAAAGGGCATGGTAACACACTCCAGTATTCTTGCCTGGAGAATCCTATGGACAGAGGAGCCTGGCAGGCTATAAGCAATAGACTTGCACAGAGTCGGACACAACAGAAGCAACTTAGTACACACAACATGTGTGTGTATATGTATATATATATATATTCTAACCATTATTGAAAATAAGATGTTAAAGTCTCCAGATATTATTGTTGAATTGTATATTTCTCCCTTCAATTTTTATTTCTTTCTGTACTTTATAATATGCATCCAGCTGCCTCTACTGTTTCTAATGGAAATTCAGGCATTAATCTTATTGGGATTCTCTTGAAAATGATGTCACTTTTTCTTGCTGCTGTCAATTTTTCTTCTCATTAACTTTGACTTTCAGCATTTGTGTTTATTGTGCTAAGAGTTTGTTGAGCTCCTTGGACATACAGATTTTTGTGTACCAAATATGGGAAGTTTTCAGCCATTATTTCTCCTCCTTTCTCTCCTCTCCTTACCTTTATGTGTATATTGTTATGCTTATTGGTGTCCTATGTTTCTTTGAGATTCTCTTCACTTTTCATCATTTTTCCTCTGTTCTTAGATTATATAATCTCTATAAATCTATTTTTTAAATTGTTGACTCTATCTTTGCCTGCTCAAACATGTTGAACCTCTCTAATGAGTTTTTCATTTCTGTTATATTTCTTGACTCCAGAATTTCCATTTGGTTCTTTTGTTAATAGTTTCTATCTCTTTATCTTATTGCTATTTTCTATTTTACGAGACATTGCCATCATTCCTTCCTTTGCTTATTTAAGAATTGTTTCTGTAACCTCTTTAGGCATAGTTATAATGATTGCTCTGAAGTCTTTACCTGTTAAATTCAACAGTGGAGCCCCCTCATAGGCACTCTGTTCCTGCTGCTTTCCTGTGTACGGTTACACTTCCGTCTCTCTGCATGTCTCATAATTAATTGTTAAAAGTGAACTATTTGTTGAAAGGTGTACATTGTGGACAATATATTGTAGCAACTCTGGATGCTGATTTCTTTCCATGCTGGGGCTTGTTGTTTTGGTCTGTTGATTTCCACTGATTGGTCTGTTGTGTTCAGGGCCCTGGGGTACACATTGCTCCTCAGTACCACCGAGTTAAATCAGGCCACTTTGCAGGGGTTGTTTTTGAGGCAGGTCTTTGAGGTCTGTTTTGACTTTAGAAGTGTTTTCCATAGTGGTCTCTTGCCCTGATTTTTTTTTCCTGGCTAGGGGAGCTGGCCCACAGTTTAGCATGTTGCTCTAATGAAACTCTTCACCTCCTCTTAGTTGCTCAACAATGAAATCTCCATTGTTTTTGAAGGTGTTCTTTGTCTTGGATGTTCTCATACTGTTTCAGATAAAAGTCAGTTCCCTTGGGATACTGAGAACTGAGATGCTGTCTAATCCTGTAGACTGTCTCTCCCTCTGAGCAGAATCTCAGGAAACTGGCCTCTCGTCGAGAGACACCCTGCTCTAGGGGCCAGGAGATGGGTAGGTGGCTTGCCTTTCCCGGCATGGAGCATCTGCTCCATGAGCAAGCTGGAGCAAGGGCAGTTGAGGCCTGATATTCTTCGCTGGCTGAGCTTGTGGTAGAGTCTCTACCCTGAGTTTGGGCTGGGTGGAGGAAGAGTGCCCTGATCTCTCAGCCACACTCCCCAGGAATTTAGCCTCTGCAGCTCCTCAGCTCCCACTACTGTCCACCAGTTCGCACCCACCCTCGTGGGTGGGTGGCACCAGGGCAGGAGTTCTCCTCTCCGTTCTTCTAGGCTAGCTCATGTGCTGAGCAGGTGTATTTGTGAACTCAGTAACAAAATACCATGGATGAGGTGGCTTAAACAACAGAGAAGTATTTTCTCAGGCTCTAGAGGCTGGAATTCTGAGTGCCAGCATGGTCGGTTCTGGTGAATGCTCTTGCTGGCTTGTGGATGGCCAACTTCTCACTGCATCCTCTCATATTGGAGAGAGAGAAAAAGGAAGGGGCAAGCTCTCTGGTTTTCTGGTTTCTCTTTTATAAGGGTACTAATCCCATTATGAGGGCCCCACCCTCATGGCTTCATCTAAACTTAATTATCTCTAGAGATCCCACTTCCAAATACCATCACACTGAGGGTTAGGGCTCCAGACTAAGAATTTGAGGGGAATACATAAGCATTCGGGACGTATCAGCAGGTTTCAGTGGCTTTCAGAAGCAGAAACTGTGGCATGCCCTTGAGGCAGAAGAACCCTGACAGCATGATATATGTAGTCGTTATATTGATTATGCTGGTTAGATTTTCTACATAATCTTATTTTTTGTCCAATGACCTGTGTCCTGTGTTGGACTAAAAGTGCTGTCTCCTAGCTTTAGTGTAGTTTTCTGTATGTCTCTTGTATATCCTTAACTTTCTGATTTATAAAGGTAGTTTCCGTGCTATTTATGTCATATATATTCACAACAGATGTATTATCATTGTGAATTAAGCTCTTGGAATTATCAAGTATTCTGCTGTCTCATTTAATGCTTTTTGTCCAGATTCAACGTTTTCTGAAAACATGATCATAAGCTCTCCTTTCTTACTGCCTTATTTGCCTGCTATACCTTTATGCATCTCCCTAGTTCTAGCTATTCTGAAGCACTTTGATTTCATTTTATCTCCTGAGCACAGAGAGGGGTTTTACTTTGTGAATCAATCTGAAAATTCTTTTAATAGGGAAGGTTCCATTTACATGCATTGAAATGAGTGACAGGCCTGATTTGCTATTAATATCTGTTTTGACATTGTATTTACCATGCATTTTGGTGGCTCCAATGGTAAGCAATCTAGGTGACCTGCAATGTAGGAGACCTGGGTTCGATCCCTGGGTTGGGAAGATCCCCTGGAGAAGAGAATAGCAACCCACTCCAGTATCTTTGCCTGGACAAGCCCATGGACAGAGGAGCCTGGCGGGCTACAGTCCATAGGGTCCCAAAGAGTTGGACATGACTGGGTGACTAACACTTTCACTTACTTTTTGTTTTATCTAATATGTTCCTTTCTCTGGGTATGGCTTCCCTGGTGGCTCAAATGGTAAAGAATCTGCCTGCAATGCAGGAGACATGGGTTCGATCCCTGGGTCAGGAAGATCCCCTGGAGAAGGAAATGGCAACCCACTCCAGTAATTTTGCCTGGAGAATTCCATGGACAGAGGTTCAGTCTATAGTGTTGCAAAGAGACAGACATGACTGAGCAACTAAAACTTTCCTCTGTGTAGTATGTTTTCTTTCTCACTAAAAATTTAAAATATACATATTTATTTGGCTGTGCTGGGTCTTAGTTGCAGTCCATGGGATCTTCCATTTTCACTGTGACATGTGGGATTTTTAGTTGTGACATGCGAACTCTTAGTTGCAGCATGTGGGATCTAGTTCCCTGGCCAGAGATGGAACCCAGGCCCCTTGCATTGGGAACCCAGAGTCTTAGCTCCCCGCCCACCAGGGAAGCCCCTCTGCCCAAGTTTTAGTAGCTGTGGGCTTGGCATCACAGTGGAAAACTACCCAGTTCTGGTCTCTTCTCCTAAGCATCAACCTCGCTCGTTTCTGCTTCCTTTTGATTGTTCTCTAGTGCCCTCAAGTGGTTGTTTTTATATTTTGATAGGAATTCATAACTGTTATTTAAAGAGGATTGATCCAAACATATCCTTCCACCGTTATTGCAAGACCCTCATTTTTATGTTATCTTGGGTTTTGTTTTGTGGTACTGGGGGTGTCTATTTCTGTTTGAGTTTTTGATTTGTGACTAGGTGTGTTTATATCTGCAAATGTTTAAGAATGTTTAATTCGGCTTCGTTATTGTACATGTTTCCTTCTGCTTCATTTTGGGGAAGGATTTTTTACCAGCTGAAATATTATGATTTCTATTTTATGTTAACGTTTGTGTGTTGGCTTCGTTTGTACGTTATCTGCCATTTGCCATTCATTTGAAACGTTCTGGTTTTTTCTTTGACTAGCAATGACAGATAGGGATAAGGATCTCAGACAGGTTACTATATTTCACAGTTCAAGAGCGCCCTCTTCTGTTGACTCAAAAAATTGTAGTTCCTTTGCTAATTAGGCTTTTTTGGGGGTAGAATATTCGATTTTGTTCTACTAGTTATTTTTAAAACTTTGCTTAACTTCCTGAGGAGCTAACAATGTTTTATTTCTTGTCTGCAAGAGTGTTCACCCAGAGAAAATTCAGAGAGCTGTATACTTACATGTATATTTATATTTCAGTACATGTATATTATATGTCTATAAAAAGCTAAAATATATTTAAGTGTATAATTCTCAAAATACTAATGTCAATTGTTAAATGGTATTCTATTAGAGAAAATTATCCTCCATCTTCCATTTCTGTAATGACTTGCCTACTACTTTTGTCCATTTGTTACTCTAAATTATACTCTGCACATATGTCTAAAAAGTATAGTTAATGAAAACACCTAGTGGCATCTTACAGATACTTGTTTTTAAAATCATTGGATGCTCACTGCCAGTCTTTTCAAATTATGTCTTTAGCATTCATGAATTCTTTACCTTGATTCATCTTGCAGCTGGCTGAAGTACAACATTAAATAATTTTAGTGGAAAATAGCTTTCCTTCATAGTTTCAGCATTAAAACTAGCACAACCTTGAATATTTAAGACTGTCTTTCTATTTCTTCCAAGAGTTTATTTGACGATGTTTTATTTTCTGACATCCATACTGTGGTATGATATGAGTTCAGCCCATTTTTAAAAAATTATATGAAAGATTCTTTAAATTCTTTAGTACTTTACAATTTTCAAAAGTTTCACACACATGATTTCATATAATCCCATAATAATCCTTTCCCCCCAACTCCTATATTGCCCCTTCCCCTTTCCCTCTCACCACTGGTAACCATGGACTTGTCAGGTGGCTCAGCGGTAAATAACCTGCCTGCCAATGCATAAGATGCAAGAGACGTGAGTTTGATACCTGGGTGAGAAGATCCCCTGGAGAAGGAAATGGCAACCCACTCCAATATTTTTGCCTGGAAAATTCCATGGACGGGAGTCTGGTGGCTACAGTCCATGGGGTTGCAAAGAGTCGGACATGACTTAGCGGGCGCACACACACACACAGGTAATTGCTGGTTTGAACTCTGTATCAGTGAGTCAAAGCTAACACATTTTCAGAAATTCTATTGTCTAATTTTTTGTTGCTAGCATGTAGAAAGACAATTGATTTTTCAGTATTAATCTTGTATCTAGTGACCTTAATGCATTTATTAATTATTATAATTTATTGGCTGATTCTTCTGAATTCTCTTTGTATAGGATTGCTTCATCTCTAAATTTAAAAGAAAATTCTATCTTCTGCTCTCTCGTAGGACTCTATTCCCCTGCTTTACTGTGAAATAGCAAGTGCCCTCCAAGGAAAGGCCCGAGGGAATGAGAAATCCACCTTCACTGTGTTTCCCTTGACTCAGGTATTGTCACCCCTCAAATCCTGCCTGTGTTACATGTTCTCCAGATATTATACACAGTTCTTAAATGTACGTGCATCTTTTATAGTTGATTATAGTGAGAGAATTCATCTGATATTAACTATTCCATCATGGTTGGATCAGACATTCAGCCTGCCTTTTTGCTTTGTTTATAATTGTATTTTCCACTTACTTGCTGCAATGTGGAGACCTGGGTTCGATCCCTGGATCGGGAAGATCCCCTGGAGAAAGGAAAGGCTACCCACTCCGGTATTCTGGCCTGGAGAATTCCAGGGACTGTATAATCCATGGGGTCATAGGATTTATCCTTTACCTTTAAATCTTAAGATTAACCAAGAAATGTATAGGTGTTGAATGCTTTTAATTAATTTATTGTTTCATGGGAATCTTTTTGATATGCAGTGGGGTCTTTACCTTGGTTCCATCAAATATAATTTTACTTATTTTGTTTATAAGTCAGTGAAGAGAGCTACAGTCAAAGAGCACTGTCTCATAGTTTCATCATTAACACAGACATCCACCTGCCTTTTCCAACCTTGGATGGAAGAGTGAAGGGACAGCCCCTCCATATTGTGCCCTCCATCAGACCCCTCTCTTCCCCGGAGAATTAACTTCTTAATCTCCTGCATCTTTGGTTCCTTCCTCACTCCTGAATCACCAGCAGCAAACAAGCACACTCTAGTACCCCTCATCCTAAAAGACAGAAAATTTGCCTTGACCACACATCTTCTCCAAGCCCATTGTGGCTCCCCTTCAGAGGGAAACTTACCAAAATTCCCTTCATTCTCTTTTGTCATTTTCTTCCATTTTCTCCTCAGCCCTCTCAGACTGCCTTCCCTGCCCCCATCCCCATCACACAGAACTCTGTTGAAACTTCCCTTGTCAAAGCTGCCAATCGGCTCCGTTGGTCAACTGTTATAATCACTTCATGTCTCATTCAACTTCTCAACAACATTCAAAACACACTTTCTTCTGGCTTCCGTGACCACATACTTGCCAGGTTTTTCTCCTATCTTTTCATTTTTTATGCTATGTATATTCTCTCTGGATGATCGAATTTAGTCCTTTGAGTTAAATATATTTGTATACTAGTGACTTCCAAATATATACATCTTTGGCTCAGGTGTTCCCTTGAGAGATGAGATTGACTCTCTAGTCACTTGTTTAACATGTGCACACAGCTGTCTAAAGCTAATACAGAGAAAAATAGCCTCCATTCCCTCTCTTCATGCCTGTTACTCCTTCGTTTGCTTCCATTTCAGTAAATGGCCCTATCATACATTCACTTGTTCAACCCAACACGGTGATCATCTGCAATCCACCCCTTTGCCTCAACTCTTATTTCCCACTTTTCTGTAAGTCCCATCAGGTACAGCTGCAAAATGCATTCCAAAAAATTCCACTTCTGTTTTGCCTGTAATCGGTGACATTCAAGTCACCATCATCTCACCATTCCTACTTCTCTAACTGGGCTCTGTGGTTCCACACTTGCACGCAACAGTACATCCTCCATACACAACCAGAATTACCCCCTTTAAAATGTGATGTATATCTTATCATCCTCCTAAACCCACCAGTGGCTTCCTTGTAATAAAGTCCAAGCTCTGCCCCACTGTCTATAATTTATACATGCTTCAGCCCCTGCCCAGCCACAAAGAATCAGAGAGCAATCCCATTATGTACACAGAAGGTGGCAACTCTCATAGCTTTCACATTTCTTACCATATCATTTGTTTATACTTTTCTACTTATGAAATATAAAGAATGAACATTATTACATCAGGGTCGGGGGAGTGATGGCAGCATCATGGCAGCATAAGACAGTCCTCTTTTTATCCCCATTTCAAAACAACAAAACAGACATCCATCCACAAAGGCGCCTTTGTGGGAGTTGCAGGATCCAGGAGGCCCACCTTCCTGTACACCCAGTAATGGGCAGACAGATTTCAGTATAGACGGCAGAACCCGGGGGCGGCCAGTGAGCCTGCCCAAATCCCACTCTTGCTGTGATTGGAAAACAAGAAAAAACAAAATCAACTGGAGCGTGCTGACCTGGGCAGATACTCGTGCACGAGACAGAATTTGGAGAAGTCCAGCCGTCCTGGATGGGGAGGAGATTCCACCAGACCGTTCTAGAAACAACAAAAACGAAACACAGCAGACCAAACAGTTTGGTCACAGCAGAGGGGGTGGTGAGGGAAGCTTTCCTAGTGTCCCTCGCCCCCAAGGAAGCGCTGCACCAGGCTGATGTACCCAGTGGTGGCACCCTCTCCCTGGGGGTAAGGAGAGTTGGGAGTGAGTACCCAGCTATTCCAGTTGTGTGGGACAAACCCGGTTCTCTCCAGCGGCACCCAGGGTCCTGAGGTGGGTCTTTCACGACTGGAGGTGGGGAAAGGGGCAGAGAAGGGACGCCTTTCCTGCTGATTGCACTCAGCAGGAAGGGCAGCCACAAGTCCCTGGGAGTACCAGCTGTGCCATCTCCCTACTAGACCCATGGGCCAGTGTTAAACCCACACCTCACCCTAGGCTGTGGTATCCCCACGTGTGTGCTTCAGAGTGCAGCTGTGAAAGCAAGCTCCTGTAGACCCGAAGACAGGCTCCAGTGTGGGCGAGGAGAAGCCACTAACTGGAGCTGTGGCGCCACCTGCTGGGAAACAAGAGAGCGTTCCAGGAACCTGCCTAGTGTGACATGGAAGCATCAATCAGTTCAGTCGCTCAGTCGTGTCCAACTCTTTGCGACCCCATGGACTGCAGCACGCCAGGCCTCCCTGTCCATCACAAACTCCCGGAGTTTACTCAAACTCATGTCCATTGAGTCGGTGATGCCATCCAACCATCTCATCCTCTGCCGTCCCCTTCTCCTCCCGCCTTCAATCTTTCCCAGCATCAGAGGCTTTTCCAATGAGTTAGTTCTTCGCATCAGGTACTGGAGTTTCAGCTTCAGCATCAGTCCTTCCAATGAATATTCAGGACTGATTTCCTTTAGGATGGACTAGTTGGATTTCCTTGCAGTCCAAGGGACTCTCAGGAGTCTTCTCCAACACCACAGTTCAAAAGCATCAATTCTTCGGCGCTCAGCTTTCTTTATAGTCCAACTCTCACATCCATACATGACTACTGGAAAAACCATAGACTAGATGGACCTTTGTTGGCAAAATGATGTCTCTGCTTTTTAATATGTTTAATATGCTGTCTAGGTTGTCTTTTTTTTTTTTTTGCAGCTATTACTTATGCAGCTCCTACTCCAAAGATTTCAAATACAAGGGCAGGAAAAGGCTGCAAAAGTGTTTGGTTTATGCCTTTTTTGACACCACAGTCACTAATTTCCAAAAGTGAATGGGCAACACAAAGGCTGCATGTTCATATTTTCTATTTCTTTCTTATTCAGTCTTGGGAGATTGTACATTTATAGGAATTTGTTTATTTAGGTTTTCAGTTTTATTGGTGTATAATTAATAATCTCTCACGAGCCTTTGTATTTCTGTGGTGTCTCTTGTAACTTCTCCTCTTTGATTTATGCTTTTATTTATTTTGGTCCTCTTTTTTTTTGGTGACTCTGGCTAAATTATCAATTTTGTTTACCTTTTCTCAAATAATCAACTCAGTTTTACTGATCTTTTCTATTTTTTTAAAAGTATCTATTTCATTTATATATCTGCCCTGAGCTTTACGATTTATTTTCTCCCACTAACTTTGGGCTTTGTTTGTTCTTCTTTATCTAGTTCTTTTAGGTGTGAGGTTTGGTGGTTAGAGGTATTTCTTATTTCCTGAGGTGGGCTTGTATTGCTATAAACTTCTCTCTTAGAACTGCTTTTACTGAGTTCCACACATTTTGGATCTTTGTGTTTTTGTTTTCATTTGTCTCCAGGTATTTATTTCTTTGATTTCTTCAGTGATCTATTGATTGTTTACTAGCATGTTGTGTAGACTCCATATGTTTGTGTTTTTTGCAGTTTTTTTTTCCCTGTAGTGTATTTCTAGTCTCATAGCATTGTGGTAAGAAAAGATGCTTGATACGATTTAAATTTTCTTAAATTTATTGAGACTTGTCTTATGATTTAACATGTGAATCTATCCCAGAGAATGTTCTATGTGCGCTTGAAAAGAATGTGTATTCTGCTGCTTTTGGATGGAAATATATATATATATATATATTTTTTTTTTTTTTTTTTTTTTTTCCTCTCAGGATGATCTGTCCTTTGATATAATTTGGGCATTAAAGTCACCTACTATTATTATGTTACTGTCAGCTTCTTTTATGTCTGTTAATATTTGGCTTATGTATTTAGGTGCTTCTATTGGGGGTGCATGCATATTTACAATTGTTATGTCTTCTTCTGGAATTGAACCTTTTATCACTATGTAATGTTCTTTTCTGTCTCTTGGAACTGTCTGTTTTAAAGTCTGTTTTGTCTATATAAGCACTGCTGCCTCAGCTTTCTTTTTATTTCCATTTTCATGGAATATCTTTTCAGTCTGTGTTATCTTTAGATCTGAAGTGAGTCTCTTGTAGGCAGTGTATATATGTATCTTGTTTTTGTATTCATTCACTCACTCTTTATCTTTTGATTGGACATTTAGTCCATTTACAATTAAACTAATTATTGATAATTATGTGTGTATTGCCATTTTGTTATGTTTTGGCATTGTTCTTGCAGTTCTCTTCTGTTCCTTTCTTCTTTGGCTCTCCTCCCTTGTGATTTGCTAATTATCTTTAGTCTTATGCTTGCATTCCTTTCTCTTTTGTGTGTGTGTGTATCTACTGTAGATTTTTCGCTTGTGGTTATTAACTATATATTAACTATATATATGATTATTTAGTTGTCTTAAGTTTACAATCTAAGAACCCTGCATTTTTACTCCCCCTTACACACATTTAATATTTTTGATGTCATATTTTACATCTTTTTGTATATCCCTTAACTAGTTAGTATAGATATAGATGTTTTTTGTACCTTTGTCTTTTAACCTTCCTACTAGCCTTATGGGTAGTTGATCTCCTACTTTTGCTGTATATTTTGTCTTTACCAATGAGATACTTACTCTCATAATTTAAAAATTTTTGGTTGTGGCCTTTTCCTTAACACTTAGAGAAGTCCCTTTAACATTTCTTATAAAGTTAGTTTCATGGTGCTGCAGTCTTTTAGCTTTTGCTGGTCTGTAAAACTCTTTATTTCTCCTTCATATCTGAATGATAGCTTAGGCAGGTATTCTTGGTTGTAGGATTTTTTTCCTTTCATCATTTAAAATATATCACTGCCTTCTAACCAGATAGTCTTATGGGAGTTCCTTTGTGCATAACTAGTTGCTTTCCCTTGTTGCTTTTACTATTCTCTTATCTTTAACTTTTGCCATTTTAGTTGCAGTGTGTCTTGGTGTGGTTCTCTTTGAGTTCATCTTATTTGGGACTCTCTGTGCTTTCTGGACCTGGATGTCTGTTTCCTTTCCCAAATTAGTTTAGCTATTATGTCTTCAAGTATGTTCTCTGTTCCTTTCTCTCTTCTCCTTCTGGGACCTCTATGATGTAAATACTATTAATAGCATGCTTGGGGCTGGAGGAAGCACAAACTGGAATCAAGATTGCCAGGAGAAATATCAGTAACCTCAGATATGCAGATGACACCACCCTTATGGCAGAAAGTGAAGAAGAACTAAAGAGCCTCTTGATAAAAGTGAAAGAGGAGAGTGAAAAAATTGGCTTAAAGCTCAGCATTCAGAAAACTAAGATCATGGTATCCGGTTCCATCACTTCATGGCAAATAGATGGGGAAACAGTGGCTGACTTTATTTTTCTGGGTTCCAAAATCACTGCAGATGGTGACTGCAGCCATGAAATTAAAAAACACTTACTCTTTGAAAGGAAAGTTATGACCAACCTAGATAGCATATTAAAAAGCAGAGACATTACTTTGTCAACAAAGGTCTGTCTAGTCAAGGCTATGGTTTTTCCAGTAGTCATGTATGGATGTGAGAGTTGGACTATAAAGAAAGCTGAGCGCCGAAGAGTTGATGCTTTTGAACTGTGGTGTTGGAGAAGACTCTTGAGAGTCCCTTGGACTGCAAGGAGATCCAACCAGTCCATCCTAAAAGAGATCAGTCCTGGGTGTTCATTGGAAGGACTGATGCTGAAGCTGAAACTCCAGTACTTTGGCCACTTGATGCAAAGAGCTGACTCATTTGAAAAGACCCCGATGCTGGGAAAGATTGAGGGCAGGAGGAGAAGGGGACGAAAGAGGATGAGATGGTTGGATGGCATCACTGACTCAATGGACATGGGTTTGGGTGGACTCCGGGAGTTGATGATGGACAGGGAGGCTTGGCGTGCTGCGGTTCATGGGGTCGCAAAGAGTTGGACACGACTGAGTGACTGAACTGAACTGATGTTGTTTCAGAGGTCTCTGAAACTGTGCTGATTTTTTCAAATTGCTTTACTTTTTTCTGTTCAGCTTCCCTCTGATTTTATTCTGTCTTCCAGGTTGCTGATCTGCTTCTCTCATCTGCTAATCTACTGGTGATTTTTTTCTAGTGTATTATTTCACTTCAGTTATTGTATTCTTCAGCTCTTTTTGGTTTTCTTTATATTTTCCAACTCTTCATTAGATACCTCTGTCTTCTAATGAGAAGATGTATTCCATTCTTCTTCCGAGTTCTTTGACCATCTTTATAGTCATACCTTGAATTCTTTATTGAGTAGACTGTTTATCTCCACTTAGTTCTCCTTCTAGAGTTTTATCTTGTTCCTTTGTTTGGAACATATTTCTCTGACTCACTTTGTCAAATTCTGTATTTATGCTGTGTATGCTCAGTCGTGTCTAACTCTTTGTGACCCCATGAACTGTAGCCCGCCAGGCTCCTCTGTCCTCGGGGACTCTCCAGGCAAGAATATTGGAGTGAGTTCCATGCCCTCCTTCAGGGGATCTTGCCAACCCAGGGATTGAATCCAGGTCTCCCACATTGCGGGTGGATTCTTTATTGTCTGAGCCACAGACCCTAGAATACTGGAGTGGGTAGCCTATCCCTTCTCCAGAGGATCTTCCTGACCCAGGAATCAAACCAGGGTCTCCCACATTGTGGGTGGATTCTTTACCAGCTAAGCTACCAGGGAAACCCCTCTCTATTATATGTTTCTATGTATTTGGTAGATTGGTTATGTTTCCTAATCTTGGAGATACAGCCTTATATAAGAGATGTCCTCTGAGGCCCAGTAGGGCCCTTCTGATCTCCAGAGCTACATGCTCTGGGGGCACCCTGTGTGCTGTGTGGACCCTTCTGTTGTAATGGGTTGGTAGATGTGGAGAGCTCCTGGTCAGGCTGGTTGTCAGGCCTTGCCTAGTGTGGAGGCTTTCAGCTGCTGCTAGGTGGGGCCTCAGCTCAGGGGGTCCTGTGGCTGGTGTCTGCCCACTGGTGGGCAGAGCTGGGTCCTGGGGTCTCTGGCTATAGGGTCGGGGGGTGGATCTGGTGTCAGCCTGCTGTGGGCAGGGCCAGGACCTGGGGCAGCCTGCAGTTCAGGGGTCCTATGGCAGCCAGACTGCTGGTAGGTGAGGCCATGTCCCTGCCTGGACAGCTGCTTGACCTGGGTTTCCTAGGACTGGTGCCGACTAGCTGGTGGGGCAGGGCTGGGCCCCAGCGCTAATAAGCTAGAGGGAGGATTCCAAAATGTGCTTGCAACACCGGTGTCCTCGTGGTAGGATGAGCTCCCTAAACTGGTAGCTGCCCACCCAGCCTCTGTCTCTCAGGTGACTCACTACTGTCTCTTGCTTCTCTGGGAGAAGCAAGCGGGTCTGACCCAGACTCCTCGCAAATTACTCTCTATGCCCTGGGTCCTGTGTGTTTAACTTTGTGTATGCCCTTTAAAAATGGAGTCTTTATTTCCTACAGCCCTCTGGCTCTCCTCAACGTAAGCCCCAATGGACTTCTGATGGCTTATCTTCTGGGTAACCTTCAAGCTGGAGAGCCCTGTCTGGGGCTTGGTCTCCTTGCTCCTTGGGGAGGACTTCTGCCATAGTAATAATCCTCCAGTTTGTGGGTTGCCTACCCAGGGGTATAGGTGTAGACTATACTGCATCTCTGGTCCACTTTCCATCTGGTGTGGGTTCTTTCACATCTTTAGTTGTAGATTTTTCTGCTAGTCTTCAGGTCATTCTCATTGCTGGTCGCTCTAAACAGCTGTAGTTTTGGTGTGCCCATGGGAGGGGGCAAGCTCAGGATCTTCCTTATCCACCATCTTGGCCACTCCCCAGCTAGTACCTATTTTGTGGGCATGAAATTGCTGAAATTATAGGATACATACTTGTTCTTCTTTACTAGATAATGTCAAATTGTTTTCAAAAGTCATTGTAAAATGTACTCCCAGCACTGTGAATTCCAGGATTCCATGTGTTACCAACATTTGGTATTGTTGAACTTTCTAATTTTGGTCATTCTGGTGGGTCTCTGCTGGTTTCATTTTATGTTGCTTTGATACAAATGAGGCTGACCTTTATATATGTTTTCTGTTTATTTCTTTGATTAGGGTGATCAGTTTATACTTGTGGTTCCAGCATAATTATTAGAAGGCCTCCTTTCACTTCTCAGTTTGGACAATAAATTATGCAGCTTTCTATTCTTAGTCTAGTTCTTCTACCAACATGGAAATTCTCTTCTTGCTCTTTAGGACTAAGGATGATACTAACATGGTTAAGTGTCTCTGAGAAAAGACAACTAAATTTGGGTAGATACAGAGGACGGAGGAAAAAACAAATGAAAAGGAAATTGGATGTATCAACTATGACTACTTGGTCTGACTCAGGATGACCATTTCCGAAATAATGTGAGATGGTGCTTTCTCATGGGTACAAGCATATGGACTTGATCAATATCTTTCAGCAGTCAAAGTCAAAGAATTCATTTACTTATTTTTCATAAGTGACTCAAGTCACAATCATTATTTGGAAGTTGGTCACAGTGCACATTGCAGCCACTCACTTCCCTCTCAGTCTTTAATAAAATTCTTTTAAAAACCTGCATATGAAACCAATAGTACTTTTCATTTTGAAACCATTTGGGGAAGTTCCCTGCTCTTTTAAAAACTCAATTGTAATGGTGCTATTGAACCACTTCCATATTATACTCAAGTAATCCTTCATTTCACCCCCAAAAGGAAATAAAATAGGTAACATCTTTGTTAATAATTTATATTGAGGGGTACTTTGCATTTGTGATTTATGGTTCTGGTCTTCTTCCTTGAAAAAACCCCGAGGAAGCATTTTTCCCCCATGCATGTGGATGAAGGAGAGGAGGCCCATCAAGTCTGAGTGTCCCCCAGTCATTAAGGAGAGGAAGTCATGTCATTATGTCAGAACTTTGGAGTCTCTGGTTCAGCCCAGCATATTTCCCAGTAAAAGCACATTTCCTTCCTAATGTGAGTTAATGGGCTTGCATGTACGAACTCATGCTGGGGACCAAATGCCAAATTATTTTCTTGCTCAATATTCTTCTGCCATCATGTCAAATATGAGAAATTTCCTCATTCCAAGCTCATTTCACTTCTAATCAGTTGAACAAAAACTCTCCCCATACACGCTTGACAAATGTTACTTTTTCTTATTTAGAATGCTCCTTAACAGCCGGAAGAATTTTTCTTCCAAATCTATTCTAAATCGAAGTAAATTTAAAGAAAAACTCCACCTTTGGAGGGAAACCAAGGGTGGGAAATTCTAGCTCTGTTTCTTGAGTTATAACTGACTACTAGGCAGGGGTCTATCTTGTGCATATTTGGTGAACATAAATACTAGTGCTTCCTGCAGAAGTTGCTGTAATTCACTGCTTCAGGTTAGATCCTGCCAGGTGGCTAAGCTTCCCCACCGGTGGTTTCGGGTCTTCAGGAGGTGCCATCATTCTCTCTGGTCTCACCCAGCTCTTCAGATTGCTAGTAATCTTAAGTACAGAGCACTCAGTAGCAAGAGGATCATTGAGTTCATTTGTTTGGAATAATCCTCTCCCAGACTGTTGACGTGTTGATGTGCTGTGAGACACATCAATCAGTGTGTTATGAAGAACACATGGCCGTGTTGGCCGGCGACATGTGACTGTTTACATTTTAATTATATAAAAAATAAAATCAAGTGGCTGAGTTTCAATAGCAACATTTCAAGTGCTCTGCAGCACCTATTGGATAGCGCAGGTGTGGAATATTTCCATCCCTGCAGGAAGTCCACCGGACGGGACGGCTTCTTAGTGCCCTGGTGAGCAAGACTTCCCAAACAGTTTCGGGGTCTGCCTTGTGGGCTGCCTCAGAGCTCTCTCAAAGTCCAGGCGGTCACTGACTCTACCCTTTGCATATCACTCTCTTCATGAGGGCCAGGGTGCCTCTTGTCTGCCTCTGCATTCCCCTACTTCCACAGGAAGCCTCTTCAAATTCAGAAATTCACAGGTGTATTAGAGAAGGAAAACTTCTGGGCAAATGACTTTTTAGAGCAAGGCAATAAGAATGCTAGTCTCACAAGTGCAAGCTACGTAGTTCTGCTGGCTTTCTTTAGCTCTTCATCTGCTTGGTCACCCAGTCATCTTTTGTCAGCTGGGTGTCACAAATAAGTGTTCCTGGTTACAGGTGAGCGTGGGGTCATTCCTTCCCACCCCCACTCCCCGGGGTACCCTGCCCGCCAGGCACCTCATGCAGCCTGACCCGCCAGGCACCTCATGCAGCCTGATGACATTCCGCAGACTTCCTTGTCTGATGTCTGTGTTTCTTCCCTAGCCAAACCCTTTGCATTTATCTAATTTATCTTATCCGATTTCTCTCTGGATAAGCAGCTCGGTTTACGTACTTAACAGAGCAGAAAGAGAACTTGTCATTTCTGAAGAAAGAAGTGAGGCGGCAAATGTACAGGGTGGAACAAGATTAGGCAGGATCAAAAGGCAAAAGCAGGGTGCTCACAACAAAGACAGTTTAAAAATTATAACCTTCATTGTTCATCCTATTGGAATTTACTGGCTGTCAGTGCACCAGCGCACCGTGGGTGTAAATTGTTAGGCTTCTGGATGAGAGATCGGCCTTTATTCCTTCTGGCTCTCTGATGACATCCTCTAGCAAAGCTCAATGTCATCATTAAAAAAAGAAAGAACAGCACACTGATGAATTAATTTGAAAATATCTGACCAGCCTTCCAGTCACAAATCTGGAAATAAATAGGTATTTTACATAAAGTACAAGACAATGGAGTTAAGTACCTGGGAAACCAGTCCTTATTCACTGTGTTAGTCAGAGTTCTCCAGGGAATCAGAACCATAGGATGTGTGTAGAAGTATGTATGTGTGTGGCAGTGAGGGGAAGGTATTTTTAAAAAATAGGTTTGTGAAACTTGGGGACTGGCAAGTCTGCTCTCTGCAGGGAAGGCTGGCCAGAGTTGGTGCTGCAGTTGGGAGTCCAAAGACAGCCTGGAGTCAAAACTCTTTTCTCTTTGGGGATCTCAGTCTTTCAAGTCCTTCAGCTGTTAGCATGAAGCCCACCCATATTATGCAGAGCCTAAGTCTACTGATTTAAATGTTGATCACATGTCAGTGTACCTTCACAGCAACATCTAGACTGATATCTGATCAACGAGACACAACTAGCTAAGTTGCCACATAAAATTAGCCATTACTGTCACCAAGCATCTAATTAATATGATGAGTGGGTGTATTTGCTAGGGCTGCCACGACAAGCACTGTACAGTCTGGGTGGCTTACACAACAGAAATCTATCTTCTCACAATTCTGGAGGCTGGAAGTTGAGATCAAGGTGTCGGGAGGGTTCGTTTCTTCAGAGGTCATTCTCCTTGGCTTGTAGATGGCTGTCCTCTTTCTGTATCTGGTGGCTCAGACAGTAAAGCGTCTGCATACAATGTGGGAGACCCGGGCTCAATCCCTGGGTCGGGAAGGTCTGGAGAAGGAAATGGCAACCCACTCCAGTATTCTTGCCTGGAAAATCCCATGCATGGGGGAGCCTGGAGTCAGACACAACTGAGCAACTTCACTCACTTTCCCTTTGTACAGGTCTGTGTCCTAACTTCCTCTTCTTACAAGGACACCAGTCATTTTTAATTAGGGTCCACCCTGTGACCTCACTTGAACGTAATTACCTCTGTAAAGCCTCTGTCTCCAAGTAGTCACATTCTGGGGTACTCGGATTGAGGCCTTCAACATATGAAATCTGGGGAGAAGGGGCACAATTTAGCTCTTAATAGTGGGAAAGCGCAAGAAAACCCAGGGGTTGTGGTGGCTCTCCATTGTGCTGAGTTCAGTTTAACCATGTGCAAGTGATCAGAGGTAGATCTGGAAGCAGATCGGTTTGCTTTGATAGATGGATAACTTCTCTTGTCATAAGCTTGTAAAAAATGAGTGTTTATATGATAACCATTACAGCTCCCCAGGTGGCACTAGTGGTAAAGAACCCACTTGCTGATGCCAGAGATGTAAGAGATGCAGGTTCGATCCCTTGGTCAGGAAGGTCCCCTGGAGGGGGGTCATGGCAACCCTCTCCAGTATTCTTGCCTAGAGAATCCCATGGACAGAGGAGCCTGATGGGCTGCAGTCCATAGGATCATACAGAGTCAGACACAACTGAAGTGACTTAGCACACACACATGCTAACCATTAGGCTGAAAAAACTGAGATATGGGATAGGGAATCAATTTGCTGCCCCAAAATGTAGGCTAGACATGGGTCCACATGGGTGTCACCTGCAAACGTCAACATCTCTTTTCCCCAACTGTATTAATAAAACAAAGCTGTTGGATAAGAGAAGTGGGATTGTTAGACTCTCCACAGCACATGTGGCTGTTGATTACTTTTTTTGGTTTATAAACTCACTACCTGATTTTAATACTTAGACTAAAGCATTCGTCTTCTTGATTGATTGATTGATTGGGGGATTTTTAAAGCTTCTCGGTTTTTTCTAATCAGAAAAATATTCTGGCTTATTGCATAAGTTTGGAAAATTTATAAAAGTATAAAAAATTACTAAAAATCAGAGAAATTTCACCATATATTTAGAAAACCAGTTAATGGATTAGTATATTCCTTTCTTTCCCTAGGCATACATTTTCAATAAAATTAGGATTACACTATAATCTGTTTTCACAAATTCTATTGTAATGAACACGTCCCTGTTTCTTACTTATGAAAATATTTAAATGATTATGGTGCATTTTATCCATTTCCTTGCAAGTATCCATTCATTTCACATGTTTTTCTTTTCTTCAGTGCCTTCAGCATGCTATGCTTTGTGCTGGGTGCTGGGGGTGCACTGGTGACACAGACAGGAAACTTGCCTTCGTAGAGCTCTTCCCATTTTATGGATATATGAAGACTTCCTTAAGCACACCTCAAAGAGAGCTAAGCTGGGAGGAAGGCACTTTGCCCTTTTCCTCTCCCAGCTGTACACCCAGAATGTGATTAACAGCTCACACTCCAGCAGCCGTCTTGGGCCATAAAGTAACTTTGGAAATGGAAGCCAAATATTGAATATAGGATGACATATAGGATATCTGGGGGTCTGAGCAAATCATGTAGATAGAATAGACAGTTCATGAGCCCTGGGCTGTCCACATCATGACTGAGTCCATGTGAAATGAAGATAAACTTCTAAGCTATTTAAGCACTGTTATTATGTGGTGATATGCACCAAACTCATTTCCTGATACAATGCTATTTGTGTAGAAGCTGCAAAATTCTACATAATCCAATATATCACATTTTATTGACTCTAAGACACATTTACTTTTGTTTCCAAAATGCATGATTTTATGATTCTATATGCCCTCATCAACATGGCTTAAATGACAGATTTCAAAACTCTTAGTGGTGTATAAAATAATAGCGCATCTTATTGTCAATGTCATGGCATCAACGAAATGTGGTATGCAAGTTTTCTTTGGACTCATTCTTTGCTTTTTATCTTAAAATCTAAATAATAGAGATAAACATAGAATAGTAAACATTTTTATACTTAGCACCCATAATTGAAAAAAATTAACTTTTTGTTCACTTTTTGGTTTAAGATATTTTAAAATAAATAGAACACAACAGATAAAAAGTTCAAGTCCTTTCTTTCCCTTTCGCCACGCCTATTACATTGCCCTCCTCTCTAGAGACAATTATTATCACAAATCCAGCATTTTTCCTTCTAGACGACATTTTGTTACCATTGATAAATATTATAAATATATAATATTTCTATATGTTTTTAAGCTCTAAATATATGCCACCACACTGGTGTCACTCTGCAACTTGCCTTTTAAAAGAAATGCTGTTTTTGAAGTCTGTCTAGTGATGTGCTGGTAACTGCTTAACCACCAGCTCTTGTGATGGTGAAAAGAGGTGTGATTTATTGCTTTTTTCTAATTTCAATGTTGTAAATACTCCTAACATGACTGATCTCAAACTATTGCTATAATATCAACCAGCTCACAAAATTCCTGAAATTTTAACAAATATCTCTTAGAGAGACCCGGGTGCATTACATCTAAATCATTACATCTCCTTGTGTGGATCTGAGCTCTGCGCTTGCTCATTTTAGTACTGTAAGACTGTGTCCTGATGTTTCGATCAGTTTGCTTGTTAACAGACACCTAGATTATTTCCAGGACTTCATTGTTATAAAATAGCACCACATCCTTCTACATCTCTCCTGTGCACACTGCAAGATTTTCTGAGTTACTTGGCTATGTTCATCGTAAGTTTTGCTAGATCTGGAAAACTGCTCTCCTCAGCAACTGCACCAGCTTACCCACTTCCTGGTGGGATGTGAGAGATCCCACTTCCCCAGAACCTTGCTCACACTGGTGATGTCAGATAGTGACTTTTGCCAATCTAAACGGTAAAATTCCATTGACTTCAGTATTTTTTTGAAGTATAGCTGATTTGCAATGTTGTGTTAATTTCTGTTGTGTTGACCTTTACTGTCACAGGACCATCTCATGTAGTGGGCAAGTACTTTTAGTGGGGGCACATTTTGTCTCATCCTGTGAACAAGACTGGCATTCTGTTAGAATGGGAAAAGAAAGGCGATGCCTGCCACAGGAGTTATTTGAATGTGAATTTTATGTACATTATTTTTTCATAGTATCATCAAATTGGGTGAATGCTGGGAACTTAGAAATTTATACTATCCCCAAAAAAGCACAGAATATAGTTTTTACCTTTCATTGCTTTATTCTTCACTGTTTTGTTCATTTTATACTACCATTTAGGTATCTAGGCTTCATTTTCCTTTGTTTCTTTTCACTAATTCAAAAAGAATTTAATATTTAACTAGGCACAGGCTATCCTATGATGTTTTCCAGATATGACTCATGCCAAAAAAGGGCAGAGGTTTTATAAGTAGAGGTTGTGGGGTATGAGAAGGCAGCACATGGGGCCTAAAAAAAAAAAATCTGATTTGTCATTAAAGTTTTGTGTTTGTAAGACAAGTCCATTTTATTGTCTCATATTACTTAACATAACTCAGGAATGCTTTTCCCCAAAGTTGAAGACTTAGAAATATGTGTAGGTGGGACCAAAAAAGGTGTGGTTCCTTTTAGACCATTTCCAAAAGGTGAGTCATGGGAGGGTTATAAATTAAGTCTCTGCGAAGGAGGATATCTGGTATGAAAGGAGGACATACATTAGATTCCACAGCAATTAGACTTTTGTATTAAAATAGCAACTGGTTTTAGAACTTGCAAAAGAAGAATAAAAGTGAGAATTTGAAGGAGATCTTGAAGAAAGCATCCAGGCACTCAACTAACGGTGATTAATTACTACATCCTGTGATCATAATCACTGCTCCGCTTCCTAGGACACGTGTTATGGGGACGGTACCTGCAGTGTATCCTCATGCGTGCTAGTTCACTTCAGTCGTGTCCAACTCTTTGAAACCCTATGGACTGTAGCTCACCAAGCTGCTCTGTCCATGGGATTCTCCATGCAAGAATACTGGAGTGGGTTGCCATGCCCGCCTCCAGGGGATCTTCCTGACCCAGGGATCAAACCTGCATCTCCTGTGTCTCCGGCAGTGGCAGGCAGTTTCTTTACCACGAGTGCCACCTGGGAAGTCCGCAGTGTATCCCCACGAGGACCTAAAGAGGGTGGTGTGCGTGTGTGTGTCCATGCAGCTTTGTAATATTAACTTATTCTGGTTTCAATTTTATATATTCTACATTGTTCAATTTTATACATTCTAGAATAGATCAGAAAAGCAATTAGTCGTCTACCACCAAGTGTTTCATTTAACATTTTATATTCCCACTGGAAGGATTTCAATTCTAGTTCTGGATTCTAAACTTTCTGAAATAAGGGAAAAAGAAAACTTGAATGATGTGCTCTCTAAGACAACACAACATGAATGTAGAGCTTAACTCATATGCCTCTTTAGGAGTGCATGTATCACATAATGGAAGGCATACAGGTTATTAACAAGAACGGTTTTCTTTTCCACCCACCACAGCTGTGCGCCACATCTGTGCTTGTGCACATGTTCCTGTGAACTGGAGTTAGAGACTCGCACTTGCATCAGGCTGCCGTGCAGATGACAAGGCGGTTTCCATTTCACACCTGGCACACAGGGGTTGGTCAGCAGGTGTTAGTACCTGCCCACTCTGTCCTTCAAGGTCATGTGTATTATAAGTTTGCCTGCACTCACATAGGTTTCGCTTTTCCCATAGAAGAGCCATTGGGAAGGGCAAAGGATGATTCTGGGGCCAAGTCTTCCTTCCGGGTCCTTGAGGTCAGCCCCTACCTTCTGTTTCAGAGGACCCTTCAGACATCTGGATTAACACAACTAAAAGATATATGATGGCTTTTTCCCATTTCAGATTAGCAGACATTGAAAATCAGCATGGGAAAAGCAGCTACTTCCAAACTCTTACACTTAAAGGAGTAAGTCCAGATTGATATGTGGATATGGGTTCCAGTCCAGGCAACACCTGAGGACAGAGTGGTTCCTGTCACAGGGTGGAGCTGGGGCTTCGAGCATCTTTTCTTTGGCTGACCTAAGCACTGGCTTGACCAGCCATTAGAGTCAGGGAAGAAGGTGAATTCTTTTTTAAAGACTTCTTTTTAAAAAATGTTAAAAAAAAATGGTTTAGGATTACAGCACAAGTTTTAGGAAGGTTCAGAGGTTTCCCGTATAATCGGTCCTCACATGTGGATAGCCTCTATTACAATATCCCCCACCAGGGTGTACACTTGTTACAAATGATGAATCTACAGTGACACTCTGTTACCACTCCAAGTCCTTAGTCTACATGAGGGTTCCCTCTTGGTGCTGTACATTCTACCAGTTTGGACAAATCTATAGTGGCATGTATCCACCACTATAGCATCATGCAGAGTATCTTCACTGTCCTGAAAATCCCCTGTTCTCCACTTGTTTATCCCTCCATCCCCACCTAACCTCTGGCAATCACTGGTCTTGCTCTTATCTCCAGAGTTTTGCCTTTTCCAGAATGTCATATAGTTGGAATCATAAAGTTTGTAGCCTTTTTGAATTGGCTTCTTTCATTCACCAGTATGCACAGAAGTTTCCTTTTCAAAGTTCAATAGCTCATTTTTTCAGTGCTGAATACTATTCCATTGTCTGGATGTACCACCGCTTATTTATCCATTCACCTACTGAAGGACATCTTGGTTGTCTCTTAAGTTTTGACAATTATGGATAAATCTGCTATAAACATCCATGTACAGGTTTTTACGTGGATATAAGTTTTCAATTCTTTCAAGGGGCATGATTGCTGGATTGTATAAAGAGTATGTTTAGTTTTGTGAGACACCAGACTACCTTCCAGAGTGGCTGATATGAACCATTCTGCATTCCTACCCATGAAGAATGAGAATTCTTGTTGCACCACATTCTTTTTGGCATTTGGCTTTGCCAGCGTTCTGCATTTTGGCCATTCTAGTAGGTATAGTGGTATCTCATTATTGTTTAGAAGGAGAATTCTTCAGGTAAAGATTCCCTTTATTTCCCTCCTATAGAGAGGATTTACTTCAGGCCCAAATTCAATCTCTTTGGCCCTGACCATGGTGCTGAATCATCTGATCTTGAAAATTCATCTCCTACAATGGCAGTAGCTTTACGTTCTCACAGATGCGGAATGTGTTTAAAGTGGTATAAAGAAGTGTGTGCCCCTCCTAAAGCCACATATTTAAGCTATAAAGTCCATCTGCTCTCTCGAGCTCCTTTTAAGGAATGTAAGATAGGCAGAGAATTTCTGGCTAAAATTTATAGATTAGGATGCTCCCAGTTCCTGAACTTCATTTGAATATTAGTAGAAGGTTTTTAAATAGTCTGAAAACCAACTGGTGCCAAAGTCAATGGAACACAGGTCAAGTGCAATATTTTACCCTCAATTTCTAAGGGAGTAACAACAGCTAAACCACATTTCCTAAGATAATGACTAGAGAGAGACTTCTGCTTCTCAGAGTGGGGGTTTCCAACTTCAGTGTGGTGCTGCCTTGCTGACACCCAGCAAATCTGTGTTGACATAAAGCTTTATCATAGGTTAATCCTCTAAAAACAGAGTTTGTGGAAAACAGCACTTTTCATGCCAACGCTCCACTGAGTGCTTACCCACACAGTGCAAGGCACGTGCTGGGAATGTGGACCCTGACGTCAAAAAGCTTACAGCCTATTAAGTGAGAAAAACATGAATGTGAGTGATGCCAAAGGAAGGCAGAAACATACTATTGCTCTCACCAAGATACAGTGGGTCAGAAGAATTGTGACAGGACTGTGATCCACTCTGACCTAATACCTAAGCGGGGAGTTCTCCAGAGTCCTGAGCTCTGGTCTTGACCTTCCACTTACCTTCCATTTCAGAACAGGGGCAGACATATCTGAATTGATGAAGTCCAGTTAGGCATACATTTCTTTTTAGAGATGAATTCCACTTTGCGACGAGATCCTGGTCATGACTCTTGGGACTCCTGCTTGCTGGGAATTCAGGAGGATTGCTTTTTTTTTTTCTTCCCCCATTCAAGTACTGCCAACCAGGGAGAGGACAGTCTCAGGCAGGTTGGGGCAGATAGTGTTTAATCTGCTCCATGGACACACATTGCAGCTCCATCTCCACCAGCTCTCTGCAAACGAACAAGGCAGAGATTACTGTATGGAGGTGGTGTAAATCACGGGCTACACAGCAATTTGTTTGGGAAGGACAAACCACATGATCAAACCTTCCTCCGCTGACTAGGGAGGACCCTGGTTGCAACAGGATTCCAGTTGCAACCTAATTAAGCATCAGGGCTTCCTCCTGCTCTTCTTAGGGTCCCTTTCTCAGGACTTAGGGTTCCCTGGTGGCCCAGTTGGTAAAGAATCCACTTGCAATGCAGGAGACCCAGGTTTGATCCCTGGGTCGGGAGGATCCCCTGGAGAAGGAGATGACAACCCACTCCAGTATTCTTGCCTAGAGAATCCCATGTACAGAGGAGCCTAGCTGGCTACAGTCCAGGCAAAGAGTTGGACACAACTGAGCACAAAGTTCTCTCTTCTGTCTCAGAAATTAAAAAGTACTTTAGAAAGTTGTGGCATGCTAGGTAAGCAGCATGGGGAGAGTAGTGTGGGATTTAATAGCATGAAAAGATAGCATTTGCAATCAGTTCACCAATATCTTGAGGTGGAAATGGCCTGAGAAGCAGAGTTCTGGGCATGTTACAGAGGAACTCGCCTCTCAAAGCCTAGACAGTGCCTGGAACACTGTAGGTGCTCAAGAAATCTTTATTCAACTGAATTGTGCTGAGATACTAAAGAAATGGGGGATGACTGCCTCCTAGGGCCAGCGTTGTGCTCCAGAAGGCAAAGTGGAACAAGTCACATGTTCTGAGCCTTTGGGACACTCCCACAACCTAGCAGATCGTAATCCTCACACTGGACAGCACTGAGGAACTCTTGCTTCGGGGACAAGAGGTATGAGCTCAGGAAAAGCTTACCCAAGGACCTAGAATCTAGCCCATCTCAGCAGGACACATCTTTTTTGTTTTGTTCCAGACTTTAAACTTTTTTTTTTTTTTTTTGTATTGGGGTATAGCTGATTAACAATGTTGTGATAATTTCAGGTCGGACACATCATCTTTAGATAAAAAAAAGACCAATATACATGACCACAATCCCTCTTTCTCTCTTTATGGCCATTACCACTTTTATTTTCAAGACATCTCAAGGAGGTATTGAGGAAAAATGGGGCTAGTGGTTTCTTTCAGCCCATCAGGATGGAAACAGGACGTTTACCAAAGTCATTTCACAGTCATTTGCAGGCAAGAATTTCGTAATTGTTCACTGTTTTATTGTGGAAGGTCTGCGCATTTATGTTTCTCCCGGCCTCTCCCCCACCCAACTTTATTTTTTGCAGGAAGTCAGTAAGTGAGCTGGGATGACCACAGGGTTCCATGTACAATGCACACCTTAGTCCTTCGTCCTGGTTCTCCTGCCTGCCCTTGACCTTCCCCTCTGGCCTGTTCAGTCACAGGAAGGAAGCCTGAAGGGAGGGGCAGCTGTTTTCATAGAGTAAAAATGCCTCTTTCAAAAGCACACCCAGGGGCTGTGCTTTTTTCCAAGACCAGTTCTGACAGCTAAGAAGGCTGGCGCCCAGCTGGCACAGTCCAGTACCTTTGTCCTGTCACCTCCTGCCACATCAAGCCTTTGGCACAGGACTGGCTGCTCACCCTCTGCCAGGCCTGCACCATCTCTGCCCAGCCCATGGCGGGAGGTGTCCAACACGCTGAGGGCTGATGCAGACTGGTGCGGTGCCACACTTCTGAGGATGTTTGTTTCCCTGGAGGCAGGATTTATAAAAAGCAGTAGATTTAACATGGACCTTCTTTCCTCCTCCTCCTCTTTGACTACCTCCTCGGAATTTGATGAACAAGCTCCCTGTCCACCTACAGACCCCTCTTACCTCCCCGAAGGAAGAATTATGCACCCACCGCCACTCATGTCTTCTCTAGCTTTAGAAAGTGCTAATCCTGAGACAGCAAGTCTGCACAGTTTGGCCTGAAGCTTCCCAACCGCACCCACATACCAGGGCAGTGCCAGCTCAGGCACTTATCTATTGTTTCCACGCAGTGGGCAGGGTTGGCCATTGGATACTAAGGCCACCTGGGTGGAATGAGCCTTTTCAAAGCAGGGTGGGTCCAAAGCAGCTGGCTAAAGGTTGTTGCTTGGCCTTGAGAGTGTGAGTAAATGAGGGGTGTGGAGCTCAGAACTTCTCTAGAACCAGGTCATGGGGATTAAAAAAAAAAAAAAAAAAAAAAATCAATGCCAAAAAATTCTTTCATCAATTTAAAACAATTTCTATAGGGTTCTAAGCTCCGGTATCAGAAAAATCAAAACTCATGGCCTTGGGTGGCCATTGTGCATAGATGGTGTAGGACAGACAGGATGCTGGTGGGATGCTCTTCCCAACCCTCACTGCCTGCTGAACCTGAGAAAACAGTTCTCCTTTTGGATACCTCTCGTTTTTACCAACTGTAGAATGAGGTTGTTGTTCACTCACTCGGTTGTGTTCAACTCCTTGTGACCCCATGGACTGCAGCATGCCAGGCTTCCCTGTCCTTCACGATCTCCTGGAGTTTGCTCAAACTCATGTCAATTGAGTCGACGATGCCATCCAACCATCTCATCCTCCGTCACCCCCTTATACTGTTAAAACCCATCTCAAAGTCTTTAAAAAAATGAGTGGCTGGTGAAGCCACTGCTTTAACTATATGCTGTATGACATGATCAAACATAACTGGTACTCGGTAGGCTCAGCAGTTGCTCTCATAACTTGCTTTTTCCATTTAACAAAATACTGACTTCACGTGTAGGTAGGAGTCCATCTCTGCCCACCATTGTATTGAGTACATCATTTGTATTTCTGTTTATTTATTTAAGTGATCCACTATTTTTAAGTGATCCACTATTATTGATCCAATAATTTAAGTGATCCACTATTAGACTGTCTCCAGTTTCTCATAAACCGTGTGATATAAGGTGCAGCCTTGTAGATGACTCTGTCCACACCTTCGTATCACTGCCTTGACTGTGTCATGAGTGGGGGTGCGGGGCTCGAGGGGTGCGTGCATCCTCACGGCTCTGCTTCCTGACACTCACACCTTGGGGCCCTGTGCCGCTTTACCCTTCTCCCTGGCAGTTCCTGACATTGGGCATTTACTATCGTAAATGAATATGTTGCTACTGTAATGGGAGCAAAAATAGTGTCCTGTTGTTAGAATTTGCTTTTATTTCTAACAAATTTTTTACGTACTTAAAAAAAAAGGCTCAACTTTCTAAAACTTACAACATGTAAAAGAAAGAACAGGATGAACAAAACTACCAAGGCAAAGGAAGATGGTCCCAAGGTTACAGGTGTGTGGCATCCGTCCACTCAGTAGTAATCTTATTATGGCCCTACATCCGGAGTCCAGTAGCTTCAACCAGATAACAAAGACATTAAATGACTCAGTGGAAAAAACCTTGATGCTGGGAAAGATTGAGGGCAGCAGAAGGAAGTGACAGAGGATGAGATGGTTGGATGTCATCATTGACTCAATGGACATGAGTTTGAGGAAGCTCTGGGAGATAGCGAAGGACAGGGAAGCCAGGTATACTGCAGTCCATGGGGTCACAAAGAATTGGACACGATTGAGCAGCTGAACAACAACAGCAAAAAGCCTCGTAGGGTTGATCTAAGCTCTCATCGGGTCCAGAGATAAAGAACTGTAACTGCAATGTTGCTCTGATTTCTTGGAGGACAGTTAGGAGAGACCCTCCCCTTCACATTTCCTCCTGACTTAGGCAAAAGCTGTGCCCTTGTTCCTCTCATCTTTCTCAGCAAAACAGAAAAAGTTCTCTTTGTCAGCCACTTACATGCAGCACCAAACAAGTCATCTTGCCCCTTATCCACACAGAGCATAATACAATTATACGAACAGAACCTCAGCAGCTATGCTGCCCCTCAGGTCCTAAAGAGCTAAAACAAAAAGACCAAAACCAATATAGGGTTGTTTGGGTACATAGTGATGCTACTGTCTAGCATCTATAGCTCAGCTGAACTTGTTTTCTTGACATCATTATTAAAAATTGTGGGGGCTTCCCTGGTGGTCCAGGGGTTGGGAGTCTGCCTGCCAATGCAGGGGACACAGGTTTGCTCCCTGCTGTGGGGCAACTAGGCCTGCATTCCACAACTCTGAGCCTGTGTGCTGTGACTACCAAAGCCCATGCGCCTGGAGCCTAGCTCTGCAACAAGAGAAGCCACCACGATAAGGAGCCTGTGCACCGCCATGAAGATCAGTGCAGCCAAAAATTAATTTAAAAAATTGTGTGCTGAAGAGTGTACTGTCAGGGAGACTACTGCTAAAGTAACCTGGACTACCCTCGATGCCTGCTGGCGAAACTTCTAAGATTTCTCACGAGGATTTCATGGTCTTTTTCATGATGAGCAAATGAGAAGGTTCCTTTAATCTCTGGTCACTCCTTCCACCAGGCATGCCAATTAATCATCTAGAAGTCCACAAGCCACTTAAACCTCGAAGCCCCTTTTTAAATTTACTTCAGAAAATTTTATTGAAGTATAGCTGATTTATAATGTTGGGTTTAATTTCTACTGAACAGAAAAGGGACTCAGTTATACATAAATATATATTTTTTTATATTTTTTCCACTGTGGTTTATCCCAGGATATTGAATATAGTTCCCTGTGCTGTACAGTAGGACCTTGCTGTTCATCCGTCCTATATATATATATAATAGTTTGCATCTGTTAATACCAGATTCCCAATCCTTCCCCCTCACCTCTGGTAGCCACAAGTATCTCCTCTGTATTTGTGAATCTGTCTTTGTTCCTAGATGTGCTCGTTTGTGTTATATTTTTGACTGCACATATAAGTGATATTAAATGGTATGTGTCTCTCTCTGACTTACTTCACTAAGTATGATCATCTCTAGGTCCATCCATGTTGCTGCAAATTAAGTCTCTTGATTCCTCTGAACTGAATGAAGACTAATACCTGGACTCCAGCTTTTTTGGTTTCTTGACAACTAGTACATTGAAAACTATTTCCTTAACTCTTAAAAAGGCCTTGAAATGTCACCTTTGAAATATACTTCATTTAAACCTTACAGCTTTGAACAATCAGAATGTCCAATCTAAAAGTGGCCTCAGAAGCAATATAAGTCAGGGGTTCTGAACTTTGGGGTTAATACCCTTGGAGGCTTCTTGGAAGGCCCTCAGGGACCTGTGAACCATCTAAAATATACTCGTGTGTGTGTGTGTGTACACATGTGTACTGTTTTTCTTTTAAGGGAGAAGGACCACAGCTTTCATTGGAGTCTTGAAAAATGACCCTGCTGGGACCACTTCATTTCAGAGATGAGAAAATTTGGCTCCTTAAAATGGTAAGGTAGCTGAAACTAGACCTAAGCCAGCTGGCTTTGAGCTCTTTACACAATATTATACAATTAACCTTAAAAACCTTATAGATGTTCAGTTAAACACAGTGAACTCATAGGTTGTTGACTTCCTTCTGAAATCCCACTAACATGATAATAAAGAGTAAAATAAGTATGAACCAATAAAGACAAAGAGAATACCAGAGTAGACAGCAGCCCGTGAGGCTGTGGACAAACTCTTAAGAGAGGAGACAGGTATGTGGTAGGGAAACAGGCCAAAGCCTTAAGACCCCAGCAAACTGATACCTGTGCAGATTGGTGGAAAGTGGAAGATGCAGTCGCCTCTGAAAATGGGGATCAAAAATAGGCCTCACTGGGAGTCTGGGTGAGGGCTCAGCTGAAACTCCAGTCTTCTCCCCTGTCCTCCCCAACACAAATTCCATTCTCTGGAGAGGCTCTGGACTCAGGGAATCTCAGGCACAGCCATGGGAAGATAAAGTGCCTTACTGCGAAGACGGTTAGATTTAAGTCCATGTTGTGAACAGTGAGCTTCCCTCATTGTTCAGCTTCTAGCTGCTTTCCTCAGTTCAGTTTCCAGAACCTGGCAGCCAAGCTTATAATTCACTTCCATGCTGGGCTGTCTACTCGTGGTTGTCACCATGCCTGTCTAAGGCTGGGAGCCACCCTCCCCAGAACCCCTTTCCTGGCACGATTCCAGGCCCAGTCTGCCAGTGAGAGGAACGTGAATAAGATTTGGGTGCCAGAGTGGAGGGAACACCATTATTCCAATGGTCAGATGTGGTGAGTACACGGATCTCTCCCCACAAGCTCCCATTTCACGGCCCCTTTTGGTTGGTAGATGCTGTGGCTTCTTGGAATTGCCTGGTACCTCCAGCTTCTGCTCATGTTGTAGGCTCACGCCTTCAGTGACAATTTCACTAATTCTCTAGCTGCAGCTTTCAAGCCCTCCCCTTTCCCAGCAAACCTCCTCCCACATTTGTGAAGACCCTAAAGCCTGTATGGGCTTCCCAGGTGGCACTAGTGTGAAGAACCCACCTGACCAATGCCGGAAACATAAGAGACATAGGTTCAATCCCCAGGTTGGGAAGATCCCCTGGAGGAGAAAATGGCAATCTAACTCCAGTGTTCTTGCCTGGAGAATCCCATGGACAGAGGAGCCTGGCAGGCTACAGTCCATGGGGTCGCAGTGTCAGACATGACTTAGTGACTAAACACACACGCATTAATGGCTATAATTAATTTATTCTAGTGAAACCTGTGGTGATTCTCTTTGAGGCTGATAGACCCCCAGCAGAAGAATGAAGGATTCATCACAGAAGAAACTGATCACACCAAAAAGAGAAAAAAATAAAAAATGTTATAGAGAATGAAATTGGGAATTCTCAGTGAGCAGCCATCCTTCCAATCACCCTGTAGTGAAAGGGTTAGTCACTCAGCCATGTCTGACTCTTTGCAACCCCATGGCCTGGAGCCCGCCAGGCTCCTCTGTCCATGGGATTCTCCAGGCAAGAATACTGGAGTAGGTTGCCATTCCCTTCTCCAGAGGAATCTTCCTGACCCTGGGATTGAACTTGGATCTCCTGCATTTCAGGCAGATTCTTTTACTGTTTGAGCTACCAGGGAAGCCAATCACCCTGTATTAGTTTTCTATTGCTGCTGTCACAAATTTTTACAAACTCAGTTACTTAAAACAACATAAATTTATGACCTTACCATTCTGGAGGCCAGAAGTCTGAAGTAGGTCTCACTGGAGTAAAAGCGGTGTCCGCAGGCTGCATTCCCTCCTGGAAGTTTTGGCGGAGATTCTGTTACCTTCTTTTTCCAGCTTCTCAGAAGCCGACTGTATTCTCTGGCTTGTGACTCACATCCTCCATCTTCAACGCCAGCAATGTGGCAACTCTCTGACCTTTCTTAGGTAGTCAAGTCTCCCTCTGAAGACAGCTGGGAACGATTCTCTCTTTTAAGGGCTCGTGTGATTAGATTGATCCCACCTGGGTAATGAAGGCTGCTCTCTCCATCTCAAGGGTCAACGTGAAACTCATCTGCAAAGTCCTTTCTGCCATGTGATGCATCATTTCTACAAGTTCTGGGGTTTAGGATGTGGACATCTTTGTCATTATTCTGCCTCTCATGCACCCTCGGATGAGCCCACCAGTTGGTAAGTCCTGCCAATGTAAAGAGAGCTTTCAACAGCTTTAAAGTCCCCATCCTTAAATATGAATGGATAGTCAAGAATCACAAGACATCTGATAAAGCCTCTAACATGAAAGACAAAACCAAAAATTAAAACACAAAGAATCTGGGATAAACAGGTTTATCAGCAACAGTGCAGGGAGCAGAAAACTTTAAAAGGTGGGGGAGAGGAATATCTATTTAACATCTTCAGAGGCATTCATGAATCCTCAAAACAGGAACAAAAGGCTAAAAAAAAAAAAAAAAAAAAGACAAAAACTCTCAGACGTTAAACACATTTTAGCAAAAATAAGAATTTGATGTTACATTTTGAAAATATAGGTGGGAATTGTCCCAGAAATGAGAACTAAGATAAAAAAGATAGGAAACTGGAAGGGAAAAAAAAGAAAAATAACAGAGATTGTCCAGGAGGCCCAATATAGGAAAATTAACATTTCCAGAAAGAAAGAATAGTGAGAATGAATACATGGAATTATCTAAGAAATAACAGAAATTATTTTTGAGAGTTGAAAAAAATAAACCTCCAGGATGAAAAGGATATTAAATATCTGGCTGAATAAATGAACAAAACCTCGATCATACACATAATTATGAAATTTAAACAATGTAAGGAAGAAACAGAATCTCCTAAACACTCCCAGAGAAAAGGAGCCAGAAATCAGCATTGTATCAGACTACTCAGCAACACAGGGAGCTAGAAAACAAATGTCTTGTTTTCCAATCAGGAATTAACATAAAAGTAAAATGAAAAGCCTCAAAAAATTACCTCCTGGTCATTCTTTCTTGAGGGCTTCCCAGGTGGCACTAGTGGTAAAGAACCTGCTTGCCAAAGCAGGAGACAGAGATGCGGGTTTGATCCCTGGTTGGGAAAATCCCCTGGAGGAGGGCATGGCAACCCACTCTGGTATTTTGCCTGGAGAATCCGATGGACAGAGGAATCTAGTGGGCTACAGTCCGTAGGATTGCAAAGAGTCGGACACGACTGAGGCAACTTAGCACGCACATCCTTTCTTAGGAAAACTACTGAAGGATGGGCACGAAGTTAAAAGTAAAGCAAGAAACATTCCAGGATCCAGGGTGGGGAATCCAACCCAGGAGAGAAGAAAAGGAATTTCTAGTATGATAATGAAATTAAGTCCTGGGATGATGGCTGGGAACCATGCCCAGAAAACAGCCAGTCCAGATCACCACGGGAGGATACATAGCTCCAAGAAAAAAATGCTAAGATGGTCTTATGGTTTCATAGTGAAGACTGGGAAATAAGTATATAGAAAATTAATCAAGTTAAAATTATGAAACTACTAATTTCAGTATTAAAAGTTTAAAAAGAAATGTAAAATTATGTAGACCTGGGTTCAATCCCAGGGTTGGGAAGATCCCCTGGAGAAGGAAATGACAACCCACTTCAGTACTCTTGCCTGGAAAATCCCATGGGTGGAGGATCCTAGTAGGCTAAAATCCATGGGGTCTCATAGAGTCATACACAACTGAGAGATTTCACTCACTCACTCATGCTTTCAACAGTATTTATATAATCACTGACACTAATTCTTGGTTTAACCAAAAATTGTACTGTAACTAAACTGTGATGGTAAATGGAGTAGTATGTACTTAAAGTGCGATGTTAGAACTAAATCCTCATTTCCCATAGTAGAAAAAGTAAAATAAATAAAGCAGAAATGAGGAAGTAGCATTTTATGAGCATTTTAAATAGAGGAAAATAACCAGAAGAAACAAATGGGCTGAAAATGGCTGCTTGTGGAAGGGCAGAGGATGGCCCTTTGTTATTGTGGGACCAGCACCATCTGACTTGATAGTCTATGGTCATGTATGCCATTGCGAGAAATAAGAATGTAAACGTAAAGAAAGACAAGCCAAATGCCCATCAGACTGATAGCAAATAAACAAAACGTGGTCTACATACAGTGGGATATGATTCAGTCACAAAAGCAATGAAGTACAGACACTGCGACATGGGTGAGACTTGAAAATATTACGCCAAGTGAGTGGAGCCAGGCCCTCATGCTGTGTGTATCCATTTGGCATGACGTCCACAACAGGCAGGGCTTCCCAGATGGCGCTAGTGGTAAAGAACCTGCCGGTCAGTGCTGGAGATGTTGAGACGTGGGTTTGATCCCTGGGTCGGGAAGGTACACTGGAGGAGGACATCCAGACCACTCCCATATTCTTGCCTGGAGAATCCCAGATAGAGGAGCCTGGTGGGGCATGGTCCATAGGGTCACAAAGAGTCGGACACAACTGAAGCAACTTCGCACGCACATACACCAGGACAGGCAAATCCACGGAAAGCGGATGGGTGGCAGAGGGGGCACTGAGGAGATCTTGCTTAACAGCTACAGAATTTCTTTTGGGAGTGATGAAAATGTTCTGGAACTAGGTAGTGGTGAAGGTTACACAACAATATGAATGTAGGAAAAGCCACTGAGCTGTACATTGTAAGTGGTTAAAATGGTGAACTTTATGTCAGGTAACTTGCATCTCAGTAATAAAATTTAAAGAATACTGGGTTCTGTCTATAGAGTATACAGATTTGATTTTAATTTTTTGCTAAACGAGAGGTGTTTACAAAGTCTCGACAGCATATTTCTACATTCTTCTGGCTTTAGTAAGCATAGGGTGATGAATATGATTGAAGCTTTCGATGATTTATGGTTTCCACGGTTTCTGAGGATCAGTCATCATTCTGAATAGCCAAGATTATATTTTAGGCACATTAGACAGAAATGAATTATGTACTAACCTCCAAACATAATATTAGAAATATTTATGCATGCATTTTTCAGTAAACTTAACAGCTTGCTTTCTTGTCATCTGACACTTTCAAAGTAGAGAAGTGCGGAAAACTTAATGGATTCAGAGTTCTGGAAAGTGACGGCTTGTGAATGAGGTTACACTGTGTTCTGCTCCTTTTTCCCCCCAATCATATTTATTTCTCTTTTGTTGGCATCTCTTGCTGCTGCAACATCTTCTATTGTCTGTTTCATTCAGTAGTTAATTACTGAACATCAGGTATGTCATTCTGGCCAGAAAGAAGGGCTTGACCCCTCAGAGACAAGCCAGGAAGTAAATCTTGACCACTAAGACTTGGGTCTCATGTGTACATTATTTTCAAAGTTCAAATTTGTTTCTGTTGTTATTTTTAGTGGTTTGTTTATTTGGGATTTTGTTAGGCCACCAAGAGGACTTGAAAAATCCTATCTCACTTAATAGCTTTTCAGGATCTATCTGAAGTTTTGCCTTACTTGTTATTTTCTCCTAAGTCACTCAACTTCCTCCTTTGTACACCCTACTTAAAAATCCAACCACAAGAGTGTGTGTAGAAATGGAATGTCTTTTCTCCTTTAAGCAACACCACTCATTCCTTCCTAAAAGTTTTACTTTTACATGGATTGTTCTTTAAGAATCACTTGGAACAATGCTGCAAAATAATGCAGCTAAATGTTTAATTAGACAGTAGTTTATTATTAAATGCTGTACACAGAATTTTGTTTGCAAAACATTTACAACTACTAAGTAGTTATAGTCCATGGTTAATTCATGGCAAAAATCTAGTAATATAAATTCATTCCAAGGAAAAACCCAGAAAGACCAAGTGACTTGCCAGGGTCGCACTGCATAGGAATCAAGAGAAATGCACATTAGTACTCTCAGTTGAACAGTCTCCGTTTAAATAGTTACAAGCAAATTAAGTATTTGCGTATTACATAAATAAATTAATTTATGCCAGCATCTTAATGCAAAAGAACCATTTGTGAATCTTGTCGCATTCAATATACTTATTAATAAGTGGAAAACTCTAAAGGTTTTTAGCAACATATATTTGACTTTATAAAACTATTTATGACTTGTTAGGGCCTTATCATTTATTACTTGGAAGCCACTCACACCTCCCTCCTTAGTAACTTCACATAATAGTTTTAGTTAATGTAATGATTATTTTTCTAAATAATTATAAACAATATCCCTAATTAAAGACTTTTCTAATTTTCCTTTATTATTTAAGGAATAATAAATAATATATCTTTCAGATTTTAGCAAACACATATATAATATATTTCATCTTGTTCTACACACACACATATACACAAACACATAGTTATGGGGTATGATATCTATTATGCTATTAAAAATGCAACCCTAATTGTGGAACAGTAAAAGCACATTGGTGGGAAACTAGTGAGCTGTGAATCAATTCTGAAACTTAATGAACAGTAAAGCACCAGTGTTGGTTTGTTAGTGTAGACAGTGTACCATGATTACAAATACAACATAACACCGGGTGAGAGAGAAAACTTCTTTGTACTCTTTTTACCTCCTTTTTTTAATGCAAAGTTATTCCAACAAGAAGTTTATCTAAAAAATTGGGTACTGTAAGCAGAAAGTCTGAGTTTAGACATGAGTACCATGAGCTGCACGGTTACCTACTGCTGTGTAACAAACAACCCCAAACCCAGTGGCTTAAAACAACAAACCTGTATTTATTTTGTTGTTTTAATGTCCCAATTTCTATGGGTCAGAAATCCGGGCACATTTAACTGGGTTCTCTGACTCAGGGTCTCTCACAGGCCACAGTCAAGGGTTTAGCTGCAGCTGCAGTCGCCCCCAGGCTGTTTGCAGGAGGACTCATTTCCAAGTTCACTCACATGGCTCTTGGCAGGCCTTGGGTTATCAGGAGCTACTGTCTGAAGACGTCAGTTCCTTGCCAGATGTGCCTCTCCACAGGGCAGCTCCCAATGTGGCAGGTGCCTTTGCTCAGAGAGAGAGAGAGAGAGAGAGAGAGACAGCAAAACAAGAACATGACAGAATCACAGCCATTTGTGACTTAATCTCAAAAGTGACATCCTATCACTTTTTGCTGTTATTTTATTTGCAAGAAGCAAGCCACTAGGTCCAGCCCACACTTAAGGGGAGGGGATTACACTGGGTATGAAGACCCACAGGTGGGAAGCAGAGGGGGCCATCTGAGAGCCTGCCTACCAAATGAACAGGCCTGGCGTGCTGCAGTCCATAGGGTCACAAAGAGTCAGGCACGACTGAGTGACTGAGCTGAACTGAACTGATGGTTATACCCACAGTGGAGAAAGCAGCACTAATGAAGAGAAGAGCCCTGGAATCAGTGATTTGGGTTTGTACTCCTGCACAAAAATCTTAAGGTTACACGATCACTGACAAATCATTTCTTTTTGCTTGTCCTCCAGTGCAAAATGGGAATGACAGTAATAAGATCTACTTCATAGGATGATATTCAGAGTTCAGTTAAATGAGATAACTCATATAAAAATGCTTAGCAAGTGCCTTGCACAAAATAGGAGCTCAGTGTTAGCTGCTGCTATTGTTATTATCATTTTTGTTTATTTTCTGATTTAGCATCACCTGAGTCAGAAGCTGGAGAATAAGCCGGAGTTCCCAGGCTGAGGAGGAGAAGGAAGATCCGGGTGGAGGAACTATCACACACAGGCTTGGAGGTGTGAAGGTAGCTGCAGGCTGGCAGCAGCAAGCAGCTGGTTGAGCTCAGAAGCTGGGCCCTGGGGCGGAGATGGGTCTGGAGAGGAAGATAGCCATGTAGTCAGGGGTGAAAACCCCCAAGTCACACATGTCAGGAGGATAACTGGAGAAACACAGAATCTGGATGGAAGGTGAGAGGTGGGATGAGAAAGCCGCCTGGGCCACTAGGGGTGGGGGTGGATTTTAGAAAGGCAGGGCAGAGGAGCAGCACGGCCTGGTGAGTGCAGTGAGGCTGGGGCGGCAGAGGGGAAAGGCAGACACTTCTCAGGCGGCCAGCCTGAGCGTGGTGGGTGGAGAGCAGGGAGAGCTGGTTTTGGGGACGAAAATCAGCACAGCTTTAGCATTATAACGGAGACCAAAGAATGGGGCGGGGGTGGAATCCTCTGGCGGTGCAGTGGTTAAGACCGCATGCTTTCACTCCCAGGGGCCCAGGTTCAATCCCTGGTGGGGGAACTAGGATCCCTGTTGCTTAGAATAGCAGGTTAAACTACCTAGTCTTCTCTGGAGGCAAAGTTCAAGTACAGATGCCCCACAGCCCATCTTGAGTAAGACGTTCTCGTGGAAGAAGGCTGTGGGGAATGTGACCACTTGGTCCTGACTAGACCAACTGAAGAACTGTGCCAATTATCTTGCGTGTGTGTGTGTGTAACTTATCAGGTGGCCAAGTCTGGTAAAGCTGTTGGAGTGAACAAGTGATTCTTTGCAAAATCAAAGATTTTGTATGGGGAAAAAAATAGAAATATGGACACAAGGAATTCAGAAAAATCTTCGTAGCTAGAATTCTAATTTGAGGAAAATCATCATGTAGCAGGTGTATCTGAACCAGGGGAGTAATAAGTAAGGCTGCTTAGGGGAAAAAGAGCAGGTAAGAAAGCAACAGAGTTCTGGGGAAGGAATAACCAGAGGGCAGAAAAAGCAGCAGCGAAATGGTCTTACTTGATGTGCGTGGTTGACAGAATGTTTTGATGACAGATCCCATGTCTTGGCCCTAAAGTGGAAGGACTCTCCCCGACAAATTGCAGGCGGGAGTGGGGAGAGGCAGAGTGGGCAGGGAGGCGGAGGTCTGAGCTTTGTGAAGCAGGTCGAGGCGCCGCCCAATGTCAGTCAGGCTCCAGGGCTGCTCCAGGCCAGAAAGAAGATGGAAGGTCCAGGCCTCGACTTCCCACAGGAGCCCCTTCCGTGTTCTGGGACGGCGCGGGAAGGCAGCGGGCAAGGTCAGGCTGACGCTGGCCATGTCAGCACCCGGGGCAGCAGCGATAGAGGAGGCCTGGGAGGTGGGGTGACTCAGACAGCTCACTCCTGCGCCCTTCTGTGCTCCTCCCGGGCCTGGGACTAGAAACTCAAGGGTGGTTTTCAGTCTTAACAACTTCCCATCCATAGTAAGAAAGAAAAGTTCAGGAAAATGGTTCAAATGTAACCTGAGGCCTTCTTCAGCTTGTTTGCTACACTGAATGGAAACGTTAACTTCATCATGCCCTAGAAAGATAAACTCAGTCATCTCTGCACCTTCCTTCACACGCCTTGTTAGATTTAACTTCCAGCCATCTGAGCCTGACGCTGCCTTCAAGAAAAAGACCTGGCTGACCATGGAATTCACTCTACTCCACGGAGGCAGGGGAGTGTCAAAGGTGAGGTTCACAGGCTTCTCACTGGGAGCAGAAATTACTCCCTCCTCACGACACCTTGCAAATGACCCGAGGAACTGACTTCACCCACTTTTTCCTAGGTGTCCAGCATCAAAACAAACATCCCTACAAAGTGTGTGGAATTCTTCTAAAATACAGACACTAGGAATATGCTAATAGTTATTAGCATTTATTAGCATTATTAGAATTTATTAGCATTAAAACACACGTTAATTCTCGGCAATGAAACTTAAAAAAGAAGAACCACCTTGATATTTCCGTTTTCTTAGTCTTGACCCCGAAGGTCGCCAACACATTTTCTCTCCTTAGTCAGCAGTGCGGTGCTCTTCCCCAATCATTATAACCGATTTCAGATGGTGCTAGAAAATTATATTGACTCTGAACACCAAAAGAAATCAGTCATCCTCTAAGGGGGGGTCACAGGAGGAGGCGAGGGTTGGGAAGGCCCTAAGATTAATAAATCTACCATCTGCCACACTCTCTGCTTTAATGCACGTGCAGTGGAGGCTGTGTCACAGGAAGAGTGCTCTAGAAGGTTTATCGCACAGATGAGTGTGAAGTTCTAGGAGTAAGATGTCGCATGGTTGACCTATTGTTTGTAACGCCACTGCTCACCGCTGGCAGCGGTGGGTTGCGTCAGCACAGCTCCAGGCGGGCTCTCCTCGCCAGCTGGTCTTCAGGGCTTGGTCCCATTTGTCCCTTTTGCCACGGCGGTGCAGCTGGTCTCCCCCAAGAACACTGATTTCAAATGGTGCTAGACAATCACTATTTAAATCTAAACCACCATATGAAACCAGCTTCCTGAAGAAGCTTTAAGATCTGTTCTTCCTTTGGAATGCTCTCTTACAATAAACAAGACAACCTGGGAAGGGAAAAGTTGAAACCTCGCTGTGAGGTATTTCCTTTGTGGTGTAAGGAAAGCCTTAGCACATCTATATGCTTTTACTTCTGTGTCTGTCTCCAGAGCTGATGGGGGTGTGGGGCAGTGGCTGCGACTCTTTTTATTCTTGAGCTGCCCAAAGCCTCAGTTTTTATCATTCAGAGGCAAGGCACAGGTCAGCTTCTTTACTCCCAGTGGGAGGTCAAGGGAAACCATCTACTTAGGTAAAAGGTCAGCCGGGGCTGACCCAGGGCTTAGAGTGCCCAGCGCAGGATGAGTCAAAGTGGTACAACATACACGTAAATGGTACCAAGTAAGCAGGAGCTCTGGTACAAGTTCAGACCACGCTTTCCTAAACCTACTGCTTTCATCTGAAGATAATTTTGTTTGATTCAAAGGATGACTACGATTTGGGGTGGCCTAAAAGAGACAACATAATAGCTCAGAGGCAAATTAATATATTGATGCTAGTGAGAGCCAAGTGTTTTTTTCCAGAATGGAATCCCTTAGATTGCATCTGTTTGTTAAGGATTCCTGTTGGCTTTACTTAAGGTTATGCTCCTCTCTGTTCACTGCACCCCTGGTTCTCCTTAAATTGTTTTTTGCTGCAGTTCTTTTTTCCTTCCCATTATCATTCTTCATATCATTTATTAGGAAGCTTACTGCCATTCCCTTTAGGGTTCCAGGGATCCAAGAAGATACTTACTGTGTCCAGGTTACCCAACCAAAGAGATGTGCATTCTTTTTTTAAAACTGTTATGAAAAATTTCAGATACACATTACATTTGAATGACAGTGAACGAATTCCTAAATTTCTTCCACCCAAATTCAATAACTGTTCATTTTGCTACTTTTGCTTTAGTGATATTATCTACATGTATGACATATGTATACTTTTTGCTGAATCATTTGAAAGTGAACCAACAACCATTGTGACATTGTGCTCCTAACTTTTTGAGCAGGTCTAAAGAAAAATGGGGCCATCCTTCCATATATTTATATTTTATTCATACCTAAGAAAATGAACAATTCCTTAGTATCACCTAACATCTAGCCTATATCCAACTTTTTCCACTTTCTCCAAAAATTTTTCTTTTATGGTTTTGTTGGGTTATTTTCTACCCCAAATCCTGTCAAGGTTCACTCACCAAGACTCTTTGGTTTCTTTTAACTTAAAACATTTCCCCATCCTTTTTTGCTTTTCTCATGTCAACATCATCTTGTGAGAACGGGTTTGAATCTTGGTTGTAACCACTCACTTCACTCTGCTCTCTCTGCTTAAAGATTAATTAACAGAAACTTAGCTCTTCTTCTTGACTTGCCTCATACATCAAATGAGTGTGGGAAGAACATCCAATTAAAGGTGCATGTGGTTGAGGATTCCAGGTGGGCTCAGCAGGACGTTAATAAGCCAGGAGGGAACAGAGTTCAGCTCACATTCTTATCCTTGACAGGCTTGGCCACTGACCCCTTCATCAGGAGATTGCAACACAGATTCATCCTTTACAATGGAAAAGCCGCATGTATGTGCCTACTGCTACTAGGCTAGTTTCCTCATCTCTTTAAAATAAGGAAATAGAATACCATAGGGCTGCAGAGCTGGGTAGCAATCACTTCATCAAAGTTACTGCAAAGGAATGCGCATATTTTGTGAAGTGACAGGCAGTTAAATATTTCAATTGGCGAGTCAATTCAAGCATTTAAACCCGAAAAAGTGCCAAGACACATGTAATCACTGGCACTCTCAAATAACTATGTCACTAATTTTGTTCCTTCTGGATATCCTATTGTAATTGATAATAACAGTGTCTGAAGTATGCAAGATGCAGCCAGACTGTTCTCATCATTTTTGGTTTAAAAAAACCCAGAATCCAGAACAAAAAGGTCTGCTTATGTTTTACAAGTGACTAGTTACAGCTTTTGCATACTGCCAATCAGAAGTTTTGTTTTGTTTTCAAATGACTGACACTTCAGTTACGGAGAAAACGTTTTCCTGAAGAAAAGTGAAGAGTGAACTGCTTCTTGTTACTTATGCCTAATAAAATCACACATACCTTATACATCAAATATATGTCAAACCCACCCAGGCACTTCATGCACATACATTACACATACTATATTACAAACCATACTGTTCTGTTCCCTTAGCAGAAACAGAGATAAGGTAAGTTTTCTGTGTTATCCTTTTAAGTATATTTTTCAAAAAATTCAGCAGAAGAATGAAGGTGGATATATCCTTTCCCATGTATATCCCTCCACGTGAGGAGGCATTCCCAGCAAACACAGAGTAATCGGCACATGCATTAGTCATGTAGTATACTTCTCTGAATTTTGTAATAAGCAACAAACCGAGGTACTTAGTTGGTGACTGTAGAATGACTTAAACCAAAATACAGTGAACTAGAGATCTTGAGTTAGGCCTCTGTGTATAATCTTCTAAAGCAAGAGGCTGGTTTTCTTCAAAGAGGTCTGTGGGCAGACTGGCTATTGAATTAACACAGAGGAAAAAAAAATCGCATTGTTTACTAGTAGGGAAGTGGAAAACAAAGTTGATAAGTTAACAGTTCATTCTCTTTCCAGGACGCATCCAGGACGACAGCACGTGGTATCTGCTTACTTTGATGAGTGTTTAAGTGACAGTCAACTGCAGGGAAAGACTTTGCTCAGTAAACAACATGTTTCCACTCCTCCCCATCCTCCCACCTCCAACAATCCACCTGATTGCTCTGTATTTCCAGGCCAGGAGAGGGCAGGGCTGAGTTTCTGTAACTGAGGGTGTTTTCTGTTTGAACCCTTGACAGTGCGAAGGTATTGCATCATTTGAAAGGAATGTTATTTTTTAACAAATCTTTCTTACACACACTTAACATTGTTAAACTCTCCATCTCCAGCAGCCAAGTAACCACCTTTCGAGAACAAAATCCTTCCTTGGTGCCTCAGCCCAGGGGCCACAAGGATGCGTTTCCATTTCAAAATCCCGCCTGCGGTTCTTTGACCTTCATGCTGTTTTTGAGCAAGTTGCCCTTCTCTGTATTTTTTTCTCCCAGATCTGATAGGAAAGTTAGAGCCAGAAATGTGAATCAGTGAGCCACACGGTAACGCCTGTGTGGCAAAAGCGGAACAGCGGAAACATCTTGTCTTCCTTGAAGTAAATGCCAGTTGGTTCTTGCACGAGCTAACTGGATTAAGATAACGTCCCTTGGGGCTTGAGGATTTCACAAGGAGATGGTATCTGACCATGACACTTCTTGAGAAGATAGCTTCAAAATGTTAACAGATATCAGGATGTGAGAGTCCTAGCCTGGATATTTAGGACTAAAGATACAACTTTTATCGGTTGGAAGGTGCTGGATCCTATGGTGGGAGGTGGTTCTCTGTTGACTTACGTGCCTTTAATGACTATTTTCTTACAGGAAATGGATGAATAAGAGGCTCAGGATCTGGCGCTGGGCTGTGCTGTCGACTAGCTGTGGGATCTTGGGCGATCATTTAATTTTGCTGAGCCTTATGCCGATCTAGAGAATGGAGATACAGATTCCTGTCCTACAGTGCTTCTTAGAGGCATCTGGATTTCAGTATAAGGAAACATCTGTATTTTTAAAGCATTACACACAAATGTTGTTTTCTTAAGATGGTTGGGACACTGCAGTGCCTTTGTAGGGGGAAGGCCAACATGAACTGAAAAGTGGATGGAAAGGTTCTCTGAATAATAGCTTCCACTTTTGGAAGACTTACTCTGGGTCAAACACTGTGCTACATGCTTTCTATGCATTTTCTCATGTTCACAACCACCTACAAGGCTCGTGGTATTAGTTCCAGTTCCCAGGTGAAGGAAGAGAGATTTAGTGAGGGTGCAGGACTAGCTCTGGTCAAAAAGCTTAGGACTGAGAAGACCAGGGATCAGACTCCACTTTGCTTGATTCCAGGCCCAGGCTCTTAGTCATCCTTCTTTGCCGCTCGGTGCTTTATAGATGTTGTAACAGTCAATTTTCACAGGGCCACGTGGATCGCTGAACATAAACTGGCTCTGAGCTACAGGGTTTCACCAAGAAGCATATACACACACCACTGAAACCAGCTTTGGTCACTGTTAGCAGAAGTGGCACCTAACGACCAAGAGGAAGGCGAAAACTCGGTAACTGGTAGGGTGTGGTCCAGGGCCGTCAGCTACACTCTGCTGCAGTGTGACCTTAAACTTAAGTTAGGTCTCCTCTAAAGCTTTGTTCTCCCACTAATCTTAAGGAAGCTGCAGGCTTTTTGAAGTCCAGCAGCCCCTTCCCACAGGGGATTGTGGCGGTGCTAGAACACTGTCTCCAGATGCAGCCCCACTGCTCGTCCTCCAAAGCTGCCTGTTTCTGCGGGGCGTTTGGTGGTCTGGTCCAACGCAGACTTGTGGAGCTGAACCTCACTCCCCGAACACTGGGGGAAGTTACTTGACTCTCTAGGCCTCAGTCTCCCCATCTGGGAAATCACACCTGTGTAATAAGAGGACCCACACTACGGAAGGCTGATGTGAGAGTGAAGACTGAGGAGAAGCAAGTAGAACTAGAAATGGCACATGTACACACTCAGTAAGTGATGGTGAGGATAATAAAAATGAGACAGGTTTTCCTTCCGCATGTTACAAGCGGAGGTGTGGCTATGAGATCAGCCTTGGCTGCCAAACAGAGGGGCCCCCCACATCACAGGGGCTCACCCCCGAGCTGTATGGGGCACATTTCCACAGTCGCTCCACACAGGAGTCTGGTGAGTACTACACCATGAAAAGATGCCCTTGGACCTGTGAATGGCATCTCCAGCTGAACTGGCTGGAGTGAGCAGCTTTAATATTTTCTGCCTTCTTCTCCTCTTCCCATTCTAAGACCCGAACATGGGATCCCATACCCTTGCTTCTAAGCAGGAGTTCACATCATAAGACTTTTTCTGATAGTAAATCAGAAGTTGAGTGTTTCAGAGAAAAGAAACAAGAGAAGGAACGCTGATGACCATTTAAAAATTTTTACTGGGGGGATCCTCCAGGAACAAAATAGAACAAAGCACCCTTGGGACTGATTTAGGAGCAAGAGCCTCTACTTACGTTAGGTGTCACAGCAGTCTGTTGGCGGATAAGTTCCAGGCATGGAAATCCTCAGGGAGCCTTTGTTCAGAAGATCAGCACCTAGAATTTAAAAGACAGTATGAGCCCTTAGGGAACACCCCAGAGCCACAGAGGAACAAATTCAGGCGTTTTCTCTCCCGTTACTCAAGAGATGAGTTTTTTAGAAGGGGAGTAAGGAGCACCTTCTGTATCCTGCTTGATTAAGACACGCAGTTTGCGAGGGTTCTGTCCGCCAAGTGGTGCGCACCTCCCCTCTCTGTGTGGAGTTGGTGTGCTGCTGCTAAGCAGACTGTCCGCAGACACAAGGCTGTGCATTCCGCCACCCATCAAGGTGCGTTCAGGTAGACGTCTTATGAAATAAAACACTGTATTGACCCTCTACCTCTAACACGAAGAAGGGCAAGAAAGCAGCCTGCACAGGCGGCTTCTGTTAATATTTTCAGAACTGATCCTGCCACTTTGGGCTGCAGCGGCACAGACTCCAGACGGCCAGCAGAGGGCAGCACGGGTCTAGACATCTGACCTCTTCCCTGCTTGGGAAGCAGGTTGAGGACAACCTAGGACAGGTTCCAGGGACACTGTCCCCTTTGTGATCTAACTTGAGGGGTGGAATGCACCTTTCACCACATCGCGGGGGGACTGGGAGCCCAGACTCCTGAAAACTGGTGGTTTGAGGAAAGGCTTGAGTCTCTGCACATGGGACCTGCTTGACTCCCCGGGGGGCTTCAGAGCAGCTTCAAGGAGAGTTCACCTAGGGAGGGCCTGGCTCTCAGGCCTTCACGTTTCAGCCAGCGGGAGGCTGAGTGACTCAGCAGTGCCATGCCGGAAAGTCTGTCTTGGCAAGTGACCGCCTAGTGAAATGTCTTAAGTTAATGGTTACAACCCCTTGGAAAAGGAATGTCAACACAGTGGAGGCAGAGAGCAGCTGGATCCTCAGAGGACTGGTCAGAACCTGGTTCCCGGGAGCAGCCTTTCGGCCCAGTGCTTCTGAGGGGGAGGGACCGTGCCCGGGTGCCTCATGGTGTCCTCAGAACAGGGACACACTATGTCAGGAAGACCCTTCAGAGTCGGGGCTGAATCCAAGAGGATCTTGACCAGTAAGAGAAACGGTTGAGAGAAAGCAATAGATATATTCATAGAGATATAAATAAATTATAGAGATATTTTAGATGAAATATATAGATATTTTCTGTTGTGCTTACAACAGAAAAAGCCAATCTGAAAAGAAGTCAAGCAAATGGAGAACACATGGGAAGATTTATCAGGGTAAACACAAAATTCCGGCCACCACGGAGTCACACACGGTTCTGGGATAGTTAAATACCACGTGTGATAGCAGCTTCCAAAATCACCTGCTCATAAACACAAGATCACCTAAGTCAGAGAGGAGCTCTTCCCCTTTGTGATGGTTAACTGAGATGTGCAGTCAGACTGTTACCTGGGGGCTTTCCAGTATCTGGGAAAAGTATTTGAGTAGTTCATTTTAGGTGCTGGGAAGTCCTCCTTCAGCTAACCTCTTCCTGCAAGAGCTGGAGATAAAGCCTCATTCTGCAGATGCTTCTCCCACCCTGATGGTCACTCCTCTGAGGACTGTGGGAGCACTCTGTGCTCTGTGCCTGCAGCCTCCTGAGACTTACACACGTGGGCATCAGAATGCGAAAAGAATTTGGTCAAGAAGACTATATAAGCTGGTGCTAAGGTTCTCAACCGTGAGAACATAAGTGTGCCAGAGGCGTTTTCCATTGACATCTCCGCCCTCTGCCTCCCATGAGCGCGGGGGGGATGGTGCCTCCTGCCAGCTGCTCTCAGGTAAGCACAAGGCTGAGGCTAGTCCCCAGCCCGTCACCAAGGGGACAGCACACTTCACTCTCGGGATTCCTGCTGCTTTCCTTGGATGGGGGGGCGGGCCGTCAGGGGTCAGCCTACACTTTCCACTGACAGCCCTCTGCCACCGCGGCCCCCAACAGTGGTCGTCTTAGGTCATTCTCTTGAACCTTTAAGGTGTTAGAAGCTGGTCCTAGTCAATCCCTGCCCAGAATCAGTCTACCAGTATCTTTTCCTTGTCTTGGCCTTTCCTCATGAGCATTAGCTCATCTGAGTTAGTACTTCTGTACTGCCTTTTCCATCTCAAGTGCTGTTAAGCAACCTCCCATTTAATGGTCCGTTTAAACTGGGAACAGAGAGACAACAGTATAAGCTTGGAGATCAAAAACACCAGGATTCGGATTTTCCCACTGACACCTGTTATGCAGCTTGGACAAGCTGTAAGCTTTGTGCTGCGTGCTTAGTTGCTCAGTTGTATCCGATTTGAGACCCCATGGAATGTAGCCCGCCAGGCTCCTCTGTCCATGGAGTTCTCCAGGCAAGAATACTGGAGTGGATTGCCATGCTCTCCTCCAGGGGAGCTTCCCAACTCAGGGATCAAACCCAGGTCTCCTGCACTGTAGGCAGATTCTTTACCATCTGAGCCACTAAGGGAGCCTAGTTCCCTCATTTATAAAGTGGAAATAATACTGTTAATTCTCAGAGTTGTGTAAACATGGCTTACTCAAATAAGACACATGGTAGGTACACAGCTCTTCAAATGTCAACCATTCCATCACCCCCACGTCCCCCTCCCTCTGAGAGAATGGTTCGTGATACTCTGGATAACATTTCCTAAGGCATTATGATCAGTATGTTAAAGTTGGTGTGAAACACTGACATCAGATTGGACATCACTACATGGAGGCTGTGGGTCTGGGGGCTTCTCTGGAGGGAAAGGGTAGCACATAAGCCAAGGGATGTTGACGGGGAGTCAAGAGTCCGGGAAGAAAAAAGATATACAATCCGAAACCGGGATGGGAATCTTCTAACCACGTCCATCCATCTAGTCGTGCGTCACAGTTTCGCAGAGATGACAATGTACCAGGAGGTGAATGAGGCTCAGAGGACACAAGAGCAAACATGGCAGGTGAGTCCCACGTAAATAAACAAAGAGATGATGACAGGACATAATGAGGGCCCCGAAAGAAGACCGCCTGTGTGGGGGCCAGCTTGGGCCACATCCACGGGAGGGGCTGGGACAGTCACGTCTTTCGTGGAGGGACTGACAACAACAGTGCAACAGGGTCGCAAGTCCCCTCTCAGCACTACGGCACAGACAGCCCCGGGGGGAAGGGAACGGCAGCCCGCTCCAGCGTTCTTGCCTGGAGAATTCCAGGGACTGAGGAGCCTGTCCATAGGGTCACAAAGAGTCGGTCACGACTTCAGCGACTAAGCACAAAGAAGACAGAAACGTCAAAACCAGTCAGCAGGCATTCACTGATCGCCTCCTCAGAGCCCAGCGCTGGGCCAGCCACCAGAAAAACAGGTACAGTATACGATGCGGCGGGCCTGCACGTGACCGTACAGTGTGACGGTGGGACGACGGCTCACACCCAGAACGGGCGAGTACTGCAGAGTGCACGCAGAGGGCGGCGCCGCAGTCACTCAGGGCTGGGTGAGCATGGGGCTGGCTGGCGGTGGGGGCGGGGTGGGGTTCGAAGAGGAATGGGGTCTAGCTGGGCTCCACAGGCGTGGCCTGGGCAGGTGGAAGGACCGGAGAGGATGCTGACACTGAGTTAAATGTGGCGGAGGGTTGGGGTGGGGGGTGGTGAAGTCGGCGAACATGGGGGAAAGCCACTGCACGTGGGACCTTTGGGAAACTAGACTACAAGGTATTTGAGGCAACACAGGATTGCTGTGTGTGAGAGAGCAAGTTCACGTGTGCATTCCGCCCTCCCCACGCGCACACGCGTGTGCACACACACAGTGAAAGAGAGATCTGAGGTGGCAGCAGATGAGAGAACACACGAAATTTATGAGAACAGGAGAAACAGGTGTTTGTCGGACTTTACGTGGGAAGCACTGGGCTGGAGACACACAGTGAACCGGCCGGGGTCCCAGTCCTCACGGCCTCGGCGGGCTCGTGGGGGTCTAGACAAACGGGCAAGGTGGGGTTTAGGTGCCAGGACAGGGGTTAGACTCTAGGGTCTATGGGGACCCAAATCTGAGGCCCCGGACTGCAGGGTCAGGATAATAATCTTTCCCAGGGCCTTCTAGTCTCCACGTCTGCAGAGGTGTGGGCAAGAAGAAATGAGGGTGGTTGGGTCCTTCTGGGTTCCCAAGAGAGGCCGGGAGCCCTTTCTCAGGAGGCCTTGATGAACAGGGTGTACAGAGATCCCCCGTCTGTCTGGAGGGCCGGGGTTGTGGCCCACCTCTGACTGCACACCCCCTCCCTTGCTTCGCCTCACAGGACTGGAAGCACCTTTGAGTCCAATGCAAATGCACAAACCTTAAGGAGAACCCTGAGTGGCTTTCTATTCTGTTTCTCCAGCTTTATCATGTAATTTTCTGCTAGGAAAATATTACTTGTGGCTTAAATTTGAAACATTTGCTAGATTCTAAATTTTTTAAGGACACACATATATAACAAAATCAGAGTTTTAAAACTCAGTGGTAGACAGTACATTAAACCAGGGCCCAGGCCCCTCCTGGGGTCCCCCCACCTTGGGGCAGCATGTGGAGACCCAGCAGCCTTGATGCCTGGGAAAGGCCGCTGGGGACACGACCGAACGTTTATTCCTGGCTCTTTTTAAAATACACAGTCTATCTTAAAAATTAAGACAATACGAGTGATGGAGAGGAAAGCATTATTATTTATCCCCTAAAATCATGCTTAGAAGCTCAACACAAGCTGAGTCCTCCGCCCCGAATTCCAGGCCTGGCAGGAGGGAAGGTGGCACTTACTGGCACTACGGGACAGCTCCTCCCACGAACAGATCTTGTCGGACATGCTTAATTGATATTCCTGATGTGTTAACGCCACCACCACGCTGTTAACAAAGTGATACGTGATGTGACGGCTGCTTTCGGGCCACCTAGAAGGGGCACTTGCCCCCAGGAGGCCTCGGGTGGGAATCTTCCTTTGGCTTTTCCTCCTCAGGGAAGTGGCTTCATTTCTTGGTGCGGGGTGTTGCCTTGTACAAATACCCCCGACATCGTCTGCCTAGGGGCTCGGGGAGGCCGCTGGTGGAGAGCCAGGGTCCTGATGCGTCCTTCTCTGTGGTTCTTGTGGACGTGGAGGCAGCCTGTGGGTCCAGTAAAGGTCACTGGTTCACGTCGGGGCTCAAGGGGAACTGAGTCCTGCCCCGTGGGCGTCTCGAGGCCTGAAGTCCCCGGCCAGGCAGGCGGGGTGAGTCACTGCTCCTCCCGGGCGGCCTCGGTGGCTTCGCTACCCCATCTCCACCCCCTTCACTCTATTCCCAAGAGGCACTTCCAAGCTTCTAGAGCATCTTCTAAACATCACATTCACTCAGGGCTCCAAGGAGCACAGCGTGTTCTCAGAGAACATTGCTCAATTCCGTCTCCTGTGGGAAGGAGTCAACGTTTGTTTTATTAAGAACTAGCCGTGAAATAAGTTAATTCTCATCCAGAAAAAGGAAAAGAGAAGTGGCGGGGGGGCAGTGGCGGGTATATTCAAGTCTCCCATTTTGGCCCATAGACAGCAATGCTATTATTTTTATTTTTGGAAGTCCAGGAGATAATAAATTCACCACGTGGACAGAGGAGGTTTAGGGAAAGCTGCCTGTGACAAGTAAATGACTGATTTGTTTCATTTTGTAAAAATGAGGTTCTTCCTTCTGACCTAAGCCCTTTTCTAAGCATTCCTCAAAGGGCAGTGGCCTCCCCCACCGGGCTTGGACGGGAGCTGTGTGGTTGGAGGAGGGTGGCCTGGCTCTTGCTGGCCTCGCCTTCCCGCGCAGTGACCTCTGGCAGGCCCCAGGCCCTGGGTTCAGTCTTCACCTCTGAGACAGGCAGCTGTATGTGACAGTTTCCCTGATGCTCTAATATAAGAGGATTCTAAGCTGTGACATCAAGTGTGAGGTGGGTCTCTGCTCTGGCCCACACCTAAGGGGCTTCAGTTGTAAGCCCCCGTGTGGAAAGTGGCCCTGCCAAGAGAGAAGCATTCTGAATCATCCAAAACCATGAAGAATGTTGGCTCTGACTTCAGAAGGGCAGGATAAACAAATCCGTGCCTAGGCGGGCACTTGCTGACTGGCTGTCTCTGCCTTTTTAACTCCTCGGGCCCCGAGTGCTTCTATGGAGCCTTCTGACTCTGCTGCTCCAGGCTGGTACCTGTGCTGGCTTCCTTAAGGGCGGGCAGGCTGAACTCAGGGCCAGTGCCCATTAATCTTTCTGTATAGTCACCAGAAAGTCACTGCTTTTATTTATTTTTTTTTTGCAGTCTCTACCCACAAAGCATAATGGTGCTCCCTCCAGACTAGTCAAAAAATAAAGAATAAAAAGCTGCGCTCTTATTAAAAAATCCTCCCTCTAAACCACATGCCCCAACCCAGTGAGTCTAGAGATTCTTTTTGGCTGGAATAGATCCTACAATCAACTGGCCGCGAGCTTTCAAATCTGTTTTGATTTGGCCTTTATTGAGGCTGTAGGAATGGTTCTGGCTTCTAGTAGAATTCGCCTCAGTTCTTCTTGCCTCAGAGAAACCGGGAACACTTTTGACTGTCCATATTTTTTTGTGTGGCTCACAGAAAGTAAAACAATAGCAGAGAAAACCCAACTTCCTAGTCACAGCTCACAGCATCTTTGGCAACTAAGCAGTGAGTTCCGTGGCCTTGCTGAAAACTGTCCCAGGGTTGTCAGAGCAAGGAGATACACCCAGTGCTCAAGACAGTCTGCCCAAGGAAATGACTGGGATTCTGCCTCCAGGGACACTTCAGCAGTGGAGAATAACTAGGCTCATGATGTGTGAAGTGTAAAAAATTAAGCTTTTTAAGTTAAAGAACTGCATACTCAGAAAGCCAGAGATGTGGTCTCCGACTGTGAAAGCTCACAGTGGTCACAACACAGTTAACCGTGTAGAGCTTTTGCATTCGGTCAGCTGTCTGATTAATTGTCACCAGACTTGTCATGGCCTTATAGGAACTGAGTAAGCTGGGAGTGTTTCCCAAGAGCCGTTGTCCGGTTGTGAACGTGTAGAGAGCCTTCTGTTTCTGTCCTTTGGAAAATCTAATCAGCTGAGATGACGACTTGGTGGTCAGACTTGCACTTCTCTTGCTACTTGATAAAGGCTTATTTTGCCAGGCAAGGAGTGAGATTATGGTTAACTTGTTTTTTTTAGACTGAGGTCATCTCTATTCATTGGTGTAGTAAACAAGTCAGACTAAAAAAAACCCAAAAAACAAAAAACCCTTCAAGAGTAACACTGCATTTTTATCTTCTCTGGGATGAAATGAAAGCACCATAATTTTTAAAAACAACAACCACCAGAGTATCTATGAATGATAGAAAAAAAAGTGATATTAAAAAACAACAAACCTTAAACCCCATTTGCTCATTTCTGAGGATACTGGCAGCTTAGGTATCCTATCACTCCATGTAATTTTATTCCTTGAGCTCTCTTACAAGGTCAAACAGAATCTTAAACCAACATTTTCAAATCCTCTTCATTCCATTCTTAAAGATATCCCATCAATGGATAATTTGTGTCTGTTCAATTAAAACCACCACAGCCCCTGTAACTGTTGAGAAAAACCCTTTGCACTTTGCCAAAAACACCAGCCAGAAACGACCATCAGGACAGTTTCCTTTTTGGTCTTTCGTGGCCTCTGTCTCCCTTTTCCTATCAGCTTGACACTCGGGATGCATAAAGGATCCCTTTCTCGGCAGCACCGACGGTGCCCTGAGAGCCCGGTTTGCGCGGGCCGGCCTCGCCAGGGCACTGTTCCCAGGGCGGTGACTCAGCTCTGGAGGCCACCTGCTGCGGGGGTGCTGCCACCTTCCGGGTCACTGCCAGTCACGAGGGGACAGGGCAGAGCTGAATGGACTCAAAGAATCAACAGCTCAGAGCCAGGTCAAGGGCAGTGCCGGAAGCAGAGCGTTTGTTTACATAAAGTCCAGCGTTTCCAGGTGAGGCTGTGTGTGTGGAGGGGCTTTGCGCCTGGGTGCTGAGCATCTCGGCCTCCACTGAGATGGTGGGCCTTGGGCCATGGTGTTAAAATGAAGGCAGGGCCATGGGGCGGCATCCACTTTCAACACCACTTTGATCAGATTGCCATGGTTTTCACCAGTAATAAAGGGTGCCCACCACCTGCAAGATACCCCCACTGCATTTGAGGTCTTTCCATCACCTTCCATCACCTACGTCCATCCCTCCTCCAGGGCATCCTCCTGACTTCCTTCAGGTAAACCCTCTGCTCCAGCTAAAAGAAGCTGCACCCCGCCACTCTGCTCTGCAGGGCTTGCTCCCTCTCCTCTGTGTTTCTGTTTTGAGAGGCCGATTGGGCTGCCAGCAGTCAGACACAGCTAGTCCACCTCGGATTCTCCTCGTTGTCTGCCTGTTCTCTGAACTGAACCTTTAAGGTCCAGTTCAACCTTCCCTCCTTTATGCAGCCTCCCTCAACCACCTGGACAGGTCACCTTCTGCACTCACCTGCACTTAGGTCTCAACTGCAAAACCAACTGATGTGTACTCAGTCTCTCTAGGACCCTGCGGCAGTTTACCTCCCTCCCTCCCTCCTCCTGCTGCAGGACATTCACGTGAGCATCACCGTCCAGCGTATGCAAGGAGCTCTGCAGGCTCAGCAGGCTTTATGGAGGAACTCTAGGCTGGGTTTTAAAGGAAGAGGAGGGTTTTAAAGGAGGGACAAGGATGGACAAGGGAGGGAAGTGGGTTGTACAGAAACAAGATGGCACGTTCTCTTGAGCATCTCTGCATCTTTGGGTTCAAGGGTAGTGGGCACTGGGGGCTGGGAGGCGGGACGGGATCTGAACTTGAAGGACTTGGCCTGACTGACTGAGCACCTATGCTGTATGAGATGCATCGACGGGGTTTCTCCTGGGTGAGGGGGGCAGACGGCAGGGCCTGCTGGGCTCAGAAGTGCTGAGGGGTGGGGCACTTGGACATAGGTTACCATGTTCAATCACTACCACATTCTTGAGCCATTTGGCAATTAATCACATGCTGCCTTGTGACATGGTCACCCCAGCTATCTCATCCCCCATGTGGCCTGCATGCTCTGCTTTCTCCCCAGCTGGACAGCCCCATGCAGGCCCAGAAGAAGGCCTTCCCTCTGATGGCCCACAGTGGCCAACGCAACGCCTCATACCCACAGAGAGACAGTAACACATGTCTTTTTGTTTATTTCTTTCCTTCCCTGGTCTTTTTTTTTAAATTGAAGTACAGTTGATTTAACAGACACTCCAGGATGTGCTTTTGCCACATCGCCTGCTAAATAAGTAATTAAGTCCATCAGGAAATAATTCTTGAGTCCTAGACTCTGGATAGTACTCAGGGTACGTGTCAGAAAGGGTGTGCAGTACAGGTGGGCGGGTCCTGCTGTGGAATCGGGAAGGCGGGCAGGAAGGAGAGCTTAGCCAGCTGCTCTGGGAGGCGAGACCTTCTTCCATCCGCCCTGACTGCTGCGCCTTCACTCTCGGCCTGGAGCTTAGTCGAGCTCTTTCCCAAGCTCCACCAGGCCCAGGAGGAACCGTCACTGACCTGAGTCTTTGCCTGCTTTTATTCTGCCTCCCCTTATTCCTTCTGCACGTGGTGACAACAGTGACAGCCAGACATGGTGACACAGAGAGAAAGTCTCCCCCTCAGGTAGCTTGCATCTTGTGGGAGAGGAAGAACAGACTGGTTCTAACACAGTGTGCTCACGTTTCCCCCACTTCCCTCCTCCCTCTTACCACGTCACATCACATCCTCTAATCTAAGGCAGAGGGCTCCCTGGAGGAGGAGATACCTGAGAGGACTCTGCAGAAGGCCCAGGTGTTAGCAGGTGAGCAGATGAGGGAGACAGAGGAGCACAGGTAGAGACGCAGGCCGGGGCAGTGAAGGGGCCTCGGGGATCTTCTGAGACTAGTGCTGGAACCTGGAAAAAAAGGAGCCGTTAAAGGGCTTTGAGCAGGAGAAAGACATCAGATTCACATTTTTGAAAGATCAGTTGGGAGGCCATGGAACAGCTTATTTGAAAGTAGTGACTCTGGAGTCAAAAGGGGACAAAAACAGATGCCAAAGCAGAATGGTTAAGCCCTGGATATGGAGTGATATGTGCAGAGAGACAGCGCCTGAGAGAAGACCTTTAAAATGACAGTATTTCAGAGTATTTGCAGAGTACTTCAGCAACAGCTTACACACGCACTGCTGATGCCAGCCAGAAGGGGGCAGCCTCAGACAGCCATTCAAGGCCAGGCCCTCCAGGATGAAGGAAGAGAATTCCCAGGTTTGCAAAAAGGCCTGGGAGCTCTGAATTTTAACCACAAGAAGCGGCTGGCCTTTCCTGGGCCTTCTGGATGAACAATTTTAGTGATGAAGAATGTTGACCATTCTCAGTTCATTCCTTGTGAAAGTCGATTTGAGACACTTATCTATTCAGGGTGGTTCTCTCCTTACCCAGAGGATCTCCCAAAACTTCAGGTTTGTGACTTACGAGACAATCAGCAGAACCTCATTTGCCCTCAACCTGGCTCTCTCTTCCCAGACTGCTCACCTGCTTAGAAACCCCTGGATTCGTAGATGTCCGCTGACAATCCCCAGGTCTCTAGCGAGGAATACCAGACTGTCCGGCCCAGGCAGCCTTTAAAGATGTAATTCCTAGTAGAGACTGGATGGAACCCCCATCTTAAGTGAATGGGGCTCCCCACCACATAAGGCAGAGCTGCTAAGTCCCTGTTGAAGAGAAGACATAGGCTCTCCGAACTCGCCCCACACACAGAACTCTCCCCCACTGAGAGCCTCTTGCAGAAACCACAGAGTATAGGCGACTTGGGGGGCGCGGCGGGGTCAGCATGGAGACTGGTGGTCTTGGCTCTCACTGGGGGTATCTGAAGGGAAACCAGCCCAGCAAGTGTGCTGGGGAGTCTGAAACAATGCAGATTGAGAAAGGAAACTTTTAATGAAAGGGTTTTCACCAAGAAGAACTAGCTAGTAAAGAGCTTGGCCCCCATGACCCAGTCTGACAATGACCCCTGAAACTGCAGGGAACGGGCGCACGACTCTGGGACCTCGGCAGGCCCAGGAGTGCCGTACCCAGGTCGGCAACACTGCACGCCGAGGCCCCGGGTCCCGTGTGCAGTCAGCCGTCTGCGGGAGCTTCTGGGGCCTGGGCTCTGTGTGGGGCTGAGTTTCTCCTTGGGGGGGGGGGATGGCGAGGGCTGCAGTGTAATAGCCGGTGAGGGAGGCGGGTACCAAGGGGCTCCGGGACCTCGCCCCAGGGCTTTCCTGGCCATCACTTGCTCTGACTGGCTCTTGTGACCATGTTGGTCTACGTGCCTGAAGAGGTAGGAGAAAGCAGCAGGCTCCATCCCTAGAGCCAGTGTGATGGATCCCTCCCAGGAACGGCAGACAGCCTTGCAGGCACACCACACACGTTAACCCCTTCAGGCCTCAGAGCAGCCTGTGATCTGACAGACGAGGAACTCGGGCACTGAGGCATTAAGTAACCTTAATGTGTGCAGTCCTACGGCCACCAAGTGGCAGAACCGGGCCGGCAGCCTGACTTCAGGGCCCGTGGGCCATACACTGTCTCAGCTTATCAACAGTGGGGGAGAGAGAGGCCCGGGAACCTCGCGGCCGCTGACGGTTGCAGGGGACAGGCAGGGGCCCGGCCTCAGCCCCGCCGGCGCCTCCTCCACACGGCGCTTGGTGCCTTCTATGCTCTTCCTGCCACCACTCACTCACGTGGCTAGAGACCCACTGGCCGTCAATCAAAACAATGACCCGCCAAGTGAAAGTTTCACCAAACGGGCCCAAACCCTTGTGTGGAAACTGACCTATAGCTTCCTTACTACACACAGAAGCCCTGCAGCCTGCAGAGTGATTCGAGAGACAGCCAGTTTATCCCATGTGGGATCCCTTCCTTTTCTCACTTATTCTTAAGTCGTACTTGATTTATAACCTCACTGAAGTTTTCCGTTGACGTACCATTGCCAGCGGTTTAAATTGGCTCACCCAGAATTTTAAGAACCCACTTATAGATGGGCATGTTGTTCTCAACATCAGAACTTCCAGGCGTGCCTGAATCACCTCGATAGAGGAAAAGAGAAAAAGAGTGAACTATATCCCCTGGCCCTGATTTCGAGAGAATATCACATGTGGGAGGGAAGACACTAGTCCCTGGGGGGTGGGGAGACGGGGAGACACAGAGTCCTCCAAGAGCCCCTCCAGCCGCGTCACAGACTCAGGCCTGAACTGTGTGGGTTTCAAAGCTGCTCCATCAAATCGGCAGCCCACCAGGCCTCATGAATATTTGAAAACATGACACACAAGTGAAGTGAACCAAACCAAGTATGCCTGGCAGGGAACCTCCTGCTGGAAATATTGGGTTGGGGGGAAACCCACGTCTTGAAGCAGCCCTGACCGGCTAAAAATATCTTCCACTTCTGCTCTTGTCCGTCTGGTCACTGTCCCAGACGCCAGCTCAGCACAGCCTGGTCCACAGAACCTATTCCATCACCGGAACCTATTCCATCACCATCTGCCTCCACTCCGTAACTGGATAAAGAAGGCAGGATCTTCTCTTTTTATTTTTTTTCTTTCTCATGGACTTGATTACAAAGTTACAGGCTAGGATATAACAACATTCTGTTAAAATGTAGAAGCCAAGGGTAGCTAGCTGTTCCAGCCTGGCATCTCAACTTTGCAGGTAAAGTCCTTTAAAGGAAACCACTTCCTCGAACTATAGACTAGCGGAGATCCAGCTAAGTGTTGGCACTCCTAATGAGAGTCAAGCAAACAGGATCTCATATAAAGGGAAACTTCTGTGTAATATGCCGCGTGGTCAAGCTGCTCTGACCTCCTGTGGCTTCAAAGCTCGTCTGCTCTATTGCACAACCCACAGCCTTGAGAACAATCAGCTCTCCCTGCCAGCAGCTTCTCCGAGTCCACCTGTCCCTACAGGTAGTAAAAGAGGAGAAGGATCAGGAACTGGTGTTTACACAACACTGCAGAGCACTCTCTTCCTCCTGGCCCTGCACCCCCCCCCCCCCACCCCAAGTGAGTTCGAAGTTCATTTCTGCTAAAATAGGGGAGAGGTGATTCAAAGAGCGAAGGCACGGAGAAAGACGGAAGGGTTCGTGCGGCCAGAGGCCTACCCTGACCTCGCCGCAGTGCAGAGGAACCCTTCCTGCCCACTCGGGACTCGGGCCTCCGGACTCGGGAGAGGGACTCGCCTGCAGGAGGCAGCCAGGCTGCTCACTGGGGAGGCTCAGACCTCAGATGGGAGGAGGTTTAGAGTCAGAACCTGCCCGCCCCACCCCATCTCCAGGAAACAGCTACACCCAATCAGCAGACCACCTGCCCCAGAACTTCAGGGGCCAAGAACATAGAATGCACTTCATAGAACTGACCCAGGAGTTTTGTTTTAATCCTGCCGCCTGGCTGTCTTCCTGCTCACAAGACTGGCACGCGTGACCACCCTAGGGCAGGCAGATCATCTGTTTTAAAGCCATTTCCATGTCAAGTCACTTTATAGTCCCGTGGGCATATTCTCACACTGTGGGGCACCTGACGTGACTACTGGTTTCACTAAAATCTGCATCTGCTGCAGACCCCCTGACAAGTTACAGTGCCGGAACAGGGAAGAGGCAGCAGCCCTCTGGGGACCAGGCCTCTCCTAAGAGCCTGGGGGCCGGGGCCGGGGCCGGGGACACGTCTGGGGCTCACCGGCCACGTGCCTGAGACCTCTGGGGTGGACCTCTGGTCTTCCGGAGCAGAGACAGGTCAAGCTGGAGGCCTCTGAGGGGCCACTCCTGCTTGCCCCTCCCTCACCTGGGCCACACCAGCCTTCTTGCTCCTCAAAGGCCAGGCTCTCCCCCACTCCAGAGCTCTTGAATGTGCTGCTCTCTGTGCTTGGAACCCACGCCCCCCCAAGCCCGGTGCCACCACAGACACACTCCTTCCACACCCTCCAGCTCTCACCTCGGAAGTCACCTCCTCAGAGAACCACGTGAAGGGAAGGCTCCATCTCATCACAGCACATTTCCCCTGGTCTCAGGGAGCCTGGGTTTTAATAGGCTGTTTTTCTGGGCATCTACTCAAGTTCCATGGCGACAGAGGTCACTATCCTCTGTGCTGACCAGTGCCTGGCACGCTCAAGAAATCTTTGTTGACTGAAAGAGCCTGCCTTGACCTCCTCAAGCCGCTCTGATCTCTGTATGTCCTGGAGAAGGTGCCTCCAGCCATATCTCCACCTCATCCTGCCCTTGCCCTCCCCCCAGGAAAACCACAGTAGATGCGGGATGCGGGGATGGCTTCTCACTGCGCATAACCACGTACAAAAGGAGGCATCTGTAACTAACACGCCAGACCACTGCTGAAGAGATGCCTAATATTCTGTAGTGGTGGCGAAATTAATCTGTGTGCAATTAAACATTCCTCCCTTTGACAACATTCCCAGGACTACCTTGAACACAGCAGGGCTCAGTATTAAAGCCTCAACTCTTCGAGTTTAGGGAGTGCTGCCCTGAATCTCTCTCTCCTCTGACTCTGCTGTATTCCACCGCTTCCCTGCTTACGGAAATGACACTGGCCCTGCATTCTGGGTGAGTCTGTCATACCTAAGCTCTGCGTGTCCAACATGCTGCCAGTTCACTTGCTTGCCGCCCCACCCCCAAAGGCCTGGGAAGAACACCCCCATCTGATACTAAGGTCTGTTCAACTGGTTCATTACCCAGCCCACTCCAGCCAGCGGCCTCTGAACAACCTCTGACTTGCCGAGTGAACCAGCCCGGACTCACATCCTCTTGCTCCCTTTCTCGGTTCCTAGACCCCTCCCCCGCACCCCCCCCCCCCAACACCTCCCACCCTGCTCACTTCTTACTCCCTGATACACCAGGATCTTACTCAGTTTGCTTAAGGACTTTACCAGAACTCCCACTCTCAGCCATTTTTTCCAAAAGCTCCCGCAAATACAACCAGCAGCCGGCCTGCTCTGCAAACAAAAGATTCACCATCAACACCTTGAAATTTGGAAAGGATCTGGCATGAGTCACTGGAAGGCTTTCACTGGAAATGCGGGTGAGGGTGGGGGGTAGGAGGATGCCAAGAAGGCCAGCAAGAGAAATTAAAACCCATCGATTCTCCCTCCGGATGTACTTGGTTAGGGCAAGAATGGCACGCTGCTTTGTTACAGAGTCTACTAGCTGTGTTAAGACTGGCCTTGGGATATTCACATGGTATATTAGAGCATAAGGTGCGGGGTCACAGACCTAAGCTCAAGTCCTGGCTTTCCCGCCTACTAACCACGTGTGTGCACAGGGGTAAGCTGCTGTTTCCACGTCAGTGCAAAGGAGTAAAAGGAACTGATTTCCCTGTGTTGCCATGAGCATTCAGGACCGTAAAATCATGAATGCACCTTCTGAACTGTAACCACTAGGCACTGTATATATTAGTTGCCCTCATCTCCAAGCATGTCATTTCTACCTGTCTCTCACTGAAACATTTGTAGAGCATCTATCATTTCAGGCACTGTCTTGCGTGTCAGGGTTTTTATTCAAAAGTAGTTGTTGTTTAATCGCTAAGTTTTGTCCAACTGTTCTGCGACCCCATGGACTGCAGCCCGCCAGGCTCTTGTGTCCATGGGATTTCCCAAGCAAGAATACTGGAGTGACTTGCCATTTCCTTCTCCAGGGGATCTTCCTGAACCAGGGATCGAACTTGTGTCTCCTGCATTGGCAGGCAGATTCTTTAATACTCAGCGCCCAGGGAAGCCCCTATCCAAAAGTAAACAATACTTGTAAGTAATCCTTACAGGGCCAGCTTTTCCAGTCAGTAAAGACAGACAAGAAACAGGAAGTTAGAACTTAAAATAACATGTGCACGAAGAAGTAGAGGGCACTGTGGAAGCATTTGGGGCACTTGACCTGGTCCTGAGGAGTCAAAGAAGGCTGCCTGGAGGAGGCTTCATCTGAAGGAACAGTAGTGGTTGGCTAGGAAGAGAGGGAAGGAAAGAGCTTCCATGAAGAGCGCATGGACCAGAGACCATGGAATAGGGGAAGGATGGGGTAGTGCCATAAGATGAGACCAATACATGAAGGACCTTTGTGTTACAACAGTGGAAAACCAGCTCCCCTCCAAATGAGGCAGTATGTAGGCAGTCAACCAAGCAATAATAGTCTCGTAAGACAACAGATTTCTGGGTCCTGAGAGTATGCTTAAATTATAGGGCTTACTTACTTAAATTACAGAACTTACTGGAAGGCATGATATTAATGAGTTTCTATTCACTTCCAATAATAAAAGAAAAAGGGATTCCTCATGAGTCAATCACACTGTTTTTTTGGTAGTTGGGATAGCTGCTTTGTTAATTCCCTTTTTTGGACATACTACTCTCTTATAACCAATAGCGCATTTGCTGGAGCCATGGGGCTATGTTGTGGTAACATGCATCATTAATAACAAGCTGCAACCAGGTGATCCAGAGCAAAGTTAGGCATGAAAATGCCCGGCTTTGGGGGCTGCATGCATCCTCCCTAATACATTAAAAGCACCACGGAAGATAATGGACTAAATGAAGCTGAGCAGCCCCAAAGAATAAAAGTACCTCCAAAATATGAGTTGTTTATGGAAACTGAATAGGATACAAATTAAGAGCTTGGGTTTAGGAGCCAGACTGCTATGATTTCATCCTGGATCTTGCACTTACTACCTGTGTAATCTTGGGAGACAAAAACCTCTCTGCACCTCAGTTTCCTCTCCATAAAATGGGTATAGTAACAGTACCCGCCACATAGGATTGTTTATTAAAACAGACAACCAAGTAAAGTACTCCGCCTAGTGCCTGATATACGGTGCCCAGCTAACACTGTTAGCTGCTGTTGTTAGCGGTACAGATCTCCCAAACCTGTGTTGGGTCAGGTCTATTCTCACCTACTGTTTACATGCATGAAAAATTAGAGACTTGAACACAGAAATGACTTATCCCTGTTAATCCTGCCCCCGGAAGACTGAGGCAACAGGAAACACGACCGCAGTGCCCTGGAATCCCGGGTGAGTCGCGGCTGGTACAGTTCAGGTCACAGCTAGCCGACACTGTTATCATCACAGTGGTGGTATTTCAGCTTCATCTGAGAGGGCTCTCAATTAAATCAGTACGTGAAAGAGTCCATCCTGGAAAACATCTCCAATCTATCTAAAACAGCGTTTCTGTGCTCTGTTGTTTTTAAATCCCCGAGAGTAACACCATCATGTTTCAAGAGCACTTTCTCAAGACACCTATCTTAAAAGCTAAGGATGCACCCCCAGATCTTATCTTCCTTACAAACCTGTTATATAATCCCACTGCCTGGGAATGTAACCAAACCTCATGTTTAGAAACTTTATAATTACATTTAGACTTATTTTAAAGCTGTTTATATTTCTGACATGCTAACCCCTTTGGGGATATTAAGGTTCAAAACAGGTGTAACCCAGTTAATAAAGCAGCTTACGCAGGAGTCCCAGTGCTAATGTTATAGGACCTGGTAAATAACTTCATACTCCCTCCATAGCATTTATGATCTCACGGTCCTACTTCCTGCAGACCAAGCCCAGAAGCTAGATTTTAAAACTAGCTGTGGATTCAGAAGACGATTCATAAACCCCCTGCACAGCCTGCTGATGACTGGTGGGGAGAGCAGGTTCTTTCATCGGTCTGCTTTACATTTTAATAGCGCAGAAAATAACAGGTTAGAGTGGTGCTTTGTAACTACCCTCCCTTGCTCCTGGCAAATTAATGAAAAAGCCCAATCAACTCCCTACTTTAGTATCTGGGTATCTGTTAAGCAGCACTGGGCTGGGAGAGGTGAGCATGGTGGGGTACGATGGTGTTGGGGAGGTGGGCAGAGGGTAAGGGTGGGGCAGCTGTGTGTTCAAAGGCAGGGCAACAGGAAACGGCCTGGCAGGTTTGGGAAGCAACATGCTGAGTCTTGCTGGAGGGTAAAGGTGAGCAGGGACAGCAGCAAGGGAAAAACTCAGGTTATTTAACTTTTTTTTCCCTCTGAAAATTCACTCAAATAGGATGCCTCTTCTGAATACTGGTATTACTAGAACATTAACTTAGGTTGTGTTACGTTTTTTTCAGTATGGCTATCTTTCCATTTCAAAGCACTGGTTGGCTAGGCTTCTAAAATACTATCGCGTATCGGCTCTGAGCAGAGAATTCAGGACAAAGGTGACACTGGACCAGAGGGTGAGTATCCTGGAGGAGGTCTGGGCGGGGACGTGCTCGCTAAGCAGCTAGTCAGCTAACAAGCTTCCTGTGAGTAAGGCTTTCCCCCTCTACCCCGTCTCAGGAATGCCCTCTCATTCCTTTCAGAGGAGCTAATGGCTTTAAAATTCTAGCCCCAGATCCAGAGTCTGATGAGCTTCATCCAGGGTCTCAACAGTCTGGACAGACCTGTCTTCCCGGACTTCTGAGAAGGAGGTGGATACTGACCTACCCTCAATGTTCTAGTCTAAAATCGCAGGTTTAGGATAAAGAAAAAAAATCTTCTATATAATCTAATAAAATCAACTTTACAGATAGAAAATTGAAGCCTGAATGGGGAAAAAAGAAACAGTACAAAAATGAAACGACAGTTAATTTCTAGTGGTGACCACGAGGCCATGCCTTCTTCCACCAGGCTGTACGCGGCCCCAAGAGGCAGATGCTGTGTATCAGTCTGCAATGAGGACATGGCTGCAAACCCATCTCTAAGCTGGGATGCCATCAAGCACCAAAAACCAAGGGAATTTAGGGTGCTTGTCATTTAGGCTGGAAAAGAGGTGGTGAAGCTCCTTGACCTAAGGTTTATTTGTTCTGATCACTTGCTGTGAACCAGGGACACTCAAAGACGATGTTAGAAGAGCGGGTCTGGGACAGGGCGAAGCGACCCACATGCCGAGGACTCCGGTGGCAGAGACTGGCAGCAGCCACTCAGGGAAGTGGCCGACTCCGGCAAGCGCCCTTCTTCAAAGCCCACTGCGGCCCAGCCAGCCCCCTCACCAGCTCTGCCAAGGCCCATCCACCACACACTTCCACAAGCATCTCGGCGTCTACTGAGTGGCCTATCTGTCCCTTTGCAGTTCTAGCCGAAAGAACAAAAAGCAACCGTAGTGGAAGACAGAGCCCATGGAGGACGGTGTTCGAAAAACGCACCCATCGTGATGGGAATGACCATCATAATCCTGACAGAGCAAACTATATTCATGAAATTAAAGGACCAAAACAAACCAAGCAGTTTCTCTTGGTGTCTATTAGGATGTTCACTACTTTACTGTATTAATATAAATTGCTAAAAGTTTCCTGTTGTTTAGTCCCTAAGTTGTGTCCAACTCCTTTAAGACCCCATGGACTAGAGCCCACCAGGCTCCTCTGTCCATGGGATTCTAGAAATCAAACCTACAAATTACAGAAAAAAAAAACCAGAATGAAATAAAATGTCTTTGAGTCCTAGATTTGAATTCAAACAGTGATTCAGAAGGTATAAAAGTTACTACATGAATAGGTAGATGATAAAGGAAAGAGTGGTAAAATTTTAATTGCAGAATCTAGTTGGCATATATACAGGGGTTAACTGTAAAATTCTTTCAGCTCTGCTGTGTGAGATTTTTTTATAATAAGATGCTAGCTTAAAAGTATTTTCATAACCCTCACTTGGGTGCTAATATTCACCAAAACTCATGGACTCTTACAGCTCAATAGTACAAGCTCTTAAAATATAAAAGCACCAAAAATCAACTGGGGAAATGTGAATGACTCTGCACACGATGCTGAAGGATTGACTTTGTCAAAAAATCCATCTGGATCCATTTGGTGGATTTTATATAAAAAATGTTTTTTTAAAATTTCTGATTAGATGAATATTTTCTAACTTATGGTGGGAAGGAATTCCTAAGCCCAAGGTAAGAGAAGTCACAAGGAAAAAAAAAGAATAGACAAATATAATTTTCTTTTCAGCTAAATAAAATATATAGTTTCTATATCTCAAAAAATCATAAGCAAAATAAAAAATCAAAGAAGCTGGGGAAAATATTTGCCACAAATGTCACATACACATAAAAGACTAAATATATTACAGAACAATTCAAATGCATTATAGAACGATTACACCCCAGTAGAAAGGTTGGTAATGGATGTGAACAGAACATTTACAAAAGTAAATAATGGACTAGTCAGCACATAAAGAAGGTAAACTTTACTGACAGCCAATAAAAATGCCACATGCCTCACACAGAGTATTCATCAAACAGCTGTTGAATAAATCAACCAAAAACAATGTAAGGCTTTCGCCTAAAGACTTAAAAATAGATAAAACTGTGTATAACATGATATAAATTTTTCCAGAAAACAAACAGGCAAAGGATAACAAGAATCTTTAAGAGTTCAGCTCTTCTGTTAAGTTCACTGCAAGGAATCTATCCTAAGGAAATCACTGAAAATTTGTCCAAGACACATGTACAGGTTAACCATTGTCACAGCAAATGAACTTTGAAAAAAAGCAACCTACTAAATAGGAGAAAATATTGGCAAATGATATGGACTGATAAGGGATTAATATTCAAAATATATAAACAGCTCATACAACTCAACATCAAAAAGACAACTTGATTTTAAAAATGGGTAGAAGACCTGAATATACATCTGTAGGAAGACTTACAGATGGCCAACAGGTACATAAAAGATGTTCAGCATTGCTAATTACTAGATAAAAGGAAATCAAAACGACAATGAGATATAACTTCACACCTGTCAGAATAGCTATCATCAAAAAGTCTACAAATAGCAAATTTTGGGAAGGATGTGGAGAGAAGGGAAGCCTTGTACACAGTTGGGAATATAAATTGGTGCAACTACTACGGAAAACAGTATGGAGGTATCTCAAAAAATCTAAGAACAGAACTACCATATGATCTAGCAATTGCACTCCTGGGTATATATCCAAAAAAATAAAAAATAAGAACACTAATTCAAGAAGATATACATACTCCAATGTTCATAGAGCACTATACACAAAAGCCAAGATGTGGAAGTAACCCAAGAGTCCATCAACAGATGAATGGATAAAGAAGATGTCTGAGGTATATATACACACAACACCCACCCACCCACCCACACACACACACCCATATATACACATACATATATTCAATGGAATATTACTCAGCCATAAAAAAGAATGGAGTTCTACCATTTGCAACAGCATGGATGAACCTAGAGAGTATTATGCTTAGTGAGATAAGTCAGAGCAAGACAAACACTATATATTATCACTTATATGTGGAATCTAAAACAATAAAATAAACGAATGTGTATAGCAAAAGAGAAACAGACTCATGGATACAGAAAATAAACCAGTGGGTACTGGTGAGGAGAGGGAAGGGGGGGAGGGGCAAGATAGTTGTATAGGATTAAGAGAAACAAACTACCTTTCATAAAATAGAGAAGTAACAAGGATACATTATATAGCACAGGGCGATACAAAATATCACTATTATTTTGCAATAACTTTGAGAGAAGTATAATCTATAAACACTCTTAATCACTATGTTGTACACCTGAAACTAATAAAATATTGTAAACTATATTATTATAAATCAATGATTAAAAAAACTTTTCAGGAAGATTTTAGTCAAGATATAATTAAAAGTTTTATACTTAGAAAGGACTTCCCTGGTGGCTCAGACAGTAAAGCATCTGCGGGAGACCGGGGTTTCATCCCTGGGTTGGGAAGATCCCCTGGAGAAGAAAATGGCAATCCACTCCAGTACTATTGCCTGGAAAATCCCATGGACAGAGGAGCCTGGTAGGCTACAGTCCATGGGGTCGCAAAGAGTCGGACACGACTGAGCGACTTCACTTCTTCATACTTAGGAAAGGATAATTATTGTAATGTTAAGATGGCTTTAAAAAAATGGAAGCAAACTGAATACTCTCAAATTAGAGAACAATGCACCATTAAAAATGTTTTTAAAGCACTTTAAAGCATGTGGAGAAGATGTGCATTTAATGTGGGATATAAAAATGCCTGTACAGAACGATGCTGCTCTTGCAACTGTGTGTGTCTGTGTGTGTGTGTGCACATACATGTGCATGTTCTGGAAAATACTGCAAGGAAATAAAAATACGCAAATATTAACAGAACTTTGGGTGATGGAATCAGAAGAAAATTCGTATTTCTTCTCTATTTTATTCTACAGTTTAAAAGAAGTTTCAGGAAAAACTTTTAAATACCGTATAAACAATTTATTGATCTACTACTTTAGAAACAAGTCTTCACACAAGTCAAGACCACCACCGACTTTAGGCTGTTGCTGCTAACCCACATTTCAAGGTCCAACCCCATAGAAACCACCTTCGTGCTTGCTCGGCTCTTACACCTCCGCCTGTTCCGTCCATGTGACTGTCACACGTCCAAATGTCGCCTTGTCTTCCCCTCCAACCTGTTTTTCCTCTCAGATTTCATTCTGTGGTGAACGATACCACTTAATAACCTAAGCCACTAACCTTACTTCACCTTTTCCCTTTTTTTCACCTCGTGAATCTCTCTGGAATCCACTGCCCTTGGCGTCCTCATCATTACTTCACTGAGCAACCAGAGGAGCTTTCTTCCCATCTGGTCTCCTTGCCTCTTGCCCAACCCATTCCCCTGCCCCAACACACTCTCACACACACACACACTCCCTTCAGGACAGCCCCCTGATCTGTCTTAAGTGCACACATCTGGCCTCATCACCCTCCTAGATGGACACCTTCGGGCTAACACGGCACAGCGGGATAGATCCCTGTACCAGGGACCCTTCCTGCTTCATCTCTCGTTGTTCCTTTCCCCACACCTTCCTCTCTACCTCCTGCTCTGAGCCTCTCTTCCTGCTCTCTTCCTCGGCATCCACTCTTCCTCCGGCCTGAAGCCCTCGCCACAATGCCTGCCTCCCTGGTCCAGCTCACTCCTTAAAGACTGTCCTTGAAGGATCAATTCGGACACCACTCCATCAGGAAGACTCACGGGTGGCGGCTGAGTGTTTCAAGGTCCCGCGCATATGCTATTTTTATGCAGCCAGAGCACTAAATCATACATTGTGAAGCTGCTTTTGTAGCTAGACTGTGCGCATCTAGCAAAGTAGGTCTTCAGAGTTTGTAGAAGGAATTAATAAATGTTTCCGCCACCTAACACAGAATTCCCTAGTTTCATCTTGAAAGAGAGCCCAACCAAAGATTTCATAACTTCCCTCAGCCACTTGTTTACTTTATCATCTTGGCAATTGAGACAGTCTTTCTTATCTATTAATCAACAAAGAAGTGTATTTATTATATACCTTATGTCCTGACAACTCTGGTTTTATCTGAGTCTATTTATTCTTGCCGAAGCTCTCATGTAAGTGTTACAAATGTGCTTACACAGGACAGCCATCAAAGTATCACAATTTACTGAAAGCAGGCAGTGTGCTACAAAGATAAATCAAACTGTTACTACTTAAAGACCTTTAGCAAGAAATCCTTTAGCCTTTTGGAGACTAAAACCTCCAGTTACTGTATCTTTTGCTAGAAGAGTATATAACTTTCTGTTGTTTACATATCAGAGCTCTCCACAGTTACCCAAAATCTTTTTTCAAATGTGACTCAGGTTGGACACAAGAATGAGTCTGACTAACACAAACCTTATTTTCTTACCCTTTTATGTCATACTCCTTTTAATACACTCCAGAATCATGTCTATTTTTTCCCACGCCAGCCTTACAGTAGTGACAAATTTAGTTGACGGGCAAGAAGGGCTACATCTTCTTTCTCGTGATGTTTTGTGTATACTCAGCTAAACTACCTTATATATACCCCAGCAAATTCCTTCTGCTAATGTAGAATCATTTCTCCAGTTTGTTACAACTATTCTTATTTATATTTCTGGGGTTCAGATATTGGCAATCCTACCTGGCTTGGTAACACACACAATGGAAAACAAACAGGAAAGGAGAGAGGTTTCATTACATGTCAGGAAAACTCTCCTCAACTGTTGAACGTTGAATCCTCAAGTCTCTACCGGAATTCACAGTGTAGCTGACGAATATCCAAGGTTAAACATTTAGGGATTCTGGAGTATCTGTCCGGAGGTTCTGATATTAATGATTCTCTTTGTTTATTTAATATCAGTCACATATTCTCCACTCGTTCTCCTTTGCTCGGACTTTGCACCCCCACCTAGTGACCATGGAGAACGATTTCCTTTCAACTTAGATGCCTCCTACTTTAAGTCTCAGGGTTTGCTGGGGAGCGGCAGTCAGGGTGAGGGCTCACCCCGTGGAGTCCTTAAGCTGGGGCCCGCGGAAGAGCACCACCGTGGCCGCAAGAGTCCAGAGAATGCGGGCAAATGTTTGTGTGTGAGTGTGCTAAGAGGATTCATGGCTTCCATCACAATCTCAAAGGGGCCCAATACACCCTGGAAAGGTTAAGAACCCCACCTCTAAGGCATTCAAACATAAAGCAGTAAACTGAATAAACAGTGCCATCATGACCAAGTCAACTTTCTCCTTATTCATCTCCAAAAAGAATGAGAAACTCTCTAATAATTATATACTAAATGACTGCTACTTGAGGGTGTGATCTGGTGGATCCATCATATATGAGATTATACAGAGGCCAAAATCTAACTAACACTTCAAATATCAATCACTTCAAACACCTCAATTTCTACTTTTATCCAAGTTCAGCATATTTTCTTTGTCCTCTTGATACCTTTAGCTGATTTGATAATGCTGCTTTAAAACCAAAACACCATGAATCAAATTTCTCTGCACATAAATATTATGCTACTAGTCAAAAATATATGCCTTAACTATTAGCAATTATATTATTTTTGCTGGAATATACTATTACCTTCCATACCTGTGTTTTAAATAAATTACCCCCAAAATCACTTAATACAAAAATGTCAAAATCAAAACTGTCTCCATGTCAACAAGCTACAAAAATCTATTCTATGCAAATAAATCCTAACTCTTCACTTTCATTGTTGTCTACAGGTTATGCTGTCTTTTATACTATCACAGCACCCAGTGTATTTTCTACAGGTCAATATAAACTGCAGTGTAAATGTGCCAAGAAAGAATGCTTTTTAAAATGTTTCCTTGGATGAAATGCCCTTTAGAAATTGAGAAGCAAAAACCCGCAAAAATCAGAAACCGCTGCCATCAGTACTCACCACTGAACGGCCACAAAAGGGATCCCCAGGAACAGGCTGGACTTGTCTGGAGGCAAGGGACTGAATTCCATTAGGAGAGCAGGCAAGTAGAAACAGCAAGTGTCAACACTACCTTTCTCCAGCTCATCTTATTTGCAGACACACAGATTTTGGAATCCTCCAGGACTAACAATGAAAACCACACTAGGTTGTTTTCCCCAATTCCTATGAAATGAGTCAGTAGGTCAAACAACTTCTCCACTCGGGAGAGACAACAATTTCTGAAGCTGCACTCACTGTTTCCAGTAACCGGATTCCTTCTCTTTCCCCTCTAAATAAAATTACTGTCAATCATCTGTGGAGAGCCCACCGGGTTCAGAATAAGATACATCACAGATACTGCCAGAAGGGTCAGTATCCTTCATGGGGTAGTTTCCCCTTGCGAATAGTCAGGAAGACAAAAATCCAGTTAGGAGTAACACGTGGATGAAGTTTCTTCAGTTAAAAAGAGTTGGCGAAACTTTTTCTTTGTTGAAACCATATAGTCATTTCCTTCACACAAGAAGATGGACTGATAGTTAAAATAAATACAGATGGGCAGTAACTGCAGTAACTGGGCTTTTTAAACTTTTAAAAGCCCCTTACAAATGGCTTCCGTCTGTAAAATAGTCTTTCTTCCTCAAAGGGACTAGTATATTCAAAAGATTCAACAATTATTCAATTAATTCATGTTCTGAAAAACCTTCCACAGGCTTCTATGAGTCCTGCAGTTCCATCCACTAAATCATACAAAGCAGAAGTATTTAAGAGCTTGCTAGCAGTCCTCTGAATCCATGACTCAAAAGAGGATGAGTCCTGGGTTAGCAACAATCTTCAGAATCTACCACCTACTCACCACACATAACATTTCTTGTAGTTAGCGACCCTCTGCACAGGAGATCAACCAGCTACCAGCAACGAATCCGTAATTCCAAGGACTCCTACAGTGTAGGCAAGTATTAATACATGGACGTGTGTCTCTACACACAGGCACACAGATCTTCCGTGACAGCGCGTCAGGAGGAGACTGGAAGTACTTTTGCTTTCTGTATCGAGAGTACTTTCTTTCCTTTTAAAGAGGAGGTTTCGTTTTGATCTTGAGACATTCTGATAAAACCACCAACTGAAAACCTGCCATTATAAATGAGGGATTTCACAACATTCATTCCAAAAAAACCGTGGCTATTCATTTCTGGAAGTGACTCACTGCAGAAGAATCACTGGCAGTGGAGGGAGCGTTAATTTTTAGAAGACAGCCTGCCCTCTGAGAAGTGAGCAGAAACCTCAGCGCCGGCGGCAGCCACGTGCCTTGCGGACCCCCCATCACAGCTTCCTGAATCACCACCACCAAGATGACGCGCGATGACCAATTTCCTCTTGTAACTCCCTCAGTACACAAAAATCCTTCGGTCTGTACGCCCTGAATATTCCCCTGCTCTGGCGGAAAGGTTCAAAGAAATCTGAGCGGATGGCAGCAGCACTTCTCCACCTGTCAATGCTCAGCTGCTGGCGAGTAACCAGCATATGGATACTCACTTCCTGTGAGTATTTCTAAAAGAGCTTATGATATTTCCTTTGGAGAAAAAAAAAAAAGGTGGGGAGGAAAACACTATGGGGAGGAGAAGTAACTCCAACAAGCCTGCGGAGCTAAAAGCAGGCAACGTGATCGCTGTTTACCAGCCACGCCTAATTTTAATTTGGTTTCTCAACCCCTGTGTAATTAAGACAGCCAAGAGAGAACAGCATCAGGAGAAAGAAAAAAAAAAAAAAAAGACATTTCACAAATGCTTAGACCTTCCGTGCGCGTGACCAGAAAAGTAATTTTAAGATTCAAGTGAACCAATCTGAAGCTGTTTAGGGCATTAACCCTTCAAGGAAAAAGAATTATTTTTTTGTTTGTCCCTAGATTTCAAATACGGAAATCATCTTCCCCACCCCGGGCGCTGAGCACACCAAACACATAGCCTCCGGGTGCCATCCCCACCGTCTGCAAGAAGAGGGAACGTTTTCAGCTTTGTGATGGGGGCAGAAAAACACGCATCTAACACCCTGTCACATTCATAGTGACCACGTCATTTTTGCACCAAAGCACCCCTTGAAAACCAACCACGAAGGGCTAAAATATGACCTTTTTTATTTCTCTTGTCTTTAACCAAACCTGATCACTTCAGAGAAGAGTTTCTTGACAACTGGGCAAACTAAGAAAAACTGCTTTTATCCCATCTTAAATGTCAGAGCTCGTTTTCTGAGGGGACAAGTAGACATTTTGCTGAGACGAGCTTAAAAAAAAGCCTGCCCTTTATTTTCAGGCTGTTAATGTGCTTCTCTTTGGGTAAAATGGCGGGGCATGGGAGTGGAGGAGCTCATGAAGGCAGGACAAAAGCACAAGGTTCTACCTAATGGGACTGAAGAAGAAAAATAAACAGATCCAGTGTGTTCACATTACCTGTCATACAGCACCACTAAGCCCTCAATTTCTAATGTAGCGACACAGAAATTTCTACCCTAGCTTCTGTATTTCTCATTTTTTGAACACTCAAGATAAACACAAAGAATATATGTGCAAAATTTAATAAAACCATCTGTGTGTTATACTCTGGAAGGAAATTTTCATGAATGTGAAATGTTTTTATACTTTTAACGAAACTGATGTTTTAAAAAGAAGAGTATGGAAACCATTTGCATGGTGTAAATATAACCTTCAAATTGAGGATGAGTTAAAAAAAAAAAAACCAGCATCAATAAACATCCTTAAGGATTTCATTAAAACCAACTATACTACTGAACAGTCATTTCTCTGCCCTCACTCCCAAGACCTCATCATGAACTTGCTCTCTGTCAAGAGGCCCTCTCTGTATGACGTCTCAAGAAGAGGAACACTACATGGAGGGCAGTTTTAAATATCTACAACTTAAAAAATCTTATTGATACTGAGCTTGGTGAATGACTAGAGGCCAGACAACTACCCGAATGTTAGATCAGCTCATTTCCCCTCCCACTGTGTCATGCACATACACACGCTCGAAGTTCTCAAAGCTTCTGAGCAGTGTGTTCCTGTTTCAGACCATGCTTTAAATGCGAGTTCCTCTGAAGTCGTGGGTGACCCATGCAGAGGTTTCAAAGAGAGAAAGGAAAAGCAGAGTGAAACAGAATAAAGATCACAAAAATACATGCTGGGGGGACAGCAGGGAGACTATGAACCGAACAGGTGTGGCTGCTAACAAGGAGGTACTGCCCCCTGGGAACTCCTGTGAATGGGGGAGGCAGAGGGGACTATTTCTAAGGTGGGCATTTAGAATGTGATTAAGCTATAGAGACTGTCTGGGTCTTGTTCTGATTCGCTGTGCTGTAGACATCCCACAAGCCCAAGTTGAAAGAATCAGTGTTTGCTCTCCAGACCTCTGGGCCCATTATCACCCAGCCCCCACCTCCCCAAACAAAACAAAACCATGTCACAGATCTTCATGGTCAACGTTTACTCAGCGTGTCCTTTTAAACAATGGCAGGGGGTGCACCCTTTAGTGATCCTTTTATAGAAAGGAGGGGGTGTGGCCCCACACAGGAAGGGCACCTGACCCAACATGGGAGGTCAAGAGGCCTGGTATTCGAGTTTCACCTCTTCCCCGGGCGACACTTCTCTCTGGTCCAGTTAACCCAACCCTCTTTCAGCCAGTTCACTCATCCATGGTTGACAGCAGCCTGACCCCAGGGCTGGTTTAGGCACCACCAAGGGCCTACACAGATCTGTTCACTGGATCCTCACAGCAAGCCTGCAAGTTCAGTTCTCTGGTTATTCCCATCCTATAGATGAGGATGCAGCTACCCTGGCGGCTCCCAGCAAATGCAGGAGACTCAGGTTCAGTCCCTGGGTTGGGAGGATCTCCTGGAGGAGGAAATGGCAACCCACTCCAGTATTCTTGCCTGGGAAACCCCATGGACAGAGGAGCCTGGCGGGCTACAGTCCAGGAGGTCACAGAAGATCTGGACACGACTGAGTGACTGACCACGCCTCCACAGATAGGCACACTGAGCCCTGAGATGTTTAGGGCTTGCCTGGAGTCACAAAATCAGCAGGCAGTGGAGCCAGGGTTCAAAGCCAGGGAGCCGCACCTTGACCACTCTGCTCTGGGCTTTCCATCAGCAAGGCCGCCCTTCATGCCTGGCTGCCATGTGTGTTAAGTAAAACTGCCTTGGAGACTACTACTTGAAGCAGATTTTCACTCACGCCACATGCAAATACATTCTCTGCAGAATTTAAAGAAAACTAGTGACAACTAAGTATCCGTAACTTTAACACATTAGCTTGTTCTCTGAGAACAGCTTCGTGTAATTTGCAAACTACTTCTTTGCAAAATTTGTGATACTGAGTTTTGGAGGCAAAGGGATCTAGAAGCCAGGTTTTCAATCAGAGTGGTGGAGTGAAGCTCCCAGCCCAGAGGGAAGGCTTGCCCTCCATCACAAGGCCGCACCATTGCCCCACAGCCACCAGGGACTGGGGAACGCTTCTCGGGAGTTTTGACCTGTCAGGCATCCACTCACTCTTGTGACGCATGCATGTGTAATATCAGTCCTCAGAAATGTATCAGACATTTTCTTCTCAGTTCAAGCTCCTCAGGCTATAAGAAGAGAAGAGAAAAGGGAAAAAAAGGGAAAGAGAAGGGAAAAAAATCTTCCAAGTCAGAAAGCCACTATTACAGTTCTTCCACAGTGAACCTAGAGCTTCCCTGGCAACTCAGCTGGTAAAGAATATGCCTGCAATGCAGGAGACCCCAGTTCGATTCCTGGGTTGGGAAGATCCCCTGAAGGAGGGATAGGCTACCCACTGCAGTATTCTTGGGTGGGTTTCCCTTGGTGGCTCAGATAGTAAAGAATCCACCTGCAATATAGGAGACCTGGGTTTGATGCCTGGGTTGGGAGGATCCCCTGAAAGAGGGCATCGCAACCCACTCCAGTATTCTTGCCTGGAGAATCCTCATGTACCGAGCATTGTAGCCTGTAGCCTGGTGGCTACAGTCCATGAGGTCACAGAGGGTCGGACATGACCGAACGACTAAGCACAGCACACAGTGGACCTAACTGAAGGTCCACCCAATTCCTTCTTTTCTCTGACATGCAGACTTGGCGTTAAACAAACTATCTTTCCCACATGATTATGGAACATGGAAACTAGAGGAACTGGGGACCTCCTCATCTTCATTTATGCTTCAAAGAAAAAGAAACTTCCTATTTAGGGTACTCAAACTTTCTGTGCTATTTATTCTGTAAAATTTGGTCTTATTATTCTCTTTTGGAAATTTTTTTAATGGTTCCATGTCATATTGGGACACACCAAAATACCCCAAAATGCCTCATTCTAAAACAAAGACATTTGTTGACAAGAAAAGTTAAGAAGAGGAAGAAATAAGACTATGTTCTACTTTTATTTCCACGTAAGAGAGTAAAGATTCTGGGAAATTTATGTACGTTAAATTTATAAGTGAGCCCTTTTCCCCCCCGAAGATTTATTTGGCATGAAAAGTTACTTCCTGTACTGTAATCATAAAATAAAATGTTATTTACTCTTGTCATAACCATTCACACACTTCCTGTCATAAAAATTTGAACTTGGCTGGAATGTTAAATAAAACATGCAAAAAACTACAGGTAGGAAGTGACTATATAAATACCTATTATCAGTTCATATTCCAATTTAAGAAAAGAATCACCTCTTCTTGGAAAAACTAGTATTATGCTTTATCATCTTCAGTGACTAAATCCCTCAGGATGCCTCCCAGGGACACTCTGTGTGTACCAGGCTGCAATGTTCTTGAGGGGTTCATGGCCCAGAATCAGAATCGAGAAGAGTCAAAACGTACACAGGGTGGATGTGCACGTTGTTAAATGCATGTGCATGTTCTTCTTCAACGCCTGCATGTTTCTAAAAGAAAACAAGCTTCTAAATCCTAGGCTTCCGGGTGTCTAGTGGGAAAAGCAGAGCCAGTGTACACATACCATGCTAGAAGAAAGTGTGTGTGAACAGATTTGTTTACAAAACAGGGCCCAGCAAAGTCTGTCTCTCAGCACCACAGCAGGATCCATCCAACAAAACAAACAGGCAGACACGGAAGAATCTACAGGACTAGCTCTTCTTTCTGATGAAGGTATGACAGCTGGTGAATTATAATCAGGCAGTAAGTTACAATGTGGCTTAGTCTGGAACTGGGACTATGTCACAAAATCCACTTTCACACACACGCATGCATGCACACATACATAGAGGTGCACATGTCCATGTAGCACAATGGTTTCAATGCTCCTGAAGCATTAGAGCCTCTAATTTATTTTTTCACACAGGCATCTTCTCCTACCTTCAAGTCTACATATTTCTATCTGGAAAGGGTGGTTGGTCCCTTTAAACTCATCAGGAAACAACAAAACCAAATGAATTCTATTTATTTTAGCCTAATTAACTGTATGGCCATCTGACCAGGCTGGAAAGCTTGTACCCTTGACTCCCTTCTTCAGGGACCAGAGGCTGGGCCCATCGTTAGGTCGCCAAGTCTAGTCGGCACCTGTTCCCTGTTAACTACTGTTTCTGTCCTCTCTCTCCCACGCTTGCTTCTAATAAACATGCCGGACCCTTATCACTTTGTTCTGAGACAAGTGTGACAACCTTTTCAATTGGTTTACTTGCCAACGAGCAGCTTTGTGGCAGTAAAACACAGAAAAGAGTGGGAAGATTGGCTTCTGGGTTTGACTCTGCCAGATGCAAACCACGTGGTCCTGAGAACGTTAAGCAGTCTCCTTGGGACTCTGTTCTCATCTATAGCATGAAGAAAATGGCAATCAAATTATATGCTTTAATGTAGGACATACACAGTCCCCAAATATGATCTTCTGAAACTCAGTTTCCTCAGGGAAATGCACACCTTCAAAACCTTCAATGACTTTGCTGAAGTTTAACTTCTTCAGCCTGAACTGAATGTGAACATCTCATAAAATGAACGGCATTGCACAAATGCAATAGTGACTAACAGGGGTCATTTGTGAGCTGCATGCACTATGCATTATCCAGGAATTTTATATACATGGGTGCTAATCCCCACGACCACTCTGCAATGTGGTTTTATGACTACATTATACACCAAGAATCTGAAGTTCTGTGGATAACTCGCCCAAGGTTATAAAATCTATTACGTGTCAGAAATGGCATACAAAATCTGCCTGTGGTTAATTATAAAGCCCACTAAATCATACTGAGTGCTTTAAATGTACCATAAGATGAGAGGGGGGTGTCCCTAATTACTTGAATAATCATTCTCTGAGTCCCTGTAGATTCCAGGCTGCATAAGAAAGCACCAATCATCCGAATATAAAGAACAATGATGGCACTTCCCTGGTGGTGCAGTGGTTGGGACTCTTGAGCTTCCATTGCAGGGGGCATGGGTTCAACCCCCAGTCAGTGTACTAGGATCCTACATACTTACAGTGTGGTCAAAAATAAATAAATAAATAAAATTAATATTAAAAAATAACAATGACAAAGTGATAACTTAGCATTTAGTCCTCGTTAACATCAGCATCCATTACGCTCAACTTTCTTGATGGGTCAGTTCAGTTCAGTTGAGTCGCTCAGTCGTGTCTGACTCTTTGCGACCCCATGGACTGCAGCACGCCGGGCCTCCCTGTCTATCACCAGCTCCCGGAGTTTACTCAAACTCATGTCCATTAAGTCGGTGATGCCATCCAACCATCTCACATCCTCTGTCTGACTGGTCAGTACCACAGAATAAAAATGCAAACACAATGACGTTCCTTTGTAACATGAACCTATACAGTTTTAACCAAAGCTGATAAAAGTGACCCAGGAAAACTGTGCGAGTCACACACAGTCACTGAAAAATAAGGATCAAAGGGGATTTCAACAATTAACAACTGAGGAAGCAAAAGTCAATAGAGATGACTGCACGAGGGGCAGGCTCTTCAAGAGAATGGTTTGTATATAAAAAGATTGAGAGAGGTCCTTTGGGAAATTAATGCTTATAAACAAAAATCACCCTCTTTATGGTTCTGCCACAGAAGTGACCAATCTTTGGTCTAAGAAAGAGTATACTGTTGCATCACAGCCCAAATTTCTGTTATATAATGTAGAAAAAACTGAGATTCAACTTAAAAAACTTTTTCAGGACTTAATTCCACTAAAATCTTTTAAAAACTTTTTACTGTTTGTTTTAAATATTTTATTCAGGTTTAAGTTAATGCTCTAAAAGTAACAGTTTTCTGGTAGCAGTTATCCTCAGATGATAAGACTTCTTGAAATGGTAATAATAGAAAAAAGGAAGAATAAAAGGATTACTGCTATGCAAATAGTAGTGAACAAAAGATTACTCATTCTCCAGCCCACAAGTGAAAAGTAATGTCTTAGATTTCCTCTCTCACTTCAAGATTCTCAGGCTTACCTAGCCCAAAACACCCATAAAGAAGATTCGCTCATCAGCTCCATGCCCTGGTCCCACCACTGTGACCTAGATATGACATTCACATAGCATTAGCTAGCCTTTAGGCAGGTCTGTCTAGGCAAAAGCTAGACTATAGTCTAGTAAGCTCTGTGTAAATCCTAACTTTACAAGATTTACTCCATCTATTCTATGGTGGTTTAGTCACTATGTCAGGTCTGACTCTTGTGACCCCACGCACAGTAGCCTGCTAGGCTCCTCTGTTCATGGGCCGTCCCAGGCAAGAATACTGGAGTGGGTTGCCATTTCCTTCTTCAGGAAGTTACCATAATCCGCTACCTGACGATCTCTACCTTTTTCCCCAGAAGAGTTTATAATCTGGAAGAATTTTGCCTTATAATAATTCAATTAAAAAGGGCTTCAGACTTCCCTGGTGGTCCAGTGGCTGAGAATCCGCCTGCTAATGTAGAGGACACATGTTCAACCTCTGGTCTGGGAAGATGCCACATGCTGCGGGGCAGCTAAGCCCATGAGCCACAACTACTGAGCTAGAGAGAAAGTGCCGCTCATCGCAACTACAGGAGCGCACGTGCAGCAACAAAGACCCAGCATAACCAAAAATAAATACATGATTAATTTTTTAAATTTGAAAGATAGTTTGAAGAAAGGCCTCAACGGTATATCAAGATCCCACCTGATTTGTGTATATACACCTGTGTACAAAATTAAATGGTTTTTGTTTCTACCAACATCCTTCAATCAAAGCTTCAGAGAAGAGCTGTTTTGAAAAGATTTAATGGGATTTGTAACATAAAACCTCAAAAGCATATTACTGACTTAACCAAGACAACACTGGAATACAAAATGTGGTTGCTGTGCTTTTTCTAGTGACTATCATGTCGACTTCCAAGAATTTAATAAAATACTGTTGTCTCCTGTGCCAGAGAAACCCACGAAGGGACACCCTCGGGAGACTGAGTCTTACGGCGGTGAATTCAGAGGCATGTGGTAAGTGATGAGAACATTATTAGTGCACTTGTGGCCTTGCAAGATGCTTGCTTGCTGTAGGGATCTTGGCTTGTTACTTGAGACAGTGGTTTTGTGATGCTCCGAAATAGCTCCTTCTCTCTGAAAAGCAAGAGGTGCTACCCTTCGTAAGGAAAAACCAAGAGCCTGTGATCTAAACCTTAGAGATTCTTTTCTGTATGCGAGCAGAGGCCATACAAACTCAATAATGCACCGTGAGAAATTAATATGTTAAGTAAATACAAGAGGTTTTCCAGAATTCAGCAATCTGAAACTGGGGCACGGGGTGAAGAGAAGTAGGATGGGAAGAACTGGTGGCAGTTCAGTGGTTTTGAACTTCTGACTGTGATCCCGAAAGATGTTTAACACCGCCCTAGTTTTCCAGAAAGGGTTTTGCAGCACTGACCCCAAAGGCAGCATAATGTCATTGTCGTAGTGTATATTAATGAAGGCCATTGTTAATGATACGCTCTCTTTTAAGACTAAACAGAAGCTGAATACGCCAGTGGATAATGCAGAGCCATGCTGCAGTTCCACTTAAGTCCTCAGAAGCGGTGAAGCCTTACTTCAGAAGCTCGGGGTGGAATGCTTGTTTTGGAGAGCATTCAACGTAGAGCATTTGGTTTCCTCCATTTAACCAGGTCACCCAGGCATGGAATGCTCAGCTCTGCCAGACAGCGCGCTGCGGAGGCCTGAGAAACAACGGCCCTGTCCGGGCCACTGATGCAGAGGGAGGCCGTGGTTTCCTTTCTCTCTGCGCTGAATGGCAGCCCTGACGTCACAAGAGCTAGGAACCGCTGGAGGGACAAATAACAAGGCTCAAGCCAAGAGTGCCCTGCTCTGTTGCAGGACCATTTTCATCTCATTCTGGTATCTTCTGTGGCTGCAGAGAGTCAACAAGAGCAGAGGTGAAGGGCTGGAGCTTAAAAACAGAGGCAGCCTCTGGGCTGATACAACAGATCTTTGGCCATACTAATCATCACCTTTAAGAAACCTGGATAAAGAACAGCTCTTGCATTAAGCTGTTTTCTAACCTAATGGACTCCCCAGGGAATGCCTGGAGTGATGCTGCTCAAGGCTCAGACCTCTGCATTTTCCCCAAGGAGCTGAACTTCCTGTATTTCAAAATGAACCTTTTCAAAACGGGGCTGCCGCAAACATTCTGAGAGAGGCAAGGAGGTCAGGAGAGCTGGCAGTTTTTGCAAGAGACTTATATTCCAGGATAGAAACATCCGTTAGGGATTTTATAATTTAAGTTCAAGCAATTAAACATGCGCATTTAGCACCCAAACGCAGGTGTCTGAACAAATGGATGAAAACTGTTCAGATGCTGGCAGGTTTAACTCACCATTATATAAAATAAGTTGTCTATGTAAGTCATCACAGCAGTTTGAAAAGCATGACCTTTCATGTTTCAACCTTACTTCAAAATTATAAATTATGTTTAGCTACGTGAGTGTCAGATCACTTCTTTTCATTATAAATGCAACGCTAACTATAGACCTACTGGGCAATCTGAAGGCAGGATCTGAAAGTATTGTCTCTACTTTCATGGAACAGAGAACAGCTTTCTGTTGTCACAAGTTTGCCCAAGTCCAGCCCTCTGCCTTAGGGCCAATAACAACGTTCACCAAACTCCAATCCTAGCTTGAACCCACGGCGCTCAGGGTCCTTTAGGACAGCTGAAGCTGGAAAAGCAGGGACTGATCTCTGAGGTGCAGGTGTGTGTAGCAGCACATCAATGCAGAGGGCCATGGAAACACCTGCTCCTCTGATGTCTGTGCTTGGAGCTCAGCAGACTGAATGCCTAATGGCAGCCCACTCCAGTATTCTTGCCTGGAGAGCTCCATGGACAGAGGAGCCTGGCGGTACAGTCCATGGGGTCACAAAAGAGTCAAACACGACTGAGCACCTGAGTACTGAGCTACCTGGCTCCTTTTACAAGCTCCTTCTTTCCTTCATTTGATGAGCACTCCCAAAGCATAACTTTCCTGTGGTCGCTGTGTCCATCTCATTTCAAGAGAATAACCTGCTATGAACATTTACTCACTTTCAAAGATAAAAGAGGGTAGCATTTTTATCCAAAACTCTCGTTTAAGAACCCCCCTAGGGCAGAATACACCCCTTCTGCCTGCAGGCTGCCCTGAACATCTCTTGTTCTCTGCAGGTATCTGAGGCCTGTTTGGAATCTGGTCTTTGGATTCTAGTGATCTTACCTGGGTAGATAACAAACTCTGTGCCTTGTTCCTATTGTTTAAAAAACAAAACAAAGCAAAACAAAACTCCAAGTATTTTCAGTGATTATACAGAGGAAAGTATACAGCAAAAATTACTTGTTGACTACATTTTCTTTCAAATGATGATTATGCTCAAGAGGTGAAACTTATTTTAACCCTACCCTTGTTTTTAGTTTATAAAGAGCTTTTTATAGTTTAAGAATTATAATTAAATTTCCTCTGAACTGATTTATTAAACTTAAGTTTTCAAAGAGAGAATGATGGGATTTCTTAAACTATTAAGTTTCAAAAACGAAGACTACTTATTTTTATTCTAATATAAGAGATGAGAGACTGAGAGGGAAAATTTTTTCCATCTGTATTTTGATTAGAATTTTTTAATGTTCAAATTTCTGGTTATAAACCACAGTAAACAACCAGTCATTCATTAAGAGGCAACTATTGAAATGGCGATATTTAGAGGAGAAAAAATAAAACACGATGTGATTAAAACCCCACGCACGTCTTCACTTCAAGGCAAACGCTGTGCCCATCTGGGTATTAAGAAAGTGCCAAATATCACTGGGATCTAGATTTAACTCATGTCATAAAGAAAGCACTGTGTTTCATTTGTTTACAAAGGACCTGGAACCTCATGGAAATGGTGGTGGTGACATGGACCTGAAGAGAACTCAACATTAAAACGAGGTACTGATTTATCAGTTATTTAAATATGGAATCAGTTACAACATGAACTTTCAATGATCTACTGTTCTACTCTTAAGGGTAAGAGGTAATATTAAAGAATGTTAACTTTTGGCTGTAACAGGTCTCTGCTCTAATTTTCTCCTCTGTTTGGAAATCTTTAAGGGTTAGTCAGTTTAAAAATCCTGGCTGCTTTTAAGTCAGGGGCCAAAGAAGAAGAGACACAGTCTGTCCCGGGGGGACTCAAAGACGGTCCTGAGGAGTTAAGCCCTGGATGTGTTCCCTGAACTGAAGGTGCTGTCTCTGCTTGTTTTATGGTGAGGTTTGGGAAGGACTGAGCTCCAGAACCCTCTCTCCAGATGATGGGAAGTAGGAAGTGTCCTGAGCCCAGCCAGTTCCAGCACACGCGCCAGGTATCCACACTCAGAAATGAAACTTGACCTGGCCAACCTGCCAGCCAGGATGGCCACCCTCAGCAGGGATGGGGGTTTTCCTTCCACACTTTCATGCCCGCTGACTCTCACATGAGACCTGATCCCTGATTTCAGTGTAAGAACAATGATGGGAATTTTCCACAAATTTTCTTTAGGAACTGATGGCTATCATAAATCCCACAGAAATGAGCTTTCCCTTTCCAAATTCCTCTGAAAACGGCAGAGAAAGGTGTATCCTTGCTCTAAACTCATTTGTAAATAATAATAATAATAAAAGCTTTTCCTCTAAGTTTATTACAACATGACCAACAGTCATCATCCAATCCTATAATGCAGACATGAAACATTGGTTTTCACAAATCATCTTTTGTGATTGTTAGAAAAAACTAACTTTCTATCTATCCATTCTTTACCTACATGAGAACAAACATAATACTAATCTCCAAGAGCGATTCTATGGTAAGTAGCTTTATAAAATCAGTCTATTTTTTTTTTTTTTTTTGGCCATGCTGCATAGCATGTGGTATCTTAGTTGCCTGACCAGGGATCAAACCTGTGCTCCCTGCAATGGAAGAACAGTCTCAACCGCTGGACCACCTGGGAAGTCCTTAAGACCAGTCTTTATGCTTACAAACCTACCCTCCAATTGGCAACAACAGCTCTATCATTCTCCTTAGTTTCCACTATGTACACAGAGAGGCAAACACAGGCTTTATTGAGACTCTTTACTGTTTCTGATTTTTTTTCTTCTTAGCACATCATAACCTGCGATTACCTGTGTGTGTGTTTGTACACTGTTTCTTCCATAAACCTGTAAGTTCCATGCAGACAGGAGTAGTGTCTGTATCATCTTTATACAGACACTGTGGGATGAATGGAAGAAGGAGAGGGAAGCGGAGGAGAGAGTAGTAACAGAAAGAAGGGAAGGAAGGCAGGGAAGGGAAAAACACTGCAACAGCAGCTACACTGGTTTTAAGCAAACCAAAGAAGTACTGTTACAGTTTCATCAGATTCTTCATTTATGGAATTTAAAATTCTTTGTAACTATTATCTCATCAAATCTCATAGTAACCCTAAGTGAACATAAAATTAAAATTATTGTGTATCACCTAGAGGCACAAAAATGAGGAGTAGTTAGCTCCTGTATCTTTTATGTTTTAGCTATCCAGCAGCCACTATGGAAGACAGTTCTCCTCACTGACTTTTCAGGGGGTGTGTAAAATCAGAGCTGTATTTCTTTAGAACTGTGACCAAGGTCCAGTATTTCTCCCCTTTTTATTCATTCAACATGTTTTGGAAACTGACATGGAGAGGCTGATTTTTAACTTTGGATATATTCCTGTGAAGGAAGAACTAGTTCTCCAGCAACTCTTCTCATTTTTATCGCCCACACACAAACGCACCTTCTGGTGTGAAGGATGCCTCCCAACGAGGAAATCATTTACCAGTAATAGGCAGGGTCACCCACTGGGGTGGAGAGCAGTGTCAGACCCGACGACTGGGAAGAACTGAAGTGGTGGTCCCTCCCGCTGCCTGGCTCCAGGGGGAATATCCAGGGTGTCCTCCCCACACAACATACCCTGTGATGATACCATGGACCACACCATCAACACGGGGCCAAGGAGGACTCGCCCGAGCTCACACAGCCCGTGACTGTCTCACAGGCTGCGTGTGCTGAGCTCACCTGGCCGCCAGGCTGCTCACTGCCCAAGCTCTAAACTGACAAGGCTGCAGGAAGTGGCAATGCAGTCACGTGCGATGCAGAGAAAGTGTGAACACAGACAAGCCCAAACCGATCATCATATCGTTCTGAAGCATCTGGTCGAGGAACAGTTACAGACAGCAAAGTTAACCTGCTGAGCTGAGTGCAGCCCTGATCGGGTCTGTTTTTGTCCCAACTGCCTAGAGCCCTTCCATCAGGGCAGAGGCAAACCTCAACTCCCATCTCAGCTGTCGTGGGAATTATGAGAATTAAAAGAAATAACACACGCCCTTATGCACCTCAGCACTGTGGCTCTCCTGTGAATACGACACCCAACCCCAGTTCCCATATGAACACAACCAGACCAACCTTGGAAATTCAGCTTCCCTCTTGCTGAATCCTTTCTCTCACTTTTTCTCTATCAATTTATCACAGTGTGTTATTGGGTTCACAATGCACTTACCATTCTTATGATGACAAAAGTAATAAACCACTCCCCATATATTCTACACTCAAGCAGTTTATAATTCAAGATTTTTTTCTCCTGATGCTTATAGTTTTTTCTTGACTGACCAAGGTTTAGAAACTATGGCACATTCACAACTGTAGCACATTAAATGCACGGCACCTGTCACACAACAAAAAAGGCAGACAAGTATTGGTTCCGACTAGCTTGGAGTTAGCTGGGCTAACTCACCTGGGTCCTGACCTGTATCATGGGTGTCCCAGGAATGTGACTTCCCTGTCACAACCCCCATGGCAATCAGCTGTGACATGCTGGCTCTGTGGGTAGGACGTCATACGTTCCAACTCCACTTGCAAGAGTATGTCCAGGTCCAAGTGTGGCCTTGTGACCAGAGCAGAGGTCCTGACCCCCTTCAGCCATCCCCAGAGGGACACGGAATCAAGGCCAGTGATCTATGATCTAATTCTAGCGCCAGTGTGAGTTTGCCAAAGGCTCTGAGAGCAAATCATGTTTTCCCTGCCTGGGGCTTGGTTGCTATGCTTTGAAAAGGATTCTTAGTATTTACTGCAGTAAAATTAAGCACTTTCAAATTTCTGCCAGATCTCGTGGAGAAATATGGTTTATTAACACAAAACAAATGTAGTGCTTCAAAGGCAGGAGACCCGGATCACAGTCCCTGGCCCACTACTGGTTCACTGGGAAGCTTTAGGCATAGAACTTAAATCAAGTGCATCATTTTTAATGTGCACAGAATGGACACTTGGTAGGTGGGAGTGCCCTGTGAGATCTCGGGCCAGTCCAGTGGTGAAACTAAGTCAGCTCAGACAAGGCCCTTTGCCAGCGCCCGCGGCCTTGAGTGCTGTTTTGTAGGTGGTTCAAGGTGGCCACGCTGCAATGTGACCCAAAAAGGATTTGAAAGCTTGAAGCTGAAGGAACTGGTTGAAACTTGTCCTTGAAAAGAGAGGCAATCCCACATATTAGCTAAGAGCACAGCTTTTAGGAGCCAAATCTGTGCATTCGAATCCTGAGTCTACCATTTTTAAACTTTGGTTTTATCATCTGTAAAATATGAATAAATACCATCTACCTGTTATAGGCTGTTTTAGGGATTAGATGTCTTAATTCATGTAAAATAAGCACTAGGTAAACATTAGTCATTAGCTAAAAGTTAACAAAGTATTAAAATAAGATATAATAATTAAGTATATACTTTTTTTTGTTTCCAATGCAAACTTACATAGTTACAGTTGGACTGAATGAGACTCCCTGAGAGAGGTAATAATAAAATACCCAAGCTTATACAGCCCTTTAGAGTTTGCAAGACACTTCCCTCTCTTTTCTCCAAGGCTCATATTCTTCTCATTTATTTTTTTACACGTCACACTTCAGCAAAGTGACCAGGAAGATTGGAAAAAAGAGAAATATAAAACGTAAAAACTTTTAAAAAATAAAAATGCCAATCAATGTAAGGTTAAACAGCATTCTACAAATGGCTGGAGAAATAATACTTTAGCTGCCATCCGCATGCTGGTATCTTCATCAGAGACCTTCCTCTGAATTACAAACTTGAATGTCTATCTGCTAACTCAACATCCCCACTGGAATTATAACAGGCATCTCAATGTTAACAGGACTAAAACAGAACTGCTTGTAATTTTTCCCCTTTCCCCATAAACAGGATACTGGGTAAACTGTGATACAGTCTCACACACTGGAACCCTGTGGCAATGTATACAAAGAACTGCAGCCCTACTCCCAACAACATGGGTGAGTTTTTTTTTTTTGAAACCAAATGAGCGATAAGGTTTTGTTTTTTTTTTTTTTTCATTTATTTTTATTAGTTGGAGTTTTATAAACATAATATGGAAGGAAAACATAGGCTGCAAAAAACTACACATGGTGTGATACCACTTTCTGGTATCTCAAAATACCTTTAGCAATGCTCATTTATGTGATAAAATTTATATATCTGTTAAAAAAATCAGGAGAATTATAAACACAAATTTCTAAACTGCAAGGAAGCCAGAAAATAGTGGGAAGGAAGTACAAAGATCCAGAAGCATCTGTATCATTCCAGTTCCTAAAAGAGGAGGTGGGTCACTGGAGTGTTTTAAAAAATTGCACTTTGGAGCTTACTTATATGTTATGAGTAATCTCTTGTATATATCAAATAACCAACAAGTTAAAAAGACAGAAATACAACTCATAAAATGCACTGTGCTGAAAGTTACACTTCAAAACAAACAGTGAAGGAAAGTACATCTTGCTAAAAATATGAAGAACTTAATGTATACCAATAAAGCTGGGTATGGAATATAATTACTTTTACAAGGATGAATAAAACACACATGTGTTTTATGAGAATTAAATGCCAAGGGATAAAATGATTAGGCTTGTGGAAGTGGAAGTGTTGGTCCCTCAGTCGTGCCTGACTCTTTGTGACCGTATGGACTGTAGCCTGACAGGCTCCTCTGTCCAAGAAATATTCCAGGCAAGAATACTAGAGTGGGTAGCCATTTCCTTCTCCAGGGGAACTTCCTGGCCCAGGGATTGAACCCGGGTCTCTCGCATCGCAGGCAAGATTCTTTACCGTCTGAGCCACCAGGGAAGCCCTGACTAGGTTTAGAGGTCAGAACAAATTTATTTATCAGGGATTCTTTTTCTATTTTGGTAGGCTTTCTTTCTTAAAAACAAAATGGATTGATTGTTATTACTTGTTTAGTGTTGTCTGTTTAGCAGATGGTCTGTCCAAGCTGCCTAGGATGAGAACCTCTCCCTGCCCTGCCCAGCCTCGGGCCTCCGGAGGCTTGTCCAGGAGGAGCTCAGCGCCGCATCTGGTGAAGGCCTGTGGTTTTAGAGTTCCTCTTCTCTCCTCCATCAGCACTGACAGCAGTGATTTACTGTAGACAAACTTAGGACGTACAGGCTTTCTTGTTTTCTAGAGCATCTAAGTTGCAATTCTTAAAATACATATAAGAGTCCATTTTAGAAGGAAGTGACCAAGCTCAAAGCAGCACTCGGCATGATGCGCCTTCTTTATTTATCTGCTTGAACAGGCAAGGAAACAAAAAGAGGCCTGTGCATTTCTTGGGCTTTGCAAACAGGAGCTGAATCTATTTGAATGGCCGGGGAGGAGAAGACAGTTTGACTTAGATTTGGCATGGGTTTAGGGGAAGAAATGTCTTTGTAGCTGGTCCTAAATATTACGGCAACTTGGACTGAGTCAGTCTCTAAGGGAGAAGTCGCCACATGTTGTAACGGAAGCCACTGGGCTTGGCGAGGGAGCGAATGAAAGACTTACAATGAAAGCAACCCCATTTCTCCATCACGGCAAAGATGCACTAGCCAGAACCACGGCCTGTCCTCCTCCTCCATGGCTGGCCAAACCAAGCAAGGCCCTTCCAAATCAGTCTTTATCACCATATTGTAAAGAATACTAAATGCTGAGATTAAAATTAATTTCTAATGAATTTTTAAGAAGAACTTTTTCTTCCTCCTTACTGGGAAAAAAAAAAAAAGAGTAAACAATTCAGAATAGAGGTTCAAAAGGAGTGCCAGCAAAATAACTGAGCTTAAGAATGCTGAGAGGGAACATCTCTCAAATGCATTTATTAATTTTAGACCTCCTGTGAGATAAGACTATAATCTGTTTTGAGGCATGATTCCTCCCCACCACTTAAATTTTTGAAAATTAGATTCTTGCCTATCTTGTCTCACTGTTTTGACTGGTCATTCCCAAACATACGCTGCCCAGCTTTGACGCTTTCCAAAGCTAAGAGGAGGTGAAGTCTGGCACAGAGAAGGCTGTTAGCGAGTTTTTACTAAGTGAATCCACATTCTTGCATGGCCTAGAGTTGGACGTAAATTCTAAGACTTCTTACATCAACAGTAATTTTTCGGTCAATGTCATCATAACTTACTAGTTCCAAAAGGAAAAATTAGCTTATTTAAAGGTTACTGAATACAATATCTGGCTTTCATTTATGGATCAAAGGAGAGGAATTTTAAGGAAAAAGAGACAAAATATAAATCACACAGTTTCATTTTACAAAGTGGTCTTCCATGTATACCACGTGTTTCACTAAAAAAGAAAGGAGATGTTTATGAGACACGTAGGTGACAAATTAAAGGACGTGTGTGTGTGTAAGACCAAGAAAGTGTGAGAGAAAGACACAGAGAAAGAGACAAAGAGGAGTCTGCAAGAATGGAAGAAGCAGAGAGTTTAAGGAATGTTTTAAAAATACACAACTGATGATCCCTTAAAAGCACCAGTCTTACTTAAATGGTGTCCTAGACCAGTTTGGCACACCAGCTGTGAAAGGTGGAGATCCTGACAGCTCACGACAGGAACGTACACAGTATTGTGCAGACTTCTTTTGGGAAGGAGAGTTACTCACGGAGTCATATAGGAACTGGCTGGGCCCAGGTTGAGAGGTTCATCTGAAGGAGGAAACACCCTGGAACAGGTGCCAGAGGGCTAAACCCACGTGTGTCCAAGATACCCTCAGGAGGTCGGTGCTCTCCCTGCCTCACCCCTGGCCCGATGGGTATTAGGGAGTGATCCCAAAGAACAGAGCGAGTCTGCTGATCACTCAACATAAATGTATGAAGCATCTCCTGTGTGTCAGGCCCTGCAGCTGGTAGATCCTGAAGTCTGATGGTGAACCCAGGGGAACACAGTCCCTGCCCTCACAGAGCTTACAGTCTAGCAGGTAGAAATGGTAGGCATCAGGGAGGTGCCAGCAGAGTGACAGGGAACACAGTTGGCTGGGGTCCCTAGACAAGGTTTAAATTCTACCTCGGAAGTGTGAGCTCCCTGGGTCACTGCTTCTTTATGTGTAAAATGGGATGATACTGTGAAGGAGATTCCACGAGACCATGTTTGTGAAACACTTAAAACAATCCCTGACACACCAAAGGCCTGCTAAGTATATCTCCTCAGAGATCCAAGGGACACACATCGAAGAGTCTGCTGCCCTCTTCCCCAGAGCATACCCCAAACTGTTGGACAAAGAGCTAAGCCACATCACCACTTCATCGCGTTTCTATAGGATTTTTGGCCAATCAGGTGGCCCCTAGTGTCCCTAGGCTAGATAGGAAAGTCTAGTGGCTAAAAGCATACTCCAGCAAGAATTTACCCCACAGTGTTCCTATAATGGAAGTGTCTTCTGTTTCTCAAGGAGGCAGCAAGGGAAGTATTATAGAAAGGCCTCTTGAAAACTAACACATAACATCTTCTCTTTTAAAGCAAGTCCTACCAAAGCACCACCACCATGATGAATGTTCTGGATGGTGGCCCCTGAGGGACAGATGAGGGGGTGATGTCCAAGACATCTCGGGCCAAGCAGCAGCGGAATGGAAGTGTGAGGAGCACAGCTTCTGGAGCCAGGCTGCCTGGGCCCCGCGCCGGGCTCTCTCACGCACTGGCTGGGCAGCAGTGCCCACGCTGCTCACTGGGACTCGGGGTCTAAACTCTGTAAATGGGGGTTAATACCAGTTCTGATCTCACTGGGTCGTTGTAGGAATTAAAATCATTAACACCTGTCAAGCAATTAGGATAGACCTGACCTCCTGAAAACAGTTCACAAATGTTAGCAGTAATTATGTCTGGAAACCCAGTAGCTTTATTATCTTGCTTAATAAGAACATGAGAGCCAAATACCAAGAGAGCAACTGAACCACACTTGAGGAATCGAGAGTCCTCTCCTTGGCTCTCCCATCTTCTTTCTGCATCACAGTGGGTACACACGTCCCTCCTGGAATTCGCTTTCCTCATCCACACAACAAGCAATACCCACCTCCACCAAGCACGCCTAGAGAGGCCTGATGCAGTTTTTTGTTAGTATCAACAGCAGCTGGACAGTTTAAACTTCTATGTCTTCCTGTCTATATTAGCCACGGTTTTCCAGAGAAAGAGAGCCAACAGAATGTGGTGTGTCAGAGTGTGCACATGGACAAAGACAGAGGGAGAGATGGAGAGACTGGATTTTAAGGCAATGGCTCTGGCGGTCAGGGGTCGACAAAATCCAAAATCTGCAGGGCAGGCTGGTGACCCAGAGAAGAGATGCTGCTGCAGTCTTGAGCTGGAAGGCAGTCTGGAGGCAGACTTCCTTCTTCCATGGGGGACAACAATCTTTTTCTCTTAAGGCCGTGAACGAATTGGATGAGGCCCATATACCTTATGGAGGATAACTTGCTTTATTCCGTATCTCTGATTTAAATGGTAATCTCAGCTAAAAATACCTTCATAATCTCAGCCAAAAATACCTTCATAAGTATGTTTATACCTTCTAGACTGGTGTTTCACCAAATACCTGGGAACTAGCCAAGTTGACGCATAAAATCAACCATCACACTATCATTCCAGACTAGATGGATAGATAGTTCTTTGCTGCAGGAAAAGCCTCTAAGAATGGGCAACAACTTCTCTGAGATCAGATTAAATGCAAGAATTCAGATGAGGTGCCCATTTTACTTAAAAGCTGAACTCTTAAGTCTGAAGAAAACCTTTAAAGCAGATATGGAAGATGGCATGTGAACTTAACAGAAGACTCAAATGAATGCACTCCAATCCACAGGAAGGACAAACCTTTAGAACAAAGACTGCAAACTCAGTACCTACAAGGGCCAGACAGATCAGACAACTGAGTGGGGCAGGGTAGATGACGAATAGGGCAGGGGTTAGGCAGAGTGCGCTGAGCACACTTCATGTAAAACTGCTCCTGAGATTTGGGCCACGGAAGGTTCCGAGTCTTTATGCAACAGCCCAAAGGGCAGAGCTTGGTCCAGTGGGTGGACTGTCAACTTCAAGTCAGCTTGAAGGAACTCTGTGTCCCAATTCCACCACTTGTTAGCAGCATGACCTGGAATAAGTTCCTTAAAAATTTCCAGGCCTCTGTTTTGTTTGTAGAATCAGGTAGCTGCCACTTACACAAAGAAGTATTGTGAATACTCAGGAAAAAGTACCTAAGACATGTGACGGCTGATATACATGCTTCCTACTTTGCTTTTATTAAGCAATCACTTACATGGCATTTACTACGTGCCAAGCACTACTTTACAACTCATTTAATCCTCACAACATCCCCATGAGGCAGGTTCTCATTTTACACATGAAGCACAGAAAGGGTGAGCAATTTGACCAAGGACACACAGCTGGGAATGAGTAGAAGACTGTTCAAAAAATATAGAACAGCAGGACTCATTAGTAGATGCTATATAATCTTCCACTCCAACTACTATAAGCTTCTTTTCTTTCAGCCTCGTATCTCTTGCAAGTGTAGGTGATGCTTGCTACCCATAGCAACTGATTCCCACTCACTCCACATCCGTCCACGAACCTCTCCCTTAAAGGAACTCAGGACTCTGCGCTCGGCAATCCCGAGGTCCCTCACAGTCCTCTCTCTTAGCCCTGTTAGCCGGGCATTGCTCAACACTTCCTCTCTCCTGCACTGACCCCCACTTGCCTTCTAAGACTCCGAGATTCCCTGCTTTCCCCCTTGAAAGCGCCTCCGTGGTCTCTTCCCATCCCTAACTCCTCTCAGAGGTGAGCCCTAGGTCCCATTCATTCTCTGCTCTTCTCTCTCTCGACGCGATGCACATGACTGGGGACATCACATTTTCAACGCACACAACTCAGTGCCTAACCTCCAGGTGTACTCAACAGGTAGTGACCAGCCTACACGCTCACCCTCTCTGCTCCAAGTCTGGCTGGCAACCTGTGTGACTTCAACTTTCATACAAAACGTATCCAGGTCTGTGTGTGTGTTAGTCGTGTCCAACCCTTTGTGACCCCATGGACTGTAGTCACCAGGCTCCTCTGCCCGTGGAATTCTCCAGGGAATAATACTGGGGTGGGCAGCCTTTCTCTTCTCCAGGGGATCTTCCCAACCCAGGGATCAAACCCAGGTCTCCAGCATTACAGGCAGATCCTTTACCATCTGAGCCGCCAGGGAAGCCAGGTCTGCTAGCTCCTTAGCCGCCTCCTCTCCCACAGCCTAGTACAGCCTCCTCTCGGCCTGCCTACTCCAATCATCGTGTTCTCCTCCTGTCACCTGAACTGCTTCACTTCTGAACTAGGACATTCCGACGTCCCTCTGAACAAACCCCCTTGCCTTCAGCTCCTTTTATTAAATATTTAGGATAACAGTTTGTTACTTAGGATAACCAAACCTAATAATCTTAAACCCCATATCTGATCCCTCCACCATGTCCCCTAGGGAAGTACCAGCAACAACCCAGTGGTCCAGTTAGAAACGTCCATGCTGACTTCTATTCCTCTCTCTCCTTCATCTCCCATATCCAACAGACCCCCAAGTTCCATACGTCCACCATCCGTACACATCAACCAGAGTCTCTCTTCTCTTTCCAGATCACCAGCGCTTGTCATCCAAAGTCCTCTCTCCAATGAGCTCCTTGCCAGTTTTCCTGCTTCCAGTACTTGCTTCCCTAAAATCTATTCAGCAGGCAGAACGGTCCCTCGGAAACATGAGTCTAATCATAGCGTGCCAGTGCTTACAACCCATAAACATTTTCCTACGTCCTTAATGAGATGACCAGATCCCCGAGCAGAGTTTCTGGGGCGTTCCTAGATCTAGCCGCTGCCCACCTCGCTGGCCTCATCTCCTGTTTTCTCCCTTTCAGCCCCACATCATTTCTAATTCTTCAGATGTATCATGTTTCTCTCTTGCTTCAGGGGTCTTGGTATATCCCAGTTCCCCTGCCCAGATTATGCGTTTTCCTCAGTTTTTATCTTGGGACTTAGCATGCGAGTGTCATGCTAAGTATTCCTCTTCCTTAAGAGACTTTCCCAGCTCCCGGTCTTGGTGAGATCCCTCAGGTGGGTGTTCTGTAGCCAGCCTGCATTCCCCCTGCCTGACAGTCACCCCACAGTACGGAGCCTCCCTCAGGAGCCTGTTCTGTAGAGTAATACATGGCTCTCTCATTCCGTGCTATGCTCTCGTGACCATGCAGTGCTGGTCCATAAAGACACTCCACGAGTCTGTGCCAGGTAAACGAGCGTGCAGGTGATTCTTAAAGCCCCATCTTCAACCCTCCTACACTCTGTCCCTGAGATTTAGCTCCTTCAGGTCTCCAGTCACCTGATGGACACCTGACCGAGTACAGAGTGGATGGGAATCGTCTCCTCTCTCACACCTGCTCTCTTCAAACCCTGGTAGAGCAGAAAGAACACAGGCGTGGAAGGGTGTGCTCTTCTACTTCCCACGGGCCGCACAACTTGAGACGAACCTATCTCTGAGCCTTAGTTTTCTCATCTGGGAAATAAGGACACAAATACTGGCCTCATAGGATTATACGGAAGGAGATAATGTACATGAAGGGCTAGGCAGATGACATGGAAATAACAAACGGCACCTGAGTTTAAAACAAAACAAAACTGGGAGTAATTCTGCTTCCACCCCGCTCCCTGCAGCCCCTCCCCTCTCCTCCAGACCCACTCCAGTCGGGCCCGCTCACCCAGCCCCCTGCCCCTGCCTCCTGGAGCTCTGCTGGGCCTTCCTGACTCTGGTTTTCTCAGTGCCCGGGCCACCCCACACACTGATACCAGAAGATCCTATGGTCACTCCCCTGACCGAAGTTCTTCATCTGCTCCTGTGACTTAAGTGTTCAGTCTAAATCGTTTAGTCATAAGCCTTCTCTGCCCTCCTGGGTCTGGCCTCAACAGACCTTTGCCGCCTTCTCTTCCCGTTAGTCACTAAATACACACACTGTTGTTGCCCGGCAACAACACATTAGTCACTGCCCACTAGGTGCAACGGTCCTTCCCATCCCTATCTATGCCTCTGCTCGTGTGTCCTTGGACTCGGACCACCCCTCCGACCCCAGTTCTCAAGTCCAACAGCACCTTTCTTTCAACGTCTGGACAAAGCCTCCTCAATCCATGATGCATTTCTTGATTGCCCAGCCTCAGAAAATCTTTTCTACAAACGCGCGGTGTTTGCTTTATCCCCCTCCTTTTATACATTTTCTCTCTCTCCTCTATGTTTATCCATGCATGGAACCTCAGCTCCAAGCTCTCCATGGGTAGCATCGGGCTGGGGCCCACGCCATCATGCCCAGGAAAGGCGCCCAGGAAGCAGCAGCAGCTGAGTGTGCACACCCACAGAGTCCTCCTGAGGATGCAGAGCACCCCAGGGGCCGCAGTCAGCTAAGCTTCTGCTGGGCTCCTAGGTGAGTACCTGGCATACAGCGAGACTCCACAGATAACTCTTGAAATTAACTTATCCTCAGGAAGATCAACTATTGGCTGTGGGACAGAAATTCTGTCCCCAGGAAAAAAAACATGAAAGGCACGAGGAAGGGTTATCTCTCCCATCATATACTTAGGATGTAGGCAAGCTTCAAGTTCACTCTCTCCCACATGCTAGACAGCTACGCTCTGCAATCAATACAGCATATAATGCTGTGATATATTTACTGTGTCAAAAGTACTCGATTTTAACATGTTAAGTAAGAATCATTCTTCAAAAGTCTCCTTTGGGGAACACGGAGTTATTCTAACAAAGTCCAAAATCTTTTTTAGACCTTGTCTTTTATACCGCCACAGCTTCTTTTTGTTTGTTTGTTTTTAAATGCCTGTTACACAATGAACACTTTTTCTCATAAGGGTTTCAACCAGCTGAAAATTTAAAACTTTCAGAAGTAAATTTCAGTTTCCTCATATTTAAAGTAGAAGGCTTTTTTTTTTCAGGGCCTTCCTTTTCAAAATTCTATTATGTAAGCCACTTTATAAATCATGTACACAACAATTCTCATGTTTCCATCAAATTTTAACTCCCCCCTCTCCCCCATGCCTTCCCGCCTGGCTCTGGCAACACCATGTACCATGGGTATGTCTGTTATAGTCTTCTCAGTATGTGCTATTACCTCTTTATATGTCATTTATCCCACTAACCTGTCCTGGAGGGCCAGGCCCCAGACGTGCCCATTTTTGAATCTGCAGTGCTGACTGCTGGCATGTGGTTGGTGGCTCAGTAAATGTTTACATAAATCAATGGCTCAAATCAGTTATTGGATCATAAACTTTTTCATCAGACCTAACTACTGGCTCCTTCCTACCCTCCTACTCTTCAAGGCCAGAGAATTCCCACCACTGTGGATAATAAAAAAAAGATGGGAGGCTCTTAAGGCAACTGCAAACAAAAACTTCTAAACGTGTCCTTGGCAAAGATGGCATCGCTCTAGGAGAAGTTTAAATTCTTCCCAGCTAACACAGTACTCGAAGGAGGCAGCATCCATTTGCATGTGAGCTAAAACATTAATTACACTACTTTACATGTATAAGTCACACCTTATACATGTGCTTCATTTAGTTCATTTATTTAGTCCTCCTGAAATAAGTACTGAGGGGTAAAAACCAATTAGTGTAAATCACAACTTTAAAAAGAGAAGTTAGGGAAGCATCTAGTTCAACGGCCCAATTACATGAAAAAGCAAAAAAAAAAAAAAAAAAACCTGCCTGTTCAGCTCTGTGTACCCTTCAGTGATTTGGAAGTGAGCTACTTTTCAGGTATCATCCAATCATACTGACGGATGTTAGTGTTTACAGAGTCTACACACTGCTCTTCCCTAGATCCAAGAACATAAAGCACATCTTAGCTTCCAAGAAAGCTCATAACAAGTTGATGAGGAGTTTGAAAAAAAAAAAAAAAAAAACCTCAAAATAAAATTAACAATGACTCTCACATTTGGGCTTTCCAAACATATTGTTAAGGGTAAAAGAAATATATTTCCACATCACAAAGAGTTCTAGAAACCAACATATTCTGGGAAGTCCATATCCACTGCTTGGGGGTGGGGGCTTAATAGAGTGTATTAAGGGCCAAATCTTTTTAGATAATTGTTGACACTTGGCTTAAGAATATAAAAACTGAAAACAAAAATAACCCAGATTTTAGAATTTTTCAGTTATAATGAAGCTTGGGTCAAAGCCTGAAAGCATTATTTCATATTCTCTTAAACACTTTTAAAAGCAGCACACATTTCTTCCATTTAAAGAGGTAAAAGCTGAGGCAACCAAGCTCAATCACTTTTTATGTGCTCAATGTCTCAAAAGCAGTTACAGCTATGGCCCCAAACTACAACTAAATGCTCTAATAACCCATTCTCGTGAGGGAAGGTGTAAAAGTTTTCTTGCTTAACTGAAGGATAACCCATCTGACTTATTTCAATGACTGGTCCGAAGGAGCTGCTGCAGTAGACCAGCAGACCACTCAGTATCTTGGAGACCTGTTAACATCTTTGTCCACAACTTCCCTTGAGGTTATATATATATATACACACACATATATATACGTGATATATAATGTTAATTATTTGGTGTGTATATATATATCCTTGGTTTTGATAAGAATAATATTCCTGTATATCCTGGGTAGCTACATGCTGCCATCTTCTGATTATGCCCAGTGGAGTGTAAAAAATTTTTCATGAAAAAACAAAATCAATAAAAGCAAAACTCCCCATTTTTTCTGCCAATAGTGCCCTTAGTAACAAGAAGGGCAAAGACATCAACACAGGGATTACAATACTCTCAAACATAATTCAAGCAGAATCCTAAATGGATAAATGCATGTTATAAACTTTTTTTTTTTTTTTTCGCAAGTGCCTTGCATACTTATGTTACTATTCATTCTGAGACAGACAGACCATCAATGACCTTCTGGGTCACTGCCTAGGGAGAAAGCCGCCTATAAAGAAGAGTGGGGGAGAAATAAGAGGGGGGTTGCTTCCTTCCACTCCAGGCCCCCTACTGCCTTGAATGAAAGAAGACAGATGGCAGCCACCTTCCCCTTTAATTAGGAGGAGCAGCTCAGAAGGGGACAGCCCTGCTCACTTGGCACCATCTTTAACAAACCGTTTCGATGGTAATGCTCCGCTCATTCACTCTTGTTTCAAACTATTCTCAATCTTTGATTTACAAACTGAACTTCTGTAAATTTCATTGTGAAAAACTACAGTTCTGAGCATAACACTCTATAGAAAGAAGGTACTTAAAGATGGCTGCTGAATTAGTAATTCATACACATTCATACAGGGGGCCTGGAGTGTTTCATATGAAATACAGACACCTGAAGTCCCACCATCACCCTTCTGACATGAAACGGGAACCCTTACGGCACAGCAGCCCTTGTTTAAATTCACACAGTATTCCACACTCGATTCAGAAGTTAAGACCCCTGACTTCTGCTTTCCAACATCACACTACCATCATGCCACCCCCTTCTACCTTCAAAGTGGCACTGTTTTCAGTTGAGAAAGGTGGAGAAAATTCTCCAGTAAAAGCAGTCCATTTTATGAGGAAGGATAATTTCAATTACAAATCACAGACTACTCACTCCACCTTTCTATTTGCTGTGCATCTGCAGAAGCCCAAAATGTATCAAGCCATGTAACACCTCTGGAGACAGGAGCAGCTCGGAAAACCAAGTAAACAAAAATGGAAGACAAGGGCCAAGAGTCAGAATTAGGCTGATGTCAGAGAATCTTCCACGTGGGTGATGAAGCCTCTTATTTTTTTTTAAGTTATTACACATATTTGCTATAAATCTACAAGGCATGAAACTTTCTAACATGAAGGAAGAGTTCAGTTAGGTCTTTATCCCATTTTAATATTAAACCTGTTGTTGTTTTTTTCCCCTCATCATCATTAAGTATTTGTTATTCCTCAGGTCCCTTCCATCTCCTGACAGGCTTTAAAATGACAGCCTCTCATCCAAGAGCCATCTCCACCTGGTGTCTGCAGCGCCCACGTGCAGACCCCATCCTCACACCTGTCTCATATATGCACCTCCCTGCTTCCCACTGGGAGTAAGGGCAGCACATGGGGCATCGTTAGATGAGCTCCTGGCCGCACCACATAAAACAGCCTTGTCTGTGTCACTGTCATTTAATTAATGGCAAAGTTCTTGAACCATTTAAAAAGAGGGAAAAAAAAGAGAACTCTCTGTTTTCTCATTGATGATAAAGTTCAGTCTCTTACTATCTCTAACAAACCAGCCAGAGGGCTAGATACAGGAAGAGAGATAGAGAAGATAAAAGAAGCAATTAGCTATTCAACAAACTTCATCTCCTACTTCCCAACGAAGGGGAAAGGAAAAAAAAAAAAAAAAGCAACTTGGTGTTTGCCAGATATTGAGTGTCTTTAATAATGTTAGCAAGAAAAAACATGTAGGAGAGACTGACTAACAAAGAAACAAACAAAACTTACTTTGTTTTCCAGCACAGTAAGCAGGTCGGGAACGGGAACGAGATGAGGGTAATTCCTTTCCTCAAGGCCCCTGCTTTCACTTTACAAGCTGTGTTTACGCGTTCATCCAGGTTTGCTGGGGGAACTCCAGAATGCCTGCGCTGCCTCGGGATGCCCCAAGTTCACGGTTCATCTCAGAAGCTTCACGGAGGACCGGCAATCTCCAGGCCAGACCGAGGTGACCTCTGGGCGCCACGTGGCACCGTTGCTGCTGTTAGCACACGCACGCCTGGGACACCCACTTGTTAGCTCAGGAGCCAGGCCACCAGCAGATAACCGCTCAGACGCGCGTCCAGGGACTCCAGCCTCGGGCATTCTCGGGTTCAAGGTTGGAAAATGCATTAAGACGAGAACCATGCAGTCAGCAGTATTCTGCGCCATTAACCTTCTTGTACTTAGATGCCGGTCTAAGTAAGAGTGAAAGGTACAGAATTAGAAGGAGTGTTTTACTGGGGATGGTGATTGGCATTTGTTGTGCACTGGGTCAGAGCTTGCTCTCAAAAAGGGCATTTAAGAATCCTAGATCAGAAGTATTTTCATTTCCTCTGTGGAAACTATATGAATCACTTAAAAACAGACAGAAGACAACAGGAAAAAAAAAGTATATAATTCTGCTTAAAAAAAAAAAAGGTACCCCTTACGAAATCTCATCTGGTTAACATTTTTTAAATTCAGAAATTAGGAAGGAAAACCCAATATATAAATTTGATGTTTGTTTTGAAAAATTACTTCATCCATGTACTGTCCAGCTCATAAAAACAACCCTTCTTCCAGCAAAACGGGACACTTTGACCTTGTTTACTGCAGCGTTTTGAAACCGCTGTCTCGTAACTCCTGACATCACTGGACGTGTATTAGCGCCTTTTCTGCTGCTGGCTGCACACGTCGCTACCCCAACGTCTAGAACTGCCCCTGGTTGAACAAACACTCCTCACAAGAGTAGGGATACTGGCGTTAGCATTAAGCCCCAGAACTCATGTGATACCTTTTGTAACTGTCACATCTTTCTGATCACTAGTACAACAAAACAAAAAGCATCAAACATCGGGTACTTTTTAAAATCCCTGCAGCGGCACCCACACTTAGAACAGACTACTCTCTCTTCTGACCGTCTCCCTGCCAGAGACAAGGGCTTCGTTACTCACCAATCGCCATATTGGCAAGAATTCCTGCCACAGAGCTTTTTCTAATAGAAGATCCTGACCTACTTTCTCCCAATAAAAAATTCCCACAAACTTTCCTAGAGGATAATTTAGTTTCGCATACTTTAGAGTTTCAAAGAGCACTGCTGCATTTTTAACTTTAGTAAAGTCAGATTTATCCATTTCTTTTTCTTTTGTGGAACCTGATTTTGGAGGTGTTTCTGAGTGCTGCATTTTTAAAGAAATAATTTTCTCCTGAAAGTCTCACATTTCCCTTCTGTGTTCCTCATTTCTTGTTCTTGATCTAGTAGAATTTTAAAAAAAGGAAAAAATGAGGATAGTTGTGACACAATTCAACTGTGTAAGTTACAATAAAATTTGAGTGAACATCTGCCAGGACCCATCTCTTTAAAGAAAACTAAGTTCAGGTACTACAACGGTGGTGCAATTTTACAGAGACAGAATTAAAAACCCAGGTTTAACCTCTCTGAAATCAACTGATAATATTCTCTTTCCTTCCCTACAACAACTTGCAAAACATCAAGTCCTCGAACTATAGTCACCAAGAAATAAAGAACACGAAATACATATCTGAGCAATTACGGCCCTTGTTTATCAGAGACGGATTAAAAACAAAGACGTCCAGGGTTAATAAAATTAATTAACTCTAGCTAGAGAACTACTAAAAAGACCCTCCAAATATCATGCCGTTACTATGACAACTTCAAAATTGCTTTGAGAAAATGTGAGGGATTTTAAGATTCATGATAAAACAAGCGTCATCTAGTCTGCCAGAAATTACTTTCAGTTATATCAGGCAGCAAAAAGGCTAAATGGCTATTTACAACTGTGAACTATCAAATCATTACCTTTTGAGAGATGCTGCTCTCTCCATGCAGATCATGAAAGGAATAAGTACATGAACAGCTCTCTCAGTAATCGGAACCATTTTGATTTCAGTCCTGCAACTACACCACTCCTTCGGTCTATCTACTTGGTACTTTATTTTTATAATGAAAGCAAAGTCTGATGCAATCTGAAAGGGAAGGGACAAAAAAAAAAAATAAAAACCTAACAGTCTTTACTTTCTTAATACAAATAGGCAAACACTCACTCAGATGTTTTAGGCATTAACAATGAAACAAAAATGAAACAACACTGTTTTCCCTTAAAATTTCTGCTCATAGGTATTTAGACTGATTTACATTTTACATAATCTTGATGGCTCAATCAGGAAGTGAAAATTTTAAGTGCGTGTGTTATGGACGGGAGGAATCATGTGACCCACAGAGCAAAGAAAATTATGCAGTAGACTAGCACACTAAGAAAAATAAACTTAACAGGAGTTTAAAAATACTGTCTTTGGGATTCATCGAGCTGTGAATATGTTACGGCTTTTAAGAAATAAAAATTAATTTGGAAGCCTTGAAAATAAGCCCTCAGGACATTTTAAAAAATATTACAAGATCAAAGCAATGCACTATGTGAAACACAAGTTTAATTAATAAAGAAACTGTTTCTATGAAGATCATATCCATTCAAGGTTTATTTTAAAGGCGATTTTTCATGTTATTTGAAGATGGGGCAAGACATAATTGTAATGAAACAAATATATTTGCAGTTATGTACTTGTACTTTATTTAAATGTATAGTGCTCTGTGCTCCTGGAGCACAAAGAAAAAACTGGTTTTCACAAAGGTTTTATTGATTTCAAGAGGTCACTGTATTTTATTACAGCAAATATATTCTCAAGAGGAAAATGTCAACACCATAAAAATTTTCATCTGAGGTATTAACTCACTCTGGAAATCAGAAAGTGGGAGATAAATGTTAAAACACTTAAGTATAATGGGTTGAGTGATAGACGACTTTTCTCATATAAAAACTACTTGACCACAGGCTCGGTGCTAGTTGTCTAAAATGAGTATGTTAACATAAACATACTTGAAATTCAAAAGGTTTGGTCAGTGATTGTTTAGTTTCTTAATGCAATTTCTGTTATTAATATCAATAAAAACAATTAACCTGGTTGAGAGGAGGTATTTGTATCTCATAACTATTACTTTTATCAACTTAATGCTTCACATTTTCCAAAATGCTTTTCATATCTTTATATCAGCTTTAAAAAAAAATTATACCACAAGAAAGTGGCAGGGCACGGTCAGTGAAAAACATCGGTTCTGAGTTATTTCCTGGTTACTAGCTCATCTTTCAAAATTCTTAAACACAAGAGGTAGCTGGAGAAGAAATTATTAGGGAAAACAGAGGACTCTCAGAAGGGAAGCTTGAAGTAGACCAAGAACAGCCAGGAGTACTACAATGACATTGTGATATTCCTACTAAACATGGTTATCACACTGGTTGACTAGATTAATAAGAAAAGATAAACAAGTTGCCAAGAAATGTCCCCCCAACAGAGTCACGGCACAACCTAACTCTGCCCTTGCTGAGATCATAGTTTATTGAGAATAAATCTCAGATTTATTCTATAAATAAGCAAACTGGAGAAGTTAAGACTTTCTCATGTTACACAGATAGTTGGCTGACAGCTGAACCTGGACTCAAGATCTCTGACTTTCCCAGCCTAGGGCTCTTCTCTACCACCTGCAGCGTCACAGCTACAACCTGAGGCTCAAGCAAGCCTCCAGTGAGCAGAGCCCTGCTAGCTTATCTTAGTTGAGGAAAACTGAAATGTTAAGACTTTGAGAGGCTCACTCTGGCTACTTCGTCCCTCACTGGTGGGCCCCTGAGCCTTATCGCCTCTGCTCTCTCTGTCCCCCACCAGCCGGGGTGGAGCATCATACCTCTGGAGCCGGGAGGAGCCGCGGCAAGTTCTGAGCTGAGAAGCTGAGCTTCTGAGAGGGGGCCAGACCCTCTTCCTGGCTCCTCCCCTTGCACGGCTGTAACACAGCCTCCTCACTTTTCTCAGAGGAAAGATCAAGACACTAAAGCAAGAAAAAGCCCCTGTTTTGGTTCATATCACAATTTTACTGGGATTTTGGACAAACATGAGTACAAGATAATATTCTAGAAAAAATAAAATTAGTGTCCCATTTTATAATCTTCATCAGAATCAATACTGTGGAGATTAAGGAGTTAAATGTAAAAAGGGAGGAGAAGAAAGAATTAGAAGAAAATATTTCTGAATTTGAGATAGGAAAAGAAGTCTTAGTTTCACCAAGGCAATGGAAAAAGCAACAAACGGCAAGCTAATCAACTCAACCTGACAATATTAAAACATTAAAATCTGTAGCCCCAAAAGCATCAGACAAAACTGAAAGGTAAATAAAAAAGTAAATACTTGCAATAGGATAATATGGTTTATATCATTATAAATGTAAAAGGTAAAAGATATTAACAGACAATTCGACCCAAAATATAAAAGGTTAATTAATGCAAGACAGTGTTGAATTTCACTAGGAAACACCAGGATTTTTTTCGTCAATCAGATTCACAAAAATGGACAACAGAAAGAACAAAGCTGGTGAAGTGAGGTAAGACAATCGTTTCGGGAAATCAGCAGTATCTTTTTACAAGCCTTCAAACTGCACTGACTGATAACATGTCTATAAGTACCTCCTGAAGATGCAGTCACAGATACACAGGAAGATAACTATACAGGACACACATACAGTAACTTACAACAACATAAAACCGGAAACAACCGAACATCCAGCACTGGAGGAAAGTATGTGAATAAAGAAATTACAGCAAATTCATATGTTTTTTTTCATATGTTTAAATAATGATTTTTGGAGAATACTTAATGACACTGGAGATCACAAAATATAATGTTAGGTAAAAATGCTGGATATAAAATTATATATAAATATGATATAAATGTTGCTAAGCAAAAAGAGACTGGAAAAGAATATAATTAAAAATCTTAAGAAAGGGTGGGCAGAGAACTTAAAATTTTTTCATTACTTCTTTATAATATTGAGATATCTGACATTTCCAAAAGAAATGATATTTTTGTAATTAGAAAAATGTTAACTTAATGAACATTCTATAAATATCTCTCAGTCATATGAAAGCTTTACAAACACCTAATAAGAAAATGCTTATATTTTATTATTAAGTGCAAGAAGTGTAAAACAATATGATCTTAAATAGATAAAAATTCACATTAAAAAGACCAGAAAAATATACATCAAGATATTAATAGTGGTTGCTTTTTAATAGTGCCATTTATTGTGTGTAATATTTTTTCTATGTAAGTTTTCTATGATTGTCACATATCGCTTTCATGAGGAAAAATGGACATCAATATCACAATTACAGGACTGATACATCAAGAATATGCTACTATTAATGCTGACTGTCAACAGCCATAAAAAGCTGCTCTATCATTAAGCTGTCCTTTTTTAAATTTCGGAAACCACTGGTATGTCTTCAGAGAATATCAGGAGGGTGTCCGGGAGGTGGGAACAAATACTACTTCCCAGCTGTCAAACTGTTTTCTCCACAAAGCAGCAGCTCTGCGAGGGCCACGCCGAAGCATGAGACTCTTGACAGTAGGATGCTGGCATTATTAGCAAAATGGCAAAGAAGACTGACAGACGATGGGTGGAAAATGGCCCAAAGAGGAAGGCAAGAGTTCATGTAAACAATAGAAGCATTAAGAAAGATTCAAGGAATCATTAGACCCAAAACAATGATAAGAAGGGTCCCAAAGCATTATGTGTATACCTGTGTTCACAGCAGCATTATTCACAACAGCCAAAAGGGTTGATGCAACCCAAATATCCAATGGATGGATAAACAAAAATGTGGTCTAGTCACATAACAGAATGTTACTCAGCCTTAAAAATAAAGGAAATTCTGATACATGGTACAACATGGTTGAATCTTGAGGATATCATGCTAAGTGAAATGAGCCAGTCACAAAAAGATACTGTATGAATCCACTTAAATGAGGTTCCCGGAACAGTCAAATTCACAGAGACAGAAAGAACTGTGCTTGCCAGGGACTGAGGAGAAAGGGAGAATGGTGAGGTAGTGTTTAATGGGAATGCAGTTTCAGTTTAGCAAGATGAAAGAGTTCTGGAGATGAGTGATGGTGACGGCTGTTCAGTAATGTAAATGTACTTAATGCCATTGAACTGTAGACTTAAAGATGGTTGGGAACTTCCCTGGTGGTCCACTGGTTAAGATTCTGGGCTTCCAATGTAGGGGATGCGGGTTTGATCCCTGGTTGGGGAATTAAGATCCCACATGTCATGTGGTGTAGCCAAAAAAAGAAAATAATTAAGGTCATAAATTTTTACATCATATGCATTTTACCACAATTTAATAACGTGTGTATATATATATACCATTAAAGGAAAAAAGAGAACAGAATAAAGAATGCATTAGTTAGTATTCATAATTCTGAAGCATGCTTTTGATTTAAACTCAGTTTAAAGGATGTCAAGGGTGCAAGCATCAAAATAAAATAGATTTTATTTTTTTTTAGATCTTATTTCTGATATTAGATTTTTAAAATAGAGTTATGGAAGTCAGCTCAGTAACACAGAAGATCAAAAGTAAAAACAAGAAGGGACATTATGTCTAACTTGAAAAGAACATACCACACCTCTCTGTGGTTCTTTGAGACCCTTTCATTATAGCCAGCTTGAAAAATTCCCCAAGACTAGGAAAGAACCTGTAAACCCAAGAAACAAGATGACATTTTCCCATCAGCTAACAGGAAAAAAATGTAACTATGAGGGAAAGCCTGAGTCTCCCAAAATGTACTCTATCCTTACTGTGCCCCGCTATCAGAGAATCAAAGAATTCTGGAGCTGGACAAAGGCTCTCAGGTGGAGCTGCTCCAGGGAGACAGACAGCCGCAGAGCTTGTCAGCTTGTCCAGGCTCACTCAGTGATGCTTGATTTAAAGACAAACCCCTGGAGCATAGTTATGTTTTGTTTGTCATGTTCTGTTTTTCAATTGGCATGTTTCATATTTTATAGGCAGCTTACTAAAGGTAAGAAATAGAGCATATCTGGAATATTCTTTTTACAAGTCATTTGATTAATTCCATTCAAAAAATATTTATTGAATACACAGTACATGGGATTCCTTGGTCGCTCCTTGGTAAAGGATCTGCTTCCAGTGCAGGAGGCGTGGTGATGAGGGTTTGATCCCTGGGTTGGGAAGACCCCCTGGAGGAGGGCATGGCAACCCACTCCAGTATTCTTGCCTGGAGAATTCCACAGACAGAGGAGCCTAGCAGACTACAGTCCATGGGGTTGCTCAATTGCGTCTGACTCTTTGCGACCCCACAGGCTAAACAGTCCATGGAATTCTACAGGTCAGAATACTGGAGTGGGTAGTGACTTAGCACATAGCCACACATGCACAGTATGTACCATACACTATATATCAGGCATGGGCTAAGCACTGAATGGGGAACTGGATGCCATCATCCTTCCTTCACCAAACCGGCAGTTACAATTTAAAGAAGGACGGGAAGCTATTGGCACACATCAGTGGGGGCTCCAATCCGGTCTAGAGAGCTCAAGAATGGAAACCTATATGAAGTGACATTTTTAGTAATAGTAGCAGTCATTAGTGGGCTTCCCTTGTGGCCCAGCTGGTAAAGGATCTGCCTGCAATGTGGGAGACCTGGGTTCAATTTCTGGGTTGGGAAGATCCCCTGGAAAAGGGAAAGGCTACCCACTCCAGTACTCTGGCCTGGAGAATTCCACGGACTGTTTAGTCCATGGGGTCACAAAGAGTTGGGCACAACTGAGTGACTTTCACTCCAGTAGTCATAAGTATTATTGCCACAAGACTGACTGGCTACTACTATGAATCAGATTGAGTTTTAAATACATTCTCCAGGCACAAATTAATTTAATATTTACTATAATCTTACAAGAGGATGAGATGGTTGGATGGCATCACCGACTCGATGGACATGGGTTTGGGTGAACTCTGAGAGTTGGTGATGGACAGGGAGGCCTGGTGTGCTGCCGTTCATGGGGTCGCAGAGTCGGACATGACTGAGCGACTGAACTGATAATCTTACAAAGTCAGATTTGAAAGATGAGAAAACTAAGGTACTGAGAGGTCACCCAGCTCTTCTATAGTAGAATCAGACCAGACTGTACCTCTGTTCAGAATGTGCTCTGAGGTGAACCCAAACGAATATAAGACAGGGATGAAACTTAAGGATCAGAACACCTGGCAGAGAGCAGAGCTCTCTGAATAAGCAGCAGTGGGGGGGGGGGGGGGCATGGGTAAATAGAGTAATGCTCCCCATTAAAGGTGGGAGCAGCTGCCACTGGGAGGCATGAGCAGGTGAGTGGGGGAGGTTGGAGGGGTGGGAGGAATATGTAGTGATGATCAGGAATCTTGGAGGGCAGAGGTGAGGAATGTCTGGGCAGGCAGGATTCTCATTAAGTTCTGCTGCGCTGAGGGGGAAATGAGCCTCTTTTGCACCGCCCCCCCCCCCCCCCACCACGCCGTGGGTTTCAGTGGTTGATGACTTGCTTACACACAGAGTGAGAACACATGCTCTCCAGGACCTAATCAAGTTGGGTACAGGGTATCATAGGAACAGGTGAGAGTTGAGAGCCAAGCGACACGATGAGCTTGTTTTTCAGAAGCATCACTCTGAATGCAGTCGGGAGAACGGATTGCGGAAGAATATCGGCAGCAAGCAGAGGGATGCCAGAGACAAGAGTTTAGGGCAAAGACGATGGTAACCAAGAAGGACACACTGGAGAAAGAGTAGATGGGTTTGACAAGGTCGAGATGCAGATTTTTGACCAGATTCGGTTTCTTTGTGGATCTGGAAGATGAGGTGAGAGAAGGGTCAGTAAGGCACAGGTTTCAGGTTTAGGTGACTGGGATCAGTCTGGAATCCATTGGCTATGAGGTGCTAGTAAGATACTGAGTAGGAAGGTCCAGTTGGCATCTGGACACAAAGCATGGAGCTTAGAGATAAAGAGAAAGAACCTGTGAAGGGAGGCAAGGAAGAGAAAAAGCCAGAGGGGCAGGTCAGGCCAGCGAGGCAAAGACATCAAAACAGGTCACAGCAGATACAAATCTAAATTTATCTGGCAAATGCGGCAACGGAAGATAGGAAGACAACTATCACTCTGGCCAGTGCAAGACCAGCTTGGTCACAGGTGCAAAAGCCAGACTGTAGGAGCCTGAGGAGGGGGCCTGCATTGCAGGCAGATTCTTTACCAGCTGAGCCACAAAAGAAGCCCAAGAATACTGGAGTGTGTAACCTATCCCTTCTCCAGGGAATATTCCCGACCCAGGAATTGAACCAGGGTCTCCTGCATTACATGTGGATTCTTTACCAGCTGAGTCACAAGGAAAGCCCAAGAATACTGGAGTGGATAGCCTATCACTTCTCCAGCAGATCTTCCCAACCCAGGAATCAAACCAGGGTCTCCCTGCATTGCAGGCGGATTCTTTACCAACTGAGCTACCAGGGGAGCCCTGAGGAGGCGGGCAGGGCTGAGGAAATGGAGGCAGCAAATTCACCCTGCTCTTCCAAGAAGCTAGGCCCTGGCAGGAGACGTGAGTGGAGAAGTAACCCAAAGGGAAGGCGATCCTGAAGGCCGCTGGGTTTTGTGTTTGGTTTTCGGTCGGTGAGCCTTGAGTGGGTTTACGTGTTCATGGGAGAAAATCAGGGGAAGATGGCAGGTGAAGGTCAGAGAGAGAAAAAAGTCTCTGAGGAGGTGAGAGGGGATGGGGGTCAGAGCCTGGACACGGGTGGGCTCCTCCTCCACTAGGGCAGGAGGCAAGGAAAACAAGACAGGTGTAGATGCAGCGTGCTGACTGGGGCCACAGCCTGAGCTCGCTCACCTTCTGGTGTCTATTTTCTCTGTGCGTAGGAGGGTGGCCGCCACAGAGGCTGAGCAGTGAGAATGAGCCCCAGCAGAGAGCGCTGCCGGGAGACCAGAGTGGCCAGGACGGCAGGGAGCAGCCTCGGTCAGTGGAAGGTGACCTCCCAGACGCCAGCTCATGACGGCCACATGCCACTGCACCGCGCCTCTGTGGCAGTTACCAAACAACACCGGGAACATAAACAAAAGCCCTGATGACGCAGAACAGACCTCACGGGAAGTCCACTTCAGGACAGTCAGCTGGAATCCCACCAGCCTCCTTAGGCCTCGACCACACAGGGTGTCACGAAGACAGATGCTTCCACAGGGTATGACGGCCTTGCCGGTTACAATGTGTGGAAAGCTCACACTTCAGTCTACAGTCAAACTCGGTTTGTATGTGTAACCAAAACAGCGTTATTTCAACCCTATTAATAGTGCGCTGACAACCTGTGTGTTTGGCCCGAGCTGGCTTATGCTCTCAGGCCGAGTCCACGCTGCTAAACGGGCACCTGGACTGCAGTGAGGGTCCAGCGTGCCCCTCGCTCCTGAGTCATGCTGGGAAACACGAGTGAGAAGGCAGTCCTGTCACAGTCGCTTCTCCTAGACACAGCTCTAGTTCCTGCTCTGGCCAGGAAATTGCTTGAGAAAGCAAAAACAGGGGCCAGGAGCTGAGCACAACTGTACAAGTCCAAACACAGGCTAGGGGAGGTATTTCAAGTGAACGACTGTGTGTTTTGCTTAAGCTCAGAGCAAAGTGGCAGGAGAGGAAGATGCAAGCTCAAAAGAGTACCTTTCCTTGTAAAGTACTTTTGCAGTGACAAAAGTCATTCTAGCAATTAATATCAAGCATCTCTTGTATTTCCAAGGTATACACCTCCCAAAGAGCTCAAAAGAAAAAAAAAAAACAACCTTTAATTCAGCATCCTTTTCGGAGAGAAGGGAAATTAATAGTAAAATCTGATCAGTTCAATCAACTGGGGAATTTGCTATCAACAGTGAGATATCTGAACCCTAGGACAGTGATACATTTTTGCTTTTTTAGTTTGTTCTTTTAAAAAAGATTTCCTTTCCTCATCTGACTGTATCATGAAAGTAATGTAATATTAAATACCACCAGCCAACAGTTCCATGGCGCTCACTCTGACTCGGGCACAGCTCCAAGTCTCCTGACTTCTTTGAACGTGAGGCAGGCACTCTCACCCTGCCAGTTTTAGGCAGAGGCACAGAGGGGCGGACTCCTTCACCCGTGGGGGCCAGCAGAGCTGGTGTCTCAACCCAGGCTGCAGCATCAGAGTCCTGCACTCAACCACTGACCTGGGCTGCCAAACCATGATAACACGAACTCTAAAACTCTACAAATTCAGGGTGTTAAAAAGAAGATAATCAGCATTTATTCTATCCCTCTAATAGAGTAATGTCGCTGTGTTGTTTCCTACTCTATTCATCCCTCAGTTTTCAAATCAAAGACTCTCTTATATTTATATTCAAATAAAAACTCTAAGCGAAACTGTTTACGAAAACCTTTCCAAGTAGAGATTCTATGCACAGAGAAGACTTTAAAAGTCAGCAGATCTATTTTTGCATACAATATGTACAAGCCAGCAAAACAATTTTTTTAAACAAGTTTCTTTACATTACAAAGGATTTTCTTCTTAAGAGTAGTTATTTTTTTTGTCTGACCCCACACTTAATTATACTGAGTCCCAAATCAGTCATTTTGAATCAATGCATCTCCCAGTTTTCAAATAAGAAAACTGAAGTTCAAATATTTCATTCTCTTTGAAGTTGCCCGCAGGCTTAGGTTGGATTGCACAGATTTGATGGTGTACTTCTGTAGAGATGAGAACCTGGTCTCCAGTGTGGGAGTGCTGCAACTTCTAGAAACCTCAGCAAGCTTCGTTTTATAAAACAAGCAAAAAACGGCCCCCAAAATGGCCCCCACAGAGTCCCTGTCAGTGACCTCTGATGCGAACGCTCCATGATATGTAAGTTCAGGACTGCCAGTCACTTGAGGCTTATTAAGCTTGACCGGTGTGAACTGTTATTGCCTAGACTTAAGTGCATGTCACATGGTGTCAGCACAAACATTCTTCAGGGCTCCTTTGAAACAGACCACACTTACATGGATAACCAAGTTTCAGTAAAGGTGCCAAGGCAATTTAATGAGCAAAAGGAAGTCCTGACAACAAATCACGTTGGAACGACTGGGAAACATACGCCAAAGAACGAGCCTAACCGCTACTTTACCTGATAAACAAAAATTAATCTGAGATGGATCATAGCCCAAAGGATAAAAGCTAAAACTATAAGGCTTCTAAAAAGAAAACACAGAAGGATATCTTTATAGTCTTGGAGAGGCAGATTACTTAGGAAACAAAAAGTACTGATAATACATGGGGAAATTTGATTAATTAAGTTACTTCAAAATTAAAACCTTCTGCTCATCAAAAGATATTTATAAGAAAATGAAATGTAAAATACAGATTGGGAGAATATATATGCATTACAAGTTTCTGACAAAAGAATTTTATTAGGAGTATAACATAGGAAAAAAACTCCTACCTATCAATAATATAAAAAATTCAATTTTGAAATGGCCAAAGGAAAAACAAAAACAACTAAGAGATAGAACAGATACTTCAAACAGGAAGGTATACAAATGGCCAATAAGATGAGAGATCTTGATGAGAGATCACATCTATACACAACTACTAGAAAAACCACAGCTTTGACAAGACAGACCTTTGTCGGCAAAGTAATGTCTCTGCTTTTTATTTTTTTATGTCTCTGCTTTTTAATATGCTGTCTACGCTGGTCATAGCTTTTCTTCCAAGGAGCAAACGTCTTTTAATTTCATGGCTGCAGTCACCATCTGCAATGATTTTGGAGTCCAAAAAAATAAAAGTCTGTCACTGCTTCCATCGTTTCCCCATCTATTTGCCATGAAATGGTGAGACTGGATGCATGATCTTAGTATGGATGTGAGAGCTGGACTACAAAGAAAGCTGAGCGCCAAAAAATTCATGCTTTTGAACTGTGGTGTTGCAGAAGACTCTTGAGAGTCCCTTGGACTGCAAGGAGATCAAACCAGTCCATCCTAAAGGAAATCAGTCCTGAATGTTCATTGGAAGGACTGCTGCTGAAGCTTAAACTCCAATACTTTGGCCACCTGATGCAAAGAACTGACTCATTGGAAAAGACCCTGATGCTGGGAAAGACTGAAGGTTGGAGGAGAAGGGGACGACAGAGGATGAGGCGGTTGGATGGCATCACCAACTCAATGGACATGAGTTTGAGCAAGTTCTGGGAGTTGGTGATGGATAGGGAAGCCTGGTGTGCTGCAGTCTCAAGTAACAAAGAGCTGGACACGACTGAGTGACTGAACTGAACTAACCACTTGCTCTACAGTAGAATGGCTGCTGCTGCTGCTAAGTCACTTCAGTTGTGTACGACTCTGTGCAACCCCACAGACAGCAGCCCACCAGGCTCCCCCGTCCCTGGGATTCTCCAGGCAAGAACACTGGAGTGGGATGCCATTTCCTTCTCCAATGCATGAAAGTAAAAAGTGAAAGTGAAGTTGCTCAGTCATGTCAGACTCCCAGCGACCCCATGGACTGCAGCCTACCAGGTTCCTCCGTTCATGGGATTTTCCAGGCAAGAGTACTGGAGTGGCTTGCCGTTGCCTTCTCCATTAGAAAAACCAATAGTGGTAACTGTTGGGGCTTCCCAGGAGGCTCAGTGGTAAAGAAGGTGCCTGCCAGTGCAGGAGACCCAGGTTCGATCCCTGGGTCGGGAAGATCTCCTGGAGAAGGAAATGGCAACCCCCTCCAGTGTTCTTTCCTGGAGAATTCCCTGGAGAGAGGAGCCAGGCAGGCTAGAGTCCATGGGGTTGCAAAGAGTCAGCCAGGACTGAGCACACATGCACACAGACAACTGTTAAGAAGGAACTGGAGGGCCTGGAACTCTCATCTACTGCTGGCTGGAGTATAAAATGGTATAATTATTTGAAAATTATCTGGAAGTTTCTTATAAATGTAAACATGTATCTGCTGTCTGGTTCAGCAACTAAACTGATATTCAAACAGGAATGAGACTGAGAAAAAGAGAGCTGCTTCACAGTATCTTAATATCCGTAACAGCCAAAAAGGGAAAAACAATCCAAATGTCCATCACCAGGGGAACTGGACCAAAGATTTGGGTCTATTCATACAAGAGAATAGTCCCCAGCATGCGAGGAGGAAGAATGAACGAGGACACACACAACAATACGAAACTGCTGCGTGAGGGAAGTCAGGCACGAACAAGTACATGCTCTGTGATTCCATTTAGATGAAGTTCAACAACAGGAAAAGAAGCAGTGGTATATAAATCAGAAAGTGTTTGCCAATGGTGGTGGAGATTGATTGGACTGGGCAGAAGGAACCCTAGGTGAAGACATGTTCTACATGTTAACGAGCGTTGAGCTACGTTGAGTGTACTTAACATCAGAGCATGTTGAAATGGCTGTCCCATTTCTGTGGAACCATCCACACAGTCCACACAGTCCTCTAGAGGAAAAGATAAAACTTGCTTGTTCTTCTCTCATCCAATAGTAGCAGTCAACTGATACGCCGTGTCCCAGAACCAGTGTGATGGTGCCCTAAATTCTCCGAGTGTCCTTTTTCAGGTCCATCGTTTCTCAGTAGGCAACTGACAAGCAACACTCAACATACTCCTCCCCCTCCAGCAGGTTACAGGAAGAGATGGGAGCAAGTGAATTTGGACAGAAGGGCACCTGGAATAAGCTGATGATCCATCTGTTCTGGCCAGTAACAGAAATAAACTACAAGCATGTTCTTGGGACTGGCATCCTTGGAGCTCAGGACACTTCGGCATTCTCCACATCTGCTTCCGGGGCATGGCCTCAGAGGGCCTGTTGTTTGATCTAGAACTATCCAGAAGGCTCTAAATTGGTAAACGACTTACAGAATACAGAGGTCAGATACCAGGGGATCTTTACTATCCTCAATTACCTCTAAGCCACTACCAAAAAAAAGAAAAAACAACCAAACAAACAAAATGAATATGCAACAGTACTGCTGGTAGGGCTTCCCTGGTGGCTCATTCATAAAGAATCTGCCTGCCAGTGCGGGAGATATGGGTTCAGTCCCTGGGTTGGGAAGATCCCCTGACGGAAGGGATGGCCACCTACTCCAGTCTTCTTGCCTGGAGAATCCCACGGACACAGGAGCCTGGTGGGCTACAGTCCATGGGGTCACAGAGAGTTGGACAAGACTGAAGCGACTTAGCTCACATGCGTAGTGGATTTACAGTGTTGTGTTAGTTTCAGGGGTACAGCAAAGGGAATCAATCAGTTATACATATACACATACATATATCCACTCTTTGTTAGATTCTTTTCTCATATAGGTCATTACAGGGTATTAAGTAGAGTTCCCTGTGCTATACAGGAGGTCCTTATTAGTTAATCTATTTTATATATAGTAGTGTGTGTATGTCAATCCAAACCTCCCAATTTATTTCTTCCGGCCAAGTTACTTTGAGGGTTAGTTTTCCCAAACTCCAACACCCACTGCAGTTGTTACTGTGACCTCATTTAAACTTTTTCCTGGCTAACTGCATTTCTGATTTAATTCTTCAGATGTGCTTCTGACAAATGAACAAATGAAAGGACTTCTCATTTGTTACAGACTCAGTTTGTCTCTCCTGCCTCAATATATATGTTGAAATATTGATTTGGTGGTGTTAGGAGGTGGGTCTTTGGGGAGGTTGTTAAATCACGGAGTGTTTTAATCACTCATGAATGGGATTAGTGCTCTTATAAAGGGAGACTCCAGAGAGCTGTCTCACCCGCTTCAACTTTGTGAGGACATGACGAGAAAGCAGCTTTCTATAAACCAGCCCCCAGAACTGTGAGGGATAAATTTCTGTTGTTTATAAGCCAGCCAATCTATGGTACTTTATTATAGCAGCCCAAACTAAGATACTATTTCAAAATGGTGGTCAGGACACATGAAAGATACCATTAGAGTTATTAAAAATAAGTATACATACTCACCACAATTAAAAGACTATCATGGGCCTGAGAGATTGCAACAAACATCTGGAAGCCATAAAATATCAAAGTACTGACTGATGAAGCTAAGTAGAGGCAGCTCATAGCCCCAGAGGTTCTCTGAGACGGCTGCTACTGAGGAAGGAGATAACCCAGTGAAACCTCAAGGAGGCTCTAGACTCAGAAAAAGCAAGTGCGATATGGGCCAGAGATGATAAAAGGGGTAGAAAGAAGATTAACTGAGAAGTCAAAGCATCAACAAGTGCTACTTCCATACCTAATTCCTGTCTATATAACAAACAACAAACCTCATAGGTACCCCTGGGCAAAAACTAAAACTTAAAAAAGGGACACGGTTCTCTAAAGAAATGAAACACAATGTCTAGTGAGAACTAAACAGCCAATGTGATTCTGAAAACCCCCAAGTCAAGTCCTCTTCACTCTGATGCTTAGCAACTCTCCACGCAAGGGCTGGCTGCCACCAGAGGGAAGCAAGATGCACCCAACAGACAGAGCCCTGGCAGCCTTAAGGCCATCTCATCTTTAGATGAGTGAAAAGTTAAGGATAAATACACACTTAAAGAAAGCCTGCAATAGGAAAGTGGAAAACCAAGATAAACAACAAGACACCGGAAGAAACAGAAAATTCAAAGCAGTAAAGATATTTCACCAAGAACCCTCAAAACAACTTTTATTAGTGTCCCTAAAAAATATTTGAGAAGCAAAAAACATAACCATGGGCTTCCCCGGTGGCTCAGTGTTAAAGAATCTACCTGCCAATGCAGGAGATGCAAGAGACACAGGTTCCATCCCTGGTTAGGAAGACCCTCTGGAGGAGCAAATGGCAACCCACTCCAGTATTCTTGCCTGGAGAGTCCCATGGACAGAGGAGCCTGGTGGGCTACAGTTCGTGGGGCCACAGAGTTAGACATGACTGAGCATGTGCATAATCATATCCATGCAAGAAAAAAAAAAACCACACCCAAAAAATGCACAATAAATAGCAATCCAAAAAAAAGAAAGTCTACAGAATTAAAAACATGACCCCAAACAGGTATCAGTGAGCGTTGCAGGCAGGTGCCTAGACACCCTGACCTCACAGCTGTGACTCCGGTAACATAATCCTGTGACACAGACAATGCCTTCTTACATAAAATATGCTGCAAATTTACAGCCAGAAGTTTAAAATGGCACATATAAAACATGTTGCTGGAAAGATGGTGACACAAAGCCTCATTTTTCAAGAAAATTGAGTTTGTTTTTAACTCCTGGGTGAGTTTGCAAGATTACCTATGAGCTTCTCTTCATATCTGTCTGTCCTTTCCTACAGAAAGGGAGAAACCAAAGATGATGTTTTTAGAGTGACATAATAAAAACTCCAGGAAAGTATTAATAAGAACTAGCTTAATGTGAAGACTTCAAGATATGAAAACATATTAATGTAGAACATGTGACATCATCCCTAGAGATCTTCACATAGAAGACAAGCATCCCTCACATCTGGGTGATTTGCTGTCCCTCCTGGAACTAGAGAGAGGGACTGGATCACTGGTTCAAAACGGTACTAGTCCAAAAGCTTTCTTTTTATAACCAAAAATTCTGCTCTATTTATATTCACTATTCTGAAATACAACTCATTGATAAACATTACCTAGTATACATATATTTCTAAAACATCAATATAATACCCTGAATGTAGTATGAAGGAGAACCTAAAAGAAAAGCAATTTATAATAAAAACACTACATATTTCACTAAGTAAATAATTTTCAGGTCTCATTAACTATATAATGAAATAGATGATTATCACTTACTTATAAAGAACACTTGGATTAAGAGAAGTCAAATCATACGCTTTCTTTAACAGTACAGGAAAATAAAATAGGAGAGGTAGAGGTGGACACCAGAATGAAAATAAGTATATCCTGTGTATACTAAAAGTATGCAAAAGCTATCTTATATTTTTATATAAAATGGATTTAGGTCTAAGTTCAGACAATTACAAACTAACTTTCACTGCATGAATTATCCAACAGGGGAACTGAAACTGATGTGGGATACAAGGTAATTCTTTCTGTCTTTTCCACTGCACTGTGGAACATTTAAAATCTCTGATCCCCACCCATTCAATGCCGTTCACTGTAGAACCAACTGCTAAGTCACTTCAGTCGTGTCCGACTCTGTGTGACCCCACAGACGGCAGCCCATCAGGCTCCCCCGTCCCTGGGATTCTCCAGGCAAGAACACTGGAGTGGGTTGCCATTTCCTTCTCCAATGCATGAAAGTGAAAAGTGAAAGTGAAGTCGCTCAGTCGTGTCCGATTCTTAGCGACCCCATGGACCGCAGCCCACCAGGCTCCTCCGTCCATGGGATTTTCCAGGCAAGAGTTCTGGAGTGGGGTGCCACTGCCTTCGTGTAAAAACACACACAGTACCAAATTCCTACTATGTCCTCTAGGGGGCAGCACTGTTCCCACAAGAACCCCTGGCTGATGACCTATGGGAGTTTCCCTCTAGCCTTCATATTCTACCACGGAGAATTAAATCCTGAAGAACAAAACCAGCAACACACTTCACACTTAAGAAAAATGAAATTAGTTTAAGCTTAAGCCATTAACTGTAGCCATATTCAACATTATTTCCTCTTTTCGAATTCAAGATAATTGGTTACTCCATTATCTCTGTGATATTGTGGTATCTCTGTGATATTTATTTAGATAGCACAAAGTGATACTGACTCTGGGATTTTTAGCATTCAAATCTAGTTAATCATGAGAACGGAGTTTTCCATAGAACTCTACAACTCTCATTTCCCCAAAACAAGAATTAATGCATTCTTTCATATGTGGTCATTACAGGAAGGAGGGGGGAGCCATTTACTGTAAATGCCTTTCTGATGCAATTCTACCACCTCTTTCAAAGAGAGAATTCATCCAAGAAGTCTTAGTCACTTCTTCAAGAAAAATGCCACTGCACTGAATGTACACAGCCTGGACCCCCGCCTGGGGAGAGAAGAGGAGCTCGTGCCACCGGAGAAAGCACGGGGAGCGGCAGGGGAGAGGTCTCAGGGCCCCTTCCTCAGAACAGATTAAGCGGCATGCCTCAAAATTTGACCTTTGACATAAGGGAAAATCTGATATATTTTTAATATCATCGTTTCATAAATCATATGCAAACACTGATTTTCCCCGCCCAACTTTTAAAGCACACTTCCTTAAAAAAAAAAAGAGAGAGCCTTCAGTTCTGAACCAGGGACCTATGTGTAATTTGTATCTTAGCAACTATAGTTATTTTACTTTAAAAATTTCATGCACAGAAAGAAAAATGGAATCCTATGCTTTAATATTTGAAAATGAAACTACAATTTGAAGAGGGTGGATTTCACATCAAAGGGATGCTGATATACAAGGTAATACTATAAAGCAACTCAGAGGGAAAAACTTCAGACAAATAGTTCTGAGCTCTTCCCAAACAAAGGACTAAAAAAAAATTTCTAAAATCTCAAATCCACCCAAAGGAAAAAAAAAAAAAAATGATTTCTCCATTTAACCCTTACCTGGATTCCCATTAATTCTTCTAACAGCCAGATGCACTTTCTTGCCACTACGGAGGAGTCGATGTAAAGAACAAAGCCCGAAGTCACCCACGACTCAAGGCTGTTTTTGCTGCTGGAGCCCGAAATCCCCTTGATGAATGAAACTGCACATCATAATATACACGTTCTGAGTAAGCTATTGGCTAAGCGAAGGTAACGCGTGTGGAAGTCTGATTTGCCACCTTCAGGGCATGCCTCTCGTATCCCATCTCAGAAAGACAAAAGACACACCACGTCCGAGTGAGTAAAAACTAGACAGGGTTCGTTTTTTTCTCTAGCATTCTCCCTAACGCTTCGGAAACCACGAGGAGAACCACAGTAAGAAAAGGACTCCCTCATCGGGCAAAGTCAATGAAGAAGGAACTTTGTCGACGCTGCAATTTACAAGTAAATCTCACACCACTGCCAAAGTTTTTTTGTGTTATGTGGCTGCCTAAGAGTTATACAGAAGTACAGGCACAGTACACATGTTTTTAAGCCAAGAATTCCAAGCCATAGTTTCCGGGCTCAGAATTACCAAGGAAGAGTGGTAAAAATTCTCAAAAGAAATTTAGATTTCATGCTACACTGATGATCAACTAAGAAATTAAAACCAAGAATAATGGAGCAGTAGTGTAACTGATCTTCTTAGAACTAGGGGTTTTCAACACGCAGCTCTTGGACCATGTGTATCAAGATAACCTAAGGTTGACTCAGTCTATGGGGAGGAGCCCAACGATCTGCATGATAACAAGCATTCCAGGTTACTTCTAAATCCTTTAAAGTTACCAGATCAGTTTTTTCCCGTCAGTGGAACAGTTGATTACAGCTGCTGCTATCTTCCTTAACATTCAGTTATTTTGTCTCTGACTCCTGCTGAAGTAAGCAGCAATAGTCACACTGAGGCTGCCTCAGTCGTGAGGCTTTAATTCCAAGGGAGAGGAGAGCCTGACTGGGTTCACCTGGCCTTTCCTCCCGCCACCTCTCCCTGAGAGACAAAAGCTTGAGCTGCAGAAGCTGAGAAACTCAGTACTTGATGCCCAATGTGAACATTACGTTAAAAGATGCTACCACTGGAAAACAGAAAAACACACTGCTAAAATCTGACTGCTCATGATGTTCCAGGTACCCCATAGACAGTTTTCTGTGCCACGGGAGTCTCACCAAAGACAAAAATAAACAAAAAAAGCCCTTCATCACAGGTGCATGAACACACAAACTTGGAGTCCATGTCTAATGGTAGTCTAATGGTAGGGATCGGCCAGCAGTGGATTCTCTATGGTAGACTTCACGTTGGCCCTGTGTGCCCACCTCCACACTTCATTATCTGCTAAACATAAAAGATTTTTTAAAAAGAAGAAAACACTGTCGGATGCATTTAAAATGGTATCATATTTTATTTCTTATTTCCATATTTCTTATTCTTGGTTCGTTCTTTATCCAGTGAAAGACTATGTGAACTTTCGGAAAACTCAAGAGTCCTTTTCCATCACCTGCTCTCCATTTTAAGCTGTCAGTTCACTTCAGTGCAGAGTGCTGGGCAGAGGGGAGAGGCACCATCATTATAAATGGACATAATTTTATAATGGACATAAAAATGTTATTTGAACATCACCAACCAGGATGTATACTATGTTTTACTAAATAAAAAAGGTTTTACCTGTTCCTCCAATATGCAAAGATTTTCTAAGAAAGCTTTCTGGATGAGGGGAGCTCAACTGAGAAAACAGTATGTCTATGAACAACCTTTTCCATGTACTCCCCCACTGCGTCTCAGGATGACTACACACTCTGACACCCTAACACAGACAGGGTTGTAGGGAAGCTGACTTTAGAGCTTTAATTTTTACTATGAGCTGATCTAGTGTATTTGGTGTTGTATTCCAACTATTTCGCCAAAAACAGGTAAAATTTGTATCTATTGGGGCAGGAGTTCTCAAACTTGCATGTTGCTGTTGGAAGCCCTCCCTGCAATGAAATCTTAGGTGAAAGCCCACTACAGGCACCAGATGAAAGCAGGCATCCTCGTTGATGTGGTGGGCTACAGGATGCAAGCCCTCCCGACCTGGGCCGGCTGACTCATCTCACCCCTCCAGGTGGCTACTGAGGCGACACTGCCAAACCCCAAGGGTGCTGTTTTATCTTTTCTCAGATCTTACTGATTTTTTAATGTATACTTTATCATTTTATTCTATGCATGCCTTTATCTCTCAAAGGGAGTTATAGACAAAAATTGTTAAAAACGGTGTCAAGTCCTGCTTAAAATGCTGCGGACTACCCGAAGCTTAGGAATTCTATTGCATATTTGGTTTTTGTGGACCCTAACAGAAAAATTATAATCTCTATTGGTTTCTCTACTGGCAACGGTAAGCATTATTTGCAAGTTCAAGGTCATTTTAAACACAAAACTGTGTCAGGATAATCTAGTGAGGCCACACTCATGATGTATTACTTCACTTTCACAGTGGCCTTTAGCTTGCTACCTATGGTATGGTAAATTGCAGACTGTATACTAAAACTCTAGCAAAAGAAAAGTATTACCCTGAGATTAAAAATGAGGAATGAATTTAAAGAGTTGTTAGGTAGCCATTATTTTAAAAAGTATAATATTAACATCAGGTCAGCAGAGGGCACAGTTTGAAATGACTTCGTGAAAATCCAATATCACTAAAATTCTACCATCAGGAAAATGTACTAGCCCTTTCTCTTTAAACATTTTCTGACTGCCATTTCCCAAGACAGTATGCTGCACTAGCCAAAGCCATCTCATTTCAAGTGTACGTGTGAGAAAGTGGCCAGAGTGAAGGGGACGGTCCTGAATCACCTCGGACCACCAGCTTGAATAGGGAAAAGGCCCCAAAGCCCTGGTAGGCTACAGTCCATGGGGTCGCAAAGAGTTGGAGATGACTGAGTGACTAACACACACACATACATATCTGAAAATGAGATGTATACTGGAACTGTGTTGCAAAACCAACAATTATATAAGGAATAAAACAAACCAAGAATGCTTTTTCTTTCTCTATGCGAGTGTGAAGGAAGGTATAATCAGAAAAGGATAAAATTGATTAAGACATTTAAGAGATCGGAAAGTGGATGACACTGACTATTACGTTTTATGCTACCTTCAAATATACCACGTTCTTTCCTCTTGGTAATGATCATATCCCTACTCCTGACATATTGGCTATGACTAGCACCTTTGGGGGCTCTCCAAAATCAGAGGGAAGAAAGAAAAAAGTCTTAGAAGAGGTTTACTTGAAATATGATAAAGGAATGTGTATGGATTTAACAAAGACTAAGGGCCAAAGGTGGGTGGGTAGGGCAGGAAGAGAATGTAATATTCAGACTTCCACCAAAGTTGATGGAAAAGGTGTTGGATTAGACACAGCACTAGAGTCAGGAGAGCTTGGCTGCTGTGTGGAGCAGGGTGTTGGGTGCTGACCAAAGGAAACATGCAACTGGTCATGGGTAAGGCCTCGTGTGGCAAACGTGGTCAGAATTTGGTTGTTAGTCTTTCAAAGAAGTAAGTTATTTGGTCTGGCTGGTGGCTCAGCTGGTGAGAATCGAGTCGGGGTCCAGCAGGGGCGGGGAGTGCTGTGTTTTTAGCTTCATGGTCACAGCGCACAAACAGTTCCAAGCAGTCAGTGCCCAGGAACTGGTGCTGGGTCCAGAGGGACAACTCTGGAGGCCAACAGCTCTCTAGAGCTCTGCTCTATCGATAAAGTTACTTTTCTGTGTGACATTCTTAATGCCTTATTTAACTGGGGAGGACTGGGGCAGAGTAGAAGTTAGGTATCACAATCTGAGAAATCTGTTACTATTATCATACCTAATCTTAAACTCTTTCCTGAAAATGATTATTGGATCCTATCTTACATGAGCTCTATGCGTTTTAATATTACAAATGTGCTAAAAGTGAATTTGAAATACAGTAAAGCTTAAAGTCCTTTTATATGACAACACAACACAAACTCTCTCCTTACTAAACAGGCTGGTGGTCTTTAAATTTGTGTGTGTGTGTTTAAAGCTAATGAATCTCAGCTCCACTAACAGGGGAAGTCAGGAAAGAAAATGCAAAGAAAGGGAATATTGGTTATAATCAAAGGTAACCCCTCTTTTGGTTCTGGACAAGAGTCAAACTGGACTATGGCAGTGTTCTTCAAATTGTTGGGTAATCCATTAGTGGGCTGTGAAATAATTTCAATGCACTGCAAGCAACACTTTTACAAAAATGAAACAAGAGAATAAAACAGAAAACAAGAGCTCACTGCACTTAGTGCAACTATTAGTTCATAAAGTACTGTTTCACATGTGTGTGTTGTGTGTATTTTTTCCTGATGCAAAACATAATCCTTTTCCTGAGTTCTGGGAAAGAAAATGGTTTATTAGAAAGAAGATGAAGGATCATGTTTGAGATGAGGTAGGAGGATCATGGGTGGATGCAATTTAATTAGTGTGGTGCCTCCATAGCTTTATCTTGGAAACTAACTCACAAACCAAAATGCTTTTACATAACCAATTAATAATTATAAAGATACCATGCAAGTTATTATTTACTCATTCATCCAGTTAAGTGTCTATTTTCCCTATATAAGGGTTATGGAAGATCATATTCTTTTAAAAAATTAAATAGGGTCACATATTATAATAACAGCTAACACATACTCATTGTTTATCGTGTACCTGATAGTGTTCTAAGCACTTCGAAACTGTTAGTTGCTCAGTCATGTCTGACTATTTGCAACCCCATGGATGGTAGCTTGCCAGGCTCCTCTGTCTATGGGATTTTCCAGGCAAGAATGCTGGAGATGGTTGCTATTTCCTTCTCCAGGAGATTTTCCCAACCCAGGGATCGAACCTGAGTCTCCTACATTGGCAGGTGGATTCTTTACCGTTTCTGAGCCACCAAGGAAGCCCATTAACTCATCTGATCCTCTTAATAAACCCGGGAAGTTAAATAATAGTATTAACCCTGTTTTACAAATGAAGAACCTGAGAAATTAAGTCAGCTGCCTAAGCGGCAAAGTCAGTATCTGAACCTAAGAAGTCTGGATCCAGAGTCCTCACTTTTAATGCATAGTATCCTTAACAGCTAAGAGCACAATCATGCGTAACTGAGAGACTGTGGCCCTGGAGAAACTGGAGCCCAGAGGCAAACTTACACCATGAACACTCCTGCCCAGGCTTTGCTGACTGTGCTCATTTCTCCGGCTAGTAAAGTACACACCACAGTCCAGGCCAGAGGCAGCATATCCCTTTTACACTTTGATACCCTGGATGCATTCTAAACACAATTCCCAGCAAATTAGTTCAAACTCAACCCTTCTTCCCTCCCTAGAAAACACTCACGAATGTGACTGAGTGGGTCCCTACTTTTCTGTGATGATTTTATTCTCATTTATTTAGAAGTTAAAAAAGAATTCATTCTCAGGTGCTGACGCTTAAACTTCTCTACTAGTCAGTCTGACGCCCTCCACGCCCTGTAGCTGTGGTGAGCAAAGCCAGGCAGTGATACGGAGCTTGTGGGGGGTACCTTTTCCTTCGCACCCACTTGTGCGACTCCCCTCACTGCTTTCAAGTAAGATCCAATGAAATTGCAGGTATAACATACACTGGGGCAAGCAAACCATCATGTTTCAGAGAAATATGAAAGAATTATGGGTTGGGCCCAAACTCATCTGGCTTGTCCATGACATGTTATGGGCCAACCCAGTACTAAGGATTTCTCTTTCTTCCATCTACCCACCCTTGTCTTCCGGTTATATAGTAAGCCTTACAGATAGGACCTACACAGGTAATAAGTAAAAATCAACTTTATTCCTGGTAGCACGGTTACTTTTCCTAGCTACCTAAGAACTCAAAACAGGACTGTTTAAATGCTGAGTACCAGGGGAGTGCCGGCGGCACCATAGTAAAGAACCTGCCTGCCAATGCAGGAGACGCAAGGGACTCAGGTTCAATCCCTGGGTCAGGAAGATCCCCTGGAGGAGGGCACGGCAATCCACTCCAGTATTCCTGCCTGGAGAATTCCACGGACAGAGGAGCCTGGCGGGCTGCAGTCCATGGGTCCACAAAGAGCTGGACACAACTGAAGAGTGCGCACGCGCACACGCGCGCACACACACACACACACACACACACACACACACACAAATACTGTACGTTTCCACACACTGGAAGGAAGAGGAAGTACTATTCCTCCTTTATTTAATCCGCATTGAAGTAACCAGTGCAAACAAATTCTGAAACAAAAGATAATCAACATTAAAAGTCTTTGTCTGGCAACTACATCTGGCCACAAGATCTGGAACTTTTCTCACGAGAGCACCTTGTGGCAAAACAAACATAATTATCTTTCAAACTTAAATTATTTAAAAATGAATGCATAATGAAGCACTATACATTTTGATATGGAGGATTAAATTATTAAAATAATTCAAGATTCTCTCAAAATGCAATGAAATACTCAGATAACTAAGACAAACTGAAGCTTAGGTGTAATGTGACAATCATTTTGTCACAATTTGTCACATTTGACACTTTGCTACATATACATTCCGTAAGGAGTCTGTCAAAAATCTGTCAAAAAGCAAGGAGGACTTCCCTGGTGGTCCAGTAATGAAGACTCCGTGCTCCCAATGCAGGGGGTCTAGGTTTGATCCCTGGTCAGGGAACTAGATCCCACAGGCCACAACTAAAGGTCCCACATACTGCAACGAAGACCCAGCACTGCCAAACAAATAAATTTCTTTTTGAAGTAAGGCAATGGTTAACCACCCTTTAGAAAAAATATGTATCAGGTAGAATGCTGTCAAAATACGATTTCTAACTGAATAATAACTGTATATGCTGGTGTCAAGACAATATTAGAAGGCAGAAATATGACTTTTACTATTTAGCACTATATCTCAATTGTTAGGTTATTTTTAGGTGTATTTAGGTTACTTCTTTTCCAGGTCAGATTAAACTATTTACTTCTACCAGGTATTGTGTCTAAAATCAATACTTTTCACATGGGTCATAGGGTACATTTTCTGTAGTGTTTTTTTTAAACGTATGACTCAAGTATATACTAATCTAGTCAATCAGCTTCTAAGAAAGATACATTTTTGGATAAAAGAGTGGTAAGGTCTGCACTTGACAAACATGACACTTCTGACTAGTGGGATTACACATGGGGTTTTTTTCTGGTGATGATGCGCATTTTCCTGCCCTGTTTACCCTGTCTCATTAACTGTACTTGGAACCGGGAGAATTCACTTGGTGTCATCTGCATGAGAATAGTACTTGGTTCTAAGAATTCAATTTTTTAATAAATTGGGAAGCTGAATGATTTACAGGCTAGGGGGAAGGAAGTCCAATGTAAAGCTGTAACCTCAGCAAGCCCAGCACACTAAAACTCTAAGCTAATGGACAACACTAGAACTGCTTTCCTACCAGCAAAATAATCATACGGATGATAATATTCTAAACAGGAGGGGGCTCTGCCAGAGGCCTCCCTAGAATATAAGAATCAGGGGTGCTGTTTTCTGGGCTGGACAGGGCCATGAGCAGCTGAGAAAGACATGGAACTCTTCAGGGAGCAACTACTGTTAGAAAAGCAAGTGGTTCCAGGTTTAAAAATGATCCCATAGAACGTTCATGGACACTGAGGTGAGGACTGGGTCTCTCTCTTTCTTTCCTATCTGTACCCATCAGGCTGCCCCAATCGAGAAGAATGGAAAAAACAGTGCATCTGGTATGAGTGGGCTTTGCTTTCCAGAACCTTTTGCTAAAGGATGCACACTTTCCAAATAGTGTGCTAAAAGACAAAAGCAAAAGACAAAAAAGGGCTGAGGGTTTAGTATTAATTAATTTTTGAAAATTATTCAAGTGAGGGGAATCCTTTCCCAAGGTATATATTCATCAATCATGATGATGTTTTGTGTTTTTTTTTTTTTTTTATTAGTTGGAGGCTAATTACTTTACAATATTGTTGTGTTTTTTTGCCATACATTGATATGAGTCAGCCATGGATTTACATGTGTTCCCCCTCCTGATACCCCCTCCCACCTCCCTCCCCATCCCATCCCTCTAGGTCTTCCCAATGCACCAGCCCTGAGCACTTGTCTCATGCATTCAACCTGACGATGATGTTATGTTTTAAAGATAATATCATTTGTCAATTAGATCTCAATAAAGCTGAAAAAAAACCATTAAAAATTTCAGTTGAAGAAGTGCTGTCTATCTATATTAGTTCTGCCCTTTAACAACTCTGTGGCATGGTGCAATCCAATCAGTTCTCAGAAACTCAGTTTCCTCGCCTGTAGATTGAAAAGGTTAAGGTAAACGTCCTTTAACTTTCCTTCCAATTCCAAATTCAGATGGTCAAATTTAAATTATTCTGTGACTTATTTTCCCCTTCAAGTATCTTGGATCATCATTCTATACTAATTTCACCTTTAAAAAGATAGGAACAGTGGGGGATGGGAGAAAGGAGGGCTTGTTAAAATAGATTCAAGTGTTAAGATTTACCCTGGACATTTATAGTTTTAAGAATAGGCAAATGGATTTGAATCTACAGTGGAAATGTAATAAATTCCATAACGTAATTGAATATTAATTCAAACATTTTGCAATATTTACAACATGTTTTAGATTATAATGATGTTCCTCTATTTTACAAATATATATCAAGTCACTTCCAAATCCACTGCCGTCTCTGTGCACTCCAGAAACCAAAGAGCCCAAAGCAAAACTAAACAGAAGATAAGTAACTGTGAAAAGAAAAAAAAACTTTTTTAAAAAGAGAAGTTAAGCCTTTATTTCCTTGCTATAGTAAAAAAAAGAAAAAGCTGGCTGTGTTGGTTGCTGAAAACTTTTGATTACCCATGCTAATGTTCCCTTCCATTAAAGTGGTAAGCTGAAAATTTATTATACATATATACTTACTTGCCTCTTCAATCAGAGATACTGGATTTATTTTCTTTCAGTTACTGATGTGACAAACTCCCAATACTGAAATCCTTCAGAATCTGTCTGGCTAAGAGGTTTACTTCCTACTGAAATAGCAAGTTATATTAAGTACAACTGAAAATAACAAATATTCAGGAAATACATGAAACATGTTGATTATATACATTTAAAAAGGGAGTACTGCTTTCAATTTTTTTATATTACACTCTTTTATCCTTGAGGACTAAACAGTAGATTGCAAACTACAAATATTTACTTACAAATCTTTAACATCAAATATGAAAGTAATGCTTCAAGTTTAGGAAAATCTGAGTTACTTTTTTACTCTGTGAAAACCCCCTCTTTTAATAAGGAACATTTCCCTTGTGTGGCTATCTATCACAGCTAATAAACAATGTAAAACAAGAAGCTTTTTAAGCCTTGAAACACTACTGCAACATTACTTAAGGCCAACGAGCATTCGGCCCTGATGAGACTATGGTCTCTGCTGGGAACTGACAAGAACGTTATCAAGCACGTTCTATAAAACTGGAATGCTGATGGTAAGTCCCCCTTTACACTCTTCACCCAATGCTTAGCACATAGGAGATACTCAGTAAAGGGTATCAACCTCACTGTTTTCTTTGCCATACAAATTATCACCAAAAAATAGGATAGACCAAAACAAACCCATCCTGAACTATTGGAAACACAACTAAAAGAATGTCCTGAGTATCCTCAATGTGACAATAGTAACTGCAAGTCCTAAGTACTTAGAATGAACCAAGCATTTCACTTTATTTCTTGACAACATACTTAGGCTTTAGTGGGTGAAGCACTGAAGTTCAAAACTAGCAACCCATAATACGCTACTTCATATCTTGATGCTTACTATCTCTTTTTCTTTTATTCACGCTTTAAAAGAAGTGCTTGGCTACCCAGTATGACTTCTCATGTTCTTCATGATCAATATAAGTGCCTTAATACAGGGGTAATAATCGTTTCTTTTTCATTTCAGTTTCCCCCTCACAGAAAATGAATAAAGGAAAATGGCCAGAAAAAATGGACAAGGATGAAATGCTTTTAAAAATACATGTTGTACTTGTTTGGGGTTATTAAACTCACAGTAGTTTATGTTCCCAAATACTGTTCAGATTTGTGCCATAATTTGACCCCTTCAACCATCAATAATATCCTTTTCAGTTCTGCCAGTCTCTGAAGCCAGTATTACTTTGTCTTATGACACGTGGTTTACCTTCTGAAATGGGGGCGGCAGGGGACACAAAATGCCTATGAATGGAGCCAGGTGGGTGGCCAGGATCAGCTCCCACCTCTGAAAATTCTCAAAGCTTCTGGTTAAAGGGACTAACCTAACGTATAGACACTCTGGTGTTTTTCTACTGACTTCTAGGCATGTTTTGTGCACTTGTACTAAACAAGAGCAGGACAGGAAACAGATTAGAATTCACTGTTAATAAAATAAATTCCCTGAAGGTTTTTTATGGTTTCTTCCTTTTTTCAAAAAGTAGGTATTCAGGAGAAGTAGTTTCTTAGTATTTATTTGAACTCTCTTTCTCTCTCCCTGTCTCTACTTTCCAGGCACCTGCCCCTGCCTCTGCTGTGCCAACACTGTGAGCTCACGGGCCGGGAACGGAAGGGGCAGAGGGAAGACTCAGAACTCATATCAAAGTGGCAGGGTTGCTCATAAGGTTACTTGAAAGAAATCATTGGGGAGGTACGAGTAGTAGGTACTTCAGAAGGCAAGAGGACAAAGAACAGAAAGGAATGAAAACAAGCCCGTAGTAAGGGTAAACACAAGACCAAGACTGGCGCAATCTCAGTCATGACGGTGATGTGATGAGGGAAAGGCAGGAAGGCTCTGTCCTCGCGGCTTATTTATATGTGAACTGCTTACTCAGTTTTTCCAAGGCAGGCTCTTCCATTCCCTGCATAGTCACTTTTGTTTATCCTCAATTTAGAGAGGGCTCTGGATCACATACCATCAGATTCAGTCCTTCTGGCGTGTTCCTAGGACTGGCCTTCGACTGTCTGGAGATATGATGTGACTGCCAGAAAGGTACTGCTGCATCACCTGCACCTTTTGAGATGCTCTTGTATGCTGAGATGATGCATTATGTCCCAGCCCAAATGATATAAATAACCATGTGCATGAGTGCTAAGTCGCTTCAGTCCTATCTGACTCTGTGGGACCTTGTGGATGGTAGTCTGTCTGCCAGGCTCCTGCGTCCATGGGATTCTCCAAGCAAGAATACTGGATGTGGCTGCTACGCCCTCCTCCAGGGGATCTTCCCAAACCAAGAATCGAACCCGCATCTCTTATGTCTCCTGCATTGGCAGGTGGGTTCTTTACCACTAGTGCCACCTGGGAATGGCTATAGAATACTACACCGATTTAATCAAATAAATTAGTGAGTAAAAGAAGAAAGAATAAATATATCTGAGGAACAGATGTTCAGGGAGGAGTTAGTGTCCCTTAATCAAGACTAAGAAGGAAACATCAGAAATTTTTATTACTGAGTGCACTCTACTTACTTAATGGAAAAATACTTTATAATTTATTTAAAAATCCCTTAGAAAGTAAAAGAATGGGAGGGAGGAAATCAAAATGAAATCCTAGATCATGGATTTTTTTCAAAGGATTTTGATAAATACACCTTAACATCTACTAGCTGTCAAAGTCTGCTTTATTCTCTTCTTACAGTACTTTCAAACCCTAGACACTAAAACAAAGCCATCTAAATTATGCTATATGGCATTTAAAATAATTATAAAGTACAGGATGTGGTTAATCTGTAATACCAGACTAAGTATTATAATATAATACAGTATAGTATAATATAACATTTGGCTAAATTTAGGCAAATATGCTATATTTATATGAAAAGGAATCATTAATGACTGAAATTAGAACATACTCAAAGAAGCAAATGAATGACTTTGGTTTGGCTTCTATAACAAAATATTTAGAAACTTCTATGATTACTCAAATGAGATCTTTTTAACTCAGAAAACTGGGACATTCTGTCTCATTCATTGCCTATAAACTTTAGAAATATTCCCCAAAGACAGGTGAATACTGGTTTATCTTAGGTTAAAAAAAAAAAAAAACATTTTGTACATTATAATCATTAAAATTTGTTGTACATACCGAGCAATCTTAGATGTACATAATTAAGATTCCTTTATAAACAAACTTGCCTCTGAAATCAATAAGATACTGTGATCAATATGATACTGTGATTAGGGGTTCAAACAGATAAGCAATAGATTTTAGCTTTTTGTTTTTCCAACACTAGATTTACAAGAATCAAAAGTATCTCTCCTCTAACAAATCAAGCAGCTAACCTACAACATTTAATATGAAGTTCGTAACTACCTTGGAAGAGTATCATTTCCAAAAGTTCTGAATGGATCTTGGCTTGTTGGATACTTTACTAAACTATCATTTTCTAGTCCCATTAAGAACACATAAAGATATGGAATCAAGTTTTACCATGAAAACTTTTTCCCTCATTAATTATCAGCTCCTTGATTGGATGATATAGCATGAATGCATTTCAGTTCATTAGATATTGAGCCAGAAATCCTAAAAATGCTTGAGAAGATTAAGTGATTAAAGTAGGTAACTTCAACGCATTCCAATATATTTACAAGCTTTCCTGCATACTATGAAAATTTAAGGTCCTAAAAATGACAGTCTGATGGACTTCAGGATGGAAAAACAATTCAGCACTATATCTGGGCCAGCAAGTGTCTCTCCACAGCCCAGGACACCAACAAAGACGACAGGGTACAGGAGACCCCACCACTAGTCAGTACAATTCTGAGATTTCTGGACCAAGTCAGGGCGTAAGAATAGTTATGTTTCTGGGAAATTGAATATGGGGATCTAAATAAACATTGAGATTAATGAAAATATGTGTGTTACTTTTAAAAAGTTGTATTTACTATGCAAGATCAAACAGCACACAGATATCTATCTTATTTGAAATGGTAAATAGAAGATTCTTGTCTACTGGTCAGGAGAGGAATGCCAAAGTTCGAACAGAAAGAAAGTTGAGTGAATGAAGTGTGAGAAAAACAGAAACAGAAGCGGAGTTCTAAATGAAGACCAGAGTTTTTGCACATAAAGTTCAGGCAAGTTTTGGGGGAGTGGGAGTTCAGAGATAAAACAGATACGCACATTACCACAGAATGAGGACAGAAGGCAAGAAAAAAGGTGCTCCTGCCATAGCACAAGCTTGCTGTAAATCTGTAAAAGCACTACTGCCTAGGAGGTTGTGAAACCCATTTGGTAGGTTATGGGGAACATTAAAATGAGAAAAAAGAAACAGTGGAAGATACAACAGACTAGAAAATTCTATCACAACCCACATACTGTAAAGGTGTATCAGGAAACCATACATCCACATGGGCGAGTGTGTGCACTGGGTCCTAATGTGACATGTATTTCTTCCCAGGGTTCCAATAAAAAGGTCTGAGAACCATGACACATCAAGCATACCACCAGTGCCTACCTCTCTCAAGTTAATAACATCATCTGTAACACTTCTCAACAGAAAAGTGATCTCTAAAGATAACATCCCCAAATCCCAGAGTGGGAGCATGGCAAATCACAAAACAATGAGTATTGAAGTGAACTATGTGAACAGCGAAACAGAAGTACAGGGAAAGAAGGCCATCTAGAGGAATGTCTGATGTGACCAAACCAGACTGTAGGGAGTTCTCCTCTCCACCCTGGATAAACAGTGGAGGGACAGGAGCCAGGGGGAGACCGAAGAGCTGAAGGTGACAGGGAAGGAAGGATCGCGAGCATCCCCTTGGCCAGGAGACCCCAGTCTCCCTTCAGCGAGGTAAAGAAGGCAGGAACCAGTGCAGGTCCAGAGAGATGGGGTGGGTGAGCAGAGAGATGACGTGTTCAACTTTGCAATCCTAAGGCCAAGCACAGTCCTTGGCACATAACCGATGTATGTTGAATGTGGCAGTAGGTTCTCAATAACACTGACAGTTTTATGATGTCAAGTTAGTACCTGGGCAGGGCCAACAGTATGAAACTTCTTTTTCCAAGTAATCACTGGCATCATCAGAAAATGTTGAGTTCTGTTTCTAATGCCATCCTCTCTGTCTTTACTAACTATCCACATGCCACGTCAGTGGCTACCTCTGGAAGAAGCCATCTCCCCAAATGATAAGCTCTTCATCAATTTTAAAGACGTTTGTTTTGTTTCTAAAAAAAATTGAAACTGATCTGACACTTACAAGGTTATCATGAATGAGTGCTCAAAATCAAAAATGAATGCGAATTCAACTACTCAAGAGTGCTCAGCAATTAAGAAAGTAATTTTTTCAGGCTACTGGAAGGGTCACAGAGAGCCTATGTCAGAACCTACTGGTGATGTTCACACTTGCTTTAGGGGCAAAGGGCTTGTTTTTGTTGGGTAGTTTTTGGTTGTATGAGTTATCTGTTTTAGGTTCAGGTTTGTCGTTGTTGTTGTTCAGTCACCAAGTCAAAGTCTGACTCTTTGCAATCCCGTGGACTGCAGCACGCAAAGCTTCCCTGTCCCTCACCAACTCCTGGAGATTGCCCAAGTCCATGCCCACTGCATCAGTGCCTTAAGGCTCAGGTACACGTCTGCAGTTATTCACTGTGTGCTAGGCAACCCTCTAGAGACAGACAGCGTGTGCTCAGGTGTGTCTGACGCTTTGTGATTCCACAGACTGTAGCCCACCAGGCTCCTCTGTCCATGGAATTCTCCAGGGAAGAATACTGGAGTGGGTTGCCATTTTCTACTCAAAGGGATCTTCCTCACCCACGGATTGAACCCAAGTCTCCTGCACTACAGGTGGGTTCTTTTCCAATGAGCCACCAGAGAAGCCCAGGTAACCACCTAAGGACTTCACAAATATTAACTCTAATCAATGTGTACCAACCCCTGATAATTTAGTTACCTGTTCAGTGGTTTATTCTGTTCCATTAAAGGTACCTCTGTTTTTCCCATTTTCTCCTGCAAAAGATGAGGAAAATATTGTTAGTGAGTAGTCACTGAAGGATACATTTTATATCATTGTTTGATATTTTCTGGACTTGAGAGTTCTAACAGGGCTTCATTAAACTTTAATGAATTACTTCACCTGCCTAACTCTACTGAGTTCCTAAGTAAAATTATTAAGACAATATCATTATACGTACTGGTAACAGGAGATTTGAAGAGCAAATACTTAAAAAGAAATCAACATGGCATTAAAAAAAAAAAGATGGACACAAAGGGAAATAATGCAGGCTAAGATTCTCCTTGACTCTGAATCCTTCTACATTTAATTTGTCTTTTCAAACTCCTTTCCCTCTGAAATTCTCTTTTAGGTGGCGGCATCTTGCCCCACTGGGTTACTTAAGTAATTGCTGTACCAAAGACAGAAACAATCGGTGAATATAGCTATTATAGATTTACCTAAAAATTTTTAAATGGTAATGGAAAAGCATTCATCAAAAAAGAGGATGCCGCCTAGGAAAGGTAGCAGTTAAGACAGTCTCCAACAGGTGATATTTACCTGGGGGAACTCACAACTGTCTAAGGTTCTGTCCCTCATACTGCTCACTCCCAAAGGTCTATTCTCACTAAGGTTCCAGAAATGATCATGTTTCATCAATAATGATTAACAATAAACAAAGCTCACCAGAGACTGACATATAAGCCACAAAGCCTAAGGATTCATTTCCAATTTAAAGTATGTCGCCAGACAACCTGGACAGTTGCTCCACCCAGCATGACCAATGCATTCACATTTCTTTGGTCAACAGATGCTTCCTGAAATCCCAGGCAGAGATACCACACAGGCAGGTTAAAGATCAAGCCAAATGAACAGCAGACTGTTGCGTGAGCATGTCAGAGCAATTACAATCCAGATGCCAGGGGCTCCAGCATTCTCTCTCCAGACAAGTGTCCTCCTCTCTCCTCCACTACCACCATCCTAGTCCAAGCGGCTATCACCCTTTCCCTGGACTAACATGAAATGCCTCTTGCCGTTTTCCCAACTTCCGCTTCCTCCTTTCCAATCCATTGTCCGCAAAGTGTCCAAAGTAAACATTTAAAGACAGAAAACGGGCCACAGCGCAGCCCTACTTCAGCTCCTTTAATGCTCTGCCTGAGTCTGGTGGGAGGCGGCTGAGAGCAGACGCTCAAGCCTTGCTCTGGCCCTGCTCACTCCTCCAGCCTGCTCCGTGCACACTCTCCTGTCACCCTCACACTTCAGCCACACTCAACTCCTTCTACTCTCTTGAATGCACAGACCCCTCAGCACCTCAGAGATTTTGCACGCCTCGTTTCCTCTGCCTGGAAACGAATACACCTAAGCTGCACCTTCCCCACAAAGCACACACATGGCTAGCCACCTGCAGATCCAAGCTCGTATGTCACACGACCCCAGACTAGGACAAATTCCTTGGTTTTCCCACAGCCTCTGGATCTTCTCCTTTGTGGCTCTTACCACAGTTTATAATTACACATATGTGATTATTCATGTTTATTTCTCTCACTAGACTGTAAGACACTCCATAAAGCTGAATACTGTGTTCACTTTATTAAGCATGTTCCACAATAGTGGACACTCAAGGGATATTTTATTGAGTGAATAATGGCTTTGGGCCATTAGAACCTGCTGCATCCATTGCCAAAACAGAGTTAATTCTGCCAGGCAGACCATATGGTTTCACTGAACGGACTCCGTTCCCCCTGGTGTGCCCTCTGACCCTGGGGTGGGGGTGGGAGGTCAACAATTAGATGCGCACTGTGGAACTCACGTCTGTAACGTTACTGTTTCCGAGGACTCTGTAGCCAAAATAAATCTTAAGTTACCAAAAGAGAAATAGTACAAAGTTCAAGATACACTTGACTAGCAACTCTGCAGAGAGGACTTGTGGCAGTGGGTTACTAAGAAACACTACAAACAAAAAGGAAAACATAAACTGTGGCCAAAGGAAGCCCCTGATGAGACAACACTGGAAAACAAACATACACACACGTATGTGCACACGCACCCAAAGCAATGGTACTCGGAGATGGCATGGAAGGCTTGAGTTTGCTGTGGGATGCCACCATGACTAAGGGGTCGATAGCAACAAGCGTGAGCTCCCTGAAGGAGGCCCCACACCCTGCGCCTCCTCTGATCCCCGGGGCCTGACTCCGCACACTTGGCACACAGGAGACCTGGTGTGTACTGTCGTCCTCCCACTGCCTTACCAACAACTAACTGCCGTTCCCCAACTCACTGTGTAGAATCTTTTATATGGCTCATGGCTGTGGTTTACATTTTAAAGATGTTCTCCTAACATTTCAGTCCTCTTATATAATGAAAGAGAGAGAGAACAAAAATGATAGGAAGAAGTCCCACAATGCCCTCGACTCTACATTCACATCTAGTCATGGGGTTAGAAAGGGCCAACTTCACTTATTCATTCAGCAAACAGCATCCACCTTGAACAAACCAGGCATGATCCTAGGTACTGAGGACACACAATGAACAAGAAGACCAAACCCCTACTTCTTAAGGTGGTAACATTCAAGGAGACAAACAATGAACATATTTTAAGTACGCATATACCTTGGAGCCCTGAAGAAGTTAACAGCAACCCACTCCAGCATTCTTGCCTGGGAAATCCCACAGACAGAGAAGCGTGGCAGGCTACAGTCCCTGGGGTCACAAAAGAGTTGGACACGACTTAAGAGACTAAACAACATACCTTGGAGACACTGCAGGTCTGGTTCCAGACCATCACCTAAATAAAGCGAGTCACATGCATTTTCTAGTTTCCCGGGGCATACAGAAGTTATGCTTACACTATACTGTAGTCTATTAAGTATACAACAGCATAATGTCTAAAAAAATACGTATTTTAATTTAAAAAGTCTTTATTGCTAAAAAATGCTAATCATCATCGGACAAAGCAGAGTTGCCACAAACCTTCAACTTGTAAAAGGACTCTATCTGCAAAGCACAATAAAGCAAACTGCAATAAAATGAGGTATTCCAATACAATACAAAATACATCATGTGGGGGATGTTAAATTTTAAACAGGGTAGACAAGGAAAGCCTCACTGAGAAACTGACATATGAGCAGAGACCTGAAGGAAGTCCAGAGAAAAATCATGTAGATATCTTGGGAAGGACAGTTCCAGATGCAGGGTCAGCAAGTGCAAAGGCCCTGAGACAGAAGTGTGGCCTGTCTGACCTAGGGCATGCTTGGGAGACGGCAGTAGGATGTGGGGTCAGCAAGATACATAGGGACCTTGTTAGGGTACCCAAAGGTCTTGGGCTTTTATCTGGATAGCCCTGCAATGCAACAGAGGTGCCTGGGGCAGAGGCAAATATGATCTGGCTGCTGTGTTGAGAATGGGCTGAAGCGACAGCAAGGGAGGAAGCAGCAAGGCCAGTTATCAGGCTTCTGGAACAGTCTGGGCAAGAGATTACAGGGGCCTGGACTGGAGTGCAGTGGTGATGCGTAGCAGGGCTTCTAGAAAGCTGATGGGATTCTTCATGGGACTTTAAGAAAATGCCCTGGGATTAAATCTAACTCCCTTAATGGTTGATTTTAGCAGCCTTAATATTTTTTTTTATCTCTAGAGGGGTTTTATTTGGTTTCAATTATTTTCTAAAGAAAACTTAGCAGACTTTTACCTATCAAGAAGTAACATACGATCATCACAGACAGTGAAAAAGATCAAACAGACAAAAAAAAGTCAGCACATCACATTATAAACGAACGGAACATCTGAGTGCCTGTGATACTGGTCATCTTGGTACATTAGCACTTTTCCCTTATGCTGAAAATAAAAGGCTTCTCTAAGTGAGGAGAAAGATCATTGAATACACGTGGCCATGGGAGTTTATGACGACTTAACACAAAGATTTTCTGCTTGAAGATCTGTTGATGTACAACAGGATAAACACCAAACACAAGCATTCTTCAGAAAACCAGGCTGAGGCCAAGATGGTCCAACCCTGACCCTGGTCAGCTGGACCAGTTTGCATTTAGCCCAAAAGGAATGTCAGCACATCAAGGAAGCTACATTTTTCTGCACAGTATTTTCCCCTGAGAAACCCAAGATGATAACATGATGTAGGCAAATGGACATGATGAATTCTAAAAACAAAAAAAAAAGTAAAGTATCCTTTTTATTTTCTGGTCTGGGGTTAATGGGGTAGGGAGAGAGGTAGGGGGAGATCACAGCACATAACTGTCATCATGGAAACCATCCCACTCTAGAGCAGGGAAGCAGCTCTTCACTTGCTATCTAAGCCATGGGCCACGTCATTTGCGCAGTAAACAGAGTCCCTTCCTCCCCTGGATAGGACAATGCTGTTTAGTCAATGGTGACAAACAAAACTAAACTTTGATTCTCAGTGTTTAGTACTTTTGGGGGATGTGCCTTCTTTGTTCAGCTTTCCTTGAAGTGGGCTAAGGCAGGTAAATTGCTTACGGTGAATGAGATCCTGTCTTCACCCACTAGAACCCTTTTGCAAATTTCAACGTGCACAGGAGTTGCCAGGGGGTCTGTTAAAATGCAGATTCCAATTCAGAAGTGCTGGGCTGAGGCCTGAGACTCAGCATTTCTAGGAGGCTTTCTGGAGATGCTGACGCCGCTGGTCTGTGGACCACCACCGGCGTACACAGTGGGAGGGTGTTTATTATTCTCCCTCCTGCCCCTCTCTGGCGGCTCAGACAGTAAAGAATCTGCCCACAATACAGGAGCTGTGGGTTCGATCCCTGGGTCGGGAAGATCTCCTGGAGAAGGAAATGGCACCCCACTCCAGTATTCTTACCTGGAGAATCCCATAGACAGAGGAGTCTGACGGGCTGAGTCCATGGAGTTGCAAAGAGTCGGAAATGACTGAGCAACTAACACACTTCTGCCCTTCTCCCTACTATATACCCTTTGTAAGTACCACTGATAGAGACTGAAACCACTTCACTGAAGACTAATTGTTTTATTACTCATATTAAAAATTAAGACTTTGCCTTCCATGGTGTAGGATAATTAAATCTCAGCAATAAGCAAACAGTCTTTTCTGGGGCATCCTTAGCTAGCTGATTGGATGTGAGACTTCTACTTGAGTGACCACATAAGGTTCTCTTTTTATTATTATTTTTCTTCAGTCATCCTCTCTCCACCTGGAGGTGTCTTTGTGGAGGTCCTCCACAAAAGACCATGGGTATAGGCAAGCTCCCAGCTTTAGCACTAGGTGATGGTGTGAAAAAAGCAAAATTATGGAACTTTTCCATCTCATCCTTTCTTTGTAAAGAGGCTAATCCACGGAAAACCACAGTGCTTGCTTGGAAAGTACAGAATTTTTATCAAGGGGTGAGAATGGATGATTAATGACTCTTACAGGTACTGACATTGACATTACTGGCTTCCATTGACAAACAGGCTTTGAGAATCTCTCTCGAGGACCTACCCAAACCCTGCACTTTCAGACAGAGGGGTCTCCTATTACATACATGGCCAAACTCTCATTTGGAACATAACTGGTATTTTCTAATTGCAGATACTTTCTGGGAAAATATAACCTGAGCTTTCACACGTCTGTCTCAACCCTTAACTTCTGAACTACTTAAGTTCAATCCTAATTAATTGTATTAACATTTCACAGGTATATATTTCTCAGTTTGTGTCTAAAGTGTAAGATAATAGTTTTAAGACTGTAAAGATACTCTTCCTCTAGGGCAAGGATTCCCAGTAGTATATTTGAGACAAAAACCGACTTTCTATCTCTCTAAAGCCCTAAGCTGACCAAAAGGAGATGGTATGGTAGGGAAGAAGAGCAGGGAAGATGCTGGACTCACACCATGGACGCTTCCCGCCCTCTGGGATCCTGTGAAACCATTGGGAGGAACCTGGCAGAAAAGAGGCCAACAGACGGGAGGGTACGGTGGCAGCAGCTCTTTGGAGGTCTGTGAAATCAATCCAGGAGAACACAATATATTGTCTGTAAAACCCTGAAAGGACCAACTGGAATTACCACTGGGTTCTAGTAAGGAAACAAATTACTAACCAAAACCTATTAAGAAGGACAAACAAAGGTACACACAGCCTGGGACAAGATTTAAAGAAGCAAAACACCCCTCACACATCAAGGCAGATGGCAGAGAGCGGGCAGGCTCATTCTGTGCTGCTCCTGCCGCTTGGACCTAAAGGAAAAATGGAAAAGACAGACAGACTGGGCACAAAAGGAGGAAACACTTCCTGACAAAATACACTTCTCAGACACAGAACTTTTATTCTCTCTGCCACGCAGTCAGCTCCCATCACTTCTGAGATAGCCTCAGGCTGCCCTGCCCCCCGCTCCTCCCGGGGATCAAACACCGCAGCTGCACCAGCCTCACACCACAGCCCAAATGTGGTTTTGTACCGAACCTGGGATGCTTTTTCATTTCTCGCCTGCCCTTTAGACTTGAAATCTCCGCTTCCACATAAGCTCCTCTGTGAATCTCATGCTGTCTTTCTTTCTCCCAACAGGTGGGAGAGCCTGCTCCTCATCCAGGTAACTTCACACACCTCTTCCCTGTCCTCACCCCCACTGTATGTACTTCTAGACTGGGAAGGCTTTGAGGGCAGGACTATGGGTACTCATCTGTGTATCTGCAGTGCCTGCTGAGGTGACCTAGACACGGCAGGCATCAGTGGAGAGGTGAAGGAAAGAAGAGGAGAGGAAGAAAGTGAAGAGAGAGAAGACGATGCCTCGATGATCACATCTTACATACACTGCAGAAGGAATTCTGACATTGGGAGAGAATTAGTTTGAATGAAGCTTTTCAACAGAGAAACACACAAATTACTGTGCATTCATTAAGGTTTACCATTTTAGGTTTTTTTTTTTTTAAGTCCTTATTGAATTTGTTACGTTATTACTTCTGTTTTATGTTTTGGTTTTTTGGCTGTGAGGGCTCCTTGACCAGGGATTGAACCTGCCCTCCTTGCACTGGAAGATGAAGTCTTAATCACTGGACTGCCAGGGAAGTCCCTTTGGGTGTGTTTTGACCTAATTATTGTTAGTAGCTGTTGTAGCCAGGGAAGGCAATGGCACCCCACTCCAGAACTCTTGCCTGGAAAATCCCATGGATGGAGAAGCCTGGTTGGGCTGCAGTCCATGGGGTCACTAAGAGTCGGACAAGACTGAGGGACTTCACTTTCACTTTTCACTTTCATGCATTGGAAAAGGAAGTGGCAACCCACTCCAGTGTTCTTGTCTGGAGAATCCCAGGGATGGCGGAGCCTGGTGGGCGGCCGTCTATGGGGTCGCACAGAGTCAGACACGACTGAAGTGACTTAGCAGCAGCAGCTGCTTTAGCAACAGTCCCAGTATTTTGCTTTGCGATTCATGGGGTCGCAAAGAGTCAGACACAACGGAGCGACTGAAGTGGACTGAACTGAATTATCTAAGTACATATATTTACATATGCTATTTAATAATACAAATAATTCCCCCAAAGTTTGCATATTAAAAAAAAGCAAACAAACAATCTTTCATGGTTACCGGGAAGCCTGCAGAAAACGTGCCCATGTCATTTTCCTCAAGTGTGGAATAAGTACATCACAAAAGCAAGTACAGGACCACTACTGCAAAAGACTTTGTAAGTCTTTATGGCAGAACTCTGCTTACCAGAAAAACTCTCTCTTCCAACTTTTCCTAATTCATGCAAGCCTTTACCATTAGTTCTCAGTAAAGAGTCTACACCCAAGTTAATCTGCTCTTTACCCTGCTACTGGCGAATTATCAAAACAAGACAGTTCTGTGCTCTGTGGTCAGCATGAAAGGGCGTCTCAGGGGAGTGACAGGCAGATGAATACATCTGGGAACTACAGAATCATTGCTAATGACCATAATTTCTCTTTGGGAGGAGTTTCTGTAAACCACATTAGCACCTTTCCCAAAGAACAGACGACACAGGTGAACCCACACCTGAAACCATGCATCAGCCTGACATCCCCTCCACCCACATACGCCTGTGAACACATTCCCACCCTTGCCTCCCTCACAGCCTGCCTCCTTTACCCCCATGTTCTTCCCTGTGCTGCAGCCCTGGGTGGCAAGAGGACAGGTCTAGGCTCTGTAGGTGTCTACCCAGCCAACTGCAGCGGCTGCGGGGCAACTGACCAGCCTCTGACCCAGAGGCCGGGCCTCCTCGCAGTGAGTGGGTGGTGCGGTATTTGCATATGAACTGCTGTCCCCTTTCTTTTTTATAGAGGGAAGTGCAGAGGACTTCTCCATGAGATAGGAGATGGCCAGCAGAACCTATGATACGCCCCAGTGCAAAGGCAGGAAGCCTCTCTTCCTGGTTACAAGAACCAACAGAAAATTCTGGGACGTTTCCAGGGCCTCGCCCCAGACCCTGAAACTCAGGAGCCATGCAGGGAGCCCTACGGTCCATCATCTTACCTGCGTGGTGACTGCCTGGGCTTGGGAGAAATCTGTACTAGTGCAGTACCAAAGGGCAGTAAAGAGCCAAACTTCAGAGAAACAGACAAGTGAAGTTCCCCGGAGTCAGGGAAAGGAGAGAGGAAGCAAAGCAATTTTTAAAAATAAAAATATTTCTTTCTCTAGAATTGAGAATGGAAAGCAATGACAAGAAATCACTGGTGAGCAGAGGGAGAAGGGTGACACCACGGTCCCAAGCCAGAGCAGAGTTCACATAAGCCTGGGTGTGTGCCTGCTCCCATTCCCGCCTACCCACGGCTCCTGGGGCAAACAGATTCTTGGCTGAGCAGGTATGTGTGGGAGGCCTGATTTATTTTCCAACCAGCAGAGCTTTGCCCAGAACTACTTAATCAGAAGTTTTCAAGGTCATACATTCAAATATGACATTACTGCCTCACAAAACAGCTCCAGGGTCTGTGGGGTAGGAGGGTGGGAAGCGTGAGGAGGGGAAAGAAGGAAGTGACCATCCTCGCTTGAACTATCTTCTGACCACTCTTCCTGTATGTCCCCTTACACATTCTCAGAAAATCAACACACTGCAAAAACGCAGAGCTGAAAGAAATAATAGCGAACTTTAACATAATGCTTACTGGATGGCAGGCACAATTCTAAATGCTCTGTATATATTAACTTCTCTGACCCTCAACAGTTCTTTGGGGGGGGGTACTATTAACATTATCATACCTGTTTATAGATGCATCGAGAGGGTAAGTGACCTGCCCAATGACCAAGAGCAGGGCGCCCTGTGCACTTCCCCCAGGCGATGCTGCCTCTCTGAGCTTGGCTCTCTGGCCCCTCGAAGAAAAGGTACAATTATAGCAAGAGCTCTTTTCCATTATGGGATATCTAGCTGATTTTTCCTCTGCAGTAGGGGTTTCTTAAAGCTACTTTCCTGGGAGGAATATTATCAGAGCCAGTCCCCACCTTTAACCCTGCTGCTCAAAAAGCCATATAAGCTGGAAAAGTCCCAAGGCTCAAACCACAATTCCCCTCCCGGGCTGCCTGATTAGAAGCAGTCCGAAGGAAAGCTTTGATCCCTGTTAACATGTAAGAGTTCTGGGAGGTGTACTCTTTACGCTGTTATCAATTTGTAGTGAAAGTTGCGTTGTTATCTTTTCAATGGTAAGTTTAATGATAAGAACTTCAGGCGGTTTCCAGGCATCAGGTTCACCTGTCCAGTGCGGATTTGTTCTCTGCGGAGTGTCTAGGACTCTCTAAGACTTGGCACATAAACAGGTGCTCAATATACCAGTGTGGGTGAACAAGTGAATGGCTGAATGGCCATAACTCTTGCAGAGGTCAGGCTTAGCGCACATTTATGAAGCAGATAGATCGTCAAGTGGCAGCCAAGTTGGGCAGAAGTATCCCTGGAAAAAGGTGGGTGGGTGGGGGGGTGTCTGTGTGTGTGTGTGCACACACACATTTGGTTGCTAAGTCATTTCCCAATCTGCAACCCGCCAGGCTCCTTTGTCCATGGGGATTCTCCAGGCAAGAATACTGGAGTGAGTGGCCATTTCCTCCTCCGGGGAATCTTTCCGACCCAGGGATCAAACCTGCGTCTGTTCTATCTCCTGAATTGACAGGTGGATTCTTTACCACTGAGCCACCTAGGAAGCCTGAAAAGACCTACAGAACAAGAAAATCCCTGTCTCACAGTAATGACTTTGAAAGAAACTTCAGGCATATTTAAGTATGAAAAGGATCCAAACCTTGAATTTATTAAGAATGGAATCTATTTTTAAATGTATATAGAGTTAATTTGTTAATGAATAAGGTAATCTAAGAAAGCAGTGATAGCAACATGACTTTCCTTCTCCCTAACATTCTCATACACAAGTCCTGTATGTCCTCCACAAATGTCTTCTCTCCCAGAGACCCTTCCCTGGCTTCCTGGGACTCTTCCCTGGTTTCCTGGCCAGAAGAGCTTGCTCCCCACTTTGTACTCAAAGTTACTTTGCTCTTTCTTTGTGCACATAAACACACTTTCTGAATGATAATTTTTTTTTTCTCATCTGCATTACCTGGCTGTCTCCAACGATCTCTGTATTCCAGAGAACCATTTTTCCTAAGGTAAATCAGCTCCCAGTCAATACAAACTAATGTTTTTGAAGAGACTCCTATGAAGTGCTCCAAGGATACACCACCATCTGTTTCTAATATTCAAATATAATTTGGATATTTTAGAAGCTATAATTTAAAAAAAGAAATGACACTGCAATGGTTGATATGCAAACTTTTCACCCACCACGTATACACAGGGTCATGTGCCAAAGACCCTGTGTGAACATCCAGGTGGTCCCCGTAGCGGGCTCCCCGGCACCACCGTGTGCACACGTGGACGTCCTGTAGGTGTGACACCGGAAAGGGAAGCTGTAGCTCCGCCCTGATCGTGTGAAAAATCCCGTGTGCACACTGTGCTCTCAAGAGGTTGCTCAAGCAAGTCCATGAACACAGACCGCACCCCAGCGGCGGCTGCCACTGACCGCGGGTGAGGCGCGGGGGCATCTGGACCGCCTTGCTTTCATCACAGGAGAAAGTCCTTTGTGATAATACCCTGCTTGAGAGAGGGTAAATATTTATTCGAAGAATTAGATGCTTCCTGTATGACTTTAGATTTATGATAAGGAATGTGAGCAATTGTTTCCATAAGTTTAGTTACAGGGTTACAGTTTTGAAACAAATATTCCCTACCTTAGACTGACTGAACCAAAAAACATGGTGGGATCCCAAGGCAAGTTATTTAAAAACAAAACCAAAGCAAAAAATCCTTGTTACAATTTGGAAGTAATCATCTATATGGACAGATTTTTAAAAAATATAACCCATTCAAAGCAAAGTATACAACTTTATTAAACACAGCTGATAATGTGAATACACCCATTATAGTTATCATCAATCTGATTTAAAGTTTTTCATTGTATCTTAAGGAGGTCACTGTTCTTAGTGACTCTTCAGTAAACATTATAAATGTAAACTCCAAAAAAAGTTAAAGTACTAGTAAATGTCACTCTGTTTTATATGATAGTTTCATTTATTTGATGAAAGGAGTCTCTGCCTCCACAAAAGTTTAAAAACTTGTTAGTTTTTCTCAAATCCCAGTCTATGAAGCGGCTGCAGTAGACCTGGATGAGCTTTTTAACATACAGTTTTTCCTGGGCTCTTTCCTCAGCAATTCCCTCCCAGTAGGTATGGAGTGAAGGTGAGAATATGGCAAAGGGTGGGGAGGGGTGGGGAAGGGAGAGAAGACGAAAAGGAAAGTGAAAGTGGCTCAGTGGTGTCCCTGTCCAACTCTGCCACCCCATGGACTGTTTCCTGCCAGGCTCCCCTGTCCACGGAATTCTCCAGGCCAGAATACTGGAGTGGGTTGCCATTCCCTTCTCCAGGGGATCTTCTCAGCCCAGGGATTGAACCCAGGTCTCCCGCATTGCAGGCAGATTCTTTACCACCTAAACCACCAGGGAAGGAAACCACTGATCTAATCAACACACGACTGTCTTCACAGAATTTTTGGTCAAACGCTTTGGTAAAATCATGGCAAAATTTGTCAACAACATACCCTTAACATGTGAACGCCTAAAAGTTAGTTTTTATTATTTGTCCTTCATGAACTCGCACTGGACCTACTAAAATCATTTACTTTCCTTAAAGTTGACAAACATCTATTTTACTGTATGTTTTGTTGGTGATCAATAGCTAGAGTATTTGTTTGGCTTCCAGAACCTCTTGCTTTATTTAAAATTTGGACAAAGGTGGTTTTGCTCCTGTCTTCAACCCCCTTTTAAATTCTGTATGATTTTTCAACATTTAGTCAACACTGGGGGTCTTTTGAGATACTTGCCAGCTCCATGCAGCACCATTAATTTGTAACAGTCATCACTGGGCTATCTCCCGCTACACTGAACTACACTTCTCAGGACACTGCTGCAGATCTGTACTCTTTTTTTTTTTTTATTAGTTGGGGGCTAATTACTTTACAATATTGTAGTGGTTTTTGTCATACATTGACATGAATCATCCATGGACTTACATGTGTTCCCCATCCTGATCCCCCCTCCCGCCTCCCTCTCCATCCGATCCCTCTGGGTCTTCCCAGTGCACCAGCCCTGAGCACTTGTCTCATGCATCCAACCTGGGCTGGTGATCTGTTTCACCCTTGATAGTATACTTGTTTCAATGCTATTCTCTCAGAATATCCCACCCTCACCTTCTCCCACAGAGTCCAAAAGTCTGTTCCGTACATCTGTGTCTCTTTTTCTCAGTGTTATCATTACCATCTTTTTAAATTCCATATATATGCGTTAGTATACTGTATTGGTCTTTATCTTTCTGGCTTACTTCACTGTGTATAATGGACTCCAGTTTCATCCATCTAGTTCTGTACTCTTTACAGTTTCAAAATCATCGTTCTTGCTGGAAAAGATTGGAAGTCAAATAGCAGCTGAGTAGGATCACAGATTTCTTACATAGGATATTTTGGAATGCAACTACTCTAATGATTTTAAGATAAGGGAAAGGCATGTAAGAAACATATTCAAGATGAAATAGTCATTGGCAAAGTGAGAACTCAGCACTCACCTTCCACAGTTTAGTAATCAAAGACTTAGGTTCACACTCAGATTATTTCACTCACTAGCTGCAGGCGTCTTGGTCAAACCCATAAGCCACAATTTACTCAGATGTGAAAATGGTAATACAGCTTTCAGGTTTGTTAGGTTAATTAAAGCAAAGATACTTAATGGTCTCCTAGAAAAGGATCTGACCCCAAGTAAGTACACAATAAACGTTAGTGGTAGTTGTAAACAGACTTTTGGGGGGCTAGAGTTTGAGAAAAGAAGAGTTCTCCAGGTATGGGGTAGACTACCTGGAATCTTTGTGCTTTTAAAGTGGAGACACAAGGAATTAAGTGCAAGATGATTTCCTCAGTGCTGTGGGTATGAAGGCGGTGGGCTTGGGAAAGGAAATTACTCAACTGTTGGGATGATTTCTCTAAAAGCGGGAGGGGAAAGGGTCCCACGAAAGGCAGCGTCCTGAGCCATTCACACACCCACAACCTTCACACCCGTAACTCTGGGGGATTGTAGCACCCTGGTTTCCTGTTTAGACAGTAGAAGACATGGAGAGCATTTGAAGGTGGGGGAAAGAAAGGAGACTGGCCAGAAGAGACCAGCCCCTTCCTGGCCACAGGTCAGTGGCACCTCAGTAACAAAAAGATGTATCAGCCACCTGCCAATTCCAAAGAAGTGCCTGTCTTCAACTGCAATTTCTGCTACACATATTTCTATACAGAGATTTCTCATCTACTGTATAGCTCTAGAGTACGTGGGTTTAGCATCCTCTTCTTGTACCCTTACAGCCAGCGCAGCACCCCTTCCAGCTTGGAGCGGCAGAGCTAAGCAGGGGTTGAGGGACGGAGAGGGGTGAGGCACGCACCTCAGCTGTGCTCAGACCACTCTTAGCACCGGCCTGAGGAGACTCTGCAGTCACAGCGGCCCTTGCTGAAGACTCTGATAATCATGTAAAAGTGTGTGGGTACTGGAAGCTTGCCACCTTGTGAAGATTTTCAAAGTATGAGTGGAGAGTATGAAATGATTCCATAACTTACTGACTCACTATTCTGAGAGGCCTACCTCTGCGCCAGCTGGGATCACTAATGCTAACTTTATACAGAGTACAGACTGCAGATGAAGGGCCACACTTGCATGGAGATGATACAAAGCCCAACGAGCACACCACCACTTGATTTGGGGACGGTGGAGGGTGGGGGTCGGGGATGGAGGGCTCTAGCATGACTGGCATCTTTTATTCCCTACTTGATAACACCTAGAAAAATCTGTATACAAAAAGGACTAGGAAGCTATTCTGCATTATCTTTGATTATTTCATCATTAATCTTCTTGCTGACACATCTTTAGGGACAGTTACCAAGTTAATTTCTCCTTCTCCACTTCCATGGGAAATATACCCAATATGGTGCTATAGATTACTGAAGTTCAAGTACTAGTGAAGTTGCTACCAAGCTATTTAATCATTTCCAACATTCTTGGTGGCAGCTACCACATTTGAACCAAAACGAATAGGCCAACCAAGAACACACTCAGGCGTCTGGCAAGTTTCTGAGAAAACTACTTACAGGGATATCCATCTCCAATCTCAGTTTCTGACCAGGAAGTTCCACTGCACGACAATAGTTTTTGAAAAGACACGCCTTTTAAAGTATTTATCTGCCTCTCTAGTCTTCAGCTCCACCCATTCAAGCCCTATCCATTCTTTTACGTTCCACATAATTGCCACCTTTTGCATTGAAACTCTTCATAAACCAAGTCCATTCTTCTCTGGGAGAAAGAAGTGATCTCCCAAGGCACTCTCTCTCTGCTGTCCCAAAAGCACCATCATTTTCTACCTTGTATGGCTTTATTTCTTCCTTAAGCAACATGGACACAGGACTGTGAGATTCTGACTTCCTTCTAGAGCCCAGCATCTTGCACATATACCACATGTCTATGCGTACATGTGTGCACATCCTGGGAGGACATACAGACACACACCAAGATTTACTGAGCAGCTACTATATCTGAGGCACTGTGTCTTACCTACACTGTTGATTTTTATCTTAAGAGCATCTCTATTAAGAAGTCATTCTCAACCCCAGCTTACAGATGAGAAAACTGAAATTCAGAGAGGTTAAGGCTTGGCCAAAAATCACAGAGCTGAGTTCCAAATCCAGGTCTGACTATTTCTAAGAGCCCATGTATGCATAAAGTTAATATCCAACAAACATTCAATAAATCATTTAATGAAAAGCATTTCTATGCAGGGTATCATGCTGAGAACTACTAGAAATCAAGATGCTTTAGGTTCAACAACTGTTAAGTAATGATTCTATAAAACAGTAAGTGAAAAAGCCAAGAGAAGGGTTTACATAAATGCTAATAAGCATGTTCAGAGAAGTATGAGATCACTGCTTTTGAAGGTGGGGCAGGTTGAGTGGAGAGGGGCAGGAGTAGAATTAAGATAATTACGAAGAATATGGCAGAGCTGAAACTTGGATTTAGACAAACAGAGATGAGAGGTAATAATATGTCAAAGATTAAAATGAGTTCACCCTAATATTCTTCTTAAAGCAGGAAAGTGAGGTAGCAAATCATATACATTCAGTAAGACTGAATTCTTGACAGCAAAGACAATGCCATATACTTGTTTTTCTTCTAACGTCACATTCATTCTGGAAACATTTAATATATATTTAGTGATGAAGAAAGGATAGGGAAAGGGATAAGGGGTGTGGGGCTTGTAGTATTCCTCAGAGTATTTAATTAACTCAGACACACTGTCCCACCTGCCATCTGGTTTTGTAATACATATTAATTAAATCCTGTTTCAATCATTAACAATCTTTCACTAAGTTGTATGTGTATGTAAGTGCTAAGTCACCTCAGTCGTGTCCGACTCTATGTGACCCCGTAGACGGCAGCCCACCAGGCTCCGCCGTCCCTGGGATTCTCCAGCCAAGAACAATGGAGTGGGTTGCTTTCCTTCTCCAATGCGTTCTCTACCCAATCATAAATCTTTAAGAGTACTTCATATTCACAATGACTAGCCCAAATCATGGTTATCGGTTTTACTTCCAAAACTAAGCACAAATGTATTTTCATCAATTTATCTGTACATTTTTCTTTGGAAAATAGCCTAGTACTTTAAAAAAGGAGAAAAGAGGAGCCATCTTCATGCAAAGTAATATGATAGAAATATAAAAGCAAATTTAATTGTTACAGTAAAATGTAACATCTGCTTCTAAAGGAAAATGAATGTTCCTCTAACAAATATGTTAGCAGAGAAAAATCAACCAGTTGTATTATGCCTTGAGCAATGAAAACCTGTTTCCTCATTTCCTTCTTGTCCTTTTGAAAAGACAATATGTCACAGTCAGACTTTTTTAAATAACAGCATCCATTCTTATGACAAATGTTTGCCAAGGGGGGCAGGGGTGGTGCAGGGAGGAAGGAAAAGAATAAAAAGGCAAAGAAAACAGAAGAGATAGGAAACAGTTTAGACGCCACCTGCTGACAAAATAGAGAAAAAAGAGGGAAAGAAATTTGAGAGCACCATTTCCTGACTAGTGTGTTTGAAATACATGTCAATTCATCCTCATGAAATAAGAAATTTTACTATGAAAATATGTGGAATAATTTTTTTTAACTTTCATAAACTTCATGTCCTGAAAAATACTGTTATTACTAAATCAAATCATAAAGACACCACTCCTCAAGTGCAGACAGAATTAATTACGTCTAAAACTATTTTAGACATCACAGGAATATTACAGTGAATGAACTAGAAATATCTCAGTGATAATAGTTCAGCTTTTCCAGGCAGAGTCAGCTAAGGGATGATTTCTTTGGTTAGAATCTAAATTGAAAGCACACCTGGGAACAGCAGAAAACTACAGAACACTAAGGGATGATCATTCTCTATAAACAGGACGTTGAACATTTCTCACCACTGATTATAAGCTAGCTAAGCAAAATATCAATCACTCATTCTATGCTACAAAAAGGCATAACAAATAATAAGTAATTTATTTATGGCTGTGAATAAAATTAAACTAGAAGCCTCAGATCTGAGGAGAAAGGGAAAGAGAGGTTTACTTGCATGTACATCTTCAGAAACTGCAACAGACTGGCTTTCTTTTCTCTCTCTCTCTCTCTCTCTTTTTTCAGTTAACCTGGGAAACCGCACACATAGCTCGAGCTGTTTCGATTTCAAATATACTCATACTCTCAGGTAAGAGATTTCAGTTGACAGGAAGTTTCTTTCAGTATCCCAATTTTTTGGTTATGTGGCATTTCTTAGCATTTAAGAAGTACTGCTATTTACATAGGGCTTCCCCAGTGGCACAGTGGTAAAGAATCCACCTGCAATGTGGAGACCCAGGGTTGATTCCAGGATCAGGAAGATCTCCTGGAGAAGGGAATGGCAACCTGCTCCAGTACTCTTTCTTGAGAATTTCATGGACAGAGAAGCCTGGCAGGCTGAAGTCCATTTTCCCAGGTGGTGGTAGTGGTGAAGAACCTGCCTGCCAATGCAGGAGAAGTGAGACATGGGTTCGATTCCTGGGTCAGGAAAATCCCCTGGAGCGGGGCATGGTAACCCGCTCCAGTATTCTTGTCTGGACAATCCCATGGACAGAGTAGCCTGGCAGGCTACAGTCCATAGGACTGCAAAGTGTCAGACACAACTGAAGCGACTTAGCACGCACTCACTATTTGTATATGGAGGACCCGAAGGCCAGCTACATACAAAGCACCAGAGTCCCCAGTGGACATGACTGTGGTCTTAGAGCTGGAACATGTTGTAAGTTCTCATTTCACAATACTTGGGGTCTGTTAGTTCACCACACTGATAACTTTAGGTATTTAACCTTCAAAAATGCATTGTTTTCATTGATCTATCTGTATACTATTTGACTGTTTTGCATCAAACAGAATTTAAGAAATATTTTGTTACCAAATCATGGTATTTTTTGTTTTTGACTGTGGTCTTAAACTATGTGGGCACAGTACAAAAACTCAAGGAAAGTGGACACAGAGCTGTATTCCATGGAACATAATGTCTTTCAACCTCATGTTATGGTAACTATGGTACTCCATGAAGCAGTTACCTCAGTTTCTAACTGAATTCAGTGTCGTGAAGTTAAGTAGATGTCTGTTAAGTAGATGCTTGAGGGTTTAGGATCACTTACATTTTTCCTACTGAAATTATTTAATCATCGACAACTGTTAAGAATTTACCTTACTAAGAGTTTTCAGAACAAATGATCGATATAACATTGAGGCCGACAGAAAATTCTGCAGAGAGAAAAAAAGAAATGGGGTTGACTCTAATATATTTGAACAGAAGAAAAATGCACTAAGGTTTGGTGATCTATGCAACTAAGGTTTAATAACGGTGCCTTAAAGCAGCCGAGTTCTCTGAAGTGCTCTAATGGGGGATACTGAAAAGGGTTAAGGACACAGTACTCATGACATAATCTGACAGAAGAGCTCCTTCCCTAGGAGAGGACACATGGCGTGGTGCAGGAGTACTGCGCAAGCAGTCAGAGAGTCCTGGAAGTCCTGTCCCATTCCCAGCCACCTGGATTTCCATCCTTGCCTCTCAGCTATCTTGTCATCAAAAAGAGATTAGTTCTTCCAAACCCACCTCCCAGCTTCTATCAGCCCTATTAGCTAACAGAACAAGCACACACTCAAAACCCTAAGCCCATATCTATTACTGAGGACAGGATTCTAGATAGGTCACCTCTAAAGATGACTGAGGACTATTAAACCACACAGTAACAAGAAAAAAATGGGCTCAGCTCAAAGCACCTCATTTTTTTTTTTTACCACTTATTTCTATATCCATGAAGGTTAAACAGTGCTGTCTTCTTGCAGTTGTCTAGACACGTTCCAAAGTTTCTCTGAGAGAAGGGTATGGCAACCCACTCCAGCATTCTTGCCTGGAGAATCCCATGGACAGAGGAGCCTGGCAGGCTACAGTCCATGGGGATGCAAAGAGTCAGACATGACTGAGGCGACTTAGCATGCATGCACTCCCACATACAGCTTTGGTCTATGGCTCTGGTCCAGAACGGCTTCCTGCGTTGGAACTGACTCAATTCCAGTTCCTGTTGGTCTCTGACTGTACCTCCCCTGCCACTTCTACAGCTTTGTCCTTCATACTTAACACTCAGCCTGGCTTTTACCACATGACTTTGCCTCCCTTTTCAATCACTGATCACGAGGTACTACTCTAGCCATGCTGCCTCCATCCGATCCACCTCAGGACCCCTTCGATACAGCCTCTGTATGGTGTAAGGAAGGGACTCCCACAGTCACCCCTATTTCCCATTTTCAAAGGCCACCACTTGCTGCTTCAAATGTCAGCAAATACTTAATAAGTCTCTACTCTGTGCATTGCACAGAAATCCAGTGTGTATTTGCAGAGTTTGAATATCATTTGATTCCCCTACATAGACTCAATGAGTGCTGTACACCACACATGCATGTGCGCTCAGCCGTGTCTGACTCTGTGACCCCACGGAAGGCAGCCCATCAGGCTCTCTGTCCATGGGGATTCTCCAGGCAAGAATACTGGAGTGGGTTGCCATTTCCAACTCCAGGGGATCTACACCAAGAGGCTGATAGATTACAATTAACAAGCTGTCATCCTGACCTGAAGCCGATGACATTTTAGGAGAAGAGGAAGAAGGGAGCAAGGTATACGTACAGTAAGAAGACAATCTTCCTGTCCCTACCTCCCATCCTATTCAAGGACATGTTGGATTAAGGGACATAAAGAACAGATTTTCTGTGTGGCAGTGATCCCGAATTTTGTTCTATTAAGTGTCACCCAGTTCCCCTCCCCAAACTGAAGGGCCACTGTGGACAGTCAGCATTACGTGTTATGTCATGACCCTGGCAAATCATTTAAGTTCTAAAAACATTTAGGATCTTCAGTTGCTGGATCTCTGTCGCCTTATCTGTAAATGAAGCCCAGGTGCCAGGCTTACTCTGCAGATTAAATGAGAATGTATGGAATAAACGTGTGCAGTAGGGCTTTGTGCCTTCCTGCGAAACACAGGCTCAAGTCACCATCAGGAAGAAACCTATGGAGTATAAGCAAGAAGTTTATAATAACGAGAGAAATTCAAAGATAAAGGAGTAGCTAGGTACCAAAGTGCAGGCAGGGGGTTGTAATGCCTACTCAATCAAACTGACCTTTCATAAACCTTCTCTTCTCTATAAGGAAAAGTTATTTGTGTTAGTTCAAACAGGAGAAAATACTGTACTTAATTATCATTCTCTCTCTATCTAGATATTTCATGACAAAAAGGACGAAGACTGAATTGCCAAATAAGCAGCCACATGACTCCGTCAGCACCAGGCACCACATGCCCCCATCCACAGACCCGGATCTGGTCTCTGGGCTCCTTGCTACGCTTGCCACTGTCGGCCCATCGCTGCAACTCTGTGCTGGAAGGCTGTGCCACGAGCATGCAGAGGGCCCACGGGGCATGCGGAGTTCCAGAAATGAATGCCAACACCCTCCTTCTGCCTTCAGTCAGGGGATGACCAGAGCTGACGTTTGAATGATCCAGCTTCTACACCCTCAGGTGGGATCCACCAAAGCAGGTTCCTCACACGGCCTCCCAGAGTACCAGCAAAGCAGGCCTCCAGCTGCCCACAGCGGCGACTCGCTTGGTAACACACTACTGGAGCTTCCGCTGTTTCTCTTACCTTCCAAATAAACTACAGACAGAGACATCCATGTCTCTCTGAGGAGAAGTCAATCTAAGAAAATATCTCCTCCCATAAGACCTGAAGATACATAGATATAAAGCACTGAAGAGTCTAATCTTAAGTTTCTTCTTAAATCTTCTAGAAACAAATAACTATAGAGTCTCAGGTTTTTCACAGAATTAGCAATACACAATCCAGAGATATTTATAGAATGTTAAGATAAAATTCCAGTAGTGTTTTGTGATGACCATAGAGTCCACTGGACTCATAAGAGTAATTCAGAAGAATACTATCATGAGTTTTTACACTTTGCATAGTGAGTGAGTTCATTCTAATTCAAAAAGATAAAATCTCTTTGATATAATGGAAAGCAATTCTAAAACTTTTTTTTTTAACATGGAGAAGTTCAGTTCCAGAAATAATTATTGAAGGCCTACTAGGTTCCAGACATGAAGATGACCTAGCCCCTGTCCTCAGAGAAATTAGTCTAGAAAAATGAGAGACAGACACGTAAGTCAATAATTACACTAGTGTCAAAAAGTGTGATAATTAAACTGTGAACAAAGACACTGGAGGAAGGTCTGTCTGAATGGAAAAGGGCTGAATAAAGTTTCACAAGCAGCTATTGTTCAAACAAGGTTTTCAAAGATGTCTGGGATTCCAGGGGTGGGAGATAGAGAACACAGCAGGTAGGGAGGCCAGCCTGGGAGAAAGCGGAAAGCAGCAAAAGCAGGTCTGTGCGTCCATCAAGTCTGGGCTCCGGGGCAACAGAAGTAAAATGAATACTCACACGCAGAAGAGTAACATTTGTCTTCAAACTGTAAAATCCTCACAGGAATCACTTGACAAAAGTATCAGACAAGTTTTCTGCTTCAAAAAAGCCTCTAACATGCCAGACCCTCATGTATTATCCTCAATGCATAAATAAGAGAAAAATTGTCTGACTCAAAATATAGTTACTGCCTATATACAATGAGATTTCAACTATATGACATATAACTATGGATACAGTTGAAAGATCAGTGGTCTTGAGAGTGGCAGGGGCAGAGGGGTGAAGAGGTGGAGCACAGCGAATTTTCGGGGTGGTTAAAACACTCTATGGGATACTATAATGAGGGATACATGTCACTAAACATTGGGCCAAACCCACAGAATGTACAACTCCAAGACTTCAGGTGATTAAGATCTGTCACTGCAGTTTCATCAACTGTAATAAATGTACTGCTCTGGCGGGGGTATTGATAATGAGGGGCACTGTGTCTGGGGAGAAGAGAAGCATGGGGTACATGCTATCTCTGTACCTAAAACTACTCTAAAATAAATTCATATATACATAAATAATCATAAACATTCATGATCAATATCCCAGGCCTTGTTAAAAGCCTATAGCGATGGGAAGAAAACTAACACTTTTAAAAATAAGACTTATTCTGTTATCTTCTACATGTTTGGTTAAGTTAAACTTATTCTCAGAGTTTGAACAGATACTGATTGGTACTATCTCTTTTTAGGGAGGTAAATCTCTTTTCAGTCCTTTATAGGAGATGACAACAGGGACGAAAGACTTTAGAAATTGCGTCCCAGTGTTTGGTATTATAGGGATTTTCCAGACATTTAACAGAAACACAGCAGTGCCACAGTCTTATGACTTGTTTCTTCTGGGCCATCAGGAGGAAAACTTAATATTCCTCACACTTTGAGGTTAGATTTACAGCTTTCATTCTGAATGTAGCACCTTCAAAAGGGGACATGTAAACAGAAAGCTTTGGTTGTAACAGATAAAGAGTGTTGTTTCATTATAAGACTATAGACATTATTTCATAAAACATAAAAATACTCAAGATGAAATCCACATACATTAATGACAGATGACATTCTAACACAATAAATAATACCAAAAAAGAGCCTTGCAAGATGATGAAGGATCCAATTTCATAAAGCAATCAATGAGCAAGGCTCTATCAACTTCACCATGAAAGAAAGAAAATGTAAATCAAAGCAATCTGGACCCTAATGATGTAAATATTCTAGACCCTGTTTAAAAACGTTTCCAAAGTGTTTTGCAAAGTCATTTGCAAAGTCATTCTTTGCAAATCCTTAACTCCAAGGAAAACAGAGGAGTATTACCTCTGGCAGCTGATGAGCACTCCCTGATGGCCTCACGGCAGCTGCCACCCTGTAAAACACGACAATAGCTGCAAACCTGTCTGTGAGCTATTCATCTGTTTGTTGCTCAGGAGCCACAGGGAAGGAACTCAAAAAGAGAGCTTGTTTTAAGTCATCCTCAGCCACACAAATCGGGTGATCTTTCAAGACACTCCTGATCTAGGCTCCTGCTTTCCTCTGCAGGACTCCTTTTACTGCACTCCATCTCTGCCCCTGTGGGCACATCCTCTTTGGCTCCCTTTACCTCTCCCAGGCCTTGACAGGAAAGCAAACATCCACTTTTTTGGTCTTATCCCATCCCAATACGGATATTGCTAAAAAAAAAAAAAAAAAAAAGTCTTGAAAGTAAGGAACTACATAACTCCAGTGATTTCCACCAGGAATTGACTAATGGTACATTAAGAGATCTTGGCTCCAGCACCCTCACTTATTTATTAGCTGTTTGGCCTTTGGCAAGTGACTTAATCTTTCTAAATCCTACTTTCTTCACCTAGCAAATGAAGAGGCCAAATTAGATGACCTCAAAGGGCCTTTCAAACGTTCAAGATTTGCTTCTGTGAAATACACAAGCAGAGAGGCACTGAACTTTAAAGAATATGGCCTGGAAAATAAGAGCAAACAGGACCCCAGGAGAAGTCCCATGTTGCTAAGATTCAAATCTTGTATTTCCTCAGGAACTCAACCCACTCAAACATCAATCTCCAAAACCATTATCAACTGCTGATTAAAACAGTCATGAAGTAGTTCCATAGGACGTTAAATTTAAAATGATACAAATTTCATTTTCAAGTAAGTTTCAGAGACTGTTTAGTAAAGTTAAAGTCTCAACATCTTAGACTTTTATCATGCTAAGTGTGCCCTGCGAATTTTCAGGAAAGCTGTTAGAACACAGCATTTCTCCCAAGTTGTTTGCCATAGGATCCTTTTTCATACAGCAAACCCTGCAGATCCAAGTGTTCCCAGAAATACACTCAGAGATGGCTGTTCTGAACCAATTAAATGTCTGCTCTGCAATGACTGAGTGAACTTGAAGTGGCACCCAGAGGACCAACAGGAGCCTGGGCAGCTGGTTAAGAGCCTGGTCTCTACTGCAGCTTCGGCTGCCAAATGGCTGTTTGCACTGGACCAGTTCACCAGCCTCCTCAGGTCTGCTGGGCCCTACCTGTCCTCTGGGCAGCAGTTGCTGGCCCGCCCACTCCACCCCAGCCCAGAGCAGCTCAGCTCACAGCCCTCCCAGGCCTCCGTTCTGTGTCTGCACTGCAGAAATAGCGGCCGCACAGGCTGCCCCCTGTGACCATCCGGAAAACCTATTACCTTCATTCCACCGTCATCTTAATTTCTGCACGATCACACAGCAAACACAGGGCATGGTCCGGAGTTGCTGCAGAGTAAGAATAATTCTGAAAAATCCCCAACTTTCTTCCACAGAGACATAATTCAAGAAAATGAACTACAAGATCTCTTTATGAACAATTCCCTTTTTCTATGAAACATCCCCATTAGCAAATTACAATTAAGCAAATACTGGCAGAGAAACAACATAGGTTTCTTTGAAATTTAAAAAAAAAAAAAAAACTTTTCTGATAAGTATTATTGACTGAAAAATTGTTAACATGTTTGTCACATTCAAAAAGCCACAAATGAATTTCTCTGAAAAACCCAACGTCCTTTTAAAAAATCCACAAAATTGGGGCTCTGCCAAAGCGTGAATGTTACAAAACCATATGCCACATGCCCTTCTTCATGCTTCTATGAATTACTAAAGCAAGGATTAAGCTTCTGATGATTTAGTATCAGAAAGATCAGACATGGATTCAAAGGCTGGCTCTAGCTGGGTACATTTGGGCAAGTTATTTAATTTTTATTTAACCTCAAATTCCTAACCCCTTAAATGAGAACAAGAATTACCCAGTTCACAGGATAATTGGGAGTTTTAAATAAAATAAAACTGAATCTACCTAATATGGCAGGGACCTACATTAGTTAGAATCAGGTTTGGCTGAGAGAGACAGGAAGCCCAAAGTACCAGCAGTTTAAACAAGAGAAGTTTCTTTCTTTCTCAGGAAAAAGTCCAGGGAGGCAAGTGTGGCACTCCACTGCTGCGTTTCTTGATCACCTATGGTTCAACTTCATGGGCCAGGATGGTGGCATCTACATCCTAGACAGCAGATTGGGAATGATAAATAATGACAGGGCAAAAGGGACACATACTATCCCTTAAGGGAGGTTCTGGAAAGGATCACATGGTAACGCACTTCCCATTAACCAGAAGTTAGTCTCATGGCCACAGAGCTGCCACGGTTACATCCAGCCTGTTCCCATGGGGACAGCCAACACCAGTTATTTAAGTCGGCATCCATTCAGAATGTCTGGATTCTGAGGCTGTACTGATTGCTAACCATTCTGAAAATTACCCTTGCCTTTGGGAAGCTGTGCCTTAAAACTCCACAACAAACAAGATTTCCTCTGTAACATATGCAGTTTAGGACATAATGTACCCCTCACTAGTTATTTTCCCCTTAGTTTCCTTTTCTGAAAAAGAAACTAGCTTTAATAGAAAAAGGTCAATGTTACTGAATCACAGGGTTCTCTTTTCAAAAACCAACACTCCATTTTCAATGCCATGGTCTCCTGAAGGCTGAAATACAGAGACTCTGATGGTGGAAGAAAGCATCTCGTCCCACTGCCCCACTTCCAGGCTGCTGGGCCCTGTCACCTCTTGGAACTGGTAGTAGCTGTAAGTACAGGATGGGGAGGAAAAGGAGCAGTGTAGACTGCTAAGGTCTCTACTCCGTGCACATGTGACACATGTGGGCAGCATGTGCTGAATAAACTAGAGCCTGTCACCCTTCCAATTAAACCCAGTTAACACCAGTATCCATCTTCCTGAAAAACTGAAGCTGGAGTGCAGGGACCCAGCCTAGATTTTTCTGGGTTAGTAATTTCCTAGAGTTTAAATCCTAAGCTATATTCCACAAGTGTCAAGAAAGCTTGCATTAAAAAAAAAAATCAATATCAGGAATATTTTTCCTTTAAAAATATATTAAACTAAATGTAATTTTAAAAAAGTTTTAAATAGTTTTAATTGCTGCAAAATAAGCAGTCTGTAGGAAATGGTGCACCAACCCTGGGTCCCGGCATGCTGTGAAAGCTCTGGCCAGCCCTCTGCTATTACTCAACTGTTTAAATCTTTGTATCTTATGCGACCCTTATTTCCTTAAACAATCTATCCTGCATTCTGCACATTTTAAGGGTGTCTTTTATTTTTTCCTTAATTGCTGTATTGATTTTTTTCTAACAAGCACATAGGGACATTAAGAAAAGAGCATCAGTGAAAAGCCATTCTGTTCTGTTTCCCTTACACTGTTTCCCTTCCCAGAGAAAACTATTCTTACTGTTTCCTGTGAAGCTGTCCAGGTTATGTAGTTTCAAACATAAATGTCAACATGAACACATTCTGTTTGCACCCAAAAAATGCATTTCCAGTATCCTATTCTTTTCTCATTCTAAAGAGCTTCGACATATTTTTTCGTCTGCACTCACTGTAACTAATTTACTTTCTAAATTGAACAGCAACATTCCCTGTACATAGAGGTGCTATTTAACAGTGTGTGTGCATCACCAATTATCACAAAGTAATATTCTAACCTTGAAAAGCTCTTGGTACCAATATTCTTCCCCACAATTAACTTCCTATGGGACACTAGTTCTCAACAAATAGTTCAAGGAACATGTGTCTTCACAGGGAAGAATTACAATCTTGAGTGGGAAGGGCAAGCTCTCCACACAGCCCCATAAATTCTGGCACATCCCCCATTAATCACCTGTGTAAAAATCATTACATTTAATGAGAAAGCTATTTGAAAGAAGCTTCCAGTGCAACACTGTCCACATGGACCGTCAGCAAAATGGCGACATTCTGTAGCCACGCTGCCCAGCACCCATACATGCCAGCCACATGTGGCTAATGGTTACTTGAAATGTGTCAGTAAAACTGAGGAACTGAATTTGTAGTTTAACTTAATTTAAATAACCATGTGTGCCTAGTGGCTACCCTTTCGGACAGACCTCTTCTACTGAATAGTGAATAAACAGAAAAAGATTACAATCCCTGTTATAAAAGAGGGACACATGGGAAACGTGTGTATAAGTATGTATGGCAAGCATGATGGATTAAGCTCAAGCTACATCTCCTGAATCTTCTATCTTGACATATCCAAGGCTGAGCGGACTATTTCTAAAAATAATTTCTCTAACTAAAGTTGGAGCAAGCCTTAAGAGATATGCTGCAACTACCTTTAAAATCTGAAACTGAAATAGTTTTACTGTACTGAAACTCTATGTTTGATGATGCACTCTGTTTTATAATTTTCCTGGCATGATATTACGTGTGCATCACACTAAATTAACAGTTTCTCTGTTGGGTGGAAAAAACAAGTTTCAGAAGCATATGTATAATACTATGCCAGCTACACACATAAATGTGTGCATATATATATATACACACATGTTTGTGTGTGAATAGAATTTATCTAAAACGGTTCTGCTGAAAAGCACATTCTGTGGTGATGAAAATGTTCTTTGCCTACCCTGTCCAACAGGGTTATTTCACTACTGAGTGCTTGGAGGATGGCCAGTAATTGATGGAGGAATGGGATCTTAACTTATATTTAATTTTAATTAATTAAAATAGCCACAAGTGGCAAATGGCCAGCCTGTTGGATGGTATGATCTAGAAGAATAAACCTCAAACTGTTAAAAGGCAACTTCAAAGTGTTGTGTTAGTCACTCAGTCATGTCTGACTCTTTGTGATCCTATGGTAAGACCCTTCAAGAGGTCTTACCTCTTCTATCTTCTTAAAGGGAAGATAGATTTTTACTTAAACTTTACAAACCACTGTAGTGTTTTTTAATTATCTAGTTTCATACAACTGGCACCTATAGCTAGCTCATTAAACAAATAAATACGAAGGGGCAGGGTCTTACTAGCCCAGGCCTCCATAACAAATTCCACAGAATGGGTGGCTTAAACCATAGAAAACTTATTAGTACTGGAGGTTGTAAGTCCAAGATGAGGGTGCCAGATGATTGGGTTCTGATGAGAGCTCTCTTCCTGGCTTGGAGACAGACCCCTTTTCACTGTGTCCTCTCACGGGGGTGCAGATGGGGAAATAAAGCTCTGAGCTTCCTCTTCTTACAAGGACACTGATCCCTCATGGGGACACCATTCTCGTGTCTTCTAAACCGATTATCTCCCAAAGGCCCCACCTCTAAATACCATAACATTGGGGGTTAGGGCTTCAATAAGCAAGCTTGCAGGTGCAGATACAAACATACAGTCCATAACAAGAGGACAAAAGAAAGAATTAAAATTCCTTCTACTCCGTGTATTTTTCTCTACTACCTTCATATAGCTCACTGAGTGTCCTAGAAATCTTACTATTAGGTTTCCAACATTTGGTTGTTGGAACACCTGGGACAGTGGCATTTTCAAATGACAAGAGTGTGGCTAAGTCTCGAGACCTTATGATCGTATAAATTCCAGTTTGAAAGAACACACTAATGATTCAATGTGCGTGTGTACTCAGTCATTCAATTGTGTCCAGCTCTTTGGGGCCCCATGGACTGTATTCTGCCAGGCTCCTCTGTCCATGGAATTCTCCAAGCAAGAAATACTGGAGTGGGTTGCCATTTCGTACTCCAGGCGATCTTCTTGACCCAGGGATTGAACGCACATCTCCTGAGTCTCCTCCACTGACAGGTGAATTCTTTACCACAGAGCCACCTGGGAAGGCCCAGTGTTCTCATTCCTCTATGTAATTTCTTGATGCCCTCAGCAACCAAATGGTGATGCCAGATGCACACCAGGCAAGGCTGGGAAGGTCACTTCACATGCTACCTTTAACTGTGCCTGTTTGTAGTTGTGCGGGAATGAGCAGAGCTGCCTTAAAGTGGGTTTAACCTCTGGGTCACCTCAACACACTCGTTTTTCCAAGATCATCTGCTGGGAAGCCAAAGGCACCTTTTTGCAGGAAGGAGGACTGAGTCAAGCTGAGCTTCCCCCAAGCCCAGTAGCTTCTCTTGAGGTTTTGAGGAAACTGCTGCAGCTTCCCACAGGTCCCAAGGTCTCCAGGTATGGGGGCAAGCTGGTATTCTCAAACAATGCCTGTAAAACAGTGGCATCCCTAACCTAGGCTCCTTGGTCAGAAGCAGCCTGTGCATTCAACCTTTATCAAAGTTGCTTTTTTGTGCCCCATACAAAAGATGATGTGAAAATGCTGGTCCAGGCTAGGACAAGGGGGAAATAAGGCATGACTACTTGATGGTTACTGAGATTTCTGTGCAGGTGATGAAAATGTTTGGAACTTGGCAGAGGTGGTGGTTGTACAATATTAATGTATTAAATGCCCCTGTTGAGTTTGAAATGGCTAACTTTATGTTACTTCACCTGAAAAAAACCCACAAAAACCCAAAGTCTATTTTAAAAAAACATAGGAAGTGGGCACCATCCCATCACACAGACCTACACTGAGGGCCCCGGGAGGGCGCACTGGTCCTGCGCACCTCCCCGTGGGATGACGGGCACTGGCAGACCCATCCTTCCCATTCTTCTCAACCAAGCCTTTCGAGCTCCCTTCCCCTTAGCCGTTTCCAGTTACACTGCAGAATCCATCCTGAACTCTGGGAGGGCCCGTTAGGGCCCTGGAGAATCTAAATGGATCCTCTCCAACACCACGTATTCTCACTCAGCTGCTGACCTGTTTGTTGCTCTCAAGTTAGTCTATGTCAGTAGTTTTCCAACTTATTCTGCTATTGCCTACACGAATTCCCTAAGGACCTCCCACACTCAGTATTCTGCCAATCTAACACTGAGGGCAAACGCCACCTTCCTGCTCTGTAATGCTGAGAAAATTCCTCAGGAAACTTTGAAGGCACCCTTGACTGCTCTGGCTTCAACAAGTGCAATCATGATGATTGTGGTCAATTAAAATGTCACATCAGTTGTTTGAGTAAACTGACAAATGGCTGAACTGAACTGTTTTTTCCTAGGTACTACAATAATATACAGTGACTCTCGGTGACAACAGTTAAGAGGGAAAGACAGGGAAATAAAGAAAAATGGTTTTCTTTTCTTTTTTTTTTTTTTTTAAGAAAAATGGTTTTCTTTAGCCTCCTCCCTGGTCTTTTGTCGGGCTTCCCTCATAGCTCAGTTGGTAAAGAATCTGCCTGCAATGCAGGAGACCCTGGTTCTATTCTTGGCTTGGGAAGATCTCATGGAGAAGGGATAGGCTACCCACTCCAGTATTCTTGGGCTTACCTTGTGGCTCAGCTGGTAAAGAATCTGCCTGCAATGTGGGAAACCTGGGTTCAATCCCTGGGTTGGGAAGATCCCCTGGAGAAGGAAAGGCTACTCTGTGTGGCCCATGGGGTCGCAGAGTCGGACACGACTGAGCGACTTTCACTTTCACTTGTCTTTTGTCACGTCTACTCCAGTTGTCCTGATCACGCCCTAGAACCATGCTTCCAAAAGATACTTGACTATGAAATCCTTTTTCATACCAACATCTTTCCCTACCAACTGAGACAAGAGTGGGTAGAGCACAAACTTTAAAAGAATGACATAGGCCGATGACATGATATAAACTGGTTAGAATCAACTAGGTCCAAAATGATGGATGAGTTTACTTCCAGTAGACCTTGAGCCTCAGCATACACTCATTGTAACACATCAGCAAGCTAAATGGCATACCCACAGGCACCATGACAGTTCCAAGGCCAACTATAAAGATCAAAAAGTGGGCGGTGGGCCAAATCCTAGAAATCCCCACCCTTTCCCCAAAATAGCTGGAATACTCCTCCCACTCATTAGCCTACGACATTACCCATCCCTATAACAACCGACAACCCCATACCCTCGGGCCTCTTGCCTTCAAAGATGGCCCACGCTCTGTCTGTGGAGTATGTTTCTCCCTGAATACATCTTCATTCACTTTACTAAGGCTTGCTCTTGAATTCTTTCCTGCGCAAAGCCAAGAACTCACACTCAGCAGCTGTCCCAGGGGTCTGAAGATGACCTGAGATGTGACCATCCTCTCATGCCCCATCTCTCTCTCCTGCAACACAACCCTTACTTTCTCCATCTCAGTAAACGGCACCTTCCTTCACCTAGTTGTTCAGTCTAAAAATCTCAGTTATCTTTGGCTCTTCTTTCGTTCATACCTCACAAATGACTTATCCGGAAAATGCACCAGCTCTATTCTCAGTGTCCCTAATCCAAGTGTCTCTTCCCCAATCCAGACTGAGCTACCAACCCACCTCCGGCACACCACCTCTCACCTAAACCACACCAGCTTCTGCTTTTGACCCCCAAACCCCCAAGGGCATCCAAAGTGACCTTTTTAAAATAACAAGTCTTAATACATCTTTCCCCTATTCAGAAAGGCCCCTCATGCCTTACATGGACTGGACCCTGGTCTCTCTCCAACTTCATTTCCAAATGCTCTTTCCTCTGCTGCCTGTTCTGCGGACAGAGCTGTTCCTCTGACAAGCCAAGCAGTCTCCTCCCAGAGCCTCCCAACCGTCAGCTCCCTGAGCCTGGAGTGCTCTTCCTCCACCGAGGGCTGGGGACCAAATGTTTGCATCCCCCAGAATTCACGGGTTGAAGCCGAACCCCACTGTGATGGTATTCGGAGGTGGTGGTCCTGGGAGTTGATCAGGTCATGAGGATGGAGCCCCCATGATGGGAATTAGTGTCCTTGTAAGAAGAGGCTCAAGAGAAATGATCTTTCTCTCCACCCTGTGAGGATACAGGAAGAAGGCAACTGTCTGAAATCAGGAAGAGTCCTCGACAAGCACCTGCTGGCCCCTGATCTCAAGACTTCCAGACTCCAGAAGTGTGTGAGAAATAAAAGTCATTAAACTGCCCATCTATGTTACATTTGTTACAGCAGCCCAAGCTAACAAAGACACAGGTCCTTGGTTAACTGTCACCTCTGCCGAGCAGCCTGGGACGTGGGAACATAGCTGCACACCCCGCCCTCCCACTTCTCCCACCTCTTTCCTTAGCCTTACTTTCGTTGCAGCCTTCATCACCATGTGGCATCATAGCACGTGTTCACTGGTTTCCTGGGCGCCTCCCACACCAGAACAGAAGCTCCAGTGGACAGAAGTTTTGTTTTGGGTTCTAATATGGCCCCAGCACTCAGAGAGCCTGGCTGGTGGTGATGCTCAAGAAACATCTACTGAACAAATTAATAGCTAGTTCTCATAGAAGAGTCTCTCAGAATAATCATAAACTGCTTCTCTAGAGTAAAACAATACAAATCTCATAGAAGAGTCTCTCAGAATAATCATAAACTGCTTCTCTAGAGTAAAATAATACAAACAAAGAGTTGGGAGAGAGGGTAGTAACCATGACAGTCAGGACCTGGGAGCTCTCTAAAGGGCAGTGAAGCTGGGGCACATCAGTGTCGCCAAGTCCAGCCCAGGATGCAGTCAGCTCAGGCTCCTCCAGAGGAGGCAGAGTTCGTTTCCAGCTAATCAAAGCACCTAAAATTGGGCTAAACCGTCATCCTCAGTGATCTGGAAGTGGTTCCAACATACCCTCTGTGAAGCCACTTAAAATATCAGACCTGTAGTGAAGCATGTCAAGGCCTAAGTTTGAAGTTGGCCTTTAGAAGGTAACAGAGGGGCAAATAAAATACCTTGGTGAGAATATGCTACACACAAGAATCACAGTGACACCAAATGCACCATAAGCTGAACAAAGGTGGTATAATTTTCAGGCAGAGTAAGGCCACTGCCATCCAGCAATCATCCTGAATAAAACATTATCACATGTGGAAGAATAAAAACACCACCACACATGACTTTCAGCTACTTAGTTCTACAATTCCTCACTATAAATGTAAAGTCAACACTCGGTGTGCAAACAGTCTATTACTGTATCATGAATTCGACTGTGTACAGTCAGCCTTTGAGAGAGGAAACACGGGAGAGAAGAAAAACTGCATCTACAGTAGTTAAGAACATGAGATTTGCAGCCCAAACTCAGACGGTGTTCCCACCAAGTGACCTGCCATTTAAGGCATCTTGAGCAAATGACCATTTTCGGAGCCTCCTCTGTAAAGTGTGGATCGTCTCAGCAACCTTACAGGATTCTTTAGAGACCGTATGAAATTGTGTCAATGTAATGCTCAGCACAGACTTTAATCGTGTACTGGAATCCCACATGTAGATGGTTCCATATGACCACCACAAGGGCAGCGCCATATCATTCATACTCTAAATCTCTGTATCCCTGAATGCATGGCTCTGGAATGAAATAATTAATAAATCAAAGAATAGTGTCTATTAAATGTTCCTATTTTTATGTGAAAGGCAACCAAAGAGATGAGACAAAGAAGAGAAGGGGGAAAACAGTGAGAGGCGTAAGGAGCCGCGGAGAGGCAGCATTTACAAGGAGCAGCAGGAGAGTGGGCAGCCGCCCTCCAAGAGCAGATCAGAGTTAGCACACGAAGGCGGAGACAAGAACAACAGCTGAGGTTTACTTAGCAGAGGTGGGGGGCCAGAACTCTCACCTCGCTGCACCTTGATAATCTGCAAAGGTGAGCCACACTGAAGACAACGTTTTTATTAGAACACTGTAATAATAAAACCAAACTCTGGGAAATTCCTGCCCATTTCTAATCTGAAAGATGCCAATCAAAATTTCCACCGCAACCATGTGGAATAAGCCCTAGGGCACTATCTTTGCAGAGTACAGAACCATCCAGCATCGGAGGGAGGTGGCTCCTGTGTGTGGCCTGGCGTGGCATCTGGCTAAGGTCATGGAGTGAAGCTCTAGGTACTCACATGCACACAGCACAAGAGCGCCAGGAACCTGCCACCCTGCAGTAAATACCAGCTTTCCTTCCACAGAAGGCAAAGGACAGAAGCACAGTAACACTTTACTGTACTCAGAAAAACAGACACGTGTACTTTGCCTTATGACAGAAGTCAATGTGACAGAAATGAAACCTACAAAGACGATTCAGACAGTATGAAAGGTGGATGAAAACCTAAGAAGTCATCAGGTCATGGATGCCAAGGGCCAGAGAAGGCTGGGTGGTGGGTGGAACAAGAGCTCCCACTGCAGAAGCACATCAGCAGATGAGAGTAAGAGAGGAGAAGCATCGTGAGTCTGTTGTTAGCTTAGTAACTAACAGGCACCGTGAAGAATCAGAAGGATAGCTAACCAGAATCAAAGGATGCAAGTGCTGTTCAGTACTTACTGGGCAACCAATCCCTCCATTTATGCAAACAGGTACCAATCCACCTCATTGTATGATTCACGCCAACAGTGCTCAGCAGTGCAGGTGCAAGCAAAAGGACAAACAGGTCAGGAGAGTTCCTTAAAACCTGGACCACGGATTCCACATGGATAAGAGGGAACGAAGACAGGAAGGAACTAAGGCTGAGTTTCAGTGAGAACAAATGCGAGGCAGAGGGTGGGATGGACGAGAGGGTGTGGCCAAGGAAGGAATTTCAGACTTACTGATCTGAGCCGTGAGTGGACAAGGTCTAGGAAGTGGGGAGCTGAGGGGAACTGCTGAGAAGATCACTGGTGATGACGAACAGTCACGAAAGGAAGAGGATGATCCCATGAAGCTGAGGCAGGGTGGAGGACGATGAGGCAGTCATCAGTGATGAGTGGGAATAACGAGGACGTTGGCAGGTAAGAGTCACCTGCTGGGGTACAGGGGTCGCAAGGATGGTTACACACAGGGCTGAGGCTCCATAGAGTAGGGGGTGGATGGGAAGGTGGAAAAGCAAAGATCCAGCACAGCCTTGCCTGGCGTGGGCCCCCGGCCCAGCTTCTGAATAGCTTTTCATCTCTGTATTGATGAAACTAATCTACCTAAATCAGGTAGTTCTGCCCATTTTTTATCTGAAAGATGTAATCCAATCTTTCCCGTGCATTTATATAAAATAAACACTAGTAGAAAAACTCAGGTTTTCCAAGATAAAATCTTCAGTGACTGGGCATTCATTGTAGAATCTTCAGAAGTTCACAAATCTATCCTACATGTCTAAAGAGTGCAACTAGATTAACATTTCTATTAGATTTTCTCAAAAGCCATTTTTTTTTTTTTTTTTACTATACCTTTCATCAACTGGGGACAAAGATCTGCCTCAAAACTGGAGATCTTTTTCCTTATCATTTAGATTGAAGATACAGGGATCTGGTAAATTTCTACTATCCCCTCATCTTCCAGTATTCGTCACTGACTCCACCTATGAACTCATATACGATGCAGTCTTTATGTTAATGAAGAAGTATTTCCTGGAGAAATGTGACTCTCCCAGCCCTCTGAACAGGACCTGTTCAGGGATCCTCTCCTCTGGGAAGACGGCATAACAACACACCTCCATTCCCCAGCCCCTCGGGTGGATGCCCCTTGTTCTGCCAGAGCATTCCATAGGAAGCTCTCTTTCTGTATCTTACTACGTTTGACTTGTCAACCAAAACAAGCTTTATGACCCTGGACAAGTGCTTAACCGCTCTCTGCCCTAATTTATCTATGTATAAAAGAGAGAAAATAGAGTCACGTGGTCGCTGGGGCGGGGAAACGGCGGCTCCAGGAGAGCAGGGCTTCGGGGGGAGGAGCGAGCACGGAGGAAGCATTTACGACCTTCTAACTCCCTGGTGGCTCAGATGGCAAAAGCGTCTGCCCGCAATGCGGGAGACCCAGGTTCAATCCCTGCGTCAGGAAGATCCCCTGGAGAAGGAAATGGCAGTCCACTCCAGTACTCTTGCTTAGAAAACTCCATGGATGGAGGAGCCCGGCAGGCTACAGTTCATGGGGTCACAAAGAGTCAGACACAATGGAGTGATTTCACTCACAGTGAGGTGAAACAAACAGAGAAGAGAGATTCAGTTCTAATGTCCAAAAATCAAATTGAAAGACTGACTCCTCCTGGTTCTTCCTACTTCAATTTGAACCCATTTGAGGTTCTTCAGCTAGATCCCAAAGTGACAGATGAAGAAATAAAAAAAGACATTTCGGCAATTATCCATACTGGTGCATCCTGACAAAAATCAAGATGATGCTGACAAAGCACAAAAGGCATTGAAGCTGTGGACAAAGCTTACAAGTTGCCACTGGATTGGGAGCAAAAGAAGAGGGCCCTAGATGTAATTCAGGCAGGAAAAGAAGATGTGAGACACACCGTTAAAGAGTGAAAAAAGCAATTAAAGATGGAAGGAAAGCCTACGAATGTGGAGGAGGATGACCCTGAGCTGTTCAAACAAGCAGTATACAAACAGACCATGCAACTCTTTGCTGAGCTTTCCTTTCCTTAAAAGGAAAGAGAGAGAAGCCAAAGAGATGCATGAAAGGAACCAACAATGGGAGGAAGAGACTGAAGCTCAAGCAAAAGCCAAATGAGAAAGGGAGTAGCAGAAAAATGTTTTAGCAAAGTCTAGATGGTAGCGTGGACAGCTGGCGAAACTTCCAAGCAAATACAAAAGGAAAGAAAAAGAGAAACCGGATCTCCCTGAGACCACCAACAGTAAAGATGGAGCAGCGTGAGTGACCGCCAAGGGTCACGGCCACAGAACCCTCCCCAACTGTCTGCCTCCCGCTTTGAAGGACTCATTCTTTCCTCCCATTTTCACCCCAACATAGAGTAGTATTTGCTTTCTAGTCCATTTTGTTTTCAATACAGTAATACCGATCAGAGTAATTCTTTTGTACGTTGAAATGAGGGGCTCCGTTTAAAAAGAAACCTCCCCCCAGACCAGCTGGGACTGGAAGGTGCTGCCTTCTCTTCCCTCAGCCGGTAACTTCATGTTCTGTATTTCACTGAAGTGTGATGGTTAGAAACGTCATGTGTCGTTTGTGGAAATCATCCAATTAAACACACTGCTGACACTGGTGTTGCCATGACTTCAGAGACAAGCCTGGCCCACCCTAGGAAGCCCCTTCGCTTAGGAAGCCCCTTGCTTCTGGGTGTGGCATCCTTCGAAGCCCCAGATGAGATCGGAAGGCAGCGGACACCCAGAGCAGTCACCAGACGCCCTGACGTCCCTGCAGTTTGGCATGTGCTTTCCCATCTGACTGGCCAACCCGCATGGCACGAGGCTCCCAGCCACCCAACCTGTTCACTCTCCAAAGAGCTAGCCGTCCTCCCTCCCATACCGTGGTATCCTTGCCTATCTGCATTTGTTAGTAGTAACATTCTGTATATGTAATAAATTTTTATACCCTAAAAAAAAGAATAGAGAGAATAACAGTACAAACATCATAGGGCTTTTGTATTAATTCATGAGATGAAGTTAATGCCTAGAAAGCACTCGGAACAGTTTCCAGCATACAGTAAATGCAACACAAGTGTTTGCTGTTCTTATAACAATATTTATTTGCATGTCTTTCCTTCTGTCCCATGTTAGCACCTTTAAAATAAGAGATTAGGTCTTAATCTTTGTGTCTCCAGGGCCTAGTACTGTGACTGGCAAATAGGAGACGTGAGGTGAATTAACACCATGAATCAACTGGTAAACCAATTTTTATTTCACAAAAAAATGTGGAAACATAGATATTAAAAACAAGCCAAAGCATTATCCTATTTACAATCCACCTTGTTTAAAAATAACCTAAGGAAGTCCATGAACTACAGCCTGCCATTTCAAATATGTAAGAAATATGAAATGAAAGAAGTTAAAATTAAGACTAGAATTGCATTGTCAGTACCACTAAAAGGTCAGTATCATAAAGGGCTTCTTGAGCATTCTGTGGCTTAGATACATTGAGACTCTGAGAACTGGTACATTCTCACTCAAAGAGCCTGGAGGCTTGACTTTACCCAGGATTCGTTACCATTTCTTCCACAGATCTAGATACCCAGGGAGGAGATGGAAAACCATAATGACAGAGTGCACCTACTTCATCGGTCACACTTCTGCAGTAGGAGAGTAGCGAAGTTGTTGGTGACAGAGGGAATCAACTGAGGCATCCAAAAGAAAGTGCAAATGATTGTGCCTACAAGCTCAAGTCACTCACAAAGCCCTCAGGCCCTCTGAGCTGGGAGGTGCCTTCTCTGAGTCTCCAGTTACAAACAGCCAGTATTTAGGTTTCATCTTGGGTTTAACATTTCTACAGAACCCCTGATGCGGGATCACAGCGTAGCCCTATTAAAATTAGCACCACTGGTACTCTAATATTCTGGTTCTCCTCAGATTATCTCTGACACTACTGAAAATGAATCTAGTCACACAACTAGGAGGACCTTCCTCTCTCACTGGTGCACGAACAGAAGCCACCTTATTCATTAAAATGGAATTTAGTGCAAGTCCATGTTAAAGAAAGTCTGGGAGTACTAAGTGTTTCACAAAGGAAGAGAAATGTTTACCATATCCTCCTGGACAATCCAAGTAGAAGTGAAGTTGCTCAGTCATGTCTGACTCTTTGTGACCCCATGGACTGCAGCCCACCAGGCTCCTTGGTCCATGGGATTTTCCAGGTATGAATACTGGAGTGGGTTGCCATTTCCTTCTCCAGGGGATCTTCCCAACCCAGGGATCGAACCCAGGTCTCCCTCATTGTAGGCAGACGCTTTACCATCTGAGCTACCAGGGAAGCCCAGGTTTTAATCCAGGTAGAAACCTACATAAAAAGGATGAGGGTGAAGAGCTAGAGGAAAGTCTTTAGTAAACCAAGGTTCTGTCTATTTGCTGGAAGAGTTCCTCACTCCCTTCCACATTTTCCCTCAAGCCACAGAGCAGGACACCTTCTAAGGAAGACTGAAACAACTGACATATCTGGAGAGATATAAACTCAAGTGTGAACACAGAAGAAACAAATGATTAATGGACCTCCCTGGTCCACATGCTGGAAACTCTACTGATAATAACAAACTCAGATACAGGCACATGAGAAGATATCTGCTTTTCCAAACAACTTCACAGCTAAATGAAATCATTTCAAGCAGTAAATTCTATTCTCCTTTCCCATACAAGCCAGCATTAATATATACAAAACACTCCCATCAGAGAAAGAGCATTAAGCAGATAACACATAAAACATACAACATATCTTAATAGTGTGTTTTTCTATAATTAAGTATTAAAGCTTTTTCATTTACTTATTTTAAATGAAAAGATGAAAACTGAGGTTTCAATCTGACAGGGATTGCATCTGAGGATTAAAATGTCCATGGACATACCTCTTAACTCATCTTTTAATTGCTGCATAAATGGTTGCCTAGGAAACTTCCCAACTGGATGAAGAAGCACAAGTGAACTCTCGTTTCCAAGCTTGCAGGTATGACTCACTATTTTTGCTCCCACAAAGTAGGTCCTCCTGAATTCTGAGAGGTAGGTATTTTTGCAACCTGGATAACAATTAAAAAAAGAAGAAGAATTATTTTGAATATATGTTTTTAACAGGAATAAAAGTTAAGGGCGAGTCCCTATTTCCATCAGGTTTAGAAGAGAAATGTGTATTCTCAAAATAGGCCTGCACAATCCATATCAGGTAGTTATGGACGGTTATTTTTCTGGCAGTATGTTGACAAGACAGTAATTAAACATAATAATAAGAGAGAACAGAGAAAACATTGGAACAAAACCACCACAGAGACATTTGTCAAAGAAGAATCCGGTCAGAGGGGTGTGACCCCGAAGATCACTGAGACCTGCCCCAAGTTCAGGTTCCCTGACAATTCTTGCAAACCTAGCTACATCTGTGCCCAGAATGACACCACGACATCGTCAAACAGAGACCAGAAAACACAGTACAGATCGTTGCATGCCAAGGGGTAGTAACCTGGGGCAAGGGCACCTCTGAAGGTTCTATTTTAACAAACAGCAGATGTACTGAAGGAGGCTGAAGTAGTAGGTTCAGCCCGCACGTTTCTGAGAAAGGACAGAATCTTACGTAAGTACAGGGAACTAGGGCAGAGACGCAGAGCAGAGCTTCAGGGCCAAGGCCGGGTGCAGGTGATTCCCTAGTTGTCACTGCTTCTGATGTTTCGGGCAGAGATGGACCGGGCCTGCGGAAGGGGAGGGAGGGAAGAATGGGCCCACCGCCCACGGGAAGGGTCTCCACTCTTTCCTGAGCTCTCCCTCTAACATCTTTCCATCATCAACTTAACATCATCATCATCTCTTTTACTGTGGTGGTAACAATTATTATTCAAATTAAAAACCTAAAACTGACTCTTCTGGAGGAAAGCCTATTAATGATTACTAATTCCTAACTCCACCTCCCCCCCGTTGAACCTATTAAAGAAAATCTTCCCAGAACCTGGTCTGGAACAGAACCAAGTTGCCTACTGTGAAATTCACAACATCCTAGTGGAAAGACATCAACAACATTCCAGATAAAATGTTTTCTTTCCTATGCAATTTTTCTAGTGAACCTGGAGAAGATTAAGGTCTATTCTGGGGAACCCAATACCACTCACCCAGTTAGTTGTCAACTATCAGTTAAGAGTCTAGTCTAAGGATTTGCAACCAGACATGCTTTTCAGTGATGATTTAATCATTCTTCCTACTAAGAGTGATTCTGAATACACCTACCAGGGGCCTCTTTCCTCTCACTGCAAAACTGTTAGCAAAACGCTGGCATGTGCTCATAACTCAACTGTCTGAGGAGCTGTCTTTAACAAACACTAACCTCAAGCAGGTCCTAACACCCTGCAGTTCTAAGCATGTTCCTCAGTCTCTAGATTCTGAAAGGCCTTTGAATAAGCAGCAATGTCCCTCAGGAGCACCTCGAGGGCCTGAAATGGCCCCTGGCTCTCGCTCCCCTTCCATGACCAAATCCCATCGTCTCCCCCACCTCCCAGCCTCTCAAACCTAGGTCATCTGTCAGTTTTTCCAGAATGTTCTGCCATGAGTGTCTGGACTGCCGGCCCTACTGGGTGCTTCTGTAATCAAGAGCTGTTAGCACACTGCTTTCTATTTATTTCCCCAGACTGTAGGCTTACTGAAGACGGTGCTGGGCTTTTTTATTTCTGTATCCCCCACCTTATCAGGGGCTTCCGGGGTGGCGCCGGAGGTAAAGAACCCACCTGCCAATGTAGAAGACATAAGAGATGCAGGTTCGATCCCTGGGTCAGAAAGATCCTCTGGAGGAGGGCATGGCAACCCACTCCAGTATTCTTGTCTGAAAAATCCCATGGACAGAGGCGCCTGGCGGGATATAGTCCACAGGGTCGCAAAGAGTCGGACATGACTGAAGCGATTTAGCATGCACACCTCATCCGAGCCTGGCTTAAAATGGGCAACTGATGTTTGTTGAATGAATGAATGTAGGAAAGAGATGAGGCTGGAAAAGAATTTACTGCAAGAGGTATTCCCTGTGCAGCTTCAAAACCATCCCTGAGATGCAAACTGGTTCTGGACTGAGGGGGACTGGGCTCCACCAGGCAGCCCATGAAGCCCTCTCCAGCAGACCCGGCTCAGAGCAGGCACACAAGGTCCTACAGACTGTCTCAGTGCACTGGAGAGCACAGCCCGCCCAGCAGGAGGTGGATCAAATGCAGCACTCCCTGAAGTTTTGCCACCAGAGGAAAAATAAAGGGGATTTTAGAGGAGAAGCAACATAAAAAGGAGGGAAATAAAAGATGGAAAGCAATGTCCAAAGACCCTCACAGATGGGACTCTGCTAGGCACAGGAACAAGAAAGTTTAGTTTTTCATGAAAATATGTTATTTAAGTTTTTGAGGTATAAAGGCCTGCAGAAGCACCAGGAAAACTCAGGGGAAACTTTTTTAACTGCTGGTTGGCTTTCGGATGGGGCGGGAAGGACTTGCAAATGCCTTACAGGGAAGACAGCCTCTGTTCCCTGCCACCTCCCCCAATCTTGCCTATCTCTAGAGCTCTTTTCCCAAGAATGAAGCCCACCGAGGCCTGGGCATGGTGTGGGGGTACGGCAGAGGACACTCAGGCACCACCCCCTGTGCACCTGCCAGGAGATACCCTTTCACGGAAGACAACTTCCGTTCAGTACTCAAATCTGCGAGTGTGCGTGACAGCGGTGGAGTGGATGGCCGCCTCTTGTTTACTGCTGGGGTCTCACAGGTGCCTGGCAGGACAGGGTCAGGGAGTGAAAGGGGGTGCAAACACCACTTCGTCCTTGCAGAAGCCACGGCATTGCCCCCAGGGCCCGAGGAAGCACAGCACGACACAGGTGGCCGGCTCGAGGCCCTCTGACTGCCCCTGTCAGAGTATACCAGTCCCCTGGGCTGTGTCATGGCTCTTCAGCCTGGCAGTTTCCCCCAAATGGCTCACCAATTATCTTTCTGAAGATCATTTCCAGTCTTTAGAATCTGACCTGATGATGACTGCAGGACACAGACCTGCCAGAACTGAGCAGTAAAAGGATGCCTGACCCTGCGTACCAAGGACAGGAGAGCCTGCAGCTAATCGGAGTAGGCCCGTGGGTGCAGCAGAAGGTAGCTGGTGGGGGCGGGGGGGGGGGTGTGCCGCCGCACTCCTGTCTCCAAAAGTTCTGTAGGGTTTTCATTACTTACTGCAGGAAAAAAGAGCTGGTATAAATCCAGAGATCTTATACTTAATAGGCCTTTGACTGACCTGGGAACAAACTAATTTTTTTCTATTCATTTTATAAGGCTCAGCCTTTCTCACTCTTGCACATCTCTACTTAGAAAAGGGGATGAGTAATAGTAAAAACACTGGTATGCCGAACAGCACTCACAACTGAGAGAGAGAATGTGTGCCGCACGGCCCTCCACTCCACACACATTCTACAGCTTCAAGAGAGACTTATTATAGAACCCGTGGGAATCCCCCCACATGAATTGAAGACTTTTGACTGGCTAAAAGTGGAACTAAGGGGCCAGGGAAAGGATTTCCCCTGCGGTTGATTAAAAACATTATTCTGTTTTTGAGCTGTCATACCGAGTGACCATGAAGTGAGCAAAATTCTTCTTAAAATATACTTTTTGAACTTTCCCCTCTAGTACTGGATGTTAAGATGGACTTAAAGACAAAATCCTCTAACATGCTCAAAAAAACTTCTTAAATGAGTTCACAGTCATAAGAAGAGGGAACACAAAGCTCTAATGTTCCGAAAATACACTTTAACCAGTGCACCTTAATGAAACGTGCGCGCCTGTGGATGAAATTAAGTGTCTGCAAATGTGGACTTGCAAAATTGGTTATTTTCAGCATCACGAAGTCATTACACGTTTTTTGAAATGGTAGGTTCCCTAAGAGCACATACAATGATGATCTGATGAACAAAAACATAATTTTTATATATTTCATTTTGAGGACATTCCTATTATATGCCAAAACAATAAAACATTCTTCTTCTTTCATTCTTCTTTAGAAATGGACTTGAAGGCAAAATGTAGTCATCTGAATTGAGCTCAAAGGACTAATCAAATCAAAAAGTCAACATTCATTGGAATTTCACCCCACAAACGACACAACAAGCAATCTGGAAATGTGAACTCCTAAGGTTCCAACGGAGTAGCCCATGTAGTACACGAATTTAACACATAGGATCCAAAGATTTTTAAATAAAACCAATAAAACAAAGACTAGGAGAAACATTGTTTTGGGAAACATTCCTCCCAGGACTTGAGAAACTACTTCATGTCCTTCTTAGGGCCAGGCAACTTTTATTGATGCTTAAGGCTTTAAACACAAAGTACAAAAAACAATAGGCATGGTTTAAACACAGGGTCTTTCAAGGCTCAGTGGTAAAGAACCCACCTGCCAATGCAGGAGACTCAGAAGACCTGGGTTCAATCCCCAGGTTGAGAAGATCCCCTGGAGGAGGAAATGGCAACCCACTCCAGTATTCTTGCCTGGAGAATCCCCTGGACAAGGAGCCTGGCGGGCTACAGTCCATGCAGTCGCCAAGAGTCAGACACAACTGAGCACACACGCCAGACAGATAAGACAATTAACACACCTCTTACATTGGGACTATATTGTGCTTACTGACTTGCTTCCAAATAGTAGAGTATCCTAACAGGGGAGGGGGAGAATACGTTACAGTGGAGAACGCGTTACAGTGGAGAACGCGTTACAGTGGAGAACTGATCACCACCCTGGCCAGGTGACCAAGGCCAATACCATCACGTCACGGTGACAACATGCTCCCTGGACACAGGTGATAAGAGTGTCACTTCACCTCCGTGGTCCTCCTCTCAGAACCCTACAACTAGGCTAATAATCAGAAAAACAGGAGAGAAATCTGCACTCAGGGGCGGTCAACAAAACATCTGTCCAGTAGTCCTCAAATGTGACATCATCAAAAACAAGGCAAACCTAAGTAACTGTTACAGACCAGAGGAAATTAAGGAGACATGATAAGATGTAATGTGACATTCTGGGTGGATCCCGAAACAGGAAAAGGACATTAGGGAAAAACAGTGAAATCTGAATAAACTTTTAGTTAATACTGAAGTCAGTGGACTTTAGTTAATACTAAGGAAGCAATGTTTGTTCCTTAATGGTGACTGACAGATATGATAATGTAAGAGTAAGCAACTGGGGTAACTGGGTGGGGGATGTATGGGAACTCTGCACTACGCTTGCAACTTTTCTAAAAGTACTCAAACTTTCAAGAGCTCCGTCCACAACACTGATGCCACGATGCTTTGGGTGGGTGCCGCGCCAACAGGGACATACACGGGCTGCGACCCCGGCCACTCTGTATGCTGACCGACAGACACTCGGGCCGATCTGGGAGCGTCAGACACCAGGGACCACAGATGGTGTGCATGTGAAACAGGAACAGACATCTCTGAGCGCCTAACACTCTCATCTGAAGTGAAAAATAGGCAATTTTATGCAAGGAAAAAAGACAAAGGCTAAATGGGCTGGCCTGGAGCCATCAGAGCTCTGTGAAAACACATGACAAACCAGCCCCCATCCTCACTCAGCAAATACTGCTGCCAGACTCCAAACAGGTGTGAAAAAGAGCCACAGCCCTCCCTCCCACGTGCTGCAGGCTCTGTGTCCTATTTCCGCATCATAAAAAGGTGAACCTGAGAAGGACAGGCACAGAATTCTTTTAAGGATTTCAGGGAGAAAGGGCATTCAAAGAGTCCTTTGACCCAAGAGCACGGAACCATGTCTCTTCAAGAATCCGTCCAGTCAGCGCACATGTGGCACCATGTGAGCTGTGTTCTGTGGCAAGGAGGCCAGAGTCTCGGAAGGGCTGCTCAATATAGAAACACATTTGTCTACAGAATAAACATGTGGCACGATTCTGTTTGCTGCAATGGATTTCTTTAATTGCCTTGAATTTTAATTGAAAGAGAAATCTGGGGATTTATCTTCGCTAACCAAAAAGTTCCAGAATTCGAAAGCTAGATGAATATGCAGTACTCATTGGGCCAGAAAATTAAAATATAAATGATTTTAAAATTTTCTCAGGAAACTAACATACTGTCAGTCAAAATCATAACAGTTCTAGAGGGAAAGTGACCGACTGTTTAAAGTTGATCTGAAAGAGAAATGATATAGAAATATCCCAGAAAAATCTGAAAAATAATAACAGTACAGATGATGATGAAGGATCTTGTTCTACCAACTCTAATAATTAAGACAGTATGGTGTAGATCCAGAATCAACAAACAGACCAATGGGAGAGTAACACACCTGAAAATAAAACAAATAGCAAAAATTGCTTCATTTATTCAACCATCTATTGAGGTATGGACACTGCTGATCATTCCTTGATAGTGAAACAAAAAAGGCAAAGTCAAATCAAAAGGACAGTATGTGAATGCTGGCCAACCACATGGGGAGAATATAAGCTAAATGTTTTTTTCACATCTTACATTGAATCTATTCCAGATAAATGTTAATTATAAAACACACCCTAGCATCACACGAATAAAACACAGGTGAGTATTTATACACAATTTTGTGATAGGAAAGATGTGAGTTCAAAGATCATCATTGCAAATTGGGTCGATCTAAATGTCAACAGGGGCACAGTTAAGTAAATGGATGGTTATGTAGTCCTTAAATTGTTGATAAAGAAATGTACTTACTAACATGCAAAATGTAGTATTTAGTAAAAAGGTAAGGTATAAAAATTATGTCTGCAGTACAAGTGAAAGTGAGAGTCGCTCCGTTGTGTCTAACTCTGAGCAAACCCAACTCTATAGCAAACTATAGAGTCCATGGAATTCTCCAAGCCAGAATACTGGAGTGGGTAGCCTTTCCCTTCTCCAGCAGATCTTCCCAACTGAGAAATTGAACTGGGGTCTCCTGCACTGCAGACAGATTCTTTACCAACTGAGCTATGAGGGAAGCTGTAAAAATGTTTGCAGTAAAAAATACCTAAATATAGATATTAATCCTGACACTGACAGGAAACATTTATTCTAAAAAGATGTCAATTCTTCTCTAATTAATCTATAAAGTCAACGCATGAACTCAATCCAAGGAATATTTTTTTCATGGAATGTATTCTAAAATGCACATGTTAGAGCAAAAGGGGAAAAGAAGGGGTAATTTTAAAGAAGGAAGAAAGGAGGATCTACTCTACTGGATAAAAAGACACAATAAAGAAATAAAAGCATCATAAAGAAAATGTAGAACTGAAGCAGGGAAAAGAAAGACCTGTATAGATAGAAACTTGATGTGACAAAATGGCATTGCACATCAGTGGAGAAAATATGTACCAATGAATAAATGCTGCTAGGAAAACTGGCTGTCCATGGGAAAATAAAACAAGGTATCCACACTTCAAAATATACACACAATTCCATCTTAGAGAGACTGCAGGTGAAACTAGGAAAAGCAAAATTTGAAAACTTTTAGTAGAAAACAGATGAGACTATTTCTATGACCTCAACCTAAAAAAATAATTTTTTTCAAATAAGACATGAAGAACCAAAGCCAAAAGGACTGACTAAATTTGACAGCATAAAAGGAAACTCCTATTTAATAAAAGACATTATTTAAAAAGTGGACAATCAAGCCCCAAACCAGAAGACAACTGAACAGGTATGGACAGAAAAGAATGGGTAAGAAAAATATATAAAGATAGCTTAATAAGAAAACCAATAGGGAAAATGGGCACATGACTGGCAAACACACTTTACAGAAGACACTCAACTAGCTAATAAATAACATACATTCTCCACCTCACTAGTAATCAACAAAATGTTTATTAAAACCACAGTGAGATACAATTTCATACCTATCAAACTGACAAAATTTAAAATCTCTTTTTGTGAGGATATGAAACAAAGTTTAAGCATTGTAGGCAGCAATTTCACTACAGTTACTCAAACTGAAGTTGTGCTCATCCTAAGACCCAGGAATTTTCTGGTTATATACCCAGATAAACTAAGTACATGTACAGGAGTTATCAAAAATTGCTTACAGCTACATGTCTGAATAGTAAAAAAAAAAATTGCAAAATTTAAATACTTGTCGACAGGAAAATGTATTTTTAAAACGTGACATTTTTAGAAAACAGAAGACTATAAAAACAAATTAAATGAGTGACTATATCTATAGATATTAGCATGAATAACTCTTGAAAACATAATACTGGGCCAAAAAGGCAAGCGCTGGAGAGGTGCATGCTACGTTCCGAGAGATGCAGACGAGACACTTAGGTCTCCCTTTAGCAATGAAGGGGACTTATTCCCCCAGCTACTGGGAGGGCTGTAGGCTGACCGCCCTCAGCTGAAAACAGTCACCTTGTCAAAGTCAGGTCCCTCTGGGGACACAGCCTGCATCCAATGACTGGTCAGTGTGCGGCTGAAGATGCTTGGCCCCTCACCTCAACTTAGGACAATTCCGAGGGGCTGTCCCACCTTCAGAATGCCCTCTGGGAGGCCTTTCCTGTGACTGCACTGCAGCCCAATTTCTCTCTCCAAAATCTCCTCAATAAACTTCCAGCATGTTAACCTCCGCTCAGTCTGCTTTCCTTGGAACTCTACTTTCAACAGATACAACTTTTATCTTATTTGAAAACATATAGCACACATGTTAATAAGACCAAAATCAACCAAGTATCTGTTCTAACCACAATGGAACAAACTAGAAATCAGCAGTGGAAGAAAAACTGGAAATTTCACAAGCACGTGGGAATTAGCACAATCTTGAGTGACAAACGGGTCACAGAAAAGATCAAAGGAAAAATTAGCAATATCTTGAGACCAAAAAAAAAAGAAAAACAAACCAAAATTTATGGGATGCCACAAAATCAATACTAAAGAGGGACGTTTAGAGAGGTGAACACCTACATTGAAAAAACGAAGAAACTGCTTAAGAGCGCATGCTCAGGCATGTCCGACTCTTTGCAACCTCGTGGCCAGGCTCAGTCTCTTATTGACTTGGAAAACTCAGCAGTGGCCACAGGACTGAAAAAAATCAGTTTTCATTCCATTCCCAAAGAAAGGCAATGCCAAAGAATGTTCAAACTACTGCACAGTTGCACTCATCTCACATGCTAGCAAAGCAATGCTCAAAATTCTCCAAGCCAGGCTTCAACAGTACATGAACCGAGAACTTCAAGATGTTCAACCTGGATTTAGAAAAACTACAGGAATTAGAGATCAAATTGCCAACGTCCACTGGATCATAGAAAAAGCAAGAGAGTTCCAGAAAAACATCTACTTCTACATTATTGACTATGCCAAACCCTTTGACTGTGTGGATCACAGCTAACTGTGGAAAATTCTTAAAGAGTTAGGAATACCAGATCACCTTACCTGCCTCCTGAGAAACCTGTATGCAGGTCAAGAAGCAACAGTTAGAACCGGACATGGAACAGACTGGTTCCAAATTGGGAAAGGAGTACGTCAAGGCTGTATACTGTTACCCTGCTTGTTTAACTTATATGCATAGTACGTCACACAAAACACCAGGCTAGATGAAGCACAACCTGGAATCAAGATTGCCAGGAGAAATATCAATAACCTCAGATATGCAGATGACACCACCCTATGGCAGAAAGTGAAGAAGAACTAAAGAGCCCCTTGAAAGTGAAAGAGGAGAGTGAAGAAGTTGGCTTAAAGCTCAGTATTCAAAAAACTAAGATCATGGCATCCAGTCCCATCAGTTCAGTTCAGTCACTCAGTTGTGTCCGACTCTTTGCAACCCCATGAACCACAGCATGTCAGGCCTCCCTGTCCATCACCAGCTCCCGGAGTTTACCACTCCCATCACTTCATGTGAAGTAGAGGAGGAAACAAGAGAAACAGAGACAGACTTTATTTTCTGGGCTCCAAAATCATGCAGATGGTGACTGCAGCCATAAAATTAAAAGACAACACTTGCTCCTTGGACAAAAAGCTATGAGCAACCTAGACAGCATATTAAAAAGCAAAGACATTACTTTGTCAACTAAGGTCCGTCTAGTCAAGGCTATGGTTTTTCCAGTGGTTATGTATGGATGTGAGAGTTGGACTATAAAGAAAGCTGAGCACTGAAGAATTGATGCTTTTGAACTGTGGTGTTGAAGGAGACTCTTGAGAGTCCCTTGGACAGCAGGGAGATCCAACCAGTCCATCATAAAAGAGATCAGTCCTGGATGTTCATTGGAAGGACTGATGCTGAAGCTGAAACTCCAATACCTTGGCCACCTGATGTGAAGAGATGATTCATTTGAAAAGACCCTGATGCTGGGAAAGATTGGGGGCAGGAGGAGAAGGGGATGACAGAGGATGAGATGGTTGGATGGCATCACCGGCTCAATGGACATGGGTTTGGGTAGACTCCAGCAGTTGGTGATGGATAGGGAGGCCTGGCGTGCTGGGGTTCATAGGATCACAAAGAGTCGGACACGATTGAGCAACTGAACTGAACTGAACTGGCCAGGGTCCTCTGTCTATGGAATTTTCCAGGCAAGAATACTGGAGTGGGTTGCCATTTCCTACTCCATTCCCCATCCAGAGATTGAACCCACATCTCTTGTGTCTCCTGGATTGGAAGGCTGATTCTTTACCACTGGTGCCACCTGGGAAGCCGACATTAAAAAGGAAGAAAGAAAAAAAAAAAAAGAAAAAAAAAGGAAGAAAGATCCCATATAAACAAGCTAATTTTACACCTCAGGGAACAAGAGAAAGAAGAACGAACTAAGTCCAAATTTGGCAGAAGGAAGGAAATAGTAAAGATTAGAGCAGAAATAAAATAGTGAGTAGAAAAACAACAGGAAAAAACTATAAAAACTAACAGTTGACATGTTTTTTAAAAACAGCAAAACTGACAAACATTTAGCTAGACTAAGGAAAAGAGGAAACTCAAAATCAGAAATGAAAGAGGAAACATAATAACTCATGCCACAGAAACAGAAGAATGTAAGAAGCTACTATGAGCAATTGGATATCAACATACTGGATAATCTAGAAGAAACAGAAAAATGCCTAGAAAAATACAACCCACCAAGACCAAATCATGAAGAAAGAGAAAATATGAACAGAGTGGTAAGGAGGCTGAATCAGGAGTCAAAAACTCCGCAACAAAGTAAACCACAGGACCAGTGGTCACTGGTGAATTCTATCAAATAGTTAAAGAAATACTGTGGATCACAATAAAATGTGGAAAATTCTGAAAGAGATAGGACTATCAGACCACCTGACCTGCCTCTTGAGAAACCTGTATGCAGGTCAGGAAGCAACAGTTAGAACTGGAGATGGAACAACAGACTGGTTCCAAATAGGAAAAGGAGTATGTCAAGGCTGTATACTGTCACCCTGCTTATTTAACTTATATGCAGAGTACATCATGAGAAATGCTGGGCTGGAGGAAGCACAAGCTGGAATCAAGATTGCCGGGAGAAATATCAACAACCTCAGATATGCGGATGACACCACCCTTATGGCAGAAAGTCAAGAAGAACTAAAAAGCCTCTTGATGAAAGTGAAAGAGGAGAGTGAAAAAGTTATCTTAAAGCTCAATATTCGGAAAACTAAGATCATGGCATCCGGTCTCATCACTTCACAGCAAATAGATGGGGAAACAGTGGCTGACTTTATTTTGGGGGGCTCCAAAATCACTGCAGATGGTGCTTGCGGCCATGAAATTAAAAGACGCTTACTCCTTGGAAAGATTATGACCAACCTAGATAGCATATTAAAAAGCAGAGACATTACTTTGTCAACAAAGGTCCGTCTAGTCAAGGCTATGGTTTTTTCAGTGGTCATGTATGGATGTGAGAATTGGGACTATAAAGAAAGCTGAGCACTGAAGAATTGATGCTTTTGAACTGTGGTGTTGGAGAAGACCCTTGAGAATCCCTTGGACTGCAAGGAGATCCAACCAGTCCATCATAAAGGAGATCAGTCCTGGGTGTTTATGGGTAGGACTGATGCTGAAGCTGAAACTCCAATACTTTGGCCACCTGATGTAAAGAGCTGACTCATTTGAAAAGACCCTGATGCTGGGAAAGATTGAGGGCAGGAGGAGAAGGGGATGACAGAGGATGAGATGGTTGGATGGCATCACCAACTCAATGAACATGGATTTGGATGAACTCTGGGAGTTGGTGATGGACAGGGAGGCCTGGTGTGCTGCGGTTCATGGGGTCGCAAAGAGTTGGACAAGACTGAGCGACTGAACTGAACTGAACTGAAAGCTAATTCTTCTCAAACTGGTCCTAGCATAGAGATAGACATGTAGACTGGAACAGAAGAGAGAACACAGAAATAAATCCATGACTATATAAGGTCTTCAATAAGGGCACCAAGAATACACAAAACAGAAAAACACAATCTCTTCAATAAACAAAGTTGTAGAAAGTGGATATCCACAAGCAAAGAATGAAACTGGACCCTTATCTTATGCCACATAGAAAAGTTGACTCAAAATGGTTTCAAGACTTAAACATTAAGACCCAAAACTGTAAAACTCCTAGGAGAAAACACAGGGGAAAAGCTTCATGACACTGGGCTTGCAACAAAAGCAAAAATAGATAAATATCTGTACATTAAACAAAAAAACTTTTGCAGAACAAAGACAAGAATCTAACAGAGTGAAAAGGAAAATATCCGATAAAGGGTTAATATCCATGATGTCAATATTATTGCTGCTACAGCTCAATTAGCATAAATAAATATATACACAGATAAATAAATAAATAACAGAATGACTAAAAATGAGCCAAGGACTTGAATTGGCTTTCCCCCAAAGAAGACATACACATGGCCAACAGAAATATGAAAAGATGCTCAACATCACTAACCATCAGGGAAATGCAAATACACAATGAGATGTCACCTCACACCTGTTAGAATAGCTGTGATTAAAAACACACACACGTGCATAAAAACAAGTGTTGGCAAGGATGTGAAGAAACTGAAACCCTTGTGCACTGTTGGTAGGAATGTAAAACGCTACATCTGGTGTGGAAGACAGTACAGAGGTTCCTTAAAATATTAAAAATAGTACTACCATATGATCCAGCAACTATACATCTGGATATTTATCCAAAACTGAAATTAGGATGTCAAAGAGGTATTTGCACTCCCAACACTTTAATTCTATAACATTCCTATGCTTTCTTTGTATGCCTGAAATATTCCATAATTTTTAAAAGTAACTTTAAAGGAACAGCTTGCCCCTATATCAGCTATTCTCTACCTTCACTTTTTTTTTTTTACCAAAATAAAGAAGATAGATGACCTTCATGTGGACAAGAGGTTATCACAGGTGCTCCCACATCTTGAAACAAGACCAAATTTCACAGTGGAAGCAAAGAAAATAGAAATACAGAGCTCTTTTTTTCTTTTACATTCTTTCTTTTTAAATTGAGCAATCTCAAAAGTATTTACAAGTTTGTTAACTCCTTGTGATGTACAAGGAGCGATCATTTGAAATTGGCCACTGCACAAAGTGCATGACTTCTACAGTAACTGCACCTCTCTTTCTCCTGCTCAAGAAATTATCAAATTTCAAATGAAAAAGAAAGTATAAGACTAACTTTGCTTTTATTACATTTCAAACTCAGTGGCGCCATAGTTTGAACCTGGGCAGTCGGACCCTGAACTTAAAACATTGTTTATTACCATGAACAACCCCAAGAAAAAACTTCTAAAAGTAGGATTCAGAGTAAAAGAAGATGCCAACGGATTTTGCTTTCTAGATTCAGAACATTTTCCAATATGAAAAGTGTAAAAAGCATAATTACAGTTATGTAAAACAAACATGATTTTTGTATTTCTAATAAAAATATTAGCAAAATAAAAGGGTTACCTGGATGACTTAATCAAAGAGCATATTCACGTGAAATACATAGCTGAGATGAAAGTATTTCCCCACACCTATCAGAGTAATGGCACAACTGCCTGTGACACTGTGTTCAGCTCTGATCTTGTGAATTTTAAAAATTTGGTATATTAAAATTTGCTCCACATCCCTAGGGTTGGTTCACAGAACGTTTTTCCTTGCCCCTATCCAACTTTCTGAGCTACGTGTGACAGCAAAATATCAAGGAACTCAGTAACTTAAAGGAAAAAGGTGCATGGAGGGAGGCAGGATGAAAAACTCACATTTTCCTGATTTGGGGCAGATTTTGTACATATCCAAGGCACTGAGATCAAACAATCCAATTTATCTTTCACAGTTCTCAGTGTTAGTCGCTAGTCCTGTCCAGCTCCTTGAGACCCCATGGACTGTAGCCCACCAGGCTCCTCTGTCCATGGAATTCTCCAAGCAAGAATACTGGAGTGGGTTGCCATTCTCTTCTCCAAGGAATCTTACCAACTCAGGGATCAAACTCTGGTCTCCTGCATTGCAGGCTGATTCTCTATCATCTGAGCCACCAGGGAAGACCTGTTATCTTCAATCACATTAATTATTCAGGATCACTACTAAGAAACTAAACTTTGGATTCTATATTTGTTTGATATAAAAGATTTATAGAGAGTTTCAAAGAAGGAGGAAAAAAAATCAAAATTCTCAGATACAGGCAAAAAAAAAAAGGGGGGGTGTTGTTGACTGGCAGCAGAAATCTCCAATGATCTATGTCAGCAAAAGCTTCCATATCTTAAAGGAATCTTATTCACAACCCCTCCCTTTATATCATTTTATGTTTCAACAATCTCTTTCCTGACACTATCAAAAAACCTTTTTCTTTCACATTTTCCTAGCAATCTACTTGTCCCTAACTTCTCAGCCACATCTTGGAAAAGAGTTGTGACCTCAGCTGAGGCTGGCAACAACACAGGCGCGCCCTCTTGTGGCACAAAAGGAAACTGCCTGTTTACACTGGCACTCGCGCCCAAGAAATTATTTCTGAATTTAACAGCACTAGAACACGTACCTCATGGTCTGCATTTTACAGACGAGGAAAACAGCCTAACTGAGGCCAAGAAACTTACTTCATCGAGGTACGTCAAGCAGGAGGACATTTAAAGCAGGATCTGACCACATATTATTGAAAGATAAGTCGGAAGCAAAGATCCTCACGACCCAGATAATCATGATGGTGTGATCACTCACCTAGAGCCAGACATCCTGGAGTGTGAAATCAAGTGGGCCTTAGAAAGCATCACTACGAACAAAGCTAGTGGATGTGATGGAATTCCAGTTGAGCTATTTCAAATCCTGGAAGATGATGCTGTGAAAGTGCTGCACTCAATATGACAGCAAAGTTGGAAAACTCAGCAGTGGCCACAGGACTGGAAAAGGTCAGTTTTCACTCCAACCCCAAAGAAAGGCAATGCCAAAGAATGCTCGAACTGCCGCACAATTGCACTCATCTCACACGCTAGTAAAGTAATGCTCAAAATTCTCCAAGCCAGGCTCATGTGAACCACGAACTTCCAGATGTTCAAGCTGGTTTTAGAAAAGGCAGAGGAATCAGAGATCAAATTGCCAACATCCTCTGGATCATAGAAAAAGCAAGAGAGTTCCAGAAAAACATCTATTTCTGCTTTATTGACTATGCCAAAGCCTTTGACTGTGTGGGTCACAATAAACTGCGGAAAATTCTTCAAGAGATGGGAATATCAGACCATCTGAACTGCCTCTTGAGAAACCTGTATGCAGATCAGGAAGCAACAGTTAGAATTGGACATGGAACAACAGACTGGTTCCAAATAGGAAAAGGAGTATGTCAAGGCTGTATACTGTCACACTGCTTATTTAACTTATATGCAGAGTACATCATGAGAAACGCTGGGCTGGAAGAAGAACAAGCTGGAATCAAGATTGCTGGGAGAAATATCAATAACCTGATATGCAGATGACACCACCCTTATGGCAGAAAGTGAAGGAGAACTAAAGAGCCTCTTGATGAAAGTGAAAGAGGAGAGTGAAAAAGTTGGCTTAAAGCTCAATATTCAGAAAACTAAGACCATGGCATCTGGTCCCATCACTTCATGGGAAATAGATGAGGAAATAGTGGGAACAGTGGCTGACTATTTTGGGGGGCTCCAAAATCACTGCAGATGGTGACTGCAGCCATGAAATTAAAAGACACTTACTCCTTGGGAAGAAAGTTCCTACCTAGATAGCATATTTAAAAGTAGAGACATTACTTTGCCCAACAAAGGTCCGTCTAGTCAAGGCTATGATTTTTCCAGTGGTCATGTATGGATGTGAGAGTGGGATGGTGAAGAAAGCTGAGCGCCGAAGAATTGATGCTTTTGAACTGTGGTGTTGGAGAAGACTCTTGAGAGGCCTTTGGACTGCAAGGAGATCCAACCAGTCAACCCTAAAGGATATCAGTCCTGGCTGTTCACTGGAAGGACTGACGCTGAAGCTCCAATACTTTGGCCACCTCATGCGAAGAGTTGACTCATTGGAAAAGACCCTGATGCTGGGAAGGATTGGGGGCAGGAGGAGAAGGGGACGACAAAGGATGAGATGGCTGGATGGCATCACCGACTTGATGGACATGGGTTTGGGTAGACTCCAGGAGTTGGTGATGGTCAGGGAGGCCTGGTGTGCTGCAATTCATGAGGTCGCAAAGAGTCGGACACAACTGAGCCACTGAACTGAACTGAAGTCGGAAGCAATGGGTAAAACCTAATTTTAAGTTTTACTCTTTTGACATAGATTCAAAATAATGGTTTACATAGTATTTTTGGTTTAATGTAATATATTCACGATCAATAAAAAATAAAGGAAAGTGAATAGTGAGCAAAAATTTTCAAAATCAGAGGAATCATTTTCCAAATTATTTTTATTTTCAAAAAGTATAAAAATAAGAGTATTACTTTCTGTATTTATTTGTTGGAGCTTCACAGGTGGCTCAGTGGTAAAGAATCTGCCCGCCACTGCAAGAGACGCAGGAGACACAGGTTTGATCCCTGAGTTGGGAAGATCCCCTGGTAGGGGGGAAATGGCAACCCATTCCAGTATTCTTGCCTGGGAAATCCCATGGTCAGAGGAGCCTGGCGGGCTACAGTCCATGGGGTCAAAAAAAGAGTCGGACATGACTGAGTGACTGAGCACACATGCACATTTGTTACCAGTGTACTTCTTTCAAAAGAAGGACAAGGCAGAAATAATTAGAATTTAAAAAATAATGAACTGTCATCATTTACGTGCTAATGTCAATGGATATGAACAAGAGTTTATGCTTTGTGTTAATGACATGTCAAAAAATTTTAAACCTGTTGATTTTTAAATACCTTTAGTAAGTAATTAGCAATCCTTGTCATAAATTAATATGATTAAAAGTACCTCTTTTACAGGGCTATTCTAAAAGTTAAATGAGCTAATACATACATAAGATGGACCTATGTTTTCTAAAATTTACCTTTTTAATCTTCTTTATACCAAAGAAGTATAAAGAATGTACTTTATAAGTGATAAAAATTTAGAGACAAGAAGTCAAGTGGAATTACTAAGTTCTTAAACCTGACTGGCTTTCATGTCAGAGGACATCTCCACTCTGCAACTACCCTGAAGCTCTCTCTCATCAGTGATTTCACCTGTAAACACGAGTCCTACCACAGCCCGAGATGCTGCACAAGCGCGGACCCCCAAGACCACGTCGGTTTTCTCTTTCCTCCCTACTGCTCCATGTGAGTTCCTCTCCCAGAACACAGACGGGTCAAAGAGGGACATCTTTAAAGTTCAGTCAAGTGTATGCAAATAGCTACACTCCTCTGATAAAACCTCTAGAGTGATTTCTTGGTTTCCCAAACCAACAAGCAAAACAAATAAACTTCCTAGGCGTCTTCTGTTTCCACCTCAGTGAATGGTATCACCACTTGTTGAGACAGCCATGGCCAAAGTTGAACTCAACCTTGATGCTGCTTTCTCTATTCTTCAGATTCAGCCAGCCACAAAGTCACATCACTCAGACTCACTGCATCTCTTGACCCTACTCTCTCTTCTTTATACTCCCATGTCGCAGCTTTATGGTCCCCCCAACCTGGCTAACAGTCAAGTCCTATTCATCCTCCAAATCTCAGCAGTCTACATTCCCTGCTCCAAAGCATCCTGGAACAAAGCCTCTCTGAACACCCCTGCCTCCTCCCCATGGAGGCCGGTTGTGTATCATCAGGCCTCCACCCTCAATTCCATGTGTCTTTTATCCTTGCCGACATGTCTTATCTTTGGTGTGCATGACAAATGTGAGTCCCTTAAATCTTTGTTGAATAAAGGACTTGCTTTGAGGGGAGAAAAGAAAAAGAAAAATTTGGTTAAATAACTGGTATTTTATCTGGGAAAATGGCTGAATGAATTTTAGGCAAATAATTGGTTGTTTACAGGACAGATTTTTTTCTGTTTGAATATTCCTGCCTGGAGAATCCCATGGTTAGAGGAGCCTGGTGGGCTACAGTCCACAGGGGTGCAAAGAATCAGACCTGACTGAAGCGACTTAGCACACATGCACACAGGCTGAATCACAGGCAAGACGTTCTAGAGTTGTTGACTGCTTCATTAAAGTCAGGTCATTTTCTAATTTTATCTGAGGATGCAAAATTCAATGTCCCTAGAAATACCTATTCCTAGGCTGGTGCAGACATGGCCAGACCCTGCTCCAGGGGGTTCTCTTGGTTGCACTTTACCTCTCATCCTCAAGGGTCTTATGTCCAGATTTCCTGCTGTCTCCACATATGTGGGGCTGAGGGTAGGTGGGTGGGCACCCAAGGCCTAGAAGGGTGTGCCTCTCTGTATCTAAAAAATACAGAGGTATTAAGCTGTCATCCATTTCCTTTACGAAGAACTAGAGGTGGAGGTTAACCTACACTTCTGAACGACTGTGCACGAATACAGTATCAATCTAAGAAACTACCATTTCTTTCAGCCAGAGGGTGCTAACAGTTGTTCAGCACAAAACCAATCATTCTAAACCAATGTTTATGTGTAAGTGAAATGCAGCTGCTACTGTCACTAAACCCTGGGAAAGGCAACTAATAATGATTTCTTTCACCTTTAGAATCCAAAAAACATCTGACACAAAAATTAATTCAACAGGTCTCACCAAGTATTCCAAAGCAACATAGTACAATGAAATCCGCAATACTGTCCTGTTTCTTGAACAGTTCTCTTAATGAGGATTTTAAAATTTGATTGGCCATCCATTTTTTTAATGGCTTTATTAAGGTATAATTTATATACCATGAAAGTAATCCATTTTAACAATACAATCAGATGAGCTTTAGTAAGTTATACATAGACGGCTGCATGACTGTCAACAAAAATACTTCCATCATCCCAACAGTTCCCTTCTACCTGTTCACAGCCAGCCTCTACTCCCTCTCTGGCCCCAGGCAATCACTGATCTGATCTTTGATTTTTTCTTTTCTAAAAATTTCATATAAATAGCACATTACAACATATAGTCCTTTGTTTCTGGCTTCTGCTAACTGGCATGTTTTTGAGGTTCATTCATGTTATACTAGAGAATGAATTAGGAGTTTGTTATTTTTCTTGGCCGAGTAATATTCCATTGTACAGCCATCACACATTTTGCTTATCCATTCACCAGATGATGGATTTGGATTCTTTGTGAATTGTCTATAGTATCTTTTGGATTGTCTATTGTGAATCTGCTATGAATATATGCTTGATTCTTGAATGGACACAATTTTTTTTACAACCTTACTGGGGTGTTATTGACAGACAATAAATCACACAAAGTTAAACTGTACAATCTGATGGATTTTGGTGTATGTGTACACCCCTGAGACTATTACACATAATCAAGATAATGAGCATATACATCACCCCAATGTTTCTTTGAGCTCCTCCCTTGAGAATCCTTTTCTCCTTCCTCCCGCCAAGCCATCCTCAGGCAACCATGGATCTGCTGTCACTGTAGATTAGTTTCCATTTTCTAGCATTTCAATTAAATGGTGCTTTGAGGGAGGAATCTGCTTTTTTTTTTATAGAGCATACTCATCCTGAGATTCCCCATGCCATTGCATATATGAATAGTCCACTCCTTTTCATTGTTGAGTTGCATTCCAGTGCACGGATTTGTCTATTCATCTGTTGGTGGACAGTTAACATTATTTCTACTTTTTGGCAACCACAAATAAAGCTTCCATGAACACTGTATACAAGTCTTTGTCTGGACATATGCTATTATTTCTCCTGACGGCATATCTGTAAGAATGGAATTGCTGGTCACATGTTAAGTGTATGTTGAACTTTTAAAGAAACTGCCAAACTGTTTTTGAATATAGTTGTACCATTTCATATTACCATCAGCAGCATATAAAGATTCTGGCTTCTCCACATCCTTGCCAATGCATTGCTGTCAGGTTTTAATTTTAGTCATTATAGTGGGTGTGCAGCAATATCTCATTAAGGCTTTAATTTGCATGTCCCTAATGACTAATGATGTTGAAATGCTTTTCGTTATCTTTATTATGTGCCATTCATCTATCTTTTTGGTGAAATGTCTCTTCAAATTTTTGTACATATTTAAATCAGATTGTTGTCTTTTAACTGAATTTTAAAAGTTCTTTATTTTTTTCCTACATGGGCTATGCTTAGTTGCTCAGTTGTGTCCGACTCTTTGTGACCCCATGGACAGGCTCCACTGTCTCCAGGGGATCTTCCCAGCCCAGGGATCGAACCCAGGTCTCCCGCACTGCAGGTGGATTCTTTACTGTCTGAGCCACCAGGGAAGCCCAAGAATACTGGAGTGGGTAGCCTATCCCTTCTCTAGGGAATCTTTCCAACCCAGGAATTGAACTGAGGTTTCCTGCAATGCGGGTGGATTCTTTACCAGCTGAGCTACCAGGAAAGCCCCCTTTTTCCTATATACTAATCCTTTATCAGACTTAAGTTTTGTGAATATTTTTTCCTAGTATGTGGCTTGACTTTTCATTTTCTTAAGACTGGTTATCTTCTGAAGAGCAAAACTTTAATTGTGATGAAATATAATTTACTGTTTTTTCTTTTATACTTCATGCTTTTTATATCCTACTGACTAAATCTTTGTCTAACCCAAGACACAAGACTTCCAGATACATTTACTTCTTCACATGTGGGTCTGTGATCCATTTTAAGTTGATTTTTGTGTATGTTGTAAGGTAAAAAGTCAAGGTACATTTTACTTCATAAGGAAATCCAATTGTTACTATTTGTTGAAGAGACTATGTTCTCCCTATAGGATTACCTTAGTAGCTTTGCTGAAAAGCAACTGACCACATATGTATCTTATTTCTGGATATTTTGTTCCACTGATCTATATGTTCATCCAATATGTAAATACTACACTGTTTTCATTACTATAGCTTTATGATAAGTTTTGAAAAGAGGCAGTGTAAGTTTTCCAACTTTCTTCTTTCTTTTTTCAACTTTCTTCGTTTTTTAAAGCTAGTCTGACAGATATTCTACATCTTCTCCATTTCTGATAGATTTTAGAATTTGTTTGCTAACTTCTATAAATACATTTCTACAAAAAGTCTGTCTGAGACTTTGGCGATGACTTTGTTGAACCTCCAGATCAATTTGGAGAAGACTGCCACATCACCAACACTAAATCCTCCAACCTATAAACATAGTATATATTCCGGCTTACTGAGGGATACTTCTATTTCTATCAATGAAAGTTTGTAGTTTTCAATATGCAGGACTTACAGTTCTCTTGTTAAATTTATTCCAAAGCATTTCGGTCTTTGGAATGCTACTATGAAATGACGGACTTGTGTTTTCTTGGAATATCATATAAACAGAATCATACAATACGTGACCTTTTGTGACTGTCTTCTTTCACTTGGTATGTTTTCAAGGTTCACACATGTTGTAGCATGTATCAGCTCTTTGTTCATTTTTACTGCCCAATAGTATTATTCTGTTACATGGATGTACTGCATTTTATTCATCTAGTCATCAGCTGACAGTCTCAGATTTCTAAGGGTTGATGGTTCTTTTAGTAAGCCGCTTGAACTTAAGCTGTAGAATCTATCTCCCCCCCCATGAAGTGTAGCTCCTGATGTCTTCGCTTCCTTTTTACAATCTGTAATTCTTACTTGTTTTCTGGCCTGCTTCCCTAGGATCACCTGTGAGCCTGCACAGACAGTACTGCCGCTCACATGACGTGCCCATTCATCTCCCTCTCTCTGCGTCACTCACTTCACTCCAATCATCTCGCCTCCGACCATTTAAACAAGCCAGACACACTCCTGCCTCAAGGTCTTAGCATCCGTTATCCCCTCTACCCAGAAGACTCTTCCCCCAAATATCCACAAGGCTCTTTCTCTCGCCTTCTTTGGGTCTTTGTTCAAATAGCGCCTATCTAGTGAGGCCTTCCCTGAACACTCTGTTTACAACTGAACCCTTCCCTTGCATTTCTTCCAAAGCATCTATTATCTTCAAACAGATTATATATTTTATTTATTTATGTTTTCATTCTGGTTTCACTAATGGAATGCTAACACCATGAAGGCAGGAAGTTTTGTTTATTTTTTCCATACTGTTAACACCAGTACCTAGAAGACTGTCTGGCACAGAGCAGGTACTCAGCAAATACTTGATTGAATCAAAGAATCATATTCTTAAAACAATGCAGATTTGTATTAATTGATCCATACACAGCCCAGAAGGTTCAAAGCTAAAAGAATGCTGATTAATGGATGACTAAGCATGTTGACTATATACAGGCCAGTTCTATCTATTGGAAATATAATGTAAGCCACAAGTAAGTTATAATTGTCTAGCAGCTACATTAAAAATAAGTAAAAGAAAACAAGTGAAATTAATTTTAATGTTTTGTTCCACCCAAAATATCCAAAATATTATCATTTAAAAATGTGATTCATACAAAAATTACTAATAAAATATTTTCAGTCTTTTTTTTCCACACTAAGTTTTTGAACTTTGGTGTCTATTTTATGCACAGCACATCTTATTTGGGACCAGCCACATTTCAAATGTCAACAGCTCCATGTGGCCACTGGCTACCACATCAAACAGCTCAAATATAGACCAAAATTAAATAACCCTGTTATAGTAGGGAAGTATCTTGTACATTTATTCATTGTATTCACCTGAGCATTCCAAAATAAGGTCCTGGTACAACCTCATAATTTCCTAGCTTTGTCAAACAGATTCAATGGATATAACAAGAGAACTAGTAGCTTTCATTCTGAAAAAATAGTTTATATCAAACTGGCTCAACTCTAAATTTCACAGAGAAATTCTGATTGGAAAGAATGAGTGCTCTTCTTTTCTAGTCTCTTTAATTAAGAAACAAAGTCAAACCCAGAGAGATTTTGTAATCTTATCTACATTATCAGGGGGAAAAAAAACATTATTTTCAAATAGAAAGAACTTTTAAAATTCTATTTTCAAGAAACAAACAAGCATTTATTTCAAGTTAGCCAAAATACATTTCCTGCTAAAATACAATTTTTGTACAGATATAGTTGCATTAAAAAATTCATAACAGTTGTCTTACCAGTATTTTTGCATTCATAATAAAAAGCTGAAATAAAACACTAAGGAAAAATTTAATAAGCTCTTAAAATTTTAATACATGCAGTTAGGTCCTTAATATGATATTTAAAAGCTAAACCATTATATATAGAAAATGTTTTCATTAACTTTCTTATCATCAGGGGGATTAATTTCTTCCAGAATCCCAGTATTTAAAAATATTCACTTATTGGAACTGTAATAATTGCCATCATTATTCAACAACAAAATTTAAAGAATCCAATTAAAATTCCTGGTAATTTGAAACCTAAATGTTAAAATTTTTTCTTTTTTTAGGCAATAAATTAAAGCAGACTACAGCATCTACTTACTCAGATGTTACAGGAGGTTTTCTTCTCTTTTCCCATAAACTGGCAGGTTTGAGCTCAGATCATCAGCAAGGCACAGAGAAACTCCAGATGGTAAGATGTCCCAAACTCTCTTTACCCTGAAAAGCATAAATAAAATGCCAGTGTGAGAAAGAAAACTCAAGTTACAACCAAGATAGAACTCTGAGGAGTGGCCTGTCTAGATAGGGAGTAACTTCTGTTTCTTTTCTTATTTTTTTTTAAAAGTGAGGGCGCACAACAAGTCAATTCACGGCCCTGGAGTTGTGGGTGACCTGATATAGCAATACTTGGTATTATAACTGCTCTTCTGTTTTAACAAATCTCTTTGGGAGGAAGCCTAAATTAGCACAGTAAAATATGCATCCTGTACTATAATGTGATGGTTTTTTCACCAGTCTGACTCTTCAACTGGAGAGATTAGAGGTCTATCTCTAATCACATAATTTATCCTAAAACTAAGATACTTCTGAAAATGAAAAGGGAAACTTTTGAAATTTTTTAAATCAATAAACTTTTTATGATATTATTTTTTCATAAAAAATAATGTACATCCATTAAAGCAAAAAATTTAAGGTTCTTTATATTATATGAACACTTAAAATATCATAAGTAGATTAATTATTCTTGGTATATATTCATGTACTTCAATCCATTTTCTTAAAGAGTCTGTCTCTGGTATTGTGTCATTGATTTTTTTTTTCTGGAAAACGTGCGTGGAAAAAAGCTTATTATTTGAAATTTTTCACCAAGTTACCACAATCTTTTTGAAAGTTTCATTTTATGTTAAGTAAGCTGAAATCACTGACATCTTCATCTGGCTCTTCTCCATTAACGTTCTTTTTAGCAAGAAAATGTTCTTTTCAGGTGCTGAGAAACCTGATAAGCTTTAAAACAAATTCTGCTAAGTAGAGGATATTCTCAGTTCTATTTTTTAGTAACAAAATTGTAAAATCTCAGTCTATTTTACAGGTACTATCTTTCCACCTAAATTGGAGCTCTTTTTTCCCACTCTTGCCCCCTCCAATCCATTCACCATGAAACAGTGCAGCTCAGGTAGATTACCCCCCACCCCTCAGTGCAAACTTAACATGTAACTTACCATCTAAAAGCTTTTCAATGGCTTCCCACTGCTACTAGGATGTAATCTCAAATCTTAAAAGGCCCCCGAAGCCCAGCACAACCTGCCTCCTTCCTGTCTCGTAGGCAGCTCCGACAACCTCTCGGGTCCCTGGAAGCACCAGGCTCTGCCCTGTCCCAGGCCTTTAATGCTCTGTTCCCTCTGCTTGGAAAGCTTTTCTTCTTGGTCCATCTTTACTTGCCGAACCATCTTTCCTATCTGATAGGCCTTCTAATGTTACCCAATCCAAAGTACACCAAGACATCCTCTCTTTTTCTCTCAAAAGGAGTCCATACTTTTCCTATGAGGCATTCACTGAAAACTACATTTGTGTTTTTAGGAGGCCTACCTCCACCAGGTGGTAAAAACTTCACCGGAGGTTGTAGATTGTTCATTTGACTCACCTCCTAATCACTGTCCTTTACCCAGCCCCGGTTTGATCCTTGGCACTTGGTTAACCTTCAGAAAATGTCTGATGGATGAATGAATGAAAGACTGAAAAGGAGAGGGATAAAGGGACAAAGGACAATCTAGTTATTTCAGCCAACCTGTTATCTATGACCAAAACAATTCATTATCCGAAATCCAACTACACCATCAATTTCCTCCTCTATACAGGATTATTTTCATCAGTGCATAAACACAGTCTATACTTTCTTCCAATCTAAAAGAGACAGAGACAGACAGACAGACAGATATACACACCCCTTTCTTCTAATCCCAGGTTTCCATGAATTAATTCTCCATTATTCTAATACAATTTCATAGGAATACTCAGAAGGGCTGACTATTTCTGCTGTCCCCAATTCTTTCCTCGTCTTCTTATTTGAGCCCACTCCAACCAGGCTTTTGTCCTGATTACTCCCCTGAAACTGTTCTTGTTAAAGTCATCAGTGACGTCCACCTTGAACTACCCAGCAGCCAGGTACTGAGGCAGGTACTTTAATGAGTTCTCTAATCCATTTAAACAAGTTCATCACAGCCACCTTTGAGCAGATACCATTGCTATCCCCAGAGAGAGGATCCTCTCTTTCTTTAGACACTTTCTTGCTTGGTTTTCAGGACACCATACTACTGGCCCTCCTCCTGCTTCACTGGCCATTTCTTCTTAGACATCTCGTTGTCTCAGTCTCTTCATGTTAGAATGACCCAAGGCTCTCAGTTTGCAGATTTCTTTTCTATCCGTACTCCCTCCCCTTGATCACCTCAGTGGGTCTCTCATCACTTTAAATACCACCTACAAGAGCCTAAACTTCTTCCCTAAACTCAAGGCTTGTATTTTCAGCTGCCTCTTTGACATCTCCCCCAGATGTCTACTAGACATTTCACACTTAACATCACCCCATGACAAAGCTGCTCATGTTCTCCCCAAGGCTGATGCTCCTACGGGCTTCCCTATGTTAGTAAATGACAATTCAACCCTCCAAGTCATCTTTGCCTTTTCTCTTTCCTTAACACCCCATTTCCAATCCATCAGTAAATCCTGTTGGCTCCTTAAAAACACATCTAAATTCTGCCTATTTCTCCCTATTTCCACTGCCACTACTGCCATCCAAGCCTTTATCATCCCCATCTGGATTATTACACAAGGCTCCCAGCTGATTCTTTCCTTGCCTCACCACATACTATTCTCAAAAACAGAAGGCCAAAGTCATATAGATAAAACAAAATCAGATCATGCCACTCCTTAAAACCCACCAATTTTTTCCCTTCTCATCAGAGGAAGTCATTTTTCTTTTTTCTCTTCCCCCTGGAGAATTTCAACTTCTTAGGGGAAATATTTTTTGTTTTGATCGATACTATATCCCTCTGGTGGCATGAAAATGCCAGGGACATGACAGGTCTCCAATAAACATTTATTGAACTTAAAAAAAATTTGAAAACAAGACCACTGGTAGGCAATTCAACTAAATCTCCAGACTCTACTGTTCTTAACAGCAGGCTCTTAGAGAGCATGGACCATGCAGTTATAATTAAATTTTGCACAGTAACTTGCACACAAACTCTAAATATAATTTCATCATTGATGACATATTTCCCACTGAAAATTTTAGCTTCCTATATTATATGAATATTACTAACTTTAAAAGTTAAGCGGAACATTTAAAAACATGACATCTGGGTCTCAATCTCAACTCTCAATACCAATTCCCTCAACTTCTACTGCAACTACCCAGCCGCCTCCCCCTTCGTGGAGGTATTTGCTCACTTAGTAATGCTTTGCTGTGAGCGCTGTCTTGACAGTGGCTCCGGAGCTCTCACTGTTACATTATTTGCTGCACTGTTGTCAGGTGACCCGGAGACATGCAGAGGCTTAGACTATCCTGAATAGCAGGAAGAATAGTGACTGAGAGTCTAGCTATAGCTGCTTTCTTTTTCAAGGTTCTTCTTTCAGCTTCTTGAGTGTATCTATTAACGCTTTAACTCTCCCAAAGGCATTTCTCAGCCTACAGCCAGCTGTTTCCAAGGTCTTTTTCATGACTAAGCCTGTCTTCCAACAGTTTCATGACTCCTACAGGCTGTACCAGCCCACACACACTTCCATTTCCAACCCAGGACTCCAAGCTTCCTTTTGGTTCTTAGTAGACTCTACATAAGAATATTTTATCAGTGCAGTATCTTTATGTGATAGTTAAAATTCAGAGAGAAATCTGGAGCAAGCTGAATACTGATACAATCATTCTATTCGTGATCACTGTTAGACCTTGTCTCATTTCACCAAATAGTTCAAAACCATTGGCATTGTTTTTTGATCAACAACCTATAATTTAATGAGAAGCTATACACTTTCAACATGTCATTCTTGTTTTTCCTAAGTATCACTATAAAACAACACTGCTAAAATCAAGATAGATCCCAACATGCTTAAAAACACATATTAATATGACCCAGTACATGTATGGCCATCATCAGTAACATGAGAGGATGATGAATTAACATATACTAAGTACTTACTATGTACAGGCATTTTATCCTCCTCATCATATGCAATCCTTATCATAGTCTTGTATGATAGGTACATATCACCAGACTTTAACCCCCTCCCCACCCCAGTGAGTGAAACTGAAAGTTGCTCAGTCGTGTCTGACTCTTTGTGACCTCATGGACTATACAGTCCATGGAATTCTCCAGGCCAGAATACTGGAAGTGGGTAGCCTTTCCCTTCTCCAGGGGATCTTCCCAACCCTGGGATCGAACCCAGGTCTCCCGCACTGCAGGCAGATTCTTTACCAACTGAGCCACAAGGGAAGCCCAAGAATACTGCAGTGGGTAGCCTATCCCATCTCCAGGGTATCTTCCTGAACCAGGAATCGAACTAGGGTCTCCTGCGTTGCAGGCGGATTCTTTACCTACTGAGCTATCAGGGAAGCCCAGAGGGCTTCCTAAAGCCCAGTGTCACATCTCCTTAGGTGCCAGCTACTCGTGATTCAACCTTAAGGAGTGCTTGGTCAATCTTTACCAAAATGAGCAGCTAATAATTAAAACTGTTATATCTGGTAAACATGTAAAAGTCAACTTACACCTGTAGTACAGGCTTAAGTGTTTAAAAGCTTTTTCAGTTGATTTACCCTAGCAGGTCCAAGGGATACAAATATTCTTTAAAGAAATTGCACTATGATGACTAAAGTTTTTCATGGAAAAGATGAATAGCTTGTTATATTTGGCCTTTACTTATTTCTCTACATGGAAACTGTCTCTTAAATTATTCTGTTATGAAAACTTATACCAATGAGCATAAGCTCCTTGGCGGAAAAAAAAGATTTCAAGGTTGTCCTTGACTCTTTAGTGAACTAGACTTCTGAGCTGGACAAGTCCAGCTCTTGAAATTCCTTGAAAAATGCTACTTCCATCATTTAAAGCTTTAAAGCTTCACATTAATCTACAAAATAAACTATCTCCTCTGAAAGCACTGTCACAGAACTTGAGGATGAACAGAATAAAATCAGCACCAACACAAAAGCCCCACTGACAACACTGAATATTTAGAGAAACAAACCACCGCATGGTGCTCTTGACCACCACCGTTTCCGAAGCCCCTTCCCCAGGGGCATTTTCACAGTAGAGGAGCTGGATGCCTGGCTCCCAGAGCCCCCGCCCCACCCCTGCGGTGCACGCACCTCCCAGGCCAGGTTCCCGCGGCCTCCTCGGACTCTGGGGAGCCCAGTCCACGTGAGCTGCACTCCTGGGTCTTTTACATAACTGTGGTTGAAGATATTTTTCACAAGGTTCTTTAAACAAAGATTCACGTGATAAATTTCTGCTCAAGTTTAGTTCCAGGAAATGTTTGGTTTCTGCAGCTGTTTATATGCTTCCGGTTGTCAGGACATGAAAACGATATAATTCTGTTTCTTTTTCTTACTTGAACAACTAGAAAATGTGAAATCAAAGATATTGCCCAAATCTCTCAGCACTGACAGATGGGAATACTTAATCCTTCAACTTCTTTTAGTTGAGATTGGTTTTACTTTTTTATAAAGTTACTTTACCTTTTTGGCCTGAAATGTATAAGTTGCTTTAAGTGTCTGCAGAAGCAAGGAAAGTTGCTAAATGTAAAACATAAAAGACATATATAATGTTTGACACGCTTATACATCCCAGAATAAAATTTAAAAACAGAGAAAATACACTGAGAAGGCACAAACGCTCAGAATTAAACTCTGTTATATAAAAGATACAGAAGATCCCACAGAGAAACAAAACAGCACTCTACCCTCTGTTTAAACCTGGTTAACCTGTTTGAATACTCAAATAGGTTCTTGGTTGAACCTCCCTAGCAATACCAAAAAGTCTGAAATTTTTACAAAGCATTTTAGTAAGAGAGCTCTCAAACATTATTTTGAAAAATAAAACCATTTTAGAAAAGTGAATTAAACTAGGTTTATGACACGTGTATGTCTGAAGTCATTTCATTTGTACAATAGTCCAGATGACAGGTGTGCCTTCTGTAACCATAATCGGCCAAGAACTGTTTCTAGTTCCTTCATTTCTTTTCAGTACTGAGGTTCAGTAATAAGTCAATAAAGTAACAAGTGATAAAAGTACCCATCTAAATCTTGAAGGTATTTATTTATTATAATTTTTATATTCTTTTCTCAAAGCATTTACAACCTATAAAAAGGCAGACATTACAGCAAAATTATATCTTACAAATATGAAAATTCAAACAAGAGAAAAAACGATGAAATTCTGTAGGCCACAAGTTTGGACTTACACTGACTGGTACAGCAAAAAGAGAGAGCCAGTCAATTGTAAAATGTACACTAGCCATGATGCAATGATATGTCTCAGGAGAAACAGAATTTGCCCTGGTATGCAAATCTGATAAATATTTCTCTAGCAGATCAGTATACAATAATACACTGGCGTCTTTAATACTACCCCTGACAGGCTCATCCAGCAGTTTCTTAAAGCATACAACATACAGTAAAAACATAAAGCTCTTAGATAATCTGGATGAATAAAAAAGACAGAAAACCTAGAGAGTCTAATACAACTTTCTGTGATGATATTCTAGATATTCTAAATCTATACTGTCCAGGTACAGTAGCTACTAGCCACATGTGAACACTTGAAATGAGGCTAGTACAACCAAGAAACTGAATTTTTAATTACTTTTAATTTTAAATTAAAAAAATTTTTTTTATTTTAATTACTGTATTATAAGGCAAATACCTACCCACTGGACCATATAGGTCTAAAACATTAGTTATCAAACTTGTTTTAGTAGCAAAATCATTTTTGAGTTGGCAAACATACACCAAATCTAATATATTAAAAATGTAAATGGTATATTAAATATAAGTTCAAATTTATAATATTAATAGAGTCAATGTGAATATGAGTTTTCCAGTGGGTAAAAACTAGAAATTGAAGGTTATAAGTGAGAGTTATAGAATCAGTCTCAGTAAACACTTATTTCTGTATTTTGCTTGGATGCACTGCGCACCATGAGGGACTTACAGCTACACATTCTGAGGCACCCAATTACCAAAAGCCACACACAGCAGCCAGCTACTCAGAAAGCACAAGAAAACACAGCATGCTGGCAGGGCAGCTTCAGGTATTTCTCTTCATGGGAAGAGTCCTCCGGAAGTTCACATGGCCAAACGAGAAGCTATTCTCTTGGGTATTCAGATGACAGCTCAGATGCAAGGAAATGAGAATCACAGGGTCACAATGACTTAGAAGCCTTCTGTCTCAAACAGAAGCCAATACCTCAAAAATGATCCTAGCCACAGCCTCCAGGTCCCCACGAATTTCATACCCATCGCTGAAAAGTGCCCCTCCCACGGAAGCTCAAAGTTATTGCTTCTAATCAAGAATTCAGAGTTCACATATAGTTCCTCCCAGACCAAATACATTCACCAAATAAAGGTCATTTTCAGCATTAGCAATGTTGCCTAGTAACATGGTTAACTTTTTGTTTTTATCATAATTCAGAGGAACTGAATGAAAGTTCATCCAGGGTTACTTTTGTCCTGAGAGAACGAGAATGGTTTTGTTGATTCTTTACCCACCTTCATGATTAAAAAAATAATAATCCTAGCATATCAAGAATAAAAAGGAACTTCCTTAGCTTCTTTCAAAAACCTGTAACAAAATCACATTAATGATTAAATAATGTAAGTATTTCCTTTAAAAGCCAGGAAATTAGACCAAGAGGACTATAACCATAACTTTTGTTCAAGGCACAGTGGTCCTAATCAATGTAACAGAAGAAATCAAAATGAGATATAAAATTTTAGATGAAATGATAAAATTTCTCTAAGTGATAACTATTTATATAGGAACTTATGAAGACAAGATATTAAAAGTAATATAAAAACAAAATGATTAATGTTGCTAGATATAAGGTTAATATACAAAAACTAATATAATTCCTACAAGTCAGAGAACATAACTTGGTAATTTAACTAGGAAAAGCTACCATTTAAAATGTCAACTTAAAAAAAAAAACCTGAGTTCATACAGTGAACAGACTTGTAGCAGCTGTCTGAGGTATCGGGTGGGGGGAGTAAAATGAGGAAGGGGGTTTCAGGGTACAAATTTCCAGGTATCAAATAAGTAAGTCATGGGGATATAACATACAGCATGGTGACTAGAGATACTAATACTGTACTGCATATTTGAAAGTAACGAAGAGAATGGATCTTGAAAGTTCTCATCATAAACAAAACAATTGTGTCATTAGATATGGCAACAGATGTCACCTGAACTTATTGTGGTGGTCAATTTGTAATACATACAAAAATAAAAATCATTACATTGTACAAGTGAAACAAATATAATATTATGCAACTATACTGCAATATGAAAGGAACAAGGAAAGGGAAGGAGGGGAAAGAAGAGAAAGAAAGAGAAAAAGAAAGAAGGTAACTAAAAGATACAAGCTTTCTAATAATAAATTTCCAGTAATGAAACTAACAAGAAGGTTATCAGGCGCAAAGGAGGAAATCAGAGTTGAGTAAATAAAAAAATATACCATGTTTATAGACAAAGACCTAATTATTATTATTAAATTGAGTGGAATTTCACTATGATTCTAATAAAACTCTCTACAAGGTCTTTCATGGATAAGCTGGTCCTAAAATTCTTGAGAAAAATAGAGCTAAGAATAAATAGCCTTGCCAAACTTGAAGGAGAACACAGGTAACATGCCCTCCAGAATGTTAGGTTTTATACCGAACCATGGTAAGTTACACAGGACAGATAAATGAAAGTCACAGAACACCTACAGAAAAACATGTGTGTTTGGAAATTTGACGTTTAATAGTGATGGTGCTGCAAATCAGGGGGAAAGCATGAACTATCAAACAGTGGTGCTAAGACATAAGCCATCTACAAGGAAGTAAAATTAAACCCATGTTTCACACCATACAAAAACATCACCAGGCAAACGAAAGAGATAAATGTGAAGGAAATTTAAAACCTTTTAGAAAAAAATCCTTGCTGTAATGAGGGCTTTTAAAAATGAGATACAAAAAGCAGAAATAGAAGTAAAAGACCAAATATTACTATGTCAAATTTTTTAAAACATTCTAAACAATAAAAGACTCAAACTTTAAAACGAATGAAAAAAATCAAGCCATGGACTAAGAAAAGATAGTTTAATAACCAACAAAGTGCTAATTTACAGAATACATGAAAAACTCCTAAAAAATCAAAAAGTAAACATAAACAACTGAATTGATAAAACAGAGAACAATTGTGGGTAGCCAATTAGAAGGAAATCTGAGTGAAAAATAAACACAAAATGTCCACACTTAGTACAAAGAAAATTAACACTACATTGAGATATAATTTTATATCAAGCTGGCAAAATATCACATAGTAATAAAAAATTTTAACAGATTCAGCCACTTTGGAGAGCCATTTGGCAATATTTAATAAAGGTGGTGAAGCTTGTATCTGTGACCAAGCAATTCCACTCCTGAGTATGTATACTAGAGAAACTGGCACATGTCCTTAAGGAGCTGGTGTATCTAAGAGTATTTGTTAGCACTCTTTGTAACAGCGAAAAATTGGAAACAACCCAAACACGAATTAACAGGAGAAGGGATAAACATACGGTGATACAGTCTTATAATGAAATACTACATATATTTAAAAGGATTAAGGACAGCTATAAATACAAAAGATAAATAAATCTTACCAAAAAAACAAAAAACAATGTTAGCTTCTGCACAACCAGAGACATAATCAATAGACTGAAAAGGCAATCCACAGAATAAGAGAAAACATTTGCATATATACGTCTGACAAGTGGTTAATATCCCAACTCTATAAATACCTTCTACAACTCAAGAGCAAAAAACTCAAGAAAACTTCTATTTAAACAGATTTTTCCTTAAAGAAGACATATAAACAGACAATGGGTACATGAAAAGATGTTCAACACTACTATCATGACGGAAATGTAAATCAAAATCACAATGAGTTTATCACCTCACGCCTGTTAGGATGGCCATTATTTAAAAAAAAAAAAAAAAAAACAGAAATAACAAGTGCTGGTAAGTATGTGTATAAACTGGAATCCTTGTGCGCAGTCACTGGGAATGTAAAATGGTACGGTTGCTATGGAAAACAGTAATGGCTGCTCCTTAAAAAATTAAAAACAGAACTACCGAATGATTCCACAATTCCACCTGTGGATCTTTATTCAAAAGAATTTAAAGTGGGATCTCAGAGAGACATCTATACTCCCATGCTCACTGCCACGTTAGTCACAACAGCCAAGAGGCAGAAACAACCTACATGTCCATCAGTGGGTGAACGAATGAAGAAAACGGGCTGTAAACACACGATGGAATATTCTTCAGCCATAAAAAGAGGGAAGTCCTGTCACATGTGTCATGGATGAACCTCGAGGACATTACGCTAAGGGAAATAAGCCAAATACAGAAAAACAAACAGTGCATGATTCCACTTATATAATAAGGTAGTGCTGCTGCTGCTGCTAAGTCACTTCAGTCGTGTCCGACTCTGTGCGACCCCATAGACGGCAGCCCACCAGGCTCCTCCATCCCTGGGATTCTCCAGGCAAGAACACTGGAGTGGGTTGCCATTTCCTTCTCCAAGGCATGAAAGTGAAAAATGAAAGTGAAGGCGCTTAGTCATGTCCGACTGGTAGTGACCCCATGGACTGCAGCCCACCAGGCTCCTCCGTCCATGGGATTTTCCAGGCAAGAGTACTGGAGTGGCTTGCCATCGCCTTCTCTGAATAAGGTAGCTAAAGTAGTCAAATTCATAGAAGTAGGAAGTAGAACAGTGGCTGCCACAGACTGGCGGGGAGCGGGAAACGGACGTGCTGTTCAGTGGGTGCAGAGGTTCAGTCATGCGAGATAAAGAAGTTCTAGAGCTCTGCTGCCCAGCACTGTGTGTAGTTAATAATAATGGGCCACACACTTAAAATTTTAAGATGGAAGATCTCATGTGTTGTTCAGCACAACTAAAAAAAAAATGTTTGAAATCATACAAATAATACTATGTGTGTATCTGTGTGTGTGTGTATGTATGCATGCTCAGTCACATCAGTCGTGTCTGACTCTTTGTGACCATATGGACTGTCCTCTGCCCGTGGGCTTCTCCAAGCAAGAATACTGGAGTAGGTTGCTATGCCTTCCTCTAGGGCATCATCCCAACCCAAGGATTGAACCCGCATCTCCTGAGTCTCCTGCATTACAGGCAGAACCACCTGGGAAACTCCATACATATGTATGTATGAATATATATGTATACGGCTGTATACAAAGGCAGTAAGAGCATAAAATATGTGTTAAACACTAAATTCAAGACAGAGGTTTCAAATTAGTAAGGAGGAAGAAAGGAGAACGGGGCGAAAAATGCTAAACAGGAAGTTTCTATTTTCTCTGTGATATTTTATTACTTTAAAAAAAATTTTTTTAACTGATAATATTTAAATAAATATTTTAAAACTTATAGTATTTGATAATTTATTTTTACTTTCAATTTGGTTTTTTGGTATGTTTGAAATATATTATTACAGAAACAAATTTTTTAGAACCTAGTAAATACTAAGAACATTTTCTTTCTTTTTACCTCATCTTCTCTAATAACAAAAGATTCCATGGGGGGAGGATGGGCCTGAAATTATATCAAAATTGAGGTTGTGTGTGTGTTCACTCTTCTCAGAAGAAAAGCCACAGATTTCATCAAAGGGGTCTGTGACTCAAAATATTGAGAACCATGAACATAACTGCTGATACTTGCCATTTTTCAGCAGGCAACAATAAAACAGAACCCCTGGGTACTTACCTGAAAAAAATGAAAATGCGAACTTAGAACATGAACATTCCTGTGTTCACTGCAGCATTATTTACAACAGCCAAGACATGAAAACAACCTAAGTATACAATGACAAATAAATAGAGAAAATGTAGTATATATACACACAATGTAATATTATATTATTCAGTCATAAAAAAGAATGACATTTTGCCATTTCTGACAACATGGATGGACCTCAAGGGCACTGTGACCAGTGAAATAAGTGAAGTGAGACAGCGTAAAACAAATACTGTATGACTGCACTTACATGCAGAATCTAAAAAAGAAAACAACAACAAAACACCAAGCTCATAGTACAGAGAAAAGATTGGTGGCTGCCAGAGGTTGGGGGTAGACGGGTGGGCAACATGAATAAAGGAAGTCAAAAGGTACAAACCTTCCAGTTATGAAAGCCCTGGGGATGGAATGGATAGCAGACAACCATAGTTAACAACACCGTATTGCATGTCTGAAAATTGCTAAGAGAGTTGATCTTAAAAGTTCTCATCACAAGAAAAAAAAATCTATGAATACATATGTTGACAGACATTATCTAATCATGTGATCACTTCCCAATATATACAAATATTGAATCATTATGATGTACACCTGAAATTAGTATCTGTCGACTATACCTCAAAAAAAAAAAGAACCAAATCTGAATTTGAATCCAGCAATATGTTTCTAACCTTTTTCTTCGTTCTGATTTTCTGTTTATATGCTCTTTTACTTTATGTATGTTTGCTGCAGAGTTGCCTCAAACTCTCTCTGAAAAAAAGGGCTGGCTTTCAATTGAAAAAAAAAAAAAAACAAACCCTTTAAGAAGTCCCACCAAATGCATGTAAAAAAATACAAAATAGAAGAATCATTTGGAACAAACATAAACACTGACACAGCAGCCTTGGATCAGGTGTCAAGACAAACGGTTCCATTTACTGACTAGCAGGAAGGCTTCACAGAGGGCAGGCTGTGTCCGGGATCTCACCTTCTTTTTGACCACAAAAAATCAAATATGATTAAGGAATATGACAGTCACAGGAACAGGTCAGAAACCGGGGGTGGCAAGTATATTGTTGAAAAAAACTTCCCCCAGATGATTCCTACCTTTTCCTACATCCTACCACTAACGCTCCCACAGCCCACTACAGTTGAGATCACTGAGTTGAATTTATTCTTTTAAATTATTCAATGTTTGACAAGTAAGTTTATTGAGCACTTACTCTACCACTGTCAGGAAGGGAGTCTTTTTGTACTTCTGTACAGTTAGAGCTTTCTGAGAAAATTTACTGAGACCTTGGTTAAAGGACAAGCCTTAAAACTTAAAAAAAAAAGACTGAAGAGATAGTAAAAGATTGGTCTCCCCTGACGTATGTGTTTACATTTCAGAAGGATGATGAAACTGGGGTCATGGAGAAATTCCAGAGTTACAGACTCAGAGTCTCTTGCCTTAGGTTACTGACGTCAGTAATAATCTGTCTTGGCCTCAGAAACCCATGTCTACTTTCAAGATAACATGAACAAATATAGATACTAAAAACTTATCAGTCACCAGGCTAGTTCCTAAGGACATAACCATGAATAAGAGGAAGTTCGGAGCACGTGGTCAACCATGGTACCAACAATGCTCCATCACCACATGAAACAGCAAGTTCATGACAGGAGACGTACGAGGAGCTCTGAAAGATCGGAGAATCTAAACTGAGACTGGAAGGGGGAGAGGCAGCCTCTGTCTGCAAGTAAGGGAAAATCCACAGACAGCCAAGCTTCATTATCCTCAAACAAGAAATCTCCAAAATGGGTGGCTCAGTCTTGCCAACCAGGGTGAAAGTCCCATGAGCTTTTCTACTCTACCATCCTTGGTGTGGCGACTGGTGCTTGGACTAGCTTCTTTTGCGCTCTACCCACAGGAGGCAGAACTGCCTTGCAACCCTTTTTCCTCAGGGAAGAAACCTTTCTCTAGACAATGCCCCATTCTGTCTCAGGGGCCAGAACTGGGTCACATGCTCCTGGCTCAAACCAATCAACTGGCAAGGATGGAAGCTTCACGAGGCTGGAGGCTGAGGCCTCAACCCACCTGCCCCCAAAGCACATCCAGACAAGAATGTTCTGTTAGAAAAGAAAATTGGGATTCTGTTGGAAAAGGTGTGGTGAAAGGTCACGGGGAAAGCCGCCAGTAGGATGAGCTACAGTCATTAAGGTTAATGTTTCCCTTTTGAGAATATTGTATTTAGCATTAACGGAAATGCAAAGAAATAAAAGACCACCTTATCCCTAGCCAACAGCACACATGTTATTTAAATTTTTTTATTTTAATAAAGAAAAACTAAAAATAAGTGAAATTAATATAGTGTGAATAAAGTGCCACAAAGGCTGGAAGACTACAGGAGTAACAGAGATTAGAATTTGAAATACCAGAGGCAGTTCTGAAAGAAGAGAATTATGAAATGATGGAGAGGGTGATATTGTTTAAAGGTACAAGGGTAAAACTTTAGGGGTGATTAGGTATGTCTGTTCAGCTATAAGAGAGCCGCCATGGAGAATACTGAAAAAATGCACACCAAATGCAAAGCCCACGAGAGCAGAGCCCCCGAGTGTCTGTCCGACTGTATAAAGGCAGTCAGGACACATCTGTTGAACGAGTGAATGAACAAACAGACTTGGATTTGAAACACTATTTGAAACTACCAAAGGTTCCTAGTCAGAGGACACACGTGATTGAAACTATTTCTGATAAAAACTCTAGTTTTCAATAAATAGAATGGCCTGGAGAAAAAGGGGGAAAAAAGGTATGGTCAATTAGGAAGCTACTGAAGTCCTCCAAACAAAGGTGGGCAAGGCCTGGATCCAGACTAAAAACCAGAATGACAATTTTAAAAGTACATTCCTAAGAATACACACTTTGCTTATTTTATTTACAATGTCACAAGCATATAAAAAAGTAGCGTTGCATATTTTCAACTCATTTATTTCTGCATGATGAAAACTAGGATGACTATCTTGTTTATCTAATCCTCAACTGGGCTTTTTACCCTAGGTTTCTTTTTCAGCTCCAACAGGAATGAAGCATAACCTGAGTCCTTCAGAATCATGGTCTCTGTGGCCTCCTAGTGCTGGCCATTGAGAATGACAGTTTCTGCACCAAATTTTCTGTGAAAACAAGATAGGTCCACTCTGCACTCTAGGTTTCCTTCTATACATATATAAGGTATTAATAATTATGGCATTCCTCCAAAGAACATCTTAGACACTATTCACAAGCATACCAGGTCTATGACGGAGGTAAACAAAATATCTACAAAGCTAAGTCACTGAATCATTTATGCTTATGTGTCTCTAACATTACTCTCTATAACTGTCTCTGAGAAGCTACTGCCAAGAGTTTTTTCTGTTTTATTTTTGCTTTAAACAAAATTTTAACTAATCTCTGTCCATATCTTTTATGCCATTTATTTTTTATTTCACCCTAGCAACTTTATTTATCCACTCTGCTTCTATTGACTATTCACTATAAAAGATAACTCAGTGCTTCCATCTGTCAAAAGACTCACGTAAATTAACCTAATCAAATATTCTCTGATCTTCTGACTGGACTGAGAGTACTGTAAGCTTATTAGGCACCTGACACGGCTTTTGCTGACAAGCAGTCTTGGTCACACACAAACGTGGTTCCGCTTCCAGCCAGAACCTGAGTTCCATGGCCACTCTGGGTGGCAGCAGAAACCCTCCAGCTACCTAAGAAAAGACCACTAGGTCTGAGAGGAGGGCTGTGTGCTCATCGACAGTGCTGTCCACTGAGGATGTGATCAGCATCAAATATCCAGATGTCTGTTTCATGAAACTAAAAGGTTTTAGAGATACAAGTTGCATAAGTCTTCATGTCATCTGGACCTCTCATACCATAAATGACAAAATATTTTAGAAGAATTAAACAACTAGGTCAAGGCCATGTATCCTAACTATATTTAGACATCTGGGGAAGAGTTTAGGGAGGAACAAGTGACAAATACATAAAACCTAAGCAAACAAACAAAAAAAAAGTTACACTGGGGAAAACAAAAAGATGTGCTGGGGAAAAAAAAGTAACCATGGATTACATGCCTCAGATGTGAAAAATGTTTTCATGGTCATAATAATGTAAACACAGATTATTATTCAAAATTCAATTATAGTTACAATGAAAAGGGAGGAGAGTTCCACACATAGAGTGACAATGCACAAGCAAGATAAATCCTCTTCCTCTATCATGAGAAGTCAAAGGTAATGCCTAAGAATGAAAAATTAAAAACTGGAAAAAGAGCAACATGCTATTTAGAGATGTGGAGGCAAATAACAAAACCATTACTTCTTGAACTAGAGTTGAACTCCAGACAGCAGGGACTGGGGTGGGGGTAAGAGTCAGGAAATGGCTGAGTTTTATAACAAGCCTTGTACAGCTCCTGGACTCTGAATTCTGTGCGTGTATAGCTGAGATTAAAATTAAATTAAAAGTGACCATGAAGATACTAGAACCTAGTCCAGTTTCTCACTATATAATACTTTTTTTAAAATTATATATTTTTTTGCTTGAAGAAAACATGGATATTTTAACCAAACAATTTAATTTTCCATTGTCCTGCTGTGGCTACTGTGTCTCATTTCATGGAAGCAAAAGAATAAATCAATAAATCAAATATTCACCAACTGAACTGGAGACATATGAACCTATACTAGACGTTTGGAAAACATACAAGTAAGACCTCCCCTGCACTCACTCACTCTGTTTTAGAGAAACAAACCCCCAAATAACCTAAAAGCAGTGAGATAAGCACCCTAACACTCAACCGTTCTGTGAGTCTTGGTTTCTTCATTTGCAAAATGCCTCATCGGGTTTTCGTGAATATTTAATGATTCAGTACATATAAAGTTCTTGGAACACTGCCTGGCAGATTATAAGAAAAATAAGGCCCCAAATACAAACCTTTGTCTGCCTGATTTTAAAGGCCATGATCATTCTGCTACACCACATTTCTGAAATAATCCTGTTCCATTCAAAAACAAAAAATTTTCCTAAAAATGGTATCCAGTAAAAAGACAAACTGTGACTCATTACCTAAGTATATGTAGGGGCATAATAAAATCTGAGGATTAAAGAAAAACTTTTCCTAGCTCTATTTTTTTCCCTAGTTATTTACAAGTATTTGATTTATTTAGAAATAGTCCCCTATAATATGTCTTAGGAGTTCAGTTTAGTTCAGTCACTCAGTCGTGTCTGACTCTTTGCGACCCCATGGAAAGCAACATGCCAGACTTCCCTGTCCATCACCAACTCCCAGAGCTTGCTCCAATTCATGTCCACTAGGAGTTAGGCATGATTAAAGGTGAAGTTCTTGATTTATCAAGAAGTAAAATATAGCAGTTATCTTCAACCAGAAAGTAAATTATTTATCACTAGATGGCACTGTACTGGATAATTTTTTTAGTTTTTTTAGCTCAAGGTTCAACTTACTTATCAAATTAAAAGAATTCTTTCTTTCAACAGAAGAAGGTAAGATTGCATTACTCCTATTTTAAGTTATCTCATGGCTTTGAAAATAAAGATACGGTTTAATGGAAAAGAAATACTATGACATAATCAAGTTAAACTCTATTTTTAAACTATTCTGATATCTTAAATACTCTTCTGACATTTTCTAAGCAGAAACAACTATGATTGTCTCTGGTTTACAATACAACAAACAAGTACAGGAACTGAACGTGTGCAGATTTGTACTGTAGCAATTTGACTTAGGTGGAACTACACTTTCCAGAATCCCTGGTCACAAAGGGCTCCAGGCAGAGTTGGCCAAAAGAGGATTTCACTTCAGATGCCAGAGGAGGAACTGAGGCAGCCAAAGGATTTCTCTTCTTGGTTAGATGTGGTGACGGACACTGACACTGCCAGCTCATCCTAACACCCAGTTCCAGCTCATCCTAACACCCCTCTGGTCCATGTCTAGCTCTTTTTTTCTCAAACACTGAACTGACTAACCAATAAGACCCCAGGTTCATGCCAGACAGCTGGCAGAAGACACAGAAGTGGTGTTCTGGAAGTATTTAATTATGGACGAACAACGTTTAGTAAGCTATAATAATGAAGTAAATGAGTTAAGCTCCTCCTCACACAGTAGCTTCAATGTGTTGATAATGTTCTATTAATTTATATATTTATATGCCCTTTTCCATGTATCAAACATTACATAATATTTTTTAAAAGGGCAATCAGTGATAGTAAACATCTGGAGATATTCAAATAAGTTGAGACCACAATGTCTGAACAACAGTGAGCTAAGAAATCCATCTCCACCATTTCTTTAATATTTACCAAATTGTCATTCAGCAGTTTCATTCACTGTGCATGAAAACCCTCCATCCATAGTCAGCTATCTTTAATAGTCAGCCAAACTCCTGAATTTGATAGCTAACCCCCAAGATGACTTCTTAGTCTGTTTTATTCTCAGAACTCAAAAAGTAGGTCTAGTGCTAGAACCCATGACAAGGATACACAACAGGCTCAATATTCTGTGTTAAAAAGAGTTGATCAGTTAAATTATCTTCATACTGGTATCAGCCTGATTCAACTTCCTTAATATATGAGTTATCACAAGGTAATGAATCAAAACATCAAAGAAAATAAGAAATATAGCTGCTAGTTCACTTCTGTGGATTAAAAAAAAAAATCAAGATTCTGTGTTCTGTCCTCTTTTTCTTGAGTTTGTCTCTGGCAATCTCATTCAGAATCCAATAGTCTGGGTGATTGCTTCCATACAGATAATTCCCCAAGTCTTATCTCTACCACTGAACTGCCAGCAAAGTCACAATACTCTAGACCCATAGGGCAGTATTCTCTTCTCTGTGTGCTGTCAAGATTTACAGAGGACTTCCCAAGTTCCTAAGTTTATAAACCATTATCTCCAGCACTCCAGTGAAACAGGTACTATTACACAGATCCTGGTCTTGACATGCCCTAGATGCATAAACTTGGAAGCTTTAGAGAGACTGAGCAGCTTTATCCATGGTTATATATCCAGTATATGTCAAAATGAGGATTTGAACTCAGGTTGGGTCTGACCACAGAACCCACGTTCCCCATCCTCAGTCCATCCTCCTCTCCCATTAGATCACTTGAGAATAACATTTGCCTCTGATTTTGTCATAGTTTTCACTCAAAACACGCAATACACTTGTATTTAGTATGTGTTAAGACTTAGCTGTTGACTTACTACATCCTAAATACATTATGTTAACTAATACATAAATAGTCATTTTTAAAAAGCTGGGTTAAAACTCAACATTCAAAAAATTAAGATCATGGCATCCAATCCCATCATTTCATGGCAAATAGATGGGGAAACAATGAAAACAGTGAGAGACTTTATTTTCTTGGACTCCAAAATCACTGTAGATGGTGACTTCAGGCATGAAATTAAAAGACACTTGCTCCTTGGAAGCAAAGCTATGACCAACCTAGATAGCATATTAAAAAGCAGACAATACTTTGCTGACAAAGGTCCATCTTGTCAAAGCTATGGTTTTTCCAGCAGTCATGTATGGATATGAGATTTGAACTATAAAGAAAAATGAAGTGAAGTGCAAGTCGTTCAGTCATGTCTGACTCTTTGCAACCCCATGGACTATACAGTCCATGGAATTCTCCAGGCCAGAATACTGGAGTGGGTAGCTGTTCCTTTCTCCAGGGGATCTTCCCAACCTTAGGGATTAAACCCAGGTCTCCCGCATTGCAGGCGGATTCTTTACCAGCTGAGCCACAAGCGAAGCCCAAGAATACTGGAGTCGGTAGCCTAGCCCTTCTCCAGGGGATCTTCCTGACCCAGGAATCGAACCGGGGTCTCCTGCATTGCAGGCGGATTCTTTACCAGCTGAGCTATCAGGGAAGCCCAAAGGGAAATGAGCTCCGAAGAACTGAGGCTTTTGAGCTGTGGTGTTGGAGAAGACTTTTAAGAGTCCCCTGGACTGCAAAGAGTTCATACCAATCAATCCTAAAGGAAATCAGTCCTGAATATTCATTGGAAGGACTGCTGCTGAAGCTGAAGCTCCAATACTTTGGCCACCTCATGCGAAGAACTGACTCATTGGAAAAGACCCTGATGATGAGAAAGATTGAAGGCAGCAGAAGGGGACGACAGAGGATGAGATGGTTGGATGGCATCACCAACTCAATGGACAAGAGTTTGAGCAACTCCAGGAGTTGGTGTTGGACAGGGAAGCCTGGTGTGCTGCAGTCCATGGGGTCACAAAGAGTTGGACATGACTAAGCAACTGAACTAAACTGAACTGAAATACATCCTGAATGAGAACGTGAGCTAAGGTGTTATCTGGTATCAAAGAGTAACTCCTGCTCCAATTTAAAGTAGAGAATACTCAGTTTCATATAACATAATAACAGTTAGACAATGAAGACAAAAACCAGAGGATAAAAACTAGTTATGTACACCTCTACACCTCAAACCTATTCCAGTCTCAGGATTCCACCTACAGTAAGGACAATCATATTATATTATTATACCTCCAGGTTCTATATTCTGTTGATGCTATTGGGGTTCCTTTCTATGTGAATGAATAAACTGCAGGTTTCTACCCTTCCTGGACCTATAGCAGTTTAAGTGGGCCAAATCCAGCCATGTTGTGAACGATGGCAATTAAAGAAGAATTTTTAAGGATCACTTGCTATGTAAAAAAAAAAAAAAAGAGTACTTTTCTGCCCCTTGACATTTAACACTTGGGTTTTGTCACCCTACCTGAACTAAATGCATCAGAGTTTTGCCCTGTGAAGATATCATCCTGCTCTCTCTTGTCTGAGAATAAGAATCCCCTACTTGATACTCACTCCTTATTGAGTAACAGACTGACAGTGCATCTATTTACTACGAGTGCATCTTGGGGATACAAATGCTATCCATTAAGTTTTAAGCACAGTATGGGCAATTTTATGGTAGGCCTAGAAAAAGGACTCTCCGAGGCTTTCCACGATTTCCTTCTCCCTCTGGTCAGCAACTCCTTGAAGTCAGTACTCTCTGTTAGGATGCTCTACCTCCATTCCCAGATGCAGGGTGAGCTCTCTGAGTCCTGAGGCAAAGACAGAGAGAGTCCTTTTCCCCACAGGCCCCAGATCTAGTCCTCTAAGGACAAAAGCCTTCCCCTAGGCCACTAGACCCACCACCACACCACTCGAGGTCCCCCTTTCAGAGACTCCTTTTCCTTGAGCATATATTCAACCTCATCCCCCTGTTCTCTTTAGCCTGGGTCCTTGCTAGAAGTCATTTTTTCTATAACTCTCTCTGTCCAATATCACCCACTCACCTGACTCAACAAGGGTCACACAAATTGCAAGCTTTAAAGGTATCTTTGCTATATCTTGAGCATTGTTCTTTCATTTACATCTGAATAAAACAATAAGTTATAAACATTTTATTGTGGTTTAAATCCCTGACTCCAGGTAGGCAAGTGCCTGCCTTATCCATGATTTTTACGATGAGAAATTTTTCACTATGGATATTAATTAGTTGCTTTTAAATGTATGCAGTCAGAACAACAGGAGAGCCTTGAAATAAAGCATAAGAGATTCCATACTTCCTAATTACCTGGATACTAAAATACTTAAAAACATGTACCACTGACAAGGGTTGTAAACTTTCTAATTCTGTCAATATTAAAAAAAAAATTAAATGGAGAGAAAACAATTATCTATCCTTGATGACTTGGTATCATTTGCCTGAAGGAAGAATCTAGGGTGTTTTATAGTCCCTCTGACTTAAGTCTTTGTTTTCATCATTACTTTAGAAGGTAATCTGATCCACTCTAATGGTCCCAGAGAACCACTTATCCTTTTCCAAGCATCCACTATAAGACTGAACCTGGCTTTGGTACTCCTCTTTCTTTAAACTCACTCCAAAAATGGGCTTCAGAGAAAGACTTTCTAAAGTCAACACAAACTTCAGACTTCAGATCTCTCTTAACAGCTGATCACAGAACGCAGATGAGACTCCAAAACTCAGTGGTGCTCTCCAAGCTTTCAAAGCAAAACACTGAACAAAAATGCAGAGATAAGCGCAGACTTCAAAGGACACTGAAGCCCACTGGCTTACTTCCATGAAGGTCCCGAGTTCTAGAAAGAACTGCTCCGTAAATGACTTTTTTTACTTTGTCAGGATCATCCACTTAAACAACCTTGGTATGTCCCTGTCATTGCTTAGGTCTTTTTTTTAAAAAAAGGTCTTTCATTGACACAAGACAGAAAATTCAAGAATTCAGAGAAACACTCATAGATTAAAAAAAAAAAAAAACTATATATACTATTTATACATATACAGAAGTATACTACCTTATGCCAAAATAAAGACCTTCCCATTACCCTTTTCCTGAATCTACCTCCTATTTCAAATTGTTTTTAAGGTGGTCTGTACATATTCATTGTCTATACTCATTAACACCCACAGCACTTGGCCGCTGGAATGAAGTTCCTAACACGAGCATTGTAATTTTTCTCACTGAAAGCCTCTGACCTGATCCAATTCAATGGCCTCATCCTACTTCTCATCCCAGCTTTGACCTCTTGATGGTATCTGATACTGACCACTTCCCTTTTTTATAAACTTCTTATTTTTTATTGTAGTATAGCTGATCAACAATGTTGTGAGAGTCTCAGGTGAACAGCAAAGGAACTCAGCCGCACCTGTAAGATGTATCCGTTCTCCGCCAAACTCCCCTCCCATCCAGGCTGCCAACAACATTGAGCAGAGTTCCAATAAAACACTACAGTAGGTCCTGGTTGGCTATACATTTTAAATATAGCACGACCACTTCCCTTTTTGAAGCTGTTCTTCAATGGGCTTTTCCTGCCCTTTAAAGGCTGGAATGTCCAGGGGTCCTTTGCATGGGCTGCCCTCATTATGCCCAGCTATTTCCCCTTTAGTAATCTCACCCATCCACACAATGTGACTCCACCACCCACATCTTTCCTAAACTCCAGAGTCACATTGCCAATGGTCTGCTAGTCGTTGCCATTTTGATGCCCCCCTTTCAGATGTCCAAAAAGAAGTCCAAGCTTCCTCTCATCCAATGGCTAGAGGATTCAAAAATCTGCAAGTCATTTGCTACTCTTCCATCTCTCTCACAACTGCTACATGGAGCTCTGGTCCAAAAATCTCACGAATTCTACCTCTCAAAGTGTACTCCACCTGGCCTCCTCTTCCAACCCCCACTGTCAGAGCTCTCATCCAGGCCCTTCGTCTTGCACCACTGCGTTTACTCATCTCCTAACTAGTCCACTCTCTTTAGTTTATCCCCATCCAGGCCAATTTTCACACTGCTGCCAGAGCATTTTTCTAAAATGGTGAGACTGTGCCATTCCTATGATTTTAAAATCTCCAGTGGTTCCCCACAATCAACAGGGCAAAGACTAGCTATCAGGATTACAAACTCGCTCCTTCTAATCTCATTTCCTACCACGTGTCTACTTACCAACTCCCAGGAGCCTCAAGCTCCTTCTCAACTTCTCAAACAGTGATCCTCGGACCTCCACGGCTGGTACACCCTGCTCCTTCTTCTCCACGAGGTGAGCAGCTGCCTACCCATTTCCCAACCTCCCCAGGCAGAACTGGTCACAGGCTTTCAAGGCTGTCTGTGTGTGAGGCTCTGCTGCAACATGTACCACACAGTCTCATTCATCTACACTTGGCTCTCACTCCCGAGCCATGGGTGAAACCTAATCAGAGGAGCATCTCAAGGTCAGGAAGTCCACTCTATTCATTTTTTCAGTCTACTCAGGAGCTGGTGATGGACAGGGAGGCCTGGCGTGCTGCGATTCATGGGGTCGCAAAGAGACAGACATGAGTGAGCGACTGAACTAGACTGAAAGATTCTCTACGGCTCACATGATCTGTCTGTCTCCCTAGCCACCAGATCTCCTGACCACTGAAGTGCAGTGACACCACTGCCATGCTGGTGGTGTGTCTACTACAAGGCGTGGGAAATCAGTTGTGTGTTCATTCCACTAACACTCATTAGACGTGGGGATCCACAGGTGAGTAACGCTTGACTCCTTCCACTAAGGAATTCATAGTCTAGTAGGGAAAACAAACACCTCAACAGACATTTATATAACATGTTGGAGGAGACCAGTGATAGAGTGCTTCTCAGGACATTCTGGAGTGAAGGGATCCAGAGGAGGACAAGGAACCCAGCACGGTATGGAGCACTGGGTATGGGAGAAGGCCACTGGAGGAAGGGTCTGGGACGGATGGTGCTCAAAGTGAGTCTCAGACAACATTAGGGAGAGAGGAGGGGATAGGATGGACAGAGGCAGGAAAAGAGAAATACATCAATTAATCACACCAATTGCTTTTTCACTGCCAAAGTACAAGTAGTAGAAGTCATGAGACAGTCCTTGTAAATATATCCATACATTTAACCATGAAAATAAACAACAAAAGTGGCATTTTCCTAGGACACACCTCACATTTTGTCTGTCCCTCTCTCTCATATCCACTGACACACAAAAAACTTAATACACAAAATGAAAAAGAGACGTAGGAACCGTCCTGGCAGTACTGACATGTTTGGAGCCCATGTTTCTCATTCCATGCTTCCTCTAACAGCTTCTTCTTTTCTGAGCTCTCCACGCCAAAGTTTCTCTCACTTCCCTCACTCCTGATGGCTTTCTCCCCCTCCCCTGCCCCTCTCAGCTCTTCCTATGCCCACCTTCCATGAACAACGCAGAACTAGCATACATCTTCTAATGTTGCCCTATTTATTCAGAGACGATGTTACCATGAGCGGCCAGATCTTTTTGTGCTGGAAAGTATTCATCAGCAACAATTCTTTTCTTCTTTTTCCACAGTATAAAGTCTACCCTTTAATTTAGACCCATAGTTACTACTTATACACTAATTTAGTTTCTCTAAGTCTTTAGAAGACTCAAAAGTTATTCTTAAAAAATAGCCCTATTAGAAAAAAAAATCAAAATAATAATCATCACACCATGTAGTAGAGAAAACTCAAGATGTCATTTCTGGCTATGTCAGTATTCTACTACATAATTCCTTGGTCCATCTGATCTCAAGTCCTTATAGAAATCTTAAACTATTTCACATAAAGTGATTTTTTAAATATTTTCATGTTTTTTGTTCCACCTTATTAACAATTATTTTACTAACTTGAAAACTGATTAAATACATAAACAGATATATAACATAAAAGAATACAAAATGACCTGTCAATTTAGTATTTCTCTTTGTCAGCAGCTATGTTAATCAGATTTACTAATCATCTCCAAAAGTTCAATGAACAAAACCAATGAATAACAGAATTGTGCTTCAAGCTGAGAGATAAGGAAGAGGGAAAACAGGTGACCCCTTGCTTGGATCTGATCTTGAAGTCACACTAACTAGGGGGGAGGTAAAGGAAGGGAGGAGGGGGGAAAAGCACAGATAAGAACAGTCAAAACAGTATGAGAAGTAAAAAAAAAAAAAAATTAGAAAGTAAGTTGATTTCACTCACAGTTAAAGAGTTCCTGAAAACAAGCGAAGGAAAGTCATACTGCATCCCTCCATCCAAGAACTGAGCAGAAGTTCCACTCCAGGAAGGCTTGGAGGTGCTAAAAGAAGGCAAGAAGGATGTAAGATCTCAGAATCTAAGTGATGAAAGGCATGCCAGCCACTCATCCTCCCACTTTAGGCACATTTTTTTAAAAAGTTAATCATCGAATTAAATGTTATAATCCAATTTCCAAAATTGTTCTACTCCACTTAAAGTGCTGTCACCTCTAATAATCTTACAGGCAGATGCATTCATTTCAAACATCACTCTTTTCAGATTCCTTGATAGCTGACGTTCTCGATCACTTCACCTTTTTTGTTCTTATCAGGAACACAGCCAGATCTTTTTCTAATGCTACAGATCCAGCTCCACTTCTCAGTTCAGTTCAGTCGCTCAATCGGGTCTGACTCTTTTCGACCCCATGGACTGCAGCACGCCAGGCTTCCCTATCCATGACCAACTCCCGGAGCCTACTCAAACTCATGTCCATTGCGTTGGTGATGCCATCCAACCATCCCATCCTCTGTTGTCCTCTTCTCCTTTTGCCTTCAGTCTTTTCCAGCATCAGGGTCTTTTTCAGTGAGTCAATTCTTCACATCAGGTGGCCAAAGTATTGGAGTTTCAGCTTCAGCATCAGTCCTTCCAAAGAGTATTCAGGACTTTTTTCCTTTAGGGTGGACTGGTTGGATCTCCTTGCAGTCCAAGGGACTCTCAAGAGTCTTCTCCGACACCACAGTTCAAAAGCATCAATTCTTTTGGCACTCAGCTTTCTTTATAGTCCAATTCTCACATCCATACATGACTACTAAAAAAATCCTAGCTTTGACTAGATAGACTTTTGTTGGTAAAGTAATGTCTCTCCTTTTTAATATGCTGTCTAGATTGGTCATAGCTTTTCTTCCAAGGAGCAAGTGCCTTTTAATTTCATTGGCTGCAGTCACCACCTGCAGTGATTTTGGAGCCCCCCCCGCAAAAAAAAAACAAAGTCTGTCACTGTTTCCATTGTTTCCCCACCTATTTGCCATGAACTGATGGGATCAGATGCCATGATCTTAGTTTTCCAAATGTTGAGGTTTAAGCCAACTTTTTCACTCCCTTCTAACCAGACTCCAGACCATGGTTTCCCCCAGAGACTTGGTCTTCAGTTCTCTGGTCTGCCTCTCTGTACACTCATCCCTTGAAGAGTGTAACCCTCACTTCACATGAGGGTTAAACTTCACATTAAGTTTCCCTCTTTGGCTAGACATTTCAACATGAGACCTGGTTCATGTTTCAAGGGCTTAGGAATTTCCCCTTCAATGTTTAAAACCAGACAAGCAACTTTATCCCCTCAAAATTGTTTTCTCTTTCCAGTTACTACATGCCTGATCATTCTTCAGGTCAGAAAACCTTGAAACCACTTTTTACTCACATCGTCCTCTCTTTCTGCAGCACCCCTGTTCTCGCTCATCTCCCCCAACTAACTCCACCATTAACCCTACTGCTGGATTACTGCACTAAGGTCAATCTATTTGTCCCTTCCTTCAATTATTCTTTGCCACTGCTACCAGATTAATCTGCTAGATACCGTGGTATTCTTCATTTCAAAATCATACACCCCTCCTTTTCTTCAGAACACAGATAGTGGTTTTAAACGTCCCCAGATTCTTTGAAACCCCTCTCCTTAAAAGGTGGAACCTAATGCCCGCCTTCTCCCTGCCTTGAGTGTGGGCTGAATCCACTGGCTTGCTTCTAAGGAATAGAACTCTCGCAAGAGTTTCCAAATCCCTGACCCACGAACCACAGAAATTGTTAAGAGACCATAAAATGCTTGTTTAGTTCTAAGCCACTAAATTCAAGGGTAATTTGTCACATGGCAATAGATTACTAATTCAGAAGGTCTTTCTACTGCCCAGTGGATCAAATCCAAACTCTGTGGGACACAAGGTCTTCCCCAAACTGTTCCTACTTTATCTTCAAGAACAAACACCTGCTTCAGTCTAAAGGCCAGTTATTTCACTGACCTCATGTAACATGGTAAAATTCCGCTTCTTTAACTTATGCTCTTCTCACATGAAATGTCCTTTGAGTCTCCCTACTAACCTAAATTCAACACTTTTTTTGGGCTCAGTTCTAAGTCTACCTACCAAAGAAATTCTTCTATTTTGTAATGTATATAAATAAACACATATTTGATTTCTAAAACTATCTTTAAGTTATTTAAGGGAGAAATCATGACTTTGCTACCCTTACATTTCCCATGTTAATGGAAACATACTTTTTTGTTTAGAACTAACTTTTATGACCCTTCCTTCAAAAAGAAAGCTTTGAATATCTTTTAAGAGAGGACATATACAATAAAGTTTACTTTGTTTAAAAAGTGTCAAATAGTTTGAGAGGATAATTTGGTATTATACACCACCAAAAAAACTACATGATCTACGAATAAGCAATTCCACTTTCAAGAATCTATTTTATAGATATAAATACAAGTAAGCAAAAATATAGGTACAAAGATATCCTCCACAGCATTGTTTATAGTAGGGAAAACTCAGAAGCAACATAAAATATACCAATACAGGAAAAGTTAAACTAGACTACCAAAGGTCCATTTTAGAAAATGAAACAGGTCTACATGTACTGACCTGTTCTGACTGCAATGATATAATACGTAAAAAAAAGTTTCACAAAGAGAATAAAATATTTAAGAATAAATTTAATAACACGTATAAAATCCTTCTGAGGAAAACTTTATATAACATTCCTAAAAAGCTACAAATGAAGAACTTAACAAACAGAAAGACATTTCTTATTTTGGAACAGAACAAGCCAACATCATAAAAATGTCAATTTGTTATAAGTCAATTTATCAATGTAATACAATTCCCATAAATATACCAATAATTCTTTTCAATGAAGCTGAAAAATTGATACAGAGCTTCGTATTAAAAATACATGTGCAAGAACAGCCAGGAAAACATCAAATGGTAGAGGGGAGGACTAGGCCTCCCAGACATTAAATTATGCTATAAAGCCTCTTAAGTGAAAAGTGTGCTACTGGCCCACAAGCAGACAGACAAATCAGCGGGTTAGTACAGAAAGTTCAAAAACAGAATGTTAGTACTGCTTATGATAAAAGAGGGAGTCTAAAAATCACTAGAGCAAAAACTGATTTTTTAATAAATGGTTAAAGCAATTGATTAGTCATTTAGAAAAAGATAAAATTCATACCATAAAGAACAGACTCCAAACAAATCAGAGATCTAAATGTAAAACAATGAAGCCAATATAAGTACGAGAGGGAAAAATGGCAAATTCATCTCTAAACTTGATACAAGGAAGGACACACTAACTATGAGTCAAAATCAGGAAGAATAAAAGACTGATAATTTGATTACATAAAAATGTTTAACAATTTTTTCTGCATGGCAAAAAAAATCATTAACCAAAGATAAAAGATAAAACAGGAGAAAATATTTGCATTCATATTACAGATAAAGGGCTAACATCCATAATACATAAAGAAGACTTAAAACTGAGGAAATAAAGACAACTAACTTGACAGAAAACCGGGAAAGGACATGATATACAAGTGTATGCATGCGTGCTCAGTCACGTCTGACTCTTTGCAACCCCGTGGACTGTAGCCCGCCAGGCTCCTCTGTCCATGCCATTATCCTGGCATCAATACTGGAGTGAGATGCTCCAGGGAATCTTCCTGATCCAGGGATCGAATCTGTGCCTTCTGCATCTCCTGCGTTGGTAGGCGAATTCTTTACCACTGAGCCACCTGGAAAGTCCCATGAATACACACATACACACATATGCAGACACACACACAAAGTATACACATATGAAAAGATGTCCAATTTTGTTTATAAAAGAAATACAAATTGAAATTACACTGAGATGTTATTTCTGATCTATCTGATTGGCAAAAATGAAACAGTATGAAAAGTCACAGTTTGGCCAGGATATAGAGAACTAGGCACCCTCATATGCTCCCCGGAGGAATGGCCAGTTCCAGGGCTGAGGCAGAGACAGTACAGGAGGAGGACCACTGTGTGCCAGAAAGTGAGGACACGTCAGCGAACCGTGCAGATGTGCCAAAATTACACAGCAATCAGCTTCAGGAGGCACCTATTGGCCAAATCTAAGACAATTAGAGCTTCAAAATAAGTAAAGATAAGAATAGAGTAAGAATTCATGAGTCTAATCTCATATTTTTTTTCAGTGAGAGATAAGGGAACACTTTGTGGAAGAAAGCCAGTGAATAAATGAAGAGGGAATGATGAAATTTTAAATCACCGTTGGGCAACCATCATAAGACTAACTGATTCAGTCAAGAATCATCCATGGATTCCAAAGCCTATAAATCTGAGGAGCAATAGTTTATTAATGAAAAACATCACTCCACAAGATAGTTACTGTTTGAAAAGAGGGAGAGAGTAACACTGGTCAAACCTGGCAGATAGGGCCTTAACCAAAGGCTCAAGGTCAACATGGCCAGAAGTGAGACAAACGGACATTGTGTGCTTCTGAAAATGATGTACTGAGAAGAACACAGTGTCCCCTGCGCAGCATTGCTGCCAAAAGCGCAAAACCTGAACCTCAACAGGAGGCGACTTCAAACAAACCAAAACTGAAGGATATGTGAATAATAACCGACTTACTCCTCAAAACTGTCAATGCCATGAAACACAAAGACGGAAAAACTGTTTCAGGTGAAAGGCGACCAGATGCAATGTATGGCCCAGCATTTTCCTACTATAAAGACATTTTGGGAATACCTGATGGAATCCAAGACCTGTACCTAGATAATATTATTGGATCACTGGTAATTTTCTAATTTTGAAAAAGAATAAACAAGGAGAATGAAGATCTGACTGAGAATGCATAACCTGCACAAAATGATAAGGAAACTTCAGACAAATACAGAAGAAGGAATTTAAAAACTGTCAATCTGATGAAAGACAAACTGTAGGAACACTCCAGGAGAAAGGACAGTAAACAGATGCAACAAGTAAATGTGACATATAACCTTAGACTGGATCTCACACCACAGGGGAAAATGTTATAAAGGACAACATTAGGTCAACTGACAGACTGTGACATAGACAGTAGATTAGATAAAAATATTTTAACAATGTAAATTTATGAAATAGTTTCTGTTGTATAAGTGAACATCCCTGTTCTCAGGAAATACACACTAAGATATCCAGGGGTAAAGGGCCATGATATATGTAACATTCTCAAATGATCCAGAAAAAATATATTGATACACACATACAAATACAGAACAAGAAAATACACACAAATGATAAAGTAAATGGGGAAAGTGTTAACAGTAAGAGAATCTAAGAAAAAATAGTTTTTTCTTTGCATTATCCTTGGGCTTTTTTCCCCAACCTTCACTTTTTTTTTTTTTTTATTAGTTGGAGGCTACCACTCCACAACCTTCACTTTTAATGGTCCATCCTCTAAATGAAACTATTACTCAGAATTACCATAAAACAGATTAAGATCAGCAGTCTTCAAAAAGAAACTACACTAAAAGTTACAGCTTAAATATTTTAACAGTAACCATTATTTCCTAAGTGTTGATTTGAGAGATAAGGTGTCTCAAAACAGCCATGCTAGATCCTAAGGAAAACACAACTGGAAAGCAGGTAAATGTGCGAAAAAAATTCCATGACATGTGGCTAAGATAGTAAGTTTCTCTAGAGTCAGGTTACCTGCCTCTGAACTTGGGCTCCAAGTCATGAGCTTTCCTAAACTTTGATAGTCTATAAAGTGGGAATGATAATACTATTTCCTAGGGCTTTTGTGGGACTGATGGAACAATAGGTGGGGGAGGGGAACTCCACATTTTTGCAAAATGCCCAACACATGGTAAGCACTCATTATCACTATTGCTGTTATATCATTACCTTTGTATTGTAACATATCTGACACAGAGTAATGGGGCTTTTGGTAACTAACTGCAAAGAATACCAGAGAAGAATTCATGTTTATCCAGAACCAAAATATAAAGATGCTCCGATTTTAAGGGCCAGTTTTTAAGGCAGAATAGCCCTGGGGGGAAAAAAAAGGTCCTCTACCAAATTCTTAAGACTTGATGAAAGTATCAGTTGAAAATATCTCATTCTTCCCCATCTCATTTCTATGTTCACCAAGTTAAGGTCCAAACTTTATCCTTTTGACCAGATTACAACTGACCAGAGTAACCTTGGCAGATTACCTGGCTGGGATGTTCAATATCCTGTAAGCTTGTAATTCTGCTTAGCTTACTTAACATCGTCCAGTCTCACAGTCCTCATCAACTCTGAAAGAACTGATAATATCAAAATTCTTTCCCTGCAAGGACACACACTGGAGAGGCCCAATCAAACCGCAGTTTCCCTCCTCCTGAAGGCCTGCCTGAGCGGTCAGTGGCTTCCCTCCCTGATGGGAATGTAACTACCACTGTGGACGTGTTAACTTTCCAGAAACATCTATCAAGGGTGGACCATCTGTCTCCATTAACCGCAGGACACCTAATGGACACTGCGAGCAATTCAATACTCACTGATTAAGAAACACCAGCCTTCCAGAGAACCTGCACTGGGTACCAATCGACAACTTTGTGTTAATCACTCAAAAATGAGGGGGAACGTGGCTGAGTTAACCCTGAGATTAATTTTAACCTTTCAGGCAACATATTTCAGAACACTTCAAAAAAACTAATTTTAAGCATAAATATCACACAAGTTCACCATATAAATACATAAAAATGCTCACACTGTATAACACCCACAGAATCAGTATCAGAAACAATTTACTAATAATACTGATTTCTACTATTACTCAGTAAGATTTTCTTTGAACCTTCAGATAATCTTCAGTAAAACCCAAGAATCTCTTTTAAAAATAAAGAGAATATCCAGCTATTGTTCCTAAATGTTCACTTTCTCTTAGCAGCTTTTAACATATTTATCTTCTCTCACCATCAAAGGTAGCAGAAATATACACACAATATAAATAAATTCTATGTCCTGTTTCCCATCTTCTGTATTTTTCTACTGAAAGAAATGACAAAATTCTCTTCTTGTTTCTCATTCTTATAGGAGAAAAAATAAATATCCAAGAGGAATGAACAAACTCCTAAGAGACCTCCTTCATGCTTCCTCTATGGAAGTACAGACTTTCTGGACACTGCCCCCACCCCCACCCCCCCCCCACCCCCCGCCCCAAGTCCCTCTTCTCCACATCAGCACTTTCTGAAAACAATACCTCCTTACACCGTGAACAGCCTTTTTCTTAAGTGACACAAACATCAAATGTCCCTTCAAAATTTAAGAGATAAAAAATTTCCTCCATCTTTGCTTCAGGTCTCACTCTCCAAATTTCTTTAGCACATAGAGAGACATATGGTCCTATACCCTACAAGGTTAATGGCAGTATCAACCTAAGCCTATGCTTACTTACCGTTTTTAGTAAATAATGTTCAAAGTTCAAAAGGTTAAAAAAAAAAAGTATTCCCTACCCTCCAGCTATCTACTTCCTTCTCATAAAGACATGAAAATGTTATAGTTCATTTTTTATCCTTCCGAGATGTTCTTTTCTTTTCTATCCGTCCACCATTGTTTATCCATCCACCATTGTTCTTTCTTTTCTTTTCTATCTATCCATCCGTCCATCTCCTTTTTTATACTCTTCTATGCTTTGTCCTTATCTAAGATAGTATCTTCAAGAATATAGCATATCAGAATATAATGAGCTTCCTTTTTCTATCTTACTGGCTATACAGGACTTTTAAAATATGTTGAAACCAGTTTCTGTGGTCCTACTCTTCTTGTTCCACCAATTCATTAAACATACACTGTGCTGGACAGGTCCACCTGATATAAAATGGATACATACACATTCCACTCCCAAATGTAAATGTCTTCTACATACTAGATCATGTTCTATCAACCCAAAAATTGGTGGGTGGCATCATTGTACTGGGGTTACACAGAATAAAGTTCTCTTTAGCAGATATTTAAAGGTGAAATGTCATTGCATCTGCAACTTATATTCAAGTGGTTAAAGAAAATCATACAAATATATATACCACATTTGATTCAAACCATGTACATACACAGAGCATGACGCAAGCGTGGCAAAAATGCTAATAACCAATTCGTCTAGAAGGGTTAACAGGTGTTCACATTACTGTTTTCCTAAGGGTTTGACATTTTCAAAATAAAAAGATGGGGTAATAAAGGAACTTCCACAAAGGTCCCCTCATTTACTATCCTAAAACATACAACTGTCCCTTCTGGACTCCCAGGCCTATGTCCTAACCAAACCCAATCCCACCCCTTCTACTCTCCCCTAAAAGAAAATTAAAACAAATTCTTTAGCTATTCTTCTCAAACTGCTCAAATGTTGTGGCTCCTTTGGGTCTTCTCCTACTGCTCAAGTCCTTCTCCCTTCTCTCTCCTTGTCTAGTCGTTCTTTGGGGACACTCAGACATTTACTGCATCTTTTCATGGCCTAAGCACTGAGAACCCAGCAAGAGAGTAAGTACCCAGAGGAAGAAGCTCTGGATGAAGAAATCTTTTGTAATCCCTACAGCACCCAGTTCAAAAAGCGTTTATTGAAATAATAGGTTTTTTCAAACAAAGACGGGCATGGGAACTACTGGTAAGCAATGAGAGAAAGGTCTCAAAGCTCAGTCTTTTTAGAAAATCTTCTCCAGTCTCCTCATCTTTTTCTCCAACACGTTAAACTCATCTTTCCTAACCTTCCAGACTGCCATGACTGTCCACTCCCTGACACAATGACAGATTATCCTAGTGAGAATGGAAAAACCTGTTTCACAATCCCAAATAAAGCAACCCTAGAAATGAGAATAGCCAATTCTCTTACATTTTATTTATATGACGTTACTCAACACAGTAATACACTGTCAACAATTTGCAGGAAAAAAAAAAAAGTACCTCTCAGTCATCTGTCTATGGAATATTCCTGCATGGCACGCTTCCACCAGTTTGAAACTAAGGGAGACCAGCCTCTGAATGTGTGTCTACTTTGGTTAATCACGAGGCAGCTATCATGTCAACTAAGACAACAAGCTGTGTCTAACAACAATACATTTTGGAAAAGTTAATTCACTAATAAGATACAATACAAAGGATACCTACTAAAAAACTGGAACGCTTCTTGAAATAAGACTCAAGTTGAAATTTTACAAATGTAAAACAGGAAAATTCTAAATCTATTTCATTTTTCTCACTTGAGTATAAGTCACAAGCCTGGAAGAGAGCCTGTAGTTCAAGCCTCCAAAAAGTGAGGTCCAGAGAGGTTAAAACCCCCGATTCAAACACCCCACCACTAGCAAATTCAAGTCAAGCTAGGTTTAGAACTCATATACTCTTTTCAGGCTTCTCTGCCCATGGTGACCTCTCAATTTCAGAAATTAACTTTCTGAAAAAAAAAAAAAAAACCGTTCTGTCTGAAAAAAGTAGCGGGAACGAGGAAGGGGAAGACTTAACTGTAGTCAGCTATGCCACTAACCAGGTGTTAAAATTAAGTAAACTATCTCATCTACAGAACAAGGAGACGGAATTCAATTAGCTCTGAAGCCCTGGAGAGTTAGATGGAGTACACTCTGATTCGTGAGAGTGGCGAAAGTAATAGCTGTGTATTTAACACAAATTTGACTCAGTCACATTTTTTATACCAAACTTAGTTAGAGCTTAGGCAATTTAAAAACATTATTGTTAACTCAAACCACACCTTTTTTTTTACCAAAATTTTCATAAATACAAAGAATCTCAAAATTCATTATCTACTATTATCTACATTTTGGCAGGACGTCCTTTAGCACAAAATTTAAACTTCAATCTGAAACCTATTCGAATGCCTATTTAAATATCCCAAAGAGTTTGGAAAGTTATACATTTCACAGTTATTTTCCATTCAGCATGGCATCCGCTATAGAAACATACTCACATCTTTAGAAATAGAAATATTCAGAAATAGTCTGCACCGGCATCTTGTCAGAGGAAAGCCTGCCTTTGGCTCTGGGCTGCCATTTAGTCAGGCTAACAAGAATGCCTGTGGGAACTGTCAGTTGTTACTGGGCTACCCATACCAGGAACGGGAAAGGCAAAAGGAGAAGGAAAAAAACAGAAGAAACAGAAAAGTACCCAAGAGTGGGCGGGGGAAAGGAAGGAAATCAAGAGAGTTAAAGAACACGGAAAAACAGAAAGACAGGAGAATAAGCAAGAGGAATGGCCTGTCAGTACCCCAGCATCCACAAGCCTTCGGACAGGCTGCAGACACCTTGAAGTGTTCCTGTTTGTTTTTCTTTTGTTCAGCCCTGGACAGAAAGTTTGTGCAGAGAGGACATGTTTACTTGTGCCTGCTCCTAGACTCCGTGTCAAGGATTAGGTTTCCAACATATGAACAGTAACACAGAAGGAGCTCCGATCCAAAATACACTAGACTGTTTACCGGGAATGTCCAGGACCTGACATGTTCCTAATGACTCATCTTTCCAGAGTGTGGATCTCTTAACTCCACAAGAGCACCATGATCCAAAAAGATGTTTTAGCAAGTACTATGTATATTTATACAAATGCAATTCAGTGGTTTCAAACAACTGGTGCTGTCCAAAGAAAACAAGGAAATACAGTCCTCTAAAGGAGGGCATTTCCAGTCAGATCCTCAGGATGCCACTGCGGTCGACCCTCAACCACATGGGCCCCCTTCCTCAGCAAAGCGGCTGAAACCTCAGACACAGAAGGAGCCCGGGATCTCATGCCATCATCACGTCCCCCACACACGAGCAAACGCTCTACAGCTATTATTAGCCACGGTTTCTTCCACAGATGATCACTTTAAAAATCATTTTAAAGCCAATCTGTTGCTGGAAATATTTCTGTTTTTTAGAATTGTAAATGATCTTCTATTACTGAAAAATATGTGCCTTGAAAATATCCTGCAGCTGATATGAAATGACTAAATAGGGTACTGATACACTAAGCCTATGAAGTCCTTGTTCTAAACTGCTAGTTAGGTGTTAACAAAGACATACGTGAGGCACGGAACAAACGCCTCTGTTCAGAAAAATTAATAGCAGGAGGAATCTTCATTTTGAACCCTTTAAAAGTGGGAGCAAGCAAGGATTTTGGTACCTTTTTCATGAAAATAGGAGAAGTCTGCAAGCACAGTAACTTCATCAGTTAACTAAAAGGCATAAAACAGGTAACAGATTTCAAAGATAAAATCTAAAGAAAGGCTATGAATGGCATTTTATTTAAAAATACTTTTCACTTGTTATCAGGTACCTGGATTTTTAGGCAATGAGCACGAAGACTAAAAAGTCATCACAAATTCTATTGGGGCAGAGCCTATAAGAAAAGATATTACAGAATTTTTAAAAGATAAAAATTAGAAAAAGCTGAAGGGGTATTACTGACACAAAGACAAAGCCGATGAGGTAAGTGTTGCCAGTATAACTAGCAAAGATTAATCTATGGAAACATAAAGAAGCAAAAAATGGTAATTCTAGACTTCTACAAAATGGACAATAGGTGCCATGAATGGATGCTACATCAATATAAAAACACAAAGCACAGAGTTGTCAATGACAATGAACAGATAAGAAGCCTGATGTAGTTGTGAATATTATGAAAAGATTCAGTACTAACAAAAAGTGAAAGTCGCTCAGCCATGTCCGACTCTTTGCGACTGGATAGTCCATGGGATTCTCCAGGCCAGAATACTGGAGTGGGTAGCCTTTCCCTTCTCCAGGAGATCTTCCCAACTCAGGAATCGAACCAGGGTCTCCTGCATTGCCAGGATTCTTTACCAGCTGAGACACCAGGGAAGTCCAAGAACACTGGAGTGGGTAGCCTATCCCTTCTCCAGCGGATCTTCCCAACCCAGGAATAGAACCGGGGTCTCCTGCATTGCAGGCAGATTCTTTACCAACTTTTAATGAGTTGTACAATAACTAATAGAAATATTAAGCAAGTTCCCTAGTAGTCATTCAAATATCACCCAGTGCTTCTATCATGGAGATGAAAGCAGCAGAAGATTTCAGCTAGGGCCAAAAACTTTTCCACAGTGGAGTGTTTGGGTTCAAGTAATTTTCACATCCTCTGACTTAGATGCTTGTATGTCTGGTAAGTATGGAAATGAGTGCCCTTGAGACCCCTCTCTAACTCCTGAAGGAAAGAGGGCCAAATACACTGCACACAGACTAATTCAAGGAGTCCTGGACTGCCTGATAGTTGAAACTCAGAAGCAACACCCTACAAGGAGGCCAGTCTTGATTAACAGGGCTTCCCTTGTGGTTCAGCTAGTAAAGAATCCGCCTACCATGCGGGAGACCTGGGTTTAATCCCTGGGTTGGGAAGATTCCCCTGGAGAAGGGAAAGGCTACCCACTCTAGTACTCTGGCCTAGAGAATTCCATGGACTGTACAGTCCATGGGGTCGCAAAGAATCAGACACAACTGAGCGACTTTCACTAAGCTAAAGTACTCCTATGAGGGTTCACAGTCCTAATACAATGTGAAAAAACTCAATCACAGCACTTTAAGGCCAGAAACACCTTACTCCACCAAGCCCTCATTTTACAGGTGAGCAGCCTGTGGCACAGACTTGGGACACTCAGAAGGTTCTGTATGAGTGGGAACTAAAAGCCAGTGGAAAGAATACAGAGCCCCAGGCACAGCATCCAAAGAGGCAGGTACCCACTGATCATTATTCCAACCTCAATACTGGAGAAGGAAATGGCAATCCACTCCACTATTCTTGCCTAGAGAATCCCGTGGACAGAGGAGCCTGGGGGGCTGCTGTCTAAGGGTCGCACAGAGTAGGACCCGACCGAAGCGACTTAGCATGCATGCGTGCGTTGGAGAAGGAAATGGCAACCCACTCCAGTGTTCTTGCCTGGAGAATCCCAGGGATAGAGGAGCCTGGTGGGCTGCCATCTACGGGGTCGCACAGAATCAGACGTAACTGAAGCGATTTAACAGTAACAGCAGCAACCTCGATACTCGTTCCACCAAACTTAAATAAGATCAGTCACAGGACAGAAAAGAGAACTAGAAGGAAAATGAAGAAAGATGTGGAGGTAGTATCATAAAGGACATCCACAGGGGGCTTTGGCCGACCAGAAGCCAGCCGCCTGGCTGTCAGAGAAACAGAATTGTCAGGAGCTGGAAGACAGGACCCTCAAGAGGTATGGGAGGACAACGACGGATACTGCCAAGAGCTAGTGTGTGAAGTGCATTCACTCTCTAAAGCACAGGAAGCTTTTGAAAGGTACTGAGGGTGGAGGTGGGGAAGCGGGGACAAACTCTAAGAAAGATGAAGGGTGGGATCTCACAGCAGCATCTTCCTCTCCTCTGGTTGCTCAATGAAAACTGGCCCATGGGCACTCTTGTCACGAAGACTGCCAAGCCCAGCCTCAAACTGTCCAGTCTAAAGGATCCAAAACTATCTCACAGATTTTGTTACAAAGATTCTGGCAGATATTTCAGTCTAGAAATGTCTGCAGATCTGAGTAGCAAATCACATGGAGTTCTTTTCAAAGTTAAGGTAGTATCCATGAAATACAGTCTGAAACCAATTATATGGATGCTAAATCAACTCTTTAAGATTTAATGTTCAACCGTTGTATAAAGGAAATTAGAAAATAAAAGAATTTCGAGATAAAATTTAAAACTGGTAGATGTGAAAAGCAAGGGAGACTTCGTGGCCTCAGCCCAGCTCTGCTGACTCTGCTACACAAATGATTTGTTTCCTAATCCATAAAACACACCCGTAATAAGCACTGCATGTGCCTTCCAGGAATTTGATTTAAACTAGTTAACGATCATAAAGCAATCTAAAAGTGTAAGCACCACATGAATTCTCGGCATAACTTTGGAAAGGCATTTGATGTAAGTCAAGTAATAGCATCTGGTGATTAATTTGAAGGATTCACCGGAAATGGAAACTCATTAATTTATTTTTCTAAAAAAAGAAGCCTGTGTTATTAACTAGTCTTGACATACCTACAAACAGGTTTAGAACATTTAAAATGTTTAGAAACCTTTCATTTTTATCCTCCCATTCCTTACTCTTCACCTGTTTCTTTTCTATTTCCTTGCTTTCAGATAAGACTGTGTGCGCGCTTCAGTTGTATGGACAGTAGCCTGCCAGGCTCCTTTGTCCACAGGGATTCTCCAGGTAAGAATACTGGAGTGAGTTGCCATTCCCTCCTCCAAATCTTCCCAACCCAGGGATCGAACCCAGGTCTCCTACATTACAGGGAGATTCCTCTGTCCAGGAGACCCAGGCAAGAATACTGAAGTAGGTTGCCATTTCCTCCTCCAGGGGATCTTCCTGATCCAGGGAGCGAACCCTTAGGTCTCTTAGGTCTCCTGCATTGGCAGGCAAGTTCTTTACCACTAATGCCACCTAGGAATTCCCCCCAAATCTTACTATGCTTTCTTTTCCAATAAATTCATTCTTATTAAAATGCACTGTCTCCATTTCTAAAATACATCTACAATTATTTGCATTTTCCTCTTCTCACAATGATCATTGTTACCTCACCTAAACTACTAAAACAGCCTCCGAGCTGGTCTCCCTGCCCACTGTCAATCCATTTCTCAGGGACAGCAGCTTGAATGATCTTTTTCAAATAAATCATGTCATATCTCTGAAAATAAAAATAAATAAAATGCATTGTCAAATCTTACTTCTGGTCACCTCAACCTTGAGTCCATCTGACTCTTGGCACTCAGCAGTCTAATCTGGAATGTTTCCACAGCACCACCTGTTAGACTGCTCTGGAATCTCCATGAACCAACCCCTCCTCCTAAGTCCACCCCCTCTTTCACCTCCTCCCCCTCACCCCAGCCTGGCAAAATAAACATATACTCTGGGTAAGTACAGTGTGGTTGCTCTGCAAGAACTGCTTTAAGAAGTCTCCTGGTATCTCCAGTGAGCTCCTAGAGATTCCCGCCTCAAAGCCCCTTCACTGGGAAACTACAGAGCCTCCACTGTTCCCCAAAGTCCACAAAATAGGGAACGGCCATGCCCTGGCCTCTTTATCTCCCAATGGGTACCTCATTCCTATAACCAGGAGTCTCCTACAAGGCAGCTACCTTCAGAGGACGATCCCCATTTAACATTATCAGAACCCATTATGGACCCATAGACTGGCTTTAATTAAGAAAAGACCTACATCTCAAAAAAATAAAACAAAACACACTTATTTAATGAGTTCTGACAATTACCTAATGTGCTACATCTTGCCCTATAGATGTGTATTAAGAGGCACTTGGTTAGACTTGATACCCAAACATTCAGGTTAAGGGAGCAGCAAGCAGTTTTGTAATTTAATAGCATCAGTAACATTTAAATATATTTTACCTAGAGACTTCTACGATTGGGTAAGAATTCCAATCTGAGTTTTAACAGACTCTGAATTTTTGCAAACTATATATAATTTAATGCATTTAAAATGCTGAAACCTCAGTTTTCCATATAGCAATCTTTAAATGAAATAATGCTGCAGAAATCAAAGGGTAGGTGTTACAACTTGAAGAGGGGAACAGGCATAGAATCATGGAACTTTAGAAGAGATGACCAAATCCAGTGGTTCTCAAAATGTAATCCTTCGACCAGCAACATCACCATCACCTGGGAACTTGTAAGAAATGCAGACTATTAGGCCTACCCTAGACCTAATGAGTCAGAAACTCTGAAGTGGGGTCCATCAATCTGAGTTTTAACAATCCCTCAATGACGTCTACATACACTAAAGTTCAGGAACCACTGACCCAATCCCACCACTCCACTGAAGAGAAAAGAAATGAGGCTAGCAACTTCCTTCAATTCTTATACCAAGTGAGTGACCAAGGTCACTGAAGAAAATTCTCAATAAATCTTCAAAATGATTCTTAAGCTATGACATCCACATCCAAGTAGTCACATAAGATCTAAGCTGACCAGGTCTTGATCTGCTGCAAGTGTATTTCTTGTACCATTGCTATAAACCTGTGGTGGTGGTGGTTTAGTTGCGAAGTTGTGTCAGAATCTCTGCGACCCCATGGACTGTAGCCCGCCAGGCTCCTCTGTCTATGGAATTCTTCTCCAGGCAAGAACACTGGAGTAGGTTGCCATTTCCTTCTCCAGGGGAGCTTCCCCAACCAGGGATTGAACCTGGGTCTCCTGCATTGCAGGCAGATTCTTTACTAACTGAGCCAATACTTAGGCAGACATGAATTTTTTTTGTCATGAACGATTCACATTTAATACCTAAAAAAAAAAAAAAAGATTTCACATTATTGACCTGTCCATAAAATCAACAACTCAAATCTCATAGGCTCTCTTGTTTGTTTGGTCGGGTGGGTTAACTTTTATTACTGATAGCAGCAGTGGGTTTTGTCTTGCAGTCATTGTGTTTTGGTTCAGGTTTGAGGGGAACAGCAGGAATTTATGGGGACTCATGGCTGATGGTTTGTTTTTGATTTGGGGGCTCCCCACCATTACCACCAAAGATGTTCACACACCATCAAAGGCATTTGAAAAACAGTCATAAAGAACTAAGAGACCAGAAACTGCTGAAAGATCCTCCTCAAAAAACTTCATATTTTATCTTGGAACGTAGCATATGATTTTCCTTAGACAACAGACTTCTGTTTTCAATTATATTTTACTTACCCTGGTTTAAAATTAGTTTTCAGGCTTTCCTGGTGGCTCAGTGGTAAAGAATCCGCCTGCCAATGTGGGAGACCTGGGTTTGATCCCTGCTCTGGGAAGATCCCACATGCCAGGGAGTAACTCAGCCCACCTCCCAGCCCCCCACACCACAACTGCTGAGCCTGTGCTCTAGAGCCCACGAGCCACAACTACAGAAGCCCTGAGCCCTAGAGCCCTGAGCCAGAGAAGCCGCAGGGATGAGAAGCTACAGCGATGAGAAGCCTGTGCACCGCAACTGGAGACTAGCCCCCACTTGCTGCAACCAGAGAAAAGCCTGCACAGCAACAAAGACCGAGCACACCCAAAAATAAATAAATACATTTTAAAAAATAAAAATAGTTTTCATGGTATGCAACACATAGCAGCAGAATGACAGGAGGCTAGTCTGTGTCTCCTAGGAATGAGGACAGGGCTATAATCCAGCCACACGGAGGACCACAAGCTAGGTAAGTCTGACGCACCGCGCCAAGAGCAGACTGCATCATCTTCTACAAGTACCAGACCACATGTGGGGCTGCATCACCAACCCACCAACACAGCATCAACCATGTGAAAGGAGCGCTACAATTTCAGCCTTAGGGCTCTCACTCTAAACAGATGTTTGATGTATCTCATACCTTTTTATATAAATATTTTAAAATCTGGTAGTGGTTATCTGCACAACTAAACATCTGTTTCTATTTACATTTGAAAATATTTTCTTTTGAGAAGTTTATAACTTGGGTGTTAGGATTATCACAGACTGAGATTTAGAGGTTTAAGAGAGAAACGTTTCCATTCCTGTTTCTCACATAGAAGCTGTTTTCTCAATGTCATGCCATACGAGAGATATTTTCAGTCCTCTTTTCAGACTCTATTAACATCTATAATTACCTTTGATTTCACAAACCATATTTCCTAACTAACATGGCTCAGTGCATGACTAATTCTTTGAGGAAGAATCACAGAACAAGTGTGCAGAGCAATAGAAACAACTACCTCAATTTGACTTACACTTCCAACCCTCTCCCTGTGACCTGAGCACCAAAGCTTTTTGTGACTTTATTTCTCAATCCGTCCTCAAATAGGGGTAACAATTCTTGCTATGTATCCTGCTATAGGAAAAGGAATCAAAGTCACTAGGCTAAGGATGATGTCCCTGGAGAGACCACATTCATTCCTTGCAAGAACTGTAAATTACAGTGCAGTCACTGAGTCTCGGCCTCCTCTTTAGCTCCGCAACATACCCTCTGAGGCTAAATTCAGGGGGTTAAACTATTTGAATGTTCTTCCATTCTCCAAATGTTTCTGAGCACTTGTCCTGTGTCAGGTACCATACAAGGACACTGGGGATATGATGGCCAGCAAGACAAACATAGCGCCTGCTCTTCACAATACATCTAAGGAAAGCTCATGGGACTTCCAATCAGTTTATACACCATGGATTCAAATCCATTTGATGTTCTAAACAATTACTCGAAGCCATAATGACCCATAATCACTCCACTCTGCTCCTGAAAATGGGAGACCACGTGAACTCCATGAAAAGTCCACAAAACACAGACAGATGCTCGACAATATGAAGGCCTCACGTAGGTTAAAAATATCCTGGAAACACCTTATGATCTATGAATGGGAAGCACAGTGTTATGCGCTATAAAATGAATCAAGATTTTTCTTTTAAAGGCAGAACACTGTAAGTTAATGTTTACCTATCAAACACTAGACTCAAACGTAAGCAAATCCTCTGTAACTGACCAATGCAGCAGCCACCATCCACTTGTGGCTATTTTTAAATCAATGAGAACTTTAGTTCTGTGTCACACTAGCCACACTGAAAGTGGCTCACTAGCCTCAAGTGCTTAGTGGCTATCACTTCTAAGTCATTATAAATGTATCATTATAAATCATTCCTATCATTCTGGAAAGCTCTATGGGACAGTGCTACTCTACAAACTCTGTAATACTAAATCTGAACATTACAGTGTAATGAAATGTGATGATGCATCTGTACTCTGCCACGATACATAGAAGTCTGTTCATCAATAATATAGTGCCATTTCTTACTTCCTAAGGAAGTTGGAAAATGGTAATATTGAACATCTCTCCTAGAACTTACAAGTAAACACTTGGCAAATTGAGAATGAAATTGGGAAACAAGTGAAAAGCTGATTACATTTAGTCCCATCCTTACTACTCCTTTTACTAGAATATATTGGTGGTACCCTGTATTCTCTGTTCAAAGATGCATGGTTTCAGCCTAGCAGCAGAAGTGAGAACGGTAAAGAAAGAAGATGAGTGATCAACCCAAATAACGCAACTCAAATTCAATTTAGACTGACGTAATAAACTTGGGTGCCTGCAGTGTGCCAGTGGTACACAAATAAACACCATTTCAATCTTTTATAAGGTCAATTTAGTACAGGTGTCCAACGTATAAACAAAAACAATGTATGTTGTGAAAAAATGCACTGAGACACATCTGTGCAAGGAATGGAGGTGACACAGCAGGATGTTTCCAAATACCTTTCAGGAAGAAACTGGGGCTTCCCTGGTGACTCAGACAATAATCTGTCTGCTATGTGGGAGACCTGTGTTCAAACCCTGGGTCAGAAAAGTCCCCTGGAGAAGGGAATGGCCACCCACTCCCCTATTCTTGCCTGGAAAATTCCATGAACAGAAGAGCCTGGCAGGCCCCAGTTCAGAGGGTCGCAAAGAGTCAGAGATGACCGAGTGACTAATATTTTCACTTTCATGAGAAATTAAGAGTAAAGTCCTAAAGGAGGTACCCTAGAAGCAGAAGGCAGAGCTGTCCACAGGAACCACAAGTGGTTTGACAACTTTGGATTAAAGTATCTTTGGTGGTCAACAGGGATGAGGATGACAAGGGAGGGAGGGAGATGGGGTTAGAGAGCTATTTCCATGCCAAAAATAGCTTACACTCAGTTATATCAGGCTTGCCCTAGTGGTATGTCTGTCTATAAGCTTCCCTAACCAAAACTGCAAGCCACATGAAAACCAGTCTCCGAAACTCGCTAAGTAATTTGCCTACATCCGCCATACAGCTAACAGTGTTTGAAAGCAATCATTAGCAGGAATATGAAGACATTTCTTTGTGACGCAGTACCACTTGATCATGTGTATTGGTCACAAAAACATTGTAATTAGAACCCTCTGTTTTTAAGGATAAAATCTCCATTGTGAGTTTTATTTCTAACATCCTTAGAGAATATATCAAGGAACACATTTTCAAAACAAATAGATTACTCCCACATCTAAATATTTCCACTAAGAATTTATCTGACAGAGGAAAATGAAATAAATAAGAGAGAGAAGGGGATGCAGAAACAACACTTCTGTACTCCAGACCAGAGTGGTTGTTTTTTTTTCCCTCCTAAATTTTCAAGGCAAAGCTTCTGCTACTCCGTTTACTACCTTGCATGTTCTGCTACAACCAGCCAAGGACCAACAAAATTATATCGTGTCCACCAACCTAAAGGACTTCTGTGAATGCTTGTGTAAATCCTGGGAAATTATCTGCATCTTCTAGACTCTTCACTTCACTTTACACGTATGTTCAAGTCTCAAAACAACTTCCATGGAATCAGTTCTCTCCAAATTACTGGGATCCCCTCTTCAAAGAAACTTGGGGAAAATGTTAGTAGCCTATATAGATCTCAACGAATTCACCAGGTGATTCTTCTCCCTTTCATACAAACAAAAATTTGCAAATAAAAATACATATATATTTCGATAAATTGGCTGGTCTTTAGGCAAACACAAAACTATTTCTATTCGCACAAACATGTGCCATTTAGGTAAAGGTAGATTTCCAAAGTAACATGCGTAATGACTTAAAGACTGGGTTTTGGAATCAGCTTGCCTGGGTTCTAGTTATGGATCGTCACTGACCAACACTTACTTAACCTCCTGAGCTTCCACTCCGTCACCTGTAAAATGGGGGTAACAATGTTTCATCAAGAACGTAGGGAATGCCAGCACATAGCTACTCGCATCTACTGACATATCAACACCTGTTGGCTATTTCGTCCCTAAAGATGGATGGTTTCACAGCTATCTATTCCAGCCAGCGAGTTCTGTAAGCGCTCAACCTTCCTCGTTCATCAAAAACACTTACGGAGGTTTAAACACACACACACACACACACACACACACACACACACACGTTCAGCCCTATTTGGATTTGGGTTTACTGATCTAGGATTGGGCCGGGCATCAGAATTCTTTCTAAACCGTTCCAGTTACTTACAACGTGCAGTCTGGATTAAGAGCCACAGAGAGGTCTCTAAATGCCCACAGAGACTCACGCCTGCAGTCTGTTGATTTCCAATTGAAACAGCGCAGGCGGGCCCCCAGCCCGGATGGAGCAGGCTTGCCTGGATGCTGCGACGACGAACTCCAAAGTGCGGTGGGATTTACACCCACGCCCGCACACCGCTCACAAGGACCAACTCCCACAAACTCCACCAGGTGGGGCCTGGACACCCGGCGCGGTCGGGATGTGTCCGGGGCACACGCCCCCTCGCCCCTTCGGCGACAGCACCCCGCGGGCGCCCGGCCCTCCGGACGCCTGCGTCACCGCGCCCCAGCCCCCTCCCGCCCCCGGCACGTGACTCGACACGCGCCAGCTGCACGCGGGCTCCATCAAAACAAAAACAGAGAGGGCCGGCCGGCCGGCCTGGCGGCGGGGAGCGCGCGGGGGCGGCGGGCGCGCCCCCGCTGCCGCTGCCCGGCGCCGCGGCCGCGCCTCCGCTACCCCGAGCGCCGCCAAGGCCGCGCGCCCCGACCGGCCGGGGGCGGGAGGGCAGAGGGCACCACCCTGTTTACAGCCCTCGCTCCGGGCCGGGGACCCCGCCCGGAAACGGTCTCCCGGGAAAGGGCCCTGGGCGTGCGCACCCACCCGCGGCCCGGACGTCGGCGATGGCGTGGGAGGCTCGGGCCGCCGCTCGGAATAAAGCCGCGTCGCCACGGAGCTGGGGCCCCGGGCCCGCGCGAGTCTCCGCTCCTCCTCGGCGCGCCGCCCACGACTGCTTCGTGTCAGCCCCCGTCACGACTGTGCTACGCACTTCACCCCCCAGCTCTCGGCTCCGGCGCTTCCGCAGACCCTCCTCACGTGGCCGCCTCCTCCCGGCCCCCTATACTCCCGGGCGACCGGGCTGCGGACCCTCCCGCACTTCGGGACCCCGCGCTGCTCCTACCCCGGGGAGGGGGTACATCGCCCGTCTCGGACCCACCACCTCCCCATCTTCCGCCGCGGGAGGGAGGGAAGGGTGGCCATGAGCTGTCAGAAGCCCAGTTTTCCACATGACGAACCTCATCTTCACCCTTACACATCCCTACTCTCCCTTGAGCCTAGCTTCGAGATGAATCAGATATTTAAAGCGGGGTGGGGAGGGGTTGTCTTCATTTTTCTCCCTAGTCGGAAAAAAAAAAAAAAAGACGCAGCTCTCCGATCCGCTCGCTTTTTAAGACTCCCCACGTCGTCCCATCAAATGCAACTTAGAAAATAGAAATGCCCACCACACACCTGCTACGCCACCCACCCTCTCGGAACCTGGAGACCCACCCAGCCCGCCTTCTGGAACCTGCGCCTGGGGTGGGGTGGGAGCGGTGCCGTCCGGTTCCCAAAAGTAAGAGGGCGTGAGAGGGGGATCAGGCACCCCCCCCCCAGCCCCGCCCAAGAGCGCGATCCTCCGGTCCCCCAACTCGAGAGCGCAGCAGGGCATCCTCCGTCCCTCCCAGTGGAACGAGGAAGGTAGCCAACGGCCTGGGTGCCCGGGGGTGCTGTTTTTCCCCTTTAGAACGCAGACGCTGCGTCCTCTGTGAGCACCCCCACCCCCGCCGCCTGATTTCTGGTGGTCAGCAAAGGTGGGGTAGGGGGTAAGACGGGACCAAGTACTCTGGAGGTTCCGGGATGTGAGTCTCCGCGGAGTCAAGAGGTGGAATCTCGAAATGGAAACAGTCTTCCCCCCCTCCCTCCCCTCCTCCTCCTCTGTTTACCTCAAGTTTGAATTTTATCTGCGCAACATTAGCTGGAATGCGGACATTGAAAAAAAAAAAAACACACACACACACACACACTCTCAACCCGGCAGCAGCTCCGGAGGAGCCATGTGGCATCAAGCCACCTCAAAGGGGAAAAAAGTGCTCTTAGCAACACAAACATGGCGAAATCGCCTCGGCATTCCCGGCTAACGCCACCACCCCTACCTTTCCTCGCCCGGCTCGCCAACATCCCGGCCGGGACCTGCGGGCCCTTCCGGGGGGAGGCGAGGGGCCCCCGGGGAGTCCCAGGGTGGGACCGCGGGGCGTGCGAAAGAGGAAATAACCAGAGTCCACAGTGCAAATGTTTCTGCTGGACCATCGAGCCCGCCGCCTCGCAGCAGTGAGGGGATGCCTCTTTTCATCTCGAGAGGTCCAAACGGAGAACAAAATTCCCATCCCGAAGTCCTGCTGGGCCGGCTTTCCCCAACCTCAAGAACTTACCTTGGGGCTGAACACACGCTGCCGCTTTAATCCCTTTCTTCTTTCCTTCCTCCGGACGAGACGCAGGGGGGAAAACGATGCGCATGTATATTTGTAGAGCACAGTCTTCTAGAATTCCTCTTTGATCGTCAGGAGGAGCGATGGAGGCTCCGGAGACAGGTGCAGTGCTGGCCGAGGCTGCCGGCTAAAAGTTGTTCTCTTGGCTGTGGGCGGCGGGGGTCCCCTCGGCCGGGGCTGGGGACCGGGTCTCCCTTCCCCCCCGCCGGCGTCGCCCACTTCCCGCGGGGAGCTGCTGCGTGCGGCTCGGCTGCAGGGGAGGTGGCGTAGTTTCTCTTCCTCCCACCTCTTCTCACTCACTTGTTTTTGTAGCCGTGGGCTCCCCTAATGCTTTCCTCTCCACAATGTTGTTTCATTATATCATGTCCATCATGTGACACCGGAGAGGCCTCTCTATGGAAACTTAAAGGGCCTCCCACGTGACTGCAGCAGCAACAACAGCAGCGGCAGAACTGGCGGCGGCGGCCGCAGCCTTCCGTACCACCACCACCACCCACCGAGAGCCCCTCGCAGCATCCCGGAGGGGCTCCTGGCGCTGCAGAAGCCCAGATGAGCGAGCCGCAGCATCCGGGAGCTGTGGCGTCTGTGCGTGCGTGTAGCCTTTGCTCATTACATGGGAAAGCGAACAGAAGGAGCGTCCTTAAATCCTTTCCTACAGTCACAAAACCCACGCTCTGTTAAGATGACATTTCGTGGTTCCTACTTTATTTTCCCCTAGAGCAATGAGTTTTCTATCAGGTCTGATTAAATTTTACCGAGGCAGAAAGAAGAACCAGACTTGTCCCTCTGCGAGTTCAGCCAGTTCTTGGGTGGCTCAGAAATGACAAAACAATAATAACAGAAATAGAATCAGGCATTTGATACATAATTACCATCGTACCAGCTTTAAAGCTTTTCTGGAATCAACATTCCTCCGGTAACTGTTGATGATGCTTGCAAGAGGCAAATGCAATGCAGTTTTTCTCTTCCGCAGCTATATTAGGACTTTGTTGCTGACAACAGTAAAAACTTGTTTGTGTCAGGAAGTGAGGTACGACGATACGACCTGGAAGGTACAGACAAAACCAAAGTGGCAGCTTTTGCATTACTTCTGACCACATTCTCTCAAATAGAAGCAGCTGATCTGCTGTAAAATGCGTAGCGTGTTTGGTGGGAAATCAAATAATCAGAAAAACACATTTTCCCCTTAATCATAGTGGATGTGCTAGATGCTAGAAATTACCTATAGATTTATAGTTTGTATACAGAGAAAAAGTCTGTGCCTTTATATATTTTGAACCAATAACTTTGTCATCATTTCTAGCATTTAACTGAAGCATTTAACAGACACTTTGAATGACTTAAGTCCAGTTATGTGTGAATCCATAACATTAGTTTTTAGAGCCTTCCGTGTTATTGAATCACAACCCCCAATCCTAAACCTCTGCCTTAAAGATTGTGTGGATCATAGGATTTTATCCTGTAAATCCAAGCTAAACGGCTCTTGTGATGTTTTAGTTCATGCTTTTCAATTTATAAGGAAAACTCCCTGTTGGACTGGCAGCATTATGAAAAACTTCATAGGAAACTGAAGAGTGGGGCGGAAGATCATGTTTTCTTTGCCTTGACTGTATCTCTTTCCATCTCATCAGTTTCCCTCTGATTATCAGCCATGATGCATGATCTCCACTACATCCCTTCTGATTCCTTAATATGTCCCTCAATATTTACCTTACTATCTAACGCCTAATTCTTCCATCCCTTTCCCCTTTCCTGCTTTTGCCTCCCAATTCACCCTGTGCCGCCTAGATATTTAGCTCAGGCCCCCCCAAATTCTCCCTCCCAGTCCTCCTTCCAAAGCAGGTCCCCTCCCCTTCCCAGCTCGGTCTCCCTTCTCTGCAACTCTACCTCCTTACCTTTCTTTGACCTCCTTTATTCTCCTTCACAGTCTGGCCCTCGACTTCTCGGCCTCTTCTTCCCCTTCTTCCCCTGCAATGACCTGCCTCAGTTGGGATCTCCTTCACACCCTTCTCTTTGGTCCCATCCCTTCTGACGCCGAACCCCCAGCTTTCCTCATGGGCTTGGCCTGGTCGGCTTGAGCCTGATTTTGTTCCCATGCCCCTGGGCTGGGAAAAGAGTGTGTGGTGCAAAGCGGGGGCAAGCATCCCCCTCGGCGGTGGCCCCTGCCTGGTTCCCCCTCCGCCCCTCCCGAGTCCCGGTTGCGGCGCTTCCTGGGCGGATGGTTGGGACTTGCTGCGGCAGCTGCGGTTCTGCTGTGTCATGCAAGAAGGAGGCGGCGGCGGCGGCCGGAGCTGGAGGGGGAGGAGGGGAGGAACCTGATCTCTCCGGTAGCGAAGGGCTGGAGGCAAACACCGAGTTCCCCCAGAGCCGCCCGGGAGCAGGGAGGGCTCCGCCACCCCGGGGGGCCCTCCCCGCGGGGCAGATGGTAAGTGGGGCGGCGCAGGTGGTCGCCTTGGGAAGGGAGCGCGCAGGGGGTTAGGTGGGGAGGCGGGGAGAACTAGGAATCACCCTGGCCAAACTGAAGGAGCCCAGTGTCCAGCTGAAAGGGACCCAGGCCACAATAAGGATGACCAGTGGCAATAGGTGCCGTTCGAATAACGCCCCGCAGGTGACCCAGGCTACACAGAGGAGTACTGCATCCTGAACCAAGGACCGAGCTAGAGGCAATGATTCAGAGTCAGAAAACCATCATCCCATCAGCCCTGGCGCTTTAGGGTACAGCTGAGTAGCAGAAGTCGACATACACTCTATTCCTATAGCCTGGCTGAGCTTTATGGGTTGTCTTGTTTAAAACTAGGAAAGGGTATGGAAACCTGCCCAACCTCACTTTAGTCACAGACATAATGCTCTTGGCCAGTGGCCTTGGACAAACAGCCTCTGGTGCAATTAAACAATCAATAGGAAAAATAGCTTCTTTCCCTTCACCAGCCTCCTTTCCCAAGCAGCTTCAACCAGAGTAATTTATTCTGTTTAAAGGAGAAAGAAAACTATGCCTTACGGTTTCCCTCCCACCTTACCCTCTGTCAGCCTCAGTCCTACTACACAAACTGCCCACCCAAGTTTCAGACTATGATTTACATTCGATGAGGGGACTGTCTTAAAGTCTGAAGAATTTTCACCTCTGCTCCCCTTTACTGGGAGGGGATTCAGAAACGTAGAACTAAAAGCAGTGAACATGGGGACATGGGGACAGGCTGGGCATGTAGGAAAATTGCTTCTTTTACCTGAGTGCAGTTCTCAGCACAACTTAACATACACACACACATATATATTATATATATGTATATATATTATTCTTGTGCATTTTGCTCCTGGAAATCAAAGCACTTTCTGCAACATCATTTTTTTTTTTTTAAATGTCAGTCATACATTAGCAGTAAGGGGTTGGCGGGATTAACTGAAAGGCTAATGACTGTCTCAGAAGCACGTGCTGTTGCTAGGGAACTCAAGCTCGTCCTGCTTTCTGATCACTCGTATGTTATGTGGAAATCAAACTTCTCAGGGTGGTATTAAAATGAATGGCATTTGGTTAAAGGAGTTCTCGCTTGTGTTGTAGCATCCTGAATTATTATCGACTCCCTCACACCCACATATCTTGTTTTCCTAATTTGATTTCTGTATGTGCGTCACTACCAGGGACACGCAGACTAGACCAGTCAGGTTCACTTCCTGTTTCTCAGAACTGGTTTATATTTGGTCTCATAGCTTTAGCTGGTAAAATATTATCAAACTGATACTCTTGGAAAGAAATCTGTGCTTGCCGTGAAAACCAATTATCCCAATTAAATTCTAATTCCCAGAGAAAATGTCATAATTTGAGGAATAAGGTATACTGCCAGTTGCCATTTGAGAAAACCATTCTTGAAATGTAAAGCCTAGAAAAACCCATCATCTTTATTTCTTTTACCCAGAATCTTCATTCCTCAGCATTAGAACTAAAACAAACTCAATTTGAGGGGAGGTTTAAGTATGATATTTCTAAAATAAAGCTCAAAAAATACACACTGGTGCTGGGGAAATCATTTAGACTAAATAAGGCATAGAACTGAATAGAATCCAGGCCCCAGAAGTACAAATAAGCTTGGGTTAGCGTTGGGGCACTCAGAGAACAGAGTGTGATTACAAGGCTACAGTACAAATAGAAGCCCATCTCTTTGTGCTAATTGTCTCTTTTACCAATTCTCCTATGTCCCTGGATAAGACAGCCTTGCTTAGTTTTCAGTTCCTTTCTCTTTATAACAAGGATATCAAAAAAGGCAATATCATAAAGATAAGCACTATGTAAATAGTTAGATAGGTTCTGATGTAGATAATTTGTTTGGATGGAAGATAATAGGGTATCTATGTCATTGAGAAGAGACCAGCCAACTGAAAGGTAGGAAGTAGTTTAATAGGCTGGATGACTTTGGGTGAGCTCTACAAGTCTTCTCCTGTCTATTTCCTCATGAAAGCTAAACAGAAGTGCTGGGCTACAGAATCTTTAAGATTCTTTCTATTTATAGAACTCTGTGTTATACTGAACTCACTACATAAAACTTTCAGTTTTAGCTGAATTTTGCAATGTTAAATTTTGGCACTGAAATTTTAATACCTATCCATAGAAACCTTGGAAGAAGTCATAATGGGAAAGAGTATGCTGTTGACACATCACTTTATAGTGTCAGTTGCCAGACGGAATAAAATCTACCTGACTCCCAATGTACTTAACTCTGCTTACTTTCAGGTGTCGTAGAAGGAACAGGATGAAAGGTAGAAAGGATGTAAAAGTGTATCAAAAGATCTTTCAATTTAGATGTATTTAACCCAAAGTACTTTGATGAGCAGAATGGTGGAATGATGAATAAAGGCTATTAAAGAAATACATGATTAACTGAACTCTCATGGAGTTAGTTATCTATTTGCCTGTATTTTAATTAGTTACAGGCAAAAATATACCTAGATTTTTAAAATTTTCAGGCTCAAGATGTTAAGAAGTAGCATGAAGAAATGTGAGATTTGTGCCAGACAGAGAAGATCTGACTTTGAAACCCAACTCTTCCACTTTCTTTATTCATTATTGAGTGCCTGCTATGTGTCAGGTACCGTGCTAGGCACTGGGAATACAAAGATGAATAACACAGTCTCCTCTGAAGGATCTTGTAGTTTAATGAGGAGACAGATAAGTACATAATTGATCACATAATACTAGGATGTTAGCAACATGGGAGCTCATTGGAAAGGTACATACTTAACCTTCACTGGGCATAGTCACAGTCCCTAACCATAGAGAATGAATTTAGAGAGTAGATCTGAAGCATAAGTAGAATAATCCAGACAAGTAGGCAACTCAAAGAGAAATGTAGACCAGGCAAAGAAAGTATTATGTGTAAAGTCCTGAGGGTAAGAAGGTGTGCCCATAGAGTTGAAGGTGAAGGACAGAGCCCAGCAAGTAATAGATTCTGTCTTGTGTGAATGCATAGCAGAACCCAGAAAGATCAGCAAGGTCTTGTATTATGAAACGTCTTATATATCCTCCTAATAAGTTTCAACTTACCCTAAAGCCAGTGGAGAACTACTGATGAGTTTTAAGGAGCACAGTGAGGTGATCAAATGTCCATTTTATAAAGTTCACTCCAGTTTGGAGAATTTATTAGTGTGAGCAACACAATAAGCAGGGAGACTATCTCGGAGGCTGTTTCAGCATTATGGGGATAGACGTGATGGACATCTAAACTAAGGAACAAGAATAGAAATGGAGAGATGAGAAGGATTCAAGAGAAATTGAGAGTATAGAACAAATTGAACTTTATTATTATGTCTGCAGGATTAAGGAACAGGAGAAGATGTACAGCTCAGATAAATGGAAAGATGGTGGTACCATTCACCAAGATGTAGAGATATAGGTTGAGGAGGGAATTTAGTTTAATTTGAAACATGGTGTTTGAAGTATCCATAGGATATCAAAATGAAGCTTTCTACTACATAAATACACAGGGGAGCCGAGAGCTCAGGAGAGAAAGATGTGCTGGAATCGTCAGAATGAGTGACAGTCCATGGAAGTAGATGACATCCTCAAGATAAAAGGTATAGAGTAAGAAGAGAGAAGGGCCTGTTCTGAAACTTTATGGGAATGCAAACATTGAAAAAATGAGGAAATAAAGACACAAAAAAGAACAGCCAGAGAGGCAGAAGGACCAGGAACAAGTAGTTTCGGACAAGTCAAGGAGAAATTGGCAATAGTCTGAAATGCTAGAGAGAGGTCAAGAAAAATAAAAATTCCTTGGTTTTAACAAGGTCAGTGTTATGTCCAGAAAGAAGGAGTTTATTAGGAAAAGGAGATAGTAACCAGACTGCAGTGGACTGAGGAGTGGATATGAGTAGAGGCAGTAGATGGAGGAAGTTCTTTTGGATAAGAAGGACTAAAGACTAGGTAGGGAAGGAAAATGAAAATATTGGGAAGAGAAAATCATGATCTGTGAGGTTAAGGATGCATAGGAAAGCAAGGAAATAATATAGTAATATGAAATTCTGGGTACTTTTGGGCTTCTTCCAATTGAATGACATCACCATCCACCATTTGCTCAAGCCAAAAAGCATGTAGATATTCATAGTTCTTCTCCTTTTCCTCCATTCTCATGTCTCCTCCATAAAGAATTTAGGTCCACTCTAACCCTCAAAAACATTTCCAAAATCTGTCTCTTTCTCTCTCCACTGCCACCACCCTAATACAGACAGCATCTTCTGGGCTCCTGTAATAGCTTCTAATTGGTTTTCCTATTTCCACTTTTGCCTCCTCTCTCCACAACACAGCTAGAGTGACATAAATCATAAAACATAGATCATATCACTTCTCTCTTAGAATCCTTCCTTGTCTTCCAATTGCACTTGAAATAAAGTCCAGACTCTTGCGTGGCAGAAAGCCTTCTGTGGCATCCCAGACCACCTCTCTTTGATCTTGTCTCCCACCACTCTCCTCTGACTCCAACTGCAGTGGTCTTTTTTTCTATTACTCGAATGCATTAGATTTGCTCTTGTTTTTAAAGGACTTCACCTAGATATGTCCTTTTCCTGGATTTGATTATTCTAATCTTTGTTTAAATGTCACCTCCTCAAGCAGGTCCACCCTGACCACCTGGCTGAAAGTACCCTTCCTTGTCCCTTCCCACCCATCTTAGTAAAGTTCTGTTATTGTGTGTTTTTACTCTTATAAATGAGAACCCTCCTAAAATGTAAACCCCATGAGGATTCCTGGCAGATGGTAGGTACTTAAAAATGTTCACTGCATGTTTATAAAAGACAAAAGAGAAGAGCAATTGATTATCAGAAACTAGAGGCATCAAGGACCAGAGCCTGATGTGGTTCAGGAATGGCCAGTGATGGTGGATTACTAGACTTTTAAGGTTCCAGGTGTGGAAGAGTTCTTAGCTGTGTCACCCAGGATATTCATATTCTCTGAGCTTTATTTTGGAGTTAATAATAATACATGCCTCATAGGGCTGTTAGGAAAATTAAATGACATAGCACAGATATAGGTATAGGCAGTCTTAAGCTATTTTCAGGTAGTCAGGACTTCTGCAAATCAATTCATAATTTCTACATTGAGCTTTTCATATGGGCTCCCCTACAGTGGAGTTAACATTTGAAGTAGCATTGACATACATACACTACCACATGTAAAGGAAAGAGTGGGAAGCTTCTGTGCGGGCAGGGAGCTCAGCTTGGTGCTCTGTGATGACCGAGGCGGGTGTGATGTGGGGGAGGGACGCTCACGAGGGAGAGGATCTATGCATATAGCTGGTTCACACGGTTAGACAGCAGAGACTAACGCAACACGGTAAAGCCATTGTACTCCAATTGAAAAATAAATTTTTAAAAATTGAGGGTTACTTTTTATTGGGGAAAATTTGATTAAATTCTGAGTTTTAAAAATTACTAGGATTCTGAAAGAATATGGAAATTGGATAATTTAAGAAAAAAATCAGAGCACTCCTACAAATCAATAAGAAAAGCATCAAAAACTCCCGCAAGATTGGGCAAAAGGTATGACAGTTAGCAGTTAAGGAAACACAAATAGGTCTTTAAAATATGCAAAAATGCTCAGCCTTTCTCATAACAAGTAATATGCACATTACAACTGCAATAAGAGAGATTTTTTACATACTGTTGTTGTTCAGTTGCTAAGTTGTGTCCAACTCTGCAACCCCATGGACTTCAGCATGCCAGGCTTCCCTATCCATCACCATCTCCCGGAGTTTGCTCAGACTCATGTCCATTGAGTTGGTGATGCCGTCTAACCATCTCATTCATCGTCTGCCACCCTATTCTCCTTTATTTTACTTATTGAGTTGACACAAATCAAAAAGTTTAATTAGCATGCTTAGTTTGCCAGGCTGGGGAGTGGGTATTATTTTACTTTGTCAATAGTATGAAAATTGATATAACCCCTGTGGAGGGTAACTTGGCAGTATTTATCAAATTTCTAAATGTACAAAGCCTTTGGCCTAGCAGCTCCATTTTTCTATATTTATCCAATAGATCTACTGACAAATATTGAAGAATGACTCTTCTAGTATCTTTACTGAAGCATTATTTATGGTAGATAAAGAATGAAAACAACCTACACGTCCATTGATAGAGAAATGGTTAAATAAATTATGGTACAGTTATACAAGTGAATGGTGGGCAACTGTTAAAAATTGTGAGGCATGGTTTCCTCATCTACAGTGATAGTGTGCTCAGGAAGAGAAATGATCAGAGTCAAGAGTTATTTTAAAGAACTTGACAATTGGATGGAATTGGTGAGTTATGGAGAGGGAGGTAGTATCATGACTGACTTGAGATTTCTTCAAAGATGGGATGAATGAGCAGAGACGTCAATGATTGAGATGGAACATCTTGGGACGGTTGCAGAATTGCAGTATCTGTCTAAGTGGAGATGTTTAATGCAGTTTCATTATATGGATTGGAAGTTCAAGAGAGTTGCTAGAACTGGATTTATAAATTTGAGAGAAGATTACGTAGGGAGGGTAGATATAATCAAGACAAGCAGGCCCATGATTAAACTCTGATCATTTAGAGATTGAATAGAGAGGGAAAAAAAAAAAAGACCTGATAATGGAGACCAAGAATCAGAAACCAGAGAACTAAAACCAGGAGACTATGGGGCTAAAGCCACCAAGAGAGGAATATATTAAGGAGGATATATTAAGACTATATTAAGCATTTAACATCAACTTATGTTAAATGCTGCCCCAAAGTCCAGGAAGATCGCTATAATTTGTTTTGCTCATAAACCTAAGCTCCTTGAAAGTTGCAATTATCTGATTTATTTTTATATCCTTAGGGCATTCCCTGTACCTCGCAGGTATAATCAATGATCAGTGTATTTTTGTTAAATTGGAAAGACAAAGATACAGAAAGATAAAGAGAAATAGAGATACAAAAAACGGCAACAATAGTTACGTGTCTTTGTGTCTCAATAAATAAATAAAGCATATTCTCTTGAACTGTACTGTAAACCAAACTTGATCTTAGAAAGATCCCTTGGTTTTACTCCCAAGCTACATGTTAATTGAGCTCTCACAATGCCACGTTGCTGGGATGTTAAATGCCTCCTTAAAATATGTTGATAAATAATATTCACCTGTGTCTCGTCATTCTGAGTCATTTTTGTCTTTATTTAGGTCCTGGGTGATGACAAAAAGAGCAATTTGCTTTTCCTCACCAGTGTGACTCCATCATACCACCTTGAATCAGTTGATGGAGTCTGGAGAATCCATTTCTGTGCCACTACGTTTCTGTAATACACTGTAACCACTCATAAGGATGCCCAGCCCCAGTTTCCCATCAGAGAGAAAAATGGCTTTGGGTAGGAAGAAACATACTACCTCTCAGAGAAACCACCAGCTTCTCAGTTTGTTATTGTTTCTGCCAAAAGCTGCTACTGCTGTCAGGAGAGAATGGAGAGGATGCCAAAGGAGGAAAGAGTTTGACTTTGTCCAGAGAATGTGGAAACCTTCTACACTGCAGAAGAGATGTCATGACTTTTGGGTCCAGGGTCCTCTAGTTAGATACCAAAGTAATAGATGTCACTTAAACAATATTTAAAATGTTATAACATTCTGTATTACTTGGTGAGACCAGAGACTAGTAAATTTTTCTGTAAAGGGTAATAGTTTAGGCTTTGTGGGCCACACAGTCTCTGCCCCACCTACGCGGCTCTGCCTTTGCAGTGCTAAAGCAGCCATAGACAATAAGGAAATGAATGACCTTGGCTGTGTTTCCAATTAAGCCTTATTTATGGAAAATGAGATTTGAATTTCATATAATTTTTGCTTGTCATGAAGTATCATTCTTCTTTTGATCTTTTTCAGCTACTTAACAATGTGAAAACCATTTTTAGCCCACAGGCCATGCGAAAACAGGGGTGGGCTGGATTTGGCCCATGGATGTTAGTTTGGCAACCTCTGATTTCAGACAAACAAGAAGACCATGTCTTGAGAAAGATTTTCAGATTCAGAGCTCTGAAGAAAATAATCTGTTTCATATATACCCTTTATTTTAACTTCTCAAATTTATTTGAACATGTAGACACATTTGCCTACATCTGACTTAGTGTGTCTCCTCAGTTCAGTGTTGGCCCCTTCTCAGCCATGTAATGAATGAATGCATGTCAATGTAGTGTTTCTATAGAGCAAACTGAAGAATTCTTATCACTTGTCTATATCAACACCCAAACCAAGAGAGGACATAGTAATTCTAATCACATTTTTAAGCTACATTAATTCATTCAGTAAATACTTATTAATGATCACTTTCATATACTGCAGTACTGTTAGGGAGTTAGAGATAAAAGAGGATAGAAGATAGATTAAAAAGTCTAGTGGCTGACAGGTGTCAGTGAGAATTGTTTGAATGTATTACAGTATAAATATAGTCATTTAAGCCTCAGATAGGCAGGCAAAAACTAAGTTTAAACCTGAGCACTTTTGTGTCCCAGATGTGTGACCTCAGGCTGATTACATAAACCATATAAGCTTCATTTTCCTCTTTTTAAAATGGGCATCATAATACCCACCTCCCAAGGAGGTGCTGTGGGAATTAAATAAGACATAGTGTATGTAAATCAGCTAGCATGGTACCTGTACACGGTAAGTAATAAGTAAGTGAAAGTTGCTCAGTCGTGTCCGACTTTTTGTGACCCCATGGACTATACAGTCCATGGAATTCTCCAAGCCAGAATACTGGAGTGGGTAGCTGTTCCTTTCTCCAGGGGATCTTCCCAATCCAGGGATCGAACCCAGGTCTCCCTCATTGCAGGTGGATTCTTTACCAGCTGAGCCACCAGGGCATTAGTTGTTGTATTGCACCAATATGAAGGTACATAATTTGTTCAAAAGAAACACACAATTAAAGGCAAAATAGAATACCCGTGTGAGTTAAGAACTTAGGAATACAAGTGAAAACTCACAAACCTGAACATTGATGGCTGGCAGAGCCATCAAAATAAAAGCAGAAGTGACGTTGTCATAGGAGCTTACAATAAGGCAGCTGGCTAGTTGTCTTGCCTTTGCCTTCCAGATGGAACATGATGCTGGGTTATCTAAGGGGCTCTGCCTATAGTTCTAGCTCTCCAAGCTCCCCAAGATTTAAATGCCAGTTCTGATTAGAGAGAAAGTATGTCATCAGTATCAGCCCCAGCATCTTGCTTCCTTCTAGTCGGGTCAGCTGTGAGCCTTTGACATCTGCAGGTCCCTCCTATTACACCTCCCACTCCATGTTTATTCAATTCTGTGCCTCCACCTTGACCTCCACACCTTCCATCTCTAGTCATTTTGCCTCGCATCCAGATTCCCTTTAGATTTGGGACATTCTCCTAAACCCTGGTCTTCTTGACCTTGATTCTGATGTCTTGTTTAGCTTATCACTGACCAGTCCGAATCCAGAGGGTTGTATTCTGCTGTCCACACTCCTGCCATGGTTTCCTTTAACTGTGGTACACATGTGCCTTCATGCTGGACTTCTTAGTATTAGTAGCTTCTTGAACTTCACCTTGGTAAGAGACATCAGGTCTTGCATAGCTCAGCTGCCCTAATCCAAACCAGCTTCTGTATTCACAGCCCATACCCTAGAAAGAGCTCTTCACTCCCTACTGGGCTCACACTCTCTCCACTGGCCATGTTTTGTCAGCTAGTTCTAACATGCCTTGTGATCCTGTTATGGCAACATCAATAATGCTTTCCCAATACAAATGACAGAATTAATAGCACAGGGCCACAATATAGGGGTAATGGAGAACTTCAACATCTACTGACAAGCTCATTCTGCTGAAAAGCGGGCATCAAATAAAGTTGGCATGACTTAAATTTAAACTAATCGCTTATTGAAGAGGTACTATTCTATGCTTAATTCTAACCAGCTAAGAAGAATGTGTTGGTGAAGTGGAAGTGACAGACAGCTTAAAGTAAGTGACCACGGTATCCTTGAATTTGTAGTAGCCAGAGAAGGCAATCCTTTGCTTGCTAACCGGATATAAAGAAGACTTGAGCAGGTTAAGAGAAAATATGGACATAAGGCTCTATCTGGCCAGGAACTAGGAAAGAAAGCTCAAGAGTAGTAAAATGACTTGAAATTTGAACTCTTATGAAGCCAGTGATTTCAATACAGAAAAGAGAGCACCTAAATAAAAAAGATCAATGTTGCTGCTCAAGAAGCGTCTGATTAGCTCTTATTTTTAAAGGACACTCACAGAAAATAGATAGGAGTAAGGGGAAACCTCACTCTAAAGAAGGACTCAGACCTGTGAAAATAACGCTAGAGGGCTTAACATCCAGAGACAAGTAGGCTCTGGGAAAAGTACTGGAGACAATGATTTTCTGTTTGTTTTTTGTTTATAGATATAGTAAGATAATGGCAACCCACTCCAGTATTCTTGCCTGGAAAATCCCATCGACGGAGGAGCCTGATAGGCTACAGTCCATGGGGTCACAAAGAGTCGGACATGACTGAGTGACTTCACTTTCTTTCTTTGCTATATAGTAAGATAATAAGGAGTAGTGCTACTGAATGAAGCAGACTGATGTTAATAGGTGGCTTAAAGACAGAATCATCCAGCTATAGTCTAGTTCACTAGATGCTAATATATAAGGCTTTCCCTACACATTTTTAATACCTCTAAAATCAGAAAATATCTTCAATAGATTTATTTATTGTGGTTGACTTTGGGCGGAAAGAAGTGAAAGTGAAAGTCTCTCAGTCATTTAAAACCCATGGACTATATCCTGCCAGCCTCCTCTGTCCATGGAATTTTCCAGGCCAGAATACTGGAGTGGGTAGCTGTTGCATTCTCCAGGGGATCTTCCCAGCCCAGGGATTGAACCCAGGTCTCCCGCATTGCAATGTTTGGGGGAGGGCTGTAAAAACAGTAATTAAGTGATGGTATATCATACAATAAATTGAAGAACAGAGGAACAGCAAGCACTAGAGAAAGGACTAAGACAAGAAGAAAAACTGTGATCAAAACCTCTACAAAGGGGTAGAGAGAGACTTGTTGGCCCATAGAAGCCAAGTCACTGTACAGTCACTGTCCAGGCTCACAGAGGCAGGGAGGATGATGTCTTTGTCAGTTGGAGCTGCTATAACCAGTACCATTGACTGGATGATTTATCCAAAAAAACATGTTTATTTCTCTGTTCTAAAGGCTAGTAAGTCCAAGACCAGGCTCTGAGCAGATTTGGTATCTGACGCAGATGAACACCTTCTTGCTGTATCGACAGGTAGAGAGAGATCACCTCTTCTTACAAGGGCACTAATCCATTCGTGGGGTCAGATAATGGCTTGCCCTGGGCAGGACATTTTGAGCTGTGCCTGGCTCACATCACGAGGCTTCTATTGTGTCCTGCCTTTTCTGAATCACTATGTGGTCGACTTAAAGCCCCAGCACTCCGAAGGCCAACTTAGTTAGCTCTAGCTGACTCCTTGGAGGCCTCCTCTAAGAAGATATTTAGGTCAAAGTATATAGGTCTCAGGTCACAAGCCAGGAAAAGACATTGCAAAGTGTATAGGTAAGACTTATGGTTTAAAAAAAAAAAAAAAAAAAGACAAGGGATTGCCAAAATAACTAACCAGAAAACAAAACAGCCAGGAGACAGAGACTTTACCAGAATGGATTCAGGGGAGAATTAGAGCTATGGTCTTATTTCTACTGGGTCTATGGAGCCTGTCTTAAAGAAGGAATTCAGAGAACCTATAGATTAGTTGGCCATGGAGGAAACTGTTCCAACCGCGTATGATTAGACTTTTTGAAACTGCGATATCCCTATACAACTTGAATGTAAAAGGTTTCTTACCTAAGGAAGGGATCATGTTCTTTCATGATCTTAACTCTAATTTCTACTGCATTAATAGCGGTAGAACAAATGTTTTCAAATGGCAGAGGATTTGCCATTTTTCATCAAAAGAAATGATCTTGATATTTAAAGATACAGTCCCTTACCTTAGTTGCCTTCTTGAATGCGTCCCTCTTTCTCAGTCACTCTTTTCTGTAGGACATCCATGTAGTTTTAAGAAAACTAACTCCACCTTTATTTCCAGGGTGAGGGGCATGTGGTCCAGACTTAAGTCTATCAGTGAGTTTTATCCCCTTGGCTCCAGCAACTGTGTCATGTATGAGCATGCGACCTAAATCAGTCCAATCAAGGAAAGAAAATATCAGGGTTTTTGTGGTAATGCTAAGACAAAGACACATTCCTCTGGAAGTGAATGCAGTAGCATGTAACCTGGGAGTTCTTGGCCACCATCTAGGGACCAGGAGGGGAGAGTCTGTTGAGAATGGAGCTCTCACCAGGAACTAAAGCGAAGAGGTAATGAAGGAAACATCAAATCCTCTCCACATTGTGTGAGCCATCTAGGTAAACATGCCCCTGAAGTCTTTGAACTTTTCTACTTATGGGAGCCAATAGATTCAATGTTTTGTTTAAGACTGTTTGAGTTAGATTTCTCTTTCCGGAAACCAAACCATCCTCAAAGGATAGAACAAACATGATTAATAAGGAATGAAATAAATTTTCAATAAATAGAGAGTTAAATATTAAAAATGACCCATACAAGAGAAATGATACGTGTTGAAAAATGAAAGTGGTGTAAGCATTTCTTGACCTTAGGGTGGTAAAAACCTGAGTGAAAGAATAAACGTTTATGATTTGTAAAAGAAAAACATTTATAGATTTGACTACTTGAAACTTTTCAGTTTATGTAGATGAAGCAGTACCACAAACAAAATTAAAAGATAAATGAGAGATTCTAGAATTTTTGCAACCAAATATATATATGACAAAGGGTAGTGTCCTTTATATATGAAGTACTCTTACAAATTTATGAGAAAAATACATTTAAAAAGAAGTGTAAAGAACATGAGAAAGGTAAAAAACATGAACAAGCCATGTGGGTAAAGAATATGAAAAAGCAAAAGAGAAGAAAGGGAATTCAACTGGTCAGTTAAAATGAAAAAGATCCAGAGTTAATAGTAAAGAAAAATGAAAGAAAAATGAAAGTGTTAGTCACTTAATCATGTCCAACTCTTTGTGACCCCATGGACTGTAACCTACCAGGCTACTCTGTTCATGGGTTTCTCCAGGCAAGAATGCTGGAGTGGGTAGCCATTCCCTTCTTCAGGGGATCTTCCTGACCCAGGAATCAAACCCAGGTCTCCTGCATTGCAGGCAGGTTCTTTTTACTGTCTGAGCCACCAAATAAAACCAGATATCTTTGTACCTAAGAAATTGTCAAGAACTTTAAAATAATAACTTCCATGGATAAAACGTCAGGGAAATAAACACCCTCATACAATAAGGGGCGTGTAAATTGGTTCATCAGCTTCCCTGGTGGCTCAGACAGTAAAGAATCTGCCTGAAATGCAGAGACCTGGGTTTGATCTCTGGGTCGGGAAGATCCCCCAGAGAAGGGAGCGGCTACCCACTTCAGTATTCTGACCTGGAAAATTCCATGGACAGAGTAGCCTGCAGGCTACAGTCCATGGGATTGCAAAGAGTTGGACATGACCGAGCCACTTTCACTTTCAAATTGATTCAAGCATTCTAGAGAGCAATTTGGCATTATGTACTTAAAATCTTAATATGTGCAAACCATTTAAAAGAGTAATTTCATTTTTAAGACTTTATCCTAAGAAAATAAACAGAAACACTCACAACATTTAATATAAGAGTACTTAGTAAAGCATACCTTCTTTATAATATTGAACACTTAGAGATAACCTAAAAGTTCGAAAAGACGTATTCTATAAATCATAGTATGTTCCTTTGATGAAAACTGTGCATCCAGTAGGAAGCAGATTGTGGAAGATGCCATGATATCAGACAATGTAGGTAATTTATTTTTCAATATATATGCTCAAAAAAAATATGACTGGACGGACACAGGAAAATGTTGATGGTGATAATATCTCAACAGTGGACTTACAATGGATTTTCTTCTTTGTGAGTTTTGAATATCCTAAATCCACCTCGTGTTTTGCATATATTTTTAGGCACTGGAATGCCAAGCCCAATGCTTTGGACATAGCAGGTACTTAACGAATACATGCTGAACTGAACTGAGTGATCAATTGCTGGTTAAAAAAATGCAACGAGGTTGTCTTGTGGGGTAGTGCACTCACAAGAGTTGTTTAAGCAGAAACTAGCTAGCCATCTGTTGTACCAAAGACTTCATCTCATTAAAATAAAAAAATGTCTACACCTTGCCCAACTCCACTTTCTTCCCAGCCATTTCCTGCTTCCCTCACAGTCAAACTTCCAAGAAGAGTCTTCACTTGATCCATTCCAGGTTGACTTCCAATGCTCTAGGAACTGTGCTCATCAGATCTGATCCCCAGACTTTAGCATTCATCCTACCTCAGAGAGAATTGTTTATCCTTTCTTCTTTGAAGGTCTCTTCTCCCTTTACTCGCAGACTTCACTCTGTCCCATTCTCATGCTATCTCTCTGGACCTTTCCAGTCTCTTCTTCCCGCTCCTCTTCCTCTGACTGCTGCCTGCATGCTTTTTTCCCCTCAGGGTCTTGGCAGTCTTCTCACTCTATGGCCTCCTCAGGATATCCCATCCATTCTGAGAATTTAGCTACCCATGGGCCCTGACTTCTGAACCTATATAGTCAGTCCAAACTTTGCTCCTGATCCGCAGACATGTCTTTCATTTGCCATTGGATATCCTATAGTCACTGCAAACTTAATATCATCATCCTCCCTTCCCCACCCCCCCACTTTTGCTCTCCTCGTATTTAGCCTAGTTAATGTCATTACACTTCAACTTTGGCCTCTCTCCCCTACTCCCAAGTGGCTATCTAATCAATAACTATGTCCTCAATGCTACTTCTAAATCTCCCTTGGATTTGTCACTACTCTTCATCCCCCTGCTGCTATGGTGACTCAGACCGTAATCCCTTCCTTAGACTATTACGGTGACCTTCTAATTGGCTTTCCTGGCTCCAGCCTCCCTTTACTCTAGTTCAGCCATCATCCTGCTACTACAGTTTTCTTTATTTATTTTTTTAATATGAATGACCACATCTCTTCCCTATTTAGGAACCTCTCATACCTTTCATGCTTATTGTCTTCAGTGTGAAGTCCAGCATAAAGTCCCTTAACTGTAAATCAAGGTTCTTCTCGATATTACTACAACCTCCCTAACCAGTTATTTTCAACCCACATCAGACTTCCCTCTCTTCTCTGAATGCAGTTTGCCTTTCCACACTTTTGTGCTTTCCCCCCCCCCCTCTTTTCCCTTAGAATCTACTCTCAGCCAACTTATTGCCTCCTTCAGTGCCCAACCCAAACTTAAGTGTCTCTAGGGGGAAAAAAAACCCTCTGCAGCTTCCAAGACAGACATTAGGACAAGAGATATGGTATTTAAAGCAATGATCTAGATGGGCAATTGTAGAGGACCAAGCCCAGTGGAGCTCCCAGCATTCATAAATCAGGAAGGACCCAGCAAAAGAGACTGAAAAGGAAAAAACAATAAGATAGAAGGAAAGCTCATGTGGTGTGATGGAAGCAAAGCAAAGAAAATGTTGCAGTGAAAAGAGATGGATCACTAGGGCCAAGTATTATGGCTGCTGAGAGGGCAGTAAGATTAGAATGGAAAACTGACCAGTGGATTTGACAACCAGAGGTCATTGCAACCTTCACAGGTATGTTTGTAGTAGAAGTTCAGTTCAGTTCAGTCTCTCAGTCATGTCCGACTCTTTACGACCCCATGAACCACAGCACGCCAGGCCTCCCTATCCATCACCAACTGCCAGAGTCTACCCAAACCCATGTCCATTGGGCCAGTGATTCCACCCAACCATCTCATCCTTTGTCGTCCCCTTCTCCTCCTGCTCTCAATCTTTCCCAGCATCAGGGTCTTTTCAAATGAGTCATCTCTTCGCATCAGGTGGCCCAAAGTATTGGAGTTCCAGCTTCAACATCAGTCATTCCAATGAACACCCAGGACTGATCTCCTTTAGGACAGACTGGTTGGATCTCCTAGCTGTCCAAGGGACTCTCAAGAGTCTTCTCCAACACCACAGTTCAAAAGCATCAATTCTTCGGTGCTCAGCTTTCTTTATAGTTCAACTCTCACATCCATACACGACTACTGGAAAAACCATAGCCTTGACTAGATGGACCTTTGTTGATAAAGTAATGTTTCTGCTTTTTAATATGCTGTCTAGGTTGGTCATAACTTTCCTTCCAAGGAGTAAGCGTCTTTTAATTTCATGGCTGCAATCACCATCTGCAGTGGTTTTGGAGCCCCCCAAAATAAAATCAGCCACTGTTTCCACTGTTTCCCCATTATTTGCCATGAAGTGATGGGAGTGTGGGGGACAAATACTGACTGGATTGGCTTGAAGAGAATGAGAAATGAGGAAGTTGATGCTCTTTGAGTGGGTCAAGGAGTAGATGAATGAAGAAATGATGTCTTAGAGGGACTTTGCTGGTGATCCAGTGGTTAAGACTCAGTTGCTTTCCATGCAGGGGGTGGGAGTTCAATCCCTGGTCAGGAAACTATTGTAAGATCCCAGATGCTGCAAGGTGTAGCCAAATTGAAAATATTGTCTTAAAGAGGATTCTATAATTGGTCAGGAACCAACATAGATTAGTTATTTTGAACTTTTAGAGTCTCTGAAAAGTTTCCAAATAGAAACAAGGATGCAATTTGGTGGTGCAAAGCTTTTAGTAATTAACAGGGAATTCAGAGTAGACTACCCAGGCAGTAGATTAGTCTGTGGAAGTTTCAGTGTGAGTTCTCTGTAGTGGTTGCATTTTATCAGTTACTGACCTGGTTCATAAAGGTGCATAAAGACCTTCATGCAGTACTTCTCAGAAGCCTCAGGAAAGAGCTGTCCCTGCAGGGACTTGGGTGCAAAATTTTCAGACTGTTTCCAAACCCCTCTTGCTAGTGTGTAGGGGTATTGATGAGAATCTATAAGGCTGGTTTTTGATGGCTGGGCAGTACCAAGGCTGAATGATTGAGAAGAGGTAAACAGGAAAAATCTGACCTACCCAATGTTGTGCGTTTGAAAATGCTGTATTTGGAAGTATTTCTATATAAATTTTTTATACTGACATCATAATGGAGGTGGACTAAGTATTCACCTACTTATATTTGATGAATAGATAGGCTGTTCTTACCTGCCTCCCCCTGGAGATGAAATATGGAGAACACAAACTTTGGGTAGACCAGACCCAAGCTTTGATTTTGACCTGATACCTGTGTGACATTTTTCAAATAGTGTTTCCAAAAGTACTTTGGTACAGATCCCATGTAAAATATATTTTTACTTACATGACTGAAGACAACCCAGGGACCATATATTTCCCTTCATAAAATTATTTATGTTGACATCCTGGGGCTTCCCTGGTGGCTCAGATAATAAATAATCCACCTGCAATTCAGGAGACCTGGGTTCGATCCCTGGATCAGGAAGATTCCTGGAGAAGGGAAGGCTACCCACTCCAGTATTCTTGCCTGGAGAATTCCACAGAGAGAGGAGTCTGGCAGGCTACAGTCCATGTGGTCACAAAATGTAGGACACGACTGAGTGACTAAGAGTTTCACTTTTCTCTTCACACATGTTAATGTCCAGGGCCTGGATAATGAAATAGAACCAGTCATAGAATATTGAAGAACCTGGTGTTATACCATGCTTCCTGTGATTCCCCAAATGCACAAGATGCTCTTATATATGTCTTTGCTCATGCTATATCCTCTACCCAGAATACCCAAATCTCCTTCTTCCTGGCATACATAGACCTAAGAGGCCTTCCTCGCTGGAGATCAATCCCCTCTCTATGGTCCCCAGACTATTTTCATGTGTCACTCCATCTCCACACCTACCACACTGAACTACAGTTGTTTGGTCTTCTGACTCCCTCACTGGGCTGTGAGTTTCCTGAAGTAAATGATTTTTGTCTTCTTTCTCTTTCTTTTACATCTAGGGTAATGTTTTTACATTTGGGGCACACAATCAATGCTTGTTGAATGGATGTGTGAGTGCTTGAGAGTATGAATAAATGAATGAATGAGTGAATGAATACCTGAAAAGATCAGAAAAATGTTACCCCACCCAAAGGGAAGCTCATACAAACATGAAAGTGTCAATGACTTTACATACATGCAGAATTAGTACATAGAATGGCAGTTTCCAAGTCCAACTGAGACGATAAGATTACTGCAGCCTAATGTATGTAAAGAGGAGAGTAATACTCACAAACGACTCATAATATGTGTGGCACAAGATGGTGAGAACTGTGCTGATTAAAATCAGAGTTGGGTGATAGGAATTGATTGGTTTTCATCTACACTTGGGAGAAAGTTTTGATCTGTGGAACAAAATGAACATTTTGGCCCTGTGATTTCTTTTAAGCAAGGTATTTTTCATCTTAAAATTTAAGGGCAAAGTAACAGCTTAATAAGCATGTTTTTCTAAAGCATGGCTTCCTTGTAAAACCAAAAAGAAGAACAAGCTCGCTATTACATCTCTAAAATGGAAGTTGCATTGTTGAACTCCTCATTTCATTCCTGCATACCTTGGTTTCTTCCATGCATCCTTTATAAAATGATAATAGCCCTTACTAGTATTTACATTATAAAAGGGTTGTTAATGTAAATTAGATCATATAAAATGGGTTATGATGTCTTCTTTGAAAGACAAGCATGATACACAAATGAGGTATTATTATTTAGTTTTTCCTTTTCAGTCTCCTTAAATGAGAACTAGATGAAGACTCTGCCCCTTAAGCAGTATCCAGTGGGTAAATGATTATTGAGTTGAGTAAAATGAAAAAAAAATCTTCAGCCAGAAACTCGGTTTGTGCAGCTTAGCTATTCTCCACACAGGACAAAAGTACCGTCTTTATTTGTGATGTTTACCACGATACTTCATCTCCTGTCTGTGCTGTAATCACAATCTGAAGACAGTTAAGCCTTCCAGTTCAGTCACAGTGTGCATTTTAGAGAACCTAGATATCCTGGAATGATTGCAATTGAGAATGTTTCATTTAATCAAGCCATGCAGCCAGTTTTGCTACTGATTTAGGGCCTAATTCAACTCCTGGTTTTTAGGCTCAGGTCACTATCACTGCAACCTTTTCAGGTTGGTTACTACCATTGCCTCTGCGCTCCCTATTAGCACCACCCAGGCCAGAACTTTCCTATCTTCTCTTTGGAGTACAAGTAACTAAGAGGGGTTGAGATTAGATGTGAGGAGTTGTTGTGAATGTCAGAAACTTTACTTCATGTCATGAAAGGGTGAGAATGGAAACACCAGCTGTGAAGGATTGAGGATAGCAGAGCTGGTGGTGGTAGGCTGCCTGTCCAGCATGACTATTCCTGGCCTCTGTGTGCGTAGTAACTCCAGCTGACTTCTAGCTCCTGGTGCCTGTTCTCTGACTGCGCCCTGCTCCTCCTGTCTTATCCAGACCCCTTACAGTGTTCATCCATTGTGTCTTGGTTCACCTTCAACACACAGGCCATCCCTACCAAGAGCATGGCAATGAGGTAATTAAGCTAATGCAAAGGTGGTAGGTGAGTCTTCACGGTGGCCTCATGTCCCTACTTTTGGAAAAAAATCTAGGGATTATATCTTCTACTTTGAAGGCAAATTTTTTGAAACAGTTGTCTACATTCACTGGTTCCACCGATTCCTCAGTTCACTGTGAGCTGCCTTCTGCCTCCACTGACCTGGCTCTCACCCAACTGGACAGATACCTTCTTGGAAATCCCTCCATAGATGCTTATCAAGCTTTTCTCACTTGATCTCTTGACAGCATTTACTGTTGTTGACCACAACCTGCTTGTTGAAATGTGCTTTTCCTTTGTCCTCTGTGATATCTCACTCCACTAGTTTCCCTCCTGAAACCTCTCTCTAGTTGCCCTCTCTCTGGCTTTATCTTCTCTTGATCTCCTTTTTTTGGGGGGGATGGGGGGGGGGTGGAGGAAATCCTTTCTCTGCCCACGTTTTAAGTTTTGATATTACTCTGGTTTCTCTCCTGGGCCCTTTTCTCTTCCATGACACTCTCCCCACAAAGCTCTTTCATCCCCTTGGATTCTATTGTTGCCTATCGTGTACTGATGCTTCCTAAACCTGTGCTCTCAGATTTCCAGATCAAACTGCCTCCTCATAACCTGTGAGTGTTCCCCAGGCATCCCAAACCAAACATGACCACAATTGGACTCATCTCTTAAGAAAATGTCTTAGTGAGTGATATCACTGTCCACCCAATGCGCTCAGTCGCTGAGTTGTGTCCAACTCTTTGTGACCCCCCCTGAATTATAGCCTGCCAGACTCCTCTGTCCATGGGATTATCCAGGGAAGAATACTGGAGTGGGGGCTGCCATTTCCTTCTCCAGGGACTCAGCTGTTCAAGTAAAAAAACTGAACACCAGTTTAAACTTCTCCCCTTCAAAACGCCATCACAAACTTCAAGCCATCACAAACTTCAGTAGATTATACTTCCTATATGACATGGCTTGTAAGGCTCTGTATAAATTGTTTCTGTTAACCTCTCCAGTTTCATTTCTGACCACTGTGTCTCAGCTATCCTGAACTATTTTCAGTATTCAGATTCTTGGTCATTTCTGTCACCTTCAAAATATGCATCTGTGTGCCCTCCATTGGAACAGATCTGCCTCACCTCTTTATTGGACTAACTTCTTCATACCTTGTAAGTCTCCATGTGCAAGCACTAACTTCCAATTCTCCCAAAGTCTGGGTTAGGTGTCCCTCCGAGAGTTCTTGATAGTCTTCTCTTTATAACACACTGTTTTATGGGAACTGCCTTTCCTGCTTCTGTCTTGCCCTCTACTGGAAGCTCTACTGAAAGGTTTCTGTAAGCAGGAAGCATATTTACTTCATTTACCTTTGGACTCATAGAACCAACAAAGTACTTGGTACAAAGTAGATGCTCAATGAATGAAAACAGAGGTTAAAATATCACTGTGAGAATAGACAATAAATTTCCAATCAGAGGATACAATTAGGATTTTACAAAACAAAGATTTATCAAGTCTCTTTGACATCAAAGAGATTTGAAGATTATCTAAAACTATTTAGAAGAATTTATCAACAATAGAATCATGAGCAGAGAGTAATTAATAGATTTAGATTTCAAATCTGTCCCTTATGGGCTTCTCTTCCAGAGTTCAGAATGCAGACTCTCTGAGCTGTATTTTGGGGTCCCCCAAGCATTCCATCCTCTCGACTCTCCATAAACTTTTGGATTCATAACCCACTCCATACTTGAGAAAATGGGGATTGGAATAAGGTAAGTGCTAGCTTTTCTATTTTTTTCCTCCATTACTTCATTTTCAACCATATACTATATTTGTAGAGCAATAATTTTTAAACTCTGTCGCAGTAATTTTTAAACTGTCTCTCTGGAGTCTTGATCAGGAGTTATGACTGACTTCCCTGCTTGTCTAGCTGGTCTCATAGTGTTTGAATATTCTATGCATATGATGAAATGTTGCAAAGTGCCTTGAAATATTATATCCTTTCAGATTTTCTTATTTCATGACTATTTAAATTCTTTATCATTATTCTGTTGAGTTTTTCCTAATATGACTCCATGTAGAAAAAAAAGTGAATTTTGAGAAACCAGAAAGACTTGCTGTCCACTTTTGGACAACATTTGGATCAGATGCACACTCAGAATGCAGGGCATGAGCAGTGTAAGCAAACTTCAGAAGCAACTCTGGTTCAGCCGCACTGCATGTGGACAACTCTTCACTGCACACCCACTGTGAACCTTCTCGAGCCCCTTGGTAATGTTCAGTCTCTAAGTCATATCTGACTTTTTGCAACCCCATGGACTGCAGCATGCCAGGCTTCCCTGTCCTTCACTGTCTCCCAGAGTTTGCTCAAACTCATGTTCATTGAGTTGGTGATGCCATCAACCCACCTCATCCTCTGTTTTCCCCTTCTCCTCCTACCCTCAATCTTTTCCAGCATCAGGGTCTTTTCCAGTGAGTCAGCTCTTCCCTTCAGGTGGCCGAAGTGTTGGAACTTCAGCATCAGTCAGTCAGTCAGTCAATTCAGTCGCTCAGTCGTGTCCAACTCTTTGCAACCCCATGGACTGCAGCATGCCAGGCTTCCCTGTCTATCACCAACTCCTGGAGCTTAGTCAAACTCATGTCCATCGAGTCAGTGATGCCAGCCAGTCTTTTCATTGTCTGTCATCCCCTTCTCCTGCCTTCAATCTTTCCCAGGATTAGGGTCTTCTCCAATGAATCAGTTCTTTGCATCAGGTGGTCAAAGTATTGGAGTTTCAGCTTCAGCATCAGTCCTTCCAAAGAATATTCAGAGTTGATTTCCTTTAGAATTCGCTGGTTTGATCTCTTTGCTCGAGCCCCTTACTTGCTTTCATTTTTAAAAAATTTATTATTTATCTTCATATTTGTTTATTGCTTATCCTCAAATTAGAATATAAGCTTTATAAGGGCAGGAATTTTGTTTTGTTCACCAGTATATGCTCAGAACTTGGAACAATAACTGTTTACATAATAGAAACTCAATATATATTGATTGAATGAACAGTGTCTTTTAAAACATTTTTAAGAGACTGATGCATACCCAGGCCTCTACAGATCTAATGTAAATCTAGCACAAAGCTTTGTTGCCCTTAACTTTTTGATGGATGGCTAAGATGATAACATTGACCACATATTGAATGAATTTACAGATGTAAATTGTTGTGCATCTGTAAATTATGCGCAACTGCAAAGGATAACCAATAAGTTGGATGATACAATCAGGATTCCCCTCCCCCTTATCAAATCCTGACAAAATGTAATGGTGAATCACACCTAACAATATAAAGGGACAGATTTAAAGCACTCAGAGTTCCCAAAATTCAATTGTACCAGTACAGGTTGGGGGCGAGATGACTTACAATTGCTCACGTAGGAAGATTTAGAGTCTCCTGTTGATTGTGAGTAGATGATGAGTCAACGCAGTGTGATGTAACTTCCAAAAAAGATCAATCTTTTGTTGTATTAATAGAAATATAGTGTTCAGGTCAGGAAGTAGTTCTCTAGTACTCACAGGTGATCGGGTCAGATTTGTTTCGCTTTATGAATTCTGATCTTCAGCCTTTAAGAAAACCATTAATAAACAAAAGGTTCTTCAAGAAGAGTTTAAAAGGGTAAAATGGGATCTTATAATCAGTGTCATATCAGAAATGATTAAAGGGTCTAAGAGTTTGTGTTGGTGTGTGAGGTGGAGGGAGAGAGCTAGCACCTTCCGAAGTGAGAAGTGCTGTCCTGCAAGGCAAGTTATATTTCTTCTGGGTAATCCCAATAGATTGAACACCCTTGAGTAGAAGATATAAGTATGTATGTTACAACCCATTAGAATTTGTCAACAATTACTATGTTTGCCCAGTAATCAGGTGGACAACTGGTGGAGGTTGTAAGTTCCTTGACCCTGGTGGTGTTCAAGCAGAAACTGGGCACACATACCTCATTTCCTGAATACATTTGTGATGGAAGTTCAAACACTGGGGTAATGGATTGGATTAATCACAATAGCAAACACACATTGGGTGCTTACTATATGACCAGTACTGTAATAAATATTAATGTGGGTTATTATTTTTATACATCAATCTTACTCCATCATGAAAGTGAAAGTGAAAGTCACTCAGTTGTGTTCAACTCTTTGCAACCCCATGGACTATACAGTCCATGCAATTCTCCAGGCCAGAATACTGGAGTGGATAGCTGTTTCCTTCTTCAGGGGATCTTCCCAACCCAGAGATCAAACCCAGGTCTCCCGCATTGCAGGTGGATTCTTTACCAGCTGAACCACCAGGGAAGTCCAAGAATGCTGGAGTTGGTAGCCAATCCCTTCTCCAGTGGATCTTCCCAACCCAGGAATCAAACCAGGGTCTCCTGCATTGCAGGCAGATTCTTTACCAGCTGAGCTACCAGCAAAGCGGAAACTGAGGCTTCAAGGGGTTAAGTAACTTGCCCAAGGTCTTAACACCTTGTACAAAGCAGAGCAAGGATTTTAACTTATGCAGTCAAATCCCTGATTTTAACTTATTATTCTAAGGAGTCCTACTAAAAAAAAATAATTTTTAACTTTTTATTTTTTATTGGAGTATAGTCGATTAACAGTGTTGTGATAGTATCAGGTGAACGGCAAATGGACTCAGCCACACATACACATGTATCCATTCTCCCCTGAACGCCCCTCTCTGCTATATTTTAAATGGATAACCAACAAAGACCTACTGTATAGCACAGGGAACTCTGCTCAGTGTTATCTGGCTGCCTGGATGGGAGGGAAAACCATTCTTTCCTACCGAGATTCCATCATTGTAATGAAGTAATCAAACCAAAGAGCTTATTATCTTCTGTTGTAAATGACTCTGTAATGAATAGGTTATTTCAACAGAGTATGCAGGCGCTAAATTAGCCTGGGCAGTTGCTACTTGTGGTACAATATATGCAGCACAGCATGGGGCCTGGCACACAATAGGTGCTCAATAATTATTTGTTAAGGGACAAGAATGAGTGGACTGCAACCATATAAGCTGCATTTGAAATGGCAGAATCTCAATGCATTGTGTCTGAAGGAAAACAAGCACATTTCTGGGTGGTCGAGGTGAGGACAGTTGGCAAAAAGTGATAACCCATCATTCCTAGCAGAGGCCTTGGGAATTCCTGCCCAGTTGCTTGGACAATATTCATTTAAACAAATATTTATTGAGTACCTATCCTGTGCCAGGTATGTCCAACATGCTGAGGGTGCAGAGGTGAATCAGCGGATGCACTGTTAGTGGGGGAGATGGACAGGTAAGCAGATTCTTATGATACAGTGTGTTGAGAGCTTAGCAGGTGTGTGTGTGTGTGTGTGTGTGTGTGTGTGTGTGTGTGTGTTAAGTATTATAGGGACACAGAGCAGAAAGGACCTGATTCTACTTGGTTGAAGGATTTGTCCAATACTTGATTATGTTTTCAAAATGACTGTCATGTGTGTTGCATGAGCTTATTTGGTCTTCATACAGACTGCATGAAATTGTGATCCCATTTTGAACAAAGATCAAATAGAGTATTATGGAGGTTAGGTGAGCTCCCCAAGATCATGTCGCCAGTAATAATAATTGTTGGTGTTTATGGAGTGCTTAGGTTACCTGAGGTTCTGTTCTGAGCCATATTAAGATGGTTCATCTTCAAAACTCTACAAGGTCATTATTAATTTTATTGCTGTTTTACAAATGAGAAAACTGAGGCACAAGATCTAAGTAATTTGCCTGGAGTCGTATGGCTAGAAAGTGGAAAAGCCAGGATTTGCACCAATCTTTTCTGGCGTTAGCAGGCACACACTTACCCAGTGCACTAAATTACCTTTAACTGGTCCCCTGAAGAGCTGGAGATTCTTAGATTCTGATTGTAAGTTCAACTTTCTTTCAAGTGACTTTGTTCTTTAGCAATGTTATTGATACATCCAAATGAGAGAAATAGTGTGCGCCTGCCTACAAGGAGAGGTTGTGTAGGTTAGGCATCCCTGAAAGTGTTTTGGGAGAGGTATGGCAAAATCTAAGCTCTCCAAAATCACCACAGATGGTGACTGCAGCCATGAAATTAAAAGACGCTTGCTCCTTGGAAGGAAAGCTATGACCAACCTAGACAGCATATTAAAAAGCAGAAACGTTACTTTGCCGACAAAGATCCACCTAGTCAAAGCTGTGGTTTTTCCAATAGTCATGTATGGATGTGAGAGTTGGACCATAAAGAAAGCTGAGCGCCGAAGAATTGATGCTTTTGAACTGTGGTATTGGAGAAGACTCTTGAGAGTCCCTTGAACTTCAAGGAATTCAAACCAGTTCATCCTAAAGGAAATCAGTCCTAAATATTCATTGGAAGGACTGATGCTGAAGCTGAAACTCCAATACTTTGGCCACCTGATGTGAAGAATTGACTCACTGGAAAAGACCCTGATGCTGGAAAAGATTGAAGGCAAGAGGAGAAGAGGACAACAGAGGATGAGTTGGTTGGATGGCATCACCGACTCGATGAGTTTGAGTAAGCTTCGGGAGCTGGTGATGGACTGGGAAGCCTAGCGTGCTACAGTCTGTGGGGTCACAAAGAGTCAGATACGACTGAGCGACTGAACTGAACTGATGATAAAATCTAATACTGGCATTGGTTGTGATTTCAGGGTTTTTCAGGGCAGCCAGAATTTGGCCTTTTGTTTTCCAGGCCAGCAAGTCTGGGCTCTAGGCACTATGATATGTTACACATAGGAACTAGCCACCAGTACTTACTTGCAGCCTTTTAAAATTTGGCTTAAATTTTTCTAAAAGAAGACAACAAGATGTGAAACATTAAGAATGAAACAAGTTAAATTCAATACCTTATATGTAAGCAAGAGTGGAGATACAGAAAAGGAGAAATGAAGCACATAATTGCTTAAATCGTCCAAGCTTTCTCTCCGTAATAAAAATTCTTGGATTGAAAAATAGTTCAATCCAATGGTATTGTACCTTAATAATTAGGTTGGGTTTCCTCTGTGGTAAATCTCAGAGAGAATTGGTTATTAAAATGAATGAAGTAGATTACCCTTCCCTCAGTAATTACTACTTCAGCTAATGTGAATATTACCTGTATGATTGAGTCTACTCCATTTTTAAGACACCCATCTCCAGTAATTTTTGAAGATTCAGTAATTTAAAAGTCGACAGTGGGTGGGAATTTCTGTGGTAGGCAGAGGGACAGAAAAGGTCAATGTTCTTCGACATTCTTTCCTTCAAATCAAGTTTTTTGGTTTCAGTTGGTTTTCAGTGTTCTGTTACGAATGGAGACCTAGTAGATATAACTGATTTATCTTAGCCTTTGTGTTTATAGATTTCTGTTTTCTTGGCTTCAGGTCCTTGGAAACGTTTGTTTTGATGGTGGCAGGAGAGTTAGTCATGTTTTATTTTTGTTGTTCCCATTTATTTTTAAGATCTTTTAGTTCAAGTCCACTTATAAGGTGTTATATAACCTGTATTTATGTTTCCACAAAAAAAAAAAAAAAAAATTCCTAGTAGTAATTCTAGTACACTCATAAAAACAGTTAATAATTTGATGCACATCAGAATGATTCTGTGATATTAGTAAGCTGGAACTAGGATATGCTTTGGGAAAATGTGTTTGAAACTTGTAATTGGATTTAGCATTTACATATGAAATTTCAAGTTTCTTAGATCAATTATTTTTGAGTTACCAAGCAGCCAAATTCTTCTTTTCTTTTCATTACTGAGTCAACAAAAGTTGGAAAATTCTTTTCTCACATATTCCATTCTTTAACTGAGCCTGAAGGTAAATGACTTTTTAAAAAGCCACATCTCAAACAAACAATTTTACATGAGGTTATGAGTAAATGAATAGAATGGGCTCTCCTGGCATTGGGGATGTGCGTCTAATTAGAACTCTCAATCTTCCAAACATATCATTTACTAACAACTGAGGTTTTTAATTCTTAACTTTGAGTCCATTTGGATGGAAACAAGTGACCCTTGTTGGAAATATATCAAGAACCAACTTTCTCAGGTTGACCTTTAGTTTGTTGGTCACCAAATCAAAACACTATTTATTCCCAGGCTTAAAGATGTCTGTACCTTCTTAAATTTGTTGTAAGATCAAGTAAGAAAGCACTGCTTTGCTGCTGTGAACAGGTTGCCTTCTCTCTTTTCCTTGATGCCTCTTAGTTTCTTCATGAGAGATAATGCATCTTAGCCAGCTCCATGCATGAAGCAATATGAAGCACGCTGCACCTCTTGCCATCCTCCGTTGTGGGTGGGAGGAAGACAACTGTTTTTACAACGAGAAGACGAATATCAGCCTTCAAACTGACTTGACATACTTCCTGGTCCAGAGCTCCATACTAGGCACCAAAGACTGTTACAAATGCTCTCAAGAGCCAATGTTCATAACTTACAAGAAGTAACATAAAATTTGCATCTATTAGAGTACTTTGTGACCTTGAGCAAGCAATTTAACCTCCCTCCAAAATAACTATTTCATAGTGTTATTATAGCAAATCATTGATATTATATATATGAAAATACACAAAGCCTAGCACATAGTTGCAAATGAAGGTTGAATTTATGTGAAGCATATAATTAACCATCCATGGAACCTCAAATGGACAAATGAATCCAAATTGACATCTGTCTCTAATCAGTTTTAAATCAGAAAATTTCACTTCTAAATGAATCACTCCATCTACCAATGACTTTGCTTCATAGTCTACATTCAGAGCAAAATGTTACTTAAGTGATAGTCTGTTAATGTATTTCATAACAGGAGCTGACTATGGTTTCTTTAGGAGAAAATCACAAGTAAAAAAAAGAAGGAAAATTATATAAATGAGAGGGCTTTATTTAGAAATAAATGAAGAAGGGACAGTTATCTGATAATAGAACATTCAAATCATGATATAATTATATGTCTACATGTAATTACAAAATATAATTGTATTTATGTTGGTTTAAACATTTTTTTCTAATCTTAAAGGACTAATTTTCTCGTAATTGAATGACAAACTCTGTAGTACCTCGTATTAACTATTAATAAGCTAAAAATACCCATTAACTATCTTTTTCTTAATTCCCTCTACTGTCATGGACTTACATTTATCTCAGCAATACAAAAAGAATGATTTAAATTGCTTGCTCTTTCTGCTTATTAGAAAGGAGGAGAAAGAACCATTCCTCCGAACCACTTAACTATGAAAAAAGGACTCTCCCAAGTTGCCAGGAACTAACACAGTAGTAAAATTACAAGAAAATTTTGTTAAGAAATCTTTTCTCATCTGCAAGTTATTTGACTGAAACCTGAGGTGCTGAATTTCAGCACAAAGGTGACTTTGGAAGAGAAAGTTTGTGCCAAACTGGATCAGTTGTTTTTGTGTTATGTAAGGAGGCAAAAAGAATTAACTATTTACTCCTAAGCTATAAATTTAAGATTACCCTAGTACACCAAATGAGAGAATGTCCAAACCACAAACCTTACCTTAGCCTTATATTTTCATGAACTATTTTCTGTACCCACTCAAAACTAAATATAATTAAATATTAAGTAATTTGCATTGCCCCAATATATTTTAAAAGTACAAAGTTATTTTACTAATTACTTCAGAAGTGAACTCTAGTTGAATTGTAAAAAATGGTATTATTAAACAACTTAAAACATTTTTTAAAAAAATAATTTTTCCTGATTATATACAATATAAGTGCAATATAAAAATATAGAATATGCAGTACAGTAAAAACAAAAAAGTAAAAATCACCAAAATCACCCACAATTCTATCATCCAGAGATAATCACCATCCATACTATGCTATATCCCTTGCAATGGGTATTCACACATACACAAACCCATCATATGTAAATATCTATTACTGTTTTATTATAGAAAATTTAAAACATGAACAAAAGTAGACAGAAAGCATCATGGACCTTTTGTACCTATCAACTTATGATGACCAAACCAAACCATCAACTCCCTCTTCTTCTTCCCCACTTGTTTTACTTTAAAGCAAATTCCAGGAATTGTATCATCTCATTCACAAATATTTCAATATGGATCTTTAAAAGATAAGGCTTTAAAACACAACACTTAAAAAAAAAAAAAAAAAAAAAACACTTATCACATCCAAACCAATTAGCAATGATTTCTTACTAATATTAAATAATTAAGTCATTGTTTAAAATTTCAATTGTCTCATGAATGTCATCATAGTTTATTTTCATAGATTGTTTCAAGCAGAATCCAAATAAGGTTCACACGATGAGATTGGCTGATTTATCTGTTAAATCTCTTTAAATATAAGTGGGTTTCCAAATAGCCTTTTTTCTTCCAAATTATTTGTTGAAGAAACCAAGTTGTTTGTCCTGTAGAACGTCCCACAACCTAGACTTTTTCTCATTGTATCCCCATAGTATAGTCTAACATGTTCTTCCTCTGTCCTCTACAGTACCTGCAACTGGGTTTAACAGATTCAGTTGGGACTTTTGTTGTTGTCATTGTTTGTTTGTTTGTTTTGGCAAGACTGTTTCATACATAGTAAAGTGTTTTGCATAATGTATAATAATCTCTTCTTTTATGTTACCTGGAGTCATTAGTTTGTTTATTGTTGTTGTTGTCATAAGTTGTGTCTGACTCTTTGTGACCCCATGGACTGCAGCATACCGGGTTCCTCTGTCCTCCAGTATCTTCCGGCGTTTGTTCAAATTCATGTCTGTTGAGTCAATAATGCTATTTAGTCATCTTATCCATTAATTTATTCAAGACTGCAAAATGGCTAGATTTTATATCCTGTTGTTCCTTGAATTGATTTTCTAGCATGTACCAATGGTGGCTAAGTAGATGTTTTGTGATTTTGCTTTTTAAGTTTGTTTGTCTTTAAATTATCATTCAAACTCATAACTAGAAACTTCATTAATTTGTTTCATACATCATGTTTGTTATTCTTATTAAAGCTGAAATTAACACTTCTTTGGTCTGTGGCAGCATCTTCAAATTACCTCCTGACTTTTGACATGACCCTAGTAGTCTTTGATATTGCCTCTGCTAGTTGGTATAATAAGATGATCTAGGCTTATCTTGTATAATTTACATGGTACAAATCTATTTAATATTTAAGACTTGAGTATATATAAATATAATACAAAACCATAGGATGGAAACTATTTATAATAGCAAAAGACTGGAAACAACCCAAATGCTCATAAATAGAGGACTGATTGAACAGAGTATGGTACAATCTTACAGTAGAGTTATTTGCAGTTATAAAATGACATTAGGAATCTTTAGTTCTTTAGGTATACTTATGTGGGTTGAGCTCTAAGATATATTTTATGTAAAGCAGAAAGAGGGAAAAAAGTAAGTCTAGGATGCTGCCATGTGTGTAAGAATGGGTATAAATGTATATACATGCACACATTTATATATATACATGAGTGTGTGAAAGTTGCTCAGTTGTGTCCGACTCTTTGCGACCCCATGGACTATACTTCTTCAGGCCAGGATACTGGGGTGGGTACCCGTTCCTTTCTCCAGAGGATCTTACCAACCCAGGAATCAAACCCAGGTCTCCAGGCAGATTCTTTACCAGCTGAGCTACCAGGGAAGGAAGCCCAATATATATACATACATATATGCATGCATATATATATATATACATACATATATGCATGCATATATATACATACATATATATGCATACATATATATACATACATATATATGCATACATATATATGTAGATTTGATTTGGATTTGAATCATGTAAATATTTTTCATAATTACAAAATACTAATTTTTTTAAAATGCATTTCCTAATTTTAAAAAACATAATTATATTATATCCAGCTGGTAACATACGGAGAACTATTTCAAATAACTTTAAGACACAGTAATTTGACTACATATCCCTAATGAGATATAAGGACAAAAAGGAAGTGCAAAAATATTTGTTAACAGCCTTTGGTAATCATTTTGTTGCTAGTAGTATCACCACTTGGTTCACGTACTGTTGAAACCTTGCTTGGAGAATTTTGAGCATTACTTTGCTAGCGTGTCAGCTGAATGCAATTGTGTGGTAGTTTAAGGAAAAGGCTACCCACTCCAGTATTCTGGCCTGGAGAATTCCATGGACTATATAGTCCATGGGGTCACAAAGAGTCGCACACGACTGAGCGACTTTCACTTTCACTTTGAACATTCTTTGGCGTTGCCTAGAACTTCCAGATGTTCAAGCTGGATTTCAAAAAGGTGGAGGAACCAGAAATCAAATTGCCAACATCCGTTGGATCATCAAAAAAGCAAGAGAGTTCCAGAAAAACATCTGCTTCTTTGACTACACCAAAGCCTTTGACTGTGTGAATCACAACCAACTGTGGAAAATTCTTAAAGAGATGGGAATACCAGACCACCTTACCTGCCTCCTGAGGAATCTGTATGCAGGTCAAGAAGCAACAGTTAAAATTGGACATGGAACAACAGACTGGTTCCAAATTGGGAAAGCCTATATATTTTCACCCTGCTTATTTAACTTATATGCAGAGTACATCATGCAAAATGCTGGGCTGGTTGAAGCACAAGCTGGAATCAAGACTGCTGGGAGAAGTATCAATAACCTCAGATATGCAGATGACACCACCCTTATGGCAGAAAGCAAAGAGGAACTAAAGAATCTCTTGATGAAGCTGAAAGAAGAGAGTGAAAAAGCTGACTTAAAACTCCAACATTCAAAAAAACTAAGATCATGACATCTGGTCCCATTACTTAATGGCAACTAGATGGGTAAACAATGGAAACAGTAACCAGACTTTATTTTTGGGGACTGCAAAATCACTGCAGATAGTGACTGCAGCCGTGAAATTAAAAGATTCTTGCTCCTTGGAAGAACAGCTATGACCAACATAGACAGCGTAATAAAAAGCAGAGATATTACTTTGCGAACAAAGGTCCATATAGTCAAAGCTATGGTTTCTCCAATAGTCGTGTATGGATGTGAGGGCTGGACCCTAAAGAAAGCTGAGTGCCAAAGAATTGATGCTTTTGAACTGTGGTGTTGGAAAAGACGCTTCAGAGTCTCTTGGACAGCCAAGAGATCAAACCAGTCATTCTTAAAGGAAATCAACCCTGAATATTCATTGGAAGGACTGATGCTCAAACTGAAACTCCAAAATTTTGGCCACTGGATGCGAAGAGCCGACTCATTAGAAAGGACCCTGATGCTGGGACAGATTGAAGGTGGGAGAAGGGGATGACAGAGGATGAGATGGTTGGATGGTATTACTGACTCAATGGACAATGAAGGATGGAAGCCTGGTGTGCTGCAGTCCATGAGGTCGCCAAGAGTCAGACACAACTGAGCGACTGAACAGTAACTATATATATACATACATACTTGTAATGAATATATGTATAACATCAGTTTAGCCATTCTTCTATTTTTGGACATTTAGATTGATTCCAATTTGTTGTAGTTATGTATAATACTGCAGCAAAGCATCTGTGCACATCTTTTTATCTCTTTAGTACAAATTTCTATAAGTCAAATCACCTGGCCAGAGGGTAAGAACATATTTAAGTTCTTGATTAATATTAACATTGTCCAATAGCCTCTAGAAAGTTTCTAGCAGGATACACACCAAGCAACAGTGTTTCATCACATGAATAGTTATAAATATTCACACTGACATGTTTCTGTCAATATGATTTAAGTCAGGTAATCACTCCCGTTTTTTCTTTGCTATTCTCTCTTTGATTTTCTTGTAGAAAACATTAAAAATTAAAAATGCCACATGGAAAAACTACACTGATGTAATATTTACATTATGAATTAATAACTTTCTTAAACAAAGATTAGAATGGCTTTATCAAACTAAACGTATTACTTATAAATTAATGTGTGGAATTGCTAATGCTTTAGTTGCAAACAGACATATAATGAATGTATTAAGTTATTAATTTTTATAGCTCTTTGGTAAATTAGTAGCTACTTTGGAACTCTTGAGATTTTCAGTTATAATCTTACCTTCGCAGGGTTTGTTACATGTAAAACTTTATTTTTCTGATATAGTTTAGAAAGTTAAGGAACTTTGCAAACATCACTTACATGTACCTTATATATACAGTTCCACATGAATAATGAAAGCAAAAAAGAAAAGGATAACAGATTAAAAAAAAATAGGCTGTAAGAGCTGTAGAAGGATCTTAAAGATCATCTGATCTAACCGCTTCGCTTAATACACTGGGAATCTAAGGCAAAAGGCAGTTATGTAACTTCCCTGAGGTCATACAACTGATTTGTAACAGGGTAAGATAAAAATCCAAATCTCATTCAACATAATGTCCTATCCATGTAGCTTCTCAGAATTAGCAAAACCTGAACACAAAATGCAAAATTAAAATAATTGTTGCATTGGAGAAATGGGATTTAAGGTGTCTTCCTTTGAAATTCTACTGTTATGCTATCTTCTCATTGAAAAAAAAAACTCAAAATAGACCAACAACTACATTATAAAATCAGGTAAAAGACCACTTCTGTTATATGAAAGCTAGAAATAGATTATTTTAACAGTTGGGATTTATAGCAATCAAAATACACAGCATTTGAAAGATGTATATATGTACATATATATATACACACATATATATAGTTGTTGTTTAGTTGCTAAGTCTTGCGATTCCATGGATTGTAGCTCACCAGGCTTCTCCGTCCATACACACATTATTGCAGTCACTTCACTGTTACTATCTCATTGAATTCTAACACTCATCTCAAGCACAGAGTTTGTGAGACTTGCCGCCAGGTGTTCCCATGAGTGTCAGGGTCAGGATTTGAACCTAGGTATTCACAGACACAGTGTATTGTTTGCAGTTTCAAGCCTCAGCCGTCAATTTCATTGCTGCTGAGGGGTCCTGTGATTGTTTGACCCTCCTCAGCTCTCTCCCCACAATGTCAAAGTTTCCACCTTAGAAATCCATTTGCTTGAATAACATAATGGAATTCCTTAGGGCAAAAATTTTTAGAAACACGTCTTTGAAACCCTTTACTTGCCACTTGCTAAGTATGTGACTTTTCTTTCACTATCAGTAATGTAGATATGACAGTACCTACCTCATTGGATTATTGGAGGAGTAAAGAAAATAAATTATATCTACTTTTTAGTAGGATACTTAACTCACAGTAAATATTCAGTAAGCAATATCTGTCATCAGCTATCTTTGCCATCACCATCAATATTATTAATATCTTTATTAACACTATCATATTTCTTTCCTATTGACCACTTTTTAAATGTAAAATCCTGTGGAAGCAATAATGCATTATTCCAGGGACTGGTGACTCATGGGTTGTTTTTCTCCTGACAGGAGCGAGCAGACGTAATAAAGCTCAGGAGAGGAGAGGGAGAGATGGAAAAGAGGAGTGGAGGCCTGGAGGACAGAGCTTTTGGGCTAAGTTTACAGAACAGGTCACTATAAGTCCCATGCTCTGTTAGGGGATCCTGTCACCTTTATCAGCTTTTAGAATGCTTACTTGAGAATGGGGAAGACCACTGTTCCCAGGCCATGGAGACAGACTGTCGCTGCTCAAGGAGTCGTACACACCGTGGCCACTGCCTGTCCAGGCTGCAGGGGTGGAAGAGGGCGAATAACCCTCAGCAAATGCTTCTGTTTACTGTGCCTGGAAACAGGCCTTTTGCCATGGAAAATTTTCTCATTGTACTCATAGGTACAGGACCTGTATTGCACAATACAGAAGATCTTATTAAGATTTCTTGCTGACCTATGTACATGCTGTGCTTGAAGCCCAAAGGCCGTTTGCCATTTTGGGGTGTTGTTCCACTTTTTGCTCAGGGGTAAGGTTTTAAGGTGGCTTACAGGAGCATCCCTACACTCTTCTCTAAAATCTTCCTCTGGTCAGGGATCCCTGAAGTCTTCCTGTTTTATGCTACCAGCTTCTCTTAAGATCTGCATACTCTTATTTCCAGTGTTTTATTTCACGCTTTTCATTGTTATGACAAGAACATAAGCACATGGTAAAAATAAAATAGTGCTAAAGGGTATTCAGTGAAAAGTACATCTCATTCCTATTCCCATCCCCAGTGCCACTGCCCAGAAGTAACCGTTGTCCATTCATTCATTCAGAAAACATGGCCTCGTGCCTTCTTTGTTCACGATACTTACGGCTGAGTAGCAAACAGACAGGTAATAGTATTATTAATAATAAGAGTTGATGGGCCATGAAGAAGATCCAAAAGTAATTATCATATGGAATATCAAAAAGTGATAAATGTTACAGACAGAAACAAAAAAGGGAGGAGGATAGAGTGATGTTTGAACAAGCAAAGAGGGAAGGAGGTATTGTGAGGAGCATTCCAAACAAAGGGACAGCACGCTCTAGCAAGGCTGGCAGGCTATTGGGACAGCACTTTAAATATTTATGTTTATTTGTAAAACACTCATATCTATCACAGATCAGACATTCTTCTGAGCACTTTATAGATGTTAATTCTGTTAATCCTTACAAGAAGCCCAGGCACTCTTATCTTCCCCATTGTAAAGGGGAATTGAGCCACAGAAGAATTAGGAACATTGTTTAAAGTCATGAAGCTAGTGAGCAGTGAGAGCTAGACTTCCACACAGGCTGTCTGGTTTTGTCTGACTCATTTCTTAGCTGCTACACTCTGTTGCCACAGAGTAGGCAGGCAGTATTGGAGACCTATGGGGCCATGCTGAGGGCAAGATGACGGTAATGGGAGAGCCTTGAACAGAAGAGTGACAGGTACATTCTTTCAGAAAATTCTGACATATCTGTATGCATTTATATACGTGTACATGGGCTTCCCTGGTCACTCAGCAGTAAAGAATCCACCTGCAATGCAGGAGCCGCAGAAGACCTGGGGTGGGAAGATCCCCTGGAGCAGGGCGTGGCAACCTACTCCAGTATGCTTGCCTGGAGAATGTGATGTACAGAGGACCCTGGCAAGCTATATAGTCCGTAAGGTCACAAAGAGTGGGACATGACTAAGGTGGCATAGCATGTACACACGTATATGTGTGCATATATGTGTGTGCCCTTGAGGTTTGTGTCCTTTTAGTAGTTAATATGATTAATGTTAAAATGTAAAACAATTTTAATTTATGAGAAGGAGAGAAAGACTTGATATTGTGTATGTTGAAGTTAAAGATGATATCTTAGCAAATAATATTTGGGGCACAGGTGATTTCTTCTATTTTTAAAGTCTTACAAATACTATTCTATTCTGGGGCTTTGGCAGTACTTATGTATCTGACTGTGCATCCGTAGGAAAACAAATCAACTTTCTTTTTTTAACAATTCAGTGGTTTTTAGTATATTCACAGTGTTGTACAACCATTGCCATTGCCATTATCCAATTCCAAAATATTTCCAACTCAAAAGAAACTCTTCAAGAGATGGGAATACCAGACCACCTTTCCTATCTCCTGAGAAACCTGTATGCAAGCCAAGATGCAACAGTTAGAACCAGACATAGAACAGTGGACTGGTTCCAAATTGGGAAAGGAGTACTTCAAGGTTGTATATTGTCACCCTGCTTAGTTAACTTATATGCAGAGTACATCCTGTGAAATGCCGGGCTGGATGACTCACAAGCTGGAATCAAGATTACTGGAAGAAATATCAACAACCACAGATACCCAGATGATACCACTCTAATGGCAGAAAGTGAAGAAGAACAAAAGAGCGTCTTGATGAGGGTGAAAGAGGAGAGTGAAAAAGCTGGCTTAAAAGTCAGTATTCAAAAAACTAAGATCATGGTATATGGTCCTATCACTTAATGGCAAATAAACGGGGAAAAGGTGGAAACAATGACACATTTTATTTTCTTGGACTCCAGAATCATTGTGAATGGTGACTACAGCCACAGGATTAAAAGACACTTGCTCATTGAAAGAAAAGCTATGACAAACTTAGACAGCATATTAAAAAGCAGAGACATCGCTTGCTGACAAAGGTCCATATAGTCAAAGCTATTGTTTTTTCAGTAATCATGTACAGATATGAGAATTGGACCATAATGAAGACTAAATGCCGGATAACTGATGCCTCTGAATTGTGATGCTGGAGGAGACTCTTGAAAGTCCTTTGGACGACAAGGAGATTAAACTGGTCAATCCTAAAGGAAGTTAACCCTGAATAATTATTGGAAGGACTGATGCTGAAGATGAAGCTCCGATACTTTGGCCATCTGATGCGAAAAGCAGACTCATTGGAAAAGACCCTGATGCTGGGAAAGATTGAGAGCAGGAGGAGATGGGGGTAACAGAGGATGAGATAGTTGGATGACATCTCCAACTCAAAGGACATGAGTTTGGGCAAACCCCAGGAGATAGTGAAGGACAGGGAAGCCTGGAGTTCATGGGGTTGCAAAGAGTTGGACATGACTTAGTGACTAAACAAAAGAAACTTTATAATTGTTAGCAGTCACTCTCAATTCTGCTCTTCCCCCCACCTCTGGAAGGCACTCATCTATTCTCTGTCTCTATGAATTTACCCATTATGGATATTTCATGTAAATGGAATCATGAAATGTGTGGCCTTTTGTGTCCGGCTTTCACTGAGCAAGGGTGAAAGGGTCATCCATACTATAAGGGTCATCCATACTGTAGCTTGAATTGGTACCTCATTCCTTTTTATTGCTGAATAATATTCCAGTGTATGGATGTATCACATTTTGTTTATCCGTTCTTCAACTGATGGATATCAGGGTCGTTTCTACTTTGTAGCTATTACTAATAATGCTGCTGTTTACATTTGTTTGCAAATTTTGAGTGAGCATGTTTGTAATTTTTGGGTATCAGTTCAGTTCAGTCTCTCAGTCATGTCTGACTCTTTGTGACCCCACGGACTGCTGCACACCAGGCTTCCCGTCTATCACCGACTCCCAGAAGTTGCTCAAACTCATGTCCATTGAGTCAATGATGCCATTTCATCCTCTGCTGTCCTCTTCTCATTCTGCCTTCAATCTTTCTCAGCATCAGGGTATTTTCCAATGAGTCAGTTCTTCACATCAGGTAGCCAAAGTATTGGAGTTAAGCTTCAGCATCAATCCTTCCAATGAATATTCAAAACTGATTTCCTTTATGATTGACTGGTTTGATCTCCTTGCTGTCCAAGGGACTCTCAAGCGTCTTTTCCAACACCACAGTTCAAAAACATCAATTCTTCGGCGCTCAGCTTTCTTTATGGTCCAACTCTCTTGGGTATACCAGTGGAATTGCTGGGTCATATTCTAAATGTATATTTACTATTAAATCAACTTCTGAGCACAATATATTGCATAGCACTTCAACCCTTGTAAGGGGAAAATTACAGGAGCAAGTGGTTGCTTTAGCAAATGCCCTATCCTGTTCTTTTTATATGAGAAGGTGGCAGATTGGTGGTGGTGCCCATTTCTTCGGGTCTAACATGTCAGTATCTGAAGGCCATTGGCACCTACTGGGTATATTCTCCATGCAGATCCCGCCTTTTTTGTGGTCCTCTCCATAGATGGGGAGTGGCCATGAGGAAGTGGCCTTTGAAGTAACCAAAGAGCTCAACTGAGTAACCTAATCCATCCAGGTACTCCTAGGAGCATCATGGCCAGGGTCAGTCTCGAGAAGTGAAGGCTTTGAGATTACAAAGTTCCCTAAGAATATTAAGGATAATAATAAAAGTCCCAACATTTCATCATTCACTCTATGCCTAACATAATGCTAAACACTTTACAACTTTTTTCCTAGAGCCTGAACTTTCTAATATGGTAGCCACTGGCCACAGGTGGCTATTAAGTTCTTAAAACGTGGTTAGTTTGAGTCTAACCATATGTGTAAAATACATATTGTGTTTTGATGACTTAGTACAAAAAAAGGAAAAGTAAAATATCTCACTGATATTTTTTTACATGTTGAAATGATATTCTGGATATGTTGAGTAAAATACATCACCAAAATTAATCTCACCTATTTATTTTTACTTGTATTAATGGAACTACTAGAAAATTTTAAATTATATATGTGACTCAGGTTTATGGATTGTGTTATATTTCTATTGGACAGCATTCGTTCTAGACTATTCTTCCCAAGTAATTTGATCAGCTGGACTGTATTATCACCCCCAAATTATGGGTGAGGAAATTGAGGCTTAGAGAACTTCCGTAAATTGCCTGTGATCACACAGCTGTGGCTTAAGCCCGAATCTGCTATCTCTAAGCCTGAATTCTTACCCATCATTCTATGCTGTCTTCCCAGAGTCCAGAAGTACAACCCATTTAGCGTAGAAATGGCTATGATCATTAGCTAAGGCAAAATGCTGTTTTCACGTCTCCATTGTGGAGCACAAGAAAAATCATCCATGCCATTCTGTAAGGTAGAATTTAGGTTGTAGTTGGGAAAAATTGCCTATGGGGAAGTTTCTGAAATACTAATTCTTTGTTTGTAACAGCTTGGGGCTTACTCACCAAGGATAGAAGGTAGATGAAACTACTTCAGAGGTTACTTTCATTTCTATGATCCTATATTGCAATTCCTGTCAGATTCACAGGTCAGTTGCTGCTGTAATGCTCAGAGTGAGACAGAATAAAGAGAGATGAATTAGTGCTTCAGTTTCAACCTCTTCTCCTGTAAAATGTAAGGCTTTAATATCATCCCATTTCATTTGAATTTGTGAAAACCTCAATGGGACATTCTTCATAGCAATGGCGCCCTCTTCTAAGCTGCAATGAAGAGAAGGTGGAAAAAGAGTTTAGGAGAGAGTCACTTCATTTTCTTCCTCGTACCCCCTACCTTAAACCATTTTCTAAAATATGTATTTTAACTCAGTCAGTCTTCCTTTTCCTAAGGCATCAGTGTTCGCCACTCAAAAATAATTTTCATATGTCCATATTAATACTAGCTATTGCTATATCATAAGTACTATAACTTAATTTTACTCTCATTTTATTTAACTTGTATATAACATGTATCATGAGTATGATTCACTTATTTAATTCCAAATACCAAAGGGAAAGCCCAGTTTAGAACACTAGTTTCTTAAGCTACTTTTCCAAGATGGGAAGTCAAGGGAAGGATTAGGATCATTGGGACTTACGCTTTGTCTCAGGCTCTCTTCCCAAATGTTTAAACCATCTCATATTTTTAGAGGCTAGAAATGTTGCTGTCAGTCATTGAGCAAATGGCTTCCCACCCCCCACCAACTACAAATTTATAGCATACCGAGAAACATAGCAACTTGACACCTATTAGATTAAGTACAGCTCAAAAAATCAAACCCTGAAAAGCTAAAATGTTTCTAAACCTGCATGCACCATTTTTTTAAAATTAATTCAAAGTCAACATTTTAATGCCCCTAAATTAGATTCACTTTGGCTTAAATAGCTACATGGAAAATAATTTCAGCGTTTGTTTTTTGTTTAGTCATCCTTCCTTAAAATTCCTTAGCAGTTTCAAATGTACTTCAGATGGGGTGACAATGAACCATAGAAAGAAGTCAAAAAGATAGAATGGTATTGGGAAAGGAATATGGGATTGAAAATCAGATGACTTGAATTCTAGTTCTGTTTCAGCAACAAAGCTTTTAGATATTTAAGTTCCACAAACTTTTAATGGACACCTACTAAAGTCACAGCATGGTAATTAGTGCCGTAGGAGTCACGAGGATAAACAAGACAATCATCCTCAAGGAACTTGTCACCTAGTAGAAAAGAGCATATTTACTAAACCGTGGTATATGATGCAGAACATGTGGGTAATGGAGTAGAACTTATGGGAGCACAGAGGAAATAAGCACAATTCCAGCCAAGGAGATGGAGGATGAAGAAAATGTTGATTGGAGTGGTTCTGGAAGTCTGGTTAGAATTTCTGGGCGGGGCTGGAAGGGAAGGGTGCTTTAAGCAGAAGATGCAGGGAAGGGGAGACATGGAAAGCAAAGGTATAGGTAAGAAAGTACAGAGCAGGTTCTGGAAACTTATTAGACAGGAAGGCAAAGTTAATTCTGAATAATAATGGGAGATAATCTTTGACCGCTAGATTAGAATCAGATTGTGGGAGAGCTTGAATTTCATCCTGAAGAATCTGGACCTTATTTGGGAGGGGGAAGGAAGGGGCAACAAAGATAAAGAGCACACCCGTGAATGATCAGCTCTGCCAGGATGATTGCTCTGACAGCATAAGTATATAGCATGAGTGGTGAGCAGAAAGATAGAAGGCTGAGGGAAGAGTTAGAAACTGTCACAGTGGGGTTCATTGGGAAAGATGCTGTTTTGAGCATGCTTAATCCATTCTGAACAAATCAGCTAATCATATGAAACACAGATCAATTCCTGACTGACCTGTTTCCAAAACCCTGCAATGCCTTCCTATCTTACTCAAAATAAAAGAAACATTCTCACAATGCTCAAGAAAGTCATATATGTCCTGGCTGCCCACTTTCCCTTTGATTTCATCTCCTTCCCTGCCCCTCTCTTCTCAATACCCTGGGGCCACACTAGTTCTCTTGCTGTTCCTCCAAGACTGCCCAGTGTGAGTTCTCCTAAGTGCCATTCTTGGTGTTTTCTCTGCCTGAAACATCTTTCCTCCAACTATTCTCCTACCTTACTCTGTCACTTTCTTCAACTTTTACTCAAATCCCTGTGTAGAAGAACAACGTAGGAACCCTAAAGGCCTTCCCTTATCATCCTATATAAAACAGCAACCCCATTCACCATTTTTGGGACTGTACATTGATATAATCCCTTTGAAAAGCAACTTGGCAGTAGATGGGAAGAGCCATAAAATGGTGAGATCCTGGAACACTTTATTAATATGTTTTGGAAATTCTGGAAATGAAATCTAAGAAGATAATATATGGAAAGAAAATGTATATGGATACAATATTTATAATATCAAGAAACTGGAAAGGTTCTAAACATCTAACAATATAAGGAGATAGTTAAATTAAGTAAATTACTGTTCATTTACTTAATGATATATTAGTCACTGTTAAAAGGATAGTTATAAAAAGCTGGCTAGCAACAAGGAAAATGCTTATGAAACAAAATTATATTTAAAAGAACAGGATCCACAACTGTATACAGTGTGTTATCTTTAAATATGCATACAGAATAAGACTAGGAGGAAATGAACCCAAGTGCTGATATTAAGTGTATTAGACTAAAGGGATTATAGGGTTTTGTTTTTTTTTTTTCTAAATCTCAGTTTTTCTGTATTTAGGTTATATCCTTTCTATAATATGGTTATGTTATTTTTTAAATATGTGTGTGTATTAGTTGCTCAGTCCTGTCTGACTCTTTGCTATCCCATGGACTGTAGCCTGCCAGGCTCCTCTGTCCGTGGAATTCTCCAGGCAAGAATACTGGAGTGGGTAGCCATTCCCTTCTCCAGGGGATCTTGCCAACCCAGGGGTTGAACCTGGGTCTCCAGCATTGCAGGCAGATTCTTCACCATCTGAACCACCAGGGAAGCTATTTTTTAAATAATTTTTTTTAAATGATCAAAAGAAACTGAGCTGGTACACATCAGTTCATCCTCTGGACTGCATCGCTGAGTATCAATGGGAAGTCTGAGTTTCTCAGTATCCCATCTGCTCATTCTTGACTTCCTCTTCTTTACTTGCCTACGTAATTTTAGCCTGCAACCTCCACGTTTTGATAGTCATAATCATGAAACAATAAATTGGAAAGAACATAACTTGCCCTGTGCTTCTTGATATTTATTTACGTGGACTGAGGCTAAGTTTCCTGGTTCCATGTCTCCCTCGATTTTTTCTTTATTTAGCTACCACTTCCCCCATTGGTAGACCTTAGGGTTCTGACTCGTTCCTCCATACAATGCTTATCATCATCTGATATATTATGTATTTCCCTGTGTATGTTCAGTCACTCAGTCATATTTGACTCGATTTGCAACCCCATGGACTGTAGCCCACCAGGCTCCTCTGTTCATGAATCTTTCCAGGCAAGAATACTGGAGTGGGTTGCCATTTTCTACTCCAGGGGATATTCCCAACCCAGGAATAGCCCACGTCTCTTGAGCCTCCTGCACTAGCAGGCAGATTTTTTACCATGTACCACCTGGGAAGCCAGTATTATGTATTTACTTGTTTATTATTACAGTTTAGAAACTGAAATGGCTAAAAAAGGAAAAAAGGAATAATACCACGTCAACCTATTAAGTATCACTCTTTATATATATTTCTCCATTTTCCTTATAAATCAGCAAAATAAATGCTACTCACATTTTAGAGATGAAAAAACTGAGGCTTTGGTTTAACAATTGGTTCACTGATCTAAGAGATTACCAATTTGAAATTTAAACCCTAATTTTTGACCTCAAATCTTGTGCCCTTAACCTGTACATTGAGGAACACACATTAATTATTAAGATGGTAGTGATTTAGTCACTAAGTCGTGTCCAGTTCTTGTGACTCCATGGACTATAGCCCTCCAGGCTACTCTGTCCATGGGATTTCCCAGGCAAGAATACTGGAGTGGGTTGCCAAGTCCTTCTCCAGGGGATCTTCCTGACCCAGGGATCAAATCTGCATCTCGAACCCATATCTCCTGCGTTTCAGGTGTATTCTTTACTGTTGAGCCATTAGGGAAGCTCTCAATTATTAAGATATCCTAAGTTAATTTACTACATAGACATTGGCCAGGTGAAGTAAGCAATTGAATAATTGAGTTATTGAAACTCTCAATAAATTGATGTTGAGAATCTTTGTGTCTAAATTAGCCAACTCATTGCTTTAGATTTTTTCTGTTTATGTCCACAGTGTCTCAATAACTATTAAAGACCTAAAAATTATCAACTTGAAGTGTTTCAACTATTTTGGATATCTGAAGTATTCAAATATTTACTTATTAGCCAAGATAATTTTACCTGATTTGATTAATGGTTTCCATTGAAGGATTTAGACACACTCTTTGGGGACCAATAGCAACTTTTTTGATAAAACAAAATCCTTAGTTATTAAATAGACATTTTCAGTTGGTTATTTGGACTAAAGAATTGAGACTTAATAGAAGACATGTAAGATGTCAAAAGGACTATAAAATCCAGTTATGACTAATACTATTTCAGAGGAAATTTTAACAAAAAGAGATTTCCCATTTAATAACCCATTTATTTCCAGCAGCAGTCAGTTTAATAAAGATTTTGAGCAAATTTGCTGTAATGAGATTGGAGGAATTAAACAAAATTTTCCAAGAAATGTCACCAGTAATGTTCACCATTATAATATGTCAGCAGTGTTCTTTCTTATCTATCTTCTTTGGCCAAAATCCCTCAGAGAAAACGCTTTCAGTTCCTGACACAGAACATGAGAAACCATAACATGATATTCCTCATCACTGTTAATACTTTTGAGGACTTACTACAAGCCAGACTTTGCTACATATTACATTCTATCATCTCATTTTAATGCTCAGTATCCAATAAAGTAGGCACTATTATTACATTCATCTTATAGATAGATAAAGAAACTGAGGCATTTAAAGTATTAAGTAACTTGTTGAAGAGACAGTATTTGAAAATAAAACAGATTTATTTTACTGGTTATTTCACCTTCTCTGTCATCTGAGAGACTAACATTTTTCAAAAGGCATGTCAAGTATGACTTTACAGCTTTTATGGTAAAAGGAAGAGTGAAAGGCTTCCTGAATTGCTGCGGCTGTTATGCCAGTGATTAATTTCATCGGAGAAGAGGTTTGGTGAGAGTTGAGATTTTAGATCTAAAAGTCTGAGAGTACATTATCCTTGGATAATCTGTGCTTCCTTTACAACTCTTTCCCACATCAGTCTGCACTGAAAATGCCCCTTCACTATAAGACTGTTTTCAACTCAGAGAGTTTATAACTGGTGGAGCTGTCCTTGGTCTGAAAGATCAGAGAAGAAATATTTCGCCTGGGGTCTCTGACTTTTCACAAAGTTGCTGGGCTTCTCAGTTGATTTATAGAAATCTGCCAACCCATTTTGTAGAACAGATTGGGAGAAATCTTAGGAGAGAAGCATGAAAACTCTGAAGTATTTCATTATAGTACATTTTAATTTTTTTCTCTCAACTTAGATCAGGAAATGAGGACCCTAAAGGTCACTTACTGCAATAAAACAGTTTTGAAAGCCTTCTTGTTGTTGCTGTTATTCAGTCACCAATTCATTTCTGACTCTTTGTGACCCCATGGACTGCAGCACGCCAGGCTTCCCTGTCCTCCACTATCTCCCTGAGTTTGCTTAAATTCATGTCCATTGAGTCGGTGATGCTATCTAACCATCTCATCCTCTGCTGCCCCCTTCTCCTTTTGTCCTCAGGCTTTCCCAGTATCAGGGTCTTTTCCAATGATTCAGTTATTCACATCAGGTATTGGAGCTTCAGCTTCAACATCAGTCCTTTGCATGATTATTCAGGATTGATTTCCTTTAGGATTGACTGCTTTGATCTCCTTGAATTCCAAGGGACTTTCAGGAGTCTTCTCTAGCACCACAATTTGAAAGCATCAGTTTTTGGGCGCTTAGGTTTCTTTATGGCCCAACTCTCACATCTGTACATGACTACTGAAAAAACCATAGTTTTGACTATAGATCTTTGTCAGGAAGATGATGTCACTACTTTTTAATATGCTGTCTAGATTTGTCACAGCTTTCCTTCCAAGGAACAAGCATCTTCTGATTTCATAACTGTAGTCACTGTCCACAGTGTTTTTGGAGCCCAAGAAAATAAAATCTGTTCTGTTTCCATTTTCCCCCTTCTATTTGCCATGAAGTGATGAGATCAGATGCCATGATCTTAGTTTTTGAATGCTGAGTTTTAAGCCAGCTTTTTCACTCTCCTCTTTCATCCTCATCAAGAAGCTCTTTAGTTCCTCTTCACCTTCTGCCATTAAAGTAATATCATCTGCATATGTGAGGTTATTTATATTTCTCCTTGCAATCTTGATTCCAGCTTGTGATTCATTCAGTCCTGCATTCTGCATCACGTACTGCTCCGCATAGAAGTTAAAAAAACAGAGTGACCATATATAGCCTTGTCATACTCCTTTCCCAATTTGGAACCAATCCATTGTTCCATCTCCAGTTCTAATTGTTGCATCTTGGCTTGCATACAAGTTTCTCGGAAGACAGATAAGGTGGTATGGTATTCCCATCTCTTTAAGAATTTTCCAGTTTGTTGTGATCCACATAGGGAAAGCCTTTAGCATAGTCAATGAAGCAGAAGTAGATGTTTTTCTGGAATTCCCTTGCTCTCTCCATGATCCAAGGAATGCTGACAATTTGATCCATGCTTCCTCTGCCTTTTCTAAATCCCGCTTGTTTATCTGGAAGTTCTCAGTTCATATACTGTTGAAGCGTAGCTTGAAGGATTTTGAGCATTATCCTGCTAGCATATGAAATGAGCACAACTATACGGTAGTTTGAATATTCTTTGACATTGACTTTCTTTGGAATTTGAAATGAAAACTGACATTTTCCAGTCCTGTGGCCACTGCTAACTTTTTTAAATTTGCTGACATATTGAATGCAGCATTTTAACAGCATCATCTTGTTGGGTTTTAAATAGCTCAGGTGGAATTCGATCACCTCTACTAGATTTGTTCATAATAATGCTTCCTAAGATCCACTTGACTTCATACCCCAGGATGTCTGATTCTAAGTGAGAGACCACACCATCATGGTTATCTGGGTATTTAAGATCTTTTCTGTATAGTTCTATGTATTCTTGCTACCTCTTCTTAATCTCTTCTGCTTCTGTTAGGTTCTCTACAGAACCTGTTCTTTTTCATGCCCATCCTTGCTTGAATGTTCCCTTGATATTTCCAATTTTCTTGAAGAGATATCTAATCTTTCCCATTCTATTGTTTCTCTCTATTTCTTTGCATTGTTCATTGAAGAAGGCCTTCTTATCTCTCCTTCCTATTCTTTGGAACTCTGCATTCACTTGGGTATATCTTTCCCTTTCTCCTTTGCCTTTTGCGTCTCTTCTTTCCTCAGCTATTTGTAAAGCTTCCTCAGACAACCACTTTGCCTTCTTGCATTTCTTTATCTTTGGGATGGTTTTGGTCACTGCCACCTGTAAAGTGTTACAAACCTCCATCCATAGTTCTTCAGGCACTCTGTCTGCCAGATCTAATCCCTTGAATCTATTCATCACCTCCACTGTATAATCATAAGGGATTTGATTTGGGTCATACTTGAATGGCCTAGTGGTTTTCTCTGCCTTCTTCAGTTTAAGCCTGAATTTTGCAATAAGGAGCTCATGATCTGAGCCAAGTCAGCTCCAGGTCTTGTTTTTGCTGACTGTGTACATCTTTCTCCATCTTTGACTTCAAGGAACATAATCAGTCTGATTTTGGTATTGATGGTGATGTCCATGTGTAGAATCATCTCTTTGAGTTGTTAGAAAAGGGTGTTTGCTATGACCGGCGTGTTCTTTTGAGAAAGCTCTGTTAGCCTTTGCCTTGCTTCATTTTGTACTTCAAGGTCAAACTTGCATGTAATTCCAGATGTCTCTTGACTTCCTACTTTTGCATTCCAATCCCCTATGATGAAAAGGACATCTTTTTTTGGTTTTAGTTCTAGAAGGTGTAGCTTTTTATAGAACTCGTTAACTTCAACTTCTTCAGCATCAATTGTTGGGGCATAGACTTGGATTGCTGTGGTATTAAATGGTTTGCCTTGGAAATGAATCGAGATCATTCTGTCATTTTTGAAGTTACACCCAAGTACTGCTATTTGGACTCTCTTGTTGAGTATGAGGGCTACTCCGTTTCTTCTAAGGGATTGTCGCCCACAGTAGTACACATCATGGTCCTCTTATTTAAATTCCCCTATTCCCATCCATTTTAGTTCACTGATTCCTGTGATGTAGATGTTCATGCTTGCCATCTCCTGCTTGACCACATCCAGTTTACCTTGATTCATGGACCTAATATTCCAGGTTCCTATGTAATATTGTTCTTTACAGCATCAGACTTTACTTTCACCACCAGACACATCCACAACTGAGTGTTGTTTCCACTTTGGCCCAGCCATTTCTTTCTTTCTGGAGCTATTAATAATTGCCCTCTGCTTCTCTAGTAGCATGTTGGACATCTTTTGACCTGGGCAGGGTGGGGGGGGGGGGGCGCATCTTCTGGTGTCATATCTTTTTGCCTTTTCATAATGTCTATGGGGTTCTTCAGGCAAGAAAACTGAAGTGCTTTGCTATTGCCTCCTCCAGTGGGCCATATTTTGTCAGAACTTTTCACGATGACCTGTCCATTTTGTGTGGCCCGGTACAGCATGACTCATAGCTCATTGAGTTATGCAAGTGCCCCCCTTCACCACCACAAGGCTATGATCCATGAAGGCATTTGAATACCTCCTCTGTGTATAATACAGTTCTAAACTGAAAGTTCTAAATCCGCATCATGAAAAATGAGGATAAGGTCCTGCTCTCAAAGACTTTATGTTCCAGTGATAAAACTTATACATAATATAATTTAAAAACCCAGTGTCATATAAACAGATGGATCAGAAGAGTGGTATGGATACCAAGAGTTAAAAGTTCAAGGCAGGGTAATGAGGGATGGGGGAGGATGTTAAAGTAGCGAGGGGGGCTTCCAGGGAGATAGGAAATTTAATATAGGTCTTGAAGAGGAGGAAGCTAACCACCAGAGTATGTTTTTAGTTTAACCCCACTTGCCTAAAAATGAAATTAACAAAACTAGAAGTGTATTAAATGCAGATAGAAATTGTCGGAAGTATACGAGCAAATTGGGAGGAGGGAGTGCCGTAGGGGAGGGGAAGGAAGGTCTAGAGTTCATAGAAACTTGCAGTTTCTGCTGTACATACACTTCTATATTGTTCAAATATTTTCCCAAAGGGAAGGTAGTCATGCATTACTTTGTTTAAATAAAATGCACAGCATTTACACAAAGAATTGTAGAGCAAAAGGAAGAAGATATTCCAGGTGAGAAGAACCGCTTGAGTCAATGCCTGAGGGTTGAGAAACACAGGGCACTTTTGGGGAACAGTGCACAGACTAGTGGGACCAGCACAGCAGGGAGGTAGTAGGATCATAGATTGGAGCCAGTGGAGAAAGGCTATGCATGCAAGACCTAGGAGTGTGAACCTTTCACCTTTGACCAGAAACAGCAAAGAACCTTTGAAGCGTTTGGTTTGGGCTCATTAGTATAGCGGTGGGGCTTCCCAGGTGGCTCAGTAGTAAAGAATTCACGTGCCAGTGCAGGACACACAGGAGATGGGGGCTTGATCCCTGGGTCTGGAAGATTCCCTGGAGGAGGAAATGGCAACCCACTCTAGTATTCTTGCCTGAAAAATCCTATAGACAGAGGAGCCTGGTGGGCTACAGTCCATGGGGTCACAGAGAGTCAGAATGAATACACACAATACAACTATTCAAGGATTAATTTAACAGTGACTGTACTTGATGACCCAGAAAGTTGTGCATGCGTGCTGAATCGCTTAAGTCATGTCCAACTCTTTCAAACGCTATGGACCGTAGCCCACCGTAGCCCACCAGGCTCCTCTATCCATGGGATTCTCCAGGCAAGAATACTGGAATGGATTGCCATTTCTTCCTCCAGGGGATCTTCCCAACCCAGGGGTCGAACCCGAGTCTCTTACGTCTCCTGCAATGGCAAGTAGATTCTTTACCACTAGCGCCACAGACCCAGAAAGTTAGACAGTATGAATTCAGTTCTACCTATCTTGCTCACCGTGAATGTCCTTAAAAATTTCTTTTATAGTAACTGCAGCTAGAAAGGCTCTGACTTTCACAAACCTAATGTTAGACTTTTCCAGAACCACTGAAAGATAGAAATGCTGTCAAATGCAATTGGGGAGCAGCCACTTATACTTGATCCACAGTATTAATTTCACCATAAATCTTTGTGTAATGTTTGACATCTATGATGAATAATTAAAATATATGAGGGAGATTTCAATCCCTAGCATATAAGAAATGACTGAATCAAATTTGTAAAATTCCAGTGAAAATTACTTGATTTTAAAAATGAAAGTCAGATGTATTCCATAACATGGTATTTGTTTTAGTTAGTTTGTCCTTTCTTTGGGTGAATTGTCAAAATCAATATTTTCTTTAAACATGTGATTGTAATTATAATACTATTCAAACACTATATGTGTATACACTATATTTTATTCATACACACACACACAAACGTATTCATACAACAGACACAGTATTACAAAAATCTGTAACTACCTAGGAGTGGGGAATAAACTAACCTACAAGCCAATCTTGAAGAAAACATTAAATCTAATATGAGGAAAAATACTGTTGCTAGTTGAATCTTGAGTCATGCATTGTGGCTCATTTTAGAGGATTGGATTCTGGGTGAGATGAATTTCTTTACTGACCAATAAATGGAAGAGAGATACATCAGAGACTAGAATGATGATGTGAGTTAGGTTTGTAAAAACATGGTCTTCATCTACTGTAAATTATCTTGTAACCAGAAGTGAAGTTTGAGGAAGAAACTGACAATTGCATTTAGTTTTTTCAGTTTTCACTTTCCTTCCTTTACAAACTTTAAAGACTTTTAATCCCCCATCTTTCCCCTCACTATCACCACCCCACTCAGTCCGTCCTTTTTTTAGAGAGGCAGATGGCATTCTTAATAGACAAAATTGAGTTTCCCTGCCTGATGAAGGGAAAAACAAGTATGAGGGGACAAGAAGGGTCCAAAAAGCTTTATTAATTACATGGAAAGAAAAATTCCTGATTTCACATGTGGTTGCATTTTCCTCAGAACCCATTCTCTGGTTTTCTTAATCCTTCTTTATCTTTTAAAATTACTTTGTGGCCTTTCTTTCCATCACAAGGATAAGGGCAGCACAAGATATCTGACCTCCATGTGTTGGGTACAGGCAGGAATGCAAGATGAGCCTGTGCCTTATAAGATTAGATAGACTCATATGAATTTTAGGAAGATAATTTTTAGAATTAAAAAAAAAAAATCCTTACAAAAAATCTTCTAGAACAAAAAGAGAATCTTCTCATCATGTTAATGTAGTTCTTAACACTGGTTTTATCAATTTAATCCAGTAAATATGTACTACTATCTGCCAAGTTGAATTTTTGAAATTGCATGTAGCCTTGATAGCCTTGTAGTCTTGTGTTAATCAACAGGGTTACAGAAAGAGTACAGAATCTCAGCTTCTAGTACAGTTCAAACAGAGGAAGTCTGTTCTCTGCCTTTCTCTCCTCTTGTTTCCATTTCTGTCTGTCTTTCCTCCCCAGTCTGCCTTCTTCCCTGAGAGACAGGCACCCTATATGTATCTTCATCTGGGAACAAATGCATTGTTTGAATTGTATCTAAGTCTGAAACTCCATAGTTGAAAAAAATTTCTTCCTGAGTCTGATGTTCTCTTACACATGGAAAGAAGATGGAGCTTCTGTGAATAACAACAGCTTAAGCAAAGGCTGAGAAAGGATGTTTATGAGTGCAGAGTTGGCGAGAAGGTCATTCTAAGTAGAAAAAATGAGAGCTGATTTCGTAATCACACAAAACCTTTTTTAAAGAGAGGAAGGAGTGGGGATCGGTGAAGAATTGATATGCTAAAATGATGCTGAGAGTTAGGAAATATTCTGGACTGAAAAATTAACTACCCTCAGTTTATGTATTTGTACATCAACATATTTGAGATGAAATGTAGAAAAATATGCAAAAACATAAATACCACTCTGCTGATGCTATTACAGGTCCTGCAAAGTAAAGGAACAAATACTCCATTCATTTCCAGTTGACATCAGATAGTTTATCAATGGTTTGTGACCTAAAATAAACTTCTTATCTTCAATTCAGTTTTGCTTCCCATCTCAGTTCAGGAATAAAACTTTGATGTTTCTTATTTATATAATATTTTTCATTAAATTTAATTTTATTTAAAAATATGTAAACATTCAACACAGTTTATAAAAAAACTGTATTTACTTCCATGAAATAATTATTACAATATACAAGTATTTTTTTGTTGTATTTATAATAGTTTTCCTATGTTCATATATTACTGTACTTGCTCCTAAAAATTATCTTTTCTTGACCTATTTTAAACTATTATACATACTCCAATATTTTACTTTTATGATTAAAAAATGTAATATTTTGTGGGCATAGAAAACGGTGGGGGCTTCCCTGGTGGCTTAGTTAGTTGAGAATCTGTCTGCAGGAGACTCATGTTCAATCCCTGGGTTGGGAAAATCCCTGGAGAAGGACATGGCAACCCACTTCAGTATTGTTGCCTGGAGAATCCATGGACTGAGGAGCCTAGCAGTACAGCCCCTGGGGTCGCAAAGAGTCAGACATGACTGAGCGACTAACACTTTCACTTTCCCTTTTTCACTTAAAAAAAAAAAAAAAAGATTGATATGTGTTTCTTCTTTTTTGTATCCAGCAGCTAAATTTAGAGGTTCTGCCTTATATCACAAACAATCCTTATTGGTACAAAAGTTGATGTGTTAGGGGCCATAGATACTTCTTGTCCTTTAAGCCTTATTTATGAAGTTTTTGTCAATTGTTTCCTAATGTCCCTCATATTAGCTTGCCAGCAATAAGCACAAATAAAGCTGGGACTGTGTCAAAAAAATTCACTGGCCCACATTCATCCTTCTACAGCAGAGTTTACTCAATTGTGTTCCCCATTCAGCTACCGTGCCTGCCAACGGAAACAGCTAGTTGTTGTCTGAAATGAAGAATAATTGGAAACATGGTGCCTGTTTCTTTTCCTGCAAGTAACAATTCATCCATTTAATATTCTTTTTTTTTTTTTAAATTTATTTATTTATTTATTTTTTCAGTGGGTTTTGTCATCCATTGACACGAATCAGCAATAGATTTACACGTATTCCCCATCCCGATCCCCCCTCCCACCTCCCTCTCCACCCGACTCCTCTGGGTCTTCCCAGTGCACCAGGCCCGAGCACTTGTCTCATGCATCCCACCTGGGCTGGTGACCTGTTTCACCATAGATAATATACATGCTGTTCTTTCGCAACATCCCACCCTCACCGGTGCTCTTGAATTCTGTGCTAGACAGTGTTGTGTTCGCTGTTCAGTTGAAGCCAAATGGAGAAATGTTAACCTTCTATCCTGCCCTGACCCTTCAATGGAAACTGACCAGTGACCCCTGCCACCTCTACCTAGAGTTAGTTATAAGCAGCACTAGCAGCTTTATGTAAGTAAATTGACATCAAGCTGGAAAAATGCTAGGCCAGAAGGGATAATAACAATTCTCAGTTCAGTTCAGTCGCTCAGTCGTGTCCGACTCTTTGTGACCCCATGAATTGCAGGACGCCAGGCCTCCCTGTCCGTCACCAACTCCCGGAGTCTACCCAAACCCATGTCCATCTAGTTGGTGACACCATCCAGCCATCTCATCCTCTGTTGTCCCCTTCTCCTCCTGCCCCCAATCCCTCCCAGCACCAGGGTCTTTTCCAATGAGTCAATTCTTCACATGAAGTAGCCAAAGTACTGGAGTTTCAGCTTCAACATCAGTCCTTCCAATGAACACCCAGGACTGATCTCCTTCAGGATGGACTGGTTGGATCTCCTTGCAGTCCAAGGGACTCTCAAGAGTCTTCTCCAACACCACAGTTCAAAAGCATCAATTCTTCGGTGCTCAGCTTTCTTCACAGTCCAAAATAACAATTCTAGGAGATAACATTTCTAACTATTATGAGCCTGTGTATGTTAGTCACTCAGTCGTGTCTGACTCTTTGTGATCCCATGGACTGTAGCCCACCACCAGGCTCCTTACTCTATAGATAAAGATAGAAAGCCCAGAAAGGTTAAGTAACTTGCCCAAGGTCACTCTGCCAGCAAGCCATAGAACAGACTGTCTGGTTTCATCATCTTTCTTCTGCACCCTAACCACAATATGTTCTCACCTTTTATGGCCAAATACATGATTGATTTTGTAAGTGTTCCATCCACACATAAAAAGATTGCATATTCTCTTTTTGTAAGGTAAAAATTTATACTATATACCAACCACACATATATAGTCATATATACCTGCTTGTATACCAAACATAGATTATATCATTATAGTCTTCCATATTCTCATTTGTTTTGACTTCATATTATATAAAATTTTGAAAGAGGTAACTACTACTGTGACAACCATAGTAGTAGTTACCATCAAATTCTGCTTGTCTTTCTGGTAATTTTGATTTTTACAAAACTTTTGTGCTATTTTTTAGTTCTCCATAGCTGACAACATATATGTGTGTGTGTGTGTGTGTGTGTGTGTGTATTTATGTTTATATCTGCACCACAGGAAATTGAGCTGACTGCATATAAAATCATACCCAAATAATAGTGGCTTAAATAAATAGAAATGTATTTTTCTCAAACATGAAAAATACCTGATAGTGAAAGAAGTCCAGGACTGGTAACGGGGCTCCTTGGTCGTTTAGAATGCAAGCTCTCTGTGTCTTTCTGCTCTACCACCTTTAGCAAGTGGTGTTTGTCGCCAAGTCCCCATTGCAAGACAGTTCCTGTAGCTTCAGCCATAATATGCATATTCCAGTCAGGAAGAGGAAAAAAAAGAAAAGAAAAGAATAACTTCCAGGCTTAACCCACTAACCTTTGTCCACCCTTAATTGTAAAAGAGTATGGAAAATAATATGTTTGCATTGGAACACATTGCTGTGACAAATTAAAATGAGATTTGCTAGCAAGGGTGACAAGGAATGGGCCTAGGCATCTTGCACTCTCTGCCATAGTGCCTTTAATCTTTCCATCCTCTTCTTCCTTTCTAATGTTTCTGGCCTTAAATTTGATATTAATATTGCCATTCATGCTTTTGGGTTTCCCTGGTAGCTCAGATGGTAAAGAATCTGCCTGCAATGCAGGAGACCCACATTTGATCCTTGGGTCAGGAAGATCCCCTGGAAATGGGAATGGCTAATCCACTCCAGTGTTCTTGCCTGGAGAACTCCATGGACAAAGGAGCCTGGCAGGCTACAGTCTATGGGGTCACAAAGAGTCTGACATGACTGAACAATGAACACTTTCACTTTCATGGTTTTGTAATTGCCTGTTTATTTTCAAACTTCCTCACTTTATTTGAAGTTAATTTCTTATACATAGTTTAATTCTGTTTTCTGAGCCCAATCTGAAAGTTTTTTAAAAGGGAAATGCAACTCAAATTTTTAGTAGTCACCGATATATTTATTTTTATTCATTCTTTTTTATTTTTATTGCTTATTATACTTCATTGTTGTTTCCTCCCCAACCCACCTTGTTTTCCTTAGGTTTACTGGCTTGATCCTTTTTTAGAAGCTTTTTCAGGGACATCTCTAGTGGTCCAGTGGTTAAGACTCTGTGCTTCCACTGCAGGGAGCGCAGATTCGACTCCAGTTCAGGGAACTAAGATCCTGCATGCTGCTTGGTGAAAAAGCTTCTCCCCCTTTGTTAAGTTCAAAATTTTCCTATGACTTGCTTACTTCTCTTAAATAAATAAATGCATATTTCTGACTGAGTAACTGGTATCCCTGTATCTCAGAGATTCATCGTGAATATGATGAGGAAGAAATGTAATTTATTTCTTCCATAGTGAGGTAAGGTCATTGGCACCAAACACTAATTAAGGAAGTTTGTTTTCCTCATTCCCTTCAATATCACCTGTAGACAGCAATGAACTCTCTTAAGTGGAGCTGGAGATGAGCCCAGTTTCGACTGAGCACCATTCCTGTGCATAGCACTTTCCAGATTCCTATCAGAGTGTAACTATTGAAGCAAAAAAGAAAGCTGTTATCCTGGATTCTAAAAGTCCACATGGAATGAATTATGACAAGTATCCATCCTTACATCTCTCTGAGTCTCTCCTGGATGCAAAACAAGATACCATGGGTGATAAAGCAAACAGTGAGTGACATTGCAGTCCACTTTGTGGCTTGCTATCCTCTGTGTATTTGTTTAAAACAGCTTTAAAACTTTTTTCAGTGGAAGGCTTGAGTTCTACAAAGTTTGTGGTAGTTCTATAAGAAACTTGCCTATGAAATTTAGATTACTTGGTGAAATTATTAAACCATTTTTGGATAACTTTTATGTTTACATGAATATATTACTTCTGAAAGGAACCTTTTTTTCTCCTCATCTGGCTCCAAATTATACCTTCCACTTCATACCACAGCAGTATACTTGTTCCCAAGAGCAATCAAGGATCCTAAAATCGAACAAATGGTACATGTTACCATCTAGGCAGAAATTTTGCTGTTTTTACCATGCTAAATCAAAGTTTTGTTAAAGCCATATAACTTCTACACAACTTCATCATTCTAGTTTATGTATTTAAAAAAAATTATTATTATTTTAGGATTCCTGTGGGTATGATGTAGCTACAAATGGGCATATGGTTTGATAAATCCTAGAATAACAATTTTATACAGCAAACTATTTGTACTCTACAAAATTTTATTTGTATATATAATCAAATAAATATACCTGTTAGGTATAAGAAGGCTCGGTCCCCAGTAGCTCAGCTGGTAAAGAATCTGCCTGCAATGCAGGAGACCCCAGTTCTATTCCTGGGTTGGGAAGATCCCCTGGAGAAGGGATAGGCTACCCACTCCAGTGTTCTTGCCTGGAGAATTCCATGAGGACAATAGCACATCGGGTCACAGGGGTCGCAAAGAGTCAGACATAGACTGAGCAACTTTCACTTTCAGGTATAAGAAACTCTCCACCTTGAAACATTTGGGTTGCAATATTTGTCCCTGAGTCTCTCTGTCCCTTTATTATAGAATGGAGTGACCCCTTATTTTGCCACTCATTATATAATAATGGAGCAAAGAGACAAAGTTTCAGTTCTGTTGTTGGAAGTGCTTCCTTCCTATCATCACTGTTTCCTACATTTTAGGCAAAGGGAGCAAGGCATGGTGTCATAGGAAGTGAATAATTAATAGATTAATATACTTAAAATCTACCACTTCTTCCTCTTCTTAAGTATTTGTCCTTTGGTATTGATTATGGATGAGGCTGGCCTCACTTCATCCCTGGGAAGTGAGAGAGACTTGAGAGAGAAAAATGCCTGAGGAAAATTAAACTTGTTTTAGGAAAATATACATAAATAAGTGTAATAAATATATATGTAAAATAAATACACAAGAATAAGCATTTATTATATTTGAACATTAAAATTTATTGGCATATAATGTGAGTTTAATGGTTACTAATGTTGAGTGTGGCGTGCTGCGACTCATGGGGTTGCAAAGAGTCGGACACGACTGAGCGACTGAACTTAACTGAACTGAACTGAACGTTGAGTGAACACCAGAGTTACAGGATTGACCACATGTTGAAGCTGAATGTTGGGTTCATAAGAATGGAAGTTGGGTGCATTCTTACTCTTCTTTCTACCTTTGGGTATGTTTGAAACTTTCCATAATAAAAGGTTTTCAAAAGACAATAAATGAGGTCTTAGGAAACTGTTCTAGATTGGTTTATTCTGCAAAAGAGTCCTCTTTTTGTGCCTCATTATAAGAGCATCTTAAATATTTTCATCAATGAAGTTCAAAGTTAGTTTGGATTCAGTATGTCAATAAAATGCTTCAACCCTGTATATGAGTCTTGCAGTTGACACTCTATAATTGAACCTGGAAAAAAATAGGCTCACATGAATTTCATGAATTAATTGAAGATAATAAAATTTTTAAATTTCAGTAAGAGATGACATTTATTACCAGGAACAAGGCATCAGTTCTCTAGTTATTTTTACTGTCATTTCATTTTACTTTCATTTATTTTTACTTTATTTCATTTACTCCCCACATATTAGATGGGGAGTCAGAAATCTATATAAGCTAATCCCTAGAACACACAACTTGCTTTATGTCTTAGTATCTCCATTTCATTCTCCAGTTAAATGAGAAGACACCCTGTAACTAAACTTTTTATCTTCCAGAATCATTTGAGAAATAACCATGTTTAGAAGATTTTTCTAATATATCGTATAGAATTCTGTAGAATTCTGTTACTACAGAGAGATTGTCTCCTCCGCTAAGAACGAATAGAAAATGAAAACTAGGAGAAGGAAATGGCAACCTACTCCAGTATTCTTGCCTGGAAAAGTCCATGGACAGAGGAGCCTGGCAGGCTGCAGTCCATGGGGTTACATGACTGAGCATGTGTGCATGAGGGTGGAGGGAGATGACTTGATAGCAATAAAGTGGTAAAACTAAAAAAAAAAAGAAAATAAAGACTAAATGAATGAACAGTCCTAAAAATCTGTTTCATAGTGTCATCTCTTTGTGAAATTTCTCATACAAGGTGTCACATTTTTCATTTTCTTCTCATCTGGTTTGGACTTTGAGCAGTGATCTGCCGCTCCTATGTATCAAGTATATTCTGGAATATAGAAATATACATAATCCTTGCCTTGGGTACAATGTGAGTGAGCTGATAAAGCATAAGCAAGGCTCTGAAACCCTAGGGAGTTACAAATGCATCGATCTCTAGGAACCCTGTGTGATAGGTGGGACCATGACATGCTTTGTGACTTTTTTTGGTTGGTTTGCTTAAATTTTAATCAAACTTTAAGGTAACTATGCAGTGAAATGCTCTAAGGGACATTTCACACAGTTCCAGGAAGATGTGGAGTGGCTTTGCCACTCATGAAATTAAATCCTTAGAAATAACCCCTCCTAAAGGAACAGAATAGAAAGGGGAAGGGAAGACAATACCTTGTCATTAAAAATCAATCAGATACTTACTGAGTGCCTCTTCTGAAGATTTTTTACATTTCAGTAGCTAGCAAATCTTGGTTTACAAAATTCACATATGTTATCTTATTTGATCCTCCCAACAAACTGGTAAGGTAAGTGGGGCAATCTTAGGACAAGGAAATTGCATCTCAGAGGGTTCTGTGCTTTCTGCAGCCCTTATTCCCAGTGGAAGGGTACAGGAACAGAGCAGCTGCCCAGGTCTGCAGACACAGTCCTGGGGTCATTTTCCTTTGACCTTTGTCATTGCGTTTTCCTTTGTCTTGCACTCCTCCATTCTATGCTGGTCCTGCAGAGGAGTCAAAGGAAGTAAAGACATTATCCCTGCCTTCAGTGAGTTTATGATCTAGATTGGGAAATGGCAAGTTTTACATAATGAAATAAGCAGAAAACTAAATGTTAACTTGTATGAAATGAGGTATAAATACAGTAATGTCCAGATTCTTTTAATTGGAAAAATAAGGTGCTATAAATTGTATGCAAACCCAGAAAAACATGTTTGTGGGTACCCAAGAACACTGGTGGCACAGTGGCAAACAATCCTCCTGCCATTGCAGGAGATACAAAAGACAAGGGTTTGATCCCTGGGTTGGGAAGATCCCCTGGAGGAGGAAATGGCAACCCACTCCAGTATTCTTGCCTGGAAAATTCCATTGACAGATGAGCCTGGCAGGCTCCAGTCCATGGGGTTACAAAGAGTCAGACACGACTGAGCACACACACACGTGCGCGCACAGACACACACACACACACACACACACACACACACACACACACACACAGTGGTCAACTGGATGTTTCTCAGGTCTTCCAGTTTTTCCTGGAAAAGTCCCATAATTAATTCCTGACTGGGAAGAAAGCCTGTAGAGGAGAAATGGGTAGAGAATATCTTCTCATACCTTATCGAGTACTTGTGGGTACAATCTTGCAGAGGTCTGCAGTGCCACATGGTTGCTTGTAAGAGCCAGTTCTTGAACTGTCGGATTCTTTCAGGCCTCTGTTGTGCCTTAGACTGGCGGCTTGTGAGAGCTAGTCCTGGTACATCTTTGTAGGCCCTCTGCTCCATCAGTGGAGGCCACCAGCACGTTGCTTCCTCGCCTCTTCGTATTACCTAACTGCAACGGGAGTAAGGGGCAGAGTCCAGTATTTTGAAGAAACTTCTTGGAGACAAGAGAAGGGGCACATTTGTTCTACACTCAGACGGACCAGGGACTTTAAGAATCTTCAGGGGCTCTGTGATCACTTTTATTTTCTTTTTTTAAAAAAATTATTTGTTTCTTTGTTTTTGGCTGTTGCCGGGCTTTTGTTGCTGCGTGCGGGCTTTCCTCTGGTTTATGACAAGCAGGGGCTCCTCCTTGTTGCAGCACACAGGCTTAGTTGTCCTGAGGCGTGTGGGATCTTCCCGGAGCAGGGATTGAACCCATATTCCCTGCATTAGCAAGCAGATTCTTAAACACTGGGCCACCAGGGAAGTCTCCCACTTTTATTTTCTAGTGGCCTAATGTTCAAATCTAAAACTTTCCAAACCTATGTCTGCTTCAAAAGCAAAATTCTATTGGAAATACCTGTTCTTTCTCTTTCAGCAGAGCAAGCCTATTCTCAGAGGCATCTGCAGGCCAGTTTGTGTCTGTGTCTTCCCCCACTGAGGGGTGTACTGCTTAGGAGGCCCCATGGGGACTTCCAGAGTCATCAGTGAGTGACTGCCAACAATCCTGTTAAAAAATGCACATGGCCAGCCAGGTTCACCAGCATGCTGGACATGTGTCTGTAGGCTTCTTCAAAATGCTAATTGACTTAAGTGTTGATTTGAGTGGGCCAGTGTAGATGGATCTGCTTTATAATCCTATTTGCCACCAGGAAAGTCAAAACAGTAGTCACATGCTGGCAGAGATGTACTGAGGTCATCCCTCAGGCATCAAGGCATGTCCACTCAAGAGGAGGGGAAGGCAGTGGGAGAAATCAACTTGGAGTTCAGTATCAACTAGAATGTTATGTAAGTAAATGTGAGGGTGCGCTTAAGAGACACCCATCCACAACTTCAATAACACTGGTCACTGACACTGAGCACCAGAAGGCAAACGTGAACACAATTCTGACTTCTAGGCTAAAGCTTATAACTGCTACCACAGCGCCACCTGTATCATCAAAGTTGTGTCCTTTGAATTACTTTTCCAGGAGTGGCAATGGATTTATGTTGAGTCACTCAAGCTTTCATTTTATCCAGGGACTGTGAACATGTACTCTGAAACCAGCTCTGTCATGTACTAGCTGTGTGACCTTGGGCAAGTTACTTAAAAATTCTCCATGACTCCAATTCCCCATATATGAAATGGTGGTAATTACACTAGCCAACCCATAAGTCAATAAAAATTAAAGGAGTTTAGACATGTAAAGAGCTTAGAACATTGCCTGGCCCATATTAGGTACTGCATAAGTATTAGCTATTTTCATTCATTCATTCACCTAATATTAATTTAAAATCTCTGCTCTGGACACTGCTGGGTGTTGAGAAAAAAAGAAATAAGACACAGTGTGCCTTCAGAGGGCTTCTACTCTATAGCATTTGGGGTTTTTTTGTTTAGTCACTAAATTGTGTCTGATTCTTTTGTGACCCCATGGACTATAACCTGCCAGGCTCTTCTGTCCGTGGGATTTCCCAGGCAAGAATACTGGAGTAGGTTGCCATTTCCTTCTCCAACTCTATAGTATAAGCTTGTGTTTTATTTATCTTTTTTTTTTGCCTAGCACAAGCATTGTGAGGTACTCAATATATGTTTTTGAACGCATGATTGGATTTGAGAAATAGGCAGGTTTACCACTAACTTCAATTAAATGACTATATTTAACAGTGTCTAGCATATAGTGAGTCCTTGGTACTGTATAAGCATTGCTAACTAGTTTAATGATTACTTTAGTAGACTCAATGCTGAGACTGACTGTGCGCACTAGCGGCTGAGGGTGAGGCGGTGGAGGTGCACTCAGGGAAGTCTTCCAAGAGGCAGTATCATTGAGCTGAGTTTTGATCAGAGAGTGGGCGTCAGCCAGTAAGAGAAGAGGCCTAAGTGTGTTCCAGGCAGAAGGAACATTGTGTGCAGAGCTAGAGAGGCGTGAAATAGCACAATACATTCAGGGAGCTCCAAGTAGGCAAGTACAACTGGAGCCCCATCCTCACTGTGACATACAGCCGTGCATTTGTTAAATGAGTATATGAGATTAAAGGCTGGGAAACGAAACAAAACAAGTGAGACATTGCTTGTGTCACCCTGGCCTTTAGCATTAAGTAAATAACCAGTTATGGACTAAGTGGCTACGGAATTTTAAGTTGTTCAGTATTGTCCTTGCCCTGGTACAAACGCTTTTAGCGTGTACAGCTTTGCTTTATAGTCAACCCCTTCTTGTCTTCTGAGAGAGGAAATAAAGTCACTTAATTTATTGTTTTTTCAAAGTAATTGAGGTAAACTACAATAAAGTTGATGGGATCATGGTATAGGTGAAGATGTTTTTGCATAGTAACATAGGTTGCTCTAGATCAGGAGTTAGCAAACTGTGGCCTGAGGGCCAAACCCTATCCATTGCCTGTTTTTATAATTAAGCCTTTTTGGAAAAGGGCCATGCCTATTTGTTTACATGTAGTCTAGAGCTGCCTTAGTGCTACAATGGCAGAGTTGAGTCCTTATGACCGAGACTGTACGGCCTGCAAAGCCATTTATTTATTTACTTGCTGGCTCTTTACAGAAAATGTTTGTCAATCCTGCTCTAGAGTCCTCTTTTCTAATCTGATAAATAAAAACCACCTAAATATTTAAAACACAGAATTGATTTGGTTTTAGAACCAATACGGCAGATAATAGACTGTTGATTTTTAAAATTTGCTACCAAGGAGAGAGAAGATTGCAAATACATTAGCCATAAGGAGTACAATAAACATGAACCCTTTATGGCTAATAAATGAATGAACATAGATTCTGTGACTGGGCTTCCAATTTGACTCTAAGCTTCCTGGCAGTGAGGAAGAAAAAAAAAAGTGGAATTGGTTATCTGTATTGGTTACTTATTGCTTCATAACTTATTGCTTAAAAATGAGTGGCTTAAAATAGCCACCATTTATTATTTCCCATGAGACTGTGAGTTAGCTGAATGGGTTCTGTTAATCTAGTGTGGGCCTGGCTGATCTTGGTGGGCTTGTTCATGCATTTGTGATCAGCTGGTGTTAGCTCTGGACTGGCTGGTCTGGGATGGCCTTAGCTAGGAAGGGTACTCTCTACCCCTCAGGAGCTCTCACCTTCCAGCAGACTAACTGAGGCTTGTTCATGTAGCAGCGGCAGTTTCCAAGAAAGAAAGAAATTAGTACTGTACATTTGAGCTTAGGCTAGGAACTGGCACATTATAACTGGCATTGTATGCCAGTAGTCACAACAAGTCAGCCAACCCAGATTCAGGGAGTGGGGAAATAGTCTTAACTCTTGAAGGAAGGGGATGCAAAGTCACATTGCAAGGGCAGGTAAACAGTGGGGAGAGAATTGGGGCCATGATTAAAATCAAACAGCATCTAAACCTGCATGTATCCCAACCATAAATTAAAAAACAAAGTCATCTCTGAGGTCTAAAGTGAAAAGGAGTATTCATCATATGTCTCTTCAGCCCCACCCACAGATATGAATCATCGTATCATTGTCTTTTACTAAGAGGACCAATATCTTCTTGCTAATGACAAATGCAGAGGAGTGGAAAGAAGCCTGTCAGGAATGTGGCTATATGAATGTGGCTATACTATATGAGACCTACCCATACCCATATACCCATATATCGCTCAGTTGTGTCTGACTCTTTGCGACCCCGTGGACTGTAGCCCACCAGGCTCCTCCATCCATGGGATTCTCCAGTCAAGAATACTGGAGTGGGTTGCCATTTCCTCCTCCAGGGGATCTTCCCAACCCAGGGATTGAACTCAGGTCTCCTGCGTTGCAGGCAGACACTTTAACCTCTGAGCCACCAGGGAAGCCCATAGGCCTATATTAAAATACCATCTTGAGGAATTTCACCAAGGAATCAGATGGGTTTAATAAGGGGATGCTTCCCTGGTGGCTCAGATGGTAAAGAATCCGCCTGCAATGAGGGAGACCTGGGTTCCATCCTTGGGTTGGGAAGATCCCCTAGAGGAGGGCATGGCAACCCACTCCAGTATCTTTGCCTGGAAAATCCCCATGGACAGGAGATCTAGCGGGCTACAGTCCATGAGGTCACAAAAAGTCCGATACGACTGAGTGACTTTTACTCACTCACTTAATAAGGTGATAGGGAAAATTGTTATCACAGAAGTAACCAATGGCTAAATCAAATGTTAGTCTTTGAGACTACAGACCTACAATACTCTTGCCAACTATTCTTACTTCCCTCCACTTCCATTATCAGCTGGTTTTAAAACTGGTCACTGTCAAAGGCAACATTGCTATCTAGGGACATGGATGTGACTGAAAAAGTGGAATAAATAGTCTTTTAAAAAGTCACGATCCATGTGTTGATTTTTTTAAAAAGTATTGCTAGAATATCTTCATTATTACCAAACTTGCCTTAATAAATAATGTTAAATATAAGTAGCAACAATAATGTCAGGAATCCTCTTTAACTCTTCTGTTCCTGGTACCATGTGTTGTTCCTTAGTCTGTTTATCCTTAGTCTATTTAGAATCTACTCATAATACCCCAAAACTCTGGGGAGGGTGGAGGAAAAGCATTAAAAACAAAAACAAAACTCCCAAACCCTTTTAGACAAAGCCACACAACCTGGGTTTGGGAATATTCTGTCTGGCCTAGAGCCAGTCGGGGTGTTTGGCCTTGTTCACAAGAAGCTGACATCTTTACGTGGTGGCCTGCCACCATCAGACTTCTGTTGTAGCGGCAGTAGTACATGGGGAGGAACATGACAGAATTCAGGGAACTCTTAGATTCCTGTTGGCTCAGGTATCAGGAGCAGCTGTGAAGGGAAATCTATTTCAACTTAGACCCAGTGAAAAAGAACTGAGCCGTTGACATTATCGAAGTGGTGGGGATGAAACTTTGAGCATACTTTAAGATGACCAATCTCTGGGAGGGTCTGAGAGAGGTAAGTGTGTCTCAAGAAGGACAAATGAAGCTTTCAAAATTTGGTGTGCAGAAAATCAGAAGTTAACCTTGGGCAGGTCACAGAAAGGTTAAGTGATATATAAAATATCTGGCGGGGTACTTAAAAGAGTAGACCTCAACAAATGTTGGTTCCTCTCACTCTCTGTGTCTCCCATCCACCTTAGAGATTTCTTAAAATACAAAAGACCTGCCAGCCAGCTGCCATTAGAAAGATGTCAAACAGGATAAGCTGCTGATAGGTGATTAACAATCAACAAAATTCACACTCAGGTGGATGGAGCAGGGCATGTCACCTTTCCTACCCCTCTCCTCATCGCAGCCGGGAGGTAGCACAAAAACATCCCTTCCTTCCTGCAGAGGAAGTGTGTGTGTTCTCTCAGACCTACCTTGGCATTCCTTGATGTCTTAGAGAAGCAGATGACCCCGGCTGAGCAAGACAGTCAGCAGAACAGCAGCCCTTGATGCTGCTTGGAAATTTCCATTCTTTGCTTGCAGCTCTGAAAAAAAAAAAAAAAATCTAAAGAGCCCAGTAGCTGGGAAATTTCCACAATGGAAAATTTTAACATATTCTTTAGCTCTAAACTATGCAGGTTTATAGAGACAATTTTTTTTTCTTTTGGTAATTTCCTTCTTTAACAATAATTTATGAACATGGTAACACTACAGCTGTGGGAACAGGGAGGGCAAGATGACTTGGAGAGGAATGGGTATGGTTTTGCTAGTGGGAGGCTGTGCTTTGTCACGTTTGACTACCTGACCATAGAAATGCAGATTACTATCAGTGCAATAGCCAGTGGGACCCACTGGTTGGGAATCCATCCAAATAGAGATAGTTTGCTCAGGAGCACTGCAGAGAAATCTGTTTAGAGACCAAAAGTGGAAAGTGAATGGATATAACTGGAAGATGAGTTGGAGATGGTGGGTCCTGTTGCTGAAAAGAGCAATCTCAGGCAGATCTCTCTGACCACCGCTTCTTGAACCTAAATGTGCATATGAACCACCTAGAAATCTCATTAAGTTGTAGATTCTGATGCAGTAGATCTGGGATGGGGCCTGGGACTCTGGTTTAAATGGTTCCAAGGTGATGCTGTGGCTACCCTTCAGTGGTGCCCTTCTCAGGACTATTCTGTGAATGGCCAGACCAGAGAAAACATGTCCTCATCATTGTGAGGCCAGCTGGCCTCCCATAGCAAAACACAAAGGACAGCTGGAAGTGAGCTCCCTTGGGGTTATTTTCTCAGATTACAGAGCTATAGTCTAAGAGAAGAACTGAATGTCTTCTGGAAAAGATGCTTCATGCAACTCTGGATACAGTGGATCTTTTGAAATGTGGGGGTGCAAGCAGTTATCAGAAACCCACCTAATCTAGCAGGTTCAAGTTGATGGCTTCTAGAGCTCAATGCCTGTTCAGAGAAATCCCTCTAAGAAACTGGCAAAGATTCCTAAACTGGTTCGGCTCTTATAGCGTTATGTCGTATGGAGTGAAGCATAGATGAACTAACTCCAATTATTGAGGAAATACTGTTGGCCAGAAGGGTATAACAGGCAAAAGGAATTTATAAAATAAACTACATCCATCCCAGCCAGAGTAGTTGTCTCACTTTTGATCGAAATAAATTGTGAATCAGAGAATTTTCCATTTTCTTAATAGCCATCTTACCTTTATTCTACCTATTTTCCAAAAAGAGCCAATGAGAGACTGAGAGAGAGAGAGATCAATCTGGCATCTTTATTCCAGGGTGTTACCTCTAGTTGAGCTGTAATATGTCTGCTGTGTGTATCTTTAAAGTGACGTTTGTCCTATTTTTCACTTTCCGTTCAATTGAGTTTTGGATGGGTTATTACTACTTAAATTTTCAAATTAAAGTACACGGGAGCATATGGGAAAAAAGGAGGAGGGAGACTACCATCATGAAAATGTAGTGTTGAAATCAGAGTGTAACAGGCATGAAATGAATTTGATAATTAAAAGTATTAAAATATATATTAAAAGTCAATACCTATGCTAGTATCCCATCATTACACAATACGTATGTATTCTAAATGGCTTATCGGATTATTTAGGGATTTGGACTTCTAGAATTTCTAGAAGATTTTTAAAAATCTTCACTGTGGGGTTAAGGTATGATGATTCAGCATTGAAATAGGCTTCCTAATTACTTAGGTAAAAGAGATCAGTTTGGGTTTTTCTTACTATAGGTCTCAGTGAGCAATTATTCACTTAAGAGCCATCTGACAACTTACAGCCAATCAAATTAAATTTGTTTGATCCACTTAAAGTCGTATCTGCTTAACAATAAACAATAATTATAAAAAAAATTAACATTATGGAGTCCTTACACCAAGTGAGGCATCTGATTCTTACAAAGTTATAAGTTGGGTACCATTATTATAAAGATGAGAAACTGGGATTTAGAGAGCTTAAATGCATTGTTTGGGATCCGTATATTATGGCCAAACAGGAATAACCATTGCTGGCCAACCCCACTTACTCTAGTGCTTTTTCCAAATGCCACAGCCACATCTCAGATTCATTTCCCTTATCACAGACAGATGGATAGATACTCCTTCTCAAGTTTAACAACTTCACAGAGCTTGATTCAAATACTGAATGTGTTGTTAGTTGCTTACAGCTGCTATTTCTCTAGCAGTGCAGTAAGTCCAGGCAAACTCTTTTGAAGAGCTCATTAAAACTGCTAAAATAAAGTCTTAGAAGCAGGTGCATTCATTAGCTGAAATGCAGATGATTATGTTAATATCGCATTCAGGTGACAAATTTAAAGCCATCAAAATCATGGAGGATAAAAGGACTTCTAAAGCTAAAGTTTACTTCTTTCTTTGTAGGGCTCTTTGCTCTATTAAACATGTGACTGCCTTTGCAGCTGTCAACATGGGGACTTCCAATGTTACCTCAAAAAAATAAAGCCAATTTTTGCAGTATCATATTTCCTTTACAATTTCTTGGGTCTCTATTCAGGAAAAGAAAGGTAAGGCGTTGCCTACAACCCTACTGCTAGTTTCTAAATAGGAAATCTGGCACTTGATTTACAATCTATTGTCAGATTGAGCCCAAGGGTAGAGGAGACATGATCAAGTAGATGTTTAAAATATGTGGACAATAAGTTCAGTTTAGGATCAGATGGACCAAGAGCTCTTTCACTTTACCTTTTCTTTTTTCTCTTAAAGAAATATTGAGCATGAAATATGTATATAACCATACATCTGTATTTAGTAGGCTATACATCAGAATGTGAATAGTTACACCAGGATGATCTTGATTTTTTTTTGTTTGTTTTGTATTTCTCGTATCATCTACAGTGAATACATATTACTCTGTAAATTAAAAAATTATTAGAAATTATTACAGAGCAATTAGCTTCTCCACATTAAGCTGCTTTACCTATAAACCTGGGTTCAGTTCAGTTCAGTCGCTCAGTTGTGTCCGACTCTTTGCAACCTCATGAATCACAGCACGCCAGGCCTCCCTGTCCATCACCAACTCCCGGAGTTTCGTCCTTGAGTTCATGTTCATGTCCTTGAGTCGGTGATGCCATCCAGCCATCTCATCTTCTGTCATCCCCTTATCCTCCTGCCCCCAATCCCTCCCAGCATCAGGATCTTTTCCAATGAGTCAACTCTGCATGAGGTGGCCAAAGCACTGGAGTTTCAGCTTCAGCATCAGTCCTTCCAACACCCAGGACTGATCTCCTTTAGGATGGACTGGTTGGATCTCCTTGCAGTCCAAGAGACTCTCAAGGGTCTTCTCCAACACCACAGTTCAAAAGCATCAATTTTTCAGTACTCAGCTTTCTTCACCGTCCAACTCTCACATCCATACATGACCACTGGAAAAACCATAGCCTTGACTAGACTGACCTTTTTTGGCAAAGTAATGTCTCTGCTTTTTAATATGCTGTCTAGGTTGGTCATAACTTTCCTTCCAAGGAGCAAGCATCTTTTAATTTCATGCATGCAATCACCATCTGCAGTGATTTTGGAGCCCAAAAAAATAAAGTCTGACACTGTTTCCATTGTTTCCCCATCTATTTGCCATGAAGTGGTGGGACCAGATGCCATGATCTTAGTTTTCTGAATGTTGAGCTTTAAGCCAACTTTTTCACTCTTCTCTTTCACTTTCATCAAAAGGCTTTTTAGTTCCTCTTCACTTAAACCTGGGTTACTTACCTATAAACCTGCCTAGTACATGGGAACCAGATGAGATGTTATCCCAATCCCCATTTTTTTCAAATCTAGGATGTCGGTAGAAACATTGATTCCTCTTTTCAGAAGAAAATATAAGAAAAAGAGAAATAGTATCCAGTCACTTATAAGACAATTATAAACATGCTTAGAGATTTTTATATCACTCTTCAAAACCTCCATCAAGTGGGGATTCATCAAAGTGAATGCATCCGCCACTTGCAAAGGGAGAACGATGGCAACATTTTTAGGCCAAACTTATCCAAAAATTTTTTAGTTATACGTTCTGGGAAGTCTTTGTAAGCTAAAACTTGACACAGTCTTTTTTTTCCCCAAATGGTATGCTATAGTGACTGTATTACTGATTGCCTAAATAATAAAGCTGCTACAGGCCTGAACCCGTACAGTCATAGGGCATGTTTACATATTGTGTTTGTGTGTGTATGTGTGTGTGTCTAAAGAGATAAATTAACAAGCTGAAAGACTACTTGTACACTGTAACAGTCCTGTTTTTGCCTTCCTTTGTCTTCGACTTTTCTTCTTCTACTTCACCCTTTATGTTATTGCTTTCTTTTTTCCTACACAATTTAAAAGACCGCTGACCTCATTTTAAATGAAAAGCAGTATAGAAAGCAGGAAATATCTCCTTGGGATGGGGCTGGATAAGCAAATACTTCTACATACATGTAAACATTCTGAACACCTGTACAGATAGCTGAATCTCTGCTCCAAACTGTCCTAAGTCTCATTAGTTGGGACTTTGACTGCTGGACAGCTCCAAGTTTCCTCTGAATATTTTCCCACCCATTCCATCGTCCTGTTTAATTTTCAGAGCTGCCACCTTCACAGAAGCTGCTGGTTCAGGACAAACTGAGGAGGGTGACCGGAAGAGACTCCTATCCTTTCAATATGGCACATCACCACCCTATGTTTAGAGGGTGAACTTCAGAGCACAGAATTTAAAGATGAAAGGAACATAAGAGGATACATGAGTCAAGTTTTCTATATGTGTCTCCCTTGTAGATCATACCTGATAGTCATCCAGACTGACCGGAGAATTTTCCAATGACAAAAATATCCTACCTCTTTCATTTTTATGCTGATAGATGAGTATTTAGAGCACAAAAAGTGTTCAATCACAAGGCCAAAAAGGAAAAAAAAAATTCCTAATCCTGCTACCCTTTAAAATATCAACTATTTTTAACTTTTATTACTATGTTACTGATCCAGGACCCCCCAGTCTCAAGTAAATACAGCCATTTAGGGTCCATGAGGAATGTAAAGGAGCAGAACCATTGGGCTTAAAGACATTTTGGAGATTTTATTTGTCCATGGTACCAATCATACCATGAGAATCAGATCTTGCAAAGAAAATTTGTGTATAGAATTTAGAATCCTCGGTAGCACAGTGTTTTCTGAATCTCTTCCTAATCATGCCCTTTTGTCACTCTGACACCCATACAATAAAAGAAAATTTCTGAGATTATCTTATTGAGGGATCTTTCCAACATTTACACATACTATCTAACAATGTGTTCCCAAGTTGCCTGAATTGTACCACGTGATGGAATTCTTTTCAAAGGAAACTGGAGAGTTCAGCAGTATTCTGAAACAACTAGGTGTGGCAACACAAAGAACAAAAATAATGAAAGAAAACCCTTCAAAGATAGTGTGCCCCTGGAAACAGACAGTCTGCCTTTTCACATTGGGCATATGGGAGATTCTTTTAAGCTGAGTTGTAAGGGTGAAAGGGCTGTTGAGTTTTGGCGAAGCAAATTTAGAAAATCAGTTAGCTAATAGAGAGGGTAGAAGACTGTGAACTATGATTTTGGCTAAGTGAATAGAATGGAGAGGTTTCTTTAATGATTATTATTTTTAATGAATTTTTGTAAAGAGAAACTATCGAAAAAATTCAAACAACACACACACACACACACACACAAGTACAAGAAAGAAAGCAAAAACCATCCCACATCCCACCACCTAAAAATAACTGTCATAGATGTTACAGGAATGTTATTTCAGAGATGGGATAAGAGATATCTTAGAATTTTAAAGAGCAGTTTGCACTCAGGCAGCTTAACAGGGTCTTTGGATGATGGTCTAAAGAGACTCTAGACCTGACTTTTGAAAATGTCTAGTTCTTCTGAAAAGTGATGAGAGGAAGTGAAGAGCAGAAGAATGATCAGTCCATAAGCAATTGTAAGAGTATGAGTTCAATAGAAATAAGCAGATATGTTTATTTATTCTAAATATCTGAGATTGACCCTCAATCTGGCTGCATCTGAAACATATTACAACAAGATATGTTTCCAACATGCTTTCAGTTTATGAGTCAACATTATGCTGACTCTCATAACCATGTAAAATAATCAGTTGATACTAAGCTGGTACATATTAATTTGGTCATTCCTGTTGTTTATGGCAAAGTATCCTTTTTGCTTAATTAGACAGCTATTTTGATTGCCCAGTGCTAATAGTTTACCAGCAATTAAATGACCATCACCTTTGGAGTAGGAAATGATGTTGTTGTTATTCAGTTGCTCAGTCGTCTCCGCTTCTTTGTGACCCCATGGACTGCAGCACACCAGGCTCCTCTGTCCTTCACTATCTCCTGGAGTTTGCTCAAACTCATGTTCATTGAGTCAGAGATATTATCTGACCACGTCATCTGCCGCATCCTTCTCCTTTTGCCTTCAATCTTTCCCGGCATTAGAGTCTTTTCCAATGAGTTAGCTCTTCACATCAGGAGGCAAAGTATTAGAACTTCAGCTTCAGCATCAGTCCTTCCGATGAGTATTCAGGTTGATTTCCTTTAGGATTCACTGGTTTAATCTCCTTGCAGTCGAAGGGACTCTCAAGAGTCTTCTCCAGCACCACAGTTTAAAAGCATAAATTCTTCAGCATTCAGTCTTCTTTATGGTCCAACTCTCATATCTGTTCATGACTACTGGAAAAACCAGAGCTTTGACTATATGGGCCTTTGTCAGCAAAGTGATGTCTCTGCTTTTTACTATGCTGTCTAGGTTTGTCATAGCTTTCCTTTCAAGGAGCAAGTGTATTTTAATTTCATGGCTGTAGTCACCATCTGCAGTGATTTTGGAGCCCAAGAAAATAAAATCTGTCATTGCTTCCACTTTTTACCCTTCTAATCACCATGAAGTAATGGGACTGGATGCCATGATCATAGTTTTTTGAATGCTGGATTTGAAGCCAGCTTTTTCACTCTCCTCTTTCACCCTCATCAAGAGGTTCTTTAGTTCCTCTTCACTTTCTGCCATTGGAGTGATATCATCTGCATATCTGAGGTTGTTGATATTTCTCCAGGCAATCTTAATAGGAAATGATAGGCAAACCTAAACTCTTGCCTAGCACTTCTATTTATTTATCATCTGATGCCTACATTCTCACTTTACTTTCCCTTGTAGCAAAAACTCTAGCAAAACCATCTTCCTGTGGTTCTTTGAATACACAATTTGGTGCCACTTCATATTTCCATTATCTTGGCAATATATTTAATTCCCAGGAGAACAGCTTCCCAGGGGTAGGGAGTGGCAGGGAAGGAAAGGCAGATGCACAGCACCTTGGTCTTCCAGGTGAACGACCAGTCATTTTGCCCTTGCTTTAGGCCAGAAAGACTGTAGCAGGAGCTTAATACAGCAGATGCCAGTGTATATAGAAATTACATTATTCCCGGTACAAGAGATTCTGCCCACTCTTCTGGTTAAGTTCATGCTTATCAGTAAAGGCAAATATACATTGTTGTTGTTCAGTTGCTAAGTCCTGTCTGACTCTTTGCAACCCAATGGACCGCAGCATGCCAGGCTTCCCTGTCCTTCACCATCTCCTGGAGTTTGCTCAAACTCAGGTCCATTGAGTTAGTGATGCCATCCAACTATCTCATCCTCTGTCACCCTCTTTGCCTCCTGCCTTTAATCTTTCCCAACATCAGGGTCTTTTCCTGTGAGTTGGCTCTTTGCATCAGGTATCCAAAAGATTGGAGCTTAAGCTTCAGCATCAGTCCTTCCAATGAATATTCAGGGTTGGTTTCCTTCAGGATTGACTGGTTTGATCTCCTTGCTGTCCAACGGACTCTCATGAGTCTTCTCCAGCACCACGACTTGAAAGCACCAGTTCTTCAGTGCTCAGCTATCTTTATAATCCAACTCTCATATCCATACACGACTACTGGAAAAACCATAGCTTTGACTATACGGACCTTTGTCAGCAAAGTGATGTCTGCTTTTTCATACACTGTCATATGCCCTGTTCAATCCAAATCTGCCACTTCAGTATTCACCTGAGAATAGTATCCTTTGTTTTAAATTGAAATGTAATTGATCAACAGTAATACATTAGTTTCAGATGTACAACATAGGGTTCAACATTTATAAACATTACGAACTGATCACCACAATGTCTGGTTAACCATCTGTCACCATTCAAAGTTATTACAATATTATTGACTATATTCCCTATTCTGTATCCCCATGATTCATTTGTTTTTTTAACCGGAAGTTTTTACCTCTTAATCCCCTTCACCTTCTTCACCCAAGTCCCAACCTGCCTGCCTTCTGACAACTACCAGTTTGTTCTCTGTATCTACAAGTCTGTTTCTATTTTGTTTTGTTTGTTCATTTATTTTGTTTTTTAGATTCCACATATAAGTGAAATCAAATAGTATTTGTCTTTTTCATTTCACTTAGTGAAATACTCTCTAGGTCTATTCAAGTTGTTGCAAATGGCAAGATTTCATTCTTGTTTTTATAGTTGGATAATAATAGTCATGTATTATCGAGTTGATGCTCTTATCAATTGATATTCTTGAGAGTATATTATCAACTGATACTCTTGAGAGCCCCTTGGACTGCAAGGAGTTCAGACCTGTCAATCCTAAAGCAAATAAATCCTGAGTATTCTTTGGAAAGACTGATGCTGATGCTGAAGCTCCAATACTTTGGCCACCTGATTCAAACAGCCGACTCATTAGAAAAGACCCTGATGCTGGAAGAGATTGAAGGCTGGAGGAGAAGGGGACGACAGAAGACGAGATGTTTGTAGGCATCACTGACTCAATGGACATGAGTTTGAGCAAGCTCCGGGAAATGGTGAAGGACAGGGAAGCCTAGCGTGCTGCAGTCCATGGGGTCACATGACTGACTGAAAAACAACAAAAATCAAGTCACAGCGCTCTGGCTTTCCCAGATATAAGCCTGCTGGTTTTTAAAGCTGGATGTTAGTGGTGCTCATCTTTCTGGTGCAGGTTCCCCTGGCTGGGGAGTCTACCTGAGGTCTGGCTCTCTCCCTCCACAGGGAGAAAGCTCTGTGACTACGATATCCCTCCTGCTAGTGGGTAACTCATGGGGGGAGTGGGTTCTGATTAGACTGTGTCTCTGTCCCTCCTACCCATCTCAATGGGCCTTTCCCTTATGTCTTTAGTTGTAGAAAATCTGTTCTGCTAATTTTTGAGTCATTTTCAGAGACAGTTGGTCTTTGTGTAGTTGCAGTTTTGGTGTGTCTGGGGGAGGAGGTGAGCCGAATATCCTCCTACTCTGCCATCTTGATCTAGAACCCTTCTAAGAATACTATTCTTGCTTAGCCAAGCCTGCTTCCCCTATGGGAAGAATAAAGAAGACATCTTTTTCTTTGTAAGTAAAACTATTCAATAATGGGGGAGGAGGCCTTTGTCACATCAAGGTCCATTTTTACTGGTTATGTTTCTTTTTCTGAGCATACTAAATATTTCCCTGAGTCAAGGTTTATTCTTTTGATTTTCTAATCTTTGACTTTTTAAAATGTGTCACTCTTTACTTCATTTATTTATTTATTGGTGAATGTATCCCATAGATTCTTTCTCTTGCTGAGATGAAGTAATTATTATTTAATTATTTCTTTATGAAAAGGAAAGAGTGAAATTCTCCTTCCCCTACTCTTAAACATACCTCATTAAACTCATGTTTGGGCAAAGACTTGGCTGGAAATTGTTAAATTTGAAGGAAATTTTCTTTTTTTTTTATGTTGCAAAAAACAGGGACATTGTGATCTCCATTATGTGTGTTAAATTCAGAGAACATTGATACTGATTATCCACAAGGTAGATTATCCCAGTTATTTTTATTTAAAATTTTTATGCTAACATTCCCCTCCTACTTATATTTGACTAATGCTAATACAAAATTAGATGCCATTTTCTGACTTACTCACCAACTTACATTGAGAAAATGCAGGTCAAATAGATGAAAGAGGAAAACCAATATATTTCCTTGGTAACCTGCATATCACAATTAAAGGTAATTGCTTAATCAGAAATATGGATATTTTCACCTAATAATAGCTCTGTTTATCTCATAAACTAGAATATAAGACCACCTGATTCATTTTCCAGAAAAAAAGTGTCAATGGTTTTAGCAAATTAAATAGTTTTTCACTGACATGTTCTAATTTAAAGGTACCATTTCATTTTAATTGAGCGTGGAACTTTACCATTTTTTTTACTATTGATACTTGTGAAAATCAAGCAGCAGGCTCCAAGTCCATTCCTATGTCACTTGTTTTTACTTTTATTGTATATAAAGAGTAGGAGCCACATTCTATGTAAAGGCGGCTGCTGCTGCTAAGTCGCTTCAGTCGTGTCCGACTCTGCGCGACCCCATAGACAGCAGCCCACCGGGCTCCTCTGTCCCTGGGATTCTCCAGGCAAGAATACTGGAGTGGGTTGCCATTTCCTTCTCCGAACTATGTAAAGGAATTAAGGCCATATTTCAAAACACTTCTTCCTCCTTCCCTAGATTAATTAAGTAGCCACCTCAATGTTTGAAACTTCATTAATATTAGCTGATTAGGCACGTTAGAAACAGAATCAATTTGAATTAGTGAAAACTTTGAATGCATATAAAAATACATACATTTATCCCTTTATGGTATGATATGCCACTCATACAAAGTATTTCCAAGAAGAAAAGCTACTGTTAGGACTGTTTTAAGGAGAAGATTTTTCAGAATTGTGCACTTTAAGCTTTTTAAGCAAATGAATGTTGCTAGGTTATCTGAATATGTTGAGTTCACATTCCCTGAGCAGTTACTATATGTTCAGCATCATGCTAGAAAAAATGTGTCTTCTTTAGTCAACAGTTCACTCTAAATTATTATTCATTTTGCCTAGTGACACTTTATCTCGTGCTTTAATCACCACCTGTCTGAATTTACTCATTTATTCAAAAGACATTGAACAGTTATAATGGGTTAGGCACAGGCGCAAATTCAAAATGACTGGGGTCATAGGGTGAAAGTTATTTACCATGTGGACCAACACTAACAATCATCAATCAATCAATCAATCAGCCCTTTGTTCTAAGTAATTCAGCTGGTTGAGAGTTTCTCAAGCTTGGCACTGTTAGCATTTTGGATCAGATGGTTCTTGTTATGCGGGGTTGTCGTGTGCACTGTAGGATGTTTAGCATTATGCTTTGCCTCTTTCCATTAGATGCCGGTAGCACCCCCACTTTTAGTTCTGGTCATCAAAAACCTCTCCAGACATTGCCAGATGTCCCAGGGGTGAGGTGAGGGTGGCGGGGCAGCAACATCATGCCTGGCTGAGAACCACGGAGCTAGTATGTACTTTATACCTTCTTTACTGGATTATTAAGACCTTGAGGGCAGAGTCTCAGTCTGATTCATCACTCTACTGCCCTCTCCCCACCAACTAAATTTAGCTTCTGGCACAGAAATGTGCTTCTTGATGAATGCTCTGAAAAGAACAAAATATCTCTGGAGTACCTATGCTGTCGTCAGCTCTGCACAAAGCACTTCAGTAAACCCAGAAGATGAATAGGTAACCAGGGTAAGTCGTCTAACGAATTTCTATTATTTGAATAATCACTCCCTATTCACATCGTGTATACCCACTTTGGTGCCAAAAGCCTACATTTGTGTAGGGCTTTAATGTGTATGAAGCATATTTTACATAATGGTGTTTGATCCAGATACAAAGATAATCACCTCTGTTTATAATTTAAGCTCCCAAGTCGCAGAGCCATAGTCTCAGGCAGGAGTGGGAGGTGTTTTGATTTCAGTGGCATTGCTTTGGTTATTAAAACAAAACAAAACAAAACAAAACCCCCAAAATACTCAATTTAAGATTGGTTTAATAATGTTAAATCTAAAGTTCAGGATTTTTTTTTTTTTTTTTTTTTTTGCTATGTTAGAAGTAGAACATCTCAAAGGCTCTCCTGTGATCTAAGTGATTCTGGTTTATTTAGATTCCTGGAAATTGCCCGAGGACTTTAAGGGAGGAGAGAAAAAAAAGTGAGGAAATTTTCCCTGTGGGCAATTGGGGAAAACAAAAATATTTTTGTGCTGTGGAGACTTCTCAGGAAAGAAGGATTGGCCAGCAGCGGCATCTGCACAAGGGGAATTTCCACATTTGGGAAAACATGGTCATAATTAATAACTTAGGAAAGCCAAGAAATGGACCATGTTGGAAAAATATGATCTTCAATGGCCAAGTCATTGTCAACTGATTGGGCCAGAAAACTAGATTGTTTTAGAAAAAGACTTTTATTTGTGGATATTTGCCTTCAGGTCTTTCCGTCTGTGGCTCTAATTAGTACCCTGCCTTTGCCTGGGGAATCCGCTTCCCCCAGCCAGACCCACTCTCTCTGTCCCTCCCTGACTTTAAGGGAGTGTTTGCATTAGACTTCAGGCCTGGGCACTGTCCTGTAGTCTTTTGCTTTGAACATGATGCTTTGGACTAGCCAGCAGGGCTTTTAGCATCCATTAGAATAGAGATGATTATCCAGGATTCTTGGACAAGTGTGGAAAGATAAGATTGTATGATCCTAATGCAGCCATCATTTATTGAGAACTCCATGTTCTAGGCCAGGTGCTAAGAACACTGAAAAACTATCCTGACCTGCTGCTGCTGCTGCTGCTGCTAAGCCACTTCAGTTGTGTCTGACTCTGTGCGACCCCACAGACGGCAGCCCACCAGGCTCCCCCATCCCTGGGACTCTCCAGGCAAGAACACTGGAGTGGGTTGCCATTTCCTTTTCTGATGCGTGAAAGTGAAAAGTGAAAGTGAAGTCGGTAGCGACCCCATGGACAGCAGCCTACCTAGACAGGAGGAAACTGAGGCTCAGGTAATTTAAGTAATTGGCCTAGGGTCCTGCAGCTTTTAACTACATAGCTCTACTTCTCATTTTGTATATAAAGTCTACTCCCCAAACTGGAATGTTCTTACCCTGAATACAACCTCTGATTTACTTAACTATGACCCCCTTCCTCTTCCTCTTCTCCAGTCCACTTTGTCTGATTGCGAGGTTGTGCTCTTCAGAGAACTCCATGGTTACGTCTGACTCAAGAGGAGAAATCTGGGTTAGCAGGCTTAGCACCATTCATATCTATTTACTGAGTGCATGATTATATAGTCAGAATGTTCCTGCCCCACTTTTTGGTTTTCATCTATCTCAGTGATCACTTTTATTAAAACAAGTATGATCATCTTTTGCCTCTCCTATTATTTTCTCAAGATCAGAATACAGCTTGCTAAATTTCAATGCATTTGCCAAGGTGAAGGTCAAGATTTTTAGAAAGGGAACTATAGCTTAAAAAACAAACAAAAAAACCCTATATTTGACATGTAGATGTGGTATTTAGTAGAGTATCTATAAAATGCAGCATCTTGTTTTGTGAAATGAAAACATGCAGTTTAAACCATGTCCCCCTGAAGCAACAACTCTTCACTCTAAACCCTCATGATGTGGCTTCTAAAGTTAACCCTGTCCCGCAACTGCAATGAATAGGAGAAAACAAACCTATGATTAAAGAGTTCAGCTGCCCTGAAGAGAACCTCAAAGGCTATTATAAATAGTTAAAAAATCATAGCCTCTTGGAAATAATTCAATATATTTCTTTTCAACTTAAAACACATTAATTAAATAATCTTATTAATATTTGTTTTGTAAGTGCTTCTCGGACTAGTCCAACATGATTACTTTTAGAGATGTGAAAACCAAAGGGATGTGTTAGTTTTCTACTGCCGTGTAGCAAATTGCCACAAACTTGGGGGCTGGAACAACAGCTCATTTACTAGCTCACCATTCTATAGTTCAGAAGACAGGGTAGGTTTGGCTGAATTCTCTGCCTGGGGTCCCACAGGGTGGAAATCATGGTATTCATCAGGCTGGACTCTTAACTGAAGGCTCTAGGAAAGTCTCTGATTGCAGACTCATTCAGATGTCTGGCAGAACTTGGTTCCTTATGTCTGGGTCACTGAGGTCCCTGTTTCCTTCTGCCTTCTAGAGGCCCCACCCGTTCCTTCTCACTGGTTTTCTCTGTTTTCAAAGCCAGCAATAACTCTGGAATCTTTCTCATGTTTCAGATTTCTTTGACTTCCTCTTCTGCTACCAAATGAGGAAAACAGATTTCTTAAAGGGCTCACCTCAATGGGCCAGGCCCACCTACATATTCATATCTTAAAAGTATTATTTATTTTGCTTGGCACTGCAGGTATATGGGATCTTCGTTCTCTGACCAGGGATTAAACTTGTGTCCCCTGCGTTGGAAGGGGCTTTCCAGGTGGTGCTAATGGTAAAGAACCTGCCTGCCAATGCAGGAGACATAAGAGACACAGGTTTGATCCCTGGGTTGGGAAGATCCCCTGGAGGAGGGCATGGGAACCCACTCCAGTATTGTTGCCTGGAGAATCCCATGGACAGAGGCGCCTGGCGGGCTATGTTCCATAGGGTCACAAAGAGTCGGACACAACTGAAGAGACTTAGCATGCATGCCCTGCAATGGAAGGGCTGAGTCTTAACCACTGGACAACCAGGGAAAATCCCTGGATAATCATATCTTTAGGTAAATTGACAGAGGAGAAGGGGATGACAGAGGATGATATGGTTGGATGGCGTCACCGATTCAATGGACATGAGTTTGAGCAAACTCCAGGAGATCGTAAAGGACAGAGAAACCTGGTGTGCTGCAGAGCATGGGGTCACAAAGTCAGACACAACTGAATGACTGAGCAACAACAACAAAACTGATCTGGGACTTTATTACATTTGCAAAATCTCTTCACAGCAGTACCTAGATTAACCAGGGTATTCAGGTATTGACTGGATAACCAGGGCTGGTAATTTTGAGAAACTATCTTTAGAATTCAGATAACCGTGATAACTGGGAAACAGAGTTTCCCAGTTAACCTGAGATATAATCTGGAAATAGGTTCCCAACAGTATAGAATCAAAGAATTTATTTTTTGTTTATTATTTATTTATTATTTTATTCTTCTACTTGCATTTTTGATATATATTTATATATCAGTTCAGTTCAGTTCAGTCGCTTAGTCATGTCTGACTCTTTGTGACCCCATGGACTGTAGCACGCCAGGCTTCCCTGTCCATCACCAACTCCCGGTCATGTCCATCAAGTTGGTGATGCCATCCAACTATCTCATCCTCTATCTTCCCCTTCTCCTCCTATCTTCAATCTTTCCTAGCATCAGAGTCTTTTCCAATGAGTCAGTTCTTTGCATCAGGTGGCCAAAATATTGGAGTTTCAGCTTCAGCATCAGTCCTTCCAGTGAATATTTAGGACTTATTTCCTTTAGGATGGACTGGTTGGATCTCCTTGCAGTCCAAGGGACTCTCAAGAGTCTTCTCCAGCACCACAGTTCAAAAGCATCAATTCTTTGGTGCTTAGGTTTCTTTATAGTCCAACTCTCACATCCATATGTGACTACTAGAAAAACCATAGCTTTGACTAGATGGACCTTTGTTGGCAAAGTAATGTCTCTGCTTTTTAATATGCTATCTAGGTTGGTCATAGCTTTTCTTTCAAGGAGCAAGGGTCTTTTAATTTCATGGCTGCAGTCACTATCCACAGTGATTTTTGAGCCCCTCCCAAAAAGTCTCTGACTGTTTCCATTGTTTCACCATCTGTTTGCCATGAAGTGATAGGACCGTATGCCATGATCTTAGTTTTCTGAATGTTGAGTTTTAAGCCAAGTTTTTCATTCTCCTCTTTCACTTTCATCAAGAGGCTCTTGAGTTCTTCTTCGCTTTCTGCTCTAAGGATGGTATATATGTATATATTTTGTATGTGTATATATAATGTATATATATTTGCAGCTACATATCCCCACATTTTTTACTAATGCGTGATCAAGAATGTTGCAAGGCTGTTTGGGGACATGAGTTTCAGGGGCCTGTCCATGAATGTGTAGACATGAAGATGGATATGGGCATGGGATGGGAGACGGTGATGGCAGGTGAGGAAGGGCTGAGGTTGCGTTGAGTACAGAGCAACAGTTTTTTTTTTCTGTGTTTAATATATTCACTAAAGACCTTTGAAGATGAGAATCCTTTTGTTATTTTCTGTTGGCAAGTCTGGAAGTTCAGAAGCCCAGGATTCTTTGTGTGTAATTTATGAGCAGCATTTGAAGTTGTTTCTAAATGCAAGGGCATTTTGGAATATACTGGATTAGCATCACTAGGATGCTCTACCCCTAATGTAAATGTGAATGTTCCAAAGTTTTTGTTGCACAATTTCAATGTGCCATGGCCTGCCAGGTGCATGGGAGACCTAGAATGCAGGCTGAGCCTTGGGCCCAGTCAGCTGCTGATCCAAAAGCCTGTGCCTGCAGAGGGTCACCTTAGGATGAGATGGTATGGAAAGAGCTGAGTGGATCACAGAAAGGGAGATGAAGGAGGATTGCATATTCATTTCTCTGGTTTTAGCATTTTACCTGGAACACAGCCTGATAAAAAATCTGGCTTTCAGGTAAAGGGAGTAGAAATGGTTTTAGCCTTTAGAAAGAACACATATAGGAATGTAAAAACATCAGAAGAAGGCAGAAATTTTCAGATGCTAAGTATTTCTCTTTTTCCAAGAACATTTGGGTTTTTCCCTTCTTAAAGTTCTGACCAAAATTAAAGGAGAGAAGGATGTTCTCCAAGTGTTCCTTTTAAATTGTCCCAGACATTCAGAAAATGGTGAGAAAATGTAATCATATGATTAGGCAAAGGAGAGACGTCAGGGGAGAATGTACTCAATAATTGCATTGATAGAGTGCTATGATTAAGAGTATATGTGGTGTGTTTAACTTTGGAAAGGAAGACACAGGAGGAAAGAGACTGGGTGGAAGAAATTAGTGTTTCTTATTAATTATGCTGTCTTTAAATCATAGCACATTTTATATTCCTTAACTAACAAAGTGATTTTGCTCTATAAAGGATAACTCTAAGGATGCTAATAATATGTTACAGATTTTATTTTTATTGCTGAAGTTTCCACGTATAAATCTTCCCCCTCATTTATTCATTCATTCAGAAATAGTCAGTGAGAGTCTACCATGTACCTTGAACTACATTCTAGGACTGTAGCAGTGAACACAACAGCAAGATTTCTGCTCTCATGAAGCTGATATTCTAGTTGTGGAGGAGTTGGAAAATGAATAAATAGTTGTATTTCATGACATGATACATAAAGAGACAAACATAATAATGTTAGATAGTGACAGGTGCATTACAGAGAAACAAGATAGGATGAAGTGAGAGATATGTATGTCCAGGGAAGACCTCTCTGAAAATATGACATTTGAGCAGTGATCTAAAATGACAAGGAGGAGGACTTCCCTGGTGGCCCAGTGATTAAGACTCTGATGCAGGGGACATGGGTTTGATCCCTGGTTAGGGAAGTGGCCAAAAAAATTATTAATAAATTTTTTAAAAATTATAAGGAGAAGCTGATGGTGAAAAGATCAGAATGAAGAGCATCCTAGATGGAGAGAACAGATTGTTCAAAAGTCCCCAAGATGGTAAAGAATTTGAGTTTGAGGAAGAGATATGGCTGATTCATGTTGGAGGTTTGACAGAAAACAACAAAATTCTGTAAAGCAATTACCATTCAATTAAAAAATAAATAAATTTTAAAAAAGAAAGCTTAAATGACTGGAACTCAGTGGCAAACAGAAAAGTGGTTACAAGATGCAGGTGGATAGGTAGATGGAGCCTGGATCTTATAGGCACGGGAGATCAAAGGAAGGAATTTGGATTTTAGGTGAAATGGGAAGCCAATAGGAAGTTTCACGCAAGGCAGCGATTTTCTGTATGGGCAATGAATTGTAGAGGGCAAAAATGAAAGCTGAGAGATCTTTAGGAGGCAGCTGAAGTAATTCAGGTGAACAATGGTGCTAGGAACAGAATGGAAGCAGTGAAGAAGGGGAGAATACAGAGGATCAAAGGTATATATGGGAAGCAGAGTCAACAGAGCTTTCTGATTGTTTGCATAGTGGACATGAAAGAAAGAAAGGAATCGGTTCTCTCCTATTATTGGCTTGGGCACTAGATGAATGGTGATGCTGTTTAGTGAGATAGGTCAGCTAGGAATGAGACGTGTGGCAGACTGTGTTGATTTCCTCCCCAATAGCCATTCCTCTCTTCCTCCTTGCTAACAGAGCCCTGACTTTGTTGAGAATGACAAGATGTCCAGCTTCAAGTGATGAATCATGAGTGGTGTAATTCAATCGTAATAATCCCATTTTCTTTTGCTAGATATTCAATTCCCACATCTTCTTTGCAGCTAGGGGTGATTCACTTCTGGCTAATGAGACCAAAGTGAAAGTCTTCTGGGAATAGATGTGGCTATCTTGAACACCATCACAATGCCTGGAGTCACAGCAGACTTCTAGTGAGTACAAGACAAAAGACTTGATGTTAAGGATGGTGAAGCAGGAAAAAATACTGGGTCCTTCATGGTAGAATTGAGCAGTTGAGTTTGAGATGTCTGTTAGATATCTATATGAATGTAACTGCAATTTCTTGCCTTACACAAGGAGTAAAGTTTTCTAGACATTTTTATCTTTTCATATTACTATAACACTAGAATACAGGAGAGGATAAATATGAAAGTGAATGAAGTTGCAGTGACCATGTGGGAGGTCAAATCAAGAGCTGACCATCAGTAAATTTGGAGATTGGGATTGATATATATACACTACTATGTATAAAGTAGATAACTAATGAGAACCTACTGTATAGCATGGGGGCGGGGTAGAAAGAAGGTGCAATCTGTTAGTAGGACATATATTAAGTTAACCTCAAAAATACATCTCAGATACTTCTCTGGTGGTCCAGTGGTTAAGACTCCATGCTTGCAGTGCAGGGGGCATGGGTTTGATCTCTGGCCACAGAAATAAGATCCCACATGCCCTGCAGTGCGGCCAAAAAAAAAAAATTTTTTTTAAGTGCATTCCAGTATACAGTTGGTGAAGACAAATACTGATTCCACTTATCCGAGGTACCGAGACTAGTGAAATTCATAAAGTCAGAAAGTACATTGGTAGATGCCAGGGGCCGGGGTAGGGTGTGGTGGGGAGGGGGAATGGGGATTTAGTGTTTAAGGGGGACAGAGTTTCAGCTTAGGAAAGTGAAAAATTTGGGAGATGGATGATGGTGAGAGTTGCACAACAATGTGAATGTTCTTAGTGCCACTGAACTGTACAGTTAAATATGATTAAAATAGTATGTTTTATTTGTAACTTTTACCACAATAAAACAAATTTTTAGAAACACTGACCATCAATATAGAAAATAGCCTCTTTTAGCACTGATGGTTAGCCAGGTAGAAGCTGCTAAATCAGGAAAGCTGGGATGATGGAGAAAACTCAGTTTGAGGAGCAATGAGGTTCCTGCATTTCCCGGTACTTTCTGTCACACTGGTGGAGAAACGTTGCCCTAGATTAGATCACATGTTACTATTAAGATACTTTCTTACTTCTCCATCACAGTTTTCATGTATATCTTTATTCTCTCTTCTGAATATAACAAATAGCCTCACAAAAATGTCCCGAGTCACTTAGCCAAGTAAAGAAAAGTAGGCCAAATGGAGCTTTTAGCACAATTTCTGGTTGCTGATACAAACCAGCATCTACACACCCAATTGCATGTATTTCCATTACAGCTATCATCCAGACTAGATGTCTAGTCTTTTAGATTAAAAGTTTACCAACACACATATTTTTTCCCTAAACATTTTACCGCATGCTGGATGGTTTGGACTCTATCTAGAGAAAAGAAAAGTAAATTTTTTATTTGTTTGCCAGTGGCCCATCAAAAAATAGCTATCGATTTTGTGTGTGTGTGGACAAGCAACTAAATCTGCAAAATTGACTTCACAGGGTATCATATATTCTGCCCATATTGTGAGTCTGTGTTCTCTTGAGGCTAATTGGCTCATCATATTCTGCTTTCGTGTTCCCTCCTTTATCACTGTGCTTGGGATTTTTTACCTCTACACCTTTCATTTTGTTTTTCCATAATTTATTACAACCAACCCTTGTATTTTTTTCAAGTTTTGGATCTGCATTAATTTTTGAGTCCCTGGAGGAACATTATGTTCCCAAACATTATGTTCTGCACTCTCACACCCATATCACTTTGTGTAGTGCCAGACACCTCCTGGGATCTCAAGAAATGCTGTTTCTTTTTAAAAGATAGGTGATTACTCTGAGATGCCCATAAAATATCTTTCTCAGTTGAGTTGCTCTCACTGTTTATTTATCCCTGGCGGCTTAGGTAAAAATATTGGTTAATAGAAAGAACCCAAGTCTTTGGAGAAGGTTTTCTAATCTCTCCTCATCTCTGTAAAAGCAAGAGGCAGATATCAACTGGTCTTTACAGGATTGTTGGAAAGAGATTACAAAAAGCATTAGGAATAAGAAATCTTCGTTAAAAATATGAAATGTTAGGGAGATGACAGTATCATTCATACTGAGCAGACCTCAGCGCAAGTGGAGCTCACTCCTTTGATAGATGCTTTTCATCGTTGTTACAAAGAATGGCTGTCCAGCAAGATTCCCTCTGCTGGTAGCCTCTCCTGCAGACTGTCAGAACCTCCTTCCGAATACTCAACACCTGCCTGTACCCACAGTATTTCCTCTTCTCTCAGCTTCTTAGTTTTATCTCAAATACTTCAATGTCTTCCTAACAAGGCATATTTGAACCTACCTCTGAGTGCTTCTACAGTTGTTTGAGGGAGAGAAATAGGACCATGGACAGAGGTTAGCCTTCCAATTACTGGCGCAGCAGGAAAGCCAGCTCTCTTCCTGCCAAGTGTCCCTGGGAAAGGGTCTTTAAATGAATAGATTCTTCTTTATTCAGGGTTCACTTTCCCCTTCTATCATTTTCCTTTGGAGTAACATAGTTTGTTCTGGAAACACTGGCTCCCTCCACCATCTCCATGCTTCTGAGACATAAAGAATACTCACTCATTCTTGCAAATACATCTCATAACATATTTCAAAATGTTATCATTATAAAATATTTCAAACCAACAGAAAAACAGTGAACATGGTTGAACAAACAGCTATGTATAAAACACTCAACAGGGAATTCCCTGGTGGTCTAGTGGCTAAGACTCTGCACTCCTGATACAGGGGGGCTGGGTTCAATCCCTGGTCAGGGAACTAGATCCCACATGCCACAACTGAGATTCTATGCAGCCAAATAAATAAAAATAAATGTTAAAAAAAAAAAACACTCAACAAATCAAAATTTGGCTTATTTGCTTTAGGGTTTTTTGTTTTTTATAAAAAGTTTTATAAGTACAACTTTAAGCCAGATCCCATTCATTTCTCTATTTTTCTCCTTTCCTCTTTTCTCCAAAGTATCACTATCGTGAAGTTTACTGAGTCACTCCTATGCATGTTTTATAATTTTCTGTTATATGTATGTATTCATAAACAAATACAGTATTGCTTTGTATTTGTAAAATGTCAAGGAATACTAATATCACTCTGTACATAACCTTCTGCAATGCTTTTTTAGTTATCATTATTTTTTAGATTTATTCATGTTGCCACCTGAGGAACTAACTCATTAATTATAACTGTTGTACATTATTCCTTTGTTTGAATATACACAAGTTACTTATCCATCCTTCTGCATTACTGACATGTAGGTTATTTTGTTTGTTATTATTGTTGTTTGCTATAACAAACAATGCTGCAATTGATGTTCAAACGCCAGCCTCCTGGTGTACAGACACCAAGTGAAAGTTTTTCTAGGCCAGGATTTTTCAACCTTGACGTTATTGACATTTTGGACTGGATAATTCTATGTTGTGGAGTAGGACATTAAGCAGCTTCCCTTTTCTGCATGCATGCTCAGTCACTTTAGTCATGTCCGACTCTTTGTGACCCTATGAACTATAGCCCATCAGGCTCCTCTGTCCATGGGACTCTCCGGGCAACAATACTAGAGTGGGTTGCCATGCCCTCCTTTAGGGGATCTTCCTGACCCAGGGATCGAATCTGTGTCTCCTGCATTGGCAGATGGATTTTTTACCACTAGCGCCACTTGGTAAGCCCCAACCTCCCTCTAACCACTAGTTATTAGTAGCACACTCAGGTGTGACAACCAGAAATATCCTCAAACATTGGAAAATCAATCCTAGTTGAGAACACTAATCTAGGCAACGTACCTAAGAGGAATTGTTGGGTCTTAGGATTTCTACTAACCATCATTTTGGTTTCTAAGAGTCTTGTTTCCCCATCATGCTAACTTTTGGTATTTTCAGAATTAAAATTTTTGCCTACTTACAGGTACCAAATAGTCACTTTTTATTATTTTATTTCATTTTCCCTTAGTTTCTAGTGAGACTTCACATCTTCTTATATGTCTATTGTCCATTAGTTTTTCTTCTGTTAATTAGCCTATTTAACTCCTTTGCCAAATTTTCTCTCTAGGTGCTTCTTTTTCTTTTTGCTTTGTAGGAGTTCTTTATAACTTTTGAATACTAATACCTTGACTGTTTTATGTCTGGGAAAATATCTTTTCCCAGTCTAAGACTCTTTTCCCTTTGCTAATGAATTCTTATTATTTTAATTCAGTAAAATGTACCAACATTTCCCTTTATATTTTATGCTTTAATAAATTTTCTAACCCAAGGGTGTAAAGATAATCTCTTTTATTTTTCTGTAGAAGTTTAAAAATTGACAATTCACTTTTAGGTCTTTAAACCAACTTAAACTTCTTATGATATGACATAGAAAATATGCATATAATTATTCCAACACATATTTCTTAAATAGTTCATCTTTTCACTGTTGGTTTATTATACCACCTCTGATTTTAAATTCTGGTATTTAGTAAGACAATCCCCCTGACATTCTTTTTCAAAATTGCCTTGGGTGTTTTGGTTGGTTATCGGACCAAAGAATATTGTTTCTTTCTCCTTTCTAACTTGAACCTAAATTGTTTTCAGGTGTCCCTGAACCTTATCTTTATCTTATAGTACTCAGTTTATGTCCAATAAAGTAATTTCATTCCATTGGGATTGGTTTGACCATAAGCATATGCATCTCTAGCCAATGAGACCTATGTGAAATTGTCCTACAGTGGAGATGGGATGGGGTAGGTAAGTTTTTTTCTTGCTTAAAAAGGTACATAAGAAAAAGATTTGCCCTTCCTATCTGTATATAGATTTGGAGGAAAATGTAATGTCCATTACTATGGCAGCTGTCTTGCCACTCTGAAGGTATAAGTATAATCCTGCACATTGAGAATGGCTAAGTAGACAGATGAAAAGTTTCCAGCTTCCCATGATGTCACTGTGCTGCTGAATTATCCAATACTGAAAACACTTACCAGTAGACGTCCTGTGATGTGAAATAATAAACCTCTTAGTTTGTAAGCCACTTTGTCAATACTGAAAACACTTACCAGTAGACGTCCTGTGATGTGAAATAATAAACCTCTTAGTTTGTAAGCCACTTTGTTTTATAATCTTTTCCTTGTAGCCAAAGGAATCCCCAACTACTATAATAACTTTGACCCTTAACTCTGACACATGAATTTTGTGATCATTGTTCTGTGTTATGTAAGCAGGTTGGGATTTTTTAAATTGGGTTTGCACTGAAATTAAAAGTTAACTTTAGGAGAACTGACATCTTCATTATAATGAATATTTGAATTCATGAATATTGTATGTCTCCACTTATTTAAATCTTAACTTTTCCCACAAGTCTTCCATACATAAATCCATATTTTGTTATAGTTATTCCTAAGCACTTTATTAGTTTTAAGAATGGAGTCTTTCATTTAATATTTAATATTGAATATTGTATTGGATAAATATTGAGATGCTGCTGCTGCTGCTAAATCACTTCAGTCGTGTCTGACTCTGTGTGACCCTGTAGACGGCAGCCCACCAGGCTCCCCCATCCCTGGGATTCTCCAGGCAAGAACACTGGAGTGGGTTGCCATTTCCTTCTCCAATGCATGAAAGTGAAAAGTGAAAGTGAAGTCGCTCAGTCATGTCTGACTCTTAGCGACCCCATGGACTGCAGCCTACCAGGATCCTCCGTCCATGGGATTTTCCAGGCAAGAGTACTGGAGTGGGGTGCCATTGCCTTCTCTGAAATATTGAGATATAAGACTGCAATTGAATTTTGTATGTTGATCTTATACTCAGCAACCTTGTTGAACTGTCTTTTTAGCTCTAATATTTTTTCAGTATAGATAGTCTCTTTGATTTTCTTTGTAGAAAATCATATTATCTAAATAAAGAGAGTTTATTCTTTTCCCTTGTGTTGATAGAGATGTCATAGGTTAGTCTTGGAGATCTGTGGTTGCTTGATCCAACTTCCTATCATGTGTCCTGTATTCTTGCCCCATTATTCTTTCGTGAAAGGCCTGCAACTAGGCAGTGGTCAGCGTTTTTTTTAGCCTCTTTCATAAACTAATTTGTGAGTATGGGGGTGGGGTTCTCAGTGTAGAGCATAGCTTCAAGCAGTGAATCTGGTCTGGTTCTCACCCTCTTCCGTCACCCCACGCATGTCACCTTCAGTCTCCCTTTCCCAGTAGAAGATGCCCCTTTAGAGCATCTTCGAGCATCTGCATCCTTTAATACCTGGAGCCCAACAGGCACATCTTTAGTCTCATTCATTACTTTGCATGTCTGGTCCATAGAAAAAGTTTACACTTGGGGCCAACTGCATCTTTAATTTTTCTCTTTTACATTTTAAAAACTACTGCTTTATTTTTGGAACTGAGCAAGTACCTCAAAGATTTGTGTACAACAATGCTACTTTGACCAGAAATCATAATTCTAAATGTCTATTTTGAAAAAAGATTACAGAACTAGCTTCTAAATCTGCTGATACTGCATATAGTAATTATCAGCAAATACAATGCTACTCAGAATGTTCACAGTATCTTTTAGCTCCTCATGTTTTGTAAATGTTAGAGTTGTGTCTGTGTTTGTCATGTGGGTTATGGGGAATTGAGGTAAATACTATTTTCTACACCTGAGAAAACTGGGCCTTTTGCTTAATCATGGCCAAGGATAACCACACATAACCACAAGGGAGAGTTCCCCCAGAGGCAGGACTGTGCTTTCTTCATCTGTGTCTTGTACACAATGACCCTCGATGCAAGGTTTTGAACTGAGAATACCAAACTCTAGGCCTATGCCCAGCTCTATTCAGCAGGATGTCCCCTGAATTGGGCTTCCCTGTAGCTCAGTTGGTAAAGAATCCACCTCCAATGCAGGAGACCCCTGTTCAATTCCTGGGTCAGGAAGATCCCCTGGAGAAGGGATAGGTTACCCATTCCAGTATTCTTGGGCTTCCCTTGTGGCTCAGCTGGTAAAGACTCCACCTGCAATACAGGAGACCTGGGTTCGATCCCTGTGTTGGAAAGATCCCCTGGAGAAGGGAAAGGCTACCCACTCCAGTATTCTGGCCTGGAGAATTCCATGGACTACATAGTCCATGGGGTTGCAAAGAATCAGACACGACTGCGTGACTGTCACTTTCACTTTCCCCTGAATTAAGGATATCCATAGTGAGGTCCTCAAGATCCATGCAGTGCTATGACTTGAGGAAAAGAAAGAAAAGGAAGGTGAAAAATTAGAGCAGCAAGAGCTGATTTCAAACAAAGTGACTGAGAAGGAATTGTCAGTAGCAGTTCATCTAGAAAGTGAATTTTGATTGAGCTTTATATTTTTTAATACTAACCCCCTCATATAAGCTAGCTTAGTATGTAAATATAATCAAAATAGCAGTCATTAAAATTGCAAAACTTATTTATTAAGATATGTAAAACAGCCAGCTGCAGCAGTAGTGACAAGAAGTGTAAAAATAAATTATTTTGTTCAACAAATATTCATTGAGTTCCTACTATGTGCCAGCACTATATAGGAAGTTGGAGTACAAAGATAAGCAACACAGGTCCTTGTGCAGCTATCCATCTAGTTGGGCGAACTAATGGGCAAATAAATAATCCAAATATGATGGCATAAGCTCCTTAAAAGAGTGTTAATTCAAAGAGATATTTTACACTCATGTTCATAGCAGCATTATTCATAATAGCCAAGAGGTGGAAGCAACACAAATATTCATCAACAGATGAATGAATAAACAAAGTGTGGTCTACACATACAATGGAATATTATTTAGTCTTATAAAAGAAGGAAATTTCAACACATGTTAAACATGGATGAACACTGGTGATATTACGCTAAGTGAAATAAGCCAGTCACAAACAGGAAAATGCTATATGATTCCACTTATATGAGGAATCTAGAGTAATCAAATTCATAAAAACAGAAAGTATAATAGAATGTTGGTTGCCCCAGCCTAGGGGGAAAGAGAAATGGGAATTTTTTGATGGGCATAGAGTTTTAGTTTTTGCAAGACAGAAAAATTTTAGAGGGTATTTGCACCACAGTGTCACTATTGAACTATACACTTTAAAAGAGCTAAGATGGTCAATTTCATCTTATGTGTAATTTACTATGACTTTTTAAAAAGTTAAAAAAAAAAAAGTGTTAGCTTCAAGAGGACAGGGGCATGTTTTGTTCACTCTCGAATTTCTAGCATCTAGCAGGATGCCTGATACATAGTAGGCACTTGACAAATATTTGACCTTCCTCTAGTTTCTCCTCCCCATTCAACATCCTACACAACCCACAAAAACCAAGTCATCTGTGAGCCAACTCAGCAAACAAAGGCACCTCTCTACTTTGGGCACGGAAGGGAAAGAATTTCAACTATTTGTGATTTGGTATTTGTTGTAGTCATACCAACTATTCTTTACTTCTCAATTATGCTTATCTGAACTTTTCTGGCAGTTAAATTTCCTAAAGATAGATACTGTTTCGGCTTCACAAAACAGAGTTGTGGTAGACTTTGTTAAGAAAAAAAAGTGGAAGGAAGTCTGTGAGCTCAAACCACTATTAGGCCATGGTACACTGTGGGGGTGTGCCTGCCAGTCACAGAGGAAGGGTGAGGTAATTAGCATGTATTTGCAGTTCTGCTGCCTCTTCCCTCCCTTCACTGGCTCCCTATGATTCTAGTTTGCTCAGTGTATTCTCTGGGGTTTGTTGTTTTTCACTTGGTCAAAAATAGACAAAAAAGTTTCCTTGCACTTAACTACTGCTTTTCTACTTTTTCCCGTGTGTGGTGGGTTTCCCCTCTCTGTGATCCTTCCTCCTGCTTGTCGTTTCTCTGCTTTTCTTACTTTTCTCAACTAGGGCTTTTCCTTGAGTTCTGTCACCTTGGCTTGGGGCAGCATTTAGTGACAGCACAAGCGTGAAGCCTGCCAAGGGCTTGAGGGGTTTGCGCTGAGGAATTCCTATTTCTGGCCCAGGCAGCAGACAGAGCTCCCCATTGGTGGCTCTGGCTTGGTCTCGGCCCTGGGCATGCACAAGGTGAGAAGTGCCTCTGCCTAGTGCTGGAGGGGAAGCTGGAGGTGAAAGTTCCAGGGTATCTTTCTTCTGTCTCCTCCGACTGATATGGTGGGAAGGAAAGTGCAGACCAGAGCCAGCCAAAGTCCTTCTTGAAGACAGTGTCAATCATAGAACCAGAAGAGGTTTGCAGTCCTGGAGGATCTGATGACGTTACTTTTTACCTGTAACACTTAAACAGTTCTTGCTGCAACAAACACTGTTCTAAGCGCTTTGAAGTATTTACTCATTTAACCCTTTAAATATCAACTCATTTAATCGTTACAACAACCCTGTAAACTGAGAACTACTATTAGCTGAAGTTTTATGGATGAGGAAACTAAGGCCCAGAGAGGTTAAGTGAGTTGTCCAAGGTCACACAGCTAATAGGTGATAGCATTAGAGTCTGAACCCAGAAAGCTCGGCTCCTGAATCTGCACTTTTAGCCACTATCCTATGTTTCCTGTCTGGTTTATTTATAGTCCCACAGGATTTCCTTTAGAAGTCTCATGTGAGGTTTTACAAAATACCTTCTCCAAAGTATAACACCCTCTGGTAGGTGCTGTGCAATATGTGTATCCCTTTGAAATTTCTGTGGAGCTCTTGGGATATCTGCTAGCAGCCGTGGATTCAGAGATTACCTCCTGCAGAAGACATCAGAATCAGACCTTCTCTCTCTCTAGGGATAAGGGTGCAAGAAAGCAATTTCTGCTCATACAGATTTTAAGAAATAAAAATTCAGCATATGTTTAACAAAAGTAAAATGTCACACTATATTATAGGCTTCTTGTGAAGTGCCCCTGCCACCTTACCCACACAAACATAAGCGAGACTCTCACCCCAGGATCTGTCTGTCCTCAGTCAGGTGGAGTTTGCAGGGAGCCATCCACACCTTCTCCACCAAGGCCCTTACAAACAGTATCATGAATTTTTTAGATGATTGGCTGGACTTGGGAGTGCAGCTTAGAGCTGTAGGACATAGCTTCCGGAGAGAGTAGCAAACTGGTCTGGAGAGAAGCCCACAACCTTGGCCTCTTTGCCCTGGGAGACTATGGCCATGGCCTGAATATCTGCAAATCCACTGACCTTCCCTATTGTCCTCTGGCTGTGCCCCAAATGTCTTTCCCTGCTAAGACCTGGGTTAGCAGAGAAGAAAATTTCACAAAAGATTAGGATGAGCTTGGCTTTCAGCTGCTGACTTACATTGAGATGCGATTCTCAGTTGTCTTCTGGCCTCTTCCATGACTCCTGCCAGCTTCCCTGCTCATAATTTCCGAGGCCCATTCTCTGTCTCCACAATCTTTGTCCTGGATCTTCATCCCACAGGGCCATAGTTCTAATCTGAATGGAATTGATAGAGAATTCCTGCTAAAAATATTAGCTGATTACATCTTAGGCAAGGGCTCTCTTCTATGTACTGGGTTTGCATCTTAATAAAGATATTCAAAACCAGAGAGTTACAGAACTCAAAGAAGTGAATATCTGGGGATTGATTGTCAGGCTCCTTTACGCAGATTGGTGGGGGTGGGGGTGCTTGTGTCTTGTAGGTCTGCCCACTTTTTTTGTATATATATCTAAAACTGGCCCTAATGTCAATGCCAGGTCCACTGACGTCTTCAAATCCAGAATAAAAACTTCACTTTGGAGCAGCAATATTTTTCTCTGATTTTGTTCTGAGGCCTCACCAAGTCCTCAGGCCCCGATCAGGGCACGCTCGTGAGTTCAGTTTACTGGCAGCTGGAGCAGGGTCCTTTGTCAAGTGGGGTATTTCCTCTGACGTCACTGGACTGCTCATCAGCTCCAAGGAGGGACTTTGCCAGGAAAACCTGAATTGAAGAGGAGGCTTGGCCTTCGGGGAAGGGAGCCTGTGTCCTGGCAGTGGGGTGTGTCTGCTCCAGGCAGGCCTCTCAGAGCTGCTAACTCCCTGGGTTAAAGCACTTTTGACTCAAAAGGGAAAAAAAGGTAAAAAGATAGGAGCTACCGCAGTCAGCTCTTACAGGGTGGCACTTGTGATCTAGTGGGATGATGATAGCCCTAACCCTACCTGCCTACCCCAGGGAGGCTGCTGTCTTCTCTGCTCTCCCTTCTGTCAACTTCACTCCCCTCCCCCATCGCTTCTCTTCCTATTCTTCTGAAGAGCAGCTGCCTAGGTGACACCTTTTGTTTCCAAAACCTTCTTTGCAGTTCTTCCTTGACTCTTTTCTCAAAATATTCTCTTTCAATGCCAGACCGTTGGCATCCATCTCCCCATCTTGTGCAGACTGCCATCTCTGGCTCACCAAGGTTTTATAATTGCCTCTGGTTAAAGTTTAAATAGATGGGTTTCAGCCCAAGAGAAAAATGTAAACAAGAGCTTTCTGCAGTCTTTCAGAACTGCTGACTTCCAGTGCTTTTGAATTCTCTGCTAGGAAATTCATTCAGCTCCTCCCTCACTGAGGAACTGAGAACCGCCACTGGGCTTTCAGAGACATGAGAGGCACTCTGAAACCATTGAGAGGCTTTTAGATGATCTGACCTTTTCCTTTTAACTCAATTAAGCCATCAGGATCCAGTTCCCATTCTAGGATGTTTGTCTGGTATATTGAGGTGACAGGACAGTTAAGCAATCTTCATGAGCTGGCTTCTGATGAAAGAAAGGAAGTGAAGGGAATTTTTCCTTTGAGGGGGAGGAAGGGATTATATTTGTTGCCCTGGGCCTTCTTGTTGACAAGTCTTAGGAATCAAGGGAATGGGACCACCTTTGGCCAATGCAGAAGAAAGAGGGCAGATGGGGTTTGAGCTGGCAATTCAGGTACATATGCTTTTATTTGCTGTTTTCTAAGAAGTAAGCAAGCCATTTTGTTGAATCTTGACTAAGAATATTGATTTTCTATATCTTTCTGCTTTGTGTACTTGTGATCTGGTGTCAGAATGGATTCAGCAATACTTTTGGATATTTTAGCAAGGATTTGGTTGGATCTTTGGCTTCCCCTAATCAAAAACCTTCAATAATTCCTCATTTCAAGCTCAGATTCCTATTCAAAGCCTTCTGTGGTCTGGCTGCAACCCACTTTCACCCTCCACCATCCAAACCATACCACCCTATACACCAACCTCAGTGAACTTGCCACCCAGCTCCTTTATATGTTCCCTTCCTTATTCTGTAGTATCCCAATGCTGGCTGCGTCCTCTCTGGCCTCTTCAAAATGCTATCTTCCCGTGTTCTATGGGACGTTCCTCACCCTTCATGCATGAACAGAACCAACCACTCCTCTCTGCTGTTCTCAAGTGGCACATGACACTTCCCTTCATTGGTGTTGTTCGGTCACTCAGTTGTGTCCAACTCTTTGTGACCGCAAGGACAGCAGAATGCCAGGCTTGTCTGTCCTTCAGTATCTCCAGGAGTTTGCTTAAACTCATGTCCATTGTGTCGATGATGCCATCCAACCATCTCATCCTCTTTTGCCCCCTTCTCCTCCTGCCCTCAATCTTTCCCAGCATCAGGGTCTTTTCCAATGAGTTGGCTTTTCACATCAGGTGGCCAAAGTATTGAAGCTTCAACTTCAGCATCGGTCCTTTCAATGAATATTCAGGGTTGATTTCCTTTAGGATTAACTGGTTTGATCTTGCTGTCCAAGGGACTCTCAAGAGTCTTCTCCAGCACCACAGTTCAAAAGCATCAATTCTTCGGCACTCAGCCTTCTTTAGGGTCCAGCTCTCACATCCATACATGACTACTGGAAGAATCATTTGATTAGATAGACTTTTGTCGGCAAAGCAATATCTCTGCGTTTTTAGTACGCTGTCTAGGCTTGTCATAGCTTTTCTCCAAGGAGCAAGCATCTTTTAATTTCGTGGCTACAGTAACCGTCTGCAGTGATTTTGGAGCCCAAGAAAATAAAGTCTGTTACTGTTTCCATTTTTTCCCCATCCCTTTGCCATGAAGTGATTTCATGGTCTACTGTTCAGCCCATGTGTGTGTGTCAGCTTCCTCCACTAGGTCCTCAGCTCCTTGAGTGGAGGATGGTTTATTGCAGCCCCCACACTGTCCTGCCTCATGTGTGGCCCACCATCAGTGCTCAACACATATTCAATCTTTATGTTTCAATCTCTCTGAAAAGGTAAAGTCAGTATTTTAAAAATAGCTCTTGAGAGAAACCAATAGTAGGAAGGATTTTGGAGTCAGACAAGTTTGAGTTCTAATCTAAGCTGTGATGAGTATTAATACCAAGATGACTTCCCAATTTTTATCTGTTCCAAGCCTGACTTTCTTCACTTCTAAAATGAAGACAATAAGATCTCTCTGTGAGGATTAAAATGAGATCAGGCAAATAGAGTACCCAACACAGTTCTATCTTATCCTTACCCTCTTTTGATGTTAAAATATTTAAGATGTTGAAACATTTTACTCTGGAATATGAATCATATTCATCAGTCTAATACATGTGAGCCATTTTCTCATTGCTGGCATAACCTTCCTTGATACAACACCTTCTTCTTACTTGCACTTGCAAGTTTTTCAAAGGCTTATCTTGTAAGTAGGATTGGACTTATCTGTTGTCACCTGAAAAATACCGGTGATGGGGACAATGATGAGGCAACTCATTGCTGAGTTATTTCCACATGTGCAGGGTCAACGTCACAGCATGACACTGGCCTCTTTCCTTCCAAAGTTAACTTTAAGGAGGAGAATAGACACCGTTACGACACTATTCTCTCCCCCCACCCCCCCACCAAAAATCAGTTGCTACTTTCACCCATGGAAGAGGAGCAGTGAATTCCATTCATCCATCCAACATTTATGCAATGCCTGCTCTGTGCTAGGTACTGTGATATGAGATGAATCAGTCAGGGTCCGTGCCTTTAAGAGTTTCAATCCATTGGTGTTTTTTGGAGGAAGATGTAACAATCAGCTTGTCAGGAAAAGCTTCAGAAAGAAGTGATGCCTCTGCTGAGTCTTGAAAAATCAGTACGTGGCTGTCAACAGACAGGGCAGAGCACTTCAGGTGGAGGACCCCAAGGCTTGTTCCTCTTCCTCTAATCACTCTGTGTAGCCGGATGTACAGCTGTCTTCTCCTCGGTCTAGGGGACTTAAATTCTTCCTTGGCAGCCACAACATTATTAGTGCTGGTTCCAATCAGAGGACTGACAGTAGACACTCTGCTGCTGCTTTTGTTGCCAAGACCACAAACAGCTGGAGTGGTTTGAGCTCCCTGAGGGAGGGTGGGGGAGTTGAGCATGCGTGTGTGTACCTGTGTCTATGTACATGTGGGTCCAAGAGCGTGGGGTCTGTGTCCATCTGGCTAGCTGGCTCGATGTTTATCTGCAGGTGCTGCTACAGAAAACAGAAGTGGATATTCAGGAAACAAAATGATAGCTTGGGATCTCACAGACAGCTGAAGGACTACTCAGAGAAGGGAGAGGTTGAAATAACCTCTACCAAAACAGAATGGAACAGAGAAGGAAGTTACATCAGAAGAGGAAGAATGCCAGTGTCATGCTGAAGAGCCACAAATGTCACAAAATAAAAATAAAATGGGGGATTCTTATTTTACTTAGTCAAATGCTATTATAATATTATATATTTTCTTCTTTATAGCATTATTAAGATTAGTGAAATAATATTTAGTGCAGTGAACTCAGAGAACAGAGGAAAACCAGGAAATCGCTATAATTTTTTAAAGTTGTATTTATTTGGATCAGTGATTGATTATAACTTTGCTTTCTACCTGCATATATGAGTTGGGGTTTTTCCTTCAGCACTTAAAAAATATAGAAAACAAGTTCTGAGGCTGACTTACTGAAGAACATTTAAAAAGTCTCATTATTAGTACAAATTACAAAATTTTGATAAAGATAATCTAATAATAGTGAAGTGATTAAAGGGGTCAGAGCAAGAAATATAGATCCCAGGGATGTTATTAATTTTTTCTTTTCCGTTCATGTAGAAATGTTCATCTCTACCAAAAAGAAGTGTAAGAGTAGGTTTTATTTTGATTAGATTCTTGTAACCATACAAGTGAAAAATTTATAGAATTGACTTCAGGTGAGGAAGGATTATAAAAAGTTAATATAATAGTGAAATAAGCTTGGCGTCAGATCTCGTATGAGTCTTTTGAATTTATTACTTTAGAGAATAAGAATTGACTTTCCATTGCCTTCTTAGAATTATAATGACTTCAAATGATTAATTGATTTGCCAATCTCACAAATAGTTAAAAGCATATGGAGAGGAACAAACTACTATATATGAAATAAATAAGCTATGTGGATATATCATACAACACAGGGAATATAGCTAATATTTTATAATAACTATAAATGGACTATAATCTTTAAAAATTGGGAATCACTATGTTATACACCCGAAACTTAGATAATATCAAACATCAACTATACCTCAAAAAAAAAAGCATATGGAATTTTGGGCAGTGAACTAGGGAAATTTTGTGTGCTTTGGTCACAGCGCAAAACAGTGCTTCCCAACTGGATGAACAGTTGGTCCATACGCTAATTTACCAGGTAACTAGTGAATAGACTTGGGGTGAACAGAATTGTGACAAATTGACTAAGGAGAGAAAAGTACCTGGTAAAGAGCAAGCAAAGCAATTAAGTCTAATGTTCACTCTGTTTGCACATGGTAGGTACTCAGTAAATAATTGTTGAAGGAAGAAAGGGATGAAATGAGTGAATGAGTGGGGAGTATGAAGAAAGTGGCAATAAACACCTAATTCAAAATGAAATTTAAACTTTGTTTTGTGATAGGGTTATAGCATATTTTCTTTATGATACTTGATTTGGTGATATTTAAAGATGTATAATTTTCAGAAGTTATGAGACCCCTGAAAGAAAAAACATCTAAAAATTAGATTTGGGGGAAATAGAAATCAATGAAAATTTAAATTTTAAGATTTTCCAAATTATTTTACAAATTAAATTCAATGTTACTTTAGAAACATGATAATGTATTATGTATGGTTTATTCATAAAACCATTACATGTTTTTTGATAAATATAATTCATTCACATAACATTTACTAATTAAAATTTTAAAAAATGAATTTACTGATGGTTGCAAGTTGATATCAAATATCATTTGACTTTTTCAATGAGAAGAAACAGGAAAAAATTTAAACAGTGGAAAAACAATAAATATCACAGAAACTTGTATTTTTTTCTAGACCCAATGCATTCCTTAAGGAGTTTATTTTCAGGAAATAATCTAAGGATTGTGGGGGAAGGGAAAATAAAATTCATTGACTGCAACTTTTTAAACTGAAGTACAGGTGATTTATACTACATTGGTTTCTGATGTACAGATTATGCTCCTTTAAAAGTTATTGTAAGATCATGGCTATTGACTGCAACTTTTTCCCAAGCATCTACATTTTTGTTTAGTGAGTGATTGCCCCCAAATTTGCCAGTTTCCCTGCTTTCTGAGCTTCCACATCTCTAGGGACTCTCCATCTGGATGCATTTTCTGACTCAGAACTTGCTGAGACTCTCAAATCCCAGTCCGAAGGAGTCCCACAAACTCCCTGCCCCAGCTTATGTTCTAGGAAGCAAGTCCTTCCCGATAGGGTGCCCAGGGAATGGGAGAGAGAGAGAGGATGCCAAGTTCTGTTTTACATTTTAAATCCACAGATCTTTCCTTTTAATGAGTGGCAGGCCATTCTCAGTTTCTGCTCCTCTGTATGGAAGAATTTAACATCACTTCTCATGCTGATCCAAGGAACTTTGCTCTTTGTCCAAAATACAGCTCTCCTCCAAAGCAATTTCCCCTCCTCTGAGAAATGCTTTCATGTCAGGCTGCACTGCCCTTGAACCAGACAACTTTCTCTGCTTGTCTTTATCTGTCTAAATAAAGCTAACCTACATTTGCTGTCTAATTCATTCGGATGCTTGCTGATGCTATTTAAAGGATCCCTCAAGGCTCCGTGGAAAACATGATGCATTATCTTCAGTTGGGAACCTTCAGGTTTGTTGGTCATTTAAGGAATTCAAGAATTGAAAGAATCCATTCAGTCTTTAGTAGTTCAGATGTGGAGGACAAAGGAGCTCTTCGTGTTTTTTAATCCCAAGCAGTCTTCTTTGACTTGTCCGTTGCTGGGATCAGTTGATGGTAAAAGAGGGAACTAGAAAGTTAATCTCTGTGTGTGTATGTGCATGTGTGTCTCTGTGTGTGTATGCACACACATGCATGTCTCTCCTTGTCTCTAGGCGTCATGAAATTTGCCCAACAGAATATATTTTTTATTCTGGACTCTGATAATTTGTTAGTCCATTGTGAGTTTACTTTCCCCTCTCAGGGAACAAAAGTGAAAGATTAAAAGGAAATGTCATCTTAGTAAATAGGCTTCTGGTGAGTTTTTGGCTTGTCTCCATCTCCTTCTCTTCAGCCTCCATCAGACGTTAGAAAATTCTGTTGCTTACATGTTCCAGGAAAAAAAAAAAGAGGAAATTCTAAACAGGGAAAGGAAAATAATGGAATTGTAAATAGGACTCTACTGTGCACTTCTATAGGACTGGGAGTTCAGAGAGGTTTCAGATCTGTTGTTTGTTTTTTCACATCTGGGATTTATGTCAGTCTGTCTGCTTGCTTAGTGGGAGGGAGAGCTGGTACAAATGGGATGGTTTTATCCACCAGTGCACTGCTTAAGCACATGCTTTTATCAGCATCCACTTGTTCAGCCACGATTCTCTGACGTCCATTGCAGTGAGTGAGTCAGAAGCCACAAGCTAACAGGTCTATTCCTTCCCGCCGTCACCTAGGAAACCAATGCATCATCCACAGGAAATGCAGGCCCCAATGGGGAGAGTGCCCAGATCGGGTTATAAAGCTGGCAATGAGTTTTTCAAAAGAGGTCAAATAATAATGTGTAGAATTTTAGTCTAGGGTAGAAAGTGGATCCAGCCTCTCAGGCATGGATCAAGGACTGTCAGGCAGAAATACTAGGAGGAATTAGTCAGCTAAAATCATGAAGGATGTCTGCTTTATAAGAAATTGGCCAAGGGCAAGGGGTATGGAGATATGGTTTGATTCCCCCAGACAGCAAACGCATTTAGTTGCTCATTGGCTGAGATTAATTTTTTTTTTTTTTCGGTTACAACAGTGTGTGAAGTAAGATGAGAAAATTGACATGATGTCAAACCAGGCTTTCCGTTGAGTGAAATATATATCCCCCATTGTCATTGTCTCTCTCTTAAAATAGTGATGGAAAGTTCCATCAGAGAAAAACCACACCCTGATTCCCCTCATGCTGTCACTGTTTTTTTCTGCTTGTGCCTCGATTTCTCCCTCCTTGACTACTAGAGTTCAGCACTGCCTATTGCCTTAGTGCACATAAACAATCTACCACACACTGTCCACATATCTGCAAAGATAAGCTTAATACAGCTGAGAAAAATTACCTGTGGAGTTTCAAGTTGTTTGACAAGCTTAATGTCTCCAGGTATACTTTATACTCTCATACTGCTATGGACGAAAGAGCCCACGGAAAAGTACAACGTGAGTTCTACCAGAACTTCCTAGTTTAGGCTCAAAGAATATTAAAACGGGAAAGAAAAATAACTCAGAAATCATTGGGCCCAACACCCTCATTTTTCACATGAGAAATGAGTCCCAGACAGATAATTTGTTTAAGGTCATCTAGGGAATTAATGTGTCCACTGGGGGTCAGGAAGAGGAGAGAAGACAGGTTGAAAGCTCAACTACAAGCTCAGAATGAGTCAATAGGTGATATGGCCACCTAAGAGACTGTTATAATATTGAACTGCATTAATTGAAGTATGGAATCCTTACTAAGAGGGCCAATTGGTACCCTTACAGGCTGGTCAGCATTGCCAAGAAAACAACATTCTGTCCTGAGTACCCATTGAATAGGAAACAGTCACAAAACCAAATGTTCCCAGAGGAGGGTAAAGATGGTGATAGGTTTTTAGCTCCATACAAGTAATTTTCCAGTCATTCGAGCTGATTGAGATGTACTAAACTGGCTGAGGGGACAGTGAATTAATTCTCCATTTCCAGAGGTGTTCAAATATTCGTTCATCCATCCAAACACATTTATTGAGTGCCTGCCATATGCCACAAATTTATATATCTTATAAACAGCTGAATTCTGTAAAACTATTAATAAGACAAAACTAGCTACTAGTGATTTAGGAAGACACATCTTTACCAAAAAGGGGTTTGATGGTCCTTTCAAAGCTTTAAAACTAGATAGCATTCTAATCTCTTTGCTGATATCCATTCTACTGGGCTCCTTTATCCAAAATAGACCAGTCCGTGTAAACTGAAAGGTGGTCAAGACAGTGAAAGAGTAAAGGCAAAAGGAAAAGGGGACAGCAGAGAATGAGATGGTTAGATAGCATCGCCAATTCAGTGGACATAAATTTGAGCAAAACTCTGAGAGTTAGTGAAGGATGAAGAGCCTGGCATGCTGCAGTCTATGGGGTCACAAAGAGTTGGAACTACTTAGCAACTAAAGAAGAGCAAGACCGCCTTTGCCAAGTGTCATAATCAACTCTTTTTCATCTTCCACATAGAACTTATTGTCAAATAGATCTAACAGATCTTGAATCTATGAAACCATCACCGTCTTTCAATAAAGGTTCTAGAATGAGAATTTTTACCACACCTGGCTTTTAAATGTTTGAACATATTTTTTTAGCCCTTATGTGTGCGTGTTCAGTGGTGTCTGACTCTGTGACCCCACGAACGGTAGGCTGCCAGGCTCCTCTGTCCATGGGATTTCCAGGCAAGAGTACTGGAGTGGGTTGTCATTTTCTGCTCCAGAGGATCTTCTTGACCCAGGGATAGAACCTGCATCTCTTGCATCTCCTACATTGGCAGGCAGATTCTTTACCACTGTGCCACCTGGCAAGTCCTTTTTTAGCCCTTATCCGAATTAATATTTGGACTATAGGCATTCACACACTCCAAATTGTTTCCATTTCTTGGATTACTTTTCCTCATTTCTTGATGATTGATGTTCCTTGCATAGATCCAGCCAACATTTTTCACCTGTTTTGGATCTCTCTTTGTCTTTCAGAATCACCCCTATTGAATAATGATCCAGCTTTTAGCCACATGCAACACTGGTGATTTTTCTTACCATTCCTAACATTCATTTTTGTTAATCTCTTTCATTTTCATTTTTATTTTCATCATAATCATAAGCCTCTTCTTAATAGCACAGTCAACATTCTCATTGCTTTTGCAATTGTCAGACATACTGGGCTTAATAATGTTGCAAAACACCCCAAATTAAATACAGTAAACCTGCTGGTAATAAAAAACTAGTTGGCCAAGACTAAAACAACTGCATCCAACTGCCATTGCCGTCTGTTGGGGGTAGACAAAGCAGAAAAAATTTTGCTTTTGGAGCAAATTGTTTTTCATCTTAGTGAAAATTCACAGGGGGCCAAGCTGGCAAAGAATCCCTGTCTCTTCCACCGTCGTGCCATTCTGGTGAAGTGCATTTGTGACAATAGTCATCAAATCATATATAAATATGTAATCAACCAAAATTATTTTTAGATAGCTCAGTTCATTTGCATTGCCTTAATGAGACTGAGGTCATGGGTTTGATCTCTGTATGGGATATTTAGTACACAGAGAAAAACCGTGTCACCCAAGTAGTCTGTACCTACATCTAGCCATCACACAAATGCATGATCTTTAGGGGACCTGACATAGTGTGTGGTGGGACATATCATTTCAGTACAGTCCATATAGGAAAATGCAATTATAAACCTTCATAACAGTATTTGACTTTGGAATTTGCAAACTTGAAACCTCAATTAACCATTAATAAGAGAGAAGACCCTTCAGTGGTATGTTGATTTTACAGAAAACAGTAAAGTTCTGTAAAACAATTATCCTTCAACTAAAAAATAAATTAATTTTAAAAAATCTGTCTATAAGCATAGGTCAGGTCACAGAGTTCTCCAAATGTAAAATACTAAAGAAAAAGGCTTATTTTTCTCATTGAGATCATTAGAAATATAGAGGGTGGTACCTGGTTTACTTCTGCTCCCCAGGAAACTGATGACAATTAATTCCTATTGACTTAGTATTCTGAGATTTGCCAAGGAGCAGCTCAATGTCACCAGAGAATGTTACACATTTGTCAAAACTACAGATTCACAACTCAGTTTAGGCCTCAAATGTAATCTTCTCCCTCTGTTTTCAGATCCGCTCCTCCCTCATCGCCAGAGCTGCAGGCTGCTCTCTAAATAACACTGTGTCCCTGGCCTCCTAGCTCCCATTTGAATGTTTCGGCAGGGCTCCTTTGAGATCTGCCCCCCACTGCGTCCCCTCTCCCAGACTTGCCTTCATTTGTCTGAGTCAGCCATGAGTCACCTCACTCATTAGTGGAACTCAGAATGCCTCTCCATCCTCCAGATCCCTTTCGTCTCCCTTCTTGTAACTGGTTTTCTGGCAGCGTCAGATCTGTGGACAACCTTGAAGCTAGGGGCTGGGTCACTATTAAGATGATCTGCTCTATGAAGAGGTTGGCAGACCGCAAAGAGAACTAAAACTGATGATGATGATGATGACAATGATGATAACAATAATGATAATGGTGCACACAGTTGCTTCAGATGCATTTTAATGGCCAGATTTGGTACCTTTGCCTGTGTCAGCTCATAGGACAGCACAGGGGTCCTTAATTCTTGGTCTCTTCCTTGTCTCTTCTTTCCCTCTTCACCATCACTTCCTCCACACACATGCCCATATGGCACAAAGTGAAAGCTTAGAGACTCCACTCTCTGGAAAGGCAGGTAAAAGAGCAGTGTCCTTATGTTGGTGGGCACTCTTTTCTCCAGGATTTTCATATTGACTCACCTTTTACTCATTCAGTTTTACATTCCCATTTCTTTCCTTTTTGTGAAAGTAGAACAGAGAGGACAAATCAGAAGGATTTATGCCTGTTGCTGCCTCCTGAGCATATAAAGAAACCTAGTGAAATGACACTGATAATAAACTCTGAATTCACTGTAGAAAATTTCAACACCAAAACACCATTATTAAATTAATAATGAATTATCAGTTCATTATTAATGAATTATTAATCTTACTTAAAGCCCTTTGTAAAATAGCTGATACTTTACCCAACTGGATAGTGACTAGTTTTTAGTAAGTCAGATGATTTACTCTTGAAAGGGAATGCAGATATCCCCCTGTCCTGTCATTCATTCAATCGGCATGCACTTACTGAGCACCTGTGATGAACGGACCCTGAGCCAGGCCCCCTAGGGCAGTGCTTTTCAAGCTTCACTGTGTGTGATGTTACCTGGGAAACTTACTAAAATGCAGATTCTGATTCAAAAGACCTGGAGGCAGGTTCTGCATTTCCATAAGCGCCATGGAGATGTCCTTGCTGCTGCCCAGGAACCACACTTTGAGGACCAAGACCACAGGGGTTCCACACAGAACCAGACAAGGCTTGACTCTGTCCCTGAGAAACACTAGGGACCCACAGCCTCTGGGGTGCTGCCCTGTGCATTCCTTCTCCTCAGCTGCTGATAATTATCTGTGAGGCCCAGACAATGCTGATTTGTTCTTCTCAGTGCTCTTGGCTTTCTCATGTCTTTATTCCCAGTGGAGGGTATTAAAATTGCAAGGCTCAAATTGGGATTAGGGCAAGAAAAAGGCCCATTTATCTTTAACCTTTGTTCTGAGAGCTAGTCTAGGCCATTTAACCAGCAATCTCTGAACTCACATTTTAAGCAGAGCCTGACTAACAAAAAAGTATTTCTCTGATTGCTAGAGATCTCCTTTTATGATTCGTTAGTTTGTATCCCTTGCCAGTTTTTCTATTAGGGTCTTTGTCTTTTAATTAATGAGTTGTAATAGTTTTCTATTAAAATATTAAGGAGGATCTCTTTGCCCCTAATAAAGTATGTTTCAACCTTTCATCTATTCATATTGGAGCTAGGAATCTTAGATTCTAGGGTAACTAATTTTCTAGGGTAGCTAATCTGAGCAAGCCAACTTACCTATTATGACATGGTTTTTTCCTTTACTTGTAAATGGAGGCAGTAAAGACTATATATTGAGTATATGTTGAGTATAAAACTGTTGGGTATAAAAAGAAAGTACATGTGGGATGATGCTATATAATTATAGAAAATGGGTACTTGGTTTCAGAGCTTACATTAATCTGATAGTATGATTGAACCTGCCTTCCCTAATAGCTCAGTTGGTAAAGAATCCACCTGCAATGCAGGAGATCCCCGTTCAATTCCTGGGTCAGGAAGATCCCCTGGAGAAGGGATAGACTACCCCCTCCAGGGTCCTTGGGCTTCCCTTGTGGCTCAGCTGGTAAAGAATCCACCTGCAATGCAGGAGACCTGGGTTCGATCCCTGAGTTGGGAAGACGTCCTGGAGAAGGGAAAAGCTACCCACTCTAGTATTCTGGCCTGGAGAATTCCATGGACTATACAGTCCATGGCCTCACAAAGAGTTAGACACGACTGAGTGACTTTCACTTTCATTTTTCATTGTTGAACCTAAAGTGGGACAGACTGATGTTAACAAGTACCAATTTTGTTTGTTTCATTTTGTTTTGCTTTTAGTTAGTTTTTTTTTTTTTTTTTTTAAACAAACAGTTATTGATCACTACTGTCAAGTACTCTGAGTGTGCTTATCTGGTTTTGGTAGTACATACGTTGAGCTTCATATGTGTGAAAATGCTTATGCTTTCTGTTTTCCCTTTGCTTCCACAACTGCAACTTTCTAAGTTGTCAACAGACAAGATCTTGTCTCCTGACATATCCAGTTAAGAAACTATCTCAGTACTGAGGCTAATGACCCAGTTGTTCCTTAGTCTCTTTCTTAGCTGTCTCATCTCTACTAGAACCTTATACTTGTTAAAATTATTTATTTATATAGTAGATGTTATGAGTGGTAGTATTCCAGTTTAGACTGATAGGTTTTTGTCTAGCTTAGAATAATAGAAAATGTGTACTTCCTCCCTCATCTGTGATGTTTAATGCCTATAAGTTCATACCATTACTGCCTGAAAGAAAAAGAATATAACGAACCATTAATACTAAAACAGAAATAGAAATGTCTGCAAACAATGTGCTTTGCCTCTAGTTGGTGTTTGTTTTTTGAAAGAAACTCTAACAACAAAATTTTAACTATCATCCAGATAGAGAATGCTCCCTCACTCCCACTGTTTCCCCCTATATTCTTTCTACACAAAATCTGCCTTATGAGTCCCTACACAGAGCATAGAGAAAAACAAAAAGAGTCAATATTATTGAATCTCATCCATTTGCCAAGCACTGTGCTAAGTGCTTTCAGGTACATTTTCTCATCTAATGGATCTTTTACTTTCTTACTGCAGGGAAGACGGTGAGCTTGTGCCTTTACTTTGCTATTTCCTCTTCCTAGAGTCCTTACACCTCCCTGTCTGTGTCAGCCTTATACTGCAAGCAAAGGAACCTAGTTTTTGCAAAATCCCTTTTCTTTTCCATGTCATTCAGGTCCACAGCAAAAAAAATTGGTTGGTTTCTCATTCTGGAAAATGAGAGATGTGTTCATTCAGGGAAAAGTGAACAGAACAGGGCTGAGGGCTAAATGCTCTTTTACACACATGGGTGGCCAACTACCTCTGGTGAGAAGTCTCTCTTTTTCTGGCTTCTTTCCCAAATAATACATTGAACTTTCCAGCAAAAAGCATCCATATACATGCAAATTCTCCTTTGATTTATTTCTTTATATATGAACACAGGTTCCTTACCACTTCTTTCACCCACCCACAACCCACCAAAAAACAAAAAGAGAAAAAAAGGAAACCTCTCCTGGAGAAACATGATGGATCTTATCTATTCCTGAGACTAACTGCCATTTTCTCCTCTTACCATGATTCCAAATTTTGGACTCCACTAAGGAAAACATAGTCTGTGTAACCTTGCATAACCAGGGAGGAAGGAATCTTGCCTGGGCAATGAGAGAGAAGGGCTGAGTCACTATCTCAGCCCTCAGGAATGGCTCTCCAGCTGCTGACTGAGGCCACACGGGTTCAGCCACGAGGCCAGCAGGGACCTCCCCAGTGACTAGCAAAAAAGAGGCAACCAGGACTAGCCAGAGTGAACTGGGACAATTGACCCATTTTTGGATGGCCCCTCAAGGACAGTGGTCAGCAGTCCAAGTCTCAGCGTTCTGGTGATATAGCAATGCCTGGTCCAATCTGGTGGATGAATGATGCCTGACAACAGAAGACTCCGGAAAAGGTGTAATTAGCATGTGGTGGCATCTTTATTCCAGAATTTTATTCTTTCACATATACAACAGACATTGAACAAACATACTAGGCACTGAACTAGAGGTTGGCATCTTCCTTGCTCTCAGGGAGTTGATAGTTAAGCAGAAATGGAGTAAACATAGGATCTCTAAGAGAACATAGAAGAGGGACTTAAGATTTGACAGTTGGAGAAGCTTCCCCAAGAATGTGAAAGGCTTATGGAGCAGGGGGTAGGTGGGGTGGGGTGGTGGAGAGGGACATGGAGTTGGGACCCTCCAGGTGGAGGATGCAGCAGTTCAAAGTCATAGAGGCGAGAGAGAACAGGCGGTTCACTGGAGAAGTAAAGTGGTTTAGTGTGGCCTAGATCAGAATAAGCAGGGGAATGGGCAAGAATTGACCCTGGAGAGGTGAGCAGGGATCAGATTGTAAAGGTGTAATCCTGTGTGTGTATGTAAGAGGGTCTGAATTCTATCCTGAGGCCAATGGGAATGACTAACTGACCTTCTGTGGGGGAATGATGTATCAAATATATTTTTAAAGGAAGTTTTCTCACTGGTTGTAATCTGGAGATTGGATGCAAGGATGCAAGCAGTGTTACCAAAATGCAAGTCTGTGTGCCTGACTCACAATGATGCCAAACAATACCAAAACACTGGAGTCTGGAACAGAGATTTATTATTATTACAGGACCCTGCAAGGAGATGGGTAGCTCATGCCTGCAAAACCCCCAAACTCCCCAAAAGCTCTCAGCAAAGCCCTTTTCTAGGAAAGGGGAGGGAGGGATATGGTGAGTTGTTGCAGACTTCTTGGTGTAGGAGCCTCTGTTCTTGAGGTCACATCATAGTCAGGTAATGATGTTTCTGTAAACCTCCACCAAATGAATGTTATTCTCTGTTCTGACAAGAAAGCGCCAGATCATGGCATTGGGTCCCATCAATTCATGGCAAGTTGATGGGGGAAAAAAATGGAAACAGTGGCAGAGTTTATTTTCTTGGGCTCCAAAATCACTGCAGATGATAACTGCAGCCATGATATTAAAAGATGCTTACTCCTTGAAAGAAAAGCTATGACAAACCTAGACACCGTATTAAAAAACAGAGACATCACTTTACTGACAAAGGTGACATAGTCAAAGCTGTGGTTTTTCCATTAGTCGTGTATGGCTGTGAGAGTTGGACCATAAAGAAGGCTGAGTGCCAAATAATTGATGCGTTCTAATTGTGGTGTTGGAGAAGAGTCCCTTGGACTGCAAGGAGATCAAACCATCAAACCAGTCAGTCCTTAAGGAAATCAACCCTGAATATTCATTGGAAGGAATGATGCTGAAGCCGAAGCTCCAATACTTTGGCCACCCAATGTGAAGAGCCAACTAATTAGAAAAGACCCTGATGCTGGGAAAGATTGAGGGCAGGAGGAGAAGGGGACGACAGAGGATGAGATGGTTGGATGGCATCACCAACTCAATAGACATGAGTTTGAGCAAGCTCTGGGAGATGGTGAAGGACAGGGAAGCCTGGTGCTGCAGTCCATGAGGTCACAGAGTTGGACACGACTTAGTGACTGAACAACATCAGGTTGCTGCTTGACACTTGGTTGATTGTGGGCAGGGCCCACTGTGGTGCCAACCAGTGGCTGAGCAGGACCCATTGCTTGGTAACAGGGTACTGGAGTAATGGCGCACAGCAGCAGCCACCTGCTAAGGACTGCATTTGGCTGTGCTTTGTTACAGGAGGACCAGGTTGGAGGAACCTGCAGTAACTGAAGAAGGAAATAATGTGGGCCTGAACCAAAGCAGAGGCAATAGGAATGCACGAAAGATGAGACTGAAAGATGGAGAAGCAGTTCCCAAGTGACCTTGGTGATTAGCCACAGGTGGGGCCTGCAGAGTTCGGAAAGACTCTCACCTCTGGTGGGTGGGGAGAGACGACGGGAACTGAAGGCTTGCTGGAAGGAGATGATTAGTTCAGGTTGAAGCAGGAGCTCAAGATAGAAACCCTGCCATTGACCTGAATATCAGTGGTGGAGGGTCAGGGCAACTTAGCCAGCACTGGGGATTCCTCAGGTGTACCCCGAAGGAGTCTTAAAGACAATTCCAGACCCCACCAGCAAGAGAGGATGGGCCTCCTAATAAAAGTTCCTACGTAGAAGCCTGGCTTGTTAAGACTGAATCTGTGCGGGACTGAGGCTGCAGATGAGAGGTCTTCAGAACCTGCAGCCAAACAAGGCCTGACAAGCTGTTTCCATGGAGATGCCGTGTGCGCAGGAGGGAGTGAGTAGGAGGGCTGATCCACTCCAGAGCCTTGGGTCACAAGGCTGCAGCGGGCTAACAGATAAACAGGAAAAAGGCATAGTCAATCAGAAAAGGATGTTCAAAACTATCGGCAGTTAATTGGAGATGTAGTGTCATAATTCTTGATTAAGTCTAACAATTTGAAGGATTAGGGTAAGTAAGCCACTTTATGATCCTGCTAGTTATTTCAGGTACCACTTAATGAGGGCATGAGGAAGTGGTTGCCAGCTGAGGCCAACTCCAAATGTACATACACCCATCTTAAGCCTTTCTGCACCCCTGGACTCTAAGTAGCTACATATTATTTCCAAATTTCTGGGGAAACAGGCAGGGATATGGGAAGTTAATTTTTTTTTTTTTCCATTTGCCATGTTGTTGGCAGTAATAACTCAGGAAATCTTTGGAGGTCTTCGGGAAACTCGGGTGCTGGCAAAGCCTCAGATTAAATGTTATTATTAAACAATTTGAGGAACATTCTGGACAGAGAGCCAGCAGCAGTGGGGACCCACATGTTTTGTGTTGGGGGGAGGATAGAATATACATAACATGAAGTCAACTATTTTGACCATTTTAAGATATGCTGTTCAGTGGCATTAAGTATATTAATAATCTTGTGTAACCATTACCACTATCTCTTTCAAAAGTCTACCATCATCCAAAACAAAACTCTGTAACTGTTAAGCAATGATGCCCTTCTGGGCTCCAAATGTTTTTAACAACTTTATTATGCTGTGAAAACTCTGCCTCCAAGTCAGGAGAATAGTGTGGCTGCTGCTAATAAGAAAACTAGCTCGATCTTGGTTTGGTCAGTAACTTTCAATTTATATCTGGGGTTTTTTGGTTCAAAACTCCTTTAATCCTGTGGGTGAGCCTGTTAAACCTAATCTCTGGGGAGGGAGCCTGATTTTTAACCACCTTAATGACTGATGGGACTTGTTAATCTTGATCTCCAAGGTATTCAAATGGCTTGTGGCAGTGCTTATTAAGAAGTCAGTAAAAACTGTCAGGACCACAGGATCTTATAAAGATTCTATAAAGGCAAACTTTGTTCTAAAAATAGCTGGGAGATGAATTGTCTAGGAACAACTTCATTTTAAGTGACCAAAAATGATAGTGCCCCCAAGGAGGATAAGACACGATTCTGACTTGGAACAGTAGATTATGACTGAAAGATCGGAGCTGGAAATTCCAAGTTTCCTACTGCCTTTTCTTTCACAAATTAAAACATTTAGTGTGGGTAGGGATAAGCCTTTGTGATTTCCTTTCTTCATCCAACAAGTCTGAGGTGTTTAGAATATGATGCTCATCAGACAGGACTCAATCTGGAGTTCACAAACCCAAAGTAGCAATAGCTCTCAAAGCCCAGGCAGATATTTCCCAGATGCATAATGTCAGTCACAAGAAACAGCAGGAGGGAAAAAGAATAGGGAAGATTTAGTGAAAATCACTCCATCATAAATAAAATCTAAACCATATGTCCTATTTGAGGGCCAGTGGTAAGACAAATAGTTTAAAACACTATGCTATTCCTGGGAACTAGAACTCAGAGGAGGATAACTGGCTTACTCAGGGTCACCTAGAAAACCAGGAAGAGAGCTAAGATTTAGTACCTTTGTTTCCTGAAACCTGTTTTAGTGGTTTATTTTGATCAGGATCTGCTGGTACTCTATGCTTGGAAGGCACGAGGGAGATAGTTCCTAGAGCTTCTCTATGAAGTTTTCATTTGGTCAGGGGTGATCTATTGGAAGCTTCACCTCCAAATTCACCTCCAGTTTAGTTTTCATATCATAATTGGTTCAGAACCCAAATTCTGCATAGTTCAGAAAAATGTTATTAGCAGTCTAGAAGAGATTTAATACTCTTAAGATTGGATTAGGGGATGATTTCCAAGATGGTGGTATGGAGAGCCTCACAGACTCACTCCTCAACAAAACAACCATACCTGGTGAAAATTATTTACCATTTAACATCGTTGTTCCATAAAGGGAGATGAAAGCCAAGAAGATCAAAGGCTACCACCCCAACCCCGTGCCTCACTTGTAAAAAAAAGGGTATCACTCCATGAGAAGTGGGTCACTGCTCCCTCAGAAGCTCTCAACAAGGGAACAGACTTTATTTGGAAAAGAATGTGGGGAAATTCAAGCTGAGGAGAGTCTTGGAAAACAATGGAGATTTTGGTGATAAGCAATTAAGGGGGAGTTGCTATCTCTTTGAGAACAACAAGCCTGACTATAGGCCAGCTAATTTTACTAGAAAGGACCAGAGAAAAAGACAGCTAGGAAGAGCCCTCCCAGGGTCAGAACAAATCTCAAAGACTGGCCTCAAAAACTACCTCTGCAGAGGGTCTTAAAATTAACTGGATCAGACTGTGTAGCAATGTATGCAACAAGCATTGTTGAAAACAATAGAGTGATTTGCTAGCAACTAATAGAGCCTAATATCTAGGGATGATAACAACAGAGACAGACAATTTAGGGAGACTGGGGATAGAGACAGTCAAAGAGAGCTATGCTAAAATAAACATCATCCCAGGATGACTGTGCACAAGACCAAATATGCGTCTTCTGAGGAGCAACATCAGAGGTTTCAAACTGCAGGGAAATAGAATTTACTAAGATAGTTTAGCTCAGTCACGGAAGAAATAAAAAAGCAAATTACAACAATAAGCTCATAAGTTCAAAAATAAACAATCAGGTTGAGAGGATCAGTATCTAGCCTTGCTACAATATATTATCTAAAATGTTCAGTTTTCAACAAAAAACTTATGAGACATGCAAAGAAACAGGAAAGTGTAATGTGACCCAAACAGGAGGAAAGAAGCAGTCAATAGAAACACCCTGTGAGAGGGCTCAGATCCAGCTTAGCAGACAAAGACTTCAAAGCAGCTATTATAAATATATTCAAAGAACTGAAGAAAACCATACTTAAAGAAGCAAAAGAAGGTAGGATAAAAATCTCCCATAAGATAATCAGTAAAGAGATGGAAATTATTATTATTTTTGAAAGAACCTAATGGATGTCCTGAGCTTGAAAATTGTGATAATTAGAAAAAAAAAATTCACTAGAGGAGCTCAATAATATAATTGAATTGGCAGAAGAAAGAATCAGCAAACGAGATAGATAGCTATTATTTGATCTCAAGAACACAGAGAAAGGAGGATGAAGAAATAATGAACAGAACTTCAGAGAAATGTGAGAAGCATTAAGTACATCAACATATGTATAATGGGAGTACAGAAGAAAGAAAGGAGCAGAAAAAAATACTTTAAAATGAATGGCTGAAAACTTCTCAACTAATCCCAAGTAGAATAAACCTAGATCCACATTCAGACACATCATAGTAAAAATGATGAAGGAGAATATTTGGAAAACAGCAAGGAAAAATTCATCACAAACAAGGGAATCCAAATAAGACTAATAGCTGACTTTTCACCAGAGACAATGGGGGCTAGAAAGCAGTTAGAAAGCAGTGAGGTAGCATATTTAAAGTGCTGAGGGAAAAAAATAATAGTAAATAAAGTGCTGAGGGGAGGATTTCCCTGGTGGTCCAGTGGTTGGGAATACATCTGCAAATGCAGGGGACACGGGTTTGATCCCTAGTCTGAGAAGATTCCACATGCCCCAGAGCAACTAAGCCCACGCTCCTTGAAGCCAGGGCTCTACAAAAAGAGAAACCACCCCAATGAGAAGCCCAGACACTGCAACTAAAGAAAGGCTGCAACAAAGACCCAGCACAGCCAAATATATATATATATATATATATATATTGCTGAAGGAAAAAATCTTCTCAAATCAGAATCTTTTATCCAGGAAACTATTTCTCAAAAATGAAAGTGAAATAGAGACATTCCCAATAAGCAAAATCTGAGAGAATTAATTGCTAGCTAGAGTTATATGAAACAAGGAAGTTCTTCAAGCTGAACACAAGTAATCCCAGTCAGTAATTCAAATCCACACAAAAAACCAAAGAGCACTAGTAAATACAATTATGTAAGAATAAAAGATAGTATATCAATGCATAATTTTTCTCCTTTTTTCTCTTTAATGATCTAGAAAGCAATTGTATAAAAGAACACATTTCACAATGAAGGAGGGTGGGGAAAAAAAGCTATAGTAGAGTAAGAAATGCAACAAGATGGTAACTCGAATCCACAGGAACAAAAGAAGAGAACCAGAACTGGTAAAAAAGAAGGTGATAAAACAAACCCTACATGTAACCTGCTTTCCTTTCTGTTCTTTAAAAAAATGACATAAAACTATATTAATTAATAATTATAATATGTATTATTGGGTTTGTAACAAAACTATAAACCAATTAGATCTAACAGACATCTATAAAATGCTCCAACAACCAACATCAAAGTACATTCTTTTCATATGAATATGGACTATTCTCCAGGATAGACTATACTCTAGGTTATAAAACAACCCTGATATATTTAAAAGGTTTGAAGTTATATAAAGCGTGACTTCTGACCACAATGGAAATAAAGTAGAATCAATAAGACAAGGAAATTTGATAAATACACAAATGTCTGGATGGTAAACAATTTACTCCTAAATAACAAATAGGTCCCCCCCCCCAAAAAAAAACCTGCTAAATAAATTTGAAAATACTTTGAGATGAATGAAAATAAAAGCAAAACATAACAAAACTTATGGAATGTACCAAGGCAATTCCTAGAAGGAAATGTACAGCTGTGGATGCTTATGTTGAAGAGAAAAAAAGAAAAGGATCTCAGATCAATAACCTATTCTTCCATTTTTAAAAACTAGAAAAAGAAGAGCAAACTAAATCCAAATCAAGCAGATGGAAGGAAGTAGTAGATTAGAGCAGAAATTAATAAAAACAAAAGATAGGAAAAACAATAGAGAAAATGAACAAAACCCAAAGCTGGTTCTTTGAAAAAGATCAACAAAATGACAAACCTTTAGCTAGACTGACCAAGAAACAAAGAGATAAGATTCCAATTACTAAAATCAGAAATAAAAGAGGACATTACTCTCAACTCCACAAAATAAAAAGGACTTTTATATAAACTAACTAGTTTTTTATATATATATATATATACACTTTGATGTACACCTGAAAATAACACAACACTGTAAATCAACTATACTCCAAAAAATCTTTTTTAAAATAAATAAAACCATGTGAACCAATCTTAGGACAAAATAAAAAGGACTTTTATATAAACTAACTAGTTTTATATATATATATATATATACACTTTGATGTACACCTGAAAATAACACAACACTGTAAATCAACTATACTCCAAAAAATCTTTTTTAAAATAAATAAAACCATGTAAACCAATCTTAGGACCACATCAGGCATGCCCTACAAAAGCAACCTGGTTTTCTCCCAAAATGGATATACCCAGAAGACCCTAAATTGCTTATAAAAACAATAAAAATAATCACATTTGATACCCTAAAAAAATAAAATCAACAAAGAATTTGAATAAACATTCCTTGAAGGAAGATATCCAAAAAGGCCAATCAACAAGCACATGAAAAAGATGCTCAACATCATTAGCCATCAGGGAAACACAAATCAAAACTAAAATGAGGGCTTCCCTGGTGGTCCAGTGGTTAAGAATCTGCCTTGCAACTCAGAGGACACTGGTTTGATCCCTGGTCCGAGAAGATCCCACATGCCGCGGAGCAACTAAGCCTGTGTGCCACAACTGCTGAAGCCATGGGCTTTAGAGCCAGTGCTCAAGAAGAACCACTGCAATGAGAAACCCACACAGTGCAACTAGAAAGTAGCTCTTGCTCTCCGCAACTAGAGAAAGCCTGCATGCAGCAACGAAGACCCAGAGCACCCAAAAATAAAATAAAAACTAAAGGAATAAAATAAATTTTAAAAATTTTTAAAAAATCTAAACTGAGATACCTCTTCGTACACTCTAGGATGGCTATAATCAAAAAGACAGATAATGTTAAGGGTTGGTGAAGATGTGGAGAAATTGCAATCTTTATACATTCTGGTGAAAATGTAAAATGGTATGCCACTTTGGAAATCTGTCTGGCAGCTCCTCAAAAGACTACAACAGAGAGATACTATATAACCCAGCAACTTCTCTCCTACATATACAACCAAAAGAAATGAAAATATATGTCAACACAGAAACTGTACATGCATGATCATAGCAGCAGTACTCATAATGGTCTAAAATTAGAAACAATCCAGAGAAGTTGATTCCTGAACTAGGGTCCTGCTTCTCCATTCTTTGGCTATTGAAAATGGTTATGCTATTCCAGTCTACAAAAAAAGAAAGAAAGAAAAGGAGGGAGGGAGGGAGGAAGAAAGGAAAAAAGGAAGAAAACAATCCAAATGTCTTATCAGCTGATGAATGGTTAAATAAAATATGGTATATTCATACAGTGGATGTTATTTGGCAATGACAAGGAATGAATTACTGCAACATGGATAAACTTTGAACACACCGTGCTATGTGAAAAAAGCTTGATTCCATTTATATGAAATATCCAGAATAGCTACTTTATAGAGACAAAAAAATAGAGTAGCAATTGCTTAATTGCTGAGGTTTGATGGAGGAGGTTAGGAGGAAATGCGGAGTGACTGCTAATGGGTACAAAGTTTCTTTTGGGGGGTGATAAAATATTCTAAAATCGATTGTGGTTATGTTTACACAACTCTGTAAATATAATAAAAATATTGAGCTGTATACTTTAAATGGGTGAATTGTATATTATGTGATATATATCTCAAAAAAGCTGTTAGATATATATAGAAAGATGGATGAAAGATAGATAAGTGAACAAACGGATGGTTGGATGAATAGATGGATAGATAAAGTATTATTAGGACGAACGATAAAAGAAAACCTAAATTCAGATTTTGCCCAGATAGTAGAGTCAATAGTAATATAATATTTTGTTAATCAGGCTGCACCTAAAATATTAATACAGAACTCTCTGTTAAGCTGGTCTAGATCTTACAACCAAGCTAGAAGATTTAGGGGACATTTTCTCCTTTGCCCTCAGTCCCAACTTGAATCTTGAAGTGTTGTCACTCTCCACTGGGTGTGTTGATAAGACAGCAAATCAAGAACATTGGAGAGAATGGAGGAGAACAAAATAGTTGAACTTTGTAGTCTGAGGGAGAGTTGCCCTCCTAAATTGATGATGCTACCTGGAAGGAGGAAAGAGAGGGAAGGAAGAGGGTGGAGAGAGAAGAAGGAGGATGAGGAAGGACTAGTGACCCTACTCACTGTAAATGTAAATCTCAGCCTACAATCAAGGTACTGTCCCCTCTCGCAGAGTAGGAAGGAGAGGATAGAGAGAAGACTGATGTTCCTCTCCTTGATGCTTGTAGTCAGAGGAAGGTTCCTGACAGAGATGTAGAGATGCAGGTAGCAGAGAAGACAGGTCAAACCAAACCTGAGCAGAATACCTTGGAGAGTAAGAATGCTTCACAGTGCCATTAAAATCACAGATCCATGAGAAGAAGCTGCTCATTTTAAGATTTCCAAGTAAGATTTTAACCCATAGGGAAATTGAAGAATTATTAAAGCAATTTTTGTTTTATAGCAAGGTTACAATCGTTGGTATAAATGAAGCACTTTGTAGATGTTATCAGTGTATTTTGGGCAGGGGAAGCCATGAATTGACTATATTAGGGTTCTGGGTGGTTTTTTTTTAAGTTTTCTTCCTTTCTTTTCTGGGTGCACTTCTAGTCAGGGTTTACTAAAGTTGTCTTCTTCAAAGTATGAGGATGGAGATGAACTTCAAAACTGTACAGGAGAAACGCAGTCCGGTGACTTGCATTATGGTGCTGCTGCTGCTAAGTCACTTCAGTCGTGTCCGACTCTGTGCGACCCCATAGACGGCAGCCCACCAGGCTCCCCCATCCCTGGGATTCTCCAGGCAAGAACACTGGAGTGGGTTGCCATTTCCTTCTCCAATGCGTGAAAGTGAAAACTGAAAGTGAAGTCGCTCAGTCGTGTCCGACGCTTAGTGACCCCATGGACTGCAGCCTACCAGGATCCTCCGTCCATGGGATTTTCCAGGTAAGAGTACTGGAGTGGGGTGCCATTGCCTTCTCCTGCATTATGGTGCATTGTTTTGTAAAAAGGAAGTGACTTACAGTGCCTTTGGTGAAAATAGTCCTTTTCCTCTCTGTTTAGCTCCCAGAGCTGCAACAATTCTTGACCTTTCAGTGCAATTAAGCAGCCCAAACCCCAAGGGAGGATGTAGGGGTAGCAGAGGAGCCAGTTATAGCTGAGAGCAATGATTCTCTGTGCAGATTTCCGGCACTCTGGTTTTGGGTTGAAACTTTTGCTTCTCCCTGTTGAACTTTCTTTTCAGCTGCTTTTTTATATGTAACACCTCTGTTAGGGTTACATGACTCTAACCACCAACACTCATCCTGTGCCACCGCCCTTCTTACCCTGGAAACTCTGGCCTTCCAGAGAGTATCACCTCAAAGTAACTTATATCTCCAGTTCAGAATTCCAATCATTGTTTGTGCTGTTTTACAGAAGGGTGATTTGTCTGTGATTCCTTTGCAAAATTCTGATAGAAGGAATCAGAATAGTATAATGAACATCCAATATTCATCACCTAGATCAATCAATTGCTAAAATTTTGCCATATGTTCTCAAGTTTTCCTTTTTCTTCCTTTTTGCTGAAGTTATTTAAAGCAAATTATAGAAGCATATGGGGCTTTCCTGGTGGCTCAGATGGTAAAGAACCTGTCTGCAATGCAAGAGATCTGAGTTTGATCCCTGGGTTGGAAGATCCCCTGAAGAGGGGAATGGCAACCCACTCCAGTATTCTTGCCCAGAGAATTCCATGGACAGAGGAGCCTGGAAGGCTATAGTCCATGAGGCTGCAAAGAGTCAGATATGACCGAGCAACTGATGCTTTCACTTTTCACTCATAGAAGCGTATATATATATATATATTTCCCCCCCAAATATTTCAACATTCATCTCTAAATAATATACACATCTTTGTTAGGTACACAGTTCCATTATCACGTTTCACACAATTCATATAACTTCTCAATAGCATTTAAATACCTACCCACATTCAAATATTCACTATTTCTTCCCAAAATATCTTTTTAAAAATATGTGGTAAAGTATACACAATGTAAAATTTACCATTTTTAAGTATTCAATTCAGTGGCATTAAGTAAATTCACAATGTGTAATCACCACCACTATTTCCAAAACTTTTTCATTATGCCAAACAAACTGTATACCCTTTAAGAATGTCTCCCCTTTTTCTCCTCCCCCTGCAAATATCTTTTAAAGATGGCTAACTCCAACAAGGTCCACATATCTCATTTGGTTCTGATGCTTCCTAAGGCTTTCAATCTAGACCTGTCTCATAGCACCACACCCACATGCATTTTCTTTTCATGACATTGACTTCTCAACCATTCTGAGCAAATTGTTCCACAGAATGTCCCACTTGTTAGATTTGTCTGATTGTTTTCTCTTGGTGTTGTTAAACTTGTTCTTCTGTCCTCCGTATTTCTTGTAAACTCAAAGTTAGATCTAAAAACTTGAGAAGAATCAGGTTAAACATTTTGGTAAGAAATCTCCATTGGGTAATGCTGTATACTTCATACTGCCTCATATTAGGCCTACATTATATCTGAATGTCCCACTACTAATGAAGCTAATACTGATCACTGGTGAAGGTGATGATAGCTAGTTTAAAAAATGGGTTTTTAAAAAGAGAACTTCTCTACTTGCATTGTTTTAAAATGATCATCCCTACTTTGAATGTTCAGATAAAAGGGCTCTGAGTTGTTGCCTGACACCTAGGAGACAGCCTTTATCCTGTGTAAAGGATAAGAAGATTAAGACTGAGGTTTTATCCTCTTTATGGAGTTGATGCAGGAGCTCAAGTTTATCTCTGAGGTTGGTCAGTCAGGGCAGAACTTTCTGGAATATGAAGTCTAGCAGAGACTACTTTTTCTCTGAGCTCAGAAAAAGGTACTCTGAAATCAGTCATTAGCCAGAATTTAGCTATGAATAAACAAATCTTTTTGCTAACACGTATTTAAGACAGAACACTTTGGGGAGTTCAGATACAGAGACTCTTTTATGGCATTTTAAAATAACTCTCCCTTTGCCTTCCATTCCTCCCCGCAACCAAAACCACTTTAGACTCTAGAATAAACAATTAAGGAAGAGCATTTTCTTTGGATGCAGAATAGCCAGATCTTTAGATGTTTCTTGAGTACTGTTTAAATTCAAGAGTGAGGAAAAACTATGCATCTGTTCTCTTTGGTTGATGTTTACTTCTTATCTTTGAGTTGCTATAAATAAGTAATCCATTGAAAATATAAGCAACTAGGTTAAAGGAATTCATTATTAAAAGTAAGAATTTGGGTTTTGAAGGAAGATGAGCTATTTTAAAATCTCCAAATGAACAATTTCATTTTACAATAGTTAAATACCCAGCCAGTTAAACTTTGCTCAAGGTTGTCCTGTGTTTCTGGATGCCCAGAAGGGCTTTAGGTTACTATTGCTTGTTTTCTTTTTATGTTTGTTTTTGTTATTCTGCTTTTCAGCTAGCACAAAAACAAGGGAGTTGTTGGAAATTTTCTGCATAGCAGGAGAGAACTTAATCTTAGGATACTGGCCTAACAATTTTCATTTTACTACTGAAATAGTAATATCCTTTTTCTCCATTTATTCTGTAATTTTTTAAAGATTTTGGCTTGCAAGTTACCAGTTAGGTAGGGGAGGTGGTAAAGGTACTTTTTCTGGGATCTCAGAGTCAGATAGTGTTGGACTTACTTGAACCATGTCCAATACTTTAAAAAAGCGTAGAAGACATTGTATATTTACTCACAATAAAGCCTGAACAGATTGACTAAGTAATGCAAAGCTTTTCTCTTTTGTGGGGAGGCAGAGGTCTGGAATATGGGGGATTATGCCACACTGACTCATTATAAAGATTGTGTCTTCACAATATGAATTTCTGGTTAGTTGTGTGTGTTATCTGTAGGGAAGAGAGAGTCTATTGGAAAGAATGTAGGTGTGGAGGTAAGGCCAATCAGAGTTTAGCCCAGTAAGACTTAAGACTTGGGCTATTTATTTAACACCTCTGAACTTCAGTTTACTCATCTGTAAGATGGGGTAATCATTTTTATTTTTCAGACTATTTGAGGATTTTAGATAATATGTGTAAAGCACTCACTAATGCAATACCTGGTACCTAATAAATTCTTAGTATATTTTCTTTAGTAGATGAAACTCTTTCAAAGCATATAGCTTTGGGGGGAAAATGAATCTGATCATTGAAACAAGAGGTTGGGAAGCACTCATGTAACAGCTTACATGGTCACACAGATTCCCCCTGAAGAACTCCTGCCAAATCTGCACAAAGAGTCCACACATCCTTTGTGTTAATCAAAGATCCTATCTTGAGGGAGATAGCCTTAGGTCAGTTCCCTAACCATACCTTATCAACATTTCCTTAAGTCCACCTGTTTGTCTATGGTCGTGTGCTCAGTCGTGTCTGACTCTTTATGGCCCCATGGACTGTAGCCCAGTTCCTTTTTCAATGGAATTTTCCAGGCAAGAATAATGGAGCAGGTTACCATTTCTTTCTCCAGAGAATCTTTCCAACCCAGGGATAGAATCTGCATCTTTTGAGTCTCCTGCATTGGCAGGTGGGTTTTACCACTAGCACCACCTGGGAAGCCTTATTTTTCCGCTGGATTCCTATGTGATTTTAGACATAGCTGTGGTGATGAGCTTCAGGAAGTACCAGGTCTGTACTGTCTGTCTAACTGTGTGTGAAAGTTGCTCAGTTGTGTCTAACTCTTTGCGACCCCACAGTCTATACAGTCCATAGAATTCTCCAGGCCAGAATACTGGAGTGGGTAGCCATTTCCTTCTCCAGGATCTAACTGTAGCCGGAGATTTTAGGTGGGAAGACAAAGGAATGGAGTGCCTTGGAAAAAGGGATAGAAGAGATGAAGTTTTAGAAAATTTAGAGGATCATTATAGCTTAGTTTGTACCTCTTGAAAATAGGGCAAGAGAATTTATTTCTTGAAAAGTAGTATTTCAAGACTGATTCTTTCATCTAAGCCCTCAGGGACTCTTCCAAAAAAAAAATGAGACTTTCTCCTAAATCTCTTACCTTTTCTTCCCCCTGAATCATGACCAACTTCCAGTTTATCCCTTTATCTATGCACTTTCAAGATAGGGAGATCAATTGCCCCTTCCGTTAATGGGATCAGGTTTACAGGTAGAAGCTACCTAGCATTTCCTAGGGCTGTTGTCTCAAACCCCTGCAAAATTTCATTTGGTAGAGCATCAGTACAATGATGACCTGTAGAATCCAGCTTTAAAGCTTGGTGTTTCTATCAAGCAGGCCACGTGAATTTGGTATATCCTGTTTCAAGCTGAATTTATCCCTTGTTATTTTAAAAGCTATAACAAGTTGTTTTTTAAAATGTTTTCAATCAGCACATCTTATTTATTGTCCTTAACACCCGAGGCTACTTGAAGAAGGATTTAATTTTCAAAGTCTGGCAAGTAAACAAAAGTTTCCCAATAACATCTTCAGGCAAGCACTAAAAGGCCTCATTTTTTTTTTTTTTTTTTTTTTTGCCACAGTGGTTGGTTGGCTCCCCCGTAATTTCATTAGTATTTTATTCAACCAAACCTTGCATAATCACTTTAAAAATATACCTTCAAACACAAAGTTACTTACTAGTTGATTTTTTTCTTCTTCATAATTACCGTGTTTAGTAAAAAGCAAAACAGGTTTTAAATGTTGTATTATCTTACTAGGGGCTTCACAGGTGGCGCAGTGGTAAAGAATCCGCTTGCCAATGCAAGAGACTCGGATTTGATCTCTGGGTTGGGAAGATCCCTTGGAAGAGGAAATGGCAACCCACCCCAATATTCTTTTGGCTGGGAAATTCCATGAACAGAGGAGCCTAGCGGGCTACAGTCCATGGGATCACAAAGAATTGAACATGACTAAGTAAATAAGCACACACATATTATCTGACTAGACCCTAAGCACATAAATTTAAATGGACTATACTGAGGGTTCATATGATAACTATGTTTGAGAGATGGTTATTCACTTTATTCACTGTACTCTCAAGAGTATGAAAACCTCTAGAGGGGACTAGTTAGATAAACAGAGACTCACATGCATGGCTTTAGCTCTATGGGAATGTTTAAGCTTTAAAAGTAACTCTAGAATTCCACTAAACATGATATTCCCTGATGTTGAGCTTTGTCTCTGATATCTTCTTTTGTCTTGATCCTCTGAAGCTGTCTCCCACATGGCAGGCAGATGCTTTACCCTCTGAGCCACTAGGGAAGCCCTAGTCAAGATAAGCCAATGGTTATAACAAAGGACTTCAAAATAATGGTTGGCCCAATGAAAAGCTACTGTTCTTGACTATATAGTATAATATAAATTAGTAGGGGTGGGGATGTGTGGGATGCAGTGGTAAATCCTATGCAGTAATTCACAGACTTCTTCCAACACCTGGCTCTAGGTTCCTCTAGGTTCTCAGAATCATCTCCATTCAGCCAGTGGGTAGGGAGAGAGCCTGCTGCTCTGTATTAGACAGAACACTCTCCATGGGCCAGACCTGGAACTGGCATCCAGTCCTTCCACCCACTTTCTGTTTGCCAGAACTCTGGCACATGGCTCTGCCCAATTTCAAAAAGAGGCTAGGAAGTTTAGTCCAGCTGTGTGCTGAGCTCATAGCAGTTCCTGCCGCAGGGGGAGACAGATAGCTCCTCAGGGCAGGCCAGTGGTTTGAAGCTCATGTATCATCAAAAGTTTGCAAAAATGTGCAGGTTTCGATGCTGTTCTTTCTAAACATCCCAGCCTTGCCTTCTCCCACAAAGTCCAAATGTCTGTTCTGTACATCTGTGTCTCTTTTTCTGTTTTGCATATAGGGTTATCATTACCATCTTTCTAAATTCACTGGGAAGACCCAGAGGGATCGGGATAGGGAATACATGTAAATCCATGGCTGATTCATGTCAATGTATGGCTAAAACCACTACAATATTGTAAAGTAATTAGCCTCCAACTAATAAAAATAAATGGAAAAAAAAAAAGTTTGCGAAAGTGTACTGTCCTATTTTTCAGGTTACTTGATGCCTAGGCCTACCATTAACACCTTGGTCAGTTCATAGAAAAAATCCGTCAGTATCAGCACCAACTTTGTTACCATCACAAATCAGTTCACACTGCAAACTTACTTGTTTATGGTTAGGACTTCCCAGAGTTTCAGGATACCTGGCCAAGCCCGTGCAGAGGTTCTGATTGGAAGTTGCTTATGCATTTGCACTTTGTCCTTCTCGTCAAATGCTTCTCATGACAAAGCCTAGCAAGTAATACACTTGAAGTCATCTGCAATATCTAATCCAAACTTTTTCACATGGGACCTATGAGAATAAATGTATTATAAACATTGTAGAATTGTCTCCCATTTCAGTTCAGTTCAGTTGCTCAGTCATGTCCAACTCTTTGCGACCTCATGGACTACAGCACACCAGGCTTCCCTGTCTATCACCAACTCCCAGAGCTTGCTCAAACTCATGTCCGTTGAGTCAGTGATGCCATCCAACCATTTCATCCTCTGTTATCCCCTTCACCTCTTCAGAAACTATGAAAAACATGTTTTCGTCTTTTCTCAATATATTTTTCACAGTTGTCACGACTCCATAATTGTCTGCACTCTTGCTTCCTGCTTCTCTCATTAACCAATTTATAAAGGCTATTTCATAGTACAGCCATTTTAGAGACATCCATTTGTCCTAATTTTACTCATAGGCAACTATTGCCACTGAGATTCTAGTTTCCTCCAATTATGTTTGTTCATTTTCTTATATAAAGAGGATGATGACATAGATTGTACAAGGTAATGACAGAATCCCGATGTGCACTCTGTTCTGTTTTTCTAGTTGTGGTGTAAGTTTTCACCTCCCCATCAACACTTTTCTCTTGTAATGTAAGCCATGTGTTTATTGTATGGCTCATGGGATTAAGGGTGCAGTCTTCATTCATTTCGATATCCATTCATTCTTCCTGAAATATTTACTGTGTTCCTACTATGTGCCAGATAGTGTGCTAGATGGTGCAGTCAGAGCAAAGAACAAAATGTATACGGTCCCTACTCTCAGGGAGACACTAACGGAATATTGATAATAATATAAAGTATTGATTATAATTGTAACATTGGTATGGAAAGCTTATTTTCCTTTTAGCATTATGGATAAGATTGAATCATCAATATATTTTTTAAACTGAGGTTCTGTTCCTCTGTAGAAACCAACTTCTTTTCCTTAGAGCATTCATTCATACACTCACTGATAATACTCATTAACATTAACTCATTAAATCTCATTGTAAAACTACTATTACCAAGCACTCTGCAGTGGTGCAGTGGTAAAGAACCCACCTGCCAATGCATAAGACACAAGAGATGTGGGTTTGATCCTTGAGTTAGGAAAATCTCCTGGAGAAGGAAATGGCAACCCACTCCAGTATTCTTCCCTGGAAAATTCCATGGACAGAGGAGCCTCGTGGGCTACGGTCCAGGAGTTTGCAAAGAGCTGGACATGACTGAAGCAACTTAGCACACACACATGCATGCTAAGATTTTCAAGTACAAAAATAAAAAGACAGTATTTTTGCCCTTGAGTAGACTGGCAAGCAAACCACACCGTACATTATGATAATTGTCATAATGGGGAAATGTGAAAAGTGCATGAGGCATAGAAAAAGGAAGACCTAGAACTGCAATGGAAATGAACTTGGGCAAACTCTGGGAGATGGTGAGGGACAGGGATGCCTGGCATGCTGCAGTCCATGGAGTTGCGAAGAGTCGGACACAACTTGGTGACTGAATAACAGAACTGCCTATATAGGTCAGAGAAGACTTCACAACTAAGGTAGCACTTGGACTGAGGTTTAAAGGGTGAACAAGACATTACTAAGCAGATGGATCAAAGAAGGGCATGAAATGCCTAGCTGACCATCAAAGACTCATGCTCTTCTTCCATAGCATCAAGTGTTCTGGGAGTTGGCCCGACCAGTTTCTAATGCCTTATATTTCTGGGGGAATCAAACGATTGGTTCTCATTAACTGGATGTGAGCAGATGTGATGTACATCATTTCTTGACCAGGTTAAGAGTAGGTGTGCCTTTTTTCCCTTCTGTTTCCTAGCTATTAGCTTTGAAAGTAAAGGACTGAAACTTAGAGGATGAAGGAGCTGCAAAATGAAGGACCCTGGGTGGAAGGTGGCATGTCACACTGAACTGTTCCATGACTAAGAAATAACCTTCTATTGCATTAATCTATTGACCCTACCTAGACTTCCCTGGTGGCTCAGATGGTAAAGCATCTGCCTACAATGCGGGAGACCCACGTTCGATCCCTGGGTGGGGAAGATCCTCTGGAGAAGGAAATGGCAACCCACTCCAGTACTCTTGCCTGGAAAATCCCATGGGAGAAGCCTGGTAGGCTACAGTCCATGGGGTTGCAAAGAGTCGGACACTACTGAGCGACCTTACTTACTTACTTATTGACCCTACATAGCTTGTTTGTATAGCAGTGAGCTCTATTTTAATTAATATAAAGTAATACAATATGTGAAAAGACTTACTGATGTGTCTAGCACAGAGTACATGCTCAGTAAGTATTTGAAATTGCAGGGGGCATGCAAATAGACCAGTATAGCCAGAACAGAATACATGATTGGTGAGAGCAAGAGGAAGGCAGCTGAATAGCTAGGCATGGACTGATCTCAAAGAACCTTGAATGTCATGCTGAAGAATTTAGGTTTAATTTTGTGGAAGGAAAGCCAGCAAAGAATATTGAAAATGTGAGAGGCAAGATCTCCAAGAAACACAACACCCAAGGCCCTGCTGTGATTTTCTTTAAATGTAAGGTGGGAATCCTAAGATGAAAGATAGGATTTCAGAACCAGAAGACACCATGATTTAATCAAACCTCATTTAACAAATGAGGAAAGTGAGACCCAGAGAATTTAAGTACCTTTGTCAAGGTCACCCAGCTAAAACTTGGCAGAGCTGGGGACTAAAGGGCTAGTCTCTTATTTCCAGCCCTACAGCATTGCTCTTTCCACTGTGCCACAGTGCTTCAAAGCAGTGGAGACCAGCTGGTGTGCCTGTGTTTTCAGTCCCTTAATGAAGACATTGGGGATTTGGAGGCTGGGTATTTACCATGGAAGGCTGTCTTCTCTGTAATTCCTCATCTGGTTTGAACCACTATTTTGGAAAAGGCCCATTTTTCAGCATCAGATTTCCCTAGAGGACAATTGGGAATGTGCTCAGTGGCCTGTGGGGTGCCCTTGCACTTTCTGAGCTTTTGCTGGGAGGTTGAGAAGAAAGTAGCAGTGGTTTGAGCTCCTGGAAATGCTCCTGGTCCCTAGGCATCTGGGGAGTAGTTGGCCCTCTCAGTTGGCTGTGGTTTAGCCTGCCAGCTGACTGTCCTCCAGGGGTCACATCAAAACATCTTCTTCAGCTTGTCTTTTTAAAGGGTCAGCTCCCCCACCCAAAAAAACAAACAAGCAAAAAATAAATAAAGGGTCAACCCCTATGACTGGCATTTTAATATCATTTTCTGTTCATCAGTTCAGTACTTCTGGTTTTCATATACTGCTAAGCTGATTCATTATTCATTATAATTATTCTTACTCCATGTGCTACCCAGAGCAATACGACATACATTTGTTTGTTTTTTTAATAGCAAATGGGGGCAAAAGGACAACCGTGATGAGGCCAGTCTCAGGGAAACATGACATGTGGTCTGACCTAAGGAGGACTAGGTATTATTTAATTATTTTACAACTGGGGGAATCCAGAGCACAAGTTGGGGGGCAGGGAAGGCCATTTGTCCAAAAGTCCCCAAGAAAACTGGGGGAAAAATACATGCCTTAAAGTTTTTTGGCCTAGCATTTTTTGGTAATTTCCTCGCTCCTTGTCCTTTGTTTGTATCCTGGTTTCCTCCCTTGCATTGATAGATCAAGGTTAGGATGATAGATCAAATGGTTAGGATGAAGTATTAAGAAAGATAAGATTGCTGCCTCAGTTCCTGAGGCGTGCCTTGGTGGCACCTGAAGACAATGTCTTATGCAGTGGAAAGTGCTTGGGCTTTGAAGTCAAAGAGACATCAGCCACTCTTTAGCTGTGAGACTTTGGGCAAGTTCTTAACCTCTCTGAGACTCAGTTTCTTTTTCTGTGAGATGGGGAAATAATGTAAAATATGAGGGTGGTTGTAGGGATTAAATAAGTGAACATACATAAAACATGTCAGTGCTGGGCACTAAGTTAGGCTGGCTCTTAACAAGTATTATTTCCTTTTTCAGGTTTCTGAGAAGTTCCTATTCTTTCCCCCAATCCCTATCCTGGGTTCTGGTCAACTGGTAAAATGAAACAAAAGAGTGAGCAGATGGAGACCAAAATGCCACTTTGATTGTTGATAAAGGCTGTTTATTGTAAGAGATTGATTGATAACTACTAGATGAGTTAGGTCAACTTGTTTACCCAGTCACAAGTAAAATTTGACCAGGGTAGGACCTCTCACGCTGGGAGTAGCAGTGGGAACAGGAAGGGGACCCTGCCCCCAGAGGAGTAAACTAAGGTGATATCCTCACTGTGGGCAGGTAGATACATAACCTTCTGAAAGAAAGGAGGAGCTAAGCTGAACCTGCCATGTGTACTTTGCAATTCCCAAAGCAGGTTAAGCCCTTCCCCGAAGGAGGAGGAATAAGGGAGGAGTAGCAGAGGCCAGGAGTGTCAAAGGCCCACAAGGACGGAAGCCTCAGAAGCGGCTCCCTCAGCATCTCCCTTCTCTTGACCCCCTCCTCTCATGTTGCACTACTTCTTAGGCACACTGCTCATGAAGCACACAGCTCTCAGTGCGTCACTGTGGGTAGCCTCAGAGCACAAATGTTGGGAGAAAGGTGGGGGAGAGAATGGGGGTACTGGGTTGAGTCATTGGGAGAGAAAGAGAAGTGGCCACATAAACCCAGAAAGAGTAGCCTAAATTTAGAATTGGGAGTTAGAGGTCTGAAGGGAGGATCTCTGACAGATCTGACCTCTGCGTCCCGGAACCACATCTCCTGCAGATGATTCTCAGTCCCAGCATTGGGTTATGTACCCTCTGCCTCAGTTTTTAGTTTTTAAAATGTAAGCATATTTTGTGATTATAAACTAATATATTCTTACTTTGGAAAACTCAGAAATACAGAGAGGTATAAAGAATAAATAAAAAATAATCCATAGTCTCACCACAAAGAAGAACTAATATTAACTCAGACTATATTTCTATTAAGTCTTTCTTCTATGCATATCGTTATACAGATAAGGTGATTCTATCTATACATGTTAAATTTTGCATGCTGAATTTTTACTTACTGTTATAATTTAATCATTTCCCCATGTTATTAAAAGTTCTCAGTAATTAACATCATTTTAAATGACATTTTCCCTGGTTATAAGCACATCTGGATCAATCTCTACCAATTTATGAAAATCCCATGGGTCTAGAGAGATCTTCTAAGTGTTTACCTTCTTGAATAGGTGAATAGGGCATTTTCAAAGGCCAGGGCTTTATGGGCCTGCTCATGGTAACTATTGCACTAAACTTGAGCTTCTAGAGCATTCTCACATTTCTAGCAATTGATTATATACGTGATCAAAAGATGCCACTCTGCAAAATACAATAATTCAAAGCATAGGCCTTTCTTATACACCACAGCGTTGTTACACACTCAAAAAGACCACTGTATGAGTTTGCTATAGCTGCCATGACAAAACACCTTAGAAGGGGTGGTTTAAACAGCAGCAGTTTATTTTCTCACAGTGCTAAAGGCTAAAAGTCCAAGAGGTCAGCAGGTCTCATTGCTCCTGAAACCTCACTCTTTGGCTCGCACATGTCTGCCTTCTTGCTGTGTCCTCAGATGTTCTTTTTTCTGGGCATGGGCAGTCCTGGTGTCTTGCTATGCACATTGAATTCGGTTCAGTTCAGTTCAGTCGCTCAGTCATGTCCGACTCTTTGCAACCCCATGAATCACAGCATGCCAGGCTTCCCTGTCCATCACAAACTCCCGGAATTTACTCAGATACATGTCCATTGAGTTGGCGATGCCATCCAGCCATCTCATCATCTGTTGTCCCCTTCTCCTGCCCCCAATCCCTCCCAGCATCAGGGTCTTTTCCAATGAGTCAACTCTTTGCATGAGGTGGACAAAGTATTGGATTTTCAGCTTCAGCATCAGTCCTTCCAATGAGCACCCAGGACTGATCTGCTTTAGGATGGACTGGTTGGATCTCCTTGCAGTCCAAGAGTCTTCTCCAACACCACAGTTCAAAAGCATCAATTCTTCGGCACTCAGCTTTCTTCACAGTCCAACTCTCACATCCATACATAACCACTGGAAAAACCATAGCCTTGACTAGATGGACCTTTGTGGGCAAAGTAATGTCTCTGCTTTTTAATATGCTGTCTAGGTTGGTCATAACTTTCCTTCCAAAGAGTAAGCATCTTTTAATTTCATGGCTGTAATCGCCATCTGCAGTGATTTTGGAGCCCCAAAAAATAAAGTCTGACACTGTTTCCATTGTTTCCCCATCTATTTCCCATGAAGTGATGGGACCAGATGCCATGATCTTAGTTTTCTGAATGTTGAGTTTTAAGCCAACTTTTTCACTCTACTCCTTCACTTTCCTTAAGAGGCTTTTTAGTTCCTCTTCACTTTCTGCCATAAGGGTGGTGTCATCTGCATATCTGAGGTTATTGATATTTCTCCCGGCAATCTTGATTCCAGTTTGTGCTTCTTCCAGCCCAGCGTTTCTCATGATGTACTCTGCATATAAGTTAAATAAGCAGGGTGACAATATACAGCCTTGACGTACTCCTTTTCCTATTTGGAACCAGTCCATTGTTCCATGTCCAGTTCTAACTGTTGCTTCCTGACCTGCACACAGGTTTCTCAAGAGGCAGGTCAGATGGTCTGGTATGCCCATCTCTTTCAGAATTTTCCACAGTTTATTGTGAGCCACACAGTCAAAGGCTTTGGCATAGTCAATAAAGCAGAAGTATACGTTTTTCTGGAACTCTCTTGCTTTTTCGATGATCCAGCGAATGTTGGCAATTTGATCTCTGGTTCCTCTGCCTTTTCTAAAACCAGCTTGAATATCTGTAAGTTCATGGTTCATGTATTGCTGAAGCCTGGCTTGGAGAATTTTGAGCGTTACTTGACTAGTGTGTGAAATGAGTGCAATTGTGCGGTAGTTTCAGCATTCTTTGGCATTACCTTTCTTTGGGATTGGAATGAAAACTGACCTTTTCCAGTCCTGTGCAAACCATTCAGTATCATGGTAATCCAAGCCTATGCCCCAACCAGTAATGCTGAAGAAGCTGAAGCTGAACAATTCTATCAAGACCTACAAGACTTTTTAGAACTAATACCCAAAAAAGATGTCCTTTTCATTATAGGGGACTGGAATGCAAAAGTAGGAAGTCAAGAAACACTTGGAGTAACAGGTAAATTTGGCCTTGGAGTACGGAATGAAGCAGGGCAAAGGCTAATAGAGTTTTGCCAAGAAAACACACTGGTCATAGCAAACACCCTCTTTCAACAACACAAGAGAAGACTCTACACATGGACATCACCAGATGGTCAACACTGAAATCAGATTGATTTATATTCTTTGCAGCCAAAGATGGAGAAGCTCTATACAGTCAGCAAAAACAAGACCGGGAGCTGACTGGGGCTCAGATCATGAACTCCTTATTGCCAAATTCAGACTTAAACTGAAGAAAGTAGGGAAAACCACTAGACCATTCAGGTATGACCTAAATCAAATCCCTTATGACTATACAGTGGAAGTGAGAAATAGATTTAAGGGACTAGATCTGATAGACAGAGTGCCTGATGAACTATGGACGGAGGTTCGTGACACTGTACAGGAGACAGGGATCAAGACCATCCCCATGGAAAAGAAATGCAAAAAAGGAAAATGGTTGTCTGAAGAGGCCTTACAAATAGCTGTAAAAAGAAGAGAAGCGAAAAGCAAAGGAGAAAAGGAAAGATATTCCCATTTGAATGCAGAGTTCCAAAGAATAGCAAGGAGAGATAAGAAAGCCTTTCTCAGCGATCAATGCAAAGAAGTAGAGGAAAGCAACAGAATGGGAAAGGCTAGAGATCTCTTCAAGAAAATTAGAGATGCCAAGGGGACATTTCATGCAAAGATGGGTTCAATAAAGGACAGAAATGGTATGGACCTAACAGAAGCAGAAGATATTAAGAAGAGGTGGCAAGAACACATAGAAGAACTGTACAAAAAAGATCTTCATGATCCAGATAATCACGATGGTGTGAGCACTCACCTAGAGCCAGACATCCTGGAATGTGAAGTCAAGTGGGCCTTAGAAAGCAACAGTACAAACAAAGCTAGTGGAGGTGATGGAATTCCAGTTGAGCATATTGAATTAAGGCCCACCTTAAAGACTTCATTTTAACTTAACCTCATTAAAGACCTTATCTATCAATACAATCTATAGTCTTTGGTAAATAGCTTCTTTTGCTTAGCATAATGTTTTCAAAGTTTATCCATGTTGTCATATACATCAGTACTTCATGCAGAAAATGTTCCATTGTATGCATGTAAAGCATTTTGTTTACCCATTCATCAGTTTATGGACATAGGTTGTCTCCACTTTTTAACCACTGTAAATAACCCTGCTATGAACATTCATGTATAAGCTTTTGTGTGGAGCTATGTTTTCATTTCTCTTGGGTATGTGCCTGGGAGTGGAATTGATGAGTATTATAGTAACTCCATGCTTAGCATTTTGAGAAACTATCAAACTGTTTTCCAAAGTGGCTGCATCATTTTACATGCCCACCCACAGTGTGTGAGGGTTCCAATTTCTCTATATCCTTACAAACACTTGTTATTGTCTGTTCTTATTATAGCCATCCTTGTGGGTGTGAAGAGCTATCCCTTGTGAGGTTTTGACTTGTATTTCCCTAATGACTAGTGATGTTTAGTGTCTCTTCTTGTGCGTATTGGCAATTTGTATAGATTCTTTGGAGGAATTTCATTCAAATTCCTTGCCCATGATTTAACTGGGTTGTATTCTTATTACTGAGTCATAGTACATTTGTATATATTCTAGATATAAGTTCCTTGTCAATATACAATTTGCAAAGATTTTCTCTCACTCTGTTGTTGTCCTGTTACTTTCTTGATGGTGTTCTGTGAAGCACAAAAGTTTTAAATTTTGAAGTCTGATTTATTTATTTATTTTTGGTCATGTCTGCTTTTGGCAGCATATCTAAGAAACCTTGCCATATCCAAGGTCATAAACATTTACTGTTTTCTTCTAGGAGTTTTGTAGTTTTAGCTCTTACATTTAGGTCTATGATCCATTTTTAGTTAATTTATTTGTATGGTGTAAGGTGTAGCCCAACTTCATTCTTTTACACATGGATACCCAGTTGTTCCAGCAGCATTTATTGAGAAAACTACTTTTTGCCTATTGAATTGTCTTGGGTCCCCTGTCAAAAAAAATAAATTGACCATGTTCATGAGGGTTTATTTCTGGACATTCAGTTCTATTCTTTTGATCTAAACATGAGTTCTTATGCTTTATACCTTGATTTCTGTAGGTTTTTTGTAAGTTCTGAAATCAGGAAATATGTATCTTCCAAATTTGTTCTTCCTTTTCCAAAATGTTTTGGTTATTCTGGGTTACATTTCCATATGAAATGCAGCATCAGTTTGATGATTTCTGAAAAAAAAAATTTAAAAAGAAGAGAATAAAGGAAAAAAGAAAAAGCAGTAAGATATGGAGAGGATTGCATTGAATTTCATTTTCTGACTATTCATTGCTATTGTATAGAAATACAATTGATTTTTGTATATTGTTCTTATATCCTGCCACATTTCTGAACTTTTAATCTTATATTCTTAATCATATGCTTTACTGCTTAATCTGTGTTAAATATTATAAAAAATAGAAAAATGAACAAGATATGATCTCTATTCTGAAGAAGCTGATAGCTTAATTCAAGAAATAAGACATAAACCTATTGAGTGAATAATTGCCCATTTCAGCAATGTGCAGGAAAGTACAGAATTGCCAAATGAACACTGCAGATAATTAGAGCTCTAGAAAAGTTCAGGGGATGGAGAGACAATTAAAAGTTGGAGAGTCTGGAAAAAACAGAATAGAAAGGATCTGAAGGCTCACTGATAGGAGCCATCCCTATAAACAAACTTTGAATTTCAATATTTGAGAACCCTAAAAATTTCAAGAGATCCTTCTGCTATGGATGACCCTCACAATTACCTGTGCAACATATATGTATTATCCAGATTTAATAAATTATATCAATTTGCCATATTTGCTTAAGATTTTTAAACTATAAATAAAATATTTTAGTTACAAAAAAAGGCCCTTTCATTCCATCTCTCCTCAGAGATAGTCAGTCTCTTAAAGATAGTGAGAATCCTTCCCACATATGTTTTTACATTTTTGCTACAAATATATATATTGTGGGTGTTTAAACATGTACATAAAAGGTGTACATATTTTTCTAGAACTTTTTTCAACATCATGCTTTTAAGATTTATCCATGTGATACTTTATAACATAGTAATAACACACTATATAGTACTGCGATATAGTCTCATTGTATAAATATTCTAAAAAGGATGATCTATAGGTGGATATTTGTTATGTCTAGTTTTTTGCTATTTCAAATTGTTATATAATTAATGTTCTGGCATATACCTCCTTAGGCTCCTGTATAAGAGTTCTTCTAGGGAATATATCTAGAAGTTATTAAGGAATACACTATGCATTCTCAACTTCACTAGATTGCTCTCTAGATTATTCTCCACAGAGGCTGAACTACTTCTTACTCTTATCCATGAGATATGAGAATTTCTCTCATTTTACATTCTAACCAACAGTGTCAAGTTTTTTTTTTTTAAACTACACATATCTGGGTCCTATTTCCATAGATTCTGTTACGGTAACTCTGGAGTGTGGTTTGAAACAGGCTACAGGTGATACTGAAACCCAGTGATTATGAATGAATTCGTATCATTGAGAGCACCAGCTCTATGCATGTATGCACAGTCTAATATATTAGTACGTGAGTTGGTATGGTGAAAGGGCCCTAGTACATTGTTGGTAACATCTATATTGGGTAGATAGATTTATCTGCACTTAGATCCTTGAAGATGGGTAGAGAAATACCACTGTCCAACATACGTTGTAGATGTTGGGTGTATGATTGACCAGCCCACTGACTGGGGACTTAAAGTCCCACCTTTGACAGCTGGGTTGATTGGGGACTATGTTAGCTTTCTGGGAGCTGTCTTGCCTCTTACTAGGTGTGTGGCTGGGTGCCAGTTGTCAGGACTTGCATACATGCCATCGCTTAGGGCAGGGTGCGTGTCAGCGATGTCTGCCAGCCTGCTGGGTGGTGTCACTGTGTGGAGCATTTGTGGCTTTTTCAAAGCCCCAAGGAATCTGAGAAGCAAGTGAGGGAATGCTGCATGAAAACAAAAGGCAGTGGAAAGAGTGACCAGCCAGCAGGCTCCAGCAGGCTAGAACGCTCTGTCCTTGTTATTACTGCTTCATGAAAATGCCGCCGGCTTCCTGGCAAGGTCTGGAAGGTAGAGGCTTCTTGAGAAAACAAGGACAAGCGATGTGTACTTTCAGGCTGGAATCTGATTGCCCGGCTTCCCTGTTTTCCAGTGGAAGCTGCAGGGTGAGGATGGGGAACCCTCTGCCCCTTGGTGGGTTTAGGCTGCTCTTTCCCTGTCTGCTGGCTGCTTTCCCGAGTTTTCTCCTCCCACTCATACGCAGCACAGTTCTGGTCCCAGAGGCCCAGCAGGGCTGGGCTGGGAGAAACACTGGGCGGTGCCCGGGACAGAGCTATTCCTCAAGGAGCCATCTGAAGGTCAGTCTAGGGGAGGACAGAGGGCTTCAGCCATAATCCTTGTTCAAGGGGGCTTTGCTACAAAGAAGGGCCTCCTGATTTGGGGCGGTGAGACCAGGGAGAGGTTTCATTCCTTGCCTGCTTTCCTCAGAGCTATTTTTGCCCTAGTATCACACACTCTCACAGCATAGCCTGCCTCAGTTTTCAGAAATGAGGGAGAAGCTCAGGAAAGGCAAGAGTTTTCATTAACTCATGATAGGATGGCTACTTGGACTCATCATTATTTGACTTGTCAGAAGTCAACCTCTGCTTTCCCTCCTGATAATCTGTCAGTGACATAGAAAATAACCTAGGTGCAAAACAGGGAAGTACCCAGCATCCTCTTCCTCTCTTGAAAAGAAACTATGAGGATAATGAATAAAAATAGGTCTTTGTGGATACAACAGGGCTGAACAGAGGGTGTGGTTTGCTTGGCAACAGCTCAAGCAAAGTTATTTCTCTTGGTCCCCAAATGTTCTTGACTTTGCTCTGCCTGATAAAGTCCTAAAAGACTTGAATGTGACCTTTCTATTTTGGTGAAACCTTCCATCGATAGAGTTCCTTCTGGTCCTGTAGCATCTTGTTTTTATAAAAAGCATTCATCAGGTTGTATGGCAACTACTAACTTGGAATTACAGCTTATTCTATGTGTGTGTACATGTATGTGTATTCCCCCAGCATTTATGGACTGTACTTTAACATAATAGTCTTTTGATAAATATTTATTTGATGAATCAGAATTCCTGAAAAAAAAAAACAAACCAATATTCAGCTCTAATATTTTCTTAATTATCTTGCCTTTTCCTCCTTGGGGTGAAACTGCAAGCAGGTTTAGCTCCACATGGGATAGATGACACGCTAAAACCAAATGGTGTTTTTTTTTTCTTAAAGGAACTGCTCCAGCAGGAATGGGTGTTTCAGTTCTATCATTCTATTACAGGTACAGAAATTGTTTCCAGGAAACACTGCCATTATTATCTCTGAAAGGCAAGTCAGTGGAAATTGTTATTTTCCATTTATGGATGGACAAATGGAAGCTTGCTTTCTCATTTACCAATTACAGAATGTGCACTCTGTTCAAAGTACTGTGCTAGGATTTTCATGGGATACAAAGATGGGCAAGACAAGATTCTTGTTCTAAAGGAGAATTTATAATCTAGTTAGGAGGAAAAAATATTTATATGCAAAAGTAACTATAACTAGGAAGCATTTTATCTGAATCATATGAGTGGTCCAAAAAGAAGTACCAAAAGGAATACCAAAGGTAGGCAAAAGAATTTCCAGTCAAGGTGACTGGGGATGTCATGTTAGTCAACACAGCATTTGAGATGAATAGATTTTGCGCTCCTTATTCTCTGTTTGGCCCCTGTATTAGTTTCCTGTGACTGCTGTAACAAATTACCAAACTGGGTGGCTAACAACAACATAATTTTATTTTCTCAAAGTTCTAGAGGCCAGAGGCCTGAAATCAAGGCTTTGGCAGGGCCAGGCTCCCTCCGAAGGTTCTAAGGATGAATCTGTTCCTTGTCTCTTTCAGCTTCTGATAGTTCCAGGATTCCCTGGCTTGTGGCCACTTCACTCTAGTTCTGATTTTGTGGACATGCTGCTTCCTCCTCTTTCAGAACTCTGCCTGCTTCTCTTTTATTAGGATACATGTGATTGTACTTAAGGCCCACCCATGTAAACTAGGATACACTCTTCCACTCAGGATCCTGAACTCAATCACATCTTTGGCATGTACTATAATTTTCTCAGGTCCCAGGCAGTAGCATGTGGATATATTATTTTGAGGTGCACTAGGTAGCCCATGACAGCCTCCTATCCTCCTATTCCCTGCTCTGTGCCCCGTGAGGCTGTTATCTACAGATGACTCTCCTGGGCTCCATTGCCCTCTTGCTTCCTGTTGGGTTTAGCCAGTGGGAGGCATCAGCAAGTATCAAAGGGTAGGAGGAAAAAAGAGGGTGAGGTATTTCTTCTTCCTTCTTCTGCTTTAGCACCAGGTTCTGGCAGCAGCTATGCCCTTTCGCAGCTCGAGCTCCTTCAGGACTCTCATAACACCTTTTCCATCCCTTGTCTCTTCAGCCCTGGGCTTCTACCCTCACTAGTCCTTGGGTGCCTCAATACTTCCTCCGCTCCAGAAACCCTGCCTACATCTTCGTAAATAGTGTCTTCATCAAATTATTTTGGCAAAAACCCTGTGGAGTGTGAGTTTCCTGCCATGATCTTGACTGATACAGACACCGGGAGGCAAAGATTTAATTTTCAGAACAGAGATAGACTCAAGTTGCCTCCATCTAAGTTTAAGTAATGACCAGTGGGGACTGGAAGGTGATTCAGCACACAAGACAGCCACAGCAGCTGGGTTATCTTGCGGGCTCTTTGGCAGTAAATATCTGTTGCCTTGTACTCTAATTATCTGCTATTATTGTGACTATTCTGTTGCCCTTGCTACCAAGTACTTTCTATTCTTTTCTCTGTCTCACAGTTTCTATTGCTCATGGTTTCTGCTGCTACGTGATGTCAGCTTTCTTCCCTCTGTGAATCTTTTTGTTTCTCCCCACTGCTGATTCCTTCTATGTATTTCATATTCAGCCCTCCAAAGGGCTTGACTGGTTTGGCTGCTCACCATCAAGTATAGGCAGTTAGGAAGAACTTCCTCTGACAAGTTGTTATATGAGCATAAGTGTACTGCTCTAGGGTAGGTGCCTGCTCTTGGACTAAATGGTTTTGCTTGAAATGGCAGAATAAACTGATAAGTAATTCAGTGTTCTGTCAATTAGATATCCCTGAGAAGTGGTTATGGGTATGGTAAGCATTCTGACACTTCCCAGGTTGGTTATCAAAACTCACAAGTCCTTCTGTTGCCTAGTTCAATAGCAGAGGCATGGTGGTCTCTGAAAAGCACAACACATGTTTGGAAAAAGCAAACAGCCCAGAATAGCTAATGGTGTAATTAAAATAGAGAAACATTATCATTGGCATTAAAGCTGGAAATGTAGGTCACAACAGTTTGTGGAGGGCCTTGAGTGAAGATTTGTTTTAGAAGGAACTTTAAACATTATTTTATGTGCAGTGAAAAGTTACCGAAGGTTTTTTGAAAGTGGGAGAGCAAGATAAAATCAGTTTTTAGGGCTATTTATCTGATGGCAGTGGTATTCAGATTGGATCAGAAGTAGGAAAGTGTGGAAACAGAAAGACAAATTAGGAAGGTGTTATAATAGCATAAGTTAGAATAATGGGGAACCAAGCCAGAACAAGACTGGAAAGAAAGAGAAAGTTCTTGTAAGAACTTCAGAGCAAGAGTAGTTTTAAGATTGAGGCTAGTTTTGAGCCACTGGTTCAGAATATTTTTACTATCTAGGGTGGCGGTATGTATTTGGAGGAATACATGAATTCTATCAGACATACTAATAAGACTAACAATATTTTTACCAGCTATTATCTTTTATAATACATTTTTGGAAGCTTGGTGCTGAGCCAAGGGAGGGTAGGACCTGGTGGTTCCACTGAGAGAAACTGAGTCTGAATGTCTTAGCCTATATTTTCTAGAAAAACAGACCTCAAAGCAAGAATTAACGCTAATATTTTATTTAGGAGATGTAATCCTAGGGCAGTAAGTGAGAGAGATAAAGGGAAGAGACTGAGAAAGAGAGGAAGTGATGCAAGGTGATGTTTGAATAATCTACAGAGGCAGTGGGTACACCTGCCTGTGCATACAGAATATCTCTAGACATTCTGCATGGCAAAAACACGCTCAGGTAAGTTCTTGGGATGAAGAAAGTAAAAGTAACCCATCTTCATGGTTCTCTTCCATCTCCTACTTCCCAGTGATCAAAATGTACCACATCAAGAGTTTCTCTCCTCATTCTTCTAAATTATGTCATATGTTCCTATTAATAGTCTCTTAGCAAGCCACAGCCAATGCTCTATGGCATGGCCTTTAGTCCTAGTTGGGGAGTAGAGAGAGAAGCCAGAAATTCATGGTGTGTAGCTGATGAGCCTAGTTGCTCATTGGCAACCAAGGGGGAGGGCCAGGCTGGGAGAGTGGCAGATAAGCTCCAGCCCCAGGTAGCAGGATTCTGTGTACCCAAACAAAGCAAGCTAGCTGCAGTCGTGGCTGAGACAGAACTGGAACCACCTCCAGGAAGATAGCGTTCTGAGGGTTACAGAAGGAATAATCAGAGACAAGTACATTCCTAGACAGCATAGAATAAATGAGTCTCAATATGGGCTCTGGAGACTGGCAGAGCTGTGCTTAAGTCACAGCTGTATATGATCTTAGGCAATTTACTTAATCTCTTTAAGCCAGTTTCTTTACTCACAATATGGGGATGATGATACTATATAGCTCATGCTTGTAAAGTATTTGGCATGATTCTAGGCATACAGTAAATGCTAAGTAAATTATGGCAATTACAGTCATTAATATCATTCTTGGATGACTGCGTAATCTTCCCAATGCTTTCTTTTCTCCTGCTGACTCTGCCACGTGCTGCTCCTAAATCTGTCTTGAGCAGGTTGGGTGGCTTGAGCTTGAGTCCTTTGTTACTCTCAGGGGCAGCTGGGTCTGGATCACTCCACACTTAGGGTCATGGAGCCCCACTGAAGTGGCTCCCTAAGGTGCTGACACATTAAGCCCTAAGAAAGTGGCACCAATAACCCATCACCTTTGGTATGTAGATAGGACATATTTTACATAACCATTTGCTTTTAAACATTTTTTTCCCTTCAAAATAGAAAAATAATGTTGCCTTGGTGCCCCCAAGACAGCACAGTCAAATACATAATAATTGCTAGATCTACACAATAAAGAGGTTCCTATTAGACTTTGAAAATGGAAGAGATCACTCTTACACAAATGGCATTTGATGGGACATCATCTCTAAATTATATATATCAAAATTTCTTTGTTCCCATAAATTGAAATCCTTTTGACTTTTCATAAGCATATTAAATGCCAAGAGGAACACATATCTAAAGTTTGCAGGACAACAACAAAAACAGACGTATCACTCTTTTGTTCAAAACCCCATATCACTCAGAATAAAAATTTGAATATTTACCAATGGCCTTTAATGACCTATGAGCTCTAGTCTTCAGTTATTGGACCTCATCTTTTAATAAATGGGAGGCAGGAGAGCATACTCTGGTACTTAAGGGCACCAAATGTCTCTAGAGACTAACTACCTGAGTACCAGTTCCATCTCTATCATTTGAGAGTTATGTGATTTGGAGACAGTTATTTAACCTTCCTGTGCCTCAGTTTCCTCATCTGGAAAAGAGAAAAAAACAGCACCCATGTCACAAGTTGTTGGGAAGATTAGTTAATATTTTTAAGTGCTTAAAATAGTGCTACTAGTAAGTGTGTTAGTCACTCAGTTGTGTCCGACTCTTGGTGACCCCTCTGGCTGTAGCCCGCCGGGCTCCTCCCTCGATGGGATTTTTCAGGCAAGAATACTGGAGTGGGTTGCCTATCTAAGTGTTAGATAAATAACATACTTCCTCTTATTCATTATACTCTAGCCACAATGGCCTCCTTTCCACGCCTCCACTAGGCCAAGCACACTCCTGCCCAAGGACCTTTGTATTTGTTGTTCTCCCAGATGGCCACATGCCCAACTTTCTCTCCTCCTTCAAGTCTTTGCTCAACTATCACCTTTTAAAGGATGACAACCCTATTTAAAATAGCAATCTCCTCCTGTACACCCCTGCTTTGTTTGTTTTTCTCATTAGCACTTATCTACTTTAATACTCTATACAGTTTTCATATTTACTTGTTTTTCATCTGTCTCCTCCAACTGAAAGGTAAACAAGGGCAGAAATATTTATTTTATCCTTTGATGTATCTCAAGCGCCTAGACCATTTCATGTGCTAGATGCTTGATACTACTTTTGGAATGAATGAATGCACTGTTTTCAGGTCAAGAGTCCACATATTTTGAAGATTGATTTGTAAATGAGATTCCTATGCAAATGCAAAAGATCTCCTCCAAAGTTGTTCTCTTAGGTTGAGTAGATAAGATCTCCTTCCCATAATATTTTTTAAGAAGTTAATTAGCAAACCTTTTTTTTCCCCTTAAATACAGTAAAGGTAAATTTTAGCTGAAACTTAGGCAAAGCTACCTTAATTAGTAATGAGCATATTCTGAATTAATAAAATCGATCAACTCCTGATTAATTGCTGGTGGACTCTGTGGCACAGTCATTTATCCAACATGACCTAGAAGTCATGGCCTGTCATCAGGATATGGAAAGAAGAGAACTAGTAAACACTTGCTGTAGGTTAGATAAGCTGCTGGGTCAAATCTATGAGGAAAATATTATCATCTCCATAGTATAGATAAACAAAGCAAGGCCACAGAGGCCCCAAATCACATACCTAATAGGAGATAGAGCCCATATACAAAGTATTGGCTTACAAAATCCATGCTCCTTCTAGTGTCTCACTTTGAGCCTCAGATTTCACATTTCACATGTAGTAATATTACTGGGCTTCCCTGGTAGCTCAGCTGGTAAAGAATCCACCTGCAATGCAGGAGACCTGGTTGATTCCTGGAAGATCCCATGGAGAAGGGATAGGCTACTCACTCCAGTATTCTTGGAATTCCCACTCCAGATTCTTTACGCAGATGGTAAAGAATCTGCCCGCGACACGGGAGACATAAAGAGACCTGGGTTCAATCCCTGGATTGGGAAGATCCCCTGGAGGAGGGCATGGCAACCCACTCCAGCATTCTTGCCTGGAGAATCCCATGGACAGAGGAGCCTGGCGGGCTGCAGTCCCTGGGGTCGCAAAGAGTCGGACATGGCTGAGCGACTAAGCACAGCACAGCACAGTGACGTTACTAAGGCACAGTTATGACAATGAAAATAATATGTGTAAAGTGAAGCACTCAATAAATGATGGGGTTTTTTAATGGTTATACTTTGGGAATGATGAGGAGACTTATCAGAGCCTCTGCAGGGAGAAATATGTGAGCCCCAACTGACCTGGACAAGCAAAGTAGGTCTTATGGGATAGATTAGTGGAGAAGTAACATTTTAAGAAGAATTTTCAATTTAATGCAAATTTAAATACTTATTGTACTTTTACTTGCTAAGTTGACTTTGCTCAGTCAGTCAGTCATGTCTGACTCTTTGCTTCCCCATGGACTGTAGCCCACTAGGCTCCTCTGTCCATGGGATTCTCCAGGCAGGAATACTGGAGTGGGTTGCCATTTCCTCCTCCAGAGGATCTTCCTGACCCAGTGATCAAACCTGTTTTTCCTGCACTCCTGCATCGGCAGGTAGCTTCTCTACCACTGAGCCACCAGTTTCCCTATAGTTGACTTTATGGACTCTAATTAACCAAATTTGAGACAATTCAATCACCAAAATATTGTTAGTATGGTTGTATCAGAAGAAAAATCACATATTCAAAGTGATTTGAAAAGTTGGGAGGGAAAGGAAAGAAGAGATAGGGGAGAAATGGGAAAAACCAAACCTTCTTTACAGAAGAATGCCAGCTCATAAATGTTGAATAATTGATGAGGGTTAAGAAGTACACTGTTGTACAATTCTCAGTATAATAACTTATTCAATCAAGGACTATCAGTGGATGATAAAACCTTTGGGTAAAGGGTAGATGGGTGTCATGGGCTGAATTACGTTTCCCAAAAAAGGTATGTTGAAATCCTACCCCCAGCCCTCGGAATGTGATCTTATTTGGAAATAGTTTTGTTGAGATGTAATTAGTTAAGACGAGGTCATACTGTAGAAGGGTGGGATCCTAATCCAATGACTGTTATCCTTGTAAGAAGAGAGTCATGTGACGATATGGAGACACATGGAGAATGCCACAGGATGATGGAGGCTGAATTGAACTGCTGCAGCTACAAGCCAAGGAATATCTGGAGCTAAAAGAAGTTGGAAGAGTCAAGAAAGGATTCTCCTCTAGGGTTTCAGAGGGAGCCTACCAACACATTGTTTGCATACTTCTTGTCTCCAGACTGTGAGACAATAAATTCCTGTTGTGTTAAGCCAGCCAATCTGTGGGTACTTTGTTAGAGCAGCCCTAGGAAATTAATACAATGGCAAGCAGGATAGACAAAGCACACCAAAGTATCACCTTGTTTATTTGAGAGAGAAAGCTTTCCAAAGGAGAACTCTGTCAGTTACCACTTAATCAGGTAACAAACTTAACATCACTAACAGTGGGACAATCTGACATGTATACCTCCTGATATTAGGCAATAAGAGGTAAACAATACCAGTTTGATAGACTGAGTGCAATAGGCACATGTCTTGTAATGTGACTTTGCAGCAACTCCAATCAAGAGATAGTTGATTTCTCAACCACTTGAGTCTAGGCTGGCTTTGTTACCTTGTTACCCAATGGATATTTTGGGCCAAATACTTCTTTGTTGTGGGGGGTTTTCCTGTGTATTTTAGGATGTTCAGCAGCATCCCTGGCCTCCATCCACTTGATGCCAGTAGCACTCCCAGTCTTGACAATCAAAAGTATCTCCAGGCATTGCTAAATGTCTACCTCAGAGCACTGGACTCGAGAGACAGAATCAATGCAATGTATGGACTTTATTAAGATCTTGGATTAAAAAAAAAAAGATGGTTATAAAATATATTTTTATGATTAGAAGAATTTGAATGTGGAATTAAAGATATTGAATCATTAATTTTCCTAGGTCTAAAAATAGTATTGCAGTTATGTAGGAGAATGCCTTTATTCTTAGGAGATGTATGCTGAATTATTTTGAGTGAAACCTTATAAAGTATTCAACTTACTTTCAAATGCTTCAGTGGATAAAAGTGTATGTTTATAAAAAGAGATAAAGGAAAGGTGACAAAGCGTTAACAATTGGTGAATCTGGGTGAAGAGTATAGGGTCACTCATTGTATCATTCTTTTGAGCTACATGGGTTTGAAAATATTAAAAATGAAATGTTGGGGGTAAAAAGTGTTAGTCTCACCTCCACTGACTGACTCTTTACTGACTTAATATGATACAAAGAGCAGCTTGTTCTAAATAAATCTTGTGTTGTGTTCTAAATCATTCTGTGTTGCCTGGATAAAGAGCTAGCTCATCCCAGGTATGAGGGGCTGGAGCTGAGGAAGGGGGCTTCTCCCAGCCTAAGAAACTATATACAAGCCCAGCTTCTCATGTGACTACTGGCTTCCTTTCCCTTGTATAACACCCTACAGGACCAAAAGCCAATGGCTGGGCAGCTTGTGTGTGTTTCCCAGACAACTCTGGTAAACAGCTCGCACCAAAATCCAGGTTGCCTGGTGCCAAAACAGTCTGGATATTCCTTTCACTGATAAGGCTACTCTCAAACTTGCTGTATGCCAGAAGGAGACCAAAAGAGGGGCAGAATTCCCTTCTCTGGAAAACCATTCTGAGGTCAGCAGGTCAGCCAGGCACACTAAGAGAATGGGGTCTCTTGGCCCTCCCTTTTGTTAAAGATACTGTGAATTTTCTCTTTTCAAAGTAAAATCTAATTATTTTTCATTTTATTTATTATTATTTTAAAAAATTTTTGGCTCAGATAGTAAGGAATCTGCCTGCAGTGTGGGAAATCCGGGTTTGATCCCTGGGTTGGGAAAATCCCCTGGAGAAATATTCTTGCCTGGAGAATTCCATGGACAGAAGAGCCTGGTGCTCCAGTCCATGGGGTCCCAAAGAGTCAGACACAACTGAGAGACTAACATGTTCACTTTCACAGTATGTGAGACCTTAGTTCCCCCACAGGAATTGAACCCATGTCCCCTGCATTGGAAGTTGAAGTTTTAACCACTGGACCACTAGAAAAGTCCTCCAAATCCAGTTTTTTTTAACCTATACCTATGATGTAGTAAAATTCATATCATGCCTTGGTACACTAAAGCTTAGGCAACTGTAAAGAGACCCATCTTGTAAGAAAGTTAATATTGAAAACATAGACAAAACTCAGAAACCAAAAAGGAAAGTGCTAATAAATGCTTTAGTGCAAAATACTTGAAATTTTTTAATGGTAAAAACAAATATGACAAAAACAAGAAAATACCATAAATTGAGCCAAAAGACAAATGGCACAGAAGAAAACAATTAGTTGTAACACAACACAAAGTGTTTATTTTGTTATTTTATAAAGAGATCTTACAGTTTAACAAGGAAAAAATGAACAGAAAAAAGGGCAAAGAATATGAACAGGTATTTCATAAGGAAAATAAGAATGGCAAAACTACTTGGAAAAAAATACAATTTCATTAGTGCTTAGAAAAATGGAAATCATAACAATGTGATACCATTTTTATCTACCAGGTTGACAAAAACTTGAAAATTTGATAAAACTTCATTTTGACAAGGGTATATGTGAACTTTTACTGTTGGTGGAAATGGAACAACTGTTTGCAGGTTACAATTTGGCAACATCTAACCCAATTTTTAAATGTATATATTCTTTAACCTAGCAATTTCAGTTAGAGGAATTTATCCTAAGATAGAGCAATACAAATTTCCAATGACACATGTATAAAAATGTTCATAGAAACAGAAATGAACATAGAAAATGTTCATAGAAACAGAATTATTTAAATGTTCATCAATGGGGCAGTGGTTAAATAAATTATGGCATATCCAATGATTAAAAGATCTTAAGAAGATCTGTATGTGCTGACATGGAAATATTTCTGATATATTATTAAATGAATAAAACAAGGTATAGGTGATTAGGAAAAGCTCACTTTCTCCTCCGTCTCCTTCACTATCTATCACATTTACAACACTTCTGACACCAGATAAGTGGGAAATTTCCTCCCATCAAGCAATTCTCTATGACATGAACTGGGTGTCCTACAATTTAATACAGTCTTGACACCAGGGCTTCCCTTGTGGCTCAGCTGGTAAAGAATCTGCCTGCAATGTGGGAGACCTAGGTTTGACCCCCGGGTTGGGAAGATCCCCTGGAGAAGGGAAAGGCTACCCACTCCAGTATTCTGGCCTGGAGAATTCCATGGGCTGTATAGTCCATGCGGTCACAAAGAGTCAGACACGACTGAGTGACTTTCACTTTCACTGACACTATTTACCTGGACACTATCCCACAAGTTAAAGGCTCAGTCCTATGAGATTGCCCCCTACTTCAGATTAACCAGATTCCCAGGTTATCCATGATTTCTGTCTGATTTGGCTATAAACTGCAGGTTCCCATGATCTCCTACCCCTTGGATTGCATTATTTGCTAGAACAGCTCAAAGAATTAAGAGAAACAGTTATGTTTATCAGTTTATTACATAACAAAGTATAATGTAAAGGATCCAGATGAACAGCTAGATGACAAGACACATGGGGCAAGGTTTGGGGGGTCTGAGGGCAGGAGTGATTCATCCTCCCACTAGGTGGATGTGTTCACCTGTCTGGAAGCTCTCCAAACCCCATACTATTGGGATTTTTATAGAGGCTTCATCACACAGGCATGATCAATTAATTCCATTTCTATTCCTTCCCCCCCCCCCCCTGGAGAATGGGTGGTGGGGCTTAAAATTCCAAGCTTCTAATCCTGGCTTGGTCTTTCTGGGGACCAGGCCTCATCCAGGAGCCATCCAATAGCTCACCTCACTAAAATAAAAGAGGCTACAAACCCCCAGGAAATTCAAAGCTATTTAGGAACTCTGTGTCAGGAAGCAGGGTCAAAGACCAAGTATCAGAACAAAAGATGCTCCTAGTGTTCTTATCACTTAGGGTTTAGTAGCTTTGTGCTGGAACTGGAGCACAGTTCAATGTATGTATTTTCTATTATCTCGCAATAGGATACTATATATTTGTATATTTCATGATCTGCTTTGTGGGAAAATATATACACACACACATATATAATATGTTTATGTGGAAAAAATACACAAGAACTAGTTAACAGCGCTTACATTGGGATAAGCAACTCTTGAGAGTCCCTTGGACAGCAAGGAGATGAAACCAATCAATACTAAAGGAAGTCAACTCTGAATATTTGTTGAAAGGACTGATGCTGAAGCTTCAATACTTTGGCCACTTGATGTGAAGACCCAGCTCATTGGAAAAGACCCTAATGCTGGTAAAGATTAAAGGCAAAAGGAGAAGGGGGCAGCAGAGGATGAGATGGTTAGATAGCAATGGACATGAATTTTAGCAAACTCTGGGAGACAGTGAAGGACAGGGAAGCTTGGCATGCTGCAGTCCATGGGGTCACAAAGAGTTGGACATGACTTAGTGACTGAATAACAGCAACAACAACTCTAGATAAAAGTGGAAAGATTTTTCTTTCCATTTTAAGGCTTTTTGAAGTTGACTTTATTTTCATTAGTGGTGTTTTACAATTAAAAAATATACACAGATCGTGCCTTGAATCAGCTTTTAAAATGTCCATCAGTGCCCCTTCTGATACTTCTGCAGAAAATATTTAAATTACTGAAGCAAGATGAGGCTGTGGATAGATAAATATGCATGGGGATGTAAACATGCCAGTATTATTGAGCCACCGCAACTAGGCGTATGATTTTTAGAATCTAGCTAAGCTGGATCAGTGCAGTTAGCAACTTTCTTAAGTAGCCTTGGGTCATTCACCTTTCTAAAACTGCACAGGCCATGCCTTTTAGCAAGATTCCTGTTGGAAAGTCACAGTAGCCAGCAAGGAAAAAAAAAAAAAAACACAATGCGACAGGATATTTTCTTTCTCCTTCTCTCCTGAGTTTTTTCAGGAACGTGGAAACTAAGATATAAACATGACTCAAAAGTACTGAGATATGGGGAGAATTTGCAGAGGTATTCGGATGATTCTTCGTTTTTATAAAAGCACCACATTCGTGTCTGGCTGAGTCTCTTTAAGACACCCCAGGTAATAATCTGAGAGGACAGCCTCTATCAGGGGAACATTTTCTGTTCCCAGTGAAGTGGCACATTCAGTTCCTGGTACAGGCTCACTTAATTCCTATTAGTCATTTCACAGCAGATTCTTGGGAAGAAGAAAAATCTCAAATACTTTTGGGTGATTTCACAAGTAAACTAAAAACAAGACAGTCCCTCTTTTCTCACAGTTCCCATTTGTTTACAAATTTTGAGTCAGTAAAACATGTCTGCCTTTGTGGATATTTCTCTGCTGATGTACCTACCTTGTTGCCACTTTACTTGGGTACCTAGATTTATTGCCATAACATAGGAGGTGGATCCTGGACCACACACCCTGGTTTCCCATTGAATTGATGGTGAAATTTTTATTTCGTGGCTTGTGATTCGAAGGTTGTTCTAGGACACTGCTTAGAAACACAGGTCACTGTAAGTAAGACACTGGATCTGATCAAGGTTTGTTTGTTATTTTCTATGTTGTTTAAGGACATTAGATGAATGCTTAAATTTGTTATTGAAGAGTTACCATGAATCCTGAAGATGCCCATACGGGATTATTATTGTAGGTTGGTTTGTGACAGCTGGCCTTGATTTAGTTATTTCCTCAAGAAGACACTTTGAACAATTATTTAAATGCCTCCCCTCTGCAATTACAATAATAATGATGATGATGATTTTGCAACTGAATATGTAATTCAGGATACAAACACTCAACTACTGTTTTTAGCTTGCTTCTCTTTCTACATTGATGTCAGCAGCTGTTGTCAGGATGACTGAAGAACAGAGAACCATTTTTCTATTGAGGGTCACCAAACTACATAAAAAAAAGTAAGCGAAGGTCAACACAGGAAGTTCTAAGAAAAATAATAATTATAGTTAGTATTTAAGGAGTGCTAAACTACAAGCAAGTATTTTTTTTCTCCTTGGAGAGAAAAATATAGTATTTTCAGAACTTATCTGCTTTTAAAATGAACAAATTTCTTATTTAATAATTATAAATATCTGACAATGGTTTTGTTCTATAGCACAGTCAATGAAGGAGCCACAAGTGGGGAAGATGGTGAAATAGAGGAGGGAGGTGTGTGTCGCTGATAACCAGGAGACAATATAGAGTAAAAGAAATGGAGTCAGATGCAGAAGGGCAGGAAGATGCAGAGGGTCATATAGATAAACAAGGGGTAAGAGGAATAAGAAAGACAGTAATAGGGTGGGAGAACAGGTGAAGAAGATAGGTAGATAGGAAGAGAGAAGAAGTGGAAGAGAAGCATGAATAAAGAAAGAGGAGACAACAGACTGAGTAATGTGGGGGATTAAAAAAAAAGCATCTAAGTTTGTTTTTAAGATGAATTTGGGATCTCTAGAACATGGCATTTATGCCACCATCATCTGCTACCAATTCTCTGAAATACTGATCAGCGACTGCTCACAATTCTAAGCACTAAAATCACTATAATTGTAGACCTGGTGGCTAAGGTGGGAAAGTTGACATGGAAACCTTATAAAATGTATGTCCAAGCTAGGTGCCATTGCAGTGTCTGGTTGCTGGAGGCTGCCTTCTCAGGAGAAACCCCAAAGGGAGAAGGAGAGCTCAGCTGTCAGTTACAGGCAGCTTCTGGCCTGCCACTCTCCTGAGGCTTAATGGGAAAAAGTTTTTGACCTTGACTGCACAAAGAAAGGGAGAAGGTGATGGCAACCCACTCCAGTAATCTTGCCTGGCAAATCCCATGGACGGAGGAGCCCATTAGGCTGCAGTCCATGGGGTCGCTAACAGTCGGACACAAGTGAGTGACTTCACTTTCACTTTTCACTTTCATGCATTGGAGAAGGAAAGGGCAACCCACTCCAGTGTTCTTGCCTGGAGAATCCCAGGGATGGACGAGCCTGGTGGGCTGCCGTCTGTGGGGTCGCACAGAGTCGGACACGACTGAAGCGACTTAGCAGCAGCACAGAGAAATGTGCTCATCAGATAATCCCACAGTAAGGCCGGTTATTGTGGGGGGCTATGAGAGCAGAGATTCCAACATTAAACTGGATAAAATTAGGCCAAAGGCCAGAGGTTCTCAAACTTTGTACTATATGTTTAGTAAGTGGCATTGCTAAAAACTGATCCTGGAAGTGGGGGGAGAAGATAATTTTGAACTTATTTGGAAATATACAGGAAGAAAACAAATCAAAACTATCAACATGGTAAGAAAGTCTGTATAAAAATCTATATTTGAGAAATAATTTGACCTGATTCCAACATCTGCTGTCCCTTTGAAGACAAGCTTCTGTTGATGTGCTTAGATGGATCTAAGATGGGGAACCAGGAGAAATAGTTGGCTTCTTTTCTGCTTGTTTGTTGCACTCTATAGCTCAGTTCAGTCCCCTGTCCCACTGGGCAATTCTGTGTTCCCTTACTTTTAGACCTATTCAAATTCTATTCTCTTTGTGGAGCCTCCCAGAATTGCTATCACCATGTGCTCCTATTTCTGTCATTCCCCAGTTCCCTCTATCCAGTTCCCATTGTTTCAGTAACACTGGAACTATAATAATCTTCCCATCACCTATGCTTCCTTGGCGGCTCACATGGTGAAGAATTTGCCTGTAATGCAGGACACCTGGGTTCAATCCCTGGGATGGCAAGATACTCTGGAGAAGGGGTAGGCTACCCACTCCAGTATTCTTGGGTTTCCCTGGTGACTCAGATGGTGAAGAATCCACCTGCAATGTGAGAGACCTGGGTTCGATCCCTGGGTCCGGAAGATGTCCTGGAGAAGAGAATGGCTACCCACTGCAATATTATTGCCTAGAGAATTCCAAGGACAGAGAAATCTGGCGGGCTACAGTCCATGGGGTTGCAGAGTCAGACACGACTGAGTGACTAACACTTTCACAATTTTCAACTATGCTAATATTCTTAATGAGAAAAGATAGAGGAGGAAGTTGGAACCCCCAATCAGTCCCATCCTTTCATGCTAGGTAACATAGACATATGTTCATGTATAGTGGCCTGGAGTCAAACTTTCCTAGTGTAGGAAGGGATTCTGATAGGCTGGCTTTCATGTGAAATAGGAAGAATAGGTTGCTTTGAAGACCCAAAGGAGGGAATGTCAGTAGACCTATGGGATTGTTTCTAGATGATTTTATTATGTTCTGGAGGTATCTTTAATAAGGAAATATGATATCTGGCCTGTGGCCTTGCAGAGATAATGCTACTGCTGACCACTATGACTACCATTATGCTCTTACATTATATATGGTAATTCTTTCTGACTGTGTATTAACCTGTTTAATATCTGACTACTTGATTGTGGGTTCTTTAATAGCTAGGTGTATGCCAGCACCTGGCACATAGTAGGTGTTTACTGAATGGATGGATCAAAGTTTAAGCAGTCCAGGCAATAAAAGTGAGAGCAAGCAGGATGAAACAAGGGAGAAAAGACAGGAGCTAGTTCCATCTCCTCTTTCACAAAGGCCAGGTTTAATCCTGACAGTGATCATGGACAACTGCACTGAAAGATCCTGACTTGATGAATCCCCTTAACTTTAAACATTTCTACCCAGAGGGCTGGGATACTTTATTTTTTTGAGTCACTTCACTTTTCCCAAAGGACTATTTGGTTCCAAATACAGTAGGAATCAGTGTTAATTGCTTTTTGGAATATTATTTTGTCGGCTTCTTTTAGATGTGGTAATTTGCAAAGCAACCCCCAGCAGTTGACAGTTCATCCATAGCTGTATGGTGTTCAGACATTTCCTGGGATTCCTGCCCACTGCCTCGGCAGTGTTTGCCAGGATTTGTGCGTACCTGGGATTAACTTGGAATCAGTAGTGCTTTGTTGTGTCTAGAATTTTTAAAATTCTGAAAGGGTAAAGGCCCAATCCTACTTAATCCAGAAAATAAAAGTGTACTAACTCATAATTTAAGATTTAACAGGTGTGTAAAGATCATCTCGTCCACACTTGGTGGAAGAGGAAATTGCAGCTCTGACAGATTCAATGACAAGGTCAGTCGGCTGGTAGCTGGGAGGCTGGGATTAGAATCTATGTTCTTTGTGGCACCAATCTGTGAGCTGGGGTCCTTTGGATTTACCCCTGTGTGGATATGAGTGTTCAAGTTACTATTTGTTTCTTTTTGAAGCTCTTTTCCCTGGCTAGAGACTTTCTGGTCCTCCTTTACACATGCTTCAAGGTCATAGCTCAGACCAAAGTGTTTACAGAAAAACTAGGCACTTATGAGAGGATTCGTTGCCAGTCCCTGCACTCTCTGTGCCCTGGCTTCAACCAAGCTCAGCAAACCAAGGAAGGGATAAAGTGGTCCCTGGAAGGAGGAATTTCTCAGTTTAGATGCCAACAGGCGAAGGGATGAATTCTGTCTGACTTCTCCAGCAAGTGGAGGCTGCTGCCACTGCTGCCACCTCCTGGGGAAAGAAAGACCCGAGCTTCATACCTGAAGCTAGTCTCAGGGTTCACCTGTCACTTGGGCAAAGGCCATACTGGGGCTAGGCTGAAGTTCCTTGGTTCTAGAAAATAAAAGGGATATCCCTTTACTTAGAAAATATTAGTATTTGCTTTTAATCTACTCCTTTTGGCAGCGTTGTGCTCAAAGAAATGATTTTAAACAGAGGTGACAAAGTTGCAATGAATTAATATGGAAGCCATGAGAAAACAGAAGTAAGGCTGAGGCAGAGCCTTAGGAAAACACCAGATTTGTTCTCTTGGCTTTGTGAATCCTAAATCCTGGGGGGGATGTTAGGAATGCATATACCTGAGAATTGAATAATAGCGAGGACACAGTGGAGTTTTAACACCAAAAATCTGAGTTCACTTGCAGGGCTGTTCTGAGGATTAATTGAGATAATATATAGGTGTCATCACTTCATAACAAACAGAAGGGGAAAAAGTGGAGGCAGTGACAACCTTTATTTTCTTGGGCTCCAAAATCACTGCAGACTGACTGCAGCCATGAAATTAAAAGATGCTTGCTCCCCGGAAGGAAAGCTGTGACAAATCTAGACAGCATATTAAAAAGCAGAGACATCACTTTGCTGACAAAGGTCCATATAGTCAAGCTATGGTTTTTCCAGTAGTCATGTATGAAATGTGAGAGTTGGACTATAACAAAGGCTGAGTGCTAAAGAATTGATGCTTTTGAATTGTGGTGCTGGAGAACACTCTCTTGAGAGTCCCTTGGGCTGAAAGGAGATCAAACCAGTCAATCCTAAAGGAAATCAACCCTGAATATTCACTGGAGAGACTGACGCTGAATCTGAAGCTCCAATACTTTGGCCACCTGATGGAAAGGGTCGACTCACTGCAAAAGACCCTGAAGCCGGGAGAGATTGAAGTCAAAAGGAGAAGAGGGTGGCAGAGGATAAGATGGTTAGATAGCATCACTGACTCAATTGACATGAATTTGAGCAAATTCTGGGAGATGGTGAAGGACAGGGAAGCCTGGCATGGTGCAGTCATGAGGTCGTAGAGAATTGGATATGACTTAGTGACTGAATAACATGTAAGTTCCTGGTATGCAAGAAATGTTCAATGGGAATTATACTGAGGCAAATTTATGATGTCCATGGTGATTTTCTTAATTTACTGACCAGAAATTGATTGATAGTTGCCATGCCTTTAATTCTTTTCAGTCTTCTGATCTATAGATGGTCCCTAGGCTAACTCATTTTATTTTTAAAAAATATACTCATAAATTATTGCTATGGACTGAATGTTTGTGGGCACCCCCCATCCACAATTCATATGTTGAAGCCCTAATCCCAATGTGCTGTTAGGTGGAGACAAGACCTTTGAAGTAACTAACTTTAGACACCATCATGACGGTAGAGCCCCTCATGGGATTAGTGCCCTTACAAGAGGATAAAGACATGAGAGCTCTTCTCCTTTGGGCATGTGAGGATACAGCAAGGAGGCAACCATCTGCAAGCTAGGAACTGGGCTCTCACCAGACACCGAATCTATTAGCACATTGATCCTAGACTTTCCAGCCTCCAAGTGTGAGAAATAAACATCTGTAGTTTAAGATGCCCAGTAAATGTTATTTTGTTATAGCAGCCTTTGTTATGTTGACTAAGAGAAAAAGTGGTAAATAGAAGTGGGGGTGCCACTGTAACAAATACCTAAAAATATGGAAGCAGCTCTGGAATTGGATAATGGGCATAGGCTGGAAGATTTTTGAGCTGTCCGCCTAGAGGCAATTCTGGTGACAGCTCGGAAAGAGAAGAGAAGAGCTGGAGAGAATGCCTCCATCTTCTTAGGGAATATAAATAACCATGAACAGAATGTTGGTAGAAATATGAATAGTAAAGACTGTTTTGGTTTCAGATAGTAAAGGGGGAACATGTTATTGGAAATCAGAGGCAAGGGGATTCCTGTTACAAAGTGCCCAATACTTGGCTGAATTATGTTCAGGTTCTAGTGTTTTGTGGAAGGTAAGAATTGGCAGGTTATGAAATTTGGTATCCACCTGAGAAAATTCCTAAGCAAAGTGTTGAAGGAGCTGCGTGGTTCCTCCTGATTACTTGCACAGCAAAATATAAGAAGAGAGAAATGAATTGATGATGGAACTTTTAAGCAAAATGGAACCAAAACTTAAAGACTTGGAAAATTCTCAGCCTGTCCATGTTACAAAAAATGAGAAGCATGTTCTTTCTCATTTTCATATCATAAAAAAACAAGAAAGCAGGACTGATGGACTTCTTGGATTTTACAGGAGTGGGACCATAGTACTATTTAGTTGGAACATAAGCTGTTCTTTAAGACAAGGGAAGACTCAGGATTTCCCTGGTGATCCAGTGGTTAGGACATGGCACTTTCACAGCTAAGGGCCAGGGTTCAGTCCCTGATAGAGGAACTAAGATCCTGTAACAAGCTACACAGTGTCTCCTCCCCCACCACCCCCCATCCCGCCCAACAAAAGACAAGAATGACTCTGAAGGCAATTCAGAAATCACAGTTTTTAAAAGGTATGTGGGTTGGGAAGGGGGCAGGATCACCTTGGTTTCAACAGGCCATACAGTCTCCAACAAAAGTCTTGAGAACAAGGCCACCCTTGATAGAGTCCTGGGTGGGTGTGTTTCTGGTTTGGCAGAGCTCCTGGGGCAGGGCTACTCCAGGTGGGTCCAGAACGTACAGTGTTAAGCCCAAGGGATTGGTCTCTAAATTTAAGAGATCATGGAGTTTGCTTTGCTAGGTTTTGGACTTCCTTGGGACTCATTACCCTTCCCTTCTTGCTTCTCTCTCCCTTTTGGAATGGGAATGTCTGTTCTAGTCCTTTTGGTTGCACAAGTTCATAGCTGGAGAGAAATTTTGCCTCAGAATGTCTCACTCACATTTGATTTAGATGAGTTCCTGGACTTTAGAGTTGATGCTGGAATAAGTTAAGATTTTGGGGGGCTGTTGGGATGGAATGCATGTATTTTGTCTGTGAGGACAAACATCTTGGGGGCCAGGAGTGAAAGCAAGAAGTTGGCTGTCTACAAACCAGGAAGAAGGCCCTCTCCAGAGACCAATCCACTGGTGTCTTGATCTTGGACTTCCCAGTGTCTAGTACCATGAGAAATAAATGTTTGTTGTTGAAGCCACCCAGTCTATGGTATTTTTGTTATAGCAGCCTAGACTAAGACAATGAGTGAGTAGAAATTCAGGAGGAACTAAGAGATTTAATTCAGGAATATTTTTGGGTTATCTACTGTGTGCTAGTTACAGAGGATTTAAAGAATAATGTAGGTGTAGACCTAAAAAGTTTCCATTCATTAGTGAGTAAGTGAAAGTCACTCAGTCATGCCTGACTCTTTGTGACCCCATGGACTATATAGTTCATGGAATTCTCCAGGTCAGAATACTGGAATGTGTAGCCGTTCCCTTCTCCAGGGGATCTTCCCAACCCAGGGATTGAACCCAGGTCTCCAAGTGGATTCTTTACCAGTTGAGCCACCAGGGAAGCCCAAGAATACTGGAGTGGGTAGCCTATCCCTTCTTGAGTGGATCTTCCCAACCCAAGAATCAGACTGGGGTCTCCTATATTGCAGGCAGATTCTTTATTGACTGAGCTACCAGGGAAGCCCCTCCATTAATTATATTAGGGAAAAAGAGACTGAGAATTAGGTGCTTGGATTCTAATAGATTCGGATCTGCAAACAGTCCACTTGTAAAATGACCTTAGATGTCACACTGAACATACTTGGGTATTAGTTTCTTCATCTGTTGCATAATATCGTGAAGAGAAATTCTTCTTTTTACAGCAGGGCTTGCCTACCACATAGCAAGCACACTGAGTATTGTGTTGTGCTTCAACTCTCCTAACCAGCTGGAGATTGTTAAAGAAACCATGAACTTTGAATGATCCTGGTAAGCTAAAGCAAGACCCTTAAAGGGCCTATCTGAAGACTTTTTTTCCTGACCAATGAAGTATGGGGCTTGTTTTAACCAATTATATATACAAAGTTGTGGATTTAGTCCAGCCTATTTAGAGTATTTGTTTGAATCTTTAATTAGTACAACACCTTATGACAGCCCTTCCTAAAAATTAAAAAACACCTTTCCCCCCTGAGTCAATTGGTTATGTTCCTTTGCCTAGAAATAAAGTTAGCTGGATTTGTTTTGCTTTTAAACTCTTTATTATTTGACCATATCTTATCTTTGACTGGGCTTCCCTGGTGGCTCAGACGGTAAAGAATTTGCCTGCAATGCTGGAGACCTGGGTTTGATCCCTGGGTTGGGAAGATCCTCTGGAGAAGGGAATGGCTACCCACTCCAGTATTCTGGCCTGGGGAATTCCATGGACAGAGGAGTCTGGCAGGCAACAGGCCATGGGGTTACAAAGAGTCAGATACGACTGAGCAACTGACACTTTCAACACTAGCAACACTATCTTTGAATAGCACTTTACAGTTTGCTAAGTCTCTTCCCACCTGAAAGGAATGGGGATGTTATCAAACAAGATGGGCTTTTTGAAACAGAGATTCTGGCTCTGTTACTGACTAGCTATATTTCCTTGGATAAGTTACTGTAACAGTTAGGGTCCCAGCTGGAAACAGATGGCATTCTCAAATTGGGCAATTGGAAAGGTTTAATAAAGGGACTATTTATAAAGATCTGAGAACACACTGGGAAACCACAGGGAGCACAGGGAGGGGTTGGTTACTGGAACCCAGTACCAGAGAGCTGTGTAGAGAGGCCACTTGGGAGGACTTGTGACCTTTGGTTGAAAGGACCAATCGGCCCACTGTGCTTACAGTTAGAGAGGTCAGGGGAAGGCACACCCCAAGCTTACTCTCCTCCCTCCTACACATCTGGAAGGGCAAACTAAAGATAACAAACAATTATTTAACCTTTCTGAGTCTTATTTTGCTTATTTGTGACAAAGAGAATAACATTATTTCTCTCTCAGAGTTTTTGTGAAAATTAAAATGAGAACTTACAGCAAACAAGCTAGGCCCTCTTCCTTTGCTTGATTTTCAAACCCTCCCTGTGAAGTAGACAGATTTTATTACAGCCACTTTGCAGTAGTGGAAAATGAGATGCAGAGAAGTTGACTTTCCCAAGGTCTCATAGCTAGAAAAGCAGCTGAACTGGGACTGCAAACAAGATTTTTGATGTATACTCTGGGTTTCTTTCCCTCACTACTCTGTAGCCCTTGATCCCCTTCTGCAGAAGGCTGCCACAGATGGTTTCTTCCTTCCAGAGATGCTATACCCAGAGCTATACTGACTCTGCTATTTAGAGAAAAATTGATTGACCCAGGAATCAGTGCCTAAGCTTGCACTGATTGGTGAGATATGAAGGTCAAGTGCTTATTTGAGGTGGTCTGATATAAGACTGACCAATATAGATCCCCACATTGGATGCTTGGCAATTCCACTTGGATATCCATTAGGCATCCATTATATAGTACATTGAAATCAGAATTCTTGATTGCTTCTACCTCAAAACTGTTCTAACCCTAAAGCTTCCTCTTTCAGGCAAAGCATCACTAGTTATTCAGTGCTAAAAACATAAGACCCAGGAATTATCCTCAATTCTTTTCATTTCTTCCTGCCTTCCCTCCCTCATCAGCAAGTCTAGCTGGCTTTACTCCCAAAATACAGGCCAATTCAACCACTTCTCTCTACTTCCTCTGTTAGTGCAAGCCACCATCACTTCTTGCCTTGGCTTAACCTCTTGTCAAGTCTCCTTCCTCCAACTCTTGCCTCTTTCCATCCCATTTTCTGTTTTGCAGAGTGATCAGTACAAAATGTGGAGTGGATCACGCTCCTCCTTGGCTTGAATCCTCACACAGGTCTCCCCTTCACATTTCCATGTCATGACTTCTTACCACGACTTATTAGGGCCCCATGTGTTCTGATTCTAGTCTCCCTCTCCATCACTATGCTCCCACCACACTTTCTTCTTCAACAATACCTTTCCCTCTCAGGCCCAAAGAACTTGCTTATTCTCTCTTCCCAGAATGTTTTTATCAGCCTTTGCATGGGTGGCATTTTTGCACTGCACAGGTATTAGCACAAACATGACCTTCTCAGAGACAGTTTCCCATCTGATCTAAATATTACTCCATTGTAGTCTTTTATTAGCACTGAAAAGGTGCAGAATAAAATTAGTCTAGTTGACTTGTTTACTACATTTATTATATGTTGGCCTGTCAGGATGTAAGCTTCATGAAAGCAGGGTCCTTATCTGGTTTGTCTGTTTATCCCTGCCTCCCTAGCCTCTAGGACAGGGCCTGGCGTATCACAGCCTCTCAATAAATCTTTTTCTTTTTTGCGGGAAAAGACAGTGAATGGTGATAAGCCAAATATAATCAGTTACTCTCTTTGAGCAGTATTTGCTATGAGAAACATGTTGAGACATTATCAGGGAGTAAAGGATGATTTCTGTTAGGAGATGACAAGATAACTGGATTACTAGAGCTGTTGATCCCTGAAAAATGATTATCCATTGTCCAGTTTTCCATGAGGTCATCAATATATACTAATCTTTGAGTGTGGGGAACTAGAATGGCTGCCTACAGTTTCCAGGCCCTCCCCAGTATCCTTAAAATAAAACCCATCAACTAAGGCAATTCTCCAAAGGCAGAGGAGATAAATAGGTACCCTTAGGAGATCTGAACTATGGCTGACTTCTGTAGATTTTGAAATTTCTTTAGTCTTCTATTTCATCTTAACATTTATATGAATATGGGGTTCAGAATATAACATCCCTATCTGTATTTTTGTTAACATATGAATGCTTTAAGTTATTCTACCATTTGTAAAATCTGTGGTGCAGGAAAGCCGTGCTATCCTGGGTCTTTACATTCTCTGAGGCTATCATACCTCAGGGATACATTTTTGTAGTTTGAGAAGTCCCTGGCATTCTTATGCCTTTGCAATCTAAGTACTCCTTTAGCACAATTAATTCATTCTTCAATAAATATTTATTGAACACCCACTATACATAAGACTAACAGGATTAAGGATACATCTATGAACAAAATATGCATGAATCCTACCTTCAAGGGAGTTATAGTTTAGGAGGAGACAATGAGAAATAAAGAAGAAATACAATAAGGAAGGAAGCTCAAGGTGACAAGGGAAATGTAAAAAAAAAAAAAGGCACCTAACCCCAAAACAGGTGATGACGACTGATTTTCCAGAATGAAATAACCTGGAAAACAAGCAGAAGTTAGCAAGATGAAGAAAAGGGGGAGAGTATTCTTGGCTTGGCTTAGACTAAGCCCTGGAGACCAGAGAGAGCACAGAATTATAGGAGCCAATTCAGTCAGTGTGTTAGTTTAGTGTGGCTGGAGTAAGGAGTGCAAAGGAGAAAGGAGAGGGAAGACTAGACAAGTAATCAAAGCAGGATATGAAAGGCCTATGCTAAGGACTTTCAGTGTTTACCCAAAGAGAATAGAAAGTCACTGAAAAGAGTCTTCTTAAGAATTGACTTACATGTGTTTTTAAAAAAGATCACTCAAGGACCATAACTCTATGTCTAGAAAAAGACAAGGACTTGATTTACCTTAGGGTAAGAGGTGTAATTAGCAAATTCCGAATCCCAAACTAATTGAACTGAGTTACTATCTTAACCTTTATCTTAACCTTTTCCTCTTAAAAGTATCTCCCCACTCTGCCCCTGCCCAAATAACTACTAATCATCTTTGGAACTAATTTACCTTCTCTGGCCTCTACCACTGTCTCTGTAGTCCCAATTTCATTTCTGGGATTATACCATTATGTCAAGAACCAAATACTTTTCTAACATGGTGCAACACACAGAACACATATGATTTTTTAAAGGTTAACATACTTCTATTTGGCATTCTCCATCTGAGATACTAGTGGAGGCCACTACCAAGTTCTCCCCTTTGGAAGCTGGAAGTCAGGAAAGGATTTGAGGAAGTTTGGGCAGATTGGAAAAGGAAATGGCAACCCACTCGAGTACTTAATCACTTTGGGTGATTAAGGATTATAATGGGAAAAGAATACAATGAGAGTACCAAGGTGTTTCAACTCGGTCATTCACTAAAAAAAAAAAAAAATGCTTTGCTTGAGTTTTTCCATCAGTCAGGTCAGGTGGAGAGGAAGATGCTGTGCAGCAGGAGTAGAACGTCTTAGACAAGGAATAGATATGCCCAACGCTAACCAACAAGTATTTGATGGGAACATGACCTAAAGCTGCTAGATAGTTCGATTCAAATGTTCCGTTTTTGATAAGCCAGTGTGATGCCCATGGGCTTGCCTGGTGGCTCAGACGCTAAAGAATCTGCCTGCAATGTGGGAGACCTAGGTTCGATCCCTGGGTTGGGAAGATTCTGCTGGAGGAGGGCATGGCATCCCACCCCCGTATTCCTGCCTGAAGAATCCCATGGACAGAGGAGCCTGGCGGGCTACAGTCCATGGGGTCGCAAAGAGTCGGACACGACTGAGCGACTAAGCACACACACACGATGACCATATGGAATTTCAAGCACATAGGCTGTTGTTCCCTCTGTGGTCATCTTCTTGAAACTCTCTGTCTCTTGCTCTTTCAGAATTTTGGGGCTAAATAAGTATCTGTCAGCTTAAAGTAGGCAGACTTACCAGCTGGAAGAATGACGACACCCAGCTTCCCGACTCCTTCAGGGTTTTTCTGGTCTCTGGGTGGTTGTCATTACTGAGCAAGTGGATTGCGCAAGACGGGTCTGAGCGGGCTCCCAACAGATGCTTACCACCAAGGGCTTCACACACTGAAAACAGCAGGGTGACAGGACACCCGAGCCTTTCCTCTTCCTGTCTCCATGTGACTGCGTGGAACAGGCGACAAGACATTTAAAACCAGGACAACTCCAGAAGGAAGGGCCGTTAGCTATGCCACTCTTTTCCTTCAGTGTGTTTCCTTAAAGAATTTAGAAACTGCAGTGAGCCGTGGTTTCCAGTCTCACGGGCGGTCCCTTCTCCAAGTTCTTCTCATTTTCCCATCTTGGCCGATAACTACAATTTATTTCTTTTCATAATATTTTTGGCCTTTCCCTTACCTCAGCTTTCAAGGAAAGTCATTTAAGCCATTCCTTTACAAGCCCCACTGGAGAGCCCCTCAGGTGCTCACCCTCCAGTGCCAGTTTCCGCCAGTCAGTCATTCAGGAGGGTTCACCGGCGGAGACCCCCAGAGTGAGTAGCCGACCCTCGTGCGTTTCACTGCTTCACGCAGCGCTCACGACTTGAGACCCGGAGAGCTGACCACCCAGGCGGGCCGCGGCCCCTTTAAGTGCAGGCCACGCCCCTTCCCTCCTCTCGGCTAGGCGGGCGGTCGGTGGCGGCCGCTTCGGTGCTGACAAGATGGCGGCTGGCGGGTCTGTTGCTGCGGCGCCCGAGTGCCGGCTTCTGCCCTACGCGCTACACAAGTGGAGCTCCTTCTCCTCCACCTACCTTCCGGAGTAAGTGCCGAGTCCTGGGCTCGTGCTGCCCTACTCTTCGGCGTAAGCACGGCTCGGGCAGAGGGGCCGTGGAGGGCAACCGTGCCGAGAGGCCCAGGCGGGGCCTGGTGAGGGGGACGCGCGGCCTCCGGAGTCTCAGTGCAGCCGCCGAGAGCCCTTGCCCGCCCCCGCCTCGGGGAGGGGTTAGGATTCGGAAAGCAAGGTCGGGGTGAACGGGGCGAGGTGTGTGGCGGCGCCGGGACGCGTAGGATAGCGGGAGCCAGGTGATGCTGCGACCGTGTTTGGGAGTTGAGAAGGGCTTGGGGGCGGGCGGCTCAGGGACGTGAGGCAGGAGTCTGGGCTCTCAGCCTCGGGACCGCGGACAAACTGGTGAAGACGTGTAAGGGCGTCCGAGGGCGCCGGAGACCCGGGGGAAGGTTCAGTCGGTTGCTGAGGGGACGAAGTGTAACGCGGAGAAGAGTGATTCTTCCTGGGGGAGGGGGGCGGTGGTCATTAAAAGCGATTAGCTCCAGAAGAGTGGTAAAAGTCACAGGCGGCCGAAAAGTTGTGAAGTCTTTGCAAGTGGGCATACGTTGTAGGATTTGCAGAGGGTACCTTTTCCGGCTGGTAGTTCTGAAAAAGAGAGTGGGCAGGAGAGACATTACAGAAGAGTTCCATTATATGATGGCTCAGAGTTTAGATTTATGTAGACACAGACCAATTTCCCAGCCCAGAAGCTCAAATAGAGACAAAAAAGTCTGACTTTAATGAATCTGACTTTCAACACTCGCTCGGTCTGAATCTACAACTTAGATGTTAAAAAGAATTGCGGAAAAACCGTGTGTTTTTCTGTAGCAGATTGCTTCTGAAATGCTGACAGTACTTTGGTTCAGTATTTACTTAGCTTTAGCTCATCTTGGAGAGAAGGAGCAAATCGAACTCCAGTTTTATCAATACATACTGATAGAGAAACGAGCTTAGTGAAGTTTTAAGATCTGTGCAGACCCTGAAGAAAAGTGCTGGTTGTCCCCCTGGACCATCATTTTACAAGTCCAGAAATGACTTTATGAGCAAAACAAGTTACAAATCATATGTTTTTATGTTACTGAACAAATAAAGTGACTAGATATGTGAAGCATAACTTAAAAAGTTTGCCACCTGTATTTCAAAAGTTCTTCACGCTTTCTCAAATGTGATTTCTCTAGTCAAATAAGTCAAAAATCTAAAAATGGATCTATAACTGCAAGAATCTAACTCTCTCGATTGCCAGCCCGTTGTCGTGTTCTCCAGGTCAAGGGTTGGCAGTCAGGCCTTTAGTAGGATGTGGTTCAGTGAAGGAGGCCAAGTGACCTGTGGCCTGATGTGGCCTGTGTCCTGTTGATGGTTGCTGTGTGACTGTGTCCCTGATTGATAATGACATCCAACTTTTAATGTGAGAGTGAACCAGGTAAACATTCCAGCCCTCAGCTGGAGTCGAAATGTGCCTCTCTGTACTTGACTTCTGTTTTTCAGGGCTTACCAAATTGTTGAGTCTGAAGGTAATCGTCATTTTTCTGTACCCAAGTTAGAATCACATAGAGTTGGGAACTGGTTTGGCATTGTTTGATCTAATAACTCCGGGAACATTTTCCTGGTCTCAAGTTAGACTGCTTCTAGGATTTCACTCCTTAAATTTCTGTTCATAGGGTGAGACTTGGGTATCATAAGTCTTATCTGAGTTAGGAATAAAAAGGGAAGCGTATGTTTCAAGCAGGCAATGATTTAGTGGGATGGCAGCTTTACTTTGACTTTGTCTCATTATCCTGGCCCCAGATGTGAAGTGGACAGCATACTAAGTTTGGAGTTAAGAGACAGCCATTTGTAATAGGAGAAATCTATTGCAATTTTCTCAGATATATTCATAAACTAGTATTTAGTACATATTTAATATTCAAACAATTTCATTTATTGTGTTTTTAGTCTTTATGATATTTTGCTGACTTATGCAGTATAGTTTTTATTTTAAAGCACTAAACTATTATAATAGGGGAGTAATCTGAACTTTTTCTTCAAAGGAGTTGAGTATTATGGATCTTGGGTTTGAGAGTTTCATGTCTGCTGGATTGGTGTATGCCATACCTGAATTTCTAATTGCAAATAAGGATGACTCTGGACTTCTATTAGCAACTGAGGCTAAGTTGTAGCTTTGTATGATAGGAAGCTTAAGAAAGGGATTGACTTTACTTACTTTGGCCCTAAAGTCTTAACAGCAATTGCTGTACCTTTACTGGCAGTGACAGACATGTTAAAGTCTAATTTTAAGTAAAGCCTTTTGTTGAAATTGCCTGAAAAAAAGTGAAAATGTTCACTCAGTCCTGTCTGACTCTTTTCAACTCCATGGACTATAGCCCGCTGGGCTCCTCTGTCCATGGACTTCTCCAGGCAAGAATACTGGAGTTGGTAGCCATTCCCTTCTGCAGGGGATCGTCCCAACCCAGGGGTCCAACCCAGATCTCTTGCATTGCAAGTGGATTCTTTACCATCTGAGCCAACAGGGAATAATCCCCTGGAAAAGGGCATGGCTACCCGCTCTAGTATTCTTGCCAGGAGAATTCCATGGACAGAGGAGCCTGGTGGATTACAGTCCATGGGGTTGCAAAGAGTTGGACATGATTGAGCGACTAGCAATGAAATTGTCTACAGAGTAGCCAATATTTATTGATTATAAGTCACTGATCAAAGCGTCTTGAGGGGGTAATAATAAGGTAGTAACAACAATAAGGTAGTAACAATAATGGGCCTTCCATTTGCTAGGCTGTCTTATGAACAAATAAGTGTATTAACTCATTTAATCCTCACAACAGTTATGTGAGAAATCTTCATTTTCAACTGAAGCAACAGATATGGAGACGTTAAAATTTGCCTCAGGTCAAGTTTTAACTCCTGTACAGAATCAGGATTTGAACTCAGGCAGTCAGACTTGGTCTTAACTTTGGAGCTGTTCTGCTTCTGCACCAAGGAGGAGAAGATTTGAAAGAGTTCTTATATTAAAGGCACTTACATTTTAGTTGTTCTGAAAGATAATGTGAAGTCATAAAAAAAAGGAAAATTCAGATCTTAGATTTTTTTTTCTAAAGACTTAAATTGTTTCTTTCAAAGGGAGTAAAGAACATTTTTCTTCTAGCCCTTTTAGTTTTATTTGGACTTGAAAAATGTTAAAGCAGATTGTATTATAGATAACAATTTTATTTTGAAACTAATGAAGTAGCCTTTGATTTTTCAGTGTGCTTAAAAAGTTTGCTTGTGTTTTACCTTTTTCTAAAGTTTACAGCTACTCTGGGAATTAAGAGAAATGCATCTGTTTAAATGATGGTTAATTCTTAGAATTAGATGCACTCTTGACTTGGTGGGCATTTTTCATGTTCCTTTACCTGTTGGGTATTTCTTTGCCTTTTCATCTTGTTTAGATTGCTGTGTCTGGAGTGGGCTTTCTGTATTCTGGAGGTCTGTGGTTCCTTTTTATTGTGGAGGATTTACCCAGTGGGTGGGGTTAGACGATTGGCTTGTCAAGGTTTCCTGGTTAGGGAAGCTTGCGTCAGTGTTCTGGTGTGTGGAACTTGATTTCTTCTCTTTGGAGAGCAATGGAGTGCCCAGTAATGAGTTTTGAGATGGGTCTATGTGTTAGGTGTGACCTTGGGCAGCCTGTATGTTGACGTTTAGGGCTATGTTCCTGCGTTGCTGGAGAATTTGCGTGGTATGTCTTGCTCTAAAACTTATTGGCTCTTGGGTGGTGGTTGGTTTCAGTGTAGGTATGGAGGCTTTTGGATGGTCACTTATTACTTAAAGTTCCATGTAGTCAGGAGTTTTCTGGTGTTCTCAGGTTTTGGGCTTAAGTCTCCTGCCTCTGGATTTCAGTTTTATTTTTCCTGTAGTCTCAGGACTTCTCCAACTATACAGCACTGATAATAAAACTTCTAGGTTAATGGAGAAAAGATTCTCCCCCCGTTAGGGACACCCAGAGAGGTTCACAGCGTTACATGAAGAAGAGGAGAGGGAGGAGGGAGATAGAGGTGAGAAGGAGGAGAAAAAGGGGGACTCAAGAGGAGAGAGACAGATCTATGCAGCTGTCTGTTCCCAGAGTGTTCTCCGTAGCCCAGTCACCTACAAAGATTCACAGAATTGGATTGGGAAGAGAAGGGGAAAGGAAGAAATAGAGGTGTTCTGAGGTAGAAAACGGAGAGTCAAGATTGGGAGAGAATAATCTTCGGTTTAAAAATAGGGCTTCTCTTCCCTTTTTTTTGTAAGGTTATAGTGTATTGAAAATGAAAATTAAGAAGTAGTAGAGGAGTACTAGAGGACTTTAAAAGAAATAAGAGAAAAAGAAAAATAGAAAATAGAAGAGAAAAAGGAAAGGAAAAAAAAGAAGAAAAAAAGAAAAAGAAAAAAAAAATTTTTTTTCCCCCTAATTAAAAAAATCGTAAAAATTTATGAAAATGAAAGTTAAGGAGTAATGGGGGAGTAATAGGGAATTTTAAAGGAAAATAAAAGAGAAAAAAAAAAAAAGTAAAAATATACCTAGGAATTTCTCTGGAGCTGTTGCGGTCAGTGTGGGTTCGGCTCAGTTTCAGATAGCTCCTCGTTCCAGCTTACACTTCTCGATATCTACAGGCCCCTTCCGGTGTAGTCGGTGTTTTCTACAGGGATTTTAATCTGTTGCATCAGTCCCTTCTGAAGCGGTTCCCTTTGTCTATTTGGCTTCTGTTTGCCTGTCTCTTCAGAGCCTCATTTCCGCCCTGACACAGGCGGGCGGAGGTGGACTCTTATTTAGGTAGCTAGTTCCGTCGCTCTGGGGGAGGGGCTGGCACTGCGGGGCGGGGATGGGCTGGCGCCGCCAGGAGGGGCTGGCGCTGCTTTCTCGGTCTGCGCTGCTCAGGCTCCCGGCTGTTCTCTATGGAGCGCGCCCCGCGCTGCGCGAGGTTCCAGCGCTTGGGTGTTCCACAAAAGCGTGGAAGGAAAAGCTGCGCCTGCTCTCTGTGCCTTCCCCGTCGGAGCGGTCCAGGCAGCCAGGGGCTTGATGGGCGCACTCTCCCCAGGTGTGGCGTGCCCACTCCCTTCCGCGGACCCAGTCTCAGTTTCCGCTGGCGCCAGTCGGGTGCGCGCGCCTTCTGCCCTCCGCGTCCCCAGCCCCAGTCCCCGCCCGCGCCGGTCGGGTGCCTGCGCCCTGTGTCTCGCCGCGACCTTCCCCTCCCCGCTGCCTCCTGCCTCCAGCGGGGCTGGGCCGGTCCGCAGCCTGCGAGCTCTTCTCTGGACTTTCTCGGTCTCTTTGTTCTGCGAACGGCCGGCAGTGTGTTCGGGCCGGTTAATTTTCTCTCTCTCTTTTGGTCTCCCACAGTTCAAGTTGGCAACTCACAGAAGCTCCCTCCGATTGTCCTCAGGGCACCCAGGCCCGGACCCTACTCCAAGCAATGCCGCCTAAGACTCCCTTCCCGAGACGGATCTCCGTCCTTAGCTCTTTTGTCTCACTTTTTATCTTTTATATTTTGTCCTACCTCCTTTTGAAGACAATGGGCTGCTTTTCTGGGCGCCTGATGACCTCAGCTAGCGATCAGAAGTTGTTTTGCGAAGTTTGCTCTGCGTTCAGTTATTCTTTTGATGAATTTGTAGGAGAGAAAGTGGTCTGCCTTCCTACTCCTCCGCCATCTTGGCTCCTCTAGATGCACTCTTATATGTAAAAATACTTTATAAACTGCTGATCTCTATACTCAGATGTGTATTGTTCTTGTTAATAGTGATACTACAATTTATGGAGCACCTACTGTGTGCAAGATGATTTTTGTATATAATTTTACCAGATCCTTAACTGCAAACCTGGTGGATAGGTATTGTATCTATTTTGCCTATGCAGAAACCGAGGTCCATATAGATCAAGTAACTTGCCCAAGGTCGGAGTTTTCTGGAGGCTTGGCAAGTTCTCAGATTTAAAAACTCTTGCATGTGCCTCTAGTAACCACCCCCCTGAGTACCTCCTAATGGTCAGACACTATGTTTAGGACTTAAGATGTTTCCTTGATTTCATCTTCAGAAAAACTCTATGATAAATATTATCATTCTCTTTTACAGCTAGGGAAACTGGGGTTCAGAGAGGTAATATAAATTGTCCACTTTTAAGAGTTGAAAGGGTAGGAGATATGACTCTGATCTTGGACTTCCTGACTTCTGTTATCAAAGCTGCTTCAGTGTTATACATGGCTGTAGTATGTTCCTAATTGGGAATACAGATTAAAAAGTGCTATAAGGTTAGAATGGAGAGAGGGAAAGATATTTAGATATACTATGTTATCTTGACATTTAAGTTATAATGTATTAATATAAAAATTGGGAGGACCTTTGAAAGTATGTGTACATATTAAGTAATTTTATTGATATGGGATGATCTTTCTCCTGTTTACGTATAGTGAAAGACTTCATTAGTTTAGGTAGTAAAATTGGATACATTTTGAAATGTTAATCTTTTTTTGTCTGTTAGTCTTTTGTATTAAAATCAAACATTATTTAAAACTGTATGTAGGATAAGAGATGAACCTATCTTAGGGCTTCCCGGGTGGTTCTGTGGTAACGAGTCGGACACAGGTTTGATTTCTGATCCAGGAAAACCCCACATACTGGGGAGCAACTAAGCCTGTGTGCCACAAGTAGTGAGTTGTGCTCTAGATCGTGGGAGCCACAACTGTCGAGGCCTCCTGCTGCCGCTACCGAGCCCGTGTGCCGCCACTGCTGAAGCCCGCACACGCTAGAGCTTGTGTTCCACAGCAAGAGAAGCCACCGCAGTAAGAAGCCACACCGAGAGCCTTGTCCCTGCTCACCTCAACTAGGGAAAAGCTCACACAGCAACAGAGACTCAGCGCAGCCAAGAATAAGTAAACAAAGTAATAAGTAATAAAAAACACTGATTTGCATTTTAAAAGAGAGATGAACCTATTTCAACTATTTAAAAATTTTACATTTAAAAATGAATATATTTTTCTAATTGCCAAAAAACACCCACCCTGAGTTATGGGAGGAATATTTGCAAAATAGACTCATAGAAACAAAATTTAAATTATTCTCAATCCCACCACCCAGAGATAGCTAATCACCCTGTGATATATACATATCATTCCAGATATTCCGTTATGTCTGTATCTATTTTCCAGTTTGATATTGTCCCTCTGTTGCTGTTCTGTATTCTTTTTCCTTCTTAATATGTGATAAATATTTCCTCATGTTACTAAATATTCTGTATTATCATTTGTTATGGATATATTATAATGCCTATAATTTTATGGCATTTTATTTCATTGACCCCCTATTTTGGAATATTTAGGCTCCCTGAGTTTGTTTTGTTTTTATTGTTCTTTGGCCATTAGGAGTAATGAGGCATTTTGCCTTACAGAAACAAATCTTGAATTCATTTATGAAGAGTTCTGAGATGTTGAATTGTTGGATTAAAGATATCAGATTATTTTTCTGCTGTTTGTGTAGGAAACTCTGTTTCTATGTACCCTGGGTTTACTTTGGTATTATCCTTAGTAATCTGGGGTTAAGAATGTGGTTTTGGTCAGATAGGTCCTTAGAGATGTCTAGAGAGTGGTTACATAATTCAAAGGTGACATTGCTCCTTGTCATTTCTTTTCTCTCTCATCTTCTTTATTTTTGCTTTTAAATGGATTTTTAGTTTATTAATCATATACATTTGAAAAATAGAACACATTTGTGAGATTTATTATTTGTTTGGAATATAGACAGTGATTACTGTGCATATAAATTTGAGAATTTGTTACAATCCTGTAGGCTTCTGAAACCCAGGAGTTGTGAATCCCTAGTTTGGAGTTATTGGGAGTCCCCTGAAGACTGGGGACTGTCATTCTCTTTCTTTCTTTCCTTCCCTTTTTTCCCTTTCCCTAAACTAAAATTGGTACTGGCCTGACTTGGGAAGCTTACTATTCACTGAATGTTCTAAGACTGATATTTTCAATCTGGTGATCTTAGAACTTTAGGAAAATAAAGATACCAGGATTAGGAAAAGTTTGAGATGCATCATGGACTGGAGATTGACTCTGTGGAGCTGACTCCTAGGATTGGATCTTTGTGATTTTTATTAAGATGTTCTCTGAGCATTGTCAGTTTCCTTCTATGTAGAAATACTTTTTATCTTGATCAAATACTAGGAGGTTTAGTATTATGTTTACTTTTTCTTTCTTTTTTTGGCAGATAGGCAAATAGCTCTGTTATTTGCATTAACTTTTTTTTAAGGCTGATCCAGGGATGTTCTATATGTTGATAAGATACATTTCAGCTGTTGCTGGTGATCTAACTTTGCTGTATTTCAGTTATTCAGAAGTCATCTTTGGAATTATGAGAGATTTTCCAGTAGATTAAAAAAATAATTTTATTTATTTGTTTTTGGCTGTGCTGGGTTTTTGTTGCTATTTGGGCTTTGCTTTAGTTGCGGCAAGTGGGATCTACTCTGTAGCTGTGGTGCACGGGCTTCTCACTTCAGTGGCTTCTCTCGTGGAGCACCAGCTGCGGGGCAGGCAGGCTCCAGTAGCTGTGGCTCCTCCGCTCTGTAGCACACGCTCAGTAGCGGTGGCTCATGGGCTCAGCTGCTCCATGGTGTGTGGGATCTTCCCGGACCAGGGATTGAATCCGTGTCCCCCGCATTGGCAGGCGGATTCTTCACCACTGAGCACCAGAGAATTCCCTCCAATAGATTTTAATTTTAGAAATGTAGCTATTAGCACCTAAGAATGGTTTTGTTTGTATTTATTCTGTTTGGGGTTTCTGATACCTATTGAATTTATAGTATGACTCCCATTAGTTCAGAACAAAATTTCCAGACTACTTTTTAAAGATATTCTTTCTACCCCCTTTTTTTCCTTCTTCCTTCTCTGACTTTGGTTAAATCCATACTATACCTTTTGTCTTGTTCCATATATCCTTTATACTTTTTTCTGTTTTTTTAATCTTTTTTTTTCTTTCTCCTTGTTTCTCGTTCTGGATAGGCTTTACTTACCTGTGTTCCAGTTCACTAGTCCTCTGTTATGGCGTGTCTTGTCAGCTTTTGATCCCATTTATGTTATTCTTGATTTCAGCTATTTTTTTTTAGTGCTAGACTTTTCATTTGATTTTCCCTCTTTTAAAAAATAGATTCTAATTCTCTGGTGAAAATCTCCATATTGTGGTCTGTTTTCTTGACATCAGCCAAATTGCTTAAGAGTCTGTCTGAAAACTCCACTATCTGGATCACTTTTAGCTCTCTTTCTATTGTCTTTTTTCACACATTTTTATCTTGGTGGTTGGAGAAGGAAATGGTGACCTACTCCAGTATTTTTGCCTGGAGAATCCTGTGGACGGGGCAGCCTGGTGAGCTGCTGCCCATGGGGTTGCAGAGTCGGACATGACTGAAGTGACTTGGCATGGCATGGCATAGCATCTTGGTGGTTGTTATTACCATTATTTTGGGGAGTAACTTTTGATTGAATACCAGACACTATATTTAGAATTTTAGATGCAATTAGAAATTATAGTTAGTTGCCTATACTGTTCTAGCATTTCTCTAGAGAGGGTTCAGTCATCTTCTGGCTGGCAGATAAAATAGAGGCAGATCACTTCAACAGTTTGGAATTGAGCTGACTTGAGGCTGGGTTCAGATTTTGTAAACATCTAGCTTGTACAACTTTGGTAGCCCTCCAGGGAACAGCTGAGACATTGGGTGTTTCTTGGGCTTCTTCTGCTTTTGCAATCCCAACAGCATGAGACTCCTAAAAGTAGGAGCTCCTTGCTTTCAATTGTTTTCTGCTGGCTTTTTAGCTTTTTGCTTTTTTTTGTTTTTGGAATCGACAAATGCTTTAAGAGGAAAATCAGTACACATTGTCAGGTTTGTTCTTTTGTACCTTCCTTTTCTATAGGATCTTAATCCCTCAAGTCTGGCATGTCATGGCAAGATCCAGGTACCAAGTTTTGTCCCCTTAGCTCCTTGAAAATGCCAAAACCTCTGCTGACTTTTCTGCCCTTTAGTAGCTGTCCTTTCTTGGCTTCTCAGCTCCTTATCTTTAAAAAATTTTTTTAAATTTATTGTTTATTTGGCTGTACTGGGTCTTAGTTGTGGCACATGGAATTTTTAGTTGTGGCCTGTGCGATTTAGTTCCTTGGCCAGGGATTGAACTCGGGTCCCCTGCATTCGGAGCTTGGAGTCTTAGCAACTGAACCACCCAGGAAGTCCCTCAGTCCCTGTTCTGTGCCATTAAAGAAATAGCTGGAATGCCCTGAGAGGGAAAGCTGCACAGAATCTGGGTCTCCTTTTAACAAGTTCTTTGTTATATCAAATCCTAACTACCTCAGGAAGTCTCTGATACCTTAAGAACTTTGTTTCTATTTTATACAGCTTTTTTGGTTATAAAAGGTAATGTTGGTCTGCTGTGGGCTATTCTGTCATAACCAAAAGCAGAAATCTTTTTGTGTTTGGTTCTTATGGAATAGACTTACATTTTTGTAGGCTTCTGAAATCTTCTTGGTTATGTTAACATACTGTCCTAACACTTGGTCCCCAGATATTTTTGCTCAATGTTTTCCATCATTTTGCCTTTAGATACTGTAACTGTTTATTCCTAATATCTGATGGGAAATAGGGACTATAAATAACATTATTTGTTAGCAGCTGTTTTAAATACTTACTGAATCTTTTGACACTTCTTTGTTTATGAGGTCCAGAAATTGAGAGTTTAATCTTTGTCATTGTTGTTGTTGTTCAGTCGCTAAGTTGTGTCCGACTGATTGCATCCCCATGGACTACAGCACACTTTCTCCCAGAGTTTGCTCAAACCGATGTCCATTGAGTTGGTGATGCCATCCAACCATCTCATCCTCTGCCACACTCTTCTCCTCCCACCTTCCATCTTTGCCAGCATCAGGGTCTTTCCCAGTGAGTTGGCATTTTGCATCAGATGGCCAGAGTATTGGAGCTTCAGCTTCAGAATCAGTCCTTCCAATGAAGAAAATTCAGGGTTGGTTTCCTTTAGGACTTACTGGTTTGTCTCCTTGCTGTTCAAGGGACGCTCAGGAGTCTTCTTCAGCACCACGATTTGAATGCATCAATTCTTCGGCTCTTAGTCTTCTTTATGGTCCAGCTCTCACATCCATACATGACTACTGTAAAAACCATAGCTTTGACTATGGACCGTTGTTGGCAAAATAATGTCTCTGCTTTTTAATATGCTGCCTAGGTTTGTCATAGCTTTTCTTCCAAGGAGGAAACATCTTTTAATTTCATGGCTGCAGTCACTGTTTGTGGTGATTTTGGAGCACAAGAAAATAAAATCTGTCTCTGCTTCCACTTTTCCCCCTTCTGTTTGTCATGAAATCATTGGACTGGATGCTGTAATCTTCCTTTTTTGAATGTTGAGTTTTAAGCCAACCTTTTCATTGTACTGTTTCACCTTCATCAAGAGGATTTTTACTTCCTCTTCACTCTCTGCCATCAGAGTTGTATCATCTGCATATCTGAGGTTATTGATATTTCTCCTGGAAGTCTTGATTCCAGCTTATGATTCATCCAGCCTGGCATTTCACATGATGTACTCTGCATATAAGTTAAGTAAGCAAGGTGACAGTATACAGCCTTGACATAGTCCTTTCCCAATTCGAAACCAGTCCATTGTTCCATGTCCAGTTCTAACTGTTGCTTCTTGACCTGCATACAGGTTTTTCAGGAGAAAGGTAAGGTGGTCTGGTACTCCCATCTCTTTAAGAATTTTCCACAGTTTGTTGTGATCCACACAATCAAGGACTTTAGCATAGTCAGTGAAGCAGAAGTAGATGTTTTACTAGAATTACTTAGCTCTCTGCATGATCCAGCCAATGTTGACAGCTTGATCTCTGGTTCCTCTGCCTTTTCTGAATCTAGCTTGTACATATGGAGTTCTCAGTTTAGGTACTGTTAAGCCTAGCTTGAAGGGTTTTGAGCATTACCTCACTAGCATGTGAAATGAATGCAATTGTATGGTAGTTTGAACATCTATGGCATTGCCTTTCTTTGGGATTGGAATGAAAACTGACCTTTTCCAGTCCCGTGGCCCCTGCTGACTTTTCGAAATTTGCTGATATATTGAATGCAGCACTTTAACAGCATCACCTTTTAGGATTTGAAATAGCTCAGCTGGAATTCCATCACCTCCACTAGTTTTTTCATAGTAATGTCTCCTAAGACCCACTTGACTTCACACTCCTGGATGTCTGGCTCTAGATGGGTGACCACAGCATTGTGGTTATCCAGTTCATAAAGACATTTTTTTGTATAGTTCTGTGTATTCTTGCCACCTCTTCTTAATCTCTTCTGCTTCTGTTAGGTCCATACCATTTCTGTCCTTTATTGTGCCCATATTTGCATGAAATGTTCCCTTGGTATCTCTAATTTTCTTGAAGAGATCTCTAGTCTTTCCCATTCTGTTGTTTTCCTCTATTTCTTTGTACTGTTCACTTAAGGAGGCTGTCTTATCTCTTCTTGCTGTTCTCTGAAGCTCTGCGTTCAGTTGGGTATATCTTTCTTTTTCTCTTTTGCCTTTTGCTTCTCTTCTTTTTTCAGTTATTTGTAAGGCCGCCTCAGACAACCATTTTACCTTCTTGCATTTCTTTTTTTGGAGGTTTTTTTGGGGGGTTTTGGTCACCACCTCCCGTACTTATAGTTTCCTTTGTTGTGCAAAAGCTTTTAAGTTTGATTAGGTCCCATTTGTTTAGTTTTGCTTTTAATTCCAATATTCTGGGAGGTGGGTCATAGAGGATCTTGCTGTGGTTTATGTCGGAGAGTGTTTTGCCTATGTTCTCCTCTAAGAGTTTTATAGTTTCTGGTCTTAACATTTAGATCTTTAATCCATTTTGAGTTTATTTTTGTGTATGGTGTTAGAAAGTGTTCTAGTTTCATCCTTTTACAAGTGGTTGACCAGTTTTCCCAGCACCACTTGTTAAAGAGGTTGTCTTTTTTCCATTGTATATCCTTGCCTCCTTTGTCGAAGATAAGGTGTCCATAGGTACGTGGATTTATCTCTGGGCTTTCTATTCTGTTCCATTGATCTATATTTCTGTCTTTGTGCCAGTACCATACTGTATTGATGACTGTGGCTTTGTAGTAGAGCCTGAAGTCTGGCAGGTTGATTCCTCCAGTTCCATTCTTCTTTCTCAAGATTGCTTTGGCTATTCGAGGTTTTTTGTATTTCCATACAAATTGTGAAGTTATTTGTTCTAGTTCTGTGAAGAATACTGTTGGTAGCTTGATAGGGGTTGCATTGAACTATGGATTGCTTTGAGTAGTATACTCATTTTCACAATTATTGATTCTTCCAATCCATGAACACGCTATATTTCTCCATCTATTTGTGTCCTCTTTGATTTCTTTCATCAGTGTTTTATAGTTTTCTATGTATAGGTTTTTTGTTTCTTTAGGTAGATATACTCCTAAGTATTTTATTCTTTTTGTTGCACTGGTGAATGGTATTGTTTCCTTAATTTCTCTTTCTGTTTTCTCATTGTTAGTGTATAGGAATGCAAGGGATTTCTGTGTGTTAATTTTATATCCTGCAACTTTACTATATTCATTGATTAGCTCTAGTAATTTTCTGGTAGAGTCTTTAGGGTTTTCTATGTAGAGGATCATGTCATCTGCAAACAGTGAGAGTTTTACTTCTTCTTTTCCTATCTGGATTCCTTTTATTTCTTTTTCCACTCTGATTGCTGTGGCCAGAACTTCCAACACTATGTTGAATAGTAGTGGTGAGAGTGGGCACCCTTGACTTGTTCCTGATTTTAGGGGAAATGCTTTCAGTTTTTCACCATTGAGGATAATGTTTGCTGTGGGTTTGTCATATATAGCTTTTATTATGTTGAGGTATGTTCCTTCTATTCCTGCTTTCTGGAGAGTTTTTATCATAAATGGATGTTGAATTTTGTCAAAGGCTTTTTCTGCATCTATTGAGATAATCATACAGTTTTTATCTTTCAATTTGTTAATGTGGTGTATTACATTGATTTGCGGATGTTAAAGAATCCTTTCATTCCTGGGATAAAGCCCACTTGGTCATGATGTATGATCTTTTTAATATGTCGTTGGGTCCTGTTTGCTACAATTTTGTTAAGGATTTTTGCATCTATGTTCATCAGTGATATTGGCCTGTAGTTTTCTTTTTTTGTGGCATCTTTGTCTGGTTTTGGAATTAGGGTGATGGTGGCCTCGCAGAATGAGTTTGGAAGTTTACCTTCTGCAATTTTCTGGAAGAGTTTGAGTAAGATAGGTGCTAGCTCTTCTCTCAATTTTTGGTAGAATTCAGCTGTGAAGCCATCTGGTCCTGGGCTTTTGTTTGCTGGAAGATTTCTCATTACAGTTTCGATTTCCGTGCTTGTGATGGGTCTGTTAAGATCTTCTATTTCTTCCTGGTTCAGTTTTGGAAAGTTATGCTTTTCTAAGAATTTGTCCATTTCTTCCAAGTTGTCCATTTTATTGGCATAGAGCTGCTGGTAGTAGTCTCTTATGATCCTTTGTATTTCAGTGTTGTCTGTTGTGATCTCTCCATTTTCATTTCTAATTTTGTTGATTTGGTTCTTCTCCCTTTGTTTCTGAATGAGTCTGGCTAACAGTTTGTCAATTTTGTTTATCTTTTCAAAAAACCCGCTTTTAGCTTTGTTGATTTTTGCTATGGTCTGTTTTGTTTCTTTTGCATTTATTTCTGCCCTAATTTTTAAGATTTCTTTCCTTCTACTAACCCTGGGGTTCTTCATTTCTTCCTTCTCTAGTTGTTTTAGGTATAGAGTTAGGTTATTTATTTGACTTTTTTCTTGTTTCTTGAGGTAAGCCTGTAATGCTATGAACCTTCCCCTTAGCACTGCTTTTACAGTGTCCCATAGGTTTTGGGTTGTTGTGTTTTCATTTTCATTCATTTCTATGCATATTTTGATTTCTTTTTTGATTTCTTTTTTGATTTCTTCTATGATTTGTTGGTTATTCAGAAGCGTGTTATTTAGCCTCCATATGTTTGAATTCTTAATAGTTTTTTTTTCCTGTAATTGAGATCTAATCTTACTGCATTGTGGTCAGAAAAGATGAGTGGAATAATTTCAATTTTTTTGAATTTACCAAGGCTAGATTTATGGCCCAGGATGTGGTCTATTCTGGAGAAGGTTCCATGTGCACTTGAGAAAAAAGGTGAAATTGATTGTTGTGGGGTGAAATGTCCTATAGATATCAGTTAGGTCTAGCTGGTCCATTGTGTCATTTAAGGTTTGTGTTTCCTTGTTAATTTTCTGTTTAGTTGATCTGTCTATAGCTGTGAGTGGGGTATTAAAGTCTCCCACTATTATTGTGTTATTGTTAATTTCCCCTTTCATACTTGTTAGCATTTGCCTTACATATTGCGGTGCTCCTATGTTGGGTGCATATATATTTATAATTGTTATACCTTCTTCTTGGATTGATCCTTTGATCATTATGTAGTGTCCTTCTTTGTCTCTTTTCACAGCCTTTATTTTAAAGTCTATTTTATCTGATATGAGCATTGCGACTCCTGCTTTCTTTTGGTCTCCGTTTGCGTGGAATATTTTTTTCCAGCCCTTCACTTTTAGTCTGTATGTGTCCCTTGTTTTGAGGTGGGTCTCTTGTAGACAGCCTGTATAGGGGTCTTGTTTTTGTATCCATTCAGCCAGTCTTTGTCTTTTGGTTGGAGCATTCAACCCATTTACATTTAAGGTAATTATTGATAGGTATGGTCCCGTTGCTATTTACTTTGTTGTTTTGGGTTTGCATTTATACAACCTTTCTGTGTTTCCCATTTGTTGAAGAGCTGGTTTGGTGGTGCTGAATTCTCTCAGCTTTTGCTTGTCTGTAAAGCTTTTGAACTCTCCTTCATATCTGAATGAGATCCTTGCTGGGTACAGTAATCTGGGTTGTAGGTTATTCTCTTTCATTACTTTAAGTATGTCCTGCCATTCCCTTCTGGCCTGGAGGGTTTCTATTGATAGATTAGCTGTTATCCTTATGGGAATCCCTTTGTGTGTTATTTGTTGTTTCTCCCTTGCTGCTTTTAATACTTGTTGTTTGTGTTTGATCTTTGTTAATTTGATTAATATGTGTCTTTGGGTGTTTCACCTTGGGTTTATCCTGTTTGGGACTCTCTGGGTTTCTTGGACTTGGGTGGCTATTTCCTTCCCCATTTTAGGGAAGTTTTCAGCTATTATCTCCTCGAGTATTTTCTCATGGCCTTTCATTTTGTCTTCTGGGACTACCTATGATTTGAATGTTGGGGCGTTTCACATTGTCCCAGAGGTCCCTGAGGTTGTCCTCATTTCTTTTGATTCTTTTTTCTTTTTTCCTCTCTGCTTCATTTATTTCCACCATTTTATCTTCTACCTCACTTATCCTGTCTTCTGCCTCTGTTATTCTACTGTTGGTTCCCTCCAGAGTGTTTTTGATCTCATTTACTGCATTATTTGTTTTTAATTGACTCTTTTTTATTTCTTCTAGGTCCTTGTTAAACATTTCTTGCATCTTCTCAATCCTTGTCTCCAGGCTATTTATCTGTAACTCCATTTGTTTTCAAGATTTTGGATCATTTTTATTATCATTATTCTAAATTATTTTTCAGGTAGATTCCCTGTCTCCTCCTCTTTTGTTTGACTTGGTGGGCATTTTTCATGTTCCTTTACCTGTTGGGTATTTCTCTGCCTTTTCATCTTGTTTAAATTGCTGTGTTTGGGGTGGCCTTTCTGTATTCTGGTGGTCTGTGGTTCCTTTTTATTGTGGAGGTTTCTCCCAGTGGGTGGGGTTAGACGATTGGCTTGTCAAGGTTTCCTGGTTAGGGAAGCTTGTGTCGGTGTTCTGGTGTGTGGAGCTGGATTTCTTCTCTCTGGAGTGCAGTGGAGTGTCCAGTAGTGAGTTTTGAGATGGGTCTGTGTGTTAGCTGTGACTTTGGGTAGCCTGTATGTTGACGCTCAGGGCTATGTTCCTGCATTGGTGGAGAATTTGTGTGGTATGTCTTGCTCTGGAACTTATTGACTCTTGGGTGGTGGTTGGTTTCAGTGTAGGTATGGAGGCTTTTGGATGATCTCTTATTACTTAATGTTCCCTGTAGTCAAGAAATCTCTGGTGTTCTAAGGTTTTGGGCTTAAGTCTCCTGCCTCTGGATTTCAGTCTTATTCTTCCAGTAGCCTCAAGGCTTCTCCAACTATACAGCACTGATAATAAAACTTCTAGGTTAATGGTGAAAAGATTCTCCACCGTGAGGGACACCCAGAGAGGTTCACAGAGTTACGTGGAGAAGAGGAGAGGGAGGATGGAGATAGAGATGAGCAGGAGGAGAAAAAGGGGGACTCAGGAGAGAGACAGATCTACACAGTACTCTGTTCCCTAAGTGTCCTCTGTAACCTGGAACACCCACAGAGATTCACAGAATTGGATTGAGAAGAGAAGGGGGAGGGGGAAAATAGAGGTGATCTGGGGGAGAAAAAGGAGAGTCAGAAGTGGGAGAGAGTAATCACCACACTCCTGAGTAAAAATGGGTACTGAATATTGGATTCTTAAATGTCCAAAATTGATATCAAATACTGAAAAACAAGGATAAAAAATCTAGAGGAGAAGTTAGACTCTTAAAAATACAATATTAAAAACAAAAACAAAACATTTAAGAAATATATATGAAGTTCGCTTTAAAAATAGGGTCTTTTTTTTTGCAAGGTTATAGTGGGTTATGAAAATGAAAATTAAGAAGTAATAGAGGATTAATAGAGGACTTTAAAAAAAGTAAAAGAAAAAAATTTTAAAAAATTTATTTTTCCTTTTTTTAATTAAAAAAAAATAGTAAAAATATATCTAGGTATTTCTCTGGAGCTGTTGCGGGCAGTGTGGGTTCGGTTTGGTTTCAGATAGCTCATTGTTCCAGCTTACACTTATCAATATCTATAGGCCCCTTCCAGTGTAGTCGGTGTTAACTACAGGGATTTTAATCTGTTGCACCTTTAATCTGTTGCATCTGTTGTCCCTTCTGAAGCGGTTCCCCTTGTTTATTTGGCTTCTGTTTGCTGGTCTCTTCAGTGTCTAATTTCCGCTCTGACACAAGCTGGCAGAGGTGGTCTCTTGTTTAGGTTCCCTTGTTCAGCCGTGCTGTGGGGAGGGGGGGCGCTGCAGACAAGTGTCACTGGCCTGTGTGGGGAGTACTCGCAGTGTTGCGGCCACACTGGGTTTGCCCCCGCTCGGGGCGTGTGTGCTTTCCCCGTCTGCACTGCTCAGGCTCCAGGCTGCTCTATAGGGAGCGGGCCCTGAGTTGTGTGCACTTCCCAGGCCTAAGCCGCTCAGGTTCAGGTTTTCGGGTACTCCACAAAGAGGCAGATTCTTTGGGCCTGCGTTTTGTGCCTTCCCCGCCCGAGCAGCTCAGGCAGCCAGGAGTTTGACGTGCGCACTCTCCCTGGGTGCGGTGCGCCTTATCCCCTCTGCGGTCTCAGCCTCAGTTTCCCTGCACCGGTTTGGTGCGCCTTGTGTCTCTTCTGGGGAACTGGTCTCTAGCTGCGACCCTCCAGGCGGATGTCAACCACCCAGAATCTCAGGAAGTCTTTGGTTAGAAACTGGAAGCCTGTTTGCAGTTTGGTAGGGGATGCCCTCTCTGGGGCCGAGTTTGCCCCTTTCCCCTCCCCACTGCCTCCTGCCTCCGGCGGGGGATGGGCCGGTCTGCAGCCGGCTAGCTCTTCTCTGGAATTGCTCAGTCCTTCCTTTGTTCTGCGAACGGCTGGCAGTGTCTTCGGTTAGCGCTTTTCGCAGGTTAATTTTTTCTCTCTCTCTTGCTATCCTACAATTTAAGTTGCTGTCTCACGTTACCTCCCTCCGATTGCCCTCAGGGCATTCAGGCCCGGTCCTTACCCTAAGCAATGCCGCCGGCTCCTCTCCGTTCCGCCCCCACTTGCTGGTGGCAGATGCCAGCGTCTGGAGTACTTTTCTGCTGGGAGTTGCTTTTAGGCATGTAATCTGTGGGTTTTATTTATTTTTCCTCCCAGTTAGGTTGCCCTCTGAGATTTGAAAACTTCCCCCAGACCCGTCAGTGAGAGGGTTTCCTGGTGTTTGGAAACTTCCTCTATTAGGACTCCCTTCCCTGGATGGGTCTCCATCCCTAACTCTTTTGTCTCTCTTTTTTTTATATTTTGTCCTACCTCCTTTCGAAGACATTGGGCTGCTTTTCTGGGTGCCTGATGTCCTCTGCTAGAGATCAGAAATTGTTTTGTGGAGTTTGCTCAGCGTTCAAATGTTCTTTGCATGAATTTGTAGGGGAGAAAGTGGTTTCCCTGTCCTATTCCTCCGCCATCTTAGCTCCTCCCCACTATTTAAAATTCTTATAGGCAGTTTTTCCAATGAGACCTTGAGAACTTTAAAGCATAGTTTATTACAGAACCTGATTTGGCTAATAGCTTTTAATAGTTTTAGAATATATTATGAATATTTTGATTAATTTTAGGATAAGGATCATTTCCTCCAATTCCTTGAATATAAGTATTCAATATGAAATATAAAAAGTAATATAAAAAGTTAGTTGACTTAACAATGTTTTGGGATTGGTAATTTGCATCCCATGCATTCAGCTGCTTAAAAAGTACAATTCAGTGGCCTTTAGTATGTTCAGAGATATGTATAACATCACTGCAGTCAATTTTAGAATGTTTTCATAATCTCAAAAAGAAAACTGTACCCTTTGTTTTTATCTGCTTACTTTCTTATCCCTAAGCAACCACTAATTTACTTTCTCTATAGATTTGCCTGTCTCTGTAGATTGTGGACATTTTATATAAAGTTATATAATATGTATTCTTCGTAATTGGCTTCTTTCACTTAGCATATTGTTTTCAAGGTTCATTAATGTTTTAGCGTGTAGGATGTATCAGTACTACATTCTTTTTATGACAGGTAATATTCTATTGTTGGATAACTGCTTGACTTGTTAATCTAAGAACTTTCTGTTACAGTTGATCTAGTCCTTTATCTTCTTTTATTTTTGTTGAGAATGCATGTGTATGGATTGGCTCCATGTCTTCATCTTTTAGGTTACTTACCTACCTATCAGTGTACATTCTTACTTGGAGACATAACATATATTCACACATACTTTGGTGAGTAGTTCATGGTGGGGCTGTTAGTTGAAAATCGGTATTTTTTCCCCTAAAATTTATATAGTTTGTTAATGTGTAAAATACTGAATGGGAGATATTTATGAAACTTTTTTATGAATTCTTAAACTGAGGCATAGATTTTAAAAGAGCTGAAAATGATGTCAAGTTTGACAGAATAATCTCTTTTAAAATTTCAGGTGATTGTAAAATTCACATATCAAAGTCTAAAAGTTTAAGTCTTTGACATCTATCACCATCTCCATTTTCTCCAACCTCAAATGCTACTTTAGGTGACAGGTTAAAGAAGACTTTATGTTTTTTATTGTTATTGCTACATTGTGATATTTGAATCACAATTATGGCTTTTCACATTTTTGACTGTCTGTGCCATAAACAAATTATTCAGTTTAGTTCAGTCACTCAGTTGTGTCTGACTCTTTGTGATCCCATGGACTGCAGCACGCCAGGCTTCCCTATCTATTACCAACTCCTGGAGTTTACTCAGACTCATGTCCATCAAATCAGTGATGCCATCCAGCGATCTCATCCTCTGTCATCCCTTTCTCCTTCTGCCTTCAATCTTTCTCAGCATCAGGGTCTTTTCAAATGAGTCAGTTTTTTGAATCAGGTGGCCAAAGTATTGGAGTTTCAGCTTCAGCATCAGTCCTTCCAGTGAATATTATTGGAACAAACAAATAATTAGGTGCCTCTAACTCCTGAGTAACAACTAGCCCTCTTTGAAGTTATGAGAGAGTATTTCTGGTGATAAACTATCTATACATGTAATAGTGCAGTAGAAGGTAGCAAAAAAGTTCATCTGAGTTCAGATGAATGACAAAAGCAGTAAATGTTACAGAAATCAGAAATGAGATTCAGAGGATGAAGCATCTATTGTTTACATGGCCTTGAGGGGAGACTTCTGAAAGAGGTAAATGAGCTGTGACTTCCTTTGTGTACAGATACAATTTATTTAACCATGCTTTAAATTCTTTGAATGCAGGAGTTTATATTTACCCTTGTATGTATTTAGCAGTTGCTCTTTGGGAAATTAGGTTAACATTTGGAACTTGTGGAGTTAGCGTAGCATATTGGAGCCATGAAGATGCTTGGAGGTAGACTTAGACCAGACAGCATACAGGGCACTTGATACAGGCTGGGTCATTGGTCAGGTACTTCTTTCATATATTACATACATGGACTGGTGTCCTTGCCCACATTTCCTTCCAGATTCACCATTTTAAAATGTGTTAAGTCAATCTTTGTTTTTATTCATGTTTGTTTCATATATTAGTTACAAAAGATACTGTATACTGAAGGAAGTTTTCTGATAGTGTTCCAAAGTCACTGGCTTATATTTCATACCAGATACCTAACATTCATCCTATCCATTCTTTTTCAGTGAACTCCTCTATTTATTTATACTTTCTTTATGATTTTGCATATTGGAAGACATAAGCATTCACTTATCACATATACATTTAAGAAGCTTGCCTCTCTCTATGCAGAAATTTAGGTATAATGAAAACAAAACTCTGAATTGTATTTTATTCTGTCAGGGGAGTGTGTAATTTCCTCAGTTCTGTCTCATCACAACAAAAATCTGAAGTGATGGGCCAGCGTTACAGCTCTCGGAGGGATCAGTGTTACAGCTCCGTGTTACAGCTCAGTTTTATTTAGAAAATAAAGGAAAGTACATCCTCAAGGCGTGAGGGCATGATGAAGAGAAGAGAGAGAGAGAGAGACCCCCGGCCTTTTGGCTCCTCTTTTTATATGTTCTTTTCTCCTCCCCCTGGGCCTGCCCTGTGTAAATTGGGCTAGCCAGGAGTGCTGTTTGTTCTACCTGAGGTCCTCACTCTGGTCCTCGGACCTTCCTTTGTTCTATTTTCGCAGGCTTTTCCCTTCCTTGTCTTTTAGCCACCGCCATTTTGGATTTCCTTTTTCCTATTCTAACTACCTAACAATTCTTTTAAGGAAACTTAGTAAGATATTTTGAATTTTTTATGGTATTCGAACCTGCTTTTCCATGGCATTTTGGGCAGTGATTATGTTTATATTTGTCTAAAATATAATGTATGGATTGCAAATTAATCCTCTATCAAATATCTAGTATTATTGATGGAGGTATGTTGTCCTGAGATTTACTGGATTTAATAGAATAATTTTTTTTGAGATTATGATAGACTGTTTGGCTGCCATTAAAAAGTAAGTTTTAGAATATTTTTTAATGATATAGAGAAAATCTATCAGATATAATGGCATATAAAAAACAGATTAAAAAAAACCTTTTCAAATGGTTTGCTCCAATGTATCTTTAAACATTCACACATAATTGTATGCTTAGTCAAATAGAAAAGGCTGCAAACAAATTAACTGAAGTCTTAACAGTGATTGTCTTGGGATGTAGTAATTGTGTTGATTTTTATTTTTAATGTCTGTTCTTTGGACATTGCCCAGAATTTTAAATTTTATTTAAATAAGTAATACATTAAAAAAAAAAAAAAGTGGAGGTTGTGTGGGACTGTATTGCATCTCCTGCATTGGTGGGTGAATTCTTTAGTATGAGCACCACCTGGGAAGCCCATTTCCTTGTTGGTGAGTTTGCATTTTATTTTTTTGAAAATGTGGCATCATCAAATAATATAGGCAGAAAAGTGATGTGACTAAAGTCAGTGATTTAAAATTTAAAAATTTAAACACCTGATTACACAAGATCCTACTGTATAGCACAGGGAACTCTATTTAATATCCTGTGAAAAATGATAATGGAAAATAATATGAAAAATACATGTATAATTGAGTCACTATGCTGTACAGCAGAAATTAAACACGTCCTTGTAAATCAACTATATTTCAGTAAAACTAAAAAAATTTTTTAAAGCACTCTTAAAAGCCAGTAATTTTCATTGATTTTGAGTAGCAGTCTTCAGATTGGGGCATGCTTATTCCTGGGAGTACATGTAGACCTTCCAGGGGGGTATGTTGGCAAAAATAGTTTGAAGGATTCAGTTTCCTGAGTTTTATTATTATTGTCTGTTCTCTCTTAAAAACTGACAAGCCTGAGAACCTGCCTGTGGTTTAGGCCCTTGCTACTGAAAAGTGTGGCCCACTTACCAGCCACATTGCTTTTACTTGGTCTTTGTTAGAAACGCAGAATCTCAGACCCACCCCAGACCTACTGAGTCATAATCTGCATTTTTAACAAGAACCCCAGGTGATTTGCCTGCACTTTGAAGACTTCTAGCTGTCCCATATTCTATTTCTCAATTGCAAAAGAGGCATACTTCTTATCTATTCCATAGAATGTTAAGAATCTTCCGAGTGCCAAACAAAGGACTGTTGTAAAAGTTGGTATTGAAGTTGAGAAGGTGAATGACAAAAAAAAGTCTTATCTGTAAAATAGGTGGCTCTCAATTCTTTCTTTTTAAACAAAGTTAAAAGGTAGACCTAAATCAACTTGTTTGTTGGTATATCATAAACAGTAATTTTTAATGATAGCTCATCATGTGATTTTTGACATATAATTCCAAAGGTAGTCAAAAAATTGACAGTACTAGCAGAAATTCCTTCTGTTTCCATGTATTTGTGTAAGTGAAATTTTCAGTGCATACATCTACAAAATAGACTTGATGCTGAATTTCACTTTATTCCGATATTGATACTCACTGGTATATACATGAATTAATTGTTAAAAAAATGAAAAAATACTGTTCACAATATGTTTGAAAATCATTTTTAATACCATTTTACCCCACATTTAAGCTTGTCTGTCAATGTGCATGTTATATTTATATTATTTTGGTGCATACTGTATTTATAATAGCATCTGGAAGAAATTTAAAAAATCTGACCAAAGCTAAAAAAGTTTAATTTATACTCTTTTTTTTGCCCCCAGAGAAGTCATACAGAGTGAATATAAATGACCCTGCAGTACAGTAGAATATTATAATACATTAGTTAAATTCGGTAGGGAAAGCTTCAAGAAAAACGTGAATAAGATAAATTTTTGACTATGGGAAGACCCTGTATGTTTTTAAACATAGATGATATTTTTATTCTATTGATACTGTTGAAAGAACAAACATAACAACTTTATTTAAAATGACAGTACTTAGAGTACAATGGAAAGTACAAGTTTTACAGTTATAAGCTATGAAAAATTTTGCTTGCCAATTTAAAAATGGTAAGGATACGCATAGATTTTCAAAATTATTTTAGGGAATATTTGAGCCAGAAAGCTCCAGTACCATTAACTGACAGTAAGATCCCGATCTTGTTTGCACAATCAGTTTACTTAGGGAGCTTTAAAAATTTCTGAGCCCCTAAATCACAAAACAATCTTTTCTTTTGGTCCTAGGCCCAAGATATTAGATTTATAATGAAGCTCCTACAAAAATGACAAGTTTTCTATAGTTCTGTACATACACATCTTTTTTGTTTTGTTTTGTTTCATAGTTACAGGCATACACACAACAAGGGATTTTAAGCCTAGAACTTAAAGAAAATGATAAGGAAAAGAGTTAAAATTTGAGACATGCAGGTTAGCCTTGATCCAGAAAATCCACTTTCTCATTTTCACAACACATGGCTTAGTGAGAAAGTGATGCTTTTTGATCAGGATGCAGGACTGTTAAGTGGGACTCAGACTAGATTTCAGCTTTTTATTCCTTGTGGGATCTTCTTATGCAAAGTCAAAGTGTTAGTTGCTCAATCGTGTCCGACTCTTTGCGATCCCAAGGACTATAGCTCCTCTGTCCATGGAGTTCTCCAGGCAAGAATACTGGAGTGGGTAGACAGTCCTTTTCCAAGGAATCTTCCTGACCCAGGGATCGAACCCAGGTCTTCTGCATTGTTGGCCGATTCATTACCATCTGAGCCACCAGGAAAGCCTACAACCTAATATAACAGCCCAGCACCTTCTGTCTGGTAAGTCCAGAATGATACCAGAAAAAATAGAGAAGTTTTTTAAAAAAGAGGAACAATTTTCTGAGCTCAGGAAAGGTTCGGGTTATTGATTAGTTTGAAAAGGCCTGCTGAATGTGATAAGGCTAAAAAAAAAAGTACCCACAAATATTATATATTCTGGTGTAGAAACTTACCTGGTGCTAGAGAAGCCGGCCGCATGCATATGTCAGCTGGGCTTTGGGGGGCACTGCATATGCTCTAGGAGCACGATGTCAGAGAAGCCATCTCTACTATCGGAACTGAGAGCTGGAGCAGCACACCTGAACTAGGAAGCAAAACAGCCCTCAGTACTTTAGGGAAGAAGCAAAGACAGCCACTGTACGCGGAGACGTCTCTCCTGCCCGTCTCTACTGACGAAATCACATTGTGCCAGCTGTCAAAGAAAAAAAATGCTGAAGGAGCCCAAATCAGTTTCCAAGAAAAGACAGAAAGGGTAAGTTTAGAAGTGAGAGTGAATACATCCATAATCGGCCCACCTATACCTTAGCTTTTGATGCTATCTATTAACCATTTTTCTCAGTGCTTTGTTTATACTTAAGCTAGTTAAGTCTGCTTAGTGTCTGAAGTTTTCTTCATTTGGATCACCTTATGATGCCCATTATTGTTTCAGTTGAAGTAGTGTTACTAGCAGGCTTTTGTGTTTTCATTTTCTGTTCTTATAATAATAGAAATGCAATAAAATATGTAAAAAGTTGTAAAAATGGACTCTGAACTACAAAGAAGGCAGTGCTTTGGAAGCAAACACTGGCTGGCATGTGGGGCGTGTTGGCATGCTGGTCCAGTCACTTGGACTGTTGGTTGGTTCAACTGATAAACATTCTGAATTTGGTAAAGGAAAATCTGAGAGCTCTAAGCATGTAAGATACAAAAGTGTGGGTTGTCTGAAAGTTAAGTGAGGAATGTTGCTTATCACTTGTAATAAACTTGTTTTCAAGGTTAGTATCATCAAACTATGCAAATTCCATATAATAATTTAAAGTCAGAAAAAGTGCTCATTCAAATTCTGTGCTGCAGTGAACTGTAATGTGACATCTCCTTAGTTGTTGAGGAGAGCATTAGAACCAAACAGTTTTGAACCTTGTTCAGTTATTAATTACATTATGGTTGTGAATTTATTTGTGAATTTTACATGAACAGACATATGTAGAACTGAATTTAAGACTGGCATAGGATTGCAGCTATATTTCAGAGTGACGTACTTCGAAAAGTTCAAAGAGATACAGAGGTGTCCAAAGAAATTTACTTAGAACTTTGCACAAAAACAAGATAAGTTGCTGTGGAGTGTGGTATCCATTGTAGTGATATTTGGTCTAGAATATTTTTGAATTTCTAATAGTATTAAGATTAGTTTAAAATATTTAAAAAATATATTTTAAAACTTAGATCCTCCGGAATCTCTCTGAGCAACAGAGAAAAAAATGCTGTGCCGTAGGATTTAGGTCTTGGTCAAAGATAACCTGTTAGGAGGATAAGAGGAGAATTCTCACAAAACAGATTTGGATTAGTTAATATCCGTTTGACCTCTAGCCATTAGTACAGTTTAAATTACTGCATTAAGCTGGGGGAAGAAAGTTATATCCAATACAAAGGAAAACATGAAGAAAAGGGAAGTATGTCGTACAGAGAGAACAGTGAACAAGGAGGAGATTTGGGTTCTCATCCCAGTTCTGTCATTAATTGGTAGTTTTGGGTCTTTAGTTTCTCCAGTCTTTTATTTGTTTTCATAAAAACCAAGAGGATTAGATGCTTAAGGTCTTTTTTGTACAGGATAGCGTGGAGTATTACAGAATAGTTTTTTAAAATAAATACAGCCCCTCCCAACCCGTGACACATATGGTAACTCGAATTAAGCTAAATTGTTGCCCAGAAAAGATATTTTGAGGACTTCGTTTATCAAAAGATGATAGTGATTATTTCCATAAAATTATTTACATATAAATGAAACCTTTGAGGGTGCTTGAGAACACTTTATTTTAAATATTTGTAATTCCTTTGGATATATTGTTTTTTTGTCTGAGATTTGAAGAATGTACATATTAAGTAGCATTAAACCTTTCCCAGGGCTTCCCTGGTAGCTCAGTTGGTAAAGAGAGCTGGGTTCAATCCCTGGGTTGGGAAGATTCCCCTGGAGAAGGGAAAGACTACCCACTCCATCCAGTATTCTGGCCTGGAGAATTCCATGGACTCTATAGTCCATGGGGTCGCAAAGAGTAGGACACGACTGAGTGCCTTTCACTTTCAGACCTTTCCCAGATCATGTCCAGCTTTAATAGTCTTTGCTTTTGGTAGAAAGAGGCCCTTCTTAGCTTTGAAATATATTCTGAAGGGGCTAAATGTTTAATTTCAGAAAAGATTGATGACTCAGCCTTCTGAGATACTCAGCAAATGAGAACTATTTTTTATATGAATGTCTCAGCAGTTTTTGTTTGTTTTTTTGTTTTAGGGGGGACATCACATAAACTATCTTTCCAAGTTGATTTTTTGGCTAGTCAGTTTCCTGTCTTATTGTTCTTCTATATAGGAATGTTTCTTTATTTTGTTACCGTTCTCTGTTCCCCATGGTTGTTGCATTTCTTTGTGTAGACTCTGTAGGTAGGTATATGTTCCCAGTGTACTTTGAGATGACTACTTTATATCAGACATTTTCAAGTGCTTGGTAATAATAAACGGAGTTGAGTTTTGCTCTGGGTAATGGTGAGCAGATGCCCTACCATTTACTAGACCATTGACTTCCTATAATTCTCAACAATGACTCTTTGAAGTGTAGTGTAGGTGTTGATTTGCATATACACACTGAGGCCAATAAGAGTATAACAGCTTAATCAAGGTCATTTATGAAGTAAACATTGGAGCTAAGTTTAGAATCCACATCTTTGTAAATTCAGTCATATTGTCTGCATGACTTGATTAGAGCATATTAACAATGTGAGACAATTTAGGTTTTATTTAGATTTAACATAAATTTTTTGTCAATGAAAGTGAAATTGTTATATATTCAAGTTACAATTAAGTGCTATGAAATTGATCTGTCATTTTCTCCATCTTTTTATCTTTTAAAATGGGAGAGATCATTTTAGTTTTTTTCTTATTCCTTAGATCCGATTTTGATTTTATTCATCAGTTGACTCTTTCCTATGTTATCAACCACTCGGTTCCTACTCTTACCCCTCATTCAGTGCCCATCAGACTAGTTTTCACTAATCTTTAAAAAAAAAATTTGCATTAACCCCATTTCTCTTATTTATCTGCTTCACAGCCAGAAGACATTGTGTTAGTTATTGATTGCTTCCTAACAAATTGGCATGAATTTAGCAGCTTCAAACAGTATTTATTATTTCATAGTTTATAGGATCAAGATTTCAGGAATAGCTTATATAAACCCTCTGTTTCATGTTTCTTATATGGCTACTAAGTCAAGGTGTTGACAAGAGCTAGGGTTTCATTGATTGTCTTGAGTGGGGAAGAATCTGCTCCCAAGCTCCTGTGTGAATTTTTTGGCAGATTTCATTTTCTTGAAAACTGTTGGCCAGAGGCTGACCTCTTTTTATTGCCATGTGGACCTCCACAACATGGTGTTTTGTTTCATCAAAGCCAGCAAAGGAGAGAGTGGGAAGAGTATGCTAACAGATGAAAGTCACACTTTTCTGTAGCCTAGTTCCAGAAATGATACCTCATTACTTTCGCTGTGTATTCTGTTGGTTAGAAGCAAGTTACTATGGATTTCACAAGGCTCATACCAGGAGGTAGGGCTCTTTTGGAGCCATCTTTGGATTTCCCTGCTAGAGGCAATTTTTATTAAAACCACAATGCCATTATTTTGTACTCAGTCCTGTCCGAATCTTTGAGACCCCATGGACTGTAGCCTCCAGACTCCTCTGTCCATGGGATTTTCCAGGCGAGAATCCTGGGGTGGGTTGCCGTTTCCTCTTCCAGGAGGGTTCCCAACCCAGAGATCAAACCCTTTTCTCCTGCATTGGCAGGCAGATTCTTTACTCCTTGAGCCACCTGGGAAGCCACTTACTTTACTTAATGGATTTAGCAGTAGTTCTTTAGTAATATCTGATACATGACCCATATTCAGTTTTCTGTTTGTTAAAAAAGTGTCTTATAGTTTGTCTGAATTAGGATCGAAACACTTTGTATTTGTTGTTATAGCCTTTTAAAATTATTTTCAAGAGTAATCTTAAGTGTTCTTACTAGTCTCCTGCCATTTTTCTTTCATCCATTGATTTGTTGAAGAAATCTGTCATTTATCCTGAAGAGGCTCCTAGTTTCTGAATTTGTCCAGTTGTTTCTTTGTAGTAACTTTTGACTAATTCCTCTGTCATACTTTGTGTAAACAGGGAGTTATACGGAAAGACTTGTTTAAGATTTTGGATTTTTTTTTTTTTTTAAGACTCCTCCCTAGGTGGGTTCCGTGTACCTTGTATCACTTTCAGAAACAAAGTCTGGGGGTGACAGCTTGGTCCCTTTATTGTAGAGTTTTCTATCCACCTTTCATTAATGGTTTTAATCTCCAGTGATAACTTTAGTGAAGTAACTTATTCTAACAGTGGTTATCAATGTTGGATTTTTCTGATTCTAACATTCCTTTCACATTTATTACCTGAATTTTTGTATAAAGTTCTCCCTAATGCTCTGAAATAGTTTTATTGGAAAAGCAAGATAAATGCTTAATTCCTTTTAATGACCAATTTTCAGAGTAATGAGTTGATATAATACCTCCGGCTGTCTGATTTTTTTTTTAAAGCATTTATGAGCCTTAGATTTTTATGTATTCATTTCATTGTGTTTTTAAAAATTTCTGTAGTTATTCTTTTTGGTGCCACATTGGTCCATCCTTGGCAAATGGGAGCCCCTTCAGGCTGGCCACTCCTGTGTCCTGTGACGCAATATCATTAATCTTTATTTTCTTGCTTTTCAGTATGGCACAGTGTCCTTTGTTTATCATGCCCTGATGAGGGAATGATGCTTAGACTTCACAGTTGGAAACTAGGAACATTTGTTACTGGATTGTCATTTCTTTTAGACTGTTTTAAAGGACATAGCTAGGATTTTTTTTTTTTTTTTAAGGAAAAAAGTATCTTGAGTTCATACTGTTGTTTCCAATTCAGATTTGATTTATGGGGTTGTAACTTATATAATTTTACAATTCTGCTATTTTTTCTTATGTTATCTTTACTATGTTGAGTCTTTCAGTCCATAAATACCATGTATCTTTCCATTTATTTAGGTTGCTTTTAATTTCTTTCATTAGCATTTTGTAATTTTTAGGGCAGAGAGCTTCCTTACATGTTTTGCTGTATTTATATTTATTTCCTTTGAAGCCATTGTAAATAGTTTTGTGGTTTTAATTTTGGGTTCCACTTGTTTATTGTTAGACTGTAGAAATGCAGTTGACTGCTGTGTGTTTATCTTGTATCCTGTGACATTGCTGAACTCACTTAAGTTCTAGGAAGTTTTTTTTGTTGGTCGTTTGTTTTCGGTAAATTCCTTGGGATTTTCCATGTGACAGATCATGCCATCTACAAATAAGGAAAGTTTCATTTTTTCCTTTCTGAAAGTTGTGTTTCTTCTTACTTGAATTGTCAGGTTTTATTTTATTTTTTCTGGCTTTTGAATTATATAGGGGGTGTTCTCAGCGTCAGGTTGTGATGGATTTACATGTGTTTTTTTCCTGGTATTTACATGTTTTTGTATTTTGTTTCTTATCCATTTGAAATTTAACCTGGTATGCCCAGTGAGGTATAAATCTAATCATACTGTTTCTAAATGACTGTCCAGTTATTTTGTCACTTAGGAATTTCATATTTTCCCTACTGACTTGTGGTGCTACCTTAATCATTTATTGACTTTTCTGAATTTTAATTTTGATAATAGCTCTTTTGTTCCAAAATGTCTATTTACGTATAAAATCCTCCACTGTTTTAATCACAGAGACTTCGTGACCTGCGTCACCCCCACCCTTCACCCCCCGCCATACCTGCTTTAACATCTGGTAAGGTCTTCCCTTGTTGGTCTTTTTTTTTTTTTCAGGGTTTTGAGACTGGCTTAATTTTTATATAAACTTTGTTAACTGTGTGAATTGTATCACCTTAGTTATGTTAAAAAACTTTTATTGGAGTGTAGTTACTTACAGTGTTGTGTTCATTTCAGGCGTACAGCAAAGTGAATCAGTCATACATATACGTATGTCCCTCTTTTTTGTTTTTTTTAGATTCTTTTCCCATTATAGGCCACTACAGAGTATTGAGTAGAGTTCCCTGTGCTATAGCAGCTTCTTATTAGTTATCTATTTTGTATATTTGTTATTGTTCAATCTCTAAGTCATGTCAGACTCTTTGTGACCCCAAGCACGCCAGGCTTCCCTAACCTTCATCATCTCCTGGAGTTTGTTCAAATTAGTGAATTGGTGTTGAATTGGTTTGCTGTCTAACCATCTCTTCCTCTGCTGTCCCCTTCTCCTTTTGCCTTCAATCTTTTCCAGCATCAGGGTCTCTTCCAGTGAGTCGGCTCTTTACATCAGGTGGCCAAAGTACTGGAGCTTCAGCATCAGTCCTTCCAGTGAATATTCAGAGTTGATTTCCTTTAGGATTGACTGGTTTAATCTCTTTGCAGTCCAAGAGTCTTGCAGTTCAAGAGTCTTCTTCAGCACCACAGTTGGAAAGCATCAATTCTGTGCACTCAGCCTTCTTTATGGTCCAACTCTTAAGTCTGTACATGACTCCTGGAAGTACCATTGCTTTGACTGTACAGTCCTTTGTCAGCAAGGTTATGCCTTTGCTTTTTAATACTTTGTGACTTTGTGTAGGTTTGACATAACTTTCCTTTCAAGGAGCAAGCATCTTTTAATTTCATGGCTACAGTGGCCGTCTGCAGTGATTTTGGAGCCCAAGGAAAAACAAATCTGTCACTACTTCCACTTTTTCCTCTTCTATTAAATATTTGCCATGAAGTGATAGCACCAGATGCCATGATTTTAGTTTTTTGAGTGTTGAGTTTTAAGCTAACATTTTCCACACTCTTCTTTCACCCTCATCAAGAGATTCTTTTATTCCTCTTCACCTTCTGCGTGTAGAGTGGTATCATCTGCGTATCTGAGGTTGTTGATAATTCTCTGACAGTCTTAATTCCAGCTTCTGATTCATACACATAGTAGGGTGATTTCATATGTAGTGGGGTGTATATGTCAATCCCAGTCTCCCCCTCACCCCCTGATAACTGTTAAGTTTGTTTTCTACATCCATGACTTACTTCTCATTTAAGGTTTATTTGTATTCTTTTTTTTTTTTAGATTCCATGTGTAACCAATATCTTATGATATGTGTGTCTGACTTTCTTCACTCAGTGTGACAGTCTCTGGATCCACCCATGTCACTGTAAATGGCATTACTTTGTTCTTTGTTATGACTAGTATTCTGCCATGTATGTGCATCACGTCTTCTTTATCCATTCCTGTCTTTGGCATTTAGGTTGCTTCCATGTCTTGGCGTCCCTGGTGGCTCAGCTGATAAAAGAACATGCCTGCCAATGCAGAGACACAAGAGATGTCTTGTGTTCGAGACATCAGGTTCCATCCCTGCGTTGGGAAGATCCCCTGGAGGAGGAAATGGCAACCCACTTCAGTATTCTTGCCTGGAGAGTCCCATGGACGAAAGAACCTGACAGGCTACAGTCCGTGGGGTCACAGAGTTGGACGCTACTGAGTCCATGAGCACAGACATGTGTTGGCTATTGTAAATTGTGCTGCAGTGAACATTGGGGTGCATGTATCTTTTCAAATTACGGTTTTCTCTGGGTATGTGCCCAGGAGTGGGATTGCTGGATCATATGGTAGTTCTCTATTTTCAGTTTTTTAAGGAACCTCCTTACTTTTCTCTCTAATGGTTGTACCAATTTACATTTTTACCATCAGTGTTGGAGGGTTCCCTTTTCTCCACACCATCTCCAGCATTTATTATTTGTAGACTTTATGATGGTGGCCATTCTGATCTGTGTGAGGTCCCACCTCCTTATAATTATGATTTGCTTTTCTGTAATAATTAGTGATGTTGAGCATCTTTTCATGTACTTTTTGGCCATCTGTATGTTGTCTTTGGAGAAATGTCTGTTTAGATCTTCTGCCCATTTTTTATTTTATTTTTTTTATATTGAACTGTATGTATCACCTTTATTTATTATCTAGTTTCAGGAAAAAACTTGTTCTTATTTTTGAGTGTAATTAAACTATAAATTAATGTAGAGAGAATTGACATCTTTATGATGATGAGTCCTTCTCTATGAGGACACAGTATTTTAGTTTATTTTAGGCTTACTTTATGTGCCTTTTGCATGCTCAGTTGCTTGATTTGAGTCCAACTCTTTGCAACCCTATGGACTGTAGCTCACCAGGCTTCTCTGTCCATGGAATTTTCCAGGCAAGAATACTGAGTGGGTTGCCATTTTCTCCTCCAAGGGATCATCTGGAGCCAGGGATTGAACCCACGTCTCCTACATTGGCAGGTGGATTTTTTACCACTCTCACCTGGGAAGCCCCCATATGTGCCTTTTAGGATTTAAAAAGTTTTTCATACATTTTTAAGTTTGTGCCTAGTATTTTATTTTATTGCTGTTGTAAGTGGATTTTTTTTCCCATTATATGTTCTAACTGCTTTTTGCTTTTATGTTTGAAGGCTTTTGAAACTTTTTGTATTTTAATTTGATATATATATTTAAAAACTAAATTAATAGTATTATTTTCCATTGATTCTTTGGTGTTTTCTAGTATGTTATCTTATCTGCAAACAAGTACTTTTTAATTTTCCTTTCTAATATGTATGCTGGAATTGCTTTGCCCTTTTTTTTTTTTGGTAGGTAAATTATAGACTTTATTTTTTGGAGCAGTTTTAGATTTACAGAAATATGAAGCAGATAGATAGTACAGGGTACAAATATACTCCCCAGCATTTTTTGCCATTATTAATTATGTAACTAACATTAAATTACATATTGTACTTAGTCACTCAGTCGTGTCTGACTCTTTGTGACCCAGTGGACTGCAATCCTGCCAGGCTCCCCTGTCCATAGAATTCTCCAGGCAAGAATACTGGAGTGGGTTGCCATGCCCTCCTCCAGTGGATCTTCCCAACCCAGGGATCGAACCCAGGTCTGCCACGTTGTAGGAGGATTCTTTACTCTCTGAGCCACCAGGGAAGCCCAAATTACATATTATATTGACTTATTACAATTAATGATCCAGCATTGATACATAATTATTATTGTACTCTTCAGATTTCCTTAGTTTTTACCTAATATTCTTTTTCTATTACAAGATCTCATACAGGATTGTGTTTAATTGTCATGTCTCCTAGGCGTGACTGGACAATTTCTTAGACTTTCTTTGTTTTTGATGACTTTTATAGTTTGAGGAGGACTGGTCAGGTATATTGCAATGTGCCCCTCTCTTGGAGTTTGTGTGATTTTTTTTTTTTTTTTCCCTTCTCAAGATGAGTTATGGTGTTTTGGAAGAAAAAGCAAAGAGGTAAAGTTCCATTTTTATCACTTTATGCACATACTATTATCATGATTTTTCACTATTGATTTTGACTTTGATTAACCTGGTTGAGATACTGTTTGTCAGGTTTCTCTACTGTAAAGTTATTTCTTTTTCTTCTTTCCACACAATGGTCTTTGGGAGGAAATTACAACATGCAGCCCACTGTACCGCCCACACATACAGTGGGGAATTATGCTTTCCTCCTTTAAGGTAGATTTTCTACATAATTTATTCAGAATTCTGCATGGGAGATTTCCCTCTGCCCATTTATTAATTTATTCAATAATTTATTTCACTTTGTACTTAACATGTACTTTATTCTTTGAGTTATAATCTTAGTTTGTTGCTCAAATTGTTCCAGATTTGGCTATTTGAAGCTTTTTTATTTGGCTCCTGTGCCCTTTGGACATAACCCCCATCAACAGATTTTCTTTCCTTTTTTTTTTTTTAACACTTCTTTACTTTCTGGCACCACAGGATGCTCCAGACTCATCTATTTCCTGCCCCATTTCTTCATGTAGCCCTAGTTCCTTTTATTGGAAAATGGTATCAGAAACTAAGATTTGGGTGTTAGGTATGTTCCTTGCTTCTGGGGTGTTGTTTATTTTAGTAACTCTCAGCTAACAAAGTGAAGAAATAAATTGAAGTATAGTAACCTGTGAATAGGCACATACCTGTAAATATTTCTATATGTAACCATTAGTAATTATATTAAACATTGGTTTCTACCCATATCACCTACTCTAATCCATTACCACATGGATAATTCCAGATTCCTCCCCTTGCTGATCTGTAGATTTCCACTCCAGTAGTTAGAAACCTGGCTCTAACCATTTGCCAAGCATCTTAATTATTCAGTTCCAGTATACATGTATAGCAGTATCAGAATTGTTTATCTGTACCTTGCAGAACTCAACTCTGTTAACTGGAGTACAGTACTCAAGTACAGTCCCTTCTGCCTTCAGTCTTATATAGTCCTTTCATTTATTTACATAGTTACTTGAGTCAGTACCTTTTCCCCATTGCCTTCAGTTGGGTTGTTTCATACATTTGTGATACAGTTAGATTCTCTTGTCACAGTTTGCATTTTTTTATGAAAGCCTCTAACTTCCTAATTCTTTAAACTTGGATGCTTTAGGGGCTTCCCGGGTGGCGATAGTGGTAGAGAACCCGCCTGCCAATGCAGGAGACTTAAGAGATGTTGCTTCCATCCCTGGGTTGGGAAGATCCCCTGGAGGACGAAATGGCAACTGACTCCCAGTACTCTTGCTGGGAAAATCCCATGAACAGAGGATCTTGGCGGACTACAGTCCACAGGGTCACAAAGAGTTGGACAAGACTGAAGTGACTGAGCATGCATGCATGACTTAAGGTTTACTCTTAATGTTATAGAGTGCCGTAGGTTTTGACAAATGTATAATGTTGTATATCCACCCATATAGAACCATACAGAAAAGTTTCACCCCCTCTTTGTGCTTCACCTGTTGATCCCTTCCCTTTTCCCACCAAACCTATGGCAAACTGATATTTTTACTGTGTAAAGTTATTTGTCTTTTCCAAGTTTTCATATAATTTTTAAAGTTAGCAGCATTCATTTAAGATTCCTTCATTTCTCTTCATGGCTTGATGGCTCATTTCTTTTTACTTATGAATAATACTCCATTGTATGGATATACCATGGGTTGTTTATCTTTTCAACTATTGAAGGACATATTGATTCCTTTTAAGTTTTGGCAGTTACAAGCAAAAGCTGCTATAATCATTCATGTGAGGGTTTGGCTTAGATATTAGTTTTTAAACTTATTTGGGTAAATACCTAGCAGTGTGATTGCTGGATTGTATGGGAAAATATGATCACTCTACCAATGGTATTTCCACCAGCTGTGGGAATTCAGTCCTCAGTTCTCTTTGGTACTGTCAGCTTTTTTTCATTTGAGCCATCCTAATAGGTGTGTACTGATAACTCATTACCATTTTAATTTGTAATTCTCTAATATGTGAAATATCAATAACCTCAGATACGCAAATGACACAACCCTTTGGCTGAAAGTGAAGAGGAACTAAAGAGCCTCTTGAAAGTGAAAGAGGAGAGTGGAAAAAGCTGGCTTAAAATTCACCATTCAGAAAACTAAGATCATGACATCTGGTTCCATCACTTCATCGCAAATAGATGGGGAAACAATGGAAACAGTGAGGGACTTTATTTTCTTGGGCTCCAAAATAACTGCAGATGATGACTGCAGTCATGAAATTAAAAGATGCTTGCTCCTTGGAAGAAAAACTATGACCAACTTAGACAGCATATTCAACAGCAGAGACATTACTTTGCTGACAATGGTCCATCTAGTCAAAGCTATGGTTTTTTAGTAGTCATGTATGGATGTGAGAGTTGGACCATAAAGAAGACTTGAGTGCCAAAAAAATTGATGCTTTCGAATTGTGGTGCCAGAGAAGATTCTTGAGAGTCCTTTGGACAGCAGGGAGATCAAACCAGTCAATCCTAAAAGAAATCAACCCTGAACATTCATTGGAAGGTACTGACACTGAAGCTCCAATACTTTGGCCACCTGATGTGAAGAGCTGACTCACTGGAAAAGATCCTGATCCTGAGAAAGATTGAAGGCAGGAGGAGAAGGGGACAACAGAGGATAAGATGGTTAGATGGCATCACCAACTCAATGGACATGAGTTTGAGCGCTCTTTGGGTGTTGGTGAAGGACAGGGAAGCCTGGTGTGCTGCAGTCCATGGGGTTGCAAAGAGCTGGACACGACTGAGCTAAACTGAATGATATGTGATGTTGACATCTTTTCATATGTTTAATTTTCATCCTTAAACAGATATGTGTTAACATCTTTTGTCTGTTTTTAAACTGAGTTGTTTGTTTTCTTATTTTTGAATTTTAGGAGTTCTTTTGTAGATTTTGGATACAGACCTTTATCATATACATGTTTTGCAAATATTTTCTTCCCATCAGTGGCCTGTTTATTTCTCTTAACAGTGTCTTGCAGAGCAGAAGTTTTAAATTTTAATAACGTCCAACTTAATCAGTTTTTTTCTTTTATGGATATGCTTTTGGTGTTTAAAGTCATTGTCAAACCCAGGCCACATGTTTTTCGCCTATAATATCTCATAGGGGTTTTATAGTTTTGTGTTTCACATTTAGGTCTGAGATTAATTTTGAGTTAAGTTTTGTGAAAAGTGTGTGGTCTTCTTTTTCTTTTATTTTTTAACTGTGTGAATGCCCAATTGTTACAGCACCTTTTGTTGAAAGGATTATCTTTTCTTCATTGAATTGCTTTTGCACTTTTGTCAAAATTGATTATTTGGTTGGTTTTATTTCTGAACTCTATTCTTCTCCATTGACCTGTATCTCTTCTTTCACCATTACCATCCTGTCTTTCTTACTATAAGTAAGTGAGTCTTGAAGGCAGGTAACGTTATTCCTCATCTTTGTATTTCTTTAGTCTTGTGTTGGCTACTTCGGGTCTTTTGTCTTTCCATATGAATTTCAGAATCAGTTTGTTAATATCCACAAAGTAGTTTGCTGGGCTTTGTTTGGGATTGGGTTCAGTGTACAGATCAAGTTGGGAAAAAACTAGTATCTTAACAATATTGAGGCCTATATCCATGAACATAGAATATCTCCATTAATTATTTAGATTTTCTTTGATTTCTTTCATTAGAGGTTATAGTTTTTTTACAGATCTTACATGTATATGACTTAGTTTTTAAGTATTTTGTTTTTTAAGTGCTAATATAAATGGTATTGTGCTTTTACTTCTATCTCATTTTAAAAAATTTATTTATTTTTGGCTGTGCTGGGTCTTCATCACTCTATGGAGGCTTTCTTTAGTTGTGGCAAGCAGGGGCTCCTCTGTGGCAGTACACAGACTCCTCATTGTGGAGGCTTTTCCTGTTGCAGAGCAAAGGCTCTAGGTGCAGAGGCTTCAGTAGTTGCAGCACGTGGGCTCAGCAGTTGTGGCTTGCACGTGAGTTTTTACTTTTAAATTCCAGTTTATTGCTAGGATGTAGGAAAGCAGTGACTTTTGTGTATTAACTTTCTGTCCTGCAACCTTGCTGTAATTGTCTATTAGTTCCAGGAGGTTGTTTTTTTTTTTTTGTTGTTGTTGTTGTTGATTCTTTGGGATTTTCTTTACTTTTTGTGAATCTGTGTAACTTGTATTTCCTTTTTTAGTTTTATTGCATTAGCTAGAAATTCCAGTATGATGTTGAGTAGGAATGCTTTGTTCCTGATGTTAAGGAGAAACATACAACTTCTTACCTTTATGTTAGCTATAGGTGTTTTGAGGTGTTCTTTATCAATTTGATGGAGGTCCTTTCTACTTGTTTGCTGAGATTTTTCATTGTTAATGCATGTTGATTTCGTGAAGTGCTTTCTCTGCATCTATTGATAGATGACTCTTACTTCTTTTGCTTGTTGGTATGATGAATTTCTGTCCTTTATTGAGCCCATCTTTGCATGAAATGTTCCCTTGGTATCTCTCATTTTCTTGAAGAGCTCTCTAGTCTTTCCCATTCTGTTGTTTTTCTCTATTTCTTTGCATTGATCGCTGAGGAAGGCTTTCTTATCTCTCCTTGCTATTCTTTGGAACTCTGCATTCAAATGGGAATATCTTTCCTTTTTTCCTTTGCTTTTTGCTTCTCTTCATTTCACAGCTATTTGTAAGGCCTCCTCAGACAACCATTTTCCCTTTTTTGCATTTCTTTTCCATGGGGATGGTCTTGATCCCTGTCTCCTGTACAGTGTCACGAACCTCCATCCATAGTTCATTAGTCACTGTCTATCAGAACTAGTCCCTTAAATCTATTTCTCACTTCCACTGTATAGTCATAAGGGATTTGATTTAGGTCATACCTGAATGGTCTAGTGGTTATCCATACTCTCTTCAGTTTAAGTCTGAATTTGGCAATAAGGAGTTCATGATCTGAGCCCCAGTCAGCTCCCGGTCTTGTTTTTGCTGACTGTATAGAGCTTCTCCATCTTTGGCTGCAAAGAATATAAATCAATCTGATTTCAGTGTTGACCATCTGGTGATGTCCATGTGTAGAGTCTTCTCTTGTGTTGTTGGAAGAGGGTGTTTGCTATGAGCAGTGCGTTCTCTTGGCAAAACTCTATTAGCCTTTGCCCTGCTTCATTCCGTACTCCAAGGCCAAATTTGCCTGTTACTCCAGGTGTTTCTTGACTTCCTACTTTTGCATTCCAGTCCCCTATAATGAAAAGGACATCTTTTTTGGGTGTTAGTTCTAAAAGGTCTTGTAGGTCTTCATAGAACCATTCAACTTCAGCTTCTTCAGCATTTACTAGTTGGGGCATAGGCTTGGATTACTGTGATATTGAATGGTTTGCCTTGGAAATGAACAGAGATCATTCTGTTGTTTTTGAGATTGCATCTAAGTACTGCGTTTCAGACTCTTGTTGACTATGATGGCTACGCCATTTCTTCTAAGGGATTCCTGCCCACAGTAGGAGATAGAATGGTCATCTGTGTTAAATTAACCCATTCCAGTCCATTTTAGTTCACTGATTCCTAGAATGTCGACGTTCACTCTTGCCATCTCCTGTTTGACCACTTCCAATTTGCCTTGATTCATGGACCTAAGATTCCAGGTTCCTATGCAATATTGGTCTTTACAGCATCGGTCCTGGCTTCTATCACCAGTCCCATCCACAACTGGGTATTGTTTTTGCTTTGGCTCCATCCCTTCATTCTTCCTGGAGTTATTTCTCCACTGATCTCTAGTAGCATATTGGGCACCTCCCAACCTGGGGAGTTCCTCTTTCAATGTCTTGTCATTTTGCCTTTTTATACTGTTCATGGGGTTCTCAAGGCAAGAATACTGAAGTGGTTTGTCATTCCCTTCTCCAGTGGACCACATTCTGTCAGACCTCTCCACCATGACCCGTCCGGCTTGGGTGGCCCCACACGGCATGGCTTTGTTTCATTGAGTTAGACATGGCTGTGGTCCATGTGATCAGATTGGCTAGTTTTCTGGGATTATGGTTTCAGTGTGTCTGCCCTCTGATGCCCTCTCACAACACCTACCATCTTACTTGGGGGAAATAAATGGGGAAACAGTGGAAACAGTGTCAGACTTTATTTTTGGGGGCTCCAAAATCACTGCTGATGGTGATTGTAGCCATGAAATTAAAAGATGCTTACTCCTTGGAAGGAAAGTTGTGACCAACCTAGATAGCATATTAAAAAGCAGAGACATTACTTTACTAATAAAGGTTCATCTAGTCAAGGCTATGGTTTTTCCAGTGGTCATGTATGGATGTGAGAGTTGGACTGTGAAGAAAGCTGAGCGCTGAAGAATTGATGCTTCTGAGCTGTGGTGTTGGAGGAGACTCTTGAGAGTCCCTTGGACTGCAAGGAGATCCAACCAGTCCATCCTAAAGGAGATCAGTCCTGGGTATTCATTGGAAGGACTGATGCTGTAGCTGAAACTCCAATACTTTGTCCACCTCATGCAAAGAGTTGACTCATTGGAAAAGACCCTGATGCTGGGTGGGATTGGGGGCAGGAGGAGAAGGGGACAACAAGAGGATCAGATGGCTGGATGGCATCACCAACTTGATGGACCTGGGTTTGAGTAAACTCCGGGAGTTGGTGATGGACAGGGAGGCCTGGCCTTCTGCGATTCATGGGGTCGCAAAGAGTCGGACACAACTGAGCGACTGAACTGAACTGATGATGAATTTCATTAATTGATTTTTTGAGTGTTGAACTCCTCTTGCGTATGTGGAATAAATACCATTTGATTGTAGTATGTAATTAGTTTTACACATTGTTAGATTTGATTTGCTGATATTTTGTTGAGAATTTTTGTATCTACTCATGAGATGGGCTGAAGTTTTTCTTTCTTGTAATGTCATTATCTGGTTTTGGTATTTGAATAATGCTGGCCTCATACAAAGAGGAAGTTTTCACTTTGCTTTTAGTTTCTGGAAGAAATTTCAGAGAAGTGATATCATTGCTTTCTTTAAATATCTGTTAGAATTCACCAGTGAAACCATCTATGCCTGTTGCTCATTTTTGGAGGATTATTAGTTATTGATTTAATTTCATTAATAAGAAAGAAAAGTGACATCGCTCAGTTGTATCCAACTCTTTGTGAACCCATGGACTGTAGCCTACCACCCTCCTCTGTCCATGGGATTTTCCAGGCAAGAGTACTAGAATGGGTTGCCATTTGCTTCTCCAGAGGATCTTCCTGACCCAGGGATCGAACCTGGGTCTTCCGCATTGTAGGCAGATGCTTTATCATCTGAGCTACCAGGGATGTCCATCTAATTTCATTAATAGCTATCAGCTTATTCAGAACATCTGTTTCTTCTTGGGGAGCTTCTCCGTTGGCTCAGAGGGTAAAGAATCTGCCTGCGATGCAGGAGACCTGGGTTTGATCCCTGGGTCAGGAAAATCCCCTGGAGAAGGGAATGGCTACCCACACCAGTATTCTTGCCTGGAGAATTCCATGGACAGAGGAGCTTGGCAGTCTACAGTCCATGGTCACAAAGAGTCAGATAGGACAGAGCGACTAACGCTTACATTTCTCCTTGAGTATTGGTAGGTCGTGCCTTTTAAGGAATTGGTCCATTTCATCTCTTACAATGTTGTAGAAATAGAGTAGTGTATAATATTTATTTTGTTAAACTTTTAGTATCCAAGTGATCAGTAATGATGACCCTTCTTTCATATCTGATATTAGAAATTTGTGTTTCTCTGTTTTTTTTTCTTGATTGCATTAGCTAGAAAGTTGTCAATGTTACTGTTTTTTCAAATAGCCAGCTTTTGGTTTGATTGATTTTTTTCTCTTTTTCATTTCCTGTTTTCAGTTTCATGGATTTTTGCTTTTTATTGTTTATCTTCTCTGTTTGCTTTATACTTAAATTGTTCTTTTTCTATTTTCCTAAAGTGGAAGCTTTGACAATTGATTTTAGATCCATTTTCTGATGTATTCAGTGCTTCACTTTGGCTGTCACCCAAAGTTTGATGTTTTGTTTTCATTTAATTCAATATAATTTTAAATTTATATTGTGACTTGACCTTTGTATTATTTAGAAGAGTATTGTTTACCCCAAATATTTTGGGATTGTCCACCTCTCTTTCTGTTACTGATTAAATTTAATTCTACTGATTAAGTGTAATTAAGTTTAATTCCATTGTGGCCTGAGAGCATACTTTGAATAATTTTCTGTTCTTCTACACTTATTAATATGTATTTTATGGTGTATCTTGGTCAGTGTCCCAATGTAAACTTGAGGAGAATGTGTATTCTGCTGTGTTGGATAAAATATCTATAAATGTTCATTAGACCCAGTTGATTGATGGTGCTGTTCAGTTCAACTGTATTCTTGCTGAGTTTCTGCCTTCTGGATCTGTCAGTTACTGATAGAGAGATGTTGATGTCTTCAATTATAATACTGGATTTGTCTTTTTTTCCCCTGCAATTCTGTCAGTTTTTCCCTCAAGTATTTTGACACTTTTTTGGGGGGAGGGGGGTACAGATATCGTAAAGATTGCTACATCTTTTTGGAGAATTGACACTTTTCATTATGTAATGCCCTTCTTTATCTGTCCCTGATGATTTTCATTGTTCTTAAATCTTTTGCCTGATAGAAATATAGCGTCAGCTTTCTTTTGAAAGCATGGTTTATCTTTCTCTATTTCTGTACTTTTCATCTACCTGTGTCTTTATGGTGTGTTTCTTGTGGGTGTGTGTTCAGTCGTGTTTGACTCTTTCCGACCCCATGGACTGTAGCCTGCCAGGTTTCTTTGTCCATGGAATTTTCCAGGCAAGAATACTGGAGTGGGTTGCCATTTCCTACTGCAGGGAATCTTCCCAACCCAGGGATCAAACCTGCATCTCTTGTGTCTCCTACCTTGGTAGGCAGATTCTTTACCATTGTGCCACCAGGTAAGCCCATAGAGTTTCTTACAGGCAGTGTATTCAGGTCTTATTCTTTAGTCCATTCTGACAGTCTCTATCTAATTGTTTGATTAAGATCATTCACATTTAAATTGATTATTGTCATCAACCATGTTTGTGTTTTCTATTCTTTGCACTTGTTCTTTAGTCTTTTTACTTTTTCTTTTTTCTCTGCCTTTTCTGATTTGAAATGAACATTGAATATGCTTGTATTTTCTCTCCACTTACCATGTCAGTTATACTTCTTTTAAATATGTTTTTAGTGGTTGTCCCACAGTTTGCATCACTATATTTACAACTAATTTAATCCAGCTTTAAATGACATGGGCTTTCCTGGCAGCTCAGTGTTAAATTATGTGCCTGCCAATGCAGAAGATGCGGGTTTGATCTCTGGTCTGGGAAGACCCGCTGGAGAAGGAAATGGCAACCCTCTTCAGTATTCTTGCCTGGAAAACCCCTGGCAGGAGCCTGTGCAGAGTCAGACATGACTGAGTCACTGAACAGCAATAATGATGCTTCATGGGTAGTTCAGGTACCTTATATTAATACCAAAATATTTCTGTTTCCTCCCTCCCTTATAACATTGCTCTCATTCACTTCGTTTTTCTGTATGCTCTGATCACCCCATACATTACTGCTTTTATTTCTTTGAACCAGGTATCTATTAGCTCAGTTAGGAATAAGAAAATACAAGTTTTTTATGTTAGCTTCTTGTAGTCCTTTTCTGTCCTTCTTTGTGTTGATCCAGGTATCTGACCTATGTTATTTTCCTTCAGAGGAATTACTGTACATTAATGCACGGCAGATTGTCGTGGCGATAGCTTTTCTGTTTTAGCTTTGTGTCAGGCCAGCTCTTCGCTATCCTGTGGGCCGTTGCCTGCCAGGCTCCCCTGTCCGTGGGATCCTCCGGGCAGTACTGGAGTGAGTGCCATTCCTTCCTCCAGGGCATCTACCCCACCCAGGGATCCAATTCACATTGCTTATGTCTCCTTCATTGGCAGGCAGGTTCTTTACCACTAGCGCCATCTGGAAAGTTTTAGCAGGTTATTTATTTTTCTGTCACATTTAAGAGATTTCGTTTCTGTTTCATTGGATACAGAATTTTAGGTTGCTGGTTTTTTTCTTCTTTCAAGGCTTCTAAGTATTTCATTCTACACTTTCTTGATTGTATGATTTCTGGTAAGAAACCTGGCACAATTCTTAACACTTGTTCTTATGTAGGTAAGGCGTTTTCCCATTGATTATGCTCAGATTTTCTTTTTATTTGATTTTCTACAGTTTGAATATGATAGTGCCTCTGTGTAGATTTTTTTGCATATATCCTGCTTGTTTTTGTCTGAACCTCCTGGATTTGTGGTTTCTTGTCATTAATTTTGGAAAATTATTACTTCATTCATTACTTCAGTCATTATTACTTCATATATTTCTTCCACTCCTTACTCTCTTTCTTCTCTTTCTCTTATTGCAATTATGCATATATTATAGCTTTGGTAGTTTTCTCACAGTTCCTTGAAATTCTTTTCCTTAATTTTTGTTTTTTTTCTCTTTCATTGTGGGAACTGTCTGCTGACTTAACTTGAAGCTTCCTGATTCTTTCCTTGATACATTACCCATCTATCTTGCATTAGTGCTCTTAAGATGTTAATTGTAATTATTTCAAATTCCCTATTTAATAATTCCAAAATCCACATCATATTGGAGTCTGATTTTGATGCTTACTTTGTCTTTTCAGGCTGTGCTTTTTCTTGTCTTTTAGCGTGCTGAAGTTTTTTGTTGGAAGGATCTAGGATGTATTGGATAGTAGAAACTGAAGTAATTAGGCTTTTTGTTTGAAGTTTTATGTTCATCATGTTAGAAGTTGGGCTGTTTAGCCACTATGGAGAACAGTGTGGAGATTTCTTAAAAAACTGGAAATAGAACTGCCATATGACCCAGCAATACCACTTCTGGACATACACACTGAGGAAACCAGATCTGAAAGAGACACGTGCACCCCAATGTTCATCGCAGCACTGTTTATAATAGCCAGGACATGGAAGCAACCTAGATGCCCATCAGCAGACGAATGGATAAGGAAGCTGTTGTACACATACACCGTGGAATATTACTCAGCCGTTAAAAAGAATTCATTTGAATCAGTTCTAATGAGATGGATGAAACTGGAGCCCATTATACAGAGTGAAGTAAGCCAGAAAGGTAAAGACCAATACAGTATACTAACACATATATATGGAATTTAGAAAGATGGTAATGATAACCCTATATGCAAAACAGAAAAAGAGACACAGATGTACAGAACAGACTTTTGGACTCTGTGGGAGAAGGCGAGGGTGGGATGTTTCGAGAGAACAGCATGTATATTATCTATAGTGAAACAGATCACCAGCCCAGGTAGGATGCATGAGACAAGTTCTCGGGCCCGGTGCACTGGGAAGACCCAGAGGCATCGGGTGGAGAGGGAGGTGGGAGGGGGGATCGGGATGGGGAATACATGTAACTCCATGGCTGATTCACGTCAATGTATGACAAAACCCACTGCAATGTTGTGAAGTAATTAGCCTCCAACTAATAAAAATAAAGGAAAAAAAAGAAAAAAGAAGTTGGGCTGTTTAGTGTTAGATATAGCCCTAGGTGCCAGAGGGTTCATTTTCCTCTAGTGTTCATATTTTCTCTCTCTCTCTTTTGTTTTTTTTCTTTTGGGAGAAGTGGGTAGGTGGTGGAGTTGTTCCCTAAGTTCTTAAATAGTTTGTGTCTTGAAGCTCTCAGTGATAGTCTCCTGTAATTATACATTACCCCTGTTGTGGTGGCTAGATGTGAAGAAAGGGAAGCATTCTTTTATCTTATGATTAAATCCCAGTTTTTACTGGGTCTGAGTCTCTGTACTCTTACTTTGCAAAGTGTTTTTTAGCCTTTGTTTTTCTGCTCTAATGTGAGAAAGGAAACCTGGAGGGGGCTGGAGTTGGCTGGTTGCCTTTCGTTATGAAGAACACTCGGTCGATATTTTTAAATGGTTGCTTTTCCTCTTCTCTGTTTCAGGCAGGGTTTTTTCCTCTCAATTTCTTTTACTGGAAGTAAAACCCACAAAAGTATGCAGGATCCCTAAAACTATGCCCCCAGAGTTTCTGTCAAGCTAGTCCACTTTCAGTCTCCAGAAATTTATCAAAATTACCTTGTAATTTTTCCTATCAATTATTGGCTCTAGTAGCTTTGGCTTCAGATAAGGTGATCTCAGCTGTGATTATCTGTCTTTTGCTCTTCTCTCCAGATTACAGGGTGTTTGTTCCCCCAGTGACCTCAGCTCTTTGAGGAATCTAAAGAAAGTTGCTGATTTTCACCTAGTTCAGCTTTTATCTTGTCTCAGTAAGACTGAGAGAAAACTGCTAAAGCTCTTAACATTTTGGAGCTGATCTGAAAGTCTCTTTGCTTTCCTTTTTAAAGTCATATTAGCTAATCCCTTCATTAGTAAATGTTTCAATAGATTTCCTTTCTGGAAACAATTGTACCTAACTAGTGTTTTTTGATAGTTGGGTTCTGATAACTTTTTTTTTCCTTCTTCTTCTAGAGAAATTTCTCTGTTTCAACTTTCTATATCTACTAGGGTCATACTAGGTTCAGTTGGTACATTTTTTTCCACAGAGAGTTGTACATTTCATCCAAGTTTTCAAATTTATCTCTGTATTCTTGCAAAATAGCTGTGTGATTCTTAAAATAGTCTCTGCCTAGCAGGTTTTTTTTTTTTTTTTTTAATTTTGCTGGCTGTTTTTCTCTCTTTAATTTTTCCAGATATTAAATTTTTAGTTAATATTGACACAGTTATTAAATTTTGAGTTTCTGGTGTACTATAGAGAGCTGCACTGTTTAGTATGATAATTACTAGATAGTTTTGTTGTTGTTTAGTTGCCTAGTCATGTCTGACTCTTTTGTGACCTCATGGACTGTAGCGCTCCAGGCTCCTCTGTTCATGGATTTCCCAGGCAGGAATACTGGAGTGGGTTACCATTTCCTTCTCCAGGGGATCTTCCCCACCCAGGGATGGAACCCGTGTGACCTGCATTAGCAGGGAAATTGTTGTACCACTGAGCCACCAGATTTTGTTGCTGTTCAGTTGCTAAGTCATGTCCAACTCTTTGCAGTCCCATGGACTGCAGCATGCCAGGCTTTCCTGTCATTCATTATCTCCCTCAGTTTGCTCAAACTCATGTCCATTCAATCAGTGATGCCATACAATCATCTCATCCTCTGTCGTCCCCCTTTCCTGCCCTCAGTCTTTCCCAGAATCAGGGTCTTTTCCAGTGAGTCAGTTCTTCGCATCAGGTGGCCAAAGTATTGGAGCTTCAGCTTCAGCATCAGTCCTTCCAGTGCGTATTCAGTGTTGATTTCCTTTAGGATGGACTGGTTTGATTTCCTTGGAGTCCACGGAACTCTCAAGAGTCTTCTCCAACACCACAGTTCAAAGGCATCAATTCTTTGGTGCTCAGCCTTCTTTATGGTCCAATTTTCACATCCATACATGACTCCTGGAAAAACCATAGCTTTGAATATGGGTACCTTTGTCGGCAAAGTGATGTCCCTGCTTTTTAATACACTGTCTATGTTTGTCATAGATTGTCTATGTTTGGGCTTCCCTGGTGGCTCAGAGGTTAAAAGCTTCTGCTTCCAATGTAGGAGACCTGGGTTCAATCCCTGGGTTGGGAAGATCCCCTGGAGAAGGAAATGGCAACCCACTCCAGTATTCTTGCCTGGAGAATCCCATGGACAGAGTAGCCTGGTAGACCCCAGTCCATGGGGTTGCAAAGAGTTGGACATGACTGAACGACTTCACTATCTATTCACTGTGTTTGTCATGGCTTTTCTTCCAAGGAACAAGTGTCTTTTAATTTCATGGCTGCAGTCACCGTCTGAAGTGATTTTGGAGCCCAAGAAAATAAGTCTGTCACTGTTTCCAGTTTGTTCCTCATCTATTACCATGAAATGATGGAACTGGATGCCATGATCTTAGTTTTTTGAATCTTGAGTTTTAAACCTCTTTTCACTTCTCTTTCACTTTCATCAAGAGACTCTCTAGTTTCTCTTCACTTTCTGCTATTACATGGTATCATCGGCATATCTGAGGTTAATGACTCCATCAGAGTCAATGAGGTTATCTGAGGTTAGTTACTCCACATGTAGCAATACAGAGCAAATTTTAAATTGAATTTTAAAATTCAGTTCCTTAGTCTCACATTGGGCACATTTTAAGTATTCAGTAGCCACATGTGTCTAGCAGAGATTGTATTGGTCAGTACAGATACAGAATATTTTTATCATCACAGAAAGTTCTCTTGGACACTACTGCTGTATTATCTGTCACTACTTATTAGCATTATTTTGTAGAAATTTTGCAGTTTGCTTTGTATTTCTCCTTTGACCTAATGGAATTTTTTTATTCACTTGGAGAGATGTTTTAGATTTTGGTGTTTTTTTAAAGGATTTGTTAGTAATGTCTAACATTATTGGGTATTAATAAACTATAGTATTTTATTATAAAGTACTCTTTTATTTTTGCTTAAGGCTTAGGATTTCCTCTGGTCTGAAATTAAATTTGAACCTTGCTTTATTATTTCATTTGCTTGGTCTGTCTTTGCTATTCCTTTACAATGTAATTTTTGCTTTATTTATGTCTTTTGTATATGTGATAGGATTGGATTTTTGCCTTGTTACCTCATCTTAAAAATTAAGAAAAAATGTTGTGTTAAGGTCATTTATGTTTACTGATATGTTTGATGTCAATTCTGCTCTAATATTTTGTGATATTTTACATAAACTTGTAGAATCTTTCAGTATGTTGTCTTTTTTCTTTGATCTTTCTCTTATTAAAACAAGTTTCTTTTGGCATTTAGGATGGGTTGTGATTTTTAGTTTCCTTCAATCTAGTGTCATCTGATGTAACACTGTTAAGTCTCCCTGAGGAGATTTGCTGGGAACCTTTTCTTCCTCCTGTCTCTCCCAGTATCTGATTGTAAATGATGATCTTTCCTTCTAAGAGTTAGTATCTGTGAGGCAGTTAATAAGTCTATTCTGACTTCTACTTATTGCCTCCATTCTTCTCCCATTTTTGATGGATCTATCCTTTCTACCTTGTTGTAGAGCATATTTATGTACTGTTATGTTGTCGTTGTCTTCATGGTTAGTTTTGGTTCTTTAGTTCGGTGCCTTTAATTCATGTGATCAGATTTTACTTTGAAACTTTCCAGTCATTTCTTGAATATGCATAGTTTGTTTTTTAGTTGCAGGAAAAGTTCAGAAAACTTTATATGTTGTAGACCATCTATGCCTGTAAACATGAAGGATAGTTTAACTACATATGAAATCCCAGGCTCACATTTTTTTTATGTGTGCTTGGGTATTTTACAACTTTTTCTTTCATTTTATTTGTGTATAAAACATAGCTGTTGTGAAGTTTCTTGAAACCATAATTTTGTTTCTTATGAGAGACTTGTCTTTTCTAGCTGGATGTTTGAAGTCTTTAACGTCTAATAGTTTATACTAGGAATAGTCTCAGTTGAATTTCTAATATATCATGTATCCTTTTATAATGTGGATTCAAGTTTATTTTAGGAAAATTTTCTTCCAGCACTGTTTGAAATACCTTTCTGGTTCCATTTACATATTTATTGGACCGTCTACTTACTGTTGCTTTCTCTTTTTTGTGTGTCATTATTTTTCAGTTCAGTTCGGTTGCTCAGTCATGTCTGACTCTTTGCGACCCCACGGACTGAAGCACGTCCGTTTTCCCTGTCCATCACCAACTCCCGGAGCTTACTCAAACTCATGTCCATCAAGTCAGTAATGCCATCCAACCATCTCATCCTCTGTCGTCCCCTTCTCCTCCCACCTTCAGTCTTTCCCAGCTTCAGGGTCTTTTCCAATGAGTCAGTTCTTTGCATCAGGTGGCCAAAGAATTGGAGTTTCAGATTCAGCATCAGTCTTTCCAATGAATATTCAGGACTGATTTCCTTTAGGATGGTCTGGCTGGATCTCCCTGCTGTCCAAGGGACTCTCAAGAGTCTTCTCCAACACCACAGTTCAAGAGCATCAATTCTTCTGCACTCAGCTTTCTTTATAGTCCAGCTCTCACATCCATACATGACTACTAGAAAAGCCATAGCCTTGACTAGACGGACCTTTCTCAGCAAAGTAATGCCTCTCCTTTTTAATATGCTGTCTAGGTTGGATATAGCTTTTCTTCCAAGGAGCAAGCATCTTTTAATTTCATGGCTGCAGTCACCATCTGCAGTGATTTTTGGAGCCCCCCAAAATAAAGTCTCTCACTGTTTCCATTGTTTCCCCATCTGTTTGCCATGAAATGGTGGGACCAGATGCCGTGATCTTAGTTTTCTGTATGTTGAGTTTTAAGCCAACTTTTACACTCTCCTCTTGTACTTTCATCAAGAGACTTTAGTTCCTCTTTGATTTCTGCCATAAAGGTGGTGTCATCTGCATATCGGAAGTTATTGATGTTTCTCCCAGCAATCTTGATTCCAGCTTCTGCTTCATCCAGTCAAGCATTTCTCATGATGTACATTGCATATAAGTTAAATAAGCAGGGTGACAATATACAGCCTTGATGTACTCATTTTCCTAATTGGAACCAGTCTGTTGTTCCATGTCTAGTTCTAACTGTTGCTTCTTAACCTGCATACAGATTTCCCAGGAGGCAAGTCAGGTGGTCTGGTATTCCCATCTCTTTCAGAATTTTCCATAGTTTGTTGTGATCCATATAGTCAAAGGCTTTGGCATAGTCAGTAAAACAGAAGTAGATGTTTTTCTGGAATGCTCTTGCTTTTTCAGTGATCCAGCGCACATTGGCAATTTGATCTCTGGTTCCTCTGCCTTTTCTAAATCCAGCTTGAACATCTGGACATTAATGGTTCATGTACTGTTGAGGTCCGGCTTGGAGAATTTTGAGCTTTACTTTGCTAGCATGTGAGATGAGTTCAGTTGTGTGATAGTTTGAGCATTCTTTGGCATTGCCTTTTTTTGGGATTGGAATGAAAACTGATCTTTTCCAGTCCTGTGGCCACTGCTGAGTTTTTCAACTTTGCTGTCATATTGAATGCAGCACTTTCACAGCATCATCTTTTAGGATTTGAAATAGCTCAACTGGGATTCTGTCACCTCCACTAGCTCAGTTCGTTATGCTTCCTAAGGCCCACCTGACTTCACATTCCAGGATGTCTGGCTCTATGTGAGTGATCACACCATAGTGATTATCTGGGTCATGGAGAACTTTTTTGTATAGTTCTTCTACACAGAAGAACTTCTTCCCACCTCTTCTTAATATCTTCTGCTTCTGTTAGGTCCATACTATTTCTGTCTTTTATTGTGCCCATCTTTGCATGAAATGTTCCCTTGGTATCTCTCATTTTCTTGAAGAGATCTCTTGTCTTTCCCATTCTGTTGTTTTCCTCTGTTTCTTTGCATTGATCACTGAGGAAGGCTTCTGTCTCCTTGCTGTTCCTTGGAACTCTGCTTTCAGATGGATGTATCTTTCCTTTCCTCTTTGCCTTTTGCTTTTCTTTTCTCAGCTATTTGTAAGGCCTCCTCAGACAGCCATTTTCCCTTTTTGCATTTCTTTTTCTTGGGGATGGTCTTGATCCCTGCCTCCTGTCAGTGTCACGGACCTCCATATATAGTTCTTCAGGCACTCTGTCTATCAGATCTAATGCTTTGAATCTTATTTGTCACTTCCACTGTATAATTGTAAGGGATTTGATTTAGGTCAGACCTGAATTATCTAGTGATTTTCCCTACTTTCTTCGATTTAAGTCTGAATTTGGCAATAAGGAGTACATGATCTGAGCCATAGTCAGCTCCCGGTCTTGTTTTTGCTGACTGTATAGAGCTTCTCCATCTTTGGCTGCAAAAAATATAATCAGTCTGATTTCGGTGTTGACCATCTGATGATGTCCATGTGTAGAGTCTTCTCTTATGTTGTTGGAAGAGGGTGTTTGCTATGAGCAGTGAGTTCTCTTAGCAAAACTCTATTAGCCTTTGCCCTGCTTCATTCCATACTCCAAGGCCAAATTTGCCTGTTACTCTGGATGTTTCTTGACTTCCTACTTTTGTATTCCAGTCCCCTATAATGAAAAGGACATCTTTTTTGGGTGTTAGTTCTAAAAGGTCTTGTAGGTCTTGATAGAACTGTTCAACTTCAGCTTCTTCAGCGTTACTGGTTTGGGCATAGACTTGGATTACCATGATATTGAATGGTTTGCCTTGGAAACGAACAGAGATCATTCTGTCATTTTTGAGATTGCTTTGGACTGCGTTTCAGACTCTTGTTGACTATGGTGGCTACGCCATTTCTTCTAAGGGATGCTTGCCCACAGTAGGAGATAAAATGGTCATCTGTGTTAAATTCACCCATTCCAGTCCATTTTAGTTCGCCGATTCCTAGAATGGTGACGTTCACTCTTGCCATCTCCTGTTTGACCACTTCCAATTTGCCTTGGTTCATGGACCTAAGATTCCAGGTTCCTATGCAATATTGGTCTTAACGGCATCGGACTTTACTTCCATCACTAGTCACCCACTGCTGGGTGTTGTTTTTGCTTTAGCTCTATCTCTTCATTCTTTCTGGAGTTATTTCTCCACTGATCTCCAGTAGCATATTGGGCACCTACTGACCTGGGGAGTTCATCTTTCAGTGACCTATCTTTGTGCCATTTCATACTGTTCATGGGGTTCCCCAGGCACGAATACTGAAGTGGTTTGCCATTCCCTTCTCCAGTGGACCACGTTTTGTCAGAAGTCTCCACCATGACTCGTCTGTCTTGGATGGCCCTACAAGGCATGGCTCAGTTTCATGAGTTTCATTGAGTTAGACAAGGCTGTGGTCCATGTGATCAGATTGGTTAGTTTTCTGTGACTGTGGCTTTCAGTCTGTCTGCCCTCTGATGAAGAAGGATAAGAGGTTTCTAGAAGCTTCCTGATGGGAGAGACTGACAATGGGGGAAAGTGGGTCTTGTTCTGATGGGCGGGGCCATGCTCAGTAAATCTTTAATTTTCTAATCTGTTTTTTCTTTAGGTGTTTTTGGGCGGGGTTGGTGGAGGAGGGAGTATATTCTTTGTGTGTGTGTGTGTGTTTTGGTTGAGGTACAGTTGGCATACATTATATTAGTTTCAGATGTGCAGCCTAATGTTTGATATTCTGCATAATGGTTACTACGGTAAGTCCAGTTAACAACTTAGTATAATTGGTTCTAATTTAGTCTGTTTTCTGAAAGAAATCTATTTCCCCTCATTTGTGAGTCTTTTTTCCCCTCCAACCAGGTTTATTAAACATAACTATGTATACAAGGTGACCTAAACCTGCTGCTTCAGAACATGATACTTTCCTTAACTAGTATTTTGATAAGTTAGTCCACAGAGTGTCAAAAAGCAGCTCACTCTAAACTTAATAGAAAAGTGCCCAATGCATCTTACATGAATGGTCTAATTACTGGAATTCTAATCATTCTATATGATAATTAACATCAGGTAGGTAGGACTGAGTTTCTCTGACGGGCTGCTGGAGAACTGATGCAAGATGTCAAGAGGCCATTTTGTGCACTGTTACTGTGATGCCATCATGTTTCTGGATCATAATGTTCCCATTATCTGATTCTAGATACACCAAAGGATTATCATTCGGGTCTGGGGTTACCTTAGCTTGCTGGGCTAGAACTGATACCACCCCTGCATGCTCATCTGCTCGGATTCTGTGGCAACCTGTATTGAGTCCTTGGGAATCTGTGCACAGGACTCCAGCAGTGGATGTCTTTTTCATTATGTCCTCCAAGTGCTGCCCTGGGGTAGCCCATCCCCGCACGGTTGCCTACTTCGCTGCCAGTGTCCCATTTGTGAGTCTTAATAGCTCTTCTTATTGTCTAATATTTCTGAAGTGTTATTATTTCGATTACTGCTTAATAAAGCTTCAGCTGTTTTCTTAGTTTCTTTTAGTCATGTTGAAACACTAGTTAAGAATGTTCATCATTTTTTGTGGCCACATTTTTCTCATGTGTTTTTATTGTCTGTTAGAATGTGATTTATTTTACATGTATTATTTTTCCTACAATTTCTTAGTGTGGGCTTTCATTTTAACTTTCTAATGTTTAAACAAGTTTGGTTTTCCAGTAGTTTCATTTTATTTATTTTTTTTGGCCATCCCGTGTGGCTTGTGAGATTTAGTTCCCTGGCTGGGGATTGAACCAGCACCCTCAGCAGGGAAAGCATGGATTCTTTACTACTGGACCACCGAAGAATTCACTTCTAATAGTTTTAGATGGAAGAACTTCTGTAGGCTGAGGGGGTGGACAGGTGTAGTTTTTGAGCTTTGTGGCTCAAGACCTGTCTCCTTTGTGAAATATTTTTAAAATTTGGACTTTTGAGATATAATAAAGCTGTTTGCCTTTATGTCTGTATCTGTGCTTTGTGAGTATTTTGCTTTTTGGAGAGGCATCTTTGAATGTATTTTGCCCTGTGATATGTCTTGAGGTCTATATCGCTTGGACCTTTGCCAACTTAGCATATGAATCTTACCTCTCCTAGGAGTTGTCATTCTTTACACTTAGCTTAATTTATTTTCTGTTCCCAGCAGTTCCTCTTCAGAATGGTTTTCTGTCTTCCTAAAAATAAGGAGATATTTGCAGGATAGTTGTGAAATCCTCTTATGGTCTAGACTCAACATTTTATGAATGTTCTCAGGCCCCCTTGGAGATTTACCTTCTTTGCATTTATCTTATCTTGGAGTCTGTGAGGCCATTATTTGACTTAATCTAGTTCTCAGATTTCCATGGTTTCCATGGATTATTTCCTGTTGCTCTGATTTTGAGCTTGTTGATTTCTTTGTGAAGAGTTGACTTTTCTTTCGTTTTTCCATGAGTGGATCCTTTTAATTAGCATTTTGGGGACCACCTCAAATAAAAGAACTCCCTTGTCCTAGTGTATCTCCCTGTTTATTTCTCTTATATCATTTATTACAATCTGTAATTACTTTGTTTACAGTTGTTCCTGTTTACTTTCTGCTACTTCTCATTTGAACGTTAGCATCACAAGTGGGGATTCTTTCTGTCTTATTTATCAATGTATTCCTAGAGCCTAGCACAATGTCTGGCATATAGAGATCAGTAAATATTTGTTGAAGAACTTCAGCTTATGGTAAGGCCTCTTCACCATGCTCCTGTGTGAAAATTGGGAAGTATTTGAAAGTGAGTGTACAAGCGAATTTTTTTTTTGGGGGGGGGGGGGAAGCTAAAATTGTTATAGTATACTCTTCAACACTGTACAACTGTGTTGTACTCAAACAATTCAAAATTGTGTGAGTTGATTTCTATTTTGCATTTTGAATTGTCTTTTTATTGCATACGGTTTTTGTGTCTCAAACATTTTGTGCTACGTCCATTTTTTATTTATTAAACCGTAATAGCCTTGGCCGCAGGTGCCCCCCTCTGCTTGCGTAGTGTCCCCGAGGGCGGGGTCCGCACGCGCTGGAGGCTGCCTACAGGTAGTGGACTGTGTGCTGTCACTGACTGCTGCGTGAGGGGGATTGCACGTGACGCCTTGGATGAAATGTGTGGAGTCTTTTCATAGGATTGTGGAATATTGACATGGCCTCATGAATGGTGTTTTCTAATGTGCAATGCACTGCTCCTATTAGAGCTGGAAGAAACTTGAGATCAAGGAATTGAACCCTTCCCTTTACACTACAGTTAAAGGAGTTCAAGTCCTGAGAGATTATGTGATGTGTTTACCCAGCAGATTAGTGGCCAAGCCCCAGGGTCTTATCATTCCTAGTCAGAGCTGATTTCTTCTAGATGCATTTTGTCACATTATTCAACCAAAGGGCACAGGTTTTAGTAGGGTATTTTAAAACTACCAGAAGAAAAATATTCTCAGACTTAGCTTGACCGACTTCTTCACATTGAAATTAGAGGTAGCTTTTGGGTATCCAAAACTCTCAGTTTAAAATTGACTGGATTTACTGTTAAGTATACTGAGCATCCATTAGCAGAAAAAAATGTTAAGTGCTCTATTTTTTATGCCCAAGTGCTGCTTTTTGCGTTTAAGTATTCTTAAGAGCAGCAATTTAAAAGATGTTGCCAGGCAGGCTTAAGATTTGAACATGTTTAATCAAAAAAAGATTTTTAATTTGCTCACTTGAACTCAAAATGTCCAGTAAATTATCTTCTTATAATGCATTTCAATAGTTTGTTCCTGACATGTAGTTGGTAGTATAAGTAAATATACTACCTTAAAAAATTTGCAAAATACAGACATAAAACTTGGAAAAAAATTATTGTTGTATCCCGTATTTCAGTTGTCCATGTGTTTCACTATAGATTTTTATAGTCTTAATAGAAAAAATTAATTATTCACAGCCTTGCCTTTTTTAGTCTATATCTAAGAGACTTAATATGGCTTATTTTTATTTCCTTCAGTTTTGATTTTGCATTGGTAGGAATGAAAATGTACCTTTTAAAATTAAATTAACCCTGATGAAAAAAGGAAACCATTTTAGTCTTTAGCCCGTCTGTTTTATTGATTCTTCTTAACAAGTTCTCTGTTAGTTGTTATTTGTATTTTGCTTTTTAAAATGTATTTTAGAATGGCATATATTGAGCTTAATCTTAGTAGATTACTTTTCTTTATTATTTGGATCATATAGTTTCTGTATTGAATTGTGTCTTCTGTAGTTTTTTTTTTTTTTTTTTTGCTGATCATTTATTTGTTTTCTCAGACAATAGTTAAAATGTTAAACATTAGTCATGGAATACCTGGAAGTATGTTTTGATCACATATTTTGGTGGCCAGAAACAGCCTCCTGGGAGCTAGAACCAAAAAGCCATTAATTTCTATTCTGTTATTCCTTGGAGTCTCTTCTACTTTATGTCTGCTGCAGTCGTATCTTACTACTGACTGTCTCATTCTCTCTCTTTTGTCTCTTATTCTGTATACTTTTCCCTCTGTTTCATTGGTTCTATTTTTTATACATTATTTTCATATCACCATCCTATCTCTTAGGTAGCCTAGATTTGCTGTCACTGAGGTAGTTGAGTCACAAGTAGAAACATCACTGTCTGTCTGTGATTGCTTCTTCAGCAGAGGCTGTGGATGGGATGTTTCCCCTTTCAGAGATTAGGGCTAGTGAACTAGTATCAAGATTGACAGTTTGTAGTGAAAGAGGTTAATGTCTCTCTTGAGTGTTAGAAGAAGGAAAAACTATACCAGTAATGATGGTGGGTTTTATAGATCTTTGGAAGTTATGAGTAAGGATACTTAAGAACATGTTTTATAGAATGTTGCCATAGTGGCTGTGTCCCTGGTGATGAAGAGTAATGTTAATAATAGTCACTACCCTCAACTAGTTTCTCACTTGATTTCTAGAAGAGTGCAAATGGATTTTAGGAAGGAGCATCTGGGAGGAAGAACTAAACCTAATCTGTAGTTGACTTTAAGCTTTGAGGGATAATCTGTCACTTAAAAATTTTAAGAAACAGTTATATCTTTATTAATTGCTTCTTTATCACCTATGTCTTTAGAAAGAATAGTTGAGTCCGATTTGACCATCTGATGATGAGGTAATCAGTTTTCCATAAGTATGAAAAGTTTGTTGTCATAATATTTTTGCAATACTTTAATACTTATATAAGTAATGTTTATTTTCAAAGTCTGAATATGATAAATAGAAGAAGATAAATAAAACTCAGTTGTACTTATGCTTCATTTTGGGGCTTCCCTGATAGCTCAGTTGGTAAAGAATCTGCCTGTAATGCAGGAGACCCCAGTTCAATTCCTGGGTTGGGAAGATCCCCTGGAGAAGGGATAGGCTACCCACTCCAGTATTCTTGGGCTTCCCTTGTGGCTCAGCTGGTAATGAATCTGCCTGCAATGCAGTAGACCTGGGTTCAATCCCTGGGTTGGGAAGATCCCCTGGAGAAGGGAAAGGCTACCCACTCCAATATTCTGGCCTGGAGAATTCCATGGGGTCGCAAAGAGTTGGACATGACTGAGTGACTTTCATTTTGACTTTCATGCTTCATTTTTGGCTTGTATCTGTGCTTCATATATTTGATATAAATTAGGTAATACCACACATGCTTATTAATCTAACTGGATACAAGTGAAAGTCTCTGTCGTGTCCAACTGTTTGCAACCCCATGGACTGTAGCCTGCCAGGCTCCTCTGTCCATGTAATTCTCCAGACAAGAATACTGGAGTGGGTAGCCGTTCCCTTCTCCAGGGGATCTTCCCAATCCAGGGATCAAACCCAGGTCTCCCACAATGCAGACAGATTCTTTATCGTCTGAGTCACCAGGGAAGCCCTAGAATACTGGAGTGGCTAGCCTATCCCTTCTCCAACGGATCTTCTCAACCTAGGAATTGAACCCAGGTCTCCTGCATTGCGGGTGCATTCTTTACCAGCTGAGCTACCAGGGAAGCCACAATTGGATACAAATATATATAAATAATAGTTTTTTAACAATAAAATCACATTTCCTTGTTTTTTATATTGCAGAAATCCCTACAATCCCTATCCCTGGCATAGATCTGGCAGTATAGTGTTTTATGATTTATTTCCCTGCTATTGCAACTAGACTCTTAAATGAGTCTCTATACATAGATCTTTATATACTGATGATTTTATTTTTATAGAATAGATTCTGAGAGTGCTAGGTGAAAGAATATGTACAGTTAGAATTTTGATAGATATTGCAAATTGACTTTCCATCAAGGTTGGATTGATGGACATGTCCACAGTTTCTCCCTGAGATTTCCTGTTAAGTAGAGATTTAACTTAATCAATTTGAGGGGTGAAAAAAGATATCTTAATATGTTAATTTGTTTTCCCTGAAACAGGGATTTAGAAAAAAATTTTTGTTGTTAGTTACTAGTCATTAAATTTTAATGACTCTTCAGTGACATGCATTCCACTCATTTTTCATTTTCATTTTATTCTCTAGTGAAACACTGTTTTACTTACTTTAGATATGATTACTAGCTTGTTAGTCAAATGAGTTGCAAGTACTTTTTCCTAAACTATTGCTTGTTTCCTATCTTTTTAAACAAGTTTTATTTATTTTAGTTGGAGGATGATTACTTTATAACATTGTAATGGTTTTTGCCATACAGCAGTATGAATCGGCCATAGGCATACATGTGTGTCCTCTCTTCTGAGCCCCACTTCCTTCTCCCTCCCCACCCCATCCCTCTAGGTTGTCACAGAGCAACGGCTTTGGGTGCCCTACGTCATACATCAAATTCACACTGGCTACGTATTTTACATATGGTAATGTGTATGTCTCAGTGCGATTCTTTCAAATCATCTCACCTTCTCCTTCTCTCACTAAGACCAAAAGTCCGTTCTTTGTGTCTTTGTCTCCTTTGCTGCCCTGCACATAGGATCATTGGTGCCATCTTTCTAGATTTCATATATATTTGTTAATATATATCTGTCTTTCTCTTTCTGACTAACTTCAGTCTGTATATTAGGTTCTAGGTTCATCTACCGCCTTAGAACTGACTCAAATGCGTTCTTTTTTAAGCTAAGTAATATTCCATTGTGTATATGTACCACAACTTCCTTATCCATTCATCTGCCAATGGACATCTAGGTTGCTTCCATGTCCTAGCTTTTGTAAATAGTGCTTCAGTGAACAGTGGGGTACATGTGTCTTTTTCAGTTCTGGTTTCCTCAGGATATATGTCCAGTATATATCCCCAGTAGTGGGATTTCTGGGTCGTATGGCAGTTTTATTCCTAGGTTTTAAGGAATCTCCATACTGTTCTCCATGGTGCTTGGATCAGTTTGCATTCCCACCAAGAGTGTAAAAGGGTTCCCTTTTCTCCACACCCTCTCCAGCATTTATTGTTAGTAGACTTTTTGATGATGGCCATTCTGACCCATGTGATGCCTTTCCTTTTTTATGGAGTTTTTTTTACGATACAAAATTTTAAAATTTTTTAAATAAAATTTTTGTTTTAAAGCTTCTGTGTTTCTTGACAGAAGGATCTCTAACACTTTTTTGGTTGTATATATTGGCCCTCAATTTTTTTTCTAAGATGTTTATGTATGTGTGTATGGTTATATCTTTAATTGAATTAATTTTGTATATGATATTAGATAGGGGTTAACTTATTTTCTTCCTGTGGATATTCACTTGTATAAGCATCATTTAAATATGAAGTATCATTTACCATTGAAATAAAATATCACCTTCATAAAATATTAAGTTCTCATCTACACCGGGCTCAATTTCTGGGTTTTTGTTTCTTAGTTCTTGGTTTGTTCCTATACCAATCCCTACTGTTTTAATTATAAAGAATTTGAAGTGTTTTAAAAGCTGATAAAATGATCTCTTCTCACTTTTCTTTTTTAATAAATTTTCTTGACTCTTTTTGTGCATTTTTCTATACGACCTTTTTTGTATTGTGTACTCTTTAGATAAGGCTTCTGATACCTCAGATTATGGGCAGCCTGGCAGTCTTTGTGTTGTGGCCTGGCAGTCTTTGTTTTGTGGCTTTTTGTGTAACATTTCATATATTGTTAGTTCTCTGTGGTTTGCCATGGGTCACTGGGAACCACCTCTCAGCAACTAGATGCCTTCAGCTGAGAGGGCAAGTACGTTCTTATATTCAGCAGTAAAGCTCTCCTGAAACTCACTGTGGGCCAGGGAGACTAGCCTGTTGTCCCAATAATGCTTGTTTAGTTACTGCGTTTCTCTTGGGGAAAGGTGCATCCATGGATCTCATGGTCCTCCTAGTACTAATAAGCTTTTGTGATAATTCTAAAAGTTGTGGTTCTGGCCTCTGTCACTTTCTGGGCTTAAGAGAGGTACTTGGTAGTTGACTTAGTGTTGGAACTAGAGAGAAATCGTCAGGAATGTTTTCAAGCTTCCATCTTTCCAAGCCACCTTAGACCTCACCTCATTTCTGATCTACATCATATTTCTCTTTTATCTATTTTTTAAATTAATATACTTGATTTACAGTATTGTATTAGTTTCAAGTGTACATATTTCTCTTTAATTTTATAAGCTTTAAATTACAGATAACAAATATATTAATATATTTGTTTAATATAATTAATATACTCTATGCTTTAATAGAATCACTTGAATTTTTTTCCTTTTAGTGCTGTTTGTTCATATCTATCAAATATTTATTAAGCACTTTCTGTGTGACAACTTTTAAGTTTGGAGTTAGGCAAATGAAGTGAAAACCACCCAAATCCCGTCTTCTCAGCAGCACTGAACATAGTTTTTCACTTCTTTGTTCTCAGAATACTTCTTCATTTGACATCACAGTTTCTAAGTTTTCAGTCTCTTCATCTTTGGTCCTTTTCAGCCTCCTTTGCTTGATCTTTCCCTTCTGGCCCCCAGATAATGGGCCCTCCAGAGCTTAGTGAGTCCTTCCGCTTCTCTGTGCATGCCAAGGTGCTTCAGTCGTATCCAACTCCTTGCGACCCCACAGACGTAGCCTGCTAGGCTCCTCTGTCTGTCGGTTTCTCCAGGCAAAGATACTGGAGTGGGTTGCTGTTTCCTCCTCCAAAGGATTTTCCAGACCCAGGGATCGAACCCATGTCTCTTATGTCTCCTGCATTGGAAGCAGGTTCTTTACCATTAGTGCCATGAGGGGAGTGGGGGGGTGCAACTTCTCTTCTACCTCCTTGTTATCTGCTGAGTTATTTCATTTAGTGTCATAGCTTTATATATTTTAGCATTTGATATACTGATGGCTCTATTTTTTCAGCTCTGGCATTTTCCCTGAATTTCAACCTCAGTTAATCCAGCTGCTGAAGCTCCAATGGGTTGTTTAATAGGCATTTCAGAATTCACAAGACCATAACATACCGAAAGTATTTGCCCCTTCGGTTTTGCATTTAGTGATCTTATCTGCTCATTTTTCAGATTTTGACATGGCTAACTCCCTCACATTATTCAGGTCTGTTTCTCTTCTACTTTGCTTTGTTTTTCTTCATAGTACTATTAATCCTCACTGCTACTTTCACATTGTATAGATGTTTGTTTACTCATTTTCTAGATGCTGAGAGACTTTAATCTCCTGCTACTGTTTTATTAGTTTCTTCTGGCACTGTGTTTTTTACTTTATTTTTGTTTTCATTTAATTCATTGGCTGAATCCTAGCTTGAACTCTTATTATCTTATTGTTTTCCTCCAGTCCAAACTTTTTTTAAATTTTATTTTTTTCTCTCTCCCTTTGAGCCCTTTAATCCCAGTTAATACCTTTTCTTTAAATTCCTCCTAGTTTTGAAAAGATTGTATCTGCCGTACATATCTTTTATCTGTTACTAGTCACTCTATTAATGTGTGTGTACTTTCATATAATAGTAATGTTACTACTATACACTCAGGTCAGAGGATATCTCACTGTGTTATTTTAGGCCGTTTCTATGTCTGACTGTTTTATGTTCTTTGAATTAATACTGTCATTCTATTTTACATATTGTGTTTTCAGTGTGTCCTGCATTGATTTAATCTTCTGTTAGCTCCTTTTTGCTATTTTGTTGTTGGTATTCTGTCTCAAATAATTTATAAGATAGGTAGTATGTTTTTATTCTAAATTTCAGTATTCTTGAGTCTCTTTCTTTTTATCAGTTTCAGAAACATTATTCTTTTTTTTCCTCAATTATTTTTGTAAGTTGGAGGCTAATTACTTTACCATATTGTAGTGGTTTTTGCCATACATTGACATGAATCAGCCATGGATTTATATGTGTTCCCCATCCCAATCCCCCCTCCCACCTCCCTCCCCATCCCAGTGCACCAGCCCTGAGCACCTTGTGTCATGCATCGAACCTGGACTGGTGATCTGTTTCACACTTGATAATATACATGTTTCGATGCTGTTTCTCTCAGATCATTCCACCCTCGCCTTCTCCCATAGAGTCCAAAAGTCTGTTCTATATATCTGTGTCTCTTTTGCTGTCTTGCATATAGGGTTGTTGTTACCATCTTTCTAAATTCCATATATATATGTGTTAGTATACTGTAATGTTCTTTATCTTTCTGGCTTACTTCACTCTGTATAATGGGCTCCAGTTTCATCCAACTCATTAGAACTGATTCAAATGTATTCTTTTTAATGGCTGAGTAATATTCCATGGTGTATATGTACCACAGCTTTCTTATCCATTCGTCTGCTGATGGGCATCTAGGTTGCTTCCATGTTCTGGCTATTATAAACAGTGCTGTGATGAACATTGGGGTGCACGTGTCTCTTTCAGATCTGGTTTCCTCAGTGTGTATGCCCAGAAGTGGGATTGCTGGGTCATATGGCAGTTCTATGTCCAGTTTTTTAAGGAATCTCCACACTGTTCTCCATAGTGGCTGTACTAGTTTGCATTCCCACCAACAGTGTAAGAGGGTTCCCTTTTCTCCACACCCTCTCCAGCATTTATTGCTTGTAGACTTTTGGATAGCAGCCATCCTGACTGGTGTGTAATGGTACCTCACTGTGGTTTTGATTTGCATTTCTCTGATAATGAGTGATGTTGAGCATCTTTTCATGTGTTTGTTAGCCATCTGTATGTCTTCTTTGGAGAAATGTCTGTTTAGATCTTTGGCCCCAGATACATTATTCTTAGGAGCTTTGAAAATGATGAAATTAACTCACATGTCATTTGATCTCCCCTCCCCCAATATATTACACTTTGTGATTTTTGTGGTCCCAATTTATCATAGTTATATTAGATTTTCTTCCATACTTTATAACATTCATGTCAGAATGATTTTTTCTCCCTAGTTTTATAGCTTTAGTTTTTAACAGTACTGCAGTCTTTTCATAGTTCTTATCTTTTTTTTTTGTAATGCTTAATAAAAACATATCTTTGTTTTTCTGATTATATGTTGATGTGTTAGCTTTAGAATATTTGAAAAGTACAAAAAAGTGCAAAGAAGGAAGAAAGTCATTGTAATCTCACCACTGATAGCTATATTAGCAATTTAGCATATCTTCTTGGTCTTTTCTTTGCATGCACGAACATTATTATTACTTACAGTACTTGATTCATTGTACATACTCTGTAAACTACCTTTTCCCTTCACTCACTGTGTAATAAACATTTGCCAACAGCATTAAAGTGAGGCCATAGCATACATTATGATTACATGGTATTCTGTAACGTAGACATTTCATAAGTTTTTTTTAACACATCCTCTGTTGTTAGACAATTAGGTTGTTTACAATTTACTGTTATAAATTGAATTGTGATGAATGTGGATGTTTTAAATCCCCTGGATTATTGTTTAGGTTAAGTTCCAGGAAGTGAAATATGCTAAAGCTGTGTACTGTGGTGATTAAAATCATTGACTTTGGAGTCAGATCACCTTGGGTTGAGATTCTTATTTTTTTGGTGTGTAGAGGGGCTTCTCTTGTAGATCACTTGGTAAAGAATCTGCCTATATTGCAGGAGACATGGGTTCGATTCCTGGGTTGGGAAGATCCCCTGGGGGAGGAAATGGCAACCCACTCCAGTATTCTTGCCTGGAGAATCCCATGGACAGAGGAGCCTGGCAGGCTGTAATTCATGGGGTTGCAAAGAGTCTGATTCGACTAAGCGCTACCACCACTTTGGTATATTAATTTATCTCTCTCGGTTTCTTAATCTGTACGTTGAAGGTAATAGTTTATATATGGAAAGCACTTAGACCAGGATGTCTTAGTCTGTGATGTCATAAAAGCTCAGAAATGTTAGACACAGTCATCATCATCATCATCATCATGATCATGGCTGTTATCATTTAGAAGGAGAAAGGAGGGAAAACCACCAGACCATTCGGGTATGACCTAAATCAAATCCCTTATGACTATAGAGTGGAATGAGAAATAGATTTAAGGGACGAGATCTGACAGACAGAGTGCCTGATGAACTATGAACGGAGGTTCGTGACATTGTAGAGGAGACAGGGATTAAGACCTACCCATGGAAAAGAAATGAAAAAAGGCAAAATGGTTGTCTGAGGAGGCCTTACAAATAGCTGTGAAAAGAAGAGAAATGAAAAGCAAATAAGAAAAGGAAAGATATTCCCATTTGAATGCAGAGTTCCAAAGAATAGCAAGGAGAGATAAGAAAGCCTTCCTCAGTGATCAATGCAAAGAAATAGAGGAAAACAACAGAATGGGAAAGACTAGAGAGCTCTTCAAGAAAATTAGAGGTACCAGGGGACCATTTCATGCAAAGATGGGTTTGATAAAGGACAGAAATGGTATGGACCTAACAGAAGCAGAAGATATTAAGAAGAGGTGGCAAGAATACACAAAAGAACTGTACAAAAAAGGTCTTCACGGCCCAGATAATCATGATGGTGTGATCACTCACCTAGAGCCGGACATCCTGGAATGTGAAGTCAGGTGGGCCTTAGAAAGCATCACTACGAACAAAGCTAGTGGAGGTGATGGAATTCCAGTTGAGCTATTTCAAATCCTGAAAGATGATGCCGTGAAAGTGCTGCACTCAATATGACAGCAAAGTTGGAAAACTCAGCAGTGGCCACAGGACTGGAAAAGGTCAGTTTTCATTCCAATCCCAAAGAAAGGCAATGCCGAAGAATGTTCAAACTACCACATGATTGCACTCATCTCACACGCTAGTAAAGTAATGCTCAAAATTCTCCAAGCCAGGCTTCAGCAATACGTGGGCCATGAACTTCCAGATGTTCAAGCTAGTTTTAGAAAAGGCAGAGGAACCAGAGGTCAAATTGCCAACATCCACTGGATCATCGAAAAAGCAAGAGAGTTCCAGAGAAACATCTATTTCGGCTTTATTGACTTTGACTGTGTGGATTCCAATAAACTGTGGAAAATTCTGAAAGAGATAGGAGTACCAGACCATCTAACCCACCTCTTGAGAAACCTGTATGCAGGTCAGGAAGCAACACTTAGAACTGACATGGACCAACAGACTGGTTCCAATTAGGAAAATGAGTACATCAAGGCTGTATATTGTCACCCTGCTTATTTAACTTATATGCAGAGTATATCATGAGAAACACTGGGCTGGAGGAAGCACAAGCTGGAATCAAGATTGCCAGGAGAAATATCAATAACCTCAGATATGCAGATGACACCACCCTTATGGCAGAAAGTGAAGAGGAACTAAAAAGCCTCTTGATGAAAGTGAGAAAGTTTTCTTAAAGCTCAACATTCAGAAAACTAAGATCATGGCATCTGGTCCCATCACTTCATGGGAGATGGATGAGGAAACAGTGGAAGCAGTGTCAGACTTTATTTTTTGGGCTCCAAAATCACTGCAGATGGTGATTGCAGCCACGAAATTAAAAGACGCTTGCTCCTTGGAAGGAAAGTTGTGACTAACCCAGATAGCATATTAAAAAGCAGAGACATTACTTTGCCAACAGAAGTCTGTCTAGTCAAGGCTATGGTTTTTCCAGTGGTTATGTATGGATGTGAGAGTTGGACTGTGAAGAAAGTTGAGTGTCTAAGAATTTATGCTTTTGGACTGTGGTGTTGGAGAAGACTCTTGAGAGTCCCTTGGACTGCAGGGAGATCCAACCAGTCCATCCTAAAGGAGATCAGTCCTGGGTATTCATTGGAAAGACTGATGCTGAAGCTGAAACTCCAATACTTTGGCCACCTCATGCGAAGAGTTGACTCATTTGAAAAGACTCTGATGCTAGGAGGGATTCGGGGCTGATGGAGAAGGGGATGACAGAGGATGAGATGCCTGAATGGCATCACCGACTCGATGGACATGAGTTTGCGTAAACTCCGGGAGTTGGTGATGGACAGGGAGGCCTGGCGTGCTGCGACTCATGGGGTCGCAAAGAGTCAGACACGACTGAGCGACTCAACTGAACTAACATGTTTCAAATGTTTTGATATATATAGTATATTAAAATTCTCTCTTGAAAAGTTGTGTCAATTTGCATTTCTGCCAGCAAAATATGAGAGTACCATTTTACCAGCTCTGGCCAACAAATGCAGTTATGATTCAAATATGTTGTTTTGAGTATAGGCTCAATTTTATAGGGATAATGTGTATCTTTGTTTTAATCTGTAATTTTTGGTTATTATTGATTTTGAATAGTTAGGTTTGCCAGTTTTTGTATGGGCTCTTTATACTTAGTCATTCAGTCGTGTCCAACTCTTTGTGACCCCATGGACTGTAGCCCACCAGACTCCTCTGTCCATGGAATTCTCCAGGCAAGAATACTGGAGTGGGTTACCATGCCCTCTTTCAGGGGATCTTCCCAACCCAGGGATCAAACCTGGGTCTCCCACATTGCAGGCAGTGTCTTTACCATCTGAGCCACGTGGGAAGGCTGCATTTATATTAAGTGCTGTTTAAATATTCAAATTTTAATTAGCATTTTGTGTTTTACATTGACTATATTTTTCTAGCTGGCTTTTACCTTTTAGAATGCTTGCGATCATTTCTTGTATTAATGTTTTATCTTTGTAAAATGGGTATGTAAAGAAAATTCTTTTTCTTATAGTTTTGTCTTTTAAAAAATTCATTCATCTTTTTGACATTTATTAAGTACCTTTTCTGTGATAGGTATAGATCCAACTTTTAAAAAATACCCTTTTTATTTTAAAATGATTTTAGATTTATAGAAAACTTGCAGTGATAATATAGAGTTCCCATATGCCCCTCATCTAGTTTCTCCTGTTGATAACATCTTATATTACCATGGTACATTTGTCATGACCAAGATACCAACATTGATACATTACTGTTAGCTAAATTTCACATTTTATTTGAATTTTGTTAGATTTCCTATTAATGTCTTCTGATCCAGGATCCCATTCAAGATACCATTACTTTTAGTTATCTTGTGCCTTTATTCTCTTCTGGTCTGTGATGGTTTTTCAATCTTTCCTTATTTTTCATTGTATTGATAGTTTGAGGAGTACTGGTCATGTATTTTGTTGAGTATTCCTAAGTCTGAATCTGTTTGATGTTTTTCTGATCGTTAGACTAGAGTTATTTATATCAGTAGAGACTCAGGGATATTTGGGTTGTAATTCAGAACTCCATTATTTTTTTGCTGTTTAATTATTTTAGCTTTGGCCATTCATTCTTTCATGTTGGCTCCTCTATGTCCCTTTGACATGCCCCACCGCCCCACCCTTTTCATACTGTTCATGGGGTTCTCAAGGCAAGAATACTGAAGTGGTCTGCCATTCCTTTCTTCAGGGGACCACATTCTGTCAGACCTCTCCACCATGACCCATCCGTCTTGGGTGGCCGCACATGGCATGGCTTAGTTTCACTGAGTTAGACAAGACTGTGGTCTGTGTGATCAGATTGGCTAGTTTTCTGTGATTATGGTTTCAGGGTGTCTGCCCTCTGATGCCCTCTAGCAACACCTGCCATCTTACTTGGGTTTCTCTTACCTTGGACGTGGGGTGTCTCTTTACGGCTGCTCCAGCAATGCGCAGCCGCTGCTCCTTACCTTGGACTAGGGGTACCTTCTCACAGCGCCCCTCCTGACCTTGAACGTGGAGTAGCTCCCCTCGGCCCTCCTGCGCCCGCAAAATGATAGGATACTGAAAGAGGAACTCCCCAGGTCAGTAGGTGCCCAATATGCTACTAGCGATCAGTGGAGAAATAACTCCAGAAAGAATGAAGGGATGGAGCCAAAGCAAAAACAATACCCAGTTGTGGATGGGACTGGTGATAAAAGCAAGGTCCAATGCTATAAAGAGCACTATTGCATTGGAACCTGGAATCTTAGGTCCATGAATCAAGACAAATTGGAAGTGGTCAAACAGGAGATGGCAAGAGTGAACGTCGACATTCTAGGAATCAGTGAACTAAAATGGACTGGAATGGGTTAATTTAACACAGATGACCATTATATCTCCTGCTGTGGGCAGGGATCCCTTAGAAGAAATGGAGTAGCCATCATGGTCAACAATAGAGTCTGAAATGCAGTACTTGGATGCAATCTCAAAAATGACAGAATGATCTCTGTTCATTTCCAAGGCAAACCATTCAGTATCACAGTAATCCAAGCCTATGCCCCAGCCAGTCACGCTGAAGAACCTGAAGTTGAACCTTTCTGTGAAGACCTACAAGACCTTTTTGAACTAAGATCCAAAAAAGATGTCCTTTTCATTATAGGGGACTGGAATGCAAAAATAGGAAGTCAAGAAACACCTGGAGTAACAGGCAAATTTGGCCTTGGAGTATTGAATGAAGCAGGGCAAAGGCTCATAAGAGTTTTGCCAAGAGAACGCACTGCTCACAGCAAACACCCTCTTCCAACAACACAAGAGAAGACTCTACACATGGACTCGATGGACATGAGTTTGAGTAGACTCCGGGAGTTGGTGATGGACAGGGAGGCCTGGCGTGCTGCAATTCACAGGGTCACAATGAGTCGGACGCGACTGAACTGAACTGAACCCTACCCCCCCCCCCCCCACCTTTGTGGTTGTTTTGAGCACTACAAGATGTTCTAGACTAATGTTCTGAATTCCCTGCTCTACGCCTAGCATCAGCTCCTTTCCCAAGAATCCCTGTTTCCTTTTATTGGACTGTGGTATGTAGAAACCAAGAATTGGTATTGAGTGTACTCACTGCTACTGGAGTGTCACTGATTCTAGTCCCTATTAGTGAACAGAGCTAGAAGTACTATTTGTGTCTGTGTGTATGCACACTCACATATAATTATTGAATCTATCTGTATCCATATAATATTAATGTTAAATAATATTAATATCAAACTGAATATTAATATGAGTTCACACTGATGTCTCTGACTCTATTTCAGTACCCTTGGGTTCATTTCAACCTTCATCCCCTTGCTTTTCTGTTACTTTCCACTCCAAAGTGAGAAGCTTGACTCTCGTCATCTCCTGTCCATTTACTGTTTGTTTGACATCAGTATAAAGTGTTTCAGAATTAACCCATATCCCTCTGAGAAATAACTTTATCAAATAAAGTCATTTTTTAATGTGTGATTCTGTTTGTCTTTAGCCTTACAATTTCCAGTGAAAGCACCACCTTCTAAAGTTACATATATCAGTTCCTTTTTTCATAGGTCTGTTTTAGATGCTGGGCTTAAAAGACCTCCTTGATCCAAAGATTGAAAAAAAAATAGATGTAGATATTTATATAAACATATACACATATGTGTGTATATATATGATATTGTATTATATTCATTATTAAGTCTTTTATTTACCTTAAATTCCTAAATATATATATTTATATACACATATATGTATGTGTGTATAAATAGATAGTATTAATTATTAGTGTTTTATTACTTTGTTTACCTTAAATTCCTAAGTACGCCTGTAGTTCATTTTGTCACTTGATATGAAGTAGAGCTCTCTCTCTCTCTGTGCACATATATATAAATAAAATACTTTTTTTCAGTTGTTTAAAATACTACCTTTATCATATTTAAAAACCTTAAAACTGCTAAACATTTTCTGTGTTTCTTGTTCTGTTTCATTTTTTTCCTCTTATTCAAGTTCCCAGTATTATATAACTTAGTGATAATTTTAACATCTGGTAGATTATTCCTCTTTTTACATATTTTTCTTCAATTATTCTTTTAATTAAATGTATAATTTCCTTTTCTTTATTTCAGGAACATTTTAGTTGATAAACCAAATGACCAGTCTTCAAGGTGGTCTTCAGAGAGCAACTACCCTCCACAGGTAAGATTATGTTTAATTCCTGATTCCATTTAGAAGTCAGATTTTAAATAGGCAAGTACTGAATGGATAACAGTTATCTGTATTACATCAGTAGTTTATTCAGTCTTTGAAACTGGTAAATTTTTATTTCCCCTTTTTTTGTTTGTTTACATTTTGGAAGAATTTTTATTTCATAGGCAAATATAGTGTGGAGTTTGATGAAGCATAGACTTTTTATTTCTCTCTACTGGAACATTTAAAACCAAATTTTTTTTTTTTTTGGATTACTAATGATATATTGTTATATTTCGAGGAAAATGTTAAGTAAAAAAAACTGGTTATGGTGCTGTTACTATTTGAGTAGTAACTGATCCGAGTACAGATCTGAACAGTTTGTGGCTTCTACTGCACTTAAACTCAAGTCATTCTGTAGATATTTAAGGTGATGTTAGTAAACTAAACTTTCACTTAGTGATTCAGTAACTGCCTTTTAGAAAAAATAAACTTAACATAGTTTGTTATTGTACTAAAGAACTGTACTTAGATGATATTAGGACTGTGAGCTAAATTGTTTCCTTGACAAATAGTGTCTGAGGTCATCTGAAGTAAAAAACAATCATATTTCATTTATACACTTTCAGCATTAACACTTATTATGTCCATATCCTTGAGGAAATTAATGCTCTGATAGGTAAAGAAGTTGGATAACTAAAATTTAATTTTTAATTTTACTGTAATTCTTGAAAACCTAGTCTCTGTACTTATTTTTCCTTTTAATTGTTTTTTTACTGTTTACAGACCTTTTTGGATCACCTAATGTTTTAAGTGTTTCATTGCAAAATATACTTAAAGGAAAAAAATATACATACTTATATATAAAATCTAAAGAATAATAAAACAAATACTTGTTTACTCTTCAGCCGTCTTTAGAAATGGAAAACTACTGCAGCCTTTGAAGCTTCCTGTGAGCCCTATCTTGTATCTGTCCTCTAATCCCACTTCTGTAATTATTATTTCATATTTGTTAACCATATTCTCACAGTATTATATATGTATATGTTTATAAATTCCTGTGATTTACGTTTTGTCTGGCTTTGACTTTATGCAAATATAGTAGAAATTGAATCACTCATTTATACATTTTCTGTGGCTTTTTGTTTGTTTGTTAAACATTATGATGATAATGTTGCCGAGACCTTCCCCAGTGGTGCTACTGGTAAAGAACCCGCCTGCCAATGCAGGAGACATAAGAGACATGGGTTCGATCTCTGGGTTGGGAAGATCCTCTGGAGGAGGGCATGGCAACCCACTCCAGTATTCTTGCCTGGAGAATCCCATGGACAGGGGGTCCTGGTGGGCTATAGTTCGTAGGTTGCAAGGAGTCAGACGCAATTAAAGTGACATAGCACACACAGTTTTAACTGTTTGGTATTCTAGTATATCAGTATGCGAAAATGTATTTATCTGTTTTTCAATTTGATAGGCTTTTGAGTTTTTATAGTTTTTTGCTCTTAGGAACAGAGCAGTATAAACATTCTTGTATGTTTTTTCCTGGTACACACATACAAGAGTTTCTTTAGGGTATGTACCTTGGCATACAGTTGCTGGATCATAGAAGATATGTGTATTTGAGTTCTATCTGTAATGCAAAAGTTTTTAGAAAATGGCTCTATAATTTGTACTCTGATTGGCAATGTATGAAAGTTGTGTCTTGTACTCTCCCCATCACTTCTAAGACTGATTTTTAGATTTTGCCAGACTGGTGGATTGTTCATTGTAACTCAGAGTTAGGTTTCTATGAGCCTCTTGTTACTCTTGGTTACTGGATTTTTATCAACCAGTCCATACATAATGTTGCTTTATATGCATTTCTGTTTAAAGTCATCTTACTTTGAGTATATGGTTTATTCATTTCATTGAACTCACAGCCAATAGCACTATTAACTCTTGCCCAAATAAAGCTTATCTGACGAACATATTTTCTCTGTAAGGCACATTGCCGCCGCCTTGTATTTAAAAACACCAGACAGCACTTCAGCACTACACTTGGGGACCATTTTAGCAGTGAAACACCACCAACAAACACAAAAATATTTTAAAACGTGGCACTAAACAGACCATGAAAAAGGCACTCGTATGAGAGCATATGTGCAGGGTCCCTTGTTTGACCTTAGCTCAGAGAGTACGTGCATGCCTGGTCAGTCTGTAAGTCGTATCCAGCTCTTTGCAACCCCATGGACTAGCCCACCCGGCTCATCTGTCCATGGGACTGCATATGGCAACTTAAGTTTTTTGCTGCTCTGTGAATGTCCAGGAATGACTGAGAATATTGATTTGATGTTACAAATAAATTTTAATGAGTAGATAAATTTGCAAGTACCAGATCCATGAAAAGATAGGAGCAGCTGTACTGTAACCAACAATTCATTTACCATATTTTAAACAGGTCTGAGATTAGAAAGAAAGGAAAAGAGGACTCTGAAAAATCAAAAACAATGTGATGAGATTTTTAGGTTCTAAGAGCCTTTTCTTAGGAATCCACTTTGCATTTAATGTTATTCTCTTAGCTTCATTGTTTCTTCAGGTTTCAGCAGCTGGAAGCAGCTTTGTGCATGGGGAGCATAGCTATGAAAGATAGGCACATCAACAGCAACTTGATAACTGACCAAGTGTCATAAAAGGGAAGATAGAATAAGTAACAAATAGAAAACCAACAGTGTGACATTTAGGGGGTCTTTAGTGCAAGAATACTCTGTATTTCATTAACCTATAGGATAGTGTTTACAGTAAACTTTCTACAATGATAAATATATTCTTATAATCTGCACTGTATTGTCTGGCAGTTGCTAACAGCAGCTGTTGAGTGTTTGAAATGAGTCTAGTACAATTAAGGAATGCAGTTTTAAATTTTACTTAATTTTAATTAGTTTAGAATACATAGCCCCAGGTGGCTAGTGGCTATGTATTAGACTACATAGATCTAAGGCATTGCTGTTATTAGGATATACTGTTTGATATATAGTGCTTGACTCTGTCAGTAAGATATTGTATTATGTTTAGTATGTGCAGCTCAAGCAGATACGGAAGTTAATAGTGCAGTTATTTAGAAAAGAATGGGAAACAAACTCAAAGCCTTTCAACTACTCCTTTTTTAACCATAAAGAATAAGGACTATATGCATACATGGATGCTAGGATGTATGGCATGTTTTGAGAATGGGACCCCGGAGTGAATGAACTCTAAACACTTTTCTAAAGCTTGTGTTGGTCTATTAATGGGGTAGATAAAAATAGAAATATTTTTCTTGTAATATATGTTAAGAATTTTTTTCACATGGCTACTCAGTTGTCAGGACATAAATACGAGTTGTTTGGACATAACTACTTAGTAAGTAGAATTGTTGATATTTCTTTTGACCTTGGATTCTCTATTAGTCATTCAGTTGCTGTCTAACAAATTACCACAGAAGTTAGCAGTTAAAAACACACATTATTTCACCCTGTTTCTGAGGGTCAGATTTTGGCTCAGGAGAAAAAAACAGTACTTATCTACAAGGTAATGATTGAATACGTTTTTCATGGAGTATTGTCAGCCATTTAAACAGTGAACTGGCTTCATACCAGTTGACTTGGAGGAATTTCCTCCATAAATTGAGAAAAGCATGATGCAGAGAAACATCTGTACTAGGATCCGCCTGTTGTTACCTGAATAACAACTCTCCCTCCTTTAACAGTGTGTGTGTGTGTATATGTGTATTTTTATTTGATACAGTGAGATGAGGTAAAGATATGAAAGGATATATATCTGGTTGATGATGTTATTTAAGAGAGGAGAAGATGAGAGAGGAAGGGGAGATAAAAGGATCATTTGAAAGAGTTGTTCCCATGAAAAACAACATCTATGATATTTGAATCATGTAAAGTATGTGTCTGTGTGAGTGTGTATAGCAGGGTTCAACCGAATCATCAAAATGGTGGTGGTTGTGTCAGAATAATGGAATTTAGGAATTTTAATTTCTTTTAAATTTTGTTCTTTTGCTTTTGTCTTGATTCTCATTTTCAACTTATAATTTATATAATTAGAAAAAAGAGTGAAAGCCATTTCCATTGTGGAAGGAAGCAAATACTTGGTGACCTAGTGAGAAAGCATTTCTATGAATTTTGGATCATCTGTCTGTACTGGTTAGGGAGTAAATGTAGCATAAACGAAAACCCCATACATACTTTAAGATAGTAATTTCCTCCTTCTCCCACATCAGATATGTTTTATCAGTTCAGTTCAGTCACTCAGTCGTGTCCGACTCTTTGCAACCCCCTGAACTGCAGCATGCCAGGCCTCCCTGTCCATCACCAACTCCTGGAGTCCCAGAGTCCCCCCCAAACCCATGTCTATTGTGTCAGTGATGCCATCCAACCATTTCATCCTCTGTCGTCCCCTTCTCCTCCTGCCCTCAATCTTTCCCAGCATCAGGGTCTTTTCAAATGAGTCAGCTCTTCGCATGAGGTGGCCAAAGTACTGGAGTTTCAGCTTCAGCATCAGTCTTTCCAGTGAACGCCCAGAACTGACCTCCTTTAGGATGGACTGGTTGGATCTCCCTGCAGTCCAAGGGACTCTCAAGAGTCTTCTCCAACACCACAGTTCAAAAGCATCAATTCTTCGACCCTCAGCTTTCTTCACAGTCCAACTCTCACATCCATACATAACCACTGGAAAAACCATAGCCTTGACTAGACAGACTTCTGTTGGCAAAGTAATGTCTCTGCTTTTTAATATGCTATCTGGGTTAGTCACAACTTTCCTTCCAAGGAGCAAGCGTCTTTTAATTTCGTGGCTGCAATCACCATCTGCAGTGATTTTGGAGCCCAAAAAATAAAGTCTGACACTGCTTCCACTGTTTCCTCATCCATCTCCCATGAAGTGATGGGACCAGATGCCATGATCTTAGTTTTCTGAATGTTGAGCTTTAAGAAAACTTTCTCACTTTCATCAAGAGGCTTTTTAGTTCCTCTTCACTTTCTGCCATAAGGGTGGTGTCATCTGCATATCTGAGGTTATTGATATTTCTCCTGGCAATCTTGATTCCAGCTTGTGCTTCCTCCAGCCCAGTGTTTCTCATGATATACTCTGCATATAAGTTAAATAAGCAGGGTGACAATATACAGCCTTGATGTACTCATTTTCCTAATTGGAACCAGTCTGTTGGTCCATGTCAGTTCTAAGTGTTGCTTCCTGACCTGCATACAGGTTTCTCAAGAGGTGGGTCAGGTGGTCTGGTATTCCCATCTCTTTCAGAATGTTCCACAGTTTATTGTGGTCCACACAGTCAAAAGCTTTGGCATAGTCAATAAAGCCGAAATAGATGTTTCTCTGGAACTCTCTTGCTTTTTCAATGATCCAGTGGATGTTGGCAATTTGACCTCTGGTTCCTCTGCCTTTTCTAAAACTAGCTTGAACATCTGGAAGTTCATGGCCCACGTATTGCTGAAGCCTGGTTTGGAGAATTTTGAGCATTACTTTACTAGCGTGTGAGATGAGTGCAATCATGTGGTAGTTTGAACATTCTTCGGCATTGCCTTTCTTTGGGATTGGAATGAAAACTGACCTTTTCCAGTCCTGTGGCCACTGCTGAGTTTTCCAACTTTGCTGTCATATTGAGTGCAGCACTTTCACGGCATCATCTTTTAGGATTTGAAATAGCTCAACTGGAATTCCATCACCTCCACTAGCTTTGTTCGTAGTGATGCTTCCTAAGGCCCACCTGACTTCACATTCCAGGATGTCCGGCTCTAGGTGAGTGTCACACCATCATGATTATCTGGGTCATGAAGATCTTTTTTGTATAGTTCTTTTGTGTATTCTTGCCACCTCTTCTTAATATCTTCTGCTTCTGTTAGGTCCACCATTTCTGTCCTTTATTGAACCCATCTTTGCATGAAATGTTCTCTTGGTGTCTCTAATTTTCTTGACGAGATCTTCAGTCTTTCTCATTCTGTTGTTTTCCTCTATTTCTTTGCATTGATCGCTGAGGAAGGCTTTCTTATCTCTCCTTGCTATTCTTTGGAACACTGCATTCAAATGGGAATATCTTTCCTTTTCTTATTTGCTTTTCATTTCTCTTCTTTTCTCAGCTATTTGTAAGCTCTCCTCAGACAACTATTTTGCTTTTTTGCTTTTATTTTTCTTGGGGATGGTCTTGCTCCAAAGTTACTAATACTGGCACAGAAAACGCGTCTTTCAGGGTGATTGGGGAATGCCCTAGGGGTGATTAAAATGTACAGGTGGTTATATATGTCTTGATAATTCTTTTAAGAAAGATTAAATCATAATTTTTCTACTACAACTGTAAGTTCTTTCTGAGGTAGTTTAAATAAAAGTACGGTATTAGGTAATATTCTTTGCTTTCTGGGCCTGTAGGGGGAAGAGTTGAAAGTTTAACGAATTGTGGGTATCCTGCTTTTGAAGGTCAAGAAACTTCAGTGATTATTTCATACAGCTTTTATAGCTGTATAAATTAAATTAAATTTATGTATAAATTAAATTTATAGCTTTTGCAATACACTCCTGTTATTCTTTCTGTTTGGTGAACCATAACAATATTATGGGAATGAGTTTTGTAAAGTGAGGAGTAAACAGAAATTATATGTATTTTAATGTAATTTCTATCTGTGGAACCAGGATACAAGCAAATTCATGAAGTTTCTTTATGGTATTTTGCCCTAGTTTGTGAAAAAACATTGTATGTGTTCAATAATACATTTTTACTTAGTATAATTTACATATAGTGAAATGCATGAACCTTAAGTGCATAGTATTCATTTTGAAAAATACACACATTAATTTATATGCTTATCAAGATATCAAGCATTTTCATTACATCAGAAAGATTCTGTCCCTTACCAGTGAATCCTCCAGTCTCCCGCCCTTTACCCAGAGGCAAGAGGATTTCTTTTGCCACATATTAGTTTTGCCTGTACTAAAATTAATAGAAATGGAGTCAGAGCATATACACACTCTTTTGTATATGACTTTTTATACTCTGAATTTTAAGGTGGGCGGTTGCTGTTCACTTCTTACGTGCATCAGTATTTCATTTCTTTTCATTAACAGAATACCATTTTGTTCTATGAATATACCACAGTTTGTTCATCTGTTTTCCTATTTATGGGTATTTGTTACATTTAAGTTTTTGGTGATTGTGAAGAAAACTTATATAAATATTCTTTTATAAGATTTAAAAATTGATACATATTTTCAATTATTTGAGAGAAATGTTTGGAGGTAAAGTTGCTACATCATAAGGTAGAGATGTAGTTGATCCTTGAACAATGCAAGGAGGTGGCAACTCCTGTTCAGTTGAAAATCTGCATGTTAACTTTTGACTCCCCCAAAACATTACTCATAGCCTACTGTTGGTCCAAAGCCTTATTGGTAACATAGTCAATTAGCAGGTATTTTGTGTGTTATAAGTATTAATACTGTATCTTATAATAAAGTAAGCTAGAGAAAAGAAAATGTTATTAAGAAAATCATAAGGAACAGAAAGTACTTTTACTCTACTATGTTTATTGATATCTAAGTTTATGCTGTCTGTGTCCAAGATGAATGGTCTGTCCATACCTACATCAGTATTTTCTCACATGATACAGAACTCTGTAGATATATTACCAACACTAGAGACCAAAGATGAAAAGATAAAATGTGGAAAAGAAATTCGTGTATATTTACAGGTATAATCATTCGTTGATAAATGAAGAAGCAGGAATATGATTGCTTTCTGGTAGCATTGTAATTGTTACAGTTGCTTCACAGTACCCTACCCTATATCACTGATAAATGAAGAAGCAGGAATATGATTGCTTTATGGTAGCATTGTAATTGATACAGTTGCTTCACAGTACCCTACCCTATATACTAATGAATGAGTATACCATAAAGTATTTATGGTAAACTTCATTGCAGTTGTATTCATAATACAGTATTTAAAACATTATTAACATTGTCTCAAAAGCCTCTTACCTGTGTTGATAGGTTGATATATAATTTTTCCAATTACTAAAGAGGGGGGGGCATACTGTATGATACTGTTGATATCAGATTATCAAATAATGATAATTATTTGAAAATAAAGTTGCAAAACAGTCAGAAAACCAACATTATTAATTTTATATAAAATGCTAGTCACCTTATGCCTATGTAGGGATTGGCTATCCATTTCAGTACATTCTTGTACAGAAGTCAGAAGTGTTCTGTACAATGAATACTTAGGCGATGGTGATCACACAAAAATGGTTTCATATAGTTCTTGCTGTACAGTTACTAAATGTTCCCACAATGATATGCACATACACAGTAGAGAGGTTTATCAGTTGTACGGCATGATGATTACTTACTGCTCATTAAGTGGACATGGGTCTTCATAAAGTTCTTGGTCCTTGTCATCTTCATGTGGAGTCGGCTGAGGAGGAGGAGGGGTGGTGTTACTGTCTCAGGAGTGGCCTCAGTGGAAGAGGGAGAGGAGTTGCCAGGAGAGGCAGGCACACTTAGTGTAACTGTGCATGAACACCTGGTAACTTCTGACTTTCTTGCTTTTTCATTTCTGTAGAAATGTTTTTATACAGTAGCAATCCTTCTTCCACTGTTTGCTTTAGTTTTAGTGCCCCGTCACGAAAGAGTCCATGTCATAAAAGAAGTCAAAAGCAGTCTTGAATAATTGAAACCCTTTTTTCTGTCAGATCGTCTGTTGTCAGTTTGTTTTCTGGCACAGCTGCTTCTGGTGTTTTCTTCCTCATCGTCTGGGACTAGTTCGGAAGCACTTATCTCCATCAAGTTATCTTCTTTTAATTCCTCTGGTGTGATGTCTGTTAGCTCTTAAATTTCTCTAAGGTCTGTGTTTTGAAACCCTTCATCCCTCACCTTTTTTCGATATCAACTCTGTCTTTCAAGATTTCCTTGATTGGCTCTGTCATAAATCCTGTGACATCATACGTGAAATCTGGACACAATTTTCACCAGCAGGAATTTATGGTTTTGGGCTTAAAGGTTTTCACAGCTTTTTCTACAATAACCATGGCATCTTCAGTGGTGAAATTCTTCCAAACATCCATGATGTTGTATCAGAGTTTTCTTCCATAGCATTGATAATCTTTCCCATGGAGTATGAGGCTTAAAGATCCTTATGACTACTGATCTAAAGGCTGAATTGGAGACACTGTATTTGGGGGCAAGTAGACCACTTTGACACTTTTGATGTTGCACTCACAGAGTTCTGGGTAGCCAGAGATATTGTCTAGTATGAAAGGAGCTTTAAAAGGCAGTTTCTTACTGGCAGAACAATTCCTGTATCAAGGACAAAGCATCAGTGGAGCCAGTCCAGAAAAAGGGTTTTCACCCAAGCCTTTTTATTGTACAGTCGAAAGACTGGCAACTAGTGTTTATCTTTCCCCTTCAAGACTCTGGGTTAGCAGCATTATAGATAAAGACAGTCCTGATCATAATCCCGACTGCATTTACACAAAACAGTAGAGTTAGCCTACCCTTCCTGCTTGCAGGGCCACCAAAGATGGACAGGTCATAGTGAAGAGTTGTGACAAAACATGGTCCACTGGAGGAGGAAATCACAACCCACTCCAGTATCCTTGTTGTGAGAACCCCATGAACAGTATGAAAAGGCAAAAAATATGACACTCGAAGATAAGGCCTGCAGGTTGGAGGTGTTCCATATGCTACTGGGGAAGAGTAGAGGGCAATTACTAATAGCTCCAGAAAGAATGAAGTGGCTGGACCAAAGCAGAAATGACGCTCAGTTGTGGATTAGCCCTCAAGTCAACAAAAGAGTCCGAAATGCTGTACCTGGGTGCAATCTCAAAAATGATAGAATGGTTTGTTTCTAAGACAAATCATTCAGCATCACAGTAATCCAAGTCTGAGCCCAGCCACTAATGCCAAAGAAGCTGAAGTTGACTGGATCTTTGAAGACCTAGAAGACCTTCTAGAACTAACACACACACAAAAAGATGTCTTTTTCATCATAGAGGATTGGAATGCAAAGTAGGAAGTCAGGAGATACCCAGAATAACAGGGAAGTTTGATCTTAGAGTACAAATTGAAGCAGGGCAAAGGCTAACCAACTTTTATCAAGAGAACATTCTGATCATAGTAAACATGCTTTTCCAACAACCCCAGAAACCTCTCTACATGTGGACAGAACCAGATGGTCAATACCGAAGTCAGATTGATTATGTTCTTTGCAGCCACAGGTGGAGAAGCTCTATACAGTCCGCAAAAACAAGACCTGGAACTGACTGTTGCTCAGATCATGAGCTCCTTATTGCAAAATGCAGGCTTTAAATTGAAGGAAATAGGGACAACCACTAGACCATTCAGTTACGACCTAAATCAAATTCCTTATGACTGTATGGTAGAGGTGACAAATAGGTTCAAGGGGTTAGGTCTGGTAGACAGAACTATGGATGAAAGTTCATAATATTGTACAAGAAGCAGGGACCAAAACTATCCCAAAGAAAAAGAAGTGGTTGTGTGAAGATACTTTACAAATAGCTAAGGAAAGGAGAGAGCTGAAAGGCAGGATATACCCAAGGAAAAGATATACCTAACTGAGTGCAGAGTTCCAGAGAACAGCAGGGAGAGATAAGAATGCCTTCTTAAGTGAACAGCACCAGGAAACAGATGAAAACAATAGAATGGGAAAGACTAGAGATCTCTTCAAGAAAATTGAAGATATCAAAGGAATGTTTCATGCAGGGATGGGCATGATAAAGGTCAGAAATGGTGCAAACCTGGAAGAAGAGATTGAGAAGAGGTGGCAGGAACACACAGAAGAGCTATAGAAGAAACATGTTAATGAGCTGGATAACCATGATGGTGTGGTCCCTTACCTAGAGCCAGACATCCAGGTATGTGAAGTCAAATGGGCCTTAGGAAGCATTACTATGAACAAAGCTAGTGGAGGTGATGGGATTTCATCTGAGCTATTTAAAATTCTAAAAGAGGATGCTGTTAAAGTGTTGCATTCAATACATTAGCAAAATTTGAAAAGTCATTAGTGGCCACAGGACTGGAAAAGATCAGTTTTTGTTCCATTCCCAAAGAAAGGCAGTGCCAAAGGATGTCCAAACTACTGTGCATTTGCACTCATTTCACATACTAGTAAGGTTATGCTCAAAATCCTTCAAGCTAGGCTTCAACAGTACGTGAACTGAGGACTTTCAGATGCACAAGCTGATTTAGAAAAGGCAGAGGAACCAGAGATCAAGTTGTCAGCATTCGTTGGATCATGGAGAGAGCAAAGGAATTCTAGAAAAACGTCTACTACTTCTTCATTGACTGTGCTAAAGTCTTTGATTGTGTGGATCACAAGAAACTGTGGAAAGTTCTTAAAGAGGTGGTAATACCAGACCACCTTACCTGCCTCCTGAGAAATCTGTATGTCGGTCAAGAAGCAGTAGTTAGAACTGGACATGGAACAGTGGACTGGTTCCAGATCAGGAAAGGATACATCAAGGCTGTATATTGTCACCCTGCTTATTTAACTTCTCAGCAAATTATATCATGTGAAGTGCCAGGCTGGATGACTCACAAGCTAGAATCAAGATTGCCTGGAGCAATATCAACAACCTCAAATATGCAGATGATACCACCCTAATGGCAGAAAGTGAAGAAGAACTAAAGAGCCTTTTAATGAGAGTGAAAGAGGAGAGTGAAAAAGCTGAGTTGAAACCCAGTGTTCAAAAAGCTAAGATCATGGCTTCCAGTCCCATCACTTCATAGCACACAGAAGTGGAAAAAGTAGAAGCAGTGAGAGGTTTGTTTTCTTGGCCTCCAAAATTATTGCAGAGAATGACTACAGTCATGAATTTTAAAGACACTTCCTCCTTGGAAGGAAAGCTATGACAAACCTAGACAGCGTATTAAAAACCAGAGACATCCCTTTGCCGACAAAGGTCCTTATAGTCAAAGCTATGGTTTTTCACTAGTCACGTACAAATGTCAAAGTTGGATCAAAAAAGAAGGCTGAGTGCCAAAGAATTAATGCTTTTCAACTGTGGTGCTGGAGAAGACTCTTGAGAATCACTTGGACAGCAAGGAGATCAAACCCGTCAGTCATAAAGGAAATCAACCCTGAATATTCATTGGAAGGACTGATGCTGAAGCTCCAATACTTTGACCACCTCATAAAGAGCTGACTCGGAAAAGACCCTGATCCTGGGAAGGTGTGAAGGCAAAAGGAGAAGGAGGTGGCAGAGGATGAGATAGTCAGATAGCATCACTGACTCAATGGACATGAATTTGAGCAAACTCTGGGAGATAGTGGAGTGCAGAGGGGCCTGGCATGCTGCAGTCCATGGCGTCTCAAAGAGTCAGACACAGTTTAGCCACCGAACAACAACATCAACATCCCTTCCTGCCTCAAATCCTTATGCTCACATTCTCCTTCAGTGTCCTTTGTGGCATTTTCCCCCCAGAGTAGGGCACATTCGTCTGCATTAAGAACCTGTTCAGACAGCTGTCTTTCTCCACTCTGATTTTCTTAGTGATATCTGGCAACTTGTATGTTGCCTTTTGGTTGGCTGGTGTGTTGCTTCCCCTACTACCTTGACATTTTTTAAGCCAAACCTTTTTTCTAAAATTATCAAACTGTCCTTTGCTGGCCTTAAATTCTCCAGCTTTAGATCCTTCACCTTCTTTTTGCTTTAAGTTGTCATATAATGACTTTGCTTTTTCTTGAATCATTAGAGTCTGTAGGTATGCCTTCCTTAATAGCTATCCTATACCCACATAAAAACTGCATTTTGAAAATGAGATTAAAAGGTATTTCATAAGAAAGGCAAGGTTTTTTATGCCTGCTGGTATCACTGAAGCAATGGCTTCATGGGTTTCTTTTTCTTTTACTACAGTAGTCCTTACTCAAGATTAATTTATCTTGAAATGATGGGCCACTGCAACTGCAGACCCCAATTCTGATAGATATTAAATAATTCAACTTTTTCTTGTAGTATCATGATTTTTTCCCCCATCTTCTTTCTTCCAACATTACTTATAGTACTTTGTATGAGTCTCATGGTTTTATTCATGGTTTACAGAGTTGCACTGAACACAGTGAAAAATATCACTATATAAGAACTGCATGAGATCACTTCATATTGTGATAGGTAATTTACTGAATAGACAGTTGGTTACATGGAGACAGTGACTGGTCACACGTGACAGAAGTCACATGGAGATGATTAGCATCATATGGCATTTAAGGTGAATGCTCTCAACACTTGAGCTTACCACAATAACAACAGGAGGTAACTATGAATTTTTATAGTCCTGTGGTGTTGGAGAAGACTCTTCAGAGTCCCTTGGACGGCAAGGAGATCCAACCAGTCCATCCTAAAGGAGATCAGTCCTGGGTGTTCATTGGAGGGACTGATGCTGAAGCTGAAACTCCAGTACTTTGGCCACCTCATGCAAAGAGTTGACTCATTGGAAAAGACCCTGATGCTGGGAGGGATTGGGGGCAGGAGGAGAAGGGGACAACAGAGGATGAGATGGTTGGATGGCATCACCAACTCAATGGACATGAGTTTGAATAGACTCCGGGAGTTTGTGATGAACAAGGAGGCCTGGCGTGCTGCGATTCATGGGGTCGCAGAGAGTTGAACACGACTGAGCGACTGGACTGAACTGAATAGTATATATTGCAGTTAATTTTATGCAATTACATTGTAATACTGCAACCTTACATTTGTTTACATTTCTGTTGAGTGCAGATACTACCGTATACAGACTATAGGGTTTGTGTGTAAGTTTTGATAAATTTTAACTTTTTATGATAGATTTATATGTCTTAGGTAGTAAATTATAAAAATAGGCTAGTAACTACATGTATTTTATACGTTCATGACATACCTTTTTCTTAATTTTTAAAATATTTCTAGGCTTTTTAAAAATTGTTTATTTATTAAAAACATTTCTCATGTAAGTGGACGTGTGCAGTTCAAACCTGTGTATAGTACTTTTTAATGAAACAATCAGACTGTTGCTTCACAGTCTCACCAACATTCGGCATTGATCACATTTTAACTTTACTGTTTATTGTTGGTATAAAGTAGATTTATACAATATTGTAAAGTAATTAGCCTCCAACTAATAAAAATAAATGAAAAAAACTAAAGTAGATTTAATTTATAATTCCCCAATGACTTGATATTAAGCACTTCTTTCCTTTTGTTCATTGGCAGTTTATTTTTTGTGTGAATTCTTTTCTGGAAGTTGGTGATGGACAGGAAAGTCTGGCATGCTGCAGCCCATGGGGTTGCAAAGAGTCGGACACAACTGAGCAACTGAACTGAACTGAACTAAATTTATTTTTTGTGTGAATTCTTTTACTAATTTTAAGAAGTGTTCTTTTTAATTACTGAATTGTAGAACTTGTTTATATATAAACTTCATATTTTTAGAGTATAGGTTAACATGTTTTAACATGTGTATACTCGAAAATACCACCACTCCTGAAATACTAAACATGTCTATTACCACCAAAGTTTTCCATTTTAATCCCTTCTGCTCATCACTAGGCAACCACTGTTGTTTCCCTATACATTTGCATTTTGTAGGGTTTTATATAAATGAAGAAGTACAGTATGCATTTTTTATCTGACTTACTTCACCCAAAATGATTATTTTGAGATTCATCCATGTTGTAGTTGGCATGAATAATTCATTCATTTTTGTTGCTCAGCTGATTTCTCTTATATGGACATATCACAGTTTGTTTATATCCTTATCTGTTGATGGATGCTAGATTGTTTTCCAGTTTTTGGCAATTACAAATAAAGATGTGTTGAAAATTAATGCACAGGTCTTTGTGGTTTTATTTGCATTTAAAAAATGGTAATTGATGTTGACCATCTTTTTATCTTGTTGTCTGCCTCTCTAAATGTTCTTTGGTAACGTGTCTATTCAGAAGATTTGTCCATTTTAGCATTTGGTTGTTTGGTTTCTTATTATTGCATTTTGAGAGTCTTTGTGTGTTTGTATGTAAGTCCTTTATCAGATACGTGATTTGCTAACATTTTCTCCCCCTCTCTGATTCCCCCAGCCCCAGCTTTTCTTATGTCCCAATACTAGGGTGAAATTTTCATTAAGTATGATCCTGACTGTGGCTATTTTATACATATTTTATATCAGTTTGAGAAAAATTTCTTCTATTTGTCGTTTTCTGAGAGTTTCTGATCCTGAATGGGTATTGAATTGTATTGTTTTCTACATCTTAAAACACATTTATGTTTCTCTACATATCCTGGAATAGAGTCAAAATTTCTCAATATGGTCACACATTACAGATTCTTCCAGTTAGAGGTGCAGTCTCTTTCCCTACCTTATAAATCTTGGCTGGCCTTGTCACTTTCTTTAACCAACAGAAAATTCTATTAAAGTGTTATTGAAACTACTAAGCAAGGGCACAAGAGGCCTTGTAGCTTCTGTTTTTCATTGTCTTGAGCTCTGAGACCACTTGCTGTGAAGAAAGCCCATCTAGCCTTCTTGAGGATAGAAGCCTATATGGAGAGCCCAATCATCCCAGTTTCCCCACCCCTGACCCCAACTAAGACAGGTCCCCTAGCCAACCCACCAGCTGATACAGCTACATGAATAAGTCCAGGAGATGTCAGTGGAAGAACTGTCCATTGAACCCACAGAATCATGAAAAATCATAAATGACTGTTGTTTCCAGTTCAGTTCAGTCGCTCAGTCGTGTTTGTCTCTGCAACTGCATGGACTGCAGCACGCCTGTTTTCCCTGTCCAACGCCAACTCCCAGAGCTTGCTCAAACTCATGTCCATGGAGCCAGTGATGCCATTCAACCATCTCATTCTCTGTTGTCCCCTTCTCCTCCTGGAAGTGACATGGAAATGACACTAGAAAAGTCCAGACTATATATCTGTGTAAATCTCACACAGTGTAATAAATAAGTGTCTAAAACAGCAGTCGCCTTCTGTCGACAAAGGATGAAAGGGGATGACAGAAGGGAACTGTTTTCAGTTCAGTCCAGTCACTCGGTCATGTCCAACTCTTTGCAACCCCATGGATTGCAGCATGCCAGGCCTCCCTGTCCATCACCAACTCCTGGAGCTTACTCATACTCATGTCCATTGAGTTGGTGATATCATCCAACCATCTCATCCTCTGTCGTCCCCTTCTCTTCCCGCCTTCAATCTTTCCCAGCATCAGGGTCTTTTCCAATGAATCAGTTCTTTGCATCAGGTGGCCCAAGTATTGGAGTTTCAGCTTTATCATCAGTCCTTCCAATGAATATTCAGGACTGATTTCCTTTAGGATGAACTGGTTGGATCTCCCTGCTGTCCAAGGGACTCTCAAGAGTCTTCTCCAACACCACAATTTTTCGGCGCTCAGCTTTCTTTATAGTCCAACTCTCACATCCATACATGTCTACTGGAAAAACCATAACTTTGGCTAGACGGACCTTTGTTGGCAAAGTAATGTCTTTGCTTTTTAATGTGCTGTCTATGTTGGTAATAACTTTTCTCCCAAGGAGTAAGCATCTTTTAAATGGCTGCAGTCACCATCTGCAGTGATTTTTGGACCCCCCAAAAAATAAAGTTTGTCATTTTTTCCACTGTTTCCCCATCTGTTTGCCATGAAGTGATAGGACTTCATGAAGTGATGGGACTTCATGAAGTGACTTTTGTTTTAGACCCTGATTTATTAAACTGAGATTTACACAGATATATAGTCTTGGACTTTTCTAGTGTCATTTCCATGCTGCCTATTTCTTTGTCAGTCCTTCCCATCAGAGTAAATGATATTTCAGTTACCCTGTTGTTCAAGTCAGAAACTAAATCACCACCATTGCCACCTTCTCCCCTCCCTGTGCCTTGGTCACCTGATTCCAAGAACCAGCTCATTTTAAAAGTCCCTGATGCTGGGAAGATTGAGGGCAGGAGGAAAAGGGGGCGACAGAGAATGAAATGGTGGGCTGACATCACTGACTCAATGGACATGAATTTGAGCAAACTCCAGGAGATAGTGAAGGACAGGGAAGCCTGGCGTGCTGTGGTCCATATGGTGGCATAGAGTAGGACAGGACTGAGCAACTGAGCAGTCCGTCCCTATATCCAGCTATCACTTGATCCCTTTCATTCTTGCTCCAAAATGTATGTCAAAACTGTCTAATCCTCTCTATCTCCACACTGCCTGAGTTTAAATCTCCTTCATCTCTTCTTTTGTTGGAATTATTGTAACTGTATCCAATTCATCGGCCATTTTCTCTGATCCATTTTCTACCAGGTAGACTGTGTGTGATGTTAATCATATCTTGACTTTCCATTGTACTTAATAGATTCTGTGGCATTTATGATGTATGATATGGTAACTTCCTACCTCTTCAGTCTCAACATATACCATTCTCCACCTTCCTTACTAGGCTCCAGTCATGCTGGCCTTTTAACAGTTTTCAGAACTCATTTTTCATAAGCCTTTTTGCCTGACTGGCTCTGTGTAGTAGGTGATTAGTGCTCCCCGCTACCCTCTGGGGGATTAAAAAAAAAAAAAAGATATGTGCAACCTCAGAATGTAACCTTACTTCAAATAAAGGTTTTAGCAGATGTAATTAAGATAAGGGTCTCAAAGTGAGATCATCCTGGATTAGGTTGAGTCCTAAATCAAATGATAAGTTTTTTTATTAGACACAGAAAAGGAGAAAACGCAGAGGGACCCAAGGAAGAAGGTCATGTGATGATGGAGACAGAGGTTGGAATTACACTGCCACAAGCAAAGAACACCAGGAGCTACTAGATACTGGTAGAGGCAAAGGAGGATCCGCTCTTGGAGCCTTCAGTGGGAACATTGTCCTGCTAACATCTTGAGTTCAGACTGCTGGCCTTCAGAACTGTGAGAGAATAAGTTTCTGTTGTTTTAAACCACCAAGTTTGTGGTAATATGTTATGGCAGCCTGAGGACACTATGCTGTCTCATCCTTTAAGTCTCAGCCCCTGGGAGATACTTTTGATGATAGACCCATCTAAAGCTAAAGTATTCTCCTTTTATGTCATCTTAATTTCTTATAAATTGTTAATATTCATATGATTTAAAATGATTTTTTATATTGAAAAATCACTGTGGGCTGAAATTGTGAGCAGTTTTGAACATTAGATTTCTTTTTTTATTGTTTGCTTAATTCTATGCCTAATTTAAAAATCAAGTAATAGATAGTTCTTTGATCCTTTATGAGCCTAAGTTGCTTTGATAAAGAGATTGTGAGTCATTATGTTTTGTTTTAAAATTAATTTATTAATACATAATTTAAAGGTTGGTAATAGAGATTGTAAAATAGTTTTTCTCAAATGTTCATTGTTTTGTTTTTTTTTTTACAGTTTCTGTTATTAAATCTACAGCAGTTATTTCTTTAAAAGTAACAGAAATCGATTTAACTATGGGATAACACTGTTTAATAGTAACACATTCAGCCTTGAGGCCAAAGAGTTTGAAAAATGAAGTTATAAAATTTATTAATATGTGGTTAAACACTAAAATTTTTACCTGTAATGTATTTGTCAAATCATTGTGCTTTACTTCAGTTAGAGAATTTACATTTTACTTACATGATTTTTAATAACAAAATCCTATTTGGTATAAACAAAATTACATATAGACAAACGCTTTCTATTGTATTTAGAGCTGTTGTATATGGGGTGATTGATAGCACACAATAGATTGTATTAATGTAAAGATCTGTTTTTACTACCTGACTAACCAATTGTCAGGGAGAACTGACTTCTAAACTTGAGAATTTAAAGAATGACCAAAGAAAGAAGGGGAAAGGGATGGGAGGAAGTGGAATTTCATGAGAAAGATAGAGATGTGAATACTTTCTTACCTGACTGTGTAGTCTGTTCTCCACTATACAGCTGTATTCTTAAGAAACTCAATGAACCAAAAATTATGTTACCACACCTATTAATTTGATGTGGATGAGAAGGATAATGATTTAAGACTAGCAAGCTCAATTTTCCTATGGCAGTTTCTATAATAAAGAAATCTTAATAGCACCTTAGAATGTAAACATTATATAAACCTGAATAGTTGTTATTGTAGAGTGGTTAAATAAAGGTTCGACTGTGGGGTTAGTCAATCAGTAGGAATGCTTTTAGCACCAAATAACAGAAGGTCCTATAACAGTGGGTTAATAAACAAACAAGTTTCTTCCCTATCACCATCCCTGTCTTTTTCCCTGCCAGCGCAGGAAAACTAGAGTTGGGCAGCTGCTGGTGAAAGTTGAGTGTCTCACAGATGACTGTTAGTATATTTTTTCTTACTTGTTGTGGGGAGTTGGGGGAGGAGTGGGGGGGGTGGCGGGGTTCATTTCAGATGGTAAAGAAGTAACATTTGTTTCGAAAAGCAAAACTTATACCACAGCTTCTGCTTATATCTCATGGACCAGAATTTTGCCGTGTATCTATTTTTGCCTGGAAGGTGGCTAGGAAGAACTGGATTGAGAATGGAAATTGGGCCAGCCAACTAGCAGTATCAGACAGATTAACTGATTAAAAAAATTTTTTTTAATGGCTTCCCTGTTGGTTCAGATGATAAAGCATCTGCCTGCAATGTGGGAGACTCGGGTTCGATCCCAGGGTTGGGAAGATCCCCTGGAGAAGGAAGTAGCAACCCACTCCAGTACTCTTGCCTGAAAAATCCCATGGACGGAGGAGCCTGGTAGGCTACAATCCATGGGGTCACAAAGAGTCGGACACGATTGAGCGACTTCACTTTTTTCACTACAGTTGATTTACAGTGTTGTTAGTTTCATGTGTATAGCACAGTGATTCAGTTTACATATTTATATATGATTCTTTTTCAGGTTCTTTTCCCTTATAGGTTATTATAAAGTGTACAATATAGTTCCCTGTGCTATACAGTAGATCCTTGTTGTTTGTATATTTTATATGTAGTAGTGTGTGTCTGGAAATCCCAAACTCCTAATTTATCTCTCCCCATTATGTCGTCTTTGGTAACCATGTTTGTTTTCTGTGTATGTGGATCTATTTCTGTTTTGTAAATAAGTTCATTTGTATCATTTTTTAAAGATTCCCCATATAAGGGATATCATATGATATTTGTCTTTCTCTGGCTTACTTCACTTATTATGATAATTTCTAGGTCTATCCGTGTTGATGGAAATGGCATTATTTCATTATTTACTGTGGATGTGTAATAGTTCATTATCCATTCTTTATCCATCCAACTGTCAGTGGACATTTAGTTTGCTTCCATGTCTTGGCTATTGTAAATTGTGCTGCTGTGGACATTGAGGTTCATGTGTTTTTTTCAAATTATAGTTTTCTACAGATATATGCCCAGGAGAGAAATTTCTAAATCATATGGTAATTCTATTTTTAGTTTTTGTAAGGAACCTTCATACTGTTCTCCATAGTGGTTGTACCAATTTACATCCCCACCAACATTATAGGAGGAGGAGGGTTCCTTTTTCTCTACACCCTCCCCAGCGTTTATTGACAATAGATTTTTTGATGTTGATCATTCTGAGTAGTATGAGTGATACCTCATTACAGTTTTGATGTGCATTTCTCTAATAATTAGCAATGTTGAGCACTTTTTCTTGTGTTTGTTGGCCAACTGTATGTCTTCTTTGGACAAATGTCTGTTTAAATCTTCTGCCCATTTTTTGTTTGGGTTGTTTGGTTTTTTGATATTGAGCTCTGTGAACTGTTCATATATTTTGAAAGTTAATCCCTTGTTGGTTGCATTGCTGTAAATGTTTTCTCCGATTCTGTGGGTTGTCTTTTTGTTTTTGTTGGTAGTTTCCTTTGCTGTGCAGAGCTTTTAAGTTTAATTAGGTCCCATTTGTTTATTTTTGCTTTTATTTCCAGTACTTCAGGAGATAGATTCAAAAAGATACTGCTGTGATTTATGTCAAAGAGTATTCTATGTTTTACTTTAGGAGTTTTATACTATATGGACTAACATTGTGGTCTTTAATCCATTTTGAGTTTATTTTTGTATATGATGTTAGAGAATGTTCTGATTTTGTCCTTTTGCATGTAGCTAACTGTCCTGTTTTCCCAGCACCACTAACTGAAAAGCTGTCTTTTTTCCATTGTATATTCTTGCCTCCTTTGCAGATAGAGTGATTTTTAATCTAAACTCTGCTATTTTTTAACTGTGTAACAATGGCAAGTTACTTAGCCTTTCTAAACCAGAATTTTTTTATCCATAAAATGAGGATGAAGAAGATGATTATTGTTCTTAAAATACTACTCCTTTTCCTCCTACTCCTGTTAAAATGAGATAAGTGAAAGTGTTAGTAGCTCAGTCATGTCCAACTCTTTGTGACCCCATGGACTGTAGCCCACCAGACTCCTCTGTCCATGAAATTCTCCAGGCAACAATACCTGAGTGAGTAACCATTCTCTTCTCCAGGGCATCTTTCCGACCCAGGGATTGAACCCAGGTTGCTTCCCTTGTGGCTTAGCTGGTAAAGAATTCGCCTGCAATGTGGGAGACCTGGGTTCAATCCTTGGGTTGGGAAGATGCCCTGGAGAAGGGAAGGGCTACCCACTCCAGTATTCTGGCCTGGAGAATACCATGAACTGTATAGTCCTTGAGGTCTCAAAGAGGCAGACACGACTGAGCAACTTTCTCTTTCACTTCTGAATTGCAGGCAGATACTTTACTGTCTGAGCCACCAGGCTTTACTGTCTTATTTCACCAAAATGAGATAAAATACATAAAAATATGAGTAATCTGTAAGTCAAGAGAATTAATACTCATGAGATACTATTTCTGATTATATCATCATCTTTCATGTTAGCACCAACTTCATTCTTTTATTTTATTGAGGTAAAAGTCATATAACATAAAATTAACCATTTTTAAGTGTTCAAATACACAGTGTTGTACAACTGTCATTTCTACTTAGTTTTTTTCATTACCCTATAAGAAAACCTGGTACCAATTAAGCATTCTCTCCTTTCCCTGTAACCCAGCTCCTGGTGACTAATGATGTTGAACATCTTTTCATGTACCTGTTGGCCATTTGTTTATCTTCTTTGGACAAAGAGCTATTGAGGTCCTTTGCCCATTTTTAAATTAGGTTGTCTTTCTTTTTTTCATCGAGTTGTACAAATTCCTTATATATTCTCAATACTAAGCCCTCATCAGATAAGTATCTGCAAGTATTTTCTCCCATTCTGTAGATTGTCTTTTTACTTTTTTGATAGTGCCTTTTGATGCACAGAACTTTAATTTTGATACAGTCCAGTTTATTTTATATTCTGTTGCTAGTACTTTTGGAGTCATATCTCAGAATTCCATTGCCAAACCAGAGTCATAAAGATATACCCCTATTTTTGTCTTAAGAGTTTTATAGTTTTATATCTTACCTTTATGTCTTATATTTGATTGTAAAGGATCGATTTTGAATGATTTTGGTTACATTTTGAGTCAGTTTTTGTGTTTGGTACAAAGTAAGGTCATCCACTTCATTCTATTCTCCTTTATCATGAGTATTACCCATTATTACGTAGCATGAAGCCACTGCAAGATAACAATTGAGTTGTTGTCTAAATAGCTTTCTGCCCATGTATTTGACTATTAGTAATTTCCTTCTTAATTTTTATAATTGAAAACAGTCTGCATAATGTAAAATATGTTCCCTAAGTAACTGATCCCATTTTATTCTGTGTATAGTTAGAAAACTTGAGCTTCATTAGACATGTCTGTGGTAGGTCTGAGTTTTTTAATTTATAAAATTGGCAGGGGTGACTGGTAAATCTTTTTTCTAGGTTAAAATTTTATCACTGATTTTGAACATTGAATTTATTAGTGAAGTATAGTCATTGAGAATATGTAACTGTTACTTTTGTATTCTAATTTTGTATTCTCATTTATTTGATTATTCATAGCCTATTATCTTTTATTAAATGCTATTCCTTGATTGGAAGTTATCTCATTAGTCCATTTTTTCCCCTCCTTCATCTACATTGTTCAGAATAATGTAGTTTCCTGGGTGAAAGCGGTGATGTTACGGTAGCCTGGTTGTTACATGCTATCCTTTCACATTAACAACAACAACAAAAAATCTGTTGGTGTGGGATGGACAGGATGAACCTTATTCAGTCCATTGTCCAAGATTTTAATTATTCAAGTTGTCTAACCATTTGTTTTAAGTGGAGGAGGATATAATTTGGTTGTTCCTTTTTGTAGTACTTGATTCTGAAGCTTGAAAGGCCTGCTATAGTCCAGAATATCACGTTTGGAAAATATGAAAAAACTCATGTCTGCAATTTGAAGAAATTTAAAGTCTTTGGTGGAATGAATGAGGAAAACATGACAGAGCTGTTGTCCAGGTGGGTTATGATTCTGGGGAGGAAAGCGCTGTCTTCTGAATGTAGTCTTAGTTTAGTCTCTGTGTAGCTAAATCTTCATGGCCTGATATTTCTTACAAGGGAGAAAAGAATACTTCTACTATTTTATTTCTAGTGCCTTATTTTAAAATTGTGGCTTGAGTTAACTTTTTTCCACCGGGATACTAGTTTAATGTTGTTACCAAAGCAGAAAGAATAAAATTTGCATTATTTTTCTACTTCTTATTCTTAAGTCTTATTTTTAAAATGTTAATGACTTCAGATACACTTTTGAGCTATAATTGAAATCTTTGCTGTAACCCTTGCTATAAAAATATAAAATCTGTTGAAAACGTTAAGGTTGATTGCCCTGAGCGTTTAGTATAAATTGGAGACTAAACAGTAAAATTGTGTGGTCGCACCTAGTGCAGAGCATACCTCTTGACAAAGAAGAGAAAAGATCAAAGTGTGAATCACTCAGTCGTGTCCAGCTCTTCACAGCCCCACAGACTACAGCCCACCAGGCTCTTATCTGTCCATGAAATTCTTCAGGCAAGAATACTGAAGTGAGTAGCTATTCCTTTCTCCGGGGATCTTTCCTACCCAGAAATTGAACCCAGGTCTCCCGCATATGTTTTACCAGCTGAGCCACCAGAAAGCCCCACCTCTTGGAAGGAACTCAGTAAATTTGAGTTTTGACAGCCTAGACCACCAGGAATGAATGTTAATTTGCCCTCTAGATGATGAAAAATGGGTTAGAAAATGGAGTGGACAAATGAAATCATGCAGTTTTAGAATATATTTGTGACATGGTGTGTCCCATTAGCACAGTATTTGTAAGTATTATTACATCTAGAGTGCTTTGATTTAAGCCATGAAAGTATATCAGTTGAATATAAGGCAGCCTGAAGGTAAGTGACTTTTCCATAAATACTTGAGTCAGTCCTAAGTTGTTTAAGTATAGAAATTATATTAATTTCTTTTTATATAGGATAAACTGGATGCTATTAAACCAACAGAGTAAGGTTGTCTTTGAAAATTTATTGAGCTATAAAAAGGAACATTGGCATCTCAGTCAGAATTTAATGACTTAATTCTTTGACAAATTCAAATGTCTGGCTCTATTTGGGTTGTAAGATATGAGTATGAATTGTTTTGCAATTTTCTTACTGCTTGAATATTTTATATTGTATTCAGTACTTCGCTGGTGGCTCAGACAGTAAAGTGTTTGCCTACAATGTGGGAGACCTGGGTTCAGTCCCTCGGTCAGGAAGATCTACTGGAGAAGGAAATGGCAACCCACTTCAGTATTCTTGCCTGGAAAATCCCATGGACGGAGGAGCCTGGTAGGCTACAGTCCATGGGGTCGCAAAGAGTCGAACACGACTGAGCGACTTCACCTTCTTTCTTTCTACACAAAGGACACTGGGTCTTGTCACACATTTTCATGCACTGTAGTCACATTCTTTAACACTGAACATTTTCATTAGCCCTTATTTAATTAAGAGACCACCATATAGTGCAGTTGATATGAATTTACAAGCTTTGTCCTATATTCTCATGTTCAACTACTTCATTATATTATCCCTGTTGTATTTGTCAAACCTTAAAATCTGGGTATGTTATTAATCTTTGTTTTAGTATGTTTACTAAATTATGAAATCAGATTTAATAACCTTATTTTTTTTCCACAGTGGCTTAAAGAATGATTATAACAAAGAAACATTTACCTTAAAGCATAAAATTGATGAACAGATGTTTCCGTGTCGATTCATTAAAATAGGTAAGGCTTTTAGCATTCTGGAATAGAAATAAATTCTTTATACCATTAATTAGCAAACTACAGCCTGTGTGGGCCCAAACCTGTAGGTTCACTGTTTTTTTTTTAAATAAAATTTTATGGCAACACCGCCATGCCAGTTTTTCACATAGTATCTCTCTGCTTTTACACTACAATGGCAAAGTTGAGTAGTTGCAAAAGACATTATAGCCCACAAAGCCCAAAATGTTTACTGTTTGGCTGGCCCCCAGTTTGTAAATCTGTAACTGAGTGACAGTTATTTCAAATAGAATCTTTTCTAAATACTTTATCATTTAATGAGATACAGTGATTTGAGAGCCTTGATTGTTTTATGGAAGGTTTATCAGTTCTAAAGTTGCATCATTCTAAAACCAAATACTGATGGATTCCTTAAGGCAGTATATTATGGTTATTTTCTGTTTTTTTTTTTTTTTTTTTGTATTTCATTTTTGTACGTGTGGTAGTGTTGGTCAAACACATAAAACTAATTTTATAACCTACTAATTAGTTTCAAAGTAATTCTTGAAAAATGCTGTCTAAGGCATTTATCTTTTAAGCAAGTATTCTAACTTTAAAAGTATTTGTAATACCTCCTCAAAACTAGTGTTTTTAGGATTATTTTGTTTATAAGTTGTGTTAGAGGGTATGAAAGTTGAGGACTTCACTATTAATTTCCATCTTTATTTCATACCTTTGAAAATAGTATGTTAAAATTGTAATTATGGTGAATCATATTCCTTAGAGAATGATAGTAAAAGCCAGAATCCTGTGTTTTGATTTGAGAGAAAAATCCTCTTTTGAAAGGAACAGCTCCATTATCATTATTTGCCAGTCTGCTGCAAGTTGGCCTGTTCATTTCACTGAGTCATATAGTTTCATTGAGTGTGTGTCTGACTCTGCGATGCCATGGAGTGTAGCACACCAGGCTCCTCTGTACATGTAATTAGACAAAAAGAAATCTGAAAAGACTATTTATAGAGGGAGAACTATTTTTAGAATCATTGGACTTTTTGGTTTTTTACTTTCTTTTATAAATAGGTGTGCATGCTAAGTCACTTTAGTCATGTCCAACACTGTGCAACCCTATGGACTGTATGTAGCCTTCCAGGCTCCTCTGTCCATGGGATTCTCCAGGCAAGAATACTGGAGTGGGTTGCCATTTCTTCCTCCAGAGGATCTTCCCAACCCAGGGATCAAACGCAAGTCTCATATGTCTCCTGCATTGGCAGGCAGGTTCTTTAACACTAGCACTACCTGGGAAGCCTGAAAGAAACAGGAAGCAGGGAAATGAGCAAACCCCAATCCTGCTTCCTGAACCTCTACCAGCTGAGGGAGAGAAGGAATCCTGGAGCAGAGCCCTGCCCCTGTAACCTGCCTGAGCAAGTGGCCTCTTGCCCTTTCGGCCCTGCCCCTACCCTCACTGGGGGCACGGCTGTCCAGTCTCTCTCCCACCTTTCCTGCTGCCTAACGCAGTCCATCTACCTGAGCCAGGCCAGGAGAGGGTGTGGAAGAGTGGATGGTCAGAGGGGCCTCAGGCTGTCTTGGTGCCGGGGTCCGCCACCGTGTGGGCCCAGAGCTCCGTGCGCTACTTTGGCCAAAGCCTTAGTTGCAGTTGCCTTTGCTCTTAAATAGCTACTGACAGTGGGCTTTGTAGTAGAACTCCCCCGTGCAGCACCATGTAGCTGCCCAGGCTGAGCTTGGTGTGACAGTGCTTGCAGCAGAAGCTATAGTTTGTCATAATCAGTAATTGGAAATAAAAACCTGTATCCTGTTTATCTGTGAAAATTGATGAACAAGCAAATTTTTTGAAAAAATTCTTTAGTTGTTTCTTCTTTCATGCTAATAAATGTTTCCTCAGTATGCATGCCACCCATTTCTTATAGATTCTTGTATAGCTTGAACAAGTCTTACATTTCAAATGTAGCAGCAGTGAAAATATTTTATATTTTCATGTAATAAATTTAGATTAAAAAATTTGAAAGTACTTACTCAACCTCTGATTGCTTAGTCATGCAAAATGAAATGTTCTCTTTTTTTAAGTTATTTTATTTGAATTTTCAGAGTACATTTTCTATACCCATCAGTTTTCTTTGAAGGAAAATACTACTGCTGCTTCTAAAGTTCTTAATCCTCTAATATTATTCATTAGAAGAACTATGAATAGAAGCCTGTTTAGGGTTGTTGAATAGTTTGTTCCCTTAAAAAATTTATAAGAGAACAGAAGTCCTCTTATGCATCAGTTAGACATAGAAAAAGTACATGCACATGATTTGAACCATCATGTCATTTCAGCAATCATTACTTAGAACTTCATATGTTTTTAATCGGCTTCCCAGGTGGCTCAGTGGTTAAAAAAAAAAAAAAAAAAAAAATCCTCCTGCCAGTACAGGAGAAAAAGGAGTTGCAGGTTCAATCCCTGGGTCAGGAAGATTCCCTGGAGAAGGAAATGGCAACCCACTCTAGTATTCTTGCCTGGAGAATTCCTTGAACAGAGGAGCCTGGCGGGCTACAATTCATGGGGTTGCAAAGAGTTGAATGTGTTTTTACTGCTTTTGTGTTTATAAGTGTTTTCACAAATGGTATATCATTTGAGCATGACACTGGAAGATAAAAATCTTGCCTTTTTTGGTTGAGGAAACCGAGACTAGAAGTCAAATGATGTGTCCCAGGGTATATAGCTAGTAAGTGATGGGTCAAAGACGTAGCATTTGGTATACACTTTTGGATATGTGCTTATATTACTTTAAAGTAATAAATAGATGTTGTTTATGAAATATCTAATACTCTGAAATAGGTATATTATGTTCACTTTCCAGATGAGAAAACTGAAGTTTAGACCTAGATTAAATGATTAGACCAAGACTGTTCAGTAAGACATAGAGATAGGATACAAACTTAAGTCTGTCTTTTTATGAATGTTGAATTCTTTTACTCTGTGATAGGTGAAAGTTTTGTTTCCTCAAGTAGATTCTGAAATCCCTGGTGATAGCAACTGTCTTCTGTTTCCTCATATTTCAGAAGCGTCAAGCAAACTGCTTGCCTCATTAGAGACATCCTATTTATACTTTTTGAGTTTATTATACAGAGATTTATAGGGATTAATCAGTGGCTGTGTGAACTTAATGAAGGAAAAGTTACATCTTTGTGTTCTCTAACCTCTTAGCATTTTCTTCAATTATGAATATAGGTAGTAGCTTATAGTATTTGGCATTACCTGTGACTTGTTTTGGATAGAAGTTATAAATATTTCTCATTACATTACACTGTGGCAAATATTATGTCTTTGAAATTATGGTAATTATTAGACCTGCCACTGAATCTTGTTAGCTAATGTGCTAATAAAAAGCATATATATTTCTATATCATAATTTTGTATCTTAGTTATTTTTATAGCTATAGTTCAATACAGTTTGCTTACTCTGAATTCTATGTATTTTTCATTTTACATTTAAATCTGAGAGGGATTGGGTCACAGCGTTCATTGAATATCCAAGGGGAATCACCAAACAAAAAAACAAAGAGCCCATGCTGGAGTGAAGTCTTCAGTACGACTTAGTGTGAAAGTTGAGAGTTGGCCTTAGGAAGAAGCTTAGTTTCAGGTAAGGTTTATAAGTAAAAAGAAAGTTTAGTAAGGAAGGAGAGTAGTTATTTGGGTGGTTAGATTCAAGAGAGCAAATTTAAAGTTTGGAAGGGAAAACCTCAGTGGGCGATTAGATCAGATGGCTGAAAGCATAAAGTTGAATGGGATAAGGTTATTAGTTATATGGTGACTAGAAAGGTTTGTATCTTGATTCATAGCCAGGATAGTAGTTGTGTTAGGAAATAAGGTGATGTGAAGGCAGAAAGAAGTACTGATTTTTTGGAAGGATTCTGAAGGAGTTCTGGTTTTTGGTAGATGAGATGACTTAGATTTCTATGAATTTTATGGATTTTTGTAGCCTGAGTGGGTGTCGGAAGTTCAGAGAGAAGCTTTAGCTTTGGCTGAACCAGCATGTGCCTTCTGGATCCTCAGGAGTCTGGAAATCTAGGATGAGTATTGTGTCTTGTCAGAGGGAGGTGGGGAAAGAATGTACCCCAACGGTGGCTTTCATGAGAGCATGTGGAGAGGTAACATTTTAAAAGTATACTATTAAGAAGAAAATTCTTATAGTAATAGGAGTTAATAGTAATAATATCTAGCATTTATTGAGCACTTACCATGTGCACTTACCAGTTACTGTGCTAGGTGTTTTGTGTACTTATTGCATTCATTTGTAAGTAGAGTAGATGCATTCTTTCAGTGAGGTTAATCTTGAATTTTTACAGTCTTCCAAAGCCTTTGACTGTGTGGATCACAGCACTGGAAAATTATTCAAGAGTTGGGAATACCAGACTACCTGTCCTCTTAAGAAATCTGTATGCAGGTCAGGAAGCAACAGTTAGAACTGGACATGGAACAACAGACTGATACCATTTGGGAAAGGAGTACGTCAAGCCTGTATGTTGTCACCCTACTTATTTAACTTATATGCAGAGTACATCATGAGAAACGCTGGGCTGGAGGAAGCACAACCTAGAATCAAGATTGCCGGGAGAAATATCAGTAACCTCAGCTATGCAGATGACGCCACCCTTATGGCAGAAAGTGAAGAAGAACTTAAGAGCCTCTTGATGAAAGTGAAAGAGGAGAAAGAAAAAGTTGGCTTAAAGCTCAACATTCAGAAAACTAAGATCATGGCATCTGGTCCCATCACTTCATGGGAAATAGATGGGGAAACAGTGGAAACAGTGGCTGACTTTTATTTTCCTGGGCTCCAAAATCACTGCAGATGGTGATTGCAGCCATGAAATTAAAAGACGGTTGCTCCTTGGAAGGAAAGTTATGACCAACCTAGACAGCATATTAAAAAGCAGAGATATCACTTTGCCAACAAAGGTCTGTCTAGTCAAAGCTGTGGTTTTTCTGGTAGTCATGTATGGATGTGAGTTGGACTATAAAGAAAGCTGAGTGCAGAAGAATTGATGCTTTTGGAGTGTGGTGTTGGAGAAGACTCTTGAGAGTCCCTTGGACAGCAGGGAGATCCAACTGGTCCATCCAAAAGGAAATCAGTCCTGAATATTCATTGGAAAGACTGATGCTGAATCTGAAACTCTAATACTTTGGCCACCTGATGTGAAGAACTGACTCATTTGAAAAGACCCTGATGCTGGGAAAGACTGAAGGTGGGAGGAGAAGGGGACGACAGAGGATGAGATGGTTGGATGGCATCACTGACTCAATGGACATGAGTTTGAGGAAGCTCCAGGAGTTAGTGATAGACAGGGAAGCCTGGCGTGCTTCAGTCCATGAGGTGGCAAAGAGTCAGACACGACTGAGCGACTAAACTGAAGTGAACTGAGTAAGAGTAGATGCACTCTTTCAGCGAGGTTAATCTTGAATTTTTATAGTCTTCCAGGACCTGAGCTTAAAATTACTAACATCTTCTAAGAGCTGTATAGTCATCTAGACAAGAGCTTTCCAAATGGTACTGCCAAAGCATATTAAATGTATTTGTACATGTGTACATTGACTCCCCGCCAATCCTAGAATCACTGAATCCTGAAGCCTGTGTACTTGGGTACTAAGTATCTTGTAATTTTCTATGCATGCCATTTTATGAAAAAGTGTGAGAGGCATTGATCCAGATCTTATCTTTGTCTGATTATCCCTTTGGAAGAGCTGATAATGAATCTTAGGATACAGACTCTTAGCCTTGGGATGTGAGGAGTTTCTAAAAAAATTTTTTTATTTGAGGTGAGAGTAAAGGCATCTTTTATTAGAGAGTGAGGAAAGTGTGCTTGGGGCTCCAGTTCACATTTAGATTTCTGATACACAACACAGAGCGTGTCCAATATGCAGAATTAGTGTTGTTAACACCACCAGAAATCATTGGTGTATGTTTGAAATGGGTGTATATCATTCTGCTCATCCTGTATATATGCCTTCAGTTTGTTAAAAATTCACTGTACTCTTTATTCATCTAATATGAGATCTTGTGAGATGATTTCCTAATTAAGCTCCCTCCCACAGTTGCTTATAAGGATTTAATAAATAAACATTTTGCTGACTTGAATAGATATAATAGGAAGCTTTTTTTCCTCCTCATTTTATTGAAATTGGACTTGGAACTTAAGAATGGATTTCAGATCACTAAATAATAAGTCACACTTACAGACTGTGTCCTTGGGGTCTTGGGTTTAGAATGTTGTTTTATTCTGATATTTATACTGCCTAATGGTTATTGCTATGATGTAGTAGATACGCTTTTTAAATGGTACTTCTGAAGAAATGCACACCAAAAGTGATGATAATTCAGTATTTGTTGGTATAAGACTTTTTGAAGTTTGTGTTATTTGCACATATAAACTGAAGATCATATTAAACATTCTGGGAATCCTGCATATATCCTGATGACTAGTTCTTGTTGCTTTTCTCTATCTTTACTCACTCAGCGTCCTTTAGATGACAAGAATAGGAAAGCATCTGACCAGTACATCTTAGCTCTTCATTGAGTCTCATATGCTAGGAAATAGCAGTGGACTTGGAAATTAGTAGACCTGATATTAAGTATTGTAGATATTCTGTTTTGATACTTAAATCAAAAATTGACAAGTATTAGTTTCTTAGTTACATTACTCAGTCTGAACCATGTTGGTATGATATTAAAATTCATTGTTCTGTTTTGTACCTTGAACCAGTCTTTCGTCCGTGTATGGTTTTGTAAAATCATTTATTGATAATTTAGAAAATGTGATTCACTGAGTTATGCAAATCTTTCAAACGTTGAAGCATTTCATTATGTAATATTTTTTAAAAATCACACTTGTTATTATTACCACCAATCTTATCAGAGAAGTATTGGAAAGTAGCTAAGCTCACAGTGCTGAATACTGATTCTCCAAAATTCTAATTTTTCCTCAAAAGCTTGAATTTTGTCCATGGCAACAAATACTGATACTTGTTGTCTTTGAAATGACAAGTAAATGTCTTGACAGATACTGAAATCTAAATACTCATAGATGACAGCTTTTCTTTTAAGAAAAAATAATATCCTACAGCGCTATTTCAGTGGTTGTTTCAGCTCACAACTTACACAGGTTCTTTTCCTTGAGAATGCCATCATACTTTCATGTGCAGCAAAAGTACTTTACATGTACTTTCCATTGTGCCACACAGAATATTAAAATGATGTGTACTTAATGATAGGAATTTACTAAAATTAATTTTTACACGTCATCGGAGACATTTTTTCATGTTTAAATCATTATTTTAATTAGAAGGATGAATGCACAGTTAAGCATTGCAGTTAAAATTAACATTAAATTGATAATACAGTCACAATTTTAGGAATTTATGTTGCATTAAGTGTATATACAGGCAAAACTTGACATTTTATTTAAAAAATGTATGCATTTCTAGGAGCTATGAAAATGAGCATCATTTAAGAAAATTTAGAAAACTTTTCACAAACCAAGAAGTAAATTTATTTATATATTTACTTTTTATACTGTTTATTGAAGTATACTTGATTTATAAAATTGTATATATTTCAAGTATACAGTGTAATGATATAATATTTTATATCGTATGGTCCATTTAAAGTTCTAAAATGTTGGCTATATTAGCTGTGCTATAAACTATATTGTTGTAGCTTACTTTATGCTATTTTCTTTTTTATGGACAAGCATTTTATTTTTTTATAAATTTATTTTTAATTGGAGGATAACTGCCATACAGTATTATGCTGATTTCTGCCATGCATCAGCATGAATCAGCCATGGGTATACATATGTCCCCTGCCTCTTGAATATCCCTCACACCTCCACCCCATCTCACCCATCTAGGTTGTCAGAGAACACTGAATTTGAGCTCGCTGCATCATATATCAAATTCCCACTGGCTATCTATTTGCAGAAGACATTCTTAAATGAATTGTCTTTTTGTATTTTAACTGCAGGTGTGTGATGGCGAGGAATACAGTTCAGTTCATACTGTATTAAGGAATGAACACTGAAACACTCTCATACTACTACTTTTTTGGCACTACCAAGATGCCAACAGTTTTATTCAGCATTGCCTTTGTACCATGAGTGCAAATGTCAGTACAGTTTAGACAAAAAAGAAAAGGCTATAATGCCTTAGTCTTATTACGAAAAGTAGTTTTGACCACGTGGGACCTCCTGAAAGGGTTGTGGGGAGCCTATGGATCACAGGTTTTAAAACTTTTGTCTGCTGTGTTCTGTCATTACTGATGTGAAGTGTCATCGTGATTCTATGAAATTCCTCTGGATCCTTCAGAGATTTTTGGACACACTCTTATGCTCCAGTAATGTTACTTTGTTTTCTTTCACTAATACCAAACTTAAAATTTCTGTATCTTTTAGTATGTTTATTTTCTTATTATTAGTATTTTTTTAGATATTTTGTCTTGTTGCTATTTTTCAGATCAGCTTGTCTGATGTCAAAAAAATAGGATCTATACCATAAGGATTATAAGATTACATTAAATTTATAATTAATTTGAGGGGAATCAACATGTTTACAACCTTTGAGTTTTCCCATCTGGAAACATACTAAGTAAAATATTTATGTTTTAAAATTTTATTACCTTGCATATTTTAAAGTTTATTCTGAGATATTTTAAGCTTTTTCTTTTTTTCTTGCATATAAACTTTAGATAAAAGTTTTTCAGTTAAATGTCTTGAATTTTTTAGGTAGATAAGCTAAATCATCTTCAAGTGATATTTTTTTCTTGATATGCAGGGGTTTTTCCTGATTGCACTGGCTAGGATCTCCCATATAGTGTTGAATGGTAGAGATATTAGGCCTCCTTGTCATGTTCCTGATTTGAGTGGGAATACTCAGTGTTTCTCCATTAGTTTTTTGTTTTGGTTTGGTTTGTTTGAGGGGGGTGGTGGGTTGAGGTTTTGATACTTAAGACAAAAAATCTAGGTAGCAAAGTTTTCTTCTGTCTCTGTTGCTTATATATTAAGAGTTTGGGGTTTTCTTTTTTTTAAGTAAATTTTATTAGTTTGCTGTAGCATCTGTTGAAGTAATCAAATGTGTTTCTCTTTTACTTACTTAACATGATGAATTACATTAATATCACTCCTGTTGAACCAACCTTTCATTCCTTGAACTGCTTCTATTTAGTGCAGTGAAAACCTGGTAGAATTAATTTGCTTTTTTAAAAAATCAGTATTATTTAAAATTTTGAATATATACTCAGAGCTGAGATTATCCTTAAATCTTTTCTCTTCTGGTTTTGTTTTCTGGGATATGCCTCTTTGCTAAGCAATTGAAGTTTATCTCTTTCTGTGCTCTGATACAGTTTAAATTATAAATAACTTTTATAGTAATTATTTGTTTCTTGTGGCATTGATAAAAACTAACCTGCTAAAATAAATCATCTAGCCCTAGTCCTGTTTTTGGGGGGATAGATATATGACACTTTGAATATATCATCATGTTTTTATAATTAAAGCAACCTGATAATGGCAATGGTCATATGTTTCATTTTGCTTCTGTGGCCCCAGCACCAATAGTACAGTGCTGGACATATAGAAAGTATTCAGAAGATTTGCTGACTATTAAATTTGAATTGTGGTTTTACTTTGCTAAAGTTTTATTTGAACTATGTTAATTTTTTTCTTTTTCTTTCTTTTTTTCCTCCTCCAAGTTCCACTCTTATCGTGGGGACCCAGCTTTAACTTTAGCATCTGGTATGTTGAACTTAGTGGCATTGATGATCCCGATGTAGTACAGCCCTGTCTCAACTGGTATAGTAAGGTAGGACTGTATTTTAAAATCCTGATTTTATGTTTCAGATGCCTGTAATAGAGAATTGTGTCATGCTCTTGTCTTGAGATTAATTTAAAATATTGAGAACAGTAATGATAATTAAAAAGATGAATCAGTGTTTATTAAACATTTGCATTTTGCCAGGTTGTAACCTTCTTTGTCACTTATTCACTCATTGCCATTCTGTGAGATAGGTACAGTTATTATCCATGTTTTGCAGATGATGAAGTAGAACACAGACAGGACAAGTATTTTGCCTCAGGCCACACAGCTGTCGAGTGCTCAAGGCAGTACATCAACTCAGGCAGTGTGGCGCCAGAATCTGCTATTATATTAATATGCCCATCTGTCTCTGAATTTTCTTTTTAATCTATATTGATAGAAATATTTTTATGTAGTTTTCAGTGGGGTAGTTGTGGTTCTGGGTTGCTCTTATTATGTATTCCTCCTTTGTGTTCATATTGAGTAAAATAGCAATGTTTACTTTTCCTTGTAAAGAACTAAAATTTGAGATAGATAGTTTCTATAAATATTGTGATCTTATTCTTATAGGGAGTATAAAGGTCATATTTAATAACTTTATTCATAGGTCATTTTATATAATAAATGCAGCCTGAAAAGTGTGAATTTAAATTATTAAGAAATGGGTCTTTGGTTTTTTTGAACACCTTTAACGTTTCATCTTTGTTTCTGATGTATATCCATTTAACTATTTCGGCTATGTTTTTGTTGAGGGGAGGGCTGTGTCTCATTAGGGGAGTGATAAGCTTTAATCTAATCACTGCTTCTTGACTTGGGCTGAACTGTCAACTAATCCCTTAGGAGGTTGGGAAGCAATATAGATTCTTTCTAAGTTTTTTTTCTTTAAATAGAATTTCAGTTCTTTTCTGGTCAGTGTAATGAGGAACTTTTTGTTTGACTAATTTATTGTGGGGATTTGATTATATTCAATTTAAAATAGATGCTGGATTTTTGTTTTTCTATATTTTTAATGTATTTTCTGGGATTGCCTGTAATATTCTAAATTATTTCAAGGTAGAGATGATATTCTTAAACATTAAAAATGACAGTTACAGTATTATACACATAACAGTGCTTAGCACATACTTAGAGTCTTCTAAATTCTATTGGTTCTTTTTTTTAAAAAATTAATGAATAAGGTTTTCTGATACCAGAAAAAATTTTCTCTTTAGTCTCTGATACGTACATGTGTTTTCTTTAATATGTTCACAAATCTCTTGATACTGTGAGAAATTGCAAATTGCACCTTTTCCCTTGCAACGTTGTGGACAGATTATATTTGAGAACTTAAAATTGTTTGGTCATTCTTTTGTCAAGTTCTCTGTGTTATTGTAAACCTCTAGAAATTAAAGTCAGCATGATAACAAGGTATTACTGTTTAATATGGTTCCAGATAGTTAGATAAATCTTTATTTAGAGGCCAAGCGTATGAAACTATTAATATGAAGTTAGTTGGGTTATAGAATTATTCTTTTGTTAATTGATGAGGGAAAACCTTGCTATAGTGTTTAAGAAAAAGTGTTTTGGTAACCTGTCATTAATAAAATATCAAAAACTATAAACTGATTAGTGTTTTGAGTCTTGTAAATTTTCCTGCCTTATTAAACAGCAATGCATACAAGTAAATTATATTTTTATTTGGTTACTATGCATTGATTCCATGTCAGTTTGTTGTATTCGTATTTAGGAAATTTGTGGAAGTCTTAGAACTTACTCTTTTTTTAAATATTTATTTTTGATTGATGATTGGCTTACAGTATTGGTTTGATTTTTGTCATACATCAACATGAATTACCATAGGTATACATATGCCCCCCGCCCCGCTCCTTGAATCCCCCTTTCCCTCCCGCCCATTCCCACCCCTCTAGGTGATTACAGGGCCCCAGTTTGACTTCCCTGAGTCATGCGGCAGATTCCCATTGGCTGTCTATCTACACACATCAGTGAAGATGCATCTGTGCTGCTCTCTCCATTTATTTCATCCTCTCCCTCTGCTCCCCTACCCTTGTCCATAAGGCTGTTCCCTGTGTCATAACTTACACTTGAAGTTAAATTTTCTTTTAAATTCTATATGTGATCTTGTTTTTTGGCTTTCATCCTTTTAGGGAATAGACTTATTAAATTGAATATTTCTTTTTGGATTGTAATTAATTGAGATTTTTTTACTTTATAGCTATTTAATCGATGAGTTAGCTCAGGGTTAGAAAAAAATTATGAAACTTAAATAGTTTCTTTTTGATGATTTTGAATCATAAAACCTGTTTGTGAATTTGAAATACATGAATATTGGATAATATTTGTCATTCAACTAGTAACTTATTACTTAGAACTGAGAACAAAGAGCATGTTATTTAATGGCTTCTGTGCTTTCAGTACCAACATTGTTGCCCGATTAGTAAACCCTTTGAAAGCTATTATTTTTACCATCTTAAGTAGGCTTTGATAAATATTTTTTCTGGTTCTTTTCTTGAAAGTTCAGAATTAGACCTGGTTTCATCTTTTGGTATCTTTTATCGTCATGAAATAATATGCCAGTATATATATATCTGTATATCTTCATCTCTTTAATATCTTTCTGCTATATACTTTGTGACCTCTGGCAAGTTATTACAATTGACCAGGCTTCAGCTTTGCCATTTAATAGTAGAATTAGTAATAATACTAATGAATAGGGTTAGTACAATGCTAAGTTATGCTTAATATGTTTAGTTAATGTTTAAAATGCTCACTTCAGGTTAGTAATTGTCACTTATTATTTCCTAAAGAAATAACTAACCAGATCCCTTTTTTTCATACCTTCTCTTGTGTTCCAGTAGTACCGTGAACAGGAAGCTATTCGTCTTTGCCTAAAACACTTTAGACAACATAACTATACAGAAGCCTTTGAATCACTGCAAAAGAAAACCAAGATTGCCCTGGAACATCCAATGTTAACAGATCTGCATGATAAATTGGTATTGAAGGGTGATTTTGATGCTTGTGAAGAATTGATTGAAAAAGCTGTAAATGGTATGTCATAAACATATAACTTAGATTGGTTATTAGGGTGATTTTTAAGTATATACAAGAAACAGGTTTTTGTTTTCGTGTTTTAAAGAATATAAGTTTATGTCAGTTCTTAGTTTCCTTTTCTTCTTTCCCTTTTCCTCCCCTATCTTTTTACTCAGAAGATTTAGCTCCTTGAGTTAGGGACTTCTTTTCTGTAAGACAGGTCCCTAATGTGATATTGAAACTTGAAAAATAAGCAAGTAACATACTTGAAATCACATATCTAAATTTAAATTGTCATCTTGGAAAACCATGTATTACAGATGCTAACATTGACCAGCACTGAGCGACTTAGAAAAATTCTTTTAATGTTACCTTCAGTACCAGTGACCTATTCCTTTACATATTTTTGTTGATAACAAGTTGTCATTTTTTTTAATAGTGTAATTTGGGGCTTTCCTGGTGGCTCAGATGGTTAAGAATCTGCCTCCCAACACAGGAGACCCAGGTTTAATCTCTGGGTCAGGAGGATATCCTGGAGAAGGAAATGGCAACCCACTCCAGTATTCTTGCCTGGAGAATTCCATGTACAGAGGAGCCTGGCAGACTACAGTCCATGGGGTTGCAAAGAGTCGGACACCACTGAGCAAATGATACACACACACACACACACACAGTTTGGGGCTGGGGAGTGCTTGGATAAGCCAGAAAATGTTATTAGTATACAGTTAATAATGATATAGTTGATGATGAAGAGATTTGTGTTAGAAACATTGTCTGTGTGATGTGAATGCTACATAATTGCTAATTTTCTTGGGTAGCCTGTGATCTGCCTCTGAAGGAAATAGGAATGTTAGAACATAATATTGTTGCAGAAAGGAGAACCCCTTCCAGGGCCTGAGAGTGGGCTCTTGTGTAACATGGAAAATGAACTGTCCCAGGAGACACATGTGCCAGCAGAGCAAGAGACTTTATTGGGAAGGGGCGCCCACGCAGAGAGCAGTAGGATAAGGGAACCCAGGAGAACTGCTCTGCCACTTGGCTCACAGTCTCAGGTTTTATTGTGATGAGATTAGTTTCTGGGTTGTCTCTGACCGATGATTTCGACTCAAGAGTCCTTCCTGAGGGCACTCGCATTGCTCAGCCAAGACAGATGCCAGTGAGGATTCTGGGAGATGGTGGGACACATGGTGTCTCCTTTTGACCTTTCCCGAACTCTTCCGAGAAAGAGTGGTAGGTAGCTTATTAATTCCATGTTCTGTACTAGGATCTCCTGTTGTAAAATAACTCATGCAGATGGTTACCATGGTGCCTGACCAGGGTGTGTGTTTCCCCTAAAGGATATAATCTCCCAAGGTAATTGTTTTGGAGGAGGATACCAATTAAATATTTAAAATCTTGTGTTTTGTTATTTAAGGAACTCTGTTCTTATTGTATAGAGTAGCATGCTTTTAAAAAATTTAGCTGTCATAGTAACAGAGTACAGAGTAGGTGCTTGTATTATAATAAAAAATAAGTATTTGGTCTTTTCTGTTTCCTGGCACACAACTCCTAAAACCCTTAGGATCTGCAGAGTGATAAGTGTCTTTTGTATGCTGAGATGACTGGTGCTGAAGTCCCTAGGTAACTTCAGATCTCCATAAAGATCAAACCGTGTGATTCAGCCCCATCCCTGATCTCTGGGGAGAGAAGCAGAGTCAAAGATGGTGTTCAGTCACCTAAAATCATGTTTTAATCAGTCATGCCCACCTAATGGTATCTCCCCAGAAGCCCAGAACAGTGGGGCTCAGATAACTTCAGTTTGATGAACACATTGAGGTGCTAGGGGGTGTGGCTTGAAGGGTACGGAAGGTACACAAAGACACACTTCCAGTCACACACACGCATGGAAGCTACACACACTTCCAGTCACACACACACACACACACACACACACCGCCCCCCCCCCATACCTTGCCTTAGATAACTTCAGTTTGATGAACACATTGAGGTGCTAGGGGGTGTGGCTTGAAGGGTACGGAAGGTACACAAAGACACACTTCCAGTCACACACACGCATGGAAGCTACACACACTTCCAGTCACACACACGCACACATGCACACAGACAGACACACAACTCCCCCCCCCCCCCATACCTTGCCTTACATTTTTCTTCCATTTGGCTGTTTCAGATTTGAATCCTTTATAATAAACCAGTGATAGTAACTAAAGTGCTTTCCTAAATTATGTGATTACTCTAGACTCATTGACTCTGAAGGGTGCTGTGGGAAACCCCAATTTACAGCTGATAGGTCACAAGTACCAGTGGCATGGAATTTATGATTGGAATTTGAAGTGAGGATAATCTTGTCAGACTGAGTCCTTTAACTTATGAGTTCTGACACTAACTCCAGGCAGATACTGTCAGAATTGAGTTGAATCTCTGTTGGATACCAAGTTGGAGTCAGAGAATTGGAGAAATGGTTGGTGTAAGGAGAAAACCCACACATTTGGAGTCAGGAGCACTGAGTGAAAAAGCTTAATGCTCAGTATAAAACTTGTGAAATGATGCAAAGTTATATAGAAAATAGAAATCCTATTCCTTAATAGAAACAAAGAATAATAAACTTTTTTGGTGCTCTTTTCATCTATTTTAATCTTATCACTATCTTTCATTATGATTAGGCACTCACTTGTCAGATTTGTTGTTCTTGTTCAGTCACTCAGTCGTGTCCGACTCTTTGCAGCCCCATGGACTGCAGCACGCCAGGCCTCCCTGTCCATCACCAGCTCCTGGAGCTTGCTCAAACTCATGTCCATTGAGTCAGCGATGCCATCCAACCATCTCATCCTCTCGTCCCCTTCTTCTCCTGCCTTCAATCTTTCCCAGCATCAGGGTCTTTTCCAAGGAGTCAGCTCTTCACATCAGGTGGCCAAAGTATTGGAGCTTCAGCTTCAGCATCAGTCCTTGCAATGAATATTCAGGACTGATATCCTTTAGGATTTGGTTGAATATTTTACAGTTAGAGAAGCAGAACCAGTGCCTTCTTTGAGTTTATAAATTTAAAGTTAAGTTAAAATGAATTGCTTCCAACTCCACCTTGTAATAATAACAAACCTGCCTCTCAACCTTATGCATTGTTACTGTTTAAGTGATGATGATACTTTGAAATAAATGATTACTGTGTTTAAATAGAATATACTTTGGAGTATATACAAATGGAACATATGTAATAATCTTTTACAATCAAAATGTCAGTAATGAAAGTATATACATGTATGTGTGTGTGTATATATATATATGTATGTATACCATTTCTGAGAATGAATATATATTTTATTAACTTTATAGATGAAGGCACAAGTAACTTTATGTTCTAAGTCTTTTTATGGCATTTAATATTTTGGTAAGGTAAACAATAGACCCACCAGCAATTTTATGTAATTAGCTAAAAACAGGTTTTAGAACTGCCTGTTTAGCAGCAATAGACTCACTTAAAAGAAGTTGTTAAAACCATGTGTAACTCTGCTACAGCAGACAGTTAACTTATCCTCTGACTCTAGGAAGGAACCAAGTGTAGGGAAATTGGTGGTAACTATGCTTGAGACTAATAGCTAAGTCACACTTTTACTCTTCACTGGCCTGGAGCAGTGTTTAGTTAATAAACATTCCTTCCAGGGTTATTCAGTTTGCTGCTGACTTCACTGATGATGATTTGTTGGACAAATAAGGAAGTAAACACTGCAGTTTTTTGGCTTGTGCTCCATTAAAAACATAGTAGAGAAGGGTAAGAAGTTCCTGCCTGATCATAAGAAAGTCTAGGGAATCCATAGCATTTTTCAGACTTCTTATGGTGGAGGAAACAAAAACTACTTTTAGTGTATTTGATGTATTAGTATGCTCTTCTTCAGGTATGGTCTGTATTTTAAGAAAATGTTGGGCTGTATTTATTTCCTTAATAGACTTCCTATTTGCCTAGAAACTTCCCCTTTTGTTGTTCAGTCACTCAGTCATGTCCGACTCTTTGCAACCCCATGGACTGCAGCATGCCAGGCTTCCCTGTCCTTCACAACTCCCAGAGCTTGCTCAAACTCATGTCCTTTGAGTTGGTGATGCCATCCAATCATCTCGTCCTCTGTTGTCCCCTTCTCTTCGTGCCTTCAATCTTTCCCAGCATCAGGATCTTTTCCCGTGAGTTCACTCTTTGCATTAGGTGGCCAAAATATTGGAGCTTCAACTTCAGCATCAGTCCTTCTAATGAATATTCAGGACTGATTTCCTTTAGGATTGACTGGTTTGATCTCCCGTATTTTATAGAGTCTTATGCCTATATAAATATGGATAGGGTAGTATCTCCATATTTCATGCTTTCATGACATACCTAAGTCGTCTTACTTTTTTTGATATTTCTAGGCTGTGTGGTTCATCTGTGAGTTTTTTCAAATTGTTGCAAATCTCCAAAAAATATTCTAATATATTTATTGGAAAAAATCCACATATAGGTGGACATGTGTAGTTCAAACCTGTCTTGTTCAAGTGTCATCTGTACTTAGGTATAATGACACATTTTTCTTTGCAACCCTGATGCCCTTTTCCCCCTTGTGTTTAATCTCCACCAAGATCTTTAGTAAAAGATTACTGTGGCATAATTATAGCAGAGATGGCTTCCCTCATAGCTCAGTCGGTAAAGAATCTGCCTGCAATGCAGCACACCCGGCGTTGATCCCTGGGTCAGGAAAATCACCTGGAGACGGAAATGGCAATCCACTCGAGTATTCTTGCCTGGAGAATCCCATGGACAGAGAAGCCTGGCAGGTTATAGTACATAGGGTCTCAAAGAGCCAGACAGGACTTAACGACTAAACCGCCATTATAGTGGATACCCCTGTGTAGTTCATGATCCCAGAAGAAATGCTTTTTACATTTCATTGTTAAATGTACTTTTGATCTGGTGTTTTTGAAGATTCTGTATCAGATACCATGATTGCCAAGAGTTTGTATCATAAATGGTTATTGAATTTTGCCATTTTTTCTCTACCTTTTGTGATATGATTTTCCTACTCTATTAATGTGTGGAATCATACTAATTGATTTCTAATGTTAAACCTCACATACACTTAACTTTATCATGTGTTTTTTTGGTATATTTTGGGTTTAGATTGACTAATGCTTTGTTAGAATTCTTTCAACTATTTTTATTAATAAGGTTGGACTTTTAGCTTTTCTTTCTCTTAACTTCCTCTTCAGGTTTAATATCATTATTAGACTAATTCACATAAAATGTTTAGGATTTAACCTTCCTGTTTTCTGAATAAATGTAAGATGCGAATTATTTTTTTCTCAGATGTTTGGTTGAATTTACCATTGAAGTATCTGTGCTTGAGATTTACTTGCAGGAATAGTTTTAGGTTACCAATTCAGTTTCTTTAAACTTTATAGGACTATTCAGAGTCATTTGGTTGGTTGATTGATGTTTAAAAAGATCACCTAAAATTTCAAACTTACTAGCATGAAACTGTACCTAATACCCCCCTATTATCTTTTTAATGTTTGTAGGATTTTTTAAATGTGTTAATATTTATTATTTATGAATTATTTCTCCCTCCCCAATTCATTATTTTTACCATAAGTTTATCTTTTGAGAGAACCAACTTCTGGTTTGTTGATTCTTTATGTTAACTTTTATGTCCTTCACTTATACTCTGTGTTTAATATTTTCTTCTTTTTCTCTTTGAGATTAATATGCTTTTTATAATTTACTGAGATGGATACTTAGCTTTTTAATTTCAGAATTTGTTATTTTCCTGTATATGCATTTAAGGACATACATTTCCCTCTTCTTATTTTTCAATTGTGCTATGAAGTGTTTTCATTTTTATCCAGTTCAGTAATTTCATTAGGAAATGATACTGCCCTTTTGTGAGTCATAGTTATGTAAGAAATATATAGTTTTTAATTTCCAAATACATAAAGGTTTTCTGGCTCTTTTCCTTGTTACTGCTATCTGACTAAATGCATAGTGATCAAAGTCGTATTTTGTGCATTCCAATTCTTCAGAATTTGAGAAGACTTACCATATTGCCTGTTTTGTTCAATTTTTATAAACATATTATGTGTACTTGGACAAAATCCAGTTCTTTAGTTGTTGGTGCAGTGTTTTATCTAAGTCCAGTTAGTCCAGTTTGCTTATCATGTTGTGTAAGTCTGCTGCTTTCCTAGTAAGGTTTTCTATCTGAATCTCTCAATTACTAAGAAAAATGTGTTAACAATTCCAACTATGATTATGGAATTCTCTCTTCATATAATTCTGTCAGCTTTTGCTTGGTATATTTTGAAGCTATATTCTAGATGCACAGAAATTTTAAATTTTGGATGAAAGCTTTTGTATTAAGGTATATTTTTATCTCTAGTAATGTTTTTACCTTAAGGCATAGATTGTCTTACATTAATATAACTGCATTTATTTGGTAAGTGTTTATATAACATGGGCTTCCCTGGTGGCTCAGAGGTTAAAACGTCTGCCTGCAATGTGGGAGACCTGGGTTTGATCCCTGGGTCAGGAAGATCCCCTGGAGAAGGAAATGGCAACCCACTCCAGTATTCTTGCCTGGAGAATCCCATGGATGGAGGAGCCTGGTGGGCTACAGTCCACGGGTTCGCAAGGAGTTGGCATATCTATCTCCATGTTTTAATTTCAAGCTTTCTGTATCCTTTTTTCAAAGATGTATCTCCTGTAAATTTAGTTGTTGTTTTTTTTTTTTTAAATCTTCTTATGATTTGAACATTAATTTACTTACTTGATTGAATTACTGGTAAATATATGAGTTTAATCCTACCATTTTACTGAAAAATTTCGTCATGTCCTTTATTTATTCTTTTTGGTTCTTTTATTTTTTTAAACGAAGTAATGCAGCCTGTTTATATTTTTTTACAGTGAGTCTGTAAATGACTACAAATATAAATACTTAACAAAATTTATCAGTATAAGAACGTAATAGATTTTCAACTCCCATCTACTTATATTCCAGCTCATATACTATTGTTCCTTATTTTCATACCATGTTCAAAGATCCTAGAAGACATTACTAATCTTGATTTTATAATATCCATTAATTTTATCAAATTTTACTGATTTTTTTGCTGTTCATTGCTATTTGAATCGCATCCTTTAGAATTTCTTCTAATGAAGATTAACTCTCAGTTTTTGTTTGCTTGAAAATTTGCCTCTTTTCTTGAAAGATATTTTACTGGGTATAGAATTCTAGAGAAAATGGCAACCCACTCCAGTATTCTTGCCTGGAAAATTCAATGGACAGAGAAGCCTGGTGGGTTGTGGTCCATGGGGTCCCAAAGAGTCAGACATGACTGAGTGACTAACATTTAACTTACATAGAATTCTAGATTGACAGTTATTTTCTTCAAGTACATTTTGGGTATCATTTCACTATTATCAATTTTCATTATTGGCAGTTTCAACTATTGCTTTTTTAGATGCAATCTGTCTTTTTTCCTGTGGCTGTTTAAATTTACAAATATGTTAGCTATACCTTTGTTTTAGGTTATTTTATAATTGTATAAATAGGGCAACTCCAGTGTGGTGACCCTGTTAATTATTATGTATTTTGGTTTTCTTTCAGTTAAAGGTACATTGCCTGTCTGTCTTTCATTTCTTTCATTTTCTCATTTTAATTGCACATTTATGTTTAATTTTTTAAGCTTCTCTAATATCTTTATCTCATTTCCATTACTATATTGTTAATGTTTTCTTTCTTTCTTTCTTTGATCTTCATTTCAGTTATGTATTCTTCTTTTCCTTCCTTTTTTCTGTCAGCTCTGACATTCATGTTTTATTTACCTTTGTTCTCATATCTTATCTCTTCCATATCTGTGTTTTCTGTTTGTATCTCTAATTGTGCTAATATTGTATAAGAGAGTTTCTTACTTTTGTATATTCATATAAAAGTATTCGGCCATTTTTGTCTATTACATGACTACATTTTGATGTTGAATCAGATTTTTTTGCCACTGCAAAATTTTTTCTTCCTTTTCCTTTTTATATCTTCATAAAAATCCTGAATTGCTTGTTTTTTATTTTGTTAATCTTTGAATGAAATAAATTTTTCCTATTTTAAATAGGCTCTTAGGACTGTGTTCTAGAACAGAAAGATTTTTTTCTTGCGGTATTGCTTTTCTCTTGGGATACTGTTTCTTCTCAACAGTACTCCTAATGCAAAATCTCTCTCTCTTTTTTTCCACCAGACTGCTTCCTGAAACATGACTTGTTTCCCTAACTCCTGTTCATTCATGTCTTTTTTTTTTAAATTAGTTTTTGTTAGTGTATAGTTGCTTTACAATGTTGTGTTCGTTTCTGCTGTACAGAGAATTCAATCAGCTATTTGTGTGTGTGATTTGTTCAGTCATGTTCAACTCTTTGCCATCCCACGGACTGTAGCCCACCAGGCTTCTCTGTCCATGAACTTCTCCAGGTAAGAATACTGGAGTAAGGTATCTGTTCCCTTCTTCAGAGGATCTTCCTGACCCAGGGATTGAACTTGAGTCTCCTGCATCACTGGCACATTCTTTACCATCTGAACCATCAGAGCCTTTGTACGTTTGTTTGTGCTGTATTTGCCTTCCCTGATTACTTTACCTTTTTATCACTGTTTGCTTCCAACTCATTCTTCAAGGCTAGCTCTTTCAAGCTAGCTTTTTCAGAATTATTCCTATACTTCAGTTGCTCTTCCATCTCTTAATTTCTGTTTGCCTTTATGCCATGTTTCTTATTTTGTGTATAAAAAATTATTAGTTTTCTGCTACATATAGTTCCAAATATTATATCATTTTTATAACTGTCATATTTTCAAAGGCAAATATGCCATCTACTGTAATAAATACTATGTTGTTGTTTAGTCGCTCAGTTGTGTCCAACTCTTTGCAACCCCATGGACTTCAGCATCCCAGGCTTCCCTGTCCTTCACCATCTCCTCGAGCTTGCTCAAACTCATGTGCATTGAGTTGGTGATGACATCCAACCATCTCGTCCTCTGTCATCCCCTTCTCCTCCTGCCTTCTGTCTTAACCAGCATCATCCAGGATGTTTTCTAATGAGTGGGCTCTTCACATCAGGTGGCCAAAGTATGGGAGCTTCAGCTTCAACCTCAGTCTTTCCAATGAGTATTCAGGGTTGATTTCCTTTATGATTGACTGGTTTGATCTCCTTGCAGTCTAAGGGACTTTCCAGAGTCTTCTCCAAACCATAGTTCAAAAGCATCAATTCTTCGGCACTCAGCCTTCTTTATGGTCCAATTCTCACATCCATACATGACTACTGGAAAAATCATAGCTTTGACTATACAGACCTTTGTCAACAAATTGATGTCTCTTCTTTTTAATACATAATAAATACTATATATGAATTAATTAATTTTCATTCCTACTTTCTAGGCACATATTGTTATTTCAATTTAATAGATGACATTGGTTAAGTAATTTGCCTAAGACAGTGTACTTATAGTAAGTGGCAGAGCTAAATTTTAAGTCTGTTCACTTTACCACTGTGCTTTGCCTTCCAAGTAAATATTTACTGGTTTAGTTGCCCCAATATTTATTGTTGTAAAGTAAATTTTTATAAGTCATGTATTTCTCTTGTCAGAATTTGATCAAACTGCTGAAATGCATAATTTTTTAAAAAATCTGTTTTACCCATCCATTATTATTCTTGAACTATCAAAAACTTTTTTATGCTGTACTGTAAGTGAATTTTTAATCTTTAAAAAAATTTCTGTGTTGGTAAAAAATTAGTTTGATTAAAGTTTGAATGTAGGCCCCAATACAGTATTCAGTACTTTTTTTTTAATCTTGGATGAGGTTTGACCATAGTATTTTCCTTTTGATTGAAATTTCCTTCCTAAGTTTTTTTTTTTGTAATCATGTCCTTTTTAAAAGAGTATTAATTCTTAGAGACAGAAACAGCTTGTGCCTGGTTAAGACTTTATGAAATGTGTTTATTATAGTCATAATCATAGGGGAAAAATGAGATGGTATTGGGCTGGGAGACTTTCAATAATTTGAGAATTGTTAGCAACTAGATCTTAGTGTGATTTCTCCGAAGTCCTATTTTCAGTTCTTTTGGATAGTTTATTCTTGGCAGACCCTTCTGATTTCCTGCTTTAGATTTTTGTCAAAAATAGACATATAGGAATATTAGCAACTGCCTGATTTCTTAAAATATGAAAATAATCTTTTAAGCTTAAGTAGTTCTTGGACATTTAAATGCTGTCCTTTTTTTGTTTTGGGGACTTTTAAAATAGTGTAACAGCTGTTTTCATACTTTTGTAGATGAGAATGTCATTGTTTCAGTAGAAAGCTCAGTTGTTTGTGTTCAATCGTTTAGAATATATACAAGTAAATATACCAGACAAAAGGCTTATTAACTAAGCAAGACCTTTCTAGAATTAGAAATATGGGAAACATAGGGAAATTATTTGGGCAGCAGAGGTGTAAACTTCATTTGTTATTAGATCTTGAAAGGAGTTCTTTAACATTAAAACAAGGAACTGAAAGCAATATATTTTGAAAAAATCTTTACCCTGCCATTTTGTTTTTTTCTTTTTTTCAATGTGGGATCTTAGTTCTCTGAACAGGGATCGAATGTATGCCTCCCATAGTGGAAGAGTGATATCTTAATCACTGGACAGCCAGGGAAGTCCCATCTTTACCGTGCTTTAATAATGTTTGTAGCATTTTTATTCATCTCAAGTATTTCAAGCTTATGACTGTTTTTAATTTTAACTTATTCTATTAAAAAATAGTCTCTTTAGCATGTCTCCTATGGGTTTGAAATGACTGTTCACCAAGAAACAGTATATTAATAAACTTTATATTACTATTCTTCTTTTTGAGGACATGAAAGAAGATTCTTAAGCATGTTATTTCACTGAAAATAGCTACCAAATATAATTTGCTTCAGATCTGATCTGGACTATTTAATGATAACCCAGTTTCTCTGGCAGTAGGCAATAATATGTATTCTAATAGATTAAATGAGGGTAATCTTTAATTTATCATGTTTCTCTGCAAAATGCAATATTTTAAGTAATTTTGAAATTTTGAGTCATGAGATAGTGTATATTACAAAATGAAAGTACCAAGAATTTAGAGTTGAGTGTGGAGAGCTATGAGAGAGCTGGAATTATGTTTCTAGTTAATATGTCTTATGGTAAGCCATGATTTCTCCAAAAGAGGTGTTGTGGGTTGGTTTGGTTTGGTTTGGTTTTAGTTTTAGTTTTTGGTAGAACAGTTATCGAACTAGCCATTTGTTTTCTGGAACAACTTCCAACTGACATGAATACTTCAGATAAGAAAGTGATCTGGAGTAGTGGCAAACCAGTGTTGCAGAGAGAAAATGAAACATAAGAAGTAAACTTGAGCCTCAGTGTCCAATAAGTCTTTTATTTAAGAGTGAGATTACATTTTTTCCTTTAAATTGTAATTAATGTGACATATTTCAACTGTTCTCTCCCTCTTTTATTAGAATATTTAATAATGCAGTAGAATGATCTGGTGTGGTGAGCTATGTTTCCCAGACTTTTGCTTTTTTACAAGTGTTATTGAATAGGTACATTTTGTTGTGTCTTTTACTATAGTGTTTAATCTTAGAGTATAATTTAAAAACTATTATTTGTGTTAGTTATATGTGTGTGTTTATTTTTATCTACATGCTCTCTATAAAGAGCTGAAAATACTTTAGACTTTGGAATTGGGCTTTTTACCTTTTTGTTTAGAGTCTTTGGGCTTGTTAATTTCTCTGAACCTTAATTTTCTAAACTTTGCAATAATTAGTAATAACCATTGCATAGATTTATTTTACGGAGTAAATGAGTTAACCTTTCTGGTGTCTTGCACACAGTAAGTATGCAATAAAAGTCAACTCTTCTTTGGTAAGATCTTTTTAAAGAGTTGCTTCCAGGTTTGATAATTCTATATTGAAGTAACTTTCTTCAGGTTTCTGATAGTCTCCAAGAAGGAGTAAGAGTTACCGAAGAGAACTGTGTGACCTTTAGACTAGTGAAGAGGAAAGGGATTTATTTGAGACAGAGGGAGGCAAATTAAAAAGTTCCCCAAACAATGTTTTTTAAATATTTGCTTGACTGCTTTGCAAGATGGTGTGACTTGTCAGGGAGCCATTATGTACTAGAAATTGACTTCATTGGAAGTAGGAGTTTTATGAACAGTTTGTTGAAATGTGAGGAACTTAGTAACAATAAGATGACTCAAAGGAAATGTCAACCATGTGGCTAGGAAAGTCCCTCCACCTCTTGCTGTTTTTCCATTCTAAGCATTTATTATATACTGAGCATCACTGATGTTACACTGTTAACTGTCATTATTCAAAAGAAGGTTAACTGTATCTATCTAGAGGAAAATCATCATAATTTCTAATTTTAAGTTTGGAGTACTTAATATTTAAATTTTGGAAGTAAGTTCCTCTGCATGCCTGAGTATAAATCCTTTCTGTATACTTAGGTCTCTTTGTCCTTGTTAAAACAAGCTAATGTCAATGTACAAAGCACTGCTTGTAGAAACTGAATGTGTCTAGTGAGCCTTGAAGGAGAGATGTTTCAGGGGTAACAAAGTATATGTGAAAATGGTTTATATTGGTAATAACAGTATGTTGCAAAATTCTCCCTAAGTTATGAGGGAAAACCCTGTATCTAGTTGTTTTGTGGCTTTTCTTCTGATAGTAATAGCACTCAATGCAAAAAAAAAAAAAAAAAAATTGGGAAAACAAATAAATACAAAGGCAAAAACTAAAATCAAAATTATCCTACTCCTGCTAACCAAAGAAAGTCACTTTTAAGTTTTAGATGTATGTCAGTGTGTGTTTTTCTGTGTTTGATATTTACAAATTAATTTTACAAAAATTGCATAATGTTTTGAGAATTGCTTTTTTTACATTGAAAAATTCCTGACAATATTTTCATAAGACAGTTGTGTTTGTTAGAAGAGAAATTGTGAAGCTCTTGATGGATGAAGTATTTGTAAGCTTTTCAGGTTACTTAAGAGTCAGAATAGAAGGATTGGTTGAAGAAACAGAGAATTTTACCTCCAATGTTCAGAATGACTTTAAAGATCAGGAGGTCCTTCATCTGATTATAACTGTTCCTGTGATCACTACCTTAGGAGCTCTTAGAAGAATTTCCCCCAGTGGATTCTTTTTCAGAATAGTCATAGAAGACTTTAAGGAGAAAGAGGAGATGGAGACTTTCCTAAGGTGAACATAAGGTGGAATCAGCCAGACACACACAGTTGGAGTAAATAAATATATTGGTTCTAACAGTGATGGAATCCTAGAATGGCAGAATTTGGAAGGAACCTCAGGCTTTGTCCAACTCTTAAACACCAGGTTTACAGATGAGGAACTTACTTATCAAAAGTCCTGTAACAAATTACTGTCGGAGACTTAGGTAATATGACAATTGCGTGCTCTGTCGCTTCAGTCTTGTCTGACAGTTTGCGGCCCTGTGAACTGTAGCCTGCCAATCTCCTCTGTCCATGGGATTCTCCAGGCAAAAATACTAGAATGGGTTGCTATGCCCTCCTTCAGGGGTCTTCCCGACCCAGGGATCGAACCTGCATCTCTTATGTCTCCTGCATTGGCTTGGGCTTCACTGGCGGTTCAGATGGTAAAGAATCTGCCTGCAGTGCAGGAGACCCAGGTTCAATCCCTTGGTGGGGAAGATCCCCGGATAAGGGAACGGCAACCCATTCCAGTATTCATGCCTGGAGAATTCCATGGACAGAGGAGCCTGGTGGGCTATAGCCCGTGGGGTCACAAAGAGTCAGACCAGACTGAGTGACTAAGACACAAAAAGATACAAAATTTATTACTTTTCTAATTGTCTCTATTGTTGCTTTGTATTTTTCTGCTGTTTTCTTATCTCCCTCAGTTTTCTGTTTATCTCTGTATAGTTCCATCTTTTACTTTTTCCTCTCTCTCCTCTTCAGTTAGCCATTATGTAGAATATTTTAAAGTCATTATTTATCTTAAATAATTTTATCTTATCCTGTTTACGGCTTGTAAGAAGGATCATTAAACTTTTATGTGCCTTTAACAAAAAGAACTAAAATATACTGTTTTATTTCTAAATTTGTAATTATTATATTTATTATCATCTTATCACTATTGTTAGTAGGAGCGCCACAACATTTTGTTTGGAAAAAAAAGATTTCCTACTCTTGTAATGGGAAAATACTATTGGCCAGAATAGACTGGATGGGGCAAGAACTGTCATGAAAACCTATGGGAGTAGATAATATTAATAGAAACACTCAATAAAACATGCTGTAAATCCATTTGTTCCCCTTACTTTAACATTTAAAATATAAATGTTAATTTATGAGTGCTAATTTAAGAAGGAGAGAGCTTACTCTAAGTCCACAGGCAAAGAAAAAGAAACTAATTGAGTTTATGAGATAGAGCTTTTCTTCTCAAAGCCATGTGAAAGGACTTGAAAGCTGAAGGGTGTGGTGGCAATTGAGCTTCATAATTGCCCAGAAAAGAAAGAGATTAGGGAGGTTCTGTAAATCACACAGTCTTTGGCAAGTATACAAGTCAGGGAGAACAGACAGTTTTACTTATAAGTTCTTTGCAAAAGTATTTACTTTCAGTGGCTAAATGAAGCAAAAGGAAATCCTTTATTCAGATTGAAATCAGAGTCAAATGACAGAATTTACAGTAAAGGTAACTCTGTAAATTATAATCTGTTTGAGCTCATGTAAAAGAAAACCCTAGTTTGAAAAGTAAGGGAATGTTGTTTTATCATATAACAAGAAGTCCAGAGAGGTAAGGTAGATTTCATGGTTAGTGGATTCAGTGATCCAGTTTCTTTCTCTCTCTCTCTCTGTCCTGTCATCATTACAGAGTTGATTTCATTCTTGAATGTAGCAGTTATGTACATTTGCATGTTGATATAAACATTTCCAGGGGAACAAAAGTAGATTTTTTCTTCCTTCTCTGTATATTCATTTAGAAGTAAGAAGATATTTCCCTAAAGCAACCCACCCCATCCCACCCCACCCCACCCGCCAGGAGATCCTCATGATTCAGTAGCCAGAAATTGGTTTCATGCCATTCTTAAACTAATCTTTGTTGAAGGGCACAGGATTAGGAATTGATAATAATTTGGAGTAGAATGGATGTATGTGGGGAGTTCAATCTCCATCATAGTACCTAGTATAGACCACCATAGTACCTAGTATAACTAGTTACTATACTGTAACAATTCCTGTTAAGAACGAGATTTAGAATTTATTAAATGAAGAAAGTAAAGCATAGTGAAACATGAGTCCCTGCCTGACCACTTAAGAGCTCTGTGGTTTGGGTTAAATTCATTGATTAGTCTTAGGTACGCAGTTCCACATCTATAAAATGAAGATAATAATGTGTAATTCATAAGGTTGATTTTAGAATTAAATCAGATAAGATAGCACAGATTCTAACATTTAGTATTCAATAAATATACTATTAACAGTTACTGGTACTTTTATCTCTATACAGTTTTATACTTAAACTGTAAAAATGGTTATTTTCACTTTAAAGGACTAGTTTTGTTTTTTCCCGAAGATAAAGGGCCTAGTCCAAAGCTGTTGGAGCTCCCGTTTCCTTTTCTAGTTTTTTGGGATAATAGTACAAAAATGGGGAGAACTTAGTAAGTTTAGTATGAGCTGCTGCTGAAAAAATTTGTGTACATGGTCGTGTGAACTTATATTTTGCTATTTATATTTGAAGTAGCATAAAAACTAAAGTGACATATTTTATGAAAATGTGCTGTTGTTTTAGTGTCATATTAGGTAGACTTCTACATTTTGGTCTTTTTTTTTGCTGTAATAAAAAGTGTAAGCTATTAAGATGTAATTATTTTTCCTTTAATATTTGCAGATGGCTTGTTCAATCAGTATATCAGTCAGCAGGAATATAAGCCACGATGGAGTCAGATCATTCCCAAAAGTACCAAAGGTAAGTCTGACCTTCTAGGTTGTGGGTGCTTTTGCTTTAATGTTCCATTTTCATTTGTGCTCAAGTTTCACTGTACACTACTAATGAAAGGCAGGTGCTTAAAAAAAGACATGGGTTCCTCAGCAAGATGGCAGAGGTTGTTTATTACATTAAATTTTTCTTTTAAATCTTTTTGTTTTATGGCTATAACAGAAGGTTGGGCATTATTTACATAGAATAGCAGCACAAACTGCTTTTATATAGAGACTCTGTAAAATTATAGGTTATGGTATTATAATGCCAAACACGTGTCCCTAGAAAACCTTAAATTCTGCAAAATTGCTCACAAAGCTCATAGGACTTATGAGAGAGGTAGAAATGGGACATACCATTCTAAATCTGTGGAACTTAATAGCCAGGTACTAATAAAAACTAGTGCAGTAATTCTAATAAGAATAAATGCTAGTATGTAGAGTTGGACATGACTGAACAACGACAGTTAAATATAGGCGTTTATATTAAGCATCACAGTGATTTTGGAGCTTTAAATCTTGGGCACACACTTCTTTTTTTGAGCTATAGACACTAGAGGACACTTGATGCTAATGAAGACTATTTTTGTCAGAACTTAAAATCTGACCTTGGGTGTGATATTCTTCAGTAATCTGTCTTTTCATATGGGAGAAGTTTTTGTCACTCCTTCATTGGCACTGGCTGCTTTGTCAGATGGTTAACATAATGGAAAGTGTAGCAGTTCTTAAATGCAACTGCTTGTGGTAAAGGAAGGCAGTTCTGTGGATGTTCAGCTTTCTTCCTCTGCTCTTCATACATTGTCAGAGCCTTCATTTTTTTTGTGAGAAGGCTTTCCCAGATAGTGTTAAACATCAATATACTGGAGAAAATTGCTAATGAACCTGCATAAGTTCTGAGTTACATTGGCATCATTTTCCTATTTTATCAGTCACATACAAGGTAATTTTCTTCAAAGAAGTACATGTGGTAACAAACAGATTGTAGATGTACATATCTGAAAGCTAATGGATTAAATATATAAAATGCAAGCATACTGACAATAAATTTATTTTAGTGTTCTCTTAATCTGTTCTTAAAAGTGGTAATACTGACTTTACTGATTGGAGAGAAGAAGGAAGAAAAGGGCAAAACTTCTACAATAATGAGCTGCAGAATCTAAACCTATCTATTAAAAAGGGGAAAGAATTTGCAGGAAACTTCTGAATGATTAGTGCTTGAATATAGCTTCAGTTTTGCATCTTATGTATAATATATAAGAACTGACATTTCAGTCTTTTTAATAATATCCCGGTGAAATCAGTGAAAACTTGGGTGGTCCCTATTTTACATAGGAGAAGGCTGATTCAGGGAAAGTTATTCGCTAACGTAATACATTTCAATTAATGGGAGAATTGCAAAGAAAAATTCGGTTTTCAAGTTTACATCAAGTAAGGCATTAGAATCTTATAGCTGTTGAACCACGGAAATGAAATTTTATCTTCGTTTATGTAGGATCTGATATAAAGTAAGATTAAAGTTGAATAATAGTTTTCTCCTACTGAAGCTTAAAATTTTCACTCATTGTATTTATTTATTTGGCTGCATCAGGTCCTGGTTGTGTCACGCAGATCTTTGTTGTGGAATGAGGGCTCTTCCGTTGCAGTGCTCGGCTTCTCTGTAGTTAGTGCACCGTCTTACTTGCCCTGCAGCATGTGGGATCTTTTCCCAACCAGGGTTCGAACCCACTTCCCCTGCATTGGAAGGCAAATTCTTAACCACTGGACCAGCAGGGAAGTCCCTTCACTGATTATATTTAAACCTGCCTATTAAGCTCTGTTTTATGTAAATAAGAATCAAAAGAAAAAAAAAAAAAGAATCAAAAGAAAGCAAATCTTACATTTTGTCACACAGTATTACTCAAAGTGGTGGATTATGTGGAAACTGATTTCTGAAATATTGGAAAACAAAATTAATAAAGTGAGGAAATTATCATTAATGTAAAACTTGATAGCAACATAGTTATCAGTAGCTAGTTTAATGAACTTTAAAACTGCTCATTAGGGACTTCTCTGGTGGTCCAGTGGCTAGGACTACATGTTCCCAATGTAGGGGTCCTGAGTTTGATCCCTGGTCAGGGAACTAGAACCCCAAATGCTGTAGCTAAGACCGAGTGCAGCCAAATAAATAAGAATAAAATTTTTTTTAATAATAAAAATAAAACTGCTCATTTTACTAATAACCCATGCCTAGAGTTATAAGACCTGCAGTTCTAATTCTGTAATTGTTTTCCACCTTCACTTTGTCACTCCACCAGTTTAGAGATTTTACGTTTTTGTGGAATATCCTATGTCTTTGCTGCTTAATGGCATTGATTCTAAATAAGTTGAAAGTAGCTTGCAATGCATTAAGAGCCTGAAAGCAATTAGAAAAAAAGAGCAAGATAATTATTATAAATTTAATTATAAGTAATATTATTTCTTCTATGAGTCCTCTTATTCTTAATATTGAAGGAATACGTGTGTTATTTTCACTACTACTCGTTATAGACTTATGAATGAAGTTACTCTGGATATGCAGTTGTTACTTCTTTTAAAAAATATATTGTTTCTACTTAAGGTGATGGAGAAGATAACCGGCCAGGAATGAGGGGAGGTCATCAGATGGTTATTGATGTCCAGACAGGTAAGGACCACTTGGAATGGAAAGCAGATTTTTAAAAAAATCATACATTATTAAATATCAGATACTCATGAATATATATACTTCTTTCCATTCCTTGCAGGGGTTACATTGTATTGGCCATAACCAAGTAGCAAAGAAAAGAGGCATTTGTTTCAGATATAACCAAAACCAGGCAATGGCACATCAGCCTGGGGAGGCTGCTGCACAGATGAAATTACAAAACCTAGAAGAAATGTATTGTGCAGACCTTTATATGTGTGTGTGTATAGTTTTATATGTGCTTGATTTCACAGTAAGCTGTAATATTTCTTGATTTTTAGTGCATTTATATTTTAATGCCATAATATGGGAATTGTTGTAGTAAAAGAAAAGGTATATTTTTAGAGGGAGAGGATATAAAATTAGGTAGCCTAATGTTGGTAGATCCATTAATTGCTAAACACTGTACACAGTTGTATAAATAATTTGCTTTAGTTAATCTTTCTTGCCTTTTTAATTTTCTGTAACTTGATAATACAATTTTCCCCTAGGTTTCTACATCCTAGAACAGCTTAAATACTGTTATATTTAGAAGTTAATGCTAAAATTGTAATCAGCTTCCAATTACCATCTTGAGAAGCAAATAATAACAAGAATTCTGTATAATTTTATTTTATTTGGTTTTAAAACAACTTTACCACATAAAATGCCAATATTCACCCAAATAATATTTTACTTGTAATAGAAACTCTTTTATTAGTATTGTGTTATGCTGACAGTAGTTCTTCAGGAATAGTCTTTGATTCATAATTTAAAAAAATTATTGCAGTGCAGATAATAATGATCTAGACATTAACATTATCACACATGTTTTATAAGTAAAAGGAAAATTATAATATTTTATTTAAAATCCACTGCTAAATTTGTAGAGTAACCTGTGAGTTTGTTTAGTATTATTAGGGTCTCTTTGGAAAAGGTTCATTTTGAGACATAGGGATTTGCTTTCCTAGTCTTAGCTTCTCTTCCCAAACCCCTTCCTTCCCACAGAAATAGGTTTGACTCAGCTGTAGTCTTAAGCATCTTTTTTTTCTACCTGAGAGTTCAATAAATAATGCATGTGCTTATTTCTCAAAGAATCAGATCTATATATAAGTTGACTTTTTTAATCCAAAAAAGTTAAATCTGTATGATAAAAGAGGTAAAATTTTGTGTTTAGATTGTCTACAGTAGCTTTTCTCCTCTTTTGAACATACAGTGGAATTTATAATGCCATTCCTTTTTTCTCAGTCACGATGAAAATATTATTAGGTCCTCCTTTAAAAATTGCTAAGAAAATATTAAAAAAGATTGGAAAGCTACTTTTATTTCCTAGATAAAATGCTATTTTTCTTAAATATGAAAATAATGTGGTTTACTTTAACATTTAAAGTTTTCCTTATCAAGGAGCAGAAGGAATTTTCATAGTGCTTACTGTGTTGCTTATTATGGAATGTGGCCTATATAAAATAGGTTAAAGTACATGTGTAACAAAAGAGAAAGATTTTCTTTTTTTGTAACCCATGATATTTGAGAATGGAAAATGAGAAGATTCAAATGATAGGCAGATGTCCTAACAGAACTTGGTATTAAGCAGAGACATTTACAAGTAAAATCTGACTTTTTGGGTCAGAGATCCTTGAAGTAAAATACTTACAGCATATAGTGATAAAGACCCACATTTTTTTGGTAATATCTTGGTTTTATGAATTAAGGGGAGGATGTCAGCAGACTCTTGTTAGTCAAGATCCTTATCCCTACACTCCCTTTAAAAAAATACTTGAAAAGAGTTGTTTCAGTATTTACTGCATTTGCTTTAGAAACTATAAGAAAACAATGACTTAAAGTAAGTCATTGTAAATAAGTAAGAATGACTTATAGGCATGGGATATATTCCAGATGGAATCTTTAAAGGATTAATCTCTCATAGCTTCTGAAGATTACAGATTAAGAAAGATCTACAATGAAAAATTGACCAGTATCCATACTTCTGTTTGAGGACTGGTTTATAGAAGTGTAATAAAAGTACTTTGTAAATATATTTTTGAGCAAATATTTCTACCATAGGAAATTTAGAGATTTATCTATCAATACGTCTGTATATGGGTGTGTATGTTTGCTCAGTCGTGTCCAACTCTTGCTTCCCCATGGATTTGTAGTCCACCAGGCTTCTCTATCCACTATGCCAAATAGAGGGATTTTAATTTAGAACCATTTTGTATCTGTTTCAGTGATTTTTTTTTTCCCCCTAGACTTTCTAAATGCTGGGTCAGGCTTTATTTAGGCCCAGGGGGCTTCCCAGGTGGCTTAGTGGTAAAGAATCTGCCTGCCAATGCAGGGGACACAAGAGAGATGCAGGTTTGATCCCCGGGTCAGGAAGATCCCTTAGAGGAGGACATGGCAGCCTACTCACAGTATTCTCACCTGGGGAATTCCATGGACAGAAGAACCTGGTGGGCTACAGTCAATGGGATTGTGAAGAGTTGGACACGACTGATCATGCCCACATGCATGTGATAATAAAATGAGATTTTGAGCCTTTAAAACAGGAGCCAAAAACTTAAAGTCTGGTAAACTAATCATGATAGTCAATTAACATAAAGTTGTCCATAACTCAAGTGAGCTTGATGGTCAGTGTTACCATTGCTGCTTATAGTGTGGAAATAGTACGAACTACTTGAATGGTGAAATTCAAGGAGTTTAACCACATTCCGATGATCCTTTGTATGAGTAATAAGGTTGGTGTGTAAAAGTTATTGGTGTGGAATTCTTCCTTTTGAGATACACACATACACACACATATATATACACACACACATACATACACACATACATACATATATATATATATACACACACACACATACTTAGAGATGCTAACATTGACTGGCACTGAGCGACTTAGAATTCTTTTAATGTTACCTTCAGTACCAGTGACCTATTCCTTTACATATTTTTGTTGATAACAGGTTGTCATTTTCTTAATAGTGTAATTTGGGGCTTCCCTGGTAGCTTAGATGGTTAAGACTGCCTGCCAACACAGGAGACCCAGGTTCGATCCCTGGGTCAGGAAGATATCCTGGAGAAGGAAATGGCAACCCACTCCAGTATTCTTGCCTGGAGAATTCTGTGTACAGAGGAGCCTGGCAGACTACAGTCCATGGGGTTGCAAAGAGTCGGACACCACTGAGCGACTCACACACACACACACACACACACACACACAGTCGGACACCACTCCATGGTGTGCAGACTACACACACACACACACACACACACACACACAGTCGGACACCACTCCATGGTGTGCAGACTACACACACACACACACACACACACACACAGTTGGACACCACTCCATGGTGTGCAGACTACAGTCCATGGGGTTGCAAAGAGTCGGACACCACTGAGCGACACACACACACACACACACACACACACACACACACACACACACACACACACAGTCGGACACCACTCCATGGGGTTGCAAAGAGTCGGACACCACTGAGCGACTCACACACACACACACACACACGTTGGACACCACTGAGCGACTCTCACACACACACACACACACAGTCGGACACCACTCCATGGGGTTGCAAAGAGTCGGACACCACTGAGCGACTCTCACACACACAGACACACAGAGTCGGACACCACTGAGCGACTGATACACACACACACGGGGTCGCAGAGTCGGACACCACTGAGCAACTGATACACACGCACACACATATAAACTAGTGATGCAGTTAGGATTGGAATCCAGATTGAGGTAGAGGAGGAAGGCAGGAGGATTCAGGTGTCTGGAAGCAGAGATAAAAGTAAGGCAAGATGCCCTAGGATTCAACCAAGTCAGAAAAAGCTTTGTACTTTCATAAGATTCTAGGATTGTGGTTTATTAAGTTTAAACAGGTGTTTACTTATGAGGTAGGTAATCCAGGAATCTGCTATATCAAGAGAAAACAAAAGGAATTTTAAAAATACCATTCAAAAATCTAGTAACTTCTATACCCTGGCATAGGGTATTAATTAATCTTTTGTTTCAGCTAACCCTTGCTGGCTATAGTCCTTTCTATTGCCATGCTCTACTCTTTCGGTATTTGTTTTCTTAGATGAGGCTTCATAAGTGGGCTCTAAGAGGCCCATGATACTCTTGAAATGGTATGTAATATTTTTGTCTGCTTTTGTGGAGCTTTCTGGGAAGATTCATTACCTGTATATTTTTTAAAGGATTAAAATACCTCATAAGTTTTGACATTCCACAGTAAGTAAATACTGCTGGTATTCATATAAAATTTCAAATGAAATTTCTCGCTCTGTGTATTCATGTTGAAATAATAGTATTTACAAAGTAAACTCTTGCCAACCTTTCCTCTACTCTTTTTTTTTCCAGATTATTTGCTGCTTGATATAAGGTGGTGGGTGAGGAAGAGAGCATAGGGATAAAGTCAGAGAGGTAGTGATGGGCGATTGTGTTGTTTTTTGTAAGAACTGTAACCTTTATTCATAGTGAGAGATTAATGGGAAATATTGTTGGGTTTTGAGAAATGTTACTGTTAATGATCGACTTTGCATTTTAACAAAACAAATTAGGTGATGGACAGAAGTAGAGAGACCTTTTAAAAGGAAGCAGTTCTTACCAGAGAAGTAATGATAGCATTGGAATTTACTAGAGTGGTGATCACAGTGATGAGAATTAATCAAATTTTGGGTGTGTTTTGAAGATGTCACATACAGCTGACAGGATTTACTGACAGTCTGGATATGAGTAAGTGAAAGGAGTAAAGGATAACTCAAGGTTTTGATCTGATTAATTGGGAAAATAGTATAGCCATTCCCTAAGATGGGTAGAAAAAGAGGATTAAATATGGTCGGTTGTTCAGCAGGTTGATTTCAGACAGGTTAAGTTTGAGATTCCAGTTACAAATCCTAGTAGATATTTCTAGTAAGTGGTTAGTTATATTACTTTGGGTTTCAGAAGACAGCTCCAGGCTGAATAATCATTTCCCTCTTTGTGTTTGCATAGAACTTTGTTCATCCTATTATTTTTACTATAGTGATTTCCATATTGTTTTAGAGTTGCTTGTGTAGGTGTTATGTGTCCCATTGTTCTCTCCTTTCTATCTCCATCCCCAGTGGTCTTATTGTGGCCCAGGAGTGGGGAGAGAGGAATTTGCATTATTTATTTTTGTGGTCCCAGAGCCTGGTATGGAGTATGTACTAAATATTTGTTCAATTGAATCAGAATTTTAAAATCCATTTTGCTTTGAGTGGAAAGAAAGATATTTATTTAGAAACTACACTCTTACATTGCTTTAAACCTTGGTGAGTAGATCATGTCATAATGTCATTTGTTTAATATGCTAATATTTTTCTGAGGTGAATTTATGTTATTGATTATATTCTAGTATATTTAAATTTTCTGATGATTGTTCTGTATATAGACTATATTATCTTACAGCTGTAGTTACTACTTTGGGATCTAGGTAGAAAAATAAAATGTTTTATAGACTTTGTGTTTTTTTCAGGGTAACATTTGGTGCCTTCTGGATTTAATTTGAGTGTAAGAGAATCTGGGATATCTTTGAGATTTTTTTTTCTCTACAAATTCTTCTATTTCTATTATAAAATTAATGGCATAATTTACCAAGGTTTCATATACTTTATTTTATTATATATTCTTATAACTGCTACCATTAGGTTGATTTTAATCATCTTCTAAGATGCATTTCTTGTTAAGTCTTAGAAAGAACCTTTTCTAGTCCAGTCTTATTGATATAACAATCAGATATAGTGGTTGGAGGTTGAGTTTGTAGGAAGGAAGTGTGTATGTGTATTTGTTAAACATATCTGGATTTCAGTCCTGATTTTTTTTTCCCCACTGACTTTTTGTTTGATCTGGAAGGAGTTATAATGATGATAAAAGCAGGAATAATTGATTTGTGGGAGTTAAATGAAATAATTTATAATATATATAAATACATATTATTTATATGCAACATTAACATACAAATACATACTTATTAGTTCTGAGAGAATTTGATGTAGATTTAGAGGTCTTTTGTTTTTTGATATAATCTCACAGTGGAAATATTTTTAAGCAGGTTAAAAATTTTTGAAAAGCAATTTAAAGCAAGCAATGTTGAAGGGAAAAAAAAATCTCACCTGTAATTCCACATTCTAACCAGTATTATTTCAGTATAATTGTTTCATCTTTTGTATATATTGCCCTTACTGATGTTTTAGAAAGTAAGGGAAACCATAGTATACTTTCATATTTTTAGAAAAAATCACTGAAACTCATTTTGAGAACTTTCTCGTAAGAATTAGGTAGGTTTAGTGGTTGAGTGACTTTCCTCAAGTAGAATTTGAAGTAACCAGAAGTTCTATCTTTATAAAGTTGGTGCTTACATAGTGAAGTATAGAGAAGTCTAGTCCTTATTTTAAATATGCATTTCGAAGGTTTCCTGAGCAGGGCTCTTACTCGGTTGAAATTATATGTAATACTTGGTTTGCATATTCATTTTTCTGAAAGAGAATCCATGAATTCAGATCATCAAAGAGTTAAGAACATTTTCACTAGACTAAAATGTTTTTTTCAAACCTGAAGAGTAATATTTATTGAATACCTACAATATGTAGCGGTTGGGATTAGCACTTTAATATGTTCATTTATTTTATTTACTACTGGAAAGGTAGATAATCCTCATTATACAGAATAGGTGATGTTGTGTCCAGGGCTGTGGAGCTGGGATTTGAACCTAGATCTGTAGGACTGTCTGGCTCCAAAGCCCGTGTTCATGCTGCTGTTGCCTTGGTGATTCTTAGATTCTTATGCTGAAGATACAATGAAAAACAGAAAAGAGAAAACATAGTAGATTGTGAGAGCTAAATCCTGAGACCTTAGCAAATTTTAAATATGTAAATACTAACAAAGCATATAACTTCACTTATAAAATACCATAAAGTAAAATTGAAAAGCATAGTTAATTGCTTTACATTCTTATTAAAAGCTATTGCAGATATAAAGAGTGAGGAACAACTTTCCTAATAATTGCTAGCATTTATTGAGTGCTTGCAATGTGCCAGGTATTTAATAAGACTAAAACTTCATAGAGCTCATTTCAGCTTCTTTGAAGTCACTTGTATTTTGAAGCAATTATTGATTCCCAGTGTTTCATGTATCTTGTTTTCTTAAATATTAAAAATGTAATAGTCCTTAAATTTTCTTTTCCTTTTTCAGTCTGTAGATTTTTTTTATTTTTATTTTTTCATTTTGCTACAGCTCTAAGAATACAGGGCCATTTTAAAAAGTACATGGAGGCACAAATTTTACTCTTTATTTTCAAAGTTTTCTTCTAAGTGAATTCTGTTGTTATTACTAGAGAAGCAATGTTGTATTTTGTCTTACTTGGAACAGCATGTCAATTTTATTGATCATAATTCCTACACCTGGCAGTTTTCCACTTATATTCTTCAACTCTGTTGTGTTTCAAGTCTGAGTAAAATAAGGCGAATAGAAAGAGAGAAAAGACATATCTGTTTTGCTTCAGAGTGTAAGTCTGTCCAGATGAAAACTTCATTGCACCAGGCAATTCATTGTTCACCTCTCATTGAATTTTAAGAACCTGCATTACCGGCCTTTTTCTGACTTAAGCAGAATAGGTAATAAGATTTAGGCAAAACCCCAGTATTTGATATCTTTTAAAGCGTTAAAGAAGTTGCTGGAAAGAGCCCTTCTATGGAAATCTGAACCTGACTGTTCTGTATACTTTATATGTAAAGTTCTTCCTTTTTTTTTTTTTTTTAAATTCTACATAATGGTTTTCCTTGATATTCTTTAAAGAAACCATTGAAGAAAGTAGGTAAACATGGGCTCTAGTTTTTAAATACAAATATATTCATATGGCTGTGTTTCTATAACTACATGTGATACTATATTTCTGTAACAACATGTGACACAAATCTTTTTCTTTCATATGGTTATCAGAAAAGAATTCTAAAATATAGACCTAGTATAAAGTATATTGTCATAGGCAGAAAATCCAACCTTTTAGCATGGAAATTGCAATATGTTGAAATAACCCAAAAGATCAGTCTCTAGTTTTGTAATCATAGCTTTATGTAAGAAATATAGCTCTTTTTAAAGAGAGACAGATGAATCCAGTTGATAATCTGCTGGGTCTTGAGAGTTCAAGGGAATGGCTAAAGAAAGTAAGGTTAAAGAGCACGTAAAATATCTTTTCCCCTTCTAATTCATTCCTCCCTTCAAAAATTCTCATGTCAATCTAAGGTCTTAGCTACATTTTCAGAGGGATTAAACTCATAAACTAAATGTCCTGACAGAGTTCATTTAACCTTGGATATAAATTTGTGTTTCTTAAAAACTTTTTTAAAAATTTCATTTGTTTATCTATTGTATTACACTAGAAATTAAGCTAACCTCTTTTACAAGGCTACTAACCCTCCTCCTCCCTCTTTTGGACACCTGAATTTTAAAAAAAAATTTTTTTTGTGTTGGGTTATAGCCAATTAGCAAACAGTGTTATGATAGTTTCAGGTGAACAGCAAAGGAACTCAGCCATACATATACATGTATCCATTCTCCCCCAAACTCCCCTCCCATCAGCCTTTCACATAACGTTGAGCAAAGTTCCTGTGCTATACAGTAGGTCCTTGTTGGTTATCCATTTTAAATACAGCAGCATGACATTGGAATTTTTTCTGAGGTTGGACCCTTGGTATGTCAGTATATGCATTCTGTACTATTTCAAAGTGGTAAAATGGGTTTAATTACAAATAGTAGTGTGCCATCTTGTGGAGGATTATGTCATCAGCATAGTCTGATTTACCCCTAAGAATCAGAGGAAGATAGATACTGCAGTTGGGCTTGTAAAATAAAAAGCTTGCTTCTTTCTGCAAAATGGTGTGAAGACACTGATGTGATAACATTTCTACCTTATTTTTAGTGTATGTGAGACGTATAGATTAGTACTTTTAGTAGTAAGTAGTTGAAGGGTTTATCTAGTACTGATACCGAAAAAGACCTGTGCCAAAGAATATGGCTGCATTTTAGCTTTTGTGGCTGAAGCAATGACTAATTGGTGATTGATCCATTTAGTCTCTGAGAATGAAATTGGCTTGCTATCTTGAACATTGGCTATTATTGATCACTTTATTCCCAATCTTTCTGTTTTTTAGTTCATCCTTTTTAGTAAGTCCATATGCTGCAGGTTCAGATCTGACCATGTCACATCTTTGCATAAAATCTTCTGTTGATCTGTACTGTCTGCAGTTGTTTAGTCGCTCAGTTTTGTCCTACTCTTTTGTGACCCCATGGACTGTAGTCCACCAGGCTCCTCTGTCCATGGGATTTCTTAGGCAACAATACTGGAGTGGGTTGCCATTTCTTTCTCCAGGGAGTTTTCTTGACCCAGGAATTGAACCCGCAAACCCACATCTTCTGCATTGACCAGAGGATTCTTTACGTCTGACCTGCACAGGAAGTTCATACTGTCTGTGAAGTCAAGTTCAAAACATTTATGTTGCCATTTATCCCATTTCAGGATCTGGCCGTGGCCTATCTTTATAACTTACTATATTCCGCTATCTTTTGTGTTCTTTTAAAATGAACAGTGTGTTTATTCATCACACAGTTTTCACCATGGTGCATGCTTTATTGAATTCTCATGGTAGCTTTATGAGATAGGTATTCTATCTCATAGAATTTTAGAGCTGAGGAAACCAGTGGTTAAGGAATGTGGTGTTGGTTCCACAGTCATGGTGGTAGAGCTGTGATATCGTTCAAGGTCTGCCTGGCTTTAGATTCTGTGTCTTTTAAAACACTTTTTGTGTGTTTTTCTGTCTCTGTACCTTTATTTTACTTTGTACCCTACTTGAAAAAGTCGTCTTCTCTTTCTTTCATTCTGTCAACAAAGCCCCCTTCTGATGCATAGGTCAGATACCACTTGTCACCATGAAATCTTCCTGGGTCCCTTCAGTTTGTTATTCTCTTTCCTTTTTTGAACTCCCATGGTGATCTTTTACCTTTCTTATGACACTTAGTCTATGTTGCATTGTGCTGATTTATGTACTTGTTTTATGTTGGTGTTGTTCAGTTGCTAAGTTGCGTACGACTCTTTATGACTCCAGGGACTACAGCACACCAGCCTTCTCTGTCATCCACTATCTCTTGCAGTTTGCTCAAATTCATGTTGTTTGAGTTGGTGATGCAGTCTAACCATCTCATCCTCTACTACCCTCTTCCTTTTGCTTTTAATCTTTCCCAGCATCAGGGTCTTTTCCACTGAGTCCGCTCTTCCTAATGGGTGGCCAAAGTATGGGAGCTTCAACATTTTATATTCTTCACTAAATTGTAAGCCCCTTGAGGGTAGGGACGATGTCATCTTTGTTGGTTTTTTTTTTTTTCTCTAAAGTGTCTTGCCAATTCGGAGTAGTACTGAGAAAATATTGACTGAACATTCCTATGCGTGAGGGAGAAATAGTCTCTGTAGCCTATGGTCCTTTAAGAAAAGAAAATAGAGAAAGGGCTGCTGGTTGAGGAGGATTTACTACCCTACACATGTATATGAATTATTTAAAAAACATTTTTTTAATTGGAGGGTACTTGCTTTGCAACGCTGTATTAGTTTCTGCTGTACAGCATTGTGAATCAGGTGTACGCATACATCTCTCCCTTCCCTGACGTGAGTTTGAGCAAACTCCTGGAGATAGTGAAGGACAGGGAAGCCTGCTGTTTTGCAGTCCATGGGTTCGCAAAGAGTTGGACACGACTTAGCGACTGAATAACAACAACATCCCCTCCCTTTTGAGCCTTCTGAAAGGGATGGCAACACCAGATCACCTGACCTGCCTCTTGAGAAACCTGTGTGCAGATCAGGAAGCAACAGTTAGAACTGGACATGGACCAACAGACTGGTTCCAAGTAGGAAAAGGAGTACGTCAAGGCTGTATAGTGTCACCCTGCTTATTTAACTTATATGCAGAGTACATCATGAGAAACGCTGGGCTGGAGGAAGCACAAGCTGGAATCAAGATTGCCGGGAGAAATATCAGTAACCTCAGCTATGCAGATGACGCCACCCTTATGGCAGAAAGTGAAGAAGAACTTAAGAGCCTCTTGATGAAAGTGAAAGAGGAGAAAGAAAAAGTTGGCTTAAAGCTCAACATTCAGAAAACTAAGATCATGGCATCTGGTCCCATCACTTCATGGGAAATAGATGGGGAAACAGTGGAAACAGTGGCTGACTTTTATTTTCCTGGGCTCCAAAATCACTGCAGATGGTGATTGCAGCCATGAAATTAAAAGACGGTTGCTCCTTGGAAGGAAAGTTATGACCAACCTAGACAGCATATTAAAAAGCAGAGACATTACTTTGCCAACAGCGGTCTGCCTAGTCAAGGCTATGGTTTTTCCAGTGGTCATGTATGGATGTGAGAATTGGACTGTGAAGAAAGCTGAGCGCCGAAGAATTGATGCTTTTGGAGTGTGGTGTTGGAGAAGACTCTTGAGAGTTCCTTGGACTGCAAGGAGATCCAACCAGTCCATCCTAAAGGAGATCAGTCCTGGGTGTTCATTGGAAGGACTGATGCTGAAGCTGAAACTCCAGTACTTTGGACCACCTCATGCGAAGAGTTGACTCATTGGAAAAGACCCTGATGCTGGGAGGGATTGGGGGCAGGAGGAGAAGGGGACAACAGAGGATGAGATGGCTGGATGGCATCACCGACTCGATGGACATGAGTTTGAGTAATCTCCGGGAGTTGGTGATGGACAGAGAGGCCTGGAGTGCTGCGATTCATGGGGTCACAAAGAGTCAGACACGACTGAGCGACTGAACTGAACTGAACTGAACAACCCTCCATCTTACCCCTTTAAGTCATCACAGAGCCCTGAGCTGAGCTCCCTGTGCTATATACAACAGCTTCCCACTGGCTGTTTTATACTTGGTAGTGTATATATATCAGTGCTACTCTTTCAGTTGGTCCCACCTTTTCCTTCTCTTACTGTATCCACAAGTTCATTCTCTACATCTGCGTCTGTATCCTACCCTGCAGATAGGTTCATCAGTTCCATTTTTCTAGATTCCATATATGTGCATTAATACATGATGTTTGTTTTTCTCTTTCTGACTTAGAACAGTCTCTTGATTTATCCACATCACTGCAAATGACCCTGTTTCTTACCTTTGTATGGCTGAATGATATTCCATTGTATATATGTACCACAACTTCTTTATCCATTCATCTGTCGATGGACCTCTAGGTTGCTTCCATGTCCTGACGGTTGTAAATAGTGCTGCAGTGAACATTGGGGTACATGTGTCTTTTGAATCACGGTTTTCTCAGGGTGTGTATCCACTAGTGGGATTGCTGAGTCATAGAGTAGTTTTATTCGTAGTTTCTTAAGGAATGTCCACACTGTTCTCCATTGTGGCTGTATCAATTTATATTCCCACCATCAGTTCAAGAGGATTCCCTTTTCTCCACATTCTCTCCGTCACTTATTGTATGTAGATATTTTTAATAATGGCCATTCTGACTGGTATAAAGTGATACCTCATTGTAGTTTTGATTTGCATTTCTCTAATAATGAGCAATGTTGAGCGTCTTTTCATAGGTTTGTTGGCCATCTGTATGTCTTCATTTGAGACAAAGGTCTGCCTAGGTCTTCCACCCATTTTTTTAATTGGGTGGTTTGTTTTCCTGATATTGAGCTGCACATGAATTGTTGTATACCCTATAAACATGAGAGTAAACATCAGTAAACCAAGCTACTGCCATGTTGCAAATAATAGCGTTTCCTTTTTTCTGCTTTCTTACTTCTCACTACAGTTCTATCTGATTATTTCTATGATCTTTAAAAGTTTTTTATATTCTTTATGCATTAAATAATATTTTTGCTTGTGTTCATTTCTAGATATTTTTTATCTCCGAATGATGTAATTTAATGATTAGATGATTTAATTAAAATTGTGCTATGCATTTCATTCAGGTATGTCAAAAGGCCCTGTGTCTATCTTGATTCATTCAATTTTACTATTAAACTTTTAGCTGGGACCACAAAGTATTCACAAACAAGAATGACATCTTGGATTAATTCCACTGGGATGCTTGCTCTGTGCCAGATTTTATTTTGCTCAGCTATCAATGAGGCTGTTGTGGAAATGTGGGTTTTCTCTGCTGTGAGAATTTATGCGTACAAAGAAACCTGCTTTTCAGAAAGAACATTGAGAACCCAGAGCCCAAGAGGAAAGGTTATTAAAGTTAATGAACCAGGGTAACCTTATCCAGAGGTTGCCCAGAAACACTATTAAAACAAAAGGTCAATTGCTATTGCTATTTTAGTTATATACCCTCTCCCTCTCCAGAATTTAGAATCTAATGGGGTTTGGCAAATAATTTTTATATCAGATGAAAATTCTTTAATTTTTTCCTGTAAAATTCTCAGTATCTGGGCATAACTGTGTGTCATTTGGGAAATAGAATGTTACTTAACTAATGATAATGGATTGTTTTGTATTTCTGAGAGATGGCAGTTTATTAGTTTCCACTATTTCACATTTGTACAGAGCCAAAAGTGTTCTATGTACTGAGTTAGACATGGAAACAGATACAGTAATACTATTTTTATTGCATTTGTGGTGCTTAGTAACTACAAAGTATTTTGTGTGTGTATGCATGTTTTAAAGGTAGAAATGCTATTCGTGCTTGATAATAGTCTTCAGAATGTTTTCGTGTAACTTACATCTGAAAATCTTTACCACCACACTAAGAGTTCTATAAATGAAAAAACCAGGACCCAGGCAAGTGAAGTGACCTATACATGATTACTAAGTTAGCATTAGAATGGTTCCAGTGGTCTGTTCTTATCCAAAAGCTTTGTTTTGATTTCCCCTAGGTTCTTTCACTTAGAAGATTCACTTAGAGTTTGAAATTACTTGAAAACATGACAAAAATCTCTTATATGATTTTTGACATGACATATCTCTATGAATGGCAGGAATTTTCTTAAGTAGTGTTACACTATTTCCATATGCACTCTGCATTTTAACCCTTCATGGTGGGATGTAATATAGATGACAGTCTCCATATATATAGGCTTGGGTCATGTCAGTTAGAGAGTAGATGGCTTTATAGTTTTCCTGTAACATGTTATTCAACTTAAAAAAGTGGTAGGTATGTATAACCTGTAGACATAAGATATTTAAAAGGAGGTAAATATTTGAAGAAAAGAAAGGCACTATTATTTTATAAAGAAAGTGGATGATTCACAGTGTTGTATATAAAAATTCTCACTAGTCTCTGAGCAAGAAATGTTTTGTCACATGATAAAGTCCATAGATATAATAGACATTTCAGAGTTAGAAGAAATCAAATTTTTAGGATACCTGGAATGACTTAAAAGTTGATTTCTGAGGAGTTAAATCAATATATTTGCAGTTATTTCCCCCAATTTCCATGGGAATATCAAGGCTGTGCATCACTTTATTCTTAAGATATCTAACTTCAACTCAGCTAGTTTTAACTATTGTTTTTGATATTGTAGTAGAAAACAGTTTTACTGCGAAGTTTTTTTCCCCACTATATATTCCTCTGGAATTTTTTTTTTTTTTTAAAGACTCTGAAGCTGCATTGTTGAGAAGCTGGTAAATGTAAACTTTTCATGGCCTAACACAGAAGATCCTAAACTGGCTGCTCATCAGGATTCCCCTTGGATACTGTCAAAGCACTGCCTCTTTTTACTCACAAAAGACCTTTGGAATCAGAATCTTAGGGGATGCCTCTTAGTTACCTTCATATTTATAAATCTCTCAAAATACTGGTTCTGCAGCAGCCTTTCCATATGCTTATGTTTAGGAAATGCTAGTTTATATTTTGGAATGTTACCAGTTTAAAAATCTCATTTTTAAGGTTACTTAGAGGTACCTTCTTAAATGATCTTAGAAGCAATGGCTAAATATGGGTGCCTTTGCTTAAATTCTGTTCTTAAGTTTATTTTTTTTTAATATATTTTTCTAATTTTCACAGAGACTGTTTATTTGTTTGGTGGCTGGGATGGAACGCAAGATCTTGCTGACTTCTGGGCGTACAGTGTGAAAGAGAACCAGTGGACTTGTATCTCTAGAGACACTGAGAAAGAGGCAAGTTTTCAGACAAGTTATCACCCATCTTTATTACGATAGGGGTGTGGGCATACACTTCTCTTTCTGAGCGATTTATGTTCTTTTCTAATGTATGTCAGTAGTGGTAGAAGAAGAATTTGTGGTGACAAGTTTGACTTAAGTATTCTTGCATTCCAGCTTCTATAACAGGCTCTTGAACTACAGTTACATGAACAAATCTATTTTATAGAGAAAAATAGAAATTGGTATCTAATGTAACTTAGATTTTAACCATTTTAGTTAAAATGTAACTGTATAAATGATCTCTTTTCTCATGTTCTTGTCACCTCTACTCTTATTTTGTACATTTATTTTTGTTTCCTCTGGAAATACTTGCTTTTGATTCCTCACTATCTTACTACTTTGGCCCCTCACTATTTGACTGTATTATCAGTTTCCACAAATGATATATATTTTATTTTTAACTAAAATTGTTTATATGTTCATGTGTGAGTCTGTCTATTGATGCATATGCACATAAAACTTCCATAGCGAGTAGAATGTCTTGAATTTATGATTTTGAATTACATAAGTATATAATTAATTATACACTGCTATTAGGTACATATTCATGTATTTTTTTTAATATCTTTGTAGAATTTTTTATTGTACTTTTCCATCCAAGCAGTTTCAGATTACAAGGTGAAAAAGAAGTTGTTTTTAGTTAAACAATTGTAACAGCAAATGAAGAAGAAAAGACTTTAATTCAAAGCCACCAATTTTAATCTAGGAAGGCCATTTTTTAAAACTCTGGTGCTATGTCTTTCATCTTAGGAAACTGGATTCTTGCTTACTTGTTCCTTTGTTAATCATTTGAGTATTTTTTAATCTTTCTGAAGAGATCTTAAAATTATTATTATCCCTGTAAAAACGGCCTTTGCCTTTTCAGTATTAAGTACTATTTTCTGAAATGATCATTTCTCTCCTAAAAAATACAAAGGCAGATCTTAAAAGGATACCTTTCTTATTTCTCTTAAACTATTTTAAATCTAGATTGATTGTGTCTGAATTGTTTTTGCAAGAAGTTTACAATTCATCCTGAAATCCTTTTTCTTCACTGAATGTGTTGAATTAAGGCCTAAGTTCCACTGGTTCTAGCACCCAGTATTGAGTTTCAGACATTTTTTCCTCTCTGTTCCTTTCAGCTTTGTGGTTTCTTTCTTAAACTTTTTTTGCCTCCCTTGTTGATTCCAAACCTAGTCTTCATTCACTAACATAGTCTTTTTAAAAAATCTTTTTCTTTGGGCCATGTAGCATCTCTGCTTAAGCCCCACATAGTCTCAGTCTGTTTCAGTTATCTACTGCATTCCATGGATCACAATATCTTCCATATATTACAAGTACCCACAAAACTTTAGTGGCATATAATAATAAGTATTTCATAAGTCTGTAGGTTGACTGGGCTCACTCATGTGTTGGGAGTCAGCTGACTGTCTCTAGTCTAGAATAGCTTCTGGGACTATTTGCATAGTCCCTGCATAGCCACTCACCTTCTTGTTGGCTAGCAAGAGTCTTACTCTCATGTAGGGGCAAGCCTGCAGGGGGGATGATGTAGACATATGCGTGTCATTAAATTTGTTACTGTCCCATTTTCCCAAAAGAAGTCATGTGATCAAATCCACAGTTATTGGGTGATGCGTGGCACTGCCCAGGGACATAGATCAGGGAAGTATGTGTAATAACAGCTACAACAATAATAAAGAAATGTATCTACCTTAGTTCTATTTGCTTAGAGTGAAAACTTCAAATTTCTCGTCATGATTTGGTCCCCATCTACTTTTCTAGCCTCATTTATTTGACTGTGCTAGCCGTACTTGTAGTTGCTAGAAGTAGTCAACATTCTCACTTGTGTTTTTTGGTATGCAATTTGTTCTTTCCCTGTTTGGAATTAACAGAGGCTGGTCCTCCCATGCTCTCAGCTTTTACCTAGTGTATGCCTACTTACCCTTTAAAACACAGTTCACACTTCAGTTCCTCTTGTGAAGCCTTTCTTGACTTCCCCAACCAGAATTGGAAGCTTCCTTTGGTATGACAACTTAACCCCTTACATTCCTTTAGCGGGGTACTACAATGACTGGTTTACATTTCTGTTTCCCAGTGGAAACTCTGAATTCCTTAAGGCATGGATGCTTACTCTGTAGTGAGTAAATAGTTCAGATAAGTTAAATAAAAAGTTAATGCTGGAGAAAAGCAAAGAAATGATAAATACAGAATTAGGAGAGTGGCTGCTTTGACAGGAGAGGGGAATTATAGGGGACCTCAAAAGTAATACTAATGTAATATTCTGAGTAATATTTAGAATGCAATTAATAGTAGATTATTTTGATAAGAACAGTTTTCTGTTATTTTCAAGTCAGTAGAGATAAGTTGATTATCCAGTATTGGAATTAAGATTTATTATAGTTTATTATTACTTACTTCATTTAAACACCTAAAAACCTTTGTTTCATCAGTGAAGTGAATGAGGATATATGGCTCTAGCAAAATGCTCATTCCTTCCAAAATTGAAGAGGTTCATATATCTAATTTTGTCTTCTACAAAATTAGTACAGTAAGTACAAGTTTTATTATTTAATGATACCTCGGTGCATATTTTTAAAAGTATAATATACAATTAAAAAGCAGAATTACTATGTGTAAAATAATTAAGCAACAAGGATATATTGTGCAGCATAGGGAAATACACCCATTAATTTGTAATAACTTTAAATGGAGTAGAATCTATAAAAATATTGACTCACACACACACACACAAGTAATTTAATTCATTTAGATTAAGTAATGTACCTAATAACACGTAGTAGATTGAAAGATAGTAGAATGGCTCAGCTTTTAGAATAATTATTTTAAATGTTCATGTATATATGCAAATAAGTTTTTTTCGGTTCAAAACAAATTATATTTTTAATTTTGCATTTTTATAAATATCTTTAATATCTAGCTTAGTGGAAGACAGCTAGATTCTCATATGTTCTTTTGCATGTCATCTTTTACAACATATGGTTTTACGTAAAATATATGAAGAAAATTGGACCTCGCATTTATATATTCTTGGAAAGAATATTAATATTCTTAGTGGTAGTATTTGAGTAGTATTTTAATTGTAGCCTTTTTATGTACTAGCACATATTCTTTTCTGATCTTCTACCCCAAACTGACAGATTATCGTTTGCTTCTTTTTTTTTTTTTTTAACAACTGATTATCGATTTATTAAAAAGATTGATTTAGGCATCGGCAATGGTGACTTCCACCTCAACTCCTGGCTCAATACTGATGGAAGTGATCTGCTTGACAATTTCAGAAGGGCTGTGCAGGTCAATGAGTTGCTTGTGGATCCTCATTTGGAATTGATCCCAAGTCTTAGAACCTACACCACAAGGAGTTTTCCTTATAGTTATTCTCGGAGTCTTGGTAGGCATCCAAACTGGTCCTTTCACTTTGAGATTCTTTTCCTTCGCGCCTCTGATCAAGTCAGCACACACCTTCTCCAGAGACTTCACGTTGCGGCTGGTGAGGGTGATCCTAATCCGGTGAATGGCCACCTCTGGCTCCACGGGAGTCTTGCCGGTGTCTTTAAAGACCATGGTTGCGGTGCGGCTTCCTGACCGACTTGTTCCTCGACAAGAGCGAACAGCACTGAGTCAGGAACAAGAGCGGCCGGCACTCAGCTCCGCTGCAGCGGCAACCGGTCTTCCTCAAAGAGCTGTCGTTTGCTTCTTAAAGGTGATTGCCCTGTTGACTGTGAGACTCCGTCAGCTAGTGTTTTGCATTCTCTTCAGTAAGAGCCACTGGTCTGCATTGCTGTTTGAATATGTCTTTTTCCTATGCTTGTTTTCTTACTTGTGTGATGGTCACTTGAAAAATACTGGTTCTGTGAGTTAGTCAGGTCTTCAGATGTTGACATATTTTATTATACCAAACCACATTTGTTAATATCACTATCAGTCTCATTAGGAAAGTCTTTTATGTGTTGGGAAGGTATCACAATCACAGTGGCAGGTAGAAGTTTTCTAAAATTCTAAATTTTCTTTAAAATGTACATTTTATTATTGGCAACAGATTTTATCAGTTGTTCTCCTTCAAAGTAAAATACTTCATTTATTTTTCAGAAAATCTCTGAATAACTGTACCTGGATTGTTAGTTTTCTTTTGAGTAAATACCATGTTTTGTGGAAAAAGCAGCTAGATCACCGTGCAACTAAAACAACTGCATAGATGCTTTTCCTTAAGACAGGAATCATATGTCAAGTAGCACTGTTTTATAGTTTTCTAAGTCTCCCTTAATTGTGACTGCATGGAATGCAGCTGGAATAAAAGGGCTGGAAGAAGCACAAGCTGGAATCAAGACTGCCGGGAGAAATATCAATAACCTCAGATATGCAGATGACACCACCCTTATGGCAGAAAGTGAAGAGGAACTAAAAGCCTCTTGATGAAAGTGAAAGAGGAGAATGAAAAAGTTGGCTTAAAGCTCAACATTTAGAAAACTAAGATCATGGCATCTGGTCCCATCACCTCATGGGAAATAGATGGGGAGACAGTGGAAACAGTGTCAGACTTTATTTTTTTGGGGCTCCAAAATCACTGCAGATGGTGATTGCAGCCATGAAATTAAAAGACACTTACTCCTTGGAAAGAAAGTTATGACCAACCTAGACAGCATATTAAAAAGCAGAGACATTACTTTGCCAACAGCGGTCTGTCTAGTCAAGGCTATGGTTTCTCCAGTGGTCATGTATGGATGTGAGAGTTGAACTGTGAAGAAAGCTAAGCGCCAACCAGTCCATCCTAAAGGAGATCAGTCCTGGGTGTTCATTGGAAGGACTGATGCTAAAGCTGAAACTCCAGTACTTTGGACCACCTCACGCGAAGAATTGACTTGTTGGAAAAGACCCTGATGCTGGGAGGGATTGGGGGCAGGAGAAGAAGGGGACGACAGAGGATGAGATGGCTGGATGCCATCACCGACTCGATGGACATGAGTTTGAGTAATCTCCGGGAGTTGATGATGGACAGGGAGGCCTGGTGTGCTGCGATTCTTGGGGTCACAAAGAGTCGGACATGACTGAGCAACTGAACTGAACTGAGAAGGCAGCTAGATTTATATCTGCGTCTAAATTCAGTCTGCTGCTATATCACAAGTCTTGTAGCTTCTGGAAGATATCACATACACTTATAAGTGAGTAAGAGTGAAAATAGTATTGTTAGGAACAGTGACAGATTTTATTTTACTGGGCTCCAAAATCACTGTGGATGGTGACTGCAACCACGAAATTAAAAGACACTTGCCCCTTAGAAGAAAAGCTATGACAGGCCTAGCCAGTGTATTCAAAAGCAGAGACATCACTTTGCCGATAAACGTCTGTATAGTCAAAGCTATGTTTTTTCCAGTAGTCATGTATGGATGTGAGAGTTGAACCATACAGAAGACGGAGTGCCACAGAATTGATGCTTTCAAATTGTGGTACTGGAGAAGACTCTTGAGAGTCCCTTGGACTGCAAGGAGATCAAACCAGTCATTCCTAAAGAAAGTCAACCCTGAATATTCATTGGAAGGTACTGAATGCTGAAGCTGAAGCTCCAGTATTTTGGTCACCTGATATGAAGAGCTACTCATTGGAAAAGACCCTGATGCCAGGAAAGATTGAGGGCAAGAGGAAAAGGGGGCAACAGAGGATGAGATAGTTAGATAGCATCACTGACTCAATGGACATGAATTTGAGCAAACTCCAGGAGATAGTGAAGGAGATAGGGAAGCCTGGCATGCCGCTGTTCGTGGGGTCACAGAGTCAGACATGACTTAGTGACTGAACAACAACAGCAGTTGTTATAAAAATGACTTTGACTTTATAGAGTCCCTGAAGATCCCTGAAGTGCTGTTTTAACCCCCATTCCCTTTTCACATATAGGTAGTGATCCCAATAGTGCCTTAGTTAATGTCCTTTATAGGCTTCCCTGAAAGCTCAGTTGGTAAAGAATCCACCTGCAATGCAGGAGACCCCAATTCAATTCCTGGGATGGGGCCATCCGCTGGAGAAGGGATAGGCTACCCACTCCTGTATTCTTAGGCTTCCCTTGCGGCTTAGCTGGTAAAAAAAATCCAGCTGCGATGCAAGAAACCTGGGTTCGATCCCTGGGTTGGGAACATCCCCTGGAGAAGGGAAAGGCTGCCCACTCCAGTTACTTAATGTCCTTTATAGGTGTCTTACTGTTACCCCAACTCTGTCCCTGACCCAGGACTCAGTTCATGATAATGCAGTGCATGTCAGTGTCATGTTTCTTTAGTATCCTTTAGTTCCTTGACGTGTCTGTCTTTCTTGACCATGGCATTTTTGAAGAATATATGGCAGTTTTGTAGACTGTCCTTTTGTTGGGTCTGTTTAATGTTTCCCTAGGATTGGATATAGGTTAAGCATTTCTAGCTGGGATGCCACGTGGGAACATCAGGTCCTCCTCAATATGTCCTGTCAGGAGACAGTCACCTTACATCAGTTTGTCTGAGGTGCTCACCAGATTTCCTACTCCATGATTTAGTAATTTGAGGGGAGACATTTTGAGACTGTGAAAATACTATATTACTCATCAAACTTTCCGGAGAAGGAAATGGCATCCCACTCCGGTATTCTTGCCTAGAGAATCCCATGGCCAGAGGAGCCTGCCGGCCTGCTGTCCCATCGGGTCGCACAGAGTCAGACACAACTGAAGCAACTTAGCATGCATGCATGCATTGGAGAAGGAAATGGCAGCCCGCTCCTGTATTCTTGCCCGGAGTATCCCAGGGACAGAGGAGCCTGGTGGGCTGCCGTCTATGGGGTTGCACAGAGTCGGGCACAACTGAAGCAACTTAGCAGCAGCAGCAGCACCATCGAACTTTTGCTATTTTAGCATACATTGATGGAACTGTTAAAACTTTCCCCAAAGTCGTTGTACTGTTTTACATTCCTTCCAGAAATGTTTGAGAGTTCTGGCCGCTTCCTATCTTCTTTCCCTGTTTGGCATCTTTTTCAAGAATCAATGGAGTATATAAGTATATTTGTCTTTTAGGATATTCTGATCTGCCCCATTATCTTTTAATCTATTTATATTCCAGGTGACTTTAGATCAAGTAATGTAAGACCTTTTTGTTGTTCTTTTTAAAAATTATTTTGACTCATCTAAGTCCTTTGCATTTTCACATAGATTTTAGAATCTAACACTGTTGAAATTATGATTGGATATGTGTTCAATCTATAAATCAACCTGGAGATAATTGATGTCTTAATGATACTGAGCCTTCTAATCCATGAACAGGGCTAAATTTCCATCTATTTAAGTCTTACTCATTATCCCTCAGCATTTGGAGTTTGCAGATTAGAGGTCTTTTTTATTAAATGGACCCCAGTGTATTTTGCTTTTCCTTGCTGTTGTAAATGAAAGTTAAACATTTTTAATTTTCAGCTTGTTTCCTGATAATATACTAAAGTAAATTGATGTTTTAATATTTTTTGTATCATCACTTTTCTGAATACACTTAATTATTTCTAATAGTTTGTCTTTTGTTCTATGTTGATTTCTTAGGAAGTTTTAAACAGTCCTGTCATCTGTGGGTAGAGATGATTTTAACTTCTTTGTTTCCACTCTTAGAATTTTTTTAAATGTCTTACTGCATTTTGTTTCAGATCTTAGCAGGAAAGCATTCTGTGTTTCACCATTAAGTGGAAAATTAGAGTTAGGATGGTCATACCTTGTTTATCAGATGTAGGAAGTTCATTTCTTTTCCTAGTTTGCTGTGAGTTCTTCCTCATGAGTATGTGTTAAATTTATCATGTGCTTGGTTCTATAATATTTATTGCTAAGATTGTATGTTTTCTGTCTTTATTCTTTCACTTTTCTTTTTTTCTTGACCTTGCCAGCTAGTGGGATCTTAGTTCCCTGTCCAGGGGTTAAACCTGGGCCCCGGCAGTGAAAGCACCAAGTCCTAACCACTGGACCACCAGGGAAATCACCTTTATTCTTGGCAGAGTACCTTGATTGATTTTCAGATGTAAACTTGACTTTGCATCTTTCAGATAAACCCCCTTTAGTTATGAAATATTCTTTTTATATATTGCTGTATTCAATTTAATATTTTGTTAAAGATGTTTTGTGTCTGTGGTCATGAGGTGTACTAGCTTCTGTATGTTACTTCTCCTCTTCCTTGTAGTGTAGTTTCAGTGTTATGTCGTCCTCATAAAATATGTGTTAGGAGTGAATAGAATACAGGTTTTAAAAATGGAGGTCTTTTTCTTCCTCTGTTTTCTGAAAATGTTTTTGTAGAATTGATACTAGTTGTTCCTTAAGTATTTGATAAAATTTACCAGTATAGATAGCTGTGGCTGTATTCTCTGTGTAGAAAGATTTAAAATTAAGGATCCAAATTTTCAGGAGATAAAATGACTTCAGATTTTTTCTTTTATCTTGTGTCAATTTTAATGTTATTTTTTCAAGGAATATGTCCATTTTATCTTCTTAGTCAGATTTTACTGTATTTTTCATGATAGTTCTTCGTTTTTTTTTTTTAGTTTTTCGTGAGCCTGTATTGATGGTACTGCTTTCATTTCTGATACTGGCAATTTGTATTTTCTCTCTCTTTAAAAAAAATTGGCCTTACTGCTGGTTTACAATTCTGTTCATCGTTCTGTTATTTTTTGAAAGAAAAAAAAAAACTTTATTAGTTTTCTCTGTTTTTTCTTCTGTTCCCCAGTTTTTTGTTTTCTATTCTTTATTCCCTTTTTTCTTCTTAGTTAGGAAGTAATTTGCTCATCATTTTAATAGCACTTTTGCTAATTAAACTAAAGCAAGAAGTTCTATTATTCTCCTATTAAAACTTCAGATTTCACACTGTAGGAAATATGGCATAGATTCATTATATGTTGCCTCATATTTCTTTTTGAAATTGTTTAATTACAGAGGAAATTGTTTCTTTTTTTTTTTTTTTAACCTGGTAAAGAACTTTATTAACTTTCGTTTCAGACTTTATCCCCAGGCTTCTTCCGCTTAATTAGCTGCAAAGAATGAATTGTATACAAGCAAAAAATGCGAAGAGCTGCATTGTCTTGGGGCTTGGGATTAAAAATACTAGATCTAGATTTTATTAGATCCATAAAATTTTAAAGAGCAGTCATAATATAAGATAGCAGCTCCCAATAACTTCTTCAAGATTTATCTTCTTCAGAAGTTGACTCGGCTTACTTTGCTTCATTCTTGGAAGGTTCATCAAAATTCTCCACAACATCTGGAACTTCATCATCATCATCCTCTCCTGTGGCAAGTGGTGCTTTTCCATCCACAGATTGTTCGGGCAGAGCCTCAGCCCGTCTCCTTAAACTGGTCGGACTGTCTGTGCCAAGCAGGTTTAAGATGCTGGGTAGCATTTCTGTCAGCTGCTTTGTCTCAGCATGGCCTGTAATAGTGAAAGTCTTTGCTACCAGAGAGGCCTTACCTCTAGGATTGTTCAAGTGAATCACTGTTCCTTGGTTTTTGAACATCTTCACCTCTTCAATACCAGAGATACTGTTTATACCTCCAACTTCTTTAAAGAGAACTGAAATTTCTTTATTGTCTGCTGTGACTGTTCTAAGAACCACCTTCTTTCTGCTAGCAGTTTTTTTCCCACTAATGTGCACTTGTGCCTGCCATTTGGCGAGTTTATTCTGGTTCACGATAGTTTCTTTCATCTTGCTGGAACGGAAGTGGGCCTTCCCTGGGGGATTAGATTTGGTGCTCAGGGGGTCTCCCGAAAACCAGCTGAAATTAGGGGCACACATGTGGGGGCACAACATGGCAGCCAGAGCGAAAATTCTTTCTTAAATAAAATTTCTGCCTTTCTGCTGCAGATTTTCCTTGATAAAAATATTTAATAATAATCGTAAAATAGTAATTAACATGAATACTCACACGAATGTCAAACTGTTTTTCCTGTCTGATATTTTTATTCCTATATCTAATCTAAATAATGCTGAATTACTCATCCTATAATACTGCTTTTTTATGTTGTATCCTTCTCTAGAAATCTGTAATAGTTCTTTAATGCTTGCAAGATTATATTCAGTTCTCTGTCAGTCATTCACAGGCTTTGTATTTCTACCTTATACTTCAACTCTGCTGTTTCTGTGTCAGGAATTCTTCCATCTCAGTCATAACCACATATACTGTAGTATATTTTTGCTTTTGTTTCTTTTTATCTTCTGGAGAAAACAGTATGGAAGAGTAGATTCTGGCTTGGTTACCCTGGGTCTTAGATTCTCCATCTTAGACTGTAGACAGACTATTTAGACTCTGTGAAATGGTGATATTATTTACTTACGGAGTTGTTACAGGATAAATAAAATATATACATGCATACATAGTAATGATATAGGTAGAATTTAGGAGATATTTAACAAATACAAGTTATTTTTCCTTTTTCCTCTTTCAACTTATCCAGTCCTACACAGTTGACGTTCCATTTTTTTTTTCATGAATTTGTTTTTTAGCCTTATACTACAATTTTTTTAACCTTTTGTTTTGTCATGTGATACAAGTGATCTCAACTAATTAATTTCTGTTGATAATACACTGTTTGTTTAATGTAGCTGAATTATTTATCTTGTCAGGAGAGTCAATTTTATATAATATAAAGTGTGGAAGAAGAAGTGAAAGACTTGGATTCTCATTCTGCTTCTGTCACTAGCTTACTACTTTCCAGAGGATATCTTTCTTCTTTGAGCTTCTGTGTCTTTATTTTTTAAAGGAGAACATCAAACTACAAGTTTTATTAAGGTTCCGAACTACCAGTTATGAAATTCTAAATATTCTTGGAGTATCTGTTTTATGCTAGATTCTGATGAAGTGTACAAAAATATTTTGAAAAACCAAATGTGTCTTTGAGTAGATTGACATGTACAAAAGAATTAAGCTCTGTACACAAATGACTAAAATGTAATGGAATGTACATTAGAAGCCATGTAAGTGTTATAAACAGAGTGCCATAGAATAGAAAATAGTTGCTCTCATCTTTCCTGATAGTTTAAACATTTCTAAGCTAAGATTTGTGTCTCCTATTGCTTCTTTTATTTTTCTATAGAGACTTAAGTCTAATATTGGACATATATTAGTTGGACTTGATCAAATTTCTGAGCAAACTTGTTCGTGAAAGTCAGCAAAAAGAGGCATTTAATTTTGTTTTCTGTTATTTATTCTTTGAATTTTTTTTCTTTCTTTCTTTCTTTTTGTTTTTGTTTTTGTTTGCTCTCCACAGAATGGTCCTAGTGCTAGATCATGTCATAAAATGTGCATTGACATTCAACGAAGGCAAATCTACACTTTGGGGCGTTATTTGGATTCCTCTGTGAGGAACAGCAAATCTCTGAAAAGTGATTTCTATCGTTACGACATTGACACAAACACATGGATGTTACTCAGTGAGGATACTGCTGCTGATGGAGGACCGAAACTAGTGTTTGATCATCAGGTTTGGTGCATAGATAACTATATGGTGGAATTAATTAGTGCTTAGTCTCTCTTACTCTTTGAGTTTCAGATGTTATGCTGAGTTTTCTGTTAGTGATTTCTACCACAAATACCTGTGACAGATAATAAAAGATACTATTGTTTCAGTAGTTTAAAGTTATTCCTTAAATTTTTTTTTCTCTTATTTGGTACAAAATAAAGTAATAAGATCTCAGAACACAGTTGTTAATCTTTGCAAACTTTATAGAGAGTACATGGAGCAATACATGTGAAGAAAAGCAAATTTAGTTCTATGGTATTCATAAATCATAACAAAAATTTTAAATTGTTTATTCTACATTCCTGAAAAATTTTAAATTACTTTATAATGAGTTCAAGGATTTGAAATATAGAGTGTTTCTTCCAATGTGAGTACAATATATTTACTTTTGTGTATAATCACAAACTCAGTATAAGATAGATAAGAATTTGGCATGTACCAGATGAAGTTTAAATTCAGGACCAGTAGAAGTCATATAATGATGTTGTAAACACGAAGACTACATATAGCAGTCTCATAAACCATTTAGATATCAGTATGTGTATAGCTCTCATCATCCCTGTTTTCATTGTTATCTGTCTTTGAATTCTTTCTTTTATTTTAAATTCTTATTTCGTATCAGTTCAGTTTAGGTCAGTACTACTTCAGACTAAATAGTAACCACTTTGAATTCAGTAGGCAGTTTTGCTTGGCTCAGCCCATGTCCAAAGTTTTTGGAGTATGGGGAAGAAAAATATTTTTTAAAAAATCTATAATACTATTAATGAACAAAGCATTATATCAGTACTTGAGAAATTGGAGGGTGGTACTAGAATTTATGACATAATCTATGCCTAATATCTAGGCATTAAAACCAAAGTCTTTATCTACTGCTTCTTTACCAATTTTTGTTAATTCTTTAAAACTTTCCTCCTGCCATATTTATATTAACAAGTAGATTTTATAGGAGAACGGTGAGGGGAGTGGCTTATATGCCTACTGAGTATGTGGTGGGTGGAAAATAAAAAACATTAGTCTTGAGAGTGCTCCCCAGATTGAATTTGTAACTTGAGCTGGCTGTACATAACCCATCTCTGTAAAACTTTGCACTTTCTTGCTGACATACTCAGTGTTGTTCATGTAGAAAATAAAGAACTCCAAAAAAGTTAGATTTGCTCTGATCTTTTAAAAATAGAACATCAACAGATAACATTATTAGGGAAACAATTTATTTTCTTCCAACTTGTTCCAAATATATTTTCCAAAAGAGGCTTATGTTTTACAGGTTGAAAAAAAGAATAACTTAGGGGTAGTCTGAGTATATCACATATGTTGTGCTCATGTGGGCCTTTGTTTCTCTTGACTTTGGTAAAATAGAATGTCCCCTGAAGCCTAGGTTCTGTTAAATAATGCTTCATTTTTAACTCATTCGATATTATTAACAGGACACTAGGGGTGAAGAGACCAGGATTGCAGTGCTGATTCAGCCAATAGCTACTTCTGTGACCTTGAACAATTAACACAATGTACTAGCATGCATTTTCTGTTCTGTTTCATGCAAATTCAGAGTTATAAGTTGGAACCGACTCCACGAATTACTTGGAGTTGTTTGTAACACTTTAAGATTTGACACTTAACATTCAATTTGAGGGGATCGTGAGAAAGCTAGAGGCCTGAAGATATGTTTAAAAATTACTTTGCCATTTTAAATTTTAACATATTAAAAAAATTAAAATTCAAAGACTTTCAGATTTCCTAAGGACATAGTGGCAGCTTAGTTCTGAAGCTTTCCATATTGTTGCTTTGTGTGATTCTTCAGGAACAATGAGAACCAAACAGAAAGATTTTTTAAAAAGCAAGAAAACAAAACAAGTCACATATTCAGCAAAACCAGAAGCCAAAGAAAACCCACAACTCCCAATTCCTTGTAAATTTAGCCAGAAACAACTGGAATACCCAGAAGCTGTATTGAAGCTCCCAACTGTTTAATGGGGAGAACTGGGGATGCAGAGGAAGCCTAGCAGAGGTACATCTTAGTGGAAGTGTCATGAGCAGAGCAGAAATTGAACCCATTGCAGCTACTGGGGAAATCAGTTAAGTAACATGGGGGCTTCCCTGATATCTCAGTTTGGAAAGAATCCATCTGCAATGCAGGAGACTCTGGTTCAATTCCTGGGTCGGGAAGATCTGGAGAAGGGACAGGCCACCCACTCCAGTATTGTTGGGCTTCCCTTGTGGCTCAGCTGGTAAAGAACCTGCCTGCAATGTCAGAGACCTGGGTTCAACCCCTGGGTTGGGTAGATCCCCTGGAAAAGGGAAAGGCTACCCACTCCAGTATTCTGGCCTGGAGAGTGCTATACACTCTCCATGGACTATACAGTCCATGGGGTCACAAAGAGTCAGACACGACTGAGCGACTTTCACTTTGACTTTTCACCGTGTGGAAAATGCCCAGCAAGGCCCATAAGTGGTATGGAAACACCGTGACAAGTAGGGACAGTGACTTGTTCTGTATGTCCGTTGAAGGAACTGGGGGATCTCAAGGCTCAAGATAGAGCTCCCTAAGCCAGATGAGGTTCAGATAGAGAAGACATGGCTTCACAGAAGCTCCATATTTTGAAGAAGCCATGCAATTCATTAGAAATAGAGGAGAAAGTCCTTGAGAAAGAATATCATACCTCCATAGGAACCTTGTATTATCTGGTGCAGGGAAATTCAGCTCAGTTAAATATGGGAAATCATATTGAAATGTTATTTAAATATGAAAAACTAGTAAGTAGTAAACAGTGTAATCAGTAGTAAACAGATCTTTAGTGAAGTACTCTAAAGGAAAACAGTGAAAGTAAAACAGTAGCAAAAGCTTTCCTTCATGCTAACAGCAGATGAAAATTATATTCCAATATTCTGACATAAATTAAATCACTTAATGAAACTTGAAATTCTGAAGAAAACTACAAGGTATACATTCAAGAATGCAAATGAGATGGCCAAATAATTGGAGCAGGTGAAACTGGGCCTGGTAAATCTCAGGGAAGAAATTGAAGAAAAATATAGTAAACTTCACTAGTTTACAAGGAGCATAAAGAAGACTGGGTGAGGGTCATAAGAAATACAAAAAGCAGATAAAGAAAGCAAGTACGAATATAACAGCTAGCTAGGAAAGTACAGACAGAAAAGACATGCAAAAGAGAGCCAACATATACATTATTGGACACATTAAAGAAGAAAGCCAAAATAATGGAACAGAAAAAATATTTATACATAAAATTCAAGAAGAATTTCCTCAAGAAGGAAACCTGTTCCACATAGTGTGAAAGGATATGTTATAGTCAGAAAATTGCCCTAGGCATTCAACTCTAAAAAATGCAACTGTGATAATGTATTAGTGACATTGAATTTCAAATATAAAGAAGCCATTTGGGGGCAACTAGACAAAATGATCCAGAGGTAGAACAAAACTGGTAGCAGATTTCTCTGTAGTTACATTCAGTGCTAAGAGACAGTATCTAGAAGGTTTTCAAAGAAAAGACATTATGAGCCAAGGGCTTGATATAAAGTACTGGAAAATGTAAAATGAGCTAATCAAGAAATGACAGGAGGAACTTCAGTCACAAGATTGGAGATCTCAGCCTACTGACATTCTGCCTGGATCAGTGTGGATCATTGAACATACACTTTTACTGTCCTCCTGCCCAGCATCCTGTGAAATGACAAGAGAATACATTAGTAATCGTGTAGAAAAACAAGAAAGATTGCCCTTAGGGAAGTTAAAATATTTGAGGGAATTCCTGTGAGTTAAAAGGCAGGTAGGATTAGATCCAACCAAAATAAACCACAACCTATAAGATAGCAGCAACTTGAGTCTCAAAATGTATTTTGGGGCAAACAGTACATGATCAATTGGGGATGAAGCAGCTGGGCAGTTTGCAGTCTGAGTAGCACTGGACTGTGATCATTATTAGCAGGTCAAGTGTTCAGTGTGAACACTGGAGCTGGACGGATAAATCACTGGAGAGCTGCTGCAGTGCCCTTCACAGCATTATGTCTCGTCTTGCCCTGCCCAGTCCCTTGAGGTAGACTGTATATGCAACAGGCAGATGAATAAGGGTTCTCAGATGCGAAGAAGACTAAAACAGTAATGCCCAAATCCAAATATTTGAAGATAATTTAATACTGTGAGACATGAGATACTGAACTCAACAAATTGAGACTTAAAAACAGCTTGTAGTGTGAACTGAAGACCTCTTTAAGATTAAGTGATTAGAGCAATTCAGGAGGCTATTGCATCCATGAAAAGGAAATGTATAGAAAAATTATAAATTAGAGATTTGATAGTGAAATTTAAAAAATCTCAGTAAATAGATGAAAAAGCAATGTGGACATCCTCACCTCTAAATGGTTACTAAATTATTAAGTTTCTCTGTGAAATTATGAGAGAAAAATTAAACAAAGAAAAGTACCTGAAGTTTGAATATGCACCTGATAGTTCTAGAAAGAGAATGGAAGCCAAAAATAAACAAACAAAAAACCCACTCAAGGTAAAAATAAAGAAAATCATCAGAACTGAAGAGAGATACTTTTCAGAATGAAAGAAACTCCTAGTACAGCTCAGGGATAAATGAAAAAAAGAATATCCCTGCCTAAATACTTCCTTAATGATATTTCAGAATCAAGAAAGAGAAAATCCTATAAGTTACAGAGAGAAAACTGGTCACCTTCGAGGGTAAGCAAGGATCAGACTCCCAGGTGGCACTAGTGGTAAAGAAGCCGCCTGCCCATTCAGGAGACACAAGAGACGTGGGTTTGTTCCCTTGGTCAGGAAGACCCGCTGAAGGACCAAGTGGCAATGCTCTCCAGTATTCTTGCCTGGAAAATTCCATGGACAGAGGAAAGTGGCGGGCTACAGTCCATGGGTCACAAAGAGTCAGACATGACTGAGCACAAATGCACAACATACACAAGAATCAGTTTAACATGAGGATTTTTGGATGTTGCTGGAAGGTAGGGTAATGGGTTGGACAACACTACTTAGAAAGCTTTATAATAATGTCTTCAGCTTTTGTGAGGAGGAGATTAATTTTGAACCCACCCTAACCCTAACCAACCTTGTGTTCATTTGATGAAGTAAAATAAGATACTTTCAAATTAAGAAATAATTGGGGATAGGTGTGAGGAATAAGTGGCTATACATTATTTATTTGATTTTAAAAATTAAATACCTATCCTGACAGAGTAGACTCAAGATTTCTTGAGGGAAGAGATACTGTGGATTATATATAATAAGCCATTGGAGTTTCAAAACATTTTACAGAGATAAAAAAAGGGAACCATAAACTGATGAACAGCAAAGTTTCCTGGAGTGATTAAAACTTGTTATCTGATGATTGACCCTCGTTGAAACTAGATATCTTACAGGGAACAACCAAGCTGAAGGAATAAAATTATTTCTATTTTGTGTCCTGTTTGTTCAAGATATAAGAAAGAATCATCAAGCTACTGCAGTATCTTCCTCTGTCTTTGAGTTTGGCCTGCTGTGCAAGAAGGAGCTACCAAATAAAGATGTCTATGCTTCTCTGATAACAAATGAGAATAGCCATATCAAAAAGAAAGTTAAATATCCCCCAAAGGAAAGAGAAATGCCCTTGTAGTCTTATGAGGTAGAACCATAAGGGCTAGATAACAGAGACTGAACAAAATGAGTATGAATCTGTGAACTTAAGAAAATGAAAGTACACTCACATTATGTGTGTCCCTCAGCAATGTATGGATTGCTTTTCATGATATAGTTGGATTGCTTGGATATAATGCTTTTCATGATATAATCGTTTAAGATTAAAGCATAGGATCACTTTTCTTCTGAGTGCCAGGGGCATGAAAACTTTGACATCGTAGTTTTTGAACCGTGCTTCCCAAGATTTCACCCCTGAGAATTACAGATTTTCACCTTAATTTATAGAAGTCTGCCAGAAACCTGGGAAATGGCAAGTGAGTGAATCTTTAGTGGTAGGTAAAGATTTGGAGGTGCTAGACTAGAATTCTTTCTTTTTAAGATGAAATACTAATTTTAAAATAAGCTTTATAATTATTTAGTTTTTTAATTAAACACAATACCAAAAATAGATAAACAGCAGAAGTAGTTTGATAGGAGAGAACTGAACGTATAATGCCTAGTATTTGTGCTCGAAAGTGAAGTCACTCAGTCATGTCTGACTCTTTGTGACCCGATGGACTGTAGCCTACCAGGCTCCTCTGTCCATGGGATTTTCCAAGCACGAGTACTGGAGTGGGCTCTAGCAACAACAAAAAATAGACGTTTTATGTATACAATTTATTATTTAAGCATAAATGCCACTTGTATTCAGTCTCTGGTTACCAACTTGTACTTATGTATCCTTTGAAATAGAATTTGTTTCTTATTTATTGTCCTGTGACCAATGGCTGTTTTCGCAGAGATATTTTTGTAAAAAACAATCTTGAGTTGAAAGAATGGAAGTCAGGGTTGGCTTTTGAAGATGAATTGCTTGATGTACCTCAAAGAAAATTAAATTTACAATATTGTGTTAAAAGGAGGCAAGATTCATCATACCATAGAAGTCAGCCCAAAGATGGATTGCTGCAAATGTCTTTTCATATGTTGTTTTGGTAAAAACATAACTGGGAGAATTTTGTAAAATAAATGGAAAATGATGAATAAGCTACATCATTCTTATTCACATATCTTCTCTTTTATTAAATGGTAGCAAAAGGAATAGAATGCTTGCCTAGAATGGACAGGGCTTCTCAGGTGGCACTAGTGGTGAAAAGAAACCCACCCTGCCAATGCAGGAGACATAAGAGATGTGAGTTCAATCCCTGGGTAGGGAAGATCCTCTGGAGGAGGGCATGGCAATCCTATCCAGTATTCTTGCCTGGAGAATCCCATGGACAAAGGAGCCTGGCGAGCTACAGTCCATAAGGTCTCAAAGAGTCGGACACAACTGAAGCAACCTAGCATGCACGCACTAGGATGGAAAAAAGAGAGTTTTTATAAGGAGGATATGATCACTCTTTACCCACAGAGTATGTTCAGTATTAAATCAGTAACTAAATTATTATTGGTTGATTTGGTAAAAATTATGGAGCTCGAGAAAGCATAAAACTCCTTAACTCAACATATTTTATTCTCACCGGGGGGAAAAAAAAAGGAAACCTGGAAAAGATATTTTGAAATCCATCCAGAATCTCTGCCACGTGGTGAGCAGAGCAGGATTTTAATAAATTAATAAGTGCATATAATAATCAGAGATGGTATTTGGTGTTTTAAGACAATGTTCAGTTTTTTTTAGATTCTAAAACTGCACACATTGGTCTAATTTTAACTCATGACAGGAACAGTCTAAAGCTATTCAACCTGTTGCCTTGTTCTATAGATGTGTATGGACTCAGAAAAACACATGATCTACACCTTTGGTGGTAGAATTTTGACGTGTAATGGCAGTGTAGATGACAGCAGAGCCAGTGAACCACAATTCAGTGGATTGTTTGCTTTCAACTGTCAATGTCAAACCTGGAAGCTTCTTCGAGAGGACTCCTGTAATGCTGGTCCTGAGGACATCCAGTCTCGGATAGGACACTGCATGCTATTCCACTCAGTAAGAATATTCTGTACATTGTCTTATGTTATTTTGTCATGCATCTCTCAATAGGAAAAGAAGTGGTGCAATCTAATTCTTCAGTAAGAGAGCAAAACTTTTCATTAGAAATAAATAAGTGTTGACAATGATAAGGAAAAACAAAACTACCTTTATCAGTGAACTGTTTGCTAATTATATTTCCTATCAGCCTAATAATTCCTAAGTAGTTATCTCAGCACTTTTATGACTGACTTCACTGCTTATATGTTGTAGCTATTTCTCTTTCTTACATACCTTTCAACTTACTGTTTTCTCTTAGCATCTAGAAGGGTGATTTTATTATCTGTTCTTATTTTCCCCTCTGCTACTCTCCATTAAGTGCAAAGAATTAAGAATTGACTTTATAGAATTGGAATTAAAGTTTATCAGCAAAAACTAGCATACAGACATTTAATTTTTTCAAGTGTTATAATGAAAACATGGGCTCCTGCTATGAACAAAACTTTAAAAGTGTGCTATGAAAGATTTTTAACATACCAAAGTGGACAGAACAGTGTAATAAATTCCTCGTACTTATTTACCAGTTTCAGCAGTTACTTGTCTGTTCTTAAATTTCATTGTGTTGGGCATCTTAAAGCAAATTCCAGACATTATATCATTACAACTATAAATACCATAGTGTGTCACTAACAGATAAAGACTTTTTAAAAACATAATTGTAGTATGGTTATGTAAGTAAAAATTTCTTTATATCGTGTAGTACTACACTCATTTTTCCCCTGCCATGCTGAAAAATACTTTTCATAGTTGGTTTATCTAGGTCAGGATCCAGAAAAGGTCTGTGTATTGCATTTGGTTGTTAATAACTCTGAAATTTCTTTTAATCCATGAGAATACTCCCTCTTCCTTTTTTCCCCCCCTCTGTATACTGCTTATTTGTGTAAGTAAGTCTCATGTGTGCTTTGGAATTTCCCATGTTCTCAGTTTGACTGATTTTTATCATAGTGTCATTTAACATGATCCTCTGGTTTCCATATTTCCTGTGAGCTGGTATTTAGATCTGGAGGCTTAATTTTAGATTCCTCTCCTTTTTTGAATGGGCCAAAAAGGGAGTTGGAAGTATACTTCACAGCTGGTCCGATTATAAAATATAAAGGGCATTTAATGTGTAGTTGTCACAACTTTGGTGATGTTAAAATTGTTCGGGTGGGTTTACGTGTTATCAACCTGATTGATCAGTTACTAAGTTTCCTGTCAACTTTTTATCTAGTGGCTTTAGCAGTCACTATGGTCTGTAGTCATAGACTAGATTTTAATAGAATTTGATAAGTGGTCATTTTTCTAATTACCTTTTTCTTTATTTATTAACTGATTCTGCTATAAAAACTTAGCCTCATTAACTAATTGACTAATATGTAAACCACACAGGATAGGTAATATAAACATTTTGATTGTTTTCCTCTATTGTCTTTTCATTTTTATGAGCTGAGGCTCCAAAATTTACCAATGAGTTTTTCATAGGTATTATTATAAACTCATGGATTTTTATGTATTTGATGTTTTTAACTTCCTGTCATTATTCTTTTTGATTCCCTAATTTTTCTCCATCTTTGAACAGTGGGAGTACCCATCTCCCAGTATACCTTTGCATATATACACACACATATATACATATGTCTTTTTTAGTAAGAGAAAAAAAAAATCATGAGTTCATATTGATATGTCCAAGTTAAACTTAAGATTATAGAATTTAAAATTTTATATCTTTGTTTTTGTGAAGCTTTATGGTTAAAATCCTACTTCCTGATGATGATATGTTACTTGCTCTTTCTATAATAGTTTAATGAATAGCAAAACTAATAGAATCACTGAATGATGTTTAAGACTGCTTTCTGATTATTTTTCTGTTTAGAACATAGCCCACTAGGGATGGGTAGTCAAAAAGCGAGAATTAAAAATCACTAGAAATACTACGACTTGTCTGCATGATCATGTGTCTCTGTCCTATTGTATCTTTGTATATAGGCTTACTTGTTTCTTTTTTTTTTTTTTCAAATTTCAGACATTATTTTTTCTTTTACTTTGATTTTCTAATTAAGTAAAAACATTTACATAGTTCTTAAGGCAAAACTGTCAGTATGCTGTTGGAGAGATATGGTTATTTTCCCTGTCTTTCTGTTCTGTTCCTTTCCCTGTAGCTAATTATGTATTACTAGTTTCCTTTGTTTCTTTTTGAAGAAAGAAACAAACACAACACACATTCCTTTTTCTCCTTCCATACATAGAGGTAGCACCCTATATGCATTACTCTGCACCTTGTTTTTTTTTTTTTTTACTTCAATAGGATATCCTAGCGATTATCCCTTAGCAGTATATGCAGAGCTTCCTTTTCCACTTTATACCAGTACAGTAAGTACTTCATTGCATGGAATCTCTCATAAATTACTCCTCTAGAGGTTTAAATTTTAAAAGAATTATTCTGAATTCTTTGTGGAAATGACTTTTTTTTTTCTTCTTTCCCATTTTTTATTTTACAGAAAAATCGTTGCTTATATGTATTTGGTGGCCAGCGATCGAAGACCTATTTGAATGATTTCTTCAGTTATGATGTGGATTCTGATCATGTAGACATAATATCAGATGGTACCAAGAAAGACTCTGGAATGGGTAAAGGCACTTAGTGATTCTTCTCTCATGTCTTAATTACTTCAGGTAGAAGACTATTAACCCATTAGCTTTTCTTTCTAACCATTCTTAATGCTTTTCTCATTTGTTTAATTGAAGTAATTCTGAATAAGAGGAAAAAAGTCTCTCCCAGCTAAATTATTTAATTCAACCTGTTTAAAAATGCTGTATGAATTATTATTATGATGATTCCCTTTAACAGAAAGACAATATGCAAAATTGTAAAGGGATTATTTATATGTGTGCTTGTTAAGGGTGATTATAAGAATTAATAACTTTAAAAAACTATATTATCCTGTATTTGCTAGTTCTTTCCACCTTCCATTTTCACTAAGGTGACTTATATGTTAGATACATATAGTAGAGTATGTCTTTGTTCTTGAGGGAAGATTTCACATCGTTCATTGGTAATGCCTTGTAACTCTACACTCTCAGCATCCAGAAAGTTATTCTCCTAATGATAAGGTGATTAGTTTGCCTGAGATAATCCCAGTTTATACATAATTATTAATAAGTGCCTAATTAGAGCAATAGGGTAAGAAATTAGATTAGCTTGCTTTTCCTTTTATCTATTTGTTTTTGCTTTTCCTTTTACTATTTATTATATAGATATGTTTATAGTAGTTGCTTATATTTAGGAAGAATTAAAAAAAAAAAAGCTAACACCATAATAAAAAAGTACATGCGAGGCAGTTTGACCCTTAGGATCTTTCTCCCATACTTCCTATTGGGCAGAGGCTAGAATTTCATATCCTGGAGAAATAGAGGCTCTGTGGAGGCAGGGAGAACAGGGTATAAAATAGAATTAAGTCCATGTACTGAATAGTGGAACTTCTGACCCTTTCCCTGCTCTTAGGATGCTAGGCATATGTCTCCTATGGAAGTTTAGTATCACCTTCTCTAGAGGAAATATGTGGCCTCATAGAAAATATTTCCAGATACTGTTGTTTGGGGATACCTGCCCCCACTAAAATGTCTGATCTTTCTGGCTAGCCCCCAGTACAGTGGTTACTTTCATGGCCCAGTTCCCCTACAGTGTGCCCCATTGTACACATGCTATTTTCAGTTAAATTGTATTTCTTCACTGTAAATGAACTGTCAGTTAATGATCAAGATCACTTTTCTTAGAGAAAAGGATATTGCAACCATAAAACAATAATAGGATGCAATGAAAGGTCAGAGACTAAGAAAGACCTTTTGGAAATAAATTTTGTTAAAAAGTAGAAGAGTTGTAAGACATCTGAGAAATAGACAAAGAGACAGAGATGGTGGAAATTGGAGAAAATTAAGGACCTTAGAAAATCAGTATAAGAGATCCAGTGTTGAACTAATAAGTTTCTCTAACTATGGAGAGCAAGGAGAATGTTGGAGACTAGTTTATAAAATGAAGGACTAACAGAAAATTTCCCTAAACTGAAAAGTATTGGTCTGCAGGTTATAAATGGCCCCTTTTGGATGTCAGTACCTTGAATTAAAAAAAAATAAAAACAAAAACCTTCTCAGTCAGATGACACATCATTGCTCATTGTAGAATTTTACATATCAATCATAAAAAGAATATCTAAAAAGCTACCAGTGTAAAATGAGGTCACATTCAAAGAAATAGGCCCTAGAATGCTAGAAATTTTCAGCAACATTGGAAGCTATAAGGGGAAACAAGGTCTTAAAAATTATGAGGGAAAATTATCATCAACCTGGAATTCTATTTCTAGCCAAACACCCGGGAAACAAGAGGGAAGAAGTGGTATTTTCAGATATACCAGGTTTATTAGTGGGGTATGTGTGTGTTTGCAGGTAACAGAAAACCAAGAGAATGGCTTAAACAGATTGGGAATCTTCTCTCACAGGACGAGAAATCCAGATGTAGATAATCTGGGACTAATGTAGTGATTTAAGAAATGTCATAAATGCTCTCAGGTTCTTTTTTATCTGTTTTTCTATGTTTAACTGGTGGTAACCTCATGATGGCAAGTTGACTGACACACCTCTAACATCATGCCTTCCTTCCAGATAGGAAAAAAGGAAGCAGAGCAAAATGTGCCCAGAAAGCTCCCTATTGACATTTCATTGACTAGAACTGTGAAACCTGACTTCAGGAGAGTCTGGGAAAGCAAGCATTTAGCTTTTCCTGCCTTTGAATAGTATAGAGTAAGGGATTTGGAAATGGCTATTGGATCATGCAATTAACAGTGTCTGCCACACAAGATTTAAAAAATGATAGATATTTTATGCACTCTTTTTCAGAAGTTAGTACGTCATATATACTAACAAAAAGGAGTAAAAGTAGTTAAAAAGAAAACATTCTGAGAACTGAGGGAAAGAAAATCTATCATAGGAAAGCAGAAAAGGGCCATCCCAACATGATACCTGCACTGCAAATGTATGAGTACCCAGTTCATATTGGAGCAGGAGGACATAGGAAAATGGACCTCTCCTCCTCACCAAAAAGTGGCGTTGACTAAAAGTAGATAAAAGTAGACCAAATAGATGTTTGAGCAATTGGAATAAAAGTATTAATCGGTAAATAATATCTGAAGTAAGAGGAACACAGTAGGAAAAGAAAATATTTTTAAAAGCAGACATCATCATAGTACAGTTTTTGGCTCTACAATGAGCAGTATTCCCCTCTTCATAATAATGCAAAAACTAAAATCAATTTAACCAAAAGTTGGGATAAAATTTAGTGGGAAGATAGCATCAGTGTAGTAAAATTCTTTGTCTGCTATAACAAGAAGTCAGTAGGTGCTGATATTATGTAAAACTGTGGAAAGAAATGGGCTTCCCTTGTGGCTCAGCTGGTAGAGAATCCACCTGCCATGTGGGAGACCTGGGTTGGGAAGATGCCCTGGAGAAGGGAACGGCTACCCACTCCAGTATTCTGGCCTGGAGAATTCCATGGACTGAAATTCCATAGAAAGAAATATTCTAAGAAATGACTAATAACATTATTTATCATGTCTAAAATTGTCTATCTTGTTTACTCATTTATTTTCTACTACCATAGGATAATGTGGAGGTATATGATTTAATCTTTGATTTCCTCTCACTTTTAAAACTTAGTCTGATTTTCCATTAAAATTACTAGGAAGATGGAAGTAATAACCCCCTACAATTCTGACACAGCTCTGCCTGAAAAAAAGGTAGTGAAAATAGTAATTGATTCAATAGGTATGTGTTAAAAACTTCTACATGTTGGCTCATGCTAGACTAGGGATACATTGGAACTATATGATCATGGTCTCTCAGAGTGCTTATAATCCATCTAGTAAGTAGTGTTCTGGTGGATTATAGTTGTTCAGTTGCTAAGTCATGTCCAACTCATCGTGACCCCATGAACTGCAGCTTGCCATCCCTGTCCTTCACTCTCTCTCGGAGTTTGCTGAAACTCATGTCCATTGAGTCGATGATGCTATCCAGCCATCTCATTCTCTGTCACCTGCTTCCAGTGCCCTCGATCTTTTGACCATCAGGGTCTTTTCCAATGAGTCGGCTCTTCACATTAGGTGGCTGAGGTACTGGAGCTTCAGCTTTAGCATCAGTCCTTGTGATGAATATTCAGAGTTGATTTCCTAATGGCTATTCTTTATTTAGACCCTAAATGCCAGTTACTAAGCATGGAACTTCATAAATAGTTCTAATTGGTAGTAGTATTCTCATTTACCAGATGAGAAAAATTGAACTTAGTGAAGTACTATCTCATTAATATACAACTAGGTAATGATACAGCCAGGGTTTAGAAGTTGAGGTGCAAAGAAGGTTTTTCGTTTTTTTTTTTTTTTTTTTTGAGGTGCAAAGGTTTTTTGTTTTTTGTTTTCTTGACCATACTAAAGTGCTCCCCAAGATTAAAAGGAAAAAGTGGTGAAGTGATAGTAGTAAAGATTCAGCAAAAAAAAAGCACTATGACAATAAATAGACTTTAATGACTATCATTTGAATATTTTTTAAATGAATTATTATTATTTAGTAATTTGCAGAATTGGTCAGTATATTTCATTCATTGCTATGGCTAGCTTTAGGGCCAGCAATGAATGGCCCCAATTGTTCTTTTTGTTCAATTTTGTTTTGATTATAAGAGTAATAATATGCTCGTTGTATTTGAAAAATATGGAAAGATGTAAAAAAGAAACTATATCAAACCATTCAGACATAATCTGTTAACATTTTAATGTATTTCCTTCTAGTCTTTTTAAGCTTATTTATTTTATAAAATTTAGCACAATTTTATATTCTGCTCCTGGAGAAGAGAATGGCAACCCATTCCAGTATTCTTGCCTGGAAAAATCCCATAAACAGAGGAGCCTGGTGTGCTATAGTCCATGGGGTTGCGAAGAGTCAGATGTGACTGAGTGACTGACAGTGCTGTTTTTAAACTTACATTAAATTGTGGTATTTTTTTTTTTTTTTGTCATTATGGTTTTATTACCAAAAGATAAGTGGATTTATTGCTTAACTACTCTTTAATCAACTTTTATAAAATGAAAATCACCAATATTGGTATGGGTTCTTTAATTTTTTTATTGCTTTGTGGTGAATTATCCCATAATGCAAGCAAGTTTTTTTGTTAATTTAATAGTAATTGTTGATCATCTACTAACATCTAAGTTTGGCCTTCTCCCTTCCTTTCTCCCAAAATATTTCAGTGCCTTATATATGCCAGGTATGTTTAGGTTCATAGCTGTGGACTAGAGGATAAGATCCCTTCTCTCAAAGGACTCATTTTAGTGAAGAGAGACCTACATTTGCTTTCTAAGCACTGTGAAGAAAAAAAATTGAATGCTATAATAGTGAGTAACATGAGAGGATCCAGTCAGATAGAGTAGGTTGGGAAACTGTTTCTGAGGAGGCAGTCTTTAAGATTTCAGTCAAGAAATAGAGAATTAGGAAGAACTGTGTTACGAACTGAGAGAAGTCCATGTACAAAGATTTCAAAGCAGGAAAGAATTTAATGTGTTCCCAAAGCAAAGGGATCCAGTGCATATCAAAGGTGAGGCAAGTTATGTGAAGTGAGGTTGGAGAAATAGTTAAGTCTGATTATTCAGTGCCTTGTACAGTACAAATACAAGAAATTTGGGGGTTTTTTCACCTAAATAATATAGAAGGTTTTGAAAGGTTTAATGCTAAGGGCTTTTTTGTTGTTGTTTTAATTGAAGTGTAGTTGATTTACAGTGTTCTGTTAGTTTCTGGCATACAGTTGATTTAATTTTCTATAGTATGTGCATATTCTTGCCACCTGTTGCCAAGAATACACACATACTATAGAAACTAGCGTGCTGCAGTCCCTGGGGCCACAAAGAGTCACACACAACTGAGCGAGTGAACTGAACTGAGTGTGTGTATACATATTTATGTGTATATATTTATGCTCTTGTTCAGATTCTTTTCCATTGTAGTTTTTTATAAGATACTGAATGTAAAGTTTTCTGTACTACACAGTAGGACCTTGTTGTCTATTTTACATATAGTAGTTTGTATCTACTAATCCCAAATACTTACTTTATCCCTCCACCCCCATCCTTTCCCCTTTGGTAACCATTAGTTTGTTTTGCCTGTGAACCTGTTTCCATTTTGTAAATAAGTTTGTTTGTGTCGTATTTCAGGTTCCATCCACATGTAATTTGATATCTTATGGGTTTTGTCTTTCTCCGTCTGATTTACTTCAGTTCAAATGATAATCTCTAGGTCCATCCATGTTGCTGAAAATGAATGCTAGGGTTTTGATCCGATTAAAGTTTTGAAAATATCATTCTTTTGTCTAAATGTACATTTTCCAAGTGTTTAATATTGACAGTATGCCTGTAAATTGCATTGTCCAAAGGTTATGTGTACAACAGGCTATGTGCACATCCTTTAACTGAAGATTTTTATGGCAGAGTTTAGCATCTGGTTAGAACCTGCCTAAAACTGTTGCCATTATTACTTAGAGTTGTAAAACCTCAGCGGCTCTGCTGGCATATTAGAGTGAAACTGAAGTTCCTTTCTTCTCATTTTTCTTTCTTATTTTTTCCATCTCTCCCTTTCTCCTTTCCTTAGGTCACTTCCTTCCATCCTCCTTCCTTTATTTCTCTCTCTTCCTTCCCATTTTCCCCTTCTTCTCTGCTCCCTTCTTTAAGTCCCCTTGTTTCTCTCTCTTTGTCTGTCTTCCTGGTGCATCCTCCACTCCTCCCCTAAGAGGGGCTTCTCAATGGTGGCCAGAATTGAGAATCACCCTTCTAGCTCTCCAAAGCCTATCTCAGTCCTTAATCAAGTAAACCTGGACAGGTTACTTAATGTTACACCTTATTTTGCACGTCTATAAGTGACCTAAATTATATTTTAAGTAAAATGGTATCTCATAGCCACTCTAGGAGTAGAAGTGGATTGACACTGATTTGGGCTGGTGTTATTGTTGGGTACCTCAGTTTTCACAAGTGTATTTCAGTACTGCCTACAGGTTCACTGATCTATCCAATAATCAAGTCATACTAGTTTCACCTTCATCTTCTCTGTGTTCTCATTGCTAGTTCACTAGTTTGGCCTGCCAACACCAGTTTGACCTCTGTCTCTAGTATTCTTCTTCCTGTGTATCCCATCCCTCCCCCAACCCTTTCTTCACACTTTGAGCAGAACGCAACTGTTTCTGTGTTACCAATTAAGTACAGAACCGTATAGTAACATTCATTCAACAAATATCTTTTGGTCACCTTCTAGGTGCCAGATAATCTAAGCACTAGGGATAAAACTAGAAATAAGAGCTCTGACTTCATGGATATTATAGTTGTGCATAGGGAAGAAAAAGAAGTAGGTTAACACCTTACCTTTTGATTAGTACTAATAAGATAAGAAAATACCCTTATTTTTGGCCATGCCACACAGCTTGTGGGATCTTAGTTCCTGAACCAGAGATCGAACCCAGACCCCCAGCAGTGAAAGCTCCAAGTCCTTATCACTAGACCACTCCATGATTCCCAGAAAATCTTTTAAAAATATAAACCTGGTCATTTTTCTCTCCCTTGCTTAAGATGGTTTTTTTTAAATTGTTCTTCTTTGCCCTCAGATTAAGTCTAAACTCAGCCTAACTCACAGATTCTTTTATGATATGCCTCAGCTTAGTTAGTTCCCCATTCTTGATATCCACCCTCACCTTGCCACTAATTCTTTTTTTCATGACCACTGAATATTAATTATCGATGGCATATTTTTCATGCCTTTGAGTTTTTTCCCATACTGTTCTCCCTGCCTAAGTCACTCTTTCCTCCTACCTCCAAAGTGTAGCTGATTTTTGCTCATCTTTCAGATCTTAGCTTATAGAGCATTGTCTCCTGAAATTCTTTAACTCCTCAAACCCAGGTTAGGGATTAGAGCATATCGTTTTAACATTAGTTGTTAACATGATTCTGAATATTCATCTGGCAGTATAATCTTGACTCTGCTTTTCAAAACCTGAAAAAAAAAAACTGCTGAAATACACAGATTTTATTCAGGATTTCTTAAAGAGTATGCAATTTTTTCAGTACTCTTAATCTAAAATATTTTCACTGGCTTAAGTTAGACCAATTAGAAGACCTCATGTCAGAACTATGGTATGTGTATTGTCCTCCCATAGAGTTACTTTTAGCTGATTTTTAAAAGTCTGTTTAAATTTTAATTTTATCTTGCTAAGTAATTATTTATTTTGTAAGCCATTCAAAGTCCTTTTAAGGACAAGACAGAGTACTATTTAAACTCCTATATTATTAAATATTCTTAGAAAATAGCAATTTTATTATATGGATGCTCTGTAGTTTATTTAAACATTCTATTTATTAACTTCTTCTAAACCTGTTTTATTATAGTTAATTAGTATAATTTGAGATGGACTTAATACCTAATTGCTATGTTTCTGTGATTCAGTAATGTGAGTTATTTGATTAAAACTGCTTTTATGTGAGCTTCAAATTGGATTGTTTACAGTCATAGAAGAAATTAGTATGAACTGTTGAGACTACCAATTAGAAATAGTATATCTAGTTGTAAAATTACTGCTTCTTGTTATAATTTCTTATTGTGTCAGATACTGTAAAATTTTAAATGATTGCTGTTTATAATTACTTAAATGAATTAACTCAGATTTAGCCTTTTAAGATCTAAAGAAACATCAACTCTTTTTTTTTTTCAACTCTTAATTTTTTTAACTAGGGTATAACAGTTTTATGTTTTCCTTAGAAGGGAATTACAATTTAAATCAGTGGATTGACAGCTGTTTAGAAAAAAAGGATTTACTGGTATTGTGTCTAACACATACATAATTACATCAAAATTCAGCACATCAAAAATTTGAGTTTATTTCTGAATAACTTTTGGCAATAGGTCTGTGAACACAGGGGGTTTAGCAGACTTCCCATATGTAAGCTCTGTTTAACACTAATTGAAAATTATGTTTAGAAGATCTGTCACACAACTAGAACTTTATGGTTTGCTCTAGAAACTCAGCTGACAGTAATGGAACTACTTTCTTATATTTGTTTTTTTTTCATTCAAGGAACAAACATATATTGTGTCTTCAACATTTGCCAGATACTAAATAGGGCACTGATGATACAGAACTCTTACAAACATTTAGTTCCTATTCTATAGTAATTAGTGTGTTTACTTGTTGTGTTCCTTAAATTCTGTTGACTCTATTTTCCCACATCTGCCAGTGTTTATACCATTCTATCCTAACCATAGTGGCAGATTGTTATAATTAAAAGAATAGTGAATTCAGAATCAGAGGATTTGATCTTTCTTCATCTGGGTCTGCCACTCATCCTTCTGTAGCTTTGGCAAAATTGTGTAATTTCTCTGGACCTGATTGTTCATCTGAAAACAAGGGGATTGGACCAGTTGATCTTAAAGGCTCATCATCTAGCTCCAAAATTTTGACAGTTAAATTTTGTTCCTTTTTGCTGTTATCAGGCTGTGAAAATTAAAAATGAGGGCTCTGTTAGTCATGCCTGCAAGATTTGATTTATCTATAAACATTTCGATGAAAACTTTAAATGCAAAATCTTACTGATTTTCAGCCTGGGAATGTGCTTATTGACATTGGTGTTTTGTTTTTCTTTAATCTTTGTGTGTGTGTGTGTATAAGTTCCTATATTTTTGACCCTTCTACTCTTACCAGTTAACTAAATAAAGTCAGTTCAGCAGTATAGAGAAGACTCTGAAACTAATGTTTTGCTGTCATTTACACAGATTAGTTACTGAGTTAGGAGATGGGAGTGCCTATTTTTAATGTAACTAGATTTCATTGCTTTCTGTTTAGCATCTTTTGTATTAGGTGTGCCATTATTCTGATAAATTGGATTATGTACTTTTTTTTTTCTCAACATTACTGGTGGTAATAACTTTCCATAACTTCCCCCTTTCACTCTTGCAGGGGTGTTTTTGCCCCTCATAAGCTTGTAAAGTTATTCATATTTTCAATATAAAATTTAGGTCATTTGGGACTTCCCTGATGAAGTGGATAAGAATCAGCCTGCCAGTGTGGGGGACATGGGCTCAATCCTTAGTCTGGGAAGATTCCACATGCTGGAGAGCAACTAACCCAATGTGCCACAACTATTGAGCCCACGTTGTAGGGCCTGCAAGCCACAACTCCTGAGCCTGTGCGCTGCAACTGCTGAGGCCCATGCTCCTAGAGCCTGTGCTCCACAGCAAGAGGAGCACCTGCCATGAGAAACCTCTGCACCGCAACGAAGAGTAGCCACCACTTGCCATAACTAGAGAAAGGCTGCATAAAACAACGAAGAACCAGCGCAGCCAAAAGTGAAAAAAAAAAAAAGAAAATTTAGGTCATTTGATAGTAAATGTGAATTAAAGTTCACTTGTAAAAACAAACATTCAAGAACACTAAAGACAGTTTTGATAATGAAAGATAATATAATACTACCAAGTATTTAGAAAGGTACAATTTTGTGCAGATTAATGGAAGGGAATGCAACAGATACTCTAAAATATACCTAATTACATATGAGAATTTGGTATATGGTAAAGTGGCATTTCCAGTCAGAGAAGGAAAATAGATTATGCAATAAATGACACTGAGATGTCACTTAAGACCTGACAAGCAAAAAGCAAAATCCTGACTCTAATTGATGTCTATACACACAGAAAAATTTCTGGGTATACTCAAGTTTTATACTTAACAAATAAAAATATAAGTCTAATTGCTTTTAATAATCTAGGATGGAGAAGCCTTTCCAACCTTGACAGAAAACCCAGAAGCTGTTTAAAAAAAAAGAGAGACTTAGTTTGATTTTTTGCAAATTAAGAATTATATATGGAAAAATATTTAAGTGTCAAATGATAAATGACAAACTAGGAACTGAGACAAAGGTTAATGTCCTACTTTTTAAACAAAAAACTCTTACAAATCAATAAAAAAGGAACAATTTTCTAGTAGAACAATGACAAATGATAGAACTAGATAGTTCAAAGAAAAAAACAATTCAAGTAGCTTGACAGATTTACTTTTGTATAATGATCAGCTCCATTCATAATTTTTAAAGTGTAAATTAAAGGATCATTCATTGAATGTTGTTATCTAATAAAATATAAAATACATATACTCTTTGACCAAGCATTTTTTTCCAGAATTTACCCTGCTCACACATGTACAGATGCATAAAAATAAGTTATACAGAGATATTTAATGTGACATTGTTTGCAAGAGTTAAGAAATCCAAAAACAACTTTACCCACCAGCAGCTAACCAGTTATGTTTGATCTATTCAGTGAGATAAATTCTTTGTAACTTCATGCAACTGAGATAGATGAATAAATAACTACATTGTTGGGTGTCGAAAGCTAGTTGGAATTTTACAAAAAGCAAATAATGAGTGGTAGAAACCCAGGTTCAGGTAAAATAATAGTTCTAATAAAATCCAAAAATTTATGTGGAACTGCAGAAGACCCAGAATTGCCAAAGTAATCCTGAGAAAGAAGGACAAAGCTGGAACTATAACCCTTCCAGACTTCAGACTATACTACAAAATGCAGTAACCAGAACAGCATGGTATTCACACAGAACAAATCAACAGAACAGAAAAGGAAGCCCAGAAATAAATCCACATACTTATGGTCAGTTAGTCTGCAACAAAGGAGGCAAGAATATACAGTGGAGAAAAGACAGTCTTTTCAACAAGTGGTATTGGGAAAACTGGACAGCTATGTGTAAAACAATGAAATTAGAACATTCCCTTGTCCAAAAATAAACTCAAGTTCATTCATATACAAAAATAAATTAAAAATGGTTTAAAGATCTAAATGTATGATGACACCATAAAACTCCTAGAAGAAGACATAGGTGAAACACTGACATAAATCTTAGCAGTATTTTCTTAGATTAGTCTCAAAGCAAAAGAAATAAAAGCAAAAGTAAATGGAGCCTAATGAAATTTTAAAAGGTTTTGCACAACAAAGGAAATGGTCAACAAAATGAAAAGATGATCTATGGAATGAGAGAACACATTTGCAAGTGATGCAGCTAACAAGAAATTTATATCCAGAATATGCAAACGGCTCATACAACTCGATGTCGAAAAACAACCCAGTCAAAAAGTGGGCAGAAGACCTGAATAGAAATTTTTCCAAAGAAGACATTCTGGTGGCTAACTGGCTGTTGGTCAGTCGTGTCTGACTCTGCGACCCCATGGCTGTAGCCTGCCAGGCTCCTCTGTCCGTGGAATTCTCCAAGCAAGAATACTGAAATGAGTAGCCATTTCCGTCTTCTGGGGATCTTCCCAACCCAGGGATAAAACCCAAGTCTCCTGATTCTTTACCATCTGAGCCACCAGGGAAGCCCAAAAAGATTCACAGCATCGCTAATTATTAGAGAAATGCAAATCAAAATCACAGTGTGGTGTTGCCTCACACCTGTCAGAATGGCTATCATCAATATGTCTACAAATAGCAAATGTTGGAGGGGGTGTGGAGGAAAGGGAACTCTTGTACTCTACTGGTGGAAATGTAAATCAGTGCAGCCACTATGTAAAACAATATGGAGGTTACTTTAAAAGCTAAAGATAGGACTATCATATGATACAGGTATTCCATTCCTGGATGTATATTTGGAAAAAGTAATTTGCAAAGATACATGAGCCCCAATGTCAATAGCAACACTATTTATAATAGCCAAGACATGAAAGTAACCCAAGTGCCTGTCAACAGACAGTTGACCTAAGAAGATGGCTAACTGTCTGTGTGTGTATAAATATTTTTGTGGGTTAGTTGCTTAGTTGTGTCCGACTCTTTGCGACCCCATGGGCTGTATGTAGCTTACCAGGCTCCTCTCAGCCATAAAATAAGAATGAAATACTGCCATTTGCAGCAGCATGGACGGACTTAGAGAATATAATGATTAATGACATGTCAGAGGAAGACAAATACTATATAATACCACTTGTATGTGGAATCTAAAAAAATAATACAAATGAATATATATAGAAAATGAACTTCTGGTTACCTAAAGAGAGGAGGAAGGAGGGACAAATTAAGAATAAGGGATAAACAGATACAAACTACTGTTTATAAACCCATAAGCAACAGGGATTTCCTATATAACACAGGGAATTGTACCCAGTATGTTATGATAACCCATAATGGACTACCTGGAGAAGGAAATGGCAGGCCACTCCAGTATTCATGCCTGAAAAATCCCATGGACAGAGTAGCCTGGTGGGCTATTGTCCATGGGCTCACAAAGAGTTGAACATGACTGAACACACAGCATATAATGGAATATAATCTGCAGAGAAAAGAATCACTGGGCTGTACACCTAAAACTAACAAAATAAATCAATTTCAATGAAAGTAAATAGTAGTTTTAAACTGGAGCTACTGCTGAAACTGAGTAGGGTCTCATTCAACACTTTAAATGTCCCAGATTTAGAAGAAAGGAATGTGGCATACACTGTCAGTTGCTACCGTATAATCATTAGCTCTTGTTAACCAAACCATGATTTTGTTTACTGACAAGTTGCCCAACCCCAGGAGTTGAATAGTGAATATTCTAAAATAGTCACTTTTATCCTTTACCAAATTATTTCATTTTCCCTGCCTTCCACGTGATACAGTTCTGACCAATGAGCACAAGGAAAGGCTCTAGGAGGACATTTGCAAAAACTATTTTCCAGAAGAAAGCAAATGCTGAAAGAGTCCTTTCCCTCTCTGGTTTGAATACTCTGTAAAACAATGTGATGCTTAGAGCTGGTACTGGCAACTTGAAAAGAATGGAAAGCCAAGAGAATTCTAAGAATGTTAACCTAGCATCATTATTTGGTTGAATTGCTGAAACCATTCTGGAACTATCTACTTGAAAAATTTTATTTTATGAACTAATTTATAATTCTTCAGATTTTCTGTTACTTGAAGCTGAAAATATTCTAATAGAGAATTTGTGGAAATCTGTTTTTGTTAAACTTCATATTTCTGTGAAAGTTGCTCAGTTGTGTCCGCCACTTTGCAACCCTGCCAGGCTCCTCTGTCCATAGAATTCTCCAGGCACGATTACTGGAGTGGGTAGCCATTCCCTTCTCCAGGGGATCTTCCCAACCCAGGTCTCCCTCATTGCAGCCAGATTCTTTACTGTCTGAGCCACGAGAGAAGCTCATATTTCTGTGGCAGTTCTGAAAATTATTTTTTCCTGTCTTAAAGTAATAATAATGAAAATGTAGGTACATTGGATCATGAAGCAAAAATAGAGTTCAGATTAGTTCATGAATGCAAAAAAGTATCTTCCTCAGAAATTGAAATAACTTTTTATGTTTTTATCCTCCCTATAAGGTTTCCTTGTATTACAAATTCTGGTAATCTCGTAAATCAAAGAGGAAAAAAATATGTGAGTCAGCCTGTCAGATAAAATATTTTACTTGATTTCCCTTTTATCTGTTCTGTTTCAAGTTTTAAAGATGCTAATAAAAAAATAGTAGAGTTGAACGATTATCATTGTCATTTCTTGGAAAAACTATAGAAATAACAGGTTGGCAATAATAGTTGTATCTTGTACAATTCTTATTCTCTATTTTCGCAGACAAGAGCCCTTTCAAAATGTGTTCCTGACTAGCATATGATCTTGTTTGCTGATCTGTTTGATTAATTTTTGAGTCCGTTTTTCAAGAATGGTTAAAGTTCCTGGCATTTCAGTCACTTTTTAGCAGTTGAATCTGAAACGATTTAATATACTGTATGTTGCAGATCTTCTGTCCTTTGCCCCTCCTGTGGATACTACCCATTAGAAACTATTGAATCTTTTCAAGACAGGCTTGTTGTCTTCTTGGGAAGAGAATTAATACAGAATTAATCATTATGACATGTTGGATAGAAAACTTCTTTCTTGGTTTTGACCTTTAGGTCTTTTTAGTTTTTGATAATGCCATTTTTGTTAGACTAGTTTTTATTTTTATAAAATTATTACAGAAATGATGTGATATGCATAATTAATAAAACAATTCAAATAATATAAAGTGCTATGAAATGAAAAGTATTTCTGCCAACATGGCTAACTAACATAAGCTACTGATTCCCTTCCCCAAAATCAGTCTTGAAAAAATAAAATGAGAGGCAGCTGGCCTCCATGAACTTTGAGACACAGGCAGTCTCTCCACTAAAATACCTTGAGTTAATTCTTGTTCCTTCACTATGGAAACTGGCAGTAGTAGCCCATACCACTAGTGCCAGAATCCAGAGAACAACATTATGGCAATGCAGAAACCCCAGTGCAGTGAAGGACTGATAAACGCAGATGTGGACTGACCATCTCCTCTCAGTAGTTCATTTCTTCTTCTCTCTACCTTCAGGTCCAGGGTTTCAACCTGGGAAATACTTGCATAGAGGTGTGGTAGTAAAAGGAAGTGATGTATCAGCTCTCAGTTTCTGTGCTTCAGTATCTACCCAGTGACTCTTTCCCTCCAGTTTTTTTAAACTCATTGGTGCTGACAGTAGTTAAGGCCTGGCCTCTGGTGACCCCGAGTACATATCTTGACAGAATTGCTGATACCCAAGAAACATTATCTCACAGACCAATAAAGCTAAACACTTGAGAATTGCAGCTGTCCCTAAAGAAATTAGTAAGGTAACAACATACATGATTTAAAGCAGGATTATTATAATAGATGAACCACGAATTTAAAACAACTGTGATCAGTATAAAGCTATGAGGGAACACATATTAGTAAAATGAAATAAGATCATAAAATTAGAACCAAATGGAAATATTAGGTATGAAAAATCTATTTGAAATGAAGAATGCAACAAATATTATAAATAGAATGGATATGAATGAATTAATTAGTTGAAAGATTAGAATGACTACTCTTCCAGGAAGAAATAGGAAAGAAATAAAGATCAAGAGATGAAAAAATAGAAGGAGCAGCACTCAGTGTTCATTGCAGCACTGTTTACAATAGCCAAGACAAGGAAGCAACCTAAAGGTCCATCAGCAGATGAATGGATAAAGAAGACTGGTACATATATGCAATGGAATATTACTCTGCCATTAAAAAGAATGAGATAATGCCATTTACAGCAACGTGGATGGACCCAGAGATTATCATACTGAATGCAGTAAGCCAGAGAAAGATATGTCACACATATGCAAAATCTTAAAAATGATACAAATTGCACTTATTTATGAAACAGACTCTCAGAGAACCAATTCTTGGTTATCAGAGGGCTGGTGTCATGGGGAGGGATAGATTAGAAGTTTGGAATTGACAAGTGCACACTACTTTATATTTAAAATAGATAACCAACAGACCTACACACAGAGAATTCTCAGTAAATAGTAATAACCTAAATGGGAAAAGAATTTGAAAGCAGACACTCGTATGTATGGGAAAAGGAAAAGATATGGAAAAGAACTGTGCAAGTACCAACATCTTAACAGCAGTTCCAGGAGAAGACAAAAATGAAATTTTAAGAAGTTGAAATAATTGAAGAATTAAAGATAATTGAAGAGATAAATTTCCTAGAATTCAGAAAAGATAAAAGGTTTTAGATTGGTGAAAGGGCTTATAGTATGCTAAATGGGAAAAATAAGGGAGAACACATACTTAAGACATATTTATTAAAGTGAAATTAGGAATGTTAAAGACGTAAAGGAAATTCTGAAAGATTTCAGAGAAAGAGTTGGTAATCTGTAGGGAACAAGATAGATAGCTAGATATCAGTCAACAGCAAAGTGAATGGAAGAAAATAGTAAACTTTAAAAATGCTCAAGGAAAACATCTATGAACCAAGCAATTTATATCCCCCTAACTTTCATATGATGGTAAAGTAAAATATTATCAGATATTTTTGCCTTGAAGTTTACCATATGAAGACGTATATTGGAAACCCATTTGAAAACAAGACACATTGAGAAATCTAGAGGTGAGAGGTGGTAATCAAATTATCCTGAGGAAATTTATTGTTGACTGAAGGAAAACATTAGAATCAAAATTCTAAGCATGAAAATATGATGAGGGAGGGGGAAGAGGCACTATATAAATTCAAGTGTTGTGATTGGACTTACAGAGAAGAAAATGTTCTGTATTATTAAAACTTTTTCATTCCAAAATGTCTTATACACAGTGCTTAAGACCTAATGGGCCTTTATTTCCTTTCAAGCTTCCTTTTCTTTTCCTGTGTCATATATCACTGCCACTGTTTTTTCTATCCCATGTCATTCTTTATGTTGGATTCATTTTTGTTTAGTTGGAATAGCTCCTCAAAGAATTTTTTCAGATGCAGTCATCAGTATAAACTTTAATATATCTGCTGATCCAAAAATTCCTTTATTTTGCCCTCACTATTGGGGTTGCTAGTTTAATAGGAAATAGAATTTTTAGTTCCATATCTTTTTAAGTTCCAAGAAATTTTTAAGTTAATTGCTTGATTGTATTCTAGCATTCTTTATTACTGATAAAAGGTCTAATGTTAGTTTGATACTTATTCCTCTGTATATAATAACCTGCTTTTTTCTCTCTGGAAGCTTTTAGAATTTTCTTTTAATCCCTGAAGTTTTGAAATTTCACTAGGAGATGTGTGTGTGTATGCACGCGTGCATGAGTGCTTAGCACCCCCGGCTCTTTCAAACAGAATACCACTTATTTCTTCTCTTCAGGAAAGTTTTCTTTATTTCTTCTTTCTACATTATTTCATTTCTCCTTCTGGTGCACTTTTCAGAGAAATTTTTTACTTCCATGGCTTTATCCTCTGTGTCCCTTAACATTTTTCTGTATCTTAATCATAATTTCTATATCTTTATGCTGTGTATTCTGATAATTTATCAGTTATATCTTGAAATGACTGACTTTGTTTTTACTATACACATTTTGTTTTCATTCTATTATTTGATTTTTTGTTATAGTTCTACTTTTTAACATCTTTTCATACTCTCTGCCTCTTTTTTATGGAAGTTTATTTTTGCGTTACACATATAATATTTTCTTTACTTTCTACAAAGATAATGAGTTTGTGTTTTTTCTTCAGAGTTCTGTTCCTTTCTGTGATTTATCTTTTCTTGTTGTTCTGTTTGTTCATCTAAGTCCCTCTCTTTACATTGCTGATTTTTTTCTCATATTATCATGTGATTCTTGTCTAAACATTAAAATTTATGAATAAAGGACTATATCAGTTATAAAAGGTAGTTGACAGTGGTTTTCAGTGCATTGTATGTCTCTCTTTTTTTCAATAGACTTCTCACTTTGACCAGACTCTGATTGACAGTTCTGTAGTCTTGCTTATATGCATGCAGGCTTTCTTATAGGATGCACAAGCTGAGAATGGGAAGACAGGTTGGGATGTGTACATGGTTGTCAGAGCACAGCTGCCCTGTTTCCTGTCTTCACCTGACGTCTGTGGTGCAGATTTGGAGTCACTTTAAGCTCTGCTCTCATTCTCACTCAGGCTCCTGTGTCCTTATTATAAGCTCCCCATAGGAGTCGTTCTCATGGTCCACTCCTGCTTTTTCTATCTGATGATTTACTCAGAAATTCTCCGTCTTATATTGCTAGTGAGTTGGGCTCTCTTTTCCTTGGCTGTGATTTCTTTGTCAGTATAATCCCAACTGCTGTTTCAAGATTCCTCAGAATTTCTTATCTCTTGGTACTTTCTTGACATTTCCAGTCCTGTTTTTTTGTTTTTCTTTTGGCTAGATATCTGCCATTTCAAGTGGGATGCTGGGAAGGAAGGATAATGTTGTTAAGGTTTAGCTTGCTATCTAAAACCAAAAGCCCCAACCTTTCGATTTAATAAGCAACAGCTGTTGGCAGTAAAAATTGAACTCTAAAATGCCTACTAGGGCTAGACCATAATTCTTTGGTTTCTGTATATATGTAACATTTTACATGTAATTTTCTTTAGTAAGAATTCATAAAATCTTTGCTTAAAATGAAAAGTAAGTTTTTTTCCCGTCTGTTTACAAAGGAGATAACAAATCCAGACTGCTTTTGAAGGTAGATATGGAAAACTTTATTTTTTTCTAATTGAAGTACTCTTGATTTACAATGTTGTATTAGTTTCTGGTACAGCAAAATGATTCCATCATATTCTTTTCCATTATAGATTATTCAGGATACTGAATATAGTTCCCTGTGGCATACAGTAGGACCGTGTTGTTTATTTTGTATGTAGTAGTTTGTATCTGCAAATCCCAAACTCCTAATTTATCCGTTCCTACCCTTTCTGCTTTGGTAACCATAAGTTTGTTTTCTATCTGTGAGTCTGGTTCTCTTCTCTAAATAAGTTCATTTGTGTCATACTTTAGATTCCACATGTAAGTGGTGATATTTATCTTTCTCTAAAGACTTCACTTAGTATAACAAGGGCTAGGTCCACCCATGTTGCTGTTGTCATTGTTCGGTTGCTAAGTCTTTTCCAGCTCTTTGTGACCCTATGAGCTGCAGCATGCCAGGCTTCCCTGTCCTTCACTACCTCCCAGAGTTTGCTCAAACTCATGTCCATTGAGTCGGTGATGCCATCAACCATCTCAACCTCTGTCTCCTCCTTCTCCTGCCCTCAGTGTTTCCTAGCATCAGGGTCTTTTCCAGTGAGTCAGCTCTTCACATCAGGGGGCCCAGAGTATTGGCACTTCAACTTCAGCATCAATCCTTCCAATGATTATTCAGGGTTAATTTCCTTTAGGATTGACTAGTTTGATCTCCTTGCAGTCCAAGGAACTCTTCAGTCTTCTCCAGCATCAAAGTTCGAAAGCATCAATACTTCAGTGCTCAGCTGCCTTTATGGTCCAACTCTCATATCTGTACATGACTACTAGAAAAACCATAATTTTGACTATATGGACTTTTGTCGGTAAAGTGATATCTCTGCTTTTTAATATACTGTCTAGGTTTGTCATAGCTTTTCTTCCAAGAACCAAGCATCTTTGAGTTTTGTGGCTGCAGTCACTGTCCACAGTGACTTTGGAGCCCAAGAAAAAGAAATCTGTCACTGTTAATTAACACTTTTCCTCCATCTATTTGCCCCAAAGTGTTGGGACTAGATGGCCATGATCTTAGGTTTTTGAATGTTGAGTTTTGAGTCAGCTTTTTCACTCTCCTCTTTCACCTTCATCAAGAGGTTCTTTAGTTCCTCTTTGCTTTCTGCCATTAGGGTAGTATTATCTGCATATCTGAGGTTGTTGATACTTCTTCTGGCAGTCTTAATTCCAGCTCATGATTCATCCAGCCCAGTCTTTTGCATGATGTATTCTGCATATAAGTTAAATAAGCAGGGTGACAGTATACAGCTATGATGTACTGCCTTTCCCAATTTTGAATCCATCTGTTGTTCTATGTCCAATTCTAACTGTTGCTCCTTGTCCTGCATACAGTATTCTCAGGAGACAAATAAGGTGGTCTAGTATTCTAACAGTGGAAACAGTAACAGACTTTATTTTGGGGGGGCTCCAAAATCACTGCAGATGGTAACTGCAGTCATAAAATTAAAAGACACTTACCCCTTGAAAGAAAAGTTATGACCAACCTAGACAGTGTATTAAAAAGCAGACATTAATTTGCCAACAAAGGTCCATCTAGTCAAGGCTGTTCTTTTTCCAGTAGTCATGTATGGATGTGAGAGTTGGACGATAAAGAAAGCTGAGCACCGAAGAATTGATGCTTTTGAACTGTGGTGTTGGAGAAGACTCTTGAGAGTCCCTTGGACTGCAAGGAGGTCCAACCAGTCCATCCTAAAGGAAATCAGTCCTGAATATTTATTGGAAGGACTGATGTTGAAGCTGAAACTCCAATACTTTGGCCACCTGAGGCAAAGAGCTGACTCATTTGAAAAGACCCTGATGCTGGGAAAGATTGAAGGCAGGAGGAGAAGGGGACGACAGAGGATGAGATGGTTGGATGGTGTCACCGACTCAATGGACAGGAGTTTGAGTAAATTCTGGGTGTTGTTGATGGAAGGGAGGCCTGGTGTGCTGCAGTCTGTGGGGTCGCAAAGAGTTGGACAGAACTGAGAGGCTGAACTGAACTGAGTATTCCTATCTCTTTACGAATTTTCCACACCTTGTTGTGATCCACACAGTCAAGGGCTTTAGTGTAGTTAGTGAAGCAGAAGTAGATGTTTTTCTGGAGCTCTCTTGCTTTCTGTATGATCCAACCGATGTTGACAACTTGATCTCTGGTTCCTCTGCTTTTTCTAAATCCAGCCTGTATATCTGGAAGTTCTTGGTTCACATTCTGCTGAAGCCTAGCTTGAAGGATTTTGAGCATAACCTTACTAGCATGTGAAATGAGTGGAGTTGTCTGATAGTTTGAACATTCTTTGGCATTGCCTGTCTTTGGGATTGGAATGAAGACTGACCTTTTCCAGTCCTGTGGCCACTGCTGTGTTTTCTAAATTTGCTGGCATATTGAGTATGGCACTTTAGCAGCATCATCTTTTAGTATTAGAAATAGCTCAGCTGGAATTCCATCACCTCCACTAGCTTTGTTCATAGTGATGCTTCCTAAGGCCCGCTTGACTTCACACTCCAGGATGTCTGGCTCTAGGTGAGTGATCACACCATCATGATTATCTGGGTCATTAAGATCCTTTTTAGTATAGTTCTTCTGTGTATTCTTGCCACCTTTTCTTAAACTCTTCTGCTTCTGTTAGGTCCTTGCCGTTTCTGTCCTTTTTTGTGCCCATCTGTCTGTGAACAGTGTGAAAAGGCAAAATCCATGTTGCTACAAATGGCATTATTTCATTCTTTTTTGTGGCTGAGGCATGTTTATATATATAAATATATATATCTACACACACACACACGTACATCTTCTTTATCCTTTTACCTGTTAGTGGACATTTAGGTCTCTTCCATGTCTTGGCTATTGTAAATATTGTTTCTATGAATATTGGGGTGGGTGTATCTTTTCAAATTAGAGGAAAAGCTTTATTTTTATTGGTTTCTTATTGAAATGTTCTTTGAATGGTTTGTGTAGAGTGGAATGGAAATAGGAATTAAACTTAAGTACAATTTGTAAAATTTAAGCAAATGGCCATTAACATAGATACATTCAGTGTAAGTTTGAATTAACCCTTAATTTTAGGAATTCTTTAGATATAAGTTTTCATTTTTATTTTTTAGAGAAAAAAATTTGAAATACTTTTATCTCTAGTTTTAGTTTTGTAACTAAATGATTTTAAAACATTGGGTTTTTTAGTGCCATTAAAATTGTCTTTTGAAACCTAAATTCTCTTTCCATGTAAATAGCAGCATTTCAGATATTAACGTAAAATTTTGTCCTTGAGAAATTTGAGAGGATATGTGAGAATTTTTCACTTTTTACTAAAAGTTCCCAGTATGTATACCCAGATTTTTTTTCCCCCTGTATTTTGGTTTAGATTGTTCTTCTTTTCTTATAACTATAAAAGCAATATATATTGGAAGTTTTCCTATTATATAATTAGAAAGTTAAAATGCCCTAACTTGCCCCTCTCCAATAGCTATTATTTTAATGTACTTTCAGATTTTTTTATATTCACATGCATGTAAATATTTTATATGTGAACATTTTTCTTGTCATTAGTATGCAATAAAAATTATATTTGTAAAGGTCTGTAAACTTAAGGATTAATAGAAATTCTGTCCTTGAGAGATTTTGCATTTGAATATTTTAGAGTAAAATATTTGAAAACCTCCAAAAAATTGCAGTGAAACATTTTTACTCTTTTCACAAGTTTCCATTCCAAGTCTCTCTTAGGCCAGTTCAGAGATTTTTATATTTTTGTGCTGATGGAAATAATGCTTGTTTATTGATACTTCCCTCCTGCTTTTGTTCATTCCACTCCATTGCATTCTTAACAGCCTCCTGCTTGATCTCTGTGTCTCAGGATCCCCTCACTGTGCCTGTCTCTGCTGCACACTCATTGTTGGTAGACATATCAAATGATGCTGTGACCCAGTGGGCAGAAAGGGGGTGGGAACTGACTCCTGATGGGTACAGGGTTTGTTTTTGGAGTGATGAAAATATTCTAAAATTAGATTGTGATGATAGTTTTACAGTGGATATTAAAAAAACAACCAACCAAGCTATGTAAATAGGTGAATTACATGGTATGTGGTTAATATTCTGTAAAGTTGTTTAAAAAGCCAATAAAAGATTTAAATATATAACTGATGCAAAAATCAGTGTTATGTAGAGTAAAAGGCATATTGTATGTGAAAGAGCAAATAAATGGTAAGTCTGTATTTTCTAATATGCTTTGTATAATCAAAGTAATTTTTTATAATTCTTATAATACACATTTGGTAAACGTGGAAGTCTTGCCTCCCTAAGTATTGTAAACTGGCCCACTGCTTTTGTTTTTAACGAACACTTGTCATTTTTTTCTTATGCTACAAAGCTGCTTCTAGGTAAAAATGTGACAGTATGGAAGAGGAAGCTTGTAAAACTTGGTCTTACATCCCTCTGCATTCTTCCTTGCCTTGTGTAGCCCAAGACTCTTTTACTCTCCTCTTAGTGTCTCTAGCCCTGTTTTAATAGAATTCAAAATCTCTTCCCCGCTCTGCTGATTTCCATTCCACCCATACATTTCCATTTCCTCAGTGGGTCCTTATTTAAGGTAAACAGTTTGCTGCATTCATTTATGAAGTCATACATCTCTGATATTTGCGTTTAAAAGATTATAGAATAGGGATTAGCAGATGTTTTCTATGAGGAACCAGCTGTAATTATTGCCATTGCAGCTACTCAGCCTTGCTGTTGTGGGGTGAAATCAGCCACAGACACAGTGTGAATGATTGACTGAGGCCTGATTTGAACCTAAGCAAATCAGATTGAAACTCCAGTACTTTGGCCACCTGATGCGAAGAGCTGACTTAGAAAAGACCCTGATGCTGGGAAAGATTGAGGGCAGAAGGAGAAGGGGACGACAGAGGATGAGATGAGTTGGATGGCATCATCAACTCGATGGACATGGGTTTGGGTGGACTCTGGGAGTTGGTGATGGACAGGGAGGCCTGGCGTGCTGCGGTTCATGGGGTTGCAGAGAGTCGGACACGACTGAGCGACTGAACTGAACTGAAATCAGATTGAGCCATAGTTTGTCAACCCATGTTATAGGATTCTAAATGGAATGAAGAAATTTAAGGGCAAAAAATTTAGGCAGATATGTCCTATGCTTCTACCATTAGTGAAAATGATTTCATTTCTTTACTGTTTTATCCTTCTTCCAAGGTTATCTGAGGAACAGGTCAGAACCTAGGTACTTTTGAAAGTTTTCCAAGGTTTAATTTGAAAATACCAGGCTTTACATGACCACTAAAAACAGTGTAGAATGAGAGTTGAGGTTATTATTAAGGTTAGGTTAGTGTATGTGCGTATCAAGATAAATGTATTTGTCTACAGATGGATATGTTACATATGTGTGTGTGCAGGCAGTTTTTTACTATATTTACTGTAGGATACATTTGGATAGTCTCTAAAATATTCCTAACAAATTTATTGAATATGAATGTGAAAGACACATGAATTAAACTAGGAAAAAGTCAATATTGCATTATTTGACCCTACTAAAGTAGATAAAGACAAATGAGTATCAGTGTGGTTAGCATCTGCTTCTGTAGTATTATGGATTGATTGAGATGTTTTACTTAAAGCTGATGTTTATGTAGCTTTGTCAGCATATGATACTTGTTCATGTATAAAAGAAATTTAATACTGAAACAATGGCATTGTTTTTAGTTCTGTGGCAAGTATGTTGTCAATCATAAAATTGTATTTCAACTAATATTTCCAAGCAACAGTAGTGAGAAGATTTGCATTTGCCATATCAGTGTTTTGCAAATTACTGGATAATCCAAAATGACCATCAGTCATTTAATGGCTTTCTCAGGAAAATAAAATATTTTCTCAGAAAATTAACTCTAGGGAGTCCAGACCGCTCGAGAAAACAAAATGGCATATTTTACCCCCAAATGTTTTATTTTTCTTGGAAACTTTGTCATTTCATTATATGTCTTGAACAGGTATTTTGGATGACTTTGACTTTATTAAACAAACCTGTGTGTCAAATTTTTGTTTTTTTTGGTCAAGATTTAAATATTTTGTCTCTGCTCTTAAATTAGAGCCAGTCCAGAGGATAAATCAGTTAAATAAAGCATTGCCCCTTCCCTCAATAAAAATAATTACATTGCACACTCATTCTACCTCTTTCCTCCTTCTCACTCCATCCTGATTGTTATCATTCATTTATTCCAGCAAATAGTTGAGTAACTGTTACATGCCAGGCAGTTGCTTTAGGCCCTGGGAACAAAACAGTGATCCAAACAATCTTTGCCCTTATAGAGCTTATGTTTTAGAGTGAGGAGAGGGCAATAAACAATTGATTATTGCTTAATATAAAAGTTATGTCATATGTTAGAAGATAGGTGCTGAAATAGTGCTAACCTGTTATCTAATGTTAATACTGTCCTGTTATTTTCTCTTTCAATTTATAGTTCCAATGACAGGATTCACACAGAGAGCAACCATTGACCCAGAGCTGAATGAAATACATGTCTTATCTGGACTCAGCAAAGACAAGGAAAAGAGGGAAGAGAATGTCAGAAATTCATTCTGGATTTATGATATTGTAAGAAATAGTTGGTAAGTAGCTCTTGTCTGTATTGCAATCCCTATGTAACATTTCTTTGAAGTTGAGGTTGTTGGTTTATTCTGAAGAGGGAAGTAGAAGGCTTACTTTAATTTGTGATGTCATACATTTTAATATCAATATTAGGGTTTGGAAGAGTCATTATTGGTGCCCATGTTTACAATGATGTTCAGCAATGGATTTTACCTCTGAATTTTTCAGTTACTAGATACCTCCTGGTCTGAGCATTAAGAGAATTATATTTTAGACTAGCTTTTGCTACCATGTAGATGTGTAAGCTTGAGAACAATGTATTTTTAATGTTCCCAGGCCTTTCTTAGTTTTTATGAAATGAAGCAGTTTGACTAGAGCAAGATTGTGGAAAGGGGGGTATTATTATTTAGCATATTCAAACATAGGACCCTTTTGTCACAGTGCACCTCACAGAACTGCTATACGTTTTTCTTTGAAAAACACTGACCTAGAGGACCCATTTCTAATATTCTGTAGTACTACCTAAGTGAGTGTTCTCCAGTACAGAGGAACTTCCATTCAGTAATGGAGGGTGATGCTCAGCAGCTAAGGGATTTGTTATTGTCTAAATAGGACATTTGTTTATAGTAAGAATGAAAGTAATCTGTTGTGGGTTTTTATTGTGAATAGATAAATATGATATCATCTCTTTCAACCTTTGGTTTAAGCTTTCATATATGCTGATCCTGTTTCATAACACAAAGTAGGTTGTTCTTAAATGAGATTTTGATGGACATTAAAGAACTTCAGAACTCAGTTCTAACAAATTCAGACTCTTTTATATGAGAGTGACCAGAACTTTAAGATTTGATGTGAACAAATTTATAATTTTTTGTTGGTAATTAGACATTGCACTAGTCTGTTTGCTACAATTATATTAACCTTATGTGTACTGCTAATTTTCTAGGATAGAATGCCTTAAAAGCAATGTCTTGCAGGTCTTGTGTCTATAAGAATGATCAAGCTGCAAAGGATAATCCAAGTAAAAGTCTTCAGGAGGAAGAACCATGTCCAAGATTTGCCCATCAGCTTGTATATGATGAATTACACAAGGTATCCTAATTATATTGACCGGTAAACTTTCTATGATGTACAATCAGAAAGAATCTCAAAATAACTGTTTGTGATTATTTTCAGTAGATCTGAATAAAAATAACCAACATTTACTAGAATATGTAGCAGAGATGTCACTTCTCCCTGAAATTCCTTAAAAGAATAAACATTTTTGCATAATCCATAATTCCTGGCACATTTCTTATGAAAATGGCCAGTAGCCATTGCTTCTTAGCTTCATAGATCTGATATATAGCATGGCCTATTGTTTCTATAATATGAATATTCAAGTAGAAGATACAGTTTTCAGCACTTGTATACCTTTTTCCACGATATGAAAAGGTATATATAACTTCCTGATTTTAGATTTTCCTGTTGTGTAAGAAATCTTTATTTTTCCTATGATTGACATATCTGTTCCATCAGCCTTGTGGAAATAGTCCTGAATTCTGAAGTTTTAGTGTCACTAAGTGTTCAGTGTGGTTTCTTTAGGTATTTCTCCCTTAAACTTTACATATAGTTTAATGATTGGACTCAGATTATGTAGTAAATTACTGACAGAACCGTATTCTTTCTGTTAAATTCTCAATCATTTGAGATCTTTAGGTAAATGATACCATTCGAAAACTAAAACCCCTTTCTCTGAGAGTCTCCCAAAGTGAAGGATAAATTAATTCCCATCTATAGGATAGAAATATCTCTGTTGTATAACACTGCTGATTATAAATGTTTCAAAATATCAAAAAATGCTTTACCACTTGAGTACAGAATATTACTAAACCTTTAATAGTGTCATTATGTCATTATTGCATTCCTTTCACATTTCTTATTTGGTATTGTTGGGGGAGTGTGTAATTTCCTCAGTTCTGTCTTGCCACAGCAAAAATTTGAAGTGGCAGACCAGTGTTACAGCTTGGTTACAGCTCAGTTTTATTTGGCAAGCAAGGGAAAATATATCCTCTGGCAGTGAGGGCAGGCCAACCCAAAAGAAGCGTGAGGCTCAATTTTGACTCCTCTTTTTATATGTTTTTCTTCTCCCCCTGAGCCTGCCCTGTGTAAATTGGGCTAGCCAGGAGGGCTGTTTGCTTCACCTGAGGTTCTCACTCCAGTCCTTGGAACTTCCTTTGTTCTGTTTTTGTGGGCTTTTTCCTTTCTTTGTCTTTTAGCCACTGCTATATTGGACTCCTGTTTCCTATTCTAACTACCTAACAGTATTAATTGAATGATAGAATAATATTTTAAAAGTTATTTCACAAATCATACATCCCATTTAATATTCAACATTAAGGCTCATATTCAATTATATTCATATTGAAACATATTCAACAAAAGTAAGATGCTAAAATTTTTAAAACTTTCTAGTTACTGTTGACCTTCAGTGATTCAACTTGTGTGTCAGTTTTTTAAAAGATATTTTTTATTACAATCGACACTTGATTAACTTGATAATCCCCATTATTTGTTGCCTAAGCAAACTCTGTGTCTTAGAATAGTTTCTTACTACCATTGCTTTATTTTTATGTCTTCCGTTTTCAGTGTAACTGTGGTAATGCAACTTATTTTAACATGAAATGTAATTTAAGAAAGTAATCACAGTACTTTAAAGTAAAATGGAAGCTTAAGAAAAATCAGGGGAAGCCTTTGGTAGACATGCAGGAATGTTTTAGTTTTTTTGTATGAGTAAAGCTAAACAAGTTACTTGTTATACACTACTACCAAGATGAAGAAATTTTATTACAACTTTCCTGAGTATGCATGCATTTTAAAAAATCTGGTTTGCTTTATTTATTATAGGTTCATTATTTATTTGGTGGGAATCCAGGAAAATCATGCTCCCCAAAGATGAGATTAGATGACTTCTGGTCACTGAAATTGTGTAGACCTTCAAAAGATTACTTACTGCGGCATTGCAAGTACCTCATAAGAAAACACAGGTATAAAAATAATTCACTAAAAACTTTTATTTAGCGTTATAGGCTATTGTTGATATTACCTAAGCTTTGGAGATGTGACTTTATCTTTGGAAATTTAGGGACACGACAGTGTAAATACTGTGAAGATCATGACTTTTGTAAATGCCCTGTTACTCTCCTTATTTTTGTCTTTCTTTTTCAAAGAAAGGTACAAAGTGAAAATAGATCTTGATGCTAAAAGTTATTAAAGATAAGCAAGGATATATTGCAGCTGTCAAAATAATGGAAAAAGTTTCTATGAACGTGATGAACCTACCTTCAAGTAACTCAAGGCTTAACCCACTACAAATTATATCATTTCTAGAATTATTGGCATTTGACTGACCTATTATTGATTGTCTTAACAGTGAATATGATGATATAGTTGACTAAATACTTTGATGTTTCAGAATACAATTTAAAATATTACAGTTTTGCATCATTACTTTTGCAATCTAATTGCAAAATCATGTAATCAAACATTTTCATATATATCTCCTCAGTCTTGTTTGCTTTTTAGCCTTAGCAAATGATAAGCTACTGAAAAATGTAGAAAAATACATCTATTCCTTTGGTTGCTAATAGTGTTAGATTGTAATTAAAATTTACAGTTTGGGGGGGCGAGACAGCTTTTAATGATGATAATAGATACCATTTATGAACAATTTTTGTATGCTAAATCCTGCATGTTATTTGCACAATAAGTCAGGGGAGAAGTTACTGTTACAGTGACTCTTTCTGTAAAAGAAGAAATGGAGCCAGTTTTAAGTGGATTGAGTGACTCATCTAAGGCCATTCCACCGTGAGCGACAGCCAGGGTTTGATCCTGAGCATTCTGACTCCAGAGTTTGCACCACTTCACTACCACCACAACTTCCACCTCATACACATGTGTATATACACAGACATGTGAATGTATGTGTGTTTGTATGTTAATTATATAATTATGTGTTGTATTTTATTAATATATAGAATACAGTTAAAACCTGTGTAGGTATAAAAGTAGGTTTTTATTCCTTTATCATATCATGTTTACCTGTTGTTTCTTACTCTGCTTTCACAAGTCGTGCTTAAGAAATAAATTGATAAGAGAAACTAGTTGCTTCTGTTGCTTTGTCATTACTATGAATAAGTAAGAGTATCTCCTATAGAATCTATAGGAGAAAGGGGCTGAATTGTCATGTTGGCTGGATAGCAAGAGAGAAAGTCTGTCTTATTAGCAACATTTAAGCTTAAAGTAACCTCAGCTAATGTTATTTTGCATTGCTAAAATTTTGTTCCTTGGTATCTTAATGTTAAACTTTGTTTTTAAGGGGATAAGACAGGTTTGGGGAAATCATAGTGGGTTTTCATTTTTTTTTTTTTCTTCCCTACTTCAGATACAACAACTATAGTTAGAATGTTGAGTTTGGTTTTTGGAAAAAATTTCCTGACCAAAAGCCTACTAGAGATTTAAAAGAATTGTTTAGTGCTATATATAAAGAATTGGAATTTACTTATAAATACTTCCCTCTGGCTTTTAATTAGAAAAATAATACGTGGTTAATAAAGGATAAAATTCTCTCTCTCTGCCACAGAGAATTGAATCATCCCTCATCCCACCATTCAGAAATAATATTTTGGTTATGTATCCCTTGAACTATAGGTTCAAGGTTTATGGGAATCTGAAATACTTTGAAATATTATGGCATGTTTTAAGTTTTAGATACAAAGCATCATTGTTAGTGACTTGTGCTAGTAAATGCACAAAGTGAGGCATGAAAGTGAATAAGGAAACAAGTCAGTAACAAATAATTTATATTTTTTAATTATATGATGAAAGACTAGCAAATCTTGAGTGTGATTCATGAAATAAAGTGACTGAAATTGAAAGATGGTAAGTTTTGTGTGATTGAGCAAATAATAAGCCTTTGAAATTTGCTACTATTTAGTTAAAATATAAATTTTAGTTACAATACAAATTTGGAGGGAGAGAAGTATGTTGATTGCCAAGAATGTGTCTTTGTTCTTAATGGTGCCACATGATACAGAAAATAAAGTGCCACTCTTCTGTAACATTCAAGTTTCCAAACATATGATTGGGGGATAGAACGGGGCAAAAGAAAACCGTTTTTGATAAGATTAGTCCCTTGTTCCTTTAGGTAGAGGGCACGGTTGTTGACTGAAATATAGTTCTAGATGGCAGACGTAAGTCCAGTAATAAAATTTTAGCAGACTAACCAAAAAAGATTAGAAAAAGCACAACTTCCAGGAAAATGGATCCTTTTTGCTGGATTTATTTAATAGAACCATAGATATGTGTTGGTTAAGTTATCAGGTTACAAAGGATAAAGACATATTTAGAATTTCTCACTGGAAAAGAATGAGTATATCCAGAGAATTAAAATACTTTCTTAGCACTTGAACAGTGAGGCCTGATGAAGAATTGTTTAAGATACTGAGACAATTCTGATTAGCTAGAAGCTACTGAAGTAACTTTCCTTGTAATTGAGCCTTTCTCTTTCTGCTTCTGTCTGGTTTTCTTGTTCTACTTCCTGACTCTGTCTTCCCTTACGGCTTTGATAGGTAGCTAGGTAGGAAGGGAGAGAAGGACAGAAGGGAAGGAATCTACCATTTCATGTCTTCTACTTATTGCCTTCTGTGGTTTGTGTGTTTTTGTGTTCTTGTGTATCATTCAGTTTCTCTAAGAGATTATCTTCTTAGAAAAAGTTGCCTAGAGAGTGTATCCTGGAAAGAATTTTGCCAGGCCACTTTATAAACGTCTCAGCAAGCTCAAGATGACTGCTTTTGGTTCAGGTGCCAAAACTGATTCATTGTGGACAAGATGGTAGAGTAACATGACTAAAACTCTCATCTGAGGGTTGTAAGGCTGGCTGACAATCAGGGTACTATCTGGTATAGGAAAACTGTAATATTTTGCCAGTCTTTGCCCCTCCTTGCAGGTACCCTTTCACTGAGGTTAGTTCTAAACACAGGAAATTGTTGATGCCATCAGCTGAACATTGTCATGAAAGACTCATTACTATTTTCCTTTTCCAAATGAAAGTTAATGTCTTTTCTTTCCTTTTGTATAATACTTTTTGAAAAGCATACCAATTTTTTGGAAATAAATCCATATATAATTCTATTACAAAAGGAATTATCATTATTTAAATATATATATAGTCGAAGCAGACTTTTAATTTAGGAGAACTCATTGTTTCCTTTCTGCTTTGGGATCAGAGAAACTTGAGTTTAATTCTCTTTCTGCTGCTTACTAGGTTTTAGCGTGGCCAAATTCATTTACTAGGCAACAGTTCTTCATCTATTTTGCTTTTTAAATGATCATCAACTTATCATCGTAGGGGTTATGTGAGGATAAATGAAGTGATATATATAAGATGCTTGATACAGTGTCTAGCACAAACAATTGATAAATGGTTGATAGAGTTGTTTTTGTTATTGTTATTACGGACTGCGATGTGGAAGTAGTCTCATTAAAAATATCTAATCATTAAAAGAAACTATAATCATTTTGGTTTCTGAAGTATCTGTTAAACACCTCCATTGGAAAGTATGTGACACAAATCTAGGAAAGTATTTTTATTTTATCCCTACTTATTTTTTTATGAAACACATTTAACTTTTGTAGTTCTGTTATAAAAAATATTTGATATATCCACTGTGTTAGTAGTTGACTTAATCTTAGCTTATAGTTTTAAGAAGAGGGTAGTGAGTGAGTGAAGTTGCTCAGTGGTGTCTGACTCTTTGCAACCCCATGGACTGTAGCCTACCAGGCTCCTCCGTCCATGGGATTTTCCAGGCAAGAATACTGGAGTGGGTTACCATTTCCTTCTCCAGGAGATCTTCCCGACCCAGGGATTGAACCCAGGTCTCCCGCATTATAGGCAGACACTTTACCATCTGAGCCACCAGGGAAGTCCCTAAGAAGAGGGTAAGAAATGCTCTTTTCTAGTCTCTAGCACCAGCGCTGGCATTACCATTGTTTCCAGAGGCTCCACATGTACACTATTTATATAAGTGGCAATATTCTTACTTCTGGATTCTTAAACATAGATTTTTTGGATATCCGCAATGTCTCCTCAGATACAGAGTATTTCGCTCCAGATTTGAAAGACATTTCTGATGCTTTTTCATAACTCTAAAGCAATTACTATTCTTGTTTGCATTTTCTAGATTTGAAGAAAAGGCCCAAATGGATCCCCTTAGTGCTCTGAAATATTTACAAAATGATCTTTATATAACTGTGGATCACTCAGACCCAGAAGAAACTAAAGAGGTAAAGGCGATAATAAACTTCAGAAATTGAACATTTTTTAAAAAGTCTTTTTAAATTACATTTGTTGACTTTGTTCTTGAGTGTTTAAAGGGAAGTGAGGAATATATGATAACACTAAATATCTTAAAAATGATATGGAGCAGATGAAATAGAAATTGAATAGACATATTTCTATTTAATAATGTAAGATTCAATTCAGACAGAAACCTGTGATACATTCAGAAAAGGATTCTCAGGTATGAAGTTGTAACTTAGACATTAGTGTTTGTTTTGAGAAAGAAATAGAAAATTTTACTTCTACCATTGTTCCATGCTTCTTTTACTTAAGGGTTATGTAATGTTCAGTATAAACTTTTTCTATTGGTACTCCAAAATCCCTTAAAAGAAGAAGGAAAACTCTCCTTTAATATAAGAAGAGAGTGAAGAGGGGTTGGTGGGAATAACATCTTTGCTGGCTTGATACTTAGTTATATGAATGTTTTAGCACTACAGTTTTACCATAGGCCTCAAGCTTTGTTCATCAGTAGCTCCTAAGCTTGAGAAATTATTAACAGATCATTACTTTTCAGTTTTCTCTTTTGATATATAACATGGGGTGGAAGCAACTGTTGTTGGTAAGAATATTCTTAGGGTGTATCTTCTTATCCCCATTGTGTGAATATACCTGCCATGAGTTTCATGGTCTTACTAAACATTTCTTCCTGCTAACTTCTAGGGCTCCTTTTGTCGCTTCTTCCTTTCACCAGCTATTCTTGTTCATGCTTCATCTAACAATATCTGAACTTCAATCCATTTACCTTCTTTCTCAGAATTGGTGATTATATGTAGTTCCATTCCTTCATCTATTTCCCTGTTAGCTGTTGCAGCGCTTTGGCTTTGTAATAGCAACATCACACAGTGTTTTTCTCTGTTCAGCATTGACAGAGATTTCAGATTTACTGTTGAATGACTTTCAGGCACCAGGTTCATTGTACTTTCAAGCAGAAGAGCCTGCATATTCTTGGCCCCAAAACAAATAAATATTCTTTCATAGTTGCCTACGATGAAAATAAGCCCCAGTTCTCTTACTCAGTGTTGGTTACAGCCCTTCAATAGGTGGAGGATCAGCAAAACACAATTTAAAACCCCCTGAAGAAAGATCATGACATCTATTCCCAACACTTCATGGCAAGTAGAAGGGGAAAAAGTGGAAGCAGTGACAGATTTTATTTTCTTGGGCTCCAAAGTCAGTGCAGACAGTGACTGCTGCCATGAAATTAAAAGATGCTTGCTCCTTGGAAGGAAAGCTATGGCCAACCTAGACAGGGTATTAAAAAGCAGAGACATCACTTTGCCAACAAAGGTCCATATAGTCAAAGCTATGGTTTTTCCCTAGTCATGTCTGGTTATGAGAGCTGGACCATAAAGAAGGCTGAGTGCTGAAGAAATGATACTTTCAAATTGTGGTATTGGAGAAGACTCTTGAGAGTCCCTTAGATTGCACGGAGATCAAACCAGTCAATCCTAAGGGAAGTCAACCCGGAATATTCATTGGAAGGACTGATACTGAATCTGAAGCTCCAATAATTTGACCACTTGATGTGAAGAGGCAACTTATTAAAAAATCCCCTAGTGCTTGGAAAGATTGAAGGCAAAAGGAGAAGAGGGTGGCAGAGGATGAGATGGTTATATAGCATCACTGACTCAGTGGACTTGAATTGGAGCAAACTCTGGGAGATAGTGGAGGACAGGGAAGCCTGGCGTGCTGCAGTCTGTGAGGTTGCAAAGAGTCGGGCACAATTTAGCTACAGCAACAATCATGACTTTGCCAAGTAGCAGAATATATTTAGATTAATCTGTTATGGATTATATTAATAAGCTGAAGATAGTTGTGAACAGTGTATTATTGTTCATTTTGTTAGACTTGTGCATTTGAGAGATAAATGGATTTTCTTGTGTTTTCACCATAGTCTGTCTAAAATGGCTATAATCCGGGAACATTCATTTTTCTCTTATTTTTAAAAACCAAACCAAAACAAAATACTGCGAAGTAAATAATTTCAGCTGTGTGAGCTGCCAGCAGGCCAAAGAAAACAGACAGTTTGTTCTTAAAGCTAAGCTAATGGGAAAAACCAGGACAGGGAGGTATCTCAAGTTCAAATAGTCATATTAAGAATTTTGACGGTGAGTTTGTCTTTTCCTGAAGACTATCAAATTATGATTTTGTATGCCACAGACTTCCATTCTATTTCTTAAAAGCTTTGAGTTGTTGAGTAGAAGTTAGGAAAAAATGATGTTATTCTTGTTATTCATGTGTGTGTCAGCATCAGATTCACTTCAGAAACTTTTTCAAAACAGTACCCACACTTGAAGATTCTTCTATCTGCTTTTATAATGGAAAACTGAAAACACATCTAAAACATTGAGAATTGTTGGTCTGTAAGTTTATTATTTTGTTTAAAAATGTGTGGCCAGATTTTGTTTGGGGAAAGAAATCCCTTGGTGACAGCTCCAGTGTGTATATGTACTTAAAGTATTTGTTAGTGGGGCATATAGATCTTCGCTTTTGTTTGTAAGAAATCATTCCCCTTATTGAAAAAGGTCTATACTGCTGTTCATTTTCTGTAGTAGCTTGGTTTTGTTTCTGTGTATGTTTTACAAAATGTTAAATGATTTTATCAGCAATTGGCTTCCCTGATAGCTCAGTTAGTAAAGAATACTCCTGCAACTCAGGAGACCCCGGTTCAATTCCTGGGTTGGGAAGATCCATTGGAGAAGGGATAGGCTGCCCACTCCAGTATTCTTGGGCTTCCCTGGTGGCTCAGCTGGTAAAGAATCCACCTGCAATGCAGGAGACCTGGGTTCAATCCCTGGGTTGGGAAGATCCCCTGGAGAAGGAAAAGGCTACCCACTCCAGTATTCTGGGCTAGAGAATTCCATGGACTGTATACTCCATGGGGTCGCAAAGAGTTGGACATGACTGAGTGACTTTCACTTTCAAAAGTGGTTTTTAGATTTTTCTCCCCCTTTTTTGGGTCATCATTGTGCCTGTTAGTGGGGAAATGCTGGTAGACTGTCAACTATGTGCCAAATAATGGTTCTTTGCTTTCTTCAGTCTCCAGAACGTGGGTTCTAAATTGGTGATGAGATTATAATAAAGTTTATGAAAATTATTTTTTTTCCTAGAAAAGGGCCAAGAAAAGGTTGCCTAAAACTGATTCTACCATTTTTAGAGAGAGTTCTATAATAAAGAAGGAATGAGAAAAACAAGTTTTCAGCCAGTTTTGCACATTTTGTATTAATTATCTTTCTACTGAGCTTCTGAAGTACTGGTGTCATTTATTTAACAGATGTGTAGAGTCTCTACAATATGTCAGGCATGAGAGATACACCAGTGACCCAAACAAGATACTTGGCCAGGAGATACTTAAAAGCTAGTGGGGAGGAGCAATAAACATATTAAATAAACAAATATGGTGCATTAGAATTTGATACAGATTATAGCAAAGTTAAACAGAATTAAAAATATAAGGGGTAAGAATTGGACAGTTGTGGCTATTAAATAGAGTAATCATAGTAGACCTCATTTAGAAATCAGATGTGCACAAAAAGTTGAAGAATCATGAGGGGAGTGATCTAAGATAATTTGGGGAAGGTAATTCCTAGCAAAAGCAGGGTTAGAACAAAAGACCTTAGGATGAGAGTATTTGGCTTTGTTTAGAACATCAAGGAGACACCCCGTGTGGCTGGAATAGAGAGGAAAGGAGAGAGAGTAATTAGAGGTGAGGTCAGAGAGGTAAGAGCAGTGATTGGCAGAACAGATTATAAATAACTTTGTAAGTCATTGTTAGAACTTTGGTTTTTACTCTGAATAGGGAGCCAGATCGGGGTATTGTGTATGCAGAGGAGTGATATAATCTGCTTTATGTGTTAATTAGGTCACACTGATTACTGTATTGAAAATAGACTAAAAAGGAACACAGATGGAGGCAAAGAGAGCTCTGAGGGAGGTGTATAAATCTAAGCAAGGGGGATTGTTGATCAGACCAAAATAGTAGCAATAGAAATGATGAGTAAAATAGCTTTGACTCTCAATATATTTTAAAGGTGGAACCAACAGAATTTTATGATTGGGTGTAGGGTTGAAAGAAATGACTCTAGAGTATTGAACCTGAAAAACTGAAGGATGGAGTTACTGTCAAATAAAATGAGAAGGTGGAGACTTCTGATTGGAATTGGGAGTTTAAATTTTCATATGTTCTGCTCGAGATGCCTATGAAATAGCCTACTTGAGATGTTGAAGTAGTATTTGGATAGTTAAGTCTGGAGTTACAGGGAGAGGTCTGACTTTATTCAGATTATGTACTACTACTTGGTACCTGTTAAAACTCTAGGCCAGTACATATCAGTGCTACTTATTTAATTGACTAGTGAAAAATAACAGTTTTCTCCCCACCCATCTTCATAGAGCCTATGAAGTTTATCTTTCATCTTTGAAATTAAAAAAGAGGAAGAAATTAATCCCAAAAAAGTATTTAGAATATAGGAAATTAGTAAAATGGGAAATAATAAAAATATTTTAAAAGTAAAAGATTAGTTCTTTGAAAAAGTAACTAAAATTAGTCAATCTCTAGCAAGACTTATCAAGAAAAGAAATAATGAAAACACGGATTATCAACATCACAAATGAAAAGGGGAAATCATTACAAGCCTCCCTACATTAAAAGTATATTACAGAAATATTATAAACAACTTATCAACAAATTCAACAACTTGATGAAATGATCAAATTTCTTGAAAGATACAACTTACAAAAACAAGAAGCACAAGAAGAATTAGAAAATCTTAAGGAACTCCATATCAATTAGAGGTTGAATTTGTAATTGCAAACTTTACAAAAGAGGAAGTGCTAGGGCTAAATGGTTATGTCAGTAAATTCTATCAACACTTTAAGGAAGGAAAAAAAAGCCAATTTGGTATAGATTCTTAGATATCAGAAGAAGACAAAACAGTTTCTAAATCCTTTTATGAAGCAGCTTAACTCTGGTATGAAAACTCAAAAGAGACATTAGAAGCAAAGAAATAGTACAGACCAATACCTCTTATAAATGTAGATACAAAATTCTTAAGAACATTTTAGCCACCTGAATCCAGTAATATGAAAAGGCTAATGCACAATGGCCAAGAGAGGGTTTATGCTAGAGTACAAGGTTGTTTTAACTTTTAAAAATCTATCACTGTATCTCACCACACTGGCAGAATGAAAGAGAAAACCCATAGATCATCTCAATAAGTGAAGAAAGCATCTGACAGAATGCAAAACCCATTCATTATAAAAATTCTTAAAATGGGAATAAAAAAAATCATAAGTCTCATAAAGGGCATCTATGAAAAATATACAGCTAGTGCCATACTTCATTATAAAACGTTAAACCTTTTCCTTTAAGATTATGACAAGGAAAAGATGTCTGCTGTCAACACCTCTATTCAATATTGTGCCAGAAGTACTAGCTAGTGCAATAAGAAAAAGAAATAAACAGCATATAGATTTAAAAGGAGCAAGTAAAACTGTTTGCATCTTTAGATGATGTTATTGTGTACATAGAAAACATCATGCAATATACAAAAGATATACTAAGATAGCTGAATTCAACTAGGTTACAGAATACAAGGCCAATAGAATTAGAAAGCAGTTCCAGTTTTATACTAGCAATGAGCACTTAGAAAGTGAAATTTTACTCTCTCTCTATTCTGCCTTTTGACTTTAGTTCCTCATTGCTTTTTTTCTCTCTGATCTATAAAAAAGAACCTGGCATCCAGACCCTGATAAAATGAGTATTTTGAGGTGCTAACCTGCTATCTTCTTGGTCAAATGGCTTTTCAAATAAAGTCATTTTCCTTGCTTCAAAAAAAAAGAAAATGAAAATTTTAAACTTTTTATGTTAATATCAAAAATAAATATACAGAAATTTGTTATTAAAAGAAAACAACACCTGAATAAGTGGAGAAATAAATCACATTTATGGTTTGAAAGACTGTAAAAGTGCTGCAATGCCCATTCTCCCCAAATTGGTTTATAATTTAAATCAATTTAAACTGCAGTTTCTGTCAGTATCCCAACTTATTCTAAAATTCAGTGGAAGTGTGAAGACTCTGGACTAGCTAAAAGAATCTTGAAAAAAAAGTGGAGGTCTCATACTTATTACCTGATTTCAGGACTCTGTATAGAGCCACAGTAATCACAGGGGTATGATATTGCCTTAAGGATAGACAGATAGATCAAAAGAACAGAATAGAATTCAGAAATACATTCATACATATGCAGTTAGTTGATTTTTTTTTTTTAACCAAAGCACCAAGTTCAATAGAGAAAAGAAAGTCTTTTTAACAAATGATGCTAAGTAGATGGATATCTCAACCCCTGTTTCACTCGTAACACAAAAATTAAAGATGGATTATGGATCTAAATATAAAATCCAAAATAGTCTCTCCACAGATTATCTTCACCACCTTGGGATAAACAAAGCTTTCTTGGATATGACATGAAAGGCACTAATCATAAAAAGAAAACTTGACAAATTGGACTTCAACACAATTAAAATTTCTACTCATTAAAAGACGTACCAAAAAAAATTTTTTTAAGAGAGAGAAAGGAATTCCCTGATGGTCCAGTGGTTGGGACTTCCCACTTTCACAGCAGAGGGCCTGGGTTCGATCCCTGGCTGAGGGAACTAAGATCCCAGAAGCTAAACAGTCCAGCAAAAAAAAAATAGACAAGGCACAGACCAGATAATATTTTTAGTAGATATGTCTGACAGAATACTGATACCCAAAATATATGAAGAAGTTTCATATATTTTTAACTCTTCCTTTTACACCCCTTTCCCCCCGCCCCCTACCCAAGTCTTGCTTAGTTGCTTCTGGATTATTTTTTCAGTTTCTTAACATTCAAAGGATCATTAATCAGGTGACTGATACCTGAAATTTTAAAGTCTGCAAGTGTAAGTGTGAAATTCATCGTGAAGAATCAGTGGCATCAGTGGCTCAAGCTTTGCAAAGTGTCAAGTAACTCTGTTGAGATTCTGTTTATTTGACCTTTAACTGATCTGCTTTCCAGGATCCTCAGTCAAGATAAATATAAATAGTTCTCCTAAATTTTTCTCTCATGTGCTTAGTTGTGTCCATCTTTGCAACCCCACGGACTGTAGCCTGCCAAGCTCTTCTGCCCATGGGGATTCTCCAGGCAAGAATACTGGAGTGAGTTGCCATGCCCTCCTCCAAGGGATTTTCCCAACCCAGGGATCAAACCCGTCTCCTGCACTGCAGGCAGATTCTTTACCGTCTGAGACACTAGGGAAGCCTAAATTTTTCTTTACCAATTTGTTAAAGTACCAGTGATGCAATAGTTTTGTCTTATTTTATTTTGTCATTGTTCAGCTACATTGTCTGATTTAAACTGACTAATCTGTGAATCTAATCAACACTTAACAACATCTTTTCACTTTGAGCCTTTAAAATTATATAATACTACAATTATATACACCATGAAATACCAGTCTAAGTTGTAATTTAGGGATGGCTCGTACATAATAACTGCTTTTTTCTCAGAGTTTGATTTACGCAGTAGAGGCATCAGGTGTTTTACTGTAGCGTGCATTTATTTTTGAAGTGAGAAATCATTCATATATACTAAAAGTTCAGTAACTGTATTTAGGGCATCAATCTCTCTATGATAGATTCCCAAATAAGTAATTTTCTTTTTCTTTTAATCAAAGTATAGTTGATTTATAATATTATATTAGTTTCAGATGTATAGCATAGTGATTCAGTATTTTTACAGATTATACGCCATTTAAATTTATTGTAATATACTGGCTATATTCCCTGTACTGTATAATATATCTTTGTGTCTAGTTTGTTTATACATAGTAGTTTGTACCTCTTAGTCTTACCGTTGTTTTGCTCCTACCCCTTTCCCTCCCATTGGTAACCACTATTTTGTTCTGTTTGTGAGCTTGTTTCTCTTTTGTTTTATTCATTCATTTATTTTTTAGTTTCTGGATGTAAATGGTGACATCCAATATTTATCATTCTCTGTCTGACTCATTTCACTTAGCATAACACCTTCCAGATCCATCATGTTGTTGCAAATGGCAGAATTTCGTTCTTTTTTATTGCTGAGTAGTATTCCAGTAGGTAGGGGGGTGTAGGTGTGGATGTGTGTATACATATCACATTTTTATCCATTCATCTATTGATGGACAGTTAGGTTGCTTCCATATCAGGCTATTGTAAATAATAGTACTGTAAACATCAGAGTGTATGTATCTTTTCAAATTAATGTTTTCATTTTCTTTGGATATATGTACTCAGGAGTGAAATTGTTGGATCACATGGTAGTAGTAATTTTTTATTTCAGTTGACCTCTTGTTCCTTAGGAGCCTGGTGGGCTACAGTCCAGGGGATTCCAACAGAATCAGACTCAACTGAACACAGTACTAGGGACTAAATTGTTCCTTAACAAATACATACTTTAATATATTTTTAAGATAAAATAATTCCAGGACTTAGTGTAATATTTTGAAAAATGATAAGAGAGTTCAGTAAAAAAATTAGCATGTTATTTAATCTAAATACAATGTTCTTCTTTCCACTATTTGATGAATCAGTTCAGTTCAGTTCAGTTGCTCAGTCATGTCCAGCTCTTTGTGACCCCATGGACTGCAGCATGCCAGGCTTCCCTGTCCATCACCAGTTCTCAGAGCTTACTCAAACTCATGTCCATTGAGTTGGTGGTGCTATCCAGCAATCTCATCCTCTGTTGTCCCCTTCTCCTCCCACCTTCAATCTTTCTGTTTGGTGAGTAAACCTATGCAATACATATGCAGAGACATCCAGTAACTAATAAATGGTTGAAATTATAGGAATTTTTTTCTCCAGTGTGCTTACCTAGCTTGGAGAAGGAAATGGCAACCCACTCCAGTATCCTTGCCTAGGAAGACCCATGGATGGAGGAGCCTGGCAGGCTACAGTCCATGGGTCGCAAAGAGTCAGACACAGCTGAGTGACTAACACTACACTACCTAGCTAAGCTAATTTACTTTCTTTTTTCCCCACAGTTTCAACTCCTAGCTTCAGCTCTATTTAAATCTGGTTCAGATTTCACAGCTCTAGGTAAGTATTGCAGTGTACTTTATCTGGCCATATGCCCTAGCATTGGGGAGGTTTGATTTTGATTTCTTCAAAATGAAACATTAGATGAGATGTCATCCAAACAAATGAAACAGGTTTCAAGGTAACATGCAAAAATTGTCGATAACTGGCATCAGTTCCCAGTTCATGGGTCAGTTTGCAATTCCTATTACACCAATCGCTGCATTATTATGCAAATAGATGGCACAGAAGTCTCGTCAAAATCATTGTATAGCATTGTTTTGGAATGCAGACTGTGTTACTGATAAACTTACCATGAGTTGGCGTTTGTTGGTTGATGGGTTTCCCTCTCAGTTTGTTCTTTGTGAAATTGTGTGGTATCAGCAGAATGGTGTTGGGGTGGGCAATAAATGTTTGGGTGGGCAATAAATGTTTGGGTGGGCAATAAATGTTTGGAAGCAGGGGGGTGAATTAACTCTTTCCTGAAAATGGGAATTTTTGTAAGTTGATATCTTTACAGTTCATGTGTTTCTCAAGCATCCCAGATACGGACATCAGTGTTCACTTATTAGTACTCTCATTTAGTATTAATGAATTATTAAAGTAGTTAAACCAGATTGTAGTAATTGGGGAGTCTATAGAAGTTCTAGAACTCAGAGCTTTAGTCAGGTGAACTTTCAAGGATCTTTGTGTTAGGATAAGTCATTATAGCTTCAGTTTTTCAACAAGATAGTAGCCTTTTGAAGTATGGGAATTTCCAGCTCTCCTCTTGTTATTATTCACACAGTGATTGCATGCTAATTCCATTGATGCTGGTGCTGTTTTATTTAGCCTTTAGAGTCAGGTAATAGTATTGAAATTTTCCCATATGTAATATAAATGCTTTCTGGTTATCTTTGCAATTAAATACACTTTGGCTTAACTTCTTCTCTTAAAGGTGAAACATACCTCAAAGGCAAAAACAAAAGCCAGAGACTCTATAATTCCCTGTTTTTCAGGGGGTTGGGAAATAATAGCAGTGTCTCTTGGGGTCTTGCCCCTTCTTTTTCCATAGCAAGTGATTGAGGCTTCTCTACTGCTCAAGGCAACTCTAGTCCTGAGTTCTAATTCCAGAATATGTAGGATTCCACCACAGGGCAAGAGGACTGCTATAAAACATAACTTCAGTAGGTTCTTCTAGAAATTTACATAATTGTTTACCACCGTCCCACACACTGAAAGGCTTTTTAAAAAGGACTTCCCTGGAGGTCCAGTGGTTAAGAATCTGCTTTGCAGTGCAAGGGACATGGATTCGATCCCTGGTCCAGGAAGATTCCACATGCTGCGAGGCAGCTAAGCCCACGCATCACAAACACTGGGCCTGCACTCTCGAACCCTTGGTCTACAACAAGAGAAGCTACCGCAAGGAGAAGCCCGTGCACTGCAATGAAGAGTAGTCCTGGCTCGCCCCAACTAGTGAAAGCCCCCCCACACACAGCAACAAAGACCCAGAACAGCCATAAAGAAATAAACCAGTTTAAGTTTTTTTTTTAAAAAAAGGTGTATTCAGGTTGTTAGGAATCTCAGCCTTGAGATAGAGTCTAGTTATAGGCATTATTTTAGAAAGTTCATGCCCTTTTGAATTTTATCTTTTGAAATGGATTTAGTGATAGACAAACTGGGAGCCTGGCACATAGATACTCAGTTTGAGTGGATGCATGCCTTGTTATGTGTGGATACTGCAGCCCAGAGCCATTGTTTTTATTTTAATGGTGGATAGCACTGAAATGTCTCTGGCTGACTTATATTTAGCCTTCAGAACAAGAATTTCTTGACAGTCATTTAAATATATTATACTGTTGTCAGCAAATATTTTATCTTTAGCTTAACTCTTTTCTTTGCTCTATTCACTGTCAGCTAATATATTTTGTCAGGAACAGTTTGTTTTACTTGGATTCTAAACAGACCTTAGGTACACTAAGATCAATACAGACACAACAGAAATAAATACAAAAAGGGAAATTTTCTGTGTGATTTTGTTTCCTACCTTGTCTGAAGGGAAGCAGTGTAGTAGTTAAGAGGGAAGAGTGTAGTATAGTGGCTAAGGGTCAGAATCTAGGTTTAGATATCAGCTTTGCCACTTACTAATTTTAAAAGTGACTTTGAACAAGTCACTTTTCTAATCATTAATTTCTTCATCTGTAAAATGGAGGTAAGCAGAGTAGTGACCTCAGGTTGTTGAGAGAATTAAGTATTCTTGAAAACAGCAAAATGAAATGCTTAGTAAGTGTTCTATTTAGAGTACCACTTCTGTTACCTGCCTTATAAATGTAAGCTTTGTAACATTGGTGAATTTGAATAAATTCAGGCTATATGCCAATTTTCATAAGGAGAAACTTGACATATTATTTGTTTTCAAAAGTCTTTTTCATAAGGTTTCATGCCTATTTAGAGTTCTTGGTTCTTCTTGTTCACTTTCTATCTGATTGTTTTACCTTCACTCCACTTAGAATTTAAATCTAGTGGGTTTTTTTTTAATGTATGGCTGTGTACACTTTTCATGTATAAATAACTATTTCATTTTCTAAATTATGTTCCCCCCAAAATTGGCTCAACTAAAATTTCTGACTTCCTTCAGAATTCATCCAGTTTATCTTAACCTCTAAGAATTAAAAAGCATTTGCTAATGTTATTTGTAATTTTAAAACTTAGAAAGGTGGGAAATGGTTTACAAACTGCTGGCATTGTCTTAGTTTTGAAAAATGACTGACTTTGGAGAAAAATAACCTTTGAGGATCTTTAGCTTAGGCTGTTGTGGCTATGGCTGTGGACACTGAAGCTTGACTTCTGACTTTTAGCTAATTTTAAAAGCATACTTTCAGCAAGGTATGTTTTAAGAACATGAAAGTTAAAATCAATACAGCCTTTTTGTCCTGTCACTACCATTTATGTAGTCATGTTGCTGTTGCTGAGTTTCCTGGTGCCCCCCACATTTTAAAGGGTTTTTGTTTTTTTTTTAATATTCAGGTTGTCTTTGAACAACTTCCCTCAGTCTCTGTCTCCTTCCTTCAAGTGTGACCGCTTGCATTTGGCAGATCTTTACACATAGACATACAGATAGAGTTGATTCCCACAATTCACAGTAATATTCTATACAGTTACCTGTAACCCTGAATTTGGTTAATACTGACCCATTGCTCCTATGGAAAATACAGTTAGGGTGCTGCAAGCCTCTTGTCACAGAATTTTTTCAACTAATTAATCCATGATGTTGTTTTGTTACAGCAGGAACATACCTTACTTACATGTTTATATTGTCTGTTCATTAACATTGAACTCATGCCAGTAGCACTGTAGCTCACCCTGAGCAAAGCTTATCTAATGTGTGTTTTCTTCATAAAGCACATCACAGCCTTCTTGCACTTAGGAACACTAGCCATCACTTCAGCACCACACTTGGGGGCCATTTTAAGCAGTGAAGTCACCAACAGAAAACACAAAATGTAAGGAACATGACACCAAGTAGATTGTGAAAAGAGCACTTGTTTATAGTCTGAGAGCTGAAACAAGTGGGCAGAAAACTAACTAGTTTGACCTCAGTTGAGAACGTATGTTTACATGTGGCAGCTGAGATTTTTTGCCTCTTGGTGCCTGTCTTTGATTGACCACAAAAGTGGCACAATACTGATTTAGAGATTACAAATTTAGCAGGTAGACAAATGCACAAATATGAAATCTGTGAATAATGAGGATCAACTGTATACATGTATACACATACACAGATGTTTGGTTTTATGTGTTTTGGTTCTATTATTATGCAATATTAAAATGTGTATTCTCCACATAACTTTAAAATTTAACAATGTGGCTTGGAGATGCTTATGTGAAACTATACTAGATTTATTGTATTTGTAAGTGATATACGATGTCCCATAATAGGGATCTATTAACTGTTTATTAACTAGATTTATTGTATTTGTAAGTGATACACGATGTCCCATAATAGGGATCTATTAACTGTTCATCTAATGATAGCGTAAATTTCACGTTCCTTATTGGTAAATGGTGAATAAAAATAAAAGATAGGTTTTCTATTTAATAAGTACTCAGTTACTTGATAAAAATAAATAAATGAGCTTTAGAGTTAGACAGACATGGGTTCACACTCCATTCTCTTTCCTCTCCAACTGTGATACGTTGTTGAATGACTGAATCTCTCTTAAGTGTCTCATCTGAAATTGGAGTTTATGGTAACTGCTTCATATGATATTTGTGACAGTTAAATGTGGTCATACATGAAGGACCTAGCAGGTAGTAGGAGACTCAGTGTTTATTTCCTTCCCTCCTAAATCATTTGATCTCATGAAAATGATATTATAAGTACTACCACAGAATCAATGTCCTCTCAAAAATACAATACACCACAACATTTTTTTATACCACAACATTTTTACAAGTAAAACAAAGGTGGTAAACGCCCTGAAGTTGAATGTGAACAGAAACAAACATGTTTATCAAATTTGTGACATAATCAGACAATGGGGGGAAAAGAGAATTACATCTTTTTAAGTACAGCTTAAACTGTATACTCTGAGTGAAGTATATTCTAAAGATAGCAAAAGCAAGGAAATCTTGAATTTTGCTGGTACTGATTTGGGTATAGTAATTCTGGAACTTCTTTTGTGTGTGTTTTAGGTTGAGCAAATGAATAAATATGATGATATTGCTGAGAGAAATGGTTTCCCTAGTAGGAGAAAGGAGATATAAATATGGAATGAAATAAGGAGAGGAAGAATCCTGTGGGTTCCTTAAAAAATGACTTAGCAGTAAAAGCATGGACTAATAATTTTATTCTTTTTAAAAGAGATATGTGTATTATATGTGTGCATATATATATAGTCCTAGAACCAGCACCACTGATCTTGGTTTGTAAATATCATTTGTCACTAAAAGGAATTAGAGCTGTTAGGGAAAATGATAGATTCCAAAGCTGTGTAAAGATAAGCTTGGAGATCCTACTGTGCCAGAAAATGAGGAGGTACTCAAAAAGTAAGGGGGTAAGTCAGAAAGAGAAAAACAATTATCGTATATTAATGCACATGTATGGAATCTTAAGAAGTAGTACTGATAAACCTATTTGCAGGGCAAGAATAGAGACGTAGATTTAGAGACCAGACCTGTGGACATGACACGAGAGGCTGGGATAAGTTGAGAGCATAGCATTGACGTATATGCAGCGCAATGTGTGCAACAGCCAGCTAGTGGGAAGCTGCTGCCTGGCACGGGGAGCTCAGCTCGGTGCTCTGTGAGGACCCAGAGGGTGGGGTGGGCGTGGCGGTTCCCGCGGACGCATGCTCTTGTATGGCAGGAACCAACACAACATTGTAACGCAGTAACCCTCCAATTAAAAGTAAATTAAAAAAAATAAAAAATGTTGCTTCCATCCTCTGGAAGGACATTCTTCTGGACTATCTGAATTTTCACTCAGTTCTTTGAGACTTCTTCCAGCTCTCAGTGGCATGATTTTCTGCTGCTTTCTAAAGACCCCTTTGATTTTGGTTAGATTTTTATTATCAAAACAATTCTAGTGGTCAAAAGCATTAAGCATTAAAAAGAAAAGAGAAATGAAAATTCCTCAGTGGACCAGAAGAGGAAAATGCTTACAAGGAAAGGAAGAGAAATCAATATTAGTTACTAAAATACTAATCATCCTGCTGTGTGGTGTTCAGATAATTGCATTTAAGCTGCACTGTAAAGGTTATGACATAAACAGGATTATCACAGATTTGTAGCTGAGGAAACAGTTGTAGAAAGGCTGCTTACCGTACGTAAGATCATACCATTGCTGTGTCGCAGAACTGGAATAGAGCCCATCGCTCTCTAGTTTCAAAGCCTGATTTGGTTTTGATTTTTCCATTATACATTGCTGCTTTTGTCAGCTAGCTTTACTGTTACGTGTAGAGCATTAAACACAGTGGATGAGTTTCTTTGTTCTCTCTCTTTTCACCAGGCTTTTCGGACGTGGATCACACCTATGCTCAAAGAACTCAGCTCTTTGACACCTTAGTGAATTTCTTTCCTGACAGCATGACTCCTCCCAAAGGCAACCTGGTGGACCTCATCACACTGTGACTGAAGAGTCCCTGGACAGAACTGGAGCACAGGAGTCTGCTTTTGGTATTCTGAATTTCAGCTCTGTTGGCTAACAGTTAGGCTACAGTGACTGAGGACTGTACCAGAGCTTTGAAGGGATCTTTGCTGTCACAAGTTTTAACCCTCTTCCTTCACACCTGACCTTGACCCCGTCGTCCTCATCCCATTCCTAAATTAGGCTAATAAAGTGAAATTGGTATATACTTTCCATTAAATATATATTTTTTCTTACTTTAACTTTTAAGAATTCATGAGTATAAAAAAAAAATAATCAGGCAGTATACCCTTTTCTGATTTTTATTTCATTTTTATAAAATTGGGACAAGTAAGCCCTGTTCATGGACTCAGTGCTACAAGGATTGGGATTTTGTTGTTGGCTTGTTTTGGCCTTTCTTTCTTTTTCTTTTCTTCCCATTTCACTTTACCTTACATCACCCAGCTGCTTGTAAGTGATTTATATCATCTGTTACCTCTTCACTTCATTCTTAACAGTATATAGTTCTGTAGGGCAGTTGCTGTATGTTTAAGTGATATGTGTGTCTTTGTTGACTAGAGTCTTGTATTACATTAAACAGTAGGAGGGACAGAGGGCTCCTTGTCATAGAGCTAAAAGGTAAAACCTGAGATTGATTCACACACTTATCTGAGATTGGTATATAGTATTCTTATAATGATATATTTTGTAGTGGTTATTATAAAACTTTGAGTCACAGAAACCTTAAACCAAGGAGAGAATATACTTCAGAACCTTTAAGAGCCATTCTCAAAATTACCAGCAGGAGGATTCTGGTTGCGACTGATAGGTTCATTGATACTGTTGTAGTAATTCTGGAAGACAACGACTCCTTCCCCTGGCAGAGCTGTTCAGGGCCAGGGCTTCAATTTCTTCCTGTATGCTGTCAATTTTTTCCTATAAATGCTGTCTCTTTGTAGCGTTTCCATTTGGGAGAATGGGTTCCAGAGCTGCTTTATTTCCATACACATTAGCTCCCTGCGTCTGCTTCTGTATACTGATATTTTAAAGAATAATGGTTTGTAGTTCAGTGGAATACAGCTGACAGGCATTTCATATAACACATAGACCAGGCTTCCTTTAATGGAGAAAAAGAAAAATATTGGTGCAAATATTTTTTAATTTAACTAAAAGAAAGGCAGTTCTACAGTTCCTTTTGTTGTGAAGATTGGAGGCATGTATTCCATGAAATGCTGTGGAATGCAGCATAGGAAAGTTATACCTGGCCAAGAAATATGGTGTCTGCAACTGATACCCATCACACTTAAAGCAGACCAAGTATAATAAATGTCTACCAGTCCAGTGGCTCTTCCAAGTGAATGCCTTCTGAGAATTTAGTACATCCCAAGTAGCAAGGTTAGGGCTCACCAAAGAAAGAAGAAATTGATTTGCACTTTCGAAAAGTCTCATGTATAGGAATGAGACTTTGAGATCCCTCTTCAGTTAGTCATTATTGCGTGGTTTCTCATCTTTTGGAGATGGATAGAAATATATATCTCCTACTACTAGCCTTGAATCTTGGGGTCCTTGGCTTTCCAAGCATTCCAAAGCAATCAGTAGTGATTTATGAAAGATACAGTACATAGTTCAGGAAGTACCTAACTGTATAGCTGCAGAATAACCCATTGATTTTACAGGTGAGCAAGTAGAATCAATCTACTTACTACTTATACAGTTCATTAAAAGATTTCCCTGAGTGATAGTCAAGAACATAAAACATTATCACTAATATTATAATCTATTGAAGTCCTTTTGTGGAATCAAGTACAAATCAGTGAGTTGATAGGAAAGAACTTGGAAAGAGTTTCTAAATTGAAAAGCTCTAGTTTTACTCACTGTGAATTCTGGCACTTTAAAGACAATAACCAAATGAAATTCTGCTGCCCTCCACCACTTATTTTTTTAATTAATTAATTTATCTTAATTGGAATATAATTACTTTATTGTGGTGGTTTCTGCCCCTTTTTTGGGCCATTTTTTTCCTGTAGTTCTTTAGATTCCGTATTTGGAGGAAACTCAGTTCTTGGACTCAGTGATTTTGTTTGCTTTTAGTTTTCCCTAACTGACTTTCTACTGATTGTTTTCTAAATATTCTTGTTCTAATTTCATCTTTCCTCACTTTAAGTGAAACCTCTTCTCTTTTTCACTTATATATATATTTTTCACTAACGTGTTGAAATAGGACTGAGTCATAGCAAACCATTTAGTGTTGCTTAAGTGACATAGACTGTATTTAGGAAGTTATTGACTAGGTAAGTCAGAATTAGTACCCTGGGGCAGTGCTGGTAATGATTACAGGAAAATGTAGGCAGGGCTTCATTATACCCACCAAGATTGACATTCTGCTCACTTTTGACATCAGAACCCTGATGTGTAAGTTGTTTATATATTTAGTGAAGAGCTACATGTATTTGCAAGTATTGTAGCAGTATATTATACAATTTAATCTAATTTGGTATTTATATTACATTGTTCAAGTAGCCAAATATCTATGCTTTACTACTTAAAAATTCTTTTATCCTAGCTTAGCCCTGGTTTTAGATGCATTAGTGGAGTACAGTTTGCTCAATTTCATTACCCTTAACTTCAGCCTTATCCCCATTTCTCCTTTTTCCACTGGAATATATTATTTCAGAATAATAAACTAGAAATAATTTAAACTAGAAATAGACTAGCCTCTAACAGTATTTTCAGTGCTTGTACCTCGTGAAATTAATTATCTGATTTGCAGGATACTTCCAAAATGCACTTGGATCTTGTGGAGTGACAGAGACCTCATGTGGCCAACCTGATAATTCACTTATGTTGTCCTCCTGTGAAGCAAAGGAGTTGAGACTTGGGTGCCTAGCGCTGTGCTAAAGCTGACAATATTAACCTTTAGCAAGATTGTCATTTAGACCTGGTTTTCTTTAAAACTGATAAAAAACATTAGAAAATTAATACACTGATTTATCACAGAAAATCATGTTGGGTTTAGAGCTCAGTGTTTTAAGATTGTAGAACTGCATTCATCGGTGAAATATGTCTTGAACATAAATGATTTGCCAGCTTATCTTTCTAGTGGATCACTTCACATCTGCCTTAAAGTGCTATTTAGAGATACATTAACAGAATTTCAGGTAATAAGACAGTTTTAAAATTTATAAACAGAAACTAGTTTGAGACACAGTCCGAGATTGTGAATGATACTTAATGGCTCAAAAGCACTTATAAAGCAGTATGGTTCTGATTTTGTTTTCTAAATTAAACTCAGTGTCATGTAAGGAGTTACCCTATAATTCTTAACACAAGATGAAACTCATTAGGTAACTGTGGGTCATTTGACTATTTCTTAGGTGAATGTCATGCTACCTCTTTAGCTAGTTGGGTGTTACGAAGCAGTTGAGAATTCTGGTTTGAAATGATTTCTATGGGAGAGGATCATACAATGTGTATGTACTTTAAGCAACATCATCCAATTATTAAAAAATATGCCCCTTGTAATCTTTTTTTTTCTCTCTCTCTCTTAAAAAATACACGTTTATACCCCAGTCGCTCAGTGGTAAAGAATTTGCCAGCAATTCAGGAGACAAAAGAGATGCAGGTTCAGTCCCTGGGTTGGGAAGATCACATGAAGGAAATGACAACCCACTCCAGTATTCTTGCCTGGAGAATCCCATGGATAGAAGAGCCTGGAGGGCTACAATCCATAGGATTGCAAAGAGTCGGACATGACTGAAGCGACTTAGCACATGCAATTTCAAGCTTTTGCAGAAATTCTTGCCTGAACTTTAACTAAGTTTTAAATTCTTAAGACAGTCCTTAATCTAAGATACACAGGCTCCTCAGAAAAAGTTCATAGTTATTAGAGGAGTAATCAGAGAGAGTCTGTATATAACAGTAGTTGTAGATTAGGTCTTCAGGTTCTTTCACTCAAATTTTTGTATTCCTTATTAGTCAAATAGCATTATTCTTTGGTGATTTTTGACTATGGCCTACATCTCCCTGTGGTTTGTATTAATGCTGAAATGATATGGGTACCCCAAACTTCTAATCGGGAGGTAATTCAGTGGAAATTTTTATGTTTGTTGAAATAATTAGGAGCCAGCTAGATCAGCTGAATGATGTCAGTCAGCACTGTTTGTTTTGACAGGGAGGACTCATAACTACAGTTATTGATTTCTTCACCAAATGCTCTTTTTATTAAAAAAAAAAAATGCTGTCTTAAAAGATTTTATTTATACATAATTTTTAAACCTTGATTTCTTCCTGTCCCCCAAATACTATGAATTGTGCTTCCATTATTTTTCTTAGCTATTATAACTTTATTCTGGGCTTTTTTAACCATAGACTTCCTGGGTTTTCAAAATCATTCTAAAGCAAACATGCTCTTTTATCCTTGTTTATAACAATAGATTTAAAATTTAAAATCGTATGTTATTAAAGAAATTATCATGAAATTTAAAATCATATGTTATTAAAGAATTTATGACATTTAGACACTGCTATAAAAATGCTTGAATCATTTTCATTTGAGGGATAGTAATATGGCTTATAGCTTATAGCATTCTTTTAATGGAAGAGCCAGTGTTGGCTGCTTTGCCTGGCCCTAAGAAGTATAGTTATACTATAGATGAGGTGCAAGTTTCATAGCAGAGCTCATGGAATTGAGCACATCACCAGAATTTTCATTTGCCTGTTGTCTTTGTATTTCTTTGCCTCTTTCCCCCTATTCTTAGAGCCTCCCTGGTAGCTCAGCTGGTAAAGAATCTGCCTGCAATGCAGGAGACCCTGGTTTGATTCCTGGATCGGGAAGATCCCCTGGAGAAGGGATAGGCTACCCACTCCAGCATTCTTGTGCTCCCCTTGTGGCTCAGCTGGTAAAGAATGCACCTGCAATGCTGGAGACCTGGGTTCGATCCCTGGGTTGGGAAGATCCTTTGGAGAAGGCAACAGCTACCCACTCCTGTATTCTGGCCTGGAGAATTCCATGGTATAGTCCATGGGGTCGCAGAGTCGGACACTTGAGTGACTTTGACTTCCCTATTCTTACCTCCCCTGAGTCGCATTGATTTTCTGCTAAAGTTGAATTTTGTGTTAAGAATTGACTTTCAATTTCTGAGATAATTGAATATCAGGAATAGCTTTAATTGCCATGAAATGATTGATATTCTTTCATTTTTTTTTTTTTTTTCTTTCTTAAAATAGTACAGAGACTTCCCTGGTGGTCTAGTGGTTAGGAATCCGTGCTTCCAGTGCAGAAGGTGCAGGTTCGATCCTTGATCAGGGAACTAAGATCCCACATGCCTCTTGGTGTGACCAAAAAAATAAATAAATTTTTAAAAGTGTAGTACAGTCTTATAAATGTCTCTTCCCCTTAAGTATGTAAATTTAGTGAATTCCCTGGTGGTCCAGTGGTTAGGCCACCACCTTTTCACTGCCAAGGCCCTGGGTTTGATCCCTAGTCAAGGAACTAAGATTACATAAGCCATACCACATGGCCAAAAAGAATAACAACAACAACAAAGAATGTGAATTTAGCTCAAATTTTAAATAATTAAGTCCTATTCCCAGTCATTGCCAGTGATAAATCCTATAAATTCTCTGACAGTAGATTTACAGCCCTTAACTTAAGGAGTCATTAGAAATGATAGTAAACCAGATTTTCTTGTAGAACACAGAGATGCCCTTGTGGGAATCTGTATTTTTTTTCTCTTAGAATTCTGAAGTTACAGATCTTGAACTCCAGTTCAATTCATAACGTAAAAACCTGAAAATCAAAGGGTAGTTCTAGTTTATCTTCCACAATAGCCATTCTTTGGAAATAGGACTTACAAGTACATACTATCATGTCCTCAAACACTGCCTAGCTTTATTGTAAACAGAGTGTTATATGGATGTTACTTGAGAGCCATAGAGTTAGCAACAATAAAGGGGGAAATGTTTAGTAGGGAAATAGACCAGTTGTATCACTTGGAATTATGAACTAATTTGTCTTCTTTTTCTTTTTATCTGCTGTTGAAACAGTTTTGATGAACTATTAAACAGTTATATGTAATGTCCTATTTTGTCTGTTTGGCATTTTCACTTGCAAGTATTGAAGTTTAGGAACAGATCTATATAGGAGATTTGAGGGTTTGTTAGTTGAAGGAAAAATAGGAGCTTTTTGCCCATGGATTTGAAGGTCCACAGATCTAAATGAAAAAGAAAGTTCTTCATTTCTAACCATAAATTAATCTATTGCAGTGCTGAGAAGCAGCCTGTCAAAAGCAATCAAAGCTCAGTTATTCTGAACAGTCTTTAGAAAGCAGCATTTCTTGGTTAGTTGCTTTTCTCACTCTCCCAAATAGCTGATACAGATCTTGAAACAGAAAACCCAGTTATAATGGGCTCTAGATCTTAAAGTAGGTGAGTAGTTTCTTATGTACAGCCAGTTCCTTGATAAGGATCCAGAGAAAAAACCAGCAATAAACCATTTTAAACACACAAGTTTTTTGGGCTCCCAGGGAACTTGTTTTTTTTTTTTTTATCAAGTTTAAGCTCTTGCTGCACACAGCTCTGTACCATCTGGGATGCTAGCATTCACAGCAGTTAGTTTGGATATCTGAGCTGTCTGCCATGCGAATACCAACCCAAAAAGATCGTCATTCTTCAGTTTCATTCAGTGCTTAATGAATGCAAAATTAATTGGCAGAAAGGAAAAACACTGTGTGATGTACTGAACAGGCCTTTGTGCATGATTAAGGAGTTACTCAAGTAGCCAATTCTGAGCTTAATTTCTCTCCTTTTGTTAACAAATCTCAAGAAAACTTTTGTTACAGTTTAGCTAGTGTCATATGGTTGGCATTCATTTTCTAGCCCTTTAGGAAGAAAATTATCATTTCACATTTAACTTCTAACCCATACAGAATTAAACTGACATCAGTTTAGTTTCCGTGTTTTAAAATAAATAAATTATACATACTCTAGAAAGTCTCTGTTTATTTGACTTTTCCAGGAAGTAAATGAGTTCTGGGCTTGGCATTAGGAGTACTTAATAATTTTGGTTTGTTCTTTAGGTTTCCTCCCCATCTGTGAAGTGACTACATTAGAGAAGGTATCTAGAATGAGTTTAATTCTACCGTAACTGGCAGAGCTCTGTAAATTCATTTTGCAGCAAAGGAGAGGATCCTATGCCATCAGATTTTGGCAAGTGACTGTTTTAGCATGTTGCCTTGTAGTTGCTGTGTTTACCTTCTTAAGGTAAAAGGGGGTAAACTAAGGACAGAAATGTGTAGCTTTACATTTTTTAAATTGTGTACTTTGTAAGTCTTAGGGTATTTGCACCTTTATAAAGGCTTAGCTTAAATTCACTTGGCTTTTCTGGAGACCCTGGTTCAATTCCTGGATTGGGAAGATCCCCTGGAGAAGGGGTAGGCTACCCACTCCAGAATTCTTGGGCTTCCCTTGTGGCTCAGCTGATAAAGAATCCGCCTGCAATGTGGGAGACCTGGGTTCAGTCCCTGGGTTGGGAGGATCCCCTGGAGAAGGGAACCGCTACCCACTCCGCAATGTTCTGGCCTGGAGAATTCCATGGGCTGTACAGTCCATGGGCTCGCAAAGAGTCGGATATGATTTACACATACACATTAGCTATAAACCCCAAATTTGATAGTAGGATATCAAAAGTCCAAAAGTTTAAATGTGAGCAGTCTTTTGTGGGGAAGATATGTTTTTAAGTCATGTACTTGGTCTCCTTTTTGAGATATTTTTTTCCTTTCCCTTTCCCAGAAAAATGATTTTGGTAACCAGTTATAAAGCAATTTTTCCCTCAGTTGTAAACCACGCATTTAGAGAAATAAAAGTGGGCTCACTTTCTTAAGCATTACATTTAGCCTAACCAAGATACACTGTGATTGTGTTTTTCTTTAAAAAGCCAGCTCGCTTTTCTGACTTGTCATAAAATATCTTTTGAAGTGAACAAATTAAATAATATAGTATTAATTTTCCTCTATGTATAGCTCAGTTTAGAAACTGTAAAGAGACATTTTTCTGTGAGCAGATTCTTTTATGGGAATAGGTTTTTGTTTTTAATGAGATTTCTTCCCTGTCACCACTTGAGAATCTGTGTACAGCTGAGTCTGCAGCCTCAGAAGAAGAGTATAGGAAAACGTAGGACCTCATTTTCTTGTGTTGGTCTTGGCAACAAACAATATTCCACCTTTTCAATGGAAGAGATGGGGGATTGGGGGGTTGTGAATGCAGCTTAGGAAAGATGTTAGAATTTTTTTTGGTCAGCTCTTACAAATTAGAAGTATCTCTTGGCCAGAAATTAAGATCCATTTAGATAAAGATAGAGATAGATTCTCAGAACCAAAGTTGGACTGCAGGTTAGGTTGAGCAGAAAAGTGCAGCTCATCCACAGCCAGTAGAATCTGTCTTTCTGGATCTGCTTATTGATGCTGTGGATAGCTCCTTCTCTCTGTTAGAACATCTCCCAGACTGGGAACATGGTGTTAGAGCACCCAGCTCATCTGAAAGTTGAAAAGTGTTAAACTTTATCTCTAATGGGACTTTTAAATAATAACATGTATTGGTTTTGTAATTATAAAAGTATGTTTATCATAGAAATTTAGGAAATGACAGAGTGTGAAGAAGGAAAGCCACTCTTATTTAACTGGTGAGACTTACTCATTTTACTTTCCTGACTTCCTTCTGTTACCCTGCATGGTAAAGACCAGGAAAAAAATAAAACATCTTGACACAGTCATTCCATTGTCCACAAGCATTTTTCTCTACTCTTACTATATTTCTTTAAAACATTATCCTTTTTAGATAAACCATCTGAAAATAGTTCTGTTGAAATGTAATTTTTAAGCCTAAACTATAGATTTAAGATACTACCCAAAAGCTATATAGGGAGCTGCCTTGTTCAGGTTATTTGAAATTTTATCTCTAAGATTAATTTGAATTTTTAAGCCCTTTATGTACCATTATAGACATTTGGAGCATATTCGTAACGAAGAGCTTTCTGTTTAGATGGACTTTATTTTAATATAATCATAATTAAACTCACACCTAAGAAGGGTAAGGTACTTTTCAAAGGCCAAAGGAAAAGCAGAGAAGAGCAAAGCAAAAGAAGAGAGATGAACGTAAGTGTATAAATAAGGAGTCCTTGGCACAAGATTCCCCTTACCATGGTTAGCAACTGTCTCTCCAAAAATGTATTTCTCTGGTTACCAGCTAAGATTTAGGAGCTTTGTATTTCATGAGAGTCCTTTAATGTTTGAAGGAAGAAACCACAACCTTTCAGGGTTCTACCCCTTCCTTTACTCTCCTCTTCTATAGCAACACGGATCCTGTACCCTTGGGTACCTAAATCAGAAGTGGAGATCATGAGATAGGTCTGGAACACTGGCATGGGCTAGCTGGAATGTTTAAACAGAAACGTGTTGGGGGCATCAGGTATCCTCTGACATCATTAATGTTCTAGATTGTTGGGCTCCGTCGTGTGTGCTCTGTAATCTTCCTCACCCCGCTCATGATCCTGTTTTATCTCACTTTTGCCCTGTCAGTATGGACTTTTTAGGGTTTTGTTTTCTTTCTTAGTAATGTTCTGATCCCAGGTTTGGTGAATGTGTTAACACTGCTTTGTGAATAAATAGGTGATCTGCTGAACAGTCGCAGTTGTAGAATTACGTTGTATGTAATGTACATATGGAGAAAGAATGTATTTTGTTCATTTTCTTAATAAAAAGTTATATACGGACACTACAAGATGTCTCTTGTGTTTGGTAAAACTTCTTTTGAAGTCAACTTCTGAAATATTTACATACTTTGTAAATATTTTTACAAAGTTAATATTCCCCTCAAACAGGTGAGTTTTATTTAGGCAAATTATATACACTGTAGAAAGTCCTTGTTTTTGAGGCAGTGTTGAAATGACACTCTGGTGGGTCTTACTGAGTTTCTAGGGGAAGTTTCCATTTTTAAAGAGCACTGGTAAGTGACTTCATAAAATGTTATTTTCTTCGTTTACTGTTAATGACCAATTCTACTTTATCCGTCTTGTAAATCTGGACTTGGGTTTCCCAGGTTTTCTTTTAAGTGGGGGCATGCTTGTACAGGTTAGGAACTAGAAGAAAAAGCTGAACTGAAAATTAATTGTAGAAAAGATAATAAAGAGAATCTGGAGGCTGGTAAAATTCTGGATCCCTGTCTCCAAAGAAGGGGAAGAAATTTTAAGGGCTGATCCTTGAAAAAAATAAATTCAGAAATATGCTCAACAAAGATAACACATTGTTTGGGCTGAGTTGTATGAGCTTTCCAGACTCTTGCCAAGGAGCTTTCCTCTTGGCCCTTTCTATCTCCTGGTCTGGTTTACATTTTTCTTGGCTTTGTGTGTGATCCTGTATTCTGGTGTTAGTTGTCCACTGATTTTATTCAAAATAGGGATTATGTTCTCTCACTTTACAAATAAAAAATAATCCATTTTACTAGAGTGTGCTTTGAGCATGGCCGGTGAGTAACATTTCTCTGTTTTCAAAACAGGAAAATGGTGTGTGATGATAAGGTAAGGAATTGGCCTTTCCTGGGTTAATCCTCTAGAGAATTAAAAGGATGGAAATGTGGGTCACCACCTCCTTTCCCTTGATGTATTTGTCATCTGGTGGGAAGGGAGCAATAAGCAGAGAAGGCTTTGTGTTTAACACAGTTGAGACGGTAACTGCTCCCATATCAAGTGGTGTGGATGAAGGCCGTAAAGTTATATTCTGTCCAGAAACATTCGTGTTGCAAGGAAAAGAGAGCAAAAAGCTATAGTAGAAGTAGCTTTCCTACTGTTGGTCTGTCCACTGCCATGCTAGTAAGTCTGATGTTTGACAGAACTTCACAGGAGAGGTTAGGACATTTGGTATAATGTCTGTAGCACGTGTTGTCTGCCTGCCCTCTGAACTCAGACTGTAAGGTTGGGTGGTCCAGGGCAGGAGTCAGGAGTCCTAGGCTCATATCTAGGTCTGCCAGTGACTTTTGTGTAGCTCTGGGCACAGTCTTAACTTCTTTGCCTCACCTTCCCTTTTAAGTAAATGCTGGTAGAAGACCCTGTTTGCTAGGATCCCAGTGACTTTTTAATATATAAGATGCCAAGGCTGTTGAAAAACACTAGCTATCTCAGTATCACCTATGTTAATTATAGTGACTAGTCCTATTCTTTAATTTTTTCACCCTTAGGATTCAAAATAAATATGTGGTTTGGGAGGGAGCTTGTAAAATGGGGACTTATGAGTGACTAAGAGGCATAACAAATTAAAAATGACAACTGAGAGTGCCTCTTGGTTGGCAGGGCAGGGAGCAGGGTGAATGACCTCTTCAGGAAGAGAATGGAGTCACAGGTCTTTGTGAGACTGATAAATGAGTCATTCTCTTAGAACAGTGTGCCTCGAGCATGGCCAGAGGCCTTCCTGAGTTCTTGGTACTCTACTCCTTTCAGTATTCTTGGCACACTGTTGAAGTTAACCTCAAAATACCCCTGGCCCAACTCTGGCACCCTTAAGGATGTTAACTGCCTTTCGGAACTCCCATATAAAAGGAAAATCCTATTACAATTGCATTCTGGAAGCACACTTTGTTGTTGTTGGAACACAAGCATCAATATGGTGTTGAGAGAATGTAGGACTCGGCAGGGAAAAGATGTAGATTCGGAGCCTAGTGGTACATTTAACTAGCTGTGTGATCTTGAGAGAATCCTCAATTTCTGTCCCCAGTTTCCCTATTGGTAGAGTGGTGACAACTCCTAAATAAGATGTGTAAAAATGTTTTGTAAACTCTTAAGATGCGAGGCAAACAGAAGAGACTGCCGTATAGCAAGTAGGAGCATGGACCAGATTCACCTGTTTCCCTGCAGCAGATTAGGAATGATAAAGTTTTCTTCTTGCAGTGAAGAAACATGTCAGTAGATAATTACCACCCCTCGAGATGAAGAGAATCAGAATCATCTTTGAGCAATTCCTTTCCTGAACCTCCTTCATCTTCACTACATTTCTGGGTAAAGAATCCATCTGCTAACATAGGAAATGGAGGAGGAGGTGGGTTTGATCCCTGGGTATGGAAGATCCCCTGGAGGAGGAAATGGCAACCCACTTCCAGTATCCTTGCCTGGAGAATCCCAGGGACAGAGGAGCCTGGAGGGCTCCATGAGGTCTCAGAGTCTGACATTACTGGGCATGCTCGCGTATCTCTGGGTAAGGGACAGGCACGGGCTTCTGACAAGTGAACTGATCTCTTTATTGGCAGAACAGGGCCAGAACAGAATCCTTTGTTTTTTTGTATTTTTATTAATGTTTGCCTTGTCCTTACAACAATGTTTCATACCTGATCAGGGTTCAGCAGCCCCCTTGGGATCTCTGGTGGTGGGTGAGTCACAATTTTTTCTGAGGCAAACGAAGAGAAGGAAGAGGGTAAAACATTGATAAAAGTGTTGTGAGGGAAATGGGGCACTTTCAGTTCTCCTCACTAAAGCAGCCTGAGATTATCTGGAGAAATTGGCATCACCTCCAGAATCCCCTGTCCTTTCTTCCACTTCTGTCCTTTTACTCTGGACCCGCGTAGCTAAGCAGGCACAGCCAAGCAGAGGCTGCCCCGCTGTGTCTTCAAGGTCTTCAGTGATGAGCCATGTGCACAAGTTAAGAATGGAAGCCACTCAGAGCGAAATACTAGTGCTTGAGCCAGCTTAGACAAAAGCCGTTTAATTGACAGTATACAACTTTCCAAAATATATTTTTGTAAGAAAATGGCAATAAGTAATAATTTTTACAAACAGGTTTCTTAGTAAATTCCAGTGTACTTTAGACTCCTGTCCACTAAGACACAGCTCCCCCAGTCTCCTGAGCAAACTCTTTTAACATTCACTAATTTTTTAAAAAAGACGTGGAGTACATAGTAATCCCCTCCTGTGACTCAGGGTAGGGTTTTCGCCAAACTTGAGTTAATCAGCTAATGACAATGATGAAAACCATTGCTTTACTTTTGCCCCCTCTGCCTTCCCATCTTGTTCCCTTTGATCCTTAGTCCTATATGTAGAAACTATTCAAAACTATTCTTGGCAGAACACAATTGTTCATTTAAGTCTTAGACCTAAATAAGCCACAGACCAGTAAGGTTCCTGTTTTTGTCTTCATGCTCTCCCTACCCTTGCTGCCGATCTCCCTGGTATCACTCTGCTGCCTGCCCTTAATTAGCAGGCCTTAATTTGTTGGTTTCTTGCCTTAATTTGTTGGTTTCTTCCTGAGGCACACAGCACTGGACAGTTTTCCAGTCCAGGTTTTAAGCCTGTTTTCTGTCACTAAATATGTGAGTTTCGCCAGGTCACTTTATCTTTCTGGGCTTCAGACTCTTCTTCTGTTAAAAAAATAAAGATTGGACTGGGTTCTAAAACCCCTCTTCCCAACCAGGTTGCATACTGACTACAACCCTTATTGTAACATGCTGGGACTTTACAGGGAGGGGATGAGGACCATATTTAAAAATAAAAATGCCCAGTCTGCAAGACAAATACTTCATCATCAGCCTATCTCGTATTTCATTTTTCATTGAAGAAAAACAAAAGCTTGTTATTTCTAGTGAAATAGACATTTACATTCCTGTTTAGAGGGAAAAAAGCCTTCTCTCTTAACAAAGGTTTTTTCGAAGTATAGTCACTCAAAGCAGTGCAGGGTGGATTAACATGTGGCTGTTGTATTTACATTATCAAAAAATACGTATGTGTGTATCAGCTGGAACTGGTTTTTCAAAGTTTCTCCAGTATATTGTCAAAAAGATAAATGCTCAAGAAGTGATTTAAATAAACTTTCTGCTAGCTTTCCTTATCAAGAAGGGAAAGAACAGTCTTGCATCGAGACTAAACCCGTATCTTGTCCTATGACGCAAAAGAATATTCTGTGCCCCCTTCATAAGCATTGCTGCGTCTGCCCCCCTGACATGAGAGTGTGCTTCCCCCTGGATCTCGTCCAGTCATCAGATTCATGGTTTCTGAACGAGTGTGCCACCGAAATAAAATAGTTTATTATAATCTCTGGCACAACTTGTTTCAAGTCAATGCTGAATTCCCAGCTTTCGTCTCTCTTCTCAGCCCCAGAATCTGAATTAACCAGATAGCATCAGAGACCAGCAAAGATGTGGGAAGAAGATGACCACTACAGATGCATGGCGATATGGTCTTTGACATAGGTGGCAAGAGCAAGCCAGGGCAAGTTGCCCAGAAGGCTAGAACAATACGGTTCAGATGCACCCAAAGAAGGAGCCTCTGAGCCCGCCCAGAGCTTGTCAAGGCTGACTCTGGACAGAGCCACAGTCATTCCTCTTGACCAAGTCTCATTTTTACTCTCTGGTCCTTGCCAGTCACCTTCTCGCTCCCCAAGAGGCCTGTGGGTTATGGCCTTTGATTGGTTTCCAGAATGTATTTGCTGTCTCTGTCTAAATCTGGCTGGTGAAATGAGACCCAGAATCAGCAAAGGAGTAATCCAGGCTGGCCTGTCCCACGGTGGCCATGATAGAAACCCACTGGGTAGAAAGAACCAAATGTTGGGTAGGAAAGAAGCAAACAGATCTTTTCCCAGTGAGACAGCATTTTCCTCTGCTGCTGCTGCTGCTAAGTCACTTCAGTCATGTCCGACTCTGTGTGATCCCATAGACGGCAGCCCACCAGGCTCCCCCTTCCCTGGGATTCTCCAGGCAAGAACACTGGAGTGGGTTGCCATTTCCTTCTCCAATGAATGAAGGTGAAATATGAAAGTGAAGTCGCTCAGTCGTGTCCGACTCTTAGCGACCCCATGGACCGCAGCCTACCAGGCTCCTCCGTCTGTGGGATTTTCCAGGCAAGAGTACTGGAGTGGGGTGCCATTGCCTTCTCTGGCATTTTCCTCTATTTCCCCCAAAACCGGTATTCTCCATCCTGCCAACCTCCAAACAGGGAAGAATCAGGGCAAATACTTCAGGATTTTTGTTACCTTAGCATCTTTCTAGCTTGGGGGAAACTCTCTGGGGGCCCTACTTGAACCTCTGGCCTTCCTCTTCTCCTTGGTATCAAACGGCTAAAGACTATGAAGAGGGAATTAGATGGCAAAGGAAAGACACAGATTGTCCCCCTAAAATCCTCTCCTTTAAAAAAAATAACCTATCCCAAAGCAGACAGCCTATTCTATCAGATCTATTGCAGCCTAGGCCAAGTGACCGTTTTCATCCTCCAAAGCATCTTCCTAGTAGGATCTAGGGGCGTTATGCCCAGCAACAGAGAGATGTGGGCAGTTTAAAATTCCACGCAGTAATCAGGTGAAATCAGAAAATCAGGTGAAAAACCTCACTGTGCTCAGTCCTCCGGTGCCATCTATGCAGCTACTACCTGCTAAGCTCCCTCCAAACCCCTCCACTGGGCAACGGTCGGCATTGTGCTTCCCTGAGATGCCACCAGAACCTGCAGGAGTGCCAGGCAGCCAGCCCCACTAGGAATACTGAGAGTGCACAGCACAGCCTAGCTCCATGCCCGACAGTGAAAGGTCGCTGGGATTCCACTCCGGCTGGCTGCTCCTTACTCAGCTTGAAGCGCACCTCACCTCCAGGCTCTTCTTGCCCTGTGCACAGAAGACTGGAATCTTCAAACATCTCAATGATTTGAGCTTTGGCCTTTGGCAGTAGAGGGCTGGATTAAAAGAGAAAACTCTCAGCAACTTGCAAAGCCCCTGAGTGTCCTATGAAACGGAAAGTAAAGCCTGTCCTTCCTGTTGTTTCAGTCGATTGTCTGTTCAGACACCTCTCTGCTTACCGGGCCTGAGGAAGCTCTGTCCTAAAGCTGCTCATTCATGCTGAACCTCAGGGGGATGACCGAGCTGGGGTCTCCTCTCTATTGCATCGGCTGAGCAACGACAAGGAAACAGGAAACATCTTGCCTTCAGTAGCTGCTGCAGATTTTAGTCCCCGTGGGAGTGGGAGGCCAGGCAGCACTTGGGGAGCCTTGGGGTGGGTGGGGACACATCCTGGAAAGAGGGGCTTCCCTTTCTCTCTTCATCTGTAGATGGCCGGTGGGCAGACGTGTTCACAGGGGGAGTCTTGTGTGCTCTGTCAGTCCCGATCTGATAAGCAGACACCAGGAAACTAGACTCCAGAACAAGGGACTGAAGGTCATGAATGACCTCTGTTAGTCCCAGAGGCCCTGGAACAGAGAGGGGATGAAAAACCTGAATGAAGGGAGGGAGGAGAACAAAGGACAGGAACACAGGCAGGAAGACAAGACCGGCAGACGAGACAGGAACGGGACCTGTCTTTTCAAGGAGCCAGACCCCACGGAGGCAGGATCTGGCCCCGCTCTGCCCTCCAGCCCATCCACTGATGGGCCACTTCCACCCCTGCCCAGGGTCGCTCTGGAGGGAGGGCACGGGTGATGCAGCAGCGTGGTGTGGTGGGAACGGGCACTGGACTGAATGAAGGATCTCTGTTTTCATTCCGACGTGTCACCCAGTGGCTGTGTGACTTTGACTTTACCCTCTTTAGGCCTCAGTCATCTTGTCTGTGAATGGAGGCTAGTAGATGGTCTTGAAAAGTCCCTTCTATGGATGGCTCTTTCCTGTTCTCCCAGCAGTACTGCTCTCAGGCACTAGTGGGTTATTCTACAAGAGGATTCTACACAGAATGTGATTTGTTCAGCTTGAAAAGGGAAAAATTAAGGCCTGTGGGGACTGGGAGGAGGGGACCTTCCGAGTCTGCTCTCCTACCCCAGTCTTTCCCTCTAAGGCGAAGGATCTTCCTCCTCCCCTCACAAGTGGCACTTGAGGTGGTTGGGCTGGAGCTCTGCACCGTTGGAGACTGCCGGCAGCCCCGATTAGAGGTGTGTGTCTTCCTCTTCAGGGTCATCTTTGGTCAGGTTGTCCAGAGGCACGATCCAGCTGTCCCCCAGCTCCCCATTGAGGTTCGCCACCTTCTTCTCCTGCATCTCTGATGAGGTCTCCATCACTTCCAGGGTCGGATTGTCATGGTAACCATTCTCCACCGTCTGTAGCTCCTCTGTTAGTCGTTGCTAGAGTGAGAGAGGTGACCCAAGAAAAAAGGGTAATTTTTGAGAGTTGTCAGCCTTGCTCTAGCCTTAATATTGGCACTTGTACCCCTATAATTCGGGAACCCCAATTTAGCTAATGTGAACAACGGGTGGTCCTGACTGCTGGCCTGCCTCAGGGCAATTCTGAGAGGAGAACCTACCCAGCATCCTAGAATTCCCAGCTCGCATCACCTTTGCCCTGGTGGCAAATCTGTGACGTCAGCAGAGGCGGACTTTTTTCTCCCATCTCCTCTCCTCCACTCCTTTCCCATCAAACCTTCCTCTCAAGGCCCCTCCTCACCACTTTTCTGAACAGGCAAGAACTCTAAGAAAATGACTTTCATCAGGCTGAGTGACTAAGGACTTCCCTAAGGCTGAACACGATGCGTACAGAAACTTTTTCCCTCCTGCTGCAGGTGGAAACCATCTGGAGAGATCTTTCTCTCCCTCTTTACCCAGGATACAACCTGGGTGGCAGAGGACTGTCCCTGGGAATCTTTAAACGAATATAGTGACCCAGAAATGCTGTTTCAGTTGGGGTGTGATGAAAGTAAGCAGGGGGATTTCTTTTAAAGCCCTCCACAGTGTGCAGCCAGGGTTGAGAACCCTGAGTCTGGGTGGAACTGTTACAAGGGAATCCTAGTAAGGTAAATGAAAAAATTTCTGGTTAGACGGGTATGCCTCAGCCCATTTATAGCAATGGATCCTCAGAGCAACTCTGCAAGGTGGATATTCCCACTACACAGATGAGAAACCTGAAGCTCAGAGATTATGACTTGCTCACGGTCACCCAGTTAATCAGAGGCAGAGCTAGGGTTTAACCCAAGTCATCTTTGACTCCAAAATCCATGCTGCCTCTAATTCTCCAGGCAAATTTCCATTTCCTATAAGGGATGATGACCTCTGCCTATCAGAAAGGGCCCACGGCTTTTCTCTAATATGGGAATAACAGGGTGAAAGTCATCCAGTGAACTGGACTGCTTGGTCCTCACCTGGTCCTTCCTATGGGAGAGGCGCTGGTGGCAGCAGCCATAGAGGGCCGCCACCAGGAGCAAGAAGGATGCCATGCAGACAATAGTGATGATCAGGGGCATGCTGAACCGGTCCTCCATCTCTTCTGGTGGTCCTTGACCCTCAAACTGCATGTCTTTGACGCCCACCTGGCCAGGAAAGAGAAAGTGACATAGCAGAAAATGGGTTCCGGGTCTCTCTCCCTCAGAACTCCCATTCACTTACAAGCTCTTCCACTTGGGGTTTGGGGGGCCTGTTCCACCACCCTGCTGTCCCCTTTTACCCTCCCATCTACATGCTTGCAAACCAGAGGTTCCTCAGCAATGAGAAACAGTGGAACCGGGGAACCACGGGCTTCTGAGGGACAGGCTCCTGACCCAGTCTGTCCCAGCACGAGGGGCCGTCCACTTACGTCTTCTAGCTTGTCCCAGTCGTCTTTCAGCAATTTATAAATGTCCGTGGGATGGAGCTTTGCTGAGGGGCAGAGGGAGAGATGCCGCTTCAGTGGTCTAGCTCAGAGACATGGCAGGGACAGAGGACTTGCTGTTCTTCCGTCTCCTGAGCAGGTGACTGAGAGTCCTGACCCATCCCTGTGGCTCCCGTCACCCCCCCTGCCCCATTCCCACTCCAGAGAGGCCTCCCCGCCCTGGCCCTCAACTCACTGATGATAGTAATGTGTTTGATGTCCACTTCCTGGGCATGTGAACCAGGAGCCATCTCTATATGGCACTCATCTTGAATTTTGTTGAAGGAGGGTTTTACTGCTTGGCACAACACCTCGACCAGTTTGTGATTCGAAGCGACTGTGTTCTGTTGTGAGGAGACCACAAGTAATCAGGGATCACGACAGCAGCCTAGGCTTGCGGGGCCACCCTTGCAAGCTAAGGTCAGGACAATGCTGTTGCCAGCTGTGACCCGACTGCCCCGACTGGTGGGTCACATGCCCTCCTCCTGGGCCAGCCCCTGCCTTCTCTGGCTCGGGTAGACATCTCCTCCCTCATCCCCCCATCCCATTTATCTCGTCTTGGTTGAACAATGCCATTCCCCCAAGTGTGCCCCTCTCTCTCAGAGCTCTTTAAGCATCACGACCTGCTGCCCATCATCATTTCTCTCCCATGCAAGGACCTGCGGAGGCACTGCCAGGGCAAAGATGCCAATGAACCTGCATTCACCAGCCCTTGATGCTGAGTTCAGAGACCTCAGGAGGGGTAAACACCGGGCTCTCAGCTCAAGGTCATCCATCCCAAAGTTGAAACATATGCCTCTTCCCTCGGCTAAGACTGAAACCATAAACAGGCTCACAAGAGAAGGGCAAGGCCATACTGCACAGGGGGACTGGGGAGTGTCTGGAAGATGCACAAGGACATCTTCAAGGGGCTTCCTCTGTATTTCTTAGCAGAAAGAACATGGCTGATGTGGCTTTAGGGCTGAGGGTGAGGAAGCAAAGTATGGGTAGCTTTTACCCAGTCATCAGAGGCACCCCAAACTGGTGTTTCTCTGACCAGACTTTGAAATAAGGATACCAAGATGAAGAAAAGGACTCTTGCTATGGCTTGTCCCATAAACCATCCCGTGGGTTTTATACCTGGAATTTCCTTAGGCCTACTAACTCCCCAGCCCTGCTACCAGGTAAAGATGCAGGGCTTTCCTCTTCCTATTTATGGCAAAGGAAAAGAAAGCTTACCACCAAACCTGCCAAGTTTCAGCCAAAAAGAGAGCCGGAGGAAAGGCTGGGCAAGCGTCAGTGTGGTTCTCGCCTTGTCCAACAAGCCCAATCCCAGGAAAACCCTACTCTGATTGAAAACTCCAGCTTTTCTATAGTTCACTTGGAAAATTCCAGCAAAATGGACACCCAAAAGAAAACAACTGCAGAAAATAGGTAGCATTAAAGTATCGTAAACCCAAGTTTTCCATGCTGCTTGCTTTCACTTTCTGGTTCCTAGGGGTGTTTGCAAAATAGCCACTGACCAGGAGAGGGCGGCAGTGAGCCATCGATCACCAGCACCCACTCAGGCCTCTGCTACTGAGGAAGCACTGCGGCAGAAACCCCAGACTAAAGCCCTTAATCCTAGGGAGACTGGCAGTCTGAAGGCAGCGGACAACACGGCTACACTCTCTCTTTCATGCAAACGCACTCACACACGTGCTGACACCATCTTCCTCAAACAATACACACACACACCATCCTGAGTGGAAGAACAGCTGTTGGTGACAGCTCCCCTAGGTTAGAGGCAGGCCGTCAGATAATACATGGAGCAGGAAATATAAAACCACAGACTCTTAGAACAACGAAAGTTAGGCAGATTAAGCCTCTTCTTTTCAACTGAGGCCTCTGAAGCCCAAAGAGATGGGCTTAACAAAGTCACATCCTGAACTAGAAACAAGCAAGAACCAGGGCTTGGGTCAGACTCTCAAAAGTGAAAGCTCCGGAGACCTGGTATTTCTGGCCCCGTAGCAGCCCTGTGGGCGGGGCTTCCTTTAGAGAAGCTGGTTTTGGAAGGACCAAAAACAAGGGCAGGAAATGAACACATCTCTCAGCTGCTTTCTACAAGGAACACTCCATTCCCTTCCACTTTCAGTGATCCTGGCGCTAAACCGCCTTTGGAGGATGCAGGTCAGGGTGGGGCTCAGACGAGCATGGTACTCACACAGCTGTTGGCTCCCGAAATGTTCAGGGAGAGTTTGCTCCCATTCAGCTTTTCATGAGGATGGCACTGGATCTGAAAGAAGCCACTGGGATTAACAGCCAGGCTGAACTTGATAAGATCTCATCTTTGAATCCTCCCTCCCTCCCTTAGGTGCTTCCCTGGTGGCTCAGAATCTGCCTGCAATGCAGGAGACCAGGGTTTGATCCCTGGGTCGGGAAGACTCTCCTGGAGGAGAATGAAAACCCACTCCAGCATTCTTGCCTGGAGAATCCCATGGACAGAGCAGCCTGGCAGGCTACAGTCCGTGGGGTTGCAAAGAGTTGGACAGAAGTGAAGCAACTGACAGCCCACACACACACCGTTAGGTGGGCGACATCAGGCAAGGAGCTCGGGGCCAAGCTGGGAGCTGGCCGGCTGGGGTCTGAGCGCCAGGTACGTTACTGGTTATCCCGCTGTCTGAGGCCGAGCCCAGCAAAGCCAGAGACAGCGGGTGAATGATACTGGCTCCTCACACCCCCACCGGGGCTCTGGGAAGGGAAGGGTACAGATGCTCTTCCTGGATTCCCCTTCTCTCCGAGTCTGGGCCCTCTTACCTGCCCTATATTTGTTAGAATGACTGAGGTGGGAGAATGGGTGCTGGAGCTTTGGGGGGCATTTGACGACAACGGAATGCTGGAGGTGGTGGCTCTCCTGACGGGAGATGTGTTCCCAGGTCCCAGTGAAGAGCCTGTAGGTTGCTGAGCTCCATCGCTGACAGCAGCTGGTGTCTCGCTGGAGGTGTGTTGAGTTCCTTTGACGGTGACCTGTGGATCTGTAAATGGGGAAACAAAGCTTATGAGGAAAGGTGAGTGATTTAAACAGAAAAAAGGTAGTCTTTCCTGTTCCTAGTTTTCTGAGGTTCTTTAGTCTTCCCCCCACCCCACTTTGGCTTTACAGACCACCAGCAAAAGGAGGCAAGCTATGAGAAAGGAGGTAGATGGATGAAGCCAGTTGCCGTAACCCATTACAGGATGAGCGGATTGGATGAGCCAGTGTAGGAACCCGAGAGAAGTATCAACAGCAGTGACAATGCCAGCAGCAAATGTCAGCTGAGTAACCGCTTCATGTCAGGGTCCTAAGCGCTTCACAGGTACTTTCTTCTTCCGTCCTCACAATGACTCTGAGGGAAGTACCATCATTACCCCTTTCATAAACAAGGAAATGGAGGCTCAGAGGAGCATGATGAATTCCGCACGAACAAGTGGCAGAGCAGGGACGGGAATCCAGGTTTATCCAACTCAGGGCCCTTGCTCTTACGCAGGACATCACCGTGCTCTTGGGGTGTGGTTCTCTAGTAACTTCACCACGCACCCACATGATGTGGCAGCGGGAGAGGGAGTGGGAGGTGGGATGGGGCGGGGCGGGGTCCCTCGAAATGCCAATGCTCAGATTCACACCAAGAAATTCTGATTCAATAGATCTCAAATGGGCCAGGAGGCTCGTGATCCATCAGTGAGGTTTGAAATGAATTTACTGGACTAAGACCAGCACTTAAAAAAAAAAAGGAAAACGGTCCACTGGGCAGTTCAAAGCCTCGAGCACTCATCACAACACACAGCTCTGCGGGCCGCTGCTCACCACAGGATGGGAAACAGGCTGAACGAAGGTGCTACACATTTATGATCTTTAACTCACGGCATGAAATCTCCACCTTCTAGTTGAACAATGGTACAGAACATAGACATCTGAAAGTTTCTTTCTGCTTCAAAACGGCAAGGCAACACTTACTCAGTGTGGTCACCTGAGCTGTGAAGGTGGGACTTGTCATCCTGTCTGAACTTGTAGTTACAGTCATTTTGTTTGATTCCTCCGTGGAGCTCCTTGTGGGCTCTGAGGTCCCAGGGGCCAAAGTCACAGGGCCCCTGCTAGGCTGCTGAGTGCTTTCGAGGTTGGTAGAGGAAGACAGAGTAGGAGAGATGCCTCGGGTGATATTCGGATCTGGAGATGTGGAGATTATCTGATCGCCTTCCTTAGTGGTCACGCTGCCTGTGGTCACACTGGGGGTAGTTGGGATTCTGGATGGGGGTGAATCATTAATTGGATTCTGGCTGCTCATGTTTTTAGGATTTGTTGAGACGGTGGCTGATGCGGTTGTAGGATCTTTAGTAGTTACAAGAGGGGTTTTATTGGCTGCGTCAATTGTGTTTTTCTGGGATGAAGTTGGTACCGCACTTGTGACAGATGTGTTAGACGTGGGTACGCCGGTCAGCGCTGTAGTCACAGTGGATGTCACATTGGATTTCTCAGTGGATTTCACATTAGATGGCGGGGTTTTACTTTGTGTGACTGTCGTTAAATCCGGCTTCTGAGAAGTGGTTTCTTTGTGTGGTTTCTGGGAGGTTGAGCTGACACTTGGCATTGTCGTGGTTGTTGTTGTTTGTGTGTCATTTCCTATGAACAAAGACAACACAGAATCAATTAGGGTATTAGCTGGAAGTCTTTCTCTCTCCATTGCTCCAGCTCTTCGCCAGGATCCAGAGGCCTTGCTCTCATCCCTGCCATCTTTGCTGAAGGGTCTGGGCCCTTGATGTGCCCAGATTTCTCTGGGGTTCAAGAAGCCTCTAAGAGGGAGGCTGAGGAGAAAGCAGAGGAAGTCAAGAGAAATTCCGCTCCAGAGAAGGACTCAGCACCTAGTCCCAGTGCCTGTGGGAGCCTGCAGTGAATTCTCTGCCCTCCCCATCCAGCCCCAGGCACGCACCGTTCAAGGTTTCCACACTCCCAGCACAGAACCCTCATCATCCCTGCCTCCTTCTCCCAGACCCAGGAGCTTACAGAAAACACAAGAGACTCACACATATCCAAGTGCCCTGTTCTAAACACGGCACGAGGGACCTCTGTTCCTCTGGAAATCTATCTAAAAGGAGAAACTGGAAAAGTGAAATTACACGAATTGCTACTTAAGGACAACTCTGAGACACACTGAGGGGTTCTCTGAGTCTAGCCTGGGAGCTCAGCCTTGTCAGGGGGTCAGGGACTGAGCATATTAAAAAGCAGAGACATTACTTTGCCAATGAAGGTCCATATAGTCAAAGCTATGGTTTTGCCAGTAGTCATGTATGGATGTGAGAGTTGGACCATAAAGAAGGCTGAGCACCAAAGAATTGATAGTTTTGAACTGTGGTGTTGGAGAAGACTCCTGAGAGTCCCTTGGACTGCAAGCAGATCAAACCAGTCAATCCTAAAGGAAATCAGTCCTGAATATTCATTGGAAAGACTGATGCTAAAGCTGAAACTCCAACACTTTGGCCACCTGATGCAAAGACCCAACTCATTAGAAAAGACCCTGATGCTGGGAAAGATTGAAGGCAGGAGGAGAAGGGGACAACAGAGAATAAGATTGTTGGCTGGCATCACTGACTCAGTGGACATGAGTTTGAACAAGGTCCGGGAGATGGTTAAGGACAGGGAGGTCTGGCAAGCCGCAGTCCATGAGGCTGCAAAGAGTCAGACACGACTGAGTGACTGATCAATAACAGGGATTGAGTGAGGGAACAGTTAAATGACAGGTTCACGCCCTGGGATTACAATGGAAAGTAAGACACAGATGCTTACTTGTACAGCCCTAAAGTTCTAGGACCCACAACAGATTTCCCAACCTGGCGATCCGAATTCTCAGGGAATTTGACTTTGAAGGCCAGTGGGATTTGATTACAGAACTTCCACAGGACTGGGGAAACAAACTCTTGGAGGGCACAACAAAATCTTGTACGCACCAGGACCCAGGAGAAAGGAGCAGTGATCCCACAAGAGACTTGCCTGTGAGTGTCCAGGAGTCTCTGGCAGAGGTGTGGGTTGACAGTGGCCTGCTGTGGGTCGGGGGCACTGAGTACAACAGTCCTGGCTTAAGTTCTTCTTAAGGAGGTCGCCATTACCACCATTATTCCTACCATAGTTTGGAGTCAGGCAAACAGGGAGGAAACACAGTCCTGCCCATCAACAGAAAATTGGATTAAAGATTTACTAAGCATGGCCCCACCCCGCCCATCAGAGCAAGACCCAGATCCCCCCACAATCAGTCCCTCCCATCAGGAAGCTTCCATGCCTCCTATCCTTATCCATTAGAGGGCAGACAGAATGGAAACCACAATTATAGAAAACTAACCAAACTGATCACATGGACCACAGCCTTGTCTTAACTCAATGAAACTATGAGCCATGCTGTGTAGGACCACCCAAGACAGACGGGTCATGGTGGAGAGTTCTGACAAAACATGGTCCACTGAAGAAGGGAATGGCAAGCCACCTCAATATTCTTGCCTTGAGAACCCCATGCATAGTATGAAAAGGCAAAAAGATATGACACTGAACGATGAACTCTCCAGGTTGGTAGGTGCCCAATATGCTATAGAAGAAGAGTAGAGAAATAACTCCAGAAAGAATGAAGAGATGGAGCCAAAGCAAAAACAGTGCCCAGTTGTGGATGTGACTGGTGATGCGAAGTAAAGCCTGATGGTGTAAAGAACAATACTGCACAGAAAACTGGAATGTCAGGTCCATGAATCAAGGTAAACTGGAAGTGGTCAAACCAGAGATGGCAAGAGCAAACATTGACATTTTAGGAATCAGTGAACTAAAATGGACCAGAATGTGCGAATTTAATTCAGATGACCATTATATCTACTACTGTGGCAAGAATCCCTTACAAGAAATGGAGTAGCCCTCATAATCAACAAAAGAGTCCAAAATGCAGTACTTGGGTGCAGTCTCAAAAATGACAGAATGATCTGTTTGTTTCCAAGGCAAACCATTCGATATTACAGTAATCCAAATCTATGCCCCAACCACTAATGCCAAAGAAGCTGAAGTTGAACAGTTCTATGAAGACCTACAAGACCTTCTAGAACTAACACCAAAAAAAAGATGTCCTTTTCATCATAAGGGACTGGAATGCAAAAGAAGGAAATCAAGAAATCCCTGGAGTAATAAGCAAGCTTGGCCTTAGAGTACAGAATGAAACAGGGCAAGTTTTGCCAAGAGAATGTACTGCTCACAGCAACCACTCTCTTCCAACAACAGAAGAGAAGACTCTACACATTGACATCACCAGATGGTCAATACAGAAATCGGACTGATTATATTCTTTGCAGCCAAAGATGGAGAAGCTCTATACAGTCAGCAAAAACAAGACCAGGAGCTGACTGTGGCTCAGATCATGAACTCCTTATTGCAAAATTCAGACTTAAGTTGAAGACAGTGGGGAAAACCACTAGACCATTCAGATTCAGGTATGACCTAAATCAAACCCCTTATGATTATACAGTAGAAGTGACAAATATATTCAACAGATTAGATTTGATAGACAGAGTGCCTGAAGAACTATGGACGGAGGTTCATAACACTGTATTGGAGGCGGCGATCAAAATCATCCCCAAGAAAAAGAAATGCAAAAAGGCAAAATGGTTGTCTGACAAAGTGACGTTGCTCAGTCGCGTCTGACTCTTTGCGATCCCATGAACTGTAGCCTACCATGCTCCTCCATGGGATTTCCCAGGCAAAAGTACTGGAGTGGGTTGCCATTTCCTTCTCCAAAAAACCGCCTGGTGAGGAGGCCTTACAAATAGCTGAGAAAAGAAGAGAAGCTAAAGGCAAAGAAGAAAAGGAAAGGTATATCCATCTGAATGCAGAGTTCCAAAGAAGAGCAAGGAAAGACTAGAGATGGAATGGGAAATGGAATGGGAAAGACTAGAGATCTCTTCAAGAAAATCAAAGATACCAAGGGAACATTTCATGCAAAGATGGGCACATTAAAGGACAGAAATGGTATGGACGTAACAGAAGCAGAAGATATTAAGAAAAGGTGGCAAGAATACATAGAAGAGCTATACAAAAAAGATCTTAATGACCCAGATAACCATGATGGTGTGATCACTCACAGAGAGTCAGACATCCTAGAGTGCAAAGTCAAGTAAGTGGGCCTTAGGAAGCATCACTATGAAAAAAGTTAGTGGAGGTGATTCACTCCTAGTGAAGAAGATTCACTCCTAGTTAGTGGAGAACTCCAGTTGAGCTATTTCAAACCCTAAAAGATGATGCTGTGAAAGTGCTGCACTCAATATGCCAGCAAATTTGGAAAACTCAGCAGTGGCCACAGGACTGGAAAAGGTCAGTTTTCATTCCAATCCCAAAGAAAGGCAATGCCAAAGAATGTTCAGACTACCACACAATTGCACTCATCTCACACACTAGCAAAGTAATGCTCAAAATTCTCCAAGCCAGGCTTCAACAGTACATGAACCATGAACTTCCAGATGTTCAAGCTGGATTGAGAAAAAGCAGAGAGGAACCAGAGATTAAATTACCAACATCCACTGGATCATAGAAAAAGCAAGAGAATTCCAGAAAAACATCTACTTCTGCTTCATTGACTATGCTAAAGCCTTTGACTGTGTGAATCACAACAAACTGTGGAAAATTCTGAAAGAGATAGGAATACCAGACCACCTGACCTGCCTCCTGAGAAATCTGTATGCAGGTCAAGAAGCAACAGTTAGAATAAGATAAGGAACAACAGACGGTTCCAGATTGGGAAAGGAGTACATCAAGGGAGTTTATTGTCATCTTGCTTATTTAACTTACATGCAGAGTACATCATGCGAAATGTCAGACTGGATGAAGCACAAGCTGGAATCAAGATTGCCAGGAGAAATATCAATAACTTCAGATATGCAGATGACACCACCCTTATGGCAGAAAGCAAAGAACTAAAGAGCCTCTTGATGAAAGTGAAAGGGGACAGTGAAAAAGCTGACTTAAAACTCAACGTTCAAAAAATGAAGATCATGGCATCCGGTCCCATCACTTCATGGCAAATAGATGGGGAAACAGCGGAAACAGTGGTAGACTTTTTTTTGGGGTCCAAAATCACTGCACATGGTGACTGCGGCCATGAAATTAAAAGATGCCTAGTCCTTGGAAGGAAAGTTATGACCAACCTAGACAGCATATTAAAAAGCAGAGACATTACTTTGCCAATGAAGGTCCATCTAGTCAAGGCTATGGTTTTTCAAGTAATCATGTCTGGATGTGAGAATTGGACGATGAAGAAAGCTGAGCACCGAAGAATTGATGCTTTTGAACTGTGGTGTTGGAGGAGACAATTTTGAGAGTCTCTTGGACTGCAAGGAGATCCAACCAGTCCATCCTAAAGGAAATCAGTCCTGAATATTCGTTGCAAGGACTGATGTTGAAGCTGAAACTCCAATACTTTGGCCACCTGATGCGAACAGCTGACTCATTTGAAAAGACCCTGATGATGGGAAAGATTGAGGGCAGGAGGAAAAGGGGACAACAGAGAATGAGATGGTTGCATGGCATCACTGACTTGATGGACATGAGTTTGAGTAAGCTCCAGGAGTTGGTGATGGACAGGGAAGCCTGACGTGCTGCGGTTCATGGGGTCACAAAGAGTCGGATGTGACTGAGCGACTGAACAACAACAGACAATTAAACGTCACATTCTGGTGACTCCACGGAGGAAATGAACAAGGACATGATGCAAAGAACAAGGAAGTGATGCTGTTAGACAGAGAGTTAAGGAAAAGCGCCTCAGGGACACTCATGAAGCTAAGGCTTGAAGGACAAAAAGGCGAAAGCTAAGTGAAGAAGGTGAGGCAAAGTGTACCAGGGAGAAGGAAAGAATCTGCAAGTCCCCAAAGGAGGGTTAAGAGCTCAGAGAACACAAATCTGGGTGCAGTTTTCTGAGTGAGGGGGAATGGGCAGGGCCCAGAAAACTTAGGGCGTCACAGTAAATGGATACTAACATGCTGTCCAAACCATAGGGTTTTGAGAATAAAATAGAAGCTCTCTTAAAAACTGTATCCTATGTAAAATGAGACATAAGATCACCCTCCTTAGACCAAAATAAGGATATGGGATTTTAAGTGCTCAAAAAAGTCAATGAAGGTTTTAAAAAAGCAAACAAGTTTGAGAACATGATTTACAGAGACACATCCCCTTGCTGCTCTATGGAACATGGCCGTGGAGATGGGAAGAGAAAGAGGCTGTTACAGTAATTCAGATGAAGTGGGTAATAGTCAGTTGCAGCAAGCCCTTGACAGAAGAGCCAAAACAAGGATGGATTCAAGACTGTATTTTGGAGCAAGAATCAACTATTTGCTGATGTACTAAGGGAGGGGAAGAGGAAAAGTCAGGGTGACTCCTGGTTTTCTGTTTTGAGCAGAAGGGAGAGAGAGCTGGGACTCAGCGAAGTGGACTCTGGCCATTCTTCATAGCCAATCAGAATCTGTACCCTAGTTCTATGCTTGGGGAATTGATGGAAGCAGGATTTGCCTCTTGTTACATTACAAATGCTGAAAATGCCAGCCTCTTTTGTGACTAGAGCCTACATATGCACTAAGCTGCCATGAATAAGTCCCCTCCACCTGGGCCAGTGAGTGAAGGGGTCATCGACTCTGAGAAACCCTGAGGCAGGAGCAGTGGAACCTTGATCAGGTGTGAGTGGCCGCGGAGGTGAGGCAAGAGTCCATAGCCAAAGCTGCAGCATCTGGGTCCTTGGCATCGGTGAGCAGAACTGCCTCTTCACACAAGTTCTATAAGCCTGTCTCGGATGACGTTAAGGGTGACCCTAAATGCGGTCTTCAGGGCTTCCCTGGTGGCTCAGTGGTAGAGAATCCGCCTGCCAATACAGGAGACCTGGTGCGATCCCTGGGTGGGGAAGATCCCCTGGAGGAGGAGGGCATGACTACCCACTCCAGTATTCTTGCCTGGGAAATCCCATGGACAGAGGAGCCTGGTGGGCTACAGTCCACAGGGTCGCAAAAGAGTTGGACACGACTTAGCAACTAAACAACAACAAAATGTGGTCATCAGCAATCCCAGCTCCTTCGTAAGCTGGAGAATGACCCAACAACTTTCACATGTGTGTGCATGAACACACATACATTTTGCTAATGAGAATCAGAAATTTGCATTAGGAGTGACTCAGGCAATAGAAATGTGAGAACTAGTTTCTCGGCCTTACTGGGGTTAAAGGTAAGTGGAATTCTGCAGACACGAAGTGACGTGACTTTACTATCCTACAGCATCTCACAGAGAGGCAGTCACAACCTTGCCCACCATCTAGAGTGAAGTGCCCATAAAGTGGCTTTGGCAGGACTGAATGGCTACTGTCATAGAACAATATAAAGGGCATACATAAAAGGACATGTGTTAAAAATCAATGTAGTATTATGATTTGACAGTGGTACTTCTTATAACTGATCATGTCAGAGTACCTTTCTGGCAAAAAATGAGATTGCTGGAGAGGAACATCAGCGTATTTAATAAATTAAGGGATGTAGGGTGGGATGGTTACTTCTTACAAAGATGAATAGCTGAAAGTACAGTTTTCAAACCCCAAACTGTTGACATTTTGGACTGAATGTATGCATGCTAAGTCGCTTCAGTCATGTCTGACTCTTTACAACTCTATGGACTGTAGCCCACCAGGCTTCTCTGTCTGTGGGATTCTCCAGGCAAGAATAACGGAGTGGGTTGCCATGCCCTCCTCCAAGGGATCTTCCCAACCCTGTCATTGAACCTGTGTCTCTTACATCTCCTGCATTGGCAGATGGGTTCTTTTTCCACTAGTGCCACCTGGGAAGCCCTTTGGGCTGGATACTTTTGTTATGGGAGAGTGTCCTATGCAGTGTGGGATGTTTAACAACATCCCTGGTCTCTAGCTACTAGATGCTAGTAAGACACATACTACCCTTCCTGGTTTGGATAACTGGCAGAAGACATGGATTCGATCACTGGTTGGGGAACTAAGACCCCACAGGCCGCAGAGCAACTAAGCCCACACACCACAACCTGAGAGTCTGTGGGCTGTGGCAGAGGATCCCACATGACCCAACAAAGATCCTGCAAGGAAGAGCCCATGTGCCACAACTGAGACCCAACACAGCCAAAAAAAAAAAAAAAAGGCTCAATCTGCAATGGAACTTGCTTAAAAGACTCAACCACTTTTCTCCTGTCTGATCACGCACTTTCTATCTTGCTTGAAAACTCAATAACCTCACTTGAGCTCGGTGACAAAGAAAGCCATATCCTGTCATCATCTCTACCACTCTTCATATTTTTCAAACCTGTGATAACAGTCAGATGCCTGAGAAAGACAAGAGTCTAATCCAGGAGAAGGCTTCTACTTTAAAAAAAAATCTGCAAAAAGTCTAGCAAATAAGCCTGGTTGATAGATGATAAGGATGCTAGATCAGAGAAGGATAATCACAATTTTAATCAGGATGAATTTATCAATATGGGTATGCATACTGGGGATCTGGGACCATTATGCTGACTCAACCAGCTGAAAGTAGTACTACTTGTTTTCTTAGTTGGCTGACTGAAACCTGAACTCGATGGTAGTCTACATATTAAAGTTGCCAGAAATTCTCTGGAATAATGAATAGGAAGAAATCCAAAGTCTTAGAGAAGTGTTCCAGTGGTTTATCATGTATGATCTGCTTGTTCACACTCTTTGTTCCTTAAGAGAGCTCAAATGATACTCCCTTCATCAAAGTTTTGAGAAATACTGTATTTCATGAGCACTAAAAAGGACATCTTTTCATGTCTCTGAGATGAGGATGAATTATAAATTATTTTAAGGCACACTCTGGCAGTGTTTTTATCCCCCATGTGGTTCGTAAAATATACTGCATTTTATCTTTGATGGTGTTTTGGATTTTGATTAAATTTGGTGTATTGTTGGGGGGAAGAGGAGCACGTTCTAAGAGACTGTTTTGACTGTTCATCAGCCTGGTATGCTGGTAGGTTGTTGATATTTCTGTCGGCAATCTTGATTTCAGCTTGTGATTCATCCAGCCCAGCATTTTGCATGACATACTCTGCATGTAAGTTAAATAAGCAGGGTGACAATATACAGCCTTGACGTGCTCTTTTCCTAATTTGGAATCAGTCTATTGTTCCATGTCCAGTTCTGTTGCTCCTTGACCTGCATATAGGTTTCTCAGGAGGCAGGTGAAGTGGTCTGGTATTCCTATCTCTAAAAATTTTCCACAGTTTGTTGTGATCCACACAGTCAATGGCTTTGGACTGCAAGGAGATCAAATCCGTCAGTCCTAAAGGAAATCAGCCCTGAATATTCACTGAAAAGACTGATGCTGAAGCTGAAGCTCCAGTACATTGGCCACCTGATGCGAAGAGTCAACTCATTGGAAAAGACCATGATGCTGGGAAAGATGGAGGGCAGGAGGAGAAGGGGGTGACAGAGGATGAGCTGGTTGGATGGCATCACTGACTCAATTGACACGAGTGTGAGCAAACTCCAGGAGATGGTGAAGGACAGGGAGGCCTGGTGTGCTGCTGTTCATGGCGTCGCAGAGTCTAACACGACTTAGCAACTGAATAACAATGACAATGACATGCTGGTAGGAGATGCTGCTGATTGCAGTGGGAATGGACAGCACGTTCCTTGGGTAGCAGGGCATGAGCAGAATTTCATTTCCAGGAAAAACGTGGGTATCATACCCTTTGGACTTGTACCCTTGGGCTTCCCTTGTGGCTCAGCTGGTAAAGAATCCGCCTGCAATGCGGAAGACCTGGGTTCGATCCCTGGGTTGGGAAGATACCCTGGAGAAGGGAAAGGCTACCCACTCCAGTATTCTGGCCTGGAAAATTCCATGGACTGTATAATCCATGGGGTTGCAAAGAGTAGGACATGGCTGAGAGAGTCCTTCTCTTCTCCCATACCCTAGCAGGACTTAGAACCTGAACAACAACAACCATATCAGGCAGCAGGACCACGTGGTAATCAGGGCAGTCTAATGAGGGGAACTGGACAGTGGCTAATAATCCGGTGGTTTTTAGGATCAAAATGGATTAAAGTGCTACCTCTGAGCCCAGCAAACTGAGACCTAGGTTGAATCACCACAGTAGAGAACACAGCCAGCTGCTCATCCAGTTATCAGGACTGAATCTTTTCACATACTCAAATGATGTGACAATAGCAAATGAATGAAGTAACAATAGCAAATACCAACAAAGTTAAAAATTGATTTTTTAAAAAAGGCTAATAAAGTGGTAAAACCTTTAATGAGGACGACCAAAGGGGAAAAACAACCCAGAAGGGCATAAATACAAAATATGAGGTATAAAGCCAGAAATATATTTATAATATAGGCCATTATGAGCAAATGCTGACAAGTTTGAGGCATGTTTCTCCACCCTTACAACAGTAAAAAGCTGGAGAAACGGAAAATTAATGACTTCTCTTGATCCCACTGGCAAACAGGTCATGGGCCAATAACAACTAGCCTGAAAACTGGAGACAGTCAACCATAGGGAGAAACCAGACTCAAGTGTTTGCTTACATGACAGAATTTGGCAAGAAGATTAAAGTTAAAATGTTTAATGAATTGCTAAAGGCTGAGCATGGGCTCGTGTAAAAGTGAAAACCTGAGAACTGCTGAAATCGAAAGCTTCACACACTTGTAGATACTCCCCCAGCACCAGGAACCCCACCAAGGGCTGGTAAAGATGCCCAGAGAGACAGCCTTGAGAAACTTTTCGCCTGTGGGGCTGGCTGCAGGGAAGAAACAGCAGTGAGGACTGACACTCCACATAGCGCCCTATCCCCTGGGGGAAGAAAAGCCTGACTTTTCAGTGGACATCAACCAAATCTATGGCCTGAGGCCACTGGTGGAAACCCCACCACAGCGGGGGAAGAAAACGACAGGCACCAATGAAACACCAAGGAGATGCTGCCCAGATCCATTACCCCTCTCTCTGCTGGGAGACAAAAGCATTCAGCTGCAGGAGAAAGGTAAAAAAGCATAGCCTAAAGGAAGTGGTGGAAACCCACTGAAGCTGGGGAAGGGAGCAAGTAAAATGAAAAAGTTCTTTGTCCCTGGGAGAGGGCAGGAATCTGTGCTAAGTCTAGCAGGATTTCTAGAAAAGAGACAGGAACGCTAGCAAAGGCCACACCCTCCAGCCCCAGTGCCTTTGCAAACATCTGGGAATATGCTTCTACCCTGCCATGAACTCAAAACGCTAGCAAGTGTGAAGTAAAGATAAGTGGAGTATAGCTGGAGGGGGGCTGCCAAAGTCAGGCTCCCTGGGAGCAGCAGAAAGAAGACTGACAGGCAAGCAGGGACTCGGACCAAGGCCTCACCTGTGCAACATCAAGTTAGGGGTTTGCTTTTTGTTTTGTTTTTTGTTTCCATTTTGTTTTTGATGGGCACCATTTTTTAAGTCTTTATTGAATTTGTTACAATATGGCTTTATGTTTTGGTTTAAAACATGGGATCTTAGCTGCTCGACCAGGGATCAAACCTGCACTCCCTGCATTGGAAGGCAAAGTCTTAACAGCTGGACTGCCAGGCAAGTCCCCAACATTAACTTAAAAGTTAAAAACTCAGCCCCACTGATGAGATTAACACAAACCCTCAGGCTGAAGACAGAGCAGAAGAGAAGCCACGCTTCAGCGGCGGTCGCCGCTGACCCACAAAGGGAACTGCACGATGTGTGGCTCCTTGCACTTATTTACCCGTTTCTGAGGTTCATTATATGTGGCACATGTCAGTTTTTTATTTTTATTGCCGAATGATATTCCGTGGTAGGGATAGTCCATATTTTGTTTTGCTGCTCATCAGCTGATGAACATTTAAGCTGTTTCCACTTTTTAGCTATTATAAACAGTGCTGCTCTGAACACCTGTGTACAAGTTTTTGTGTGGACGTTTCATTTCTCTTGGGGATATACCTAGGAGTGGAATTTCTGGGTCACATGGTAACTCTATATTTAGTGTTCTGAGGAACGGCCAAACTGTCTTGCAAAGTGGCTGCACCGTAGTACACGCCCACCAGCAGTGTATAAAATGCAAGATGAGCCTGAAACATCTTGTAACAACAGAAAGTAAAGAAGTGCTTTTAAAAAAGAAAGCAAAAACAAAATGGTGGGCAAGTCCAAAACACATGGGAACCAACCCGAGAGCTCCCAATAGGCAAACCTGGAAAACTTTGATCAACAAAATTAAAAAATAAGGGACTGATGGCTTCTCTGGTGTCTCAGTGGTAAAAAAACCCACTCCTGCCAATGCAGGAGACACCAACTTGATCCCTGACTCGGGCAGATCCCCCATGCCGCAGAGCAACTAAGTCCATGAGCCACAACTACAGAGGCCCACATACCCTTGAGCCCATGCTCCCCAACAAGAAAAGCCACCGCAATGAGAAGCCCACGCCCTTGCTTGCCGCAACTAGAGAATAGCCCAGCATAGTCAAAAGTATTTTTAAAAAATCTTTATAAAAAAATACTGATTGAAACCCAGAGAATAAAATAAATATTCATGTACCCATGCTGATAAATGATTAAATATATAAATAAATGGAGAAGATAGGGAAGAGGAACAAATCATCCTTACAGAAGAATTCCAAAAAATGATAGATACTCTTCCCTCCTCTAGAAGGAAGGTATTCTCTCCCATCCCCATCTGAGTATGGGCTGGTCTTAATGACTCTCCTAGGATGGAAAGGGAAAACCAGTAACATTACAGTGAGAAACCCAGTAAACACATCGTCTTAACTAAATAATCAAAGTTAGCATCATGATAAGTCATAACCAATGATAAGGCGTCATGTCCTGGGATAAGATGTGGTGAGAAGGGCCCTTCACCTCTGTGCTCTTCCTTCTAAAAATACATAGCCCCAATCTAACCAAGAAAAAAAAAATCTGACATACCCAAATTGAAGCGGATGCTATGAAATATTCGGCTAGTACTTAAAAAACCATCCAGGTTGTGAACAATATAAAGAAAGACTGAGAAACTGCCACAGTTTGGAAGAGATGAGAGAGACATGATGATAAAATGTACTGCTCTATTCTGGAACAAAAAAGATTATTAGTAGACATACTGGTTAAATAGGAATGAAGTCTGTAGGTTAGGTGATAGCACTGTACAGTGTTAATTTCGTAGTTTTGATAAGAGGACCATGGTTTATAAGATGTTAATATTAGGGGAAGATGACGGAAAGGTATCTGCCACTCTGCATCATCTCTGCAGCTTTTCTATAAATCTAAATTATTTTAAAACTAAAGATTTGTAAAAATGTTTTTAAGTATTTATTTTGTCTTAGTTGTGGCATGCAGCATCTTTCGTGGCATGCGCACTTAGTGTCCCATGGAATGTGGCTCCATATAGGTAACAAGCAAATGCTTGTTAACATTGGTGATACAGAAGTTACGTTATAATCATAGACTAGAATGTCACACAGCACTGAAAATCAGGGACAGGTATTATATTGTTACATATATGTTTATCTGTGTAATATACATATTATGTATTATTATACATGTATTGACTTCCCTGGAGGCTCAGATGGTTAAGTGTCTGCCTACAATGTGGGAGACCCAGGTTCGATCCCTGGGTGGGGAAGATCCTCTGGAGAAGGAAATGGCAACCCACTCCAGTATTCTTGCCTGGAAAAATCCCATGGGAGGAGCCTGGTAGGCTATAGTCCAAGGGGTCGCAAAGAGTTGGATACGACTGAGCGACTTTCACATATGTGTGTTAACATGAATCAATCTAAAAACTATACTGAACAACAAAAACCAAAACAAAAATTTATATGGTTTTATTTACAAGGTTTAAAATCTACAAAATTAAACAATGTAGTTTTAGAAATAGAGACATAGAAAATATTTACATTATAAAGAGAATTTAATACTAAATTTAGGATAACAGCCACTTCTGGGGGAAATAGGAAGATGCAACAGGGACGTCCGATTTTTTGTTTTTCCCTCCAAGGAGGGAGTGGCTGACGGTGCTGGATGATGAAACTGCCGACATGGAAGTTCCCGGCAACCTCAACTTGCAGTTTCCATGGGAACAGTGCAGGTGGAACCCTAACTGGGGCTGATAGAAGATGAGTGAATGGTAGGGAAGTGAGCTTGTGTGTGTAAATAACTTTATCATGCTGACAAAGGTGCTAAGTTGCTTCAGTCTGTCTGACTCTTTGTGACCCCATGGACTGTAGCCCGCCAGGCTCCTCTGTCTATGGAATTGTTCAGGCAAGAATACTGGAGTGGGTTGCCATGCCCTCCTCCAGGGAATCTTCTCGATCCAGGGATGGAACCCAAGTCTCTTACATCTCCTACACTGGCAGGCACCTGGGAAGCACAAGAACTTTATCAAATGTTAGCTATTAAAAGGAGTGGAGAAATATGGCAGTTGCTAGAAAGGAACTGCAGTAGTCAAGAAAGTTTTGCTTTTCTCCTTGAAGGTGAGAGAGCTAGAGCTGATACAGACGCTCCTTTTGTTTTATTCCCTCTTTAAGATGCAGAGGGAGACACCCATGTATTAGATGGTAGGATACTTCTGCCTTTGAAACCAGAGGGAAGAAGATGGATACAGCCATCAGGACATTGGTAACATTGGTAATAGGGAGACACGTTTCCATTTGACATCCTCAGTTCTCTCAGCCAAGTCTAGAGGAAATCAGTATACCGACAAAGATGAAATAAGAGAGGAGTAATGTGAAAGGGAAAAGTATGAAATACTCACTTGGGGTAGGAAAGGGAGCAGAGCACCAAAGACTTGATGCTTTTGAACTGTGGTGTTGGAGAAGACTCTTGAGAGTCCCTTGGACTGCAAGCAGATCCAACCAGTCTATATAAAAGAAATCAGTCCTGAATATTCACGAAGGACTGATGCTGAAGCTGAAACTCCAATACTTTGGCCACCTGATGTGAAGAACTGACGACTCATTTGAAAAGACCCTGATGCTGGGACAGACTGAAGGCGAGAGAAGAGGATGATAGAGGATGAGATGGTTGGATGGCATCACCGACTCAATGGACATGAGTTTGAGTCAATTCCGGGAGTTAGTGATGGACAGGGAGGCCTGGTGTGCTGTGGTCCATGAGGTCGCAAAGAGTCGGACACGACTGAACGACTGAACTGAACTGAACTGAAGGGAACCTACTAGAAAAATGGATCTCAAACTCTAGATAGCATCAGAATCACCTGGGGAGCTTGTGAACACACCTGTTTAGGAACTCAGGCCAAATTTCTGATTCAACATATCTGGGGTGGGGCATCAGAGTTTGCATTTTAACAAGTTCCCAAATGACTCTTGCTGTTGGTCTGAGGACCACACTTTCAGAACCACTCAACCAGAAAAATACAGGATGACTGTCAAGTGGTATCTGGTGCCAAATTGGGCCAGAAATCCTGAATTTAAAAATAATAGCCCAATCAGCCACTGTGTGATTTTTTTTCCTTCCACTGTTTGCAGGTAGGCGTAGGAACAGGAGACAGGGCTCACCTGGGAATGGAGGTTTTGCTAGGTGAGTTATGGTGGCAGAAGATGCAGGAGACCTCAGCATATTCGTAAGGTTGGGATCATAATGGTAGATGGTGACGGATAGGGTGGATAAAACAGATGGGCTGACAGGCAGTGACAAAGTCACAGGTCATCAGAGGGGCTGCCTTATGTTCAAGCAGTGTGGTCCACGTATACCTGAGCAAATGAACTGGAAGGGAAAGAAACAGTGATCAAAGAACGAAATGCAGAGGTGGTGCACAGCGTGAGGATGATCAAGTTCAGGGTGTGAAATGGGACTACCAGTGGGGTAGAGATGGAAAAAGGTCAAGAAAATGGGAGGCCAGGGTATTTAAGTGTTTATCCGACTGTGTACTGAGCTCACCAAGAACGAGGATGGGAATCGAGGTAGTAAGGAAGGAATGAGTGATGGGGAGTGAAGAGGTAAGCAGAGAGCAGCAGTGAGGAGCTAAGAATGAAGCTGGTGTGAAGGGTTGAACCAGCAAGGAGACAGTTCCTCCACACGCTGACCTCCAGCAGGGAGACCAAACAGGAGCAGGAGAAGGCTGACTCCACCCCTCTCCCCTGGGATGAGAGGCGTGCTGTTCTCAGTCTGAGGCCCTGCTTTCTCCCGCTCCTGGCCATTTTCTTATCTGGGATGGACTCTGGACTATTAATAGCAGGAAAGGAAGCTCGAAAGAATGCCCCAGGAAGAGGGTGTGTGCAGAGAAGGCCGTGAGATGGGAGGACCCAGGCCTGGACACCAGCATCCACCCCTTCGTCTTTTGTTTCCTCCAGCTCACCTTCCTGAGTGTGGTTAAAACCAAGAAGTTCTTAGGGGGCTGGGGGGAGGCAGTGAAAGGGGCAGAAGCCAGGCAGGATGAACCAACGTCTACATGGAAGGATGTGATCAAGGAAGGCATGAAGCCAGTGGAAGCCTCTAGTCCTGGTTCTCCTCTGAGCCCCAAGGGCAGGGGGCAAGTCCTTGACCCTCTTGAAACATCTGTGAAATGGACTGGGTGGCTTCTAAGGTCCCCCAAGGAGGTATGTGCACTTTCCCAAGCACGACGCTGCTTTTGACATGATAACGGAACCAGCGGAACCAGCCACTTCAGAGGCCAGCTCCTTTCTAAGAGCTGTCTGACCTTGAAACGCATTCTCCCAGCCTGTGACATACATCTGCTTCGGGAGCCGCCTCCTTCCCTACCAGGAGCAGGCTCTGCATGCCAGGGGGAGGGCGTGCTGTGATGCTGCCTCAGGTTCAGCCTGGTGGGAATCTAAGCCCTGCCCAGCTCTCTAGGGACCCCATCCTCAGCACCCCAATCCTGCTGCCCATCTCGAACTGGCCCATTTATTGCCAGGCTTCTGTGTGTCAGTTGGGAATTCATTTTAGTGTGGGCTGGATGAGGGGAGCTTTGGAAGGACACAGACCCCCCAAACTCCTGAGTGGGGCAGGGATCTGGGGCTGCCCTAGGAGCTGAGAGGGGCTGCAGACCCACTGTTTGTCTGGTCAGGAGGTTTCCCCACAGCCAGTAGATCAGATGTCCTCTCTTCACCCTGCATTCGGCCCCCTCACTCTCCCTCTAACCTTCATTTTGAAAGATTTGAAAAAAAAATAAAAAATAAAAGAAAGATGTGATGCCCCCTCCCTTGCCACCATGTACTGTCCCTGCCTCCGTGCTTCTTGACTTTTATTGAATCAGCCGCCTGACCTTGAAACTCATTTTCCCAGCCTGTGACATCTGCTTCTTGCACTTCTTCCCTCCAGGAGCTGAGCCACACTCCCCTCTCCAGGTGGGTCTTCTCAAGTCCCACACCTCGGGGGTCTGGCCATCCTCCCCAGCCACCTCCCTCCCGCACAGCCGAGTGCTCCAGGCCTTCCCCCAGGAGACCTTTCTGGATCCGCTACTGCCTCAGCTGAGTCCTGTCCTTGGAGGCTGCCTGCTCTGGTGTTCTGCCCTGGGTATCTCATGAGTCCTCTGCGTGGTGAGAAGTGAAAGTGTTAGTCGCTCAATCCAACTCTGTGTGACCCCATGGACTGTAGCCCACCAAACTCCTCTGGTCCATGATATTCTCTAGGCAAGAATAGAATGGAGTGGATAGCCATTCCCTTCTCCAGGGGATCTTCCCCGAACCACGGATCAAACCCAGGTCTCCTGCATTGCAGGCAAATCACCATCTGAGCTGTAATGCTTGTCCTCTGTGGCTGTAACAAAGTCAGCTATCCCCCCAAAAAGTTCTTAAGCAGATGCTTGTGGGGGGCATGGAGGGAGGGGGAGCCTGACCTGGGTGAACAGCATCGGCTCGGAGTTCTGACAGCTGGGAAGGGGGTGAGGGCTCTGGGCTGGGAGCCCAGGAGGAGGGACAGGCAGGCGGACTGGCCTCGCCTCGACCAGCTGGCTGTGGCACTCTCCTGGGGCCACGCTGGGCCTGGGCGAGAGCCTGGACCCTCTCTGGGCCTTGGGTCCTGTGCGCTCGGGCTGCCGCAACAAAAACGGGGGGAATTACAAGGAACCGATTCCCTCACTGCTCTGGCAGCCAGAAGCATAAGATCCGAGTGTGGGCAGGACTCCGCTCCACCTGGAGGCTCCACGGGGAACCCTTCCTTGCCTCTTCCAGCTTCTGGGGGCTGTTGGCACTCCTTCTCGGGCGGCAGCATCGCTCTCATCTCCGCCACCAGGGCAGGGCCACGCTGCTGCCTCCTCCCCCACTGTCTCTGGTCACTGAATCTAGGGCCCACCAGATGATCCAGGGTGACCTCATCCTTAGCTTAGGATCAGTCACATTAGCAAAGACCCCCTGTCCAAAGAAGGTGATCATCAGTTTCAGGGATCTGATGTACTTATCTTTTGGGAGGGGTGGACTTTTTTTTTAGACTGCCATGGTCCCCATCTGAAAAATGGGACAATGATTTTTGAGTCTTCTCTGTACCCCTCCAGATGGCCCCCTGCTTGGACTGAGGGCCCCAAAGATGCACCTGGTCAACTTTCCTGGCATAAGGGGTGTTCTGGGACTGAAGATCTCTCTTCCCCTCAACTTGGATGTTGAAGCCCTACCCTCGGTGTGATGGTGTTGGGGGTTGGGGCCCCACGACAGAAGAGAAGTCACCGGAGCTTCCTCCATCTCTGCCGCGTGAGGACACACCGGAAGGTGGCCGTCTGCCAGGCAGGAAGAGGGTCCTCACCAGGAGCCCACCCTGGCGCCACCCTGATCTCAGACCTTCCAGCCCCCCGAACTGTGAGACTGGCAGGTCTGCTGTTTAGGCCACCCTCACTGTCCCCGTCAGGCCAAGCGGTCAGGCAGACAAGTGCACCCACAGGTTCTGGCCAGGCTCCATCCGCCCTGTCCCTCCCCCAGGGCCTGACAGCTCTGACCCTCTGATGCCTCGGCACAACAGAAAGCAGCCCAGGGGGTTATCAGGCCCAGCTCCTCTGCACTGCCTCTCCCGGAGGGACTCAGAGCTAACCCCTCGGGGAGATACTTCCAGGCATTCTTCAAATCTGGAATTGTTCTGCCCTTATCAGCTTGTTTCAGCTGGCCTGCTTGACACTTGCTCCCAGGGTGGGGCCCTGTCTGGTGGTGTCCCAGCGCCGGAGAGGACTGCCACTGTCCAGCACGGGTATCTCCCGGCTCCCCTTGGGCACCTTGTTCGTCACGGGGGAGGGCACTGTGGCTAGAGGACCTGCTCCTCCTCTTTTCCAGGCCAGCAGTTCTTCCTTCTTTCCTGTCCCTACACCTGGCATGTGGCCTGAGCCTGAGGCAGGCGGCTCTGATGTGGACACACCCCTTCCCCCCACCCTCACCCTGAAAGTGGGACCGGTGGTGGGGGGGAGGTGGGGCGGGGTTAAGAGCCTGCAGCTGGGAGCCCACCCCCACTGGGTTCAAGCCGTGCTCCACCACGCCCTGGTCATGTGCCAGGCACGTGCCTTCACTCTAGTCCTCAGTTTCCCCTTCTGTCAAAAGTGGAGGAGGGTGATTCCCACACCTCCAGGCATTGAGAGCAGTGAGCACACATGGGAAGTGCTCAGGAATTCCAAGGGAGCGGGGGAGTCTCAGATCCCTGCCAAGTCAGGTCCCCACCATCTCCCCTGAGATGCTCGTGTCAGTGCGGACGGTGACGTGGAAGGGGGCATGTGAGGCTCTCCCCAGCTTTCCCAGTGAGGCCTGGCATGTAGCGTGGGGGAGACGACAGCACCAGGGTGACTGTGGTCCAGTGAATTCTCAGGCCAGGGGGTCAGCCAGAATCTTCTTGGAGAAGGAAGAGGAACCGGAGGCCGGGGTGTGGCCTGGCTCCAGGGAAGTGTTTCCTCACCGGGACGGAGAAGCCTGAGGGAGAGGCAGAGCAGAGAAAGTAGAGAAGCAGGGGCTTTCCTGCAGGCTGCCCCGCCACCCCAGAGGCAACTGGGAAAGCCTGGCAGCCTGAGCCTCCCTCCTGGGAGAGCCGTTTAAGGCCCACTGGGCTCCGGCCCCAGGGTTTGGTGTTAGGGACCACATGGTTGTGGGGTGGGGGGGCGGTGGGTTAGGTAAGGGATGCTGGGCACGCCACCCCCCCACCCCCGCAGTCTAGGCTTCCTCCTTCTCTGTGAAACAAAGCTTCAAGTTTCAAAACAAAGTTTCCGTGAAACTTCTGCTTCCTTCCCCAGCCCAATCCTGAGGGATGTGGGTGATGATTAAAGAGTCTGAGTAAGCGTCTGACTCTGGGTGAAGAAGGTGGGCAACTCACGTATTAAGATGTATTGACTAGAAGACCTACATAGACATTTCTCCAAAGACGACATACAGACGGCAAAGAGGCACATGAAAAGATGCTCAACACTGAATCAGTAGAGACATGCACATCATAATGACAATGGGGTATCACTTCACACTGGTCAGAATGGCCATCATTAAAAAGTCTAAAATAACAAATACTGGAGAGGGCATGGAGAAAAAGGAACCCTCAGATATTGTTGGTGGGAATGTAAGTTGATGCAGCCACTATGGGAAACGGTATGGAGGCTCCCCACAAAACTAAAAATAGACACCATATGATCCAGCAATCTCACTCCCGGGCATGTATCCAGACAAAACTGTAATTTGAAAAGATACATGTACCCCTATGTTCATAGCATCACTGTTCACAATAGGCAAGAAATAGAAACAACCTATATGTCCATCAGTAGATAAATGGATAAAGATGTGGTACACAGGTACAATGGAATGTTGTTGTTGTTTAGTTGCTAAGCTGTGTCCAACTCTTTGTGACCCCGTGGACTGAAGCTCACTAGGCTCCTCTGTCCATGGGATTTCCCAGGCAAAAATAATAGAGTGGGTTGCTGTTTCCTACTCTTGGGGATCTTCCCAACCAAGGGATGGAACTCATGTCTCCTGCACAGGCAGGCAGATTCTTTACTGCAGAACCACCAGGGAAGCCCCGATGGAATATTTGTTGGCGGACTGATTCAGTTGTACATGCATATACATTTTCAATAGAGTCCACATATAAGTGATATTTATGGTATTTGTCTTTCTCTTTCTGACTTACTTCACTTAGTATGATAATTTCTAGCTACGTCCATGTTGCTGCAAATGGATTTCACTCTTTTTAAGGAATGGAATATTACTCAGTCATAAAAAAGAACGAAATAATGCCATTTGCAACAACATGAATGGACCTAGAGATCATCATACTAAGTGAAATAAGTCAGAAAGAGAATGACAAATACAATATCACTCATATATGGAATCTAGAAAAAAGAATGCATATATATGTATGTATAACTGAATCACTTTGCTATGCAACAGAAATAAATACAATATTGTAAGTTGATTATACTTCAATAAAAATAAAATATACTATCAACTGAGGGCCGGGGCTTTGACAGAAAAAACTCAAAGGAAGTTTCTGTTATTAAGAAAACAAGGTGGAAAATGGTATCTACCTTGTGCAAAGTGCGCAGGTGGCTTAGGCCTCCTAACACAGGGTGTGGGGCTGAGGAAGAACAGCTGGCTAGGAGTCAGGGGCTGGCTCTAGATGGGGGTGGGGGCATGCTACTACCTGGGCGAGACATTTGCACTTCTTGGGCCCTGACTCCCATTTGTAGGATAATGATATTGTGACAGGGAACTGTAAAACACGGAGATTTTTCTTAACATTTCTTTCTTTATTTGGCTGTGCTGTGTCTCAGTTGCAGCGGCTGGGATCTGGTTCCCTGACCAGGAACGGAACCCAGGCCCTCTGCGTTGGGAGTCTTAGCTACGGGACCCCCAGGAAAGTACAGAGTTAAGTATTTCAGACTTTGCTAGCCACACAGTCTCGGTCACAATTACCCAACCCCACTGTAGCCCGACAGCAAGCACAAGCAGTGTGTGAATAAACAGACGTGGCTGCTTTCCAATAAAACTATATTTATACAGACCCAGGCAGCGAGGCTGCAGTTTGTGGCCCCTGATGCACACGACCCCTCCTGGGTCTGGGGGCTAGCAGGCTAGGTTTTTATAGAGCTGTGGACCCCATTAAGTATACTGTTCCATGTATGAGCGATGCTGTGGAGGCAGCCACGGTCATACCCTTCGTGCCCTGTAATCTGCACAGCACTAGTGTTCCCAGGGATGGGGCCCCTGGTTCAAACTTCCTCTGACCCTGAGGGCAATGGCCAGTGACAGCTGGGGGCAGGGGCGGGGCTCGGGTAGACACTGGCCAGCCCAACGCCCAGGTCAGCAGCACCCAACTTGGCTCCCTTTCTCTTCTCAGGGGCTGGTTGCTCCCGTCCACAGAGCTTCTCTCCCGGGCTGGCCCACCGGAATTGTCTGCCTGGGGCCCCGGGGTTTTGGCTACTACCGATCATCTGCTTCTGTGGGTTCAGGTATCTCCTGCCGTGTGCCATCAGGAGAGCCTCGGGGGACAGCCCCCTGCCCCTCTGTTTTAACAAGGTCTCACTGAAGAGTTACGTATCACACATCACAGGGGAGGACGGGGCGCTGACAACCAGCGCCCAGATGGCGGAAGAGGACACCTCATCTAAAAGCCTTCCCTTTGTTCCCTTCCAGTCACTCTCCAGCCCCAAGGCAACCTCTCTTCTGACTTTAAATATCAGAGATCATTTTTGCCTGGCCTGGAATTTTGGATCAATGACATCATACAGTGTGACTCTGGGGTCTGGCTTCACTCCATCGGCATTTCATTAGTGTGATTCATTGTGGCGTGTAGGTGTGGACCGTCCCCTCCCCACAGTGTGGTACTCTGCTCTCTGTGTCTGCCTGTCCTGCTGCCCGTGGGCACTGCGGTGGCCTCGGCGCAGGCCCTGGGGCATGGGCCGTGCTTCGGGCAGGTCCGTGTGGAGGCTGAGCTGCATGGATGGGCCCCACCAAGCGCAGGGAGAGGCCAGGAGGGCTGGCCCCGGGCCCACCTCCTGAGTGCCTCCTTGCCACCCGGGTCCCAGAGTCAGGCAGAATCTCAGGCCCTCCCCGAGTGGACCACTCTACTTGGCTGTTGCCCCAGACCCACTCCCCGACTGGCGGGCTGTCACTCAGGAGTGCGCTTCCAGTGCCGTGGGCCTTGAAGGTTTGGAGGGGCAGGAGCAGGGTGGGGAGCCAGGAGACCTGCTATCGGGCAGCCCTGCTCTCATCTCCCCACCCCATCCCCCAGGCTAGTGCAGGGGGCCTTCAGCAAGCTCTGCTGATCCCTCCTAGTGACAACCCCAGGCCAGAGCTGGCTGCACACCCCCACCCCACCCCCAGCAGACGCTCTCCAGGTGGGGTCAGAGGGCCGAACCCCACCCCAACCGTGTAACAAGACGCTTCAAAACGCATTCTCTGGATTACTCATGATCCTGTTGCTGATGGCACAGAGGTAAGAGGAGAGCTTGGAATTCGTCAGCTCTGGTCACCCAGGACGTCAGCCCATCTCTACCTGAGCGCGTGCTGTCCCTCCTGATTCCTCCTCCGCGCCCCCCATCGAGGTGCCCGGCCTGGACCAGCCTCCCGCCTCTGACCACCCTCACTGCTGCGCCTCAGGGAGGCTGGAAACAGGTGTGTCCGGCTTCGTGGTGGGGCCGCAGCTCCTCCTGTGCTGGAAAGACGGACTAACCCCCTTAAAACAACACCCTACCCGGGCCTCCTAATCCCGCGGCCTGCTGCCGACCATGTGAAGCCTGATCTGTGTGAGCGGGCAGCCGGCCCAGCGGCCGCCAACCCACTGACCTGCGGTGGGTGGGGTAATGCCCGGCTGACGGGCATCGCCGGGGAGCTGGGCTCCCGTACAAAGGTCAGGACGATGGGACAGCACCCTGGGAAAAGGGCAGAGAGCCTTCAGCTCCTCCTTAAGATCTGTTTCAAGGATCCTGAGTGTGATGTACAAGCCTCCACTAGGAGAAGGAGCTTAGAGGGTGGGCGACCCGGGTCCTGAGTGAGCCTGGGGCTTCCTGGGGGGGCCTGGTCTACCGGTCAGGGGAAAGAGAAAGGCCTCCCTTAGAACAAAGTGAACGTTTTTAAAATGTCTAAGCATTGAGGGGGGATGTCAAAATACTCCAATTCTTCAGAGGTCTGCTGGAATGGGAAGGCGGGCTGACCACCGTGCCAAGAGCCTGCTGGAGCCACAGACGCTGTGCCCAGAGCTCGAGAAAGGGGGGACGGGGGGAGGGGGGGGGTCTTCACGTCCTGCTGCACCTGTGCCACGTCTGAGGCCAAGGGCATGGTAAGTATGTGTTTCCTCTCCCTTCTCACGGTGCAGTTTTCTACCAACCACTATCAGAAACCATGTATCCTCATGACTCTGAAGCTTATAAGCAGCACTGCTGCGCCTGTCTTACTGACCAGACACTGAGCCACCAGATTGAGCAGGGTCCCAAATGGGTCTCCCCGATCCGGTGTGGGGGAGGTGCCCTCATGATGCTCCTTGTAATGGAGCCCCGGGCTGGGGAGGTACAGGCACAGCCTGCAAAGCAGGACTTTAGTTGGGGGCGGGGGTCTGTCCCTGGCGGTGGCTCTTCCCCGCTCCCCCTGCAGGCCCACATTCTCCTTGCCCTTGCTCCCCACCCCCACCCCCGCACCGCACCTGCTGCTCGCTGGTCCTGGGATGCAGCCAAAGCAGGAGCGCATTTGGCATCCAACTCCTTCCTCAGCAGCCAGTTCAAAAACAACCCTGGTAAATATTTTTCCGCGGGAGCACGTTGTCATTCCCACGGCCACCCTCCCCCCTCCCGAAGCCGTGAAAATCGCAGATGTGTTCGGGTTTCTCAGCTGCCCCTGGAAACCTCCGCCAGGGACCAGTCGCCACTCCTGGCCCCAAAACAAAACGAGGACCAGGAGCCAGAGGGAAGTCCCGCACCAACGGTGCGCCGGTGGCCGCTGGGAGCCAGGGAGCAAGCTCTGTGAAAGGTGGCCTGTGATTTTCCCAGGGAATGACAGGTTTCCGCCTGCTGGAAGCTGAAGGTGAAGGCTGCAGGCTCAGCTTTCCAAATTTCCAAACTTTTTTTTTTTTCCTGTCCTGGAGAGAAGCCTCCCCTTCCAGGAATAACACCTGCATCTTTCTTGCTGCAGGAAAATCCACGTTAGAACGCGGTCCCCAGACTAAATGTGCAGCGCTTTGGGAGAGCAGGGGTGGGTAGGAGTTGAGGTCAGTCTGCTCCCAGCTTGAAACCCCACTTAACTCTACAAAGTGGGTTAAATAAAGCCCCAACCCCATCACCCATGACTCTGCTCTGCACTTGGCCCAGAGACGCAGGGGAAAGGCAGACTACTCCTCCCCTTGTAGAGCAGGAAATCTGGATTTCTTTGGTGTTGGAGGATTGGCTGGGGGGGAGTGGGGGTCTGGTCGGGTGCTGCTTAAAAGAACAAACAATTCTCCCAAATGAATATGGCTGAACAATTGAGGGCGAGCCCCGCCCCCTGTCCCCCACCAAGGCCTGCAGGAAAAGTTAAAAGCCACGTTCCTTTTAAACAAAGCCAAGTTGTCCTCATGTTTGGACCTTAGAGCCCAGTCAAGGAAGCTCAGTTTCCTATTCACCCCGCCTAGGAAGTGAATCAGGAATCAGGGTCAGGCCCGACCACAGCCCGGTATCCAAATGACTGAAAAGTCACCCCCAAAAAGTAGTAGTCAAGGGGTCAATTCCAGTTGAGCTATATCAAATCCTACAAGATGATGCTGTGCAAGTGTTGCACTCAATATGTCAGCAAAGTTGGAAAACTCAGCAGTGGCCACAGGACTGGAAAAGGTCAGTTTTCATTCCAATCCCAAAGAAAGGCAATGTCAAAGAATGTTCAAGCTACCACACAATTGTACTCATCTCACATGCTAGCAAAGTAATGCTCAAAATTCTCCAAACTAGGCTTCAGCAGTACATGAACCGAGAACTTCCAGGTGTTCAAGAGGATTTAGAAAAGGCAGAGGAACCAGAGATCAAATTGCCAACATGCATTGGATCATTGAAAAAGCAAGAGCATTCCAGAAAAACATCTACTTCTGGTTTATTGACTATGCCAAAGTCTTTGACTGTGTGGACCACAATAAACTGTGGAAAATTCTTAAAGAGATGGGACCACCTTACCTGCCTCCTGAGAAATCTGTATTCGGGTCAAGAAGCAACAGTTAGAACTAGACATGGAACAACAGACTTGTTCCAAACTGGGAAAGGAGTACGTCAAGGCTGTATACTGTCACCCTACTTATTTAACTTATATGCAGAGTACATCATGTGAAATGCTGAGCTGGATGAAGCACTGCTGGATGAATCAAGACTGCTGGGAGAAATATCAATAACCTCATGAGACCACCCTTACGACAGAAAGCGAAGAAAAACTAAAGAGCCTCTTGATGAAAGTGAAAGAGGAGAGTGAAAAAGCTGGCTTAAAACTCAACACTCAAAAAATGAAGATCATGGCATCTGGTCCCATCACTACATGGCAAATAGATGTGGAAACAATGGAAACAGTGACAGACTTAATTTTCTTGGGCTCCAAAATCACTGCAGATGGTGACTGCAGCCATGAAATCAAAAGACGCTTCCTCCTTGGAAGAAAAGCTATGACAAACCTAGATAGGGTATTAAAAAGCAGAGGCATTACTTTGCCAACAAAGGCTTGTTCAGGCAAAGCTATGGTTTTTCCAGTAGTCATATATGGACGTGAGAGCTGGACTATAAAGAAAGCTGAGTGCCGAAGAATTGATGCTTTTGAACTGTGGTGTTGGAGAAGACTCTTGCGAGTCCCTTGGACTGCAAGGAGATCAAACCAGACAATCCTGAAGGAAATCAGTCTTCAATATTCGTTGGAAGAATTGATGCTGAAGCTGCAACTCCAATACTTTGGCCACCTGATGCAAAAAGCTGACTCACTGGAAAAGACCCTCATGCTGGGAAAGATTGAAGGCAGGAGGAGAAGGGTACAACAGAGGATGAGATGGTTGGTTGGATGGCAACACTAACTTGATGGACATGAGTTTGGGCAAGCTCCGGGAGTTGGTGATGGGCAGGGAGGCCTGTCGTGCTACAGTCCATGGGGTCACAAAGAGTCAGACATGACTGAGCAATTGAACTGAACTGAACTGAACTGAAAAGTAGCCAAGGAGGCTCCGTGTCACCAGAACAGAAGATGTGAACACCCACACCCCATGTAGTGATTTCACAGCTCTTCTTTTCAGAAGAAACTAGGAGCAAAATGAAATGTTTCCCTCCAAGGTTCCAAAGGTCAGGACAGGGTTCAGGATTGCCTGGGGCACACAGGGTGATTCTGAAGTCAGACCCGGGGCTCCTTCTCCTAGGTGGAGAACAGAAGGCACCGCCTCCCGTCCTCGGCCTCACAGGCTCCTGACCCTGCCGTTCTCCACTCTCTTCCCTGCATCTCACCACCCTCCAAGTGGGTGCAGAAGCCTGGATGTCTAGGCCAAGTGTCTTTGGTACCCCTACATCTCAAGCACTAAGACAGAAGTGCTCAAGTGGAAGACCAACTCTGGTAAACCACCATGATCCTCCTGCCTTGAATTTCCCATCTGGAAAGTGGGTGCAGTGCTCTGGAGGTGGCACATCCAGGGTCATAGGATTTCAGAGAGGCCGGTCCCTTATAGACTGGTCTTTGCTTTTAGAGTGGTAGCATCATGCCTAAAGATGCAGCCAGAGGAGTAGTTGATGCTCACTCCTCAGGCTGAGGAAGCAGGGGCCAGAGAGAGGCAGAGAGCTACAGAGCAGACAGGGCCGGATGTGGCTCAGTATACAGTCCTCCGTGACTATTCTGAGTATGTCCTCTGCTCTAGAAGCCGTGCAGACATCACTTTCCTCTGCATTCCTGGGTCATACTGTCAGAATCAGAAAGTGAAAGTGAAAGTCACTCAGTTGTGTTTGACTCTGCAACCCCGTGGACTATACAGTCCATGGAATTCTGGAGTGGGTAGCCTTTCGCTTTCTCCAGGGGATCTTCTCAACCTAGGGACCAAACTCAGGTCTCCCACATTGCAGGCAGATTCTTAACTGAGTTACCAGGGAAGCCCAGGAATACTGGAGTGGATAGCCTATCCCTTCTCCAAGGGAACTTCTCCACCCAGGGATTGAACCAGGGTCTCCTGCATTACAGGCAGATACTTTACCAGCTGAGCTACCCAGGAAGCCGTCAGGACCAGAGGGACCCTAGAAATCATGGATTCCCCCTCCAACAAGGGAGAGATGGGCAAACAGATAGTCATCGTCCTGGGCACCAGGTCACACCTCCTTTGGTAACCAGAATTCTGTAGTCCAATTCCCAGTGTGGCTGTCTCTCTTGGGGGACATATGCCCCTACGCTCTTGGTTCTAGCTCCTGCTTTCCCTCCTTGCCTTCAGACAGGGAGGAGGAACCATCTGACTTGGGTTGAAATGAAGAGGAGAGAGCAGTTCACATTTTCCAGGAATTCAAGGTTTCACTGGCTGTCCACCAACTGTGATGAGAACAGCCCCCCATCCCGTCACCTCCATCACCAGACCCAAAAGCATCATGCTACCATGTCTAGTCTTCCCCAGTTTCCCCCCTCCCCAAGCCCTCCTGGATGGATCCACAAGCTTGAATCCATTCCCATTAGGCATGCCAGTAGTTCTGGGGCTGAGACCATCAGGCAAGTCAACAAGTAACAGCCCCTCACTCACAAATGAGAACACATGTACACCCCCCCCCCACACACACACCTACCTTAATTGTCAGGAGACCCCAGGGGCACTTATAGGTAGTGTCTTGAAACAGCTGCCCGTGGAATTCAGAGAAGTGAATTTGTGTGGTCAGGATCAGATTCCAGATTGCCCCCAGGCTTCATAGCAGAGCCAAAGTGTTTCTCCAGCTACTTGCAACCTCCCAGGATGCGGGGGTTGGGGGTGGGGGTGGGGTGGGGTGGAGTGGGGGAAGGGGGAAGTAGGGGAAGGGGGATGGGAGGGAGAGGGGAGGCAAAGACAAGAGCCTGACTCTCAAAAAGCTAGCTGTCCATAGCAGAAGCTCTCTAGGGCCCTGACCTACTGTATCTGCAGAGAAGTTGACACCAGGATAACCTCGAGGTGGGGGGGGCGGGGGGGCAGGAGGCGGGTGGTAAGCAATCTTGCATGATGCTCTGAGGGTCTTCTGGTAAAGGGGTGCCCTGGGGAGTGGGCTGACAGCACAGCGCAGTGGGAAGGCAGGGACCCAGCCCACACTACTCAGCAGTGCCCCCTAGAGCTGGGGTGCAGGACTAAGCCTGCCTGAGCAAGGGGCCCCAGCTCATGGACCTGCCTGGGAGAAGGCAGGGGCCTCACCTGCCAGTGGCAGCTTGGGAAGCACAGGCAAGCAGGTGACTCAGCAGACAAAAACACACTCCTTTCAGCCATTTGGTTCCCTGAATCCCAGGAAAATGACAGCCTGAGGGTGGATGAGATCTGAGCACTGAGTGGAAAGTCCCAGCATCACTGCCTCTGATGAGCCATTTTAAGGGTGCTGGCTCTGGAAGCCCCCTTCTCCAAGACTCAAGACAGGATGACAGACTCAGATTGAATTGGAAATGGAGAAGTCACGATGTCAGGGTCAGGGGCTCAAAACAGCAGGGGCAGAGGCACAACAGGAAAGAAGCTGGAAGCAACCGGCAAACAATGTTTGCCTGCATTGGAGTAGAAAGGTCAACATCAGAAACACGTGCAACCACAGTCCTTATGATGCCTCCAACTTCCATCTGAGAAATGCTTTGACCATTAAGCACCCAGGAGAGGCCACTAGCCTTGAATGCCACTCATCCTGACCAAACTCAGGTACAAGCAGCTTTCCTAGTGGCCACAGCCTTCCAGGCAGTTTCCAATGAAGCCCCTAAGGAAGCAGGGCCTGCTCCCGCTCCATCACCACATCAAGATCTTGCTTAGGGGACTTCCCTGGGGGCCCACTGGTTAAGAATCTGCCTTCCAGTGCAGGGGATGCGGGTGTGATGCCCAGCTGGGGAACCAAGATCCCACATTCCATGGGGGCGACTACTGAGCCCTTGCACTCTGGAAGCCAAGTGCCGCAATGAAGATAATGTGTGCTGCAACTAAGACTCAGGGCAGCCAAATAAATACACAAATAAGTAGTAAATAAATAGAAGATCTTGCTTTGCAACACCCCAGACACAGCCAGTTGTGTTTTTACATTTGACCTGGTCCAGGTCTTTACACGGGCTTCTCAGGTGGCACAGTGGTAAAGAATCTGCCTGCCATGCAGGAGACTCAAGAGACACAGGTTTGATCCCTGGGTCGGGAAGATTTCCCGGAGAAGGGAATAGCAACCCACTCCAGTATTCTTGCCTGGAGAATCCCATGGACAGAGGAGCCTGGGGGGCTACAGCCCACGGGGTCACAGTCAGTTGGACATGATTGAGCACACACACACAGATCTTTACATAGGATTGTCTGGATTTTGGCTCTGAAAGTCACCCACCCATCCCAGACCATCTCTCAATCCTGGGTAAACTGGGACAGTTGGTCACTACCTTCACATTGGCATCCCCCCAATAGATGCTCTATTAAAAAGAGGAAGGAGAAGAGGAAAAGGTTCCATGGTTAACGTGTGCCTGAGGAACTCGGGGTTAAATAAAAGTAATGAGGGCTCCCTCAGACCACTTCAGATCCTAGTATGTGTTGACTTTCCACCAAGGGGGGCAGAGTAGGCAGAATTTCCCAAACTTTTTGGATCATGGTTCCCTTTTATTCATAAAACAATATTTTATTCATTTATCAGACATTTACTGAGAGCATAATTATTAATATTTTGAGGAGTATTAGTGTTCTTTTTGGACAGTTTGTGACACAGCTCATTTCACTGAATTGTGAAAGGAAAAAAAAAAAGCCCATATGGTGCTAGCCCAGATTTACCATCTCAGTAAACAGAGGCACGGGGTCATGGCCCACTGCATTTATTGTGGAGAAACCAAAGGCAGCTCCGGGAGGAGTTCCTATCTTCCTCCTACCTCTTGCTTTGTGAGGAACTACTTGGTTGCCTGGTTTTCATCAGAGGCTGGATTGTAAACCCCTGGGCCTCCCCTCCATCCCTCCCTGGAGAAAGAAAATATAGAGGTGGCTGTGGAAAGACCAACGGCATGCTTCACTGGTTGGCTTGGCTGGAGTCGCTGGGAGTTTGGCGCAGAGTCAGGGTGAGGATGGATGAAGAAAGGAAGCTACTGAGACAGAGAGACTCAGACCCACATGCTGGACAGGGTAGTGGACCATGGGTGGCGGGAGGAGCACTTATGCAAGGTAAAAAAAAAGAGTAAGAAATGCACTATTCACAATAGCCAAGACAGGAAGCAACCTAAATGTCCATTGACAGGTAAGTGCATAAAGAAGATGTTGTGTGTGTGTGTGTGTGTGTGTGTTATATATATACATGCAGTGGATAACTACTTAACCATAAACGAATGAAATAATGCCATTTGCACCAAGAGATTCTCATACTAAGTCTGACAAAGACAAATATTATTTATTATTTCTATGTGTAATCTAGAAAATAGTACAAATCAACTTATTTACAAAGCAGAAACAGACTGACAGACAGAGGAAACAAATTTACAATTACCAAAGGGGAAGAGGGGGAGGGAGGCATAAATTAGGAGTATGGGATTAATAGATATGCATCACTATAGATCCCCTGGAGAAGCGAATGGCTATCCATTGCAGTACTTTAGCCTGGATAATTTCAGGGACAGAGGCTAGTCTATAGGGTCGCAAAGAGCTGGACACCACTGAATGACTAAAGGCTTCCTGGGTGGCTCAGTGGATAAAGACTCTGCCTGGAAAGCAGGAAATGTGGATTCAATCCCTGGGTCGGGAAGATCCCCTGGAGGAAGGCATGGCAACCCACTCCAGGATTCTTGCCTGGAGAATCCCATGGACAGAGGAGCCTGGAGGGCTACAGCCCATGGGGTCGCAAAGAGTCAGACACAACTGAGCAACTAAGCATAAGCACCACTATATGAAAAATAAAGAACAAGGACCTCCTGTAAAAACACAGGGAACTACGTTTAACTGATAACCGATAATGGAAAGAATCTGAAGTGTCCACTTGAAAATAACACAATATCGTAAATCAGCTATAGCTAAATAAAATTTGAAGGAAAAACAGCCATGTGATGGGAGACTCCATTTCACAGGGTGATGGGCAGAAGAACCTCGGAAGCTGCCAGGGTCAGGATCTAAGGGGCTTCAGGAAAGCCTGTTTTGACTTGAAGCCCAAAGGTGAAGGGCAATGCCCCCTAAGGGTGGGGTGAGGAGCACCTGGGTGGGAACTAGGAAGGAAGGGACCTGACCATCAGAGATCCTTCTTAGCTAAGCACACCCTAACCACCCTCATCCAGGACCATGGTGTAAAACTAATCCCACAGAACTGGGGCCCTCATCCTGAGTGGCCTGGCTGCAGTGGCTCAGTGGGAAAAGGTCACGGAGGAGAAAGCTCAGCCCAGCGAGGCCATGGCAGATGCACCAGTTTGGGAGGGGGCAGTGGCAGGGTCTGTTTCATCACACCTCACCTTGGGCTAGAGCTGAAGCCAATCAAAGAAATAAAACTAAAGTATGTCAGGCCCATCACTGACATGACATCTGAAATATTCAACCCTCCCTGAGGAAGGCAGGAGGAAACACAGGCCAGGAAACAAGTCTGAAATCACAAGGCTAGTAAGCGACAATGTGCTCAGCTGCTCAGTCATGTCCAACTCTGTGACCCCATGAACTACAGCCTGCCAGGCTCCTCTGTCCACAGAACCCCTCCAGACAAGAATACTGGAGTGGGTTGCCATTTTCTCCTCCAGGGAATCTTCCCGACCCAGAGAACCCCTGCATTGACAGGTGGATTCTTTACTACTGAGCCACTTGGGATTCAAGCTTCTGCCTTTGAAGCCTGGGGCATTATGCCAGGAGATTTCTATTTTTCTTCTCTTTGACTACAGACAGAACTTCTCTCAAAGGACTTCTTTTCTGGAGACCAACCCTATAGAACAGATAAATGCAGAGCCTCACCAAGTGAATGGGATAGGAATTGGATCCCTCCAACCTGACCTAGTCTTAGATTTCCCCTTCAGGAGTGCACCCCAACCTCTTGGAGGCCCCTAAAACAGTTCACAGAACCTCTCCACTGGGTTTAAGTGTCACTGGCCTCCAGCTGCTGTTCTCACAAGTGTCCATGGACCAAAGTCCTAAGAACGGTACCTCCCCCTGCCCTGCACTAGCCTTGCTGAGGTGGGAAGAGGAGCATGGGGCACAGAAACTCTTCTTTCCCATCCAGAGAAATGTGGGGGACAGGAGCCCCCCCATGCTTGCCCTGGCTGAGGCCCTGCTCATGGGAAGACTCCAAGGCACCTGGCTCACTGGTGCAGCTCGTGGCTGAGACTGGAGAGGGAGGGAGCTGGGTTTCCCTGAGTATCACAAGGAGCTGCTCCATCAATACAAAAAGGCTGGAGCCACAAAAAACAAGGACCACGCCAGACCTGGCTGAGCCAGAAGGTGGCAAAGCCTCAGGTCTTGGGGGCCAACTGCTTGTTTCACTTGTGCAGGTAGATGCAAAGTTGACCTTTCTGCAAGATGAGGACTGAGGGCAGAGAAAACCAGTGAGCAGGACTATGATACCATGTGCCAGGGACCTATTCCAATATCCATCATCTTTCACGTCTTCACAACAGAAGCACTGTTTGTTGTTTAGGCACATGTCTGCCTGAAATAAAGCTTGCTCCTCCTGCTTCCCTTGCAGCTACATGTGACCATAGGACCAGGTTTCATTCAACAAACTGCAACTGGATGGGGTGTGTGTGGTTTCTAGCAGAAAAGCTGCAGCCTTCTTGTTCTTTTCTCCTGACAACTGGAGCCTGAGTAGCCACCTTGGACCACAAGGCAGCTTGCCCTCCTGTCTCTGCATCCATTCCTCCACGGATGAGGCCAGCCTCCCTACTACCTGCCTCTCTTCTGGAGTCAGGTCAGGAGCCTCATAGCTGGAGAGCCAGAACTGGCAGACAAGATTTCAGGTTCTAACGCAGCTCACTCTGCCTCTTGCTCACTTACTCACTCAGTAAATAGTTATTGAATACCTACTATGTGCCAGGTACTACTGTGGGTGCTAAGGCTATAGCATTAACCAGCAGAAGTCCCTGCCCTGTGGAACTCAGGGGAAAGACAAAGAAATGCATGCCCATCAGGAGATATGGAGAAAAGTCTCAGGGGAGAAGGGATGGGGGTGTGGAGGCCCGAAAGCTTCTCTGAGGAGGTGGCACTGCAGTGGAGAGCTGAAGGAAATGGCAGATGAGGCAGGTGGACATTGGGAATAAGAGCTGCTTATGTGATCTACTGTGGCCCTTGGTGCCTGGGGCCTCCATTTCCCATCTCTGGAATAATCTGTGCGATAGAGGCTGTCCATAGGCAAGTTCTGTGGCCCTGGCTGGAAACTCTCACTCCAGTCACCAGGATCCAAGCAGATTAGCACAGGAATCAGACCAGATGGAGATGGAGGGATCCCTCGGACAGAGCTCCATGAATTTCTGCTGCAAAGGGGGCATGGCTTCAACCCCACCTTGCCTATGTTCAGTTGAAGAATTACAAAGTGTCCTGGCCTTCCCACTGTCCCTTCCATGCTGACCTGAGCTGGAAGGTTAGAGGTCAGACAACTGTGGGCTCCCAGGTCAGCCCATGCATCTCCAGGGGTCCAGCTCTGAGAGGGTCCTCTGTACCCCAAGCCGGAGCTGCATGGCCAGCCCCACATGGACGTTCCTCCACACTCTCTCCCCCCTGGGCTGAGGCCCACAGCCTTCCGGCCATGACAATTGGCGGACAGGGTGCCACCCTGCGCCCTGGCCCTAGGGAAGTTGAAGGTGGCTGACCCGAAGGGGGTAAGGCTACAAAGGAAGAGAGGGTGGTGGTGGTGCGTGCCAGGGCAAGGGGCGGGGATGGTGGGAGGATGGGTGGCTGGGAGGCCAAGAGGCTGGGGATCTGTGCCGGCTGTGGGAGTGGGCCACGGCAGCGTCTGTATGAGAGCACAGGGTGGGGACGCGTGGGGAGGGGGCGCGTGGTGTGGGGGCACGTGGGGTGGGGGCACGTGGGGAGGGGGCGCGTGGGGAGGGGGCGCGTGGGGAGGGGGTGCGTGCGATGGGGGCTGGTGGGGGGGCACGTGGGGTGGGGGCACGTGGGGTGGGGGCACGTGGGGTGGGGGCACGTGGGGAGGGGGCGCGTGGGGAGGGGGTGCGTGCGATGGGGGCTGGTGGGGGGGCACGTGGGGTGGGGGCACGTGGGGTGGGGGCACGTGGGGTGGGGGCACGTGGGGTGGGGGCACGTGGGGAGGGGACATGTGGCGAGGGGCCACTCCTGAATCTCTAGATGATGCTGCATTTGTGCACTAGTCCTCGAACAATCACTTCTCACCTGCTCTTTGTTCTGGATTCTGACTCCATGCTGCGGACACCAGAGGCGCCCAGGCAATGGAAAACAAGACACGCAGTCACAACGTGTGGGGCCAGCGCTGTGACAGGGGAGCCTAACTCCTGAGTGACAAAGTGGCTCCAAGCCTCAGTTTACCTGGCCAGAGGAGGGGTGGGGAGAGATTCTGGGCACCCAGCAGAGACGTCACCACCAACCACGCAGCCCTGCCTTCACAGGGTCGGAGGGAGTTTCTCTGATGCCCAGGGAAGAATAAGCCCTGAGGTTGAGCCCATTTACTAGTGGCTGTGGCTGCAGACACGCACGTGCACACATGTCCCTAAGAAGCTACCAGCGGGAGTCCCAGGGAACTTAAGCAAGTTCATCCCCTCATCTGAAAACACGAGGCGGCGTAGAAGATGATTTCCAGAAGGCTCCCTGCTCTAGAATTATGTGTTCTCTGATTTTCTGGGTTATTCAGAAGTACTGTGGAAACCACCCTTTGTCCACTGAATTCTATTTTGAACAGCCCTCAGGCTGCTTACTTGAAGGTATGTTATGGACTACACTGTTGCAAATAGGAGGCTCCTTACCATGCATCTTTTGTGTAGATTTTCTGGAAGGTTTTCCCTCAGGAGAATACCTACAGCTGTGAATACCTACCGGTGTGGCCCGAAGAGTGGAGATCCTCTGCCACCTGATGTTCTAACAGCCCCACAAAGCGGACAGGACATAGGACAAGCAGAGACCCACACCACTACACGGGGACGGGATGAACAGGACACGGACACCCGGCCGAGCCCCCTGCCCTGCATCCCACACGGCGGGCAGGGCTAGGAAGTAAGCCTAGAGCTGAGGGCAGAGCTCCAGCCTCCTCTCAATCTGATGAAGTCTCTAGGCAGGCTTGGGCTCGGACGGCTGGGCAGGGAGTGGGCAGAGGGTGGTCACTCTCCTCCAGCGACGTGGGAGGCTGTCCGCTCCGGCTTGAGCTTGTACTCAGCAGACCTGCAGAGGGCCCCCGGGGGTGTGAAGAAGCCGGCCCTTCCTGGGGTAAGGGTCATCTACATTCCGACGCCCCTCCCAAGAAGTGCCCAGCACTGTCCGGAGGGTTCCTTTCACTTCCCTTAGGAGCTGAGTGGTCCTCACAGCAGCCGCCTGGCTGGTCTGTATTCCCAAGCCTGGAAGTCCCGAACCTCTGCGGTTGCTTCCACCGGCTCTGGCTGCTGCAGAGAGAGTCTGGCGGCCAGCATCACCACCAGGGTTCGAGCTGGCCTCGTGCCTCCCCCTTCCGGACAGCCTGAAAAGCCAGGGGCTGGGGCCAGTTCCCCAGTCCAAATAACAATTCCTAAGCTCAGTGCCCAGTGCTGCACTGGGCCCCGGAAGAGGGATGAATATGCTACCGGCTCTGCCCTGAGGGGCTCCCCAAGTGGGGGAGGAGACGCCCTCACAGACCCTGGACAGGACTGGGTTCCCTCTAGGGAAGCTCGACAGAGGTGATACCCGAGGACGGAGGGGGTTAATGTTCCAGCCCTCCCCACCCAGGGGATTCGCCCCAGGTGGAAGTCCCTTCCTTTCTGGGCTTCCAAAGCTGGGGCAGAGATATCAAAACCCTACTCAGCAGGACCCTTTCTTCCCTCCAAATCATGAGAAAAAAAAGCAAAGGCGGGGGCTGCCTCTCTCCCCACCTCTGTGCCCTGCCTTCTCTAGGTCCGGGGCGACCCCCAGAGGGCCCTCCTGGGCTCGCCAAGCTCCCCACTCTGTCCCTCCCTGATGGCCACACCCTGCAGCTCTGGCCAAGCGGCCACCTGGTGTCCCTGGGAGTCTTCCCTCAACCTCCCCAGCCCTCCGCTCCTCCCTCTCAGCCTGCTGGAACCAGTCTCCTCCCAGTACCGCCCCCACCTTGTCTAGCTCACTCCTGCCTCAAAGCCCAAACAGCACCTCACTGGAACACCCGCTGTCCCCAACCCCACCCCATGGAATGTTCTTTCTGGGCTCTGAAAGTTCACCTCCTCCCCAAAGCCTCCCTGCAGCTCACTGACCCCCTCACCTCAAGAAGCCCCCATCATATCCCCAGGTTCTGATCTGTGTCTTCGCTACACCCTGCAATTCATTCTGCCTCGGGCCACCCTAGGAAGGATCTCCCACCCCCTGCTGACCCTTTTATTTTAAAATCCCCGTATAGGACTTTCCCGGTGGTCCAGTGGTTAAGACTGTGCTCCCAATGCAGACAGCACTGGTTTGATCCCAGGTTAGGGAACTAAAGTCCCGCATGTCGCATGGGGGGGGGGGGGAGCCAAAAAATTAATTAATTAAAAAATAAAATAAAATTCCTTTATAACCCCTGCCTCACTTTGCCCAAATCACCCCTTCCCAAATCCTGCCTCTTCTCCACACATGCTGCCCTTTCAAAACCACACCACGTGGCACTTTAAGCTTCAGTTTTTTTTATTACTGCTTAGCAATGGACACCCACAAACATTAGCAGAATCCTGATGCTGGGGGCAGAGGATGTACGGTTTATTAATCATAATAGCCAGGAGTTTTTGAGTTCTGACGGTGAGTTGGGCACAATGGCAAACTCATTAATATGTTATCTCTCATTTTCAGAACAACCTGCAAGATGGAGATTTGTTGTTATTTTTTACAGACTCAAAGAGGTTCACTATCTGGTCTTCGGTCATATAAGCCTGTCTGATCCAAAGTTCCAGTGTTTTCAACCACCTCTAGCTGCCTTTCCCTTGCCTAAGATTCATCCATCGAATGACATAATCAGACAGACCCTTAAGACAGTGCTCAGTCAACCTGTCCTTTCGGCAAGAGCCCAGAAATGTCACAGTGACACTGGATGTTCCCTAGCTCTTTCATTCTATCTTACAGATGTGGAACCAGGTTGAGAGGAACAATTTGCCATATGGTTCAACCAACTGAATATCAAACCAGAAAAGGGTCTAATGGGTTGTCGGCATCGGGTCAGATGCTGCTGATGCTGTGTGACCCACCTACAACAGAAGGTAAGCTCCCAGGGCCCTGTCGGATATAATTCGTTTGTTCTACTTGAAACCTTGCTTAGAACTAAAATCACAGGATTTCAGCAGTTTGGGGGTTCACCCTCCCAGATGATTGCAACTCAGCCAGCCATACCTTGAGAAGAGCAGAGAGCGAGCAGTCCTTACTGGGTCCCTATGGCATGCTCAGCCATGTCCAGCTCTTTGAGACCCCATGGACTATAGCCCACCAGGCTCCTCTGTCCATGGGATTCTCCAGGCAAGAATACTGGAGTGGGTTGCCATTCCCTTCTCCAGGGGATCTTCCTAACTCTGCCACAGCCACTAAACACCAAGCCTGCACCCTTCAGCCTTCTCTGGTCTCAACATAGCAAATAATACTATTAATAGTGACAGTCCCTTGCCAGCTAACACTCTTCAAAGCACTTCCCATTATCACTGCATACCATAGTAGCATTTTAGGAACTGGAGACCTGGGCTCAGAAAGTCCAGGTGATTTGCTGGTGGGAGAGGAAGCAAGGTTATGGTTCCTCTTTTCTTTACCACAGATGGAGTTCCTACCATACTCCATGCCCCATGCTAGGCTTGAGGAGGGCTTCTTGGAAGAGACAGGGTTTCTGGGTAGTGCACAGGTACCAAGGAAGACAGTCCCAGTCTCGAAGCCAGTAAGGAGTTGGGCTTGGAGCTCTTCCCATTTTATGGGTGGCTCCAGACAGAGTGGCCTCTTAGGACAGAGGAACAGAGGTCTCATCCCACAGCCTCCACCTTCTCCTTCAAGCTCAGCCTCCTGAAGCTCAGAGGCACTGGGAACTACCCTCGCCTTCCTGACACAGCCCATCTCCCTTCTGGATGGTGCTAAGAGGCTTCTAGCAGAAAGGGTGAGCGTCGGGTCCACACTGAGGTCCATCCACCTGAGAGCAGGGCTGAGGAGAGACGCCCCACTCCTGCATCTTCTCAACCCTGCAGGTTGTGCAAATCTGCGGTGACTGCCATCCTCAGAGCTGTCCTGACTGTTCCTCACACTGGAATCCCTCCTCCAGGCGTCACCCCTTCACTTCACCCACTCACTCTTTTCAGGCCAGGCTGTGGAGTCTCAGGGCCGCTCCCTGGAGGATGCCCAAACCTACTTGCTCCTTGAGCGCCAGCCCCTTCCCACAAGCAAAGTTCCCTGTGACGAAGAAAATAGACTGCACTGCCATGCCCCCCCACCCTTCCCCTGAGACTTTAGTCCCAAAGGCAGCACCTACCAAGAAGAAGGTCCCCTCTCTGTCTCAACTCACCACAGTCCTCCTGACTGTAGAGTGGAAACAGGGCTCTCTGTCCCTGCAGACACCTGCTAAGGTGGGCAAGAAAGAAATGCTTCTCTATCCTGGGGCTGAGACTCCTAGTGTTCCTAGGGACTCTGGGACAGTACCTGTCCCACCAGATTTTCACCTTTAGAAGAAATAGGGGAGATGTTTCTACGGCACAGTCCAAGCCCGTTTCATGAGAGAGAGATTCTTTTCTCTACAAAGCGCTGGGAGGAACTCTCACCTTCCTGGCCATGCATAGAGAAGGGGGTTGTTCCCTTGGTGCCCTGGAGGCTGGGGCCCCACTGAGTCCGGGATTGTGGAAAATCCACTTATTCCCTTTCCACCTGCCCCAGCACAGGTTCAAGTGAGCTGATGAGCACACGAAGCTCGGAAAAACCACTCGGCAGAACGCGAAACACATGGCCTCAAAGGCCGTTACTGGAGGTTTGTCACCTGCTTCGGGGACTTCCTCATAAGCTCCCAGCCTGCCGCTCTGCCTGGAATTAACGGCGACACAATACCGTCCCTTATCGGCTCCAACGCGGAGAAAAAAGTGACCAGACGCTGGGGGTCGAGCGGAAGCTGGAGGCTCGCGGTGTCCCAAGCCCCGACTCACTCAGCGCGGCGCGCCCGTTTGCCCGAACAGAGCCCATCGCAACTCCCCCCGCGTGGAGACCCGCACGACCCACGCTCGGGTCCCGGCACCTGCGGCGTCCTCCGGGAGCGGGAAGGGGCCTGGCTGGTGCAAGGTCAGGGCTCCGCGTGGGGCCCCGGCTAGTAGTGCGCGCAGGGGCTGCTCCCGGGTCCCGCCACGAGGCAGGGCGCGTTTCCCAGCAGCCGGCCTGGCCGGGGGCGCACCGGCACAAGGGGACTCCCGGTGGAGCCCGAGCCACCATCACTCACCATCACCGAAGAGCGGCAGCGGCGCAAGCAGCAAAAGCGCCAGGAGCACCAGCGCGGAGCGCATCGTGTCCTAGGCGCGGGCGCGGAGCAGGTGGCTGCGGGCTTGGCCAAGGGTCCGGACGGCGGGAGCGTGTGGGCGCCTCTCCGCGAGGCCTGGCGGTGGCTCGGACGGCCGGGCGGTGGCCCGAGCGTCCCGAGTCGCGCCCCGGTGGCCCCTCCTCGCGGCCGCTGCGGCAGAGCCGGCCGAGGCGCCGAGCCAGGCGGCAGAGGAGCGGCAGGCGGCTGCGTCGCGGGCGGTGTCTGCGCGGCTGCGGCCCGGCCGGCGGCTGCGGCGACTCCGGTCCCGTCCGCGCCGGCCCCCGCCCCCTCCCCTCCCCTTCCCCAGGAGCGCGCGGGCGGGGCGGCGCTGGGCGGAGAACAATGAGCCGAGGAGGAAACTCCGCCCTAGCGCGCGGCGGGCGGGGGAGCGCGGCCGGCTCCCGGCTCCCAGCTCCCGGCTCTCGGCTCCCGGCTCCGGGCTCCGGGCTCCTGGCGGGCTGCTCGGGGCGGAGGGGAGGGGGGATGTGAGCGTGAGCGCCGGGAGGCGCGGTAGCTGGGGTGATTCCCGGCACCAGACCGCCCCCGGCCCTCTGGCCGCCCGCCCGCCCGGGAGCGCAGGTGTCTCCCGCGATACTTTTGAGGCGGGTCTGGCGGGATCCCCCCAACACTGCCGAGTTCCTCTTTGCTCAGATCCAGGGCTAGAAGGCCCCCAAGGCTATGTGTTCTCCAAGAGCGCTCCAGGCCTCCCGGCTGCAGAGCGTTTTGTTGCAAAGCCTGAGGAGCGCGTCTCCTACCTGCCAGGTGCAACTCACTTGCGGGCGGGTCAGCATCGCGCATGGTTTATGAGCAGGTCTGCGCTATAGGGTTTGCACCATAGGGTTTGCACCCAGCAATCTGGACTAATTAGTTGCTCAGCTTTTCTAAACCGACCTCACTTGTGAACGGAGGTGATGGGAAAAGAAATGCAAAACAAGACAAAATATTGAAAGATTAATCATATGTGCCACTTGGTGTTCTAAGGGCTTTACATATATTAAGTCATTTATTCTTCGCAATAGCGATGTTTTCAGCTTCGTTTTGTAGGTATGGAATTGACTGAAAAAGGCTTAAGAAACTTGCTGGAGATCACAGAACTGGTAATTGTCAGGTCTGCTTCTGAAAGTAGTTTGGAGAAAATACTTTGCTCAGTATTATTATTGTTCTTACTCTTGCTCCATTAAGAAAAACAATGAAAATTTAGGGCTTCAATTTAAAACCGACTTGAGCTCAAAACCTAGCTATGCCCATCTATTAGCTGTAAAACCCTGGGCACGTTATTCCATGTACCTCAGCTCTTTCCATCTGTAAAACAGGGATAACACCACCTAGCCCAGAGGGTTCCTATGAGACTTATCTAAGATAAAATGCAGGGAGAGTGCTTAGCACTGGGCCAGGAACATAAGTCTGCAGGAATGAAGAGGCCCCGCTCCCAGTGCTGGAAGGAGAAATTTGCAGACCTGGGGTACCGGTGGGAATTGAATTGCATAAACCGAGTAAACCCGGTGAAAGAACAAAGACCTCCCCCTCGGTTAGGTGGTTTTTGTTTTCAAAAGCTGCTTGAATGATGCAGATCCTGGAATCCCCTGCGGAGGAGGCTCACGGGTGGCTCCGGGGCTGGGTTTGGGGGAAGGGGAAGCAGACACCGAAGGGGAAAGATGATTAACTGGGGGATAGTGGGTAGGGGAGTGCGCTAGGATTTGGCTCAAGCGACTTCTGGGTTGATAAATGGAGTCTTTCTGCCAGATGGGTCCGGGGTGGGAAAGAAGGGGTGTCCCCAGAGCCCAGCCCCGTGCCAGGACCCAGCCCAGTAGACTCCTCGAGCCCCTCGAGGGGGCTACACGCTTACGCTGCCCTAAAGGCACAGGATCTTTGGAGCAGAGAAGGAAGAGCAGGCACCCTGGCTAGGGTTTTCTGCGGCAGCAGGCTAGGGCTTGGGAATGGCTGACCTGCCTGTTTTCTTCAGGAAGTTTCTGCAGGATCATTCTGGCCCCATTTTCCATGCCGCATATGGGAAAGACAGAGTGTGTTCCCTATGAATACTGTGGGGGTGTGTGTGTATGTGACTATCTTTGATATTTTTTAGTACTGTTCCCTTAATATCTGTGCCAACAAAAGGCTTGTTTCTCTTTCTGAAACCAAGCAGTGTGTTTAAAAAGTTGGGATTTAAAAATTTGTGTATTGTGTGCTCTCTGATTCAAAACAGTAATTTTGCACTCAATCAGTGGCTCCAAAAATCTAGAAAAGAGCATGTTAACTCTAATACTCACAAAGGGAGAGTGTACACTTCAAATTCACATGATGTGGGATTGGTCCTATTACCATGCAAAATTAAAATGAAAGCAGACATCTCCGGCATAGGAAAGGGACAGCCCTTTGTAGCCAGAGACTTGGCAAAATCAGAAGCGCCCTGGACCGTCCCCAGAAGCCAGCAGCAGCGGGTCCTCCCCTCACCTTATGCAGATGGGGTTTCCAGGAATGAGGCTCGCCAGGCAGGGACATCACCGGTGGTCAGTGAACAAAACTGCTCCAGGCTTGTGGCCTGTGCCCTGGGCCCCCTTTAAGATAGCACTTCCACTAACCTAGTTCACTGGCTCTGAAAGTCAAAACTCAAAGGACTTTAAAAAAATTTTTTTAAATTTATTTTTATATATTTTTTGGCCATGCTAGGTCTTCGTTGCTGTGAAGGCTTTTCTCTGGTTGTGATGAGTGGGGCAGGGGGCACTGCTCTCAAGCTGTTGAAGGACAGAGTGTGTTCCCTATAAATACGATGGGATGTGTGTGCAGGCTTCTCATTGCGATGGCTTCTCTAATTGCAGAGCATGGGCTCTAGGAACACGGTCTTCAGTAGCTGCCGCAGGTGGGCTCCGTAGATGCAGCTTCCAGAGCACAGGCTCAAAGGTTGTGGTGCACAGGCTTAGTTGTTCCACGGCATGCGGGATCGTCCTGAACCAGAGATCAAACCTGTGTCTCTTGCATTGGCAGGCAGATTCTTTACCACTGAGCCACCAGGAAAGCGCTTTTAGATGCTAGTCCATCATCCTTCTGAGATTTATTACATTTTCATTATATGTAGCATGCATTAGCTCCCCTAGGAGACTTTCAACTGTTTTTCTTTTTTGCTTTAGACAATTATATTTATTAACATATTATTTTGAAATAATTTTAGGCTAAGAGAGTTACAAGGAAAGTACAAGAGTTCCTGAATATTCTTTACATTGCTTCCTTTAAGATTAGTGTCTAAAGAAAACATGGCACAATGACAAAAAAAAAAAATTAACATCAGTTCAATACTATTTACTAATTAAGACCTCAATCAAATTTTGTAACTTTTTTTTTTTTAATGTACTTTCTCTGGCACAGGAAGTTATCCGGGATCCCACATTTCATCTAGTTTTCCTGTCCAACTTCTTCTCCAGTTTATGAGAGTTCCTCAGTCTTTTTCATTTATGACATTGACAGATGCTTTCAGCTTCTTAATGTGGGTTATCTCTTATTCACCTACTTCCTCAGATCACCCGGAATAGCACATCATATCATAAATATAGATACAGACACAGATATAGATACTGAAAGCAAACTTGAATGCCAACTGGTAGGTATTACATAGAAATCTATGGCACAGGTTGAAAATGGTTTTTCCCATGGTCCCTGTCAGCCAAAGTTAGCTGTTATAATACTTGGCCCCACATTTAATTTAATGATGCTGCTGACCTCATCCTTAAATGCAGGTTTGATAAAGTTCTCCTGACCCCCATCTTAAAAACTTTCATCTCCAACCACAACGTCTGCATCTAGAGTTAGGACAAAGCCTCCAGCCTTCACACCCACCAATGAAAAATAAAAGCACACACGTCCATCCTGGGGCCACATCACTGTTCATAAGGTGCCAAGGATGCTCGCTCTTTGGCTTTCTAATCCCTGACCTCTCAGTTCCCTGGGGGCCCAGGCTGGAATGTCATTCATCTTGGAATCTCAGTGCCCCGTCCAGTGGTCCCCACCCCCAAGAAGGTGCTTGATACCCAAATGCTGAATAGATAGGGACGTGCTTGGATTTCATCTCTGAAGCTGGAATTTATCTCTGACTGCTAAGTTTTGTGATTCTATGAATATCAGCTGAGGCTCAAACTGGGCACCTCTTCCCCAAATCATACGTTTACCTATTAGTAGTCAACAGCATCTACACTGGCAGCGTAGAATGCCAGGCTCTGTGCTCAGTGCTAAGAATGACAGTGTGGATAGAATAGCCTTTGCCCTCCTGGGGGAGAAGCAACACCTGTACACAAACATAGCTGAGGTGTTGTAGAGGTATAACAAGTGTCATGAGCAGGCATATGGGAAGCAGAGAGCAGGACAAACTCAGCGTCGCCTGGGGAGGTCAGGAATGGCTTGTGAGGAGGGAACAGGGTCTTGGAGAAGGCGTAGGACTTCACTGGGAGAAGAATGAAAAGCAAAGCACTTTGGACAGGTGGAGCAATGGGTGAAAGTGAAGAGGGGCCGGTAGGCCAGTGTTTTACCTTAAGTAGAGTTCAGGGTGTGCAGGCAGGGATGGAAGATGAGACTGGAGAGGTGGGTGGGATGAGATTCTTAGACAATGGAGAATCCCCAAAGGGTCAGAAGTTGGAGGAGACAGGACCAACTTGCCAGTAAGCGAGATCACTCTAGCTGCAGTGGACAGAAGGCTCAGGGGGCAGATTCGAGACTGGAGCGGAGCACAGGGCTTTGGGAGGCTAAGGCACTTAGTCCTGCAGCGCCTGAGCTCAGACAGTGGTGGTGGGAAAGACAAGGAGGGGCTGTAGGCAGCTCCTTGGCCTCTTTGCTGTTTGTTCGTCCCTATTTTCCTTAGACCTTAATTGTAAAGATGAGCTCCTTAGGCAACATTTACTTTAGCTCCTGATTTCTGCTTTTCTAAATATCCACAATGCCTTACCTAAACTGTTGATTCCTTTTCTGGATTAGAAGGAATAAGAATGAAGAATTAAATAGTTAAAGAATGACTGACTCTCTACCCCCAGCATCTGCTTAGTAAATCTGCAGGTGGACCATGAGGGTAAGAGATTATTCAGTTGCAGGCAGATCCCCAGAGCAAGACAGAGTCCCAAGGAAGATGGGGAGAGGTCAACAAGCCTGCACACAATGGAAAGATGATGGCGAATCTCACCTCCTGCCTTAATAATTAACTGAGATTGTTTCCCCCTTTTTCCCTTTAAAAATTATCATGGCTGAGTAGAATCTTTGGAGCCAGGCCCTGCATACAAGTCCACTTTCTCTCCAGATTGCTGGCTTTTCTGAATAAATCACCTTTCTTCTCTTTGAAGCTTGCTCCTCCATTTATTGACTGTTGAAGGGCAAGCAGTCAAACCTATGTTCAGTTACAGGGCCTGATGCATGAGGTATTTGGAGAGCAGAATCGATAGGACTTGGTGACTCATTGGATGTGGACGTATTATGTGTAGTATCTTGAGGGCATGGAGCCATTGGAAGGAGTCTAGGCTCACTTGGGTTACTGCGTGAATTATCCAAGTGCCAAGGTTTAATGTCACTAACTGAGGTGGAGAACATAGCAGCAAGTTTGGGAATAGAAAAAGAAGAGTCCTATTTTGAATGTGCTGACTCTGAAGACCCCTGAGGCACTCAGGGGCCATGTCTAGAAGTTGTATCTGTGACACTGAAGCTCCGTCTGTGACACTGAGGTCAGGACAGGAAAGAGATTGGAGAGACACCGGTGTGCAGGCAGGGGTGGAGACATGGCAGTGGATATTACCCTGGGAGGCTCTGCTGTGAGAAGGAGCTGGAGGCAGAGCCTTTCAACTTTCATGGAATAGGCTGAGGAAGTGGAGACGGAGGATTGGGGTCGCACAGAGTCGGACACGACTGAAGCGACTTAGCAGCAGCACCAGCAGCAGCAGGGGGTAACCAAGAGAGAAGGGTGCCATGGAAACAGAGAGAAGTGGATATTGTAGTAATAAGATGGTCTAGTGTCACCTGCTGCAAAAACTGAAACTTACGGATTGGATCTGGCAATGAGAGAGTCACTGGGAATCTCACCTAGAGTGATCTGAACTGACTTGCAGTAACTTAGGGAAGTGTATGGAAATGAGGAAACAGGGGCAGAGATGTTGAGTGCGGGAAGAGGGAAAATGTGGGGTTGAGGGAAAGGTTTGTTTGTATTCGAGTGTTCGATGTATTAAAATTGAAGAGGCACCCATGATTGTGAGCCAAGAGGAAGAAGCCAGTTCAAGGGAAGAAGTTCCAGGAGATGGGAGGTGAAGCAGAGATGGAAGGAGTGATCTCAGGCAAAGAAGCTTCATTGCTGAAGGTGTGGGATTGGCAGATGAGAAGTGGCCTTCGAGTGAGTCAGCGGCAATTCGAATCTTTGTTCTGTGATTTAATAGCTCTGTGACCTTGGGCTTTTACTTAACCTCTCTGAGCCTGAGCCTCTTTTTTCTATAACATAAATAATAACATGAATCTTGCAGAATCACTGTGAGACTGTGAGGGAGTATTCCCACTCAATAAACAGAGGGTCATATTCTTGGGTCAACAAAAGAACTGCTCCACTTCTCACCTCTCTTGGGAGGAGCAGGGGCAACAGGGCGATTGCTCAACAGTCAACAGCAGCTCATGCTGCTCCTCAGCAGACAGTTCCCCCCTCAGAAGCCCTCATTCTGGGTCAGAAAAGCGGGTCCTGCCCCAGAATGACAGGTTTTCCCACCGTGGTTGCCTCTAGGCAGGCCAGGCTGCAGGCTGCAAAATCAGGCTTTGTTGTTGTCCTCCAGTTGCTAAGTCATGTCCCACTCTTTGCAACCCCATGAACTGCAGCACACCAGGCTCCTTGCTTCTAGGCCTTTGGCTAAGATCAAGTGTTGTACCCCATTTGATGGATAAGGAAACTGAGGTGTTCATGGAAATGAAGTAGCTGACCTAAGATCACACAGGTGTTGAGTAGTGGAAGCAGGATTCAGATCCAGCAGCCTGACTCCTAAAATCACTACACTTTTTAGAGAATGAAAACATACATGAATGAAAAGTGATATTTATTGTACTAAAATCTTGCCTGACATGGCTCATAAATATGATGAAGATGAAATATCTGCTCCTAGGAGCAATCTAAAACATACAATGCGGGTGTAGCAGGCAACTGGTGTTTTTCTCAATTCAGGAAATGACTGGTTCACCACAAGACCCTTCCTACACTTGTTAAAACCCACACTCCCTGTATCCCCAAAGAAGCCCATTCAAACTCAAATAAAAATTGGCATAGATTTAGCCTGACAGTTTTCTGTTACTGATACCTCAGGATACAGTATACAAGAGCTGTAGACCATGCCTGCGTTTAAATTAAACGCGTGCAAGAACTTTTCATTTAATCACCAGACTCTTCACATCTCAGGGTTTCTTGCTCCATCTGCAAAAGTCAGAATTGCTGTAGCACCCCCAGTGTATTTTTTTTAACCCCCGGTGTTTTTGTATCACTGTTCCCCTTTCTCACACCCAAGGATCTTCCAAACTGCCTTAACTGGTTGGTATTTGTTAAAGTTTTTCATTCACTCTTCCTTGATTCATAAAATCTAGGATTATCCAACCCCATTATCACTTCTGCTCTTGGGGGATACACTCCATCTGGGGGGGACTTAGGTCTGGGGAAAGGTATCTCACCCAGGTATCCTTCTTCCTTGCTACAGAGGTGAGTGAAACTATGGAGACAGAGCTGCAGACCCACAAAGATAAACAAGCTGGATGAACAACAGCTACGGGACAGGGCTGGGATGTAGCTCTGAAGGTTCCCATGACCTCATCAACCTCTGAAGCATTGTTTTCCCCCTGTCGCCAGGGCATTCTGGTAACACTTACACACTCAGAGTGCACAGCTGAGGTGGTAGGGTCTGCCTCTGCACAGCAGGGAGACCATGCAGAGCTCTGCTCAAACTGGAAAGAATCCTGACGTTTTATCCCAGGTTCAAAGAATCCCAGCGCTTAAGGAGTTCTCTCCCAACTCCTCTTCCTTCATAGCAGGGATGGCTCATGCATTTCTTGTTTATTTCTCTGTGTGCAGTTTTGGGCTTCCTGACTACACACAAGGCCGTGACCCTCTCTCTCCGTGACCCCTCTTATATCCCAGGGCCTAGCATGGTGTCTGGCCATGGTAGGTGCTCAATGAAGACTCGTTGGATAAACAAATAAAATTCCAGAGATAAGTTGAAAAAAAACACAACAACAGAAAGTTGTATTTCTGTTCTTTGTTTTATCATCAACTAGCTCATGACATCAGGGAATTCTCTGATCAGAAAGTGTTAGTTTCTTTATCTACAAAATGGGGAGAATGTATCAGCCCTAACTCTTTTTCAGAGAGGTTTCAAAGCAGCTGGGGAGGCAAAAATTGTTGAGGTTTGAAAAATATAGCACTCTTTGTAGCTATTACTCATTATTATTTATTTAATCAATCTCTTTCAGACTTTGCACAGGTTGATGTGGCAAATCATTTGAACTCTAGGAATGAACACTCCATGTCATATGATGGAGCGCCTCAAGATTGTTTTAAACCCTGGAACCCTTGGGGGGACAGTTTACAAATGCGCTTTCTGTGCTGTTTTTACTGGAACCCTGGGTCCACCCCCAGACCCAGAAATAGTGACAGGTGTAGAAGGGTGTGAGAGTCAAAACCCAGAGGTTTGTCGCTCTGTCCCAAGGTAGGACTGCACCTAGTTAAGTGTTAGCCTCTCACTCATGTCTGACTCTTTACGACCCTATGGACTGTAGCCCGCCAGGCTCCTCTGTCCATGGGATTCTCAGACAAGAATACTGGAGTGGGTAGCCATTCCCTTCTCCAGGGGATCTTCCCATCCCAGGGACTGAACCTGGGTCTCCTGGATTGCAGGCAGATTCTTAGTCATCTGAACCACTGGTTCCTAGTTCCTTCTGAAGCTTGTGTTCCTGAGTTTCTCTCCCCTGTGGTGCTTTATTCGTGTCGACATTGGGCTTTTGCTTAACTATGATAAACGGTGGCACCTGAGTTGGTTCCACCCTCTCCCCTACCTCTGCCCTGGCTTTTGAGGGAGGATGTCACTTTATACCCACTGTCGGCTCCCCAGCCCTAGAAGAGCCTCCATCAAAGTTTGCTGATTGAAAAAATGATGAACACTAAGATGGTGGCTTCTGTCTCAAGTAATTCTGGGGACCAGGGTGACCATCACACTTAGCTGGGATCCTGGAAGATAAAGAATGAGTGAAAGTGATAATCCTAGACTTTTAGAAGTTTCTAATGGAAATCCTGTGTGCCTCCCTGAAAAACATAGTTTATGGCTTTAGGAAGAGACGCGTCAGCAAGGACAAAAATGATTATCTAGCTATCGATTCTGGGCATAGAGGCACTTAAAACATTTTTTGGAATAGGTAACAACCCACATGTTTCAGAAAGTCCAAATGGAATATAGTGATTACTCCCTTCACCCTCTCCCCCAGCCACTCATACTCCTCCCCACAGAACAACCAATGCTATTCCTTTCTTTTATATTCTTCCAGAGATTATTTTATGCATGTGCAAGAAAAAATAATCTGTTTGGGCTATAATATATGTACATATATATGTGTATATGCAGTAAGTATATATTAGCTATAAAATTATGTCAGCTGTCTATCTATCTATCTATCTATATATATATCACAACTAAAATATGTAACAGATACAAAATATGTATTATATATGCTTTTTTATGTGTTGACTTTGCCTTTGGATCCGTGCTGAGTCACTTTAGTCATGTTGACTCTTTGTGACTCTATGGACTATTGCCCGCCAGGCTCCTCTGTCCATGGGGTTCTCCAGGCAAGAATACTGAAGTGGTTGCCATTTCCTCCTCCAGGGGATCTTCCCGACTCAGGGATCAAATCCGTGTCTCTTATGTGTCCTTCATTGACAGACGGGTTCTTTACCACTAGTGCCACTGAGACTTTACTTGGGATATTCAATAATATAGCAGGCCATCAATTAAAATCTAACATTTCCTAAGCCCACCATGAGCACAGACTGTGAAAGAAACTGGACCTCAAGATGAATATAATAGAAATCTTGAATCCTGCTCAAAAAGAGCTACCACTTGGGATGGATTTGAGATGCATCTTGTTTCAGTTAATTCAGCCTGTACCCAGAGACAGCCTGGGTTGGAGAGTGGGGGATAGGGAAGTTAGTTGTGGGGGGGGCGGGGGGGGCAGTGAACTTAAGTTTTAAAAGAGAATTATCACTTTTATCACTTTTCTCTATTCTCTGCCCCTGGACACTAACTGTTCAATGAGTCATTGTAAAGCAGATCCCATTTTCTCCATAAAAATAATGCTGCAGTTGGAGGTTACACTCTGAAATAAAGACTTGGCCTCAAAAAGCACGAATATGACTGGAGAGGTCATAAGAGCAAGGAACCATAAACCTTTATAATCACTTAAAATAATAAAATTGTGCTCCAAAGCTTTTTACAAATGTACATAATTATACCAATCATATTAATAACACAAAGGGCCACAGTGAACCATAAAAAGTACAGGCAGCATATAAAAAAGACAGCATTGCTGCCTCCTAAATTTTCTCTAGGACTGATATATTGCTTAAGATAAGTATTAATTAAAAGATTAATTAACAATATTTCTCCCTGTCCGTCAAAGAATTTTTTAAAAAGGCTTTTTGAGACTAATTTGGAGCTACTTTGAGATAATAATTTGGAGGCATTTTTTGATTTAATAATTTAATAAATTTTAAGAGACCTTTTAGGCATCCAGAGCTCATTAAAAACTTATCCAAGAAAGTTTGAACCATTGCCTAATTCTCCCAATACATTTTCTTTGATGGGGACAGAGATGTTCAAAATCACTCCTTTGATCTTAACATTGCCTTTAAAATGGCAGCAGCTCATTCAGACAGCAAAGATTTCTGAGCACAAACTTTGCACTAGACACTGAGGATTAAAAAGAAAAAGGAATAAGGCATGATGTCCACCTGGAAGAACTCATAATGGACAGACCAGCTATTATTAACATCAGTAGCTACATTTTTGAAGGTTTAGTATACACCATGGCAAGTTTAGCCACCCATTAGCTCATTTAATCTCTGTGTTAGAAGGAAGATACTTTTTAAATTTGTTTGAGAGAGGAGGAAGCAGTTTAAGCTTACCCAGGTGTTATGGGTTGAATTGTGTTCCCCCCAACCAAAAAAATGTTGAAGTCCTAACCCCCAGTATCTGAAAAGCAACCTTCTTTGGAAATAGGGTGGTTGTAGATGTAATTAAGCTAAAATAAGTTCACACTGGAATGGGATGGGCCCTTGGTCCCACATAGTTGGTGAACTTTTAAGACGAGGAGAGAGACAAAGAGGAGAGAACCAGGTGAAGACAGATACACGGGAGAAGACATGTGAAGACAGAGGCAGAGATTGGAGCCATGTGTCTACCAGCCAAGGAAGGCCAAGGTTACCAGCCATGACCAGAAGCTAGTTGAGAGGCAGGGACAGGTTTTCCCCAGAATCTGCAGAAAGAATCCACATTACCAACACCCTGATTTCAGACTTCTGGCCTCCAGAACTGTGAGACAGTATCTACATTTCTGCGATTTAAGCCACCCAGTTTGTGTCCTTTACTAGAGCAGCCCTGGGAAATCCCTGGTGGCTCAGTGGTAAAGAATTCGCCTGCCAATGCAGGAGACATGGGTTCGATCCCTGGGTCAGGAAGATCCCCTGGAGAAGGAAATGGCTATCTACTCCAGTATTCTTGCCTACAAAATTCCATGGACAGGGAAGCCTGGCAAGCTACAGTCCACAAGGTCGCGTAGGACATGACTGAGTGACTATACAACAGCAGAGGAAATGAATATCCCACGCCACACAGCTGTTGGGGTGGGACCAGGCTGGGTCTGCCTCCAAGCTCACTCTCTTCGTGTCACCTTGAGGAATGGGAGAAGTGTCCAGCAGAGGGGACAAAGCTCCTCGGAGGACAGGAAAGAGCAGTCACCTCTGCCTGCAGGTGGGAGCTTCTCAGAGGAGGGAAATTTTGAATGGGATCTCACAGTTAAGGAGAAGTTCCCCAGGGCTACAAGGCTGGGGTGGAAGGGTGTACTGGGTAGAAGGATCAGCTGGTGAGAGGTAAGAAGTATGCTCCTGGTGGAGATGGTGACAGTTTTTACCCTAAAAAGGAAGGATTCCTTGTAAAGTGAGGACTCTGAAGCTGAAGCTCCAAGACTTTGATGTGAAGAGCTGACTCACTGGAAAAGACCCTGATGCTGGGAAAGATTGAAGGCAGGAGGAGAAGGGGACGACAGAGGATGAGATGGTTGGATGGCATCACCAACTTGATGTACATGAGTTTGAGCAAACTCTGGGAGATGGTGAAGGACAGGGAAGCCTGGCGTGTGCAATCCATGGGGTTGCAAAGAGTCAGACATGATTGAGTGACCGAACAACAACAGTCCCCATTTCTTTCCACCCCACTGCCCCACGTCCTTTGCAAAGTGAAGCCAAGGTCCCTTCCCAGCGCCTGCTCCAGCCCCATGGGCCTTCCTTCCCAGACTCACTCTTCTGCTCTTGGAGCCTCTGTCCTTAACCATCCCCATGGTTGATCCATCTGGTCCCCAGTGGCCCAGGTCTTCACCCTGAACACCACCTCCTCAGAGAAGCCTCAGAGGCATCACCCTCTGCCTCCTGGAGCTTCCTCATCGTCAAGCTCAGTTTTTTTTTTTTAAACATCTCATTATTATTTGTATTCTGTGTGTTTTCTACCTCCGCATCCCCAATTTAGATTTAAATTCTGTGTGAGCAGAGACCCCATTCGGTCTGTCCCCAGAATAGAGGGCTGGGTCTGGGACTAAGGAATGGCTTCTACAAAGAATTGTCAAGTGAACGTAGGGAGAACTTTCTAGCAGTGAAAGCAATTTAAAAGGTCAAATGGATGGTCCCAGGAGGGCCTATCTGTCTGAAAGGGATTAAACGGAGGTACTACAGGTGGGTTTGCAGGCATGGAAGGCAACTGTAAAATAGAGACTCTGACTGGGCTCTGCCAATAGCCAGACTGTGTCTGCACCAGGACCTAGGTCTAGAAGAGAGAGGCCTTGACACCCATGAGAGTCCAGGAGCTTCCTGGCAGGAAACATCCTAGGGAAGAATAGAATCATGCACGTCACTCAGGTTCTAGAACAACAGGCCAGGCCAGAGAGGTTTCAGTTCTTTTTTTTTTTAATTAAAAAAATTTTGTGTGCGTGTGATATAGACCATTTTTAAAGTCTTTCTTGAATTTGTTACATTTTTGTTTCTGTTTTATGTTTTTGTTTTTGGGCCATGAAGCAGGTGGGAATTTAGCTCCCTGAGCAGGGATCAAATCCACATCACCCACATTGGAAGGCAAGGTCTTAACCACCCATCCGGAGAAGTTTCAACTCCGAGGTCAGCAAATACCTGTTTCCAAGCTCCCATACAGAGGGGGCTGAATCACAAAGAAAATAAAACCAAAAAGAGACACTAGGCACCGAGAGGGCAGGAAGCGTAAGTGGCCCAGGCTGCGATGGCCAGAGGTTCCATCAGGGCAGAGAACAGGTCTGTAAGCAGCAGCATCAGCAGCATGGAGAAGCAGCCATCACAGCAGGAACCTGGAGGGCTGCCACACAGCGGGGGAGCTTGAGCTGGAGTGGGCGTGGCCTGCCCAGAACAGGAGGGCCCCTCTCCTAATTATTAGCACAGAGGTGCCATCTGGGCCTGCACCAGGGCAGGTGGGCACGACGTCGGTGGCCAGACTGGAGAGCTGTGTTCTTCCATGGCACGCTCCCTAGTGATACGCTGGGACTGAGGTGGGCAAGGCCCAGGGAGCAGGGATCCAGGAATATACTGGCCAGTTTATAGTCTCTCTGGCCCATTTTTGCCCCTGAACTGGTTGTGTCTGAGAAAACAGAGTAGCCAATGTTCCTTATATTATTAAATTATCCCGCCTTTGCCTTCAGTGTCGCAAGCACTTCCTGACGCTTCCTTGCTGCGCTGTCAGAATACTTCACACTTCAGTGATGAGCCAGAAGGAAAATCAGTAGAACTAGAGCTGCGAGGGATTTCTCCCTGACTTGATGAGATGGATAGCTTGCCTGTCCCTTCCTGTCCCAGGGGAGAAGGGGCTGACTGACTAAGTCCCTACCTGCCAGGAACCGTGTTCTATTTGGAGAGGTTAAGGCAATAAATAAGGCATACACATATACATACATATCCCTCAAGACTGCATGAACACTTCAGAATTCAGAGGCCTATCTTCATCTCCATTGATGGGGTTGCAGGGGGCAGTGTGTGGTGTGGGTGAAGTCCCTTTAGCCAGAGACTGAGGTCAGGGCACAAAACCCCTAATCTGCTTGTTTAGAGAGAGCTGTGACATTAAAGGGCCCTTTCAGAGAAAATGATTATGGAGTGTTCGTTCCTTCTGTGACAGGTGCAGTCTTAGATGTACATACTTTATATAAATGAAGTCGCTTAATTCCTATGACAATGGTTAAATGGATAAGGGGACCTTGATGCCTAAAGAGGTGGCCCCATAGCCTAACAGGACCAAAGCAGGGGCAGTGAGGCCCAGGAGGACACATGTCACAGGTTCCATGTTTTTTTTTCATCACTGAGTCCTCGGGGTCTATCTCAGTGCCCAGAGCATGGTAAATGTTCAGTAACTATCTGTGGAGTGAATGAAAACAAGACAACTCACCAGAATATTAACATTTACTTTGTAAGAGCATCTCCACATGCTCAGCTCACATCTATCCTCACGTTTACCTTGTGAGGGTGGATGGGGGCAGGAATTCTCCTCCATGCTGTTATTCTTGTCATTGTCATCATTCTCCTTTTGCAGAGAACAGAACTGACCAGGAGATCAGAGAGTTTTATTTTCCCTGAGATGAGAAGAGTTCAAAGTCCTGCCCAAGTCTTCTGATCTCCGGCTCCCAAATCCTGGGTTCTTCCTCGGGCTGAATTCACCAGAAACAACCTTATTCCAGTGGGAACGCTTTTGTCTTCCTTAGCATCTTGTACTCCCTCCCTCCTGTCTCCTCCTCCCCTCCCTCTCTATGCAAATAAAACTGTCTTCCTGCCCTTAGAAGTAGGTGACCCCCAGCTCCAGCTCTCAACATCCCTACCACCCTTCCAGCTAAGAAGGTTGGATGCACTGGGAAAAGCCCCGGGCTTCCAGATTAATCTTGCAAAACCACTCAGCTGTGGCTGGTCTCAGTTAAGCCGCCACGTGCAGGGGATACCACCTCAGGATTGGAGGACTGACTAAGTGAACTATAGCATGGAAAAGTGCTCTGTGCATTTTGAAATCTATGTAGATGTTCATTATTATCCCTTTTAGAGCTCTGCCTCCCTAGAGCTTCTCCATGTAACCTCTAGAAATATCCAGAGTTTCCAAATCTCACTCTGAGGAGGGGAAACATAATCAGTGCCTTGTCCCCTTCCTTCTGGGGGAATAATGGACGGGGCTCCACATAAGAGGAAGAAGGAGGCCATGAATAATCGAAGGGATGCCCTGTTTTGTGGGAAGTAGGAGGAGGAGCAGGATTTTGTCAAACAAACAGGTCTGCCGGGTGAGTTCATACCCCACACCTTAGCTCAAAAATAAACTTGGATGAGGCTGACTCTAGGTGAATTCTGAGTAGAAGGGGAGGTTATCTGGTTCAATAAAAATTTATTAAACTTCTACTATGTTCCCTGAAGCCACCATAGGAATATATGGAAAAGCACTGTTCCAGGTTTCACCTTTCTGATAACTTCATCCCTCTGCAACAGAGTCAAGAAAGGAAAAAAAAAAAAATCATTTATTAGTCAGAAATATGTCATAAAGGATACATATAAATCCATGACTTTGCGTATTTACTCTGAGCCTGTTAACTCTTCATGTGCATATAATTCTAGCAGTTTAAAAAGTCAGAAACCTAAAAAAAAAAATCACAAACTTGAAAGAGTGGTGTGTCTGTAAACAGCAGTCTAAAATTAACCTTTAGGCTATCTTTTTTAAAAAAATAAACCAGGTATACCAGAAAGCAATCTACTAGAAACTGTTATGACAAGTCAGCTGTGATATCTTGTGTGGGTCAAAGGGCCTTAGGTACCTCAATAGCTTTTGTATTGACATCACTGTATGACCACGTGGTCCAAAACAAATGGAACCACAGAACATGAGAATCAAGATCAACGCTTGGTGTCATCAGGCTAACTCTGAGAGCCAGAGAGGTGAAGAAACTTGCTCAAGTTTTCACAGCTAGCCAGGCGAGGTGAGAAATGGCATGAAGGGGAGTCCTTTCTCCTTGGCCCAGGGTCCTTTCTACTGCTTCCACAGGGTGCCGAACCAAGGCCCTGAGTTCCCAAGAAAAACTCAAATTCTTTTTTTTCAAATTTTTTGTCATAATTTTATTGAGATATCATTTACACATTTAATGTGAATAAATACCCAGAAGAGTTCCAGTTTCTCCACAACCTTGCCAACTCTTGTCTTTTTAAAAATCATAGCCATTCTGACAGATGTGAGATGAGGTCTCTTGTGGCTTTTTTTTTTTTTTCTTTTAACTTTTTACTTTGTATTGGAGTATAACTGGTAATGTTTTGATAGTTTCAGGGGAATAGCTAAAGGACTCAGTCATACATGTACATGTATCCATTCTCCCCTAAACCCCTCTCCCATCCAGGCTGAGATTGAGCAGAGTTCTCTGTGCTATAACAGTAGGTCCTTGTTGGTTATCCATTTTAAATACAGCAGTGTGTACCTGTCCGTCCCAAATTCCCTAACTATCCCTTCGCCCCTGGCAACCATAAGTTCGTTCTCTAAGTCTGTGAGTCTCTGTTTTGTAAGTAGATTATTTTGTATCATTTCTGAAAAACTCAAATTCTGTTCTATGTCTTCTGAGGCATCAGGAGGGTATGATTCTTCTAGAAAGGATTCCATCGCAAATGAGGACAACAAAGAAAAGTCTGTGGGATTTCCCTGGCAGTCCAGTGGTTAAGATTCCAATATTCCAATGCAAGGGGTATGGGTTCAACCCCTGGTCAGGGAACTAAGTCCCATTTACTGAGTGGCTTAATTTAAAAAAAAAAAAAATTTTTTTTTTTTTTTTAAGAAGACTGGGAGCTTAAAAAGGTCTACCGGGGAACTGATGCCGACAGACACACTGCAAGCTATCTAGAAACAGAGTCTAACCCTGAGGAAGCTGACAACAAAGGTTTTCCTACGGCAAGAAGGAAGGTCCCTTCCTTCTAGGAGCCCACGCTGACTTGGAGGGTTTGGGCCTGGCAGACCTGATCCATGATCAAACGAAAGCAGCCCAGGCAGGAGAAGCAAAGGGTGGTGCTGACAGGAGAGCTGATGCACAGACAGACTCCTGACCTCCTGAAACGTGCCAGTGGAGCCTGTGCAATGTCTTGTCGGGCATATAAATACCCGACAGGCTATTATCAGGAGTCCATGGCCCCGTTATTTAAACTCGACGATCCTGCCCCTGCCAGTGGGCATCCTGCCAGTCTGCATTCCCACATCCTGCTGCTGACTCGGGGCCCACCCATTTCTATATTGAGACACTCCTCTCTATAAAGAACCGGGAGCCGGGCACAAAAGAAAGGCCCTTTCGAGAAGGCTGTCACATGGGCCAACAAAGGGCAGGAAGTGGCGGGCGGTGGCCCCGTGTCCGTCCCCAAGCCCAGCTCACCTGGCTGGGCTGTAGGGCCTTTGTGCAAAAAATGTCAGGCCCAAGTCCCAAACTTCCTGCCATTTGTCAGGCTGTGCCGTGACCTGGAGTTCACCGAAACGCTTGCGGCTCCCAACAATACACACATGCATCCTTTGGAAAAATCCTCTCTCCCTGGTCCTCCAGGCAGCAGTGGTTTTTTTATGGAAGTGACTGGGGTGGGGGTGGGATGGTCCAGGGCTGAGAAATGGAAGTTTCGGTCGTATTTCTTTCTTGAAGAAGCCCAGCTTAGACAGGGCCTGGAGAGGGCAGAATCCCAGGTGGGGGACAGGGGCTCTGGGGTCTGACCCCAGCTTTGCACCTGATCAGCTTGGAGCCATAAGGCCATTGCGGTGGGGCAGGGGTGGCGGGGGGGCTGTGGTATCTGTTTCTGTGACCTATTGGATTTTCTTGTGTCCCACCAGCCAGGTGCTCCCATCCCACCTGCCTCCCCTGAGGCTCTAGGATTTTACTGCTCAAGAATGGGATGCAATCAGTGTCAAGAATAGCTGTCTGACTACAGAGAAGCAAAAATTTGGGTCATATGTCTGAGAACCTGAGACAGAGTCGAAGGCATGGGGTCACCACTGCCTGGCCAGCCACGCCTCTGGCTTCCAGGCTGGATCTCGTGAGAGGAGACTCATGAGGCTTCTCCAGGCAACAACTGAACAAAGACATCCACCCCTCATTCCGCTCACTTGAACTATTTTCACCTGGTGAGGAGCTGCAGACAGAGGCTTCAGAACACTGGGACAGGCATTGATAAAATAGTCACCTGTCCTCTGAGAACTGAAGAAAAAGAAACAATGAATTTTCCGGTTTACTAGATTTATCCATTTGAAAGCACTGTCCTTTTATTCTGAGATTATTTCTGAAATGAAGAAGAAAAACGCAGTGAATTTTTCCATCCTGCTAAGTTCCTTCAATTTCAAGGAGTGTCCATTTCTGCGTTGATGTTCTTCCTATTTCCCGGTGCTACTTTGTGAGTGTTAAAATGTGCTTTTGTTTGTGAAATCACTGTAATTAAAAAAAATGTTTTTATTTCATGAAGCAAAAAACTGATAGCCCTGTGCTGGCCCTCTAATCAGAAACAAAACAACCACCACCTGCAGCATGTAATATTCCCAAGTCTAGGAGCCATGGTCTAGGGCACAGAAGGAGTGGGATACTGAGCTGTCCAGACTACAGACCTGTAATGGTGATGCCCTGCAAGACCTCAGGGATTCTGCGCGGAGGTGTGGGGTGGGCATTACTTGTGCTGTTGGAGCTCAGAGGGGAGGCCAGTCAGTGAAAGCCTTGTTCATGGTAAAAGGGCTCAACTAACATTGGCTGAATAAATGAATGACTGGAAAGCCTCGAAGAGGACTTAGCAAAGTTGGGACTGGAAGGCATCGGGGTTCCTGGTGAGGGGAGGAGATACAGAAGGGTATTGCTAGTCAGTGGGTCAGCCTGAGGCAGGGAGGCCCCAAAGAGCCTGTGTGTACGCCTGGTGTAAGGGGTCTGGGTGGCCTGGAGCAGACACTCCTAACTGGACAAGTGGGATGTGAATGTTAGGTAAGCGCGGGTGCACCTTGTGACCCAGACAAATGTGTTTGGCCTTGCATGCTCAGTCACTTCAGTCAAGGCCGACTCTGCAACCCTATGGACTGTAGCCCGCCAGGCTCCTCTATCCATGGGATTCTCCAGGCAAGAATACTAGAGTGGGTTGCCATTTCCTTCTCCAGGGGATCTTCCCAATCCAGGGATCAAACCTGCATTTCCTGTGTCTCCTGCATTGCAGGCAGATTCTTTAACCACTGAGCAACCTGGGAAGCCCTCAGCCATTAATAGGGAGCCATGGAAGGTTCATGAGCAGCACGGTGCCAGGGTGAAATGCTAATTGAAGACTGGCAGCCATGTGGAAGGGGCTTGGAATCCAGAACTCTGGGATTCTGTCAGAGGGCTCCAGCCTGCAAGGACAGGGACGGGGACTTGGTCGGTGGTGCTGTTGGGGGGGCAACACCAGGATGGGATGGGAAGGGTGCTGGACTGTGCCTGAGATTTTAATCCAGGAGCCTAGGAGAGTCTTGACGTGACTGAATGGGAGGAAATGTGGGTGAGGTGGGAGGTTTGGAAGAAGCCAGAGGATGAGCTTGATCTTGAGCTTGCCAGTTCTAAGGGGATGGCTGGGTCCGCAAGGATGAGTGTCCAGCTTCCCGGTGCTGGAGTGAGCGCGCTGGGAGCAGCATGACCACCTTGCCCGGGAGGAGAGAGAGGCCGCCTGGCTTGTGAGCAGGGCCTACAGTTTGGGGATCTGGGTGGAGGTGCCGGTCCTTCCTGGACGGTCTCCAGTTTGGCGTAATAATGTGTGGAATTCGGGCCTGGATGAAAGGCATTTAAAACTGCCAGTGATGAACGGCCCCTCTCCCTGAGAGGGGGGCTGTCCGGAGGCCTGCGTGCTTGGGCAGCTGAGATAACCCCGGGTTATTTTAGGAAGAGAGCCCTAAGAAGATAAACAGGTCAGTGGCCAGCAGATGGACAGATAACCTGCCTTATCCGAGCCCAGGCAAGAGAGAGTCCTCCCGGGACAGGGTTGTCTGAGACAGGAAGGTGTCAAAGCGCCTCAGAGGGAGAACAAGATGGGAGCAGGACCGGGGCTGTGGCTCAGCTGGGGAGGGGCCACCTCACTGCCCAGACGAGTCTCTCCCTGGGCAGCAGACAGAAATTGCTCTGATTTTGATGGGAAGTGGAGGCTGGAGTTCCCTGTTATCATTCTGTCACTCAGTCATGTCTGACTCTCTGCGACCATATAGATTGTAGCACGCCAGGCTTCCCTGTCCTTCCCCATCTCCCAGAGTTTGCTCAAACTCATGTCCTCTGAGTTAATGATGCCATCCAACTATCTAACCTCTGTCACCCCCTTCTCCTGTCACCTCCTTCTTTCCCAGCATCAGGGTGTTTTCCAATGAGTCAGCTATTTGCATCAGGTCGCCAAAGTACTGAAGCTTCAGCTTTAGCATCAGTCCTCCCAATGAATATTCAGGGTTCCCTAAGGTCACCCGAAAATCAGGAGCTCCAGACCTTATTCAGGTCTGAATGCCCAACAGCAGCCCCGGAGACTGCAGGTTTTTTATATTTTACTCTTTCAGCTTGTTTCAGGAGGCGGTTTTCCACCTGTGTTTATTGGAGGCACAGCCCCTTGTAGTGCTATGCATGTGTGTGCGGGAGGGTGTGGTGTAGTGGGTATGTGTATGTGTGAGTGCCGTGTGCGGGGTTGGTGGTTGTAGATGTGGAGGGTGTGAGACAGGTGAGTGTAATGTACATGTGTGGGTTAGTGTGTGTGGATGTGGTATGTGTTCTGGGGTATGGGTGAGAGTGTGTAGTGTGTGCGGTGTGTGTGGGCAGGATGTGTGCATGTGTGGTGTGTGTATGTGTGAGTGTCCAGTGTGGGTCTGGGGATGGTGGTGTGTGTGTGCAGTGCTTGTGTGAGAGGGGTGTGTATGCTCAAGGTGCGTGGAGTAGTCTCCTGGCCCAGCCCACCCACCCCTCCCCAACTTCTTTGAAAACGCAGCTAAGCCTGTATCGCCCAGTGGGAGCGGAGGCTCTCAGCTCCATGGGACGTGGTCCAGATGCCTCAAGGTGTCTCGGGAAGCCTCCAGGATTCAGCTTAAGCCCTTGGAGCCCCGCTGGCGAGACTGCCCTCCTTCCAGGGGCCTCCCGTCTCTTCTGATAGGCGTGGGTTTTCCTGTCTCTGGGTCCCCGTTCAGGCAGTTTCCTCTCTGTGGAAGAGCCGGCCCATCCTCTCCATCTCTGAAAGCACCTTCGTCCTTGAGGCCTCAGCCCCCAGACACTGAGCGCGATGCGCGGCTGGCGCTGTCCTCGTCCACGCCCTCTGCCCTGGATGGGCATCCTTAACATCTTATGGAAAAAACCCAGTGAACTTTTTGGCCAACCCAATGTTTAAGTCAGTAGGCTCAGTAAAGAAGGTGCCCTCACCCATGTGGGTGGGGCTGCCCCAACCCCTCTGAGGCCCTGGACAGAACAAACAGGCAATGGACTGGCTGTTTCTGCTTGAGTTGAGATGTCCACCCTCTCCTGTCCTCAGGCATAGGACATGGTGCTCCTGATTCTCAGGCTTCAAGACCAAGACCAGGATCTAGGCCCCCTCACCCCTCACCCCCATCCTCAGACCTTCGACCTCGGGCTGAGTTACCTGCCAGCTTCCCTGGTTCTACAGTCTGCAGACAGGATCACAGGGCTTCTCAGCCTCTGTCATGGCATAAGCCAGTTCCTATAATGAATCCCCTCTTCTGCATACATTACACATCCTATTGGTTCTTTTTCTCTGGACATCCTGACTAATGCACTGAGGAGGTGAGCGGGGGCCACTCCTGCCCCAGCTCGCAGCCCCAGCCTGTGCCTTGATCACTGCCCTGCTGTCTTAATCTCAGTGCCCCTGGGAAAGCCTGAGACCTGGATTCGGGACCTGGATCCAGGGGGCACATTTAGGGAAGTGATCCCAGAGCACAGGAGTGGAGGAGTGAAGAGAGTGAACAGGGAAGGAGGGCAGGCCAATCCAAGGACGCCTTTTCAGGCGGGTCGCTGCTGTGCGGGGAAGCTCTGAGGAGCACAGAGAATGGGTCTCGGAATTGTGCCCTCGGGAAGAACGGGACAGCGTTTATCAAGCAGCTCCCGCCTCCCATCACGGCAAAGTTATCTCATCATCTGTGCGAGTCTCCAGAGGGGCTCTCCTGGTCACGAAGGAGCCCTGGGGCAGAATGGTCACAGGTGCCTCCGACAGGTGCTGTCAGATGCCACCTGGGCAAGGCTGGGTGCTGCAGTCACGGGTTGAGAGCACGTGAGGCCAAGGTGCCGCCTGGAATTGTTACTGTTGGCACGTCCCTCCTGGTTTCTCTCCCTGCAGGTCTGTCACTTCTCCAAGCAGAAGGCTGGACTCTGCCAGGTGGGTTGCAACCTTGGCTCATGAGTCTTTATTTCCTCCTCGATGTCCAGTGTGCTGACATAACAATCCCCCACTTCTACTGAGCATCTTTTATACTCAAAAGCACCAGGGGTGGTCTCTATGTGCACCGATGCCTGTAATCCTAGTGAGAGGTCCTGCTGTAATGCTTTATGCACAAGAACACGGAGGCTAAGAGGTTTAGGCACCCAGTGCAACAGCTAAGGTCAGAGTCCAGGCCAGCCCTACACAGGGGCCAGAGCCTCCTCGGGGCTGGCTGAAATGGGAGCCCCCAGCTGCTTCTGTCTGGACCAAGGAGACTAGCGGAAAGCAGGAGGGAGGTGCCCTTTTACTCAGAGAAAACGGCTAGAAGCTGAACAAAGGCCCAAAGCAGAGGAGCCTGGGCTTGTGTAATGAAGAGCAGTTTGGCTAAGTGTCGAAAATTTGTAGAAGGCACTCCTAAAACAATTGCCATTTTGGGGGGGGTGGGTGTGGGTGAGGGGAGGTGGTAGCAGGCAGGGGTGGTTTTTTCCTTCCTAAAACTTAGTTGGCAGTGGGTGGCGGAGAGCTTGTTTTGGACTTTTTCTTATTTATTTTTTTATTGATGTATACTTGATTTCCAATGTTGTTAATTCCTATTGCACAGCAAAGTGATGCGGTTATATGTATACATGAATTCTTTAATATTCTTTTCCATAATGGTTTATCATAGGAAATATCTTTTTAAAAATAATTTTATTGATTTATTTATTTTTGGCTGTGCTGATCTTCATTACTGCATGGGCTTTTCTCTAGTTGTGGCAAGTGGGGGCTACTCCCTAGTTGTGGCATATGGGCTTCCCGTTGCAGTGCTTCTTTTGTTGCAGAGCATGGGCTCCAGGGCATGTGGGTCTCAGTATTTGTGGCTCCCAGGCTCTATAGCACAGGCTCAATAATTGTGGCCCACGGGCTCAGCTGCTCTTCAGCATGTGGGATCTTCCTGGATCAGGGATCGAACCGGTGTCTCTGGCCCTGGCAGGCAGACTCTTCACCACTGAGCCACCAGGGAAGCCCAGGAAATATCTTTTGAATTGGGGAATATTTGCTTTGTCGTGTTTTGTTGGTTTCTGCGGTACAACATACATCAGCTACAAGTATACATATATTCCCCCCACTCTTGAGCTTCCCCGCCAACCTCTGTGCTGGGCTTCTCAAAGCCTCTGTCACACTACAGTCTCCCTGAGGACAGGAACCCCCCTGCTTCTCCTTTGTGTGACGGAGAAGCAGAGAGACACCTCCCCACCCCACCCTGTCCCCCCCCCCACCCCGCCCGGTCACATGCATGGGTGTGTGTGAACCCTTTGTCATGGATGTGGTGGGTGGAAAGATAAGCCGCTCCTGGCTGGCCTTCTGGGCATATCCCCTGGTTACACTCTACTGTGCTAACCCACCCACCGGACCTACCCTCACCCCGACCTGAGGGAGCAGCTCCACCCACTTGTCATCACTTCCGTTGTTGGTTTTCAGCCTAGAATAGTCCTCGCAGTCCTTTGGGACTCCTGTATTGTGTCACATAGGAACAGAAGCTCTCTGCAGATTCCTACCAGCTGCCACCCTCCTAGAATCACACAATTCAATGTCACCAGGAGTAGAAGAGAGGAGAGAGCCCCTGACCTGTGGCCTGGTTGGCCCTTGGCCCTTGTTGATGGAGGGACGATTTGTCCTTGGTCTCCCTCCTCGCTTATCCCTCCTGTGATGTGATTTTGGCAAGTTCTCTGTCCTCACAAGCCTCTGCCTTACGTCCCATCTTCTTTAGCTGGCCCTGGTCCCTGGCTCTGGACTCTCACCCCTCCCCAATATATATTTGGGATATATATTCAAAACCAGAAGCATATGATGTGTGTCGATGTGCAAAGTGCTCCCTCACCTCAGTAATATCACAGCCAGGATTTCCCTGTGGTCTGGATGAGACTCTGCCTACTAATGCAGGGGTCCCCAGGCTCAATACCCCAGTCGGAGAAGTAGATCCCACGTGCCGCAACTAAAGATCCGGCAGGCCACAGCTAGAACCTGGCACAGCCGAATAAATAAAGGAAGAGACATTTAAAAAAATAATCACGGCCATCTTTCCGTGGACTGGGTATGGACTTGACTCATTCTTTCCGGTGTCAGTACCTGCACGTGAGGGCTTCCATAGCGGCTCCACGGTAAAGAATCCGCCTGCCAATTCAAGAGACACAGGTTCGATCCCTGGGTCGAGAAGATACCCTGGAGAAGGAAATGACCACCTGCTCCAGTATTCCTGCCTGGAGAATCCCATGGACAGAGGAGCCTGGTGGGCTACAGTCCATGGGGTTGCAAAAGAGCTGGACATGACTTTGTGACTAAATAACAAGAAAGGGCTTCCCCGGTGGTTCAGGTGGTAAGGAATCTGCCTGCCATGCGGGAGACCTGAGTTTGACTCCTGGATTGGGAAGATCCCCTGGAGGAAGGCATGGCAACCCACTCCAGTATTCTTGCCTGGAGAATTCCATGGACAGAGGAACCTGGCAGGCTGCAGTCCATGGGGTCACAAAGAGTCAGACATGACTGAGCGACTAAGCACCGCACAACAATAACAAAACCTGCACGTGATGTAATATTTTGAACAGGTTCTTTTCCAGTTATTTATTGAGAAACGGTCAAGGGCAAGGCTGTATGCTGGGGACCAGAATGTACATTCTAACACAAGGAGTTAGGAGGTATAAAAGTGCTTAAATAAATAAGCAGCAACATTATGGATGGCATGAAGTGTTTTGAGGAAAATAAAATTGGGGGGTTTGGGAAAGTGTCACTATGGAGGTGACATCCAACAACTCAGATACAAGCTTTAGGATAATCAGACAGATGCCTACTTGAGCTGTATCCAGGGTGGGGCTAGGACACACCCTGCTGATGTCACCTTGAGCCTGTGGGATGTAGATGGTGAAGATGGAGATGGGTGAGTCCTGTGGCACTAGTCTTCCCTCTTATTCAGTGTCCTGAGGGGCAAAGGCAGCTGCCCAGGTCTAGGCATGCATGCATAGGTCCACAGGCCTTGTGAGTCCTTTTTTTACAAGCCCTCCAGGCATGAGACAGCCCTGGGTTGGGTCTAGCTATAGTACTGCCTGTGATCTCTTGAAGTAAAAGAAGGGATTTACTTATTTGAAAGACTGAATTAAGTGCCTATTATAAAATGCCTCTGCTTTCAGAAGATACTACTGTATGTGCAAGTGCTTTAAGAAAGGAAAGTTTCAGGAAAAAAAAAAGGAGAGAAAAGTTTTTCTATGAGTGTCCTAGGGCTGCTTTAACGAAGTATCTCAAGCTAGGTGGCTTAAAACAATAGACATTGACCATCTCACACTCTGGTATCAAGGTGTTGGGAGGTTGGTTCCTCCTTAGGGGCTCAGAGGAAGAATCTGTTTCAGGTTTCTCTGCTAGTTTCTGGCAGCTGTCTGCAATCCTTGGCATTCCTTGGCTCCTGGCAAGGTGACTCCAATCTCTGCCTCTGTCATCACATGGCATTCTCCCCTGGCGTCTGCTGCCCAAATTTCCCTCTTTTTTTTTTTTTTCAAACATATTTATTTATTTGGCTGCACCAGGTCTTAGTTGCGACATGCAAGATCTTTATCTGCAGCATGTGGGATCTAGCTCCCTAACCAGGGGTTGAACCTGGATCCCCTGCATTGGGAGCATGGAGTCTCAGCCACTAGACCACCAGCGAAAACCCTCCCTCTTCTTATAAGGACACTAGCCATTGGATTAGGGCAATCCTAATCACCTCATCTTAACTTGATCTCATCTGCAAAGACCCTGTTTCCAAATAAGGTCATACTCACAGGTCCTGGGGGTTAGGATTTGAACATATCCTTTTGGTGGAGGGACACAATTCAACCCCTAACAGTATCTAATGTCATTTTCATCATCAGCATCATCATTGCCATTATCATCACAAAAAATCCGTGTTGGAACTTCCCTGGGGGTCCAGCAGTTAAGACTTCACTCTTCTATTGCTTCTCGGTCTTTTGGCTAAGATCAAGTGAAGACTTCACTCTTCTACTGTAGGGGTCACAGATTCCAAACCTGGTCAGGGAACTAAGATCCCATAAGCTACATAGCTTGGCACCCAGCACCCGCCCCCCCCAAAAAAAATCAGTGTTAAAAAATAAACACCAAAATGCAATATCAGCAAACTGGATATGCCTGTTTTTGACATGACAAAGGCAGATTTTACAGGAACCTGGGAGAGACAAAGATTGAGGGCCCACTTGGAGCTTCTCAAACATCAGCGCACACAGGGATTACCTGGGGTCTTGTCAAAATGCAGACCCTCGTCAGGAGGCCTGGGGCAGCCCTACATTCTGTATTTCCCCAGGTGATGCCTCTGCCACCGCTCCATGGACCACACTGTGAGTGGCAAGGGTCTGACGGATTGCCAGTATACAGGCCTCTGTCCTACCTAAGGCCCAGGCACTGGTCACCTTTGAAGAACCTCGCCCTCTTTCTCCCTTGACCTTCATGATTTTGAGAGCCAGGCAGGCAGGCTTCACACACATCACTTCTTGCTTAGATGGTCCCAGCCGTGATGTCTTTCCCTTCCTAACCCGGCCCTAACATGGCACGCTGTTTTTCCTTGGCCTCCCATTAGTATTCTAGTGGACGGCCTCACTGACGGTGGAACGCACTGGGGGAGCCGAGAGGAAACTTAGCTGAAAGGAGGCCTGAAAACACCACAGACCGTAAAACACACACATTCAGCCAAAAGACCCCCATTCCTGGACCCCATCCAGACTCGTCCCTTTATTATTTTTGTTCTCCTTCATCTTTTACTAGCCCTTGCCTGAAAACAGCCTGGGCGTTGCTAAGGTAACGCCGTAGAGCCTCCCCCCAGTTCATCATTGTTCAATTCCAGCAGCAGCGGCCCAAGGAATTTGCTATTTGTTTAAGAGATGAAAGCTGCAAACTTCCACACATTCTTCTCCAGTTTCACTCCCCTCGAACTATACGGCCCAGTCAGAGTGGAGCGCATGGGGTGGAGTGGACTCATGGGACCCGACACAATAGGAGGTGCTTGAGAATGGTCCTCATCACTCAGAGTTGTCTCTGGAAAGGGCGCTGGGGGTGAGGAGGGTGGGGAACTGTCCTCACTGAGGGTCTGAGATGGGCACGGTGGGAAAGGAAACCCTCTCCGGAGGTATGTGCCCTCCCAGCCTCAGATCAGGAAACCACACTTCCCTCAGGGTCTCCATTTCACAGACTGTGACTCGGGGAAGGGTACCAGAGATCCCACGAACAGCACATCTAACCCGTAGGGAAACTTGTGGACTGTGGTTCAGCGCACGGAGGTGGTTCCGGAGTGCATATAGCCCCACTTTACAAGCTTTATCAGGCCTCCACTGTGGCCTGCAGGCCTGCGAGGCAGGTCCTGGGAACGCAGGGTGGATAGCTTGGACCTATAGCTTCTCATCAGCAGGAGCGCAGCGATCCAACTTTGCTCTGCCACCAGGGACGGAAGGATTTCTCTCTGTCCGAGCTTTTCTTTCTGTGTCATTCCACCTTTTTCACACACAATCTCCTGGCTGCCCAGTCTGTGTTGCATCCAAATTCCCTAAGCAGGAAAATTTGACTGGTTCAAGTATCACTAGTTCTAGGCTGGGCTCAAGATTGCCAGGAGAAATATCGATAACCTCAGATAAAATAGAGGAAAACAATAGAATGGGAAAGACTAGAGATCTCTTCAAGAAAATTAGAGATACCAAGGGAACATTTCACGCAAAGATGGGCACAATAAAGGACAGAAATGGTATGGACCTAACAGAAGCAGAAGATATTAAGAAGAGGTGGCAAGAATACACAGAAGAACTATACAAAAAAGATCTTCATGACCCAGATAATCATGATGGTGTGATCACTCACCTAGAGCCAGACATCCTGGAATGTGAAGTCAAGTGGGCATCAAGTGGGAAGCATCACTATGAACAAAGCTAGTGGAGGTAATGGGATTCCAGTTGAACTATTTCAAATCCTAAAAGATGATGCTGTGAAAGTGCTGCACTCAATATGTCAGCAAATTTGGAAAACTCAGCACTGGCCACAGGACTGGAAAAGATCATTTTCATTCTAATCCCAAAGAAAGGCAATGCCGAAGAATATGCAAACTACCGCACAATTGCACTCATCTCACACACTAGCAAGGTAATTCTCAAAATTTTCGAAGCCAGGCTTCGGCAGTACATGAACTAAGAACTTCCAGATGTTCAAGATGGATTTAGAAAAGGCAGAGGAACCAGAGATCAAATTGCCAACATCCACTGGATCATTGAAAAAGCAAGAAAGTACCAGAAAAACATCTATTTCTGCTTTATTGACTATGCCAAAGCCTTTGACTGCATGGATCACCACAAACTGTGGTGATTCTTAAATCTTAAAGAGATGGGAATGCTGGACCACCTGACCTGCCTCCTGAGAAATCTGTATGCAGGTCAGGAAGCAACAGTTAGAACTGGACATGGCACAACAGACTGGTTCCAAATTGGGAAAGAAGTATGTCAAGGCTGTATACTGTCACCCTGCTTATTTAACTTATATGCAGAGTACATCATGAGAAACGCTGGGCTGGAAGAAGCACAAGCTGCAATCAAGATTGCCGGGAGAAATATCAATAACCTCAGATATGCAGATGACACCACACTTATGGCAGAAAGCGAAGAAGAACTAAAGAGCCTCTTGATGAAAATGAAAGAGGAGAGTGAAAAAGTTGGTTTAAAACTCAACATTCAGAAAACTAAGATCACGGCATCTGGTCCCATCACTTCATGGCAAATAGATGGGGAAAGAGTGGAAACAGTGAGAGACTTTATTTTTGTGGACTCTAAAATCATTGCAGATGGTGACTGCAGCCTTGAAATTAAAAGACACTTGCTCCTTGGAAGAAAAGCTATGATAAACCTAGACAGGGTGTTGAAAAGCAGAGACATTGCTTTGCCAACAAAGGTCCATTTAGTCCAAACCATGGTTTTTCCAGTAGTCATGTACGGATGTGAGAGTTGGACCATAAAAAACACTGAGCATCGAAGAATGGATACTTTTGAACTGTGATGTTGGAGAAGACTCTTGAGAGTCCCTTGGATGGCAAGGAGATCAAACCACTCAATGCTAAAGGAAATCAGTCCTGAATATTCATTGGAAGGACTGATGCTGAAGCTGAAACTCCAATACTTTGGCCACCTGACTGAAGGCAGGAGAAAAGGGGGATGACAGAGGACAAGATGATTGAATGGTATCACTGACTCAATGGACATGAGTTTCAGCAAGCTCCGGGAGATGGTGAAGGACAGGGAAGCCTGGCATGCTGCAGTCCATGGTGTTGCAAAGAGTAGGACAGGACTGAGTGACTGAACCGCAACAATAAAGGCCTATGCTATTTCATAGGACAGCTGGCTGACCAATAGAGAGGCAGCACCCTTGTCAGGTGCTCACGCTTTGTCCAATCAACTATGGCCCATCTGCCATGGCTCATGTGGTGCAACAGGGCCTCTTCAAAGGGAGCTGCTGTTGTGGCAAGTCTTCTGCAGCCTGTTCATTCTCCAGTGTAAACTGCATGATAAAGTGATGCTTTCAGAAGAGTTCTGAGGAGAGAGCAAGGTGTCCAATGAGGGGGCTTGTTTGAATTTGGTGGTGTCTGATAGAATCTCTCTGTTATCCCACTAAAACTTTGATGAAATGTACACCACTCACAGATGCTTCTGGTGTTAGATTTGTGCTGTTGTTTTCATAGCATCTGTTTTATTTTTGAAATATTTATTTTACTTGGCTGTGTTGGGTCTTAGCTGTGGCATGCAGGATCTTCGATCTTTGCTGTGGCATGCGGGATCTAGTTCCCTGACCAGGGATCAAATCCAGGACCCCCTGCATGGGGAGCTCAGAGTCTTAGCCACTGCACCACCAGGGGAAGTCCCTAGACTTGTGTTTTTTGAAGTTTGGCTTGCTGACTCTGACCTCCAGGAAGACACAGATTTAGAATAGGAGCTGCCTCTGAGGGCCCAGCCTCCACCTGCTACCTGCAGGAAAAAACTTGAGAAGTTCAGTTGCTGATGGAAGGAGAAAATAGGATCAGTCTACTGAAGTAGCAGGATCATCCATACAATGACCAGAGAGACTTATGCTTAGATATCCGGGACACAGATAACACACAGGCATGCACACAGACAGACAGACCATGAGATAGAGATAGAGATCTCCAAAAGACACATACCCAGAGAGACATGTACAGAGAGGCACAACACACTTAGGGGCACACTCACTCACACCCACTGAAACACAAGGAGCTCTGAAGAGAGCTTGTGACTCAGGTGTAAAGAAGTGAACACTGCATCCAGGAGGGCAGGGGTGTCTAGCACAACTGACTTTCTGGATGTTCAGGATGTCGTGGTAAAATATTAATAGTTGTGGAGCACATCTTCAGAGACCAGAAGGGGAGTGTTATGACTAGGCAATTCAATACAATCCCTTTCCCTGGGAAAATATGTTCTTCAAAGTTGAAAAACAAAAAACAAACCCCCCAAAGCAGGTAGGTGTGGACAAGTTTTTGGAGATGTTGCCAGAACTCAGATGATTTCTCAGTGTTTATGGCCCCAGCATTGAGAATTGGACCCCCTTGGGGAACACTGTGATACCTTCAGTGTCTGGAGAAGCGGACAGTTTGGTTAGGAAGCCCACGTTGCACAGAAGGGTGGCCGTCCTCTGTCTGTGGTTCTCACTGTGCAGCCATCCACATGAGGATTGAGACCAGGAAGGAATTAGAGACTGGATTCCAGCCACAGCCAGGCCCAGAGGGAGGGCCAGCACCTGAACCAGAGGGGTGAAGAGGAGGAGTCCCTGTGGTAAGATGTGGAGCTCACACTTAGGCTGTCATGTCTGGAAGGGATCTCGGAGGTCTTCTTGTCCAATCCTTTATTTTTCAGAGGAGAAAACTCAGGCTCAGAGGTTCAGTGATTTGCCTGGTGTCGCGCAATGAGTTGGGTGGCATCATTGACTCAATGAGCATGAGTTTGAGCAAACTCTGGGAGATAGTGGAGCACAGTGAAGCCTGGTGTACTGCAGGTTTGGGGGTTGCGGAGAGTTGGACATGACTGGGCAACAACAACACTGTGCAATGAGTTGGTGGTGACCTGACAAACTCATTTACCAACAGCTGCTGCCCTTACCTTAGATCGTTTTTGAAAACTTCTTAGAAGATCAGGTCTGTGGGGACAAAACCTGACAAGAGGTCCAAGGGTCTCTGAGAGGGGTTGGTTGAAGAAGTACCGGAGAACTGTCCACTGACTCCACAACTATGGAACTGTCTGCTTCATTTTATCTGCAGGATCCCTCCTCCGGTGGGGCCTGTGGTTCCTTGATGAAGACTTCATCTTGGCCACAAAAGGGATGTGGTAACTCAAGTGCTTCAGAGCATGGGTGATTTGGAGTCCTGGAAAGAAGTGAGCTGAGAAAGGCAACTGACGGTATTCAGGGGCAGGCTGGGCCTTTAGTCACAGCAGGGACCCCCGCTCCTCCCCCCACCCCACTTCCTCTCCTCCCCAGCTTTGTGAATCGGTTGATTAGCATGCAAAATGGCCTCTGGTGGGAGAGGGGCATGGGTTCAGATCTCAAATTGATATCGGAGGGATGTGGTTCACAACTGCCAAAGCCCTGCTGGCTGTGGGTACTCGGCGTCTGAAATCACCAGCCAAAGGGGGCTTCCTGTTGATCTCTTATTGGAGCCTAGCCATGGTGTTCCTGCTCCTTATGCGTGCTGTTCACTCGACAAGGTCTGACTATCCCCTTTGGTCTCCTCACCACTCCAGGGATGGGAAGTGAGAGGACAAGGCCAAACCCTTCTCTGTGTTTGGAGAGGGGAGGAATGTGACATTGGGTCCACAGGGGTTGACTTGAGGTCTGGCAGAGCCATCAGAACCCAGGCGGCCTGGCTCCCAGTTGTGTCTGCTGGCTCATGGGTGTCTCTGATGCCCCCTGAGAATTCAGAGTCCTGGAGGACAGCTCTTCTCAGAAAGCAGCCTCACAAGCATTACGATGACCTGGGCCAGGGGCGGGGCCAGAGATGAGAGGGGGAAATGGAGTGAAGAAGGAGCAAGAGAAAAACTGATCTCCCCACAGTTCCCCCACCCCCCAAATAACTCAGTTTGGTCTTTGAGATGAGAAAACAGCCACCGAATTCTTCGGGCTCTCTGCTAGGATCTTCCTTTTGAATGCAAAGGAGTGACCGAGAGCTCGCTTCTGAGTAAAACGTGGATCTCCATCTCAATGCCCAGAGACAAAGGGCCAAAAAATGTGAGGAATTTCCAGAGTGCCTCCTTCAAACAGCATCTCCCCCAGCCTCTGGCTCAGCTCCATGGGCGCTGAGGATGGGGTGGCAGCTTTCTTCTCCTGGCGTGCTGCCCACTCGCTAAAAGCTTGTGTCTGAGGAGAAATGAAATTAGGAACCTCCCTGCTCAACCTCCTGCTCATGCTCATGTAAGAAGATACTTCTGTGAATCCAGATGGTAGGGTGGGCCTGGGGAGTGGCTTCCACCGGGAAGCCCAGTCTCTGCCTGGCTCGCCGACCCCTCCCCCACCCTCTGCCCCCCCCACCCCATTTCCATCCCCTCTATCCCCGCCCCACCCGCCATGATAGCGGGTCAGGGAGATGGATGCACCTCACCTACTCTGGGGCAATGCGAACATTTTCACTTTATGCCCGAGGCCTGTAAAAGGACCCCTCACTTGGCTCAGGGTTCTTTTCTCTTTCCCCTCTGGAGGCTGAATGATGATGACCCTATATGTGAGACAACAAAAGAGACCCAGATGTAAAGAACAGTCTTTTGGACTCTGTGAGAGAAGGAGAGGGTGGGATGATTTGAGAGAACAGCATTGAAACATGTATATTATCATACGTGAAATAGATCATCAGTCCAGGTTCAATGCATGAGACAGGGTGCTCAGGGCTGGTGCACTGGGATGCCCCTGAGGGATGGGATGGGGAGGGAGGTGGGAGGGGGGTTCAGGATGGGGAAGACATGGACACCCGTGGCGGATTCATGTCAATGTATGGCAAAAACCACTACAATATTGTAAAGTAATTAGCCTCCAATTAAATAATTTTTTTTTAAAAAAAGAAAGGGAATTAGCTTCCAGAACACCATAAGGAGTAAAAGAAGATTGGGAAAGAGCCTGAGGAGTTGTCATTTTGAAACATCTTTGAGACAGGGAGTGACAATGCTCTGGGACCCTTGGTAGTGTGGGCGACCATCTAGCAACCCTCATTACCTGTTTATTTAACACTAATCTCCTGTCCCTCCCGTGCAGGACAGCAGAATCTTTGGGAGTCCCTGTGATCCCTCAGAAGGTGAGAAAAACAGAAAATATCCCAACCCACAGATACCTGCTGGAGGAGGGGTTGGTAGTGATAACACTTTTAGAATTACAGAACCCACATAAGACCACACCAATGACAATATAAGGGAAATCACCTAGCTCATGGCTTGCCTTGACCTAACCAACTTATAGACTTGCCCAGGCTCTCCTTGCTCCCTGCTGGCTGCCAGAATAATTTGCTCTATCGCTGACTTAGTCGTGCCAGCACCAACTTTAAAACCCACAGTAGCACGCTCTGGCCACAGTATCTGGCCCAGGGTCTTGGTGTGGCACTCAAGGGTCCTCTCTTCCCAGCCTCTACAACTCACCCCTCACAATGTCCTTCAATGTGGCTGCCCTTCCTTGCTTGGCCGCTATCCCACCCGTCCCTCTGAACGGTGTCCTCACGTCCTTGACTCTTTTCCCATCCAACACGGAGGACACCGCCCATCCTCTCCTCCCCCCAGCTCCCACTTCAACATGGTACTTCACAGACTCCCTGCTGCTTCATCGCCCCTATCACGTTCTCCATCTAGCTCGAGTCACTTTTTCCTAATAGTTCTTTGAGAAGCCCTGTTGCAGGAAGGGGAACCCCCTTCCAGAACCCTCAAGGGGGTTCTTGTCTAACACTTGGAAATGAATTGTCTGAGGAAATACACGTGCTGACAGAGCAAGAGACGCTATTGGGCAGGGGCACCCAGGCAGAGAGGAGGAAGGTAAAAGGAACCCAGAACTGATCTGCCCCTTGGCTGGAAGTCTCGGGCTTGATGGTGATGGGATTAGTTTTCCATGTTGTCTCTGGCCAACCACTCTGACTTAAGGTCCTTCCTGGTGACAGACACATTGCTCGGCCAAGATGGATGCCAGGGAGGATTCTGGGAAGTGGTAGGACGTGTGGTATCTCCTCTCTCCCTTTCCTGAACTCTTCTGCTTGGTGGTGGCTTATTAGTTGCTTGTTCCTTAATAGGACCTCCTGTCATAAAATAACTCACACAAATGGTTACTATGGTGCTGGCCAGGGCGGGCAGTTTCAGTCAGTATTTCCCCTAACAGTCCCACCTCCTCCCTTGATGTCAGGCAGGCCTGACCTCAGAGCCCTGAACTGCATTCTTAGTAGCTTTGGCTTTGGGAGTGTCTCTGGGAACTCACATGTATATTGGCCTCAAATGATTGGTAACCTCCTTGAGTTCAGAGGAGATCCTCTCCTGATGGTTTCCAAAGTGAGGTTCCTGATCCCAGAATCAGCATCACCTGCGCACTTGCTGGAAATGCAGATGACCAGGCCCCACCCTCATCCTATTGCACCATCGACTGAAGGTGGGCCTGGCAACCCTGTGTGGCAACAAGCCCTCCAGGTAACTCTGATGCACTTTCCAGTTTGAGAACCACTGCATGAATGCTCTGCAGGGTAGTGTGGTGGAACCCAAGTTTGTGTGCCGGACACAAAATGAGTGAGGCCCACCAGAACATCAGAATTTGGAGCAGAGGCAGGTTTATTGTGAGAATCAAGCAAGGAGAACAGGCAGCTCATACTCAAAAGACTCAAACTCCCTCATGGGTTTCAGGGAAGAGTGTTTAAAGACAGATTTGGGGTGAGGGCTGTGGGTTGTATGACCTTCTTCAGATTGCTTGGTGCATAGGTAATGGGGTGATGTTCCAGGAATCTCAGTTATCAGCCTTCTGTTTCCTACCAGTCTGAGGTCCACGTGCTTGTGCTCAGCCTGAAGTAACCATTCTCCACCTGGTTGGGGGCCTTCATTCCCGCAGAACTCAGAGATATTTGCATCAGATCATTCTGTATATCTCTTGAGGAGGAACCAGGACTCTGCCCCAAACTGCATGCTTCTAAGAAAGAAAGCATGACTACCTTTCCTTTGTTTCTGCATTCCTTCCCTCCTCTAATTAGTAACTGTTTGAATCTGTCTTTCGGAACTCAGGGAAGGCCTAGGAAGCTGAAGCCCTTTTCCGACGAACAAGAAAGGGGGGGCATAGAAAGCCATTTGTTTCCTGGAGAGCCCCAGAGGCTCTGCTTGGTTTCAGCAGCATGCCATGCTGAGTGAGCTTCAAAAACCAAAATCAGCTGGCAGATTTCCCTAGTGTCCAGTGGTTAAGACTTCGCCTTCCAATGCAGTGGATGTGGGTTTGATCCCTGGTCAGGGAGCTAACATCCCACATGTCTTGTGGCCAAAAACATAAAACAGAAGCAGGACTTTAAGAAATTCAATAATGGTTTAAAAAAGAAGAAGTCAATTAACTGGCTCTCTAACTGCTACAGGCCCAGCCAGCAGCCCCTCCCTTTGATCTGACTGATCCTGTTAGTCGGTAGGGGTAGGTACCTTGCCAACAGCAGTTTTTCTTCCCTTCGCTCATTGAAAGATGAACCAAGAAAGTTGCTTTCATTTGCTTTGTTGTGTCTGTCCTCTCCTTTCATGTCGTGGCCGCCAGGAGCTTGGATGGCTGTTGGCAGAGAGAGTGGGCTCCCCAGAGGTCCACCTGTGACCTGGAGACCCTGGCAGGATTCCTCAGGCGGCAGCTGACAGGCAGCCCTGGGCAGACAGAGAGAACCCGGGTATCGTTTACTTGGCCTTTGTAGAACCAGGAGGAACATGCCTCCCATATCCCGACCCCGGGCAACTTTCCTCCGGGAGCAGGGGCTGCCTGTGTGGCCGAGGAGGGCCGGCCTGACATGAATGGAGACCTTGTATCAGGACCTCACTGGAGCCGGGAGCCCCAACACAGGGCTTTTCACGAGCAACCTCGCAACAGAGGCGGCATTGAGCGTGACTGGTGGCCTGCGGGTCTGGCGGACGCGTGGCATCGGTGGAACAACATTGCTGCCCCGCCCGCCCCTGCCTTGGCAGGAGTGGGGTGGGGGTTGTTAGAGGCCTCCTTTCATAGGGGAGACCCAAAGAGTTGTATTGTCCAGAGTTTAAGCTGCCCCCAAACCCTCTTATCACCGACTCAATGGTCTTGAGTTTGAGTAAACTCCAGGAGATGGTGAAAGACAGGGGAGCATAGCATGCTGCAGTATGTGCTGCAGTTCGTGGGGTCACAAAGAGTTGGACATGACTGAGTGACTGAACAACAAAAATAAACCCCCTATCAGAATTCCAGGCTGCAGCGGGGGGTGGGGGGCCCAGGATGTGAGCGATGGGGTTGCTGTGTGCAGGGAGTGCGCTGGCATGCAGGACAAGAACGGGTTAAACACAGCGTCTTGGAGACAGCCCCACTGGGGCCTGTGCTACAAGAACCGGAGGAGATACCAGATGCACTGGGTCTTTCCAAAGGACCCTGAATCCCAGCGTGCCCTCCACGGGGTCAGTGCGAGGTAAGGAGGAAGTGTGACCCTGCTGGGGGAGCTGTGTGGAGGCTACAAGTTGGAGACAGATGACAACTGCCCGGGAGGAACCAGGAAGGGAGTGACAGTGGAGGGGGGGGGCATGATGGGTTAAACATTTCCGAAGGAAGAGTCTCCCTCCCTGTACATTGGAGAAGGAAATGGCAACCCATTCCAGTATTCTTGCCTGGAAAATTCTGTGGACAGAGGATCCTGGTGGGCTACAGTCCATGGGGTCCCAAAGAGTTGGACACGACTGAGCACCCCATTTTTACACATATCCTCTGTCCACCTACAGCTGACGTTCACCTCAACAAGGAGGCTACTAGATCAGTTCACCCTGGCTTCCTCTCCTGTCTTCTCCTGTCTCCATTTCTTTTCTTTCTTTCATTTATTTTTTGGCTGTGCTGTGTGGCATGTGGGATCTTAGTTCCTCAACCAGGGACTGAACCTGTGCCCCCTGTATTGGGAGGGAAGGGTCTCAACCACTGGACCACCATGGACGTTCCCTGTCTCCTTTCCGAGGGTGACCAGCTGATATGGTTTACTCAGGGCCAAAGGATTTCCAGGGATATGGGACCTTCAGTAATAAAATTGGGAGAGTTGGTCACTCTACTTCGATCTTTGATACCTTCTACTACATTTGAAAGTTGTTATACATGCCTCCCACCCCTCCCCCACCAAAATTTGACAGGGAATGAGAACAAGGGGATAGGCCTCTGTTCTGCCACTTGCAGTCACGGTTAATGGTGTATCGAATGTGGATCCAGTAGATATGTTGAAGTCCTTGGTTAATATAAACTGGGGAAGCAAGTTATGGCCAATGGTTTATTTAGGACTCATTAGGTTAAGGAGGTGACTGTGTTTTCTCTATTTCCACTCTTATGGACCATCCCATGTCTCTTTGTTCCTTTGTAAGGACTCTTGTCTTCTGCCTGGAAGATCCCATCATCCCTCAAACACAGCCCAGGCTGCGTGATGTTGCCTCCCACGTGCTCCCAACATCATATGTGAGATGTATAGACATGCATATGTACGTGCATATAACACTCTTTCAGCTCTTTTCCTTATCTGCTCCAGTAGAATATGATCCTCTTAAAGAAAGGATTGTTTTAATTTTCCATATCCCCTGCTACGGGCTTCCCTGGCGGCTCAGCGGTAAAGAATCTGCCTGCAATGCAGGAGATGCAGGAGACATGGGTTTGATCCTTGGCTTGGGAAAATCTCCTGGAATAGGAAATGGTAACCCACTCCAGTGTTCTTGCCGGGCAAATCCCATGGACAGGAGCCTGGCAGGCTATCTATAGGCCGTGGGGTCGCAAAAGAGCTGAGAGAGACTAGCATAGCACACATCCACTGCTACGTGGACGGTTCAGTAAATGTTTGCTGATAAATGAACAAATGGGCAAAGTATTCCCATCCAGGTGAGAGAATCTGGGAAGACTTCATGGACAAAGGAGTCTAGAAGGCTGACTTGGGTGCTGTGGGGTAGAGATGGAGCGGCAGGTGGCCTTCGGGGATGGAGCTGTGTGACACCAGCCATGGCCTGTTTCTCCTGGCCTTCCCCCGCACCCCCCGCCCCCAGCACACACACCCCTGCCCCTGTCTCCACAGCAGCCCTGAGTCAGTCCCCCACCACATCTGCCCTCCCAGAGCTGGGCCATGTCACCGTCAAGCAGTGGTGACTCACTGATCCCTGGAGTTCAGTTTTTTCCGAGCTTGACAGGCAGACCTTGGAGAGTTGGGGAGCAGCCCTGGAGACCTCTCAAAATGACAGGGTCAAACATTGTCCTTGATTTCCAAGGAAAACGCTGTTGTGTTTTCACTCTTTCATCAGAAATAAACGAATAATCCCAGCCAGGTCCTCTGGGGACATTAGTGGACTCATGTTCAGCTGTCACTCTTGGGGACCCATCTCTTTCAAAAGTCTCCCCTGGGGGCCCCACCCAGGCCTCAGGGGCAGCTGGCAGACTCTCAGGAGCTCCCAGGCTCAGGGCAGGAGGCCTCCTGGATAAAAGCCAGGGGGCAGAGAGGATGAACTTGAGCTGAGTCCCAGGAAAGCAGCAGCGCTTAGCCTCTGACAGGGCTCGGCTGGGGGGAGCAGGCCGAGTCTGCCCCCAGCCCTGTGCCAGGACCCCCCGGGCCCCCCTCCCCCCGCTCTGCGAACCACTTTCTCTTCCTTTCCTCCTTCCTTCTCTTTCTCCCCCCACCACTCATTGGCAGTCCCTCCCTGAATCTTAGCCCAGGAGATGATGATGGGTGGACGCGTCTCCCCTAGCTACCCCAGCTGTCCTTTGCGGCACTTACCACCACCTGAAATAGATCAGCTGTTTTGCACTTATTTCCCAGACCTGAATGAGGGCACAGACTAGTATATGTGCCACTATGTCCCAGCATTTCAAACAGTACCCAGTGCATCATAGTTCATGAGTGACTGAATGAGGCCACATATTGGGTCCCAGGTCCCAGGCACTGTGTTTGGAAGGTTTCTGGACAGACAGTTGGGAATCAGAGGCTGGGGAAAGCCCTCTGCAGTTCTGTAACTAGCTCATTTTTTTTTTTTTTAATGTGGACTATTTTTTTTAAAAGTCTTTATTGAATTTGTTTCAATTCTGCTTCTGTTTTATGTTTTGGCTTCTTGGCCCCGAGGTATGTGGGATCTTAGCTCTCTGGCCAGGGATTGAACATGCATCCCCTGCTTTGGAAGATGAATTCTTTTTTTTTTTTCCTTTATTTTTATTAGTTGGAGGCTAATTACTTTACAATATTGTAGTGATTTTTGCCATACATTGACATGAATCAGCCATGGATTTACATGTGTTCCCCATCCTGATCCCCCCTCCCACCTCCCTCCCCATCCCATCCCTCTGGGTCTTCCCAGTGCACCAGCCCTGAGCACTTGTCTCATGCATCCAACCTGGGCTGGTGGTCTGTTTCACCCTTGAATAGTATACTTGTTTCAATGCTATTCTCTCAGAACATCCCACCCTCGCCTTCTCCCACAGAGTCCCAAAGTCTGTTCGAAAGATGAATTCTTAACCAGTGGATCTCCAGAGAAGTCTCAACCACTTTTTTTCCCCAACCACTTCTTTTAACCTCGGGGGAGTCACAGGAGCAGAAGGAGGTTCTAGGGTACAGGGCGTGAGGGTCAGGCCCTGTCGCTTGCCCTGCAAGACCTCCGTGCCTCACTCTTGGCATTGTCTCTCAAGTTGCCCATGGATGCCCATGCTCCTTTGGTCTGGAGTGCTGAGCTCTTTTGGAGAAGGCAATGGCACCCCACTATAGTCCTCTTGCCTGGAAAATCCCATGGACGGAGGAGCCTGGTAGGCTGCAGTCCATGGGGTCGCTAAGAGTCAGACATGACTGGGTGACTTCACTTTCACTTTTCACTTTCATGCATTGGAGAAGGAAATTGCAACCCACTCCAGTGTTCTTGCCTGGAGAATCCCAGGGACGGGGGAGCCTGGGGGGCTGCCGTCTGTGGGGTCGCACAGAGTCAGACACGACTGAAGCGACTTAGCAGCAGCAGCAACAGCTGAGTTCTTCTCTTCTGTGTCTCCCAACACTGCCTGTCTGGTGGCCAGGGCTCCTCTCCTGACATGGAGTCTGGCCCTGGGAGGGAATGGATAATGCCGCGCTCATGCTCTCATTTACTGCGGGACAGGCAGAGAAGATGAAAATGAAGACAGAGCAAATGAAGTCATTTGTTTAAAATCACATTGTCTGTTTTTGACAGAGCTGAGAGTTTATTTATTCATTCATTGAACATGTATTTATGGAGACCTTACTATGTGTCAGCACTTTGCAAGGCATTTGAGGTACTGTCCTGTGTGTGCATGCTCAGTCGAACCCACGTCTCCTGCATTGGCAGGCAGACTCTTTACCACTGAGCCACCTGGGAAGCATTTGACTTCTGCCCACATCCCACATCCTATTGGTCAGTTCTCCTTCAGCTGAAACCCATACCATGCTCCATCCTGTTAGATCATATTTAGGTGACAGCAGTACCAGTTGGAAGCAGCCTCGAGGTGCCAAGTAGAACCCTCTAACACTCAGACTGTGCATGGTATTTATGGTTTGGCACAGCCTACCTATTTGAACTGGTCTTCTCAGATGGCACAGTGGTAAAGAATTCTCCCACCAGTGCTGGAGATGTAAGAGATGTGGGTTCAGTCCCTGGATTGGGAGGATCCCCTTGAGGAGGAAATGGCAACCCACTCCGGTATTCTTGTTTGGAAAATTCTATGGACAGAGGAGCCTGGTAGGCTATAGTTCATGGGATCCCAAAGAGATGCAACTGAGCACACACATACAGCTATCTGGACCACTAGCAAAACGTAGCAACCAGCCCCCATCCTTAGGGCCTTTTCAAAAGTCACCTTGTTACCATAACAAAAGACATGTTTTGTGCTCTCTTCACTTGGGAAATTCCAAGCCTTGTGCCAGGAAAGGTAATGAAGAACAAATATATATTCATTATAAATTACAAGATCACAAAAGATATTTAAGAATGGAAAGGAATCCTAAAACTGAAAAGTTTGAGAAGCACTGCAAAAGAGGGAACATAACGCAGGTAGCCCAACACAAGATCGCTGGAACTGTAGTAAGGCCAGAGAGTGGTGAGGAAGCCCGAGGGTAGCTTCACTGGAAGTTGAGACTGGAGGAACAAGGACGGGGGTGGTGTTCTGGCAGCCCTGAACCAGAGCTTCCTTCTGGGACCTCACATCATGAAGGAAGACAATCTGGCAATTATAGCGCAGACTCAGGGACATCTAGTGGGGTCTGGGATCCCGTCAGGGGCTGTAAGCAGTTATGGCAGGGGGACCCTGGAGAAAGAGAACCCAGGCACGGTTTTCTTGACATAAGAGAAGCCATTGTGGACTGAAGCCATTTTTTGTGGTCTAAGCCTGGCCACAATGCTTGCTCTTGAATAGTCTTAGTAATCAGTGATCTTAAGGGAACAAAAGAATGCAGGGACAAACAACTGTTATCAGGCGAGAGAAGTAAGAATAGCAAAGATAATGTATCAGTTGTAAAGACTCCGGTTCTGTTTCAATGGTAAAGATTAGCCTGAAGAGCTTAAGCACCAGATCTACTGAAACCTAAGGGATGATGATGTTAATCTTTTCTTACTCTGGTAACTTCTACTGACTCTTTCAACCTTTGTTCCAATTCTATGCTGAATTCTCCGCTCAAGCCCCTTCATGAATACGGTTGTACTCTTAGCTTAAAGCTTTCCCAATTTGGCTGTTTGGGGAGTCACTACTTTGGGAAAGATCCCTGGTGTTCTCCTTCCTTACTTGCCGAAGGTCATAAATCCATCCTTTTTCTGATCTTTGGCTTGGTTGTGTCTTTAGTCATCCACCAAGAGGCAAATCCAGTTTATTGGGTCACAGGGCTGCCTGATGGGAGCTGAAAATAATAATGAGGCATAGCTCCTGCTGGAGACCCCACCCAGAACAGAGAGGAGCGGGGAGAAACGCCCTCATCTCTTTCTTTCTCCTACCTTGTTCTCCAGTTTCACGGAACAACCAGGTCTGGAGGTTCTCAATTGATCTTGAGAAACATAGTTTGCAGGACTCAATCCCAAGTGCTACACAGAGCAGTGGAGAGCAGGGAACGTGGACCTGAGAGCAAAGGGCATGTGCCGGGTTCGGAAAAGGAAGGAGAGAACCTGGATGTTGGCTCAAGGGAGCCACGGGGGACGAGAAAGTTCAGCTCATGACGGGAGGCTCTTACACTGGTGTGAGGGTAGAACAGAGGAAGAGAGAGGCAAACCCAGGCTGGATGGAGATACAGGCAGCAGAGGGAAATGGTGGACTCCAGGCAGAATGCTAGCCTTGGAGATGGGGCCACTGGATATAGAATTTCCTATGAAAAGAGTTTAGTGGGGCCAGCTGATGGCACTAGAAATGAGATAGGCTGGAGCTAGAGTCCCACACCCTTGCTTCAGTGCTTGCACCTGGACAAGCTTCTCAACCAATAGAATACAAAGAAACTATAAGGGACTAAAAATAACTGCATGTGAGCCTGTGCAGTTGGGGCAAATTATAAACAAGATACAAAACGGCCAAAATCTGACTGTCTCTTCTGAGGTGCCCAGAGTGAAAGCAAGGAATTGCCCTGTGATTTCTGCTCACAGCACCACCATGGGGGTGGGCAGACCACCTAAGCCACCCCTCCACCCTCACCCCATTTAAGGGACCAGCTCACCCCTACTCTGGGAGTAAGCAAGGGAACCTGTGACTTGTTTTCTCTCCTCATGCTGCCAGTCCCAGTAAAGCCTGGCCTGTACTTCTTGTCTAGCTTCTTACCAATTTCTATTGATTAAAGAGACCAAGAACCCGCGTCAGTAACAGAAACAGGGAACTTATTTAAAAAACTGTTTGTATGCTACTCTTACTTAGGGTCTTTGGGGAGATGGTTAGATTTGGGGACACGGAAAGACTGATTGTCATCTATAATATATAAAGGCTAATAATTTTTAAGTCTTTGTGTGCAGTCTCGACCCCCCCCTCATCCGACCGGTTTGCTAAAGATCTCCACCTGGGTGATGAGGGGGTCTGTGCTCTTCCTCATGGCCTGGTAACTCATCTTCACCCTTCAAGGGTCTCCTGAAATGGACTTATTCCCAGAATCCTTCCTTTGGCTCCTAGACTAGACTCCCATTTCAGAGGCTTTATTGGCATTAGCAGTTTAACTTCTGTCTTTCCCATCGATCTAAGTAAAGAGGTAAGCTGAGGCAAGCTCAAATTACTAGAAATTGAGTTTGTCTGTTCAGGAAATAGCAGATAAATTGCAAATTTGCAAAACACAATTGGTAGCAAGCTACCGCATCAGCGGCAGTTTCGGCGGATTTATTACAGGCAAGGAGTACAAAGAGGGGGCGGTCTAGCCGGAGTCCCACAGTGAGTTCATTGGCTTTTTGGTCAGGAGATAAGTCTCTCTTTTCTGTAAATCAGGCATTTATGGGGAAACCAGTCTCCCAGTTCTCAAGTTTTTTTTTCTGAGGGTGCATGTGTGAGATTCTCCATTTTTTTTTTTTTTTAAAATATCCTCCGGGTCTATTTTAGATGGAAATCTTTTCACACTTTCATCTCAAAAGGAGTGGCATCTCTGCCACCAGCTCCTGGCATAGTGCTTGGTACAGGGTATGTGCTTAATAAATATTTGGTGAGTGAACGAATGGTTCTAAGGATATGTGGATGTCCAGGAGTATTCCCATCCTTGAGGTTCACACGGAGCAGCTATGCCCTCCCTCCTGTCCCTGGAGTCCCCCGAGGAGCCAGAGAAGAGAACTGTGTCGGGCAGCCTCGCTTCCCTAGCGCATGCAGGTCACAGACAAGAGCCAGGAGCTGGAGGGTCAGTTTGGCTGTCATGTAGCGGCAGTGAGATCTCGGGGAAGCCACAAAACTTTTCTCCATCTCTTATCTTCTTGTGGATGAAATGGAGACAGTTGTGCCTGCCCCCTCCACCTCTCCAGGTTGTCGTATAGGAGGTAGCATTGGGGCTCCTGACACAGAAGCACAAACCAGAATTCACAGAAGCCCTGAACAATCTTCACTCTGAGCCCTGGGTAGCCACACTGATGTTACCATCCCTGTTCATCTCCAGAGATAAAATGTTAACTGGGCGCCCTTAAAGGGAGGCAGCCCTTTGATTGTGAAGCTGGGCCGTCTCCTCGATTTCTGAAAGCAGTGATGGAGGGAGCCTTCAGCAGGTATGGGGTGTGCTGGGCAGCCAAGGGGCCAGCCCATCTTCTGCCAACACCCCCACTGTGGGGTTGGCACATGGGGCAGCTGATAACAGAGGTTGGAACTGGGTGAGACCTGGGCCCAGGACACATTCTCCTCCTGCCAACCACAGTCCGAAGAAATAGGTCCTGAACAGAGAGTAGCCTGGAAATGACACGTCCCTTCCCTACAGAGACCTTCCTTTGTCAACCCCCAGGATCTAGGGACTAAAGGTGCTTCCCAGGTGGTGCTAGTGGTAAAGAACCTGCCTGTCAGTGCGGAGATGTAAGAGATGTGGGTTCGATCCCTAGGTCGGGAAGATCCCCTGGAGAAGGAAACGTCAACCCACTCCAGTATTCTTTCCTGTGGAATTCCATGGACAGAGGAGCCTGGTGGGCTACAGTCCATGGGGTCTCGAAGAGTTGGACACCATTGAAGTGACTTAGCACGCGTGCATGCTCACAAAGACTAAAGGCACAGCGTTTAGTTGAACTCAGGGTTGAACAGGGTATAGAATGCATGTCCTTATCCTGGGCAATGATGGCCTTGCTAGGGAGCCGTGATAGCTGAGGTTTGCTGGGAATACGGGACTGGGGGGCGGGGGGCAGGCCTGTCCCGGGGCTGTTGCCTGGGTCATTTTCTCCTAGAGCTGCCGAGGTGGGTCTGCTAGGAGCTAAGGAGGGCGCTTCCTGGCTCCAGTCACTGGGACTGACTCACTGGGATTGGTCAGAGGCGGAAGCCACGGGAAAGGGCTTGTCTCAGAGGAAGGTCTGAGGTTCCAGGGGAGAAACAGTCTCACTTCCTCTCTTCTCCAGCGGAAATGCTATGTGACCTGCCTCAGGGTTGGGGCCCACAGAAACCTGAGCAGCCCCCACCCCCACCGGCTGGGGATTGGAGGGGAGGTGGTCCGCAGGAATGCAGGAGTCCCCCACGCGCTAATCCCCAGGGCCTGGGTGGAGGGCGTGGCTGGTACCGGCTAGGACCGAGGTTTCACCACCAAAGCCCCTCCAGAGCCAGGAGGCCAGAGTGTATGAGTTATAGGTGAGGGGGCTGAGCTGGGCCCTTGGCCTCCCGTCCCTCCAGGGTAGATAAGGATGGATCAAAGGCACTGTTTGTGGGCTCATCCCTCACTCAGCCCAGTTTCCAAGATCCACCACCCAGTGAGTGAGCGGATGGAGTGACAAGACGATAATACATGTACTTAGAGGGGAATTTTTGGTTTCCTTTTGAAGTCCTTCACATAAACATCTCTGTGTGTGAATCAGCCTGAGTACCTCGGCTGCGTAGCCCCCATTGGATTTGACACCCCCCCGGACATCCTATAAGGCTGGTTCTGCCTCCTCTGCTGGTTTATCCCTTGGAGCCCAGACGGGCTTGAAATGAACATCAAGAGCAGCCTCTGTGAGCCTCCGTAGGAGCCCTGGGGGAGCTTTGGCCACCCGTGCCAGGCTTGGGGTCAGCTAGCGCTTTGGCATAGCCTGAGCCCAGGGCGAAGTGTGGACTGTCTTGGAGGTTCTGTGCAGGTCACACGCCAGTGAGCCAGCTACACAGCGTCAGGCTTCCCTTCCCTACCCAGTAGACATCCTGGCCCTCCCTGCCTCCCTGTTCCCAGGCACTGGGCTGCCAGCCCCTTCGTCCCTTGCTGCTCCCCATTCAGACTCTAAAACCCCCCTCTGCTTGCCAAGATCGAGGGGGCCTTTCCCAGATCCTCCCCCACATCCCTTCTGGGGATTCCCCTTCAGTGTGCAGCCAGCAGCTTTTACCCAGCCAACAACGGGCACCGTTTTTTTAAACCTGCCTAGGTAGGTGCATCCTGCCTGCTTCATCCTGATGCCGAAGAAGAAGAAGAAAAGGGCTGGAGGAAGAGAGACCGGCTGTAGGTTGCCCAAGTTCTCGTGTGCCCTGGCTTGGCTTCTGGCATGTTGCCAAAGCTCAGGGCTGGGGGCTTCGTCCACTCCCAGGATCTGGGACTCCATCCCCGCCCCCCACACCCTCCACAATCTTTCTTCCCTCCAAACAAAGAGCCCTTTTGATCTTTATCTCTCTCTTGGAAAGTACATGCCAATCGTCTTGGGTCATAAAAAGTAAGACTATCAGCAAACATTTAGAGAGCACTTACTATGTTCTAGATACTGTTCTAAGCATTTCATAGTTATTAACGCATTTAATTTCCGTGGTTGGCAGAGGCGGGGAGCTGTCTGGTTGCTTTAATTATACAGTGACGTTCTCAAGGGCGGTGGTGGGGCTCGGGTGTCATGTCTTATATCCCCCCAGATTCCTTGCCCTCCGGGAATATTTGCTGATTGACTCAGTCTGCCCTTGGGTGGTCCCATCCCACCCAGCTTACTCACTTTTCCTTTCTTTTCTGAGGGTGCTCTTATTTCCTGCCTTTTCCTGCATTCTCAGGAGGAATGAGTGATGGGAGTGACCTGGAGAGGCTCGGGGGCCAATGGATGCTCTTCCTCTGACTGTAGGTAGGACTCTTGGCCTGTCAGTGGGAGGCACCAGCTGGAGCTGAGCGGAGCAAGGCATGGGGGGGCTTTCTGAGAGTGAGGGGAGAGAGGCACCCTGTGTACGCTCACAGTGATTGTCTCCAGATGGTAGACTGCGGATGATTTTTGGTTATGTTTTCCTGCATTTCCTACCACGAGCAAGCATTACTTTTATATTCTCAAAAATTTTGTTGTGTAGTGACTATTGAGGAAAGTTTGAAAGGATGAGCACACACAGCTCAGAGCTGGGCTGACTTTCAGCAGGCATCCATCCTGGTGGTCAGTGACCTGTTTTGACTGACCAGTTCTCATGCCACATACATTAGTAGATACTTTAATCTCTCCTGTGCCCAGAAGTCATAATCCCTTCCTTGCAAGGGAGGAAGATTCTATTCTGGGGCTAATGCCCTTCCCCAAGCTTGCAGCCCCAGTCTGATGACGTCCAATATCAATCTCTCTGCTTCTGCAAAGATGCTCCGTGAGGAGGTTATCATGTCCCGCCTGGATTATCTGGTTCAACCTCCCAGCTCTTAGAGTGACCAGTCTCTCCCCCCAAGTTGTGTTCACACTTTAGAGCAGAGATCCTTAGCCTTGGCTGCACATTTAAAAAATGCCAGCGTCTGAGTTGTATCCTGTCCCAGTCGCATCAGAGCCTCTGGGAGGAGCCCGTAGTAATTTCCAAGGCCCCCCAGATGCCTCTGATGTGTAGCCAGGGTCGAGGACCTATGGGGCAGCTGGGCAGAGGCAGAGAGGCCCCGGTGTTGACAAAGGGGCCAGTGTGGATTTTCACTAGACGCTCTGGAAGAGGACACAGATAGGGGCCTGCCCTCTGGGGGCTGGTAGTTGATGAGAAAGTCAGAACCTGGGCAAAGAGGGCCACGGACAGTGGGAATGATGCCCACCGTGTCCAACCTGTGCCAGTTCAGATTCGGGTGTTGAAAGGCTGAGGAGGGATGTGATCCAGGCAGTATGAGGATAATCAGGCTGATCTTTCTGGTAGGAGGTCTGGAGGCAGTTTTGGAAGGGAGAGTCTCTTCTGCTAGTGAAGTGACTCCTGTGGTCATTTTCTAAGGGTTTGCTCTGAGACCCTTATCTGATGACCCAGCCTCTTTGTAACTCTGGCCCCAGCGGGTGTGGCTGGCCACTCTTCAGTCAGTGCCCTGGCCCTCCAGGACACCCCGGCAGGACTAGGCTGGGACAGATAAGAACCGTGCTTGTTAACACAGCTGTTCCCTGCAACACCCAGCGTTGTTTTCAAACCTACGGAAACTTGGGTGCGGAAGTGTGGCTACATCCACCCAACTTCAGAGTCGGGCTTGGTTCCAAATAAAAGGAAATTTAGTCAGTTTTCCCAGACGTGGGGACAAAAATAGAGTCGACAGGAACCTCCAAGGGTCTGCTGGGGTACCAGGGTCCCACCTACAAAAATCAACTGGATCTTTGGTCTGGGTGCAGCAACAATTGAACTTTCAGCCTCAACAATGAGCCCTGGAATCTGTCCACATGGTTCTCGACAGAGTTTTCAAGATGATGTTGTCTTACAAGAAGGTGATTTTGTTCCTTCTGCTGGAAGCAGTCTTCAAGGTTTCTGTGTGTTTTCTGAGCCTCATCGGCTGATCAGCTAGATTCTGCGGTCTGTGAGGTTCAAACAAACAGTCTGCATGGTCATGGAGATTGTACCAGAGGAGGCAAGGGACTGAATGGCATAACTCATGTTTGGGTAGACTGGATCCCAGGATGATTTATTCTGCCCGGATTCAACCTGGGGCCTTTCGGGGCACTTATTCTGCTTCAACGTCCCCAGCAGGACGACGCTCAGCCAGTGTTGACGTCACAAATGTCCTTCCTCACCCTCCGGATAGTGCTGCCTCTACTGTTCTTTCACCAGCTCAGCATTGGGCACCTTACCCACAGTGGCCCTGGGGTCTCTAGCTCACTGTGGGTCTTCTGAGGATCTCTAAGTGAGCAGTTTTCCCAACATCCAGCACAGAGAGATCACACTCTGGGGAGCAGCAGAACTGAGCCTAAAATTCAAACCTCCAGATCCCCATCCTGTCCTCCCCCGCAGAGCCAACTGTGGGTGGTGAGATGGCTGTTCCCAGAGACTCCAGAACCCTCAGAACTGGGAGACTGTGTGAAGCACGAATTGTATAACCAGGACTGGACAGGACAGCATCTCCATACGCTTGTGAGGGTGCTGAGCCGCAGGTGGCCTGGTCAGGGCCAGGGTGGGCTGTGTAGACAACACAAATATTCTCATTCCCCCGGGGAAGGTGCCAGAGAGCCCGGAACCCCTCATTGTGTGGGTGGGGAAGGGAAAGGATGTCAGATGGCAGAGCTGAACTCATTCTCCTCGACATGAGAAACACAGCACTGAAGTGACTTGGAGGGAGTTGTCTGACCCCCTGATCTTTAGTTTCCTCTTCTGTAAACTGCGAACAAGTACCTCCTGGGGACTTCCCTGGCGGCCCAGTGGTTAACGCTCTGTGCTTCCAGTGCTGGAGGTGTGAGTTCGATCCCCGGTTGGAGAACTAAGATCCCACAGGCTGCTTGGTGTGGCCAAAAAAAAAAAAAAAAAATTAAAGTAATAAATCATTAAAAGTTGAGATCAACTACACTTAAAAAAACAAAAGCGCCTAGTTCACAGAGTATGATGAACGTTTCCCCGAGAGGATGTTTGCGAAGTGCCCCGAGAGGGAGAGAGAGCTGGGCAGAGGAAACTCACTAAGGCTGAGAAACCACCTTTCCCTAAGGGCTCCCAGCTGTGTCCCTTTGAGATAAAGGTACCCCCCCCCCCAACCCCCCCTGGGGAAGTGACTTGTCCCTGAGACTTGCAGGGAGTCTAATAGATGGCCAGGCTAGCGCACTGAATTCTGCCTTCCCCGGGCCGGCCTGGGGCCCTGCCTCCCCACATCTTGCTGCCGTCCTGGCCGGAAACCCGCCCCATTGTCCTAGGCGGCAGGGCCTAGGGAGTCCAGCTGCGATGGGCTGACAAAGTTGGGCTGACAGTTTCCTCCTCTGACTGAGATAAGTTCGAGAGATGGCTATCGGCTTCAGGGAAAGGGTGGAGGGTCTGAGAGAGGGCCCCTGCGCCGTGCTATCTGGCAGACAATTCTGAGATAAGAAATTGGTTAACCTCCACTTGGGAGTTTGGGTGTGAAGCGAGATAAGCCCCATTAACCCCTTCAGCACTCTGGGTGCTGTGGGTAGGGAAAGTGGAAAAGTGCCCTTCCCTGGGCCTGGGTTGTGGGCTGATACTCACTGATGCAGGGCTGGGGGTGGAGGGGAGGGGTTTTAGTGGGGATAGTTCAGTCACTCTAATGTTGTCCTACGAAAAAGCTTCTCTGTGGCTGAGGTTTGGAGTCCGACAGATCTGATTTTAAGCCCAGGCTTTCTCCTGGAGTACTCCAATGAGCTTCAGCAACTTAAAAGTTGCTTTTCCGAGTCCTGGTTTTCTCACCTGTTCAGTGGAGCCAGAATTGCTGAAAGCATGAGGTTCTTACCTGGAATGAAAGATCTAATACACATGGAGAAGCTAGCAGAGGGCCTGACACAAGGAGGCTAGCATAATGGCCATTCGTGTGCTGCCATCCCGTAGGGGCCTCGTCACAGCAGCGGGTAGGAGCCCTCTTGACAGGAAACAGCCCCGCAGATGCTGGTGGTAAGTCAGATGAGGCAGCTTGGCATGGAAGGAAAAGCACTTCATTCAGTAGACACCTATGGTTGAAAGCTCGCTGTGGATCTGACACTTCAAGCAGCTTGGGGGACCACAGTGAGCATGGCAGTCCCTGTCTGTGGGGTGTTCAGATGTGTGGGGCTGGGGGTGAGGGTGGTGGGGGTGGGGAGGAGTCGGGGCTGGCTGAGTGTGAACCCATAACAAGCCAGCAAAACATGAGACTCTTAGCTTCATGGAGAGATGGGTGTTTTGAAGAAAACGAAACTAGAATAAAGGGTTAGAGGGCAGCCGGCCACACAGGTGTTATTTTAGATAAGGCCTGTAGGGAGGGCCTAGAGAAGGGGGTGATCTATGAGCAGCATCTGAACGGAGCGAAGGTGAGAGCTTATGATGGGAGGGCTTTCCAGCCATTGAGGACAGCAGGTGTGGAGACACCGAGGTAGAGACCCAGCCTGGGCAGGTTCTGGAAAGAATGTGAATACCAGTGCTGACGGGGTGAAGGGGGAGAGGGCACCTAGGAGCAGCAGCCACACTTGGGGGTAAGAAATCTCCCCTGGCCCCGGGCTATGACCTTTGTGCAGGTCCCCTGATGCCTGTGAGCCTGTGTGTGTGTGTGTGTGTGTGTGTGTGTGTGTGTGTGTGTGTGTGTGTGTGTGTGTGAGGGTAGGGGGCACCAAGGAGCAGCAGAAAGCTGACCAGAGTCGGCTGTGTGTTTTTTTAATTTTTGTATTTTTTTTTAATTAGAGTGATGAGAGGGAGCTGTCCTTGGTTCCTTTATATTTATTTATTTAGCCCCTGGTTTCTGATTTTCTGATGAAACTTTCTGGTGCTATTTGCTGACGCCAGAGGCAATGTTGTGTTCTGAAAACACAGCGGGGCCCAGCTGCTCCCCTTCGGAAAACAGCCGGCAGCCAGGGCAGTGTCCTCCACCTGGGAGCCAGCTCAGAGCCCTCATTAGGACCAGAATTCAGGGAGAGGAAGGTCACCTGAGTCCCCAGGTCACACCCTTGACTTGACTAAACTGGGCTTTTCTTTCTTTAACTTGATGCTCACTCGCATCATTTCCTGGGACCGGGAGCTGATTAGGTTACAAACCCAGCTGGAGGTCCTGGGCATGGTGCGCTGGCTGGCAGCTGCTCTGATGGGTTTCTTACATATGTCAAGTTATCACAGTTAGAAACAAGGCTTCCCAGGTGGCGCTAGTGGTAAAGAATCCACCTGCCAATGCAGCAGACGCAAGAGACCTGGGTTTGATCTCTGAGTCAGGAAGATCCCCTGGAGAAGGAAATGGCAACTCATTCCACTATTCTTACTTGGAAAAATCCCATGGACAGAGGATCCTGGTGGGCTACAGTCCATGGGGTCGCCAACAATTGGACATGACTGAGCACTTTGTCAGCAGAAACAAGGGTGAACAAAAAATGGTCTCTGCACATCAGGAAGCATGCCTGGGGGAGGTGGAGTTTTGATAACTGGATCAACCAAGTGCCAAGACATAAACTGCATCAAAAAATCAACTTCTGCTTATAGGTATCTCCCTGAGCTAAGCCCACAGAGAGCCTCAGTCCTCTGCCCCATTTCCAAAGTCTGGACTGTATTTCTTTCACTTCTTCTGGGTCTTCCCCAGGTTTTCACCTCCTAGTAACTGGCACTTGGGCTGGCTTGCCCATCTTTGCTCTCCAAGGAGCCCTTCCTGCAAGTCTCAGGGCCTTGCAGGGTTCTCGTTCCTCAGACCCGCCATTCAGGTTGCCGCCCTCCGCCTCCCTAGGAAGCTTTGTGTTTCAGTTTCGGCTTCCAGAATGTCTCCGTGGAATCTCCTCTCTCCTATGAGTGTCCCTCCAACTCGAATTCTGCTCCAGGGTCTCTTTGTAAAGCCCCTTTATCTCTGAGGACCGTCATGGCTGCCCTTTTCCAGGCCCTGGCCTTCTGTGTCTCCTGGTGACCTTGGGTGTCCCTACTTTTCAGTGTCTCGGCTCCCCCTTCCCAGCTCTGATGAAGTCAGGTGACCTTGTTCTCTCTCAGTTGGCAGCAGATAAGGAAAGGATGAGGGCCGGGGGTGGGGTGGAGGCAGTGGAACATTCCCGGGGGTTCTGGAAGGTCTCGTTGCTCCATGGGGGGGTGGAATGCCACGAGGACCAGGCCAGGCAGGCCAGGGCGCTGACCAGGGACCAGACCCAGCCTTTCTGGGATGGGCCTGGGATGGGAAGGGGGTGGGCAGTGACCAAAAATAGACCTGGATCCATCCCCGGGGTACCCATGGAAAGTGCTGGTGTGGAGCAGGGCGGGGTGCCGTTTCCCTGGCCTCACCCCGCGTCTGTTTCCCTTTGCCTCCCCTGGTGCGGGGCCGCCCCAGCTGCCCTTCTTGCCGGCTCACGTTTATCAGGCCTCAGTTCCTGCTGCGGGCCAGCCCCTTCCTCGCCTGCCTTGTCAACCTGAGCCCCAGGGTGCAGGCCGGGCAGGCTGGGCTGTCCCCCCAGAAAGGCGGAGGGTATGTCCCCGGGGATGGCCCGAAACGCGCCTTTTAAACTTTTCCCTTGAACTGGACAAGTGACTCACCCAGAACAATGATGTGATCACAGGGGCATGCTTGGGACTGGTGGCCAGGCCTCTGGGTCATGGGTGGGGGGCTCCCCGGGCGCTCAGGAAAGGCACTCTGAGGACTGACCCTGATGACTGGCTGAGACCCACCCTGTCTGGGAGGCAGAGCTGAGGTATGGACTGCTGAGCCCGGAGGAGGTTGGTTGGTACAAAAGAAATAGAGGCCCAGTGACTGGGAGAGGATGGCAGGTCCCAAACCAAAGTCCACCTTTGGAAAGTGCTGGCAAAGCACCAGGAAGGTGACTTGGTGAGGTGCGGCTAGCGCTTCCTGTGTGATGGAGGGAGGCACAGGAGAGGGCAGGGAGACTCGGAGGCTCAGGGTCACGGAGGAGCCACCGTCCACTCTGTCCACCTCTCACGGGCCAGACCAGGAGACAGAGTCCGCCCAGTGAGGTGAGGAGCTTGGCTCTGGATGTCCCAGCCAGGGGGGCCGACGGCCCTGCGGCCTAGCTCCTGGTCATGTCTCTTTTCACCCACCCAGAGACACAGCCTGGAGCACTTGCCCTGGGAGCCTGGAGGTGGTGATTCCTGGGGTTGGGACACTGAGGTCACAGCAGGGGACAGCAATCAGGGACTCCTGGCAGATGCAATGGCCAACGCTTGGAATGTTCTCATTTCTCTCTCCTCGTCTTGTGTTCAGCCATCGTGTCTTGCATTGTCTTTTCCTTTCTGGTTGGGTCTCCTCTCTCTTCCCTCCTCATCTGGTTGAATGTGGATGCTGGCAAGAAGCCTGCATCTTTCCTCCTGATCCACTCTGGTTCTCAACCAGTTTTGTCTCGTAGTCACCAAGCGTGGTTTGAGGGAGCAGAGTGCAGGGCCAGTGAACCAGAGGACGAGGCTTCAAGGCTTTTCCCCTTGGAGGATGTGGTACCACAGAGACTCAAGGAAGAGCCGGCAGGTGCAGGGGGCTGGGCTGAGCCCTGAGTTACAAACGGGAGGAGACGTGCTCCCTGAGCTCAGCTTGCTGCTTAGCCGGGGGAGACTACGATACAATGCAAATAACTCAAGTATTAAAGAGAATGGGGTGAGGGTTCCAATGGTAATGGTGACTTACACCGTGTGTGGTGGGCGAGACTTGGTTCAGCTCCCCTTTGTCCCTTCATTTCTTGGTCTGTCATTCATTCGTTCCTCCCTCTCTCCCTCTGTCCCTCCTTCCTGCCCTCTCTCCTTGGCCCGCTCTCTTCCTTTGCTCTTTCCACAGTCTTGGATGTGCCGGTTGGGCACCAAGCCTTAACTCCCGGCTTCTCGTCAGATGCTTCTACCTGGCTGTCCCACAGAAGTCCCCACTCCAAGTGTCCCCCGCATGTTAGTCTTTCCTTCCTTCCCCACACCTTCTTCTCTAATTTCTCATCACAGGTGTGGTCAGCACTCTGTGATCCCAGCCAGAAACCTCCGGGGATGTTTTAACCTCTTCCCTCTTTGTCATACACGCATCCTGAAAGGGATGTGCGAGGACCAGCTCCAAAATTCCTCCCAGTCCTCTCATCACTTTTCTCCATCCCCATGGTCATGATTAATGTGGGCTCTCATCAGCTCTCCCCTAGACCACTGCAGGCACCTGCTCTGTGCCCCTGCTGTCCTCCTTTATAAAGTAGAGCCCTGCCAGGAACATTTCTAAAACACAGATCCGGTTATTTACTTGACAGTACATATATGGAAATTGTTATGGAGTAGGCACCCTTCTAAGTGCTTTATAAATATCAATTCATTTAATCCTTCTAACAATCTGATGAGGATATATGGTTATAATCCTATCTCATGGACTTGAAGATTCCATTAAGTGTAACATATATCTTATTTTTGTAGCCCACTAAGAAAGAAAAATGATGACACAGTGTATCCTTATCACTTAGAGATTTTTCTTTTATATTAAATGAAAGAGCTCTTTTAGACTTGTCTACACACAGATTTTCAAAATCATATATCTATTTTGTGATATTTAAGAAAATTTGAAAGTGCATGGGGTCGCAAAGAGTCAGACACGACTGAGCAACTGACCTGAACTGAACTTACATACATTTTCAAGATCATATGTCTGTCTCGTGAATATTTAAGAAAATTTATAGGTGCAATAAATGTCTAGATTTTCTTTTCTTTTGGCCATGCCACATGGCTTGTGAGACTCCAGTTCCCTGAACAGGAGAACATCTTCAGAGTTCCACTCTTCTGAGCTGCTTTTAAGCTCAGAATCATCAGGATCTGTTTTTCTCTCACATAAGTTATCTGTGCTGTTAGGAGTGATGCTGAATTTCTTAAAAGTGTGGATTTTCTTCCAAATGATTCTGCAATATTTGATATGCACACATAGCTGCAGACAATTGTGTTATTCTGGCCACCTAACCAGTGATTCTAAGATGATGTGAGAGGTTTGAAAACATGGGGAAAAGTGTGTATCTTGTAATTGATGAAGCACATTATCCCATTTGGCAGATGAGAAAACTGAGGCACAGAGATGTTAAATATCTTTCCCAAGGCCACATACCTGGTAAGTGGCAGAGCTCAGATTTGAACCCAGGCAATCAGCGTCTGGAGGCTTCCCTGGTGGCTCAGATGGTAAAGAATCTGCCTGCAATGCAGGAGACCTGGGTTTGATCCCTGGGGTGGGAAGATCCCCTGGAGAAGGGCATGGCAACCCGCTCCAGTATTCTTGTCTGGAAAATTCCATGGACAGAGGAGCCTGGTAGGCTACAATCCATGAGATTGTAAAGAGTCGTACACGACTGAACGATGAACACACAGACACACAGACACACAGAGTCAGCCTCTAGGGTCTGTGCTTTATTAGAAAGTCTGCTGGAAACCCATTTCCTAGAGCAAATGAAATCCAGACTCTCATCCCAATATTCAAGTCTTCTTGATCCGGCCCTGCTTTTTTGCCTAGCCTCACCAGCCCTCAGCTAGCTTGTGGTCCAGCTGCTCCCAGCCAGGCCTGTCCCCCTTGGGGCTCCACTCCGGGGTCTGCTGCCCTAGGAGAGAAGGTAGAGGCTCCTCAGAGGCTAAGGCTCCGCTCCAGTGCCTCCTCCCTCCGGTTACCTCCCCCGGCCCCCTTGTTGATGCTCCTGCAGAATTTGGTTTGCTAGGCCCCTGTTGGCAGCCTGCTGTGTACACCGTGGCCCCTCTGAAAGCCTGGGGTCCCTTGGGGTAGGGCCCCGGCTTCCTCCTCGGTGCCTCCCTGCCAGCACAGCGTCCCATCTGTGGGCTTGGCCGCACCAACCTCCCTTCCCCCACCTGGACTGACAGGAAACCTGATAGTTTTGTAACCGGGAAGTGTTAATTTAGAATTTGTGCTGGATCTGCTTCTGTGACTTTAACCCTCAGCTTGCCGCCTTTGTTATTGTAGGCATACTGAAGGGTCTGCATCTTCTCTGGACCACCCACCGGCCAAGGACTGTAAGGAAGGGACACTAACACGTTCTCCTGCCTGAGGCTTGCCATTCTAGGGGACATTTGCAAGAACTGAACAATCTTTTTACTTTGTTTCCTCATCCCCCGCCCCATCTCTGATCCAACCAGGACCCTACAAGATGGTTGTTTGGAGGCGCTAGCCTGCCAGCTTCTCGGTCAGCCAGCTTTGTAATCAAGTCCCTTCCTAGTCCCAACACTTCGTCTGCGATTCATTGGCCTATCTTGTGGCGAGCAGAACGAGCTTGGACTCGAAGCATTCAGGAGAATGCTTTTATAGTTGCCACTTGAATGTTGACCAGCTGGGGACTCTCTGTTGGTGTAGGTAATAGCTTGTTCGTGGGAGTGTGTTCCTAGAGTCATCCTGAGCTGTAGGAAAAGGGCTGATTTGGCATGTTCCACCCTAGAACGCCTTTTGCAGACCCCCCCAACAACTTAGAGGACACAGTGACTCAGGCCGTGTAAGCTGGAGAACTCATGGGTGTGTGTGTGTGTGTGTGTGTGTGTGTGTGTGTGTGTGTGTGTGCGCGCTGACATGCTCAGGGCAGGGCAGACGTGTTGATGGACAGATCTTTTCTGCTAACATCTCATTTCCTGTGGTTGATGGATTCAGCGGCGCCTCCAGGATCCTCTCTCCCCAAGCTCCCTCAAACCGGGGCCAGCTGCCCTGGCAGGAGGCCCTCAGGGCAGCATAAGACTCCACCATTCCTCCTCCACAGACAAAACCCATGTGGGATGGCAAAACCCATCTGGAAGAAGGGGAGGAGGAATGTTCCAGGCCAGCTCAGTTATTAAAGACCTCTCAAGATAATTAGGCTCAAGGAAGAACAAAGAGACAGAAAGGCAACAAGATTAAAAAATACCACCCTCCGCACTTTGACCCTCAGGCCCAGGCAGAGGCATTTGGCGGATATTCAGCTGTTTGGAAGAGGGGATTTTTGGCTGCATCAGGCTGGAGGGTCTCTGGGTGTCCTTGAGGACGTAGGAAGGGCCGTCCTGGCTTGAGTCTGTGGTCCACCGAGGGAAGGGGCCGTGTCTCTGTCCCTGGGTCTGTGGGTGGTCATTCTCCCTAATGACACTCTTGAGATCAGGGACCTCCTCCACGTGCCAGTTTGCTCTTAATATCCCACTCTGGGTAGACTCTAAAATGTGTAAACTTTTGGTACCTATTTATGTAACTACTTGGAACTCTCTTCAGAATATTGATGACTCAAGTGGTATTTTCTTTCCTGTTCTTTCATCTTTCTAAGCTTCCTGCTGGTGCTCTGGAACTGGAGAACCAGCTAGCTGCATTGTTGATCGTAGCCTCCTTTGGACAGATAAACTAAGAAGGGAAGGAGAGACGGGAGGAAGGAACGAAGGAAGTAAAGAAAGAAAAAGATATAAACAAATTTGATTACGAGTCATCACATCTGTGTTTTAAACGTGGATATTTTACACTTGGGTCAAGCCACTTTACTTCATCCTGGAGTGCGGGTTCTAGCTGAGGTGGCATTGGAAAAATAATCTTTTAAAGTGTTAAGTCCTTTCAGTTCAGTTCAGTTCAGTCGCTCAGTCGTGTCTGACTCTTTGCAACCCCATGGACCGCAGCACGCCAGGCTTCCCTGTCCATACCTGCTCCCAGAGCTTACTCAAACTCATGTCCATTGAGTCGGTGATGCCATCCAGCCATCTCATCCTCTGTCGCCCCCTTCTCCTCCCGCCTTCAATCTTTCCCAGCATCAGGGTCTTTTCCAAAGAGTCAGTTCTTCGCATCAGGTGGCCAAAGTATTGCAGTTTCAGCTTCAGCATCAGTCCTTCCAAAGAATATTCAGGACTGATTTCCTTTAGGACAGACTGGTTGGATCTCCTTGCTGTCCAAGGGACTCTCAAGAGTCTTCCCCAACACCACAATTCAAAAGCATCAATTCTTCGGTGCTCAGTTTTCTTTAAGTCCTTTAGAGGAGCTAAGTTATGCTGAATTATGATGCACTGGCAAACACAAAATCACAGCTGTTTTCGGGCACTGATACATTTATACATGGTGTGTGTAGGTGGTTTCTGAGGGCAGGGCACACCTGCAAACACAGCTCCCAGACATCAGCCTTGCTCAGGCCTCCCTCCCATGAATGACCATCACCTCCTCCCACCACCCCGACATGTGGCAAAGGGATAGGATACTAACCCAGGACACAGCAAGACCAAGAAAGTCATTAAGAAAAAAGAACCCACTATCCTCCCCTTTATCCAAGTGATTCTAGAAAAAGAGAGTCCCAGGGACTGGGCCACTTGTGCTCAAGAAATGTTGGCTTTTAGGGTTTTCTTGGGATGTCCTGGAGTTTGGGGTTGATGGCTGCTGCCTCTGGAAGGGGGGTGATTCGAGGACCTTGATGTCCTGCCCAAGGATTGTCGTGGAGCCTTTTCACATGGAAAGCTTAGGGTGGCTTTTGTTCAGCATCTTTCTCTCCCGTGAGTCAGGAGCTTTTATGGGAATGAAATAGGGACCCAGTGTGGTAGAGCTGTTGACCAGAATGAGGAAAAAAGTTCATACTTTGAGGTTTTGACTAACGTGACCTTGAACTACCAGAAAAGGAGCAGGGGATGGTGATGGTCTAGGAACACGTGGGAAGTGGGGCTCCCCTGCCCAGAGGAGGTTATGGTCTTACAATCCCAGAGCGTGGGGTTCAGAGGTGCTGAAGGTAAAGCCCATGGGGCTGCAGGGAGGAGGGGCAGAGAGGCTCCCAGCTCTGGAGCCGCTGCTGGAGAGATGATGAGAGCACGGGCTGAGGGGTGGAGCTGAAGGGGTGAGCCGAGGGCGGGGCCCCTGCGGTCCTGGGAGCCCAGCTGTTCCCCTAATGCTCAGGGATCTGGCTTTCCAGGGGCACTGGAGGGGACCTTCTTGGGAAGGTCATGTCCAACCTCAAGGCAAAGGACAGACCCTGGTGGCCAAAGACCTTGCTCCTGTCTGAACTCAGAAGGCTAGAAGACCGTTTGGGATGAGGACCACATCTGCATGGTCCAGGAGGAAGAATGGAACCCAAGGCTGGGGAGGGGCCTGAGGACCAGAGGGAAGACTTGGGGAGAGGCCTGGGAGCAGCTGATGAGTACTTTGAGCTGCGCAAGGATGCCGCCTTCAACGTGCACCGGACCTGCCAGGACCCTGCCTCTTGCTAGTCCTGGGGCACGAGACCCACACACGCCATGTGTCTGTGAGCTGGGAGCATGCCTGGGGACCACTCATGTTCCTCTTCATTTCAGGGTCGAGAACACTGAGACTCAGAGAGAAGTGACCTTCTCAAGTTCACACAGCTGAGGATCCACAGCTGCGGATCCTTGGGTGTTCCTCTTTCCACAGAATCTTTTAGTTTCGATGTGATATGTGCTTAGTCTTGATAAGACCAGCCTATAGCAGTGTTTCCTCACTAGCACGCTACAATCCCCTCTGTGCCTGGACTCAGGTGTTCCAGGCAAGGACAAGACCATTGTCTCTGGAATGAACATGTGGCCACCTGGCGGGAAGGGGTGGCAGGAACACGCCCCTCCCCCAGAACAGAGAACTCCTGAAAATTCACTGTTTAAGTTAAAGGAATGACTGTCTAATGGTGGAATTGCAGGCATCAGTCCGTATGTGAGACTGTTCTTTCTCCAATGCCTTCAAGCGGCTTCCCAGTTGCTTGTGCTTCTGCACTGATGTTGGCACAGGGGCTGATGCTGGTGTAGTGTAGTCCATCCATTCAAACCTCATGCCTAGCAGGGCCACATCTGCACAGAACTAGGAACCAGACTGGGCTTGGTCGTATCTTAGAAGACAGAAAACAGGACACAGAGTAGACAGGTGGTGACATGCCGCAGAGGTCTGGGCATCCTCTTGGAGGTGGGAGTTTGGGGGGGCTCGACCTGTAAGGGGCAGCCTGGGGCTTTTGGGGAATGGCAGAGGGCTCCGATGAACCTGCTGACTGTGATTTCCTTGCCGCTGCTCAGTAAAACCACTTACAGGAGACCAGACAGATCCTCACTCCCCCAGAGCCGCCCTTATCACCCAGAGCAACACCAGAGCTGCTGAGAGCAGGTACCTGGAACTGTGGTCCCAGGTCACATTCTTTTCATAAGTGGAATAACACAATGCCCCTTTAAACTTCCTTATTAATTGACTCTGCTGCCAAAAAAGCAGTCCATCACCCCCCTGCCTCCACCCCCACTCCTTGTTTATGGCTCTGATGAGGCTGGGCTCTCAGCGGGCTGACATGATGATAAAGGGCAAAGCCCCAGACCCCGTGCGAGATCGCACGTGGGGGCTGCGGCCAGAGCTGCCTTGTCTCCAGAGCTCTGCTGTTTAGAGAAGCTTCAAGCAGACTTACTGGCTTCCTCGTTCCTGGTACAACTTGGGGAGTGATGTCAAATGGTGTTGTAAGGAGCCTGGAATTCCCCTGGCTGCTTTCCCCCAGCCTCCCTCTCTGGACAGGTGATTTGTTTTCATGGATAGAAAACTATGGGTACCCCTAGAAAAGGGGAACATGGCCCCCATATTCCACACTCAGGCACTGGGGCAGTCTTAGGGGGAAAACCCAGAGTGCCTACGTGAGTTAGGAGATGAAGACGATAAATTCAAATACATCTGTGTGGCCGACACTGCGTCTTGGCATTGGGCGGCCGGGTCCCTCTTGATGAACATCAGAGTCTGGGTCAGCATCGGCATTTGCAAGAAGCAGCTCCAGCTCTAGGTCACCTCTCTGGCTCTGAAGGTGCAGGACATTGGATGGATAGATGCTGTGGGCATGGGAGACGAGGGGAGGATGGTGGTAATAAAGCCTGGGTGCTGGCTAGGAAAGCTGGCTCTGCTTGCTTGGGATCCTCTTTGATCCTCTCCTTCCGGGATCCAGTGATGGTCCCTCCCCTCGTCCCTTCAGTTAAAGGTGTTATAGACGTCTTGTTGGTGGCCTTGGGGTATAGCCATATTTCTTCTTGTTCCTCTCTAACCTGCCCATACCTTTGTAAATAGATTCTTAATTTAAAAAACTCTCCCACAGTTATCCCAGTTAGAGTGTGCCCTTTGTTTCTTGCTGGGATGCTGACTGATACAAATAGCAGGACAAATAGATAGAAAATAATGGGTGGAGCTGAAGCAGAAGAGTGGGTGCTCTAGGAGTGTATGTGGGGGGGGGGGGGCGGTGAGAGAGGCTGGCAGGGAGGAATTCTCAACAGTCATGGAATCTGGGACCTTGAAGGGTGGTGGGATCTGAAGACTCTGTGAGGCTCCTGGCAGTCAGCAGCTGATTGGACAGAATAAAACTGGAAAATGATGCTGGTATTCAGCACTGGCTGCCAGCCATCCATGCTGGTGGGCTACTTGGATCGTGAGGATGAAGGCTGCACCTGTGCTGGAATGTTGCCCTCCAAGGAGCCCCTGTCATCTTTGCAACCTTCCCATGACCCTTCTCACTTGTTTGGAAGGAGAAGTAGGAGTGTATACACCTTAGCTGCCAAGCAGATTCTAGGTCAAGCTTCCTTGTACACCTAGGGCTTAAAACTATGCTTTGCATAGAGTTCAGTGTAAATAAATATTTATTGACTGGCTAAAAGAGTGTATGAATGAAAGAATTGGGTTCTGCCAGTGTTTGAATATCTGATGTGCTCAATACTGAGAGGAGCTTGGGGGGGGGTGTGTAGAGGTGGGACCTGCCTCGTTAAGGAGCCCCAGGCTGGTGGAACAGGTCACCGGAAAGGGACCAAGACTGAGTCTGCTGAAAGGAAAGGGAAAGGTGATAAGAGTCCAGAGGAAAGGGGGACCCCTCAGAATGGAGCTGGGAGGGGCAGAGAGAGCACCTCAGAGGAGAAGGCATTTGAATGGAGTCTAGATTATGCCTAGTGGAAGAGGGATGGAGGAGGATTCTAGGCAGAGGAACAGCATGAAAAACATGCCTGAAAAGTGCATGACATGTTTAGGGAAAGATGAGTAGGTCCTTAGGGGGGCTTCCCAGGTGATGCTAGTGGTCAAGAACCTGCCTGCCAGTGCAGGAGACTTAGAGATGTGGGTTTGATCCCTGGGTCAGGAAGATCCCCTGGAGGAGGGCGTGGCCACCCACTCCAGTAGTCTTGCCTGGAGAATCCTATGGACAGAGGAGACTGGTGGCCTACAGTCCACTGGATCACAGAGAGTTGGACATGACTGAATGACTTAGCACGCACACAGGGTGCTTAGGAGAATGGTGAGAATGGACCCTGAAGGGTGACTGAGGTCAGATTGGAAAGGGCTTGAAGACCATGGGGAAAGAGGAATGATTTTGAAGCAAAGAAATAACACGATCAGAGCTGTGTTTTGGAAAAACACCTCTGGTGGTAGGTGTTGGGTGGATTTGGGGGTTTAGGGGCCATGTGAGATAATACTTTAGTAGTCCAGGTGACAGATGATGGAAACCCGAGAGAGGGTCTCAGTGGTGGGGATGGTGAGGAAAGGATAGAGGTGAGAGACACGCTGGAAGTAAAACTGATAGCATCTTGCCGGAGGTGATGAGGGGTAAAGTCCACGAGGATGGATGTCTGGCTGCCAAGTGATGTGGCTTTTCAGGGCTTTGGGAACCCAGGAGGAGGAGCCAGTTTTGGGAAGGAAATAATTATTTTCTTTTTATTTTGGCTTATGAGACCCTTGTTCCCTGACCCGGATAGAATCCATGCACCCTGCTGTGGAAGCACTGAGTCCTAACCACTGGACCATCAGGGAATCCATGGGAATTATTTTCATGTCAGTCAAGCTTGAAGCATCTGTAGGACATGCCCTGACCAGGAGGAGCTAGATGAGGACTCAGTTCAGTTTAGTCATGTCTGACTCTTTGCGACCCCATGGAATGCAGCACGCCAGGCTTCCCTGTCCACCACCATCACTCGGACCTTGCTCAAACTCATGTCCATCGAGTCAGTGATGCCATCCAACCATCTCATCCTCTGTCGTCCCCTTCTCTTCCTGCCTTCAACCGTTCCCAGCATCAGGGTCTTTTCCAATGAGTCAGGTCTTCGCATGGGTGAGGGCTAGAGGTGTGTCTGGATTCCCTCAGCAGAGGTGTGAGGTTTACACTCCAGGGAGTGTTGGGTGAGAGGACTGGTGGGCTGAAGAGGGAGACTTCCATACCGAAACACTTTTTTAAAAAAAATTTATTTGTTTGGCTACAACAGGTCTTACTTGAGGCCGGAGGGGTCTATTTTCAGTTGTGCCACGTGAACTCTTTGTTGTGGTATGGGTGTTCTAGATCCCTGGCCAGAGATCTAACCTGGGCCCCCTGCATTGGTAGCATGGAGTCTTAGCCACTAGACCACCAGGGAAGTCCCCATGCCCAAAGTCTTCAGGGTGGCCATTGTAGGAACAAGAGAACGGGGTTGGCAGGAGGACTGGGGGTCAGAGAGAGGAGAGCCCAGATCGAGTCCCTCAGGCTCAGAGAAGAGCAAAGGATTGGCCCTGTCTAAGCACACGAGGAGCTTGTCAACGTTGCCTGAGCAGAAGCATTGCTTCTCCCCATGGAATTCTGACCTTTTGAGCAGGTGGAGAAGAGTTGTTATGTCAGGCCTAGGGGCTGATAAGATGGCACTAGTGGTAAAGACTGGGGGTTGCAAAGAGTCGGACATGACTGAGCAACTGAACTGAACCGAACTGAGTGGTAAAGAACCTGCCTGCCAGTGCAGGAGACCTAAGAGACACGGGTTCGATTCCTGAGTTGGGAAGATCCCCTGGAGAAGGGCACGGCAACCCACTCCAGTATCCTTGCCTGGAGAGTTCCATGGGCAGAGGAGCCTGGTGGGCTACAGTTCATGGGGTCACAAAGAGTTGGACCCGACAGAGCAAGTTAGCACACATGCACACAGGAGCTGATAAAGTGGTTTCAGAAGGCCCAAGGACTTTCCTGGTAGCCCAGTCGTTAAGACTCTGCACTTCCAGTGCTTCACTTTTGGGGATGCAGGTTCGATTCCTGGTTGGGGAACTAAGATCCCACATGCCTTGAGAAATGGCCAAAAAAATTCAGAAAGTCCTAGATGGGTCTTAGAAGGCAGCCGGTGTGATCATCATGAGTCTTCAAATCCTGGGAGTCCAGGCTCCTGCCAATGGCAGGGTGAGCACTGGGGACCCTGGGTTGATACCCTGGAGGGCAGGAGTGGAGCACCTGGGCACTCTCTGTGTGTCTGTCAGTGGTCAGGGACTTTAGTTCAGTCGCTCCGTCGTGTCCGACTCTTTGCGACCTCATGAATGGCAGCATGCCAGGCTTCCCTGTCCATCACCAACTCCTGGAGTTTACCCAAACTCATGTCCACTGAGTCAGTGATCAGGGACTTCAGAACCTTCATCTCTGCACATCAGCTGGCTCTTGTGAGGACAGCTCCCAACTCTCCTGAGTGTCTTAGTACACTCAATCTGACGATGCTAAAACTCTTCATTTCAGTGAAAGAGTACCTTGTAACTTGGGAAAATCAGTGCCTGTGTCCCTCCTTAAATCATAATTTGTTAGAGGTGAGCAATCTGGAGAAGTCATTCAGTACTCCGTATTATAGATGGAGGAAGCTGAGGCTGGGACCAGACAGGATGAGCGACCCCAGTGCTGGCTCAGAGCAGTTCTCAGCTGCTCTGGGTGAGTGGGGCTGTGTCCAAGCCCCACTTTTCCCCAAACGTGGCCCAATGAAAATCTCCCCACTGGGGAGATGTGCAGAAGAGCCAGGCAGTGTGAGCACATTACTCTGAGAAGTCCTGGTCTGAGCCCTGAGCTCTGCTGGTTGATGGAGCAGAGGCTAGATGCACCCCCAAGGAAAAGTGAACTTCACAAAGAAAACACCCCTGAGTTATCCCTAAAGCAAAAATCAGGTCACCTCACCCCCTGCTTGCAACCCTCCAACTGCTTCCTCTGGCCCTTGGGAAACCCAGGCTATGCAGGACAGGACACCCAACAAGGGCCCCGGTGACCCAGCCCTGCCCTTTCCACCCCATCTGTGAATCCCCTGTCCTCTTTGCCTCTGGCCATCCGTTTCTCGGTTTTGCAGCTTGTTCTGGCTCAAGGTCTTTGTATGGACTGTATCCTGTGGTTGGAATAGCCTCCCCAAGTCAATTGTTAGGACACATTAAGATGTGTGCTCCCCTGGGAGTCCTTCCCCTACAAATCTGGCTCAGGCCATCTGTTCTTTCCTCTTAGCCCCAGTTACTTGCCTTCGTGGTTCGTGGTTATTTCCTTAAGAGTTCTTACCAGTGTCTGTCATCTTCTTGGACATTTCTTTGTTTACATGCCTACCATCTGGCTCCCCTCCCTAGACTGTAAATGCCAGGAGGACAGGGACTGTTGTATTCACCATCATGCCCTTGTGCCAGGACAGAGCCTGGAGTGTGGGCACGTGGTTGGTGCACATGCCCGACACTGTGCAGTGAGCAGGGGTGTCACCCAGGACAGAAGTGCTCGTGGTCACCAAGGGCACAAGCAAGAGAGTGTGGCCGACTCTACAGAGGCCCTTGGCTTTGGGAGGTTGGGTGGTTAAAAGCATGAGCTCTGGCCCCGGGTGGACCTGAGCTCAGATCTCAGTTCTGCCCCTGGGGAGAGACTCTAGATACTTCATTTTTCTCATTTTTAAACTTTGAATTGTGGTAGAGTACACATGACATCAAATTTGTTATTTTAACCACTATACTGCTTCCCTGGTGGCTCAGATGGTAAAGAATCTGCCTGTAATGCAGGAGATGCAGGTTCGACTCCTGGGTTGGGAAGATCCCCTGGAGAAAGGAGTGGTACCCCACTCCAGGATTCTTGCCTGGAGAATCCCATGGACAGAGGAGCCTGGCGGGCTACAGTTCATGGCATTGCAAAGAGTTGGACACAACTGAGAGATTAACACTACTTGAAGTGTCCAGTTCAGTAGTGTAAAGCATATCAACACTGTTGAGCAGCCTGTCTCCAGAACTTTTTCATTCTGTAAAACTGAATCTCTGGACCCATTGAACATTCTTTCCTCTTTCAGCCCTTGGCAGCTACCCTCTGCTTTCTGTTTCCATGAATGTGACTACTTCAGATGTGTCATATAAATGGAATCATAACATATTTATCTTTTTAAAAATTAGAGTTGATTTACAATATTCCTTGAGTTTCAGATACATAGCATAGTGATTCAGTATTTTTACAGATTATACTCTATTAAAGGTATTACAAGATAGTGGCTGTTATTTTCTGCTATACAATATATCCTTATTGCTATCTATTTTGTACATGGTAATTTGTATCTCTTAATTCCATGCCCTTAATTTGTCCCTCCCTTTTTCTTCTTCTCTTTGGTAACCACAATTTTGTTTCTGTGAGTCTGTTTGTTTTGCATACATATTAATTTGTATTATTTTTTAGATTCCACATATAAGTGATATCTCAGAGTATATTTGGGAGAAGGCAATGGCAACCCACTCCAGTACTCTTGCCTGGAAAATCCCATGGACGGAGGAGCCTGGTAGGCTGCAGTCCATGGGGTCGCTAAGAGTTGGACACGACTGAGCGACTTCACTTTCACTTTTCACTTTCATGCATTGGAGAAGGAAATGGCAACTCACTCCTGTGTTCTTGCCTAGAGAATCCCAGGGACAGGGGAGCCTGGTGGGCTGCCATCTATGGGGTTGCACAGAGTTGGACATGACTGAAGTGACTTAGCAGCAGCAGCAGCAGAGTATGTTTGTCTTTGTCTGACTTATTTCACTAAGCATAATGCTTTCAAGCATAAGTATAAGCTTTCAAGGTGATGCTAGTGGTAAAGGATCTGCCTGCCAATGCTGGAGATGCAAGAGACATGGGTTCGATCCCTGGGTTGAGAAGATCTCCTGGAAGAGGAAATGGCAACCCACTCCAGTATTCTTGCCGGGATAATTTTGTTGACAGAGGATGGACCACAGCCCATGGGGTGGCAAAGAGTCAAACACGACTGAGCATGAACATGCAGTATTCTCTAGGTCCATCTATGTTGCTGCAAATGGCAATATTTTGTTCTTTTTTATGACTGAGTAATATTCCTCTGTGTGTGTGTGTGTGTATGTGTGTGTGTGTGTGTGTATTGTTTTTTGACTGTGCCATGTAGCTTCTGAGATCTTAGTTTCCTGACCAGGGATTGAATCCAGGCCTTTGACAGTGGAAGTGTGGAGTCCTAACCACTAGACCGTCAAGGAATTCCTGTATATATAAATATATATCTCACACCTTCTTTATCCATTCATCTGTTGATGGACATTTAGATTTCTTCCATGTCTTGTCTATTGTAAACGGTGCTATGAACATTGGGTTGCATGTTTCTTTTCAAATTAGCACTTTTTCCTGGATTTGTACCCCAGAGTGGAATTGCTGGATCCTATGGTAGTTCAGTTTTTAGTTGTCTGAGGAACTTCCCTACTGTTTTCATTAGTGGCTGTGTCAAACTTACATTCTCATCAACAGTACGCAGGGGTTCCTTTTCTCCACATCCCCTCCAACATTTGTTGTTTGTAGGTTTTTTGATGACAGCCATTCTGACATATGGGAGGTAAAATATTTTTGTTTTGATTTGCCTTTCTCTAATTAGTAGGCATATTGGGCATCTTTCTGCGCGCCTGTTGACCATCCATACGTCTTTGGAAACATTTCTGTTCAGGTCTTCTGCCCATGTTTTGATTGGGTTTTCTGTGTTTTTTTTTTTTTTTTGATATTGAGTTGTATGAACTGTTTATAGAGTTTTGGGTGTTAACCCCATGGTGGTCATATCACCTGCAAATATTTTCTCCCATTCTGTAGATTGTTTTTTTGTTTTGTCAATGGTTTCCTTTGCCGTGCATAAAGTTTTAAGTTTAATTAGGTCCTATTTGTTTATTTTTGCTTTTTTTTTTAATATTTATTCATTTATTTGGCTGCACCAGGTCTTAGTTGCAGCATGTGGGATCTAGTTCCCTGACCAGGGATCGAGCCTGGGGCCCCTGCATTGGGAGCTCAGAGTCTTAACCACTGGGCCAGCAGGGAAGTCCCTTATTTTTGCTTTTATTTCTTTTGCCTTAAGGGACAGATCAAAAAAATATTGCTGCAATTTATGTCAAAGAATGTTTTGCCTATGTTCTCTCGTAGGAGTTTTATGGCTTCAGGTCTTACATTTAGGTCTTTAATGCATTTTGAGTTTATTTTTGTATATAGTGTGAGGAGATGTTCTATTCTCATTGTTTTACATGTAGCTGTCCCGTTTCCTCAGCACGACTTGTTGAAGAGATTGTCTTTTCCAACTGTATATTCTTTCCTCCTTTGTCATAGATTAATTGCCCAACAGTGTTTATCTTTTTGTGACTATTGTAGTATTTGTCAGAATTTTCTTCTTTTTGATGGCTGAATAATATTCTATTGTATGTGTACACCATTATTTATCCATTCATCTGTTGATGGACATTTGGGTTGCTTCAACCTCTTCGCTCTTGTTAATGCCACTATAAACATGGCTATCCAAATATCTCTTCAAGATTCTGCTTTCCATTCTTTTGGGTATATGCCCAGTAGTGGGATTACTGGATCAATGGTAATTCCATTTTCAGCTGTTTGAGGAACCACCATACTGTTTTTTGAGGAATCACAGTATTGTTTTCTTTAGTGGCTATTCCATTTCACATTCCCACCAATGGTGCCTAAGTGTTCCAATTTCTCTGTATTCTTGCCAACACTTATTTTCTGTTGTGTTTTGATAGTAGCCAGCCTAAGGGTGTGAAGTGGTATGTTGTTGTGGTTTTGATGAGTATTTCCCTAATGATTAGTGATGTTGAGACATTTCCCTCATTTTTAGATGTGTTTCACCTGCCTTACTGGGTGGCTAGGAGGATTAAAGGTGAAAATGTATGCAAAATCCTTGGTATAAGTGCTCAGTGTAAAGGCTATCAATTATTGTTTTAATTTTTTAAAAAGAATTTTCTGATGGGGACCATTTTAAAAGCCTTTCTTGAATTTGTTACAATATTGTTTCAGTTTTATGTTTTGGTTTTTTGGCCACAAGGCATGTGGGATCTCCGCCCCCTGACCAGGGGTCAAACCCACACGCCCTGCACCGGAAGGTGAAGCCTTAAGCACTGGACAGCCAGGGCAGTCCCTATTCTTTCTAATTTATCCTAGAGAATGGACCCAAAGCACATGGGTCCATGTGTGAAGCATGTGTGAAGCACTGCATATGCTGGATTCTGGGTCCCCCTGGTCCCCTTTCTGTTGAGCGTGTTGCTGCAGGTGGTGAGGCAAGAGCCTCCAAAGGAAGCAAGCACCTTGGAGGTGGGGGGAGCAGAGAGACAGGTCCAGGGGTCCCAAGGGGCCTCCTCATTGCACCTGTACTGCCTGCCTAGCATAGGGACCAGCACTAGGTCCCACCTGTCTTCTGCCTCAGTTTCTCCTTTTGTCACAAAAGAGGCCATCCTGAGGAGAGGCCAGATTCCCAGCTATGACTGGAAATAGCTCTGAGTTCTGTCCCCAAAGCCTGAGTCCTATGCCTGGGACCTGCAGGGGCTGGTGTGGCAGGGCCTCTGGCTCTGCTCCTTCTCACGGGTTTTCGGCATGCCCAACGGATGGGCTCTGATTGCCAGAACCCACACTAGCACTAAAAGCCCCTTTGAAGTGAGGCAGCCAGTTTTAAGTGCAATCAGCTCAGAGATAACCCTTGACTCCCTGCCCCCAAACCAGGAATATCTCCTCCCCCAAGCTGAGCCCACCCTTGGGAGGATTCCAGCCCAAGAATCTTCCGTTTCTGTTTGGAGTGCTGTTTTATCGTGTGTTTCCCTTCTGTGAAAATGAGAGATGGAGGAGGATAGATATGTTCTTGGTAGGAAAATGGAGTAGGATCCCAGGCTGGTAAGGAGAGGCTGGAGAAGGGAAGAAAAGAGGGAGGATTGAGAAAACTCAGAGCTAGAGCAGCAAAGACACAGACCAGGATGCAATGTGTGGGGTCATTTTCCTCCTAAGACAAGGGGTTGGGAGGTTGAAGGGGTTGGGGGGTGGGGGAATCTGAGGCTAGAAAAGCAGGAAGAAGAGGTTTGGAAACCGGCAGGCCTTTGGGAAAGGTAGAGAGTTAGGAAGAAGGTTTTAGAGAGCCTGGCAGCGACCCCCTCACCTTGACACTTTCTACTGCTCAGTGGCTGGAAGATGCTCTTCCTGAGCTGAACCTTACCTGGTCAGAGAAGCCAAGCTGGTGAAATCACCGTGTTGAAGCCCTGGATGGCCATGGCGGTTGGTTGCCCAGGTTCAGGTGGAGAATGGGACCGTGGTGCTGAGTCCTCAGAGGCAGACTTGATTTCCAATCCCTTCTCCATGCCCTCTTGACTGTATGACTGTCAACCTCTCAGAGCCTTCGTCTCCATTTCTGTGAGATGGAGCATTGGCCCCCACATGTTAGGGTGTTAGGAGGTCTAACTAAGACCAGCTGAGTCAAGTGTCTGTCATCTATCATGAGCTCATGAAGCATTTCCTTCTTAAGTGGTAGAGCCAAGGCTCTTGATGATGGTGCTTGGCTTCCAGCCCCTGGCTACCCTGATGGGCTCACCTCTGCAAGGTTATGCCCAGGCTCTGCCCAAGGGCTCAGAAATGTCTTCACCACTTGTCTTCTGGATGGGTCCACTCTGCTCCCACGTGGCCAGAGCACTGGCTCTGCCAAAGCCAGGTCTATGATGCCTACTTTTGAGGGCAGTAGCTTCTAGTAGACAGAAACAGTGCAGTCATTAGGGGGTGCCATTTAGCTGCCGACTCTCTGGGGCTCTCTAGGTAGCTGCTACAGGGGAAACTCTGGCCCTGGCAGTGTGTTGAGGAGCCCTGGTCATGCAACCCAGGCTTGCACAGGACAAGGAACCAGAAATCCAGACAATCAATAGATGAGGGTCTACCAGCACCAAGCTGATGTCTGCAGTTTGGTGCCTGGGAAGGAGATACATCAGCAGGCCTTCAACCCACATAACAGACTGTTAACTCATACATTCTCTCAAGCATCCCGTGAGCAAACTCCCGTCCACCTCCTCCACAGTGCGCCTTGTGACTTCCCTTTCCCTTTGAGGCTGCTAGAAATTTGTTTTCTTTCTGCTGGGTGAGACTGTGGGGAGGGGGAGGGGTGCTCCTGGCTGCACCTTCTCAGATTTCCAACCTAGCATTTGATCGGCCCCTGTTTGACTTAGGTTCTTTTATTTTTATTTACTTATTTTTACTTGTGGCTTAAAGACCATGTAAAACTGACCATGTTAACCATTTAAATGTACACATCAGTAGTACTCTACATTGCTGGGCCACAGGTCTCCAGAACTTCTTCCTCTTGTAGAACTGAAACTCCATACCCCTTAAACATCAACTCCCCATCACCCCCTTCTCCCAGCCCCTGACAACCACCATTCTGCTTTCCAGTCTCTGTGAGGTTGACTACTCTAAGTACCTCTTACGAGTGGACTCACACAGTATCTGTCTTTGTGACTGGCTTAGATCACTTAGCATGATGTCTTCAAGCTTCACCCACATTGCTATGTGTCCATGTCCACGTTGCTGGCTGTCCATTTTAAGAGGCTGAATAATATTCCATCATACGAATATACTACATTTGATTTATCCATCCATCAGTCAATGGAGTATTCAGCAAACATTCTGATTCTGACCTAACTGGCCATTATTGAGTGCCCACCCTATGCCGAAGGCTATCTTAACATCTGGGATACCCACCACTGAGACATTTCCACCCATGGCCAGGAATGTCCACTGCAAGTGGACACAAACAGGGTCTTTGTTCTTTGTCACTTTCCTGATCCCTAAGAACCCTGTTGTGTAACAGAGCAGCCTCTCAAAGGATTCAGCCATGAACCTGTAGTGCTTTGATAAACGTTCCAAGAGATAAAAATAATTAAACAAACAAACAAACAATGGAATCTTGGAGCTAAAAAAGGCTTGGAAACTACAGCTTTATCTCATTTGGTCATCGTACCAATTGCGTGAGATCTACGCCTCCCGTTTTTCAGACGCAGAGGTAGAAATAGTGCAGATCCTGGGAACAGGATGGCTGGGAAAGTGAGAGAGTGGTCGTGGGGCTGGAAGGCGAGAGCTCGCTGGTACTAGGGAGACATGAGAGAGGTGCCCAGGGGAGTGCCCCTACATTCATGCCCTGGTTACCTTGCTCGCCCCACTCTAGTCCCAGCCCTAGGATGAAGGCTGAGCCTTTGGGGCCTTTTCCAAGGCCAGGGGCAGCCATCCACACCTGAAGATCTGAAAGCCACCCTGAAGGGGCTTAGCCTGTGAGGGACTCAGTTTGGAAGTGGGGAGGCTGGGCTTCCCTAGAGAGGCAGAGCTGTGGGACCTGCCCCGTCACCTGTCGTCCCATCCCATCCTCTGCCTGTCCCGGTCTCAGGTGTTCAGTGTTACTCCTGCTTCTGAGCATCCCTGCGAGGACCCACCTGGAGGTCTGCAGATGCAGACGAAGAGACCCGTGTCCAGGCAGTGCTTATGCAGGTGCCTGGTGCCTGCATAAGGAGGCATGAGCCCTTTTGTTGAACTTAAAACAGCTTGAAGGGAGGAATCGTGAGTGGAGGTCTTGGCCTCTGTGCTGTGTGGCCAGGGCGTGCCAGGACACCTGGTCCCTGGGACCTCTGTGTTGAGACGTAAACACACGGGACACATTTCAACAGAACCACCTGTTTTTAAAGTTTCAGGGGTCTTTCTCAGTCTTCTCTACTTCCTTCCGTGTCGGGCCCCAGAGAAATTGAGCTCTGGCCTTGGGAGGGCAGAGACTTGGGAGAAGGAGGCCCAGTGGAGGACCCATCTCCAAATGAGTGGGGTCCTGGCGGGGGGCAGAGACCCTTCATTCCCCCTGCCCCCCAACACCACCTTCTGGCACGTCGGTACACAGAGGGCCGGCCTCTGGGTGTCCAGAGAGGGGAGTGTTGAGTGAGAATGTCGGGTGTCACCTGTGGGGGTTGCAGAGGCCAAGGGACACTCTGGGAGTCTGAAGGGTTGGCCTCTGGTCTCGTTCACTCTGAATGGGCAAGGAGTGCATCCCCTTGAGATTGTTTCCTGTTTCTAAAAATGGTGATAATAATACTCGCCTCATAGGATTGTTGAGACAGTCAAAGGAGAAAGAGGGTGAGAAAACATTTGACAAAGCAGAACATGTTCTGCTGGCGGGAGGTTTTATTTTACCTCTGACGATGTGGAGGGGAGGGAAACGCTGATATCTGGGGAGTGGATGGGGGAGAGAGGCACGAGACAGGAGTATTTGGGAAAAGATAATGATGAGAGGTTTGGAATTTGTAGATACTGAGGAGCAAAGGGGAGGGAGAGAGGGTAGAAGAACTGGAAGAAGGAGACGTTAGCATCTACCAAAATGGTGAGTGATGGTCTATATTGTGTGGTGTGTGTGTATGGTAAGTGGTGTATTCAGTTCAGTTCAGTTGCTCAGTTGTGTCCGACTCTTTGCGACCCTATGGACTGCAGCATGCCAGCTCTCCCTGTCCATCACCAACTCCCAGAGCTTACTCAAACTCGTGTCCCTTGAGTCGCTGATGCCATCCAGCCATCTCATCCTCTGTTGTCCCCTTCTCCTCCTGCCTTCAATCTTTCTCAGCATCAGGGTCTTTTCCAATGAGTCAGTTCTTTGCATCAGGTGGCCAAAGTATTGGAGTTTCAACTTCAGCACAGTCCTTCCAATGAATATTCAGGACTGATTTCCTTTAGGATGGACTTGCTGGATCGCCTTGCAGTCCAAGGGACTCTCAAGAGTCTTCTCCTACACCACAGTTCAAAAGCATCAATTCTTCGGCATTCAGCTTTCTTTATCGTCCAACTCTCACATCTATACATGACTACTGGAAAAACAATAGCTTTGACTAGACAGACCTCTGTCGACAAAGTAATGTCTCTGCTTTTTAATATGCTGTCTAGGTTGGTCATAACTTTTCTTCCAAGGAACACGCGTCTTTTAATTTCATGGCTGCAGTCATCATCTGCAGTGATTTTGGAGCCCCCCCAAATAAAGTCTCTCACTATTTCCATTGTTTCCCCATCTACTTGTCATGAAGTGATGGGACCGGATGCCATGATCTTAGTTTTCTGAATGTTGAGTTTTAAGCCAAATTTAAGTGGTGTGTGGAGTATGTACGTGTGGTGCATAGGTGTCGTGTGTGTGTGGTAAGTGGTGTGTGGAGTATGTATGTACGGTGCATGGGTGTCGTGTGTGTGTGGTAAGTGGTGTGTGGAGTATGTACGTACGGTGCATGGGTGTCGTGTGTGTGTGGTAAGTGGTGTGTGGAGTATGTACGTACGGTGCATGGGTGTCGTGTGTGTGTGGTAAGTGGTGTGTGGAGTATGTACGTACGGTGCATGGGTGTCGTGTGTGTGTGGTAAGTGGTGTGTGGAGTATGTATGTACGGTGCATGGGTGTCGTGTGTGTGTGGTAAGTGGTGTGTGGAGTATGTATGTACGGTGCATGGGTGTCGTGTGTGTGTGGTAAGTGGTGTGTGGAGTATGTATGTACGGTGCATGGGTGTCGTGTGTGTGTGGTAAGTGGTGTGTGGAGTATGTATGTACGGTGCATGGGTGTCGTGTGTGTGTGGTAAGTGGTGTGTGGAGTATGTATGTACGGTGCATGGGTGTCGTGTGTGTGTGGTAAGTGGTGTGTGGAGTATGTATGTACGGTGCATGGGTGTCGTGTGTGTGTGGTAAGTGGTGTGTGGAGTATGTATGTACGGTGCATGGGTGTCGTGTGTGTGTGGTAAGTGGTGTGTGGAGTATGTATGTACGGTGCATAGGTGTCGTGTGTGTGTGTGTGGTTAAGTGGTGTGTGGAGTATGTATGTACGGTGCATGGGTGTCGTGTGTGTGTGGTAAGTGGTGTGTGGAGTATGTATGTACGGTGCATGGGTGTCGTGTGTGTGTGGTAAGTGGTGTGTGGAGTATGTATGTACGGTGCATGGGTGTCGTGTGTGTGTGGTAAGTGGTGTGTGGAGTATGTACGTACAGTGCATAGGTGTCGTGTGTGTGTGGTAAGTGGTGTGTGGAGTATGTATGTACGGTGCATGGGTGTCGTGTGTGTGTGGTAAGTGGTGTGTGGAGTATGTACGTACAGTGCATAGGTGTCGTGTGTGTGTGGTAAGTGGTGTGTGGAGTATGTATGTACGTGTGGTGCATAGGTGTCGTGTGTGTGTGGTAAGTGGTGTGTGGAGTATGTACGTGTGGTGCATAGGTGTCGTGTGTGTGTGGTAAGTGGTGTGTGGAGTATGTACGTACGGTGCATGGGTGTCGTGTGTGTGTGGTAAGTGGTGTGTGGAGTATGTACGTGTGGTGCATAGGTGTCGTGTGTGTGTGGTAAGTGGTGTGTGGAGTATGTACGTGTGGTGCATGGGTGTCGTGTGTGTGTGGTAAGTGGTGTGTGGAGTATGTACGTGTGGTGCATAGGTGTCGTGTGTGTGTGGTAAGTGGTGTGTGGAGTATGTATGTACGGTGCATGGGTGTCGTGTGTGTGTGGTAAGTGGTGTGTGGAGTATGTACGTACGGTGCATGGGTGTCGTGTGTGTGTGGTAAGTGGTGTGTGGAGTATGTACGTACGGTGCATGGGTGTCGTGTGTGTGTGGTAAGTGGTGTGTGGAGTATGTACGTACGGTGCATGGGTGTCGTGTGTGTGTGGTAAGTGGTGTGTGGAGTATGTATGTACGGTGCATGGGTGTCGTGTGTGTGTGGTAAGTGGTGTGTGGAGTATGTATGTACGGTGCATGGGTGTCGTGTGTGTGTGGTAAGTGGTGTGTGGAGTATGTATGTACGGTGCATGGGTGTCGTGTGTGTGTGGTAAGTGGTGTGTGGAGTATGTATGTACGGTGCATGGGTGTCGTGTGTGTGTGGTAAGTGGTGTGTGGAGTATGTATGTACGGTGCATGGGTGTCGTGTGTGTGTGGTAAGTGGTGTGTGGAGTATGTATGTACGGTGCATGGGTGTCGTGTGTGTGTGGTAAGTGGTGTGTGGAGTATGTATGTACGGTGCATGGGTGTCGTGTGTGTGTGGTAAGTGGTGTGTGGAGTATGTATGTACGGTGCATAGGTGTCGTGTGTGTGTGTGTGGTTAAGTGGTGTGTGGAGTATGTATGTACGGTGCATGGGTGTCGTGTGTGTGTGGTAAGTGGTGTGTGGAGTATGTATGTACGGTGCATGGGTGTCGTGTGTGTGTGGTAAGTGGTGTGTGGAGTATGTATGTACGGTGCATGGGTGTCGTGTGTGTGTGGTAAGTGGTGTGTGGAGTATGTACGTACAGTGCATAGGTGTCGTGTGTGTGTGGTAAGTGGTGTGTGGAGTATGTATGTACGGTGCATGGGTGTCGTGTGTGTGTGGTAAGTGGTGTGTGGAGTATGTACGTACAGTGCATAGGTGTCGTGTGTGTGTGGTAAGTGGTGTGTGGAGTATGTATGTACGTGTGGTGCATAGGTGTCGTGTGTGTGTGGTAAGTGGTGTGTGGAGTATGTACGTGTGGTGCATAGGTGTCGTGTGTGTGTGGTAAGTGGTGTGTGGAGTATGTACGTACGGTGCATGGGTGTCGTGTGTGTGTGGTAAGTGGTGTGTGGAGTATGTACGTGTGGTGCATAGGTGTCGTGTGTGTGTGGTAAGTGGTGTGTGGAGTATGTACGTGTGGTGCATGGGTGTCGTGTGTGTGTGGTAAGTGGTGTGTGGAGTATGTACGTGTGGTGCATAGGTGTCGTGTGTGTGTGGTAAGTGGTGTGTGGAGTATGTACGTGTGGTGCATGGGTGTCGTGTGTGTGTGGTAAGTGGTGTGTGGAGTATGTACGTGTGGTGCATAGGTGTCGTGTGTGTGTGGTAAGTGGTGTGTGGAGTATGTACGTGTGGTGCATAGGTGTCGTGTGTGTGTGGTAAGTGGTGTGTGGAGTATGTACGTATGGTGCATGGGTGTCATGTGTGTGTGGTAAGTGGTGTGTGGAGTATGTATGTACGGTGCATGGGTGTCGTGTGTGTGTGGTAAGTGGTGTGTGGAGTATGTATGTATGGTGCATGGGTGTCGTGTGTGTGTGGTAAGTGGTGTGTGGAGTATGTATGTACGGTGCATGGGTGTCGTGTGTGTGTGGTAAGTGGTGTGTGGAGTATGTATGTACGGTGCATGGGTGTCGTGTGTGTGTGGTAAGTGGTGTGTGGAGTATGTATGTATGGTGCATGGGTGTCGTGTGTGTGTGGTAAGTGGTGTGTGGAGTATGTATGTACGGTGCATGGGTGTCGTGTGTGTGTGGTAAGTGGTGTGTGGAGTATGTATGTATGGTGCATAGGTGTCGTGTGTGTGTGGTAAGTGGTGTGTGGAGTATGTATGTACGGTGCATGGGTGTCGTGTGTGTGTGGTAAGTGGTGTGTGGAGTATGTACGTGTGGTGCATAGGTGTCGTGTGTGTGTGGTAAGTGGTGTGTGGAGTATGTATGTACGGTGCATGGGTGTCGTGTGTGTGTGGTAAGTGGTGTGTGGAGTATGTATGTATGGTGCATAGGTGTCGTGTGTGTGTGGTAAGTGGTGTGTGGAGTATGTATGTACGGTGCATGGGTGTCGTGTGTGTGTGGTAAGTGGTGTGTGGAGTATGTACGTGTGGTGCATAGGTGTCGTGTGTGTGTGGTAAGTGGTGTGTGGAGTATGTATGTACGGTGCATGGGTGTCGTGTGTGTGTGGTAAGTGGTGTGTGGAGTATGTATGTACGGTGCATGGGTGTCGTGTGTGTGTGGTAAGTGGTGTGTGGAGTATGTATGTACGGTGCATGGGTGTCGTGTGTGTGTGGTAAGTGGTGTGTGGAGTATGTATGTATGGTGCATGGGTGTCGTGTGTGTGTGGTAAGTGGTGTGTGGAGTATGTATGTACGGTGCATGGGTGTCGTGTGTGTGTGGTAAGTGGTGTGTGGAGTATGTACGTGTGGTGCATAGGTGTCGTGTGTGTGTGGTAAGTGGTGTGTGGAGTATGTATGTACGGTGCATGGGTGTCGTGTGTGTGTGGTAAGTGGTGTGTGGAGTATGTACGTGTGGTGCATGGGTGTCGTGTGTGTGTGGTAAGTGGTGTGTGGAGTATGTATGTACGGTGCATGGGTGTCGTGTGTGTGTGGTAAGTGGTGTGTGGAGTATGTATGTACGGTGCATGGGTGTCGTGTGTGTGTGGTAAGTGGTGTGTGGAGTATGTACGTACGGTGCATGGGTGTCGTGTGTGTGTGGTAAGTGGTGTGTGGAGTATGTATGTACGGTGCATGGGTGTCGTGTGTGTGTGGTAAGTGGTGTGTGGAGTATGTACGTGTGGTGCATAGGTGTCGTGTGTGTGTGGTAAGTGGTGTGTGGAGTATGTATGTACGGTGCATGGGTGTCGTGTGTGTGTGGTAAGTGGTGTGTGGAGTATGTACGTGTGGTGCATGGGTGTCGTGTGTGTGTGGTAAGTGGTGTGTGGAGTATGTACGTACGGTGCATGGGTGTCGTGTGTGTGTGGTAAGTGGTGTGTGGAGTATGTATGTACGGTGCATGGGTGTCGTGTGTGTGTGGTAAGTGGTGTGTGGAGTATGTATGTACGGTGCATGGGTGTCGTGTGTGTGTGGTAAGTGGTGTGTGGAGTATGTATGTATGGTGCATAGGTGTTGTGGAGTGTGTGTGTGTGTGTGGTGTTCTTTGGCCTCTTCCCCACACTCTTTCCTCGGCCTCTGCCTCAGGCTGCCCTCTGCCCAGACACCGTGGTCAGCTCAGCCAGCCTGGGCCTGCCACCTGGTGGCCGAACATGGTAGAGTGACTGACATCTCTTCAGGGCTGTGGTTTGGGCGTGTCCTCTGTTCTCTCCTCTGCCCTCCTCCTCTACCCCTCCTCTTCCTCCACCTCTGCATCTGAGCTGGCTGAGTTTCTCCACAGGTTCCCCAAACTTCTCAAGCATAAATGGGGGTGATAAACAGTCCATCATAAAGGAAATCAATGCTGAATATTCATTGGAAGGACTGATGTTGAAGCTGAAGCTCTAATACTTTGGCCACCTGATGCGAAGAACTGACTCCTTGGAAAAGACCCTGATGCTGGGAAAGATTGAGGGCAGGAGAAGGGGACGACAGAGGATGAGATGGTTGCATGGCATCACCGACTCAATGGACATGGGTTTGAGCAAGCTCTGGGTGTTAGTGAAGGACAGGGAAGCCTGGTGTGCTGCAGTCCATGGGGTCGCAGAGTCGGACATGAGCGACTGAGCAACAACATCCACTCCAAAGCTGCCTGCATCCTGGGGCTGTGTGAGGATGAGACAGATGCCGGGGGCGGGTGCTGTGACAGGACTGTGTGTCAGTGGCACCCCAGCCTGCACCCCGGCCCTCCTGGAGGCTGTCTGTCTGTGAAGCAGTCCCTCTGGGGCCCCAGTAGAATTCCCATCACTTTGGGCAGTGCCTGGGTGACGAGGGTGTAGACATTTCCACCCCATACCCGGCTGCTTTATTTTTCCTAACAAGGATTTTAAAAATAAGGGACTTGTTTGTGACTAACAAAATTGCACAGTGGAGGTTTCCTACACAATTAGACACCAGGACTAGTGGTAGGTGTGTTGTCCAGGTGTTGTTCTGGTTACAACTCCTGTTCCCAACAGAGCTGTCTGGCTCCTTGGGAGCCGGGCTTGCTGTCCACCATGCTCAGGGGGTGATTCTTTCTCTCGTGTGTGCATTTGGTTACTGATGCAACAAGTATTTATTCGGTGCGCCGTCTATGGGGTCGCACAGAGTCGGACACAGCTGAAGTGACTTAGCAGCAGCAGCAGAACGCACGTGGCATGGTGCTGGACACAGGGGACAGCGAGATGCATAAACACACTCCTGCCCCCGAGGGTCTCGACGGGCAAGTCGAGGGGCTGCTTCAGGACAAGTGCTCTGACGAGGCTGTGTCCTCACTGTGGTCCCCAGAGGGTTCTGGTACAGGGCGGGGGGAGTGGGGGTGACGTTAAAGATTTGGTAGATCAGTGATGCAGAGCAGGACCTGCCTCGGGATGAAACCACCACCACACAGATGGTGGGGCCCCCACCCCCAGCAGCTCCTCCCTGTGGCACAAAGAAGATGAGCAACATGCTTGTGTCAAATAAGTGAGGATTTGACGTTAGTCGAGTAGTTGTGTCCGACTCTTTTGTGACCCCATGGACTGTAGCCTGCCAGGTTCCTCTGTCCATGGGATTTCCCAGACAGGAATACTGGAGTGGGGATGCCAATTCCCTCTCCAGGGGAATCTTCCCAACCCAGGGGGTCTAACCCAGTCTTCTGAATTGCAGGCAGATTCGTTACTGTCTGAGCCACCATGGAGTAAAATAAACCAGGATTTTATGACCGTATCATAAAACATCTTTCTGCTGCCTGCTTCTGCCTGGAATCCGGCATGGAGGTCTGGGTCTGTGTTGCATGTTCTCTGGACTGATGGTCAGAGCTCTGTGGACCCGTTGGCCTGCCTTGACTGATCACAGAAAAAGCTGTTTTTTCACCTTCTGGGCCAAACATCACCAGAAAGGCCCACTTTAGAAAAGAAGACAACTCTGTATCTACAGCAGCATTTTCAAAAGTAAGAACATACTTTCTTTTGAATATGAATTCAAAATAATTTATGAGGGGAAAAAAAATATTTATGAGGGAATTCCTTCGCAGTCCAGTGGTTAGGACTCCATGCTTTCACTGCTGAGTGCATGGGTTCAATCCCTGTTCAGGGAATTAAGATTCCACAAGCTGTGTGACAGGGCCAAAGAAAAAAAGAAAAACAAAAATTAAAAGAAAGGAAAGAGACGTCCCTGGTGTTCCAGTGCCTAAGGCTCTGTGTTTGCAATGCAGGGGGCCCAGATTCGATCCCTGGTCAAGAAACTAGATCCCAAATGCCACAATGGAGATCGAAGATTCTGAGTGTTGCAGCTAAGACCCAGTGCAGCCAAATAAATACATATTTTTTAAAAGGAAAAAAGTTTAAAAAAAAGTTATAAATATTAATATGGAAACGTGAGTTTCAAATGCAGAGGGAGAAAGAGGAGACATTTGTGGTCAACTTAAGTTAACATGTGTTGGTTTAAAAATAAAATGGGTGTGTTTCTAAGTAGCTACTCAGGGATTTTGATAAGATGACTCTCCAGGAGGTGGAATGGTCCTGCCTTCAGCCTTCCGCAGACGTGTTTGACATCGAGCTCTTTTTGTGAACCAGCTCTTCTTTTCACACTGGAGTTTTGGGGAGGATTAGTTTGGGAGAAACTTCTTTATGGATTTACCCTTCTCCACCTGGGCTTCCCTGGTGGCTCAGAAGATAAAGAATCTGCCTGCAATACAGGAGACCTGGGTTTGATCCCTGGGTCAGGAAGATCCCCTGGAGAAGGAAACGGCAATCCACTCCAGTATTCTTGCCTGGGAAGTCCCATGGACGGAGGAGCCTGGTGGGTTACAGTCTGTGGGATCGAGAAGAGTTGGACACGACTGAGTGACTAATACTTCACTTTACTTCTTTACCTCCATCCAATACTAAGGGAAGGAATCAGTCAGACTTCAGGCCCTGCTGGCTTTCTTAACAGGAGTGAGACCCCTGAGGGGATGCAGTGGTTCTTGAAGAGGAAAACAGTCTTTCTCTGTAGCCATATAGTACCTACACAGATATGCAGTATATCTATACTATTAAAATTTCATGGGGGAGGGAGTGATTAGAGGGAAAAAAGAATGACTAAAAAGTCTTCTTAGAAGGGCAATGATGAAAATAAGTTTGGGAAATGCTGACATGCAGACTGTCAGTCAGCCCATCTGGGGTCAGGTGACAGCCCTGCTGCTGTGTGACCTGGGCTAAGTTGTTCACCTCGCTGAGCCTCAGGTTCCTGACCCAGAAATAGAGGTTCTTGTCACCTCGTGATACTGCTGTGAACTCAAAGAAAATAAATACAGTGCCTAACACACAGGAAGTGTTTGACAGACCAAAGGCAGCCCTTCAGGCCTGAAGCTTTGCTATCCACCCTGGGTAATTGCAGTGGGGTTACTTGATAGATTCTCCTGTTGGGTTTCTCAGCCTTTGGGGACGCAGAGGATGAGATGGTTGGATGGCATCACCGACTCAATGGACATGAACTTGAGTAAACTCTGGGAGTTGGTGATGGACAGGGAGGCCTGGTGTGCTGCGGTCCATGGGGTCGCAAAGAGTTGGACACGACTGAGCGACTGAACTGAACTGAACTGAGGCTGTAGACTGATGCATAAAGATACAGGAAGCTTAGAACAGCCAGGCCTAAGGAAAAGGAAATGGGGAAATACTATTTTAAAGCTTGTAAGATAAACAAAAAAGCAGTGTAGCCTGGGGACACCCCACAAAATCAGAGCCGGCCATGGGGGTGGTGACAGTACCACCTGGGCACTCCGCTGACGCCCTGGACGGCAGGGCCCTAGCCCCTGGGATCAGACCCTTCATCTTGCAGGCCCACCCTGCTGGGTTCCAGGGGCTGGGATAGACACCCGGGTGGGTAGGGCAGGCCCAGGCAGGAACTGTCTGCTGCACCTAAAAATAGTGTGGGAGAGAACAGGAAACAGAAACTTCAGGCCAACCCCGGGAAATGCTTTTTGAATTATCAGGAAATCAGGCCTGGAGCCCTGGGGCAGCCACACCCTGCAGCACTGCAGTTCCCAAAGGAGACGGATGGAGGAAGCTGGAGCTGGGGTGGGGAAGGGGCGCCTAACTGGGAAAGTGTTAGGCTCTGTGCCCTGTTGGTCTTTAGTTGCAAGTAGATGCAAGTCTTTTTTAGAGAACCAATAGTTCCAGTGCTCCCAGGACTGAAGGGGACATGGAACTTTCAGACTGGGGAGATTTCAGACCGGGGAGATTTCAGACCGGGGAGTCCTGTGCAAACTCATGAGTTGGTCACCTTCTTAACACAGGATGTTTCAGTCTCTCAAAGCTTTAGTGCCAGGGTTGCCATCATGCCTGCACAGAGCATCCCTGGGGGAGTTCTTAAAAATCCCCAGGTCAAGGCCTCACTCAGACCAGTTTACTTAGACTCTGGGGTGGGGAGCAGGCATCTTGGATTTTAAAGCTCTTTGGGTAGGTGATTCCTCTGTGCGGCCCAAGCTGAGAACAGAGGCTTTCCCATGGGTTAAACATCACCCGGGGTCCGTTTTCTGGTCTCACCCCCAGAAATTCTCAGTGTACAGTCTGCAGCGGAGGCTTTGAATGCTTCATTTAAAAGTAAGTCAGCAGTCTGGATCAGGAGCATAAATTTATTCTCCCAAGGTCAACTTTCTATAGGTCTGCAACTCAAAGATGGCACTCACTGTTTGGCAGAGAGTCCAGCTGCATGAAAACTCACTCCAGGACTTCCCTGGTGGCACAGTAGATAGAAATCTGCCTGCCAGTGCAGGGGACACAGGTTTGATCCCTGGTCTGGGAAGATTCCATATGCTGAGGAGCAACTAAGCTCGTGTGGCACAATTACTGAGCCTGAGCTCTAGAGCCCAGGAAACACAACTGCTGAGCCTGCCTGCTGCAACTTCTGAAGCCCGTGCGCCTAGAACCTGTGCTCCACAAGAGAAGCCTCCGCAGTGAGAAGCCCACGCACCGCAATGAAGAGCAGCCCCCACTTGTTGCAACCAGAGAAAACCCGCCGTGTGCAGCAACAAAGACCCAGTGCAGCCCCTCACCACCCCCCGCCCCTCAAAACTCATTCTAACACATCTGGGGAAAAACTGGAAGATTTATTTGTGAGAGGTGCCTTTTTCTGTGCAGTTCCATACAACTTCATGGAACAAAAAAGATTTTTTTATTGGAATGCCAGCCAAGGGACCTAGAACTTAGAATCAACTCTTATTGAAGTCTGATAGGTTTGGTAGATTTTACTGCACTGAAAGTGATATCCCAAGCCGTGTGAACTGAGGAAAGAGGGTATGAAAAACTGTACCAGTTAGGTTGTTACTAAATTTTATTTGACTTGTTGCAAAACTGAAATATATTTGGGAAAAAAAAGTCATGTTTTGCTCATGCAAGGTTCCTCTGGGCACACTTTGAGAAAAAACTGGCCTGGCGTCTCATTCCTTTGTGAATCTGCTAGCTTTGAACAGGAAAGCGTGTTCTGATCAATCCAATCAAAATGTTTATTCAACACCTCCACCCAAGATGACAGAAGGGGTTACAAAGATGACTTAATCAAGGTCCCTCTTCTAAACACAATTAACTTCTAATGAGCAAGACAGCCTCACTTCAGGGCAGCTGGCGACAAAAGTCATTGCTGGGGAAGAAATTGAGGATTGAACTGATTGTGCACTGGAGTGAGCGTCGGAATTCCTCAGCTGTTTTCACATCCCTTCTATGAATGAGCAGTGTGTGAGAGCCAAAACAATTCTTTTTGAGTCCTCATCTATAAATTGTAAGGCTTATGACCTGACTCCTCAAGTCCTCACCTCATCTGAATCGATGATTCTGAACCTGATCAGCGTGTCTTGTTGGATAGCAGAGTACGTAGCATTCCCCCATGCTATGGACAAGCTCCTTCTCTCCTGTGGCTAAAAAGAGAACACATTTGCTTTGGGATTGAAGCAGGAGGAAGATGAGCCCCCGCTGGATGAGCAATTGGGGGTCATTCCCTGTGGGCAGAAACTCCAAAATATCATGTCCAAATTCCAAATTTCATGTCCTAATATCAGGACAGTCAAGAGAGGATGCTGGGCCCTGCCCAGATAAGAGATAATAGACCACACACTGGGCTTCCCTGGTGGGTCAGTTAAAGAATCTGCCTGCTAATGCAGGAGACACAGGTTCCATCCCTGATTTGGGACAATTCCCTGGAGAAGGAAATGGCAACCCACCCTGGGATTCTTGCCTGGGAAATCCCATGGACAGAGGAGCCTGGTGGGCTGCAGTCCATGGGGTTGCAAAGAGTCAGACATGACTTAGTGACTAAACAACAACAACAACAAGATCACATACTTCTCATTCTCAAAATCAAGGAGACCTTCCTGACTAGAAAACTTCCTGGAGGTCCAAAGGGGAGTGATGCTAAGCTACCTATAGGCCTCTTTCTTGGACTATATCTTGGCTGAGAGATGTGTGAGCATGTAGGGGAGGATCCTGAGATATATCAAATATGGACTCAGAACTAGGCAAGTCAAAATGATTGGTCAAAGGAAACCCAGAAGAAATGCCCCATATAAGTAATTCAAACTACCACAAGGGTGCGACTCTCTGAGTCTACCTGTGTCTATCCACACGTGCTGTCCTCTTTATTCCTTCTAGTAAACACTTGTCTCACTACTTTCCTTCTTTGTGGGAGTTCTTTTCCGCAAAGCTGAAGGGCCAGGGCCTTGTCAGTGACCACCGGTCTAGTGCCTAGGATTTAGCTGCCACTGCAGTGATCCGACCTCAGTCTCAGATCAGGAACTCAAATCCTGCTTCAAGCCACTGCAGGCCAAGGCCACTCAAGATCAGGATAAGAGAGTGAAAGTCATAAGGTCCCATACAGAAGGGGAAGATCTTGAGGTGCCTGAGTTGACTATAGCGTTTGTTGCAGGCAGGACAAGGAGGTAATAAAACCTTTCAGAAATGTACTGGGTTGCTCAAGCTGTTGTCACAAAGCTTCATGAACTGGGTGGATTAAACAACAGAAGTTTATCTGGAGGTTCAATGCCTGAGGTCAAGGTGTGTGGGCCATGTTACCTCTGAAGGCACTAGAGAAGGATCTGTTTCAGGCCTTTCTCCAAGCTTCTGATGATTGCTTGGTTGTGGCAGCCTAGCTCAGTCTTCACATGGAGTTCTCCCTACATTCAGATGTCCTTTTTTATAAAGATGACAGTCATGTTGGATTAGGGGTCCTACCTACTCTAGTAGGGGTTTCCTACACGGCTCAATGGTAAAAGAACCCGCCTGCCAGTGCAGGAGTTGCAGGAGACCTGGGTTTGATCCCTGGGTTGGGAAGATCCCCTGGAGGGGGGCATGGCAACCCACTCCAGCATTCATGCCTGAAAAACACGGAGAGAGGAGCCTGGCGGGCTACAGTCCATGAGGTCACAGAGAGTGGGACACCACTGAGGGACTGAGTACCAGCGTGCGCACTGCTCTAGTAATGACTCAACTCATTGCATCTGCAAGGACCTCATTTCCAAATAAGGTCACATGTTGATGTGCTGGGAGTTAGGACTTCACCGTGTGGATCTTGAGGGGTGCCCAGTTCAATCTGTCGCAGTGGGGATGCACTAACAGGAGCAGCTAAACAACTTCAGTGACTCAGAAAGGCTCAAAGACTGCAAATGATGGTGCTTGCAAACCTACAATTTATTAACAGCAACAACATCAAAGTGGAGATAACATCACAGCCAGAGGCTGCTCACCTCAGGGGGTCTGGAGAAGTCAGATCCCAACTCCCATTGCCTCCCTCTGTCAGGGGCCACGGCAAGTTGTCAGTTCAGTTCAGTTCAGTTCAGTCGCTCAGTCGTGTCCAATTCTTTGCGACCCCATGGACTATAGCCTGCCGGGCTCCTCTGTCCATGGAATTTTCCAGGCAAGAATACTGGACTGGGTTGCCATTTCCCTCTCTAATACCTGCTGACTCTCAGGCAAAGCCTCACTCTACAGACACACCTAGTGGCAGCACCTCCAGGGTCTCCCCGAGACCAGCTGCCAACCATCAGTCTCATTGCTACCAAAGTACAAAGCCGACAAGCTGGTAGAAACCACCCCAGCCCTTGGGGGCATTGTTACAGACCAACACTCTTATTAATCAGTGTGTTTTCTGCCTCCGCCAGGGTCTGTCCCGAGGACACTGCTGATTTCATAGGCAGAGATCAGGCAAATCCCAGACCTGCTGGAATTAGTCCTCACAGTCTAGGAGGTGGAGGAGATCACACAGGTGACCCTCTTCATTAGGTGCTGAGTTCTTCCTTCCATAGGTCAGTATGTGTGAAACTCACGTGGTCACAGCGACAAAAATCTGAGGCTGTTTGAGAGACCAGGGGCAGTTTTATCCCCTTTGCTGTTGGCTTGGGTTAGGGGCTGGTGGTTTAAATCTTACTATGCTTTTAAAGACTTTTTTTCCTTGATGTGGACCATTTAAAAAGTCTTTATTATATTTGCTTACCTAACTTATGTGCAGAGTACATCATGAGAAATGCTTGGCTGGATGAAGCACAAGCTGGAATCAAGATTGCTGGGAGAAATATCAATAACTTCAGATAGACAGGTGATACCACCTTTAGGGTAGAAAGTAAAGAAGAATTAAAGAGCCTCTTGATGAAAGTGAAAGAGGAGAGTGAAAAAGTTGGCTTAAAACTCAACATTCAGAAAACTAAGATCCTGGCAGCTGGTCCCATCACTTCAAGCCTAATAGATGGGGAATCAATGGAAACAGTGAGAGACTATTTCTGGGACTCCCAAATCACTGCAGATGGTGACTGCAGCCATGAAATTAAAAGACTCTTGCTCTTGGAAGAAAAGTTATGACTAACGTAGACAGCATATTAAAAAGCAGAGACATTACTTTGCCAACAAAGGTCCATCTAGTCAAAGCTATGGTTTTTCCAGTAGTCATGTATGGATGTGAGAGTTGGGCTATAAAGAAAGCTGAGCGCTGAAGAATTGATGCTTTTGAACTGTGGTGTTAGAGAAGACTCTTGGACTGCAAGGAGATCAAACCAATCCATCCTAAAGGAAATCAGTCCTGAATATTCATCGGAAGGACTGGTGCTGAAGCTGAAACTCCAATACTTTGGCCATCTGATGCAAAGAACTGACTCATTGGAAAAGACCCTAATGCTGGGAAAGATCGAAGGCAGGAGAAGGGGACGACAGAGGATGAGATGGTTGGATGGCATCACTGACTCAATGGACATGGGTTTGAGTCAACTCTGGGAGTTGGTGATAGACAGGGAGGCCTGGCTTGCTTCAGTCCATGGGGTTGCTAAGAGTCAGACATGCCTGAGTGACTGAACTGAATGTTATAATATTGTTTCTGTTTTATGTTTTTTTTTTTTTTTTTGCCATGAGGCATGTGGGATCAAACCTGAACCTCCTGCATTGGAAGGCAAAGTCTTAACCCCTGGACCACTAGGGAAGCCTCTAAATCTTATTTTTATGTGCATTCTTTTTAGGTCTTCTATAGCTCCAGCCATTGGAGTTTCTCCTTCATCCCTTCCTGTTGCTTTCCTGAGTTATTGCCCAGGCTTTTTTGGTCCAAGATGCCCCTGGAGCTTGATGTGTGGGTCAGAAGGCTCCATGCCTGTCCCTGTGGTGTGTGCTGGCAGTCCCAGTGTCCCAGGGGCAGGGGTGCAGATGGTGAAGCCCATAGATGGGTGAGCCCAGTGGCCTGAGGGAGTGCCCATGGCTTTTTGCCCATGGGCTGTTGGCCGTAGGGTGGCTGTTCAGAACTAGGGATGCAGAGAGCCTGGGCAGCCCCCAGACTAGGCACAAAGAATGAACTGGGGTTCTGGACCCGTGGGCTAATGGTCTGTGTGGGAGGCATCAGGCTAAGGGGCCTTGCAGGCTCCACTGGGCAGTGAGAGCCCCTGATCCCAGGTTTGGAGGAACCACAGGGGTCTGGCTGGTTTCCACAGCTGTTTCTTCCCCATGAGATAGAGCAGAAACCAGAACTGGGAGTGGAACATGCAGAGGGAAAGGGCAGGGGACAAAGCAGAGCAAGACTGATTGATGCTGAGCACCCATAGCGTCCTGTTTATTTCTGGTCCACCAGGGATGGGGTGCTCCCGAGCTGGGGACCTGGCTGCATGTGCAGATGTGTCGAGGGCCCAAGAGAGAAGTGACAGAGCAGGAAACCAGGCAGGTCCTAGAGTCAGCAAGGAAAGCCCTGCTGGGATGGGGCAGGGTGGACCGAGGCCTCAGGGATGTTTCCTGACTGGGCTGAAAGCAGCGCTAGAGGCGGAAGGCAGGAGCCCGCCAGCCCCAGTGGAGAGGGGTCTGCTGGCCTTCCTGGCTTCCCAGCTCTGATACCCACATCCTTTCAGCCTCCACTTCATGGCGCCTTTAGCCCCACCCATGTCTACCAGGGCTTGCCTGGTGGCTCAGACTGTAAAGAATCTGTCTGCAGTGCAGGAGACCCAGGGTCAATTCCTGGGTTGGGAAGATACCCTGGAGAAGAAAAAGGCAACCCACTCCAGTATTCTTGCCTGGGAAATCCCATGGACAGAGGAACCTGGCGGGCTATACAATCCATGGGGTCCCAAAGAGTGACATGACTGAATGACTTTCACACTTTAACCAAGTTGGCTCCCCCTGGTTCCACCCCAACCTGGACAGACACACACCACACCGTTAATGAATTTTAATTCTGTAGGAAGATCAAAGTAACACGAAGGGCACTAAGAAGGGACTGGAAAAAAATAGACTCAGGTGGCCCCTGTGCAATTCTGCGTTTTGTTCCATTTGTTAAGTGGTGTGAATGATCGCTCAGAGAGTGTTTCCGTGGATGGTGACACACGGGAGTCTCAGGTTAGCAGCTTGATGGTGGGTGGTGACGATTATTTATGTGTTATATGTCTGCTTTATAGTTTGAGGGTCTCTTGAGTAACTCATATGCTCATTTGCCTGGTTTATGTGACTTCAGAGCAACATTTTATAATTTTAAATGATTGTGGAGGCTAAGGTTTTGGAATCTTTGCATTTGGAGGACTTTGTTGTTGTGTGTGTGATGCGGTTGAGGCTGAGACCTTACTTGGTTAAGGAGATGCTGGAAAGGCTCTGAACCAGGATTGAGTCCCAGCGCCATCCCCAATAGTCATGTGACCCTGAGCAAAGCTTTTCTCTGAGCCTCATTTCTTTATCCATGCAATAAGAGAGCACAGAGCCTGCCTCCCAGGACTAAATGCAGTAGAGGATGTGATATGGGAAAGTCTTTTGCAAAGTTCTACACGAGTGCTGAGTATTACCCCTATAGTTACTATTCCATGTAACATTGTTTTCATGGGAAAGTACAGTTTGCCTTTTAACAATTGGATTTACAGCGTAGTTTCCAGGAATGCATTTGTTTCTAAGCAGTCTTGGGCCAAAAGCAACAGAACTTGACCCTGAGATAAAATGCACTGTGGCAAAAGGCAGGAACTGGCCCAGCAGGTTTTCAAGGAAGAAGAGCGAGAAAACTGCCCCCAGCTATGTTGCTCATCTCACCCATCTGCGGAGAAGTCCTGGTATTGGATTTCTCCAGTGAAGCAGAAAAAAACAGGATGTAGATGTGTCTGTTTATTTATTTATTTATATTAAAGAATTGGCTTACGCAATCATGGAGGTTTGGCAAGTCCAAAATGTGCAGGGTGGGTCAGCAGGCTAGAGACCTGCAGCAGAGCTGACAATGTAGTTTGAGTCCACAGGTAGTTCGCTGGCAGAATTCCCTCTTCAAAGGCGAGGGTGGTCTTTTTCTATGAAGGTCTTCAACTGATGGGATGAAACCCACCCAAACTATGGAGGGCAATCTGCTTTCCTCAGAGTCTATTGATTTACATGTTAATGTCATCTAACTATCCCCTTAACCCCAAGGGGAGGGGTGGGGGGGTACTCGCTTCTCACCTCAAGCTTTGATTAGTGTCCTCTGCAGTTTGGGGTGCTTGGTGGACAGGCCACAGCCTCTCACTTGAGAAAGCTAAAGTGTATGAGGGAGGCAGTAAAGACCAGATGCTTTGAAGTTGGAGCAGAGGAGAGATGGCTTCCCTGGGGTCTACCCACTCTCCTGTAGTTTGTTCATGAGAAGAACATGAGATCTGTTGGAGCCTCAAGGGCAGGAGAGCTGCATGGGCTCCTCCAAACCTGCCAAGAGGAGAGCCTGTGGGGGAAGGGGGTGCAGAGTCTTCTGCAGATAGAGGCCGGGACATCTCCAGAAGCCTAGTGGCCGAGGAAAGAGCAAGTGATGGCCAGATGAGGCATGCGTTGGCTGTCACCAGGAGCCCTAGAACTCTAGATCCTTGAACTCTGGAGGACCCTTGAGAGTGTTCACGAAGGTCTCCTGGGAATGTTTCTTTCAGCCTTTAACCAAGTTGGCTTCCCCTGGTTCTGTTAGGGGAAGCACACTGATTGAAACCACCCACCCTGGCCAGGCACCATAGTAACCATTTGCATGAGTTGTTTTATGACAGGAGATCCTGATAAGGAATACGGAACTAATAAGCCACCACCAACCGGAAGAGTTCGGGAAAGGTCAAAAGGAAACACCGTGTGTCTATCCACTTCCCAGAATCCCTCTTGCTAGCATCCATCTTGGCTGAGCGATGCGTGCGCCACCAGGAAAGACTCTGAATTAGAATGATAGGCCAAAGACTACCCGGAAACGAATCCCATCACCATAAAACCCAAGACTGCGAGCCACGCGGCAGAGCAGTTCTCCTGGGTTCCCTTACCCTCCTGCTCTCCACCCGGGTGCCCTTTCCCAATAAAATCTCTTGCTTTGTCAGCATGTGTCTCCTCGGACAATTCATTTCCGAGTGTTAGACAAGAGCCCAGTTTCGGGCCCTGGAAGGGGTCCCCCTTCCTGCAACAGTTCCACCTCAACCTGGACAGACACACACCACACCGTTTATGAATTTTAATTCTGTAGGAAGATCAAAGTAACACAAAGGGCACTGAGAAGGGACTGGAAAAAAATAGACTCAGGTGGCCCCTGTGCAATTCTGCGTTTTGTTCCATTTGTTAAGTGGTGTGAATGATCGCTTAGAGAAGGCTCAGAGATGGTGCCGCCCATATCAAGTGAGAATTCTCCCGCCCCTTTCTCCTCCCACTTCCCTCTTCTTGGACCTGGAGAGGTCAGGAACCGGGGTTGGCAACGTGGGGCAGGAGGGGCAAAAGCACCAAGGAGGGAAGGAGAGAAGAAGCCAGCCTTGCTCCCCACTGGATAGCTCGGTGGTGGCAATGGGGGAGCATGGCTTTGATCCCCCTACTACCTGATCATGGTGGTGAAGTGTATTTCCCCACTGGGCTGGTATTGGGTTTGGTCATGTGACTTGCCAATGGAATGTTAGTAGATGTCATGTGAGTAATGGCTTGCCATGCACTTGCAATGAGGACTTTCCTCTTGCATTTCTGCCCTCATCAGGAGGACATGGCCCAGGTAGAATGTGCTCTCCTAAAGAGTGAAAAACATGGAACAGTCCCAATCAGCGCTCACAGCCTGGAGCAAGCCCTACCGAAGTCAGCAAACCGCCCCCTACTTATGAGCTAGAAACAGATGCCTATTTCTGTGTGTCCCTGAGCTTTGGGGTGGTTTATTATGTGGCATTATTATGACAATACTTGATAAATGGGGTCACTAAATAAAGTTGAGAACCATGATGATTACACTAAGCTAGACATGACTTATTGACTGCAGGACATTTTTTATTGACTAGAACTGTCTAGATTTCATTCTAGGGCAGGGGAAGGACATGCCTGACTGAATAAACTTAAAGAAACATTAATAGATAATGATGAAGTCACTTTCTGATTATACCCATGAGCCCTGCTTGTTTAGTTTAGCAGTTACATATACTTCCATAAACAGTATATAATAATGCTATATAGGTTTAAAAACGTGTACAAATAGCATCGTGTATTCTGCAAGTTGCCCTTTCCTCTTGCGGTTATGCTTTTGAGATTTATCCAGCCTTTAATGAAGGGGGCTGAGATTGGTTCAGTCTGGCTGCTGTCCCTTCTTTGACCTGTCTGGTCCAATGCTTGTTCGTGTCTGTAGCCTTTCTCCTCTGAACATAACTTTTCTCTGCAGTCACCATTTGTTTGTTCTTTAAATCTTCACTGGTACCTGGCCCCTGGAGGAGAAGGAAAGAGAGGGAAGAACATTTATTAGGTATCTCCTGCATGCAGGGCACTGACCTGGGTGCTTTTATGTGCACTATCTCATTTAATGCTCACAGTACCCCTTTGGGGGTAGCAGTTGTCATTCCTTTTATGGATGAGAAGCCTGGGGCTTGGAGAGATGAATCATTTACCTGAAACCACATGAGCAGAAGGTCTGTCTGTCTGCAGAGCCTGTGCTGCTAACAAGGGCCCTGCATCTGTTCTCCTTAGTGGAACACCCGCCCTTCAGTCCCACGTCATTGTCCTTCGAGTGCCCCCTGCAGTCCCTGGATCATGTGCAGAGGGTGGGACCTACCTGCTTCCTCAGGTGGGAAGGCCCACCCTTACCGAGACCACAGTCCCGGGGGGACAAGCCTTACCCTCTTTTTTCCCAGTGCTGCATGGCATGTTTGTACCTAGGATTAGCGACCCACACAGAAGCGTCACCAAGGGAAGAGAAGCTGCTGTCTCACACGGGAGCCGGCTGGTCCCGTGGTGCGGGCAGAAGCTTTTGAGGGCCCTGGGGGAGTGAATAATAGGCAAGGCATGGGAGGAGGTGGGGGACAGAGCAGGAAAACAGCTGCTCCTGGTGGCTCCCAGTCACGTTCGGAGCCTAAATTAGCCTTGTTCTTTTCCAGATCGTCTGTGGGTTCGCTGCAGCCTGCCTCATCTCCTAGGTGTTGTTTTGTCCCTTTCCTCCTTTTCCAGTCCTCCCTCTTAGGTTCTTTCATTACAGTTAGCTTGCTGAGAGGCTAGACGGGGTGGCCTAAAGGTGGCCTGAAAGATGGTAGTGGGGGGTATTCAGGTTTCTCTCTTGTCTCTTCCTGTCCCTAGGAAGTTTTCCTACTAGAGGTTTGTTTACTAGAATGCAACTTGGGACTTCCCAGGTGGCAGAGTTGGTAAAGAATCTGCCTGCCAGTGCAGGAGGTGAAAGAGATGCGAGTTCGATCCCTGGGTCAGGAGGATCCCCTGGAGGAGGAAATGGCAACCCACTCCAGTATTCTTGCCTGGGAAATCCCCTGGACAGAGGAGCCTGGGGGCTACAGTCCACGGGGTCACAAAGAGGCGTACATGACTGAACACGCGGACACACAGAATACAACTTGAAGTAAAGTTTTACCAGTACAATTGATCAGATTTCCCCTTTAAGACAGCATCTCTGAAAAACACACAGACAATTCTCATATGATTTACTGCTCTGTAGAGTGACGCTTGCCTCCTGTCCATCTTATCCTCTCTCCCTGCCTAAAAGGCTGCACTGATGGAGGAGGGGTGCGTCAGGGCTCGGAGTTGAGAGAGGTCAAGGAGGGGCCTCACCAGACGGAGGCAGCAGAAAGGGCAAGCTGGCCATGGGCACAGGCCTGATCAGCCAGTTGTACTGTGGCCTCAGAGCTGGAAAGCCCAAGTGTGAGCTTCAGCCCTTTCACAGACAGGATGCCGAGCCTGGAGAGAGCTGCTTCTTCCTGGGCCTTAGTTTCCTCTCAAGGAAAACACAGGTTGAAGAGGATGAGCCCTGAGATCCTGTCTTAGGCGGTGAGTCTGCGTTTTCTCTGCAGATTCTGTACTGCGGGGGAGTCTTCTTAGTCTCGGGCTTTGCTGACTCAGCACTGCAGCTCTCTCTGCTGCCAACTAACCTGCGCCCCACAACTGATCTTAAAAACAAGGGAAAACAACAAGCCACTGTTTTTCTTATTAACTCTGCAAACAGCAGAGGTAAGCTAGGAGGGACCTGCTGATGGGTTATTAGATGGAACTGGGCTTTGCTCCGAAGTGCAGGGTGATGGGTGCACTCTGGGAGCAGCCCTGGTGCATCCTGGTATCTACATGGCACGAATGATGGGCTTGCAACCATCTGGTTTTCCCTTTGCCTCTTAGTCATTCTCTAGACCCTCTGCAGGTCTTGTCCGACTGGGGGCCTTAACAGTTGCCAGGCAGTGAAGAGGCACTTCCCATCCCTCTGCCCTGAGATTTCTTTGGCATCTTTTCCAAAATAGCTTGTTCTTCTTTCAATGGTGTGTGTTGCCTTTATACCTTTAATTATTTTGTGTGTGTCTCAGTATTTTGAATATTCTGATTTGTCTGTCAATTTTTCCTTTACCTGAAATTTTGAAACCCAAAATTTCTCGTACCCTCACTTGTTTTGTCTGTTGGTTCTTATTTAAGGCGACTGTTTCCTTATAATTTGGAATTGAAAATTTTGATTGTGACCTCTTATGTTGGGGCTAGGGGGGCTTGATCTGCGGGTTAAGTACACGTTCCTTCTGGGTTTCCTGGGTTATCTCTGGTCACGTATCCGTTTCATGTTAATTTCTCTTTTTGGAGAGTCCTAGATCCCTAGTGTAATTTCAAATTCCTTTGTGAGTCATAGCCCCAGTGCCTAGAATTCTCAGCTGAGACTTCTCTACTTGATTCTAATAAAGTAGGAAAGAACAGATAAGTTTCCTTGAGGTCTCCCTGTACTAGTGAGTGAATTTTTATAATCCATCTCTTTACTGCGGTTGCATCTCTTTGAGAGTTCTGGCTTTATGCAGGGATCTTGGTTCCCTTGTACCAGGTAAGTGTCATTTCTGATGCTTGGATAGAGGACGGTCCTGGTTACTGAGATGAACGGTGCAGACTTAACTGGGGCAGGTTCACTGGGAGCAGCAGCAATGTCATCACTAGCCACGGATTTCGATTCCCACTTGATTTCTGGCACTGGAGAATCTGCCCTTACTTTTTCTTATGAGATCAGCTATACTTAAAATCCCTGGACAAGGAAATGGCAACCCACTCCAGTATTCTTGCCTGGAGCATCCCAAAGACTGTAGCCTGTCAGGCTCCTCTGTCCATGGGGTCGCAAGAGTTGGACACGACTTAGTGACTATACCACCACCATACTTAAAATACTTTTTTGGTTATATTTTCCCAGAATTTCTAGAAAAGTTTAGGTTAGTTTAATCCCCATCTCACTGGAATCTGAATCTCCTAGGCCCTCCTGTTTACTTAATAGGAGTTATGCTTCTTGAGAAAGAGAGGAAAAGGGAAGAGAAGGCCAGATTTGTTGTGTTAATGTGTCAGTAGCCTTTTAGGGACAGGTAAATGTTATCTGCTCCAGGGATCTTTTCTCTCATTTAGTTAAAAGAACTTTGAAAACTGATGTGTTTTTTAGCACATTTTGGAATTCCCTTATGAACAATTTCAAAATAAGTTGAAATAATTGCAAAAGATAAAACTTCCAGTGTATCTGAAATATGTTCATTAAAAACTGTTACATCACTTTTTAAAATGGTAGAGATTTGATATCTACCATCATTTATTCAAAATACACATACAATTTTATTTTTTGGCTGTACAACATGGTCTGTGGGATCTTAGTTCCCCAATCATGGATTAAACCTGGGCCCTCGGCAGTGAGAGCACAGTCTTAACCTCTGGACCACCAGGGAATTCCTCTACAAATTCTTTTCTAAGCATTTGAAACTTTATATCATTTTCTCTTTGAGCTCATTTTTCTGTACCACTTTAAAATAATTTTATGATCTAATGCTTTGCCTTTATAAGTATTTTAGATCATCTTATATTTCTCAGCAACACAAAGCAACATAAAGTTAAATTGTATTTCTTGTGATCTTAAATCCTTAAGTGTTGAACATTTTTCTGTATTGAGTTATTTTTTGAAATTATCATGAATAAGCTATGGATCAAAAGAACATAAATACATTACAAAATTTGATAAATAGTTAAATATTTAAAAAATGGAAATATTTCAGGAGGTGGATGGGACTGGCCAAGTCTCCCTGGGCAGATATTGCTATTTCTTGAATGAGACAGGACTCAGTATATCTCACTTTTTTTATTTTTATCGTATGAGCACTGAACAACTTCATTCACATAAATAAGAGGATTTGGAAAAGAAGGATTTTCATGCTACCTGTTACTCAGTTCTTTAATTTTCTTTAAACTTTTAAAGCCCAAATTACATGGTCACATGGCGATTCAGCAGCAAAAATTATTTTTCGCAACCTATCACTTGGTTTGATTAGCTTCTCCTCTGATTTTTGAGCAAGGAAAGAATTGAAAAAATCATGATCGACAAAAACTGAATGCAGTCAATTTCTTCCTTCCTGGCTGCGCTGGGTCTCGGTTACTGCCCTCGGGCCCTCTCTAGTTGCCGTGAGCAGGGGCCAGCCTCCAGCTGAGGCGTGCAGGCTTCTCATTGCAGTGGCTTCTCTTGTTGTGGAGCACGGGCTCTAGGCGCTCAGGCTTCAGTAGTTGTGGGGTACGGGCTTAGCTGCACTGTAACATGTGGAATCTTCCCGAACCAGGGATCGAACCTATGTCCCTACCAACTTTATGTTGCTTTGTGTTGTTGAGAAGTATAAGACGATTTAAAGTACTTTTAAAGGCAAAGCATTAGATCATAAAATTATTTTAAAGCATCACAGAGAAATGAGTTCAAAGAGAAAATGATATAGTTTCAGTGTTTAAAAAGAAGTTGTAGGGGAATTTCCTGGCAGTCCAGTGGTTAGGACTGAGCTCTCATGGTCGAGGGCCCGTGCTCGATCCCTGGTCAGGAGACTGACCAGCCAACTGTACTGGCTGGCGGACTCTTAACCTCTAGACCGCCAGGGACGTTCAAGTCACTTATTTTCTCACCACATAGTCCAATGTTTCGACCTTGCTGTTTGGTCTGGTACCCTAGGGATTTTCATACCTGGAATCAAGCAGCACATTGACAGTTTGGATGGGGAGGAAGTGTGTCTTTCTTTCAAAAAGTGGGAGAAGGGAAACCGAGTGGAGGTCCTTGCTGCAGGTGTTTTCAGGTTGATCAGCTTTGGGGGGAAGCTGCTTGGAGGTTGAGGATCTGGAATGGAAAACATTGCCTTTGAGATTTCTAGGCCTAAACAAACCCTGGAGAGTTTTCCAGACCCTCAATTTGCTTTCGTCCCGGAAGAAGAGGGCTTTGTGGCTTGATTATAAGCTGTATGAATAGGAACCATATCTGTGTCCACGTGGTGCTCAGCAAGTTCAAGGTGGATGGTAATTAGCTAACATTTCTTGTGTGTTTACTGGCATATTAGCAACTGCCTTAGCTCAGTCGACCTGCACAGAACTCCACGAGGAGTTTCTTCTTGGCAATTCCATCTCACAGGTGAGGCCCTAAGGACTCGAGGGGCAGACAACATGCTAAGGGTGCCTGATGGTGAACAGTAGGCTGGGCCTGAACCCCAGGAGTCTGCCTAATGTCGGAGAAGCAATGTGAGACCTCGGGGTGGCCCCCTGACTTCCCTCCTCTTCTCTCCATTCAGGGAGAAAAGAGAAGAGATTGCTTCTTGGATAATTAAAAATAATAGAATGGTAGTGTTGGAAATGACTTTTTAATGAGCAACCTGCTATGGAGTGACTTAGTTGGCTTTTCTCAGTCCTTATGCATGAAAGAGGGATGTGGCGATGCTGGTAATGAGGAGGATAAGGATGATGGTAAGGATAAGGATGGGTGGTGATGATGCTGGTGGCAACAGTACCTACTGCATAAGGGAACAATTATCTCATAGCCAGCACTTGCCATTGCTGGACACTTAACTCTTTATTCAGTTTAGGCAAACATCTGCTGTCTATCTCCTCATCTACAAAATGCTCTCCTTATAATAAGCCTTCAGCTATTTGATGTTTAAATACCTCTTCCCTTTTTTGGCTCTTCTCCAAGATAAATCTCATGAATTCTTTGTCTAAATGGAATTTATAATGTTAAGACTCCTTATTTTCCTGGTCACTCTCCTCTGGATGTATTCTCATTTGTCAAAATGACTTAAAAAATATGGTACCCAGATTTTATCGCCATATCCCAGATGTGGTTTGACCAGGGCAGAGTGCTGTGAAATTGCTCTTTCCCCAGATCTTTAGGTGTCATCGAAACATTTAATGCTTTTTCTCTGAGTGTCCTCACTGTTGACTTGATAAACTTCTATTAAGTCACCATTCACAGATTATGATGCAAGTCTGCTGCAAACCCCATTTTCCAACCCATCCTACAATTTGGCAGCAAACAGTATGTAACCTTCAACGTGAGACTTTACATTTACCTAGGTGAAATTTTGTCTTGTGAACCACAGTCCAAATTCTAGCTTGTCAGGGTGGTTTTGAATCCTGATTCTGTTCATTGAGGAGGAGAGCACAGCAATGATAGTGGAAGGTAAACAGGGTGGTTTAGGAGAAAGAGCAATGAATGAATGGTGTTGCAGATATCCAAGCCAATTAGGTCATTGCTATTTTAAGTTCTTTTTGGTTGATAGCAATCCCTTCTATTATTTACAGATAGGTGAAGGATATGCCTCCCCGCACCCCTACTACCCCTCGTTTTGTAAGTTCCATGATGTCCCAGCTCCCTGTCCCTTGGGCTTTCTTCTGTGCACTTTACATACTTGGGATGGATGAAGCAACGCTTGAGCAGAGCATTCAGCTGTCTAGCTGGGACCAGATGACAGACCTCCGCAAGCACTAATGGAATCCCAAGGCCTGGGAGCTATTCTGAAAGGCATGGGCTACCGGGCTCAGTGGATTCTTCTCCTCCACTCACACATGGGTGAGAATGCCCATGAGGTCTTTTAGCCAATGCATGCATCTTGAAGAGCATTCAGTTTAGCAACAAAAATATTTTTGGACTTTCATTCTACTAATTAACCAAAGTGGTTTGTGTGGATCAGAGATTAAGTTGGCTGGAATGCTTGTCAGTAATTGTTGGGTGTGGGATGTTCATGAGAGTATTTCAAACGCTACCTGTCTGCTTCACATGCTAACTGCCTGACTGTGTAATCCCATCATGTGCACATGTGCGTGCTTAGTCGCTTCAGTCATGTCCAGCTCTTCATGACCCTATGGACCAGCCAGGCTCCTCTATCCTTGGGATCCTCCAGGCAAGAATACTGGAGTGGGTTGCCATGTCCTCCTCCAAGGATCTTCCCAACCCAGGGATTGAACCTGTGTCTCCTGCATCTGCTGCATTGCAGGTGGGTTTTTTTTTTTTTTTTTTTTTTTTTTACTGCTGAGCCACTGGGGAAGCCTGTGTATCTCCATTAAGGAACCTCAAATGTTAAATAACCTCCCCTGGGCTACCCATGGATGACTGTACTACATGTAACTGTGGGGATTAATTTTATGTGTCAATTGGACTGGGCCATAGGGTGTCCAGATATTTGGTTGAACATTATGTCTAAGTGTATCCATGCAGGCTCGGTCGCTTCAGTCACGTCCAGCTCTTTGTGACCCTGTGGACTAAAGACCCCTAAGCTCCTCTGTCCATGGGATTCTCCAGGCAAGAATACTGGAGTGGGTGGGTTGCCATGCCCTTCTCAGGGCCTCTTCTTGACCCAGGGATCAAACCTGCATCTCTTACCTCTCCTTCATTGGCAGGTGAATTCTTTACCACTAGCACCACCTGTGAAGGGTGTTTCTGGATGAGATTAATATCTGTATTAGTACTGAGTAAAGCAGATTGCCCTCTTTAAGGTAGGTGGGCCTCATCCAATCTGCAGAAGATCTCAGTGGGACAAAAAGGCAAAGAGGGAACTTCTGTCTATTTGAACTGAGACATTGATTTTTTTTTTTCCTGCCTTCAGATTGGAACTGAAAAGTGGGCTCCTCTTGGGTTTTAAGGCAGCTGGCTTTTGATGGGAACTGATACTGTGGGACCTGCTGTATATCCAGTTTGCCTGCAGATCTTGGGGCTTCCCAGCCTCCATAATCATGTGAGCCTACTCGTTATGATGAATCTCTTTCTACCTCTATCTCTTTCTATCTATGTTTATATCTCCCATAGGTTCTGGTCCTCTGGAGAACCCTCAGGAATGTATGTGTTACCAGCTATGCAGAAGTATTGTGAAGTAAGTGATAGCAAGCTAGCAGATTGGGAGATGGGAGATGGGTGGGGGGTTTTCTTCCCATCTATTGCTGCCAATGGTTTGGCATGCCATAGTGGCTCTGTGAGTATCACCATGGTTACCCAGAAAGGTCCCCTCTGGGCGCCCATCCATCTGTTACACAACAAGAGTGGTACCCATCCCACAATGTTACATGGTGTAGGTTAAGAGCTAGACTTCTCTGGGAGTGGGGGTGGAAAAAGGGAGCGTACAAAGCACAGTCCACACTCTCCTCCCATCATCCCTCCAAACAGCCGTGGCAGGGTGGGCTTTGCTGGGTGCACAATGGGTTTAGAATTCCGACGGCCAGGGTCTGTCTTCTTTCAGAGGCCAGGGTGAGAGTGACTGATAGTAGCCAAGGGGGCCCTTACTGCCTGACACGGGGGGTCCAGGTTTCCTGCTCCAGCTGTTACTGAGAGTTTTCTGGGAGCACCAGTTGCTCAGCCCTGGAGACCTGGGGCCCCTGGGGAGTGGCAGCCCCTCTGCAAGGGGTGGGGGGAGCAGGGAGGATACCCACTATTCCCATGAGAAGCGGGCTTGGGTGCGGCACTTTGCACTGGGAGGAGTAGGGGGAGGGGCACTTCCAGCTGGCTTGGTGCCCAGGAAACCCAGAGTGGGGTCTTGGGGTCACGGTATTGTGACTGGGATGGCTCTGCGCCTTCCTGGGCTCAGTCTTCTCCTCCTTAGGGGTGATGCAGTTGTTTTTTGGTTTCTTTTAGGCTCTTCATTCTAAATGGGGGCAGAGGCCTACTTCCTCTAGTGCAGAGAGACTTGATACAGAAATGTGTGCATGTGTGCTCAGCCACTCAGACATGTCAGGCCCTTTGTGACTGAAGCCCACAAGGCTCTTCTGTCCATGGGATTCTCCCGGCAGAATACTGGAGTGGGTTGCCATTTCCCCCTCCAGGGGATCTTCCTGACCCAGGGATCGAACCTGTGACTCTTGCTTCTCTTGTATTGGCAGGTGGATTCTTTACCGCTGTGCCACCCAGGAAGCCCTGACACAGAAATGGTGTGTGTCAAATACATAATACACTCCCCCGATTCAAAATATTGAATAATTTTCCTTTACATTTTCTTGCACAAATAAGTAGCAGATAAATTTTAATATTTTGCTAGTAATGATGCTCAGTGATTAGAAGGTGGAAAGAGATTTAAAGAAATGTTCAGAAAAAAGCGGATAAAGACTTCACATCGCTGAGTGACTCAGAGAGCATTTGTAGAACAATGATGTTCCCGTCATTTTCTCATGCTCATTAAAAAAGGCATGTGGAGATTTGGGGTCCATAGAGTTCTGTCTTTTCTCCGTAAAAGCGTTGCATTTGTTTTACTTCTCCATGCGACTGATTTTGGAGATAGATGGCCCTTTTCAGAAGTGTAGATCTTCTTGACTTCAAAACAGTGATACATTCAATCCTCACATTTTCATGACCGAATGGGGCACAGAATCGCGGAAACACATTGCCGCCTGGCTTGTATTGGCGGTGCTGGGGGAGAAGCGGGAGGCTGTGGGGGGTGGGTTATGGATGTAGCGTATCGACCTGGTTACTGTGCAGTTGAATAATTATGATGGCATCATTTTTCTGCACTCTGCCAAAATTGCATGCAGAGCAGTCTGATGGTGCCCATTGGTCTGGACCATTTTTCTTTATCAAAGCCACGGCGTTTGTCTCCTTTCCCTCGAGACTCATTTCAGAGGCAGATAACTTACTTCTAAGGTACACATGTGCCCCTTTTCACAATCCCCTGGAAATCTCTCCTCAACTTTTCCTTCCCTGCACCTGGCATAGTGTCCTGAGGATAACAGGCAGTCAATAAATATCTGTTGTGGCTGATGATGACGGGGAGTGAAATTGAGGAAGCTTTTCATGGGTTTATAATGGTGATGCTGTGCAATAGATTGGTGCGAGGGGTTCCCGGAAACATCCGATGATGACTGCTGCAGCCCCATCTCCCTCGGTGAGCCTTTGATTGAATGGCGATAAAGGTATCATTTTGCTGCATTAGGAGGAAAAGGTATATGGAGATTTGACGTGTGTGTTGTTTCATAACTTTCCCTTTCATCTGAGGCTGAATCATTTCTGAAATGGAGACCTAAATTTTAAGGCATGGAACATTTCAAGTTAAACATCCTTGAGAAAGCTCGTTTCATGTTTTTTTTTTTTTCCCTGCCCCAAATGGGGAGTAAGAATATAGAAGAAACCTGTTACCTTTTGATAATGGCACTTCTGAGTCAGAGCATGGGGAGGGGCGGCTGCAGAAGGCTGCCTGACATCCCTGGCTTGTTTTTGTTTTCGATGCATTTAAGGGCTGAAACCTGGACAGTGGAACCTGCAGAGGGCAATGGTAGGGGGAAGCTGGAGGGTGATTTTGAGAAACGAGGATAAAGGGAAATCCTGCAGAGTGACATTTCTTGAAGCCCCATCATAAGACACACACTGTACCAAGGAATAGGAATCCAAAGATGCTTATGGTCTCCGTTCCCAAGGAGCTCCTGGTGACGCGAGCGACATGGACCGTGAAGCAAACGCTCCCAGCACAGACAAGTCCACGGTGACACAGAAGGGAGTGCTGGATGGTGTGAAAGTGCAGAGGACAGGAACCTTATGCAGTTCAGGGGAGTCAGAGAAGCTTCCCCAGGGAGGCATATTTGCATTGAGTCAATAACAGATGCTATGAGTCAGTCAGGCAAAGGTGGTGTGGGCTGGAGGGGGTGTTCCAGCAAAGAGAGAAGTACTTGTGAAGGATATAGAAGGAGAGGTCGTGGCAAGGTGATCTTGGATCCAGGGAGAGGAGAGGTCCTGAAGAAGAGACGCCTGAGGAGGAAGTTGGATGCAAAAGTGAAATGACAGAAACAGAAAAGGACAGCCTGTCACATACCTCCTTTCCGCTGCCAATTTAATGCCAGGCTGGTCCTCCATCCTCACACCCCACATTTTCTTTGGCTGCACAGCATGCAGGATCTTAGTTCCCCAATCAGGGACTGAACCCTCACCCCTTTGCACTGGAAGTGTGGCATCTTAACCGCTGGACCACCAAGGAATTTCCATCACATCCCACATCCAATCAGATACCAAGTCCTGTTGGACTTACACGCAGGAGGCTTCTAGGACCCACTATCACCACCCCTCTTCACACTCACCTCCAACTTCATCCTCTCTGGCCAAGACCCTGCCAGTTCCCACCAATAGAGGGACCATAAATAACAACAGCTGGAACACCCGAGAAGTTCTTTTCTCTTTCAGCACAGCAGCTCTGCGATGCCTGGCACACAGCGTCTTCTGGGTCCTCACTCTGCTGGTTCTGTGATGTTGCCCTTATCGATGAGACACCAGGTACCATAACAGCTTAGCTGCAGGCCAGTCTGTGGAAGAAGTGCAAGTGGAAGGGAAAGCATGCTCCCTCCTTGAAAAGCATCACTTAGAAGTTTGCACAAGTTCTTCTTACATCTCCCTAGCCATATGGTACCCGTTGTCAGCAAGGAGAGTCAGGAAATGTAGTTTTTACTTAGGGTGGCCAAAAATCAAGTGATAAACTCAGGGTTCAACTGGTGAAAGAAGAGAAGGGTTATCGAGGGACAGCTGGTCACCCACTCCTCGTCTTGCCCTCTTTGCCCGCTGTTCATAAAACTCTGAAGGTGAAGGTCTTGGCAACCCTGACTACTACAAAACCACTCAGCTCTGTGTCCACCTCTCTGGGAACACGCTCATTCCTGGGTAAGCCTCCAGGGTCCACTTGTTTGCTTGGGCTCTGCCTTTTGCTGGAGAAACAACAGAATATGATGCAAGGAAGATGAGATCAGAGTCAGATAATTCTGTAGCTATGTGACCAGGGGCTAGCTCGTCTAGTTCTGAGGCACTGTTGTCTGTTCAGTTTGGATAATAATTTAACTGGAGGACAAAGGCAGATGATAACACAGGTAAAGGTGGTGCCCAGTAGATGTCAGTCATTACAGTAGCCTCCCTGCCCCACTCCCCTCGGGTGACACTGGTCACCCGTCAGCTTGTGACCCTGATCCTTTCCCCACAGAGCCCCCCTCCAGGGGCACCCGGTTCACTGTCCTCATAAGGTTCAGCACCCCGTACCCTCTACTATGATGACTTTTACCCATGTCCACCTTCCCTGGCAGACTGAACTCTGTGGTCCCCACTGCTCCCAGAAAGATGCCTGCTAAAAGTAGGGGTCCATGTCAGTTAAACTGAAGTGGGGTGAATCAGGTCCAAGAAGCAAGTCATGCAGACCCAGAGGAGCAGAGGCTCAGAAACAGGCATTCCAGAGCCTTGGAGCTGGTGCTCACAGCTGGACGTCTGGGGGCCAGCTCAACTTTTTTTTTTTTTTACAGGAGGTCCATGCCTTTGGTGGGTGAGGAGGTCAGATTGGCAGGCAGAAGGAAGAGATGAGATCCAGGCAGGGAGACCTGGAGAGATAGGGTTACAGTTCAGGGAAAGCCCACCCATATCATGGGCAGGGTGCCAGCAATCACCCCAGGCAATCCCTGAGTGCAGGGGTCAGAAAGGAGGGGTCCTCACTTGCAGGAGGAGGAAAAGGAAAAGGGAATAGAAATGAGGGAACAGAAAGAAAGGCTCCCTCCCTGTCAGTCTGGCCCTGGCAGAGGGCCCAGGTACAGCATCCTTTGGGAAAAGAGCAAAGACTCTCCAGGGGATGGGAGGAAAGGCGATTTCTGCATTTGGGTTGCACGGGGATGTGGTTGCACTGGGGCAGCTTGTCCACCAGAGGGCAGGAGAGGCCCACGCATGAGGCTCGGACAGTGAGGGCTGTAGCGCTTCCAGAAGGTCACTTGGTCTTGGCTGGCGGGGCTGGGAGATCAGGAGAAAGGGTGGGGAGGAGAAGTCTTCGGCCAAGTCTTCTTTCAGAGACACTGTCTAGACGCACTTCTGAGGCCCTGGGCTATACAGAGCCTGGGAAATGCTGTGAAACGGGGTCACCCATGCAGAGGGTTCATTCAAAAGGTGACCCCAGGCAGTGCCAGCGAGCCCCAGGTTCTGAACTGCTGGTTCAGCCTCCTCACCTGTCCATCATCTTCCAGCCCATGGTTCAGAAACAGGGATGATCTGTCCGCCCTCCCTAGCCTGGGTTGTTCCGGTGGAAGGACATCCGGTTTGTGAGTGACGCTAGCGTGGGTGGAGAGTCCCACACCCCAGGCTCTACACCTCAGATCTCGGGACCTCAGCGTGTCTCCGTCAATCAAACCCTCTCCCGCCCCTGCAAAATGGCGAGAGGACCCTGTCCTGGCGTCCAGTTGTGGGCAGTCAAGTGGCGGAGCTTTGAGCCGAAGTCCCGGGGTCAGGCTGTGGTTGGAACCTCCCCCTCATCAATCTCAGACTCAGTTGTCACTTCCGAGAAGCGGAGGCTTGAAAACCAGCCCTTCCGCAGCTCCCTTAGGCATCCGAAATGAAATAACTGCATAAACACTCTTCTGAACGGTGAAGTGCCACAGCTATGTGGTTTTTTTTGTCACCAATCATCTGTTTCAGGCGTGAAGGTTCTGTGAGGACAAGGATGGAGTCTCATCCATCCCTCTGGCTGTCTGGGGCTGAGTGCTGTCTTAGCTGTTGGAAGCCATTCCCCGAGGAAGGCGTGGGCAGTGAGCCCCGGCTCCTTAAGGGACAGGGTGGGGTGGGGGAAGTGGATGAGGCCAAGACTGCTGACATCCACCTGAGACCGTGGATGTCTGGAGGGCAGGAGCTAAAGAGCCCAGAGTCCCCACGGAGGTGGCGCCTCCCGCTGGAAGCGTTTCTGGAGCCGACTTGGCACATTTGCAGGCTGATGATCCCTGGGTGGGGAAGATCCCCTGGAGGAGGGCACAGCAACCCACTCCAGTATTTTTGCCTGGAGAATCCCATGGGCAGAGGAGCCTGGCAGGCTATAGTCCATAGGGTCACACAGAGTCGGACATGACAGAAGCAACTCAGCATGCATGCACACATGCTGTGTGACCATAGGGGCACACAGAGTCGGACATGACAGAAGCAACTCAGCATGCATGCACACACATCTGGCCCAGGTTGGCAGGGAGGGGTCAGGGATGGCAGGTGTAGGTGGGGCTCCTAGTGCTGGAAACGAGCCCCAGAGCTGCCGCTGCTGGCGGCTGGGCTGTGTTTTCTGCCGGGCAGCCCCTCTTTCTAGCTGGTGGGAGCATCTGATTGCAGCCCCTGCTTGGGTGCCCAGGAGAGACCACTCCATAGCTCACGAAGGTCCTGAATTTCTCAACTTGTCTTCCTTCTTCCTTGAGAGCAGACGTGTGTGGGGGCGTTCATAGGCTCCGACAAGTCACATTTCCTCACTAATAAATATTCCTCCTCTCCTTTCTGAGCACTAAAAAAAAAATCCAGGAGATGAGCAAGTTGCCCATTTGTCACCTGCTCCTCTGACTGGACCGTGGGATGCATTTTGCTGTTGCTTGTGGCCAACTCGGAGAAGCAGAGATGATGAAGGATGCGTTTGTTTCTTTCCAGTCAGTTTAATCCTGCTTGGAAAGACCAGCCCTGTGCTTGACCGTAGCCTGGTCAGAGCCGGGGGAGGTGCAGGAGGAGGCGGAGGGCAGTGCTGGGCAGGCGGCTTAGGCAGGAGACCAGGAAGCAGGGAGGATGGGGAGAGTGTGGATGGAGGTTGGGGACACTGAGCAGGGGATGCTCTGCTCCCCAGGGAGTAGACAAGAAGGTTCCCAAACCAAAAGGATGTGGGCTGGCAGAGAGCCCAGAGCCTCTGGCTACCTTTACCTAAGGACCTTGGCTCCTCCTGAGGGATGGCCATGCTGGTCACTTGGTGCAGGATCATGATGTCCAGTAAGCAAACCATCTGCGCTCCAGCCTTGCAGCCACTAGCCCAGGATGTCTGCATCCTATGGGCTGTCCAGGGAGGAGGGGTGGTCTCCGTGCTCTGAGATGCTTCTATGTTCTCAGATCTTTGCTCATCCCTACTGAAGGTGCTTTTCAGCCTTTTACAGAGAACTCAGACTGTGGCCAGATCCGGGCCTCCCCTAGACCATGCCTGGCTGACAAGCTGGGCCTTGGTGGAGTGGGGGCGTGTGCTTTTGTCAGGATGGGACCTTGTGATCGCAGATGTTCTGGGACCTCTCACAGGGGCCCCGAAACACTTGTTTAAATGATCTGTCAGAGCCCTGGGCCAGGAAGGCAGACCCCGTGTTGGGGGGGGGGGGTGTCTCATTTCGCACCTGACTTTGTGATGTGGGTGAGGGTCGCAACCTCTTGGACCTTTTCCTTTCTCATCTGCAAAGTGGAAGGAAACCCACTCTGCCCCATCTTGCCCTTCAGGTTGCTCGGATGTGACGTGGTTATCCATGTACGTGAGCCCTTCTGGGTCCCGTGAAGGACGTCTATGCGGAGTTGTTACGGTTACTTCTCTGGGGGGCTGGGGACCTCCCTCGCTCTGCTCTCCTTCCCCCTCTCATTTTCTAGGCTGCCTGTCCCCACTCTGCAAGCTGGCCCCTCTCCTGGATGTGGCCAGTCCCACAGCCCCGGTGGAGCCGTTGAGCCAGTGTCTTCCTGGGTGAGGCTGAGTGGAGGAAGGGAGGTTGTTCTGGCCTGTGCTGTCTTCTTTGACCTCAGCCTGGAATATTCTGGGGCTTCCCTGATGGCTCAGTTGGTAAAGAATCCGCCTGCAATGCAGGAGACCCCAGTTTGATTCCCGGGTCAGGAAGATCCCCTGAAGAAGGGATAGGCTACCCACTCCAGTATTCTTGCCTGGAAAATCCTGTGGACGGAGGAGCCTGGTAGGCTGTAGTCAGTCCGTGGGATCGCAAAGAGCCGGACACGACTGAGCCATGGAAGAGATGGAAGGGTATAATCTATGGAATATTCTGAAAGCTGCCAGCAGGGGGCAGTAGCACCTCACACCTTGACCTCTCACCTGCGCTCCCCCGCTGGGACCAGAAGGCCCATTTGGTGAGCACGCGTGCAGCAGGCAGGTCAGGAGTGAATTGGTGACCTGGGCTGAGTGTGATGGGTTAGCTAAGGGCCTGGCGTGGCAGGACCACCTGAGAACCAGCCCCGGAAACAAGTGCTGACCTTTTTGGGGAGCAAGTGCTTGGGAGGAGATGTCCTGGATGATGCTGACCAGCAGTGAGCGCCCCCCTGCCCCCATGCCATTCTCAGGGGCTTGCTTGTGTCCATCGAGCTCCCAGCCCCAGTGGAGGGTTAGGGGCTCAGGTGGGCACAGAGGATGGGATGGGAGCAGGCAGGTGGGTCACCTGGCCGGACCCTCCGTGGCACCCTGCTGAGCCCAGGGGGGGTGATAACAGCAAGGGTACCCACAGCACCCCAGCAAGCCTGGAGGCAGGTCCCTTGACCTGGACTCCTGCCCCCTGTTCAGACCCCTGCCCTCCTGACATGAACCCCGGTTTCTCCTGGCCCCACTTCCAGGGCCCCCGCTCCTGCACTCAGCCATCTCCCTTCCTCTGCACTCCTGGGCGCTGCCGATTCAAGAATGAGAGTGGTACAGGTTCCTTCCCAGCAGTTACCCAGCTTGCTCAGCATCTGGATGTTGTCACAGGATGAGGCTCACTGTCCACAGGGGACTTGGCCCAGGGCTTCTAGGGATTTGCAGGCCCACCCCCCATCCCCAACCCCCGCAGGAGAGACAGAACAATGTGGACCTTGTGTTTCAGTTGCGTTTTGCACACAGGGGTTTTTTGAGGCTCAGGAAGGCTTCAGGGCGAGGGGAGTGTCGTTGGTTCCCGATGTCATCGTTCCCTTCCTCCATCAAAACAGGGCCGGTGCATAGTGAAGTCGCTCAGTGTGTCTCCTTTTTGAGACCCATGGTCTAAGTCACTGGATTTCGCTAGGGGTTATGGCAGGGGTAGCCTCTCTCTCAGGGGATCTGTCTCCCCCAGGAGAAGCAGGAATCACATGGCTGGTCTTTCTCGAGCACCTGAGAAGGAATACTCAGTGCTGGTGGAATATTCTGGATGAGGCATCAGGTGTCTTGTTTTCTCCACTCTTATGCTTTCTGTGTGACTGCCATTAAATTACTCATAGAGTAGCATGCATTCACTTCGGCTTCCCTTATGGCTCAGCTGGTAAAAGAATCCACCTACAGTGCGGGAGACCTGGGTTCGATCCCTGGGTTGGGAAGATCCCCTGGAGAAGGGAATGGCTACCCACTCCAGTATTCTGGCCTGGAGAATTCCATGGACTGTATAGACCATGGGGTCGCAAAAAGTGAGACACGACTGAGCGACTTTCACTATGCACCAGGTGCCCTTTTTTAAGTTAGGGAGGGGGATTGGCATCCCATTTCAGGCCCCATGAACAGTCTCGAGCCGCCCTCCTCTAATGAGAGCCAGCTGTGCTCCAGATGTGGGGATAGAAGGGTGAGCAGGACAGAGCCAGGGGACAGAACTGGGCATGTAGTAGCACGGTAGAACAGGGAGGAGAAGAGATGTAACAGATCTGGGGGAGGAGGACAGGTCAGGTAGGAGGCAGGACAGACTGGGGAGGGAGACAGGATGGCTGAGCTGGCTGGCCTGGGGACAGAGAGAGGGAAAGAGACAGGACAGGGAGGAGGGGCAGGGGCAGGCGCAGCTGGGGGAGAGGCAGAGAGGAACACTGGGCAGACGGGGGCCGGGGCTAGACAGAGAGGACGGCATGGTCCCTGGAGAGTCTGCAGTTCAGGTTCGGCACTGGGATCCCTGAGCAGGAGATGATGGGGCACAGTTCAGAGCCAGGTCCCAGGGCCCTAGAGGTCACAGCTGCAGCCGCAGAGCTGGCCAGTGAGGACTGGCAGCTTCCTGGGGGGTGCATCCCCGAGAGCCAGCCCATCAGTGTGCGGGGGGTGGGTGAGCGGGTGCTCCGGGAATAGTGTCATCAGCACTCAAAGCCCCTGCCTTCACGGAGCTCCTTCTGAAAGCAGAATGAGTGCAGGGTTGGTGGGGAACAACGTTCGTCTTCTGGCCCCTCCCCGCTCCAGGCAGAGTTCCCCTCGTTGCTCATTGGTGGTCTTCAGCTAGGCTGTGTCCGCCTTTCTCTCCTCTAACTTTCACCACATACTAGCTCTGCCCTTTCCTGAGTATTCCCCTGGCTGATAGGAGAAACTTGAATAAGTTACAGTGATAAAGACTTAATGACTCTATGTCCAGTTTTTTAAGAAATCTCCACACTGTTTTCCATAGCGGCTGTACTAGTTTGCATTCCCACCAACAGTGTAAGAGGGTTCCCTTTTCTCCACACCCTCTCCAGCATTTATTGCTTGTAGACTTTTGGATAGCAGCCATCCTGACTGGCGTGTAATGGTACCTCATTGTGGTTTTGATTTGCATTTCTCTAATAATGAGTGATGTTGAGCATCTTTTCATGTGTTTGTTAGCCATCTGTATGTCTTCTTTGGAGAAATGTCTGTTTAGTTCTTTGGCCCATTTTTTGATTGGGTCATTTATTTTTCTGGAATTGAGCTTCAGGAGTTGCTTGTATATTTTTGAGATTAATCCTTTGTCTGTTTCTTCATTTGCTATTATTTTCTCCCAATCTGAGGGCTGTCTTTTCACCTTACTTATAGTTTCCTTTGTAGTGCAAAAGCTTTTAAGTTTCATTAGGTCCCATTTGTTTAGTTTTGCTTTTATTTCCAATATTCTGGGAGGTGGGTCATAGAGGATCTTGCTTTGATTTATGTCGGAGAGTGTTTTGCCTATGTTCTCCTCTAGGACCCAGCAATCCCACTTCTGGGCATACACACTGAGGAAACCAGATCTGAAAGAGACACGTGCACCCCAATGTTCATCGCAGCACTGTTTATAATAGCCAGGACATGGAAGCAACCTAGATGCCCATCAGCAGATGAATGGATAAGGAAGCTGTGGTACATATACACCATGGAATATTACTCAGCCATTAAAAAGAATTCATTTGAACCAGTCCTAATGAGATGGATGAAGCTGGAGCCCCTTATACAGAGTGAAGTAAGCCAGAAAGATAAAGAACATTACAGCATACTGACACATGTATATGGAATTTAGAAAGGTGATAACGATAACCCTATATGCAGAACAGAAAAAGAGACACAGAAATACAGAACAGACTTTTGAACTTTGTGGGAGAATGTGAGGGTGGGATATTTCAAAAGAACAGCATGTATACTATCTATGGTGAAACAGATCACCAGCCCAGGTGGGATGCACGAGACAAGTGCTCCGGCCTGGTGCACTGGGAAGACCCAGAGGAATCGGGTGGAGAGGGAGGTGGGAGGGGGGATCGGGATTGGGAATACATGTAAATCCATGGCTGATTCATATCAATGTATGACAAAACCCACTGGAAAAAAAAAAATAATAATAAAAAAAAAAAAAAAAAAAAAAGACTTAATGACTCAAAGGATGATGCCTTCCAGATAACGTGTATTCTCTGGAACCATAAAAAGCTTAAGACAAGAACCACAGGCAGCCAGGCAGGGCCAGCGGGAGGATAATCTGGGAAATTTGGACTCAAGGTGTGTCAGACTTCACCCTGCAGGTGGCCAAGCTTTCTGCTTAGAGGACCAGCTCCTCCTTGTCCATGCATCGGCACCCCATCTTTAGGATCTCAAGGACATCTCCGGGGAAGTGGGTTCCATTCTTCTCTCAGTGGTTCTAAGGTTCCTTAGAGCCGCACCGATACCCTGGTGCCTAAGGCCCCCTCCCTCCATCCCTCCCCCACTGAGTGGTGTTGCCTTCTAGCCCTGGTAGAGGTGGACAGCAGCTGAGATTTTTTCTTTATTTTGTGAAGCTTCTTTCTAAGTCTCTCTTTCAGCTCTTTCCTCCTCAAGTTCAAAGAAACTCAGGTTCCTCTAACCTTTCCTCAAGCATCTTGCTCTTTAATCCCTAATCATTTTTGCAATTTCTATCCTCTAAATCTTTTCCAGTTCTTGCTTCTCAAGTGAAACCTTAAATTGGACACCGTAGGAGTTTGGGGATTTTAATGGGGTGATGGCTTCTTGGTTCTCATCTACTGTTCCCACATAATAATGATAAAAAATGAATGTTTTCATTTTTTTCCCCCCCTCTGTCAGGTTGCAGAGTTTCTTGTATGTATCTTAATTTGATATTCATAACCACTGGCCTTTGAGGAAGCCATTATCATTCCATTTTACGTGAGAAAAACTGGGCTCAGAGAAGTTAAGTCATTTGTCCAAAGTCACACGGCTAGTAAGAGCCAGGTAAGGGTTGGGGGATGGTGCTACCAAAGCTGACTTTTGTAAATGTGGAAATTTGTTATGAGTCCAATTTAAAAATCTTAATAATTCATGCAAAGGTTTTGCACTGTGCTTTATACAAAACCCACATTTGTTTTGCTAGAAGAATAACACTTTTTATTTTGATGAACTTCAGGATAGACTTGATGCTCTGGGGAGACATGCCACGTCCAGGCTGTGGCCTCAGGTCCCCAGGGAACACCTATGTACACCCCTGGGCTTCACACACACCAAAGGGAAATTTCTGCTCTCTGAGTCCCGAGACTTATCTTCTAGCATCGCCACAGAGCTGGACAGCTTTATAGGTGTCTTTTCTGCTAGAGCACCAGTTCCTCAACTTCTAGGATGGGAAAGATTTGTTTCTTGAGAGCCGTTTTGAAGAGAATGTGAAATAATAGCTATGAAAGGACCTGTGAAATGCTAAAGCATAGCATTCTTGGTGAATATTTGCATTTTGACACCAAAGGCCATTTGGGCTACACTGAGCCTCTGATTTATTCTGGCCCTAGATTTATTTTACTACATTTGGACAGATTTATTTTACATAGAGTTTTTTTTTCCCCCCAATGTTTATTTGGCTGCACCGAGTCTTAGTGGCAGCATGCAGGATCTTTCAGTTCAGTTCAGTCGCTCAGTTGTGTCCAACTCTCTGTGACCCCATGGGCTGCAGCATGCCAGGCTTCCCTGTCCATCACCAACTCCCAGAGCTTACTCAAACTCATGTCCACTGAGTCCGTGATGCCATCCAACCATCTCGTCCTCTGTCATCCCCTTCTCCTCCCACCTTCAATCTTTGCCAGCATCAGGGTCTTTTCCAGTGAATCAGTTCGTCACATCAGATGGCCAAAGTATTGGAACCTCAACTTCAGCATCAGTCCTTCCAATGAATATTCAGGACTGATTTCCTTTAGGATGGACTGGTTGGATCGCCTTGCAGTCCAAGGGACTCTCAAGAGTTTTTTCCAACACCACAGTTCAAAAGCATCAATTCTTTGGTGCTCAGCTTTCTTTATAGTCCAACTCTCATTTCCATACATGACTACTGGAAAAACCATAGCTTTGACTAGACAGACCTTTGTTGGCAAAGTAATGTCTCTGCTTTTTAAAATGCTATCTAGGTTGGTCATAACTTTTCTTCCAAGGAGCGAGCATCTTTTAATATCATGGCTGCTGGCATGTGAACTCTTAATTGCAGCAGGCAGGATCTAGTTCCCTAAGTAGGCACTGAACCTGGGCCCCCTGCACTGGGAGCACTGGGTCTTAGCTACTGGGCCACCAGAGAAGTCTCTTATATAGAATTTCTATTTAGCTCCATCTCCATTTCCCAGGGTCCAGATGAAGTCTTTGTTTCCCTGACTTGATTCCTCTGCCTGGTTAATAGGATTTCCCTCCGAGTGGGGAGGTGGGCATGGGTGGCTGCAGGGCAGAGGGGCGGTCTCTGCCCATGAGAGCAGACATAGGGGCTCCTAAAGTTGGAACTTTCACAGAGCTCTCACCCTGCCTGAAAAGAAGCATCTTTCAAGTCCACACATGGAGCATGCCATGCAGGAAGGCTGCTTATGGAGACAGGAGATGATTCCGCATTGATGTCGCAGTCAGTGGACGTGTATACAGGGCCTGCTCTGAGCTGGACACCGTTCTAAGGCTTGAGGGATATCAGTGAGCCCAGCAGACAACGATTCCTTCCCTTGGGAGCTTGGATTCCAGTGTGTGTGTACAGATGGGGTAAACATAAGTAAAGGGGAAAGTGGAAGTCACTCAGTCGTGTCTGACTCTCTGCGACCCCATGGACTGTAGTCCATGGGATTCTCCAGGCTGGAACACTGGAGTGGGTAGCCTTTCCCTTCTCCAGGGGCTCTTCCCAACCCAGGGATCGAACCCAGGTCTCCCACATTGCAGGCAGATTCTTTACCAGCTGAGCCACCAGGGAAGCTACAAATAAGCAAATTATAGAGTCTGTTAGAGAGAAAGAGGAGAGGAAGCAGAGTTAGGGGCTTTAAGGAATGTTGGGTGGTGGATGCTACCTGTAAACGGGAGTCAGGATGAGCCCTCGCGAGGAAAGTGAGGTTCGTGCGGCCTCCTGCAGGTCTCCATCTGGAGACAGTCAAATGGATGTCTGAGGGAAGAGACGTCCGGCGTGGGACCAGATGGAGCAAAGGCATTGAGGCGGGAATAGACCTGGTGTGTCTGAGGAGGATCAAAGCAGTGGTGTGGCTGAGGTGGGCAGGAGGCGAAGAATAGCAGGAGAATAGATCTGAGAGGACTAGGGGAGGGCACGATCCATCTACAGCCTCCTCGGCTTGTCCTTTAAGTGAAATGGGAGCTTCCTCAGGGTTGCAGACAGACAGACCATCACGTGACGCCTTTCCGGCTTAGCCACGCCCACATCCCACGCTAGTTCTCTGGGTGAAGTTCACAGGTTCTGGGAGTCAGGAGGGAAGCAGTTCTGCTGAAGCCGTGTGGTCCGAGAGTGGGGAGAGGCAGCTCCTGAGAGGAGAGTCAGGTGAGCTCACGACTGTGCCGTGTGAGGGAGACCGGATCCTCGGAAGACAAAAACAGGGACTGTCCACCACCCTCCCGGGGGTTAGCTGGTGGTGGAAGTAGGACTTGGGCATAAACAGCACTCCACGAAAAGGCTCTGGGAGTTCAGAGAAGGACGCCATTAATACAGATGGCTGAGGAGTCAAAGTTTAATTATGGAGGATGTCATTTAATCTGGGACTTAGATAACAGGGTTTGGATAGTCGGCTATGAACGGAAGGGGTAGACTGTGTGCTGGAAATAGCTGAGATGTGCACTGGGGTAGAAAAACAAACCACCAGCAGTGGTAACTGGTTCTACTTCATTTGATTGTAGGATGTATGAGGGGGAAGGTGGAAAGGTAGGCTGATTCCTGAGATCCTCAAATACCATTTGGAATACAAGTATAGCATCATTATTTTATGTTTGAAGGATCAGGACCTAAACTTGCTAGAATTCTAGAACCACTTGGTAAGGAAAGAGAGAGAGAGGTTAAGAACCAAATTCAGAGACATGAGTTGAGTTGAGGGCTTTGTTTGGAAGATAACTGTGCAGAGAACTATTATGACTTCAAGTAATCAAGTCATCTTAAGAAACAAGACCACATGATGAAAACCATGGAGAAAAAAAGAGATAATAGAAATAAACCCATAGAAGATACACAGAATGAATAGAACTGGACATTAAAAATTGACATATTCAGGAAGTTACATGAGGAGATGGAGAACTTCAACAGAAAACTGAAATCTATAAACAGAAACAAGGAAAATTCTAGAGCTGAAAAATATACCATAAGCTGGGTTTAACAGTAGATTTGATAGATATGAAGAGAATAGTGATTTGAAAATATCAAGACTAAAGAAAAAATGTAAAATTCAGAAACAAGTATAAGAGATAGAAAGAATATAGTGAAAAGGTCTAACATACATGCATTGAAAATCCCAGAAAGAGAGGAGAGAGATAATGGGGCAGAAACAATGTCTGAAGAAATAATAACCAGGAATTTTATTAAAGTGATGAAAGACATTAAGTTATGGACTCAAGAAGCACCATGAACCTCAGGCAGTATAAATACAAAGAAAACCCACATTATCTAGGCTCATCAGAGTAAAACGGCCAGACACAAAGGCAAAGATTTGAAAAAATCTTAAAGGCAGCCAAAGAGGGGAAAATGTGCGTGACCTTCAAACAAACAGAAATAGGATCCACAGCTGTCTTCTCACCAGAAATGATGGAAACCAGAAGACAACATAACACTGTCTTTGAAGTGCTAAAAGGAAATAATTGCTTCAAAAGTTAAAGTGAAATAAAGCATTTTGGGGTAAACAAAAACAGAACCCCTCACCTGAAGACCTATCTTAAGACACTAAAAAAAATTCTTCAGACAGCAGGAAAAGGATTCCAGAGGGAAGACCAGGAATACAAGAAGAAATGAAGAGTGAGGGGGTAGATAATAAATCCACATGAACATGGCAAAAACCACTACAATATTGTAAAGTAATTAGCTTTCAATTAAATAAATTAAAAATCTACATGAACGTGGACCATATAAGACAACCACAAGAGTTACTTTTTATGAAGTGTATGTTATGTTCCAGGAAGTGTGCAGACATCATTTCATTTGTTCTTCACAACAATCCTGTGAATTTGGTTCCCATTTGGAACACGAAACTGAGGCTTAGAGAGTAAAAGTAGCTTGTTGGAACTTGAGTCTGTCATACCACCGAGTCTTGGCTTCTCAAGTTGTGCTCTTCTGAAGTGTCAGTGGCTGGTCTCCTTAAGTTCCAGGGAGAACTGCCGAGGTGGGGCTCCACCTGGGTGAGTCGTGGTGGCCGTCATTTCCACGTACATCCCTCTCACTGTGGAAGAGTAACCCTGAGTAGCTGTGGATGTGGGCAGAGCAGCTGGTTGGCCAGCTCCCTCTGTGGGGCTGGTGAGTTCCTTCTGTTTCAGACAGCATCCATTCTTCTCTTCTCCCACGGAGGCACTAGCCATCCCATGGCCAGGGCAAGACCCAGAAAAAAATCTTACCCTGGCCATGAAGTCTTTCTTGATGTCTCCATTTATTCACTCCTTTTAACCTACCTGCAAATGTAGACATCAGTATTCCTGGCTGGGCCAGATGCAGGCAAAAAAGAGGGCCATGTGAGTCTGAAATGGCCCAGGTAGATGTTGGATCTCTCTGAGCAAATTTAGACATCAGTACCTTATTGAAGAATTCTCAGTATCTTATGTGATGGTTCCTCTCCCCTACCATTAGATTGTAAGATCTTGAAAAGCAGAGGCCAAAACTGTTTTTTTTTTTTTTAACCTGCCAATGTGCTTAATATGGCACCTGGCACTTGGCACTCAGGCAGCAAGTACTCATTGACTTGTTAATTACAGGCCACCCTGTCCACCACTGGCAGTGAAGCCAGAGCCAGTGTTCTGGCCAGGAGTACCATGTAAACGATTGCAGAGCATTTCAAGTTGCCTTGAATTTAGCAGAGTTGTTGAATTCAATTAGGTCTTATCAGGGCTAAGTTTACACAGTATCAGGGGGTCTGGATTGAAGTGTGAGCAGTGGACTTTGTGAGTTATGTTTGGATCATCAACCAACCAAATTCCCGAGCACTACCAAGAGAGGTTATTTAATAGAATTTGACTTTCTCATAGGATCATCTGTCAAACTGATTTGTGAGTGGCATCATAGTCAAGCCACTCCAGGTGCCCTCCTCAGCCACGTTGCTCTGGGCCCCACCTGCGTCTTCCCTGTTGATTAACCACTGATTTTTAATCTGCTTTCTCACTGCTGATATTCATAGAAGTCTAGACACATGTGTGGGTAGGGAGGACACCCGCAAGTGTACCCATGGTGAATATTAATGAGTGTTCTGTAATGAGACTGGGACACCTGTGCGCCAGTGTGAGTGTAGAGGCAGAAAACAGTTAGAGGAAGATGGAAGAATACAAAGAATATGTGGTGTTCCTGGTTGGGCAAAGTGCAGGCAAGGAAGAGAGCCATGCAGGTCTAAAATGGCCCAGGTAGATGTTGGATCTCTGTTACCTTGGCACAGGTCAAGCACAGAGGGGTGCAGTAAAGTGACTACAGGAAGAGTCAAATCTGGAATTTACTGAGGACCTTGTCACGCTCAGCTGGTGCTGAAAGGCAGCCACGAGGGAGAGAAATATCTCCCGTGCGGTCCTCAGATGAGAGTGAAGGGAGAGAAGGCAAAGTGCAAGTGTTTCTGAACTCAAGCTGTAACATCCAGGGGTCCATGTACCTCCTTATTTCACCTGTGATTCTGGTTTGTATTTCATCTAATTTGAGCTTCACTGGGGAGGAGGACATTTTTAACTCCCAGCCCCACCTGCCCTTCATAAATAGCCAACCACAACAATGAGTTGTATTTCCCTAATTAAGGCCTAATCATACACATACATGTGCACACATGCACACAGATACTCATCCTTTCAGTCAAAATCTGTAAAAACTGGTTGATCTAGGACATTTAAAAAAAATTATAAACATTGACAAAAAAATCTTGCTGGGATTTTGGTAGAAATTGTATTTAATCTGAGTGTCAATTTGGGGAGAATCAACATCCTTGCTATGTTGAGTCTTCTAATCCATGAACACAGTTCAGTTCAGTTCAGTTGCTCAGTCATGTCTGACTCTTTGCAACCCCATGAACTGCAGCACGCCAGGCCTCCCTGTCCATCACCAACTCCTGGAGTTTACCCAGACCCATGTCCATTGAGTCGGTGATGCCATCAAACCTGTCATCGTCTGTCGTCCCCTTCTCCTCCTGCCCTCAATCTTTCCTAGCATCAGGGTCTTTTCAAATGAGTCAGCTCTTTGCATCATGTGGCCAAAGTATTGGAGTTTCAGCTTCAACATCAGTCCTTCCAATGAACACCCAGGACTGTCACTTAATTAGAGCTTTGATTTCTTTCATGAGTGTTTTGTAGTGTATAATATGTAAATTTTGTACACCTTTGAAAGATTTATACCTATTTCATTTCTTTATGAGTGATTATAAATGGCATATATAAAATATCAATTTTGATTTCCATGTGTTCATTGCTGGTATGTAGAAATACAGTTGATTTCACATTTTGATCTTGTATCCTCTGATTGTGCTGAACTCATTAGTTCTAGGAATTCTTTTCTTCTTTCTTTTCAGTAGATTCTGTAATTTTCTGCCCAGATGATCATGTCACGTCGCTGCACATAGGGAGAGTTTAATTTCTCTTTTTGTGATCTGCATGGCTTTTATTTCCTTTCTTGCCTTAGTGTGCTACCTAAAAGTTTTGGTATTGTGTTGAATAGCAGTGGTGGGGGTGGTCAGCCTTGCTTTCTGATTTTAGAAGGAATGCATTCAGTCTTTCACTATTATATATGTTGATTGTATCTTTTTTGTAGATGTTGAGGAAATGCCCCTCTGTTTCTAGTTTTCTGAAAGTTTTTAATCATAAATGTGCTGAATTTGTCAGTGTTTTCCCTGAATCAATATCAGTGAACGTATGATTTTTCTTCTTTAGTCTGTTTGTATGTAAATTTCACTGTTTGATTGATTTTTAAAATATTAAACCAGTCATATATATTTAGACTTACTGTATAGCACCGTAGGGTTTCCCAGGTGGCTCAGTGGTAAAGAATCTGCCTGCTAATGCAGGAGATGTGGGTTCCATCCCTGGTCAGGGAAGATCCCCTGGAATAGGAAATGGCCACCCACTTCAGGATTCTTGCATCAGAAATCCCACGGACAGAGAAGTCCGGAGGGCTACAGTCCATGAATTGCAAAGAGTCAGACACGACCAAGTGACTGAGCCCACACATAGCACAGTAACCAAGGCCATGCAGTCTGGTACAGAGATAGACACACAGGCCAACAGAATGGGGTAGAGAACCAGAAATAGGCCCACACAAGTGCGGCCAACTGATTTCTGACAAAGGTGCAAAAATATTTCAATGGAGAAAGTATAGTCTTTTCAACAAAATGTGGTGGGGTAATTGGATATTCATAGGCAAAAAAAAAAAAAAAAAAAGAAAAGAAGGAATCGACTTATTATTACACCTTATGCAAAAATTAGCTATAATTATAATAAATAAGTGGAACATATAGATTTAAATGTAAAAGATAAAACTGCAAAACATTTAGAAGAAAATATAGAACCTGGCAAAGAGTTCTTAGAAAAGACACCAAAGCATTATATATAAAAGAAAAAAAATTGATAAATTGAACTTCATCAAAATTAAAATCTTTTGCTTTGTGTAAGATCTTGTTAAGAGAATGAAAAGATAAATTACAGACTGGGAGAAAATATTTGCAAACCCCATGTCTGATAAAGAACTTATGTCTAGAGTATATAAAGTGAAAGTGAAAGTTGCTCAGTCGTGTCCGACTCTTTGTGACCCCATGGACTCTACAGTCCATGGAATTCTCCAGGTCAGAATACTGGAGTGGGTAGCCTTTCCTTTCTCCAGGGAAATCTTCCCAAACCAGGGATTGAACCCAGGTCTCCTGCATTGCAGGCAGATTCTTTACCAGCTGAGCCACAAGGGAAGCCCAGAGTATAGAAAGAAATCTTGAAACAACACAAAAAAGCCAAGGAATAGAATTAAAAAATGGACAAAAAATATGGTGAGACATTTCATTAAGGAGGAAACAGAGGTGGCAAGTAAGTACATGAAAACATGTTCAGCATCAGTAATTGTCAGGGAAATGCTGTTAAGGCCATGATGAGATATCTCTACATACCTGTCAGGAAAACTAAAATAGAAAAAAAAAATAATGACAAATTTAGATGCTGCTGAGAATGTGGAGAACCTGGGTCTATCATACACTTCTGATGAATAAGGAAAAGGACCACTCTGGAATGTAATCTGACAGTTTCTTAAAAATTAAATATATTGGTGCAGCCACTATGAAAACAGCCTCAAAAGGCTAAAAACAGAGTTGCCATAGGATATAGGAACCCCATTCCTGGGCAGATATCGGAAAAAACTGTAATCAAAAAGATTCATGTACCCCAAATTCATAGCAGAACTGCTTACATCAGCCAAGACATGGAAGAAAACTAAATGTCCATTAACAGATGAATGGATAAAGAAGATGTAGTGTATATATGCAATGGAATATTACTCAGCCATAAAAAGAATGAAATAGTGCCATTTGCAGCAATGTGGATGGACCTAGAGATTATCATACTAAGTGAAGTAAGAGAGAAAGAAATAGAAGTACTATATGACATCACTTATATGTGAATGTAAAATTCACAGTCTTAAAATATGACACAAATAAACCTATCTATGAAAAAAGAAACAAACTCACAGACTTGTGATCGCCAAGACAGGAGGGTGTTGGGGAAAGGATGGAATGAGAGGTTGGGGTTAGCAGATGTAAGCTATTATATATAGAATGTATCCTTAAATAATGTGACATATTGTTTTACATATTTTAGAACTATATAAATGATGTCATGCTATCAAATTGTGCAGATCCTACAACTTGCTTTTTTTTCACTCGAAATATGTTTTTTTAGATTTGTCAAATGGTATATATCGCTTTAGTTTAATCATTTTAAATGGTGACATATTCTACTGAATTAATTTGCTACAATTATCCATTTCTTTGATGGACATTTAGGATATTTCAATTTTTCCTTACTATAGCCAATGTTACAATAATCATTTAATAAAAGTCTTCTTGGACATATGTAGAAGAGTTTTAGGGGATATATTTTGGAGTGGAATTGCTGGGCCATGGGTATGGGTTATATACATCTTTAGTGTGTAATAATTGGTGTTGCCCAGTTGTACTTCAGAGTGGTTTTCCTAGGACCATAACAGAATTCCTATTGTGCTACATCACCTCCACCTCCAGTAGTGTCGCAGTTTTTGCCAATATGATGGGTATGAAATGGAATTTTACTGTGGTTTGAATTTGTGTTCTTTGTCTTCTGGTGTTGTTGAACTTTATAAAAAAAATATGCTTTTTGAGCATTTTGGCATATCCTTTAATGAATCTCTACTCATTCTTTGTCTGTTTGTATGTTGGGTGGTTTGTCTTATTATTTTTAGGAGTTTCTTATTATGGATAGAATGTCTATATTTTTGAGGTGCATTGCAAGTAACTTCTTGATATCTATGACTTGTATGTTAATTATGTTTATCTGATGCCCTGAAAGTTTTAATTTTGTCCTGGTTGAACTTATCAGTCTTTTCTTCAGCACCCTGCCCTTTTTGTGTCCTACTAAGAAATTTCTTTCCAGACTATAGGTCACAAGATGTTTACCCATAGTTTAAACATTTCTAAAGGCTTTAAAGTTTTGCTTTTCATAAGTAGGTCTTAATCTACTTGCAACTGTTTGTGTGTAGGTGTGTAAGATGTGAGGCAGCAACCAGATCAGTTATATTTCCATATGGATAATTGTCCCAGGACCTCTGATTTGAATATTGCATTCTTAACCCCTGCTGATCTGCAATGCCACCTCTGTCATATATCAAGTTATTTTTATAGGCACAAGTCTCTCTTTGGACCCTCGACTGCCCCTGGTTAACCTGATGATCCTCCCTATGCCAACAGTGTCTTGATTCCTATAACCATATTAGTAGCCTTGATTTTAGAGAGGGCAAGTCCACCCACATGATTTCTCTTTTTCAGATTTTTGGCTGTTCTTGGTTATTTGCTTCTCCTAGAACTTGTCAGTTTCTATGGACTTTTGATTGGACTCTCACTAAATTATACTTTTGTTTGAGGAAAATCATTTTTAATGGTATTTAGTCTTCTCATCCTTTTGTACTTTTTACATTTTTAGATCATCTTTAATAGTGTGAAATGTGCTTTATAATTTGTCTAAAAGAGTCTTGCAGGAACTTCCCTGGGTCTGGTGGCTAAGTCTCTGCACGCCCACTGCAGGGAGCCCAGGTTCAATCCCTGGTCTGGGAACTAGAATCCCGTATGCCACAATTAAGAATTCTGCGTACTGCTACAAAGATCGAAGATCCCGGGTGCTGAAACTAAGACTCGGCACAGCCAAACAAATAAATACATGTTAAAAAAATGATCTTACACACCTTATTAGATTTAGTCTTAGATACTTTTTACTTTTATTTGCCATTGTAAGTTGTGTTTCTTAAATTAAATGTTCTAACTTTTTTATGTTGATGTGTGGGATTATGACTGATTTTTGTATAATAATTTTATATCCCCAAACTTTGCTGAATTCTCCTATTAAGTTTAATTATTTTAAAAAGTCTTAGATCTTCTATATGGAAGTCATATTATTTGTGAAGATTTACAGTTTTATACCATTAGTGAAATGCTCAATAGAGACAATGAATATGGTATTCTTACTATGTTCCTTATTTTAAAAAGAAATTCTTCTATTTCCCCATAAGTACAATGTTTGATAAAGTTTTTGGTGGCTATTAAGAAGATCCTTTCTGTGTCTACTTGATATGATTTTTGAAGTACCTAATGCTTTTTTAATCAAAAGATAACCTGTCTTTATTCCATTGATTATGTACTTTTTCTGCCTTCTCTTAATGTGATTTATTATGTTGGTAGATCTTCTAGTATTGAATTTTCCTTGCCTTTGTGAGGAAATTTACATAGTTGTGATGTATTATGATTTTAAACATTATTTGATTCAGTTTGTTAAAATTTTATTCAACATTTTTACATCTCTTTTCGTGAATGAGTTTCACTTGAAATGTTTCTTTCTTGTATTATCCTTGTTTGATTTTGGAATCAAAGTTTTGGAAGCCTCATAAATTAATGAGTTTTATTCCTTTTTATCCTGTTAAAAACTTTTTGAATAAGGTTGAAATTTATTCTTGAGGATTTGGTAGAATATGCTTATGAAACAATCTGACCCAGGGATTCACCCACCCTCAAAATGGATTTTAACCACTGATTTAATTACTTTAACAACTAGTGTATATTCTATTTTCCTTGGGTCAGCTATTAAAAGTTTTGCTAAAAGATTATTCGTTTTATTTAAGCTTTCAATTTTGTGGTTATGAAAATTTCATCCTTTCTTATCTAATACATGCAATTAAGACTAGAAATGTCCCCCTGGCGGTGTCCAGAAATTTTGATTTGTAATGTTGTCATTGTCAAAAATTTTTTTCATTTCAAATTATTTTATTTAAAAATATTTTGGTTTTTCAACTTTACTGAGATATAATTGGGAAATAAAATTGTAATGTTTAATATGTGCATACAATGAAAGGTTTCCCACATTTAAGTTAATTACTAAATTTATTACTTCACATGTTTATCTTTTTATTTTTTGGTGAGAATACTTAAGTTCTACTCTCTCAGCAAATTTCAATTACACAATACAGTATTATTAATTATAGTCATGTTATGCATTAGCTTTTCAGATGTAATTCATGTTATAACTGAAAATTTTTACCCTTTTACCGGGTTCTTCCTGTTTCTTACACTCTCCTTTTCCCTGGAACCTCAACTCTCTGATAGGCTCAACAAAAATAGTCAATTTGCAGATTGTCAGGCGATTTTTGATAGTAAGTGTGGGATGTTTTCTCCAACTTTTTGTTTTTTTTTCTCTGTAAACTGTTTATATCTTGATTCCATTGTTCCATGGGGTTGCTTTCTTCAAATATATCTTCTCTTTTACTAATTCCCTTTTTAGATTGTCTACATTGCTGTTAAAGTCCTCCACTGCGTTTTCAATTCTAACTTATCTTTAATTCTTGGAGAAGGAAATGGCAACCCACTCCAGTATTCTTGCCTGGAGGATTCCATGGACAGAGAAGTCCGGTGGTTCCATGGAGTCCATGGGGTTGCAAAGGGTTGGACACTACTGAAGCGACTTAGCCATATAACCATATCTTTAATTCTACAGTTCCAATTTGGTTCTTTCTCAAATCTGCTTGGTCATTTGGAAGATAGTTTTCTGTTAGCCTGCAGAATTTTTCAAGCTAGCCTTTTATTTATTTAAAGAATACATATATATATATATATATTTTTTTATAATGTAGCACTATAGTTTCAATACATGATGCCTTTGTAGGGCTGTTCCTGCTGTATATTGTGTCTGCTTATTTTTGTTTGTAGTGTTTTGCTCCATTGTGTACTTACATTGTGTAAGCTGCAATACTTTTATGGGTAATTATTTGTGTTATTTCTTTGAGTCCCCAGAATAAAGGTCTATTCTTCCAGAGATGACTTTGTTTACTTCTTTCATATGCCAGTGGGTTCTATTGGTACTAACCTATTTAAACTGAATTAATTGTTTGAGGTTATTAAGCAATCCAAGTGGGCTGCAAATCTGACTTCTGGTTACAGGTTTTCAATGATAGTTCATTTTTTTCCTCCTGCTTTCCTTTGTGCCAAGGCAACTTTTCTTACAGGCGCTAGGAGTATGAGGGTAAGCTGGGCTTATCCCTACTTTCTTTGGGTGTATAACCTTTTGGCTTCCTAACTTTATGGAAAGAGGTTCACTCTTGGACTTTCCATGTTGGGAGGTCTTGGGCTTTGTCTTTCATCTTCTAAGCTTTGTGAATTTGAGCATACTTTAGATTCAGGTTCTCTTACTTTGGCAAATGCCATTAGGACAAATGTAACTTCAGGATTCTTGATTCCCTTTGTCACATAGATTTTGATCTCATCATTCCTTAGCTGCCAGCTCTTTGAGATTTTTAAGGAAATTTAAAAAAATGCATCTAACATTTAGTTTTTTTCCTTTTCAGTTGAAAAATCTATCCAACAATTCTGCAAGTTCTTATACTGGAAGTAGTAGGCTTCACTGTTTTAAAATTTAGTGACAGCAAATTTATTTCTAGAAATCCCACACCACTTGAAAACATTACCTGATTCCTTTCTTGCTTTCGACACTTTATTTTGCACTATAAATGAACTTGAATTTTTAATTTTGCAGGCCGTATTGAATCATTCTATGAACGAAAACACCTGAGGGTCAGGTTCTGCTGGTTGCTGTTTCCAGTGATTCCTGTTTGCGTTCTCGTTTCCTGCTGTGTTTTGTGATTTGGACTGATCAGCTTTTATGTCATGGAGCTTTATCAGTGGTATCCCGTGCGGTGTATATCAGAGTGTCTCCTTTTAGAGATGGTTTACACTTGTTTGTATCATACGCTCAGGACATTGCCAGAAGGGGCCGCTTCTATGTGACTTCCTCAGTTGGGCGGTTCTGAGACGGTAGTTAGTGTAAGATGAGCCTGTGGCTATGAAATTTTAAAAAAGACATTTTTGGGGGGCTTCCCTGACGGCTCAGTGGTAAAGAATCTGCCTGCCAATGCAGGAGACACGGGTTCAGTCCCTGGTCCAGGAAGATCCCACACGCTGTGGAGCAACTAAGCCTGTGTGCCACATCTTTGAGCTTGTGCTCTAGAGCCCGGGAGCTACAGCTACTGAAACCCTCGTTTCTAGAACCTGCGTTCTGCACCAAGAGAAGCTGCGGCAATGAGAAGCCTGCACACCACAACTAGGGAGTAACTTCCCCTAACTGCTACTAAAGAAAAAGCCCACGCAGCAACGAAGACCCAGTATAGCCCAATAAATAAATAAAATTACATAAAGAAAATGAAGATACTTTTTGGATACCCAGTCCCCAGGACCCGAGAGATAGACTCTGCGCCATTTTCCTTTGACAGTGCATAGATTTTTTTCTAGTTCATCCTTGCACAGAGACATAGCTCTCCAAGTGTTATGATTTTTCAGATATGATTCCACATCTCATCCTGGCCCGTGACTTTGTCCCTTGTACCTTGATGGCTATGCAAGCCCAAAGTTCTTTATTTTTTTCCCCGTAATCAAGACCCGGAAATGCTCCAAGTGCAGCTACAGCCTCAGCACACTTCCCACTCTGGTTTTCAGCTTCCTCTTTTGTTTTTCCTCTTCTGGTGATTTTCCTTGCTTTCTTATGAGGTCAGCCAAGCATTTCAACAATGTTTTATTTTATCCAGCATTTCTAAGTAGTTGGTTAACAGGAGACTTTTCAGCTATCTTATCTGCCACGTTGTTGGAAATTGATATTAATTCATTCTTTCTTTTCTTTTTTTTTTTTTTTAGGGAGAATCTGCATGGTGTTCAATATCTGATTTGAAAACTTAAAAAAAAAGTTTTGACTGTTATTTTTGAAAGCTGAAAATAGCGAAAGGACCTCATCATATTTATATTTCTCTTGTCTAGGTATAAAGTACCAATAATTGTTTCAAAAATGAAATAGGAAGTTTATCTATAGCATATCATCTGCTATTCTTTCAAGACTGTGCTTGCTTCTGCTGCTGCTAAGTCACTTCAGTCGTGTCTGACTCTGTGCGACCCCATAGACGGCAGCCCACCAGGTTCCCCCGTCCCTGGGATTCTCCAGGCAAGAACACTGGAGTGGATTGCCATTTCCTTCTCCAATGCATGAAAGTGAAAAGTGAAAGTGAAGTTGCTCAGTTGTGTCCGACTCTTAGCGACCCCATGGACTGCAGCCTACCAGGCTCCTCCATCCGTGGGATTTTCCAGGCAAGAGTACTGGAGTGGGGTGCCATTGCCTTCTCCAGTGCTTACTTCTAAACATTCTTAAATAAAACATCTCAGCCAATGTAAAAACTGTTATTAAGCAGACATCTGATTAGAATGCTTTTGCTTTATTTGTTTAGTTGCTAAGTCGTGTCTGACTCTTTGCGACCCCATGGACCATAGTAGCCCACCATCCTCCTCTGTCCATGGGATTTTCCAAGCAGGAATACTGGAGTGGGTTGCCATTTCCTTTTCTGAGGGATCTTTCCAACCCAGGGATCAAACCCATGTCTCCTGCATTGTCAGGTGCGTTCTTTACCATTGAGCCACCTGGGAAGCCCTAGAGTGCTTTTATTTGTTCACAAAAAGGTTTCTTTTGACTTTGTGAGTGTGAAGGCTTTCCCTGCATCCAAACGAATGTTGGCATATAGGTAAAAAATCAGGTGACTAGCAAGGCTGTTTCCATCCATTTTGGTAACCTCTCTCCTGGGCCACATCTACCTGTGGGCATTTTAATTCCATCATTATTTGTAGACTGGATAACAGTGCAATGTGATTACAGCAAACAGTATTAATAACAATGCTCCATGCCCCTCCTCTGTCTGTGAGCTCACATGTTTGAATGCACACATATACACATATAGTATATCAGACACGTGCTACGTCTCAGAAAAAATAATCACAGCAGTCTTTAGGCATTTGGTGCCCAGAAGGAAGGCGTTGCTGGGAACACAGGCCTTCTTGCTTTCCTGAAACCCCCTCCTGTGAGTTCCCTCCCCTGCCCAGCAGAGCAAGATGACATCCCAGAGCCTCCAGTACCGAGGCTCTGCCAGGCCTCACTGGTTAATTGCCAACCAATGTGGGAGTTAATCAGAGATTTCCCAGGCAGCTGGAGTGGAGATTTGAGAGAAAACAGGGCAAGCAGCTGCCAGACATAATCCCCTACCCGCCTGCCCTCTCTAGGATGCTCGAGAGATTTTTCTGACATCCAGAGCAGACCATTTTATTGTTGTTGCTTTTACTGTTTTTTTTTTTTTTTTCGTTTGTTTTTTGACCTCACTGTGCAGCCTGTGGGATCTTAGTTCCCTGACCAGTGATCAGATCCATGCTCCCTCCCCTGGAAGTGCGGGGTTTTAATCACTGGACCGTCAGGGAAGTCCCAAGATGGAGATTTTGAGGCGGTCTCTGGATGTGATGGTGTTTCCCTGGGCAACCCAAAAAGCAGCAAGTGGAGGATGGAGAGATGGGAGTTGGCTAGGGGAGGTGAACCTTAGAGCTGAGAGTAGGAGCAAAGGGACGTGGCATCTTCTCTGCGGATGGTGCTGGGAGTGAACGTGGGGGGCTACTGCTAACTCACAGAGGCAGACGGACTCCCGGTAGCTGTGGTTTCCAGTGTCTGTATATCTGCATTTGGTGCTTCAGAGGAGAGTTTAAACCAGTGCAAATGGATGTGGCCATGACTGTCAGACAGTCAAAGACTGCAGACCCATTCTCCATTGTCTAGTTTTCTAATGAGATCGTTGGCAGGCCAAACACAGGTCATGCCTTATCCTGCAAGCATGAGTGGTAACTCTAGAGAGAGCTGGCCAGATGCCGGTTCAGTAGGGAGCTCTGTGTTGACTATATAACCCATAAATCTGCACTGTTGGTCGCTAGAAGGTATTATGCCCTAACCCCCTCTGAGAACTCTGGTCCTAGGAGAACAAGCCTGACCACAGTGGGGTGTCGGTTCCCTCGCTTTCAAGCCTGTGCTCTCCTGCTCACGTCTTCTTTCTCTTGGCCCTATCTTGGTTCCTGTTTAGGGTTCTAGGGAGTGAGCATGGGAATAGGAATTAGGGGGAGTCCTGGGCTCATTTTGGCATCCCTCTTGGCAGGCCGAGGGTCAAGAAAGTGCAGATAATCATCTTAAAGGAGAGGCCGGGAAGCTCAGACTCTGATGTGCTCAAGAATGAGCGTCAGAATTTCAAGGGCCAGTATTTTACCTTTTCCCACATCACATTGCAACTCCCCACCCCCGACAGCCCCCAGGCCTGATGGTGTCATCAGCCCTCATCAGTCTGGGTGAGGGCTCCTTGTGACACAGACAGAAGGACATCTTCGCTCCTTGTAGGGTTGAGTAAGTCAGTATTGAAGAGACCCCGAGGATTTCCTGAGGAGCTCCAATCTCAGGTCACTAGTGGTTTTCTGTTGGACCCTTTTCCACTTCATACTGCTTTTCTGACTGCAGAGAATCTCCCAAGCAAGAGTCCCAGGTTGTACCCTGCTTTCCCTAGAACATCGCTATTTCTGCCTCTGACTTTCCTTTGCTCACTAATTTTTGGACTTCTGTCTGAGGTTGTTTGGTCCCTGAGATATGGTGCTTGTTTGCGGACATGAGAACTCTTTCTGCTGGTCCCTAAAACATGAGCATTTTCTCCTAGGACGACTCTGCCCCAAATAATAGATTTAGTGTTAGATCTTGAGCTTTCTGAGGCTTCCCCGTGGCTCAGAAGTAAAGAATCTGCCTGCCAATGCGGGAGACGCGGGTTTGATTCAGACCAAGCCTGTAGTGCTGAGTTAACATATGTGGTGAGGGAGAACCCTGGCACTCCCCAATCCCCCTTCATTATATGTTGCAGCTGCTTCTTGGGGGCTGGAAGTTGGGGGGTGTGTTGCTGCGAGGAGCCAGGAGCCCCGCAGGGTGACTGCAGAGGCCACAGCTGCAGGGTGGCCACTCACGTGTCCCCGGTGGAGAGACTCTGGGCAAGGAGGGCTCAGCTGCTGCCCTGAGCCGGCTGCTTTTGGAGCTCACTCACCGGCTGTGAGTCTCTGTGTGGCGTGTGTGTGTTGAAGTCACAGGAAATGCTGTAATCCTGTTATCCCTGTCCTTTCCCGCCCAGGAGTCTAAAATCCAATTCCTGAGAACATCAGCAGACATAATGGATGCGGATGTCAGAGGAAATGCCAGAAGGGCTCGGGTGGCTTCGCCAGCCCTCCACGTGGCCCGGTTCAAGCAAGCACGTCCTGACGGATGAACTGGAGAATGGCCCAGCTCTGCCTCAGGCCTTCCCACCCCCGTATTCTGCTTTCCTCTCCCAGGGTTAATTGCTGGGTACCCCACCACGCCTGGGTGCACCCCACTCTTCTGCACATGCACCCTCATTCTGTACCTTTCTGCTCCCCTCCCCCGTACGTCAGATTCCCATTCTAGACTGAGCTCAGCTCCTCAAGCAGAATTTCTCAAGATCAATGTTTTGCTTTCCTGGCCTTCTTGGCTCCTCCCCGTTATTGGCAAAGGCTTCCTTTCTTGATGTGATTTCCACCTGCGGTCTTGCAGGTAGAGAGCGCTGGGCCCGGCTCCAAGGGTATTGACCAGCTGACCCTGCGTCCAGCCACCAGCCTCTTGTCTCCTGTGGGTCTGTCTGGAGCTGCTTCCTGCGGTCGCAGTCTGTTTCTGTCTGCTTCTTTCTCTCTCATAGGAAGTTATTGACAACATGCTTTCAGACTGGTCATTTAAAATGCAACAAGAGCCCGCAGGCGTAAGGATTTATGGCAGTCAGACGCTTAAGAATAATAGAGTAATTAAGGGGGAGGGCTGATGGGGAAGATACATAAAAATCACCCAAAAGTCTATGACTTGGAGATAACCATGGTAAACACTTAGCAGTGTTTCCATCCCATTCTTTTCATGCATATTTATCAAACATTGCTGTGATCAGACTCTCGATTCCACTTTTCACCTAAGCTGCTTCTGGGTGGGCGTTAACAGGTGCCCAAGAAAGAGGCATCCTTCTGCAAGTCTTGGGCAGAGAAGCCTCAGCTCCTAGAATATTGTCCAGCTGGTCACAGCTGGCGCCATCCCAGATGGGATCCTGCTTACCCTGCTGCATTGAGAACTCCGTATTTTCTTTGGGTTTTATCAGCTTCAGGCCCTTATCGAGGCTGAGTTCCGCCTGCACTCACTCCCGAACCACCCAGGGCTGGTGGCTCTTCTATTCCCCGGTTTTATTCTGAGTGCAGCATTGTCGTCCCCACCGGGCTCTGAGCAGCAAGGATCTCTTGGATCCCATGTCCCAGGAAGCAGAGACGGAAAGTCTCAGGGACACCTCAGTTTCTTCTGATCTGCTTTTCCACTTGGAATTCAGAGCACTCTGCTGCTTTTTTCCTTTGCAGAAAGGGCCAGAGGCTGTTTTCTCTCCCATTACCGGTGAAAGCTAGCTTATACCAGCAGCCGCTTCTCATCGATTGCAAGGAAAGCCGCCGCCAGACCGGCAATGTCACACGAGGGCACAGAGAGGTGAGGGGTTTTCTTTAGAGTCACTCTTTTCCAGCAGGGCGAAAGCGCTGGAAGATGCAGAAGGAAGTGTACTCCAGTCCTTCCGCCCTGGTCCTCGACCCCTTGGCTCTCCCTAGGGAGGAATAAAAGCCTCCCGCGAGTGAGTGTGCCCGAGGAAGGTGTCTCCCTCCATGCCTGCTGACCCCGTTTCGAATCTTTCCATCCTCTTTGTCTCTCTAGGTCCTACCTACCCCCCTCCCCCATGCATATTCCTCTCTCTAGAAGCCTGCCCTAACTCCTCCTGACCCTTCACTCTGAATTCCTTCAGCACAGATAACCCCCAACAGCACCACCCCGGGGAGCCAGGTAACCAGAAGCCCCCGCTCCAGGCCTTGCTTTTGAAGGCTTCTCTCTGGTCCTCCACTGACCGTGTAGCTTGCACTCGGCACAGTAATTCTCTGAGCGGGTCACCCAGTTTTTTCAACTCTGGAGGCAGCCTGTGGACAGTCAGCCCTTAGAGGGCCTATTTTATTCCTTGTAGAATCTGAACGATGACTCAACATGTATGGGGCCTCCTTACACAGTGATTAGTGAGCGAGTGACAGACAGGATGTGACTCTTTCTACAAAGAAGGGCAGGCGCACACACTGCCCCAGGAGGTCTGAGAGGTGGGAAGGGGTACTGTGGGAGGGACTATTCTTTTCAGGGGATAATGAACAGGCCAAAGAGGAACAGACCTTAACAGCAGTGAAAATGCTTTAGGCAAATTCCATCGCAAGATGAACCCGTTACTCTGAATGGGCAGCAAGAATCGGAGTCTGACCTGTGTGCAGAGACCAGGGATGACAGAGAAGAAGAAATGCTCTCTGAGCCTTGCCTGGTTACCTGGCTCTGGCCCCAGAGATGCTCCGGGGCTGTGTCCCAAGGAGCAGAGGATGGAACTGCTAGAATTTAAAATGGCAAAACTCAGCTCTGCCACCTGCCAAGTCCCTGGGCTTTTTGGTGGCCGCAGCTCGATTTTTCACTCTCTCTCTCTTAATCTAATGCACAAGACTAAATTCAACTTAATTAGGAGGATTATATGTCTTATAAATTTAATATTTAATATTCAAGCCGGAGCTTTCACCCCTCGGCGTATTTATTAAAGATATCCTGGGAGGAATGTTAATGAATCATGACGTCATAAATATTTAGACCAAAGGAGCTGGAGGCAGAAAGAGGGGAGTGAGAAGAACAGATCATTTTAGAAACCAAAGGGGATGAAATTTTCCTCTTGGATCGGGGCTGGTTGGGCAGAAATGCGACTTCAAGATTCACAGCTGTGAGCCATGTTCTTGTCCAAAGCTGAGTGGAGCTGGGGGTACCATGTGCGCTGGCTGAGTCGGGTTCATTCTGCATTTGCTTGCACGCTTCGCCATCAGGATGCCAAAGCACACATTTCAGTAAATGATGGAGGAAGTATCCTGGCCTGACGCTGCACCCATTCTGTCTTCTCTGGCTGGCTGAGAGCAGCATTTGGTGTAGATTCCGCATTTGCATGACTGACCTCAGTGCTGAACCTTCATTCAGAAGCTGAATGTTTTATAATGGAAATAACATGGAAAAAAGAAAGAAAAAAGAAAAAACATGGGAAGAGGGAGCCTAGAAGCTCATTTGCAGCCATGGGGAGGGACTTTTCCATCATCATTCTTCCCAGTGCCCTTATGTCTCCAGACCCAAAGGTTGTACAAATTACCCTCTTCTGATGGAACTAGTTTATTGAATAGTCTGAACTGAGAGGGATACAAAGAAGGATACAGGAAGTCTCCCCTCCCATCCCCTAGTGACATCTCAGACAGAGCCCTGGCTTTCCCATCCCCTTGGTGGAAATAAAGGGCTCCAGGTCTGGTCTGGTGTAGAGTTCATCTCTTCACCAGCCATCTGGGTCAGCGCTCCCCTGCCCTCCTCCAGAGATGTTGGAGCAGTGGTGGGGGCCGGGTTGCTCTTTTAGGAGCAGAAGTCATCGTCCTTAGTGGTGCTATAGGAGAGCACTCTGGGCTGTCCCTGACCTAGGGGCTTGGGGGAGGGGCAAGAGGTGTCCAAACAGACCAGGGACGACCCAGCCCTTCTTCTGCTGGGGGTGAACGAGATGTAGCATCTTCTTCTTGCAGCCACTTCCAGTCTCCACAGTTGATTCTCTTGGAGCCGCCTTGTCTTGACTCAGATTCAGAGAAACATCTTCCTCCCCTCCCCAAAGGGAAAGAGAGGAAAAATCCACAGTGTTCTTCACTCCAGGTCTTTAACTCTATATTTCTGAAAGTTATCTGGATGTCTCTCTTGTCTTCTGCTTGTGTTTAGGGAAGAAGGGGTGAGAGTAGTTGGAGACAGAGCCTTCTCATACATTTCTGGAAGGTTCTGTAAGAATGTAGGAAGTAACTTCATGTCTATTATTTTCAGGTTTAAGGCCTTAGCTGTGATTCTGCAAGCCAAGGCAACTGGAGAGGGATCAGTCAGCAAATCTTACATTAGCTTTCTGTAATCGTGATATATTGACAGTCACACATGCAGAAACTTCCCTCCCATCTTCATGTCACTCATTCTTTCATTCATTCACACCTTGAGTTTCTTGGCTCTTGTGTTCTGCAATGTACTTAGTGTTAGGGACACAGATATGAATAAACACCATCACCCTTGCCTTTGGAAAGCTTCGAGTCAGGTGGGGAGGTAGACCAGCTAATACATGTGATAATCTTCAAGGAGGGGAAGGATAGAGACTTCTCTGGCCATCCGGTGGTTAGGACTCTGTTGGACCTGGGTTCAATCCCCTGGTTGGGGAACTAAAATCCCACAGGCTGTGAAATGCAACTTCCCACTCTGCCTGACCCCTCAAAAAAGAGAGGAAGGATAAAGGGCCATGGGAGAACATGCAGGGGCACCCAGCTTAGTTGGTGAGTATCAGGGAAGGCTTTCTGGAGTAAGTGGTAACTAAGGTGCATCCTGAAGGCTGAATAGAAAGTAGCTAGACAAAGGGGATCAGCATTCTAGGCAGAAAGAATAGCATACACAAAAGGCTCAGAGAACAGAGAAAGGTAGGTTTGGGGAATTACAGGAAATTCAAGGTGGCTGGATTATAGAGAGCAGGGGAGGGATTGGGGGCTCAAGGATGAAGGCCAGAGTGGTGGCTGGAGCTTGATCATGAAGGGCCTGGCTCCAGGAGGGGACCAGAGGGCAAGAGGCAATCCCCGGAGGCTATCCAGCAGGGGCTGACACAACACACTTCCCAGTTAGAAAACAGCCCTTGGCTGCAGGTGGAGAATGGATTCAGGGGCCTCTCCTGGAGCCTGCTAGGAGCCTGCTCCCATGCTTTTCTAGTCTTACTTGCTATTAGCCTACTCCATGGGAGAGAGCTGGTTGACTAGACTAGGGCCAGTCAGGACCAGAGGGAAGTAGGCAGATTCAAGAAGCGTCTTATTTCTTATTTGCTTGTTTTCCTTTTTTACTATAGAAAGAGCCCCTCCATTTGTGCTCTTACTTTACTGTCCAGCACACCTTTTGTCCTCCTCCACAGCAATCCCAAACATTTAAAAGCCTAGTCCCTTAGCTCTGGGGTCAGGGCATATGTGACTGTAAGATGAGTTACCATGGCAACCCAGAGCAAGTTTGGGTTTGGCCTGGCAAATTGAAGGTGAGTGATGGAGGCAAAAGATGCTGCGATAAGCAGAAGAGTTTTGGCTCTGAGTCCGCCCTAACACAGGCTGGAATTGTTCTGTATGCCTAGCAACGACCTGCCTGGCTGGACAGGGAGGCCAGGCCGCTTGAGAGAAAAGCCAGGTCTGAGTTCTGACCTGCGGGAGGTGTTGGGAGGGGTGGTGGTAACTATGGTAACCGGGAGTGCATGACACCATGGAGAGTGAGCCCAGGCCCTCCTGGACCTGTGGATACACATGGCGGTCTGTGATCTGAGAGCTGAAGGGCAGCGTGGGTGCTGAAGCTGCCCAGGGCAGCAGACGGGTGACAGATGGAAGTGCTGTCTCCAGAGGCAGGGGAGAGTGTTCTGGGAGGGGCTGGGGAGTTTGTGAGGGGCACTCCAGTGCTCCCCACTGGTCACGTCATCGTCACCCCGGGGCCCCGGCTCTGCGGGGTCTCCTGAGTCATCTGCTGCTTCCGCGGTGAACTTCTGGGATGGATGTCCTCCCTGCCTTCCCTCCTGGGCTGCCCATCTCCCTTTCTTCTCGTGCTGCACTCTGCTCCAGCCGTGCTGGTGCTGGCGAGGCTGGACTTCTGCCTGGGTCCTTCTCCCTTTGTCCCCCTGTGGGTCATCAAGCCCCTTGTCTGGCTGTGCTGACATCGTGGTGGGAAGTCTTCTTCCCAACAGCGTTTCAAAACCTGGGGGAAAGAAGCAGACAGTGGTTAGAACCCCTCCGCCAAAGTCCCCAATCTCTTCCTCCTTTCAACCCATGGGGAGTTCGCCTCCTTCCTCAGTGTCCTTTTGTAGGAGGTGACCCTGTAGCTTGCTGGAGTGGTTGGCTGCAGGGTGAAGGTGGGAAAAACTCAGTTTCTGAGTTTCTGGGGACCCCTCTGTATGGAGAGCCCATTCCTGTGGCCTGGGGTGATGGGTGAGCACAGTCTGGCTGGAGACCTGCAGAGACTGGGGCTGCAGCCTATGCTGGGAGGGGTATGTGTGTGTGTGTCTGCAGGATGGTTCTCTCTTTGGCTCATTTTGCATTTGAATTACAAACAGGGGTAAAGCTGGGGGCAGTTGGGAACAGAAGAGGGTACCCTGCAGGCCGTGGTGGAGCCTGGGCAGAGGCAAACCGGAGGCTAATCATATAAGTGTTATATGTGCTGGGCAGGTGCTCACTTGGAATTGAGAGCCTTCTTAAGAGAGGACAGGCTTGATTTTGAGATGGATTCAAATCTCACACACTCACCATTAGCCCTTTGTGATAATTCGAGGTTTCCCTGGGGGCAGTAAGTGACATAATTTTCAATGAACTAGCAGGAAATGGCAGAGGTGGGCAGGGAGGTGGGCCCCCCTGAGGGTAATGCAGTCTCATCATTTTCTTAGGAAGTTGTCTAGGGTCACTAGCCACCTAGTTCCAGCTCCCTGCTATATTGGAAGGGGGGGGCCCTAAGGGGAGAGAATGGCAGAAACTGCCTGGAGCCTCTGCACCTGAGTCTTGCAAGGAAGGGTGAGGTGTTGGCCTCTACACTGCACAAACCAGTGGACAAAAAACCCCACCATCCAGGGCTAATATGAGCAAACTGACTTCTTTTGTCTAGTAAGAAGTAAAAGAAACACTGATTTAACAACAAAACTGCTGTTATTATGATCAATTCATGAAAGAAAGGCTATTTTAACAGGAAAAAGGGACTCTTCCCAGGAAGGGAATAATCTCAGAATGAAGGATAACTCTGCCCCAAAAAGGACAGTTGGCATCCTTGTACACACTCACATACTGCATTACCCTTATTTTTATTTTTTCACTTTGATAAAATCTGATGAAAGCACTTCCATGAGATGGTCCTGGTCTGTAGACTGGTTTTGGAGCCAAGGAATCTGGGGCAGTTGGGCAGGGAGAAAGATGGGGGAGAGCTTGTCCTGCCCCCCTCTTGGGGGTTTGTAGTGCTGGGACTCCGTCCCTGTAACAGGCCAGTGATTCTTACAAGGCAGCTCATCTTGGAATCAGAAAAGAAGAACTGGAGAAGGGAGACTAGTAATGGACTCCCTGAAGTTCGAATATATTGCTCCCTGGCAGGATCCTTCTCCATCCCCCCCATCCTCCATGTATCCTTCTCATGTTTGGTATTCCAGTGGCCATGGTCATCTCCCTAATGTCCAAGAGTTTTCCATTCTTGGAATGAAGCTCTGCCCAAGCCAAAGGCATGGCCACAACTGCCTAAAGTTCCAGCAGAGCCTGACTGATAAACCCACGTCCACAGCACCTGGGAGCCGGTCGATGAGGACCCTGTCTGTCGTGTATCTTTGACTGGTAAATCACTGCTCTGGGCCCCAGGTGAGGGGCTGTTAGCAGTTTCCTCAGGGAGACACACGTTTTCAGTTGCATCATTTTCAGGAACTCTTCTCATCGGTTCAGGTTTTTTATTTGTTGTTCTAAGCTGGTGACTTACATTGTCTTTATCAGCTCTTACCCTGAGTTCTGACCATCTCTCAAGTGGGAAAAAGCCTGGCAAAACATCAATTTCCTCTGAATGGAGATTCCGAATTGTCCATGAAATGAAAGCTTGTTCGCTGAAAGAGCTTTAATAGAACCACAGCCCTGAGGTTGCAGCTGAGTCACTTGGACTTTTGGTGGCATCAGGGACAAAATACCTCAGTGTTTGCATGTGCTGGGTTGATGTGCCAGGGCAGATGCGTGGCTGTGCCTGGGAATTTACACGTGGACTCACATGTACACACCCATGGGAGCTGGGAAGACAGGACTTAGGGGAAAGAGAAAAGTCTGTGTTAAAGGGACAGTTATTTTCCTTGTCACCTGCTGCTGAAATGAGCTCTGGGTTAGAGTGGGGAAGGTTGAATCCAGTCCCAGCCCTGCCTCGATGTTGCTGTGGGTCCTCGGGGAAGTCACTTCACCTCTCTGAGCTTCATCTGCAAAATGGATACGGAGACCTCTCAGTTCAGGTCAGTGGCTCAGTTGTGTCTGACCCCTTGCAACCCCATGGACTGCAGCACACCAGGTGTCCCTGTCCTTTACTAACTCCCAGAACTTGCTTAAACTCATGTCCATTGAGTCAGTGATGCCATCCAACCATCTCATCCTCTGTCATCCCCTTCTCCTCCTGCCTTCAATCTTTCCCATCATCAGGGTCTTATTTCGATGAGTAAGTTCTTCGCATTGGGTGGCCAAAGTATTGGAGTTTCAGCTTCAGCATTAGTCCTTCCAATGCTTATTCAGGACTGATTTCCTTTAGGATTGATGGAGACCTCTAGAGACCCTATATGTATGGAATGCTGCAGTCAGCCTTTAAGGCAGGAAACAGAAACCACTCTAGGTATTTCAAGCAGAAAGGGATTTTATACAGAGAATGAGGACTTCACAAAATCCTTGGAAGAGCTAAAGGAAGTCGAAGGCTCTGGGCAGGAGAACTGCCCCATCAGAGTTGCCTTTCCTGTCACCGCCGCAGCCCAGCCTACTCCTGACTTGGTGATGTGACCGTGGGCCCTGGAGCCCAGCCACCACCAGCACCTGTGTCTGCCTGGCCCTGCTTGCCTGACTGCAACTCTGCAGAGATGCGGCCGCCTCCGGGGGCGGCTCTTTCCAGCTCTGGCAGGAATGCATCTGATCGGCAGAACCTGATGGTCTGAGAAGTGTGGTTTCTTGCTTCGCCAGCTCTGGATGAAACGGCAATGGAGAATGAACTAGAACATCTAGCACAGCCCTCTTTCTCCACGGTTCATGATTCTGCTGGCGAGATTATCAGCAGAGACACCAGACTGTCAAAGTTGTTCTTGGCTTTGCCACACTTCGCCCAGCCTCCTGAGTGGCCCCCAGCTCTAAAGGGATGAGGTGCCCTGCATGTCAGGGCACTGGGCTTGGATGCCCCTTGAGGTCTGCTGGGAGTGGATGGGTTAGGAGTTGCCAATCGCCTTCTCTTCCCTTGGTTCCTCCTGCCCCAACTCCCTCCCTCATGTGAGGCTGAAAAATAGGATTTGGAGGAGTGAGTTCAGGAGGATCTTGAGGAAGAACTCGAGAGCTCTCTTCTGGAGTCACATGGCCAAGGCTTCAGCCCTTGTCTCAGGTCACATGGCCCCCTCCTCAGCTGGGGGGGGGGGTGTCCCCTCTAATGGGCAGAGGCTGAGCTCAGCAGGGCTTCGCCTGGAGCAAGGATGGAGGGGGCCAGCTCCATTCCCTGGCTCTCCCCTGCTGTCCCGACACTGAAAGGGATATTGAGCAGAAAGGAGGATGGGAGGCTGGCTGCTGCTGCTGGTGGGTTATGAGGAGAAGGGGACACAGGCGAAGGAATAGAATTTTATTCATTCTTCATGAGAAACTTCCCTGTGTCTGCATCGCTGCTCTAAATTGGTACTAATTGCACACTCCCTCCCTCCTCATGCCTGTCAGTGGAGCTGCAGGGAGGGAAGATGCCAGAGAGTGAGGAGACGCAGCTTCTTCGAAAGCTGGGCTCCAGATCAGAAGAGGCAGTGAGTGGGGAAAGCAGGAGAGGATGGCTGGGGTGGCACTGGTGGAGACCTGGTGACACTGGGGGAATCCAGTCTCTTTCCCCAGCGTGTCCTTAGGATTTTATCCCTGGGAACTTTTGGAGAAAGGCCCAGGAACAGGCTAGTTTTTCTAAAGATGGCTTCAGTCGGAGGTGAGTGGCAATTACGCTTTGGAGCACGTTGATGGTAGTGTGTCTGGCTGCGACCTTGACCAGCTCCTTTTGGAACAGTGATGGGACTTGCAGGGTGCACTGTTGGTTCTTGAGATGGGATATTCCCCTTGAAAAGGCACCCAGAGACCATCCACATTTTCTGATGAGGAACTTTATGGGCTGAAAAGGAGAGCCCAAGGCTCTCTCTGGACATGAGGCTCCCAAGAAGCAAGAGGGGGCTGTGTATTTTAATGGAAAGTTCTCCAGTCTGTTTGGGCAGGAGAAATGGCTTTGTCTTGGCTCCATCACTTCCCCTCTTGGCTAGATGTTTCCATACCTGTCCGGTGATGTAATGGCCACTCCTGCGAAGGCCCTTTTGACTCTAATGGTCTGTAATCTCAGGTCTTCTGCTCATTTCCGACGGGGTGTGTGATCTTCCCCTTCTGGCCTCAGAGCGAAGCTCAGTCGCCTCCACACTCTTTTCTCAGGCAAGTGCAGGGGTGGTGCCTGCGTGTCAAAAAGACCCTGGTTTGGCTGTTGGGAAAGAGCTCGGATGTTCGCTGCATACAACCTCCAGTGTTGTTATTCAGCAGGAAGAAAGACCAGAAAGAACAGCAAAGGGAGAAGATATTGTTTGGGTACAATCTGTGTTTGCAATTTTCCACATCGGTTCTTTTTATGAACGCTCCAAAAACAAGACAACAGCAGTGGCTGATTCAATATGCGCCATGCAGGAAAACAATAAGGAAAAAAAAGAAGGGTTTTTAATAAGCACTTGGAAAGCCTGTAATTAAATCTCGGGCTCTGTTTGGAAAACAAGAATCTCATTTAGTGCTTTTGCCCCGGCGCTCCCTAACATCTGCACCCGTGTTTTCTGCCGGGCAATTACTGCATCCTCCACGGCTTGATTAACAAATACAGGTGTGGGCTCTGGAGGGGGATCCCAGGATGGAAGGAGGGGTGCACTGGCAAGACTTGGCGCTCACCCCAACAGGTATCGGAGACCTGGGGGAAGAAGAGGCTTAGGGCACAGGAGAGGAGAGAGGAAGATGCTCAGGGTGTGGGAGAGGAGAAACTCAACCTGTGTCTCCCGCCTGCTCTTCTTGGAGTAGGATTACACCAAGGACCCCAGGGGTCAAGGGCTTACTGAGGGCCCCTCTAGCCTAGGATTCAGGGGCTTTAAAAAAGATGATCAGGGGGATGGGATGGGGAGGGAAGTGGGAAGGGGGTTCTGGATGGGGAACACATGTGCGCCCGTGGCTGATTCATGTCGATGTTTGGCAAAAACCACTATAATATTGTAAAGTAATTAGCCTCCAATTAAAATAAATAAATTAATTAAAAAAATAAAAAAGATGATCATAGGAAGAAGGGACATTTCAATAAGGGAATGGGAACCCCAAGTCAGTGGGAGTTGTGTGTCCACAGGTAAATTTTTAGGAAATTTACCAAGTGGCATAGGAAGGGCCTATGCCCTACACTTCACGTAGTTCAAGATTGCCTTTTTGGGGCTTCCCTGGTATGTCCAGTGGCTAAGACTCCAGGTTCCCAATGCAGGGGGCTGGGTTCGATGCCCGGTCAGGAAACGATCCCTGGTCAGGTTAGATCCCACATGCCGCAAGGAAGACCAGGCACAGCAAAATATAGACATACATACATACATAAAGAAAATATGGGCTTCCCTGGTAGCTCAGTGGTAAAGAATCTGCCTGCCAATGCAAAAGATGCAGGTCTGATCCCTGGGTCGGGAAGACCCCCCTGGAGAAGGAAATGGCAACCCACTCCAGTATTCCTGCTTGGGAAATCCCATGGACGGAGGAGTCTGATGGGCTACCATCCATGGGTTTGCAAAAGAGACAGACTTAACGACTAAATTAATGACTAAACAACAACAGTAAGAACAAATAAATAAAATTGCCTCCTTGACTGTAAGACTCCACCTGTCCTATGGAAATGCCACCCTCCCTCCCCAGCCGCCTTATCATGGTACCATTGGTTACTACACATTTGCTAGGGGCCAGACACCTGCTAGGCTCTGCGCTTCACTCTCTTTCCTGAGTCCCTCAGGACTCAGGCTGGAATTCCAGTGGCTGGAATGCTGATGTATCCATCTTTGTCTTCTGGAATTCCAGTGGCTGGAATGCTGATGTATCCATCTTTGTCTTCTGGGTGAGAAATTTGAGGCACAGAGGTTTAAAACCCTTGCAGGAATATGTAACTGGTAGGAATGGCTCTGAGTCCAGGCCATCCGATGGCCTTGGTCCCCTGGCTTGTGAGACACATTCTCTCTTCCCCTTCCTCCACATGCTCTGGGTGCTTGCTTCCCAGGTGTTTTGGCTGAGTGCCTCTGGGAGAGCAGAGGAGGCATCTCAGTCTGGATTGGGTTAGGGGTGGGGATGGGTTCCCACTCCTGGAGCCCAGAGTCCCAGGGATGTGATGTCTGGGAAAGGAATGGAGAAGCAGTTTGATCTAGAGTGATGTTAGGGCTTGCAGCGATAGGAGATGCTTCCATGGGGAGCAGGGCCTGCCACCTTGAGCAAAGGTCCTGACACATAAAGCTTTTCCTAAAAAGCTTTTGCAAATCTAATGTCTTATCCAAATGTTATGTACAATATGTGAAGTGTTATCATGTCCGACTCTTTGTCATCCCATGGACTGTAGCCCGCCAGACTCCCCTGTCCATGGGATTCTGCAGGCAAGAATACTGGAGTGGGTTGTCATGACCTCCTCCAGGGGATCTTCCCAACCTAGGGATCGAACCCGTGTTTCCCATTGCAGGCAGATTCTTTACCATCTGAGCCACCAGGGAAGCCTCGTTAGGTACTATGAGGACATGTATTATTGGCTGGGTGCTTTGTCCGGAAGCATGGCTTAGGTTGGCAGTGCCAGAGGGCTGAGAGAACCTGGTTACTTTGGTGTCTTGTGTTTATTTACTGACTGTCTCAGTTTCCAACGCTCTGAAGAAGAGCGTTCCTGGTTCCTTTGGAAAGGTTTGGCCTTTCCTTTCCATCACCATGTGACCTTCAGGAAAGGATTTTCCATCCCTGAGTCTCAAAGACAGATGGATTTCCTTTTTAGAAGTTCTGTCCAACTTCACGGTGCTAGCTTATGGCTTTGAGCTCTGCCGCGCCTCTTGTCATGGCTGCATCTCAACTCTAGCCAGAAGCTGGCTCTGGCCCCTTCCTTCCCAGCTCCCCCCAAAAGTGCTGAGGGTGCTACCCCCCAGGCCAGCTGGAGGCTGCCCTGCTGGTGTGTGTGTTCATGGCGACTTCTGTGCCCAGTGCCAGGCTCCTGGAGGAGGGCTGAGATTCTAAAGCAGCCAAGCCCCTCGCCATCACTTGGCGTAAGCTTTTCTCACTTCCTGAAATGAAGAGAAGGGAAAGCTTCTGATGTGCTGCTCACTGGCTGCCTCTTCTGCTGCTGAGACTCTGTTGTCTGTTGCGACTGTGGCTGTTGGGACAACAGCTACTGAGGTGTTGCCTGTATGGACTGGACAAAGTCAAGGGGGAGAGGAGAAGAGAGAGAGAGAAAGTGAGCCTCACCAAACTGGGAAGTCAATTTATATCCTTGAGACCAACTGACTTCGCAATATCTCCTGCCATCAGGAAGCCAGTGTGAATGGTGAGAATACAGAGAAGATGAGAGCAGGTCATTCCTTTAATGCCAGGACATTCTGCTTGATGTGGTCTGGAGGAGGTGAAACAGCTAGCCATTACCCTTTAATATTAGTTCCAAACTTTAGGAAGCACCTGAGTATGTCATTAATATCATGACCTTGCATGCAGGGCGTAATTTCTCCAGGAAGCTCTGATAAGCAGTAAAGACATGAGTTCATTTATCCTCACTACCAAGCCCTTATTTTTCAGATTCAAACACAGAGTCCAAGGAGATCACAGCATGTTAGTAGTGAAATCGAGTTTCTGGTTCCAAGCAATTGCTCCTTCATTGAAATTCTTTAACTCAATAGGATCTTGAATTTAAGCCTTTTTTGAGAGACTCTGTTACCAGGACATCTTAGCATGGGCAGAAGATGATTCTTATTCATTTGTTTTTGTTGTTGTTCAGTCTCTAAATTGTGTCCAACTCTTTGCAACCTGATGGACTGCAGTATGCCAGGCTTCCCTGTCCTTCACTACCCCCTGGAGTTTAAACAAACTCATGTCCTCTGAGTCAATGATGCCATCCAACCATCTCATCCTTTGTTGCTCTCATCTCCTCTTGCCCTCAGTCTTTCCCATCATCAGGGTCTTTTCCAATGAGCTGGCTCTTCGCATCAGGTGGCCAAAGTGGTGGAGCTTCAGCATCAGTTCTTCAGTCAATATACAAGGTTGATTTCCTAGATGGCTAACAAACACGTGAAAAGATGCTCAACATCACTCATTATCAGAGAAATGCAAATCGAAACTACAATGAGGTACCATTACACGCCAGTCAGGGTGGCTGCTATCCAAAAGTCTACAAGCAATAAATGCTGGAGAGGGTGTGGAGAAAAGGGAACCCTCTTACACTGTTGGTGGGAATGCAAACTAGTACAGCCACTATGGAAAACAGTGTGGAGATTTCTTAAAAAACTGGAAATAGAACTGCCATATGACCCAGCAATCCCACTCTTGGGCATACACACTGAGGAAACCAGATCTGAAAGAGACATGTGCACCCCAATGTTCATCGCAGCACTATTTATAATAGCCAGGACATGGAAGCAACCTAGATGCCCATCAGCAGACGAACGGATAAGGAAGCTGTGGTACATATACACCATGGAATATTACTCAGCCATTAAAAAGAATTCATTTGAATCAGTTCTAATGAGTTGGATGAAACTGGAGCCCATTATACAGAGTGAAGTAAGCCAGAAAGATAAAGATCATTACAGCATACTAACACATATATATGGAATTTAGAAAAGATGGTAATGATAACCCTATATGCAAAACAGAAAAAGGGACACAGATGTACAGAACAGACTTTTGCACTCTGTGGGAGAAGGTGAGGGTGGGATGTTTCGAGAGAACAGCATGTATATTATCTATGGTGAAACAGATCACCGGCCCAGGTGGGATGCATGAGACAGGTGCTCGGGCCAGGTGCACTGGGAGGACCCAGGGGAATCGGGTGGGGGGTGGGTGGGAGGGGGGGTCGGGATGGGGAATACATGTAACTCCATGGCTGATTCATGTCAATGTATGACAAAACCCACTGCAATGTTGCAAAGTAATCAGCCTCCAACCAATAAAAATAATTGAAAAAAAAAATATTCAGGGTTGATTTCCTTTAGGATGCACTGGTTGGATCTCCATGCTGTCCAAGGGACTCTCAAGAATCTTCTCCAACACCACAGTTTGAAAGCATCAATTCTTTGGCACACAGCCTTCTTTATGGTCTAACTCTGATATCCATACATGACTATTGGAAAAACTGTAGTTTTGACTATATGGATCTTTGTTGGCAAAGTGAAGTCTCTGCTTTTTAATACACTGTCTAGGTTGGTCATCACTTTCCTCCTAAGGTTGCTAAGCTACTGATAGTGCTGGTTGATGTTTTCTGTGAGAGTCGTGAAGCAAATCTGGTAGCCCAAGGTCTTTCATGCATGGTTCAGGTGCGAAGCTGTTCTAAGCTATGGCATCTGCACTGTTTGCTGAGCCTGACTGCCAAATTCTGCTTCTTAGGCTCTTGCATATTGTCTTCACTGAGTATTTGTAAAGGATCCAACCACGGCCTAAACAGACAAAGCCCTGCCCTTGATGAGTGGGTGCTCTGGACAGAACAGCACATGACTTGGACGTTAGACATACCTGCAGTGATGAAGGCCAAGATTTACGAGATGGCCAGGGGCTTCGATCTCTGACCACCCGCTCTCCATACCTACCCCAAATAGGACCATGAGAAATTACTTTTCTATGATTCCTGAGGGTGGTTAGAGGTGATGAGCTGAAATTAGAAGTAATTCTACTTCCAGCATTAGTGCCTTTGGGGAAACAAGTTTGAAAGCAAGATTGAAAACCATCAAACTAGTGTAAGGGAAGACAACATGCTGCCAATATTCTCCGGGGGAGGCTGGACTTTCCTAGAATCTTTTTTGTCCTTCCTGGGGAAGTAGAGGCCACTCTGTCAACCATTTAGGTGCCAGGTTTTGGATATATAAGATCCTCACTGTGGTTTTTACTGGCTCTGGATTGTAGATCAACAAGCTTTTAGCTGCCAAGTAGTGCAGACAAGCATGTGCCTTTTTGGGGATGACCCTGAGCAGACCTCACAATGTAGCAGAGAGAAGGAGACAGCAGAGAAATGAACAACAGGACTGTATCAAGTGGCACCTGAGCTGGATGACCGCTAATGTCCCTTCTCCACATGCGTGTCTGGGCTTCTGTGAATCTGCAAGTATTTGAGTAAGAAGGGAGAGAGAGAGAGAGATAAATAGGAGATTGATGGATGGGGTGAGATATGGGAGCAGGAGAGTGTTCCCAGGGTGACTGGGCCCTCCCTCTCTGCCCCCTGCTGCTCCCATCGGGCACTGAGAATGAACTCCAGTTGGATGCCGAGGCCAAGGCTGGTTTCTAACTCTGGAGGCAGCTCTGCTGGATCAAGCAACAGCTTCTCAGCTGATGCTTCATGGATCAGGGTCTACTGCCTGCCACTGTATGGATAGGAGGCCACACGAGGTGACCCCACAGCTTCCTGAACTGCATATACCAGGAAGGTCAGCTGCTTGCACAGAGTCCAGAGCATGAAAGGCCTCACAAAAAGTTGACCAGAGTAATTTCAACTATTCTGCTTCAACAGGGTAGACTATTTATGGCAAAGCTTCCAAAATGCAGGGTGTAGGAGAATTGTCTGAGCGGTATCCAAATGTTCATCCCCAGAGATTCTGATTCAGCAGGTTTGCATTAGAATTTTTTAATAAAATTAATTAAGTTATTACCCCCTTTTTTTTTTGGCTGCGCTGGGTCTTCGTTGCTGCATACAGGCTTTCTCTAGTTGCGGCGAGTGGGGGATACTCTCTAGGAGTGGTGTGGAGGCTTCTCACTGTGCTGGTTTCTCTTGTTGCCAAGCACAGTTTCTAGGTGTTTAGTAGTTGTGGCTCATGGGCTTAGTTGCCCCGAGGCATGTGGGATCTTCCCAGACCAGGGATCGAACCTGTGTCCCCTGCATTGGAAGTGAATTCTTAACCACCAGACCACAGGGGAAGCCCTGGTGTGCATTTTGAACAAGCTCTCGAGTTGGTGCTGAACAAACCACAGCATGTCTTCCTTCCTGTGAGGTGGAGCCCCTGACTTTGGGACCATGGGGATTCTCCTTTGACTTCCTCATTAGTGGAAGATGTCTTTTGTGCCTGGCATGGGGAGAGGGAGGTGGGTTGTGAATTTTCCTGCTCCTCACAGGACTCAGTTTTTCTGGACCATGCCTGGTTTTAAAGGCCTTCCCATAACAAAACCAGAACCAGGGCATCCATCACTCATCTGTTCCTTGACCTGTCCTTCCTGAGTGGTCTTATCTCACCCTCCAGGCTTAGAGTTTGGAAAAAGTAACTGCCCAGGTTGGCTACAGCAGCCCAAATTTGGATTTTTCTATCCTCATTGAGTCCCTTTTTAACTAGGACAGTTCCTCCCTGTCAAGTCTGTCTCCACTTTCATCTTGGCTCTGATGCAAGGACTTACATAAACGGTTATAGTGAAGACTCTGGCCATTTTGGAAGCAGACTCCTTTGTGGGAGATTCAGAATGATGCCTTCCCTATGCCTTCCATGTTGACAATGTGCTGGGTGAGGGCGGAGCATGGGTCTCTCATCCACGGTCCCTCCTTGGAGGGCAGAGGGTCAGCACAGAGGTTCATGACACCATGGTTCATGGAGACAATGTTGTGGGAGAAGAGGAGACGAGGAACCCTGATGTATCTGAACCCTGCTGGCACAGCTTTCTCAGTGCTCGGCCCTGTCTGGCCTTAGACAAGTCCCCATGTCAAAGGTCTGAAGCCAGGCAGAGCCTGCTATGCAGGATTCTACAGTGTCCCTCTTGGGATGTCCTTAGAGCTTTGCTAGCCTTCTGCAGTCTCCCCAGAGTCCCAGACTGGTCTCTGGGTGTGCATGGAGGAGATGAGGAACTGTTAAACAAGGACTCTCCCCGAGGAAAGGAACTCGCGTTCTTGAGCTGTCTGAACACCACATTGACTTATGGATTGTTCTGGTGCAATAGATTGAAGAGTTGGCTCTTGATTCATTTGAGAATTGAGTTGTTGTTCAGTCACTAAATTGTGTTTGACTCTTTGTGACCTCATGGACTGCAGCATGCCAGACTTCCCTGTCCTTCGCTATCTCTTGGAGTTTGCTCAAATTCATGTCCACTGAGTTGGTGATGACATCCAACCATCTCATTCTCTTACCCTCTTCTTCTTCTGCCCTCAATCTTTCCCCACATCAGAGTCTTTTCCAGTGAGTTGGCTCTTCGCATCAGGTGGCCCAAGTATTGGAGCTTCAGCTTCAACATCAGTCCTTCCAATGACTATTCAGGGTTGATTTCCTTTAGGATGGACTGGTTGGATCTCCTTGCAGTCCAAGGGACTCTCAAGAGTCTTTTCCAGCACCACAGTTCAAAAGCATCAGTTCTTTGGCAATCAACCTTCTTTTTGGTCCAACTCTCTCATTTGTACATGACTACTGGAAAAACCATAGCTTTGACTATATGGACCTTTGTTTGCAAAGTGATGTCTTTGCTTCTTAATATGCTGTTTAGGTTTGTCATAGTTTTTCCTCCAAGGAGCAAGCATCTTTTAATTTCATGGCTGCAGTCACCATCCACAGTGATTTTGGAGCCCAACATAGTCTGTTACCATTTCCATCATTTCCCCATCTATTTGCCATAAAGTAATAGGACAAGATGCCATGATCTTAGTTTTTTGACTGTTGAGTTTTAAGCGAGCTTTTTCACTCTCCTCTTTCACCTTCATCAAGAGAATTGAGACTTGGATTTAAATAGGTGGGCCACATTCTTTTAATGTCTCAGTTTGCTCCCATATAAAATAGAAAAAAATTCCTGAATAATCATCTTGATATTATTAATACTGTTGCATTCAACAAGTAGTTTTGAGCGTGGACTTGCCAGTCCTGTTTAATGTCTCTAGAGATACAGAATCCATGCCTTTGTGGAGCTCATGTCTTAAAAAGGAAAAGAGAAAAATAAAAACATAACAGTAATAATTAAAATGTCAGAATGTGCTATATTTCAGGTAATGGAAGGTAGGAGTATAGCAGAAAGGGTGGGACTGTGTTTTAAGATGTGATCAGGGAAGGCCTCACTGTTTACTCAAAGATGCAAGGGAGCAAGCCACATGAGGATTTTGGGAGAATGTTTCTAAACCTAGGAAATAGCAAATGAGTGGGCTCTGAGGCAGGAATATGCTTAACCAAGAACAGTAACAAGAGGAACAACAACGACAAAGCCATTTATGGGGTACTCTGTATGGTCCTTGGGCTTCCCTGGTGGCTCAGATGGTAAAGAATCACTTTATTTTTCAGTCCTCACTAATTCAATGCTATAGGTACTATTATCACCTCCATTTTGCAGGAGAGGGAGGTTATGTAACTTGCCCAAGCTTATACAGCTTCAAGGTGGAGAAACAGTCCAGACAGCTTGACTCCAGGACCCGCTCTCTTAGTCATCAAATGGAAGAGGGTGAGGAGGGATTTGAGGCTGTTGTCAAATGCAATCAGCTTCTTAGAGAGGGGAGGAATCTGTGTACCAATGTAGCTTTCCTTCTCTTCCTCTACTGGTTAATCAGTGAATATGTTAGAATAGCAGTCAGTCTTCACGGACACCCAGACACCGTGGTCCTGAGTGGACACTAGGGAAAAGCATCAGAGACAAAGGGAAGAACCAGAGCACCATGGCTGACTGTGAGAGAATGATTATATTTTCCTGACTGCCCTTTCTGGGTTTCTCTCCCTTCTCCTTCCTCGGGAGCTGGCCATGGTGCTGAATGCTGATGTTCTGGGTGCTAGGGGATGTTTTATGTGACTGGTAATTTTAGCTGGGGCAGCGGTCAGCATAGGGGCTGTTTGTGTGCCTGATGCAGGATATATTTTGATGTGGACAGGTGGTGAGAGCTGAAAGAAAGAAGGTGTAGCAGGAGTGAGGGGGTGACTAGCTCATTTCTGGTTCTAAGATTGGCCTATGGTGAACTAAACATAAAGATCTTTGTGGTCCAGTCCTGGGTTGATGTTTGCTAGGTAGCTGTACCAGGATCACAACTGGGAGCACCCACCAGCCTCCCTACCTTCTAGTAGTGATTAGTGTTTGCATCAGCGAAGCTACCTTTTCTGTCATCCCAGACTGACTCCCTGAAGCCACAATAACTATTTCTTTTTGGAAGTACAATTTTATGAGTAGCTTATTTCACACATTATAACAGTCACCTGTTCTTAGTCTGTTGGCTAATTGACATTTTCTTGAGGCTGCAGAAGATATTTTTCATATCTTTTGTACCTTCACTATACAGTTCTGGGTCTATGATTCACAAAAATCATATATGGTATATGAGGTTCACAAAAATATCAGATCCTTTTTGGTCTTGGTGTCTTTCAAAAGCTCCTTTTATCTTTCCTGGATTTCTTTTGCACAAGAGTCATGCCAGGCTTTGTAGGGCTAAAATCTCAAATTTTAAGCAGGCTGACTTTTTAAGAAGTCAAATAGCCATGTATATATTGGGCATTATAGAGGAGGGAAAATGAAATGGGGCTGAATGATGAGGATTCAAGAGTGGGCAAAATAAAAAGGATAGGATTTATGCTTCTAGCTGGCAGAGTAACTGTGTTGCATTTTCTAGGTTAATTATGAAAACCATAAATTGCTTTGGCTTGTCTCAAACTGCTGTCCCAGATGACAGCCTGCCGTTACTGGCATTCTATGGATGCATAGATCAAGCCCTTGAGTAACTGGCATTTAACTATGTGTTTTTAAAAAAGTAGATTGAGATGGACATATATACACTTCAGTTCAGTTCAGTTCAGTCACTCAGTCGTGTCCGACTCTTTGCAACCCCATGAATCGCAGCATGCCAGGCCTCCCTGTCCATCACCAACTCCCAGAGTTTACTCAAATTCATGCCCATGGAGTCGGTGATGCCATCCAGCTATCTCATCCTCTGTCGCTACTATATATAAAACAGATAACAAATAAGGACCTACACTGTAGCACAGGGAACTCTTCTCAATACTCTGTAATGACATATATGTGAAAAGATGCTGAAAAAAGAGTGGACATACATATATATATATAACTGATTTATTTTGTTGTACAGCAGAAACTAACACAACATTTTAAATCAACTATACTCCAGTAAAATTTTTTTTACAAAGTAGATATGACCTTGTTGTTTTAGTTCTTTGACCTGGATATTTGAGTAAAGCCAGTGAGCACTCTCCTGCTTTGGAGGAGTCCAGATATATATCCGTTTGGAGCCAGAGAGAAAGCAGCAGAATGGAAGAAGGGCTACCAAAAGGCATGTCCCCTCCCCTACCAGATCTGCCCCCTGTGGTGACCCAGGTAAATCCTGCCCTTATCTTTTGCCACCATCCTTCTTGGGAACTTGGCAGCTGCTTTTGTAACTTGGACATCAACAATGTCCTAAGTAACAGAACTTTTTCTCAGCTCTGGGAGAAACTTGCAGATGTTTGATGATTGTGGGGATAGCACAGAAAAAGCATTAAACTTTCCAGCATGGCTGGGCCAAATATTAATCATCTGTCAGCTAGGAATCTCAGTGAGCAGGAAGGAGAGGAAGAATTGGAGAGTGTGATGAGAGGCTGAGAGATAGCATTTCAGGAGCTAGGTAGAATGAAGAGTGGAGGGAGGGAGGAGGAGGGAATGATGAGAAGATAGCAGATCAACTGGGGAGGAAAGTGAAAGAAATAAAAGAAGGTGTATGGAAAAAATGAAGGGGGAGGGGGAGAGAATGCAAGAGAGATGTGAAAACTCTTTAAATAGGATAAGATTCTGGACAAGTGGAATATCATTACAGATACTTCTACACACAGAAGTATAGGAGAGGAGATAGTAGAAAGAGGAAGGAGAAAAAAAAAACCAAGGATGGACATAAAGCTAGACTGAGACAGGCAGAGGCAGATACATGCGGATGAAAAGGAAATGAGTATTCCAGGGCCTTAAAAAACCAGGGACTGCAGATATTGTGACATCAACAGAAGGCAGAGACTGCAAGACAAAAGGCAACTTTAGCCATTTTCTGGTCTGTTAAGTCACCCACGGCAGCACAATGTGCTGGGAAATGATGTCTGCTTGTGATCATTGTTTACTCAGAAAGCCGGCTGACACAAGATGGAATTAACACAATAGGATGGAAAATTGCTAATAAAACAAAAATCCCTGCCGTTCGATTTTCATAGCCTAATTATTCAGCACATTACTCACTAATGGCACGAGACATTACCATGCTAATGTGCAGACTGCATATGTCAGAGGAGGAAGGATTGGAGGGACTTCCACCCTCTGCCAATGGAGAAGTTTCCTAACCCCAGATGGAAGACGGCTAAGATGAGTAGGGCACTGGTGGCCAAGGAAGGTAGGCAGACGTAGACGCTTCCAGACTTGGGCAGGAATTAGAACCGTGGGGCTTGTTCCTCTGTACTAATCAAAGCGCCACGGGCCCTTCCCATCCAAGCTGCTCTCTGCATCCACCATGTGTCCCTCTCATTTGAGGATCACATTACTGGGGGTGATTAAGTTTTGTACACAAACAAGAAGCAAAAGCTGTCTCTCACTGAACTCCATAACTGTGGAAACCCAACTTTGCTTTCTCTGTCACTTGGCATTCTTTGATCACTCTCGGACTCAAATCAAATGGGGTTAATTTGCCCTTGTTGCTGTTTTTACTTGTAAATCTGCTCTGTTAAAAGATATTCTTTTTTCTGGATACACCTGTCAGGAATCCTCTGGCCCTTATTAATTCCTGAATATTCAGGAATTAAGAGGAGAGGCACACCTTTCCGGGGGCTGAAGAATCCAGGCATTTCCTTTGTTAGTTTCTCATTATTGTGATAAGTACCCTCTTCTCTCTTTAATAGGAATCACCTTGTGTTTTATAAATCTGGAATTTTAATCTTTATCTTTGCTGAGAATAACTACCTTGTAAGACAGTATATATGCCCACGCCATGTTGATTAAAATACCTTTGCTCCATCAGAGCTTTGGTCCCTGTGTCTTTCTTTCTTCTTTCTCTCTCTATCTCTCTCTATCTATTTCTGGCCGATTCCCTGGAGTGTGGAAGCTGACTGCGTAATCCAGGGAATATTAGCCTCTTTATTTCTTTCACTCTCTCATCGTCGACTCTGGACCACCAGGTTCCGGTCCATTAAAGGACCAACATACACCAGAAAAGAGATCCCACATGTGGCATGTGGGATCTTAGTATCCCAACATGAGATCGAACCCACAACTCTTGCAGTGCAAGTGTGGAATCTTAACCATTGGACTGCCAGGGAAGTCCCTTAAAAGATATTCTGACTTTCCTTGACAAAGTAAAAAGATCTGGAGTCAGGGATCATGTCTTCTACTTTCTTAGCAACTCCTTATTCTCTCTATCCATGGATCTGTAGATCCAGGCATCCATTCAACATTGGTTGAATGACTATTCCTGAGCCACCTGATGGAATGCAAAGAAAAATAGAGACCAGCGTTTTCCTCAAGATACTCATGGGCTCTTGGTGGGGCATGGGGTGGGTATGCATATTGCAAAGCTGTTCAACCAAGGAAAGGCTGAAAGAGTGTCCACAGCTTGTCCCATGGTCATGGAAGATGTGAGCAGGGCTCCACCTCTGGAGGAGTCATTCTGTCTTGTTTTCAGCCTTAGGTGATCCTGGAGCCATGACCCATTCTCAGGGTGGGCAGTTTGAGGATGGAAAGGCTCTCTGAGTGTGTGTGTGTTTCTTGAGTCTGTCTCCCCCTCTATGATAGGCTCAGGTAGTGAAGCATTAGTCTCTTTGTCTTCTCCCATGGAAGGTGAGAACTTTTTATAACAAGAAGCTTATTTGATGTCAATCCATGAGCTTGAAATGTCTATTTCATATCAGTCTGTGTGACTGAAATACAGTGGCCTTGGTGCCTGGCTCAGCAATAGCCATATGACTTAGGTTGGACAAATCAACATCTTTCTGGTACTTGTGCTGGAACCATGGAAGAAGTATTCTCTGTCTCTCTCTTGTCCCGACAGAAATGTCTGAGGTAGATTGACCTCCCTGAGTTTAGAGGTGCAAGTTTAGAAGCCCAACTTTGTAGCATATGGGAGACAATGACCTGAGAATGAAATCAACACAGAAATGCAAAGTCAGAGGACAGAGAAAGAGAGAGAAATCTAATGGTTTCAAACCAATCCTTGGATCTAGACATTTCTGAAATGAGGCCTGCCTTTCAGATTTCTGGTTGCACAGACCAGCTCATTCCTTTTTCTTTTAAAGTGGTTGGAATTAAATTTTTGTCACACACACATCAAGTAGCCCTTTTACCACCCTTTCTTCCACTGATCTCGGGTTTAGAATGTTTAACGCATTCTTGGCCACCATGAACAGAACAAAACTTCACGGTTCCTTACAACTAATGTGTCCTTTGGTCACCTGTCATCTCCTTTGGTGGCGGCAGGTGAAGAGACAGGTCAAGCGGCTTGCTGAGCAGTCCTCAGTGGAGTGAAATCCAGGGCCAAGGTCCTTGATCTTCTCACCGACAAAGGCTTTTTGAAACACACTTCTCGGCCTCCCTTCTGTCTCTCTCTGGACTTTTCCCCTCTTGTAAATTGACACAGAGGCTATGAAGCTGAGGGAGAGCCTCATAATAAAGACCTAGGTTTTCCAGGAGAGGTTTCAGAGTGTGGGAGCTATTAAGTGGGTGGAGCTTGCTTGAAGAAGAGGGAGGCCACCAGCAGGGATTAGAGGGCTGGTGGAAGCTCTTTCTTTGAGCATCAGTGTTTTCTTACACACTGGCTTGAAGTTCCCTGTGCACAAGGGTTTTGCCCTGTGTCCTTTTGATGACATCGGGCAGGGATGGGAATAGGAATCAGGGCATGGTAGTCAATAGGGCTCATGACTGGTATTCTGATTTTTCTTTTTCTAGGAACATACATACTATGCTAAGTTGCTTTAGTCATGTCCGACTCTTTTTGACCCTGTGGTCTGGAGCCCACCAGGCTCCTCTGTCCATGGAATTCTCCACACAATAATACTGGAGAGGATTGCCATGCCTTCCTCCAGATCTTCCAGACCCAGGGATCAAACCTGAGTTTCTTACAACTCCTGTATTGACAGGCAGTTCTTTACCACTAGCACCACCTGGGAAGCCCCTTCATGGTAAGAGTTTATCACCCACCCCTTGAAGGTGGGTGTGGCTAAATGACTTGATCACAGTCAAATGTGAGCAGAATTGATGGACCCATTCTGGAGCAAAGCTGTGAAAGTCATTGCACGATTTTCTACATTATTCTTGCCATAGTGCTTAGTGAATATTCAGGATGGGCCCCTTGGACAGTAGCCTGCCAGGCTCCTCTGTCCATGGAATTCTCCAGGCAAGAATACTGGAGTGGATTGTCATTTCCTTCTCCATGGGATCTTCCCAACCCAGGGATCAAAGCCAGGTCTCCAACACTGCAGGCAAATTCTTTGGTGTCTGAGCCACTAGAGAAGTCCTCAAGATGAGCAGGCTCCACCAAACAGGCCGTCCCCAGTGAGGAAAATGCAGTCAAGCTGATGTGGACATGAAGTATGAGCAAGAAGAGAAACATTGTTGGTTTAAGGGATAGGATTGGCCAAAAAGTTTGTTCACATTTTCCATAACATTGTATGGGAAAACCCAAATTAACTTTTTGGCCAACCCAAAAAGTTAATTCGGCCAAAAGTTGGCCAAAAGTTAAATATATATACATATATATATATATGTATATATATGTATATATATGTATATATATTTTGTTTTTTTTTTAAGCCATTGCTTTTTTTTCTCTTTTTTCAGCATTTTAGTTTTAAAAAATTGAGAAGCTAGTTCGAAGAGTTCCATGTACCACCTCCACCTTCACAATTTCCTCTGTTATTAATACCATACATTAGTGTGGTATATTTGTTACAGTTAATGAATGACACCAATACATCATTATTTTACATTAGGACCCACTCTTTGTGTTGTATAGTTTTATGGATTCTGACAAATGCACGTTAGGTATCTGTCATTACACTATCATACAGAAGAGTTTTGAAGCCCTAAACCCCTATGCTTCAGCTATTTATCCTACCTCCCTTCCCTTCAACTCCTGGCAGTCCTTGACATTAAAAAACTAGTACTTACTGATTTATTTGGTTTCTGTGGGCCTTTTTTGGTGGCACACAGGCATCTTTGTCGCAGGATCTTCATTGCGTCCTGTGTACTGAGTAGTCTTGTAGCAGGGTCTTAATTGCCCTGAAGCATGTGGGATTTTAGTTCCCTGACCAGGGCTTGAACCCCTTCATCCGCTGCATTGGAAGGCAAATTCTTAACCACTGGACCATCAGGGAAGTCCCGAGTCCTTGATGTTTTTAGTGTCTCTGTAGTTTTTCCTTTTCCGGAATGGCATAGAGATGGAATCATACAGTAAGTAGTCCTTTCGGACTAGCTTCTTTCACTTAGCACTATGCATTTAACTTTCCTTCATATTTTTTCATGACTTTTTAGCTCACTTATTTTTTTTTAGTCACTGAGTAATATTTCATCATGTGGAATGCAGTTTGCTTATCCATTCAAATATGGAAGGACATTGTGGTTGCTTTCAGTTTTTGGCTATTGTAAGTAAAGCTGCTAAAATCATTCTTGCCCAGGTCTTGTGTGGACATAAGTTTTCAGTTCAATTGGGTAAATACCTGGGAGTGCAATTGCTGGATCACATAGTAAAACTATGTTTGGCTTTGTAAAAAATAAGAAACTGCTAACCTGTCAATCAGATTGGTTGTATTATTTTTTTTGGTGGGGGGGCAGGGTGGATAAGCTAATGAACATTTGTTTATTTATTTATTTTCTTTTGTAACTTACATTGTGGTTTAAAAAATTTACTGAAGTTTAGTTGATTTACAATGCTAGTTTCTGGTGTACAGAATAGTGATTCACTTATATATATATTCAACTATATATATGTAATTTCAGACTTCTTTTTCATTATACTTTATTATAAGATGTTGAATATAGTTCCCTGTTCAGGTTTCTTTTCTTTTTATTTGATTGCTCCAGGTCTTAGTTGCGGCATGTGGGATCTTTGTTGTCAAGTGCGTGATCTTTAATTGTGGATTGTGGGCTCTCAGCTGTGGCTTGTGGACTCTAGTATCCTGACCAGGGATCGAACCTGGGCCCTCTGCATTGGGATCACAGAGTCTTAACCACAGGACCAGAGAAGTCCCCAGGGTTCTTTTAGACTTTAGCGATTTATAATAGGTGTATACTGGGATCTCATTATCGTTTTAATGTTCCCTAATGACATATGATGTTGAACATCTATTCATATGTTTGTTTGTCATCTGTGTGTCTTCTTTGGTGAGATGTCTGTTTAGATCTTTCGCCCATTTTTACACTTGATCTTAGCCAAAAGATCGAGAAGCGATTTTCACCCATTTTTAAACTGGGTTGTTTGTTTTCTTACTGTTGAGCTTTAAGAGCTTGTTTTCCATTTGGGATTCAAGGCCTTTATCAGATGGTGTTTTGTAAATGTATTCTTCCCGTCTGTGGCTTGTCTTTCCATTTCTTAACAGTGTCTTTTGCAGATCAGAAGCTCTTAGTATTAATAAAGTCCAACTTGTCAATTTTTTTCTTTAATGCATTGTACATTTGGTATTGTATCTGAAAGCTCTTTTCCAAACCCAAGATCACCTAGATTTTTTTCCATATTACCCTCCAGAAGTTTTATAGTTTTACCTTTTGTATTTAGGTTCATGATCCATTTTGAATTAATTTTTTGTGAAAGGTAGAAAGTCTGTATCAGATAAATTTTTGCATTGTTATTGTTGTTCAGTCACTAACTTGGACTTGACTTTTGCGACCCCATGGACTGCAGCATTCTAGGTTTCCCTGTCCTTCACTATCTCTTGGAGTTTGCTCAAATTCATGTCCATTGAGTCAGTGAGGCTATCTAACCATCTCATCCTCTGCTGCCCTCTTCTACTTTTTCCTTCAGTCTTTCCTAGCATCAGGGTCTTTTCCAATCAGTAGGATTTTTTTCAATCAGTTGGCTCTTCCCATTAAGTAGTCAAAGTATTGGACCTTCAGCTTCAGCATCAATCCTTCCAATGAATATTCAGGGTTGATTTCCTTTAGGATTGACTGGTTGGATCTCCTTGTAGTCCAAGGGACTCTCAAGAGTCTTCTCCAGGACCACAATTTGAGAGCATCAATTCTTCAGTGCCCAGCCTTCTTTATGGTTCAACTCTCAAGTTCCATCCATGGCTACTGGAAAAACCATAGCTTTGACAATATGGACCTTTGCTGGCAAAGTGATGTCTCTGCTTTTTAAATTTTTGCATAAGGATGTCTAATTGTTCCAGGACCATTTGTTGAAAAGACTATCATTCATCGAATCTCCTTTGCTCCTTTGTCAAAGACCATTGGCCTATATTTGTCTGGGCCTGTTTCTGAACTCTGTTACATTTCATTGATTTAATTGTCTATTTTTCTTCCAGAACTACTCTTTCTTGATTACTGTAACTTTAGAGTAGTCTTGAAGTCAGATAACATTAGTCTTTTGACTTTGTTCTTCAATATTGTGTTGATTATTCTGTGTCTTTTGTTTTCTTTTTTTAAAAAATATTTACATATTTATTTGGCTGAATCAGGTCTTAGTTGCAGCATGCAGGATCTTCACTGCAGCATGAGAAATCTTTTGTTGCAACACTTGAGTGTCTCCTATTTGTGGCGAGTGGGCTCAGTAGTTTCACCGTGCGTGGTGGCATGTGGGATCTTAGTTCCCTCACCAGGGATCAAACCTGCATCCCCTGCATTGGAAGGTGGATTCTTAATCATTGGACCAGAAGGGAAGTCCCTCCTTTGTCTTCTGCATAAACTTTAGAATCATTTTGTTGATAATTATTTTATTGATATCCACAAAATAGCTTGCTAAAATTTTGAGGACTGCATTAAAACTGTGGTCAAGTTGGGAAGAACTGACATCTTAACAATATTGAGTCTTCCAGTTTGTGAACATGGAATATTTCTCTCTTTATTTACATCTTTGATTTATTTCATCAGGATTTTATAGTACACCCCCCCGCCTTGGTGGCTCAAATGGTAAAGAATCTACCTGCAAAGTGGGAAACCCTGGATTGGGAAGACTACCCAGAGGAGAGCCTGGCAACCCACTCCAGTGTTCTTACCTGAAGAATCCCCATGGACAGAGGAGCCTGGCGGGCTACAGTCCCTGGGTTGCAAAGAGTCAGACATGACTGAGCGACTAAGCACAGCACGTATAGGTTCTGTGTTTATTTTGTTAGATTTATACCTAAGTATTTAAACTTTTTGATGCTTATTTAGATGATATTCTGCTTTGAATTTCAAATTTCAGTTCTTCCTTCTTGGTATATAGGGAAACAACTTTTGTATATTAGCCTGGTATCCTGAACCCTGGTTATGATTGCTTACTAGTTCCAGAGATAGTTTTTTTTTGTTTTGTTTTTTGGATTTTTTCAGGTTCTTTGGAATTTTCTACATGGACAATTATGTCAACTGCAAACAATGACAGTTTTATTTCTTCCTTTTCTCTCTCTGTAACTCTGGTGTCCTTTTATTGACTTATTTTATGAGCTGTGACTTCTAATATGATGCTGAATAGAGTGGTGAGAGGAGACATCCTTTTCTTTTTATTTACTTATTTTTCATTTATTTTTATTAGTTGGAGGCTAATTACTTTACAATATTGTAGTGGTTTTTGCCATACATTGACATGAATCAGCCATGGATTTACATGTGTTCCCCATCCCGATCCCCCCTCCCGCCTCCCTCCCCATCCCATCCCTCTGGGTCATCCCACTGCACCAGCCCTGAGCACTTGTCTCATGCATCCAACCTGGACTGGTGATCTGTTTCACACTTGATAATATATGTTTCAATGCTATTCTCTCAGATCATCCCACCCTCGCCTTCTCCCTTAGAGTCCAAAAGTCTGTTCTATGCATCTGTGTCTCTTTTTCTGTCTTGCATATAGGGTTATCGTTACCATCTTTCTAAATTCCACATATATACGTTAGTATACTGTATTGGTCTTTATCTTTCTGGCTTACTTCACTCTATATAATGGGCTCCAGTTTTATCCATCTCATTAGAACTGATTCAAAAGTATTCTTTTTAATGGCTGAGTAATATTCCATGGTGTATATGTACCACAGCTTCCTTATCCATTCGTCTGCTGATGGGCATCTAGGTTGCTTCCATGCCCTGGCTATTATAAACAGTGCTGCAATGAACATTGGGGTAGACGGAGACATCCTTTTCTTGTCCCTAATCTTAGGGGAAAAGCATCCAGTCTCTTACTGTTAAGTATAATATTAATTGTAGACATTGATAGATATTCTTTATCAAGTTAAGGAAGTTATCCTCTCTTTTTACTTTGCTGAGGCTTTCTATTCTGAATGGGTGTTGGATTTTTGTCAAATGCATATTTTGCTTCTATTGATATGATCATATAATTTTTCTCCTTTAGTCTGTTTATGTTTATGTTAGTTGATTGCATTGTTTGATTTTCAAATGTTGAACCAGGCTCTCCTATCTGGAGTAAATTCCATTTGATTATGTGTATAATTCTTTCTTACAGTTTTGGATTTGCTTTTTGAATATTTTTGCATCTATGTTCATGAGTCATATTTGTCTTTAGCTTTCCTTTCTTATGCATATATGTTCAGTCATTTAGTCATGTCCAACTCTTTATGACTGCAGCACGCCAGGCTTCCCTATCCTTCACCATCTCCTGGAGCTTGCTCAAACTCATGTCCATTGAATCAGAGATGTCATCCAACCATTGCGCCTTCCTTTTTTATGACGTTTATACTTGGGTTTGGTATTAGAGCAATGCTGATCTCATAGCATGAGTTAGAAAATATTCCTTCTGTTTTTATTTTCTGGAAGAGATTATAGAGAGCTGGTACCTTTTCTTCCTTAAATGTTTGGTAGAATTCACCAGTGAGACCATCTGGCCCCGGCGCTTTCTTTTTTGGAAGGTTATTAATTATTTATTCAATATATTTCATTTATATGTAAGTCTATTCAAATTGTCTATTTCTCCTTGTGTGAGTTTTCGTAGTTTATATCTCTGAAGAAATTGGTCCATTTCATATAAGTTGTCAAATTTGTGGGAATAAAATTGTTCATAATATCTGTTTATTAGGATCAAGAGAGATAACCCCCTTTTCCTTTCTGATATCTTTAATTTGTGTCTATTTTTCTTGGTTAGCCTGACTGGAGGTTTATCAACTTTGCTGATCTTTTGAAAGAAGTAGCTTTTCGTTTTGTTGATTTTCTCAATTGATTTCTTGTTTTCAATGTTACTGATTTCTGTTCTAATTTCACTATTTCTTCTATTCTGGTTCTTTGGGTTTGTGTTTTTTCTTTTCTTGAACTTCCTAAGTATGGATGCTTGGTGATTGATTTTAGGTCTTTCTTCTCTTCTGTTACATATATTCAATGTTACAACTTTCTCTATAAACCTTGCTTTTGTTGCATTCCACGAATTTTGATAAGACAGCTTATTTTCATTCAGTTCAAAATATTTTAAAAATTCTTTTGGGAAATCTAGCCAAGTTGATGCACAAGAAGTGTGATCAAGATAGAAAACATTGTTGTTTTAAGCCACTAAAGATTTTATTTTACTGTAGAAAAGTTAGCCTATGTTATGTAAGTGGGAACAAAGCTTTTTGTAAGTGCAGTAGTCATAGATTTTAGTTTTAGGCAAAAGGGGTTAAATGTCCTTAATTTAAGCAGAAAGGGAATTTATTAAAAGGAACACTGGGGAGAGCTTCCCTTGTGGTCCAGTGGTTAAGACTCCATGCTCCCAATGCAAGGGGCACAGGTTCAATCCTTGGTTGGGGAACTACTTTATTGAGGCTTTCAATGGCTAAGTTGAAGATCTTTCTTGGTAAATGTCACATTGCACTTGAAAATATGTGGTTTATTTTCAAATATCTTTTGATATTGATTTCTAACATAATTCCACAGCGATAAGAGAACAGACTCTGGATGATTTCAATACCTTTAGACCATGAAGTTTTTGCACCTTGTTTTATGTTCCAGTGTCTCCTAGTTTACAGTCTATGGAAACTTGAGTAGAATTTGTGTCCTACTGTTGTGTGAAAACTGTATGAATATTAATTATGTTGAATTGGTGCTTTGCAGTTCTACTATATCCTTTAACTTCTCTGCATATTCATTCTATTAATTTTTGAGAGTTTCATACTGAAACTCCAACTAAAAATCATAATTTATCTACTTAAAAAATTATAATATATAGTGAAGCTATATGTAATCTTGTTCTGTATTTTCTAAGTCTCCTGTTAATGTGTTATCATACTTTCATAATTAAAAAAAAATTAAAAGAAAAAGAAAAAGATTCCACATGCTATGCTATGTGGCCAAGGGGTGGGGGGGAAGGAACATTGGGTAGTTCAAAATAACTTCAGGAGACTTGCAGTACCTGGATTGTAGGCCATGCACTTGGAACCAATGTTCATGAAAAGTGCAAGAAAAGTAAGGTAGCAAAGATTCCACTATTGCCACCCCGGGCGTGCTGCCACTTCTGACCACCCTGCAGATGTCCCCAACACTGGGTGTTACCTTCGGAAACTGGAAATAGCTGCTGCCACTTAAGGAACAGAATTGAGTCTCTCAGCTCCTGCCTTTTCACAGGCCTTGCTTCCAGTTTAAATTCTGGAGGGGTCATGTAGGCTAATTCAGCAGAATGACATCGTCCTAAGTAAGATAGGATGTAACTGGAAGATTGCCGGACTGTAAGATGACTTGGGTTGGGGTCCAGACTCTCTGCATGGTGAGCCTGAGCGGGCCTCTCTACTTTGCGAATTTGTAGGGTGGTCTGAGGATGACTTCATGGGAAATAGATGGGGAAACACTGGAAACAGTGTCAGACTTTATTTTTTTGGACTCCAAAATCACTGCAGATGGTGATTGTAGCCATGAAATTAAAAGATGCTTACTCCTTGGAAGGAAAGTTATGACCAACCTAGATAGCATATTAAAAAGCAGAGACATTTGCCAACAAAGGTCCGTCTAGTCAAGGCTACGGTTTTTCCAGTGGTCATGTATGGATGTGAGAGTTGGACTATAAAGAAAGCTGAGCACCAAAGAATTGATGCTTTTGAACTGTAGTGTTGGAGAAGACTCTTGAGAGTCCCTTGGACTGCAAGGAGATCCAACCAGTCCATCCTAAAGGAGATCAGTCCTGGGTGTTCATTGGAAGGACTGATGCTGAAGCTGAAACTCCAGTACTTTGGCCACCTCATGTGAAGAGTTGACTCATTGGAAAAGACCCTGATGCTGGGAGGGATTGGGGGCAGGAGGAGAAGGGGACGACAGAGGATGAGGTGGCTGGATGGCATCACCAACTCGATGGATATGAGTTTGAGTAAACTCCGGGAGTTGGTGATGGACAGGGAGGCCTGGCGTGCTGCGATTCATGGGGTCACAAAGAGTCGGACTCAACTGAGCTACTGAACTGAACTGAACTGAACTGAGGAGGATGAAAGGAGATTAGCGTTTGGGAGCAGTGAGACACTCTATTAGATGTATGTTATGATGTGTTCACATGCCCACATAAGCATAGAGTCCTGCAACTAACCCAGCATTGGGCGCAGATTAGTCCCTCAATACGTACAGCAAATAAAAGGTCTAAATCTGTCTGGGTTAAAGGCCTTGACCTCTCAATACCTATGTCCCCCACTGGAAAGCAAGTGAGAGATTTTGGTCTGCTTTGCTCAGTGATATAGCAGAAGCAGCTAGAACAAGGCCTAGAGGAGTGAACTCGCTATAAATATTCGTTGAATGAATGAATGAGCAAGTGAATCAATGAATATCTCTGTTCTGTCATCTGAGACCAGTTTCCCTAGCATAGGCCCTTCTAGATTCATCTGAGGAGTTTCTTCCTGACTGAGTTCTACCTTCAGCTTTAATGAAGGGGCTTCGAGGCATCATCTGTCCAAGCAACCAGCTCCTGCTGTTGTTTCTCTAGATAGTATGATAAGGACTTGCTGGTCGCTTCTGAAGGAAGCTGGCCCCAGTCTCCACAATACTGCCACTAGCCCACCACCTAATTGTGTCTTCACCCTTTTAGCCATAGTTTTCTCTTTCCAGTCTTGGCTCTGATTTTCCCATTGCTCAACTGGGTCCTAGCAGAATTAGTCTAACTAAACTGCTCTCCACTTCTTAGTGACAGTAATCAACCCCTAAAGAACCATCATTTGACTTATCCCAGTGTCATACCCAATAGTCATAGAAAATATAAGAACATAAGTTAGACCAGGAAAGAACGTTAGAAACCATCTAAGCCTGTTTCTTTGGGGAAGCATTTGCGTTTTCTCTTTCTTCTGCCTGTATGGCATTTCCTCTTGAGCTTCCCATAGCTAACTCCTTCTTATCATGGTAGACCTCTGTATAAAAATCACCTCCTCACATGGGTTTTCCCTGAACATTTAAAGTGGTCACTAGTACCTTTCCATCATAAAACTACATTTAAAAATTATTTATTTTATTTATCACTTATTTGGCTGGCTGCACCAGGTCTTAGGTGCAGCATAGCAGATCTTTGATCTTCATTGCAGCAGGAGGAATCTTTAAGTTGTGACATGTGGAATCTAGTTCCCTGACTAGAGATTAAACCTGGGCCCCCTGCATTGGGAGCAGAGTCTTAGCCTTTGGGCCAGCAGGGAAGCCCCACAAGACTACATCTTAATGATCTGCTTATTATTACTACTATTTCACATACCTTATTTCGGTCAGTTGGGTTGCTCAGTCATGTCTGACTCTTTGCGACCCCATGGACTGCAGCATGCCAGGCTTCCCTGTTCATCATCTACTCCTAGAGAGTGCTCAAACTCATGTCCATCGAGTCGGCGATGTTATCCAACCTTCTCATCCTCTTTCATCCCCTTCTCCTCCTGCCTTCACTCTTTTCCAGCTTCAGGGTCTTTTCCAATGAGTCAGTTCTTCACATCAGGTGGCCAAAGTGTTGGAGTTTCAGCATAAGTATCAATCCTTCCAATGAATATTCAGGATTGATATCCCTTAGGATAGACTTGTTGGATCTCCTTGCAGTCTAAGGGCCTCTCAAGAGTCTTCTCTAACACCATGTTCAAAAGCATCAATTCTTTGGCGCTCAGCATTCTTTATAGTCCAACTCTCACATTCATACATGACTACTGGAAAAACCATAGCTTTGACTAGGTGGACCTTTGTTGGCAAAGTAATGTCTCTGCTTTTTAATATGCTATCTAGGTTGGTGATAGCTTTTCTTCCAAGGAGCAAGTGTCTTTTAATTTAATGGCTGCAGTCACCATCAGCAGTGATTTTGGAGCCCCCCAAAATAAAGTCTCTCACTGTTTCCACTGTTTTCCCGTCTATTTGCCATGAAGTGATGGAACCAGATGCCATGAACTTAGTTTTCTCAATGTTGAGTTTTAAGCCAGTTATTTCACTCTCCTCTTTCACTTTCATCAAGAGGCTCTTTAGTTCCTCTTTGCTTTCTTCCATAAGAGTGATGTCATCTGCATATATGAGGTTATTGATATTTCTCCTGGCAATCTTGATTCCAGCTTGTGCTTCCTCCAGCCCAGGGTTTCTCATGATGTACTCTGCGTGTAAGTTAAGTAAGCAGGGTGACAATATACAGCCTTGACCTATTCCTTTCCCTATTTGGAACCAGTCTGTTGTTCCATGTCCAGTTCTAACTGTTGCTTCTTGACCTGCATACAGATTTCTCAGGAGGCAGGTAAAGTGGTCTGGTATTCCCATCTCTTTCAGAATCTTCCACAATTTGTTGTGATCCACACAGTCAAAGGCTTTGGCATAGTCAATAAAGCAGAAGTAGATGTTTTTCTGGAATTCTCTTGCTTTTTCGATGATCCAATGGATGTTGGCAATTTGATCTCTGGTTCCTTTGCCTTTTCTAAATCCAGCTTGAACATCTTGAAGTTCATGGTTCACATACTATTGAAGCCTGGCTTGGAGAATTTTGAGCATTACCTTGTTAGCATGTAAGATGACTGCAGTTGTGTGGTAGTTTGAGCATTCTTTGGCATTGCCTTTCTTTGGGATTGGAATGAAAACTGACCTTTTCCAGTCCTGTGGCCACTGCTGAGTTTTCCAAATTTGCTGGCATATTGACTGTAGCACATTCACAGTGTCATCTTTTAGGATTTGAAATAGTTCAACTGGAATTCCATCACCTCCTCTAGCTTTGTTCATAGTGATGCTTCCTAAGGCCCACTTGACTGCACTCCTGGATGTCTGGCTCTAGGTGAGCGATCACACCATCGTGGTTATATGGGTCATGAAGATCTTTTTTGTATAGTTCTTCTGTGTATTCTTGCCACCTCTTTTTAATATCTTCTGCTTCTGTTAGGTCCATACTGTTTCTGTCGTTTATTGTGCTCATCTTTGCATGAAATATTCCTTTGGTATCTCTAATTTTCTTGAAGAGATCTCTAGTCTTTCCCATTCAATTGTATTTTTCTATTTCTTTGCATCGATCGCTTAGAAAGTCGTTCTTATCTCTCCTTGCTATTCTTTGGAACTCTGCATTCAAATGTATGTATCTTTTCTTTTCTCCTTTGCCTTTCACTTCTCGTCTTTTCTCAGCTATTTGTAAGGCCTCCTCAGACAACCATTTTGCCTTTTGGCATTTCTTTTTCTTGGGGATGGTCTTGATTTCTTCCTCCTGTAGTGTTACGAACCTACATCCATAGTTCTTTAGGCACTCTATCAGATCTAATCCCTTGAACCTATTTGTCACTTCCACTATACAAACATAAGGGATTTGATTTAGGTCATACCTGAATGCTGCTGCTGCTAAGTTGCGTCAGTCATGTCTGACTGTGCGACCCCACAGACGGCAGCCCACCAGGCTCCTCTGTCCCTGGGATTCTCCAGGCAAGAATCCTGGAGTGGGTTGCCATTTCCTTCTCCAATTCATGCATGTATGCATGCATGCTAAAATGGTCTAGTGGTTTTCCCTACATTTTTCAATGTAAGTCTGAATTTGGCAATAAGGAGTTGATGATCTGAGCAACAGTCAACTCCTGGTCTTGTTTTTGCTGACTGTATAGAGGTTCTCCATCTTTGGCTGCAAAGAATATAATCTATCTGATTTCAGTTTTGACCATCTGGTGATGTCCATATGTAGACTCTTCTCTTGTGTTTTTGGAAGAGGGTGTTTGCTATGACCAATTCGTTCTCTTGGCAAAAGAGAGCATCACATACCTATTTATTCATTTATTGATCATCTAGCTGATGAACAGTACCTGCCACATCTCAGGAGCTCAATACCAATGTTGAATGAATGAATCCACTCAAATTTCTCTGGAAACTGAGCCTAGAGAAGTAAAGTGACCCTAAAAAGATCACGGAGTTCATCAATGGAAAAATAAGGGACTGGAAACTATGGCTCCTGACTCATCCAGTGCTTTTCCACCGTATGTTCACAGTGATAAAGAAAATAAGAGCAAACGCATCTTGAGTCCTCACTGTGTGTCAGCCACCATGCTAATTGCTCTCTACCTGCCCATCCATCCTTGCTATAGCCCTACAATGTTGATTGAATTCACATTTTTATAAATAAGAATAGAGGGTCTTTTGGATTCTAAGCAATTTGCCAGGCATCACACTGCTATAGAGAGAGCTGGGATCTGAACCCAGCTTGGTCTCACTCTCAACTTTTTGTACCATCTCAGCTGCCTGACTCCTTCAGATAAAATTTGCACTCTGTTAGTATTTCTGTACAGTAATCCTTAACAGTGAACAATAAGGAAATTTCAGGCACTGTGGCAGGCTGCCAGAAGGCTTGGGGTAGGGAGTCCCTGCAGCCTTCCCCTTGCCCTTCAAATCACACAACAGAGGTGACATCTGTCTCTTTTTCTCACAAGCGAGGTTCATGGGCTCCAGGGTCCTGGAACACCACTGTCACACTACATAAGCACCCTCCAAAGGTGCGTGGTGTGAATGGAAGCTCTGCTCAGCTCTATTCCATGTTCTCCTTGGGAGGACGAAAAGTTGGGCATATGTAACTGATGCCAAAATGTCTAGAAAATAAATGATTCCATCCAAGATTTGTGTGAGTGTGTGAGTGTATTAGTCGCTCAGTCATGCCCGACTCATTGCAGCCCTGTGGACTGTGGCCCACCAGGCTCCTCTTTCCATAGAATTCTCCAGGCAAGAATATTCCCTTCTCCAGTGGATCTTCTTGACCCAAGGACTGAAAATGGGTCTCCTGCATTGCAGGCAAATTCTTTACCATTTGAGCTATCAGGGAAGTCCAAGATTTGTACAGACCCAAAACTTGTGGACCAAATGATATCAGAGGTCATGAGCACTCTCTGTGCAGCCTGGACCTATGATCAATCAGACTTCACCCACTCCTTGTCCTCTTGAGCCTAAGTGGCACTTATTTGGCTAATTCTTGACCTCAGACAGACTCAACCATCCCCTTTCTCTTGCTCTTTCTCCAGGCAGCAGGATATTTCTGGAGAAATCCCACAATCCGCATCCTCTTGCTTCATCTGGGCCTTTGATATAGCTCCATGATCCTTTTGCTTTGCTCTGGTTGCCAGCTCCTTCCTGTCTTCACTGTTGTGGTAAAGACATCCATGATGTGTTCAGAAATGCCAGTCCAAATATAATATATAAGCCTGCTTTGAGAGCTTAGCGGGAGCTGCAGATCTGGGGGAAGGCATAGGTTCTGAGCATCTGTAGGTTCTCAGGTGGTGACAGCTAAGGAGGTGCTGGCATCTTGCTCCCTGGGCCTCTATCATAAAAATCTGAAACTTGACTTATGGGCCCAAACTCTTGTCCCCACCCCTCTGATAAAGGACATGAGGGTCTTTGTATTACAGAGTGTGGTCTTCTTGCTCTCTTTGCTCCTTTGCTATCTTATCTTCTTTATTTCAACAAAAGTCAGATACCTACTGTGTGCCGAGCACTGTTCTATGCTCTGCAGAGGGAAGGATAAAACCTTTGATATCCTAAAACTTCCGCTTAAGTCAGAGTTGGCATCCCCGGCACAACTTCTAAGGATGGAGTGGCTCCCGGGTCCCATCCATCCCTGGTATACATGAATGCATCTACATGCTCATTAAGCTTAGTTATATTCTTGGGCTGAACTAATCTTGTGAGGTTCCCATCTAATTCACTAGGTTTCTCTTTCTGAGACTGAGAAGAACAAAGGCAAAGGCAATAAGGATGTAAGGAGCGGATACACCTGTTCAAGACAGAGACCCTCAAAGCAGCTCTTGGAGCAAACCAAACATTAAAACTAATTTTGGTTGAGCTGAGATCTCCCTGAACTCAAAAGCACAGGTGTAATGAGATGAGAGGGAAGAATTATCTTGGAGACATGGTAATAAGCTAATACAGTGTGCATGGCAACTCAGGGACAGAGAATTCATAAATATATTCATGTTTTCTTCCAAGTAAGGTTGATTAAATACCCAAAGTTAGACTAGAAGAGAGATGGAAAGAGCAAGATAGAGAAAGGGGGAGTGAGCTACAGAAGACCTGGTAAAACATATCAACTCTGGACAAAGCATACTTTGTCAAACACATAAACAGCCATTGCCTGATACATTAGAATCTGGAAGGATCATAATTGACCTGCCAAGAAACTTTGCAAAAGGTCATACTTAACATTAACCAGGCTCTGGGAAGCGGTGTGTACTTTCAAGGTGAGAAGGAAGAAAAAAGACTGCCCTCCTTGTGTTCCATTTTCAAAATCACTTCCAAGTTATTCAGTGGGAGAGGGAAAGACCATTCCCAGCTGTTTTAGGGACAGAGAATTGTTTCTATTGTCACCTGGACATCCCTTCATTGTGGATGTTGGGGCATATATGTGCAAGGGAACATTGCCCACATCTGACCATTCACTTTCATATTACATCCCTTCTCTTGCTTTCAACAGCATGTGCTTAGATGCTCAGTCATGTCTGACTCTTTGCAACCCCATGGACTGTAGCCTGCCAGGCTCCTCTGTGCCTGGAATTCTCCAGGCCAGAATACTGGAGTGGGTAGCCTTGCCCTCCTCTAGGGGATCTTCCCAACCCAGGGATTGAACCTGGGTCTCCTGCATTGCAGGCGGTTTCTTTACTAGCTAAGCTACCAGGGAAGCCCCCTTCAACAGCATGGTGGTCTTATTTTGAAAAGGGCCTACCCATAGGTTAAAGATTATTTTGAAAACTGCACAACAAGAAAGAAGCTAAAGAACCCAGTCAATAGCAAGTTGTAGGTGGAAGAATATGGGCTATCACCACAGTGGTGGTTGGTTTGGAAAATGAGCCTTCTATCTTTTCGGCTGCTGGACTTTGAGCCACGGCCAAGTTCTATGTCATTTAGGAAGGGCCACACGAGGTACCGGACTCACCCGTCCTGGGAGTTAGTTTCCCCACCCACTGAATGGGATGGTAACACTTACCTCCAGAGCAGGTAGAGAGTGCGTCTACTCATCTGGCTGGGAAATGTGTAGCATGAATTTATACCATTCATTTTCTCTCTTCTCTCAAAATGCCCATTTCTTGATTCTACTTGACACCAATGCTTCTGTCTTTGCTGCTGGTTGCTTTAGACTCTTATCCTATTGTTTTCCTGTTAACTGCCTTTTCTAATTGGCAAGTCTAATTTGCCCCAAGATAGAACTACATCAACATATACATTTAGTCAACAAATATTTATGAGGCATTTGCTGTGTGTGTCAGGAGCTGTTCTAGGTGCTGAGGGTGTAACTGTGAAAAAAACAGACCCAAAGTCCCTGCCCTCACCATGTACATAAACAGATAAACACAAGAAACCAGTGAATAGTGTGGTGATGTGACAAACATAATAAATAAATGAAGTGCACGGTGAGAAGATGATGAGCACTAGGTGGGGCTTGAAAAGGGTGACGTTTGGAGTGCCAAGGTGGGTACAGTTGTAAATGGAGCAGTCAGTATAGGCTTTGTTGAGAGAATAATATTTTTAAAAAAAGCCCTGCAGGAAGTGAGGGAGGAGCCAGTTGGCTACTTGAAGAAAGAGGGGTCCAGGTAAGAGGACAGCAAGTGCAAAGGCCCTGAGGTAGAAATGAGCCTGGCATGTTTGAGTAGTACCAAGGAGGCTGCCGTGGTAGGAATAGAGTTGAGTGAGGGGGATGGGGAGAAGGAAAGGGAAGCTAAAGTCTCTAGGGCCTCACAGTTCAGCAGGAAGGATTTTGGCTTTTCTTATGCAAGAAATGGGCCATCTTTGGAGGGTTTGGAGCCAAAGAGATACAATTTCATTTGCACCTTGGTTCACTAAGTTGACACCTGTGTTGCTCAGGTCTGCTGTAATCAGAGAGAGGAAAAGGAATTTAATCTCTAAACCCATGTGTGTGCTAAGTCGCTTTAGTTGTGTCTGACTCTTGGTGACCCCATGGACTGTAGTCTGCCAGGCATCTCTGTTCATGGAATTTTCCAGGCAAGGATACTGGAGTGGGTGACCATTTCCTCCCCCAGGGGATCTTCCTGATCCAAGGATTGAACCCATGTCTTTTAAGTCCCCTGCATTGGCAGGCGGATTTTTTTTTTTTTACCACTAGCACCACCTGGGAAGCCCCAGGCCCCAAGGTAAGTGATGCGCAGTGCAGGGCCTACCCAGAGTAGCTCTCCCTTTGTTCACTCTTTCCCCTTCCAAAGTCCTTGCTGTGATCTGAGCTCTCGTCTTCTCTCTCCACCTTGAGGAGGGCGTCTCAGACAGCTGAGGAAGCAGCCTGAGACAGGGAGCACAGAATATTGAGACATGTTCTGCAGGAGCCCGCCTGTCCCAGCCCACCCCTGCCGGCTGGAGAACCTTCTGTCAGCAGCAGAGACGGCCCGCTGCGGGAGGCGGCAGCTCCGCATAGCCAGACTGTTTGTCTGTTCTGATGATCCAGGAGGGATGTGGGCAGAGCAGCAGCCAAGAGCCTTCCCAGGTGATAAAACTTCCCAGGGGCACTCAGGAGAGGAGGGCTCCTGGCGAAACGTGAAGAACAAGCACTGTGCTGTGTAAATACATTTGCGGGGACGGAGCTGTTCCCGGGTCCACGGGGGCCCATTTCTTGACTGTGTGGCAGGAATTGTCTTCGTTGGAACGATTGACAGGGCCAGTGGGGAAAGCTAAGCAGCCCTTGATTTCTTTTCTTGCGTTGGCACATGTAACTAACGAGCGGGAGGAACAGGCGTGGAGAGGCACTGAAGCGGCGGCCACAGGTGGCCCTAGAGTAGAAAACTTGCTCTTCTCGTTGAGCGGAAAAATCCTGTGCGGTCCATCTCCACATTCCAGTTCTCTGGTCCAAGTCCCGTAGGATCTTCATTTCCTTTCATGGGGCAGACAGGAAACTCCCTTTGGGATGGGGTAATGTTTGAGAGCGGCAGTTAAGAAGCTCCATTCAGGGACTTCCCTGGTGGTCCAGTGGCTAAGACTCCATGCTTCTGATACAGGGTTCAATCCCTGGTCAGGGAACTAGCTCCCACATCCCGCAACTCAGAGTTCACATACTGCACCTAAAGATCCTGCATGCTGCCACTAAGATCTGGCACAGCCAAATAAATGAATGAATATTTTAAAAAATAAAAATAAAAAAGAAGTGCTGTCTGCCTGGCTCTTCTGGGAGAAGCTACAGTCGGGTCCAGGTTGATGAGTGTGAGATGGTGGTCCTGATGATGCAGGCCCGGTGGCAGCCTCACTCCCGCAGCCCAGAACCAGCCTCTCTGATTTAGATGGTGGGATTCTGGGGGCTCTTAACAAGTGCAGCTCAGCTGCTAAGCCTCTCTCAGCAGGTCTCAGAGGGAGAACATGGCCCCTTAGCAATAGGCGTCGAGGGAACTCAACCAGCCCAGCATATTGAAATATGTCAGACTCAGTCCGTGTGTCTGGGAGATGTGCAAACATCCCTTCAGTCCAGCTCAGAGAAGGAAGAGGACTCGGGACCCGGTGCTCCCAGGAGCCAAAGTTGCCGCAGTGGGAGGGTCTCCGAGTCCTACTCTTGCCTCCTCTGGGGCTGGGAATGGTGTTCTGTGCTTCGCAGGTGGCCCTAGTGGTAAAGAACCCTCCTGCCAATGCAGGAGACGTAAGAGATGCGGGCTTGATCCCCAGGTCGGAGAGATCCCCTGGAGAAGGGCATGGCAACACACTCCAATATTCTTGCCTGGAGAATCCCATGGACAGAAGAGCCCGGCGGGCTACAGTCCATAGGGTCGCAGAGTCAGATATGACTGAAGCGACCTCGCATGCACGCACAAACTGCCCAGGGATCGTGCTTGACTCCTCTCTCATGGGTGGGCCTGTGACCCCCACTTCTTCGGTGTCCCTCTTGCGGCTGTGGGGGAATGCAGCTCTCGGCAAATCTCCAGGAACAGCTGGCTGGGAACCGCTGCTCGGCAGGAGGGCTGTGCTTTGGTTGATGTGTTTCTTTCTCTGAGGTGAGCAGCCCTTCTCTTTGGTATCCTGAGAAGGAAGGATTTCTGGTAACGAGATGTTTAGGCTGCAGATTTCTGCCCCCGGGAGAAGTAGGAGAGGTGCCAGCCTCTGAGTCCCTCTAAGAGGAGTTGGCATGATCCCTGGAGAGGAAAGTGGGGATGCGCCCTCCCCTGCCAGTTTCCCTGGGGATAAGGTGCCTGGCCTACTGGGCTGTTTCTACCTTGAATTTCTAAAACTCATCAGTTTGGTCTCTAGGGGAAAGAAGCCAGACAGCTAGGATTCTCTGAGCAGTGGCCCTTGGGACAGCTACTGCTATGATTTTGGCATCTTCATTCACAGCTTTTCAAGTGTTTGGCCTTTTGACCACCCAGCTTCCCTTTCATCTCTCAGCCCCAAGGACAGCTGGTGTGCAAAGCTTTGGGGGTCACCATCCCCTAGGGGATTCTCTTCTATTAGCTGGTGCTGGAGGCACTTGGGAAAGGATGGATTTTGCTCCAAACTGCAAGCCCAGCTTGAATTTCTTCTGGTTCAGAGGTTCACATTGCTGAGGGATTGTAACTGGGGACGTGGTAAGTCCATGGAGGACACCTTGTGAGCATGCGGAGTGTGTCCAGGGAATGAGTCAGCATGGGCCCAGGATGGAGGGAGCAAGTTCTACCCCTGATGACAAAGAGCTGGCGAGTCCTTCTACCTACCTCCCCCTTCCCCTACCCACAAGCCATAGGCATATCTTACAAGCCACCTCTATAGAGACAGGCTGGACTTGACTCCCTCCCCAGTGCCCGCTTCTGAACTGATGCTCAGAGACCAGATACAGCATTGGATTCCTAGCCCAGTTTGCATTAAACAACATAGCAATAAAGGATTGCAATATCCCTTGTTTCCAACATCCTTATTTTACAGATAAAGAAACTGAGTCCCAGTGGAAATAATAATAATAAAAACAATAATAGTAACCAGTGCCTTTGTATTATTTATGCCTGTTCCTGTTATTTACAAGGACTTCCACATTTCATCCTCACAAAACTCTATGAGGTAGGCATTGTTGTTATTTCCATGTTACAGCTGAGAAAACTGAGGCAACGGAGGCTAAGTTTCTTGCCCAAGGACGTGTAGCTGGCTTGTGGTGCAACTGGCATTCAAAGCCAGTGAGTCTGTTTCCAGGGTCTAGGTTCTCAACCACTAATGTGGCCTTGGTAGTTTTTCAGAATTAGGACCCTCAATCCAAGCATTCCAAGCCTCCATCCATACATTTTTCTTCTAGACCCATGCTGTCTAATATGGTAGCCACTAACCACATGTGTGTCTTGAGCACTTGAAATGTGGCTTCTCCAAACTGGGGATGTGTTCCAAGTGTAAAATACACTCTAGATTTCAGGGACCTAACAACAGAAAAAGAATATGTGCTGTATCATTATTATTTTTTTATTGGCTACAGGTTGAAATGATAATTTATTAGATGTATTGCCTTAGATAAAACTTATATTTAACTAATAACAACAATCTTTTTTTTAAACTCAGTTTTTGTAACTCCCAGAATTTTAGGATTACTTCTGTGACTTGCATCCATGACTGCAGTGCCTCGCAAAGAAGGCATCTCACCTGCACTTGGCCTTGTCTGCATCTGTGACTCGCCTCTTTGCTCCAGCGATGAGCTGGAACCTTCCCAGACACCATTGCAATGATGTCATCAGGGGAAGGGCACAACATCAAGCTCCTCAGAGACTGTTGTTGTTTAGTTGCTAAGTCGTGTCTGACTCTTTTTTGACCCCATGGACAGGCTCCTCTGTCCATGGGATTTCCCAGGCAAAGTTAGTGAGGCTTAATACAAAGGGCATGAGCCCCATAGATACACGTTTGAAATCCAGGTTTTGTTATGTATTTGCTCTGCTATTTAAACTCTGAGCTACTCTTTCCTTGTCTGTAGAATGGGGATAAGAATGCCTATGCCTCTGAGTTGTGGGGATAAATGAGATGATGCATATGAAGTATGTAAAGCAGAGTAAGGTACCCACTAAAGCCACTGGTCTTCTTCCTTCCAACCCCTATTACCAGAGGCTGGTTTTTTTCTACCACTTGTAATATCCTGTTCTAGGGACCAAAACCTACTTTAGAAAAAACATCAGAGAAAATGGTCCTTAGCGCTTTTTTACTTTCTGGTTTCCTCGGTAACTTGGGACAAGTCTGAACCTTGGTTTCTCTCTGTATGAAGAATGTCAGGCCCCTGAAAGACAGGCCCTATTCATGCTGCCCAATGATGGTCAGAACTCTCAAATGCCAAAGAGTTGTGCTCCGAGTGGGTGGAAGAAGGGTGCACTGGGGCAGCCTCCAGGGTATCACCTTCCCATCCTTCCCCTGCTCATAGAACTCAGCCTGCTCTGCTACCAGCTCAGGTCTGAGGCAGATGCAGGTGTGAATCTGGTACCAAGGGGGCTCAACTTGGTGCTCAATAGGTACTCAACTATCCTGGACTCAGAGTGACTTGATGGCTAAGCCATTTCCAGTGAATCTGTCCAGGGAGAACGGAGTGACATCAGCGCTCACCCTGGTGTGCTATTTGGAAGATCTGTGGGAGGGGGTGGAGCCCCAGGTTGGCTCTAGCTTTCTTAAATGTCTCTAGGCTATGACTCTAAGACCCCTGTTGTGTGCCTCCCGACTGAAGTCTTGTCAGTGAACAAAGTGGAAGTGCAGAGCTGTTGGAAGGAGTACAACCATACTCAGATCCAGAGCCTGAACTTGTTAGAGGAGCATGGGCAAGTCATCCCATCTCTCTGAGCCCCTTTCTCATCCTTGTAAGGAAATAATACCTCACAGAGTGGTTGTAAGATAAGTGACACAATGGATTGGAGTGGACATCACAGCTGCTTTGTGGGCAGTCATTGTGTGTCTGCTATTGTCGAGCCGTGACAGCAGGAAGGCTTCCCCCTCTTTGTTGTCGACAGCCCTGGATCTGTCCTTAAGAACACTGCCAGCAGCAGGCCACTGAAGGGAAAAGAGAAGTGCCACAAGCTTATTAACCTCTTCCCTTCCCCAGTTCATCCCCCACTGTCCATTTGATGGTCTGAATCACATACATGAGGCTGAGAAACAGAATCATTTCCTTTTCAGAAGTTTATAGGGAAAATCAGCAAGCACAAGGACAATATGGGACTAATTTCAGTCCCTACATGGTTTTGAGCAAACAAATGAGTCATAGTATGTATGCCCTTGGCCAGCTCATGTATCCTCTTGGGACATCTGCTTCCTCTTTAATAAAATGGGATGAGTGATCCTTGCCTCCCCTTCATTTTACAAGCGTGTAACAAGGATGAATCCAGTAACTGCTGCAGAATCCTTTGAGGTCCTTGGAGAAATAGTTGCTATATAAATGCAAAGTATGATGTCCATTTCTATTACATTGTGTTTTGCAAATAAATATGTAAGCCTGCATCATATGCATCTCAGTGCCAGTCTGGCCAGCTATCTGCCATGTGCATTTTCTCAGAGAGATAATCACCTCTACGTGTTATTCCTTGAAAACATAACTCCAAATTTATAAAGTGTGAGATTGTTATTACTGTTTTTCTTTTTGGAAGCCCATCTATTCTGCTCATGTCAGCTCTGGTGTTTCTGACAGATCAGTGATGGTGATGTGTGCGTGAGGGTTTCTCAGTACCTTCAAGGACTGGGTCAGGACCAAGGAGGGTTTCACATTCATTGCTTTTCCCGTTCGTTCCCCTGACCCTCTTAATTGAGTTGTTTGGAAGAGAAGCCCTGTCATTCATTTGAAAAATGGCCTGCTTGTCCCTTCCTAAAAACTTTAACCAGGTTTTTCTCTGATTCAGGAAATAAAATAACAGATTGCAGGATACACTTTGAATCATGTAACACTTTACAGGCCATCAGGTGTCATCACTTATCTCGATAACGCTGACTCTGTGTGGCCTTGGTGATTGAGCTCAAAGATGTGTGAGGTGGCAATTTCCTAGTCATGATTCCAAAGCTTCAGAGCTCACACTTAGGTGAATCACAATTCTCAGGGCTGAGTTTTCTTCCTTTTTAATACAAATACACAGAAATCTGGTCCATGAGGAAAAGTGAGTATTGATCCTGAATCGAAGGGGAAACATTTCTGTGTTTAAGAGTCTCCTGGGTCTTGTACTGAAATGTAGACAGTTGGGAGTCCTCTGGGCTTCTGTCTCCTAGGATCACTCATATCCATCACGTGTCGGCCCTTCCCCAAAAAGATTCGTGAAACTTGATTCATGTTCACAAAATCCCTATAGCAGCTGAAGAATTGGAACTTCTGAATCTTCTACCTTTACAGAAAATATAAAGGAAATTATAGTTCACTGTTTTCCAGAAAGGCTTGGCCTCAAGGGTCCTGCTGCTCAATCCATGGTCTAATCGTTTTGACTAAACGTTGGCACACTTTGGGTGAACACTTGACCATTCAAATTCAAAGTTTCCCTTATTGGGGGCCTCATCTTCCTCCCTGGAGAAGGCAATGGCAACCCACTCCAGTGTTCTTGCCTGGAGAATCCCAGGGACGGGGGAGCCTGGTGGGCTGCCGTCTATGGGGTCGCACAGAGTCGGACACGACTGAAGTGACTTAGCAGCAGCAGCAGCATCTTCCTCCCTCCTCCATGTTTTAAATGTAGGTTCTTTTCTCAGCTTTCCTTTCTTTTCATTCAAACCAGCCTCTTCCAGATGCTTACCCTCTCTCATATCTTTCATTACCATGTTATTTTTCTGATTTATTTTTCTTTCCTTACCTCCAGATCCATGTTTCTAACTGCCCATTGTGTATCTCCCCCTGTATGTCATGTATGACCAAAGGACCAAAATCAGTCTCTCCATCTTTTCTTCACATCAGTTCCACTGCCTATGTTCTTTGTCTTGGCTTGTGGCAGCTAGTAAACTAAGCCAGAAATGCAGGCATTGTTTTATATTCTCCCCTTTATTCCATTCTGTTATGAAATCCTGTCCATTTCTCTCGAATCCTTTTTTCCACCCTCTCTATTGCTCTTGGAAGAGTTCCAGGTCTTGGATCATCTTCCTTGGACTCTTGCAGTGGTTTTGAATTCACCACATTTTCCAAGTCTCACTGCCACCTCCTCTCCTCCTCAGCACACCCTGTTTAAGTCCAGTCTAATCATCGGATTGTGTGCTTTAACAGATCCATTGTATTTTTAGGATGTAGGTCCTTCAAGGTTGTGGCATTGTTTTTTTTTTCCCTTTGGATATCTTTATTTTATTTGTTTGTTTTGGTATCTTACTTATTTTGTGTGTGTGTGTGTGTGTGTGTGTGATTTGTTTTTTATCTCTACAACTTGATCGTGAGATCCCTGAGGACAGGGACCCTGCGTTATGCTATGTGCATAACCCAGATTTCAGTATAGAGTTAACACTCAAGAATCAAAGGGTTTAGCTCAAAATACTGTGATAAAGGCCTCGGGACTGCTGTTTATGGTGTTCATTCCTTGATACTTTCACCCTTCCCTTGGCTTCCATGTCAGAAGCAGAATTCTGTTTGATATATGTGTATACTATTTAACTCTGCAGAGTGAAGTGAAAAAAAGTGAAAGGGTTAGTTGCTCAGTCATCTCCAACTCTTCTGTGACCCTATGGACCATAGCCTGCCAGGCTCCTCTGTCCATGGCATTCTCCAGGTAAGAATACTGGCATGGGTAGCCATTCCCTTTTCCAGGGGATCTTCCCAAACCAGGGATTGAGCCTGGGTCTCCTGCATTGCAGGCCGATTCTTTACCATCTGAGCCACCAGGGAAACCCAGCTCTGCAGAGTAAAAATCCCATTTTGTCTATCTTCTGCCTTCTAGCCCCACCTCTCCAAATCCCATGAAGTCTTCTTGCAAAATGAACCTGTGTTCTCTGCACCAAAAGACACAATCAACAGAGTGAAAAGGTAACCTGTGAAATGGGAGAAAATATTTGTGAATCATATGTTTGATGGGGTTAATATCCAGAATATGTAAAGAACTCCTACAACTCAACAGTAAACAACGACAGCAACAACAAAATGCAACTCCAAACCACCTCATACACATTAGAATGGCTACCATACAACCAAAAACAACAAGCGCTGCTGAGAATGTAGAGACATTAAATCCATGTGCCCGGTTTGAGGGAATGTAAAATGCTGCAGCCACTGCAGAAAACAGTACAGAAGTTGCTCAAAAGTGCCTAGAAGTGGAACTTATCGATCACATGGTAATCTATTTTTTAATTTTTTTGCACCCATATTCACAGCAACATTATACACAATAGCCAAAACATGGTAGCAGCCCAAGGGTCCATCAATAAGTGGATGTATAAACAAAATGTGTCCTCTACTTATGAAATGGAATATCACTCATCCCCGAAAAGGCAGGCAATCCTGACACATGCTTCAATATAGACGAACCTTACAGACATTATGCTAAGTGAAACAAGTGAGTCCAAAAAAAGAGAAACATTGTATGATTCCTTTTTATATGAGGACTTAGAGCACTCAGATCCTTAGAGACAGAGAGCTGAATGATATTTGCTAGGGACCCAGGGTTAAGGAGTCCATAGTTTCAGTTTTACAAGATGAAAGAGGTTCTGGAAACAGATGGTGGTGATGATGTGTGATGATGTTGTGATAATTCACAACAATGTGAATGCACTTAATACCACTGAACTGTACATTTACAAATGGTTAAGGTGGTAAATTTTATGTTATGTGTATTTTACTGCAATTAAAGAATGTTAAAAAAGAATTCAGATATTCTGGTGAATCAGTAATGGGCCAGGATTTAGGAGCCTTGTTTCCAAGTACAGGTTTTACTTTCAATGAACTCCAGGTCTCAGGATTCTAATTTAGAAGACAACTGGGTGAGATGTTGGCCCATGTTCCCTCTGAAATTCTGCGATTTGGAGTGTGGATCACTGGCCTCAGGAAGAGCCAGATGGAGGGCTAAGGAAATTTACTGAGAAAATGGCCGTGAGCACACATACACCAAATATTTTCTTCTGTAGCTTGCCTTGTCATTTTCTTAATGGTGTCAAAGAGCAGAAGTTAAAAATCTTGATAATGTTTAATTTGCCAATTTTTTGAGATTCATGCTTTCTGTGTCCCATGGACTCTTTACCCCCCAAACAGAGGTTTTTGTCCTATATTTTCTTCCAGATGTTTTGTAGTTTAACTTTTATGCTTAGGTCTGTAATCATTTCCAAGTCAAAGTTGTGACAGTGTGAGGGACAGGCCATGGTTTATTTTTTTCTATGAACGTTCAGTTATTCCAAACCATTTATGAAAAGACTACCCTTTCTCTATTAAATTATGTTTTTACCTTTGTTAAAAAAATAAACTGACCATGTATTTCTGGGTCTCTTTCTGGATTTGCCCTTTTGGTCCATTGATCTATATACCTATGAATTGAAGTGAAGTAAAGTCACTCAGTCGTGTCTGACTCTTTGCAACCCCATGGACTCTAGCCTGCAAGGCTCCTCTGTCCATGGAATTTTCCAGGCAAGAGTACTGAGTCGATTGCCATTTCCTTTTCCAGGGGATCTTCCCGATCCAGGGATTGAACCTAGGTCTCCTGCATTGCAGGCAGATGCTTTACTATCTGAGCCATCAGGAGAGCCGCTATATACCTATACTTAGGCTAATAAACGTGGCTTTGATTACTGTAGTCTTATGGAAAAACTTGAAATCAGTCAGCATAAAACCTCTAAGTTTATTCTTTTTCAAAATTGTTTCAGCTGATTTAGATCCTTTGCACTTCCATATGAATTTTAGAATCAGCTTGTCAATTTCCACAGAAGAAGCCTGCTGAGATTTTTATTGAGAATGCATTGACACTACAGATTAATTTGGGAAGAACTGATATCTTAACAACATTGAGTGTTCCAAACTGAATATGGATCATCTCTATTTATTTAGGTCTTATTTACTTTATCTCACAGTGTTTTGTAATTTTCGTGGGGGGTGACTTAGACGACTTTTACTAGATTTATTCCCAGTATTTTATGTTTTTGGTGCTATTTACATAGGATTATTTTAAAATTTCATTTTCCAATTGACTGCTGCTAATACAGAAGAATACAGTTGATTTTTAATATCAATCTTGAATTTTATGGCTTTGTTAAACTCACATAATACTCCCATTACCTGACATGAGGTATTTCTACATTTTTCACAACAGTGAGAAATTTATAGCTTTCAAGATACAGATCTTTGCACATATTTTAGATTTATCCCTGAGTATATTTTTTGATAAACTTCTGTAAATAATCTTTTAAAATCATTTTCTTTTCCAATTATTTTTTCCCAGGCACCAGTGGTTTTCTTTTCTTTTCTCTCTCTCTTTTTTTTTTCAGCTTCTCAGCTACTGCTTCTTTTTTTTTTTTTTAAAGCTTCTTCTTAATCTGCGTGTAGCTGAGGCTAAGAACCACTGGTCCTGAGAGTCTGATCATGATCCCTGCTGGAGGTGGGACCACAAATGATATTTGGTTTCCTTCCTTTGTTGTGATGCACATGGATGCCTCAGATCACTTAAGTAACTGAGAGTCCATTCAACAAGCAGAATCATTTGCACCTGTGGCAGAGTGGCATCTTTGTGATGCCTCTTAATGGAAAGCGCTCTTGGGCTCTAAAGATAACAGGCTCTTAAAAGAGACTTAATGGATCTCCAAGTATATTATTGACCTAGTGCGGACCTGACTATGGTGATGGGCTAGATTTGAACTTCACCGCCTCAGCACTGGCTATATGTGCTGGACATGAGTGTTGGGAGGCCAGCTTTGTAGCTCTGTGGGTTACCTGTTTTCCCTGAAGTTATTTATATATGTTGTAGGAAGTAGGGATAGATTGGGGAGGACATGTGGGGTTTGTTTTGTTTTGGTAGTTTTTTCCCCCTTCATTAGAAGAAAAGAGATGGAAGCTGGGATGTAAGACTGCAACCCATTCTTCATTTTTCCCAGTGCTCCAGGTAATGGTATTTAACAGGAAGAAAATCCATTCATCTTGCCAGCATCCTGGCATACAGAGGCCATGAGGGCTGCAGTCAGAAGAGATATTAGGGGCTATAAAAAGCCATTCGATCTCCTCCCCTCCTTATTCCCCCTTTGTAACCCCTTTCCCAGGGAGACTGGTATTGTGCTTGCTGACTCTCCATCACCTGGAAGTCTTAGGCCTCATCGGCATTTTATCGAGATTCAGATTGGCTTTACCATCCCATTATTCTTTCTTTTATCTTCATCATTTCTCTGCCAGGGCTAGTAACAACACCATGGAAGGATTTGTCATTTCTGTTTTATTCTGCTGATTATTAAAAGAGCTGGTTGGTATGCCACTGGGCATAGGAGAGCAAACCTGCCCCTCAGGACAGGTGGGAGCTGAAGTGAAGCTTCTAGCCTCAGGGTCCAGGTGTTTCAGAGACAGGCTTAGGGAAACAGGAATCTCTTACCTCTTTCCTGGGCTTTTGTTTTCAGCTTTGGCATCTGTACCTCATCTCATCTCCCATTAGTTCTCATGCCAGGGTGAAGCTAGATTAGTTGGGCAGTATTTGTCCCCTTTGATCATAAAATTGTCCTGGAGGAGAGATGCATTTCCAAAGGACTTTCTCCCTCTGCTCCTGTTCTTTCATTCTCTCAGGTTGCTGTGTCCCCCTACGTCTCTGCTTACACTGCTCCTCTCCCGTTTTCATTTGTTTTTCACCACAGGTTTAGAAAATTCAATTCCACACCTGTTTACTGAACACTGATTCCATGCCAGGGACTGTGGTGGGCAGGAAGTAGGAAACAGGTCTGGTCTCTGCTCACAAGGAGCAAGTCTACTGAAAGAGATAGACATAAACAGATGCAAACAGCTGTCCCTCCAGGTCAGGAATTACACACTCACAACAGAAGAATGAATAAAGCACTTGGGATGATGACCTCCACCAAGGGCAAGCTTCATATACATGCTGCCTTTTATCTGGGTTTTGAAGACCAGGTGAGGTTTCAACCATCACAGGCGATGTGAGGACAGGAAGGCTGTGGTAGGACATTTAAACAAAGGGAACTAAATTAGCAAAGGCCCAGAGGGGTGAATTTGCACGTTGGGAGCCTGTGAGTGTCATGTTCAATTGGAAGGCAGCACATATGACTTGGGAGGAATAACAGAGCCTGAGCTGAGACTAGAAAGGCAAGTTGAAGCTGTTGAGAATGGCCTTGGGGCACACTAAGGAGCCTACATGCGTGTTCTAGAATATGAAGGGGAGCCAGCAAGGCTGATGAACAGGAAAACGGCATGGTCAGAGCTGGTCTTTAGGAAGCTCCGTCTAACAGAACTGGGAATGATGAATTGGAGAGGTCAAGGATGGGATGGGGAGCAGAGAGGAGCCTTCATCAGATTAGCTCAGATTAGCAATGACAGGGGCCCAGATGTAGGCATCAGTCTCAAGACCTGGAAAGGAGAGAACTAGCTGAGAAAAGTTTCAGGTATGGGTCAGACAAGATTCAGTGGAAACAGAGAGGAAACCAAGTTGACAACTAGGTAAATAAGAAGAGGACAAAGTCATGAATAAAGCCTGAGAACAGAGCACTAGAGAGGATAGGGTGGGCTTTGGGAAGGGCGTCAGTTAAATTCTTTGGATTGCAAGCAACAGGAAATGGCATTAGCTAGTTGAAATACAACCTAGGCAGCATATTAAAAAGCAGAGACATTACATTGCCAACAAAGGTCCGTCTAGTCAAGGCTGTGGTTTTTCCGGTAGTCATGTATGGATGTGAGAGTTGGACCATAAAGAAAGCTGAGCCCTAAAGAATTTATGCTTTTGAACTGTGGTGTTGGAGAAGACTCTTGAGAGTCCCTTGGATTACAAGGAGATCCAACCAGTCCATCCTAAAGGAGATCAGTCCTGAGTGTTCATTGGAAGGACTGATGTTGAAGCTGAAACTCCAATACTTTGGCCACCTGATGTGAAGAACTGACTTGTTGGAAAAGACCCTGATGCTGGGAAAGACTGAAGGCAGGAGGAGAAGGGGACGACAGAGGATGAGATGGTTGGATGGCATCACTGACTCAATGGACATGTGTTTGGGTAAACTCCAGGAGTTGGTGATGGACAGGGAGGCCTGGCGTGCTGAGGTCCATGGGGTTGCAGAGTCAGACATGACTAAGTGACTGACCTGAACTGAGTTGAAATACAAAAGGACATTTAATGCAAGAATATAGAGTAGGGGGACTTCTCTGGTGGTCCGGGGGTTAAGACTTCGCCTTCCAATGCAGGGGGATATGAGTCTGATCCCTGGTCAGGGAGATAAGATCCTGCATGCCTCAAGGCCAAAAAACCAAAACATGGTTGATTCAAATTCAACAAAGACTTTAACAACAGTGTAAGTCCCCCTCACCCCTCCCAGAATCTTAAAACAAAAAAAGAATATAGAGTAGGAATCCTTCCAACAAAAATGAAGAGCTGAATACCCAAGAGGACCACTGAAGGAAGTTTCTGATGCTTGAGTGAAAAGGATTTGTGGATCTTTCTTCTGTGACATTATCTTCAGTGCGTTAGCAACCCTTAGGCTCTGAGTGCAAATTTTAAGTTCACAGGAGAGAGAATCTGGGCCAGCTTAGCGGACGTGCCTCCTCCTGGGTCAGGAGCTGTGGGATGGAGTTAGATTCATGGCTATAGACTTATTCTCTGGAGACTCAGTCCTGAGCATTAGGGGTGTTCCCAGAGAAGGGGAAATGGTGTTGTTGCAGAAACCAATACTCGAAAAATCAAGCACCACACTTGGAGAGTTGGAGAACTCAGGTTTATTACGCCAGTAGGCCTAGAGGAGTTAACGCTCCAAGCTCTGAGCCCTGAACAAAGGGATTACAGAGTTTTTATAGACAGACTGTAGTGGGCAACACTAGCTGTTAATAGGCTGGTTTAAACTAAGGGGTTTTGCAAGTGTGGGAACAACAGTCAAGATGGGGAGGGGGATGCCTGGCCTGGACAGGCATGATTAAGCAGGTTTGCAGGGGCTGGGCCATTGCAAAGAGCAGGACAAGGGTCAGTGAGATAAACTCCAGTTCCTCGTATTGCAAGTCCCCATTTTCTGAGACTACGTGACCTATGCGATCTAGACTTTGTAAGGGGCAAGCTGAGCTACAGAGGCAGAAGGAGAAGGAGGTTATGTAAAATTTTAAAATTTCCTCTTCAGTGTGAACCAGAGAGCCACACTGCTTGATGCCTGCTCTAGAGAGCGCTGAGGGGGAGGATGAGGCTGTGTTTTGTTTTAGATAAGTTGTGGTGTGGGTGAGATGCAGGGCATGTACATCCTGATGGAATGAACTTGACTGAGCTCTGCTAGAGAGTTGCAAATACTTGGGCTCCCCAGGTGGAGTGATAGTTGAAGCTTTTAGAGTAGTGGAGCTTGGAGCTTGAGAAAGTGAAGCAAAGAGGCAAAAAGAACAAGGTGTGAAGAGACCCTACAAGGTTGGAAAAACCTTAACTATCATCTAGTCCAATGCTTTCATTGTATTTAATTTGCATTCATTTATTTTTTATGGAGCTTGTTGGTTGGTGCTGTCCTCGACTGTTTGTGACCCCATGGACTGTAGCTCACCAGGCTCCTCTGTCCATGGGATTTCCCAGGTATAAGTACTGGAGTGGGTTGCCATGTCCTCCTCCAGGGGATCTTCCTAACCCAGGGATCAAGCCTGCCTTTCTTTTTTTTTTTTGGTTATTATATATTATTACAGTTTAGTAAATAATGAAACAAGGTTTATGTCACATTTTCCAGCAGGCTTATGAAAACTTTTATAGTCTTTATGTAATAATATACACTATTTCTGGTCCATGAATAAATACAGAAAACAGAAGCTGTTCTTTATATCACAATCAGCCAACACTTAGCCATCAATGATTACACAAATCCACAAGCAAACAAAAGAATCCACTGTCTTCATTTGGGTTATAAAAGCTAAAAATCCCTTTGCTACATTTAACAATACCCAAGGGGGTGGGGGGAGGTAACTTATAGTCACAGCCCTGAAGACAAAGGGACCAAGTCTCCCCAGTCCTTCAAATTCTTTCTTGGTTAGAAGCTTCAATAACTGCATTACTCTTTCAGGAAACAGAAAACAAAATCAAAACAGGTTAAGACTTGGTTCTATAAGATATTTAATAAGTCTGCACTGAAGAAATACAACATTTTTGTCTTAAAAATGTGCTAACCTTTTACAAGGAGGTTTGGTTTTCTTTTCTTCCTGGTATGAACATGTACATATTTGAATAAACTTATATAATGAATATTGCATGACATTCAATCTTTTCATGGTCTTCAAAATGAACTCACTTCTACTGTTTTAGGAATTATATGTACACTTACAATGTTTTCTACATTAAGGGAAAAAAACAAAGAGTGGCTCATAAAAAGTCATCCTTTAAACTCAAGGAACTCAAAAGTGAAAGCCTTTCTACAGAAAGCCCTTACATCAGTGGAATGTTCTGGTAAGAAGAGAAGTCTCCTCTCTAAAGATATGGTTCAGTACGAGGGATGAGGCCTGAAGGGGCTCAGCTTTCTAGTGTCACATCCGGAACTGGTCAGCGAGAACTAGGCTTCCATCTGAGACTTGAAGCAATCAACACCTACCTGCCCATCTGACCTCCTCTGTTCCTGCCTTAGCTCTTACTTTTGGAATGGAAATTCTGCTTCACAAAATCTTATTTTCAAAGTCAGCATTAATAAAGAAGGCAAGGTAAGGGAGACCAGGAGGAAAATTGCCCAATCCCCAAGAAAAATCTGTGTGCCTTCTATTTTGCTTCAAAGGAGGAAGCAGTCCAGGGACTGGACAGACGGGTATGCATATACCGCAAAGGTGACTGTCCTGGAGCCCCAGTGAGTAGGTATTTAATGTTACTCTCATAGGGCTTCCCAAGTGGCTCAGTGGTCAAGAATCTGCCTGCCAACGCAGGAGACACAAGAGACATGGGTTCAATCCCTGGGTCAGGGAGATCCCCTGGAGAAGGAAATGGCAACCTACTCCAGTATTCTTGCCTGGAGAATCCCATGGACAGAGGAGCCTGGAGGGCTACAGTCCACGGGGTGGCTAAGAGTTGGACACAACTGAGTGACTGAGCACACTCTAAGGGTAGAACCAAAGTTACCCAAGTGAATGTTAAATATATTTCCTTTCCTAGGGATGTCTTCTAGAAGTATAAAGGTCCTGGGACTCTCTCAGAGTCACTTTCTGTTTTGTAAAGAGTAAGATGAAGACGAGAAAGAAGAATGATATCCTGCCTTTGAAAGAAAAGAAAGAAGCTATTTTATACCTCTTATCAGACTCTAGGTATACAAAAATATTGCTTTTCAAATTTCAAGCAAGTATTTTCCATCCAAACTGATAAGGAAGTCCAAGACAGGAAATATTTTAACAAATGTGACCAGAACCGAAGTAAAACCCAGGAAATCTGGAAAAATCAACTCTTCGATTCACTTGCCACATTTCACTAAGGGAAACAATAGAATGTTAGCCTCTTTATTTCACAAGAGTTTTATCACAGGACCTCGCTTGGGAGAAGTCCATGATAAAATGACTCTTCATACACAGGATCTATTTGTTCTGGAATTACGGCTGTATGACACCATGATGTAAAGACATTTATCCTACAAGCCTGGCAGAGGAGCTACTGTTTTCTTCACCTGACACTCAGTATCAATAGATGTCATTATCCCCATTTTACAGATTGGGAGATAGAAACTTTGTTAATATCACAGAGAAAATTATTGACTTAGCCAAAGAGCTTGTTTGGATTTTTCCTAAGCTCTTAAAACCTGAACAAACTTTTTGGCTAAGCCAGTACTACCATTACCTAGGAGAGAACCCAAGTTGCTTAAACACCCCCCACCCCCACAACACAGACTTTGCTACCTTCCAAGCCAACCTCTCACACCATCATGAGTTTAGATAGTAATACTTTGTAACAAGTCCTCACAAAGGTCCAGCTGTCAAAGGCTTAAAAGTCAGTTATTATAAAGTCAAAGAATCCTGCCAAAATAGGAAATTACAAAGCAGTGCAATGTTCCAGGGATGTCTATCCTGCCCTGTTTATAATACACCGGGTCTCCATGTGTGAATTTCTTCAGCGGACTTGAAGCCAAAGCTCCCCCAAAAGCTCAGGAATGGTAACATCGTCTCAGAGGTTCTATCCCATGGTTCCAAAGAGCTTCTTTAGAACAGTCTGGGAGTCTTGGCTATGAACTGAGACGCACCAGGAGTTACTCTTCTCCTGAAGGAAATGGTCCACAGTTCCTGATCTTCATGCAATTTTTCTTTAGCAAGAAACATGCATTTCCTTTTATCTTTGATGTTGAAGTGCACTTGAATGGTAAGGACTAGTGTCTGGATGTTACAGTTAAACGTTTGGTGCAGAGTGTCCGATGCCAGGACAGAGTGATCTGAGCTAACCCTGTCCTCATCAGTTGCTCACACCTCAATCTGTGGTGGGCCAAGCAGTAAGAAGCAGTGGGAAAGACAGGAAGCTTCACTATTTCAGAAGTGAGCATTTTCAGTGGATGTCTCATGCAGTCTTGACTTGTCACAAACCCAGTTTCTTCAGCTGCTCATATGTCACAAAGAAAATAATATTCCAAGGACCAACTCCCAACCAGTTTGGCCAAAACCCTTTATATAGAGCAAAAACCCTTCATTCTTCCATGTCTGTAACAAGCAATCCAGGGTACCTTTATAGCCAGGGCATTTGTCATCTCGGAGGACTCTCTGATTCATCATACACGTTCTCACCACATTGACAGGGTTTGAGGCCAGGGCTCCCGCCAGCCCACAGGTGAAGTGTGAGAAGAAATGGGTACACATGGTGTCTCCCATCAGGCCTGAGAGAATCAGATGCTTCCTGGTGAGGTCGTAGACCGGCAGCTCCACAACGCCCACAACAGCAGCCCTCTGAGTGGTAAGGGACATGCCCTTCCACAGTCCTCTGGTTCCCTCTCGCTGCTAAATGTTAATGAAGTTGCCTATCATTCCTCCTTGCAGGGTGCTGCTTCAGGCTTGCATCCACATCTTCAAAACATCCATTGGATTGGCAATGCTTGAGGATATGACTCCAGAGAATCCCACAGACCACATTTATCAGAAGGGTTTCATCTTTTGGACGCTCGACAAATAACCGCTTCAAGCTCTGGTAGGTGCCTATTCTGAGGGTGCCATAGGAAGCCTGGTGTACCATTGCCGGGGCAATCCCTGAATACAGCGCTTTCAGGCTTTCCTCTCTGCCTATCCTCACTAATGCATGCAACAGTCCTCCACACCTGATTTCTTTAAAGTCTGCATCATTCTTCTGGCCTTGAATCTGGAGCCGTGTCTTGGTTAAATCAATTGGAAAGGTACTGCACTCCGCCGTGTTGGAGGCCAGACTTCCATTCATGAAGGGCTTCCAGTTCAGGGCCGACATGCTCACCTCTGTCCCTTCTTTTCGTTCACAGAAGCATAGCCTCCAACAGGGTTTTCTGGGGCGGTCGCGGCCCTGTGTCTTCTCTAGCTCTGGGTCAGCAGCAGACGGAACCAGCAGCTTTGAGGGAGCTGAAAAAGAGGCTGAACCCACATTTCCTGCATATCCTGCATTGGCAGGTGAATTCTTTACTGCTGAAGCACCTGGGAAGCACATGGAGCTTATAAGATATTTATAGGGAAGTGCACATACCTTCGGTAGACAGCTCAGTGAAGTTTTTCGTGTTTCCATCTTTGTAACAACCACCAGGAGCAGGAAGCAGAGCATGACCTGACCTCAGAAGCTTCTTCCACCATACCCCTGCTTAGTCCATACCATCACCATCCATATCAGAAGTAACCACTGTTCTGACTTTACCTCCAGAGATTAGTTTTGCCTGTTGAACTTTATACAAATCTTTTCTATCAGTATGTGTCCCTTGGAGTCTCACCTTTTTTCATTGACTTTGTGTCTGAGAGCTTTACCCATGCATTAAGCACAAGTTTGTTTTTTCCTTGCTTTGTGGTAGTCTACTATATAGATATTCCACAATTGCTTGGTTATCCTGTTGGTGGACATATGAGTTTCTAAGTTTTTGGCTATTAGGAAAAAGGCTGCTATAAAGTTTCCTATGCATGCTTTTTAATGATATATTTACTGATTTTTTTTTTTTTTTTTTTTTTTAGAGTATATGTGCCCTTAGGAGTAGGATTGCTGAGTCCAGGGGTATACATGTTGCATTTTAACAGGTACTTCTGATTTCCCAAAGTGACTGTTCCATTTTACACTCCCTCTAGCAATGGAGAAGAGTGCTTGTTGATCCACCTTCTCACAAACATTGTCAGTCTTATTTATTTTATCCATTTTGCTGGATATATAGTAGTATCTTGTGTAGTGTTAGTTTGCTTTCCTATATAGCTAACAGTATTGAGCACATTTTTGTCTGCATGATGGCGATTTGAATATTTATCTGTGTGTGTGTGTGTGTGTGTGTGTGTTTGTGTATGAAGTGAATGTTCATATCTTTTGTCTACTTTATTGTTTGTTTTCTTCTTGTTTTTAGGAATTCTGGATACAAGTCCTTAGTTGAAAACATGTTTTGTGATTACCTTCTTCAGTCTGTGGTTTGTCTTCTTTCTTAATAATGTCTTTTAATGAACACAGGTTTTTATTTTCAATTATCTATTGCTTATTTTATGGTTAGTGCCTATTTTGCTCTGTGTGGAAAATATTTACCTACCATAAGTCACTACTCTCATTTTGGAGATTAAACAGTATCTAAAGAGGGAAAATGACTCAAGGTTACATATCGGGTGACTGGACCAGGACAAGGACCCATGACTTCTTTAGTCCTCTGCTCCTTTCAGTGGGAATCCACTGAAATGTCTCTCCACTAACAGAGGAGCTGTGGAAAAAGTGACCACCCTCCTTCAATCACTGTGACTTCCTGCCCCCACAGTTAAGGGAGTCAGATTTAAGAAGACATTCTTGCAAATGTATTGAAAACACCCCTGCTCTTTGACCCAACAGTGGCTTCTCTAGGGATCTAAAACACAGAGTTTCATGCACACAGATGTTTGTTGCATGTTGTTTTCAGTAGCAAAAAGCAAAGCAAAACAAAACTTAAATATCCAGCTACCATGGACTGGCTAATTGAGTTGTGGCACATCTATAACCCTGAATAGTCCAGCTACATAATACTCAAACTAAGGTACTTTTGAAAAGTATTTAATGGCCCACAAAAATGAGCACAGTACAATATATACATTTTTTCATTTTAAAAGCTCAACTTAATTGGGTCACAATTTACATAGAAAAAAGTGTACCTATTTTAAGTGTATGGTTTGATGAGTGTTCTCTTTTTGCAAAAAAATAAAGCTCATTGCAATGTATGACAAAACCCACTGGGAAAAAAAAATAATAATAATAAAAAAAAAAGAAAAAAAAAATAAAGCTCATTGGAACAGTAAAATTTAGCAGTTTTAAGTATACAATATGATGAGTTTAGAAAAGTGTGTACCATTGTGTAACCACAACCACAATCATGATGTGGAATATTTCCACGACTCCCCCAGTGTCCACATGCTTCTTCTCCTTCCATTGCTTTCCCCCGACTCTCAGGTCCAGGTGAGCATTGATCTTTTTTCTGTTGTGATAGATTCGATTTCCTTTTTCTAGGATTTCATATAAACGGAACAATACAGTCTTATCTGTAGAGCTTCTTTCAGGCAGCGTAATGGTTTTGAGATTCAAGTCTGCTGTTGCTGCTATTGGTAATTCTTTTATGTTGCTACAAAGTATTCTACGGAATAAGCATTCCAATTTGTTTATCTGTTGTCCTGTTGATGAACTTTCCTGTTCTTGCCAGTTTGGGGTTAATATGAATGAAGCTGTTATGAACATTTGTGTGCAGGTTTTTGTGTGGCCGTATGCTGTTATTTCTTCTGGGTAAATACCTAGGAGTAGGATTGTCAGGTACTACAGGAAGTACACGTTTAACTGTAAGAAACTGTGAAACCCTTTTCCAAAGTGGCTGCACCATTTTGTATTTCCACCAAGATTCTTGTTGTTCCACATCCTTACTAGTATTTGGAATTTTCAGGGTTTAAAAAAACCATTTATTTTTTTGTTTTTAATACTAGCCATTCTAAAATGTGTATAGTGGTAATTCATTATGATTTTTTAAAAAGCAGCTTTATTGACCTGTAGTTTACATACCATGAAGTTCACCTGTTTAGAATATATGCATGCATGCATGCATTCCAAGTCACTTCAGCCGTGTTCCACTCTTTGCGACCCTATGAACTGTAGCCTGCCAGCCTCCTTTGTCCATGGGATTCTCCAGGCAAGAATACTGGAGTGGATTGACATTTATTTTTCCAGCTGATCTCGACCTAGGGATGGAACTGGCATCTCTTACACCTCTTGCATTGGCAGGCATGTTCTTTACAACTAGCGCCACCTGGAAAGCTAACGTTTCTCCTCATACCTCTCATGTTATATAATACTAGGTGGAAAAAACATTATTCAAATGTGTATATATATATATGTGTGTGTGTGTGTATATATATATATATATATATGTACTTCCGTATATGTATGAAAAAAGACTAGAAGGAAATACATAAAAAACAAGCCTTAGTTGTCTCTTGGTGGTTGCATTTATAAGCACCCTTATTTTCTCTTCTGTAGTTTTTAGAATTTCGAAATTCCTCATGGTGAGTACATATTAGTTTTGTAATTAAAAAAAAATCATGATGTGTATGAAAAATATAAAAGAAACTTTTTCAGGCTACATCGATGGAGGGGGTGCAGTGCTATACCAGCTTCTAACTCTCTGTTTTCAGTCTGATTTCCTTTGGGAAGAGAATGTGTAAAATCTTATTCTTCTGGGTTTCTGCAGTGAGTTGGCAGTATAAACTTGCTGTTTGCAATATTTACGTGCATTGCCTGGGGGAGTCCTGTAAACTACTCTATGAGTCGGTTTCTTTATTGACAGACTGTTGAATGCTTCGAAAATGTGCTCTGGAAAGTGAATCCATATGGGAGCTGACTCAAGGGGTACACATGTCTTGTGATACATTGTAAGAAGTGAAGAGAAGTTGCTATATACTTGGGAATCGTTTCCTAGTTTGTAAAGTGTGGTGTGGCCACTTATGTATGAGAGTTCACGAATGCATATTTGTGTGAATGTGTGGCACATTTTTACATGGCATGGTACTCTGGGTGTGGAGGGCTAAGGGCATCAGCTCTCTAGTTCTGGTTTTTTAAATTTAATTAATTAATTAAATTAAGCTGTGCCAGTGTATGTATGTGTGTATATATATACATATATATATATAACTTCATATATGTATGAAAAAGACTAGAAGGAAATATATAAAATTTTAGCTATTTTGCATGTGAGATCCTTACTTGTCAGCATGTGGTAGTTTTTGTTATAGCATGTGGGATCTAGTTCCCCGACCAGGAATTGAACCTGGACCCTTGCATTGGGAGCTCAGAGTCTTAGCCACTGGACCACCAGGGAAGTCCCTCTTGTTCTAGTTTAGCAGCCTCTGTGCAGTTTGCTGGAGAAGTCAAATTCCCATTTCCATAATTTCGTTTCCCTCTTAGTTCACTTAGACAACTCTGAAAGTGAAAGTGTTAGTCACTCAGTCACGTCTGACTCTTTGTGACCCCGTGGACTGTAGCCTGCCAGGCTCCTCTGTCCATGTAATTCTCCAGGCAAGACTGCTGGAGTGGGTAGCCATTCCCTTCTCTAGGGGATCTTCCTGACCCAGCGATTGAACCCAGGTCTCTTGCATTGCAGGCAGATTCTTTTCTAGTCTGAGCCACCAGGGAAGCCAGCTCTAACCCCATCTCAATACAGGCCTATGGAAATGCATTGAATAGCACCTGTGCTTTAAACAAAAATGTGCTTTGCTCTGCACACAGTTTCCTATCTCAAAGGTCAGTTTCTGGGGTGAGATTGAACTGATTAGATTAATCATTTTCCAGAAGAAGCAATAGACTGGGAAGGACTTGGCTGAGGCAGACTTTGATGGCTCAGAAACAAAGTCCACTCAGGCTGACCCAGTGGAGGGTGGCAGGGCACCCTGCAGAGATTGAATAAACAGGTAAGGGTAAAAGGAGGCCAGGCTCCCTGCTTCTGTCTCTGCCTTGGGCCTCATGACCTCTCCTCCTTGCCCATCTGCACACAAGTCTCTCTGGCCTCTCTCCTGCAGGCCGGCTCCTTCTGCTCATGCCTGGTCCCCACCCCCTGGTAATTGCAGTCTGATGGTGGCTTTGTTTGGTTCATCCTCTGGCTCTGGCCTTGCTTCTGCTTGACCATTCAGTTTAACTTCATTTTGTATCCTAAATTAGGGGTCCCCAGCCCCTGGAACCTCTGAGGTGGAACTATTGTAATAGTATTAGAAATAAAATTCACGATAAATGTGATGCAGCTGAATCATCCTGAAACCATCCCCCTTCGCTGGAAGTATTTTCTCCCATGGAACAGGTTCCTGGTGCCAAAAAGGCTGGGGACCGCTTTCCTAGTTGATTCATTCCCTGGAGAGGAATCTGATTGGCCCAGCTTTGGTCAGATTTCCCAGCAGATGTGGTCTGAAGGGAGGTCAAATATACAGACATGGTCACCAGGGCCTATCTACTCCTTGAGCAGAAGCTTAGTGGTGGTGGTTGACTACTGCAAGGATAGACAAACTCTGACTAAAGAGTTTTTGTTTTTTTCTCACTGGACAATCCCCATAGCAGAGACATGTAAATAAAGATGATATTAGGTAATGAGGTCTGTGGTAAGCCCCCTTCACTGTGGCCCCCAAATGACCTCTGTCTCCTGGATTCATGTCCTTGTGAATCCCCTCCCCTTGAGCATGGGAGCACTTAGCAGCTTACTTCTTCTATTCACTTTAAAAAAAGTTTTATTTATTTATTTGGCCACATTAAGTTTTAGTTGCGGCATGCGAAATCTTTTTTTTTTTAAGTTGTGGCATGTGAACTCTTAGTTGCGGTGTGTGGGATCTAGTTTCTTGACCAGGGATTGAACCCGGGCCCCTGCATTGGGAGTGTGGAGTCTTAGCCACTGGACCACCAATTTGCTTCTAGTGAACAGATTGCAACACAGCTAATGGGATGTCACTTCTGAGTTAAATCACCAAAGGCTGTGGTTTCCATCTCCTGGATTCTCTTTGAGGCTGTCATTTGCTCACTCTGATGGAAACAATGCCCTGTTGTGAGCGGCTGTCTGGTGGGGCCCCTGGGGCAAGAAACTACGGGAGGCTTCTGGCCAAGAGCCAACCAGGAACTCGGTCCAACAGTCTCAAGGAAAGAGTCTAGACAACAACCACATGAGTCAACTGGGGAAGCAGGGCATACTCCCTGGCTGAGCCCTGAGATGCTGCAACCCTGGTGATACTCTGACTGTAGCCTGTGGACACCTTGAGGCAGAAACACCCAGCAAAGCCGTGCCTGGCTCCTTGACCCACACAAACTGTGAGATACTGTTTTAAGCCGCTAAGTTGGGGGGTAATTTGGCAACAATAGGTAACAGACATGTAGATGGTCTCCTAAAGAATGCTGTTTTTGAAGCACAGAACCCAGACTCACCTCAAAACAAATTGTAAGAGGTGATGTGACCTAAGGAGAACTTGTTTAGGCCAAACTTCCTCCAGTGTGGTGGGAAAGTTCAAGTTCATGTCTCCCATGGGGCCAGCTAGACAGAAGTTAGGTTCTCACAGTGACAGCTTAACTGTATAAAATGCAAACATTGTGGAGAACAATAGGTGACAGCAAACATTTCAACCTATGCTGTTATATATAGGATATGTAGAGGGTTGCGTTTGGAGAACCTGGTGGCCTTTTCAACTCCAAATGGCAATAAATCTGAGTATGTGCCTGTGGACACCAAGCCCGTATGGTTGGTGCCCCATGTGACTGGTGTGGACCGGAGAAATATCCTCAGGATTATCTCAGTCTTCTGGAATGTCCCTGGGATGAAAGATCAGACACGGGAGACTGTTACATCTCAGAGTCTCACTGCAGGCGTGATGAGGCTCAGAGGTCTGCAGACCATTCAGGTGGTCCAGCTACTTCCTGAAGCTGTTTCACAGGGAGGGCCTCTCAGCAGGTCTCTGCAAACCAGGATTCCTCAAAACCCTGTATTTCCCAACAGATCTGTTGTTTAGTCGCTCAGTTGTGTCTGACTCATTGTGACCCCATGGACTGCAGCATGCCAAGCTTCCCTGTTCTTTACCATCTCCCAGAGCTAGCTCAAACTCATGTCCATTGAGTCGGTGATGCCATCCAACCATCTCTTCCTCTGTCGTCCCCTACTCCTCCTGCCTTCAATCTTCCCCAGCATTAGTGTCTTTTCTAGTGAGTCAGCTTTTCCCATCAGGTGGCCAAAATATTGGAGCTTCAGCATCAGTCTTTCCAATGAATATTCAGGACTGATTTCCTTTAGGATGGACTGGTTGGATCTCTTTGCAGTCTAAGGGACTCTCAAGAGTCATTTCCAGCACCACAGTTCAAAAGCATCAATTCTTGGGCACTTGGCCTTCTTTATGGTACTACTCTAACATCTGTATGTGACGAATGGAAAAATAATAGCTTTGACTCGACGGACCTTTGTCGGCAAAGTGATATCTCTGCTTTTTAATATGCTGTCTAGGTTTGTCATATCTTTTCTTCCAAGGAGCAAGTGTCTTTTAATTTCATGGCTGCCCAACAGATGCCAGAGAATTATTCAGAAGTTCAACTGGAGAGGAGGTCCACAGTCAGACAACATGTCCTGAGGGGATAGCTTCTTGCTGTTGCAGCCCCCAGGGTGGAATTTTCCCTCAGCATCCTTGAGTTCCAAGAACATGCTTGCTGGGCTCTTCAGGTCTCCATCCTTCCCTTCCTCAGACTTTGGCTTCAGCATCTATGAAGCCCACATATCCAGTGCCTTCCTCTTAGACACCCTCTTCTGCCTCATACCAGATGTTTCCTTCTTCTCCACCTGTGTCCGTCTCTAGGTCTGCAGGTTGACAATGTAGATTTGAAATATTTAAGTACAGTTTTATTGACACCAACATCCTGTCCCCATAGAAATAATTGCGAAGAAATGATAAAACACAGAAGGGGACTTTCCTTTCTGCCTTTAAAAGCAGAATTCCTTAAGCTGCTGTAGGTAAACTTTAGCTCAGGAGGCTGGTCTTTGTGAAAGGACAGATGAGAACTCTCACTTTCTCTGCCTCGTGTGCTCCCCCCAGAAGCCAGCAGCAGCGTGGGACAGGCAGTGATGGGTGCTGAGCTGACAGCCGGGCAGGGTCCAGCCCCGCTGCTGGCAGCCATCATGGCTTTGTCTGCAGAGGAGGAGGTGTTATCAGTGTCATTATAGGAAGGTATTAATGGAGAAGTGTGCTTTTGGAGGGATGGTGGGTCAGGGAAGAAAAACTCGGCAAAGGGACAGTTATTGTGTCTGATTTTCAAGGTTACCTGTTGAGAGATATGGCTGCAGCTCCCTTGCGGCCTGGAAAAGCAATTCCTTTTCGATGGCTTTATAATAAAGAAGAAAGACCCTTTTGTGAACGATAACTTGTATTTATCTCACGTCTTTCTCTAGAGAAACTGCAAGTGCTTCAGAGATTTTTATCTTTGGAAAAAGCTGATGAGGAAGTGTGAAGACCTTCTGGTGAACTCAGCCCCTCGGTCCCTAGTCCAATCCTTTTGCCCATCGTCCTCTGACTTCCTTCCAGTGCTGATGAATGCCACGAGTCCGTCTGTGATCACCCCTGTCGTGGGCACTGTGGACCAGGGGGCAGGGCAGCCCACTTCTGCCCAGGACAGTTCAGTGCCTCTTGTTCATCTGTGCCCTGTCCACAGTCCCCCTCCCACAGCCTTAAATTAAAGGAACTTTATTCAAAGGAATTGAGAATATTTCACAGAATTCAAGACCCATGAGAATGGCTGAATTTCACAAAGTTCTAGAACTGGGTCCTAGAAAGACAGCATCGTGTCTCTCTTTCTTTGGGATCACACAGTACCCTGGGGCTCCCTGCCTCCGTGCACTCATTCTCACTTGTTTCTCTTTAGGGACCCCTTCTCTGCTTGCGTCTCTGGATCCGTGCCCCCAGATGGCAACCTTGACAGCTGAGTTACCAGGTTCAGGGCACACAGTTCCTTTAGTCTGCCTATCTTAGACGAGGAAACCCATAGGCTCCCTGTACTGCCTAGACTGGTATCCACCCGGTCCAGTTATTTCTGCTGGTAGGAAGAGCTCCCTCCTCAAGGGTATAGAAAGATTTGGTCCTGGTATTTCCTCTTAGGTTGTTCCCTTTGCTTACAATGACCTTAACCTTGACTCCCCAGGGGATCCTCAACCTACGTGTATTTCTCTGAGAGGCTGCCCCCAAACCACCTTTGTCACCTCTTCAACCCCTACCTGCTCTGCACAACCTGTGGATCCCTCTTCTCCTCCATTCTCTGTTTGCCTGTTTGCGCCCTTGACTCTGTGACCTTCTAGCATGTGAGTGCCTTGAGGGCAAGCCTTTGGTCTCTCTCCTTTGTGTATCTTGAAAGCTGGAAAAGTGCCCTTCAAATGCCTGGGAGTGAATGAATGTATAAAAAGCCATAGATCTTAAACAAAAGCTTTGCAATTTTTGTCTTTATGCTTATGGTTTGTTAGTAGCAAAACAAATGATCTTCTTTTTAAATAAGCATCTATTACGGGTGAAGAAAGAGACTTGGGAATAAATTGCATTTACCACTAGGCCCTATCACGTTGGGGGTTTAAAGGAAGAACCCGGAGGCAGCAGCCACAGGGTGCAGCGTCCTGTGTGTGGCTCAGGAACCATTATCCTTTTCTTGCCATCTGTCCTCCAGCTACTGCAGGGTGGAGAATGGGTGTTTGCGTCAGGTACAGTCTTAGGAAATCAGCCCTGAACATTCATTGGAAGGACTGTTGCTGAAGCTGACGCTCCGATACTTTGGACACCTGATGCTAAAAGCCGACTCATTTGGAAAAGACTCTGATGTTGGGAAAGGTTGAAGACAAAAGGAGAAGGGGGTGGCAGAGGATGAGATGGTTAGATAGCATCACTGACTCAGTGGATGTGAATTTAAGCAAACCCTGGGAGATGGTGGAGGACAGAGGAGCCTGGTGTGCTGCAGTCCACAAGGTCACAAAGAGCTGGACAGGACTTAGTGACTGAACACCACCACCACTACAATCTTTCATTTTATTTTATACTGTATCTATAGATTCATGATTATATTATGTATGGCACTGTTGATTTGTGATCAAGTGCCTCACACGTTTTGTTAGCATCATTTGCCTTAAAGTTTGCAGCAATAACTAAACTTGGCAATGCCACTGTATGACAATAGGTGGGTGGCTGGGGGGAGAGGGAGCAGGTAGGGTGGCAAAACTGAATCACCTGAAGAGTTTTCCAAGTATCCTATCTTCCCCCTTCACTTGACACCCATGCTGATCTTGTTCCCCAGGTGACACTCGCCCTAGGTGACACCTGCGTCTCTTTGCTCATTGTTTCTGGCTCATTCTCCCAGACTCTGGTGGAAATGATGTGAAAGATGGGAAGGATGAGGAATAGGGTGGGTGAGCTCTCTCCCCCTCCTGTTTTTTTCCCTAGCACTTTACCCCATGGTCCCGTGCTGCGAGAGCCTCTCCTTAGGTCTCCAAGTCGCCCATCTTCTTTCTTAGCAACCAGTCAGCATCTTTGCTTGTGTGTGGCAGCTGTGGAGCCCACATCGAGGTGTTTGGACACAAACACCTTCTAATCCACTATTAAGTCCTTCAGTCTGTGCTCTCATAACATTAACCGTAATGAACTCTTCACATACTGATGTCAGTTTAATACTGCCTGCTTTCCCCGGCAGGGCCTAGTCATTTAGCGTTAATTAACGATGACTTATTGCAAATGATGTTACTGACTTAGGGACGCTCCTGGGTGACACACACATCTTTCAGATGAAGCCATAACATTATTACTTAGCGTTCTCATAGCACTTCACACGGTAAGGATGTCTGGTAATTGAATTGGCTGCTTTGTCACTATTCCTCATGCTGATCCTGTCATGCGGGTTCGTGGAGGTGTCTCTCATTACAGGTAAACTTGACATGCTGAGTTTTAAACTTGCCACATTGCTGACATGGAGGAATGACATTTTACTGATCACAGAGTCTGGGGCTCATCAGGAGTTCAGTGGCGACAGTAACTGGGAAACACAAAACTGGAAAGTGGCTCCATCAGGCATTTAAAAAGGTTCTTAGCTGCATTGGGTCTTCGTGGCAGCATGGGAAATCTTCGTTGTGTCATACGAGGTCTTTTGTTGTGGCTCAGAGGCCCTCTGGTTGTGGCACGTGGGTTTAGTTGCTCTGCAGCATGCAGGATCTTAGTTCCCCCACCAGGGATTGAACCTGCATCCCCTGCATTGCAAAGCAGGTTAACCACTGGACCACCAGGGAAGTCCCTCCATCAGGCATTTTTAATACCCAGAAAGAACTAATGGGGAAGTTGGTCTATGGCACATGCAGTCAAATGTTTAGAAATGAGAGGAGGCTAGGGAAGATGGCAGACCATGGTCAAGGGGAGTCTGAGATACAGACAAGGCCCCAGAGGGAAAATAAGCCACTCAGGTGGACCATACTGCTCATAGATATGATCAAGGTCATAAGTTTTTGTTGTCAGAATTTTCAACCTATTTTACGAGGTGGGGTTTTCAGTGGGAAACATCTTACTTTCTGTACAACCAAAATCACTTGAATCACTGGAAGTTTACTTTATGAAGTAAATGTTAAAAATCAGTGCTGTTGGACCACACCTAAGCTGTAGAGTAAGGGAAGGAAATCCTCCCGTTACTTTCTCCATTTTCAGGATTAAGGAATTTCAAGAATAAGAAGATGACCAATGAGCCAAGCCTCATGGAATGAAGTGGGAGAGATTGGAGAGAAACCTTTGGCTATGTGATTCAGGATCTTTTTTCATCTCCTTTCTACTCCCTGTTGCCTGCCTACCAGTGTTGCCCTTTTGTTCTGGATACATTATATTGTCTGAAATATTAAACACATCCATTTGAAACAATATTTTGATTTCTAATAAATGATAAGGAGAGGGGAAATGAGATTCCCCTCTGGCCTGAAAAAGGGCAATCTTTACTCTTCATGGGAGAAAGATAAGCCCAGGCGATTTGTGGAGACAGTCTCAAAATTAAATTATTTCTCTAGAAACTTTATATATATATATATATATATATATATATATATATATATATAATCCAACTTGTCTTTTTTAGAAGAAGCGCTATTACCATCTTTCCTTTATCCCCATTCTGTGGCAAACCCCAGGACTTTACTTAATCCCTGCTCTTGATTTTATTTGTTCATTTCTGTCTTGTCCTTGTCTTGCTTGCCAACCCCATTTAAAAAAAGAAATTGAAAAAAAAAAAAAAAAAAAGAAAGAAATTGGCTCCCGTAACAAACAACTAAGAATTCATCTCAAGCTCAAGTATTAGTAGGATTCATATCAGAAACTTTATATATTATTCCTCAACTCTTGTATCAACACCTTTAGATGAAGCCCAAGTAAACCAATGACACATTCAGATTGGATTAGCAATTTCCACCTTCATGGAGAGCCTAGCAGAACAGCTTTATTCTGTTGTTTTTAAAAAAAATCCACTTGTATTTGTCAGGAAAATGAAGCCTTATTTGTGTCTGGGACTGTGTGCCTGGGCTGGTAATGATGATAAATCAACTCAAATCTCAGGCAGGCTGGTGGTGCTCAAAACATCAAGTTCACCTGGAGGTAGGAGGATGTGTCCTTGGGGGTGGCCTCCACCTCCCCAGCCCATCCTCTTGCAGAAACTTCTATGTTGAGAAGAAGCAGAGCCCCTGGGGAGGGGAGGCAGTGATGTTATTGGGCAGCAGAGGCAACCCTAGAGTCTAAATGAAATTCACATTCTGACTGACCACTTTCTAGACGTATTGGCTTGGGCAAGTCAGCTGGACCTCTTTGACCCTTGATTTTCTCACCAGGAAAATGGACATAATGGTATCAACACTGTAAGTCTGATGTAAAGATTCAATTAAATGAGATGATATACTTAAGGCACTTGCCACATGGTGAGCACTCACTTGAGGGTCTCTTTTATCTTGATATGCAGAGTTAAAATGCAGTGAGAGAAACAGGCAGAGGTATAAGTAGAAGTCAGGGCACCAGCTATTTATGAACTGGACATGGAAAAAGTTTCACCTGCTGACATCTTGTTTGATACCTTTTGAAGCATATACATGAAACCTCCATGCCATCCCCGTCCACTAGGTTCATGGGCAGGGTACTGGGGCTCTTCTCCAGGCAGACTACTGAGAGGGGGGGTGAGGGTGTGGGCAGTGGAAGAGGGTAGGTAAGTTTTCCCCAGTCACCAGCTGGTTAGTGGTGAAGCTGGGATTTGTATCCAGGTTGTCTGACTCCAGAACCACCATTCTCAACCTTGTCTGCAATTAAGGTCACCTTCAGAGCTTCTCAGGGCTTCACTGGTGGCTCAGACAGTAAAGAATCCACCCACCAATGTGGGACACGCAGGTTTGATCCCTGGGTCAGGGGGATCCCCTAGAGGAGGAAATGGTAACCCACTTCAGTATTCTTGGCTTACCCACATTCACAAAGAGTCAGACACTACTAAGTGACTAAACAATAGCAACAAAAGAGCTTCTAAATGTTAAAATGCCCAGGCTAGGCTTGAGCCTAATGAATCCAGAGCTTCTAAGGGTGGGACCCAGACAGCAGTAGCTTTTAAAGGTTTCTAGATGATGACTGTGTGCAGCCAGTCATCACTGAGAAAATCTGCTCTAGATTAGGGCAGTGGTTTTCAGAGTGCAGTCCCTGAGTTATCAGTGTCCCTGAGAAAACTGGAAAAAACACATGACTGAGTTCCACCCGACCACCTGAATCAGAAACTGGTGGTGAGGCCCAGCAGTCTGCATTTTAACAGGCTCTCTAGTGATTCTGACTCATACTAGTTTGGAACTATGGCTCCAGAGCTGTTCTTCTCAAAACCTCAATGTGCCTGCGAATCACGCTAAAGCATCGATTCAAACTCAGTGGAACTGGAGTGGGGCCAGGGCTTTGAATCAATGATGCTGATGCTGCTTACGCACTGATCATGTTGTGGGAGCTGGGCAGCTCTGCGTTACTCAACACGCTACCTCCAGAGCCCCCAGGCCCCCTGTGAGAGTTACCTAGGATGTTTGTTAACAGGAAAACACCTTGGCCCTGCTGCGGACCTCCTGAATTCTGATCTCTGAAGATGGGATCTGGCAGTGCACGTTTACACAGACACTAGGTAATTTTTTTTTAAAGGTCCTGGTTTGTTTGGGACCATAAAGAAAGCAGAGCCCTAAAGAATTGATTCTTTTGAATTGTGGCACTGGAGAAGACTCTTGAGAGGCCCCTGGACAGCAAGGAGATCAAATCAGTCCATCCTAAAGGAAATCAATCCTGAATATTCATTGAAACTGAAGCTCCAGTACTTTGACCACCTGATGCGAAGAACTGGCTCATTGGAAAATATCGTATTGCTGGGAAAGATTGAAGGCAGGAGGAGAAGAGGACAACAGAGGATGAGATGGTTGGATGGTGTCATGATTCAATGGACATGAACTTGAGCAAACTCTGGGAGATGATGAGGGACAGGGAGGCCTGGTGTGCTGCAGTGCATAAGATCTCAAGGAGTTGGATACAACTTGATGACTGAACACAAAAGTTTGGAAAGCTGTGTTCCCAACATGCTGATCACGATTGGTATCTGTTCTTCTCCCAGCAAGTCCCTTTCAATCTCCAGGACCGGCTGGCCAGCCAGCTAGCCAGGTAGGGTCTGGACAGCAGGCTGTGGGTAATATAGCTTTTTTTTTTTCAAAGAAAAGAAACCAATAGCAGAAGCCCTCAGGCTGCTGTCAGTGTTTCCAGCTTAGGACCACATCGTGATGTGTCCACAGGCTGCAGAGCACAAGGCTGTATTAATCTCATGGGTTCTGATGCTTCCCTGACTACACTCCTTGGGACCTGAGGATGGAAATACAACTCTCCTTCCTCTTTTGGATGCAGGGTGCCTTCCTGGCCTCCCCAACTGCCTCTCTGACCCAGTGACCTTTGGCCAACTCACAGGCCAGTAGACTGGAAGCTGGAATGACCCTCCCTGGATGGCTGCTGCCCCACACATGGTACCAGCCACTTTATCTTAATGAGCACAGAACATCGAAAACCCAAAAAGTGGGTCCCATTTCAACTGGAGGAAGAATTATGTTCATGTGGGTAGTGTGCAGATCTAGAAGCAGGCTCTTCAGAAGTAGACAGCACTTCCTCCGGGGACTTTTAGACTGGTGCTACAACAGGGTGCACAAATATCCTTGAATCCATGTTCACATAAGCGTTGCAGTGCTGAGAGGCCAGGGTGGGTAGGGCTACCATTGGCCAGCAAGGAGTCACCCTTCTCAGAACCCCCAGCCATCTCCCCTGAAATATATCATCCTCAAGAAAAAGCCATCCCCCAGAAAAAGAAATGGAAAAAGGCAAAATGGTTGTCTGAGGAGGCCTTACAAATAGCTGAGAAAAGAAGAGAGGCTAAAGGCAAAGTGGAAAAGCAAAGATATATCCATCTGAATGCAGAGTTCCAAAGAATAGCAAGGAGAGATAAGAAAGCCTTCCTCAGTGATCAAAGCAATGAAGTAGAGGAAAACAATAGAATGGGAAAGACTAGAGATCTCTTTAAGAAAATTAGAGATACCAAGGGAACATTTCATGCAAAGATAGGCGCACAATAAAAGAAAGAAACGGTATGACCTAACAGAAGCAGAAGATATTAAGCAGAGGTGGCAAGAATACACAAAAGAACTATACAAAAAAGATCTTCATGACCCAGATAACCACGATGGTGGGATCACTCACCTAGAGCCAGATATCCTGGAATGTGAAGTCAAGTGGGCCTTAGGAAGAATCACTATGAACAAAGCTAGTGGAGGTGATGGAATTCCAGTTGAGCTATTTCAAATCCTAAAAGATGATGCTGTGAAAGTGCTGCAGTCAATATGCCAGCAAATTTGGAAAACTCAGCAGTGGTCACAGGACTGGAAAAGGTCAGTTTTCATTCCAGTCCCAAAGTGCAGTAGTTCAAACTAGCACACAATTGCACTCATCTCACATGCTAGCAAACTAATGTTCAAAATTCTCCAAGCTAGCCTTCAACAGTATGTGAGCTGAGAACTTCACTGGAGATCAAATTGCCAACATCCATTGGATGATAGAAAAAGCAAAAGGATTCCAGAAAAGCATCTACTTCTGCTTCATTGACTATGCTAAAGCTGTTGACTGTGTGGATCACAACAAACTATGGAAAATTCTTAAAGAGATGGGAATACCAGACAACCTGACCTGGCTCTTGAGAAACCTGTATGCAGGTCGAGAAGCAGCAGTTAAAACTGGATATGGAACAATGGACTGTTTCCAAATTGGGAAAGGAATAAGTCAAGGCTGTATATTGTCACCCTGCTTATTTAACTTATATGCAGAACACATCACGTGAAATGCTGGGCTAGATGAAGCACAAGCTGGAATCAAGATTACCAGGAGAAATTTCAATAACCTCAGATATGCAGATGACATCACTGTTATGGCATAAAGTGAAGAGGAACTAAAGAGCCTCTTGATGAAAATGAAAGAAGAGAGTGAAAAAGCTGGTTTAAAATTCAAGTTTCAAAGAACAAAGATCATGGCATCCAGTCCCATCACTTCATGGCAAATAGATGGGGAAACAATGGAAACAGTGAGAGACTTTATTTTCTTGGGCTCCAAAATCACTGCAGATGGTGACTGTAGTGAAATTAAGTTTCAAATTAAATTTGAAATTAAAAGATGCTTGCTCCTTGGAAGAAAAGCTATGACCAACCTAGATAGCATATTAAAAAGCAGAGACAATCCTTTGCCGACAAAGGTCCGTCTAGTCAAAGCTATTGTTTTTCCAGTAGTCATGTATGGGTGTGAGAGTTGGACCATAAATAAAGCTTAGCGCTGAAGAATTGATACTTTTGAACTGTGGTGTTGGAGAAGACTCTTGAGAGTCCCTTGGACTCCAAGGAGATCAAACCAGTCAATCGTAAAGGAAATCAGTCCTGAATATTCATTTGAAGCACTGATGCTGAAGCTGAAACTGCAATACTTTGGCCACCTGATTTGAAGAACTGACTCACTGGAAAAGGCCCTGATGCTGGGAAAGATTGAAGAGGGGAGGAGAAGGGAATAACAGAGGATGAGATATTTGGATGGCATCACTGACTAGATGGACATGAGTTTGAGCAAACTCACCTACCTAGGAGCTTGGAACTCCGCCCTTGGCTGCTTATTCCTTTAGATCTCTTGGGTTTCTTGCTGATAGAATCCTCTATGAAAATCTGAAATATACATAATCCTGAGTAGTTTCCCCCCCTCTGAAGTGGGCAACCATCATTTAGGCTGGAACAAGGATTACATTGTTAACATATGGAATGAAGAACAGAAGGAAGCCTGGTACAGGGTAAAGGCTATATAAATGTTAGCTACTTTTATTGCTTTTAGTACCAGGTAAAGTTCTTGAGAGTCCCTTGGACTGCAATATCAAGCCAGTCAATCCTAAAGGGAATCAACCCTGAATATTCATTGGAAGGACTGATGCTGAAGCTGAAGCTCCAATACTTTGGCCACCTGATGGGAAGAGCCAACTCATTGGAAAAGACCCTGATGCTGGGAAAGACTGAAGGCAACAGGAGAAGGGGGAAACAGAGGATAAGGTGGTTAGATAGTGTTACCTACTCAACCGACATAAATTTGAGCAAACTCCAGGAGACAGTGAGGGACAGGGCAGTGTGGTGTGCTGCAGCCCATGGGGTCACAATGAGTCGGGCATGATTAAGTCGTGTTCTACTCAATGACTGAACAGCATAAGTTAAAAACTGATATCTTTTTGTGAGAAGTGTTACCTGCTTTTCATCTAGATCATTGCTAAACACACCACCAAGTAGAGAGCCTGAGGCCTGAAGTTCCCAAACCATTCTGATCATCAAGAGGCTTGGTGCAGAGGGAAGGGGCGATTCAATAACACAGGAATATCCCTTCCTTCCCCATGAGTGAGGACTGCTGATGTCTCTGTCATCTAGAAAACAGAGCCAAATGTGGTAACATGACTTGTCTAGGAGTCTTATCTGACAGATGAACACAAATGACCAGCTGGTTGACCTGAATTACAACAACCCCCTGTAGACTAGCCTCAGACAAGTCTGTAGGTTTGCAGGCAGCTTGGTATTGCGTAGGGGGGCCCTTTATGATGAAGCACAAGGCCCCTTCCTCCTTGTTCTGCTCTGGATGGAATAATAGCCATTAGAAAGCCATTTTCAAGGGTTTAGTCAAGGTCTCGTTAATGAAGTGCAGTGAAACAGGAGGGACAAGTTATAGCTCCCAGGTGTGTCTGTAGTGATGTAGGTCTTCCTGCATAGCCCTTACTTGAACACAAAGGACCACAGATCTGCTAGCCCTACTTCTGCTCATCCTTTGCAGGCTGGCAGGGGGGAGATGTACTCTCTTCCACCTCTACTCCCCTCTCCAATTTCATTTATGGGGAACCTGAGGCTCAGAGAGATTATGTGACTTAGCTAAGGTCGCTGGTCAGATCCTGACTAATACAACTCATTAATAACATGGTTATCAGGACAAGATGCATTTCTTGTGTATCAACTCTGTCTACCAGAGGATAGTGTAAGTACCTCATGGGTGGACTTAGCAACTTAAAAGAGGTTTGGTTGTTGATTGAAATACTCTAGCATTTCTATTTTCTTCCATTTTCCTAATTTTATATGTTTGCCTGTTGAGTGAGAGAGAAGAGGATGTGTGTTGGACTATGAAGACAGTGGATTTTACAGAAAATTAAAAAGCTTGAGGTTTCACTTTACTTTTTCTGACATAAGGCAGGCTCTGAGAAAGCCTAGAAGATTCTGGGACAGATGGAGCCTCATTCTTCTGTCATTTCATGGGGCCATTTCCTTGTCCCTCTCCAGTTCACTTTCATGGTGTCCTCCCAGCGTACCAGAAGTCAGGGAATCAGACAAGGTGGGGGGTCCAGAGTTGGGGAAGGAGGAGAGGAATGAGGCCAGAAGAAGGGGGAGGGCAGTGAGTCACACTGTGGGTTTAGAGAAAACTAAGATGCTGAACTACAGACCATTCATGAGAAATCTTAGAATTTCTTGCCTGAGTCTCCAAAGCATGACTGTGTGACCTTCTTGTGTCAGCAATAGGAGATCAAGGTTTCCATCAGAACCATTTGCTGGGAAAAGTTCCTTCCACCAGTTTTCAGGGCCTCATGCCCTCTATGCCATTGAGCATGATCTGTTGGCCCATGGCTGCCATTTTCCTCTGACCTTTCAGTCTCTCCCCTCTCCTTCCTCAGAGGAGGTTCTGCTCAAGGGATTTATCTTTGAGTTGTCTTCATCCTGAGCTAACAGGGTGGGATGGATGCTCCTTGAGGAAGAACTATCTGTGGTCCTTGCTCAGCTACTGCAAGCTGCGAGGCCTGAGGACAGAAAGCCACATATACGCCAAGGACACAGGGACTGAATTGTGTTATGTTGCCCACTGCAACAGTCTAAGACTGCTTCTCCTCTGACTTTGTCATGCCTGTGTTGGAGAACTGTTGCACTTACTTTAGGGTTTGAGAGTCTGTGGGTTTTTCCCTCTGTGCACCTGAAGTGGTAATTTTCTTTTTTGACAGTACTCACACATGCACACACACACACACACACACACACACACACACACACTCACAAGCAGTCACTTTCCGAGCCTTGGCTGACATGTGAATATGAATTCTTAGCTGTTGATGTTGGGGGAGCTTCTGGAACACTGCCTGGTAGTCTGGGTCTGAGCAACTGAGTTCTGGATCTACAGGTCAGTAAGGAAACTGAGGTATTATGGTGGAAATAATACTCAGTTGGAGTTGGAGAGCTGGGATTCCTCCTAGTTTTGTTTCCAGTTAGCTGTGGGAAAGTCACAGAATGTTGATAAGCCTCACTTTCCTTATCTGTTTATTAGGTTAAAATACTTACCTCGCAGGGTTACTGTGAGGATTAAATCACATTAAATAAGATAATGGCTGTGGAAATGTCTACAATGACTGATAAAAATGTTTTGGTGAAGAATGGGGACCATTCATGTGCATGGTTAAGTTAGGCATTACTGGGGAAACCTACAAAAGATGTAGATAACATGAACCCTTTATTTTAAAAATGTAAAATATACAAAACAGGAAACATTTACCATCTTAACCATTTTTAAATGTATAATTCAGTTAATGCATTCATGTTGCTGTATTATCAGTTTTGCTGAACTTTTTCATCTTGCGAAACTGAAACTTTGAACAACGACTTTCCACTTCTCCCTTATGCAGCTCTTGGCAACCATCATTTTACTCTGTTTCTATGACACCACCTACTCTAGATACTTCATACAAGTGGAATGGTACAGTATTTGTCTTTTTGAGCCTGATTATTTTACTTAGCATTATGCCTTCAAGGTTCATCTATGTTGTGGCAGGATTATGAATTCCCTTCCTTTTTAAGGCTGCATACTATTCCAAGGACATGGACCTTTTCAAAATGTCTGGATAACATGAAAAACAGCATATAGGCAGAGCCATGAGGAATGCCAGAGCAGCCTGTTACACAAGGCATCCAAAGTACAACAATAGAAGAAGAGAGAATTTTCAGGAGGCTCCTGTCCTCCTTGCTGGACCTGGCTTTGCATCTTAGGACTGTGCATTCCTAAAGGACATCACTGGGGTCCAGTTGGATGTAGTCATCAGAACGCTGTGGCTCAGGACAGTGGTTCTCAAACAGATAGTGCTGAAGGGTGGTGAACAGTTTAGATCTGCTCTGGGTCTCCAGGCATGAGGTCTTGAGACTCCAGGTCTCTAGGGGTGAGGGACAGGAGAAGGGCCAGTGTCTGAAGTAGGGGCAGTTTTGGGGACAAAGCCCTTAAATCTGTGAAGCTTGAGGCTAAATCCAAGTAGTTGGTGGCAAAATTGAATTGAATTGAATTGTCAGATACCTAACTGGTGTTGAAGAATCAGAATTGGTTGCTTTGGGGAAAAAAATCTCTCAATGGCTTAATCCTTGAATTCTCATACCACAAACAAAAGCACCCCCTACCAGAAGTTACTAGAATCACAAGCTTTGTGTTAAAGACAGAAAACCACCACCAGAGGACTTGCTTGGTAAAACAAGCGACAAGTTCTAAGTGACAGCAGATGTAACAGGTGATTTTGGAAGAATGGCTCAGTTTGGAGTGAGAGTAGAATCAGGGCTGAGCTAGAAAGAAAATAAGTCATGAGAGAAGGTGTTTCCCTATGTGTAATCCATGAAGGGTAAATATCCGGAGTGCAGGCAGCCCTCTGTACCCACGGGCTTCACATCTGTGGATTTAACCACCTGCAAATCAAAAATAGTTTTAAAAAATTGCACAAGCTCCAAAAGGTAAAACTTGAATTTGCTGTGCATCAGCAAGTATTTACATAGCATTTACATTGTATTTACAACTATTTACATAGCATTAACGTTGTATTCGGCATTATAAATAATCTAGCGATGATTTAAAGCGTACAGGACTTTTGTTTCTTTAGGTAGATATACTCCTAAGTATTTTATTCTTTTTGTTGCAATGGTGAATGGTATTGTTTCCTTAATTTCTCTTTCTGTTTTTTCATTGTTAGTATATAGGAATGCAAGGGGTTTCTGTGTGTTAATTTTATATCCTGCAACTTTACTATATTCATTGATTAGCTCTAGTAATTTTCTGGAAGAGTCTTTAGGGTTTTCTATGTAGAGGATCATGTCATCTGCAAACAGTGAGAGTTTCACTTCTTCTTTTCCTATCTGGATTCCTTTTACTTCTTTTTCTGCTCTGATTGCTGTGGCCAAAACTTCCAACACTATGTTGAATAGTAGCAGTGAGAGTGGGCACCCTTGTCTTGTTCCTGATTTCAGGGGAAATGCTTTCAATTTTTCACCATTGAGGGTAAGACCTATACATAGAAAACTATAAAACACTGATGAAAGAAATCAAAGAGGACACAAACAGATGGAGAAACATACCGTGTTCATGGATTGGAAGAATCAATATTGTCAAAATGGCTATTCTACCCAAAGCAATCTATAGATTCAATGCAATCCCTATCAAGCTACCAACGGTATTTTTCACAGAACTAGACAAAAGAATTTCACAATTTGTATGGAAATACAAAAAACCTCGAATAGCCAAAGTAATCTTGAGAAAGAAGAATGGAACTGGAGGAATCAACCTGCCTGACTTCAGACTCTACTACAAAGCCACAGTCATCGAGACAGTATGGTACTGGCACAAAGACAGAAATATAGATCAATGGAACAGAATAGAAAGCCCAGAGATAAATCCACGAACCTATGGACACCTTATCTTTGACAAAGGAGGCAAGGATATACAATGGAAAAAAGACAACCTCTTTAGCAAGTGGTGCTGGGAAAACTGGTCAAAGAATGAAACTAGAACACTTTCTAACACCATACACAAAAATAAACTCAAAATGGATTAAAGATCTAAATGTAAGACCAGAAACTATAAAACTCCTAGAGGAGAACATAGGCAAAACACTCTCCGACATAAATCACAGCAAGATCCTCTATGACCCACCTCCCAGAATATTGGAAATAAAAGCAAAACTAAACAAATGGGACCTAATGAAACTTAAAAGCTTTTGCACTACAGAGGAAACTATAAGTAAGGTGAAAAGACAGCCCTCAGATTGGGAGAAAATAATAGCAAATGAAGAAACGGACAAAGGATTAATCTCAAAACTATACAAGCAACTCCTGCAGCTCAATTCCAGAAAAATAAATGACCCAATCAAAAAATGGGCCAAAGAACTAAACAGACATTTCTCCAAAGAAGACATACAGATGGCTAACAAATACATGAAAAGATGCTCAACATCACTCATTATTAGAGAAATGCAAATCAAAACCACAATGAGGTACCATTACACGCCAGTCAGGATGGCTGCTATCCAAAAGTCTACAAGCAATAAATGCTGGAGAGGGTGTGGAGAAAAGGGAACCCTCTTACACTGTTGGTGGGAATGCAAACTAGTACAGCCACTATGCAAAACAGTGTGGAGATTTTTTTTTTTTTTTTAATTTTTATTTTTTTTGAGATTTCTTAAAAAACTGGAAATAGAACTGCCATATGACCCAGCAATCCCACTTCTGGGCATACACACTGAGGAAACCAGATCTGAAAGAGACACGTGCACCCCAATGTTCATCGCAGCACTGTTTATAATAGCCAGGACATGGAAGCAACCTAGATGCCCATCAGCAGATGACTGGATAAGGAAGCTGTGGTACATATACACCATGGAATATTACTCAGCCATTAAAAAGAATTCATTTGAATCAGTCCTAATGAGATGGATGAAACTGGAGCCCATTATACAGAGTGAAGTAAGCCAGAAAGATAAAGAACATTACAGCATACTAACACATATATATGGAATTTAGAAAGATGGTAACGATAACCCTATATGCAAAACAGAAAAAGAGACACAGAAATACAGAACAGACTTTTGAACTCTGTGGGAGAAGGTGAGGGTGGGATGTTTCGAAAGAACAGCATGTATACTATCTATGGTGAAACAGATCACCAGCCCAGGTGGGATGCATGAGATAAGTGCTCGGGCCTGGTGCACTCGGAAGACCCAGAGGAATCGGGTGGAGAGGGAGGTGGGAGGGGGGATCGGGATGGGGAATACGTGTAAATCTATGGCTGATTCATATCAATGTATGACAAAACCCACTGAAATGTTGTGAAGTAATCAGCCTCCAACTAATAAAAAAAAAAAAAAAAGCGTACAGGAGGATATGCGTGGGTTCTGTGCAAATATGACACCATTTTATATAAGGAACTTGATCATCCACATGGAGTTTGGTATCTGCAGGGGGTTCTGGAAGCAATGCCCATGAATACTGGGGGACAACTGGACAGAGAATTCCACAGATCAGTAAGAAAAAGATAAATGAGCCACTGAAAATGGACAAAGGATAAATAGAAAGCAATTCACAGATGAGGAATCCTGAATAGCCAATAAATATATAAATAGTGTTCAGTCTTACCAGTATCCAGAAAGAAAAAAAAAAAATCCCACAAGGAGATGCCATTCCATGCCTTTCGGTTTAGCAACCAAGTTTAAAAATTTATTAGTATCAGCAAGGGTGTGGGATACTGGGAACTGTCTTACAGTGCTGGTGGGTACAGCCTACCAGGAAGTGTCTAGTAAAGTGTAAGATACGAAGGCTGTGATCCAGCAGCTTCACGTCTAGGTGTAAATACTCTAGAGATGGTTGTATGTAGACAAGGAGGTGTGTACAAGGATGCTTGTGTCAGCCTTGTTCATGATAGTCTCCTAAGTAAGCAATTACAAAATATTCTAAACATCATGAAGCCATTTCCATAGATATTAAAAACCATAAAATAATACTGCATACTTTTAAGGAAACACATATAGTAAGACTCAGATACATAGATGAGAAGGGTATACGCTGATTTCAGAGACTTATTTCTTATAGGAAATGGGATAGAGTAGGGGCGAGGACTCTAACCATACCTGTCATGCTTTATTTCTCTTTGAAAACCTTATGCAATATGAAAAGGTTTAGCAGTTAATTCTCAGTGGTGGCCAGGTGGGTATTTGTCTTAATCTTCTCTGAGATTTTTTGGTATGTTTGAAATATTTTGTAGATGCATTCTTTTAAGTAAAAAAGATAATGAAATCCTTCCTAATCTGGGAAAAAAACTGGGTTTTATAATTACTCTTTGTTCTTGCACTGGCCTACAGTGTATTGTTTCTTCACCAAATCTGTGATTGAAGAAGCTTGCTTGGACTAGGCAGAAAGGAGTGAGAGATCTTAAAGCCTCAGCCACTAATCACATAGGAGAGTGAAAAGTCAACCCAGGCAAGTGGTCTATCTACTCCTTGCCTGGGAAATGGCCACTAAACATCTGCTAGTATGACTTGAGCAGCAGCAGCAAGCTCACTACACCCTGCACACCTGACCTCTCCTCTGCTGGGGACATCCTCAGGGTGATGAAGATGAGCTTTTTCCTACATGGGCTGGACAGCTGTAACTTTTTTCTTTGTTGCTCCACCACAAGAACAATCACAGCATGGATGCCTCTTTGTCCAGACCCTGAATGGGAAGCTTCCCACACATCTCACCAATTTGCTGATCCTTCTTTAGATGCTCTGAGATATGGCAGTGTGAGAACCAAAGATGAAGCAGAGCAGAGCACAGGGAAACTCGTAATTCACCTTGAACTGCATATTGTACCTTAATATGTTTGCATTAGCTCTTTTAAATGGCCACAGCATATTATTGCCTCATATTAAGTTTGTGATTAGTGACTACCTAACTGCTTCTCTTGTGCCACAAAATCCTTTCCACGTAAACAGCGGGCAAGTCGCTATTTCCTCTGCAATCATTCTGCATTTGTGCAAGTGAATTTTAGAGACTGCTGCTGGGCTATGCCTTTGTTCTTGTTAAATTTTATCTTCTTGGCTGGGGCCATGCATTCTAGACTTGAGATCATGCTGAATTTTGATTACGTCATCTATGGCATGTGCTCTTGCCACCAGCTTGGGGTCATCTGAATAATTGATTGACGTATTTTCAAAGGGAGAGGGCCAGGGCCAGGGACAGAATCCTGTAGCAAAGCAGTGAAAACTTTTCTCTGGGTTGACACAGAAACATTAATCAGCCATCTTTGATTACAGTGGTTCAGTTGGCCATAAATCTGCCTCAAATTATTATCATCTGATGCTGGGGGAGTGCAAGAGACAGAGTGGTTAGGAAGACTGTTGTAAAGATGTCAATTATCTCCAGATGAATCCACAAACTGAATACAATTTAAGGCAAAATTCCAACAACTTTTTTTTCATAGAACCTGGTAAGCTGCATCTAAAATTTACCTGGGAGAACAAAGGAAGGACCAGGAATATCCAAGATAATTTTGAGGAAAAAGGACAAGAATTAGGGACATCAGTTTACCAGAAATCAAGCTTTATCATAAAATTGCCCAAGTGATTAGGGCAATTTGGTTTTGAAAAGGGAAAACACAAAATAGATCAAAGAAACAGAAAAGAGAGCCCAGAAATAAAATCACAGATATATAGAATTTAATATGTGACAAGGTACACTGCAGATCTGTTAGGAATGCATAGGGTGTTTTAAAAATACCCTAATTTTAGGTAATCCATAATTATGGTAATCCACAATGGGAAAAAATTCTATTTCTCTGTCCAACCTATATAAAAATAGATTTCAGGACCTTTAAAGACCTAAATTAGAGAAAGGAAATTTCAGAATATTGGAAGAATTGGAAGGAAGTATTTTCATGACCCTGGATGTAGGAAGGGTTTCTTAAACAAGGTGCCAGAAGCATAGCCAGAATGAGAAGTTTGATAGATTTGTCTATATGAAAACAAAAAATACTTGTGTATCAAATCCAAGTTAAAAGTCAAGTTACAGGCTCAGAAAAGATGTTTGTAAAGCTTATAAAAGATAAATAATTAGTAACCAGAATATGAGAAAGCCTCTTACAAATCTGTGTGAAAAATACAAATAACATAACAGAAAAAAAGATGGGATATGATCAGAGAGTTTTATAAGAGGGATGTCTAAATAGCTGGTGAAGATATGAGAAAATGCTCAACCTCATTAGTAAAGAGTCAAGTAAAAATTAAAAATTACAGTGAGATACAAATTTCTGATCTGTCAGACTGGCAAAATTTAGGAAATCTTATAATAGCAAGAATGGGTAATAATGTGGAGCCAAGGGGAGCTATCATATGCTGATGGAAGATTTCACTGGTACAGTCATGGAGAGAAAGTTTGGAAAGAGCTAGTAAAACTGAAAATGCACATGCCTTGTGGATACAGTGATTTCATTCCCAGGTGTGAATTCTAGAGAAACTCACATATGCCTTAGGAGACATTTACATGAGTGTGCATTGTAACACTGTTTGTGAGAATGATATAATTAGAAACAACCTGATTGATCAACAGACGAATGAATGAGTAAATTTTGAAACAGTCATTCAATGTTCTAGTTTCTGGTGATGGAAATGATTGAACTAATCTACATATATAACATGGAGAAATGTCAAAAACATAATGTTGAGCAAAGAAAGTAAGTAGCAGAAGGATACATAGAGTGTGATGCCATTTACATAAAGTCTAAAAATGTGTCAGTGCTACTGTGTATCAGGGGTAGCAAACTGTGGCCTGTGGGCCAAATCTGATTAAAGAATGTCTATTTTTGTAAAGTTTTGTTGGAACATAGCCACACCCATTTGTAATCTCTGGCTGCTTTTGTGCTCCAAAGGCAGAGGTGAATAGTTGCAACAAAGATTGTATGGTCTGCAGAATCGAAAACATAGCCTGTCTGGACCCTGATATATATCTGTATTACTTAGGCTCGTATGTAACATTAGAGAAAAATTTTTCTTTTTCCCATTGGAATGACTAGGTGGGCTTTCCAGGTCTTCTGGGGGTAGCTAAGCCGCCATTGAAGACCCAAGATTCTTTACTGTGGGTTCTCTGTCAGTCTTATGATTTGAGATAGCATCATCTTATGATCCAAGATGGTGCCTAGGTCTCAACATCACATCCCCCTTCCAGCCAATGTGAGGAGGCCAAAAAGGAAGGGTTACACCATCACCTTTATTTATTTTTATTTTTTGAAATTTCTGTTACATTACCAGTATTTTTAAAAAATGATTATTTATTTATTTATTTTGGGCTGTGTCTGGTCCCAGTGTTGGCACTCAGGATCTTCCCTGTTGCATGTGGGATCTTTCCTTGTAGCACACAAGCGTCTCTCTAGTTGTAGCACTTGGGCTTAGTGGCCCTGGGGCATGTGGGATCTTAGGTCCCTGACCAGGGATCAAACTTGCCTCCCCTGCATTGGAAGGTGGATTCTTAACCACCAGACCATCAGGGAAGTCTTGGCACTTTTATTTTAAGCATGCGGCCTAGGAGTTACACACATCCCATTGATAATAATTTTTTTCTACAAGAAAACTAGTAAGTACAGACTTCATCTGGGCTATCTACCATGGGCTAACCCCAAATCCCATTGCCATGAAAACATGAAGAATGGATGTGGTGGAACAACTAGAAGCCTCTGGAACAAGCTCATTTGTAATCAAGATGTGAAAAGGAATGCAGAACACCAACTGGTTCTCTCTCTTTACACAGGATGGTGGTCACTTTTAGGCAGGACAAAGTGCAATCAGAGAGAAGTACAATAAAAAGAGGTAAGAAAAAAGTATGTGCCCCAGGACTAGAGATTTGAGACATAGTTTTATGCCTTAAGGTCTTGGCAGCCAAGTCAAATCTATAGATCCTGCAATTATTCATTTACACATATACATATGTTAGAAGAAAGTAGAAAAATCAAAGGAAAATATCAATGGTGGAATGAGAAAGACATGCGAAGATCACTCATTATAAGAAAGACAACAAAATATACTAAATGAAAGGTCAATGTAAAGCACGGTGCATTGGCACAGAATCTTACTGGACCACAAAGCCATGGTTGACGTAGTATAGATTTTTGAACAGTGACTTTATTATGGGTATTTATGGATGTTGGCAGCTGGAGCCATTAGGTCAAGGGCCTTGGGATGGACTTGAAACATATTACCTAAAAATATGCCTTGGTTCTTTCATGCTTTGACATCCCGACAGTAAAGAGGGAATATTTAGGGAGGGGCTGGAAGAATTTCACAACTGTGGACAAACGTGGATTGTCTCTTAGAATACTTATGGGGTCACCTGGGGAAGAAGTGGGTAACTCTTCTTGCTTGGGGCTCTGCCTGACTGATAATTAGGTGCCTGGTACACAAAGAGAAGAGTTGAAAGGGGCTGAGCCTCAGACCTTCAAAGGAAAACCCTCAGATAGAGGAATTGCCTGGCTCTGGTGGGTGCTTAGGGTGTGCAACCCTTAAGAAAGCCACTTCACACTGTTTAGTTAAATGAAGAATGTATTTCCCATGTGACCCAGCAATTTCATTCCTGGGCACATATCCCAAAGAAATTCTTTCACAGGTCTCTAGTGGCATGTGTGAGGAGGCTCATGGCCCCATTGTTTCACCGTGGTGAGAAGTTGGAGGCAGTCTAGGCTACCATCATTAGGGGAGCCCAGATCACAATGTGGCAGGTACTCCCTGCAGACCAGAAACACAGTGGTTAGAAATAGAGATAGGATATACCCACTGCAGTGCAGGAGGATCTTAAACAGAACACTCATGGGAAGAGTTAAGAAAAAGGGAGTGAGATCTCCAGCACAATAATTTATATCAATGAAAAATGCAGGCACACAGAGCCACAATATGCTTTTTCCAGGAACATATACAAATTGAAGGAGGCACATTAACACATTAAAATGGGTGCTGATGAAGGCGTGAGAGAGACCAGCCCCCTCGGTAGTGACTCTGTCGAGTTTACTTGGACTGCCTTTCCGTTTCATCTCAATACCTTGCAGTCTTTCCAGCTCCTGCCTAGATGTGCCAGCTGGGCTCTCATTCCCTTACTGGATTCGGCATCTCTCACTTTGCTCTCTTGGTGTTTAACCATGGCCATACTCCGAAGTCCACTCTGCTTTACCATCTTGCTATCTCTCTCTCACTTTCTGACCATACTGCTCACCTTCTGGTCTTGCTTTCATCATGCCCAGCTCAGTGATGACAGCTTGTCGTGGTCTTGCTCTATTACATGGCCATGCTGGTCAACTGGTGTGTAGAGGATGGACTTGCTTGAACTTGTGTGATGGATCGGTGGTGACCAAATATAGTCATGCTTGCTTCCATCTGTCGTCTCCCCAGACCATTTGTCTGCCTTCCACCCTCTCTTTCCCCAGGCTTATAGCTCTTGCTCTGGAGGACATGGACTCTGTCTTTAACTCAACCTGGTGCCTTTGATTTTTATTTAATACCTTGACAAGTGCTGATAATATTTTAATATAAACTTCCTCTTCAAATGCAAAAGGTTAAATAATTTTATATCAAAATATGTGAGTTATTCGAGAGTGGGTGAAAGAGCCTGGCACTCTAGGCCACACATCCAGTGACCCTTGTGTCATGAGACTGGGACAGCTTTCAGGAAGCTGGTGATATCAATTAAAGGTTCAATGGCCAACAGGTTACCTGGAGGGCAGATGAAAGTGTTAGTTGACTCTTTGCAACCCCAGGGACTGTAGCCCAGCAGGCTCCTCTGTCCATGGGATTCTCCAGGCAAGAATACTGGAGTGGATTGCTATTTCCTTCTTCAGAGGATCTTCCTGACCCAGGCAGGGCAGATAGTTAGGAGATATATACAAATGGCTGCCTTCCACCTGCCTTCAACTGAAAATCAATCATTTGGAACCACCAGTCTCCGTGGCTGTTGGCCAAGGATATTTTCCTTGTTTCTTGGACATGACACAGAGGAGGGTTGTCCAAACACATGTGTATGGCATGGGTGGGTGGGTGAGGGTGTGTGCAGTCTCTAAAACCCAGGACCAACAGAATGCCTGGCCACATGTGTTCCTGGCTCCGGCCGGGCTCTGTGTGATCTGGCCAGGTCTGCACAGGGCTCGGTGCCATGCGTAGCAGCATGATACAGGGAGTGGTGAGGACTTGCATCAATGCTTTATGACAATCTGCTGGCTGTTCTCTAGGGGAGAGAATCAGGCTGCTGGAAAATAGTCATGCTGCCACCAGAGGCCTGTATGAATAAGAATTGGCTCAGGGATGATGATGGCAGTCAATAGGTATATGGAGGCTAATTAAACACCAGCGTGCCTGTGGCTGGGAGCCGCTCTGGCTCAGCTGTGGTGGTGATACCACGTGGCATAATGGCTTTGCTGAAGGGTAAATAGCCTCAGCCAGGAGTAAGAAGTGGGCTAAAACTCCTCCATCAACAGGATTCCAGGGCTGTGTTTTCAGAGCCCAAGGAATTTTGACAAAGGAAATCTGACAAAGGAATCTGGGACTCCTTTGGATGCGGGAAACAGAGTGGGGAATCTATTTTGGATGTAAACATGTTGTAATTCCTCTTTTTGTGGCTTATGTAGAAAATAGGTCACACTATTGAGTAATCAAGATTACTCTGGAAAATCCAGACCATGTGGGCATTATAGTATTATAGAACAGTCAACATGAGATGTTTTGGGAGAAAGTGGTAATAGCAATATATAAATGCCAACAATAGGCCGATAGTCTACTGTTTGATGAGTCCAATAAAACAATAATTCTTTTATATATTGGTGATTCTCTTAAAGCAGCCCAAGAAAAGGATATGCCAAGAAGATATGCTTTGATTCTGGTGGTGAGATGAATTAAATCTAGAGGACAGGAATAGTAGAGCATTGTAGTGAGGAGGCGATAGAAAGTATTACAAGTTCAGGCTCTCTGGATTTATATACAGACTCTGGCACTTAATTAGGTGATCTTAGGCAGATCACTCAGTTTCTCTCTGTTTTCTTTTCTATAATAGATTTTATTAGTACCTTCCTCATAGGGTTGTTGAAAATATTAAATTAGATAATTCATGTAAGGCATTTAACACTGTGGCTGAAAGAAAGTGCTAAATAAAATTTGCTATTTTAATCATATTAGTCTCACACCATCTTGTTAAATATCTTAACACACTAGGTATTTTTTTTTTAATCCAGATGGACTCCAAAATGAATAAAACTCCAACCTCAGCAAGGACAAAGATAGTCTACATTAATTTTTTCCTATTTTATTTAATTTTAAAATTTGAAGTATAGTTGATTTACAATGCTTTAGGTGTACCATAAAGTGATTCAGTTATACATATATATACATGTGCTGGGCTTCCCAGGTGGTGCTAGTGGTAAAGAACTCACTTGCCAAGGCAGGAGACATAGGAGATGTGGGTTCGATCCTTGGGTTGGGAAGATACCATGGAGGAGGGCATGGCAACCCACTCCAGTATTCTTGCCTGGAGAATCCCATGGACAGAGGAGCTTGGCAGGCTACAGTCCTTGGGATCACAAAGAGTGGGACATGACTGAAGCACTTTAGTAGGCACAGTCATGTCTAACTCTGCAGCCCCATGGACTGTAAGCTGCCAAGCTCCTCTGTCCATGGAATTTTCCAGGCAAGAATACTGGAGTGGGTTGCCATGCCCTCCTCCAGGAGATCTTCCTGACCCGGGGATCAAACCCATGTCTCCTGTGGCTCCTGCAATTGCAGGTAGATTCTTTACCTTTGAGCTCCTGGGGAAGCCCATGTGTATGTGCATATACATATATACATATATATATATATATATTTTACCAGATTCTTTTCCATTATGGGTTATTATAAGATATTGAATATAGTATTCTATATTCTATACTGTATGGCTGTGCTATACAGTAGGTCCTTGTTGCTTATCTCTTTAATATATAGCAGTGTGTATCTGCTAATCCCAAATTCCTAATTTATCCTTCCCCTACCCCTTTCCCCTCGTCTGTAATAATTAACTGAGAATTATATGGTAATGAAGTCATATGGCCATATCTGTAGGCAGCACTTGAAAAAATTTACTATTTTTTCATTTATAAGAATTTAGAAGTTTCTAGCATTTTCTAGAGTAAATGCTCTAAGAGAAGGACGATGGGGCTACAGGCAAGAAGAAACCTGTCAGAATTCAGCCAAGCAAAGGGAACATTGAGGCCATCTGGGACACGTGCTATCGGAGGTGAGGCCTGTAGGGGGCACTATTCTAGCATCTTCCTAGGGGCAGTGACTTTTCTCCCCCAGCTTTAAAGAGCAGCTTTGCTGAGAGGTGTGCCAGGCTCCGCACCCTACAGCAGGCCATTGGTGCCTTCTCCCCTCACCCAGGTCCTCCACGGGCGCGAAGATGGTTCCGGCATCTCTCTTGGCTTCTCCAAGAATGGCCGTCCACCTACTCTCTACCCTCAGCCCATGGTTCTCTCTGACCGTCTCTGAATCCTCAGTCTTCAGCTCCGAGATTGCTCTCTCCTCCCCCCAGGCCTCCCAAGAGGTTTGGCATCAGTGAGCTTTTATAAGTCTTTATTGCAGGGCTAAGAGCCTGCTGCCCCTGATGGGTCCTTGGCTGCCAGGAGCTGACGTCTGGAGGAGGCAGTTTGTATGCTAATGTTGCTGATTGCCCGCATCTTCTGAGGATTCTGCTTTAGGCTTTCTATCTGCCCCTGGAGAGAGACTCAGGAGTTGTTATCCCATCTAACCTCCCCCTGCCCTACCCCTCCGTCCCAGCGCCCCTCCCGGCTGTCCCAGAGAGACCCATAAAATTGTATTCAACTCATTATGTCCCAGGCAATGCCTGATCCTTCATTTTGAGAATAATAACCAAATGTCCAGATTCAAATGTGGTATCTGAGGCTGCCTTGGGGACACTGATGAAGGCCTGATACGAGCTGCCTGGAGGGCAGTGCTTGCGGCTGTTTCTAGGACACTATGTGAGGGGTGTGTTGGGAAAGCCCAGGCTCCCATGGACCATTCTTTCTGTGGGGAGGGAGGCAAAGCCTCGATTAAAAAAAAATTCCTTAATATTTTAATTTATTTGTAACAAACTTTATTTTCATATTATCCCTATTTACTATTTTTCCAGCTTTATGGATATATAATTGACATAACATTGTATATGTTTAAGGTGTGCAAGGTATTGATTTGCTAGACTCCTATGTGGCAGAACAATTATCACACAGCATCTTCAGCTAACATCTGAATCACATCACATGCATAGCATTTCTCATTTGTGGTGAGAACATTTAAATCGATGCTCTTAGCAACTTTCAAGTATACACAGTATTAAATAGAATCACCGTGCTGTACATTAGATCTCCGGAACTTATTCATCATGTCAGGGGAAGTTTGAACTCTTTGATTACTATGTTTTCTTTCCCTCCACCATTCAGCAGCTGGTAAGCACGGTTCTAGTTTCTGTTTCTCCAAGTTCTACTTTCTTTTAGATTCCACATACAAATGATATCATACAGTATTTTTCTTTCTCTGTTTGACGTATTTCATTCAGCATAATGTCCTCAAGTTCCATCCATGATGTCACAAATAGCATGTCCTTCTTTCTCCTGCAAAGCCTTAATTTTGAGCTGAGTGTTTATCCTCTGTTCCCTGCTCTGAGAGTTGGAGGGCGATGCTGTTGTCAGTGGGAATACACTTTGTCCTGGTGGCTAGACTCAGAACTCCAGATGTTGTAGAATCAGATGCTTAATACTATGAGTGTCTGTTAGATTCAGCTTTGCTGTTGAACCCTCATCCAGTGGTTCATGGCCTTGGGGGCATCGTTGTTACTTGGGGAGCTGTAAAAAATACAGATGCTTGGGTCACAGCCCCTGAGATTTGCATTTAATTGGTCCAGAGTGGGGCCATAGCATTGGGATTTTTAAATCTCATGTGCAGCCCAAACTGTGAACCCCTAATACCACTGGAGTCATAAGAGGCGGTGGTGATTTCGTTGCTAAGTCATGTTAGACTCTGGCGACCCCGTGGACTGTACCCCACCAGTCTCCTCTTTCCATGGGATTTCCCAGGCAAGAGTATTGGAGTGGATTGCCATTTCCTTCTCCAGGGGATCTTCCTGACCCAGAGATTGAACCTGGGTCTCCTGCCTTGCAGCAGATTCTTTACTGACTGAGCCACCAAGAGACTGTTGCATAAATCCAAACACTCTTGTATTAATTCGAAGTGGGATGGAACTGCCAATGGGGAGAGCCATTCCATTGTCCATGAGCTCTCACCTTGGTAGAAAAGTGAACATGGAGAGCCAAAACACTCCCGGTAAGGTGTGTGGCATGCCTAGGAGTGATGGGCTTTGTGGTAGTTAAGAACCCAGGCTTTGGGGACTTCCTGGCAGTCCAGTGGTTAAGACTTCACCTTCCAACACAGAGGATGTGGGTTTGATTCTTGGTCAGGAAACTAAGGTTTCACGTGCCTCATGGTCAAAAAACTAAAGCATAAAACAGAGGCAATATTGTAAGAAATTCAATAAAGACTCTGAAAAAGGTCCGCATTAAAAAAAAAAAAAATCTTTTAAAAAACAAAAAGAACCCAGGCTCTGGAATCACATGAACTTGGTTTATGTGCTGGTTCCCCTGCTTTGGGCTGTGTAGCAGGGAGCAAGTCACTTAATGTTTCTAAACTTCATCTTCATCATCTATAAGAAGGGGATAAGAATATTTAGCTACCCCCAAAGAGCTGCTGTGGGGATTTAGGAACTAGTAGAATGGATGTAAAGGGGCTGATGGAATGTGCTTGTAATGATCGAGATTCTCTTTAAAAGGTAGTTATTATTATCACAGTAAAACCTGGTGTCTAGGAGCCTGGGTGGGCTGGTGTTCAAGTCTCTCCTATGGGGTGATAATTAATAATGCTGCCTAGTAACGCACTTATTATTTGCTGAGCAGGACTCTAAGCCCTTTACCTGTATTAACTGAGGCACGGAGAGGCTAAGAGGCATGCCCAGGGCTCACAGCTAATGAACGGGGGTTGGGGAGAGGGCAGAAGTGAAAACAGCCAGACTGATTCCAGGGCTTGCCCCTGACAACCACACTCTGCAGCATCTCCAGCTACATGTGGACCAGGACACCTGGTCATGATCACAGCCCCTCCTCCCTGGTCAGTGCCGGCAGAAGCCTTGAAGAAGGGAGGTGTTCATAGAAACTAGAGAAAGGAGAAACTAGAAAGGAGCATGGCTTTTGATGGCAGCGTTCTGCCAAGCCATTGATTAGATCACAGCCTTTGTTAGCTGCATGGATATCCTGAGGACTGCTCTGGACACCTTGATCAGACTTGGTTGTTTTCCAGTCTCCAAGCTGTTGCTCCAGGCATGTTTGATCAGACCTGGTTGTTTTCCAGTCTCCAAGCTGTTGCTGCAGGCATGCACATTTATATAAGCTGATGGCTAGGCTCATCCTCTTTCTGGCAACCTTCATGTGGCAACCTGACTTAGTAGACTTTTTGACACTGATAATTTTAATGCTAATAATCAACTCTACAGAAAATGGTTCCTGATAAGGGTTTCTTCGTGCTGATTGCCCACTGTGATCAGCCCACTCGGGAGTGTTAATTTCAGGACCTCTTGAATCAGTACACCTCTGAAGTGTACTGAGAAATAGTTTACATACATCCCATCTTGTTTATACTGACGTGTTTGAAAGTAAATTACCTTATACACGATACAACACTCTTCTGGGAGGAAGGTCTTTTCCTTGAACTTGTTCCCAAATATTTTTATAGACATATAGGCAAACAGAAAAGGCTTCTCAGGAGGATCAGTGGTAAAGAATCCAGCTGCCAATGTAGGAGACGCAGGATATACGAGTTTGATCTCTGGGTGGGGAAGATCCCCTAGAGGAGGACATGGCAACCCACTTCAGTGTTCTTGCCTGGGAAATCTCATGGACTGAGGAGCCTGGTGTGCCACAGTCCCCGGAGTCACAGAGTCAGACACGACTGAGCACGCACGCATGCATGCAAACGGGAGCCCCATGGGCTCTGCAGAAAAGTGTGGATAAATGAGATCCCTACAGGAGAGCTCTATGTAATCCACTTTATCAGAAAATCCTGGAGCCTTTTTGCTGGACATGGGCCAGTTCACATTAATGGTCCAAGTTTGGTTATACCAGGGCTGGCAGAGGAGATCAGGAAGGTTCTTCATGCCAAACCCCAACCCTGTCCTCAGATCTCGCCTCCTTGCTCCTCAGGGCCCTTTGCAAGAGAGGGTGAATGAGGAGGGCAGGACAGAAGGATGCCTCTGCTGCTCCTGGGCAGGAAGAAGGGACCACGAGGAGAACTGAACATGCGCCTGCCTCTTGTCACTTTCCCATCCACATCCTGCCCTTGGCTTTATCACTGCATCTGCCAGCAGATATTCTAACTGAAAACTGTCTCTTTCGAAAGAGTCTTCTAGAATTTCATAGACGATTTCATAGACACCCAGGATGGGTTAGGTGCTGTCTTTCTACTTGACTTCTGTCCTACTTTCTCTTGCTTTTGTCTGTCATTATAGTTGTCCCAGCTGCTCCTTCCCAGTCCTCTGAGAGCTGAAGGCCAACCATTCATCCAAGGCACACTTGTAGGTAGCACAGAAGAAGGAACAAATATTTCCATAAGCCTGTCATGCACCAGGTGCTGCTAAAAGATCCCTTGTGCATTGTATTTGTCCGTAAACTGATTATAGCTGACAAAACCAAATCTCCGAGAGGTCTAAATATTTCTCCAAGGCAAACAGCTATTTTCAGTAGAACCTGTATTCAAAGCCAGGTCTTTGGGTTTCAAATCTGGTGCTCTTTTCCATTCACCATGTGGTGTCTGAGTTCTGGCTACTGATGTCAGATGTATTGATGTTCAGTTGTTAAGTCATGTCTGAATCTTTGCGATCGCATGGTCTGCAGCAGGCCAGGCCTCCCTGTCCTTCACCAGCTCCTGGAGTCTGCTCAAATTCATGTCCATTGAGTTGGTGTTAAACATTAGAGAACCCTTAACGGATGCTTTCTGGTCTGCCCCCTACCTTCTATCTACCTGGGGCCACCTCTGTGTCTCCCCTACTCCTGTTAACATCCTTTCCCTTGTGGCCCAAGGAGAAGGGAACCAGTGGGGAAAGCATGGGGAAAGTTTGCTGTCCATCAGAGCTGGGGACCCTGGCTGGGACACTCATGGGGCCAGGGTGTAATTGGCTGGGAATCTGGCATTGCCCACTCCAGCCAGCGTGGTTTCCTGTCTGCCTCCTTTAGCTTTGCAGGGAATTCCAAGAGCTCCAAGTAACAAATGACAGCAAATTAGGAGCTGAGTAACATAGCAACTGCAAATGTTATCAGTCAGGTGACCCTCAGCGGCTGGCTGCCATTTAGGGGAGATTATTGTTTATCCAAGTAAATACCAAGCCCTCACCATGATGGTCTGTGTGGCAGAGAATGAAGAAGCTCTATCATTCCTGCCTAGGAGCACTCAGAGCTGTGGAGGTTAGGGATTTTTGCTCCTTTATTAAAAATTCAGGTGCTTTTGAATGTGTGTGTTTATTAGGTAGTGCTGACTTTTTTCGGTGCAAGTCCTTTGTTCTTTTGTGAGGAAGCTGGTGGAGCAGAATTAGCACAGAACTGAGAGCTGGCCTTTGTTTTCTTTCTAGTTCTGAGCAAGCTGTGTGACCTGGGACAAGTAACTTACCCTCTCTGGGCTCTAGTGTGGAGATTGTAATAAGAATGAAGGATGATGTATTAGTCTGCTCAGTCTGCCATAACAAAAATACCACACACTGGGTGGCTTGAACAACAGAATTTTATTTTCTTGCATTTCTGGAGACTAGAAGTCCAAGGTCAATGCTTGGTTTTTCCTGAGGCCTTTCTTCCTGGCTTGCAGATGGCCTTCTTCTCACTGTGTCCTCATGTGGCCTTTCCTCTTGTGCGCACATGTGGTGTCTCTTCCTTTTCTTATAAGGACACCAGTCATATCGGATCATTGGATCATGTTGAACCTCATCCAGTCTTAGTTACTTCCTTAAGGGCTTTGTCTCCAAATAGAGTCACGTTGGGGGTTTGGGTTTCAATGCATGAATTTTGGGGAGACACAGTTCAGCCCATAGTAGATGGCTAGTGACTCTTTCCCTCTTAGACTTCAGATCTCTTTTCCGAGGACTCGCAAAGCTCTCTTTGACTAGTTCCAGAAAACTGAAACAGGAACCTGTGACTTCATTCTGTTCCTCAAGGGCTCAGCACCCGTCTCGGCTCTCGCTCATGAGCTGGGGCCTCTCTCAGAGTCTAGGACAGGTGGCCCAGCGGGCTGCAGGACCCCTCCCCGCAGTGCAGCTTGCTCTGTGCTTGCCAGCCCGCCCAGACCCCTCCCCAGAGTCCTCTGCTGTCCTCCCCTGCTCTCACTGTCACGTGTGTCTGACACTCACGCTCAGAGCCCACTCTCCCAGGTCAGGGGTAGGCTCCTCCCACTGCTTGTCACTTACTAGTTGGAAATTTTCTGTCCTGGCCTCCCCTCCTCTGTTCTGAGCATGGGCCAGGAACACCCTCTTTTATGGACAGTTTTCAGAGCTGGGATCTGACCAGAAAGGGCTGGGATCAGGGAATCTCCTGCCGTCTCCAGGCAGGCCGATGGCAGGAAGATCTCATTAACACCTTTCCACAAAGGGGAAAAATAATATTTCAGCGTGTTCCCTTTGTGTCTTCAAGCGGTGATAAGGTGCCACCAAAGTGCCCGTCTGAGCTGCGTTCAAATGAAGGATTATTCTGATAAGATGGAGAGGGGAGATGTTCGGGGGAGGAGGCCCCTCTGGAGGGGGGCGAGGCTGGCTTAAGGTTATTAAACAGGAAATGCCTGGCCGCGGCGGATCAAGGGGAAATTACACATTCTGTCACATTTGCTTATTGAATCCCAGTTCTATTGCAGCTCGAAAGGGGGAAAAAAATAATGCCACCCCCATCAACCTCCTTGTAGCTCTTATTAGATTTCGCAACCTTTCAATATCAAAATACTAGTGCCGGTGGCAAAATTCCTTGTCAGTTTTTAATATCAGTAAGGGATTGTGGTATTAGGCTTAAGGGGGATGGAAATGGGGCAGGGGGGGTACAGACCTTCCGCCGAGTCCCCTGTGTCCACAGCTGCAGCTGTCTTTGCTTCTCTGAGTGCCTTGCAAGCCTAGTAGATCCTGTCCTCACACTTTGAGAGGAGGCTGCCGAGATGAGGGTGACCATCTCAGTGGGGACCACATGCCCCTCTGAGCTTCACAGCCAGAGTCACTGAGCCCCGCACTCAGGTTTACCCTCCCCTCAAACTCTATCATTAGGTGCTACTCTATCAAAAGGCCGCAGACTGGGTGGGTTAAACAACAGGAGATTATTGTCTTATGGTTCTGGAGGCCAGACATCCAGAATCAAGGTGCTGGCAGGGCCACGCTCCCTCTGAAACTTGTAGGGGAGAATCTTTACTGGACTTCTGTAGCTTCTGGTGTTTGTCGGCATCCCTTGGCCTGTCGATGTATCACCGTAATCACTCTTCTATCATCACATACCTGTTCTCTGCCTCGGTGTCACACCTCTCCTCCTCTTAAAGGGACATCGGTCGTATCAGACTACAGACCACCTGACTCCAGTATCACCTAATCTGAATTAATCACACCAGAAATGGAATTATTTTTTTAAAATAATATTACTTATTTGTTTTTGGCGGTGCTGGGTCTTTGTTGCTATGTGGGCTTTTCTCTAGTTGCGGCTCCCGGGCTCTGGAACCCAAGTCTAGCAGCTGTGGTACATGGGCTTAGTTGCTCTGCAGCACGGGGGTGGTGGTGGGGGTATGTCCCGGGTCAGGGATCGAACCTGTGTCTGCTGCATTGTCAAGTGGATTCTTACCATTGGACCACTAGGAAAGCCTCAGTTTATTTTTAAATAGGGTCACATTCTGAGGTCCTGGGGCTTCCCTGGTGGCCCAGATGGTAAGGAATCCGCCTGCAATGTGGGAGACCTGAATGTGATCCCTGAGTTGGGAAGATCCCCTGGAGAAGGGAATGGCTACCCACTCCAGTATTCTTGCCTGCAGAATTCCATGGACAGAGGAGCCTGACGGGCTACAGTCCATGGGCTCGCAAAGAGTTGGATACGACTGAGTGACTTTCACTTACTCACTCCGAGGTCCTGGGGGTTGGGATTTCAACATACCTTTTCTGGGGATGCAGCTGACTCTCTAACAGATGTCTTTGGATTCCCTGCCAAACTTATCCTGAGACAAGTAGTATTTTGGCACAAGTAATCTGTCTGGGGAAAGACCCAAGGAAGCAGTTGAGGCAGAAGGGGCAGTAAAGAGTGATTTAATGAGTGGGTTGTCACTGTGGGCAGCTGAGCCTCAGTCCTTCTGGAATTCTCCTAGAGACCTTGGAAACATTCTGTGGAATTATTCCCAGGGGCAGGGGAGTGGGGTGTCTCTTCCTCAGAAGAGGGTCACTCAGGAAGCATGAACCCCTGGCATGCACCTGTCTCCGAAGGGGCCAAGGAAGCTCCCACAGGGTATTCTCAGCAGGAAGATGTGGGAGGCCTGAGCTGCCCAGGAACTGGCTCCAGGGGCTCCCATGCGTGCATGCTCAGTTGCTTCCGTCGTGTCCGTATAGTCCGGACAAAGGTCCATATTGTCAAGGCTGTGGTCTTCCCAGTGGTCAGGCGTGGCTGTGAGAGCTGGACTGTAAAGAAGGCAGAATGCCAAAGAACTGATGTCTTCAAACTATGGTGCTAGAGAAGACTCCTGAAAGTCCCTTGGACAGCAAGGAGATCAAACCGGTCAATCTTAAGGGAGATCAACCCCGAATATTCACTTGAAGGATTGATGCTAAAGCTGAAGCTCCAATATTTTGGTCACCTGATGCAAATAGACGACTCATGGAAAAGTCCCTGATGCTGGGAAAAGATCGAGGGCAGAAAGAGAAGAGGGTGTCAGAGGATGAGATGGCTGGATGGCATCACCAATGCAATGAACATGAACTTGGGCAAACTCTGGGAGATGGTGAAAGACAGGGGGGCCTGGCATGCTGCAGTCCATGGGGACGCAAAGAGTCAAATACGACTGGGCGACTGAATAGCAACAACAGTATTTGTATATAATGGGCACACATCCTCCTGTATACTTTAAGTCATCTCTTGATTACTTATAATAATACCTAATACAATGTACAAGCTATTTAAATGGTTGCCTTTTTGTGGCAGATGTAAGTTTTGCTTTTTGGAACTTTCTAGAACACTTTTTCTGAATATTTTCCATCTGTGGTTAATTGAACTCACAGATGCAGAACTCACAGATATGGAGGGCTGACCGCATTGTAGTTTTACATTTTGTCTTTTTATTTATTTATTTATTAGCTGCACTGCATGCTTGTGGGAATCTTAAGTTCCCTGACCAGGGATTGAACCTAGGCCATGGTAGTGAAAGTGTCGAGTCCCAACCACTAGACTGCTAGAGAATTTGTTTTATTTTATTTTATTTTTTTAACCTCTTATGCCTCAAGCTCCTCTTTGGCCAGAAGAGGAGAAAAACCTACCAAAAAAAGCACTCTCCCTCAAGAAAGTGGTCCTTCCCTGACATGTTCATGTAAAGCCAAGTTAATGTGAAGTTGAGAGTGGGATAGAAAACTAATTGACCTAATTTGGAAGAAGGTTGTGGCAGATGAGTGATCCAGGTGGCATGACATGTCTATCTTGAATATATGTGGTTTCGAGGCAGGTAGAAGAAGAGCTGGGCAGGGTTGGGGAGGAGGCTGGCTTCCTGTAAGCAGGGGGCCTGTCAAATCTGCTCATTGCCTGCCTTTCCTGAACACTCCATGCTCTACCTGCCACCTCTGCCCTGGGCAGGGCTCTGGGGGCCTTCCCCCCCACCCCTCCTGGGAAATATACACATAGCACATCAGTCACCCCCTTCTTTCCATCCTCAGCAAGGCCACAGTCTCATTATCAGAACAATCTCTATGAGCTCAGTGCTAAGCTTGAGAGGGGGCCGACGGAGGGGAGGGCCCTTTGGGGAGTGGAGTTTGTGAGATGGGAGTAAGGGTAAGTGGGGATGAGCCAGGTACCAATCCTCTGTCTCCTTTCTGAGAAATGGGGAGAATCATGTGGAAAACTGTCTGCCGGGACCTCATTATTTCACGCAGACCTACTATTTTTCAGTGCCAGTGCAGGCTCATCCATCTGAATTAGTCCAAATTGATAAACGATTTATACCAGGTCATTTTTGATATGTAATTTTTGCTTTACTGTCAACTTGAGAAACTGTGCTTGGGGAACAGATGTGAAATGCCGTTCCCCCAGTTTTTATTTATTTATTTATTTGTGGTTGCGCTGGGTCTTTGTTGCTATGGGAGCCTTCTTCCAGTTGCAACAAGTGGGGGTTACTCTTGGTTGCAACATGCTGGCTTCTCATTGCAGTGGCTTCTGTGGTTGCGGAACACTGGCTCTAGGAGTGTGGGCTTCAGTAGTTGTGGTGCATGGGCTTAGTTGTCCCGAGGCAGATGGGATCTTCCTGGATGAGGGTTGGAACTGGTGTCTGCTGCATTGGCAGGTGGATTCTTTACCACTAAGCCACCAGGGAAGCCCTCAATTTCTTTCTTTTTAAATTGAAGTAGGGACTTCCCTGGTGGGCTCAGACAGTAAAGTGTCTGCCTACAATGTGGGAGACCCGGGTTCAATCCCTGGGTCGGGAAGATCTCCTGGAGAAGGAAATGGCAACCCACTCCAGTATTCTTGCCTGGAAAATCCCATGGACAGAGGAGCCTAGAGGGCTACAGTCCAGGGGTCGCAAAGAGTCGGACACGACTGAGCGACTTCACTTAGGGACTTCCCTGGCGGTCCAGTGGTTGACTGTGCTTCCACTGCAGGGGATGTGGGTTCAAGCGCAGGGAATTTTAGATCCCATATGCCACATGGTGCAGCCAAAAATAAAAATACATTTAAAATGGATAACCAACAAAGCCCTACTGTATAGCACAGGGAAATCTGCTCAATGATATGTGGCAGCTTGGATGGGAGGGGAGTTTGGGGGAGAATAAGTGAAGTCACTTAGTCATGTCCGACTGTTTGCAACCCCATGGACTGTAGCCCACGAGGCTCCTCCATCCTTGGGATTTTCCAGGCAAGAATACTGGAGTGGGTTGCCATTTCCTTCTTCAGGGGATCTTCCTGACCCAGGGATTGATCCTGGGTCTCCTGTATTGCAGGCAGACTCTTTACCATCTAAGCCACCTGGATACATGTATATATATCCCTTTGCTTTTCACCTGAAACTATCACGACGTTGTTAACTGGCTATACTTCAATATAAAATAAAGAGTGGTCTAAAAAATAAATTGAAGTGTAGTTGGGTGACCATATTATATTAGTTTCAGGTGTATAACATAGTGATTCAATATTTTTATACATTATACTTCATTTAACATATTACAAAATAATGGCTATATTTCCCTTCGTATACCCTTAATATACCTTTGCTTATTTGTTTCGTATGTAGTAGTTTGTGTCTCACCGTCCCAATTTGTTACTGAACTAATTGTTCACATGTGAGTGGGGCTCAGTTAAGGGCTGAGCAGAGCCCACTTACTTGGTACCGTGTGAGACGCCCCTCCATGGAGTTTGGACCTACATCCTTAGCCTCCTGGGGACGTCTGTCCAGCTTGGGGCAGGCAGGTCAACTATGGCATGTCTGAAGGTTATTTGCTCACATGTCTGACTCTCCACTAGCTGGGAGCCCCTCAGGGGCTAGACCTGTCCTTCCTAATGTCCCAGGAATCCTGCACGGCATCTGGCCATGTCAGCAGTTCCTGAATGTTCGGTGAGTCAAACCCTGCCTCTTGGCTTTGGAAACTGGAGGCCCCATTGAGAACCTGGGGGGAAGCCAGGTTGACAGCTGAGCAGCTCTTTCCCAGGAGCAGCCTTATCAATCTGCTCTCATTAGCAAGAGGCCCTGGGGGGAGGGAGCAGGAGTGAGTGGGTGTCTGAGTGTCGGAGTGCTGGGGAGAGCTCTGCCGTGAACCTGACAGGGCCCCCTCTGATCTAGGATGCTGCATCGCCTCTGCTTCTGGGCTGGTTGGGTCAGCCCAGGGGTGGCTTCTCAGGATCCTGCAGAAATCCTGACTCAGAACCCCAGTGTCCTGTGAACCTACACAGCGCCCTGTCCAGAAGATCACGCCTCCTCTGCTTACTTCTGTTTTTCATGTGCACTAACTGGCCTGTGCCTTTTTGCATCAGGGATGGGGGAAGAGCTGAAAAGTTCTGCTCATCTTTGGTGATGGCTTTTCCTTGTTTTGAGCACTCTGGGACGGGCAGTGGGTCGTGGCTGGTAGCCTCAGCTGCAGCTGACACTGGTCCGTGGCCTTTAGGTCAAAAGACTTCTCTGCCACATAAGAGAGAAATTAAAAACAAAACATCTGCCTCTCCATCCCACCCATGAAATACAACTTATTGCCATGGACCCAGCACTCAGCACCTTGCAGGACTGAGGTCTCCAACATGGGATCCTCCCTTCCCATCTATGCAGCCAGCTCTCACATGTGTCCACTCCCAGCATGACTCAGCCAGAGTGACAGGGTGGCTTCCATGGCAGCTCTCGGAGACTCAGCACCCACACCAGTGCCCACCAACAGCATGCATGGTAAAACATGCTTACTTCCTCCTCCCCATTTCCTAATTTTCTATTAAACTAAGATAATAAAACCTATTTCCTTTGTTGATAGCCAGATAACAGTATTGTAGGCATGAGAGGCAGTAAGGGGACACAATAAAGAACCAAGATGAAAAGAAAATACAAATGAACGGGGGGCTGATCTCAGGTGGGGGATGCTAGTAAGTGCTCTGCCAGAGCCTGCACTTTGACTAGCATTATAAGCATCATTGTTGTTATGGTCCTTGCTTCAAAGTGTAAAAAACTTCATACCTCCATACTCATCTTTTGAAAATTTTTGTTAACTGGAAAGGCAGGGCTCAGCTCTTTCCCTTGGGGCCCAGACCTACCTGAACGCTCTGATTGGCTCCAGCTGCAGCTGCCGGACAGGTGACGTGATGGGGAAGGAAGTGACGTGCAAAGCCCACGGGGACCGGTCCATGGACTCGATGGCTGTGGAAACGCTAGACTTCTTGCTGAGGAACCTTGACTTTTTGTAGGATCACTGCCTAGTCTCTGCTCAGGGGCCCTGAAGCTACTAGAATACACTGGAAATCTTTTTGTTTCGAAGACAGCTTTGTTTGTTGTCACTTGGAGAATAGCATTTTTTTTTCCTTCCAGTTTTACTGAGATATGATTGACATGTTGTCATTTAGTCACTACGTCGTGTCCGACTCTTTTGCGACCCCACGGACTGTAGCCCACCAGGCTCTTTTGTCCATGGGATTTTCCAGGCAAGACTACTGGAGCAGGTTGCTATTTCTTTCTCCAGGGGATCCAGGGGATCTTCCTGACCCAGGGATTGAACCTGAGTCTCCTGTATACAGCACTGTATAAGTTTAAGGTGTACAGAATAATGATTTGACTTACATACATGAGATGGTTAGATAGCATCATCGACTCAATGGACATAATCTGAGCAAAGTTTGGTAGGCAGTAAAGGACACGGAAGCTGGGCACGCTGCAGTCCATGGGGTTGCAAAGAGTCGGATACGACTGAGCAACTAAACAACAACAACATCACGAAATGATGACCACAATATGTTTAGTGAACATCCATCATCTTATATAGATGCAAAAGTGAAAGAAATAGGAATAATTATTCCTCATGATGAGAAATCTTAGGATTTATTCTCTTAACAACTTTCATATATAATGTGCAGCAGTGTTAACTATATTTACCGTGTTGTATATTACAGCCCTAATACTCATTGATCTTTTTTTGCTGAAATATAATTGCTTTACCGTGTTGTTAGTTTCTGATGCACAACAAAGTAAATCAGCTCTATGTATACATATATCCTCTCCCTCACTTACTTATCTTAAAATTGGAAGTTTGTACCTTTTTACTACCTTCACTCAATCCCCCTCCCCTGCCTCTGTAACCACAAACCTGATCTCTTTTTTTCTGTGAGTTTGCTTGTTTTTGAAGCATAATTGACCTGCAACACTATGTTAATTCCTGGTACAGAATATAGTGATTCTATATATCTGTACATTTCAAAATGATCACCGTGATAAATCTAATTACTATGAGAATGGCATTTTTAATACTAAAAATATGCAAGCAGTTTGTTTCTGCTGGGACCTGAAAGGCACTAAGGAGTTAGAGAGAAGGCTCCTCACTAAAGACCTAGACTTTAATCTTTCTGAACTACTGGCATCAAGTCATGTAAGAGTCAAGTTCAAACCCAGCCCCCACCTATCTATGTGAAGTTGATACATTACAGAACTTACATAAGCCTTAGTTTCTTTTTCTGTAAGAAACATGAGAATAATAATCGGTTGTTATAAAGATGAAAGGGATTATATTTGAAAAAAATGCCTTCCACGTGCTTAGCACATGGAAAGCTCTCAGTAGAATGTTAGCTCGTGAACTGACGCACATCCTTATATCTTTACTTGTAAAATGAGGAGAGCAGTATCCACCGTAGAGAGCTGTTTGTACTAAGTGAACTAATGAAGTGAAATAAGGCATGAAATGAAGTCAATGATAAAATATCTAAAGTATCAGCCTTCACCCAGTGAATGGTGCAGCTTGCCCCCAAGATCCAGAGCATGAATTATTGGAATGGAATAGAAATGTACTGTTTGATCAAGACTCTCATACATTTTCCTAGAAAAACAGAACTCTTTGTCAATATAACTACCGGTTCTTAACTATGAGATAAAACAAGAGGAAAAATATAGAATAATATTAAGAGAAATAAAAACATCTGTTGTCAAATTAAGTACCTTTTCATTGCATCCTCTTAGGCCATTAATTACCACTTTAACCTCCTCTTGGTCTCCCTACTCAGCTACAAGGAGAATACTTAACTTTCTTTCAGTGGTTCAAGTGTCAAAAATGTCCTCAGCCTGGTGCAGAGTTTTTCAGAAAATCACTTCTAACTCTTCTCCTGCTGATCCATCTAATAACCCTACTTAAGTTTTATCAGAGGAGGCAAAGTGTTAAGTGTTTCATTGCTTCTCTAATTAGTTCTAGAGGATAATAACAGCTCCTTCACAAAAATAAACCATTTTTCAAAAATAATTTAAGTTTTGCTTCTAGAATGTCTTCCTATTTCTCTTTCCTCCAGCTAACTGTCTAATTTAGAGTGGTGCTAGAATATAATATAATAATAGCAACCAGCCATTTGGTGAGCACTTGCTTATTGGCAGTTAGTTTTCTAAGCATTTTACATTTTAAATCTTATTTAATTATTATAAAAATCTTGTGAGGTAGGTTGCTACTATGCCCCCTTTAAAGATAAGGGCTTGTTGTTGTTTAGTCACTAAGTCCTGGTCTGACTCTTTAGTGATTCCATGAACTGTGGCCTGCCAGACTTGTCTGTCCAAGGGATTTCTCAAGCTAGAATACTGGAGTGGGATGTCATTTCATTTTCCAGAAAGATAAGGTTACTGAGGCTCAAAGAGTTGAAGTCGCTTGTTCAAGGATCTTATAGAGCCAGGATTTATTTATTAATATTATTATTTTTTAAACTTTTAATTTTATATTGGAGTGTAGCCAAGTAACAGTGTTGTGATATTTAAGGTGGACAGCAAAGGGACTCAGTTATACACATACTCATATCCATTCTCCCCCAAACTCCCCTCCCGTCCAGGCTGCCACATAACACTGGGCAGAATTCCCTGTGCTATATAGTAGGAACTTTTTCACTATCCATTTAAAATATAGCAGTGTGTACATGTTGATCCCAAACTCCCTAAGTCTCCCTTGCCCCATTCCTCTCCCCTGGCAACCATGTATTTGTTCTCTAAGTCTCTGACTCTCTTTCTGTTTTGTAAATAAATTCATTTGTATCATTTCTTATGAGATTCTGCATATAAGGGATATCATAGGATATTTCTCCTTCTCTGTCTGACTTACTTCACTCAGTATGACAATTTCTAGGTTCAACCATGTTGCTGCAAACGGCTTCATTTCATTCTTTTTAATGGCTGAGTAATATTCCATCATGTATATGTACCACATCTTCTTTATCCATTCCTCTGCTGATGGACATTTAGGTTGCTTCCATGTCTTGGCTATTGTAAACAGTGCTGCAATGAACACTGGTATGCATGTATCGATTTAAACCTTGTTTTTCTCTGGGTATATGCTCAGGAGTGGAACTGCAAGGTCATATGTAGATCTATTTTTAGTTTTTTAAAGGAACCTCCATAGTGTTCTCCAAGGTGAAAGCCAGGATTTAAATGTGGGTAGCGTCAATCAGAACTTGTCTTTAATCACTGGGCAATGATGTCAGGCACTGTGCCTGACTCCAGACATAAACAGACAATGTTATAGCCTGCCAGCGAGGATGCCTAGAACCTTTTAGCTGAGAAATGGCAACCAAGCTCATGCCCACCGCTGCCGCCCCAAGTCACAGCCAGTGAGGGATGCTTACGTTTGAAAGTGGCTCTCCCAGTCTGTACTCATGCTCTGACCCTGAGCTCCACCCACTCCCCCTGCGCCCCATCCCCCAACCACCATTCCCTTGGTTCCTCCCACAACACTGGCTTCTCTTGGTTCCTCCCACACACTCCAAACAGAAAAAAAAAAAATCCCTAGAAGGAAGAGTTTTTGAGCTTATGACAAACCTTCCCCAGGCAACTCTTTTTCTTTTTCTTTACCAGCATGTCTTCTACATTAATGGAAATTTTGGAAAATCACATCTCTGCTAATTTTGAAAAGGTTTTTGATTTTTTAAAAAATGTTTGTCCCAGAGGCTTATGAAAGAAACCCATTTTTTCTCTTTCAGAATAGTTTACATATGAGAATGACACAGAAGAGCTTGAAAACAGTCATTCCACGCACACTAATTAAGAGACTTGTTTGTTTTCAAATAGCAGAAATCAATTCCGGCTAGTTTAAGCCAAAGGGGAATTTGGGGGAGGGATAATGGGAAATCTCATGGTTCAAAGAAATGTGTTAAACAGCCAAGACCAGAAAGGGGGAAAAAACTGGGGGTTGTCTGGAGATCCCATGAAGGTCCTGGGACCTCCTCCCTCCCCCTGGTCACTGCCATTGTGCAAGTTTGTGCTTGATTTTTCCCAGCTGGGGCTTTGACTACCAAAAAAGATGAATCCCCAGTTGGAAGAGAATGTGATGGCCCAGGTTTACTTTGGGGTCTACAAATGGATGCGTCAGCCATGACCAGGTGCAGGGTCAAAACTCCATGTTCGAGGACGATACCCAGACTGGGGAGAATAGCTGTGAGTGGGTCACCACCCCTTTGGGTTTGCAGCTCTGTGGTTTCTTTACTTCACCTTTATGATGAATCACATAGCCCAGGACATACAACCTATTGGAGAGCTGATCCTGAGAAGAAGAGACAAAGAAGCTCACGGGTGCTATAGAAAGCCTTTTCTCTCTTCTTTCTCTTTTTATGCTTCCCCTACCTAGGAAGGGGCTTCCCAGGTGGCACTAGTGATAAAGAACCCACCTGCCTGTGCAGGAGGCATAAGAGATTGGGGTTTGATCTCTGGGTCGGGAAGATCCCCTGGAAGAGGACATGGAACCCACTCCAATATTCTTGCCTGGAGAATCCCATGGAGAGAGGAACTGTCTGGCTACAGTACATGGGGTTGCAAAGATTTGGACATGACTAAATGACTTAGCGCACACTCACTCTAGGGAGAGCTTGACAGTCCAAAATCCCGTGTTCAGAGCAAGCAGTATTGGCCGATGAATGTCTCCAGGGTGTCGTCAGGTATAATAGTTTGGTAACAAGCTAACTGGGACCAGGTCTGCCTTCCCTCATCAGCAGAAGGAGCTGTGAGCACTCAACTTCCCCAGCCTCCATATTCTCCAGGTGCCCTGCAGCCAGCATTCCCAGTCACCCCTGTTGAATAGCTAGTACCTGAATTGAGAGCATTTGGCAGCCACATTCAGGCAGGTTCTAACTTACTTTCAAGGCCACTGTCATGCTTGCCCCATAAAAGGAGAACCTCAGGGTGTGGGTCCATCTGCTGACACACAGTCCCGCCCTATACCAGTCTGCAGCCCAGCCCCACCACTGCCTCTGCACGACGCCCAGAGAAGCCAGGACCCGTGCAAGGCCAGCCCCTTCCACCATTGCTCCAGGCGGCTCCAGGCAAGGCTGGCTGGTGTTTACCTCAAGCCTGTGGCTCAATCCTAATTTCAAGGTAGTGTGTTCAATGTAGCCCAAGCCTGAAATGGGGGTGGGGGGATTATTAAGGGACAGGGGCATCAATAATTCTAAGAGACAGCAACTCGCAATGCTGGGTGGAGTCTGAGCCCTGAATCCATTAAGACTTTAGGAGGTGATGCAAATGGATGGATCCAGGATCCAGGAGCCAATCTGAAGGCTCCCATAGGAAGCTCCTTGCCTTCGCTGCAACAGTAAACTCAGCACTTAAGTTGTGCATGTGTGCTCCGTCTCTCTCATATCTGACTCTTTGTGACCCTTTGGACTGTAGCCCGCCAGGCTCCTCTGTGGGATTTTTTAGGCAAGAATGCTGGAGTGAGTTGCCATTTCCTACTCCAGGGGATCTTCCCAACCCAGGGGTTGAACCCGAGTCTCCTTCACTGTAGGTGGATTCTTTACCACTGAACCATCAGGGAAGCAAGCACTTAAGTCACTCCACCATAATTTCCTCACTATGTAAATTCTTCATATGCAGAGATGTAATGATATTCACTCCATTTTGGAGACATTTTAGGAGATGAAAAACGGAAGTCAGAAGTGCTGTAAATTTGGGGCTTTTGTTGGTCTGGGGAAACTGAGTCACAGAGCTTTTCCCCCAGCTGACTCTGAATGTGGACAAATGGATTCAGGCCTTGGAATATAGCAGGGGGCAGTGAGCCGGCCCCACAGTCCCATTGCTGTACTTTGTAGTTAAAGGTGACCGTGACTTCTGCTAACTTTTCTCAGGATCACAGATTTCTCAGAGCAGAACTGTAGTCATAATAACTTAGCAGGCTCCCCTGGATCAATAACTCTGAAATCTAAGGGCCATTCAGTTGCTAAAGGCTTTTTATTTAGTCTTTGTGTTTGGTATTAATGTTATCCCCATGGCATCTAAATGGCAGAGCTATTTATGGATTGGAAGTCAATCTGACAGTGTGACTCCTGGCCATCCATCATGGGCAGGAGAGAAAAATCCAGGTGAGCAAAACTCCTAGGGTAAGCAGGACAGATGGGGATATTTAATGCTTGCTGATGCCATGAATTCTACCTAATTTCTTTGTAAGCAATAGTAGTAAAGGGCAATAGAGAAAGAGTGTCATTCTTTGAAAATGATAGCGATCCAGTACTCAGCTTTGGATTTGAGTTATAACGTCCGCAGCATCTAAGTCACTCTAAAGACCACACTGTGATGTATACTGGTGCTTTTCCACCTTTTTTTTTTTTTTGAGTATGGGGATTCTTTTAATTGAAAAAAAACTCAGCATAGGAGTAGCTATACTGTGACTGCTCGCTGACAGATAAAACATATAATTATTGTAGGGGACACTATTCAGCACCAGTTTTCAATGAGTTTGTGGTAAATTCATTAAAATAGCTCACTGGAAAAACAGTGCATGTCTGGCTGAGACATACGTTTTCTTCAGTCTGTGGACTCAACATATACACAGCTGCTAATAACAGCAAGACACCTAACACTTTTTGAGTGCTTAAGCATATTAAAGACATTATTTCATTTACTCCTCAAGACAACTCTGGGTATGGGGGTCACAACCACTCTTCTTATTTTACAGATGAGGGAACTGAGGATCACAGATGCTAAGTAATTTGCTCAAGGTCCTTTAATTGGTAAGTGATGGACGAACACTAATCCCTGGGTCATCTAACACTATTGTTCAGTGTTATCAACATCATCGGCTGTGATCTTTGAGAGTCTTCTATTTATTTATTTTTAAGTATAGTTGATTTACAGTGTTGTGTTAAGTTCTGTTTCTGTTACATAGAAACGTGATTCAGTTATACATCTATACGCATATATGTATTCTTTTAAAAAAAACCTTTTCTATCATAATTTAACACAGTATGTTGAATAAGGTTCCCCGTGCTATACAGTAGTACTTGTTATTATTCTTTCTATGTGTAACACCTTACATCTTCTAGCCCCAACCTCCTACCCCATCCCTCCCCCAACCCCTGCCCCTCTGGCCACCACAAGTCTGTTTTCTATGTCTGCGAGTCCGCCTCTGTTTTGTAGATAGGTTCATTGGTGTCACATTTCAGATTCCACATATACGTGATAGCATATGGTATTTGTCTTTTCCTTTGTGACTTAACTTCACCTAGGATGATAATCTCTAGTTGCATCCATGTTGCTATAAATGACATTATTTCATTCCCTTTTTAAGGCTGAGTAGTATTCCATTGTGTATATGTACCACATCTTCCTTATCCACTTCTCTGCTGATGGACATTCAGGTCGTCTCCCTATCTTGGCTATCGTAAATAGTGCTGCTATGAGCATGGGGGTGCATGTATCTTTTTGAACTATAGTTTTGTCTTGATACATGCCCAGGAATGGGATTGCTGGATCATATGGTAATGCCATGTTTACTTTCCTGAGGAAACTCCGTAGTGTTTTCCTTAGTGGCTGCACCAACTGACATTCCCTCCAACAGTATCAGAGGGTTCCTTTTTCTCCACGTGCTCTCTAGCATTTACTATTTATAGATTTTTAGTGATGGCCATTCTGACTGATGTGTGCATTCATGCTGAGTCACTTTAGTCATACTTGACTCTTTGCGACCCTATGGACTGTAGCCTGCCAGGCTCCTCTGTCCATGGGATTCTCGAGGCAAGACTACTGGAGTGGGCTGACCAATGTATAGTGATACCTTATTGTAGTTTTGATGATGTTGAGCATCTTCTCATGTGCCTATTGGCCATCTGTATGTCTTCTCTGGAGAAATGTGAGACTCTTCTAATACAGAGCCTCCCAAGGAGCTAATGTGGAGGTTGGGTGGTGGGGAAGGGCTTTGAAGCTTGGAATCTTTTGAAGTCTACCTCCCAGGTAGGAGCAGGTACCAACCTCCCTTGACTGCCCATCCCACTTCATACTTTTCTCCCCTGTCTTCTTCTTAATCACTTCCCTTAGCTTTTACAAGTGCAGGCTCTGGAGAAGACCAGTCAGGTGGGGTGGGGGGCACAGAGGGTTGAAGGAGTATCAGGGATTTACTATCTCCAAATCTCGTTTTTCACCGTTCTGCTCCTACAACTCTTGCACAACTTCCACTGGTGGTATCTGACAGAGGAAGGATTTTGAAAATAAAGTGTGTTAGTTGCTCTGTCATGTCTGACTCTTTGTGACCCCATGAACTGTAGCCCACCAACCTCCTCTGTCCATGAAATTCTCCAGGCAAGAATACTGGAGTGGGTTGCCATTTCCTTCTCCAGGGGATCTTCCTGACCCAGAAATTGAACCTGGGTCTACCATGTTGTAGGCAGATTTCCTACTGTCTGAGCCAAGAGGGAAGCACATTCATAATAAATCAGTAGTCAAACGGAGAAACATACTACTTTATTAGCAGCTCAGCACAGCTCCTGATGATTCCAATGGCAGGCCTTCTCTGAAAAAAACTCACCTTGGAAAATATGAGTTAGGATCAGAGACCCAAGTTTGGCTTTCTCTTCCCTGTTCCTTGAATCTAAAATAGAAAATATTCTGTAGAAAATTTTGAGATTACATTAAAAAAAAAAAAACAATCTCATGAAGCATGACTGTCTGAGTTGTTTTGTATGTGGGCATCTACTGTATTTGTCTTGATTTCTTTCTTCTGCCATTTCTTTGGAGAAACTGCCTCTTTTCCATTTCTGGTCCTCCTGGTGGAGGCTGCTGATTCCACTCTCTGTGCCTCCACCATCATGGATGCATTGATTGAGCCGAGGATTGTGGATGTGACTCTAGCAAAGCTAATTTATGGACCAGGAGAAGGAAGTCTTTTCTTGAATGTCACCAGTGGAAGTTGTGTAAGATGGAGCCATCTGAGGCCCCTATCCATTCCAAGAAGAATACATACAGTAGTAAGGGACTCAGAGTCAACACACAGAGAGTTGAGAGATGGAAGGATTGGAGATAGAACTGGTAAGCTGGGTTGGGAGTTGGGAATTCTGAGCTCTTGCTACTGACAAGAACAGAATTCTCTGTAAGGCACTCAGAATGCTCTTGAAGCCTCAGTCTTCTCATCTGGGAGACAGTTGGATCCAGTAACTGACCCCTTCCATCTGACTATTCACTGCAGAGCCTGTGAACACTCTGAGCAGAAGTTGCTTCTTTTCCTGCAGTCCTTGATCCCATATGGTACTCAACTCAGCCTTCTCAGAGAGTTCCAACTGAACAGGGGAATGAAAGGAAGAATTTCTTTGCAAACTTTTTTTTTTTTCCCATCAGTGCAAACACTGGGCTTGTTGCACTGTGTGCTTGGGAGCATTCAAATAGCCTCCACGCTGTTCTGTCTTCTGTGGTCCATTGTAGGACCCCCTTGCCCTCATCTGGCCCCAAACCCTTCTTGACTGCCCTTGAAGAGTTTTTAATGACCTCCCATCTTCCACAGTCCGCTTACTGTGCAGTCCGTGCAGAGCAGTGTCCCAGAGCTTTGATGGCCATGGCTCTGAAAAGTACCTTCTAGATTAAACGTTCAAGCTGGGAGCTGAGTGGTTCAGTCTGTTTGGCCTTTGACTTCTTCCTGTGAACAGGAACAAGCCAGATTTCCCAGGAAAGATCTTGTGCCTCTGCAGAAGTTACAGAGGAATAAAGGGACTTTTTGGCTGAGGTGATCAAGCATGAGTTTAGAGGGTCCACGTAGGTGGTGACTTTCTCTGGATATCTGGGGGGAAGAACACATTTGTGGAAGTTGGGATACCTATGTTGTAGTCACAGATCCCTCTCTCCCTCCTGAGTAACCTTGCCCAACCATTCATTTAACCTCTGTGAGCCTCAGCTGCCTCACTAGTAAATCAGGACGAGGTATCTCAGCTCTTGAGTGATTGTGTCATGACAATTAAAGGAGATCTTGTGGGTCATGCCATATTGCTGGCACTTTTAGTTTTCTTAGAGAGACTATGAAGATGACATGAACTAACTGGCAGGACAGCCATTTGATGTTTGGGGGAGCTGGGGCAGGACAGAGAGAGGGACCAGGGGGTCTGGTTGAGTAGAACCCAGGAATTTGGCCATCTGAGGATAGGAACTCCCCCTTGTAGGTCCTTCCCAAATCTGGAGGTTGGGTGTGCTGAACTCGATCAAGGTGGGTTGATTGGATTTGGGGTGGTGTACTCCTTTGAACACCGCCTCCCTCTCTCCCCAGGTTTCAGGCCAGGAATAGCTACAGCCGCAGTGCCTCCTTGCTCATTGCTCAAAGTCAAGAGGTGTTTTTATGACAAAGGCAGATGAGCACGTCTAAATATTTAACTGGCAGATCAATCTGTGGCGACAAGGAACGGCACTTAAAAAAAAAAACCGAGGCAATCCAGTGCCGTCTTCACGACTGGCGGGATGCCAAGGGGAGGGGGCAGGGCTCTGTCTGGGTTATTTTGTTCTAATACAACTCAGAAGGGAGAGAGCAAAGCTTGAAATGAACGTAGCCTGGAAGTTCTGCCTCTGGCTGGTAATTAGAGCTGGTGCGCTTGGAGCAGTAGAGAGTGGGTGGGCAAATAGGAGGCTAATGCAGGGAGCTCAAAAGCCTAAGCCAGCTCTATGGCACGCAGAGCTTAAGTGGTTGTGCCCTGACAATGTGCGTGGAGTGGCAACCTCAGGTGGGAGGAAGGAGGACCCAAAAAGTGTAAATCTGAATGAGTAGCTGTATTTCCCACTTTCATTGTGGGCAGCACTGGGCTCACTGGCAAGGTGGTGGGTGTCTCTGCCCCTCTGACCTGACCATGTCACCCTCAAGACAGGAGACAGTGGACTGGTCAGGTAGTGGTGTTATATATGAAGAAGTGGAGTGGTGGTCAGGCTTTAGTAGAGTTGCAAGTGCAGACTTCTGTGTTCTTTAGAAGTGCAGTACTGGAAGTACAGTCTAGAGGAGCTGGCTTGTCATCAATTTCGAGTGTCCTAAAGTGAGGACAGCAAGAGGACTGATAGATAATGCTTATTGATGTCCACTGTGTGCTAGACCCTCTGCTAGAAAATTAATGTGTTTAGTTATACCTTAAGATAACTCTGAAATAAACAGAATATGCAAGTGGATGTATGACCACACACACGTGCATAAACACAAACACACAGCACAGACACATACACACACACACTTATAAACACACATGTGCACATATATACATGCACAAGCATGCACATTTATATAAGCATGCACATACATACATATGTGTATATATATTATATGTATTTTACATATACATGTAGGGCTTCCTTGGTGGCTCAGACAGTAAAGAATCTGCCTGCAATGAAGGAGACCTGGGTTCAATCCCTGGGTTGGGAAGATCCTCTGAAGAAGGGAATGGCAACCCACCCCAGTATTCTTGCCTGGAGAATTCCATGGACAGAGGAGCCTGGCGGGCTACAGTCCACGGGGTCGCAGAGTCCGACATGACTGAGCAACTAACACTTCGGTGGTTCAGTGGTTAAGAATCTGCCTGCCAGTGCAGGAGCCACAGGGGACATAAGTTCGATCCCTGGGTCGGGAAGATTCCCTGGAGGAAGAAATGGCAACTCACTTCAGTATTCTTGCCAGAATAATCTCATAGACAGAGGGCTACAGTCAATAGGGTCGTGAAGAGTCAGACGTGACTGAGCACAGAACAGCAACGTGCCAATCATTTATTCTCTCTTTATTTCCCTCACTTTTAACATGGAAATGCCTATAGCTACTCACATGTATACTTAAAATTTTTTTCACACTCTCTAAAAGTTCATTCGTTTTTAGTGACACAAACTATGTAATACCGATCAGGAGGTTCCAGCAGGGAGAGCGGCTCAGAAGAGACCCTTGGCCAGGAAGAGCTGCCTGTGTAACCAGGGGAAACCCCAAGGCCAGTGTTGGTAGGCAGCGGCCACTCGCTGACCACCGGGTGACCCGTGTTTTCTGCCATGATGCTTGGGATCCTTGCATTGAAGTTGTAAGAGCACCAGGCCATGTGTAGATGTTTACAGATGCGTTTATACTTCCTCATTCATCACCGTCTTCAGGGCCTCGGGCAGTGCCTGGCGTGGTGGAGACACTCAGTAAATCTTTGCTGAATGAATGAATTCGGAGAAGTAGATGTTCCCATCTTACAGGTGAAGGCAGGGAGGTCAGGTCCAACAAGGTCCACAAAGCCACAGAGTAAGCAAGCATCAGAGTGAACCTGAGATATCTCACTCTCAAATGAGGACCCTTGGCAATAGGTCTAAATGGAAAGAGCAGACGGTATTGTCTCAGACTGGTTTAATGCTCCTAGCACTACAGCCTTCGTTTCCTGCAATTCTGTTCATCTGCAAAATTCTTAGAAATGCTCCCTCAGCTTTATGGGTTTCCTTCATGGCATTTTCCTTTCCTCCTCTAAGCAAAATGCAAAGTCAACTTTTAACAACCTTGGAGGAGAAGCGGGTCCCCTGGCCTCATGGCCCCATGACCCCATGGCCCTGTGACCCCATGCATGAGCCTATGTGTGTGTATGCACTTGGATGTGTGTGCTCCTGTGCACACGCTCAAGAATGCCGGGAGCACGGGTCTTGTTTGCTCCCAAACAAGTCAGTCCCACAATTTCATAATTAGGGAGGATGCTAATGTTCCATGATTGGAAAATGTCACCCTGCGTGACTAATTTGCCAGCAGGGCCTAATTGAAGTTCGGCATCATCTGCGGCTCCGGTAAGTCTTTCTTCTGAGGTGTGGAGGCAGAGGTGATGGTGGTGGCAGAGAGCCAGGGCTGGGCCAGTGGATGGCGATTTATTGCCCCTCATTTCTCAACAGTTCTGAGGGTCAGATGGAACATCAGCTGTGGTTGAAATGGGCTTGGCCATAAAGGAGAAGTCTAGGGCTGGATTAACCCATGTGGCAGGTGGCACTCAGTAAATAGCTGGGCTTTCTCCAGGGAGGATTTTTTTTTTTTTTTTTTTAACCAGGGGGATCTTTTGTGTGGGGCAAACATTAGAGAGTTGCAGGGCCCAAAGCAGCCCTGCAGAGTGCAAATCCTGGGATGTTTGTTCTTGTGAGCCTCCTGTCTTAAGGATGGATGCGATGGTAGGTTCTGGGGATGCAAGGCTTACCTGAGCATCCCCATTCTCAAGAGGTCACTCTCTAGCAGGCATCACCAAAGGAAAATGAATACTGACAATTCTGGGTGATGACCGCTAGGGGGAGTAGGGCAGAAAAGTGCCCTCTACCTGGTCCTGTGTTGGTACCCACTTTTACCTTTATCTAACTTACATCTCGTATGCCTCTCACCTTCTTTCTACCAAGTGAGAATACAAGAAGAAGTCAGCCTGCAGCTTGGAAGAAGGCTTCACCAGAACTCAACCACGCTGGCACCCTGATCTGGGACTTCTAGCCTCCAAAGCTATGAGAAATAATTTCTGCGGTTCATAAGTCAGCTAGTCTATGGCACTTTGTGATAGCCACCCAGGCTAAGACAGTGAGGAGAAGTCAAGGGACCCAGTTTTATTTAACATGGAGAAACGTGGAGGCCAAGGCCGGAACCTTCCAGCATGGGAGCAGCTCTAGTCTAGAAAATGACAGCCAACAGGCAGAAGAGAGGGGACACTGGCCAAAGCTCAGTGTAGAAAGAATCACTTTCTTACCCTTTGAATCACTTGACAGTAGGACAGGTTTTCCTTACATAAATACAATTCCCTCTGGTTTTAATTTTTCCCACATCATGTGCAAGCAGCTCAATGAGTTTTCAGTGAATTTGGAGGGCATGTTTGGGACGGTCTGCCTTGAAATAGATGCCATGTGATGTACTCACATCTCACTTTGGGGATCTCTAGAGCTTGTTAAAGAGCTTGTACTGTGTCCCCCCAAAACAGGGACAAGGACACCCAAGGGGTGGTTTGGGAGGGACATGCCAAGACATGTAAACTCAAACTTTGGGAATAGAACATTTTTTTGTACTCTCCACTTTCTGGATAAAAAAAAAAAAAGAGAGAGAGACACTACTTTTTTGTTTAATCTTTTAATTCAAGACATGGGGCAAAAGCAACCAAATCCGATTCTGAACTTTCTCTCGAGCTAGACACAGAGGTGCTATTTGTTCGTTCTTTCCCCCTGCTTCTCTCCTTCATCTCTTAATGCTTTGCTGACCTCCCTCCCCACCCAGAAGAGCCCAAACTCACAAACTAAGTGGGGAAACTAAAATAAAAGATAAAGGCTCATGGAAAATCCACTGTTATCATCTGGCACCCCCCACACTTTGCCCCCAGCACTCTCCCCGGAGTTGATTCAGGAGGGGAATCTGTAATCTGATTTCAGATGTGCAGCATTATTATTCCGTTTCTTCCAATTCTTTTCTCCCTAAGCCAGCACAGCTGTCGTTCCCCCTCCACCCACCCCCATCTCTGTCTCTCTCTCTCCCCATCAACTCCTGTATCACTTTCAGGCCAGTCTCTCTGCATTTGATTTCCCTACCTCCTAATATTGAATTTTAATTCAAAGCCCCCCTTCCCTTGCAAATCCTCTGACGAAGCAGACCAACCTGGCTTTCCCCTCTGATTTCCTTCTCCTTTCTTCATTATCAGTGAGTCAGATTAGCATCTGACAAGGGAGCAGAATTGACTCTATTCTGCCTTGACTTGAAAACCTAAGGCGGATTATTGTCCCTGTTATAAATATAAAGGACATTTTAATTTGCTGGGAGCCAAGAACAGGCAAGTCACCCAGAGTCACAATTGAACAGGGCCCAGAGTGCTAGGCCTTGCCACCTGTTCTCTGCTGACACTGGGGATACGAGGGTCAGCTTTGGAAGAGCCCCTCCCCTCTCGCCCCTCCCCGCTATTTTCCTCCACACCCCTACAGGAAGAAGAGCTCCCCTCTGGATCTGGCTGAGCCGCTTGGCAGTTCTGGGAGTCAAGGTGTGTGTGTACTTAGTCGCTCAGTTGTGTCTGACTCTGTATCCTGCCAGGCTCCTCTGTGCTTGGGATTCTCCTGGCAAGAATTCTGGAAGTGAAAAAGTGAAGTCACTCAGTCATGTCTGACTCCTAGCGACCCCATGGACTGTAGCCTACCAGGCTCCACTGTCCATGGGATTTTCCAGGCAAGAATTCTGGAATGGGTAGCCATTCCCTTTTCCAGGGGACCTTCCCAACCCAGGTATCGAACCCTGGTCTCCTGCATGGCAGGCAGATTCTTTACTGTCTGAGCTACCAGTGAAGCCCCAAAGGGCTCAAAGGCTGGGCCCAATGCAGACCCGGGGTGTGTGAATGTTTGAGGAGGGGTCTCAGCCAGCATGGGACTCCCCGCTTCACAACTCCCAAATCCCCTCCCCACCCGTCCTCACTTGCCCCCGTCAAGCTAAGGCCAGCTCTAGGGAGTGTTCGAGTTCCTCTGGGACACGTTGCACATCAAGGCCTCAGACAGCTGCAGGTTCACAGGAGTGTCTTCATGGTTGGCCTGCCCTCTGTCATCCCCCGAGGATCTGAGCGTTGTTCTGCTCTGGAAATAAAGGGCTGTTCTTCTCCCCCCCCCGATGGAGCTTCAGGTTCAGAAGTCCCTTGATTTAGGGCTGTGGCGGCCTGGTCCCCCTTTACTTTCGGGGGGAGGTTAAATCAAATGGATGTTGGTTTTATTTTTCTTAATTTTTATTTTTAAACTTTTTACTTTGTGTTGGGGTATATCTGATTAACAATATTGTGATGATTTCAGATGAACAGCAAGGGGACTCAGTCATACATATACATGTATCCATTCTGCCCCAAATTCCCCAGCCCGGCCTCCTTTTTGAAAGCCCTGCAGCCATTACTTAGCATGGTCTTCTTTATACAGAAGCATCTCGAAAGCAGGGACCATGTGTTGTCCTGCTTATAGCTCAGAAATCCCAGGTCCAACCTCTGGCCGTGGGAGATGTTCCTTTGGTCCTTTTTCTCAGGATGATGCGGCAGCTCTTAGAGGAGGGAAGAGAGCCTGGGGCCAGGGGCTGCAGATCTACACCGTAGACTCCAGTCTGCTGGTTCTGTGTTTGTTGAGTGTGAACATGGGAAGGTGTGTGAGTTCCTGCAGCTGCTGTAACACATGAGTCCGCGGTGGCCGACTTACATATTCTCTCACAATTCTGGAGGCAAGAAGTCCAAACTTGGGGTTGATTCTTGCTGGAGGCTCTGAGGGAGAGGTCTCCTGCCTCTCTCCCAAGTTGCCAGCCCATCGGTCATCCTTAGATTTTACAGCTGCCTTGTTCCAGCCCCTCCCCCATGTCACATGGCCTTCTTGTATATCTCAGTGTTCTTGTGTCTTTACAGAGCCTTCTTATAAGGACACAGGCCATCAGACTTAGGACCCGGCTTCTTCCAGCATGACTGCATCTTAACTTGATTCAGTTCAGTTCAGTTCAGTTCAGTTGCTCAGTCATGTCCTACTCTTTGTGATCCCATGAATCACAGCATGCCAGGCCTCCCTGTCCATCACCAACTCCTGGAGTTTACTCAAACTCATGCCCATCGAGTCGGTGATGCCATCCAGCCATCTCATCCTCTGTCGCCCCCTTCTCCTCCTGCCCCCAATCCCTCCCAGCATCAGGGTCTTTTCCAATGAGTCAACTCTTCGCATGAGGTGGCCAAAGTACTGGAGTTTCAGCTTCAGCATCAGTCCTTCCAATGAACACCCAGGGCTGATCTCCTTTAGGAGGGACTGGTTGGATCTCCTTGCAGTCCAAGGGACTCTCAAGAGTCTTCTCCAACACCTCAGTTCAAAAGCATCAATTCTTCGGCGCTCAGCTTTCTTCACAGTCCAACTCTCACATCCATACATGAACACTGGAAAAACCATAGCCTTGACCAGATGGACCTTTGTTGGCAAAGTAATGTCTCTGCTTTTTAATATGCTGTCTAGGTTGGTCATAACTTTCCTTCCAAGGAGTAAGCACCTTTTAATTTCATGGCTGCAATCACCATCTGCAGTGATTTTGGAACCCCCAAAAGTAAAGTCTGATGCTGTTTCCACTGTCTCCCCATCTATTTCCCATGAGGTGATGGGACCAGATGCCATGATCTTACTTTTCTGAATGTTAAGCTTTAAGCCAACTTTTTCACTCTCCTCTTTCACTTTCATCAAGAGGCTTTTCAGTTCCTCTTCACTCTCTACCATAAGGGTGGTGTCGTCTGCATATCTGAGGTTATTGCTATTTCTCCCAGCAATCTTGATTCCAGCTTGTGCTTCTTCCAGCCCAGCATTTCTCATGATGTACTCTGCATGTAAGTTAAATAAGCAGGGTGACAATATACAGCCTTGACGTACTCCTTTTCATATTTGGAACCAGTCTGTTGTTCCATGTCCAGTTCTAACTGTTGCTTCCTGACCTGCATACAGGTTTCTCAAGAGGCAGATCAGGTGGTCTGGTATTCCCATCTCTTTCAGAATTTTCCACAGTTTATTGTGATCCACACAGTCGAAGGCTTTGGCGTAGTCAATAAAGCAGAAATAGATGTTTTTCTGGAACTCTCTTGCTTTTTTGATGATTCAGCGGATATTGGTAATTTGATCTCTGGTTCCTCTGCCTTTTCTAAAGCCAGCTTGAACATCTGGAAGTTCTCGGCTCATGTATTGCTGAAGGCTGGCTTGGAGAATTTTGAGCATTAACTTGATTACATTGGCTAAAAGCCTGTTTCCTAATAAGGCTGCATTCACAGGTATGAGGAGGAGGGGTGGTTAGGACATGGAATTATCGCTTTGGGGAACACAGTTCAGCCCAAAACAAAGCCCCTCAGCTTACCAAATGATGCCAGACCTTAGGAGAAAGAGTTTGCTTCAGTGGAAAGGGAATTGAGTTAAGAGAGGGCTGATTGGACCCCAATCCTAAGCACTCAGAAACCATGCTATTCTTGACAAAGTCCCTTTAGCGTTCATGAACCTCGGTTTCTTGGCATCAGAATGAATTCAAAGACACCTCCTTTTTCTAACATTCTATGATTTTAAATTTATTTTTGACTGGGCCATTCTCCTGCTTCAAAGAGAAAGACAAAGAATGAATAAGGGACTTCCATGGCGGTCTGGTGGTTAAGATTTCACCTTCTACTGCCAGGGGTGCGGGTTCGATCCCCGGTTGGAGAACTGAGATCCCTCATGTCTCCTGGCCAAAAAGCCAAAACATAAAAACAGAAGCAATACTGTAACAGATTCAATAAAGACTTTTAAAGTGGCCTACATAAAAAAAAATCTTAAAAAAAAAAGAATGAAGAATAAGAAAACCAAGAAAGCACAGAAATAGAAAAAGGATAAAGGGGAAAAGAAAATAAACAAGGCCCAAGCATAATGGTGAAGGACAGGGAAGCCTGGCATGCTACAGTCCATGGGGTCACAAAGAGGTGGACACGACTTAGCAACCAACCAGCAACAGCAAAGTATAATGAGCCGGAGAAGATCAGGAGGGAGGTAAGGACAAGGAGAAATATGGAAGCAAGAAAAATCATCAAAGCAAAGTCAAAGAAGGGAGTTTGAGGCGGCGGGTCACACAGCAGAAAATTGAAGCCTATTTGCCTCTGTGTGTGTGTGTCTATGTGTGCATTTAACCTTGTTTGCCCATAATCTGACTGCAAAAGAAAAATATAGCTGTATAATGAGGAGCAGAACATTTTCCCTGGTTGCATACAAACTTCTGCTTTATAAACCATTATCTCCCTGAAGCTATTAATTTAGAGCATATTGTGCGAGGGACTGCCAAGGCACGACCACAGGAACGGGCCCTGCGTGTGTATGTGTGTGTGTGTGTGTAAAGGGAGAGTTTTCTTTTCCTTCTCCTCTCTTAAATAAAGCAGTTTGCTGGCAGAAGTGAGGTCTGGGAGAGAACTAGTTTTCAGTTTGTTTGTAGCTGCCTCCCTCATGTTCCTCCTGGAAAAACTGCAATAGGCATAGCCTTAGTCTGGTGTGGTCCAAATTCATTTCTTTGCCCAGCAATCCTTGTGTTCCCCGAGCCTGTGTCCTGAAGAGATTGCAATCAGAGCCCCCTCGGTATCTCTGGATCTCTCTGTGACTCTTTTTTTAAATTGTGTTTATTTATTTATTTTATTTTTGGTTGCACTGGGTCTTTGTTGCTGTGGTCGTGGGCTTTCTCTAGTTGTGCAGAGTGGGGGCTACAGTGCAGTGCATGGGCTTCTCATTGCGATGGCTTCTCTTGTTTCTGAGCACAGGCTCTAGGCCCATGAGGTTTCTGTAGTTGTGGTATGTGGGCTTAGTTGCTGCACAGCATGTGGGATCTTCTTGCACCAGGAGTCGAACCCATGTCCCCTGCATTGGCAAGCAGATTCTTAACCACTGGACCACCAGGGTAGTCCCTCTCTGAGGCTTTCTCAAGGGCAGGGATCCTTGAGCTGAGATCCTGTAAAATAAATCCCCTCATTGGTAACAAGCTGCAGCCCCACCTCCTTTAAACTAGTGCTCTCAAGTTCCTGGACACCACGCTTTATCCCCTCAATTCACGTTCACCTCCCAAATGGTGTGGTTGCTGCTCTTAAGAGCTCCTGTGCAATAATGGTGTAGTAGGTAGATTTGCCCAAATTAACAAATAAAAATCCACCATGCCTGTTAAATTAGAATTTCAGAAGAGTATTTTTTTTTTAGTATATTATGTCCCCAACATTTCATGAGACACACTTGCTAAAATAATTATTTGGTGTTTATTGGAAATTCAGATTTAACGGGGCATCTTTTATTTTATCTGGCAATCCTTGCAGCAGAGGGCAGACAGCGAAAAGCCCTCCTACTCTGCCTGTTGTCATTCTCCTTGGGTCTTGGGCTGCTGAGTCCCTGCACCACTGGCAGTCTTCTCTTCCCCAACCCCTCTGACATTTTCATATGATATATGAGTTCTTCTTCATCGAGGTCAGTCCCTTTTGGACAGAAGGGGTCAGTTAAATGCCACTAATAAATAACTAGCTTTGCTTGTCACCCAGATTAGCCCTTGGGAAGGATCTCCTTTTTGCTGAGATATATCAGTGGCGCTCACTTAGAGATCTTTTTTTTTTCCCCCTACATGCATCCCTTCATGGGTATTTATCTTTTGCCTCTAAAACACCAGGCGGTGGTGGGGGGAACATTGCAGTGTGAGATCCATCAAAATGGCAAACATTCCAGCAATCACACTCCTAGGAATCTGCCCCAAGGAAATAATCAGAGATGTGCACAGAGATTTATGTGCGAGAATGTGCCTCAAAGAGCTATTTATAATAGTGAAATATTGGAAACCCTCTATGCGTCCAACAACGGGAGCATGGTAAATTACGGGACATTCTTGAGTGGAATATTATGTGACAACTAAAAATCGTGTTTTTAGAAAAATGTTTTATGACACAGCAGTATGAATAATATAGAGAGTGGGAAGAAAAAGTGAACGTGGTGCTGTGGTCCTGATACACCCAGGGAAAAGTCTAGAAAGAAGTTCACCAAAATGTTAGGTGCTTGGAAGAGTGTGGGGCCCAGCCCGCAAGACTGCTTTTGATTCATTTAAGCCTTTTTCCCTTTTCTGGTGGTCAGGGCTCAGTGGTTGAAAATCAACAAGAGAGGGCAGTTTGGTTCACCGTTACCTATGGGCCATTGCTTGGTGGTTGTTTTTCTGAGCTGGGGTAGGGTATGGAGCAAGAAGTGGGGTGAGATCCTTGCCTCTATCCATCTGTCTTTCACAAATGAGAACACCTTTGTTCCAGTACCTCATAGCACCCTTCTCCAATCTGCACGTTAACTGCTGGCTAACAGCCAGATCATGGCAACCCACTCCAGTATTCCTGCCTGGAGAATTGCCATGGACAGAGAAGCCTGGCGGGCTACAGTGCATAGGGTTGCAAAGAGTGGAACATGACTGGAGTGACTTAGCACACACACACCATCACTTATGACTCCCTATGACTTTTAGCAGTGGTTCCCCAGCTGGAGAGGACGCCCTGTAGAACTAGGGCTCGGTGACCCACGTGTGTGCTCCACGCAACTACCAGTGCGTCCAGGAGACAGGTGTGTTGTTTTTTTCATACAGGTTAATGCTGTGGCCATCCATGCAACACAAAACAGATTCGTAATAAGTCTTGTGTATGTCACACAGTTATCTGTTTCTTTGTTTTCTAGTCAAACAACTTAAAAGATATACTTATCAAATGACAGTCAGTGAAGCACAGAAATTATTTGTTTCTTTAATTGTAGTTGCTGATCATTGTTTCATGTTTCTGGAGTAAAAGTATGGATTTCATACGTTTTTGGACTTTGAAGTTTTATTTGTTTTATGTGAATGAATACTTCACCTTCATAAAGCTGGTTTACAAAGAGTTCTTTAAAAGGGGGAGAGATTGTTCTCAATTTGAGTAGTTTGGGAATTTTTGACCTATAGACCAAACATGACCTGGCCAGAAATTCTGGACCAGAAATTCTAGCCTCATCCTTGTCACACTCCCTCCTAACTAGACTCTTTCTTGAACACACATTTGCCTTCAAACCGTCCTTTCTTTGAATGTTTTTTTCCACATCTTCACCTCTCTGTTTTACTTCAACAACAAATTCAAGTATCACATGCTCTCTGAAGACTTCCTGGTGTCTGAATGAGAGATGGCTTCTTGCTTTGTACCTCCAAAACATCTTGTTAACACCTTATTGAGGCATTTGCAATCATTTGTTCAGGTCTCCATCTCCCCTATGAATCTCTGGGCAATTTGGGAGGAAGGTACATGCTTTATACCTTTAAAAAATTATCCTAACTTCTTGCACATGAGTGGAGGCAGGTAGGTTTCTTGATTGAGATAATCACTTTGACCCCAGCCTAAACAGAAGTCCTAGCTTAAGGGATCTGAAGCATTCATTCAACATCTCTTTATTGAGCACCTACTATGGGTCAGATACTATTATTGGCAATGGTGATATGGTGGGAACGAGACAGGTGTCTTCTCTCAGGGGAAGGCTCATTCTAGTGAGATGTATGATGGATGGATAGTAACATAAACAAAAAACAGAATCTTTGAACAAAACAGGGTAATGTTATTCATTTAGTCATTCAGCAGATATTTATCAAATACCTGCTGCTGCTGCTGCTAAGTCACTTCAGTCGTGTCCGACTCTGTGCGACCCCATAGATGGCAGCTCACCAGGCTCCCCCGTCCCTGGGATTCTCTAGGCAAGAACACTAGAGTGGGTTCCATTTCCTTCTCCAATGCAGGAAGGTGAAAAGTGAAAGTGAAGTCGCTCTGTTGTGTCCGACGCTCAGCTACCCCATGGACTGCAGCCTACCAGGCTCCTCTGTCCATGGGATCTTCTAGGCAAGAGTACTAGAGTGGGTTGCCATTGCCTTCTCCTACTGAATACCTATGACACATTAGATATCCTCATTGCTGAGAATACAGAAGGAAACAGGGCAAAGATCTTGTTTTCAAGGCTTTCTGAGGATAGGAAGGGACCTGAGGGCAGGATGCAGTGTTAGGTGAGATGGTGGAGGAGGCATTCATCCATCAAGAAGCTGCCATAGACCTAGATGATGAAGAGGCTGGTACTTGAATAAACAGCCATTTTATAAATAATTAAGAAACTCCTTTAATGCTCTGAGAATGTTCTGGAGTCTGCGGGTCTTTGGCTTCCTGTGTAAGCCTCCAAGCTGTTTTAGGGAGCAGAGTTCTGAAATTCATTTCATGTACCTTCTATGAGTCCATCTGTTTTAAATGGTTGTGAATAAAGAAATTGGTTGAGATTCACCCGAAGGGTCTCCTCTCCAGAAACAAAGCAAGATAAAATTTTGGATTATATTTTTTCATCAGATCTTTCATGCTAATCTTACAGAGCAGGATGGCCAGGCTCATTACCCACAACGGGAATTATGGTAGATTTGTCTAGAATCCCGAGTCCCCTGACTTATATCTCTGAGTTCATCCAAGACATCTGGAATCAGTCCCTTATGGCATGTTCAGTGTTCACTGGAACTCCTGGTTCCTAAAATCTTGTGGCAGAAGTACTTTAAAATGTTGCTTGTTCTTTCCCTCTGGGGATGGACAGGACTACGCCCCAGGCAGATGGAGAGTTGCATTACTTGTGTAGGGAAAAGGAGACAGCCCTAAGCTCTGGGTTGAGTGTCTCAGTGGGGTGATTTTACATTAAGTCCTGTCCCTCTCTTGGCCTGGTTTTGTGCCTCTGCAAAGGGAACTGGGCTTCCCTGGCGGCTTAGACGGTAAAGAATCCACCTGCAATGCAGGAGACCTGGGTTCGATCCCTGGGTCGGAAAGATCCCCTGGAAAAGGGAATGGCAACTTATTCTTGCCTGGAGAATTCCATGGACGGTGGAACCTGGCTGGCTACAGTCCATGGGGTTGCAAACAGTCAGACATGTCTGAGTGACTAATGCACACACAAAGGGAACTGGTGAGATACAGTGTCATGTCTGACTTACCACGGTTATTTAATCATTTGCTTTAAAGAGCTGGGGAAATTGAGTCTCAGTGTCAGGCAGAGGCTCCTCGCCATCTCGGAGAAAATTGCCTTTTGAATAGAGAACAATTCCTCTCTGGTTCCCTGTTCAGCACGCTGGCCACCGCCAGACTGCACTTCATCCCCAGCAAGCTTTTGTTCAGGGCAGCCTGCAGAGAGGCTGCAACAAGCCCACTGGCCTCTGGGCCCCGTTTCTCATTTTCCACCCAGGTGTCATTTAGATGGACGCTTTTATTACCTCTTTTTCTCCTGGGTTCCTTTCTTTTCTATTCTGATGCGTCCACAAATACAATTAGAGAGGACAAATGCTAATTTCATGGAGAGCTGGAAACTAAATTTTTTTTAAAAAAAGAGACAGGACCTTAGAGGGAGGACATTCTCTATTTTCACAGAGGCGGTGAAGCAGAGTCGGGGAGGGGAAAGAGAGGGGCTGTGATTCGGGAAACTGCACTCCCTGCTCTTGGCATGAAAGAGAAGTAGACTCAAGTGTCCCTGCCTGAAGTGACATACATTTGTGGGAGGCAGGATCCATTGACTGGAAAATGCGGGGACATGCCAGGGACTAGCTCACGATCTCAAAGGGGTTTTAACACAGGCGCTGATTGTGGCCTTGGACACCCAGAGAGCGTTGCCATAGCTCCATGTCTCCATTAGGAATCCTGCAGTTTGGACACGTCTGGAGGTGGAGGACTGAGTCTGTCCAGTGGAGGGCACCAGCGGGCTCCATCCACAGAGCAGCCTTCCTCTGAACGCTCCCTGCTTCCCCAGGAGGGTTGACAGACAAGGCTGGGCTGTCTTCCTCTCTTCAGCCGCCTGAGCCTGGCTTCCATCCATCCAGGGGGAGCAGGAGCCCTGGATCCAGAGTCACCAGCCTTGGGTTTTAGTCTCAGCTCTGAGACCCCTGGCAAGCCAGACATCTTGGCCTTCGTTTTCCTATCTTCCAAATTTGTGATAATTATCTCAGAGGTGCTTTTCAGGTCTAACACCCTGCAGTTCTATGACTCACAGGTATGACTGACGCTCTGAGCAGAAAGGCAGATTAACTTGAAATGTTCTTGAAGCTCCTTTGAGTAGGGGTGATTTGTGGGCAACTTCAGTTAGAGGAACAAGGAAACGGAATCATGTCCTCCCTACAACCTCTTGAATCAGAACTGTATTTTTAAACTTAGGTCCCTGGAATCTTTTCAGGCAAGCCTGTTAAAAGGAAGAAACATGGTTAGGCTCGCAGTAGGGTGAGTCACGCACCATAACAAATTACCCCCCAAAACAAACAACCCCCAAATTTCAGGAGCCTAAACACAATCAAATTTTATTTCTTATTCATATCACAGTCCAATGCAATTTGAAGGAGATGAAATGGGCTCAGCTCCGCCAAGTCTTCAAGGACTCTAGACGCCTCTCAATTCGGGAATCCATCCTTCCCTCATTCTCAACGTGTTCTGTTCAGCCAGGGGGAGGGGGAGAGAGGGTGGGGGGCTGTTTACAGGTCAAGCTGGGAAATGATATATATATGGGACGTATGTGCTAAGTCACTTCAGTTGTGTCTGACTCTGTGTGACCCTATTGACTGAAGCCTGCCAGGATCCTCTGTCCATGGGATTCTCCAGGCAAGAATACTGGAGTGGGTTGCCATACCCTTCTCCGGGGGATCTTCCTGACCCAGGGATTGAACCCACATCTCTTACATCTCCTGCACTGGCAGACAGGCTCTTTACTACTAGCGCAACCTGGGACGCCCCGGATATACATGGTGCTGACCACGTGGTCCCACCTAAGGGCTCAGGGACTGAGTAATATGGCCCCAAAAGAAGGAGAACAAAGATTTTGGTGAGGACTGATGATCTCTGCTTATCTCGGGGCTATTTCTGAGAATGAAGAAGTGGGGTTCTAACTTGCCCCTGACTGTAGAACACACACTTTTTTCATGATCAATAGTGTCTCTGGCACTGTAGGAGTGGGTCTTGCCAGAGCTATGCCCTTCTCTGTTTCCCATAAAAGCACTATTTAGGCTGGGCTGGGGTGTGCTCTGAAGTCAGATGTATCATGCAGCTAATCCCAGCCCCATTAATTAACCATGAGAACTTGAATAAGAAACCTGTTCCCAGATTACAGATGAGGCAACTGAGGGTTATAGAAGCTGACTGACCCGATTTCAGAGGTTCGTGGTGAGGATTAGATGAAATCAGATATTTAAAGGTGACTGGGACAGAGAGGACACTCGATAAATAGAATCAGAGGTCTCTTTTCACTTCCCTTCTGGGATCATTCTAACACCCTAAGAACTCTATTAGGAACACTGGTCTATGGTTCAGCTCATTAATGAATTTGGGCCACTTCCAGCTCCCTGAAACATTGTAAGATCCTTTCCACCCCTGCTGAAAGGGAGGGTTAATGTTAGCTCTGAGGCTGGCATGTGTTCAATAAGACATAAAATAGAAGCTGAAAACCATAGAGAAGAAGGGGCAGAGATAATTACACTAAAAATCCAGGCTACTTAAGTGACAGCAATTGAATATTAAATTTAGTTTTGAGATGTCTGGTAGCCATGGCAAAAAAGGGGAATTGAACGGATGACACAGATCTCACTGTCTGATTTTAGAAGGCATGATTCTTTGTAAGGGAATATTAACTGTGTAAGGGGATGATAGATGTAAGGGGTTGCAAAGAGTCAGACACGACTGAGTAACACCACCAGTCGTCAAAGAGATTGATCAGGTGCTTATAGATAACCATCACTGACCCATTCTTTCTAGGCAATTGGCTCTGAAAAACTGCCTTTGGAGTTTCAAAAGTTTATCTGGGGCAGAATGGAGGTGGTGATCCCCAGGATTTAGTGGCAGGCTGGTGCTTCCCAAAGGTAGAGTAAATAGACACTCCCCTGCTGGCTGAAATTTGAAGGGTCAGGTCACAAGAGGGGCTTCCCAAGTAGCGCTAGTGGTAAAGAACCCACCTGCCAATGCAGGTTAGATGTTAGAGATGCAGGTTCGATCCCTGGGTTGGGAAGATCCCCTGGAGGAGGGCATGGCAACCCACTCCAGTATTCTTGCCTGGAGAATCCCATGCACAGAGGAGCCTGACAGGCTGTAGTCCATAGGATCACCCAGAGTTGGACACGGTTGAAATGACTTAGCACACACCAGGCAGGCACAGGTGAGAGGATTCTGTCTTTTACAGGCTGGATTCGAAGAGCCAGGAATCACCCTCCATAGAGTCACAGGGACTGTGAATGTGATGGGGACAGAGTAGAAATGCTGCTGCCAAGTTCTCCCTCGGGCTCCCTTACCAGTACCTTCGCTGGATGATGTGCAAGGATGCAGCTGACCTGTCCAGGGCCGGCCCTGCGCTGTTGTCTTGTGCTGACTATAAATCCTTCTGAAATCATTTCACATTTGATTTAGAAGCCCATTTGCCTAATTGTAATGATAAAACAACACCACATGCAGATGTCTCACTATTTTTAAAAACCCAATTTGCCTTTAATGAGTGCTTGATGTGGCCGCTGGTGGCAGCAAGCATAGAGGTGTCAAGGCCGGGAGATGGAGCTGCTAAAATGGGATGGCCACTGAGCAAAACTGTCAATTTATTTCCTCTTATAATAAAAATTTTAGGGGAGAGGATCGAGTTAAAATCTACAGGAAACACTTCCATTCAGGAATCTTTTAAAGCTTGTGCCAACATCAACAACAAGGAGCACATTTGGAAAGTGCTTTGCAAATCTCCACAGAGAGCTCCACATCACTGATACGGTGAAGTCGGGGATGTTTACAAAACACCTATGCAAAGGAGCTGCTAGTGCTGAGTATTTGTTTTTAAGTCCTGCTTATTTACACAGTTGTGCTGGGGCCTCGAGGGGACAGGAATCATTCTCCTCTTTAATAAACAAGGAAACTGAGTCACAGCCATGGGTTGGACTGACTTCATTGCAACTTGGATTCTGTCACGTTGCACTGGCCTGGGTTTTGGAGGTCGACCTCACAGCAAGTTTATGGGGTGACCATTTGACTTGGGACCTTAGGCACAGTCTCCATGTAGACTGCATCTGGCAAGTGGTGGAATTGGGCATGGAAATAAAGCAAGCCCAGATGACTCCTGTAAATCTCTCCTTCCTGCAGAATTTGACCCAGGTGGCCACCAGGCCTCTTCCAAGTATCACACATTTGGTTTTGTTTCCTTCCCTTGTCCTGTCCTCAGACCTTCTTCAAAAGGCTGTAAACACTAGATGCATTCAGAGCCAGCCCTGCACACTTTACCCTCCCTGGGTTCAGCCCCAAGAGACAACAAGGCAACCAGGAATGTGTGAAAGATTTGGCATCAGTAGAGGACTTAGATTGGAGCCTCAGTGCAGTTATTTTTTAAATTGTGTGGCTGTGGGTAGATAACCCAGGGTTGTTGTTGTTCAGTTACTCAGTTGTGTCCGACTCTTTTTGACCCTGTGGACTGCAGCATGCCAGGCTTCCCTGTCCTTCACCATCTCCCGGAATTTGCACAAACTCCTGTCCATTGAGTTGGTGATGTCATCCAACCATCTCATCCTCTGTCGTCCCCTTCTCCTCCTACCTTCAACCTTTCTCAGCATCAGGGTCTTTTCCAATGAGTTAGCCCTTCGCATCAGGTGGCCAAAGTGTTGGAGCTTCAGCATCAGTCCTTCCAGTGAATATTCAGTATTTATTTCCTTCAGGATGGACTGGTTTGATCTCCTGCTGTCCAAGGGACTCTCAAGAGTCTTCTCCGGCACTACAATTCAAAAGCATCAATTCTTTGGCGCTCAGCTTTCTTTATGGTCCAACTCTCACATCCATACATGACTACTGGAAAAACCATAGCTTTGACTAGATGGACCTTTGTTGGCAAAGTGATGTCTCTGCTTCTTAATATGCTAAGTTTGTCATAGCTTTTCTTCCAAGGAGCTAGTGTCTTTTAATTTCAAGGTTGCAGTCACTGTCCACAGTGATTTTGGAACTTCATTTGAATGGAGTCTCTTCTGAACCCTAACTTACAAGTATGATTCCCAGCAGCACAATCTGCACCATCTACTTATTTGTTAAAAATACCAGTTCTTGGGCCCTACCCTAGACTGACTGAAGGGTAAACTCAGTGTGGGTGGGGCCCAGCAATCTGGGTTCTTAAGCCCTTCACATGCTTCTGGAGCGTGCTTACATTTGAGAGCTGTTGCTCTGACTGATGCTGCTAGTCACCTTACAAAGAGGTTGTGAAGCTGTCATTAAACCAGGTCAAGTGAGTGGTTCAGTGAGTGATGGTCACGAGAGTGGCTCATCATCATGATCAACATGTTTTCTCCGGAGAGTCCTTTTCGCTCGAGAGACAGAAGGTTCATGGCTCAGAACAGCTGCCTGGACCTTGTTCTCTTAGTGGGTGCTTAAGACCTGGGGGCATAGATGTGACTTTGTACAATCTTATTTTCTTGGCCTTTTTATTCAAGCTCTGGAGCAGTGGGAAGAGTTCCATGAGAGGGAAGATGGTGTGTCCTACAGGGACTGTTTGGGCAGCATGTTGACCCCTATGTACCATTACCTCCCCCGTGATGAAGGTCACGTTCCAGAGAGGAAGGACTTTGTCTGGAGGTGGCATGAAGACTTTCGGTCCCTGGATTCCAGAAGGGGCTTTTGTTTGTTATGTTTTGTTTTCCCCACCCCCAGTCTTATTGTTACTTTTCTGTGGTTCATTAACTTCCAGTAGGATAGCAGAACTCCTGAAGAGGTCTTCTTACTCCAGAATAATCCCATGCAAAAGTAATACGAAAGAGTTATAAAACCTTTGTAAATAGCTTACATTTAAATCATACTTCCTACCCCAAGTACCTTCATTTTGCTTCTTGAAACATCCCTTGGAATTAGGTAGGATGGGGATGATTGTCAATATTTTACAGACGTGGGACCTGAAGCACAGAGGGCCTGAGGACTGATTGCATGGTGGCCCCTGAGTCAGGAACCCAGCCTCTGGCTCTCACTGCTGGATCGGGAGTTTTTTTTTACAAAAGTATTTTTAAGATTTATTTATTTATTATTTATGTGACTGCACCGGGTCTTAGTTGTGGCACTCGAGATCTTCTGACTTTGTTGCTGCATGTATGTGGGATCTTCACTTGCGGCAAATGGGATCTAGTTCCCTGACCAGGGAGTGAACCCTGCATTGGGAGGTCACTGGACCCCCGGGGAAGTCCCTGGGTGGGGAATTCTGAGGGCCCTATTCCCGGAGGCTGTGGTGGACATGGGGAAACAAGCAATGCTTGTTTATCAAGCAAGGGAGCAGAACCCGAGATTTAGCACCTTGTGTAGGAGAGACCCCTGACCTCCTCAGTCTCCTGGGGGCGGAGATGGGGAGTGGGGAGCAGGGGATTCGCAAGTCTGAAGGGAAGGAGATGCTAAGGAGTGGCTCGGCAGTCTTTGCACAGAAGGTCTGAAGCTCCATACCCGGGAGCCCCAGAGGAGCCATGGGGCAGGCATCGTTCCCCTGGGGAGGTGTCTGTCTTTGAATCCTGTAACCAAATGTGGCAGGTTCACCCTGGGTGCTGCTGCTTTGAGACGGCACGTTCCGATCTCCCCGTCTTGAGGTTTGGGACTGGTTCTCTGAACCGTTTTTACATTGTGCATGTTATCTCAGTCTTGATCTCCCTGTGATCAGGCAGGTTCCGAGCAGCCACTGTGACGACCAGCTAGGAACACTGAGGCTCAGGGCGACTGGTTGGAAGGACGGTGAGCCAGGGTTTAGGACTCAGCCACCAAATATGGTCCCTCGCATCTCTCTTCCTGAGGGACCAGCATGTCTCAGGGAGACCAGGTGGGACAGGGCCTTCCAGCGGCCGCATACCCCCTGCCTCCATTCCTCCTGGGCCCCAGCATCAGCCTGGATTGGGTCTGAGTGACGAGCAAGACAGCTGGTCCAGTGGAGTGGAGGTGGGATGAGGGTGGGTGGTCTGCTTTCTCTCTCTTCTTTTTCCTGCCAGTAATCCAGCTGTTCTCATTCCAGACCCTTTGAGGGAGGGTTAACAGCATCTTCTGTTGGAGGCACCAGCTACCCCCAGAGGAGACTTAAATCATCCTGCCTTTACTACCAAGGCATCAGACACAAGAGGAGGTGTGTGTGCACGTGTGTGTGTGCACATGTGTGTGTGTGCACATGTGTGTGTGTGTGCACATGTGTGTGTGTGAGGGAACAATATGGTCCTCATCATATCATCCCAGCTACTCATGCCCTACCAAGGGAAGTTGGTGCAGCCTCATGCAGGAGGAGAGAACGTGAAACAGATGAGAACTGGCCAGCCGGGGGTAAAGGGATCAATTCCAGGCAAGAGTTTCCCTCTCTCACCAGTGCAGATGCAGTAGATCCTCCCTGCATCGCTCCTCACCACTGCCTCTCTCCCCCACCAAAGGACACAGCGTTGGAGCTGGATAGGCCCTCAGAGAGAGGGTGGTCTACCCCACTTCACAGAAAGGGACAGGGCAGAGCCCAGAGTGAGTGAGTGAGGGAGGCAGTTTTTGTCAAGTGATGTCACAGGAGGCTTAGAGGCAGAAGCCAATGTTATTACATTCATGCCAATGTCTCACCACTGACCTTGGCCATGGATTTCATATCAATAAACATTCACAATCCTGACTCATCAGTCCAATTATTTCCAATATTTTTTTTTTTATCTTAGCAGAAATCCAGTAATGATAGCTTCCTTTTATCAAGTGTTTTCTGTGCCAAGTGCTTCCCAGGGATTGGTTCCTGTAACATCCCTACAGTGGTTGAGACAGATACCATTACCACCTTAGGAAACTGAGGCTTGGGTTAAGATGCTTGCCACACCCAGATTCACAGCTTTCACTAACATCTGGCTGTTCTCTGATTCGTAAAGTATCTGAAGAGCTGGGTTGAAATCAGGAGGCTTAAGCTGCTTTAAATGCTGTTCAAACACAAACAGTGGGTGGTAGAACCAGGGATTGAGTCCAAGAAGTCCAACACGAAATCATGAGTTCTAGTTATACAACTGGACTTCTCCCCCAAGCCCACATATTAATACATCTGCTTGGACTTCCTTATGATAACATTTGTTCAAAGTCTTGTTTGACTTTCTTTCTTTTTTTTTTTTTGCCTCTCTGTGTGGCTTGCAGAATCTTAGTTCCCCAAGCAGAGATTGAACCCAGACCACTGCAGTCAAAGTGCTGAGTCCTAACCACTGGACTGCCAGGGCATTCCCTTGACTTTTTAAGTGGTATATTCATGAGTCTAGAGTCTAGTGGCCCAAGTAATTTTTGGAACACATGTTGTTTTCCAGAGCTGTAGATAAAGGTGAGCAATACATCCTAATAGTTGATGAGTGTTGAATCAGAAAAAAAAGAGATGAGAAAAAAAAAAAAAGGATATCGAAGATAGATTTTTTTTCTGATGGTAAATGATCTTTGAAATCAGTACTCCTGAGAGTAAGGTGAAAGATACCAAAATGATGTAGCCCTGTGGTGTACTTGCTCTCAGTAACTTTCATTTATGCCAAGAGCAATGAAACAATAAAGGAGCTGATGTCTTGTGTTTTAAGAAGTGCTTTTGTTGCTGTTTTCCCCAAATTTATGTAACTGGCTTTCATTAAGGTTTAGCTGTTAGGTCATGCATAAAATATCTGAAGAGCTAAGATGCAGTCAAGTGGCTTAAGATGCTTTTTTGCTGTTGAAACGCAGCTCCAGCCGAGTCTGGAGTTCTTCGCTTCATGTCACTGCCTATATAAAGTTCCATAGTTTCCTCCCTGGGAGGCTTTGTCAGCTCCAAACCTGGATCTCAGAGGTTCTCCGTGTGGCTGAGACCTTCGGATGAGTGAGCCCTGGATTGGTGGGGAACATCCAGGGATGGTCCTGTGTTGTTCTGGGCCCGCCCACCAAAGGGGCTGGAGCCATGGCTGGACTACATCTGATTGCCCGGCTCATCCTGCTTCTTTGCCTTCCTCTGCCCTTGGCTCTCCCTCCCTCTTTCATCCTGCTCTCACCTCACCAGCTCCATGTCGATGAGTGGAAAGGCATCTCCAGCATTAGAGGTCAATGTGAATGTGGAGAGTGTTTGTAGACATGGGCCCCGAGGGGCTCGTTCTCTATCCACCATCATTTAGCTCCATGGAAACCCTGGACCAGCACAAAGGGGCTGGCCAGGCAGATGGAGTAGCTAATCCTGCTGCCTTGAGCCTTGTCCCAGAGAGGGTCAGTGCCTTGGCTGGTAGCCCGTAGGAGAAAATGCTGCTAAGACTCTTGTTGACAAGATGCAAGTTTGAGTCCCAGAGACATGGGTGCAAATCTGCTTCCCAGGTGAGATCTCAGACAAGCTACTCAGCTTCTGTGAACTTACATTTAAAATGAGCAGGATAATTGGGAAGGTGGAGTGAGATACTGGATGCTTTTAACAGAAGGCCTGGAAAATAGTAGTGCTGTGGTAGGTCACTTCAGTTGTGTCCGCCTCTTTGTGACCCTAGGGATTATAGTCCACCACGGAGTACTGGAGTGGGTTGCCATTCCCTTCTCCAGGGGATCTTCCCAATCCAGGGACTGAACCCAGGTCTCCCGCATTGCAGGTGGGTTCTTTCCTGTCTGAGCCACCAGGGAAGTCCTAGTGGATGCTCAGTAAATAAGTATTATCATTACTAATAAGTATTATCATTATCGATACTTACTGATAATCAGTATTATCGTTACTTTCACAACTGGCGAATATGCCTCATTGTCCCCACTCTGCAGTTCTAGGAAAGTACACGAATCAATCTCTTCCTCCCTCTCCACCTTCTTCCCTCCCTTCCTTCCATCTTTCCTTCCCAATTGAACAGGTTCTCATGGAGAAGCTAGTTTCTGCAGGGAGCAGTTTTGGGCCCTCTGACCTTCAGGCTCCCTGTCCTCCAAGAGCCCCAACTCCCACCCACCTTCCCTCTCCCCTCGTGCTCCTGGGGCTGCTGGCTGCCCCTCAGCCTGGCTCACTGCTGCCCAGTGACAGCACTTCCTCTGTTTTGTGTCCCCCCCATCCGAGGCTGGGGCTGGCTTCCCGGGAGAGGAATCAGACAGTGTGGCTGTAATGAGTCTGCAGTGTTATTTCTCTCTCAGCCCCTCTTGCTGGGATCAGAATGAAGCTGTCATTGCTCGGTGGCTAGAAAGGTCCCCGGAAAAAACCACAAACAACCTTCCCCCGAGCGGCAGCATTTGGGGCTTAATTGTGTTTTGTTAATCAGGAAAACAATTAATTTGGCCACTGCCTCTTTGGTAGGGTGTTTTTTTTTCCTCCTTTCTTTTTCTTTTAATATAAGAGATGCTACTACGATGATCCACGTGATGTCTCTAGATGCAATTTCTCTCTCTCCCCAAGGCAAGGAATGACTCCTCTCTGTATCCATGACATCGGAGACAGTGGGGTGAGGCACTGCGGTTTCTAAAGAAGTCTGGTTTCTAAAACTTAAATTTAGATGTCTTCTTCACAGCCGTGAGAGGGCTTGGGCCCCGGCTCTCCAACCCTCCCCTCCCTTCCTGTCCAGGAAAGGCAAGGAGGCTGAGGCCCCCAGAGGGCTGCCCAGAGACCCCCGTCAGAGTAGAAGCCCCGAAGGTTCTGGTTTCACCCTTTCTCCTGTCCCCCCCTCACTTTGTGACAGATATGGTGAGCCCCACTCCCTGTCGCCTGGAGGACACCTCGTGGGGCTTGGGATGGGGGCTGGCAGACAGGGTGTGGTGCTATGTTCCTTCTCGGATAAGCACTTTCACCCCCAGCTGTTAACAACTGATACGGGCTTGATTCCAGGCCATACAAAAGAAACCTCCCACCAAGGCTTTAAGGGTGGTTATCCATTCTGCTCAAATCCCCTGTAGACCAGAGCAGTCCTTGGGAGAGAACCCGGTGAATAGGACCCTGTAGACAGGACCCTGCATTTAAGGAACCAGTCAAACACAGTTGGTTGTGAGTTTGGAACGTGTGCTCTGTAAGGACAGCAGCCCATCTCTGTCTTATTCACTGAAAGATCCAAGGGCTTAAAACAGCTGGGCATGTGGTGGACACTCTGATATGGGTTGAGGAATGGTGGGGGACAAATTCAACACAGAAGATAACCAGCCTCTGGTTACGTGTGCTGGTCAACCAGCCTTTGAGCAAATTGGAGACACCAGTGGTCTTGGGGGATGCTTTCTGACAGGTGAAAAGGTGAAAGTTAGTCGCTTAGTCATGTCTCTTCGTGACCTCATGGACTGTAGCCTGCCAGGGTCCTATGGCCGTGGAATTCCCCAGGCAAGAATACTGGACTGGGTAGCCATTCCCTTCTCCAGGGGATCTTCCCGACCCGGCTCTCCTGCACTGTAGGCGGCTTCTTCACCGTCTGAGCCACGAGGCACGCTCACCTGACATGAGAGGCAGTCTTCTCCCAGCTGAAGAGTTGGTGACAAAGTCCTTCCGCGAGAAGTGATGGGGAAGGGAGAGAACACACGTTCCCTGAGGAACTTCGGCTCCTGGTGCCCCCGAGGCATTTTATGACTGAGACTTTCCTGTTCTTTCCTTAAAATAGCCTGTGAGGGGTGTTCGCATTTTCACAGTCGAGGAAGCTCAGGCTTAGAGAAATAGGTCGCTGGCCCGGGATGACACAGCTATTTGGCGGAGGAGCCAGGACTCCCCACAAAGACTCATGCTTTTGCCACGACCATGCTTCTCATGTTGGGGCTGCAGGAGTGGCATGAGTGGATACACCTGTGTGCTCGGCCTTGTGGGTGTGGGGAAGGGCGCTGCAGCCCAAACGAACAGGACCCACTTCCTCTCCTCAGGACGTCCATACGCCTTGGCTTTGGCTCCTGGTCTGGCCACTCACTGGACCAAGACAGTGGACCTCGGACAAGATGCAGAACTTCTCGGTGCCTCAGTTTCCTCATTTACAGTGAAAATAACAAAGGCATCAGTTCACAGGGTTGCTCGTGGATGCAGCAGTTATAACTGTGCCCGATCCCAGCAGGATGGAGGTAGGTGAAAGCTGTTATTAGGACACTCTCTATATCTTTATATGTCCTGTGTCCATGGAGGGTCACCTGTGTGGTATATTGCTCTTAAATTATTAACAAAAGCCTGGTCCCCAGGTGCCCTCTCCAGAAAATCAAATTTCTAACCAGGTGCTACTGAAATGCTGATTATTAAATGCTGGGAAAGCACACCTTCATCTAGATGGCTTTTTATCACTATGGTGTAGGCACAGAGAGTATGATTACCCTGAGCGGAAAAACCTACATTTAGCGAGGAATCCGTGCTGGAGGCTTAGTCTTGTGTACTGTTGTTAAGCTCCCCCGAAAGGGCTTTAGACTGGAGAGCGAGTGAATGTGTTGGATGTGGAAGATTAATTACCTAACCATCCTGGGATTTGCTTGTGAGGGGCTGTGTGGTTCCCTCCTGACCCCCTGACCCCTTCCTGGGGCAGAGTGTAGGGAAATGAGAGCCAGATGACCAGACAGTGGTAGAGATGGTTGATGCCAAGAGCAGGATCTGGGACAAGTGTCTGCTTTGGTGGCAGAGTCAAGGAAGAGGCCTGGATGAGTTTGCCCAAGCTGCCATCACAAAATGCCACAGACGGGGTGGCTTTAAACCGCAGAAGTTTATTATCTCACAGTACTGGAGACTGGAAGTCCATGACAAAGGTGTCGGCAGGGTTGGTCTCTCCCCCAGGCCTCTGTCCTTAGTGGAGACGGTTGATGACCATCTCCTCACGTGTCCTCAGGCGGTCTTTCCTCTGTGCACACATATCCTTGGTGTCTTTGTGTTTCCACACGTTCTCTTCTTTAGGGACACCCATCAGATTGGATTAGAGCCCACCCTAACTGTGCATTGGGCTCAGTAACTAATTACCTCTTGGAAGGCCCTCTCTCCCAGTACAGTCATGCTCTGAGATACTGAGGGTTAGAACTTCCGCATATGGATGGGGGTGGCGTGGGGCGGATGCACTTCAGTCCATAACAAGGCCTTTATGGGGTTCACTGTTGGATTAATCCTCAATGCTTTAGGGGACACATGGCTAAGTCCCTCCACCTCTGGATGCTTTTTACTAAGTGAATCAGAATCCTTATGTTCCGGATCGTAATCCATCTTCACAACATTGCTGCAAGGCGGACCTCAGCCCTGTCTCACAGATGGAGGTCTTGAGGCTTCAAGAAGTTGTTAAGTGTGGCCTCAGTGCACACGGTGTCCAGTAGCAGAGCCAACCCCACTCACGGGTCCCCACCCTTTCCACTAGACCAGTGGTTCTCAGCTTGGGGAGACTGTCCTCCAGGGTGCTGGGCAATGTCTGGAGATGGTTTGATCATCATAGCTGGGTAGGAAGTGCTCTTGGCATTTAGCGGGTAGAGGCTGCGGATGCTGCTAAACACTCTACAATGCACAGGACAGTTTCCCTCACAGGAAGGAATGATCTTGTCCCAAATGTCAATTATGCAAGGCTAAGAAATCCAGCTCTAGATGTCACTTCCTGTCATCTAGGAGGCCCCAAGGACAACTGTAAAGGTGTAAGTACTGAGTGGGAGTCCTGCCATGCTGAAATCTCTGCCCTGTGCTGTGAAGAACCATGGCCTTAGAACAATTTCCCCAACTTCTGTGATCACAAGGATCACCAGGGCACTTGCTAAAGCTGTTTTCTCCAATCCCTTTCCTGGAGATTCTGACTCAGTTATTTTTCTTTTTTCCCTTTAATTTTTGTTTTTCCCACAAAGAATTTGCAGTTTGATTAAGTGTCTCAGGAGATTTTTAGCATCAGAAGAGTTTGGAAACTGCCTTAAACAGTTATGGGGCACATGTACCACTCCTGGATGGGGCTGGTCTTCTATTGACACTGCTGAAAGTTTGGAAAGATAACCTCCACTTCATTGATTTGCTGTCTTTCCCCACAATGATGTGGAAATTTGACTTGACTGAACACTGTTAGATGAACCAAGGTGTGAGTGACTCACAGGCCCCACCTTCCCCGGGAAGTACATTCTTGAGCAAGGAGAGCTTCCTAGCATCCTCTCCATCCCTCTTCTGACGGGGCAGTGTGGTGAGATGGGGAAACATGGATCAGAGACCTGATTTTGCTCTTTGATCTAAGCTTAGTTAAATGTGTTAGCCTGGGCAAGTCATTTAGGTGTCCCGAGCCTCAGTTTTCTCATTTACAAGTTGGGAAAGACAGTACATGTCTTCCATCGCTCAGGGACATCTTTCTATGAGGAAGTAGTGAGATGATGCAGCCCCGGGCCTCTCAACTTTGTCTGTGCACCAGAAACACCTGCAGGCCTTTTCAAAACCACAAAAGCCCAGATCACATCCCAGACCTACCCCTGTTGAGTCTTGAGGACGGGACCCACATTTAAAAAATAGTGCTTCTTTTACAAGCTTCACAGGTAGGACCCTTGGAAGCTGCAAAGCTCCCCAGAAAGTGCCCTGCCAACTGGAACCTGCTGTTCTGAGAGAAGGAGTTCTCTCCGTTTTCTCCGGTTGCTGGTCCCAGCAGTAAATGGTGCTGTCACGGCTCCCCATTTGGCCTTGTCAGATCATCAGACACATTTGACTACCTAAGCAGATGGTGGCATTTCTTGTGGGTATTTTGAAAAAAATAGGACAGGCTCCCATCTGCCTGCGATGACTCAGGAGCCGCCTGTCCTTCCCAGAGGCAGGAGCAGCTGTTGAACGTCCTCTGAGGATCCCTCTCGCCCCTGGGGGTGGGGACAGTGCCTCCTTCCAGGACAGGGCCATCAAGGGAGTGTGCCGCATGCCAGCAAGGGGGAAGGGCACAGCCAGGCCAAGGCCACAGTGCCAGTGGTGGGAGCCGGGGCCAGAGCCTGTGTGGATGGCCCCTCGTGGGCCTGAGCCTGGGCAGATGAGGGATGGAGCAGGGTACCTCCTCCCTTCCTTGGCCAGCTACCCGGGGACACGGGGCATGGGAGGGTTGTGGCGGTGACAGTAGAAACTAAAGGGTCTTGCCAGCTAAACAGCTCTGTGCAGCTGGGGCAAATCCTTGTGGTTACTTTTTATTATTATAGTTAATACGTCTACAGCTTTCTCTCCTCCCCACAGAGCAGCCAGACTCAGGGTTGAGGGTGACCCCACCTGGACGGGGGGGTGTGACCCTGTCCCACTGCTTCTCCATCCCTTCGCTTGGAAACAGGAGGAGGCCTGTGTGCTGCGGAGAGGTTGGCTGGCAGGTTTGCCCCCCAGGAGGGGAAGTGCTGGGCAGAGAGTGGGGTCCCCTAGAGTGACCTGAGTACCTCTCTGAGGTGCCTGCTGCTAGGAACAACTCATTTGGTTTTGTAGTTAGCTTCTACTACTGGAACCAAGTAGCCCGGATCCTTGCTCTTTGCCTAAAAATACTGAAAGCTCATGGACCCCCTCAGCTTATCACTACCCGTTGGTTGTCCTCTGCGGGCCACTGCTCCAGCCCAAGCCCTTTGTCTCCAGCCCTCTATGAAGATGCCCGACTCTCCCTGAACTTGTTAATCTGTGCAATATCCTCCATCCGCCTGGAGTCTTGTTCTTCCTACACCATAGCACCTTTGTGTTTCTGGACAGAAAATCACCCAGTGCTGTCTGTTTGCCTGTTCTTCTGGGGAAACGGTCCAGTCCACGCTGGTTCTGTGTAGGGCTGTGAGCCCTCCTGGGAAGGCCCAGATGTCTAGGTCTTTGAGAAAGCACCCAAACAGATGCATTTCCATCTAGGCCCTCTGGGGCCTGGACCACTGGTCACTGGGCCCCACTCAGGGGTGGTTGCTATTCCCTCGCCAGCATGACGGAAGGCTGAAGGACAGTAAGAGGCTGAGACACTGGCCAGAGGATTACAGGAGAGGAGCTTAGGGAACTCTGGAACATGGAACTGAGTCATTCGGGGCAGAAATCTAAGAATAAGAGAGACTATATATTTTTTCATAGTCTCTACTTACTAAATTGAAGTGTAGTTGTTTTACAATATTGTGTTAGCTTTATATATACAGCCGTGATTCAGTTTTATATATATATTCCTTTTCAGACTCTTTTCCACTATAGACTATAACAAGATATTGAACGCATTTCACTGTTGCTGTTCAGTCGCTAAGTCGTGTCTGACTTTGCGATCCCATGGACTGCAGCACACCAGGCTTCCCTGTGCTTCATGATCTCTCAGAGTCTGCTCAAATTTGTGTCCGTTGGGTCAGTGAAGCCATCCGACCATCTCTTCTTCTGTCGTCCCCTTCTCTTCTTATCCTCAATCTTTCCCAGCATCATGGACTTTTCCAATGAATTCCCTGTGCTATACAGTAAAGTCGTCTTGTTTATTTCATACGTCGTAGTGTGTATTTGTTAATCTCATACTCCTAATTTATTCCATCCCTCCATCTTTCCTTTTTGGTAATCTAAGTTTGTTTTCTATGTCTGTGAGACTATTTCTGTTTTGTAAACAAGTTCATTAGCATTATTTAAGTTCCACATATAAATGGTATTGTATGATATTTGCCTTTCTCTGTCTGACTTACTTCATTTAGTATGACTATCTGTAGGTCCATCCACGATGCTGCAAATGGCATTATTTTATTCTTTTATTATTGCCAAGGAATATTCCTATATGTATATTTCTCTGTATATAATATTCCTATATATAAAATATTTCTATATATATATGGTATATATATGGTGTATATATATATGGTGTATTTTCTTTACCCATTCATCTGTTGATGGACATTTAAGTTGCTTCCATGTCTTTCCTATTGTAAACAGTGCTGCTATGAACATTGAAGTGCATGTATTTTTAAAAAAATTTTTTAATTGAAGGATAATTGCTTTACAGCATTTTGTGGTTTTCTGTCATAGATCAACAAGGGTCAGCCATAGGTACACCCGTGCTTCCTCCTTCCTGAGTCTCCCTCCCATCTCCCTTCCCTTCCTGCCCTTCAGGCGGTCACACAGCCACTGAGTTCCCTGAGTACTACAGCAAATTCTCATTGGCTCTCTATTTTACATGTGCTATTGTAAGTTTCCATGTTACTCTCTGCATACTAGGTGCATGTATTTTTTTGAATTAGAGCTTTTATTAGAAGAATAGAGAATATTAAAGGGAGAATTAAAGTTCATTTAAAATTATTTAGACTTCTAGATCTAGATGGTGTAGCCATTGGTCTTCAGAATAGAGAGGAAATGCTCGCGTCAGCTAAGGATATTGAGTAGTCCTGAATATTGTTTAATCCCCTTTTCTTTCTCTCCTACATGCCTGATATACATCGAACACTTCAGTGTGTGTGCCCCCCGCCCCCATTCAAACTCACACACACACACATACACACACACCCCTACTCTGGGGCACTCTGCCCACAGACACGTGCCCAAGGAATCACCCACAGAGTCCCACAAGTCCCTGTTAGCACGTCCATGGAGCACAAATCCGCCTTCTTATTATCTGTCTTAGAACTGCTGAGTGCACATCCGCTGGGCTGGTGGTGTTTCCTCTCCCCCAGACCCTATGCTGCCGGTCTCAGTGTCTCTCTGCAGTCCCTGTGGCGGGACCCCACAAGGGCAGGGACTGTGTCCTACTCATCTTTGAGCCTCTGGCGCCTCGTATGGGGTCTGGCACGTAGTAGGTAGGTGCCCAGTGATCCCTTGTGACCCTAAAGTTTGGGGTCTGACTCTAGATGATGAAGTAGTGGAAGCTGCAATCTGTCCATAAAAATGCACCCTCTCTTCTTTCTGGGCTCGCAGCTTTCTCATGACTCCCCTCCCTTGCCGTTAGAGGTGGACACGGAACTGGGACCTAGGAGTGGAACATGAACAGAAGTGATGATGGCCCCTTCCGGACCCAGCCCATAGACACCTCCCATCATGCCATTCCACACCCTTTCTCCCTTCTGGCTGCCTGGAAAGGCAATGCCCGGGGAGCCTAGAAAGTCAGGCATTGGAGATTGTAGAATGGCTACCAGCTAGGGTCCTGCATGACCACGTGGAGCAGAGCTATGCCTTCAGCCTGAAAACCCACCCTGGACTATTACATGAGAGAGAAATAGACTGCTTAACTTCAAGCCACCAAATGCTTTCAATCTCCTTGCCATGGCAGCTTGGCATCCCCTAATACCTGCATGTGACCCTGGCCTTGTTTATCAGCCCCATGGCCCCAGCTCACAAAGAGAGGCTGTGTGCTCATGGGGCCCCCAGTGCTGGATTGGGCAGGAGGGCCCAGCTGCTCTTGGATGTACTTTCCCCTCCTTTAGACCTCTGTTTATAAGACCCTTACCCAGGCCCTGGCTTCTGGTTCCCAGAGGAGTAAGAGAAAGGCATAGAGAGAAATAAGGTCAGACGTTTTCTTCCAGAATACAGCTCTTCCAGCTTTAGGGCTGGAACGTGACACTGGTGGCTCTCCCTGGGTCTTTTCTCTGCCTGTTTTCCTGTTTGAAAAACTCAAATAATCAGGGTGATCCATGTCCCTGTGGTATAAGAAGGAAGGATTCATTAAGGACAGCATCTTACAGACTTAAGCTATTTAAAAAGGGTGAAAGTGAAGCAACGTTGTGCAGAAAGAAAGAGCCCCGGGGAGAAGCCAGAGGACAAGAGTGAGAGTCTCACGGGCCTATCAGTCATCAATGTGAAATGGCTTGATTTTCTCTGTAAACCCACACACGTACTTTAGCTACAGTGTTTGGCTCTATCCCAAGACCCAGGGTCACCTCTTGCCTTGGGTTGTACAGTCAGTGGTGAGGATGGCTGACTCACTCTTCTGGGTGTTCAGAGCACCTTTTCTGGGAGGTGGCTGCTGCTTGGCCCGGGGCTTCTCACAGCGGTTTCCTGCCCTTGTACCGTCCCTTCGCAAAAGGCCATGGACCAACCCCTGATGGGGGACCTGGGACCCCCCACTGAACTGTCACCTTGTTTTTAGGAAGCACAGAAAATGAGGAAGTATATTCTTGGGCAAATTTTAAAGATAAAAATAGCTTTAATGTTATAAAAGAATGGATGATTACTGTAGAAAATGGGAAAATTCAGATACTTACAAAGAAAAAAAAAATTAAATGCCTGCTATTCCATTCCCCAGAGACAACCATTATCAACACTGATAAAATATGCCTTTTTCTTTCTCTGCTCTCTCTTATCCTCCTCTTTCTCTTATCTCCTCCCTTCCCTTCCCTTCCCTTTCTGCCTTCCTTCCATCTATCTGATAAATTCTATCACAGGCATCCTTGGAGATTCTGTGGGCTGGTTCCAGACAACTACAATAAAGCAATTATCACAATAAAGCAAGTCCAGGATTTCTTGGTTTCCCAGTGCATGTAAAAGTTAGTCTACACTACACTGTAGTCTGGTAAGGGTGCAATAGCCATATGTCTCAAAAGAAATGAACATAATTAAAAATGATTTATGGCTAAAAAATGCTAACCCTCATCTGAGCCTTCAGAGAGTCATAATCTTTTTGCAATAGTAGCATCAAAGATCAGTGGTCACAGATCACCAGAACAAGCATACTAATAATGAAAAAGCTTGATATATTGCGAGAATTATCAAAATGTGGCACAGAGGCACCAAGTGAGCAAATGCTGTTGGAAAAATGGTGCCAATAGACTTACTTGACCCAGAGTTGCTGCAAAACTTCAATTTGTAAAAAATTCAGTATCTGCGAAGTGTGCCAAAGTGGAGAGCAATAAAACAAGGTATGCTTGAATTTATCTAGTTATATTCAAACAATACAGGGTGCTGTTCTACATCTTTTCTGCATATGTTCACTTAGCATACACCCACATCAATAAATGGAGCATCGTTCTGAATAGCTGAGAGGTGTTTGGGTATGGCTGGGCGACAGACAAGGTTTGTTTGGTTTCTGTGTTTCCCCACTTACAGGAGGTCTGTGTTGACTACTGAAAGTGTGGTCACCATGATGCGTGCTCGACACATCAGCGTCACCTGGGAGCTGAATAGAAATGCAAGCTCTCAGGCCCTACTATGACCTGGTGAGTCAGGCTGTGCTCTTTAGTATTTAGATTCCCCAGGCGATTTGTGTGCATGTTAGGGCTTGAGAAGTGCAGTCTTGTGCTTTTAGTCTGATGAACCTACTTTTCATTCGCTCATTCATTCATTCATTTATTTATCAAATACCCATTATATATTCCAGGGACATGCAAGGTGAGCGGGAAATAGAAATGACTGAGAAACCATATTCCCAGGCACTGAGGAGCTCAGAGCTCCCCATCTAAAGAGAAGACAGACCTTGGAACACATAAACACAGTCTGCACAGGAGTTTCTGGGAGCACAGAGGATGGAAGTGTCTGATTCCCCTTGCATCCAAAAATGCTTCAGAGAGGTGGGAGTGGTAGAGTTGGTTATTGGAGGATAAAGAGGAGTTCATTGGGAAGAGAAGAGCATCTTAGGCATGGGGATGGTGTGTCAAAGACACAGGCGTGTAGAGCCAATGGCAAGAAGCATGGTGGACTGAAGTGTGGGTCTGTGTGGCAGACTTGTCTGAGGGGAGATTGGAGAGAAACCCTATGACTGGCTCCTGAGAAGCCTTGATTGCCAATGAGGGGTGTTGGCATTGCCCGTTAGGCTAAATAGAACCACACTTCATGAGTGATTTTTAGTCTGGTACCTCCAGCAAGTGAGGGAGAATGGACTGAGGGAGGGAAGATGGTGAAAGGACACAGGAGAGTCCTGCTGAGAAGTGGCCAGAGTCCCCGAGGAGGTAGTGAAGACCATGATGAGGGCGGTTTGGAAACATTTCTGGTGTAGAACCAGCAGGGCTTAATGACTGATTTGATATGGGGGTGAAGAAAAAGTGTCTGGGAAGTATTTGAGGTGACCCCTGCCAGCTTTCCCTCCAGTCACATGAGTAGCTGGTGGGTTGTTGTTTTGAGATAAGGGACACCAGACGAAGAACAGGTCAGGGGGTGGAATGTGAACCTCCTCACACTGTTGGCTCCCCCAGTAATTGTGGTACCCTCTCTCTGTCTGCTTGTCTGGAGTGCATACCTTTCTTCCTAGAACAGCCTCCCCAGTCATGCTGATGACGTGTAAGTAAGTAAGTAAGTAAGTAAGTTCAGTCACTCAGTCGTGTCCAACTCTTGGCGACCCCATGAATCGTAGCACGCCAGGCCTCCCTGTCCATCACCAACTCCCAGAGTCCACCCAAACCCATGTCCATCGAGTCGGTGATGCCATCCAGCCATCTCATCCTCTGTTATCCCCTTCTCCTCCTGCCCCCAATCCTTCCCAGCATCAGGGTCTTTTCAAATGAGTCGGCTCTTCACATCAGATGGCCAAAGTATTGGAGTTTCAGCTTCAACATCAGTCCTACCAATGAATACCCAGGGCTGATCTCCTTTAGGATGGACTGGTTGGATCTCCTTGCAGTCCAAGGGACTCTCAAGAGTCTTCTTCAACACCACAGTTCAAAAGCATCAATTCTTCAGCACTCAGCTTTCTTCACCGTCCAACTCTCACATCCATACATGACTACTGGAAAAACCATAGTCTTGACTAGATGGACCTTTGTTGGCAGAATAATGTCTCTGCTTTTAAATATGCTATCCGCTGCTGCTGCTGCTGCTGCTAAGTCACTTCAGTCGTGTCCGACTCTGTGTGACCCCATAGACGGCAACTCACCAGCCTCTCCCATCCCTGGGATTCTCCAGGCAAGAATAGTGGAGTGGGTTGCCATTTCCTTCTCCAATGCATGAAAGTGAAAAGTGAAAGTGAAGTCGCTCAGTTGTATCCGACTCTTAGTGACCCCATGGAATGCAACCCACCAGGCTCCTCCATCCATGGGATTTTCCAGGCAAGACTACTGGAGTGAGTTGCCATTGCCTTCTCCAAATATGCTATCTAGGTTGGTCATAACTTTCCTTCCAAGGAGTAAGCACCTTTTAATTTCATGGCAGCAATCACCATCTGCAGTGATTTTGGAACCCCCCAAAATAAAGTCTGACACTGTTTCCACTCTCTCCCCATCTATTTCCCATGAAGTGATGGAACCAGATGCCATGATCTTAGTTTTCTGAATGTTGAGCTTTAAGACAACTTTTTCACTCTCCTCTTTCACTTTCATCAAGAGGCTTTTAGTTCCTCTTCATTTTCTGCCATAAGGGTGGTGTCGTCTGCATATCTGAGGTTATTGATATTTCTCCCAGCAATCTTGATTCCAGCTTGTGCTTCTTCCAGCCCAGCGTTTCTCATGATGTACTCTGCATGTAAGTTAAATAAGCAGGGTGACAATATACAGCCTCGATATACTCCTTTTCCTGGTTTGGAACCAGTCTGTTGTTCCATGTCCAGTTCTAACTGTTGCTTCCTGACCTGCATACAGGTTTCTTAAGAGACAGGTCAGGTGGTCTGGTATTCCCATCTCTTTCAGAATTTTCCACAGTTTATTGTAATCCACACAGTCAAAGGCTTTGGCATAGTCAATAAAGCAGAAATAGATGTTTTTCTGGAACTCTCTTGCTTTTTTGATGATCCAGCAGATGTTGGCAATTTGATCTCTGGTTCCTCTGCCTTTTCTAAAACCAGCTTGAACATCTGAAAGTTCACAGTTCACGTATTGCTGAAGCCTGGCTTAGAGAATTTTGAGCATTACTTTACTAGTGTGTCAGATGAGTGCAATTGTGCGGTAGTTTGAGCATTCTTTGGCATTGCCTTTCTTTGGGATTGGAATGAAAAGTGACCTTTTCCAGTCCTGTGGCCACTGCCGATTTTTCCAAATTTGCTGGCATATTGAGTGCAGCACTTTCACAGTATCATCTTTCAGGATTTGAAATAGCTCAACTGGAATTCCATCACCTCCACTAGCTTTGTTCGTAGTGATGGTTTCTAAGGCCCACTTGATTTCACATTCTAGGATGTCCAGCTCTAGGTGAGTGATCACACCATCATGATTATCTGGGTCGTGAGGATCTTTTTTGTACAGTTATTCTGTGTATTCTTGCTACCTCTTCTTAATATCTTCTGCTTCTGTTAGGTCCATACCATTTTTGTCCTTTATCAAGCCCATCTTTGCATGAAATGTTCCCTTGGCATCTCTAATTTTCTTGAAGAGATCTCTAGTCTTTCCCATTCTGTTGTTTTCCTCTATTTCTTTGCATTGATCGCTGAGGAAGGCTTTCTTATCTCTCCTTGCTATTCTTTGGAACTCTGCATTCAAATGGGAATATCTTTCCTTTTCTCCTTTGCTTTTCGCTTCTCTTCTTTTCATAGCTATTTGTAAGGCCTCCTCAGACAGCCATTTTACTTTTTTGCATTTCTTTTCCATGGGGATGGTCTTAATCCCTGTCTCCTGTACAATATCACAAACCTCCGTCCATAGTTCATTAGGCACTCTGTCTATCAGATCTAGTCCCTTAAATCTATTTCTCACTTCTACTGTATAATCATAAGGGATTTGATTTAGGTCATACCTGAATGGTCTAGTGGTTTTCCCTACTTTGTTCAATTTAAGTCTGAATTTGGCAATAAGGAGTTCATGATCTGAGCCACAGTCAGCTCCCAGTCTTATTTTTGCCTACTGTATAGAGCTTCTCCATCTTTGGCTGCAAAGAATATAATCAATCTGATTTCGGTGTTGACCATCTGGTGATGTCCATGTGTAGAGTCTTCTCTTGTGTTGTTGGAAGAGGGTGTTTGCTATGACCAGTGCGTTCTCTTGGCAAAACTCTATTAGCCTTTGCCATGCTTCATTCTATCCTCCATGGCCAAATTTGCCTGTCACTCCAGGTGTTTCCTGACTATCAACTTTTGCATTCCAGTCCCCTATAATGAAAATGACATCTTTTTTGGGTGTTAGTTCTAAAAGGTCTTGTAGGTCTTCATAGCACTGTTCAACTTCAGCTTCTTCAGCGTTACTGGTTGGGGCATAGGCTTGGATTACCGTGATGTTGAATGGTTTGCCTTGGAAACAAACAGAGATCATTCTGTCATTTTTGAGATTGCATCCAAGTACTGCATTTTGGACTCTTTTGTTGACTATGATGGCTACTCCATTTCTTCTAAGGGATTCCCGCCCACAGTAATGACCTGAACTACGTGCAAATGAGAGGCTAATGACTTTGTTCTCACTGGATCACACAATTGCCCAGACACTGATAGGCTGGGACCTGACTTGATCTTCATGCTGTGTGATAGCAGAAAAGCCTAACTCAGATCCCAGCCCAGGCACTTTGAAACCCCAGAAGGATCTTACTGATATTAAACTGAAGTTCTGACCTGTGAGATAGTCCCACAGCAGGTACCCTCCAAAACAGAGGGCAAGCAAGGTTCCAATTTATCCTACATCCCAAAGCCTGTTCATGCTGAGATTTGCTATCTTTGTCCCTTTCACCGGCTTCCCAAGTGACACTAGTGGTAAAGAACCCACCTGCTAGTGCAGGAGACATAAGAGATACGGGTTCGATCTCTGGATCAGGAAGATCCCCTGGAGGAAGGCACGGCAACCCACTCCAGTATTCTTGCCTGGAGAATCCCATGGACAGAAGAGCCTGGTGGGTTACAGTCTGTGGGGTCGCAGAGTCAGACATGACTGAAGTGACTTAGCACACACACATGTCTCTTTCACAGCATCAGATCCCTGCAGGACGTAAGTGAAAAATGACAGGTTCTCTATTCTGCCACCCTGCTGTGTATGTTTCCCACTCTTCCCTCTTGTTGAGCTGACAAATGTGTGTAGCTGTTCCTTTTGCCACATATTTCTGGGTTTGTATAGCCCACTGATGCTTGGAATTTTTAGTGGGAAAATAGCCGTTTGATGGAGAAGGACTTTTGATTTCTGCCAGTTAGCTGTCTTCCCTCAGTGGTTTCCTCCTTGAGGGGGTTACCATATTATTCTACTATTATTCTTCTGTTACTTGGCATCCACTGGGGGTACTGTGGGAGGCCTTAAGTTTTCCTTCTCTGTCCTTTATGGTAATCACTGGCCACATGTGGATCTTTGAATTGAAATTTCTGCTCATTAAGTTTACATTTCCCTGGTGGCTCAGGTGGTAAAGAGTCTGCCTGCAATGTGGGAGACCTAGGTTCAATCCCTGGGTCAGGAAAATCCCCTGGAGAAGGGAATGGCTACCCAATCCAGGATTCTCACCTGGAAAATTCTATGGACAGAGGCTGTAGTCTGTGGGATTGCAAAGAATCAAACACAATGGAGTGACTAACACTTGCACTTTCAAAGCTGAAAACTCAGCTTTTTCCAGTTGCATCAGTCACCCCAGCCTTGTGTGCCGGCTGGCTGTGCATTGAACATCATGCAAAGTCAGTCGTGTTCAACTCTTTGGACCCCTTGGACTGTAGTCCACCAGGATCCTTTGTCCTTGGAACTCTCCAGGCAAGAATACTGGAGTGGGTTGCCATTTCATTCTCCAATTGAACAGCATAGGTGTGGGACATTTCTGTCATCACAGAAATTTCTCCTGGACCATGCAGTTTTATTCCAACCGGCCCAGGTGTGTCTTGAAAGCTGTAGGACCAGAGGTGGGTGACTCAGGCTCTCTCCACTTTAAAATGATGCTTTTAGAGACTGGGAACCACCAGGCACTTTAAGTGAGGGTAGGGCAGAAGCCCACCACCTTCAGAGGCCTCAGGGGTAGCATGGGGACCGTGCAGGACCCCAAGGGGACCCAGTCTAGCGGCGCTAAAATGGGAAACATGAGTCCCTGTGGTCACCCCAGAGGGCTGCATTCCCGCAACTTTGGCCCAGGGCAGGAGTTCCCATAGCAGCCAGACACACACCGGTGGATTCCGTCCTGGCGTGGCCTCTAGCTCACTGCAGAGAAAGATAACCCATGCTGCCCTCCCGTCTCAGCGCCTGTTGCACTGTTGCAGGTCAGCGCTGCAGGGAGGGGCCTGCAGGGCACAGGGAGCAGTGTCCATGTCTACACCGTCTTCGTCTGATTTGTGTGCTGATGAGATGGCTGGTCTCTTAGCATCGGCACCTGCCTGCCAAGTCCTTCCTGTTTGAGGCCCCTGAGACAGGCTGGGTAGACACTCAGAGGAGAAGCTTCCACTCAGGGACTCGTGTTTAGAAGGTGATGGCCTGCCTTTCCGCCTGAACTTCCATCCCTCCCTCTTACTGCCCTGGTCATTCTTCCCTTCTTCTCTTCCTTTGTTCCTCCTTCCTTTTCTTTCCTCCTTCCCTTCATCCCTTCCTTCCTTGCTTCCACCATGAAGGCTCAACAGTGGTCAGGGGAACCTGTATCCCTCCCTCACCATTCTCTTGTCTCCTTGGAAGCAGTTTTGCTCCTTCAGTGAACCCCCCTCTCAGGTCTTTTTGAGGCTGTACTTTCTCAGCACGGTGAGACTTGGGAATGCAGAAGAAATAGATGTGCATGTATGTGCTTGTTCGCTCAGTCATGTCTGACTCTTTGTGACCCCATGGACTATCGCCCACCAGGCTCCTCTGTCCATGGGATTCTCCAGGTAAGAATAATGGAGTGGATAGCCATTCCCTTCTCCAGGGAATCTTCCTGACCCAAGGATCAAACCCGTGTTTCCTGCATTGGCAGGTAAATTCTTTACCACTGAACCACCTGGGAAGCCCCAAGAGAAATAGGACCTGTAGCCAAAGACCTCCTTCTTTCCCTGAAGCCAGGGCAATGCTGAAGATGGCTGCTACATCTGTGAGTTTCTCCACCCTGCTGGGGGTAGCCCAGAGTGTTCTCACCACTCCATTACATTAGTTACAGTGATTTGTTGCTGTTGTTTCTTCCTGCTTCTGGGAGGCAGAGAGGGGATAGGTCACTGTCAGACCCATGCCTGCAGGTCTTCTTATCCTTTTCTTTCGCTTTCACCAGCTCAGACTTTTTAACTGGGGCAAACAAAAATGTCCACTGGCCAGTAGGGGTCAGCCAAAATCTGCCTTAGGGCAGAGAGTAGGTCACGACAGCAAAGATAAGCTTACCTGTCAGAGCAGAGTAAGGCAGGAGTGAGGCCTGCCTCTAAGCAGGAGAAATTAATGGCTACTAATATAGTAGGATTTTTGGGAACATCTACCTGTCTAAAAGTAGATCATCTAGAACCCATGAAGTCCAAAATTCCACCATTAGAAATTCATTCTTTTGGCTATAAATAATTATCCCTAAAATAATTAAAATGCAAACATTCCTATTTGTGAGTAGGCCCCTTTTCTCTTGAGCATAAAACAAGGGATAGAAAATGGGGCATAGAACAATTACCTGGGATGAACATCAACAACAAAGAGTTGAACAGTTTGATACAAAAGAATCTTGGTTCAACAAGATAGATTTTTCTTATGTCCCAGTTTTGTTTGGGATTAGTTCCAAGCAGGTGGTCTAGATTGAGTTTCTTTAGTTTGTGGTGCAACCAAGGTCAAGATTTTTCTCCTCAGTGTCTTAGTTTCCTTTATTCTATCCTGTCAAAATCACAGTCAGGGACAAAGAACTGGAACTCAGAAACGGCAGGATGTCTTTATTCTTTTTCTGATGGGCCATTCATATTTCTTACAAGCAGTCTAATTAGCTCAGGTCCAAGGGGATCTGCCAGCCTGCCTGCCCTGTACCCAACATTTAGTCAGAGAAAAGCTGTAAGGCACATATTTTATAGGCAAAACCATATTTATTATTTAGGACATTTCAGTAACAAAGAAAGTAAACCTAAATAAATATATATTAAGTGATAAAGATAATTTTTAAGTTACATAGCAAGAATCCTGAAAGTAGGTAGGGTGGTTTCAGGTTGGTTAATATCTGTTCAGCTGTGTTGTCAGGGACCCAGGTTCTCTTCATCATTGCTCACTCAATGTGTTGGTTGTGTCCCTCATGGTCACAAAATAGCTGCCATAGTCCCATGCATCCTATGCAGACATAGCATGATCCAACTGAAGCGAAGGGACCATTTCCTCCCAGGATTCTATTTTTATCTATTGAAAATCTATTTTTGGAAGCCACTCCATCATTTTTCTCACATCTCATTGGCTAAAACTGGGGCATACAACCCCTTTTGAATCCATAATGGAAGAAAACTGGGATCCTCATAGACCCTTTCAGATTTATGCCTCACTTTCCTAGGGTGAGGAGGATAGAGATAAGGTCACCTTTCCCAGTGAGATAGCCTTGAGAAAAGGGTGAAACAAAAGTGGGGCCCATTGGCCAGGAAAAGAGGGCAATGAGTTTGTGTGAGCAGCAAACAGTACCTGCTACATCAGGGACAGTAACGAGGGGACACGGGAAAACAGATCCCAGATCTGTGCACTTCCTATCAAGCTGGGAAATCTATAATCCTCAGAGGCACCAAGGATCACAGAGACACTGAAGCCCTTGGGTCCCCAGGTGGATGCAGCACAGAGGCAGCTGAGTGGAGAGGCGCAAAGCAGTGAGTGACCCACATGGAGCTGGAAGGGGAAGGACTCCTCATAGAAACAGATTTTGAGCTGGATTCTGGATATCCAGTTAGCTAGGCATGGTTTGGCAGAAGAGAGGAGCAGACACTCCAGTGAGGATAACAATAAGTGCCAGGGCTGAAATGTGGCAGTTGGGCCTTCCCATGTGAATGTGCATATGGCTGAATGAGGTATTTTGGTCTCTTTTGTGATGAGACCATAAGATCCATGAAGGCATAGACTGAGTCTCTCTGTTTACACTTGGATCCCCAATGCCTAGGACAATCTTGGAGCAATCTAGTGATGCTTATTGTAGGAATAGGTGAATGACATTTACCTGGAACAATGGAGAAGTGGGGAGGGAACAGGCATGAGCTGCATAAGAATACCAGCTCCATGCTTCTTATTGGGTCCATTAGAGTCCCTAGGACCAGGGAAATCACTCTCAACTCACTCAGGTTTTCTGAACAGAGGAAGTGACTTCAACTATTAAAACCAAGGTCCAGACAACAATCTTTGTGCTTCCATTTGTTCTGTCTCTTCATGAGTGAGCCAGGCTAGCGTGACAGCTGAGCTCAGGAAATTTGGCATCAGACTGAGTCATGGCTAATAGCATTTGTCCCTCTGCTATGAATCATGGCCATTAAGGGTGCTGGGGAGCTAGGTAAGAACCAGAAGAGGCAGAGATGCTGCAATGAATCTATTATTGGGAGACTTTTTCATACGGTGTCCACCTACCATTGGAGTTCAGCCATATCCCAGGCAAACATGACTTAGAGAGAGAAGCATACGTGGTTTGTAGGGCCAGGTGTGAAATGAAAATGTGGGACTCCTTGTTAAAAAATGATAGGGAAACTCTAAATGGTGACCACATGCTTTAAACCAAACGCAGGGCCTTTTTCATCAGAGGGTCCTTCTAGGCATGGAACACACCTGACGATGACTCACTTCCTGGAGAGGCAGAAGGAGAGGTTCCTGGTGGTATCTTGATGCAGAGCTTTGTGTCCATTCATATTTCCAAAATTACAAATGTATGACAGCAACGTGCAAGTGAAAGTGAGCATTTTACAGGTCACTTCGACTTCATCCTTTCAAAGGAATGAGAGAAATAAAAGGATGAGGGAGCGAGCACTTACTCATCAGTTGTGTCCGACTCTGTGACTCTATCGATTACAGCCCGCCAGGCTCCTCTGTCCATGGGATTTTCCAGGCAAGGATACTGGAGTGGGTTGCCACTTCCTTCTCCAAAGTAAGAGGGTGCCGAGAAACACTTACTCAAAGCGACAAAAGGACAAAAGGAACAACAAGAAAACGGCTGTGTACGGCCATTCACTGCAGCCTCAGGGTGGATTCCCAAAGTTTCTGCCTGTCTGAATTATTAGTCCCTCTGAAATTAAAAGACACTTACTCCTTGGAAGGAAAGTTATGACCAACCTAGATAGCATATTTAAAAGCAGAGACATTACTTTGCCAACAAATGTCCGTCTAGTCAAAGCTGTGGTTTCTCCAGTGGTCATGTATGGATGTGAGAGTTGGATGGTGAAGAAAGCTGAGCGCTGAAGAATTGATGCTTTTGAACTGTGGTGTTGGAGAAGACTCTTGAGAGTCCCTTGGACTGCAAGGAGATCCAACCAGTCCATCCCAAAGGAGATCAGTCCTGGGTGTTCGTTGGAAGGACTGATGCTGAGCTGAAACTCCAGTACTTTGGCCACCTCATGCGAAGAGTTCACTCATTGGAAAAGGCCCTGATGCTGGGAAGGATTGGGGGCAGGAGGAGAAGGGGATGACAGAGGATGAGATGGCTGGATGGCATCACCGACTCAATGGACATGGGTTTGGGTGGACTCTGGGAGTTGGTGATGGACAGGGAGGCCTGGCGTGCTACGATTCATGGGGTCGCAGAGTCGGACACGACTGAGCTACTGAACTGAACTGACTGATACTTAGCATCATCCCAGGTGGCTCTAGTGGTGAAGAACTCACCTACCAATGTGGGAGAAGTAGGAGATGCAGTTTCAATCCCTGGGTAGGGAAGATCCCCCCGAGTAGGAAATGGCAACCCACTCCAATATTCTTGCTTGGAAAATTTCATGGACAGAGGAGCCTTGTGGGCCACAGTTGGTGGGGCTGCAAAGAGTAGGACACGACTGAGCGACTTAGCACACACACATACTTCATATCAAGCCTCAAGGCTATCTATCTACCTATCTAACTACCTATCCATCTAGTGTATCTCAGCACATTAGTAATTGTCATCTCCCATCTCCTGGTCTCTTATGGGCTTACCTACTACCTTGACTAAAACCAGCAAAGAAAGGCAGAAGTAGCTCGGTCCCTGCAGGAGGTGCAGCCAGACTCAGGTACTCAAGATTCAGATTTTTATCCATTTCTGCTCTCAAAGGGCCCAGAGAAAGAAGAAGCTAAGATGAGCCTTCCAGGGGCTCTTGGGCAGCAGGGTGCAGGATACTTTGGGCACAGTTTGCTGGAGCTGCTGTCTGTGGTCCTGAACCACTATGCCTCCTAGCGCCTTTCAGCCGACATCATGGAACTTGGTGTCACAAACAAACGAACAACAACAAAAAAACTGCTAAAGACCCAACAAACACATTTCAGACAGTATTTGTGCTACACCAGACACTGAATTATATTCAAAATACATTTTCTTGTTTTTTTTTTTTTAGTCTTCTTTATAGTTTATTTTTTCTGCTCTTATCTCACCATGGTGAAGTAGACCTTTTTTACTCAAGGAGTACAGGGTTCAACTATGTGACCAAAGAGGGAAAGTTTCTGGACTCTTCTTGGGCTACAGAATGTGATGCTCTGGGACCCTGGACTATCAGATTTTGTCTCAACATCATGGTCTGGTGTAAATCAGGGCTTGTCCCACCACTGCATGTGGGCATAGTATGTAGGTATCAAGATCATGGGACCAGTTTCTTTTTTAAAATTTTAATGAAAGTATAGTTGATTTACAATATTGAGTTAATTTCTGCTGTATAGCAAAATGATTCAGTTATACATACATATACATTCTTTTTTATATTCTTTTCCATTATAGTTTATCATGGGACTGAATTTATCAGTAGCTCCCTGTGCTATACAGTAGGACCTTGTTGTTTATCTTTTCTATATATAATAGCTTACATCTGCTAACCCCAACCCCCCACTCCATCACTCTCCCAATTCCCTCTCACTTGGCAACCCTAAGTCTTCTCTATGTCTATGAATCTGTTTCTGTTTTATAGATAGGTTCATTTGGGTCATACTTTTAGAGTCACACATGAGTGATATCATATGGTATTTGTCTTTCTCCTTCTGACTTAACTTCACTTAGTATAATAATCTCTATTTGCATCCATGTTGCTTCAAATGGCACTATTTCATTCTTTTTTATTACTGAGTAATATTCCACTGTATATATGTACCATATCTTCTTTATCCATTCATCTGTCAATGGGTGTTTAGGTTGTTTCTGGGTTTTGGCTATTATGAATAGTGCTGATATGAACATAGAACTGCATGTATCTTTTTGAATTATAGTTTTGTCTGGATATATGCTCAGGAGTGGGATTGCTGAGTCTTATGATAATTCTAGTTTTAGTTTTCCGAGGGACCTCCATACTGTTTTCTATAGTGGCTGTGTCAACTTACTTTCCCAACAACAGTGCTGGAGAGTTCCATTTTTGCATATTTTCTTATAGGGCCAATTTCTCATCACCTCTGGATGAATGAATGCATGAGTTAAGAATTCAGATTCCCAAAGAGGAGCTGGGTTATGAAGGTATGCATGACTTGCCAGGGTTTAGATGATATACATAGGTCTCATGTATTAAAGATATGGACTTTCTGCTGAAAAGAGGAGCTGATTGGGTCCAGACTGGACTGTTTACTAGCTGTGTGACCTTGGCATGTCATTCAGCATCTCTAAGCCTGTCTCCTGGTGAGGAGACGGAGGTACATGTTGTCTCCACCACCTTGAGGAGGGAACTAGTCATGGATGGTAGAGCACCACACCTTGATTTAGGGATCACTGCCTCATCTTCTCTGCACATCTGCATCTGGATGGTAGATGCTCTCCTGGCAGTATTCTCTCCCCCAAAGGGAGGGGCTGCCAGGACAAGACAACCAGTCTGTTCCTGAGGGTTCTGCAGGCTTCTGGTGATTGGCACCATCTGACAACTGGGAGCTCTGTTCTCCAGTCATGTTCTGATGCACAAGGCGGGTGCGTGAGCACGTTTGGGTCACCAGCGCTCTCCAGCGTTGACCTCATATCCTGGAACAAGTGCGCAAGTACATAGATCTTGGTTCCCCTGCAGGGCAGACTTCTAACACTTTACCCCTTTGTCTACCCCAGCACCATCTGCCATTCCCCACCCCCCCCACCATTCTTCTGATCTGATCAAAATAGAAAAAAAATAACTGAAGTCTGGCTATTGAGCATTCTCACTCTGTCAGGGAAGCAGCCAGTCTGACAAATTAATCAGGAAGAAGGTGCTTGAGGAAACTGCTGAGGGTTTAATCTATAACCCTCTCTCACAAAGCACCTTTGCTTTCCGGCAGGGACCCTCTGGAGACGGTCCCACAGAAGCCACCGAGCACCCAGGGCTGCCTTCTTCCTTGCCCCTGAAAAGGCGGGCCCTGGGCTGGGCCATGCGGGGAGGCTGCCGATCCTAGTGGGTGTCCTGCTGGCCCTTCTCGGATCCCTGCCTCCTCCGCAGGAATGTGGCCTGTGGTCCCCTTGCCTCAAATCCAATCCTCTCTGTCCTCAAGATGCTCATTTATCCATTGTTGCCTCATCCTCTCCAGGAACTTGGGGAGCAGTGGGAAGCAAGCTCACTGTGGCTGATGGCCCCATTTAGAAGAGAGGCCGGGCAATGAATGGTCCCCCTGCAGCTCAGCCTCATCTTCTTAATGGATCCTAATTACCCCTGTCCTGCTTGTGGCTTCTCTCCAGGGCCCATCTGTCAGGATGATGGATGAGGTGAATGAGGGGTGTGGGCAGCTGGGGCTGGAGAAATCCTGCCCTTCTCTCCTAGGGTGGGGGGGTGGTCAGTGTAGGAAGTTTACATCAGATCCAAAAATCCTGAGGACCGGAAGACACCATCGCAGGATGAGCTGTTCTCCCCTAGAACTTGGGCCAGGTGATTTTAATCTAGAAGGACTGGTGATGGGGAAGCAAGGTGGGGAGGATGGGCTCTTTTGGTGTGCTGCTGCTGCTGCTGCTAAGTCGCTTCAGTCATGTCCGACTCTGTGCGACCCCATAGACGGCAGCCCACCAGGCTCCCCCATCCCTGGGATTCTTCAAGCAAGAATACTGGAGTGGGTTGCCATTTCCTTCTCCAATGCATGCATGTATGCCAAGTCGCTTCAGTTGTGTCTGACTCTGTGCAACCCTGTGGACAGCAGCCCACCAGGCTCCTCTGTCTACAGGATTCTCCAGGCAAGAATACAGGAGTGGGTTGCCATGTCCTTCTCCCTTTTGGTGTGAAGTCTCAGGAATATATGATGAGGGAAGAGAGGAAGGCTGGCGGCCCAGTGGAGGACCCACTCCAAGGTGGGACTGAGAGCTGGGAATTATGACTCCAGCCCCAGGTCCATGACAAGTCCACATCCATCTGGACAAGGCAGTGATCATCAGAGCTGAGTGGGCCCTTCTGAATCAGGGTTATGCTGGGACCCAATCTCAAGTCCATTCCATATCCCCATGGACACACACCCAGTATTGTTGTTGTTCACTCAGTCGTGTCTGACTCTTTGCAACCCCATAGACTGCAGCATGCCAGGCTTCCCTGTTCTTTACTGTCTCCTGGAGTTTGCTCAAACTCATGTCCATTGAGTCAGTCATGCCATCCTACCATCTAATCCTCCGTTGCCCCCTTCTCTGCCCTCAGTCTTTCCAAGCATCAGGTGAGTCAGTGAGTCACTTTCCAGTGAGTCAGCTCTTTGCATCAGGTGGCCAAAGTATTGGGGCTTTAGCTCCACACACCCAGTGAGCACTCAGTAAATGGACTGCAGGTCATCCGGGGTCCCAAACACAGAGCTCTGACCCAGGAAAAAAGCAGCCAATGCTGGACAGCATTGATTCTGTGGATGAAACAGATAAGAGAGAAAGAATAAAGTTTCTGCTTTAAGTATGGTCTATTCAGTCTGCAAACCAGTGAGAGAAATCTCAGAAGAGACTGATTCTGTCAGTACCTTGATCTTGGTGTAGTGTAGTGGCATAGACCATGCGCTGTAGAATTTGACTGCCTGCATTCAGTTTATAGCTCCACGGCCCACTGGCATTGTGACCCTGAACAAGTCACTTAACCTCTGTGCTTCAGTTCCTCCATCTCTGAAACGGAGACATTAGTGTGCACCTAGTAGGTAACTAAGGATTCAAAGAGCTATAAGCCAAGGGCTTGGAGCAGAGCCTGCACAAGGGAAGCACGCTGTGAGTGTTAGCTGTTCTTTCTCTTTCAGCTCTACAACATGGCATCTCAAAGAGGATGTGAATCCCCAAAGCAGGCTGGGCCTGACAGTGCCTCGATCAGACACAGAGAACAGCAAAGGTTGTTGAATTGACCGTCTACGTGGAAACACTTCCTCTTTCCCTCTCTTCCTCTCCAGTCCCAACCCACGCAGCTCAAGGTTGTGAGATGGCTGATGGCTGCTGACAGATCCAAAACACAGTCTCCCCTGAGCTCCTGTGGCGGCCCAGGCCAGAGCTCCCGGGACAAGAGCCCTTTCCTGGAGATGGAGCATAACCCTCACATTCCAAGGGGAGATGGGGGACTCGGACTGCAGACGGAAGGGTGATCAAACTTCTGTGGACACATTGCTTCACTTTGGGGATCAGTAAGAGCCTGTGAGGGCGGGCTTGGGGGTTGTCAGAGCACTGTCTCTGGAGGGGAAGGGCCCAGGCTGGGTTTCCTGTTGCCCGCCTTCCAAACTGAAAAGGAGCAGCTAAGTGTTATTGATCCAAGTTCCAAGGGGAAGATTTGCTAGGAGGTCGCTGGCACCAGCCCATCACTTAGCCGGTATTCATTATTCAGTGATGGTGCAGAGGAGCAGAAGAAGGGCTGGCATCCTGCCGCCAAGCCTGGCCTCCCAAGAGAGGAGTTGATGTGGGAACTGGGAGAGACAGCCAGCCAGCCAGAAAAGGGTCAAGGGCAACTCACTCTCATCCTGTGACAGAGGGTGCCAGGTAGACCTTTGTAAGAGGAATCTTACCTTCCAGGCAGCCCAGGTCTCCCACAGGAACTGGAGCATCTCAACTTTGGCTGGAGAATGGGAAGAGAATCTTGAATGGTACCAAGCTCTGACTGCTTTCTGATGGCCTTTGTATTCAATATATGCCTCAGTTTACTCAAATGCCCACTGACATAAAATGTCCCACCCACTTTTAATAGCGTATTGCACTGAAACTAATCTTTACAGGGACAAAGATGGTAATTAAGTCCTGATATCCAAAACTGGATCAGAATGATTCGCTAAATAAGACCCAGAGGCCCTGGATTCAGCCACTTCCCAACCCTGTGATAGGCTGGCCCATGTCTAGAGTTGTTGAGTTAGATCATGTTGATAAAGGTGTTCTGTAACAATATTAACATCAGACAAGTGTCAGCTGTCATCATCATATTATTATCATTATCACCTTTCCAGAAATACAAGTCTGAGAGCATAACATAGCCTTAACAATAGTGTGAGAGATGGTGGGTGTTAGGACAGGAAAAAGTGTTCGCAGCAGCGCTGTTTGGAAACAAGTCAAAGGCCCGCAGAGTGAAGAATGGATAAATGAATAATATCTTTACAAAATGGAGATTTTTATAGTAATGAAAATGAGTGAACTGCATGTAACAACACAGGTGAATCTTGGTAACATAATGAATAGAGAAAAGCAAGTCCTAGAACGCATACAGAGCACAATACCTGTTTTCTAAACTTCAACATTAAAGCTTAAAAGATGCATAATATGAGGCATACATATATTGGTGATACATTGAAAAATAAAGCACGAGATTTAGTATAATGGTTATCTCTGACACAGACGGGGAGCACTGAGGGAGGGGGCCAGGCAAGGTGAGGAACACACAAATATGTTGTGTATATTCTTCTACATTTGGAGTTGGCTGAACAAAAATGAATGAATGTATGCATGCATGAATGAATGAGTGAATGGACCGGCAGGCCATGCATAGAACAATATTGGCCTTGGGTCATAAGGATAGATTATATTTAGTCCAAGTTGAGTAACTGGAGTCCAAAATACAATATTTTTTTCATCTAAGGAAAAGTCTGATGTTAAGTAGATATTTAGTACTGGATCCCCAACTTGTTATTCTAGAAAGAGAATCACTGTTTTCTAAAGGGGCTGAGGGGAGCTCCTCTCCATAGCCCATTATATGCAGGAATACCCTCCTCATACTCCCTTTTGAGGAAAGGCAGGTTCCAGACTCTCTTTTATAAAACTTTCGTTTTTGATGGGTTTTATTTTATTTATTTGGTTGTACCAGGTCTTAGTTGCAGCACGTGGGACCTTCAATCTTCTTGCAGTATGCACAGTCTTTAGTTGCAGCATGAGAACTCTTAATTGTGGCTTGTGGGATCTAGTTTCCTGACCAGGGATTGAACCTGGCCCCCTGCATTGAGAGCACAGAGTCTTAGCCCCTGGGTCACCAGGGAAGTCCTCCAGTCTCTCTTATAGCCTGTTGTACATATGCATAAAGCATGTATGTCCCTGGGGCAGAATTTGCAAGTGGTACTAAACAATGAGGGCTTCCGGATGGCTCAGTGGTAAATAATCTGCCTCCCAGTGCAGGAGACACAGGTTTGACCCCTGGGAAAGAGGAGCCTCGTAGGCTACAGTCCATGGGGTTGCAAAGAGTCAGACACGACTGAGTGACTGAGCATACATGCATGAAACAATGATGAATAATGCTTCTGTAAACATTCTTATGCTTATCTTTTGGTGTGCACATGTATGCATTTCCTTTGGCTGTATGTCTAGTAGTGAAATTGCTGAGTTATAGAGTATATCTATACCCAACTTGGATAGACAATGCCTCTGTTCTGATGTTGTACCAATCTGCATTCTTGCCAGAGGGCATGAGAGTTCTAGTTTTTTGACATCCTCATCAACACTTTGTGTTGTTAGTCTCAAATTTTCATCATTGTGTTGAGTGCGAAAAAAACCCATGTTTTTTTTTTTAGTTTCTTTGAAGATTGATAAGATTGAGCATCTTTTCATATATTAATTGGTCATGCGGATATTCTTTTTTATGAAGTATTTGAGTCTCTTCCCATTTTAAACTGGGTAATTTATCCTACTTTTAGTGAATTTTTATATTCTTTATATATTCTTTTTTTGCACCTTATTTATTTATTTATTTAATTTACATCCCCAGTGGGTTTATCCCCAGAAGTACCTCCAGATACAATTTGACATGTACATATACTATGTAATATAGCAGATCTTGTGATTAGGTTTCTCCTTACTAACAAAAAGTGATTTAGAACAATGAGGTTAATCCTAGTTGATGAAGCCAGCAGTAGCATAGCAGTAATTTTACACAGTCTAGGGATATATATTCTGTGTATAAATCCTTCCAGAGGATATATTTACATATGCTATATATATTCAAGACTGTCCTGGCTATTCTTGGACGTTTGCATTTCATTTAATTTTAAAATAAACTTTATTTATTAATGTAAATAGCCCAAATGCCCACAGACAGGAGAGTAGATAAATAAACTGTAGAATAGTCACATAAAGGAATATTACACAGCAGTGAAAAGGAATAAACCTCTGTGACATGAAGAAATATGGAAGCATCTTAGCAAAGAAATATGAAGTGAAGGAAGAAAAGGCTCTGATTACATACAGCACAGTATTCCTCCCTCCCTTTTTAGAGTTATAAGATCAACTGAAATAAAAATCTTCACCTTTAAGGAATACATGCAATGAGTTAGCACTATATTAGAGGAAACATTGTTCCAATATTAAGGAACAATGGACCTGTGATTCAGAATGGCACCTGCCTTAGGCGGGGACAGCAGGATGATGGGATGAATGGCTGCATAGCTGAATGGAAATTATCACTGAGGTCCTAGCTATCCTGTTGGGTGGTAGATTGATGGGTGCTTATTGCATTGTTAAAAATATATAAATACATAAATAAATTAAAGACTAATGATGAAGTGTTATATGGATCAGGGATTATGATTAATATGATTTAACACAACTTGGAAATCATAAAGGAAATGAGTCCCTAATATTCATTGGAAGGACTGATGCTGAAGCTGAGGCTCCAATACTTTGGCCACCTGATGTGAAGAACTGACTCACTGGAAAAGACCCTGATGTTGGGAAAGATTGAAGGCAGGAGGAGAAGGGGATGACAGAGGATGAGATGGTTGGATGGCATCCCTGACTCAATGGACATGAGTTTGAGTAAGCTCCGGGAGTTGGTGATGGACAGGGAAACCTGGCGTGCTGCAGTCCATGGGGTTGCAAAGAGTCAGACATGACTGAGCAACTGAACTGAACTGAGATTGATTATACAAAAATAAAAAAGGCTGAAGATGAAGGATTGAATGAGGACACTACCATCAACCCCTTAGTTGTAGGGCCTCCATTCTCCCCCTGCTTGCTTCACCCATGGACTGAGCAGGGGTGTCAGTATCAAGATGAATATTATATATATATATTAGTAAAGCTTAATTTCTTTAAATTTTTTTCTTAGAAAACTAAACAGAAGTTTGATTTTTTTCCCCCTTCTATGCCCCAATCCATCTTATGTATTCCCTGGGGTGTATACATGCCTCTGGGCTTCCCAGGTGGGGCTAGTGGTAAAGAACCTGCCTGCCAATGCAGGAGATGTAAATGAGACGTGTGTTCAATCCCTGGGTCGGGAAGATCCCCTGAAGGAGAGCATGGCAACCCACTCCAATATTCTTGCCTGGAGAATCCCATGGACAGAGGAGCCTGGTGGACTACAGTCCATAGGATTGCACATCCTATGTGCAGACATGTGCAGAGTCAGACATGACTGAAGCAACTTAGCACGCACACACACATACATGCCTGTGCCCTAAGCAAATGGAATTTTAAACCAACTTTCATTGGAATGGATCACCCAGTTGACATGTGGAAATCAGATACCCTCTTGAGCATTTAAGAGGCTGTTGATAGACTCAGAGTCAGAAAGGACAAGATAAGACAGGGCAGCCTTGGGAAAAGAATGGAGACTAGGAATTTGAGAGGAATTTAAGAGAAGGAATTTGGAGGACTTCAGTCCCTTAATAGCAGGACATCTAGGTGCTAAAGAACTCCATATTCTCTGCTGCTGCTGCTGCTAAGTCACTTCAGTCGTGTCCGACTCTGTGTGATCCCATAGACGGCAGCCCACCAGGCTCCCCCGTCCCTGGGATTCTCCAGGCAAAAACACTGGGGTGGGTTGCCATTTCCTTCTCCAATGTGTGAAAGTGAAAAGTGAAAGTGAAGTCGCTCAGTCGTGTCCAACTCTCAGCGACCCCATGGACTGCAGTCCACCAGGCTCCTCCATCCATGGGATTTTCCAGGCAAGAGTACTGGAGTGGGGTGCCATTGCCTTCTCCGCCATATTCTCTGCTAGTGACTCCTATTTCTCTTAAAGCCAGAATCTCTATTTGCTCCAAACTCTTGTCCTGTCACCCTCCTATAGAACACTGACACTCTCACGTGGGTCCCAGGGCAGTTACAGCCTTCTATCTGATTCCTGCTCACTGATGGACTAATTGGTGGAGCCCTCCCTGCTGACAGCCTTCAGATATTGAAGGCACATCAAGCAGTACTCGATGGGTCCTGATGCTGCTGAAATCTGGAGGTTGGAGTGGCTTGGGGGTGGGGTGTGCCTTTCAGGGAAGTAGATACAGCTATGTCTCAAATCCCTGAGCTTGGTCTGACCGGCTTCCTCAGATATAGCCGATCAATCAGTTGCCTTGGATGCTTCCACAGGCAGTTTTTAATTGAAAGCTTCAGATGGATTAGGGAGTTGGCTTCGAGGAACCATGATCCTAGAGGGTAATTTGGCAACAGGCAAGTCCTCCGTCCTTAGAATCTGGGGGAGAAAGACCATATGTTGGGCCACAGAGACCAAAGGCTTGAAGTCTTTTGAGCTAGAAGAACACCTGCTTCCTCAAGGAGCGCAAAGGCTTGCCTTCTTGGAACACAGAGTCCACTGCCTGCTCCCTCGGCCTGAGCCTTCATTGACTTTTGTAACAGATATAGAACCCAGTGAATTTTACCTATGGTTCTGTGCTCAGTCATGTCTGACTCTTTGAGGCCCCATGGATTGTAGCCCCCCAGGCTTCTGACCATGGAATTGTCCAGGCAAGAATCCTGGAGTGGATTGCCATTTCCTGCTCCAGGGGATCTTCCCAACCCAGGACCCATGTCTCTTCATGCTCCTGCATGGGCAAGCAGATTCTTTACCATTGTGCTACCTGGGAAGTCCAAAGAGTCTTCAGGTGAGGGCAAAGATGCTGTCTTGAAGAAAGTAAGTGCCATTATCGCTGGGCAACCTGTGACTACCACTTGGGGGTTATGTGACCCTGGATGAGTCCCCTGATCTCTACTAGTCCTGACCTTACACATGCGGGGTGATGTATTGATAAATGAGCACTGGTGACCAAAACAACAACAACAACAACAACAACAACAAAACCCCCAGAGGAGAGCTTACAGATCATCACCCACCAAGCGTAGGGCTCAGCTGCCAACATGAAGGACTGAAAGCCAACTGCTTCCTGCCTCAGAGGCGAGGACTCACCAATCTGGATCAGCCCAGTTCTGGAGCATTCCTCTGGGAGGTGGGCTCACTTGCCAAAAGTAATTTTTCTGAGACTCCATTGATGGGAAGCCACCCATTTTATTTTATTTGGCAAAATGAAAGCAATGAATTGACTCTCCTTGAATTGAGTTTTGATGAAGGTTCCTGGGGCTCCTGTGTCTAGAAGCACACTCGAACAATCACCACTCAAAAAAAAAGAAAAAAAAAATTCAGTGAGTCCCAAAGTCTGTTCCAAGGGGAAGGCTGGGAAAGTGGATGTGGAGGAGACCTCACATTCAGAGTTCACCTTCTGTGTTCCAATATTTTTGTGTAGGCTATCTAATTTAACTCTTCACAATGAGCCCAAGTTTTGTGTGTGGGAAAACTGAAGCTTGAGAGCTAAGTAACTTACCTATGGTTTCTGACTCCAGAGCCTCAGACTGCTCCTTCCTGCCTCCTTGTTCCCAGCTCAGAATGTGTTTTTACATGTATTAACTCTTTTAGTCCTCCTGGACAGTGAGGATATTGTTATGAAGCCCATTGCACAGATATGGTAAACTGAGATCCAGAGAAGTTAAATCATATGGTTAGTGACTGATGGAGCTGAGTCTGGTTCTCAGTGCTCATGCATGTCCACTTTAATACTACTCACCTGAAGAGCGAGTTTGGGAAAATCAAGAAATTCAGTGATAGAGGAGGCTGGTTTGTCAGGGTTTCCAAGAGCTAAGGAAAACTGGAGACGCTTAAGGGATCCCACCATCCTGGTCTCCAAACCCCTACAGCTCTGCGTCACCCTCCACTTGAGCATCTCTGTTCCTCTGCTCGAGGACAAGGTGACCCTGCTGAGGAGGTGGGGAAAGTAGGGGAGGTAAACATGAGCTTGACTGAACAAGTCAAGAAAGGAGCGGTATTACACAGGTTTAAGATTTAACAAAAGGAGAACCAAATTGACATTTTATTGACTGGCAGTAGGAGTTGTTAAAGACAGATTACTGCACCAAGGGTAGAGTTTGATTGAGAGGCTGGGGGGCCCACTCAGCCATCAGAGGCATCAAAATGAAGGCCAGTGATACTCAAGGGGCAAGGTGAATGCATATGTTTGAGCTCACACACAGGTACTTGCCAACACACACATGCACACATGATACCATCACCACCACCACCACCAGAAATAAAACCTAAGCTTCTCCCTCAGCTCCCAGAGGCCAGATCCAGAGACCTTGAGTGAAATGAGGGTGAATGGAAAGCACAGGGCACCAGGTTTTATCTTTACTAATACTCCCTCTCCACCCCAACCTGATCCATCCCTGGACTCACTGGGAGCTTCAGAGTTAGAATTCCTCAGGCTTTAAGGTTGAAATAGGGTCTTAAATAGATGGGGAAATAGATGGCAAATAGATGGGGAAACAATGGAAATAGAGATTTTTTTTGGGGGGGGGCTCCAAAATCACTGCAGATTGTGATTGTAGCCATGAAATTAAAAGATGTTTGTTTCTTGGAAGAAAAGCTATGACCAAACTAGACAGCATATTTTGAAAAGCAGAGACATTACTTTGCCAACAAAGGTCCATCTAGTCAAAATTATGGTTTTTCTGGTAGTCATGTATGGATGTGAGAGTTGGACTATAAAGAAAGCTGAGTGCTGAAGAATTGATGCTTTTGAATTGTGGTGCTGGAGAAGACTCTTGGGCCGCTAGAAGATCCAACCAGTCAATCCTAAAGGAGATCAATCCTGAGTGTTCATTGGAAGGGCTGATGCTGAAGCTGAAACTCCAATACTCTGGCCACTTGATGCAAAGAACTGACTCATTGGAAAAGACCCTGATGCTGGAAAAAGATTGAAGGCAGGAGGAGAAGGGGATGGCAGAGGATGAGATGGTTGGATGGCATCACTGACTCAATGGACATGAGTTTGAATAAACTTCAGGAGTTGGTGATGGACAGGGAAGCCTGGCATGCTGTAGTCCAGGGGGTCACAAAGAGTCGGACATGACTGCATGACTGAACTGAACTGAGGGCCTTAAAAAAAACAAGACAAACACCTCATTGCTTCCAGTAAGGGAGCCCATTTCAAAGCCCTCTCTTTGGGGACTCCCTGCATGCTGGCTGGCTCTGTGCAGAGATGCAGAGCCTCCTCAGGGAACACAGAAATGGCCCCTGGAGGTCTGCTTGAAAGAGTCCGGAACACTGTAATTTGCTCTGGCAGAGGGTTGAGTGGGAGTCACCCTGTGAACCTCAAGCGGGCAGAACAGAGAGACAGGTGGGAAGGGGGAGAATGGCAGGGACACGGGTGGGTAATGGGGAACAGCTTGGCTTAGACTGTCCCTTAGGGATGCGACCACCCTGGTCTCTTCCTTCCCAAAAATACTGGCACATGGTCTGGACTCTATGGTGGATGATGTTGGATCTTGTCCCAGGAAGTCTATTCTCTGTGGGCCCATCATTCTCTCATGGGTTGCACCCCACCTCTCCTCCTCCCTGGAGCCAAGGGGGGCCTGGATCAGTGTTTGAATGGCCTTTTTCTCCTCTCTTCCTGCAACTAACATCACATCTTTGGGAATGCTTCTGCCAGCTCTCTTCCTTTCCTGAGCCTTGCCTCTGAGGCACTGGCTGTGTCCAGTGATCTCTGACATCCATGTATAATCCTTCCCTCATCCATCCATAGCCCACTGTCTTCCAAGGGAGAGTCAAGGCAGACAAGGGTATTATTATTAAAAGCAACTCAGATTTGTCCCAGACATGTGCTGTATCTATTGAAGGAAGTGGCTCTCAGAATCGCTCTCACCCTATTTCCTCTACCCCTACCTGGGTTCTTAGCTCTCAGGGCATCGTCTGCACAGCACCTACCCACATTCCTTCTTGATCCACCACTGCCCCAGGTTCTGCCTGCACCCAGCACTAGGAGGAAAGGAGAGGCTGGTTTGAAGGTGACCTTCATTGAGCCTAAGAGAGATAGCAATCTCTGCAATCAACAAGCCTGGCTCCTCCAGACACTAAAATAGCAACTGTGGAGTAAATCTGCTCCCACCCCCCCACCTCCTTCCCCTCTCTTTCTCTTCAGGACAACACAAAGAAACTCTAGGGGTGAACCGAGAAATCACAGCGTCTTTTAACAGCCTGAAAGCCTGAAAATAAAGTTCTGTGTATACGTATTTGCAGCTCGTCAGTACAGGAAAGCTAATTATCTCAGTGCTGTGGCCACCACCTTGCGTTTAGCAAACTCTGTCCTTTTATTTAATATCTTATGTGTCCCATCAACATCCCTGAGTTCAGGGAGGGTCCAGAGATGCTGTACCCCACTTTAGGTGGGGGGGAACAGAGGTCCAGGGATGGAAGGTGCCTGCCCAGGGTCACCCAAGAATGGGGAGGATGGAGTGGCCAGAGTCAGAAGATGACTATCTGCTTCCTAAGGTTCCTGCACTAGATTTCTGCTGGGAGTAAAATGTGTTCTCAGGACTTGATTGCCAGACCTTGGGAACATTTTAGATTGGGATGATGTAATGTTCTTAGCAACCCCCTGTCGGTTCCCCACTGTTCCTCTACTCCTCATGTTGGGCCCAGAGCTGTTGTACAATCACGATTGGAGTGCCCAGTGGCTGGCTGTCAAGGTAGGAACAGATGGAGTGGGGAAGGGAAGATCTGCCCTGTGGTATTTGGGGGAGGGGAGTGAAGACTGGATTTGTCAGGGATGGATTAAGCAGGAATGTGGAACATGTGTTTATCTATGGTGGCACATCGTTGATGGGAAAGAAGATGCTGGCAAATGGAATCATGCGTGGATGTCTTTTTGAGTGAACAAAATAAAGGGTGGGCCTAGTTAGACAATGGAGAAGGCAATGGCAAACCACTCCACTATTCTTGCCTGGGAAATCCATTGATGGAGGAGCCTGGTAGGCTACAGTCCACGGGCTCGCGAAGAGTCAGACACGACTTCACTTTCACTTTTCACTTTCATGCATTGGAGAAGAAAATGGCAACCCACTCCAGTGTTCTTTCCTGGAGAATCCCAGGGGACGGGAGCCCAGTGGGCTGCCACCTATGGGGTCACACAGAGTCAGACACGACTGTTGTGACTTAGCAGCAGCAGCAGCAGTTAGACAATGGTCCTGCATTCACTTGTATGAGAGCATGGAAGCAGGACCATTCTGGAAGCATCCTCATCCAGGGGGACCACCCTGCTTCTAGGATGCGTCTTTCCCCAACTTGGAAGACCCTCTTCTGTCTTACAGAGAACTGATGGGCGGTGGCATTCAGAACCAGGGCATGACTGGTTCTTGCATAACTTATCCATGAGAACAAGGTGGCGGAAAGGAACCATGGTCAGGTTTACTTTACAGATAGATCCCAGGGTTATAACCTCAAAATTAGTAGGACACTTAAAGGTCATCTAGTTCAATCTCTTAAATATTCAGATGAGAAAACTGACCTCAGTGACATGCCCAAATGAACACAGTTGCTACGTCACAGAATGAAACTTGAACCCTGCTTTCCTCAACTTCTAGCCCAGGACTTTGTTCAGTAACCCCACTGAAGAGGGTCAGGTCATTTCACCAAGTTCACCTGTCTCTCTGTAAGAGATCAAGGGAGCATTGTACTAAGCTTTGGTTTTGTTTTTCTGCAGCCTGGAGATACATGCCTGCATTTGGAAAAGCCCTGGCAGTACCCTGGGGACTTTATGCTGAATCCTTTCCAGTAGGTCTAAAATATGGCTGTTCAGAAGACAGTTCGAGGAAATATGCAGGAGACAAGAGATAACAATGGAGTTAAATGAGACAGTGGGATAGATCTGTGTAGGAAATGTGGACATTTGTCCTTCAACATCCCTCAGAGATAGGTACCTACTTCCACTGTCATCCATCCTATAGTGACTGGGACCAGATTTATGCTCTTAACTTTAGACAGCAAAAAACAAAACAACACCTTTGAAGCAATGGTTTGGGAGACATTAGACAGCAGGTATTAATAGCATAGGAACGGGATCCCTGAGAGAAGAGAAACAAGAAAGATGAACCCTATAGGGTTCTAGCTTACTCCTGGAGGCAGATACTAGGGTTGCAGTGTAAGGTGAGGGTGGAGGGAACAACACATAACTTGTTGACCTTGTTGGTTTGAGAAGACAGAAATCAGTTTGGGGAGGCCATGGTACCTGGAATTTTCAATGTGAGGTAGCAGAGAGGATGGATTGGAACTGTACAGAGAAAGAGCTCTGAAGGTCTGCAGAAGTCCCCTAGCATCTTTGGCTGAGTACTGATCTGCACATGCACGAGAGGTAACTCACCACAACTGGGGGAACCCACTAGAAAGTATAGAGCGAACAGCTGCCAGAGCTCACAGAGGGGCAGGAATAATTCATGTTCCCCCAGCTAGAGTGGGAAGATCTAATAAATGCAGCATTGGGTAGAATCCTCAGAAAAGACTCTTTTTTTCAGTAGTAGAGCAAAAACACCCCAAGGACTAATGGTTGTTGTGGACCTGCACTAACAAAGCTTAAAGCAAGTCTCAAGAGCATCCAATGGATTCCAAGTATGTGCATGTTAAGTCACTTCAGTTATGTCCGACTCTTTGCGACCCTATGGACTGTAGCCTGCCAGACTCCTCTGTCCATGGGATTCTCCAGGCAGGGATACTGGAGTGGTTTGCCATGCCTGTCTCCAGGGGATCTTCCAGACTCAGGGATTGAACATGGGTCTCCCACATTGCAGTCAGATTCTGTACCATCTGAGCCACCAGGGAAGCCCTATATATATGAGAGCAGAATCTAACATACACACACACAGACTCTTACATGATTATAAGGCATAAAAAAGCAAGGAAATAAGATGAATAATTTAGAAGAAAATCAATTAATAGAAATAGACCAAGACATGACAGAAATAATGAAATTAGTAGACAAGGATGTTAAAGCCATCCATCATTATAAAAATTACACAGATATTCAAGAAAGTATAGGAGAATGTGAACATGAAGAGGAGAGAAATGTGGGATACAAAGGGAGGTCAAATGGAACTTCTAGAGAGGAGAAACAATATCTGAAATAAAAAAAATACTGGATGGGATTACAGTGGATAAGACACTACAGAAGTAAGGATCAATGAACTGAAAGAAATAGTATAAAAGTGATTCAAAATTAAGCAGAGAGGAAAAACACGACCGAAATAAACAGAGCATCGGTGACCTGTGGCACAATATTATGTGGCCTCTTGCATGTTACTGGTGTCACAGAAGGAAAAGAGGAAAGGGTGAGACAGGAATAATATTTCAAGAGAAAATAGCCAGTTTCCAAAGTACAATAAAAAATATGAAGCCATAGATCCAGCAATTTCAACAAGATCAAAGTAGAAGCAGCATAAAGAAAATCACACCAAGGCACATCATAATCAAATTGGTCAAAGCCAGAGATAATCAGGAAATCACAAAACCAGCCAAAGGAAAAAAGGGATATTATGTATAAAGGGACAAAGATAAAAATGATAGCAGGCTTCTTATCATAAACCAAGCAAACCAGAGGTAATGGGGCAACATTTTAAGGTTATGATAAAAAAATAAACTCTCAGCCTAGAAATCTAACCTAGCAAAAATATCTTTTAACATTGAAGGTGAAATGAAGACTTTTTTCAGACGAAAAAAGGTGAGAGAATACATTACAGTGGGCCTGAATTTAAAAAAAAATTAGATTCTTCAGGCAGAAGAAATATGAAGACAGGTAAAAATTTAGGTCTCTACAGATGAATGAAGAGTTCTGCAAGTGATAAATATAGAAATAGATATAAAATAAATTGTTTTTCATTTTTAACTGTGTTACATAATCATTGACTGTCTCGAGTGGAAAAGAAAACAATGTAATTTATGGTTTATAGCATTACTTGAAATAAGTGTATGCCCGTAACAAAAGAGAAGAGAGGGAGAAATGCAAGTATGTTATTCTAAAGCTCTTACTCTGTATGTGTGAGGCGTAACGTTATTGGAAAGTAGACTGGGATAAGTTAGCAAAGTCTAAAGCAACCACAAAACAAAGCTGTGACTAATATTGAAGATAAAATGATGTCTAACTTCCCTTGTGGCTCCGAGGGTAAAGCATCTGCCTGCAATGCGGAAGACCTGGGTATTTGATCCCTGGGTTGGGAAGATCCCCTGGAGGAGGAAATGGCAACCCACTCCAGTACTCTTGCCTGGAAAATCCCATAGATGGAGGAGCCTGGTAGGCTACAGTCCATGGGATTGCGAAGAGTTGGATGTGACTGAGTGACTTCACTTCACTTCAAAAAAAGGCAAAAAACAAGAAAAAGAAAGAGAGAACAGATGGAGATGGCACAGATAGAAAACAAATAACAGGATGATAGTTTTAAACTCAACCAATCATGTAAATGATTATATATATTACACATTAGTAGTCTAAACATTCCAAATAAAAAGGACTGCTCAGTTTGACTAATAAAAAGTCCAAATAAAAAGGACTGCTCAGTTTGACTAATAAAAACACACTACATGCACCTATAAGAAGTGAAAGTTGCTCAGTCGTGTCTGACTCTTTGCGACCCCATGGACTATACAGTCCATGCAATTTTTCAGGCCAGAATACTGGAGTGGGTAGCCTTTCCCTTTTACAGGGGATCCTCCCAACCCAGGGATCAAACCCAGGTCTCCCACACTGCAGGCGGATTCTTTACCAGCTGGCCACCAGGGAAGTCCACACCTACAAGAAATTCACTTTAAATATAAAGACAAAGATAGGTTAAAAGTAAAAGGATGGAAAAATTGTGCTATGCTAGCCTTGATTGAAAGAAAGCTGGAATGACTTTATTAATATCAGATATCAGACTTCAGAGTAAGGAAAATTGCTGGTAAAAAAGAGGAAGGTTGCATAATGATAAGAGTCAACTCACCAAGAAAACATAAAAGTCCTGAAGGCATAGGCTCCTAAAGATATAGCTTCAAAATACATGAACCAAAGCTGAAAGAAAGGAGAAGTAGAAAACCCCACAATTACAGTTGGAAATCCCAGTGGTTCTTTCTTTCTTTCTTTAGCCAGTGTTTCTATTTTGAAAATTTATAGAACAATAAGACAAAAAGTCTGTAAGGATCCAGAAGTCCTGAACACTATTAAGTCAAACTTGAATTGATTAATATTTATGAAACATTCTACCCAACAAGATTGAGGATGAGATGGTTGGATGGCTCAATGGACATGGCTTTGGGTGGACTCCAGGAGATGATGATGGACAGGGAGGCCTGGTGTGCGGCGGATCATGGGGTCGCAAAGAGTCAGACACGACTGAGCAACTGAACTGAACTGAACCCAACAAGAGCAGACTACATACTCTTTTTTTTTTTTCAATTTTAATTTATTGTTAATTGGAGAATAATTACAATATTGTGATGATTTCTTCCATACATCAACATGAAAGAGTTATGGGCATACACATTCCCCTCCCTCTTTAACCTCTCTCCCTCCTCCCACCCCATCCCACCCCTCTAGGTTGTTACAGAGCACCAGATTTGGTTCCCTGTATCAAACCTCAAATTCCCACTGGCTATCTATTTTACACATGGTAATGTAAGTTTCAATGCTACTCTCTCAAATCATCCCATACTCTTCTTCTCCCATGTCCAAAAGTCTGTTTTTTATGTCTGCATTTCCTTTGCTGCTTTGCAAATAGGATCCTCAGTACCTTCTTTCTAGATTCCATATATATGCATTAATACACGAAATTTGCTTTTCTCTTTCTGACTCACTTTACTCTGTATAATAAGCTCTAGGTTCATCCACCTCATTAGAACTGACTCAAATGTGCTCCTTATTATAGTTGAGTAACCTTCCACTGTACATATGTTATCACATCTTCCTTATCCATTTTCACCAAGACATTACATTCTGGAACATAAAACAAGTCTCAGTAAATTTAGGATTAAAATGATAAGTAGTGATCTGAAAGAGACACGTGTACCCCAATGTTCATCGCAGCACTGTTTATAATAGCCAGGACATGGAAGCAACCTAGATGTCCATCAGCAGACAAATGGATAAGGAAGCTGTGGTACATATACCCTGTGAAATATTACTCAGCCATTAGAAAGAATACATTTGAATCAGTTCTAATGAGAGGGATGAAACTGGAGCCCATTATGCAGAGCGAAGTAAGCCAGAAAAGATAAAGACCAATACAGTAGAGTAACGTATATATATGGAATTTAAAAGATGGTAACGATAACCCTATATGCAAAACAGAAAAAGAGACACAGATGTACAGAACAGACTTTTGGACTCTGTGGGAGAAGGTGAGGGTGGGATGTCCAGAGAGAACAGCATTGAAACAAGTATACTATCAAGGGTGAAACAGACCACCAGCCCAGGTTGGGTGCATGAGACAAGTGTCCAGGGCTGGTGCACTGGGAAGACCCAGAGGGATCGGGTGGAGAGGGAGGTGGGAGGGGGGATCGGGATGGGGAACACATGTAAATCCATGGCTGATTCATGTCAATGTATGGCAAAAACCACTACAATATTGTAAAGTAATTAGCCTCCAACTAATAAAAATAAATGGGAAAAAAGTAAATAAAATAGAGTGAAAACTTAAAAAAAAATAAAATGATAAGTAGTATCCTTTTTGATCATAACAGAATTAAACTAGAACTCTACAAAAAATATTTAAAATCATTAAATATTTGGAAATCAATAATGTGCTTTGAAGTAATCCATGAGTCAAGTCAGAAATCAAGAGAGAAATTAGAAAATATTTTGAATGAGATGAAAGTAAAGTTGTGTGAGATATAACCAAAGAAATGATTACAGAGAAATTTATAGCATTAAGTTCCTTTTTTTTTTGGCTGCACTGGGTCTTTGTTATGGCACATGGGCTTCTCTTGTGGGGCACAGGGTCCAGAGTGAGCGGACTCTTCTCTCGTTGTGGTGTGTGGGCTTGATTGCCCTGTGATGGATCTTAGTTCCCTGACCAGGAATGGAACCTGCATCCCCTGCATTGGGAGGCAGATTCTCAACCACTGGACCACCGGGGAAGTTCCAGCATTAAATTCTTATATTAGAAAAGCAGATAGATTTCATATAAAAGGTATCAGCTTCCATCTTAAGAAACTAGAAAAAGAAGAGAAAATTAAACCTAAACTAAGCCTAAGGAAGAAAATAATGAAGTGCAAAAATCAATGAAACAGAAAACAGGAGAACAATACAGAAAATCAATGAAACCAAAATATATTTTTTCACAAAGATAAATAAAATGAATAAACCTCTAGCCTGACTGATCAAGGAGAAGAAAGATGCAAATTGCCAATAACAGGAATGAGAAATAGGGCATTACTACAGGCCTTACAAACACTGAAAGGATAATAAAGAGAAAGAAATAACTTTAGAACAATCAATTTGATAACTTAGATGAAATAAACCAATGCCTGCAAAGACACAAACTACCATCTAAAAAGAAAGCCATAATCTTAGTATTCCAATATTTATTAAGGAGATTTATTCATAGTTTAGAATCTTTCAAAAACAAAACAGAAATATCTTTCAACAAAGAAAACTACAGGCCCAGAGGGTCTCACCAATTAGTTCTATCAAACATTTAAAGAAAAATAATATCAAGTCTAAACAATCTCTTCCAGAAAATAGAAGAGAACACTTCCCAACACATTTTATGAAGCCAGCATTACTCGGATACCAAAACCAAAGACATTATAAGAAAAGAAAACTATATTCTACGTGGACATAGACACAATCTCCTTAATAAAATCTTAACAAACTAAAATTCTTCAACATAGAAAAACTATATCCTGACCAAGGGAGGTTTTCTTAGCGACATTAGGTTGGCTTAATATTTGTTTTATTTTTTTTTCATTTATTTTTATTAGTTGGAGGCTAATTACTTTACAATATTGTAGTGGTTTTTGCCATACATTGACATGAATCAGCCATGGATTTACATGTGTTCCCCATCCCGATCCCCCCTCCTGCCTCCCTCCCCATCCCGTCCCTCTGGGTCTTCCCAGTGCACCAGCCCTGAGCACCCGTCTCATGCATCCAACCTGGGCTGGTGGTCTGTTTCACCCTTGATAGTATACTTGTTTCAATGCTGTTCTCTCTGGACATCCCACCCTCACCTTCTCCCACAGAGTCCAAAAGTCTGTTCTGTACATCTGTGTCTCTTTTTCTGTTTTGCATATAGGGTTATCGTTACCATCTTTTAAATTCCATATATATGCGTCAGTATACTGTATTGGTTTTTATCTTTCTGGCTCACTTCACTCTGTATAATGGGCTCCAGTTTCATCCATCTCATTAGAACTGATTCAAATGAATTCTTTTTAATGGCTGAGTAATATTCCATTGTGTATATGTATCATAGCTTCCTTGGCTTAATATTTGAAACTCAATCATCTAAAGAAGAAAAACTGTAAGATCATCACAATTAATGCAGAACAAGTATGATATAATTATGAAAATTTAACAAAATATGTACAAGACTTTCACATTGAAAACTATGAAACAACTACCAAAAGAAATTAAAGATTTAAATAAATGGAGATGTATAACACATTCATGGATTAGAATCCTTAAAACTTAATTAAGAAGACAAAAGCCCTGATAGAAAATAAGCAACAGATTTAAACAGACACTTCACCAAAGAAGATAGATAAATAGCAAGTGAGCACATGAAAAGATGATTACTTTATTAGTCATTAGGGAAATGCAAATTAGTACCACAGTGAGCTACTCATATCACTAAAAATTAAGGAACTGACAATTTTAAGATTTAATGAAGATGTGGAGAAACATGAACTCATACCTTGCTGCTGAGAATGCAAAATGGTACAGCAAATTGGAAAGCAGTTTAGCAGTTTCTTAGAACCCCACTCCTAAGTATCTACCCAAGACAAACGAATACATATATAAACACAAAGATATACATTGAAATGTTCATTCTTTATTCTAATTGTACCCAAGTTGGACCCAACCCAGACGTTTATTGGCAGATAAAAGCATAAACAAATGGTGGAAAATGCATACAATAGAATACTATTCAGCAATGAAAGGGAATAAGCAACCACGTGAAGAATCTCAAAAACATTTTGCTAGGTGAAGAAAGGCCGGCACAAAAGACTGCATGTTTTTTCATTTCATTTTTATCACTTTCTGTAAAAGGCAGAACTATGGAGACAGAAAGCAGATCAACAGTTGCCAGAAGAGGTAGGGGAAGGATATTGATGACTAAGAAGCACAAGGGAGTTTTTAGGGTGACAGAAATATTCTATATTGTGACAGAAATATTCCATATTGGTTACAGTCTGTGTATATTTGTCAAAACTCACTGAATTATTTATAAAATTTGGTCAATTTTCTTGTATATAAGTTACCTTCATTAAAGCTGATTAAAAAATTAGGTGCTGGACTTCCCTGGTGGCCTAGTGGCTAAGACTCTGCATTCCCAATGTAGGGGGCCCAGGTTTAATCCTGGATCAGGGAACTAGATCCCACATGCCGCATCTAAGTTCACATGCTGCAGTGAAATCCCTTGTGCTGTAGCTAAGACTTGACACAGCCAACTAACTTGACACAGCCAAATAAATAAATGAAAACAAATATTTTTAAAAAATTAAAAAATCAGACTTACCCTGCCTTATTTAGATTCTGAAAGTTGAAGGAACTATAGATGGCCTTCCACAGATGGTCTGATCAGCTCTTAATTTCTTGTGACTACAGATATCTACAGAGTGGTCCTTGAGGGTGGGAGTGGGGTAGAAAAGGTGGAGGTCTGGCAGGCGTGTGTCTCTTGGCATGAGAAGGATGGTCAAATACTCAACCTCAGTGCAACTCCACCCTGGGAGGACAGCCAGTTATGTTTTAGGCAAAGAGAAATTCCCCATCTTTCTTAAAGCTGAACATCAAATGTGGATGGGGTGGGAAGTGAGATGCACGAGGCAGTGCTGTTAGCTGCATTTGAGCTTTGGGGATTCCAATCATATCGTCTTTCCTGCTGAAACCTTCACAGGTAGCTGGGGTAGGAGACCCCTCACATAACCCCTCAATATTGTTTCTAGACATCCAAAAAGCTAGTGACAGAAGGATTTTTAAGGCCAAATTTCAAGTGTGGGGGTCCCCTAATTGGAGTCTGCGGTCCCAAGACAATCTCTTGCAAAGCCCAAATCCTTTAGCTAGTAGTCATCATATGTCATTGTCCTAACCCCCAGCACCTCAGAATGTGACCTTCTTTGGAAATAGGGCATTTGCAGATGTAATTAGCTGAGATGACATCAGGCTAGAGTACAGTGAGTGCCTAATCCAATATGACTGGTGTCCTTATAAAAGGAGGAACTTTGGACCCAGACAGGCACACAGGGAGAATGCTATCTAATGATTGGAATTCTGTGGCTGCAAGCCAGTGAACTGCTAGGAGCTTGAGAGAGGCCTGGAACAGACCTTTCTTCCCTGGTGTCCCTGGAGGGAGACTGGCCCTGCCCACACCTTGATTTCAGACTTCTCCAGAACTGCATGACTATATTTCTGTTGTTCTAAGTCTCCTAGTTTGTTGCAGTAGCTCTCAGAAACCAGCAGGGCTTGGTGCTGGCCCCAAGTCTCTTTCCACCCCTCCCCTGCAGGTACTGTGTGCCTGAGACACTGGTGCCCAGCAAGGTATCTGTGGAATAACATTTTGTTTTGCAATAATATTTTTACTGGTCAGGCTCCTCAGATGACAAGGAAGAGACACACAGAGATTCATGAGATACCTGGGCACTTGGGGAGGCAGCCCAGTCACCCGGATCCTAGTTTGTCCTTCAGTAGGATGTGTGGAGCCTCCACAAAGGACACAAGAGTGTGGCCCTTTAGGGAACCAGCACCCTGAGCTTATGTGATTTTTCTCCATGGTCGTTTCCAGAAGTGGAGTGAGGGCCAGAGGACCAGTGACTCACTCAGGGCACACTCATCTATGAAGCTCAGTAAATTAATTAATATTTATGAAGCACTCGGGCTGGGCTGGCACATCAAGAGTGCTATTATGTAAGTGTTCTCTTCTGACCCTAAGGAGGGATGGCTTTCCTTGAGTTCCAGCTTTTTAGATGATTGCTTTCAGGTCACACGCTGAGCCCTGGTCCAGTTCTCGAATGTGGAGTTTCTTCTTTAACAAGTGCCCTTTCTGAAAGCTGGCAAAAGAAAACTTGGGAAAAGCCACTTGGATTCCTTTTTTAAATCAGAAACTGTGTATGTGGCTGGCAGTAAAGGCTTGATGGATTCCTCAATACATCCGCTGAAAATAAGTAAATGAGTGAAGGAAACTTGGATGGATGGATGGATGGATGGGTGGATGATAAGTTTGCCTTCAGGTAAGAAGGTGAAGGTAGCTCAGCTGGTAAGGAATCCACCTGCAGTGCAGGAGACCCTGGTTCAATTCCTGGGTTGGAATGATCCCCTGGAGGAGGGCATGGCAACCCACTCCTGTATTCTTGCCTCAAGAGTCCCCATGGACAGAGGAGCCTGGTGGGCTATAGTCCATGGGGCCACAAAGAGTCAGACACGACTGAGTGACTAAGCAGACAACACAGGAAGGTAAAGTAAAGGTGCTCTGCATGAAAGTGAGGTGTGTGCATGTCTGGAGAGAGGAAATTTTTGAGGATGTAAGTATATGCTTGTGTGTCCTTTGGCCCTCCTCGAATAAGGATTACATGATAGATTGAGATTGTATAGGTTTCATATTCCCTCCCAACACCGTGTGCTTTACATCTGGATAAAAGGAGCTATAAATCTCTCCAGGCAGAAGGTGGCTGGGCTCTGCCTTTCTACCCTTCTCACTGAGATCTTGCTTGGAAATACAGCTGAACAGTCGATGATGAATCATAGCGTCTGTGGAGCAGCCCAGATAAGGAACAATTTGCATTTTCATGTGATAATTCGCTCTTCTTGGCGTTTTCAATTTACCTTCAGAGCCACATTAATTCTGTTGCCATAAACCACCACTCTGTGCCCAAGTCAGTGGGAGAGGGAGACTCAAGTGGCAGGTCTGTTTGGCGTTACAGGAGCGGGGAGTGCTCCCTTCCTGCAGCACGGGGTGTAGGAGACCGAGCTGGCCCTTGGAGAGCGCCTCTTGGAGAAGCTCCCCCAGGAAAGGTCGTAGCTTCAAACCCCGCTCGCGTCCTCATCCTCCATGTCCGTACATCCTGCGTGCGTGCTCAGTTGCATCCGGCTCTTTCCAACCCCGTGGACTGTAGCCCGCCAGACTCCTCTGTCCTTGGGATTATCCAGGCAAGAATACTGGAGTGGGTTCCCATTTCCTCCTCCGGGGGGTCTTCCCGACTCAGGGATCGAACCTGCCTCTGTGTTGCCTGCCTTGGCAGGCTGATTCTTTACCACTGTACCGCCTGGGAAGCCATGTTTGTATGCCACCTGGTTAAAAATAAGTGAAACACACCAGGAAAAATGCCGCTTTGCCTTCTGAGAGTTTCTAGAAGAGCCCCAACTTCTCTCTCCCTGGACGTGTAGCTGCAGAAGTGTTGGGACGTGTTGAGCCTTTAATTAGGATTGACCTACAGATGAAGGTGACTTGACGGGACGATGGGAAAGAAACAGGCTCCTGAGGACATTGCTGAGTCTCGGTGACATCAATTGAATCTGCTGAATGAAGGAGTAGATGCAGTCAATACATCTTTTTAAAAAATAAAAGCAGAAAATAAGCTAAACATAAACTGCTCCTCCTACTACATGCCTCAGTGCAGAGGACATGCCCCCTCAGGTAGCTGCATCTACATCTCTGTTTCAGGAATTTGATGCCTGGTGACAGCCAATTCCATGTGGCTCCTGCAGACAGGGTCTTTCCGGGAGAAGGATTGTCTTGGAAGAGCTCTCCTGAGGGTTGGGTGAGCCCCTGAGCCCTGCAGAGGAAAACATTATCTCAGGCTTGTCTTCTGGTTTCCCAGTGCTCACAGAGCCTTCTAGAGGCACCCTGTGGCCAAGGGTGGGGGGCAGTCTGGCAGAAAAAGACAGAATCTACCCCAATCTTGCAAAGTGGGCCTCCTCCGCTATGACACCCCTGGACAAAGGCATTCCACAGTCTGCCGCTCTTGGGTTCCCTGGCTTCTCCTAGCCGTCACAATCCAGGAAGTTCTTAACACTCATCAGAAACCCTTTCTTTCTGCAGTGCAAATCTATTTCCTTGCCCGGAAGCAGAGAGAGTCAATCTTACACTCTTGAGCTTGCACATCCCTGCATTTCTTAAACAAATTCTCAGGATGCTATCAAGTAAGTTAATGAGGAGCCTTGTAAAAATGAGAATAATTTCTGTTTCTTTCTCCTAATTTACATTTGTCCATTTCCTGAGGTTCCATTCTATTAAACTTTAATTTGCTCCCCTCTCATCCCAAGCCTTTCAGGAGTCTGACATGGGAGATTTTCTTCACATAGTCAGAATCTCTTGGGCTCTAATGGATTACACTTATGGGCAGGCAAGATATATTTTGTCCCTGAAGTGATTTCTAGATTGGCAGCCAGGTGTAAAGGAGAGGGTGAGGGTTTGGGTGATGGGAAAGCAGTGGTGAGGTGATAATTCTCTGAAGTTCTATTTATTTTTGTTTTAGTACTTTCTCCATCCTAGTTTGCAGCAGTTGTGTCTTGAGCGACTTTCTTCTGTTAACTCTTCCAGGTTCTGTACTTGTAAATTGAGTGCAGGGGGCTGGAGGTTGAGGATTCAATCCTACTCTCCTACTTGTGTCTTTAAAATACATGAAGCAAGTGTGGAAATTGGGAATGCTTTTGATTCCTTGGGAAGTCCAAGTCCCAGAAAAGAAATATGTTAGATGGAACCATATAAAAGTCACCATTTTTGAAATTAAAAGCAATTTTTAAAATCAGAAATGTGTTACTTTCTGCTGCACAATAGCATGAGTCATGTCTAAGTATACATATACCCCCTCCCTCCGGTGCCTCCCTCCCCCACCCCCTATCCCACCCCTCTAGGTCATCACAGAGCACTGAGCTGAGCGCCGTGGACTATACAGCAGCGTCCTACTAGCCGTCTATTTCACACGTGGTAGTGTATATATGTCAGTGCTGCTGGCTCAATTCGTCCCACCCTCCCTTCCTCCCTATGTCCACAGGTCTATTCTCTACATCTACATCTCTATTCCTGCCCTATAGGTTCATCAATATCATTTTTCTATCCAGTCGCCATTTTAAAGGTCAAAAATGATTGAATATTGCTGATTTCATATGGTTCCCTCTAGTACAATCAAATCTCATTAATTCAGGCTAATGTGAGGAAGGTTGGTCTGAATTTGCTGGAGTGCTGCAAAAAGGAGTCTGAATTACGAGAGCATTTTAAACAGGTGCAGCTTCCCTCTACCCCAGTGCTGATGGTAATGGAAAGTAGGTCAAAAAAAGTACTCTCTCTACAAGTCCACAGAGGGATGTCTGGTTAATACAGACAGCTTATAATGGCATACAAATATGTCGGGTAAGAAAGGGTGCTCTGGTCTAAGGTGTGCTTGAGAATGCTTGAGTTTATTCTTTTAAGGAGCTTTAAATAATTTCCTTCTGATATACATGTACGATTAGTTTCCTTAACAAATCTTCCCTTCAAAGAGAGAAACTGGATGGCTCAAGTTTGCTGTCTGAATGATTTCTTTTTCCAAAATAGTGGATTCCAAATTAATGATGCTTGCCTGCTCTATTCCTGACCTTGAGGTTGGGCATCAGGATAATGCAAATCAATAGAGATTAGCCCTTAAGGACTGGGGAGGGGGAAATATACTTGACAGAAACATATGTGACTTGAAAAGTGAGGCTGGTCTTCTTTTTTTTTTTTTTTTTTTGAGGCTGGTCTTCTTGTATGTCTCATACACTGACTCTGAAGGCAGTTTCAGAGGCAAAGTTCCAACAGCATTCGGCGTAATAACAGCAAACTTGGAAGAAGTCAGCCACATCCTACAGAACCACTTCAAAAAGCAACGTAATATGAATGGACAGATTCCAACCTCTGATGGTTTTAAAAAATGTTTGCATATGCTCGTTCTCCTAGGATAATATTTATCCCTTTAAAAATATTCTTAAAGGTTCCTTCTAAATAATAGCAATCTCTAGTGACATTTAAGTTTATTTGCAAGTGATTTTTTAGATCAGTTTTCTACTTCCCTAAAACCTCAAGAGGGTGCACAGGTAGGTGGGAAGGTGATGTAAATGGAACCAAAGATTGATGACCAGCAACAGACAAAGATTGATAGGCAGTTTGATAAAATTGGGATCAGGTATAACTTTTCAGATGTGCACAGTGTGGCAAAGTCTGTCCTTACAGAATTCCTTCTCTGGCTTGTGCATCCCTCCCATTCAAGGGGAATTCTAGAGGAAAATACTTCTTTCTTGGGGTGACTTAGTATAGATCCCACCTTCCTTTGCCCTGTATTGCCCTCTGTTGCTTTGAAATGTCAAATAGGGCTCAGAGGAGGGGCAGATCTGAGAAGGCTACTGGAAGGAATTGACTCAGTCTTCAGTTAACTCATCTCCACTAACAGAGGATATGAAATAAAAATTTGTTGTTGTTCAGTAGCTCAGTCATATTCAACTCTTTTAGCAACTCCATGGACTGCAGCACTCCAGGCTCCCCTGTCCTTCCCTATCTCCCGGAGTCTGCTCAGACTCATGTCCATTGAGTTGATGATGCCATCCAACCATCTCATCCTCTGTCATCCCCTTCTCCTCCTGCCCTCAATCATTCTCAGCATCAGGGTCTTTTCCAATGAGTTGGCTCTTCGCAGCAGGTGGCTGAAGTTTTGGAGCTTCAGCTTCAGCATCAGTCCTTCCAATGAATACTCAGGATTGATTTCCTTTAGGATTGACTGATTTGATCCCCTTGCTGCCCAGGGGACTCTCAAGGGACTGATAAAATATAGGTGGTTACTTAACAAGACTAAACAGAGCGGTGAGGGAAAGGTTCACTTGTCTTCATTGTGCTCACACAATTCTATGTACCTTTGTCCAACATGTATAAACCTGTATACCAAAAAGAGTGGGTGGACTGGATGGAAATTGAAAGCAACTAAATTAACATGAGATAAGACCAGTCCTTCCTCAGTAGCCTGCTGAGTGAATGCTGCAGTGGTGGGGTCTTCTGGGCTCCTCTCCCGGTGCTGACACTGACCAGCACAGCCAACCTGCCTCCTGGCCCCGTCCCTGCCCTGGGGGAAGGAGGGTCACAGTCTGCCCGGCCCTCTCGCCCCATGTGAGCTCCGTGACAACGAGGATGCGTCCCAGCTCCACACCCAGCAGAACAGGCGCCCCAGGCTGCTGTGTGAATAAGCCTTGATCTTGCATGCTGCCACTTTAAGTCCAAACACTCTGATCTTGTCCTTGGCCGAGTCGTTCAGTCAGGCAACACTCACTGGACATCTACCTCGTGCCGGGGACACACAGCAGTGCTGGGACTCAGGGACTTGGAAATAAGATGCAGCCTTGGTTCCAGCTGCTCCAGAGGGGAGCCAGCCTGTAAACACATGATCAGAGCGCAGTGTAATTAGTGCTAATAGAGGCGTGGGCACCCTGCTCCGGCGCACCGGGGAGGGGCGGCTCGCTCAGCCTCAAGTCAACACCCGCCGGCTCCTGTGCTGCTGGGTCTGAAAAGAAGGAGGCTTCACCCCAGGGGGCACCGATGCTGGGTCAGCTGGGCACTGATGCTGGGTCAGCTCAGTGTCCTAGCACAGACACACACATCACACATAGACACATCACATACATCATACATCACACATATCGTGTATTACACAGAGCATCTCCCCACACAGACACACACCTCACAGATATTACATACACATGACACTCAGTATACACAAAGACACATCACACAGATACATATAGACACAAACATCACATACAGACACACATCACACACAGACACATCACCCATAAACACACATATCACATACTGACACATGCATCACACATCACACACTTCACGTGTTACACATCCAGAATATCCCCCCCCACACATAGACACACACACATCACAGGCATTACACACACAGCACAGACACAAGACACAGATACACATACAGACATATACATCATGCACACATCATGGTCACACAGGTACACATAGACACACACATCACACTTACATCACATGCATCACACAGAGCATGTATTACACAGAACATCCACCCACAGACACACATTACACATGTCAGACACATCACCCATCACACACAGACACACTCATCATAATCATACACAGACACACACAGAATGTGTGTGATTTCACACACATCACATACAGACACCACACACACACATCACACATCACCTATCACACACAGAGAACACCCCCCTATATACACAGACACACACATAGAAGATATTACACACATGATCATACTATACACAGACCCATGACACGGACACATATAGCACATGCATCAGAACATACACACACACCTCACCCAGATACACACATAGACACACACATCACAGTTATATCACATACATCACACAAATCACACTCATCATGCATTACACACACAGACATCCCCCCTACACAGACACACACATCACAGATATTACACCATCACACAAATCACACTCATCATGCATTACACACACAGACATCCCCCCTACACAGACACACACATCACAGATATTACACCATCACACAAATCACACTCATCATGCATTACACACACAGACATCCCCCCTACACAGACACACACATCACAGTTATATCGCATACATCACACAAATCACACTCATCATGCATTACACACACAGACATCCCCCCTACACAGACACACACATCACAGATATTACACCATCACACATTGCATACACAGACACACATCACACACACACCCCCCTGAAGACCTCCCCATCTGCTCCAGGATGGTTAATGTCAGCCCTCCCCCCTCCTCCTGGACCACAAGGGAAACAGCCCAGGCCCTGTTTGTGCTGGTCGCGCCCCTGGTGGGCCGGGTGGTGGTCGTGGGTGAATCCCTGCAGCTCACTAGCATCCTTCCTCCTGCCTTCTTCTCACAGGCTGCGGCAGTCTAGGCTGCCCAACAGTCACCATGGCAACGGGTCTCTCTTGCCATCTTCTACAGTGCTGGGTGCTTCCTCTTCCGAGTGCCGGCCCCTGTCCAGCGCCCAGCCGTGCCGCAGGCTCTGGGTCTGCCTCGCTGGGTTGTTTCAAGGCCTTAAATTTTGAGCCAGGTATCAACAGTGGACTAGGAGCACATGGAAGTTCTACCTGTCCAGACCTGATCCCCCTGCTTCCCATTCGATTTCAAGAGCTGCTGATGGTAGCTGCTCTGTCAGAAAGTGACTGAAGAGATCCAAGGACAAGGACAAGCACCAAAGTGATGAGCTGGGAGCTAGTGCTGGACAGATGAGAGCATGTAGATTGCAGGGTCACCAGGGTGGCAAAGAGACTGAGGTGCAGAGTGAACAAGGGACCAGGGATGTAGGGCTGCACAGACTGGAGGGGAGACGTATCACAGGGAACAGCCCCACTGACCAGATGCTGTATAGAAAAAGGAGCAGAAACAGTCTAGGGCGTGGGTTTACTATCACTTGGACCAAATGATTGGTAGAGAAAAAGCCACAAAATTTGCTTCCTCTTCCTTGTGCTTCTGGGACGTCTCCTAAGCCTTTCAAAGGTGGACAGTGCTGCCTTCAAGGAAGTGAGCTCCCTGTCAATGCAGATAATCAAGCAGCGGCCATTGGGTGGGCATTCAAATATGGGGTGCCACCATCACAACTCATCCAAACCTGACTGGCTTGCCATTGTCCTGTGAGTAGCCCACTTTCTTACCTGTGAAATGAGGGGTACTACCAGAACATGACCCAGACTTCTGTATGCTCCACAGCCCTGTGTTCAGATCCCATTTTTTAAACCTGATTCTGACTACATGGCACTTAATTTTATGGATGTAAAGCACTTCCTATTATTCCGAGCACTTTCCTATCCATGATCTCATGATCTCTTTCCCATCGCTCTGTGAGGTACATAGAACACGGATGATCACAGAGGCAAGGGAGTTCTAGGGGAGGTTGCAAAGGTTACCGGTGACTTAATGGTAGAGCCAAGGCAGCGGCCAGGTCTGGGGTCTGCCAGCCCACCGTCCACGCTTGTGCGTGGCGCGTTCACTGGGCAGGTCAGGGCGTGGAGAGGGGTTATCCGTTAGAGGTACCATGAAATTAAAAAAACCAGGCTGATTGTCAGTTGCTTTCAGCTTTGAACTTTGTGGTTAAACTCTGAGACACGAAGTTGTTAACTACAAGTGGGTCTTGTAGAGGTGATTTGTGCCCAGGGATCTGGGTAGGGTACAAGCTGAATAATAAAAGCATCTGATAAACCTAAACGGGTCTCCCTTAAACTCATCCTGTGAGTGCTGAGAAGCGGGGGAGCTGGCTACTGGGTCTGCTCGGTATTGCATCCAAGCTGCAAATTCAACAGGCGTAATGTTCCTTGAGAAATTGAAACATCAAATGTCAAATAAGATCTCACTGCTCCAGTTCTTTATTCAGGCCCCTGGGGATTAATGTATCCAACGCAACAACCCAATAAGCTCTAACATCATCCCCGTGTGCTATTGTAAAGCCCCTTTCTCTGCTTTCTTAAAAAATCACCGTCTCCTTCTTTTAATAAATCCAACTGGAGCAGTGAACTCAAATGTGAAACCACATGGAATATGTGTTTCTGTGGGACTCATCCATGAATGATGGGAAAATCCGCTCTGAAATAACCTTTGTCTCCAAGTGCGGCGCGATGGTGATAAAACTTGCTGCCCCCTACTGTTTCTAACCAGGGGCTCCAATGACCCTTCTTCTTCACCGGCTCTTGGTGAAGTGGGAAGAAGTGCACAGATCTCCTGTCTCACTTAGGAGTTGTAACCTGAAGACTGAGGATTGTTCACCTGTGTGATGTAGGGACAGTGGTTCAAGCGTTGAAGGAAGAGAAACAGGTGATGAAAGGAGGAGGTTCACCAGGCAGGTCACCATCTTGCTTTTGGGAGAGGCCAGAGGTCTTTGGGAATAGATGGAACTATAGTCCAAGCTGAACTTGGGGGGAGGCCTCCGTGGTGACATCTGGGAGGCCACAGAATCCTAGACACCATGGGTCAATGTGCCTTGAGGTCATGCCTTCCTCAGGGTTTACATTGTATCTACTCAACTTTGATGCTGGAAGAGTTGGAGCCCGGTGGCAGAAGGTGAGCTGCTGGGAAGACAGAGGTGCTCTGGCGTGGTGGATCGGTCCTACTGGCCTAATGTCCCTAACTGGGAAGTTGGAAGTCTCTATCACTGATGTGAGCACTTTGCTCACATCAAATGTCTGTCTTTGCTCTGTTCACTGAAGCTCTGGCTCCTTTCTAGTTAGAGCCTTGTAGGGTAATCTGGTCATTCCTGGATTTATCCTAGCTTTGACAAGGTTGCTGCTGCAGCTTGCATCAGTGTCTGTCCACTCCCAGGGTCCCAGTCCACCCAGGGGCCCCGAGCCATGTTGGATAAATCCAGGATTAGAAAGTGCCTTCCTCAAGTGGAGCTGAACACCCCCTCCTTTCATCCTCCACCACTGGTTCCAGGTGTTAAGCTGGAGCCACAAAGACATAAATCCAGTCTCCCTCATGGGTTACCCCCTCAAACATTTGAAGACATATGTTCCATCTCTTCTGGTTTTTCTCTTCTCACGATGTGGTTGTCAGACCCCTCACCACTTGGTCACCCCATCCTGGGGGTGAATCAGTTAGTCTGTGCCTTGTTTTTACTGCGGGACACAGGTGAGATCTCCAGTCTACTCTGAAGGGGGCCTTCTCATCCTTGGCAAGCCGGTCAGACTCCTGAGACCTACCTACATGTGCTTTCCAGGATGTGCTCTGGCATAGACATTCCTCCAGCCAGCCTTTCTCAGGAGAAGGAGGAGGAGGAGAGAGGCAAAGCCTTGGAGGATAGAGCCCTGGAGAGAAACGTCCATGTGGCCCATCCCCAGGACTGGAAGCCAGATGCTGCTCACCTTCCCAAAGACCCAGTGCTCACATCAGTGATAGAGACTTCTGACTTCCCCATTCGAGAGGCCTGGATCCTTCCCAGAATCAACGCAGGGCTCTGGGAGGACACAGCATCCCCACCGATCTCCCCTCAAGCCACTCTTCCACTCATGATGCTTGAAATGGCAGGCACGACTGTGATGACCTCACCCTGGTGGCGTGAGGCTGACTCATGCAGTGTCTTTAAGCTGGCTGAGCTCATTGAGAGCACGGCCAGACCACTCTGGCTGAAGGAGACCCAAGTCTTTTGCTGTCATCACTGCTGTGGCATCTTGCATGGTTTTCTGGAGACAACCTCAATTATATCAGAAAGCTGCGAGTACAGTGCAAAACATGCTCTCCTCTCTCAGCTGTTTCAAAGTGTGTTGCTGACATAATGCCCATCACCCGTGAATGCTGTTGTTGCTTAGTTTCTAGGTTGCGTCTGACTCTTTCGTGAGTCCATGGACTGTAGCCAGCCAGGGTCCTCTGTCCGTGGGATTTCCCAGGCATGAATACTGGAGTGAGTTGACATTTCCTTCTCCAGAGGAATCTTCCTGACTCAGGGATCGAACCTGTGTCTCCTGCATTAGATGGCAGATTCTTTGCCACTGAGCCCTTAAGGATGAACACTTTAGTTCACATATCCTACAAACAAGGACATGCTCTTATGTGACCATGAACAATCCTCAAAGGCAGGAAGTGAGCTGATGCATTACTAGCATTTAATCCTCAGGCCCCAGTCAAGTTTTGCCAGCTGCCCCAGTGATGATCTTTACAGTAAAAGGATCTAGTCGAGGGTCACACTCTGCATTTTATTGCCATTGTCTCCCGAATCTCCTTCAGTCTGGAACAGATTCCCAATCTTTTCTTAACTTTCAGGATGTTGACACTTTTGAAGACTCCGGGCCAGCTCTTTTGATTAATGTCCCTTACCCTGGTTTTGTCTGATGTTTCCTCATGATTAGATTCAGTCTCTGCATCTTTGGCAGGAGATTCACAGAAGTGCTGTTGTGTTCTTCTCATCTTCTCACCTTATCAGGCATCACATGATTCTGATTTGTCCCAGACCTGGTGATATGGACTTTGATTACTTTTGTTTAAAGTGGTGTCACCAGCCTTCCCCACGGTAGAGTTACTCTTTTCTTCTTTGTAAATAACTGTGTGTGGAGATGCTCTGAGATTAGGTAAATATTCCATTGCTTATCAAATTCCAATTTATTCATTTATCTCTATCAGGTTGAACTTGCATTTCTTATTTGATGCACTGGATTGTCCCTTATTACCATTATTTATTTTAATGCTGAAATTATCTCAGAGATGCCTGGTGGGAATCCCTTCAAGCTGACTTTGGTGTCCTTTTCAAAGTCCCCATCGTTCTTTGAGTGCTTCCTCTCTTCTCGTAAAGTAAGAAAATCCATGCTCGTATTGTACTTTTCCTGCCCTGGTCTGGAATCAGTCAATTTTTTCAGGGAGCCCTGGTTCCTTAAAGTTGAGAACGATATTTAGAAACCAAGATATAAGGGCTAGGTGTGCACCCTGGTACTGGTGTGGCTCCCAGACCCTCTTGGTGGACAGAGTGGAGAAGTATGTGCATGTATGTCTGCACATACAGTTGCATCTGTATTTACATATTGGTCTAAGTGAAAGTTAAAGTGTTAGTCACTCAGTCGTGTCTGACTTTTTGTGACCTTATGGACTGTAGCCTGCCAGGGTCCTCTGTTCATGGTATTCTCCAGGAAAGAATAATGGGTTGGGTAGCTATTCCCTTCTCCAGGGGATCTTCCTGACCCAGAGATCAAACCTGGGTCTGTCTACTGCATTGCAGGCAGATTCTTTACCATCTGAGGCACCAGGGAAGCCCACATGTTTGTCTAACTAAATGTTAAAAGCCATCAGTTGACACAGATACCACCAAATTCCAATCTAACACCTCTGGATTCGCTTTAGTTTTCTTCCTCTTTGTGCTTGTAGGTCCCTTCTCTAACAGTGAGGAATCTGACTCCTGCTTCCCTTTCTTGGTGGTGGTGGTTGTGGTGGTGGTTTAGTCACTAAGCTGTGTCTGACTTTTGAGACCCCATGGACTGTAGCCTGCTAAGTTCCTCTGTCCATGGGATTTCCCAGACAAGAATATTGGAGTGGGTTGCCATTGCCTTCTCCGGGAGATCCCGACCCAGGGATCGAACCCAGGTCTCCTGCATTGCAGGCAGAGTCTTTACCAACTGAGCCGCCAGGGACGTTCTTACTTGATCAATCTTCCCTTAGGTGATCAATCTTCCCTTAGTTAAATCAGTCTTCCATTGCTGCTACCATCTCTTTTCTGGCAAGATGCCCTCCTCATCCTTCTTGGCCTCCCAGCCTGTACCAGGCTGTCCCCTCAACGTGGTGCAGAAGCCCCTCCCAGGCCTCTTGGGTACCCACCCCCTCGCCTGGCTGCCACCTGAAGGGACTCCCTCCTTATCCCCTGGAGCGCCAGCCCTCCACACCAGGTTCCCCCTGAGGCCCCCATCCCATGTAGGAACCTCTCATGGTGCGCAGCCTCCTGACCCTGAGCTGAACTGTCCCTCCTGGGTCCTCTTCTGAACACGTGGGCTCCGACACTCGGCTCTGGGTCACAGCATCTCCCCTCTGCCCGAGTACACGGTGCCCACTTGTCTAGGCTGCCCTCCGCCCGCAGTGGTTTGTGGCCTGAATAGTCCAGGAAGAAAAAGGATGGGAAGGAAGATGAAGTGAGGCTGCATCTGAGATGCTTAACTGCTCTCACCAGGGGGTCCCCCTGCTCTGTTTAAATGACAAGCGCAGGACAGCTGCCTGGCACATGCTGGATTCGCTAAGGTCTGTGCGCAGGGCAACCTGCACTTTGGCACATTAAGGTGAAGTGCAGTGGGGACTCAGGCCGCCTTTGGGTGATATGTAGATTATCCCATTCTGAGGCACATTAACGAAGTGCTAATTGTACTTTCTGAATGCAATTTGGTGCCAGTTGCAGGAATAACTCTGGCACCTGCTTGGACTTTAGACTTGCAGATTAACTCAAATGGAAAGAGTAGCAAAACAGGGAATAATTTGTTCTCTAATAAGCCACTTGGAAGCCAACTCATTTCTACAGTTGGTGTCAGAAAAGTGCAGCTCAGTGATTGGAACAGGAAGCTGTGTATCTGGTGTGCGGGTTTCTGCGTTGTTTTTGCCAACTTGCTGAACAGCCCACCTCGCTCTGCATCCATTGGCCTCAATTTACCTTCCCACTATCAGGAACGAGAAGTTTATTCAGCTCGGACAAACTGGGTCTGCAGAGCTCTGTTTTCTGCCCTTGTCACTTGTCTTCACGTGGCTAGAAGGCAGAAGTACAGGAAACGGGTGCCTGCATTTATGAGTTCTCTCAGGATGTGATTCTCAAAGGGGTGGGGGGCTTCCTGGACCAGCAGCATGGTCATCAGCTGGCAGCTGGTTGGAAATGCAAATTCACAGGCCCCCTCCCCTCACCCCAGATCTACTGAATCAGAAGCTGAGGGTGGGGCCCAGAGATCTGTGGTTTAACAAACCTTCCAGGTGATTCTGACACACAGAATATTTCGAGAGGTGCTGATTGCTCTTGGAAATGTGGCCCAATGCAGTGGAGCAAGGTTCACTGAGTATTTACTTCTAAGTTACTAGCACATGGCTCCTGGGGTCCTCCTGTGTGCCTATAGTGGGGTTGCGCTGTAGTTTCTGCACCGCCCCCTGCAACCCCCAGTGCAGGTTGTCTCATGAGTGACATGTTGAACAAGCAAACACGTGGGATGCCAGGAGTAAAACCGCATGTGCTTGGAGGAAGACTCGTGCGGCGTTGCTGCTTTAGTTAACACGGGGGAGAAGGGGATGGCTACTCTGAGCAAGTGACAGACACCTGTCTACATCTACAGACACCTACACAGCAGTTATGATTTCTAGGAAGCCACGGAAAGTTGGCTGGAGGGAGATACAAGGTAGGGAAGTTGTGAATCCTCCTGTATCCACACAGGTGGCCAGAAGACTGTGGGCTCGAAGCCCAAGAGGCAGGCACAGGAGTGTGGGCTGAGTCTCTCCTCCTTCCTCTCCTTGCCTTTGCTCAGAGATGACTGTGGAGGAGGGGCTCTGCCTCCCTGGCTGTGGAGGGCAGCGGGGGGCGGGGGGAAGCTCTGTTTATCATCCAGCCAGCAGAGATAACACCATCATCATTTTCCAGGAGCCAGATATGTGCAATATTAAAAAAGAAATCATATGATTTGCTGACAGCACTTAATGGGTAATTCAAGGGGCCTTATTATTCCTATACATCATGTCTGGCTTGTGACAGGCAGCGGGGTCTCTGGCACAGAAGGGAAGCTCACGTGCTTTCAGTTTGGGCTTTTCCTTCCTTCCCGAGGTGATGACTGGCAGCCGAGTCCCTGTTTGAAAGCTTCATCAGGGACCACTTCGTTCTGGGGTGGGTTTTAAGGAGGCAGTGGTGGGGTCTCTGAAGGTAGGGGGCTGGCCTACTGCTCTGTTGGTGTTGAATAATGCTGATCAGCTTGAGGTCTCTGCTAGAGAGAGCTGCCAGAGGTGGCGCTCTCAAACCCACTGACTGCTGGCCTTGTGGGCAGTGGAAGGCGTCCTTACATTCCGATGGGAGTTGGGTCAGAGGCTCTATCATTGTTTGCTAATGAGAGGCATGTCTTCATCCCCAGCAGTCTGTCTCACAATGGGTGTGTGTGGACAGGGGGCTCCTCCCTTATCCACGTGGAAGGCACTCTTGACCTTCACTTCTCTAACATGGTGCCTGGCAGGTGAAAAGACAACTATGGGATGCCTGGATAGATGAATGGATGGAGCAGAGGAACTGGGAATTGCCCTAAAGATCAAGGAGCCAGGTCTTTAGAACAGGGACAGAGTCTCCCTCCCAAAGAGGGCAGCACATTGGGGCATGTATCCTGCACCCAGTTGTATTATTCTGCCCCTGTTATATTTGGAGATGCAGTTCCAGGCCGTCCCCCCCCCCCCCCAGCTCTTGGAAGGGGGGTCACAGTGGCAAAGTGACACATGCCTAGCACTGTGCCTGGCACACATTAGGTTTTCAGATGCTGTTGCTGAATTAATGCTATCAATCATGTTTTTCTTTGATGTCAGGCATTATTATTTCTAATACAGCCATCTTCCCGGGGCTCTCCCTGGCTGTGTGGATAGCGGGTGCTGGCAAGGCAAACTGCAGAGTGGGGACCCATGCTCACCTCCTGTCTCTGCAGGGAATATACAGGCAGTGTTAACAGGGGAAGATGACTGTGTCTGCCCTTCCTCTTAGCTCTTGGTCATCCTGAAAGAGGCTAGGAAGGCCCATTTGTATGTGGGAATGAGTTGGCATTAGATAAAAATATCTCTGCATAGTACCATTCATAATAGCCAAAGACGGAAGCAACCCAAGTGTCCATTGGCAGATGAATGGATGCATGGACAAAATGTGGTCTGTACATACACTGGAATATTATTCAGCCCCAAAGGGAGGAATTCTGACAAATGCTACAATGTGGATAAACCTTGGAGATTCATGTTAAGTGACATAAGCCAGGCATGAAAAGACACATACTGTGTGATTCTTCTTGTTTGAGGTCCCTAAAGTAGTCAGATTCATGGAGACAGGAAGTTGAATGGTGGTTTCTGGGGAGTGAAGAATGGGAAGTTAGTGTTTCATGGGCATAGAATTTGAGTTGGGGAAGATGAAAAAACTGGGAAGATGGATGGTGGTGATGGTTGCAGAACAATGAGAATTTACTTAATGCCACTGGGACTTCCCTGGTGGCTCAGATGGTAAAGAATTCATCTGCAATGCAGGAGACCCTGGTTCAATCTTTGGGTCGGGAAGATCCCCTGGAGAAGGGAATGGCTACCCACTCCAGTATTCTTGTCCAGAGAATTCTATGAACAGAGGAGCCTGGTGGGCTACAGTCTATGCAGTCTGGGGCTTCCCTAATGGTTCGGATGGTAGAGAACCTGCCTACCAATGCAAGAGACACAAGAGACACAGGTTTGATCTCCGGGTCGGAATGATCCCCTGGAGAAAGAAATGGCAACTCACTCCAGTATTCTTACCTGGAAAATTCCATGGACAGAAGTCTGGCAGGCTACAGTCCATGGGGTTGCAAAGTTGGACACGACTGTGTACGTGTGTGTGACTGCATACACACACACACACACACTGAATGGTACCTTAAAATGGTTCAAATAATACGTTCAATATTATGTGTATTTTACCATAATTTTTTAAGTCTTCAGAGGGGCAAGCTGATGCCATAGGTTGGGCCTTCTGGATGCAGATGCTGGGGTGGGGTTTGGGCTGCAAGATGAACTTAGGAGACCCACAATGCTGAAAGATAGGGGAGGAGATAGGTTTGGAAAGGGGAGGAAGTTGGACTGAATCTGGGATATGGTCTCAAAGTCTGGGCTCTGGAGTGAGAACTGCTCATAAAGCAAAAGGACACCCTGGCCTTTGATACTTGTGTCTTGCTCATCCTTGATCTTGTGGGCTCGGTTCCCCCAGCTGAAGCTGATCTCGAGGGACCACAGAAGACGACCTGGGTGGCACTTTTCTCTGTCTACCATAATTGGGAAATTAGAGGTCAGGAGTCATCTGCAGGTTGCTTAAAGCATAGATGTACACACATCAGTCGCTCAGATGTGTCCGACTCTTTATGACCCCATGGACTGTAACACAAATACATACCTTCATTTAACATGTTGCAGACACTGATAGTTAGGGGAGGTGAAGTAACCTGCTCTATCAGTGGGCAGGTCTAGAATCATCTTCTCTCAACTCTTGGCCCACTCCATGTCCAGCTTCCTCTTGGTCCAATCTGCAGATCTGTCTAGTCTCTTGACTATGGAGTGATCATACCCATTATACCTACCTTCTGGAATTTCCAGGAAGACCTAGGTCCCAGATGTGAGTATACCTGAGTGAATTAAAGGGGAAAATACGATCATTGACACAATGAATGGGGTACTGATAATATAGCAATAATAACAGTTCAGAAATGAGTAGGTCAGTGTCCTAATTCCACTGGTGGTGAATAACTAGGCATCTTTGTGTGAATCATGGTTTTCATGTTTGTGTGCCTTGACCCTCAATTCCCACACATTTTATTGAGCACCTACTAAATGTACAACATTCTGCGGGATCCAGTGAAGGACATGTTGTGGTGCCAGTCCTGGGAGATGCATACTCCCCACACAGACACACACATGCAGAAGGACAAGCCGAAAGACAGGACCAGGCATCAGTGGGGAGTGCCTGGTGAGTGGGGTTGACAGGCGTGAGGAAGACCAGGGCGAGGGCCCGGGGGTGCTGGCATCAGCACTCTGAGAACACTGTTCCCCCACAGGACACTCAAGGGCCATGGATCATCCAGTGAAGAAACTCCTAATGAAAAACCACAATTTAGCCAAGAAGTCAATACCCAGCTTTTTGCCCCGAGTCACAGAGATTTTTTTCAAACCCTCAAACTCCACACCAGCCTCTGCATCCAGAGGGCCCAAGCTCGCCCCCGTGCAGACCCATTTCTGTCTCACTCTGAGCTCTCACTGCCAGCACTTGGGCCTTTCTGATCCCCTCCTACAGAGTCACCAAAAGAAGATTGTGTTATTTCTCAGGACTGCAAACCGGGTGGCTTAAAATTGTAGAAATGGATCGTCTCCCAGTCCTAGAGGCTAGACGCCTAAAATCGAGTGTAGTAGACCACACTGTGTCTGAAACCTACAGGGAGGGTCCTTCCTGGCCTCTTGCAGCTCCTGCTGGTTTGCTAGCCATCTGTGATGCTCCCTGCTTGCAGCTGCATCACTCCAGTCTCTGCCTTCACCTTCACGCAGCATCCTCCCCATGTCTCTGTGTATCCCCATGGCTGTCCCATCTTCTTAGAAGTACTCCAGTCCTATGGACACCCTAGTCCACTACGACCTCGTCTAAACTAATTACATCTGCAGTGACTCTATTTCTAAATAAGGGCACATTCCAAGGCTCCAGGGATTAGAACTTCAGCATATTCTTTTTTTTTTTGGAGGAAGGACACATTTCAACTCATAACAGGAACCCAGAAATACATCAGGTATCTTCTGCACACATGCTGGAAATGGGTGTATCTGATGTGGGTGTGTTTTTCCGTGAGTGTGTGCAGAGTGTCCAATACGCCTCCAAGTTGGTGGAACACCAATATGTGTAGATTTTAACAAACAGACACATTGAGCTACTGTTTTCATATTCATTCTCAAAGTCAGTTATTTAAGTAAAAGCATATGCCTTGATGAGGGTTCCCAGGTGGCTCAGATGGTAAGGAGCACACCTGCCAATGCAGGAGACGTGGGTTTGATCCCTGGATCAGGAAGATCCCCTGGAGAAGGAAATGGCAAGCTGCTCCAGTATTCTTGCTTGGAGAATTCCATGGACAGAGGAACCTGGTGGGCTACAGTCCATGGGGTCGCAAAAGAGCTAAACACAGCTTAGCAAGTAAATGACAAACAAAAACAAATATCCCTTGTCGATGACTTTAAGTGCATTTAGGATGCTATTTGATTTTAGACGAGGATGCTAAGTATAGCAAACTCTAACGCTAACTCTGACCAAGGCCAGAGGCCGTAACCGCACCAGTTCCATCCTGGAGAACTGAGGTCCAAAGGGGAGCAGACATAATGGGTTTGCTCCTCCTTTGAGCTGCTGTAGGTATTTGCTTGTGGTTTGTGTTTTCAGCAGCGTAAGCGCCTATCTATCTCTGCGTGTGATTGTGTGTGTGCTATTCATTCTCATCTGTCTCCACACATTGTCAGTGTGTGAGGTGTGAAGGGTCACAGAGAAGAAGGGTGATGTCTTTGATGCAAAAACAATCTCCAAAACAATGGAATGTCACAAGCCAGGCAGAAGTCAGGTATGTCAAAGAAGGACGCACCGTGGTGTTGGTGGTACTCTGTGGGTGTGTTCCTCCACTGGGCAGCCCCCTTACTTGGCTGACTCTTCCTTCTGGGAAGCTCCCTCTCTTTTCGCAGGAGATGCCCAGGGTCAAGGTCACTTTCCAGAGTGGAACTTTCCGCAGCTCCGTCAGGTTCTTCCCAGCCTAGTTGCTAGGCAATGATGGTGCGCACCAGAGGGGCTGTTCCTGCCGGGGCGGCTGGCTCACCCTCCCATCTGCAATTTAAATTCCCTGACAGGCAGAAGCAGCCAAGCTGTTCACTTGAGATTGCAAAAAGTTAGATTGAAATACAAGGAATATCCAGTGCCTCGAGCCCTTCATAAATTTTGCTTTGATAGTAACTGGGAGAGAGACGGGGAGCAAGGGGGAGAGAGCGGGAGCTGAGAGGGGAATGTGTTGTGGTTTAGACTTACGCACTCGATTGACATTTGATCAACGTGTCCCAGGCCTCCCCGTGGCCCCGGGTCTTCTCTCCTGGCCTCCCTGGGCTTCTTGTCGCTTTCCGCACATCTCCCTGTCCTGCAGTTTGGGTTGAGTGAGCCTCTGAGCGTCTCTTCTGCCTTTCCAAAGCTGTCTGGACAAGAAGAAGCAGGCATGTAGCCACTGGCCAATCAACCGCCCCATGCAGGTCCCACTGTGACCCGGTTCCCAGGCCTTCCTGCTCCTAGACCAACCTGCACCCCTCGAAGGTCTGCGAAGAAACGCTTCCCTGGCGATGCCCGGAGCAACAGCTGCATTGACAACAGCTGGATTCTCCAGTCTGCTGGGGATTTGACTGGTGTTCTCAGGGGCACCTGAGGCTTAGCCTCTGGCCCCGACGGGACCCCCAGGGAAAGCTGCACCCCCTCTGCCCTCTGAAGCTGATGTAGGGCTAAGGTGGCCAGGAGTTCCGCAGCAGAACCTCTGTAATTTTCCAGCTCAGACCCATGAGAGAAGAATCAAATGCCGAGAAGGAGCCGTGGAATCCGCTTCTCTGGAGCCTGGAGCCTGGAGCCTGTGATTAGCTCCTCTCTTCAATGTTCTCCTCTCCTCGCTTTCACTCCTGGGCCCTGCCCCTTCAATCTCAGGCTCCTCCAGCTCTTTCTCATTCACTTTTCTTTCTTTTTCTCCCAGTTCCTCAAAAACTGCTCTTGAGGCCTCTGGCATTCCAGCTTCTGTCAATGGGAAAGGTGGACACAGCTGGACACCAGGACCTCAGGGAGAGAGCTGTCACCTCCACGCGCCACCCTGGTCACCACCGAGTGGGACGTGGAAGTGAAAGTGGTGGTCTTGAGGGAGCCATACACAGGTCCTACCCTCTTGAGCTTTGCCTCTGAAACCAGATTATTTATACCCCATGAACTCCAAGAATAGGACCATTCTCAGACAATACAACAAGTATCTTGGGCATTGAGGGGGCTTAAGAGTGAGATGAAACCACTTGTCACCTACTAGGATAGTTATAATAAAAAAACTCAAAAATAAGTATTGGAGAGGATATGGAGAAATTGAAGTCTTCATGCCTTGCTGGTGGAAATGTACAATGGTTCAGTCACTGGGAAAAACAGTTGATGGCTCCTCAAAAAGTTAAACAGAGAGCTACCATATGACCCAGCAATTCCATGCCTAGCATGTACCCAAGAGGGTTCAAAACAGATGTTCATACACCCATATTTGTAGCATCATTGATCACAATTATATATATATATATACATACATGTAATGGAATATTATTCAGCCATAAAATAAATGAAATTTTGATATGAATTACAACATGATGCATGGACCTTGAAAATACGCTAAATGGAACAAGTCTGACCAGAAGGACAAACATTGAATGATTTCACTAATGTGTGGCACCTGGAATAGGCAAATTCATAGAGATAGAAAGTAGAATAGTGATTACTTGGGATGAGAGCAGGGAGAATGGGGAGTTATTGTTTAATGGGAATAGAGTCTATGTCGGGGATGTCGGGGATGATGACAAACTGGCATATAAACAGTGGTGATAGTATAAAACCTTGTGAATGTACTTAATGCCATCAATTCGTGTACTTACAAATAGCTAAAATGATGAGTATATATGTTTTGTGACAATGAAAGGGTGAAATGAAGCAGCAAGTCTGGGAGGGAATCCCTAGTGTGATAGGCTGGGGGAGGGGAGGAGGAGGTGACCAGCAGAATCTCGGGCTTTGCTGGCCCATGGCGTCAGGAGAGGGAGTCTAGTGAAGACAGTGAGAACGTCAGGAGTAAGCCGGGTCTGTGGCGAGCATCAACAACTACTCCCATTATACAGATGGCAAAACCAAGGCCAGAGATCTCCTGAGGGTCTGGAGAGAAACTAAAAACATGGGAGGGTGTCTGGCCATCCCATGGGAAATTAGAGTTGACATCCCTCCCAGCCCTGCTCCTGGTATTGGAAACAGTTGCAAATGTTCATCCAAGCCGGCCTGATGGGAAAGTTGGGAGGACCTGCTGTGATGTGGGAGAGGGCTGAGGGGAACGGAAAGGCAGCCACAGTCTTGAGGGACACTTGTGAGGGTTTCAGCAGGATTCCAGGCTGCCCACTGGTTTCTCTTTCCTGCTGCTTCCCAAGCCCAGTGAGAGCAACTCCCACCACTCCCATCATCACTCCTGGTTGAGCCTTGGAGACGGTCTGGCTTGGGGTCCTCTGTCCCTCTGGACAAGACAGCTGGGAGAGGAATAGCCTAGAACCGAGGACCACCCTCTCAACCCAGCTCTGAGGGGCCCAGGACGCTCTATGGAGGGCCGGTGATGCTCTTGGATCAGCAGCAGGTGGAAACGGGACTTCTAGCATCCATGATGGCACTGGGGGTGGGATTGTAACTGGATTCTCTCTCTCTCCCCCTCAGGATGGCCCCACAGGATACACCACTCGCCTTTATCTTCTCTCTCCCCCACCCCGCTGCCATCCATCCCTCCTGCCTTCCCCAGAGGAGACCCTGGGGGCAGCGGTGTCTGAGGCAGGTGGCCGCCCACCAACTCCAGGTGTGTTCAAAGCCAGCAGCCCTGGTTTCTCAGGTAAGCCTGACCAGCTTCTCTCCACCGTCTGATCTTTATGCTGCTCATGTATCTCATGGTTACAAATAGCTCAACCTCCCCGGTGCTGACGGCAGCGCTGGGACATAACGGTAATGTGCCCATTCAAATCAAGTGCAGGCAAAGATTGCTACAGCAGCTTTTCGCCACGGAACATTTAGCCTTCAATAATAGCATTTGGGGTCCCTCTGGAACCTTCCTCCGCAGATGCACCTGGGATACGGCTCTCCCTCTCTCCCGACCCCTGCAACCCTCAGAGCTGAAGAAGGGCAAAGATCATCCCTGTTTTTGTTGATGAGGAAGTGGAAATTCGAAGACGGGAACATCAGGCAGGAAATAAGAGGGCTAGGACTGTTATCACAATGATGATGCCGACGATCATGGTGATAATGATACTTTGTGCGTGCTTGCTGGATGCGGCTTTCTGGGGGAGCAGTTTGGCTGCACTGGGGTAGGTGATGAGGTCTGTGAGGTTCAGGAGCCGTCTCAGGCACAGGGACAGAGGGAACCTCGCCGTCCAGCTGGTTCCCACTGATGCTCTTGAACTCTCTGCCAGGTAAACTCAACTCAGGGCTGGGTCCCAGGACAATACGAAATTCAGAGAAAGCTGTCCTTTCCCCTCCTGCCTCCGGGCCCCTATCCTAGGGTCCTCAGGCTGTCCCTGGGACCCTGACCCTGCAGCATTGCCCTCCTCTACTCCAGATCCCCTGGACTTAGCGCCGGGCAGCCCCTGCCTTCCAGGAGGCTGACTGCTAAAGCGGATCATTTGATTTTCACCTACTGTATCTAAACCCCCCACTCCCCTGCACAGCATTTTTATTTTTACAACCTTGGCAATGCTTTGCCTTAAGGTGGGAGTCCAAGGACACGGTCAAGAGCTAAGATAGAAAACCAGCGACATTTCAGAGTCAGAGTCCAGGCAGGGAAGACGGCCCTGGCTCTGTCTGCGTCTTCCTACCATAATTGCCCATTTCATGGGAAAGAAAAAAGACCAGGGTACCTTCACCCCCATTTGCTAACACTGCAACGGTGAATTTTCCAAGACACATCTCTGAGCTGTAAAGCAAGGTATTATAAGGCCCATCTTGCAGGTGAGAAAACTGAGGCATGGAGCAAAAACACTTAGTCAAAGATAAATGGTAAGTGGTAGGAATAGAAGTAATCCTATAACAGTAGAAATAGAACCAGACCCCAGATTTCCTAGTCTCGTGTGCTTCCTGCTGTTACACTGTACTTTGGCCCAGGCTCAAAGTGGCCCAAATGGACATTGTTTAACTGGTGGGTGACTGAGTAAAATCTTCACTGATGCTGTGGCTCCTCTGGGCTCCTTGTTGAGCCATTCACTCCAGCGGCACAGCTTGGTCTTTGAAGAAGTGAGAGGGGCTTCTGGAAATAACGTGTAGAGGATGAAGGGAAGAGGGGACCTCTGCCTTTGTCCTAATTCCCAAATAAAAGTCTCTCTGCCCAAAGAATTAAGGCAGCAGGAGATGTAAGAGACGTGTGTTTGATCCCTGGGTCGGGAAGATCGCCTGGAGGAGGGCATGGCAAGCCACTCCAGTACTCTTTCCTGGAGAATCCCATGGACAGAGGAACCTGGTGGGCTACATAGTCCATAGGATTTCGAAGAGTTGAACATGACTGAAGCGCCTAACGCAAACCAATGAATTTTCCTCCTTCCCGCTTCCTGCACCTCCCCATGTGGGTCTTCAGAGGACAGACTCGACTCTGACATCCAGGAAAACGGAGGCCTTCTGGTTCATTTCCATCGACTGTGCTCTGTAAACCCTATGGGAGGATGCAGGCCAGTCGCCTGATTTTTCAAAGGACCATCTCTTGAGTGCCCGCTGGGACCCGCAATTCACTGTAGTAACAGCAGAGGGCGCTCCTGACCTTGGAGAACGACTCATTGCCAGCCCTTCCTCAGCCCTGTGCGTCAGTCAGTCCGGCTTCTTGGGGGCTGTGCAGGAGGCGAGTCCGGGCAGTGCTTTGCCCACTTCTGCCTGGGGCAGGCAGACTGAAGAGCCCAGGCACACCTGTGTCCCCGATCTCCACTTCCTCCTCCGTCATTTGGCTCTGTCTCCAGGGAGGCAGAGGAATGGTAGGGTGTGGCAGACAGGAGAGACTGCTGGGCTTGTGGGGACACTGCTGCCATGTGGACACGTTGTCTTGAATCAATACCCTCATCGGATGGCCTTGATGAGCACTGTTCTCATAGGAGCATCATAGGGACCAGCTCCCAGTGGCACAAAGGATGGGTTTGTTTCTTTAAGCAGAAGGGTTCTCTATGGATGCAACCCTGTACATACCTGTGTGACCCCAGGGCAAGTTGTTGGGTTCCCCTGTGCAGAGTTCCTGCGTAACACGAAGGGCTGAATTGGAGGGCTGTCTGTGTCTTCCCTGATGACTCAGCAGTCAAGTATCTGCCTACCAATGCAGGAGACATGGGTTCGATCCCTGGGTTGGGAAGATCCCCTGGAGGAGGAAATGGCAACCTACTCCAGTATTCTTGCCAGGAAATGCTATGGACAGGGGAGTCTGGCGGGCTACAGTCCATGGGATTGCAAAGAGTTGGACACGACTGGGTGACTAAACAACAACTGTGTCCCCAGCCCCAACCAGGGCTGAAAACTGGGATTCATGTCGGCCCCTTCTCATGGTTTCTTTCCGTGGTTATACTGGTTGGAGTTGGCACTCTGATGACTTTGTGCTGGGGGCGTGTGGGGACCAAGGTGGTCCCTGTGAGGTCACACCAGAGGTCCCATGGCAGCAGGGCCGTTACTCCCGCGTCCCAGCGCCCTGTCCTTCCTGTCACTGGGAAGGGAATCCCTGAGAAGGCTAGATGCCTCTCCATCACTGGGGACGTTCCTGCTCATACTCACTCTGTCCTGACACTCTGACCTGGTGGGGAAGAGAGCCCGTGAAATGGTTTTCCTCCTTCCAGGGCAGTGTTCTGGAAAAGGCTAGGCAAGTCCGGGCTCTGGTTTGGCTCTGGCATCACCTCCTGGGGCATCTGGGAGAGATCTTGCTGCATCTCCGCGTCCCTGTTTGCTCATCCATGAAATGAAAGGCTGGAGATGGTTTCAGGGCCTTTCCCGTTCTCATGTCTGTGCTCTCTGGGTCCTTGTCAAGCTTGTCTGACATCTGGCTCCTTGGAGAAGGGATATGAAGAAGGAGGAGGCTGGGAGAGAAGGAACGCCATGAGAAGGAGGGCAGAGAGGCAGGGGTGGAAAGAAAGCAGGAAGGTTGGGGGATAGGTTTTATCTGCTCAGAAGTGGGCAGCTGACCTTTGATGACTTGACCTCCCTGGGCTGCAGTTCCTGAGACTGTGGCGGGGGGGTTGAGAGGGGGTTTCTGGTCATTTAGGAGAATACATCTTGGTAGCCATCTGCAATGCTCTCTCTGTCCACCCATCTAGACAGACTATAGCCTCTCAAGACATTCAGAAACTGAAATTAGAGCATGTATAGCTCTGGGGGCCAGGTTGTATGTGTGTGTGTGTGTGTGTGTGTGTGTGTGTGTGTGTGTGTGTGTGATGCACAAATACACATGGGACAGAAATGCAAACACAACAACTTGTATAGGCAGGCACCCCCAATAAACATGTGTTTGACACCTACACACACAGGAACACGCTCATGAACTCATGCACATGTACAAGCCAGCACGCTGGGCCTGTTGTTCGCAAAAGATCACATTGACCCCTAAGGCAAACAACCACTTACTTGAAGAAGCATCTCTTACAACATATTAATAAAATATTTAGGCAGATTTTCACTTTAAAAACCCTGGAGAAGGAGAGATGAGGGTGAGGAGAAGGGGGCGGAGGGGCAGTGGGTAAAGGCAGGTCTAATCATGAAGCACTTAGCCTTCATGTCTGGGCTTCAGTGTAAGCACCATATTTTGTGATACATTCAACCTGATTTTCCAACTCATTGAAAACACTCACCAGCTGCTGCTGAGTGGCTCCATTCATTGTATACACGAGCTTGCTCTAACAGGAACCCCTGGACGGAAGTCCCCAAGGAGAGCGACAGATGGAAACTGAGCCAGAGAACTTAGGGCTGGCCATTTTGACCGGGAGGCGGGGAGAATGCAGAGGTGGGGCACACCTGGGGCTGTGGGCAGGCTGGGGCGTGGTGGGCAAGGTTGAGTGTTCCGGAAACTTCCACGGGCACACATTGGAGAGGAACTCTGGTAGTGCGCAGTGTGAAATTTCTTCCTTTTGTGTCGCCCCCTTGGCACACTCATCTGCACAAACACGTGAAATGATGCATGAGGATTTGTAGTGCCCCTCAGAAGGTTGTTCTCTTGCAGACACCCGGACTGCTGACCCCAGCATCTGTGAGGAACAGGCCTCACCTTGCAAGGCCCCACCCCTCCTAAACATCACCTCCCCAGGTCCATCATGGGTCCCTCTCTTCTCTTCTCCCAGCCACTTCACGCTGGATCCCTAATGCTATTAGAAGCTCACCTCCTGCCCTTTCCTTCATCCTACTCTGCCTCCAACAAGCTCCTGGAAGGAAGGGGAGGCCCTTGTATTGGCACATGCAGATGCATTGCTGGGTTTTAGAATTGCTGGCTTGTTGGAAGGGTATATGGCACTCCCCTGAGAAGCTGAGACCCTGGGCAGCAAAGTTAGGGTCAGAGAATGGGGAAGTATTTTATAGGAAGGTGGAGGTGGTTCTGGGTAAGGGGATCTGGCTAGCCAGGGTTCAATTTGGCCCATTCACACAGTAGCCCACAATCAGCCCTCGGTCTGCGATGAAAGTTTAGCAAGCCCTCCAAATCTTGCCTAGAGACAGAGGGACCTGAGAACCCCCATCCCACTCTCAGAGACCCTTCTACCTCAGCCTTTATGCCCAAAGGTCTGTGAGGGCTGGGAGTGATCCCGTCCCATAGAGACTGACCTCCTCCACGTCTGGCCAGGAGAGCTGGCCCTGACATGGCTCTGTGGGGACCCAAGCATCAGACTTGCCTGTAGTAACCAGATTATGTGGCTGTGGATCAGCCAGATGGAGTGGAGGAGGCCTGGCTCCCCCGCGGGGCAGCTGCTGGGGCCGAGGTGTGATCTGCTGTCAGCAATCCGCTTCCAAGCACTTTATCAGTTTGTCTCTGGCGCATCTCCGTCAGATGGAGGCAGGGATGGCTGATCCTTCTCTTGGACGGCGCTGGGGCAGGGGCTTGGCCTGCAGGCCCCATGGTGAGACCCCTCAGAGAAGGCTGAGCTTGGACTTCTGCATTCCCACTCCTTAGACCCCTGGGTGACCTCCCAGGACGCTCAATTCTGATGGCTCTGTTATGGGACCATTATTATTATTAACATGTATGTAGTGTCTGCACTTTTAGTTATAATATTTTGAAATAGTCCAGTAAATGACTTCAGAGGACACTGTCACAGACATGACCCTCCAAAGTAGACAGGGCATCTCACAGACTGCTTAGGTATTCACAAAAAGACAGGTCAGGTTGACAAGGTCCAGAAGACAGACTGAAACCTGGTCATCCTACCGATTAGCAGCAGAATCGGCTTCCCAGAACTTATTCTAGAAAGTCCCAGCTGTCTGTGGTTCAAAACTTCCCTATTCTTATTTCTAATTCATGAGGTAACCTCAATGCCAGTTTTCTTTCGGAAACACAATCAAATGTACCCATGGCAGTGTGCCCATCTTTGAAGGGCAATTTGATGACTGTCTAGACTCTTGGTTGGGAGGAGGCCAGCTGAACTTAGCAAGGCCCTGAACATACCTGGACTGTGTCACCACGTAGGACCAGACCTCCTGGGAAATTGAAAGAAAGGGAGAGGTTTTTGTACCCATATTGGGGCCTAGGCTTCTGGGACAACCACCTGCTGTGTACTTGCCGAGAAGCTACTGTGTTCAAGGTGCTGGGTGGTTAGTTGGAGACACTTAAAGCAGTAAGACATGCAGTTAGATCTAAAGATGGACTTGCAGCTGTTGGTCCTGATAGAGTAAGGACTGCTTCTCATTAGCTTCACTTAACGATTTTTGTAAAAATTTCACTTGAAAGCTTGTAGCGTAGGGGAAGGATGGGATCGTTTTGATGTACATTTTAAAGAAAGGCTTAGAGGTACTGAATATATGAATATCATGTTAACATTTTTTTACCAGCACTTCTTCTGCTTTCCAAGATTGTACTGAGCCATGATTTTTATATAAAATCCTCCCCCATCATACCCACCCCCACACACATGCTTGGAGCCTGGCAGATCTGGGTGTCAGTGGCAGGGAGTGTGGTGACCTTGGGGACTGCCGCTGGATGCAGGGACCATGGTTCTTCAAATCCTTACTAAGCCCCTAGTCCCTAGCAGGGCCCCTTACTGCCATAGCCAGGCAGGTTTCCCAGCAGAAGTAAATTCTGGAGGGGATTGACCTAATTTTCGGAGTCTAAAGGGTGACAAAGGCCCCAGTCAGAACTCCTGTAAGTGAGCGATAGTGTCTATTAGAAAAAAGAAATAACTTTTCCAAAATGAAGCAGGCATCCTGAATCCCTCTCACTTCTTAAGGAGACCGCTGTCTCCCAGAGGGGTTCCCAGAGCCTTATGCCTCCCTGAAATGCTGGCCATGCTGTGGGCCACTCTGATCATGGGCTCCTTTCAGACCCCATGATAGACAGGAGACAGGCCTTGGCCAAGTGGAGGGGTTGGGGAGCTGATGGCCGTGCCTGGCCCTCAGGGTTGAATTTTACAGACTGCCAGCCCCGGGAGAAGTAATCACACACACACACACACACACACACACACACACGCCTATGATATCTAATTTTCATATTAGGGAAACTGAGGCTCAGGGCGGTAAAATAACTTGTTTGAATTTGCCTAGCTACTAAACAGACAAAGCCAGAATCAACACTCAGTAATCTTCGTCTTTCAAATCCCATTCTCTTTCCCCTACTCTGATGCTGTTCCAGCTTTTGTCACACCAGAATCATTCAGAGATCTTGTTAAAATGCAGGTTCTCATTCCCTCAGGCTAAGGGGGGCCCAGGACGTGTGTACTCAGTCGCTTCGGTCATGTCTGACTCTCTGCGACCCCGTGGACTGTCGTCTGCCAGGTTCCTCTGTCCTTGAGAGATTCTGTATTTGTAGTCAAGATGCCAGGGAGTGCCAGTGCTGTCCTCCATGGGACACAGTTTAAATAACGAGGGTCTACTGTAAATTCCTTGAAGGAGCCGACCCTGGGGAGCCCTGCTCGTGGAGTGGGAGGCTGGGTTCATTCTGGGAAATGCGGAGACATACATACCAAGACCAGCTCAGGCCTTGGGGTAGGTAGAGCAGTCAGGAATGGCAAGAAAGGGCTGTTGTGCCATCTGCCCCCACCCTCTGGACACTTCATGGCTTGATCTTTGCTCAGGCCAGATTTCCTGGGATGGGTGCAATCTGTGCCGGTCTCCATGGAAGCCTGGAGCCAGAAATGACCAGTAATAGGGGGATGCAACATCTGCCAAGTCACATCCCTGGTCCAGAATTCTAACCTGTTGGCTTGTTCATTCATCTCATGACTCAGACCCCCTGGTAGATTGAATTTTCCAAAAATGTCTTCCATCCTACACACTGTTTTTACAGTAGGACTTCCCATCTAAGTGTGGTGGCCTTTCTTCCTTCCTGTGACTCTGAATGGACGTGTGATCACAGTGCAAGCAAGGCTATGTGACTCCTGAGGCCAGTCCAACCAGTGTCCACCTGGCTGCCCTGGGACACGTGCCCGTGGGACCCAGCCACCATACTGTGAGGAAGCCCAGTGGTCCCACAGAGGGCCCAGGTGTAGATGTTCTGGCTGACATTCCGGGTAAGGTCCAGCCAAGAGCAGACCTGTGAATGCACAGGTCTTCAGATGATTCCAGTGCCCGGTTTTTGAGTCACTCCTCCAGCCTCTGACTTTTTCCACCTGAGGCTTCATCATGGGGCACAGAGAGCCATTCTAGCCGGGCCCTTTCTGAATTCCCAACCGACAGAATCCCTGAGAGTAAGAAAATGGTTGTTTTTTTTAGCTTTTCATTTTGTATTGGGGTATAACCAATTAGCAATGTTGTAATAGTTTCAGGTGAACATCGAAGGGACTCAGCCATACATATACAGGCATCTGTGAAAATGGTTGTTGTTAATGCCTAAGTGTTTGCGGTTGTGTGTACCTAACAATGGCTTTCCAGGTGGCTCAGTGGTAAAGAATCCACCTGCCAAAGAAGGAGCTGCAGGAGATGTGGGTTTGATCTCTGGGTTGGGAAGATTCCCCTGGAGGAGGGCCTGGAAACCTGCTCCAGTATTCTTGCCTGGAGAATCCCATGGACAGAGAAGCCTGGTGGGCTACAGTCCATGGGGTCGCAAAGAGTCAGACACGACTGAGCACCCACTCACTTTCACAGCAATAAGAACCAGAGATGGCCCCAAAGCAGAGTGGCCTGAGGCCGTGAGGGTGTCGAGACTCAGATGGGATCCAGGACAGTGAGGATGGAAGTGGCTCAGCCCCTGGATCCATGAAGCACTCTATACTTCAAAGGTGCCTTTTCACACTGATGTCCCATAAACCATTCCCACTTTGTAGGTAGGAACACTTTCTTTTCAGATGATGGTCTTGCCAAGGTTTCTGGAGGTTACAGACTTGCTCAAGGCCACTCGGAGGCTGAGGCAGGGCCAGGATAACCCTCTAGCCTGACCCCAGAAGCAGAATTCTTTCCCTGAATGCTGGATTACCTCCACCAACCCTTGACAAATAAAGTGTCACTGCCTGGTGCAAAGACACGGATGGCTGGAGCCCTCCCCTCGGCATGATTAGTTAGAAGTTTGTGCCTTTAGCACCCATCATGGGAGAAGAAAAATCTCGAATGTTGTTAATAAACAGAGTCAGAGGAACGCGCTGGAACGGGGCAGGTGTTATTTATCAAATGTGAGAAATAAGCTAATCAAGAAAATCCATCGCAGGGTGACTGTTTCACGGGAGGGTGAGGGTGAGTGTGGAGACTCAGCTCATTGGTGCTCCAGGATCTGAAGGCGATTAGACAGTGAGCGGATCTCGGGGAGGGGGGCACAGTCTGTGAGCCTATTTGTTGGCAGCTGTTTTTCCCCATCTTCTCTGTATCTGTCATGAGGGCACCCACGGGAGGAGGCAGGACCCAGTGTTGTGGGGAGGGGAGTTTTATCCAGATTCCCTGCTCCCTGGCAGGAACTTGCTTGTCAAACTCCTGGCAGGACGGGATGAAAGCAGCCACCCTCCTCTGAGTCACAGAAAAGAGCATTCTGCCTTTTTAAAAAAATTCCATTTCTGGGTTTCTGTTGAGAAGAGGGGCTTTTGTCTCCCCCAGAGCTCTTCCAGCTTCGACAGAAGATTGTTTTTGATGATGTGATAGTTTTATGTCTCATCTTGACCTGGCTCTAGTTACTTGACCTGGCTCAGTTACTCAATAAAACATGTTGCTGTGAGGGTATCTGGTAAGTGTGGTTACATCTGCAATTGACTTGCTTTAAGAATCTTCTCTGATAGCTCAGTTGGTGAAGAATCCACTTGCCATGCAGGAGACACCGGTTCAATCCCTGGGTTGGGAAGATCCACTAGAAAAGGGATAGGCTACCCACTCCCGTATTCTTGGGCTTCCCTTGTGGTTCAGCTGGTAAAGAGTCCACCTGCAATGCTTAGACCTGGGTTCAGTCCCTGGGCTGAGAAGATCTCCTGGAGAAATGAAAGGCTACCCACTCCAGTATTCTGGCCTGGAGAATTCCATGGACTGTATAGTCCATGGGTCGCAAAGAGTCAGACACAACTGAGTGACTTTCACTTTCAAAGGACATTATGGGGCTTCCCAGGTGGGGCAAGTGGTAAAGAACCTGTCTGCCAATGGAGGAGAGCTTAGGTCATGGGTTCGATCTCTGGGTCAGGAAGATCCTCTGGGGGAGAAAATGGCAACCCACACCAGTATTCTTGCCTGGAGAATCCCCATGGACAGAAGAGCCTGGTATAGTCCATAGCGTCATAAAGAGTTGGACATGACTGAAGTGACTTAGCACGCATGCACAAAGGACAATACCTTCAGTAATATGGGTGGGCCTCATCCAAACAGTTGAAGGCCATGAGAGTTAAAAAAAAGGGTTTTCTGTAGAAGAAATTCTGCCTCAAAACCATGCTGGTGCCTTGATCTTGGACTTCCTGGCTGCTAGAAATTTAAGAAAAATATTTGTGTTGTTTATAAACTTAAAAAAAGAATGGACCCAGCATCAAATCCTCCCTGAGTTTCCAAAAACTTCCCCCCCAGTACTTCCCCAAATACTTCACCGAAACCCCAAGACTGGGAGGGCAGCAAGTCTAAGAGTGCCTGTTGACGGTGGTGACCTATAGGGTCTATCCCCACGGTGCAGGCCAGCATGCTGTCCAGCTGCCCAGGCAACAGGGGGGAATGAAGATTTCCAGGAAAGAGGCCTTGCAGATGCTGAGGAACATCAACTGGAGGACTGTTATCTGGAAAGTGTGGTCCAGGTCATAGTGTGTTATCATCCAGATCTGGGCAGATGTGGTGATGTAATGGGCCAGACTGATGTTGGAGCCCCTGGTCATCTGGACGTATTTCATACAATTACATGAGCCAATTCCTTTAAAGAACACACACACCCATACTTATACACACATACATGGGCGTCTCCTATTGGGTCAATTTCTCAGGAGAACATTGCCTAATACAGATGCTATTTTGAATGCATCATGTTTTCCAGACAGTTTTATTTTCCTTGACAACTCTTTGATTCAGGGGTTCAACCGGTGTGATGATGATGGTAGTGGAGGTGGATGGAAGGTGAGGCTGTTGTGCAAACACACACGTGTGTTTTTTTTTTTTTCTCTCTTCTTTTTTTTTTTTTCCATTTATTTTTATTAGTTGGAGGCTAATTACTTTACAATATTGTAGTGGTTTTTGCCATACATCGACATAAATCAGCCATGGATTTACATGTATTCCCCATCCCGATCCCCTCTCCCACCTCCCTCTCCACCTGATCCCTCTGGGTCTTCCCAGTGCACCAGCCCTGAGTACTTGTCTCATGCATCCAACCTGGGCTGGAGATCTGTTTCACCCTTGATAATATACATGTTTCGATGCTGTTCTCTCTAAACATTCCCACCCTCGCCTTCTCCCACAGAGTCCCAAAGTCTGTTCTGTATATCTGTGTCTCTTTTTCTGTTTTGCATATAGGGTTATCGTTACCATATTTCTAAATTCCATTTATATGTGTTGCTATACTGTATTGGTCTTTATCTTTCTGGCTTACTTCACTCTGTATAATGGGCTCCAGTTTCATCCATCTCATTAGAACTGATTCAAATGAATTCTTTTTAATGGCTGAGTAATATTCCATGGTGTATATGTACCACAGCTTCCTTATCCATTCATCTGCTGATGGGCATCTAGGTTGCTTCCATGTCCTGGCTATTATAAACAGTGCTGCGATGAACATTGGGGTGCATGTGTCTCTTTCAGATCTGGTTTCCTCGGTGTGTATGCCCAGAGGTGGGATTGCTCGGTCATGGCAGTTCTATGTCCAGTTTTTTAAGAAATCTCCACACTGTTTTCCATAGCGGCTGTACTAGTTTGCATTCCCACCAACAGTGTAAGAGGGTTCCCTTTTCTCCACACCCTCTCCAGCATTTATTGCTTGTAGACTTTTGGATAGCAGCCATCCTGACTGGCGTGTAATGGTACCTCATTGTGGTTTTGATTTGCATTTCTCTGATAATGAGTGATGAGCATCTTTTCATGTGTTTGTTAGCCATCTGTATGTCTTCTTTGGAGAAATGTCTGTTTAGTTCTTTGGCCCATTTTTTGATTGGGTCATTTATTTTTCTGGAATTGAGCTGCAGGAGTTGCTTGTATATTTTTGAGATTAAACCTTTGTCTGTTGCTTCATTTGCTATTATTTTCTCCCAATCTGGGCTGTCTTTTCACCTTTCTTATAGTTTCCTTTGTTGTGCAAAAGCTTTTAAGTTTAATTAGGTCCCATTTGTTTAGTTTTGCTTTTATTTCCAATATTCTGGGAGGTGGGTCATAGAGGATCTTGCTATGATTTATGTCAGAGAGTGTTTTGCCTATGTTCTCCTCTAGGAGTTTTATAGTTTCTAGCCTTATATTTAGATCTTTAATCCATTTTGAGTTTATTTTTGTGTATGGTGTTAGAAAGTGTTCTAGCTTCATTCTTTTACACGTGGTTGACCAGTTTTCCGAGCACCACTTGTTAAAGAGATTGTCTTTTTTCCATTGTATATTCTTGCCTCCTTTGTCGAAGATAAGGTGTCCATAGGTTCGTGGATTTATCGCTGGGCTTGCTATTCTGTTCCACTGATCTATATTTCTGTCTTTGTGCCAGTACCATACTGTCTTGATGACTGTGGTTTTGTAGTATAGTCTGAAGTCAGGCAGGTTGATTCCTCCAGTTCCATTCTTCTTTCTCAAGATTGCTTTGGCTATTCGAGGTTTTTTGTATTTCCATACAAATTGTGAAATTATTTGTTCTAGTTCTGTGAAAAATACTGTTGGTACCTTGATAGGGATTGCATTGAATCTATAGATTGCTTTGGGTAGTATAGTCATTTTGACAACATTGATTCTTCTAATCCATGAACACGGTATGTTTCTCCATCTGTTTGTGTCCTCTTTGATTTTTTTCATCAGTGTTTTATAGTTTTCTTTGTATAGGTCTTTTGTTTCTTTAGGTAGATAAACTCCTAAGTATTTTATTCTTTTTGTTGCAATGGTGAATGGTATTGTTTCCTTAATTTCTCTTTCTGTTTTCTCACTGTTAGTGTATAGGAATGCAAGGGATTTCTGTGTGTTAATTTATATCCTGCAACTTTACTATATTCGTTGATTAGCTCTAGTTATTTTCTGGTAAAGTCTTTGGGGTTTTCTATGTAGAGGATCATGTCATCTGCAACCAGTGAGAGTTTCACTTCTTCTTTTCCTATCTGGATTCCTTTTACTTCTTTTTCTGCTCTGATTGCTGTGGCCAAAACTTCCAAAACTATGTTGAATAGTAGTGGTGAGAGTGGGCACCCTTGTCTTGTTCCTGATTTTAGGGGAAATGCTTTCAATTTTTCACCATTGAGGGTAATGCTTACTGTGGGTTTGTCATATATAGCTTTTATTATGTTGAGGTATGTTCCTTCTATTCCTGCTTTCTGAAGAGTTTTAATCATAAATGGATGTTGAATTTTGTCAAAGGCTTTTTCTGCATCTATTGAGATAATCATATGGTTTTTATCTTTCAATTTGTCAATGTGGTGTATTACATTGATTGATTTGCAGATATTAAAGAATCCTTGCATTCCTGGGATAAAGCCCACTTGGTCATGATGTATGATTTTTTTAATATGTTGTTGGATTCTGTTTGCTAGGATTTTGTTAAGGATTTTTGTGTCTATGTTCATCAGTGTTATTGGCCTGTAGTTTTCTTTTTCTGTGGCATCTTTGTCTGGTTTTGGAATTAGGGTGATGGTGGCCTCATAGAATGAGTTTGGAAGTTTACCTTCTTCTGCAATTTTCTGGAAGAGTTTGAGTAAGATAGGTGTTAGCTCTTCTCTAAATTTTTGGTAGAATTCAGCTGTGAAGCCATCTGGTCCTGGACTTTTGTTTGCTGGAAGAATTCTGATTATAGTTTTGATTTCCTTGCTTGTGATGGGCCTGTTAAGATTTTCTATTTCTTTATGGTTCAGTTTTGGAAAGTTATACTTTTCTAAGAATTTGTCCATTTCTTCCAAGCTGTCCATTTTATTGGCATAGATCTGCTGGTAGTAGTCTCTTATGATCCTTTGTATTTCAGTGTTTTCTGTTGTGATCTCTCCATTTTCGTTTCAAATTTTGTTAATTTGGTTCTTCTCCCTTTGTTTCTTAAGGAGTCTTGCTAATGGTTTGTCAATTTTGTTTATTTTTTCAAAAAAACAGCTTTTAGCTTTGTTGATTTTTGCTATGGTCTCTTTAGTTTCTTTTGCATTTATTTCTGCCCTGATTTTTAAGATTTCTTTCCTTCTGCTAACCCACACATGTGTTTTATGAACTTAGGTCTTGTGTACCTTACCTGCTGCAGGTGGTAAGGAGGGCGTTGTCTGATGGGAAGAGCACCGGGTTGAGAGTCAAAGGCCACTGTTAAGGCCTTGGTCCTGTGACTGACCATTGCTGTTCTATATCAAGGAGATAAGCCCAGGAATGATTAGGGTAATCAAATAACGTCATGGACAGAGAAAAACAAATCCTGTGTGGTATCATTTACATGTGGAATCTTAAAAAAAGATGATCCCATAGACACAGAGAATAAAACGGTGGTTGCCATAGACTGCAGATGTGGCGGGGGAATGGAGTGATGTAGGTCAAAGGGCACAAACTTTCAATTGTAAGAAGAACAAGTTTTAAGGCTTTAATGTAAGCAAGGTGACTATAGTTAATTTGGTATTGTATATTTGAAAGTTGCTAAGAGTCGATCTTAAGCACTCTCATCACACACACACACACCCACAGACACACAAAGAGTTAACTACATAAAGTGATGGGTATGTTGATTATCTTGATCTTGGTAATCATTTCATAATGTGTGTGTGTGTGTGTGTGTGTGTGTATCTCAGATCATTACATTGTACACCATAAATACACACAATTGTATTCTCAAGTTATCCCTCAATAAAGACAAAAGGTAAAAACATTTTTTCTTAAAAAGGAAAAGTTAATGGAAGTTAAAACATTTTATAAAGCAATATACACAAGTAATTTGGTATCCTTAATTTTTTTAAACTCAGATTCTGTCCACAAATTATCTGAGATAGCTATTATTTAGAGAGAATATGACCAATGTGTAGAGATGGGCTTGGTTCTCCTTCTGACTGTCAATTCAGCAGAATTCAAGCAAGAAGTGAAAACACAAGGGGCCCATTTATCCAAACCAGTGAAGTACTTTAAATGAGGTCCCTCAGATATGTAGATACATGTGTGTGATGAGGCAATGATGGGAAGTAAAGCCCTTGCTTGGAAGGGGCTTTGGTCAGGCATTCAGGGTGGAGCTGGGACGCCAAGGCCTTTTTGCCCTTCTTGTTTTGTTTACTTTGTTTAACTTGGCTTTTTAGAATCACTGATCCTGAGAATTTGGGAGAAGGACAGGCCTCAAGGGAGTACCCTTTGTTGGTGACCTTCTGTGCCCAAAATGGGAGGATGCTGTTGGCATGTGGCAGGGCTGCGGACTATCCTGGGAAGAAGGGAAAGGGTCCCCATCCTGAGCTGGAATTCTTATCGGATTTTTCAGCAGTGGTACAGAGTGCCTTGTGCTTTACTCTTTATAAGGTCCTTGAGGGCCACAGAGCACAACTTTCTGTTTTTTTTTTTTTTTTAACTCCTTCCTTTTCTGTCTCTTAGACTATCCCATGAGTTTTATGTGGTCAGAGGCCATCAAGATCTGTATTCTAGTATATAATGCTTAATGAATACATTAATGAAGTCCTAAGAATGCTCAATCCACTGGCCATCATTTATCATGGTCACCTCTTGTGTGTTCCCTATCAGGGCCCCCAAGGAGAAGTATCAGGGGCAGAGTAGGAAGAGCAGGGGAGGGGAGGAAAGGGGAAGAATGGGGAGAAAATTAATCAAAGAAACAAGGAAAATAATTCCTATCCTCCAGGGAATTGCAACTTCCGTTAAGGAGGTCAAGTATACTCACAGGATGCTAACCATTTGCCCCCCTAAAATTTAATGAGCTTCAACCTGCAACATCTCATTGCTGAAGAATTAGCAGCCAGCCTGTGTGCAGGACGAGGGCAGTCTCCCAAGGAACAAAACCTGGAGGTGCAAGGGCTTTTAAAGACAAGTCCGCTCTGGATGGAGTTGAGTTGGGTTAATCAGGGCCAAGTCTGGAGGGGGTGAACTTGGAGAGGGTCTCTGAGTGGGGTGTTGGCCGTTCTCTGAGCTCAGGGTACCCTTACAAACTGGGAAAAAGCCCTGCCTGCATCCAGCTATGATCAATGTGTCAGATCCTGCCCATCTCAAGCTGTCAGGGACCCTCTTCCTTAGAGCACAGTTGGGCAGCACAGTCTTGCATTAATTTAGAGCTAATTGTCAGGTAATGAATTCGATTTGGCTCACCATATTGAAATCCCTTCTGCTCCCAGCTGAACACCAGTAAATCATTTGCATCACAAATCTCCTCTTCACTGGATGCTCAGCTCACCCAAGCTGTTGCTCAGACCCTCTTCTGCCTCCATACATTCCATCATCTTTGAAAGCAGCCGAAAAATCATCACATTTCCTTGTCAGTGTGCAAAGTTGAGATCCACCCAAGAAAACTGAGTTTGGGTGAATATCTTTGAAAAGTCTAGAATAGTGGTTCTCAAAATGTGGTCCCCTGAACCATCAGTATCCTGGTAGCTCATTCGACATGTAAATTTTCAGGCCCAACAAAGGTCCGCATATAGTCAAAGCTATGGTTTCTCCAGTGGTCATGTATAGCTGTGAAAGTTGGACCATAAAGAAGGCTGAGTGCCAAAGAATTGATGCTTTTGAACCGGAGATAAGAAGGACAGGAAAGCCTGGTGTGCTGCAGTCCATGGGGTCGCAAAGGGTCAGACACAACTGAGCCGCTGAACAACAACTTCCCAAACTAACTGAATCAGAAACTCTGAGGTGGGGCCCAGCAATCTGTGCCTGAAGAACTCTCCAGGGACTTCCCTGGTGGTCCAGTGGTTAAGAATCCACCTGTCAATGCAGGAGACATGGGTTTGATCCCTGCTCCAGGAGGATCCTACATGGCAGAGCAACTAAGTCACAGTTACTGAAGCCTGAGCCCTAGAGCCTATGCTCTACAGCAAGAGAAGCTCTCTCAACTGCAATGAGGAGTAGCCCCCACTCTTTGCAACTAGAGAAAGCCCATGCACAGCAACAAAGGCCTACCACAGCCAAAAAATAAATAAATAAAAAGAAGCTCTCCAGGTGATTCTGATGCACAATCAGGTTTGAAAACCACCAGTCTATCTAGAATATCCAGTAGGTGCACCAGAATGTCCGTGTCAGAATTCGTCTCAATTCATTTTTAACTCTACAAGGCTATCTTCCCTGTTTAGGTTTCTGGATCTTTTCAGAGGCTTCTGAACTTATTTCTCTTCTATCTCTGTATTAGCTAGAATTAGATTCAGTTGAGAGAAAACAAGGCCAATTTAACACAAGTGACTTAACATAGACTGGAAAGAAGTTGGGGGTAGGCATTCCAAAACTATCTGTTCCGACATGTTAGCATGCCACCTCATGATCCAGGACATCTGCTCACGACCAATCATCATATGTGCACTAGAGTTGGTGGGAGAGAGGAAAAGAGAAGTTCATGCTCATTCCTGGAAGTTTCAACCCTTCTATCTTAGACCTCATCGGTCAAACCTGCCTGCAAGGGAGACTGGGAAATATAGTCACTTAGCCATGCCTGCCTGCAAGGGAGGCTGGGAAATGTAGTTTTAATTGTGGGTGTCCATGTGCCTAGTGAAAAATCAGGAAATCTACGTCTAAGGAAGAAGAGGAGCTCAGATATTGGCAGAGACAACTAGCCACAAATGACTGCATGCCATAGCCTCTCAGATATATTTCTAGTTTAAAGCCTTCAAGCAAACTTCTCCATGTTCTTTCACACTTCAGTGCCTGCTGCACAACACTTTTATTTCAGGAAGAATTCTTCAATCACTCTGAGCATCTCTTTTTTGACGGCCCCCATGCCTGTAGACCACTACATTTAATCCCCACTGCCTGTTGATCCACCTAATTTCCATGTAATGATGATCCACAGTTAGTCTGTAAATGTCTTGAAGCAAGTATGAGGGTGGCATCTTGGCTGGTGGAGTGAAGGTGAGTATCTCAGCTCCTCTGTGACCCCCAACTCCTCACCTGTAAAATGAGGGGATTGTAGATGGTCCCTGGGGTGTCTTCCAGCTCTAGTATGCCCTGGTGCTCTCTTTCTCATTTCCTTTCCCAACATTTGTGCCTGTCCCTGGGGTGGGAAGGCAATGAGCCCTGACCAGCTAACTACTCGATGAACTTGGGCTAGTGCTAGTGAAAGTCACTCAGTTGTGTCCAACTCTTTGCAACCCCATGTACTATAGAGTCCATGGAATTCTCCAGGCCAAAATACTGGAAATGGGTAGTCTTTCCCTTCTCCAGGGGATCTTCACAACCCAGGGATAGGACCCAGGTCTCCTGCATTGCAAGCGGATTCTTTACCAGCTGAGCTACAAGGGAAACCTGGTTATAGATGAAGGCATGGACTTTGAAGCCAGGAAATACAGCTTGGGGCTTGATCTGGAGGGTGACTTTTGGGAGACTGGTTCTGGAAATGAGAAATATAATGTGTATAAAAATTAGGGGAAAGAGATCTGGTAGAGAATCCTATAAGGTTGGTACAGTTCAGTTCAGTTCAGTTCAATCGCTCAGTCGTGTCCGACTCTTTGCAACCCCACAGACCACAGCACCCCAGGCCTCCCTGTCCATCACCAACTCCCAGAGTCCACCCAAACCCATGTTCATCAAGTCGGTGATGCCATCCAACCATCTCATCCTCTGTCGTCCCCTTCTCCTCCTGTCCTCAATCTTTCCCAGCATCAGGATCTTTTCTAATGAGTCAGCTCTTCGCATCAGGTGGCCAAAGTATTGTAGTTTCAGCTTCAACATCAGTCCTCCCAATGAATACCCAGGACTGATCTCCTTTAGGATGGACTGGTTGGATCTCCTTGCAGTCCAAGGGCCTCTCAAGGGTCTTCTCCAACACCACAGTTCAAAAGCATCAATTCTTCGGCACTCAGCTTTCTTTATAGTCCAATGCTCACATCCATATGTGACCACTGGAAAAACCATAAGGTTGGTACAGACCAGAGGTCATTTATCTGATCTCACCTCTCCTTGCCCCAAGTTCCACCCCACCTACTCCCACTTCCACCATTTTATAGGTTTAAAAAGCAAACAAAGAAGCATAAAGACCCTGAGCTCCACAGAGAAGGGACATAATTTGTCCAAAGTCTTACAACCAATTTGTGAAATGACAGAATTGATGGTGACATCCTCTGTGTGACCTAAGGGTCACTAAAAGGCCACTAGTATACACACACCCACACACACACGCCCCACCAAATACTCTCTTAAATGAACCCGGCTAGAGGTAGTGACTTGAATGAGGCACACATAACCTCTGTAAACCTGTCAGTTTCCTTATCTTTTCAGTGGGGTTAATAACCATTTTCATGATCCTTAGGAGGATTAGACATCTTTTTCAGTTTCTTTTCCATTATAGGATATTATAAGATATTGAATATAGTTCCCTGCACTATACAGTAGGTCCTTGTTATCTATTTTATACACTGTAGTGTATATCTGTTAATCCCAGGCTTCTAATTTATCCCTTCCTGTACCCTTTCCCTTTTGGTAAATATAAGTTTGTCCTCTATGTCTATTTCATAAATAAATTCATTTGTGTCGGGTTTTAGATTCCACATATAAGTGATATCATATAGTTGTCTTTGTCTGACTTACTTCACTTAGTATGATAATATCTAGGTCCATCCATGTTGCTACAAATGGCATTATTTTATTCTTTTTTATGGCTGAGGAACATTCTATTGTATACATATGCATCTGTGATACATGTGTGTATCACATCTTCTTTATCCATTCATCTTTTAGGGTGCTTCCATGTCTTGGCTATTGCAAATAGTGCTGTTATGCACATTGGGGTGAATGGCTCTTTTTTTTTTTTTAATTATTTTTATTTTTTTTTTTCCAGTGGGTTTTATCATACATTGATATGAATCAGCCATGGATTTACATGTATTCCCAATCCCGATCCCCCCTCCCATCTCCCTCTCCACCCGATTCCTCTGGGTCTTCCCAGTGCACCAGGCCGGAGCACTTGTCTCGTGCATCCCACCTGGGCTGGTGATCTGTTTCACCATAGATAGCATACATGCTGTTCTTTTGAAATATCCCACCCTCACATTCTCCCACAAAGTTCAAAAGTCTGTTCTGTATTTCTGTGTCTCTTTTTCTGTTCTGCATATAGGGTTATCGTTATCACCTTTCTAAATTCCATATACATGTGTCAGTATGCTGTAATGTTCTTTATCTTTCTGGCTTACTTCACTCTGTATAATGGGCTCCAGCTTCATCCATCTCATTAGGACTGGTTCAAATGAATTCTTTTTAATGGCTGAGTAATATTCCATGGTGTATATGTACCACAGCTTCCTTATCCATTCATCTGCTGATGGGCATCTAGGTTGCTTCCATGTCCTGGCTATTATGAACAGTGCTGCGATGAACATTGGGGTGCACGTGTCTCTTTCAGATCTGGTTTCCTCAGTGTGTATGCCCAAAAGTGGGATTGCTGGGTCATATGGCAGTTCTATTTCCACTTTTTTAAGAAATCTCCACACTGTTTTCCATAGCGGCTGTACTAGTTTGCATTCCCACCAACAGTGTAAGAGGGTTCCCTTTTCTCCACACCCTCTCCAGCATTTATTGCTTGTAGACTTTTGGATAGCAGCCATCCTGACTGGCGTGTAATGGTACCTCATTGTGGTTTTGATTTACATTTCTCTAATAATGAGTGATGTTGAGCATCTTTTCATGTGTTTGTTAGCCATCTGTATGTCTTCTTTGGAGAAATGTCTGTTTAGTTCTTTGGCCCATTTTTTGATTGGGTCATTTATTTTCCTGGAATTGAGCTGCAGGAGTTGCTTGTATATTTTTGAGATTAATCCTTTGTCTGTTTCTTCATTTGCTATTATTTTCTCCCAATCTGAGGGCTGTCTTTTCACCTTACTTATAGTTTCCTTTGTAGTGCAAAAGCTTTTAAGTTTCATTAGGTCCCATTTGTTTAGTTTTGCTTTTATTTCCAATATTCTGGGAGGTGGGTCATAGAGGATCTTGCTTTGATTTATGTCGGAGAGTGTTTTGCCTATGTTCTCCTCTAGGAGTTTTATAGTTTCTGGTCTTACATTTAGATCTTTAATCCATTTTGAGTTTATTTTTGTGTATGGTGTTAGAAAGTGTTCTAGTTTCATTCTTTTACAAGTGGTTGACCAGTTTTCCCAGCACCACTTGTTAAAGAGGTTGTCTTTTTTCCATTGTATATCCTTGTGAATGGCTCTTTTTAAATTAGATATATGGATATATGTCCAGGAGTGGGATTGCTGGATCATATGACAACTTTGTTTTTAGTTTTTTGAGAAACCTCCGTACTGTTTTTCATAGACTCTACCAATTTACATTCCTACCCACAGTGAAGAGTGGGGTTCCCTTTTCTCCACCCTTTCTCTAGCATTTATTATTTGTAGACTTTTTTGGATATTTGTAGACTTTTTGCTGATGACCATTCTGACTGGTGTGAACTACTTCACTGTAGTTTTGATTTGCATTCCTCTAATAATGAGTGATGTTGAGCATCTTTTCATGTGCCTGTTGGCCATCTGTATCTGGACCTTTTTTCAGTGGGTCTTAGGCATTGTAGGGTCTTCCCTGGTAGCTCAGCTGGTAAAGAATCCACCTTCAATGCAGGAGACCCTGGTTCTATTCCTGGCTCAGGAAGTTCCCCTGGAAACGGGATAGGCTACCTACTCCAGTATTCTTGCCTGGAGAATTCCATGGACAGAGGAGCCTGGCGGGCTATAGTCCATGGGGTCGCAAAGAGTCAGACACTGCTGAGCTACTTTCACACTTTTATGCATTGTAGTCCATAAGCAGACCTACCTCGGTTTACTTGAACAACTTGTTAGCTGAGAAATTGCTCTCAGGACATCTTGTTCCTCAAACACTGAGCACCTATCCAAGCTAGACAAGACTGAGACACATGAGGCCTCGGACTGCCATGCCAGCCCGCCCCTTGCTCCATCTGCGTTCCTGCCCTTGTCCAAGTGGTGGCTGCTGCCTGTGGACATCTTGCCTTGCTGACTCCTCCCGAGTCCCTGCAGCTATCTCCCTGGGGAGACCATTTTCTTCAAGCTCTGTGGGGGTGAGCTGGGTGTCTTCCCTCAGTGCTCACCCCACTGGAGCACCGGCCGCCACGTTAGAGCTGGCTGTTAGCATCCCTCCTTTCTCCCCAGGGAGCTGGTGTTTCCCTGTGTGAGTCCCCAGTGCCCAGAGCCCAGTAGGGACTGTTTGGGATGAGTGACCAGCAGAGCAGGAAGAGGGGGTGCAAAGGCTTAAAAGCCACAGAAGAAAACAGGGAGCCATGGGAGGTTGTTGAGCAGGGAAAGGTAGGATGAAGTGGGGTTTTAGGCAGGTGAGTTTCTGGAAGTGGTGGGCAGAGAATTCTGTGACCTGGAAGGAAGGAAAGACAGCAGCCAGAGGGCTTGGCTTTTCTTTGACCCTTTTCCACATATGCTCCACCTGTAACCTCTTTTAGGTGCTTGTAGCTTGGACACAACCCGTACATGGACTATAGGAGACTCTGCTATTTGTTCACTCATTCTTTCCAAAACATTTTTCTATTGATTCCTATCATGTTCCAGTTCTAATGGTGGTGCTCAGACTGCAGACCCCTGTCCTCAAGGGCGTCTGTGACTGGGGACAGACACTGTGTAAATACACCTGATGACCTCTTTTACCTACAGTCTTTCATTTAAAGAAGTTATTTCATTATATGCATAAGCTCTAATCACCTGTCCCCACCTTTACCTTCTCGTGTCCCCATCCCCATCTATCTGCTAGTTTTCTCAATGGGGTTTCTTGTAAACAGTACATTGTCCATGGGAGATGAAGGTGATATGTGACCTTGCAGGGTTGGGGATGACCTTGAAATGTGGACAAGGAGGAATTCCTTCACTTGGTCTCCCGCCCTGGCCTTCTGATGTCTATCTAGCGAATCCCTCTACTGCCCCCCTGCTGGAGCTGTCTGCACCCTGGGGGCCCTCAGGACAGAGACCTGGCAGGAAGCCCTTTGATATCTCAGCCCCTGGGGGTGGGACACCAACCTCTGATGGCCCCCAGAGTCTGGGACTCCTTTCCCTCCTTGTCCTTCTCTATTTCTCCTTCAGCCTCATGCCGAAGACTAAGGAAAAGGGTTGACAACACAGAGAAAGAGGCTCAGGGCTTGCTGGCCTCGTCTCCGTACACCCAGCCAGCCACTCAGCCAGCCAGCAGCTCTCCCCGGGGGTCGAGGCTCTCCGGGGAAGCCAGTGTGACAGCGCACCCCTCCCTGTCTAGAGTGAACCCCCTTTGTTCAAGTCAGATTGGTCACTGTTCAGAAATCCTCTCTAATAGAACTTGGTGGTCCGGGCAGGGGCAGGTATGACTGAACATATGACTGCCCATGTCCCATGTACTAGGCTGTAGCACATAACATCGTCCCACTCCATCGTCATGCAATCCAATCAATATCTTTATATCATCCAGAGGAATGTTGGAATTGGGTTAAAGTCAGGATTAGGTTTATTAAAGGACTTCCCAGGTGGTGCTAGTGGTAAAGAACGTGCCTGACACTGCAGGAGCTACAAGAGACACGGGTTCGATCCCTGGGTTGGGAAGATCCCCTGGAGGAAGGCGTGGCAACCCACTCCAGGATTCTTGCCTGGAGAATTCCATGCACAGAGGAGCCTGGTGGAAGCATAGTTGGACATGACTGAAGCGACTTAGCACGCATGCAGGTTTATTATGTTAATATCATCACGGGGCAGTGGGGCTCAGAGAGGTGAAATTGTTTTCCCAGGTTCACATAAACCCTGGTGATCTGGGATCAGAAGCCCCCAGCTCCTACTCTTCACAGCATTGCCGCTCTGCTGAAGGTGCTCACACTGCTCCAGAAATGCAACCTTGTGATGCCCTGCCAGTCTGGACACGTTTCCCCAGCTCTCCCAGTGTTTATCAGCTTCACCTGCCTTCCTCCTGCCTCGCAGCACCCCTCTCTGCACGTGTCCCACCTTTGTCTCGGGCACTTGCTAACGGAAGCCTGCACTGTGGATGGGCTGGAACCCTCTTTTCTATACATAGCAACAGAAAATATCGCAGAACAAACACGGGCCCTGCAGTGCCACAAAGGAGGCTCACTTAAGTTGGCAGCAATTTTTCTAACCTCCTGCTGGAATATTTGCCAATCTGGCCAAGGTTCTGAGCTGCCTGGGGCCCAGGAACACCTCTGCTGTTTAATGCTGACCTTGAATGGGATCCTGTTTTTGGAGGTGGTGAGGGCTGTGCCACGTGGTTTCTGCTCCCTTGACTTTGGGATCCCAGCAAGGTCATCAACCGCATCTACCAGCTTCACTTCCTTGGCTGCTCCTCTCTTCTGTCTCTCAAGCTTAAATTTGCCAGCGAGGTTGGGGTCTGGCCAGGTAGATGGTGCTCTGCCCTATGGTCAGGCACTGGGGACCACCACATCCTTCTTCACCAGCATCTTCTCCTGGCTCTCCAGTGATGTTTGCAAAGCATGTTGTCTCGGCTGTTGCTCGTGAGCATCACGTGCAGAGAGCCAGATAGGTGACAGTTGTCTCTAGGTTGCAGAAGGGAAGTTGTAGCTCAGTGAGGTACCCAAGGCTGTCTACAGTCTCTAACCCAGGCCTCTGCCCATGGCTGAGTCATCACCTCTGTGCCTCCCAGAGCACTTCCGGCCCCATACACAAGCGACCCAACCTCCACTTGGTCTCTTGACTTTTGTTAAGAGAATCGTGTACCTCCTGGTTGTGAAATCTGATGGGGGCAGGATGCTGAAGGGGGCACAGGTGGTCTCAATCCTCCTGCTGTGCCCACCGCCATGCCCTGAATTCATTTCATTTCACACAGTCCTTCTCTAGACCACAGAGCCGCCCAGGCAGACACACCTGCCCTCTGGGGACCCCTGCCTGGGCCAGTGTCTCTCCCTCCACTCAGAATTTCCCCATCCCTGCTTGCCCTTATCAAATCTCTTTAAATATAGTTTTATTTGTCTATTTATTTTTGACCGTGTGGGGCCTTCGTTGTTGCATAGGCTTTTCTCTAGTTGCAGTGAGGAGGGCTACTCTCTAGTTGTGGTGTGTGGACTTCTCACTGCAGTGGCTTCTCCTGTTGTGGGTCACAGGCTCTAGGGTGTGTGGGCTTCTGCAGTTGTGGCATGTGGGCTCTAGAGCGTGGGCTCAGTAGTTGTGGCACATGGGCTTAGCTGCCCTGCCGCATGTGGGATCTTCCCGGACCAGCGATCGAAGCCATGTCTCCTGCATTGGCAGGCGGATTCTTTACCACTGAACCACCAGGGAAGCCCCCTTGTCAAATCTTACTGACCCTGCTTCTCCAGACTCTCAGGATCTGCTGGTGAGCAGGTAGATGGACCTAAAAATTAGAGGTCGTTTATTCTGGGTCCCTCTTGGGGGTATTGATAGGGGTTTGGGGGAGCAGGGAGCTGCTCTGGACTCCTGTATGGTTATTTACCAGCACAGTGCCTATTACCACCTCACATCCAAACAAACTAATCACATCATTCTTCCCCCTCTCTCCATCTTGATTACTTCTTGCTAAAAGTGGCCATTTTTGAAACTGTTACTGAACTAAGAACATCTCTGTGATGCCGTAAGGGGATGCCTCTGACTGTGGTTGGAAAGTGGAGGACCAAGAATCGAGCCCACGGGTGACGGCCTCTGGGCCGTTGTCACCTCCAGCTCTGAGCCTGTGATGGTGTGCAGCAGCTAAGCGTAGACTGGAGATCCAGCATGTCTGTCTGGGCTTGAACCTGGGCTCTGCCACTCCCTAACTCTGTGATCCTGGGCTGGTTCCTCACCCTCTCTGCAGCTAATGGGTAACACGGGAAGAGGCTCGTACCTGCTTCCAAGGGCAGTAGTGAGGGTTGTATGAGTTAATGCATGTAAAGCCCCCCAGACCAGCTGAGCACCAGGCATATAATAAATCCACAAAACCTCCTAAAAAATGTGAGCTATTGTCATTCTTATTATGCAGCTATCTTGCTCTTGCCATTCTTGGCTGTCTTAATAACAATGCATAAATATGCACAGTGCTTCTCAGTTTAAAAAACATAGTACCTTGTACATTTAGCAGGAGTGAAGGTTACAGAATATGGCCCAAGGTCACATAGTCAGGGAGGGAGCAGTGCCTGGTCTTAAAATTGGGCCCAAGTTCTTTTTTTTCCTTTTAAATCTCTTTATATTACTCAATGCCACCTTGTATAGAATGGGTGGGAAAGCTGTGGATGACCCAGTAACTCCTAATTACAGGGGAGAAGAAAACACCCCCAAAGCTAGCTCATTTTGAGAATAGCACGTTTGGAAAAAAAAAAAAAAATTACAAATGAAATTCTAAACCCATCCCAGAGGCAGCTGCAATTCTTTGCCAGCCCCTGGAGTTCAAAGAGGGAGACGTAAAGAAGGTCTTGAGGAGAATTACTTAATTCGGAGCACTGGAAACCCAACAATTATTTGCTTAAAAATAGAATTTGCTGAAACAACTTCCAGCTTCTTATTCTTCTCACTGCATAATAAAGTAATTAGTAATTTGTGTCACTCCGATAATTTTTCTCCTTCTCCTAATCACCAACAGTGACACTGCTCCCATGCTGGGGTTCCAACACATATACTCACACACAGATAGATATACACACATACCTACTCATTCCTATCTGAATCCTTGGAAGAAGGTGGATGCCTTAGTTTCTGTGGTTGCTTTGTTGGAATGAAAAGTTCTGTGACCCCTAGAATTTTTCTGTTACCATATACATATGACAATCTGGGTGTGGTTGTCCTAAGTAGTAGAAAGGAGGGCGGAGAACTGTCAAAATATCCCCAAATATCACAAAAAGCTATTATGAGCAATTTGAGTACTGCCTGTGCACCTGAAAATCAGGACCTTTACCTGACAAAAGGATTTGTTTTGAAGTGTGGGTTATATTACTGTTCAATGAGATGGGCCTTACAAATGTTTGAAAAGTAAATCACATTTATTTATACATTTGTTAGATTGAAAAGAAGGAAGCTAGATCAAATAATGGACAGTCTGGGATAATCTAGAATGTAATTATAAGGAAAACTTATATGTGTCTTAATACCAACTATGTGCTAGATTTATAATCAGCTATTACAAATCAAACAAATATTCAGCTATTTGAAACAAAGCAATGATAGGGGAAATTTTGTCCCTAAGTTTATCTGACTGAATTTATAAAGGACTTTATGTGACTATGAGAAACTAGAGAAAGGAGGTTCAAAAGATTGGTTCTTTTCCCTGTTTATCATTTAATAGTCTGTTATATTCAAATTCCTGTAGAGTAAGTCCCCTACCTATGAGCAAGTTCTGTTCTGAGAGTGTGTTCATAAGCCCAATTTTTGTTTAAGTTCAGCAAAGTTAACCTAGATACCCAACTAACACAACCGACTATATAGTACTGTACTGTAATAGGTTTATAATACATTTCAAACAAATAATACATGGAACACAAAAACAAAAGATATTTTTAACCTTATAATACAGGCCCTTGAAAAGCACAGTAGTACAGTGCAGCAGCTGGCAAACAGGGGCCGACATCGAGTGACTAGGCAAGAAGAGTCACTGACTGAAGGACTGTCAGCAATGGGAGACAGAGGGCAAGCTGTAATGTTGCTCACACTGGATGTTGCTGACACAGGTCCTCGTTCCTTGCAGAATTCAGTTCTATCTGTGCGTGTTGTACTCAGTTGTGTCTGACTCTTTGCTACCCCATGGACTGTAGTCCACCAGGCTCCCTGTCCATGGGAATTTTCCAGGCAAAAATACTACAGAGGGTAGCCACTTCCTTTTCCAGGGGATCTGCTGGACCCAGGGATCGAACCCACATCTCCTGTGTCTTCTGCATTGGCAGGCAGATTCTTTACCACTGAGCCACTTGCGAAGCCCCCAATTCTATCTACCCTCATGAAAAAAAGATCCAGTAATGTCTGGGTAGTAGCTCTTTCTTTCCTCATCATAGATGACACGGTAGCACTGGATTGCAATCTGAATGGCTGTTGTAGCCTTTATGTACCGTTCAACTTTCAGGTCCTGTGCCTTAAAAATTAACAGTGCCTCCTTCTTAGCAGTACCAGCTACATCATCCCTGCTTTTACGCTTGCTTCTGGACCTCCTGGGCTTGAAATAAAGATACTGTGCTACTGTATTCTATACAGTTCTGTACAGATAGGTACACAAAACACAGCCACCTGTGGAGGGTGCATGCGTGTGACCATATACGCCAGACACGTGAACTCGTGTGACTGAGCGGACATGCAAGCACACTCACATCTTTGATTGTTTGTAACTTGAAGGTTCATACGTAGGGGACTTGCTGTTCTGTAAGAACTAGTATTATTGCTAACACTTATTGACTGTTCACCATATATTGGCACTTTGCTAAGAGGTTTACCTTCATTATATCCTTTAATCCTCACATCAACTTTATAAGTTAGATATTAACATTATTTCCATTTTATAGATGAGGAATATGGTGTAGACTGTGTTGCTTATCCAATATCCATTCTTCTCTTTTTTTGCCCATAATACTAAAACCCAGATTTTATTTGGGCTGGTAATATGACATGCTAACGGCCTATATTTTCTTCCCACCCTTAAAGCCAGGCATGACCATGTGACTAACTTCTGAGCAAGGAGATAGCATAATTGTTGTGTATACCATCTAGAAATGAACCCCAAAGTATCTGACTCCTGTGAGTGGTGCACCTTTCTTGTCATCACTTTCGTTTTATACTCCCCAAAGATGTGATATCTGACAGAGTGCTGTTTCTAGTAGCAGTTGAATCGGCAGTTCAGACTCATTCTTCTGCTGAGAATGGCTAGAAAGGCTAGATGAAGTATATCTTTAAAAATCTATTAGGGCAGTCCAGTGGTTAGGACTTGTTACTTTCACTGATGGGGGCCGGCTGGTTTGATCCTTGGCTGGAGAACTAAAGTCCTGCAAGCCAGTCAAAAAAAATCTGTTTGAAAGTATCAGGAAAATTACAGGTCAATGAAGAATTAGTGGACCAAGTCCAGTGACAAGAGGGAAACCTGGTGAAAGGTGAGCATGGGTTTTCTGGCTAGTTTTCTCCTAAGATGTCCAACAATTTCAGAAGAGGTGGCTGAGGGACTAAGATGCCAAGCAGGGCACTTCCCTGGCAGTCTAGTGCTGAAGACTCTGAGCTGCCAGTGCAAGGGTCATGGGTTCGTCCCTTGGTCAGGGAACTAGATCCCACATGCTGTGCGGTGAGGCCAAAAATGTATATACATGCATGCGTGCTAAGTCGCTTCAGTCGTCTCCTACTCTTTGCAACCCCATGGACTGTAGCCCACCAGGCTCCCCTGTCCATGGGGTTCTCCCGGCAAGAATACTGGAGTAGGTTGCCAACCCTCCTCCAGGTGATCTTCCCAATTCAGGGATTGAACCCGAATCTCATATCTCCTGCATTGGCAGTCAGATTCTTTACCACTAGTGCCACTTGGGAAGCCCCTGTATTGTGTATACCCATGGCCTTTAGGAAATGACATTATGATGAAAACAACCACAGGTAAGTCTATTAACATTAAAGAGGAGTAGATTCTATGTGGTCTACTTAGCTCTATCTTGGAGAATATTCTGATGAAGAGTCTGGGTGGGATAGCAACAACAATGACAACAAAATGTTATGAAGAGGATGAATATGGCTCAGATGTAAGAATGCTGTGAAGAATTGATACAGTCCAGATAGTGGGTTTTTAAAAAAAAAATTTATTTGCTATTTATCTGGCTGCACCAGGTCTTAGTTGTAGCATGCAGGATCTAGTTCCTTGACCAGGGATCTCTTTCACATCTCTTCCTGGGCATCTGCTTTCATTTCTAAGGTGGGCACTGAAGCGGGGGTGAAAGTGGAGGGATGGAGGGACATAAATGACCTCATACTCTGGTGGGAGGGAGCCTTCCTAGCTTTAGCCTTATCTCTGGGGAGTGTGCTGAGAACATTAAAAAAAATACATAGCTTCTCACAAGAGGATGAAAAACCAGTAAGACTTCCCCAGAGTTGAAGCTCTGTCCACTGTAAAGATGGCCATTCACACTCTTTTGCAAAATTGTTCTTCTTTGCCCCAACTGTCCGTAGGAGATGAAATTCAGGATTAAATTTTTCATGTCAAAAATGTCATTTAAAGTGTTTCCTCAAAAAATAAAAAAAGAACAACCTTTTCTTAAAAAAAATACATGCCTTTAAATCATAAGTAAACATAATAAGTTGATAAGATTGAACATTGTTTAGGCCATATTCCTTTTTTTTTTTTTTGGGCCATATTCCTTTAGTATAATGAAAAATAACAGTAAGTCAAACATAAGGAAATCAGTATTTAGAAAGCTATTCAAAATATTAGCTCATTTAAAAACAAAAATAGTTTATGAAATTTGAGTAATTTTTTATTAATAAATCATAAAATAGACAATTTATGGCTAATATTATCATGGTAAGAGATAATGCAGAGATAAAAATGCCCATGTAGGAGAGGGTGTGGAGAAAAGGGAACCCTTTTACACTGTTGGTGGGAATGCAGACTAGTACAGTCGCTATGGAGAACAGCGTGGAGATTCCTTAAAAAACTGGAAATAGAACTGCCATATGACCCAGCAATCCCACTCCTGGGCATACACACCGAGGAAACCAGATCTGAAAGAGACACGTGCACCCCGATGTTCATCGCAGCACTGTTTATAATAGCAAGGACATGGAAGCAACCTAGATGCCCATCAGCAGATGAATGGATAAGGAAGCTGTGGTACATATACACCATGGAATACTACTCAGCCATTAAAAAGAATTCATTTGAATCAGTCCTAATAAGATGGATGAAACTGGAGCCCATTATACAGACTGAAGTAAGCCAGAAAGATAAAGACCAATACAGTATACTAATGCATATATATGGAATTTTAAAAGATGGTAATGATAACCCTATATGCAAAACAGAAAAAGAGACACAGATGTACAGAACAGACTTTTGGACTCTGTGGGAGAAGGCGAGGGTGGGATGTTCTGAGAGAATAGCATTGAAACAAGTATACTATCAAGGGTGAAATAGACCACCAGCTCAGGTTGGATGCATGAGACGGGTGCTCAGGGCTGGTGCACTGGGAAGACCCAGAGGGATGGGATGGGGAGGGAGGTGGGAGAGGGGATCGGGATGGGGAACACATGTAAATCCATGGCTGATTCATGTCAACGTATGGCAAAAACCACTACAATATTGTAAAGTAATTAGCCTCCAACTAATAAAAATAAATGAAAAAAAAATGCCCATGTAGTTTTACATTACAAAGTAAATGTATTAACAGATACAATAATATCAAATGATAATTTAACAAAAACAACTTTTGCTAATATATTAAAAAAACTACCTGACACTAATGACTAATTCAAGAAAAATTAGATAATCTGATTAGATTAATACTTAGGTAAAAAATTGATGTCTAAATATGCTCCAATTTTAGGTGATTTTGCTTTTAATTTTTAAAGGAGCAAGTAATTTCCATGCCTTTTAAACTGTTCTAGAGTAGAGAAAAATATTAAAACCTTCCCATTCACTTTACAAAACAGGTATAATCCTGTAAAAGACTTTCAGAAATATAAAATAGAATACAAATAATTCTCACTATATATAGACACAAGATTTCTAAATAAAGTGCTGGTAAATCAATTTTAATAGTATGTAAGAAGAACAATCCATGATGATTTTATTGGGTTATGCTTGAAATACAAAAATAATTTAATATTATGAAATATAATATGATATTAGTAAGTCTAAAGAGAAAACTTGAATGATCTCAGAAAATATCTAGAAGGCACTTCAGAAAAATTCTGCACCAATTCTGAATAAAAAAGACTTAGTAAGCTAGAAATAGAAGGTATTTTTAAATGATAATGAATATTTATATTAAATAATAGCATTTATAATATTTAAAGGGGAAACATCAGATATATTCTGGCTCAGATGAGGAATAAGATAAAAATATCTGGTCTCATGATAGTAATTGATATTGTCCTGGATATCCTAGACAATACAAAAAGATAGGAAGCAGAAATTAGGCTACCTGAAAGGAAGCCAAAAATTAATATGATTGTCTACCCAGAAAACCTAACAGAATCAACTGACAACCTACTAGACCTAATAAAAAATTAGGAAGATGGCTGAATATGAATAAATATACAAAGTAAGCACTTTCCCAATTTAACAGCAATAGTTGGTTTAAATATATAATAGGGAAAGTGTTTCTACTTAAAACAATTATAAAAGTATGATATGTTAGGAATAATTCAACAATGAACATTATTAATTTCTTCTGATGAATATAAAAAAAGACCAGAGTCAAAGACTTCCAGACTAGAAGACTGAATATTGAAGAGAGGCCTGTTCATCCCAGGTTCATTTATAGGATTAATTAAACTCCACTGAAAATTTCAGTGGGAATTACTTTCACATCTGAAAAACAAAAAGCCCTGGACAAATAATAGATGAAAATAGTCAACAGTATTTTTAAAGAAGAAAATTGATGGGACCATTTTTCTTTCAGAGAGTAAAACACTTTTAAGTGAAGTGGGTCTAAATTAGCATTTTCCTGGAACTTAATTTGGCCATTTATAGCAAGCAGCTTTACCCCAGTAATTCCTCTGTTATATTTTATCCTGATATACATTTTCAGAGATGCAGATAAAGTTTTAATATGTTCATCATGGAAGTGTTTATAATAATGTTTCTAAAATTTGCAAACACTGAATTTTGTTAAGTCAGTGATGATATATTTTAAAATAGATGTTATTCAGCCATCACAATTATGAAGAAGACTCTTTAATAAGCTATGTAGCACATTGTATTTTCCGAAGATGGCTATAGAGATATCTTCCATCCTACCTGTTCTTCAGCAATGTGACTTTGCAGCTTCCCTCCGAGGGCTGGAGACCATTTCTCCATTTCCTGGAATGTGGTTGGATCCCAAACTGCAAAATCATGAGTAAAAGAAAATTATTGTTTTAAACGATTCTGTGTGTGTTAGCTGCTCAGTAGCAGTAGCTCCATTGTTAATCACTCATAGCGACTGTTAGTTGCTCAGTCGTGTCTGACTCGTTTGCGACCCCGTTTGTAGCCCTCCAGGCTCCTCTGTCCTTGAGATTTTCCAGGCAAGAATACTGGAGTGGCTTGCCATTCCATTCTCCAGGGGATCTTCCCGACCCAGGGATAGAACCCGTGTCTCCTGTGTCTCCTGCATCACAGGCAGATTCTTTAGTGTCTGAACCACCAGAGAAGTATAAACCACTAGGTTTTGATATAGTTTGTTACACAGCAACAGAGAAGTGAGAAAATAAGTAAAGGGATTTTAGACACAGTAAATGAAAACACATGTTATTAAACAACATATACTTTGTAATTCAGTTAAAAATAATGCGTATGTATACACAGAACAGAGATTAGAAGGATTTACGAGGAATTGCTAGCAGAGGTTATTGTGGATGGTGGGATTACTCTGCTTCTCATTTTCTTCTAAAGCTGCCTTATTTCTCAAATGTCTACGATAACTGTGTATTATTTTATAATAAGACAAAAAAGTATAAAACCATGTTTTGTTTTGTTTTTTTAAAATATTGGAGTAGAATTCCTTTGGGCTTACTGGTGGCTCAGCGGTGAAGAACCCACCTGCAATGCAGGTGGTGTGGGTTCGATACCCGGGTCAGGAAGATCCCCTGGAGAAGGAAATACCAACTCATTCCAGTATTCTTGCCTGGGAAATCCCAAGGACAGAGGAGCCTGGCAGGCTACAGTCCATAGAGCCACAAACAAGTGGGACTCTGAACAACAGCAACGAACAACAGTAATCCCTTTACAATGTCGTTTAGTTTCTGTTGTATAACAACATGAATCAGCTCTATTTATATGCATATCCCTTCCCTCTTGTACCTGCCTCCCACCCCCTACCCCCATTCCACGCTCCTAGGCGTCATGGAGCCCCAAGCTGAGCTCCCTGGACTATTCGGCGATATACTGTCAACGATACTCTCCCAATTCATCCCACCCTCCTCTTCCCACTGTGCACATACCTGTTCTCTACATCTCTGTCTCTATTCCTGACTTGCAAATAAGTTCATCTGTACTGTTTTTTCTAGATCCCATATCTGTATGTGTTAAAATATGATATTTCTTTTTCTATTTCTGACTTCTTCACTCTGTCTTACAGACTCTAGGTCCATCCACGTCACTGCAAATGACCCAATTTTTGATGATATTTTGATGACAGATAGATGCTCACAAATCTGTGTTACTTGAAAAGAACAAGATCCAAACACCGTCTCTGAGGGCTTACCTATTTCTTGGAACGCATGTTTCCAAGAGGGAACTTTGGCAAGAAAGCATTGTTTTTCTTTCCACTTTTTTTTTTTTCTCACTTGCTTCTCAGCAAAAGAGAAGGAAAGGTTTTCTTAGCTGGTGAGACAATGAGCTTGAACATCCTCTGCTCATCAGTCCTCTCTGGGGGAGCTTAAATGTACAATGTGTACAGTGGCTGCTCCCCAGAGTGGACAGACCTGGATGCCAGGGACTGGGGCAGGGGGCGGGGGGCGCAGTAGTGTGCCCCCCAGGTGGGAAGTGCTCTGTTTCTGATCCAGGTGTGTGCACAGGAGGTGGGGCCAGGCTTGCCTTCCCAGGTCTGCTGGGCACTGCCTGCTCTGGGGATCAGAGAGCTCAGAGCCTCAAATCCTCTCACCCGCAGCTGACTGGTGAGGTGTGTGCCTTGAGAATCCCATTCTGAAGACTGAGGTGGGGATGTGATGTGAACTAGAAAGCCTGTTTGGACACGAGCCCCAGCCATGTCCTCTGAGCTTCCTCTTTGCCGGAATCCTTACCTAAAGCCTATGTTTATTCATCACAGGGAGGAAGAGTGGATTGATAATTTTCTTAAAAACCGTAGTGGTATCTGTGTGTACATGCTAAGTCACTTCAATTGTGTCTGACTCTATGCAACCCTATGGACTGTACCTACCAGGCTCCTCTGTCCCTGGGTTTCTCCAGGCAAGAATACTAGAGTGGGTTGCCATTCCCTCCTCCAGGGGATCTTCCCAAGCCAGGAATTGAACCCCTGTCTCTTACTCTCCTGAATTGGCAGGCAGATTCTTTACCACTAGCACCACCTGGGTAGCCTGAGCAGTATCTGTAAATGAACCCAATTCATTTTCCATATTTAAAAGCAAACATATATATATATATATATATTACAGATATGAATTGCTTATGTTATATACCACAAGAATTATGAAAGACAGTGCATCAAAATATTAACAGTGATAGACCTCTAGATGTTGGGATTGTCTCTATTTATTTACACCCTTTGTAGTGTACTACGGAAGCATAGATAACCTTGATAACTGGGAAGGAAATCATTATTAATATTTTAAAATGAAGCTCAGTTGTCTGAGATTACTCTGACATCACATATCTAGGCTCCTTAGACGGCTACTGCTGTCTAGTTGATTTACAATGTTGTGTTAGTTTCAGGTGTACGGCAAAGTGATCTGGTTACACACACATATGCACACACATAGATATATATATCTATATTTTCTCCCCACTTCTTTTCTGTGCTTCCTTCTGGGCCAAGGCAAGCTCTGCTTTCCTGCATCCTTTGGGAAGGCCAATTTTCTAAAATAAAATCCTGGGGTAAGCAGAAGAGGCATATAAGTCTGGGCCTTTTGTAGTTTGGGGAAATGAAAATGCTTTGTCTTCTACCATCATGTAAGCCATTTGCATCATTTGGAGAATACTTGTGTTGACTGGTTACATCAGTCAGGAAAACAAACACAATTAACAAAGAGAATTTAATATAAGGGTTTACTTTAACAGGTGTTAAGGAATTGCAAAAGCAAAAAAGGAGCATTGAGGTAGCACAGATATAAGTGCAGCAAACAGCTGCTATTCCTAGGACTGGGGGAGGGGAAAAGGTGGAAGTGTGGAAGAAGGGACCTGCAGAGCTGGGACCTCAGGGACAGCGATGATAGTAAAATGCAAGTAAATAGGGAGTAATAAGTTTGGGATATTAATTACCTTTGTTGGTTTAACAATTTTTTTTAATTGAAGTACAGTTGATTGATAAGCTCTGTTAGTTTCAGACATACAACAAAGTGATTCATTTACACACACACACATGCATATTCTTTTTTCCCCAATTCTTTTCCATTATAGTTTATTACAAGATATTGAATATAGTTCCCTGTGCTGTACAGTAAGTCCTTGTTTATCTGTTTTATATATAGTAGTGTGTATCTATTAATCCCATACTCAATGTATCCCTACCCCCTTCTCCTTTGGTAACCATACAATTGTTTTCTATGTCTGTGAGTCTGTTTCTGTTTTATAAATAAGTTCATTTGTACTATTTTTTAGATTCTGCATGTAAGTAATATCATATAATACTTGTTTTTGTCTGACTTACTTCACTTGGCTTGATAATCTCTAGGTCCATTAGAACTTTTTTATTTTGAAATAATTATAGACTCACAAGGAGCTGCAAAAGCAGAACCTATCACTCAGCTTCCTCCTGTAGTGACATCTGTACATCATTAAAACCAGGTAAAAGAATGGTACAATGCAATTAATTTAACTACTGACCTAGATTTTACCAGTTTTACACTTATATCTCTGTATATAATTCTGTGACATTTTGTCACATATACAGATTTATATAACCATCACAACCACAATCTAGATACATACATGTCCCATCACCACAAAGGTAGATTCTTCTACGAACCAAGAAATGCCAAAGACTGCCAGCAAACCACCAGAAGCCAGGAGACAGGCATGGAACAGAGCATCCCTCCCAGCCCTGGAAGAGAACCACTCCTGCAGATACCTTGATCTTGGACTTCTTGCCTCTAGAACTGAGACAACACATTTCTCAGTTCCAGGCACAATGAGCTAGGTCTGGGAGCATGGAATGAACTGGAATTTGGAACCAGCTGCCACTTTTGGACCAGAGCAATATTTCCGGGGGGTGGGCAACATGCTGGAAGGAACTCCAGTAACAAGGATTTGCCATTTCTGTTGCTGAGGTCACCCATCTTGTGGTGCTTTGCAGCCCTCACAAATGAATACAGTAGGTTTTATAGAACTTTACTTATAATGGCAACTGTGCTCAAAATTAGTTCACAAGATTCCTGAAATTCTGCAAAGCAAGTTTGCTTCAACATACCATGGCCAAGAAGTGGGGACAATGAGCTAGCTCTGGGAGCATGGAAAGAACTGGAGGTTGGAACCAGCTGCCACTTTGGGACCAGAGCAGCATTGCTGGGTGGGGCAGCATGCCTGAAGGATCTCCAGCCACCCAGCTTCCCTCCAGCACCTTCAATCACCTAGGGTATATAAGTAGCTGCGCTCCCCTGCTAGAACCTCCAAACAAGCTCTTGAGAAGAGACGTTTAAGTTTGGAACTGAGAGACAAGAGTTTAATATCCAAATGCATTGGCTTTTTAAGAAGACTTTTCCAGAGACCTTCTAGTCTTTTACTCAGTTCAGCTAAGATTCTAGGGTTTCCTCTGGACCGTAAGCTGCGAGCCAAGGAGACAAGCATTTCAGTCTTCTTGTTGTTCAGTTGCTAAGTCATGTCTAACTCTTTGCGACCCCATGGACTGTAGCACATGAGGCTTCCCTGCCCTTCTCCATCTCCTGGTATTTGCTCAAACTCATGTCCATTGAGTTGGTGATGCCAGCCAACAAGCTCATCTTCTGTTGTCCCTTTTTCCTCCTGCCTTCTGTCTACTTACAGTCATGTTTTGTAATTTATTTCCCGAAATGTATCACTTGTGACATATTTTGAGTCTCATCATTTAAAAAAAATGTTTATTTATGTATTTGACTGCCTTGGGTCTTAGTTGAGACACAAGGGATCTTTGTTACTTCATGCAGAATCTTTCGCTTCAGTGCACAGACTCTCTGGTTGTGGGATGTGGCCTCAGTAGTTATAGCACAAGGGCCTAGATGCTCCATGGCATATGGGATCTTAGTTCCCTGACCAGGGATTGAACTCATATCCCCTGCATTAAAAGGCAGATTCTTAGCCACTTGACCACCAGCGAAGACCCCTGAGCCTTACCATTTAAAAAAAATGCATGTTACAAAAAAGCATGCTGTCTTTTGCTTGTGTCATATTCCCAAGAGTGGATTGACTGTATTTTCTCAAGAAGGTTTCTTACTATAATAATAAAAAGGAGGGGAAATTAGGATTTAGTATGTGAGAATTTGATTTACGAAAAACTTTTTCAGGAACATGTATGTTCTTTGAATACAGTAAGATTCTCTTGGGATGCTTGGAAATCCATCGTTCCCCGTGGAAGAAAAAGGAACTTCTTAGAAAACCCTAAGAGCCAGGGAATGACTAACTGTAGGCTGCCTCCCTGTGTAGGTTAATTCTCTCCTTGCTAAGTAGCTTGAGATGAGTGGAGTTGCTCTTTCTGGAGCCCCAGGACCAGCCCAGTATTTTTCCTGCAAGCTCTGAGCATAGCGCAGTCCCCCAGCACATTTCCACTAATGATCCAAACTGATATTGCAGCATCTGCTCTTACATCAGACTCACAAGCTAGAAGACATCCAACCTGGATGAGGCATTTCTGCTAGAGCCCACATCTTTCTTGCAGCACACCAGCCATTTCACTACCTTCTTGGACATCATATTTCCAGATTGTCTTTGAAAAACAATTGAAAATCTAACCTCCCATTATAAATGCAATGTATGCTTATTGCAGATATTCTCAGAAATACAGAAAATTATGGAAAATAAAATATAATTTGAAGTCATGTGGCTTTAAATACCATCTAAGTTTAACAGGAAAAGGAATCAAATGCATGTGTTTACTTAAAAGATAATTTTTTTTTTCTTTTTCTTGGTAATGAATACTGGGGAAAGGTAAACAGTATTTGATTTCAATATTCTTTTCTTCCCTGCCTTGACCCTTGGGAGAGCCAAGCCTTATGGTTCTCTTCCAGGGTTCTCCACAGTGCTGCCACCAAGGCATGCCTCTTTCTTGTCGTATTTTTTCAGTGCCATAATGTTAGTTGCTCAGTCATGTCCAGCTCTTTGTGGCCCCTAGGCTGTAGTCCACCAAGCTCCTCTGTTCATGGAATTTTCCAGGCAAGAATAGTGGACTACGAAACTATTCCCTTCTCCAAGGGATCTTCCTGACCCAGGAATCAAACCTGGATCTCCTGCATTGCAGGCAGATTCTTTACTACCTGAGCTACCGAGGCTTATTTTTTGTCATATTTTTTCAGTGCCATGCTCTTTGATAATTTTGAATAGTAGTCTAGTCTGAGAAGAATGATCTGGGTGACCATCATGCCATGACAAGACTGGTTAAAAGTGGAATGCTTTATCAGGACTGTCATGACCAAGATGTTGGCTGGGGCTGCAAACAATAGATAAGCTATTACATGGGCAGCAGATACCAGACATTTGGGGAAATACAATGATGGGGAGCTCCTTAGAGGAAGGGACTGTGGAGATCCTTCCTTCTCAGAGATTTCAGTTCCTGTTTCCACCTCCCTCAACTTGGTCCTGGACAAAGCATCTGGACCATGGTCACATGGACTACAGTTGTTGTTCAGTTGCTCAGTCATGTCCAACTTTTTGTGACCCTATGGATTCCAGCACACCAGGCTTCTCTGTTCTTCACTATCTTTAGGAGTTTGCTCAAACTTTTGTCCATTAGACTACAGTCAGTTCAGTTCAGTCGCTCAGTCATGTCGGACTTGTGACCTCATGGACTCCAGCACACCAGGCTTCCCTGTCATTATCTCTGGGAGTTTGCTCGAACTCTTGTCCACTAGACTACAGTGAAGTGAATGAAAGTCGTTCAGTCGTGTCTGACTCTTTGCTACCCCATGGACTGTCCATGAAATTCTTTAGGTCAGAATACTGGCGTGGGTACTGGAGTGGGTAGCCTTTCCCTTCTCCAAGGGATCTTCCCAACCCAGGGATTGAACTCAGGTCTCCCTCATTGTGGGCAGATTCTTTACCAGTTGAGCCACAAGGGAAGCCCTGACTACAGTGATGGTCCCTAATTTCCCTCTTACCTCACCTCTCATCCCCCCTCCCCCTCCCACTAGTGGCATAATTAGCATTAAGGTTATCTCTAGCCTTGACCTGCCATTCATATGCAGATCTTCTCTTCTGTCAAGGCTGGATTGAGACTTCACTTTAGAGAAAACTGGCCCTGTGGTAATTTCAGTGAGGGGGAAGAGAGGAAAATTACTGTGAGCTTTTTAACAAAAGTTGTTCCTATTCTGCTTTTCAGAAAGAAATTCAGAGATGATGTAATGGCAGCTAAAACAAGGATTTTGGATTAGACTGGGTTCCACTCTTGGCCCTGTCAGTTACTTACTATGTGATCTTGGCAGGTTATAACCTTTCCATCCGTCAGTTTCCTCCTCTATAAAAATGGGCTGAGGATACCTTTTTGTAGTGTTTTCACTGTAAAAGAATTGAGTTGTACTACAGGTGGTACCTAATACAGCTCCCCCATCCAGTGATCCCACAGTAAATGGTAAGAAATACATAAAGGGTGATCCTGGGAAAGGAATTGACATCTGAATCTACCCACACTCTTGGATGGGGGTAGGGAATTGGTGCAAGGCAGCCCTTCAGAAGCTTGACTGGGTTTTGTTTGTTTTTCAGTTGCCCAGTCGTGTCCGACTCTTTGCGACCCCATGGACTGCACCACACCAGGCCTCCCAAACTTAGAACCCTGAATTGTCAAGTGGACATATTGTCCTGCCTCTGCTGGTGAGTGGTACTTTAGCCCTAGATCAACCCTTCTACTTAAGGACTGGCTCCCCTCCTTTACTACTCAAAGGCATTTCTACAACAATTTCCATTGTTATCTCCTAAATCACTCGTTCGTCTTCTCCCTATTTGTTTTATTCCTGTACTGTGCTGACCATTCCCATGAGCATTCATATATGTTGCTATTTCTTCCATCTGAAAAAAGCTTAAAATTCATTTTTGGCTTCATCCTCCCTTCCAGCTCCCACCCCACTTATCTTGTTTGCTTTACAGCAAAACTCCTAGAAAAGTTGTCTGTGCTTATAGGTTCTGATATTTCTCCTTCTGTTCTCTCTTGAGCCTTTTCCAGATTCAGGAGATGAATTTGTGGAAACTAATCTTTTGAGGATCACCGGTGATGTCCAACTTGCCATTCTAGTGGTCATTCCTTGATTCTCCTCTAACTGGACCTACCAGCTGTATTTCATTCAGTGCTTTACTGTCTCTTCCTGGAAGCACTTCTTCTCTTGGCTTCTAGAACACCCCTTTCTTCTGGCCCTTCTCCTTCTTTACTGGTCTTTCCCTCTCAAGATCCGGTGCTGACTTCACCCAACTTCCTGCCCTCTAAACCTTGGAATATCCCAAGGCCTAGGGCTCAGACTTCTTCTCTTTTAAACTTTTACTTATCCTTATGGTGACCTCATCCTATTGTCAGGCGAGTGTATGCTCCTCGGTTCTTTGTCTCGTCACCACAAAAATTTGGAGTGACAGACATTAAAGCCCCCTCGGCAGGTCACAGCTCTCGGGTCTTGGGCAGACCGTGTTATAGCTCTCAGGTCTCGACCGGACCGTGTTATAGCTCTTAAATAAATCAGTGTTACAGCTCTATTTTATTTAGATAATAGCAGGAAAATCCATCTTCGAGGCATGAGGGCACGTCAATACAAAGACACGAAGAGAAGAGCGCCCCATCGCGTGGGAGAGAGAGAGAGAGAAGAGGGCTTTGGCTCCTCTTTTTATATGTTTCTATCTCCCTGGGCCTGTCCTATGTAAATTGGGCCAGCCAGGAGTGTTGTTTGTTTTACCTGAGGTTCTCACTCCAGTCCTCGGACCTTCCTTTGTTCTATTTTCGCGGGCTTTTTCCTTTCAGGTCTTTTAGCCACCGCCATTCTGGACTCCTTTTCCCTATTCTAACTACCTAACACTATCCCATTGGCTTTAAATACCATCTATGTGCTGATGGCTCAACATTTTCTATCTCCAGCCCTGCTTCTTCAGAACTCCTTATTCTTACAGCCTCTTAGTAGCTCTAAAGGTACCTCCAGCTTAACAGGCCAGAACTGAGCTGGTGATCTGTACCCCAAAACTTACTACTTCCACAGATTCTCCCATCCCAGCTAAAGGTCAACTCTATACTTTCAGTTCCTCAAACTCAAAACCATGGAGTTAACCTTAATTATAAGGGCACTAATCCCATTCATGAGGACCACACCCTGTGACCTAGTGACCTCCCAAAGGCCCCCGTTCTTAATACCATCGTATTGGGAGTTAGAATTTCAATACATGAATTTGAGGGGGCATGGCAACATCCAGTTCTTCACATATACATCAATGAACTCTTAAGTTAGACCTATGGCTCATGCCTTTCTACTAGTTCTTGACCCAGGTGTACTCTATTACTGCTTTTCTGAATCCTACTGTATCTCCACTTGCATTTTTCAAAGGTACCTCAAACTCCACAGTCTAAGAGCAAACTCGTGATCCCCCTCCCTCTGGGAGCCTCTGCCTGATTCAGGTCTAATTTTCTGATTTTCTGTTTTAGTTTTCCCTGTTTCAATGAGTGGTACCACAATCCACTCGGTTTCTTGAGTCAGAAATCTAGAAGTTTTCCATGATGCTTCCTTCTTTAATATCTAGATTTAGTACATCTAGAATTAATACACTTTCCTATTGATTTTGATTTCTAAATATCTTCCCAATCTGTCTACTTCTCCCTATTTCTACAACCATCCCTCCAATCAACTCCCATCCTTTCTCCCCAGACTACCCTGAAAGCCTACCAATTGGTCTTCCAGCTCTCCCAAGGCTTTACCAAACTATTTCCCACACCATTGTTAGAATGATCTTCCACAACCTGGATATGATTGACTCCCAATCTTGACCCATCTCCTGCTTAGAACACTTGAACAGCTTCCTATTCCTCCTGGGATTAAACTAAGCTCTCCAACAAGATCTACAAGGCCTGGTTTGGGGCCCCTAGGTAGCTCCCAGTTGCATCATGTTCCACTCCCCACATCATTCTCTGCGTAGCTGCCATCCTGACCTTGTTAGCATTTCACTTCATCTTGTTGAAGATCTTTTCAGATGTCCTTCCTTCTCCCTGGATAGCCACCCTCTTCCCTTTGCCTGGTTAACCTCTACTAATCCTTCCAATGCCGGCTGAACCATCACTTCTCCTGGTAGGCCTACCCATGCCCCAATCCAGTGCTAGCTTCTTGGTTATATTCTGAAATAGCAATTTCTTTATAGTACTCACGCACTTTGTATTGTACACCCATGGTTGTGATTTTAAAAGAAATTAATATACATTTTCTCCATCCTACCAGAAGCTCTATGAAAAAATAGGTTCTATCAAATTTTGTTCATAGTTGTACCCCTGGACCTAGCATAGTGCCTGACATTAAGAATGTGTAAAAAAAAATTTTTTTTTCATGATCAACTGAACACAATTTGTAATACATTCTCTGAAAGAAACTAACAGAGAGCAGAGATAGAAAATATAGCTAATGAGGACGATCCTCCTGCTGGTGTAACACCAGCTGCTGGGGCAGGGCCACCAACCCCAACTGCAGATGAAGCTCCTGATGTTGACCTTGGTCAGGGCATTTGCAGATGAGCCAGACCAGGGAGGTCCAACGTGTGCACCATCTGCTTTGATAAGTCATCGTCATACAGGATGAGGGCTGAGCAGATGCAGGAGAGCTGGAGACCAAGGCTATGGTGTGACTGTGGTGAGTGCTGGGCGGTGGCTGCAGGGACCTGTGCTGTCCACCTTAGCCTCCTCTGAAGGACCGCGCAGATGAGGAGACGAAGGGGATAGCTTGGTCTTTATGAGAAAAATGTATGATTAATTTTGGGCAGCCCTGGCTCTTGGTTGCTGCACATGGGCTTCCTCTCGTGGTGAGTGGGGGCCACTCCCCTGCGGTGTGCGGGCTCCCCAGTCGCGGTGGTTTCTCTCGCAGTGATTGCAGAGCATAGGCTGCACACGTGGGCAGTGGCTGTAGCTCGTGGGCTCAGTGGTGTGGCACACGGGCTTACTTGTTCTGTGACGTGTGGACTCTTCCTGCACCAGGGATTGACCTGGTGTCCCCTGCATTGGCAGCTGGATTCTTAACCACTGGACCACCAGGGAAGTCTGGATAGGTTGGTATTGATGAGAAACGTAGGGGAAGGCATTTGAAGAGATTTTTGCTTGTGTTATGGGGACCAAGAAAGGTGTCAGGTGTCAGAAACCAAGTCAGGTGTTGGGAGGCTGCATCCGGGGTGACGACACTTGAGGTTTCTTGGATGGTCTATTATAAAACCCATCCAGGTTTTTTTTAACCCTGGATTAAAAGAGGGTTAAAAAGAGGGAGATTTGTGAAGTTGAGAGAAAGTCAAGTCAGATGTTTTAAAGAGGGGCTAAGTTAGACTGTAACTCTGAAGTATTTCTATAATGTGCTAGACTTTAAGCAGCTTTGTTATACACAGGTTTTTCCTCCAGAGTAAAGCAGCAATTGATATGGCCAATAAGTACATGAAAAGATGCTTGACATCACTAATCATTAGGGAAATGTGAATCAAAACCATAATGAGATACCATTTCACATCCATTAGGATGGCTACTATTAAAAAAAAAAACTGAGAAAATACTTTAGATGTGGATGTGGAGAAATTGGAACCCTTGTGCATTACTGGTAGGAATGTAAAATGGTGTGACCATTATGAAAAACAGTGTGGTGGTTCCTCAAAAAAATTTAAACATAGCATTATAAATGTGATCCAGAAGTTCCATTTTTGGCTATATACTCCAAAGAACTGAAAGCAGAGACTTGAATAGATATTTGTACATCAGTATACTATTATATATATATGAACTAGATAAATAACAAAGACCTACTATATGTCACAGGGAACTATATTCAGTATCTTGTAATAATCTATAATGTGAAAGAATCTGAAAAAGAATGAATATGTATAACTGAATCACTTTATGGGACACCTGAAACTAACACACCACTGTAAAGAAACTGTACTTTAAAGAAAGAAAAAGGAATTGAACCCCTTCTTGACACCAACACTCAGTGCTACCACCCCAGTCTGAACCACTCTCCTTTGTTGTGTAAACAATGCAGTAGCCTGCTAAGATATGTCTATTCTCGATAGAGACTCTAAAGCCATCCTCTTAAAACATAAGTCAGACTATGTGGCTCTTCTAATCAGAATTCTGCCGTGGCTCCCTACTGCGCAAGTTAAAACCGAATGGCCCAATAGACCTTCCCTGGCCTACACTTCAGCCCAGTCTATTCCCCAGTCTATTCACTGGTCATCTTCCCTGTGTATCCACAAACCCTCCCCGCCTCCACCCCCCCACCCACCCCCACCCCCCCACACACACACTCCAGCATTGCTGTCTCCTTCCTGTTCTAGCTCCTGCCCTAGGCTCTTGGCTCTAACTCAAAGGTTGCTACACTTTTTCTGCAAAGGGCTATATAGTAAATATTTTAGGCTTTGAGGGTCTCTGTCACAGCGATTTAACTCTGCCGACACAGCCTGAAATCAGCCACAGGCAATACATAAACGAATGAGTGGCTGTGTTCCAATACAACTTTATTTATGGGCACCGAAATTTGAATTTCATGTCGTTTTCATGTGTCGTGAAATATTACTCTTCTTTTGATTTTTTTCTCAACTGTTTAAAAATGTAAGAAACATTCTTAGTGAGTGGGCCATCTGCAAACAAGTGGCAGGTTGAATCTGACCCGTGGGCCACAGTTCACAGAGAATGTTCTTCCTACAGAAATCTGCGGGACAGGGCCTTTTTGTCTCTAGTCTTTGCTTGAATGTCACCTGCATGAGGCTCGTCCAGACCTCCCCATTTAATCCTGCCCCACCCTCTCTTGTTGCCTCAACATTCTCTGTCAGCTTTACCCTTCTCCGATCTTTCCTTTTTGCATGTGCTTGTCAACCTCTAACATGTTATACAATTTACTTGCTCTGTGTTCATTGTGTATTGATGTCCTTGACCCCACCCCCTGTCTGGGTGGGGCTATTTGCTTTGTTCATTGGTTGTATTGCAAATGCAGAGATCAGTGCCTCCTACCTGATGGGCCCTCAATATATGGTTGTTGATTGAGTTTCTATGATAAATATCTATTTATTAGTGATTGTTTTCAGATTATGGTGATTTTTGCTGCTTTATACCTCAGATAATGAATGCTATGAAAACAAAGATACCTGGAATTGACCAGAGGTAACAGGGCAGGCTTCATGGAGGAGGTGACATCTGAACTGACTCTAAAGGAGTGAAGGAGGAATTCATGGGATGGAGGAGGGCTGAGGGAAGAGCAGTCCAAGCAGAAGAAACTGTTTCTTGGGTGCAGGAAAGAGTATGAAGCATGAGGTTTGGCATTAGTGGAGTGCAGGTGGGCAGCAGTGATGGGGGAGAGGCTAGAAGCATCTGTAGTGGTTGGGGATGGCATGCTCTGGATGAATATAGGTGCAGTTTACAGATTTCCGCAGACCCAGGAGACCGCCTTCGGCAAGAGTGAAACCATACTTGCTTTGTCAAGTGAAACCAGACATACTGTGCCAAGTGTTGCTCAGAAAAGTACTCAAGGATCATTCCTCAGTACTTTTTCTCTAAAATGTGCATGTGTGCTAAGTCACTTTAGTCGTGTCCAACCCTGTGCGACCCTGTGAACTACAGCCTGCCAGGCTCCTCTGTCCATGGGATTCTCCAGGCAAGAATACTGAAGTGGGTTGCCATGCCCTCCTCCAGGGGATCTTCCCGATCCAGGGATCGAAGCTGCATCTTTACGTCTCCTGCATTGGCAGGTGGGTGTTTTTTTTTTTTTTTTATCACTAGCCCCACCTAGGAAGCCCTTTGTTAAAATGCCCCACCATAAATTATGGGAATCTGAGAGACCAAACTTCTCTGGACATCAATGCCTCCTAGAGAGAGGCCCCTCAGGATGGCAGACCACACCATGTGCTTTTCATCCCTATGGCCCTGTGGATAACAGCAATGCGGTGAGATCAGATTTGTGGAACCCCACCCCAAGCAATGCCACTGCCTTCCTGAGCCCTGGAAGCCCCCAGGACCCTCCTTTCCTGCACTGCCTGGGTGGACAACTAAGACCAGAGCACAGAGAAGTGTTTACATTTCTCACTGCTTGTGGTATGCACAGCCTTGTGGGCTCCAAGCAATAATGTGTGTGAGATGTTTCAGGGCCAGGAGGAGAAAGCACAGGCAGAAAGAGGTCCTGTACAAAGCAGCTTGTAATAAAACCTTTGAAGATGGGAGGGAGTCAGGAGGCAAGAGTGACCACTTGTGGCTAGAGAAATCAAGGAGGACTTCCTGGAGGTGGCAGCATTTTTATGTCATTCCCAGTCAAAGATGGGAGGAGAAAGGGAAGGAGATCCCACAACCGGAGTGTGTGGACATTTGTGTGCTTGCAGCCTGTAGATTAGCACCAAAGCAAGGAATCTACTAATTGCATAAGTAACAATTGTTTCTCAAGCAGTCAGAATAACCCAACCCTAGCAGATGTTGTCAAATGTATCCATTTTGTCCTATAATCTTTAAATAATCTTTTCATAAAGTACCATCTGAAGTAAAGACCTAATCCATCCTCCCCTGCTAGGAGGGGAATTATCTTTCTGATGGTATACAATAATCCTTTTAGGTGACATGAAACAACTCTCAGCCTAAATCCCTTCTTGTTCCTCCCCCACAAGTGCCATCATTACTGTTAAGAACAGCATTTAAGAAATAATCAGGAATATTGGAGGGGTTATTTTGAGCCTCAAATAGTATTGAATTGGAACCTGAATCTTCTGAAATGACAGCTGGGCTTGTGACTGGCTGTGCTGGGGATCCTGCTGCTTCCCATTGGAAGGGAACCTCCACATCCCGGGTGAGGAGCCGGTGGTCCTGGCCCGCTCCCTGGAGATTTGGTCCCAACTGGCTTTCTCAGGACCATGAGAGATTAGGTGGGAAGAGGGATTCCCTACAGCCTGGGGGAAGAGAGCATTGGAATGAAAGCCTTTCAAGGTAGTGGGAGTTGGAGATAATCTACTTCCTACAGCTCTTCTTTGAGGGCCAGACAGCCCACTTGGAGCAGGAGGGCATGGAGTTTACAGAGACCCTGAGCTCAAGTTCTGGGCTTCCCAGGAGGCTCTGTGGTAAAGAAACCACCTGCCAATGCAGGAGACGTGGGTTCCATCCCTGGGTCAGGAAGACCCCCTGGAGGAGGAAATGACAGCCCACTCTAGTCTTCTTGCCTGAGAAATTCCATGGAGAGAGGAACCTGGAGGGCTACAGTCCATGGAGCCACATAGAGTCTGACACAACTTACCGACTGAGCACACATGGGCGAGCTCAAGTTCTAACTCTGTTGCTTACTAGTTGTGTGGTTTGGGGACATCTCAGTTCGTCTCTTAGGATCTGTGCAATGGGACCAGCATTAGGAAAGCCCATTCTTGTAATATACACGTGAGAGGAAGCTATGGAAATGGTAAATGAGAGGGCCTGGGACAGAAAATTGAAGAGCCACAGTTAAGGTCAACATAACAGTGAGGTCTGGAGCACAGATGAGTGCACGAAGCTCCTTAAATTCTGTGGTCCTCTTCCTGTTTACCAGGTGAGACTCCATCATGTTGGGCAGCTATATTAGGGCAGAGCTGAGACTGAGAGTTGATTCCAGTCTCATCTGCATTCTTCTTCCTGGTTCTAGCATGCAAACAGGGGCTCTGGCTTGTAATACACTTAGTCTGTCCATTATCCTCTCTCTCTTTGTAGTTAATATTATCTATTTGCTGAAACAAGATTTGTTGAGCATCTCCTATGTGTCTTAGTGGTAAAGAACCTGCCTGCCAATGCAGGAGAATAAGAGATGTGGGTTTGATCCCTGGGGTCAGGAAGATCCCCCGGAGGAAGGCATGGCAACCCATTCCAGTATTCTTACTTGGAGAATCCCGTGGACAGAGGAGCCTGGTGGGTTATGGTCCATAGGGTCACAAAGAGTTGGACGCGACTGAAGCGGCTCAGCACGCACGTGCCTGTCCATCAGGCACTGTGTGAAGTGCTGGGGACTCAAGCAAGAAAGGTGGCTTGTTGGTGCCTTAAGGAACACACAGAAGAACCTGTACCCAGAAAACATATGATGCTCTGCGACGTCTTATAATAGAGATTGGCACCCAGTGTTAAAGGATGCAAGAGAATGGAGCTCATAATTAGAGCTATTTTCATTTTTACAGGAGGAGAGGCAGGAGGAGTTGGGAGAGACTGCGCAGAGGGAGTCATGTCAACTGAGGGAACTGGGAGAGTAGCAGAGAAAGCTCTCAGTAGGTGGATGCTGATGGGAGTGTGTGTGTGTGTGTGTGTGTGTGTGTGTGTGTGTGTGTGTGTGTGTGTGTTTGGGGGTGGGGGAGGGGTTGATGGGGGAGAGGCACTTGAGCAGACCTGCAGACCCCTGTGAAGCTGCTGCCCAGGTATATCCATCGTGGCTGGATGCGGTGAGGGTCCAGCAGGGAGCAGTAGGAAAGACCCTGCGCCCTTGGCCGGTGCCAGAACCCCAAGGTACCTCGTGGCTTCTAAGGAGTTAAGCTTTATCCTGCAGTTTCTTTACAAGCCTTCTAAACAGGGGAGTGACATTATCAGATTTTAGAAAGATAATTCTGGTGGCAGTGTGCAGCACAGATGGGAGGGGAGAAAACTGGAAACAGGGAACCCTGTTCTGCAAAGATTGTGATAATCCAGGCAATGATGATGAGGGCTTGAGTGAGGGCAGGTGTGTGGGAATGAGGATGAAGAGGATTTAAAAAAAGAGACTTGGAAAGGTTTAAAAGAGAGCCTCAAAAAAATAAAATAAAATAAAATAAAAGAGAGCCTCAGCATGGTGACTGGTGGGGAGTGCGGGCTGTGAACCAGAGGGAGGAGTGAGAAATACGCTGAGCTTTTGTTTTGGGCGACAGAGAGAATGCTGGTGTTGTTCACCAGGGAATGGTGGGTGAAGAGGAGGCTGAGGTGAAGGCAGAGAGGATATAATTAAAAACTCTGCTTTGGATCTGTTGAGTTTGAGGATTTCCAGGGAGAGGTGTCCAGTTGGCGGTTGAAAAAGGTTTTAAGGCTTAGGAGAGATGCTCATTTATTCATGACACATGCTTCCTCTGTGTCTACTTTGTGTCAGGTGGCATTCCAGGGTCTGGAGGTACAGTGGTGACGATGATGGACAAGGTCTTTACTTCCATGGAGTGTTCATACCAAGGTGTGTGTTAGTCGCTCAGTCATGTTCAGCTCTCTGTGACCCCATGGACTGTAGCCCATGGGCTTTTCCAGGCAAGAATACTGAAGTGGGTTGCCATTCCCTTCTCCAGGGGAATCTTCCCAACCCAGGGGTCAAACCTAGGTCTCCTGCATTGCAGGAAGATTCTTTACCATCTGAGCCACCAGGGTAGGTCTTCCAAATTCACATTTCAAGGAAGGAAAGTAAGTAATATATTAGTGAACAGATGCAAAATGAGGCAGGAGAACGTGATAGAGAGTGACTGGGGCGCTATGTTAGACAGAGGTTCAGGGAAGGTATTTCTTGAGGAAGTGAGATTCAAACTGAGATATGAATAGTGAAGAAGAGACAGCCCTGTGAAAACTTCAGGGAAAAGCAATCCAGGCAGTGGGAACAGCACATGCATACCTCAGGCTCTGAGGTGAGAATAAACTTGGCATGTGTTCAAGGAAGAGAAAGAAACCCAGAATGTTTGGAGTGTAGTGGAATAGGGGAAGGTAAGACACAAGATTGGAGGAATGGTCAGAGGTCAGATCAAGTTGTGTCAGTGAGATTAGGATAAACTGCATGGTACCACGTGCGTGTGTGTTCAGTTGCTAAGTCATGTCTGACTCTTTGTGACCCTATGGACTGTAGCCTGCCAGGCTCCTCTGTCCATGGGATTCTCCAGGCAAGAATACTGGAGTTGCGGGGGGGGGCGTGGGGGCTGCAATTTCCTCCTCCAGGGGATCTTCCTGACCTAGGAAACCAACCCGTGTCTCCTGTGTCTCCCGCATTGGCAGGTGGATTCTTTACCACTGAGCCACTTGGGAAGCCCCCATGGTACCGAAGGCCCTGAAATCTCAGTAGTATACAATGAAGAAGTTTTTCACTCATGCTCCAAGTCCACTGTGGATTGGCTGTACATCTTTTTCACTCTAGGACTCAGGTTCCTGAAACAGCTCTTATCTGGGACATTTCTGGTCTTCTAACAGAGAGAAGAGAGAAGGTAGAGGACCATGTGATGGCCTTAAAACATCTGTACAAAAGTGGATGCACTGCTTCCATTGGCCAAAGCAAATGATATGGCCAATCGTGATGTCATTGGGAGTGGGGATGTTTACTTCCTCCATAAGAGACAGTCGGTGTTGAGATCAACATTACAACCCATCAGGTTGTAGTGAAGAGATTAGATTTTTTTCTAAGGGCTATATGAAGCCACTCGGATTTTTTTTTTTAAATAGAGGATGTTAGTGTTTGTTGCCAAGGTAGATTAAAAAGTAGATCAGGAATGAAAATAAGGGATGTTGGAAGCAGAGTGGGCTTCCCACATGGTGCTAGTGGTAAAGAACTCATCTGCCAATGCAGGAGACTTTTTAAGAGATGTGGCTTTAATCCCTGGGTCAGGAAGCTCTCCTGGAGGAGGGCATGGCAACCCATTCCACTATGCTTGCCTGGACAATCCCACGGACAGAGAAGCCTGATGCATTACAGTCCATAGGGGCATACAGAGTTGGACGTGCCTGAAGGGACTTAACACAGCATAGCACAGGAAGCTGGGTAATCTAGAAGAGTAAGTCTCAGATACTGAGCATATGGCAAACGGGTCTCATCAGGGTAGAGTCCTGAAAATACTGCAGCAATCTCTGCAGGGGGTACATGGGGAGATGATTTGGCAAAGCCCTGGCCTTCTGGGCTCTCCATTTATCAAGCTATCAGGCAATCTTTGGTGGTTTTTGGACAAGGGGCCCTGGAATACTAGGATTCTGCCCAAAATTGCATCATTCCTCCCTATAAAGTTGTATATGATGAAAGTTGTAAATGGAAAATAAACCAGCACTGCATTGATAATGAGGGTGGACTCCAGCTGAAATGGAGAAGGTTTCCGTAAGTTAGGCTGGGGGAAAAAGAAACAACTGTGGCTTTTATTTTCTCTCCCTTCACACATGAGCTTTCATAAGAAAAAACTCTTATGTCTGGTCATGAATCTTTTTTTCTTTCCTACATTGAATGGGGAAGGAGAATAGGGCAAGATGGTTGGGCTTGCTCAAGGAGGGTGGGTCCCTGGGACAGTATCCCACTTCTGCCACCATGCTGAAGAGGAAAGAGAATCAAGATGTCTGGGAGCTCCCAGGGCAGTGTAGACTCAGCCTACCTTTAGGGCAGAGTGGCCCTACTCAACAGGAAGTCCAGTCCAAACTGTCAAAGTGATGAGCTTGGACCCATTTTCCTCCTCTGTGGGGCAAGTGAGGAAGGGGTGAAATGGTAGCTTCCTTTCTCAAAAATGCCTTCTACTGCTCCCTCACCCCTCCAACCCAGGACAGAGGATGGAGAAAACCAGAAGAAGAGCTCTTGACTTTTCTCCTGCAGAAGGTCCGCCTGGTGGTGGTTCCATTGGGCTTCCTCAGGGCAAGTTTGAAATGTGCCAGAGGGGCCCAGAAGTGGGGAGGGGACATAAGACTAACATAGCCAACCAGGACAATTGACTTTGCCCACCTGGAGGTTTTCTTTGAACACCAAATCTTGGCTTTTATTTTTTTTTAACTTTTTGTTGGATTAGAATTGATTTACAAGATTGTGTTAGTTTTTGGCTTTTGTTTTTATAAGAATTTGTCACCTCTTTTCAACTAAAATTACAAGTGTCATAATTTATACTTCTTTGTGAACCCAGTTTTGTCACATGTGCAGGTGTTCTTAGTTGCTTCAGCCGGGTCTGACTCTTGGCGACCCTATGGACCGTAGCCCACTAGGCTCCTCTGTCTTTGGGATTTCCCAGGCAAGAATACTGGAGTGGGTTGCCATTTCCTTCTCCAGAGGATCTTCCAGACCCAGGGGTCAAACTACACTGGCAGGCAGGTTCTTAACTGCTAGTGCCACCTGGGAAGGCCCTCCGTCTCATACTCCCCCAACAAGTCCAGCACAGGCTGGTCAAAAACCAGTGCAATATCTGTATGAATGAATGAGTGAGTGAACAAATGATTTTGCTGGAAGCTTAGAAGCCACACTTGTGCTGCATCTGTCTCATTGGCTGAAGTCAGTGTGATGAACTTTGTATACATATAAGAATACAGAGAGAGAGAAGGCAATTTAAGACGTCAGAGAGGGAGAGCTTTCTGCTTGTTTTCCTAGTGGCTGGGTTCTGTGGCTTAAAGAATTACAAGGCAAAAAAAAAAAAAAAAAAGAATTACAAACTTGGTCTCTGTTTCCTCCAGGGACCAAGATGGCTCAGGCCATTACCCAGGGAGCTGGCCAGGGAGAGCCGACCTGTCAACCTGGCTGGAACAAGAGAGATAAACTCCTGGCGAGTCCTGCTGTGGCACCCTGGGGCTTTGGTGACAGAGTTAATTAATGAAGACACCAGCGTCAAAATTAAAGTGAGGGAGAAAAGTCAATTAGTGATTGAATAGCTGTGAGGAGATGTTTTTTAATAGGGTTCCCTGTAATTTGAGCAGTCCCATGCCCCTCCTTGCCGGGCGTGGTCACTCATCCCTTTTCTGCGTACTCTAGGGGTTCAAAGGAGGGAGCCATGAGGGACCCACATCTCTCATTTATACGAAGGGGTGGATGGGGAGAGAGAGAGAGAGTCCTCTGCTGTCTGTGAGATGCCAGGGCCCCATACACCTATTTATCAAGCACTCTGAATTCTTTTCAGCAGGATGTTCATTTTAATTTGCAGTCACCTCTTTCGCATCCCTTCGGCAGGCTTGGCCAGGCTCCTGAGAGAAGATCTGAGCCGAGAGGGGGGAGACACAGACAGGTGAGGGAGGCTGGAGCTGGGCTCTCCAGGGATGTATCTGCCACCATTCCACCCTCCGTAGCCTCCTTTAACTCTATTTGCTTCTTCAGGGAGACGGGAGATTATGATGTTTCACAGGCGTTCCAAACCCTTGTCATGCTTAATAAAGGTCTGGCAGGAACGGGAGCTGGGATGGCTTAGCAGGCTCCGGTGCTAGGGATTTGGGGGAGGGAAGGTACTGCTTCGCTCCAACTGCCTGTGTGACACCACGGAATCTGAGGACCAGGAGAGACAGGCTGAGGGTCCCTGCTTCCAGCACATACGCAGCAGGTTTTCTGATCCCCTGAGCAGTGTGAGGACAGTGGGACTGCCAGGATCAAGGCTAACAGCCAGAAAAGGAAGCCCCAGAGCATCAGGTTATTAAGATGAGAGGGTAGCACAGGAAGAAGTTCAAGGTCAAATGACCAGAAGGGGATCATTAACAGCAAGATTTTCATCCATGATGGGGAAACCTCTGGCCTGGGGAATTCTGTAATTCCCCGAGGCTGACTTAGATCAGGATTGGGCCCAGGGCTTGAAATTAGGATTTAAATTGACCATTTCTTTTTGTCACAAAATAATATATATTCACTGTAGGAAAAGAAGACAGGAAAAAGAAGTTTAACCTTTTTTCACTACCCAGAGTCTAACCACTACAAATATTTTCAAATGCTTTCAGATAAATATATTTATGTTTTATGTTAATAGAGTAATAGTTAGCTGTATATCATGTGTGGTAGGCTTGAGTATTTGGGTCATGGGAAAGGCCTATACCAATTGCTATAGTCACAAATTAAAGTTCAGTTAAATAATTTATTTTCTAGAAATCAGGAGCTATCGGGTAAAACTAAGGTTCTTTTATAATGAAACTATAACCATGGATATCTTGTGCAATAAAAAACCAATTTAAACTAAGCAAATGATAGCAGGACATAAGTGACATGTGAGTAACTAGAGAAAAATATCTTGTTCTTGGATAAAGAGAGCAATATTGCAAAAATACCAAAAAAAGAAAAACCTAATATCTGAAAATATTTTTAAAGGAAAGAAAAATATCAACATTCAGAATATCAAATTGAAAAGAAAAAACGAACACAACTACAAGCCCAACACAATTTATCATTATGGTTTATTTACTTCTAGGGTTTTCCCATAGGTATATTTTTCCAAGAATGTAAAGGATTATAGCATAAATATGTCTTTACCTTGTGCTGTAGTCATAATAAATATAATTGTTAGTGACTAAAATATATTATATAAAGTATTGCATTTTGTTTAATTTTTACTCAGTGTTGGAGTTTGAAGTGCTTCAGATTACATAATTACAAAAATGCTATGGTCAACATTTTTGCATTTCTTTTATTTTGTTAGTTTTGAATTATTTCCTAAGAGTAGACTTGCTTAAATAAATCACTGAATTAAAATGGTTGGACTTTTTAGAATTCTTTATTATTTTCGTCACAGTGATTTCTAAAATGATTGTCCAGCTTATAGGAGTATTGGCTTTATTACATCCTCATCAGTCAAATATATTATTACTAAAAATTTTTGGCAGATATAAGTTGTATAAAATGCAATGCACATATTTTATAATTTGATTTGATGAGTTTTGATGGTGACATATACTTTAAAACCACCAACCACCACCCAATATAAGATAATAGAATATGTCTGTCACCCAAGGAAATTTTTTGCCTGTTCTTGGAGTTCATATAAATGTGAATAATAGTGCTCTTTTGTCTAGCTTTTGCTGCTGGTCAACACATTTTTTGAGATCCATCCATGTTTTTGTACATATCAGTGGTTCATTTCTTCCTGTGGCTAAATAATTTTCTATTGAATGACTATGCCAGTTTGTTTATCCATTCTGTAGATGATGAACATTTGAGTTGTTTAAAATTTGGAGCTATTATATCCAGGACCAGATGGCTTCACAGGTGATTTCTACCAAACATTTGAAGAACAATCAATACCAATCCTTCATAAACTCTCCTTCAAATAAATAAAGAGGGAATATATTCAAACCCATTTTATAAGGCCAGCATTATGCTGATACCAAAACCAGACAAAGGTATCACAAAAGAAGAAAACTATAGGTCAGGGACCATGATGGACATGGATGCAAAATCCTCAATAAACTATTAGCAAACCAAACTCAGCAACACATTAAAAAGCTAATATACCATGACCAAGTGGAATTTATCCCTGGGATGCAAAGATGGTTCAACATAGGCAAATCAATAAATATTATACAACACATTTAAGGAAGGAAGGATAAAGGTCACATGGCAATCTCTATACAAAGGTCTACATAGTCAAACTATAGTTTTTCCAGTAGTCATATATGGATGTGAGAGTTGGACCATAAAGAAGGCTGAATGCCAAAGAATTGATGCTTTCAAGCCGTGGTGTTGGACAAGACTCTTGAGAGTCCTTTGGATTGCAAGGAGATCAAGCCAGTCAATCCTAAAGGAAATCAACACTGAATATTCATTGGAAGGACTGATGCTGAAGCTAAAGCTCTAATATTTGGCCTCCTGATGCGAAGAACAGACTCATTAGAAAAGACCCTGATGCTGGGAAGGATTGAAAGCAGGAGAAGAAGGGAGCGACAGAGGAAGAAATGGTTGGGTGGCATCACCAATGGATGTGAGTTTGAGCAAACTCGGGGAAGCCTTGTGTGCTCCAGTCCATGGGGTCGCAAAGAGCTGGACATGACTGAGCATCTGAACTACAACAATCTCTATAGATACAGGAAAAAGTCACAAAATTCAGCACATTTTCATGATTAAAAACTCTTGACAAATTAGATAGAGATGGAATTTACACAACACAATAAAGACCATAATACAAAAAACCCACAGAAATCATATTCAAGGATAAGAAACTGAAATCTTTTCCTCTAAGATCTGGAATCAAGGAAAGATGACCACTCTTGCCACTTCTATCCAACATCATTCTGGAAGTTCTAGCCGGAACAATTAGGCAAGAAAAAGAAATAAAAGACATCCAAATTGGGAAGGAGGAACTAAATAATGTCTGTTCACAGATGATATGGTCTTATATGCAGAAAATCCTCATGATTTCACACACAAAAAAACTGTTAGAACTAATAAATGAATTCAGCAAAGCTGAGAGTGCTTTGAGAAGATACCAGCAGTCCTGTAAGGCTACAGCATGGGGGGATACATGGGGACTGGTCCGAGGTGAGACCCCTGGGCATGATGCGGACCGGCGATGCCAGGCAGTCTGGATTATAGGAGGGTCACTGCGCTGCTCGTGGGGAAAGCAGTGTGTCCTTGAGAGGATTTCTCTCAGCTCTCCATTCTGTTCCCAATCTCCAGCAGGTCTTGCACTTGGGGAAGGTCCTGCATGCCTCAAGGGTATTCTGTCAGCTCTCCTGCCTTGTCCTTAAGCCTTCATTCTATTATTTCTGAGTCCTTGATGGAGACCTGTGTGAAAGCATTGGGAGGTGGGTGGGTGCTAGCTCCTTCTGTGGCTGCATCTTTTTGGGATTCTAATCTATCACTAATCACAATCATTAAATGTTACCAGTTTAGCTGATAGTTCTTCCCCAGAGTCTGTGGCAGACTCCTCCCCACTTCCTGCCACTTCTTCCTGGATAGCAGCAGCCATGGGTCTCTTCTATCGTAGGAAGATCTGGTTGCTTCTGGAATTTAGTTTATTTAGGTTTCTTTACATCTTGAGCTCTCTAATGGTTTTAATATTTATTTATTTAGCTGCCCTAGGTCTTAGTTGTGACATGCAGGATCTTTAGTTGCGGCATGCGGACTCTTAGTTATGGCATGTGGGATCTAGTTTCCTCACCAGGGGTCAAACCTGAGCCCTCTGCTTTGGGAATGTGGAATCTTAGCCACTGGAACACGAGGGAAGTCCCTCTAATCGTTTTTAAAACCATGCTACAAAGGAAAAAAAAAAAAAAAAAAGGAGAAATAATGGCTTAGCTTGTTCTCATTGCTAGGGCAGGCTTCCCAGTCAATTGTGATTTTCTACGTCCTAACCAGAAACAGAAATCCCAGAGATATTGTTTTTAAAATTTATGCTAATTTAAAAAAGGAAATGGTAACTTGATGTTTTAATTTATATTCTCTGGGAACAGAACATCTCAAATCTTTGTTTTCTAGTTACATTGCATCTTTTGCAAGTGTCTTTTTTCCTTCTCTCTTTTAGAGTCTTAATTTTTTTTTTTCTGATCGATACTTATGAGGTCTTAAACATCAAATAATGCCTCTTTGCTACATTTGCTGTAGTAGTTTTTGGTGGCTGTTTGCTTTTATACTTTACACTTTTGTAGTCAAACTTAGCAATCTTGCTCATTTTTATTCCTTGTATTGCATCTAAGCCTATAAAATCATCTTTCCTCTAGAGGTTGGCAAAATATTCAGTTCTATTTTTCTGAGATTTTGATGTTAAAAAAAACACATTTAACTCTTCCACTCAATTAGAATTTATTTTAACGCACAACATAAAGTGAGGTTCTGAAATTACTGTTTCTCCAAATTGCTAGATAATTGTCCCAACACCATTTATTGGGTAATCCTTTCTCCCCCTCATTGAGCTGTAATGAATCTTACATCTTTGTACATAATCAGGTCCATTTCAGCACCATCTGTTTGGTTACAGTGATCTCTCAGTCTGGTCCTGGGCAGATACAGATGCATTTCTGAAACTGAAAATCTATCATGTTAACCGTGGACTTGATGTGTCCTTGTCATGGACTAGGAGCCACTTTCTGTCTGAAAACACCTGAAGGCAATTGTATAAATTTAATTTATTGACTTATTTGCTTGTTTAACTCTTAAATCCACCCTCCTCCCCCATTAAAGCTCTTTGAGGACTGTCCTAGACTATGCTTAACTTTATCTGAGGCTTGTTCTCCTGGAAAACAGCATTGGAAGTGATGTACAATAAAGAATCACCCTCACAAATATGACTTAGATGAGATTCAGGAGTGACTCCCTTGCTTTCCTGTGACATGGCCAGACATGGATCCTTGAAATCCCAGTTCTTTGTCTCATAAGCGATTAGTTGTTTGTTCCCACTGATGTAAAAAGTGAAAATGTTAGTTGCTCAGTCATGTCTGATTCTTTGCAACACATGGACTGTAGCCCATCAGACTCCTCTGTCCATGGAATTCTCCAAGCAAGAATGCTAGTGTTGGTAGCCATTCCCTTCTCCAGGAGATCTTCCCGATCCAGGGACTGAACCCAGGTCTCCTGCATTGTAGGCAGATTCTTCACCATCTGAGCCACCAGGGAAGCCCTCCCACTGATGTACCTGGACAAAATACTGCTGACTTGCTAACTTGTCTTGGCCAAATTATTTACTGCCCCCCAACCCCCTGAACTTTGACTCATGCTCAGCTTGAGCTAACACTGCAGGCATTGGAAGCCCCTCCGTCATGACCCCTCCTGAAAATAGGCTGATCCCAAGGAAAAACCACCCTTCATCTGCTGTCTGAGGCAGCCCCCTGCTCAGCCACTCCCCCAAGCCTAGTTCTTTGGGACTTCCCTGGTGGTCCAGGGGTTAAGTTTCCATGACTCCACTGCAGGGGCTGTGGTTTCTGTACCTGATCTGGGTGAACTAGGATCCCACAGACTGGGCTTCGTGGCCAAAAAAAAAGCCAAAAAATGGAAAACCCTGTTCTGCTTGACTTACAGTCTCGAAGATGTTCAGGTCAGAGCATTCTTTCTATTGCTGTGGTTTCCCTTCCCTACTGCAACATTCCCTTTCATTTCATGTTATTATTTACTACTTGAGAAGAGATAATCTAGTTTGACTGTCTCTTAATTAGAGATATTAACTCACCACTGTAGCCCCAGTGTCTAAATCATTCCCATAGCAAAGGTGATTAATCAGATTCATCTAATGGTTCAAGCTAGTTTTTTTAAAATTATAAGAATAATACATACTTATGAAAAGAAAAAAATTGAACAGTTCAGATTGATATGAAATAAAGTATAAAATTTCTCTTCTCTTTAGTTCTATCGTTTAGAAATTTCTATTTACACCTTTCCCATCTTTTAAGATGTTTTCTATCGTATGTGAAAAGTGTCTGTACATATAATAAATGACATTAGTGTAGTGTGTGTGCTCAGTCGTGTTTGACTCTGTGACCCCATGGAATGTAGCCTGCCAGGCTCCTGTGTCCATGGGATTTCCCAGGCAAGAATACTGGAGTGGGTTGCCATGCCCTCCTCCAGGGGATCTTCCTGACCCAGGGAATGAACCCATATCTCCTGCATCGAAAGTGGATTCTTTACTGCTGAGCCATCAGGAAAGCCTGAATGACATTATTTATACTTAATATTCTTTAGCTTTCTGTGTTCACTTAGCAATCAGTCTATCAGTATATCTTGGGTGTTTTTTCCTGATGTGTATATGGAGTTACTTCCTTCTGCCTAACAACATTGTAGGATTCCATTAGAAATGTACCAGAATTTATTTATTTTGTTCTAGGTATTTGATATTACAAACAGCATTGCTGTAAATACCCTTATATATAATAAGGAAATATGTAAAGAATTTAATATACAAGAATTTAAAATTTTGGTGGATTATCAAATTGTCCTTCAAATTTACACTTCCATCAGAGATGAGGAGGCTTCCCTTATAACTCAGTAAAGAATCTGACTGCAATGCAGGAGACTTGGGTTCAATTCCTGGGTCTGGAAGATCCCTTGGAGAAGAAAATGGCAGCCCACTCCAGTGTTCTTGCCTGGAGAATTCCATGGACAGAGAAGCCTGGCAGGCTATGGTCCATGGATTCGCAAGAGTCAGACACGACTTGGTGACTAAACCATCACAGAGATGAATGAGAACTTTTTTTTCTTACTGCGGTTATTATCAGAATTTGCCTGTATTATAGATGAAAAAGTGGGTTTAGCTACTAACACAGTTTACATTTCTTTAATTGTGTGAGGCAGTATCTTTTCACTCTTATTGATTTTAAAGAATTCTTTTTGCATTAAGTAATTTAGTTTGCCTGTCATGTACATTGCAAATAACTTACCCATTTGTCTTCTGACATTGTAAATTTTATTTTTGCCATGGAAAATGTTCACATTTTTAGATAGTCTAGTCTATTATTCTTTTTTCATTGTAGCTTCTACATCACTTTCAGTTCAATGTATAGGCATATCATAGTTTACTTAAAGCCAACATCTTTGAACATTTGAGTTGTCTTCCATTTTTAAATTATTTTAAACAACATTTGCAGATACATATTTATATTCATTGCTGATTATTTCCTTTGAGTAAATTTCTAAAAGTGTTATTTTAGAGTCAAAAGGTGCGAACATTTTGAACATTTAACAGGTGCTGCTGAACCAAGGCCACTGATTTTCACCTTCTTTTCAGTTCATTGATCTAACACATCAGTAGAAATGCCTCTTTACACCCAGAAGAGTTAGATGCTGAAAATGAAAAGGGATGAGAAGTAGGCAAACAAAGTTTCAGGATAAAAGAAACTTTTAAGAAGATACTGTAAGGAACTGTATCACATGTGCAAGTTAGTATTTTTATCACTTAGCTTTTCCTCCTTTGTCACAGTTCGCTGGAGGGGCTTATTTGTTATTCCTGAGCTTTGGGAGGAGGGGATGGGGACTCATTAGAACCCTGCCTAATAGCTGGGTTTGTGTACAGTGATCATGACTTTTATATCAGCAAGCGAGAAAGGAACTCTTTCTTTCTATTTTCCTACTGCGTATGAGCTGGTGGTCAGTACAATTTACATATTTCCTTCATGATTTCCCATAATCTTGAAAAGTAGATTGGAGAAAGGGGCATGTTCTATCTACTCATGAATAATGATTTTGGAGTAAATTGGATTTCTCCCTTTTAAATATAAATGAAAGGAGAATTTACAAATTGTGACTTCTGCTGCTAATTCCAGCAAAGGTAAACTGCATACTTACAGACAAGCATGAAGTTAGAATTCTCTATTTTCAGAACTAAAATTGGTTATAACTAAAGTTATAATGTCAAGGTGGCTGATTTGCTTGATGGCTGCTTTTTATGAACTCCATAGGATTATACAATCTTACACCCAGGAATTTAGTTTAACGGATCAATCTTTTACATTAATCTCACACTGCTCTTTATGTCTCTGCCCTCTTCCCCACAAGACTGCAAGCTCCCTGAGAGCAGGCCTGCCTTGTGAGGGAGATGGTGCCCTGCTCCGGCAGGTGCCGGGGAAACCTTTGTCAAATCACCAAGTGTAGCCACACAGGATTTCCTCTGGAAGTCTTACAGCTGCTGGTTACTCAAAGGAGGGAGTTCTAATCTGACCTGACATTGCAGAACCTTCTCCCTGAATAGCAACATTCATTTCACAGGAACTTTGTGCTGGGCGATGTCGTGGAGGTCATGAACCTCTGTGTACAAAATCATTTGCTGCTGGAACAGTGAAACCTGGAGCTGGTGGTTCCTCTGCTTTAGTTCTGATGTGCTTTGGTTCCTTAACTTTTCAGTGCTCTGAAAATCTCACCGTGGATTTTTGTCCTTGGTTTCTCTAAAGTGCCTGGAAGATTCTGAGTCCCATGTGGGAGCAGTAGGTATCTCCCTCCCCCACCACCACCCTAGCCCTCCTTTAGTGTTTTGCAAACTTTCTCAGAAGAGATATGCTGGTCTTGCTTTTAGAGTCTGTGTGAGGTGTGACTGGACTCTTGTCAAGAGAACAGGACAGGAGGTTGATGGGGGTTGGGGAGGCAGATCAGGGGAAAGGAGGCCTTCAGAATGAGATAGCTGTGTGTAAAGCAAGGTTCTTGGGTTGGGGAGGGGTGGAGTGGAAACATTCCTTGTTAGGCATAAACCACTAGGAGACCCCAAGTAGGGGAGGACACGTTCTTATTAATATCAACAATATGGCTTGGTGAGTGCTGGATTCTGTGCTCACCGCACCCACCCCACCCCTTACCATTCCTTGTGCCCTCTTTGCTGATGGTCAGAACTTACAGCCAAAGAGTTGATCTTTAAGATCCCTGACCTTTCTAAGCATCAATGCATGATCTGAGGTTGAGAGGGGAGAGGACTGGGCTTCAGGAATCTCGCTTTTGGTTTCCAATCTTAGAGTTGCTCCAGAGCTCCCAAAAGATGTGGCCGACTTCCTTGGCAGGATGGGCCTCAGTTTCCCTGAGATGGGCAGGTGGGAAGGTGAAGATCCAAGGTGAGTCACCATCTGCAAAGGGTCAGAGATAGCAGATTAAAAACGGGCTTTGAGAGGGAAGGAAGCCAGAAAGCACAAAATTGGACTTGGCGCATGAGAGAAAGAGATTAAAAAGAATAAGTAAAATTGCCAGGAGCTTTGGATTTACCCAGCCGGAGTTTCTCCACTGGGCAAGGAAAGCTTAAGTAATCCAAATTAATTTCTAGTTAAAGGCAGAACTCAGAGAGCAATCAAACAGGTGACCACAGCTGGCACCAAATTTCACCGGGAGATTAACTTCTAATGCTAAAAATAAGCCCCGTGTGCTGAGGAAGGGGCTGTTTGGAATTAGGCAGCCCCAGGCACAATGCAGAAGCTGGGATGTTTCAATTATTCAGCACACCTATAGCAAACCCCTACTCTGTGCTAGGCACTGAGCTTCCAGTGTGTGTCTCAGATACGGTTCCTGCCTTGGAATCCCTCACAGTCTCTAGTGGGAGATGCACAGAGTGTTCATGGGATAAGTAATCTGATGACAATATCCCATGTCACCCCGTAATGAAGGAAGCAGGGAGAGGTGGATGGGGTTCTGGAGTTAGGAGAGGCTTTCCGCAGAATCAGATACCTTACCCGAGTGTGAAAGGACAAATAGGCATTATCACGATGACAAGGAGGGCAGGAAAAGGACTTTGGAGGCAGCTGGACTATCAGGCAGGATGATGTGGAGGCCAGAGGGCACTTGGGCGTGCTCTGGGGAAATGCCAGCAGCCCTGTAAGGCTGCACTGTGGGGGGCACCTGGGGACATGGCTAAGGTGAGACCCCTGGGGCCGGATACGGCCAGGCTATGCTGAGTGGTCTGGGATATATTTTGAAAGATGACTGGGAGTCACTGGGAGGCTTTGAGCAGAATGTTGTGATCAGATTTATATTTTTGGAAGATTGCTCAGACAGCATCGTAGGGGATGAGGCGGGGGGAAGACTTGGGGAGGTGAGAGCATCTGCATAATGATAGTCATCATCTAGGCAAAGGGACTGCAGCCTTGAGAAGGAGAACACAGAAAAGGACATGGATTTGGGACATCTTGAGGGATGGAATCCATGGACTTGGTGAGCCACGATTTCAGTGTGGCTTGTCAAAAGAGTCAGGTTTGAGCTCGTACCACTCAACAACAACACAAAGCCCAGTCAAAAAATGGACAGAAGACCTAAATAGACATTTCTCCAAAAAAGACACACACATGGACCACAGGCACATGAAAAGATGCTCAACATCGTTAATTATTCAAGAAATGCAAATCAAAACTACAGTGAGATACTACCTCACACTGGTCAGAAAGGCCATCATTAAAAAGTCTTCAAGTAGCAAATGTTGGAAAGGGTGTAGAGAAAAGGGAACCCTCCTACACTGTCGGGGGGAATGTAAATTGGTATAGCCACTACAGAGAATAGTACAGAGGTTCCTTACAAAACTAAAAGTAGAGCTACCCTATGATCCAGCAATCCTACTCCTGGACACACATCAGGAGAAAACTCTAATTTGAGAAGATACACGCACCCCTATATCCAGAGGGGCATTATTTATAATAGCCAAGACGCAGAAGCATCCTGAATGTTCATCAACAGATGACTGGATGAAGAAGATGAAGATGTGGTACACAGACACACCGCACACACACTGGAATATTACTCAGACATGAAAATGAATGAAATAATGCTATTTGTAGCAACACAGGTGGGCCTACGGCTTATCGTGCTAAGCGAAGTCAGTCAGACAGAGAAAGACGTATCATATGGTATCACTTACATGTGGAATCTATATAATAGTGCAGATGAGCCTATCTACAGAACAGAAACAGACGCATAGACATGGAAATCAAACTTAAGGTTATGAAAGGAAAAGCAGGGGGATGGGATAAATTAGGAGTTTGGGATTAACAGATACACACTACATATAGATAAACAACAAGGATTTACTGTATAGCACAGGGAAACGTGTTCAATGTCTTGTGTGTATATGTGCTGGGTGCTCAGTCCTGTCCAACTCTTTGCAACCCCATGGACTGTGGTCCACCGGCCCCTCTGTCTATAGAATTCTCCAGGATTTCCATGTACAAAGGAATATCTCATAATAGCATATAATAGAAAAAGAGTCCAACTTGGTGACTTGGGGTACCATCTTCAGTGATGGGGAGGAGAGGAGGACAAAGGGAGGGCTTAGGACACCCAGAGAGGACAAATCAGGAAGTGGCTGAAGGGCATCAGAAGTAGGCAGTTTGGAGCCTCATCCCTTTTTCATTTGCTGTTAACTCCCATTTTCTGAAGTGGGCACCATCTGGGTGGCCCTGTTGTAAGCAGCAGCACCCCCACAAGTGGGTTTAGAGGATGGCTGGGCAGTAGTATTTGCGGATATCAACTTCATGGTGCAGGGGGACTCATTTCTACCAGCTTGGTCTTTGAGAACTGAGCTGAGTGTCATTTGCTGGGGAGAATCAGGGAGAGGAAGGGTGGGCCGAGTGGGGAGAACCCATGCAGGGTGAAGTTAATGAGCTTAATGCAGTGCTCACTGGCAGCCAGAGCTGGTCTGGTTTACAAGAAGGTCCTTGGAGGATGGAGGAGGAATTAAACCTGAGGCTGTGTAGGGCTGGGGTGGGGGTGGGGGGGACAGGACTACTCTAACATACAGGTAACAAGCTGGAGTCTGCTTGCAAAACCCTAAATACAGGCACATTTTGTTTGGCTCTGGAATTTTTTATTATTATTATTTCCAAATTAATTAGTCACCAGTGTTTGAAAATTAGGATTTTATGTAAAATTTTGATTTGGAATTTCTTTTGAAAAAATAAAATTAGACCTGTGTACAGGTGTTCCTACCAGGCAACAGTTAGCTGGAGCTACCTTTCAGGTGGCTGTCTTTTCCTTTGTGAACCTGCCCCATCCTCCCCTAATCTCCCCTGAGCCTGCTTTTCTCACTGATGGGACCAACCGCCTTCCCTAAGTTAAACCTATCAGAGGCCAGGGGCTCACTCCTTTTTTAACCCTGAAAACTACTGGGAGTGTGAGAGGACTGTTTTTTTCTCTCCCTCCCTTTGAAAAAGTCTTTAGCCTAAACTGAGTTCCTACTATGGGGACTACCTCCCTTCTACCATCCTGCCTGTTATCAGGCACATGAATAAACATATGTGACCACTCTGGGAGAGGAGCTGCCTGCTGGCCTCTGGACAGTAGACTGTAAAGTTGCAACTGTGACACATGCCACAGGAGAGAAGTATGTTAGAGTTCATGGCATAATCCAGAAGGAAAGGGCACATGTCTCTGAGATCTACTGGATAAGAAAGAGTTAATGGATGTGGGAAGAAAGAATGTTGAAGTGGGAGAGAGGAGCAAGGTGGAGTGATGCTAGGGAGGGGAGACATGGGTAGATGAGCCAGGAGGCAACTGTACTAGCCCAGGAGAAAGATGGAAGCTTGGATCAGAGAAATGGCAGGGGATACGTTTCAGGGAATTTTAGGGAGTAAATAGCTAGCACTGAGGGATGGATTGGTGATAAGGAGAGAAATAATGTGAAATAATGTGTCTTTAGTTTCTGGTTTGTACAACTAGATAGAGAGTGGTGCCATTTGCTGAGCTATGGAGCTGCAGGAAAGCATGATCATGGAAAAGCCACACGTCTTTGGAGATTGAGGTGGACTTTGAGACATCACAGAGGAATTGACAAATGCACAGTTGGATACACATGTCTACCAGAGAACCCTGGACTCTAAAAAGAGCTGTCTGCTACCAATCCATTGGTCTGATGGTTGGCTGCCTACTGGCTGCTTTGCTTTTTCAGATCTGGACAACTTCATTGTTCATTCATTCAACAGATGTTCATTCGAAACCTAATGTAATCCACTCTGATATGTGCCAGCTACAGAGTGGTAAACCAACAGGTGCTATTCCTGCCCTCAAGTAACCAAGCCTTGAGTTTTGCAGAAAATGTGGACATGATGAAATTTCCTCATCTCTAGTTTTGTCTTTGCCTCTGCACACTATTGGCACTATTGGGGTCATTAAAGGTGGACTAGGAGTTCTCCATGTTTCCCCTTTCCTTGGGTTTTGATTAGCCATTTTTGAACAGATTTACTCATGGCTTCACCCTCACAGCTACGTTTAGACAAGAATTTCAAAACTGCCTGCCACCATTGCCCTGATGTGATCTACCTAGTATTGTTGGCTCTAGACGTTGGGTCTGAAGTTCTGAATGCCCTGAGGTGGGAAACCAGACCTTGGCTAACCTTTCTGCTTTGAGTATTAGACTTGCTCTCCCAGCCCCTGGAGGAAGTGTTTCAAATACTGGGAAACTTAGCCTTTCTCAATACTCAGAGCCAGAAGAGACTGAATTAATCATGAGCATTGATTTGCTCATCAATCTCCTGCTCTAGACTGTAAATACCTTGAGGGAAGGACCATATTATCCAACCTTGTATCTTTGGTTTCCAGTCTAGTCCATAGTATATCAGAGGCAATTAATGAATATATATGGTGAATGAATCAGTGAACGTCATCTTTGGATGACTCTCTTGTTCCTTTAGTTACTTTTTATTTGACTTAAACTTGTATGTTTTTGCCTCACTGAGTTCTATATGTAAGAACTTTGAGTGCTCTGTGATGTTGAATCCCAGCAGATGCTCACTACAGATGTGTTGATTGGTTGCTTAGAATTAGGAAGAGTTTTGCTCTAGTCACTCTCCTTCACCTGCGATGACCTCATCAATAGATTTTCTCAATTTTGCCTGGTTTATAAGAGTGAATCCAAGTCATTTCCTGAATACTTACCACCTCTCAAATTCTGCATGGAAGGGCAACTTTGAAGAGCTCTTCAGCTGCTGCAAACAAAGTATGTTCTCTCTGTCTCTTCTTGGTGTCTTAGGAGGCACTCTTATTATGATTTCACAATAGAAGAGAACTGAAGCTCAAGGAAGTTAGGCAACCTGCCCAAAGTTGGGATTTGAATCCAAATGGTTCTGATCCAAAACCCATGCTGTAAGTGCAATTTCCGTAAACATCAGAATCACTGGGAGCCTGGGAATACCTCAGGCCTCTGTCACAGACTGTGTTTGTGATTTAGAGTCTGTTTTAACAAGCAGGCACCCAGTAGAGTTCTGAGATGGTGGCACTTCGGCACTGTGCCATCATCCACACGGAACAGAGTTACCCAGAGGCTGAGACTGACTGTGCCTCTGCCATACCCACTACTGTCCCTCGGGGGACAACGGCTATGACATTTTTCTTCTCTGTGTTTTTTCAGAAACCCGTAAGCCTGCAACAAAGCTATGCTGGGGGTGCCTCCAATAGGGGCTTTAACATGAGTCCCTTCTCTAAACTGGGAGGCAGTTAAGCACTGAGAAGCAAGGTCTCTAATCACCCTGCATCAGCCCAGTAAAGGAGAGGATCTCTTCCTCTCTGTCTCCCCACCTTGGAAACAGAAAGGGACAGATAAAGAGAGCACACACGCAGCCCCAGTGGGGCGGTGTGGAGTGAGAATCCCTGAGGGACCATTCGGGACACTAGTAGTCAGGCACCCTCCACTGAGCACAGGGCAGAGGGGAGGAGGAGAGGCAACTAAGACCCAGTTGTGACCAGGGTCCCATCCTGCAGGGAGAGCACACAGGGCCTCCTGGAGAGGAAGAATCTAGTCGCTCTTGCTAAGCAGAGTGTTGGCTGTACCACTCAGGTCCGGATACCTCCTCTAGACTCAATTTCTTTCTTTTTTTTTTTTTTTGAATTTAAAATTTTACCCTTATTGTTGACTGTGCTGGGTCTTTGCTGCTTCCTGCGGGTTTTCTCTAGTTGTGGTGAGTGTGGGCTACTCTTCACTGCAGTGCGCTGGCTTCTCACTGTGCTGGCTTCTCTTTTTGTGGGAAAGGGGCTCTAGGGTGTGTGGGCTTCAGTAGTTGTGGTGCACAGGTTTAGTTGCCCTGCAGGATCTTCTGGAACCAGGATCGAAATGGTGTCCCCTGCATTGGCAGGGGGATTCCTAATCACTGGGCCACTAGGGAAGTCCACGTCCTTAGTCTTCATATCTGTATAATGAGAACACTAATCCTTAAATTGCAGTGCACAGATTAGAGATAACCAAGGACACCTTGCCCGGCTCAGCACCGACCCTCAACAGAAGGTACCCATCAGCAGGGGTCTGAGGTTTTCAAGGGCATGTCTGGGATAGACGCTGGCATTCAGCTTTCCCCTCATCCTGCACTAAAATCCTCCACGGGAAGCCCAGGCGGAAGTCCTGGCCCCAACACTGAGTCACCAAGTGGCATAAATATTTATTGAGAGTTAGGCAAACTCACCAAATGTCTTCCCCATGCGTTGGCCCTGCTTCCCTCTTGCAACGGTTGCTATCTAGAGTATTCTGCAAGGGAGAGGCTCAGCCTTTAGAAAGAAGAGATAGAGGGATCCAGGAGCTGGGAACATGGAAGAACTCTTTAGCTGATGTGAAAGGTACAAGATGGCTAATGCTTCAGAGCCTGAAATTGAGTAACTATTGTGATTCGCTTCAGAGCCTTTGGCATATTTATAGAAGACCCGGGACTATTAAAGGATATGCAGGCTGGGCCACCTGCCAAGGAAACCCTGGCTTGGTTCTGCCTGGAGCTTGCCAGGCTTTTGCTGCCCTAGGTTGTAGCCTTGAAGCCAGGGGACATTCAAAGGTCCCAGGATAGCCCTGGGAAAATAATGTCTAGAACTGTAGCAATGCATATGTAGAAGGCACCGTGATACATGCATTCTTTTATCCTCACAGCCATCCGGTGAGTCAGGTATCCCGTAATGATTGAACCTAGTAACTCTGGGAAGAGGAATGAAGAAGACAGAGTGAGTCCTGATTTTTACTTACTGTGTGAATGTGACAAATTCTTAATCGCTCTAAGCCTCAGACTCCTCACATAGAAAATGGGAATAAACATATCTATCTCATAGGGTTATTTTGAGACATTCCAGATAAAGCCAATAGCCAATATCTAGCATATAAATATGTATATGTGTGTGTACCAGCCCAGTCATGTCTGACTCTTTGTAACCCTATAGACTGTAGCCCGCCAGTCTCCTCTGTCCTTGGGATTTCCCAGGTAAGAATACTAGAGTGGGTTGCCCTTTCTTTCTCCAGGGGATCTTCCCAATGCAGGGATCAAAACTGCATTTCTTGCATCTCCTGCATTGGCAGGTGGGTTCTTTACCACTGTGCTACCTGGGAAGCCCAGAATATAATGTATAACCATCAGAAAATATCAGTTCATTTCAGTTCAGTTCAGTCGCTCAGTCGTGTCCGACTCTTTGTGACCCAATGAACCGCAGCATGCCAGGCCTCCCTGTTCATCACCAACTCCTGGAGTCTACCCAAACCCATGTCCATTGAGTCGGTGATACCATCCAACCATCTCACCCTCTGTCGTCCCCTTCTCCTCCTGCCCTCAATCTTTCCCAGCATCAGGATCTTTTCAAATGAGTCAGCTCTTCACATTAGGTGGCCAAATTATTGGAGTTTCAGCTTCAATATCAGTCCTTCCAGTGAATACCCAGGACTGATCTCCTTTAGAATGGACTGGTTGGATCTCCTTGCAGTCCAAGGGATTCTCAAGAGTCTTCTCCAGCACCACAGTTCAAAAGCATCAATTCTTCTGCGCTCAGCTTTCTGTGTCATCCAACTCTCACATCCATACATGACTACTGGAAAAACCATAGCCTTGACTAGACGAACCTTTGTTGATAAAGTAATGTCTCTGCTTTTTAATATGCTGTCTAGGTTGGTCATAACTTTCCTCCCAAGGAGTAAGCGTCTTTTAATTTCATGGCTGCAATCTCCATCTGCAGTGATTTTGGAGCCCCCAAAAATAAAGTCAGCCACTATCCATTTCGGTTTTTGTTTGTTTGTTTTTGGCTGCCCCTCGCAGCATATGGAACTTCCCTGAGCAGGCGTCAAACCTGTGCACTGGAAGCACAGAGTCTTAACCACGGGTCTGCCAGTGTGAAGAAGTCCCATTATGTTCATTTTGTAGATGCAGACACTGAGGCCTCGATACTTGTGTGCCCAGTGTCATGTAGGCAGGAAGTGGAGAAACCAGACTTGGGACTTGAGGATGTTTAACTATATGCTTTTGTTCTTAATGCCTGGGTATCCTGCCTGAGCTGAAAAACTCCCTCAGGAAGTCTTGCTGAACTCCAATGACAGGGAACCCTGGGGTTCCAGTCACCCTGTACTCTTTAGGGGTAAAGATCTCTAGACTTGCAGGGTAGAGTCAAGAGGGCCTTGGGGCAGCCAGGCTGAGCCAGGAGAATCCGATGGCATTATATTCCCCATGCCCTGGGCTTCCTGGGTCAGCCCCCCAGAGAGGCCATGTCTGTGGTGTACTGCCCTCCTTACTTGCTCCACAGCCAAAAATCTCAGGAAAGAGAGCCAGAAAGGGTGGGGTTCACCCCATCAGTTTATTGGTATGAAGACTGCCTTGTTGTCAGTGGAGCTGGCTGCCCCAGAAGGATGCACCTTCTCTGTCTTCTAGTCTGCCTCCCTACTTCCGCTCTCTTGTCTTTTTGTCTTTAGGCCTATAATAATTCCTATAAAAGAACAGATAGGCAGCAGCCTAGGGTTTTCGATGCCATATTCCTGGAGAAGTTGATGCAACTAGATTCATTCTCCTCAAACTATCTGGGATGAAGGAACAGAGGTTTTTCTTGGACAGTTTATTGCAGAATGGTATTTTGATGCTATATATATTTTTCTTAAAATGTATTCTCTAGACTACATTTCTGGGAAAATGAAATGGAAAGATAAAAATACAATTCCCTTTTAAATTATTAGAATAAACATGTTAACCTTACTCTGCCAGACTGCTATAACAGTTTCAAATGCTTGCTCTTGATTGTTGTACTTAAAACCACAGTGGACCAAAAACAGACAACCTGTAGCTTAGCCCTGATACACACTTTGAGGAGCCTTGGTCTAGGTGACTGGCGGTGGGAGTGTGGTCACAGATGGCAGGTCTGTCTCACGGTCGACAGTTTCATCGATGGACATGGCCTAAACTTTCAGTGGCTGTCATTATCAAGTGATGGTGACCAGGATGATGCATGGGAGTGTGTAAGAGCTATCCGCCCCCCCTCAACTGCAGTCCATGTTACTGTGGCAGCACCATGTGGAAAGGAGGCCCTGGGCTTGAGGCTGGTTGATAGACACTGCAGAGCTCCCATAAATAATTGCCTCGAGGTTTAGGCTCTGGGAGGAAGACTCGGAGTCAGTGTCTTATCTTTGTCTCTGATTGGCACATTGGAGGGTTATTTGGGGAGGGGAACGGAGGGAGGCCATGGGCCCACTCCACACAAGCCTGCCTATCACGGACCTGAGAAGCGTGATAGCATATCAGATCTTCTCTCCCCTTAACCTTGTCAGCCTGCCTTCCAACTCAGACAGTGCCAGCAGTTGACAAGAGGAAGGGAGGATGATGGGAAATTCCTCTCCTGGCAACAGGGAATGTGTTATGGGGGTCCCCTGAGGGAGAGGAGCTTGCTCTAGAATCATATCTGCTAACACTTTGACTTGAACATGCCCAAGAACAGGTCCCCATTCACCTATGAATTCTGTACTCACCCTAGTGCAAGACTGAGGGAGGCTTGTGGTGATGGGTAAGTGTGTCTGCCCCCATGGAGGTCACACAGGCACCTGCTGTTTCACCTGCAGCCTCTGAAAATGAGGCTGTTCCATCTCAAAGCCCCAGATCTACTTTGCATAGCCTGTTATTTTCCTGTCTGAGAAGAGTTTCCAGCTCTCACTGTATTTATAACATCACTGATGACTGACAGGTCCTAACTCAATTAGGCAAACACAGTTTATGACTCACTCCTAATGTACCCCAGGTAGGGCCACTCAGAGTCCTGTCATTGTCGTTTGGCATTCCAAAAGGCCTTAAGCTCTCAGGAACAAAAGAAATAGCTCCCACAGAGAGGAAGAGAACTTTTATTAGTCAAGGGTAAGAGTGGGATGCAAGGAGGCCTGCTTTGCATTCCAGCCAATGCTGGGAGGGTGGGAAGGGCAGCAGGTGATGAACAACTGGGCTTTTCAAATGGAGGGAATGGCTGCCACCAGCCCCCACATAACCTTGCTCAGAACACTTTTTCTTTCTTTTTCCATCTTTATCCCCCCAAAGCATTCCTTGCCACTTTCCCCTGAGATCGAGAAAAGACAAGGATCAGACTTGTGAGAGTCAAAGCTCTCGAGTGGGGATGGTACAGAAAGGAATGCTTTCGCCTTTTGAGGTATTCAAAGCTGAAGAGGTCCAGCCCCAGACTATATGTAGCCATGCCACTTGGGGTCCCCTGGGACATGGCAGCTAGCTCTATCTGCAAGCTACAATTATTCCCAAGATGGTAGACTGTAGCAGTTAAGAGCAGGGCTTTGCTGTCAGACAGAATTAAGCCTCAACCCTCTCTCTGTGTTAAAATACCTCTTTTCCTGGGGCCCTTCAAGTCTTTCCTGGACAATCCCATTCATTCATCACCAATAGTCCCGTGGTTTTGGCAGATCAGCAAGTATCACTATTGTTTTTGTTTTATTTTAAAGACATGGGTGAGAAGCTTTTTCTTACCCTTGGAGTATCACCCCAAGTCCCAGTTGACCCTCCAGAAAACCTCCTCAGAAAGCCACCCTAAAGTGTGCCAGTTCCCAGGAGAGCTGGAGAGTTACTGCACGTGGCTGGAAGCCACTGCAGCTCCACAAACACCTCTGACGTATGGGAAGGCCTCTGTGGATGTGGCCGAGCAGCACAGATGCTGAGTAGTAATGATAAGGCCCAGGAATGAACAGGACTCTGCAGCTGCCCATGGGTTCCAGCCTAAAAGCCAAACCCCAAAGGCTCCTTCCATATCCATCCATAACTGCGGGGCCTCCATCTCCCTGTGTGCTTGGAAAATGGTGCTTGCTTGGGAGGTGGATCTGGGGAGAGCAGTAGAGGCCAGTTGACTATTTCCAAGTCGCCCCAAACGCACCTTCTCTTCCCTTTGTTCAACAGAAAGGGTACGCCTCTTTCTTCAGTGTGATATTTTTCCCTTTTATCCCTGCCAGCCCTGCTCTGGCCTGACCTGGAACGGGACCTGGCCAGGAAATGGCCAGTCCTGCCCTGGACCTTCCCCTGTGGTACTGGGGCCAAGTTGGCTCTGTCCAGGGAGATCCCGTGGTCAAGAAAAACACATGAGAACGTTACACAGTGGGGAAACAGGGATGCTGGGCAAGCTGGGTCAGAGACGGTGGCAAGGGCCCGGGCAAAGGGGAGACTCTCCCCTCCCCCTCCTCTAATTTCCTGGGCCTTTTCGGTCTCTCTTCTCTAGCTGCATCCATGCAGTAAGTGACTGAGGGTGGGTGGCAGCACCCACAGCTTCAGGATGGGTTCACAAGCTGAGGAACCTGCCACCCTCTGGCTAGGGGGTGTCTTAGGCGGTTTCCTCTTTGGAAGAGCATGAAGTAGGGACACCTTGCTGGGAATTTTGCAGGACACCATTTTCTACCTCCATTTTCTAGAGTGTCTTTACAGTTAAAAATGATTCTTGTTTATCATCAAGAAAGTGAATTTAGTTCCCTGTGCTTTACTGCAGGTCCTTATTGTTTATCTATTTTACATATAATAGTGTGCATTTGTTAGTATCAAACTTCTAATTTGTTCCTCCCCACTTTCCCTTTTGGTAGCCAGAAGTTTGTTTTCTGTGTGTCTATTTCTGTTGAAAAAATATATATTTTTAGCAAAAACAGACATCATACAGTAATATAACCTGGTCCTTGCACTTAACAATGCCCATAAACATTTCCCAGCATCATTAGATAGTTTTCTACATCTAGCATCTCTTTTATGTTTGCAATGAATTTCATCATATGGTTATAGCATAATTTATTTAATAATAGCAACTATTTTTAAAATGCTTCCCATGGGCTAAGCTTTATACACATCATCTAATTTATTCCTTGTTACATACCTAGGAGGTAAATACTATTACTCTCTACATTTTAAAATTAAGACTATAAGGTGTGGAGGCAAGATTTTGCCCAGGGTCACCCAGGCAGCTTGCAGAAGAGCTGGAGTTTGAAGCCCACCACACTCTCTCCGGCTCCCAAGTGGAGCGGCTTCCGCGCCGTGTTGCCGCCCCCGCTAAGCATCCGTTGCTGGCACTTCGGTTGTTTTCGGCTTTTAAATGTTACAAACAGAGCTGTGAAGAACATCTTTATAGCTATATGTTTTGCACATGCCATTGTTATTTTCAAGGATAAATTTCTAGAAATGAAGCAGGGAGGTCAGAGCGAGTACACATTTTTATGGATTTAGAAGAGTTGCTTGGGGGGCAGGGGCTGGCAGCCCTCAGAGGCATTGTGGGGGAGGAGACACCTGGTCGCCACCCCTCCACCCTCTCCCCCTGCCCGCTGGAAAGGTTACAACAATCTGGATTCCCAGCACCACCGTTTGAAGAGGAACTATGTCCCAGCTCCTGCATAAACACCAAGAATTCTCATTTCCAAAACACTTGCTACAGTGTTAGGTGGGGGAAATTGGTATTTTTATTTACAGATTTTAAATTTCTAGTAAGGCCAAATAAACGTTTTAAGTTTGTTATTAGGTCATCTGTATTTTTTGTTGTTGTTGATTTGCCTATTTCTGTCCTCTGCGATAGGGCATAGTGGTGACATCCAGGAATTCATAGCATCTGTGTGTCCTTATTCCCATTCCTTTCCTGGGGTGGATGGATGGATGGCTGGGTGTGTGGCTGGCATGTCTCCTGACAGGTCGATTTTTTATTTTATTGATATATTGTTGCTTTACAGTGTTGTGTTAATATCTGCTATGCAGTAAAATGATTCAGTGATGCATCCATATTCTTTTTCATATTTTTTTCCATTATGGTTTACCACAGGGTATTGAATATAGTTCCCTGTGCTATACAGTAGGACCTTGTTGTTTATCGCTATAAATATATATATAATAGTTTGCATCTGCTAATCCCAAACTCCCAATCCTTCCCTCCCCATTCCCCTCACCCTTGGCAATCACAAATCTGTTCTCTGTGTCTGTGAGTCTGTTTCTGTTTCATAGAGAAGTTCATTTGTGTCATATTTTAGATTCTACATATAAGTGATATCATATGGTATTTGCCTTTCTCTTTCTGACTTACTTTGCTTAGTATGATAATCTCTAGGTTCATCCACATTGCTGCAAACAGTATTATTTCATTCTTTTTTATGGCTGAGTAAAATTCCACTGTATATATGTACCACATCTTCTTTATAAATGAGTAAATGGCTCAGAGAGGTTCAGTGACTTGTATTGGATCACACAGCTAGCAAGCAGCAGGAGAAAAATGCCCTCTGTCCATCAAAGTAAATGAGTAAGGGGTTTAGGAATTCTATTTTTTCTTCTCTTCCTCATTGACAATTCTTATTTATTTCATGACTATAACAAATCAAATAGTTGAAACTTAAGAAGTTGTTATGGCAGCTTTAATACCAAGAAAGTTCTTTAATAATAATTTCTAGAATTTCTTTCAGTTGCTTGCATCTGGGATTCAAATGTGCATACTTTGAGAACCCAAAGAAGCCCATGTTGGACTTGGAATCCATCTCTGGCCAGCTGTCATTGCTGAGCCAGATGGCCAGATTTGCACACACTTCTTTCCCTAGGCTTCCCTGGTGGCTTAGATAAAGAATCCACTTGCCATGCAAGAGACATGTGTTCGATCCCTGGGTCAGGAAGATCCCCTGGAGAAGGAAATGGCAACTCACTCCAGTATTCTTGCTTGGGAAATACAGTGGGCAGAGGAGCCTGGCAGGCTAAGTCCATGGAGTTGCAGACTGGGACATGACTTAGGGACTAAACCACCACCACCACTTTCCCTGGCATTGGTGTCTGGGGTTGCACACCACTCCCTCCTCTTCATTCCTTGGATACTTGCTGACTGAAGGGTGGCATCTAGAGCCTCATTATGGTTGGAATAGAAGCTTCCTAAGGGGCAGGTAGATATGGGAATGCGAGAGCTGTAGAATGGGTGCTGCCCACCCATGTCTGCTGGGATGACTGTACCTGCCTGCCTACCCTCCAAGTAAGCCTCAGACAGAGGGACAAGCAGCACTCGCCTCTGAGAAGCCTTCTGAGCCCCGCTCTTGTAGATAGATGCTAGTTCATATCTCTGCTGGGACACTGGGCACCATCTCCTGAAATGTTCCTGGATTTCTCTCCACCTGACCGGGAAGCTCTTGAGCTTGAGAACTGGCTTCTTTATCTTTGAACACAAAGCAGATGCTCAATAAATGTTTGAGTGACAGGAAGGAAATGCATTAAGACAAAGCAAAGCTACGTGTGATGCTTTGGCTGGAGCAGGTGAAATGAGTTCACAAGCCTCCTGGCAGACTCACATCCCAAATGGAGCTAGCTGCTTTGACTTTCCTTTCCAAGGAGAAGGCAATGGGGTCTGTCCTCTGGACATAACTTCATCCACCCACCTTGGCCATCCTCCTCCCCAAAACAGACACAAACCCTCCAACCCAGAGCCTCCATATCCTCTGCAGCAATGGTTTAGAAAGGAAGGATGTATGATAAAGACCTACTTTTGTGTCTTTTCTTCCCAGGAGGCTGCGGGCAGCTCCCCCAACACCCACGAGAGGTCAGGCTTGGAGAAGACTGGGCAGAGCTCCCCTGGTGCCTGCTGGCACCGTGCCTTGCAGCCCGAGGTGGGGAGGGAGCTTGGAGCTGTTGAATGCTCCTCTCTTACTGGAAAGCCATGGCTGAGTGAGGAGGGGCAGAAGGCAGCAGCATCTTGGTTTCATCGCTGTATCTGTAAAGACCCCTGGTGGGATTGGTTGGTGTCAGGTCAGGCATGACTCTCCTGAGAAGTGCCAGAAGGGATAGGGAAAAGAGATGGGTCTTTAGAGTGGTTTACAATGGGAACACAGGGATCCCAGAAGGGTTGATTATGGCAGGAACAAAAGGATGTTAGAAGGAGTTAGGATAATTCAGCAACTCGTTAGTAAGGATGGGGGGGTGGGGTGCAGGAGTGGAGATTTCAGAGCAGGGTAATGTCAAAATAGTCCTAAAGCTAGTCTGAAGGAGACATTTGGCAACTTTTGGGACGGACAATCCCTACAGGTCTCTAGGTGTCAGAGAGGTCTCTGGGGATCCTGGGGTGTCAAAGTGATGCCGTGGCACCTCCGAGGACATTGTAAATATGTGGGGACGGTTTTTGATTTCTGGATGACTTATAGCATGTATCTGGCTTCTAACAGGGACACCAGATTTGTTACTGCTCTCGTAATATGTAAGACAATCTCGAACAGTAAAGATTTCCCCAGTTCAAATGCCAAGGGAGTCCCACTGAGAATATGAGATGATATCTCAAGATGCTTCCAGTCCTAATAATCTAATACTCTGTGATTTATGCTGGCTAAAACAGTTTGTTTTCTTCAAAGATGAAGTGGGAAAAAAATTGATCATCTCAATATATGCAGAGAAAAGGATTCAATAGGACTCAGTATGCATTCATGATTAAAGAAAAATTTCTTAGCAAATTAGGAGTAGCCTCTTAACTTAATATTGGTACCTACTATTTACAACAAATATTATAATTAATTATGTATATAATAAGTATAAGTATATAATAAGTATAAGCATGCTTATTTGCTCAGGTGTGTCTGACTCTTTGTGATCCCAAGCACTGTGGCCCGCCAGGCTTTTCTGTCCATGGGATTTCCCAGGCAAAGATACTGGTGTGGGTTGTCATTTCCTTCTCCAGGGATCATCCTAACCCAGGGATTGAACCCACGTCTTCTACAATGGCAGGTTGTTTCTTTAACACTGAGCTACAGGGAAGCACGTTAACCAAATTAGAGATTTTAATTAAAAAAATTAATTTTAAAAAGATGCAATTTATGATAGCAAGAAAAACTAAACAAATATCCATTAATAATTATAACAAGAATCCAAATAATGTACAAAGAATTAAACAAACTGAGAGACAGACCATGTTTGTGGATGGGAACACTATTATCAAGATACTGATTTTCCCAAAATTAGGCTATACATTCAACATACATATAACAGAAATTTCAATGTGACTGTCTTCACACTTGACAAATTGATTCTAACATTCACATAAAACAAATGTATAAAAACAGTTAAAATAATTCTGAGAAAGAAGAGAGGATGTCTTACTAAATAGAAAGACAAATTCATAGTAAAAATGTCCATATAGTATTGACATAGGAATACACAAATAGATCAATAGAGCATAATAAAGAGTCCATATACAGATTCAAGCAGATATAGATCCTTGATATTTGATAAAGGAGGCTTTATAAAATGATAGAGAAAGAAAGCCATCTTCTTCTGGGGTAACTGAATTCAAATTTCCGATGTTTCGATCACAAAGTCATGGGTTCTAAGCCGCTTTGGTGTTTCTTTTAGAACAATCTTGTGGCATATTGAAGTATTCTCCCAGCTGGGATATCTCTGGCAATACTTTCCAGCCTACTTTTTTGACCTTGCCAGAATTTTTATAGACTATCTGATATCATTTAATTATGCCACTGTTTGCTTAAACAAACTATAGTGAATTCTGTTGTCTGCAACTAGGAAAATTTGAAATATATATATAATATATAAATATATATTTATAATATATATTATATTATAAATAATATATATAAATATATATTTATATATTTATATTTTAAAATATATTTTAAAATAAATATATTTATTATATTTTTAAAATTAAATTTAATTTAAATTAAATAAATTGAATATATTTTTAAATAAATAAAATATATATATTTATTTATAAATAAATATATATATAAATATATAAAAAATACATTAAAAATATATATAAAATCCCATATCCAGGTATATATTCTAAGAAAAAACTCTCCAACATGTGTACAGTTATGTACAAGAGTACCCATGGTAAATTTGATCATAATGCTAAAAAACTGGAAATGAACATGTCCAGTACATAAAGAAAAAAAAAATTGTGATATGGTCATGGTAGAATCTTGTACAGCAAGTAAAATGAATTGACTAGATCTGCATATATCAACATGGGTAGGTATCAGATGCATAATACTGAGTGGAAATGTAAATTACAGAATACTGTGTTCATTGATACCATTTACACAAAACTCAATATTCATATGCATACACATAGTCTATATACTTATTTTTATACAAAATGTAAAAGCAAGACAGGAAAAAATGTACTTAAGTTGGTGATAGCTATTGTACCTGGTAAGGAAGGGTAGAAAGTGTAATTGAGGATGATAATAGGGATAGCTTTCATTTTTTTCTAGAATTGTTCCGTTTATCTCATTTTAGAAAATAAACAGTAAATTACTTCTGGGTTTTGAGTGTGTGGTATTTATTATTCTTTGTATTTTTCTATATTTCTTAAACCCAAGAAAAAGGAAGAGGAGGAGGAAGAGGAGAAGAAAGAGAGAGAAAGAAAGAAGGAAAGAAAGAAAGAGAGATGGAAAGAAAGAAAGGGAGGAAGGGAAGAAAAAATAGTACTTATGGTTTTATAAACTCTCACATACAAATAATCTCAGGGCACATTTCTCCTTGAAATCAGTGATATGCACACACACACACATATGAATGCACAGTTTTAAAAAACTAATTGTTTTAAAAATTATTAATGGCAACCCACTCCACTACTCTTGCCTGGAAAATCCCATGGATGGAGCAGCCTGGTAGGCCGCCGTCTATGGGGTCACACACAGTCGGATGCGACTGAAGTGACTTAGCAGCAGCAGCATCATTAGATAATGAGAACCATGTTTCCTTTTTATGCATTACCTGCTAGGAAATACAGCTAAATTTCAGACACAGTAGTGATAATTAACTCATTTCAAGTACTTGGTAACCACTATTTACTTGATTTTTGAATTTTTAAAAAATTATCTTATTTCCTATACTATTTCATTTCAAAATTCTCCAAGCCAGTCTTCAATAGTACATGAACCATGAACTTCCAGACGTTCAAACTGGATTTAGAAAGGGCAGAGGAACCAGAGATCAAATTGCTAATATCCACTGGATCATCAAAAAAGCAAGAGAGTTCCAGAAAAACATCTACTTTTACTTTATTGACTACGCCAAAGACTTTGTGTGAATCACAACAAGCTCAAAAATTCTTCAAGAGATGGAAATACCAGACCAGCAGACCTGCCTCCTGAGAAATCTGTATGCAGGTCAAGAAGCAACAGTTAGAACTGGACATGGAACAACAGCCTGGTTCCAAATCAGGAAAGGAGTACATCAAGGCTGTATATTGCCACCCTGCTTATTTAACTTATATGCAGAGTACATCATGCGAAATGCTAGGCTGGATGAAGCACAAGCTAGAATCAAGATTGCTGGGAGAAATATCAATAACCTCAGATATGCAGATAACACCACCCTTATGGCAGAAAGTGAAGAGGAACTAAAGAGCCTCTTGATGAAAGTGAAAGAGGAGAGAGAAAAACTTGGCTTAAAATTTTCAATATTCAGAAAATTTCAATATTCAGAAAACTAAGATCATGGCATCTGGTCCCACCACTTCATGGCAAATAGAAGGGAAACAACGGAAACAGTGAGAGACTTTATTTTTTTGGGCTCCAAAATCACTGCAGATAGTGACTGCAGCCATGTAATTAAAAGATGCTTGCTCCTTGGAAAAAAAGCTATGACCAAACTGGACAGCATATTAAAAAGCAGAGATATTACTTTGCCAATAAAGGTCCATGTAGTCAAGGCTATGGTTTTTCCGGTAGTCATGTATCGATGTTAGAGTTGGACGGTGAAGAAAGCTGAGTGCCGAAGAATTGATACTTTTGAACTGTGGTGTTGGAGAAGACTCTTGGGAGTCCCTTGGACTGCAAGAAGATCCAACCAGCCCATCCTAAAGGAGATCAGTCCTGGGTGTTCATTGGAAGGACTGATGTTGAAGCTGAAACTCCAATAATTTGGCCACCTGATGGGAAGAATTGACTCATTGGAAAAGACCCTGATGCTGGGAAAGATTGAAGGCAGGAGGAGAAGGGGATGACAGAGGATGGGATGTTTGGATGGCATCACTGACATGATGGACGTGAGTTTGAGTAGGCTCCGGGAATTGGTGATGGACAGGGAGGCCTGGCGTGCTGTAGTCCATGGGGTTGCAAAGTGTCAGACAGGACTGAGTGACTGAACTGAACTGAATTGAACTGATTTCATTTCATAAACAATCTCAAATGAACTTGCAAAATCTTTGGGGTACAAACAACTTAACAATGCAGAACAGTTTTACTCCCTAATTTTTCTATTTCTGAACTAGAGCAGTATAATAGGAAGGTGTCATTGGTAAATCTTACAATTTGGGTCCTGGATGCAGTTTTTTAAAGTGCTCTTAAATTATCTTTGTTCTTTACTTTGGAAGTTGCTTAGGTACTGGGAGTGGGTAGGGTGTGGGTAGGGTGGGGGAAGTGGTGGGAGGTGGGCAGGGGCTTGCCCTTTACCATCAGGCAGTATGGGGCCTCTTTGGTTTACAGTAAGATGCTGACTCTTATGCCATGGGGCTCAGAACTAGGAATCAGGGGAATAAGCAGAAACTGCTCCTGGGCTTGACTGCATCATGGATTTGATTTATAACATTGGTCAACAAATATAACAATGTTCATGGAAAGAGCTTTGAGTCCATACACACTTGGCTTGGAATCTGGGTATGGCTATTAGTACCTATGTGACAGTGGGCAAGTTACTGTCCCTGGGCTCTGGTTTCTTGATTTACAACAAAGATGACATTTCTCACAAGAATATAATGAGGACTAAATGAGTTCATTTGTCCTACATACAGTAGGACATTATTGGAGACCAGGTAAACAGTTTCTATTTTTGCCCCTCATTTTTATTACATCTACTAGATAACATGGGCTTCCCTGGTGGCTCAGTGGTAAAGAATGCAGGAGATGTGGGTTTGATCCCTGGGTCAGGAAGATTCCCTGGAGGAGGGCACAGCAACTCATTCCAGTATTCTTGCCTGGAGAATCCCGTGGACAGAGGAGCCTGGCGGGCTACAGTCCACAGGGTTGCAAAGAGTTGTACTTGAATGAAGTAACTGAGCTTGCATGCATGCACCAGATATCATAGTTGTGAGGATAAGATATAATAAGGACATGCAAAAATTGTCTGAAGGAAAGGAAGAAAAGCACAGGAAGCCCCCTACATACAAATAAGTTTTGCTGAGAATGTGTTTGTCAGTCCAATTTGTTAATAAGTCCAACAAAGTTAACCTAGGAACCCAACTAACCAGATGGCACTAGTGGTAAACAATTCACCTACCCAAGCAGGAGCCAAGGGACACGACTTAATAACTGAACAACAATAACAGCACAGATAATACATAACAAACAAAAAATACAGAAAAAACTTTTAATCTTACAGTGCAGGAGACATGGGTTCAATCTCTGGATTGGGACGATGCCCTGGAGAAGGAAATGGCAACCTACTCCAGTAGGAGCTTGGTAGGCTACTGTCCATAGTGTTGCAAAGAGTCAGACGTGACTGAAGCGACTTAGCATGCACGCATACCCAGAGGATGTGGACTCGTAAGCAAAGTAAAAAAGAGTTTTGTCTCAGGTTAGACTAACCTGTGCTTTGGGGTAACACTCAGTGGTTAATCATAAAGGTTCATTGCTCACTAAGTCAACTCTGACTGTCTTTCCCCAAGGCTGCTCTTGTCTGTCGGTGTCTTGGGAATCTAAGTCACTTGTGTCTACTCTGCCTTTGGAACATGCAGCACCATGTCCTTGGAGAGAGAACAAAGGGCGTGGGGAAATCACAGACCCTCTTTGGTGATATGGCCCAGAAGTTGCACATACATCATTGCCCCTTATAAACCAGAACATGGTCCCAGCTTGATTGCAAGAGCAGCTTGGAATGCAGTCACGGGAAAGGAAAGGAGGTTTGATGAGCACTGAATCTGATCTCTGCAATTTCTGTGAAGGACACAGACAGTGTTCCATCAGGGCTCCGTTGACAAGGGCAGCAGGGTTGATCAGAGGGAGTTCTCGCTTTTCTGTGGGGAAATGATGCCTCTGTGATGGCTGGAGGGAATGGGCATGTTCATGGTTTTGAGGCTGCAGCACTGTATCACCCCGGTCAGGAAAGCTTCATCCTCCAGGGTCACAAGCTGTGATCAAGGACCACTCTCACGTGTTTCGGGGTGTGGGGAAGAAGATCAAAAAAGAGAGAACTTCACAGAAGAACGTGAGACCTGTGTGTAGACATATGGAGTCTCCCAAATACTTGGTCTGGAATTTATCAGCTGGGGGCTTGTGAGGGCTATCAGCGTTAACACCATCCCCACAGAACCCATACGCTGGTAGAGCCTGGGGACATTTTGTTTATATCCCAACTGCTTGTCAGATAAGAACATGAATCATCTACATGGCTGCATTTTTAGCACGTAGAAACTATTTCCTATTTAGATTGAGACCAAACAGTTTAGATTCATACTCTATTATGAGCTTTTAAACACTTGAACTCAGAGGTCCTCAAGGTGTGATCCTGGGACCAGCAGCATCAGCATCACCTGGGGATGGGAAAGAAATGCAAATTCTTAGCCTCCATTCCAAGCCTAGTAAGTCAAAAGTACCAGGAGTAAGACCCAGAAACCTGTGTTTTCATAAGCTTCTGCTCCCTGCTCCCTGCCTCACCATCTGATGCTATACAAGGTCAAGTCTGAGAACCATTCATTAGCTTATTTAATCTTGGTTACAGCCCTTTCCTATTACAGAATAGGAAACTGAGGCCAATGAAATGACAAAGCATCGTATTTTGAGAAAAAAACATAAACTCAGGTTTCCTGACACTAAATTCTATGCTTAAATCTGGGGTTAGCATCCTTTCCCAGGCAGAAGTGTGAACTCTGGTGTTTTAGGTCATAAGTCTGGGCTGGAAGGGCCACAGAGAAAAATTTTCTTTTAAATTTCTCATTTTACAGATGAAGAAAATGAAGCCCAGAGAGGTTAGAATGGATACTTAATGGCCAAGGCAGTAACTGGAACAGTTTCCTGAAGCCTGGGGCAATGAACTTTCCATTAGGGCATGAACAAACCATAATTTAATTTTGTCAGAGGCCCATGTTTCTGCTTAACTGATCTGATTAAGTCTGAATTGGGACAGGCCACCTGCGTTTTCTGCATCTCTCCCCGACTCCCTTCCCCTCCTCTGGCTCTGGAAGAGTCTGTAAAATACCATGACTCAGTTGTGGCTTGAACTGGAGGGACTGGTATGGTCTGATGACAGAGGACACCCAAAGTGAATTTCCAGTGTTGTATCAAGCCTACGTGAGGAGTCTCTGAGTAACTGGGGACCCACTGGGGGCCCTGGGAATACTTGGACTCTTCTTTGACTTGCAAGTTCTCCTTGACATCATGGATTTCAGTTTCTTGGCCTGGAGAGGATCTAAATCAAGCTCTCCTCTCCTTCTTGGGTTTTGAGGGTATAACTTTGCTTTGCGTGTTGTAAATGTTTAGTGAAAACTTGAGCCTAGGATTTGAGTCCAGAAGACTCACACTTACCAGCCATGTGATTCGACTTTGTCACATAATCTCTCTGTACCTTCACTGCAGAAAGGTAGAAAGCATCCTTCCCTTCACACTGTTAGGAGATTTAAATGGCACAGAACCGTGGGAGCCCTCAGATCTGTGTTGAGAAGTGCCAATTACCACCTTCCTCTTGTTTTGGATTATTTGAAAAAATTCCTCATTTTTTCTTGTATTTGCCAATTTAATCAGTACCCTATGGAGAAACTTTTTTTTTTAACCCCCTTCTGGTTCAGAATTTTTTATTGAAGTATAACACATCCAAATGAGTGCATAAATCATAAATGCACAACTCAATGAATTTTCACAAATTGAGGACACTGAAGTGACCTGCACTTCAATTAAGAAACAGAACTTCAGTACATCCCTGGAGGTCCAGCGGTTAAGACTCCACACTTCCTATGCAGGGGACACAGTTTCCATCCCTGGTCAGGGAATTAAGATCCTATATGCTGCGTGGTGCAGCCAAAAAGAAAAAAAAAAAAAACAAACCAGAATATCACCAGCTTCCCAGAAGGCCCTGGGTGCCTCCTTCTACGCACTACCATCTCTCCACCCCAAAGGGTAACCAATACCTTGACTTCAACACCATAAATCAGTTTAACATGTTATATAAATGAAAAAAAAGTGAAAATGTTAGTCTCTCAGTTGTGTCCAGCTCTTTGCAATCCCTTAAAAATTAAAAAAAATTTTTTTTTGATGTTCAATATTAATTTATTAAATAAAACCAGGTAGTCATAGAGCAATATACACATATTTGCAATCCCATGGACTATAGCCCACCAGGCTCCTCTGTCCATGGAATTCTCTAGGCAAGAACAAAAGGAGTGGGTAGTCATTCCCTTCTCCAGGGGATCAGCCCAAAACCTAGGGATCAAACCCAGATCTCCCACATTGCAGGCAGATTCTTCACTGTCTGAGCCACCAGGGAAGCTTTTTTCTTATATAAATGGGTTAATACAAAACTTTCGTGTCTGGCTTTTTTTGCTCAACATTACATGTATAAGGCCCATATACTCCTCTTTTTATAATTTAATGCTTAATTGTATCTCTGTTAATAGTTTGTAGCATCTTGTATGACTCACTTTCTGCTCCATGTCTTGTGCCCATAAAGTATTTTTAGGCAGCTGGTGGGCTTTGCTAACCATGATGGACTGTAGTGCTTCTCCATCTACCTATCCTTTAATGAAGGCAGGACTGTGGGTCTTCAGAGGGTGACAGTCAGGGTACTTAAGTAACTGAACGCCTGCTGAGCCCATGTCCTCAGCAGTGAGAGCTCCTACACAGGGACACTGGCCCCAGACAGAAGACTCCTCGGCTGTCCTGTTCTGGACTGCCGCTTCCTTCCTAAGGAAATGACCCAGAGGGCTGCTTCAAAGATCTGCTTCTCTTCTTTGCGTGACTGAGACATCTCTTCTGTGAAAGCCCTGGGATAAATAATAGATAAAATCGCTGCATTTGAATGGGACAGCTCCCGGGACCTCAGAATATTTTACTGCGGCATTAAAGGAAATTCTCTTCCCCACTCCCCATGGAGGTGAGGAGGGGACAGGGCAGACTTCTGCTCAGTGCTATGGTGTCTGGAGAAGCCAGATAAAAATGAGATCCCAGGATTCTGGGCTACTTTCTTCTGGTTGTTTGAGGAAATGTCCCTTTGTACCCTAGGGCACCCTGAGATGTGCCTAAACGTGTAAATAATAAAGAAGGCTCTGTGGGTACCTAATGCATTTCTATTCGCTTTAGATTCTGCAACCCAAACCCAGTCCTGCACAAACCACCTCCCAAACAAACAGGAAAAACAAACCACAGCGTCTAAGGTTTCGGGAAACAATGGCTTAGCTGCACTGCCTTAAAGATCCCTCAGTACTGATTTCTCAGTGGTTGAGGCTTGATGTCAGTAAAGTTATGATGTTGATTTGTTTGATTATTTGTTTTGTTTGTAGGATAATAAGATTGTAGATGGGAAGATTTTAGAGTTTGAATGTCCTTCAAATAGCCAGGCCACTTATTTGTGACAAATGTCCCTTTCATTGCATCCTGGAAAAATTAGTTACCTATTTTTTAGCTTTTTTCAGTGAAGAGGAGCTGACTTCTCTGGCTTCAGCTTCCTCTGAGACAGTCTGTTCTCTTGCTGAACAAGGGAAAGTCCCTTGTTGAACCCAAATTTTCCTCTAATAATTTCCATCCATTAGCCCTAGTTCTTTCCTCTAGAGCCATCCAGATTCATTCCAATCCATAGAACAGATCTTTAACTATTTGAAAAATGGCTCTGATGTAACCCCCTTAGGTTACTTATTGAATTCCCCCTTTTGACAGGAATTGAATCCTCTCTTTTCAAACTTAAATGGATCTAGTTAAAAAAAAAATTTTTTTATATGAAGTGGTTTTCTAACTTCACTTTTCAGTGCTTTCTGGTTTGTTGGTGTCATTCTTGAAATGTAATGCCTCATGTCAAGATGTGTTAGTCAATCATCAAAATTAGAGAGTTGTAATGCTGACATATTAGTGGTTCAATGGATCGATGGATTTCAGTGCAAACCCAGGAACAGTCCCAAATAAATGTACCAGATTTTAGTGTGTGCTAAGATTTCTATCTGCATAATTTATCATAATAAATTCCAGATGGATTAAAGATTTCAATGTAAAGCAAATGCCTCAAGAGAAAATATTGATGTGGTTATATAATCTAAGGATATAGAATGTCTTTCTAAGCATACTTCTAAAGGCAGAAACCATAAAGAAAATGACTAATAAGTTTGATGACATAAATGCATTGCATATGTGGAAATACCACCAACAAATAAAGAGGCAAATGATAAACTGAAAAACATTTTTGTAACATCCATATCAAATAAAGGATGAATATACTTACTATAAAAAGATCTCTTAAAATTAATTTTTAAATAAAAGATGAATCATTTTAATAGAAAAAGCAAAGAAAATAAATAGGCAATTTAAAAAGAGATTTAATATAGCAAATAGATGAAAAATGTTCAGCTCTACAAGTAAAGGAAAATATTCTCATTAAGGCAAAATAGTATTATTCATCAATAAAACTTTTTTAAGGACAGACAGAGAGAAAAGCTCCATTAACTATAGTGAGTGTCAGCAGGCTATGGGAAAAAGTAGACACTCATATTCTACTGCTTTAAGGTGAATTTGTACAATCTTTTTGAAGGACTGTTGGCAATATTGACAAAATGAATCAAAAACTTAAAAAAATGTGCACATCACTTGATTAAACAATTCCACTTCTGGGTAATTACCTGATATAAATAATCAGTAATTATATTTATATGTATATTTATATAGATATGAATATGCTATATATTTATGTGCATGTGCATGCATGCTATGTCACTTCAGTCCTGTTTGACTCTTTGAGACTCAAAGGACTGTATGTAGACCTCCAGTTCTTCTGTCCAGGGGATTTTACAGGCAAGAATACTGGAATGGGTTGCCATGCCCTTCCCCAGGGATCTTCCCAACCCAGGGATTGAACCTGAATTTCTTACATCTCCTACCTTGGCAGGAGGGTTCTTTACCACTAGCGCCACTTGGGGAACCCATTCATGTGTGTGTATGTTGGCTCAGCAGGTAAAGAATCTGTCTGCAATGAAGAGACCTGGGTTCGATCCCTAGGTTGGGAAGATCCCCTGGAGGAGAACATGCCAACAGCTGCCCATGTCAGCTCCTTATCCTGTGACTCATCCAGGAGCTGAAGTTCTGATATCTGGGCTGGACTCTAAGAAGTCAATGAGAGGGGTGCTGTTGGTTAAGCTCAGGGCCCGGGTGAGGGAGAGATGAGCTGGGCAGCACCAGTACTTAAACTGGACAGCAGGACTTAGCCAGGGTTATTGCACATTGCTCTACATCTCCATGACCTTCCATCTGGGCTCTGCGCTCGGGAGAAGGAGAAAGCAGACCCAGAGACACTGGCTCTTGTATGGAAAAGGGGAACTTGAGTCATTTTCCCTCTGCAAAAGGAGACATGAACTTGATACAGAGGAAGTGAGACTTCTTGACATGAGGAAATTAAAATCTGGTAAAAACCAGAGTGACAAGTGATGGATTTACACACTGCTGGAGGGAATGCAGGGACTGCCTGTCAAGAAGGGCTCCCGGGAGGGAGGAGAACAGATAAGGCAATTGGCCACCTGCTGACCTGCTTCGAGCTCTCTTGGTGGTCTCTGGGGATGCTCTGGGCAGGGATGTGGGTCCAGGGATAGTAGGAGTGACTGAGGCTCATGCGCGACCTTCCCCAGCTCCCCTGCTCTCTTCTGGGAGACCGTCCCTTGTTTTCAGCCAGGAGAGGCTTCTGAGGGACCTGATCTGAGAGTCAGAGGAGGCTGTGCCCTCTCCCAGCTGAGAAAATGAGGGTGAGAACTCCGTCCCAGGGCCCACAGCAGCTTTCCTTTGATGCGTAGGAAATAATTGTGTGCTACACGAGGAAACCCAAGAGACAAGGTTTTCGAGAGACCAGGTGATAAGAAGTAGGAAAAACTTTTTGTTTGGCTTTGGATAGATTGAGCAGATTGAATTCTGAATCTTTCACACCCATCAAGGTGTGTTTTCATCCTATGGTCATTTCAAGTAGATCAACAAATGAAGCTATTGGTTCCCTGCCTGGTCTCATCCTTCACTAGAATCAAACTGCCCACAGTGCTCTGCAGAAAGTCGCAAAGGCCCTTCAGCCCCTGTCCAGCACCCCTTCCAACAGTCACCGTGAAGGGATAAGACTAGAATGGAAAATAGATATCGATACTTCCTGCCATCGATTCTGAATTGATTGCCTATGCATTGCTTCAGTTGTGTCTGACTCTTTTGACCCTGTGGACTGCAGCCCACCAGGCTCCCCTGTCCTTGGAATTCTCCAGGTAAGAATACTGGAGTGGGTTGCCATGCCCTCCTCCGGGGGATTTTCCCAACCCAGTGATTGAACCCAAATCACTGGCAGCTCCAGTATTGCAGGTGGATTCTTCACTGTTGAGCCATAGGGGAAGCCGTTAATTGCGTGAGTCCCCTGAATAATTCTGGTCCAGAGTTTCCCCTCACGGGATGTCTTCACTGCCTGACCAGCCATCCCAACCAAGGACAGGACAGCCAGTCCACTCAACCCTTCGACGGAGGGGACAAGAACCTCAATGTGAAGTGCCCAGGCTGGACTTAGCCCATTTCTGGGGAATCTGTACTAAGAGAAGCAGAAGAACTTTCTAGTTGGTGAGTGTCTGTGTTGACAAACCATGAAAACCTAGGAGCTGAAGGAACCACGCTGAGCCACGCACATGTTAGCAGAAGTATGAACTTTGAGTTTTTCCACAGCTCTTACGGAGGCTGGTCAGTCTCTGTGGACCTAGCCCCACCACCTCTGGTTTCCCTTCCTGCCCGTCACCCCTTGCGCCCTCTGCCCCAGCCGCCCTGGTGTCCTAACTTTTCCTCAAACACCCAAGGCACTATTTCACTCAGGACATGGGCACTTTGAGTCTCTTCTGTGGCTTTTTTATCATAAAGTTATCTGTTAAGCATAAGCACCCAATGATAGGACATACATGGATACCACCTGCTGCTCCCACACACAGCCTGCCATCTGACAGGCCTGGGTGGAAATCTCACTCTGCCAGTGATCATTTGTGTCACTTCCGAGAAGCTCATTACTTCCCAAGTCTCAGTTTCCTCACCTGTAAAAAGGGTACAGTCAATACGACAGTATGCTTGTAACGGTCAAATCAAATAACAGACATGAAGATCAACCCTAGGGACTTCCCTGGTGGTCCAGTGGCTAAGACTCTGAACTCCCTATGCAGGGGGCTCTATTTTTATTCCTGGTCAGGGAACTAGATCCCACATGCTGCAACTAAAAATCCCACATATTGCAGTGAAGATCGAAGATCCCACATGCCTAAGACCCAGCACAGCCAAATAAATAAGTAAGTAAATAAATATTTTTCTTTTAAAGAAAAAGATCAACCCTAGATTCTGCTACATAGAAGGTTCTGGAAACACTGGTCCACAGGTGTTCCTCTTTTTATTAATGGGTGTTGCCTTTGTCTACATTTTAAAGTAGCTTTCTAAAATGATAAAAAAAAAAATACATGCATATCATGAAAACATGAAAAGTATGGAAGAGTATAAAGAAGGAAGTGAAAAATCACATATAATCCCATTACCTGTAGGCAACCACTGTTACCACCCTGGTACACGTCCTTCTGCCCTAATTTTGGTATTTCTCCCACCTCCCCGCCCCAAGCAGCTCCATTCCCTGTATGTTGATCTGGAGTTAAGTTCAACCATTGGCCTGCCTGAAGCTCAGAAATGATTTAAATGTGAGCATGAGGGGCTTTATCCTCTAGGGAGGGTGAAGATGGGTCAATATGGTTTTCCACTGCATTTGGCTCTGCCACTTGGGAAAAGCAAAAGCTTCCTATAGGAAGAGCATTTTACTTTTAAAAGAAAATAAACAGAGACATCACTGTGCAGAGATGGGCAACCGAGTCCCTCTGCCTCCTTTCCCGTGCACCGCCACTGGCTGCCTTCCCTTATTTCTTATCGTTGGAAAGTTCCCTGGCTGAAATTACCAACCCTGTTGCTTAGCAGTTCATCTGCTCCTGGCTGCTCCCCTCCTATCCCTGGGAACTCGGGGACATGTGTTGCCTTGGCCCAAACGCTGACAACATCTTCCTGCCCAACTTGATATCAGCTCGGGCACCTGCCAGGGCCACCTGCTCAGTGTGTGCCCTGCCCTGACTTCCAGAGACAAGAGTTGGGAGTGGGAAGGGAGTGAGGTGAACAGTGGGGGAAAAAAGGGATTTCTCAGACAAGGGATTCTGGGGCCTCTGACAGCTCTTTCCCCCAGTCCTTCCTGCAGTCCTTACCCCTGCTTTTAATTGATCCCTCCTTGGACGGGATCCTCAGGGAGCTCAGACAGCCAAAAATGAAGCTAGGATAAGAAGGATGCTACCACAGGGAGAATATAAACTACTGACTTCTCTGCATAGCTTGTTAGCCTCCATCGAGCAGGTGGGTGAGGCTGATAGCTGGGCCAGGGGTGAAATCCCAGGGCGGAACCTCAGTACCACGTGCCTTGTTCCTGGGCTATGGGTCTTGCATTCTGCAACCCTACCCTTATCTGCAGGACCCCATACAAATCCTTATGCTGATTTGCCACATTATAGCCCTCCGTTATTTTAATAAAATTATGTGTGTTTTAGTTGCTCAGTTGTGTCTGACTCTTGGCAACCCCATGGACTATAGCCTGTCAGTCTCCTCTGTCCATGGAATTCTCCAGGCAAGATACTGGAGTGGGTAGTCATTCCCTTCTCCAGGGGATCTTCCCAACCTAGGGATTGAACCTGGGTCTCCTGCATTGCAGGTAGATTCTTTACCGTTTGAGTCACCAAAATTACACATATGTGTTGCTCTGTATCTAGCATAGTGTTACCTGAGTTATCTCCTAACTGAGCAATTGTATGGAGGGTAGGGCTTCCCAGCTGGCTCAGCAGTAAATAATCCATCTGCCATTGCAGGAGATGAGGCTTCAATCCCTGGATTGAGAAGATCCCCTGGAGAAGGGAATGACAACCGACTCTAGTATTCTGGCCTGAGAAATCCCATGGATAGCAGAGCCTGGTGGGCTATAATCCATAGGGTCACCAAGAGTCAGACACTTAGTGACTCAACAACAAAAACAAGAAATGGAGGATAGGAAGCCATCTTTCTGCAGTCAGTGTATAAAAACACTTCCTGTGATCCAAGCAAGGTGCCTCTACTGGAACTGTGAAAACTGATCACTGCAGAAGTTGACTTAGTTTCCCAAAAGAGCTCAGAGGGTCTTCTGCACAAGGAAGACAGACACCCATCCCTGTGTCCTGAAATTCAAAGCCAGGAAAACCTGTTGAAGATAAAATAGAGAGCATCCCATCAAGGGCTGGTGGAAAGGGGGAGCTATGAGGGTCCAGAAAGAAACTTGAAGAAAGAGAGAACAAAGGCTAGTGAGGAAGTGCCCAGGGTGGTAGAAGAGTGCAAATTTGTGTGTAGTGGTGGCCGCTGTCAGAATTCCAACTGGGAGGACTTCCCTGGTGGTCCAGTGGTGGGGACTCTGCACTTCCAAGGCAGGGGATGAAGGTTCAATCCCTGGTTGGGAAACTAGGATCTCACATACTTTGAGGCCAAAAAAAGGAAGTCCCAGCTGGACCCAGCAGCTTGGCACAGCGCTTGTGCCCTCAGCGAGCATGTGGGAGTGTAAGTAAGGTGAGGCGGGAAGTGAAGAGGGACACTAGACACGGGATCACCTGTCCTGAGGGTTGCCGCAGGAACCTGAGCCAAGGAGGCTTTGTAACAAAGGACCAGTGGGCGGTTTCCAGTCTGGGTCGGCTCAGTGCTCAAGAGCATCCTCCAGTGGCAGAGAGAAGTGGGCCATTGTGAGCTGCTCAGAGGGCGACAAGCTCCCCACCTGGTGTGGATGACAAATGGATGCTGCCATTGAGACAGTGTCAACCCACAAAGGTTGCAGGATGGAAGGAAGTCAAGAGAGCATCTCAAGTTTAACACTTACTTGGCATTTGGGGTTCTTCTAGGTTTTAACTCAAATTCATATCTGTCATTCTTATAAGAAGTAAATGTTAATTATAGGAAATACAAATCAAAAGAAGAAAATAAAATGGCCCATATTCTCATTGTAGAGGGATCAAATAGAGCTAACATTTTGGTATATTTTCTTCTAGGCTGTTTTCTCTATATATGATATATATATGATGAAAATGAAAGTGAAAGTTACTCAGACGTGTCCGACTCTTTGCGATCCCATTGGAATTCTCCAGGTCAGAATACTGGAGTGGGTAGCTGTTCCCTTCTCCAGGGGATCTTCCCAACCCAGGAATCAAACTGGGGTCTCCTGCTTTGCAGGCAGATTCTTTACCAACTGAGCTATCAGGGAAGCCCATATATACGATAGGTCAGTGCACACTATTTTCTAACCTGTATTTTTCCGTTTTAAAATAATGTTGATGACATTTTCTATATCACTTAAATTTTCTCCCATATCTTTTAAAATGGCTGTATCACACTCCATTGCATTGTTGTATCATGATCAAGTTAACAAAGCCACTATTGTTAGACCCTGAGGGTCTTACAAACCCCCTTTGAACTCTAACTTTGTGTTTGATTCTAAGCCTGGCTCTTATAGGATAGGCATACATAGAAGGGTGAGACAGGGTTTTCTGCTCTTAGTTCATTACAGTCTAACTGAGAACTTCCAGCCGGTATGATGGACTGAGGAGAAAGGGAAAGGTGTTTCTTCCAACAATGCATATATAAATCTGCATACAATATAACAGAAAAAATTCAGGACTCTAAAGAAAGAGAGAGGACTTTCCAGTGTCAGTGATGGGGGAGGAATTCAAAGCCACTGTGCTGAGTGAGACCTGAAGCCATGCTAGTCCAAGGAGGTTTAAGGCCAAGAGATGGGACTTAGGGTCTGAACTGTTTAAAATTTGTATCAAAATATAGTTGATCTACAATGTTGTGTTAGTTTCAACTGTGCAGTAGGGCTTCTCAGGTGGCGATAGTTGTAAAGAATCCACCTGCCAGTGCAGGAGTTGTAACAGACTCGGGTTCAGTCCTGGATCAGGAAGGTCCCCTGGAGGAGGAAATGGCAACCCACTCCAGTATCCTTGCCTGGAGAATCCCATGGACAGAGGAGCCTGGTAGGCTGTAGTCCATGGGGTTGGGAAGAGTTGAACACGACTGAAGTGACTTAACATGCCCAAGTGTACAGCAAAGGGATTCCGTTACATATATTCAGTTATATATATTCCTTTTTACATTCTCTTCCATTATAGGTTATTACAAGATCTTGAGTATAGTTCCCTGTACTATTATAATAAGTCCTTGTTGGTTATCTACTTTATGTATAGTAGTGTGGGTATTTTAACATCCATCCAAGGAAAGGAATTAAGGTCTCAAATCTAGGTGAGTTGAGAGGCAGGGATAGAGACTTTCTGGCATAAGTTTAGAATTTATTAGGGGAGAAGAAAAACTCAGCAGATCTATTTGGGGGAAGTTTCAATGAAATTTGACATCTGCCAAGGCCCTGAGTGGAAGAGAGTCAGGTACTACAAACTGGAAACCTAAGCCCCATAATACATGTACAAATGTATACCATAAAAATAATGCTTAGAAACTAGTGTAAATGCTGGTCCAGAATTGGTAAAACCAGGGGAAGCTAGCAAAGGTAAATATACATATTATATGGAGAGATGCCACCACCATTTATATTCGGAAGACATGAGATTCTGTAAGGAAACTAATGCCATTGAAAAACTCACAATAAAAATTAGAATTTATGGAAAGTGACAAGCTATCATGAAGGACACTTAGAAGGAAGAGCATACAGGATAGTTAGCATTCCAAGATCTAGGGGAAATAGAACAATTTTAAATAGACTACAATTTAAGTATGTCTAAGTTATTTTAAAAACATCAAAGGAGGAATGAAAATAAAATAACAGAACAGAGCAATACAAAAATAGATTTAATAACATTGAAACATGTATATTACTATATATGAAATAGGTCACCAGTCCCAGTCTGATGCATGAAACAGGGCATTGGAAGCCGGTGAACTGGGACAACCTTGAGGGATGGATGGGGAGGGAGTTGGGAAGGGGGTTCAGGATGGGAGACACATGAACACCCATGGCTGATTCATGTCAATGTATGGGAAAAACCACTACAATATTGTAAAGCAATTAGCCTTCAATTAAAATAAATAAATTAATTTTTAAAATAAATAAAAATAGGCAAAGAGTATTTCTAGAAATAAAAGCTGTATCATTAAAATTTTTATTATATGTGTGAAGTTGTATATTAGACATGACCAAAGAGAGAATTAATGACCTGGAAGATACATTGAGACTATCACCTAGAATTTGAAATAAAAAATATGAAAGGGAGTTAACAGGTATGCAGTTAAAATGCATATAGTAAATTACCAGAAACAGAACAAAGAATATGTGAGAGAGGTAATATTTTAAAAGATAATGACTGAGAACTTTTCAGAATTTAAATGAACTTAAATTCTTAAATTGAAGACTATCAGGTCCCATGGATGATAAACAAAAACAAATGCAACTCTAGACACTCTGTAGGTAATTACAGAAAATAAAAAATAAGGAGAAAATCTTTAAAAGGTTTCAGAGATGAAAGGGTACACAAAGGAATTACAATTTAACTAAAAGACTTATCACCAGCAAAAATAGATAACATTAGGAAGTGTATCTTCAAATCCCTGTAGGACAATAACTAACACCCTAAAATTCAAATCCTAACTAACTAAACCATCATTCAAATATAAGAGAAAAGGAGTTTTTAATGCAAACAAAACCCAAGAGAATTTATGATCACAGATCCTAGTTGAAAAAACAACTAAAGGATACAACTAGTGAGATGGAGCTGAACCAGATGGAGGAAGTAGAAAGCCAGAAGCAAAGGTGAAAAAATTAACAATTAAAAAGATCTAAGTAAGCACTGAATATCATAACACCAATAACAAAGACGTAGATTAAAGACAAGGTGAAACTAAAATGTTGGATAATAGAAGGTAGCACAGAAGATAGGAGTGAGGCGGGGTGGGGAATTTTACTTACTGTCCTGAAGGGTGTATGCCAAGGGTGTGTGTGTGTGTGTACTCAGCTGTGTCTGACTCTTTGCGACTCCATGTACTGAGGCTGCCAGGCTCCTCTGTCCATGGGATTATCCTGGCAAGATTACTGGAGTGGATTGCCATGCCCTCCTGCAGGGGATCTTGCCAACCTAGGGACTGAACCCTAGTCTCATATCTCCTGCATTGGCAGGTGGATTCTTTACCACTGTGCCACTGGGAAGCCCAATGTCCTGAAAGAAAACGTGAAAGTGACATTGCTCAGTCATGTCCGACTCTTTGCGACCCCATGGACTGTAGCCTACCATGCTCCTCTGTCCATGGGATTTTCCAGGCAAGAGTACTTGAGTGGGTTGCCATTTCCTTCTCCAGAGAATGTCCTGAAGGGAGATAGAAATATTGACAACCTTTCAACATTGTTAAACTTCAGAGGTTTCTTAAAATGTGGTTATTTATGGGAACCAATAAAAGAAGAGAAATACAATGCATAATTTTCAAAGTGATAGAGGTTAAAAAGGAAATAAAGCAGAATCACCCCAATAGGAACCATGATACAAGAAAATAATCATGATAACTATTATTAGGTTTGTGAATGGTCTTTGATTTGATTAATCCTACTTAGAAGCTGATAAGTTAGCCTTTTACTCTTTATTGGATGCTAACATAAGACGTGGAACTTGGGGGTCAGAGATAAAGGACCTTAATACCCTCATTCGGTGCCCACCTTCAGCATCACGGGTGCTTCAGTTCTTCTTGGTCCCTAAGTGCCAGGAGAGATGACATGGAGGGACCTTGATAGATGTTGCATATTGGTGAGTCTGTTGCGGCTGAGGAACAATGTCCATGGGGAATCTATCTCTTAGCAGGCTGTGAACTTGCCCTATGTCTTAAAGGGAGATGTTACTTCATGTTGTTAGTTTTTTTTTTTTTTTTTTTTTAAGCAAACACAACCCTGAGAAATGACCTAGGTGATGAGCAGTCCAAACCTTACAATCTTGGCAAACCCAGCAAGACACACAGAAGCAGGAAAAAGCCAGAGAGGGGTTTATCTACAAACAATTTTCAAACACAAAACAAGATGACAGAAATGAATTAGAATACACCAGCAATCACAATAAATAGAAATTGATTAAATTTGCCCTTTTAAAGAGAGGATTTTTAAGTTTGGGTCTGAAAAATGTATAATTCATAAGAAACAGCTTGTTCTTTTTACCTTGTTCTTTGGCCAAACTCTATTAATAGAGGATATCTGGTTGTCTGTATAATATGAGTGTGTATTTGTGTGTGTTTGTGTGTGTGTGTGTGTGTGTGTTGGTGGTAATACTGATGTACTAGTAGTGGGGAGGACTGGTTAATTTCTTTCCTTTTTCTTTTTACCACATCTTTTGTCAAATCCATTCACACCTATGGAAGACAGATGCAGAATGTTTGAAAGTAGTTAACAATGAAGAAAGGCATACTGTGAAAATACTAACCAAAACAAAACTGCTGCGTTAAAAAAATAGCAAATAAAATATATTTAAGGCAAAATCCCCTCCATATTAATTCAGAATGGAGCCCCTCATTACCTTTCAACAAGCAGAACAATCTAGCTGAGAGGAAACATAAAAAGTTAAATCCAATAGAGGATGACATAAGATATGCCTCAGATGAGAAGTTCAAACAGCAGGTGTTAGGAATTCAGATGAAATAGTGGCAGATCTGATGTGAAATGATCCAGAAGTGGGTTCCGTATAGCAAACACACTGCATAGATAGATCTCACGTGAGGGTGGCCCGTGAAACATGTAGGAAGTAAACTAAGGCTTGTTTGAGTCACTGACATATGTATCTTGGGACTTTATAAACAAAGGGGGGAAATCAAGGTAGCATGGACCCCAGTGACTGGGGAGATGAAGAGCTTGATGTTGGGTGACTAAAGTCAGGAACTCATCCCCGTAAAAGCTTGTTTTCCTCTGCTCCCGGACCTGTAACAAATTCCACCTGGATTGTGCCTCTGAATAAATTATCCAGTGTGGGCCTGGGTGTTAAGTTATAGGTGGTCTGGAACAATCCTATTACTCTTCTAGAAAAGCATGGACAGTTGGGGGAAGGACGCTGCAGTACAGGGAAATGACAGGTGCCTGGTCTAAGGTCAGCTAGCTGGCAGTCCGCATGCGGAGCTTTTACACTACATACCAAGACTTCCCTGGTGGCTCAGATGGGAAAGAATCTGCCTGCGATTCGGGAGACCCAGATTCCATCTCTGGGTCAGGAAAATCCCCTGGAGAAGGGAATGACTTCCCACTCCAGTATTCTTGCCTGGAGAATTCCATGGACTGAGGAGTCTGGTGGGCTACAGTCCATGGAGTCACCAGGAGTCAGACATAACTGAGTGACTAACACTTTTTCACACTACACACCGTAGTGGGAACACTTTTTCTAGCTTCCCAATTTGGTCTTAGTGTGTTGGCCATAGTCTACTTTGGCAGATGACTGGCTGCCTGTGTATGAGTAGGGGTGTGTGTGTGTGTATGTGTGCGTATGTGTGTGTGTGATGATAGTGATGTGGTGTTAAGAGGGTGCAGTTAATTTCTCTCCCCTTTTCCTCCTTCTCATCCTTTGTTAATTCCATTCACACCTTCGCTAGATGGATGGGAAAAGAAACTTCAAGTAGGGGAGTGGGCTTTACAACCTGGCTCCCTGGACACAGGGCCTGGGTGACTGCTGGAGGATTCTGGAGCATCTGTCTGGAGATGCTGTGGACCCGTGTCCTGAGAATACCCCCTTGAAAGCTGAGGCAGGGCGCTACCCCATCTTGAGAGCCTAAAGCCTTCTCACTGGCTAATGCCATGTGCTAACAAGCTGGTAGCAGAGCCCTGGAGAAAGACGTCTGGGTGAACACAGCAACAATCCTCCTTGGGTCTCATTAGCGCCTGGGGGTGGGAAGAGAGGGGCTGGCACAGCCACAGCCTCCACCTACGAGTGGTGCTCACACCAGTGCGAGCCAGCCGAGGGGGCGGAGCACCCAGCGCCTAGCTGCCAAAAGGCCTTTCAGATGCTGTGCTTGTTTATTTGTTCCCTTGTGTGTGGATTTTTACAAAAAGTATCAGATTCCTGAATCTTTTCATCTTGGACACTGTTTCTTAGTCTACTATTCCGCAACCGGCCAGGTCTTGAAGAATCCACCTGCCAAAGCAGGAGACACAGGAGATGCGGGCTTGATCCCTGGATCCGGAAGATTCCCTGGAGGAAGAAGTGGCTACCCACTCCAGTATTCTTGCCTGGAGAATTCCATGGATAGAGGAGCCTGGAGGGCTACAGTCCATGGAGTTGCAAAGAGCTAGACGTGACTGAGCGCGCCCACACACACACACAGCAGAAATTAAGACAGTGTTTAAAATCAACCACACTCCAACAAAAATTAAAAAAAAAAAAAAGGTTGTGAAATATTATTAAAAAAAAAGAAGAAGAAAGTCGTGTCCCCGCGGAGTTGTGTCTTCAGCTAGCTGACCTCATGACTTGGACTTGCTATATTTGGCTGATGGTGATTGGAGGTCAGGGTGCTTTTCATAGACACCCCCACTCACTGCCACAATTAGGCCACCACTCACCTCCAGAGGGCACATCCTGTTGTCTAGGCTGGAAAGTAGACCCCTAGATCCACAGCAGTTCCCCTCATTTTTTCCCACCTATGCCCTCATCCCTCATGTTTGTATACTCAAGCTCCCAGCCTTCCAAGAAAGCTCATGTTGGCCTAGAAGAGGGAAGTAAGACATGACGTGGCCACGGTCCCCTCTGTCCCCTCACAAAGGAGCAGCAGCTCCATCCAGCCCTCAGTAATGGAGGCACTCTGCCCTTTCACTCCTGAAGGCAGGAGGAGAAGGGGATGACAGAGGATGAGATGGTTGGATGGCATCACCAACTTAATGGACATGAGTTTGAGCAAGCTCCGGGAGTTGGTGATGGACAGGGAAGCCTGGCGTGCTGCAGTCCAAGGGGTCACAAAGAGTCAGACACGACGGAGTGACTGAACTGAACTGCCCTTTCACGTTTTCCCAGATTTCCCCTCCCAGTTTATTCTATGCCGGAAGGAACTGCTGTGCCTTATCCTACTCTGAGTCAGATTCCTACCCGTCTCATTTCTCTTTCCAGAAAACAGGGCTGGGGGTGAAGCCAGGGACTTTCACAGAGAGAGGGATGACAGTCCACAGGAAACAACAGGAGGTGGCTTCTCTCAACAACTCTTTTTTTTTCTCCCTCAGCAAAGACAAGCCATGATGCCAGCATTTGGAGCTTGATTCTGGGATTCTGCCTACCCTGGAAGCAGGGCAAGCAGGGGACCAGCAATACTGGTATAGCAAAAAGTTCAGCTTGGTAATGAGCTTTTAGAGCTAGGTTCCTGGAAATGGTAATGAGCCTCCATGCAGTTGTTGTCAAATCATCAAATGCTTTGTTACCATTTCTTACCTAGGATGAGGAAATCATTATTCAAAAGTTCATCGGGGTGAGAGTGGCAAGTGGGAGAGGTTGCGGTGTGGGGCTCAAGACCCTCTCCAGGGACTTCCTCGGTGCCCCAACAGTTAAGAATCCACCTGCCAGTGCAGAGGACACGGGTCCTATCCTTGGGCAGGGGAGATTCCACATGCCTCGGAGCAACTGAGCCTGTGCACCCTAGAGCGCATGCTCTCCAACAAGAGAAGCCCCTGCAATGAGAAGCCCATGCACCACAACCAGAGAGTAACCCCCCACTCACCTCAGCTAGAGAAAGCCCACGCGCAGCAACGAAGACTCAGCACAGTCAGAAATAAATAATTAAAATTAAAAAAATAGTGAACTGGTTAAATAAATGGTGAAAGTGTTAGCTGCTCAGTCCTGTCTGACTCTGCGACCCCATGGACTGTAGCCCACCAGGCTCCTCAGTCCATGGAATTCTCCAGGCAAGAATACTGGAGTGGGTAGTCATTCCCTCCTCCAGGGGATCTTCCTGACCCAGGGATTGAACCCAAGTCTCCTGCATTGAAGGCAGATTCTTTACTGCCTGAGCCACCAGAGAAGCCCCAGAATAAATGGAACAGCTCTTTTTTTTTTTTTTTTAAAGACCCTCCCTGGGAGCCCAGGCTGGCGGAACAGATTCAGTCTCTATACCCAACAGCTGCTTGACATGTCAGCAGGTGTTCAAGGCTCTTGGGCTTCTGGAGCCAAGTCCTCAGGACATCTTCCCGGCACCAGTGTTGTAGGGCACCGCCTGCCTGGGACTGGGGGAGAGAAGGAAGGCTGACTGCCCCCGAACCACCGCTGGCTCAGCCAGGAAGGAGATAAGGAAGTGGTTCCTCATTCTCATCCATCCTGCTGGGTCTGCTCCCGGTTCAACATGACGAGATGCGAGCTATCCCACGTTCACAGGTGTGAAAACCGAACGCGAGTGAAGAGCCAGGTAAGCGTCCATCTCTGTCTCTGGAGTAAACTGAGCATGCTCAGAAGGAAGTGGTCAGATTGCCCTTGGTGAGGCTCCAGAAAGCTCAGTTTGGGGCTGGGAGCCAGCTTGGCAAAGTCATTGAGTCTTAGCATTTGCTCCCAAGCATCCTTGAAGAGCAGAGCCTATACCTTCGCTGCATCCTCCCCCACCCTCTCTGCAGGCTGCTTTATCTCCTGGCACTTTGCCTTCTTACTTCTGTTCTCGGTACAGACCGGGGAAGAAAAGATGAGTAAGTGCTTCTGTTACGTGAATGCCGCTGACTCATACGTCAGAAATGGGCTCCCTGGGGAAGACTTTCCTGTTGGGTGTGCTTTCTGTCTCTTTCCATCTTTTCTCTCTCAACATTCTCCCTCCCCTCCCTGGTCCCTTGCCTCAAAATAAAGTAATGTAGAGAGTTCTCCTTGGCTTCTATTAGAATATCAGCTCCATAAAATCAGGTTGAGGATTCACACCCTGGAGGTGAGGATTTGAGTCGTGACTCTAGTACCCACTTCACGTGGCTTTGAGTGGTCATTTTACTTCTCTAAGTCTCTGTGTCCTTGGTCATAAATTGGAGAAATAATAAAAGCTGCCTCTCAGGGTGACTGTGGGGATCAGCTGAAATAATGTGAGTTGTCAGTGTCGGCAACATGTAGCACATGCGGTGAGCTGGGCATGGATGGCTGCTCAGGTTTGGGTTTGCTCCATGTGGAACTGGGCAGGCCCGGTGACAAATGGAGGGAAGAGGAATAAGCCAGCCTTGTGTGCCATGGAAGGAACACCCAGCCCCTATGTCCCTTCCCGCTGCCCCAACCCCCACTAAGCAAATGGATAATACCAGGTAGCATCAGCCCGGGGACAGATGTCTTCACAGGGAACAGCCAGATCTCCTGGTAGCCAGGGACCAGGCCACGCTAGGAGGCACAATTGAATTTTCCCCTTCCATCTGACAGTTCAGGACTGGATGCTACTTTCCAAATGAAAGCAGTTCTGGAAGGTCATTGGGAACAGTGAATTGTGTTTATGCTGGCGCATTTTTAATTCTGTCTCATTACAGCTGCTGTTAAGGCCGCATTATAATAATTGCTTTAGTTCTGCTTTGGTATTTTTGGGCTTCTTTAATGTAGCTATAATCTATGTCTATATTAAAGCGAGCAGAGCCAAAGAGCATGGCCAGCGTTATTAGACCAGCCAAGCAAAGGCTGGTGGAGGGTGTGGAGCAGACAGGCAGGCAGGGGGAGGAGCCATGGCTGGAGGTGGGAGAGGGGGGTGGTCCTGGCCAAGGACAGCAGCAGGAGGTGGGAGAGGGGGGTGGTCCTGGCCCCAGGCCCCACACAGACTCACACTGTGACTCTGAGCAAGTTGAAGCTGCCTGTCTCAGGGTCCCCCATCCATTATATGAGTTGCAAAGTCTGTCTTGGAGGCGCTTACAAGTTGTTAGAAGAAAAGCGTTTGCTGGCAGAGAGCCCGGTGGGAGGATGCCTGTGTGGGGCCGCGGAGGAGCCTGTCTGCTGGAGGAGATCTCCCTTGCAGCCCCCAGCAGAGGGCCACGTGACCTCTAGAGTCAAAGAGATGGTATGCAGACACCCCCCCACCCCGCCCCGCCCCGGTCCTCAGGGGACATTTTGCACTGGTCTTCCTTTCCTCACTCCCTGATCTGTTTCTGAAATTTGGTTTCTTTGAGCCGTCTCCATTCCCAGCACAGTCCTTTACACGTGGTGTCTTAGCCACTTGATGGAGGCCTTCCTGGAATCCCAGATCACTGTGTCATCCCCTCAAAGGGCAGTGGTGCTAGTCTGGAGGGCAGAATACCAAGGGCCCTCCTGGACCAGGCACTTATGTAGCGCTTACTCTATCCCACGTTCTGTGCTCAGCATCCACTGGCCATATGAATTCACCACCCTCACAACAATCCTATGATCTAAGTACGGTATCATTCCTTTTCAAGAGCAAAAGGAGGCCAGAAAGACTGAGAAATTTGCCCACGTAACTAGGGAGCAACAGGGCCAGAATTCAAGTCCAGTCCAGGCTCAGGTTCACCATCATCTATTGCATCTGGCTGCCTCTTCCCACCTCTGCCCCTCGCTCCCTCCTTCAGAGGGTCTTCCAGGCTGCTAAGTGGAAAAGTCCTGAGTAGTCACTCTCAGATCAGAGGCCATGTGCCTAGGCTGCTGTGTGGCACAGGTGTGGGTCAGGACGACTGTTCAACAGTTGGGGATGTGAGCGCCAACTAAATAAAATGTCTTTTAGTTCCTCACTTCTTCCCCGCCGCCTGACCCCAAGTATACTTTGCCTGGAATCTGTGGGTGTTGCAGAGGAAGTGAGAAGAAGAAAGACCTCTTAAAGTCATGTCCTTACCTGCCTGTAAACCCACCTTGTCTCCTGGGCTAAGCAACACCTTGGTATTTCTGGAAGGATTCCTATATGTCCTCCCATTTTTAAAGACTTTCATATGAAGACAGTTTCAAAGCCTTTTCCAGAAGCTTTTGCCCTATTACTTCCTTATGCAAAATATTCTTTATTGTATGCAGTTGAAAAATACAGCCTATTGCAGCTCAGTATCTACAGACTGGTGAACTCTCAATGTTTAAGGGACCCCAAAGTCAATGCTCTACTTCAGGAATTCCTTCCAAACATCTCTGACTGATGCCTCACAGTCTTACCTCAAACATGCAGGAACATAGGGGCCACCTCCATCACATAGCAGCCTGTTTAATTTCTTGAACTGTTCTAATCATTAAAAAGCTCTTCCTTCCTCTGGATCAAAGTCTGCCTCCCGATAAATTCTACTAATCAGTCCTAGTTTGATCTCAAAAATATCAAAAGATCTTAAATTGTCTCCAGCACAAATCATACTCATAAAAATGCTTTCTTTTTTTCCTTTATGGTATTTCAGTCAAAATTTTGGGGTTGCTACCAACACCACATATTGTGCTGAGAGTTGGAAAATATAAAGAAAATAAGATGGGGTCTTTGCTCTTGGTTGTGTGATAGTAGTGAGGTAGGAGATAGATGGGGCTCCAGGTTGGAAAGTTACAATCAGCCAACCTCCTCTTCGAATTTCCTGGGGCAAGACAGAGAGGGGCTCCAGTTGAGGAATTTGCAATCAGCCTTCTGTTTGCTCCCCCAAAAGAGCTTCCCTGGTGGCTCAGATAGTAGAGAATCCACCTGCAATGCAGGAGACCCAGGTTCAGTTCCTGGGTCGGGAGGATCCCCTGGAAAAGGAAATGGCAACCCATTTCAGTAAACTTGCCTGGAGAATCCCATGGACAGAGGAGCTTGGTGGGCTACTGTCCATGGGGTTTCAGAGTCGGCACGACTGAGCTCTCCAAAATGGAAGGAACAGCAGAAAGAGGGTGAATAGCTAGTCTTTGTCTCTTGTAAATACTTCAAGGGAATAATCACGGCAAGAACAAAGAGAGGCAAAAACCCTGTCTGAGTAAAAGGATTAAGGACCCTCCCCTTCCCCTTCTTTTGAGACAAGGGAGACACTACACATGTGCAGAAAGGCTCCTTGGGGTCGAAAGTTGGAGGACAACTCCAAGCCGTAATGAGTCTTGCTTCTCCCAGGAGCCTTCACTTCGAGATCCATCTTGGCCAAGGTGCACATGCGTACCCCAGGGGAGGGTCCTGAGACAAATTAACTGCGTGGGGGAGGACAGAGCAAGACGACTGACCTGAGGCAAGACAGAGACTCTGAAAACTCCACCCCTATAAAGGATTTGAACTTCCCAAATATGCGACTCTCGCTCTGAGCTCGCCTGTACATCTTTCTGCATGTACTTTTCTTTTCAATAAACTTTTTACTTTACTCTTTACCTTCTGCCTCTTTGTCTGAATATGTTCTTGATTAGGCAAGCAAAAACTAGGGACCTTAGCCCTAACTGATGGCTCCTGTGGTCCAGTGGTTAGGACTCCCCGTCTCGGAAACTAAGTAACTGGAAACTTGTTTCCAGTTACTGCTTCTTGCAAGCTGCTGAGTCCTGCTGTTGCGCATCCGAAATCAATAGCATTAACAACTACGAAGTACCAACTTTGGACAAATTGCCTCCTCCTTCCTATGGATTTGTTTCTTGGTGTAGAAAGCACACTCATACTTGTGTGCAGACTGACAGACAGAGATTCGCTTAGTCCTGTCCGACTCTTGCGACCCCACAGACTGTGTAGCCTTCAGGATTCCTCTGTCCATGGAATTCTCCAGGCAAGAATACTGGAATGGGTTGCCATTCCCTTCTCCAGGGGACCTTCTCAACCCAGAGATTGAACCTGGGTCTCCCGTGTTGGGGCAGAGTCTTTACCATCTGACCCACCAAGCTGTGTCCTATTTTGACTCTAAGAACCGTAATACTGGCTGCCCACCAGTCTGATTCACTTCTGTTCCTCCCTCTCTCCCGCATCATCTTCTAGGTCACCCTGTGGTCACTGCCATTTTTGTCTCTATTTTCCGTTTTCCTTAATCAGCCCATCCAAGAACCCTCTCCAGTCCTCCCATCCCTCTTTCCCACAGCACCATGACACTCTCCCCTAAAAACTGTCCTTAATTAGTTAAAAAAATTTCCCTCCCCGACACAGGCTGTGCTCCCCCAGAAAAGCCAGTGACAGATATGAACACCATTTGGTCTAATTAGTTTTGATATTTCACACACCATATTTGTGAGGTTTTCTGGAGGGAGGGAAGGTAGGCAGGGAAAATGCTTCTATTAAAAGAACAGCAGGGGCACTTAGCCGAGGGGCGGAGTTTGGGGGGGCGGTTCTTCTTTTGTCATTGCCTATAAAACCTTTGTTAAATCAGTGCTACCTGGCCTGAGGACACAACTTCCTTGCACTTCTGTGTGCCTGCATCAGTACTACCCAGGGATGAGACCCATGTCTTTCCTTATTCCTGTTCAAGTTCCTGATTGAGTGATCTTTTCTCTGCAACAGAAATCTGTGCAAGGTGAGGGAGGCCTGGCACTGAGACCTGGGTGCTCTCTATCCATCCTGCCCTTGGCTTGTTCTGTGACCTTGGGCAGGCCACTATAGAACTCTCCAGGGCCCTTTTGCAGTCGAAGGGCTGTGTTTTAGGGAAGAGGAGGGGGAGAGGGAGATAAGATCACATCTTGAGTGGCTGAAATAGATGTCTCCCAAGATGTGGAATATTGGCAATTATAGAGTGTATAAATTAGGAGTAGCTCTTGACATAGAAAATCAATCCTCTATTCCTCTGTCACATTTTCTGTCATCTGTTTATACCCTACAAGGTTTAAGAGGCATGTTTATCAGTCCAAAGAGCTGAACATATTCTCAGTGTATACCAGAACTTGGTCACAATCTTATGAACTGCCCCAGAAATATGCAGTTGAGATTGGAAATCAACCCGGGCTTTTCACATGCTCAGGTGTCACAGTGCCTAATTGAAGTGTTGTTCAGTTGCTCAGTCTGTCCTACTCTTTGCCACCCCATGGACTGTAGCATGCCAGGCTTCCCTATCCTTTATTATCTCCCAGAGCTTGCTCAAACTCATGTCCATTGAGTCAGGGATGCCATCCAACCATCTTGCCCTCTGTCATTCTCTTCTCCTCCTGCCTTCAATCTTTGATCCGAAGTGGATGTTCCCTAAAAGTCGGTAGGACCAGATATGGAGCAGAATTCCAAGCCTTACCATGGTATTATGGGATGAGCACTGGAAGGGGAGCCAGAACTCCTGGGTTTCCTCATTAATTGGGTTTGTGAACTCAAGCAATGCATTCAGGTCCCCAAACCCATTCACTCTTCTCTAAATCCAGAGAGCTGAATAGTTCTCTAAGCCTCATAGTAGTTCAAAGTTCATGATTTTATGACCAAGCCTGGAACAAAGCAATGAGGGTATTTTAATAACCCTGTTGGTATAGGGAATGGGTAAGCCAATGGGGTCAGTCTAAGCTTCAAGTTTGAGGGATTCCTGAAGGATTTCTCTCTCAAGGGGCTGACTTTGTGTGATTCTCTTGGGAATTATGGGGCAGACCTGTCCTGCTCCTCAGACCATCTTGAACCTCACCCCCAGTTATTTGGGCAGCTGGACATGTGCCCTGGTCCTAATTTATCCTGCTCTTGTCCATTTACTCCTTCTGTGTTGATGTGAGCATTGCTTTATTGTGACCTCCACCTACAAAAGCTGCCTACCCAGCCATTCCTGGGAGGCAAATGGAGGGTCCTCCCTCAAGGCAGGAGGACACAGAGCTATAGTGGGTGAGACTCAAGAGTGTGTCCTGCAAAGTCAGTCCAGGTGTGAATGCCAGCTCTCCTGTGGCCAGCCCTCCTCCTGCTCTCTCTGGCTCTCGGTTCCATCATCTGGGAAGTTGTGGTGAGAATCAAACAAAAACTAAAGTGTGTAAAGTACTTAACACCATGCCTGGCCTCTAATAAGCACTCAGTAAATAAATGTTAGATGTAGGTGTGTTGATGCTGTTATTTGTGATAGATCCTCTTGACCCTTTTCCTCCAATCAGGAGTTTTCTTTGCCAACCCCTGCATTAAGGGTGTTGGCTTTTCCTTTTGTGCAATGAGAAAAATCACATTTAATCTCACCCTTCCCTTTGTGAGTCTTGAATCCTTCCAGAAGTCAGATAGATAGGGAAAAAATAATTTTCATTGCTGGTAAAGCTGGATTATGGAAAGACAATTAGACCCAAGAACCGCTCTTCCAAATACAGTTCATCAACTCTAGACCTGGATTTGCTCTGTGTAAAGGTTGGATGGCCAAGAGCAACGATGCCTCAGGGGGCTCAGAGGGGCCCGAGGGGTGTGCCCATCTGAAGGTGAACATGAACTCTGCTGGGCAGAGGGGAGCAGCTCCTGCAGGTCTGGAGCCTTGCCTTTCCCATCATGCATTACTCTTCTTTCAGAGCAGGCGGGGCTTACTCAAGGGACAGGAAGTATCTTCCCAACAGCTCAGCAAGAGTGCAAGTTCCTAATTCCTGGAGCGAGGCAGAGAGACAGGGAGGGGAGAGTACTACTCCCACTACAACCTCCTGGTAAGAAGTTCCTTGTTTCCTTGCTTCAACTTAAAGATACCAGAAATGCATGTAAATTGACTCTTAAGCCTTCCAGAAGTTATTTTTAAAAGTCTTATATGTATTCCCATAACATATTCTTTAATATATCTTTTTATTATAAAAGATAGGATTATTATAAAAGTTAAAGTATGAAAGAAGTATATAATGGAGTAGGTGAAGGTCCCTCTTACTCTGTAATCAGGTCACTCACCTCTCTCCCAACCAAAAGTTCATTAACAAGTTTTATGTCCACCAGATATTTTAAAGCAATTTATATAAGCATGGTTAAGTTGATTGGTCACACACTCTTGCTCACTCAGTGTGCTACAGGAAAGCCCCTTCCAGGTGCCCTGAGCTGGGTGATTTGGGCTGGATGCTGAAAGAGCATCCCTACTTAGTTTGTGTACTCCTATCAGGTCCTAGGGGCTCCCCCTGCCATGACTCAGGGGTAAAGAACCCACCTGCAATGCAGGTAATGTAGGTTTGATCCTGGGTTGGGAAGATCCCCTGGAGAAGGAAATGGCAACTCACTCTAGTATTCTTGCCTGGGAAATCCCATGGACAGAGGAGTCTGTCGTGCTACAGTCCACAGGGTCATAAAATAGTCAGACACGACTGAGTGACTAATCACCACCACCAACAAAAATCAGCCCCCCGTGTTGAGGCTCCTCTACCTGTTTTTTTCTTTCAGTGTCAAGACTGTTTGACTTGGGGTGGATTTCTGCAGGTCCAGGGTGACCTACTCTTTTCTAAAATGCAGCTACTTCCAGGGCAACCCCAGAGGCAGTCTTTAGGCTCGATCTTACCCAAGTCAGAATTCGGGCTTCTTTTGTACAAAAAAGGGAAGGGGGTGTGGTTGATTGTGGCAAACTTCTTGATGTTGGAATCCTTTGTTCTTTCAGCTATCCACAAAGGTCAGGTCACAAGACAAATGTTATTCTCTGTTCTGCAACTTTTTAGCTCTACATGAATGGAAAAGTGTTATACCCTTAAAAGTTAAAGAGCCTTGAGAACAGGCTATCCTGTATAGTTCAGGCTATATGCAACATTCTTAACTCAAAGCAATAGAATATGAAGGTTAAAGTTAAAGGAACAGATCTAATAGGGACTTGCCTGGCAGTCCAGTGGTTAAGTGCTTCCACTGCTGAGAGGGAAGGTTCGATTCCTGGTCCGGGGACTACAATTCTGAATGCTGTGTGGCATGGCCAAAAAATACAAACACACACACACACACACACACACACACACACACACATATATATATATAAAATATCTATTTGATAATATTTCCAAATATATTTGGGAACAGTTCAAAAGAAAAAATGAAGTAATATTCCTTTAAGAACTTTATGAAAAAAAAAAAAAAAAGAAATAAACAGATCTGATATGGAGTCAAACTTGTTCTTCCCTATTATAGTATCAGCCCATGATGAAAATTTGGTAGATGCTCCAAGATCAAGGGTTCAATCACTCTATCTCACAGTCCCTCTCTGTCGGCAGTCATCCCAGCTTTGTTCGTCCTGCCCTTGCCCCACTGCTTGGAAAGGTTTGGAACCATCCTACTGACCCACCCCTGGTGTCCTTTGCACTGGAATGTGGTCTCCCTGAGACCAGCAGCTACCTTACCCCAAGCTCCACAGTTTGGTCTTCTGTTTGGATGTCCTGCACCCAGACTTTCTCCCCACTCCCATTTTCCTCCCTCCTCTTTTTATATCATGGGCAGGCTTTACCCTTCTTGACCCCAACATTCCAGCCCCTTGATGGGCTCCTTGACCAGGACTCGCTGCAGTTTCTGGGATCAGTGTCCTGTCTCCCAACTCAGGTCAATTTCTGGCTCATTGACCCCAGGTGGGGGAGACCTTACTCTGTCCCCATGGTCCCAGCCCTGGACCTTGCCCTCTGACCCTACCTGGACACAGGGCACGGTGGCAGCCTGGATCTCCCCTGGCCTGGCTGTCATCACCCTGGCTTGCCCCCATTCCCAGCAGGAGCCCCTCATATTCTATGCAGTAGAGGCCATGTCATTGGTGACATGTTCAGCTGTCTCTGCTATTTCCCAAGAGACGTTAACTGTCACTCAAATACTGAGCAGTCTCACTAGTTTGCAGTTCTATTTGGCAATTTATTTATTGTTGCTAATACTCCGTCAGAAAAATATTGATGTCCTTTTAAATACGTGATTTTAGCAGGTTTCTCTGGGGAGTTTCTTGTATTTGGGGACAGATTTTTCTCCCTCAGGGATGCAAGCCTAATTCTACCTTGAAATTGAAAATAAGTTGTATGTTGGAGGATCCTGTTTCATAGGCAACATTCTTAGGCTGCATAGCACACCTGTACCATGGGACAGGAATTAGGGGGAGAGGAGGGCATACCTGTCAGGTACTGGGTGTGTGTCTATGGCATCCCTATCACTCACTTCCACTTTTGCCTGCAGATAAATTCTTGGTTGAGAAAAAATTCTGCCTTTTGTTTCCAAGTTTGGTTTTATTGGTCTGCATTAGGTTTATTTCATTTAATACTTCTATACAACTCACTATATGCCAGGCACTATTTTGAACACTTGTAAGTAATATTCTACTAAATTCTTAGACAGTCTTACACTATTGTTCTCCCCATTTTACAGATGGGAAAACTGAGGCAGAGAGAGGTTCATGAAATTGTTCAAGGTAATTGCATCTAGTAAGTGGCAGTTATCATGGTCATTTAGTCATTAAGTCATGTCAGACTCTCTGTGACCCCAAGGACTGTAGCCCACCATGCTCCTCTGTCCATGGGATTTCCCAAGCAAGAACACTGGAGTGAATTGCCATTTCCTTTTTCAGGGGATATTTTTGATCCAGTGATTGAACCCACGTCTCCTGCATTGATAGGTGTATTTTTTTTTTAACCTCTGAGCTGCCATGGAAGCCCCAGTAAGTGGCAGATCAGGCATTAAAACTCAGGCCACCCTGTGCCACGGTTTGTGTCTGCCTGTTGCCCCAGGCTGCCTCCCAGCCACAAGCATCCTTTCCCTCTGCTGTCAACTCAGGTCCTTGGGAGGTTCTCACCTTGTTCTCTCTCCATGGGAAATTGCACGTGTTAGGACTGGACACACATCTTTACTACCTGACATGTGGGATTTTTTTTTTCCTTCTGGCATCTATTTCCTTCACCTGGAAGGATGAATCGAACAGCTGAGTTGATGCTGTGTAAATGCAGCATTTGATTTGTCCTCAGATGAACTTGTCACAAAAATCAGCAATGTGCCAGTCTGCTTGGCTACTGCACATTGTTTCCAGTTGTGGTCAAGGACCTTTATTGACTATTCCATTCATCTTGTCCTTGATCTATCTCCTGGCTCTTTGTGGTTCTGGGAATCTGGGCAGTGATCTTGACAGCCCCTCCACTCCCCCAGCATCTCATGACATTCCTTCAGGCACTGGGGGTGGCTTGTAGTATACCAATCCCCACAGTGTGTGTCCTTATTTCTCAGTGTGATATGAAAAGGGAAAGGGAGATGAGGGGGCAGGAGGCTGGATGAGAATACTACACGTTCTAGAAAACATCCTTCCTGCCTATAACTAAGATGTGGTGGGTTATACCTTGGGTGGTCGGAGGAGATGGTGATTTGGTGCCCTGTGTGCTTGCAAACTCGGCTGCAGAGCAGGAGCTGGGTGTGGACGGGTGGACCGGGAATGAGGAGGAGAACCCTTCTGGTACTAGCCTCAGTCTCCTTACCCGGATAGCAAGGAGCTCAGGATAGACATTCTCTTGGTTTCTCTGGCTCTGAAGTCCAAGGGTCATACATAGCAGGAGGTCCATGGTATAACAGGGAGACCAGGAAGGCACCCCTTTCCTAGAGTTGCACTGCCAATGTAACAAATGGGCCAGTTACAGCCAGACACTATGCTCAGAGGTAAGGGGGGCTAGGGAAGTGGGAATGCGCATTTCACGTGCCAGCTCTGGCATTCATTAACAGGGCACCTGATTAATAGCATCCATCCCAATGACTTTCCCACACTCCCTCCTGCCATGTTCTGCTCCATTTGATACCTGGGTACCTAGTCCCCAACTTTCTAGGAGCTTCTTTTTATTTTTGTTTGGTTTTGGGTTTTCTGGCTGTACCAGGCAGCATGGGGCCTGTTCCGTGGACTGACAGGCTTGCCTAATAGCTCAGTTGGTAAAAATCCGCCTGCCATGCAGGAGACCCTGCTTCGATTCCTGGGTTGGGAAGATCTCCTGGAGGAGTGATAGGCTACCCACTTCAGCATTCATGGGCTTCTCTTGTGTCTCAGTTGGTAAAGAATCTGCCCGCAGTGCGGGAGACCTGGGTTCTATCCCTGGTTTGAGAAGATCCCCTGGAGAAAGGGAAGGCTACCCACTCCAGTGTTCTGGCCTGGAGAATTCCATGGACAGTCCATGGGGTTGCAAAGAGTCAGACAGTCAGACACGACTGAGTGACTTTCACTTTCAGGCAGCCTGTGGGATCTTAATTCCCTGACCAGGGATCGAACCTGTGCCCCCTGCAGTGGAAGCGAGCAGTCTTAACCACTGGACACCAGGGAAGTCCCTCTAGGAGCTTCTTAAGTCACATTTTTCTTTAATCACCAGTGTGGTTTGGTCAAGACCCGAAGGAAGGAGGGGATAGTCCTGATGGAGACAACACGGCTGCTGTCAGCCCCGGGTCCTCAGTCTAGCACATAAGTATTTAATTAAAGGTCACCCACTGAATGAGCGGTAATGGATTAGTGCTTCCCCACAACCAGGCAGGAAAGACTCCGGTAGAGGGAAACTTTGAACTTTCTATTTAGAAAGACAAGTAACCACAGGGCTACTGGGGGATTCACCAGGCCCTTCAATGTGATCCTAAGCTATCTGGGGACAGTGGATGAATGTAGGTCCCCCACAGCACCAACATCTTTCCTTTCCTGTTTCTCCTCTCCTGCCCAGCCGACCACACCCCAACTCCCCTCCCCTGACCGGGCCACTGCCAGGCTCCCTGCCCATGATGGATTTTTCAGGCTTCATTTAGTGACATAACCATCCCAGTAAAACATATAAATGGCCCAACCGTGGATCCTAATATGCAGTAAATGATTTTTCACCTCATATCATTTTTTATGGGAAGGAACTGGCTTTGGGCTTCTTCTGCACCCCCACCCCAACCCTCCCTGCAGGCAGACTCTGCTGGGGAAGGGTCGCCACCTCTCCTTCCTTCATCTGCCACGCTGTCAGCTCAGCTCTGGGTACTGTTCACTCATGGGAGTGGTGGGGGTACAGTTCAGTTTTGATTAACAGTCCCTTGCAATGTTCATTTCTAGCAAGAGGCTCACTCAATTGTCCCAGCAGGAAAAGGAAGGTAGAGAGGTGGTAGGGGTGGAGGGAGGCTTTCAGGTTCCTGATTGGTTTCAGTTCTTTATTTGCCTGTCCTGTTTATTTTCAGAAGGCACTCTTCTGCAGTAATCCTTTCTTCCTACATCTATCCTCCCTGGCTGGGTGAGCTCTGTCTGCTGTTTACTTGGTCTTCCTGGGTGCTCTTACATGAGAAATGGGAACCTCAATGCTCCTCTCTCTCTGCCACGTGGCAAGACTGGAGGGGAATCTCCCCCTTTAAGGAGACAAAGTAACCTCCAAACCAACTAGACAGAATCACCTCCAAACCCCATGGCGGGGCAGGGCTCAGTGATGCTGAACTAAACAGCTTATGATCCAAGCTCAACACCCGGACCCAGCAAGGTCAATTCATCCTTGTCTCAGGACTGACTATGCTTGGCTAATGCTCGCAATTGGCCTCGTGGTCTTTGCCTCTTGGCCTAGTCCTGCCCGAGCTCTTCTTTCAAATGTCTTCATTTCCTCCCCTCCACTCTGAACTGGGGCAGCTCCTAAGGCCCCAGCTTGGGCCATCTGCTTTTTTCTGTAAACATTCACAGTGGACATTCATAGAAGTCCCAATAGATGATTTGAAGGAGGGTGAGCTATTTGCTGAAAAAAAGCTTGATGATGACTCAAGGTCTTCCCTAGCAGTGGAATTGCTCCATGTTCTCAGGCAGCAAAATCCTACCTGCCTGCCTTCCAACCAGCTGCCTTCCACGTGCCTGGAAAGGCAGGAGATGCAGCAGGGCTGTGAGGTTCTAGCAACTTACTTCTTCTGCTGTTACTCACTGCTGGCTCTGCCTCCCTGGCCAAAGAGGCAGTGATCCTCAATGCTACACCATGAACAGAGCTGCAATAATGTGTCTCTGCTCATGCATCTTCTAGTAGGTGCATGAAGCTGCCCCCACAGTGTCTTGGATTGCTTCATGCCCCTTTGATGGCAGCTGGCTTCTCACCTCTCCACCTGGCCAGCGCTGGGGCAAGGATCACACATGCCCAGCACTGAGGCATGCATGTGGGTATGTATCCAAGCAAGCATCTTGCATGCAGAGATTTATTTTGGAGCAATATCTGTGCATTTGGCTCAAAGGCATAAAATCAGTATGTGTGTGTATGTTAGTTGCTCAGTCACGTCTGACTCTTTGTGACCCCATGAACTATAGCTTGCCAGGCTCCTCTGTCCATGGAATTCTCCAGGCAAAAATACTGGAGTGGGTAGCCATTCCCTTCTCCAGTTGATCTTCCCAATTGGGGAGGGCATTGCTGGCAGATTCTTTACTGTCTAAGCCACCAGGGAAGCCCTAAAATAAGTATACCTAGTATCTATGATGGCATCACCAACTCAATGGACATGAGTTTGGGTAAACTCCAGGAGTTGGTGATGGACAGGGAGGCCTGGTGTGCTGTAGTCCATGGGGTCGCAAAGAATCAGACATGACTGAGCAACTGAACTGAAGTACCTATGAGATACTCTGATAGAGAGACACTGCTTTGGAGAAATAATTGTTCAATCAAGAAATAATTGAACAAAAGGAAAGTCCTTTACACTGTCAAGAAGTTTTATAGAAATATCAAGGCTGATAATAATGATGATCACTCTTTGGAGACTCCATTAGAACATACATACTCTTTAGACCACACCCCCATGGTGAGCCTGGGAATGAAGGACAAGGGGCAAGAGAGCTCAGCTGGTGTTTCCTACCACCTTGGACACGTGGGTATATTCTGGGCTCAGGTTTCTGGGTGAGTAAAGATAAGCCAGCAAGTGCTTGGTGTAGTATGGCCCGGGTTGAGGAGGGCTGGGTGCTACAAGCACCACAGAGGAACAATGAGCTTTAGCCTGCAGGCAGATGGTGGCAGTTGACCAAGATCTTGAAGGGTTTTCAAGCAGACAAGTAATCAGCCAGCTTGGAGTTGCCCTAGAGGATGAAACTAGGGATGAATGAAGTGCAGGATTAGAGGGCTGATTTCTTCCCCGAGTTTGACCCTCCCGTGACTATACATGTGGCTTCACTCCACCTGCTGAGATGGAGCAGGCAGGACAGGAGAATGGCTATCAGCATCATTGAAGGATTCTGGCATCTAGGGGGAAAACTCTGCAAGAGACTGTGTGAGGGGCTTTCCTTGGGTTCTAACCAATTATCCTCCAAAGAGAAAATTTGAACCCAGAACCACAGGCATAAGGAGAAGATCAGATAACCTGTAGCAAGTTGAGAACCCCAAAGTCTGCATGACCTGAAGACCCTATGACCTCACGGACCCTGGAAAACCTCACGGTGCTTCATGACAACAATCCAGCTGGAGATTGGGGTTCCAAGTGCAGAAATACTGGGATGAAGCAGACATGGCTTGTTGAGGGACTTCCTAGGGTTCAGAAGGGTTCAGGTGATTTCCTTCCATCACCCAGCCCCAAGCAATACCCTTTTTCTTGCCTCTGCAACCATACCCCTCAGTAGCCCTGGAAGACCTGGCACCAAGTAGTGTGAGGTTCAAAGGGCATGGAGGTGGGCAGTGACTAACCCCCAATTTAGGAGACAAAAAGCATGGCAGTGAAAACAAATCTATTTAGAAGCCTCCAGCGGATTTTAGACACCTTGATTAATCATAACTTGCTACACTTTATTTCCCTATAAACAAACTACAATGTTACTCATATAAACAGCTTTATCTCGACAGCTGCAAAATGTCAGGATTTAATGTAGAATGAGCAGAGATACACCATATGTTACCACTCCAGGCCTGGAACACACTAATTCATAGCATATTGCCTCATCCTGAAGAGGTGATTACAAAAGATGGGCTAGGTCTTCGCCTGGCCATGACCACGTATGCCAAGTCCAAGTCCCCGGCCCCCTCTTCTTGGCTGAGCCGTAATGACTGAGAAGCAATGCAGAGTAAGGCTTTGAGGTTGCCAGCAGCGAGCTAGATGGCAACGCAGGAAGTACGGATGTGGTTGTGTTGTTGTATTTTAAAAAATTGACTCAAATAAATACAGGTGTACCACACTGGGAAACCCATGGTTCCAGTACAATAATGAGGGAAACAAAACAAGGCAATGAATTGCTGATGCCCTGCTGAGGGGGGATTGCTGCTACCTTTGCCAGAATAAAAAGCCTACAAAAGATACCAAACAAACAGAACCCCCTATGGAAACAAACAATTAAGAAAGAAGCTAAATACAAGAGGAAACAGAACTTAATACTCATGAAAATAAAGTCTATAAAAGGGCTCTTTATCGAGGGGTAGTTTTATTCCCCAAAGAAGAAATTTTCCCAACAGACTGCTCTTAGCTAGAAAACTCGTCAGATGTATTTTCGTAGACAGGATGAGTTCTTAACTCTCTTTGCTTCTTTCCCCTTCTGTGGCTCATTTTTTACTTTAATTTGTATGTATTGTCTGTCTGCTTTTACTCTGCAAATCAGAGGTGAGTCCATGCAATAGGAACCATATGGCCCACAAGACTGAAAATATTTGCTATCTGGCCCTTTACAGAAAGAGCTCCAAACTCTAGATGTGTTATGTCACTCTCCAGCCTAAACATTTCAGGCATGCTCCCAGTTAACTTTGGATCCCCGGGAAATCAATCCTCTTCCTTGGCTCTAGAACCCTGAGTTCCCTTTAAGGAAGTGCCTCCCACCTGGCCTGGTCTTGGTTGCGACTGTCAGTGAAGGAGCAGGTATGTGGCCCCAGCTTGCTGTCCGACTCTCCCTGGAATCTGGCTTGCCAGTGGAGTGGGGTGCAGTTGATTTGTTCTATCGGTAGCTCCCTGAAGCTCTGGAGTCCCAGAGCAGTCCTGGTTTTCAGTTCTTTCCCTGAACTGCTGGGTTGTGCTTCAGGTTGGTGAACAACCTTCATGCTTCCACCACCTGTGTTTTCTTGCTTGAGTGAGAGCTAGTTTCTCTTGCTTATGACTGAAGAGCCTGAAGGGATGTCAACAGCCTCTCAATGGCCCCTCACCACCTGTGGGTCAGGTTGGAGTGAGACCTACTAGACAGACACCCCCTGACTTGACCCTGGCTCACTTTGAGGGCCTGTCCACCCTCTCTTCTGTCCTCAGTTCCAATGCTTCCTACCCTGAGGGTATGCTGCACACTCTAGCTACTCTGATACAATTACTAGTTTAGGAGGCTGTCTTCTCACACCTTGCTGTAAGCTCCTTGGAGACCAGGAAATGGCCTTGTTTATCTCTATCCCCAGAGCATGGATAGGTTGTTGAATGTTAGAAGACTGAACTGGTGCTGTATTTGGCTGTTAAGTTATTATCTTGGACCTATGACAATAGTTCCCCAACCCTACTCAGTATCAAGTCATCCTTTTGGCTCCCATGTTGATATTATTCCCTGATTCCAGTTATTGGCCTCTAGTCTGACCTGTTCAAGCCTTGACTTTGTACCCACTCCCAGAATGGGGTTCTAGGATTCTTTGCAGGTCTGTTTCTCTGCCCTCAGATTCTGGGTCCTGTCTTCCTCTTCTTAGGACAGCTGTGACTAACAGTTCTGCATCAGGGCCTTGTAGTTCATGGCTGCTTGACACCAGATGGTACAACTCCCATCCCCAGCTGCCCTCAAGGGAGTCATGAACCTTCCAGGTGCTTCTCACCCTCTTGGGTTGCCTTTCCTGCCCTTCTGGGGTCTACACCCGGATCCTGACAATCTGTTGCTAACTCCTTGCCAGGAGCCCTCAGGCAGGATGATGATTTTTTTGCCTCAGTGGTATAAACAGGCAGGGCAGAAGTGGATGCTAATCACCTCTGTGAGCCTTTTGCTGGAAGAAGAGTCTTTAGTTCTTTCCTTCTGCAGAGAGGAAATCAGTCCTCTGGGGAGCACACAGCCAACAAGTTTTAGCAGGACAGTTAAACTCAAACCCCAGTGTTACTGAGCTCCTTTCTCTTGGTCCAGTTGCATGGGGCCATCTTGGATTTAAGAACTCTTCATGCCCCACGTCCATCTACAAGAGATAAGCATTGTGGTGCTTTTCAGGCTCCTTGGGGAGGGAGACAGATTCATCTCTTGGACCCACTTCTCTCTTGTTTCTTGATGGGCCAGGGCTCTCTGACTGCAAGATCCTATCTGAGTGTCAGAATCTTAAACATTAATATTAGTAACTCTCTCTCTCTACTGTTCTTCTGCCAGAAGGGCTCTCGGAATGTGCAAAACAGTCTGCATCCTGATCCTGCTGCCTGGGGGTCAAGAAGGGTACTTGGTTCCTTTCCAGATGGTGGAGTCATCCAAAGAAGCAGATTGTCCCAGTAAGTCCAAACACAGGCACCTCATTTTGCCCAAAGAAGGCATAATTTTCAAAACGAGGGCTCCTTCTGGGTTCTGAGTTCACTTCTAAAGGCAGTTGGCAGATACTGGTCTCCATTTGCCAGGAACTCCTCCAGGAACCATGAGGTCAAAGACAAATGTGATGAGTGGGGAGTGAATTTGGGGTAGAGGATGAACAAACATCCTCAAGTGCCCAGGACAGGCCAGCATTATCAAACAGGCTGCTCGACTGCTTTTTACAAACTTTCAGAATATCCTTCAACTTCTGAAGTTTTTGGCTTAATACTGTGTCTCTAAGACTGTCTGTCTTTCACACTTGGCGTGCACAAATTTTTTGCATGACCACAAACCACATATTGGGTTGGCCAAAATGTTCGTTTGGGTTTTTTTTGTAAGCTGTTATGTAGTCTGTAATACTTGACTTGAAGCCTGGTCCTAGTGTCTTTGGGGACCCCAAAGGGCAGCTGGACCTCAGCTTCCTGCCCTCTCCTCTGCAGGCCCCAGCTGGCCCAGAACTGTGGCCAGCTCCCTGGCCTTGCCCTGGGAGGCTGCCATGATGCAGTTAGAAAATGGAGCCCATGAGTTAGATGCTGTCTTCAGTCCAGCTCCAGGTTCCCAGTTTTGAGCTCCTGGAAAAAGCTCATCATAGGTTGCCTTTTGCATCACTGGCCTTTGTCTTCTGTCTCAAGGACTTGACTCTGGAGCTCAAAAGACTCCAGACACCCAAAATACAAATGTCTACAGGATCAAAGAGTAGAATCCGATCATTACCAAGCAAAGTGGTTTCCCCCTTCTGTGTGCTCAGGGCCCATGACTAGTTTAACACATAGACTTGGATTTCAAGAGAGTAATTCCATCAACACCAGCGCTCAGCAATGAGATTAGCCTGGGTTTCTCCATATTTGCAGTGTGTGTGTGTGGCGGTGGGTGGGGGTAGGGGTAGGGAGGTGGGAGTAGGGGTAGGGGGGGGTAGGGGGAGATAAAGAGAGAGAACAAAATTAGTTTCAAAACAAAATATCCCTTAACTCTGACTAGCTGTTGGCGAATGCCAACTCTAACATTCTCTCCCGCTCCAAGTACACACACAATTGATTGCAGTCTAAGTCAATCTCATGGGGGAAAGGCCAGTCTTTGGGTGATGCCTGGGACTTTTGCATTTACTTTAAAGGATTTTGTAGATTCCACAGTAACCTCATGGCTAGTGGTGCTGATGGAGGTGAGCAACAGCAAGAGTAATCTGAAGCCGACGGATAATCTGTAAATCATTACCATCTGTGTTTGAAACATACCATTTGATCATTCTTGGGAGTTGATTTGCCTTCCTAATCAGTCTCTCTTCTTGGACTAATGTTAAAACTGACATTTCTTTCCAATGAAAAATAAGAAGAGCTATTAAACACTGTTGAATCCACTGCATCTGATCGAAAAGACTTTAAAAAAATAACAGGAGGGAAAAAAAGACAAAAAGACAAAAAAAAAGGTGTTGGAGGAGGAGTCTCCACTTTTCTTGCCGCAACCAGTCAAAGAATGAAAAGTGGAGTCAGACCTCAGAACCTAAGCCTATTGCACATTTTCTACTCAGAGGAGAAAACGCCTTTCCCGTGTATAACGTTAGAGTCTCTGATTCCAGCCTGATGCAGGTTAGTTTGTAAGGGTGGGGCTGATGTTGAGGGCTCTTACCTGTTTACCCTGGAGCCCACAGACTCCCTTTAATCCAGGTTCTGGGTCCCAATCGGTATTATTTCTTGTTACCTTTTGTTATCTTAATACAGAATTTGCTTAAACAGGTAATGATTATACGTGGTATGGAATTCAAAAATATACAAAACAGTGATAACTCAGTCTCCCTCCCTCCACTCTCCCCCTGCCCATTTCTCTCCAGGGTCACCTTTTGCAGTGCTTTCTGCAGACCACTTGGGAGACGGTCCCTTCTTTCTGCTTAAGGCATATGCTCAGTTTCAGTTTCAAACAGCTCTCCTCACAGTCACTTGAGCTCTGATATCCTTGCTTGTTCCCTTGACATCTGAACAACAGCTTTGAGCAAATCTACTCTCTTGGGTCTTCAATGCCAGAGAAAAGTCGTGTTCTTCCTGTGTTTCTGGCATTCCCAGGCCCTGCTCCCCACTCCCCAGACATTAGCTTCTCCATTCTTCTCTCCTCTACATTCTCGGGTTCATGCTGAAGGACCCCAAAGGCCCTACCCTGGTCACCTCTGGTCTCAGTGTAGCATCTGACTGTCTTGTCTCCATCTTCCTACTGAAACCCTCTCACTCCTGACTCTGAGACTTCTGTGCTAGTGATTCTTCTGTTGCCTTTCTAAGTGCCCCTCTCCTGTCTCTGAGAGTTGTCTTCCTACCTCTGCGCATAGTCCAATTATTTCTTCTTCCCTCTCTCCCGTTTCACCTTCACTCTCATCTCTATTATGAAGGTGATTCTCAAATCTGTGACTCTAGACCTGACCCTCTCATTGAACCTCAGACACTATTTCCAACTTTCTGCTGGATAGTTCTGCCACAACGTTCAATGGTCTCCTGATATCCACACTCGTCGTCTACCTCTGATACTATCCCTTCCTTTCACCTTTAGGATTTCTCAAAATAGTTCTGTGATTCTCCCAGTCACCCTTAACTTTTCCGGACATCTTCCTCATCCCCCTGACTGGTCAATTCCCCTTTCACATTTTCTGCCATAATCATCCCTCTATTTCAGTTCATACAGCTGCCGTTTCATGTCCAAGTTTTTCTGGCCCAGAACCTGAAGGATGTCAGTAAACTTCTAACTAATTCTCCTTTAATTCTAACTCTTTATCCCCAATCTACTCTGCATATCACCTTCAGGATAACATCCCCAGATATGATTTTATCATGTCATTCTCCTGAACAGAGGGCTTTTTTTTTTTTTTTTTTAAAGCTTATATAAGCTGATATGAGGGCTTCCAAGGTGGTGCTAGTGGTAGAGAATCCACCTGCCAATACAGGAGATGCAAGAAATGAAGGTTCAATCCCTGAGTTGGGAAGATCCCCAGGAGAAGGAAATGGCAACCTGCTCCAGTATTCTTGCCTGGAAAATTCCACAGAGAAAGGAACCTGGTGGGCTACGGTCCACAGGGTCACAAAAAGTTAGTCATGACTGAGAAACTGAACACACACACACAAGCTGTTGTGAAGCAGACAAAATTCTATAGATTCATACCTTCCTTTTTTCCTGGTTTCAATAACCAAAAGGGAACATTAGTATATACTAATCTTGAGAACTCTGTTGCTGAAAGAAAACAACTTTTTAGCCTGACATCCAAGTCAATCTCAAATTATCTGCAAATCATCTTTTCTAATTTACCTGCTATCTTCTTTTGGTCTTATTTTAGAGGCCTTAGAGTATGGTGGCTTTGACAAAGGGCTCTGGGTTCATTCTGGCCAGTCTGTATTCCAGATCTTCCAAATACTTATTAAGTCACTTCAAGGAAGGTTTTGAAAACCCTTCCAAGTTTTAATTTGCACACCTTTTTATTAAAAATGGGAGTTATGTACCTATGTTATAAATTGGTCTCTAGATTATTTAATCCATATAACCCTTGTAAAACTTTAGTGATTGCCTGATACTTCATGGTACCAAATAAAATTTTCACCCTTGTTCTTTTCCCAAATATGAGACCTTTGCTTAAGACAAACTCATCTAACCACTCCTTTTTTTCTGAAGCAAACACTGTAATTTTATTATTATTTTTATCCAAGTGTAGTTAATTTACAATGCTATGTTATTTTCAGGTATTGAATGTTTTGAACAAAGTGATTCAGTTATATATATACATGTGTGTGCACACACATGTGTGTATATATATATATATATATATATATATATATACATTTATATTCTTTTTCAGATTCTTTTCCATTACAGACTATTACAATATATTGAATACAGTTCCCTGTGCTATACAGTAGGACCTTGTTGTGTATCTATTTTACGTTTGATGGTGGTGGTTTAGTCATTATGTTGTGTCTGACTCTTGTGATCCCGTGGACTGTAGCCCACCATGTTCCTCTGTGCATGGAATTCTCCAGGCAAGACTACTGGAGTGGGTTGCCATTTCCTTCTCCAATTATATGTATAGTAATGCATGTCTGTTTATCTCAAATGCCTAATTTACCCCTCCCCCTCTTTTCCCTTTGGTAATCACAAGTTTGTTTTCTATGTCTATGAGTCTATTTCTGTTCTTTGTATCATTTTTTTTAGATTCCACATGTAAGTGATATCATATGATATTTGTCTTTCTCTGTCTTACTTAATTCTCTTAGTATGATAATCTCTAGGTCCATCCACCTTACTGCAAATGGTAGTGCTTCATTCTTTTTTATGGCTGAGTGATATTCTATTGAAGCTGAAACTCCAATACTTTGGCCACCTGATGAGAAGAACTCACTCATTTGGAAAGACCCTGATGCTGGGAAAGATTGAAGGCAGGAGGAGAAGGGGATGACAGAGGATGAGATGGTTGGATGGCATCACCAACTCAATGGACATGAGTTTGAGTAAACTCCAGGAGTTAGTGATGGACAGGGAGGCCTGGCGTGCTGCGGTTCATGGGGTTGCAAAGAGTCGGCCACGACTGAGTGACTGAACTGAACTGAACTGATATTCTATTGTATGTATATACCACATCTAACACTACCTCTTGAATAATGCCTTGTGCATCCCTTCCTCTTTAGCTTTGTTCAGGGTTCTTGGTTCATCTGATAATCTTATCCATTTTTTAAAAAGTCCAACATTCCACTCCTGTGAAACATTTCCCTGGTTCTTGCTCCATTGAAACTATTCTGTACCATACTGTTATAGGTAGGTACATGTCCTTATGGAGGTGTCAAAGCCCATAGAACTATACAAAACAAAGAGTAAACCCTGATGTAAACTATTGACTTTAGTTAACAATAATATATCATTATTGGCTCATCAATTGTAAAAAATGTGCCACACTAATTTTGGATATTAATAATAGGGTAAGCAAGAGAAGCTTGCTGTAAACTCACTGTAATTTTCATTCACTTTTTCTGTAACCCTAAAAAAAATGCTCTAAAAATAATGTCTATTAATTTAAAACAAATCTGACCTGTGAGCTCCTTTAAGGTGTATTTCTTTACCTACCGACTAACATTTGTCTGACTTGAAGATATAAAGGAGACCCTTTAACGCATCATGGTGTACATTCTTCTACCTTTATATTGATATTCCAGAGTAAAGAGACAATGTTGCTTAAGTAAAAGCAAGCATGAGATCAGAAAGGTCTGAGTTTACATCCTGGCTCTTCTCTTTACTCAATTATGTCACCTTGGACTAATTATTTAACTTCTTTGAGACTCAATCACCTCATCTGTAGGATAGGGATAATACTTTTTATCTGTTAGATTGTTGTGAGGATTACAGAGAGAGATGTACTAAAGCATTAGTTGCCATCTCATTATTATGTGAGATAAAAGATTTATTTATTTATTTTTTATTGCCAACTGAACTGCCAGAGGAACACATTCCTAATGAGGTTTTATAAAAAAACAAACAAAAGGTGAATGCTATTTGGACCAAAAAATGTGATCAGAATTGGAGAGATTAGATGAGTTAGTGGTGAGGATAGACACAAAGAGCTTTTAACCCTCAGATATATGCTATTCAGAACATGAAAGAAAGTCCACAAATATTAGCTGAATCTGAGCTGCCATAGCAAGATTACATTAATCAGTAATTAGTGTTTAGTGCTTCAAAGATTTTTTTTGATTATCCTTTTATTTTAATATTTTTAAAAATTAACTTTTATTGGAGTATGATTTACAGTCGCCAGGACATGGAAGCAACCAAAATGTCCATCGAAAGATGAATAGACAAAGAAGATGTGGTATGTGTACGGCAAAGTTTTTCACTTAGGTCTTCATCTCGCAGATACAACACCTGGCACACCTGACCTCCAAGGTCACTGTGGTGGAGGATCAGGCCTGGAAGTGGGTTAAATCACCTCTGTTTACCTCGCACTGGCCAGAACTCATGCACGTGGCCCCGGCCTCATTTCAAGGAGCTTGGGAGACAGTGCCTCTCTGGTGTTTAGAAAGAGGAAGCATCAGTAAGTGCAGAGCAAAGTCTCTGCAGAATCATCTGTCTGTCGAATCATCTTAAGCAAAGTAAGTAGCTTCAAAACTAATTTTTCCAATGGTAGGCTGGTGCTTTGGTTTGAAAATAAAATACTGGTTATTTCAAAAGGTGGTTGAATGGGATGACTAAGAAGAGAGACGGTGATTGCTCAATAATTGAAAGAGAGAAGACCAGTTTCTTCTGCAATAAATTATTTGAAGTAGTGCTTCAACATTTTAACGATGATAAAAGAAAACCATCTGGGTCATTGCAGCCAATCCCAGTAGGAAATGTTGTTCCCTTAAACTATGGATAAAAATGTCAAAAATGACATCCATCTCTGTCTGCAAGTGAAAAGTAGAGAATGGTGTAGTTTTGCTGAAGAAACAAGGCCTGAGTTACTTTGAAGTCTGGAACCATAGAGTCACTTCTCTCTTTTACAGACCTGTCTATCACATTACACATGTAGATTCACTTTGTTCCTAGGGAGAATTTCATTAAAACAACAGAACTGACAGATGACAGAATCAATTTTCATCTCCAGCCCACATGGTCCAAAGTGAATACATAAATCAACAAGAACGTCTTGAGGAACCAAGTGGGCTGGAATCCTCTGGTTTATTATCATTGCAATTACTCTTATTATTTGTTTGATTGAGCAAAGGTGGCCTAATTTAATTTGTAAGAGTTATGATAATACCGTTTGGGTGCCAGATAACAATCTCGTAGCTCATTAGGTAATTTCCAAAACAAATATCCATCATCAAACATGCTTAATCTCAGTTCAGCTCCTGGAGGGACAGAAGTGACTGGAGTGAGTCTCACAGCCCCGCACCTTCTGCCCTCAGGCAGAGTCCAGGCACAAGGCTGGATTCAATGAGCAGCCCACAGGCAGTCCTGGCCTCCCTCCTTGGGCACCATTTCTTCATGCCTTCCTCTTACTAATGGTTGAAAGCACAGCCCTAGCTCCCTCACTTACAATCCAGAAAGTTACTGTTGTCATTTATATGTCATTTATATGACTGAACAGTTATATGCTATTCAGTCGCTCAGTCGTGTCAAGCTCTTTGCAATCCCATGGACTGCAGCATGCCAGGCCTCCCTGTCCTTCACCACCTCCCAGAGTTTGCTCTAACTCATGTCTATTGAGTCAGTGATGCCATCCAACCATCTCATCCTCTGTCATCCACTTCTCCTCCTGTCTTTAATCTTTCCCAGCATTAGGGTCTTTTCCAATGAATCAGCTCTTTGCATCAGGTGGCCAAAGTATTAGAGCTTCAGCTTCAACATCAGTCTTTCCAAAGACTATTAAGGCTTGATTTCCTTTAGGACTGACTGGTTTGATCTCCTTGCTGTCCAAGGGACTCTCCAAGAGTCTTCTCCAGCACCACAGTTTGAAAGCATCAATTCTTCAGTGCCCAGCCTTCTTTGGGTCCAACTCTCACAACCATACATAACTATGGGAAAAACCATAGCTTTGACTATATTGACCTTTGTTGGCAAAGTAGTGTTTTTTCTTTTGAATACGCTTTCTAGGTTTGTCATAGGTTTTCTTCCAAGGAGCAAGTATCTTTTAATTTCATGGCAGCAGTCACTGTCTGCAGTGATTTTGGAGTCCAAGAAGATAAAGTCTGTCACTGTTTCCATTTTTCCCCCATCTATTTGCCGTGAAGGGACCAGTGGCCATGATTTTGTTGTTTGAATGTTGAGTTCTAAGCCAGCTTTTCTGCTCTCCTCTTTCACCTTCATCAAGAGGCTCTTTAGTTTCTTTTTGCTTTCTGCCATTAGGATGGTGTCATCTTCATATCTGAGGTTATGCATATCGCATAACCAAAGAGTTATGGGAGATCCTTATGAACCACTGAGCACAGTGTCTGGCTTGTAAATTGTCCCCAGATGTTATTGTTTGCTCCCTCTTCCCTTTCTCATGATGTCTTAGATTGGTAAAGGGGCTCCTGAGAGTAGAGCCAAGCCTTTCAATGGCCATTTACGAAAGAAGAAAGGGTACGAAGCACTTCTTATGAGCCCTCACTCATCTGCACACACACATTGATATCAGTATTTTCCTTTACCCTCACCAAGAGCCTGAGAGAGGAGGTGTCACCTTCCTTTTAGAGGTGAAGATACAAAGGCTTAAAGCTCTTGGGTTCCTTGCCCAAGGTCACAACAGCTGGTGGGGAGTAGAGCTGGGATTAGAGCTCACACATCCACTAAAGTTTAGTGCGCTTTCTGCTTTATTTACTCCATCCTCTGAGAGGTGGAGGGAAGGGATGGAAGGCTGAAAAGGAAGCTGCCACTCCCCCCCCACAGTCGACAGAGTAGACAGACGTGTTGGTAACCAGCCGGCAGGAACCCACTCATCTCTTACAGGCTCCTTGGTCCCTTGGGGGCCTTGCCCTCAGATTGGCATCCCATCTGCTCCCTTGCCTGGAGAACTCTGGGGGGAAGTGCAGGTGGTCAAGCCCGTTGACCCTAAGGTGGGGCTTGTGTTGCCTGCTGTGAGGGGCTGGAACCAGGATGGAGGTCGGTAGCTGAATCTGGAGGCGGCAGTGCTAAGGACCCCTCCCCACCTCCTGGCAGCGTGTCTTCCACCTGCCACCCGGCCCCCGTGGGTTGAACCCTGAGGAAGAACGTGGGGCTCCGTCTTGATGCAGGAAGAGGGACTGAAGGGCCCTGCAGGTAAGGGTTCTACCACAAGGATGCCTTCTTGCTCTCCATTCCCCACCCCTCGCCCCAGTACTGGTCATAGGGTTAGCAAGTCCTGTGGGGGCAAGAGCTGTTTTTACAGGACCTCCTTCCAGCCTGTTCTGCCTTCTTGCTCAGCCTGCCAATGTGCCCAGTGTGTTTTCCTCTCTATCTGTTCCCTGTTCGTGTGGGGCGTGGGCCTGTGAGTTAGAGGAGTCCAGGAGGGGGACTGGACAGAAAAGCGGGACCTGGGCCTTCCCAGGACTGTTCGTTTTCTTCTGAAGTCTGGCTTGGACTCCATGGGGTTATTAGGTGGCCACTTAGCTTTAACCCAGGCAGGCCTCCAGAGACTCCATCCCTAAGCTCTTCATTACAGTCCATGGGTGTCTTATCCCAGATTATCTTTCCTTATACAGCAGGATGGAGCGGGGAGGGGCTGTTGGTGTAGGAGGCAGGAGCCTGGAATTTGGGCATTATTCACTCAATATCTGCTTCCTCTTTCCTGCCAATGGTCCCTTCCTCTGAAGGTGCAAGGCTTATTAGATGATTCCTGTGGGCCCTCCCTCCCCAATATTTCTGGGTTTTTGAACTTCAAGATCTGTACCACAGCCCTTGCATTCACTTGATTTAAGCCTCATGACTCTCCAAGGCCAGTACCATGTTTTGAGAATTCAGCCAGCAGCACCTCTAAAGTACACGTGGCCAGATAGGCATCCTATAAATTCCTATCAACACTACATTGCACGATATTTCCTTTGGATTGATACCGCTCCCCAAGTGATGCCACTCCCCAACTATTGATTCAGCCTTCTAATCTGTTTCTCTGTCCTTGTCGCCTGGCAGAAGGCTGCCTCTCCACCTCCATGAACTGCTGCCATCATTGGTGTATCCAAGTCACAGCACAGCCAGTGACTGTTTCCCAGCTAATCCAGTCCAGCTCGATTCAATGGATATCAAGCACCTGTGTGTGCAATTCTCTGGATTGGGCCCTGGAGCTATCACAGAGTGTGTGGTCCCTGCCTGGAGGAGCTGGCAGTCCCATGGGGCTTGGATGGAGGTAGGGGTGCTGTGTGAGAGGGAATGAGGTGAATCTGCTGATAACTTCCAATCTAGGGGGTCAGGGACCCTCTTTTCTACCATCCTTATGAGTCACACTCCCCCCCGGCTATGTGGGCTATGGAGATAGATTTTGTGGGGACCCAGAGGATATGCAGAGGTGAACGCCAGTACCCTCTGTCCAGAGGAGAACAGAGAAGACTGTTCACTGTCCTAGGATTGGAGACGTGACTCATCTGCCTTTTCCACTTGTCACCTTGAGGGAAGCTCTGCCACAAATGTTTTTTTAAAATATAGTATTTAAAAAATATATTTAATTACTTGGCTGCCTCGGGTCTTAGTTGTGGCATGTAGGATCTTTAGTCGCGGCATGTGGGATCTAGTTCCCTGACGAGGGATTGAACCCAGACCCCGTGCATTGGGAGCACAGAGTCTTAGCCACTGGACCACCAGGCAAGTTTCTCACAAGGGTTTTATTGGGGGCAAAACCATGCACATATTTGTGGGCTGCAGGGGAAGCAGCATCAAGTGTGTCCAGAGGTCAGTTCCGACCCAACCCTACTCCTTGTAACCTCCATCAGGTCCTAACCTTTCAGGCTTGGGAACCTCGTCTGGATGCTGTGTGGACAGGAGAGCTCATTTCTGAGGTCGATCCCAGATCTACTGCTGTGTTTTCCCCAAACTGCACACCCAGGACCTCCCATCTTCACAGGCCAGGGGGAAAGCCCTCAGCGACCTCCTGGTAAATCCTTCAGCAGGGGGTCCTCCTGGTCCCAGGCCAGCTTCCATCCCTCCTCCCAGCACACGTGTGTGCTCGCTCACCTTCCCCCAAAACTGCATCCCAAGAACCACTATGCACGCTGGGAATTGAAACCCATTTTCTTATTAAGTAAACAATCTGCTGCCGAAACTGCATCCCACCTTTAAAATCCAATTAATGTGGTTTGAGGGGTGCTCTTTTTAGGACTGGATCCCCCCTCCGCTTCATTAGGATCACTGCCTGTGAACCTGCGTGGGCACCGCGCCCCAGGGCAGGGCCCTGTCAGCACCCTTTAGGAACTAGAGATAGATGACATTGAAGAGAATGAGCAGGTAGTTTCCTCGGAGATGGTCACACACTGAGAAATTACAAATAACTTCGTCTGTAGCTTCTAATCGGGCAGTTGTCTTGTTGTGAAGTGTCTCAGGTAGTGAAGTGTGACTGGGGATAACAGTACCTGCTAGGAGAGTAGAAGCATGTATGTGTGTGTGTGTGCATGTGTGTGTGTGTGTGTGAGAGAGAGAGAGAGAGAGACTAGAAAGGTGCTGATTGGTTAGGGGTTCAAATGCCTGGAAGAAGAGGAGGTTTTACCTTAGTCTCCAGGCTTCTAGAAAGGCCCAAGAGAAAGCATCAGTTCCCTGGGCACCCCTTCTTTGGAGCTGGCCCCCTCTGCATCCCCAGAGGGGAGCCCCTTGTTTTTAGCCCTTGAGGCTCTGCCCTCCTTTGAGCGGCTCCCCAAAGACACTTACTCCCTGGAGACTTAATTGGCAATGCTTGACTGAGCGCAAAGCCCTGGGATATGACAGTTCTTGCTCTTTAAATTGTCAAGGAAGGCAAGGTGCTTTGAACTGCAGCTGCTGGGAGGGCAGAGGGACCCTGCTCGGAGTCACCTCTGCCTCCATAAATGTTCAGGGAGCATGAAATGGTGACAGAGAGACAAGCAGGTAGATGGAGCAGAGTGGCCAACATGAGCCCGACAGGCCGTTTGATGGTCAGGCCGTGAGGGTTCCCGGGAAGGTAAGTTGGCATCATCTGGGGCCGGTGCTCGCTGAGCTGATGCCACAGGCCATCTGGGGGCTCCAGAGGGACTGAGCCCGGCTTCGGGCTTTCACCATGACTCTGCCACTAGGTTGATGGCTCTGGGCTCTTGCGAGGACTCCACCTGGGTAGCTGGCACAGGAGGAAGTCAGGAGGTGTCCCTGACATTTTGCATGGATAAAAAGAACTGCCTGGGAGGCACAGTGTGGGGACTTCTCCATGCTGTCCCCAGGTTTGATGAAGAGGTGGCCCAGGAGGAAGGAGAGTCCTGGACCAGCAGTGGGGGGGAGGCGGGGAAGGAGTATAGTAGGGGGCAGATGGAGCCAGCATAGAGGCAGGGAGAGACCAGGACTTGAGTGAGGAAAGATGGAAACAGGTGGAGTAAGGGTGGGTCAATTCTCAAGAAAGCTTTTCTGGAGGGATTTAAATTTTAATATATATCACAGAATGCTGGGATCGGTTCTTAGCTTTGGCATTTGTTGTTGGAACTTGGAGTAGTCACTTAGTCCCCAATTCGGACATCCCACCTGAAAAACTTTTGGTTCATCTAGTTTGTTTCTTAGCCTGACCCTGGATAGTGAGTCCCTTGAGGGTGGTTGTTGCTGTTGAGTCAATATCATGTTTGATTCTTTGCGACCCCATGGACTGCAGCATGCCAGGCTTCCCTGTCCACCACTATCCCTTAGAGTTTGCTTAAGTTCATGTCCATTGGGTCAGTGATGCCATCCAACCAACTCATCCTCTGTTGTCCACTTCTCCTTCTGCCCTCAATCTTTCCCAGCATCAGGATTTTTTCCAATAAGTCAGTTCTTCGCATCAAGTAGCCAGAGTATTGGAGCTTCAACTTTAGCACCAGTCCTTCCAATGAATATTCAGGATTGATTTTCTATAGGATTGACTGCTTTGATCTCCTTGATGTCCAAGGGACTCTCAAAAGTCTTCTCCAACACCATAGTTCGAAAGCATCAATGCTTCAGCACTCAGCCTTCTTTATGGTACAACTCTCACATCTGTACATGACTACTGGAAAAAGCATAGTTTTGACTATAAAGACCTTTGTCAGCAAAGTGATATCTCTGTTTTTGAATAATTGAGGGGAGTAGCCACATGTGTTTGTTACACATCCAGAGTTTAGGATCTTCCCTGTAGCTCAGACAGGAAAGAATCTGCTTGTAATGCAGGAGACCCAGGTTTGATCCCTGGGTTGGGAAGATCCTCTGGAGAAGGGAATGGCAATCCACTCCAATATTCTTGCCTGGAGAGTCCCACGGACAGAGCAGCCTGGTGGGCTACCATCCGTGGGGTCGCAGAGTCGGTCATGACTGAGCAACTCACACTGCTACTGCTACTGGAGCTCAGGAGGCCAAGTCGTCACATCCTGTTCTCCCCTTCCTTTGCCTACTTTTTAAATATTTAGGTCTCCTGTCTTTCCTATTCTTGTGTCAAGGGTGGAGGAGGGAATGAAGCAGGGGAGAAAGTAGAAAGGGGGTAAACTGCTGTCCCTGAGTTAAGACTATGAGCATCTAGGACAAAGTCCTCTCTGACACAGGGTATAGGGTCATTTTATATTTTTGAATAAAGTTTCCAAGGAGACCATGGCTCAAAATTGGGATTTACAGAGAGGAAGACAGAGGGAAAAAAAAATCTTTCTTGCTTTCCCGCTGACCCTTAGCTTCAAGGTAAAGTTGTGGGGGCTTCCTCAGCTGCCACCTGCTGCTTGCAGATTTGTTTCACACCCTGGTTGGGTGCACAGGACTCCAAGCCTCCCCACCCCATCCTGAGAAGCTGGGGATTTCACAGTCTGGTTCATGCTTCCAGGACACATGGTCCTCAAGCTTTAATATATACCAACCCATGACACTCCTGCGTTCATCCTTGATAATCAATCGGTCTCTAATTACCTCCATTAGCATTCTTATTAGGTCCAAACCAGAAACTCTGAACCCGTGGACTCTCCCCATTAGCAATTTCTGCACCTGCGGCCCCATTAAGGCAGGATGTGGGTCTTAATATTTATGAACATTAGACTAATTTCAATTAGCTGTGCTAAGGAGAGGCGATCCCTCCTCTTCTCCTTTCTCCTCCTCCTCCCTTGTTGATCACTTGGCTTCACATTTACTCTTCCCTAGGTTGTGTGCCTGTGCGTGCTAAGTCACTTCAGTCATGTCTGATTCTTCAAAACCCTATGGACTGTAGCCCGGCAGGCTCCTCTGTCCATGGGGATTCTCCAGGCGAGAATACTGGAGTGGGTTGCCGTGCCATCCTCCAGAGGATCTTCCAGACCCAGAGATTGAACCCATGTCTCCTGTGTCTCCTGCATTACAGGCAGAGTCTTTAGTGTCTGAGCAACTAGGGAAGTCTAAACCACTAGTCTCTTACATCTCCTGCACCCCGCTTGGGAAGCCTCATCACTAGGTTAGTTCTGCAGAATTGTGCTGTGAATACCCAGTCTTATTCACCCTTGAGATGTAGGCAGGGGAGGTTGAAAAGAATCCTTACTTTACGTACAGCCTCATTTTATATCATCATTACCACCACCATCCACGCTATCATCATCACCCTATTTCCCATCCATGCCACCCCTGCATTCAGCACTGGGCATGTAGGAGAGTGGTGTTGGCACTCAAGGCCGTGGTGACTGATGAAAAACCTCCACGTACCTGGAAGCCATGTGACTGAGGCTGATAGCCCTCTGCATCCAAGGCAGAGCACCCTGTCCTGGTGCTCCTGTGAGGGCTTGACACCGCAGTCTGGATGCCTCCTCCCCTCTCTTTAATGCTGTCATTGAGGCTGGTTGATTAGCTCCTTCCGCTTGGTTGCATCCGACGATCTCTCACTGCAAAAAAAAAAGAAAAAAGAAACAACCCTTCAGAGGACAGATTGCGCTGATGAGCGCATTTCAGTATTTGGTCTGTTTACTTCCCTCTGCTTCCTATTTTGTGCTGGCGGGTGGTCTTACACCACAGGCAATGCAGACAGCTCCTTCCTTTGGCTGTTCCCTCCCGTAGAGAGCATGAGGAAAACAAGACATTTCTCCCTCGTCACACATTCTGCAGATCGCTCAGAGCTTAACTCTGATTCCAGGACGAAGGACCCAAGAGAGGATGCCTGCAATCCTGGGGCCAGAGAGGTGAGGCAAGTCACACCCACGTTAGGTTTACAAAGACCCAGGGGGTTGTACACGGTGATTCCAAACTATGGGCACCACGGCAGCTCAAGTCATCCTATGAAGCTCCGGAAGATCCAGATGCTCAAGAAGCCTCATGAAACATTTCCTACAAATTAGTGAAGGGCTTCCCAGGTGGCGCTAGTGGTAAAGAGCACGCCCTATCAAGCAGGAGACATAAGAGATGGGGTTCGATCCCTGGATTGGGAAGATCCCCTGGAGGAGGGCATGGCAACCCACTCCAGTGTTCTTACCTGGAGAATCCCATGGACAGAAGAGCCTGGCAGGCTATAGTCCATAGGGTCGCAAAGAGTCAGACAGGACTGAAGCGACTAAGCACGCACATGAAGGATGGTGATTACCAGGGGTGGGGGCTCGAGGAACTGGGGAGATGTTGTTTAAGGTACAGACCTGCAACTAGTAGATAAATAAGTTCTGGAGATCTAATGTGTAGCATAGTGACTGCAGACAACAATATTGCATTATCAACTTAGAAGTTCCTAAGAGACTAGATCTTAAATGTTCCTGTCACCAAAAAGAAATGATAATTATATGATGTAATGGAGGTGTTAACTAGTACGTCAGTAATCATATCGCAGTGTATAAAATACTAAATCAATACATTGTACACCTTAAACTTACACTATGTAAAAAATAAATACAAGAAGTAAAGCAGCTCAGATGGTAAAGAATCTGTCTGCAGTGCAAGGGACCTGGGTTCAATCCCTGGGTCAGGAGGATCCCCTGGTAAAGGGAATGGCTACCCACTCCAGTATTCTTGCCTGGAGAATTCCAAGGACAGAGGAACCTGGCGGGCTATAGTCCATTGGGTCGCAAAGTGTTGGACACAACTGAGGGACTAACACTTTCACTTTTCACAGTAAAATAAAAAATAAGGTGTGTTGATGTATGAACGGAGGGATGATACATGGACAGAAACATGATAATGCAAGTCAAGGAAAATGTTAACGGAAGAATTTAGTTAGTGAGGTATGTGTATGTTCATTTGTAAAACTCTGTCACTTTTGCATTATGTATGATCTTTTTTATTTCAACAACATGTGGACAAAATAGGGAAGGGCAACTTGAAATAAAGGAGAAGTCCTTTTCTAGTTTTCTTTTTCATTTTTGTGTATCATGGCTGAAAGAAAGAAAGTGAAATTGCTCAGTCATGTCCAACTCTTTGCAACCCCATGGACTGTAGCCTACTAGGCTCCTCCATCCATGGAATTTTCCAGGCAAGAGTACTGGAGTGGGTTGCCACTTCCTTCTCCAGGGCTGAAACTACTTTTAGTTCACGATTATCCCAGCTTCACTGGATCCGAAAGGGTCAGATGCCACAATTTTATTTTAAAGCGTCAAGTATCAACAATAGACTCTGAAGACAAAATTGTGTCTTCATCTCATTAAGGGGTAAAGGGTATACATAACCAAAATAAATCCTAAGACCCCATGTGGCTCATTCAGTGCAACCTCAAAATAAAAAAAAATCAAGGAGATGAAGAAGCCAGCATTGCAATGTGCAAGACACTGGAGGGTATGGAACAGGGTGTACCAGGTGGTGTTAAGTGAGAGTACTGAACTAAGGTACTTAAGAAGAAAAAAAATCCATGATGAAGCTGAGAAGTTCATCTTTATTCCAGCCTCAATAAATTGACTTTCCTAAGAAACTGGAATCATTTTTTGAGCAGTGAAAGGATGTCAATGCCTGATCAGTTTAGATTCATTCTAGGCAACTACTCTTCATTTGTTTGATTCCTGACCCACCCGCCCTCCCTCTCCTTTCAGGATGACTCTTGTAGCTGAGATGGCAAGGAGACATTGTGCTCTGTGCTCACTTTTCCAAGTCTAGGATAGTTAGTTATCTGAGATCCAGCTGAATTTTGTACCTTAGATTAAAAATGAGTCTTGATATACAACCTGAATAAATCTTGCAGACCCTCATGGCTCAGTCTTTGTACAGAACTGCATTTAAAGAGGTGCAGATAGAAATATGGCAAGGGCCTACTGTGTAGCACAGGGAACTATATTCAGTATCTTGTAAGAATCTATAATGGAAAAGAATCTGAAAAAGATGTATATATTCAGATATCTAACTGAATCACTTTGCTGTACACCTAAACTAATATAACTTTGTAAATCCACTGTATTTCAATTAAAAAAGAAACCAGCCAAATGGCAACTGAAAAGAAATTCCAAACTTAACCTGCCTCTCTTAAAGAGCATTAAAGAAAATACAAATTCCAAACTAATGGCCACTGTTGAGGGCTCTTCCTCCTCTGTCCCATTTATTGTTGTTGTTTAGTCGCTAAGTCATGTCTGACTCTTTTGTGACCCCATGGACTGTAGCCTGCCAGCCTCCTCTGTCCATTGGATTTCCCAGGCAAGATTACTGAAGTGGGTTGCTATTTCCTTCTCCAGGGGATCTTCAAGATTCCGGGATCGAACGCGTGTCTCCTGCCTTGGCAGGCAGATTCTTTACCGCTGAGCCACCTGGGAAGCCATTCTTGTCTATCTTGTGCTTCTCCAGAATCTTCCTGCCCACCAGTCCTCCGAACTCTCTCTTAATCCATGCTCCTTTGGACTTTTCTTACACTTTCTGGCTTTCTCCCTCTTTTCTAGGTTTCTGTTGTGTATATGATCTTAGTCTTTTGGTCTAAACCCCCCCTGCTTTCCCTTTGTATCTAGGCTCTTTGATTCTAACCACCCATTCTCCTCATTCTATCAAAAGACCTGAGAATCTTGGTGGAAATTTCTCCCTTCAGAACGTATGTATGTTCACATGAAGTGGGGGTGGGGGGACAAACCGAGGCAGGTCTAGATGATCAGAAGGTTGAGGGAGCAGAGAGATGGCAGATTAATATATTGATGCATTTTCTTCCTATGTGTAAGCTGCCTTCCAATACTTTGCACATTGTAAACACTCAGTTACTGCTCCTTCCCCCAGCTCCTTTCTTTATTTCTACTTGTTTTAAGGTGATCTCTCTCCTAGAGTAGAATAACTGTCCAATTTCTAGAGATCTTTCTTTTCCATGGCTTCCCTGGGAACTTAGCATCCATCACAACTCCTGAAGCCAGACAAGAATGACCATAAGCGGTCAGGGTCCTCTCCTCGTTGTCCTAAGAAACCCCAATCAAGAGCATGGAAATGGTTTTAAGAGAATAGTGTCTCTCTCCACCAGCTGTGAGCTGATCAGAGGGAGAGTAAAATTTGTCGCATAAAAGGAAGCATTGATTTGTCTGTCAGATAGTCAGCAAGATAAAAAAAGCTACTGATTTGAGATCTCGACATTCTTTGATGGGGCTGAAATTTCCTCCATGGACCTTGGCTCTCAGGCTCAACATTCAACGTCTTCTAGCTGATGAAATAGGGAAGAGGTAGGTGGTAGGCAAAATCACCCCTTGTTCTATGAGTCTCACTGTGGGCTTTAGTCAGAGTGACAATTTCAGTCTTTGGGGGAGAAAATGAAAGCCCACAGCAGCTTGGAAAAGACAAGACAATGAATAGGAATCATCAGAGTCCTGTATTCATTATATTGTATTTCTTGCTCATTTGCCTCTTGGTGCCAGCCTCCCATCACCCACTTACAGCTCAGAGCTGTTTTCCTTTCCTTTCAGCAGAGACAGTTTGTAGCCAGTTGCTGCCATGAGATAGCTTAGAGCTGGAGAGGCCAAGGTGGTGGGGGTGGTGGAACTCCTTCTGCCCACTGATCAATCCTAAATCTAGGGAACCTGAGTCTGTTTAGGACAAAATGCCCAAGTTGCTATGGTTTATTTTTTTTTAATTAATTTATTTATTTGGTGGGGCTGCATGCAAGATCTTCTGTGTTCATTGCAGCACATGAGATCTTTCAGTTGCAGCCTTCCCAGGTGTCTTCTCCAAAGGCTCAGTGGGTAAATAATCTGCTTGCAATGCAGAGACACAAGAGACGCCGGTTCAATCCCTGGGTTGGGAAGATCCCCTGGAGAAGGAAATGGCAGCTCACTCCAATACTCTTGCCTAGAAAATCCCATGGACAGAGAAACCTGGCAGGCTACAGTCCTTGGGGCACAAAAAGTCAGACACATCTGAGAGAGGCCACCTGCCAATGCAGGGGGCTTAAGAGACACAGGTCTGATCCCTGGGTTGGAAAGATCCCCTGGAAGAGGAAGGCATGGCAACCCATTTCCATATTCTTGCCTGGAGAATTCCATGGACAGAGGAGCCTGTTGGGCTTTAGTCCATGAGGTCGCAGAATTGGACATGACTAAAGCGACTGGGCACAAATGCATGTAAATTTTAGTTGAGCATGAGGTATCTAGTTCCCAGAAAAGGGATTGAACCTGGGTCCCCTGCGTTAGGAGCCCAGGGTTCTGGATCACCAGGGAAGTCCCCAAAGCACCCTATGGTTTGCATCAAGAAGACCATCCGCACTGAGAAGACTTTGGTAGGTTGGCCATGAAACTAAAACAGACTGCAGGTCTAAAACAGACTGCAGGTGTACTTTACAAAATACAGATTCATCAAGAATGACAAGGTCAGGCTAACTCACGTCAAGTCTATGGGCGCAGTCCAGAGGCATCACGGTTTTGGATCAGGCAGGTGAGAAAAGCAAAACTAGCTGGGTGGGGGCAGACTTGGAGTCCACACAGAAGGGATTTCTTTTCCTCTAGGAATAGAAGAATGTTGAGAGAGAGGTTCACTGGGGCAGAGAGAAGTAGAAAAGGTAAATTAGGAAAGGAAGACTGTAAATGGCTGTAAAATCTAATTTGTATGGTAATCCACGCCAAGCTAATGTGGTCACAGGCTAGGGCTGGGCCCGCTGATTTATTGGTGTACAGCTTGTGTCCTGACAGCTCTGCACCTGCTCTCAAAGGATGTCTGGGCTCAGAACACCTCCAGAGATGGCCTGGCCAGGGCCTTGAGTTTTTTGAGCAGAAAGGTTTGCTGCATGAGTGGAAGAACTAAAACACTGTGTGAAGCTGAGGAGAGGCCTGTGGGGGGGCTTCCAGGGTCTAGTTCGTGGGTCTACCCATCCACATCCCACCTATATACATGAGGAGGGCGTGGCCACTGATGGACCTGTCCTGGCCTGGCCTCTCTGTTTGGGTCTGTGAGTCAAGGAAGCCTGGGTTCCAAATCCCTCAGCACCCCCTTCTTCAGATATTGGTGGGGGGGGGGGTCTCTGTACTAAAGGCTGTGGAATAGCAGAGTTCATCAGCAACCCCCTGAGTCCTGACTCTTAATCTCAGTGGGAGTCAGTGGGAGAGATGGGTGTGAGCAAGTTTTGTTTTTTTTTCTTTATATCAGGAGCCTTTTGTTTTTAGTAATTTATTTCCCAAAATGTCTTCCAGAGAACCCCAGTTCCCTTTCAAGTTCCCTGAACCTGTCCTCTGCCTCCGTGAGTTCAGGCTCCCCTGGGCCTCTGCGGGGGCTGCAGCTGTTTTGGTCACTCCCACTCTGGGCTCCCAGTTATCCCAGTAGGAGGAGGCTCCCCTGCACCCCCTGAGACCCAGCTCGCTCAGGCAGCCCCTGCCTGCCTCCCTGGCTTTCCCAGAGCAGGGTCCTTCCCTCTGCCTCCAGGGATGTGTTGCCCTAGGAGACGGAGGAGGGAGGGAGCAGCCAGCAGACAATGGTACTCCAGAGCTTGGTGGAGCTTGGCGCTTCAATATTTATAAGCATCAACTCTAATGGAGGGAGGGAAGGAAACATTAGCAGCAACTTTCTTCTGTGTCTTTGGATTTTTTTCCCCCCTGAAAGTGTGGGGGAACCAGAAGAAAAAAGGAATGGCAATAACAGTTTAGAGTGCTTAGATGTGGGCAAGTGAGAGGGGGTGGGCTGAGCTGCCATCAGACAGCCAAGAGGAACTGGGAGAGGAGACCCCAGATGCTCACACGGGGGTATGCTGAAGCCCCTCCTGCCATCAGTTTTAGGATGGTGGCCTGCCTGCCACTGTCTCTCAGGTCCCTGCAGGGGAAGGTGATTGGGCAAAGCGGGCAAACCAGGGGCATTGCTGGAGCAAACCCAGGGAACCGGAAGTTCTGCTACCCTGCCTGCTCCAACTGTCGACCTTGTGCATGATCTTGACTTCTCCCAGCTGTCAGGACCTGCGTGTATTTGGACAGACAGGGGACCGGTGCTCTGAGCTCTGGGGAGACTGCTAATTCTCTCCTATGTGGGCTCAGTCACTTTGCTCTCTGCTATTTGTGACTGAGGCACCCTCCAAGGTGCAGCTTAGATCTCAGCTCCCCTGAGAAGACTTTGCTATCTGCTCCATCCATGAAGCTACGGCAATTATACTCTTCCTGCTCATTTACCAATTAATCATGAACTGTCTTGTAGCATATCTTTCTGCCATCATCAAAGTGTGGTTAAGTCATCTGTTTAACTCTCATTTATGGTCTATTTGGTTATACTGTCAGCTCTGAAGGGCAGAGACCAGCCCTTCTATGGTCTTGAAATCTGCTCGATGAGAGAGCAGTGAAGACCATCTATCTTGTATGGTTGTTACTGTTGTTCAGCCGCTCAGTTGTGTCCGACTCTTTGCGACCCCACGGACTGCAGCACGCCAGGCTTCCCTGTCCTTCACCGTCTCCTGGAATTTGCTCAAACTCATATCCATTGAGTTGGTGATTTTGTGTGGAGGCACTAGCAGAGGCTGACTTTGCCTGTGGTATTGCCTCCACACAGGATTCCTGTTCCAGAGAGGGGAGGGCGAACTTCCTCCGCCGACTGAGTTGACTACCACCGAAGGGAGTAAGACAGCCTTTCATGGCTGTGTCTAAGGTCACAGCCTCTATTAGGAGCGTGTGTGGGGCTGGCAGCCCAGGCAGGACTGGCCTGAGTGAGCCTGTGCGCATGCTCCTCCCATTTCTGGCCCTGCATTTCCACACTTCCCTAAGACAGAACCTGGGGGCTCTGCCTCTCCCCAGGTGTCCCTTTGCTTTCACATGTCCATGTTGGGGAAGGTGGCTTTGCATTGTATGTCCCTTCCATCCCTGCCCTGCCCCACGTAGGCTCTTATCTTGGTCCCAGAAGGCCTGGCTAAGCCTCTCAATGAAACTGTGTGGAGAGAGATTCCAACCTATACAATTATATTTTAAAAAATGAAGAAGAAACTTTGAGACCAATCCAAGCTTTCCAGGAGCCCAGTGCGAATGAGTAAGGAAGAGCCACTGAAGCAGCAGAGGTCCTGGCCTGAGCCTTGGCCCAATGGCTTCCACGCATTACCAGCCAAGTCCAGGTGGGTCCCTGGGAACCAGCAGAGGGCCCAGAATCTGGAAACTGGCTGGAGCAGGCTGGGCAGATGGATAGCTTTATTACAGAGCAGGCTCTCGCTCCCTTTCATTCTCACTGTTTTGCCTTACTCTTTTTTGCCCATGGTCTTATCAAAATACCCACCCTTCCCACTCCCCTGGGAAAAAACCACACAAGCCCTGCTTCTGGAGCTCTGACACGTAGCTAGACAAGCTTTAGATACGCATGCTGTTGTTTCCTGAGTTGAAGCTCATGTTCTCAGCAAATATCAAAGGGAATAATTGTATCACGAAGTACACATAGGTTATTTCTGGGAAAGAAAGAGATGGACAGACATCAGCTGCTCCTGGCGGAGGGGACTGATAACTGGGGACCATGGGAAGGATGAAGCTCTTTTACACCTCTTGAATTGGGTCTTGTGTACATGTCTTATCTATTAACAACAACAATTAACAACCAGTTACATCACCCCCAAAGTGTGGCACAGATCAGGACCAAGAGGAGGTGTCATCCCATCTTAGCAGGAAAGTTGGGCATGGGAGTGTCAGTGTCCTTTTGGGTCATCTTTGGCTCCATCAGGGCCCCAAGTCAGCTCATTCCAGTGGGCCCACCACACTTCCCTGGTGACTCAGATGGCAAAGAATCTGCCTGCAATGTAGGAGGCCTGGGTTTGATCCCTGGGTTGGTGAGATCCCCTGGAGAAGGGAATAACAACCCCCTCCAGTATTCTTGCCTGGGTGGACAGAGGAGTCTGGTGGGCTACAAAGAGTTCACAAAGGGGTCACAAAGAGTTGGAAATGACTGAACAACTTTCACTCACTCACCACGCATATGAGGCAGTCATTTCTGCCTTAGTTGTATATTCAGAGGTTCTGCTTTCCTTTCACTAAGACAGCCTGAGTACAAGCAAGCAACATTCCATTTGTGAAAACATGAAAACCCACAGCAGTAATACAACAACCTCAAATTATGAGAAAGTTTCTGTAGGATAACAAATGATATCTCCATGACCTTGGGGATGTGCAAAAATTTCTTGAACAGTGCACTGAAATACTAACCATGTTAGAGGAGAGTAATACATTGGACTATATTAAAATAAGATCTTTTTCCATTAAAGTTATCATTTGGACAGTGAACAAGCGGCCCATGGACAAGAAGAAGATATTTGCAAGATAGGCACACCTTGTTTTATTGTTACTTGCTTTACTGTACTTTGCAGAAACTGTCTTCTTATGTTTTTTACAAAGGGAAGTTTTATGGCAACCCCGACACAAGCAAGATGGTTGGCACCATTTTTTTCTAATAGCATTTGCTCATTTGGTATCTCTGGGTTACTTTTGACTGATTTTTGCAGTATTTCAAACTTTTATTATTATATGTGTTTTGATGATCTCTGATCAGTGATGTTTGGAGTTACTATTGCAAAAATATTACAACTTGTTAAAGCCTCAAGTGATGGTTAGCATTTTTAGCAATAAACATTTTAAATTGAGGTATGGATATTGTTTTTTTTAGACCTAATGTTATTGCACACTTAATGGAAGACAGTAGGACGATGGTATAACTTTCATATACCTGGGAAACCAAAAAATTCATGGAACTCACTTTATTGTGGTGGTTGGGAACCAAACCCACAATGTCTCTGACATATACCTATACATCTGGTTTTTATGAAATCTGATATTGGAAAAGAGGGTGAAAGAGTTAGCATGTTCTTTACAAAAGAGGCTATTCCGATGGTCAGTACGTACATGAAAAAGTCTTCAGTACCATTATTCATCAGATGGATGCAAATTCAAACCATGATGAGACACCATTATGCACCCAGCAGAGTGGCTAGTATGAAAGAGAAGACAAAAACCAAGTCTCGCAGAGGTGTGGTGCGATCTGAATTCTTAGACATTTCTGATGGAAGTATGAATTTGTTCAGTCGTTTTGGAAAACTGTTTGGCAGTGTCTACTTAAAACGTAAACACAGGCCTGCTCTAGGACCCAACAATTACTCTATTAAATATTTATCTGAAAGTAGCGAAATACCTGTGCACAGAAAAGCTTCACAAGAATGTTCACAGTAGCGATGAAATATAAAACAGCAAGAAGGAACTCAACGATATCAGGCCACAGTGTGAATGAGTCTCAAAGACATTATATTGAAGGAAAGAAGGAAAAAACTAGACTGACCATACATTGTTTGTTTATATGAAATCTGTGTAAAACTAACCTATGGTGATAAAACTTAGAATAGCAGTTAGATCAGGAGGGTGGGGGAAAGTAGGAATTTCTGGGGGTGATGCATGTGTTCTATATCTTGATATGGTTGGTTGTCATTGTTGTTCAGTTGCTAAGTCGTGTCTGACACTTTTGCAACCCCATGGACTGTAGCCTGCCAGGCTCCTTTTTTTGTGAGATTTCCCAGGCAAGAATACTGGACTGAGTCGCCATTTCCTTCTCCAGGTTATCTTCCCAAGTCAGGGATTGAACCTGTGTCTCCTGCTTGGCAGACAGATTCTTTACCACTGTGATACCTGGGAAAGATAGTATTTAAAAGGAAGGGGCATGAGGGAACTTCTGGCAGAGATGCTATGTGTTCTGTATCTTGACCTGGTTGGTACACATAGGTGAACATTCACAGTTGTACTCTTAATATTTTCATAATTTACTGTATAAAAAAGCTCAGTTCAGTTCAGTTCAGTCTTTCAGTCATGTCTGACTCTTTGCGCCCCATGGACTGTAGCACACCAGGCTGCCCTGTCCATCACTAACTCCCGGAGCTTGCTCACACTCATGTCCATCAAGTCAGTGATGCCATCCAACCATCTCATCCTCTGTTGTCCCCTTTTCCTCTTGCCTTCAGTCTTTCCCAGCATCAGGGTCTTTTCTAATGAGTACAGAAAGTAGACCTTGATTTTTTTTAAAAGGAAAGGCGGCTCAGAGGTCAGGTAGAAAAAATGATGAATGTCTTCTGAGCCATGTAAACTCTATGCTCTATTCCAGGAGTAAACATGGAGAGCACGATGGGGTTATTTGGTGAATCGTAGGGTGGTGTAACCCTGGTCACATCTCCTCCGAGTGACCCCGGTACTATGCCAACGGATCCCATGCTGGAATCCAGAAAATGGAAGACTGCTCCTGGCTAGATGAGTAAGCCCCAATTCCTGGCGTTGGGAGAGCAGTTCCTGGCATGGCAAAACTGCTTCCCTCACATACATCTGCTCAAGTTCAAGGGCTGGCATTTCTATGGGTTGTCAGTGTTTCCAGTGAAGCCCCAGCTTCCACCCTGGGGCAGACTTGAATACAGGTCCAAGCTGGATGGGGCCAGCAGGCATGGTCAGAGATGCCTCTGGACCTGGGTGAGACCCCGGGTTGCATTCTGGGCCATTGCTCTTCAAAGTGTAGCCCATGACTGAAGCCTGTCCACAAACTGATGCTCACCCACGATGATGTAAGATGGAAAGAGAGAGTAAGTGTTGAGAAGCTTCTATAGCTATTAGAAAGAGTCCTTTATGTCTATTGAATTTACTGATTAGAAAATTGGGGCTTATTAGGTGTATATCTTTATTCTTCTTTTCATTTTTCTCATTTGTTTCCACTGTGTTTTGCAAAAACTTGGAACTGTGATGGGGTGAAAATTTTTACAAAGAGAACCCGGTCTTGCATCTCAGGTAGCTGGAGGAGCATTTTCCTAGATGGTCAGAGGGTGTGTCCCAAAAAGAGCATATGGAATTGCCGGGGAGGGGTCTCTCTGATAAGTCAGGGGCTGTTGCTGCCTGCACTTGGCAATTTTTAGAGACACTGAGCAAAACTGCCTAACTGTGGTTTCCATAGTTACCAGCCACCGCCGAGGAGAACATGAGCAGATTTTAAAGGGAAAAGCCCGGCACGGGCAGAAGTCAGAAAGGTGGGGCGGACTCTGGACCCCAAAAGGAAAATGGACCACTACTCTACGTAGCGGAGACCATTAGTTGTGGTCTTGATCCCAGAGGCAGATGCCCTGGGGACCCAGTGATGGCACATTGCCATCTCAGCTGTTCATAAAGGACACAAGGCAGGCCGACAAGAGGCCTTTAATCATGGCGGCAGGAGAGATTACCCTGCAGGGGTCCCCCTCTCTGGTCCTCTCCCAGGGCCATCTCCAGGATGGTCACCCTCTTTCACCACCACGAAGCCCGTGGTCTGTGGACCTTCACCCAAAGCAAAGTTAGCAATAAGGGAGAGGCGGCGGGAGCCGACCTGTACCAGCCCCAGCGGCCTGCGTGCTCAAGCGTGGGACTAGGATTTCAGTCCAGCCCCTCCTCCGCTATTATCGACTGGGGTCAGTACCTTGGGCCATCCTCTGCCTCACAGGTTCAGTCATGTGCTTGTTCATTTTTGTTTCCCTCAACAAACATTTCTAGAGCACTTGCTTGAGGCCAGAACCTGTCCCAGATGCTGGAGATACAGCAGAACCTGAGCTAAGATGGTCTCTGCCTTCATGGAGCTCATATTATTCTAATGGGAGAGACAGATGATGGGAGTGTAAACCACAAGGCAAAGTGATGATACATTCCATTGGCTTCGGTGTGGTGCATTGGGTCAGGAGGGGCTGCAGTGGTGACAGAAATATTTACAAGCAGACTTTAGAATTTGAGGGAATGTGTCTGTGTGTGGTAAGTCGCTTCAATTGTGTCTGACTCTTTGCGACCCTGTGGATCATAGCCCACCAGGCTCCTCTGTCCATGGGGATTCTCCAGGCAAGAATACTGGAGTGGGTTGCCATGCCCTCCTCCAGGGGATCTTCCCAACTCAGGGATCACACCCCTTTCTTATGTATGTCTCCTGCATTGGCAAGGGGAGTTTTTCACCACTAGCACCACCTAGAAAGCCCATCTGAAGTGACGTGAAGGGCTAACACACAGCCGCCAAAAGAAGACCCTGTTTTTGGTAATATGACTCACGGGGTCTGTAGAAAGTGCCACATAAGCCGGGGTTCAAAAAAATGCTTGTCAGTTGAATCTATGGTGCAGCAGAAATCAACGGTTTGTAAGTCCCTTTCGCCCACATCTGCATGACCTTGAACCCCAAAGAGGCCCTTGATACTCCATGGATTTCGGACAGGACTTGGGTTCCCACAAGTGCCAGAAACTCCACCGAAGAACCCGCCTGGGCCTCCAGCCACCAGAGGGCGTTGCTGCTGCTCCTTGGCTTGGACGCAGGCCGCTGGAAGCCAAGAGAAAGACTGATGTTGCTTTGGGAAAATATTTGGATTATGTGAAATAAGAAGCAGTCCCGCCTCAGAATTATAGGCTTGTAAATCACTCTGGGGAGAAAGAGGGCCAGGGGGACGGGCGAGATGTGGGCCGTGAGTTTATGATTTCTCCAGAAGCCCTTGATAGAATTACAGCCTCATAACTCATGGGGGCCCACTCATTCCCCCAAACTGGCTTCAGCCCCACCCCCGACCCCGGGAAAGGTTGATCAGGGTGCCCACAATGAGAGACTTGATTGGCAGAGGCCTTAAGCAAGCCCCTTTAAGGCTCTCTGGGGCATGTGGGGGGAGGCGGCCCCCGTGGCTGTTTGTGCATTGGGTGCTGGCAGCGGGGCCTCAGTTTCAGAAACTCGGTGGGGCTGTGTCCATGGGAGTTCTGAAGGGCCGAGCCTGAAGAGGACAGCCGGTCTGCAGGACTCAACACCAGACAGAAGGGGCTCTGAGGGGTCCTGGGGGTGGGGGCAGCCACCTGCTGCTAGGTCCTTTGGACCCACCCCGCAAGGACCTGCTTCTCTCTTTGCATGTGGTAGCGTGTCTTGAGGCTGCCTTTCTTCTCCTCCCTTGTCTGAGCCACCTCTCTAGTTGGCCCTTTAACAAAACAGCCCCTTCGGTCAATACAGTGCTGCAGAAGGGCTCACAGACTGTGTGCTGGGGGAGCTGGCACTGACCTCCCTCCAGCTGGGAAGATGTGCCATGGTTAGGAGGAGGGCGTGGCTGACGATATGCCGACCATCCCCCTGCCTCCAGCCATGGCCTCCGTCATGTCCAGGGTTTATAAAAAGGCCATAGGAAATATGTTTCCAGTGGTGAGTCAGTGATGCCCTGTTAAATATAGCAGCTTTTCGAAAACCCTAAGGACTCCACCAAAAAACTATTAGAAATAATAAATGAATATAGCAAAGTGGCAGGATACAAAATCAATATACAAAAATCTGTTTCATTTCTATATGCTAATAATGAGCTAACAAAAGGAGAAACTAAGAAGACAATTCCACTTACAATCACAACAAAAAGAATAAAATACTTGGGAATAAATTTAACCAAGGAGGTGAAAGACCTGTACACTGAAAATTATAAGACATTGTTGAAAGAAATTGAAGAAGACACAAATAAATGGAAAGATATTCCATGCTCATGGATCGGAAGAATTAGCATTGTCAAAATGTCCATATTACCTAAAGCAATCTACAGATTCAGTGTGAACCCTATCAAAATCTCAAGGACATTTTTCACAGAAACAGAACAAAAAATTCTAAAATTTATATGGAATCATGAAAGCCCTCAAACTGCCAAAGCAATCAGGAGGAAAAAAAGAACAAATCTGGGGGCATCACACTGCCTGACTTCAAGCTATTTAATAAAACAAGCATGGTATTGGCAGAAAAACAGATATACAGATCAATGGAACAGAATTGAGAGTCCAGAAATAAACCCTTGCCTATATAGACAACTAATTTATGAAAAAGGAGTAAAGAACATAAATGGTGCTGGGAAAACTGGACAGCTGCATGCAAAAAAAAAAAAGAAAAGAAACTAGACCACTGTCTCACACCATACAGAAAAATTAACATAAAATAGATCAAAGACTTGAATATAAGACCTGGAACCATAAAATACTTAGAAAAAAAATATAGGCAGCATGCTCTTTGACACTGATCTTAGCAATATCTTTCTAGATATGTCTCTGCAAGCAATGGAAACCAAGCAGATACTGTATGTTGTCACTTATACATGGACTCTAAAAAATACTACAAATGAATGTAAATGTGAAATAGAAACAGACTCACTAATATAGAAAATAAACTAACGGTTATCAAAGGGAAGCGGGAATTGTAGGTGCAAATTAAGGATATGGGATTATGAGATACAAACTACTATGTATAAAATAGATAAGACACAAGGATATATTGTGTAGCACAGGAAGTTACAGACATTATCTTGTAATAGCTTTAATGGAGTACAAGCTGTAAAAATACTGAATGTTGTACACCTGAAACTAAGTAATAATGTAAATCAACATACTTCAATCTTAAGAAAGCCTAATAAAAAAATAAAAAAGTAAATGAACAAACCAAACCAAACAATGAGAAATGTAGCTACAGAGAACAGTCGTGGCGACCAGAGGAGAAGGGGCAGAGGGAGGGTGATGGATGGAAACTAAGGTTTTGGTGGTGAGCGTGTTGTGGGGTATACAGAAGTAGGAATGTCATGTTTTAGATGCGATACTTACAGAAGGTTTTAAATCAGTGTTACCTCAAAAAAATAGCTACCTTTTTCGAGGTGTGCTTACTATACGTCAGACGTTGTATACATAATCTTACCATCTCACAACTTCTCACGATTTTCTCACAAGTTACTTCCATTTCACAGATGAGGAGAGTGAGGCATTGAGCTGCAAATCAATTTGTCTAAGCCACTCTACAGCTAAGTAGGGTGTTGAAGATTAGAACTCAGATCCCATATCACTCTTGTGCATCCCACCAGGGAGCCTGCCAGCATCTCATCCATGTGAATGTCAGTCTCTAAGTTTTTCAGCTAAATTCCCATTCAATTTCTATTCTTCTCTCCCTGCTTCAGTTCCCCGTTGCAATCCAGTGCCTATCTTTTCTCATTTTCTCTGCAATGTCCTTTGCATTTCCAGTGCTTTGGTGATGAATCAACCTACCATGGAAAGAGAGAGGGAGAGAGAAGCTCTTTGTTTATAGTTTGTTATAATAGAGCCCAATCAAGAGTATAAGTTTTAGAGTCAGAGAAGCCTAGATTCCCATTCCAGCTCCATCACCCCTATCATTTGCCATCTGCGGGATGGGAGTTGCTATTGCTTTGAGCCTAAATGTACTCATCCATAAAATGGGTATAGCAGTGACAGCTACTGCAGCAGGCTGGATCCTGAGAATGAATGAAGTAATGTATGTAAGTGATATATCAACTCATTTTATGAGTTGATCCCTCGAAGGTAGTTCCTTCTGGCCTGGGAGCTGATGATCCTCTTATCACAGGGCATTAAACCAAGGTTACAGTCCTCCTCTACAGTTGTATATGCTTCTCCATCTCCTCCCAGATACTATATATTCTCAAGGCTCCTAAATTTTTTAATTGATGGGATACCAAAGACTAATGACATCTTGAAAACCTTGTCTTCAGGATCAGTTTGGTTTCATTACATGATCTTCTTCAGGTATCTGATCTTGTGGCCCAGTGCTTTGGAGAAAACAGTGGGCATTTGTCTTATTCCTATGTATCCAGCTTTGAGTTCAGAATTAAAGAAATGTTAAGACCCGGCCTGCTACTAAGTTGAGGAGACAGGACTTAAAACAAGGTGAAATTATTAGGGAATAAAATTATCATGTATATACATCAGCGCTGGTTCTGTTAAAGTGCTGAGTGCTGTATTAACAGGCAATTAGAGGCTCTAGCCACCCAGGATAAGGTGCTAATTGTGCAGGAAAGAAAGGCAGAGGTGCTGGAGGAAGTTGAGCAGCAACCTTTCCCTCTGAGAAGTCACCTGTGAATGTGTTGGGTCACAGAGCCAGCGGGACTTATCGTTTTCAGTGTCCATTTCTGTTTTATTGGGAAGCTGTATTCTTTCTTTCTTTTCTTTTTTGGCTGTGCCAGGTCTTAGTTGTGGCATGCGGGATCTGGTTTCCTAACCAGGGATCAAACCCAAGCCCTCTGCACTGGGAGCACAGAATCTTAGCCACTGGACCACCAGGGAAGTCCCGGAAAGCTTTATTCTTATATTTCAAAATTTGGGCAACTGAGAGATTCTTGTACTAACTTTATTCATTCATTTAACAGACATTTTTAGAGCAACTACTACATGCTTGGTACTGTCCCAAGCATGAGACAGAGAGTCAACATGTGGGGTCTTTCCTTCAGGAGCCCGTCACTCCATACTGAAGCCTCCATCAGCTAAAAACTTGTAAGATGTTGGGACTCACTCCAAGTCCTTTGAAAGCCTTACATCATGTGATCCTCTCAACAACTCTGTGAGGAAGGCATTATTATTCCCATCTTTCCAGATGAGAAAAACCAAGATTTGGAGATAGGAATTTGCTCCAGTTGGCCGTGCTAGGCAGTGATGGGGGTGTGTGTGTGGGGGGTCGTTGCTATTACTCTATGTAGAGAATGGGTTCAGATACAAAAGGGGGATGAGGTCACAGCTGTCTGGATGTGGGGTGCTCACACACTTCTGAGCCCCAGGTGTATCCCGCCTGTGTTGTCCGTGAGAATTCATACAACTGGAGGCAAACCACCGAAGAAGAAGGAATGAGAAGGGCCCTGAGGGATCAGGGTCAGTTCAGGCAGGCACTTGGGGAGGGGGTGTCATGATTAAGTCCTTGTAGTTGACGTGGGTGGGCTGAGAGCCATCTCTAGTGACCTGCCAGCCCCCACTCACTGACGGCCCTGTTTCCTGTACCCCCAAGGCCTGCCCTTGAGTCGCTAGAGTTGGCCAGGTTGGACCAGACAGCTGGGGAATCTGGCAGGTGTGGAAGCAGCAGGTCTGAACTTCTGAACTCCAATATGGAAGAAGCGTAAGAAGGGTCCCTTCTGCTGGCAGTGTGTGTTTCTCCCCTGGTTGGGTCTTAGAGCAGCAGTCCCCAACCTTTTTGGCACCAGGGACCAGATCCACGGAAGACCTTTTTTCCATCGACCAGGGATGGGGGGGATGGTTTGGGGATGATTCAAGCTCATTGCATTTACTGTGCACTTTGTGTGTGTGTGTGTCAGTCGCTCAGTCGTGTCTGACTTTCTGAGACTGTAGCTCACCAGGCCCCTCTGTCCATGGAATTCCCCAGGCAAGAATACTAGAGTGGGTCACCGTTCCCTTCTCCAGGGGATCTTCCCAACCCAGGGATCAAATCCGGGTCTCCGGCATTGCAGGCAGATTCTTCACTATCTGAGTCACCAGTTTATTCCTAATCTAATGCTGCTGCTGATCTGACAGGGGGTACCAGTCTGGAGCCTAGAGGTTGGGGATCCCTGTCTTGAAGGGATTGTCAGGCCTTTATTAGAATCAGGCAGCAATCGGTGCTGCTGACAGCAGCCAGCCCGTGTGTGTGGACCAGCCTTTCTAGACATCACAGTAGGCTGTCGTTTACTGTCTCCTCGAGGCAGCTGCCATCTAGAGTGAGGACCTGGGTGGAGAACGTGTTCTCTCCAGAGTGTATGCCTGGAGAGCTTGTTGAGAGAGATTGAGGGACTGATCGGCTATGTACTAAAGCAATGTCAGCTGACGGCACTGACCGGGAATACGTCTGCTTTCTCCAGCTTGGCAGGGTTATCGCCGCCTGAGATGCCAGCTCTGTGGCTGAGGACAGAGCCTCAAGTAAACAGATGAATCTCAGGTGGTGGAGTTCAGACATCACATAGCTGAAAAGAGGAAGGGCTGTGTGTCCACACCGTAGGGTATAGTGGCCACCGGCGGCTACTTGTGGCCCCGCCTCTCCCTTCCAGACAGACACGTAAAGATTCCAAATCCCAAACTGCATTTTTTATTATTTTTTAATAAACTTTATTCTATATTACAAATAGGTTTTTTTTTTTTTGTTCTGAACTGCAAAATAGGAATGCCTTATATTTACATACACAGGTATACAATTAATTATAACAAAGGTACAGAAGCTTGCCTTTACCAAGTTACAACTGGGCTCCAATTTAAATAGCATAGGTTTCCTTTTTAAAAACTTTTATTTAAAATCTTTTTTTTTTTTTTTTTTTTGTAATCTTACTTGGATACGCTTCTTTAAAAACCAAACCAGAAGACCCTCTTTCCTCTAATAGATTTCATCCACATATCTTTGAGGCTCATTATAACACTGTTGTCTAAAGATATGTTTTGCTTTGTTCTAACAAAGGGTTGGTGTTCAAGGTGGGAGCTTTATGGAGACAGAAGTGGGGTGAGGCTGGGAGTGGGTGATGGGAACAGGACTGACCGACCTACCACTTTTAGCCACCTGTCTCTGAGACTCAAAGGCCCCTGCCTGTCCCTTAAATCACCCATTCATCCTTTCCTGCCCCTCCTCCTCTCTCTAGTGTTTGAGACTTAACTCTGGGTCATCTGACCAGGCCAGACTCCTCTTCCCCCACCCCTTGGCTCATTGAGCCATTATCTGTTGTGGTACCCTGGAGTTGCTGGTTGCTATGGTAACTTGGCAGGACCCTGCTGAAAGACATAGGCTGGTCTCTACTAGCTAAAGTGGGGAGGAGGGCGGCTGCCTCCCACCCTTCCTTCCCATCTCGGGGCCTGGGGTTCTTGTTCTTGGTTGGTGCAGCCAACACATGACTAAGCCAGGACCTCCAGCCTCAAGGATGCCAGGCCTTGAGAGAGTGATGGGGGTGCGGAGAGTCATTCACCCTAAAACACAAAGTCATGGTTTCCAAATGGAAACAAGATTCTTTGAGGTAAGCTAGCTTTTCTCTTTAAAGAACGGAAGGTTTAACGAGCCAACAAGCGGACAGGAACACTGGGGAAGGGAGAGGGAAGGAGAACACATAAGGACATGCATACCTTCTTGGTCATCTGCCTGAACTGTGTTCAACAGCCCTGCTTGGTAAAGTGGTGTCTCAGTTTCTTAAGTGTCCTTTGCATCGCTCTTTAACCGTATCCTCTGTTTGGAATTCTCTTATAAGGGAGCCCTTCCAAAATGTGCTTGAGTTATAAGATCAAAGATACCAACAAAAGAAGTTCTAATTCCAGACAAAGAAACGTGGAAGATGAGATGCACAGACCCCTTTGCCACGTGCATCTGTCTTCATGATCCCTCCACGACCAATCCCTAACAGGTTCTCCCTGCTGTTTGGGGGAAGCCATGGGGTTCAACACCACCAGGGGAAGCCTGGAGAGAAGTGAAAGAGGATACAGAGTGGCGGGAAGGTGAGGTTCACCCTACCAAGGTCACCCACCCTCCCCATCCCCACCCAGCTCACTGTCTCTGCCAGTACAAACAGAAATCTTTTATTCATTAGGGATTCTGTTTTGTTTTGATTTAGGGTAGTCACCTGCCTACTCAAGGGATTTAATTGGACCTCTAATGAGTATGTATTACTTTGACAACCAAAACATCCTTTACATTATACAATAAAATTGGATACTCCCCTTAATTAAGAAATGATTTTATTGGGGAACACAAATTCATAGTTTAAGAAAAGGTCTCTCCTGAATGAAGTTTTACTGCAGAGATTCCTTTCAGAATGGGAGGCTGGGTCATTCAGTTCTCCAGCACCGTGACGGGAAGAGGCTCCTGGAGCGTCAGCCTTTCCTGGGAGCTGCCTCTACGGCGTCACCTGCAGCTGTCCCTCGGTCTCCCTGTCTGCAGGGTGATTCGTCTGCTACACCTGTGGCGTGAGGCAGGACAGGTGGGAGGAGCAGGGAAGCACTGTAGGCTCCCGCCAGCGAAGGTGCGGGAGAGCACCAAGAATGCCAGCAGCCCCTGGCTGCTTCCCCTGGCAGGGCCCCGGCCCAGGGATATCCTGACCCATTTCTTTAACAAGCGGGATTTCTTCTGTCCCCTGCTCCCAGTTTCTCCTCAGCCCCTTGGAAGTCACAGGTAAAGAGTTATGTGTGCCCCCCACCAACCCCCAATATTTGGATTTTACATCCACACCTGGGCTTCCTCCTTAAACTCAAACTCTTAAAAGACACAAACAAAAAATAACTACGAATCCCCAAACAACCCACCAATGGTTCAGAGACAAAGGGAAGGGCTGAGAGACAGGGGTCCTTAGTGGTCTGTCCTGAGAGCCAACAGGGAGAGTGGGAGGCTGAAAGAAGGTTCTTGATGACTACATGAGCTAGAAGCAAGCGGAAGGGCCAGGAAGCAGGTGGCATCTGCCTGGGTGGGTCTGCTGGGTGCTGGCAGCACCCTGGGGACTCCAGTACCTGGAGGCTGTTTATCCATAGACGTGCCTCTCAGAGGTCTGCCCTAGGGTTCTCATTTGGGGGTGGGCGTGCTCTTCCTGGAAGGACTGTAGTCCAGGGTCAAGAAAAGAGTGTCTATGGGCTTTCTGTCTGCAGAGTGCCTCCCCAAGGCCCCTCTCCCTCCACGGGTCTCTGTGAGGTGGGAACATCTATTCTTGATTAACTGTAATTAACCTTAACCTTCACTAGGCTAAATACTTGACTTGGCATTCTGTGAGATCAAGGAGAAGTGTCCCTTAATCCTGAGAGAAGAGACGGATGGCATGTGGAGCTTCCCCATTTGCAGGGTGGGAATGAGGCTCTGCAAGTGTCAATAGGACTTGCCTTGTGGAACGGAGGTCACTGGGGAAACCACTTCTGTGGCTCCTCTGATGGGAGACCCACCAGGCCCCGGCTGTATTAGGGAGCTTCAAGGGCTCAGTGGGGGCAACTTCAGAGGGCAGGAAAGGGCTGGGGTGGTCCCAGGAGGCTGGACTGAGGGCGGAGCTGTCCACCTGGGGCCAAACAGCTCCTAAACTTAGTGGATACATGGCCTTGGAGCAGAGCCTCACGTGCAGGAGGTGGGCAAGAACGGGGGTTGGGGACACTCTGCTGGGGAAAGGGCACACTCAGGAGCCAGACATGCAAAGGGGATCAGAAGTCGAAGACCTGTGATGAGGGAAAGCAGAGGCAGCACTGTTGGGATAGCATATCAACGCTGACCCCAAGGTTGGGAGGTGAGAGCTGGAGACCTTATTCCCACTGCTGCCTGGGACCAGTCCTGGCCAGTCTGCCTCTAGTGTTTAAACTGACTTGTCTCTTTCCAGCATCTCTGGCCTCACTCACTCGCCCATGGGCTCAAGAGAGAGAGGCTCTAGGCTGGCTCTGGGTGTGCACGGTATTCTCCATCAATGGGATGCCAAAGTTTTCCCAAGTCCCTGAATTCCAAACTACGCTGAAAGAAGGCAAGAGGAAGTTAACAGCCACAAAAGACAGCTCCAGGCAGTGTTGCTATCTGTGATTACCAGGATATGTCAGGGTCTCTCCTTCCAGGAAAAGACAAGGAATGGTAAATATGCCCACACCTGGGGAGACTTGTGCCCTCGGGAGAGATGACCAGCCTGCAGCTAATTGTCCCAGCCTCTCTCTACTCATTCTTAAATTCAGGACCTCACAGCATTTCTCCCTGCCTCTCACCATCCCATCTCACTCCAACATTCAAACTCCTCACCTAGTCCAGGTCGGTTATATGTGACTGTGTGATCTCCTGGTACCATTTTGGACCCTGGTGGTTTCAAGGGGTTGAAGGAGAGAAAGAGATGGGAATGAAGGGAGGGTGAAGAGACATGGCCTTTCCTCCTGTGCTCTCTGCCCAGGACTCTAGGAGTCAGATAAAGGTCCCACCGTGAACAGAACTGTGACCCTGCACATAAACTGTGACACAGAGAGGGGGCCTTGAAGAGACCTCCCTTCTATAGGACCTAGTCTGCCTAAGTCCCTTCTCTCGTGCATGCTGGCTAGCACAGGGTCTCCGGCCAGCCAGGAGGAGGTTGGGGATTCCAGGGGGTGTTTGGAAAGAAGATCTGGGGGAAAGAGCGGCTTTTTTTTTTTTTTTTTAATCACGCTGCCTTGTTTTTACTTTGAAACGTATCACACATGTACCAAGAATCCAAACAAAAGAAATGGAAAACAATGAACGGAAAGAGAGCTCTTATGGGCAAGACGGGTTGCGGCTCTGCATGACTCTATCCTACTTCTCCATCCCCAACAGGCCACAGAGACTTTGGGCAACAAAGCACCAGAAACAACCACCCCACCAATTAAAGAAAACCTGCCCCAAACCACCCCCCCCCAAGAGACATGAGGAAACCAGGGAAACCTGCCCATCCTCCTCCCCTCTTTCTTCCCGACATTTCTCTGATGGGCTTCAGGTTTCTCTTATAATAAAAACATGGGGAGAAAAAGTTATGTACCGACAGCAAAACAATAACAATAATAATAATCCAGAAAAAAAAAAAAAAACAAGCTTCAGCAGAACCATGGTAACAGTCTTTTTCTCTGCTTGTTCATTTTTTTTTTCCTCTAACTGTGCAAAACTTAAAAAATAAATCAAAACACACTCACTCATGCACACACACTCACAGCTTCCATTCAGCACACCTGTGTTAAATATGTTTGTGTCTTTCTTCTCCCCAACCCTTCACATGTGCAAATATATGTTAGCGGCCCAGGTGCCTCCTCAGCCTATCTCCCGCATGCTTCCTTCCTGGCCTGCCAGGCCTCGTGGCTTCCGGGGAGGAAATCAAATGATCAAGGGGAGAAATTCCACTCTTCTTACACCTGGCACTTCATTTGCTGAGACCTTTGGTTATGTTTTTCCCACTCGAAATGCATCACTTCTCACTCTCCTCTTCTGTTGATTAGGCTACTTGCGTGTTGCCCATCACTTGTCCTGCTCGATGCCACATCATGCCCTGCTCTCTGTCACCACCGCCTGGCCTCTGGTTACGTCCAGGCTTCTCTTGGTCAGTGACCACCCTGATTTCCTATAGACAGGTGACTTCATCCCCCAGCACGCAGCACAGAAAACAAGTATTGAAATGTCCTGAAGTTGCAGAATGAATGGTGGGCAAGGGCAGAGAAGGGAAATGCTTCAGACACCCCCCCACCCCCCCGCAGTAGGACCAGAAAGCTTTCTGAGCTCTCTGCCTACTCCCGGGGCAGACAGATACATACACACACATACACACACACACACACAGAGGTGCATGTGCACATGAGATCTCACACACACACACACACACACACACACACACACACACGTGCTCATATCCAAAGGAGCTAGCATTCTTCAAATATAGGGTGTTCCAAAGATGTTGCTGGAAATGGGCTGGTCCTTTCCTCAAAGAGGGGCCCCTTTGGAGTGGATGGCAGTGGAAGATGTCTGATGCTTGAGGAGTGAAGGCAAGACTGTAGAAACCTCATTCCCAACCCCATGGATGCCTCTGTTTGTCTCCCAGAGTGGTGAACAACTTCACACCGGGGCTGCTGGAGAGATTCTATGGCGGAGACTGGACCACAGATGGAGATGGTGTCTAAGGTCCTTTCAAGGTTATAGGTTTCCACGGCCCTCCATCAGACTGTCTCTCACCATAGCCCCTGCTCACCTAGGACGCATGTCTGAGCACGTATCTGCCTGGCTGGCTAAGACGATGTATCTGTGAATGGAAGGACAGAGGGAGAGACACGATGCCAGGGCCAAGGTCAGGGGTATGTCCCTCCTCCCATTTCTGGACAGGTCCTTCCTCTTGATTTTTCGGTCTTCCCCACACATGACAAACCTGGGGCTGAGTTTGGCTGGCATTTTGGTTTGTCTTTGAGAGGCTGTGCTTGCAAGTGTTTCTTCCCGGGATGACTGCAGAAGGGAGGAGGGAGGAGAGTGACTAAAGTGACAGCTGAGATGTTGATGAAATAATTCCCGAGGAGGTCTGAACAGTCATCTGCATAGCAACGGCGCCAGACTCTGCAGGGAGTCAGGAGCAAGGCTGTCTGCCCCAATCTTCTCTAGAGTTCTCAAGAAGGATGGTGGGGATGGAGCCCCGGGGACCGCTGGAGGTAGAAGCTCCTGGATGCACTGGTGTTTGACCCTGACCCCTGATGAGGGATGACTGAGGATGGAAGTGCATCCCCTAGATGGTGCTCGGGAATCTGCAAGGGATTAGACCTCTGACTATGACCGTGATTCGTTAGCACATGGGGGTGAATGGAAAACAACCAGTTCTGCTTCCAGGTAGATGCAACTCTCTTCTTTTCTCCTCCCGCATGTTACATTTCTGCCACTATGAGCCACATCGGGACGATCTCCACGGTGGGCTGTAACTGCTATTCTTTCTCCTGAAAAGTTTTCCACAGGCCAGGACCGGGCAGGCTGGGCACCTATGGGTGCTTTGAAGGACTCTGAAAAGATCAGAAGGGGACAAGGGAGCCTCTCCTGCTAATCGCACACGTGAGAGGCAGCTTGCAAGGCGCCCCTCAACTGCTCATGCTCCCCACTCCAGCCACAGGCAGGAGGTGCAGCCTTTCTTCCCAGAGGTGCAAGGGGACCCCGCGGAGATGGAAACCTGGGCCAGGTGACATCTTCCCCGTGAAGATAATACTGAGCTCCCTGCCTCTTCCCCAGGCCAAGGTCAGACCCATGTGGGGACTACGGAAAGACGGAAGGCGGGGTAACAGCACAGAAGCACCTCCATCCATGGCTCCTCATTTATATCCGGGCCCTGCTGCTGATGCTCGGGGTCAGCTGGGAAAGAGGGCCCCTCTGATGTCTTCAGGTCAGGCCCCTTGGCGGGGTGGGGACTGGCCATCCTGGACTAACTTGAGGGTCGGCGGCTTGGTTCAACCGTGTTGGCAGAGGAACTGAAAGAGAGGGAATCCAGGGAGGCAGGAGAGACAGAGACAAGCAGAGAGAGAAAGGGAGAGGGTGACAGCGCTGCTGAGGGGATGCTGCTGACGCCAGTCGGAACTTGCACTTGGTAAAGATGATAATCTAGACTGAGGCACGGCTTGGTGTGTCCCTCCCTCCGGTGGGGGAGGGGGGAGCGGGCGAGCTGGAAGGACGGTTCTCAGCTGTCTAAGCTCATGAGGGTTATGACTTGTTCTAGTTTGTAGGCCAGTTTCTGCTTCCCACACTGGTCATCATGGTCCAGGGGTCCGAGGATCTGTTGAAGAGCCAAGAACGGGGTGGTTACCAGTTTGCGTGCACGCGTTTGTGTTCCTAGGGTACGCACTGACAGGGCTTGTGGTCAGAGAGTTTGGGAAGACGGGCGCAGGTAGAGCAGCCCTCAAAAAGTTGCTGGGGAGGCAGACGGCCTGCACGACTTGGGTGGGGAGCTGTGGGGGGCGCTCGGGCACAGGGAACCAACTCGTGGGCATCCGTGTGTCAGTGAGCACAGGACGCCAGCACACACGTCGGCATGTCTGAATACATGTGTACATTTCATTCCCTAGGTACAGCAGCTGAGAGTGGGCAGAAGACACCTGTGCCGAGATGCTGCTGTTATCTCTAGGTAACACCCAACGGAAAGTACAGGGCTTAGTGTCTCAGGGCAACTATGATTTCACACTATCAAGACATCCCACTACCCTGTGAGAAAGGAACATCTTGCCATCAGCAGCCCAAGGCCTGAAATTCCACATGCAGAAAGTTATTTGACTCCACTTTGCCTGTTAAGAAACAAATGTCCCTCGAAGAGTGATATCTCAAGCTTTACTGGTGACAGACATCTAATGGCCAGAGTCTACACAGCACTTGCTGAGATTAGATGGCTGGTGGATGAGAATAACAGGGAGGAATTGTGGGCACAAGCAGGAAGATGTGTGGGAATCTGGCTCAGACTCAGGAGGTGTAGCACTGAATAATGGCTCCATCAGTTTCTTGCTGGGTGATGCCGGGACAAAACGTGAAACCTCTCTGAACCCTCCTTTCTTCCTCTGTAAAATCTGGGACCTACGACTCCCTCTCTGGGTTGCTCCAAGAGAGGAGATAAAGTCACGTAACAAACGTGAGCACCTGTCACACCATACCTACTCCAGGAGGGGCAGGTGACAGACAGGAGTCCGGGGGTCTGAAGAACTAGGGAGTAGGGTGGCAGGGGGGTGGCAGGAGGAAAGAGGAGGCTGAAGGCTGGAGGAGGGTCGCCCAGAGCTCTGGATTTCCTGACCCAGTTAATCTATTTTTAATTGGGGAGACCAAGTCAGTTGCCAACTTCTCAATTGGCCAGGAACCACCAGTGATTGGCCTTAACATTTCATGAAGATGGGACATTTTCATATTGACAGCAGAAGAGTGAACTTGGGAAGCTGGTGGCTCAGTGGTAGAGAATCTGCCTGCTGTGCAGGGGACTCAAGTTCAATCCCTGGGTTGGGAAGATCCCCTGGAGGAGGGCACGACAACCCACTCCAGTATTCTTGCCTGGAGAATTCCATGGACAAAAGGAGCCTGGCAGGCTAGAATCTGTAGGGTAGCAAGGGTTGGACATGACTGAGCATGCATAAGAAGATAAAAGAGGACTGAACCTGCTCTAACACTCCTTTCCAAGATGAGACAATGGCATTCATACACTGGCCTACTCTGCATTGTCCTTACTTCACAAGTGGCCACAGACAGGTGGGAATTGTCCTGGACCAGCACTGGCCCACAGGCTGGCTTCAAGGTCCCTCTCCTAAAGGACCTACTGCCGACTTTGCCTACACTTAACAGCTCATGGCCTGTGGACACTGGGACTGGGCCCTGCTGGGGCTCCTAGATCCTCCCTCGGGGACGAGGCTGGAACGACGTAGAGAACCCAGGGTACTGGCTTTGGCTCCTGTTACAACCTTCCACTCAGAGAGGGTGGCTGTGCTGCTGCTCGGACATGGGGAGCCTGGACTCTGAACCCATTTGGTCTACACTGGTGTGGCCAAGAAAACTCCTGCAGGCACCTTTGTGCCGGCCAAAAGATGGCCGTTGTCTGAAGGGGCAATGACCCCAGGTGACGTTTCTTAACTAGGGAACACAGCAACTAAAAATAGACTCCATTCTACTCTTTCTGTATCTATTCTGTTCTGATTCTATCCTATCATACTGTTTCTATTCTATTCTATTCTTTATGATCTGCCCATGAATGTGAGGAACTGCTTGATTAAAGAGAATGAAGTCAGAGAGAGATATAGAAGAAAGAAAGAAGAAGGAAGAAAAAATAAAGAGAAAAGTAATGAACGAAGCAGAGACTTGATGTGTATATCTGAACAGAATAGGGATTATATAGAATTTATGGAATGGAACATTTCTAGCGTCCCAGTCTTTGGAGCACAGCCCCCCAGTCCTGGGTGGTAGAGTTTCCCCCAGCAGAAGTGGGTGGTGGGGATGCCTGGGGTGGTGTTCTTGGGCACAGAAGCTGCTCCAGGCAGGAATATCTGGGTCTGTCCCCAGTCCTTCCTCAGGGGCCCCCGAGCAGGGCAGGGCAGGACTCACCTCCTCGCTGTACTTGCCCACGTAGGAGAAGATCTCGGAGAGGGCGCTCATGGTGTTGAACTCATTCATGTGCATCCGGGACTGCTCAGCCAGGTATGCATTCATGTCCTGGTCGCTGATGGCGGGCATCTTCCCGATGTCCGAGTAATACCTGTGGCGGCATGGGAGTGAGGAACTGTGTGTGTGTGTGTGTGTGTGTGTGTGTGTGTGTAGCGGAGGGCGCAGGGGAGAGATGGGCGTTCTCAGCACTGGGTCTGGGCCCAGTGGATGCCTGTGTGTGACTTCTTAGGCATCATGGCGGGCTCTCTCCCAGCTGGGCTTCTGCGTGCCCTCTGCAGCTCCGGATGCAGGAGGCAGAGAGAAGGGATTCAGGGGTGACCCCAGACATGGTCAGACAGTGGACAGGGTGGGGCCCGGAGGAAGGAGGGGCTGTCTCCTCCACCGGCTTTGCTCCCTGCTCCGGCAGGAGTGATCCAATCTGCCCCGCAGGTCCTTCTAACACCCCCTCCCACAGAAGCAGGAAGTCCCCTCCAGGGGCCTGAAGGCTCTTCTCAGCAGTTGCTCTGCCCTGACATCGTCCCCGTCTGTGAGCACTAGCGGGGAGAAGGGTGGGGCTGGGGGTGCTTTGGGGGGAGAGGCCGGGAGAAGGCAATCAGTCACTGTCACTTGCAGCTGTGCACTCCTGTCAACTGGTTAATTAGATGCCAACATTTACATTTTTAATTTCTGCAGTTTGACATTTTATGCAGCAACCCCCAAATCTCCCACCAGAGGGGAGCTGGGTCGCTTCCTAATGAGGAACCAAAGGCCCCCGGTGTCCCAAAGACAGCCACCCTCTCCTGGGTGCTTCTGGCACTGGGCCACATGGAAGAGATGCACCTGCAGTGGTGTGGTAGGGTCAGGACCTCGGGGCAGCACTCCCAGGGGTCCTCACAGTGTCCCAGCTCGGCTCACACTGCATGCCCACGGCTTCAACACCGGGGACAGTGAGCCTGAGAGCTCAGAACAGAGGAGGGTGGTGGGGACAGTCACCAGGGTGGGGACCAGGGTGAGGCAAGTGAGGCAACTGGGGCACAATGTTTTAGTCGAGTCACTCACTCTCATCTGGGCAAGCACAGGTGACAGTGATGGGCCCTGGGTTCCCAGAACGCAAGGCTTGATCAGGTGAGCAGAGGGCACATTCTTGGAGGCACTGGTTCAGTCTCACCCTGGACCGCAGTCCTGTGTCCCTCCCTCTGCATCCCTCACTGCGTTGACCGTGAATCCATCTGTCCTGCGCTCTGTTCCCCGCCTCCACCTCTGCCCATTGGGGCCCACTGGAGCTGGGTGACAGGTTGGCAGAGGTGGCACCTGTGTGCCACGCCAGCATCACTTTCAAGACCCTGCCTGAATGACAGTTCTAGTTAATCTGCGCAGAGCATCCCCAGGCCAGCAAGAGTAGGCCAGGGCTGGGCTGGCTGCCCTACCTGAGCCACAGTCCTCGAAGGCTGTTGCTCCCCTGGTTCATGTGGACTTCCTTTCTTCACAACCTTTCAGTGTGGGGTCCTGTCTTCCCCTGCCCCCCACTCCCCATCTCCAGAGCCCTTGGGCCCCTTACTCAGCTCCCTGTCCTGTTTCACTCTAGCTCCTCTGCTCCATTCCAGAAGAGCCCACTCTCTTCCAGGCCTGCAACCCACCCCAAAACATCTTCAGGTTCCTTGGAGTTCTGGGGAACGACACCCCAGGTACAAGCACTCCAGTGAGAGACTGGATTCATTGCCAGTATTTTGGAAGACAGTAAATGCAATGTTCCATTTTATAGCAGAGACCTGGAGCATCAGCGGTGGCTCCAGCCCCGTCACGCTCAATGATATTTGTGCCATCGCTCCCTCGCAATTGCATGCCAGCCAAGCAAAATACATTTGTCCTGTAAAAGGTCACGTCCAAAGGTCGCATGGGGGGAATAGGAACGGACGACTCCCTCATTTCTGTGTCCTGACCAGCAGCCAGACGTGGCTCTGACGACACAGCTGGGTCCAGAGTGTCCTCTAGGCAGTCCCAGTCTGTCACCACAGTCAGAGCTGCTGACCGCAAGGAAAACCCCAGCGTCCCCCTGGTGGGACGGGACTGTCATCAGAAGCAAAGGCTCCTGCCATTTCTGTTACCTGCTTGTGAAAGCTTACAGGTAGGAGGATGGCTCTATCAGGCTTTCTACAGATAGCATCGGGGCTCCTACTGCAACCTGTGTGGTTCCTGGGTGGCCTGGAGCCCAGGTCAGGGACCACATCGTCTCCCACGGAAACAGTGGACACCCAGCACCCTGTCCTTTCTGAATGGCCTGCTTTGTAGCGCACTAAAAGCCCAGTCGGTTTCGCCAAAGAGAATATTTAGAAAATGTTTCTGTGTGAGAGGAAGAGAGGGAGAGAGTGTGGGGTGGAGTCGAGAGTAAAGTGGGGGAGGGCAGGGCTCTGACTCCTCACCGAAGTCACGGGGCCCTGCCCGTCTGTGCCACACGCAAGCCCACCCGGCGATGGACCGCACGTCCTCATCTTCAGCAAGTCCTACATGGCTGAGCTGAGTGGCTTTGGAATGCTCGATGTCCTAGAGGAGTGTGGGGCGTCGGGTCTGGCTGACATTCAGCTCGTCCTGGTCCCCAGCCCAGCCTGGAGCTAAGTGGGCCGGTCCCCGGCTGCAGGTCTCTGCGGCCCTTGCTTTGACCTCTCCCCGATTCTCTCCAGGGCTCTACCCAACCTCACCCCTTGAGCCTGCCGATGGCCCAGCTCTGGCATCTCTGTGCTATGGGCAAAACTGCTCTCTTCTGAGCACCTGCCATGCAGGGGCTTTGTGCTGGCTCTGCCACTGGGTAGCCTTATTGGTTGTCAAGAAGGCAATTATGCCCCATTCATGAACTTCACACAAGTGTTCCTATCTGCTGGCTGGGCGGTGAGGAAAGGAAAGGTCAATCTGGATTCCTCTTCTTGAACTTGCTCCCATGGGATGTCCTCCTGCAGGTGAGTCTTTCTCTAGAAGGGACTGGTGCGCCGAGAGTCTCCTGGGACCCACCCTCGAGCTGGCCAGGGCTGGGCCCGCTGAGGAGGGGTGGGGCCCACCACCGGCCTTACCCAGCTTTCTGTGCTGTGCTTGGTCATACCAGGCGGGATGCCAGCGCCATCGTGGTTCTGACGTGGTTCTGACACTGGCCCCCAGGAGCTGCTACAAATCCAGCCGCCAACCACCAACAGCTGGATTCACGGCTGTGGACCAGTGTGCAGTGTTTCACACTCATGGGCTTCTATGAGATGCGCCCAGTGTGATGGTGGCACCCATCTCTGTCTCTAGGATGGCCCCAGTGATTGAGAAGAGGGTCTCCAATGCCCTGAAGGTTTCGCGGAGCCCAGTGTATCCTCACGCTTTCAACACCTCAAGGATGAAGATGTAGACACAGAAGACACATCTGAGGCTCTGATGTAGAGATGCTTGCCTTTTAAGGTCCTGCACAAAAGTCTCTTCCTCTGTGTTCATTCACTGACCTCCCCCAGCTCCTTGCTTCCTGAGCCCCGAGTACAGCTCATGGTGCCTGCCCCTCTGTATCTTCCTCAACCATGAAGACCATAAGGGAAGGATCAAGTCTAATCCATCCTGAGTGTTCAGTGCACCCATGATGGACACCATAAAATGTCTGACCCATGGATGAATGAATACGTTAATGAAAAGTCCATACTCCACCTCCAGTATGGCTCCCAGGGTGAACTGTCACAGTTTTATATTTGGAATGATGGCTTCTTTAGGAGGCATATTTAAATAGTTAAAATTCTTAGCCTTTTCCACAAGTGACACAGGTGACAGATGGCATCCCAGTGTGTGGCACCCTTTGGTCCAATTCCCAGGGGTCAACTGTGGTTCCATCTCACTCATTCCTATGTAGAAAACCTGTGCCTGCAAGCAAGGGAGGCTGGGGTTTATTATTGAGGTTAATTTCAATTTAATATGAGAGGCAATCCCTCCAGCATGAAAATGTTACTGCTATTGGTAATGAGATAGGAATGACCGCTGACTGTGACACACCAGTTTGGTGACAACACTGTTGACTTCTGCTCCCTAAGATGAGCGGAGCGGGTGGTTGCTACTGGGGAACCAAGAGATTCTACTCCCTTTCTCTAGATGTGGCCGTAAGCAAAACTCATGCTTGGATGAAGGCGGCAAAGACTGGGAGTCTGCAGTGGGGCCGCCAACCACCGGTGCTACTAGGAGGCAGGAGTGGGATGAAGGATGAGTGAGAGGACAAGTGGAAGGGAGGATGGGAGGGAGGTGGGACGGGAGGACAGGTGGGAGGCTGGGAGGGGGGATGGTGCAGGGATAGGTAGATGAAGAACTTCCAGGAGATGTGACAGCTCAGGTGGGACAGGGTGACTCAGGCTACCCAATCAGCAGAGTTAGTAGGGCCTCTGGAATCCATATATGTCCCAATCCCCTAGAAAGAGGGCCAGCCAGAGTAAACCCCGTTTCTCAGTGGCGCGGACAGAAGGCCCTCTCCAAATGCGTGTAGGGCACACACTATACCCGCAAGGCCCTAAGTATGGACTTTCTGTGTGTACACAGCAGCCAGACCACAAAATCAGGAATGGAAAAGCCTTGGTCATGAGAAAAGGGGGTTCTACCATCACTCTTCGGACCTCAAGGCTGCCAGGGCCCTCAGCAGGTCAGCCTCCTGGAGAAGGGGGGGTGGAACTGATCACCAAAGGAAGAAGGTCTCTATACGTGATCTCCAGACCAGGGCACGTAATTTCTCATCCCCTCCTTCTTTGCACCCTCACCCCAGAAGGAGAAGAGGAAGGATTTGGGACCCCAAACAAGTGAAAGATGACTTTCCTGAGAGTGCCATTGGTTGCTAAGAAACTAGTGAGATAAGAAATGGAAACCATCAAGGCACTCCTAAAAATAACCAGATGGACTGGGGTGACTCGTGACCTGTAGCAGCTACGTGGCCCACCTCTCATTTAGCACCAAGCAAGAGGGAGACCGTTCGCCCGGCACTTGCATTATTCTCACCTCCGACTGAGTGCACCGTGCTGGGGAAGCGTCCTCTAAGCAGATGCTTCATCAATGCTTCCAGCCCATCTCATTCCAGCCTTCTCCCTCCCTGCCCGAGGTCCTGTCACAGTGACACTGCACTGGGGCAGGAATGCCCAAGAGCCCAGCTGCTGCCTTTTTCTTTTCTCTCTTCACTGAAGAGCCAGCTGACCACACGGGACAGCTCGCTCCTGGCAGCTCTGTAGTCAGAAGAGTGAGCCACTGGCGACGCAGGGGCAGGTAAAAGCCTCTTGGTGACTCAGACATAATCAGATACAAGGACAAAAGAGTGAGCTCTCTCTCTGACAGCCAAGGCTGGATGCGCACCACGGGCACCAGCAGGAAGGGCTGGGGGAGAGATCAAAGGACAGGGGGAGAGGGAAAACACAACGCAACTCTTTCGGCAGAACTGGGATGGGATGACCAGTTTTTGTGACTGGGAATGGCCAGGATCCCACCCCCTCTTGGTTATTCCCTCTGTACAAGGGAAGGCAGTTTTCAATATAAAGATGGGGACTGTGTCTCTACCATGAGCAAAACGGCACTGTTCATTCTGTCTCAGTTGCTGAGTTAAGAACAACTTCTGGTTTCTTTGACTCTTCAAAAAGATACCAAATCTGAGTCTCCATCCAGGTTTCCTGTCTTTAAGCTTGGAAGAAAGAGAAAGGGACTCTAAAATCAGAATCGCCATGTAGAGCTGTGCAGGTTGTTCACTGCACAAAGATTGGGGTGAGCTAGGGCTGACAGCCTGTCACTCAACAAACCACACATTCTGGTGTGAGGCCACATCCTCTTGTAGGAAGGAGCATCTTCCTTAATTCATACCATATGGGTTGGCAGAGGCCCTGTCTAAAAGGATCATAAATGGTAGAAAGGTGATTTGGGAGTCAGTTGAATTTGGGGATTTACTTTTCTCTTGGCCACTTAAGTCATCTTGGACTGATTACTCAGCCATTCTGTATATATAGTTCATCTTGATGGGCACAGAATGAGGTTATAAAGCCTGTTCTCTTACATTCCGGGGCTGCTGTGATGAATAAATGAATAGACTTTCAGCTGGTTGTCTAGCTCAGGTGCTTGGCATAAGGAGCTGATGCGACCCTGACAAACCATGAATGTTGTTTACCGAGAGTTAGCTCTGTGCCAAGAGGAACCCAGCTTAATGGCATACAGGTGCCCTCCCTGCCACACACACAGGTGCACAGCTGAGACTGGATTAGATCAGGGCCTGAAGCATCTAGAGCTCATTGCCTGAGCATCAAGGGACTGGGACAGCAAGAAGCTCTTCAGGGTGACCATGACATCCCCACAGGACACTGGAAGAACTGCCAGATGGACAGGGCTCCAGCCTGTCTGTGGCAAGATGTTACTTGGTCCCTTGAAGCCTTTTTTGTTTTTCTTTTTTTGGTTAGCATTAGAGCAGGGGACTATACTTTTTCCTTGGGCCTAGGAAGATCTGGGTCCTCCACGCATGGGAGCAGAGCACCATGGCAACTTCTAGCCATGTCCCACTCTTGTTTTGACTGACAGCACTGGGTTCTCGGGCTGTGAGTGTCCCAATGCAGGATGGGGCTTTGTGCAAGGGTCAGTCTGCAAGCCCCACCCACTGTGGAGGGGAAGGGGGCCCCCCTGCATACCCCCAGAGAAGTTGCCTGCTGCAGCCAGGGTCCTGCCTGAGCTCCCTGGGCCAGCACTCACCTCTCCACCCAGTTCTTATAGCTGGGGATGTCCTTGGCATAGAGCAGCTTGTTGGAGGGGGAGTCCTTGCCCAGCCGGTGCTCTGATGTGGAGCACGAGTCCATGAAGGTCTGGGCCACCACAGAGAGGCAGGCGTCGGTGATGCTGTTCTTGTGGATGTCAAACACGAACTGGGGGTTCTTGATCATGTTGACCCAAAACCGCAGGGGCAGGCTGTGTAGAGGGAAGAGGCAGATGGTCAAGGGAGATGAGGTAGGGGAGCTGACTCAGAGAGGTCCCTGGAGGAAGAGAAAAGGCTGGGAAGCAAGCCTTCTGAAGGGCCCTTCTCCATGCCATCAATTCACCTTCCAGGGAGCTGAAGATCAGCAGGGCTGAACAGTCCATTCAGAGATACAGTGTTGATGGGCACTGGAGGTCTCGATGCCCAGCCCGGACTGTAGGACTCCCCAGCTGCCTTGAGAGCACAAGGCTTTGGGGTTTGAAGCAGTCATAACAGGTGCTAGAAAGTGGAATGTCTAACTCGCTCTTCCACTGTCTGCCCCCATGTCAGATACAAAACATATCTGGTTGGCAAATCTTAAATAGCCTGGAACCTAGGCTGTTTATTATTCTCTGCCCTCACTGTAACATGTGGAAGAAGCCACACTCTTCCTCCCCACCTGACCCAATCAGCTTGTTTTTATACGGTGAGGGCCCTGGCACTGAACAGTTCAAGCAAAACTTACTGATTCTCATCTCCAAGCTGGCAAGCTGAACAAACCCCACTTCTGGCTCTCACCTGCCCCATTATGTCCTCTCCTTCCTCTCCCTGTCTTCCAGTCAGCACCTACTGTATACCAAGAGCCATGCTAGCAACTGTGGGTACAGTGTGAATAAGACCCATCCCCTGGTCCTTGAGAAGCCTGCATTCTGGTGGGCTCATGGGGAGGTCAGGCAAGCAATCAAGCATTTTAGGTGCTGGGCCCAGACGATGGAAGGGGTCCAGTTTAAGAACCAGGTTGATGTGACAAAAGCTACCCAGAGGGACGTGTCCGGAAATCTGGAAAGTCTTCACAGAGGGGACCGCGCTGAATTGTCTCTGTTTTAAAGATACAGAGGTGTTCTTTTGCTGAATGAAGCCTAGAGGAAGAGGGGGAGGAAAAGGAGGAGGAAGGTACCTCTAAAGGGGAATCAGTTCAACAAAGACAAACAGGACATGAAACGTGCAGTGAGGTCTGGGAACCATAAACCCTCTAGCTAGTGCTAGAAAGGATCCTGGAGCATTGAGTAAAGTCTGCCCACATGCCCCTCTGTGACTGTATTCCGCTGGCTCTCTGATCCTGTAACTGCCATCCGACCTATGGAGACGTAGGTCAGGAAGTGGGATGGGACCCAGCAAGGGATCACTTATTTCCCTCCTTCTGCCCCCACCTCCTCACCTCCTGCCATGTGCCCTGATGTTTTATTGTTGTTTTGGTGGTTGTTCTCACGGTTGGTAATAGTTGGTAACAGTCATAATGTTCCTATGTGTTTGGCTTGCTTCTTAGAACTAAAAGTCTTTTGAAATACATTATTTCAACCCAGCAAGAACAAGATTTCTATATTCGTTGTATCTCCCAGCAGCCAGCATATACAGACAACAAATGCTAAAATACAAGCATGTATTTCTCATGTTCAAGACTGCCAATCAGTCAACAAGTATTTATTAAGTTCCTATGAAGTGTGCTGGGCAGCCAGCACTGAGATCTAACAATGTTAAGTGGCCCTTGTTTCATCCTGGGAAATCCAAAGAGCAAATAAAGGGACAGTAAAAGTTCTGACACTCGGGGAAAAGTCAGGGTCACTGCAGCTGCCCAGGGGAGACCCTGAGAGCTGGGCTCAGAGCCCTGGATGCAGGGCTGCCCAAAGGATGAAATCTCCAGTCACATCTTCCTGCTTCCTGAAGTCCAACCCAGAGAGGGACCCTGGAGCCCATATTTGCCACATGGTTGTTTCGTTCCTACATTCTCCTTCCTTCAGCCAGTTGTGCTGACAGGCAAATCAAACAGGGAAACCACAGCAGCTCCTGCCTAATGAAATATTAGCATATTATTAACATTAGTGGTGGCACTAATCTCTGGTTGATTGCAGCCACTCAGGCTAAATGAGCAGGAGGTTTATTTAAAAGAGAAAAGGCAGGGGGATGAGGAGGAAGGGGGCAGGGGAGAGGATGAGCTACAACTTTGGCCAGGAATAAGGAAACAATCTCTTTCCAATCAGAAACAATGGACCCCAAGTCAGTATGTAGATCTCATAATTCCTGGACTGATTTGAATCTTGCCCAGGTGGCCATGGTCAGGGTTTGGGAAGTGTGTTCTCTGGTGAGAGGACCTGAGAGTTGGTACTCCTGCCTGACTGCCCTTCACTGGGACGGGAACTCTTTCTGAGAACAGTGGGCACTTGGAAGAGCTGGAGGGAAGGAAGATTCTTCCCTCTTCCCCAAGGACTTAATGGATCTTGGAGGTGGACTTAGCCCAGTGGGAGGTGTATGCTGGTTTAGATACCACTTCAGGGGATGTACTTGTAAAGGTTACAAGGGCATGGTTTGGAAATAGCAGCCCTCCCAGGATAAGGTCTGGACAGGGCATTCCTTGTATTTTCAAGGCTGCAGGTACTCAACTCAGGTGGTAAGAAGGAAGACCCCGTGGCAGAGAGAAACAGACTGCGGGGGTCGGGGACATGTCCTTGGAACAGCTCTGCAGAGTCATGCTGAAAAGGTCGGCAGAGTCAAATGCAATCCTTTTTTTTTTTTTTTGGCCATGCCATGTGGAATGTAGGAGCTTAGTTCCCGAACTGAGTATCAAAACCATGTCCCCTGCATTGGGAGTGCAGTCTTAACCAGTGGACCACCAGGCAAGTCCTCAAATGCAATCTTACCTATGGGCAGGCACTGGGAGAGGCTAGACCTGCAGACCTTTCAGAAGAGGGAGCAGCCTTCACCCAGCACTGGACTAGATGGGGTCGAGTCTAAGTGTCTTATTTCCGAAAGGTCACAAGAACTCCATGATGCACCCAGAATTACTGTAGGAGCAATCCTTCTCTTCAGTTTTATGGTCCAAAACTGTTCCTGCCTGACTTTCCAACTTTAGTGGAGATGCACTATTCTTCAGGGGAAAGAGAGAGGAAGCCAGAGCATCCTACCCTGAGTAACATTTCAGTGCCCCAGGCTGACTTCTGCCTAGATCCGGGTTTTGGTTTGGGACCCTGGGCTGTCAGGGTGCCTGGCTGAGCCCTAGTACCATGTCAATCCTGGCAGTCGGCAGGTGCTGCTTTGAAAGAATGTGCTGGGGAAAAACACCCCAGGACAGGGACTGTGTAAAGGCTACCGGGAAGCGATTCCGGAACTGAAGGGACTAAATATAAGATGGCTTTACCCCAGGTGGAACTCTCAAGTAAAGACCATCTCGCCTCTGCATCTCCATCAATATTTATTGAGTCCCAGCTCTGTGCAAGATTCTGCCACGAGAGCTGCATACTGATGTCTGACCTTGCAGTCTCACACTGAAACACAACCGACACACGAACGAAGGGAAAGGCGGATAAAGGCTAAAGGAGAGAGGGGACCGTGATGAGACACCTCGAGTGTCATTTAAGAGTTAGAGACTCCCCTCCTCTCAAAGACACCCTAGTTATGGGACGGTCTCTTCCCTGAAGGGAATTCTGGAAAGGGAAAACCATGTCTTGAGTGGCCTGGAAACACTCCCATGTTCACCTAGGTGACTCCAAGCTGTGCTCCAAACTCCATTTAAGAGTCTCTGTAAGCTGCTGCCTGTCTACAGCCCCGCTGCACACACGGACCCCACATCCTCACATGAGCCCCTCTATCCAAACAGCTGCCGTCCTGTCAGCCCACAGAGGGCAGAAGCCACGTGCCGATAGTCTTTGCAGACTCTGGGTCCAGCATGATGTCAGGCAGAGGGGAAGGACCAGGATGTGAGAGTGACCTGGCTGTGACATCTGGCATGCTCAGGTTTGCTCATTTAGTTGGTTGAATGCTTGTTGACTGGACCGATGGCAAAGATGGACGACTCCACTGAGGGAAGGAAGAGAGGAAGTGGACACCCAAAAGGACGGGGAGGAGGCGGAGCCCCGGAGAGCACCTGCGCAGAGCTGCCGCGGGGGAGGGTGGGCCAGCCCCTTCTTGCCGGTCTCCCAGGCCGACCATCGACTCCGGGCTGGCCTCTCCCCGTCCGGCCTCCACTCGTCCTTCACTCACCAGTTGCTCTTCCAGGTGTGGCGGACGTGCGGGTCGTGGATGCCGTGCTTGTCCGCCTGCTCGTCCAGAAAGTCGAACATGTACTTGATGGCCAGGGGCAGGGCCGACCCGCGGTGCGCCGTGCTGAAGATGGTCTCGAACAGGTCGTCCACGAACTTCTGCAGCGTGCCCTGCGGAGGGGACCAAGTTCAGACGCAGCTCGCCCGCCCTGAGAACTCTGAAGACAGGGCTGTACGATCGCCTGGCCTCCCAGATGGCGGAGGGGAGAGGAGGCCAGCACACAGCCAGGCCTGCTTGGGTAAAATCGCATAAGCGCGTGCAAAGAATCTGCACCCTCCTCCTGCCTGCTCTCATCTGTCTCGAGCAGCTTTCCATTTCCCCGGCACGTGGAAAATAGATATAACACTGATGACTGGACCTAAGGAAGCCTCCCTCTGCCAACACCGCGGTTTGGTTTTAACACCCTTCCGCGGTGTTATTTTAGCACTTTTCACAAATGCTAATGAACAACTCACTCGGTCAGAGCAGACAAGCACAATCTGCTGGTTCTGTTTGGGCATTACTCACGTCAGCTAATGAACAGTTTACTCATTTGGCTTCACAGAGAGCGGAGCCGGGGCCAGTCTCGGGCCTTGAGGGACGTTATAACTGTAGGCACACAGGGCCCCCAGAATCAGGATTAGAAATGGGGCCTGCAAAGTCACTGATGGGGCCCCAGTTTCCACCACTAAAGACTGTATACGACACCCCAGAGATATATAGCCAGTCTTCCAGAAGGCATGGCAGAGGACCACGAATACACATGGCTAGTGTCTCTCTATTTGAGCAAGGGCAAGTGAAGGGATGGAATCAAGCCTTCAGACTGTGTGCCAGCCTTGATGTATGGGAGGGGCTGGCTGCAGGACTGGGTTGAGAAGGATGCTGAGGTTCTGTGCTGGGAAGATCAGGCTGATGAGCAGGGCCTGCATGGATGGATGACTGGGGTGGCGGGGGTGGGGGTGGGGGCACACCAGCACAGATGCTAGGTATTTGCCAGCTTGCCAGCTCTGACATTTCTGTGGGGTGATGATGCCCCACCCCATAACCCACCCACACCCGCACCCTGGCTGATGTCCTGTACCTTAGTGGCCAGCAGTCGTGTCAGATAGATTTCAGACACCATCTTGCTCCCCCGGTCCCCCTCCTTCTGGTCCCCGTGCTCATGGTTCTTCACCAGGTGCCACATCTTGACTCCACTCTCCAGGTCGGGGGTGATCATTGGTGTGCGTGAACGGAGGCTGTCAGGGCTGCCCGTGTACCGGATCATATTTTCTGCCAATGCAAGGACCCCATGGGGGTAAGGCCACCCAGCCTTCCAGCCTATTGCTCATGGCACAGCTCGGCTCCAGCTGAGGCCAGCTCTGATCCTTCTCGCCTTTGGAGGCACTTCTGTATGTTCCTGAAACTGGAACATCTTTCCCACCGCCTCCAGGAAATTCTCTGTGTCTTGTCCACCCAATTGGATTCCCTTCCCTCTTGTACTTGCATCTCTCCAGCCCTTATGATTCAATTTGTAAAAAATACAAGCTTGTCTCTTTTTGTATTTTCCTTGTAAGAGCTCTCAAGTCTCAGGATGTGTTCTGTGTTGCCAAGTAAGTGCCAATGAAAGAGCTCGGGGCGCTGGGGATGGGGGACCTTCCCCTGTCGTGTCAGTGGTAAAGAACCCACCTGCCAATGCTGGAGATGCAGGTTCTATCCCTGGATGGATCAAGAAGATTCCCTGGAGGAGGGTATAGCAACACACTCCAGTATTCTTACCTGGAGAAGCCCGTGGACAGAGGAGCCTGGCCAGTTACAGTCCATAGGGTTGTAAAGAGTCAGACATGACTGAAGCACTCATGAAAGAGCTGGGAGCCTGTTTCCCTTAATCGGTGACTAACCAGCTGAGTGATTGCCCTGTCACTTGTGTACCTTCACCTGCGTCTCTCGCTTGGACCATTTATTTGCTGCAATGTGAGGTGTAGTGAGATGAGTCCCAAGCAGGAAAAGAAGAGGCAGGTCCCACTGTGTCCGGGCACCATTGTGTGTTGTCTTCTATTTATTTCCCAGAACCATCTCATGAAGCTGGTAGCTTTTGTAGCCAGTTTTGCTGGTAAGAAGGCACCAGGGCATCCAGCCTACATCCGGCGCCCTTCTCCCCACCCCGAGGAGCAGAGACCTGGGTCTGTACCTTCCCTCAGCTGCTTCATAGTGTGTGACCTTTACACGTCATTTAGCCTCTGTGCATTGGAGTTATAATTTGCTAATCTGCATAATAGGGGGAAATAATAATTATTTAATTCACTGATTATTATGAACCTGACGTTTGATAATGAGTTATCACAAATGTGGAAGCATCTTAGAGACCGTAGGATGCTCAGGAAGGTTAGACTTTCTTCTTGTTTCCAGGGACGAAGCTCCTGCTCCTGGATCAGAGTCCCTGCCCAGAGCCAGGAGCTTTTTTTTGGGTCCAGTGTTCTTTTCCAGGGGCCAGCCTGCCTGACTGCCCCCATCCCTCCCTGCTCCCCATCCCTGGACCCACTATCTTCCAGCAGTGCTGCCATGGTGACCACACCTGCTCAGGGGGTATCCTTTCTTCCCCAGAAAGGTTTGATGAACTCACCGTATTTACTCGCTGAGGTCCTGGAGACAGTGGAGTTGTTCACTGCATTGTACGCTGTCACTTGCTTGGACACTAAGGCTACCACAGAACCATCTGGCACCTACCGGGGAAAGGCAGGTAAGGGCCTGGGCACAGAAGCTCTGCCACCCAATCAGGATGAACGTGGTCCTTGGGGACAATCAGGGCCTCACCGACAACCAGGGGATGGAGGAGGCTGTCAGTTTTCCTTTGATGAAACAGGACAGATCTGAGTATAGAACTGTAGTCCATGGTGGGGCTCACTCTTGGAGTGACTCAGGCAAGACCCTCTCACCAGTACCCTCTGTCCTTATGTTTCCCTGGAAGAGCACCCAGCCTTAAACTCCAGGGCTTACCTAAGAAAGGGTTTTGTTCAGGGTCTGTGCCCATGCCCTGCAGGAAACACACACCCAGCATGCTATCTCCAAGAAGGTCAGGGTGTCCTGGGGGGCCACGTTTTCCCTGGGTTGCTAAGGGCACATAAAGGGCTTGGTAAGAGCCTCGGGATGACCCTGCTATTCACGGATGGAGACTCACAGGGACCTGGCTGCCTAGCTTGCTAGCCCCTCCCTGTCCATGGTCCTCTTACCTGGTAATGTGCCAGGGTGTTGAGTCTCTTCCAGTCGTTCTCGATCTTGGTGGTGATGTCTTCATCCTGCAGGATCATCCTCGCCCCGCTTCCTTGTCTCCACTCTGTAGGGGGAGCAGTTCCATCTCAGACAGGTCCTTGGACCCCTCCCATGGGATCTTGAGGACCCCTGTGCAGGCAAGCGCATGGCACCACCTTAGGGTGCATCCGAAGACGGACAGGTGCTCGCAGACACTCCCAGAGGAGGGGTGCAGAAGTTCTCAGCACAGGGGGACCCTGATTCCCAGGTCTGGTTCTCATCCCAAAAAACTACGTGATAGACACAGGAATAACGTCACCTCCACTGCCCACTTGTTCCTGGTGGGCGGCCACATCGGCAAGAAGTCAATGCTTATTAAGTGAATGAAGAAGGCAGGGGGCTTCCCTGGTGGCTCAATGGTAAAGAATCATCCTGCCAAAGCAGAAGACACGGGTTTGACCCCTGATGTGGGAAGATCTCACCCTGCTGTGGAACAGTTAAGCCCAGTACACCACAACTACTGAGCCTGTGCCCTAGAGTCCAGAAACTACAAATTCTGAGCCCACATGCCACAATAAATTCTAGAGCCTGTGCTCGGCAACAGGAGAAGCCACTGCAATGAGAAACCTCTGCACTGCAACTAGAGAAAGCCCACACAACAATGAAGACCCAGCACAGCCAAAAATAAGTATTAAAAAAAAAGCAAGTGAAACACTTAAGAACATACTAAGCAAATGCAAGGTGGCATCACCGCTGTCCTGTACTCTTTGCTTCACTGTGAGGTCTTGGAGTGAATGAGAACAAGACTGCAAATTCCATCACTGGGCACCCTCTTTCTATTCCAGGGGTGCAACTTGGACCCAAAAGCCAGCAGGTGGGCCAGTCTTGGCAGAAAGATTGAGTAAAAGTACATGGAGGGGCCAGCAAAACCTATCCTCACGCCCAAGAACAGCCACAAAGTCGATGTGGCGAACAGCATCTTAGTGATCTATCCAACACCTAATTTTCTCTGATGCCATAAGTGTACGCTTACCTCCCACCCTATCCTCATGGGTTCCAGACACCTACAACACACGGGTTCGCTGATGGATCCCACATGAGGGAACGGGAGACTGTTTCTCATCCCCCAAACCCTCACCACCACACGTGGTACAAATCACAAGGAGATGGGGACACGCACATTCCTGTCCTGAAAAGTTAGCACATGGAGACCCAGGTGCACGCCAGACACATGCCGTGCACAAACGCATCCACATCCACACACGCACACACGCTCACACGCTCACATGCACACACCAGAAAGGAAAATGGCCTTTTCAATTCAAATACAACATATGTGCCTGCCAGGAAGCCAGCGATCTGGTTTCCAAGCAGCCATGACCCCACTTGGCGCCTCACAGATGCTGAGATTCTGAAACGGGTGAGAGCACTGGGGTTTTGTGGCGTGCGAGTGGGGGCAGGTGTGAGTTACCCATAGTCCTGGTCTAACCTCGCCTTGGACTTTTTACTCTGGCTCTGCAGACACACATTTTGGCTTCCCTCCTCTGTTCCCTCCTATCTAGGCTGAGGGACCATGACTGATTCCTTCCTGCCTTGTGGGCGTGGCCAGTGCTACAGACGAGAATCAGGCCTAGGAAGGGAGCTGCCTGCCTTTAGCAGGAACAGAGATGTTCCTAACAGCCACGTTCGTGCCTCTAGCTCCCGGGCTTGTCTGCTGCCTGATTTAGAGCTTCTTGTAGCAACGGGCTGTCCCAGGAATGAAAACGTGAGGGTGCCATGTGGGTTCACTGGAGCAGACGAGCCTCCAGAGGTCTCTGGGGACCACCTGTCACTTAGTGCTGTTGATGGCATGGCTGGACTTGATCGTGGTGGTGAGGGTCTCGGGGCAGGTGGGGTGGTATATAAAAGGGGAGATGCCCCACCAGGGCACCTGGTCAGCAGCATTTTGTTAGCTTGTTGTCATGTTGTCTGTTGTAGGTTTTTTTGTTTTGAATTTTATGCAGGTAGGTATGGGTGCATGGTTTGTTTTTTAAGTCTTTTTTTTTTTTTTTTTCATTTCTTTTCATTAGTTGGAGGCTAATTACTTTACAATATTGTAGTGGTTTTTGCCATACATTGACATGAATCAGCCATGGATTTACATGTGTTCCCCATCCTGATCCCCCCTCCCGCCTCCCTCCCCGTCCGATCCCTCTGGGTCTTCCCAGTGCACCAGCCCTGTGGGTGCAGGTGTTTTTTACCTGCATGTTTTTTGAGTGGTTGCAGTGGCATGCTGCAGTCCATAGGGTCGCAAAGAGTCAGACAGGACTAAGCGACCGAACTGAACTGAAGACCAGCCTGGGCCAAGGATAAGGCAGGGGCACGCATTGTCCCAGTTGCACAAAGATAATTGGCCCTGAATGATAAAGCCTCATGGGTCTCCCCTCTTGCCTTGTGAATGGTGCCAGGCCATTAAGTCAGAGGAGAACACATGGTGGGGGCCTGGAAGGCAGGCAGTGCTCTGCATGCCCCACATGGGAGCCAGAGGAGGAACAGGGGCCCAGCTCTGGACACTAAGTCTCCTGGCCAGGCCCGAGGGAGGAGGACTGAGCTTCACTGAAGAGGCCGTGAGGCTGGCCAGGATTAAGTGCGGAAGGTACCCACCAAAGGCCAGCGTGCTGGGGTGCACTGGCTCCCTTGCCGATGGCTCTGTAGCACCTCTCAGGGGGATGTGAACAAACCAAGCCACCTGGGGGACTGAGCAGTGACAGCTGGTGACTTAATTCTGGAGCCGGATGCAGAATTCCTCGCTATACAACTGCCCTGGTGTTGCGCAGTGCGCAGCCTGTTTGGCCCTCTGCAGCAGCCCTGGATCTGAATTGTGTCCAGCAATTATGTAAGCAAATCAAAGTCAGTCCGCCTCTCTGCCCTCAACTGGAAAAAATGTAGGGCAGAGTGTGGCCATCCTCCCCCGCCCAGGGCAGCCAAGGGATGATGGCTTGTCCTTGGGAGTACAAAACTGATGCCACCAGATGCCCACCAGCAGGGCTAGCCCAGCACCTGGGACACAGTCAGTACCTGATGAGGATTTATTACATGAATAATACATAAGTGAAAAGAGTGAAATAGATGAATAGATGAAAGAGGAGAAAGAGTAAGTGAGTAACGGTGGCTTATTTTCCAAGCAGTGAAAGGATTTTCTGCCCATGGGTTGCTGCTCCACGGTGGGCAGACAGCAAGCTACAGTACCAGGTCAACTGTGAGCCGAGCTGTTAGAACTTGGGACAAAGGAAGAGCTGACCTCCAGAAGCTCAGCTGGGCACATTCACCGCCAAAGTGAAAGTTCTCTGGAATGATTATCACTCGTTCTTCCAGTTTTACAACTGGGAAATTAAAGAAGCAGGTTGGGAAGGCAGACCTGGAGGTCATAGAAACTTGGAGCTCTGTAGCATGGTGCCTACCATGTGTGTGAACCACTCAAGTGTTGGGAGTGTGGACGGTGATGGCTGGACTGGAACCTGGGCTGTGGCCACACTGGGATGCTGGTGGGTAGCTGCCTCCCCTCTACTCCAGACTCTGAGCTCCAGGAATCCCAGTGGGACCCAGCACTTCCACCTCCACAAAATCAAGTCCATGTGGATGGGGTTACATGCCTTCCACACTGGCTGAGGCTTGTGGTCAGTGATGACATGCAGTGGGGAGGAGGATGGTCACGGGCAGCAGGAAGCCTGCTCATCACTGATGTCAGTGCTTAGTCACACGTTTAGGAGCTGTCAGAAGAGGTGTCCTGTCCGTTGGTCCTGCCAGCCTGGACCCTGCATCTGGTGGGGTGCCAGCGGGCAGCAGGAAGGCAATGACTATTGCCTTTTTGGCAATTATCTCAAAAAGTTAAGAATGTTCCTCCAAATGCCAATATGATTATAGAAATCTGGAGAACACTTAGTCCTGCTTTCAGATCTCTCGAGTGAAGTGTCAGTTGCTCAGTCGTGTCCGACCTCTTTGTGACCCCATGGACTGTAGCCCACCAGGCTTCTCTGTCTGTGGAATTCTCCAGGCAAGAATACTGGAGTGGGTAGCCAGTCCCTTCTCCAGGAGATCCCGACCAAGGGATTGAAGCTAGGTCTCCTGTACTGCAGGCAGACTCTTTACCATTTGAGCCACGAGGGAAGCTCTCTTAGATCTCTCAAGTCTGTTCTTTTATTCTTCTCCTACAGGAAAGATGCTATGTGGTTTTCCCCCCCGAAATATCAGAAAGGTGAAAAAGTGAAAACCTCTGTCCCATCTCCAAACCAATCCTGAAGAATGAACCCCAGAAATATGGGAGCCTGGTGTTGGCAGCTCCATCCCGGGACATGCAGGGAAGAGGAGAGCCCGTGGGTAGCCTGCCCAGCTGACCCGGAATGGAAGAGTGTGGATGCAACATGAGGGCAGGGAGTCCCAGGCACCAAGTGACATAAGTGGGCTAAACCCATCCCTCAAACTCACTCTTCTCTGCCCAGGGTCCTTAAGCTCACCTGTGGCCTGAACACATGTCATTTCCATGTCACTCTTTTCCTTCCTTTCCTGAAACCCCATATCCAAACCAGTTGGGGCCTCTCTTTCCCCAGACTCACCATGGGGTATCTCAAGAAAATCAAACAGGGTAGGCTCCTCTTTCTGGAATGCTCCTGTGCTCCTTCCAGACCTACTCTTGACAGAGGTGGGGGCTGTGGAGCTCACACTGGGACCAGGAACAGCCAAGGTCAAAGATCAAAGCTGCTGGCTTCCCTCTGTCCCAGGAAGAGTCCAGCCCACAAACTGCATGGCTAGCTTCATGAACCCTCATCCCTACCCAGTGGTAGGGAGCCTGAAGGGCGGGCTGGGCCAGTTGAGGGTAAGGCAGACCTGCAGTCTTCAGGTCTGGTGTCCTTGGCAGTGTGGGCGGCTGGTCAGGTCACGAGGCCCCCGAAAAAGGTCATATCTAATTTTGTGCTCTGGGTACTTCTGCATATTCAACATAGGCTTAGTCCTAGTAACAGTAATGGAAATCAACAGAATCCAGGTCTCCTCATCCCAGGTTCAGCATTCTTTCCACCAAATAGGCTCTTTCTGTCTTGCCTATGAAAACAGCACTAAAAATATCTCTCTTTTGTGTCCACACCTTGCTGTGTACCAGGTGACCCCGTTAGAACAGCCGAGGGGCAAAGTGACAGCTGGGCCAATGGCCAGCGTCCTCTGGATGAATGCCCAGCTGCCCACGGGGCACAGTGAGACTGGAAAATGCCTCAAGGCACCAAATGATGTGAGCTCAGTGATGGACCCAGTGAATCCCGAGACAGGGACTCCTCACCATGCCCACACTGGACCAGGTCATCTCCCTGCTCCCCCCGGACTAGGACACAGGAGGCATCTCCTATGGCCACCATGGTGAGAATCCACACCCAGAAAGTGTTAGAGCTGTAGCCTCACTCACTCAAAACTGAGTGCCCACGGTGTGCTTGGCACTGTGCTGGCAGGGCATCACACAGGTAAGCAAGAAAACTTCCTAACACGAAAGCTCTGACCCCTGAAGGCCTCTGTGTAGAAGGCTATGCCGGAAAACAAAGGTCCACAGGACCGGGTGATCAGACCCAGAAGAGGGAGCGGGTAGAGGGGTATTGGGGGCCAGGGAGGTGTTCTGGTCCACAGGTGCCACTTCTATGACATTTCTAGGGATCCATGAGGATGAGTCCTTATGGGAAGGAAGGAAGTTCGGAACTGAGTTAAGAAAGGTCTGGAATACCATTACCTTACTAATATCTTAGCCTGGTGTCTAAGGCATCTAGGGTTGAGCTGGAAAACCAGAGATGGGGGTGGATGAAAGGGGGGGGGGCCCTGCCCAAGAAGGGGAAGACCTGGCCAAAGGCGGGGGTGGGGTGGGGTGGGATGCTCAAGAGATAGGATGTTACCTGGAGGTTCTTGGAGAAGAAGGGGTGGGAGCAGCATGGGTCTGGAGGAATAGTGGGGAGCTGAGGTGTAGAGGAAGGAGGGGTTTATCTGCAGGCCAACCCTGGAGGAAACACTGAAACACTGGCACCCAGTATATAACTGGTCTGGCTCCTGGAAGGTCCCCCACCCACCAGCAGGTATCACTCGGAGAGGGAAACCCCCTGGAAGCATGATCCCCTCACTAGCTCAGGGCCTCATGGCATGCATGCAGACAGGTGCACACACACGCATGCATAGTCACACATATGTACACACGCACGCACATACACACTCACACAGGTACCTCATTTCTCCCCCTAAGGCTCTGCAGCCACCAAACTCTGCCTGCCCCAGCCCCCAGTCCCATCTTTGCATCAGCCTCTCTCCTCAGAGCCATTACAGGAAACTTTAGGAGGGGGGTGAGCTGGAGGGATGAAGGAGGTGCCCAGCAGGCTGGTTAGAACTGGCTGAGTCAACCCTTCTGATCCACAGGGAACCAACTTCAGAACTAGTTGCCTGCACTCCCACCCCAGGCTGCCTTTCTTCCCTGCCGGGTGCTGAGCAGGGTCTCAGCAGGCACACACGCCAGCCTGCCCAGGTTCCTCTCTACCTCCCAAACCAGGGTCCCGAGCAGAAGGCTAGAGGAGGAGACAGAACTCTCCTGCCGCACACCTGTCTGCAGGTGAGCCTCAAGGAGAACACCTGGCAGGGAGCCCGGATGCCCCCGGCACCCAGCCACTCCGAACTGTGCGAGGGAGCAGCTTCGGGGAAGAGGTGGGGGAAAGGCCAGAACAGAATCAGTATCAACGCAAATAGTTGGGAAATTGACTCAGGAATTGGGGAGGGGAGCATCTAAATATGATTTGCTAAAAGAGGAATCATTTTATGGTGAGAGCAAGTTCTAAAATATAAAATAAGTGAACTAGGAAATGTGGTGTTTAAAAGAAGAAATCCCTAAATCGAACAGTGCCGTCTACTGTCAAGCCCTAGGTCCTTGCAAACTGTAAAGTGTTGTGCACCAGCTCGTTGTCACTTTGGGGAAGTCTGGAGAGCTAAGGGAAAAAGCGGGCTGGACTCTGCTTCTCGGTTTAAGAGAGGTGAGCTAGAGCTTAATGGATATTCTTGAAGATGGAATAATATGGAGGCTCTGGTGGTGCTCCACGGTTCTGTGTCAAAAAAGAGTTAAGAGGCAAGGGATGGGCGGCTGGAAGGAGGAAGGTGACACAGGCAGGAAAGGTGACCCAGGTATTCATATGCACATCACCAAGGGAAAAGTGCTGGCTCTGACCTCTTCACAGCTCTGCCTGCAGCCCCCTGCCCTACTCCAGGCTCCAAGCACAAAGGACAGACACATTCACAATCCAATTTGTTATACTTCCACCTTCCAGGGAGAGAAGGAGGTGACATAAAAAAGAAAAAAAAAAATCCCATTATCTTTATCTGTCCTTCCCATCAGGTGCAGCAAAAAATGCAAACTGGGGCGACAGCTGCTGTGAACTCTTTATATTTCACTCAGAAGATAGTGTATCTTTTTGTTGCATACAGGAATTACTTATTTGAAAAAAATATACCCTTTCAGACAGAAGGGGTGGCGGATTTCTGGGGCTATTGATGGGGCATTTGCATTAAACCAGAGGAACTGGGAGGTCATGGCCTGTGGAGGAGCTTGTGTGGGAAGGGAGTGGTTGTTCTCTTCACTTTCTGCTGTGTGACCAGGGCCCAGGCTCTGTGCCTTTCTGAGCTACAGAGTCTCCTCCTGTGCAGTGGAACAGAATGGCATCAATTATGTCCTCTGGGGAATGAACAGAGGAGACAAGAGTCCCTTGGCTCAGAAAGAGCAGTGTCCAGCCTCCTGCTACTGTGTGAAGAAGTGAGGAATTCCTAGCCGTGTGGCTCCCTCTGTTCCAGGCATTTCCCCAGGGTAGGCTCTTAGGGTACATTGGTTGAGGAGTTTGGGGGTGTAACAGGGTTGTGATTTGTTTAGTCGCTCAGTTGTGTCTGACTCTGTGACCCCATGGATGGTAGCTCACCAGGATCCTCTGTCCATGGGATTTCCCAGCAAGAATACTGGAGCAGGTTGCCATGACCCTCTCCAGGAGATCTCCCCGACCCAGGGATCCTACATTGGCAGGCAGATTCTTTATCACTGAGCCACCACTTAAGTCTGGTATAAGAGAGTACCTATAACCAATACCTGTGGGTGGAAAGGGGCATCAACTTGACAAGGATGGCCTCACATATAACAAAGCAGGGAGCCCTAGCACTGTGCTTTCAAAGCTCCCAAGGCCCACTTGCCCCAGCATAGTCCTTAACTTCTGCCCTGGGATATCTTCCCTTCCCTAGATTCTAAGAGACTGAAAGAAAGCAGGTTCTGTGTCCTTTGCTTTGATTCTTACAATGGTTAGTTCTATCATATGTCAACTTGTCTGGGCCACAGTACCCACCCAGATAACTGGTCAAAAACTATTCTGGATGTTTCTGTGAGGGTGTTTTTGGATGACATTAATATTTAAATTGGTTGGCTTTGAGTAAAGCAAATTGCCCTCCATAATGTAGGTGGACCTCTTCTAATTAGGTGAAGGGCTGAGTAGAAGAAAAGACTGACCTCCCCTGAGCAGGAGGGAATTCTGCAGCAGATGCCTTTGGACTTGAACTGTAACATGGCTCCTCTCTGGGTCTCCAGCCTGCTGGCCTTCCCCATATATTTTGGACTTACCAGCCTTCACGCTAGACACTGAATGTTTGTATCCCCCCAGAATTCATAGGTTGACTCCTAACCCTCAATGAGATCGCATTTAGAGTGGGGCCTTTGGAGGGTGCCTGAGGTCATAAGGGTGGAGCCCTCATGAATGGGATTAGTGCCCTTGTAAAGAGGATCCCAGAATGCTCCCTGGAGAAGAAAATGGCAACCCACTCCAGTACTCTTGCCTGGAAAATCCCATGAACAGAGGAGCCTGGTGGGCTACAGTTCACGGGGCTACAAAGAGTTGGACATGATTGAGCAACTGAACACATGTTTTCTTGCCTACTTTCTGTCACATATAGTCCCAATAAGAGGATGGCCATCTATGAACCAGGAAGTGGGTTCTCACTGGACACTAAATCTTATGACCCCTTGATCTTGGACTTCTCAGCTGCCAGAATTGTGATAAATTATTTTCTGTTGTTTATAAGCCAAGCAGGCTATGGTATTCCATTATGGCAGCCCAAACAGATTCCTCCTTGTCCTTTATTAATGAAATCCTCCATAACTGCAGGAACCAATTCCTTCAAATAAGCTTTCTCTATATAAACATATCCCATCCCATTGGTTCTGTTTTTCTGGAGAATGCTGGCTAATACAGTTCCCCATCTTGGCTCCTCAATGCCTGGAGAAGCTGGTGGAATGGGCAGGGTAGGAGAGCTTCAGTCCCAGGAACAATGAACAGAAGCATTGGAAATGGGGGACTAGGCCAAGCCAGGCACCACAGTGATGATGAAAGGCAGGGGGAAGGGGTTGGGGCTGGATGTACTTAGGGTAATTACAGAGGTGGTTTAAAATGTCTTTGCTTCCTTCTAAGCTGGCCTGGGACAGATGTCCATGCCTTGCCAGGAGGGGGAAGGCAGTCTTTGCCCAATGCCCTCAGCTATGGAAAGAGGTGGCATGGAGGGAAATGAAGTGGAGGGGTATGCTCGGCTGTCTGGCCTCCAATGCATGTGGCGCACAGTCTACTCTATGCCTACATGCTCTGTGTCCCTTTGTTGCTGTTGTTTTTAGTTGTCCAGTTGTGTCCAACTCTTTGTGACCCCATGGATTGGGATTTTCCAGGCAAGAATACTGGAAAGGGTTGCCATTTCCTTTTTCCAGGGGATCTTCCCAACCCAGGGATTGCACTCACGTCTCCTGTCTGCATCTCCTGCATAGCAGGCAGATTCTTTACTGCTGAGCCACTGGGGAAGCCCATGTGTCCCTTTGGCACAGATGAAGTTTTGCTAACAGTCTCACCTTATATTTGTAAACTGCTTTCAGGCTTTCAAAGCACTTTCACCTACACAGTGGGAAAAACTTGCCTTGCCTCTCTCTCCCCATGGGGGCCATGCAACTGAGTGGAAGCAAATCTTGTGGAAGAAGCATTTGGGTTTCTGAGGAGGTCCTATTTTCTTTGTTATGGAATCTGGCTTTGGTAGAAAGAAGACCAGAGTTGTGGGGATGGCTCCAGACCCTGCACTTAATAGAAAAGAAGGAAATTCCTCAGAAGAGCATCCATCATGGGAGGCCTTTGTAAGAAGTTCAATATGACACCACTTCCCCAGGAGGAGGAGGCCCCAGATGCTCAAACTGTCTCCTTCCTTTGGTTTCTCCCCTTTACCCTGACTGCTGTGAGGCCTCGTCCGTCCAGTGATGCTGCATCTTCCCCAGCAGCTCCTGTGATGAGAAAGATGGCTCCTTTGCCCTCTTGGGACCCAGTGAGCACCATACCCCTAGTCTGAACAGCCTCTAGCTTGAGAGAGTAGCAACTCTTGGGTGGGCCCTGTTTGCTGCACAGCCCTCAGACTTCCTTCACTCATAGTGGATGGCAGGAAGTGGACAACAGGAGGTGGATGGCAGGAAGTGGATAGCAGGAAGTAGATAGCAGGAAGTGGATGGCAGGAAGTGGCCATGGCTGCTTTGGATACTGCTGCCTCCACTCCAAAGTCATTATATCCTTTAATTAACAATCTGCTTTGCTAGACTTGCACCCAACAAGTGTTCTAAAGTTAAAGCAGCCCTTCCCCCTCCTAAGCTCTGGGTGTGTGGCTTCCAGGTGGGGACGGTTGATCCTGAGCAATATCTACCTACCAGCCATGACATGGTCTCTCTCCCCCATGGGAGGTCAGCCCATTCCCAAGCACCAGAAGTACATGGTTCTATACGCACCCACCCACTGAGCTCTTGCCATATTCTAAACTAAGGCACAAGCTTTTGAAACTCACCTTCCAGCATGAAGATAAAGGTTCTTGTAATAGTTCCTCCTCTTGGTCCTGCTAGGCCAGGGCTCTCCTGGCCTAGCATATTGTAGATAAGGACTTTGACAAGCCATGGCTCTCACAGATGAATAAAAGGCATGGTAAATACTACCTGGTGACCCTAGTGAACTCAATTCTCCCTGGCAGACCTATTGATCAGCCCACTTAATTGCTTGGGGGTAGGGACATGGGGGTCTTCCTTCCCTGGCACTATCTTCTCTCCCACTGGTTCTATAACTGAGCCGTTGACTCCATCAGTCTGTGAGATCTTCCTGGCAGCAGATTCCACCCCCCACCACAGACACAAATGGCCACTCCAACTCTAGGGACCAGCGCTGGGGACACACTTTCCTGGTACCCTATACTCTGAAGATCTCACAGATGCTTCCTCCTTGTCCCAGAAACAACATACACAGAGACAGTTCCAAAGGGAAGGGAAGAATGTGCTCGGTCAGTCTCTTCTCTCTGGGCTGCCAAGCTTCGGGCACAGGGCCAAACACATCCTGCCAAGAGCCAACCAAGAGGAGAGGTGGAGGGGGGAAGGGAAGCAGTAAGAATTGAGGTGAGTGAACTTCCTGATCCTGAGTCTTTAGGCATCAGAATTTGGGGAGTGGGGTGGATGGCAAGGCAGTGGGAGGGCATGAAAATTCCCCGTGGATTTTAGAAATAGCACAGATGCCCATCTGCCTTGGGTGGCTTAGCTGAAGCCAGCTTAGAGGCCAGATGGATGCATTAGGGGCCTCTGGAGGTCTTCTTCCTTCTATGTTGCCATGAATTTCCAGACTCAACCATGTACACACATAGACACCTTTCCCTCCATGCCCAGGATCAACAAACAGACACATACCATTTCCTCACCAGTATTATCTTCATAATCAGTAATATTAGTGGCCAATACTTCCTGGGAGGTACTATGGACCAGGCAGTGCATTAAAAGCTTCTATATGTATTTTCTCCTTTCATTCTTACAGTGAGGCAGGCACTAGTATTTATCTCCATTTTATAGGCAAGGAAACTAAGGGACAGAAAGGTTAAGTAACTAGACCAAGGTTACACAGAACTCAATGGAACCAGGATCCAAACTCAGGCAGGTGTGATGCTGATCCATGATGCCAAACTGCCTCTCTTCAGCCCTGGCCTCTTTGGAGCCTGGGGCTCCCCACTAGGATTTCCCCAGGTCGCTGAGTGTCTTATTAAACACTCAGGCAAGCTGTAACTGGATCTAAGTTCAGCTGGCCCTAAGTGGCAAGCCCTTGTTTATATAGGCTATGCGATCTATTCATGGAACATTCAAATAAAATGTCACCCTGCTCCACGGTAGGCTGTCATATCTCATTTTTCTCTATCCTTCCTCCATCACTGACCCAGATCCCTCCTGTTTTTGGTAGTCAGCAAAAATTAGAGGCACAGCACAGAGGCAAAGGGAAAGGCCTGGGGGCACAGAGAAGGTGGTGGCAAGACCTTGGGCCACGCAGATTCAGGCTAAATCTTTGCTGCAGACATGACACCTCCACTGCCACCCCTCTGCTGCTCGAAAGACCCAAGAGGCAGTCAGATCGCCAGCAGACTGTGGTCCCCTCTCTGCTTATTTCTCACTAAGTGGCCATGAAGAGGCAGCCCCTGGGCTCCCGGGGGCCGTGCATACCTGCTCCGTGCACCCTGACTCCACTGGTGGGTAGGAGGGGCTTCTGACCAGTCACAGTACAGCCTCCTGGGTGGGCTGCTTACTCACCTAGGTCCATGTCTGCAGCTTTGGGCCGGTGGGAGCAGGGTACGTTCTTGAAGATGGCGTCCAGAATCTTCTCCTTGACCTGAGTAATGGTGTCGCAGTTGAGGATCTTCACTGGGACCTCGGGACTGTTGGCGTTGTCGGGGTTGACACAGCTTAGGACCTGGTGGGGTGGGGAGAGGAGGTGCGTGGGGAGGGCAGCATGGAGGGCCCCGGGATCGCCAGCAGCAGCCTGAGGTCCTCCCCAGAAGGGCTCCCATCTCTGCGGGCTGGACTGGAGTAGGGTAGGGTGACCCCAGCTAAGCCCTCCTCCCTTCCCATCCCCGCGAGCAACAGGAAGGTACCATGGCCTCTGTGTCACTGCAAGAGTAGGAGCTGTGTGTTTGATTCCTCATCACAACAGACTCCATTAAAACCCTGATTTATCAAAGGGAGCGATGTCTGAGCAGGAGGAGGCAGCGAGGGGCAATGTGTCTGAGAACGGACACTATTGCATGCCCCACTGTCTCACACACATGCACTAGGCACCATCTCCATGTACACCCAGACCCTCACCCACCTCTGAGACCCCTGCCCCATCCCCCTGTGTCAGTCTGTCTTTCTGGTCACTCCGTCTCTCACACTTTAATGGGAAGCTGGCTCCTTTCTCCAAAGATTTCATATGCTTGGATTTTTGTGTGGGTTCCAGGCTGATTGGAGGTTGGAGAATCTGTAAGAAGCTTAATGTGATCTTTAAAAAATAAAAAGATGCCCTCTAAAAATTGTAGGTTCAGGCCACCTGCAAGCCCATCCTGGCCCCAAACCTGAAAGCTGGAGTTGGGGGCGGAGGCCACTCTGGCTCAGGACCTCAAGTTCTCTTTTTGGAACTAGTCGGGTAAGTCAAGACTCTGTCTAAATCACCAAGCTATACTTTTTCTTTTAAAATGTTCTGGACCGTTTCTAACAGCTTTGCATCTCTTGCTGTTCTCAGCGTGGGTTCTCTCTACATGGTGAGACTGTGGAATCCTTGGTGGTGGGTGGGTGGGGGGACCAGAGCTGGTCGGGCTGGGTGCTGTGGGTCACAGATGCTGTCAAGTTGCCATTCTGGGCTCCCGCACCCTCTGCCTGACCCTGCGCCCTGCGCCCTCTCTGCGTTTCCTCCTCAGAACTTTCACTGCATCACCACCCCCCACCCCACAACCATTTCCCAACTGCATGTCTGGTTCGCAGATTCAGACAACGGCCTTCCTCCCCCCACCCCCTCCTGCTCCATGTGGCGGCAATCAGAGCCCTGGCCCCCGGACGCCTGCGTTTCATTAGCGACCAGACTGCTGTGAGCTCAAACCAGAACATGCTTATTCCATTAAGAAGAAGAAAACCTCCTAAATCTATAAAACCAAACTCTCACCCTCAAAATATCTTAAATTGAAAACAACAGTGGAAGGAACTCGGGACCATGCACCCCCAACTCCTTGCACTCTCCAAACCACTCCCTTCCAAGAGCCTTCTGGGCCCCCCTCCGGGCCTCCTCAGTGGTCAAGCACAGCCTGGCCATCTGTGCTGCTCTGTGCTGCCCTGGGCTCGTATGCTTTGGGCCACTTGGGAGGGGGGAAGTTGATCTCCCCAGGCAACATCACAGCTTTATCCGGGCTGCGAGATCACGAGGCAGAGGCTGCCACCTGAGTTTGCCTCCCCTCCCGCCCCCATCTCAACATTTCTGCTTGCCCCTCGAATTCATGGTGGCCCCACGGAAACAGCTTTGTGGAGTGCTTCAGGGCATCTGGAGAGGCAGTAGTGGTCCCATCAAGGGACAGAGTTCCCAGTCATAGGCTAAGCCCCAGCTCCCCCAGAAGTTCCCTTCCCCATGCCCATGCCTCTGGGCTATTTCAGAGCAAACTGCCTGGGGTTTGTTCTACTAGGTCATTGCTTCTCAAACATTCCTGTGACTAGGATCACTAAAATGGTTATAAAGTGTTAGTTGCTCAGTCGTATCTGACTCTTTACGACCCCATGGGCTGTAGCCCACCAGGCTCTTCTGCCCATGGAATTCTCCACGCCAGAATACTGGAGTGGGTAGCTGTTTCTTTCTCCAGGAGATCTTCCTGACCCGGGGATCAAACCCAGGTCTCCTGCATTGCAGGCAGATTCTTTACCATCTGACCCACCTGGGAAGCCCACATTACTAAAGGGTTCTGTTAAAATGCAGATTCTGACTTGGGAGGTGGAGGACTGGGCCTAAGACTCTGCTTTCAGGCAGGCTCCCAGGTGAGCACCCAGTACTCTAGCAGGCTCCCAGCTAGGCCCTTGGGCACTCCCAGCAGCAGGGTCCTAGGCATGCTAGTCTAAGTTCAATCTAATTCATCACTCAGCACTGACTGTCAAGTGACGCCTGCCAGAGCCTCTCGGCACCTGTTTCACTCCCGCCCAGCACGAGATTACCACCAGTTGGCCCACAGTGCCCTGGGCTCCTCCAGCCATGCTGAATTCTAGGATGTCCTGGACTTTATTTGACCCCTTCATCTCAATTCTCAGGTCAGCCCTGTCCGCTGCTCTCACACTTTCTTCCTGACCCCTCCTCACCAATGACCAGGCTGCTCCCCCTTCCACAGGAGGGGGTTTCCTCTCACAGGCCTGAGGGTGGCTATTAAATGTCCCAGCAGCCATTTTTTCCCTCTGGGCAAGGCAGTGGTAATTTCCTTCCCCTTCTCTCACGGTGCCTCTTCCCCAAGTATTTCTACCTCAGCGGATGCGCTTCCCTGACCCACTCCAATTTCCTCACAATCTCTTGAAGTCAAGTCATCTGCAACCAAGCTGGTTGTGCTAACAATAGTTTGGCCTCTGGTATAAAGGATGCTGCAATTTGGGGACACAGTGTTATTGCAACTCATTGTGTTGGCTTCAATATTGGGGAACTGCTGATGAGATGGGAAAGAAAGGCAGCTGAGAGGGAGAGACCAGGCAGGAGACATTTCAACAGGAGTTTTTTTAGCTCATTAAGAAATCTATTCACATCTCTCTTTTTGGAAGTTTTTTTTTTTCTCTTTTCCCTTTCTCATATTAATCAGAGACTCTAACTCTCCCCTGGAGCCCACCACGACAGCAAGGAAGCTGGGCCCTCACTCAGACATGGCTGCCTCGAAGCCTTGTCAACTGAGCTAATCCTGGCAGATTCATTGAGATGCCTGTTGGGATCCCCAGGGCCCTCTGAGGATGGAGTGGAACAGGTGCATCATGGTTGCAACACTTCCAGCCAGCAGGACCAGCTGCGTTCAGAATGGCCGAGAGATCTCCCCAGCTGGCCTCGGGGTCTGGGATTCATCCTTGGCTCAGGGCTTCTGCCCAGTTCTGCCTTGCCTCAGGCTGTTGTGTATCTCACCTCCTGATAAGTGCATTTTAAACTCATCTATTCTCTGTCCTTCTTTATGGTCCAACTGGACCATAAAGAAGACTGAGTGCTAAAGAATTGATGTTTTCAAATTGTGGTGCTGGAGAAGACTCTTGAGAATCCCTTGGACAGTTAGGAGATAAAACCAGTCAATCCTAAAGGAAATCAACCCTGAATACTCATTGGGAGAACTGATTCTGAAGCTCCAAAACTTTGGCCACCTGAAGAGAAGAACTGACTCATTGGAAAAGACCCTGATGCTGGGAAAGATTGAGGGCAGAGGAAAAGGGAACGACAGAGGATAAGATGGTTGGATGGCATCACTGATTCAATAGACATGAATTTGAGCAAACTCTGGGATATAGTGAAAGGCAGGGAAGCCTGGCGTATTGCAGTCCATGGGGTCACAAAGAATTGGACACAACTTAGTGACTGAACAACATTCTCTGTCCATTTCTGTCTCTTCCATCTCCATTCTTGTGCTGCCTCCATGTATCACCCTCCACGGCTATCTTTTATCTCATTTTCTCACTCCGGGCTTCCCTTGTGGTGGATCTCATCCACCTGTAATGCGGGAGATCTGGGTTTGATCCCTGGGTTGGGAAGATCCCCCGGAGAAGGTAAAGGCTAGCCACTCCAGTATTCTGGCCTGGAGAATTCCAAGGACTGTATAGTTCATGGGGTCGCAAAGAGTCAGATGTGACTGAGCTACTTTCACTCACTTCTTCTACCTTCTTTCCTCTTTCCTGGAGAAGGCCTGGTGGGAGATCAGAGCTCTCTCCCAGAAAAGTCCAAGAGTCAGCTCCCTGGCCTGGAAAGCCAGGCCTGGGCACCAGCAGACAGTCATGGGGGAAAGAGGAGCAGGACTCACATGCGCCAGCAGTGGGGAACCTTGACCCTGGGCTCAGGTCTTTTGTACACCTGATCACACTCCATCTTCTGGACAGCTCTGGGAGGTAAATAGTGCCATTATCCCTGTTTTATTATTAGGAAATGGCAACCCACTCCAGTACTCTTGCCTAGAAAATCCCATGGATGGAGGAGCCTGGTGGGCTACAGTCTATGGGGTCACAAAGGGTTGAACACGACTGAGTGACTTAACTTTTCACTTATTTTTTCAGCTAAAAACCCCAAACTCAGTGATTTTTTTTTTTTAAGAGTCATGACCCAAATCCTCCAGCTGGTCAGAAGGAATCAGGGCTCCAATCCAGGTCTGCCTGGTTCCAAACCACGTGCTCCTAAGTGCTGAGCTTTGTGGGGACAACTGTTTCTAGCAGGAAAGGGAGTGTAAGCTTGACTGAGGGTTGGTACAGGTATCCATCTGTTCCCTGGACACATACCTTAAACCGACAGACCAGCCTAGCATCCCATCCTATAGCCTGAGTCATGCAAGTGTGGGCTTCGGGACCATGAGCAACTATTTCTGGCTTCTCCTCCTTCATCATCAACCTGCTACCTGTTTGGAACTGATCTGCAAAGTGTGGGTTCTCCACTGGGAGAAACTGTTGAGAAAGCATCATTCCTTGGGCTCACACTCAGCCAGCTCTTAGCAAGGGATTACCCCCTCACAATCCAGGGTACCAGCCTGGAAGTATGTTGGTCTCTGGCTGTTGCCCAGATACGTTCGGAGCCACTGGTCCCCTGGTGTGGTGGGATGAGGAAGTCGGGGTGGTGCCATGCACAGGGGGAAGGCCAGGCTGGCCCTGTGCAGTGGGGACCGGGAGGTGGCTTGTCAGCATTCCCAGCATCCCCTGGGCCAGGCAGGGGCTGCACAGGACCAGGGCAGGATCAGAGTCACAAAGAGGAGCCGGGAGGCTGGCTTACCAGGGTCTTGTAGTCAATCTGCTGGCGGATGAGCTTGTCCTCACTCAGAGAGTAGCGAGCTTCGCCCGTGATGGCATCGATGGGCCCCTTCTCCATCTGCTGCTTGATGGCACAGAACAGCGAGAAGAGGGGCTCCCCGGCACACTCCTGTACATGGAGGAGAGCCATGCTGGGAGGACCCCAGATGTGCAGAGCCTGGCCTCCCATGGTCTCTGTCTCTCCAGGGGGCTGCTTCCCACTTCTCTGTCTTCTCTCCTGCTCCCCCTCTTGCTCTTTCCCACTTCTGTTCTAGAGCCCTGTCTTCATGTTTCTGGCCCCTCACCCCTGTCTGTCCCTCTCCCAGTTCCCCCCTGCACCCTGCTTTCTCTGCTACCCCATCAAGGGACAGAGGTCAGTCCTCAGTGGCGTGAATTCCTTACAAGTCAGTAATTGGAGGCCAAGCAGCTCTTCTGCCTCCCAGTCACATCTGCAGCTTAACTGCCCCCACACATGCTTCAATACCTGCCCAGAGCCCTCATCAGCATCAGTAAGCCTGAAGCTGGGGCCAGGGCAGGAGGAGAGCAAGAGGAAAAGAAGGGTGAACTGTCTTCAGCTTGCAATGGGAATGCAAGGGTATTCTTAGAGCTCATCTCCCCTTACCTGGGAGAAAGTGGGGACCGTGCCTCTCAAGCCAGGCCTGACTGTGGGGCTCTGCCTCCTGAGATGGTCAGGAGCCTGTTCCCTCCATGACTATGATGAGGGAAATGCCATTTCTTATTGGGATTCTAGGAGCAAGGTCCTGGTATCTGTGAACTTGGGAGCTTGCAGGTTGGTGCCCAGGCTGGTGGGGAAGCTGAGGCAGGCCCAGAGATTCCCTCCCGCATCCAGTCATACCTTGAGGAACTTGTAGAGCAGGAAAGTGAACCAGTTGGTCAACATCTTCTCAGCCACCGATTCAGTCCTGGCAGCAGTCACAGAGGGACCCAACAGAGCAAGACAGAGACAGAGGCAGCTGGTCAGACCTCAAGGGCAGGAGGGCAGGACGAATCTACTTGGATCTTGCTGCTTAAGGTTTTGAGAAATCTTAAGACCATAAGGGATATCTGGAAGCTCCAATACTTTGGCCGCCTGATGCAAAGAGCCGACTCATTGGAAAAGACTCTGATGCTCGGAGTGATTGAAAGCAGGAGGTGAAGGGGGGCGATGGGATGAGTTGGTTGGATGGCGTCATCAACTCAGTGAACATGAGTATGAGCAAATTCCTGGAGATAGTGAAGGACAGGGAAGCCTGGTGTACTACAGTCCATATTATGGCAAAGTTGGACATGACTGAGCAACTGAACAACAAGAAGGGATACCTGAGTTCCATGGACTCCTAGACACATCATAATGATTAAGGTAATTAATAAGATAAGCTTTGCCTACCAAGCTGGGAGATAACTTTCTGGGTGTAGGCTCCTCAGCGAGTTTCTGTGAGAACATGCTAGAGCATCATTTCCAACTGTCCAAGAGCACTTTCTGTGTTGTCCAACCTGGTAGCCACCAGCCATAGAGGACGTGATATGGGGAGAGGCGGAATTTTAAATTTTATTTACTTTAACTTAGATTTAAATAGTCACATATCGCTCATAGCTATCACACTGACAATCATCTTAGAGAACTTTATAAGATAGGTGTGTTCCTTAGAGTAAGAAAAGAAAAAAGAACCCTTGAGATACTCATTTGGCTGGGGATGGAAAAGAAAGTGACAGGGCACATGGGTCATGTAAAAAGGCCAGATAGACTAGATTGAGACCATTCGCTAAGCTAAAGGCCCCCAGAATAGGTAGTAACAGGGGGCTGGAATTTTAGCTCATTCCAATAGATATCCAAATTATCCTATTTAAAAAGCTTCCATGTACTTTGGAACTTCTCCTGGGAGCCTTTCTAGAATTTTATTTGCAATGATAGCGATTTCATTCTTGAGTCTAATTTGCATCTTTTATGCTACTACTCAAACCCATTTTTAAAATTTTTTTTTTTTACTTTGGGAAGTGAGAACATCACAGCAGCATGACCAACTAAAGGACACTTTCGGTTGCATTCACTTAAAAGAAAAACTACATTCAAACTTGCAGTAAGAGTGCGGCCAGTTCCAGAGAGAAAGCGATCCATCAGGTATGTCTGGATAGAGTTGAAAGTGGCAGTTGCCAGAATATACTAACATCTCAGCTCTCAAGGTGGTTGGGCAGCTGCCAGCACTAAATGAAGCTGAGAAGAAGGAAAACTGTTGAAACGAGGAGGGCAGCCAAGGACAAGAAGAAGAAAAGGAGATGCAGGAAAGCAGGAGGGAGAGAGGGCATCTGGGAGAGAGCCAGTGGAAGACTAGAGCAGGAGACACATGGATCCAGAGCCAGACCTCATCGGCAAGTTGTTGGTGGGAGTTCTGGCGGGCGGTGGCAACCCTAGAATTATGCCGGTGGGTGGCTGCATGGTGAAACTAAAACAAAAAGCAAAATGATCTACCTTGCTGCTTCTAAAGCTGTATGATTGCGCCTATATGGAGCAAATTTTTGGAGCTGTGCCTGGCAAATGCCCACTGCACCAGGAAAAAGCCAGAAGTAAACACTTCACAAAGCCAAGACTATCCACTGGACTGAGCGGGAACCCGCTCAGAGATCAAGGATGGAAGGCACGGGCCAGGCAGAGGCAGGTGATAAGTGGGGTGGTCCAGGCAGAGGGCTGAACGTCATAGCTTCATGTGGGGGTTGGGGCAGGTTTCAACTTCATCTATGCAAAGGCTAAAAGCGATGGAATAATAGCCTGGAGGAGAAATGGTCTTCAAGTGCATGGACAATTTGAATGGAAGCCCCTGGTGCTTCAGTGGCAAAGAATCTGCCTGCCAATACAGGAGACACGGGGTCGATCCCTGGATCAGGAAGATCCCTTGGAGAAATAAAGGCAACCCACTCCAATATTCTTGCCTGGGAAATTTCATGGACAGAGGAGCCTGGTGGGCTACAGTCCATGGGGTCACAAAAGAGTTGGATACCACTTAGTGACTGAATAACAACAGACAGAGGCAGAGGGTCTCTGTTTCCTACAAGGCAAAGCCACAGCATATGGTTATGTCTGCACACACGACCATGCAGATTCTAAACAGTGCCAAGGATGCGGCAAACCACGGTTTCAAGAGGTGGACCTGGAACCGGCAGAACCCACAGCAGATGCCAGGAAATACCTGCTGTGTTGTATCAGGCAAGTCACCACTAAAGACCTTGAACTCAACAGTGGACTGGATCAGTGCTTCTTGAACTTTAATACACATTCAGATCCCCCAGGTTCCTCACTAAAATGCTGATTCTGATCCGGTAGGTGTGGGTGACCTGAGGGCCTGCATTTCCACCAAGCTCTGGGTCAAGCTTCTGTTGCTGGTCCTGGAAAGCAGTGAGAATTACAAGGGGCTGAAGTCTGCCATCTTGAAATGGTGAGGTGGGAGCCCAGAGAGGCCCTGGGGTAGCTCTCCTAATTCAAGTTCAGTCATGGAAAAGGTGAGGGGATGGAAAAATGACCTCTGAACAATCCATAAGAGAAAAATTCTGGTAGAGAGGCTCCATCAGGGGAGTGTAAGGGCAGAGGGAGGAGAATGGAAAGTCAAGAGAGGGGCAGAAGAAAAACTGTGGGGCAAGAAGATGAGCTTGGGTAAGTCACAGGCAACAGAAGAGGCAAGTTCTTCTAAGAGGCATGGGTCCACCCCAGCCTCTGGCCAGGTTAGTGCTGGGCTTGGCTGCTCCTAGGAGATCCGCCCTGGCCTCCTGAGGGCAGAAGGGCCGGGCTGGTGCGCGGGGCTGGCTGGGCCCCCCCGGGCCATGATCCTACCTCCTCAGCAGCAGCTTGGGGTGGTTCTTGCTCTCCAGGTTCTTGTCGATGAGGTCGGCCAGCAGCTGCTTCAGCACGTCGGTGGCGTACTCCAGCTTGCTCTGCAGCACCGTCATGATGAGCGAGGCCACGTTGCCGCGATCACGCATGGAAAAGCTGCGCTGAGACTCCAGCGTGCGGATGAAGGACAGCAGGAACACCTTGTTGTTGATGAGCTGAGCGAAGAGCTTCAGGCCTTTCTCCACGCGCTCCTGCCGGTAGCCTGGGACCTGCGGGGGAGACCCAGGGGTGCGGGAGTCTTGATTGTCTCCCACAGCGGGGTGAGGCAGGCCGAGCCCCAGGGATGCCCCAAGTGGTTGGCCATGCACAGTGTAGAGACTCCCAACTTCCCACTCACTCATGACAGGCCACGTGGCTGATGCCACCAAGTCCTTATCTAGAGCCAGGCACTATACTAGGTGCCTACCTAACCCGTGTCACAGCCCACGAGCCAGGTCACTGTCTCCAGAGACAGGGAGAATGTCATCGTTAGTACGGAGTTGAGAAGGGGGCCCTCGCCATCGGAGACCACCATCACAGCTCCAGGTGACGCCAGGTCACGCCAGGTGACTCCAGGGGGTCGGGGCTTCTGATCCCCGCTCCCGTGGCTGGGGGATCACCAAACCTGGGCCTTCGGCTGACCTAATGCTGACCCATCTCTGATGCTGGGTTTCCTGTTGACAGATCAGTGGCCTCGGAGTCAGGACTTCTGGGCTCCCACAGGCACTCTGACACCCCCACGCCATGGAAGCTTGGGCAAGTTACTTTACTTCTCTGTATGAATGAACTTCTCCGAGTTCATTCACTTGAAAACAGGGAAAGTTTAAGCCCAAGGGCCTCTCAGGCACTGCCTAACTCTAGCATTTGTCCTTTTCCTAGGAATTCCTTCTGAGACCCTGCTCCATGCTGGGGAGGGGGAGGAAGAGGGTTTTATCTTTCTGCCTGCATCTTCTGTCCATTTGGGAGATCCGTGCAAGGGTGTCCCATCCACTCAGCCAACATGAGCTAGCAACTGAGCCAGGCATGGGAGCAGCAGCTCTGAGCTGCATGAGGTCAGGCACGGTGGTTCCATGCGTCATGCCCCAAATCAGAAACGGCCAGAGGTCAGGCAACAGTAAGAGAGCTCCAGGAACTGTCGTACATTTACCCAAGGATGTGCTTCAGGGCAACAGGGGTGAAGGGCCTATTGCCACTCACAACAGGAATGACTCTTGTAAACATATTGAGAGAAAAAAGTCAGGTGGGAAAGACAGCATAATGCCATTTAAACCCAGATTAAAAAAAAAAAAAAAACAATTACAATTCTCCAATAATGGAAGAAAAAGGGTTTTCTGGGTGGTGGCTGTGACTGGGACGGGGCTCAGGGGATCTTTTGGAGACTGTAAAATTCTGCTTCTTAGTCTGTGTGCTACTTGACAGCTGTGTTCACTTGGGGAAAACGCACTGAGCTGTGTTCTGATCATTTGTGCATTGCTCTGTCCGTACGTGTGTGTGTGTTAGTCACTCAGTTGTGTTTGACTCTTAGCGACCCCATGGACTGTAGCCCACCAGGCTCTTTTGTCCATGAAATTCTCCAGGCAAGAATACTGGAATGGGTAGCCATTCTCTGCTCCAGGGGATCTTCCCAACCCAGGGATCGAACCCGGGTCTCCTGCATTGCAGGCAGATTCTCTTCTGTCTGAGCCACCAGGGATGCCTTCTGTCTGTATGCTTCCATGAAAATAAAAAGTTCATTTAAGAAATGAAGCACAGCTTCTGCTCTGGAGGGACGCACTGGGGGCGGGGGCACCCATAGGAGGTGCCTTCGAAGCCTTGTCTTGAAGGATGTGTCCCCCACCCCCGGGGGGTAGATGTGCAAGGTCCTTGGGAAGGAGTGTTGTGTATGGAGCAGTAAAGGACACAGTTTTAGTGTTCATCGAGCTTGCATTAACTCCATCACAGCCACTTATGAATTCCAGAACCCTTAGGAGATTTAGTTCCTTTATCAGTGACAAGAAGGTACCACAGCTAATACGTATACAGATCTTATCTATGCCAAGCACGGTTCCTCATAACTTTAGAAATACTGACCATGTAATCCACACAACAGCCTATGAGGCAGGGGCCCTTATTACCCCAGGGCCCCATGAGGATAAGAAACTTTCCAAGATCCCAAGACAGAAAAGTGTCAGAGCTGGGCCACGAAGTGGGCAGTGGCACGGTGTCCTGCCCCCTCCCAGGGCTTCTGAGAGCGCTGAACGAGACATGTGAAAACGCTCGGCATGACCACAGTCTGGCTACTGAGTGCATCTTGCTTCCCTCTAGAGATTTTAAACTGGGGAGGGGGGATGGAGGCGGCCAGAGAAACCCCATTTGCCAAGGTCCACGAAGCTGGCAGATACAGAGCTGCAAAGTTCCTGCCACTCATTTATGGTGCCGCCCTGTGTTCTGGGCTCGGGGCTTGGTGCTGGCTGAAGCAGAGTCCAGTCAGGCCCAGGCCCTCCCCTCTGATCGTCAGCCAGGAATCATGCAGTCCCTTCGGTGGGGGAACCCCTGACCCCTGAACTCTGCAGAGAAGCATGCGCACAGAACTCCTGCTGCCTGGCATCAGAAGTTCACACAGATCAGGAACAGGCGGGTTTCCAAATTGGGTTCATTTGTATTTCTTTTGCTGCTTTGCTGGTACATGGAGGGCTGGTACCTCTCCGGTCAATTCTCAGGAGAGACGGGAACTCGCCAGAGCCAGTGTGGTGCTGGCTAAGGCCCCCAGGGACTCATCCTGGCTCTCAGCATAGCCGTTCCTGGCAACCCTCTCGTTCCCCAAGGTCTCCAACCTCAGCTTACCTCCGGCCTGGCTCTTTAAGTCCCACACTCCACAGGGGCTCTTGAGGGAAGGGCAAGGGGGACACAGCCACCTCACTGTGCCATCAGGCAGGGCCTCAATCTGTCCACTGTCTCCTGCTGACCCTTGCCCTGAGATAGCCCCTCCGACACACGTGTGCACGTTTTACTTTCTCTCGCCTTCAGACCCCTCAGAACAACATCTCTCTAATTTGTCCTGATGATGATGAGAGGTAACGTTTCTCAGGCTCCTGCATTGTGCAAAGGACAGTCCTGGCACGTTGCATGCATCAGTCAAACAAAGCCCTCTCATGACCTTGCCAGGGTGAGTCGTGACCCCTTTAATAGGCGCCTCTCAGGGAAGCCACTGTGGTTTCTCAAGGCCAGGCAGCTGGTGGAAGGCAGGGCTGCATTGCCAAACCCCAGCTTGTTTGGCTCCTAGTCCCTGGCCATCCTCTGCATCCTTGGCCAGTGTATCCTACCCCTGGCCCTGGGGGAGGTGACTGACAGCTAGCTCCAAGTCTCCCCCTGCCAGGCCTCCGGGAGCTCAGATGCCATGGGAGGAGGACAGGGGAGCCAAGCACAGGGCAGGAGGGGGAGGAAGGGGAGGAGGGGGAGGTGGGGGAGGAGAGGGAGGAGGGGAAGGTGGGGGAGGAGTCGAGGTGGGGGAGGACGGGGAGGAGGGGAGGACCGGCTCTGGGCTCCCTGCCCTGGCTGCATGCTCCTTCCAGGCAACAAGGCCAGGGCCCTGGGCAGGAAGATTCAGCAAAATGACCTGCAGGGAAAGAGCATCCCCAGAGCAGCAAGCATATGGAATCAGAGAGACTAACAGACTCGTACGTGGAGGAAGGCTCCGTCACCTCTGGGCTCCACTGCCTCATCTATAAAATGAGAATATGAGTGCCTATGTCATAATGTTTTATGAACATTAAATAAGATAATGTATGTAAAGTGCTTGGCACACACAGAATGCACTGAGACAGCAGCAGTTTTATTACCTGCCTCTCCTCCCTTGGCTGTTTCCACTGATCCAAGGTACCTAATGCATTGGCACAGTGTCCAGGGGCAGAAAGTAGGCATTTTCTCCCCAATTTGATGAAGAGGAGAAGGAAGTGAAGTATCTTGGTAAAAAGTATCCAGAACAATTCCCCTCTGTAACTTGCCGCTCCCACCTCCTAAGCAAATGGCACGCTGAAACAAGAGTTTCTTTATTCACCAGATGGTTCGATAATTTAGTTGAAGTCTGTGAGAATAAAACTGGATAGTAAATTTTAATTGTAACCCAATAGGTTAGAGTTTAAGAGGCAAGGATAGATGGAAAACAAGATGTGCGGTTACTGTTTGCCCTGTGTCTTTAAAGGATTGGTGTGTAACCAGTGTCTGGGCAGCCCCTTATCTGAAGGCCCGGACTGCACTCAGATCGTCATAAAAGAGAGGGCCTGGGGGCCTGACCTCCGGGGCGGCCTGAAGCCAGAGGACCCCATCTTCTTCACAAGCACTGACCATTCATGCCCATCCCGGCACCTGAGAAGGTGGAGACCCTGCTTTAGGTTAGTTAGTGGCTTCCCTGGGAATGTTTCCAAACCTGGAAAACCAACAGGGAGAAACTAATCCAGAAGCAGGGAGAGGCTGGAAACAAAGAGTGATCCACATGAGATCTCTGGACAGTGCATAGGAGGCTGGATCTCACATAGCCCCAGGCTAACGTGGAACAGTAAAAGGCAGTTTCTGTTTGCAAGAAATCAATGAATGAGTTCAATGGAAATGAGAAACTCCTGTGTTCTTCATATAGAACTCAAAAGATGGAAGCAGGGCCTTCAACAGATATTCATACCCTCATCTTCATAGCTGCATTATTCACACTAGCCCAAGTGTCCACTGAGAGATGAATGGATAAACAAAATATGATCTTTACACACAACAGGCTATTATTCAGCCTTGAAAGGAAAGAAATTCTATCACATGGTACAACACAGGTGAACCTTGAAAACATTTTACTAAGTGAAAAAAACTAGTCACAGAAGGACAAATACTCTATGATCCCACCTGTACGAGATATGGGCTTCCCTGATAGCTCAGTTGGTAAAGAATCTGCCTGCAATGCGGGAGACCTGGGTTCAATCCCTGGGTTGGGAAGATCCCCTGGAGAAGGGGAAGGCTATACCCACTCCAGTATTCTGGCCTGGAGAATTCCATGGACTGTATACTCCATGGGGTCACAAAGAGTCAGACACGACTGAGCAATTTTCACTTTCACTTTCACACGAGGTATTCAGAGTAGTCACGTTCATAGAGACACAAAGTAGAAGGGTGGTTGTCAGGGACTGGGGGAGGGGAATGGGGAGTTAGTATTCAATGGGTACAGAGTTTCAGGTGGGGAAGATGAAACAGTTCTGGAGATGGATGGTGACTATGGTTGCACAATCATGTGAGTGAACTTAATGCTACTGAGTTGTACACTTAAAAATGGTTGAAATGGTAAATTTTATGTTATGTATATTTTGCCAGAATTTTTACAAGTCTGTGTGACCTGCCTGATTCAGAGCCCATACCTGACAATTAGCTGTCTCCTGGTCTCCACCTCAGGGAGATCAGTGAAGCTGGCTGTTAACTCCTTCCTGAGCACGAGGGTAGGACCAGAAAGTCTCCCCTCGTGATAAAGGCAAGGACAAGACTGAAGCCTCAGGTTGGAGGGGAGATTTTAAGGTACCCCATGAGGAACAAGACTATGGCAGGACATGAGGTGACTTGTAACGGGTGGCCAGAGGAATGGTCTCAGGCATAGATGGGGTATCCACACAGAGAGCATCCTGGAAGTCATACGGGCTGGTCAGGTCATCGGTAGAATCCAGCAGCCCTGATTCTCAGAGGCTTTCTTCTGCAGCCCTCCATGGACTGAGTTCATTCCACAGCCCCTGACAGATGGGTGGGTGTGGGGGGGAGGCGTCAGGGACTCCTGGTGGTGCAGCCCTGGACGTGCCCTCCTGTGCGTCCAGCCTGCAGGGTGGGTGGTGTCCCCATGAAGTGAAGTGCAGTTCAGTGCTCTGGACTGTACTGAACAAGGACTCCTGAAGTTTTCTGGGCAGAGGAAGGAGTCTGCTGCCATTCATTCTGCAGCCCCAGAAGCCTCTGTGTAGAGGTGCCTTAGATGCAGGGGGACAAGGCAGGCAGGGCCAGGGCAGTGCACAGTGGGGGAGGGAGCTGGCCCCATGCTTGGTGGCCTGGGGCGGGTGTGAGGGGGCCCAGAGTTCCTGTCTGTTGAGCCCAGCTTGCTGGGCAGGGCTAGTGGACTGTGCATCTTGCTGAGGATTAAGGCTAGGACTTGGGCGGCAGCTTCTCTCGGAGAACTAGCTCTCAAGGAAAGGCCCAGGGAAGTGCTGCTGGGTAAGGATGCCACCAGCTTTCAGCAAAGGGCCGGGTACAGTTCAAAAAGGCAATGGGAGGGAATCATTAGGATTCTGGTCCTGGGCAAACAGGGCTGCTATGGACAGTGAGGCAGGCTGTGCACTGCACAATTCCAGGAAGTGCTGCATATGATTGGTGCATTCTGGAGCAGTGCTGTGTTCAATTGCACCACCACCCACAACATCCTGAGGGGGGATGAGCCCTGAAACTCCCCTCCACCACCTGGAGCAGTCCTTTGGCATGTACTGCTCTTGGGTGATCACTATTCCAGCACCAAGCCAGGCCTGACAATCCAAACATCTCCAGAGAGACTTCCTTGGTGGTCCAGTAGTTAAGACTTGGCCTTCCAATGCAGGGGATGTGGGTGTGATCCCTGGTTGGGGAGCTAAAATCTCACCTGCTTCATGGCCAAAAAAACAAAACATAAAACAGAAACAATGTTGTAACAAATTCAATAAAGACTTTAAAAATGGTCCACATCAAAAATCTTAAAACAACAAAACAAAATATTTACGGAGATACAACGGCAGGTGGGAAAGACATGAGATAGGATCAAATGAGGAATGAGATCATACATAGGATGTGGCATGCTTTATAATCTAGGCCATAAGACTATATAAGACTGGTCAGGAAAGCAATGTGGAGTGAGTATGCATCCATTGTGTGGGAGAAGGCTGTGCCCCAGCCCTGCTCCGAAGTATTCAGGCGGCCCTCCAGGGATGCTGGCTTAGAAGTGATCTCAGCAAATCTGATTTAAAAGTTAAATGCTTAAGGGAAATCTACTTGGAATTTCAAGCTAGTGAAAAAGAGAGAATAACTTTATGTACTCATCCTAGTTGAATTCTTATTTTGAGGGGTATGGGCATGTTCAAACACAACTTCCCTTCTTAGGACTGCCATTTCTACCCTATTTCAAACAGACATACATTCATCTAGTCAAATCATTCAGCAGTTCCTGCATGCCTACTATGTGCTGAGCACTGTTGCTGGAAGACAAAATAGATAAATAAGGTATGCAAGACAAAGATATGAAAGGTATGGAAGACAAAGATAAATAAGGTATGCGTAGTCCACACAAAAGTCATACACACAGACACACGCACACACACACACACACACACACACACACATGCTCCTGTGCTTCATTCCACAATCAAGTCAGAGAAACATGTGGGCCCCGAGCACTGGGGACTTGTTGCATTTCCCCTTGGAGAACCCATGCAGACATTCCCAAGGGGGTCAGCACCTGCTTAACAGTGCAATTCAAGTAACAGGTCTGTTCTAGGTTATGGACAATATAAACATGGAATTAGTTTTATCTTCCATGGTGCTCTGGCTGAAGATTTTTGATCCATCCAAAGAAGTCTCCAGAGCCGTAAACCATGACATGGACATAGTCTCTGAGAAGCCAAGTGTATAGACTCGTCCTTAAGAATATAGACTCTGCTGGACTCAAATCCCAGCCCCACTCCCTCCCCGTTGTGTGATCACCTGTGTTTTATCACCTGTGAAATGGGTGTACCTGCTTCTGAGGGCTCCTGGGAGGTTACATCATTGTGTACATGTAAAGTACTGAAAACCGGACCAGAATATTAGTCAGCAGTCAACTCAGGGCAATTATTCTTTAGGATTACTACTTTGCCCTGGTTTCCTCATTTATATGTTTCGCTTTTCTCTGGTGTTTATCTTTATAAGTCATCCCAAATCTCTTTCAGAACAAAGCGTAATATGAATATATGCATAAGCCAGATACTACACTAGACAGTAAGTGGGGTAAAATGTTCACAGGATGAGGTCCCTGCTGGTACAAAGGCAGTTACGTTCTTATCATTCACATCCCCACCTCCCTCCTGAGCACAGCAGTTATCTTTTCCACATTTATTTATTGAGCACCAACTAAGTGGTGAAGTCCTTTATACTGTGGTTTCTTAAACAAGGGTTCACAAACCCCCTACATTGTTGGCCAGATTTCCTGTTTCTGTGTATTTACATGGACAGTTTTTGGGGGTGGGGGAAGGTCTTTGACTTCCATCTAACTCTCAGGGGATCCACAGTCCCTTAAGACCCAAAGCCCTACTCTCACCTCTGCTCCGAGATCCCTTTCGTCCCAAGGGACAGACTGGCACCACAAGGTCCTGTCCCCTCCCTGGCCTCAGCTGACCCTCCTCTGAATGAGGGGGCTGGACTTGGTCACCGACGTCTCTCTCTGCACGGACACTGTAATGGGAAAGGACTCGACCGTGGCGACTGCGTCTCACCTCGAGGTCCCGGAGGACGGGGTGGTCTTCAATCCCCGGGAACAGCACCCGCATGGTGTAGGTTCTGTAGTCCAGGAAGGGGATCCCGGCTCCGTCTAGGTCACTGGTCAACTCGTGGATGTCTGTCTGCAGCTCGGCAAAGGCTGGCACAGAGACAAGCTCATGAGACTGTTGCGTGGGGCCAGCTCAGGAGCGACTCTGCCTCGCAACACTCAGAACCCTCTCCCAGGCCCCTGAGACCTGCATGGTGGACCGCAGTCATGTAGGAATAAGGAGGGGCTATTTAATGCAGCCGAGGTGAACAATATAGGAACGAGAGAAAGATGCAGAATGGAGAAGCTTGTCCTGGGTCAAATCCCTTCAAAACATGACTGGGGGCCAGAAGGTCCACAGATCTGTGCTGTTGCTGGGGCCATGAAGACCTCCCACTCTGAAGACAAGGGCTTTGGCTCTTGCAAAATACATGCAGGGGTAGGGGGATGTGGAAGGACATGGAGAGTGAGGGAGAGGTTCCAGAGGGTGTGCTCTGGATTCTGTGCTTTACAGTGGGTTTTCCTTACAGTTAGGAACGATTTCTTTTAAAGTCCCAGTTCTTGGCCTCGCAGATTACCGGAGCCTTCAAATCATCAAATGGGGCCAGATGAAGGCTCTGCCCAACTCATACATCCCTCCTGGATAAACACACAGGATATCACTTTGTCTTTTCTTGCTCAAGGTGATGCTACCCAGTGGTGAATCATGATCTGCAGATGGGTACCACTGTTTGTGGGGAGAGCCCAGACCTCCAGATGGTCCTGAAGTTGCAAGACCAACCCCGAGGGCCCCCCGAAAAAGTTCTGTACATGGACCCACTGTCACACAGCCGTGTGATCACACTCTGTCCTGGGTACAGCCCTCCTCCCTAGGAGGTTGTCAGAGGTAATGTGCTTGGTCCTTCCTGCCTCTATCTTCTCCCTCAGCATGTGCAAATGCACTCATACACACATGCATGCAAACGTGTGTGTGCATGCACACAAACACACCTCAAACCACAATGGATTAAAATACACCTGCAAAGAACAGCCAGTGGACGTTGATTAGGCAATGTTTCTTTCTGTTTATACAGACAAAAGTAGGAAAAAAAATGCTTTGTGAGCTCAGAAGGAATTCACAAGCCCCGTGTAGGTCCAGGGCCCTTGAAAATGCCAGTCCTGTGCCCAGTGGGCTCTGCTGATGACATGACCATAACACAGCTGCCCAGGCACTGTCAGTGGGCCCCACTGCCCCCAGAAGTGCTGACTTCCTATCTATGACCCTGGGTCTCAGATCCTTGAGGATACCAATGCTTCTTGTTTGACAGAACAATGGGAAGGTCCCAGGACCCCTCAGAGGCTACTGTAGACCCCTTTGGTGTTGCTCTCTCTCTGCACCCCTGGTCACACTGATATGGGGAATAGGGGGGCCCTTGCAAAGAAAAGTTATTCAGAAGGCAGAGTAACCCTAACACAACTGAATGGAATCTGCACCAATGTGTGTGAAAGGGGAGTCAGTAAGCCTTTCTGGGAAGTACTGTCACCAAAAGCCCTGATGAGCACTCATATGTGTGCCGAGTGAGGAACACATGTGTGTGTGTCTGTCTGTGGAAATGTGTGTTTGCATGCGCATGAGTGTAAAGGTGTGTGAGGGCATGAGTGACCACCTGAGTATGAGTCAGCGAGTGTCTGTGGGTGTGTGTGCACGCATATGTGTGTTTATACAACCGAAGATCAGGCCAGCGAGGGTCCAGACAGGGCCTCTTCTGAGTCTGTGACTGGGTTACGGCCTGGCTCATTGTCAAGTCTTCGGGAGGTTGCCTTCCCTGGACCCAATTTGCCCTTTCAGTGTTCAAGAGCTGGCTCTGGGCACACCTGAAAATACCTTCAAGGCCAATCCTATGTGTCCTTTGCTCTATCATCTCCCACCAACGAGAGACGGCCCTCTCCTGAGCCGGAAGCCACTGTGTGACCGCTAATTCCTCCTTCTTTGGAATGTTTTCCGAGAAGAACCCAGCTTCAGACTCTCCTTGTGCCCCCCTCCCAGTTGGGGGGCTCAGCTGGCGGGAGGAGAAGGAGGCAGTTGGCTTTTTATAGGTCTGCAGCTTTCCTTCAAGTCACCGAGCGCCTCCAATATTCAAAGCCTCACGCCTGGCACACATAAAAGAGATTCTAATCACTATACCTAATTAGAGGGAAGAGTACATTGCGGAGAAAAAAATTAAGCAGCATAAATATAATAAAAGGCGGTAATTAACAGTCCCACAAGGCGGATGCTGTGTTGACAGCTGAGGATGTGGAGAGAGGGTGGAAGAGGTTCGCTTCCCCATCCGAGAACTGTGGCCTCCCTGGTGGGAATGCCAGAGCCCCAGGTACAGTCTGATCACTCCATGTATAAAGCTCCACAAAGAACCAGCCCAGACGCTTGCAGGGTGACTTACAAATGATATCCTGGGGGTGACAAGAGTCTGACTCCTAAATTTCCTTCTTGGATTTAGCGTGGCTGATTGCACTTCATGGTGTTGTTGGTAATTTTTTTAAAAATATATAAGCTGTGAAATACTCTTTCCTCTAAATCCCAGATCAGCCCTCCAGCCTTACCTTCCTTCTGAAGGAAAAGAGCTGAAGATTGCTTGAATGTGTCATGGCAGGACACCACCGGGTCTCCCTGAGAAGAGGGTGCCAAAGTCATCCTGGACAGGATCCTGGGCTGGACACAGCTCTAGTGCTAGTGTTAGTCACTCTAGAGTCCAACTCTTTGCGACCCTGTGGACTGTAACCCGCCAGGCCGCTCTGTCCGTGGAATTCTTCAAGCAGGAACACTGGAGTGGGTAGCCATTCCCTTCTCCACGGAATTGAACCTGGGTTTCCTGCATTGCAGGCAGATTCTTTACTGTCTGAGCCACCAAGGAAGCCTAGAAATGGCTCTAGTGCGGTTTGAAATGATCCCTACCTGGCTTGAGGTAGAGATTCTGAAGGCAGGAGACCCAGGCCTAGCACTGCCCACTGCTGCCGGTGTGTGAGATGCGCACACAGACACACATAAGCACACACACCCGATGTCCCACCACTCTCTCCTACCTTCCTTGCACTCCAGGGCCACGCGGGACTCCAGGTTGTCCATCTGCATTTGCAGCCGCTTCAGGGTCAGATCACTCTCACGGGACTTGCGCTTGTAGGCGATGAGCACGGCCACGATGAAGATGATAAGGAGGCCGCCGGCCACGGCGATGCTGACGATGGCGGGCAGGCTGAGCGGGCTGTCCGGGGCTATGTATACCATCCCCGGGGAGTACTCCATGCCACCGACTCGGGCCTAGGGGGGGACAGGCCGGGGGAAAGGGAGCTGGGTGTGGGCACAGAGCATCCCAGGGAACAGACCCAAGCCACCAGTGAGCCGGGGACCAGGGCTGGATGAGGGAAATGGCTCCAGGGAGGAGGATTATCACTGGCTGTGAAAGCAGACGAGTGGGCATCAGGGGCAGAGGGAGGATGGATGGCTTAGCTTTCCCCCAGAACTGGAAAAACCACGCATTATTTTATTCGGGAGCAAACATGGCCATCTTCATGAGGAAATGGCATTCTACTGGAATCAAAAATAATCCTACATGGCCTCAAAGACTGGCTCCCCAAAGACTCATCCCATCCTGAGGACAGATGACTCGGGCACAGGACATAACATTATGTCCAGCCTGGGTCAACAGCGGTCCTCCCTGGGAAGTATCTCTTGCTTCTAACAGGTGACTTGCGTGCGTGTGTGCTCAGTCGTGTCCGACTCTTTGCGACCCCATGGACTGTAGCCTGCCAGGCTCCTCTGTCCATGGGATTCTCCAGGCAAGAACACTGGAGTGGGTTGCCATTCCCTCCTCCAAGGGATCTTCTTGACCCAGGGATCAAACCCATGCCTTTTATTTCTCCTGCATTGGCAGGTGGGTTCCTTACCACTGAGTCACCTGGGAAGCCCAACGGTGACTGAGTACATCTCGGGATGCTGTTTGGCATTGCCCTTACTGTAGCACCAGCCAGTGTGGAAAGAATGACAATACAGAAGAAAGAAATCTGAAGTGAGATGGGGAGAAGAAACTGGGGTATGTGGGCGAGCCAGGAGGAAAGTTCAAGAAAGCCAGAATTAATTCCCTTTCGGAAAGCCCCGGTGGCCCAGGATGGAGCGGGACCACTCGCCCTACAGCATCCCTGGTGCTCACCCATCTGGGGTGGGTCTCACCAGCCTCACCATCACTTTATGCCTGCCGATGAGGTTGGGGGACTCGCAGAGCAGCTGCACATCCGACACCGTGACGGTGCATGGCTTCTCCCCAATCAGCACGGTGTAGTTCAGCTTCACATTGCCCCCAGCAACAGGTGGGATCAGATTCTTGCCCTGCACGGACAGAAGCACCCGAGTCCCCACTCCAGAGTCAGGAGCACAGATATTGGTTGGCCACCATGTCCTCCCACCCTGAGGCCCCATCCTTCTGGGGAGCTGGTGGAGAGGCCACATTCCCTAGTTAAGTCCAAAAAATGCTTAACATCTATACTACCATACTACTATTCCCCTTTCCTCAGTGGGAATCAATAATCAAGGCACTCTTTTCAGCTTCTCCCAAAGGCAGCCTCAGAATCCTCAACACAGAGCTGTAGTCAGTCACTACCAGTTGATTCAAATTGTCATATGAGTTAAAATTAATTTATTATCCATGCTGCAAAGAAGCCCTAGAAGGTGGTTTGCAAAGGGCTTTGCAAGAGGAGGCAGTATGAGTCTTTGACCTTCCAAGTCCTGGATTCGAGCCAAAGCTGGGAGTCAGATGGCCAGCGTGGATCCGGCTGCCTGACTAGGCTTTTGTGACCCACAAAGAGAGTGTGCATCTTAGTACAGACTCATGGGGAGTTACAGTCTGGGCTGTAACACAACCTCTGCTAGCTAGTGACGCCACCATGAGATCTGGAAAAAGGCCATGACTCCTGGCCTCTTCCTGGGAGCATGGAAAGCCTCCCCTTGCACACCTCCTACCTCCCCCATCAATCTACCTTCAGGATGATGGGTGTGCCGGGCTTGAGCTCCAGGATTCCTGAGGGGCTAAAGGCCTCAAACACAGGGTTGGGGTAGTAGGTGAAGTTGGTCATGTTGAGGATTAGCAGAGACTGGACATTGTCCAGGATGAAGCCAAACTCCTCGGGCCTCTCTGTCAGGTCGGACTGGTGGTCAGGTCCCAGAGCGAGGGCCGGAGCCTGGCAGGTCATCTCAGTGGCATTCAGAACCTCGCAGAGCTGGGGAGGAGCCAGAGAAGGAGGTTTATGTCTTGGGTCTCCACACTTGTGCAGCCCCAGCCACCCACCGGGCCTCCCTCCATGGTGTTGCAGCGTGGTGTTGGCCCAGGACCATCATAGACGGGTCCCAACTGCCTGACCTAGACACTCAAGGACAAGCTCTGCAGCTGGCCCCTACCTCTGCTCTGCCCATAGCAGCTGTGGCAGGCATGAGGCTATCTCTAAGCTAAGGGGTGGCACTGCAGGTCAGAGGAGGAAGGAAGAAGGGTCTGAAAACCAAGCAACCCAGGAGCAATGGCTCCTCCATGACTTTAGCCAGGGTGTGGAAGTGGCCTCATGCCTGCTCCCCCATCCCACCATCCCAATGGATGGGGGCGTTGCATGTGATGAGTCATCAGTGTCTGAGATGAGCCTGCCTGAGCCCCCAGAGAGCCCCACATCCTCTAGGGCAGCCCCCCACCCTGAGCCTGCCAGCCCGGGACTCACATTGATGTGCTCCTTCCCTCCATGCTTGGCCCGGATCTGGGGGTTCTGTATGAGGTCCAGGTGAGTCCCCCACACGGCGATGGGTGTGTTCCCACTGACCGGGGAGAAAGAAGGCATGTAAAGACAGGGACTGGAATAGCAATGACTCTTGAGCACAAAGATGATGATGACAGTCAATCAGGCTGAGCTCTGGCACTGAAGACAGTGATAACCGGGGGCATGATGACGATCATGGGGATGAGATGACAAGTGACTGTATAATAATAAAGATGCGCTCTCAGCAGCCAAGGGGAAGACAGTGATGACCAGATGTCCGCAGCTATCCTGTGCTGAGCTCATTCAGAGCGTGGACGCCCCATGGAGCCTGGACCTACAGTACGGCCCTCTTGCCCCTTCCGCTCTGCTGCCCCCTACCCCAGCCTCCTGACCTGAGCCAGCTGCTTCTCTGTAGCCCCCCTGGGGTCTCTTCCCCTGCCCTTCCCACTCTCATGGAACTTTCTTCACACTGGCCTCGCTCCAGACCATCTTCTACCAGACCCTCCAAAGTCTAAGCACAGGACAATCACACTACAAATTTCCACATTAGAGGCTTCAGCTGGCTGGGACCTGGGAAAGGCTGAGGCTCAGACACTCAGGAACCTCCTGTAAGAATGCAAATATGAAACATTCCAGGGCTCTCGCACCCTGGGTGGGGGTTGGCTGGAGGATTGCCAATAGGAGAGATCACAGGATTTGTCTTTGGGTAGCTTTGCATTGGAAACCTGGATGCCACTGTCCTACCCTCAGTGCCACTGAGATGTGCTGGCATGGGGTGGGGGCTGACTTCCTTGGGGGCTACTCAAAGGGAAGTGATGAATCGAGTTATCTACAATCAGGGGCATATCACTGAGAAGAACCTACTTAAAACGGGTAAGTGGGTATAAGATTGAGGGTAAAGAATCCTTGACATGCACATTGATCTCTACCACTCTATCCATTACTGCCCTCTCTTCCTCTTGCCCTCCACCTGTTCCATCTGAAACACACACGCACGCACATGCACGCACATGAAAGAAGATTCTGGTGAGACCTACAGAGGCTCTCTGCCCCCAGGAGGGCTGGCAAATGAGCCTCCAGTGTCCAGCCATCTCCTGATCTTCTCTCATTCCTCAGTTCCACACACATTTATCAAATGCCCCCATCACCCCATCACTGTTGATCAGTAACTCAGGCTGCTGCAAGCAGTGGAAAGTCTAGAGGTCTGCAGAGCCCCACTCCCATTCCAGACTTCGTTAACTGCAGTGACACCCCCTCCTGGAGCCTCACCCACTTAGAACGCACCTCCAGCCTTCCTCTCGATGTGAGGGTGACTGGGGGTGACTGCTGAGCGCCGGGAAGGCCAACACCTCTATTTCTGTGACAGCAACATGAGGAAGAGCTGAATTAAACCAGGCTGTGAACGCCTTGGGGAACCATAGAGTTTGTCTAAGAACAGGGGGCCGTGCCAACTTCCTAGACTCACCAGGCCCTGGGGGCAAATCCTGGAACAGTTTTTATAGGCTCTTTGCCCCTCTCTGTGTCTTATATTTACCTGCTTTCAGGTTACAATTAAAGCTTATAAGGTCTGGGCCCTAGAGAGAGTAACAGTTGAGGACAACAAAGGCTCCCAAAGGCTGCCTTTCATCTGGGTGTGTAAGGCCAGGTGGCAAACTTCCCGTAAAGGGCCAGAGAGTAAATCTTGCTGGCTCCTTGGGGCCATATGGTCTGCCATAATTACTCAGCTCCGCTGCTATGGTGAGAAAGCAGCTAGAGACAAAACATATACGGATGATTATGGCCATGTTGCAATAAAACTTTATTTATGAAAGCAGGCAGACAGTCAGATTTGGCCCCTGGGCTGGAGTCTACTGACCCTGTTCAAAAGACTGTTCTCTGGACTGGAGTCGTCATTGACCCCTCTCTCGGCTTGTGGAGACCACGTCTTCATGCTTTGCCCGGTCTCCTGACCCCAGACGGCCTCGGCCTCCCAGAGCTGAAGCAGCCAGTGGGGTGGCCTGAGGATGGGGAGGGGTTGGGGGGTGGGGAGGAGGGGAGGGAAGGGGAGCCAGGCACCTCACCGGGTGTTTGTAGCTCACATAATTCTCTTGGGGTCCTATGAGAAACCCTGAATCCAGACAAGCTAGCTAAGCTTTAAGGTCCCTTGGCTGTTAAGCAGTGGAGCTGAGCGGTACTCAGTCCTTCTAACCCTAAGTCTACTTCTCACCCTGCCCCCCCCATCCAGGCCTTGATACAAAGGTTTCCCAATGACCACCAGGGAGCATCCATGCCATCAGGATGCCCTCAGAAGCCCCGTCCAGCCTCCTAGTAGCCCGTGCGTGCACGTGTGCTAGGTTGCTTCTGTCTTGTTTCATTCTGTGTGACCCCAAGGACTGTAGCCTGCCAGCCAGGCTCCTCTGTCCATGGGATCCTCCAGGCAAGAATATTGGAGTGGGTTGCCATTTCCTTCTCCAGGGGATTGATCTTCCCAGCCAAGGGATCGAACTCGAATCCTTTCATTTCCGGCATCGGCAAGCAGGTTCTTTATCACTAGCGCCACCTGGGAAGCCCAAAGGTTCCACCGAGATTTGAACTCAGATAGCTGGATTCAGAGTCCAGAGCGCTCACCATTTTCCTAGTTGCCCACCAATCCTCAAATCAGGGACTGTAAGCTCCTGCTGGCCAGAGCTTGCCTCCAGGGCCAGGTCCCGCTCAGAGGCATTCTCAGTAGAAAGAGGGAGCCCCGGCGGGAAGGTCTGATCCACACAGCTCCCAGTTCATTGCCGAGGTTTCTGAGAGGGAGGGACACCTGAGGCCGGGACAGCCCCTACCTGACGATGCTCCACTCGGGCTCGATCCGCACGATGGTGGGGTCCTCCACGTACTGGAAGAACAGGTCCTGGTGGATCTTGGCCCTGTCCACCTGCACCGTCACCTTCATTTCCAGCACCTCATCTGAGGACGTTGTGTTGCAGACGATGTAGGACGGAGAACGCCTGGAGGGAGGAGGGGAGATGGGGAGCTGGGCTCCTGGGTGTCGGGCAGGACCGCGCGCGGTCCGGAGTCAGGGCCCTCCTGCACCCCTCCCTGTTCATCAGCCTCCTTGGGGGCAGTGGGTGAGCGCTGCCCTGGACACTAAGCCCTGAGATCTACTGATCAAGACTCTGTCTTTGACCCAACTGTAGACAGGTTCCTCTGAGCCCGCTTTTTTGACTAGGCTTCCTTCTGGGGCCCTGCCTTCCACTTGCCTACTCCCATTTTTAGCAAGAATCCTGCTAACTCGATTTAGTAAGAATCCCCCACCCCACTCTGATATCTGAATACCCTTGATATTTGGGCAGCTTCCGCCTCCCTCACTCTTGATACCTGATCACCCTGACTGCCTTCAGCAAGAGTCTTGTTAAGTCGGTTTAGCAAGAATCCTCTTAACCTTGTTTCCTCTTAGTAATTTTCCATCCTCGGCCTCCCTCACTCTGTTCCTTGGCTATAAATCCCCAGCTGTCTGCTGTGTTTGAAGTCCGATCTCTATCCCCGTTGTGATAGTCTCGACACCTATTGCAGTAGTCCTGAACAAGCTCTTACCATTTTAACAAGGGTCAGGGCCATGTTTTCTGGAACACTCAGGCAAGGACTGGCGTGGCCTGATTTCAGATCAGGCCCTCAGTATAGCGCTCTCCCAGGACAATCTCTCTCTGCAGAGGACAATCTCTCTCTGCAGAGCTTCCTGCCAACCACACCTCTTCTAGCTGTGCATTAGATGTACCTCTCGCCTCCCACCTCCCTTCTAACCGTCACCCCCACCCCAGGTTCCTGGCTCAGCTCCTGGAAGGTGTGTCTTCCTGTGACTGGACAGTGGAACCAGAAGAAGGAAAGGAAAGTCAGTTGCCTTTGCAGGTTCTGTGACCCTCGCCAGGTTTTAGCAGTCCTGGCTGGCTCTGCAGTAGCTGCCCAGGAGCTAGCTAACCCAGGGGGCAGGTACCCTAGATTCCAAACCCTGTCCTGTGGAACCCTAGGGTCCTCCTGCACAGTGGATGGTATGGGGGCACCCAGGCTAAATGGTAGGAGACAGCATGACAGGTCCATCCAGGGTAGGGATCCCTGGCAGATCCCCGGACTAGCCACAGCCAAGCATGCCCATAAAGTCTCCTCTCAGAAAGAATGGTCACTTTCTCAGGAAGGAAGAAGCACCTCCAAAAGGTCAGCTGGAGTCTGCCACGCTCAGCCCCGCCCACCCTCTGCGCTGGGATCCCTGGAGCCGGCCCTGAGATGAGTTACCTGTGGAAGAGGCAGGGCTGCTTGCCGAACATCACCACCACATTGCTGCCCGCGTTCAGGTTGGTGCCCGTGATGGTCACCTGTGTGCCTCCGGACCTGGGTCCCCGGCTAGGCTTCAGGTCTGAGAGAGTCAGCGTCTGTGCAGGAAAGGATCTGGCCTGAGGATGCTTCTGGGCAGGCCTGGGGCAGTGCCCCACTCCTGGAGCCGCCTTGCGGAATCCTTAGTCATGGCAGCCTCCCAGCGAGCAGGCCCATATGCCCTTTATATATATATATATAAAGTATATATATATATACTCAATCCCTCCATCAATTCTACAAGGTAGGCATTATTGCCCATCTTAAAGACAAGAGTCAGAGATGTTAAGTTTCTAAGGTCATAGAGTGAAGCAGTGGGCTGAGACATGACTCGGGGGCTGGAGTTCACCCCCTCTCCAGTTTACAGCGTGGGTTGCTCTCAAGAAGGTGAGTTGCTGGGTCCACAGGCCTCTCACAGAGAGCTGCCCAAAGCTCCCAGCGGCCAGGCCCGCAGGATGTGTGAGTCCCAGGGAAAGCCAGGAGAAGCAGCAAAGAAGGGTCAGGGGATGGAGTGAAGAGTTGGGCTGGGGGTGGGGTGGGGAGGGGGCGGGGGACGGCTCTGTGAGCTGAGGATTTGGAGTTTCAGTTTGTTCTTTCATTAGCATTTTAATGGAAAAAACTTTCTCAGTCCCAGGTGAGAAGCCTGTATCTGCATTTAAATGAAGATTTCTCTCTTCTCTACTCCCTTAAAGAATTCAGCACCAGAAGTTGAACCCACTCAGCTCCTCGAAGTGGGCAGGCCACCTCCTCTCGGAAAGGCCTCGATCGATAACACAAGGGGAGGAGAAGTGTCAAGCGAAGCCCGCAGCCTGGCGGCCTGACAGGGGCGCGCCTCGGCTCCCGCATTGGGCACACGCGCGGGGATGCAAGGGGACACACGAGTACCATTGCGCAGGCGCGTTCGCGGGGCCCGCCCCCTCGGTCCCCGCTGATCCTGATTCTGGCAGCCCCGTGGCACCCACCAAGCCTAGGAAAGGCTTATTCTGGCTCTGATGCTGGCTCACCCTGAGAGCCGCGCAAAGGTGGGAAGAAGCTTCGGAAAGAGCCTTCTTTTCTCAGCTTTGCCTAGATTGCGCTGTGTGACCTGGCGCAAGTCACTTAACCTCTCTGATCACAAAGAATGGGGGGAAAAAATGGTTTTCTCAGAACGCGCCTGACAATTTTCTGGTTCTAACTTCCCACCGATGGTGGCTTTGTCCCGCAGTCTGTAAAGGGAGAACTTTCAGAGTTGGCTCCTGCTGACCTGCCCAGAGAGGAAAGGGGATGTGAGTGAGTTACTTAGGGGTAGCGGGCAAAGGGAAACAGAAAACAGGTTTTCTGACAGCCTGATGGGCAGAAGGGGTAGAGGTGAGTAATCCTGGCTTTGCAGTGGCATTTCTGCGTGGGGTTGGCTGGGCATGGAGTTATTCCAGGGGCCCGGGAAAGGGCAACAGGGGCAGGTGTTTTAAAATTGTGAGAAACTATTCATTATCCAAGGCTTGCTTCACAAATATTTCTCAGTGGGTCTGCATTGGAAATCAAATTCCAGCATTTTTTGGCCACCTCCTCCCTTGGCTCCCTCCCCAGTGGAGGCAGGGAAGAGCGTTTCCTTCACAGAGATCTCTAGGGATGGAACTGGTGACAAGCTCAAGAGTGCTGACTTGGAGTCTGTTGGCCTTGGCATCAGGGTTTGGAGTGAATAAGCCCACACATCAGAGCCTGGCTTGATTTGTGGAGGGAAACTGAGGCAGACCCAAACTTTGCCCCGACCTTGCATTACTTTGCCAACAAAGGTCTGTCTACTCAAAGCTATGGTTTTTCCAGATACTGGGGCTCCCCAGTATCACCAGGCCCTGAGAAGTACCCCTGATCCCCAGAGGAGCTGGGAAAGGGCTCCCCAGCTGAATCAGAAGGGAATCTGTGGGAGGTCCCAAGAGTGCCCCCTTTAAGCTGCCCAGCAGGGTGGGAAGGCAGTGAAGGCTCTGAGGTGCTGGGAGGAAGGGAACATGATGGAGGAGCATTCTGTCCTTCCTGCCTCCTTGGTGTGACTCACAGCCGGGGGACTTCTGCTCCTCATTCCCACCATAAACTCTTAGGAGTTCTGTTGCTGGCAGTTGTATCGAGGCGCTCAACAACCGGATCTTTAAATGCAACGTGGGCTGTTAGGTGGAGGCTGGAGTCCCTAGCACTATTCCCCCTCCCTGAAGTTCTTCCGAAGAGGACATGTATCCCCAGGATAGTTCGTCAAATAGAAAAGCGACCCATGTCTGGGCCCCCGGGACCCACTAGACCAGTGCGTTTTTGCCTTGTGGCCACACCTCACATGCCCTTCTGCTCCAATCTCTCATCTACCCCATCGACCCCTGCCTCCCAGCTCCCTTTTGCTCCCATCTTTTGGTGCCCTTCCATGTCACACCTTATGCCAGGAACAGCCTCCCACTACTCAAGATCCATATGGAAAGCTGTATTCTGTCTTAGATCCTGCCTTTCCTTCTGGCTCCTTCCATGTAGCCGTCCCTCAATACCCTACTTCCAACCATATCCTGCTCTGGGGTAGAAATGATCATGCTGGCAAGACTGACCTTCCCTGAGAGCAGAAGGAAGGGGCTTTTGAATGTCTCCTGCCTGGACAGGTTCTAAGAGTTAAACTCAAGAGCAGACAGCACAGAAGGAGCAGCGGAAGAAGGAGATAGAGAAGGGAAGGAAGTCAGGCCACTCAAAGACTTGAGGAAGGATTGGATAGGTGGGCAGAGCAGACCGAGGAACTTGGACAAAGTCTAGAGGCAGTGGGCACCCTGGGCTCTCCTGGAGCTGACATGATGAAAATGGTATCCCCTCATGTGGCTGGATTAGAATGGGCTCAGGCCAATGGTGGGCATTTAAGGAGGCCAGTGTAATGGCACAGGGAATGGGGAGAGTCAGACTCAAGGACATGGTGATGGAGGGACTGACATCAGATGTCAGGGGACGCTGAATCACAAGGCCACCGAGGTGGTGGGCCTGGGTGATAGGAAATGGGCAAGTGAGGGGGACACGCTGTTTACAGGAGCTGACAGCAGGTCTACCCTCCCACAGGTAGACCATGGGAGGTGATGGCAGGACATCTGGGGACAGTGGCCTTGGAGTTAGTTGCAAAGGTGAGAAGCCTGGCAGGAAACATAACAGAGAGAGCGGGGGCACAAGCAAGCACCAGCCTCCTGAGGTGGCGGCCGCTCCTGGTACCGTTCACCTGGTCTCTGCCAAGAGCCCACGGGATGAACACCGTTCCAGGTCTCTGACTGGCCAGGGAAGTCCAGCGCTTGCTTCGGCCATGCAGCAGTGTCCTCCCTTTTACCACAGCCGTCAGGTAATTCAGAGCCACGTTTCATGCCCAAGTATCGCCGCCCATGCCACACCTCTCAGACACGTGGGGAGCATTGTCACTGACTCTCCCCGGTTCAGCCTGTCTCTGCTTCTCAGCTCTGCTGCAATAACAGCGTCTGTGTATATAAATGTATATATATTATATGTGTGTGTGTGTGCTAAGTCACCTCAGTCATGTCCAACTCACTGAGACCCCCATGGACTGTAGTCCGCCAGGCTCCGCTGTCTATGGGATTCTCCAGGCAAGAATACTAGAGTGGGTTGCCATGCCCTCCTCCAGGGGACATTCTGTACCCAGGGATCGAATCTGAATATTTTAACATCTCCTGCTTTGGCAGGAGGGTTCTTTACCACCAGCACCACCTGGGAAGCCCATGTATAGTATATACATTTATATAAATATATATACATGTATCACTAGTTTTCTTAAAGTGTGTTGGGTTTAACTTGAAAATTTCCTGAAACTTTCAGAACGAGGTGTGGGTACGAATGCTAAACAAATAGGTAAAACTACACGTCCGCTAAGTCCATGACATGTGTGTGTTCCTCTCCATGAGTTCCTGTGTGTGGGTTCAGTGTCAGCCATGTTCATAAGGTTGGTTGGTTTTCAAAGAGTAGAGCGGAGAAATGGAGAGACCAAGACCCAGGCAGGGAGGGACACCTGATGTACCTCCCTCCTGGAGAGTCCTTCATCTCCTCTCCCCTTCTGGACTGTGTGAGGGAGGGGTTGCATGGAGTCTGATTCATCATTGTGTCACCTGCAGGTCAGGCCCATCAAATTATAGCATTCAACCAATTAAGCAAGTATTTATCAAATAACCAAGGGAGGGGTACTGTGCAAGGTGATACGTGGTTGTCAGCTGAAAGGAGGAAGAAGGAAGAGGAGGAAGACAGTTGAAAGAAGGGGAGGGGAGGAAGGAAGGAGAAAAAAGGGCTCCTACGACATATTTCAGGGCATTTGATGCCCAGATGTAAAATCCATCATTTCAGGCTTCCACTTCCAAAAGCAGCTGAGAATCACGAGGAAATGATCTCATCACATCTGTCATTAACCTGAGAAGTTAACTGGATGGTAATAGTTTTGTAAATGACACCGTGTGTGTGGTAGGGGATGGTCCCCTGCTGCAGAATCCCTGGCCAGGGCTGGTCAGCAGCCTTTTCAGGGTCTGGGGAGGGTCCGGACTGGAGGGAATGTGAGGGCAATGGTGGGGTCTGTGGAAGCTGTGGGGTTGGGAGGGAGGTGTGGGGAAGGGTGTTGGGGCAGGAGGGGATAAGAATGTGGGAGGAGGCAGGTGGAGTGTGGGTGAGATGCGGGTGAGGAGCTGTAGTGAAGGAGGTTGAGGACTGGGATGCTGGTGAGTGGGGATGATGGATGGAAGGGGTGGGCTGCCAGCACACAGGGAAAGGGTGGGGCACAGTAGGCAAGGTGGCAACCCTAGAAATCATCAAGGTAGTGATCCTAGAAGCGATCGATCTATTCTATATAATCTTCACCACAATACCATGGGGTAGTTGCTATTATCGTCATCCCCACTTTACGAATGGAGACACTGAGGCACAGAAAGCTAAACCACTTGCCCAAGTTCACCCAGTTATTAAGTGGCAGAGCCAGGGTTCAAATCCCAACAGTTCTCATGCATAGCCCACACCCTCACCCACCAGGTCAGGCTGACATTCAGCCAGAAGGGGACGCTGGGGCCCAAGAGTCAAAGCCACTTCCCTGGAGCCCAGCCCCTCAGGGTCAGGATGTGAACCCACGTCTCCCCAACTCTCAGGCGCTGCAGGATGGGACTCCCAAGACCTTGGCCTGGGTTTGCCCACAGAGGTCCAACAATCATGGTAAAGAGGCTGGTGGCCAGTGCTTGCCCAGCCAGGCCGCTGGTGGTCAGGACTCACCATGAAGTAATAGAGCTGCGAGGACCTGGCCATGAACTCAGGCCGACACACGGCCACACAGATCTCCACGAAGCCGGCGTGCTGGCTGGGCTTGGCCTCCCCCATCTCACACACGATCCTGCAGGAGGAGAGGACGGCCCCATGGATCACAGGAGGTCACAGGCCTCCCTGCCGTGACCCGTGGGCCCCACGCCTACCTGGGCCTCCTTCTCTGCAGTACCATCTCAGGGATGGGCAGGGGAGGAGGAGGTGGAAGACACTGATTCCTCCAGCAAGGGCTCCTCCCTGGTTCTCAGGAAATGAAGTGTGATCTACAGGGGTCTCCTTGGGGGCCCTTGGAAAAACGGGGAGCCTCGGAGAGGACCCCAGACACTCAGTCCCTAATTCATGAATTGTCCGCTCAGTTCTCAATTACAGTGCAGGGAAAGTTGCAGCCAAACAGCTTAGGCAATACAGATGGCAGAGCCTAGAGAGGTAAAGTGACCTACCCAAGGGCACGCAGCCATCAGACAGGGACCTCAGAGCAGACCTAAGGTTTTCAAGTCCTTGCCTCGGAGCTCTTTGCTCCCAAGGCATGGACTGCCCCAGGCAGTGGTTTCTGCTCCTAGTCCATCTGGCACGGGGAGGGGTAAGGGAAAGTCTGAACATCTCCCCTTTTAAAAAATTGTTATTGTTTCACTTATAAAATGGTTCATACCCTTGAACACAGTACAGAAGTAAAAGGCAAGTGTGCCTTTCTTCACTAATCTCTCTCAAAATCTTGGTGTATAAATCTGTGCAGACCTTTCTCTAGATCTATGCAAATGTATAATACAAATAATCTCCATTTTATAAATGAAGAATTGAAGCACAGAAAAATATATGCTTTTCTGTCCCAGTAACATAATTAATACATGGTCGGTAAAAAAAGAGGACAAAAAAATCACCTGCCATATATATATCCCTGCGCCCCTATTGCAGCCCCTGAAATATCCACTGTCAACATCTTGGTGTTTATGTTTCCAGTCTTGCTTTTCTTTTACAAAATTAATTATAAACTCTTTTTTTCTGTTTGGTAACCTGTGTTCTCACTTAAAATAACTTGTGTATATGCCTGGTCATGATTCTCCTACAGCATCAAATTTAATGGCGTTGTAGTTTAGTGTCCTAGGTATATACAATAATTTATTAAATTAATTCCCTATTTTTAGACATACAAATTGCTTCTACAATTTCACTGTTAAAAATTGGGCCAAAATAAACATTCTTGCAAATAAATATTTGTGCATTCTGTTTATTTGAGGAAAGTTCTAGAAGTATTATGGCCAGGCTAAAGACATTTGACCTACATTTCCAAATTGCCTTCCAGGAAGGTCGCCCCAATTTACCCTCCTGACATGAATGTATGAATGTGCTATTTCTCATGCCTCTCATTTGAACCGGGTATTAACTTTTAAAAATTGGCCCCACTGTTTTAATTTGCATTCCATTGGTTGCTACTGATATTAAACATTTTTCATATGACTTTGGTTCTTTGTCTTGTGAATCGCACATGCACACTCTGCTAATTTTGTGATAATTGCCTTTCATCTATAGCACCTCTTTATATGTTAAGAAAAAGTGTACTGTAACAGGATATAACTGTATTCTCGGTTTACCATTCATATTTTCACTTTGCACACAGTGGTTTTGGTGCACAAGTTTTAGTATTATGTACTCGAATTTCCTAATCTTTTCCTTTATATTTTTTCTTTTGCAGTCATACCTGGAACACCTTCCCTTTCTTGAAATCAAATAAATTTTCACCTGCATTTTGTTCTAATCTTTTTATAGTTTTATATTTTACCCTTAACTCTTTATTCCATCTAGAATTTATTTTGGTGTATAATGTGAAATAAAAATCTGATATTGTACTTTTTTCCAGGTATTGAAAATGAGCCACTAATTGAATGAGTTTTGCTTTCCTTTGTTGTTTTGTTCAGTCACTAAGTTGTGTCCGACTCCTTTGCGACCCTATGGACTGCAGCCTGCCAGGCTCCTCTGTCCATGGGATTTCCCAGGCAAGAAGACAGGCAACACAGTGTAAATGCATTCACCTACTTAAGTGAGACCTTGCAAAGAGTTAAGAACTTATGCACACAGGGACAAGTGGCAAGGTTTCACTCTGGGAGGGGCAATATAGAGGGTGTAGAATATAGATTCTACTGTGCTGGTGAACATTTATTTCATGCTTGTGTTTGCTGGGCTGGAAAATTGTCTTTACTTATTTACAAGGCAATACACGATTCACAGACCTCCCTTGCCAGGTAGGTTAGAGGTCAAGGCCATGGTCAAGATCATGTGTCTAATGGCCCTCTCTGTGGACCAGCAGATTTTGCTGGAGGAAAACAATCCAAGTCCCTACAGGCATGAGAGTGGGTGTGGAGGTCCATTCTCAGCCTCCATAGATGGTCCTATAGGATTAGCTTTTTTCATAGCCGAGAGTGGACAGGACTGGGGAGTTAGAGACATCGGAGGGAGTCAGGGGGAGGAACTGAACTCTCACTACTGTAGATTTTGATATTGATCCATCTTGCTCCTACTCATCTCCACACCCCCAAAGAGCTAATGATCATTTTCCCCTTCTCTCCCTGCCCTCTCTCCTTTCTCTTTTTGGACTTCCCCCAATGTGGCAGCTGGCTAGTTCAGGAGCTGGGGAGTTGTAGGAGTCCCCCCGCCACACACCCTAGAAGGTGAGGGACATTCTCCTTTTCTGTGCATAAGCTCTAAGAGCCTTTGCTGTTGACCAGGGAAGATGTCAGCGTCAGTCATCTTTTTACGTGGGCTTCTCATCCCTGCTCTGCCCACGTCTCGGAGGCCTCCACTTACTGTTCGGCTGGGATGTAGCCATCCACCAGAGGGCTGCACTCCACGCCCGCCACCTTGACGTGGGAGGCGATGTCCCGGAACTCCAGGCCCAGGTTCTCCCCTCGGATGGTGACTTTGGTGCCCCCTTCCCGGGGGCCTGTCACTGGGATTATCTGGAAGGAGGAAGCACGATAATCTGATACCAAGACAGAGCATCACCCCCCACCGGCTGATGGCACAGGAAGAGTCTCTTCCCCTTCTATACCCCGTTCCCTTCACCCAATTCCTTGAGTTGAATTCAAGTCCACAAGGGCACCCAGGTCTGGGACTGTGGATGGGCAGGAGCTTCTGGAAGAGTATTCTGTGTTTGTGGATGGTTTTAGGAGCAGGGTTCAAAGCCCCTTGTTCCTCTTCCCATTTCACAGAAGAAGAGATAGAATGTGATCTGCAATGTTACTGGGTAATTCATAGAAAATCGGAATTAAAGCCTACCAGCATTTATTTGGTGGCGCTAGTAGTAAAGAACCCACCTGCCAATGCAGGAGACATAAAGAGATGCAGGTTTGACCTCTGGGTCAGGAAGATCCCCTGGAGGAGGGCAAGGCAACCCACTCCAGCATTCTTGCCTGGACAATCCCATGGACAGAGGAGCCTGGTGGGCTGTGGTCCACAGGGTGGCAAAGAATCGGACACGACTGAAGCCACTCAGCAGCAGCAGCAGTATTTCCTCACGTTAGTTCCATTCTCAATGAAAATGAACAAGCCTCCTATCAACCCACAGCCCTTTCCACGATGGCATCCACCCATCTTTCAAGATCCTTGTCAACAGTCACTTCCCCATCACCAGAGGCTCTCTCTGTCTTTCTCCACTGAAATTTTAGGACACCTTTGTATGCTTTGTTCATCATAGCGTTTGTGTCTGATTCCTCGCACTGCCATCCCCCTGCCCCCTCCTCTTCAGATCCTGAGTCTCTGTGAGCACAGGCAGTGATGCCTCCCTTCTCCTCATGGACCTTCTGGTGACAGCACCATAGTTATTTTCTTAAGTTGTAATTGTATTGAACACCCCAACTATCCAAGCATCTTCCTGGAGTTAGAAAAATGTTTGTCACAGCTCCTCTGTCATTATCTGGTTCGGTTTCTAAGGAGATGGGTTTAATTTAGACTTTATTTTCATAAACTTGGCCAAAATGACTGGCTTTCCCTCCTGAGACGTCACCACTGATGCTAAAAACCCATGATTGGAATGTTAGAATTCAACAACCAAGGGCCTGCTTTGTGGTGGGGACTCCATACACTTCATGTGATCTAATTATGAGCCCACACAGAAGTGACCTGAATAGCAGAAGACACTCCATGCTAGCCTCTCCTGGCATCTGACAGACCAGAGAAGGGCCCATTTCTTGTTCTCGGCGCTGCTGAACACCAGCATCTGGTTCTTGGTCAATGTCAACGGGATCACAATTGGAGGAGTCCAGATAGGGTACCTCTTTAATATGACCTACTCTCTATCCTTCCAGGGTTACAAGTGGGGATTCCATCCTGGCAGGAGGGTGAGAGATGGGGAAGGGAGTAACAGCTTTGCTGGGCTTTCTAAGCTGTTCACCTACAAAGGTCAAGACACTTATGCTTCTCAGATGTGTAGGTGTGCAATCTCTAAGTGAGCGTACATGCACATGCACATTTCCACTGCAGTGAAAAAAACAGATTCTTTGGAGATAGGCTTGTTTCTGTGTGAGGAAGGTGGCCAGACAGAAGGGGGTGGGCTGGGGCAGCCCCTGTCCTCCCCAGATGCCTGCCCAGCCAGTCCCCAGGGCGCCACTGGCACCTGGCAGCAGCGGCATCATGATATTTCATGGCCTGTGGTCCTGAAAAGGGAGTTTTATCTCTGGCTCAGTCCTCAGGTGCCCGGGATCCCCGGAGGGCCGATACCAGTATGGAGCCAGTGAATAGCCTTTGTCGCAGGGAGATTTGTTTCATTTGCCGTCTCCCCCCTGCGATTTTCTTGGTCTCGGGCCAAGAAGAAGGCAAGTCCCATCGTTTTTGCCAGACACACCATTAGCAGTCCTGCAAGGCAGCCCCGGGGAATGGTTTCTTGCTACAGGCTCTGAGGGTAGGGGGTGGCGGGAAAGGAGGGGAGCCCTCATATAGAGGTGGGACCAGAGGCATCCACCTGACTGCCTTTTCCAAATAATTCTATATGTAAAATGCATGAGTATCATTCCGTGGTTTGAGAACTATTGTTGAGATTCTGACTCATGCAGGAGACTGAAGTCAGGACTGAATGAAGCTCTCTTGACATCTGGAGAACCAGGGATGTGGAGGGTGAAGCGGCTAACATGGGGGGAGGCACTAACATGGGGGGGCCCCACACCCAGGGGGCCATGACCAGGAGGCTGCTTTGCTGGAGGAGCTGCTCACTCAGGAGTCAAACCCCTTCCTGTCTTACACATCCCCGTTGTGTGTGCATTACTTGTGAGGGGAGGAGCCAGGGAATGAGTGGATGGTCTTCTGCCTTTGCAGCTGGGGAGACAGCAATCCAAGAATCAAGAGACCAGCTTTTCAGGACTCCTTTGATTTAGACTTTGGTCAGAGTAGGTCTCAGTGTCGACCTTTTATGTAGGAGAGGGTGATAATAACCCCCAATTCATGGGTTGCATTGTGTTCCCCTAAATCCATATGTCAAAGTTCCTAAATCCCAGAATCTCAGAATTGTGACCTTTGGAGAAAGGGTCTGTATGGAGGTAGCCAAGTCAAAATGAGGTCATTCCAGTGGGTCCTAATCCAATATGACTGGTGTCCTCATAAAAAAGAGATTTGTACAGAGACACACATAGAAGAAAAACGATGTGAAGAGACACAGGAAGAAGACAGTCACCTACAAGCCAAGGAGTTGTTGTTGTTGTTGTTTAGTGGATAAGCCCTGTCTGATTCTTTGCAACCCCGTGGACCTTCCTGACCCAGGGATTGAACTGTGTCTCCTGCATCAGCAGGTGGATAGAGGAGCCTGGAAGAGACCCTTCCCTTCAGAGCCCTTAGAATGAATCAACCCTGCAACACCTTGATTTCAATGTCCAGCCTCCGGAACTGAGAGACAATGTGTTTCTGTTGTTTAAGGCACTTGGTTGCTGCAGCCCTAGGAAATCACGCAGCAGGTTTGCTGTGAGCCCAGATGTGGTAAAGGATAGGCGGCTATTTCAGACTCTGAAGCACCACACAAATGTGCAGCCTGTAACTCTGGGCTTCCCTGGAGGCTCAGTGGTAAAGAATCCACCTGCCAATGCAGCCTACTTGGGTTCGATCCCTGGGTCAGGAAGATCCCCTGGAGAAGGAAATGGCCACCCACTCCAGTATTATTGCCTGGGAAATCCCCTGGGCAGAGGAGCCTGGTGGGCTATAGTCCCTGGGGTCACAAAGAGTCAGACACGACTTGGCAACTAAACAACAAGCAACAATTGCTAGGGTACCAGACGCGGGCGTGTGTGACACGGCCCAGGGCTGGGTGCCCAGCGTCCACTCACTATGGATGGGCAGACGGAGCTTCCTTCTCCTCTTCTTCCCTCTGTCCCTGCTGTGACATTATCATTGTCAGCACCAAGCATCGAGGCACCTACTATGTGCTAAATCCTGGGCGTCAGGAGTCGACGTATCAGACATCGTCCTGTCACTGAGACAGGCATGTCTCTTCCTTATTCTACAAGAAGAGTAAGGGATTCCATCAAGGTAGGGGGTACCTTAGGGAGTCTCCCTGAGGGAGTGTGGCTGCCAAGACACCAGGGAAGTAAAGGGCTTAGACACTTTAACAATGATTTTAACAGGGTTGATGATGAACGAGGAGGAAGAAGGTGATGAGATCCCCACGAGCTGGGTGTCAACCAAGCATTTGTACGAATGTACTCATATAATCCCTGGCCCTGCTCTGGGAGGTAAGCGCTTAGGCCCATGGCACAGATGAGCAAGTTGAGGCCTGGAGATAGAGATGAATTAGGGCCATGGGGCCCAACAGTTAGTTGGGATCAGCTGATGGCACAGGGATCTCTGTGACCCCAGTATCTGCATCTCTAGCTCTGCCCTGCCCATCAGTGCTCCTGGCTGCACTGCCTGTGTCCCGTACCCTCCTAACCATGCTCCCCAGCTGTTTCTGCCATCTGACAGCTTAGGTCTCGCTCTGTGTTCACCCTGAAGCCTCTCCACTCTGACCTCCACCTCTCCAGGGCTGGGGTCCGTGCCCTTGACCCCTATGCAGCCTGGGCTCATGCACTGACTGCTTAACGAGCTGCCGCCGATGAAGCCTCATGGGCGCATCACCGAGACTCCTGGAGTCCAGTAAGGGGAGTCAAGGACTGCGCGTCCTTCCTGGCACACGGGGACGCCACAGGACAGCTGAGCTGAGCCCTCTCAGCTCTCGACCTCCTCTGATGTGGGAAGGGCCTCTGAGCCAAGCCTAGAGCTGCTGCAGATTTGCAGGAAAATGAGGCTGCCTGCAGCCAGTTGGGCACCTGGTTGTTGCCATGGGGTGCCGGCCACCATGCCAGGCGTGCCTTTCAGGGCCCAGCCAGGGGGCAGGACAGGGCCCAGCGGAGCACAGCTCACCTCTGTGATGCGGGGGTTCGTGCACTTGCTGTTGGCGCCCGACAGCTCCAGCCACTGGCTCTCGTGGACGGGGCAGTGCTGCCGGAGGGTGCACTGCCCTTGGCTCTGGCACCAGCCGCACTCGAAGTCCGGGTCCGCCTTGAGGCACAGCCCGCAGCTCTCACGCATGGCCCCGCACTTATAGAGGTGAACTGCAGGCAGAGGACAAGAGGGGCTTGGAGGTGGGGGCAGGGCGGGGGGGAGCCAGGAGTGTGGACCGGGAACGCAGTCCTGGCCTCTGTATGGGACACGGGCAGCCTTGTCCGCTCTGCCTTTTGGATGCGAAAAAGGCCTGGGCAGAAGAACATGGCTGGCGGGGGATGTCTACCCCATAAGCAGGGGCCCAGTTAGCTAGCTGCTCCCTGCTAACCCTGCTCCCTCCACTGCACTCAGCTGCCCACCCACTGGAGCAGTCACAGAGCAGTGGGGGTGCTGGGGAGGCCTGGAGGGTGGGCACGGAACGGCGCCGCCCTGAATGGGAGCAGCCCCTCCCTGCCCGCCTCCCCGGCCCGCCTTCCGCACCTTTATTCTGAGCCGGATTGTCAATGCTGAAGTGCCCGTTCCACACAACCGTCAGCTCCACCGGCAGGTTGTTGATCTCCATCCCTTCGTAGGAATACTGCGGCCAGGATGGGAAGAAAGGAGAAAGCTGGTCATAGAGATCTCTATGGGGTGAGGGGTGCCCACTGTTCAGCCTGGTGCCCTCAAGAGTGCACGGGGCTCAGGACAAGCCAAGACTGTGTGAGCTCACGTGTGTGTGCATGTGCAAGCACACTAGAGCACACACACATACACGCATGTGCAAGCAAGGTGGAGATGCCCGTCTCAGGGGACCAGAGCAGGGGGTCAAGAAGCTAAGGCAGGGAGGGACCAGGCCTGGGTGGGAAACACATTTGGAATGTGGTTTCACGGAGCAGACTACAGTAAGTCTTGGCCACTTTTTCTGGACGCCTGTTCCTGCCAGCTGAGCCTTCCCCTGGACGTTTAAGTGAGAGAGGAGATTGCTACCCACTGTGTGCCCAGGTGGGGAGCTCTGACCCTTAGGCCTTGCCAGGCCCTCAATGTGATTTGAAAACTTTCATTTCTAGGACATGTTCAGAGGAGGTGGGCGCTTTACCAGGGAACTGGCCAAGCCTGATCGGTTCGCAGGCAGGGAGAGAAGGGGAGAAATGGGGAAGACATGAAGAGGCTGCTCTCTTCAGGGGTGAGCGGCTGGGGTTTAAGCAGAGAAGAGGATGGATGAGAGCTCAGAGGTGAGATGGGAAATCCTGAGGTCATTGTATAGCACAAACCTGGAAATCTGGGTCAAGACACCAGAAGCTCCAAGATCAGGCAGAGGGCTGCAGTCCCGCAGCAGTCCATTGGATGGGGAGATGTTCCAGGCCTCTGGGCCCTGCTTCCCCACCCAGCTCTCCTCTAATGTCCCTGCCCCTGCCCCAGGCTGGGTCTATCCCAAAGGACTGTGGTGCTAAGGAGGGAGGCGGGGAAGTGGGATGCCCCCAGCATGCCAGCCCCCATCTGCCTTCTGCCAGCATCCCCTTCTCCATCCCTGGAGAAGGAGGGCAGGCGGCAGGAACTTGCTGCCCACCTAGGGTAGTGCTTCCAATCCCTACCTGGTGATTTTCTCATTATTCCACTAGATTCTGCCCACCACAGGGGGTGGGATGGGAGATTGAAGCTGAAACAGGTTTTCTGAGGAGGAGGCACTGGGGGTGGGCAATTGGTTGGAAAAGTTCCATTCAGGGGACTTGGTCTGAAGTTGTGTTTGCAGAGCCAGCAGGCTCTCTTAATGCGGTTTATGTTTGGAGCGGCTGGGCCATGGGGATGTGTGTGGCTATTGTGGCAGGCAGCTGACGCTCTGTTTCCCTGAGGGGAGGACAGCACAGAAACTCGGAATGCTCAGGCTGCAGAAGGTCTTGAGGGCCTCCGCTCTGCAGCTTATCCGTGGGGGCTTCTAAAGGAGATGCTATCATCTGAATCTGGGAAATTGTCCTATATTCCTGAGTGACAGAGCACGCTCCATGACGAGCATGCTGTGACCTTGTCCTCATATGGAATCACAGGCAGGGTGTGTGTCCAGCCTTCTTCAGGCTCTACCCTAGCACACCAGGGGTTTTCACGAACTCTTTGCTAATGATGCCTGGGCTAGGGAGCCACATGCAGTGTTTTTCCCCCAGTGGTGGTGGTTTACACCACCATCCACACTCTTGCATAATCTCCCCCTTGACCGATGACTCCTGGGCCAGGGTCAGGGTTTGGGCTGAACTGTAGAATAAAGCAAAGCTTCCTACTCCTGCAGGAACAATACTGGAGAATATTTTTGGTTATCCTATAACTCAGCTGATGACTCATAAGCTTTCTGCTGTGTAGGCCAGTAATCAGCTCCCCAGAGGTTAAGTGTTTCGCATCTGGGTGGGTCATTTCAAGTTGCCCTGAGTTTTCTTAAAAAAAAAAAGAAAGAAAGAAAGAAAGAAAAGGACTGCCTTCATCAGAGTCAGGGGGGCCTCGGGGGTGGGGAATGAGGTCTGCTAAATGCAGATTCCAGGGCCCTACCCAGACCTGCTAAATTGGAATCTCTGGAGACAGGAGCACTTCCAGGGAGGCACTCTAGCGAGTCTGGTGCTGCTAAAGTTAGAGAATCTAGAGAATCACTGCTCCTCGCCTGCTGTCTGCTAGCAGCAGGGAGACAGAGGCCTGCCAAGGGGGATGTGTGTAGGAAAGGAGTGGGGGTCGGGGAGGCAGAGAACACTTTCCAGACACCCTCTTCCTATTTCCTCCTGTGGCCAAGCTCCTCTGCCTCATCCTTCCCATCCCCGTCCTCTGAGATCCCAGTGGGAGACAGATGGTGAGGACAAGTGTCAGGCCACCCAGACCTCTAGGAAGGATGCTGGCAGTGCCTAAATCAGCATCGGAGCCAGATTCCTGCCTCTCAGGTCTCGGTCTGGGTCTGGCCAGGACCCAGAGTGGATGTGACAGGCAGCACCCAGGGATGTGTTAGCCAAAGACCAAGAGCACCTTCAGGGCCCTTTCCAGAAGGCCCTGAGATCCCTCAGAGAGCGAGGCAAGACAGACTGCCCATGTGTGCTCGGGAGTGTCTGCATGCACGAACGTCTTTGCATGCGTGCGGACGTGAGAAGAGGTCTGTGCATCTCTGTGCTTTCAGACGTGTGTGCGCCTGTGAGCATACATGGGCACACACATGTACTGCTGTGAAGGGGCTCCGCAGTGACCGGCTGTGTGAATGCAGGCAGAGGACCTGAGTTTCAGGTTCTCCACGTGAAAAATGGGAATTACACACAGTGCGTACCTCACGGGACTATCGGGAGGGTTCGAGACAACCATCTGATGCTCTGGGCGGTACAGTGCCTGTCACAGAGAATGGGCACCCACACATTATTGTCTATTTGAATCTGTGTGGGTACATTGAAGGGTGCTGTGTAAAAACAACTTGTGTTCCCTGTGTTTATGTCTATGTGGAATAATAGCAGCACCTATTGAGTGTTTATGTGTCAGACACTCGGTACAGACGGAGACATATGCAGATGAGAACACTCACGTGTTCAGACGTGTGTGTATGTGTGTGTGTGCACACATTTTCTTTTTGAAGAAAATAGAAATTATAAGGCTTTAAGGATCAGAAGTTCAGGGCATTGCTTCCTCTTTCTCCTCCCCTTCCTGAGATCTCAATTCTGAAATATTAACAGAAATCATTAACCGCGGTGTTCCCCACCACCCTCTAGTTCTCCAGGGAAGTCACTCTGCTTCCTGGAGATGCCCTCCCTCTCCTTTGACCTATATCCTTCTGGAAGCAGCCTGCAGGGGAGCCTGGACCACTGGTCCCCATCCCTCAACACCCCCCACCTCCGCTCCACTTAGCATTTATATAGCTCTGTGTAATCAGTGGGCAGTTAATCTGCACAAAGCCCAGCTCTGAAGGATGAGTGCTTCAGGCTCCCAGGGGCCAGGAGGTTAAGTGTCTCAATCAAGGTCTGGCTCACCCTGGCCCAGCTCACGGATGACGTTACTCATTCCCTGTGAACCTCAGTTTCCCGACCTTCTAAAAGGAAAGAGAGGGCCTCTGTATAATTTGAACATTCTTTCCTCCAGCCATTCCCCTGTCTGAGATATTTTCGTGGAAAGTTCTATCAATTCTATCACCACAATAAGATGCCGGGGCTTCCCAGGTGGTGCTACTGGTAAAGAACCCGCCTGCCAATGCAGGAGTCACAGGAGACGGGGGTTTGATCCCTGGGTTGGAAAGATCCCCTGGAGGAGGGCACAGCAACCCACTCCTGTATTCTTGCCTGGAGGATCCCGTGGACAGAGGAGTCTGGCTGGCTACAATCCAGGGTCACAAAGAGCTGGACATGACTGAAGCAATTTAGCATGCACGCACACGCATATGTGTTGTGTCCATCTCCAGGACCTCAGAGGCTCAGCAGACACACTCCCAGCTGTGTTCCAGTAAAGCAGGAAGGGGGGACATGTCACGCCCCATCAGTCTCCCCATCCTTGTTTTGCACGCAGTAAACTGGGACACCGCAAGAAGTTGTGAGGCTCCCCGTGGGCGGGTGGAAGCTGGGCCCAGAGCCTTACGTCCAAAGTGCAGCCAGCCCTCCACCCGCCTGCGGCCCACTGACTATCATGATGGCCAGTGACTGTGGGGCGGGACTGGGCGCTATTATTAGCAGCACTTGACATTTCTGGAGCCACAGTCTAAAGGAGGCCTCAAACACCCACAGTTGCTCCATCCTCCCCCTGTTGCCTGCGAGCTGCCCTGATTTTCCGCCTACAGGCCCCCGAGGGCTACGGCGATTGGCCCAGGGCCTGTCCCCACATAGTTGGCTGGAAGTGAGCTGCCTGCCTACCAGCCCTGGGGTCACCCCGTGCAAAATGTTCCTGTGTCTCTCTTTTCCTTCTCTCCTCTTCTGCTCTCCTCTGAGACCTCGTGGTCACCCTCCTGTGTCTGCCATCACAAACTGGGGGTGTAAGGGCAGGGGTTGGTTTCTCTGTTAGAACCTTCTCTCCTCCTGCCCCTCTCCAGAGAGCTCATTTAGGAAACAAAACAACAATGACTCTTCTTCCACCATCCTCTCTGAGGCAGATCAGACCCTACTACAAAGTGCTCAGTTGCTGGTTTTGGCCTAGTCTTTGATGAGGGGTGTGTTGCCAGACGGGGTTTAAGTCCTAAATTGGCTATGACGAGCTGTGTGACTGAGGGCAGGTCACCTGCGCTCTCTGGGCTTTGGAGATCCCCTCCCTGCCTCTGTCACAGATCAAGTAAATACTCAGGTCTCTTCCTGCCCTGATGGTACATTGTTTTCTATTACAATGGTAAGGGAGGCTTGCCCCTGATAATGACCCCAATTTTTTTTTTAAGGAAGTCACTTGACATTAAGCACCACCCTGGCCCAGATGGCATTTCAACTGGGATCCCACTGATCCCCCTGAAAAGGGAGTCTCCTGATAAGCCTTTCTGAACTGAGTGATGCCAGCAGGTCCTGGATCTTCTTAGAACTCACTCTTTGTGGGGTACACCTCCTGTTTCCTCAGTTGCTAAGACTTTAAGATGGTAGAGAAACAAATGTTACCTTCCCTTCCCTCCTAGGGTGTTGAAGTGAAAAAGGCAGGAGGGAAAAGTTTATTTTGGGAGCAGGGCCTTGGAGGCACTGAGAACTGTCCATGGGGGTGGGAAGGCCTCGAGAGGATCCCCAAGTCCAGGGGGCCAGAGGTCAGCGCAGTCCCTCCCCCACTCCTGAGGGGGGGGCAGGGGAGGTCAGGAGCTTAGAAGTCACCTCCTCTCCTTGGCAGTCAGAGCCTTGGGCTCCAGGCCTCCAGCCCCAGTGTCACATTTCTACCATGGTTCTTGTGTCTCCAAACTCCTGGAGACAGATCCGCAGGTGCCTGAGCCCATGTACCCTGGAGGCTGGCTGATTGGGCAGGACTCTGTGGACTGGGGCCTCCAGGGACCCGAAGCTGATATGACCATCATGCCCTGGGCCAGCATGTTCACCTCTCTGAGCTCCGTTCACCCTTAGCCTGCTTCCTGCAGGAAGAGCAGGGTGCCCCGGGAAGAGCTTTGTCAGGGGCTCTCCTGGTCCCACGTCACATCCTTAACTACAGTCATCACCTGTAAGTACCCAGAAGCAATGACAGGAATGACAGCAGGCAGTGTGGCAGAGGAGGAGACCCCTGTGCCCAGGTCTGGCCCTGCCACTCACTAGCTGTGTGACCTTGAGCAAGAGTGGGCTGGCACTGGGGCCTCCAGGCACCAGAAGCAGATTTGACCATTATGCCCTGATGGGTTACCCTGAAGTGAATGGATCCTAAGGGTCAGCTTTAGGGCCCTGCATGAGCCTGCACAGACCATCCTAAGGCCTGCCTGTATATCTCATTTGTATTGATGTATTTCATTCTTAAAGAAGGTCCTCCAAATTGTATAACTCTCAGCCCCCACAAACCCAGTCCTGCCCCTTCTTCTGGGCCTCCAGTTTCTCTTCTGTACCATGAAGAAGAGTGTAAGTCTCATATAGCTTGAAAATGTTACAAGTGTTTAAGTCTACTGTTTGTGTCTGAGCATCTGGGTGCACAGAAGTAGCCCAGAAAGAGAGAAGGTCAAAGGCTATCAGAGGAGCCAGCAGACAGGCAGGCGGTGTACCATTAGGGCACATGTGTGGTGACCAGGGATCAGGCAAAGGCTGCGGGCAGTAGAAGGCAGCTGAGCCATAGTTGGTCCAGCACAGACTTAATGTGAATTTCTAAATACTGGGCAGGGTTCGTGTGGATCTCCGCAGCAGAGCCTCGGCCAGCTCCCTCCTGTTCCAGCATCTTTGTGGATGCTGGCCTGGCTCAGAAGTCTCGTGTGCTGGGAAACAGCCTCTATGTGGGTGTAAAGGCTGATGGGGGGGCCTTTGTGGGCTCAGATGAGACAGTCAGGTCAGCCCTGGTAGGAAGTCCGGGCCCAGGGTTTCCAGAGCTCCTCTCAGGAAGGAGGATGGAGCCCCGCAAACACATCTAAGCCCACAGACAGTGTTTAGCGGCCCCACGGCTGGCCCCCAGCCCCTCGGGTCACCACGACAGGGCCACACCTGCAGGCAAAGGTGTGGTGAGCTTGGCTGGGCTGGCAGGGTTGGCGGAAGCAGTGGGAGGGGAGCTGAACAGTTCTGCTGGTGTTGGGGGCAGTCTTGCCCGGCTGAGCTGACTGAGGCCAGGAGAGAGCGGTGGGTGGGGGTGGGCGCAGGGTCTGGGCGCAGGCGGGCACTCACGGAGGTGTTCTGGCACTGCACGCTGGAGCTGTTGAAGCGCAGGGCGGGCACTCGCTGCTCGCTGCCCTGGATGTTGAGGACGCACTCGTAGCCGCGCTGCCCCGACTGCGGCTGCGGAAGGTTCTTGGCCTTGAGGGTGATGGGCTTGATCACCTCCACGGGCACCAGGATCTTGTCCACGCGCAGCAGCTGGGGGCAGTCCTGTGGACAGACAGTGAGGCTCAGCCGGGGCACAGGGAGCCAAAGGGGCAGCAGCCGCCGATATCCCCCAGATGTTCTGCATCATCCCGCCCCTCCCAGGGGCTCACCACGCAGGGCCTCTGCACTGCTGCCCATGCCCAGCCCGCAGCAGACAGGCAGAGGGACGGAGCACCCCGTGTCCTGAATCCTTGAGGCACTCCCCACGGAGGTCGACCCCCACTCCACCCTCTCCAGCCCCTGTGGTCCAGACTCTCAGTGGTCCCCTCTCAAGGGTGGGGATTCTACCCTGGCAGACTGAACTCTGCTGGCTAGGGGTCCTGCCTCATTTTGGGCTGCCAATCCCTTTCCCTCGGTTTCAGGCTGCCAAGCACTGGGACAAAAGGACCCATGCCAGCAGCCCCGCAGTGACCCCCAAAACCGGGACCAAGGCTCTAGAACGTCAGTCTGGACCACGGCCCAGGTGGGTGTGAGAGGACCTTTGATAGGTGGGCTGAGTCTGGCATTTGGGAATGTTCTGGAATGAGCCCCAGAGACCTTTGAAATCCAGAAGCTTCTGCCTGAGCTCTGGGGATGGGCTGACCCCAGAGAAGTGCCCCTCGGCAGACACACACTGAGCTCCCTCTGATGGGGCAAGCCGCTGATTTGTGAGCACATTCGGGGATGGAGGAGGTGGATCACTGGGCCCCTTTTCACTGGGCAATCAGCTCTGTCCAGGGAGGGCTGGGGGCAGAAGGGGGTCAAGTAAGGAGCACGGTGCTCTGCCCAGCTGGGAGGTGGGTGCTAGCGTGTGGCTGGATTCTCAGGAGCTGGGTGGAAGAAAGCCTTGGCCTGAGCAGGAGTGAGGCCCTGGGTCAGGTGGGCTTTCCATCCCTAGATTCCTCCCAGCGTGATACTCTTTGGGGCAGGCCCACCAGACAGATGGCTCTGGGCAGGTCAATGGTCAAAGCGTGGCTCATATATCCTTCGTAAGGATGCTGCCCCACGGGCTCACTGCAGACTCTCAAGATCCCCCACCTCAGCCCTCTTCCCCAGTAAAGTAAGGCAAGAAAAAGGCCAAGGGAAGGCCTGAGACCTTGATGGGAGGGGTCCCAGGCAAGGAAGTGGCCTGGGGCCCTGATGGGCGGGGTCCCAGGCAATCAGGCACCTGCAAGCTGTGTCCCCTGGGTCTGAAAGCAAACATGAGCCCCTCAGTCACTGAAAACTGGAGGGAGAAGAGCTCTAGAGCCACTGAACTTCTGACAAGCCACGGAAGCCTGACCACATTACATGTCCATCCCCACTTGAGACTGAACTTCCTCATCTGTCAAGTGGGTGGAGTCCAAGGACCCATTTGGCTTTAACCAGTCCTGATTCCATGATTAGGGTGATCTCACCTCCATCCTTTCCCATGACCCTGTATCCTTGCCTTAGGGGAGCACCCCAGGCCCCATTAAAGGAAGCCCCTCCTCTCTTCCAGGGTATCCACGCCTTTAACCTGAAGAGAGGCCAGACAAGGAGCAGCAGACCCAGCTATCCACGTCTGAGTTTTCATCCAAAAGAACCAGAAGCAGGGTCTCCAAGGGATACTTGATACCCACACTCAAGGCAGCATCCTTCACAACGGCCAAAGTTGTGAAGGAAACAACGGAGATGCCATCGTAGATTAATGCATAAGCAAAATGTGATATAGATATGCAATGGAATATGATCCAGCCTTAAAAGGAAGGGAATTTAAACACACTCTAAGTCATGGGTGAATCTTGAAAGCATTCTGCCAAGTGAAACAAGCAGATCACTATGGACAAACACTACACGATTCCATTCTTATGACTACCCAGGGTAGTCACATGCATAGAGACAGAAGGTAGAACAGGAGTTTCAGGGGGAGTTAGTGTTTAATGGGTGCACAGTTTCAGTCGGGAAAGATGAATAAAGTTCTGGAGATGGATGGTGGTCATGGCTATACAACAATGAGAATGCACTTACCACTACTAAACTGTACACTTAAAACTGGCTAAGATAGCAAATTTTATGCTATGTGTATTTTGATCCAGTTTTAACTAAGTAAAACAGAGAGGAGTAGCAGGAGGGGAGAAGGGATGGAGCCTGAACCCTGCTTGTGGCCTTGAGGCTCAAGAGCATGTGGGTCTCCGGGACCTTGAGGTCCCACGTGGATCGAGGGTCTTAAAGGTCCATCCTGTGCCCTTACCTCTGCTGCCATCTCAGCCTCTCTGCTTGGGCAAGGTGAGAGCTCAGGACACAAGACAAATGATTTTGTGAAAGGATGAAGCTCGGGCTGGAGTGGGAGATGTGTGATGCTGGGGACTCAGGAGAGAAGACTGATGCCAAGTGGGGACTTGTGAGCCCGAGGGGTTGGGCCCATCCTGACTCCACTCTTTCCTCCTCCCCGAGACTGTGGTGGCGCTCCCTCTCAAAAGTGGCACAAGGCTGACCTTGCCCCCTGCTACTGTAAGGAGATCCAACCGCTCTATCCTAAAGGAAATCAGTCCTGAATATTCTTTGGAAGGACTGATACTGAAGCTGAAACTCCAATTTTTTGGTCACCTGATGCGAAGAACTGACTCATTGGAAAAGACCCTGATGTTGGGAATGATTGAAAGTGGGAGGAGAAGGGGACGGCAGAGGATGAGATAGTTGGGTGGCATCACTGACTCGAGGGACATGAGTTTGAGCAAGCTCCGGGAGTTGGTGATGGACAGGGAAGCCTGGCGTGCTGCAGTCCATGGGGTCGCAATTGGACACAACTTCATGACTGGACTGAACTGATACCCACATTTGCCCAAGGAGCTGCGTCTAGGGTTGTATTTGGACTAAGAGGAGTAGAGCTGGGATTTCTCATCCCCAAGTCCTACAGGAAAATACGGCAGCTCAAGAACAGTACAGCAAGGATGTCTGAATCTCAGAGTCCCCTCAGTCAACGCAAGGATCCCTTCTACTTCGCACAGGAGAAATCAAGGAGGGGAGAGGAAAAAATAACAGTTCAATGTCAGCAGATGCACTGGCAGCTAAAGAACTCAGATGCCGCCCTGCCATCCTTCCTCCTCTTAATGGAAGAGGCAAGTTCTCCCCGGCGGATAGGACCACCTTAGGATGGGGTGGTGGGTCAGAAAGATCCCCCAGAGAGGAGTTTAGGACTAGGGACCTTCGAAACCCTCCTGTGGTGAGCTGGATCCTCTCCTGGGGGCTGGACCCATTCTGGTCTGGGATGGAAGTTAAGCCTCTCTCTCTTCCCCTGTAAGATTCTCTCTGAGATTTGTTCTTTAATGAGTCCTGGTTGCCAGTGGCCCCATAAAGGCCTATTTTGCATATAAAAAGGTTGGCGGCTCTGAGACTAAGTTCATTAATTATAATTGGAGAGAGCCAGGGCTGGGCTGGGCCCATTTTCCTCTGGTGACGCTACTGTCTGACCACAGTGTCCCTCCTAATTGAAAGTAAAATGGCAATTTCTCCCCAGGCAACAAGGCATGGAGGGACCACTGCCGCCTGGCTGCCTCTTCCCCTCCCCTGCCCCAGACCCTGCCAAGCCTCGTGCTGAGATCCCAGGTACAGCACCACCTCTGAGTCTGCTCAGGGGAAATTTCAGAGCAACTTCCACGTTTCTCCATGAAACATTTCTCGGAGGCCCTGTTCCCCAGCACTTCAGCCACGGTCCTCACCTTTGAGCTTTCTCAACTAGAAAGAACCTGGTTTGGGAATCTTGTACAAGTGCAAGTCCGTCTTCCTCTTGCTAATTTCAGTCTTGAAAGGGCTCTGAACAGTGCATGGTTTCCCTACCAATGGGGATTAAAAACCCATCCCCACAGGGTCATTTGAGGGGAGTTCATGAACTACCATGTATAATACGTCTGGCACAGTGGAGCAAGTGCTCAAAAAAAAAAGAAAAAAAAAGTTGTTTTTTTCCTCATTCATCCCTCTCAGCTCAGGCTGCACCTGGTCTCTCAGCTACTCCCTTTTCCTAAGGCTCCTGCAACCCTGCTCCCACATCGCCTCTGTGTTCTTTTGTTCTCTTCCACAAACTCTCATCAATTCCCACGGTCCAGTCTACCCATCCCTTCTTGACTTCAGAGCCTGACAATTTCAACAGCTCCGAGTGCCCCTAACACAAGGCAGATGGGAAGAGAGGTCCCGGCTCTGATTACTGCTCATCTAAAGGCTGTCTGCTCTTCCAAAAGGTTCTGTGTGCTCTGAGAGAGGACCTCAGCCAGCCAACCACATGGCTTTGGATAAGTCCCCAAACCTGGGACTCCTCATCCATAAAATGAAGAGGCTGGTTTGCATTCAGTGAATTTTATGGTCCCAGTTCTATTATCAACCCAGTAGATGATCGGGGACACATCCTTATATCACCTTTCTGAGACTCAGTTTTCCCATCTCTAAAATGGGGGTAAACAATGCCTGTTCAAGTAGTTCACAGTGTGGTATTCAGAATATCGACCATTGCATGCTAGAAGGGGCAGGGGATTTTGTGGGGGAGGTTGGTCTCCTGGAAGGGCCATTTACCTACTAGGAGGGAAGTATTTTAATAACTGATATATTGAGAGTGAGATGGTTGGATGGCATCATTGACTCAATGGACATGAGTTTGAGCAAGCTCCAGGAGATAGCGAAGGACAGAGAAGCCTGGCATGCTGCAGTCCATGGAGCTGCAAAGAGTCAGACATGACTGAGTGACTGGACAAAAACAATATTGCAACCTGGCATAGTCATACAGGCAGACACAGCTCTGATAGGCAGCGTGTGATACTGTTACTCTAGCTCACACAATTAACACGGTGCAAGAAGTACAAGGCTTCACCCCACAACCCAGCGTTTCTATCACCTTACACACATTTTGCCATGTGCTATCTCGTTTCATAGCACATATGGTCACCCCCATATCCATTAGCAAGAAATTAAGAACACCAGTTACCTCACTCAGTCCCCACAATGACCATGGACAAGACACTCCCATCATCATCTTACTTTCATCTTCACATGATGACCAAACCCCCTTACAATTGAATTCCTTAAAAACATTCTGCCCTTCTTTTTCCAAAGAAGATATTTCTTTAAACAGTCATTTGAAAGGGCCAGCTCCTGGAGAGTAGAAAACACCTGCATTTAGCAAGATTATTTGGAGACTCATGCCTATGTTCGGAGAAGGCAATGGCACCCCACTCCAGTACTCTTGCCTAGAAAATCCCATGGATGGAGGAGCTTGGTGGGCTGCCGTCTATGGGGTCACACAGAGTCGGACACGACTGAAGCGACGTAGCAGCAGCAGTAGCAGCAGCATCATGGCTATATTAAGAGCCAGATTCCTGGGGAGGCTGTTTTGCCTGAGGCTACATTCTGCAGTCCTAAGAATAAGCTGAGGGTGGGGAGAAGGGTGCCTTGAAGTGCAAGAACATCTTTAATGTTTTAGCTTTCAGGAAGAGGCTCTGGTGGACTCCATGTCCACCATCTAGCCTTGTGTATGTTTTAGTTTCCACTTTTCCACTGAAATGCACACAGAAGTAAAGACAGCATGACCAGTTATGGGGCAGCGGCAACCCCAAGCTGACACATGAGGGCAAAAAACATGCCTTTCTGTCTACCATGTCCAGCATGTCATTGGCTGCTTTATACAGACATTTCATTGCCTATTTAAATAATTGAACAAGGACATAAAGATTGTTGCCCAGCTGGGAGAGGAAAATCTGCCTCCAGGACTGGTGGTGCCTGGGGAGGGGGTGGTGGTAGGCTGTGGATTTACAGCCCCTAGTGTGTTTACAAGATGAGGGCTCTAATTCTCTCGGTTGTTACTGCAAGACTGGGGGGATGTGATGTTCTGGGGGGGCAGGGGGAGCTGGGTGGGGGCAGCACAGAAGGGTAGCTAAGGAATAAGTAATTTGCAGGTCACCCCTCCCCCCATGTCACCTCAGCCGCCATCAATTGCAAAGCCAAGTCAGCCCCAGCCTCAACCCCCCAAATTTACACTCACCTTCTCAGACCCAGGGTGCCCAATACAAAAATGCAATGCACCATATATTTTCTTCACTGTTCCCCAAATTTATAATGCCATTAGCGTGATCTACGACGGGCCGGTTTATGGAGAGAGCCAAGTAATAATACAAAAAGGAAAGACCCATAACCTTAAGCAGGGGGAGGGGCAGATGAGATTGATGGAAAGTGCAGTTGAGTGGAGAAATGGCAACCCAGTAATAGAAACCTGCAGCGGGGGCAGGGGCACAAGGGGCCAGCGAGTTCTTGAGCTGGGTTTGGCTTTGTTTTCTCAAAGGAGGGTGAAAGGCATGACAAGGGTGGTTTCACTTCCTTGAGTTGGGTCTCAGGGATAGTTCCTTTGCAAAAAGGGGAGCAGAGTCACCGACAAGGTGACCTGAGTTCCTTCAAGTCCAGCTGGGGGACAGGCCCTTGGCCTACCTTATCTCTGGGCATGGGGTTTATTTTAGCAGCCTGTCCCAGGCCTGGACTTTCCCTGTCTTACTAGCTCTGCAGTCCCGGGGAGGACTGACCTTGGGATCTGCAGGTTTCCCAATACCTGTCCTGGCAATGGATTCATCTCAGTGCTACAGGGATGGTAGAGGACTTGGGGAAAGGCTTTCAAGCACAGCTTTGGAAATCAGATAGAATTCATTTTGCCTCTTCTGATCTCACAACGGTTCTCTGGAGAAAGGCTCTGGTTGAACTTCAGGAAGAGAGGGGCTGCAGGAAGCTCCTCTATGAGCCTGCTCATGGGGCGCTAGGTGAGCCTCACCTTCCTCGCAGAGCTCAGCCAGGCTGGAGCCCGAACAACATAGCACCAACTGCAGCTGACTCTCTTGTTCAGTTTAGACGAGAAATAACAGCAAAATAGTCCTTCGAGGATAAATTCTTCTCAATGAATTTGCTTTCCCACGGAAGTTTGCCTTTGTTCCCCAAGAATCACAGTTATTAAGTGCGTGGGCTTGATGAGGGGCTCTACTAGGGTCACCTAGCAGAGGATTCCAAAACCACTTGGAGACCAATGGGCCCTCCCCCTTGGTGAAGCCAAGAGCATGGCCTTGTTCATAGCTGCCCTGGTGAAAGGCCATTCCAGTGGGAAGCCAGTAGTCTCAGCTGATACTGGAAGAACAAGACTGAAAATTCTGCGATCCCACTTCAGCTTTCCCTCACCTTCCTCTTCCTACTCTTGTCGGTACCCGGGATCTGGCAGCTGATCTAAAGACCCAGGGTTGTTATCACAATGCCATCATTAGTTGAAACAAAATCATTCCTTGTAACTGGAATACAGTGACTATAAACGACATATGCTATTGGGCATTCTATTTCTAATAATTGTAATTACTGGAGAATACTTGCCATTAATATAATAACAACAATGATTGACCAGTTCTCTGTTCCAGACCAATAACTTCACCTGAATGCTCTCTTTGTTCAGGAAAAAAAAAAGAGGTAATTCAACATGCGTGGTGATAGTCAGTCAACAAAGCCAGTGTTGAAACTGGAAGACACCTGGATGAAAATCTTCTTAGGGATACAGGATGCTGCTGGGTCATAGAGGCTACCTGGCAGCCTCCTTCTTGGCTAACAAAAGGCCTCTGTCTACATCCCCACACTCAAAGGTGGAAAGCAAATGAAAACCTAGGGACTTCTAGAAGAATCGCTGTGCCTGAGTCTCCCCTTCATTCCCAGGGTGTGTTTGGGCCTAGGAGTTCAGGGTTGCTGCAGACCTGAGGCTATGTGAGCCCCTCGTTGGGCAGAACTGGGAGACCTAGGCCACACGTGGACACTCACCCGCTAAGGCCACTTCCTGGATGTGGGTTTCTCATTGATGTTCTCCAGATTATTTCCACTGATAATTACAGAACCTCAGCAATCACGTGGACCAGTGGTCCCATTTTACACATCTCTAAATACAGATCTACTGCTCTCCTGGGTGTGTGTGCTAGTTCTTTAGTCGTGTCTGACTCTTTGTGACCCCAAGGACTGTAGCTCTCCCAGCTTCTTTGTCCATGGGATTTTCCAGGCAAGAATACTGGAGTGGGTTGCCATGCCCTTCTCTAGGAGATCTTCCCAACCCAGGGCTCGAACCTGGGTCTCCCATTGCAGGCAGATTCTTTACCGTCTGAGCCACCATATAGTTTTATATACTGTTAAACCTCCCATATTGCTTTGTGTGTAGGAAATGCTCAGCGTGGGTAAGGCAGGATGAGAGGTGACCTGTGACAATGCTTCAGAGTACCACGCCATGAATAACCTCTTTCCCTGGCATGGAGACTGGGTTATTGTGTCTGGAGTCTTCCTCAAAATCACCATTCAAATGTGTAAATTTCTTTGTTACCCCTTATTCCTGTTACCAGCTCTTCTGAGAGACAAAAATATAGAAAACAAAACAATGACATTAAAAAAAAAAATCATCATATTTCCATTAGCAGCTAGGACATTTTTTTTTTTTAATCTCTGAGGATAATGACCTTCCTCTGCTGACCTAAAATGGCTCAAATCAGCCAATCGTCCATAGATATTTACTTATTTCTTTTCTTCTTGGTACAGTCTCCAGGAAGACGCTGTTACAACAACCACGATGAACTGGTGAACTCTGGCCTCTTTGTGTTGTATTCAAAATGGTCTGTTATTGATCTGGGTATAGTGCAACCTCCAAGTTTGGACCAGGAGGAGCACAGCTTTAAGGCTTCCCTCTCTTGAAATAAATAAGCATCCAAGAAAAAGAGAAACCAATGCTAATTCCATTCAGTGATGTGATAAGACAGGCATGGTGATTCCAAGTTACCTGGGAGCCTGTCACTGTGATGGCTTGCCATAACAATGGTGATTGGACTGCAGTGGGTTAGTCCTTCTCTTTGCTCCTCCGTCCATCACGCTCCTCCAGGCTTTTACTTCTTTCAAGGACCCTGGCACCACACCCTCTGAGGTTCCATGAATCCCCAGTGACCTTTGCCACAACCAGGTGCAGATGGGAGCTGTGCCTGGCTTGTGATCTGGGCACTTGAAAACATTATTCTTTCATGGAGAGCACTGAACGGCACTGGGAAACGTGGTGGGCTCTTGCTTTATTCTTTTCTGTTGTTACCCGCCCCACCCCCTCCTCTTTCTGAGTAGCAGATGCCAGCTCCTTTTACATATTTAAAAGAAAGGAACTTGGGACAGGAGGAGCAAACAAGACAAAAAAAGCAGAAATGTGAAAACCTCCTTCAAGGTAATTAAATGATTAGGGGCCTTTGAAATCCACCAGATAGCTCAATTGTCTCTGTTTTCATTTTATTCTCGGGCCTCTCTACATGCGAAATCCCTGCCAGATACACCAGTCTGGGAAGCCAAAGACAGTCTGAAAACCTCTTTGTCTCTGCTCCCATCAAGTTACTTGTAGGTTTCTGAGCAACATAAGAAGACGTGCTTCTGGGCTCTTAGCCCCTGGCTTGGTGGGTCAACCAGCCCTTCTTTTGCTCCTGACCTCACAATATAAGACAAAAGCCCAGGACTGAGGAGATGGTACAGCCTTTTTTCAGGGTCTTCATGCCAAGATGTGCCCCGTGGCTGTCAGACCCCTGTCTGTCTTATTAGCTTTAGCTCTACTTTCTCTTAGTTCAAGACAAGCAGAGAATGGAACCATAAAAATTAGACTCACATTCCTACTTAAAGCCAGGACATAACCTCTTTTCTTCCTTTCCCCATGAAGGGATGGTCTAGGTCTGGGGCTCTTCTCTGGATTATGAATTCAGAGCAGCCATTTCCAGCCATATACAGACCTGGTCGTAGAGGCAGAGGGTCATAGAGTGTCTAAAGACTTCCACAGCCTCTTTTTGTCCCGGTCTGAAACCTACAAGGGACTTGACCGAAGCAGAGCAAAAGAGGATTTCAGCCTCTGTCCAGCTTCCCACGCTGGAGTATCTGGCAGGGATTTCACGTGCGTAGAGGCCCAAGAATGAGACACAGACAAGAGAAAATTGAGCTATCTGATGGATTTCAAAAGCCCCTAATCATTTAATGACCTTGAAGAAAGTTTTCACATTTCTGCTTTTTTCTGTCTTCTTTGTCCCTTTGATCCCCCACCTAGCTGGGATCATCCCCTTACTTGACAACCTCACCATTCCTTGCCTTTCCCTCTACATGAACGGCTCTGCCCACTCTCTACCCAGAGAAGGCCTGCCTGACCAGCACATCCTGGGAAAATGGGATCCAGGGCTGGAAATTCCTCATCTCCAGGCACAGGTCAGTATTTTTCCTGGGTGAGGAGGGCCCAACGCAGCAGATGCTGGTGGTGAGAAGTTTCCCTGGTGGTTCAGTGATTGAGAGTCTGCTTCCCAACACAGGGGACGAGGGTTCGATCCTTGTTGGGGAACTTAGATCCCAATGCTTCTGGACAACTAAACCCGCATGCTGCAACTAGAGAGCCTGCATGCTGTAACTACTGAACCTGTGTGCTCTAGAGCCCATGCTCTGCAACAAGAGAAGCTTGTACATTGCAACGAAGACCCAGTGTAGCCAAAAGAAAAAGAAAAAGAAAAAAAAAAAAGACGCTAGCAGTGAGGTATCCTTTGTTCCTACCTTTCAGAGACAAGATAGCTTCCCTCCTGCCCTTAAGGCTTTGGCCTAAATTAGGGTTCCTGGTGGGGTGGGAATTTAGTGGGAAGGGGAGGGGGCACCATGATGGGCCTCTCTGTTCTCACCATGCCCTATCCATCCCCTAAAGAGCCCTCATGCTTTCTGTACCTGGAAAGGCCCTGCTCTCACAGCTATGGTTTGCCACATGGTCATGGCACTCATGTGGGTGTGTGAAGAGGGCTGGAAGGTACATCCATGACCTGGGGGTGGGGGCAATATCAGAGCCGATCTGAGTTCAGTGTTGGCTGAGAGAGTGCCCTGTCCCTGCATCCAGTGGGGTCTAACCAACATGATATAGATATCTCTTCTCCATCTTTCTATTCTAAACAACAGCATTCTAAACCACTCTGTTCAGAACTACTGACCCCATGGTTGGAGTCACATAGCACCATCATGTTTGAACAACATCAGACTTTTCCAAAGTGATTTTACACCCATTACCCTTGAGGTCTTTGCCCAAAAGTTTACCTTATCAGAGAGGAAACAACATAGGCATAGAGAATGTCTATTATGATGATGAAGATTTTTCAGGGATAAGACTAAAGATGAGGAAGGAATAGAAATGATGCCATGGTCATGGAGCCTGACTCTGCATCAGTGATTCACAGAGTGGACTGTGCAGCTGAATCACAGATGCACCCCAAGGGGCCATCAGCTGGTATGGGAGACTTTGCATCTCTACATGTTCCCAGATGATGCCAATGCTGCTAGTCTGGGGACCACACTTTGAGAACCACCACTCTGCAGGGGTGGAGGGTGGGGGAAGATTTACTGACCATCTTTTCATTCATATTCTCTCTTTTATTCAGTTTGACCTGTTTGATCTCAGCTAGGCTCTGTGGATAAGACTCCAAGGGAAAGCTGAGGACCCTACATACAATCCTGCTCTGTACAATTATTTCCAGGACACACACACACATCTCTGGAATTGTTTTGGAACTTACCTGATGTGTGGAGGGTCCTGCTGGCTGGAGTGACCTGGAATGCACTCCTGCCTGTAAGTGAACCCCCAGGACTGATCCAGAGTGGAGAACTTTGCGTGTTTACTGCTTTTGAGAAATGATCCTTTAAGAGGTGGGGTCGGGGAGTGAGGGGGTGATCCTCCTGGATTTGCCTGTTTCCTCTTTTTAAGGGGAAGCCTCCTTGTGTGTCCCTCGCTCACGGCAGGCCGCACTCATGGCTCTGGCTGTGGGACCTACCTCAGCCAGCTTCACCCGGCCTTCCTGGAAGGAGCAAGACTTGGGGTCATGGGTGCAGACGTGGCGGTATTTACACCAGTGGCAGCGATACGGACTCTCCACACAGGACAGGCACCTGGGCACAGAGAGGAAAAGGCACACATCACAGGACCTGTATGTACCCAAAGCAGGAAGCCTAAGGCTCTAGGGCCCAGCAAAACATGCTCTCGTAGTAGGAGAAGCCACCCTCAAACACTCAGGAAGAGCAGATCTGGTTAAAAACTCAGCCCCTTTCTCTCGAAGTCCTCAGGAAGTTGAGAGTCTCTGGCCTCCTCCCTTTTAGTCAGGTACTTGACAATCTGATCCCCCAGGACCTCATCAACCTCCCTCCATTTTTACAGGATGGCCCTCACATTGGCTGAATAGGGAAATAGTGAGGTTCTGGGGTTGAGGGGCTCATCCAGAGAACCCATCAGAATTAGGACAAACAGTGAACTTGAGTTTTAATCCCATGCGACTCCAGGGTCTTGGCTGGCATGGACCCACACTGGCAGAGGAAGGTCCTGAGGCTGCCCCCTCAGTACGGTGGGCTCTCGCAGAGTTGGCAACCCAACCTCTACTCATTACGCCAGGAAACACAAGGCAACTTGATAAAAGTGACTTCCTGTTTAAAACCCAACATGGTTCCCTTCTTCCAAAAGGTCAAACCTAAATGCCTTGCCATGCAGGCTAAGCCCTTTGTGGTCCAGGTCCACTGTCCCAGCACGTGTCTGGTGCTTCAGCCAAGAACAGGCTGTGCTGTCCCCAAGCTGTCCTTCTACCTGGAGTACCATTTCTTCGGCCTCACCATCTCCTCTTGCTTCTTTGACTGATGGAGAGTTGGTCTCACTGAAACCTTCATCCCATTCATCCCTTTGTTTCTGTCTCTGAGACAGCACTGATCTTGCTGTATTATATTTTACTTGTTCACTGTCCTGTTCATCTGCTAGCCCACTAGGCCATGATTCTTGCGGGGCGGGGAGGGGGGGTTAGGGATTGAATCTCTGCACATTATTAATTTCTAATCCTCCTTGTCTAATGAGTAACACACTGTCTTGCACATAGGAAGCTTAAAGTCATTTGATGGACTGAATGGAAACTTAGAATATGCTTTCATCTACTGACTTCACTTTCCTAGAGGGGCAAAAGGGGAGTAAGGGATTAGTTCACTAAGTGTAAAGCCATGGCAAGCTCTTTGGAAAGGAGGAGGAAGAGAATTCCAATTTGGCTGGGAGGAGTGATTGCCTGTTACATGGGGCTCCAAAGAGAGCCACACTCTGGACTCACAGCTGCCATAACCATAGCCCAGAGCCCCAGATATCTTTGGTGATGTAAACTAGCTTGTCCTCTATGGAGAAGGAAACAGAACATTATGTTAAAGCCAGCAAAGCTTTTTGAGATCAGGCTCTGTGGTTTTCAAACTGTGCTCTATGGAACGCTGGGAGTTCCATGGAGCTTTTCTGGAGACTATGTGAGATGTGAGGGATTCCTAGACAGAGGGGTTCCAGGTGCCCTTAACTCTCAACCATCTTCTACTTCCATTCAGTTTGTATCTTGGGCTTTCACACCTGATTTTAGTTGAAGAAAGTTTCTATGGTGAAAGAAAGGTTTGTACCTTCTCAGTATGGTCCAAATCCATCCTTTTAGAGAGGAAATGATAATATAATAACAGTAAAGTGCACAGTGCCTAAACAAAGGGCCAGATGTGGATCTAAGTGTTATCCTTGTATTAGCTTTTTTAGCTCTCACAGCCATCAGTGGGGGCTGGCAAGCAGTCAGCGATGTCCCAGCCAGTGGGACCAAGCCCCCGCCATGTCAGCTGTTAAGTATGCGGGTGACATCCCCAGGAGGAGAACTGCCGGTTCCCCATTTACAGAGGACACTGGGGCGCAGAATAGTTATGTGGACTAGCTGGCCTGATGCCACAGCCTGAGCCTCTGTCCTCCGTGGCTTCCCTCAGGAAGCAGATGCTCCAGTCAAACAGAGCCAGAGCTGGAGCCTGAGCAAGAGCCAGACCCCCGCCCCAGGCCAAAGCCTTCCTCTGACCCTTGCCAGCTGAGTCCTGACCCCTCTGCAGGGGAACTGTGCAAGCTGAGCGTTCAGGTGACTGGTGGGACCACCTGCCCACACACATGGGGCTTCCTCTCCCTCCCCAGGCTCCTCCTCTCACCCGGGGTGCTGGCTGCTCTGTTCTGCAGGTGAAAAGCACTCCCTCCTCAACAGATGGTGGAAGGTGAATCAGGTTAGACAGATTTATGCCAGAGAAGACGTATGGGCGAGGGACCTGGAGCTCCCCAGCTCACAGGCTCTCACTCTGCTCATTCTAGCCTCTTCCCATTAACCCTGTGGGTGCCAGAGGACGGAGGTGAAAGAGGTCACCTTACAGGGCCTTCAGATGGTAAGATGGAACAAGGGTGGGGCCTCCTATCCTTGGATGAGCTTTGACCCAGAAACAGGGAGTTGAGTGAGACTGGGGGACACTTACGAATTGTGGACGCTGCAGTTGTAGAAGACAAAGCTAGTGCTGGCGAAGGTCATGCCTGTCTCCTTCGACTTGAGCTGCAGCTGGACAACGTGGTGGTCCCCTGTGGGCAGAGCCGGCCATGAGGTCAGGTGGAGGGCCACGATCCCGCGTCACATCCCACTGAGAGTAACACACCGTGGGAAAGGGCAGCCCACTCCCCAGGGGTGGAATCAGCTGGGCCCAGTCTAGGGCAGAATAGAATAATCCGAGAACTGAATAGATGCAGACAGCAGTTCTAGCCTATTCCTCCTTCTTCACTCTAGTCCCAGCATCCATCTCTCACTTGCTCACCAGGCTCTTTCCTGTATACACACACACACACACACACACACACACACACACACACACACACACTGACAGGTATTCACATGTGCATTCACATGCATGATGTCCATGCAGGTGGCACAGAACTGTGAACACACACATTGACTAGCTACCAGGAGAAATGTGTAGACACTTGGCAATGTCGCCACAAACCACGCAAGTAGTTTTGCATGTACGTGAGTGCCCCACGAGCCCCTTCCACTTCTGTAAGGGGAGACTCTGACACCCCTTCCTCAGGTGGACTGGTGGCTCCACTCAGGCGGGCGTCCCTGGACTCCTCAGCTGGCGCCAGGAAGGAGCTGGGGCCCATGTTTAATTCACAGCCCTGACCCCAGGCCCCTTGTTCTGAGCCTTCCCCAAGAGCCTCATTAATCAATCAGCTCGGAACAAATCTGACAAGCCCAAATGGGAGGACCAACATGGAATAAGGCTGCCCAGGCCGGCCTGTGCCTCTCAGCGCTGGGCCTCTGTCCACTCTGTCCTTCCCATGGCAGCTGGCCATGAACAGGCAGCTCTGGGGAGGCTGGGCGGGTCGGGGATGGAGTGGACAGCAGTCAGGGTCAGAGACTCTGCAGTGCAGGCAGGAGGTAAGGAGCCAAAGGACCCCTGCACCCCACCGCTCCTCCCCTGCTTGTCCATGCCAGCCCTCCCACGCTGCAGCCAGATCTCTGAGCTGGCACACTCCGATGCTGTGCTGGCTGTTCCCTCCCTTGCCCTCGTGGCACTGCTCCTCACCCATGGTGAGGCTGACTCCTGGATGCTAACTGGGTTTCAATTCCAAAGGCAGTGGAGGGACTCCATCCCCCTCTTCTGGGAGCATCCCCACCAAGGTACACCCTTTCCTCCAACCCTCCCCTCCTGTGTGCTCCCCCTACTGCGACCCCCTGCATCTGTCCTGAGTTCTCGTGGTCCAGGCAGCAGGAGGAAGGACTTGCCACCCAGCTTTACCTCTGGGGACTGCTCACCATTCTCCGTGATGATCCGGGGCACCTCCTTGGCTGCCGGGGAGTAACACTGGATCTGATTGCCTATCACCAGCCCATCCATCTCTGACAGGTCCTCAAAGGTGCAGTTGACGCCAGCTGTCAGCTCCGGGACGTTGTATGTCTCCAGGACCAGCTGTGAACAGTCCAGCGTGGGGAGAGAGAAGGAGAGAGAAATGGGAGAAGAAATGGGAATAAAGTAAGAAAGAAGGAGGGCAAGAGAGATCAGAGAGAAAGAGAAGAGAGAAAAGCATGTGGCAATATTTACATAAAGAAGAAAAGACCCAGTTTATGACAGGAGAGGATGGAGAAGGTAAAACAGTAAGAGAGAAAAAGGAAATTAGCGTCTGAATATAGTTGGCCCAGGAAATGGAAATGACTGCTTAGGGGATTTGTAGATAGAAAGCCGGGCATGAGTCCATTATCCCCAATTTTGGAAAACGGGGACATCAATCATCCAGGTGTCCATGTCCCATCTTCTCCTTCTGCACGTGCATCTTTCCCATCTCACAGACGAGGATGGTGTTCCCAACACTCTCCCTGTCTTGGTCACTCTTCTGGTCATTTCTGGTGTCTCAGTTTTCCTTGCCTTTCTATCCATTATGCAAAGAGCCTCTTCCCCAATATTCCTGCAAACGTTACCCTCTCCCATCCCCAGGGACACATTCTTAACCCCTGCCCTGCTCTGGGGTGGCCTTGTTGGTCAGACACAGCCCAGCCCTCCCGGGGGTGGGGATGAGTCTGCAGCCCTTTTGGTGGGGAGAGGGCTCTTCCCCAAGTCCCTCGACCCCGTCCCACTGTCTTACCAGGACGTTGTACTGAGAAACGGAGATGTTGCTGGGGTGGACGGTCAGCCGGACGCACTGCTTCACCTCGGAGGCGAACCTGCGGGGCTCTCTGGACCGCTCACAGCGCTCCTTCCGGGTGCATCTGGGGAGGACAGAGCGGCCCATGGGGGCTCAGGATGCGGCTCCTGGTCCACCAAGGGTCTGGCACGGAGGTCAGGCATTGCCAGCAGCAGCTAGGAGGTGCCCAGGACTAACCTTCTAGTTTCCTTCCACCAGCCTGTCCAACCCCCATCACGCCCACAATGGAAGAAGGCAATTCCAATCACTGGTTGCCACATGCAAAACCCTGAGAGTCACCCCAAAGTGCCCTCAGGGCCTCCTCATTCACAGAAACAGGTGGAAGTCCTTTCTAGTCCCCCTCTCCACTCATTCTCAGCCCTCACCACCCTTTCCCTCCTTAGCAAACCGAGGCTGTTCTTTCCAGATTTCTCCTCTTTCTGATTTCCTTGTTTTTGTGCACCCCAGCTCCTCTGTCTGGGTGCCCCTCTCACCACATTACCCTCATCCAACTTCTACCTATCCCTCCAGACAAGGTTCAACCACAGTGCCCTTGCCATGGCGCCCCACCCCCCCTTCCCACCAACCAGCTCTTACCCCAAGTGAAATTAACAGCACTGTGGCATTTCCTGCCATCTAGAACTTCTTGGACTCTATGACAATTATTAAGCTAAATGCAGCCCTCTCCTATCAAGTGTGAACTTCTCAAAAGAAGGAACTGACTTATTTTGGAATCCCCTGCATACCTCATGCCCAGCAGACAAAGGTAAATGTGAGTGAGCAGGAGGGAGCGAGGGGGTAGGGTGGGTGGAGGAGTGATTAAAATCGCAGAGTGTAGAAGTTCAGCGTGCGCTCTGGAGCCAGGCTGAGCTAGATCCAGACTCCAAGGAGCTCTGTGGCCCAGGGTCACTGCTCTGGTGAAAGTTGCTCAGTTGTGTCCGATGCTTTGTGACCCCATGGACTATACAGTCCATGGAATTCTCCAGGCCAGAATACTGGAGTGGTTAGGTCTTCTCCCTTCTCCAGGGGATCTTCCCAACCCAGGGATTGAACCCAGGTCTCTCGCATTCCAGGAGGATTCTTTACTGGCTGAGCCGTAAGGGAAGTCAAAGAATACTGGAGTGAGTAGCCTGTCCCTTCTCCAGCAGATATTCCTGACCCAGGAATCGAATCAGGGTCTCCTACATTGCAGGCAGATTCTTTACCAACTGAACTATCAGGGAAGCAGGCTCAGTGCATACATGCACGCTAAGTCACTTAGTCCTTAGTCACGTCCGACTCTGCGACACCATGGACCATAGCCTGCCAGGCTCCTCTGTCCCTGAGATTCTCCAGGCAAGAATACTGGAGTGCATTGCCATTCCCTTCTCCCCTTGCTCAAGGTCACCAGCTAATCAGAGGAGCGTGTATTTGAACACAGATCAACTCTGGACCCTCCGTTCTCACCCACTGTGCTCTGCCTCCGCAAAGCTTCTACTACTTCTACTAAACCCGTTTCCCTTGCCATTCTGATGTCCCCTTCTGTGCTTAGTACAAGTTAAAAATTTCCATTCAATCTTCTTTTCTAGGCTAATCTCTGTTTTTGTCTGCCACTGGAAGCACTTTGAATATCACTGAGACTTGTGACTTCTCCAGGTCTCATCTAGAAATCACATCCCAAGGGTGAAGGGTCAGCTGAGAGTGTGGTTATCTCCAAGGCGCCCCTGGGCTGCTCCAGCAGACGCATGGCAACAAGGGCATCTGCCTAAAAGTCTGGGAAGTTAATTTACCAGGCTAGCTCCTCAGCGCGGACTTCATTACCTCCAGCCATTAAGCTAATGTTATGGACTTTTCCAGGGTGTCTGCACTGACATCGCTATTAATAGTGTTATTACTCCCATTAACAGCAGACCCAGAGAGCTGGTACAAACTTCAATTATTCACTGACTCCCCAACTTTGAAGTTCCTATTTCCAAGAGCAATCAGTAGATCTGAAAAATGGCTTTGATTAAATTATGAAGAGAGGAAAAATGAAGGTACTTTCAGCCCAAACATCACCAGGAGTTACCAAATAGAGTCCAGGCAGAAAAGAGGTGACTCTCCCTCTGTTGCAGGGGGTACAAAGGAACTTGGGTGGGAGAATCCCACAACAAAGGTCTAGCTGCATGGTTCACTGCTCCCAGAGCTCATGGGACTGCATCTTTCCACAGCTCCCAAGAGCCCGCAACTAACCGTGTATCATCTCCCTGAAGATTTAGATCTGCAATGCAGGAGACCCAGGTTTGATCCCTGGGTCAGGAAGATTCCCTGGAGAAGGGAATGGTTACCTAGTCCAGCATTCTTACCTGGAGAATTCCATGGACAGAGGAACCTGATGGGTTACAATCCATGGGGTTGCAAAGAATCAGACAAGACTAAAACTTTCACTTTGAAGGGAATGACTACCCACTCCAGTATTCTTGCCTTGAAAATTCCATGGACAGAGAAAATTGGCAGGCTACAGTCAATGGGGTTGCAAAAAGGCACATACAACTGAGCAACTAACCCTGAGCACAAGCACATGGAAGCCATCTATAGCTTTCAATTTTCAAGATCCCGTCCTGCTCTGTACTCTTAGGCAAATTACTCCAAGATCATGGCATCTGGTCCCATCACTTCATGGCAAATAGATGGGGAACCAGTGGTTGACTTTATTTTTGGGGCTCAAAAATCACTGCAGATGGTGATTGCAGCCATGAAATTAAAAGACGCATACTCCTTGGAAGGAAAGTTATGACCAACCTAGATAGCATATTAAAAAGCAGAGACATTACTTTGTCAGCAAAGGTACATCTAGTCAAGGCTATGGTTTTTCCAGTAGTCATGTATGGATGTGAGAGTTGGACTTTGAAGAAAGCTGAGCGCAGAAAAATTGATGCTTTTGAACTGTGGTGTTGGAGAAGACTCTTGAGAGTCCCTTGGACAGCAAGGAGATCCAACCAGTCCATCCTAAAGGAGATAAGTCCTGGGTGTTCATTGGAAGGACTGATGTTGAAGCTGAAACTCCAATACTGTGGCCACCTGATGTGAAGAGCTGACTCATCTGAAAAGACCCTGATGCTGGAAAGATTGAGGGCAGGAGAAGGGGACGACAGAGGATGAGATGGCTGGATGGCATCACTGACTCAATAGACATGAGTCTGGGTAAATTCTGGGAGTTGGTGATGGACAGGGAGGCCTGGTGTGCTGCAGTTCATGGGGTCGCAAAGAGTCAGACACAACTGAGTGGCTGAACTGAACTGAACTTGCTGCCTCAGTTTTCTCATCTGTAAAATGGGGACAAAATAGTACCTACCTAATGTGGTTATTCATGAGGGCTAAAAGAGGATGTGAATAAAGCATGGAAGACAGCAGCTGATGTATAATAAGCCCTTAATAAAAGCTAATGCTACTGTCCCATCCCTCCTCCACCTTCCCCATCCAACCCCTCCAAATCATAGCTGATGCAGAAGTACAGAGTTCCTCTCAGTCTGGCCCACGGGGCAAATCAAAGATGAAAAGAGAAGGATGGAGGCAGCACTTTTCCTCTTAGTGAGGGAGGGGGAGCCCCAGAGGGCAGCAGGGAGCAAAGAGGAAAAGCCTGGTTGTAGCTCTGCTTTCTTCCCAGCTGTCAAAGGGTATTGAGAACTCAGCTCTCTTCACAGAAAGTCAAATTTAAGGTCAGTGTCGGGGATGTTTTGACATTTCTACTATCCCTTAGGGCCCATAAGGGCGGAAGCTGTGAATGTCCAAAAGCAGACAATTGACCTTAGAAGTGATGGGGAAAGGGAGGGGAAGTGTGGATTCCTTCTGGGTTCTTGCAGGGTCTGGTGGGGTAATGGCTTCAGCGCTTCTGGCACTCTGATACCTCACTAGCCCAGGCAAGAGCTGGGAAATGTGCAAAGGGTTAATTCATGACCCCTGGTAGGGAGGTGGTGCTGCTGGCTTAGATCTTTCCCTCAAAGGAGCTACAGGGACTTCCCGAAGCATCTCTTTGCATTCCACTGTGGGGGCACCTTGGACATGGCAGGAGACCCTGCTTCATCCATTTTCCAGGCAGGACTCAAATAGTGCATGCCGTATGGCTTTGAGTTTCCAGACAACCATCCCTGCTAGCACCAGGGCCGCCCCCACCGAACACAGACCTGCAGGAAGTGGGCCCCAGCAAGACAGCCCAGGCCTGGGATTGGAGTCCGACCCTGCTAAGCTCCTCTCCCCTCTCCCCCTCACTCCAGTTTCTCTGCAGAGGGTCCTCCAGCCCCAGTCCAGAGGTGCTCAAAGCCCTTGGGGACAAAGGCCCTGGCCCCTGGAGGGGTTATTATTCAAGTCAGTGGTTCCAATGAGATTATCCTGTCTAATGAAGCAGCTCCTACTGCCTCCCCTAAGCCTGAATGTTCACTGCCGGAGAGTTCCCAGCCAAGTGGAAAATTAGAAGGGAGAGGAATGGAAGAAGGAAGGGGGTGAGGGAGAGAGAAAGAGGTGGTGATTAAGTTCTTCAGAAATTAATTCCTAAATACGACGATAGAAATATTAACTCCCAGGGCTGCCGGCCGGGCAAGCAAATTTCAATTTGGAAGTGGGGCTATCTGTGAGTCCAAACTTGGCTAGCCTCTAAACTGGAGTCAGCGGGGGGTGTAGGTCATTGCTAGTCCATCTCCCCAGGCCCTCCAGGGTGGGTCTACTGGCAGGCCTCGGATATCAGAACTAGCTCCTTGCCTCTCCCCACAGGTGACCCCTAGTCCTCAACCTTTCACGATGGTCATGGCCTTTGCTTGAAGTGCAATATTTGGGGAATCTGTGTTTAGAACGTGAAGGGGTTGGAAAAAATGGAATGGAGGTGGGGCTCTCAAATGAACTTTGTAGAAAAGTTAAGAGGAACCTTATTCAAGTTGGAGATCCTGGGGGCACAAAAGGACTTGCATTTTTGGATCAGTCTGGACTTGAGTCCCAGTGGTAAAGAAGCCACCTGCCATTTCAGGGGATGTAGGTTCGATCCCTGGGTTGGGAAGATCCCCTGGAAAAGGAAATGGCAACCCACTCCAGTATTCTTGACTAGAAAATCCCATGGACAGAGGAGTCTGGGGTGGCAAAAGAGTCAGACATGACTTAGCAACTAAACAACAAGAACAACAATGGAACAAATTGCTCTCTCCACCTTTTCCCAGGTGGCCCTGGGGCAGCCACACACACGACTGTTTCAGACAAGGCGTGGCTGGTTGGAGTGGCCCAAAGTAGGAAGACTCCCCAGCAGTGGGTTTGTCCCAGTCACCCCGTCACAGCCCTCCAGCCCCGGGGAGGTAGGAAGGGGACAGGGACCATGGAGGAGGCCCTGGGTCAGACACACGACGCCTGCTTACCCTGCCACTAAAGCCAGAGCTACCTCCTGGTCCCCCAGGGGTTGCCCGTACAGCCTCTCCTTAATTTTCAAGGCATGGCTATAAGATGGCTCTTGTCACAGCCATTATATAGCAGAAGAGACTGAGCCCAGACCGGGTCTGTCCACAGGCTGGTTCTTCGTTTAACCCACCACTTCTGCTCTAAGCAGCAGCATTTTTTCATTCCTTTTCTTTCCTTCATTCCATCTTGGCAGAAGCTATACAAGTGTGAAGAGTGACCCATGCCAAGCCATCCTGAGGAGGGCATCCTTCCAGGAGAAGAAATTGGCAAAAAGGAGGGGTCCCCCGACCGGGAAGGGAAAGACTTTCTCAAAACTGATCTTATCTCTCCCCTGTCAATGTCCTGGGTTACATGAGCCTCCCAGGAGTGATGCTGATGACCCTGCTGAAGAAAGGTAACGTCTGGGCCAATTGATGGGGCTGGGTCTGTAGGGGATCCCGTTACCTTCTTGGACTGGGTGTGAGAGGGGAAGTGGGAGATGGGGATGGGAACTCAGTGGTTGGAGGGAGGGTTCCAGGCCCAGGACAAGTGAAGGGTGGGCTTCAGGGCTGTAGGTGGGCTGTCGCATTTCCTTTCCTTCACCCAAGACAGAATAGGCTAGGGCCCAGTAGGGTGGAGGCCCTGCAAAAAAAAAAAAAAAAAAAAGGCTCAAGGTGATGGACAAATAGATACCCAGTTTGTTGAAGCTTTAGTTACCAGTGGAACCCAGCAAGCCCATGGGCTGGGACCTGGGGCTGCGAGAGATGGCAACAGGGGTGACCCTCTGTGCAACTGGGTTGGTAGGCCTCAGTGAGGGTGAGTAACCGGAGGGAGGGTTTCAATTACACGAGCATTTCTCAAGCGTGTTCAGTCTGTAGCCCACCTGTGCCCTTGCTGGTACAAACAGCCCTTTCAGCCACCTGAGCCACCTGTTGGTGGGGGCCCCTCCTTGAACTTCACACACGCTCTCTCCTCCTGCTTCTCTGTCTGTTTCTGTCCCTCCCTCTGTCTCTTACACACACACACACACACACACACACACACAGCTTCTGCCATCATTCTTTTGCTGCAAAGTTCCCCATCCCCTCACTCCCTCCAACCATGGGAAAAGTTGGCAAAAGTGACAGAGAAAATGGATGTATCTTGAAATCACAAGGAACCCCATTACCGATGCTCTTTTGCACGGATTTTCCTGGGGTGGGCTGGCCTGAATCGCAACACTTAGCACAGGGTCTTGCCTGCTGTGCAAACTTGACCAATGTGCTGATTCTACTATTGACTGCGACACTCACCCCATCCCTGGATCACAGGCCTGGTTCCCAGGGACTTGCTTCCAGGCAGAAGGTCTGACATGGGTCCTTTTGTGTGCCTGAGCCTAGCAGAGTGCCTGGCACAGGGAGCCCAGGGCTGGTGTGAGAAATATAGGGACAGGTCTGTGTGTATGGGCAAGGTGTCTCCAAAGTGATGAAACCCCTGCAGTCTTTACCTCCCTAGTAAACTCAGGTGCCCCAGTGGAGCATTTACACGTTCTCTGGCATCCTTGTCCTTCCCCACTGCCTCTGCCCAACCCCAGCCTGCTCCCTTACCTTCTGCTCAGCCTGAGTCCTCATCTATCAGTTCGTGGCTGTGCATGCCCAGTTGGCATCTATTTCAGATGAAAGGGATGCAAATGGGATATTTAGGAGAAGCAATGTCTGGCTTTGCCCTGAACTTAAGCAAATAAGAAAGAAAGGCCCCCTGGGAAGAATTAAGACAGGGCATGAGGAAACTTTCTGGATAAGTTGTTGTTCAGTTGCTAAGTCGAGTGCAACTCTTTGTGACCCCACTGAAATCAGCATGCCAGACTTCCTGGTCCTTCACTACCTCCCAGAGCATCCTACAACTCATGTCCATTGAGTTGATGATGCCATCCAACCATCTCATCCTCTGTCATCCCCTTCATCTCCTGCCCTCAATCTTTCCCAGCATCAGGGTCTTTTTTCAATGAGTGTGCTCTTCACATCAGGTGAACAAAGTATTGGAGCTTCAACTTCAGTATCAGTTCTTCCAATGAATATTCAGGGTTGATTTCCCATAGGATTGACTGGTTTAATCTCCTTGCAGTCCAAGGGACTCTCAAGAGTCTTCTCCACAATTCGAAAGCATCAATTCTTTGGCGCTCAGCCTTCTTCATGTTCCAACTCTCACATCAGTAGATGACTACTGGAAAAACCATAGCTTTGACTGTACAGACCTTTGTTGGCAAAGTGATGTCTCTGCTTTTAATATGATGTCTAGGTTTGTCATAGCCTTTCTGGATAAGAGAATATTGTATATCTTGATGGGGTGTGGATTACCTGGGTTTTGCATTGATTAAAATTTTTCAGACTGTATACAGAGTGTCTATTTCTCTCACTCTATGTAAATGAAATATTAAATCCTGATTTAAAGAATCTTGGAAGATCCAGGGATCCACTCTTCTTCACCTGACCATGTCGGCCAGGGGGGTTCTCCTGGTTATTAACTCCGGGAGGGAGGAAGGATCCATGTACAGAGTGTCACGGAGGGCAGGCAGCTTTGGTCTAGGATGCTCACGAGCTGGGTGCTCCCGGGGAGCTGGGCTTTACATCAGCACAGCCCCGAGCACCAGGTCCTTCCCACAGCAGGAGGCTCAAGGTCACGGAGAACCACACCTTGAGCCGCAGAGCACTCTGGAGCTGGGCTGCTGCCCCAGGGGGCTGCACAGCTGGGGGATGTGCAATTTGGACTCCGTAGCAGGTGCCCAAAGTTCACATCCATGGCTGTTTACTTTAGGCCATGCTGAGGATAGAGCGGCCAGGCCTCCCAGTGCAGGCTGGCGGCCTCCTTCATGAGCTGTCCAGACCCAGTCCACTCCTGTTTTCTGCCACTTGACAGGAGGCAGGTATTATGTTACCGAGGGGAAACTGAGGCCAGGTAGGAGGTCATCTCTGGGACCTGCTCCTGTCATTCTCGTTTAGCTCAGCTCTAGAGCGGGGAGGTGGGAGTACTTGCAGCCCCCCATGCAGCTGTCTCAGAGCCTCAGGGCCCCTGTTCCTCACAGGGCTCCGTGCTATGCGGGGCGGGCCAGCATCACCAGGCAGGATCACAGCTGACACAGAGGCTGGCCTTTGGGTCCCACAGGCATAGCGTGTCAGAGGGGGCCGGCTTTCCTGATCACCCTTAAACGATGCCAGGTGTGAGAGCCTCATGCCAGGAGCAGCTGAGCCATCCTTGGCCGAGCTGAACGCCAGCTGCCGAAGGCCCCCAAGGAAGCCATGGATCTGGAGCACAGCCCCTTTCTGAGAGGCCTCACTGAGTGGGACAAAGAAGACGACTGCCCCGCTGCCTTGTAAAATATCATCCGGGCAACTCTTCTGCGTTGATCAGAGCTGATCTGGCTTCTGAATGCAGTCTCTCCCATCCTCTGCATGCCAGCCAGTCTCAGGCATCACCGCTCTCTGTTATGATACACAGCTTTGGGTATGCTCCTCTCCCCAGCTTTCCTGTCATCTCTGAGCTATGTGTATTTCAGTGTAGGTCGATGGGCCTCCATTTTTCCCCACCCCCACAATATGCCTGAGGACTTTCAAACCTTTCCTTAGCGAATTCAAGGTCCCGTGATGCCCGAGACTGTCACCCAGAGAAGGGAGGTTGCCCATCCTTGGCCCTTTGGAGAGGATGTGTTAGAATTTAAGGGGTCACTCTAACTTTCAGAGGCATTCCTAGGGTAGAGTGAGGCAGGACCCTGCCTCCACCTTCTTATAGTTGGAAATTACTAGTAAATATCATTGATCACACACAGTTCAGGCTCTTAGAAAGAAATCTTAAGTCTTTTTTTTTTTTTTTTAATTTATGATACTTGTGTCCAGTATTCTTGCCTGGAGAATCCCATGGACAGAGGAGCCTGGTGGGCTAAAGTCCATGGGGTTGCAAAGAGTTGGACACAATGGAAGTGACTTAGCATGCAGGCACGCACATATCCAACTCATAGCAACTCAGGTTTCAACTGTTAACTAGAAGCCTGGGGTTCCTGCAATGAAAGCTTGACTGGGACCCAACTACTGATGGTTCTTCCAGTCAGCAATGCCAAGGCCAAGGGTCTTTGGATCCCACTAAGAAAGGCTTTCAGTTCTCCCCATGTGTCTGGGCAGTTGTCTATACCCTACTTTCATCCCTCGATTCATTTATCAGGATCCATTTGCCTCCACTGTGCACCATCACCTTCTTTCCACTTCTGGAGAGTCAAACAGAGCCAGCAAGGAAGAGGCACATGGTGGGAGTGGCCAACACTGGGGCAGAGTTTCACCCATTGGTCTAGTAACCCCGGGCACAGGGCGCTCTGACAGCCAGTTGAATATTTGGACAGCCCCAAGGAGAGCCTTTAGGTGCTACACACTTGAACTTAACCCTAAAATACCAGATTCTGGGGAGGCATTGAAGTCTGTTAAGTGTGGAATCACTAATCGCATACATGATTTAGCGGCCCATGTGAGCTTGGAGAAAAGAGTCCAATACCTTTTTCTTGCCGTTCAGCCCTGGAATGTCAGTCTGCAGTCAAACGGCAGCCACAAATGTCCAGAGATCTCCCTCCAGCCCCCTGGAGTGTAATGATCCCAGGTGACCCCATATCCTGACTCATTCACCATTCCCACGTTGATATTTCCATACATTTTTATGGGAAATTAACAACTTAAAGTGAAGCCAGAACACAAGAAGGGAGATAAGATTGACAAAGGATACAAGGGAGGATACAAGTAAGGATACAAGTAAAGATGCAAGTAAGAAAAGAGAGGAAGAGAAGAGAGACGTCAAACCGTAGGAAAGCGGTGACAGAGAAGAAGACAAAGAGGAAGAGAATTACCTGGGGATGTGGGAAGCAGGAGGAAACTGCCCAGAGGTACTCACGTGTTGTGGAGCACACACCAGCCACAGTGGGGGTCGCCCGAGCCAAGGCACTCGCTGCAGCTCCGATACTGACCACAGGACTCCACGGGGACTCTGGTGAGCTAGGACAGGACCACAGGAGAGACAGAGGTCAAGACTTTGTAGAACAGCCTGTAGTCTACCAGGAATTGATGTGATCTCATCAGGTGTATCATCTAGGACCGTGCAGTAGCAGGAAGGGTCCTAGAGCCCCAGATCTGAAAGGGACCTGGAGGATCATATTTGAGCAGATGGCCACATAAGCATTGGTTATTTTCTTAGAAGTCCCTGGGAATAGACGCCAAAGAATTTATATCACATTGTTGTCAAAGATATTTATATCCTGTACATTTAAATTTTCCCACCATCCAAACCCTCAAATATCGCTACAAACATGCAATTTATCACACATTTCTCTCTTATCAATGTAGTCAACATAGACGCTCCTTCTTTCTCCATTCATGTTTCTCCTTCCCCCCACTTCCCAGACCTTCTCCTTCAAGTTTCATCATTTTTGTGGTTCCAGAGAGCATTGCACCCAAGTCCAGTACCTTCCTCTCTCTCTATAACAAGGGGTAATCCACTCGCTTCATGCTCTCATTTGCCCACTCTCTCTTTCTCATAATGTTGGCCAACTGGCTCGCAGAGTTGTTCACTCTGGTGCTTTTAAAGAGCAGCTGTTGCTATTTCTCTTCCTACCCACACTCCTTTCATGACTAGAAGCTTCCTCTCCAACCCCAAAACTTTATCTTCACTTTCACCAGCCGCTTGTTAATGTAAAATGTTCCACATGACATTTCTGTTTAGCCCAGATGCTTCTATTTTCTGCATCCCCATAAAGATCTTTTGAATTTCTTTGTTCTCCAACATAGCTTTGCCCCGATGTCTTTTGACATGATTTCTCAGGGCCTGAGAGATAGGAGGTACTTAATAGCGATACACAGGATCAAATGGAATTTTAATTTTCTTCTTAGAGCCTTGGTCTTTCTTCTCCACTTTTGCCAGTTTCTTCTTTACAAAAAGGTTCTATTTTTTGGTAATCATTCTTTTCCATTTGGGATACCTTTTTATCTCAGTGGAGGACTTCTTACCTAATCTTTAAGCTTGAGCTAAGAGAATTTGATGTGCTTATCCTTTTTTTTTTTTTTTTCTTCAAATTTTGTATTTTGTATTAGGGTATAGGCAAATATGGGCTTCCCAGGTGGAGCTAGTGGTAAAGAACCTGCCTACCAATGCAGGAGACATAAGAGACTCAGGTTCGATCCCTGGGTTGAGAAGATCCCCTGGAAGAGGGCATGGCAACCGACTCCTTAATTCTTGCCTGGAGAATCCCATGAACAGAGCAGCCTAGTGGGCTACAGTCCATGGGGTCACAGAGAGTTGGACTCCACTGAAGCGACTTAGCATGCATGCACACATAGGCAATTATATCACAGCATTAACAATGTTGTGATGGTTTCAGGTGAATAGCATAGGGACTCAGCCATACATATACATGAATCCACATATATCCATTCTCCCCTAAACTCCCGTCCCATCCAGGCTGGTTATCCTTTTTTAATTTCTTGCCATCAGACAGTAGACATGATGAAGGATAAATCACCTGACCTGGCTGAGCCTCTGTGCGTTAGAGCAAATGCAGAAGCTGTGTGTTCCCTGCTGCTTCATGGGGCATCTGCCTGCATAAAATTATGTAGCACTTGGCAGGGGCTACTTGTAACTCACGCACAGGCAAACTGGCACTGGAGTCTGCTCAATTAGTCTCAGAACTCTTTTGGAATTAATAATTCATTAATTGCTATTTTCCAATCCCACATGATTTCTTTTTCTTTTCCACTTTAATTTTATTCCTCCCTTTATATATTTTTCCTGTTTTCTCACGTGCCCATTGGGCAATATTAATGACCACCATGTGTTTTCACTTCTTCCAAGGTACCTTTTAGCTTGCTCCTGCTCCTGTTCCTATAGATTTGCCCTTGGCCTTGGTGGCCCTTTCTCCACACTCTCAGATGTCTTTTTGGACATTTGGAATTTTATCTTTCCTTCTATGACCTCTCACGCGATCAGCCTGGGCCATGCCTCGGCTCTGCATACATATAACCTTCCCGTTTTCGTAATTGATTCTGACAATCAGCCTCTTATAAATTACACCCCTGACTCTACACATAGCCAGGAACTGACCTGCTTCCTATTGCCTCTTTCATTTCCTTACCTACCCATTAAATGGGCATAGACACACTGGTCATGTAAGCATATGAATAATGGTACCCAGCCTGAAGCACATAGACTCCTAGGAATTCACAAGTGGTAACGAGATCCACAGCTATTCTTAATATTTCCAAAAGCCCAATGGAAATTGGATTGTTGCTGTTTTCTGTTTGTGTGCATACTCTGTGATGTATTTGCCATATTAAAAACAGGAAATATATTATTACTTAATAAATACAGTTGGTTTAGTAGGCAAAAATCTTTCAAAACTGGATGCCTAGTGATGAAAAAAGTAATAAAGGGGGCCATAGATGATGTAAGTTGGTAACATAAGCACACAATAATGTTTTCATATGTTCCAGCTGCTTGTCTAGCACTCCATATTTTGCACAGGCTTAAAGAGGAAATCATGGCTTGCTCAATCAAAAGCATTTTCTTGGTCTAAACTTAATTAATCCTCCTTGGTTTCTCCCAGGGACATGGTCTGTAATCTGTCTCAGATGGCCATGCCATGGGATTCTGGGGTGTACAGCACATAGAGCCAGCTGCTTGCTGAATCTGATCTCCTCCAAAGCCTTTATATTCACATTTCTAAAAACATCTTGCAACCGGTATTTAATAATATCAGTACCCGGAATTGTTAGATAGCATCACCGACTCAGTGGACATGAGTTTGAGCAAACTCTGGGATATAGTGAAGGACAGGGAAGCGTGATGTGCTGAAGCTCTTGGGCTTGCCAGGAATCAGACATGACTTAGTGACTGAACAACACCACCACCAACTGGAATTGTAAAGCCTCGCCTCTGTTGATTTTAAACAAGAGCCATTTACATTTGGTTGGAAAGGGTGTATGAGACTTCAGAGCTGGGTTCAAATTCTGGTTTCACTATTTACTGGTGATAAGATCTTATTGTCTCTGAGTCCCATTTTTTCCCTTATCTTTCAACTTGGAGATAAAGGTCCCCATTAATTCACAGAGTCCCCATCAATTTTGGACACTACTGAATGACTAACACTTTCACTTTCTTTCACTTTGTGACTGATCAAACACATCATAAGCGAAAGTTTTTATTACTGTCATCTTTGTCATTAATAGTGACATTAATAGTCATTAATAGTCACTCAGTCATGTCCAACTCTTTGTGACCCCATGGACTGTAGCCTGTCAGGCTCCTCTGGCCATGGGATTCTCCAGGCAAGAATACTGGAGTGGGTTGCCATTTCCTCCTTCAGGAGATCTTCCTGGCCCAGGGATTGAACTCAGGTCTCTGGCATTGCAGGCCATTTATTTACCCTCTGAGTCACCAGGGAAACCCAAGCTTGGCGGGGGGGAGGGGGGGGGGTCTAAGTAAAAGTACACAGTAACAGCATGGATCACAAGTGCCTTGAAAGTCTATGATCTGACAGGTTAGGTTAGTAGTTCTAATTCCCCAGTCAGTTACAGAATGGTGAAAGAGAGCAGGAAAAGCCGACCGAGAAAGCAAAGTTGTCATTAATACTCACTCTACAGCACTGTCACTTTACTTCCCCCTCCCCCGTCACCCCAAAACTGCCCTGACAGCCTTCCTAGGTCTCATGAACTTGGTCAGGAGTTTAATGCCAGGAAGAACTTTTCTCTTTTAGGAACTTGATCACATCATTTCCTCCTTGAACTGTGATGTTTGCTCCTAAACCATCCATTGCTTCACTCTGGCCTGGCTTCCTGGATTTATTCTACCATCTATTATATCAGTTAGGAACTTGTTTTTTGCTTTTCATCAGGGAAATCCCTGTAGAAGTCCTGGGAAGTTATTATGCTACCTAACTTCCTTTCACCTTTTCTTAGAGGCTCTTTCTATCTATATGTTCAGTCATTTGTTATTACTCTTCTGACCTTTACCTATGTTTTCTCCATTCTCCTCAAAGAATGGATGCTGAAACGGGGGAAACACTAGGATTCCGACAGTCCACATAGAAGAGCTGCCATTATTTAAAAGCTGAGTGCCACCTCCCTTCGCCTTTGCAGGACTTTCCCAAAGAAAGCCAGGCCCAGAGAAATGTCCAAAGTCCCACTTTCAGGCAGTATTCTCCAGCACGACCACCTCTCCAAGGGGGACCCCATAACTCCCAATGTACATCATTGCTTTGCCTTACTCCCTACCCCATGTAATCTGGAGAGCATCAGAAATTTGCCTGACACTTCAGATTGCTTTTGAAAATTAGATTTAGCCCACCATTTATCTGGGTGCCATTCTGTACCCTAACGGCTCTGGTTCCTGGCCGCACCTTACTAGGAAGCTGCACTGGTGGTCGATAGATTCGGAGTCACCTTGGCGCTGGGATTCTCTCTCCCCAGATATGTAACTTCTCCACATGCTCCTGACATGGAACAAAGCCGCCTCTCCCATCCCCCATCTCCACTCCTCTCCTGACCCTGGAACACAAACCACTCCAGATGCAGAGCCACGATTAATTAAAAGCACCCCACGCTGATTAAAGTCTTCAGCTACAGTGCCAGCCATGCTAATTAACCAAGTGAGGGAATTCAGACCACAGGAAGAGGTGAAAAAAGAAAGTCATGGAGGGGGGCTTCTGCTTGGAGAACAAGTCAGATAGCAAAGTGACATATCTAGAGATGAGTGTACCCTAGTGGCGGATGGTCTCAGAGACCACAGCCGAGACAGGGCTGTCCCCTGGCCGCCGGACTCCAGGAGAGGTGCTGACTCAGGGGCTGCAATTGCCCCCTCGTTGCTTCTAGAGACAGGAGCACCCCACCCCTGCCACTGCCTTTCAGGACCTTTGTGTGTTTACACCATGCTGGGAGAGAGTGGGGCTCCTGGGGTGGAAGGTTCTAGTAGGGCAGTCTTCCTGACCCATTCTGTCAGCTTTAGGCAAAAATCTATTGGGCAGTTTGGCAGTTCCTCAAAAAACTAAACTTAGAATTTATCATACTATCTAGTAATTCTACTTCTGGGTACATATTCCCAAAGAATTGAAAGCAGGGACTTGAACTTATACACAAATATTCATAGCAACATTATTCATTATAGCCCGAAGGTAGATACCCAAGTGCCCATGGACAGATGAATGGATACCGAAATGGATTAAAAAAAAAAAAAAAGAATGGATAAATAAAATGTGGAATATACACACAATTAAACATTGTTCAGCCTCAGAAAGGAAGGAAATTCAGACTATAGCATGGATGAACCTTAAAAACATTATGCTAAGTGAAATAAGTCAGTCACAAAAAGACAAATATTGCATGATGCCACTTACATGAGATCCAGAATAGTCAAATCCACAGAGACAGAAAGTAAAAAGTGGTTGCCAGTGGCTGAGGGAAAGGGAATGGGGAGTGAGTATTTAATAGGCAGTTTGGGAAGAAGAAACAGTTGCTGGTGAAGAATGGTGGGAATGGTTGCAGCACAAGGAGAATGCACTTGATGCTACCAAACACTTAAAATGGATAAGATAGCAAATTTATGTGAGGTGTATTTTACTATAATAAAAAAAATTTTTTTAAACACTATTGGGTGGATATAAGAACACCTATTTCCTGCCTAGGAGCCTGGATCAAGGGGGAGACGCTTTCTGTTGGTAGACTGATAATAAATTCATATGCATGAAATATTCTGAGATCCTTGAGTGAAAAGATAGGCATCACTATTCAATTTAATCTCAAATGGACAAAAGAGTTTGGGATGAATGTTTCTTATCTTGCATTGTCATGTAAGTGGACCTGTCACTCTCAAGCTCTGCACCTCTGTTTCCTGACTTGGAAAAATAACGTCTTAGTCTTGTTCCATCCAGAACCATGCCTCACATCTCACCCCTTCCTAGAGGCACTGGGGAGAGGTTTGGAATTCACACACTTCCTGTGTGGTCAAATGGCCCCTGGTTTTATCCAATTGTCCTCAAATTCAGCCTCTGCCTCAGCATTTCTCATTCCTAATTATGACCAGGAGCATCTATGTGCCCATCTGCATCTCACCTCTTTCTCCCCTCCATGACCTTCCTGGGAATCACAATGGTTTGCTCTATCCTTTGGCCACCAAGGTAAACTTCCCTAAATAATACAGTGTAGTTGTGTCTGCTTTGAAACTATGCTCCATAGAATCATCCTCTCTACTCTTTTATCTGTCCAGCCCCATGCGCAAGACCATGAAGTTACAAAACAATGACCTGGGACAGGAAGACAAGGAGTGGCTGACCGCAGAGCAAAGGAGCCCACACAAGGGTTCAATTCACGACCTTGGTCTTTATAAGCTTCTTCACTCTAATCAATGGAACCTATTCTCTGCTGGGCCTGGGGCCTGGGCTTGGGTGTGCTCATGGCAGCTGGAGGAATTTTCTAAGTTGCTCTGAGTTCTGGCCCCTACAGCCAAGCCCCTGTCTGGTTTCCCTGATATTCTGAAAGATGCTTTCCTCCAGCAATAGGGTCCCACTCTGCCTGTTGCCATTAACATTCCAAAGGGTGCCTGCTGTTCTGCTGATTACATTCAGGAATGTTCCATACATACAGCATCCAGTCTGTGTGTGTACCTCTAATTTGTTTAAGCGTTTGACATTCTGGTCTAAGTGTGAGTTATTGCTCCATCTCTCCTCTTATAATTGGATGCTAATGCTACAGTAGATACACTGAGCCTGATGGTGGGAGTTAATTTAAATGTCCAAAAGGCTTCGTAAGTACCCAATTTCCTTCAAAATTGTCAAAAAAAAAAAAAAAGAAAAAGAAAAAAAGAAAAAAAATGAGGAAAGATGACGCATGAAGAAGCTCCGAGAGGGTGCTGCGAGCTGTCAACCTGTGGGGATACTGTGCCTGGTACTCACCGTCCCCACTGCTGTTCTGTCTCCTGTCCCCAAGCAAAGGAAGGAGAGTTGGGAAAAGTCTGTCCTTGTCTAGAAAATTATTAACTCAGCAATCCGTATGGTACTAGCATCATGGTCTCGGGAAAGCCTCCCTAAGTACCTCCTTTGGTGGCCTGTGATTGCCTCTCCAAGGCTCTGTTTCTGCTGCCGTGGGGCCATGAAGGGCTTTTGCAGAGCCCTGTCTCCCCTTGATGGCCTCTAAGCCCCTCACGGCCAGGACATGAACTTGTGGTGGCTGAGCGCTGGTCCAGGAAGCTGTGCTTATTTCCTGTCCCTCCAGGTGCCTGGAACACAGCCACTCATATTCTCTTTGCTTAGAAAGTGAAAGTCGCTCAGTGGCGTCCCGGTCCGACTCTGCGACCCCATGGACTATACAGTCCATGGAATTCTCCAGGCCAGAATACTGGAATGGGTAGCCTTTCCCTTCTCTAGGGGATCTTCCCAACCCAAGGATTGAACCCAGGTCTTCCGCATTGCAGGCAGATTCTTTACCAGCTGAGCCACCAGGGAAGCCAAGTACCTTTGCTCAGAGGTGGCAGGTATTTCTCCACTTGGCAGACTGGCAAGAGAGGCTGGGGTCAGAAGGCTGGTCACAGGCTCTGGCAGATTGTGTTATGAGGCCCAACTCTTTACTTCCCTAAAGTAGCTTCTGACACCCCCATGCTTATTTTTACCTGACCTCATGGTGAATGGAGAGGTGAAGTGTTCTTACCACCCCTCGACCTTGGGCTTGGCCTCTGGACTGAATCTGGCCCAGGGAATGGCAGCAAGCACAGGGCAAAGGTTTGAGATAGGCCCGTGTGCTTGGTCTTGCCCTCCATGCTTCTGCCACTGCCATGAAGAGAGCTTCCCCAGGTAGCCGCTTCCTCTTCTGCAAAATGAACCCATGTGGAGAGACCTGAACCCAACCCCCAGAAAGGAAAGGAATCCAGCTGCTGTGGCAGCTTCAAGCAGAACTGCCTCGCTTAGCCTAGATCAGGTGACGTGCAATGGATCTGCAGGTCTGTGAGAATGAGAATCAATGCTTACTATTGTATGCTACTGAGTTTGGGGGTGGTTTGTTACACAGGGTTTTGGAGACAATAGCTAACTGATACACAGGTTCAATATAAAGGAAGAAAGTCACACCTGGGTGCAAAGGTCCTGTGAAGGGGAGAGGGGAGAGGCTGAATGAGGAGGGGTAAGGTAGCAATGTGGTACAGGTAGTTTCAATTCTGACCACCAGACAGGTCTACATAAACGCTCAGATTATATGCATCTGGTACCATGTGGGAGAGATTATTTAAGACTGGGACTAGACAAATGAAACTTCCTAGTATCTCCTACGCTGACCAAACTCTCTATGACCATAGATCTGTAGACCTCAGGGAGGCCTGGGCCCTGAGCACAATGCCTGAAAAGACTCCAGACAGAGACTATGGCTCTGCAGAGGTGGAGAGCTGACTGGAAGCATAGATGCTTGCAGGACCCTCTGTTCTGACCTCCTGGCGGTTCCAGTGCCAGGAAATGATTTTATCTACTTGGCAGTAATAAAAGCTCCTCAGGAATAATTTGCCTTGAACTTTGCAATTTCTTCTGCTTGCCTTCTGGCCAACGGGCTCATTCAGCAGGGGCCTCACTTACTTGAGAGCAGACTGATGCCCAGGATCAAGGGCACCGTCACCATTGTCCCCACCTGCCTCTCGGCAGGAGGTTCTGGGGTCAAGTTCATCCATAAATACTCAGATCTAGCAAGGATGACAGCCCCAGAGCATGAGGCTTGGGGGGCTGAGGTCCCGAGCTCTCATCCCTTCTGGGTGTCTGGGTGACCTTGGACAAACCCTCTCCCTTTCTCATGCCTCCCTGGTCTCGTTTTCAGATCAGAGGACCTGGGCCTCCTCTGCCTCAGAGAATCCGTCACAAAATACTACTAATACAAATAGTCTGGGAAGCTTTTTGCAAATAAAAAGTAGCAGATGTTGCGGAGGGCTGCAATTTGCTGCTATTAATAAGTATAAATGCCTAATAGGAAGCCAGTTTGCTCTGGGAACTCGGACAGCCAAGGAGTGAGCTTGACGCCGGAATCATCAACATATGCTGCTCCTCATTAGCAAACGGCAGTAGCTGGGCCAGGAGCGCTCCGCGCGATTTCTGCAGCCTTGAGAAATTACCCCACCCTCACGCCTCCTGGTGTGGGCTCCACCGCAATGGCCTGCCTTCTCTTCAGCCAGACCTCTCACCAAGCGAGGAGCCATCCCCTTCCCCGCTGCACAGATGGGAAAGCCACAACCCAGAGAGGCTGAGCAGCTTGCCCAAGGTCACACAGCAGGGCGGCGGCCAAGGTGGAAACTGAAATGAAGCCGGGGCAGACTGCATCCGGCCAGCACACACCCACTACCTGCACCCAGGTCAGGGGACTGAGAAACCCCTAGTCTCTCCACCAAACCCAGGTTCCAGGGTTGAGAATTCCATAGCATTGGAGGCTGCTGACTGTAAACGAGGAAGCTTTGGCTGAGTTCAGGGGCCGAGGGGCCCCTTCACGGGGTCAAAGAGGTCCATCACTGTGTGGGAACCCTAAAGAGGGGCTGACAGCAGGTCTTAGAAAACCCTCCTTTTTCCAGGCAGGTCCTTTGGCTCCTTTTAAGCATGGTTGGAGAGGACAACAGTTTGGAATCCTTTCTCTCAGAGCCAAGTAGAAGCAGAGATTTGGGGGAAAGGCACACCTGAATTTGAATCCTGGATCTGCCACTTCCTGTGTGACTTGGACAATGCACTTAACCTATCTGAATCTTCTTTCCCTCATCTAGGGATGAGAGGGAGTGCCCTGAAGGGTTGTTTCTGGGATGCATTGAGATGACAGATACGAGCAAGTTAGTACAATGCCAAGAACAACTCTGTGTCGTTTCAGCATCTTTCTCAGGTGAAATGCCCCCCGAGGAGTGGTGCAAAGTCATCTTTAGCCCACCACACTTGGCACTCAGCTCAGGCACAGCAAATGAGAATTAATGAGCAAGAGAGTGAAGGCTTCCATGCACGAATGAATGAAGAAATAAACTTGGTTCCTGTCAAGCTCCTACATATCCCAAGGACCCCATGGAGATCAACGACTTGATAGTCTTGGCTACCCTCCCCTGAAATCTACAATTTCTGGATTATTGCCACAAGTTCGTTGCTTTGAGTAAAGGTCAGATTCTTGGCCCTCTCTGGGCTCTCATTCACAGTGAGCTCAGGAGACCTTGCAAGGTGGGCCAACCCAGTGCATCTGATAGAGGAGATGGGCAGTCAGCACACCCACATCCTGCCCAGAAAGACCCACACCCAACATGTGAGTGAGAAGGTACCCAGGGTTGGAGGAGTGTTTCACAGCGTTAATAGCAGAAGGGGGGTGTTGTTGTTGTTCAGTCTCTAAGTCGTGTGTGACTCTTTGTGACCCCGTGGACTGCAGCATGCCAAGCTTCCCTGTCCTTCACTGTCTCCCAGATCTTGCTCAAACTCACGTCCATTGAGTCGGTGATGCCATCCAACCATCTCCTCTATCGCCCCTTCTCCTCCTGCCTTCAGTCTTTCCCAGCATCAGGGTCTTCTCCAATGAGTTGACTCTGAGCATCAGGTGGCCAAAGAAGGGGGACAGCTAGAAACAATCTAGCTGCCAGTCCCCTCATTTTTTCAGGTGAAGCTCAGCTGCTGCAGGGTTTTTCCAGGGCCATGTGGCTACCAACATTACCCTTTGACACCCAACCCCTAGATACAGGCTCCTGCCCAAGATATCTGCTCATGACCTAGCCTGAGGGTCAGGGATGAAGGAGGAGGCCGAGCCCCGGGACACACACCCAGGGAGAGAAGAATGTGAACCTCTCTCCCCACTCCACCCATGAGCCCAGCAGGTGGGAAGGAGCCTTTGTCCTGGGATCAAAATGCTGCTCCAGGTCCAGCCATCTTTCACCGAGCTCCGCTGACAGACCATGGACCCATCCAAGCGGGGACTGGGGGACCTGCTGGTGTGAGTTTCCCAAACTCAGCCTGCTCAAGGGGGGCCTTTGTTCCTGCATTCAAGAAGGGGATAGAGGAGGGGCTGGCACAGTGACACCTTTATCCAGGCCTGGCTGCTGAGCCAAGCAAGTTCCAAGGCATATGCCGAGACCCTCTGGCTTGCTGGCACAGCTTTGTGGGAAGTGGCAGGGCAGGCCTCCTCCACCCAGCACCCAGCCTTCACTCTAACTGCCTTCTGTTGAGGGCAGTGCTGGTAGCATCTCCAGCTTGGGTCTGACCGTTCAGACCCAAGAGTGGCTGTGGGCAAATCGCACACCGATGTGAATGAGTGCACAGTGTGCTCAAGTGTGTATGCCCAGACTCGTGTGCCTGGTAACAAGGGTGGTGTTTGCATGCATCTATGAGCAGAGGTTCTCTGGGCCATGGGAGCAGCTTTGCAAACCAATATGGCTGTTCTTGCAGAATCCCTTTCTGGTGAGGTGGCTCCTTTGGACAGCAGACAAACATCTTCCTTCAAAAAAAGGAATTCGATCCTGGGAAAAATCATGGTGTCCAGATGAAAGGAAACGGATACCCTTCAGCAGGGAGCCTTTGAGGTCCTATCACCATCGCGTCTCTTCTCCCACAGCCAGGTGCTACTAGCTTAGGAAGGAGACAGAGACCACGGAGACCCAAAGAAACCTAAATCCCCTTTCTCCGCTCTCACTGCCTGCCTCAGTGTAGCCAGCGAACTCTCACAGACCTACGTGAGCTCCCCTTGTGAGGTCAGGAGTCAGTTTGCTGCTGGGGGAAGTGGAGGGGGTCCTCTGATGTCTGAGTCATCCTTGGATGTGCATCATCTTTGCCCACTTGGGCAAATGTGACCTTTTCATTAAGAGATGCTGCCCGGAGGGCGTTTTTCAGAGTTCTTCAAATATGAAAGGACAGCAGCTAAAATGCCAGCATTTTCAAGGGTTTTTATGCTTTATACACTGTTGGCGGGGGGTTTAGATTAGTACAACCTTTTTGAGGAGTCATTCTGTAGTTATTACCAAAATCTAAAATGACCCAGCAAGTCTTCCTCTTAGAATCTTTCTTACAGAAACACTAGCACCTGCACACAGGGGCAAGGCTTCGCTGGTGGCTCAGACGGTAAAGAACTCACCTGCAACGTGGGAGCCCTGGGTTCTCTCCCTGGGTTGGAGGGATCCCCTGGAGAAGGAAATGGTAACCCACTCCAGTATTCCTGCCTGGAGAATCCCCATGGACAGAGGAGCCTGGTGGGCCGCCGTCCATGGGGTCGCAAAGAGTCAGATATGACTGAGCGACTAAACACACACACATAGGTGCATGGCTGTGAACAATCACTATGTGATAACGACTATTTGGAAAGACCCTAAAATGTTCATTCTTAGTGGACTGGTAAAATAAATCGTGTGATATCCATACTCTGAAATAAAGTATGTGTGCATCATGCACATGAAAAGATATTCACGACCCATCTTTGAGTTAAAAAAGCAAGTGACATAAACAACAAGGGTTTACTGTATAGCACAGGAAACTATTCATTGTTTTGTAATAAATGATAATAGAAAAGAATCAATAAAGGAATAGATATATACACATATATATATATGAAGCACTTTGTTGTACACCTGAAACTAACACAATATTGTAAATCAACTACGTGAGCATGCTAAATAGCTTCAGTCATGTCCAACTCTTGTGACCCACGTCCAACTCTTGTGACTGTAGTCCGCCAGGCTCCTGTGTCCATGGGATTCTCCAGGCAAGAAGACTGGAGTGGGTTGTCATGTCCTCCTCCAGAGGATCTTCCTGACCCAGGGGTCGAACCCTTATCTCTTATGTCTCCTGAATTGGCAGGTGAGTTCTTTAACACTAGCACCACCTGGGAAGACCCCAAATTAACAATACTTCAATTTATAAAAACAAGTTACAGGAAAAGTATATTAAGACTCAATTTTTACTTTTAAGAGACAACTCTGTATTTATAATACAGACATATTTTGGGGCAGAGAATTGCATCCAGAGTGATAGTAAAACTGCTAACAGAGGTCAGCTCTGGAAAGTCCGCGTTTTTCACAGACAGGGCATAATTAAAAATTTTCAACTTAGCAAATTAAAATAATTTTCAAAAGATGTTTTAAACATTAGTCTTTTAAACCCAATTAATTAGCTCCAAATATATTTTAGGGTCAAAGTCGCTATTTTTCTTTATACTCATGGATTTCTCACATTTGGGAACTATAACAAGGATCCACAACTGATTGGTCTGTACCTTTTGGCTGTCTCATGATAACCAGCACCTTAGACGTCTACGTACCCTGAGTCATAGACGAGTCTTCTCCTCGGAACATTCGCTAGGTCATATTGAGTGGAGGGGCATTTCTGAGAAGGTAGCTGGTCACTGAGCAAGCTCATGTGCTCACCCAGAAGACCCCAACATGAAAACTACCTCATTCCCACCCAACACAGAGGGGACTCCATTGCTCCATGGGTATACTGAGCAAGGGGCACCTCTGCCTGTGGTCCCCATGTGTTCAGACTCCATCACACACTTCCATTTGGGTCAGCTTAGCTGATGTGGTGGAGCATCTCAGTGTTAGGGGTCCTGAGACCTGGGCCCTAGCCTATGACTTGCCTCTAACTTGCTAGGAGATCATGGTCAAGGACCCTCAGGGGTCCTTGCTTCTCAGGCTCTCAGTTTCCAAACATAACTTGACTCTATTGTTCTTTCTAGCTGGAAGATTCCATCAGAGTTAAAGGCTAGAAAAGACTCCAGGAATTTCATTCCAGTATCTTTCCCTATTTTATTTCATCCTGATAACCTTGCATAATAGGTAGGTTCAGAGCTGCCTCTTTCTCTAGTTCTTATGATCTTGAAACAGTTAGATGACATCAACCTGAAATATATGTTGCATTATTGTTGTTGTTTAGTCGATAAGTCATGTCTGACTCTTTTGTGACCCCATGGACCATAGCCAGCCAAGCTCCTCTGTCCATGGGATTTCTCAGGCAAGAATACTGGAGTGGGTTGCCATTTCCTTTTCCAGGGGATCTTCCCAACCCAGGGGTCAAACCCACATCACCTGCATTGGCAGGTGGATTCTTTACCACTGAGCCGCCAGGGAAGCTACTTTACCTTATTACCAGAAAGAAAATGACTGCAGCTTGTGATCATCAACTGCAAAAGCACCAGTGTTTATTATTACCATTTCTATCTATTACTAATATAAACAATTGTGGGGTAGTAAGGGGCCTTAACACTCAGGAGTGGTGGCTGCAGCAAGCCCAGCCTGATAGGGTGGAAAAGCACAGGCTTTCAGACCCTGACTTAGGTTCAAATCCTGGCTCAGCCACCTGTCAAATGCATGACCTGTGGACAGTTACTTTATGTCTCTGAGCCTCGGTGTCCTCGTGCATAATGGAAATAAACAATATATTCTGCTGTTAGATGACGTTAGATCCCAGCACACAGTAAGTACTTAGCAACACCATCCTCACCAAGCTTCACACATTCCAGGCAGCAGAGCCGAGGAGGTAAGGCAGGGTCTCTCACTTGCATCTGCCAGGAGCTGACCCCATTGGACTGTAGCTGCGGGTCAGCTGGTTTCCATTAAGAGGTTCATTGTCCAGGGGTGAGTAGGGCTGTGGGGGTGGGTAGCTCATTCATTTCACATTGCGTGCAGCTGGGGACTCTGATGTACATCAGACTAAGATTTGGAGTAGATTGCGGCTTCTGAAATGAGAAGCGGCTGGTCAGGGCTATATTTAGATGGGGACTCAGAGAGGTCAGATATAATTGCTGGCCCGGGATGGGGGTGGGAGGAGGAGGTGTCTGATTCTGGCCTACGGGTGCCCATTCTCAGAGGACACGTGGCTGGAGGATGGCCAGGCCACTCTGTCCCTGTCTACCCAGGTCTCTGTTACAGGAACCAACGGCCCTCGACATCCAAATGCCACTGCCAACAACAGATGAGCTCGGTAGGTGGAGCACCTGGGGGAGGAGTCTAGGAGTGGAGAGCCCATCAGGGCAGGGGGTGACCCGGGGAGCCAGCAGTGCAGCCGTTAGGACCTGGGTTTTGCAATCTGAGGACTTGCCACTCTGACTCTAGCTCTGCCACTTAATAGCTTGGCACTTCACATTTTCCAGCCTTGCAAAGGTTATGCTGATTAAATAATACAATACATGTAGAACACTCCTTACAGTTCCTACAATGTCCATCCCAAATAAGTGGCCACTATCAGGACAGTGATGACAAGCACGGCCGGCTCACCTTTAGGGTTTGCTTCTCCTTCTGAAACAGACAACATTCTCCTAAATGCAAAGTTCAGTTGAAGGTTTCCAGATGTGCCTTTGTAATAGTGGAACATTTCTGCCCTTGGTTACTTTATAATCAGTGTGGGGAAGGAGTTTGAACTTGAGGGACGTTGTACTGGGACTTCAGGATCTGTCTTATTCCTGACGCCTCCAACTTCACTGAGGGAGTTGTGATCCCTCAGTGGTTCTGGGGTTTGGTTCTACAGCCAGCTCAGAACTTTCCAGCCAGGTCCCTGCCTCCTCCTCTCCTCTTTCCTGCTTTTCTGATAGCCTTTCCTCTGCCTTTGAAGAGCAGATGGCAGGAAGAGGAGGGATAAAAAAAATCCCAATGAATCGACTGTATTGCACACAGCACCCAGGAAAAGTGAGATGAAGCTAGGAAGACCTTCTAACTCTTACAGGAAACGAGGTCAGGGTTCTCTGTGGCCTCCGTGCATTCAGTTTCTCCCCTGACCTCTGCACAAAGGTGGAATCAAAACTTGGCTGTGGGGCTGGGACAGGACACCGAGCTGGCTCCCGGCCAAGCACAAGCCGCCGTGCTGTGTGCTGGCATGTGGGTCCGCTGGTTGGCAGGGCACGTCTGGCAGGCCTGGGTTGGGCAGCAAGGCCCAGCGTGGTGGTGTCGGCACAGCGTCCAGCAGACGCTGCTGTGATAGGGACATGAGGATGCGGCCTCCAGACACGACTAGACACAGGGCGTTTGCTGAGTTTGCAAACGAGCCCACAAGACTGCAGGACTGACGCAGCGGCCAGGAAACAAAATGTGGCCATTTAGGGCAGGTAGCGTGCCGCGAGCGGAATCCCCATTTACAAAAGCTTTTCTCCTCCGTTAAGCTTGCTTGGGATGCTGCTGTGAATGTAGCCTGACCTAGACGGTAGTCTGGGGAGTGTGGGGAGTTGCTTTTGGTTCTAAGACTTCCTTGGCAAGCTCCCTATGGCACCATTTGCTGAGGGTGGATGTCCTCCGGAAACCTTTGCCTCAACAGGAGAAGCAGGGCACGTGATACATGCTTGGGAGGAGGGACAGGTGGGGAGGTGGGGTCTAGGCCAAGTGACTCAAACCGAGATGTACATCTCAGTCACGCCTGGACCAAGCTCAGACCAGCAAAATCAGAATTTCCAGAAGCCGAGCATCTGTGTTTTTCTCAAAGCATTATATTCCTTCCATTATCCCTCACCAATGACCTGGATGGTGGGCTGGGTTTGGGACACCTGGCTTTGGCCATGGGCGAAGGGGAGCTGGGAACTAAGGATAATGTATTTCTGCCCTGGAGCCTGAGAGACGTGGAAGATCATAGGCTCCCAGGGCACAGTGACAGGCAGACTGGGCATCACATAACACTAGACCCTCGCACTTGGCTTTGCAATTTATAAAGCAATCCCACTGCATGATTGTGTGTGGCCCCTATTGCAACCTGGTGAGACAGCCAGCTCAGCAATGACAGTCTCCACTTTACAGCTGAGGTTGGAGGAGGTTAAGTGACTTGTTCAAGGTCACATGCCCAGGGAGTGGCAGAGCCGGGGTTTTCGGAGTCCATGACCTCCAGGGCTGGTCAGCCTCCCTTCTCCACTGGAATCCCCTCTCTTGCAGGTGCCAAGTGGCCATAACTCCCTCATGAGGAGCGGCAGCAACTGCCCGAGCCAGCTCCGAACATCATGGAAATTGATGAAGGCAGAATCGGGTTGGAAGGTCTCATTTAAATATCTCTGAGAATTGTTCTCTGGCCGCCTTGTTTCCATGGCAAGATCTGTGTCAACAGACAAGATTCACATCTCCAAATAAGGCTTTTCTCATCTCAGGCTGGGCAGGATGCGAGACCATCGCTCTGTGCCACGGTGTCACCCTGGCAGAAGCGGGAGGGTATGGTGTGCCTGATGTCGGGAGACTTTACCAATTATGGAATTGTTTCACTGGCTCCGGGGACTGCAGACTTCAGAACTGGCTCACGTCCTGGGGCAGCTTCTCCCCAAGGGCTCAGTCATGAGTCTGTGTGCAATCTGGGGGCCCAGGGGTGTGGTCTGGGGGGCATGGAGCAGACTGAACCTCAGATTGGCCAACACATCTGGATAAGTTGAACTCCACGCCACTGGCAGCATGGCAGGGCCAGGTGGGCAGCCTGATCGCACCTGGAGTTGCTCTCGGTTGCTCATGTGTGGCCCTAGAGATCTGAAGGAACACTGGGCTGGTTTTCCTGGGCTGAGCTCTGAGCGATCTTCCCCAGCTATGCTGGGGAATAAGTCTGACCCTGCAGGTTCTCTATAGATGGTGCGGTCTGGGAGGGTCCATCCTGGTCTTCCGTGCTGCTCAGCTGGTCCTGTCAACTCAGCTTCTTCAACACAGGGCAGGTACAGCAAAAACCACAGATACCCACAGGCATCCTTGCCAGCACATGCTTTAACAATCCACCTCTTTGCAGTTGAAGAGGAGGGAGTTGAAGGCAGAAAAGTTGATGAGAAAGCTCCCTCACGGGGGCCCCCTGCAGTCTCTGCAAGAGCCGTGGCCCCCATGTCCCGTTCACTTAGACTCAGCAAAGCCTGGAGGGTCTCCCACCCTGGTGCCTCTCTGTCCGTGGCTCCGTCAAGGAGTAAAGGGAATAGGAAAGCTTTGCAAAGGAGAGCACCGTGTTCGAAAAAGGAAGGCTGGGGGCAGAACGAAGGCTGGCACCGCTAATGCCACAGGGGAAACAATCAGCTACCCCCACCCGGGCTGGCTCCTCCCATCTTGACATCACCCCCACCCTACGTGATTCTCTTTCTTTCTCCCTTTTACTGTCTCAGAAACTGCTAGGCAGGATAACTCACTCATCCTGCCACATAAATGAGCTCTCCCTGGAGGCGGCTGCTGAAGGCTCGGTCCCGGGAGCAGAGTAGGGGCAGGAGTGAGAGCCCCGTGTTCCCAAAGACCCCAGGAATGGGGGCACCCTGCCTGACCACAGCGTCCACCTTTGGAACCCGCTTTTTCTCCCATCTCCTCCTCCCTGTCTCCTGTGGCCAGTCCTCCAAGGACTCTCGCATCCATGACTGCATGTGCTAAAGCTTTGGCCTGTTGGGATGCTTGGAACAAGAACCCAGCCCCACCCAGAGCACAGCTCCAAGAAAATCCACAGGGAGGAGAGAAAGGTAACTATAAATGCAAGGCTCGGTGGCTGAAACCTAATACAAGGAGCCAAGAATCCCAGCACTGGGTGAGACCCTCAGGCCACCTAATCTGTCTTCTGTTGGAGGCAAGCACCCTGCACAGCTAGCTATTCAATGTTTGCCAGTTACATCCCATTCAAAGGACAAATGATAAGAGTTGTTCACATCATTAAATGTAATCAGACGTGACTTATGAAAGAGTTTGACGCAGCATTAAGCCGTGCTTATCTGTACTGGGGCCCTAATTTGTTGCTCGTGTACCATGATAATCTACTCATAATTACAAAAACAAAGGACTGGGAGCATTCCTTATGTTCCTTGGTTCCTCAGCCTTTTAAAGAGGCCTCTCCTCTGTCACTAGCAGACAGATATCAAGACCCTTCTGAGTGCAGGGCATGGGCTAGACACCTGTGGAATGAGGTGAGTCCTCCAAGGGCCTTCTGCCAACCTGGACTCCTTGAAGTCTTTGCACCTGGGTCTCGGGTCTTCTCCTTACAGTGCCTGGTGGTCCAGAAGGAGACGAAAACCTAGACCTGCGCATGGATGTCTGTAGCAGCTTTATTCATAATTGCCAACACTTGGAAGCAACCAAGATGTCCTTTAGTAAGTGAATGAATGGATAAATAAGCTGTGGTATATCCAGACAACAGAATATTATCCAGTGCTAAAAAAGAAGCAGGTTATCAAGCCATGAAAAGACACGAAAGAAGCTTAAATATAATTTGCCAAGTGAAAAAAGCCAAGCCGAAAAATCTACATACTGTGTGACTCCAACTGTATAGCTTCCGGAAAAGGCAAAACGAGGAGACACTAAAAAGATCAATAGTGGCCGAGAGCCAGTGGGGAGGGAGGGAGGAATAGGTGGGGCCCTGGGGATTTTTAAGGCAGTGTAAGTATTCTGTAGGGTACTATCATGGTGGTCACATGTCATTCTGCATTTGTCAAGACCCACAGAATGTACAAGAGTGAACCCTAATGTAAACTCTGGACTTTGAGTGATAATGATGTGTTAATGTAGGTTCATTGATCGTAACAAATGCACCACTCTGCTGGGGTATGTTGATTATCGGGAGGCTCTAGGCAGGGCGAGGAGAGCAGGGGAGTGTGTGGGGACTCTGTGTACTTTCTCCTTAAGTTTATTGTGAACCTACAATGGCTCTAAAAATTAAAGTCTATTTAAAAAAAAAAAATATCATGCTAGGAAAAGAGGCAACATACCGTTCCTCTGTCGTTTTGAAAAGAATATGTTCCTATTCTCCCCTGCTCTTACACAGCTGAGTGTGACACGCCCGAGGGGACACGGGGAGGGGTCAGAAGGAGAAATGCTACGACCAGAGCCATCCGGAAGCACCGCCTGCTGAGGGACCTGGTACGAAGAGCCAGGCAAGGGGGTGATGTGACTGCGATGCCCTGTGATGGGCCGGAACAGAAGACGCTTCCTAAGTGGAGCCTGACAGTGGACGTGGACTCACCTTCTCCTTCTCATGGGCTTCGCCGGAGTGGGTGGTCGAGAGCAGTGCGCAGAAGGTTAGCCAAGTCTTCCAGACGTGCTGGTTTGTGTGTTCCTAAGTACACATGCTCCACCTAGACATTAGCTTCTGCCACTCCCAGTGTCACGCATTCCCCGCTGGTGAATTACATGGGCTGGACACGTGGCGGCCCAGTGTGTCTCCACCGTCTACTGCAGAGCCCTCAGCTCTCAATAAACAGCCTCAGGGGGCTGAACTGTGAGATGTGGATTGTAAGGGCACAGGCCCAGAGAACCCAGGCAGCTGCTGGCTGGCAAGAGAAAGCTTGCCAGCTGACCCCTAGAGAAAACAGTCCCAGTCGCTACCTCTGAATACATCCTCTGGGTCGCAGTGGTCCCAGCCCGAGCACGAGACATGGCCAGGTGTCCAGGGGTCTGTGACAAATACCCTCGGTTATGCATCCTTGTGCAATGAACACCTGTGCCCCACGATACCATGACTCTGTGAGTGCGTGCACACACAGCCCCAGGGAGATGAGTGTGTCTCAGGGATCAGGGAGATCCAGGTCGAATCCCAGCTCACTCTTACATCTGAGACTGGCCAAATATTTCAACCTCCCAGGCTTGCAGGTTCCTCGACTATAAAAGGCGAGGTTCCTTCCTGTTCTAGCAACCTAAGACACACGGGCAACTGAGAGTACATTTCCCTTCCTTTCCTTCGACTGCCCCTCTTTCCCCTCTTGAACTTGACCAAGTCCTTTCAAACCAGGCTAAAACCGAAAATCAATTTTAATTATAAAAATCCGTTTACTGTACCAATAAATCACTGTGGCCCCGGTTTGGTTGTGGGAGAAGGTTACACCTGGAGCAGGGCTAATAAGTCACTCTCTCCCTCCGCCTCGCTGCACTGGGCTGCCCCCTGCTCCTATATTCATCTCCGTCCTTAGGCCGTGGATTATTAATGATGCTCTGGGCCGGTGGATGGGAGCTGAGATGCTCTGAAACACATGGTGTCAGTTGTAACTTGATTTCCAGCTGACCCCTTGACAGGAGACCCTGATGGGCTTTCTCCCCCTTCTTAGTGGTGGTGGGGGGAAATGCATAATGGGGGTTGGGTGGGACTGTCCTTTGAGGTGGCTCCGTTTCCAGGGGTCTGAATGAGGCAGTGGCATAGATAAACAGTGACAGACAGCACAGCATTGTCTATATATCAGCTTCCTGGGGCTATGAGTCTTTTAAATTAATTAACTGATCGATTATTATTGCTGTGAGGGTTATCCTTTATGTGCTTTAAGGAGAGAAGGGCCATCTGCTTCAGATGGCCATTTGGGGGCAAGGGGGAGCCCCTATCCTATGTGAGCTCTACAACACACGTGAGGAAGAAGGTAAATGTTACTGGGTATAAAGGGGGGTCAAAACATCCAGGGGCTACTGAACCCTAGAGATTGCTTGTCATCTGTGACCCCCGGCTAAGGTCAAGTGTTCAAGTCCACCCCCTCTGTGTGACACTGCAACCCTAGGCTTAGATGGAGGCAGGGAGGGCAGTCAACAGGCAACAGCAGTTGACTTTTGGAACCACATCCTTCCAGCAGTGGGAATAGAGACTCACTTCCTTCCTGGAGAGAGTCTCGTTGCCAGCCCTCAGCCAAGCCTGGGCCCCCGAGACTTCTGTTCACACAGCCTGAACAAGGAATTGGTGAAAATGGCATGTCCAGACAGGAGAGGAAGGCCAGACTTCTCCCCTGGGATAGCTGGGCTTTTGTGTCCTCTTTGCTAATCACCTAGACAGTAGAGATGCGAGACTGGTGTCCTGCGAGGAAGAGAACTCATGTGGTTGACCCACCATCAGTGGGGCAGAAACATGAGTGGTTTTTATCATGGGACCACAGGACTGACCAGGGCAAATTTGTCCTGTTCACTTAAATTCACTGCCATCCTGGCACAGGTTTACCAGGAAGTGGACACCTCCAGCATTTTCCACTGGCCAGGCCGGCAGTCACCCTATCCAAATCACAGTGAGCAGGCTGGGGCCAGATCTGTGCCCTCAGGCAAGTTGCTTAGTATCTTTGAGTCTGAGTTCCTTCCTTGTAAAATAAGGATTCTAGTCCTTGCCTTGGTTGTTGTGAGAGTATTTCACACAGTAGGTCTGGTTTGGAATATTTCACTGCTCATCAGCATCTCTTCCTGCAGATTGAAAGGAGATATAACTCAAGAGTGACCAAACTGGCCATTTGCCTGAATTGATTTTGTGGGAGGGAAAATTAAAAGAGACACCCCCAAATGAGAATTTAGAATTGTTTATAGAGTCATTGCAGAGGCATCGAATTTAACATTTAAAATTGGATTGGAGACTAACTGTGGCACATATCAGCTGTGTGACTTTTGAGAAGTCATTTAACCTTTCTCATCTGCTACGTAAGATAATGATGACAACTTCAAAGCATTGCCGGGCAGGTTCAATGAGGTATTGTGTGGAAGGCACTAGGGAGATGGCAAGTACTAAACAGATCCGTGATATCATTTCATTTGCTCCCACTGCCCCATTAGCAAAAAATAATTTAGAGTTTGCCTGTACCAAGCTTTCTAGGGAGCATAAATGATAGTAACTATTAACTTCTTGATTCAGTTCTTTCACTACCTTCCATTAAGGCACCAGAAGAGAAATCATTTTTCTTTTTTCATCTACTCATCATCATTTCAGACATCCTGCTACACTAAGATGCAAGGCTGAGGAGACGAGAACATTATAAAAGAGAGAGCTGAAAAGAAAGAAGAAGAAAAAGCAACTAAGCTCAGACATAGATCCCCAAGCTGAGGAAATGGCTTAATTAAATTGAAAACCCTGGTGCTTGTGGTAATTGTTATTAAGGAGTCTATATCCCATCAGAACCTTCTTCCCTGGAGTTCGCTCCCTATATCTTTCAACTGGGCATTCAGACTGCTTCTATCATTGGGCAGATGCAGCCACAGAGCCCAGAGATCATTTTGGGGTGACTGTCTAGTGTGGGGCTTGGGTAACAGCCATGAACAACTTGGGCCAAACCTGACCTTGTCCTTGAATTTCCCTGACTTGGACCTCACTCATTCCTTCTGCCAAAGGGCAACATATGCTGTTGCTTAGGGCTGGTTATCAGGGATCTGTAAAGCAGACAACACTTGCTTTTGGAGCCCTTCTGCTGCTCTATTGTCTGTAAGAGGGTTGGATTTCTAACACCTCTCAACGCTCTGACTCTACTGGAATCCTGATGTCCCTGAGCCACTGACACTGTTTTATGGGCACCGGTGGGCTGCAGCCATGAAATTAAAAGATGCTTGCTCCTTGAAAGGAAAGCTATGACAAACCTAGACAGTGTATTAAAAAGCAGAGACATTGCTGACATAGTCAAAGGTGTATAGCCTTGCCATATGGTCAAAGCTATGGTTTTTCCAGTAGTCATGTACAGATGTGAAAGCTGAACCATAAAGAAGGCTGAACACCAAAAAACTGATTGCTTTTGAATTGCAGTGCAAGGGTAGACTCTTGAGAGTCTCTTGGACTGCAAGGAGATCAAACCAGTCAATGCTAAAGGAAATCAACTGTAAATATTAATTGGAAGGACTGATGCGAAAGCTGAAGCTCCAATATTTTGATGCAAAATATTGGATGCAAAGAGCCAACTCACTAGAAAAGACCCTGATGCTGGGAAAGAGTGAAGGCAAAAGGAGAAGGGGGCAGCAGGAGATGAGGTAGTTAGAAACCATCACCAAGTCAATGGACATGAATTTGAGCAAACTCTGGGAGATAGTGGAGGACAGAGGAAGCTGGCATGCTGCAGTCCATGGGATTGCAAACAGTCAGGCACAACTTAGTGACTTAAAAACAAGGGCTACAATAAATATCTGGGCTGTCTTTCCCTTTTGATGCCACTAGAGCAGCTAGATCCCAGAAGTAAATACAACAGAAACTTTTTAACCATGCTTAAAATAACAGCAAATATATAATAAGCAATGAGGTGAGAGCAGTGGGGGACAGTTTGATAAAGTGTTGAAAGAGCCCTGGAGAGACTTGGGTTTGGGTCTCAGCTACACCATTTCCTAGGTTCATGACTTTGGGAAGCCTTGGGTGTTTATTCTGAATCATGTTTAGGGGTCAGCTGAGTCCCTCCTAATTCAGGCATGCTGTTGCTTCTGCTACATTGCTTCAATCATGTCCAACTCTTTGTGACCCCATAGACTGTAGCCCAGCAGGCTCCTCTGTCCATGGGATTCTCCAGACAAGAATACTGAAGTGGGTTGCCATGCCCTCCTCCAAGGGATCTTCCCGATCTAGGGACTGAATCCACGTCTCTTACATCTCCTGCATTGGCAGGCGGGTTCTTTACCACTGGTGCCACCTGGGAAGCCCAACTCAGGCATATATATACAGAGAGCAACTGGGTCAAAACAGATGGAGTGATTTCATATCCTTAGAGTGATATTTTGCTTATCAGTTATCGAGCATTTGTTGGGTCTCTATCCCAGGTTAAGTACTGTGCTACAACTGATCAAGTCAGACAAAAAAGCATCTTTGAAGTCAAAGAAAAGCTTTGGGAACTATGACTCATTCTTGGATGGTCACCTGTTGGCATGAATTGAACAGTTAAGAATTGGGTGGGCATATACAGGGTACTATGTAGAAAGGACAGGGTAGCAGGAAAAGAGCAACACGCCAGGATTGGGGTCATTCTCTGTTTGAGGCAAAGAAGAGAGCCAGGAGAGGGCAGGCGGATGAGATCCACATGGTCCTCTCTAGGTAGGCATGGGTCTCTGACTCTCAGTGTAAACATCCCATATACCTGCAGTGAGTGTACACAGGCTCTGGAAGACAGACCTGTGAATGGGACAGTCCTCGAAAAGCAGGACACAGCTGCAAGTGCTGTGCACCGAGACCCTGCCAGGCCACTCACGTGGGCATGAATATCCTGAGCAATGGCCAAAAGGACCCCACCCTGGACAGGGCACCCAGAGAGCTTGGGGAACCCAGAGAACAACACACGCTCACTCCCTTAACAGTGAAGACATGGAGACACACAGAGGCCCAATAGCACGGAAGGGGATGAAGTGAGAATAAGGAAAAAATTCATCAGAAAGAGGGGAAGGATGAATGGTTCAAAGCGAAAATGAAAGTCGCTCAGTCGTGTTCGACTTTTTGCAACCCCATGGACTGTCCATGGAATTCTCCAGGCCAGAACGCTGGAGTGGGTATAGCCTTTCCCTTCTCCAGGGGACCTTTCCAACCCAGGGATTGAACCCAGGTCTCCCGCATTGCAGGCGGATTCTTCACCAGCTGAGCCACAGGGAAGCCCAAGAATACTGGAGTGGGTAGCCTATTCTTTCTCCAGCAGATCTTCCCAACACCAGGAATCGAACAGGGGTCTCTTGCATCGCAGGCAGACTCTTTACCAGCTGAGTTACCAGGGAAGCCCTGAATGGTTCAAAATCAAGAACAACTTGACTCTCAATATCAACATGGGGCTCAGCAGACCTCAAATGCCAAGGTGAAGCCCTGCTTCCTGAAATTCACTGGGCTGGAACCCAAACTTAACCCAGCTCAAGGGAAAGAGTGAGCTTGTACATGCATGCATGTGTGGGTTTGTAGGTGTGCCTGTGTGTGTGCACACATGGGTGCAAATGGTGGGGAGGTTAGACTTTCAAACTCCATTACAGCTGATTATCACAACTATGTCCATTTTTCCAGCCTGCCAGACAAAGTCCAAAAACTGTGTGCATTTGATATCTCCAACCTTTGAAAATGTTACCATGGAGTTGAAAGTTTCTGACGCCTTTTGATTAAACATTGTGTTAGGTAATGACTGTTTTACTTTTTTTTTTTTTGCCCCCTTTAAATTACTGATTGTTGTCTGACATTAGGGCACCACTTGCTCTTATTAAATTAGTAAGCCTACAAAACTCTTAATAAATTGCAACTCATCAAATGTTTGGAAACGAACAGCAGTCTTGAGATTCTTTTCCTTCTAATGTGTCTCTGCGTGAAACTTTTGAAAACCCGTCCTCGGGTTCAGGCAGCTGCACAGAATGAAACAGGTTTTGATTCTTAGCCTACCTGGAGCAGGAGGGAGTCAGCTGCCCATGGAAGTGCAAGAAATTGAGTGCTTGGGTTGGTCCTCCAAAGGACAATGTGCTGTCTTGCATCAGCATCAGCTTTCTGGCTGCAACAAGTGATTCCTACTTGCCTTCCAAGGGTGCCTTGGGAACTTGGATGCATTTGAATACATTACTAGGGTGCCGTCTGTGGTCATTGGAGTGAATTCCTCTTTTAGGGCAACTGGTTGGCAAAGGGGTTAAACTTATATTTGGGCCATGCTGCTTGCTAAGTCACTCAGTCATGTCCAACTCCATGGACTGTAGCCTGCCAGACTCCTCTGTCCATGGAATTTTCTAGGGAAAAATACTGGAGGGGGTTGCCATGCCCCTCACAAGGGGATCTTCCCAAACCAGGCATTGAACCTGTGTCTCACGTCTTCTGCATTGGTGGGCAGGTTCTTTACCACTAGTGCCACCTGGGAAGCCCGCTGCCTCTTAGCTAATTGTGAGCTGAAGGGATGGGGATGCTAGAACCCAGAGTCCCACCTTCTCTGGATATTTTTTCCTCTCCCAATGCCATCCTCACCTTGAAGCAGACATTTACAGAGATTCCTGTTGAGGTCCTCAGCTCTGTAAAAAGTGAGGGTTCCTGAAACCATCACAGGGCATAGGGTCCAGTAAACAGCATAACCCCCACTTAACTTAGGGAGCATTCAGGGGTAAGCTCTATACTGACTCTTGCCCTACAAGTCAGAAAAAATAATCGGGTGACTGCGCAATGCTGCTCAAAAGTCAGTGATTGGTTTACCTTGCTACATGAGTTCCATGTGTGACTTTAGGAGGAACCTGAAGAAGGTGAAGACATAATGAGCATAGCCCAAGGGGATCATTTTCCTTTCTGGTCACCGACTACTTCCTAGCCAGCTTTGACCACACAGTCTCAAAGGCAGGTGTCTCTGGACAGGTGTGCATGGGGCAAGAGGTACGTCTGGCTCATCGAGGCTTTGCCTGAGAACAGCTCTGCTCTGGACGCACTGTGTGTCCCAGTTGCTCACAAGCCCTGACACTTATCCCAAAATGTCCCTAGTGGAGGCTTTGCAGGTTGGTCTACCTGCTGTTAGGACGGCTTGGTATAGTTAGGAGTCACCTGGCAGTCCTAGGGAACATGGCAAGACACTTTGTGCTATTCCATGAGTGGGTCTGCTTCATATTTAGAGCTCGGCCACTGGCTTGTTACAGGACACAGGGATCTTAGATCTATAAACCACAAGGTGAGAAAAATAGCTCCTTCTATATACTTGGAAGGGCTTCCCTGGTGGCTCAGCAGTAAAGATTCTGCCTGCAATTCAGGAGCAAAGGAGATATGGGTTTGATCCCTAAGTTGGGAAGATCCCCTGGAGGAAGACATGGTAATCCACTCCAGTATTCTTGCCTGGAGAATCCCACGGACAGAGGAGCCTGGCAGGCTACAGCCCATAGGTTTGCAAAGAGTTAGACACGACTGATGTGACTTAGCATACGTACTCGGAAAACAAGTAAACATTATAGAACAAATAACACCCCTATTCAATAACACCTGCTGCAAATCTTCACTGAATTGGACAAAGGAAAGAGCCCTCCAGGTTTTTGCCCATCTGAGAGATGAATTTCTATCTCTTGCCTGTTTCTTAGCAGCATGACCCTGGCCATCAAGAGTTAATGCCATCTGACTCTAAAGTGTGGACTGCCACCCCGCACAGGGCGCTGGGCAAATGGAGAATCCTGCCAGGACCAGTATTGATTAGCTTGCATGATTAGTTGGTTAATTGAATATCACTGCTTTCTAATATAATTAAAACAAGATAAATACTGGGGCTTCATCCCGTAAGCAAGTGCCATTAGTGATCATGGTACACACCCTAATTAAAAATGCAATCGACTGGGAGGATAATTGATGAACTTGCCAGCCTCTAGTGCCACTCCATGGTTTGTAGGGTCTTGAGATACGACATGGCTGGCATGGAACTTCCTAACTTGTCAAGATTGCCCTGGCCTCTTGGTAATATATATATACAATATATATAACACAGGGAAATATATGGGATGGTCTCCCTTTGCAGGCAGCATTCCTCTGTGCTTGCCATGAGCACACAGTAGAGTATCGAGGGGGGACCCTAGAGCACTATGGGATTGTGCGTGTGTGCTAAGTTGCTTTAGTTGTGTCCTATGCAACCCTATGCTTCAGTCTTTGCAACCCTATGGACTGCGGCTTGCCGGGCTTGTCTGTCCATGGGATTCTCCAGGCAAGAATACTGGAGTGGGTTGCTGTGTCCTTCTCCAGGGGATCTTCTCGACCCAGGGATCGAACCCAGGTCTTTTATGTCTTCTGCATTGGCAGGCAGGTTCTTTACCACTAGCGCCACCTGGCCATTTTCCCCTTTGCCCTCAATCCCAAAGACAGTACACTCCCAGTCCACTCTGTGTAATCCTTTGTTTTATACTCATCAGGTGCATGATGACATTTTTTTTTGGCTGTGCTGCATGTGGGAATCTTAGTTCCCCACCTAGGAATTGAACCCTTACCCCCTGCAATGGAAGCACAGCGTCTAAACCTCAGGTCTGCCAGGGAAGTCCTCATGGTGACTTTTAAAATATGTGTGGATCACTGACTTGATTAGGAAATATTTATGAAAAATTACTTGAAGCAAAGCAAGTGTGGCTAGTGGGAGGCACACAGGACTCATTTACTTGGGGGTTGAGGGGACCAATCCTCAGGCTGCTAAGAGAAGTAGCTAAACACCCTGTTTGCACACAGTGCACGTGTCCGTGGAGCAGTTCTCTCTCTCTGGGCATCTCAAGCAGTGGATTCTGCAGGAGGAGGTGAGCTGCCATACTCAGTGGAGGGCAGGTCTCAGCCTTCTTCCCTTGTATGTTACTGCTCCTCAGTCAACTGAGGCACGTGTGTGTGTCCACCGCCGGCCTGACTGGTGCGTGTGCTGCAGAGAAGGGTCGTGTCACTTTCCTGAGTCACTCCCAGTGATGTCTCGGCTGTCCCTGCTTATAGCAGAGGGAGAAAGCCTTTGCCGAGAGCTGGTGGGGGTCTCAGTGAGATGCAATTGGCAAAGTCCTTCAGCTGGTAAAGAATCCACCTGCAATGCGGGAGACCTAGGTTTGATCCCTGGGTTGGGAAGATCCCCTGGAGAAAGGAATGGTTACCCACTCCAGTATTCTGGTCTGGAGAATTCCACGAACTGTATAGTCCATGGGGTTGCAAAGAGTCGGACACAACTGAGCAACATTCACTTTCACTTTTGTAGTACCTCCATGGAAGGTGCTATATAAATACAAGGTGTTCTTATTCTATTAGCTTATGTTCTTAATTTTTGGAATGTGTCCAGATGTGCCAAGTGGGGAGCAAACATTACAGATGGGCAGGAGTTGAAGAATTCTGTTGCTAATGCCCAGAGCAGAATGGAGCATCACACTGGCTTTGCCTCAGAGCTGGGGAGGGTTCTGATGAGGGGTTAGGTGTGCCTGAAAAAGCCAGTAAGACCTGAAGGTGTAGATGCAGCCCTAGTGTAGAAATAACAAAAAGCCATCTGGTGATTATGGTTCTGACACTTTTTTTTCCTGCACCCCCCAAAAAAGGGCTTTTTGGGGGGATGGAGGGGAGCAACTCTTGCCCTTCCAAAAACATGTCCCTTTAGTGGTTTTATTTTTTCTGAGAGAGTGATTTCATCTTGTTGCCCTTTTCTTTTCCTCGTGATCCTGCCAGGTTTGGATGAACAGGGGACACACTGCTGGGACGTCTGATATTTCCATCACTAGAGAGAAGAGGAAAGAATGAGGCAATTGGGAGGCCTACAGAGGCAAGCAGGAGCTGCCCTTAGTATGTGATGCAAAGTCAGGACTGAGCCCCCACCTCTAATGGGAATCACAAAGAAACGTGCTTGAGGGGTTGACAGGGATAATCTAGAACACCAGCATGCTCAGAAATCCATTCTGTTCACCCTTAGGCTTTCTAAAAGCTGAACTCATCTTCTTAAATGTTTATTTGGAGAGAGAAAATACTACGCGTAGAGAGATATGTATATACAGAGAAATGAGGACATATTTCTACCAACAGTTTTGTTATTACTTTGCCATAAAATAAATGCTCATTAATTTCCATACCACATATGGAGGAAACTGCCACATGTGAATATCTTTCATCAGTAATTGCTGTGCCTGTGACTCCTTAAGTTATATGTGTCACAGGGATGGTTTCCAAATAAGAGCCTGGAGAGAGGGACAGATTCACAGATGAGAGCAGAAACGTCTGGAAATTATAGACTGATTGAGGTCAGCAAGAAACAAGTTATTCAGTAGATCCCCTGGGGGCTAGAACCAGACTTTTCCCCATGGTTCCAAAATTACTTGGCAGTTTTATTAAGGTGGAAGGTAGCACAGCCTCACAAGTGAATGTTGTCACTTAAAATGCAGATGGACTTGTCAACCAAACACTTAGAGAGGATGGCATTTTGATGGTCTGTCCCTTCCTGCTCATACGTTGCTCAAATTTGTGGCATAGATGAATGGGAATGATGAGGATTTTAACTGAAGTATTTGACTGTATGTGTATGTCTCTATCTATTTAAAAATTCAGGAAATCACTACTGCTAAGAAATCTGATGTCCAGGCAGAATCATTTACAATGCGAGGGAGCTGTCCTCAAGTTCTGGTGCTGAAATAGAGTCACTAGTTTCATCCTTTGAGGTGCCTCCACAATATGAAGGAATGTCTTTTCCTGGCTGAGTAGAGTTGCTTCACAACCACCCAGGACCAATGTAAAGCTAAGAGAATACTTATCCCATAGCTAGAGGATAAATTTTAGGGAACATTATAGGGAAATATTCTTTGGACCTTTTTAGTGCATTAGAAATAAGTAGTGCTCATTCATATCTGGTTCTTCTTTCCTTTCTAGGCACCCCAACACTGAACTTTCCAGACTCCATGCAGTTATATTGGCCCCTGCAGTTAGGTGGGCCCCTGAATAATCCTGGCCTATGGGTAGAAGTGATTTGTATAACAGCTAAGCTAGAGCACTTAAGGTTCATAACCTTTCAGCTCCTCTCTTTCCTCTGCAGCAGCAATGATATAGACCATGTCTGATACAGGAGAAACAAGATGGAATCAGCCTCTATCCCCAAGTTCCCATTTGGAAAGTTTCTTCTCTAGAGAGCTACTGGGCCCATAGTAAACTCTGAATAAATAAGAAATAAATGTCATGTATTAAATCTCTGAAATTTTGAGGCTTATCCTATTCTACCCCTAACTGATAAACTTGGTTAATCATTTTGATGTCTTAAACCCAAGACTATCACAATAAACTACATGCTGCTACCAAAGACATCAAATAAATACCCAAGGAGGAAAGGAAGTTTGATCACTTGGGGAAAAAATGAAATATATTTGACAATGTCCCCACAGTGATGACTTGTATGTTGGTTTGTTTGGGAAAACTATGGAAAAGTGATCCCAAAAGGTTGAAGTTTCTATTTGGCACTGAGGTATATTTTTGAAATTCCTTTTAAAATGGTGAAAGAATCTATATTGGATTTATGATGATCAGAATTCTACAATGTATGAAGAAGCCAAGGTAAGGTCAACCACTGACATCAAATGATGGATGTAACCATCAAGCAGAGGTCAAAGAGGATAAGAACTGAACAGAGACCATGGGATTTGGTTAAGAGGTGGTCACAGGCTACCTTTTTAAGAGAGTAGTCTCATCAGAAAAGCCAGATTGCAAGGGTTGAGGAAAGAGTTGGCAGTAGGAAAAATGAAAGTAGAAAGTCTAAACCACAAACTCAGAGTATTTGGTGGCAAAGGAAAGAAACGGGGCTGTAGTTTAAAAGAGAAAGCAAACCTTGAGTTTGAAGATGGAGGTGCAGGAACAAGGTGACAGGAAGAAATAGAAGATTAAAAACTGGGGACAGAAAATTCCTTGTATGTTTGAAGAGGGTAACGTTCAGAGAACAGGGGGAAGACATTTGTTACAAAGAGGGGGAAAACATTAAGGTTGCAAAGAGCTTTCCTACTGAATTTCTTATTTCTTATTTGAGTCCATGACATCATCATACAACCAGGTTCTGAGAATAGCTTGTTGAGAGTTGTGTGAGTAGCTCAGTTATGTCTGAATCTTTGTGACCCGATGAATTGTAACCCACTGTGCTCCTCTGTCTTTGGAATTCTCCAGGCAAGAATATTGGAGTAGGTAGCCATTCCCTTCTCTAGGAGATCCTCCCAACCCAGGGATTGAACCTGGGTCTCCTGCATTGCAGGCAGATTCTTTACCATCTGAGATACCAGGGAAGCCCAGTGGGCCAAACACCCCAAGAATCATCTTGAAATCCTTTATCTCCTTCAGTCTCCCCTACGTGCTGTTATCACCAAGGCTGTTTACCCTTCTAAACATCCCTTAAACCTATACCTATACCAGCCCCATAATTCTGATGGAACTATCATAATCACAGCTTTACCCATTACCAGCTGGGTGACCTCAGGTGAATTACAAACCTCTCAATTTCTCATCTAGAAAATAAAAATAAAAAACAACTACTTTGTAGTACTGCTGTGAAGATTAAATTAAATAAGTACCTGGCACAGTAATAGCAAACATATTCTTACTTGGTTTCACTAACTCTTGGTTTCCAATGTTTTAATTCATTCACTATGTTGCCATTGGAGAAGGCAGTGGCTACCCACTCCAGTATTCTGGCCTGGAGAATTCCATGGACTGTATGGTCCATGGGGTCACAAAGAGTCAGACACAACTGAGTGACTTTCACTTCACATGTTGCCATCAGAATAATCTGTTTGAGTTTCAAGTATGTCACTGTCTTACCCTAGCTTAAATTACTCCAGTGAATCACTATTGCTTATGGGGGTAAAATCCAAATTTTTATTTTATTTTATTTTTAATATGTAGAGGGCTCTTTAACTCTAGATTACACTTAACCACAGGTATCCCAAATGATCAGAGGCAGGCTCCAGATTTTCAACAAGGGATGGAGCTTTAGCAGGAAATGGTTTCCAGGGGTCTTACCTGCAGAACCTCAAGCTACAAAAAAGTCCATCTTCTTCCACATCCCCTGCTGGAGTTGTGACAGCCACTGACTTCCTGAACACTTGAGGAAGTATCTAATTAGGTCTACCAAGCTAGGCTGTGTAAAATCAGGTAGAAGAGACTAAAATAAACCCAGGAAATGGCTAACATAAGAAAATAGAGTTTCCCTTCTATTTTCTGAATGTGTGGTTTCTATATGTGGTTAAAATATTTTAATTAGTGAGTGATCATTCTTACAGAATCCAAAAGGCTGCCAAGGCACCCCCTCCATTGATAGATAAATGTTGTGTAGCAGTGTCCTACTTATAAAGGCATCAGGGCCTCTAGCAGATCCCACTGAAAAGATTCCCATTGGCTACTGCAGGGTCACTCTGAAGCTGCCTCAGGTGGAAAGGGAGTGGACCTGGTCATGCTGATTATCCAGCTTTGTCTCCACCTAGAACAGAGAGTGTCTACAGAGGCAACATAAGAGAGAGGCTAAGAGTATAGACTCGTGAACTGTGTAATCTTGGGGAGGTTGCTTAACCTCTGTGCCTTGGTTTGCTATTCTGTAAGATGGGTCCAAATCTTGCCACAGACTGGGAGAAGATATTTACAGAACACATACCTGACAGAGAGTTCGCTTTCAAAATACATAAAGACTCTCAAAATTCAACAACAAGGAAAGCAACATTCTGATGTTTTAGAAGAGGCAAAAGACTTGAACAGACTCTTCACCAATGAAGATATGGTACATGTATGCATGCTCACTCAGTCGTGTCCAACTCTTTTTCAACTCCATAGACTTTAGCCTCTAGGCTCCTCTGTCCATGGGATTTTCCAGGCTAGAATACTGGAATGGGTGGTCATTTTCTTCTCTAGGGGATCTTCCCAACCCTGGGATCAAACCTGTGTCTCCTGCATTGGCAGGTGGATTCTTTACCACTGCGCCACCTGAGAAGCCCAATATATAGATGGCAAATAAGCAAATGAAAATGAGCTTAACATCCTCAGTCATTAAGAAAAAGCAAAATAAAACTATGATAAGATATTCCTACATATCTATGGGGCAACCTCCCCCCAAACCAAAAACACCCCCACAAAAAAACCAGCCCCCCCCCAAAAAAAACACACAGCACTTATTGAGGATGGGAGAAAAGAACCATGACTCTCATAGTTCACTGGCGAAAATGCAAAATACAACCAGGCTGGAAAACAGTTTAGTAGTTTCTCATAATACACCCAGAAATCCCACTCTTGGATATTTACCCAAAAGAAAGGAAAACTTATTCTCATATAAAAACCTGTATGAGAATGTTTATAGGCACTTTTCCCCAAACCAGAATCAACCCAGATATCATTTGATAGGTAATGGATAAACTGAGGTATATCCATATCACAGGATATGACTAAGCAATAAAACAAGCAAAAACACAAATGAATCTTAAATTATGGTGCTGAGTCACATAGGGCAGATACAAAAGACTACATGTTGCATGGTTCATTTGCACCAACTCCTAGAAGTGGCAAACTATAGTGATAGAATGACAATCTGTGAGTCTAGGTGTTGGTGATGGGCGAGGGGTTTGACTATGATAGGGCAGGGAAGGAATTTGGGGGATGGAGTGATTTCTGGAGACTGACATAAAGCTGGAAGAAATGGACAAAAGTGTATAATGAGCTAATATTGCTACTTTTATTTGAAAAGTTTCAGGAAAACTGATATCTAGAGAAGAAGAAATGTGTCTGAAGGGTACGGTGTTTAATGCTTTTGGTTAAAAAAAAAACAGCGGAAATTCAGCTTTTTAATGATATCTCACTGGCAGCTCTAAGATGTAGACCTGCTGAGAAACAATTTTATGTGTTTAGTAATTTTCTCAATGAACAGGTCAGCAATCTGTTATTTGCTGCATGTCTCTTATGGTAGCGTGATCTGAATAACTAAGTCTTTACATAATAGAAAAATAAAAACCTTTAAATCTATAGCTAAAAAAAATGAGGGGATGGAAATGTCTATAGCAGGAAGAATTGATGCTTTTGAACTGTTGTGTTGGAGAAGACTCTTGAGAATCCCTTAGACCGCAAGGAGATCAAACCAGTCAATCCTGAAGGAAATCAACCCTGAATATTCTTGGAAGGACTGATGCTGAAGCTGAAGCTCCGACACTTTGCTGTGAAGAGCCTACTCATTGTAAAAGACCCTGATGCTGCAAAAGATTGAGGGCAAAAGAAGAAGGGGGCGGCAGAGAATGAGATAGTTAGATAGTATCACTTATCAATGGACATGAATTTGACTAAACTCTGGGAGAGAACAGAGGAGCCTGGTATGCTGTAGTCCATGGGGTCGCAAAAAGTTGGACATGACTTAGCAACTGAACAACACAACAATATATCTAGATTGCAGTTGTGACTGCATTACTGTATACATTTAAAAAATTTTTAAGAACTATTTATTTTGAATTAATTTTAAACATAGAGAAAAGCTGCATAACTAGCACAAATATTTCCCATATCCCCTTCGCTCAGGCTTCCCTAATATTAAAAGCATGCATAACCACGTTGCCCCTGTGAAAACCAGGAAATCAACATTGGTAAAATACAACTAACTAAATTCTAGGTCTGATTCTAATTTCACCAGTTCTTCTACTTAATTTTCTATTCCTTTCCAGAACCTCACATTCCATTCAGTTATTGTAACTCTTAGTCATCTGTAATTTTAAACAATCTTTCCTTGTCTTCATGACTTGGACACTTTTCACAAATACCAGTCAGTTATTTCCTAGAATGCCTTTAGTTTTGGGTTGGTCTGAGGCTTTTGCATAATTAGAATGAGTATATGCATTTTGGGCAAGAATGTTATAAAAGTGATATTATGTCCTTATCAGTGCATTTTCTCAAGGAACTCATCATATTGATATGTCTTGTTACTGATGATGTTAACTTTGACTAAGGTGGTTTCTCCACTGTCAAGTTACTATTTTTCTCCTTGAAGTGAATAAATATCTGGAAGAAATACATTGGGACTATACAAATATCCTATTTCTCCTTTAACTTTTGCCCATTAATTTCTGTATCCAATGGTAGATCCTCTCTGCAACAATGATTAGTGTAGTGTAATTAAAATTGTTTTCCTCTATCTATATTTAAAATTTTTATTTTGCTTTTTAATTAAAAATATTTTAAATAATTTTAGATTCTTGAGAAGTTGCAAAGATAATATAGAAAGGTCCCATGTATCCAACACCCATTTCCCCCAATGATTACATTGTACAAAACTGTAATATCAAAATCAAGAAAATGACATTGTTATGAAGTGTCTATACAGTTCTGTCATTTTATCACCTGTATAGATTCATGTGACCACCACTGCAATCAGCATATAAATATTACTACCATATAACTGTACACTTTAACAGGTGATTTTATGTTAATTATGCCTCAATAAAGCTGATAAAACATGAAGCCCCTCCATACACAATCACACAAAAAGACACTGCCCAGGTAACATTAAGCAATATGTAACTGTTAGCGTAAAGGACTATGTCAAGGCTATATATTGTCACCCTGCTTATTTAACTTATATGCAGAGTACATCATGAGAAACGCTGAGCTGGACAAAGCACAGGTTGGAATCAAGATTGGTGGGAGAAATATCAGTAATCTCAGATGACACCACCCTTATGGTAGAAATCAAAGAAGAACTAAACAGCCTCTTGAAGAAAGTGAAAGAGGAGACTGAAAAAGTTGGCTTAAAACTCAACATTCAGAAAACTAAGATCATGGCAGCTGGTCCCATCACTTTATGGCAAATAGATGGGGAAACAATAGAAACAGTGACAGATTTTATTTTTGGGGGGCTCCAAAATCACTGCAGATGGTGACTGCAGCCATGAAATTAAAAGACACTTGCTCCTTGGAAGAAAAGTTATGACCAACCTAGACAGAATATTAAAAAGCAGAGATATTACTTTGCCAACAAAGGTCTGTCTAGTCAAGGCTAGGGTTTTTCCAGTAGTCATATATGGATGTGAGAGTTGGACTATAAAGAAAGCTGAGTGCCAAATAATTGATGCTTTTGAACTGTGGTGTTGGAGGAGACTCTTGAGAGTCCCTTGGACAGCAAGGAGATCCAACCAGTCCATCCTAAAGGAGATAAGTCCTGGGTGTTCATTGGAAGGACTGATGTTGAAGCTGAAACTCCAATACTTTGGCCACCTGATGTGAAGAGCTGACTCATTTGAAAAGACCCTGATGCTGGGAAAGATTGAAGGCAGGAGGAGAAGGGGACAGCAGAGGATAAGATAGTTGGATGGCCTCACCGACTCAATGCACCTGAGTTTGAGTAAGCTCCAGGAATTGGTGATGGACAGGGAAGCCTGGTGTGCTGCAGTCCATGGGGTTGCAAAGAGTCGGACATGACCGAGTGACTGAACTGAACTGAACTGTGCTATTAGCTCTAATCATTGTTGCTGTTTTATCAAAGAACATCTCTCTCCCGTTCTAGATGATGCTCAGGCAAAGGCCAGTCCAGGCAATAAACAGAAGACAGGGTTTTCCTGTTTGTTTTTTCTGCACAATTTCCTGACTGTTGCCCTACCACATGAATTAGATCAAAATTAGTCATGGTTGGGACCTCCCTAGTGGTCTAGTAGTTAAGACTCCACACTCCCAACACAGGGGCACAGGTTCAATTCCTGATCAGGGAACTAAGGTCCTGCATGCCACATGGTGAGGCAAAAAAAAAAAAAATTAGTCATGGACACCTGGCCCTGTTGAAGAGTTCCAAAGTTGTCTCCTACACATCTGCATGGGCTTCCGTTTGCCCCTGGGCTTCCATCTCTCTCCATGGCAACCATCTTTCTCTTATTTGAATGTTCCAAGTGCACCCTGCTTCAGGTCTCTGCACTTGCTGTTCCCTCTGTCTAGACTGTTCTCCTCATGGATACTTGATATTCACATGTCATCTATTCAGAAAGAGCTTCCTGGGCCACCAAGCCTAAACCTGTTCCCTACTGCTAATTCCAGCTCCACTCTGCCACGTGACTCCTGTGTAGCACTCAGCACTGGAAGAAATTATCTCGGTTGCTTATTGGATGACTTGCTCACTGTCTATCACCGTCCCCTCTAGAATGTAACCTACAGAGATGCACAGGCATCACCTGTTTTGCTGTATCTTTCCTATTTGCCAGCTGACTATGGTCATACCCCTAGAAGACTTTCTTGCCACCTTCCTTCTCATTTCTCTCTCCTTTCTTCTCTTTCTTTAACTCTCTTTATGGTCCCTCCCCATTCCAACTTGGGCTTCCCTGGTGGCTCAGAAAGTAAAGAATCCACCTGCAATGTAGGAGACCTAGGTTCAGTTCCTGGGTAAGGAAGATCCCCAAGAGAAGGGAATGGCTACTCACTCCGATATTCTTGCCTGGAGAATTCCATGGACAGAGGAGCCTGGCAGGCTGCAGTCCGTGAAGTCACAAAGAGTCAGACACTACTGAGCAACTAACATTTTCACTTTCAGTCCAACACATATCCATTGAGATAAAAATTAAGTACCTGATTACATTGGAGAAATCACTAACAACCACTTTGCCGTCTTTTCTGCAATAACTTCCTCCTTCTCAACTCTTTTTCTTGGTTCTCTGCCTGCCCCTGATGGATGTTTGCAGGAGAGACAGCCAGAAAGGAGGACTTCCACTAAATTGTCTCCATGCTTTTTTTTATGAACTGATTTAAGCTAATAGGAAAGGTTTCCTAGGAAATCTGCACCATCCTCACTAGTGCCCTTTGCCCCACTTCAATCTAGTTAGCTCTGTTATTATTATTTCTGTGGAATAGCATATATCTGGGCCATTAATTCCATGTATTTCTAGGGGAGAAGGGATTGAGAAGAAGGAAAGACTGATTACTTATCAAATAAAAGACATTTCTCCTCCTTCTAGACAGCCAGGTGGATTTTTCTGAACTCATTTCTATGCTGGAAATGTGGCAGCTGCTCCTGAAATGAGTCCTCTGTGTTGGGGTGGGCTCTGTTCTTACGGCCAGTGGGTAATAGCATTTCCTGATTTATGAATTGGCACCTGGGGGAAGGTGCTGAGCTCCTGGATGGATTCATCATGGGGAGAACAGCCGTATAAATAATCCTATCACATAAAATTATTGTTCTCATTTTGATTTTTTAAAAAAATTCCTTTTCTGTAGGGGTGGTGTTTAGAAGATGTTAGTGGGAAAGCAGGAGAAGAATATGTTATTTGGCCCTCTTTTTTTCTATACAACCAAAAATGGACAAAAGATATTCTCCAGAAATAGTGACTTGTATAGAAGACAGTGGGCTTCCCTGGTGGCTCAGATAGTAAAGAATCTTCCTGTAATGCAGGAAACCCAGGTTCGATCCCTGGGTCGGGAAGATCCCCTGGAGAAGGGAATGGCTACCCTCTCCAGTACTCTTGTCTGGAGAATCCCATGGACAAAGGAGCCTGGCAGGCTATAGACCATGGGGTTGCAAAGAATCGGACACAACTGAGTGACTAACACAGACACAGACAGACGATAGAGGACAGTAACCCACATGGTTTCATTATTTGGGGAATCCTTGGAACTTGGTTTAGAGCCCGTGCCAAGGTCTTGGCCTGAGATGACATGTAGAGTATTCCAGCTCATGAGTTTTGCCTGGACTCTGCTTGGGATATATATATATATATTTTTTAAATTGGTAATGAAAAGGTCATTTCATGGAGATTTCCCCCTTCTTCCCCAAATCAGTGTGGGGATTCATCTGAAGATCCCAAATGCTCATTGAACATCTGCATGGTACAAATTATCCTCCAGGCCTGCAAAGGCAAACTAGCAGGAGAGTGTAACGCAGAGTTTGGAGGTGAGAATGGTGGGAAGGGGAAGCAGGTTTGAAGCATGCACAAGATTTCTCTGGTGAGAGGTCATGGGGCATCCTGGATAGATGGCAAGAGGAAGCAGAGGCCCAAGGTGAGGGCGGACACCATGTAGCTGAACAGAAAACTGAGGACTGTTGGCAGTTCACACTTTATGAAGAAGATCCTTCTCCCCAGTGAACTTGCAGGCTCCCGGAGGACAAGGACCCGGCCAGACTTCTGTATCCAGCTCTCTTTTCCCCCTGACCTTGAGATTTAACACATAGTAGGTCAGGAGAAACCACACTGTTGTCTATAAAAGGCCAGATAGTTTATACTTCAGGCATTGGCGAGGTCATAGGGCCTGTCTCAATTACTCAACTTGCTGTCCTGGTAAAAGCAACTGTAGATGAGACGTCCATGAATGGGTGTGACTGGGTCCCAATAAAACTTGATTTACAAAAGCAATGGCCAATCAGATTTGAACTGCTGCTTGCCAGTGTCTCTAGTAGGTCAATAACAAGTGCTTGTGGAATTGAGTTGAAAGGATATCACTTAATAATATGTGTCTCTCACTTTTAAGAAACATCAAGTATGACCTGACAAAGTTAAAGAGTTATTTTCTATGCAGAGAGACTTCTATGGTACTCTTAACATACAATCTGTTATATAAGCATATTTTAAAGGAAGATCGCTTACATAAACCTGGAATTCCCGAATCTTTAATAAGCAAGATGTTGCACAAACACCATCTCTTTCTGTGACACTGGGCTCAAGAGGGTGAAAATAAAAGGACAAAATCTCTCTCTTCATTTTAATGGTCTAGAGAGGAAGAGTGCCAGGAATCTGGGAGTGAGAACCAAAGGGCTGAGAGGCAGGATTCTTTGGTGTGTGTGTGGTTTTTGGGAGGCAATCAGCAGAGGCTAGTGAGCAGCTCTAACCAGTGTGTTTAACCATGGGGGCTTCTGTTTATTGCTCTAATTTATTTCTTTGTTTCCATGGCAGAATAAACTCCAAATTCCAGGGGTCAACTAAGCGGCTGCCACCAGCCCATGTGTGACCAAAAAAAAAAAACTTGGTGCCATCAGTCAATGCCAACTAGTTAATAATGACCAGCCTTCTTGCTAATGGCCCGAGGCAGGGGTCCTCAGGCATCAAAGGTTTTAGCAGAAAGACGTGCAGGCAGCTGCGTGGGGAGGATGGAGCATTTCTGCTGGCCACTTTCAAGGGTGTATCCACCCAAGCTCAGCTCTTTAAGAAGGTAGTAATTAATTTTACTCCCTTTGGTGCGCACGGTGAATGCAGCAGACTCTGGCATTTGGAGAGCCATTAGAGCCTTGACTCACCTCAGGTTTATGTCTATAACTGAGAAATATCAAGATTACAAGGCATTTCAGAGGTTATGTTCAGTTCCCACAGAAAGAAAAGAAACTTTCAAGTGTCAGGGCCCCAGGCAAAAAGAGGCAACTGCAAATAAAAGCTGTTCAGGACTCGGCTGGCCCTGAACCACACAGTGTCTCTTGCAAACTGCAGGTGGTGAGGACAACTGCTAAACAGTCAGCTTCTAGATGGCATTGATGTCTTTCACATCTTTGTATGTTCCCAGCATGGGGACCTACACACAGGCTTACAGGGACAAATATTTCCAGATCTGTTTGTATACTGTGGTCATCTGGACAGTTTCCCACCTGGGGAGTGGTGGCATGCAGTGATGCTGGGAAATGCCTGGTGGAGACGTGTCCTCCAGAGTCTGGTGCCCTCTGGTCATGGGGGGACCTCCAGCCTCCTAGAGAGCTGTGTAAATAAATTTATTTTCCATGTGTACCTTAATACTCCTAAAGGAAATCAACCCTGAATATTCATTGGAAGGACTGATGCTGAAGCTGAAGCTCCAATACTTTGGCCACCTGATGCGAAGAGCCGACTTATTGGAAAAGACCCTGATGCTGGGAAAGACTGAAGGCAAAAGGAGAAGGGGAGGACAGAGGATGAGATGGATAGATAGCATCATTGACTCAAGGCACATGAATTTGAGCAATCTCTGGGAGATAGTGGAGGTCAGGGAAGCCTGGCATGCTGCAGTTCATGGGGTCACAAAAGAGTTGGACACGACTTAGCGACTGAATGACAAAACCCCCTTAATAAAATAACAGATTGGAAAGAATGGATATGGTGCACAAATGAGAAAACAGAGACTCAGAAGTCTAGACTCACATCAAGCCAAGCTTTGATTCCAGTTCCAGTTAGCCTTACTCTGTGTCCAATGCCTGCCTACCAGCCCACAGCTGTCACACCAAACTGTTAACAAACAGCTGTTGAAGCCAAACTGTTGGAACTGAGAAATCGCTTGACTACAAACTAGTGGAGGAGCAGATGATGTCATTAGCACGGCTTGAAATGTGAGCCAGAAGTTCAAAGCTGAAGTCACCTTACTGCCAGTGTGTGCAAGTTATTCTCATTGTCCCCTAGGCCAGCGTGTTCATTCCAACCAGGATTCCAGGACTCTCGGCAACTGATAGGCTTTATGTTGCAACCCAGGGCACACACATACAGGCACATATATAGTCTTACGGATAGCACTTATCCTTACTATTTGATGGACACTGTTCTATTTGATTTTCCTCTATTCCATTTAAAAAAACGTTCTGGTGATGACCCTTTAAATTGATTCCGTGACCCACTAAATTGATTTCTCGACCCACTAATGTGTCATGACCAGCAGTTTGAAAAACACTGGCCTGACCCCATTCCAGCTCTGCCTCCCTCCCCAGAGAGGGGAACGGGGAAGGTGGATGTGGAGAAGAGTGAGATAAGAGATTGGGATAAATAAGGAGGATGGTGGGAGGAAGGTCGAAAATAGGATAAAGGAAAGAGTGGGGATGGAATGAGACCAAGGAGGAAAGAGTGGGGACTGGAGACATGATGAGAAAACACTGACTCTGGGCTGGCTGATTTCTGTCTATGTGATGATTCTCACCGGGCTTCCCTGGGGGCTCAGTGGTAAAGAATCTGCCTGCAGTGCAGAAGACACAGGAGATGTGGGTTCAGTCCCAGGACCGGGAAGATCCCCTGGAGGAGGGCATGGCAAGCCATTCCAGTATTCTTGCCTGGAGAATCCCATGGACAGAGGAGCCCGGGGGGCCGTGGTCCTTGGAACCACAAAAAGTGAGACACGACCAAAGCAAACAAGCACAGCACACACACAGTGATTCTCAAGCTCCAAGGTCATTCTGAGCATTTAGATGCAAGAATTGTCCCCACCACCTTTCACAGCATAGCCATGGTAATGCTATCTGCTTATCTGATGCTCATCTGTCAGCATCATCTCAAATTCCTTACTGTTGCTCCCACAGGGAATTTTCAATCTGCTGTTCAGGGATCCTGGCCCTAGAAAGATCTAGAAGGCATTGGGCAAATTACTGAGGAATAAAGAAACTGACCACAGGGACTCCACCCACATGGATGCACCAACTCACAGAAGACTATGAGCTTCTGAGCTGGGTCTAAACGAACAAACTCTTGGGTACAAAGGAGGTTGGTTTAAAAGGTAACAGGAAAGTGAATATCAGAGATTGAGATGAAAGCAATTTATGAAACAGCTGCAACTTTACACACTCCAATGACCAGTAGGTCTCTAAAGAGTTTTGATTGCATACCCCATAGTAAAAAACAATTTTTGAGCATACACTTATAAAGCTCATATATTTCTTTACAAAGAGTACTTATTAACACCATTGCATTATTACAAAATGAGGAAATAATGAAGTGAGATAAAGGTAAAATACCATCTTAATTTTTATTTTCTATTATTAATGAATGATACAAACATTTTACTATCACCATGAAAATTATTACAAATAGTGGTGAGACTGATGTGTTGGGATTGCTTTCATTACTTTTGAAAATACTTGTTTAGCACTTTGTGATACGGGGTTTTGAGGTCTAGGGTCCAGTTTATTTCAATACTTTGCTTCATTGGCTGTCATAACAACAGCAAAAAGACACTTCATGTAGACACAGAGATGCAAAAAGTACACTGCTGGCTATGCTGACTAAATCAGGATATGTATATATCTTTTCAGTTTCATGAACCAATTACGTGAAGATTCTTGTTGAAATTCAGCTAATAGATTTCCATCTTTTCTGATGTCAATCAACTGTTCTTTTAACTAATAGGAAGATGCTAAATTTTTATATTTTTTAACAAATGGGTTAAAACTCTCAGAAACTACTTAGAAGGTTTTTAAGCAAGTAGAAGATTCTATTTTCAAGTTTTTAAAGCATTGAGATATGAGTTTTTAAAGTGTCATATTTCCTCATTATCAAATCATATAAACGTGAAAATATTTCCAAACATCCTTTTTCTCTTCCCAAATGGTCTCTCCTTGCCCTAAATGCTTTCTGAAAGTAGTTACTTTCTAAATCATTGTTAACACATTGCCTTTATATTGAGGGGGCAGATGAACTGTTTACGTTTTCAAAGTTATCAGCAAAGTGGCATAGTTCTGACAGGTGCTTGTCAGAACTGAAAAGGTCAGCAAATGTAGAACATTTTGATTCTTTTAAAAGCAAACTCTTTACATTTCCATAACCAGAAAACCTCTATGTTGTACAAAATAAATTTTCATGCTCACTCTCAGCTCATCGCAAAATACTGTAGATTCTATTTAAAGGATTTTTAAAAAACAATATTGACAGTATCAGTTGCACGTACATATTTTCTGTCATATATGTGAAACTGAATCAGTCAGTAAGACCGCCAGTGTCTACCACTGGGAGAGGTAGGCCCCTCCACATACCTCCATGCCTTCTAGACACATAAATGGCTGATGTATAGACCAAGGCAGGAAAATGGCACACAGTATTCACTATATATTAAAAGAGCAAAGCCTAATTTCCTATTTTAAATAGAAAAATAAATAGATGTTCTAATCATGTCTTCCCTTGCACCATCTGATCCTTCTTAGCACCATTTAGCATCAAAGTATACTTTAAGACCAGTACAATAAAGAGAAAAAAAGGGTACCACATGTTAAAAGTTTGGTCTTTGGTGTTTTGGAGCAAGCATTAGTTGCTCAGTTGTGTCCAATTCTGTGATCCTATGGACTGTAGCCCACCGGCCTCCTCTGTCCATGGAATTCTCCAGGCGAGAATACTGGAGTGGGTTGCCATTCCCTTCTCCAGGGAATCTTCCTGACCTAGGGATCGAACCCTGGTCTCTTGCATTGCAGGCAGATTCTTTACCATCTGAGCCACCAGGGACGCCCCCATACTTAAATGAATTGTCTCCTCTAAATCATTGTGAATTGAGGAATATCAGGTTATCAGCATTATTGAATTATTGAAGACAGACTAATAAAGATCTGAGAACAATGGCTCCTGCATTAGGAACCATCTGAAAAGATGCAAAGTGGTATAATCTATGAATCTCAGGTGAGAACAGTACACATCTGAATGGTGATAGTAGGCAAGAGGTAGAACGTTAATAATTTTAATAAAATTGGTGACTTTCAGAGAACAATGAATTGAGGATTAAGGGTGGGGCCAAGTTCAGAGTTGAAGAGGGCAGAAGGAACCTAGGATGGAGGAGAGATGGTTCTGGGAGCACTTATGAGCAGAGAGAGCCCAGGGGACAGCGGGGGGTCATAAGCTGGAAGGAGAGAATCTTAGCCCCAAAGTCTGGCTGTGACTTTAAGGCAAAGATCAAAGAACCCTCCTTTCCCAAATTCAGAGGAGTAAAGACCAAGGATCCAGTCTGTGCCTACGAATGAAACAGTGCAGAAGATGAGACCAGTGCCAGGCCTAGAGCCAGGCAAACAGCTTGAGAGAAACCTGGAGAGGCTGGGAAGAGATAAAAATGAAGTCTTTCCCAGTGAAAGTTCCACCCTGAGTGCTCGTGGTAAAGTGAATTTTGTGGTCAAAGGAGTCTGGGAGACATGACCTCCTAAATTTGCCAGTGCTCCCCTAGCTTGGAGATTTAGCACACTGATGCTCTAAGAAATGCTACCGTCAAGATATCTGCTTACTCACTGTTGTTTAGGTTATCAAGTTGTGTCCAACTCTTTTGTGATGTCATGGATTGTATAGCCCACCAGGCTCCTCTGTCCATGGGATTTCCCAGGCAAGAATACTCCAAATGCATTAGACCAAAGAAGGCTTGTTTTTATTTTTTAATATCCTGCAAAACTTTGGCTCTGAGGATGAAATTTGGGGAACCCTGGACTAGCTGATGTTTAAAGTGGCGCCGAGGCAAGGGACAAGCGGGAGAACCTGTGTATGTGTCACAGTTCACGTGTGTACCGCTAGTCTCCTGAGACTTCCTTGTCTTAACGAGAGTGAACGTTTATCGCCAAGTCATGTGGACTCAAGGGGGCTGCAGGGAAGTAGGATTTCCCTGGAGGGGTCTCTCCTCCTACGCTGAAGGACCCGCAGATGTGAGTGATGACCCCCTTCCAAGGTGACATCTCAAGGAAGTGAGATGTGCACAAAGGGCCCACTAGTGTAGCCTCAGTGCCTTGGCTCGGGCTAGGAGCCAGAGCTGACATGGGGAGTGTGGTCCATGGAGGCTGCCTTGGTTTGCTCGCTGCCATTTTAGGCACCAAAAAAATGGGCCTCACAGGTCTTGGAGAAGACAAGAGTGAGCCTATGAATGAGGGAAGTAAAAATATTATAGGTGGAACTTATTTCAATAAAATATAGGCACCCTTCTAATAGAAAATATTAATAATAAAGATGGAAGCCAAGAGTTGTTGAGCCCTTGTTAAGTGCCAGGCCCTGCACAAACAGTTAAATATATTATCTAATTTATTCACTGTAACCACTTAGTCAGTGGGCACTAGCCCATCCCTGTGTTACTGCTGAGAAAAATGAAATACTCAGAAGTTAAATAATTTGCTCAAAGTCATATAGGTAGAAAGTGGCAGAACCAAGGCCAGAAATCAGGACTGGTGGTTCTGGCTAATGCTGTGGACACCTTCAAGTCACCCAGAAGATACTAGAACGCCTTCCACACCAGCACAGAACCCTTTCTGAGGATGATGTACTTATTTCTCTATTCCATTGTTTTGCACAACTTTCTTTAAATATCCAGACAGTCTTTTCCTCAACCAACATACATTCCCTTGAAATGATTGCATCGTCTCTGAGTCAGTTTCAAATTCATGTCTCCATTGTCTCCATGTGATATTTGAAAGGCAATTACAAGACAGATCAGATATAATTCTACTATTTGTAATTTCTACTTGTATACCTATATTGTGTTTAGCAAAGTCATGTGATGCCACTAATGCCAACTAGTCCTCTCGAACAATGGCACAAATTAACACGTGTCTATTTTACTTTCGAAAACTTCTCATCAATATTCAAACTGAGCACACAGCTCACTTAAGGATCCAGTATTTCTCTTTTTCTGCAGAACTTCAAGCACAACTCAAACCAGTTCTCACCGAACTTAACCACTTCCATTCAGACGCCATCCATGGAGGAAGGGGAGAGGGGTGGGATTGTGGGGGGTGGTTTCCATCTGCTCCCATCCTGGGTTAGGGGATGGGGGTGCCTGTGCAGTTGAGGTTTATCTTGGGACACATACCCTGAACTCTGTCTCCAGACCGGAGTCCTTGCGATACCCACCTAAGCTGCAAGGAGAGTGTGCCCTTCGGGCTAACATCATCTCTCTAGGACCCCAAATGCACAGAGCTTCCCAGGTGGTGCTAGTGGTAAAGAACTCACGGGCCAATGCAAGAGACATAAGAGGTGCCGGTTTGATCCTTGTGTCAGGAAGATCCCCTGGAGGAGGGCACGGCAACCCACTCCAGTGATTTTGCCTGGAGAATCCCATGGACAGAGGAGCCTGGTGGGCTACAGTCCACGGGGTCACAAAGAGCTGGACATGACTGAAACAACTCGGCATACACGCTGTGGTTTTAGGGCAACCCCAGCAGTTGGACCCCTTTCTTTTCAACACCCTGTAGGCTGGAGTTTGCATCCATCTCACTCCCACAGAGCTTCCAGAACATACTTTGCTCTGCTTTTCTCTATTCTGCACAGTGCCTGGCCCTGCACTGGGCATACAGTAGGCACTCAATAAACACACATGGGGAGATACCTGAAAGGTGGCAGAGACGCAGCCCCTGGCCCTGTCTGCCCATGCTGTGGAGTCTCCGCACATGCTGCTGAGTGGGATGTTACAGGTCGTTGCCTTTATGACAGCACTTCAAGTGCCCTGAAATAATGGGGACCCTGGCACCGAGCGGAGAGAGGATCTGATTGTCAGACCAAGTGCTGGAGACAGATGCTGAGGGGAGTTCGGGATCAGAGGGCTGCCAGGCGTTTGTTCCCCTGATCATCTCGCCCTCGGGTTTCCTGTCTTTCCTCCCACTCCGCCCCCTCTCTGCCCACCCCTGCCCTCCTTTTAGTACTAGCTCTTCTTTATTTGCGGCACAGAGAAGGAGAACAAACCATTTTCCTGTCTGCCTGAGAGGTCCTGACAGGTGAGGAGCCAGAAGCTATTCAGATGCCCAGTCTGTGATGACCTCAAGTCCTGTGGGGCTGGACTCAAACTAAATGCCTTCCCCGGGGCTTCCCCGGTGGCACTAGTGGTAAAGAACCTGCCTGCTAATGCAGGAGACATAAGAGACCAGGGTTCAATCCTTGGGTCAGGAAGACCCTCTGGAGGAAGAAATGACCACCCACTCCAGTATTCTTGCCTGGAGAATCCCATGGACAGAGGAGCCTGGCGGGCTACAGTCCATGGGGTCACAAAGAGTCATATACAGCTGAAGTGACTTAGCATGCACGTACAAGCAGAAGCACAGTTATGAAGATAACCCTGCCAAGCCCTTTGAAGGGATGCAGCTCTGTCTGATTGGGATGGGAAACCCCAGACCCCCAGGCCTCAGTCTCCTGGTGCTAACAGATGTGAAGGGGGTGGTGCTCAGGCTTTTCTGGGGGATTCTAAACGGGATTGGGGGGGTGCCCGGGGATTGGGGGGGGGTGCTGGTGTCTGAAGGTGAACTAGCTTTTAGCCACCAAAGGTTAAGTGGTTCGTCTGGGTGTTCCTAAGAGTATTAGTAATAATAGTAATGACAATAGTGATACCGCCCACACCCGACACTTTACGTGTATTACCTTTAGTTCTAAAAGCCCTGAAAGCTGGTTTTTATCATTTGTGCTTTCTGCATGAAGACACCGAAGCACAAACTCTGCTTGAGTGACTTGTTCCGGGGAGCAGAGCAGATGAGCTTTGAGGGTCAGGGTGAAGCCCCATCTACATGGCCTATTCCTTATCATTCCAGGGTCCCCATGCTGCACACATTTCTGTCTGCCAGTCACCCCCATGGTCACTGTCATTCTCTTCCTCTTACGGAGGCTGCTGAATTCGACCCTATTCAGATGTTAGAGGGTTTAACACTTTTTATGAGTGTCTCTGATGCAAGTCTGTTGGAAAAGGAGTGTGGGGTTAGAACACTTTGCTACCCACTCCCCTTATGGGGTATCCTGGCTATGTCTAGAGCTCTGTGTACTCCCAGGATGTTCTAGAATAGAAGGGGGCTCTTGTCCCAATGTGCACTGGACTGGGAGAATAAACCAAGGGCCCTTCTACACGGGGCAGTGGGGTGGCTCTGAGTTCTTTTGTTTTTATTTGTTTATTTATTTGGCTGCACTGGGTCTTAGTTGCAGCATGCGACATCTTTAGTTATGGCACGTGGGATCTAGTTCCCCGACCAGGGATCGAACCCAAGGCTCTTGCATCGGGAGCGCAAAGTCTTAGCCACTGGACCACCAGAGAAGTCCTGGTTCTGAGTTCTTACCATCACCCGCAGTGTCCCAATCAGCTCACCCCACCCCAGCAAGCCTTTTCGATTTCTAATGCTTGTTTTGGTGGCCAAGGATTGGGATACAGAACTGTCCTGCTGGGAAGACTAGGAGATGAAGAGGACTCTCGGCCCCTTCGAGAGCTCCACGGTCCTTGTTGGAAGTGGGGCCTGGAGCAGACCTTGCAGGATGAGCTGAGCTGTGTTCTAACTTGGCTCCTCTGCCAACCAGCTCTGTGACTCTAAACAAGCCATTTACCTCTCTGGGCTTCAGTCAGCTCATGAATCATAGTGGGAAAAGCAGCAGGAGAGAGTTGAACCTGAGAAGCCTTGAAGGTTTTTCCAGTCTTAAGGTTTGATGGCGCTATGGAGAATTCAGCTGCCAGCACCGGAGTGTCGAACCCGGAACAGGAAGCCATCTCCCCTGCCCAGGTGCCTCCCAGGGAGTGGTTCTGCCATGTTTTCAAAATTAATTAATCGATTGATTTGGGGCTGATTTTGGGTTTTCGTTGGTGTGTGCACGCTTTCTCTAGTTGCTGTGAGCTGGGGTGACTCTCCAGCTGCAGTGCATGGCTTGTCATCGTGATGGCTTCTCTTACGGCTGAACATGGGCTCTAGGGCGGGTGGGCTTCAGTAGCTGTGGTGCACGGGCTTAGCTTTCCCGTGGCATGTGGGATCTTCCTAGACCAGGGATTGAACCCGTAGCTTCTGCATTAGCAGGAGAACTCTTAACCCCTGGACCACCAGGAAGTTCAGGTTCTGCCTTTGTTAGAAGGAAGGGAGAAGTAGAACATCTCCGTCATTATGCACAGGATGCTTTGGGAATTGCTCCAGACAAGTGGGAAGGCTTCCACCTGAGTGAAATTGGGGGAAACAGGGCAACAGCTCTTCTCTTTTTGCAAATGCCTGCAGTGGCTCACGGGCTGTCGCTTGCTCTCAGGCCTGCACTTCAAGCCCCCTCTCCCAGGAGCTATCGGGAATAGTCCTGTCTGGGTACCGGGAGCAAATGTCCAAACGGCCTTGTCAGAGTGTCAGCCATCCAAATGCAAACTGGAGTGGACACTTCGGCCCAGCGGGGGTGGGAGGAATAACACGTGCCTGGGGACCCAGCACCAAGGGAGGGAAATCATTCTTACAGGGGCCATCACCTTGGACCCCAGGACTGCCCTTGTATGAGACCAAGGTCCTTGGACCTCTGAGCTTGTCAGACTTCATGTCGGCTAGTCTCAGAACATCCTGGGAGGCAGGTGGGGGCAGGTAGGGACACTGAGGCACAGAGGGGCAATAATGGTCTGCTTGTCACACAGAGGGTCCTCGGCAGACGCGCCACCCAGAGAGGGTGCAAGTCCCAAGGGGCATGAGCCTGTCTTGAACCCCAGTATCACCTTTCCCTGAGCTGAGCTTCCTTCTGAAACTCACAACATGGTACAAATCATTTACAAAGCATCCTTTCCCCAAACCCCTCTCTCCCACCATGCGTTCTTCACCATCTCTCAGTTTCACAATCCCAGGCAAAGAGCTCAAACTGAAATACAGAAAACAGACAAGGACAGGGGTCCTCCACAGGCCCCTTCACTTTGATGTCCTTGCTCTCTGGGAAGCCTTCTCTGATCACTGTGTTTTTAAAATTTCAAGCCATTCACCCTGACCAGTCCTCCCGAATCTCTTTACCTTGCTCAATGGCATGTGTTACCTGATAATCTACTATAGGACTTTTTAGCAGGTTGATTCTTCTTGACTGTTTCTTCTTGCTGAAACCACAAGCTCCTAAAGTCAAGGATATTTATGCTTCTTCACTTTTAAATCCCCAGTGCTTGAGCTCGTGTTCAGCACGTGTTGCCTAGTTGAGTGAATCTGTTGAGTGAACGAATGAATCAGGCCTGGGTGATCCATTACAAAGCAACATGGCCTTCGCTGCTTCCCTACTGGGTTATGATGGAGCCAAGTGGACCAGATTATGATGGGCCCCTGCCTGACCCTGCTTTCCTAGGTAACTCCAACCACAGGTGGACCCACCTCCTCCGCTCCTGCAGGCATCCGTATCCTGGCTCACAGCTAGGACTAGAGTGCCACTGCTTATGCGAGGGACAGTCTGTGATGTCCCCAGGCACCTGAAGCTGACCCACTGTCAACAGGAGTCAGCAAAACAAAGAGCTCTGTGAGAGACAGCTTTGGCCCAAACACAACTGAAAGTGTATCTCATGAGCAGAAACATGTGTTCAAGGCCCCTGGCTCTCAGGCAGGGGAGAGGTGGAGCGAGGCTGGCAGGGAAGCTGAAATTTACTGAGAAATCTGCCACTTGCTCTGAGGCTCTCAAAGAAGACACTTGCCTGGTGGGGGTAATAGCTGCTTCTCCTCCCCGTAGGGGGTCGCCCCAGGGTGCCTGAGGACAGCCACCAGCTCTGCCATCTCGTCTCTTCGTGCGTCTGCCTCACTGACACTTCTCACTTCCCTCCCACCAGTTTGGCAGGTTTTTATCGCACTGGTTTCAGTGTATATAGACGTTCCCTGGGGAGTGCAGCAGTTGCAGTAAATATACCATATACATTCACGCAGACTGATGGAGACACATAGAGTCAGACACAGGGGAAGGTGTGTGTATGCACACACACACATACCCACACACCCCCCCTAGGGAGATACCCAGAGTCATGCAGAAGAAAGGACAGAGACAGAAACATAATATAGCAGAGCAACAGACAGGCAGGCCTTGACAAAATGACGCTGATACCTAGCAGGGAGCACTCAACCATTCCCAAAAAAGTGTCCATGGAAGGCAGGCCCTGCTGGATGAGAAATAAAGGGGAACTCATATATCCATAACAACAGAAACAAGAGCTGGCTATGGAATTCTTCAACTTGCAAATAATTGTAATAGTAGCTCCATTACTCTCTTCATTCGGGAAATTCCAAAGATTGTGGTAATTCTGTACCATAAATAGGGTGGAGACCAGGTATGTTTTTCTTATTTTAAATCACAATATCACAGTTAAGAATATTACGTATAACTAGCACGTGAGAGGTATGATATTATTATTTAAGAGATAAAGTAGGCTATTTAAGTTTAATCAGCAAGTTTATATAAGGGAAAACACAAAGAAAAAAATAGTTCAGAACAGGGCTAAAGTCATAGCAGTGATAAACAGGGGACTGAAGTTTGGGGGGGTGTTTCCTTTATCCAAAGTGTAGTCTTTTTATTAATTATCTAAGTTCAAACTTAGGAATTAAAATAAGCAATAAATCGTTTGTATCAGTCCTTCTCTATTCTAACTCTGGCTCAGTGAAGACGCTGGGGGTTCATTCATTCATTCATCAGAATAACTATAAAGGGTTTAAAGTCGAGGTTTAGACAGATGAAGAAGACAAAGAACTGTCCTCCATCTGCTGACAGTCTGGTAGGAGGGAAAAACAAAGTCATCACGTGGAGCTATGTTCCTTCTATGTCTATTTTCTGGAAGTTCTTATTTTTTTTTAATCATAAATGGATATTGAATTTTGTCCAAAATTTTTCTGCATCTATTGCGATGATCATATGGCTTTAGCTTTCAATTCGTTAAAGTAATTATCCTTCAATTAAAAATAGATAAATAAGAAAGTCATCACGGCTCAGTCAGAGAAGAGCTACCATAGAGGTGTAAACCCCGGGTCAGGAACAGCTCAGTGGAGAAGGTGGCAGCAGAGCTAAGCTTTAAGGACAAGAACATATCAGCCAGATGAGAAACTGCAGCACGTTTCAGGCATAGCCGACATCAGTCATCAGCCCATACCCTTAGCCTATCGTCCTGGCCTGCAAAGTGTTCTGATCCTTCATGACTCACTCACTTGATGCCCTGGGGCCTGCTGTATCTCCAGATGTATTTACTAGGCTGCTCCTGTCCCGTCAGAGCCGCAGGTTGTGGGTTCTTGATTTGCTCTCCACTAGGACTGGATCCCTGCTCAGGGGCCTGGCTTGACCTTGCCCTGTGCTCCACCCTTCACAGGTCACCCAGAATCTTGATGCCCGACTCCACACGCAGCTAGGTCCACACACTCCTGGTGCAATGTCCTAAGAATAAGAGCCTCTACTGATCGAGTCCTTACTCTGTGCCAGGCTTGATTCATGCTGATTACATGCACTATCTCATTTGATCCATGGAACCACACTACTGGATTTTATCATTACCTCCATGTGCCAGCTGAGAACAAGGAGAGCTTACAAAGCTTAACAGCTCCTGAGATCACAGTTAGCAAATGGCAGGACCACGGTTTATGATCAGATATCCTGACAACAAGGCCTGGTTATTTACCCGTCTTGCTACCTTACCACTCCCCACCGAGAATCTGCAAACCCAGTGGATTGTTGGCCCAGATATCCGGGCCTTGGAGCTGTGATTTGGGTGGCAGCCACCCCTTCTCTGTGAGAAGCAGTGCCATGATGGATGAAGGCCTTGACTCCATCTACTCCTGCCTTCTTTCCAAAGTGCCCATAATCTAGCGCTCCCAGCAGGCCTTGTGGGTCAAGCATGAATGGGTGCTGAACACTAACTGTGCCCTCAGGGAAGTAGGACAGCTGAGGTCAAGAAGCTCAAATCCCAAGGCACCTATCAGAGGGGGCTCCATACAGCTTTTGTATTTTCTTCTTTGGAAGTCTTTAAGTCTCAGGTTCAGAAACCCTGGCTTTCAGGTCATGTAAGAAATCCTGAAGCATTCAATGCTTGTGGAGGTATTGGTCTTCTCTCAAGAATTCATTCCACCAAGGAAAGCTACCTCCTATCAGCATCTAGGGCCTTGGAGGTAGGCAGGGAGGGAGAGTGTGGACCCACCAGAAGGGAATAAGGAATGAAAGCAAAGGAGCAGTTTCATACGGGTCCTGACTCCTGGGATAAAAGACTTCTCTCTCAGCCCCACCTCAGGCCATTCCCCGGCCATGGCAGCCTCAACCAGGACACCACAATGAGTCCCAGTGTGGCTGAATGGGGGGGTCCCACACCCCGGGAAGATGTCATCGAGCTCTGGGGGAGGGTGGAGCTGCTGTGGGCTCCCAAGGCATAATGCACAAGCCCTGTGGGTGGCATAATGTGGTATTTATCTCCCCCACTATGCAGAGAGGGGACAATCCAGACTCTGTCAGAAAGGTCCTCTGGGGAGTCCAGGCCTCGCTAATGAAGATGAATAAGGCGGGGAATCTGCCTTGGCCGCTCAGAGCTAATGTATACATATTCATGGATTGGGAAGACAGCTCCCAGGATGACCCATCCTCCAGAGAGGCGACGGAGGTATGGCAGCGCAAAGCCACGCTTGGGGTGGGGCGTTTCTTGCAGGGTGGAACACTCTGTGAATTAGGGTACCACAGCACATACCCTTAATTGGACCATATTTCCAAAGCAAAATTGATTCCTCCACCTGCTGCAAACTTCTGAGTCCTGGCCTAAGCTCAGGGACCCCTGAAGAACTGAGTTCGCAGCTGAGTTCCAGAAGTAACTCCAGCTTTGCCACTTCCTACTCCACCTCAGCTAATAGCCATCCCCACACCGCATTTGTTCTGCCTGGCATGGCTTCATGGAATTTGCTGGAGGTTCCATGTTAGAGTTCTTGCTGCTGTTGTCCAGCCACCCAGTCATGTCTGACTCTTTGCGACCCCATGGACTGCAGCATGCCAGGCCTCCCTGTCCCTCACCATCTCCCAGAGTTTGCCCAAGTTCATGTCTATTGCATCGGTGATGCCATGCAGCTTATCACACAAAGGCTCAGGACACATGCCACCGCATCTCATTTCACACACACAGACCTTGTTTTCAGAATCTCCATCCATCTGACTCTTTCATGATCTGCCTGCAACTATTTTGGAGGGGGGAAAGGTGACAAATCCTTGCCCACCAGAGACCTCCAGGGTCCATGAAGGTGACCTTGGTAGGAGATTATACAGTGTTGTAGGAAAATCTAGACCAGAAACTTGAGCATCCGTACCGCATTTCTTTAAAAGAGGGCAAGTGTTGGCCCTGCCCCTACACACACCATCACTCTGAAGTCAGTGGATTTGTCTTTGACTCACAGTTATTTTGATATTTGAACGGTTTCATTCCCTGTTTCAGGTGCACTCAGCCTCCGGCCCCAGGCAGCAGAACAGAAAGGATATACACTGAGCCCAATAAATCAAACCCCCTCTCTGCAGCCAGCCTCCTGTAGGTTTCCACGGAGCCACAGGCTAGTCTTTAGCGGCAAGATGAATGTCTGGCAGAGCGCCGAGAGCCTTACCTGCCTTTCCGACATGATGTAGAGCTGCTCGCGGTCCTTGGAGAAGGCCATGTCCCGGAGCACGGGGCCGGGCTCCACCACCTGCACCGTTTCATACTGGAGGGCGTTGCCCCTGGGCCCGTCTACCCGGATCTGTGGACAAGAGGAAGAAGAGAGTTCAGATGTGAGTTCAGATCCTGAGCCGCCCGTGGTCCAGCCTCAGCCGGGAGCTTCCCTCTCCATGGGCAAGGGAGGGGCATGAAGTGAAGTGAAAGTCGCTTAGTTGTGTCCGACTCTTTGTGATCCCATGGACTCATCTGTGGAATTCTCCAGGCCAGAATACTGGAGTGGGTAACCTTTCCCTTCTCCAGGGGCTCTTCCCAACCCAGGGATGGAACCCAGGTCTCCCGCATTGCAGGTGGATTCTTTACCAACTGAACTATCAGGAAAGACAAACAGGTAGGAGCGGCACAAGCCCACCAGGGGCCTCTTGGCGGGGAATGGCCGAGAGAAGGGGTGGGGATACTGGAGGGGGGCGGGGAGGCCAAACCAGGCTGCACTCAGAAGCTGGTGTTCTTCTCTCTGGCTCACTAGGCCTTAGGCTCACAACTTTGACGCCTTGCTTGTGTATCTTTCAACAAGAGGGTGGGGCTGATATGGGGGAAGAGGAATCTGGGGATGAGGCAAACAGGGGAAAACTGATGCTGCTTCGGATCAGAGCATCATCCTACAACAGAAAGGCAGTCTTATTAGCTACATTTGTTAGCAGAACAAATTTGGATGTAAAGATATGGGCTGATTCTTTGAAACTAGCAGCCAGGATCACTGCTGCCCTTCGCAGAGAAGCCAGAACCCCAGAAGATTCACACCAGGTGGACTTGTTCTGTCTATGAACCCACTGGCTTATGCTTCAGATTCTGGAATAGATGTAGGGTCCCCAAATCCCCTAGAGTTTCTATTTATGTCCCCAGTGAAGGGCATGTGGGCATTCCAGGAAAATGTGTTTTGGGCATGAGTCATTCTCAGTCTTCCAAGAACACTTAACAGACTAGGTCATCTCTGGGCCATCTAATAGTCTTTCCTAGAACTGCTGGAACAACGTGAAGACCATGAGGAAGGACTATTGTCCACATTCCCCAAGGCTGAGGACAAGTCTAGAAAAGATAGGACTTTCCCAGTGCCATCCATCCCCTGATTCAAGGTGCTGGCCCAGGTCTTCAGGATCATCACCACTCTGAGCTCACAGATTTGCCATGACTATTGATGAGCACTAATATTTCCATCCACATAAGTTGGGATCAAACATCACCATCCATATAAAAATGTAGGAAGGTGAGGAGAATGCCAGAGGTAGATGGGGAGAAGCAATAGCTAGGAGATCACCAAACTTGATTAGATGCCATTTGTACAAGTCTCTATAAGATAATGTGGTATAATTTTGGAAATTTCAATAACAAAACTAAAGAAAAAATCATATTCCAAATATTCCCATTATATATTCATTTTTAATTTTAATAGGTAATTCTTAACTTTTTATGAGCTCAAGGAGAATGGCAGAGCTATTCAGAGGGATTAAGTTACAGAAAGGACACCATATTAATGCCATCTGATAACATCAATTCATCCAAAAGTCTGCTGTCTCTCATTTCTGTTGAATTCACTGAACTCTGACACCAGGGTGGTGTGTGATGTAAGTATTTGATTTGGGGTTTGTGCTAGCCTTTTTGCTTGTCTTCCTCTTAAGCACAATTTTTCAGCCCTTCCTAGACATCAGGTACTGGGAGATGATTTTATACATGATTCCTTATTGATATAATCTTCTCAAGAGCTTTTTTGTCCTGGCTTGCATGGCCCCTTCAGGATCCATTCCAACCATTCTCACCTTTTAGGTGGAACTGGACCCACCCCCTGCTTCCTGGGCTGGTCTTCGATGGGCAGAAACAAATAGGTTTAATCTCACTCTCTGGCCACAGCGATGGAGAGAAAGCAGACCCAAACCATTCAACATTTGCAATTAGAGTGAAGCAAGGACTATGTCTTGTGATAGGGGAAGAGAGCACCTCCCCTCACCCTTGATAAGATCAAAGAAACAGGTAGCTCCCAGAACTATTGGCAACCCTCTTGTTATAAGAACGGGGTAGGGGGCTGGAGCCAGGGAAGGTCAGGAACAGAGAGGAAAAGCATTGGTCTTTGGTGATGTCCCTGAGCCACTGAATTAAAATAGCCCCAAAGGTTATCATGTGTCCAGGCCTTTCTAGCTACTCAGGATGTTTCCTTATTGTTAAAGTAACAGAAAGGTTTTCTGCAACAGCTAATGATATGTTCTGATAGAATTGATGGGGGAAATGGGACACAGTACATTAAATAAATGCCCTGAGCTACCAAATCCGACAAATGAATGAGGATCCAGTCTGACCCTGGAATCTGTATTTTTCCTACCACTCCAGTTACATGAGGGACCCTGTTCCTTATTGAGGTTCACATTTACTTTCTAGGGGTACCACCAAAGGCAGGGGCCTCTAGTATGTACAAATTTCAGAGGCTTTCGCCAGTCATTCCCAATTCTGAAGCTGAAACACTTGTGCTTGACAAATATTTATTTTTAAAATGAAGAAATGAATGAAGTTCAAACCCTTCTTTGCAGATTTCCAATTAAGCTCAGGAAAACAACAACAATAAGGGGGAAAAAAAACCAAGCTGGTGAAGGAATTAAGAAGAGACATGCTTAGCCATTAAAATCCAAATGCCTGGGAATCCAGTAACCTTCCACCTTCTGTCCCCACCCCCAAGCCACCAAACGTCCACCCTGGGCAGGTCTTTCCTTAATCTGAATGAAATGGGAGCTCATGCAAAACCAATTGGGATTACCATCCAAGTCTGACCGCGCGGTGATGGCCTTGGCCTCCAGCCCAGCCAGGCTGCCTCCCCAGCTGTGAATCACCCTTGGAGCAGCAGCACAAGAGTGATCCTGTGCAGCCTGGCTGGTCTCCAGCCCCTCAAGGCTGCCAGCAGGAGCAGGCACCCCTCGGGGATGCTGGCAGAAAGGAGTCCCCTCCAGTGTCCTGTGTTGTGATCCCCGAGGGAAACTGGATTCAGTGCCTAAGTGACTGTATTTATCACTTGGCTCCACCTTCCCTGCTCTTTAGGATGAGGTGATGGGCTGGATGTGGACAGCAGAAGAAACTAGGAGAACTTGGCCGGGACAGAGGGGTGGACCAGGGAGCACTAACGCAGCAAGTGTTTTCAGGCCTCGAGAGGCAAGGCATGGATCAATGGGCCCTGCTCTTGCCCACTCCTCCAGGGCAGGAAATCACTAATTGAAAAGGTGGTTATTCCCTTCACATCACCCCACCCCCATCCATACTACTTGTTTCAGGAAACAGAAAGGAAAGCATCCATTCAACCCATCTGCTGAAAGAGTCTCACGTAAGACACGGATAAAAGGAGTTTGTGATGGGACTTGCTGAATGATGGACAGCCATCAAATTTAGATAGGCTGGACTAGCTGCTGGCTCTTGGGCAACAAGAACTGCTAGCAACTTAGCGGCTGCTACGTGTCAGGCATGATGGAAGGCATTCTACGTGTATTTATCTTCTCATTTAAACCTCATGACTCCATGAAGCCTTAATATTATTCAATTTACAGGAATAATAAGGCACACAGAGGTTTTAATACCTTGTTCATGGTCACACATCTAGTGATCAGCGTGGTCTGGACCCCTGCTGAAGTCTGACCAATTCCAGAGTTCACTCTTCAATGCACTTACATAGTATACCAACACAAGTTGAGCCAGGTCCTACTGGGTCTATAAACCTGAATCTCTTCTAGGAGTGAAAGTTGTTAATGGTAAACAAGCATCATCCCAGGAGTGCCGGAGGAACCATGTCTATCTTCCCCAGTCCTTTTGGGAAAGAATCATGCATATGAATGAAAAAGACACTGTTGTAAATTTTCAAAATAACAATCCCCTATATTTTTGTTTTATACCTTGCTGAGAATGTTATTCTTAAATAACACTGTCTCATCTGATGGCTGTAAAATTTTTATGATGTTGACTCTCAGCATAATCATTCTCATTTTAACAATGAAAAAACTGAGATGGGGGCTGTTTTGGGCCTTTTCTAAAATTCAGTGATAAACCAATGACAGTCAGGACTAGAACCCAGGTCTCCTGATTCCTAGTTCAGAACTTGCAGTTGAGCTATTTAGATTTTCCCTGAGCCTTTGACAAGGTTCCACATGAAAAGGTTTTAAAAATAATGAGTCTCCATGGGACTTTGGGCAGTTTGGCCATGGAGAGAGAACCAACTTAAAGATAGAAAAAGACACATTTCTGCATGGAGAAGTGGGAACTGGGGGACTCGCCAAGAAGTAGTGTTATGACTGGTCTTATTTACTATTTTTTATAAAGGAGCAGGGAACAGGAACATTTACAGCTGATCCTAAGCTCTTTGGAATAGCCAGAAGGCCCATGATGGAAATGAGCTACAGAAAGACAGTGCCTCCTCTGTGGGAACTGAGGGTGAGGGAGGAGCTATAATTGAGCAAATAGCCCTGGGACGTCAAGTCTCACAGTGGCAGGGATCATGCTCGGTGTATCCAGTGCTGCAGTCCCAATGCCTAGCACAGGACCCAAGGCACGACTGGCGCTCAGATGTGGGTGAGAGTGGGTGAATGTATGGGAAAAGGAACCCGTGTACACTGTTGGTAGTGTGGAAATTGGTATAGCCACTAAGGAAAACAGTAAGGTACCTTCTCAAAAAATGAAAAACAGACCTGCCATATGGATCCAGCAATTCCACTCCTGGGTATATACCCAAAGGAAATAAAGTTAGTATCTGAAAGAGATGTCTGCCCACCCATATTCATTTCAGCATTGCTCACAATAGCCAAGATATGGAAACAACCTAAATATCTACCAAGGGATGAATGGATAAAAAATGTGATTATATATATGTAATTCAGCCTTAAAATAGAAATTCTGCCATTTTCAACGACATCGGTGAATCTGGAGAACATTTATGCAAACTTAAATAAACACAGAAAGACAAAATATTGCACAGTCTTACTTATACGTGAGATCCAAAATAGTCAAACTCTTATAAGAAGAGAGTAGAATGGTGGGAGGAGAAAACAGGGAGATGTTGGTCAAGGCACAGTCTTCCCAGGTGGTGCTAGTGGTAAAGAACCTGCCTGCCAATGCAGGAGACATAAGAGATGCAGGTTTGATCCCTGGGTCAGGAAGATCCCCTGGAGGAGGAAATGGCAACCCATTCCAATATTCCTGCCTGAAAATTCCCACGGACAGAAGAGCCTGGATGGGCTACAGTCCATAGAGTTGCAAATGATCAGACACAACTGATGCGACTTAGCATGCACACATGTTGGTCAAGGGATATAAAGTTTCAGTTATTAGATGGATAAGGTCTAGAGATCTAATGTGCAACAATGTGACTGTAATAATAATATAATACTGCATGCTTGAAATTTATGAAGAGGGTAGATATTAAGTGTTCTCATCACACACACACACACACACACACACATGTGAGGTGGTGGATATGTGAATTATTTGAATTGCAGTGATTATTTCACAATATATACATGAATCGGAACATCAAACTGTATACCCTAAATATATACAATATTAACTTGTCAATTGTACTCCACAGATGGAGAAAGGGCTTTTCTGGTGGCTCAGCAATAAAGAATCTGCCTACAATGCAGGAGATATGAGTTCCATCCCTGGGTCAGGAAGATCCCCTAGAGAAGGGAATGGCAGCCCACTCCAGTATTCTCGCCTGGGAAATCCGATGGACAGAAGAGTCTGGCACTCTACAGTTGGTGGGGCCGCAAAGTTAGACATGAGTTAGCAACAAAACAACAACAACAACAGGGAAGGGAAAAGCAAGAAGTTACTAAATAACTGGTCAACTCCCTCTGGGTAAAACAAGCCACATTCTACCAATCAGAGGATGGACTCTGAGCTGATTAAGGCAAGATCAAGGTAGGAAGCAGGATCAAAAAGGGAGAGCTTCATCGTTACCATTTACTGCTCCCAATACTCCACAGCAGCCAAAAAGTCCAACAGAATGACCGGCAGCTTTCAAATGGGATTCCAGGGGAAAAGAGGCAAACAGAAGCCATTCTCTGGACCAAGTTCTCCTAGATACAGAAGATCACATCCAGTCCACTCCTGGTAAGTTGGAATAAACCAGATGCCTGCAACTTGGGGACAGCCTGGGAAAGATTCCCCCAGGTCACAAAGACACAGCTGAGATGAAAGGAGACACAGTAGCCAGTGGCTCTGGTTCCATCACTATCACAGGGGCCACCCTGAAGCTTGGGAGGGGACAGCTTAGAATAAACAAGATTCATTATCTTACACATTAGGACAAATAAAATGTATTATGTTAGACAGCACAGATGATACTTGCGTATCAACCAGGCAGTGAGAAAGAATGAAAATAGACATTGATTTAAGGTAGAAAATATAAAGAAACCCCTCATGTCCATTTGGGTGTTTAGAAGATGTTATTCTCTGAGGTTGACACCAAGGAGGAGACTGCACCCTCAACCTGTGTGTTCCTTGACAGAGCGACAGTCTACACTCACTCATCATCCAGCATGCATTTATGGAATGCGCAGTGTATGCTAGGCTCCGAGCCAGTTTCTGGAGGAGATCGGTGAGTGCCAGCCCTGTCCTCTGGGAATGTGTGTGTGTATGCTCAGTTGCTTAGTCATGTCTGACTCTTTGCAACCCTATGGACTGTAGCCCACCAAACTCCTCTGTCCATGGGATTCTCCGGGCAGGAATATTGGAGTGGGTTGCCATTTCCTCCTCCAGGGGATCTTCCCAACCCAGGGATCGAACTCACGTCTCCTGCCCTGCAGGCTGATTCTTTACTGCAGAGCAACCAGAGAAGCCCACCCTCTGGGATATTAGTCTCCTAATGGGCTCAGATTTCACACAGATGAGGCCAAGCGGCAAATGCTATAGCAGAGAAGTGTTCGAAGGCCTCTTTTCCTTCTTCCCAGGAGATCTGGCCAACTGACTGGAGTGTAACCAGGAATTATCAGCCCGGCGCCAACCGAGGCTCAAGGGAGCATGTGTATGTCACAGAATAACAGGGCCACCGCATGGCACCACCAGCCATGAGAGTTTGATGAATACAGCACATAGTGGGTGATATCAGGTTCATTCAGACACCCGCTTCAGAGACGAAATCTCTTTAGTCAGTAGGAAGACTGGTCTAAAGTAGCAAAATGAGTGGCACTAACAGATTTTATAAAGATACGCTGGCAGAGGGAGGCAAGGATGAACACATGAAAAAGGGGGTCACAGGGGAGCTTTTGGCCAACTTCACGGAGCTCTGTCCTGAGGAGACAGTACAGAGGTGTTCTCCAAGGCCTGAAGGGTGAGGTGTTACTTCAGGCCTCACCACTGGCCCAGTGGAAGGTTCTAGACAGCATGGGACAGCAGAAATACAATGCCAGCCACAAAGGCGGGCCACATGTGCAATTAAAAAATTTCCAGCAGTGGTTAAAAAATAAAAGTGTTAGTCGCTCAGTCACGTCTGATGCTTTGTGACCTTATGGAATGTGACCCCACCAGGCTCCTCTGTCCATGGGATTCTCTGGGCAAGAATACTGGAATGGGTTGCCATTTCCTCCTCCAGGGGATCTTCCCAGCCCAGGGATTGAACCTGGGCCTCCTTCACTGCAGGCAGATTCTTGACTGTCTGAGCCACCACCAGGGAAGCCTCCCAAAATAAAAAGGTAAAATTAATTTTTTCAGAAAATGTTTATTTTTATTTATTTCTCTGGCTGTGCCAGGTCTTAGTCATAGCATGCAGGATCTTTACAGTTATCATGTGGGATCTTAGCTGTGGCATTGGTGGGGGGTGGGTCTGTTGTTTGTTTGTTTTTTTTTTAGTTTTGGCATGTAGGGTCTTAGATGGAGCATGCAGGATCTAGTTCCTTGACCAGGAATTGAACCCAGTCCTCCTGGATTGGGAGCTCAGAGTCTTAACCACTAGACAGACCACCAGGGAAATGCGCAAATTAATTTTAGTAATCTATTTTTTACTAACCCACTGTGCCCCAAAATAGTATCCCTTGAACATGTCTATAGTATAAACATTGTCAATTAGATATTTTACATGTTTTTTTTTCATACCACGTCTTTGAAATCTGATGTGTATTTCATACAGACAGCGGAACTCAGTCTGGACCAGCCACATTTCTGGTACACACAGGCCTCCTCACCGGTCCTTCGCAGCCGCTCGGTCTCCAGCCCAGGATAATCTGCTTGGCCCCGCTTTCCACCAGCCCATCCACCGGGCAGCACTGCTACCTCTCCACCCCTGGCACGGTGGGCAGCTACGTTGCCAGGCAGAACTGCTATTAAAACATCAGCAGGGTGGCCTCCACAAAGGTCAGCCATCCGGGGAGCTCCTGGCAGCTGCTTGTTTGTTTATTGGAACATTATCTGGGCTGGGCTGTTTATTTACATCCATTGAAGAACTGAACAATAAATATCGTCTCCTGGTAGCAGGCAGATGCTTGCATTAGAGCATTCTGGCTGACGTCTTGTTTGAAATAATCTCCCTAATGAGCAAACAGTGCTATTCATCCTTAAAGATGCAGGCCACCCCAGGATTCCCCTTTCCTCTCTCCTCTCACATCCTCCCCAGACCTCCTGGTCAAGGTCTACACCTGCCAGACCTCCCGATCAGGCCCAGGAATAAGGCAGCAAGGCTCACGAGACAGGCAGGGACGTGAACTGGGGCTCGAGAGGCAGCACGGGAACAGACTAAATCTAGAAACCAGTGTCCCGGGACCCTCTGAATTCTCCACCTGGACCCTCGTGCCTACAATACAGAGGCATATGAACCCAGACTCTGCTTCTCCCCTCAAAAGCCGCGAGACACGACTGCGGCTCTCTTAGGAGTCCTGGCCTCAACCTGCCTCCCACGGAGGCAGAAATAGAATAGCCATGAGCACCCTCAGTGGGAAAGGAGTGGCCAGGATCTGCTTCTGTGGCATATACGGGGTTGCGGCGTCTCCCAGGAGGGAAAAACACTGAAACTTTTGGATCTTACTTATGCGGTTTATTTTGTTGGTCCCCAGAGGCTGAAAGCGCTGCAAGCCCGGTCACTGTTACTCAGCATCTTGCCACACAGACTGGAGAGCCAGTGAAAGGAGGGCCCAGCGCATGTAGAGCACCCGCAGCAGGTGCGTGGTCCTTGATTGAGTGATCCTTGATCCTTGGTTGAGTGAATGAATGAATGGAGAAGCTCACTCTGAGCCCGAGCTGCCACACTGGGGACGTTTAGATGTGCAGACACACTCACAGGCACAGACACACACACACCATCTCCATCCCCGAAGGTGAGGTTAGGTCTCCACTCAGTCACGGCCTCTAGAACTTTCCATGTATAATTCTACGACGAAGTGATGGACGAGGAGGACCTGGAACAGCGCGGTATGCCAGCAAGAGAAGAGACACAAGTTCGAGGCGTGTATCTCTTGGAAACTTGCTGGTGGTAGGATTACCTCTCCTTAGGGCAAGGGGCCTCTTTACAGTCTCTGCATCCCTGAGGAAGAGCTGCCTGATTCTCAGGGTAGTGGCTGGGATGACCTCGAAGCTCCCATCAGACTCCCAGGGGCTGCAAGTCTGTCCCTTGCCAAGGGCAGATCCCTTGGCCCCAAGTACTCACTGTTAATTCCTATAACCCTCAACCAAGGACATCTGCAACAAAACTTCACTCATACTCACTTGAGTTGTCCCCAGTGATTTCAATTTTTTTTCATTGGCATGCCCATTAAAAAAAATTTTTTTTTAATTTATATTGGAGAATGGTTGATTTACAAGGCTGCGTTAGTTGCAGGAGCACAGAAAGTGATTCAATTACACATATACACACACCCATTCTTTTTCAGATTCTTTTCCCAGAGAGGTTATTACAGGATATTGATAGAGTTCCCTGTGCTTTCAAGTTAAAAATCAGAGCCTCTCCCTTTCCTCTGGTTCTTCCAATCTCCTTCCCCTGCTCTACTTTCTCTTCTTATCCACAGCACTTGTTACCATCTCACATACTACATAATTTATTCCTTTATGATGATGATTATTTATCTCCATGTAAACACCACAGAGCAGAAATCTTTATCTCTTGTGCTCACTGGTGTCTGCCAAAGCCCTGAACCATGCCCCATAGTAGGGGGGCCAATAAAAATCTGTTGAATAAATGAGTGAATGGAAACATTCAAACTACTCATCAACATCTTCATCTGTCCCCAGGATGCAGATTTCTTTCTTATCTTACAACAAGGGAACTGAACAGTTGGGGATGTGTGCGCTGGAAGGTTCAGCAGCAGGGGAGCAGCTGGAATCGTCCAACCCAGACCCAAGGGGCCGGCGGTGCCCATTCCTCCAGCAGAGTGGACCATGCCACACGCCACAGGCTTGCCTCCCTGCCTTGAATCCCAGGGCTTGGAATGCGAGCAGGGCCCCTGCTTCTGTATTCACCCTGCTTAAGCCGCCCCAGAATAGCACAGTGAGGGTGCTTTGTTTTGATTTCCTGATTCCAGCCAGGAGAAAGAGCTTGCAAAGGAAACTGCAAGAGGGTAAACAGTAATTAATTAGACAGGCTCTGCGCGTGCTCATGAAACCTGCACTGTGTTACCAAACACTGTTGGGACAACAGGTCCCTGTGGGTCTCCTGTTAAACACATACAAAACCGAATGATGCTGTCCAGGTAGCCATTAGGACTTCTTGCCCTGTATGGTCCACATCAGAGAAATCAGGGACAATGGCTTCCATCCCACCCCCCACCTGCTTGGCTGGTGACACAAAGAACAGGATACAACTCCAGGAGAAAAAGATGCTGATGAAATCAAAATGAAAGACAATATGGTTGATATGAAGGAAGTACCAGAAAAAAGTTCAAACCAGTATGTTTCTAATGCAAAATATTTAAAATTGACTTCTCTTGCAGCATCTTCCCAATCTTATTGGAGACAATTGCACACACAAGTTACTGGGTTGGAAACTTGGTGGGTCAGCCAGATTGTGACCTTAGAGTAGGCTGTACCCCCAAATCCTGAATGGCTTTTAGCTATGTGCCTCTAGCCACAAAGGAGCATGAACAGACTACTCCCACTCCTGGAAAAACAAGTACCCACGAAGAGACTGTTGATATATGCCTGCCACTCACTGCCATGTGCTTTACACAATCTGCTCGTTCCGTATTTCAGAAGACCAGAATCCCCTGGCTCCTGAGATGCTGTGTGTAGGCAGAGAGTGAGAGGGTAAGCCCACGGGCAGACGGTGTGAATCCCAGCTCTGTGCTTGGGAACTGTGTGGCCTTAGACAACCTACCAAACTTTCTTGAGTTTGCTTTTCTCAGGGGAAAAAAAAAAAACCCAGAAATAATCATAACAATACTTGGTGGTTACTGTGGGAGTCTGATCATGTCTCAAGCATGCAAAATACTTATCTGAGTGAGGGGGTGATGGTTATGTTTCAATAAATGTTCAGTAAGTTTCAGTAATCTCATTGATTGCTAGGAAGCCAGTTTTAATGAATCGATCCCTGTGATCCCCACTCATCCCCAAATGGAGCAGCAACCTTATGTGCTATAGAAAGAGAGGTTAGAGGATGTGGCCCACAGAGTGGACTTTCAAATTCCAACAAGGTCACCTAAAGAAAGAGAGAAGAGGCCCCAGGGCTCAGCTGTGGACCATCTGAGCTGACTAGAAAATGGGCATCGCCAGAGGAAACTAGGCCTGGAAGAGTCTGTGCCCATGATGGAGGGCTCAGACGGGCATCCCACCAATGTGGTCCAGAGATCATCACACAATGCCTCCAGCCAGAGAAACTGTCCAGAAACCCTGATGAGACCGGTTCCACTCAGGCATGATTCAGAAAGCCAGCAACTCTATGGAGAAAGATGAAAGCAGCTTCATGCATATGGTTTGGGTAAGCCCCAGAAAGGGAAGTGGGGTACCACAGCCCAGCTCATGGAAAGGAGGAGCATCTTTGGGGACCCATCAAGGGTGGGATGTGGACTCAGGGCTGGCAGGATGCTAAGGAGAAGCAAGGCCTATTTCCTAAAGCTGAGGCAGTGGCTCTATGTGGAACTGGGGACAGTCTTGAAACCAGAACCAGGACGTTGGATTCCTTGTGCCTACTGCCGGACTGCCTCTTCCATGACTCTGGCAAACCGCTCTCTACCCTGCCACCCCTGGCCCTATATCCTCTGGGCTCAGAGCGCCCTCCTGCCAAATGAGGGGGAGGCTATGTCCTCTCTTCTGTGCCCCCCACAACTGCTGCAGTCACCTATGGGTTAATGAGCAGAGGTGTTTCCTGACTGCAAGGGGCTGAGGTGCAGTCAGCGTTTTCCTCCTGTTAAAAACTAAGCCTCCTCCAGCGTGGGACCCAGCAGCTGTTCAAGGCAGCTGCAGTGGAAGCAGGACAAACCAGAAGTGGAGAGAAGGCTGGGGACGGATGGACTCTCACATGAGTTGTTACTGAAGTTCCGTGAGTCCCAGCTGATCGGGTCTTAGCTCAGAGGATAGAGCTTCTAGCAAGCAGCTTGGCCAAGAGTAAAGACTTAGGACTTATGTTGACTGAACGAGGAAAGTGGGCTTTGCCTAGGTTTTCTCCTGAGCGCAAAAGCAGCTGCAACCCCCACTCACACCCCCCCCCCCACACCCTCATGTCTCAGATTTTACCATCACCGCACGCCCCATTGCTCCAGTCCCTAAGGCCCACCCAGGATTCCCTTGTGGCTCAGACAGTAAAGAATCTGCCTGCAGTGTGGGAAGTGAGTGAAGTTGCTCAATTCTGTCCGACTCTTTGCGACCCCATGGACTGTAACCTACCAGGCTCCTCCGTCCATGGGATTTTCCAGGCAAGAATACTGGAATGGGTTGCCATTTCCTTCTCCAGGGGATCTTCCCGACCCAGGGGTTGAACCCAGGTCTCTCACATTGTAGTCAGACACTTTACCGTCTGAGCCACCAGGGAAGTCAAAACCCAGGTTCAATTCTTGGGTCGGGAAGGTCCCTTGGAGAAGGGAAGGGCTACCCACTCCAGTATTCTTGCCTGGAGAATCCCATGGACAGAGGAGCCTGATGGGCTACAGTCCATGGGGATCACAAAGAGTCGGACACAACCGAGCGACTAACACTTTCACTTCTGCTTTCTTCTCATCTAGGGATCAAGACTTGGGTCTTCTAGCAACTTACCCTCCCAGTTACTTTCTCTCCTGAACCCAACTGTTTCCATCTTCAGATGGTCCTTTGCATATTGTCATCTTTGCCCTAGAGCAGAACCAAACTCTGCCCCTCAGGCCTCCTCCCAGCTCTCCCCCACTTCAGGAACACCTCCCCATCTTCCTCCTCATCACCTAGCAACCACCATCCATGACCACCACAGCACCTGTAGGTGCAGCATCCTCACTCCTCCACACAGCCCTGCATTTCTTGCCAGGCCTATACTTTCCTGTATCCTCGAAGAGTCAAACTGGTCCTTCCTCAAGTCCTGTTCACAGTCCTATTCACACCACGTCCCTCTGTTTCCTCTCTGCGTCCTCTCAACCAACCCACGCACATCCCTCCCTCTGAATCTGGTCCAGGACACTCCTCCAAAGGCTTTCGCCATTACACCTGTCCCACTGTGAATGCCCCCCTGTTTCACATCGCCCTCGGCCACAACTGCCCAGGCGCTAAAAGTTGTCCTGTGCTTTGGGTCATGTGGACGCCCGTCCTTTGCTCACATGCTTTCAGAATGTTTGTTTCAGCCATGTGAATGTCAGCCCCTTGAGGGCAGGTCTACAGCATTGAGCTTAAGCACAGGGCTGTGTAGACAGCCACGCTGGAGTCCTGATTCTGCCCATCATTAGCCCTTGTGACTTCAGGGAGAATTTTAAAGATCTGCTTAACATTCTTCACTGAAATATGGAGCTCAGAATTCTGAGCCCAGAGGTGCGGTCAGGATTTCATCAGGTGAATTATGAGTTGCTAAAGTGGCTGGTATATTGGAAGTAGGGCCTCCCTCATGGCTCAGGGGTGTAAAGAATTTGCTGCCAATGCAGAAGACTTGGGTTTGATCCCTGGGTCAGGAAGATGCCCTGGAGAAGGAAATGGCAACCCATTCCAGTATTCTTGCCTGGAGAATTCCATGGACAGAGGAGCCTAGTGGGGTACAGTCCATGGGGTCACAAAAGAGTCAGACACGACTTAGCGACTAAAACAACAACATGTTGGAAGTAAAACAGTGCACGTGACTGCTAGTTGTGGATAGTTAGTACTCATGTGTATTTAGTGAGTTAGCCTGAAGATGGAGATGAGATGGTGACCACGCAGGCACACAGCCTCTGGTCCCCAGCAGCTCTGTGAACACCAGAGCTGTTTAATAGATGTTTAGTCAATTAACAAATGAATGCACAAATTCCAATCACAATGGGAAAAGATCAAAAGGATCCCGGGTTCCTCAGAGACTCTCTCCCAAGTTTATGTCTTTTTGATGTTCAGTCTCCAGAGGCCCACCAGTCCTCTTTGTAAGACCAAGGGCGGCAGCAGCAGCCAGCTCTGTATGGTTCCCACCCGCCAGACCTTGCACTGAGCTGCCTGTGGGAAGCCCCATGAACTGGTGGTTCAGCCCCTAGGCACTCCTCAGCAATTTTCCTGGCAAACAAATAAGGCAGGGAGCATCAGACAAGTGCATGTCACCTTGACATCTGCTCTCTCTGGTGAGCTCAGCTCTGGGTTCTCTCCCTGCAGCCTCATCAGACTTCTGGGGATCAGCCGTTTCCCACCCTAGGACAGCTGTGTGTGTTTCTGTGGGCCTGAGAACAACGTATGTTTACTTAGTGCTAAGGGCCAAGGCGTCAGCTACACACAACTTCCCAAGAAGGATTGGCAGCGTCTCCATCAACCGCTTACCAGACGTTCCGCATGCCACCTCCCCCTTGGGAAGCATGTTGGTCAGTAGCCACTACCCCACTCCTGGCTGAATGTCAGTGGACTTGGAAAGCCCTGAAACAGGCAGAGATTCACATTTTGTGCACTTGAGATCTGTACCAGGATTTAAAGCCCCAGATCCTGAGCCACCTAAGATATTTTGTGGTCAAATGAGGGTTAGAAGTGTGTTTACTCAAGGCTCAGGTCAGTATCACTCTCTCCAAGAATTCTCCCCACCACCTCTGAGGATAGATTCAATCCCTCCTCACCCCACCCAGCTTGTGCTCCTCCTGGCTTGCTGGGACCATGGCCCTTGGGACACCTCACAACATGGGGTCATTATGTGCGCCCATCTTTCCACCTGCCCACCTGCTCTCCAAGCACAGGGCTATGTCATGTTCATCTTCCCTAAAGTCACAAAGCCAGTGAGTGGAGCCCTAGACTGGAATTTAAGTTTTCTGGCTCCAAATCCATTCTCAGTGACAACTGACAGAAAGGTAGGTATTGTTGGGTGCCCTAGCAGCAATGTTCATTACTATCTAGTAAAAACTTTCTGAATCTTCTTTGAAGAATGGACTTCAATCCACTCAGTACTGCCTCACAGATCACCAAGGATTACTCAATTCTTCCTCTCTCTATCTCCACACATCTCCCCCGGCAGCCACTGCCTGCATTTTACATTAAAACACACACACACACAAAATAGCAGCTCCTCTGAGCAAGAAACTTGCTCAGAGGAACTCACTTGGAACTCTTTCAAAAGAGAACCCCAGAATCCATGAGGCCTGGGTGAGGCATGTGAATGGTTTGCAGTCAGAAAATCTGTTCCCAAAGATAAGGGGAAGGGCATTCCTCGGGCTCAGAATTCTGGGGTGGAGAAGGGCATCCCTGTGTGGGTGTGACATCAGCAGATGGGGCTGGAATGCACACATGTGGAGAGTCAAGGGGCCCCAGGGCCAGGAGAGAGCTCGGCTGTCATACCACAAAGGGTCTTTTTTTTTTTTCCATTTATTTTTATTAGTTGGAGGCTAATCACTTTACAATATTGTAGTGGTTTTTGCCATACATTGACATTTTGACCACCCTCCATCCCAGGAAAACCACGGAGATTCTGCTTGACCCTGCCCCCCACCCTCAGCAGGGGGGCCTAAAGACACTGTCCTCTAATCCGACGGGTGAACTTTGACCCCAGTGAGGGAGAGCCTGGAAAAGGCAGGAGGTTTCAGAGCTAAAGGGCCTCGAAGGAAAAAAAGAAACAACCAGCGCCTGTATGGAATACTCCTTCTGCCAGCAGCATGTGGAGTTAATTGCAGAGAAATGCATTTTCAAAATAAGATATTGGAAAACCATCCTCTCCGTCACTGGCCACAGTTATTACAATTATTTATACAGCATCACCACAGCGCGTGTGTTTCACAGCAATTAAACTATTGATCTTGCAGCTCTGAGGCGCTGAGCAAAATCCACTGCCACCATTGCTGCCCCCGTGGGAGTCGTCTGTCCCCACGCTCAGATGTGGAAACTGAGATGGAGGAGGAAGTAGCCAAGAGCGGAAGAGTTAGTAGCTGGAAAACTAATATTAAGAATCAATATATCGGGGACTTCCCTGATGGCTTGGACTGTAAAGAATCTGCCTGCAATGCAGGAGATCTGGGTTCGATCCCTGGGTTGGGAAGATCCCCCAGAGAAGGGAACGGCTACCCACTCCAGTATTCTTGCCTAGAGAATTCCATGGACAGAGGAGCCTGGTGGGCTATTGTCCATGAGATCACAAAAGAGTCAGACTCAACTGAGCGACTAGAACACACACACACACACACACACTGGTGGTCCAGAGGTTAAGAATCCACCTTGCAACGGAAGCGATGCAGGTTCAATTCCTGGTCAGGGAACTAACACCCCACATACTACGGGGCAACTGAACCCCTCACCACAAATAGAGTCCATGCACCACAACAAAAGGTCCCACATGCCGCAACTAAGACCCAATGCAGCCAAATAAATAAATATTTAAAAAGAGAATCAATATATTGACATGATAAGCTAATATTATCTTAACATAGCAATAGTAATATGGTCCTGTCTCCATTTGGCTGGCATTTATTTCGTCATGATGTTATTTTCCAGGCTTGCCCAAGAAGTTACATAGTGCAGTTGAGTGATGGAGTGCATGGGTCCCAGAGGCTACAACCATGGACTCCAAACCCAGCCCCACCATGAACTAGATACAACACCTCTTGGGAAATGAATCAACCTCTCCTAGTGTCCTCATTCATAAAATATCAATAATAACAACACCCAATGCATTCAGCTGACATGAAGAATTCGTGAGTTAGTAAAGGAAAGGCATTTAGCACATGGGTTGGAACATAACTGGGGCTAAACTCGAGTTTTCTGCTATTGTCATAGCAGGTCCACAGGATTCTCATTCACCCAGGACACATCTCTCTGAACCCATGTGTCACAGTTACATTACTGGTGAGAGACAGAGGGTAGGCTTGGTCTCCTGTGAGGCTTGACGCTGAGATTTGCAGAAAGATAAGTAGCTCACGTTCTTTTTTTTCCCCCTTGTTTTCTGATAGCCTTGAGGTAGGAGCTGGACCTAACTTCTCTTTGTGGCTGGTCACCTAGATGTGGGTGGAGATGGTCCTTGGACTCCAATCTCCCCCTCTGCCTATCACACTCCACCCCAGGAACATGCCCTCATGGTCCCATCATTTTTCTTCAAGTTCAGAGTCAATATTAAGCTAATAATGGTTATGCAAAGTCTTATTTATGAAATGTATTTGATGCATTATTTAATACATTTTGAAGATAAATTAAAAGATAAAATACATTGAATAGTGGGTGTCTGGGAAGGTATGAAAATAATTCCACTTCATAAACCTTTTTGTTAGGAAGTTGCATGTTCCTGAACCAAAATCTCTTATGTTGGATGGTATGGATGTGAAGAGATGTGACAGAGTGATGTTCACTTTGGTCTAACCTCTAGGCCTTAGGAATCAAGATGTATGACAGTAGAAAGTGGTGGAGATTGCAGATCAGTTACTGCTCTGGATTGTCACACCAAGGGGCAAGTTGGGAGGAGAAACTGGTGTGGGTGGGAAGTGAAGTGTGAGTCAGATCTGTGCATGAAGTTATGGAAGCATGGTCAATTGGCCTTGTCCTGATTGCCTTGGAAATTCAGGGCTGGTGCTTGGGTCATTGCTAAGGGCTTGCCTTTGGTCACTGCCATTCTACAGGCGGACTATGAAATCATGACATGAGATGTTTCCCAGAGTCAGAATTTAAGCCACTGTGCCTGGCTGACCCTCTCACCTTCTTTCTGAGGGTCAGGTGTGACACACTTCATGGATTACAAGGTACGGGTCAGAAAGTCAATGGTGAAAGGAGTAAAGTCACATTTTCTGCTTCCCTTCATGTTGCCCCCAAACAACCACAAAGGGCTTCCTCAGTTGAGAACAGGGAACATTCTCCTGTGTCCCAGGCTAGTCCCTAAAATAGGCTCCATGCCTTAACCTACTTGTGCTTACAAATAAAACAGGCAGGCATTTTGAAGAACACAGGAAAGACAAGCCTATTGCAGCCTCTTCTCTACATGGTCACCACTATCCTTGAATTCCAGTGGAGGAACATTTCTTTGGGTGAAACATCTTTTTATGATACAAATATTGTGATGAAGTGGAAGCTATCTTTGGGGAAAGTGAAAATGAAAGTGTTAGTCAGTCACTCAGTCGTGTCCGACTCTTTGCAACCCCATGGACTGTAGCCCACCAGGCTCTTCTGTCCATGGAATTCTTCAGGCAAGAATACTGGAGTAGGTAGCCATTCCCTTCTCCAGGGGATCTTCCCAACCCAGGGATCGAACCTGAGTCTCCCACATTTAAGACAGTATCTCTATTGTCTGAGCTACCAGGGAAGCCCATCTTTGGGGGGCATGGGGTAAAGAGAAAGGCCCTGGCCTGAAAGGGGTACAGGAGATGAGTCTGGTCCCATCGGCCAAGTCTCCCAATTGCTTAGGGTACCGTCAGCAACATGGCGGGTTTAGATGTTCCTTCAGGTCCAGGTCATAATATAATTATGTAGCTTACATAAATAGACTTTCTTAGCAATTTTTTCATGATGGGAGAGAATGATTCCCAGGGAAAGGTTAACAAGGGGACAATATAAACCTGGATGACTCATAATGAAGAATGGGGGGCAGTTCTGAGGAACTAAAGAGAAATCTCATTTCACATTACAGTTGTCATGGTTTTGATTGGGGCTGGTTCTGGAATTTCTACCCAAAGTCTATGTCATTTTCAAAAATCTGAATTTCCCTATTATTACAAAAAACAAACCCTGAGGGTTTATCTTTTGCTCTGATGTAAGACTTAAAACCAAGTGAAGTACTCTGAAGGTCGAGTTCTTTCTCCTCACAGACCCTTTCCTTTGGTTGCCTTTGGTCAGCCTCACACCAGTGCCCACCACCAGGGGTCGCTGGCTCCCTTCTGCTCCTTGGTGACTTCCTGCTTTTGCTACTATTAGCAGGAAGGGGAAGGAGGCAATGGAGGGAGGAGTGGGAAGGGTGCCGAGGGCCAGGAAACTTCAGGAAGGGAGAAGGAAAACATCCAGGCGTTACTCTTTGGGACCCAAGACAGGCCCCAATGACCAGCCCAACCTCAAAAGGCCCCAGGGCCTGAATCAGAAGCCCCCTACAGCCGGGGTCTGTAGACTGGAGTCCATTAACTGGACTTCTGGCCACGACCCCTTGGCAAGTTTTATTTCCCATCCCTGGAGGTAGACCAGGAAAAAGCAGGACAGAAACACTTCTTTGTTCCTTCTAGCCAGCAGGACTCTGCCCACATCAGCTTGATGTGTTGCTCCAGGGAAAGAGAGACCCAAAAAAACCCCAGCAACAAGATGATCTCCAGCACTTCATTTCCTCCTAGGTTTCTAAGCAGGTACTTATTTCCTGGGCAGTTATTATTATTACAGATACCACATAAACAAAAATGTTAGATAATTAAGAATAATCTTACCTCCCTCTACCCTAAGCATTTTCTTTACCCAGTGGGAAACAAACTCCTCCTCCATAGCTTCCCCTCCCGACTTTTTCACTCGGCACCTAAGATGAGCAGGTTGGAGGATCTGGGAGCAAGTGGGAGCAAGGGAGATATTTCTGTGACTGATGCTCGGGAAACAGGATTTCTGGGCTCTCTCGCTGGCCTGCTGTGTGCAACCTGTAGGAGTCTCTAGTTCAAGTTCACTGTGAAACATCTCCACATGGAAGACTCACAAGGAATCTTGCAAGGGAGTCAAAGAGAATCTGGCAGGGTCTCCACCCTCAATAATGTCTTGTCTACAACAGCTAAGGTGCCAAACAGAATTTAGGAAGCAGTTTCACATCTCTTTTCTGATTTAATTCATACCACACATAGTAGGTACACAAGAAACACTGGTTGACTTCATAAATGAGCTATAATTCTGATGAGATTAGGAGAGCGTTATCTTTAGTCACATGTCATGTGTAAATAAACAGGCTCAGAGAGGACATGCCTGGAGTCAGGCACAGCTAACAAACAGCAGTGTCATAATTTTCCACCAGGTCGTCAGCCAACATGCCCTACCTCCCACACTAAGCTCCTCCTGGGGGAAGTGCATGCAGATAACTTGCACTTAAAAAAAAAAAAACTTTATTTCAACCTTTATCCAAAAATTGTAAAAAAAAAAAAGTTAAAACTGCGTGGTGCTGAACTTCAGATGCTGACTTCTGACCACATAGGCAAGTGGGGAGAGAAGGTCAGAATAGAAGTTTAGAGTTCTTCCCACTCCTGGAGAAAAGGGAAGCTCAGAGTGTGATATAGGATTAGAACATCAAGGCCCAATGGAGACCCCCTTTCTCCTAGCATCAGACCAGGATGCCACCCACCCCACCCCACCCTTCCATGGTTATGCGGAGAAGGTTCTTCACAAAAGAGTGACAATTGGAACTGACTTTTAAAGGAGGAGTGGGATCCCAATGGCAGGAACTTCAAGGAAGATGGATCCTGGGACTGCCTGGCATGAGGGGTGGGTGTGAGTGTCACGTGTGTGCAGTGGAGAGGGGCCAGCAACGGCCAGGCCATGTGACTGCAGAGGGACACAGAGGGAGGTTGGATGCAGGTACAAAAGACTCCTGAACGCCCTTCAAAGTGCTAGCCTTTCATCTGTAGGCAAAGGGAAGCGTTGCATGTTGTAGAGGTGGGAACTGATAGACTCTGACTTGTGTGAAATGAAGACAGTAATCTTTCCTCCACTTTCCCAGCTTGGAGACCCTTCCTGGAAGAGGCACACTTTCACTCCTTTAGCAAAGCTGAGAATCTGCTTATTGTCTAAAACAACTAAATACGGAATCTTTCCCCACTGCCACGAGGCTGTGGACTTTGTACTGGGAGTGCGTTGTATTGAATCAGCCACATCCTCCCAGTTCTCTTTGTGGCCAGGTCTAGTGTTCAAGTTAACGGGATAATGCATTTCTCTGCACCAAGCTCTCTAACTGGGGTTTTGGAAAACCCTGATATTTTTAATATAAATGGAATCAGCCAATCTAGACTCACGGAAAGTGAGACTCAATCACAGCATTGTAGCACTTTCCTGATGGGACAGAGACCCTGACTCTCCCAGGCCTCCAGGCCATGATTTTAAAAACAGGTTTCACTTGTCCATCAGCAGTTACTCAACTAACAATAGTTTCCTGTTCAAACGTTGCAGAGGGATTCTGTGACCATTATTTCAGTGCATCCCACACCAGTGTAGTGAGCCAGATTGGCAAAGTGTACTCAGGCCCCAGCCCTCCAGCCTAGGAGGAATGAATAGACAGGAGCTCCATGGTACCCATGTTCACATCACCACTATAATTCCATCAGGTCTCTTCACTCCTGAGCCAGCTGCCCTCACCAAGTGGCCTTGATGTTCACTTCCTTTTAACAGTCCTGTAAGTAAGCGATGGAGGTGTGACCAGGAAAATCCACTGCTTAGCCACCTACCTCCCCAGTTCCATCAATGCAGGGTGAGATGAGTAAATAGGGTGCTATGAAACTGCCTTTTGCCTTAGTTATTTCATTTTATTGTGCTGTGTTATATTGTGTTGCACTGGGTTGGGCCGTGTTGGGTTGGGTTGCGTTACATTGGATTGGGTTGCTTGTATTGTGTTGTGCTGTATTGTATTGGGTTGGGTTACACTGTGTTGTGCTATGTTGGAGTGAATTGGTTGCATTGTGCTTGTTGGATTGGATTGTGTTGTGTTGTGCTGTATTGCGCTGCGTTTTGTTGGACTGGACTGGATTTACTGGTCTGTGATTCAGTATAACAAAGTCTGCCCTGGTGCTCACACTCCATAGCAAGCGCTGGCGTTTTGTTGGCCCTTGCCAAGTCAGAGTGGTTTCTTTCTTTTTTTTTTTTAAGATTTTTTTTTTTTTTTGATGCAGACCATTTAAAAGGTCTTATTGAATTTGCCATAGCATTGTTACCATTCTATGTTTTGGTTTCTGGCTGCGAGGCATGACCAGGGATCAAACCCACACCCCCTGCATTAGAAGGCGAAGTCTTAACCAGTGATCCACCAGCAAAGTCCCACCACAGCGGTTTCACAATTTTTAGGGTCCAAGTTGCATGCACAGCAGGAGCGACCTGAGAGCCACAAGCCAAGATCAGCCCTCACTGTCTGGGCTCTGACTCCAGGGGCTCCCAGCCTGTTCCCTCCTCAGCAGGCTCAGCTTGCAGACAGCCAGGCAGCTTCAGAAAGGGGTAGGGAAGGGAGCCAGGAGCAGGGGTGAGGACCAGAGAGAGCCAGGCTGAGAGGAGGCGGGAGGGGCAGAGAGTGCAGCCGGAGAGCATTCTCATTCTGGAGAAGCAGGACTCTGCGGCTCCTGGCAACGGCTGGAGTCTGGTGATCTGTTTCCCCTGAAGACCTGAAGTAACCCGGTCCGCAAGACTCAGAGTCGTTCTGACGTAGGTCATGGCCCCAAGACAAGGCAAGGTCAGAAGTTCATCCCCAGAGAAAAATGGGCACGCAGGTGGCCAGACAGGCGGGCAGGTGGGCAGAGGTCAGCCCTCCTCTGAGTGACTCCGGGGGTTCTAGAGCCCTCCTAGTCATCGAGGGGACAGCCACTCACTTTCCTGCTCTTCTGAGCCTAGAGGAGGTCAGGCTCTGGCCGGGTTCTGAAGGCAGATTGTGTGGGGTGGTGGTTTAGTCGCTAAGTCGTGTCTGACTCTTGAGACCCCATGGACTGTAGCCCGCCATTCTCCTCTGTCCATGGGATTCTCCAGGCAAGAACAATGGAGTGGGTTGCCATTTCCTTCTCCAGGGTATCTTCCTGACCCAGGGATTGAACCCATGTCTCCTGCATTGCTGGAGGATTCTTTACCACTGAGCCACCTGGGAAACCCCCTCCTAAGACAGGGGATACAGTTATTCAAACCACAAAAGAGGAAACTGAGGCAGAAAAGACCCTGATACTGGCCAGCAGCCAGAGCCTCGGGGGAGGATGAGTTGTCAGCCTGTGCTCACTTGCTCTGGATCCCAGGGTGCCTGTGTGAGGCATGGTTGGTCCATGCTCACCGCCTCTGGGCTCACACGCTCCCTCTCTGCCTTGTCCTGCCCTTCCCGGGAGCCTCTCCCTTCTCCACCCCTGCAGACTTCACATCCACAGCTCTCACTGACACCTTTACCTCCCGTGTTCTGGAAAACAGGGAAGAAGGAGGAAGAGGAAGTCTTTTCAGAGCCTCTGGCTACCATCATGCACTTTCTTTCCTTTTCCCCACTTTTTCCCCTCCAATCTCACCCATCCCTGAACAGAGAAATTGAACGCATCTGTACTCGTGACAACAGGTGAACCGGCAGCTGCTGCTGAGGGCCACCGGGGGCCAGAGGGGCGCTGGTTGGGGTGTGCCTATGTGCAGATGTGTGTGTGTGTATGTGTGCTGTGTCTGTTTTCTGAAGCTGGTCTTTCACCAGGTTGAACCCGGCATTGCATTCTGCACCTCCTCATACAGCCAGTAGGTGGCAGAGCTGCAACAGGCCGGTGATTCCAGTCCGGTGGCGCCTGGCCCCGCAACACTGGTCAGAACTGGTCCAGCTGTAGGGGGACGGTGTGTCCACAGACACCCCCGGGTGGCCTACACAGAGGTCCTGGGCAAGATGATTTGAGGGACAGCGAACCTACAACGCTTCCGAAACCCCTTCCCCTCCTCGCTTCCATCCCTCCACACTTGCCCTGCTTTGCGTGGGCCTGTGCTCAGTCGTGTCTGACTCTGCGACCCCGTGGACTGTAACCCGCCAGGCTCCTCTGTCCATGGGATTCTCCAGGCAAGAATACTGGAGCGGGTTGCCATTTCCTACTCCAGGGGATCTTCCCCACCCAGGGACTGAACTCGTGTCTCTTGTATTGCAGGCAGATTCTTTACCCACTGAGCCCTTAACTTTATCTCATAGGGGAGAGCCTATTAACATTTACAAAGCATCTGTTGGGATGCTTTTCAGATTTTGTGGGAGTCTGTGAAAATGCAGCTTCCCCTATATACTTGGATTCTCACTCAGCACGACTGAAGTGGAGCCCAGGAACCTGCACTTGGAGTAAGCGCCCCTGGTGATGTCCATACAGTGACCAGCGAGCCCCAAACTAGGACACCCCCAGGTATCATGATAAGGGCTTCAAGATCTGTTCTTAAGCCTCATGCAATTTTTCACTCTCTCCACCTGTTTCTTATTCTTCAAATATATTAAATATGTACGTGCATACTAAGTCAGTTAGGTCTGACTCTTTGCGACCCTATGGACCCTAGCCCGCCAGGCCCCTCTATCTGTGGGATTCTCCAGGCAAGAATACCAGAGTGGGTTGCCATGCCCTCCTCCAGGGGATCTTCCCGACCCACAGATGGAACCTGCATCTCTATTGTCCCCTGCATTGGCACGTGGGTTCTTTACCACTAGCGCCACCTGGGAAGCCCATATTAATATATCAAATATATTGCCACTGCCCTTCTCCACCAATGAAGTTTAAGTTCCACATCCATAAGAGACCACCTTCTTTTTCTTTAGGCTCATTTCCCAGTGCTCTAAGGTCCCTGGACTTCTGGCTCCTTGAGATGGTTTTATCAGACTGCCTAGCTCTCATCCCAGCCTTTCTTTCACTTGTGTCTAATGTTCTGAAAGCCCTAGCACCATCCCCAGCCTTGACCGTCAGGGACTTGACTGGAATTTGCAGAACCGAGGTCACTGTCCATCCCTCTCCCCTTCTCTGTCCCCCCAGCTGCCCCAGCCACCCAACTGGATTGCCTTGGATTGCCCACCCCCTTGGTGTCCTCTGAGCAGGGCTCCTGGTCTAGCAACTTGAAGCTGACCCATGGATGTGCTTGGGGAACAAGGCATCTCCCCAAAGTCAGCAGACATAAGACCCCACTGCACTCTACCCCATCCCACCAAAGTAATCATGCTGGTGCTCCTAAAGCAAACAGTACCATCAAACTCTGCAGACCCCAGGGGCTGGTTTGCTAGGGCTGCCATAACAAATGACCACAAACTGGGTCACTGAAAGTGACAAACTTATGCTTTCATAGTTCTGGAGGTTAGAAGTCTGAGATCCAGGTGTTGGCAGGGCCATGCTCTCCCTGAAGGCACTAGTGAAGAATCCTTCTCTGGTTCATCCTAACGTCTGGTGGTTCCTGGCAAAGCTTGGCATTCCTCAGCTATGGCAGCATGCGTCCAATCTCTGCCTCTGACTTCACATGGCACCCTTCCCTGTGTCTCTGTCTCTGCATCCAAACCTCCTACTCCTTTCCCTTATAAAGACACTAGGCATTGCATTTAGGGCTCACCCTCATCCAACATGACTTGGGTCTGCAAACTTCCAATTACATCCAAAGAACTTCATTACATCTGCAAAGACTATTTCCAAATAAGGTCACATTCACAGGTCCTGGAAGTTAGGACTTCAGTGCTTCTTTGGGTGCATGCATGTTAAATCACTTCAGTTGTGTCCGACTCTTTGTGATCCCACAGACTGTAGCCCACCAGGCTCCTCTGTCCATGGGATTCTCCAGGCAAGAATACTGGAGTGGGTTGCCATGCCCTCCTCCAGGGGATCTTCCCAACCCAGGGATTGAACCTGAGTCTTTTATGTCTCCTACACTGGCAGCTGGTTCTTTACCACTATTATCACCTGGGAAGACCCTCAATGCTTCTTGAGGGGCATCCAATTCAATCTATCACATCCCATACACCAAAGGTACTGCTTTCACACCTGACCTTCTGATTAAAGAGGAGAGCAGGTTTAGGGGACCAGGGTTGGCTTCCCCAAGCATTTCACATGAATAAAGCGATTTCTTTCGCTGGACACAGTATGAAAGCCCAGTTAACTCACAGCCCCTGGTGACTTCCTGGATTAGAAGAGTTTAAAGCATGTCAGCTTTGGCGGTTCCCTGGTGCAGTGACTCTCAGAGTGTGGGCCCCTGACCAGCAGCATCTGGGAGTGTGTTAGAAAGGCATTTTCTTCCTGCATCATAGTAGACCTTGGAATCAGGAACTCTGAGGTGAGGCCAGCAACCTGCATACAACAAGCCTTGCTGGTGATCTCGGTGCTCAGTTGAGGATGAAGATGCTTACTCTAGCAGAAGGGGGCCCACGGTGTCCCCAGGGAGGGCCAGCAACTGGCTGTCACACCTGGGGCCCCAAACCTCCCTGTTCTGCCCTCCCATCCTGGCAATGCCCGCTCTCAGCTCCCTGTGTCAGCCCACCCCCTGAGCCACTGGGGGATGCCAGCACAACTCACTCCATGCTCACTGGCCAGCCTTTCTCCCAGTGTTTCCCTCTCCCTATCTCCCCTCCCCGGCTCCCCTGCTGCCCCTCAAACACACGATGCCCTCAACTCCCCCTGGCTCTTTCTCCTGATGAAGGGAAGAGCTTGGCAGGGGTTGGTTAAGATAAGTCTGATCACACAGAAAACAAACTGTTATTTTTCTATCTGCCAAGTTGCCGAAGACAAGGATGTCAAACCCAGAATCTGTGTGAACATCAGATCTACAGTTACCCCAGTGTGTCTGTGTTCTAGGCAAGCTTTTTAATTTTTTTTTTTTTTTAAATCATGGTCCAATTCCCAGAGAGACCAGTGACAACCTCTCGGATGTTCATGGCACTGGCTGTGACAGCCTCCGTGCACATTCCCCGACCCAGGGAAGGAGCAGCTCCCACAAACAGCAGACGGTGGGTCACCTCTGACATCTGCTCCCCACATTGCTGATCCCTTGTTCAAAGCGACACTGAGCTGAAGTGTTGGTGCGCCATGTGTGTTTGTTATGTCTGCACGCGCTAGTGACAGACCTGCAGGAAGGCAGATAGACAGGCAGCGGGGAGCCCTGGGGGACATGTGCTGGAGTCTGGTGAGCGTTCAAGATGAGATTGTAAAGATATTTCTGTGGGTGAGGGGTAGGGAGGAGCAGAAGGCACTTTGGCCAGAGCCAGGGTGCCACAGCCACGGGAGATCTATGTGTAGGTGACTGACATTCCAGTTTCTGGAGAGATGGCCCACCTGAGCACCTGGGAGGAAGGGAAGTCAGTGTGGGGAGGAGCAGGCGGAGATCCCAAAGCCCCACCCTCCAAGAAGGTGGCAACCAGCAGAGACCAGTATATTCACCTGTTGAGCCAACTGTGTTGGTGTTTGGGCAAATTACTATACAGTTTCCATGACTTTGTTGCCCAACTGTCAAATTGGGCACAATTATAGTAGAACCATCGTGGATGAGAAAAAAAAAGGAAAGAAATCCACCCAATCAAAATGAAATAACAGTGAGGGAAAGGGTTTGCAAATAGACTATGGCAGAGAAACCTGGAAATCTTTGCATGCAGGCACTCTGGTCTGAGATGCCGTTTGCACTGAGTCTGGAAACCAGATGAGCAAAGGCTTGAGTTCAAATTCCCTACAACAACTGCTTCTTTCCTCTCCATTCTTCTAGATGGAGCTTCGGAACACACGAGGCAGTGACTCTAAACTTTCTATCGCACAACAAGAAGGCAGCCTGGCCAAGCATCAGGAAGCACAGTCCCCTCCCCAGCAACTGATTCTGATGTGATGTCAACCTCTGAGGACCATTCACCAGCCTCAAAGCCTGAATGGTGTTTGGCCACTTGGGAGTCGACTGCTCTACGACTACTGCTGGGTTTTGTTGTTTAGTCGCCAAGGGGTGTCCGACTCTTGTGACCCCATGGACTGCAGCCTGCCAGGCTCCTCTGTCCATGGGATTCTCCAGGCAGGAATACTAGAGTGGGTTGCCATTTCCTTCTCCATATGGTTGGATGGCATCACTGACTCAATGGACGTGAATTTGAGCAAACTCTGGGAAATGGTGAAGGACTGGGAAGCCTGGCGTGCTGCAATCCATGGGGTCACAAAGAATTGGAAATCACTAAGTGGCTGAACAACCACAAACCTCTTCTTAAGAACATCACATCTCATATACAGTTTTTTCTTTTAGACATTGTTTTGGCTGCTTTTGATTTAATGTTTATGTAAAATGGATGTGGTTTTCGATTTCTGACTCATGAGATACAATTGAAATATGAGAGCAATTCAGCTTCTCAAAGAACCAGCCATGAAGTCTGAAATACCAGTGTTTTCAGGGCATCGGGATCAGCAACCTCTTCCTTCTTAAATTCTATGACCTGATATGCTGTCCTTTCTCTGGGATAAGTTCCTCCCTTAAGCTAATATGATTTTGTCTCTTGGAAACCCAAAGCCATTCCAGGATATGACACTGAAGCATGCTTAATCGGTCAGTTGTTCAGTTGGATTCTAGCCGGCCAGGCTCCTCTGTCCATGGGATTTCCCAGGCAAGAATACTGGAGTGGGATCCCATATACATTTTCAAACTACTGTGACTCATTTTGCTTTGGAGACCATCAGGTTACTCTTCAAAGCAACCAGAAGGACCCAGAAAGAAAAGGATGTCCCAAACCAGGTTTTGGTTATCACTGCCCTGGTGTTCAAATTCCTGTGACTTATAGATCCATTCAGACTTTAAACAGGACCACTGATCCATCAGCTCTCAAGGGGACCCCGTTAGACAACATAAGCCAAAAGGGCCTTAAGATCGGAAACCAAGGTTGGAGAGGGGATGCATTCGTATCGGTGAACTCTCCTTTGGCTCGGATGAAATACACCAGGTGACATAATGGAAATTCATGGAGGGAGGAGATCTATGGAAAGAGAGACTCATAACTCAGGTGGCCACTGAGCTGCGACCCCCGTGAGTTCACCTTGTCCAGCCTGTCTTCCCTCCCACCCCACACCTGGCTGTAAATCACTGGTGTGTGTACATTGCTGAGAGCTGGGGGCTGATTCATGAGACCCGACAGACAGGTGCCCTGGTGGGAAGAGGACAGCGAGGGGTGGAGGAGTGTGAGGCAGAGATTCCGGGATTCCAACACCGTGATTTCCACAACACCTGTCCACGTGCCTCCACTGGGACGGGCTCAAGAGCCCATGAGCTGTCTTCCCCAACCGCTGGCTTCTCAGACTCCCCAGTAGGCTAAGCTTACTCTTATTCCAGTGGCAGACTGTGTGTGTCTCCTCCCTCTTGCCCTTTCTTTTCTTCTCCAACTAATGCTCTCATCTCTTCTCCCTCCTTTTTTTCTTTAAAGATTTTTTTTTTTTGATGTGGACCCTTTTTAAAAGACTTTATTGAATTCCTTACACCATTGCTTCTGTTTTATGTCTTGGTTTTTTGGCCTCAAGGTGTGTGGGATTCTCGCTCCCCAACCAGGGATTGAACCTGCACGCCCTGCATTAGAAGGTGAAGTCTTAACCACTCGATTGCCAGGGATGTCCCTCCCCTCCTTTCTGTAGTCCTAACATTGCTTCCTTTCTCATCCACCCTGACCCTGTATTAAGGAATTGTCTAGTGTACCTCTGCTGGAGGGGAGGAGGCAGAGGGGCTGAGGGGCTGAGGGTGAAAATAATAATCTTAGTTCTTCAGGCAAAGCGATGATGGGGTGTGTTGACATGCAGTAATAATTACCGTGGTACTACGAGGCCTGCTTGGGTTCCAGGCTTACAAAGTGGACTGTACTTGTCAAACCTCAGCCAGTTCTCATAGTGATATGAGGAATTAGACATTAGCATCCCAAGGCTTATGAGGAGGGCAGTAAAAGCAAAACCTTCCTTCCCAGCGGTCTGACTTCGGTCCATGAGAAATCCCTCTGGACAATTCTAGGCAGCCCCTCCTTCCAAAGTAGATCTGCTGGATCCTTCCTCTGGGCCGGGCTCTGCCAGGCAGGGTCATGGTACCAGGGACTCCTCGGGGCCTTGGGTGGACGGGCCCCAGAGAGGCCACTAGAGCATGGGTTGTTCTCAGACTCTGCCCAGAGTTCTGAACCCAGCAGTGATCTCCTGTACACATACGTCACTTTGGGAAGACTCGGAGGTTCCATTTTTTTGCCCCCTCAATGTCTGCATGGCTGTGGGAAAGATATGTCACCCTCCATGCCTCAACTCTGTCATGTGGAAGTGAGAGCCTGATAATCTCTGCAGTTCCTCCGAGCAGAAGATGCTACGATGCTATAAGAAGTGCAAACTAACTCAACGGCAAATAATCACAACAGACACCTGAGGATCGAGAAGGAGCTGGCTTGTACTGAGCCACGCAGGGATGATCACAGAGACAGGCAAATGTGTCACGAGTACCCCGGAGAGATTTATGTACAGAAAGCAGGCTTCCCTCCAAAGTTAGTGGAGAACAGAGGACAAGGGTGTCAACCAAAGAACAAGGATGTCAACCAAATTGGGACTCTAAGATCCTCCTAAGAGGAGAGTGATGGGAACGGATGAAAAGGGACGAGGAGGAGAAAGAAGAGAGGGGGAAAGAAAAAGAGAAAAAACTTAGGAGTTCTACTTGGGTTGACACGCACATGAAAATGTCCTAGTAGATTTGCATTTTCTGTTAACAATCATTTCCGTTTTTATTTATTCTGGCAGGGTTTGCGTGTCATGTAATCACTGTTTTAGTTCATTTCCCTCCAATGATAGATGGTGATAAGTCAAGTTGGTTGTTAATAATGCTACAATTTACCTAACAAATTTTGAGCTTGTAGTACAGCTTCATTAATATGCTTAATTTATCGTTACAATTCCTTCAGGTTAATGGTTTGCGAGTATGTTGGAGTTTAATCTGAGCAGTTATTATAAAGTGCTTGTTTCTCGTTAAAATGTAGAACTGAGATACCCAAGATTTACTTGGGATAAACTGGCCAGAATAAATCTCTCCTTTGCATTGGGAAAGGAAGGAGTGCTGGCTATTAAAAAGTGTTCTGAATTGGAAAGCCTTCTGGTAACTTTAAAGTCATTTTGCAGATTAAACTGCCTTTCCCCAGGGCTCATGGAAGAGATGCTTGCATCTGGAATTCACTCTGGCAGGATCCTCTCTGGATGGAGCATGGGCATCAGAAAATGCATGAAAACTGAATTTTGCCCAACCATGAGCATCAAAGATTCCTGGAAAGGTGTGTGAGTGTTGGGTGATGGTGGCAGGAGACAGAGTCCAACTTGTGAGCTTTTTATGTGTCCTCAGGAAAAAGATTAAAATCAAGAACACAAGCCCTCCATAGAGAACAAAACAGGACAGTAGCCTTCTCTTGTCTGGCTGGAATAGTGTTGGGGTCCTCGGCCTGGCAGACCAACAAGTATACTCTTTCAGCAGCTCAGACACCTGTTTCCCACCCACTTATACTCCCAGGGCTCCTGAAACTGGTCCACTCTTCCAGGTAGCTTTTAACTCAGCTCAGGAGAAGGAAAAAAAAAAACCAAAAAACGCCACTCAGCCTCCAACTTAACCACCTAACTTCTCAGAGGAGTTTCTAAGATACGTAAAACTTCCTCTGGATTTGGGGTGTGGGCAAAGTGCTACAGAGCCTCATCAGATGCTTTGGGGAGCCTGACTGTCTACACTCAGGGGATTTGTTGGTAATTAAAAGATGGCAAAGGAATTCTTGCAATTTTAATAGTCAGGGCCCCCTGGACGTGCCTCTGGCTCCTCTGGGGAGCTCAGGAAGAGAAGTGTCATAAGTTGAATTAGGTGCCCCCAAAGATATGCTGAGGGCTTCCCCAGTGGTTCAGCAAGTATAGAATCTAGCCGCAATGCAGGAGACCCAGGAGATAAGAGTTAGATTCCTGGGTTGGGTAGAGCCCCTGAAGGAGGGCGTGAAAACTCACCACCATGTTCTTGCCTGGAGAATCCCATAGACTGACGAGCCTGGCAGGCTACAGTCCATGGAGTTGCAAAGAGTCAGACACTACTGAGGGACTAAGCATACATGCACGCAAAGATATGCTGGAGTCCTAAGCCCAGCATCTGGGAATGCGGCTTTATTTGGAAACAGTGGCTGTGCAGGTGTACCCAAGCTAAGAGGAGGTTATTAGGGTGGGCTTTCATCCAGTACTCCTGATGTCCTTGTGAAATAGGAAAACACCATGTGAAGATGAAGGTGGTGATTGGAATGATACAGCTTTAAGGTCAGGATGGGTGGCCACCATCAGAAGCTGGAAGAGGAAGGACCCAGAGGCTCAGAGAGAGCATGGCCCTGCCCACACCTTGACCTTAGACTTCAAGCCTCCCTAACCACAGAACAATAAACTATTGTTATTTCATGCCACCCAGCTTGTGGTACTTCATTACAGCAGCCCTAGGAAATGAGGACAAGAAAGCCCAGCAGGTCATCCTTGGAAGTTAAAGAGAGAGGGGAGGGACATGGGGGTGCAGGGCCCCCAGGGCCTGGAAGGCAGTGGATGCCACAGAAGTGACTTCTTAGACACAGCGGGCCTTCCTGTCACTACTAACCAGCCCCTCTTCTCTTCCACAGACCTGGAATTGAGTCACCCTGTGGGCTGTTAGGGCTTCCCTAGTGGCTCAGACGTTAAAGAATCCACCTGCAATGCAGGAGACCTGGGTTGGGAAGATCCCCTGGAGAAGGGAATGACAACCCACTCCAGTATTCTTGCCTGGAGAATCCCATGGACAGGGGAGCCTAGCAGACTACAGTCCATGGGGTTGCAAACAGTTGAACACGAATTTATGTTCAACTTGACTGGGCCACAAGGTTTCTAGATCTTTGGTTAAACATTCTGGGTGTCTGTAGATGAGATTACATCTGAACTGGTAGACGGAGTAAAGCAGATGGCACCACCCAGTGTGGGTAGGCCTCGTCTAATCTGTTGAAGGTGTGAATGGAACAAAAAGTCTGTAATGAAGAAAATTCTCTCTGCCTCACTCTTTTTGAGCTGGGGACATCAGTCAGTCTTCTGCCTTTGGACTCAGACTGAAACTTACTCCATTGGCTCTTTGGGTTCTTAGGCCTTTGGACTCAGAGACTGGGGCTTACATCACTGGCTATCTGTCTCCATCTTGCTGACTGCAGACCTTGGGTCTTTTCAGTCTCCATGGTCACAGGAGCTAATTCCTCATCATCCATCTATCTATTTGCCTGCCTGCCTCGCTCTCTCTCTCTCTCTCTCTCTCTCTCTCTCTCTCTCTCTCTCTGTGTGTGTGTCTCCTATTGGTTCTGCTTCTCTGACTAACCCACACTAACACACTTTGAAATCAGCTGCCCAGAAGTCCTTGTCTCATGCATTCCAGATGTTTCCAGGATTTACATGACCTGGGCCTCCCTCTACCTTTGCCCACCCCACCCTTCACCTTGCCCACTTGACTCCCGTCTCTCTAGCCTTCTTGCTATGCCTCCCACCTCAGTCTCTGCCTCAGGACTTTTCTGCCCACTTGGGTTGCTTCCCCAAGAGAAATTCAAAGGGCTGCCCCTCAATTCCTGCAGGTGTCTTATTTAAATGGCATTGCTTCTCAGAGAGGCCTTCCCTGACACCCCCCATTTCCATGATGCCCACACCTCTAATCTGCCTCCATCCCCTCACCCAGGTATTTATCTATAACACAACTTGAACCTACAGCTCTTGAGATATTGCTTGTTTCCCTGCTAGAATGTAAGCTCCCTGAAGGCAGGAACCATGTCTGTCTCATTCCTGACTCTTCCTCCAGTGTATGTGCCCCGTGGGTGGCACAGGCTACTGAGTAACTTCTGTGAAGGGAAGGCAGTAAGGAAGGAATGAGGGAAGGAAGGAGGGAGGGAGGAGAAGAGCCTTGCAAGCCCAAACCCTGAGCCTACCATCCATCATCCAAGGATGGGCCCTTGGGGTCCGCTCAAGACCAGAGATCCTACAGTTTGATACTCCCAAGGGAGGCTGCAGTCCAGAGGTTAGAAGTGCCAAGAGATAGGTCAGTCATGTAAATAAAAATTTTATACATATGTGTACACACACACACACACACACACATATACATGTTAAGATAAGCTTTTATATAAAAGTTCAGGGAAGGTTATGATTGCTAATTATTAAACTCTATTGACCTCTCAGGCTTCCTAGGTGGCACAGTGGTAAAGAATCCACCTGCTAATGGAGGAGATGCTAGAGACATGGGTTCAATCCCTGGGTTGGGAAGATCCCTGGAGTAGGAAACGGCAACCTACTCTAGTATTCTTGCCTGGAGAATCCCCATGGTCAGAGGGGCCTGGTGGGCTACAGTCCATGGGGTCACAAAGAGTCGGACATTACTAAGTGACCGAGCACACACAGGCACACTGACCTCCCTTTCCTACTTCTATCCCGCAAATCTTCTGAAATGGCAAATTTTTCTTCCAGAACAAGATCGGTATCTACCTTCCTTGCCTGGAAAGTGAGGCCCCTGTGAGCACATTTCAGGGGTCACCCTTGTGAGGACACAGTGAGCCTTCACTCAGAAATAAGCACCAAGGGCTTGTGATGCTGCAGGTCCTCAGGATACAGAAGGGGACACTCTGTGAGGAAGGCACTGTCTTTAATATGTATGATTTATTCATGGATTGGTGTTGAGTCTTTAAGTCATGTCTGACTCTTTGCCACCCCACGGACTGCAGCACGCCAGGCTCCTCTGTCCTCCACTATCTCCTGGAGTTTGCTGAAGTTCATGTCCATTGAGTCAGTGATGCTATCTAACCCTCTCACCCTCAAATTAGACTATATTTCAATCCTTTGAAAGTTAAGTTTGTGTGTAAGTTAACAAACCTTTAAAAAAATGAAGGGAGCTTGCAGTCCATTCTGGCCTGCATATAAAGAAGGGACATGAAGTCCCTGATGGCAGAGAACCTCTCAGCATGTCGTCTGGGGACCACACTCCCTGTCCACCTGCTGGATGAGGAGAAAGTCCGCACTCTTTCTGTTGGGCTCTGACAACAGGGGAGACCCGGCCCTGCTAGGGACACAGGTGAGCTCTCTCCCTCCACGTGGAAGGGAACCAGCTGTGGGGCAGAGACCTTCTGGTCCCCGAGGAAGGGATGGGGGGTGGGGGTGGGGTAGGCAGCTATCTTCCCCATGAGTCGCCTGACTCTGCTAGGTGGGGGAGCTGGGCTTCCCGTTCCCATCTCCACATTAAGTGGAGGGTCACTGGGGTCAGGCAGGCGCTGGCTTCTCTTCCTCCTGACAGATCCGTAATTAGAAGGAGACAGAGCATTCAAAGAGGAGTGCTTGGCTCCAGGCACATCTTTGTCAGCCTGTCAAGCAGAAGTCTGTTCTCCACGAGCTATTTTGAGCCACCTTCTCAGCTGCGTTTCTGATCCTCTTGGCCCGTGACACCCTCCCCCCCTCCATCGCCCTCCCCACCAAGTCTCCATCATGACATCACTGAGGCGCGTAGGTCTGGACAAAAGGAGCATTTTGTGCACTATGCTTGAACACTGGCAGCGCTGGGGAGGCCGCCTAACCCTACCCCACACCTCCTTCATCTGGTCCAGTGGGCTGTGTGCAAGGACCACTGGGTGTGGGTTCTTGACTCTGGGAGAGATGGCTTGTTACCGGAAGCCAGGGGTTTCCACAGAGTTCTGGCTGTGGAGAGAGTGAAGGGTGACAATTCCCGAGAGAGCATTTCATGGGAGCCAAACCTGGGATGAAGAACAAGAGAGGGTGGTGTGTTCTGCCCAGATCTGTCCTTGCAGAATCCCCTGGGGACAGGAAAGCAGGGCAGATCCAGAAACTCTACACACCAGCCCTGAGTCCCCCAGGTCACATCAGCTGGATGAACAGCCCAGAGAAGAACAGCTCTCCTCCTCAGCCATGCAGGGAAGATGCTCTCGGGGCAGCTTTAGGAGTCAGGCTGTGGGAGGTGGCCATCATGTCCCCAGGTATGTGCCATGCAGTGCTCACAAGCACTGGGGGTCCCCATCACCCCATCCAGGTCACACCTACGCCAACCTGCACCTCCACGGCTCACCCCACACAGACCATGCCGCCCCCATCGGGAGGCCCACCGTGTGCACTCCTGGGACTCTCTGCACAAGATGGGGGTGAGAGAGCGGGCTGGGCGGAGGGGGTGGGGTGTGAGGACCAGGGAACCTGCTCACAAAGCAGAGAGCACGGGTGTCGAGAAGTGAAGGCTGGGTTCTGTGCTGCAGGGTGTGTCACTGGGCCTCAGCCTCAGCGCACGCTGAGCCCCACTACCTGCCATGAGGGATAAATACAGTACTTACTACCTGCCATGAGGGATAAATACGGTACTTCACCCTGTGAGACGTGCTGCTGGCAGCATCTATTGTGGAGAGGGGTGCTCTTGTTCTGTCCCCACACCCCCTTGCTTTCAGCATAATATCGCCCTTCACCGAAGCATCCTGCTGAGAAGGAGGGCTCCTGAGGGTGGGTGGAGGGCCCAGCCTTCAGTGGGGAATGGCTTTTCATGGAGAGGATGCTCCCCTCCGGGACTGCCTGCCTATAGACACTCGCATCCTCTCCTGAGCCACCAGATGCCCATTCTTTTGAGGTGACTGACTCCAGAGAGGAGAGAAGAGCATGGATCGGAACCGAATCTTCCCTGAACACCTCACTGACCATCTCGAACTTGCTGTGCAAGCTGACACGGGTGACAGTAATCAGAATCACTACATGCCTTACTTCATGGCGTGTTCATGGCAGCTCTGAGAGGTAGAGACCATTGTAGATGAGGAGGGGTTGTCTTTCATGAAGACCCAGCCACAGAGGACATCATACCTGGCTGGAAACCCTCATGGTCTTGTTTCCTGAGGAAGCTCGGTTTGGTTTCTCCAAGGCCATTGTTCTCAAGGGGTGGTCCTGGGGCGAGCAGTGTCAGCATCACTAGGTTTGTTCCAAAGGCAAGTTCTCAGGCCCCCTCCAGACCAGCGTCAGAAACTCGGGTGGAACCAGCAGTGCGTGTTCTAACACTGGGCCACTGGAGTAGTCCTCCCCTGCAATCTTTGGGAATGCCGTCGTCATCATTTATATACTCCAGATGATGCTGAGGCTCACTCAGGTTTGGAACTGCACTCAGAGGATACTTGATTATCAACCCAAGGGATAAACCCCTAGGCAGAGTCTAAATACCCCCAGACTGCCCCTCAGCGCAGGTAGTCTATCCTTTGAATTTAGTTCCAACCTTAGCCTCCTAACATGCACCCCAAGCCCATTCTGGAGTTTCCTCATAGTCTTTTTTTTTTTTAACTTAAAAAAAAATGAATTAACTAATTAATTTTTGGCTGCACTGGGTCTCCACTGCTCCACACAGCCTTTCTCTAGTTATGGCAAGCAGGGGCTACTCTCTAGTTGCAGTGCGCGGGTTTCTCACTGTGGGGGCTTCTCTTGTGCAGAGCATGTGTTCTAGAGCATGGGCTTCAGTTGTTGCAGCTCCCAGGCTTCTTGGCTCCATGGCAGGTGAAATCTTCCCAGTTCAGGGATCGAACCTGTGACCCCTGCATTGGCAGGCAAATTCTCAACCCCTGGACCACCAGGGAAGTCCTCCCCTGTAAAAATTGGGAACACCATGGCCCATCATTTCCTCACCCACTCCTGACACTGACTCTCAGTGTAGTTTTGTTTTTTTGTGTGTGTGTGTTTCGTCTTTTATATAGGAATTGTTGAATTTCTCCTGTTAGTGTCCCAGCAAGATTCTGCCCCAGGGAGCTCAGTCCACTTGTCTCTGAGCTGTTGGGCCCACGCCCCCAGTGATGGTCACAGGCTGCCTTTATGGAAACCAGACAGAATCGGTTAAGCACAACCCTTAACTGTGGCAGCATCGCTCAAGAGCCTGGAACTAACTCCTGCTGCTTTGCCTCCTTTGCATCCCTGGCCTCCAGCTCCAGGGGATGTTTTTAATTACCAGAATAATGACAATTCAAAGCCCCTCACACCAGCCATTCTCAAGGGATCACAGGACATGGAAATAAAAACGGGTTGGCTCCTGGCCTCTGGATGCACTCTGGAAATCTGGGGATACTAACAGATGAGTGGGGCTCCCTCCAGGAACCAGAGTTCCCAGGTTCTGCTGCTGCTGCTAAGTCGCTTCAGTCGTGTCCGACTCTGTGCGACCCCATAGACAGCAGCCTACCAGGCTCCCGTCCCTGGGATTCTCTAGGCAAGAACACTGGAGTCGGTTGCCATTTCCTTCTCCAATGCATGAAAGTGAAAAATGAAAGTGAAGTCGCTCAGTCGTGTCCAACTCTTAGCGACCCCATGGACTGCAGCCTACCAGGCTCCTCTGTCCATGGGATTTTCCAGGCAAGAGGACTACTGGAGTGGGGTGCCATTGCCTTCTCCTTCCCAGGTTCTAGTCCTGCTTTATTTGGTGACCTTGCCCCTGGGGCTCTGAGCCCTGTAATGAAGATCTTCTGTTTCCAAAATTGGGAGGATTCCATCATTCATTCAACAGATTTTTTTTGACATTACAGGAAGCCAGGTGCTTGCTGTATGGGGCATTTGGTACAAATAATGTATAAGAGACCTAACTCTTTTCAGGGGTGCACTGCATGGTGTGTTAAGGGCTATAGCTGAAATCCAGAAAGTGGGGATGTGGAGAGGCAAGGGGATGGGTCACAGAGCAGATGCCCCTGAGTTGATTCTCAAGGAATGGACCTTCTGCAGGTGGAAAAAGAGGGAACAGTTTAGGGAACAGCATGTGTGAAGACTAGAGGTGGGAAGGACCGACTGTGTCTGGGTTACAGTGTAACTGAGCAGAGGATGCTAGAGGGGGTGGTGGAAAGAAAATGAAGCCGGGAGGGGGAGGGAGGCCTCTGTAGTGCTGGTCACCTCTCATGAGTGGGCCTCAGGGACATGCCAGCAGGAACTGAATCAACGGTTTCACTGTGGCAGAGGAATCACCAGAATGAAGCTTTCCCACTTTTCCAGTAATCACTGCCCAGAGTGAAATATAACCCACTCACCATGAATGATTCAGAAGGGACAGGTACTGAGAAAGAGGAGAAAAGGCCCACCATCCTTAAAAGTAAACTGTGCCATCTCCCCGAGAAGTTCCAAGTATTTCTACAGCACAATTCAAAACAGAAGCTGGTAAGTCAGAGAGTCCCACTGCAGACTCTTTCCATTCCAAACTGTGTCCGTGTGTGGCTGTGAGGAGGTGAGCGGCCCCAACGGAACCGCTTTGGGTTTGAACCGCTTTGGCCCAAACCCAAGCCGGCCGCTAGTTGAAAGATACAGTGGGCTGGTGCCTCGCACCCAACCTGAGCTGTGGATCTGATCTGGGTCACAGGGAGAGGATAACCAAGACCACACAGCTCCATTAACCCCGCAGCCACCTCGCCAGTGACCTGGTGCCCTCTGCCATCCTTCCCATCACTGATACAGCCCACGACACCTGTCACAGGGGTTGCAGGTGGTACTTAAGAGTGAAAAGAAAAAAAAATTTAATAAAGGGGAAGGGCAAGCAAGGGCAGTGACTGAGCGCAGCTGCTCCCTTCACTGTGATTCCCGCAGTCACCTCTGACTCTGGAATGGCTTCCTGGGTCTCAGGATCCGTCCGTCATTTTCCAAGGCTCCATGAATGTCAAGGCAGAACAGGGGTGGGGGTGGGGGGTGGGGGTTCACCCTGGCAGAAGCAGTAACTCCCCGGCCATGTTAATGAGAAGCTTTGTTCTGCATCACCTGGCTGTATAATAACAGCTGGAATTAATACAACCACAAATTAATAGCACAGAAGAGCAATCGGGAGACAGAGATACATTCTTAATGGACTCAGCTGAGAGTGGAAAGAAGATGGAGATGGCCACCTCTGCCGGCCCCGGGGCCCTGAAGTGGCTGGGGAGCCTTACCACCCCATATGCACCTCACCTGTGCCAAGGACGACGGTGTCTTGCCTCTGCTTAGAGTCCACAGGGCCTGCACCCCCCAGCTCCCTGTCCTCACCCCTCCCAGTCCGAGGCACAGGTCCAGGAGGGGGTGAGATGATGGCTCAGCTGCTGGGGACCTGGGCTGTCCGTGTCCCAGTCTTGCATGTGTTACTCCCCAGCGGAGGTGAGAGCATTCCTTCCCCACCCCCACCCCCATCCTGCGGTTATGGAGAGCTGTCGGGAGCAATTTTCTATTAGGGCCAAGTGAACTGCTCACTCAGCCATTAAATCTAATAATAACAATGATAAAAGTAATAACCTCAAGTTTATAGTATCTCTCTCATCATAATAATGCGAGGCCATTGCTCGCAGGCTCTCCTTCCATGCCTCCCTTCAGGGGGCCCAGAGCACCAGCCTCTCCCCCCACCCCGCCCAAGCACCCCTGTTGGAAGAGCTGACAGCAAAAACTAGGAGTCACCCGCTTGCCTCAAACTATGCCTGGCTAAGGACAGGGGAGGGGGAAGGCTATTTCCTATAGGAGAAGGAGAGGCGCCACAAGGGCCCAGAGGGACAGTCAAGGGTCCCTGGGAGAGTGGACAGAAGCTCTTGGCTGTCCAGATCTGGGTTCTGGACTTCGCTCAGCCACCCGGAACAAGGCACTGAACTTCAAAGGGCAGTCGGTTCATCTTCCATGTAAATAGACATAGATGGTTGCTAATTTCCCTTCAAGCACCCACACCTGGTTAGTAATCATTACTAATCAAGTGAACATTCCCGAAGCCTCTGAAATCCCTGACTCATCCCTCTGTCTGTGCACCTGTGAAAGGAGGGAAAGGAAACTGTTGGGTTCAGCTCAGTGTAGATCACAGTTCTTTGCACGTAATGACTGAGACCCTCAGGCCAGAGAGTGGACGTTCTGATTTAAATTGCAACTTTGGCTGACGCACTGCCCTGGACACAGCCTTTTCCTGGTCCTTTGCCTGGGCCTGGTCAACTGTGAAATCAGGAAAAGGAAACATCACACGAAGGAGGAGGGCTCAGGGCCACCATTCCTTCTTGCTTAACCCACAAAGTCCAATCCTGATTCTGGTTCTAATGTAACGAGTGACTCCTTAATCCAGACTTCCTCATTGTTTGCGATAAGGCCATAGAATCTGAGGTGGCATTTCTAAATTCCTCACTGGGAATTATTAACCAAGGATTATTACATGAAGGGCAGTTAAATTTCTATTACCTAGTAAGAGAAATGGTGTCAACTGGTGTTCAGACTGGACAGTCGGGGAGAACTTGCCAGAAGTGAGGCGTGTTCATGAAAGCAGGACCTGCTTACTAACAGAAGTCGGGCACTTCCTTTAGGAGATCTTTGCACCCTGGGTGGCTCCCACCGGTTCAAGGAGCTTTGGACGGAACTCAGCACAGAAGGGGTAGAACATCACCCTTTCTCCAGCTTTTCTTTACAATCAGAAATACATTTCAACCCAGGACACACACGCTTACAGACAACAGAAGAAAAAGTTCCATTTATATGTGACATGCATTTCTGATATTTTTCCATTTTTAACAGTAAAATGCTGGTAAGGACCCACTAAATGGCTTTCATGACACATTAATGGGTACCACTCCACAATCTAAAAGTCATCAGATTCAAGGATCTCAAAAGGATGTGACTGGTTCCCATTTCTGGGTTCAAAACGGGGATGGGCAGGCGTCTTCTTCATCTGCTTGTTCCTCCACAACAGCCTTCCCTGGGATGACTGGGGGTGGGGGGTGGGGAGAGGGTTGTAGGGAGGGGTCTCCGACTCCGGCTTGTTACTGGGATTCCCAGCCTGATGCTCATTAGACAACATGTGTACAAGTGCTAATCGGTTCCCCCAGCTCCTCCCCATCCTTGCACCTGCTCCCAGCCCAGAGCTGGTACTCCCCTGGATGCTAAGCAAGGAGGAAAAAAAGGGAAACTGGGGCTGGGGGCGGTAATACCAAGCTTACCGTGGGATAACCTAGGCCAGGGTGATCGACAGGGGAGGCTTCAGACATGCCCCCATTCCCCCCAACTCCTGGCCGGCTCCTGCTGCTAACAGCCCTGCCGAGAGAGCAGGTGTGGCTGGAGTGGCACTGGGCTGCCTAATTGTGCCTGGGACTCAGCTGTGGAGGGCCGTGGCTGCCCTGGGGGTGCTCACGGAGGTGTCTGGGCTTGACGGATGCTTCCCACCACCAGGGCGGGACTGCTGAGGGGGGAGCGGCAAGGCAAGGGGGGCCCTGAGAGACAGCAGTCAGGAGAAAGCACTTCTCTCCTTTGGTGGGGAGAATCAGCTAGCCATACACTTCCCGGGGGTGCGGTGGGAACTTGCTGGGGAGACACTGTCCCAAGCCTGGCCATGGTCTCCATGCCTTGTCCCATGAGCCCAGACAGCAGTGCTCGTCAGGAAAACAGTCCCTGGCACAGCCCAAAACTCACTGCAATCTCCAGCCCCTCCGACCCTTCCTGTGAGGAAAGAACCTAACTTCCTCTCCAAGGTCCTAGAAGACCTAATTCTTCCCTGTTTATAAGGTGCTGTGAGCATAGCTGTGCAAACATATTTAACTAAAGTTGTTACACTAATTAAGGGCATTTAATAATTGTGATGATTTTATAACATCTGTAACTTTTTCTTTTTACACTATGTAGCATCTATTTAAAGGAATTCTTGCCACTTAATCTAAAATATTTAAATGGTAGGGAGTGGGCTTCCCTGGTAGCTCAGTCAGCAGAGACTCCGCCTGCAATGCAGGAGACCCAGGTTCAATCCCTGGGTTGGGAAGATCCTCTGAGAAGGAAATGGCAACCCACTCCAGTATTCTTGCCTGGGAAAGCCTACAGACAGAGGAGCCTGGTAGGCTATAGTCCATGGGGTCACAAGTTGGACATGACTCAGCGACTAAACCACCAGGGAGTGGAAGGTATCTATCCTCTGTCCATTCCCTTCTGTGTTCCTTCCTTCCTCCCTCCCTCTCTTCCTTCTGTCCTCAAAGAACAATCTCACTGGTTATATTTTTTAAAAAGCAGTAGATCTTTTGCTAGGAATCATGCACGCTCTGGTGGTTTCTGAGAGTTTTGCCTACTTTAGAAAGTGACACCTCAGATTCTGTGGCCTGACTGCAGACAATAAGGAAGTCTAGATTAAGGGGTCCCTCATTATGTTAGAGCCAGAGTCAGGATTGGACTTTGTGGGTCAAGCAAGAGGGAATGCTGGCCCTCCTGGGTTAGAGGAGAAGGTTTCTTCCCGATATTCTTTCAACCACCCCTACCTCCCCACCCTCCCGCCAAGAGAAGGCACTCCCCAGTGCCTGGGACACTAGGACTCAGTTGGACTAGAACAGGAGACTCTCTCTGGAGTCTAACTTTCTGATCAAAAAATAAACTCCATTACAAAGCACATTAATAAAATGTGCAGTACTTTATGTTGTTTCTGCTGTTCTGTTTACTGGGTCTTGCTATTAACCAGAATATCTGTACATTTACAGCGACAGGTTCATGTTTGGGATGATTACTCTAGCACAGGACAAATCCTGATGGGTTCCAGATCATTTTTAAAAAAATATATTATATTCAGCATAGTTTTATTCTATAGAAAGCATAAAGGACAAGGAAAACTTATTGCTTCTTTTTAATCTTTTGAAAATGCATCATCCCTTGCCCCAGGTCTATGTTCTAGTGACTCACAATATTTCAAAACCCTCACCTTATTCCCCAAGCAGAGACTTCATAAATAAGCAGTTTTGTCTCTAGCACCCTCCACAGTGACCGTGAGCTTTATCAGAAATTAAGTCTGGGGACGATCAACAATAGGAATATTTTGAGTCTGGCAGGAGAACACTAAATAAACACTGTTCCCTTTTTATAATAAGGGGGTTGGTTTACTGATGGCTAAAATCACCAAAGTCTAATTATTCTCTGATCCTGTGACTCAGAAGCCAGCATTCTGCTCCAGAGGGTGTTCATTTCCAAGTCCCCGCCCTCCTTGCCCCACTGCCCCAAAGCACTTGAGTTAAATTCCCCTTAAATGAGTCAGCCTTGTTGTGTGGTTTTCAAATACTTTCATTCTGGGGCTTCCTGGGCCAAAATAGAACTTTTTTTTTTTTTTAGCATTAAAGCATAAGGCCACCCTATATTAAGTTTTAAATTGATGAGTTCTGACATAATCCGTGAAATGACGAGTCTCAACTTAGGAAACAAAGATCTTGTTGTTTGTTCTTCTCTCACCCAAACCGTCAGATAAAACGAGTTTATAGCATCTCAATGCTCCCAGAGCTCTTCTAAGACGGGACAGGGAAAGGAAACGTCCAGAAAACTAGCTCCCAAAGAGGAGCAACGGAATCAATGGAAGAATAAAATTGCTGGCGTGAGCACCTGAATTGGTCAGTTTTTGTGTGGTCTCCTTAAGACCTTTCTCATTCATTCTAGGAGGCAATCAGGAGCCTGCCAGTGACATGTCCCACCCAGAACAGGCCACTTGTCAAGACCAATGGGAGTTGCTGGGCTCCTGTCTGCTGAGAACAAAGGACTCACTAGAAGAGAGACAAACAGCCTCGCAGCCCCGGGGAAGAAGTTGCCAGACCTTGGAGGAATGATAGTGGGCTGACATATTCTTTGTCATCTGCTTGCCCTACCATTGGTGGCGGGATCCAAGGACCCAGCTGAGAAGAATGAGAAGGAAAGCCATATTTTTTGTGAAAATCGCTTCTGCTCTCCAAGTTTTCTAGTCCCCACCAACTCTGTTTCAGATTTCAGATTTAATTAGCTTCATTAGTAGTATAAATAAGAATGCTAATAGCTTTGCTTCCTTCAGAGTGACTGAAGCCATACCTCCCAACGAGCTAATGGCTTTTGTCACATTCCTACTCTAGGTCCTCAGCATCTGATCCAGGCAGCACCCATATTTGTTGTGGATTTTCCAGAATAATCCTTCCAAGATTCTCGGATTGTATGTCCTGATTAGGGGGTTCAGAAATCATGCATGCCATCACCTGTGTACCCCTAATCCCTTCCCATTTGGTACTTGGTCTGATTTCAAAACCCCAAGGTTTTGACTTTCAAAACCCCCAAAACTGACTTTCTCTCGCCTCCAGAGAGATTTTCCTAGCAAGGAGGGAGAAGAGGAAGACCATTTACTGAGCACCTACTATGTTCCATGAGTTTGTCTCCCAGGAAACCACAGAAGGTTGCCATTACTATCCTACTTTACAGATGAAGAAACTGAGGTCCCAGATGCAGAAGCTAATAGCTGGCAAAGCTGAGAACTGAACAGGGCACATTCAGGCTGCAAAGCTCTCCTCACCAAAACATGTTGCTTTTCAGCCCAACAGTTGAGAAGCTGTTTTCTCACAGTTCTCTCACCGCTCCTTTTGATTCCCTAACCAAAATATACACTCAGTGAGGGCAGTCGCCCAGCCTCTGTTGACCAATTAACTAATTCCTATAAGTGACAGATGTTAAAAGCCAACTAGAGCAGCCACTCTGCTTCTGCGAGGACTTGTTTCCGACCGCTGCTAGATTCCTGCTCCGACTCCCCATCACACCCAGGAAATTTGGGACGTGGCGCCAACAAAAGCTGCCTCTCTCAACCCACTCTGCTGTTGTAATAACAAACCATAAAATTAACTAAATTTCACCACGGTGTAATGTGCCCAGCATAAAAGCAGTGGCAATGTGTCTGCAGGGCAAGAAAACTTTCCATTGAAATCAGTTTCTCTTTATTGCATTGCCAACAGTTAACAATTTCTTCCCCCTAAAGGCAGGGAGAATAGTATGAGCAGAGAGAATGGACACGTGCAAATGTGCTGCAGCTATCTGCCTATGTGTGCAGCCACGGGCCATGCGGAAAGAAAAACTGACGAGGGTCAGATGCACATGTTCACACACACACCCACACACTTGCCATGTCCACACATGTCCCTGGCTGTGGAAGCATACATGACTGTAAAATGAACACCCAGATGCATGTGCAGACAAACGCAGCTGAAACAGTACACATACACCTGTGATACACACATCATAGCTGCTCCACACAGGTGTACAAATGTTCACCTTAGGCAGAGGGATGTGTTTTATTCTCGCTTCAAAAATGTCACCACTCACCACCCTGGATAATTCTGCAATCAGTTGCACCCCAGTAGTAGCAAGTTCAGTCCCTTTCAGAGTAATGTTTAAAAGCCAGAACGCTCTCTTCCTGACCTATTGCTAAGGAAAGACAGCCAAGGCAGCTTCCACGGTTTTGGCAGGCTTGGCTTGATCCAGAATGACATAACCAGGGCTGCTCAGCAAAGAGCAGAAAACAATGAGTCTCAGGGACATGAGCCCTGCTTAGAACATATTTCCAGGCTCCGTAAACGTGCCTCTCTCACTAACGGGGCTCCTCTTGCACTTTGGGAGAAAACAGAAAGCCCTGCCAACAGCTGCCTAAGCCTGAAGCTGATAAGATCTACCTTCGATGAGTTCACTGCGCCAGGAAGTTCTCCTGAAGATCTGCCCTAAGTCCTTCCTGGTGCAATAGGTCCGTTTCCTCTCGTGGGGAGGGCAAGCATCTGCTCAGCACGCTCTCTATGGACACACTGTGGAAACCTGTGATTTCTCCACCTCTCAAAAGATGAGGTGCTCTCTGAAATTCACAAACATGTTCAGCCTCCGCTCATCTCACATTGCAGCTGCACGCTGTGGCAAGGGCAGGTTCTTAAAATTTCCAACGTCTGCAAGGATTGAAGGTTACTGTGTGCCTTGGAGAATAAACACTGGACTAGGAGACAGGAGAGCTGGCTCGCGCCCTGCCACCAGCCCAGGGACCCCAACAGACTCCAATTCCTCCTAGCCTCTAAATGAGGCAGAGACTCTTGAGCAGGTCAGAGAGGCCCTTTCAAATTCTAGGACCCCCAAATGTTTTGAAATACACTGATAAAAGGCAGATGTCAATCTCCCTTTTATAGAGAACAGCATTGAAAAGAGATAGAGAATACTTCCTGATGGTGTCAAACCCAACCAGCTATTAAGTCTGGATGAAATGTAACCGGTAAGAACGACTTGCTCCACACTTTCAGGACAAACCGTCTTAAAAATGCTGCCAGTGCAGCAATTACTCAGATATTTACACAGTGATTAACATTCTCACCCTCCAAATCACATGAGGATGTTCTATAGACAGCCAGATATCTTCTTAGTCTAGCTGTGGAATGTCTTACAATGCTCAACATTCAACAGATAAATCCTTAGTGACCACACTGTAAATAATGGGGTGTGGGGGACGGTCTGGCTCTGGGAACGCAACACTGAACAAGATCTGCTCACAGATAATAACTGTGGAAACTGATGACCCCAGCCACCCACTTCTCTCATCTGGCACTCAGCTCCCATCCTCCGGACAAGAAAATAGTCCTTTTCTTCCCCCAAGAAGACACATTTCTGGGACGCAAAACAGCATCCTATAGTGACACTTGGATGTCGGGCTGTCCATGCGCCAAACGAGGGAAGAAGGTTGGCTCACATCACTCTCTCCAGAGGACCCTGACCACCCATCACTGTTTTCCATGCCAGGCCCCTCAGGGGATGGGATGGCTGAAGAGGAGGAATGGAAGCCCAGGGATCCTTCCATGATGAGACACAGCTTCTCCCATTTAGAATGTCAAGGATCCCAGGAACGAGAAGGATCCATAGGGGTCCTTGTAAATACAAAGTGAGCTATGTTACAGACCAGACAAACTGAGACCCAGTGAGAGAAAAGTGATTGACATCAGGACTCACAGAATGTTACATCTGGGCCAGAGGTCACGGAGCTCCTACCCACAACATACTTTTTCTGAAGTGAAAATTCTGATGTTAGAACTATGATCAGGTCCAGGGTTCCCCAACCTCTGGGATATAATGCCTGAGGATCCGAGGTGGAGCTGATGTAACAATAACAGAAGTAAAGTGCACAATAAATGCAATGTGCTTGACTCATCCTGAAACCATCGCCACTCCCAGCCCCATCCGTGGAAAAACTGTCTTCCATGAAAGTAGTCCCTGGTGCCAAAAAGGCTGGAGATCATTGACTTAGTCTCTATTGCCCAATTCCCAATCTGAAGTTTCCTACCACACAAGGTCCAAAAAAAAAAAAAAAAAATGAACGTTTATCTCTTGAAATAGTTTCTCAGCTCACACTTAATGTCAGTTCTCAATCATGTTCTCCACAGCTCAGCTTTTTGTGTTTAGTCCCATCAAAAGTTTTGTTTTAATGAGCCAATGAAGCAGAAATTCCTTTCATTCTTTCTTTCACAAACAGGTACTGTGTACATACTATATGCAAGGCATTGATACAAAAGGGGAAATTGTTCCACCTTAGGAAAACCAGCAATTATGACTGTATTTCCTCACATATAAATAAATAAACCTTAATAATGTAGCTTTCCTCTCCTTCTCCCTCTCCCCACTCCACCCCTGCCCCTTTTTTGTATACAATAATTGAAACTGATTAGACCTAAGTTTTCCATCTTTTTTTTAGGTTAGGACGGAATACTCCAGGGCCCTCACACTTGGTTTAGATGCTGAAATACATCCCATGCCTGCATTCAGGACTTATTGTGGCAAGACTACAGAAGACTGGATTTTTCACTGGAAGCTTCTTTGAAAGCATTGAAAAGAGCCACCAGTGTTTCTTGTCTGAAAGGACCTGGCATAGAAGCTGAACCTCATAGGGAGGACGTCTCGCCAAAGACCCTGTAAGAACATACATATTATATATGATAAATAATACAGACCAGGACTGGAACTACTCAACTTCTCTGCCTGGCTATAGCAGGGGAATGGCAATAGGATGGAATTCAGGACCCGACAGATCCCAAGAGAATCTTTTTGTCTCTTTAGGTCTTGTCCATGAACTCTGCTCTCAGCCCACAGTGAGGCTGTAATACAGCTGAGATTGAGAGCTCAGTGGATCCTATTCACTCCACTAAAGCTCCACCTTTAGTGACCTGGTGGAGCTTAAGGGGTTGAGTATCCAAGGAAAATCACACTTCTCTCACCTATCTTCACTATATTAATAAATAAAAACTGGATAAAATGAAACCTCATGGACTGGTCTGAAGGGACGCACACAGAGGAAGTGATGCTGAGAAGCCTGTATGGAAAGAGCAGGGGGCACTGTTGCTAGGCAACCAGCCTGGGCCACCAGAGAAGGGTGGGGCTCGTGTTGCTGGGATGAGCCTCAGACAGTTCTGAGCATCAGCTAGTGGGACCTCCAGGTTCTTCCTCACTATCTGTCTCCCTGTCCCTGTCCTCATAACAGGAGGCCCGTTGATTGCTTGTACTCCAAGGACAGCTCTCCTCAAGGAAGAGAGGCAGAAAATAGAAGCATAAAGATGCATGGGAGGAGACAGAAGGCACTCTGAAGAATCAAGAGACTGAAAGCAAAAAAATCTCCCTTCCATAGCATCATCCCTTCAGTTCAGCTTTTATGCTCAGGTTCTTAACTCTGCAGAATCCACAGCAATTGCACACAGATAGGGAGACCCAGTCCTGGAGGAACATGTCAAGGGGCACAGGGATAAGTCCGTGTGAAGGACAAGACAGCAGGTGCTGAGTGTTGCGTATAAGTTGTCTTTGGAACACATTGCATCTTTTCTCAGCAGTTTCGCTGCTTTGCCTGCACGTCTTGTTTTCCACGTGCAGCTCTTTGAAGAAAGACAGTTCATCCTGGGTGGGGGCTCAACCCTGCCCAGGGACCTCCACTGAGACAATGGCTCTTAACCGTTGGGAGGACTCACGTCCTTTGTCAGCACTGATTGCATCTGAGCACAATTGGGCACGTGTTTACCAGCAGTCAACAAGTTACTGGAATGGAAAGGAAACAATAACAACACGAAGCTTTCTCCAATCAGGCCTTGGGTCCCTCAGCCTTTAACACGCCGTATTTCATTTAATCGGAGGCACCGATTGTACAGTACACTGTAATTTTGTGTACTGCTAAGAAAGGAAAAAATGCTGGCAATTAACTATGACAACACATTGATTGTAAGATGTATTCAGTTTGGAGATGCTTAAAAGGTGAAGGAAAATGTGTGTTGAAATACAGTAAAACCTAAAGCCCTTAAGATGGCATTCAAGCCCTTTGCAGAATGGTCCCAATCAATGTTCAGCCTCAGGCCCTGGCCCCACTTGGAAGCCCAGTGCTCCAGCCAGATCTCCCTTCATGCATTCACACACTCCCCCCTGCTCAATTCTGGGCCTGGTTGATGCTGTTTTTTCTGCCTGGCAGACAGCCCCTCAGCCCAGTCTCCCCTCTGCCTGGACCAGTCCTCATGCTTTGATGCCTCCTCATCAGGGCCCTGACTCCTTCCCTCACCAGGCATCCCTGGTGGCTCAGATGGTAAAGAATCTGCCTGCAGTGTGGGAGACCCAGGTCCACTCCCTGGGTCGGGAAGATCCCCTGGAGAAGGAAATGGCAACCCACTCCAGTTTTCTTGCCTGGAAAATCCCATGGATGGAGGAGCCTGGCAGACTACAGTCCATGGGGTCACAAAGAGTCAGACACGACTGAGCGACTTCAGTTTCCTTTCCCATCATGGCCCTGACCCCTTTCCTCATAGCACAGTTCTGGGGAATCCAGGGTCTGGCCCCTTTTCTGGGTTATGAGCTCCTTGAGGAGGATCAGCCAACCATAGTTAACGAGTATTGAGCATTTACTATGTGCCAGATAAGATAAGCGTTTACTATTAATACATACATTTCATAAACAAGTGGGTGCTATTGTTATCTAATGAGGAAGATATAAACAATAATGCTGCCAAATTCACACAAGCTATTGACTAAAAATACTCCTGCATCAAAATGGGCTTCCTTGAACCAAGGTCTGGTGACACCATTGCCCCATTTGTAATCATCTTGCCTCTTAGCGGCCTGAGCATCGGCATCACACAGGCACAAAGGAACCCTCTGTGAGCACGTGTGACATGAATTAATGAATCCATCTACCACGGATTTTTCCTTTGGCATCGATGTGGCTTTGAGGAGACCAGCTCGTCTTGCTCTGCATCTTACTATCCCTCTTCCCCATAACATCAGAAAAATCATTCCTGCCATTAAGGAATTTATGAGCATAAATAAAACAAAGCCTTTAAGACATTACTGAAAACTAAAGAAAAAGGCAACTCAATAAAAATAATAACATGGATCAAAGTAGGAATAACAATGCCGATAATAACAATAGAATTCACAAGCCATTGTAATATACTTAGGAAAATAAAGGTTTCGTGAATATAATGAGTTGCAAACAGATTCATCTTGGCTACAAAATAAGAAGCTTCTGTGATTGTTGCTGTTATTATAAATTAAGCCAGGCTTTAGAATTTCATGCCAGCAACAAGGGTGGGTTTTAATGTACACCAAAGGACAACCCAAAGCGAGAGGTCCGCCTCCTGTTTCTTGGGCTCAGGAATTTGGGGGCACAGATGTGAGGCCAGCATTCCTCCTGATCCCCTCATAGGCCAGAGTGCGTGTGACCTTGGACTTCTGCACGTTGGCTTAGGAAGAAGGGGGCTTCCCTGATGGCTCAGAGAGTAAAGAGCTTGCTGAAATACAGGAGACGCAGAAGATAGTGATTTGATTTCTGAGTCGGGAAGATCCCCTGAAGGAGGAAATGGCAACCCACTCCAGGATTCTTGCCTGGAGAATCCCATGGACAGAGAAGCCTGGAGGGCTACAGTCCAAAGAGTCAAGAAGAGTCAGACACGACTGAGCACGTACATGCACCTTAAGGAGAAGGGAGCCTGGATGAGGTTGACTAGTCCAGTGAGTGTTTATGGAGGCCTGTGGGACCCTGGTGTCTGGTAGGATCTCCTGGGAATGAGGAGGAAAAACAGGAGTCAAGGTTCTAGTGCTGAGGATCCACCGAAAAGAGTAAGTTGTTTTTAAGGCTAGAAAAAATAAACTATAAAAAGAAGAAAGGAAGCTACTTTGAAATGATATAGTCGGGGTGACTTCAGTGGAACGTCTTTTTTAAAAAAATTTTTAAATTGTGGTAAAATCCACAAAATATAAACTATATACCATCTTAACCATTTTTTTAAGGGTACAGTGCGGTTCATTCCAATAATTGTGCAACCATCACTTCCATCCATCCACAGAACACTTCATCTTACGAGACTGAAACTCTGGATCCATGAAACAACTTCCCGTTCCTCCCTCCCCGTGGCCCCAGGCAACCACCCTTTTACTTTCTGTCCAGAATGTTCTTTTTAAATGGACCATTTCATAATCATGATTGTACTGTTCTTCCCAGGAGCCTTAGGTCTTCTGAAAATTTAGTCCTTTGAAGAGGGAAGGGTCATGCTTCCAGTCATCTGGCTTAAAGAGACACTGGAATTAAGGTTTTCTCTGGGTATATGCCCAGAAGTGGGATTGCTAGGTCATATGGTAGTTCTATTCTTAGTTTGTTTAAGGAAACTTCATACTGTTTTCTATAGTGGCTGTATCAATTTACATTTCCAACAGTGAGGAGGATTCCCTTTTCTCCACACCCTCTCTAGAATTTATTATTTGTAGATTTTTTGATGATGGTCATTCTGACTTGTGTAAGGTGATACCTCACTGTATTTCTCTAATAAGTAGTGACCATAAAGAAGACTTAGCACCAAAGAAACGATCCTTTCGAAATGTGGTGCTGGAGAAGATTCTTGAGAGATGCTTGGACTGCAAGATCAAACCAATCAATCCTAAAGAAAATCATCCATGAATATTCATTGGAAGGAATGATGCTGAAGCTGAAGCTCCAACCTTTGGCCACCTGATGTGGACAGCTGACTCATTTGAAAAGACCCTCATGTTGGGAAATATTGAAGGCAAAAGGAGAAGGGGGTGGCAGAGGATGAGATGGTTAGACAGCATCACAGACTCAATGGCCATGAATCTGAGCAAATTCTGGGAGATAGTGAAGGACAGGGGAGCCTGGCATGCTGCAGTCCATGGGGTTGCAGAGTCAGACAAGACCTAGGGACTGAATAACAATAACAATAATTAGTGATGTTGAGCATCTTTTCATGTGTCTCTTAGCCATCTGTATATCTTCTTTGGAGAAATGTCATTTAGGTCTTCCACCCATTTTTTGGTTGGGTTGTTTGTTTTTTTGATATTGAGCTGCATGAAAGTGAAAGTATTAGTCAGTCAGTCATGTCTGAGTCTTTGGGACCCCATGGACTGTTGCCCACCAGGCTCCTCTGTCCATGAAATTCTGCAGGAAAGAATACTGGAGTGGGTAGCCATTCCCTTCTCCAGAGGATCTTCCTGACCCAGGGATTGAACCTGGGTCTCCTGCATTGCAGGTGGATTCATTACCATCTAAGCCACCAGGTATATTTTGGCAATTAATCTTTTGTCAATTGCTTTGTTTGAATGCACCTCAATGTTTATTGCAGCACTATGTACAATAGCCAGGACATGGAAGCAACTTAAATGTCCATCAACAGACGGATAAAGAAGATGTGGCACATATATACAACGGAATATTACTCGGCCATACAAGGAATGAAGCTGTGCCATTGGCATAGACATGGATGGACCTGGAGACTGACACACAGGGTGAAGTAAACCAGAAAGTGAAAAACAAATATCATATATTAACGCATATATGTGGGAAAATGGTATAGGTGAATCTACAGACGGAGAGAGCAAACATATGGACACCAAGGGGGGAAGTGGGGTTGGGATAAGTTGAGAGATTGGGATTGAGACATATACACTATTGGTGTGAGGTATAAAACAGACAGCTAATGAGAACCTATTGTATAGTTTAGAGAACTCTACTCAGTGACCTGTGGTGACCTAAATGGGATGGAAATCCGTGAGAGGAGAGATATGTATACATATAGCTGACTCACTTAATTGTACAGCGGAAACTAGACACTAACACAACATTGTAAAGCAACTATATTTCAATAAAAATTAATTAAAAAAAAAAAACAACAAAACAGACGCTGGGAAGAGAGCAGGCAGGAATCTGAGGCCGGCCTGAGCACCCAGGAAGAAGAGGCTCAGTGCAAAAGCAGGGGCCATCTCTTGATAACAGACACTCAGACCCAGGGGTCACCTTCCCTCACTCCCACCAGAAACTGCCAACTTGACCACTGTGCCTTATCAGGACGACACAAGGGCAGCTGTTACCTGGGGGCAGAGGAATAGATTCCATGACTTCCAGAAAAGTCACCTAAAATGAGCATGTCCCCACAGGCAAGGGGCCACAGGTGAGTCAAGACCTGGTTTTCCCCCTCAGTTCTTGGGGAGGTAGCCTCAGCATGCCCCATAGAAATGGTCACTTTCTGTGTATGGCACAATGTGATAAAGGACTTCTGAGGTGTGCATCTGCAACCAAAAAATTCAGAACTCTGAGCTCTTGCGGGTGAGGAGGTGGGGTGGGGAGACCAATTCAAATGAAAGACCATTTAGAGTCTCAGCTCCTGGAGACCAAGCTGTACTGTGCCTACTCTCTGCAGCAGAAATAGTCAGCACTGACCCCCAAGTGAGGGTCAGTCTCCAGACCCCTCACATGCTTTCTCAGTGCTGGACTTTAGTGTTCTCCTTCCTCTTTCTCCCTTAGAAAGACATTGTTCCATCATCTCTAGGGAGATAGAGATGTTCCATCATTGGAACAACAATGTTTCAATGTTGTCCCATCATCTCTATGACTGAATGCAGAGTCCCAATGGCTGTTCATTGGAACATACTGTATTTCTACCTCTCTCTTCAAAGCGCTGTCACTTTCTATATTACAGTTTAATTATATTTCAAGGAAAGGTGGAGTCGAGCAGAACTTACTTTTCAACTGAACTAGGGGAAAAAGATTTCTCCAAGGCAGGCAGGGATCCTGTGTCTAAATACAAAACACAGCAGGAGTTCTCTTCTTCCCCTCATAAGAGAAATGAGAGGCACCATGGATTGGATGTGGGCTTCCCAGGTAACTGAGAGGGAAAGAATCCACCTGCAATGCAGGTGACGTGTGTTTGATCCCTGGGTCAGGAAGACAAGGGTGCAGTCTGAGAAATGACATCAACACAGCAGCCAACGGATGAGGGGTTTGAAGGGAGGAGAAAGGAGAGGTGCAGGGACAGGAGAGCAAGAAGGGGAATATTTGATATCCTTTTTTTTTCTTGTTCTTATTTTTGCTAATTAATTTATTTATTTTAATTGGAGGCTAATTACTTTACAATATTGTAGTGGTTTTTGCCGTACATTCACATGAATCACCCATGGGTGTACATGTGTCCCCCATCCTGAATCCCCCGCTCATTTCCCCCCTAATCCCATCCCTCAGCGTCGTCCCAGTGCACTGGCCCTGAGCCCTTTTTAAAGGGCACTCACAGAAGCAGGAGGGCTTCCCTGGTGGCTCAGATGGTAAAGAATCCACTTGCAATGCAGGAGACATGGGTTCAATCTCTAGGTCAGGAAGATATCCTGGAGAAGGAAATGACAACCCACTCCAGTATTCTTGCCTGGAGAATTCCACGGACAGAGGAGCCTGGTGGGCTGCAGTCCATGCGGTCACAAGAGTTGGACAGGACTTAGTGACTAAACAACAACAATAAAGATAAACTGGATATGCCCTTTAGAATATCAGACCTCAGCTTTCTCATTAGAAATACGTCCATAATAAATACTTCCCCAACAGAACAGGTACCAGCAATCGATAAATGCTGGTGAAATGAACACATGGAAACGCATACATGTATGCATCTTAGATCTTTAAAATAACTCCTTTTGGAAATGGGTGTAGGTGTGAAATCCCATGGACGAACAGTGTTTAAACTAATAATCAACAAAACAGACATTAAAGTCTAGACTCTTAATGAATTAAGACTAGTTACTTAATGTTAGAGTTCTAAGGGCACATACAATCAGCATTGGCTAACTAACTGTTCTGCTAGTTTGACATTCCAGAATATCATCATTTATCTCAGTCAATGAACAACTCCAAGGCTTTTCTGATGGTTCAGTGGTAAACAATTCATCGGCCCAATGCAGGAGACAAGGGTTCGATCCCTGGTCTGCGAAGATCCCACATGCCTTGGGGCAACTAAGCCTGTATGCCACGACTATTGAGCCTGTGCTCTAGAGCCTGGGAACCGTAACTAGTGAGTCCACACACAAGTACTGAAACCTGCATGCCCTAGGGCCTGCACACTGCAACTAGAGAGTAGCCCCCACTCGCCGAAACTAGAGAAAAGCCCACACAGTAATGAAGACTCAGCACGGCCAAAAATAAATAAATAAATATTTTATGCAAAAAGTTATTTGGACTGTGGTGAACTGTAATAATTTATACATCCACCCATGTTTCTTATGGACAATGGCAAACGAATAATTTATACACATGGGTGCTTGTTATACAAGCATTAATTAAATATAAATACTTGACTCTTATCTCTTGAGGGCAAGAAAGCTCAAATTTACCCAGTATGTGGAACTCTCCTGTCGAAAGACATGTTATATCTCATCTACGGTTGTAACAATGACCTACATCGCTATTGAAAGGATAAATGAATGGGTGACTGAGTGAGTGAACGAGTGAATCAAGAGGAGCATCTGTTGAAACCGCCAGGAAAGGAGAGAATACAACCCACGGTTCTAACACACGTGAGTTCCGGTCAGCTGGTTGCTTGATTGCTCCGGAAACTCCATAGAGTCGCACCCTCTAAATCTTCTGGGCTCTGCCAGCAACTCACTCCATTTGGGAACTTCCCTCCAATAAACATGGCCACATTATGTTCCTGGCAGGGCCCCAGGGTTCCAGTGTCTTACCCCGAGAGTAACTCTTCAGGCAGCGCCAGAGCAGCCCCAGCCTTGCGAGGGAACCCAGCTGGACCATAAATTGTAGAGACAGAGATAAAGACGCACATTTTCTCCGGGCTCAAAGGCCTTCAGCGTGGCTCATTACCCTCCCCTCTTCCAGGCCAGCACGGGCATTCACATGGCTTCCTCTACTTTCTGTCCTCTCCACTCTGTTCCTTTTTTTCCCTCTTTCCCCATCTGCTGCAGGAGCCATAAGGCTCCTCTAATTCCTGGTCACCAGAGCTGCATCTAATTCCAGAGCTGGTACAGCGGTCTGTTTGTTGGCATGACCTTGAAATGACCCACTCTCAGGGACTGAGTCTCAGCGCTGGTTTCACCTTGTTCCCAGAGACAGCTGTGGGCTGCTGAAAGGCCCTCAAGTTGAAGTCAGCCCATCCTGGTCCAGACACAGCTGCCTGCTACCTGGGTGACTCTGGGCAAGCCGTCTGATGTCTCTGATCCTTAGACATGAATGCCAGCCTCACAGGATGGTTGTCAGCACCAAAGAAGATGTCTCATGGCTTTAATTAATCTTAGCATTTCTAGCATGCCTTGAAGGTTACACTGTATCTTCACATCTTTGGGTCACTTAGAGGGGAGGCAGGTAGGTATTTCAACTCAGTTATTTTTTAAGGAAAAAAAAAAAAAAGTTAAAACCAGAGTTTGAAAATATAATGTGATTCAGAGAAGTCCAGAATGGAGGAGGCAGGATTAAAACCCAGGTTACCATTAAGTTCCCCATCCAGTGCTAACCCCACCCCTCCCTCTGTAAAGTAAGTCTCTGGCTAGAATTTTTGCAGTAGGCTTGTTTTCCAAGCATGCCAGAAAGGTTACAGAACAATCGGAAACCTAGATAGTTTTCTCTCTGTGGTCAATAGATTTCAACCTAGTTAATTTCCAAACTCTCTGAAAAGACATGCCATTCCTCACTTGCAGTTTGCAAGAAGTTTCCCTCTCCTGCCGAGAGGGGTTGGGTTATATAAGACACTGGCTTAAGTCCTTTGAGATGCTTAGAAAGCAGTGCTGGATAAATTACACACACACACATGTATTACTAGAAATCTGGACCAAACTAAGCTCCTGGAGGAAGTGCCCTTGCAGAGGTGAAGGTAGATAGTATTGATGAGCTGTCTATTCAGAGCCGTGAATGAGAAGGTGAGATATTTTTTGATGGTGATATCAATAGGCGGTAAGATTTGCTCAGCAGTAAGAAGATGACATTAAATGAAGGGTCAGAGGAAGAAATAAAAATGCATTCCTCTGCTGACCTTGCCAAAGATGATAAAATATAGATAACATGGACGTTACCCTGATTCCTTTTTTCTTCTTTTTTCTCTGATCACTGCTTGGAATAATTAGCTAACACAACAAGGCAAACAAGAAACCTCCTGGATTTTTTTTTTTTTTTTTTTGCCAGCCGTTGCCCTCTCCCTAGTGCAAAGACTTGGATTAGGTAAGCATCAAAGCGCTCTCAGCTGAATCCTATCCCTGCAAAGAAGGAGAAGCAGAGGGCAATGCCAGATCTTTCTTTTCTAGCCCAGAAAGGTTGCCGGGAAGAACTCGAGGGCCGATGTGGTGTGGGAAGCTGGGATGCATCTCCATGGCAACCACCCAGGCCCAAGGCCAGTTTCATCACCTGGAAACTAAGCAAGAGGCAGACAGAGCGAGTAGCTGTCGGGAAGTTTGGATTCTCCTAAGTGTGAGCCAGTTTGTACACGGTGTGTGTGGGGTGTGTGTGTGTTTGTGGGTGAGCATTTGTGCTGAGAAGGGGGAAGGGGAACAAAAGATTCAGGAAAGGGGCTAGAAAATAAAATCAGTGGGGAAAAAAAATCAATGCCAGCCCAGTGAAGGGGTATTTCTGGAGAAGAGTTTTGATGCCCAAGATGGCTAAGCAGGAAGTGCTGGGTGGGTCACAGAAGTGACGGCTGTCTGAGGGCCTGGTGTTGAGCAGGTTACCCCCGGGGTACAGGTGTGCTCCTAGAAGTGTCTGCAAACCATGTCTGAGTTTCAGGAGGGCAGGTAGCTGTCCAGGATTCCACAGGGAGCAGCAGAGCCCAGATCCCATGCCAAGCTTCTAACTCTCATGCCAGGGCGGTACTTATTTCTTCCATTAGCTTCACCCTCTCCATCTCCCCTTTCCCCATCTTTCCAGGCAGCATGTGACCTCCAGAGGCGCTTCATTGCCACCACTGTACTCATCTGAACCAGACTTCCCCTGCACAGAAGCATGGACACAAGACAGCCAGACACTACGATTTGGGTGCCTTCCCAAGGGGACTCTTCCGGGCCAGACGTGGGAGAGAGCGTGGCAGGGAAGGAGGTGCAAGTCTCATTTGCCTCGTGGTTTTTCCTTTCGCTGGAGCTAGAGAAGCGATTTCTGGGGTAGGAGGTGTCAGCCGTAAACCTGCCCTTTTTTCCCACTGGCCCATCACTCAGCTGGAGAGAAGAGGGGGAAGGGTGACACCCTGGCCCTGCCACTGCTAACTGAGCCACCTTGCCCAGGTGACCTCTTTGCCTGGGTTTCTGACTCTTTGACACAATAGCAACACCCAGATAGCCCTAATATGTTTCTGAAAAGTGAAAGTGACTCAGTCCTGTCTGATGCTTTGTGACCCCATGGACTATACAGTCCATGGAATCCTCCAGGCCAGAATATTGGAGTGGGTAGCCGTCCCCTTCTCCAGGGGATCTTCCCAACCCAGGGATCAAACTCAGGTCTCCCACATCGCAGGCAGATTCTTTACCAGCTGAGCCACCAGGAAAGCCCAAAAATACTGGCGTGGATAGCCTATCCCTTCGCCAGCAGATCTTCCCGACCCAGGAATCTAACCGGGTCTCCCGCATTGCAAGTGGATTCTTTACCAGCTAAGCTACCAGGGAATATGTTTCTAGCTGCCCTCTAGCCTTCCACTGAGGGAAGCTTGGTCTGAGGACACAGCTGAAAAATCCCTGAGTACAGGAGGAAAGGGATGAAGGAATGCCCGCCCACCCTTCTCATCCAAACCTCTTCTCTTGGGCTCAGATTTTCACACCGTGATAGCTGTAGAGAAGTCATATTTGTAGAAAGTGTTGAGGCAACCTGCAGGACTGCTTGCAGGGGCAGGAAGATGACCCCAGGGGTTTCTGGCTGCCCGAGTCCCCTCCTGATGGTTCCCAGTGGTGGGGAGGGAACCTGTATCTAGACCCACTGCAGCCAAGAGAAGGCAAAGAAAGCACAACCCAGGGGATTTCTTGGTGGTCCAGTGGTTAGGACTCTGGGCTTTCACTGCCGAGGGCATGGGTTCAATATCTGGTCAGGGAACTAAGATCCCACAAGCCGAGCGGTGCAGCCTGCCTCCCAAATCTAATTGTAAAAAAGAAAGCACAGCCCTAAATATGAGAGGTGGCGATGTGGAGGTGGGTTGACAGAAGCCCCAACCTCTGGGGCCTGGGAAAATCTGGGCATTTATTGATTTAGGGTTATCTGGAACAAACTTTGTTATACAAGGCAGGAAGAATCACCCCACTGGGTTTAGTTGATGGGAATCTACTGTGGTCCTGGGGAGCAAAGACAATTCTCCTTACATTCCTGGTGTGTGTGTGTGTGTGTGTGTGTGTGTGTGTGTGTGTGTGTGTGTGCGCGCGTGTGCACGCGCTCAGTCGTGTCTGACTCTTTGTGACCCTATGGACTGTAGCCTGCCGGGCTCCTCTATTCATGGGATTTTCTAGGCAAGAATACTGGAACAGGTTGCTATTTCCAACTCCAGGGGATCTTTCTGACCCAGGGGTGAACCTGCACCTCTCGAGTCTCCTGCATTGGCAAGCGGATTCTTTGCCATTGCGCCACCTGGAAGCCCCTACATTCCTGGTCACTAGACTACATGGGAAGAAGATGGGATGACCATGGGGTGGAAGCCACAACGATGCCCATGACAGACAGACAGGGACAGGATTCCTAGTAGGAGCAGTACCCAAGTCGGAGATGTTCCCTCTTTGATCCTAGTGCAATGCCTTTCCCAAGCATGCACTTTGATCTGCTTATCCTTAAAACAGAAGTTGTCAGCCAAATTCCCAAACTCAAAAGATCTGCCAAGGACAATCATGGCCATAATGAGCCATCAGTTAAAGGACCAAATATTTGAGCTTGTCTTAAAAGTGTGTGTGTGTGTGTGTTTTAAATAAAACGGTTATTTAGCTCTCTTTCTCCCTCTCTGTTAAAAGCACCTTTCAACCCAGGGGCTGCCAAAGAAGTTATAAGCTGGGATTATGTTTAGAAACCACATCACTCACTATTGAAACAGTGAGCAGTGACTCCCCCATGACTTAGGGTGAGGAGAGAGAGAGCAGGCAGATCCAGAGGAAACTGGGGGTGGGGTGGGGGGATGGAGGTGGAGGTGGGCAGGGGATGGAATGAAGGCGGGGAGGGATCTGGAGGGGGGAGTGGAGGGGTCACCATCACACTACCCTGTGCAAATGGGGGGTTTACGGGGAGCGCTACCACGGGCGAGCACTGCCAGGAATTGCAGTGTTTTTGTGATGGAAGGACCTGCCTCAGGGCATCTCATTCATGATCCCGGATGCAGTTTATCATATTTGGAGAGGCCTTCAGGGACGGGAAATTTGATAAATTCCCATTCCAATGTTTCACGACCCTGACAGCAAAGGAGCTCTTCCTAATAACTAAGCTATAGGCTACTTCTCACAGTTTAAATGCATTTTTCCTTCTGATGTCCTTAGTGGAGATGGGGAACAGCTGGTCACCATCCCACATAATAACCTCTCTTATATTGAAAATGGTTATTATGTCACTCCTCACCTTTTGAATCTCCTTGTTAAAATAAAAAAAAAGAAAACTTCAATTTCTTTATCCTGGCATCAAACGCTCTTTTGCTTTGTCCCAACTCAATCCATCATCACCTTCTTTCTCTTACTAAAGTTATATGCTTCCTCCTGACCTTGTTGTAAAGTCAGTAGAGCACCTATACATATCGTTCCTATTGGACCAGCAGGAAAATGGGGGTCTAAGTCCCAGGGGTCGGGGAAGGGAAGGAAAGTGGATTGTGTGCCTACCCTTTGCAAGTTGGCTGCTTCCTCTACGTTCTCTGTTAAACTTCATGACTTGAGAAGGTATCTCAACCTCCATTTCACAGATCTGGAAACTGGCATTCAGAGGAACAATTAACCGTTCAAGATCAACCAGTTAGGGACTTCCCTTGTGGTCCAGTGGTTAAGAATCTATCTTGCAATGTAGGGGACGCACGGGTTCGAGGAACTAAGATCCCACATGTTGTGGAGCAACTAGGCCTATGTGCCACAACTAGAGAGTTTGTGCAATGCAAAGATAGGTCCCATGTGCTGCAACTAAGACCTGATGCAGCCAAATAATTAAAAAAAAAAATGATGGAAAGTGTTAGTTGCTCAGTCATGTCTGACTTTTTTTGCAACCCCCATGGATAGTAGCCGGCCAGCCTCCTCTGTCCATAGAATTCTCCAGGCAAGAATACTGGAGTGAGTAGCCATTTCTTTCTTGAGGGGATCTTGGAGACCAGGGATTGAACCCAGGTATCCAGCATTGCAGGGAGATTCTTCACCAACTGAGCCAATAGGAAAGCCCAATAATCAGCAGAGTTGAGCTTTGAATTCATTCCTCACAGACCAGTTTAGACCAAGAGTCCGTTAAACCCAATCAGGAAAATCTGAATCAAAACCACAATGAGACTCTACTTCACACCTGCTTGGGCGGGGAAAGGGGGGGTGGCTATAATAAATAATGACAAGTTATAATGACAGGTATTGGTGAGGATGTGGAGAAATTGAGCTGCTCACACATTGCTGGTGGGGAGGGAGGTAAAGGGTGCAGTCACTGTGGAAAATGGTCTGACAGTTCCTTAAATGGTTTGGCATAGGTTGGCTGTACTATCCCCAAATTCAAATCCTAGGTATATATCCAAGAGAAGTGAAAACATATCCAGACAAAAACTCATACACAAATATTCATAGCAGCTTTATTCATAATAGCCAAAGAGTGGAAACAACTCAAAAGTCCATTGGATGAAGTATGGGTGAATAAATTGTGCTATATTCATATAACAATATAATTTAGCAATAGCAAAGGATGAAGTATTGACACATGGCACAACACAGATGAACGTTGAAAACACTATGTTGCATGAAAGAACTCAATCACAATGGACCCCATACTGGATGATTCCACTCAGATGAAACATCTAAACTAGGCAAATCTATAAAGATGATTAGTGGTTTTCTGTGACTTCCCTGGTGGTCCAGTGGCTAAGACTCCATGTTTCCACTGCAGGGAGTGCAGGTTTGATTCCTTGCCGGGTAACTAAGATCCCACATGCAGTGAAGTGCAGTCAAAAAATAAATTTTAAAAAAAATTTAAAAAGAAAAAAAAAGATTACTGGTTTTCTAAGGCTGAGAGGCATAGGGGTTGGAGGAGGGTGATGGCTCAAGGTTATGGAGTTTCTTTTCAGAATAATAAAAAATGTTCCACAATTGATTGTGGCGATGGTTGCTCGGCTCTGTAATTATGCTAAAAGCCATTGAATTGTACTTTTTAAATGGATGAATTGTATGGAATGTGAATTATATCTCATTAAAGCTGCAAAAAATGCGTACACTAAAACTCTGCTTTTTAAATGTTTGGGACTCCTTTGCTGTCAAGAATTGCCAAGGTTCTGTAAAGTTCTTGAATCAATTTCTAGACTGTACTCGTGAGACCTGCCCACAGGGATCCATCCCATCAGCTCCAGCAGTGGGCATGTGGGACTGAATACTGGCTGTATTGTCCTAGGAGGGAAGACCCCCAGACCTCAGAAGAAGGGAGTGACGAGGCCCCTCTTGTTGCCTTGAGGAACTTCACTTCCGTCTCCCCCATTGCCTGTCCAGGGCAGGGATGAGTCGAGCCTAGGATGAAGGGCCCGGAGTCTCCGCCTGGCGCCAGGACCGCCTTCCCTCAGGCGGTAGGAGCAGGAGCCTCTCCGCTGGAAACTCTGAGGTTTCCACCTCTCCCGACTCACCCCACGGAGCTCCAGAGAAAGAGAAAGTGGAGGCAAGAAAAGAGGGGAAGAAAAGAGCATGCAGAGACCAGTTGGAAAATAAAAGGGGGCCAATTCCCTCTTATTAAGCCTGTTATTAGGCTGCGAATCAAATTAAAGCACGGGGCTTTCCACTTACAGAGTGCTATTTTAAGGCTTATTAGACTATATTAGGATTGGCATACATTTCCACTGACATAATATCGGCCTTTAATTGGATTTAGGGGCGAGGAGGCTGCTTTCAGCTGGAGTAGGCCCCTGCAAGGGGGAACTTGGTATTCTCCTCACAGCCTCCCCACTTCCCTGCTGGCGGCCACCCGAGGGCCTGTGACCCATTCAGACCCTCAACACAGCTGTCCTCTGTCTCCTCCTCCTCTCCTACCCTCTCCTGCTCCTTTCATAAACTGCCCAGAGGCCACCGCGGGCCCGTCTGGTGCATCTGCGTGCCCCTCACTGACTGAGCACTTGGGTCTCAAAGCAGCAGGGACCCCCCTCCAAGGCTGGGGAGACTTCAGATGCTGAGAGTGGGCGCCAGGGAGGGAGCTGGCCTCACCTTGCCAGATTCCAGGCAGCTGCGGACTTGAAGGCTGACCTGACCGGCAGCGGGAGGTGCTGAGGCATTTTGTGGGTGCCGATGAACAGGGGGCTTTGGGGTTGGAAGCCCTGTTGGCCTTTGTTGTTGTTCAGTCACTAAGCTGTGCCCAACTCTTTACGACCTCATGGCCAGGCTTCCCCGTCCCTCACTATCTCCCGGAGTTTGCTCAAATTCAAGTCCGTTGAGTCGGTGATGCCATCCAACCATCTCTTCCTCTGCCGCCCCCTTCTCTTCTTGCCCTCAGTCTTTCCCAGCATCAGGGTCTTTTCCAATGCGTCAACTCTTCACATCATGTGGCCAAAGTACTGGAGCTTTGACTTCAACATCAGTCCTTCCACTGAATATTCAGGACTGACTTCCTTTAGGATGGACTGGTTGGATCTCCTTGCAGTCCAAGGGACTCTCAAGCGTCTTCTCCAGCACCACAGTTCAAAAACATCAATTCTTTGGCGCTCAGGCTTCTTCATGGTCCAGTTCTCACATCTGTACCTGACTACTGGAAAAACCATAGCTTTGACTATATGGACCTTTGTTGGCAAAGTTATGTCTCTGCTTTTTAATATTCTGTCTAGGTTTGTCATTTTTTTTCCCCAAGGAGCAAGTGTCTTTTAATTTCATGGCTGCAGTCATGATCTGCAGTGATTTTGGAGCCCAAGAAAATAAAATCTGCCACTGCTTCCATTTTTTCCCCATCTATTTGCCAAAAAGTGATGTTGGCCTTGGCCTTTGAAACTCCTCCCATCCCCTCCCCAATGGCCAGACTCTGGGAAATAACTCCCTCTGGTCAATCCTTGACCGCCCCTCAGGGCAGCAGCAGAAGTTGAGCAGGGAAGGAATGTGGAAAGGAGTCCACACACTGAATGCGGAAAGGAATGTTCATGAACATTTGCTCAGCAGTGGTCGGTCCCACCAGAATCACCTTCTCTTCTTGCAATTTCCAATGAAAAGTAGGATAAGAAGCAACAAGGGCCATGGTCAAGCCCTTGGTTTCTGGAGTCAGTCCCATCTCTGCCACCTGGCTATGGGATCAGCCTCTCAGGGCTGCACCTTCCTCCTATGTAAGGGAGGACTGAAACCCTTTCCTTCCAGTCATGATTGTTTTGAGAATTAATGGAAGCAATTGCACGTAAATGGCGAGGGAAAGGCTTCATAACATGACTATCTTCTCCCCTTCCCTGTGCTTAAAAAATTTCCAATACTTCTGCTAAAAGGCATCATAATGGAAACAGATCTTACCAGTCAAGTACGTTACAAAATAATGTTGGGAAGAGAAATTTCTTGGTACAAAGACAAGTATGTATGAAATACCACTTCCCAAAATATTGCTCAAACATGAAAAAAAATCCCAAATTCCTTAAGGTTTTCCACTCATATATGTGAACATCTCCTGCTCCCACTTGCCAAGATGCTTCTTGGCTTTCCTTTGATGTCTTCAATTTCCACACTTGTTTTCAGCTCTTCTGCCAGAGCCATGTGCTTGTTTATTTTTACTACATTTTTATGACGTTTCTGCTATAGCAATAAGTTTTGCATTATTAGCTTTATCAAATAACAGAATGTCTGGGTGGCTGGCAGATATTACTGGCCTGGTTTTTATGGCTCCATCCCAGAATACTTTTCGTGATTACTTTCTAAGTTGTTCTTAGATCCATTCTTAACTATGTGTTTGTGCCCTTATTAACTCACATTTAAGGGCTAATTATTATGGTACAAACAGCATCAGTGCAATGCCAATTGCTATAATCTTATTGTTATTACTTAATCACATGTTGGTGTACTCAATTCCGTTCCACAGATGTATGTAGGAAAGTTGCTTGTAAATCTAATGTTTACGAACCGAATTTCTTTTTATATTCATTAGGAACCTTCCCCATCCAACACAGAGTATTACACCTTGAAATATCTGTTTGGCAAGTTCAGTGTGTTTGGGGTATTGAGTTTCCTGAAACTGGAGGGAAACCTTGTTACAAAACAAAGAGAAACAGACAAGCAAGATCTCATCTCTGCAATGTGTAGCTTCTTCTACTGTTCTTATTTGACTGGTAAAGTCTATGAATGATTTGGTTCTATCTTGAGAGGCATAGAAAGCATGTACTCCCTCCACTAATCAAGGGGGAATCTGAGGCTGAGGACAGGGTGTATCTTGCCTGGCCCTGCCATGAGGTCCCAGCTGTCTTGGTCTCAACAGAGGGGGCCCTCTTGTCTGGCATGAACCAAGTCTGTTGTGCTTCTTGAAGGCTTTGCACCTCCTGAATGTCTGTGCTCTTTTCGTGGCAGATCTGTTTTCCTTATGGAGCCTGAGCCCAGGTTTTTGTTTTTGTTTTTTTCTCCTCCCCACCCCAACACATGCCCTCATTGCTCACTGGCCCCCAGAGACTCCCACATCAATAAGAGAGGGGACCTCCTGGAATGTTCCCCCAAGGGAACATCAAAGGAACAACTGTCCTGCTGGGATTGGATTAATGGCATCTGAATTATTACAGCCCGAACTGTGCACGCCTGTGAGCTGGGGGTACCGGCAGATTGTGTGTGCACAAGAGTGCACCCTGAGCACGTGCTTAACGAGGGGTTCCAATCAGGGATGAGCTGAAAATCACCAACAGGCATCATATCATTTTAGACTCATGGTCTGCACAATTAAGACAGGAAGAGTTTTTTTTTAATTTGAAATCCACTAGGGTCTCAAGTCTTTTTAGGGCTTGGTGATCTGGAGTGGAAGTGCTTTATGTTCACTTTTTTTTTTTTTTCCTGCTGTGCCTTACAGCTCTGCTTTTCTCATCAGGGAATAGAATATTCAGATGGTGGAGGGTGGTAGGCTAGTGTCTTTCATAAAAATAACTTTTGATCAGAAAGCACTGTCATTATCATCAGTGTTGTTTAGTATTAATATGTGTAGGTTACTGACGAAGGGCAGGCTGCTTAGTGCATGGCTCTGGGGGTGTGCTTGTTTGTACACATATGTGTGTGTCCCCGATGCACCCCTGCTCTGCAGATGGGTCTAATTAATCTAGGCAAGGAAAGCTCTTGGAGAGGGATTCTTTTCCTTCAAAAAGGAAGATGTTCTAGCTCCTCCCCCTGCTTAGCAACCAGCACGTACAGATGCGGCAAAGGCAGAGAATTAGAGAAATGGTCTGAAGTTCCACAAAAGCCTCCTGGGAGGCAACTTGCTGACAGCCCCAGGAAAATGTGGAGAAGATCCCCGAGTCCCTTTTCAGCACCGATATGGTTTTAGGGTAAATGAGTTTTTGAGTGGCTTTGAAACAAGGACTGGTAAAAGATCAGGCAAATGCATGTCTTCCTCTACTGGACTTATAAATTGGATGGTGGGGGGAGTCCAGTATACAAGCACCCCCTCCATTGGAGAAATCCTCCATTAATGGAGGTCTTGGTGGCAGGCGGGACCAAGTGCCCCTACTTGGGAAGCAGAAGGAGCCAGACCCCCCCTTTTCCTGCCTCTGGCATCTGTGGACCTGGCCTGGTCAATGGAGTCTTGCTTCAGAGAATCTGGATCTCCAGCAGGCAATGCACATGAAGAATGGTTAGAAATTGCTCAGGATGGCAGGGGTGAGTCATAGCAGGGACAGCACATCCAGCTGATGTTCTTGCTAAAAGATGACTGTCACATTTCCAGCTGCCACAGTGCCCTGATTCCTGTACTCCATCCAAGCCTGCTCCTCCAGCTTACCCATCAATCTGGAAGGCCCTGATATCCTTCCCCATAAATTCTCCTTTTGATTAAGATAACCCGAGTCAGTCTCTGTTAGTTGCAACTGAAACATCCTAACTGATAAATCTCCAAGACAGCTGACGTCAGATTTCATTAGCTGAAGGGCAAGTCCCACTGGCTACGAGCAAGAAATGCACCCAATAGCAATCACCATTTCCATATAACATCTAGACATGTGAGACCATCAGGGGCTCAGCAGACGCTTTCTCTCATTCATTCATTCAATTAACATTTATCTAGCACTAACCATGTGTCTGACACTGTTCTAGGTATGAGATACAGCAATGAAAAAAGGAGCATCTCTGTTCCCATGTGGCTTATATCCTGATGGCAGGAGAGACAGGCAGTCATAAACAGGCATAGAAATACTTCCTATGTCAGGTGTTTCTAAGAGCTGTGAAAAGAATAAGCCTGGGAAAGAGGGGTACAGAGTGTGAAAGATGAGAGTGTGGCTACTTTACAGAACAGGGTAAACTGACAGTGGGACTTGAAGTTATATGGGCACATGGGAGAAAAGAATTCCATGAAGAAGGAACTGAAGGTGCAGAGACTGCGGCAGGAGTCTTAAGGATGTGTTGAAGCAACAGCAAGGACGCCAAACGTGGTTGAAAACTACTGAGCAAGGGAAAGAATCTGGAGAGAGAGCAGGAGGCCACCCGGCAAACGACATCAAGGACCACCATAAAAACTGGATCTCATACTGAGTGAGAGGGAAGCCACTGGAAGATTTTGAGCATAAGAGTGACGCAATTCCACTGATGCTTTAAAAGGTCTCCTCTGGTTGCCTTTGGGATGAGAATCAACTTTGGGATGGTGGGATGGGAAGAAGCAAAGAAACCAGTGGGGAAGTTATTGTACTAGTCCAGGCAAGAGAATATTGTGAGTTGGGCTAAAGTGACCCAACTAGATGGGTCTTCCAGAGATGATGGAAGTGTTTAGAGCCTGCACATCTTTGAAAGACAGATAAAGCAGACTATTATAGTCAATGGAATGTAGAGTGTGAGAGAAAGAGAAGAGTCAAGGATAACTCCAAAGTATAGCCTCAGCAACAAGAGTGGAATTGACATTAACTTATTGGAGAAGACTGAGGATGGGGCAGGATTTTACAGAGAGATCAAGAGTTGAACAGTGGGCATGTTAAGTCTGAAATCTTTATTAGACTTCCAAGTATAGATGCTGAGCAGGCATGTGGGTAAATGAGTGTGGAATTCAAGAGAAAGATATGAGACTGGAGATATGATTTTGTAAATCACCAACGTCTAGATGGTGTTCGAAGACAGGAACTAAATGAGACCCTCCCCACTCCAGGTAATGAGTTAGAGAAAAGAAGAGGTGCAGGGGTGATGGGCCAAGGTATTCCAGTAAAGGGGTATGAGAAGGAGCAAACAGTGAGGTGGACAGGAGAGAAGAGGGGAGAGAGAGGCAGAAAAAAAAAAAACAGAGAAAAAGAGAGAGGAGGAATGGGTGAGGGGAAGGGAGGAGGCAAGAGAAAGAGAGGGATAGAGAGATCCAAGGCCAAGAGAAAAAAATGTTTGAGAAAGATGGAGTAAGACCTCACAAATACAGCTAACTTTACATCTCAGGGAACTAGAAAAAGAAGAAAAAACTAAGCCAAAAGTTAGAAGAAAGGAAATAGCAAAGACTGGAAAAGAAATAAAATAGAAAGCAATAGGAAAAAATGAAACCAAAAGTCGGTTTTTTGAAAAGATCAACAAAATTGACAAACACTTAGCTAGATGAAGAAAAAAGAGAAAAGACTCAAATAAATAAGAAATGGAAGGGGAGACATTACAACTGATGCTACAGAAATAACGGTTATAAGAGGCTACTTTGAACAATTGCATGCTAACAAATTGAATAATTTAAAAGATATGGATAAATTTCTAGAAGTATACAACCTACCACTATTAATTCATGAAGAAACAGAAAAACTAAACAGGCCTATAACTAGTGAGGAGAGTAAATTTTAAAAAAATTAAAAATAAAATCCTTCCAACAAAGAGAAGTCCAAGAACAGATGGTTTCACTGCAAAATTCTAGCAAACACTTAAAGAAGAATAAGTGTCAATCCTCAAAATTTTCCAAAATACTGAAGAGGAGGAAACACTTATAAACTCATCTTATGAGACCAATATTACTCTGACCTTAAAGCCAGACAAAGACGATATAAGAAAACTATAACTCAACATTTCTGGACAAATATAGATGCAAAAATCCTCAGTGAAATACTAACAAACCAAGTTCAACAGCATAGTAAAAAAATCCATACACCATGACCAAGTGGGATTTAATCCCTGGCATGCAAGGGTGGTTCAATACACAAAAATCAATCAATGTGACACATCTCATTAATAGAGTGAAGAATAAAAATCTCATGTTCATCTCAATAGATGAAAAACATTTGAAAAAATTCAACATCTTATCATAATAAAATCACTCAACAAACAAGGAATAGAAGGAAATTGCCTCAATATAATAGAGGCCAATATATGAAACTGTTACAGCTAACATAATATTCAACAGTGAAAAGCCAAAAGCTTTTTGCTAAGCTTAGGAATGAGGGAAGGATGCCCACTCATGCCACCTATACTCAACATAATACTAGAAGTCCTAACTAGAGCAATTAGGCAAGAGAAAGAAATAAAAGGCATCCACATTAAAAAGGATACTAGGAAATGACATCATTATGTAAAAAAGCCTGACTATTACACAAAAAAAGGGTAGAACTAATAAGCAAATTTGCAGGAAACAAATCAACATACAAAAATCACTTGGGTTTCTACACACTAATAAACTGCTTGAAAAGAAATTTAAGAAAACAATCCAATTTATGATACCATTAAAAAGAATACAATACTTTGGAATAAATATAACCAAGGAGGTGAAAGACTCGTAAAATGAAAACTACAAAACAATGTTGAAAGAAATGATAAAAGAGATAGATAGCAAGACATTGATGTTCATGAACTGGAGAATTTAATATTGCTAAAATGTCCATACTACCCAAAGTGATCTTCAAATTCAGTGCACTCCCTATCAAAATCCCAATGGCATTTTTTTTGCAGGGAATAGAAAAATCAATCCTAAAATTCACAAGCAAACACAAAGAATCCCAACTAGCCACACAATCTTGAGAAAAAAGAACAAAGCTAGAGGCATTATACTTTCCAACTTTTTCTTCATGAAACAACAGTAATAGAAACAGCATGGTACTAGCATACAGATAGACATACAGAACAATAGAACAAAATAAAGAGCCCAGAAATAAACCCTTGCATACATGTAGATGGTCAAATAATCTTTGACAATGGTGCCAAGAGAAATCAGTGGGAACAGGACAGTCTCTTAATCAAATAGCACTGGGATCTCCACAAGCAAAAGAATGAAATTGGACTCTTATCTTATACCAGACACAAAACTGAACTGAAAATGGATTAAAGACTTAAATGTCATACCTGAAACTATAAAACACTTGAAGAAAACATAAAGGAAAAACTTCATAACATTGGTCTTGGCAATGATTTCCTGGATATGGCACCAAAGCATAGGAAACAAAAGCAAAAATAGACAAGTAGGACTACATCAAACTAAGAGCTTTGGTGCAGCAAAGGAAACAGTTAACAAAGTAAAAAGGCAATCTAAGGTGTGATAAAAATATCCACAAACCCTATATCTGATAAAGAGTTAATATATAAGGAACTAATCCAAAATATAAAGAACTCAGTAACCCTCAAACCCTTCAAACAATCCAATTTAAAACTGGGTGAAGGACTTGAACAGACATCTCTCTTAAAAAGACATATAAATGGCCAACCAGCATATGAAAAGACAGTCAACATCACTAATCATGAAAACCATTTCATACCTGTTAGGGTGGCCATTGTAAAACAAACAAATAAACAAAACAGAACAAAACAAAACAGAAAAAAGCAGGTGTTGGTTAAAACGCGGAGAAATTGGAAAATTTGTACTATGCTGGTGGGGATGTAAAATGGTGTAGCCACTGCTGAAAACAGTATGGAGGTAAAATATTAAAAATAAAGCTACCCTAAGAGTCTGCAATCCCTCTTCTGGGGATTTATCCAAATGAATTAAAAATAATATCTCAAAGAGATATTTTCACTCCCATATTCATTGCAGCAATAGGTAAAAACAATCTAAACGTCCATCGATGGATGAATGGGTAAAGAAAATGTGGTATATACATAGAATGGAATATTATTCAGCTATCAAAAAGAAGAAAATCCTATTAAATGCTACATGGGTAAAACTTGAGGACATTGTGCTTAGTGAAATAAATCAGTCACAGGACAAATGTTGCGTGATTCTATTTATATGAGGTAGTTAAACTCATAAAAGCAGAAAGCGGAATGGTGGTTACCACTGGGGGGAGCGGAGAATGGGAAGCTACTGGTCACTGGGTACAGAATTTTAAGTGGTAAATTAACAAACAGGGGGACAAGGGTGCAGTCTGAGAAATGACAACAACACAGCGGCAAACAACGGATGAGGGGTTTGAGGGAAGGAGAAAGGAGAGATGCAGGGACAGGAGAGCAAGAAGGGGAATATTTGATATCTCTTTGTTTTCTTGTTCTTATTTTTTTTTGTAAATTAATTTACTTATTTTAATTGGAGGCTAATTACTTTACAATATTGTAGTGGTTTTTGCCATACATTGACATGAATCAGCCATGCGTGTACATGTGTCCCCATCCTGGACCCCCCACCCACTTCCCCCCTAATCCCATCCCTCAGGGTCGTCCCAGTGCACCAGCCCTGAGCGCTTTGTAAAGGGCACTCACAGAAGCAGCAGGGCTTCCCTGGTGGCTCAGACGGTGAAGAATCCACCTGCAATGCAGGAGACAAGGGTTCAGTCCCTGGGTCAGGAAGATACCCTGGAGAAGGGAAAGGCAACCCACTCCAGTATTCTGGCCTGGAGAATTCCATGGACAGAGGAGCCTGGCAGGCTACAGTCCATGGGATTGCAGAGTTGGACACAACTGAGCGACTAACATTTTTGTTTCACTTTTACAGAAGCAGGCTGTCCAGTTCTCTAAAGAATTGCTACAGAAAGTGAAAACACTTTACTAATAGGGAAGGTGTTTGGAACTGAACCTTCTTAGAAGCTCCTCCAGGTAGGTGAGAAACTGGGGTTCCTTTTCCTTCCCGACTGCACCCCTCTGAGTCTTCTTCCCTGCCCCAGTGCTCCAGCATGAACACCAGCAGCTCAGACATGGCTGTCTGTGTTAATGGTAAAGTTAGGTTTACAGCAATTTAATCAGCAGCATTAATAATGTCACCTAAGCTTAATGATACCAATTATAACCACAGTAAACATTGCTGAATAGCTTATAAACAGTGATATTAAAGATGAACTTCCTGCGTTCGGTCAACGCTGTTTTTAGAAAACAAAAGTGGAGGGGTTTGTGTTTTAAATATTCCTATATTCTCACTTCTGCTCCGAATCAAGAAAAACACAGAACGGCACACTCCTGCAAGGGAGACTGTGTGTTCATGCTCAGTCGCTTCAGTCATGTCCAACTCTTTTGCGACCCTGTGGACTGTAGCCCACCAGGCTCCTCTATCCATGGGATTCTCCAGGCAAGAATACTGGAGTGGGTTGCTGTGCCCTCCTCCAGGGGATTTTCCTGACCCAGGAACGCCGTCTTTTGCATTGCAGGCATTCTTTACTGCTGAGCCACCGGGGAAGCCAGCAAGGGAGTAGCCCCCCCCCCTTTTTTTTTCTTTATCACCCATAGCTGTTTTGACTATTTGGTAAGGACAGATCTCAGCCTACTGTGGTTGGCCACCATAACGGAAGTGACACCCAGGTGGGGGTATCGTAGAATCCACCATCCAGGAGCAAGGACATGGCTGGATAACCACTCTGGCTCGGGAAATATTGGTTCCAAATCCTCAGCAAGTCCTGAGATGTCCAGAGGCAAGCAAAGGGGATTTTTAAAGGTCAAACAGAGAACCTGTCAAAGCTCTAACCCAAACAAAAAATGGGAGGCAGGATTGAACTAGGACTGTTTCTCTAGGTGTGGGGCTCTCACAGGAATGATGGTAACTGACCTTCTTCTTTGAACATGTTAGAGAGTCAAAATTGCTCCTGGAGGAATTCTCATTAGAGATGAAAGAAGACAGAGACACATGAAAGGATTCTTAAGGAGAGGTTGGGAACCAACTGAGGACTTCAACATTCTAGGCAACATCTTTGCTTACACGGGCGGCAGCATCCAAATGGACAGACGGGTAGGAGGGAAGCGGGGCTTTTCAGCCAGAAGTCTCTTCCAGACATAAGAGCCTTGAAATTTTACTAGTGTCCCGAGACACCTCCATCTAAAATCAGCAGAACTCCCCAGTCGTTTTTCCTCACAGGAAACCCTGAACTCTGCAGAGACCATGGGGGTAAACAGAGGAGGTAGCTGGTGAGCCAGAACTGCTTGACCAAGATGTGACCAGCCATGGTGTGCTGAGAGCAAAGCTTTGTTCCCTGCATTTCCCTGTCCTCTCTTCCACATCCTCTCACCTTTGTGATTCTGCTCTGCAAGGGGCTTCCTTCACCTTCTTCTGATGGTCAGAAGTGCATGACTCAAGGAAAACTCCTCGTATTTAGGATTCCAGCCAAAGAGGACTTCCTGTCCCCATCCCCACGCCATCATGTGACATAGCTCTTGGGAACACAATCATATGTGTTTTTTTTTTTTTTTTTTTGTAACTATGCCCCCCAGGAGTTGTGTAGTAGGTAGCCTCTGAATCCACGTCCACTTTGGGGAATCTTAAGATATCAAGACACCAAAATTCACACGTTGTCTCTCCACCCACGTTGCCACAAAGATCAGCCAGAGTCTTTGACATTTGGTCTCAGATAGAAAAGGGGCTCGACCGTTTCTCAAGAAAGAATCAAGGGCTTCTCATCTCCCTCTTCATTCAGTTCCAAGAAAGCCAGCCTTCTCTTCGCCTCCAACACAGGCCGTTTAAGCCTAAGATCCCCCATGACGGTGGACTCTTCAGGGGGAGTTTACTGCAGTGTTTGGAAATTGCCTCGTGTGTTTTTATAGATTTGTGTGTAGGCCCGGTGGTCTTAGAACTCCACAGGCAGCACTAATAACTACATAAGGGTTCTGGGCTGAGCCCAAGTTAGAGTGAAGGATTTTGTTAGGCCAAAGTCAGAGAGAGGAATTACAGGGACTTCTCTGCCAAAAAGGAGGAGGCTGAGCATAGAGCACTCCACTTGGAAGGAAGGACAAGGATACTTATATTTATTTTCCCAGTCAGCACACCTCAATGGAGTTGAAGACTTGTGAACAAGATTCAAATTCCACCGCCACCACTCACTTCTTTTTTAGACCCTGAAACAAAGTATTTCTGTGGCTGCATCTATGTGGCATCAACCATCTGGAAGGGACTTGAGAAGTTTATTTAATTATCCAGATATTTTGAAATATATGAATCCTTTATTTTTCTGCTTCCAATGTAACCCAGATGTTTGTCCTCTGTAGAGAGTATCTATGACTCAGGTTTCTCCTCTGAAAAGCAGGGGGGAGTTTCAAGCCCAACTGCCTCAAAAGAATGTCCTTTATGCAAACAAGTGATCTCACATTTTGGGAGAATAAAACTTGAAGAATACATACGATAGGTCTAACTAGATAGCGGCAGGGCCTCTAAATATAGAAGAAATTCGCCAAAGGGTTTGGGAGGAGAGTGTTGGGGGAGAAGAAAAAGGAGAGAGGAAGTTTCATTAAATTCTCTGGAAGTAATTAGCTCTACAGGGTCTTCAGACATTGTGATTTCAGAGGTTCCAGGCCATTATTTATTCACAGTTAATTCCTTAACGCACAAGTTCATTCAACAAATATTAATTCGATCCTTGCTATATGACAGGAACTCTGGCAGGTGCTAGAGATAAAGGGGTGAAACATGCTCTTTTTCTCCCTCTTCTTTTTTTTTAACTTTTGCAAATGAGTTGTTACAGTTGTGACAAGTCCTGTGAAAAAAAAGGTGAAAGGAATTCTGCCAATGGGTATTGATGACAGGCTCTCAACTGGTGTTGCTCAGCGGTGGGGTGGGGGTGGGGTGTTCCCTCCAGGACAGAGCAGGTAAGGGGAAGAGGAGCGGCCCCAATGGCCAGGATCTGGCAGGCCACATACGTGGTGTTTGGTTTCATCATGAATGCAGTTAGAATCCAATGGCGTCCCACTTCTGGGCATACACACTGAGGAAACCAGATCTGAAGGAGACACGTGCACCCCAATGTTCATCGCAGCACTGTTTATAATAGCCAGGACATGGAAGCAACCTAGATGCCCATCAGCAGATGAATGGATAAGGAAGCTGTGGTACATATACACCATGCAATATTACTCAGCCATTAAAAAGAATTCATTTGAACCAGTCCTAATGAGATGGATGAAGCTGGAGCCCATTGTACAGAGTGAAGTAAGCCAGAAAGATAAAGAACATTACAGCATACCAACACATATATATGGAATTTAGAAAGGTGATAACGATAACCCTATATGCAAAACAGAAAAAGAGACACAGAAATACAGAACAGACTTTTGAACTTTGTGGGAGAATGTGAGGGTGGGATATTTCAAAAGAACAGCATGTATACTATCTATGGTGAAACAGATCACCAGCCCAGGTGGGATGCATGAGACAAGTGCTGGGGCCTGGTGCACTGGGAAGACCCAGAGGAATCGGGTGGAGAGGGAGGTGGGAGGGGGGATCAGGATTGGGAATACATGTAAATCCATGGCTGATTCATATCAATGTATGACAAAACCCACTGGAAAAAAAAAAAAAAGACAAAGACTATATACAAAAAAAAAAAAAAAAAAGAATCCAATGGCGTGCAGAGCATCATACAGAGGGAAAAACACCAGAATCAGAAGACTTGGGCTCTGTACTCAAGTCAACATCTCAAGGAGCCAGCTGGTCCTAAGAAAGCCATGTCTCCCCAGACTCAGTCTTCTCATCTGTAAAAGGGTCACAGAGATAGACTCAAGACTACAGCTGGAAGGCATCTGAGATTTTTGTTTTGTTTTAGTCCAGCTCCCTACTAGTTCAGAAGAAAACAAAAATCAAGGTTTCTAATATCCATTCTGTCTGCCTCATTTGACTGAGGCAGTGAGCAAAAGAAATAATGCCCATAAATATGTTTTGTAAAATGAAGTATAATACCTAAGGTGGTATTATTATCTCTTCCACTCTGGCCACAGACTCACTCGTCTCAGTGTCCCTTCGTGTTAAAACAGAAAAATGGAGCTGTGCCTGCATGTGTATATATCTGTCTGTGTCTGTCTGCATCTTTATCTCATTATTCAGATCTAGAGAGAAAGGAGGAAAGACAGAGCTGGGAGATGGCTGTGGTTGTACGGCATTATTTACAGGGAGGGGGCCAATCCTGAGAACGGCCGTATCCCCTTGAGAGCAGTGACCTAATCAAGATGTATAATTATCTGCCTTATCTAAATGAAAGCATCATTTGAGAAACAGTAATGGGCCTCGGTGTGGCTTCAATTGCTATATAGTTCTCAATTGCTATTGAGTTCTCATTTGCCATGGAGTTCAGTTGCTGAAGGGTAATTATAATGTTTAACAAATATATTCCCTTTAGGGACCTGATGTTAAAGACACAACATCCCTTTTCTCATTTCACTGAATCACCCAGCGCTCAGGACCATGGCTACCAACCCCAGAAGCACGGGCACTTTCTCCTCTGAAGCTCACCTTTCTACCAGTTCAGCTGGTCAGAACCTCATGGCCTCAGGGGCTCAGGAGAGAAATTAAGGCAGGACCTCCAAGTGGGTCTCCCCCCCGCCCAACAAACAGCCATGAGAGTTCTCACTGCCCTTCATGTCTCCCTAATGAACTCCAGGACGGCTTGGGAGAATGTGCTTAGTCGATTATTTATCCCCCCACCCCAGGTTCCAGGCACCAGCCCTTCCCCACTACACCAAGACAGAAGACTGTGAGGATCAGAGCATAGGGGGGCTCACCCTAACAATGCAGATCAAAGATACTCAGTTACCCTGCAGACTATAGGACTACAAAAAATAAGGGCCCTGAGGTTTCCTTTCTTTAGCAGGCATGTTGCATATTCTTTATAGGCTGAGATCTCAGAGTTGGATGGTGTATCTCTCAACCAAACACACGCACGCACACCAATCTGGAAGAGGAAGACCAAACCCAGGACTGTTGCAGAGAGGCCAGCGCCCGGGTCCACACTGGAGCTTCGACTGTGGCACAGAGGTCTGCTTGTGAGAGATAGCTGGTGGGTGCTGCCCTCTTTGTTTGACTGATTTAATAAGCACAGCCCTGGACCCCCACCTTGTCTAGCCCCTGCCCCTCTGCGTCAGTCTGCTGAATGTATGCAGCTTGAAGACAGGGGCCACACCCACCACATTCACCTTTTATCTCTAATGGCTGGCCCTGCTCTTAACCCTGCAGAGGTGTTCAGTAAATGTTTGCGGAATGGACGCTAAATGGCACACGGAAATGAGTAAAATGTATTATATTACAGCAAGCTGGCTGCCAACCTGTTCCAAGATGTGGATGATCCTTAATGCCGTCCCGTCTCCCCAAGGAGTCACCCATAATGAGCCCCAGGGGGCGGGCTGCTGCTACAAGCCTCGATGTGAACTCACAGAGCACCTTCCAGGGGAAACTGGGACGAGCTGGGAGAGCGAGAAGTATCTTAAGTGGGCGTAAGGCCGAGATGACAGCCACAGGGACTGTTCACAGTGTCAGAGGCCAGCATCTCCAATGGGTCCTGCGGGTCTGTGATGCCTGGTGAGACTCGCCGCTGTGAGAACAGAAACACACTGTGTGACCACTGTAGGTACCTCGTGAGCTCAGAGAAAATGATGGATTGATTGATTTGTTTATTGGGCCTTTTATTTGTTTTGCCCAGAGTGATGGATGAATTCAGCAAAGAGAGAAGGAGAGAAGGGACAATCGTATTTGCAGGATGGTCTGTCAGCTGCAGAGTGGCTGAGCCAGCATCCCGTTATTAGCTTGGAAAATAACATTTCTCTCCAAGCCTCACTTAATCCTTCATTGGGAGAATATTTTTTCCAACCCACATTAATAAAAAACAACAACACAAAATGTGGACGAAGGAATGGTTAGAGTAGGAAGCATGAGGGAGGCAAGGAACTCGTTTAACAGAATTATTTCTGTGTCCCTTGAACACTTTGATTAAAGCCACGGGACCTCAATCAAAGTCACTGTAAGGAAAAATAAAGAGATGTCTGAGAACAATTTCGTTCAGGAATTTCTCCTCCTGTATTATATTATGATGGGGGAAGGGGTAAAAAAAAGTTCTATTTGACCCTCCTTTGATCTTTCAAAGTAAAGAAGAACATTTGAAAAAGAAAAAGAAGAATAGAAATTGACACCAATCTTGTTTCCTTTCTTTTCTTTATTTGCATTAATAACTCAAATGGAGTTGAAGTGAGGTATGACCAGTTATTGAACCCAGGACATCCACAAATAAAAAACAGAAATATGTTTAACTAGAGGGAGTTCAAAAGGCCACTAGGTCACCAAGGACCCTCTCTCAGTCACAGACCCTCTCCCGTCAGCTGGTCTGTACGCAAGGCAGGAGACAGTTTAGAGGACTTGGTATCAAGGTTAAGTCAGACCAAGATGGAAGGTGAGTGAAGAGAGGCCTTCAGTTTATATTCCTATTGTGACTGGATTTTCTGCAGATCCACTTGCAGTAAGGGATTCCTTCCATACAAGACTGGTTGCTCCACCAATCTCAAAGAGGTGGTAGAAGGCAGCAATATTCAGTTAAATCAAGGCTGCAAGCACTTGACTTATCTCTGGGTCAGGAATCTGTGTAACTAGCTCCATGGCTCTCCAAAGATGGTCATGCCTTTTATACACCAGCTCTCATGAACCTTTGAAATTTCATGAGTAAATAGTGATAAACCAGTGGCATCTAAACTAAACAAAAATCTGATGCAGATAGTAGAAGTACAGAGATGAGATGTAACCTTCACCTTGCCTACTAATTCTGACTGATTGATAGTGACTACATGTGTTAAGAATGATTCTGAGGATATGTTTGAATTTCATTAGGAAAAGTGATCAATTGACTGATGCCTGCCATAGGGGTAGAAGAAAGCACTGGTACCGTATGCCATCTATATGGCATCTTTGGTAATTGAAAAGAGCACTGGATATGGAGTCAAAGGACTGTGATCCAATGCATTTGAAAATATGTGGGTTATTTTCAAAATATCTTTTGATATTGATTTCTAACATAATTTCATAGTGTTAAGACAGCAGACTCTGCATGATTTCAATACCTTAGATCATGAAATTTTTGCACCTTGTCTTATGTTCCTGGGCATGTCACCTAGTTTACAATCTATAGGAACTTGAATAGAATTTGTATCCTACTGTTGCCTGAAAATTGTATAAATCTTAATTATATTAAATTGGTTCACAGTGCTTTTCAGGTCTGCTGTATCCTTCCACTTCTCTGTCTAGTCATTCTATTACTTTTTGAGAGTTTGATATTGAAATTCCAATGAAAAATCTTAATTTATCTACTTAAAAAATCGCAATATATAGTGGAACTATATGCAACCTTGTTCTGTAATTTACAAGTCTCCTGTAAGTGTGTTATCATACCTTCATAATTTAAAAAAAAAAAAAAAAACAACGTAAAAAAAGACCATGATCTATGACCTTAGAAAACACCAAACCTTTCTGAGTCACAGGTGGCCTATTCATTAGAACTAATACTAATGACAGAAAACTGATATACGTAAACGGACTTAGCAATTTGTGGAACATGTTCACACATGCTATTCCTTTTATTTAAAAAATTCCAGGAAAAAAAATATAAATATATCATAGAATTGATGCTTTTGAGCTGTGGAGTTGGAAAAGACTTGAGAGTCCCTTGGACTGAAGGAGATCACGCCACTCAATCCTAAAGGAGATCAGTCCTGAATAGTCATTGAAAGGACTGAGGCTAAAGCTGAAGCTCCAATACTTTGGCCCCCTGATGTGAAGAACTGACTCACTGGAAAAGACCCTGATGCTGGGAAAGACTGAAGGCAGGAGGAGAAGAGGATGACAGAGGATGAGATGGCTGGAAGGCATCACCAACTTGATGACATGAGTTTGAGCAAAGCTCTGGGAGTTGGTGATGGACAGGAAAGCCTGGTGTGCTGCAGTCCATGGGATCACAAAGAGTCAGACACAACTGAGTGACTGAACTGAACTGAACATAAAATTGGGACTTCCCTGGTGATCCAGTGGTTAAGACTCCTTGCTCCCAATGCAGGGGTCCTGGGTTTGATCCCTGGTCACGGAACTAGATCCCACATGCCACAACTAAGACCTCATATAATATAATAAATAAATAAATATTTTTAAAATATTTAAAAACACATAAAATTGACCATTTTAACAAATTTTAAGAATACAGTGCAGTGGCAGTGAGTACGTTCATATTGCTATGTACCCATCAGCACAATTCATCTCCAGAACTTTTTCACTTTCCCAAATTGAAATTCTGCATCCATTAGACAACAACTTCCCATTCTCCCTTCCTCCAGCCCCTGGCAACCACCACTGTGCTTTCTGTCTCTACGAATATTACTACTCTAGGACCTTATAAAAGTGGAATCATTCAGCATTCCCTCTTTTGTGTCTGGCTTATTTCACTTATCTGTGCCATCCATGTTACAGCACGTATCAGAGTCACCTTCTTCTTTAAGGTTAAAGACTATTCCATTTTATGTATAGACCAATTTTGTTTATCCATTCTTCTCTCAATGGACACTCGAGCTGTTTCCAAATTTTGGCTCTTGTGAATAATGCTGCTCTAAACCTGAGTGGGCAAATAGCTATTCAAGTCCCTGCGTCAAATTCTTTTGGGTATATACCCCAGAAGAGGAATGGTTGAGTCATGCTAATTATCTTCATTTTTGAATTTTTTTTTTTTTTTTTTTTAGGAACCACCATACTGTTACCATCTCTTTTTAAATTTCAATTAGTAATGCCTGTTTGGAATATTTCATGGAGAACTTAAAGGATCACAAAGAGACAAAAGTTGATGAAACTCAAATGGAAGTCAGCCTGGACCTGGCCAGGAGCAGGCGGTGAATTTCCATCCCTCTCTTGCAGCTGCCCAAGATGCAGGTGGCTCCAGCAGGGCATCAGGATGGAGGAGCAACAGCTTGAGCCTGTCTGCCCTGCCACCCGCTGATGTGCAGGGAGCACATGGTCCCTGGGCCTGGACCAGCTCTCTAGTGGGAAGGCACAGGCTCATGGGCACGAGTGTTTCCCTTGGCAGGGGGAGAGCTCAGATGCTGCCTCCTGGAACGCAGACCCCTCCGTGGGAAGGGCGAGGGGGAGGGAAAGATGGAGAAGGGTGGATGGCCATAGTGGGAGGAAGCCATTAGCATTTTGGTTGTAACATATTTATGCTTGGGCTTTGTCATGTGTTGCAAATAACAGGATATTCTGATAGAGACTCAGCTTTCAAATAACAGGCTGAAAAGAAAGAAATGCACTGCCTTTCTTTGTTCCACAAAGGCCCTGGCAGCTGGCAAGACCCGAGCTAGCCTGCCAGAGTACAAAGCTTTAGAGTTCTTGTCCTTCCGATGACGGGGTGGTGGTCTAATGCCAGCTCACAGCCGTTAAGTGGCTGAGCTGCCTGGACACATCCCATGCCCAGGCACTGTCGGCATCTGGGAGTGGCAGCTAGCCCAACGGGCTCTTCCTTTCTCCATAAAGTTGTCTGGAAGTCACTGGAGTTAGAGGGCCTGCGGAGGGTCATTCAGCCCAAACGCCTGCCTAGAGAGGATACTAGCGAAACTGCTCAAACCACTAGGAATTCTTCTCACTATCAAAACTCTCCTTCTGTGGCCCTGTTCTGGGGATGTGGAAAATGATGGTCCCTTTCCCACTCCATCTTCACGGTCTAACAGGAGGTGGAATAGGCAGGCTTTGGGATCCAGCAAACTCAGGCTGACTCCCAGGGCTCACAGTTATTAGTTTGTGAATTTAGGAAAATTACTCCAATTACTACACTGCTTAATCCTCACATTCTTCATCTGCAAACTGGAGATAAACAAGAATGCTTGCCTTATCTCACTGAGTGATGCGGGGTGCCTGGCACCTCAGAGCACAGTGTAAGCTATGAGGGTTATACTCCCTCCAGGAGGAGATGTCCCCCTCAGGGAAGGTACCCAAAGCCCCTTTGACAGATGTCCACCTGGGCAGGTGCCCTTCCACCAATGCCCCCAAGAGATGAGTTAGCCATTTGCCGGATGACAATGGCTTCTCACCAAACTCAAAGGTCTAGGAATAAAACCTGACACTTGACCTCCTCCTCCAAGTTTGCATCTGGCGAGCTTAATTGCTCCATCAATAAGCTGAGCGCACTCAGTAGTGAGTAAATAAAAATGCTAGCTTACTATGGCCCCTGGATACAAAGAGGAAGACCTCCTTCTGAGTGTTTTCATGTCCTGCCCCTTATCTTTCCCGGGGCCCTTAGGGGGCTGGTGGATTCTGGACACACCTCTGTCTGGAGGAAGCCATCCCATTCTGGGTCTTGATCTTCCTATCTCTAAAACAAGGGGTTGGACAAATTCATTTCTTGACTGCTTTATATTTTAATGGGTCCATGATTCTGGGACTGTGGGTGATGGATAGGAATACCAGGAAAGAAAAAGACAGGAAAGGCTACTGGCATAAGGCAGAAGGTAAGGGTGGGGCCCAAACTCAGGACTTCTGCTACTCAGGCCAAAGGAGAGGAATTCAGAGAGAGGAAAAGGAGATTCAGAGAGAGGACAGGCACCTGCAAGGAAATAGCTCCTCTGCCAAGTCCTCTCACATGGAAACCTGTGTCCCTGAGGACATTGTTGAAACTCAGTTCCTCTGAGAACTTGAAAACTGGGCCGGCAGTGCTCACTGCAAACAGGAAAGCTGGCTGGCCCTGCCTCCATCTCTTGCATCACTAACCGCAGGACGTGGGACTCTGTCACCCTCCCCGTCCCCCGGGCACCCCGCTATGGTTCAGGGAGCTGGGCGACTCCCGAAGTGACACTGAGATTAATTAGAAGGTGCGAGCCCGTCTCAAATATGACCGATTACAGGAAGCTTCAGAAACTGGAAGAAATCTATGACCCAGGACGAACATGGGGGCAATGGTGGGTCTGACTCCTTACTCACGTGCATAGTGAAGATGAGGAGATATTGTTCACTACCTGAAGAAGGAGGGGGACCAATAATGAACCCCCATCTTGAGGGAATATCACAGATGACTTGGTCCAGATGAAGAGCCAATACAACTGGGCCAGATGATCACATATGGAGACAGCATGTCCATGGAGAACAAATGTCCACAGGGACAGTAGAAAGAGGGACCGAAGGAGCCAGCCAAAGGCACTGGCAGGAGCTGAATGTTCACTAGGACTCGGGCTCTTTAGCTGAATTGACTTGAGTCCTTACAGCAGACAGGCAGTACAGGTCTGTTGTTGTTCAGTTGCTAAATTGTGTCTGACTTTTTGTGACCCCACCAGGCTTCCCTGTCCTTCACCATCTCCCAGAGTTTGCTCAAATTCATGTCCATTGAGTCAGTGATGCCATCCAACCATCTCATCCTCTGTTGCCTCCTTCTTCTGTTGACATCAGCTTTTCTCACCATCAGGGTCTTTTCCAGTGAGTTGTCTTTTTGCATCAGGTGGCCAAAGGATTGGAGCTTCAGCATCAGTCCTTCCAATGAATATTCAGGGTTGATTTTCTTTACGATTGACTGGTTTGATCTCCTTGTTGTCCAAGGGACTCTCCAGAGTCTTCTCCAACACCACAATTTGAAAGCATCAATTCAGCGCTCAGCCTTCTTTAGTTCATGGAACTTTAGAAGTTCATGAAACTTCTGGAGTTCATGTAGTACAGATCTTTAGATCCATATGTAACTACTGGAAAAACCATAGCTTTGACTATACATACCTTTGTCAGCAAAGTGTTGTCTCTGCTTTTTAATATTCTGTCCAGGTTTGTTATAGATGAGAAAGTTGAGAACCAGAAAGCTGAGTAGCGGAGCCTTGGCCTCCCAGGGGTGAGCAGTGGAACTGCAATCCCCACGCTGGGCCCCTGGCCAAAGCCAGCTCCTTCCACTGGGTCACCATTCTCTTGGTGCTCCAGGCCTGATGGAAGACAGAGACCACAGTAGGGGGCAAGGACTTTTCTGTGATAACGTAGAGAACACTCACATAGAGTAGGGAGGATGGGTAAGAGAGAAGGATGCCTTGGAAAATGGCAGTAGAGCAGGGTGTTGATTGAACCACAGTAAATCCTGAGAGTGTGAGCAAAGGTGAGGCAGGGTCACTTTGGGAGGAAGGGCATAGAACAGGGGCATTTTTTACTATTCTATGCTAGTCAGGGTTTTTTGGTTTTTTTTTGGTTGAATGTACAAAAACTATTGATCAATTATTAAGATTCAAGAGGAAAAGGCACCAAGGAGAGTACAATGTCAGGCGGAAGGAACAGAGGGGAGGGGCGGAAGGGCAGAAGTGGACGGTCCACGCAGGCCTCTGTCCCCATCGCTCTCCTTCCTGCCAGCAGCTCCATGGACCTGTCAGGCGTCCACAGGAGCAGCTGTGTGGGCCCGAGTCCAGCTGGTGGGACGCCCCCACTGACCTGGGGTCCAGGGGAGAAGCCAGGGCCCTGCTCTCTTGTGTCAGGCCTGTCCTTGCTCCAGCTGGCATGTGGAGAGGTCTCAGGCTAGGCCCTTGGCAGCTCCTGCCCGGCCATGACGGCCCAGACACCTGTGCGCAGGTGTGCCTCATCCTTCCTGGCTCAAAGATGCCTCATTCCACTCTGGGCAGTGTGCCCAGCCCAGCCAACAGCTGCAGACAAGGCTGGAGCTGGGGGGGCAAGCTGACACATATGCACCTACCAAGGAGCTGGGCACAGCCCTAAAGCATCTCGGCCCAGGACCTCGAATAGCAGGGCGGCCAGGGTGGAATTTGTAGGCACCAGCCTTGAGCCACGGGGTGACATTGGATTTCAGGCACTGACCTTGGGCTCCACCTCCCATCTGCAGTCATGTCTGCATGCACCTCCCATGGCTCACAGCACCACCCGAGGACCAGGCCCTTCCCCACCCCTAATCCAGAGCATTCCCCTGCTCCACCCCAAGCAGCTGGCTCCTCATCTGGGTGACCTGCTTAGATCTGCCAGAGACTGATGCGCCCGGCTGCACAGGCGAGCCCGGAGGCTCCCCCAGCCCTTTAACATGAGCCGAGATCCCCAGCGCCTCTGCTATTTGACCAACACAGCCCCTTTCAACTCAGTCTTCCCCTCGAGCAAAATCAGCAGCAAAGGCGGCGCTAAGTGGAGTGACCTAAGCCCCTTCCTTTGATTCTCAGGCCCCAAGAGCCACCCAGGCGCCAGCAACCTGCGAAGACGCAGCCCCAGACCCCTTGCTGATATCATGTGAGTTTCCTGCCTCAGTGAAACTGACAGAACTGTGGCGTCCAGCCTGGAGGTGAGCGGAGAGGTCCCTGAGCCTGGTGAGAACTGAGAGGAGCAGATGGATAGTTTCAGCCACTGTCCCGGGGAGCCTCCCAAGGGGGTCAGGCTAATGAGCCCACCAGCTCCTCCACTGGAGAGGCCCTGGTGGGTGCGACAGTCACCCCCAAGACAGAGTACCGCCACCAATGTCAATAGGGAACAACGTCCCACCAAAGCCTCAGCCGAAAGGCAGGTAACGTCATGTCTGCCCCGACACCACTGCTGTGAACAATGGGCTCCTCAAAGAAAGGGAATTTTTATAGACTATGGAGGAATGATCTTGATATCGAATCTGTCCATTATGGCCCCCGGAGAAGTAGGTACAAATTGCTGATTGCCGCGGGGCCCTGATTGGCTAGTTTGGAACGTGGCTCCCAAGCTTTTCATACGAAGTCAACGAGAGTCAATGTGGTTCCTTGCCTCCCAACCTCAACCCTGTTTGGGAACTAGAGAGTGGAAAATCCAAACACATTCTGCCCAGAGCACCCTTTCGATGGGTGGGCTCAGAGAGACCCCACGTCTTTCTATCACAGACTCTGCCCTGCATGAGATTCCAGGGATGAAGCAGGTAGCCAGCTTCAAGGGAGATCCCTTGAGAACCCACAGGCCTCTGGGGCCCGAGACATCATGGGTTCTCAGCTTGGACACAGCCTCTCAGACACCGAAGGACACCCAGCCCAAGGCCATCAGTGATACTCCCTGGCCTTAAATAACCTTTAGAAGATCATCCATTTGTATGGGAAGAAAAGTCTATATTTAGATAATAAAACTTGTCTTGCTCTGTCTATATTTGGCAGTGCCAACTCTCCTGGACTGTGCGTGTTGCCTGTTTCTACCCCTCTCATATCACTAATACAAGAGCATATAAATAAATGCCAGCAGGAAGCAAATTCACTCCATGGAGCCAGGAGCAGGTGCTTTTCTTGTGTTCTGTTGACTCATTTTTAGAGGCTTTCTCCTCACCTGCTCCAGCTCCTGGGTGCCATGACTGAGCCAGGCCAATCCCCGCGTGTAGGGAGAACCATAGTTACAGAGAACCAGTCAATCCTAAAGGAAATCGACCCTGAATATTCACTGGAAAGATTGCTGCTGAAGCTGAAGTTCCAATTCTTTGGCCACCTGCTGTGAAGAGACAACTCATTGGAAAACACTGATGCTGGGAAAGATTGAGGGCAGGAGGAGAAATGGGTGGCAGTGGATGAGATGGTTGGATAGCACCACTGACTCGACGGATATGAATTTGAGCAAACTCCAGAAGATAGTGAAGGACAGGGAAGGCTGGTATGCTGCAGTCCATGGAATCACAAAGAGCTGGACACAACTCACAACTAAACAACAATACCTCCAAAAAGACATAGCTATCTGGTGAGCTGACAGCCCGTCTCTGCCTCGAGGGACCCCAGTGAGGATGTGCAATGCTCACAGCAGGAAGTGACAGATGGTGTTTGGTTTGCAGGGGCCCCTGAAAGAGTGACAGCTACATGTGGACAGCCACCCTGGTGGGCAGGGGGAGAGGCAAGAGTGGATTGGGAAAGTGGAGAGGAAATCCCAGGGCAGAAGAACATGCAGTGGGGGAGGACCTGCCTTGGGGCTAGGATTTGACTGAGAGGGACTCTGGGGTCAAGGCAGAGAGGTAGGCTGGGGTAGAGAAGGAACTAGGTTATATGTTCCTTGGCTCCATGGTATGTATACAGTAGGAACCAATATGACGGAAGGGAGGGGTGCAGGGAAGGCAGAAGAAGGAAAGAATGACATTAAGACAATGGCCATTTGAATGGATGAGAGAAAATGTTTACTGCCCCAGGCGTCCCTCAAGGATGGCCCAGGACCCTCAAAGGCAAAGAGCCGCCCCCCCCCCACTCCCGCCCCCATCTTCAGCTGCCAGTTGCCAACAGGTGGTGTCTTAAATCACTTCTAGTGACATTTCTCTCTGATGACCTCGGAACCTCTCAGATGTGAGAGCCTATCTCTGAACAGAGCTCTGAGAAGGAAGTGTTGGGATGGGGCATTAGTCCTGGTGGAGGAGTTAATAAAACCAAGGCACTGAGAGGTCTGAAGGCCAAGACTAAAGTGACATGGAGGGGAGGACAGCAGACTGCCCGGGAGGGAGCCTCAGATTGGAGTGGGTGGTGGGGGGTTGAGAGATGGTCATAGCGGTCCTCGAAATGGAGGAATCAAAGAGAAGGTGCCAGAGACAGTGAGTGAGAAAGCGCCAGGGACATCATCACAGCCCATGTAGGGGCCTCTTGATCAGCCCCCTCCAACACCCTCCTAATTCACACTCAGCCACTGAGGAGTGCTGGAGTTCATGTAACAGCCTGATGATTCACCCTGGGGACACTTGATCAGGAAGGTGAGAAGTGCAACCGGGAATAATTCCAGCAATTCCTTGTGCATTCCAGAGCCAAAAAGATACCATCTTTTGATGATCTGTGTCACACTCTGTGTTATTAATGTGGATCGTTGCCTCTAGATTAACACAAATATTATTTTGGCCCTAGCCTGGTTCTTACTTCCTATCAGTCAACTCACCATAACCCAGTGTGACCAGATATACACACACATGCTTTGGAGAAAACCTATATCCATGGGCCATGCCACATGGCACCATAGGAGGGGCTGCAAGGCCAGGTATTCAACAAAAAACAAAACAAAAACGCAGAGCAGATTTCCTACCAGCCAAGAGCTTAACTTTTCCAATTCAGAAGAAGCAGGACAGAATGACTAAGCTGAGTCTGAGATGATCGCCTTGACTGTTTCTGTCATTTTGATTTGTATGTTTCCACAGAACAAATGATGTAGCATTCAGTATCATCACGTTGATCACATAGGCATGGTGTGTGTCTGTGTCCTCAAGCAGTATCTTCCTCATTGAAGGGGTCTCCTAACACATTTTTTGTTAGGATTTGTGGATACTGTTCTTCTTAAAGAGGTGAGATAGGCCCGTGGCAGATCCCTCCTCCTAACGACATCAGCTCAGCTACTCCAAACCTGATCTAAGCAGGAGTAGAATCTCCTAAGCCAACCTATGCGTCTTCTCTATTTTAAAATACCTCGATGGTTAGGAGATGCTACTCATCACCACCCAGATCTCACAGACTGGACACCAGCATGATGAGTAGGAAAGATGGAGGCTTTTAGAATCAGACCCACAAAGGATCAAATCCAAGAGCCTGGAATACTGTCTGACACACAGCATGTGCATGCATGCATGCCTGCTCAGTTCCTTCAGCCTTGTCTGATTCTTTGCGACCCCATGGACTGTAGTCCACCAGGCTCCTCTGTCCATGGGATTCTCCAGGCAAGAATACTGGAGTGGGTTGCCAAGCCCTCCTCCATAGGATCGTCCCAGCCCAGGGATCAAACTCACATCTGCCTGCATCTCCTTCAGTGCAGGCAGATTCTTTACCCACTGAGCCACGAGGGAAGCCAGACACACAACAAGCACTTGATAAATATCTGATAAATGAAATTCTGGTTCTGCTGGTATTATGTAAGTTCTTGAAGGCTCAACTCTCTCACTATAGAAAGGGAAAGTTGGGATGCTTACAGAAAATAACCTATGCCTGTGGGCTCTGTAAAGGGTTTGGCATGGAGAGGAGGGCAGTTCTCAGGAAACTGACATTTCATAAGCGTCTACTTGCAAAGTCATAAAATACTTTGAAGCAATGCCATTATAAATGACTAAACATTTACCGAGTACTTACTATTGCCAGACACTTTTCTATTGGCTTAGCATCCATTATTGCTTTTAATCTACCACACATTATGTGCTTAGTCACTCAGTCATATCCAACTCTGTGTGACCCTTTAGACTGTAGCCTGCCAGGCTCTTCTGTCCATGGGTTTCTCCAGGCAAGAATACTGGAGTGGGTTGTCATTTTCCCTCTCCAGGGTATCTTCCTGATCCAGGGATCAAATCCGCATCAACTCCTGCATTGGCAGGTGGATTCTTTACCCATGGAGCCAACAGGGAAGCGCCCCCCTCCCCCACATACTATGGGGGTGGGTAAATATGATTATCCCCATTTTGCACGGCTGACGATTTCAAGTTTTGAAAGTGGCTGAGGGATGATGTGCCCTAACAGTGGAAGCAATGCAAAGCCTATAGGGCACATGGAAGGAAATGGCAACCCGCTCCAGGATGTATTCTTGCCTGGAGAATCCCATGGACAGAGGAGCCTGGCAGGCTACAGTCCATGGGGTCGCAAAGAGTCAGACACAACTAAGTGAATAATACTTTCACTTTTCTTTCATAGGGTACATGGACCAGCCCTGGCTACCCATAAGTCCTGCCTGAACTTCACTGCCAGCTTCATCCCCAGACTCAGCATCCAGTGATTCCACCACTGGCCATGCCCAGTCTTATAAAGTCCTTCCCAAGGTCTAGAGGAGAAGTCTAGAGGATGGGAAAGAAAAGGCAACCATTCCTTACACACCAGGATTCTATGACTGGAGCTGGGCACCAACTTCTCAGACTGAGTTGCTGAGACCACAGGGGCAGTTTTGGCACATTTAAGTCACAGACACCTCAAGGTGCAAGAGTCTCAGAGGCAGACATACACCTTTCTGGCTTGTCTTATTTTCCCCTGGAAATCCAGATCACATTATCGCTCTGAAACTCAGGAGCCTTTTGAAGTCATTGTGTTCAGACTATAAACCACATACATGCAAAACCGCTGGCCTTCATTAGCGGGGAAAAAAACGCTGTTGAATGGTTTGGCTACTAACGGCTTTCTGGCATTTGCACCATGACTTTAAATAATGAGACGCTCATGGAAAGGCTGGGGTAGAGGAGGGGGCATTCAGCAGTCACAAAAGGGAGGAATCTGGGAAAATAGGGAACTTTTCATCTGCGATAAGAAATCCTTACGGCTCCGATTAGGCTTTCGACTCAGTCAGGGAGGTCCCCTGGCTTTAATAAAATCTCATTTTCCCCTTAAACGCTCCCATGTGGTAGGGGCCCAGAGTTTAATGGGGATATAAGAGATGATCCCAACCTGAGGCTCAGGTGGCTGCAGGCCCCTACCCTCCAGCCCAGCAGCTGGGATTGATTGCAGAGCTGCCGGTGCAGCCACACACAAGCCGCTGCACATCAGAGAATAATCATGAGCCGTTTGATGCTGACCTGGGCCAGGCCAAGATGGCAGCCGGACTCCCGTGCATGCCTGCTTGGAGGACGGAGATGCTCATCCTTCTGGTCTTTATTAAGAGGGGACCCAAGGAGTAAGCCGACCAGTTCCAACACGTGATTTATTAACGGACGTCTGCATTTGAAAGCCTCCCTGGCTTTAATCTATGCCTGATCCCTTAAGGTTGCCGTCAGCTCTGGCTGATCGTGTCCATTTGGACTGGGGCACGGTGGTGGATTTATCTCCCCTGTCACATGCAATTCTATCAGGGCCTCTCACTCTCAGTTCTGAAGGGCTGATTCACGATGCTTAATACCACCCGACGGACTCCTTCACGAGATGGGCAGGGTGTCACAATGGAGGAGCTGTTGGGAGATGCCAGGTCTGAGCCAAGAGAGGCTGGAGGGAGGTGGAGTATGAGCAGCTGGTAATTAGAAATCACCGGTGGGTATTAGAACGCATCCATCAGAAACCCACAGAGATGAACACGCCCCAGCGTCTTCATGAGAGATGGGAGCTGGTGCTGGTTCTGGGTTTTTATTCCACTATTGCACAAGGAGCTCCACTTGTTAAGCCCTTGAACCCTAGCCCTAAGACTAAGACTAAGACTAAGAAATATCACGGCTAGCAACATGATCTTCACTTCTAGACAAATCTGTGTGAAGTGCTGGCACCAACAGGGACCATATCACTTCCACACAGCAATTTTAGTATCAATTCAAACAGGCACACTTGCTCTTAAATCCACAAAAGTGCTCCAGCTTTCTCCAGGGGGGAAACACATGTGGTGGTAAGGCATCAAGAATCAGTCCCAGCCATTACCTGACAAGTTTATTTCTGCCCAGGACAAACCCTCCATCGTTTCTAAGGTATCAGAGAGCTACTCTGATAAGCAATGTGCACAAGAGTGCATGGGAAAGACCAACAGAGGCAGGACTGCTCCCTGCCCTCCCCACTTCCTTCCTGGACAGCACAGCTCACATCAGCAACGGCTGTGGCATGGACGCTCCCCACCTATCTGTGTTCTTTATTCCAAAGCAGAGGGATTTTGCATCCTGGTGGAGGTCTGGGCAGGGCCAGGGCAGGAAAGGCACCTGGTCCCACAGAGACTTCTGGGGGCAGGTGTCGATTAGCCTCAGTTGTCTAGATCCACCTCATCCTGGTCCTTGCCTTTAAGCAGCCTCCAGAGACTCAGACTCCCTACCTCTGACCCAGCCCAGCCCTAGAGTATCTAGGATAACATCATTCAACTCACAGAGACATCTTCCTGAGAGTCCAGAAGTCTGGGTGTCCCCCAACAAGTGGGAAAGTCACTGGAGGCTCAAAAAAAGTGCTATGGACAGGGCTCCCCCAGCCTTTAACTCTATTCACCAAAGACTCTCGTGAGCCACTGGGGACCAGACAGGTGTCAACTGCCCTGCCCGACTGTGTCTCATGCAGGACCCAGGAAGAACAGATGCCAGACACATGATGAAATGACCGAAACAGTGTGATCTATGAAAACATGGGGCTATCGAGGAGTCCAGCTGCAGTCCATTAAGTGGGGTGATGTGTTCTGCTCCAGGACTAGGAGGGAGAGAGGGACAGATCAGAGAAGGCTTCTGGGAGGAGGTGACATCTGAGCTGAGGAGGAGCTCTCAGGACAGTCAAAAAGGTGGGGAGGGTGCTAAAGACAGAAAAGACCAGATATGTTCTTCAGGGAGGTGGGGAAACAGAGAAAAGCACAACTTGGAACCGCTGGAGTTTACGTGTATGGAGCTGGGGGACCATGCATGCAATTTAGAAAAGAAAGGGGTTAGAGACTTCCCTGGTGTTCTAGTGGCTAAGACTCTACCCTTCCAATGCAGGGGACCCGGGTACAATCCCCAAAGCAGGGGGCTCAGGTTCGATCCCTGGCCAGGGAACTAGATCCCACGTGGCACAGCTAAAGATCTCACATGCTGCAATGAAGATCCTGAGTGCTACCACTAAGACGCCACGTAGCCAAATAAATAAATACATAATGTTTTTTAAAAGGTTAATAGAAACCAAGGGAGGCAGGGAGTGATATTTCCTTCCAACTCACTTGATATAAAAGAGTGGATGGCTGGTCCATGAGCGTGACCATAGACAGACGCCTGACACTTACAGAACCTCAGCCCACGGATTGTTCAAAGTTCCTGGAAAGTCCTAGGGGCCTATACCCAGGGTCAGGGACGCAGACCCATGGCACCAGGAGGCACAGCACGGTCAAGCGGACACGGGGAGGGGAGAGAGGAGGGTGTCCCGGGCTCACACGCATGCAGGCACTGCTGCAGAGTCCCGCAATAACAGGATCCCAAGAAGTGGCTGCCTCTCTCCATTTATACTTGATTCTGCTCTCCCAAATACCTTCCTTTACAGGTGCTGTTTTGAAGGCCCTTCAGACTTCATGACTATAAACAGTGATGTTAGGCAAGGCGCTTTCCGCAAGAAGCGACCATAAGGAAACGAAATTGCTGCCGCGAAATCTGTGCTCGCAGGAAGCGATTTGCTGAGCGATAACCATTTGTCAGGAGCCCTGATCAATCTGCGCAGGCAGGAGAGCAGGCCTCCCAGCCTCCTAATATCTCCATTCTGCAGTGGAGGCCACACCCCTTGCCTGGGATTTCACCCATCGGTCCCTGCCTCTGACTTGGGTCTGGGTTGGGGATTCTTGGGAGATGTGGTCACTGGAACTGTCCTAGTAGGGACACAGGCTGACTGTCAACCAGGCCCCACCTGCACCCCAGCTTCCTTGTGCCTCTGTCCCCACCCCCCCACCCCACCCCCTGACGCCGAGGTCACCTTTTGACTTTGATGTGAAGCAGGGTTAATCACCTCCAGGCTTTCAGTGGGATGAGCCTAATCCCAGGCCTGGGCAACACTAGCTTATGGAGAAACTTATCTTGCTTGCGTAGTTCTCAACATGAATGACAACAAAAACTCCTCTCCCAGCCTCATGAATTTTTTTTTTCCTCTTTTTTTTTTTTTAAAATATGGAACGCTTCACGAATTTGCGTGTCATCCTTGCGCAGGGGCCATGCTAATCTTCTCTGTATCGTTCCAATTTTAGTATATGTGCTGCCGAAGCGAGCACCAGCCGCATGAATTTTGTAAAAAACAAAACACAGAGGGAAAAAATTTTACACAGCACTCCCCAGATATTCTCTGTGAGACAATAAGATGAACCGTCTCTCTCTCTCTGTCTCCGAAAGGCTATTTAGCAAGAGCCGGTGAATAAGAGATGTTTATATTATTAAACACTGCCCAGTGGCCTTGTTTCCGGGGACACACTTGGAAAACAGCCAGGCCCCAAAATACAGCCAGGTCTCCTCGTCTTCCCCAAATTGTTTCAAATGATTTCAGTTCTAAAGATCTTTTTTTCCCCCAAGCTGAACGCCCTCTGCCTCCTGTTTATCGACACTCATAGGATGGCTCTTGAAGAATGTGTTTCTCTGATAAGCATAGAGCTTTCCCAGACTCAGGTTTCTTCATGCTCAAACTTAAAAAGAGAGAGAGAAGGAGGAGGAGGAAAAGAGAGGGCAGGGATGAGTAGGGAGGAAACCTGGAGGATAAGATGTGACTCTCCCCCCACCTGTGGTACCCACGCAGCACATGAGACAGGGCTGCCAGGCATCCTCGCAGCATCCGCAGAGCCAGCCTCTGCCCTCCTCCTGCCCATCACGCCCGCTCCCCGCCTCAGCGCTTTGCTGCTTGGAGGGACTGTCTGATTGACTCGGGCCCCTCAGCAGCCACCAGCACAGAGCCGGCAGAGGAGCTTCTGCTTTCTACTTGAAAATCACTTTGCTTTCCAGGAGACGTCTGTGAGAGGGAAGCTGTGGCTGGAGGTAATGATTAGAACGCGAGAGACCCGGGCTGAGAAGAGGGAAGGGCTGAGGAGCCGGCCTGACAAAGCGCTGTTTCTCCCAACACTGTCTGGGAGGAGAGAAAAGAAAGGAAAAGGTACCCAGGCTTCAGGACTATAGGAGCTGGGTGCTGAGAGAAGGGAGCTGAGACCCTGTGGGAGGCTGATGGGGACTTCAGAACAATTCACCAACTCCTACCAACACAGTCCTTGTTCCTTGATATCGGGAGAGAAGATTTGGGCAACACCCAGTGACTCCATCCCTGACCCCCGCCCCCCCACCCCTAGCTGTGTGTTCCCAGTACAACCATCTATGCTGAGACTAAAGTTCTCCAATTATCTTGTTTCTGTCAGAAGCACCCACGTTATCCTCAGGAATCACGACTGTACCCACGTGGAGGCACTAACCGTCACAGCTCAGCGTCTCACATCGCAGAAGCGATTTTGCTCTCATGTGCCAGAGGTCGAATGCTCTCAAGCCACAAAGAGTTATTCCAGCCATGTAGGACTGGAGATGTGCTTTAGAGCAAAGAGGAGGAATATTCATTTATTAATGTTTGACTGTGCTGGGTCTTCATTGCCGCCCAGGCTTTTCTCCAGTTGCGGTGCAAGGGCTCAAGGGCACGCAGGCTTCCGAGGTCGTGGTTCCTGGGCTCTAGAGTGCTGGCTCAGTAGTTGCGGCACATGGGCTTAGTTGCTCCATGGCATGCAGGATCTTCCTGGATTAGGGATCGAACCCGCATCTCCTGTGTCTCCTATATTGGCAGGTGGATTCTTTACTACTGAGCCACCAGGGAAGCCTGGGGAGGAGTATTTACTTCACAGTTTCAGCTTCTTACCACTTCTGGTACCTAGCTGGCATGTGGCATGTTCTGGGTGATTATTTCTGACTTTTTGGATAATGCAAACCCTCTCAAATATAGCACAACCCCTGGACGTTAGGGTGGTGTGAGGAGGAGGTATGAAGTGTGCAGTGCTGGGGGCTATCCTGAGCCCTTCTGGTGGCAGGTTTCTGCAGACTCTGCTCATCCTCAACCACCAGAGGCCACAGCGGTGTCCTTACAAGTTCCCCATTCCCTGAGAAACTATCAGACATTCCAGGAAGGTTCATGAATAACAACCAAGGCAAACTGCAACCTTGGGCCAGTCATTTCTTTCCTCTGGGCCCCAGATCTCTCATTTGTTAAATGGGGTTTAAGGAAAGAGAAAATGAGAATGACTTAGAATATTCAAAAGCCCCTCCACCCCTGATTTTCTTGAAGCCACTGAAATTTGGAATTCCACTCAAGGGTCTTGGGATATACCTCGAGTTGGATCTAGTCTCCTTTAAACCAACATGGCAGCCAACACAATTCTGAAATGGGTATCTGTTCTCGTATTTAAAAATTCTGAAATGACCACTAGTTCTCCTGTGTGTAACAGATGTCTATAAAAGTTGGTGCAGCTGCTCAAGTGTAAGCTGGACAGAAACTTGGCTGGGTGGTTGCGTATAGGCAAGGGAGGGGGTATATTGTAGGAGGGGGTATGAAACATCCAAAGGTGGCTAAACCAGGCAATTTTTCATCCTCCCTTCTCATTCTGGGAACCTGTGATACTCAAGAGAGAACTTGGCCTACACTGATAAGACCTGGCTTTTATGAAATCATTGGAGGGGAGGAAGAAATGGAGGGAGCATCTCAAAGTTTTATCAGTAAAGCATTCCTCTCTCCAAAAGCATTCATGACTCTCCTCCTCCGGTTCCCATTGAATTCTGTGAGTACCTCCATGAAAGCCCTGCCTCTATATGTCACCTTAGACTGTCGGCCACTTTTGAACAGAGATGCGCTTTACTCTTTGATGTAACCCCAGGCGACTAGCATAGTGCCAAGAGCACAAAGAGTGTTAATCCAACATTGAAGGAAAAAAAAAAAATGAATGAATGAAAAAACAATCTTGCCCAAAGTCACAAACCGACAGTGACAAAGTCAACATTAGAAACCAGTATTCCCAGGCGGCTCAATGGTAAAGAATCCTCCTGCTAATGCAGGAGACTCAGGAGAGACAGGTTCGATGCCTAGGTCAGTAAATTCCCCTGGAAGAGTAAATGGCAACCCACTCCAGTATTCCTGCCTGGGACATCCCATGGAGAGGAGCCTGGCAGGCTACAGTGCGTGGGGTCACAAAGAGCTGGACATGACTGAGTGACTAAGCACATAGTCACACATTCCTGAAACCGAGGGTATAGCTCTTCATATTAACTCTGCGAATTTCCCAAGCAGTAAATGATCGCATCCAATCTTACCCTACCCCACTGTCTTTAGGTTTCAAGGCTTTGGGTTGGAGACCAGTTTTTAAATTAATTCTTGTCTGACCTTTGCTATCTGCACATATGATCTTGAAGCCAACTACCAACATCTCCTCTATATACATACCCCCAAGGCAGGCTCACCACCTCATATAAGGTGTTGACTTACTTGTGGCTTGAGAATTGGTTGGGAGTTGCTGAAACTGGCCCCACATGGGATTCCAGGAGTAGAAGCAGCCCCTCCCCTTGGGGCTTCTGGGAACTACAGACAACTTTTTTAATGAACCGAAATACCAAAGAAACAGCTCTCCGGACATTTATTATCTATTGCCCAACTCCCCGCAGAGAGCAGCCTGTGGAATCTGCAGCTACGTACCCACGTGCAAAGGGCAGGACCAGGCCCCGGGGGTAATAACCAGGAGGAACACTTAGCCAGCACCTCTCCCCTGAGAGCTTGTTTTTCCTCCAGTGCAATACTGAGGCCCTCTTGGCTCAACCCACCCAGTCCCTGGCAGCAACACAGCACTAGAAGAGATGGGTGGATCTGAGGACTTGTCTAGAGACTAGTGGGGGGAGGCCTGGAGGGAGCACATGAGGAGATGTGGCCCTGCATCCCTTAGGTGATGTTGCCTAAGCTTGGAGGGTTGCCAGCCTTGGAGAATTTCATAAGCTTGATTTTAAGAAACCTGCCAACATTCCCAGAACCCAGGAAACAGACGACCGTCCTTTGTGGGCAGGCTGCAGAGGAGATAGGAGAGATTCAAAGCAACAGGAGAAGGGGCCATGTAGGAGGGAGCTCTGAGAGTTCCTGGCAAAGTCAATAGAGATAATCCTTCTAGGCAGAGTTTTTCAAACCTCAGCAAGTATGAACATCACCTGGAGAATCTGCTAAAACCCCAGAGGCTGGTCCCCACCTCCAGAGTCCCTGACTGTGTAAGTCTGGGTTCTAAATGTATGGGTCTAAGTGATGATGCTAGTGATGCCGATGTGGTTGGTTGAGGAACCACTGCTGCAGAGGAAGACATTACTTCTAACTAGAGTGAACTAGGCAAGATACCAGGAGGAACTTCCTACAGCAAAGGTTAGGAATAAGACAGGAAATCAGGTTACTGAGGACAGTGCTGAAGTTTCTTGAGCTGGATACTCATCTTTCCACAATGGACCTGAATCAGTTCTGCTTAGCTTCAAGGCAATTTTATCTACCACCGGTTATATTTATGTTCAGTTCCACTACTAGATTATAGAGTTTCTCCTACATTTCAAGCACTGTCATAGGCACTATTCATACAATACACCCAGTAGGACGTGAAACTGGGGGCTTGAATGGTTGGTTGGTTGGTTTTTATCCCTATTTTAGATGAGGCAACTGAGGCTCAGAGACTCCTGCTACGTCTCTCAGCTGGGATGAGACAGAAGTACGGTTCAAACTCATATCTCCAGTCTCACCATGTGTTTTAGGAATGAGCTGAGGGCTGAAATGCATCCATCAGTATTTTCCTAAGTTTTATACTATGGTCCAGTGTCAAACAAAATGTTTTCGTTTCTTTTTTTTTTTTCCAAAAATGTGACCCAAAATGTGATTCTACGTCAAAAAAGTTTGGGGAAAGCAAATGCAAACAAAAAATTTACTGCTAGACTTCTAGGTTATTTTAATATACTTAAGTATATGAGTGTCAAAGAATTGATGCTTTCGAACTGTGGTGCTGGAGAAGACTCTTGAAAGTCCTTTGAACATCAAAGAGATAAAACCAGTAAATCCTAAAGGAAATCAACCCTGAATATTCATTGGAAGGACTGGTGCTGAAGCTGAAGCTCCAATACTTTGACCACCTGATGCAAAGAACTGACTCACTGGAAAAGACCCTGATGCTGGGAAAGATTGAAGGCAAGAGGAGAAGGGGATGACAGAGGATTGAGATGGTTGGGTGGCATCACTGACTCAGTGGACATGAGTTTGAGTAAACTCTGGGAGACAGTGAAGGACAGGGAAGCCTGGCGTGCTGTAGTCCATGGGGTTGCAAAGAATCAGACACGACTTAGCAACTGCACAACAACAACAATGGTGAATCTCAGAGAGAAGGCTAGAAAGCATGACCCAAATTTAACCACAGAATCTTTTATTCAAAAACAACACTTGAAATTTCAGGTGACATTACACTGTGTACAACATAGTCTGGTAACATCTGGCATTGATATTAACAAGGCAAAGAATTTACACCACTAGCCCGTATTCTATTAGGCACATACACACACATTGGGGTAAATCTGGAGACCATGCCTGGTGTGATCCAAGTCAGATTAGAACAGATTCCAGGATCTGGCACCTTTTGCCCAGCATACAGACCTCTATCTGAGGACCCAGACCCCACCAGGTGGTCACAGGCTCCAGGGCCCCCCTGCGGCACCTCTGGGGCCCCCTATAGCACCTCCAGGGCAGGAGTCAGAGGAGCCTGGTTATCATTCAGATCACCTCCCCCTGCAACCCCAGGCTTCCTGAGCGAGAGAGATTCCAACCAGAACTGTTAGTCATTGCAGGTTCTCTCAATCAATTATTCACACTTCTATCTGTTGGTTTGCTTTGAGGGAGAAAAAAGAAAAAAATAAAGCCACAGGGATTTGAAAAGACGAGGGAGAAGGGGGAAAGGAAGCCACTGTCTCTTTCCTGTGCAGGGTGAGGGGGAGACCCCTGGATGCGCCTTCTGAGGCATCGTCTGTCTGCATTTGCCGTCTCAGACTGAGCAAACAGGCTGGCTGTTCCCTTGCTCCTGAAGCCCCGAGAAGAGGAAGCGGGGGAGCTCAGACCAAAGCCGGATTTCAGGGGTCAGAGTGATGCTGCCCTTGGCTTGGGTGAAAGGCTCTCGGCGGCTGTTTGCCTTGTCTGCCTGGGTAATATCCGACCAGCTGAGGAGCACAGCACAGAAGCACAATTCTTGTTGCTCCTGGCACCTGTCACACAAGCTGCTCCATGCTTCGTGCATTCATCACCAACACCTAGAGGGCTGTTCCATCTCAGCTGGAGAAATCCAGGTGAGAAACAAAGATGAGACACCTGTGGCAGGGTCTCCCAAGCTCACTAGGAGCTTTTCACCCTAAGCATGCCTAGTCAATTTAGGCAAAATGATCAAGATTTTTAAATTGCTATGTGTGGCATCTTGCAAATGGAGATCGCTACAGCATCCACTCATTAATCAGAGAGGAGAGGATGGGCATGGTCTGCAATCATTGTCATTGAAATGATCTGCGGTGACATGCCATCCTTTGTATTCAAAGACAACGCTACTAACATGGTACAATAAGTGCTTATTTTCCACTGCACAATCAGCATATAATGGCTGAGCTACCAATATATTTGAGAGTGCGGTTTGTAGGTATGTGTGTGAATATGCATATGTGTGTGTATATTTACATATACATATACAGACACATGGGGCTTCCCTGGTAGCCTAGCTAGTAAAGAATCCACCTGCAATGTGGGGGACCTGGGTTGGATCCCTGGTTTGGGAAGATCCCCTGGAAGAGGGCATGGCTAAAACACTCCAGTACCCTTTCCTGGCAAATCCCCATGGACAGAGGAGCCTGGCAGGCTACAATCCATGGGGTTGAAAAGAGATGGACGTGACTGAGCGACTAAGGACAGAACAGCATAAATACACACACAGATGCATACACAGTCAAATGCTGTTATATGTATATAATGTGTAATGTTGTATATGTATATAAATGTAATTACGTTCATGAACTGTTTCATGTCTATACGTCTTAGTTGTGTTTTATCCCTAAATGAGAATGCAAGTTCTGGGACTTCCTGGTGGTCCAGTGGTTAAGACTCTGCCCTTCCACTGTAGACTGCTCAGTCTCCAGTCGGGGAACTAAAATCTTACATGCTGCAGGGTGCAGCCAAAAAATAGAAAAAAAAAAAAAAAAAGACTGCAAGTTCTTCGGGGTAACATTTGTTCTTTGTACTTCTTCTGTATCATCCTTAGTTGAAAACAGGGTGCATCCTTCATTATTGTTGTTCAGTTGCTAAGTCATGTCAGACTTTTTGCGACCCCATGGACTGCAGCACGCCAGGCTTTCCTGTCCCTCACTATCTCTTGGAGTTTGCCCAGACTCATGTCCATTGAGTCAGTGATGCCATCCAACCATCTCATCACATCCTTCATTAAAAGCTCCTAATAAATTCTGGTTGGCAGTTGGATTTATACCAGCAGTGGGGGAAGGTTCGTGCTGATTCTTCCATTCACAAGCCACCAGTCTGAGGCCCACTCATGGCTGAGTCATGAGATGGCCCAGCCACCAAGCAAACCCACTGATCCACTCAGAGAAAGATCCCACCCCACCCCGTAACTGCTGTTAATTGACTGGCGGGCTGAAGACCTTGAGGTTGATAGTTTAAAACCTCTCTGTTCTCAAACCTCATTGCTCTCTAAACAATTCTCTGGGGTTCTTTCCACTTAAAAGTTTTAATTTTTTTCCATTATAAAAACAATAAATATGCATTCAAAAACTTTAGAAAAACACAGAAAAGGAGAAAAAAATATAAGTAAATTGCATCTAGTCCTGTTTTACAAGCATGGCTATTATTAAACTTTGGGTGGATCTTTTTTTTATGCATTGTAAAAAGTTTTAATTGTATCATGCTTTTCCTCTTAATGTTATTACAGAAGAATTGGTTAGAATACTGGCCTTTCTAAACTAAATGTTAAATGGCTGCATAATACGTATAATTTACCTAAGTATTCCTCTATAAATGGATATTTAGATTAATTCCAATTCAGCTAAATAATGCTGATATATGTATGCTGATGATTAGCATCATTTTTTAAACTTTGAATTGATTCCTACCAAAAAAAAATTATCACTAGTTCAAAGGATCTGAATCTTTTAAAGGTTCTTGCTAAATATTTACAAATTGTCTTCTGACCGTGTTGTACTAGTTAGAATTCCCAGCAGCCATGCTTCAAATGCAAACAGAGCTAGCTTCATAGCACACTCCTGGGACTCATTTCCAAAGAACTATTTACAATGCGTTTCGACTCCATCAGAGTCTGTCAGAGTCTCTGTTTACCTGTCCTTGCACAGGCTCAGATGGCCTGTTATGAACCACACCCCCCAGATATAGACCGTTGTCTGGCAGAGGGGTAACCCTTCCAATGAAATCTCCATTTGGGGAATTAATTTCCAGCCCCAACTCTGGAGCAACCACCTGGCCCAAGGTTTGTGAGCACCCCCTGACCCATCAACTCCCACGGGACAGGACCCTGCGGTCACCCTTAGTAAGAACTGCACTGATGCACATCTCAGAGGAATGGTTTGGGGGACTGTATGGTGTTTCTCAAGAACAGAGAACTCGTAGCATTTTCACTTATATTCAAATAATCAGGTGACTACACCAGTCTCTAACCTTCCACTTGGCCTTCATGCATTCTTTGCCACCTTTTATTTCTTAATGAACTGGTAAAAAATATGGGAATATATGATGCCAAGTGTTCTCACCTCCTACCCCACTCCCGTCCTCTTCCTGGGCTTTCCTGATTGAGCATTATGGAATTGGACCAAATATTGGTCATGCAGGAGACACAGTCATGCTAAGTCATAGCCCATTGTGTTAAGGAAAGAAAAGGGGACGACACTAACTTTTCTTGGGGGTCCCTCTTGCTCCAGATGCTCAGAGAGCTTTAGCACATATGATTGGCCACAGCAAGCACTTCCAGCTTCCCCTTTCTCTCCTACTGCAGAGGCTGGTGTGGTTCTGAGCAATGAGTTAATTAACATTACAATAAGGTAGGCTCTAGCCTCTCTGCCTCGTGTACACATGCACACACACACACACACAGACAGTATCCAGTGACTGTGGCTGTAGAAGTGGACAAATGAGCATGAGATTATCCTACCCTATCAGAGAAAATATGAACCAGATCTAAGAGACAACTGTGCTCTGATCAGGGAGCCAATTTAGCTAAACATCACAAGTGGTAACACAGCACTAGTGGACCTGACATATGGTGTCATATAATGTCCAAGAGAGCTCACAGGGGGCCTGAGGCAGGAGAAGAAGACCAACTACCCAACAAGCAAAGTGGGGAGACATTATCAGAAGTCCTTTGTCCCTAGGAACTTGGGGTATCCAGCTCTGAGCTATGATGTCTGGCTGAGTCACACTGAATAGATGCTGGCTCCTCTATTTTCCAACATTGAAGGCAGTTGTTATTGTTGTTCAGTCACTAAGTCATGTCCACCTCTTTGCAACCCCATGGACTGCAGCATGCCAGGCTTCCCTGTCCTCCACTCTCTCCTGAAGGTTGCTCAAGTTCATGTCCATTGAAGTGGTGATGCTATCTAATCATGTCATCCTCTGCCACCCTTTTCTCCTCCTGACCTCAATCTTTCCCAGAATCCGGATTTTTTCAAATAAGTCAGCTCTTCATATCAGGTGGCCATGGTATTGGAACTTCAGCTTCAGCATCTGTCCTTACAATAAATATCCGAGGCAGATGATATGCTAAACAGTTCCCTGCCACTCTGAAATTTGTCTCAGTTTGGTTATAGCTAGGGAGCAGAGCATGAAGAATGATTGTGGCTCTGGGGAATCCAAAGGCCCATCTATACCAGGTGAGGGGGGAGGTAAGGAAAGAGGCCTGTACCAGACATCTTGAAGGTGAATCTTCTTAGTGTCTTAGTAGACTTGGACAGTGTATACAGATGTGGTTGCAAAGACCCTTTATCCCTTCTCGCTTTTGGTAAACACCTGTACTAAAGTTCAGTTTCACAAAATGTGTTAAGAGGCCCAAAGCTATGGAACAGGGCTAACAAGATCACTGTCATGGATCCAAATGCTGGATCAACCAAATAGCTTTGTTTTGGTTCCTTGGCCACAGACCCCCACCCCCCACCCCCAGCCCCGGATACCTGTTTCAGGAATATGTGCAGTGGCATTTGTCTTAGACAGCAAGGGAGAACAAGCAGGACAGCTTGGCTCATCTCCATTTGGGGAAGAACAACTCAAAAGGCCTGCCTGATCAAGTAGTCCCTTTTACAAAAGTGAGACTGCCCACACATGTACACACTTTGAATGACAAGTCCTCCTGCGGCCAAACTAAAACCTTGTTAACGAATTACCCCAGTTGAAAGGTAAAGCAGCTTTGGGTCATCAAACCAAAGCACAAATCAAAACCTAACCACTCAATTAAATCCAGTTTAGCTGAAATCATATCTTTTTTGAACACCAGAGTGGCTAATTTCCAAAGGATGTATGAAGATAATTCAACACCGGATTATTCAATATTAACCCCCTTTCTCTGTGATTTTCCAACCTAACTAGCATTTATTAAAGATGAAGAGGTGTTCTGTGGAGCTTCTATGGTTGAGGGATCACCTGTAGCTCAGAAGAGGGGAGCGTGTATCATCAATCGTGAAAAAAGTATTGATAGAAGGGGACCCACAGCCGCCCAGTGTTGGACCAGGCACAAAGGGTGTGTGCGTGCATGCATGCTTAGTCCTGTATGACTCTTTGCGACCCCATGGACTGTAGCCCACCAGGTCCCCTGTCCATGGGATTTTCTAGGTAAGAATACTGGAATGGGTTGCCATATCCTTCTCCAAAGGATCTTTCAGACCCAGGGATGGAACCCACTGTTCCTGCTTGGCAGATAGATTCTTGACCACTAAATCACTTGGGAAGCCCCCGCCAAGGGTGAGGAGTAGAAGAGAAGAGGCAAGATTTGAAATGGGTCCTGCCACCCTGCCTCCCCTAGGTCAGCCCCCCGCCCCAGCCCTGTCTAGCCTGTGGGACAGCCCACCAGGGCCAAGAACAACAGAGACCGCCGCTGCAGGGAGACAGCCGGACTTGTTTTCATCTCCGACCACTCCCCCAGCAGTCTGGGTCCTGCCAAAGGACCACGGGGTCAAACGTGGGCGGGCGCCAGCTGGCCTCATTCCTGTTGTGACTGCGCTGGGCTCATTAACACCCAGCCCTCCCCCAAGGGCACGCGAGGCAGGAAGCTTTCTGGCTGGCCTGTTTTATTCAGTCTGCCTTCTTCTTTCTCAGAGCCGGGCAGGTGGTTGCTCCAGTAGAGTTATATCCTGCTCAGTGACCAGGGATGGAGAGAGTGGGGTGCTCGGACCCAGCCTGGGTACCTCCGAGGCCGTGAGCTCAAAGGCTCTCTGGCTGGCAATCTCTCTTGCTACTTGGCACTTTCTGGCATCAGCAGAGCCTGAACTCCCCTGACACGTTCAACCTTTGTCTGAAATACCCAGAATGCTGCCTGGGAAAGAAAACACTGAGCTGAGCTTGGAAAACAGGCGACGTGAGGAAATGCCAAGGACCGACAGGGGATCCTCCGTGGGGATCGCAAGCCGCTAGGGTCTGTCCTCTACGGACAGGGCACCTCTGTACGCGAGTTGCAGAGATTCAGAGAATCTCAGTGCCTGCACAGCATGCCAGAAATCACCTAGTCCTTCGCGGCTCACTCTATCCGTGGTGAGGAGTTGTTCTGCAAAATTTCCAATCCATTGTAGATGGTCACTTTTGTCGAAAACCACAGAGACAAATGATTAGAAAAATGAAATTTAAAGACACGAAATACAGATTCACCAACCACGCTCTAAGGTGTGGCAGCAAGGTCAGATGACTATCCACATTTCTAAAAGCTCATTCTCAATGTCTGTATGTATCTCGTTGCAAGCTGTTAACAAACAATTCACATGTTTAGAACAGCACTGACCTAGACCTTTGCTATTAGAATTACAGTTCAAGGACTAAGAGAATCAGCATCACCTGGGAACTCATTAGAAATGCAGTGTATCAGGCCCCTCCTTGGGCCTCTGGAATTGCAGCCTGCATTTGCATAAAATCCTGAAATGATTTATGTGCATGTTCAAGTTTGAGAAGCACTGGGACAGGCCAGACTTGCACATTAATAGATCACAAACGTTTTCTTCACATTCCACCCTCACAATGCCTCTGAATAAAGAATCAACGTGGAAGCATCCTGACTATGTTGGAGAGTGACAGGGGGCTAAAAAAAACTCAGCCAGGTCCTCAGGCTGAAATAGTTCATGGGAGTTGAGCTGCCCATCTGTGGCTGGATCACTCGATGGCTTGGGAGCCACCTGAGAATGATGACTTGCATTTGCCAGATCTAAAACGAGCCCAGGGGAGCGAGCACAAAGGATGAGAGATGTTTGTGAATCTGACATTGGGAAATCTGGTGCTGCACCAGGCTCAAGTAGGGAATCCGAGGTCAGGATGTTGCAGCTGACAGCCCCATTCCACCACTGAGAGGGGGCCCGCCCGACTGGAGACAGAAGCGTGTTGATTTAGATCTTGTCTGCTTAGCTGCTTGACTGGCTGCAAGGAGTTTGATTATCATTCTCCAGGGCTCTGTGCCCTCAGCCGGAACCATGTTCCTAATCTGCTTGGCCATTAAGGGCTCTCTGTGCCCTGCTCTGTCTCCAGCAGTGTGCCGGAGAGGCTGGCAGCCCCGGGGAGGGGGCTGTGCCCTGCGCCCCTCCTCCAGAGTGTCTGTGCCTCTGTCTGGGGCTGCAGACTCCCTTCCATCACTTCTCACTGAAGAGAGGCCTGGGTGCTTAATTAAAACAGTGAACCTGCACACCACAGCCCTATTATACAGTCCAAGAAAATCAAGAGGCATACACACTGACCCGCCAGGGACCCTTCTCTAGGCACGGACTGGGTTCCCTTTCTCAATTGCCACCCTACCCCTTGCTGTCCCACCTGCACTGTGACTCTACTTAGTCCTTTCCTCCTCCACCAATAATCCTCAATTCACGAAGCTGGGAGACTCTTGAAACTGAGGGCCCAAGTGGCTAAATGTCTTGCCAGAATTACCTAGCTAGTTTGTGTTGCAGTCTAAGATAGTGTGAGAAAATCGGCCATGTAGGAGTCAATCACTCCTATTAATCTCAGCCCCCAGATATGCTATTACAGTGACAATTTTTGTACTCAATATTATGGCATAATATGCTCACTCACTCAGTCGTGTCCGACTCTTTGCGACTCCTTAGACTGTAGCCTGCCAGGCTCCTGTGTCCACGGGATTCTCCAGGCAAGAACACTGGAATGGGTTGCCATTTCCTTCTCCTTATGGCATAATAATCCACCCCAGTTTTGATTCAGAAAAAAATGCCTTCTGTGGTCACCCCCTTTCTCACCAGCAACACCCCATCCTCAGTGTCTTCTGAGAAATGCCCGCCCACACCCAGCATCTCAGCATGTGCTCGGGATTCCTTGAAAGTTCAGTTCAGCTTTTACTTCCTCACACGGGTTGGGCAGGAGACTGCTAAAGGTGTGCTCTTTCTCCTTATATGATGGAATCTGGGAAAACAATGGAAAATAAGGGACATTCTTTTCTGGAGACTCAAAAGCTAGGGAAAAGAAAAGGCTAGGAGAGTGAGGCCAAATCGTTTTTCCCAAGAATCCCTGGTCAGCCTAAGCTGACCAGTTTCCCTTTTGCCCCAGCCTCCTTCAGAAATAAGCAAAGGGCTGACTCTCAGAGTTAACTCTCAGAGTTAAATCATGGAGAGGTGAGTCTGTCTCCAGCCAGAGGCATGAGAGGACTGTCTTTTTCCACCCTCTTCTCTGTCCTCTGCTCCTCACTGTCCAACTCAACCGGAAGTCAGAGGCAACGGAGCCACGGAGATGCCCTTACACTTTATAGAGGATGCAGCAGGGAGCAAAGCATAAACAAAAGACGGGACAGGGGCACCTCACAGGACACGGGGGAACTACATATTCATATTTCCTTCCTTCCTTCTAGACCACAGGTTCCTTGAGGACAGGGGAAAAAGTGGAAGCAGTGACAGATTTTATTTTCTTGGGCTCCAAAATCACTGCAGACAGTGACTTCAGCCATGAAATTCAAAGATGCTTCCTCCTTGGCAGAAAAGCTAAGACAAACCTAGACAAAATACTAAAAAGCAGAGACATCATTTTGCCAACAAAGGTATGTATAGTCAAAGCTATGGTTTTTCTAGTAGTCATGTATTGGATCATGTAAAAACTAGACAATAAAAAAGTCTGAAAGCCAAATAATTGATGCTTTGAATTGTGGTGCTGGAGAAGACTCTTGACAGTCCCTTGGACAGCAAGGAGGTCAAACCAGTCCATCCTAAAGGAAATCAACCTTGAATATTCATTGGAAGGAGACTGATGCTAAAGCTGAAGCTCCAATATTTTGGCCACCTGATGTCAAGAGCCGACTCGTTGGAAAAGACTCTGATGCTGGGAAAGATTAAAGGCAATAGGAGGAGAGGGTGACAGAGGACAGAATGGTTAGATAGCATCACTGACTCAACGGGCATGAATCTGAGCAAACTCTGGGAGATGGTGGAAGACAGAGGAGCCTGGCATGCTGCAGTCCATGGGGTCACAAAGAGTGACCCACTTAGCAATTTAACAACTATGTGCCCAGGCACAAGGGACACTCAATAAATATTTGTTACACTAAAAAGTGGCTGTATAAAGAAAGGAAGGAATGGTATCAAGGGTGAAAACAAACCTAACAGCCCTCATATAGTATCTAGATGCAAACCTGGTTATCACTAGGCTGTAACCTCTCTAATATGTGGATGAAGCTGAGCTGGTTCTTCCCAGCCTGTCCTCTGGACTCCACCCAGGGAAATCACTCTCAGAGCCTTCCAGGTCTCTCCCAGATGCAACATGATATTCCAGGGTGAAAAGAGCCTCACCCGGGGAGCTAACACTCCAGACAGGCAGCAGGTGCTCCAGAGGTCCTGGTAGCCACTGCCTGGCCCCAGCGCCCTTCTGTGGGGAGGTGGGGAGCCAGGCATCACGTGTTGCCATGTGCCCTGCTCACAGTTACTGTGGCAACAGCCTGCATTCAGCCTCCTCTAGACTGTCCCGCGGTGCCCTGCTGTCAGAGGCTGCGACGATCCTATAAACCAGGGTCGTCCTGGTCACAGCACAGGTCCAAGCCCTCAGACTAGGGTGTGGACCCAGACACTGGCCTCTGCTGAGCCTGGGGTGGGTCAGCAGGCAAGATGCTGTCGTTCTCCAAAACCCTACAGCTCGGGGATACGCTGCTTCTCTGCATCTGATCACGCAGCCCAGCAGCCAGGTTCAGGGAAGATGCACTTCTTAAACTGTCATGGAGCCACTTCACAAGCCCTTCTCCAGCCAGCCCCTGACCCATCCCTCCTGAGTCCACACTCCAGCCAAATAAAGCAATTACAGTTCCCCTTACAGGCTATCAATATATCCCTCTGACTTGGTGTGGGCTGTTCCTCACCCTCCCCCCACTTTTTACTGGGAAAGTTGCACTTACCCTTCTGGGTCTGGATCACTGCCCCTCTTTTCTCTCAGCACCCCTTTCCATCACCAAGGACCCCAGAGCCTAACCCAGCCCGCCTTTCCTGGGAGAAGCTTCATTCCCTACTCCAGGCTCCCACAGCAGGTGGTAGGCACCTCCATTACAGCTTGGTGGTTCCTGTGCCGAACTTCCCACCAGACTGTGCTCATCTCAAAGTCAGGGAAACCAGCTCCCCCATCTTATCATCAGTCCAGCACCTGAGAAAGCAACGGGCACTTAGTTGTTTATTGAATGGGTTTTAACTTCAAGGGCCCAAAGATCAGAGGTGATATATTTGGCTCTGACCCAGAGGTCAGACCAACACATGGAGAGCAAACAGAACCACATATCAGCTTTGGACAGGGCTGGCTGATGCTAGAAGCCCCAGCTAGATCATCTCTCAAGTCCTGATTTTGTGAGTTAGACATTCATTCATTCATCTGAGGAATGTTTATTGAGCACCTGCTATGCATGCTCAGCCCTGGGAATTGAAAGGGGAACAAGGTATAGCCTTGACCCTCTGAAACCCCAAGACGAGGGGGAGAGAGGGAAAAGGAAACTGACACTGTGGGGGAAGCAGAGAGGCTGTCGGGTCCACAGAGGCATCTGGCTACCTGGAGAGCAGTGAGAGTCTGGAGCCCTTCGAGATGAGAGCAGGCTTAGTGTGGATGAATCTGAGAGATTGAGTGGACGCTGAGCCGCACCGCTTCAGCATGGACGGTACAGCCAGGCTGGCCTGGGAAGGGGGGCTGCATTAGAATCCAGAGTCCACAGCCTGCTCCGGATTCCAGGCACAGAGCTGTTGAGATGCAAGCTGCTAATTTACACCCACCCTCTCTTTTTTCCTTCATGCTAACTGGCATCCCTGTCTGACCTTCCCCAATCCCCTGACAACCTGGGTGTCTGCCTGGCTAGCAGCCATCCAGAATTTATTTTGTTCCAAGCCCTGGCTGAGACCCACAACACATTGGGGGGGAGGGGGAGGAGGGGAACGCGAGCTGTTTGTGCTTGTGCAAAGCCGGCACTTCCATTCAATCCCTGGGCCCGGATGGGGCCAGCTTCCCTCTGAAGTGTTGCCCAGGCACCAGGGCTGCCTCTGTCCTACCCCCGTGAGACACCCGGGCTGATTTCAGTGCAGATGGCACCAGCAGATGCCAGTCCCTGGGAGGACCCCTCCTCCCTTGCTAATGAGGGGAGCAGGTGAAGAGACGGGTGAAAGTGATCAGCGATCAGCGGTGGGAAGCAGAACAAACGCTAGATGAAGAATTGGGAAACTTGGGTTCTAGTCCCAGCTCTGCCATTAATGAGCTGTGTGACACTGGGCAGGTCACTTCACCTCTCTGAGCCTGGGTGCTCCTATTGTCTGAGTCTGAGATTCTAGCTGTCAGGATGGCGGCATATGCTGTTTTGAAAGAAAAGACCATTAACCTGTGTGTGGCATTGGGTAAATTCCCTCACCTCTTCCCTCAACTGAGTGCTAGTTGTTCAGTCGTATCTGACTCTTTGTGACCCCGTGGACTATAGCCCACCAGGCTTCTCTGTCCATGGGATTCTCCAAGCAAGAACACCGGAGTGGGTTGCCATTTCCTTCCCCAGATCTTCCCGACCCAGGGGTTAAACCCGGGTCTCCTGCAACGCAGGCAGATTCTTTACCATCTGAGAGACCAGGGGAGCCCTGATAGCTAAGATTTATAAGTCACGTGGCATACAACATGAGATTAAAACTGCATAAAGCAAGGGCCCCAATGAACCCAGGAAGACCCATGGGGACCTATGAAGTGCTTTTCCCCACTTTCTCCCACTGCCCCTGTGCTGGGCTTCTCGTCACAAGGAAGAAGCTGCTCCACCGGCTGGGTTTTCAGTCCTTCTCTGAACCCCTGCCCTTCCTCAGCACTTACAAATCTCCCTTCACTTACAGCATCTTCTGCGGCCATCTGGGGCTCAGGTCCACCAGCCCAGAGGCTTTGGGACCCGCTCTGGGAATTGTCACCTTTGAGGGGCAGGTGGGGTGAGCTGTATACTCATTAGAGGTGAGGCTGGGCCTGTCCCAAGCCCCGCAGCCCATGGGCAACAACCCCAGGTGCTGTAAGCAGCCACGAGGGCCACTCATCAGATAACCCTACTTCTCACTTCTGGAAATAGTGGAGACACAGCCCATTAGGCATTCAGGCCTGGACTTGAGGGCAAACGCCACAGTAGCCCTCCAGCCTCTTAGAAAATGCACAGGTGAGTCTGTCACCAGTGGACCAGGTGAGGGGGTTCATGGAAGCTAGTGCGCATGGCTGAGAACTGGGGCTGGCGGGTGGTGGTCCAGGCAGAGAGGAGGATATGGGGTGGTGGCAAGATGGATGTTTAAAGATGTTTAAAGTCTAAAGAGTTTCTTTAGACTCTGAGGCCCTATGAAAGGGGGAAATAAATAAAAACCTTGGAGGAGAAGACCCTAGAGAGTCACACTGATGAAGGGTGTGGGCCGTGATAAATTTGAGGAATGCAGCAATGGGCTAGGGGCACGGAGTCATTTACAAAGTCCTACAGATGGCCAGGCATTTCCAACTATACAGAATCAGAGTGCCTTGACATCTGGAGGTCCCATAAAGGAATGGGGGAGACCCAGGGGTTCCCTAGATATCCATGGAAGTTTCTGGAATAATAACCACAGCCAACATTTATGGAGCAGTCACGTACATTGACTGGTTTTCACAACAGCACTGTAAGATGATCACTATTATTTTCCACGCTTTACAGAGAAGGGAAGGAAGGCACAGAGAGGTGAAGTAACATTCCCAAGGTCCAGCAGCTGACTTGTGCCAGAGCCAGACTTTGAATCACTGGTGTGTCCTCCCAAAGCCTGTGTTCTTAACTGTTCCGCAGCACAGCCTCTCCACAGTGAAGGGGGCTGTTGCCTTCGTGAAGCCAGGGCCTGCCTCTGTCGGGGGGAACCCACTAGAAAGACCAGAGACTCCGGGGCTAGCTTACACCCCCTCCTGGGACCTGGGAGAATTGGTCCCAAGACCCAGCCCCAGACACCTGCCACTCTGACAGCTGGCCAGGGATGAGGGTTTGGACCTCACACCGCCACGTTCTCCACAGGGATACCCAGTCATCAGTTTTAGGCTGAAACTCCCCTCTGTAGCCCAGCCCTCCTGAAAATTTTACAAATACTAGAAGATAAAAGCGCCGGGACCGGCATGAATGGAGTGGGTTTTTAAGAGACAGTGTTTAACACCCAGCTCCCTCTGATGTGAGTCATTTGAATTCTGATGCATTTCTGGATTGTTTGTTGAATTATGTATCAGCAGCTTCTGATGCTGTTAAAAAAAAAAAAAGTCAGCGTCACAGGGCTGCTCTGAAACCTGCAGCAACGCAGCAGTTGGGTCCACAGTTTGAGGACTGAGATGCATCTTTGATGACGGTGAGCCAGCAGAAAGAGAGAGGCCAGAAGTGGAGACAAGGTAGCAGGAAGGACTGGAGGGACGAGAGTGAGAGAAGGTGCCTTCCCCAGGACACGCTCAGGAAAGCCGTGCCTGGAGGGAGAGACCCAGAGAGAAGGTGGGCAGATGTGAGCTTCCCGGCAGCCCAGCCACACCCCAGTCCCCAGAAGAGAAAGAAGACAAGGGGAGTGGGGGATTCACCTTGGCAAAAGACAAACTAACATCTGCTTTACCACTTGAAATGTACTGCTCTCCTTCAAGTAGGGGCTCCGGATGGTGGGACCCTTCTGGCAGGGCCAAGGGCAGTTATTGCTGCCATTATCTTTTTTTCCAAGTGTTTTCACATTTATTGCAACCTAGGATTTTTACTTAAAACCAATGTGCCTGAGGCCACGGAACAGAGAGAGAACACGCCTCCTAAGTCACAGGCTGCTCAGGGGCTGGGATGAAGTGGGAATCCCAGTTTATTGACTTCCGGACACCTTCCCTTCCATTGGCCCTGGCTTCTCACCTCACGGCGGAGGCTCCCAGAATCCCTGACACCCAGCAGACTCACTGCTTAAGCTGGAAATGCCACATCCAGTGCCTGGGGCAGGGGGAAACAGTGGCCCCAAACACCTGGCTCAAACCTCTTTCCAGCCCCAGGGTTGAGCAACTTTGAGAGAAGCCTGGTCTGCAGCCCAGCCCAGGGGCAAGGGGTGTGGTCTCTTCTAAGGGCTGTCTTGAGCAGATTATGTAATCTTCTGTGCTTCCTTTTCCTCATCTGCAAAACAGGCCTGATAACAGTTCTAACAAACTGTGGAAAATTCTTAAAGAGATGGGAATACCAGACCACCTTACCTGCCTCCTGAGAAATCTGTATGCAGGTCAAGAAGCAACAGTTAGAACTGGACATGGAACAACAGATTGGTTCTAAATTTGGAAGGAGTACATCAAGGTTGTATATTGTCACCCTGTTTATTTAACTTATGTGCAGAGTACATCATGAGAAATGCCAGGCTAGATGAAGCACAAGCTGGAATCAAGATTGCCGGGAGAAATATCAATAACCTCAGATACCCAGATGACACCACCCTTACGGCAGAAAGCAAAGATGAACTAAAGCGCCTCTTGATGAAAGTGAAAGAGGAGAGTGAAAAAACTGGCTTAAAACTCAACATTCAAAAAGCGAAGATCATGGTATCCGGTCCCATCACTTCATGGCAAATAGATGGGGAATCAATGGAAACAGTGACAGACTTCATTTTCTTGGGCTCCGAAATCACTGCAGATGGTGACTGCAGCCATGAAATTAAAAGATGCTTGCTCCTTGGAGAAAAGCTATGACCAATCTAGACAGCATATTAAAAAGCAGAGACATTACTTTGCCAACAAAGGTCTGTCTAGTCAAAGCTATGGTTTTTCCAATAGTCATGTATGGATGTGAGAGTTGGGCCATAAAGAAAGCTGAGCGTCGAATAATTGATGCTTTTGAACTGTGGTGTTGGAGAAGACTGTGGAGAGTCCCTTGGACTGCAAGGAGATCCAACCAGTCCATTCTAAAGGAGATCAGTCCTGCATATTCACTGGAAGGACTGATGCTGAAGCTGAAACTCCAGTACTTTGGCCACCTGATTTGAAGAACTGACTCATTGGAAAAGAGTCTGATGCTGGCAAAGATTGAAGGCGGGAGGAGAAGGGGATGACAGTGGATGAGATGGTTGGATGGCATCACCGACTCGATGGACATGAGTTTGAGCAAGCTCCGGGAGTTGCTGATGGACAGGGAAGCCTGGCGTGCTACAGTCCATGGGGTTGCAAAGAGTCAGACATGACTGAGCGACAACTGAACTGAATGGTTCTTACACCTCATTGAAGGAGACAAGACACTTGAAGCCTTTTCGCTCAATTCCAAGGAGACAGTAAACAGTCAATATATAACATGTACTGCTTTCATTATTGTTATTCTCCTGCAAAACTGTTGTGAGTCCAGAAGACCAGTCCCCAGGTTGGCCTGTGAAGACCCTGACAAGTGTCCCGACCTCTTCAGGGGACCAATGCAGGTTCTGTTGTGCTGTTTCAACAGGGATCCTCAAGTCAGGAAGCCCTGGGGTGTGCTGGAGTCTTCTGTGCTGGTCTGGCAGGCCTCACATCCCTGTACTGGTCCTTTTCATGAGACCAGGGAGCCCAAACTACCCTCCTGGACTGCCTCGTTTGGAAGCTTGGGCTCCAGGGAGGCAAGGAGACCCTCAGCCCAATTATAAATCAATCTAGGAGCCCTAGCCAAGCCCACTGCCATAAATGGCTCTAAGAGCTCAGCCTCGTCTGCCCTCCAGGCTCAGGGCGCCAGGATTAATGAGCATCAGCTGCAGGCAGGCCAATGGGGACAGATGCCGACCTAATGAGCAGGGTGGCCCAGCCTGTGCAGATGCGGGTGGGTGGGGCCGATGAGCAGGTGTCATTGTCGTGCTGCCCCTGTGCAGAGTGTCATTTGGAAAGGCAGGGCTGTTGTCATCAAGTGGCATTTCATTACCCCACCCTGGGGTGCCACGGGAGACTTAAGAGACCATCCACAAAGATCGGGTACTCTGAGGCCACACCCCCTGCCCCTGGGCTGGGTTAGGGACCAGACTTCTCTCAAGGTGGCTCAACTTTGGGGCTGGAGAGAGGTTTGAAAATGCTGGCCTGCCCTCTCTCCTCACACCTCCCTCCCCACCCTGGCTGGTGGTACATCTAAGAGCAGAAGTCTCTGCTAGAAGGTTCCTCAGTCACATCTCTAGCGTGGTCAGATTCCCTAAATATCTGGGCATAGAGTGTGTTTGGAAGTCACACATCTGTGCAGATTTCAGTGAGCACAATTGTCCGGCATCTAGCTGAGCAGGTAAGGGACACCATCCAGCCCTCCTCCCCAGGACTTGTCTGTTAATCAAGGACACAGAACCTAGGGAGATGGCTTAGCAGCATAGAATATAACAACAACGTAGCAGTGGTCATATATTGAGAAACTGTGGTGTGTCAGGCAGTGTTCTAAGCTCTTTAAATGTACTAACTTAGTAAATAAAAACGAGAGTCATCATGTGTCAAATTACATGAAGGCAGTCAGTGTGAGTGAAACAGAAACAGGGAAGGTCACTTTGGGTGGAGAGATGGAGAAAGGCTTTGCAGGGAAGGCAGAACTGTCCTGGCCCTGCTGGAATGTGGGAAGGATGTTCCACAAGCAGTAGCAGCAGGCACACCGGGGCCGGGGCGTAGCGGGTCCCCTGAAGGACACTTGACTATGCTCTGGAGGCAGAGGCTTGGGGCCACGATGTACCTCTGAGAACGTCTTTAGCATGAAATCTCAATAACAGGGCTTTATTGCAGATGAAAGTTGTTCTTAACTGTTCTCCTAACTGTAGCTTTACCGCTTCTATTTTTTTCCTGGAATGCGATTTTTCTTTTTTTAAGGTAAAATTTACACACAGGGAAATGTACAGATCTCAAGTGTACAGTTTGATAAGCTTTTGACAAATGTATTCACCTGGGTAACTAACATCCAGATTAAGAGCTGGACACTCCCATGGAGCCTGAAGAATACGAAGGTGACTTTTAAAATCCGATGGTCCTGTCCCTACATCTTCTGGGCATGTGTGGATGGGAAGAACTCAGAATGATCAACTTCCTCTCTTGCTCAACTCTGATCCACCCTCCCATCCCAGAAGAAAAAAATAAAGTATATTAAGTCATATTTGGAGAGACAAACACCTAATGAGCATTTGTATTTCTCATCTTCATGTTTCCGGAACAGTGCCCAATACGTAGTACAGAGCAGACATCCACTCGTGTTACTTAAATTAGGGAAAGAACAAATATCCTCAGGTTAACATCTCAGGGAAATGATGGACTGACTCCTCTTTCTCTAAGTTCCCATATGACACTGGCAATCACAAAACTGTCCTCTCCCCCTCTTGGAGGGGCGGTCTTAGAAGCGTGCAAAAGAGCATTTTCCTGTTGCCCCCAGCCCTGACCTTGACTGGGCTTTCTATAGCCAGCCTGTCTCAGACTTCAAACTCCAGGGTCTCAAGAAAAGCAGGCTTGGGCCATAAGGAATTCCCATCTGTCCCCTACGCTATTCTGGAGACAATGTCTGACACCATGTGTCCCAACCTCGGACACCGTCACTCTTTTTCCCAGCTCCTCCGCTATGTGGAAGAGCCAGCCGCTCCTTAATAGCTTTCATGCTAAAACATTTACACAGCTTCCAGGGCAGAGGGAAGCTTCAGGAAGGACCATCCATATGCATGTGGCCCATTTACTTTCTGGCCTAATCAGCACCTGGATGGGGCCAGAGCTGACTCCTTGCCAGCATGCTCACGGTCAGGGTCCCCGGGAAAGCTCCCTGTGACAGCTTGTGGGAGACTGTAGGCTTCTAAACAGCATAAGCCAGCATTCCAATCAGATTATTTCTCACTTGCAGTACTGCACAAAAGAGAAAAAAAATAATGCTGAACATTCTGTTCACAGGAGAAAAAATAGCAGCAGAAAACTGTCACATTGTTTGGTCTATTTTCAATTTCATTCCCCAGCCCTGGAAATAGTGATCCGTGCAAGCAGGCCAGAGGAGGACTCTGGCAAGCCAGCACGCAGATCGCAGCTCGGGGTCTGGATGTAGAGGGGGAGGCTGCAGCTGGGAGAGTGGGAGCAGTCTGATAGACCACAGAGGGTCACGTGGGTTCACAAAGAAACGTGCATTCAGAGAGGATGAAGGGCAGCAAGGGCTGGGCACAGTGGGATGCAGATGGGGTGTAGCTTTCAGAGCCATGGTTCTCAGCCTCCGTCACACACTGAGATCATCACCTGGGAGTTGTGGAAAATAACGCTATCAAGAGGTAGTCACATGAATCTATGCATGTGAGAAAATTGCATAGAACTAAACACGTGCGCATATGTAAACATACACACACGAGTATACGTGGAAACTGGCCAGATCTGAATGGGGAACTTTGGTGCATTGCAGCAACATTGACTTTCCACTTGCAATGTTGTACTATGTGCGTTCTAAGTCTCTTCGGTTGTGTCTGACTTTTTTCTACTCTACGGACTATAGCCCGCCAGGGTCCTCTGTCCATGGGAATCTCCAGGCCAAAATACTGCAGTGGGTTGCCATTTCCTTCTCCAGGTTATTGTTCCAACTCAAGGATCGAACCTGCATCTCCTGCAATGCAGGCGGATTCTTTACCACTGGGCCACAGGGGAAGCCCGTTGTACTATAGTTATGTAAAAATGCTGTCATGGAGGGAAACTGAATGGAGGGCACAGGGGACCTCGCTGTATAATTTCTTGCAGTTGCATGCGAATCCACAATGATTTCAAAGTTGAAAACTTTGAAAAAAGTGCTGCAGGGGTCTGATTTAATGGATCTTGGGTGCAGCTTCTGATCCAGAGTGCTCAAAGCTCTCCAGATGATTCTATGTGTTAAAGTTGAAAACCGACCACTCTAGAAGTGGAGATGCTGATTGAGAAGGTAAGATAGACACCTGAAACTGGGAAATCATCCACAAATGATTCTGTACTAAATGCTTCACTGATACCTGTTGAATAAATGAACCGCCCAACAGCTGCATAGAAGGAGTCAGGGGTGTTGAGAGAAAGGGTAAGGCATAGTACGAGGGGAAAGCACTGTGGAGGATGTGGGATTCAAACAGGATTTGATAGACGTGGAGAATTCAGAGAGAGGAGCCAAGAAAGGGCATTGCAGGTCAGCAGAGAAAGGCTTGGAGAAGGTGTGGCCATTCTGGGAGGAGGAGGAGGAAGGGGAGGGGGAGGGCAAGGACTCTATTTTTGGCACAGGGAAGAGTGAGGGTGGATAAAGCCGGTACTAAAAACCTGCCTCTCTACCTGTCTTTGGACAGGTGGCTCTCCTGACCACCCAAATCAGCTTTTCCTTGCAAATTGCCAAGAGCAATTGTCAGCAGAGACAATTCTCCAGAAGACCCATGGCCTTTTTCAGGTAAGCACAGTGTGGAGAACTTGGAGAGGCTCAGAATATAGCTATTTAGTCACTCAACTGTATCCTACTCTTCTGTGACCCCATGGACTATAGTCCATCAGGCTGCTCTGTCCATGGAATTCTCCAGGCAAGAATACTGCAGTGGGTTGCCATTCCCTTCTCCAGGAGATGTTCCAGAGCCAGGGATTGAACCCAGGTCTCCTGCATTGCAGGTGGATTCTTTACCACTGAACCACCGGGGAAGCATTCAGAACATGGTACCAGTGGGTATAAATGTAAGCAGTCCTCATCATGGCTGAAAACGCCTTGCTTATCTCCACCACTCCATATGGCTTTAGACATCCGCAGCCTGGAACCCAGTCAAGTGCCAGAAAATCCCAGAACTGGCCTGAGAATGGCTATGATAGAAATCTCAGTGCCTACCTACCAAAGCTAATGCACTTGACACATCAGGTCCTTTGAGTACTCACTCAATGTCTTTTTATTCTTGTTTTACACAAGTTTAATAAGCTTGATGATCATTTTCCAAGTAAACAAAAAATTTCAAAACAAAATTAAACAGGTATCACATGAGACAGCATCACTAACAACCGTGACAAGTGATAGGTGTGAGACGCCCCAACAGTAGAGGGGAGACAGAAATTAGATGAAGTCACCAGAGGTGCTCATCTGAGAAAAGAAGGCCACCTCAGCAAGTTTGAGGGGCTCTGCTGCAAAGGTAGACAAAGAGCTTTAAGATGCTCAAGTTCTAAAAGCCCTGCAGAGTCTCTCCTTCTTTACCCTTGTGACTGTTAGCAATTTGTCCAATGTACACACCAAGGTGAGTAGCTGCCAGCGGGTGAGGGGCAGCTGGCCAGCCTTCTTGATTCCAGAGAATGCCCTCTGCCAAAAGCAAGAGTGCCCATCTTGAAGCTTGTCTCCTTCCCTTGTAGCAGCCACCACTGCCCTCCCAGGACATGCAAAGGGCAGGCTGCTCTCAACCTACTCAGTCTCTTAGCTCAATTAAACTTAACAGGAAGGCATCCGAGGGACCACAAGAAGCACTTCTCACATCATGACCACAGAACCAGCCCTTTGCATGAGATGATCCAGCTGTGAACTCCAACATTGGCTTGGTCAGAAACCCTGTGCATCCTTGACCTAGCTGCTTCTTTGAGTCCAGCTCAGGCTGATCCATTGATCATTATCAATGATAATGATCCATTATCCAGGGACTGATCCATTATCCAGGGACTAGTGCAAAAGAGCTGGTTAGCAAAACACAAGCCACTTAGCAGACCCAATGCCACCACATACTGGTGTGCGGTGACCAGAACTCTCCTCCCCTTGGTGCTGATGCTGAGTATCCCCTAGGATGCTCTCCGTCTGGGGGCAGGCAGGCTGGGCGGTCCCCACTCCACACAACCATCCCAGGAAGTAGTGCTCAGTGTGGAGCAAGAAGAGAAGAGAGGTCCACAGCACAGGGAGTTCTGCTCAGTGCTCTGTGATGAACTAGAGGGATGGGATGGGGGGGGGGTGTTCAAGAGGGAGGGGATATATGTATTCATATAGCTGACTCACTCTGTTGTACAGCAGAAATGAACACAACATGGGAAAACAATTATACTTCAATAAAAACATTTTAAAAAATTAAAAAAAAAAAACAAGCTGCCCTGGACTCCGAGGCCTTGCCACACACAAGTCACCCTGGAGGTGGCAGGGAAGGGGGTCAGAGGCTCCAAACCCAGTCATCCTGATGTGTGACTGCTCGTGGTCTCCTCCAGAGACCCCAGTCAGCTCTCTCCAGATGCTGCCGTGTCCTGCTTTCATCCAAAGGTAAAAGTTGAAAAGAGAAATCAGGCAGGGAAGAGAGGCTCTTAGAAGCCCCTATGCACTCAGGAGTAGATGAAAATATTAGCCTAAAACCAGCAGCAGGTCAGGGGCGGGGGCCCGGGCCCGGTCTCTGACTCTAATTGCTGCTAAAGATCGCTGGGCAGCCTGGGTGACAGCTGGGAGTCTTCCGTGGATCCTCAGGCACAAAACATAAATCATCCCCCTCTCACTTGTTACTAATCTTGCTTTCCTGCTGCGTCAGCCAGATTCCTGCATCGGCCTGGGTTTAAATGGGGACTTTTGTTCCCTCCTAGCTTTTTTCTGTTCTTTCTGTCCGACCTCCTCCCCCACCCTTATACCTACTGGAAGCGATGACCGAGGAGAGCAAACTCCAAAAGGTAGGCTTCTGGCTTCACTCTGGGGGTGCAGAGAGAGAAGGAAGAGGGGTTTGGGTGCCGACATGGGGGTACAGAACCTGAGTGACCAAGAGGGAGAAGGTGGTCACCTGGACTCCCCTGCAGACTCTCACCGGCCAGCGTCGCTTCCAAGGCAAACCCCTTCTCCATTCCCAGGGCGGCCAGTTGAGTTGTGCATCAAAGATGCGGCTTCCCGGTGGGACTGGATCTCACAGTGTGATGTGGAGAACAGAACTCGCCCCGCTGAGTTGGCCAAGGGGCTCAGAGACGGTGACCCTGTCACTCTGGAGGGCAAGGATGGCCCGAGCTCTGTTGGCGGCTACGAGAGAAGATCTTGTTTCATTTCTTTTGTTTCCTTGGGTCCCCAAGCACCTCTGTGATGCAATATGGGTCAGAATGTCCTCCTCAGAGGATTTACCCAGAGGCCTGACCCTAGATAGCTCCCCGAGATGCTGCACCTTACGTAACCCTCCCACAGGCTGACGGAGGCTGCACACGGTACCAGATCCCTGCTGAGTCCTGTTTCACAAAACCCGGGGAGACGTCCCAGAAACTTCCCAAAGTTCTCCCTTGAGCTGGGGGACACTCACCCTAGTGACTTTGCCAGTGAACCCCCGGGGGACCAGATGGTGGCCCCCTGAACTCCCGGGGCAGAAAAAGAGGCTGGATGGGGCCGCAAGCCTGCACCAACTCACCACTTGCTGCAAACCCGCTCTCACAGGCCCCCAGCCAGGGAGGCAGCTGGCAGGGGTCACTGGCCGGGTGACAGAACCGGAACACTGCCAGGCCAGCATGGCTTGTGTGGGGTCTCAGCTGAAGCTGCTCGGATCCCCTCACCCTGCACCAGCCGTGAGCCCTGGCAACAGGGAGGTCTCACGGTACAGGGCCGTGGTTATGAATGGGGCTTCCGAGCCTGACTGTGGGGCTGGGATCCAACAAGCTGCCTTCACCATGACTTCTTTAACTTCCCTGTGCCCCAACTGGTCTACTGTTCAAAGGGTGAGAGCAAAAGCGGCACATCATTGAGGTACAAGATTAATGGACATAATTCATGTAAAGTGCTTGGAGGAGCGCCAAGTTCGGGTAGGTGCCCAGTGTAGGCTATGAGTACCAGTCTGATTGCCACGATGGATGTTATTATTCTTTATTATTACTATTATCCTCTCTCGTAGCTGAGACTAGGATGGGATGATGAGACTGCAAGGTCCATGTGAGGGAGCAACACAGACAGAGACATGTTAGTGGCCTCCTGTCACCCCCAATCACCCCTACCATACCCCAGTGCTGGTCCTGCCTGTTGGGATGGGAGCTCACTGTGCTCTGAGAACCTCAGGGGATCAGTTGTTTCTGCAGACAGTAGGACAGCAGCTTGAGGGGGGGGCCTGTGTGTGTGCGTGTGTGTGAGTATTGGGTAGGGGGACGTGTAACTCACATTCCCCTCTGAGGATGTATGTCTAACCCCAAAGCGCTCAGAAGCCAGGACTTTTCCAGCCAGGATGAGGACAGCACTCAGAGGGGACCGAGTGTGAACTCTGCCGATTGAAAACCTGGGTGTTAAACCGCCTACTGCACATTGCTTGCCCACAGCTTCACCAAGTACCGGGTTCCTTGCCTAATGCTGGGCAGGACCCGGCTGTTTCTGAGGCTCCTTCTAGCTGTTAAATTCTAGGAGCTATGACTCCATTCCTGCCACGTTTGACTCACGGTGAGGTGCTTGACTCACTCCTTTCTCTCTCTGACTTTATTCCTCTTTCATTCAACCGCCTTAGTCTTGAAAGCAGCCAGAGGAGCAGGGACAAAGGGAGACAGAGAGTTCCTTGCCAGCCGGAAAGGACTGGTGACAGGTGTCTGTCCTCCCAGGGGAGGAGGCAGGTCTCCAGGGTCCAGAACCCAGGCCACAGAGCCAGGAGTCAGTGGACTGAGGGGATGCACCCCGTCTCCACACAGCTCACCCCGAGCACAGCCTGGCGGGCCGTGCTCACCACACATAGCCACCTGGCATGTAAATACTCTAAGAAGATGTACAGGGAGCCTCTGTACTCCTTATTCCTCATCCTCCCTATTCCACCCATCCTTCAGAGCAGTTCTGCCTGTTTTGACTGAGACCTACTCAGGAGATCTCACTCACATTGAAACCCACGCGTGTGTGTGTGTCCGACTGTTTGCAGCCCCATGGACTCCTCTGTCCATGGGATTCTCCAGGCAAAAATCCTGGAGTGGGTTGCCATGCCCTCCTCCAGGGCATCTTCCCAACCCAGGGATCTAAACCACATCTCCTATGTCTCCTGCATTACAGATGGATTCTTTACCTGCTGACCCATCGGGAAAGCCCAGGATCAAACAGAACTTTTCAGGAAAACAGGTCTTACCTTAGCTTCCTGGAATGCACTCTGATATTTTCTTATCCCATTTCATTTTTAAAAACATTGGGACCAGCCCATGACATTGACTTAATGGTCTGCTGAGAGGTTGTGACCTTGGTTTGGAAAGTGCTGTTTGAGAGGCAATAACTCCACAGGGCTGCAAAGTAAGCAAAGACCCTGATTTTTGGAGGGACAGACTACCTGACATATTCAGAGACAGAATAGCCCTAGGGCTAAGCTGAAGAATGACAAGGACTTTCCAGAGGCCTGGGCCACTTTGGAGAAGGACTTCTGTATCATTCCAGTGACTAACTCTCAGCACAGACCTCAGCTGGCCCATTTAAAAAGCATGGTACACTCCTCCTGCCAGGAGACTCCATGCATGCACTGCCCACGTGGGTTGTGAAAGAAGCTGCATTTGGTAAGTCACATGCTCTCCAAGAACTTAGAAATTGCAGGTACTAAACTACTCCAACGGAGGTTTTCCCTCACTTCTGAGACTTTCAGGAATGCAGAAACCCAGGCCCTTTATAATTCATGTGCTGGTCACCCTTAATTCTTTTTGATGTTCAAGGACACCCACATGAGACAGAGGAAAAGGACTGGTTCTCTGGCCTCTTGGATTCACGGTAGCTGTTTCCTTCTTGCCAAGAAGGAAAGTATCTAGGCATACCTGATTTTTTTTTCTCATATTACAAACTTATAAAACTTTTAGAGAGGACAAGTGTTCACCTAATCCAGACTCCTATTTTCAAGTGAGAAGAGCATGACCTAGGGAAGTTGATGACTTGCTTAGAAACACATGGATTACTGGAGTCAGGGGCTAGAATTCAGGTGATGTGTCCCCCTGGCCCCAGCATCCCACACCACTCTTCACAAGCAGAAGAAAGGAAGAACAAGTTTCTGATACTCCAAGGTTTACCCTCTGATGTATTAGCAGAGGAGGCTGAGGGTGTCTCAAGAGAATTGAAAAGGAGTAGGTGATGGTTTTGAGGGAAAAACTCAACCTTCCAGGCCTCATTTCCTCCTTCTCTAAAGAGAAGGAAAGCAAGGCCACATGGGATATCTGCTTCTATGGGGACAAATCACGTCACCATCTTCATGTTTCACGTGAAGTTGGAAGGCGCGGGGCCTCTAGTCATACCTACACTAATTGTCCTAGGTTTATGGATCTGGAGGGATAGATATTGACACTCTCATTTGTCCCAAGTGGTCCCTGCCTGCCAGACCTCCCTGTGATCAGCAGGGGCTCATTATCTCAGCTGGCCTATCCCCCTGAGCCTGGCTGAGATGGCCTCACCATTGCTGGGACACCCCACCCCCCAGGCCTGGGCTGTTCTCTGAACAGCAGGGCTGAGATGGACTGAGGGGGCACTTCATAGAAGCCGATGAGCCATCCTGGTGATTTTCACAGGACGGGGCACCAGTCCCATTTCCTACTGGGAGACACGTGTTCAAGAGTCCATCGATCCAGCTCTCAGCATTTCCTTCAGGGATGGAGATGCTTTTTGGTGGCATGCACACTTATACAGAGGCACGAAGGCACATGCACCATTCAGATCCTACGGTCCAGTGTGTCTCTAGGGACCAATCAGCTTTTTAAAAAATTCCTGAGGCTATATCAATACATCTCTCCCGGTCTGGGGTGCAGGCATTAGTTTGTGGGGTTTGTCCTAGTCAATTCAACTGAATGGGGTCAATTCTTTTGCTTTCTGGCGGGGGGTGGGGGGTGGTTCCAGGGCTTTGTTGTATTTTCAAAAATGCTCAAGAAAAGAGTTTATTCATATCACAATCCCTGGCTGCCTCACAGCCACACTTAAACTTACAACACTGAGATTTTTCACATCGGAAATGAGGACTGTCTACCACATTAGCACAGATTTAATAAAATGTCATAGCTTTCTAGTGGGAACATAAATTGGAACAATACTTTTAGAAAACAATTTAGTAATAGATAGCCAATCTTGAATGTGTTTATGCCCTCTGACCTAGAAACACCACTTCTGGGAATCTAGCCAAAGGAAATAGTGTGAAATACAGAGATTAAAAAGAAGGAAAGCAAAACTTTATGCACAATCATTTTTATATTAGCATTATTTATCATCTGAAAATGAGAAGTAACTTAAATATAAAACAGTAAGAGAGTGGATAAGTAAATTATGTTGCATGCACATGATAGAATATTAAGCACATGTTTAAAATTATGTTTATGAAAAGTTTACAAGTGAGGAAATTACTTGAGTTACAAGGTTTCATATATATGTGTGTGTGTATGTGTGTGTATGATTTTCTTTCCAGACTATTCAGTGAATATATATATATATATATATGTATATATGTGTGTGTATATATATATATAGTATATAAAATAACCTTAACTATGAAAAATAATTAACATAAAAATTGGAAGGAAATATTAACAATGGCCGTGGGGTGGTAGCACTCTGGGTATGCATTTCCTTTTATCTTTCTTTTATCCATTTCTGTATTTCTGGAATAAAACTAAAAATTTTTCATTTTAAATTCATTTTTTAAAAACTTTGAACAAGAAAGTACATTATAGAGGGAAAAGACCAGTCACATCTCTGCCACCAACCACATCTGCAGGTGACCTTAAGGAAGTTATGTGACCTTTCTACCTCCCTCCCTCCACTACCCATCACCCCTCCCCTCAATCACTAATGAGTGTGTAGGATCACATGATCTCTAAAATCCATTCTTCTCTAACATTCTGTGTCTCAAAATATCATCCCCCTGTGTTCAAGGATGGAATCTCAAAAAGGGGCCCAAGAGGCGTAACCAGCTTACGAGTAAAACACTATAATCATCCTAACAAGCAATGGACTTGGAAGGGTCTTCTAGAAGATGCAGCTGTTCTTTTACAGTCAGCGGAGAAACATGCTGACATGATGTCCTTGGGTTTGGACATCTGGAGCCAAACACCCAAAAGAACGGGTTTGCTGGCAGCTGTGCTGTGAAACCAGGAATGGCGGTTGGGGGAGGTGGGGTCTCAGCCCTGAGTCTCCATCCACCAGCCTGGCTGTAGCTAATCTTGCGAGTCCAGGGCAGACGGCATGATGACCCATGCTGGGACAGCAGGACAAATCTCACATCCTACAACCTCCTCAGTAGCTCCAGCCCCCCAGCATCCCCCCCTTGACCAAACCCCAGGGATGCTCTTCTCTGTTTTGAGCATGGAAGCCCCCCCTCCCAGTTTGTAGTCATCTCAAGTCCTTGAGTCCCATTTCCTCAGTGGTGTTGTCTGGCAATGAAGTGTTGATGTGGTGTTGATGTCTTCCCCTCACTGGATAATCCCACTGCACCTGGATGGTTCACAGGGGAGGAGAAATGAGGAGAATTCACATATGAAACTGGCTTCCTACCCTGGACAAGAGGATGAATGGATCTCTCAGGTCCCTTCCAAGGTGGAATTCCTCAACTGGATAATCTCGTGTGATTGCACAGTCATCTTTGGGGTTTGCAAGGGGTTGGTCCCAGGAGCCCCCACGGGTACCAAAATCCATGGATGCTCAAGTCCCTTATATGCTACAACATAGTACAGTCAGCCTCCTATATTAACAGGTTCCACATCCACAGATAGAGGGCCGACTGCCTCTCTCCTCTGGACCTTGACCATCTTTCCTACAGTTCAGAGAAAATAATGACTTGCTTCTAGACCTAAGACTGGAGGCAAGCCCCAGTCTTCAGTAGTGTATTGTTGAAAAAGTTCTGGTGTCTTGGCCATCATCCTATTTGGTCTATATATGCTAGGAAGGATAGAAGTTAAAATAGCAAAATATTTCCACACTGGTTGGTAAGTAGCCACTGCCTTTCAACACCTCCCCTGTTGCCCAGAAGCCCAGTCTCTTCCGCTAGAATACTGCTCAAGGACCTCACTAAGATCCATCACCTAAAGGGTTAAGGTCTGGTCCTGCGGGGAACCTCCAGATCCAGCACTGGCTTTATGCCTTGCTGGTGAACTGTTTTGAGTCTGACCGCTCATGTTCCTTCTACCTAAATTGAATCTATTGGGCTGAGAGAAGCTAAGACTGAAAATCCTTAAGGAGAGAGTTGTATGTGATAACCAGGATGGTTTAAAACCAATAAGGACAAGTTTTGGTTTGGATCACCCAGTTGTCCCTACTGCTTGGGGGAGGTGGGGAAAAGGTCACAGTGATGGCAAACAGGTAAGAAAAGTAGGCTGTGTCATCTGCCCCATGCCCCTGCTTTCTTTGCAGGGCTCACCATTTCCTCCTTACCAACTGGGTCGCAAGTCTTACTGAGTGAACAGACATTGAAGTATCACACAAGCATCACCATCCTTCCTTCTGGGCTCTTCCAGCAGCTACTGAGCAGTCACTGTGTTTCCCACCTGGCATCTTGAGGAGGAAGAAGGAAGCAGAGATGCTTTTCCTGGCTCTAAGGGGAAAAGAAGGATGGAGATGCTGAGCAGATGGCCTTGGGTCACCTCATCTATCATACGGACAGCTGGGAACAGACCCAGCCCAGCCCCTTCGCCTCCATGGGAGAATCATGGAATTATCACCTCCATTCCTATCAGTAGAGGAGAGCTCTGGCAGGATTGCATTCTGTTCGCTGTATGTGGGAGACCGGTTTATGAGATGGAGGCCAGAGAGATTGGCTTCAGGGAAGGAGGGGTCAAAGTGCTGCCTTTTGATAATAAAACCATTGTCTTTCTGGCCTGCCCTCTCCTAGAACTCACCCCACCCCCAGGTTCTGCTGAGAAAGGCCACCACCAAGTTATAGCTTTACAGACTCTCCATCAGGAGATGTAGAAGATGTCAAGGACCTCTCTGGACTCTAGGTCTTGCCCTTTCTGTCTGTCAGTCCGTCTGTCCATCCCCTCACTGCAGTCTAGCATCCCTCCTGGGCAGGGACTCTGCTGAAAGCTAAAATTTCAGACGTGAACTCTAGGAGACAACAGCCCAGGAGGCAAGCCCCAGTCTTCAGTAGTGTATTGTTGAAAAAGTTCTGGTGTCTTGGCCATCATCCCGATTATGTTTGCCGATGATATGATCTGGCTGTCATGGAAAAGGAACTCAGGGCAGGGCGGGAGGTGGTGGTTAACGCAAAGAAATGTTTAGAAACAGAATGAAAGGAACAAGCTTGTGCTCATATGTTTTCACTTGAATGTATTCAGATCTGGCAGAGAAAGTGGGTCATTTAACTTCTCATTAATGATTTGCTCCATTTTCTCCCCCCCAACTGCAGATGAAGGCTCCCCCACCCCTATCTTCTGGAGTGGTTGATGCTCCACACAGGTTCTATCTCCCTGTCTCTGTTAAGTAATTCCCACCAATAAGATTGCATGCTGGCTCCTCTCATTCCTACTTGAGCCTCAGTTCTGAAATCCTTCATCAACTATTAACAGTTCTGATGCACAATTGACAAGACCAGTAAAAGACATTTTATAGGCTTGGCTCTTGCCACCAAATCTATCTCAACTTGAAACTGCTTTCAATTTACTGACACCAAAGGGCCCAGAATATAGGAATGGGCTGCTACTGCCACTGTTACATTCATGGTTGTTTTTTTGAAAACTGAGTCTTATCAATTCATCACAAGTCTTCAGCAAGGTCCTGCTTTCAAGTTCTGTTCCAATCTAAGCAAGAGCCACTTGGGCCCAGATACACTGTTTATAGTTACGTCATGTTTGTTAGCATAGAGGAAGAGAGTGATGTTAGTGTTAGTCACTCAGTCGTGTCCGACTCTTTGCAACCCCATGGACTGTAGCCCACCAGGCTCCTCTGTTCATGGAATTCTCCAGGCAAGAATACTAGAGTGGGTTGCCATTCCCTTTTCCAGGGGACCTTCCCAACACAAGGATTGAACCCTGGTCTTCTGCACTGCGGGCAGATTCTTTACTGTCTAAGTAGCAGGGAAGCCCATAGACAAGCCAAAGACACAAGCAAACGATGTGCCCATTGAAGTGTGAGCAGAAAAGGACCAAGAAGTTCTGGCATCCAACCCACTGCCCAGCACCCATTGTTTAAAGTGTACTCCTCACCACTTTGACTTCTCATTTCCACATCCCAGACTTCCCAGGGCCTTTTTCTCTAGATCATATAGATCCTTATGCTTGGAGTATGAGGGATTTCAAATTCTATCCACCAACCACATCCTTGAGTGTCTTGACCACCCCAGATAGATATTTTTTAAATGGTTTACCTCTCCAAACCCAACAAACACTCCCCTTTACAGAGTTCTATCCTCAGGGAGCCTTTCCTAGGCCCTCAAAGGTGTTCAGCTTTATCCCCATGTAATAATCCCCATCACTTCACGGCAAATAGATGGGGAAAAAATGGAAACAGCCACAGACTTTATTTTCCTGGGCTCCAAAATCACTGCAGAGTGTGACTGCAGACATGAAATTAAAAGACACTTGGTCCTTGGAAGAAAAGCTATGACAAACCTAGACAGCATATTAAAAAGCAGAGACATCACTTTGCTGACAAAGGTCCACACTGTCAAGCTATGTGGTTTTTCCAGTAGTCATGTACAGATGTGAGAGTTGGACCATAAAGAAGACAGCCCTGAAGAATTGATGCTTTTGAACTGTGGTGCTGGAGAAATCTCTTGAGAGTTCCTTGGATAGCAAGGAGGTTAAATCAGTCAATCTTAAAGGAAATCAACTCTGAATATCTATTGGAAGGACTGATGCTAATGCTGAAGCTCCACTACTTTGGCCTCCTGATGCAAAGAGTCGACTCATTGGAAAAGATCCTGATGCTGGGAAGATTGAAGGCAAAAGGGGAAGGGGGCAACAGAGGATGAGATGGTTGGGTGGCATCACCGGCTCAATGGACATGAGTTTGAGCAAACTCTGGGAGATAGTTAAGGACAGGGAAGGCTGGCGTGCTATAGTCCATGGGTTGCAAAGAGTCAGACAAGACTGAGCCACTGAACAACAACAATGCCCTACAGAGCTGATCCCGCGGCTTAGAAACTCTCTCCTCTGCTCACTCGGGGTGGCTCCTTGTCACCCGGCAGATCTCAGGGTGGGCATTTCTACCTTCCATTCAGAGTAGAGGGCCTCCCCCCACACGTGATTATCTTCTATTTCAACACCCTATTTGTTTTTTCCAAAGTCCTTATAACTACTTGTCATTATTTTATCTGTTTTTGTCCTTTCCCTGTTTATAATTTGACTCTCTTTGTTGAATGAATGAACAAATGAATTGGATGGATGAATGAAACTGCATGCCAGCTCCATGCCAGGCATTTTTCCTACTCGGGTGATGCAACGTTGTACCAGACAGATGGCCTCATGGGGCTTCTCATCTTGCAGACAGAGGCCCTATGAGAAACTGAAATTGCAGGAGGCTTATGCAAAAACGAAGGAGCTCAGACAGAGGCAGGAGGAAGGGACCAGCATCTCATCAGCCGAAAGCTAAATCTGGTGTAAATATCACAGAAAATCTATTAGTGCTACCGGCTTGGAGGGCAATTGCTTTTTAATATAATAAGATCTTCCTTGGAGGCGATTATGAGGCCCTGATAAGGATCAGGTGACATGTTGAGGTTTTGCAGATGGATTAATTTCTGTTTACATCTAGTTGCTTACGGCCCAGGGAGTTCTTGGTTTTCAGAAAGAAGGTGGGAGAGAGGGCCTCTGGGGAAAGCAGCCTGCACAGAATCCTTTAGGTGATATTCTAGGGAGCATAGGGTTTCCCAGGTGGCTCAGCGGTAAAGAATCTGCCTGCCAGAGCCCGAGATGTGGGTTTGATTCCTGGGAAGATCCCCTGGAGAAGGAAATGGCAACCAACTCCAGTATTCTTATTGGGAAAATTCCTCAGACAGAGGAGTCTGGTAGACTGCAGTCCACAGGATCGAAAAGAGTCGGACGTGACTTAACAACTAAACAGCAACTAGGAAGCACATTGCCTGCTGAAAATCACAGGGTGAGCCGGAAAGACAATGAGGGTCCCTGGGGCGGGACCTCCACTCAGAAAACACAGGCCAAGATTTGGATGAGGCTCCACTCTCCTTCCCTCCCAAACTTCAGGGCTGCCACTGCTGAAGTGGAAGAACTCCCAGGAACAAAATGTAGGGTTTTAGAGGCAAAGTGACCTGACATGTAAGAGAACTGCAGGGCTGCAGGATTAAACAATGATGGAGGGAAACAGAAAAGGGTATTTTCCTCTTAGCTCATCTTAGTCGCTACCTCAAACCTCCACACTCTTATTAGTAAATACTCTTCTTCCCTGAGTTTCACGTAGAGATAAACTGAGTCCTGGGAATAGTCAATGACAGACCCAACCACAATAGAACAGAGTCTGGCTCCTGACTCACTCTGCACCGTGACACAGGGCACACACAGCAAACCCCCGGAGGATAACTCTAAAGACTCTCCCGACAGAGGCAGCTTCACGTTCTCCCAGAGCAGTGAGCTTGCAAGCCTACTGGCTCACTGGCTACACTTTCCATCTTGAGTGAATCAGGGCTCCTAGAGTGTATGCCGAAACTTCCTAGGTGGCTCCGTGGGTAAAGAATCCACCTACTGTGCAGGATGAAGTAGACATGGGTTCAATCCCTGGGTCGGGAAGATCCGCTGGAGGAGGGAGTGGCAACCTCCCTCCTGGAATATTCCACAAGAATATTTATTCTTGCCTGGAGAATCCCATGGAAAGAGGATCCTGGTGGGCTACAGTCCATGTGCTTGCAAAGAGTCAGACAGAACTGAAGCGACTAAGCACACACACCTAGAGTGTGTGCCAAAGCTCCCCAGGTATCAAGACCTGGTTGCCCCACCAGGACATCTGTGAAACAGGAGCAGTGAGCCAGGGCAGGGTCCATGGACTGCTTTTCCCAGCACGTGGCAGCAATCGGGGCCTACGTTAGCAATTATGAGGCCACCAAGAGGCAACCCTTCGCCCATGCCTCTGAGTTCTAACTCGGACAGACTCACTCTCAGCATAAACTCACCCAATACAGTGGAAAACATATCTAAGCCACTCAGGGGTGGCTTACAAACAGACTTCCCACACATCTCTGATTGCCTGGAGCAATTCCCTTTTATGTGAGTGGTCGAGGCAAACTATTAATAATGCCCCCTTTTACTTTAAAACTCTTCGTTTGGACAAGAAATTCTAGAGTCTTCCTACTTGTGATGCACCTGGATACTCAAATGTGTGGAATCCTCATAGAGATGATACTATTTTAAAGTGTGGTGGTGGTTTTAGTCCCTCAGTCATGTCCGACTCTTGCGACCCCATGGACCGTAGTCCGCCGGCTCCTCTGTCCATGGAATTCTCCAGGCAAGAATACTGGAGTGGGTTGCTATTTCCTTCTCCAGGGGATCTTCCCTACTCAGGAATCAAACCTGGGTCTCCTGCAGGCAGATGATTTACTGACTGAGCTATAAGGGAAGGCTATTTTAAAGTATATCCATCCACAACTATTAAAATGCCTTACTCTGACCCCTATGTCCACCCCCCACTACCTCCCACACATCATGCAACCATTAATCTACAATGGTTACATTACACATACACATCGATATTAGGCACACATAATACACCAGCCACCAGCTGGCATACTGTTATACTCCTAGTCCCCACCCAAGTCTCCCAACCACAGCAGAGGATCTTCCTCCCTTCCACTGCTGGGGCCTAAACACAACCACACATATCTCGTAACCCGGGCGAGCACCAGGACAAACGTGCCCACTCGGACATCCATCCCAGTCAACTAAGCCTTCAGGGATTTGAAACCAAAAGGCCCTGGCTGCTATAATGGCTACAACCTTGTAAGGACATGAGTCCAAGTTCGTTAAGAAGCTCCGTGCAGATGAACCCTGTTGCCGCTGTGATTAATAATCATAATAGACAGTCAGCTGGAGGGCTTCCCAGCTGCGCCTCCCGGGGGCCCGGTTCTCGGATCCCCTCTCTATTCACCAGTGAGTAATGGTTTGGTTTATTGGAGACTCTCTTTCCATTTTTTATGGCTTCAATTAAGTGATGGGGAGAATCTATCATGTAACCTTCTTGCTGCACTGCTAAAGACTTCCGGAGGGGAAAATATTTATCAAACCCCCAAACCATCAGAGGAGAGGCTGTGGTAAACCTAATAGGAAGCCAGGATAGCAGGGAGGTGACCGAGGTGGTAGGAAGAGAGGAAGAAAATATCCACATGGAGGTTTCCCGCCTGGACAAGAGCCACATTGACTGTAAGATATATGTGCGATTCACAAACATCAGGCTGCTTTTCCCTCCTCACCTCAAATCCCATGCCCCCAGGCAGCCTTCCACCAAATACCCGAGTCACATGGACTCCTTGAGCCCGACAGGTTCAAGGCGGCAACAAGGACAGAGACCCTGGTGAGAGGTGGTCCTCATGGTGAAGGGCACAGGATATCCATCTGATGGGCAGTCCCTGGCCTTACAATATCCACAGAAATGTGGCACCCACTTGAAAACTGCCCACACTCCTCATGAAACCCACAAGCTCTGGGTTGATAAGACTGCCAAAGAACCCATTTCCTGGTTGCAACTACAAATTCCTCCCAACACCAAGGACAGCAAACCCTCTCCCAGACCAGTTCATTAGAATCTGCCACCTCCTATCCTTGGCCCGGAGTTGGCCCTTACCCTCTCCCTGACCTCTGCCCAGGCAGCCCTGTGGGTAAGCGGAGCCGGCTCTTTTTCTGCCCTTTAAATTATTCACGCCCCAATCTTGGTCACTGGCATTAATCTTTCATTTGCTATTTAGACATCTGATTCCTGGGGCAGGATTGAGAGATGTCACTTGGGAGATCAGGTTGGCCAGAGGGGACGTCTGAAGGGGGTCGGGGACCTGCTGAGCAACAAGGACCTGCCTGGAGTTAATGGGGTCATCTCCCTGTTCCCCATCACTCAGAGGAGCAGGAGCAAGCGACAGGAGACACAGATGTGTCTGAAGGAATGAAATCGTGGGTCCATCCATTCCATAAGAACTGAGCATTTGTGCACATGTATGTGTGTGTGAAGATGGGATGACCATCATTCAGCTCTCACCCCCCACTGCTATTCACACAAGCATGGGTGCTTCTTCACATACTACAAAAAGGGGAAAGTGTCTCAGAGTGTAGAACAAACTCGATTGCAAGCTGAGCCCAATATTAGAGAGTGATGACATCAGGACAAAGAAGGGGTTTGTGTCTCTGCAAAGGAAGGCTGTTGGATGCCATTTTGCCTGCTCTCCTCACCTACCTCCTCAGGATGGGCCCTGTAGCTGGTGTGTATCTGCCCTTGAGCAGAGGACTGGGGTATCTGGGCACCCACACAGGAGAGCTGGTAACTGGGCGGAGACTGAGGATCAAATAAAAAGGATACCTACGTGAACGCTGGGAGACAGTATGGTCTTCATCCGCTAACTGGTAATAACTAAAGGTTACATTGTCTTAGTCCCCAAGAGTTCACTCTAATAGAAAAGAAATGATGAAATACATCTCCTCTCCTGCTTCCCCTCCTCCTTCTCTCTTCCCCCTCCTCTTCCCCTCCTTCTTCTTCCCCATTCTCATCTAACAGCTGGGGCTTCCCCAGTGGCCCAGTGGTAAAGAATCCGCCTGTGATGCAGAAGACGCAGGAGACCAAGGTTCTATCCCTGGGTGGGGACAATCCCTTGGAGGAGGGCCTGGCAACCCACTCCAGTATTCTTGCCTGGAGAATCTCCATGGACATAGGAGCCTGGTGGGCTACAGTCCATAGCGTCACAAAGAGTCGGACATGACTAAAGTGACTAAGCACGCACCCACACTCACCTACCAATTACAAAGTGCCAGGCACTATGCTAAATGTTCTATGTTCATTAGCTCAGTTAATACCTACAACAATCCTAGCAGGTAGGATGATCAGTACTCTCATTTTACAGGTGAGGAAACTAATGCTTGGAAAAGTTAATTGCCCAAGGTCCCATGGCTAATGAGTGGTTATGCAGAATTCAAGTGAAGGACATGTGAATACAGATACCAAGCTCTCAACCTATCTGTTTAAGAAGAATAAATAGATAAACACAATAATGACTAAAGAGCATTGGGAAAAGAGGTTAGAGCTATTGTACAATAAGGCAGTTACTAGATTCATATGTTAGGTTAAAATTAAATAGAATTTAAGGTCCAGTTTCTCAGTCAAACTGGCCACATTTCAAGTGCTCAGTTGTCAATGGCGCTGGTGGCTACCAGAATGACCAGTGCAGAAATGACTACTGCCATCATCGCTGGAAAATCTATTGGACAATAGCAGGTGAGACAATAATTTAAGATGCTGGCAAAATGGAATGCTTTTCAGAAAAAAAAAAAAAAGCATCTGGAGGAAGGATTGCATCGACTTGTGAGCTGGTTAGATCTAGAAAGGACAAGAAACAAAACAGGAAAGAAGAGAGTGGAGGCAGTGAGAGACAGATCAATAGATTCACTCAATATTGCAGAAGGAGGGGACCTTGAGGATTCACACGTCCAACCCCTTCCCATTACAAAGGAGGCCGGTGACCACTGGGGAAGCCACTGCCCTGGGGGCACACAGTTAATTAAGTCCAGGGCTCTCCCCATCCCACCCAGCCTGTCATCCTGGGTCCTTTCCATTGTCCTCATTCCTGATCCCTCTTGAGATGTGTACTTAAGAGGTGATTCTCATCATGACCTCAGACTATTCTGACTCCTATCAGGTAAGTTTTTCTTGGAAGCAATAAACTGCCTTCATCCCACTAGTTGCCTCTTCCCTTCTTGTAATGATGCAAGGCTGCTCAAGAATGAAAAGTCGGGCCTTTGTAAAAGGGAAGCCACTGGAAAGATAAATGGCACACCTGGGGCTTGGGAAGCTGTGAAGTAGGACTGTTTTCTACTCTGTCCCTAGGGCGTGGCTTAGGGCACATTATGGGATGTCAGTAGATACTTCTCAAGTTAACCAGTGGATGGTGGGGTGGGGTGAGTGAGTGGGTGGTTGGTTGATTGGATAGATGCATGGATGGATGGATGGATGGGTAGATGAATGGATGGATGGATGGACAGAAGACACCTGTATAGAAGTTCTTTAACCACTTCATGGGCTGGTACCACAACCCCTCCACTCTCACCCCCCACTGCTATTGACGCAAGCATGGGTGCTTCTTCACATACCACAGAAAGGGGGAAGTGTCTCAGAATGTAGAACAGATCGACTGCGATCTGAGCCCAATATTAGAGAGTGAGTGTAGTCCTACTGATGATATCAGGACAAAGAAGGGGTTTGTGTCTCTGCAGAGGAATGTTGCTGGACGCCACTTTGCCTGCTCTAGAAATCCACAGACTTTAAGCCAAGCAGGCGACCACTCTACAGGGATTCCTGCTTCCCTTTTAGCCTCAAAGATCATTACGCATCTCACTGCAAGGCCAACCCATCCTCCTAACACCTCACTTACCGAAAAGGACTACTGGGGAGCCTCTGACAACCAGAAATGAAATGGCAGAAGGGGTGCCTCATCTGAGGGCTCTTGGGCACCGTTTTCTCCATGCCTTAGACAAGCAGGTTTGCTGCCCTCCTCGCAAGGCCCGGGCTAGGGATGGGGCCTGCCTCCTTTGTTTCTCCCTCTTTCTGGACTCATGTTCCACGGTGTTCCCTCCAACTACACATTCAGCCGTTTAAATGATTAAACTGTTTTGAGACAAAATGAGAAATCTCAGGATATAGACACTGCCTGGTAGATAAGGAATGAGATAATGCTTTAGCTCACAAATTCCTTGAGGGCAGAGATTTTATTTCTGTATCTTCTAAATCTGAGTTTCCAACATGCAGAAAAATGCTTGGCAAATAATAAGCCACCAATATAAAGGGTGAATAAATAAATGAGGAAGAAAGAGGGAGAGAGACTGAGAGAGACCCCGCCAGCACTATCCCTGGTACTTCAGCTGGTACCCAGCCAGTTCTTGTTTCATCCCCAGGAAGGCTGACCTGCTCCTTGGTCCTTGGGTCCCTTCTCTTTCTTACTAGGTCCCCATTTACCTCCTTCAATTCTGTGGTGAAACTGCTTTCTCTGTAACCGCTTGATTCTCACCCTCTAAAGTTTCTTGTCCTAGGTCACTTTGGTTTGTGCCTGCTCAATTGCTAAGTCACATCTGACTCTTTGAGATCTCATGGACTGTAGACCTCCAGGCACCTCTGTCCATGGGATTTTCCAGGCAAGAACATTGGAGTGGATTGCCATTTCCTCCCCCAAGGGATTTTCCTGACCCAGGAATCACACCTGTGTCTGCTGCATTGGCAGGCATATCTTTACCCACCTGGGAAGCCCTCTCATTTTGGTTTACTAGGATCAAATTCCCCTAATCCAGTGTTTTTGTGTTTAAGATTTTTTTGAGCTGATTTGCAATAAGAGATGCCCGGGCACTGAAAAAGTCTTAGTGATCATCTACCACCAAGCACCCAGCCAACTCTGTCCTCTAGATGATTGGGTCTCCCTAGACCCCTTGGCAGCCCCATCACCCATACCAAGCCATCCCGCTGCTGCTGTCGGTTTTATTTTATTTTTTATTTTACTTTATTATAGTATTTTATCTTATTTTATTTTATCATCACACTCATTCTCACATCCTAAAGTGACCTGAATCTAATAAAGGTTCTCCTCACTCTCTATCAGGGTTCATTAATTCTTCCCCAAGGTTCTCCATCCCAGATATCTACCCTGGTCCCTTGGACTGAAAAGGCATATTCACCTTAAATTCTTGGAAGCCTTACCTGTGGCTAGCTCTTCCTTACAGGATGGTGCAATCTGTTCTGTACTATGATAGGAGGGTCAAAGCCTCCTGATGAACATGTTCCCTTGACCTTCCCAAACTCCCAGAATCAAGATGGACTGAACCCAGCTTAGTTCTTAAGGCCTGGAATAGTCTGCTCCCAACTGAGCAAACTGTATTGTAAAGGCTTTCGTTATCTGGTTGTTAAAGGTCTTTATGGAGGATGCTGATGATTAAACAGCTTTGAGAATAGGAAGCTTGGCTAAGCACTAAATCATGGAGTCATTATTTTGTCTAGTTCATAGTCATGCCAGGCACAGTTGAGAGAAAAGAAAGGGAAACCAGGTAGCCTGTAAGACTGGGGCGAATGCTCTTGAACAAATCAATGGTTTTCCTTCCATTGCACAAAGAAGAACCGGCAGTGGCGAGCAGGTGGAGACGCAGAGGGAAGGGAAAAAGGAGACAGAGCAAGGTCGGGACGGGGAGGGGAGAAGTAGGGGGGATGTTACATCAGTGTTTCCACCCTCTGCACATTCCTCCCCTTTTTTTCCTCCACACCTGAATTTCTGTTCTTTTTTTAATGGCTGGGACCCGTGATCTGTCACCCTCTATCGATAATTGATGTTTTTCAATGATATCCATGACACTTTGGGCAATATGTTTGTAAACACAAAGCCTCCTTGGATCTTGCCTCTTGTCACCTTGCGCAAGAGCCATCCTTTGTCACTCCCATGTCACCTGCCAAACGAAGGGGTCAGGACGGGAGCTCTGTGGCCTTGGTCCTGGGTCTTGCTTGTTTTTCTCTTTGCTCAAGAGCAAACATTCCTTATTCACTGCCCTCTGGGAAAATTGAAACCTTCCTCTTCAAATGGGAGAAAAATTGGGCAGAAATGAGGAAATGGCCCTACCTGGGATCAGGCATTGCATCTCGACCATCCTGGATTGCAGTGCTCTGGGGGAGGGAGATGCATGGGGAATCCACACCCACCTGGCTTGAAGCTGGGCTTTGGGCACAGACAACCATGCCCTGAGCAGACGTAGCTGAGCGGCATGTGTCCAAATGTTATCCCCAATATCCAGGTACACAACAGTAAATTTCCTAGGTTCATCTAGACTGGTAGCTTTCTTTACATTTTGAACAAAGACCCATAAATCAAAGAAACAGTTCACATCATGACTGAGTGCACATATGCCTACTTAAGTGAAATTTTTAAAAAATCTATAAGGAGAAAAACTGCCTTACAACAAATGATGTACTCTGATATTTTCTGCCATCTTTCTGTTTGTTTTTTTTTTTTTCCATCTTGAATGCTGATCATCAGGCTCCACTAAACTGATTCATGACTGACTTGTGGGTTGTGACCCAGAGTTTGAAAAAAAAATATCGGACTAGACTGGGGTCAGCAAACTTATCGGTAAAAGCCAGGTGAGAAATATGTGCAACTTTGCGGGCCATATTATCTGTCACAACTGCTTAGTTTTGCTGTTGCAACAGGAAACAGCCACAAATGATGAGTAAACACATAAGTGTGGCTGTGTTCAAATACAACTTCCCTGAGGTACATGATAAATCACATTTCATATAATGCCCACGTGTCATGAAATACTGTGCGTCTTTTGATTTTTCTAAAAAATCATTAAATAACGTGGAAACCATCCTTAGCTCCTGGGCTGTACAAAGTCAGGATGTGGTCCAGCCATAGTTTGCCAGCCCCCAGCCCACACCATGTCCACCACCATGCTTGGGGTGTGCTGCTAAATCCTTCTCTCAAGGGTTTGGTATCCATGAACAGACAGGGCTGTGGAAAGTCCTAGCAACGCCTCCTCCTCACAGATGCCCTTAGTCAGGGTCAAGCCCATGTTGATCTCATGCCTGTGTGTTAAAATCTGAGTTCTAACATATTCAATTAACAGTTTGTTCAGAGACAGTGTGCTTTCTCTGACATGAGTTTCTCCTACTGTCTTTAAATATCACTTTGCTTGCTTATGGTCTCCATGAGAATGTGAGGCAATAGATCCCAGAAGCTGCTGGTCCAGCAGAAGATGGGAAAGTATCTGCTCTTTCCAAGCCTTTTCTTGGCTCATGGACACCATCTACTCGGGAGATCATTCCCTGGGCCTCCTCTCTTGGGTTTGGCTGAACATAGCCCCATCAGCTAATCTAAAGCCACAGGGCCCGGAAACCACCATTCTAACTTCTGTCTCTGTGTGTTGACTATTCTAGGTGTCCTGTAAGCGGACTCAAACAGTACTTGTCCTTTGCTGTACTGTGCTAAATCGATTCAGTCATGTCCGACTCTTTGTAATCCTATGGACTGTAGCCTGCCAGATTCTTCTGTCCACGGAATTCTCCAGGCAAGAATACTGGAGTGGGTTGCCATGCCCTCCTCTAAGGGATCTTCCCGACCCAGGGATCGAACTTGCGCCTCTTATGTTTCCTGCATTGACAGGTGGGTTCTTTACTACTAGTGCCACTTGGGAAGTCTTTTGTGACTGGCTTATTTCATTGAGCATAATGTCCTCAAGGTTCACTCTTGTCATAGTAAGTGTCAGTTGCTTCCTTCTTAAAGTTGAGTAGATCACTTTCTTTTAACAGGTGGGTTCCCCAGACATTCCTAGAAAGTGAGAATATAACTGGGCCTTCCCCAAATTTAATACAGATTTCAAGACAAACTCTCTTCATATTTTCCCCCAGAAATACAGAGTTTAGATGCCACTCCATCTCCTTGTCATTACCCTGTTCTTAGAACATTCCCTGGTTCAGTTTACCCTCCCACTCTTTAGTGTGGTGTCAGAAGGAGGAAGCAGGCTTCATTTGGGGCTGACATTCCCAGATTTAAATCTTAGCTGCTTCTTCACTGTATGAGCTAAAGGTTTTGACCAGAACTTCATCTATAACATGGAAACATCCACTTTACATGTAATGGTGTTGTAAAAGTAAAGTGAGATGAAAAGCAAATTGTCTAACACAAAGCTTAGAACTTAGTCCTCAAAATTATAACTGTTTTTCACCCAATTAATCATTTCCAGGGTCACAGTCTGGTTCCTAGCATCCCAAAGGAACCCTGGAGATTCCCCCAGGAAAATCCCAGAACCTCTTTTTGGGATGCCAACTGAGTTACTACAAAAAGTACCACAGTCAGAGCCTCGGAAGATGTCAAATATGGCACTGCTTTCCTGTGACCTGGGCAAGCCAGCGTCTTTCTATCCCCTAGCCTCCTCCTCTGTGAAGTTTAGCAAATAATGCCTCTAAAATCTTGCTCACAATGAGGCAAGGGCTTCAAAGGGCTCAGAGCTTTTCACAGGGAAGTCATTGTCAAATGTACACATGTGGTTACAACAAATGCTAATACCTTGGGAACTAAAACACCCAGTTGCTCCCTGAATGCTTTGAGTCTTCACCTGATGCCAAGACCCATCTGAGAGGCCAGGAAACAAGGATGAACTAGTGACCTCATTACCCATCACCATGCATGACTGTGCACATGTGTGACCCAGAGACTGTGACTTAGAGAGAACAATGGGTGTCTTATGCAGACCAAACTGATCACCCACCTCAGAGAGGAGAAAGTTAACATCTACTGGGGATCTACTGTGTATTACCAAGTATTCCACACCCACAATGGCATTTAATCCTTCCCATATGTGAGCACATAGAAAGAAGCACAGTGAGGATACGTAATTAGTCTAAAGCCACACAGCTGGTATCTCGTAAAGCTGAGATCAAAAATAGTTTTGTCTGCCTCCAAATTCTATAAATCTACTCTTCTACATAGCCATTCCAATAAAACCCAATCCTAAATATCCATCATAAATCCATCCAGAGATGGACTCGCATTGGTCCTACCTAAAGGCCTGGCTCTTGTTTCCTTTCTCTCCCCCTTTTGGCTCAAGCTAATCAGTGATGGTCTTAGTCCAACAACCAATTGCCAATTTTCTGGCCACTGGCTTCATAGAGGGAAGGAAAGTAGCCTTCATTGAGTGCTTTCTAAGATCCCAGCCCTATTCCAGGAACTCCTGGAACACATTAGCTCTCTTAGTTTTCATAATAACCTTGGAAAGGGGGTAATTTCCCCACTGGACAGAGGATCAGAAAGGTTAGGTAACTCTAGACAACCCAGGAGGTGAATGGACGAGGTGGTCCATAGCACCTTGGGAACCTCAGACAAACTCTCCCATAGCTGAGGCCACCAAGTCTCTTCGCCTCATCAGCCTCAGAGACACAGGGGAGAGGAAAATGGATCATTTATCATCCCTGTCCCTCCAGCCCCTTGAGGTGGCTCGGAAATGGTTACACAGGTCACAAGCTGTGTTCATCCTCTCTAGCCTCCTGCATGAACAGGGCAGAATTATCCAAGAAGGGCTGGTCATCAAGCAAAAATCTGTCCTCCAGGGGGCTCCACATCTCCAACGCTGTGCTAGATACTTTGCATCCATCATCTCAATTCATTTTTAGGACAATAACATCAAGTCTTTATTTCCACTTTGCACAATTTGTACATTATTTCATTTGATTGTTCCCAGTAGGCCAAGGCTTATAAAGTAAAGTAATCCTCCCAACCTCACCCAGTTGAGAAGTGTAAAAGCCAGGATTCAGACCATGCTCCACCCACTCTAACCAATCTGTCCTCTGCCCCAGACAGACTGCAGGGACAGCCCCACCTCCCATTTGACTGATGAGGAAGCTGAGTCCATGAGCAGGGCAGGGCTGTGGTTGCAGACTCGGGACTATGGAGTCCCAGTCACACTTCTATCTGGCTTTCCTAGAGATGGTGATGGAGCCCAAGAGAGGAGGTGAGCTGGGAGAGATCCTTGATAAAAGCTAATGTTGAAAAGTAAAACTGAGCAATCTGTTTAATCGTTCATCACACCTCCCTTCTGCAATAGCGCTGGGTTTTAAAGAATTCGACTCTTCCCTGAAATGAGTCAATAACAAAATATCTGATTGTGACTGGCTCTCCCTCCCGCTCTCTCTGCTGCAGAATGTTGTTTGCTTATCCCTGTCCTGTGTCTTCATAATTGTGTTATTCACATAGCAACGCACAGGGATGGAAGGGCGAGAGCCAGCAGCGCCTGCGCCAAGGGGAAGACTGGACATCCCTCCAGGATGATGCACGGCTCACCCCCGGGGCTCCCTGGGCCAGGTGGAGTGACACCCGACACCCAGGCCAACACCCCCCCCCCCCCCCCCCCCGCTGCTGCCCCGCCGGCCAGAGCTGCCCCAGACCATCTCCTGAGCAAGCCCTTTAGCCAAGGAACCAAGGGTTTATGGGGCTTTCCAGGTGGTACAGTGGTAAAGAATCTGCCTGCCAATGCAGGAGATGCAGGTTCAATCCCGGGGTCTGGAAGATCCCCTGGAGGAGGAAATGGCAACCTGCTCCAATATTCTTGCCTAGAGAATCCCATGGACAGAGGAGTCTGGCGGGCTACAGTCCGTGGGGTGGGAAAGCATTGGACACGACTGAGCACCCCACAAGGGTTTCAGAGGTCACCATACACCTGAACTCTGCTCCCTTTAGGTTCAATTTGGAATTGTACTTTTAATAAACACCCTCCCCCAAATGGCATATTCTGCTAGCATGCAGTTTACTAGCTGTCAAGCTCTGTCTAGGGCTATTACATCCTGACTGGGAGGCAAGTCCTCTTTGAGGTCAGCCCTCCACACATCCTCCCTGCTCATCCATCCTCCCTGGAAGCTACTGTGAAGGTGTCTTTCAGGTCCGCCCTGGGCCAAGATACTGGGTATCTTGGCCCCACTGCACCAGTGGGGTGAACCGTGACGACCCCTGCCTTACCCCGGCCACCATCTCCAGACATGCTGCCGCTTCCCCTTCCCAAGGAGGTGTGTGGGACACAGAGAACCTTTCTCCCAGATCCCCGACTTGCTTGCTGCCAAACCCGTAACAGGGTTGGCGCCAGGGCCCTGTCCTTGGAGGCTGCTCGCTCGGGCCAGGCTGGTCTCTTCTGTGCCTCCCCAGCGCTGAGATAATAAGGGGGGAGATTTCTCCTCCTCCTTCCAGAGAGCAGACCAATTAGCATTTTTAAAATTACCATTGGAGAAATATACCTAATTAGCCACTTTAAAGGAAACCTTTAAAAAAAAAAAGTCATAAATTTCTAACTGGCCACAGCTTGGAGACACTTTGAAAGCTAATTGTGTGTTTCTGGTCCTAACAGGGGAATTGGTAAGAGTTATAAGCGGATTTTATGACCTTGGTGGGAAAGCGGAGGGAAATGGGTGGGGGTGGGGGTGGGGGTTGACCTGGGCTGGGAGGGTTAATTTCTATTTATAGGAATGGATGGGACCCTCCTTATTCCCCCTCCCCTTCTGCTTCCTCCTCCCTCTCCCCCTCCACCCCCATCTCATGTCCTGCCTTGATAAGGGGCACCTGCCTTGCACGAATGTGAAGCTGGACAGCAGGTGGACACTCAGCCTGGTATGGATACAAGAAGAAAAAAAGGAAGAGAAAAAGAGCAAGAAGAGAGGGCTGCTGGAGGGAACAGAGAAGACGGGAGCCATGGCTAGATTCCAGGAACCTGTTTCTCATTTAGGCCTCCCGTTCAACTACCCACCACGTGCAGGGTGGGACTCCAGGGGGCTACATGTGAAAGTGCTCCCTGGCCTAGCCAGTTCCAAACGGAGGCCCCGGGGCTTCTGTAGCCCTTTTGCTTCCTCCAGGCACACCCTGCCCGGTGGACCCCAAAACTGAGAACTGCCTGGTCCCAAAACTGAGAACACACATCCTAACATGCAAGGGAGAGGTTCTGAGGGGCCTCATTCAGGGGGATGGCTGTACGGTGGGGTGTTGGTTCCGGGTGAAGAGATGAGAAGACCTCCCCGCCAGAAGAGGCTGCAGAAAGAAGGGAGGCCATGGAGAAGAGTGACCTCTGCAGTGTCCCCCAAACCTCCTGCAGACCACACCCGCCAGTCCATCACCAGCCCTCTGCTGCCCACAGTTACAACCAGGAGAGCTGCCAGCCAATGAGGCAAGAATAGGTGCCCCCTTTCTGTCCCCTCTCCGGGGGATCCACGCCTCGGACTAGGTTGTGGGGCAGAAGCTAAGGGAAGATCATGGCCCCTAACCCCTGTGAGGCCCACACACAATGGCCAGTGTTATGCATACCCCATCCTCAGTGTGGCCTCCATGCTGGGTGAGCAGAAGCGAGGGTTTGAGTTTTATAAACAAAACAAGTGAACCTCAGACATGAGAAACCATTCACTCCAGTAGCAGATGTGTATGTCTGCCTCAGTCCTCGAGACCACATTCTTCATTCGTGAAGACCTTTGGTTCTATATAGTGAAGGAGACTACAGAGAAACTACACCCAGTTTGGAAACACGTTCTGGAAAGCCTACAGCATGCATTCTCAAGGGGGCATGAGCACCCCCAAGAGGGTGAAAGTGGAGGGCAAAAAACCCTCTTGGACATTATGGTGGTCTGTTTGGAGCCTCCAAAGCCCAAATTCTCATAGCTTAGCATAGTCTTGCTTTTGAAAGAATTTAAATTTAGTTGTTTTTTTCTCCTAGTGGAGGAAAGTGTTAATGAGAAAAGGGTTGAGAAATGCTAGACCCCAGGGTCCACCTCCATGGCCATCCAGGCTGGACCCGCTGATGTCCTGCCCATGGGGATTGACCTCAGCTGACTGAAGAGGACATGGGGCACAGGAGCACGCTCTGTCTTAGTGGATAACCCCTAGACATCCCAACAAAGACAATTCTAAGCGTTAGAGGTGGTGGGAGAGTCCAGCAGTCTTGGAGGTGGAAACAGCACCAGTGTAGGCAACTGTGCCACAATGCTGTGCATCCTTCCAGGTCCCAGGAAAGAGCTTCCGGAACACAAAACACAGAGCTCTTCACACCCCTCACTGCAGACCTCAAGCCCTGAGAGATGGGGTAGCCGGTGGACTGGCCAGGCGGACTCCTGGGGCAGGAATGGAGGGTGGGACTGAGAGGATGCAGGTCCTTGAACATGGTCCGTGGAGCCAGGGTGCTTGGGGAGAAGGACTGGGCGGGAGGGAGGAACTCTGAGTCCCTGAACTCCTCAGGTGCCCCTCATACTTCCTTTAACTGCTTCTCTGGCTCCAGAGACTAGAAATGAAGAGTGAGAGAGGAGAAAAAAAAAATCAGCAAAATGGACACCTGTGCCCCCTGACTCCCACTTAAACACACACCAGTGAAGGTCCTTGGGACCCCACCTCACCCCACCAGAAGTGACGCTGGGCTGAGTCTTCCAGGCAAGTGGTGTGGCTTCCGCCTGACCAATCTCTGCCTCAGTGGGCAGTTTTGGCCTGTGAGAAGAGCCTGGAGTCAGACACATGTGGCTACAAGTATGGCGTCAACATCATGGGAACCTGGAAAGTCAAGGTCCCAGGCCTGGCTCTACCGGCCTACACCTTCCGTGCCCCACGCCTCCTCCAGTAAATGCCACGTTAGGGTGCTTCAACTTGTCTCTGGAATCATGTAATCCTTCGCTTCCCAGTAGAAACATGGGCATCATGGTCTCCCTGCCCTCAGAGGGCCTTGGTGAATGTGAACAGAGGCATCACTGATGACCTGCCAGGGTGAGCATCTCTTCCAGCACCAGATAGCCTGGGGGTCTCCTCCCCATTCTGGCTTCTCCGCCCTTTCTAGAAATTCAGTGGTTTTCTTGGAAGTCGTCTCATTTCATTTCTGCAGGCAGGTGGGGAGAGGAATGGGGGAGAGGAGGATGACAGGGCCGCAGACCAGGTCACACACCTGGTGGGGGGCGGGTGTCGGGGGGAAAGATGCTCCAGGTACACCCCCCCAAATGAGCCGTTCTCTGCCTGGCTCCACGGGGCACAGAGCACTGTGCAGTTGGGGGACATGTTCCTAACAGCGGGACCCTGCAGGGAACACTTATTTGGGTCCCTTTTCTGGAGTTCTGGCTGCTCTCCCCAGGGGACATGAGCAGGAGCCCCATTTCACCTGCTCAGGCCCAAATCAGGAGGAAGCTACCCACCCCATTCTCCCTCCACAGGTTCTCCTTGGCTTTCTAGGGGTGAGGTATGGCTCAAGAGATGCATTCTTTCTGTGTCAAGGAAGCACAAACAATTTGAAGCCAGGAGGGAAGGGCCAGGCTCCCTGCTGCCCACTGGCAGGCTCCCCTGGGAGCTCTACCAGCGTCATGGAGGCCACTGAGAAAGGGAAAACAGCCGGCCTGTGGGGCTGGGAGCAGGAGGGAGGTTTGTTAGTTATGAATGATTAAACCAAAGTGCCCAGCACCTCAGCGTGCTTCTTCTTGTCACCCTCACCACCCAGACACAAGGAAACACGAGGGGGGCCCTCTCTGCCCCCACCCTGTGCCCACCCACCCTGACGTGGCCTCCAGCACAGTCAGGCCCCGGCTCGCCGCCAGGTCCTCGCCTACTTCCCACTCCATTCCCTGTCTGCAATTGTTTCCAATCAGTTTAGGAAACAGCTCTGAGAACAATTAGAAACGATAACAAGGATGAATTACATAATTACAGTCCGCCTAGATCTCGGGGTGCTTCAAAAACACTGCCAAACTGAGTCCAAAACCAGGATTCAAATCCAAAGGGATCAATGCGAGGGAGAAGACGGTGGTCCTGGTGAGTGGTGGGGGCGCAAGGGCTGGGGCCCAGAGAGATGGGGGCAGCCAAGGAGCTACTGTGTCCACCAGCTGGCCAAGCTGGGGCCTTCATGGCTGCCCAGGCCAAAGCCGCAAAGCACAAGTCTGGGAGGCCCAAAGTCATCCTTATGCTGGTGTGCAAAACAAGCCTCATAGACCAAAGAAGTGTGCCCACCTGTGAAGAAGACGGGGCCTTAGAGAGCATGCAGGCCAAACTTATGAGGACCAAAGATCCAGAGAAGAAAAGGTCTCATCCCCAAACCACACAGAACTCAGGATACTGAACCCCAAGGCAAGGATTCATCCATCTGCAACACCCTGAACACCTGGCTTTCTTCTCACAGCCAGCAGCTGACCTGCTCTCCACACTGGGAAGTTCTTCCTTCTTTTTTAAAAAATATTTACTTAATTAATTTAAAATTAATTAATTAATTTATTTTTGACTGTACTGGGTTTTTGTTTCTCTACTCTCCAGGAGCAGCGCTCAGGCTTCTCACTTGTGGTGACTTCTCTTGTTGCAGAGCATGGTCTTACTTTGCCCTGCGGCATGTGGAATCTTCCCGACCAGGGATCAAACCCATGTCCCCTGCATTGGTAGGTGGACTGCTAACCACTGGACCACTAGGGAAGCCCCAAGTCCTTCATTCTTGGACCAAGAAGGATAGGTATAGAAAGAACTTTATCCTCTCACACAAGATCACAAACTTATCCTCTAAAATGTGAGAGAATAAATATTTAGGCTTCGTGGGCGATGTGCTCTCTGTTGTAACTTTGCCGTTCCACTGCATAAGCAACCACTGACAAGATGTAAACAAATGAGCAGGGCTGAGTTCCAGCCAAACTTTATTTATGGACAGTGCAATTTGAATTTCATATCATTTTCACATGTCATGAAATATTATTCTTCTTTTGATATTTTTTCCCCCAAGCACCTAAAAATGGAAGAACCATTCTTTTCTTGCGGGCTGTACAAAAACAGGTGGCCAGCCAGATGGTGGATGGTGCTTGCTGACCCCTGCTCCAGAACATTGTTAAAATACTTGGTGTTTCTCTGATTGCTCCATACCCAGACCCTAAACAGGACTCTGTGGACTCAGCATGGCATTTGGAAAGTCTTGGTGGTCAGTGTTTGCTAGGTCATGCTGACATGTTAACCATGTGATGCCCTCAGGAAGTCACCCTACTAGTCAAGACATCCCTTCTGGGCTTCCCAGGTGGCTCAGTGGTATAGAATCCACCTGCCAATGTAGGGGATGCAGGTTCAATTCCTGGGTTGAGAAGATGCCCTGGAGAAGGAAATGGCAACTCACTCCAGTATTCTTGCCTGGAAAATCCCGTGAACAGAGGAGCCTGAAAGGCTACAGTTCATGAGATTGCAAAGAGTCGGACACAACTGAGCACAACAACATCAACTAAAGATACTGCATGCTGCAACTTAGACCTGGTGCACCCAAATTTTAAAAAGAAAAGAAAAGACATCCTTGCCATCTGTGATGCCTGCAATGAAGGAGTCCTGGGTTCAAGCCCTGGGTTGGGAAGATCCCCTGGAGGACGGCATGGCAACCCACTCCAGTATTCTTGGCTGGAGAATCCCACGGACAGAGGAGCCTGGTGGGCTACAGTCCATAGGGTCGCAAAGAGTCAGACAGTACTGAAGTGACTTAGCATGCAGGCATGCCATCTGTGAGCACCTGGGCCCCGGGAGGAAGCTAGGCAGGTAGAGGAGAGATTTCCCCAGCCGGGCAAACAGTCCCTTCCCAGAAGAGGAAGGAAGAGGGGCTGTGTTCCAGTTTGCCTCTTTCTGGAAAAGACAGAAGGTCTCCTGACATATAAACTAGTTGAGGACCAACCTCCTGGCTCTAGACACAGCACATGCCAACCTACCCCTGTGTCCTCCTGAGGTCTCTCCTTTTAGCACTGGGGAACATCAAGCACCTTCACTCATTCAAAGCAATTGTATTGAGTGTCCTCCACAGCACTATGCCGGGTGACCATTGGGCACAGGATGTCAGGCACACACTGGTCCAAGTGTCCATGCAGTTAGTGACTTCAGGGCTGGGACCAATGATTCCTCTTTCAACCCCAGCACTTGGCACTGCATGGGAGAGGCTCAGAAAACATTGCACGAATGAGTAAAAGAATGAAGGCATGAGACGGAAATGGTTAATGGTGTAAGGTGGATCGAATCCTATGCCCGCTGAGAGGAGTGAGAATTTGTGCCCTTCTGAGAAAATCAAGAAAGGCCCAGTGACAATGGAGGCGACTGAGCTAAGGCTGACAAGATGGGTGAGATTTGGGCGTGTACCACTGGGGCCTAGAGGGAGAGGAAAGAAGAAATTACAGCCAGAAGGGATAGCCAGTAAGGGCCTCAGGAGTGATGACATCTGTAAGGACATCAACAGGTTACCCTGCTGATTCTTACATGCAACTAGAGGAATGACAATGAGGGTTAGAAGCCAGGAGGTGAGTTTTATCTAGGTCACCAGAGGGCCCAGGATGTCAGGCAAAGAAGTTTAAACTTGCGTAGGTGTTGAGTCTTCTGAACAGAGGTTGTCGAGTGGCAATGAGATTACTAAAATTAATATGGCAGCTGAGAACATCAAGACAGGAGTCAGCAAGAAGGACAAAAGCAGGCAAGCTGGGCCATTCCCCTGGTAGGAAGAGAAGTGTGGCCTGCGATGACGTGGGACTCATAACACGATCAGTGATTATGAGTACACACCCAGGAGTCAGAGAAGCTGGGCTCAAGTCCAGCCCCATGGCTTAGTCACTGTACATGGTCAGTCCTCACTAGGACCCAGCCTCCCCACCCATGGAATAGGATAAATGTAATAAAATGAGATAATCACCGCATATCAATTTTCTCTGATATGGTCACTCAGTACTCATATGGTTTCTCTCATAGGGTCACTGTGATGTTTAGGTGAGGTCACACATGTACGTGCCTGTATATGCTCAATATACATTAGCTGTCAGTGTTCTTTTATTCCTGGAAAACGCCACAATGACAGAGTCACTCGCACAAAAATGCTCTTTTGAGGGCTGTGATAAATAGTACATAGTTCTATGCAGCCAGCAGTCAAATTGTTTCCATTGTTCAGGAGTCACATTTGGGCCAGAGCAGGTATTTGAGCTTCCCCGGTGGCTCAGAAGGTAAAAGAACCCTCCAGCAATGCAAGCAACTGGAGTTCGATCTCTGGGTAGGGAAGATCCCCTGGAGAAGGGAATGGCAACCCGCTCCAGGATTCTTGCCTGGAGAATCCCATGGGCAGAGGAGCCTGGTGGGCTGCAGTCCATGGGGTCATGACTAAGCTATTAACACTTTCACTTTCTTTCAAGCTCTTTTCAGCAGAGAGTGGGGATAGCCAAGAACATTCTATATTCCCCACTGCTTTCTTTCTCATCCTCCAAACCCAGGACCATGGAACCACCATATCCTCAGGAAGCAGACATACCCTCCCAGTCACTCCCCAGAGTCAGCTAGTGGCCGCCAGCAGCCAGAAATGTGTGGCCCCACAAGGGACCTTAGTCAAGAAAAGTCATTGTGCTCTACAGAAAGCTCCCAGCCCCCAGCACTGTGGGAGGGAGGGAGTCCTGACCCACAGGCCAGAGGCCTTCTATCTCAGAACACAGAGGCATCACAGAGGGATTCGAGCCAAGGCCTCTGGCCAGCAGACAAGTCTAGGGGTCGTCTCATAGGCCAAGCCTGTCTTTTCAGATCCCTCACGCTTGAGACTAGCGATCAGTTGCTTGTCAGGCTCTGATCTGCCTGGAAAGTGGTCAGCATTGTGGAAGGCAGAGCAGGGGTGCGGACGATGCTGGGGTTCTGATCTGAATGTCCCCACTCCCTGGCTACATAACTACGTAAACAAGGACAGCAGTCAAGGGAGGGTTCGTGAGATCATGCGTGTCTGGCCCACGCTGTAGCCCAGCACTGGGACCTCTGGTGTGAAGGCGGAGGACTCCGGAAGTCAGTGCCATTGAATTAAAAACGCTGAGGTTTTGCTCACCTCCTAGGAGGAGGATGAGGCTTCTCCTCCCTCAGTCCACATCGGCCTCAGACCTGGGAGAAGGAAGTGGCTTTAACCCAGGCTCCCCCCACTACCCCCCACCACCCCCAACCTGGGGCCCCACTCATGGGCTCTACCCACCCCCTCTCAGACGGCCCCTTATCCTCCTGGGGGCTCTGTGGTGCTCCACATGGTCCCACCTCTCCTCCGCCCTGGTCCTCCCTGCCAACCAGCTGGATCTCCCATCTCTGCGTCTGAAGGAAACGTGACTCTGAAGGAAGGCACCAGCCACTCGTGAGCCACTCCCGTGGACGCCCTGAGTCAGCCCGCTTTGCCACTCCCTTCAAATCCCATTTATGACTGACCACATCTCCTAAGAGCAGGAATGCCAGACCATGGCAGAAGGAATGGTTGTTTTTTTTTTTTTTAAAGAGAAGAAAAGAAACATCCTTCATTTCCCAGGGCACCTCTGCACACAGTCCTCCTTCTGCGTTGCCATCTGGTTGCCATTGGCAACCAGGCAATCATATTTTCCTAGTCCCAGATATAATCATCATAATCAATATAGTAGAGTATTTATCCCACCTCCTTGGTTTCAAGGAACTTAAAGCTTTTCACATTATTCTTTCTGCACTAACTTGGGGGAGACGCCGGAGGAGGTGTGCACCAGTGGGTGGGGTGGGGTGGGGCAGGACAGAACCGATGCCTCTATTTAACAGATGGAAAAACTGAGGGGAGGCACAAGAAAGGAAGGCTGTGAAGCACTGCCCACAGTGAGAAGAGAGTATTGTTAACAGTGATTGGCAGGTGATGGGGCTTTCACGGGTATTCTCCATCTATTTCTCACACCATCCCTGGGAGGCAGGCTCATTTCATTCTCTTACAGATGAGGCTCGGAAGATTAAGTGATTTGTCCAAAGTCATACAGCTAGAAATGGCACTGCTGAAACTCGAATTTGGGCTTTTGAATTCCCTGTCAGTGTGGTTTTTTTTTTTTTTCCCTATAACATCTCTGCAAAGAATTATAACATGCTCCTAGAGTGATCGTGTCTTTTCTATGCTTTGCCATCACCCCACTGTAAATGCTCATCATTCTATTTGCTCTCATGTAGGTAATTCTCCTCTCGAATTCTGCTTGGTGAAAGTACTCAGTCGGCAACAGGGATAAATGACAAGATTAAAGCATTCAACTGGGTTGACAACTTCAGGAGCTATATTTTACTTCCAAACTTCTACGGATATCCCCTTACCCAAGTAAAATTTTGGGGAAAAAAAATCAATATTTTTGACTGTGAAAGTCATTCCTCACTTTGGCAACTATGTGATGCTGCCTGTTATCCCAGTAACTGGTTTGATGTCACCCTTTTATCGTAACAGTCAAAGTGATACTGGAAACATGCCCTCGGGTCCCTAAAAGTGGCCGAGGCACATTCTCAACAACTTCCATCCTAAAATAAACACCAGCAAAGACTTAGGTGCCCATCTTGCTCATCAGTGCTAAACAGGGAGCTAGAAGGAAAAGGACAGCAAATAAAACACCCCTGGGAGAGGACACAAGTGACCATGAGCAGGGCCATCTTAGACAGGATGTTTTTCTGGGACACCACTGAAAGAAGAGCGTGGCTGCCTTGTGTGTGAAGTTGCTTTTCAATTCTCAGAACAGAGAGTCAGCCGTATTCCACCCCAGCTTTTACCATCTTCCTAACTTAGAGTGGTTCGATTCCTAGGTTGGGAAGATCCTTTGGAGGCAGGCATGGCAATCCATTCTAGTATCCATGGGCTTCCCTGGTGGCTCAGATGGTAAAGAAGCCACCTGCAATGCAGGAGTCCCTGGTTCGATTCCTGGGTTGGGGAGATCCCCTGGAGGAGGGCATGGCTAACCCATTCCAGTATTCTTGCCTGGAGAATCCCCATGGACAGAGGAGCCTGGCGGGCTACATACAGTCCACTGGGTCGCAAAGAGCTGGACACGACTGAGCAACTAGGCGCAGCAGAACTTAGAGTGAGGCACGTTTTAGTCCCTGCTAGGAGGGGCCCCCAGACAGAAGAGCCCCTTGGCGTACCGCGAACCTCCTGAAAAGTCAGAGAAAGGGACCTGGGGCATCCCTCCTGATAACTCATCTAACATCTCCCTGGATTCTGGAAAGAACTCACATTGGGGAATTCTCTCCACACCCTCATTATACTCAATTGAGTAGACAGAGGAGGAAAATTAGAAACAAAATGCTTCCCATGCCAGAACTCAGACTAAGGGTACACAGAGAGAAACACCAAGAATCCAGATCCCTAGGGATTGACAATGACCCATGTCAACCAACCAAAGAGGGCTCAGCACTTCAGTATAATGACTGCAATGGCCAGTTAACAGCTGGTCACCCACTGTCGGCCTTTGGTCTCACCTCCCCTTCTGTTCCCATGTCTACTCAGATCCAGACGTTGTGCTCCTGTCTCCCACTCCTCATCCCCAGTCTCCTCGTTGGCATCAGACCTGGCACTTCCAGCATAGAATTTTAATGCTCCCTTTGGCCACAGTTTGTACCTAACCTCTAGCTGGCATGGTCTCTGGCCACGCTGGGTGTCCACCTCACTTGTAGTTGGGGCCCAACTCACATGGGCCAGTCTGGTGGCATCTCTGCCACGCCCATGCCAATGCCCACGGGGGTGATCAAAGAGGAAGGGAAGGTGGATAAATGTGCTCTAGGCACTGTGCAGCATGAGATGGTTAGATAGGATCACCAACTCAATGCACATGAATCTGAGCAAACTCAAGTAGATAGTAAAGGACAGGGGAGCCTGGCATGCTGCAGTCCATGGGGTTGCAGAGTTGGACACAATGAAGCAACTGAGCAAGAACAACAACATCTCTCCCAGAAATTCAGCAAAACTCAGACTCAGACGTGCAGGTTCTCTGAGACAAGGGGGCCAGTGCGGTGCTCTTAGTAAGTCCTGTGGTTCCAAGTCCACCTCACAAGTAAATTCCGGACAATAACATCTTTCCTGTGTGTGTGACTTGTTCGGTTCCAGAGTTTGCTCTCTGCTGTCTCTCTTTAGCCTGACCTCAACCTTGGAATGGATGCAGTCAGACCTGAGGACGTGAGCCCCACTTTGCAGTTTGGGGACACGGAAGCACACAGCACTGAAGGACACTGTACTGAGTCTAAATGCCACCACATCTGGTTCTCATCACCCTCGGCCACTCAAGCACGACCCTGACTGGCTGTAGGTGGAGGAGTTAGAGGATGTGCCCCGTGCAGGCGGAACGCGTGAGCCACGCCTGAATTCTGGCCCTGCGGGTGGTGACAACCGAAGTCTGCGCTCTGGTTCTTCGCCTGCAGTGAGCATCCCAAGTCTGCCACCCCCTCCCAGCTTCTCTGCTCCCAGCTTCCCAGCCCCCCCACCCCTCTCCACACACAGAGGGCATGTCTCAGGGGCTCAGGCTCTGCTTCTGGCATCCAGACACACCGCCTATACCTTCTGGATCAGAGCACTAGAGTGTGGGCCCCGCCTCAGGCTTCCTGGTCATGCAGGGCCAGGTCTTCATTTAGAAGGGCAGCGCGTGGCAGGGACTGGCTGATATCCGAGGTCCTCACTCTCTGTTGTGGGCCCACAAACTCCTGCCAAACATGTAGCCATAGCCTTGGGGCTAAACACCAGGAAGGAGGGAAAATAATGAAGGTGGGGAGAGGGGAGGGATTCTGAAATCTGGACAACATCAAGAACTGGTTTCCGTGACAACGCTCTGTATTACGGCAGCCTTTCTAATCAGTGCTGTCGATGGATCCTTCAACCCTGTCCGTGGTGGCCCCCAGCTCTATTCCTTCAGAAGGACCATGAACCCCGCCCCCCCGCTTCCTGTGACCCCATTTCCTGTAAGGGAGAAAGGGCCTGAGCTTACAAGGTGGGGTTTGCTGGGGAGGGAAGGAAGATGAAGGGCGTTTGAGAAAGTGGAAAGAGGCAGGAAGACTGAGAATCGCTCCGGGCAGAAGTGTGGGAGCCATCATCGTGTGTGTGTGCTGGGACTGCCCATGTCAGGGATGCTTATTTGGGCACCAGCAAGCCCCGGGCACTGGCGGGACAATGACGACAGTGGCCGGTGCACAAGCAGGACTGCCGTGGGCACGCCCGCTGAACCTGCCCACGCCTCCCTCCCCTTTCTGATGCCCTGCCTCTTGTGTCTTCTCTCTCTCCTCTCTCACAAAGCTCTGACGTCCCAGGATAAGCCCTGGGAGGCAGAGGCGAGGTGGGGGTTGGGTCGGTGCCCAGCAGGAAACAGGCGCCACAGGCCCCAACCCCAGCTGGGTGAGTTGGGACTGAAGACAGCTGCGGTCCCCGACGTTCTCCAGAGCCACGCTGCAGTGAAGGGTTTATGGCTTAGGGACTCCACACAGACCCCAGACTCCTCCAAGTTCCCAGAAAATGGTCGGTGACTTACAGGTTTACCTCCGATCTGCAGATGGGGCCTCAGAGGCAAACCACGCATCAAGCAAGGTCACCTTCTGGTTCTGGGGTCCCCAGAAAACTGAACTCCCTTCCCTCTGCAATGGGCCAAGCCACCCTCTCCCTCCTTCTACGCCCATCTGGCATCACCCAAACACACCACAAATCAGAGGACACATGACGCACCACACTCCGTCCCACTCCAAAGGGAATCTGGGCTTGGGGCGGGGGTAGGGACAGGGGGTCTGGTTTATATTTTAAGCAGCTAGAGTGGAAAACAGGGGACCGATGAGGTAAGGCCATGGCAATGAACACTGTGCAGCGGTCCAGGATAATCACGCCACCACACCACACTGGAGCCAGGGGAGAGGGGCACAGGGGAAGGTCTGCCCCATGGATGGTGAGCAGCAGGGACAGAGCCAGTCACTCCAGTAGTGCCAGCTCTCCACCTGCACCCACGCTGCGAGCACTGCCACCCTCCCCTGGAAACACACCTGAAGGAACCAGAGGGGTGGAGGGTCCCAGAGGAAGCAAGGCTGTCTGTCTTCCCTGCAATTCCCAACCCTTAGGGAGTCCTAGAGAAAAGCTCCCATTCCAACCTCCCCTCCAAGCTGCTACATGGAGAATTGGGGTCTTGAATTTCAGTTCACAGCTGATCGCCCAAAGACATTGGGAGATCTGAACTCAGCACAGGATAGAAATTAGTGAGAAGGTCATTGAACAGGAGAGGGAAGGGACTGGCTAAAGGGTGTCTGCCACTGGCTAAGAATGACTATTGAAATCCCCAGTCCCTCTCTCAAGCAAGGATGGAGTCCCTGCAGTGGCTTCCCGGTCACCATACTCCACTGATGCCGCTGTTCATTCACTCAGTGGTGTCCAATTCATTGTGACTCCATGGACTGCAGCATGCCAGGCTTCCCTGTCCTTTGCTATCTCCCAGAGTTTGCTCAAATTCATGTCCATTGAGTCAGTGATGCCATCCAACCATCTCATTCTCTGCTGCCCCCTTCTCCTCCTGCCCCGAGTCTTTCCCAGTATCTGGATCTTCTCCAATGAGTTGACTCTTCGCATCAGGTGGCCAAAGTATTGGAGCTTCAGCTTCAGCATCCATCCTTTCAATGAAGATCCAGGTTGACTGGTTGGATCTCCTTGCTTGAGCTAAAATCATTAAAGACCCTGATGAAATTGACTTGTGAGGGGCAGAAATCTATCACGGAGGGGTGTGGCCACAGTGTGTGCGTATGAGTGCACGCAGACGGACACATTCTCAGGAAATGAAGCCACAATAATTGGTGGTATCTGGATGTGAGTGTTGTGACTATGTGTATCTCAGGATCAGGAATGGATGGAGAGCACTTGATGCCAAAAAACCTGCTGAATCAGAACCTCTAAACCAAGAGCTCCTTAGCCTCCTATGCCTTCACTCATTCTTTCAGCTCCTCCTTCTATCACCTGGCTCAGTGCCAACCAAGCAGAGATCTCCCTCATTTCATCCTCCCCAGGTTGATGCAAGTCACTAAGTGCCCATGACCTGGAAGATACAAGAAGACCCAGAGGAGGGGACCACGATGATGAGGGCATGTACTGTCACTAGAGCAGGGCCAGCAGGCTTAGGACGGGAGCTGAAGGAGAGGGCGGGAGGGCGAAGTGGGGTTAGCAAGAGCCAGGAGAAAGCCAAGGGCTCTGTGGGGGGAAGGCTGGAGGCCAGCCAGAGGGAAGTGGCAGGAGCCACATCCATCATGTGGTTGTACTGGTGGGAGGAGGGGGGTCATCTGTGGGGGAACTGAGCATGGTTTTAAGAAGCTCCTCTTGGGTACAGTATCTGCAGGAAAGTCTCAGCACAGCTTACTGATAAGAAAACATATAAATGGGTTTGCACATAACAACCCCAAAGCACATGATGGTAACTTGAGGTTAAAGGCTAGAACTCTGGTTAAAATGTGCCCACTTGGAGCTTCAATTTTCTCATCTATGAGATGCAGATGATATTAAGTGATGGTTGGTTGCTTTTATGACAAAATCCATGAAAAAAGCACTGGGCTCAGTGCCTGGCATGTAGTAAGCACTCAATAAACATTCATCTCTTTTATTGTTATTTTCCAGGCTCCAACCATCTAAGGTCCAAAATGACAGCAAAAATAAAGGGGTGTTCAATACATAATGTTATGATTTGCAGCACAGCTATTGTTCACATTATCCAGCATGGAAAGGCTCTCTTCCTAATCACACAGTAAATATAAGAATAAGACGATCATCCTAGCTAGATAATCTCAATATTAGTCTTACACACATTTAAAAGAGTCATATAGTGTAATGGTAAAGCAAAGACTCTGATACTAGACTGTGGTATTATCCCATATTCACCTCTTGCTAGCAATTAGCCTGGCTTAGCCCAAATCAGCACCCACTAACAGCCCAATAAATGTTTTTAAAAAGTATAATCCTGTGTCGTTTTAGATGTGTTTTATATTGACAATTCTATTCTGGATCTCATGGTTGTTGTTTTTTTTTCTTTTCAATCTCTTGTATGACTATTTGTCAGCATATCAAAACAAAAAATTCTGTTTCATATCGGCTGGCTACTGCTGGATAGTAAGTCATTAAAAAGACTTTTACAGGAAGGTGTGGAAGGTTTGGGCTTCCCAGGTGGCTCAGTGGTAAAGAATCTGCCTGCCAGTGCAGGAGACACAGAAGACCCGGATTTGATCACTGGATCAGGAAGATCCTCTGGAGGAAGAAATGGCAACCACTCCAGTATTCTTGCCTGGGAAATCCCATGGAAAGAAGAGCCTGGCAGGCTACAGTACATGGGTTTGCAGAGTCGGACACCACTCAGCATGCAGGCACATGGAAGGTTCAACAGGCCACGGTTCTATGAAGCATATGGACATACTCATTCTTCCACCACCATTGAGACAAATTGCCACATCCCTTTTAAACTCTCTATCCCAGGCAGCAAGCATGAACTCACCATTATCACTACGTATAACATACAACGTGCTTTACTCTCAGCCAGAATGTTAACTGTCCCTGGTTCATTCACAAACTGCACTTCTCATTTTATCTCGAGCCTGGAGGGAATTGAGAAGCAGAAAATCAGCTCTGCCAGATCCAGCTGCCCTGACGCTCGCATCTCAGCTGGCAGGTGTCGGAGTTTCAGACACAAGGACCACAGACACAGTGGCCCGCCTTGCCCAGGCTTGGCAGTTAAGGAGGCCAGCCCTTGTGAAAGAAATCATCCCTGGGTACCTCATAAGATCCTCCTGGCTGTCTGCAGACAGGTCTCCCAGAAGGGGTGACCATCCACTCTTCAGAACACATGAATAATGTTTATCCATATAATATATGATTGGGGCTTCTCATGTGGCACTAGTGGTAAAGAACCCGCCTGCCATTGCAGGAGACATCAGAGACGTGGGTTTAATCCCTGGGTCGGGAAGATCCCCTGGAGGAGGTCATGGCATCCCACTCTAGTATTCTTGCCTGGAGAATCTCATGGACAGATGAGCCTGGCGGGCTATAGTCCCGGGGTTGCAGAGTCAGACACAATTGAGCAACTTAACATGCATGCACACATACTATATGATGACACACACATATATACACATCCACACACACATACATATACAGTACATAGACATACACATGCATAGATCCATGCATATGCATATATCAGTGCCTGACTACACTTCCTATTCAGGCTTCCCTGATGAACCTATGGTAAAGAATCCACCTGCCAGTGCAGAAGATGCGGGTTTGATCCCTGGTCGGGAAGATCCCCTGGAGAAGGAAGTTAAAACCCACTCCAGCATTCTTCCCTGGAGAATCCCATGGACAGAGGAGCCTGGCAGACTACAATCCATGAGGTTGCAAAGGGTCAGACACAACTTAGCGACTAAACAACCACACTTCCTATTCATCTCAAGTGACACAACCGCCAGGGATGTTAGTGGGAGAAAGAAGAGCATTTTCTGTGGCTCAAACAGCTTCAGGAATCCAAATATTTGTAAGTTCAGTTCAGTCACTCAGTTGTATCCAAGTCTTTGTGACCCCATGAACTGCAGCACGCCAGGCCTCCCTGTCCATCACCAACTCCTGGAGTTTACCCAAACTCATGTCCATTGAGTTGGTGATGCCATCCAACCATCTTGTCCTCTGTAGTCCCCTTCTCCTCCTGCCCTCAATCTTTCCCAGCATCAGGGTCTTTTCCAGTGAGTCAGCTCTTCACATCAGGTAGCCAAAGACATTTGTAAACCCCTGGTTAAAGGGGCAAGACCTGAACTCAGATCAGGTGACAGATGATCAGCCACAGTCCATGGGAGCGATCCTCTCTGCTCTCTCTTCCTTTCCCTTTCTCTAAAGCCAGTTGCACAAGTTTTAATACAGTCACCTTTTAATGTATAGTCCTCCAGGCTTTGCTGGCTGGGGGATTACCAGGGTGAAAAGCACCTGGTTCTTGACCCCAGAAAATGTCTTAAACATAAGTTAACAGCATGTACCTTCTGAAGCTTATGAGATTAGGATAACATGCTCTGACAAGGTAATTGGAAAATCTTACTCCATGTATGTGGATGTGGTCTGTGTGTGTGTGTGTGTGTGTGCGCACGCATGTGTGAGTCTGCAAGAGGTTGTGCATTGCTGCCATAGGACACACTTATATTTTTACAGGATTCAGTTACATCCTTCCACTTCCCCACAAAGAGGCCACCATAAAAGTTTTGCGCTTCGACCTCAGGAAAGTGCCAGGATCCCTGTATTTAAAAAGGGAGCCTTGTTTTACCTTCTCCATGCCTTCCACAGACGTAGGTGCGCAGACAAACACCTGGCAGGCAGTTTGCAAGTCTTTGAGGTTCTGCCTCTCACGAGGAGCTGTCACATTGCACCAGATCAACACGACACAGCAAATAACACTATGACACGCAATCGGCAACTTTTGAAAGTACGCTCTCCCCGCCCTGGGGCCCCGCCTGCCTTCCCCAGCGTGTGCTGCTGCCTTCAAACTAACCATCCTGAAACTGCTTAAAAGAGCCTGACAGGTAATTTATTCTGTGGCAGAGGATAGCAATTTCACTGTCCAGAGGCAGTGCATACCAACTGCATCAGAAAATCCATCCACTCAGGGAACACAGGTTTAATATGATAACAATTCCAGCGGTGTGTGGTCATAATTCTCTCTGCTCCTTCCACTCTGTCCCTGAAGCTGCTGGTAAATGTTATTACACAGTTTCCTCTTAGAAAGGCTCTCCAATGAGCCTCCATCGAATAAATCAAATAGTTCATCAAGAAGGGTGATGATCAGGCACGGGTTTGTGGCAAGAGCCAACTCTACAGAGTTAAGGGCCCAGATGCTGCGGAGGCATTTTTGCCCGTAAGTGGAATGTTTTCCAAAATCGTCTTTGACTCTTTTTGCCACAACTGTGCTGGGCTCTAAAGGGTTTCACTGGGACACCTGGTCCCAAAGAGAATCAAGACCAAAGAAGGTTGATACACAGGATGACGCTTCTAAAAGCAGAATCCAGACACCTATGGACTTTGAGCTTTTCCTAAATATTCTTACAGCTGGCTGTTCTCACATTTTATTTCTTAAAAATCAATGTAAAATAAGGAAGTGCATCATCTTATTATTATTTCTATTTTATACAGTACACAGAAAAATCAGAGGCTTGGAGTAGTAAAGACTCACTCAGCCTCCTTAATCACATCCTAGGAACAGAGGACCCTGGGTTCCTTCCAGTGTAAATCCCAACACTGTGGCTTGCCTACGATCACCTGGTGAGTTTCCATCAGGGTCAGAGCTAGCGAGTTTCCATCAGGGTCAGAGCTAGCAAGTTTCCATCAGGGTCAGAGCTAGCGCCCACGTCTCCTGACTTGGTCCCAGGTGCCCTCCCTGCCCCCTCTCGCTTCTGCCCCATGAGACTGCACCTGGCCTGCACTGCAACAAAATGCAAATTTTGTCTAAAAGGGATTTCTAAACTTGGCTCTGTCACTGAACTTGTTGTGAGATGCTGGACAAGATGCTTCTTCTTACAGCATCCTGGAAGACTGAGCTATAAGCCTGGGAGCTCCTCAGGCCGTGGTTCATTCTTTCAGGGTCTGCAGTGCCCAGCGCAGTGCCTGGGCTAGTCTGTGTCCTCCATACCTGCTCACTGAACTGAACTGAGAACAACAGAATTTGTTTACCTCCCACTGATGTCTCCAAGTGAGGGACACGTGCTTGAAGGCACAGGACACTGCCCACAGATCCCAACGCGGTAGAACAGCAGTGTGTCCACGTGCTTATTCTACTCAGCTCTGCCTTTCTAGGTAGTAATGAATGGAATTATTTTTTTTTTTAAGCTCAAAGATAAAGATATTCTGAATCTACCACATTTAAACAACCTATTCAGTCATATGATAATCCGACTGCTAGGCCGGCAGTCAGGGAAATGAAGGCCTCTCAAAGAACGATTTGCCCCAGGCCAGTCAAGGCTGAACGTCAGAGATGGAAGATTCCCAAAGGCAGACCCAGCTTAATGAGGCCAGAGGTTTAAACTGGGCTGTGTTTGGAAAGGGACCCTTCGGGGAAAGGAGTGCCAACCATTTTGCAAAGTAGCACGTCACCAGCACTCTCAATGAAAATATGCACACAAGAATGATATTTCTGGCCTCGAGTCACCACTCCATCTGCTGAAAGGAAGACCTAGATCTGCTGAGGCTGGGGGGCCATTGGTTCATCCTATCTGAGGAGGAGCCCCAGCCCTGAAGAGTCACACTTGCCTTTGGGTCTGGCCTGGGAGACCCAGGGGCAAAAGCGACGGCACAGCTGGGGACATTTCTGAAGGGATGGAGAAAAGTCACCGGTCAGGAGCAAAGAGCTTGTGATAAAAGGAAAATGCTTGATGTCACCAGGCTGGATTTTAGGGTTCCAGGGCCCCAGAGGTCCCAGATGCCAGCAGCTGGGGGGACCCTGCAGGATGTATATAAGACTGCAGGTAAGCAAGCAGGGAAACAAGAAACAAAGGGGGAAAATCCTGGAAAGATGGGAATGAGGCATCCTTCCAGCACCCACTCCTTTTTCAGAAGTTTTCGCAGATGTCCCTCCCACCCCCATCTCTTGGGAATGCCTCAGGATCTCATTTCTCCGCAGTGGGCAGCTGACTCCACTACCTACGCTCGCTTTCTGGATTCCAATCTGCTCCTTCTCTAGGATTCTTCCTGTTCTTTTTCTTTTTTCTTTTAAATGCTGACCTCTGTCCTCTCCAAGTTGTCACTCAGAAAAGTCCCCCTTTGCAAACTCATTTCATGCATTTAGGTAGCACTCATAAAGCATACCCTATGCTCCAGGCCCTGGGCTAAGCACCAACGTGCACAAAACAGTGGCTAAGACAGAAAACTGTCCGAGGCATCCTGGAGCTTATAATTTACTATGAAAGAGGGCTTCTCTGGTGGCTCAGAATGTAAAGTCTGCCTACAATGCAGGAGACCTGGGTTCGATCCCTGGGTTGGAAAGATCTCCTGGAGGAGGGCATGGCAACCCACTCCAGTATTCTTGCCTGGAGAATCCCCATGGACAGAGGAGCCTGGGGGGCTGCAGTCCATGGGGTCGCAAAGAGTCTGACACGACTGAGCAACTAATGCACACACACACACACACACACACACACAGCTTTTAACAAGGAACCAGGCTGCCCCTAAAAGCAATACCTTCTGCCTCCTGACTTTTCTTTCTTTCTTTCTTTCTTTTTTAGCTTTATGGCCATGTGGGATCTTAGTTCCCAGACCAGGGATCAAACCTGCACCCCCTGCAGTGGAAGTTCAGAGTCTTAAAAACTGGACCGCCAGGGAAGTTCTTCTGCCTCCTAATTTTCTGTCTGGCTTCTTCTTGGAGTCCTTTGGAGGCCTCCCCTCGTCCTGATCTGACAGTCGTCAGGCTGTGGGTTGCTGGGACTGGCATGTTTCTGAGAAGCCAAACCCCTGTGTGAGCCCAAGGCTGGCAACGCCAGCAGGGTGACGCTGATGGGGTCCGAGGGGCTGCTTGCAAGCAGGGCCGGTTCTGAGTGGGTGTCTGTGCTGCCCCAGCTGTGCCCCTGACCACTGGTGCTTCATCAGGGAGAAGGCCGAGGGTCCAAGGAAAGCAGTCTTCTCCACCACAATTCACACACCCAGCATTCCCTCCCACCCCGAGGCCCAGCACCCTCGAGTTCCATGTAGAAACAGAACATTTTGCCCCAGTTGGAAGAACTTCCTCCATAATGCTCGGAGCCTCTCCAGTCTCTGTAGCCTTCTTTCCACAGCAAAGGCGAATCCCACCAGTGGCATCATCTTCTTCCCACCCTGTTCTCTTCGAGGGGAGACTTCCATCTTCCAGGCTGCTCCCAGTGGCATCTTAAAGCTCCAAGACTTCACAAAGAGGAGCCATATTCCCTGAACGTAAAGCCAACCAAGCCATTTTCTTCCCAGGACTCGGTTCCTCTGACACCCTGCAGACTGTCTCTTTTCCTCCTTCTGAACAGTGATAAGAGACACTGACGGTTTCATGATTGCGCCTTCCATGCCCTCTCACCTTCGACGTTTCCAGAATCAATTTGCGGCTGCCAGTGGGCGCATGGTCTGTTTTCTCAGTCGATAGGAATCAAGGGCGGTGACGTCCATGCCACAGGTGGTCACGGCCGCGTTCCCCCTGGATTGCTCTGCGCTCAGCTTTCCTTGGATACATCCCTCTTAATTAACCTCATGTCTGTACCCTTTCTTTATTACATGGAAGGGAAAATATTGTCACTGAAGGACTCAGCAGAGAGAATTTCCTGAGACTGGCATCTCCAGGGTTCCCCTTCGTTTTCTAAATTGGCACTTCTCTCAAATTAAAACGTCTCTGGCAGAGCTTCATTTTAAAAGCTGTGTGCCTCCAGTCCAGAAACGCAATTAACAGGTCGATCCTATCAATGGGTAGAGAGGATCAGGGACCCCATCAGCTTCAATACAGGTCGGCATATGCTACAACAGGTGCCAACAGGGCCACATACCCCTCCGTGAACTTGGGGGAACCCCCTACCTTATTCTCTCTCTCTCGAAATACCCTACTTATAAACTGAGCCAGATAGAAATCATTCAGATGAACTTAAGAGCGTCATCTTGCTGAATTTCAGTCTTCATTATTATTCTTTTCTAGAATCTGACAGTTTTGCTTTTAAATCCTCTCCTACACATACTTCTCTCCTTCAAATGAGTAAAGCAGAGCAAACATGCATCTTCTCACCCACTTAGCCACGCCTTTCTCTTGGATGTTGTCATCAGCAATCACCTCCCTTCTGGACACAGAGAACCACGTTTTGTACTTGCAGTATGCTAACTGGTGGTGGCATCCAAAGGGATGAATGTTCCAGCCCTTCCCCACCCCACACACCAGGCAGCCTGGGGCCCAGCTTTGCCAAGGTGGGTGCTAGTGTAGGGTGGGAGGGACTGTGAGGTCTGAGTGAGGGTGTGCCTACCCGTGGATGTGCAGCCCCCAACCACACACAACAAGGACTCGGCTGGACACACCTGTAGTGTACCCACGCTACATCATTTTTTTAAGGTACAGAGGAAGCTGACAGTTGCCATTCCCACTCCCAGAGTGAATAAGGGTACCTTTGGGCCCTTCCAGGGGCATCTCCTCAAGCTGGGTTTTCATTAACTTCCTGATCTGGCCAGATAGACCACCTTCCTACCATCACCCTTACACCCACAACTGCTCTCAACACTTGCCACCTGCTCCCTCTTCCCTGTTATCTATAGAGCAGATGAGCAGAGTTTTGTCTGGAGTAACTCACATGCATAGCATCTTGATGTTCTTCACAGCCTTCTCCTCCCTGGAGCTGGGTGGGCATGCCTGCTGTGGTGTCCATTTACTCAACCCTCATCATGCCCATGGCAGGCACCTCACAGACACAGAGATGCATCCAGCTGCCTAGGGGGTGGTGCTTGAGTGACTATCTCCTTGGTACAAACCAGAAATTATTGCATTATCTTCGTTCATAAGATATGAACTGCTGCTATGACAGGATACCACAGGCTGGGTGGCTTGTAAACAACAGAAATCTATTTCTTACAGCTTTGGAGGCTGAATCCAAAATCAAGGAGCCAGCAGATTCTGATCTGGTGAGATCCCTCTTCCTGGTTTATAGCTGACTGTCATCTCTCTGTGTCCTCACATGGCAGAAGGGGTGAGGGAACTCTCTGGGGCCTCCTTTATAAAGATGCAAATCCCATCCATGAGGGCCCCACCCTCATGACCTAAGCTCCTCTGAAAGGCCCCACCTCCTAACACCATGACCCTGGGGATTAGGTTCCAACATGTGAATTTGAGGGACACCTATATTCTGTCTATAGCACACAGTCACCCCTGCATGACTATGACACTCACTTCTGAACAGATGATGGCATTTTCACACCCACATTGTTCACAGCCTCTTGGGCTCACAGCATAAGGTGATAAAATCAAGGCCATAGTTAAAGGGTTAAATTCACAAGTCCTTGATGAAGGGGATTGTTTGCCCCACTCTAAAAGCTGAGTTGACATCTGCCTAATGGATTCAACTCAGTCCTGCGTCGTGTTAGTGAGAGCACACCACGCCAGATGGAGGCAGGGGAGCCAGTGTGCCAAGGCTGAGATACCAGGTTTGTTCTTGGACGTAACCAAGTCTGACTTCCCTTCTCCTTGAGTCACAAATGAATAACGGTACTAGGTGCTTGGGCTTCCCAGGTGGCTCAGTGGTAAAGAATTCACCTACCAATGCAGGAGACATGGGTTCGATCCCTGGGTCAGAAAAATCCCCTGGAGAAGGAAATGGCAACCCACTCCAATATTCTTGCCTAGAGAATCCCATGGACCGAGGAGCCTGGCAGGCTACAATCCATGGGGTTGCAAAGAGTTGGACATGGCTGAGTGACTGAGCACAAACACATACGAGGTGCTTCAGATGTTGTGGTTAAATGAAATATTACATGTGGCAGACTTAGAACAGAGACTGCCTATCATGCTCAGCAGTAAGGGTGAGGTCAGGACAACCAACATCTCCATAAAACCCTGCATTTCAACCTCACAGCAGCTCAGGCAGCAAGGCACCATGACCATCCCTTTGCACATGAGGAAGGGCAAACCTCGGGCCAGTGAAATCTGCCCCACATCACACAGTTAGAGACTGGGAAGCAAAATTATGGAAGAGTGGAATTTTCTGGTTCCCTCCAAGGGGCCCAGACAGGAAACCTGGTGAAGGCCTTCAAACTGCCCCCAGAAAGGAAAGGAAATTAACTTTATCCTCAGTCACCATAACTAGCATTTTAAATAAGAATATAAAATAAAGGCTCTTTCCATATAGTGGGTAGTAACTATCCTGGTTATCCCTTTTTATTCTCACAAAGCCCCTACATGGTTTGTATTTTATAGAAATGGAAGAGCAAGAAAGTGAGGTAACTGGTCTAAGGCTGCACGATGAATAAATGGCAAATTTAAGGTTTCAGCCCAAGGCTAGCTGCCCTGGGCACCCTTGCCCTTGGCAACATGGTTGGCATGGATGTGAATACCTTTGAATTTCTCAGCAGGCCCCATGCCTGGACTTTCCATTCCTCTCTCTCTCTCTCCCCACATACATCCACCATGTGCATTTTCATTAGGCATCTTTGCCCAGTGATCTGTTGATTTGTTATATTAGAATTGCAAACAAATGCTCTCATTCTGTCCTCTTGTTCCCCCCTCTCCTGCCCTCCTGGCATCTGGAATTCAGCATTGATTTTTCTGGCCCCGCTCCACTGCCTGATTGACACTTCTGGTTGATTTCACCTTAGAGGCTTTCAGTAGACTTTCCAGGCTCCCACAGGAGCCGGGTTGGAATAGCACATCACCTGGATCAGGGGCCCCCAACCTCCATGCCGGGGACTGATACCTCCTGTCAGATCAGTGAGTAGTGGTATTAGATTAGAAATAAAATACACAATAAATTTAATACACTAGAATCATCCTGAAACCATTCCCCAAATTCCAGTCCATGGAAAAATTGTCTTTCACAAAATCAGTCTCTGGTGCCAAAAAGGTTAAGGACCACTGACCTGGAAAAGCTGAATTGAACCTCCCCACCCCAACGCTTACCTGCTCATGGATGCCAAGACTCAACGCCCCCTGGATTCTGTTCCCAATGTACCTCGTGGATGGGCATACACTCCTCAATCCATCAGGGATCTCAACGTGCAGGGGAGCAGGGGAAAATTGCAAGAAATGCATATCCTTATAAGGTAGGACTAGTAAGCCTTGACCTCTTAAGTACTGACGTTTTCAACCAGACCTGGGTAATTCGACATCTTGTAGATGACAAAGGGGATTATCCTGGAGCAAAACGGATCAGAAGCTATGAGGAAGATGGGATCAATGAGCAGGGTGGAAAGGCAGTGGGATACGATCTTGAAAACAGAGGGGTCCTGATCTCTAACCCATTGAGAAACCTTCAGAGAAGTTTTTTAAAAAATGGCTTAATAATCCTCAGAGGTCATCTAAGCCAGTCCTCTGTCCAGGCCACACAGCGTATTTCAAAAAGATGAGCTTCTGTCCTGAGTTTAAGAATCAACTGCATAGACGCGCTCTCTCTCTCAACTTTCAGTTTTTGTCTCTGATCATTCTGTTGGGGTACCAGGTACCAAATAGAGCTACATTTTCCTTCCTGAACTTTCCATCCCCAGTGGATGCTGCCCAGTGATACCCAAGCTGGAATTTTATGGAAGCCACCACTCTGCCAATAATATCTGGACCCAGTGCTCTGCTAAGTGGTTGGTGGATGACCAGCTCAACAGAGAGAAGACTTGTAGTGGCAGGCCAGCTCAGGACAGCCGAGTGTTAAATTTTAGGGATTCTGGGATCTGGCCATTAAATCATTGGTAGTTTGAGTTCATCATGGAGGGAACAGTTATACCACAGAAACTGGCATACATCAGGGCATTATAAAATGCTATAAATCAGGACATTTTTTTTCCTGGAGAATGAGGGGTTTATTGAAATGAGTGCCCGGTCAGGTGATAAGCTTAAATAGAGGCAGAAGGCAAAGAACGGGTGGAGTAAAAGATGGAAGGAATGGTGGCAAGTCGAGGAATCCACACTCTTAAATCTCTTGGAAAGGACAACCTTTAATTTCATAATCACCCCTCCTCCTCATCTCCTATCTTGGTACAACCTCATTCTCTCTTCATCTATGTCACTTCCTCCCAGGAAAACTATCACTGGCCACACTTTCATACCTAAAATGGGACAGGTTGAAGAGACAGGTGAATCTTGGGATTCTATCAGTTCTCAAAAGCTATAAATTGGAGATAAAAGAACCAGCTAAGAGCACTTGACCAGAGGCTGAATTCTAGATGTACACTTATACGAAGTTTAGCCATGGTTGTCTCCAGCTATTCCTTGTATAAATGTTTATTCTACCCAGCCAACTGATGAGCTCATCAAAATCAGAGACTGTACCTTTTACTTCTTATACATTCTTGACAGTGTCTGATAAGGTACCAAAGACAAACAGATAACCCACAAATATTTGGTTTATTCAGTTCAGATCAGCTCAGTCATGTCCAACTCTTTGTGACCCCATGGACTGTAGCATGCCAGGCTTCCCTGTCCATTATCAACTCCTGGAGCTTGCTCAAACTCATGTCCATCGAGTCGGTGATGCCATCCAACCATCTCATCCTCTGTCATCCCCTTCTCCTCCCATTTTCAATCTTTCCCAGCATCAGGGTCTTTTCCAATGAGTCAGTTTCTTGCGTTAGGTGGACAAAGTATTGGAGCTTCATCTTCAGCATCAGTCCTTCAAATGAATATTCAGGACTGATTTCCTTTAGGATTGACTGGTTTGATCTCCTTGCTGTCCAAGGGACTTCTCCAACACCACAGTTCAAAAGCATCAATTCTTCGGTGCTCAGCTTACTTTATGATCCAACTCTCATATCCATACATTTGGTTTATTAACTGAACAGAATCGAACTGATGACAAACCACCCACTGACTTTTTATCAGAGCCCTTTTTATTTCTAACAAGGTGAAACTTAGCTGTTGGCTAGGCAGACAGATACTAGGTCATACATGATCTTGATCTTGGAACTTACTTGAGCTCATGTCTATGACTCCACCTCATTCTCATTTTCCCAGCAGGCTATCTTCCTTCTTCCCAGTTTCCCAAGATCCTGATCTCCTGTTAAGAATGGTTCTATTTGAGATCGTGGTTCTTAGTAAGCTGCTAACTGCGTCACTGATTATACTCAACTGTATACCTGAGACACCCCCAGATGAGAGCAACCCAAATTCTAGTCAGGCCAAGACAACAAAGGGAGCCTCCTCTAAAGTGGCTCAGAAGCTAGAGGAACCATCTCCCCAAAACTTCCTGCCTTATTAGTGCTTTTCCCACAGTTGATCCACTACAGGAAAACCAGTGCCCAAGGATTTGAAGAGACATATCCTGGTCTCTGAGTCCCAGCTCTGTGCCCACAAAGGGTGAGATGCACCTCATTTGGAAACCTGTCTTTCTCTTCTTTCTCTGACTTCCCCGTCACACATAGCAGCCTCCATCTCTCATGCTTCTCTTCCTTCCCCCAAATTCCCCAGAATCAGGAACAACGTGCTCTTGGTCCCCTGGACTAGAGGCCAAGATGCTGATTCAAATGCTGCCTCTAAAGAGGAGGTCAATTCTCCCCAGTCTTGTGACTGCTCTCACCGAAAGCTACCAGTGGGTGTTTGTGGGTGCCAAGACCTTTCTGAGAATCTTCTTGAAGACTCTGAAGAGTGCTCACTCACCCACTGTTTTTATAGATGACTTCAGAGGGTTCATAAGGCTCCAAAAGCTCAGTGACTCCCAGGCCAGTGACTCCAGATTGAGGACACCAGATGAAATGCCTCTCCGAGTCACACTGTCCATTTCCTTCCTGGACACCAGCTCCTATTTTTCATCTCTGGAATCCCTCCCTGTCTCCAGGAAGGAAGAGGACTACTGAATGGGATCCCTCCACATTACAGACTAACATCAGAGAGGCTGTGGAAGAGGCTCAGGCCCACATTGTAAGTTACTAAGAGAGCTGGGGTTGGGATGCGTATCTGAAGGGCTCTCTCTGGTACTCAAAGCAGCTACATGATGCTGCTACCTGATGCAGTTTCCGCAGATCTCAGAAACAACCACATCAAAACCTTGGCCTTCAACATCTCCTCAGCTAGGAGTTCCCACCAAAAGGTTTCAGAAGGGAAGGAAGTGCCTTCTGAAAGGCACCTCTGAAAGGGAAGGAAGTCTCTAAACAGACTAGGCAGAGCATCTCTGTCCATCCTGAGCTGACATCTAGAGGACTGACACTGGAAATGGACACAGCACTGACTCCAGCATTAATGGGGCAGTAATAAGAGCCTGTTAATTTTAATCCTGCTCCAGCAAGTGGACACATTCATCTCACACCGCCTCCTTAACTTCTCCAACCACTCGGCAGCTGGAGTGGGCTGTTCCCCACCAGGCAGCTGCAGGGATGGGAGTTAGGACCTCGCCCTCCCCTCCAGAACCATCTCTGCATGTCCGTAAGTGAAGACTCTGTTCCATTCTGACCTCGAGGTGCTCTGGGCAAGCTGGAGATCCAGACAGGCCCAAGTTGGTAAATCTGTGCCCAGGCCTCTTGCTTCACAGCTCAGGACCCCAGGCAGGAGCCAAATCCTAGAGATCTCAGAAAGAAGGTGATTCAAGCCTGAGGACAATTGCTGGATAACACTCTCTTCTGTATCCATCCCTCCAAACAGGGATTGTATAAACTCAAAAGTTCCTGACTGCTAATTCGAGATAAGCTCCTAGCTACCAAGACCCACCTGCCCCTTCCTTTTAAGTGGCAATTTTCTCCTACACCTACAGGAGACCATGTACTGATAGAAAGTGAGAGGCCAGGTGGAGTGAGCCCAGACCACAACGAATGAGGGCTTACCCTTCACGGCCAAAGCATTATCCACGCTGGCCAAGAGTGCTCACCCAGTGAGCAGTGGGGAAGACAGCTGTTTTCTGCCTCCATGTCCTCTGGCTGAGGTCTGCTTTTGGCTCCCTCTTCACTGCATGCCCACCCTAAGGCTTCTAGGGGTTTCCACAGGAAGGGAGCCGGAGGCAGTGGCAGTGTCCTTCCAACTAGCATCACCTCCACCACCATGAGCTGATGTGCTGAAGAGCTCAGGAGGAGGTAGGGTGGAGACGGCTCTGGTCCTCAGACAGTGGGGGAAATTTACCAACATATGGGAATAGACATTAAACACAAGCATTAAGCGATGGAGACACCTACTCCCAAGTAAAAATTTTGGAGAGGGCTCTCTTACACTGATTTCCAGCAAGGAAAGAAATGTTTCTTTCGTGGCCCCCTTGCATTTTGTTGTAGGCTGTGTCTGCTGTGTCCGGAGGGGAGACAGCAGTGGGGTGAGCTGTCAAGACTCTTTTTTGCCTGTGGAGAGTTTTCTAGGAGAAGAAAGAGGTGAGAGCTTGATCCCTGGACCCAGTGGGATGCCAGGTAGGGAAGTCCATGCCAGGCCCACTTGGAGAGAGCAAGCTTGCACCCTTTGGCTGCCCCAGCAGCCCAGAACAGACTGGGCATACCAGGCTGGGGTCCCCAGGCACAGGGTGGGGTGTGGGGGCTGTGCAAGTTTATTACAGCAATGATCCTCCTGGAGATGACGGCCAATGAGCCTCCTTTTCTTAAATCAATAAAATTTCTGCTTCCCTCAGGGTTAAATTGGACATTCTTCCATAATGAGGCTCAAGGCATCAGATACCAAAACATTACATCACATTTACTGCCCTTTTCTTCCCTCAAAGTCCCCTCCCCATTTCAAAAAGGCACTCTGGGAGGACATACAAGTGATTCTTGGCCTTTCTCTTGGAGTAGTCATGGGTTTATTTTTGCCTCAAATCTGGCTGAGCTTTAAGAGTCAGAGAAAAGGCAAGATGTTTTCCTCCCCTGCTTTGACTCGGGGGGGCGGGGGGAATGTTTCCAAAAGAACTCAAAAACAGTTATCTGTCATCATCTCCCCACTGGAGCACCCCAGCACCATGTGTCTAAGACAAAGGGAAATCAATCCAGGATCAAGAGATAGAAGAGGCAGGAAGAAAAGGCAAGGCTTCTGCTTCCCATGTTAGGGTCCCACCTGCCACCAAGTCCTTCAGGCCTTCTCAACCCAAGGGAGCTCGCCCAGGCCCATTCCCAGCAAGCAGAAATGAGTAGGGCTCCAACACCAGGGGGAAAGATCATAAGGTGGTCTTAACACTGGAAAAGCAATGGTGGCCATGTGTGCTGCAGAGTCAAAAAAAGACGTGGCACAGAGCAAGCTTCCAGGCTCAGATCTCTCCCAGAAATGGTCACTAAAGAGCATTCACACACTATGGGCTTCCCTGGTGGCTCAGCGGCAAAAAATCCACCTGCAATGAGGAGCCGCTTGAGACACGGGTTTGATCCCTGGGTGGGGAAGATTCCCTGGAGGAGGGCATGGGAACCCACTCCAGTATTCTTGCCAGGAGAATCCCATGGACAGGGGAGCCTGGCAGGCTACAGTCCAGGGGTCACAAAGAGTCAGATATGACTGAGCAACTGAGCACACATGCACACACTATGAGGCGTGGTATGAGAGGCATGAGGGGCAGGCATCCAGCCCCTAGGAAGAGGATGTTTGTAGGGAAAGACACAAAGGAAGGTAACACCCACATCTGCTCATGAGCAACTCAATCAACCCAAGCTCTCTGGTCTCGAGCAGGGAAGGGTCAGGAGGATAGGAACACCAGCGTGGGGGGCCAGGGGAACAAGTATCAGCTGGAAGATGGCTCCCAAGATGGCCGGAAATGAAGGCCCTAATTACATTCCTCCATTGGCTATGACCTGGGGTCACCACACACCGGCAACTATTTACTCTGCCAAAGTGATTAGGGAATTGGGGCCAGGGAACTGATGCGCTGGGGTAGAGGGACACGGGGGTACAGAAGATGAGGCCGGTGATGGGAAAGATGCTCTTTTCGCATCTGACTCTTCCTAGTTGGGGTCAGCACAGGCCTCAGTGAGGGAGCTGTACCCTCACCTGGGTCTACTCTTCGTTCTTGATGAAGTATCTGGAGGCCCAAATATGAAAAGGGAATGAAAGAGAAAAAGAAAGAAGGTCAAAGAAACAGTTGCCCATTAACAGATGAGAAGCCTACATAAATCAGAGAGAAGATGGAGCAGATTCAACAAACTGCTCTACACCCCCCAGGATGAGAGCAGAAAAATCACTTCAGGCAGGTAGGACAACAGCAAAGACAGGACAGGTTGGAGAGAGAAGGTGACACAGACCCTAGCCAGGGCTGGATTCTGTGCTTCTCTGAGTGTAGCCCTGGATCAGCAGCAGCAGCATTGCCTGGAAGCTTGCTAAAAATGCAACTTCTCAGGTCCTACTCTGGGGACTTTCCAGGTGGCACAGTGGTAAAGAATCCACCCGCCAGTGCAGGAGACATAAGAGACTTGGGTTCAATCCTTGGGTCAGGAAGATACCTTGGTGAAGGAAATAGCAACCGACACCAGTATTTCTGCCTGGAGAATCCCATGGACAGAGGAGCCTGGTAGGCTACAGTCCATAGGGTCGCAATGGGTCGGACACAACTGAAGCGACTGAGCACGCATCCACGCATGCACTCTGGGTGTATTGAATCAGAAACTGGGGCTGGGGCCTGGCAATCTGTGTGTTGACCAGACCCCACCCCACCCCATCGGGTGATTCTGTATCACATTTAAGTCTGAGAACCACTCTGTAGGGAAAGGGGATTCTAATTTGGGGTTCCATCCTTTGCCACTAGTGAGTTTCTTCAAATTTTGTATTCAAAACACCCCTTGAGACTGGACATTGCTTTCCATGAAAATAAAATCATTTTATAGACAGAGATTTTGCCTTTGACCACATCAGCAGAAATGACATTTGAGTGTAGTCCTTTCAGAAGCAACAGAATGCGATTTGCGTGGAGCACTCAGCATATCCTTGCCTCAGCTCCCTTGCATGAATAGCAGGTATGTGACAAGTAGCCCATCGGGTGAAGGGTACCTGTCATCACCACACTGTCCTGTCTGCAGGGGCGGCAGTGGTATCAGGACTAAAACTGAAAGTAAAGGAAGCAAGTGTTGAGCACCTACTATGTGCCAGCCACTGCCCTGGGCATTTCACACATGGGATCCCACTTAATCCCCACAGAGCCTGATGGTGTGCATAGGAAAACACATGCAGAGAGGTGAAGTAATTTGATGGAGGCCACACAACTATTGTCTCCCGTTTGTGCCACTATGTTGCATTGCCTTTTTCTCTAAAATTATTAAAAGAATAGCCCGTCAACCCAAATCCTCCGTTTTCTTTGCAGTTAATTTGCAAGCCATGACACCCAGAGCTGCCTTATCAGCCATGCAGGACAAAGAGCTCAAGTTTTGTGAGGGGCATGCCATGGCTCTGGCCAGAGCTGGCTGGAAAATGGCCCTACAGAGAGCAGGTGGAGACGACCTTGTCATCGACTGAACAGTGTCCTCTAAAATTCATACACTGGCCTCCTCACCATAGCACCTCAAGATGTATTGGGTTGGCCAAAAAGATTGTTTGAGATGTTTCCATAAAACGTTATAGAAAAACCTAAACAAATTTTTTGGCCAACCCAATATTTGGAGATAAGGTCTTTCAAAGGTAAGTAAAGTAAAATGAGATCATTAGGGTGGGCCTTAATCCGGTATGGCTGACATCCTTATAAGAAGGAGAAATGTGGCCACAGACAGGTGCAGAGGGAAGGCCATGTGAAGACAAAGACAGCCATCCGCAGCTGAGGAGACAAGTCTCGGCAGGATCCCTCCCTGCCAACCCCTTGACCTTGGACTTCCAGCCTCCAGAGCTATGAGACGATAAACCTCTGCTGTAAGCCACCTAGTCTGTGGGCCTCTGTTATGGCTGCCCCCTCCTGTCCTCTCTGTGAGCCGTCCACCTTCTCATAGCGCCTGCCGCGCCCCCTCTGGGCCTGATTCTGGCCAGCGGTGCCGGTGCCCCGCATCCTGGCCCTGGGCAGGGGCTGGAGGCTGCAGAGGTGCCCCGTCCTGCCTGTAGAGGGGCCAGGACCGCAGGGAGACAGGAGGTTCTGGGGGGCAGCACGGCCTCCAGGGCCCTGCCTCCCTGGGTTTCCTATGCACACACATGGCTAGTGCTCACTTCAGCCATTCCGGGGTTTCCCTCCTGTCTGGCAGGTGCCCGGAGAGAGACAGAGCACAAAGCCCTGACCATGGAGGAAGGAAACGCCCAGAGATAAAGGGAGATTCATGAGAACAGGATACCTTCAAGAGAGAGCGGGGAGGGGCAGCTGGCTCCCACCCTGTGCAAAGGGGATGGGCGGGCGGTGGGTAGCAGCTGTGTGGGAAGCAGAACTCAAGAGGAGGGAGAAAGGGCCAGCTCACAGCCAAGCATGCCAGCGTCTACACCACACACGTACACATGTACACACACACACACACACACAACTTGGGGGGACTGCTTGCACTTAACACTTTCAGACACAGCAGATCCCATTGCCCTCACACGTCCACCCACACTCCCACACCAGGCACAGTCTACACATCTTTGGGGTGCATGCACAAGCTAGCTGCTGAGTGAGGGTGCCCCTTAGAGGATTCCCCCCTTTGCATTCACCACATACTTTGTTGTTCTGGGCTGCAGAACCGGCCCTCCAGCACACAGCTGTGAAGAGAGTTACACAACCACAGGGCCTGCCAGGACACTCCCTGGAGCCTGGCGGAGGGGAGGGGAATGCGGCCCAGGCTCTTCATAGCTAGTGTGGGCTGTGGGTGCGTGGCTCCCAGTAAGCAGGCTTGCAGTTTCCACCTCCCTGACCCCTGGTCCCCTCTCCCCTCTCAGGAGACCGAGGATGGGCACCGGGAACAAGTGGAGCTGTCAGGAGAACAACGGAGGCGAGGCTGGACTCTGTAGCTTGACGTACCACCAGAGAATACGGCCCCTTTCCTGCTTCTGGGCCTGAAATAGGGTTGATTGGGGAGCAGGGGGGAGGCTGAGCCACTTGGATCTAATTACTGGAGAAGTAGTTTGGTGGTCCTGGTTTACTTCGTCCCTGTTCTCTTTTTCCAAGACCAGGAGCTCTCTCTGCACTCGTCTCTCTACCAATTTCCTCGGAAGAGGCTGAGGGGCAGAGCAAAGCCAAAACAACCAGAGGGGCTAATCAAGCGGGTCTGGACAGTGATGGGATTACAGTCAGTGACAAATGTTATTAGGAAGCTCTAACCGTGCCCAGATAAGTGTGTGACGGGAAGATAACAACTCAGCTGTGAGGCGGCTGGCCACCCGGGAGCCCTTAGCCTGAGCCCTGATGGGGCCCGGAAGAGAGGGGAGGGGGCGGGAGGAGCTGATGAATCAATCAGAGACTGAGGGCGGGACTCCCTCTCCTTTCACACGGGAGGACCACCCTCAGCCCAGCTCCCGCTCCCCGCTCCCCAGGGGGAGCCCTGGGTGGGTCTGGAGATGACCCATATGTTCCCAGCAAGATAACAAACACCATCTTGCCTCATACTTCTATTTACACTTAAATGCTTCTATGTGTTGTAAACCTCATCATTTCTGTTTGGATCTTCTGAACACATTCTGCCAACTCTGGATCCTTTCTCCCATGTCACAAAAACAGATGGAGTTTGGAACTTTCCCACCAGTACCTGAGGGCCCTGCATTTCTTTACACTTTCTACTTTGAAGCAATTCTAGATTTGCAGAAGACTTGCAAAGATAATACAGAAAGCTCCCATATGTGCTGCGCTTAGTCGCTCAGTCGTGTCCAATTCCTTGCAATCCCATGGACTGTAGCCCACCAGGCTCCTCTGTTCATGGGGATTCTCCATGCAAGAATATTGGAGTGGCTTGCCATTCCCTCCTCCAGGGGATCTTCTCAACCCAGGGATCAAACCCAGATCTCCGGCATTGCAGGCAGATCAAGCTCCCCTATATCCTTCCCCTAATGTTAATATCATACATCACCATGGTATAATTCCCAAGACAAAGTTAGCTAAACTATAGACTTTGTTTGGATTTCACCAGTTTTTCTATTAACATTCATTTTCTGTTCCAGGACTCAATCCGAGATCCCACATTGCTCTCAGGGTGACTTATATTTTGAAATTTTCCTTCCTATCCATTTGAGAGTTTTGTTACCAAAATAACAAAGTGAATTAATAATTTGATGAAACACTTCATCATCTATCCTTTAAATATATTTCTCTGGTCCCACTCAGTGACTTTTTCACACAATGCAATGAGAAGCATAGAGAGTGGCGGAACAATTCGGCAACCTTGTGATGTAGGATGACGAAGCTTTACGAAGGTGGGTATTATAGATAACATGGTGAAAATCAAGATACAAGGCTGAGTAACGGCTCCCAGAGACATCCAGGTGCTAATCCCTGGAACCTATGATTTACCTTACACAGAAAAAGAGACTTTGCAGATGTGATTAAATTAAAGGTCTTGTGATGAGGAGACTCTCCTGGGCCATGTGGATGGGAGGGTCCTACGTGCAATAACCAGTGTCCTTATAGGAGGGTGGCAGAGGGAGCTTTGGATACACAGAGGAGAAGGCAATGGGAAGACAGCCGAGATTGAAAGCTGCTATGCTGATCTGTCCCTAAAGATGGAAGAGGGAGCCAAGAGCCAAGGAATGCAGCTCTAGAAGCTTGAAAAGGCAAGGAAATAGAAATGGACTCCCCTGTAGAGCCTCTGGAAGGAGCATGGTGTTGCTAACACCTTGATTTTGACCCACTGAGACACATTTTGTACTTCTGATCACCAGAACTGTAAGAGAATAAGTCTGTGTTGGTATAAGAACCAACTCTGTGGACATTTATTACAGCCGCCACAGGAAATGACTATGCAGATGATACCACCCTAATGGCAGAAAGTGAAGAGGTATTAAAGAGTCTCTTGATGAAGGTGAAAAAGGAGAGTGAAAAAGCTGGCTTAACATGCAACATTCAAAAACTAAAATCATGGCATCTGGCCCCATCACTTCATGGCAAATAGAAGGGGAAAAGGTGGGAGCAGTGACAGACTTTATTTTTTTGGATTCCAAAATCACTGTGGACAGTGATGGCAGTCACACAACTAAAAGATGCTTGATCCTTGGAAGAAAAGCTATGACAAACCTAGACAGCATATTAAAAAGCAAAGACATCATTCTGCCAACAAAGGTCTGTACGGTCAAAGCTATGGTTTTCCCAGCAGTCATGTACAGATGTGAGAGTTGGACCATAAAGAAGGCTGAGTGCCAAAGAATTGATGCTTTCAAATTGTGGTTCTAAAGAAGACTCTTGAGAGTCCTTTTGACAGCAAGAAGATCAAACCAGTCAATCCTAAAGGAAATCAACCTTGACTATTCATTGAAGGACTGATGCTGAAGCTGAAGCTCCAATAATTTGGCCACCTGATGCGAAAAGCCAACTCATTGGAAAAGACCCTGATAATACGGAAGACTGAAGGCAGGAGGAGAAGTGGGCGACAGAGGATGAGATGGTTGGATGGCATCACTGACTCAATGGACATGAGTTTGAGCAAACTCCAGAAGATGGTAAGGGACAGGAAAGCCTGGTGTGCTGCAGTCTATGGGGTTACAAAGAGTCGGGACATGACATCTGTTTATAAAAGGCAAAAATGGGAAACCATTCAAATGCTCATCAATAATGAAACAGAAAAGTAAATTTTAGTATAGTCCACAATGGAGTGCTATACAAACACAAAAATGAAAAAGTTGCAACTCTGTGCAGTGATAGAAATCCATGTCTTGAATAAAAGACAGAAAAATGAATAGACACGAGTCAGTGGATATGAGTCATTTGTATAGAGAACCTAATCTGTACTGTGAGAGATTCAGAGGGTGGCCACCCTGGGGAGGGTAGGGGTAATGACCAGAATGGGGCTGGCGGGTGCGGGAGGGTGGCGCATGGTGGGGACTGTTGTGATTCTTGATTTGGGTACAGGTTACATGGACAAGTCCTGCAGGTGAAAACTCACTGAGGCGTACACTTAGGAGGTGTACCCTTCCCTGTATGAATATGACAGTTCAGTAAGAAGTCATCCAAGAAATCAAAGTTGGGAAACAGTTCCTCCACTAAGCCCAACCACTCCCAAGCCACTGCAGCGGAGAGCTGGGCTAAACGCCGAACGGGACAAACACAGCCAACAAGGTCTGCCTATTACCATAATTACATCGCTGGGAACGTGCAAAGCCCTCATTTTCCTTTCATGTCTATAATGTTGTGGGGACACGGGATGCAATTACAACCCTGAAGCATGCAGCTTAGTGAGCATAAATGCATACATTTCCAAGAGCCTGGGTGAGGCAGGTCCACTCACACGGCGTGACCGATGCAAAGCGCGGCCCAGCCTCCACACGCCTCCTATCATCCAGCCATGAAGCTCTTGGTCACGTTGGGTTGCTCGCCTGAACAAAGACAGAAACTTTGGGGGCAATTTTTCTGGGACAGAATCCCTAATTTAAAAATTGCATGAATTTTTAGCACAGGGTAAGATTTTAACTAAGATCTTGTTTTTAACACCAATAAGATTTTTTGTTCAGGAAAAGACCCCCTATCTTCTTTTCCTATCTGAAATTCAATCCCTTGGTCACAATCTATCATTCTAGAGATGCTGAGAACGAATGGCAGCAAATGTTAAGTGGAATGATCATATTTCCTTGACAGTACAGAGAGGAATGCCGGGGACAGAAGAGAAGTGGGCTGGAGTAAATTTGATTTTGTAAGATTCTTTCAGATGAAGCACAAGAGGGTGTTAGCGATGCTGTGAGAAGAAGATGGATGGGGGTCCAGTCCTGAGATTTTGTGGGGGTTTATTCCCCTTGAGAATTTCCAATCCATAGTCCCACTCCTCCAGACATTCAGGCCAATGGTCAGCATGTTGGAGAATCTGGGTTTGTCAGCCCAAGTAAGCAATGACCAGAGGGTAAACCCAGGGGAGTAGGGGTGGGGGATGAGGAGCCTGATGTGAAATGGGAGACTCCTCTGCATTTAATGCAAACTATCCCTGGTGCCTCAGCAGTAAAAACAAAAAACCCACCTGCCAATGCAGGAGCCTCGGTTTTGATCCCTGGGTCAGGAAGATTCCCTAGAGGAGGAAATGGCAACCTGCTCCAGTATTCTTGCCTAGAGAACCCCATGGACAGAGGAGCCTGGAGGGCTATAGTCCACGGGGTCGCAAAAGAGTCGGACACAACTGAAGTGACTAAACAACAACAATCCCAGAACAAAGTGGAAATCATCTTTCAATCATCTGCTGGTTTCAATTATCCATATCATATCTCCCTTCCAGAAGTACAGATAACTAGAATTGATTAACTTGCAAATATGCCTAATTTTCAAATTCACATCTGTACAAAGAAGTGAGCCCACACCTGGCCCCTTCTCTATTTCCTTCCCCCTCTGAGGATCACACTTACACACACGCTGGCAATACATCACCCTGCCAGCCTGTGAGGACATGCATGGTGAAGGAGTACCACTCTCAAACAATATTTTATGTTAAGTTAGCGAATATACCCAGCTTTGTTGCAGGTAAACATTCACACCTTCTGCTTCCAAAAGTCCAGGTATGGAAATTACAAGATGGCAACCAGTGGCAAGAATACTTATGACTATGTACAATACATGTACAACCTAAAAAGAATTCAAATCATAAATTCTCCAAATATTTTCAAGAATAGCTGCATGGCTACCCCTCCCTCCTGGGTCTCCATTGAGTCCCTGGCATGACAGCACTGTAGACTTCAAGGGCTTCAGGTGTCAAAGGGTCCCAGGTAAGGTTTCACTACGGTGGAACCAAGTCAAATCAACACACTTGGAGGTGGGCTTCCAGCTGAGAAGTGGACTGAAGGCTTCAAAGCAAGAAGGCAGTGTTTCAAGTCAAAACTGTATATTGTCACAGCCTCCCTGCCCCGCAGGTTCTCCCTGTTCTTCCTTTACTGCATAAAACGGGAAGAACGAATCTTAACCTCTGCTAATCGCACATATCACTCCCTGAGAGGGTGAATTTGGCTTTTCAGTGAAATACAAACACAGAGAGAGACATAAAAAGGGAGAGATTGAGAAAGGCAGAGAGGTACTGGAAATCTAAACATTTCAGAACAAAGTCCACATTGCTCTTTTGTGAGCCCACCACACCCCCCTTAGTAAGTCTGGACACACAGCAAAAATTAACATAAGGACATCCAAAAAGTAAAAAAGATGGCTGGCAAATATCTTCCTATGAGAGAGATTTACCATGAAGGAAAAGAGAGAAAGAGAATGCTTCGGAAATTTTCTTATTCGATTTTCAGGAAGATTCAAGAGGACTTTGCTCTGAAAAAAATCAAAGTAAACAGTATCTAGAGCAGAGGTCAGCTAACTTTTCCTTTACAAGACCAGAGAGTAAACATTAACAGTTTTAAGGGCCACATGATGTCTTTGGCAATCACTCAACTTTCGCAAGTGCTAAGCTTGGCTCCAGTGGACAAGAGACAGGGGATGGGTGGGAACAGATCTAGACCGCAGCCGCATGCTGTCTTTCACATCTGATCTAGCAAGGAAGAGCTCACGTCAGGGACGTTTAGACGAGTGGCCCGAGTCAAAACCTCACTGAACGCAGCAGAAAGCATACTGCAAAAAATCAAGTTGAAGAAGTAAAGATACACTTGAAAAGCTCTCCCAGAACCTGGATGATAGCGAGCAAAAAAAAAATGAAACCTGGATGACAAAACCAGGGGACCTAACACACACACACACACACACACACACACATATATATATATACATGTGTTGTGCTTAGTCGGTCAGTGTGACCCTATGGACTGCAGCCCGCTAGGCTCCTCTGTCCTTGGGAATTCTCCAGGCAAGAATACTGGAGTGGGTTGCCATGTCCTGCCTCCATTATATAATATAATATAATATTATATATATATATATATATATAAAATCATCATCATCTTTTCTGAGCTGCACATTTGAGGCTACAGATTGAAAGAGCATATTGAAATATAGGGCAAAAGAAATTAAATCAACAAGTATACACATCATGAAACACTTCCTTGGTATCTAGAGAACATTCTATAAACCTTGAGACAAGTAAAAGGGAAAAACATACAAAAGAACTAAAATCCAACTGGCCTTGGGCTTCTCTCCTGTATTCATTGCTCAGAGACAATGGAGTAATTTCAACAACTTTGAGGAAAGAAAAATACTAAACCAAGTAGCCATTTACATGTGAGGTCAAGAGAATGACATTCTCAAACATTCAAGGGCTTAAAAATCACATTACCAATATTCTCTTCATGGAGAAAAAGAATGTCTTAAAGGCAAATGCTGATCTACCAAAAGACATTTTAAAATTAAGAATCCATAGGTGAGAAATATGTAGGTTGACAAACCCTTGAGCAATGAATAGCTATTCAAAATAGTGGAAATGCAAAAACACAATGTTTGAAATGGATGAATGAATACTGAAATGATCATAATGTAAAAATATTAGTATGAGCTTAGAAACTTATGTCATATTAAGGAAAACTGGAAAGTTGGAGGAGGGAAAGGACATAAAACCATAGTGTTTAATCCTTAACTTTGATGCTAATGAATTTAAATCTACTTTTAAAAACTTAAGGATGATCTCTATTAAGTTCAAATAGGGAGAATATTTGCCAAATCACCAGAGGGAAGGCAGGCAGAGAAAATTCAAGCCACGGAGCAAAAATTAACAGATAAAAAGGAAATAGGAAATAAATGCATTAAAAAGGAAGCTAGAAAGCCTAAAGATACAGAAGGGCAAAGGTTGCCTTATAAAATAATAGTCTGTCATTAAAAATCATGTTAGAAGGATATTTAATCATATGGGAATATGCTCAAAATGAAAAGTGGGGCAAAGACACAATATAAAAATATGTAAATATTATAGATGTTACATTATCTCAATTACATGTATATCTATATTTTACATTTTAATTTTAAATTTTATTGGAGTCGAGTTGATTTACAATGTTGTGTCAGTTTCAGGTATACAGCAAAGTGAATCAGTTATATTTCTTAGATTAGATTTTAAAACAATAATATTTTGGATATATTTGGATAAATACTAAAATTTTACTTCTATTTTTAAAGTGGCTACTGGAAAATTTTAAATTGCCCATGTGGGCTTGAATTCTATGTCTGTGGGACAGCACCTGTTTGAGATAAATAAAATGGGATTTCCAGGAAGAAAAAGCCAAGCAAACAGAAGTGAAACATTCATGAGAAATAACAGAAGAAAATTTCACCCTGAGCTAAAGAAAGATTCCCATCTTTAGATGAAAGGTTTTTAGATCATCTATGCATATATTTGGGCTTCCCAGGTGGCTCAGTGGTACAGAATCTGCCTGCCAAGCAGGAGCCATGGGTGTGATCCATGAGTCAGAAAGTTCCCTGGAGGAGGAAATGACAACCCACTCCAGTATTCGTACCTGGAAAATCCCATAGACAGAGGAGCCAGGCAGGCTCCCCATGGGGTTGAAAAGAGTTGGACACAACTTAGTGACTAAACAGCAGCAGCAATAACATGCATATATTTAAGGTACGTTTTTAAGAAAAAAAAAAAATTCATGCTTGTGTCAATTGTCATTTTCTGAAGGTGGTAGGATTTCAGGTGATTTTTCATTTTCTCATATATTCTTTCTGAATATTTTCCACAAATAATACATATTACTATGTGTGTGTTAGTTGCTCAGTCATATCCACTGTGTGTGATCCCATGGACTGTAGCCCGCCAGGCTTCTCTGTCCATGGAATTCTCCAGGCAAGAATACTGGAGTGGGTGGTGATGCCTTTCTCCAAGGGATCTTCCTGACCCAGGGATCAAACCCGGGTATCCTGCATTGCCGGCAGATTGTTTACCATCTGAGCCACCAGGGAAACCCAAAGCTATTGCTATAATAAGTTCAGAAAGCAAAAAGCACAATAAAAATAAGTTTTAGGGTGCCATGAAATCAAACTGAGGAGTCTTCCCTCAGTACAGAATGGAGGACCAAGAGGATTTGGAAGATATTATCAGTGTGGGTTGGGTTCAAGCAATCAGGGGACACTATTAGCTGGTATCTGGGTTTTCCATCTCCCGCTGCCTCTGCACTTTTAGCCCTCAGGAGTCTCAGGACCCTCTGAGAAATAATTTACCATGAAAGCTCTACTTTTCCCAGTCTTTGCTCTGCACTTTGTGCCACATGCTTTAATCCTCCCAGCAGCCCAGAGAGGTAGGTTTCACTAGCCCCCTTTTAGAGATGAGGAAACTGAGGCCAGAGAGGAGGAGAGACGTGTTTGAGGTCACACAGCTGGGAAGGAACATTGTCAGGATTTGAACTGGCAGCCAGTGGACAGACTGTGTTTCAAATCCCCTTTCTTTTCTCTCTTCTGGAAGTTAAGCAAAACTTGTCTGATTTCATTGCTATTCTTTTCTAATCTGTCCCTACTTTGCGCTGGCTTAGGAGGACACACTGTGAGGGCTGCTATCTCTTACTTTCAGCTGGACCGTGAATACCAATGCCCCAGCTTCTTGCACAAAGACCCTGCAAGCTGCACCCCATGAGAGCTTCCTGAGCAGACAGACTATCCCTCCAGTCTAGTTTCAGCAGAACGAAACCGAACCAAATTCATCACAACTCCACCCACCCCCACGTCCTTCACTCAGAAACTAAGCATACGGTGGAGGCCCAGCACTCTGGCCAATGGATGTCAGAGTCCTGAATCCATCTCCCCACAGGCTCAGCAGCAGCTACAGAAACCCAAGCTGGCCGTCAGCCAAATGAATAAAATCCCTATCTTCTCCAAAAAGGCAGGGGAGGGGAATGGAGAGCTTACCTCTGAATTGCAATGTTACTAGGACACAGTTTGCTGTAATAATACCAATTAACATTTCTCCCCCACTCAGTAGTTTCTAGTACAGGATAAAAATAGCAATACACGTGGTGCGAGATGTGGAAAATAACAATGGGGATGTGCTGGGGAAGAGCTCAGCTCGGTCTCACCTAGGAGGGCAGGGGAGGCAGGCAGGAATATGAGGCGAGATTCGGAGGGGACTGCAGAGAACCTGCTAGAATACCTTCATTCTTCTCACCTTTCTACATCTTGCCCCTCTTCTGACCTGAGCCCCCCGATGTGCGCACTAAAGACACCTATGGAAGAGTGAAGATGGCATTGAACTCACAGTCAGAGATGGGATGGTTGAGTCCCCACCCTGATCCTAACTGGCTTTGTGACCTTGCTTGAGTCAGGTGACCTCTCTAAGCTGATTCCTTATCTGCAAGATGAGAGTCAGGACTGGCAGCCCCTACTTCACGGGGGTGTGAGCCACTTAAAGGCGGTAACATACAGAAGAGCTTTGTAAATTGTAATGTGGGACTCAAATGTTAGAGGAGGTCCCTAGGTATTATATCTGGTGGTGGCGATGAAGCAGGTGACATTTGCCAACACAACCCTGCTGGTGGTGGTTTAGTCGCTAAGTCATGTCCAACTCGTGTGATCCCCTGGACTCTTGACTACCAGGTTCCTCTGTTTGTGGGATTTCCCAGGCAAGAACAGTGGAGTGGGCTGCATTTCCTTCTTCAGGGGGTCTTCCAGACCCAGGGATTAAACCCATGTCTCCTGCACTGCCAGGGGTCTCCTGCATGGTAGGTGGATTTTTTACCTCTGAGCCACCAGGGAAGTCCAATGCAACCTTCATTGGTTAGCAAAATGACATTTATCCTGAGTTAGCCTCACTCTTCTCAGCAGGGTTAAAATAACACTAGTAGCTCAGATAACTCTGTTGTGCAAGCTCAGTAGACATCATTTCTGACCTAGCACATGGGTCCGCACCTGTCTTCAAGGATGTTTCTTAAATGGAAATATCTCATCCTCAAGACAAAGGTGGCCTGGCCAACAGCCACTGTCTTCATAGCCCTGAGATATTCAACTGAGAGAGCAGATGCCCAGTCGCACTCAAGGCATTTCTCCAGGGCTAGCGTCCCTGTAAGAACCATCACTCAGAATCTGACATATCCCCAGGGAACCCAGGTGACATCTTCTGTGGTGGTGCGACAGTCAGTCAATGGAAGGTCTTTTCTCTTTTTCCATCCCCTTGCAGTTACCGCCTTCATTCTCCAGCACCCCACCCAGGGGACACAGGACACAGCCCAGATGCCAGGATGAGTTCATCATTCAGTCTAGACCACCCACAAGGCAAGAGTGTAGGGTGGAGACACCCTGTTGTGCTCCATAATGCTTCCTACAATCCATGAGGTGTCCTAGGAGTCTTGGGGGCCATTGGGAAGACAGAGAGGGAAGCTCTGAAACCGTGTCCCTCTTCCCCTCAGCTATCCTACCAACAGCAACCTAGACTGAATTTTATATTTTATGTTTGACTTCCTCATAGTGTGAAAGTGTCTCAGAGGGTCTTGGGGGCTTAGCGGCTTGGTGTCTTGGTGGTTCAGATGGTAAAGAATCTGTCTGCTATTTAGGAAACCCAGGTTTGATCCCTGGGTTGGGAAGATCCCCTGGAGAAGGGAATGGCTACCACTCCAGTATTCTTGCCTGGAGAATTCCATGGACAGAGGAGCTTGGTGGGCTACAGTCCACGAGGTCTCAAAGAATCAGACATCACTTAGCGACTAACACTTTCACTTCTCACTTTCCTCGTAAAGTTTTCTTTGAAGAAAAAGTTCTCCAAAGAGCTTCAAAAATCTTTGCTCTAGAAGCTTGTAATAAGTCTATGGAAAGAGGATCTTGGGCCCTGGGCTGCAACAGAGTCACCTAAGGGCCTCTTCCCTACCCAAATAATGACAGTGTTTTCTAAGTGAGAAAACGTAGTCCAATAGGAACACCATCTAGGATTTCCCTGGACTTGTCACTACTGAGCCCGAGGACAAGGAATAGTCTCATTCACAGAAATAGCTCTTCCTCTCTCGTGGGCAGCAGTACCAGGACCATGGGCACCAGGGGTGTCAGCTCAGGCCAATGAGCCCAAATGAGCAAAGCGCTCTCAGCGAGTTGGAAGGGACACGGACAGAAGGTTTGGGGGAAGGAAAGAAAGCAGAAAGACCAAGAGGAGGCAACTCCCCGTGGAGCTGGAGGAGAGAGGGGCTAGAAGAGCACCCGTGAGCCCATCTGCTTCTTCTGAAATGCACATTTTTGGAAAAGGAGGAGGAGGCTCGGGAAGGAGAGATGCCCACTTCGAGCAGGAGAGCATCCCTTCAAAGGGAGCAGAAAGCACTCGAGCAACAACAGCCTACTCTCCCCGGTACCCACACAGCCGGGGGATGGGTCCCAGCTTGGGGACCATCAGGAGGTCAGCCAGGGGGAGAGCCACTTGCCCCAGCTTGTTCCCTGGGGGCATGAGAAGATTGAAGCCATCAACCAGATAGGCAGGGAGGATTTACACTTCAGGGCTTGGTTACCAAAGATCTCAGGGCAAGGAGGATGAAGAGAGAGGGTCCGTTTGAGTCCATGGGAGAAACAGAAAGCCGAGGGTACCATCTGATACTTCTGGGAGGCTGTGGGCATCATGGATGATGGGCTTAGCCCAAGACCAGGAAAGCACAATGAGCACAAGCATGGGCTCTGAGGGCCCTGCACTGAGATCCTGCCTCCACGGCTTTAATCATATAATCTTGGGTTAGCCACTGAACCTCTCTGGGCCTGTTTCCTCAAGTGTCCTTGACAATAACAAGCATGTCTACTTTGCAGAGCTTCCCTGGAGGCTCAGATGGTGAAGAATCCACCTGCCAATGCAGGAGATGCACATTCGATCCCCGGGTCAGAAAGATCCCCTGGAGAAGGAATTGGCAACTCACTCCAGTATTCTTGCCTGAGAAATCCCATAGACAGAGGAGCCTGGTGGGCTACAGTCCATGGGGTCATAAAAGAGATGGACATGACTTAGTGATGAAACCACAACAACTACTACTTTGCAGGGCAGTCCTGAGGATCAAATAAATTAATTAATAAATTACATCACCCAGAGTAGTGCCCATGCTTAGCAACCATGCACTAAATGTTGGCCAGACAAGTCCCAGATAAATACCCCCAACTGTAATGAGCCCCACTGGGTTCAGCCCCACTAACTCATGGGCATGAGGTAGATCATTCAGGCTCTCAAGGTGGCAGCAGGATGTGAACAGCAATTGTCTCTAGGTACAACCCCCTCCTGTGGAGCATTCACCCCACTTCCATCTCTTCCATCTTTTCTTTTCCCCAACCCCTCCATTTCCCTTCTTTGGAAGTTTTGTAAACGTTTTGTAAGTTCCTCCTCTGTGCTCTTTTCATAAAGTCAGATCACCAACTCTCAAGAAGCCTCAATGAGTATGGTCATGGATGCAGTCATCGACTCACAAATAAAAGTACCTTGGGGGCAGGAGGGTTATCACCTGCCTGGAATGTGTTTTAGCCTGTTAGAGAAACTCACACTGTCATCCTCCAACCTTAACTGGCCATCATAGTCATTAGCAACTCCCTAAACAGCTCCGTCAGGTAATCACTCACCACTTGTTTCACACATGGGAAAGCTTCAAGACAGCCAGAGAGGTTCCTGGTGGGGAAGGGTCTGAGGTCCCACAGGCTCTGATCTTCCTACCAGCTTGCCTGTCTCCTCACTTAATCAAGTAATCAAATAAGAGAAGGAACTCCCAGTCCACCTGCCCTGGAGTCCTCCCCTGAGCTTTGCAGAGTGGCTGGTCTGGGGCCAAAAAAGGTGTGAGGCTCACCGCCCCCAGTGGGGATGGTGTGGGGCCTGCATTCTTCTTCCAGAGCTGCAACAGTCACACTCTTTTGTGGTCAAGGTGACCCATTAGGCAAGAGCTCAGGGTTCTGCCTGAGGCCACCAGCCAGAATTTTTTGCTGTCCCCCTGCAAGGGGCGGTAGGGGTGGGGGGAGAGGCGGGCATGTGAAAGACCTTGGCCTCATTACTACCTGCTTTGGCCAACTTGGCCCACCAATCCTAGGCTCTGAAAACTGGTCCACTCCCAGGCTGCTCTCATCAAGGGCTTCCTCAAAGGTCTGCTTCACAAGCACGTTTTCTGGCCTGCAGTAGCCAGTGGGGAAATGAACACACAGGGAGGCCAAGGTTACTGCCCACGATCACAACATGTCAAAGCAGTGAACCAGGGATCAGTCTTTCCGTCTACTCCCATGATGGCCAAAGAGAGCACTCCCATTGGTGGTGTGGAAGGACCTTGTTTCCAAGTCATTCTAATATTTCATATAAGCTAATCATCTAGGGCAGTGGTCTCCAAGTGGTAACATGTGCTATGCGTGGATGACAGTGCTGCTGAGAAATACAGCTTCTTGGCAGTGGGATCCTTGCTAGCTCATTTTGGAATGCCAGCATCCCACCACGGCATAGCTGAAATGTTCCAAATCTCTCAAACTTAATGAAACACCTGTCCTCTCTAACACCATCAGAGGTAATTACATATGGCTCTCACACAATCATATGTACCCAGCCTCCAACTGCCTCGTCGGCTGCTTCCCTGGGTATACCTGGGTGTGTTCCCTGTCAATCCTGGCATGACCGAGTTGGAAGAGCCCCTCCTTCTTAATTCTCTAGGAAAACTGGCATAAAATTCTGTAGTCTGGTATCAACTGGGCTTAGATAAGTTTGAAGTAATTATGACAGAGTTAGGAAAATCTTTATTTTTTATTTTATTTATTTATTTTTGGCTCTGCTTGGTCTTTATTGCTGTGTGGGCTTTTCTCTAGCTATAGCGAAGAGGGGTTACTCTCTAATTATTGTGCACGGGCCTCTCTTTGCGATGGCTTCTCTTGTTGCAGAGCACGGGCTCTAGGGCACTCAGGCTTCAGGAGCTGTGGCACATGGGTTCAGTAGTTGCACTTCCCAGGCCCGAGAACACAGGCTCAATACTCATGGTTTAGTTGCTCCACTGCATGTGGGATCTTCCCAGATCAGGGATTGAACCCTTGTCTTCTGCACTGGCAGGCGGATTCTTTACCACTGAGCCACCAGGGAAACCCAGGGAAATCTCTTTTTTTCTAAACAACTTTATTTTTTCTTTTTGCCATGTCACACAGGATGTGGGATCTTAGTTCTCCTGTAAGTGTGTTAGCCACTCAGCTGTGTCCAACTCTTTGTGACCCCATAGACTGTATAGCCCACCAGACTTCTCTGTCCATGGAATTCTTCAAGCAAGAATCCTGGAGTGGGTTACCTTTCCTCTTTCCTTTCTCCAAGGGATCTTCCTGACCTAGGGATTAAACCTGAGTCTCCTGCATTGTGGATGAATTCTTTACCGTCTGAGCCACCAGGGAAGCTTTAGTTCCCCTACCAGGGATCAAAACCCACTCCCCTGCTACAGAAGTGCAGAGTCTTAACAACTGGACCACCAGGCAAGCCCAGGAAAATCTTTTTTTAAACAACTTAAGTTTTAATTTTTTGCTACATCACATGGCATGCAGGATGTTAGTTCCCCTACCGGGGATTGAACCCATGTCTCCTGTAGTGGAAGTGCGAGTCTTCACCATTGGATTACCAGGGATGTCCCAGAGTCAGGGAAATCTTTACGTTCAACTTGCCAGGCTTTAAATGACTGATACACACACATAAGATATTGTTGAAAACTTATAATTCATATTTTAAAAGCTCTATTTAGAAACTGCCCCCATTTGTCATTTTGTAAGTGAATGTTTACACATACACCACATATATTTTACACAAACACATTTTCCTAACAGTGTTAGTTGGCACACTCAATCCCCATGAACTGCAAAGGGGAAAAAAAAAAATCCTCATCTTGGGAACCCAAAGACTGAGGTCAGATGGGGAAGTCTTGACTCGTGGTGAGAAAGTAGGAGAGACAGTCACAGGCCCACACAGAGTCCCAGGGTCCGTTTCTACGCCTGCCGTCCCAGTACTTCTCTCCTTCTTCCCGCAGGGTGAGGAGAAGCAGAAAGAGATGAGAAGAAAGGCAGGGCCAAGCTTTAGAATAAGTCATCAAAATGGCAAACAGGTCCTCTTCAGCTTTTCCAGGAACAACTCCACCCCCCGCCACACACACACACACAACTATATTTATGTACATACTGTTACACACACATACGAAGAGACAAGGAATTACAGAACACATCAGCTGTTCATTTTCACAAGCCCAGTTGAGAGCAATCCTGCAATAGAGAAGCCTGTGGTGAGAGTCCAGGGATTGCTACCGGCAGTGAGGGAAAAGGCCCACTCTCTCGCAGGCTCAGAACGCAGGCCCTGAAATGCCTAGAAGCTTCCAGCATGCAGAGCCACCCAAAAACGCTAGTCTTAAATGCTTCCTTCTGGAGCCTCAAACTCCCCATATGCCCCAGCCGCATCTCTACCCAGGCTTCCCTGGAGGCTCAATGGTAAAGAATCCGCCTACAATGCAGGAGGTATGGGTTAGATCCCTGGGCTGGGAAGATCCGCTGGAGAAGGGATAGGCTACCCACTCCAGTATACTTGGGCTTCCCTGGTGGCTCAGACTATAAAAGAACCTGCCTGCAACGTGGAAGACCCGGGTTCGATTCCTGGGTCAGGAAGATCCTCTGGGGAAGGGAATGGCAACCCACTCCAGTATTTTTGCCTGGAAAATTCCATGGACAGAGGAGCCCAGTGGGTTACAGTCCATGGAGTCACAAAGAGTCAGATACAACTTAGTGACTAAAAAGCAACAACAACACATCCCTATACAAAACTGGATATTTGATGGGGAAGCAAAACTGAGTTGGAAAACACACTCAGGGGGACTTCCCTGGTCTTCCAGTGGTTAATATTTTGCCTTCCAATGCACAAGAGCAGGTTCAGTCCCTGGTCAGAGAGCCAAGATCCCACATACCTCGAGGCCAAAAAACCAAATCATAAAACAGAAGCACTATTGCACCAAATTCAATTAAAGACTTTAAAAAAAATGATCCCATCCAAAAAAATCTTTAAAAAATAAAAATAATAAAATAAAATGCACATAGGCAAAAGGAACAAAAAAGTCATTTATATTCATAAAAGGTGGAGATTGCACAATGGATTATAAGGGCATAGATTTTGGAGTCTATGTGCCAGCTAGCATTCTACCTTTCTGAATACAAATCTCTCCAAGGGCAAAATTGCAGCAAAAATCCTCACCATGCAGGGTTGCTGCCAGGGCAGAAGACAATCACTGTAAGGTCTGAGCCACAAAGGACAGAGCACACAGTAGCTGCTCACTTTTTTCTCACCTCCAGCTTCTCTCTTTCCTCCCCAGCCATTAATGAAGACCCAGTCATTTTTTCCACCTTAGAAGCAGAACCAGCTCTCACTGACAATTCACCCAGGGGCTGAAAGTTCTATTTCATACACCTGAGATTGAAGACGGGCTTCAGTCTGGTCTAACAAACCCATTGGCCCTTTCTCACTCGCTCTGCCCACCTAAGCTCACCAATGCCATAAGGGCCTTTTTTTTTTTTCCTCTTGTTTGGTCATCTCACAATGCCTAAAATTGCATCTCGCTCAACAGTAAACCTTAGGAGAAGCTGGCCATGGTGCTGGGAAATTACAGGAAGGAAACAAAAGTAGACACACAAACATGAGCCTGGCCAATCACAGTTTCCCAACCGGTAAATCATCAAGGTCAATGGTGACCCCCTTTCAGGGGAGGGGACACTGTTCACAGCTGTCACAACTGACCCTCGTGCTGACAGGTTTCCTTCCAGTTCTTCCCACTGGGCTTTGGTAGCTGCTGCACATGGTGGAGGAAATGAAGCCTCCTTTGCCTTGTACAATCAAGAGAAACAGGAGCTTTCCAAAAGCCTTTTATTCCCCCAGAAAAAGCTCTTCTGCAACCAAGGGAAAGCAAACTTACAGATAATGAAATTCCAGATAAAGTCATTGAAACTGATTAAGTTCATGAAAGGCCCCTTTCATTCCAATGTCCAAGAGGGAAAGCCCAAAGCTGTCTTGATCAGTGGAGCTTCCTGGGTTCAGAAACATGGGAGACCATCCTCACGCCATCTGGCTGGGGTGGGAGGAGCTGAAGTGCTCTGCTTGGGAACTATGCCAAAGTCTGGTGGGATTTTCAGTCTTTTTAAATACTTTACTTCTCTCTCTCTTTTTTATTTTAATTGGAGGATAATTGCTTTACACTGTTGTGTTGGTTTCTGCCATATAACAACATTGATCAACCATAAGTATACATATATCCCCACCCTCTTGAGCCTCTCTCCCACCCCTTCCCATCTTACCCCTCTAGGGGTGGGCCTCCCACAGGTCCTATCTGGTCCCAAAATGCCTCCCCAAACTTCCACCCTCACACGTCTCCCCCAACAACCTTGCAGCTATATAGAGCCATCTCTGCTGTGGTAGACAGAATCACGGCCCCTCCAAAGAAAGATGTCCACATCTTAACCTCCAGAATTAGAGACTATGTTACTTCACAAGGAAAAGGAGATTTGGCAGGTTCCCTGGTGGCTGAGCAGAGAAGGCAATGGCACCCCACTCCAGTACTCTTACCGGGAAACTCCCATGGACAGAGGAGCCTGGTAGGCTGCAGTCCATGGGGTTGCTAAGAGTCAAACACGACTGAGCGACTTCACTTTCACGCATTGGAGAAGGACATGGCAATCCACTCCAGTGTTTTTGTCTGGAGAATCCCAGGGACGGGGGAGCTTGGTGGGCCACTGTCTATGGGGTCACACAGAGTCGGACACGACTGAAGTGACTTAGCAGCAGCAGCAGCTGGTGGCTGAGTGGTAAAGAATCTGCCTGCAATACAGGAGATGTGGGTCCAATCCTTGGGTCAGGAAGATCCCCTGGAGGAGGAAATGGCAACCCACTCCAGTAATCTTGCCTGGAGAATTCCATGCACAGAGGAACCTGGTGGGCTACAGTCCATGGGGTTGAAAAGAGTCAGACTGAGTGACTAACACACAAATTAAGGACCTGGGGAGATTATCCTGGATTAGCCAGGTGGGCCCAATCCAATCCCAGGAATCCTTAAGAATAGAGACTCTCTTCCAGCTGTGATTAGTAGGAGATGCACTCGAGGAAGTGGCAGAGAGATGCCATGCCGCTGGTTTTGAGCATGGTGGGAGGGGTCCATGAGCCAAGGAAAGTGGACAACCACTGGAAGCTGGAAAAGGGGAGGGAACAGATTGTCCCCCAGAACTTTTGTGAACATGTAAGTCTCTCAGTTGTGTCTAAGTCTTTGCGACCCCATGGACTGTAGCCCACCAGGTTCCTCTGTCCATGGGGTTTTCCAGGTAAGAATACTGGAGTGGGTTGCCATTCCCTCCTCCAGGGGATCTTCCTGACCCAGGAATCGAACCCAGGTCTCCTGCATTGTAGGTGGACTCTTTACCGTGTCAGCTACCAGGAAGGAGTAAAGCTTTGCTGGCACCTTGGTTTCAGCCGAGTGAGCATCTGACCTACAGAATTGTAAGGCAGTAAGTTTGTGCTGATTTAAGTCAGTAATTTTCATAATCTGTCACAGCAGTGATAGGAGACACACACTACACTGCTGGTCCTCAGCAAGGGGTCTGCCACTCCCTCCCCACGTTCCCCCAGGGCTTGATTCTTCCAAAGGTGCTGCTGGCTGAGTCCTCCCAGCAGAGGAGCTCACCGGCCTCACCTGTTACTTCTGTGGAGCGCTGGCCCTAGGCCCTCACCAGAAGAGCAGTCTGTCCTCTTTTTCAGTTTCAAACAGCTCTGCTTCCCTAAAGACACTCCCAAGGCTTGTTCCTAGGACCCTTTGAGTTCCAAGCTAATTTGTCAGATGATGGACTGCAGACATGGGGGAGGGTGAGGATGGTCCAGTACCCGGAGGTGGACTTGAAAAACATCAAACACCAGTGTTTGTGATGCAGGACAACTGTCCACAGCAAGGAAAAACAAGGAAGAAGCTGGCCCTTTTTTCTGAGTCTGGGCGCGCTCTCTAGGCTGGTTTTTATGCTGGCTCTTTCCTAAGTTGAGGTCCTAGGCACAAAAGCTAATCTTCAGAACAGGGAACCCAGGGAAGCTGAAGACACAAGTGAGAACTGTCGGAGGAGAAGGAAGCCCCTCTTGTGGGACAGTGGTGGTGGCAGGAGCTGGGGCATATGTGGGAGTCTCCTCCAGCAGTCTACCTCCCGAGCCTGCCAGGGGCCCTGAAACCCAGTTCTGGGCTGTCAGCAAAGACAAATTTAGAACCAATGATCTCATCTTGCAGAACAGCCCCAGGGCCTCAGAGTGCTCTGGGGAACATCACTTTGGCAATTTGGAAAGTGGACGTCACTGCTGGTGCCATCAGGAAGGTGGAGCGCCCAGGGGTCCCTCCCTTGGCTCACCCAGGAGGAGCAGGTGTGGGTGATGGCCAGGGCATGGGGGCAGATGGGAAACTGGGTGAGGCCTGGGCTGCTGCCACCCTGCTCTGAGAGCCCAGGTACAGTGAGATGGCACTTTAAAGTGAGTCCATATATACCAACGTGCTTTGCTGTGATGAGCATGAGCAGTAACAGCTATCCTAACCGTGAGCTGGTGCCTTATGTCCCTGTGAAGCCCCGCTCCTTATACCAGGACATGCTGTGATAAAGTGTTTATAAATGGAGCGGCGGCAGAAGGTAGGGGAGGTCTAGAGCTCATTCCCTCTGCTGTTCACTGCAAATAAGACCAAAGCCCTGAAAAGGGCCAGGTTGGTGATGACTGTCCCTTGCCCCTTGAAGTGAGTCAGCAGCAGAGAAGGCTGAGAATTCGTCATCGAGTGCAAACCCAAATTTCTGCCGCTGGCCCAGGCCACCTCTCTGTGGCCTCGCAGTTGGTTTTTTGGCTTATCTTAACTAGGGACTTTGGCTGGTCATTTCTCCTGAGGTTTTTCAGTGTCTGTCATGGACAGATTCTCCCTCCAGAGCAAAGAAGCCACAGCAGCTCCTCCAACGCTGCCCCCAAAGTCCCAGCAGGGCAGTGGAGGGGGCAGGTTCTTAGTCTGAGACGAGGACCCCTGGCTCTGGCTTCTGCAGTCAATGGATGGGGCTCCACAGTCCTTTCTGATGAAGGGAGGAATGAAAATTCTAACAGAGTGGACTTGATACCTCTCTCACGTAAAGAAATCCACCTCTAACTACCAAATAAACATTGGTACTCCTAGAAGGTAGGACTCACAGAAAAGAGTGGTCCCCATCACATTGCTAAAGGTGATGGATAGTGATGGAGAATAAAAGTTGTCATATAAGAAAGGCCAGGTTTATATCCCAACCCACCAGGGGTGAGTTGCATGTCAGATTCAGTCATATTAGGGAAGATCAACTCCTGGAGAAGAAGGGCTGTGGGTCTGATAAATTCCATTCTGGGAAGTGCCAATGGGAGGTAATGAGGGGCTGTCAGAGAAACAAATCAAAACATATTGAGAATTTGGGGTGACCACCAAAATAAAATCTCTTCCACCAAAGACAGCAGAGACATCATTGTGGCTGAAGGAAGGAAAGTTCTACAAGCAAGTCAGAATGAAACTGACAGCAGCGTCTCTTCAAGTAAAGATGTCAGAAAAAAAACTGCAGGGAGAAATTGTGATACAGAGCAAGGAGCTAGCATTAGGGCCACACACCAGGACCCAGAGGGTAGAGGCAGGGTCAGCTGCAGGAGCAAACAATCTTTAGAGGGGGGTCTGACAGAGAGCACTCAGCCAACATCCCATGACACTCACGGATGCGCACACACACACACACACGTGTGCACACACACACACACGTGTGCACACACATACACATGTATTCACACACCCCTGCAGCACCGGGGCATTCGGAGAAGAAACAAAATTAGTTCAGACTGTGAACCATTTATCCTGGAGAGGCAAAATGAGATTTTTTTTTTCTGCTGTTCTTTTAATTAAAAGTTAGCTCATAAATCAAAGACCTTGTTTCCAGGCTGCAGGAGGTGGTAGGAAGAATCCCAAGCTTTCCAGAACTGAATATTGCCCTGTATCCCCTTTCCTTCACCCACAGTATGCACCTCAATGCAGTAGCAATCTAGAGAGGAACCAAGGGTGGCTTCCTGAAGTTCTCCCAAAGAGATCTTGAGCGTGTACATGCGCGTGTGCGCACGCACACACACACACACACACACACACACACACACAAATCCCACAGGGACTGGTTAGTGCATCTATTTGGAACCTCTGAGGTTTTCCCTGGGGACCTTCCACCCTCTGCTCTAATACTCTGCCTGGATTCATATAGGTGTTTACATCAATGGAGTTTGAAGACTCCTTAGAAGTTTACTAAGCCCAGAAAATCATTTGGTCCTCATCATTGTCTTAATTTTTATTCATTTGTTTCTCCTATGGAATCAAGAAATGTTCTCCAGATGTGAAGACCTTTTATTCTCAGCTTATTCATATGAGAGACGGAGGGTGATAAATTAGCAGGCTAGTTGCTCAAAAGGTGAAATATGTATAGATAAACGATTTGTCCAAAATCAGGAGTGCAGCCAGCAACAAAGTCGAGATTTCCCAGCTGTTGGTTCCACCTCTTCAGGCAATCTGCCGGTCTTGGGTTCAGCAACTTAGAAGCAGGGGAAACCCCTGACACAGACCTGGGCAGACATGTGGGCACAAAGGCTGTGGGCCTAGAAGCAAACATGGGAAGTAGCAGGGTAGCATCCAATGGTGCCTCTTGCCCCTTTTCGACTTCTTCTGGCTTAAGAGAATGGTTGCCATGACCACAAAGGAAGTTTATTATTTTTTCATTTTCAAGCTACTCCCCATCAAAGCATCTTAAAGCATTTGTGTACTCTCGCTCACATATTTGCACCTTTTGGGGGGAGAAATGGGGACAAAGAAGGATGACTTCTTACAAGAAAATGAATGGAGAGAGAGTTTTGTTTTAGCATCCTTTCTTGCATCTACCCATGATGCCCTGAGCCTCTCTCTCTCTGTGTCCCCTCACCCGACCCAGCTATACCCCTCTGATCTTGCTGCCGTCAAAGAAAGAGTCCAGACAAAAACAAAGGTCAAACGAGGTGCAAAGTTCCCCTTTCTCCTGTCCCCAGACCCCAGTCCCTCAAAAACAATCAAATTTAAAGCAGAGAGATTAAATTATCACTAAGTTAATTATGGGAATCACACTTAGGCTGGCTGCCGGGAAGCGAGGTCAGCAGGCAAGAGGCATTAAAATTAAAGGCAGATGCATGAAGCACTTAAAAAAGCAACTGGGAGACTCATTACCCCCCCCATCCACCCACCCACGAGGGAGCAAGACACCACTCTGATGTTTGAGGCGCTGTCCATCTGGGCAATAGTCAGAGCGTTTGACAGCTAAATAGCTGCACTCTGTCATCATCTCAAAGCCAAAGTGGGCGAGTCAGAGGTAAACTGATTAGATGATGTGCTGCTAATTTCCCAGAGAGAATGCGAGGGAGTGGGCTCAGTCCAAGAGGGCAGAGCACAGGAGGACCTGCCCCAGGCTTGAGTGCAAAGAGAAGGGTCTAGAATCTAAAATATGGCACAAATGAGCCAATCTTCAATGCAGAAACAGAATCACAGATGTAGAGAACAGACATGTGATTGCCAAGGGGGAGGAGGGGAGGAAGAGGTAAGGACTGGGAATTTGGGGTTAGTAGATGCAAACGATTACATTAGAATGGATAAACAACAAGGTCCTACTGTATAGCATGGGGAATTATATCCAATCCCCTGGGACTGATCATAATGAAAAAGAATCTGAGAAAAAGAATGCATATATGTGTGTAGCTGAGCCACTTTGCTGTAGAGCAGAAATTATTTCAACATTGTAAATCTACTATACTTCAATTTTTTTTTTAAAGAGACGGGTCTGGCTCCTAAGTGTGCATGCACGGGTACACATCAGCATGCATGATTGCACACAGGTATGTATGGAATTCGATACATGTGCATGTTTATGACATGAATGTGTGTGGCAGAGGGTCCACAGTCACGCATATGTGGGTGTATCTCGTATCCACCTGAAAATTGAAGGTGAAGAGCTTATAAAGGACCAGAGGGCTTCTTCTAGCACATCTGCAACAGGGCAACTCCCTATAAGCTTTCTCTGATTTCCAAGATCCACCAGGTGGCTGCCACTAAGAAAATATATATCATTTAAGTATTCCATGTGCCATCCAGTTATGGATGTTCAAGGACTCCTCAGGTATCATCAATATGATGTAAGTTTAAGACATGTCAGCCAAAAAATTGGCTATCCACAGAATGAGTTGGAAGGCTGAAAAAAATTAGTGCTTTTCAAACCAGGCTGCAGGATTGCTTCCTCCATGCAGGATTCCAGCTCTGCCCTTCTGCCTTTTCCAAAGAGGAGGAGATGGTGGGGAAGCCTGACAGGGAACCTGGCCCTGAGTCAGTAGCCAGCTTTGGAACTAGAATTCCCAAATTAGGTTCCTTGCCTGGAGGATGAATTTCAAGAGCCAGTGGTCCTGACTGTGTCCAGAGTGAATTTTTTAGAATTCATAGTCAAAAAAGAAGAGGACGGAGGGGAAATGGGGGAATCTGTGGATGGGTGGAGTAAATTACATGGGGAAAATTAATTTGGAAGATTCCATTTAATTGTAGTTATGAGAAATGATTTAATGAATTTGGATAATTTAGTTATTCCAAGAGACATCCACTGAGCACAGTCTAATCTTTGTATTTAAGTAGAAAAGTACCCTCACTCTTAAGGAAAACTGGATGCAGGGAAATACAAACAACTACAGCCCTCACTAATGGAAGGGACTGAGTGATTCTGATTTCAGTTTCAGAAGAAAAAGCAAATCACAGGAAAACAAGCTGATAGAGCATTTTATTTTTAAAAATCTCCAATGCTATTTCTGAACTCGATGACATAAAATCAGCCACAGCCTATATTTTTCATACATCTTCTCCAATAATAAGTAAGAAGATAACCATGTGCTCTTTAATTCAAGAAACACCTAGCATATTACAGATAGGTCAGGTAGATATGTCTTGACTCAAAGTGATGTTCACAATAATAATCCTTAAAGTAAACTGCATTATTGACAGAATATTCTCTGTTCCTCCCTCCAGGAACATATATGAGCCTGGCCTCTTCCTGTGGTGAGAGACTAGTCTCCACACCATTCCCTTTGGTTTAGCCAATAAAATGTGAGGGGCAGTGACATGTGCCACTTCCAAGCCGCAATATTAACATTTGAGAGGGATCTGGGCATGTCTTCAGCTTCTGTCCGAAAGAAGTGAACAGGGCTTAGCTGCAGCCAAACCAGGGAGCACATGAACATGAGCTGGAAACAAGTTTACACTGCTGCGGTAGTCACTTAAATTGGGGGTTATTTGTTACTGTGACATAACTTAGCCTAAACTAGCTGATACACACACACAAACACAGACACACACACACAGATCCTATAAGACCCTAAGCCCCAAGAGTCAATCTTCAAATACATTTTTTATTTAGCATTTCAGGAAAGCACTGTGCTGGACACCCACATCTAACTAGGAAAGGTTTAGACATGCTGGGGGAGAGTTTAGAAGTCTGATCCAGAAGTAAAAAAAAAAAAGAAAAGAAAAGAAAACTACTTTTTAATGCAAAGAAAATGAACCAATTCCTCTTGGGAAAAATCCTAAGATTTTGAAACTATTGCCTATGATTTCTGGGTCATCAAACTGTAACTGAATAAAAACTCAACTTAGTAAAATAAATATATTCAGAGGCTATTAATTTTAGGAAAGCATTCTTCAGTTTAGAAAAGGATTCATTGGTTCCTTTGATGAACTCCTATCTCTTAAGCCCATGATCTTTCCACCGGGTGAAGAGGCCCACAGCCTCGTTGAGGCAATGAAGCAGTCAGTCAAGGTGCCCTTGACCCTGCCCAGCTCATGGAAGAGACCAGCTCCCCAGCCGCCACAGGGGCACTTAAGGCCAACAGTATGGTTCAGATCCATACGAGGCCTCAGATGATCCTGCCTGATAAAACTTCATGGGGTTTAAGAAAGATGGATTCTGTGAGTGATATTTAAAATGGAATTTCCTCTCCCAAGCCTGGTATATCTGGGGGAAGGCCCAGAAGAGCTTTAACCATAAAGATTAAATAAGACATTCTTATTGTATGCTCATCTAAAGCATTTAAAATATGGCTTTAGGTACATACAACTTTTCAAAAAGCTGGTGCTTCTATCATGAGAAATCGCTGTAAAGGGATTCTGTTTCTGGTAGAAAAGCACGGATAAATGTGTGCTTTTTGGAGGCAGGTAGGACGAAATAGAGAGAATTGAATGATCACAGTGGGGAAGGCTGGCAAGTTAGCAGAAGGACCAAGGTAGAGAATTCATCCACTTACAGATCTTTAAGAATGAATCAAAGGTATCTAACCATCTTCACTGTTATCAGAAACCACAAAGTGTGTAAGATACCCATGTGATTATAGGTATAATCCTGCCTGAAGCAACACTTGGCATCTGGGATTCCTGCTGGGAAGACCTGAGAAGCATCAGGATTTGATGTGACTTGTGGATGCAGTGATGAGAGTGGGTCATAAGCCAGTCTCAGCATCGTGCTGGCCCCTCAAGTCCAACCAGCCACTGAGGACACACCCAAGTTCAGCTCCTTCACCCCCAGCACACTCTCAGTCTGGTGGGAGATATGAGTAGTTAAGCAGAAGTGAAGTGAAGTGAAGTCACTCAGTCATGTCCGACTCTTTTGGACTCCATAGACTGTAGCCTACCAGGCTACTCAGTCCACGGGATTTTCCAGGCAAGAGTACTGGAGTGGGTTGCCATTTCCTTCTCCAGGGGATCTTCCCGACCCAGGGATCCAACCCAGGTCTCCCACATTGTAGGCAGACACTTTACCACCTGAGCTACCAGGAAAGCCCCAGTTAAGCAGAAAGACAATCCAACTCCCTGGCAAGAGTCTCTTCCTATATGCCTCCCCTTCCACCCTTCTTGCTCCCAAGACCTCTGGAGCCTTCGGGATGGGGGATGGTGAGGGAGGAACCTTCTAGAAGGGGGCTCAAAGCAGAAAAACTGGGTTAAGGGGAGGCACTGGGGATGCCAGAGAGTGGCCCCAAGGAAGAGAGACCCAGTGGAGGGGGGAGGACCCCTGAGCCAACACCCACTGCTCAAGGACCCACTCTTTGGCCCACTTTTCCTAATGAGACTCACAGAGGCACCAACAGGGCAAAGCAGGTCAAGTGAGTCAGCCATCTGATCACAATGTCCCTCAAGCCACTAAATCTATGAAGAAATTGTGGATTCAGAGCTGCCTCGGGACTTACTACCCCACTGTCATCCTGAGTAATCAGTCAAGATAACATCTGCCAACGGATTTCCCCTATGTAAAGTGTACAAGCCACACAACAAGAAGAAGCAGAGGACAAGAGCTGAGAGAGCAAACGTGGGGCGAGCAGGTCCAGGCCAGAGAAAAGCCCCGAGGCTTGGGTGGACGGGACCAGCATTGAGGAGGAAAAAGAAGGCTGGATGGACCGGTGGAGGTAGACGCTACAATGACCATGGGGTCTAAGGAGACGGTATAACTAGCTCCTCAGTTGCAGGGGGCTTGCCAAGAACTTATGGGATACGAGCCAGTCACGGGGACCTTGGTTGACCAATAACAGGAAAAGTAATCAAGAACCCCTGAGCACAGTCCCAGGGGCTGCTGGGAGACAGAATTCTAGAGAGAACCCCCAAGACAAACACCCAAGTGAATCCTGGGTGGTGGGTCAGCGGTAAGTGGAAAAGCAGAGCTTGTTTCCCAGAAAGCCTCCGGCCCCTCCTCAGGACCACCACCCACTCTGTTGCGCAATACGCTCCAGCGTAATTGCCCCTCAAGAGGGAGGCTGTTCTTGGAGGGAGGTTTGCAATGTGAGAGCTGCTGCGGAGGTGGGACCCCACCATTTCTCAGGTGGGAGCCCCTTCCTTGGTATTTCAATTTAGCTGGGATCCTGGAGACTCATAACGTGAGGGGCCAGGCAGCATGTAGGGCTGAAGGGCTGAGCTGGGGGGCCTGTGTCTTCAGAGAGGCTGAACCTCTGACATGCAGGTGGGTGACAGGCAGTGGGGGTCACAGAAGCTTGGACAAGAAGATATATAGGTTTTCAAGTAGAAGAGTAAGAGAATTGAGCTGTTTTAAATAGATTAGTCTGGCACAATCTACAGGAAATTAAAGTGGGGAGTGCCTTGAGATGGGGAATTCAGTTACAAACATCCACACTTGACCACTGGGGCCCTAAGCCAGGGCAGAGACAGAGGGAAGGAAAGGAAAGTAGGAAGATTCTGGCCAACAGGTATGCTGGCCAGATGCAGGAGGTAAGATTTACCCACAAGCTGAGAGGGTAGCCACAGGTGGAGTCCATGACTTGCCTGTATCAGTGAGGGCAGATCTTAGATCAAATCGTGCACCCTCCAGTGAGTTACTCAATCCCTTTCCTCCTGTGTAGAAGGGAGGTTGTAGTCTTTACCCGAAAGGAAAGGCTGAGGATGCCATGAGATGATCAATGTACACAACACAAGGGAAACACCTAGAACAGTGCCTGGTGCCTATGAGGTGTTCAAAGCACGGTAGTCCCCTTCCCATCCTCTTTCCTGCCAGGTGCAATCCACAGGAAAATGACACTTCCTAAAAGCTAGGTCAAAGATAAGCACATGTCCTTCTACTCCACCACCTTGTGGCTTCCCTCATGGTTCAGTTGGCAAAGAATCTGCCTACGATGCGGGAGACCTGGGTTTGATCCCTGGGTGGGGAAGATCCCCTGAAGGAAGGCATGGCAACCCACTCCCGTATCCTTGCCTGGAGAATCCCCAGGGACAGAGGAGCCTGGGGGGCTACAGTCCATTGGGTCGCAAAGAGTCAGACATGACTGAGTGACTTTCACTTTGCCTCACTTCACTTTAAAAGCTAGGTGATCCCCCAAAGAGGCCAGAATCATGGGGCATGGATTCTCCATGGAATCAGAGCTCTCATCAGTTACTGACATGAAAGGTAAATCTCGCTCATCTACCATCACAAATTACTACCCTTTCCCTAAGATGAGCTGAATCCCCAAGGACACCTTCCCAAGCTCCCAGACTACACACTCAAGACGATGTGGTGCCCTCTGGCCCTGTGAGTGTAGCAGGCCACTTTGCCCCTTCTGGTTCATCCTTTGGGTTCTCTACTATGTCAATCAAAGTCTCTAGGAGCCCAAAGTCAGGATTCAGTGCTGGTGCCATGATGGTTCCTGAGTAAGGCTGTGCTTCTTCCTACAGCACTAAAAGTCAACTTGAACTTTAAAAGCACTGGTTTTGGTGTCCTTGATGGCTTAGAAACAAAGCCCTCATGGGGCAGGCAGCCTCTAAGCTGACCTTAATGACCCCTGCCTCCTTATCCATACCATTGTGGAAGCCCCTCCCCTGAGTGTAGGCTGGATCTTGTGACCGGCTTCTAAGAACAGGATGCCACAAAAGTCATTTCTGAAGTTAGGATTCAGAAAATCGGGCTCTCCTCATGCTCGCCGCCTCTTGTTGGCTCCCTCTGTCAGCTGCCGTGTTGTGTGAGTGGCCATCATGGGGAGGCCCACGTGGCCAGGGGCCGAGGTCTCCAGTGAGGACCTGAGGCCTCACACTTCCAAGTGCATCATCTTAGAAGAGGATCCTCCCCCACTCCAGCTTTGAGCCTGGAGATGATGGATGCTCCAGATAACACTTTGATTATAGTCCTCTGAGCCAGCGGACTTAGCTAAGCCAAACCTGGATTCCTGACCCACAGACTCTGTGAGATAAATTTTTTAAAGCCTCTGTGTTGGGGTCATTTGTTACACAGCAGTCCATAATCAACACATCTGTGTCCCCTGGGGGCAGGATAGAAGTCACAGAGTGAATGTGGGAGATGTGAGGAGTTATTCTAGAAGTCACCAGGAATGCCTCTATGAGAAACCAAAGCTGCTGGAAGAAGCACCATGACACCACCAGGAATCAAGTCCAGTGGCCACATTCATGGGAAGTCACTCGAGAACAAGTAGGAACTATAAGCAGACCCCGCCCCCCAATCAGAGCTTCCACTGGCATACTCTGAGTCAATCTGGCTACCAGTGCCTTCCCCATCCCTGGTCCTATCCTGGCTTGGAGCCTCCACCAGGATCACCACCCAGATTCTATCCTCTTCCCGTCCAAAATTGATTAGCTACGAGCCCAGCAGTGAGGGGACCATTGACAGCTAGGTGCCCCACCTCTTCCTCTTGCCTCCTGCCTCCTCCCTCTTCCTCTGGTACATCATGCCTTTCATCCTCTCCCATCTTTGTTGTCTTGGTTACATGGCCAGACTCCTGATATGCTGCTAGTTTTCATTTTAATGATATGTTCTTGTAAAGCACAATATTTTACTTCAATTGCATGTGTCACTGGATAAATTCCTCTGGCGTGCCTGGCATTTGAGCATCAGCTGACTGAGCACGCTCTATGATTTGGGGTGTTTCTGCAGCACTTTCTTTAATTTTAATGTCTGTGCTTTAATTTATGATCAGGATCATTCTACACAAATGTATATATACACACACACACACACATATGATTCAAAAAAAATGGCACACATCTATCAATAAATCTTGAATTGGCAAAGCTCATTTGAAATCATCTCCTTAAGTCATGTGCACTAGCAATGATCATTTGGAAAATAGAATGACAAATGTTTCCAGGGTAGTATTTTCTGGGGATCTCAAAGTGTGTTTCAAGAGGACACCAGGAGGAGAACAAGTCTAAGCCCCAATTCTTGGGGTCCAACTACCTTGAGAGGGGCTACAGCAGATGCACCATTGAGAGGACACCACTCTAACGCCACTCGGGTCAGCACTGGTGACCACTTGGGATCCCCGCCCAGAGACCTGCAGGACAGGTGGTGAGCCTCAGGGCTGAGTAGTGAAAAGTAGGGAATGATAAGAAAATAGCATGAGTGGGAACACATTTACACAAAAAGGATGGCTAAGATCTACACGGGCCTAATACTTGCAAAACCGGGGGTGGGAAATGCAAAAACAGCACAACAAAAATAACAACAATGACAACAAAAAGGCAACAACTTTGATGCACTTTTCTCATTATGGAAATTGTCTGGCATTGATTCTTCAATATTTCTCATTCCTTTCTCCTTGAGTGACTACCCACAAGCAAAGTGGCCAGCCTCTCTGGTTTGAAAAACTCCTAACAGAGGATGAGATGGTTGGATGGCATCACTGACTCAATGGACGTGAGTTTAAGCAAACTCTGGGAGATGGTGAAGGACAGGGAAGCCAGCGTGCTGCAGTCCATGGGGTCGCAAAGAGTTGGACACGACTGAGCGACTGAATGACAACCACAGCATAACAGAGGGAACTGACCAAACCTTATATCTGGTACACTCAGCTTCCACTCTGATCGCAGGGCAAGCTAGTTTTAACTGTATCGCCACTGAATTTCATGATGCCTCCAGCCATCTGGAGAGCTTTCCCTGACATGAATTTCTTTTTAGTTAATTTATTGTTATTATTTTTTTTGTTACTGTTATTGTTTTTATTTTGCTATTTGTTATTTTGTTATTGTTATTGTTATTAGTTATTATCAACTGAGTTATTGATAAATTTCCAGGCATCTATTAAAGAGTTCTCAGATACACTGAGGAAGTTGCAAGGCAGGGGCTACACATCTCTGATCCAGTGTTGCCGTGTGACCCGAGCACTGCAGAAACACGCACACACAGAGCATCTGTTTCAGGGAGCTTGTCCTCAGAACAACAGCCTCAGGCGAGTCTCCCCCCACCTCTACTAGCTGCCCTTCTGGATCCATGTTCAGGGCCTATGGAACACAGGCAAACCAATGCCAAACAGGCTCAGACAGAAAAAGGCAAATACGTATGATATCATTTATGTGTGGAATCTAAAAAATCTGATACAAATGAATTTATATACGAAACAGACTCATAGACATAGAAGACAAATATACGGTTACCAAAGCGGAAAGAGAAGGAGGGATAAATCAGGAGTTTGGGATTAACGTATACACATTATTATATATGAAATAGATATAGATTACCAACAAGGACTCACTGTATAGCACAGGGAACTCTACTCAATATTTTGTAATAACTTGCAAGGGAAAAGAAGTTGAAAAGAAAAGCTAGACATGTATAACTGAACCACTTTACTATACACCTGAAACTAACACAATATTATACATCCACCATATGTCAATAAAATTAAAAGTTAAAAAAAAAAAAATTCAAACAGGCTCAAAAAAAAAATTAGGAAGACTGAATTAAGCTGTATGACAATTCCCAAGAAGAATGACTTGGTGTTCTCTACTCCTGTGACTCTCCACGCTGACACACACCCACACCATAGAGACTGTGTGTGTGTACACGCATGCACACACACACACACACACACACACATCCTACTACAAGCCAGCAGCAAGGCCGGCCAGGGTTCTGCTTACCCAACATTCTCCCAGTGCTCCGCCCCTTGGTGTGTGCAGTTCAACCTAACAAAACACCCAGGAAAGATGCAATCACAAAATGAAAGGAGCAATCACACCTCAAGTGGAAGTTTATGATGTTCTGGTTCACAATGAACATTAGTCTCTCCCACTAATGTCAGGCAGTAATTCACTGCCGAACAGCAGCCATAAAATATGATCACTTAGTGGTAAAAATGCCAGAGACAGAGAAATCGGAGCTGGAATATTTAAGCAAAGAGATCTTGTCCTCTGAGGCAACACTGACCTCATTCCCCCAACTTGGGTCAAAGGTTTTCAGATTTATACAGACACCTTAAAGCAAATCAGAATGATGCTGGCCTTAAGAATTTAACCTGTAGTTGAAACTGTAACAGCCTGTAACTTATTCCTAAATTTCTAGGCACCTCCTGATGACAGGAGCATGTATGTGCCAATGCCAGCCGTAACACACACACACACACACACCAGAAAAAATAAAAGACATCCAAATTGGTACTTTCCTCACCTCCTTTCCCCCTGCCTCATGTGATGTGTGCACTAAAGGAGTAAAATTACGGTCATCAGAGACAAGGTTGCCAATGATGGGGACCCATACCTTTCAAACAAACTGGAAAGTCAGTAATTTTCAGGGCAGCCCATGGATAGCTGCTACAGTCTAGCTCCTGAACTCCTGAAACTCACAGCAAACTCCCTTACTCTTAGCAAACCCCCTAACTCCCTCCCGCCCAGCCTTCCCACCTTGAGTCCCTTGTCATATTGCAAAGAACTCTGCAAGGCCCTTGATTCACGCAGGAGATTATTACAGGGCTCAGAGAAGCCAGCTCTGTAATTACGGCAGCTGTATGATTTCTATTATCCTGAGCCCCCAGTTTCAGTAGCTCACAAAACTTCCCACTAAATCCTCCAGCAGCCCCACAGCTTTTCATGGCTGGGCCTCTCCCCAAAGAGTGAATGGGGTCCTGATAACCTTTGGGAAAAGCAGGACAGAGTTATGACAGGGGAAGGGGAGTGGTGCTCAGTGAGCCAGAGTGGTGGGAAATTCTATTGTTTAGAAAAAAATAAATAAATGGGCCAGTTTCACTTTTTATTATTTCAAACAACAGACGCGGCGGCCCAGCTTTCCTTTCCCTATTCAGACTGTCCCCCAGGGCCGGCTGAGTCTGCAGGAGTGTAGCTGGGCTTCAGCAAAACTATTAAAAAGGCCCTCATTCTGAGCTCTCAGAGCAGAAAGTTGCTGCCCCCATGGCCTGGCTTTCCCCCAGGAGGGCCACTGGCTCATTCCCCGACACATGACTCTCTGGCCCTACTTCTCAAATGTTTATGCTTCACCAGTCCCACTACAGCTCTGGAAATTAAATGTAATGTCCCAAGTGATTGAAATAGAACCTCGCCCCCAGCCCCTGCTTCAAAGTAAAAGATGAGAAATGCCAGTCCACAGTTTATAAAGCCCTAAAGCCCCTGGTCAGGTGTGGCCTGTCATGGCCAGCCTGGCTAACCTCGGGGGACACTTCAAGGTAAGGCTCTGCCCACAGCCTATCCCACAATGGATGTCTGTGTGCACTTGGCCTGCCTGGGGTCCTGGAGGTGTCCTCAGCCCCCACTCACAGAGATGGGCCTCACTCTGACCCCCCGTCAAGGGACCGGCTTCTACAGGTGAGAGAGTCAGCCCCCATCAGCCTCCAACAACCCTCTGACCAAGAGCACACATTTATTTGCAAGTCAACCGACAGGTTTACGATGCAGCCATGGCCAGGAAACATCTTTTTTTTTCCCCCAAGAGAAAATAACTTCTGTTCTGTTATGTGTAGTGAATTCTCAATGTTTATGTCATGGACACCATATACCCACCAGCTCAGACAATAGCAAAAAAAAAAAAAAATTCTATAGGGTCTACTTGGTCTGGCCAGCAAGTGAATAGATCCTCTGGCCCCTGGTAGGAAGTTGAGGGGGTGGGAACCTTCCAGAACATTGAAGGAAGTCACCTCTCCCTTCCACTGAGATGGGCAAGACCTAAAGCACTCCCAGTTCCTTTGCTTACTTATTTACCCTCAACAGTGCTTACTTAGCCATGAGAGCAAGCAAAGCAGGTCAACAGACATTTCACTGTGTGACTTGTATATGGGAATGACTTCGGTATTTAGACTTTGGTATTTGGTATTCAGTATTTGCCGGCAAAGCAAACTCGTTGAATCCTCATGAAGAATGAAGTCACCTGAGCAACCAACAGAAACATTTTTTCCCAAAGTCCTTGCTCTAAAGTTCGTGGACCGCCCCCCCCCCCCCCCCCCGCCGCCCCCCGCCACCGCCCTTGGCTTATACGGAGGCTTATCAGACACAATTTCAGCAAGTTTGGTTATCTGATTTCCCAGCTCACTGAAAGCTGGACGCCGCAGCTCAGGGAGGAGGAAGGGTGCTGATGTGGACCAGGATTCCTGGCAGCATCTGGAAGTGATGAGTGACAAGGTGCCCTAGAGGAAGAGCAGCAAAGGCTGCAACAATCAGACACAACACGCCTGCACTTCCCAGCATCCTTCCTGGGCGTCCATGAGCCCAGTCCACCATGTGAGTAGTAATCACAACAAGAAGGCCAAGGCAGCAAGAAAATATTCAGTTGTGCTTAACATAGTCTTCTCAGAAAGGCAGGTGACTAGGAAACATCATTCTTCAAGCTGTAAGGACAAAGGTTAAATTAATCTATTCATTTGGCATAGAAGGCAGTACATTACAATGAGGTGGATGATCCCAGTGCGTGCTGGGTTGCCTGCATCACCCTTGCCACGTGCCATGGCATTTCACCAACATATGTTTTCTCTTCCAGCCGCTAGCCATTTAACTGCTCCACACACGTCCCCAACCCACACACACTCTGCTCCCTGCCTCTCCCCCTCCACACTCTCACCCTCCAGCCCCACCACCTGTTCCACAAAGATGCACAATCTGAAGAAAGAAAAACAATGGCTGGAATGGGCTGTCACACCATAGGACAGCTTAACAGGTACAATCTCGAGATTTGCAGAGAGCATTTCCCCTTGACCATCAAGCGTATACCCACAAACACAGCAAAGAGAAAAATAGGCATCAAAACTCAGCCTCAGGTAAGGCACTGCTGCTTCATCCACCTGAACCACACAATGTCCAGAAAATTCCAGGGTAGGCCTAATTAAAACAAGCAGGATCTCCGCACGGCATCATCAGTATTTCCCAGGAGAAAGACTCAAGAATGATTATCGGCCAACAGAAAATGGGACCTACCGCCTTGAGTTTTAGAAAGGCTTTTGATCCAAGCAAGAAGGGCACTCTGGGGGACCAGCGCCAACCCACTGAGATGAGAGCCCAGGCCAAGGCGGGTGACAGAGTAGTTCTGCATAGATGGGGATGTGAAACACGGCGGATGGGCCAAGGTCACCCAGTACCACTGAAGCCAGCAAGCTTCTGGAGAACGAGGAGGAAAGCTCATGTCCCGGATCACATGGTTCCACTCCACCTGAAGGCATTTCTGTGCTCCCACAGCATCCGTGGTTTCCTCGTCCCACGATCTGGCTCTTAGCCCCAGTAGCAATTCCCACGGGTACTATATACTTTCCTCCATCTGTTCCCTGAATGGATTCCAGATGGATGTACCAACCAGAAGGGCTGAAGAGGGAGGAACAGGCACATCCCTTGCCCCTGTCCATCCTCCCCAACCATCCACGCCTAATAAAGGTCTTGCCTTGGGGCATAAGCCCAAGTTGGACAGAGCACACCACTTAGACCAGAAGCCTGGAGACGCACACCTCTCAGGAACACACCAGCCCCAAGAGGTGGATCCACACACTCACCAGTGTGAGTCCCACAGCAATCCTCCGTGTGAAGGCAGAGAAGGGACAAGAGTACCACTGTCGGCCTCAAAACAGCAACACACCTCCTTAGCACAAACCTGTATCACCAGCCAACCAGGCCCCGGGTAGCAAGAGAACGCAAGCCAACATCCATCCCACTGGGGACAGGCTGTCCGCACAATCACCAAAATAACTACCCCTTGTCCTACCTTCTTCAGCTTGCCACTTTTGGTGCCCACGAAGGCCAGAGAGTGATTCTTGTAGACGTAAGCGATGACAGAAGTCATGCGGTCCCTGTCCTCCGTGAAGACGGGGATGCCACGCACCATCTCCGACACGCCCAGGGGGGCATTCATATCCAGGCCACAGAAGTTGTCATCAATGGTTAAGAGCTGAAAAGGAAGAGGGAGAAGAATTAGAAGTGAACAGCAGGGCAATTTGCAGAGGTACTGAGTCAGGGAACTCTGGAGCTAGGAGAATCCTTAGAGGTGAATCATCTGGTATAAATCCCTGCTTTATCACGTGAAAAACTCAGCTTCAGAGAAACTAGGTAGCCTGTGAACAGTCATCTAGGTAGGTTGCAGGATCATGGCAGAAAGTCACAGATCCCTGGAGTCTTCTTTCTACCACACTCTGCAAACTCTCTGCCCCACCTCCAACCACTCCAGGTACCATCTTGATAGCCCATCATCACAATGACTTGGGAAAACACTGGGCCACCACCCATGGGCATGGGACCCAGACATCCCTGCTACGGAGTGAGAGGGGTGAGGGTTCCACATCTACACACTTAGTGTTGAGCAGACACACAGGTCAGGACTCAAAGGTGGGGAATGGAGAAATAGGAATGTTAATACACGTACGCCAACACCATGGCAGAGACATGTATGGACAATTGGTTGGGGAAAGGAGGAATGGGAGGACTGGAAAGTTTGTGGATGAATTCAGTCAGGGCACAGGTGCCTCCCTATGTCCCATCTCAGGCTCCTTCTTCTTTTACTGCATAGTGAAGAAGGGCAGCCCTGACATTGTCATACTTTCACCAGCATTTCCCAAAATGCCTTCCATGGAACACAAGTCCCACAAGATTTCCTACCATAAACGGGTTCCTTGGGCAAATGATTTTGGGCAATGTCCTGAAACCCAGTACATTCTAACATCATGTAAGATATTCCTAATTGTTACACACAAAAAAAAGGTGTGAAAAGTCTTTTTAGGAAGAAATAGGTTTAAAATTCTCTCAGCATTTTTTCCAAACAATTTATTTCCTAAACCATTTTTCCATGGGAACACCTCTTAGCATCCCTTAAAGAGAACATTCCCTGGATTCCCAGGTACCCTGTGGGACACAGGGACCCAACTCTTGCTTATGACTCTGGGACAATTTCAGGAGTCAGGAACCAGCAAGTGAAGCCATTTCCCCACCCTACCCTACCCCCAGTGTTTTAGCTGAGTCTCTACCTGTTTTACTCCAGGCTCCCAGATCCCCATGTAAGCAGAGGGTCACAGCTAGGCAGTCCTCCCGGGGAGTGGCTAAGACCTTGACAGTGGTTGCTGAGGGGCCTCCAGTGCCCCCCACTGAGCAGCTTGGGGGTTGGCACAGACCTCCCTGAGGATCTAAGATCCTACAATGGATTTCCCCCTTTTTCTCAGAAGAACTTTCTCTCCTGAGTCATTCCATCTCTCTGTGCTTTGATTTCCCACTCTATAAAGATGAAGCAAACAACCTCCGCTTTTTGATGGGCGTCCATAAAGCCTATAGAGCTCATGCCTGTAAACGCCTTTGGACTTTTCAGAGAAAGCAGGGAAATAAAATACAAGATGTCATTTTTTAAAGGCTCCAATCCAGCCAAAGGAAGAGGCTTCTGGAGAACAAGCAGGCAGGCTCTTGCCAGCAGAGCCGCATCAAAGTGGCCAACTCTGAGCTTTCCAGGGATGCAGGGGCCCTCAGCTCCCTCCCAGCAATGGGGGACAGGGGTGACAGGCAATGTCTGTGTGCCAAGCATCTTGACCTCCCTCTTATCGTGGTGGGGGCAGCCACGGCAGGGAGGGAGCACATACAGCCATGTGCAGAGCAGACATCCACCCCACATCCTGCCTTTGGCCTCTCTTGTATCATCTAATCCAACAGCCCAGACCAAACACAACCCCTATCTCGCTTAGTCATGTCCAACTCTTTGTGACCCCATGGACTGTAGCCCACCAGGCTTCTCTGTCCATAGCAAGAATACTGGAGTGGGTTGCCATTGCCTTCTCCAAGGGATCTTCCTGACCCAGGGATCAAACCCAGGTCTCCTGCATCACAGGTGGATTCTTTACTGTCTGAGCTACCAGGGAAGCCTTTACTACCTCCATTCCCTCCAAAAACAGCTCCAGGAGTCAAAGGCAGGAGGAAGCTTTCAAGGTCTAGTCTGATCTTTATGGTTCTTTCCTAAAATGAGGAACTGGGGATGGGAGAGACAGCTAGGGTGGAGAGTAGAAGAGATGGAGAGGAAACAGGAAGGAAGAAAACCCAGATAAAGGACAGACAATGTCTTCTCCCTGGTGGACATAACCACGGTGACTGCCAAGCATTCAGAGGGCAGCTTAGGGATCTTTATGGCCTTGCAACATTTCTGCCTCTGGTCCTGTCCTCACCCTGGACTTTCTCGGCCCTAAACTGCTGCTGGGATGTCTGCCATTAGCCAAAGGACCTTGCCCACTACTACCATTTTCCAAGTAGCTAAGACTGAAGGACTGTCCACTCTCCACAAGGGGAAACTGAGGCAGGGAACAAGGCTGTCCATGTTTCCCACCACACCTGGCACAAACACGCTGCCTTGACCTGATGAGGCTCAGGTTGTTCAGCCCCCAGGACTGCAATTCTGAGTTTTAAGTTACCAGATACCTTTCTTCTTCACTGGGCAGAACATTAGGTGAAAATCAACTACCTACAAAAACCAAAGTGTACATTCAGCCAATGACTGCATTAAATCCTTGCTTGCTCAGAGGCCAAGTCCCCAGTCAGGGACCCACGAGTCTTTACCACGGCGGGATCTTGCACCGCAAAAGGCCCGGTGAGGAATGTTTTCACTGGGAGGGGGGAGTGAGAACAGCTCAGCCTGGTGTCCTGGCAGCCAGGACTCCACCGGTATCAGCTCAGGACAGCTCCCTGTGAGACCCACGCAGGAGGCAGATCCGGGGCTCCTCGCCTAGACCTGCAGGTACGTCCCCAAATTGCTGACCTCATGGTATTGTCATCAGGCTCAAATGAAGCAAAGGCCACAACTAACTGGGGCTCCTACCATGGCCCTAGGATTCCAGAGACAATGATGGCTTCCCACCCAGACTCCCCTGTGCCTTGGTTTCTCCCTCTGAGCGGGGCCCCAGGTGATGAAAGGGTGATGGAGATCCTGGACCAGGAGCAGCCTGGATGTGCATGGATGCTGAGGTCCTCAGCTGTGGCATGGGGTGGGGGTGGGGTCTTACTCTTCACTTCCTCCAGCCGGGGTTGATAAGGGAAGGATTTTTAACAGTGTTGGAGTGGGAGAAAACACAGGACTTGGGTTCACATGGCAGCTGAGCAGCTTCCCAAGCATACACCTTGGCACAGCCTCCTCCTGCCGCTCTCTGGGCCTACCATTCCTTGACAGTAAAATAGCAAGACGGGCTCATCCTGAGACCCAGGTGACACAACGGGTGTGAAGGCACTGGCTAAACTGGAGAGCCCTTCAAGGTACAGTGTTTCTTCGGGTTCATTTTTCTGATGGAAATCCTTCTCAGAACAGCCTTGGGGGGGATGCGGACGGTGCAGCAGGGAGTGGCCCTTGCATGCCTGCGGCCAGAGCATAGCTCTCTGAGGACACCACCCTCAGAGTCTGAGCCAAAGCATCAGAGTAATTGTAGCACGGGAGGAGAGGAGAGCAGAGGGAGGTCCCACAGGGCCTGCAGACCCCGAGGGGCTGGGGCGTAGGGAGCAGATGCCAGGGCCCCTGGAAGGGAAGGCTAATTGGCGAACACCTTCGACAAGTGAAGGCTGGAGCGGATTCCTGAGCACCCTGGGCAACAGGAGAGGAGAGTGTGTGCTCCTTCGGCCCTAGCCAAGCCCTCCCCTGGGCCCCATTAACAGTAAGATTAGAGCTAGAGCCAGAGGAGCCAGGAAGGGGCTGGTCTCCGTGGTAATCAGGAGCCGGGCACGCCTGCAGGCCCTCTCCCCTGCCATTCCACAAATACCCACGAATGAGCTCTGGCCACCGCTCCAGTGCTTATTCATTAGACAGCAGCTTCATTCTTACCAGGGAAAGAGATTAGGGTCTGCTGCATGGGAATGTATGCAGTGGGCACCTCTGTGAACAGACCCCAAAGCCTTGGACAGGGCCATAGCCTCTGAGATCCCTTCTGGCCCATGATGAAGATACCAGATCTGCTTTCCACAGATGTCCTCGTGGGGTGCCTGACTTGTAAAGTGAGACTGGTGACCCACTGGATTCCAGGGACTGGCCATGAGCTCAAGGATGGCACCAAGTTTTAGGCATGTTTGTACCCTTAGCTCTGTTCCCGGTTCTTAATAGGTTAAGACATATATATTAAATGGAAAATGCATGGATGAATTGATGGGTGACCAAATAAAGACCTGAGTCTCAAAACAGCTAACACTATTTTGGAACTAGAGCCAGAAAGCCTAGTTAGAATCCCAGCTCCACCACTTGGTGCTGTGTGACCTTGGGCAAGTTATTGAACTTCTCTGTGCCCCAGGTTTTCATGGGTAGTATAGGGATAATAATAATAATAGCATTTACTTTCCAGTGCTGTGGAGAGGATTCAATGGCTAATTCATGAAGAACAATGTCTGGCACTGAGTAAGTGCTAGGAGAGTGTCAGGCTTCCCAGGTGGCTCAGTGGTAAAGAATCCACCTGCCAATGCAAGAGACCTGAGTTTGATTCCTGGGTTGAGAAGATCCCCTGGAGAAGGAAATGGCAACCCACTCCAGTATTCTTGCCTGGGAAATACCATGGATAAAGGGGCCTGGTGGGCTACAGTCCATGGGGTCTCAAAAGAGCGGGATACAACTTAGCAACTAAACAGCAACAACTAACAAGAGAGTGGTTAGCTCTAGTTACTGCTGGTCATCCTTGTGCGTGTGTGAAAGTTGCTCAGTCATGTCCGACTCTTTGTGACCACATGGACTATACAGTTCATGGAATTCTCCAAGCCAGAATACTAAGTGGGTAGCCTTTCCCTTCTCCAGGGGATCTTCCCAACCCAGGGATTGAACCCAGGTCATCCATAGACAATTCAAATAATCTTTGTGAGTCTTAGCATCTTTGGAGAAATTCATGATACTTGTCCCAGAGTGGTGTGATCAAGATTAAAGGCACTAAGGTTATCAAGATGAAAGAGCAAAGGTGGTTCTTCCTAAAGATCTATCAGGCCAATGAGGCTGAAAAAAGGAGAAATAGTCTTAGGTCCAGAAGAGTTACGGCTGGGTGTGTGTGTTAGTCCGTCAGTCATGTCCGACTCTGAGATCTGAGAGAATCTTGCCCAGAGAATCCCATGGACTGTAGCCCACCAAGCTCCTCTGTCCATGGAATTCTCCAGGCAAGAATACTGGAGTGGGGTGCCATTCCCTTCTTCAGGGGATCTTCCCAACCCAGGGATCAAACCAGGGTCTCCTGCATTGCAGGCAGATTCTTTACTGTCTGAGCAAGCAGGGAAGCACTGGCTAGAGTTAGGGCTGCTCCTTAGGAATGCAAATTCTGGTCACCCCCACCCCAGATCTACTGGATCAGAAACTCTTGGAGCCGGGGCTCAGAGATCTGTATCCTAACCCCTTCCCAGATGATTTAGTGAGAAGCACCGTCCCAGGTCACCAGAGGGGTCTCTTCCTGGCTGAGGGTGCCACAGACTAGGCCCAGGAGAGAACACCATGTGACAAGCATAACCACGGGAGCAGGACCCGCTAGGCCTGGAGGCAGGGGGCCCCGTGGCAGCCTCCCTGAGCCGAGCAGCGGTGGCGGTGGTGGCGTGGGGAGCCAGAGCTGACACTCCGAATTACAATCTAATAGCTTACCGTGCTTACCTCGCACTCAGCGGCAAAGGTTACCGTGCAATTACGTGTCGCTACATACAAATGACAGAGCAGTTACGGTTACTTTACCAATTACAGGGAAATTGCTCCCACTCTGCAGAGAGACTGGCACTCTGAAAAGCTCTATCATCTCCACAGAAAGGGGATTTTAAGTGCTGCCAGCATCCTTCCTGCTCAGTCTCCCCAGGATGCAGGGCAGAGCTGCAGAACAGCCACCCAAGGACCCCAGTGGTCTCCGTGGAGACCCTCTGAGAAGGCCTAAAAAAGGAGTAGACCTGGGAGACAGTGGGCATCACCCTCCAACCCCTGCCCCACCATCACCCTCATAACCTGGGACAATCTATCCTGAAGACCTCCGGTGATGAGGCCTTGGGTGGGGACCTGATTCTGAAATCACTCTTCATCCTGGCTAGCATGGCTCCCGGCCTGGTTCCGGATGCATGCTTCTTACTGGGTGGAGCTGTTTTAGCCCCACCCTTAGTCACCCTACCTTTGCAGAAACCCCAGATGGAGTCCTTATTATGGAAAGATCAGAACTAGACCAGAGCTCAGTGGTCCAAAAGCAGTGCTAATGAGATAAAGATCACCAGGTCCATGCCCCTGTGGGCCAATTATCTCAACTCTGGGACCTAGTCTCTTCCATAGCCATAGGCTGCCCCTTTCACCCCAGATGTCCACTGTTTACAAATATCCCAGACTGATCCAAAGAAGGCTGACCAGGTGAGCCTGCGGAGATGGGCGAATCCTCCCTCTGGGGATACAGCTGCCAAATACTCTGAGCTGGCAGCTGCTGTCTCTGAACCCAGGAAGGAAAAATACAAGGTCAGACCTGGTTCTCCCATTGCTCATGGTAGCTCCTGGCCCAGGAGAGAGAGGAATCCTTCCATCTGGGAGCAAACTGGTTCTCCACCTCTCTCTGAAGGCAAAAGTAGCGTCCAGCCTCAAGCCGCCTAGGCCTGAGCACTCCACACCTACCCTCAAAGCTTCCCCATTATGGGAAAGAAGGCATCAGAGACCTTCCCAAGCTCACCCACTGTGGGGCCTCCAGTTGGGCCTTTTTCCATCCAACTTTTGGTCTCTTAGGCTACTGGAACTCTGTTTCCACTAGAGGACACTGAGGCACTAAATGAAGACAACAGGATTTACTGCTCCTCACTGATTACTTTGCTTAAGAATGTTTAGGAGGATCTACTAGGCACCAAGCAGCAAGTGAGGACCTAACAATAGAAAGATGGCTTGGAGGACCTGCAGATCAGGTCCATGACTAGACAAGGCCATGTATGCCCAGCTTTAGGTGTGCACCAGGGCTGGAGGGACAGAGGGTGGGCCCATGACTGCTGCGGGGGGGGCAGTAAGGTTTCAAGGAAGAGGCGACATTGGGGGTCAATTGTGGGTTCTCCATCCAGGACAGGGCACGGTCATGCTTTCACACACTGTGCAACTTCAGAAGAAAATGACCCCAGGGCTGAGAACTGAACAGCCCCATTTTACAGAAGAGATAAATGGAGGCTTAGAGAGTGAAATGACCTCTCGCGTTCTATCAAGCTACTGAGAAATAGATACCAGAACCCTAAATTCCCAGTCTGGAGGGGGAAAAATGTGGTATTACATAAAGGCTTCCTCTAGGGTGCTGGAGGGTGGCCCCAAAGGGAGGAGGATCAGGGAACTGATCTCTCAACATGTCAGGATGAGAGAGGCTGCTGGAGGGGCAGGCCTGACTTCTTTTGTTACCATCCAGGAAAAGCCTTCTCCCTTTCTGTGATCTCTGGGAGGAACAGACCCTCCTGTCTGGAGGAGGCCCTTGGCCAGTCATCAGAGTGGGCTTCCTCCTTTCCTGGGCCAACCTGTCCCTAAGGAGAGGGAAAGCTGAAGTTTAGAAAAGTTTAGAAAAGAAACACAAGTTAGGAGAAAAAGAGGTGCCTATTGATGTGGAAGAGTAAAGGCCTTTAGATTCTTCATGCTCAGCGGCCCCAAACACATACCCACTAATTAATTACACTTACACTTACACACACACACACACACACACACACACACTGGGAGCTGACCAGAGTAGAGCTCCACAGGAAACAGGGAATAGGTGAATTACACATGAGGGATTCCTTTATAAAGGGAGATATTGATCAGGTAAGTACAGTAGCTCATGTCTAAATACAGACTCTAGCTGTATATCTCTGCAGTGCAGGAAGGTAATGATCCCCGCTTACTGGGGCCAGATCTCAAATAGAACCGCTGACCCCACGGCATTCCTAGATGTGCCAGGCTCCGATGCCCACAGTGTATCTCTCCCTGGAGACGACTCTGTGTGCCCTCTGACAGCAGGGCGGGAGGGAAGCAGGGAGAACCCTCAGGGAGGCAGGAACCTCATGGGGAGGCTCTGGTTGGCTTAAGGTTACTTTCATCAGAAAGCTTGTTTCACCATAAGATATTCCCATGTGCCTTGAACACTCGTTTCTAAAACAAAAAAAGAGATCCAAAAACTCAGACGATATCGCCCTACGATTGCTTACTGTTTTTCACAAACTTTCCTCTTTTTCATAATTTCTAACCCTCTCCAAAGCTCTGCCCAGGGCCCAGGCTGATCCCAGGCAAACTCACTTCAGAGCCACAGAAACCCCAGTAGAGGCAAAGGTTGGCCCCACACTTCGGCCGTGAGCCCAGATATCAAGAAAAGAGCATGAAGGAGACCTCATCCACTTAGTTACTAACACATTATCTCCGAATGGCTCTTCATTGTGTCTTTTTCAATGAGATTGAAGGAGAAATGAATGTGCAGAGAAAGAGAGAGGAAGCCAGCAAACCTCAGTCACAGTAACTTGGTTAGACCAACACATTATTGAAGGGGCTTTGTGAAAAGTGTCTTGGAGTTGGAAAAAGAACCCAATGAATTACACCAAGGTTCCCAATGAGCTATGTGCCCTGTTTCTAAGCATCTCACAGAGATGGGTACCAAAATACAGGTCATCTAAGTGGCCATTCTCTCATCATGATAACAAGTTATCTTTCTAATAGGCAACTAATGCCACTAATTTGAGCTGCCCACTCCAGGCTGTAACCAATGGCAAGCCGTAGCAATGCACCCCTCCTAGGAATTGCTGAGCATGGCAGGCAAAGAGCAGCTCCAAGTCAGGAACCGCAGGGATCGAACCCCTGACCTTCTCCTCATTAGCTCAGCTGCTGAGAGCCCCAGGTTCCTCCCTCTGGGTAAGCAGAGAGACCATGACACCATGACCAGAGATTCAGGCTGGCCAAGCAAGAGAAACATGGATGAAACTTCACTCGTCCAGTTCTGCAGGTAACCTCCACGATGGGTTCAGTGCAGAAGCCAAAGCTGGACCCCTGGGACAGACCAGGAAAGGCCTTGGAATGGCACCAAGTAAAACTCACATGGGTGTTGTCCCTTTCCTTGGGTAACTTAAGCTTCAGAGGTCCCCAGCGGCTGCCTGTCAAGGACCAAGAACCACCTCCCCGTCCCCCAGCCCATCAATTCCACGTCCCCACTGCTCTCCCTGTCTACTGCAGACAGCCTGAGCCGCCACCGGAACTGTAATTGGAGCGCGGCACACCACAATGATTAAGTTTGCGTGTTTTCTGGCCAGCGCTGGGAAGCAGTGGCCCGGCTCGCCAGGCTGAATTACGGGGGAGGTCATTCCCTTGTTAGGAGGAATAAATTTTATTAGCCCCAGTCTCGTTGCCATGCATCTTCCCCCTCTTCGCTCCTCGGGCCCAAGTGTGGGTCTGGATAATGTTGCCGGCATGCAGGATAAATCAGCCAAACAAATCCCATTATATTTTGGAACACTGACAGAGACACAGTAATGACACCAAGACTGGGAAAAGATGCGGGCTTTCTTCTCCCCCGGCTGATCCCGTTTCATATATGCAGACGGCATGCGGGGCCCAATTCACTAGGAAAAATTTAAAAATATGTAAATTGAGAGACTGAATGGAGAGCTCCGTGAGTTGTCTTTTTTCCTTCTTTCCACTGACTTTGTAAATGAAGTGACGCCAGCGCCGTGCGCCAACGAGGAGCCATTCCCTTCTGCGTTACAAAAACCAGAGGGGCACAGGAAGGTGACCGCAGGGAGGATCTAGCTGGAAACATCTCCTCTCCTTCAAAGGCCTTGACTTTGCATTCATATCATGTGCCGGATGGCAGGGAAGGTGGGTGGGCACACTCCAGGCCTGGGATTCCAAACATAATGTCTGGGTCTGGCACAGCCCAAATTTCTCAAAAGCAGACATCAGTGGAGGAAAAAAACGTAGGTATGAAAGCACAGCAATATTATTAAATCCCTTTCTGTCTCCTCAAGTGGTTACTGTAACCAAAGGAGACTATACGGATGATGCCGTGAGCTGTTTCAGTGTTCTACAAATATAAGGTGCTCTGTGTCTATCATCATTTATGAATGTCTCTGTATTTCTCTTTCCCTAGGAGTCTCGGCACACTTTATTAAAGGGATATAGTTTTATCGCCTCCTTCTAAAAGATGAAATGCATGATTCAAAGCAAAAGGGAAACCACTCACCAGCTCAGTGACCTCTCACGAGCCTCAAAGACCCAAGCTTGCAGGCCAGCATCCTGGCCAAGACGCCACCCTGAGAGGATGATAGGAATTGAAGGAAAGGCAGACCTGGATGGATAAGTTGGGCTGGTCTGGGTGCCGACCGAATGAGAGGCTCAGTTGCTGATTTGGGCTGGGCCATTGCACACCGTCTAGGGGTGTGTGTGCACGAGTGTGTGTGTACATGGGTGTGTGTCCATGGCGGTACTCACGGTGTGAGCTGCTGTGTGTGGTGTGGGGGTGTAGGGGAGGATCCATCACAGAAACGGGGAGCCTCGGGGGTGCCTTGCACAGGGTATGAGTGTAAGTGAGAAAGTGAAGCACAGCAGAGAGAGTGACAGAGAGAAAAGACAGGGGACAGACAGGGTGAGTTGGACATCCAGGCAGAGAGGACGCGTGTGCACGAGTGGGTGTGTACCAGGGTGCACGCTTCCGTGCGGGGCTTCATGAAGTCAGAGTCAGGCTCTCAGTGTGAAGACATGGCAGGGCTGGCCCCATGTCCTAATCCCCCGTTTGGTAAACCCTGCCTTGTGGCCATGGCAGCTGTCTGGGTTAACATCTGCAGACCTGATTCCTGGATCTCATCACCCTCCCTGCTGGCCCGATGGGCTCCACAGTGGTTCCTGGGAGGTCACACCCAGCAGAGGGGGCCAGCTTCAGGCCCCTTCCTCTCACCAGGCCAGCTCATCACCTAGAGCTTGGCCACCATCAGGGACCCAAGCATGTACTTGGCCGGGATGCAACTTTTATTGCAAATGCTTTCTCCCAAAGAGAAAGAGGTAGGTGTCCTTTTCACCTGAATACTTGGGACAGAAGTCTTCTCAAGGGGAGGGGGAAAAGTTTGAATCTATAACGACTGGAGTTGTGACCTGGAAGCCCCCCAAAGCTAAACCAGAAGGGGTCATTGGGCTGTGAGGAGGGAGGGCTTGCACTGACATGAAAGGAGATTTGTGATGTGTACTGGCAGGGGGACTTGAGTGTGGTGTATGGGCTGGGTCCCAGTGTGTGTGTGTGTGTGTGTGTGTGTGTGTGTGCGCGCGCGCGTATGTCTCAAATGTAGTGGAGCTGAGGAAGGAGGGACGGGAGATCATGGTCTAAGAGAGGACTTTGGCTGAGCAGAAAGAGAAAGCCTTGCCTTGCACCATAAACAACAGGATACACCCATCTAGTCAGAGCCATGCTTCCTGCCTACAGGAAAAGAAAACAGGCCGAGCAGATGGGCACAATCCAGCCCCCGGAGCCGGGGGTGGCTGCCTGGCCGTTCCGGATACGGACTCTGGTGGAGTGTCAGGATCCCAGGCGCCAGACCTCACTGAGCGGCCATCCAGGCTGGGCTGGGAGGCCAGCCCGCATCCAGGGAGTGACCCTGTCCCCTCCCAGGGCCGCCCTGTGAGAGCTGGGACGTGAGTCAGAGCGACAGCACACACCAGCGGGTTCTCCCCACTGCCAGAGGCGAAGCGAAGCTTGGGGTTACAAATGAAAAGCTCGGTCCGAGTGCCTCTGTGAGTCTGAGCGGGACTGGCAAGTAAACCTCGAAGTCGAGAAGACGCCTGGTCTGGCAACGGCTCTCAATCAGGGGCTCCAGGAAACGTGAGGGATTTCCTGGTTCTGCAGGGACTGCAGAGTGCCGTGGGCACATAGGGCTCTACAGTCCAGCAACGCAAGTGCCCAGCGCCACCAGTCATCCCCCTGCCCCAGGTCCCCCTACGGCCCTATCGAGAAACACCAGTGGGAAGAGCCCCAGGCTGAGAATTAGGATGTATAGAAGGTTCTGGTCCACCGATTACATGACCTTCAGTGAAGTCCTTGACTTTTCTGATCCTCCCCTTCCTCAGCTAGATGGGATGTCCGCCTTTCCTATTATCCCACAGAACTGCTGGGAGAAGAAGAGGAAGCAATGAAGTCCTTTATAAGTTGTCAGACCCCACAAGGACTCTCCAGTGGGATTGTCAGGTGGCTCAGAGGCCAACATGCTCTGCTTGGAGGCTAGACAGGGGCGATGCGGGGATTCTGGTCACAGTTTCTGCCCCGTGGACCAATGTCTTCTATTGGATGGTCACTCTAAGTTCAAGTCTTGGAGGCGGAGATTAAGCAGCTGAGGTCTGGTGGCTTAGATAGTAAAGAATCTGCCTGCAATGCGGGAGACCCAGGTTCAGTCCCTGTGTTGAGAAGATCCCCTGGAGGAGGGCATGGCAACCCACTCCAATATTCTTGCCTGTATAATTCCATGGACAGAGAAGCCTGGCGGGCTATAGTCCAGGGGGTCACAAAGAGCTGGTGACTGACGTTTTCTGCCCTATCCAGCCTTCTCAGCATTAAAGCTGATGCTGCCTAACTACTACACCCACTTCTCAACTGGTTCCAAAGTTAGGGAAGACTTAAGTGGCGTGAGTGATGGTCACTCCCAGGGCCACAGCCCTTGTTCACATCACAGAGGCTATAATGACCTGCTCGGAGGCATCTCTCTTCTGGACTCTTAGGCTCCTAGAGACTGATGTCATTTCATGATTCTTGGCATCAGCCAGGAGAGAGTACATTGCCAAGGGTCTAATAAAAATTTCATCCATTCATTAACTCATTTGTAGGCAGAAGGTCTAGTGTTCTGTAGATGACCCCAGAAGGCTGAAGAAAGGGTGAGGAGGTGTAGATAGCTATGCCTGGGGAGCACTAGGATGCCCGGCTTCTCCACCCACGAAGAACACAAGGTCTTGGAGCCCAACAGCACACTCTCCAGCCTGGTGGCCTACTCCAGGTCAGGATTCTTGGGGCTCCCAGAAAGGGACAGAGAGCTGTTACCTTAGCCTGCTCAGGTCATGGGACATGACAATAGCCTCAGGCTATGAGCTTCTCACTCCAATTGCAGACAGAAGAAGGTTTGGGGAGACTAGGCAGTAGCCTTTAAAGGGACCAAAGATAGAGACCATCTCAGTGCTGAATAGCAGAAACACAGAAATTACACCACTATCCTTAACCCTCACCCTTGGATGCTCACCAGCAAAGGACCTTAGGCTGGTCTACAGTCTCCCAAATCCTAAGACACACTGGGAGGAGGCCTGGTCAATCCCTCTAGGACCCATCCTCTGCCCAGGCCTTCCTGAGGTCCTTAGAGCAATTTTCAGACACCAGCCCATTTGATCTTGGATACCTCTTTCCATTCAGGCTGGGGGAAAAAAAAACAGCCCCCAAGAAGGAATGGGCCAGAAGACAAAGGCAGAAGTTTCTTCCCCCTTCCCGCACGCTGCCCTCCCCAAGCACCAGCAAACACCCGGGCTGCTTCCCCAGCCTCTACACCCAATGCCCATTCTGGGATTTGCATTTGCAACATGTACTGACACTCACAGGGACACAATCCAATGAGGAGGCCACTCCTCACTGACTGGCCCTTATCCATGATGGGGGCTCAACCAGACCTCCCTGGTTATCCAAGAGTAAAGACAACAGGTTGCTCCCCGAGGGTCTGCAGATCAAGACTCCAGGTTCCCAGCCAAAGTCTGTCCTCTCACCTGGTCACCAGACTATGGGCCACCACATGGCTCCACTGATGCCCCACACATGCAGACCCTCAGACCTCATTTTCCCTGAGTACAGCCGAATACAGCAGGGACCTGGTGATGAGCTGGGGCCTCAGTTTCATACTGCTTCCTGCTCGTAGTCCTGGAGGCATGAGTTCAAGGGAAGAAATGTGAATCCCAGAAAATGGAAGAGACCCGAAAAGCCTGAAGAGCACCATGGGACAAGTATTCTAGCTCAAGGAATTAGGACAACAAGAGTGCATTAAAAACGAGTCAACGGGCCAAAGGGATGGACTTCCAGTTACAAAATAAATTAGTTTTGGGATGTAATGTAGAGCATGGTGATACAGTTCATGTTACTGTGTACTATGGGCTTCCCAGGAGGTGCTAATGGTAAAGAACCTGCCTGCCAATTCAGGAGACAAAAGAGATACAGGTTCAGTCCCTGGTTTGGGAAGACCCCCTGGAGGAGGGAATGGCAATCTACTCCAGTATTCTTGCTGTGGACAGGGGAGCATGGCGGGCTACAGTCCATAGGGTTGCAAAGAGTCAGACACAACTGAAGCAACTTAGCATGTACACACTGTGTTGTATATTTGAGAGTTGCTAAGAGAGTACAAACTGTGGAAAATTCTTCAAGAGATGGGAATACCAGACCACCTGACCTGCCTCCTGAGAAACCTACATGCAGGTCAGGACGCAACAGTTAGAACTGGACATGGAACAACAGACTGGTTCCAAATCGGGAAAAGAGTACATCTAGGCTGTATATTGTCACCCTGATTATTTAACTTATATGCAGAGTACATCATGAGAAATGCTGGGCTGGATGAAGCACAAGCTGGAATCAAGATTGCCGGGAGAAATATCAATAACCTCAGATATGCAGATGACACCACCCTTATGGCAGAAAGCGAAGAAGAACTAAAGAACCTCTTGATGAAAGTGGAAGAGGAGAGTGAAAAAGTTGGGTTAAAACTCAACATTCAGAAAACTAAGATCACGGCATCTGGTCCCATCACTTTATGGCAAATAGATGGGGAAACAATAGAAACAGCGAGAGACTATTTTTTGGGCTCCAAAATCACTACAGATGGTGACTGCAGCCATGAAATTAAAAGGCACTTGCTCTTGGAAGAAAAGTTATGACCAACCTAGACAGCTTATTAAAAAGCAGAGACATTACTTTGCCAACGAAGATCCATCTAATCAAAGCTATGATTTTTCCAGTAGTCATGTATGGACATGAGAGTTGGACTATAAAGAAAGCTGAGCACTGAAGAAGTGATGTTTTTGAACTGTGGTGTTGGAGAAGACTCTTGAGAGTCCCTTGGGATGTAAGGAGATCCAGCCAGTCCATCCTAAAGGAAGTCAATCCTGAATATTCATTGGAAGGACTGATGCTGAAGCTGAAACTCCAATATTTTGGCCACCTGATGCGAAGAACTGACTCATTGGAAAAGACCCCGATGCTGGGAAAGATTGAAGGTGGGAGGAGAAGGGGACGACAGAAGATGAGATGGTTGGATGGCGACATGAGTTTGAGTAAACTCCGAGAGTTGATGATGGACAGGGAGGCCTGGTGTGCTGCAGTCCATGGGGTCACAAAGAGTTGGACATGACTGAGCGACTGAACTGAACAGAGTAGAGGTTTGTTTTTTGTTTTTTAATATAATTGCTTTACAATGTTGCGTTAGTTTCTGCTGTACTATATGAATCAGCTAAATATAAACATATATCCCCTCCCTCTTGAGCCTCCCTCCCATGTCCCCCACCCCACCCCTCTAGGTCATCACAGAGCACTGAGCTGAGCTCCCTGTGTTATGCAGCAGCTTCCCACTAGCTACCTATTTTACACATGGCAGTGTATATATGTCAATGCTACGAGAGAATAGATCTTAAAAGTTCTGGTCATAAGGAAATATGTAACTATGTACACTGATGGACTGTTAACTAGACTCTTGCAGTGATCATTTTGCAGTATATACAAATATTGAACCATTATGCTGTACATCTGAAATTAATGTCATGTTACATGTCAATTTCACCTCAACTTTAAAACGAACCACTTTGCAAGCTCTTTGAGCTGTAACTATGACAAAACCTATAAGGGACCCAACGCTACAAAACGTAAGTCCTAAAGTCAGCCTCCTGTGCCTTACACACCCCTCCTCCACTTTCCTGCAGCTGAAACGTCACAGGACAGAGGTCATCTGAGATAGGGTTCCCTTTCTCAGGCCTCAAGGGAATCTGGGACTCGGAGGCAAAACAAAACAAAACAAAATTCTAGAATTCGTCCCATCCCCATCCCTAATTGCCTCAAGGTAAGAAGGCAAAAGAGAAAGGAATGCAATGGCCTTGAGAATGAAGAGTGCGGGGAAAAGCTGGGTTTGCAAACAGTGTGCTCCTCATCGGGAATGCTCAGGAGCCTGGCCTGGCTGACGGCGGGTGAAACCTGTGTGGTCTGGGCTGAGGCCAAAAGAACCATAGCCTAGCCCCAGAGCAAAGTAACTCGAGCATCGGCTGAATCAAAGGAAACTGATACTGTGCATTAAAAGCCAGTGTGGCCTTTTAGACTGGCTGGGGAGACAGCCCCAGCCCTGTGTGGAGTTTCTGGCCTCCTCCTTTCTGCTCTCAACCCTGAACTTGCCTCGAACTTGAAAAGGCTAATTAAAGCCCAAAGAAAAATCAAAAGCTTGTTATCTGGCTCCATTAGTCCCAGTACTGGCATTAGCCTGTCTTGCAAAGCTGCCTTTCCTCTGTTCTCTCCAAGGCCGCCAGGCGGATGTTAAGGACCTACAGCTCTGCAGACTCCCCGTGATGAACTCTGCTTTTTGTGCTATGGCAGGGAGCAAGGGCGAGACAAATGCTTGCCTGTGGGCAATCAGGTTGATCCCCGCCGCTGATTTTACTCCCAAAAGCATCGCCCCAAAAGACAGGCTAGGAGCAAGTTTTCTGCAGCAAAAATAGCCAACCCCTCTAATTTTAAAACAACTAGCTGTTAAGTAATCACACAGCATAAACTTACTATTTTCTAACACAGGGAGCATGCGTGTGAGCTCATGGGGATATTTCTTGTGTACATGCATATGCATGTGTATAGAGGTGTGTGTGGGCATGTGTGCAAGCGTGGTGGTGAGAGGCAAGGGTTTTCTCCTCAAATGCAGTCTTTGCCATGCACACTCAAAGTATGTGACTTAGGGCAACTCACTCAAGTTGTTGGGCCTCAAAACAAAGGTATAGACTGGGAGATCTCTGAGCACCTTCCCATGGAAACACTCTTAGGGCATTTCCCCCAGGGACCTACATTTGAGTGTGTAATAAACATACACACAGCACAGGCATCTGGTCTGTCATTCATTGCCTTCATGTGGGAGCTGTCCACAGCCCAGGAAGTCCACGAACCCATTTTATAGATTCTTGAGTGGATCACCTACTGCCCAAACCAAAGTCTCTAGGGCTCAGCAGACACAAGGGAGTCCCCTCCATCCCCTGGCCTCAAGTCCCCTCAATGTGTTGCTTCTTTCTTTGGCTCGTGGTGCCTCTTCAATGACTCTTCATTTCCCTTTGTGACACTAGGGGGTCTCCTGGCTTTTCAGGACCCCCAAGAAGAAATGACACCTTTTCATTTCAGCCACTGGAAAACTCATCACTAGAAAACAGCCTGAGCCTAAATGCCAGAGCACCAAAGACAAACTTTGGGTGGCAAGTGAGTTCCTTCTTTCTCTTCCTCTCCCTTGCCATCACCCCAAATCCCAGTGCCCCGAGGAATGACCTCACCAAATGCTAGGGGTGGGGTGCCAGTGTCCTCTGAGGGCTGCTTGGCAAGCAGCCACACTTTATGAACAAAACTTGCACTTCTGTAATCAATCCAAATAACCTCTCCTAATATGGGATTCCACCAAAGTTTGACTAGGAGTCAAGAACTACATCCACACAAATGCATGCTTCTACCTGATGAGTGAACTGACTTTTCTTCTCCTACACTAATATTATGGGATAGATTTTCTCAAACAAGGTTCATAATTTTTCAAATGGACAATAAATAGGAAAAAGGGAAAGGAGAGTGACATAGGGCATAAAAGATGCCAATAGCTAAACCTTCCAAGTCACTTGAAGAGTGGTTGAGAAAAAACAACCATGAAGATGAACAGAAGTCAAGCCATAGAAAGGCAGATGCTTTTCACTTTGGGTCACAAGTGGGTTAGGTTGGGAGAGGCAGGAGACTGTGTCACCCGTAGCACCTGTGGTCACCCAGCAACCTGAGGTCCAGTCTGTCCATCAGGAACCTGGGCAGGCTTCCCAAACCAACCCTTCACTCTCCCCTTCCTCCAGTTTCCTTCAGCCCTTCTGTCACCCAGTACTGCTCCATGGCTACTTCTGGACATTGTGACATATCTTTTCCATGGAACTGTTCACAGAGAAGATGCTTAACAAATGCAGTTTTCTAAGCAAGCTCTGTTTTTCATCTGTGTTCACTGGACTCTCATCCTATTCCTTCTGATCTTATTTTGCCATTTCCTAAAGACACAAGGGGCTAAAAACATACCTCTTCAGAAGTTCTACATCTACTCCAATTGTGAAATGACTGCCTTCCCTACTCCCAGTAGTGGTTTTACTCTAAGCTCTCCCCTCATCACCCAATGGTTTTATTCTCCACTCCCAGGAGGGTGACTAACAGGTGTGGTTGGTAAGAAGGTGGGTACACCAGTGCAAGTTCAGTGCACGAGGTGAGGCATCCAAAGCCAGTGATCTGGGACAGTCTGGAGGGATATGGTGGGGAGGGAGGTGGGACGGGGCTTCAGGATGGGGGGACGCATGTATACCTGTGGCTGATTCATGTTTATGTATGGCAAAAAAATCACAATGTTGTAATATAATTTTCCTCCAATTAAAATAAATCAATTAATTAAATAAAAAAAAAAAAAAAAGAAGCTGGGTACACATCTGGTATCACAGCACACACAATGCAGCCTTCAACAATGCCTGGTCCACGCGGAATGTACAGCATACAATTCCCGCCTATTCTAGCCCCGCCTCTTTCAGCCAGTGAGCCAATCAGAATAGGGAAAAGTGCCGATAGGAAATCTACATTCAGCTCCGGCTCTGACTCTCATAAGCTCAGTGCCAGTAGTCACAGCATGCCTGAGCCGGTGATGATCCGAGTCTAAGGAGCCCCAGAGGTGGGATATATTTGTCTTGTCTACAAAATGGGACAGGTGGTTCACACCCTGTGGAGACCACAGCCTGGGCCTCCTCACTGTGCCCTCCCGGCCCGCGGGTCCTCCCTGGACTCACCGCGCTGCTGCAGGGAATGTCTTTCACCTTGAGCCAGGCCAGGTCCAGCGTGCCCTCGCCCCGGTAGCAGGACTGCAGCCTCTCCTTAATGCGGTCGTTGATCTGCTTCAGGATGAAGATGCATAAGGCCGACTCGTCCAGGGATTTCATCTTCCGCTTTTGGCCTTTGGAGAAGACGGTGAAGAGGAGGTCGTCCTCTGGGCGGACCCCGAGGGTCCGGGCGAGCACAGCCCCAGCTTTGGACAGGTAGGCGGCCTGCAGCAGGCGGTACTCCACCCCACCACGCTCACAGCCGATGGGCACCTCCACATAGGAGTTGAAGGCCGTGTCCTCCTTGCAAAGCCTCACAAGCTTGGACGTATAAACCTGCTCCTTTGTGGTGGAGCCCGGGGGAGACACCATCTCAGGCTGGAGGGTCAAAAAATAGACAAAGTTGCCACTGCTAAAGCCATAGACATAGTAGATATCAAAGTCGGGGATGACGGTGAAGGTGTCTGAAGGGATCTTGATCATCGAGGCCACAAACTCGTCGTGGAAGACATATGCGAACATGCCGTCTGCCTCCGAGTTCTTGGTCAGTTTCCGGCTGGAGATGGTGGGGAAATACTCTGGCTTCCCATCCACAGCGGTGGCAATGAAGAGCTTGTCATCCAGGTTGTTGTAGGAGACGATCACCCCAAAGACAGAGCCACTCTCATTGACCCCAGACAGGTAGTGCTCCTTCTTGTGGAAAGGCTCCCCCAGCTTGAAGAGGTCCTCCAGCCTCAGAAGCTTGCAGATGCCCTGGTACAGGCTCCCACAGGCGATTAGCCTGTTCTCCTTGTAGTCTATCAGCAGCATCTTGTTGACATTGTTGGTGGGGGTCAGGGGCTCGTTGCATGTCTGGACGATGCGGGGTGGGTAGCACTTGGGGTTGTCCTCATCCGGCCCCGTCTGGTGGGTCACCAGGACCTTCAGGTCACTGGAGAGCTTGTAGATCCGATTGACAGCCCCCACGTAAATGTGCCCTGTCCTCTCGTCCACCACCAGGTGGTTGAAGCTCTCGGCAGGCTCCCCGCGAAACGTGACAAAAGACCGCTTCTGGGACGGTGGGGGTGACTGCCGGGGGAGCAGAGTGGAGGAGCCCATCCCCACCATCAGGAGATGGGAGAGCAGGCAAGTCCAGTTCCAAGGCATGGCTTTCATTTCAGAGACGCGGCCTCGGGGCACAGGGCACTGGGCACAGCAGTGTCACGTGAGGAGTGCAGGCTCCCTGTGGGGGAAAGGAAAGAGGTGATGCTGATGACAAAGGTCAAGTCTTAGTTTCATCCCATAGCTTGTCTGGCTGGGCCCTCAAAGCATCCTGCACACTCTGAAATAGATCTGCAAAGGGGGAAGCTGGGGCTGGTCCCCAGCATACGTGTATGAGTCAGCCCGAGCTAGTGGTGGCAGGTGGGCATGTCAGTAGTGGTACTAGTAATAAGATTAGCGATGGTAGCAACAGTGATAATGGTGGTGGTAATGATGATGATAATGTTGATGTTGACGATAGATAGTCATTGCCCACAGAATGCCTGACTTTGCATCAGTCACTGTCCAGCACCTTCCAGGGACTCTCATTTCATTTGAACAAATTTTTAGTGCTGTGAATCTTCCACCTGCCCCCCACCCCGCCCCCCACTCACACACACACCCAGCTCTGCTCTCTTCCTTTCTCTGTGCCCAGACACCCTTACATCTGCAGGTTACTTGCCCTTGGGCTGAGTTAGGTGCAGCCAACTGAGGATAATCAGCAGAAGCCCAGTAGGAGGGGGAGAGGCTAGGAAGAGGGGAGGTGGGCTGTGTGTACTCAGCCTCCCCATCCCCGGGGTCTGTGAATTGCTTCCTGTCTGCCTCCATTTGGTCCTGGGGGAGGTAACAGGCCTCTGTGTTTTTGCCCCTGAATACCACCCTGCCTCTGAGGAGGCACCTGGTCAACAGCTCCTCTATTAACCTTTGTGCCAACAACCTGATTTGCATGTATGATGTTTCCTACTAGGACCCTAACTAGCAGCCTCCGGATGTAAGTACCTCTGACACTCCCACTTTAGAGCTGAGGACAGGTATCCAAGATGCATAGGTAAAAGCAGTAAAGGTCATCCAACATCCCTGGTGATCCTGTGGTTAAGAATCCACCTGCCAACAATGCAGGGGACATGGGTTTGATCCTCGGTCCAGGAAGATTCCACATGCCTCAGAGCAACTAAGCCCCTGTGCCACAACTAGTGAAGTTCTTGCACCTAGGGCCCATGCTTCTTCAAGAAGGGAAATCACTTCAATGAGTAGCCCATGGATTGCAACTGGAAAGTAGCCCCTCTCACCAGCACTAGAGAAAGCCCATGCACACCAACAAAGACCCAGCATAGCCAAAAATAAATAAATTTTTTGAAATGCTATATATGTATAAAACTATACTTGAATAAACTGACTCATTTTTTTAAAAAAGCAAGAGAGGTTGACTCATACACACATGGAAACATCATACATGCAAATCAGGTCACTGGCACAAAGGTTAATTGAGGTCCACAGTCTTGTATTGTCCTGCTAAACCATTTCAGTTTACCTCAGCCAGGCACAGATGGGAACGTCCACCAGTGATGGCTTATACACAGTCGACCAGTTCAAACAACACTTCCTTGGGGACTGTCCATTACAGCTCCGGCCCCCTGGATCTGCACCTACTGCAGGGGAAGTTTCTCTTTTGCCCCTCCCCACCACACCCCAATCCCTGAAACAGGCCAAATTAACAGCCCAAATCCCAGATCCCTTCACTGTGTATCAGCAACCCAGTCCTCTGGGTCCACTGCCCAGCTCTGAGCCTCGATGTCATTTTAATGAGGCAGATCTTGGCTGCCGCCCATAGTGAGGCCTCCTCTGAGAGGTTTTCATTAAAGGCAGAGAACAAATGCTTTAAGAAATGGTCAAGTAAATAAATAAATAAACAACTCCCTGTGGAACAATATAGTTTTCCATCCTAATGGTCTCATTCATTTCTATTCAAGATGTCTTTCAGCGTGCCTTTCCAGAAAATGGTTTTTCATATTTCTTCCAGTTCAGGAGAAATCTGGGAAGGAATGGCCTATATCTTATTCAGGGACATCGCACTTCTGTGGAATTTCTTTCATTCTCCCCCCAGTCCCTGCCCAAATAACTCAGAAACAAGCTGATGGGAAGAGGTAGATGACTGAGCCAAAGAGCCATCCCCCACCCCAAGCAGCTTGTTAGTTAATGTTAGTCTCTCAGTCATGTCAGACTCTTTGCAACCCCAAGGACTATAGCCCACCAGGCTCCTCTGTGCATGGAATTCTCCAGGCAAGAACGCTGGAGTGGGTAGTCATTCTCTTGTCCAGGGTAACTTCCCAACCCAGGGATCAAACCTGGACCTCCTACATTACAGGAAGATTCTTAATCATCTGAGCCACCAGGGAAATCCCAAGGAGAGAGAGTGCAAAGTCCTAAATGAAATCAACCCTGAATATTCATTGGAAGGACTGATACTGAAGCTGAAGCTCTAATACCTTGGCCACCTGATGTGAAGAGCCGACTCACTGGAAAAGATCCCGATGCTGGGAAAGATTGAGGACATGGGGAGAAGGGGGCAACAGAGGATGAGACAGTTGGATGGGATCATTGACTCAATGGACATGAGTTTGAGCAAGTTCTGGGAGATGGTGAAGGACAGGGAAGCCTGGTGTGCAGCAGTCCACGGGGTCACAAAGAGTCGGACACAACTGAGCGAATGAACAACAAGAGGCGAAAGAAGAAAGCAAAACAGAGACTTGACGTTGTCAGCAAAAGTCCCAGTGAAAACCACAAATCCTCTCAAAAAAACATGAGAGGAGGGGAACTGGCAGATAGCACACCCAGGACCAACAGCAGTGAGCAGTCCTGTGAGCAGATGACCTTCATCTCTTCCCCCACCAGGCAAACAGGCGCTCAGGGCACATTCCAAATGAGCAAGATACTGTGGATCCAAGGATGGCCAAGGCTGGACCAGGCCCTGGAAGAACCCTGAGTCAGGGGGGTGGATACCGCCAGAACCCCAGTTACTCAGATGATGAAATGTTATATGATGGACTTCAAGAGCTCAGATGAGTACAGCTGACCTCTAACCTGGGGCAAGGGGAACAAGGGAAAGGCTGCAGGATGCCTTGGAGAGGCCGGGGCATTTGGGCTGAGCCTTGAACTTTGAGAGGATGTGAAGAGCCAGAAAGGAAGGGCCTCCCTGGGGAGGGGTCCTTGGAGCCACAGCAAGGGCACCCTCAGGGTGCATGCCAGGAGGGGTCTGTCTGGAAAACATGGTTCATGAGAGTCAGAAGGACATAGGGTGAGAAAGGGAGCCAGGACCCTTGTCAAGGTGTCCCTGGGAGGTTGAGACTAAAATACACATTGTCGAAGAAAGAAACTTGGGAAGAGCTTGGCTCCTACTCTCAGAAAGGACCTCCATGCTCCTGTCGGTTTAGCCTTTGCTGAAAGAACTGAATTTGGAGCTGAGGCCTGTGAGAACTCCACGGGAACGGGGAGTACGTTGTTCACTGGTGTGTCCACAGTGCTAGACCCACACCTGACATGGAATGGAGACTGAAGACCTCTTTTCTGGCTGGCAGGAAGAGAGCTGGAGATGAGGAGGAGCATTAGCATCTGTGTATCACTTACAGGACCCCAGGCCCCAGCCAAAAGCTTGCACACTCATGACCTCACTCATCAGACAACTGTTGGCTGGGGTCAGAAGTGTTTGATCTGCTTTGCAGGTGAGGAAGCCAGCTCAGCAAGAGCACATGGCTCATGGCTCATAAGCTGGCAGAGCTGAGGCTGAAACCCAGCGACGGTGGTGGTGGTCACTAAGTTGTGTCTGACTCTTGCAACCCACCAGGCTCCTCTGTCCATGAGATTTTCTAAGCAAGAATACTGGAATGGAGTGCCATTTCCTTTTCCAGGGGATCTGCCCAACCCAGGGATCGAACCTGGGTTTCCTGCACTACAGGCAGATTCTTCACCAACTGGGCTACCAGGGAAGCTCAGGTGAAGCCCAGCATTGTAGTACTACAAAAGCCATCCTCTTTCTAGGAAAGCACAATTCCAGAGCCCCCAGAAGTCAATTTTATTTTATTTACTTATTTATTTTTAAATTTTGATTCTTTCCAGTGAAAGCTCTTATCAAATTTGTTACACTGCTTCTGTTTTATGCTTTGGTTTTTTTGGCCACGTGGCATGTGAGATCTTAGCCCCCCAAATAGGGATCAAACTCACACCTCCTGCATTGGAAGGTGAAGTCTTAACCACTAGACCACTAGAGAAGTCCTGGAAGTCCATTTTAATCCATGTTAAGTTCCAACACACAGAAATCCCAATACATCACCCAGCAATATCTCCTCTAGCTCTGTAGGGGGAGAGCAAAAGCCCCTGGAATCCCCGGGGCATAACCTCACAGGTAACGCCCATCATGCAGCCACAGGTATTTATTTCTAAAAGCAGTAATGACTGGAAAGTGCCTGGCACACAGTCTCTCCCAGCCCCAAGTAAGTGTTTCTTATGTATGAGTTGTTGTGGATGTTATTATTATTGCTGTTGACAAGACTTTAACAAGATTAGAAGAACTAGGATCAAAAAATACCCAAAGGTACCATCTCTGTAAGTGATGAGGGGTCAGGATGGTTCATCATGAATTGCCTGTGCACATCTAAGTATCAGAGAAGAATCTAAGAGTTTATCTGAAAGAGATGATCCACTTGGACAATTCCAATTGCTGATTTTACAGTCAAGAAAGCTGTGACCCACAGACATTAAATGACTTGCAGGAGGTCATGCAATGAGCTCACAGTGGGCATGGGGTCAAGCTCAAGTCCCTGGACTCACAACCCAGGGCTCTTCTCACCACCTGTGTCCTGTCTCCCGACTTTACCTGAACCCACTTCAGCCTTTGTCTGGAGGAGCCTGCTGTATGGGGGCCATGTGCTCTGCTGGCTACTGCAGCTCTGAGAACACCGCTGCCAACAGCCAAATTCCAGCAGGGTTGGTAATCCTCATTCCAGACAGGCAGGTGCGGGTCAGGCCTCAGCCACCGGCCTTCTGGAGGGAACTGTCAACAGTCCCTGTATTGGAACCTGCCGAGCACACCAAGTGTGCCTGCCACAGCCCTGCCTTACTGTACCCACTCACGGGCCCGCAAGCCAATCAACAGCTCTCTGGTTTGCAAGAGGCGAGACGAGGAAGCCTGTAATTATAAATTTACTGAGCAGAAAGGTGCCAGGCCTCATTCCCCATCTTCTATTAGGCACTGAAATGAGACACAGTTATGCATCTCAAACACTCGTCACCCTCATCTGGGGACGGTGAAATTACTGCGCCTGGAGAGGGGGGAACCCGCAGAAAACAATAACGTGTGATAGGAATAACCAGCCTCTCATTTCACACACCACGAAAGAGACTGATTAGAAAACAAATAAGAGAAATGGAAGAGAATGGGGGAGGTAGGGATGTGAACTTCAGGGATGTGGAGGGCTCCAGCTTGCCTCATCAGAGACCCCACTGGGCACCACCCAGGGTGAACCAACTGCTGTCCTCCCAGCCCAGTGCCGGACCCACAGGTGGGCAGAGTTGCTCACCCTTCCCCCTGCCCCCCAAGGCTGCCTGAGGCTGTCCATCCTGGGAAAGCTAGATTTAATCCTGGTAAGTGAGGACGTGACCTAGGAAACCCCCATTGAGATTCCAGGTCCCATCCGCCATTTCCCTCTCGGTCATCACTCAGTTGATTTGAAAAACCAAGCATTGGAGGTGGCATTCAGCCCAGTTCTGATGCTTCAAGGCAAATAATGAAGCCAAGTCACCCCCAAATGGCCCTGAAAGGCTCAGGAACTAAGAAGAATGGGAAAGGCTCAGGAAGGTGGGACTGAAAGACTCCGAATCAAACCCAAACACACTGCTGTTTTCCCCCTCTTTGAAATCAAATTTTAATTCTAAATCATCTCAGGAGAGGTGGGACTCATTTTTAGAAGCTGATCATCATTTTGATTAAAGAAATTGGGGCTTTGTTTTATGTGGTACGTGGTGAAGAGCTCAAACTAATTTTCATGAAATAGCATCATCTCAGATTCTTGAGTGGCAGAGAAGAAAGTTATTATAGAGTAGTTTAAAAATAGCAATTACTGCACAAAATTACTTCAGAGTTTACAAAGTGTTTTCATATATATTTCCTTGTTCTGACTGTACTGTGTGTGGCAACTCTGTTAGGCAGAAGTATTTGTAAGCAGGCAACCTTTACAGATAAGGAACAGATGCATGAGTAGTTAGAGGTCCTGGCTGGGGTCACACCCAGTCATATTGGGACTCGGAAATCTCTTCAGGTCTCCCTCGGTGGCACAGGGTACCTTCCCTGACCCTCTGAACAGAATCCTCTTGTCCTCAGGACCTTTGCTATGGAATAATAGAACATCCAGAAAATGTCTTCTGGGATGGCATTTCAGAAGACAAATCACAATCTATCTTGAGTCTAGAAATCAGCTGAGCAGGCCACATGTGCTCTTTTTAATGAAATAAAATAGAGGAGAGAAATAAAAGCATGTCACATTTAGGAAGGATAGAACTTCTATGAGACTTATGTTTCAGCCATGTAAGTGCATGCATGAGTGTGAAGTAAGTCTACTTCCGATGGCCGGTCACTATCATGGTAACTATGATGTGTCCACTTGACTGGGCCACGGTGCCCAGATATGTGGTCAAACGTTATCCTGGATGTTTCTGAGACAGTGTTTTTGGATGTCATTACCATTTGAATCAGTGGACTTCGAGTGAGGCAGACTTCCCCTTATAATATGGGTGTGCAGTCACCCAGTCAGTTGAAGACTGACTCAAACAAAAGCTTGACCTCCCCAACGGAGAGGGAATTCTACAGCCGATGCCTTTGGACTTGAACTACGACATGGGCTTTCCTCTAAGTCTCAAGTCTGCAGTCCTACTCTGCTGATTTTGGACTTGGAGCCTCCATAATTGCATGGCCTAATTCCTTAAAATAAATCCCTCTCTCTCTTTTTCTCTCTCTCCACACACACACACACACACACACACACACACAGAGCTTCTGCTTCTCTGGAAAACCCTGACTAATACAGTTGTGATCAAAAAACAAAAATTGGAAGACGCTGTTAGAGCAGTAGACACCTGTTGTTTTTGCTACTATTCATTTATCCTCTAGAGATCCACCCCTTCACCCTTTCTCAGCCAAAAGTTTCTGGGAAAATTAACTTCACCCCCGGTCCAGGAGAGAACACGTCACCTAAGCTCAAACCAATCAGCACAGAGCAGGGGCGGGTCCCCGTGACTGGTTCAGGGATGGGCACTTGGTTGGATCAGAATCTCTGGGAGGCAATAGACTTTGGATGGGAGTGCTGAGGAAAACATTCTAGGTCTGCCATTGGCTGTGGCCTTGGAGAGAGGGGTGGGCTTAAGAACTCTGGGCACCATCTTGTAACCTGGGGGGTTGGAGGGGGGGCGGGGAGCCTGAAGAGAAGGAAGCCTAGTACGGGGAGAGCAGAGTTGAGCCAGGGCGCGGGAAGTCCTGAGTCCCAGGTCCTGGTGATCACACAGATGTCTGGATCACGTGCACTGAAGCCAGCTCTATGCTTATACTTTCCAGCTACGGGAGCCAAAAATTCCCCTTTTACATAAGCCAGCGAGGGTTCTGGCACTTGTTAATGAAAGAATTATGACCCATACACAGAAAAATCCAGCCTTCCAGCCAAAAGAATAAGTGTCTCTCACCACATCCTCTCTAATAGACTGTCCTTTCACAAGAAGAAGCAAGCATGCCCGGGTTCCACTGCCCCAGAGATAAACTAGAATTTGGCAAATACTGAGTTTGTATGTGTGTGTTGACTTTCATAGTCCACCACGATGCTCCCCTGTCTGCTGGGCCTTTGCCTTGAAGGCCATGATGACAAGTCTCTTGGGATCTTCACCTGTCCACACCCCCGTGTCTTCTGCATGACCACCCCATCCCCTCCCCTAAGGCCTCATTCTTCTGATGAATCATGTCTGACTCTGGCATAGGTCTAGGACAGCCCCCCAACCATACGTTAGTGCAGGAACTCAAGTTAGTCTCACATTCCACAAACGCTGTTATATTTGTCCATTGATGCTCCCCCTTGTCTAAAAAATATGAGCTTCTGGAGGTTAGAAATTACTATGTATTTTTTGCCACTATTTTCTTCTATTTCAAGCCCAGAGCTGGATACATGGTTGGTATGTCATAAATGTTTGGGAATGCATAAGCGAGTAGATGGATGAATTATGAATGAACGAGTTGATGAGTGACTAAACGAGGAATGAATGACAACTTCACAGAAGAGTGTATGAGACGGCAGCTGGGATTCCCCTACAACTGAAGTGCCATGGAAATCTTGGTGCTGAGCCACTTAGGCCAAACTCACAATGCTGACTTTACCCACTCTAATCCAGGGCATGTAGATACTTAAATAGCCTATTTTGTCCATTAAAAACATGACTTCAAATGCAACGGGGAAAATACATCTCTCAGACACGGTTTACAATGAGAGCTGCCAGTCCACCAAGTGGAACATCATAAGAGGTTGCCTGGCATCCACAAATTAGACTTGAGAACCATCTCGCTACTCAGCAGAGGAACTCAGCACAGACCTTGTTGAGAAGAAGGAACTGGGCCTGAAAACTAAACTGCAGCAAGGAAAAGAGACAACACAGGAGATGAAGTTGCTGGAAGTCAGGATGTGTTTGTTCATTCGGCCAATGAGTGTTGATGGAATATGTTATCACGTGTGGGGTTCTGAGCTGGGTGTCAAGGGCTACAGACACTCCAAAGCAGAGAACAGTAGAGAACGGAGAACATACCAAAACTGTATGCTTCTCCATCACTGTAGCTGCTGAAGTAAAGCTGTTGATAAGAGATGCCTACCAGCTATGGTCTCCCCGGCTTCTCTGCGTCCACATGACCTCCAGGCGTGACCGCATGACTGGTGAAGGGGTCATGGTGACACTTTCATGCCAAAGCAGGTAAGAAATGGCTATGTCTTCTCTACAGAGCCTTTCACCAGCTGAATAAAGAGAATTCCGAGGCCCTGCAAGACCATGGAGCCTCAGGACGTAAGGACCCACCAACCAACCACAGACATCCAAGTCAGACAAGAAATAAACCACTCTGCCTCCTGAGAAATCTGTATGCAGGTCAAGAAACAACAGTCAGAACTGGACAAGGAACAACAGACTGGTTCCAAATAGGGAAAGGAGTATGTCAAGGCTGTATATTGCCACCCTGCTTATTTAACTTATATGCAGAGTACATCATGAGAAATGCTGGACTGGATGAAGTACAAGCTGGAATCAAGATTGCCAGGAGAAATATCAATAACCTCAGATATGCAGATGACACCACCATTATGGCAGAAAGTGAAGAAGAACTAACAAGCCTCTTGGTGAAAGTGAAAGAGGAGACTGAAAAAGTTGGGTTAAAACTCAACATACAGAAAACTAAGATCGTGGCATCTGGTCCCATTTCATGGCAAATAGATGGGAAAACAATGGAAACAGTGACAAACTTTATTTTCTGGGGCTCCAAAATCACTGCAGATGGTGACTGCAGCCATGAAATTAAAAGACACTTGCTCCTTGGAAGAAAAGTTATAACCAACCTAGACAGCATATTAAAAAGCAGAGACATTACTTTGCCAATGAAGGTCTGTCTAGTCAAAGCTATGGTTTTTCCAATAGCCATGTAAGGATGTGAGAGTTGGACTATAAAGAAAGCTGAGCACCAAAGAATTGAGCTTTTGAACTGGTGTTGGAGAAGACTCTTGAGAACCACTTGGACTGCAAGGAGATCCAACCAGGCCATCCTAAAGGAAATCAGTCCTGAATATTCAATGGAAGGACTGATGCTGAAGCTGAAACCAATACTTTGGCCACCTGATGTGAAGAACTGACTCATTGGAAAAGACCCTGATGATAGGAAAGGTTGAAGGCAGGAGGAGAAGGGGACGACAGAGGATGAGATGGTTGGATGGCATCACCAACTCAATAGACATGAATTTGAGTAAGCTCTGGGAGTTAGTGATAGACAGGGAGGCCTGGTGTGCTACAGTCCATGGGGTCGCAAAGGGTCGGACACAACTGAGCAACTGAACCGAACTGAATTGGGACAAGGCTCTGAACTGATGGACTTGTATGTCCCAACAGTTGGCACCAACTAAATGAACACAGAAGACAGCCAGCACACAGTGTATCTCAGCCAATTCCAGCCCGAGACTGGTACCTGGGGGGTTCTGTTCCTTGAAATGCATGAGGCTGACCCCAGGGAAAGTCCTCTTTAAGTGTCAGTAGCTCCCTCCTTGTTCCCAAAGCCAGATGGCAAGTCACCAAGCCCAGCGAGGTGGGAGATGGCCATGCCAGTGTCTCCCGGGGCAAAAAATCTTCATGTTACTCTGAAGTGGTCTTTCTGAAGTTTGGGACCAAGGAGGCACCTTGTGTGTGTGCAGCTCGAAGCAGTGAGGGGACTGGGGACACAACCCAGGCCCGCTGTCTATCTCACCTAAGAAACACCAGCCAAGCACTGATCCGAGTCAGCAAAATGGACAAAGGCCTTTGTAAGATTCCTCCTCCAATTTGTAATCAATGCATTCAGAAGAACATCCTCAGGAAGTAACTGGTATTTTTTCCTGTCTGCATTTCTCACTTTAAACTCTTGGTTTCTAGAAGAAGGAGCCATGAATTGTGATTCTTTTTCCAGAGAATTATTATTTTCATAGAACATCTGTGCCTGTCTTCTGAAGCCACGATGGTTACAGCATCTCCTGTGCGCTGCACTGCCAAGTACTGGCCTTTGCTGCAACCCCTCCTCCTCGTCGATGTCTCAGAAATGCCCGCCACATTCATGGGAGGAAGAGCACTCCCAGTGTGGATGTCGTAGTGCTACCACTAGGGGAAAGGTCAGGTCAAAGGAACTGTCCTCCCAAGAGGAGGTCACAGCGCTGTGACTAAACAGTTTCCTATGCAGAGATGGTGGAGGGGGGAACCCAGAAGGGTCAGCCTGGTTGAAACCCAGCACAAAAGCAGAAGGCAGCAACAGCAGGGGCAGGTCACAAGCCCAGGGATCAATCCCTCCAGTCTGCTTTCACTCTGATCTGTTCCTTTGAGCAAGAAGAAATGTGCCATCCGGGGTCACGGAAGGGCTAGAGAAGGGCATAAAAGCTACGGAGAGGCAGACACGGGGAGCCAGGCCCAAGCTTAAGAGTCTGGCTGCCAGGCAACCAGCCCAGCCCCCAGGAAATTCCGCACCAAGCTCGGTGACTCAATCCTTTACTTCCCAGTTTATTAGACAGGGCTGGGGGAACACGATGACCATGGGCAGAGCCTTTGCAACCAGCCTGGAAGAAGCCCCTGCCGAGAATGAGCCAGGGAGCCGCCCCCATCCAGAGATTAGGTCCGTGCTGGATCCCTGAGGCCCCCATCTGTGGTTTCCCCTCCCCCAAGCCTCCCCTCCTTGGCCTTGAGGGAGCCCCCCGCCCCCAGGGTGCAGAACCACCTGTTCCTGGCCAAGTCCGCCGTTCCCAGCAGAGCCGAGTGGGAGCTCCAGCGAAGCCCAGGCAGCCCAATATGGAACGCTATTATTACACCACGGCAGTCCTTTATATTCCAGGCGCTGCGCTCGGGCGGGGGAGTCGCTAAGCAATGAGTCTCTTTACTCCAAGTCTGGCTGCGAGGCTTTCAAAACACAACACTCTCAGTGGCAGCCTGGACTAAGAGGACACAATTGTCAGCTTCTTTCCAGGGTCTCATTTAAAGGAACCGGCCAGCCAGGAACTGGGGGGCAGATGTCCCAAGCTGACTTGGCATCCGTGTGGTCACTCTCTCCCATCCCAATCCTTGGTCTGGCCGGTGAAAAATGCCCTGTCCAGGGGGGCTGGCTCCCAGTTACTTCTGAGCGTCCCCACTGGCCTGTGGATATGCAGAAATGGGGGCATATCATGGGAAGATGCTCAAGATACCCCAAAGCTGTGACAAAGGGAGTATTTGTTGTCATTTTTGCTGCCTCAAGATGTGGGTAGACATTCGCATCACAGATAGGGGTCTGGGGGGCCCACCACAAGCTGGGGACAGACATCGATCCACACAGCCCCATCTCAAGCATGTGGCCTGGGGTGAAGTAGACTGAAGGATTGCTTGGCTGTCTGATCTTCATTTAAAACGGAGGCTTCCCCAGCCACCCATTCGCCACTCCCCTGAGCCTGGCCATCTTCTCGCCCTGGACCCCCAGCCTGGCACCTGAAAGCCAAGTGACATCCTGTGGTCTTCAGGCTAGCAAGCTCTTCTCTCTCAACGCCCTTCTCTCCTGCCATGGGCGCAGGAAGAGGCAGGATCTTCTTTGTTCACAGCAGTTGACCTGTCAGCCAAGGTCACCCCTAAGAACCCCTTTCTCTCTGGATCACAGTGGCAAGGATGCTACAGGCATCAGGAATGGTCCTCCTCGCTGGCCACAGTCCTGCTTTCTTGATGCCTCAGTGTCCCCATCTGTAAAATGCCATTTCTGGAAACAGGGTGCTGAGTCAAGGTCACTCATTATGCTTCTTTCGGAGCTTAATTCTAGAAGGAGTGAGAGTGAGGCATTTCAGGCTGCTTGGAGCACAGGCCAACACTGATGTGGGGAGGGTTCCACAAGTGGCCTTTGCCATGAAATAGTGAGGATGACAACACCCAGGGATGGGTGTTCACTACAAAACTGAAGGCTGGTGCTGAAGTCTCTCTCTCGAGTCTCTTTGCATCTTCACTTAAAGGCTTTGTAGTGGCTAAAGTCCAAGTTGTGAGGTGCTTTGGGTGGGCCTGCTGGTTGAGTCCCACGACCTGGCCCTGGAGAACGCAGGGCACGCAGCTGCTAAGCCGGCTTCCATCACACTCATTGAACCTATTTTCTCTCTCTCAGTAAGGATTGCTGGAGCAGGACACACTTTGTCAGCTCAGGCATTGGCCAATTCACTGAGTCAGACTCCAGAGAGCAAGTTAACCCTCCAAGGAGGGATCTTCACTGCTTCTAGCCTCTAAGGACCCTGAGTCTCTCGACAGTTGAGTGAAGAATCAGCAGGAGGCCTCCAAGCTCTGAGGCTCCCCCACCCACTAAAGGGCTTAACCACCACCCCATGATAAGGAGATCCTGCCTATTTCATCTCCTATCTTGAGCAAGAGAAGAAAATTTTTAAAGGAATGGAAATTCCTCTCTTTAGACGGCTGGAAATCTCTCAATAGACTTTTCTAACTAAAAAAAGTCAATAGGTTTGGAAAGGATGCTAGAGGCAGGTTGCTAGGGGGACCCAGATGGGAACCCACTGCGCTCAGATCCTTGCACTCAGCATCTCTCCCAGGTACCACTCTGTTCCCAGAATGCCTCTTCCCACCCAGAGCATCAATGCCAGCTCCTTCAGAGCAGACCTGTATCCCACAGCCCAGCCTCCTGCCTTCCAGCCCACAGGGTCTTCCTGCTGACAGGGAGTGAGTGAATCCACCCAATGGTGGCAACATGAGGGAACAGGCCATTTGGGGCAGATTTAAGCTAAATAACTGCACTTCTGTGTCACCTAATGTCTGGTGGGAGAGCTCTCTCCCTGGTCCCCTCCTTGTCCTTCCTCCTCCTCCCTTTCTTTTTCAATCCCCCAGAAAATCAGGAAGTGAACAGTTGTCTCCCTTGCTGGTCTATATTCATGTAATTAGTGCTATTTAATTCCACGATGAGCCAAAGCTCATAAAATACAAAACACATTTCAGCTGCGTGCCGCAAATCTTGGCAGAAATCTCCCCTGCAGCCGGAAGCCGAACAGAGCTATATTCACTCCTTTAAAAAAAAAAAAAAAAATGTTCAGAATCGACTGGAACAAAGTTTGGGGACCAGGCACTATTACATGTAAACAGACAAGGAGCTAGCAAAATAGGGTATTTGACATCTTCAAGTTTGGAAATAATCCCTAACCCCAAGGCAACACTGAATTTTTAAAATATTTGATCAAGTAATGCTAGTGTTAGGAGGCCATACCTCCTAAGGAGGAGGTTCTTAGCACCCCCCCCCCTTATTCCCATGGGCTTTAGGTGTTTGGGTCCCAGGCAGTGTGGGGACCTGAGCCACTGTCTCACCCTGCCTCTCCCACCTGCTGGACACACACCTATGAATCAAAGGACCAAGGAGACCTGTGGGTTCCGGCAATGATTCTCCATTAACAGTTTTATCTTCCAACTCCTTTGCCCCCGCCCACCCCACACCATTTTGCTGAGACCTCACTCTATTTCCATATTGGTGCCAGCAACAATATGAACAAGGAGCAGGAAATCTGAACCCCCATTCTGCCCCCATTTCTCAAGCAAGGCACAGAATGGCAAAGGCCCTCCAAGACCATTCTCCAAGGTGCCCATCACTGGAGAAGCCACACAGCATGGGTCTCAACAAGTCCACCTCTCCCCCACATCAATGTCAGGCCCTCTCGTCAGCATTCCCGAGGGAACCTGGTCCTGTCCATAGCACCCCTATGAATCAGTCAACCCCTCCTCCTTCTCCAGGTGACAAGAACATGGGCGGCAGGGTGCTGGATGGCCCGGAGCAAGGCCAAGCAGAGGAAGAAATCCTATTGGATGCTGCCGACATCTTGCTTCAGGACCTGTTCAGAAGCTGTGTTACCAGGGGCACAAGAGCCCAAGAGGTGGATCCAAGGTGTGACAGAGGATCAAACCCACTGCGAAACCCAGGAGACCTTGAAATAGACCCTGCGGTTCTTATGAATCTGCTCTGCACATCACTCAGTGGATGGAAACATGCAATGCTCCACTGAGAGAGGAGAACATCTGCCAGCACTGGCCATCTCCTCCTGTTACACGGCCTGAAATTCCACCACCATCACCTCTTGTTTGTGGGTTATATTTGGCTTTCCATATGCTCCTTCATATGCAATCAGCCCTCATGACTCCAAAAATATATATCCATCCCCGTCCAACCCATTATTATTACTGTCCAGATGGGGACATCAAGACTCAGAGAATTCCATTAAGTTCCCAAAGCCCTGCTCTTCATATGCCCACAACTCAAGTCTTCTGATGGACCCAACACTTCCCTGTAAACCACAAGGCCACCCATCAGAGCCATCAATGAAGATGGTATATCAAAAGTGGGATGGGGATAAGTCGAGAAGATAAAGACACCATGACCAATGCAGTGATTAGCTAGGAAGAAAGGGAGGCCTCCTGGCCTGTTAGAGTATAAACAATTTTGGACCGTCATGACCTCCATATACTTTGATGGCTTGCATGTGATGGGAGGGGACCCTTCCCTTCAGACCAAGGAGATGGCACAAGTGGACAAGTTCTCAGTGGCCAAGGGATGATATAAGGGGCAAAGTAGCAAGAAGGGTGGGTGACCCAAGTCCATCTCTGCATTCATCAACAACACTTAATCAGTTCCTACTACATACCAGAAACCTATGTTCCAAGGGTGCACAGTGAGTAAGACAAAAAGATCTTTGATGTCACAGAGCTTACATTTAACAGGAAGAAGACAGACAATAAACAGGAAAAATAGTTATTTTCAGATAGTGTTATTTTCAAATTTTTGAAGTTGTTTAAAAAAAAAACAATAGTCATTTAATACAGAATAACTTCAGGGGCAAGGTGTTCCCCAGCTGTAGTGGCCAGTAGAGGTGCCTCGTAGGTGATGCTTGAAGGGGACTTAACAAACGACAAGGAGGAGCCAGCTATGCAACAATCTGGGGACACAGCATTCCAGGGAAAAGGCAGAATGAGTGAGACACTCTGAGGAGGGGGCTGATTTTGGCAAGGAAAAGGCAGAATGCTGAACTGCCAGAAGGCACTGGGCAAGCAAGGAAGTGTGAGTAATGGGGTCCGAGGGAAAGGCAGGGGACAGATGATAGAGGACATTCAAATCCAGGGAAGGAATGAGAATTTCATTCCAAATGGGATGGGAAGCCATGAAAACGTCTTGAGCAAGGAAGTAACATGATCAATATATCATTGGCCAACTCAGTCTGGCTCCAGGTGCAGGATGATTTGAGGGTGGAACAGGTGACCTGCCAGAGTTCCTTGAGGGGTGATGGTGGCCTGACTCAGGTGTTACAGGTGAAAACAGGGTAATCATTGTTCCAGTAGGGCTTGCTGGTGAATATGGAAATAAGAGGAATATTTGTAATACCACCTTGATTTTGGCTGGAGCACCTAGGTGAATGGTAGTGCCTTTCTACTGATATGGGGAAGGCTAGAGAGGAACAGGGCAAGAAAGGAAGGATGTTAAGAGTTCCGTTTGGAACATCAAGGGCAAGGCTGTCTGCAGAGTCTGCCATGCTGGGATGGAAGGGAGTCATGGAGGGAAGTGGCTTACAGAGAACCCAGCTGTGTGGTCTGCATAAAGCATCTCATTTAAATGCTGCAAGTGGATGCTAATGGTATCCTTATTTTGTAGATGAGAAACTGATTCTCAGTACCTAATATGAAGTGAAACTGAGATCTGAACCTGAGCCTGCAGAAAACCCCAGAGGTATCAGGGCATCCTGCTTGCATCAGCCTTTGGTAGAGGCAGAGACTGAACCAAGAGACCTTGGCTGGCAAAGGGGGATGCCAACTAAAATATTTTCCTAAGAGACCTAGCATTTTACACTTATATTTTGTGAAAGAAAAACTATCACATCAAAGTTTCCATTTTACTAAAGGGAAATTGCAAATGCTTATGAAGTACAGGCTAATTTGTAACCTCATAAATTTGTAGCGAAAATTAATAATATTAAAAGAGTGGAAATGGCAAAGGATATTCAGCATCAGTCATATGCTTCTTAGCAATGAGCTCTCTCTTCACTCTCTCTCCAGGTTATAAAGAGCATCTTGGGCACCCAGTTATGCTAACTAGTGAAGGTTTAAGAAATTAGGCTGAAATCAAAAGAATTCAAGCTAAGGATAAGACCTTTTAATATTAACTTTTAAGAAAATTGTGGCAAAATCTACATAAGGTAAAAATTTTCCATTTTAACCATTTTTCCTCTTTTTTATTGAACTATAGTTGATTTGCAATATTGTGTTAGGTGTACAGCAAAATGATTCAGTTAATAAATATGTGTATATATATTCTTTTTCATATTCTTATCCATGATAGATTATTATAAGGTATTAAATATAGTTGCCTGTTGTTTAGTCACTAAGTCATGTCTGACTCTTTTGCAATCCCAGGACTGTAGCCCGCCAGGCTCCTCTGTCCATGGGATTTCCCAGGCAAGAATACTGGAGTGGGTTGTCATTTCCTTCTCCAGGGATCTTCCTGACCCAGGGATCGAACCCACGTTCCCTTGCGTCCCCTGCATTGGCAGGCAGATTTTCTACTACTGAGGCACGTGGGAAGCCCGGGTATTTCCTGTGCTGTTCAGTAAATCTTTGTTGTTTATCTATTTTATATATAGTAGTTTGTTAATTCCAAACTCCTAATCTATCCCTACCATTTCCTTTTTGGTAACCATAAGCTTGCTTTCTGTGTCTGTGAGTCTGTTTCTGTTTTGTAAACAAGTTCATTTGCATTACTTTTCAGATTCCACATATAGGGGCTATAACCACTGTAACCATTTTTAACTGTACAGTTTGGTGCCATTAAGAACATTAGTATTGTTGTGCAACCATCACTGTCATCCGTCTCCAGAACTTTCCCTTCATCCCAAGCTGTAATTCTGTACCCATTAAACACCAGTTCACCAAACCCCTCTCCCCGCAAGCCCCTGGCAGCTAATATTCCACTGTCTGTCTATGGATTTGACTACTCTAGGGACCTCATTTAAGTGCAGTCACACAGTACTTGTTCTTATGTGTCTGGCTTATCTCACTTAGCATAATGTCTTCAAGGTTCATCTAAGTTGTAGCATGGAGAGTAAGACACTGTTTAATTTTAAAACATGGACTTCCCCTGTCAAAAAAACTTTTCTGGGTTCTAAGTAATTCCTGCTCACAGTTGCCATTTCATGGACACTGGTGAGAATGGGAAGAAATGTTGAAATGAGAAAATGTAGTAGGATAAATGCCCATGGAAGCTTCTTGAATGAAGGCACACCCCCTTACAATACCTGCAACTCCAAACCTGCACACTGATCAAGACATGGCAACACGAAGAACATCAGTCCCTCACAAAGCTCTGCCCTAAAAGGGCCCCTGATGAAGCAAGTTTGCGAAACACCAGTCACCCTCCTAGACAGTCAATGTGCATATTTGTTGCTATTGTTTAGTCACTAAGTTATGTCCGACTCTGCGACCCCATATGCTTATTGTTAATAGTCCTGAGAAGTCTTTTGATGAAGACACCCATTGAAGGATTATTAATCAGAGTTTCTCAAGCATGTTTGACTAAAGATGTTTAATACCTATTAATATCTTCCATTGCTTAACGCCTTTTAATGTCTAGGAACACTGTTCCACGTCCACACATTGGAAAAAGTTGGTGTGCTGGTTTCCAGTCTTCAAAATACTGTTCCATCTATTTTCTCACTTAGTCTTTATAAAAATCCTGTCAAGTAGATTGAGAAATTTAAGTTAATTTGCTTCACTTATTAAAACACACACACACAAAACTATCAAGCTTTAGGTCTGGAAGGAAAATCTCCAGGTGAGAGAAGCATCTGGAAGAAGTGGCCTGGACTCTGTTCCCCTGATGTCCCTTTCGGCTAAAAGCTCACTCACATAACACACCGTGTCCACCATCGCCACAGCATCCCCCCTTCTAACCTTCTGGCAGAAGACTACATGGTCGTGAGAACACACTCTCCTGCTGCCTCTTACACAGCTGAAGTGAAGTGTGAAGTGAAAGTCACTCCGTTGTGTCCAACCCTTTGTGACCCCACGGACTGTGGCCCACCAGGCTCCTCTGTCCATGGGGATTCTCCAGGCCAGGGTACTGGAGTGGGCTGCCATTTCCTCCTCCTTACACAGCTGAGAGAGGCCACAATTTTCCCTATGATAATATGAAATCTGATAGGGAAACGAAACAAACACTGACAAAGGAAGACACATAAAATGTGTCTCTCTGAACAAATGATGGGTTTCTGCTTCAGACATTCCTAACTCATTCCCAGGTTCAAAGGCCCCTCCATCCTCCAGCCAAAGGGTGGGTTCAACTTCAAGGCACCTGGCTTGGAAGCCTCACTGCCTCTCAGCCTGTAGTGAAGGTGTTTCTGGTGCCCCTGTGGGGGCTGCTGCTTTGTTTGAGGATAATGAGCCTCTATCCTGTCTCATGAAGGGGTGACCAAAATGGCATCAGTCATCCAAGTAACAGGTGGCTTCCCAAATGGCACATCTTTGGAGGTAGGAGAGGGGATTCCCATCCCTCTCTGGGCCCCAGTCTTTATGCCTGAACATTAAAGGGTCTCTAGGGTTCTAGCCAGGGGTCAAAAAAGGACAGTGGACATGGTAGCACAGTGCATGTTCATCTACTGATGAAGAAAAATAAACCATAACTTGGAAATCAGAATGACTTGTTACAGTATTTATTTTCCTTTTATGATACCCAGGCCCTAGGCAAAATACTATTAAAATGTCCAGCCTTGTCTCAACCATGCTATTAGATATTAATGGGTAGTTGTAAATCCATTCCTGGGCTGAGGTTCTAAGGAAGATACATCCTGTCCTTGGGAGCCAATGCAGCTGAAGCTGCAGTTATTAGCAGGAGAAATCCCAATCTCTCGGGGAGAGTCGAGGCTGCAGGATCTCAGCCTCTCCCCTTCAAGTGGAGGTTCTTCCTCCAGTGCCAGGTCTGAGCAAGGCCATCATTCCCTGACAGCAAATCCTGCCATCACCTCTACTTTCCCAGATCCCCTCCTGCCCACCTCCCCACCTTCTAGATGCTTTGGGCAGGCATTATCCTCTCCATTGAGTAGATGAGAAAACAGAGGCTCAGAGGGGTTAAAGGCCTTTCCAAAGGTCACCGAGATTGTCCCAGGAAAGGAGTGATCAGCAACCCCATACAGGAAGGATAACACAGTGTGGTAAAGTGTCAAACAGGCACAGAAAAATGAATTGAAAAGAAATGAAGTGATCTCTAAGTGAACAACGAACAAGAGTCAGTCGACAGTAAAAAATCAATGAGGCAAAATGCTCAGCCTGTAAAGATCGATGAGGCAACCGACCAACGACCCGTATTCCCACCTGAATTGACACCTGACCACATCACGGTCACGTTTGTATTTGCCCAAACCAACCCCGCATGCCACCTGCCAGCATATTCCCCGAGTACCAGATTCAACCTCCACCTAGGTGCCCCACGGTGCTGATTTGAACAGCATCTTCAAACATCCCTGAGAGGTAGCTGATGGAGTTCGCACAGACAGGCTACAGAAAGAAGCCCCTGGAACGAGGAGATAAGGTCACCTTCAGAGAGTTAATTTAGTAATGATAAAGACATCCTCATGGAAGCAGAAGATATCTGCAGAAGCCACCTTACAGGGACTAAGTGTCCCCAGATCACTACTGAAAGAGCAGGGAGCCAAAGTCTACTCGGGGTGACATGATTTCTTCCTCAAGAATGTAACTCTAGAAGGCTGTAGTCTGAATAAAGAAGATATCAGCCAACTCAGGGCAGTCGGCCTGGAGTACAGAGCAAAACAGCATGCACTGCTGAGTCTTAATATCATACCAACCAGGGAGAGAGCATGGGAGTGGCCGTCAGACATGAGTATGGGGCTTATTCACTGGGAGAAAGGACAGCAGTTGGTTACCAGGCTTCTTCATGGCACGGATGATACCAGCCTCCTGGTTCCAATTCCACATTACTCCAGTGAGCCAGCTGAACCCCCTGATTCTTTCTTGCTGGTATATCCCCCCAACTTTATTCAGGAGTACAGCCTCCATAGGCAGCCTCACCTCAGAAGGGGGCCAATCAAGATTGGAATAAGCCAGTGAATCCCAGTCCCAGAGGGTAATCATGACTGGATTAAGCCAATCATGAAGCCAAGAAGGGTATCTAGGAAAGCAAGCACCTTTCTTCCATTGACTAAAACAGACTCCACAACAATGAATGAAGTGGCATTTTTACCTTAAATATCAATATCCCAGAGAATTATATTGAGTTAGTCCTAAGAATCTCTCCATCTCTGGATACACTGGCAGAGTCAGACCCTGGTCCATGGTAACTCCACTGTGGGGTACCCTACCCAGAGGTCACTTGCTGCCTGAATGTTGGTGTCACCTTGTTTAATAGCAATTGGAGGGAACAATGGTAAACACATACTTCCTTCCAGCCCCACCTATTTATATACACTCAAGTCCCTTATCTACACTATGTACTTGCATCCTTGTTTTTAAACAAGCTACATCTCTCCTGGGGCTTCCCAGGTGGATCAGTGGTTAAAAAAAAAAAAAGTCCGCCTATTAATGCAGGAGTTCGATCCCTGGGTCGGAAAGATCTCCTGGAAGAGGAAATGGCAACCCATTCCAGTAATCTTGCCTGTAGAATCCTATGGACAGAGGAGCCTGGTGGGCTATAGTCCATGGGGTCTCAAAGAGTCAGACATGACTGAGCGACTAAACATCTCTTACCTACCTCACAGTGTTCTTGAGAGTAAAACGAAATCAACATGAGGAATACAAAGTGACATATAAACCATGGAATTTTGGATAAGAAGGCTGTGAGGAAAATCATTTCAACTTCCTGTGCACCAGAATTACTGGGGGAGCTTTGTAAAAAGCAAAGACCCAAGATCCCATCCCTAGAAACTCTCATCCAAAAGATGTGGGATAGACATCAGTATTTTTTAAAAAGCAATAATTATTCAAAATTACTTATAAAACAATAAAATGCTGCTTTTTAAAATAAGCAATGATCACTTGCTTCCCAAGTGATTGCTCTAATATGCAGAGTGGATGAGTACCCCTGACAGCCAATCCTGAGCAGGAGAGGCGGCAAGCCCAGGTAAGGGAAGGGGCCGCTGGACACCAGCCTCCACCACCCATAGAGCTAGAACACCAGCAGTCTGGGTATCTTCCCATGATGGGGCAGGGCTCAGTAATGTGCATTTCTAACAAACTGCCAGGCAACACTGCTGCTGGCCTGGGGACCACACTTTGAGGACCACTGATATATGGACCCTCATTTCTCTTATCACCATCTCATGTTTCTCACTTGCTCCAGTGTTATAATCCCCATCTTGCAGGCTGTTGTTGTTCAGTTACTAAGTTGTGTCCAATTCTTTGCAACCCCATGGACTGTAGCCCGTCAGGCCTCCCTGTCCTTCACTATCTCCCAGAGTTTTCTCAAACTCATGTCCATCGAGTCGGTGATGCCATCCAGCCATCTCATCCTCTGTCATCCCCTTCTCCTCCTTGCCCTCAATCTTTCCCAGCATCAAGGTCTTTTCCAGTGAGTCAGCTCTTCACATCAGGTGACCAAAGTATTGGAGCTTCAGCTTCAGCATCAGTCCTTCCAGTGAATATTCAGGGTTGATTTCCTTTAGGATTCACTGGTTTGATCTCCTTCCAGACCAAGGGACTCTCGGGAGTCTTCTCCAGCACCACAATTTGAAAACATCAATTCTTCAGTGCTCAGTCTTCTTTTTGGTCCAATTCTCATATCTGTATACAACCACTAGAAAAACCAGAGCTTTGACTAGACGGACCTTTGTTGACAAAGTGATGCAGAAACTCAATATCAAAAATCATTTGTCCTAGAACCACAAAAGGAGTTACAGCCTGGACCGAGAACCCGAGCTTAGTGCTCTGTGCACTCACCAACCACCTCCCTCAAAGTCAATAAATGTCTGAAGGCATAAAAAATGTTTAGATTCATCCCAGTAAAATGTTGTGAGAGATATCTAGAAAGCAACTGGCACTGGCGTCAAAATATCCAGTAAGGAGACAGGAAGAGAATGAAGCAGTAATAACTAGAGACCAGTCTAGGGGTCAGGGTAATAGGTGCAAATGTGTAGACGGAGTTGGAAGGAATTGAAATGCGGACCACTTTCCCTTCATTCTTGTGAAATGAGTTACCTCTTATCAAAATGAAAAGAAATTTTCTCTCCTGCATTGTCCAGAGTAATATGCCTCTGGGCACAGTGAATTACCTCTCACGTGCTCTGTAAGAGTCACTTCTTAATTCTCTACACATCTGATTCTCTTCTTTCCTGACTGCTTGTCTGCTCCGATCAAGACACTCTCTCACTTGGGGAATTTCAGTGGCTCCCTATTGTCTACAGAATGAAGGAGAGACTTAGCTTTGTGTTCAAATACCTCCTTCATCTGGCTTTCATCATTTCACTTGAATAGAACTCCTCTTCACTGCCCATACATGTCCCATGCTTTCCTGCCTTCACATCTTCATCAAGTTGTTCCCTTTGCCTAAGATTCCCTTCTTCTCTCTTCTCTAGCTCTGCCCTTACAAATCTGACCCTGGACAGATTACTTATTCCCTTTAGGCCTCAGTTTCCTCAACTGTAAAATGGGGATGAGGGTAAGTCCTGCCTTCTAGATTGTGGTGAGAATAACTGAGGCAGTTAGCATAAATGGTTACCACCATCACAAAGCCCCCCTAACCTAAGCCAAAGGAATCTCTCTCCTTCCCTGAGTTTCCAAAACAATGTGTGCAAATATCAGAACTTACTACTTGAACTTTGCAGTTGCCATCATGTTTATACCTGTATTCATTTGGCAGCTACCTAAGCCCTAATGAGGTGAAGACATGCTTCTTATGTATAGTTCAAGGCTCAGAGCTCAGCATCTAACCCAGTGAAAGTGTCCAATAGGGGTTGGAAGGATATATGATCAGTCTCGTGTTACCATAAGTGGACCCTAGAATGTCCCTCCCAGTGCTTTCAGCCCCATCAGAGTAGCCACATCCTTGGGCAGGCCACAGAGTCAGCAATCAGATGGGGGTGAGGCCTCCAACACCCTTATGTTGAAAAGACCCTGATGCTGGGAAAGATTGAGGGCAGGAGGAGAAGAGGATGGCAGAGGATGAGATGGTTGGACGGCAACACCGACTCAATGGACATGAGTTTGGGTAGGCTCCCGGAGTTGGTGATGGACAGGGAGGCCTGGTGTGCTGCAGTCCATGGGGTCGCAAAGAGTCAGACACGACTGAGCAGCTGAACTGAACTGAGACCTCCAACATGAAAAGATTTAACTCGTCCTGTGAACCCATTGCTAAGCTTTGGAGAAGGGTCTCCAGATATCCCTGTTCAAAGAGTTCCCCCAAATCCCCAGAGGCCAGCCTCAGCCCAGTTTTCCATCCCCAAAGCATCTTCCAATAATTTAAAGATTCTCTTCCACAACAGGAGTCCCTTGTGCTTACTTAAAACAAAAAACCTTGGCTTCACAAGAAAACCATTTTTCTCTCATTTGATGCTTCTGGGCCTCTGTTTTCCGGTGCTCTGCTCGTCCATGAAGCTGCAGCTGCCCTGCCCACCTCAGGGAGCTCTGACTCCGTGGAGTCTGGGGGCTTCTCCACACACAGGCTGCAAGCCCAGCAGGCCCCCTCCTCCACCCACTGCCAGCACCACCTCGCCTCCCCTCTGCTCACTGCCTGCCTTGGGCCTCCCTGGTACCATTACCCCAGACCAAGCCATCTCCTTGAGCAAAGCCACATCATCCTGGGACTCTGGAACTCTGGCTTGGGCCCACTGCCTGCAGAACCAGACCACTGTGGGTTCTAAAGGACAAATAAAGGGGTTCTGTTTGTTTTGGCATCTCGCCAAGCAACAGAAGCAATGAGACTGAAGGACATTCCTTTGATGAGGGGAGGGGGAAGGCTGAAGAAAGGGAGGCTGGGAAACAAAATGGCCACTCAGTGATGACTTCCAGGGCTGAGCCTACTCAGAAAAAAAGGCCAGTAAAGAGGAAGCTTGATGTGAGAGAAGGAAGGTTGCAGGGGTGGGGGGAGGCAGGTGAAGAGGAAGGGGGAGCAGGAGCTTACACTGAAATGGACAGTGACAGTGTTAGTCACTCAGTTGGGTCCAACGCCTTGCAACCCATGGGCTGTAGCCCACCAGGCTCCTCTGTCCATGGGATTCTCCAGGCAAGAAGACTGGAGTGGGTTGGCATTTCTTTCTCCAGGGCATCTTCCCAACCCAGGGATCGAACCCAAGTCTTCTACATTGTGGGCGGATTCTTTTTCATCTGAGCCACCACTGAAACAGGTAACTGGTCAGCATAAACAAAGAAAAGATGCACTGCTTCTCTCTGCCTAGCCAGAAGAGGGATACCGAGTGAGATCCATCAGCAATTCTAGTTCTTCCCCGACCCTAATCTAGGGCTCCCCAACCAACCCACTATGGGGCCACCTTCCTACTAATTCCTCCCACCGTTAGACACACGCCTGCCGTAGGGGTCCCAGTAAGGAAGGGGCGTCTCATCTTCCAGGAGAGAGAAGCATGGTCTCCCGATGCTTGTGTCCCCACCGCAGTGCAGAGGCGAGAGCCTGGCTCTAAGGGACATCCCCATGGAGACATACACATGCTTACAGACACAAGGGTCAGGGAGGAGAGGAGAGCGCAAACGGAGGAGAATGGAGTCTCCGAGTGAGAGTCAGAGCAAATGGGACAGATGCTAGGTTGGCTGGCGGGGAAGGTGTTTTCTTTTAGAGGTCTCCAAAATAGGGAGATAAGGGAAGAAAATACCAGAGTTTCTACTTAAATATATTTTTAATCTCAAAAGAGTGAAAGATAACAGCTCTACAAATATTCGACACAGAGAACCAGCATGGCCCTGGGTTAACATGTCAACAGCCCTGTGTCCTGCAGGGAGAGCAGGTGTCCTGAGGGCAGAGCTGGGCTCTCATGATGCCGAGGGACTCTTGTGGTCCCCTCACACCTGAATTTGCCAGCAGTATGAGCAAGATATGGCTGCATATCTGCATCAGGTAAGGGGTTTTATGACGCACTGCATTATTGCATTTTTACCATCCTGTGTTTTTCAAAATGGACAAATGGCTTTAAAAGATTCCTATAAAAAGAGTATGGCTAGAAAAGAATTCGAAGGGCAAGTGCTGGCAAGCAATCAGAGAATGAAGAGGTCATCCTTCTATTCCTTCTACTGCCAGCACAAACTCTTCACCATCCGCATTACAAGTCACAGGGCCACCTAACCAGACCAGAAGTCACTCCCTTCTCCAAAAAAAAAAAGAAATCAAAATTATTCAGAAGACTATTTTGACATCTGGGTTTCTATTCACCATTGTGAATGAATTATGAATGCTGACCTTCCCCATAAGCGCTGGTTTACTTTGAGATACTGCCTCAAGGATGGCAATACACACTGAAATGTGGCAGACCATAGTCCATGTCCTGGTCCACCGTGGGCTTCCGTGGGTGGGCCGGGGCAGGGAGGACCTGTGATCTGGCTGGTGGGCTTCTGTGGGACCATGAGGAAGGAGTGGGGTTACACTCCTATGTATCTCAAGATCCAGCTCTTCCTAAAGGCCTTTGAGCTGAGACCAACCAGCTAACTCATTTCTCCTCCCACCCTCTTTCTCACATCAGTCACAGATTTGGGGCTCTGGAGGAAAAGGGAAGGGGTCCCTTCCTGTTCAAGCACTTCATTCATCTCATTCACCTTCATGGCAGCTACCCCATGGCCGGTGCCCCCTTGTTCCAGCAGTTCACCCAAGAAACCAAATAAAAAGTGTGATGCCAAGAAATGAGGACCCAGGTCCCCTTGCTCCCCGATTCTGCTTTAGTCCTGGATGAACAGCCTCTTGGCAGTCCCCACAGCCAGGAGATTGAAGATCAAGGTATCTTCCCCTTCATAAGAGCAAGTTACTGAGACCTCGCCACATGCCCAGCACTGGGGTCTATGCTTGACCCCGTCACCTCTGATAATCCTCACCATGGCCCCTCGAGGTAGGTATGACTCCTACCCTTTGACAAGGGGAGAAACTGGGGTTCATAGAGGGTAGGCATTCTTCAGGGCTGGAGTCCAGACTCTATTTCAGGCTTGGAATCTCAGCTCCCCACCTCTCTTCTGCTTCTCAAGTAGGTCAGGAGTGCCGAATCTAGAGAAAAACTTGCATCTGTCTTGCGACCTTGGATGAGTCACTCTCTGAACTTCAGGCTCCCATGTGTAAAATGGGGTCATAATATGTAATACACTACTATGTGCAAAATAGCTAGCTAGTGGGAAGCTGCTATATAGCACAGGGAGCTCAGCTTGTGCTCAGTGATGACCTAGAGGGGTGGGGTGGGGGGAGGCTCAAGAGGGAGTTCAGTTCAGTTCAGCTGCTCAGTCATGTCCGACTCTTTGCAACCCCACAGACTGCAGTATGCCAGGCCTCCCTGTCCATTACCAACTCCTGGAGCTTGCTCAAACTCATGTCCATAGAGTCAGTGATACCATCCAACCGTCTTATCCTCTGTGATCCCCTTCTCCTCCTGCCTTCAATCTTTCCCAGCATCAGGGTCTTTTCCAATGAATCAGTTCTTCACATCAGGGGGCCACAGTATTAGAGTTTTTCAGCTTCAGGATCAGTCCTTCCAATGAAAATTCAGGACTGGTCTCCTTTAGGATGGACTGGTTGAATCTCCTTGCAGTCCAAGGGACTCTCAAGAGTCTTTTCCAGTACCACAGTTCAAAAACATGAATTCTTTGGTGCTCATGATCTTCATGACCTGTATAACCATGATGGTGTGATCCAAAGGGAGGGCATATGTGTATACACATAGCCAGTTCACTTTGTTATACAGCTGAAACAAACACAACAGTGTAAAGCAGCATACTCTAATTTAAAAAATGGGGTCACAATAGCACAAACCATGTGGGGCTTTTGTGAGGATTAAATGAGTGAACAGGTGTAAATGCCTCCAACAGTGCTGGGCACCCACAGCTGTCACATCAGTGATTACTGCCATCATCCTTGGGTTATATTGCTCTCCCAGGAAGCTTAGTCTCTCTTTTCATCCCCCATGAGAGACTACTCCTTGTCATTTTTATCCCAATCCCGACTTTTGCTCCAGGCCTGGGGAGAAGCTATAGATCACAGAGGGGAAAGACCAAACTCCCCTGTCCTCACACAGCTCTCTGTCACAGCCAGGTCTCCACCGAAGGAGCCAGGAAGAGAATCGGGCAGAAGAAAGATGCGGGCTTCAGGGCTCCTTCAGCCCGTGCAGAGCCGCCACCTGGCACATCCAGGCTTCTCCTCCGAGGAAGTCTGCCCAATATAGGCTGCTTCGCTGGGGTTCCAGACACCTGGAGACTAACTTGGCAGCTAGTCCTTGGGCAAATCAGCCCAGAGGACCCAACAGGAGGCAGCTGCTGAGAGAGGCTGGAAGGCTGCAATCGCAGAGCCACTTCAAGGAGCTGCCCTGTCCAGCAGCTGTGGCGGCAGGGGCAGAACTCAGAAGCCCTCCCTGCAGTGAGAAGCCAGTCTACAGAGATGGCTGACTTTGACTAGTCGGAGGTCCTAACTGCAAGGAGTTGGGAGAGATGTTCATGAGAAGGGTATTTAAAAAAAAAAAAAGCATATTTTTTGAGAGTGAACTGTGGCATTCCTATTCTGTCTCAGACTCTGCTTCTTGCCGAGAAGAGTTACTAAGTTGACCGTACTCTCAAGGTATCAGGCTGCTTAAAAGATGAAAAGAACCAAGCAGCTACAGAGGAGTGGGAAGTCTTGAAGAGGCTGGGAATGTTTCGGCTGAAGCTGGGGGCTGCTGGGAGGAGAGAGTGACCTTTCTGGATGACTCCAAGAGGCAGAAATAGGACCCGTGAGCAGAGGTCATGAGGCAGAGAGATTTCGATCCTCTCTGAATCCCAGGGACCAGTCCAATCATGCCAGACAGGCTCAGACATGGCCACTCCAGACAGGCTCAGGCAGGAGCCAAGTGTCTAGTTGGCAGGGATGCTGTGCACAGAAGCAGGGGAGTAGACAAACTGATGCTGAAAGAAGCACTTAGCAGCATCTAGCACCTACTAAGCACTCAGCCTATGATAGCTTTTATGGTAATTATTAATCCAGTGATAAGATAGTGCAGTTCTTTTGAGCCAAAACTAATAAAAACAGCCTTTTTTCGAAGGGGTCTTAATCCTTCAAGTCCACTATTGCCCTGAATGTGGTTATTTTCAGCACCCAAAATACCATTTCAAGAAAGTTAAGAAGGACTTCCCTGGCGGTCCAGTGGCTGGGAATCCAACTGCCAATGCAGGGGACACGGTTTTGATCCCTGGTCCAGGAAGATTCCACATGCCCCAGGGCAACTAAGCCTGTGTGCCATGACTCCTGAAGCCCGGACGTGCCCTAGAGTTTGTGCTCCTCAAAGAGAAGCCACCACAAAGAGAAACCCGCTCACCACAACTATAGCAAGCCTGTGTGCGGCAACGAAGACCCAGCACAGTCACAAAAGGGAAAAAAAATTAATAAAATAATTAAATAAATTTAAAAAGAAAGAAAGAAAGTTAAGACCCCTTTTAAGGGCTTTCGCCGAGAATCCCCAGGTCGGGATAGACGGCCTGAAATAGAAGGCCAGGACCTGGACCGAGAGGCACGTGTCTCAGCATAGTGCAGGGGTCCTTCCCTGAAACACCGTCTCCGGCTCGTGCTGTGCAGGAAAAAGGAGGAGGGAAGCACATGCGGGAAGAAAGAAAAGGAGGCCCAAGGCCCTCCGAGAGTGAGGTGTCAAGTCCACAGTGACAGGGAAACCTCTGATAAGTAAAAAAAGAAAAGTCTTTATCTGGATCAAGTCCTTTTCAAGCCAGGAACTTCTGTTGTCAATTTCATAGCGAGGTGCGCGGGCAGCGGGGGCCACCGTGACCCACATGCTCGGCCTGGACACTCAGCCCTGGATCATTTATCAAATCAGCAGACGGGAAAATCCCCCAGCACACAGCAAGTCCTCTGCAGGATGCAGAGCATCGCTGAACCTGCCCTGACCCTAGACCTGCTTGCATTTCAATTCCTCCTAGAAGAGACATCAGACAGTCTCATCCCCACTCACATCCCTTCTCCACCTCTCACACAGAGAAGGAGGCAGGTGTGTGGGAGCCATGCAATCACCAGGAGTGCCAGTCCTGGGGGGTGGGGGGGGGGCGGGGGACAGCCCCTGCACAGCTGTGGATAGAGGACACCATCACCACCTTTCTTCCCAGGAGCCTGAATATATCAGCCATCCACACAGCAGCCCCACAAGAGAGGAGAGGGGTCCTCAGCTCACAAAGGGCAGACACTCAGGCCCATGGAGTTGGAGGACCAGCTCAGGTTCACGAACAGAACCTGGTCTGAAGCCTGGGCCATCGTCAGCTCCACGAGACTCAGAGAGCACCTGCTTCTAGGTGAGGAGTTGCTGTTGTTTAGTCGCTAAGTCATGTTCAACTCTTTGTGACCCAATGGACTGTATGTAGCCCACCAGGCTCCTCTGTCCATTGGACTTCCCAGGCAAGAATACTGGAGTAGGTTGACATTTCCTCCTCCAGGGGATCTTCCCTATCCAGGGATCCAACCCATGTCTCCTGCGTTGCAGGCAGATTCTCTACCACTGAGCCACCTGGGTAAGGTACTCCTGCAGTGAGTGAAAGTGAAAGTGATGTCGCTCAGTCGTGTCCGACTCTTTGCGACCCCATGGACTATAGCCTACCAGGCTCCTCCGTCCATGGAATTTTCCAGGCAAGAGTACTGGAGTGGGTTGCCATTTCCTTCTCCAGGGGATCTTCCCAACCCAGGGATCAAATCCAGGTCTTCTGCACTTCAGGCAGACACTTTACCATCTGAGCCACCCTAATTGAGACAGAGAAAGTGCCAAGGTTTTACTGAACTTCAGTGTGAAAGGGTTAAGGGCATGGGCTTTACCTCAGGCAGCCCTGGGCCCTACGTCTTACTCTGTTGCTTGCTCCTTATGTGAACCTGAGCAAATTTTTGGCTCTCCAAATGTTTGGATCTCCAAACTTACTTTCTTTGTCCATAAAATGGAATTGAAAATAGGCTCCAAACCCACAACTACTATAAAGTGCTCAGTCTAAGCCCTAGCACACAGTAAGCAATCAGCAGCTATGAGCGGCGGTTATAATATTATTGGAAGGATCTCTGGGTGGGGAGGGCAGCTGGACCAACCAGGCCTGGATGCTGCTGGCAGCTGTCCTGCCCTGTATCCACCTCTCTTTGGATTTCCCTCACTTGTTCACCATCATGAGCAGCCTCTGAGCGATGCAGCTCCCCTCTTAACATCCTGGATTAGGTGTGGAAGGAAGAAAACCCCTTCCTCTGTTTCCTGTGTGCACAGGTTGACAGTGTCAGTAGAGGGAACAAAAACCCAATAGTCCCGGAAAATTCAGGCACAGTAGAAATAAAACATCCTGAGCACAAGTCTCAGGATCTGTAGTAACACATCCTAGAGGACTTTCCAAGCTCCCAACCCTTGCCTGTCTCCCTGTGGCTGCTGCCACCCCCATCACCCACCTTCCCCTTCTCTCTCCTATTAAAGGACCTCACTAGGACTTCTCAGGACCCCGCCTCTCCATCTAGAGCTCAGGGACACATTGAGCCTCAGCAGACTGACAGTGAAGACACAACCCAAGTGACACTCTGTCCCCTGCCTCAGGGACTGAGCCCTTCCAAGGCTACATCAAACATACAAAATCCCTTGATGTGTGGATATGTGTGTGTGTGTGTTATGTGTGCAAGGGGGTAAGGGACATACTCTCTACTTGTCTTCTCAGAGCTTACAATACATGGCAAATTACTGGAAGACTTAAGTCAGTGGTTCTCAGACTTACGTCAGTGGTTCTCAGACTTAAGTCAGTGGTTCTCAACAGGGGGCACCCAGCGCAGCAGCCCCGGCAATTTCTCGGGCCCATCCCAGACCTATTGAATCAGAAACTCTGGTGGTGGTCCCCACCACTTGTGATTTTCACAAGCCCTCCAGGAGATTCTGAAGTTTGAGAGCCACTGACTAAACTTATAGCCCATGTGACTGAATAATCTCAAGTCTTAGCATCTGTAAGATGGGACTAAAAATAGTTCCATCATCTGTGACATGGGAATAATAAGGGGACCCACTTCTTCAGGTGGTTGGTTACAAAGATTACATGGGATCCTGCATGTAACATGCTTAGCAAATTGCCTAGCACATTGTAAACCTTCACAAACATTCATTAATGTTAATCTTCCTCCTGAATCTAAGACATATGTTTTACTATGATCACTATTCAACAAGTGAGGACCCTGAGGGTTCAGAGAGTCTTTGATGTGATTTCTTCAAGGTCACTTCTCTAAGATAACAGAAGAGGAACAGGTGTCACATGCAGGAAGAGTGTAAACCATGCTCTTCTTCTCAGACTTGCAGAAGTTCTCAGTCTGACTGCCCTGCCATGGGCATCCAGAAATGTATGGAGGCTTTTTTGGTTGACCAAGGCCCCTGGCTTTTAGCCCCCAGTAGGGCAGGGATGCTCACCCTGTATTTTGGAAGACAGTCATACATAATGAAGAACTGTCCTGACCAAAAGGCCCAGTGGCACCTCCATCAAGAAACATAGGCTTCCCCAGAGGTTCAGAGCTACAAAGAGCAGGGCTCTGTGTCAGAGGCTGCCTGGAGAACCTGGCAATGAAATTAGTCATTGCAATGAAGGGCTGGAAGTTTCAGGGGACACGATTCCTGCTGGAGTCCCCAAAACTCCCACATCGGGTGTGGTGAGGGCTGGGTTTTAGCCTTGACATTTTGTTCTCACTTGAACATGCAATGATTAAAGCTTCCCACCAAACCTACATGAGCCTCCACCTCCACAACCCAGGAAAATGCTGTCCAGCTCTGTGGTGTTGAGGATTCTCCAGAAGCTTATCCGGGAAACAGACGCTGAGTGCAGAGACTAGAGGGTATGATGGGACTTGTCTTAAAATTTTTGTGCTATTTACTATGTGCTGCTAAAAAAGGGAGAGGGCTTCCCAGGTGGCTCAGTGGTAAAGAGTCCACCTACCAACGCAGGAGACGCAGGTTCAATTCCTGGGTCGGGAAGATCTCCTGTGAAAGGACATGGCAACCCACTCTAGTATTCTTGCCTGGGAAATCCCATGGACAGAGAAGCCTGGTGGGCTACAGTCCATGGGGTGGCAAAGAGTCAGACACGACTGAGCACACATGCCCAAGAAAGGGAGAAGGAGAGAAAAGGAAGTAGAATGTGAATGGTGTTCTCAAAGTAAAACATCCTGGATGTCAAAAATGCAAGAAGTGGACTTAATCAGTAGAATCAATAAAGGTTTATTTCAAAGGACACCCAGTGAGCAGGTGCCCAGACAGAGAGTGGAGGAGGGAAAGGGAGGCGGCAACAGTGCATACAAGTCACCAGTTTGCCGGAAGCAGGGATGGTGTGTGACCCTGATGAAGTGGGCCGCTCCCCCTAACTTAACACCTCTTTTCCCATACACCGCCCCCTTCCTTCCTCCAGAGACTTCACCCAGTGCTTTCACCAGTTACTCCTCCCCACAAGAGGTAGAGACTGACTGTGCTAAAACGTTTCTTCTCTTGCAAGCCATTAAGCTGTCAAGCCAGGTAGTGAACAAATCCAGAGAGTACACCAGAGCTGGAATGCTAATGGCAAACACTGCAATTATTCTTTCTGCTCTGGACAATCCCTTCTTCAACTTTACTGGCCCCGGGTCACATTTTGTGATCTCTGGATGCTGATGGAAAAGACATGACTTGATGCAGAAAATAACCAGGGAGATGATGTCTTGATAGAGATGGAGGTAACAAGCAGGGGAGTTTGGGGGCTTTTTTTCATTGTTTTCCTTTTGACATCCACATAGGTGTTCTATAATGGCTTCTGGTTACAAACCCTCCTATCCAAAGGAAAAACAACCTCTCCATAAATACCTTGCCCACATCAGTGAAATAGCTGTGTTACACACTTGAGTACCGTTTTCGAGGACACTTTAAATAGAGCATCGGTCGCTGCTTTCAATTTAACGTGTGAACGGCAGCCGCTGAGGCAGGCAGAGATGATAAGGTGTGGAGACGGGCTCACAGCTTCCATTGGTGCATCTGCTCAGACTTTTAACAGATCCACAGGCACTTAAGGCATTCTGGGGACAAACCACATGCAAGACTCACTCAACAAGTAAATGGGCACTTGCCACGCATATGCAAAGCTAGGTGCAAGGCACAGAGTGAGACAGAAAAAGAAGAAAAAGGATCCTTCCCTGGATGAGAAGGGTTTAGAAATTACAGTAGTGCAACGGAAAAGAGTGTAAGTGGTATAAGACAGGTAAAATGCTTCAGGTTCGGAAGAGGGCTGGGTGGCCACACTTTTTCCTGTGTAGAAATCCCTGGTGAGTTTTAAGAGGATTAAATGAGATCATGTATCATGAGTACCCAAACAATGCCTGGAACTAACTCAGTGTTCCATAATGAGAGCAGTCATCAAGGAAGTAGAATTGACATTGATGACATCAAAAATTGTTATAATTTTAATTATAAATCTAGTGGGTGGTTAAGAACAGGAAGATTATCATATAAAGCTTGAGGAGACAAAGATGAAGACGTAAGGAATAGTATATGCAAAGGTACAGGAAACGGGGGGCTTGCTTGGGAAATCATAAATAATACAATGTGTCTTCAACATTCTACATGTACATTATGACATATCTGGATGTAGATTTCTTTTTATTCATCCTGCTTGGAGTTTGTAGGCCTCCTAGAATCTGTTTTTGATGGCTGGTGGAAAATTCACAGCCATTACTTCTTCTCCATTCTCTCTCTTTCTTTGTAGAAATCTAATCAAATAGGTAAGACCTTTTCAATGTATCCACTATGTCCCTTACCCCCTTTTCTGTACTTTTTACCTTCCATTTTGGATAGTTTCTCTTGCCCTGTCCCCCACTTCATTAATTATCTCTTCAGCTGTGTCTAAAGAATTTAAAAATCCATCCACTGAGTTGTTAATTTCAGTTGCTCTAACTTTTCAGTTCTGGAACATCTTTTTGGTTGCACATCTACTATATATTCTTTATAGTTTCTAGCATGCTATCAGGTTTTTTGGTTTTGGTTTTTGTGTGTGTGTTTCAGTGAAGTTTTATCTGGAGCAAAATGAGGACTGAAGCCCAGGAGACAGCACCTCATAAAGCTCTGAGAACTGCTCCAAAGAGGCAGGGAGGGGGAAAGGTCAGTGTACATGTGATTTTGGTGAAGGGGGAATGCGTGCAGTCAAGCACATATTTTTCCAGAAGGTTTCCACTAGTTTCGTGAAGCTTTGTTAGTCATGAGGAATGTCATCACCATGAAGAATTTTAGTACTTTTCTAGATATGGGGAGATACAACATTTTTGAAGTTAGTGAGGGCGCTACTCTCCAATCGAGAAAACTGCCACGGGAGGGAGAAATTCAGGCTAAAATACAGAACCTGCCACTAGAGAGCATCCACTCGGCATAGCATGTGATCAGGCAGGAAGGACCAGCCTGTGGCGAGAGGGAGATCAACTCATTTTGTGATTTCAAAATTCTCTAAGTGATGTTAACTGACTATACAATGCTTGTCCAGGGCAAGGAGAAAGCTATCAGGGCACTTTGTTAATAACCAGAAATCCTGGGACATCAGAACACAAGCCAGGAAGTTCCATAGAAAATATAGAGCATAGAAATGGATTTTAAATGTGCGGAGGGCAAGAAGTGCAGACCCATCACTATGTGACAGTTGGTCCTTGGAGACTCCTAAGACCGCCATCACTGGTTCCCCTGAGCGACAGAAAGTGCCCACTAGGAATGAGCTCCCAGGTTTCCAGCTAGAGCCTCAATGCAATAGAAATGTAAACCTTTAAACTATCATCACATCTTCCTCGGCCTACACGTCTGCCATGTACAACAGATATTTTTCCCCCTTCCTCCCTTCCATTTATATGAATGAGTGTCAAAAGGTAGCCACCTGTGAGGAAATAACTTCTGCTTTCACGGTAGGGATCTGGGAGATGAAATAAAATAAAAGTAAAATGTTACTTTGGGAAGGGCTATATAATTTCATAAATAAATTACCAGGCTTGGCATTGATCTCAGCTGAACTCGGGCTACAGACGGAAGAGAACAGGATGGCCACATCAGGCAAAACTCACCAAGTGTACAGAACCTGTCTGCCCCTGACTTTCTTACTAATTGTCTGCACCAAATCAATGGGCTCTGCAGAAAGCAAATGCACTTTCTCTCCCAATATCCTCTGGGCTCAAAAAATTCCCACTAATTCTCCCCAAAGGAACCCACCTCCTGCAATCAGGTCTTCGGGTCCTGCAAGCAGCTTACATTTAACCCAATGAAAGTTAGATTGTAGTCACGCTACCTGCTCACTGAGTCGCTCAGTTGTGTCCAACTCTGTGTAACCCCATTGACTGTAGCCCGCCAGACTCCTCTGTCCATGGGATTTTTCAGGCAAGAATACTGGCGTGGGTTGCCATTTCCTCCTCCAGGAGGTCTTCCCAACCTGAGGATCGAACCTGAGTCTCCTGCGCTGCAGGTAGCTTCTTTAACCACTGAGCCATCAGGGAAGCTGTGGGTGTGCTAGAAGGTTGGAAAACGGATGGAGGCAGAGTGAGGCCTGTGTAAAGGTGTTCCAGGAATGGGTCATCAGTTCCCTGAGGGCGGAGTCCTACTGGCTGATTCGACAGTGAACCCCAGGCTCTGGCACCACACCTAGCTTATGGGACATACTCCATAAATGCCAGAACTGTTGAACTGAGATTCCAGGGAGGAGGAAAGCAAGCCAGGCATCATGTCTTTGCAAATAATTCTTAAATATTTTGCCATCTGAGAGCCAGGCAATGGCACAATATTTTTCTAACTCTTTCACTACATCCTCCCAAGGAGGGTCCCCCTATCCTGCAAATGTATTCTTTTTGCCTCTCAAAGCACTCGTTCCATAAAAAAGCAAAAGAGCATTTGGATTTCCAGACTCCTGAGAAAGGGAGGGCTACATGACTTTCCTGTGGTTTTTTGCAGGAAAAGAAAGAAGGTGAGGATAAGGTTAAGTTGGGATGAAGGTGTTAAGAAGTGTAACAGGAAAGAAGAGGCTAAGAAAAGTCAAGAGTGTTGCTAGGGTGGGGAACCTGCAAGGCTGAGGGCTGACACCATCCATCGCATAGCTACCAGCACCTGCGGGTAAGGACCCAGCAGGAGGTAGCCAGGTATATTCCTGCTGACTGATGGAATAACTTTGTTTATTCACAGCTAAAGTGGGAGATGAGAAGAGGACCACCAGCAACCCACCAACCCTGGACAGTGACTAGTGCTGAGTAACCAATTATCTCTGATAACTCCAGTCATCACTAGCTAGTGCAACAGTGGCTTTAACAACTGTCCCCAGTGGACAAGGCACTCCAGACGGGTGCACATGCCTGAGCCAGAACTATGCCACAGTTTCCCTCTGTGATGCTCTGGCCACCACCCAAGGGCCAGAGGTCCTGTCCTCCAGCTACAGTTTCAGGAATTGTATCTTGCCTACTCCCAAAGCTAATCTCTGGACTAGAAAGCAACAGATGAATGTAGTTCCAGGGCAGGAATAAGGACACAGATGTAGAGAACGGACATGTGGATGCAACGGGCATGGGGGTGGGGCAGGGAAGGGTGGGACAAATTGGGAGATTAGGACTAACATATATATACTACCATGTGTAAAGTAGATAGTTAGCGGCAATCTCCTATATAGTAGAGGGAACTCAGCTCAGTGCTCTGTGATGCCCTAGAGGAATGGGATGGGGGGTGGGAGGCTCAAGAGAGAGGGAATATATGCATGCACATGACTGGTTTACTTTGTTGTATAGCAGAAACTAACATAACATTGTAAACCAATTATACTCAAATAAAACTGATAATAAAATAAAGGTTGATTGGTTAGTCACTAAGTTATGCCCAACTCTTTTGCAATCCCATGGACTGTAGCTCGCCAGGCTCCTCTGTCCATAGGAATTCCCAGGCAAGAATACCAGAGTGGGTGGCCATTTCTTACTCCAGAGTATCTTCCCAACCCAGGGATCGAACTGGTGTCTCCTGTGGCTCCTGCATTGGCAGGCAGGTTCTTTACCACTGATCTACCTGGGAAACTCAAAATAAGGGTGTGCGTGCATACTAAGTCACTTCAGTCATGACCAACTCTTTACGACCCTATGGACTGTGGCCTTCCAGGCTCCTCTGTCCTTGGGATTCTCCAGGCAAGAATACTAGAGTGGGTTGCTATGCCCTCCTCCAGGGGATCTTCCCGACCCAGAGATCAAACCTTCATCTCTTGTGTCTCCTGCACTGGCAAGCCAGTTCTTTACCACTAGCACCACTTGGGAAGCCCAAAATAAAGAGTAACCAGAAGCAAAAAAAAAATAAGGGCAGCACTGAAAAAAAAAAGGTTTGAAGGCAGATATGTGGAAATGAATGCTTCCAGGACCACAAAAAATTATAGCATCCAGGAGGGGGCATGCATTAGAGAGCCTCATAGTTATTCTGGTTATTCTGGTTTATTCACTTGGCTCCTACCATCTCTGGGCCCAGAAGAAGTCTGAATTCTCTTTATTTTCATCCATCTACCCCAGGCAGAGTTTACAGTTTCCTCCAGAAGCCCCTGACCAGTGAAGGAAGCAGGGTCTCTCTACATGTGGTTGAACCGTCCCTTGCTTGCTTCTGGCCCAACCTGGACTGCACTCAGGCTTCTACGCTCCGTTTCTTCAGAAATCACTGTCCAGCCATCCAGGCCCTAGAGCAGGGCTTCCACTTTGAATGGTGAGTGGAGGAATGAGCGGCTGTTCTATTTCTCCTGGAAAGCTTATCAGGGCAAGTTCTGTTCACTAAGCAGAGCCCCCAAGAAGGCAGCATTTCACGTTCCACCGACAGGTGCAAAAGCAGAGCTCAGCTGTGTGACAGATGCTATTCCCCACCCGAGACCCCTGGCTCCAGAGGAGAAAGAGGAGTGAGATGTCTTCATATCAACTTCTAATGCTGAGCTGATGGGGAGACCTGAGGCTGCTCTCCTTGGTGGGATTTGCCTGGACCTCTCTGTGGTCACACACTCGCCCTCATAGGAAACCAGGCCTTGAACTCTAGGGCAGTATTTCTCCAAGTGTAGTTTCTTGCAGCAGAATCGCACCCATGGGATCAGAACCTCTGAGGGTACAGGAAGCAGACTTCTAGATAATAGATCTTTAGGTGCCTCTTATGACACCAGGAGGCAGGGCTCCCAAAATCAAGTGACAACCCTGGTACCCAGGCAAGGAAGGCAATTAGCACAGAGAACACAGCAAGCTGGGCAGACAGCATGCAGCTTTGCAAGCTGGAGAACATGTCCTCTGGGAAGTGGCCTCTAGCCAATTCTGTGATTGCCATGTGAGAACTGCTCTGTGTTCTCAGATATGCCTGTATTTCTACAGACGTGTAAAAACCACATTTTACACGAAATCTCTTGATCTTTAAATTTTGGCTATGGGGAAATATTCCAGGTACCTAAAAGAAACACAAGTGTGCTTCAGCTCATGGGTTTCCACTTAATAGTCACGATTGAGAACCACTGGTCGAGGATCAATTTAATAACTGCTAAACTTGAGGATCCAGTTGCGAGAGTTGGACCGTAAGGAAAGCTGAATTCCAAAGAATTGATGCTTTCTAACTGCGGTGCTGGAGAAGACTCCTGAGAGTCCCTTGGACAGCAAGGAGATCAAACCAATCAAGCCTAAAGGAAATCAACCCTGAATACTCATTGGAAGGACTGATGCTGAAGCTCCAATACTTAGGCCACCTGATGCAGACAGTCGACTCACTGGAAAAGATGAGTGGGAAAGATTGAAGGAGAAGAGAGTGACAGAGGATGAGATGATTGGATGGCATCACTGATTCAATGGACATGAACTTGGGCAAACTCTGAGAGACAGTGAGGGACAGGGAGGCCTGGTGTGCTGCAGTCCATGGGGTCTCAAAGAGTCAGATACAACTTGGCGACTCAGTAACAACAAACTTGAGAATGTTTCTCAGCCACACCTAGCAAGACCCTCTGTTTCCCATCTTAATCAGTCCACAGAAGCAAAAGGAGTCAGTGGCTGCCTAGTCTGCTAGAGTGAAGTCTTCTGGTTCCTCCCAGGGAAGAGAAGGAAGACTCCACTTTTTCAAGACCCCCCCAGGGGATGTGGTCTCACGTCCCCACCATCAGGTCGGGGGCAGATCCACAGCTCCCATCACAGGAGGCATGCCCTCCTGGGATGAAGCACTCTCTTCCTCACTGAGGTCCTCACTGACCTGCCAGAAGCCATCAAGATTCTTGGAAATTCACAGATTTCAGGCTCCAAGGTCCCTCCCTTGAGCTCCCAGAATCTATAAGAGGAATAAAGCTGGCATATTCTGAAATATGGTCCCTCACAACATCTAAAATCCCTCCTTGAGAAGCAGAAAACGAAATGGAAACAAAATCACCCAGTGTATTTCCTAAAGTCTGTCCTCCTTGCAGTGGCTCTTACGGACATCAGGAAAACCCTTCAGAAGCATCTTCCTTGGGAGGATCAGCAGAGAGCTATTGCCTCAGCTCTAGCAGGAGCCCTGGGCAATGGGGCCAAGCAGAACAATGAAGGGGAGGCGAGGAAGGGTCAAGGCGGGTCACCCACCCTCACACCCAATCTCCTGCTTTTCTCCCTCTTCCCCTCACATCTCCCTGAGGCCACAGCTAGGGAAAATCTGAAGACAAGAGAGAGGGAGGGAAAAGGACATCACACTGACATGGGTTTGCTTGAGGTGGTCTTGATCTCCCCCCCCCCCGCTTCTATCAGCCCTAGTGGGTTTTCCCCCCGCTTCTAGCAGTCCTAGTGGGTTCACCACGCTACACTGCTGGATGTAGGAACCGAAAGAGACAGTTATCCAATGCATACGTCAGATGCAAACACCCAAGTGAAAGCACAATGCCAGTGGGAGTCATTCATAAACTTATCTTCAGATTATAGCATCACTGTCACCCCCATAGGGCCACAGGTAACTCAGACACTCATCCAGACTCAGGAACAGAAGCTGGCAGACACTGATAACTCTTTGAGTGCTGAGCTTTGAGCTTTTTAAGCTAAAGTGGGCAGCGGGGAGAAGGAACATATGTCTCCCTCCTATGCCCTGCACTCCAAAGACAGTGATCTCACTTCAGATTTCCTAAACTGACTGATCATCAGATCCTCCTTGAAACCCTTTCCAGAAGGTCCTCCGTCCTCAACCCCCAACTCCCAACACCCTCAGATGCTCTGATTACATCAGCCTCGGCTGAGGCCAGGATATCTACAATTTTTCAAATTTTCTTAGGTAAGTCTTAAAATAAGCAGGGCTTGGGAACCATGGGGTCAACCCTGAGATTCACAGAATGAAAATATGCAGGTCAAATATCAAACCAGCCTAGCTGGTTCTACTATTCAAGGCAGGAGATTCCCAAAGTATGTTAATTCATTACAAGTGGCCTAAGAAACACATTTATTTTTCAAATACTTCCTCTCTTTAAAGAATACACTGAATTACATCAGGTTAGTTCCACAGTGGTATTTTCCCCAATTCCAGTTCACAGAGATCATTTAAAACTGAAAATCAAAAAAAAAAACAAACAAAAACTGAAAATCCTTTCCAAAAGGAAGAGATATGAGGCCACGTTCTTTGACAATGCCTGCTCTGGGCCTGGCATAGAGCCGAGCACTTTACATGCATCACCTCACTTAACCCTGTAAGGAAATGATCGGGATTCCATGCGACAGATGAAGAAGTAGAGGGTTAAGTACCTTGCCCAGGCTAAGAAGTGGGAAGATTGAACTTCACTTACATTTGACCCAAGTCTTTACCTTCAAGCCTGCAGCATGCTTCTTCCTTCACCCCTCCCACATCTACATCTCTGCTTGTTCCTGGATCTCTGAACGTCACTGAACAAACATCCCCTCCACGCCAACATGGTTTCTTCAGCCCCTATGTGAGGGCCCTCCTGGAGGTGTGCAGGCACCGTTGAGGGCAAGGCGGGTGGCAGAGGTCAGAGAGAGGCTGGGAGCTATATATAGGCCTCCTCCCAGGACTGCCTGATGATGCTAGGATTTCTGATTTATGTCTACTGTGCAGAAGGACCAAAGGACAGGCATTCCCAAACCACAGAGAAGACAGGGAAGGGGTGAAAGCCCTCAGGATTCCACAAACCCACCGAGAGCATCAAATCAAAACAAGAGAGTATGTTAGTTGCCTGGATTTCTATTCTTCGGGCTGCCCTTCATTTCAGCCCCTGCCCCAGCTTACAGCTGAGCACTGGGTATGAGAAGAAACCAGAGAGCACCTCTCTGCAACCACAAGTCCAGATCCCCAGATCACCCAGACCAAATTAGGACAGAAAGCCATCACTGACGCACACATGGGCCCCAGGGAGTCTGAGCGTGAGCGCATCTAATGCTGTCGAACAAAACGTGAAACCGAAGAAAACACCCAGCCAAACAGAGCCCTTTGAATCGATGGCTTCGCTCCAGGATCGCGGATGGGGAGAGCGTGAAGACAGACAAAGCCTCGCTTTGGAAAGGCTCAAAAGAGTTTCTAGGAATGCCACGTCCCAAATCCGGTGGGGTTTAGGAGGGGTCTGGAGAGCCCCGGGCGTTGAACAGCGCTTCCTTGTCAGAGTAGGAAGTGGAGTCTAGGCTCACGTAGCCCTGGTCTTTCATCAAATTAAAGCCTAATGCAAAATTAATTCAGAGTACAGTGTAATTCTAACTTCAAGATGACTGCCAAAGGATTTTATGATAAGCCGACGAGCCTAGGGCCATTTCAAGCTCTGGGGAGGTTTTATTTGTTTTTGTAATGTCCCATCATTTTGTCTACCTTTGGGGGTTTTGCTTGGCGGGTAGAGTCCAGAAGACGGGGACAGGCTAGAAACAGACAAAACTGCCAACAGTGGACAAGCCTCCAGCTGAACACATGCCAGGCAGTCTGGGTTCTGTTCCCACCACCCATCCCAGAAACACCTGTTCTGACTCAAAAGTTGGGGAGTTCTCGCCAAAGAATTCTATGGTGCTTTCTGGTAAATTCCCAATCTAGCATTAAAAGCTAGAAAGTGAGAGTTGCTCAGTCGTGTCCGACTCTTTGTGACCCCATGGACTGTGGCCCACCAGGCTCCTTTGTCCATGGAGATTCTCCAGGCAAGAAAACTGGAGTGGGTTGCCATGCCCTACTCCAGGGGATCTTCCCAACCCCGGGACTGAACCCAGGTCTCCCGCTTTGCAGGCAGATTCTTTACCATCTGAGCCCCCAAGGAGGATCTCACATCAATGACTACACAGAGCAAAATCTCCCCATAACATATGAACCAATATTGGATGGCAATGTGCAAACCCACTGATCTTTGAGGCTGTTTGCTACAGAAATCACTGATGCTAACTAATACACCATTCATGAGCAACTCAAGAACAAACAGAACAAGCTTACACTAGAAAAGCAATGGCCATCGATTCATTGACCTTGAATTACAAAATTACAGACAGCCCTACAGGCAGAGCAGTAAGTGTGACTCACCATTGTGTATGAGGATGTGCCAGCCACCCTCACACACAACCAGAGTCTCCTGTGAGAGATGGAGTACAGACAGCCCCACACTCTCTCGGACACCCTCCAGTTTCCCTACTCGAGTAGTGGAGAGAGCCTCTGATCTCCGAAGGAAAATGCAATATGACTCTAGGTGTCACCTTTCAAAGACTGTCAGCACAAGTGATTTAAGCCCCAGAAAAAAACCCTTGTGTCCTTTTAACATCCAAAACTAATCCTCTTCACACCAGACGTCAATGTTAAATAAACAGAAATTTCCATTAACCTGCACCTCTGTACATTTATTTTTAAAAAGCGATGTCACTCTCCTTTAAATGAACATACTAATTAGTGTATTAATAAATAGCTGAATGGAATCAATGAGACATGTAATCAAGGTCTGACCAGGAGTCGGGCCAGGTTGAAGGGGGTTGGAGGGAGGGAGAGGGAGGAAAAAGGATCTTATTAGCAGGTTTGCTGAGGAGCAACGTGTAAAATCAACGTCCCACATGCAACTGAGATGCAGCCCAAGTGGAGGGTTTGTGTAAAGCTGAGTGCCTGCACGCCTCCTCCCTTTAACAGGAAAGCTCCTGGTGAGAGTTAATGGGACTGGCAGGGTGGATGTTAATTGGGGCTGGAAAAGCCATTCAGAGATCCTGTCCAGATCACAGCTGGCAAAGTTTTTACCCAGAACCTCAGTGCTGAAGACCTGACTCCTTAGACCCTTATTTAAAATACTGAAAAATAACAAGCTAGGAGGGTTGATTTCATCCTTAGCAAACATTTGCTCTAAACTAGAAGCCACGATGGGAGTTATTTGTTAGAGGTTCTTTGTTACTCTTACTCCCCTTCCAAACTCCTGGTCCATAAAGAGTAGCTGGAAGTACCTCCGCTCCCAGAGATGGGGTGCTGGGAGGCCAAGGGTGTGGAGGGCTTGAGACAGCTTTAGGGGTGGTAATGGGGCAGACTCTGCCCTTCATCAGCCCTCAGTTTCCTGTAGTGTACCTCAGACCAGGAAGGCTCAGGAAGGTCAAAAGAGGAAATTTTTTTTGCAGGTATGAGGTTTCCAGCTGAAGTGGTGGTCTGATTACCTGCAAACCCACCCCACTTCCCTGGGGCTCATGTTAGCACTGATACCCTCAATGCAATTCCTCCACCTGGAAACACACCCCTTTAGGCTCCCAAACTCTGAGCTAAAGAAACCTGGGTTTTCGTTTCCCTGGAGATTAATTTCAGGAGTCACACCCTTCAGTACAAAACCAATTCAGTGCTTGAGCCCCTTCCCCAATACCAGTGATAAATGGAATATTGCCTGCCATATCAGTAAACAAAGGATGTCAGAGTCATCAGCAATTGCAGCCCTCCAGCCAACATGAGCTGGTGAGCCCTGAGGGAACTCAGGAAGGAAAGAATATCTGACATCTAGCAGCCATCAGACCAGTCACTCCCAATGAGCCCTGAGGAAATTCTGGATGTGAAAGCACAGGAGGATACTGGCTCGCAAATAGCTGAGGTGCATATCAAAGAAATGATTTCAGTGAGTCCCCACTCCTGCATCCTTCAATACAAAGAAAAACACTAAATTCCTTAACTTGGGAGATCTGGTTTTCTTTAATCAATAATCTGTTGACGGTCAGACTATCTGCCCTTTGTTGCAAAACTTCTATATAATCTGGCACCTCCCCTTTCCTCCTCAGAGCAGTTCTTTCAGGATCACTTGAGATGCTGTCTCTCAGACTTGAAGTCCTAAAAACTGACACCAAATCAAACATAACGCTCAACTTTTAGGTTGTAAATGTTTTTTAAGTCGATACCAGCTAAGTGATACTAAGTGAAGTGGAAACTGTTCAGATGAAAGAGACTCAGAAAAAGAAATCTTGCCTTGGGGCTGGCATTGCCCATGACAAACCCCTTGGGGTGGTTCTGCTAGGAGGCAGGGGATTGGTTTGTTAGCCCTGATGGGGTGTGTGACTCAGGGTTCTGGGTTGCTGTAAGGCCCCCCATGAAAATGAGGGTCTTGCTAATTCCTGTTTCTGAAGAAGCCAGTCTCTCTGAGCTACGCCTCAGGCAGAAATCCTGCTGCTCTGCACACCTATCCCTAGCACTTGCATCCACACCAGATGACCCGGAAGCAGAGGCTACATAATGAGGTGTGTTTCTGCCAGCCTCAGGTAGTGCCTGTGACCCTCTCACTGGAAAGTCAGCATTTCCTGGAGTGACAGTGAGGAGACATGTAAAAGGAAGCATGGGGCCTTGGGGAGGAGGCAGTTCTCAGCCGCCCCTGAGCTATTTTCCACAGGACAACTAACGGTGTTTTGCCCCAGGAAGCTCATAACACTGCTGGAAGGATCTCCTCCCCAGATCCACCAGAGAAACCAAAGGGTGACAGCCTCAGGGCAGGGGCAGAGCTTCCTGACAGGACCACGAAATCAAATGCAGAAGGAGGGGCCCGAGACAACTGCCCCAGGCCCAATCTGAAGCACAGACTCCGGGAGCTGGTGACGGACAGGGAGGCCTGGCATGCTGCGATTCATGGGGTCACAAAGAGTCGGACATGACTGAGCAACTGAACTGACTGACTGACTGAAAGTTGGTAGTCAGGGGCCTCCCCGTCTGGTTTGAGAAGTTCTAGAGAAGTCTCCCTGCCTCAGTCTTCACCTTACTGTCTCCACTGAAATGCCTGAAATGCTACCATCGGAGCTTTGTGTCTTTGGGTCAAGTGCTACATTCTCTCTCCCAACAACCCACTCCTCACTGTGGCTCCTCCATCATTTCCCTTTCCCTGTGGACAGACGGACAGAAGACCAGGCAGAAGAAGTGAGTGGAGAGGGTTTAAACAGCAGGGGCCCACTGCTATACAAGGCTACATGGTGAGACTGAGGGGAAGCATCCTCTCTGGTCAACTAAAGCTTGGTGAGCAGCAGGATTTTGGTAGAAGAAAGACAAGTCTTTCCTCAGCAAGGAGATGAAACAAAGCTTGGCCAATGGGACATGGCACAGTGGCAGCTCTCACTCACTCCTGAGTCATGGATATACAACTAGAGCCCCCGAGGGCCTGTCAAAAGAAAATAAGATAGGCAGAAAGGAAGAGGTTTCACTCTGAATGGAGTTCTTAAGGAGAAAGGCAACTACTTCCCAGTTTTCTCCAAGGATAACCTTTGGAGATATGTTGTTCAGTTGCTCAGTCGTGTCCGACTCCTTGCGACCCCATGAACTGTAGTACACCAGGCTTCCCTGTCCTTCACAATCTCCCAGAGTTTGCTCAAACTCATGTCCATTGAGTCGATGACATAGGCAGATACGGAAATAGATATATGTATATGTGTATGTGTGTTCTATATCTATACATATAGATATATGTATATCCCATATCTATGTCCATATCTATATCTATACCTACATAGTGACTATTTTTAAACCAAAAATACCAGGACACATGCTTGGGCAATGGCATAGAATATCTGAAGTCTGTTTCTAGCAAACCCAGGGTGCATGGTCACTATTGACAGGCCAAAGAATGGAGGATGGTTGTGACAAGGATATGGGGGTGATACTGCCAATAAGTGCCTCTTCTCCTTCAGGGAACAGAGGAGAAGTGATAGGTGTTTTTGTGGTGTGATTGCTCTAGAATGACCATCTCATTCCAAGCTGGCTAAATACACCATTCATAGAGCTCCATCTTCTTCAAAATCCACCAATGCACTGAAAGTTCCCAAGCTCCCAGGCTTTTGTTCCCTCTCCACAGTGGCTCATCACCTCTCTCCACAGTCAACCAGGATTTCTTCCTCCCTCAGCCAGGATGTTGCTGGGGAAAATGCATGTTTCAAGCTTAATAGTCCATCATCATGCAGAGATTTAACTGCTTTCAAAACTGAGTGACCAGGAGAAATTGGGTGTGCTCTGACAATCAGGGTGTCTCGAGGCAATGGATTCTGACTGGGTCACTGGACACATACAGTGAAAAGCATGCAGGAAAATCACAGAGGCCCTTACAATCTAGCTAAAGGCTATCTTACCAGGAAATCAGAGCCTGGAACTGAAGACAACTGAGATGGGCTGTTTTCATAAATATCTCCTGTTGGGCTCAGGTGAGTATCTCCAGATATGTCAATGCCATGTACACTGGACCCACCCTTCTGGTCTCCAATGGACCATGTCAGCTTTATGACTTTGAAGCAGGCAAACAGCAGATGCTCCATCCTGCAGAGCTTGACATAATTATCAGGTAGGCTCCAGGCAATAATTACCCACTAATGGTTAGTCACTGCCTTGAGTTAAAGCCAAAAGTCTCCTATTTGCTCTCCCTTAAACAAAATCTTGGGGTCTGGGTGGTAAACCTGAAAAAAAACAGCAACCATCGCCACCGCCTGGCAAGAAGAACACATTAAGATATCACTGAAGGTGAAACATACATAAAACCATGTATGTTTACAGGAGTGCAGTGGCAAAATGGATGGCTGAGCTGAGCACAGATCAAAGATATAAATATTGCTGTTAAACTTAAACTCCAGGAAAACACTGGATTTTCCCAAAATGAAGAAACTCCTACAGAAACTTTTAAATCTTTTGCTAGGACACCACACTTAGAAGGAGAGCCAGGATCCATGGGATCAGCCACCCACCTCTCTTCTCCTCCCACGTGCATGTGCAATCTCAAGCGGTAGGCACACTTAAGTCTAGTGTTAGAAACAGGTGTGACTACTTATAAGCCAATAAAGGTGAAGTGTTTTAATTCAGCACAGAGTAGCAAGAATCATAACTAACAGTAGGTATCTGAGGAGGAGGCAATAATTTTCAGCAATATTATGAGCATTTAATATGTGCCAAGCAGTGTGCATTATGCCACTTGATTGTCCTAGTAATTCTGTGATGTATTATTTTACCTTTGTAATGATAAGAAACCTGAACATCAGAGAGGATGGGTTACATGCCCAGTGTCACACAGCCAAGGAGCCAGGGTTTGATGACATCTGTAACTTACTTTAAAACACTTCAGTGTAGACAGTGTGGTATAATGTATGCAAGTTACTTTTAATCTACACCCAAGGACAGTTAGTCAACATCTGAAGTACTGACATCAAAAATGCGCACACACTCCAGGGTTGCTGAGCTGGCTTTTGAAAGATTCACATCAGAGTCCACCCTGAGTCTTTCAACTTCACTATCTTGATCAGCACCACTGGGTTTGTTAAAAAGCATAAGAGACGTTGGAAATAATTTTTCAGTGGGAAATTAAGTGGTGTCAAAGATAGACAATTGGACTGAAATACTGTCTGGGCTCCTCTGCTCTATGGCACAAGAAACTGGAGTTTGTAGCTTAGGGGCCCCATTAGATCTATGTTTCATCTTTCAAATGATTCTGTCCTCTGATCCCACCTGAAGATGAGCTGAAACACATAAGCAAAATATTGTTGCCTCTGCCTCAAGTAAACCTCCCTTCAAATAAACCTCACCGAGTCATTTTAGAGACTGAATGTGTCCTCCCAAAACTCATATGTTGAAATCCTAATCCCCAGTGTGATAGTATTAGGAGATGGGGCATTTGCAAGGCAATTAGGTCATAAGGGTGGAGCCCTCTTGAATAGGATTAGTGTCCTTATAAGAAGAGAACCTGTCCCCCTGCCCCCATATGTGTGTGCATATGTATATATATATATATATATATATATATATATATACACACATCATATATGCATCATATATATATACACTTCATATATATGTACATATATATACATATATATGTATGTGTGTGTACATATATATATATATATATATATATATATATATATATATACACACACACACACATACATATACATCATACAAGGAGAAGGCAGTCACCTGTAAACCAGAAAGAGAATCTTCATCAAGAACTGGTGCCCTAATCTTGGACTTCCAGTCTCCAGAACTATGAAAAAATGTCTGCAGCTCCAGCCACCCTTTCCATGGTATGCTGTTATAGCAGTCTAAACTGACCAAGATGGTCACTAAGTCAGTGCTCCCCAAACTTTCTCACTTCCTGACACACGAAGAAAATGATAACATTTGTGCTACTCTCTGGAGCTAGAGACAGCTGGCCTGGGGGCTCTGCCATCTGTATGCCCCATATGTCCACAGCGGGGCTGAGGGGACTTGCTATCCCTAGTGCACTAGCTGGGATCAAGAAGACAGGGTCATCCCTGAACTTTCAGGACAGGAGTGCGACTGCTTTTCTGTCTCCTTACCAAAAAAGATGGATGTGTGTGGTGGAATCCAGTCTGATACTTGCTTTGTTGGAAGGTTGTGGAGGAGAAGACCTACAGCTCTCATTCATCCGTAATCACTAGAAACTGAGCCCCCAGATAATCTATTCATTGGGAATGAATGACCAGTTGGCATAAGCCAGATTGCAATGCCAGGTCTGTGTGCCTCCAAAGTCTTTGCTGGGTCCTTGTGGTTCCATTGCTTCTTGAGTCCAAAGAAACTTGTGTGTGCTAAGTTGCTTCAGTCATGTCTGATTCTTTGCAACCCTATGGTCCACCAGGTCTGTCTGTTCATGGGATTCTTCAGGCAAGAATACTGGAGTAGGTTGCCATTTCCTTCTCCAGGGTATCTTCCCAACTCAAAGATTGAACCCTGGCCTCCTGTGTCTCCTGCATTGGCAGGTAGGTTCTTTACCACTAGCACTACCTGGAAAGCCCCCAAAGAATTTTAATCAATTGTTATTTGTCAAACATATAAGGGAAGCTCTCTAGGAAATGCCATGCTGAAGGGTTCTGTCCTTGCTGCTCTGCAGTTTCACAATTTATTAGTAATATGAATGAAGACAATTCTCAGAATTGCAGAAGACAAACTCTAGGATTTGTGAAGGTCAAATGAGAGGCAATGGGAGAAGTTATGTGGTCTCTACTGGTGATAATGACACATATTTCAAAACTATCTTAGCAGGCTGGAACAGATCCAAACTTGATTCCAAGATGAAACTGAATGTGATAAACATAAGTTCAGGGCTTCCCTCGAGGCTCAACACTAAAGAATCCGCCTGCAATACAGGAGATGCAGGTTCAATCTCTGGGTTGGAAAGTTCCTCTGGATCTTGAAGGAAGTGGCAACTCGAGTTGCCAAAAGAATACTAGAGTATTCTTGCCTGGGAAATCCCATGGACAGAGGAGTCTGGGTGGCTGCAGTCCATGGGGTTGCAAAGAGTCAGACATGACTTGGTGACTAAACAACAACAACAAAAACTAAGTTCAAAATTTAGGTTTAAAAAACACATGAGTGAATAAGGTACTAGGCGGCAGAAGTTAACATAAAATATATATCAAATGAGTGTGGGAGGCGTTTAGAAACCCCCCAGTTCTGGACCAGCTGTGGGATGGGGCTGCCCCTAGAGTGTATGGAACCTGTGCCCAGCACCTCTGACACAGGGGAATTCTAACACTGGGATCTGGTGTCCCACCTCCCACAGATTCCCACCTTCTCCACACATCTGTCCCCAAGTCAGATGTGGAGTCAGACCTATTCTTTCATGGCAGCAATGAGCTCTCAGTCCATGTGGGAAGGTCATTAGAAGAGAAAGAACCATCATGTGTCACCAAGACGGGGTTGTTCACAGCCCCCACAAAGATGCATAGCCCAGACATGTAGCTCAGAGAAAAGAGTGGAAGGAGAGTTGATACAAGCTGAGAATTTAAGATTTTCTTCACAGAAAATGGAAGGAATGGGGTGGGCAGAGGAAGGAGATACATAAAAGCAAGCCAGTAACTACCAAGGGGCAATCATCTGTGCCCCTAAATAAAAATCTCTTTATTTCCTTGAATTTCACTTTGATATTATCTTTTTTATTTTTGCACTTTTATGAAACCTGAGAAACTTCCAGCCAAAGACCACAGGAAGGCAGACTAGTTTATGGGGTTTTCATTTTGGGAAGGAAAGTGACTGGATCTTCCCAAGTCTTCCTATGTCCTCCCAAGCATTACAGTAAGTCTGTGGTCAAGACTACAACTCAGGAGATGCTCCATTCACAATCACTGAGCAACTACGATTAGACGGAAGATTACACACCAGCTAGCAGACCTTATGGCGTGCTGATTTCCCTGTGAAACTACCTCCCACTTCCTGTGGGTTCAAAGTTGCTTCATTATATATGATGCCCTCTACCATCTGCCCATTGCAGTACCCCTCTTTTTTAGCTCAGGAAACCAAGAAGAAAACCAAACTACCCTATTATTGGAGCCAAATGAATTGCAGATGCACGTAAGACAGTACAATTACCGTACAATTGCACTCATTTCACATACCAGCAAGATTATGCTCAAAATCCTTCAAGCTAGGCTTCAGCTGTACATGAACCAAGAACTTCCACATGTATAAGCTGGATTTAGAAAAGGCAGAATAACCAGAGATCAAACTTCCAACAAACCCTGGATCATAGAAAAAAGCATGATAATTCAAAGAAAACATCTGCTTCATTGACTATGCTAAAGCCTTTGTGTGGATCACAGCAAGCTGTGGAATATTCTTAAAAAGATTGGAATACCAAACCACCTTATCGGCCTCCTGAGAAATCTGTATGCAGGAAAACAAGGAACAGAACCAGACATGGAACAATGGACTGGTTCAAAATTGGGAAAGGAGTACATTAAGGATGTATACTGTCATCCTGCTTATTTAACTTATACACAGAGTACACCATGTGAAATGCTGGGCTGGATGAATCACAAGCTGGAATCAAGATTGCAGGGAGAAATATCAATAACCTCAGATATGGATTATATAAAGGATTATATCACTTTAATGGCAGAAAGTGAAAAGGAACTAAAGAGCCTCTTGATGAAGGTGAAAGAGGAGAGAGAAAAAGCTGGCTTAAAACTCACTATTCAAAAAACTAAGATCATGGCATCCTGTCCCATCACTTCATGGCAAATAGATGGGGAAAATGTAGAAACACTGGCAGACTTTATTTTCCTGGGCTCCAATATCAATGTAGATGGTAACTGAAGTCACGAAATTAAAAGATGCTTGCTCCTTGGAAGAACAGCTATGACAAACCTAGACAGTGTATTAAAAAGCAGAGATCATTTTGCCGACAAAGGTCTGTATAGTCAAAGCTATGGCTTTTCCAGTAGTCACATATGGATATGAGAGTTGGACCATAAGGAAGGCTGAGCACAAAGAATTGATGCTTTTGAATTGTGGTGCTAGAGAAGACTCTTGAGAGTCCCTTGGACAGCAGGGAGATCAAACCATTCAATCCTAAAGGAAATCAACCCTGAATATTTATTCATTGAAAGGACTGAAGCTGAAGCTCCAATACTTCGGCCACCTGATGTGAAGAGCTGACTGGCTGGAAAAGACCCTGATGCTGGGAAAAATTGAGGGCAAGAGGAGAAGGAGGCGACAGAGAATGAGATGGTTGGATGGCATCACTGACTCAATGGACATGAGTTTGAGCAAATTCTGGGAGATAGTGATGGACAGAGAAGCCTGCCGAGCTGCAGTTCATGAGGTCACAGAGAGTCAGACACAACTTAACAATTGAACAAGAAATAAGACAATTGTCTGCTTTCAAGTAGCTTGTAGCTAAAGGGAGATATGAGATGTAAATGTTAAAAATACAAGTCAGTAAATCATATATGACAAACAAATGCTTGGCAGCTTGAATTTGCCAAGAGACTCTAGCTATACGACTGCTATCTTGACACAGAAGTTCCTGGGTATGGCTCATGTTTGGAATGTGGACAAGGTTACATGCAAAATTTGTTAGCTAGGAAAAACTTGCCCAGGCCTGAAGAATTTTTTTAAATTTGCAAATATAAATGCCATTCTTTCAAAACAATATGTGCTGGGGAAATATTGCTTGATATTTCTAGGAGTTACTTTTCTCTCTTTGGCCACATGATGTTCCTCAAGCTTTACACTCAAGCTCTCTGGAACACTTCAAACACAGGAATCTTCAGATTAAAGCAAGAGAATTTCTATTGCATCTTCAATACTAGATGCCAGGAAAATAACATTTTACCCTATAAGGGCAGCTGCATACAGCAGAAGCTAACATAACACTGTAAAGCAACTATTGCCCAATAAAAATTTTAAAAAACAATTAAATAAAATATGCAATCCATTTATTTTTTAGTACTTGCCAAGAAGCACTGGCTCTTACTAGTATCAAGTCCTAAAAAAAAAAAAAAAAAAAAAAAAAGGAATGAGGAGGACATCTCTGGCAATCCAGTAGTTAAGAATCTGCCTGCTAATATGCAGGGGGCATGAGTTCAATCCCTGGTCCTGGAAGACCCCACATATTGCAGAGCAACTAAGTCCATTTGGACCACAACTGCTGAGTCCATATGCTCTAGAGCCTGTGCTCCACAACAAAAGAAGCCATCCCAGTGAGAAGCCCACACACCACAACTAGAGAAAGCCCATGAGCAGCAACAAAGACCCACACATCCAAAAAGAAATTGGGTACATTCCTTCATTTCAGTAGTGTCTGACTCTTTGGGACCCCATGGGAGCCCACCAGGCTCCTCTGTCCATGGAATTCTCCAGGCAAGAATACTGGGATGGGTTGCCACACCCTTCTCCAGGGGATCTTCCTGACCCAGGGATTGAACCCAGGTCTCCTGCATTGCAGGCAGATTCTTTATCATCTGAGCCACCAAATTTTTTAATTAAAAAAAAAAAAAGGAGTAAGGAGGGTAAAATGAGCAAAGCGACCTCCTCATGAAATCAGGCCTGGGTTTAGCAAAGTGTACTTCCCCTCACCTCCCCCAGCACCCAGCCCAGGGCCCATCAACAGCCCAGACCCTCTGCCCCTCTGCTCAGTTACTGAGCAGAGAGTCAACAGCTCAGGTACCTGTACCTTTCCTGGATCTTCCCATCTACCCGCTTTGAGGGCGTCAGCTAAGCACAGGTTCAGTGGGAAGTCTCTACAATGACACGTAAGGGGGCAGCGAGGTAGAGAAGCAGGAGCAGTGGGGATCACCTGCCTCTGTCCCAGACTCACAGGCAGCCTCAGAGAGCATGTGGCCCAGCGATCCGGAGCCCCTGCCTCCCAGCACTCAGAGTCAGGCAGAGGGGACGCCACCAGCAAGGCCTTGGGCACTGTCAACCAGTCTATTTTGATCCTTACCACACATCACTGTGGTTAAATTACTTCCCCTCTTACAACTCCGAGCCCTGCCCTCTGCCCTCAAACAGAGAAACAAGTCACCATCAGATAAAGTGGGAAAAGCTACTGAGTTCCCTGAGAACAGCAGCGTGCCTACATAAATATATTACATACTGAGTGGAGCTGAGAAGGGCTGGTACAGAAGCGAGGGGTGGGAAGAACACAAACCCTGTCATTTCTGCAGGGCTCTGAGGAGGTAAGAGCTCAACAACACCTATCCTGCCCCTCTTCCTTCTTCACATGGGAGACTGCAGCACAGGCCATTCTGATTAGCTGCTCTGACAGCCAGGGGTGACCCAGAGTAGCCACACTGTTTTGCTTGAAATTGCATGGCGACTTTGCAGCTGGAGACCCTCTTTGGAGCTGAAATCCCAGAATCCCTCATTCAGGAAGGCTGGTGTGAATGGCATCTGTGCAGCCGGACCGCTCAACTCATCGGAGGACCCCCAGCTTCATGGGAGCCTGGTGACCCTTCCACAGCAGCACACATCAGGGCTGGGGGTTGAAAGGATCTGAGCGGACTTGAAGCAGGTATTTTTCTCTCTACACGGTGCTCAAACCAAACATCCTGCTTCCTAAAGTTTCCATAGTATAAGCACAGAGTGCCTAAAAGTTTTGCCAGCAGCCACGTCTCTGTCTCCTGGGCTGAACAGGGACCAATAAATGACAAAGCGTCCTTGCAGAATGCAGAGCACTGGATGCAAAAATAACTCATTTTATCTCCACATACTGTAAAGAGGGGGAAAGGACCACTACTTGAGTAGCTCTTAGGTATTAGGCTGCTGGTGTTTTAATTCAAATATTTCCACCATAAATGTGTGAAACAAAGATGTGACTACAGGGAGGGGAACCTCCCACCCCCTGGAGAGGGACCATCCCACCCAACATCTCATCATGAGGATCACACAAGTTTCTCTTGAAGGCTCTTTGGACCAAGCAAAACCTCACTAGTGGACAAATCCTACCTGCAAGCCTAGACTGTGCAAACCTGTTCCTGCGCACAGGACACAAAATTAGACAAACAATACTTCTAAAGGGCGAGGTCAAAATTTTAATCCCCATCCCTCAGCTCAGAGTGGGGCTCATTTCACCAGACCACACTGTTTTATTTTCTTGGGCTCCAGAATCACTGTGGATAGTGACTGAGCCATGAAATTAAAAGACATTTGCTCCTTGGAAGAATAGCTATGACAAACCTAGACAGCATATTAAAAAGCAGAGACATCACTTTGCCAACAAAGGTTCGTCTAGTCAAAGCAATGGTCTTTCTAGTAGTCATGTATGGATGTTAGAGTTGAACCATAAAGAAGGCTGATCATCGAAGAATTGATGCTTACAAACTGTAGTGCTGGAGAAGACTCTTGAGAGTCTCTTGTACAGCATGGGGATCAAACCAGTCAATCCGAAAGGAAATCAACCCTGAATATTCACTGGAAGGACTGACGCAGAAGCTCCAATACTTTGGCCACCTAATGCAAAGAGCTGACTCATTGGAAAAGACTCTGCTGCTGGGAAAGATTGAGGGCAAGAAGAGAAGGAGGCGACAGAGGATGAGATGATTGGATGGCATCAATGACTCAATGGACATGAGATTGAAAAAACTTGTGAAAATTGTGAAGGACAGAGAATTCACGTGTGCTGCAGTTCATGGGATCACAAAGAGTCAGACACGACTGAGGAACTGAACAGTAACAACAACACTGTTTTGAGTGTATCCACATCCTTGGAAGAAAAGCTATAACCAACCTTGACAGCATATTAAAAAGCAGAGACATTACCTTGCTGACAAAGGTCTGTCTAGTCAACATTACAGTTTTTCCAGTAGTCATGTATGGATGTGAGAGTTGGACTATAAAGAAGGCTGAGAGCTGAAGAATTGATGCTTTTGAACTGTGGTGTTGGAGAAGACTCTTGAGAGTCCCTTGGACTGCAAGGAGATCCAACCAGTCCATCCTAAAGGAGATCAGTCCTGAATATTCGTTGGAAGGACTGATGCTGAAGCTGAAGCTCAAATACTTTGGCCACCTGATACAAAGAACTGACTCATTGGGAAAGACCCTGATGCTGGGAAAGATTGAAGGCAGGAGGAGAAGGGGACAACAGAGGATGAGATGATCAGATGGCATTACTGACTCGATATGAGTTTGAACAAGCTCCGGGAGTTGGTGATAAGAGAAGCCTGGTATGTTGCAGTCCATGAGGTCACAGAGTCAGACATGACTGGGCAACTGAATTGAACGGAACATTGAAAATGGGATGAACACACCAAGAGGAGGAACAAGCTAATGCCTGGAACAAAGGCCTGTGATTCTGCTCTGGCAAATTCTACTTCTGCCTTTATTCTGATCCTGCTCTGTAATCAGCTGCATATGACTCAACCTTCCAGGACCATGCTGTTTCCACTGGAAAATAGTAGAAATTTCCTAAGGCAAGGTGAATGCCTGGATGTTTTCAGAATAATCTCAAGCAAAATGTTCAAGATAGTATGTTTAATTCAAAACATGAACCACTTGAAAAATGTAAAAATCTATATGTGGGTTTTCTTGCTTCTTTACCAAGCTTCTGCCAGATCCCAAAATGAGCTCCTAAGTCTACAAATGGGATCAGTGGTAAATAGCATAGTAAGCAAGGAGATGATACTGCCAGCAACACAGAGGCCATATAGCCACTAGCCACCTGGTCACCTCTACCCACAAATCTATGTGCACCTCAATTCACCACATCCAGAAAAGACCACATCCTGTCCCTCAACCAAGTCTCAATTTAGAAATCTATAGCTCAGTGAAGCAGGGCCACCTTTCACCAGCTGCCCGAGCTGGACGCCTGCAAGACTTCCCCAACTCCCCTTCCCCTCCCTCCCTCCCACCACCCTCATCACCGTATTCACCATCCGTCAACTCTAACGCCCATGGACCTGTCAAATCTGTCCCTTTCTCTCCTTGGCCACCACCTCTGGGTAGCCCTCTTCCATGTCTTCTGGATTACCATAGTAGCATCTGATTCTTTCCCCACATGGTCCCATGGGGATCTTTCTAGAATGCAAAGCTGGTCTTGTTGCTTCTCTCATTTGGAAATCCCCAAGGCCTCACCACTGCTTGCTGGATGAGACCCTGATCTGGACGCTTCTCCTTGTCCTGGCCCGGCCTCCAACAGTGTTTGTATCTGGTCCACTTCCCAACCTGTGCTGTGGGTGCTCAGCTCCCCATGCCTTGTCTATGTTGCTTGTTCCCTCAGGGCACCTCTTCCCCATGTGTTCACGAGCCCAGTCCTGCTCTCCCTTCAAAACACCTTTCAAAGCTCTGCTTGATGCTCTCCTCCTCCAGGAGACTTTCACCATGCCCTGCTTCATATCTAGATGGGCGCCCCTTCTTCCATCTTCACAGAAGGTCCTCTGCATGCACAGAGCCTGTGTCTCACCATCCTGTGTTTAATGATCTAGAAATGTGTGCACTGTGGCCACACCAAGCTGTGTGCAGGCTCTCCCATGCAGGAACTGAGTCTTTCATCTCTTTCCAGCCAAACTCCTGCATCATGCCTAGCACATCGTAGGCACTCAGGAAATACTAATTGATGGGTTGATCAATTCATTGGTTAAACAGTCCTTAGCTCAAATCTACCTACAGTATGTAAATATATACATATGGACCCAAGTAGGAATGGCAGATAGGGAAGGAAATCAAAGACCTTTTGGCTATCTCTGTGGTCCCTGACTGGGCTTCCCAGGTGGCACTAGTGGTAAAGAACCTGCTTGCCAATGCAGGGGATATAAAGGACGTGAGTTCGATCCCTGGGTCAGGAATATCCCCTGGAGGAGAGCATGGCAACCCATTCCAGTATTCTTGCCTGTAAAATGCCACAGACAGAGGAGTCTGGTGGGCTATAGTCCATGGGGTTAAAAATGAGTTGAACACAACTGAAGCGATAGCATGCGCACATGTACATAGTCCCTGATTAACATACTACTGCCAGGATCGGGCCCCCCACCCCCAGCCTCATGCCCAAGCCTCTGGACTACCGCGCTAACCACTGTCCCCCAGGTTTCCTGCTATCCCACGGGCATTCTCCTCTCTGACCCTCTGTGAGCTGTTTTTATCACTAATCACTCTTCATCAGATCAGCAAACACACAGGAGCTGGTAAAGGTGTGATGATGAGAAGCCTAATCTGAGACACTCTTCCCTCTTACTTGATTTTCTCTAACACTGGATATAAACAGAACCTTTCTTCTGACGCTCACCTGGTCCTTTACTATGCATGGCAATGTTCAACCTCACGTCCGGGGCTTCAGGTCAGAAACAGCAAGGGCTTATTTTGGCTTGAAAGAAAGAGAAATCGAGGCCGAGCCCAGAGAGGGAACTCGCTGAAAGCGATTCAGCAACCCTAGGATTAGAAGCCGGGGCTCCCAATTCCCTGGCCAGCACGTAATACTTCTTCAATTGCTCTGAAAATGAAAACCTCAGGATTATTTTGCAGGAGGGGGAGGAAAAAATAAGCCTCAAGAAGCTGTAGCCATATTTCCAACAAGCTCCATTCAGAGGGCATCATAACTTACATAAATGATTTCCTATTACACTGCAATTGTCACTGCAACGTAACTGTGCTGCAGCCTCCTTGAAGTGTTCTCTTTGTTGTTTTTCTGTACGGATCCCCCAGAAAAAAAGAATCAAATACGGTCCAAGCAGGAAAACAAACCACACAGCACTCACGGACCCAGGTCCCCCTTCCACATGACTCCTCCTGAGAAGGACCAAAGAGAAGGCTCCACGTGGTCCCCCTTGGGCCTGAGCGCTCTCCCACCCACCTGTTTCCAGAGCCCCACAGAGTCCCGGCGAACAGGACTCCTATTCTAAAAAAAGTGAAAGTCAACAGTTTATGAAGAAGAAATGAAGTGGCAATTTCCCAGAATGCCTGGGAATCAATACAAGCTGCGGTCGGGGTTTTCCTTTCAAAGGGTGACTGCCACTCTCCTCCAGAGTCAAGAGTGACAGAGCTCCAGCGCTTGACTTACAACGCCTTCATCACGGCAAGATATTTTTAATTTAAATCTCACTGCACTTGGGTTCGAACTCAGCTGGGACTTGATTTACTGCTAATTCATCTCCCCGATTCCTATAATTCTAAACTCGGTCGCCAAACAGTTTAATGCTGCTAGAGTCACCAGTGCTCTGCTTTATGAATGGGCGTCAGGGGAATTTGGTTAGTAAGTGTGTGTTAGCAACTGTTATTCATGTTGAAAAGGAGCACGGTGCTTGGGCAAAGCGTGGTGAGGCCCTGTAATTGGGCACATAGTTCATCAGTCAGCGTCCACAGGTGAGCCAAAGCCAAGGACCATGGGGGCGATACCCCACCCCCACCCTGACCCATGCACGTGCGTGCACACATACACACACACACACACACACACACACACACATCATTACCTAGGTAAGACAAATACTAGCCGGTGAAAGTCTTCCCGTGGGAAATGCCTAGCTTTGCTCTCTGGGTCACTACCCAATGGTAGAAACCATGGATTTACAGTCTAATTAGAAACCTTCAGCCTCTCCGGGATAGCAAAGTTTCTTCCCTGAGAGAAAATGTGTTTCAACCATCCAAAATTTAGGGAGCTGTATCTTAATAACTCACGCCTTTTTTGTTAATTCTGAACATTTATCTTTGCCAGTTACATTGAAGTCTCTTATTCAATAAGTGTAGCTGAAAAAAATATATTGAGAGGGTGAATGTCATTACTCACGTATCTTGCAGACATCCATCTTGATCTATTACGCGCAACTGAAAAGTGCTACTTGTTGGAAACGCTGCCACAAACCTGTCAGAACTGCAGTCACACTCCTAAAACGGTCCCTTTAGAAAACATACAGCTGAAGGCACAGGGTCGCCAATGTCTCATAGCAATTCACAGCCATTTCTGAGATTCCCAAAAGCAACTGACAAGGATAAGCAGAAGCCAGCACCTCACCAGTCCTTGTTTTAAGAGCACAGTAAATTTGTTCTGATTTTTCTCCTCCAAACCAAACTCAAACCTGAAAGCTTCCAGATGAAGGCCAGTATCTCTCAAAGTGCTTTCTGGGGAACACTCATTCCAAGAAATGTCAACAGGTTTAAATACACCCACGCAAAGGGATCCCTCCATTGAAAAAAAATGATTGGCTAAGAATAGGGCCTCCCTAGCGGCTCAGATGATAAAGCATTTGCCTGTAGTGCAGGAGAACAGGGTTTGATCCCTGGGTTGGGAAGATCTCCTGGAGAAGGGAATGGCTACCCTCTCCAGTATTCTTGCCTGGAGAATTCCATGGACATGGGAGCCTGGCGAGCTACAGTCCATGGGGTTGCAGAGTCAGACACGACTGAACTAACACTTTCACTTCTTCACTTCAAGAATAACTAACCAGGATTCTCTATAGCCAAACTCCTTTGCCTTTAATGTGCATCTTGACTCTCCAAGAGGAGGACACAGCATAAAGTGTTTCCAAGACTTACTTGGCCACAAATGCATTTTCCATGGTGCGGGAGTGTTGGGGGAGCTTGTCTTTGGAATGCTCTGGTAAATGCAGTTTGGTCATCTCTCTCAATCTACTGGCATCTAAACCCATAGCAAGTTTTACATGGAGAGCAAGAATTCAATTCTGTGTGCATCAGTGTGACAAGACCATGGTACTTGCCAGCCTCCAAACCACCATCACCCAGAACACTCTAGGGTGACTGATGGGTTCAGCCTGTGCTAGCCTTTGTTCATCTTAATTTTGTGAAACAGCCACCAGCCTTGATGTGGTTCCAGCCAGCCCCTGCCAGGGAGCAGGCACCCGCCAGAGCAGCTGGTTCTCACCTCCCTAGTTTTCTCCTTTATGGACTGTTCCTCTGCTCTCCTCCTCCACTCATTCATTCTTTCTACTCAGCAAATATTTACTGACTGCTTCCAGTAAGACAGGCCCTAAGCTGGGTACCGAGTATTCAAGAGACGTAACAAACAAGCCCTGTCATCTAAAGGCACAAAGAAATCAGTAATTTCAATGCTATTTTCATCATTGCTACAGCCAGTGGCGGCTTCTTTAGCACCATCAAAAAGTATGAATTAAGTTCCCGATTACACAAGAGACTGCTTCAAGGAGGGGCTGGTTCTGACCCTCTGGGAGCCGGAAACCTCAGGGAGCCGTGCTAACACAGATGTTGTCTCAAAGTCAGCGAGTTCTTTGCATCAATCAGTAGTTAAGGGCAAGTGCATTTAGGGGAAGAAGACAGGGGTCGGTTATCTAATGGCGAAAAGAGTGGGGATGGGGGTCACAAGCACCGTGTGACCATCAAACTTTTGCTCCACCAGACCCTAGAGGAGCTAGGCTCAGTGGTACAGAATCTGCCTGCAAATGCAGGAAATGCTGGAAACGTGAGTTCGATCCCTAGGTCAGGAAGATCCCCTGGAGGAGGATATGGCAACCCATTTCAGTATTCTGGCCTGGAGAATTACATGGACAGAGGAGCCTGGCGGGCTACAGTCCGTGGGGACCCAAAGAGTTAGTCTGACTAAGCATGCATCAAAGAACAAGGGTTGTTAAAAAGGGGGGTGGGAGGAGACTAACTCCAGGCAATGACCTATGGGAAATATTTTATGCAGAAATGTCCCCTGTTGCTTTGTCTGCCAATGTTTACAATATTTTGTAAATACTGGGAGGAGGCAAAGGTCATTTGTATCTGCCTCCAGCTTCCCAGCGGCTATGCCCCTCTACACCCACCAAGAGAAGTGTCTGAGCTAGTTGCACACCAGCACGCGGAAGGCATGCCTTTGGTCAATAAGCCCTAGAGGTCAGGAAAGCCTCTTGAAACCTGGCTGGATCACATTCTTCATGTGGTTCCTCAGGGGTTAAAACTGGGTAAACCACGCTGTGCTTGGCTATTTCGGCCAGAGTCATGATTCTAGCGGCTGAATGATGCCTTATTGGAGCAGCTGCTGTGGTTCACTGACTATTCTGAGGAATCACTGCTTCCTTATATGGAACCCATTATCACAGACCCCAGAGCAAGGCAATGGCACCCCACTCCAGTACCCTTGCCTGGAAAATCCCATGGATGGAGGAGCCTGGTAGGCTGCAGTCCATAGGGTCGCTAAGAGTCGGACACGACTGAGCAACTTCACTTTCATTTTTCACTTTCATGCATTGGAGAGGGAAATGGCAACCCACTCCAGTATTCTTGCCTGGAGAATCCCAGGGATGGGGGAGCCTGGTGGGCTGCCATCTATGGGGTCGCACAGAGTTGGACACGACTGAAGTGACTTAGCAGCAGCAGCAGAGTATGCATCTGCTCAGATCACTGAGCCCCACCTAACATCCCACCCCGTTCCCAGTTCCGAACTTCAACCCCTGGCCATGCTTGCTCCCTGCCAGAGCAGCCCCATAGACACCTTGCCGCATTCATTCCTCTGCTCCTAAAGTTCCTGCTCCTTTTCTTCCTTTGGGGGTGAAGGTCAGGGTCCTGTAGCTATAATACTTGCAGACCCACTGTGGGGGAGCCACGGATGCCCAGTCCCTGGGCCTGACCACACAGGCTCCAGAATGACCTGCCATCATGACCCCAAGGGGCAGGGGAGTTCCCACCTCGTGGGGTAAACAATGCCCAGGAGTTGCAGCAGGAAGGACCCAGCAAGCAGATGGATGCTGGCCGTGCCTGTCCTCCAGGCTCTTCTGAAACCGTGTTCCCATCAGGCTTCTCTCCTTACATCCTGAGAGCCTGAGCCACCAGTTGTTTACTGGGGGCACAGTGGTTGGCTTGGTAATACATCATTCTTTGTACACTTTTTCCCTCCCTCTCCTCTCTTCTGGCTCAGTCTTGCTGCCCTGGGATTCTACCCCTCAATGAAGAGTCGCCACATCAGCTTTTGCCTCGGGCTCTGCCTTCCAGAGAATCCAGGCCAAGACTGGGGGTGAGGAGAAACATAAGGGTATCAGGCCCTGGGTTCCACATTGCCTGCAACAGAACAACCCATCTAGCATCTGTTCTGTGCATTAGAATTCCTTTGCGTTTGTAGAGAATTCCACTGCATAATGTGGCTCTAGTGGTAAAGAACCCACCTGTTGATACAAGAGACATAAAAGACACGGGTTCAACCCCTGGATTGGGAAGATCCCCTGGAGGAGGGCATAGCAGCCCACTCCAGCATTCTTGCCTCGAGAATCCCATGGACAGAGGAGCCTGGAAGGTACAGTCCATAGGGTAGCAAAGAGTCAGACATAACTGAAGGGACTTAGCTTGCATGCACGCAACTGCATAAACATTTTTAAAATCACTGATTTAGACTAACTCTCTAATTTTATAAACAGTAATACTGAAACATAAGGTGATTTTTTCCCAAGACTCCTTTGCTAGTAAGTGACAGAGCTGAGATCATCTACATCTGTCTCCAGCCATGTCCGACTCTGTGTAACTCTATGGACTGTAGCACGACAGGCTCCTCTGTCCATGGGATTCTCCAGGCAATAATGGTCGAGTGGGTTGCCATGCCGTTCTCCGGGGGATCTTCCTGACCCAGGTACTGAACCCATGTCTCTTAAGTCTCCTGCATTGGCAGGCAGGTTCTTTACCACGAGAGCCACCTGGGAAGCCCTCTTCAAAACCTAGCTTTCCCCCAAAACACCAGTACGGTTAAACCAGCGGGACACAACAGCATCATCCAGGAACCTGAGAAAATACACACCTCCTGGATCTCACTACTGTCTTGAGAACTTCTCAGCTGCCTTGGAAGGACAAGGGCCAAACATTGAGTCTGGAGTTGAACTGTCCACCCACCTGGCAAAATTCTGCTTGAAACCCTAGTGTCTATATAATCAGCAGAACCTAATACTTATCATGATGATTCAACTGAAACTTTTTTTAGAGATTCCACTCCTCCTTTCACAGACAGGAGTAGACGAATGAAAGTGCTTGTCAAGTCTGGCATCTCTTGGGGGATTCCCAGGGCCACAACACATTGTATCTACTTCCTGTGGTTTTCCCAACACATGTTCACGTGTTTAAAGGCTCTGAGAAATCCTGCAACAAAGAACCCCTTTTCCCTTTGCTTTTAACACTCAGGATTTCTCAAACTTCTTTGGCCATGGAAACTTTGTGTATGTGTAACACCTATTCACAGAGTACGCAATGTGAAATTCTGCTCTATTTTAGGTATCACCTTCAGGAAGCAGGACTGAGATGAGGAGGAAGGAAATCCACTTTAATCGTCTCTGCAAAGTCAGCCGGCATTCCACGCAGGCTGGTTCAATCCCACTTTCTGGGGGGCTGACTGCCGCCCTGCCAGACCCTCCTCTTGTTGTCTATTCCCTCCACGAAAGGAGAAGCAAACATCCATCTCTACTTCCTGTCCTTCCTCTTGAGCTCTGGGCCAAAGCCAAGGAATGGCTTGCTCCCCCTCTGGTTCCCGGCTCCACACTACCCAGAGGGAAATTCAGTTGGGCTCGTAGCAGATAAGTTCAACGAGGCTGTCAAACGCGAACGCGAACTTGAGCAGAGACCAGGAGAGCCTCTGACCAGCTCTGGTTTTCCTTTCCTGTGATTTCAGTGACCTCGTCCTCTGCTGCTCCTCTCCTCGCGCTTCCTAATGAAAATCCTCGTCCCTGGAAGACCTCGGGAATTGATTCAACAAGACTGTGTTCAGCACATCGACTGCGGAGACGATATCCTCTTAGCTAGTGATCTGTTTTGTGTTGGAGTGACAAAACATTCCAAAATCCAATTTGCTGTTGCGAATCCTGGTTCATGGAGAAGGCACCGTGAAGAGGGCGGCGGGTGGCCAAGCTGAGCCGGCAAAGAGGATGCTGGAGGTCTCGCACACACCTGTTGTCATGAGTCTGAGCAGGCCAACGGTGGCAGCCACTCCTGCTGCGGCCTGGAGGGGAGGTGATGAAATCCAAGGGCACCCTTCTAGCCGCCTCAAGTTTAGCAGAAGCTTCACTCACTTCAGCGTGGAGGAGAAGCCAAATAAATAACACACGGAATGAAAGTTTGTCTCTTGGAGAGACAAAAAAACAAACTAACCACCAGCAGATCACCTGTGGATTTTCCCTACAGTATTCAGGCCAGAGAGACCAAGTCAGGTAGCTTAGGCCCAACTTCTAGGTGGGACAGCACCCACCTGGATGAATGGGCTCCATCAGGGCCTTGCTGCCCACATTTCTCAGAATCAGGATGTTATTCCTGGCCAAGCGCTACACTTACCATAAGTCTGCACAATGACCTTCCCCACCCACAGGCCATTTGCACCAATTTCCAACGAATCTCTGCTCCAACACCATACGGTCCAGGCCCCCAGCACATTATGACATCCACAAGCAAAGATTCCTTTCCTGCCTCTGGCTTCCAAAATTTGGAACCTTAGGACGGCTAATCAATGAATGAGCTGGCAAAGTGATGAGCACCTACTGTGTGCATACTTCCCAAAGAATGAAAAGACCATGTGCTGTATAGCAGACTGGGGCCATGGGCATTCATTCCATCTTAGTTCCTAGACCACCAAAATGAGAATAAATAATCCCCACTTTACTGGGTGATTTGAAGGATTAAATGAGAGTGTGAAGCAGCCTCTGGGAGAACTAGACTCCTACCAGTGTAAGACTCAGAGCCTCACAGAGTCAAAAGCAGAGATCAGAACTGCACTCATTCACTCCTCCTTAGGTTTTTCCCAGGATGAAATGGGAGCTGCCAAATGAGGCAAGAGTCACCCTCAGGAACTGAGCACTCTGCCAGAATGATCCTCGAAATTTCACAACCAACAGCAGTCAAGGATAAGGCCCAACCCCATTTGGCGATAGGGGAAGTGGAGGTTCAAAGAATGAATAGATTTGCCTGGGATCACAGAGGTGGTCCAAGGGAGAAACCAGATATTCTAAACCTCACCCCAGCACATTCCCCGCAAACCTCCCCCTGGCTTGCTAAGGATGCAAACAGCACGGTGACAAGGGGCCAGGTCAGTCTGCCTAGGGTTGAGACCTGACTCCACCCCCTACTAGCTGTGTGATCCTGGACAAAGTCCTTACCCTTCCCCCAACACTGCCCCCACCTCAGTTTTCTGGTGGAAGAAATGGGGATAATAACAGTGACTGTCCCTCCGGGCTGTTACAAGGAAGACATGGGCCAACCTGTGCAAACCCTTAAACGATGCCTCTACCAAGTAAGTGCTCAGGAAATACTAGCCACCATTATCATCACTAATTATTATTATTTTTCATTCTGTTATTTTCACAAGGACAAATACATCCTCACAGCCTCTTCCCTGGGGAGGCTGATGTCACATGATTATAAGCACAGAGATGCAGGGGTTCATGCAGACCTGGCCTGGGACTCAGGAAGCTTTGCTTCCAAGCTGCTTGGTACCAAGCAGGGTAGCAGCCTCCTCTTTCGGAAACAAGGTCCCTGCTCTGGGAATTAGGACCCCCTACCTCCCTCCACTTTAAAGATCCCTCGCTACCACTAAGCAGCAGAGCCCCCTTCAGCCTCCCTGCTGACTTCACCTTCCTGCCACAACTGGAAGGCTAGCTGTGACCTGGGCAGTGAGGAGGGAGGAAGGAAAAACCGGTCAGCCCGGACCAAGAGAGGGGATCAGGTCGGGGTGCAGGGTGGAGAGCAGTGGGGCGCATACCTACTAAAAATGTAGCCTCCGCAGGGCTCCTCTCGCCCAAGCCTTGCTCCACAGAACCTATAGGGCAATTACCCTAATCACGTGCTTCTCCGCAACAGCCGTTTGATTTATTAGTGCGCCGTCTTTTTAAAATGCCGCTCTTAAATATAAATAACACTTAATCATCCAGCTGTCGTTAAATTCATGTTATATTGATTTCTTGGAGTGCCACAAATTTGAGGGCGAATGGGCTAGCGGATGTGTGCACAAAACCACGAGGTGGATTGGCAAGGGGAGGGGCGGGGATGGGAGGAAATGGGAGGGAGAGGGGGTGTCAAGGAAGGGACCTGAGCCCTGCTCCACTGCCCGAGGGTCCCAACCGGCTTCACATCGGGCAGCGCTGGGCACAGATGAAGAGGAGAAAAGAGCCTAGAAAGAGTAGCACGTGTGTTGCATCCCAGACCGTCCCAGCCTGGATCTCGGGTGGGTTTTCTGCAGGGCAGACACCCTATCACAGCCCCTCGCTGAAGCCACCCCAACAGGTCTTGAAGTGGCATTGTCTGTGGATTGGCTTCTCCGGGTGAGGATGGGGACAAAAACGGCTGAAAAATGCCCCCTAGCTGGCTAGGAGGAGAGAGATGGGCGACGATTTCTTTTGCATCAAAGCTTGGGGATAACTAGGAGCTAAGAGCGAGTGATTTCCCCGCCCCCTGAGCGCTCTCTCCACTTCAGGACCGCTGCCGCGCTAGAAAGACACCCCCCGCCCCACCGCCCCCCTCCCTTAATTCCCAGCAGCCTCCGTCGCGATTAGAAGGATTGGGAGGCCAAGTGTAGGCAGACTCTGCGGCGCAGACTTCCCTGTCTGCGGGGAACAGCGGCCGCGGGGAGGGAGAGGTGCAGAGACGCAGAAAGGAAACAAGTTGGCGGCCTCGGATTCCTCCGGAAACGTTTGCCCGAGCGTCGGTGGGCATCCAGAACGATGGGTTGGGAAGACAGAAGCAAGCCCAGCAGTAGCTGGATCCGGCGAGAAGGAAGGGCTCGCGGGCAAGCCACGCCGCGCGCCCACAGCAGAGGCGCCCGGAGCACAGCCGCGCAGCAGCGAGGGTCTGCAGAGAAGCTAGTTTGACTCCCTTCCCAGCAGTGAGGAAGCCCCCCCGCCTCCCCCAGAGAACTTAACTGGAAGGCTACCGGTGGACTGGTGGAGAGGGACGACGAACAAGACATGCTCCAGGGCTGGGCCAGAGAGCCAGGGAAAAAATGAGATGTACAGCCAGCTTTACACAGATGTTAATTAATGCCTGCTTTGTCCTAGAAACCAAATTGGTACCTAACACTAAGTTCCGAAAGTGTGGGGATTTTTTGAACCCACGTTAAAAAAAAAAAATGTTTAGCTTGTCACCAGCGTAGTGACCGCTGGCTTGGCGTGAATATGATGGATCCTGAGGCTGCAAATAATCAAGAAAGGAAAGTGGTTGGGGAAGGAAGCAGAGAAAGGTGTAGAGATTTCCCCTGGAAGGCACACAGACCTTTCCGGAAGCTTGGACCCCACCTTTCTGCCCTTTCAAGGTGCTCTGAGGGAATGTTTACCTGGGAGCCACCCACCGTCACTGGTGCTCCCTATTTCTGTAGAAAACCATGTGCTGCTCCACGCATACATGGGACCTCCCTGTCCACGCACCCACAGGGCATGCGTGTGAAACGTTAAGGCTCTTCCATAACCACAAAGATATAGATAGAGGTGGGTCCCGTTGTCAACCTTTGTTATGTCGTTGGAAGAGCTGACCACATATAGCAAGGCTCTTTGAGAAGGCGCGCGTATATCTAGGTGCGTGTACACACACCCACCATTCTTAAAAAGAGAATAGTGTCTCTTTTCCCGACTGGGTTCTCCCCATTGTGAGAGCTTTGCTTTATTCCATCTACCCTTTTCAATCAATCAAAGGGCAGCTCACACAGCACACAGCGGGGAATACAATCTCCCTCCGGGGGATGTCTGGTTCTCTCCTTCCCAGCCTAACCGGAGACCTTTGCAGGAGCTGAAAAAAGTTTGAAAATAGCAGAGAGATGGGGGTAGGAAGAGAGCCCTTTAGTTCAGCATCCCTCTTCAGTATTTACAGAATCAGCCCAATCCTGTGCCCAGCACTGAGGCCCACTTGTTCGAAAGAATGTTGCCTCCTTCCCCCTAATGTTCTGGAAAACTCCCAACATATTTTTCCCACTGGTGGGTTTGCAGGACACGCTGAACACATGATCTTGTATAGAGAGTACAAGCTGATTCCATTTCTTGCCAAGTTGCCCAACAAGCTTGCCAAAAGGGACAGCTCTAGAAACACAGAACCTCGTTAAATCTATATTCAACTCCAAACTGCTGTTGTAATGGATCTCACATTCTGCTCCCTACAACTGAGCCCTGAACGGGTTGGTCTTTGATCCCCAAATGGGAACTGTGGGGGGAAAAAAATCTTTGGGAACCCTATCACTTCCCACCTCCTCCAGGAAAAGTTTGAAAATGGGCAGCCTGTGACACTCCAGCCAGGGAGAAAAAAAAAAAAAAAGACAAGTTTAAGGGAGACAGAGCCTGGAACCACAGGCTTCTGGAGCAGCCTGGCTCTGGGAGACGCTGCCAGACCCAAGAATGCCTGGCCTCTTTGTAGGGTGAGAACCGCTGAGGTGGTCATGAAGGTGGGGGGGGGGGGGCGGGTGGGGGGGAGGGACCCTCCTCCCTTCCTGCAGTGCGCCGTCCTCCATCTCCCTTCTAGTTCTATTTCTCAGACACACAGCTCGAAAGGCATGTGGCAGGTGTTAGGCGCAGGCAGGGGAAAGCATCCCCATGTTTCCCGGGGCACAGTACAGAGGGAAGGCTAGGGAGCCCCAGGCGTGTGTAGGATTACTGTTGCCCTCAGACTGGAGATGCTAGTAGGTAAGACCTTTTATGGAGGATCCGGCCCCATACAGTCTCTCTAGACCAGCCACACACCCAAAGCGAGGCTTAAAACCCTTCCTGCTGAAACCCCGGCGCATTCCCGGGAAAGCGGTGCCTCGCTTCAGCAAGGCGGTTGTGCTGCCTCTTACTGGGGAAACGCAGTGCCTGTTCCGTACGCACCGCCCTACAAAACTGCGGCCCCATCCGCCTCTGTGGCCTCCTCCCGTGCGCCGGGCCACCCCGCTCTCCAAAGATCTGTCTGCATATCTGTCGGTCTGTCCCAGCGTTAAAACCCCCCGGTGCGCCAAGGCCACGGAGCAGAGATTACCTGGGGCGGGTCTCCCAAGACCATGACTTCTCTGGGTTTTTGGTTGTTTTTTTTTAACCAGCTAGGGATGCCAATGGCTGGGAACTGGGGGGGGGGGCGGGGGGGAGGGAATCGCTCCCTCAACCTGGCCGGCCGGGAGGGAGAGGCAAGAAGGCACAGAATCCCACCCAAAAGTCCCGGTTGGCGAAGTCTGAGTCCCAGAGCGTCAGAGGAGAAAGAACACGGGAAATACCTGCTCCGGCCGCGCCGCACCTACGTGGGTGTCCAGGTGGGACGTGGACAGGTACGAATGCGCGGCGTGTGCCTATGTGTGTATGTGTCTGTGTGCGCGCGCGCGCGTGTGTGTGTGTGTGTGTGTGCGTGCGTGCAGGGGGCTGGCTCCGGGGCAGCCCAGGACTCCGGACCGCGCGGGTATCTCCGCCCGCGCTGTACTAGCCCGCCCGGCTCCTTACCTGCAAGCGCCGCTTTGCCTGCTTCAGCGGGAGCGCCGCATTGACACTGCAGATGGTGCTGGGGCCGCTGCCTCTCGCCCTCCTCTGAACGTGTGCGTGTGCGCGCGTGTGGCTGCCTCCTCCAGCCCAGCCCCGAACCAACGCGAATACTCCACCGAGGCGCGGGGAACCCAGGGGGGAGGCCAGGGAAGCGGAGGGCGAAATCAGAGCCTGCGAGACTTGACAGCTCCTCCGGCGGCGTCCAGGGTGGGCGGAATGTCCAACAGAAAGGTCGGGAAATGCGGCTAGCTTCCAAGCACCCCTTTTCCCCGAGATCCCAAGCCCCGAAGCCCAAGCAGCAGCGGTGGCGGCTCTCCGGGGCTGCGGTGGCGACGCGGGGCCGCCCCCCTTCGTCCCCACCCCCGCGGGCTGAATGTCCTTGATGCCAAGCGGGCACGGCGGCGTCACTCCGCACCGCCCATGCTCGCCCGGTCGGGCCGCTGCCCGGGCGCGGCGAGTGCGCCGGAGACCCGCCGGGGAGCGCTGTCCGCGCCTCCGCGCGCCTCCCTGGGCAGCGGCGGCCACCCCTCGGCCACCCGCGGTCGGCCGCGCCGCGGCTGCCCCCGCCCCCGCCGGGGGACGGGCCGGGTCGGGCGGAGGGGCCGGGGCTGGGGGGCCGCGGGAGCCGCCGGCTGCTCCCCGGGGAGGCGCGGGGCGGCGGCAGCGGCCGCCGGCGCTGCGGCGGCGGAGAGCGCGGCCGCGGGCCGAGCCGGGCCTCCCGGGCGCGCCCCCGGCCCCCCGGGCGGGCTGCTCGCAAAGTTTGCAGGGGGCAGGGAGCGGGGCCGCCGCTGGCTCGGCCGCCGCCGGAGCTCCCGGGCTGCCTGCTGCCGCCGCGGCTCGCTGCTGCTGTGCATTGAAGCCCGGCCAAGCGCTGCAAAAACTCCAGCTGCCTGGCGCTCTCTGGGTCCTCCTCTCCTCCCTCCCGCCCTCCCCGCTTCCCTGCCTCCCTCCCTCGCAGTGCCCCCGCCCCTCCCCGCCGCCCGCCGCCGCTCCCTGCCTGGCTCGCGCAGGCTGGCTCGGAGCTCGGCTGACAGCTAGACCGCCCGAGAGCGGCCGGCAGAGGGGGCAGGGGGCGCCTCCCCGCACCCGGCGCCCGCGCCGCCCGCCTCGCCCGCGCTCCCCGCTCCCACGTTGAAGGAGACCCGCCTGGTGCCCTCGGCCCGCACCGGGCGACCCCGCCGGCGGCGAGGTGGGGCGAAGGGGCGCGTACTTGGTGGCACGGGAGCCGGGCGCGCCCGCGGGATGGGGCACACAGCCGCCTCCTGCAGGTCCGGATGTGGGCGCCGACGGTCGGAGGGACCCCCAGGTGCTCAGAGCCAACACACCGACACAGGCTCCCGTGCCCCAGTCAGAACCCCGCCCCAGCACCCAGCGGGGGACCTGAGGATGCGTGGCTTGTTTGAGAGAATATGGGTAGTCAATGGCCCTAGAGCTCCCTTGCTCACCTGACTTCTCTAGTCCTGTTCAAATTGAGGCCGACCTGGCTCCTCTCTTCTTGAAAACCCTAGATCCTAGACCAGGGCCAAAACAGACAATACCAACATCAGGGTGGTTTCTGAAGTCCAAAGAAAACAATGACGACAGTTGCTCAGGTTCAGAGAGCCATGGGGCAGGGAGCAAATACGGGAGTGAGCAGCTCTATCCCTGAAACCTCTGTCTCCATCCTCCCAGAACTGTGCCCCATCCAGCAAAAGAAACTGCGATTTCCACACTTAATTCAGACCCAGACATCCACGTGTCTCTCTCTCACCCCAGCTACACTACAGCCTCCACCCCCCAAAGTGGCACCATCAGTTCTGCCCTCCAAGGACCTCCTCTCATGGGCAGCCATCAAGGATGACCCTCAAAAGGAGCCCATGGTTTCTGGCTTCCTCCCTCCTATCTGGTCTTCAACTTTCCCTTCCCCGCCCCCCCCCCCCCCACAACCAGCAACTTCCTGTCCATTACTGTCCTCCCATCAAAACATCTTCAGGGAATCTTCCTACTGGGTGGAAATGATTAACAACAGCGTACATTTCTATGCCTTCCTATAGGGGTTCTGTTTTCACAGAGATCAGGGCTGTAAACCAGGGAGACTGAAACCAGCTGGGCACTGGCAGGCTATACAAGCCCCAAGGTGACAGCGCCCTCGGGTCAGGCCGGACCCACCCAGACAGGCCTTGCTGAAGCTTTGCCCTGGAGAGGTGGCTGCCTGGATCAGCAGGACAGCGCCAAGCCCCAGTGAGAAGGAAGCCAGACATGGGGGTTGTTTGGTGAGAGGGTATTCCGGGAGACACAGTGGAGCCCTGGGAGCTTCTGGTCCTCCGCTGAGCATCGCAAGGCCCAGAAAGCAGTAAGGACTTATCTTATTAGCTTGCGTTAATACATTGATCTGTCTCTTCTCTTCTCAGAAACCCCGGATCCCAGACTCTAGATAAAGCACACACTATCAGGTTAGTTTCGGAAGTCCAGAGAAACAGAACAAAATAATTCAGTCCTGCTGCTTCTTGGACCTCCATCAGGATTTGAGGAAGCCCAGGACCAAATGTTTCTCCAGGCAGGACCAAGACTAGGGAAAGACAAGCCAGGCGCCCAGAAGGCAAAATTTCAGGAGGCACGCATGCTCAGGCGCCTTCCTGTCAGGCGGTTCTCACCCTGGTCTGGGCCCCACTTCAAGATATCTTCTCTAAAATTGCTGCATGAAACCATCACAGTCCTCTCCCAGAGGTGACAGCCCCACGGAAAACCCTAATGGGTTACTTATGGAATATGGTTGCATAAAAGCAGGAGGGAGGGGGAACCCTTTCAAATGTGTTTACCACTCAGCTTTCAGGGTACGCCATAAAAATGCCGAAGGTGGGGGGAGTGAGAAAAAGAGCCCTGCTTCCCTTCTCAGCCATCTAGCATGTATTTTTAATACAACTTGATTTTTCCCTCTTGTAGCTTGTGTGTGCACATGAGTGTATGTGTTTGTGTGTGTGTGTGTGTGTGTGTGTGTGTGAGAATATTGCTGGTAAGCCCCAGGTCCATTTTCTGATGGATGGGAAGTCAAAGACTTTTTTTTTTAGTGGTAGCAAATAAAATGTATTTATTCTTCTTTATCTCCTGCCTAGTGTGTGGCGTCATTTATTTTCATTCAAAGAAATGAATGCCATGGTGCCTGAAGAGCAATAACAGAGCCAAATGACAGAGAAGGAGTGAGGCAAAGAGCTGGCCCAACAGTGGGCAGGTGAGGGGCCCCACCAGCCGATTCTCCTGTAGTCAACAGGGCCATTTTCCTTCCTTTCCCTTCCATTTAACCTTCCACTTAACCAGCTGAAAGGTGTGCTGAGGGGTGGTTATAAGGTCCTTGCAAGGAAGAACATGAAAGGTCAAATTAGCAACAGTGTTGGACCTGTTTTCGTTTTTTTGGCTTTTTTAAATTATGATAGCCGCTTGTATTTACTCTCTCTGCACTGGAGAGTGAGCTGGGTTGGGATGAGCAGTGCTCTAGATGGGATGTTAGAAGACCTGGGTCCTAGTCCTGATGCTGCCACCTGCCCACTCTATAATTTGGGGGTGAATCAGACCTTCTCAGTGACACCCTGTCTTCTCACCTGCCCCATTTACCCTTTGGAGGCAGTGACATTCAAGGAAGACGCTATCCACGTGCTTGGAGACTCTAAGGTAAGCGTCACACACACCTAAGGGATTAGCAATGCTTTTCAGAGGACCACGTCTTTTTAAAAATAGCACCCTACAGGGAGGGCCAGAAGGTTCCCTATCATCTTGACCATTCTCCGACACTGGGAAACACAGCCTCTACACCAGTTCGAAGTGGGTTTCTGCAGGACGTACAGACCCTCTTAGCTCCTGCACATCCCCTGGCCCCTGCCTGCCGGGGAGGGGGCCAAGAGAGACCGGAGCTTTCTCCTGCTGACAGTGGGTCTGCAAGTCACCCACTCTCTGCCTGCGCTAGTGGGTACACTGCAGAGGTCATTGCCTGGTTTACGGCCACAAGAGGGAGAAACTAAATGGCACACTGCTTCCTAAAGTCCTGTTTTCTAAGGAGACTATTTTGGTGGCGATTTGGTGGTGGTTTCTAGAGGCAGTTGAGGAGTAGAGTAGTGGTTCATCCCTCAGGCTGAATAAAAGGCCAGATTTAACAGGAGAGGGGACAAGAAATCCTTGAGTTTTCCTTCACTTAGCCACCACCGTTTTATTAGTCTAGGAACAGAACCGCTATTTAAGTTGATAAAAGCCAGATTTGCTCGTTAAATAAATCACCAGAGCCTGGTGGTGCTATAGAGAAAATTTTCCCCCCATAACTGGCCCCATGGCTGGGTTTGAAACAGTGCACCCGGCGCTGGATCGAGGGGGAAAAAAAAAAAAAAGTCAAGTCCTCAGCTTAAAAACCTACATTGTGGCGCCACCTGCAGGCGACTAGAAATATCAACATTATCCCAACGCAGCGGAGACTGGGAGGAAAGAGGTGACCCTGCGCTGGAAACAGGGGGTCAGGGTTCCAGACGGAGAGTAGGACCCCAACTCCCCCAACTGATCCCTGATTTCCAAGTGTGTCACCAGGTGTCCACCACACTCCTGCCAGCTTCAGTCTGCATCCTCCCGAAAGCTGCCATCTCGAGGCGTCCACAATTGTTCTCAAGATTCTGTCTGTGGAAACAAACTTATTTTTTTCCTGTCACCTAAGGGGTTAAGTTGGGCTTCCCTGGTGGCTCAGTGGTAAAGAATCCACCTGCCAATGCAGGAGATGCAGGTTCCATCCCTGGGTCCTGGGTCTGGAAGATCCCCTGAAGAAGGAAATGGCAACCCACTCCAGTATTCTTGCCTGGAGAATCCCATGGACAGAGGAGCCTGGTGGGCTACCATCCATGGGGGGCACAAAAAAGAGTTGTACATGGCTTAGTGACTAGACAACAGGAAACAAGATGTTAAGTCAGCCTCTAACCTAAGAGTTCCACTTCCAAGACTCCAGGCTATAACGCTGTAAAACTGGACAGAGAAATGACTTCCCTTGGAGGAGGATGGGGGGGGAACATCCTTGTGGCACCACAGTTCCCAATTGTACTTGACCTTGGTGCCTGGCGGGGGGGGGGGGGGGGGGCGGGGTGCTTCCTTGTAGCTCAGATGGTAAAGAATCCGCCTGCAACTTAGGAGACCCAGGTTCAATTTCTGGGTCGGGAAGATCCCCTGGAGAAGGGAATGGCTACCCACTCCAGTATTCTTGCCTAGAGAATGCCATGGACAGAGGAGCCTGGCAGGCTACAGTCCCTGGGGTTTCAAAGAGCTGGACACGACTGAGCGACTGACACTCTGGTGACTGGGTATCGTTAGTAGACCCAAATCACCTCAAGCTTCTTCAGCCTGTGGATGCTAGCGAGGAATCTCATAGTGACATCTGAATCTCATCTCCCAGCCTTTTCCTGCTCATGCAGACTTGGCCTCCACTGACAAGCCCCTCCCTGACTCTTCGCATGTGTCAGAGACCCCAAGTTGTGCTGAGGAACAAGTCTGATCACATTATCCTCCGCAGGCTTCGTCATGGACATCCACTGCCACATGCCACATGATGGAAGGACATCTCGGCATCGCCACTGCCTGCCTACACCGCTGGGCACGGCCAGCCCTGCTGCTCTGCTGTGGCTTCCCAGGCCACACCAGGGGTCCAGTGCCAAGGCAGGGAGGATGCTCGCTCACTTCTCCCACTCACATGTTTGGTGGATTCTGGTCATCCCATGCCTCCCAGGGTTCAAGCCCTAATCCCCTTCACTCCCAGAAAGTGAGAAAGTGTCAGTCACTCAGTTGTGTCCAACTCTCTGTGACCCCATGGGCTGTAGTCCACCAGGCTCCTCTGTCCATAAGATTCTCCAGGCAAGAAGACCCTCCCCAGACCCTTCACCAACCACCTCTCTCCAGAATTCTCCCTTCTCTTCCAACTAATGAACCACTTGTCTTTTCAACTGCAGGAACCAGAAGTCGGAGCATACAGTGGGTGGTGGGGATGTGACCTAACTCGATTGGCCAGAAATAGCAGAGTCCCCATTCTGGCCAACTCCATATCTTGCTACAACAAGAAAATGTAAACACTTCTGTATGACCCTTCTTGGCGGTTCGGCCCCAGGAGGCATGAGGTCCTATAGCATGCCTGAATTCCAAGAACCAGATGCCATTCATGGCTTCCACATGAAGGCTCCATCTTGCCTCTGCCCCGTTCACTGCCAAGTAGCTTAAAGCAAGTCACTTGGCCCCTCTGACTGGGGTTCCAAGAGCACAAAGGCCCCAGTTGTTTTCCTCGTAATGAAGATGGATTTGCGCTAATGGATGAAATACCTTATCTGGTAACACACATTTCCAAGGTGATTGCCAGGTGGTCTGAGTATAATCTTCTACGTAACTGTGATAACCAGCCTCCAAAATGGCCCTAGTGATCCTTGCCAACTGGTATTCATGCCCTCCTGCAGTCTCCTCCCACAGAAACTGACTCAGGAGACCAAGAAAAGATGATGTGTGACTTTCAAGGCTAGGTTGTCAAAGACATTGCAGCTTCCAGCTTGGTCTCTTGGGTCACTCTCTGGGGGATGCAGGTCACCAGGTGGTGAGAACCCTCAAGTGTCCTTGAGGAGAGAAAGTGAGGTTTCTCACCAAGAGCCAGCACAACTTGGCATCCTATGGGAGAACTGCTTTGAAAGTGGATCCTCTAGCCCCTGTCAAGTCTTCAGATGATTCCAGCTTTAAGTCTTTCAACTGAGGTCCCAGACATTGTAGAGCAGAGACAAGATACTGCTGTTGTCAGTCGTTCAGTCATGTCCAACTCCTTGGGACCCCATGGACTGCAGCACGCCAGGCTTTCCTGTCCTCCACTATCTCCTGGAGTTTGCTCAGACTCACGTCCATTGAGTTAGTGATGCTATCTAACCATTTCATCCCCTGTTTCTCTCTTCTCCTTTTGCCTTCAATTTTTCCCAGCATCAGGGTCTTTTCCAATAAGTTGACTCTTCACCTCAGGTGGCCAAAGTACTAGGTCTTCAGCTCTAGCATCAGTCCTTCCGATGAAGATTCCTTTAGGATTGACTGGTTTGATCTCCTTGCTGTTCAAGGGACTCTCAAGAGTCTTCTCCAGCACCACAATTCAAAAGCATCAATTCTTTGGCACTCAGACTTTTTTATGGTCCAACTCTCACATCCATACACAACTACTGGAAAAATCACAGCTTTGACTGGACGGACCTTTGTCAGCAGAATGATGTCTTTGCTTTTTAATACACTGTCTCGGTTTGTCATAGTTTTTCTTCCAAGAAGCAAGCATCTTCCAATTTCATGGCTGCAGTCACCATCCACAGTGATTTCGGATACTGTTGAAGGTGGGTTACTCAGCTGTGGATAACTAATCATATAGTGACTCACAGAGAGTGAATCCTCCCCCTAACCTTGCCATTATCAGCCTCTTATTCTTTGAGCTCACTTGGCTTTAGAAAGAAAGACAGAGAAGGACATGCTTGATGCATGATACCAACTATACTAGGCAGGACTGGGCACCAGTATGTATGTGCCCCACCAGGAACTCCCTACAGAGCTCCTGCATCAAGCCCCTTACCATATTTCACTGTGTTACGTGAAAATGAGAAGACCCAGCCAGGGGGCTGGAAGCCACAACACACACAGTGCTAGAGTCATGCTCACTTTAAGAGAATGTGGTCATTTCCAGAGGTTCGGCTTCAGAAACGCCCCACACTGAGGCACAGAGTGGGGCTGGATCTCGTTCACGTTAACAAGCTGCCCGGCACCTGCCCTCACGGCGAGGTCAGAATGAGTGGACTCTGGTGTGAGCACCATCCCTGCGGTACTGAGAAAGCTCCTCCGCGCTGAGCCTGACCCTCCCTGCACTGCCAGGCAGCGGGGAGGTCCAAGGTCTCAAGAGAAGACACAGCAGGAAGCGACCGGAAACAGGAGGCGGCCATTTCTCCTCCACGCGGTGCCCAGTGAGGACGTCCGCCCATCCACCCGCTTCGAGGAATCTCCTCAGCCCTCTGCAGCTTCTGGAGAGCCAGACAGCGCCTGAGGGTCGTCAGGGGCCAAGGCACCCACAAGGGGAAAGAGGTGCCTGAACTGAGCTGGCGCAGAAAGAGCTGCAGATGACACCTCACGGAGGTTCCGGGGACCATGCATAGACCGAAGGTGGCTTCTTTCCTCCTTCACATCTCCCTTCATTCTCTTTTCCTGTTTTAAAAGGGCTTCCTCCCGAAGCACTCCTGTCTGCCAGCTTTGCAAATGCTGGGTCTGTCCCTTATGGAGTACCCAAGGTCATAGCGGTGCTTGGTAGTTAAGTGCCTGGGAGGTCCCACTGTGCGCATCTCTCTTCAGCCCGGCACTTGTTAAACCTTCCAGAAAGGCTCCAGGCAGGCCAGTGATGGGCCAAAAATGAGGCAGGTCAGCGCAGGCCAGGCCGGCTGAGCTGTTCGGCTGACTCTTCACGGGTGCCCAGCAAATGCAGCAACCACAGGAGCTCAATTTAGTGTCGCTGTGGCCAGAGTGAGCGTTCCCGTCTGCCCACGCCCCACCTCTAGATAACGAGAAAAGGTTAAGGCCTACCCTTCCTAGTAGCTGTTCTTCCCCAAGTCCTGTGTCTAAGGAGCCTTGTCTCATGTTTTTTGACACTAGCATCAAGAAGGGAAGTAATTTCCTTTCCTTGCCAGGCAAACTGAGGCAAGAGATGTTGAAGTGACGTATCTCAGGTTACACAGGAATGAAATGTAAACCTGTTAACACCTGTCAGTTACTCTCACCACTTCAACTTTCAGGCCAATAGAATTGGCAACAATTCTATTTTCATTCTCTTAAAGCACTGCTGTTAAAATTATGGTACACCCATGCAACAGAACACAGTGTAGTTCTTAAACAAATGAAGTAAATCTATGTAATCAATGCTCTGGAAAAAATGCAGAAAGGTATTTGTGTGTATGCTTGCATATTTTTGAATATAGAGAATACTGCATACATATCTATATAGCTTTATATATACATAGAACATTTTGGAAGGAGACAAAAAATACTTACCAGCAGAAACCTTAGAGTGGGAGCCAGGGTGATATTTATTTTATTGTTTCATTGTATATCTTTTGTTCTTTTTGACATTTTACCCTGTGCAAGTATTACATCCTCCATGCAAGTATTAAAAAGGCTAGTTAAAAAGGAACAAAAAAACACTGCTGCTAAAAGCATCTTCATCACACCACTCTCGATTCCCGAATCCAGCCAACCACTCCTCCACCCCATCTGTATCATATTCAAGTTTGCTTTTGTTCTACTTTCCGACTATCTGCTCCATCTTGCTTGTCTTCTGTGGGCTGCCATGAAGGTCACATAGCAGTCTGTCTGCTCAGCATGATGGGGTCAACATCCAAGCTCTAGTTCTCAGCTCTCATTTCCTAAAGACCAGCCAGCATCCGACTTGCCCTGAGGACTTCCGTTGGTACTAATTGACTGGAGGGAGATTCCAGGAATGATCCAGAACATCCTTTCCATGCTAAAGCAAGTAAATTTGCATGCATGCACAGTTTGTCAGTCGTGTCCAACTCTTTGCAACCCCATGGACTGTAGCCAGCATGGCTCTTCTGTCCAGGGGATCTTCCCAACCCGGGGATTAAACCCTCATCTCCTGCATATCCTGTATTGGCAGGTGGATTCTTTACCATCAAGCCACCTGGGAAGCCTCAAAGCAAGTAACTTTAAGTCAAAGGCAGTATTCTTCTCCACTGTGGTCAGTAAACTCATGGACACTGATACCCAGAAATGGTACAGGCTAAACACATGATAATGCCAGGAAGCATTTAGATATTAACAGGTGGAAAACTCCATATTGTGTTTTTAATCTCATCAGGAACTGTGTGAGTGTGTGCATGCTATGTCCCTTTAGTCATGTCCAACTCTGTGTGACCCCGTAGAATGTAGCCTGCTAGGCTCCTCTGTCCACGAGAATCTCCAGGCAAGAATACTGGAGTGGGTTGCCATTTCTTCCTCCAGGGGAATCTTCCTGACCCAGGGATTGAACCCGTGTCTCTTATGTCTCCTGCATTGGCAGGCAGGTTCTTTACCACCAGCACCACCTGGGAAGCTCCAGGAACTGTGTAGGGACAGGGAAAGGACTAGAGATAGGCAAACCTCATTCTCATTTTTCAAAAGGTGAAAATAATGTAAGTTCTGAAAACTACAAACAGATGAGCTGGCCCAGATATTGACCATTGGCTCAGTAAAGGGCTGGCATGTGATTATTTAGAAAATTATACAATGAGTGCTGGGATTGGGCCTGTGATTGCCAAGAACAAACCCTACCAGGTTGGTTTTGCTCCCTAATTCAACAATGCAGTGAGGCTTTCACATCAAAGAAGTGTGGGAGAGACTATCTGAATTGATCAAGGATTCTTTAATAAGATCTTTCTAGAACACAGGGTAATGTGGGCTGGATGGATCAACTAACTGAGTGGTGAAACCCCAAGGATCATCCTCAATGCATCAAGACAGCATTGAGGATGGTTTTCTTGGGGGTCTGAGCTCAGTTCTCAAACTAATCCTGTTCAACAGATTTACTGGTAACTTGGATAAAGATGGAGGAGACATAGTCATCAAATTTGTCTCTGACTGCGATGGAAAAAATATTAAATATAAGTATTTACAATCCTCCTCCTTGCTAAGGAAAAAGAAACCTCTGCTTAATATTGGGCATTTTTGGCGTTCATAAGGAATTTTGATGTTGACCTGGGGCACCATGCTGAGGAATGAAACAGTGAGAAAAGCTGAACTGACCTACATATGAAAATATACAGAGCTCTCCAGAAAGAAGGATCTGGCCAAGAGGAAGGAATGGGGCAGCAGCCTGAGAGGGAAGGGGGCTGTGAGGATGGGTGGGAGAAAGGTGGAAAGAAGGCTGTGAGGATGGAGTCCCTGGAGGCACGTGAGCATCAGTAACAAAAAGAGTGGGTTTCAGGAAGTCTTTCAGAGCATGTGATATAATTCCTTCTTTCGATGGCCTCCTCAAGAGATCATCAGTAGAAAACTTTGTAATTTGTCAATGCTTTGAAAAGGTTGATTTTTGCATTTCTTTTGGATGTATTGTCAAGTTAGGATGGATCTTAAGGCAGAAGCAAGAAGACCCTGTTTTATTCAGGATACAAGTGCATGATCAAAGTCTAACAACATAAAATAGACTCTCTGAATTCAAAAATAATTTTGCGTGCTGAAATTATGGGGAAATTTTTTTCAACAAAATGAAATTTAATATAGATACAACCAAGGCCCTATACATGGGTGTAGGAAAAAACTTTACAAATACAGGATCAAGGAGATGTGGCCTCATTCTTTTTGATTATAAGCTAAAGTTGAAAATAAACTCTACATGTGAATCAACAGTGAGAGGCTGTCAAAGTCAATGGAATCACAAGCTATGATATTAGAGAGTGGAGTCCCAAAGGGAACAAGGATAGTTCTGCTCTACTTTGAGATGCTAGACCATACCTAGATTATTGCATATGGGTCCCAGGCCCCATATTTTCAGAGTGCCTGAGACCAAAAGGGAGTTAAAATCATACTATATTTGGAGCTATCAAAGGAGTGGGTGATGTCCAGCTTCAAGGAAGTAAGCATCAAGGCAATATGACAACTTCAAATATTTGAAGAGCTGTCAAGGGAAAGAGTTGCTGAATTGGCTCTAAAACTTCAAAATATCCAAGCAGGATCAATGAATAGAATTTCTCTTATGTAGGGTTATTTTGGCCCACTAAAAAGAGTGCCTTTCTAATAGAGGTCTCTAAAGACAGAAGAGACCCTCTTAAGTGATAGTGAGCTCTCTGTCACTTGATGTATTCAAACAGGAAGGAAGTGATACCTAGGTAAAGGCTGGAGTTTGGATGAAATGACCTCCAATGTCTCTAAGGGTCTGAGATTTTAGTTATTTTGTGTTTATTGTTGTATCCTCCACAATGCCATGGGTTTTGCTGTGACTCAGTAAATGTTTATTGAATCAAAATGGAATGCTTTGAGTGTCATGTCTAGGGAAGATAACCAACATCCTGCCCAAGACTATCACCAAGGAGAAGAATCAAGGCTGAAGTTAGCAATATAGTCAAGTCAAAGACTGAGATAAAGGGAATGAGTCTCTGTCCACAGAGCTTAGGTGAACTCTGCCTCTTTCATGCTCTGCACTGTACATCTCACTCACCAGACAGACCATCCTTCGTCTGGTGCAGGCCTGGATAGAACCATTTTCTTTATCATTCATTCACTGAATACTTACACAATCCAGAGTTCCGAATTTTTAATTTTTTTCCTTTGGTTTTCAAATTATTGCCCCCACCCCATTCCTTGTTCCCTGAATACCCATTCTCTCTTTCTGGATGCTCAGGTTGATTTTTATTTCCCTTTCCTCTACATCTCTTCCTGCTCCATCAGGGGAACCTTGTCATTTCTCTATTCCTACCCCTGTAGCTTCTGAAGCTTTCCACGGCTACCAAGGCCCTGACAACCAGGCTAGGGATCCTAGTGTCTCAGAGCAGTTGCAGGTAATGGGCTCAGGGCCAAACTGTGTCATCTTGTCCCAGGGACTGTAAACCTGGGGCTAAACAGGCCTCTGTCCTACATCTAACTGCATTGTGGACATTCAATAATCTATTCATTTAATGACTGCTCCTTCACCCTCTAGCTTGTCTTAAATGATATGAACAATGCATTCTCATCCCCCACTCCTCTCCACGCCCCAGGGGAAATTATCCTATCATCAAATGCACCTCTCTGTAAATGAGTGGGTGTTGGCTTCTTCTGTGAGAGTTCCAAATTTTCAGTCCATCCCTTTGTCATTCCTAATTATGCTTCCTCCCATATTAATGGTACTATTGACATCTCATCATTTTCTTCTGTAAATAAAACAAAAGCACCCTATCTCTTCCTCTCCAGTGATTTCATCAACACCTTTCAGGCCTGATCCTAATTTCCCTTCCTGATTTGTCATGCTTCTTCAGGCATAAAGCTACAGGAAGAAAGAATACATCTTAAGGAAGAAAGAGTAAAGTGATAATGATGGTAACAGTGATAAAGAGTTTTTCCAAAGACTAAAGCCAGATAGCACAGATTTTCATGAGATTTTAAAAGGTTTTGTAAAATTTCATTGTAATTGTAGAGTGCAATATGCCAAGGGGATGCTCTGCAACTCATATCATGTTTAGGATCATCCATTCAAAAACCATTTATGGTTTTTGCCATATGTCACTATACTGTAGATCAAAGCTGTTTCAGATATAGTCCCTTCCTTAGGGGTTTTCAGGTGAATGAGGGACAACAGGGTAAACAAATAACTGCAGCAATATGTTATCGATGCTAAGATATAAGTATTGGCTAAGTAATAGGGGATTATAAGGAAAAGACTGTCAATTCAGAAAGCAATTTTCCTTGATTCTGATCATACCATTATTCAAATTATAACTATTTATTTTGTTATTAATAGTGTCTCTGCTGTTTCAATAGTTTTAAAATAAGGTTCATCTCAGTGAGAAATAATAATAATAATATCTATTCTTCTGATCAGAAGGACTTAGAGTAAGAAGTTGCATTGAGACATGGACCAGTAGAAGATAGGAATGAACAATAAAGATCAGCCAGTGAGACTGACTGGGTTTGCAAAGGATGTAGGTGAAAGAAACATGTGTGTGTGTGTGTGTGTGTGTGTGTGTGTGTGTGTGTGTGTTGTTTAGTCATGTCCGACTCTTTGCGACCCCATGGACCCTGTCAGGCTCCATGCAGGTAAATATGTAAACAAGCGGGTGCTAGGTAAACAGCATTACCTTTTAGTATCACTCAACTTTTAGTATCCCTGTTTCATAAATAATGAAAAATTCTCCCAGGGAATAAAACCAAGGACTCACATGAGCAGGTAATTCATATCCATTCAGTCTTTTTCTATTTAATGCTGAAGATCTTATTGGCTTTATTCAGTGATTTATGAATCAGACAGCATCCGGTCTAACAGAAAAAAAGGAGTCCCCTATACATTCTTTCTTCAGTTCATTTCTTTATATGAATATATTCTGAGTTCCTCCTACATGCTGAGTTCTAGGTGCTGGGGCTAAGATGGAGCCCTGGACAGCAGGTCTCTGCTCTTGTGCAGGGCACACTGTGGATGAAGGCAAGAATGAACCAGTTAAATGAATGAACAGGATGATTTCAAGTAGTGATTTGTCTCATGAATAATATGAGAATATAGTGTTTTGAGGGGTCTCCATGTGGGTGAAGAAAGGCTTCTCTGAGCTGGTAACCTCTGACCTGAGGCTTGAAGGACAATGAGGAGACAGCCAGGGGAAGACATGGAGAGAAGCAGTGAGTGCAAGGGCTTTGAGGTGGAATGGAGAAGAAAAATACTTCCAAAGAAGACAAGCTTTGGGAACCATGAAATGGTCAGTGTGGGCAGAACTTTGCAAAGGAAAAAGATAGAACGAGCCCTTAGAAATACACACACACATACTAATCCAATTGGGGAAAATAAAGTAGAAGAGAGTTAGGAAAAATGCATAGCTCTAAAAAGGTGTTTGGGTCATATGATTTCTTATACCACATGGACCAAGCCTGACTCCATAAAATGTAGTGGAAAAGAAGGAAACTGACAAAATGATGAAATGAGGATGGAAGATGCTAATTAGAAATACAGAGATGGAGCCTGTGTTGTTAAGAAGACTTTGATCTGCAAATAACAACATTAAAAGACATTTAATACCTCACATGAGTAGCCTGAAGGTAGGTGGTTCCTGGTCTAGGGCAGGAATTCACTGAGGTTATCCAGGACCCAGCCTCTTTCTGTTTTGTCTGTGTCTCATCCCTAACATGTCATTTTTTTTGCCCTTAAGCTTAATTTAAGCCCCCCAAAAGGAGAAGAAGCAGTGCCAGAAAGCTCTTCTGCAGTGGCTCTCCACTCTAACACAAAGTTAGAATCTCTCAAAATGCTTCTGTATGTCTCATTGGCCAGAACTGGGCCGCATGGTCACTCCAAGATGTAAGGGAAGTTAGGGACATGAGTGTCTGGCAAAGAAGAACAGGATTCCTGACACTGATCTGGACTAACCAAAACCCCAGTAGTCACCCCACCATAGATTCAATCAACCTGGAGAGTCCTGGAACAGAAGAAGGAGGGGATAGTGGGTCATTCACTGGGGTCCCTGACAGGGTGAGAGGAAAGAAGCAGGGAGTGTAGAATGATGCAAAGACCTCCCAGATCTGGAATCAGAAGACATGGATTATAATCTCAGCTCTGGGAAAATTATCAAACAGTCTCAGTCAGAGTTCCTTCATCTATAAAATGAAAGTGACAATACCACCTACCTGTCAGGTAGTTTGTGAGGAGCAGAAATTGTCAGAACGGGTTGTAAGTCCTTAGTGTATTCCCAAGACTCTATGATGTTGCAGGGCAAAAGTGCTACACTAACTTCTATTTCTACTTATTTTTCTCAGTCTTTAAAAATATATGTGGTTATATACTATACAACAGCATATAACATAAATAATACATGCCATATAAAATATGCATCTATAATATACATACTACATTACAATAACATATATAGGTATATAACTTATACATAAATAAAAGTACATATGTTTTGAGCACTCAAAAAATGTACTGACATGCCTCCAGGTTTTTAACATAATCAGTTTGGAAACACTTTTTTAAAGAACACAATGCATGTAAGGTACTTGGCACAGGACCTGTGTGTATTGAGCCTTCAAAAAAGGCTGGTCCCGTAGCTGCCTTTCAGATGTAGTAGAATTGCGATTTTTAATGGCATGAGCATGCATCTGTCACAGTCCCTCCCAACTCTGCTCTCAAAATGCTGCATATCATGTGCTCTTGTGCCACCTCAAATCCCACTCCCAGAAAACAGGATTACAAATAGCGCACCACGCAAAGCAGCTCCCAGGAGCCCCGATCATGTAGCTTCCCCAGTTCCCTGGGCATCTTCTCTTTGGGCAGGTGGGCACTTCTATAGGAAGGGATGAACAAAAGCAAGGACAATAGGAAACCAAGCCAGCCAGGGAGGAGACCTGCCAGCACCGGAGAGAATAGGCCCCCGTGGATGGGGAGGGTTAAAACTCCAATAGGGTTTGGGAATTTTCTGTACAATTCACCTCTCCCTGTTAACCCTGCTTCCCATTAGCATGGACAAATGAGAAGTGCCCATATCTCCTTTTCACCCAGCCTCATCTTTCCTTGCAGGGATTCAGGATACTTTAGGAAGAAGAGCATTTCTTTCTTGCCTTGAGCATCACCTCCGCGATGGATGCGGGTAGAGAAATAAAGTCACAAGGTCACTTAGCAGCTCAGCTAGAAAACACCCAGGAGTCCTGACACCCGATTGAAATCACTTTTCTCATTAAAAGTACAAAGATAAAGCCTCCTTTATAAATATGAGGTCCTTAAATATTATCTGTGGCCATCAGTTCTGCTGGCTGTGTAGGCATTGTTCATTTATTTAATTTAACCTTTTCTTCCCCCGAAAGCTTTTGGCTCTGCCTTTAAAAACCCACACTAAATTATCACTTAACGATTTGACCGGCTCCCCTTTTAGCTTCCTTTAAACGAGCTGCCGATAAAGGAATAAACTTGCTGAAGAAATAAGAAATAAGCCTCCTGAACACTGTAGCCCTTTATGCCGCCACTGTCCAGGCTGAAGGCGCCTCTCAAATGAATTGAGAGATAATGCTAATGGAATTACACATTGTGACTGGATCAGGGGCTGCCACGGGAAGATAAATACCAAAGCAAGGCTAAGGCATTTAATCAAAAATAAACCCCCTATGTGTCCTTTTCTTTTTTTCCTTCAGAGTTAAACACACACACACACACACACACACACACACACACACACACACACACACACACACACGACCTTGGTTTGCCACGTATATTCCTTCACTCCCTTGATGCTTTTATTCCAAATTATTTGGTTTAGGGGAGGTCCCACATACACGCATTTAGAAGCAAATTAAATCAGTCAGAGTGACCCACCCAACATGTGTTTACACTGACACAAATGACACCCTGGCAAACCTCTTGGAAGATAAACCATACGTGGATTACTTCACGGAGATGATATAGCGCTTATCTGTTCTCCTTAAGCTCAATTTTAAATAAGATAAAATCGCTGGGTCCTGTGATCTGCCTGGTGAAGCTGTTTACCGTGCAATTGACATGCAATGGGGGTTGTTACGGAATATAGATTAGCAAGTGGCAGTGGCTGGTGGTCGCGTTCTTCTGATTCGCTCCCACTCCCCTAGGGGCGACAGTGATGCCCACAGAGCGTGGGTCTGAGGTCCCAGTTCGGATCTGGGTCTAAAAAATAATTCCACATAATGGTAATCGGTCATCTTTTGGGTCTCACGATGTGTCCTGCTTCATTCTAAAATTAAAATGAACTTAGTGACACCTCTCCTGGTAACCTAACCTGGAAAGGCATGCATTCACAACATCCAGACTCCACATCACAAAAGAAGGAAGACTTGGCCAGCTCCACTTACCCAGTCTGATTCTGCTCCTGCGTCTGTAGGCCTATGACCCTCCACACAGAGAAAGGCCTCCAAGAGACAAAGAAACAGAGGTCACCATTCTTTCTTCCTCCAAGTTGTGCTACAAAATTGCCTCAGTTGAATCGCTCAGTCATGTCCGACTCTTTGCAACCCCATGAATTGCAGCACACCAGGCCTCCCTGTCCATCACAAAATTGCCTCATACATACATAAACAGTTTAAAAATTAGTGAAATGAACACATGGATACCTTCGACTCTCTGCCCCCAATCATCATTATCACTCAGGCACATTTGTAGACATCATGAAATGTCACTTCTAGATACTTAAGCATAACTCTCTTAGAATTATCTTATTTAACTGCCATACCATGACCACACATAATAAAACTAATAATTCCACAATATTATCAAATATCAGGTATATATTCAATTTTTTCCATCATCCTAAAAAGTGCCACAGCTTTGTATGTTTCTAATCAGATTCCAATCAAAGTTCACATACTTCATTTGATTGTTGTATCTTTTGAGTCTCCGTTAATTCAGCAGTCCTCCAACTCCTTTCTTTGATGATACTGACTTTTTCAGTTCAGTTCAGTTCAGTCACTCAGTCATGTCTGACTCTTTGCGACCCCACGGACTGCAGCACGCCAGGCTTCCCTGTCCATCATCAACTCCCAGAGCTTACTCAAATTCATGTCCATCAAGTCAGTGATGCCATCCAATCATCTCATCCTCTGTTGTACCCTTCTCCTCCCACCTTCAGTCTTCCCCAGCATCAGGGTCTTTTCTAGTGAGTCAGTTCTTCCCATCAGGTGGCCAAAGTATTGGAGTTTCAGCTTCAGCATCAGTCCTTACAATGAATACTCAGGACTGATTTCCTTTAGGATAGACTGGTTGGATCTTCTTGCAGTCCACAGGACTCTCCAGAGTCTTCTCCAACACCACAGTTCAAAAGCATCAATTCTTCGGCACTCAGCTTTCTTTATAACTCAACTCTCACATCCATACCTGACTACTGGAAAAACCATAGCTTTGACTAGATGGACCTTTATTGGTAAAGTCTCAATGAAACTATGAGCCATGCCGTGTAGGGCCACCCAAGACAGAAGGATCATGGTGGAGAGTTCTGACAAAATGTGGTCCACTGGAGAAGGGAATGCAAACCACTTCAGTATTATTGCCTTGAGAACCACATGAACAGTATGAAAAGGCAAAAAGATAGGACACTGAAAGATGAACTCCCCAGGTTGGTAGGTGCCCAATATGCTACTGGAGATCAGTGGAGAAATAACTCCAGGTAGAATGAAGAGATAGAGCCAAAGCAAAACCAACACCCAGTTGTGGATGTGACTGGTGATGGAAGTAAAGTCTGATGAGGTAAAGAGCAATATTGCACAGGAACCTGGAATGTTAAGTCCATGAATCAAGGCAAATTGGAAGTGGTCAAACAGGAGATGGCAAGAGTGAACATCAACATTTTAAGAATCGGTGAACTAAAATGGACTGGAATGGGTAAATTTAACTCAGATGACCATTATATCTACTACTGTGGGCAAGCATCCCTTAGAAGAAATGGAGTAGCCATCATAGTCAACAAGAGTGCTTAGATGCAATCTCAAAAATGACAGAATGATCTCTATTCATTTCCAAGGCAAACCATTCAATATCATAGTAATCTAAGACTATGCCTCGACCAGTAATGCTGAAGAAGCTGAAGTTGAACGGTTCTATGAAGACCTACAAGACCTTCTAGAACTAACACCCAAAAAAAATGTCCTTTTCACTATAGGAGACTGGAATGCAAAAGTAGGAAGTCAAGATAAACCTGGAGTAACAGGCAAATTTGGCCTTGGAATACAAAATGAAGCAGGTCAAAGGCTAATAGAGTTTTTCCAAGACAATGCAATGGTCATAGCAAACACCCTTTTCCAACAACATAAGAGAAGACTCTACACATGGACGTCACCAGATGGTCAATACTGAAATCAGATTGATTATATCCTTTGCAGCCAAAGATGGAGAAGCTCTATACAGTCAGCAAAAACAAGACTGGGAGCTGACTGTGGCTCAGATTATGAACTCCTTATTGCCAAATTCAGACTTAAATTGAAGAAAGGAGGAAAAACCACCGGATTATTCATGTATGACATAAATCAAATCCCTTGTGATTATACAGTGGAAGTGACAAATAGATTCCAGGGATTCAATCTGATAGACAGAGTGCCTGAAGAGCTATGGAATGAGGTTCATGACATTGTACAGGAGGCAGTGATCAAGACCATCCCCAAGAAAAAGAAATGCAAAAAGGCAAAATGGTTGTCCAAGAGGAGGCCTTACAAATAGCTGTGAAAAGAAGAGAAGCTAAAGGCAAAGGAGAAAAGGAAAGATATACCCATTTGAAGGCAGAGTTCCAAAGAATAGCAAGGAGGGATAAGAAAGCCTTCCTCAGTGATCAGTGCAAAGAAATAGAGGAAAACAATAGAATGGGAAAGACTAGAGATCTCTTCAAGAAAATTAGAGATACCAAGGGAACATTTTATGCAAAGATGGGCACAATAAAGGACGGAAATGGTATGGACCTAACAGAAGCAGAAGATACTAAGAACCGATGGCAAGAATACACAGAAGAGCTATACGAAAAAGATCTTCATGATCCAGATAACCATGATGGTGTGATCACTCACCTAGAGCCAGATATCCTGGAATGTGAAGTAAAGTGGGCCTTAGGAAACTAAACTATGAACAAAGCTACTGGAGGTGATGGAATTCCATCTGAGCTATTTCAAATCCTGAAAGATGATGCTGTTAAAGTGCTGCACTCAATATTCCAGCAAATTTGGAAAACTCAGCAATGGCCAAGGACTGGAAAAGGTCAGTTTTCATTTCAATCCCAAAGAAAGGCAATGCCAAAGAATGTTCAAACTACTGCACAATTGCACTTATCTCACACACTAACAAAGTAATGCTCAAAATTCTCCAAGCCAGGCTTCAACAGTACGTGAACCGTGAACTTCCAGGTGTTCAAGCTGGATTTAGAAAAGGCAGAGGAACCAGAGATCAAATTGCCAATATCCATTGGATCATCAAAAAAGCAAGAGAATTCCAGAAAAAAATCTACTTCTGCTTTATTGACTACACCAAAGCCTTTTGACTGTGTGGCTCACAATAAACTGTGGAAAATTCTTCAAGAGATGGGAATACCAGACCACCTGACCTTCCTCCTGAGAAATCTGTATGTAGGTTAAGAAGCAACAGTTAGAACTGCACATGGAACAACAGACTGGTTTCAAATCGGGAAAGAAGGAGTATGTCAAGGCTGCATATTGTCACCCTGCTTATTTAACTTACATGCAGAGTATATCATGCGAAATGCTGGGCTGGATGAAGCACAAGCTGGAATCAAGATTGCCAGGAGAAATATCAATAATCTGAGATATGCAGGTGACATCACCCTTATGGCAGAAAGCAGAGAAGAACTATAGAGGCTTTTAACAAAAGTGAAAGAGGAGAGTGAAAAAGTTGGCTTAAAACTCAACATTCAGAAAACAAAGATCATAGTATCCGGTCCCATCACTTCATGGGAAATAGTTGGGGAAACAATGGATACGGTGACAGACTTTATTTTGGGGGGCTCCAAAATCACTGCAGATGGTGACTGCAGCCATAAAATTCAAAGACGTTTGCTCCCTGGAAGAAAAGTTATAATCAACCTAGACAGCATATTAAAAAGCAGAGACATTTTGAGGAACCCAGGCTCAAAAATGGAGTGTTTTCCATTCTCAAACTGATTGTTTCCTTGTGGTATTGTGTGACTTGTTACTCTATCCCCTAGAGGCAGCCACCATCTTGACCTATCAAAATCTCTGATTATGGACTTAGGCTAAGATAGAGACAGGGCTGAATGCTCCTGTTCTAAAGTACCGTGATCTCTCTCTCCACCAAGTGCAGGCTCCACACCAGCATCTCCACCACAGCACCGCCACTGAATGCTCCATCCTGCCCGGCCACCGCTCCCGGACCACTGCACCGCACTGCAGTCCCTATGCATTCTCCACTGCTTTTGAGGTCAGAGTGGACACAGCTGGAAACATACAAGCAGTGCCACAGAAGATTGCAACGATTTAAAGGTTTCTTGGTGATTTATGTCTCTTTAATTAAGGGCTTTTTTGCTTCAAATAAAAAGTTACAGAAGTTGTCTTTACTTCTGAAAAAATGTGTTCATGGTTGACTGCCTGAGTGAATTAAACAGCATCAGATCCCTAGGCTGGCTCCATGCTAGACCCCTAAAGCTCATTTTCAGCATAGAAGAAGGTCAGTGAGAAATCCCACTAAGAAGAGAGGCTATGACAACTTTCATTACTTTTTGATGATCATGCAATAATTTTCCATGATAAATCATCCTATTGTATTTGCAAATTTGGAGGCAGAATCTAAATGCCATGCTCCTAAAAAAGAAAAAAGAAAAAGTAAAAGCACTGGGACCTGTTTTAAAAGGATTCACCTCCTAGTTGAGGAAGCAGAGAAAAAGCTGACATTTTATTACTAATTGACTGGTTCTCAGGTAAAATTAATGACGTGCAGTGTATGATTTTTCAGAGTTAACCTGGGCTGCATGGAGAATCTGGAGCCAATATCAGAACCCACTTCTGAACCTAGATGGGCCCCAGACTGGCAGATTATCTGAGTCATTTGCCAATTCTATGGGCTCAGCTCAACTATCAAGACATATTCTGCTATTCCTTATACAGGATTATCACCATTTGTCTTGGCAACCCCTTTTAGTTCAGTTCAGTTGCTCAGTCGTGTCTGACTCTTTGCGACCCCATGGACTGCAGCACACCAGGCTTCCCTGCACATCACCAACTCCCAGAATTTACTCAAACTCATGTCCATCAAGTCAGTGATGCTGTCCAACCATCTCATCCTCTGTCATCCCCGTCTCCTCCTGCCTTCAATATTTCCCAGCATCAGGGTCTTTTCAAATGAGTCAGTTCTTCACATTAGGTGGCCAAAGTATTGGAGTTACAGCTTCAACATCAGTCCTTCCAATGAATATTCAGGATTGATCTTTTAGGATGGACTGGTTGGATTTCCCTGCAGTCCAAGGGATTTACCCTTTGGATTTACCTTTAACATTCACTTTTAATTTTTCTTTCATTATTCTTTGAATTACGTTATTCGTGTCATTCCTGTCTCCTCCACTAGAGCGCCATTGTCTCCTCTAGATTCTCATCTCCCCATCCCCCTCAAGGTAGAAATTAGCCCACCATGATTTGTGTTCTCCTTCTACCATGAGCAAAATTGTTCCAAAATATTTTAAATCACTTTATTACACTTTTCAAATGAAATATGTATATCTCCTTATACTAAATTATAAGTCCTAATGACCATAACTTGATCATCCTTTTTCTTTTCTATTCTACTAGATCTAAGGTCAGAGAACTGAGTAACCATACTTCTAGTTCATGATACATTCATTTCTGTATGGCCCTTCTCCATTCATTTCATTCATTCTTGTACTTATTTATTCCCTTAATTCCCCTTTCCCAATGCTGTTACCTTGATCATTGATTACCATTCTAATTAAGTTAATGAGGTTCTTTTGTTTTTATACATTGTTATCAAATGTGTATTTCTTTATGTACACAAAATTTATATTTACATAAATATATAATATATATTTCATGATGTTTTTCTAGAATAATAAATACCTGTATGGTAGGAATTCACTGTTCTTTATCAGTTTGATAAGATGAAACTTTAAAACTATATGAGCCTCAATTTTGAGGGCATAAGAGGTCTTTGGTTGTCATTTCAATTTTTTTAGTGAAGTGAAGTGAAAGTCACTCAGTCATGTCTGACTCTTTGCGACCCCATAGACTATACAGTCCATGGAATTCTCCAGGCCAGAATACTGGAGTGGTGGAGTGGGTAGCGTTACCCTCCTCCAGGGGGTCTTCCCAACCCAGGGATCGAACCCAGATCTCCTGCAGTGCAGGCAGGCTCTCTTTACCAGCTGAGCCACAAGGGAAGCCCAGGAATACTGAAGTGGGTAGCCTATCCCTTCTCCATCAGATCTTTCCAATCCAGGAAATTGAACTGGGGTCTCCTTCATTGCAGATGGATTTTTTACCAACTGAGCTATCAGGGAAGCCCTTTCAGTTTTTTTAGTACTTATGTTCTAATTATGTTCTTGAATTTTTTAACTTATTTAAATTATTTTTTATTGAATTATAGTTGATTTAAATGTGTTAGTTTCAGGGCACAGCAAAGTGATTCTCTCTATATATATATACTATATATATAATCTTTTAAGATTCTCTTTCTTTATAAGTTTTTTATAAAATATTGAGTATAGTTCCCAGTGCTATACAATAGGTCTTTGTTGGTCATCTCTTTGACATATAGCAGTGGGTATATATTAATCCCAAACTCCTAATTTATCCCTCCCCCACTTCTCCTTTGGTAACCATAACTTTGTTTTCTATGTCTGTGGGTCTGTTTCTGTTTTGCATATAAGTTCATTTTATCATTTTTAATTTTTCTCATTTTATTTAATTATTCCTTGTACCAATTTTTAGCATTTATATTTCCTAAAAATGTATCCATAACTTCTAGTATATTCATACTATGCTGATTTTTCTAACCTCTGCTTTGTGTATAGTTATTTCTCTTTTCATTTCACATTTTCTTTATTTGTACCTTCTCTCTTTTGTCTTGCTGAGTCTTTTCGGATGTCTAACTATTTAACAAATGATATTAAAATATCAGCGTTCGTTTTGCCCATCTTTTCTATTATTTTTTGTTCTCAATTTTAAACTTCTATTGTATTTATTAGCTCATTTATTCTTATTTCTTTGTGTTAGCTCCATACTTCTTTTCCGCTTTATATCTCCAGAGATGAGCATGTACTTAGTACATAGAAGCTTTTTATCAAATGTTTACTAAATAAATGAATGAGTTGTAAACGTCTTGAAGTCAGATGATATGTGTTATCCATCTTCATAGTCCTCAAAGCACCTACTACATCACCTAGCACATGGGAGATCTCGGTAAGTATTGAAAGAATATTTACTGAGGTAATTGTTAATATAAAGAAATATAGTTCTCCCTAAAGGAAACCATGGAGGTCCTCTAATTGAGTTTTCTGATTTAAAAAAAGACAACCATAGTGACATTGAAGTGAAGTGAAGTGAAGTGAAGTCGCTCAGTCGTGTCTGACTCTTTGTGACCCCATGGACTATAGCCTACCAGGCTCCTCCATCTGTGGGATTCTCCAGGCAAGAATACTGGAGTGGGTTGCCATTTCCTTCTCCAGGAGATCTTCCCGACCCAGGGATCGAACCCAGGTCTCCCGCATTGCAGGCCGATGCTTTACCATCTGAGCCACCTTGATGAGATTAGTGACCCTCTACTCTTTTCTTCTTTAGTGATAGGACCCCTAATTTTAACTAGACACAGAACTATCTGGAATGAAGACCAAGTGATTAAGTTCTCATCAGTGATTCCATAAGTGAAAATGTTGGGTACAACTTAAGAAAGCGAACCTCAAGAGAGATGTGTCTTCTCCCTTCCCCCTGCTTTCTGGACCATAGATTCAATGGTTGGGATTTGAGGAGTTGTAATTAATCAAGAACTGATCTTGGGAACCGAAGCCCACATAACAGAAGAACAAGACCAAGTATCTGGGCTCCTCACACCAGGAACTTTCCATGGCAGCCCCAGGTGACTGTTCTTAGACTTCTTTACAAGAGATAATAACTGCTGTCTTATTTAAGGTGCTGTTTGGGGTCTTTTTTCTTGGGGGAGGGGTGGGAAAACTTCTGTCACATATAGCTGGACATATCAACTGATCAGAATAAAATTAGCTTAGAAACTAATTCAGCGGGGACTCGTCAGTTCTTTTCTAAAGCATGTCTCTCTTCACACAACAAAGACCTAAGAAAGAAGGTGATGAAAAAAAATCCCCATTTCCCACATGGGGAATGCAATGAGGCAGCCGAGATCCAGACTCACCTCTCATTGCTTGCTGATGAAATACACCCTTGTAAACTCAATCAATTAGAAGAAGGCTGATTCCAGGGGTTCTAATCATAGAAGAATCCAGGGATTCTCATGCCAACTCCCAATAATTTGCAGCCCCAATGATTATCTGGGTAAACTCCAGTTCAACCTCAATTTTCTAGATTCTAGTATGATTTTTCTCATGCTTGACTCTCTGGCTTACAAGATAATCAGGTTCCCAGCCCCTTGAGAAATGTTAAAGACAAAGCAAAGATATGAAAGCTTTGTCCCCTCCATGTGGCTAGTGACCTTGACTCTCAGAGGGCTGCTCTCTGGGTTCTCCAGGAGTTGTGGTTTGGGGTTCACACTCAGTATGGCTTTGCACACTCCAGAGCAAGCTCCATGCGTGACACCTGTATGTGCTGTAATCTATTAAAGGACCATGTCGCCTCTGTGTCACTACCAACTTCTTTATGTCCCTGTGGTGTGCTTGCTGTGACCAGGGGATTCTTGGAAGATTCTCTCTTAAGTGGCATCATTATCCATGGCCACCATCAACATCAGCCCTCTATTGATCTGAGAATTCTACAGAAAAGAAACTGTTCTAGAAGGGGTTGTATATTCCAGGCACCAGGGCCTGGAATTATGGGGCAAAACATCCAAAGTCTTAGGCAAAGTCAAAGACCAAGCATCCTTAGTCTTGGGGATTGATAGGGTAGAGGGGATTTTAAAGGACTTAGGATGCCTTTGTGCTCTTTCTCTCTCTCTCTTTTTTTCTCCCCTCACTGCACTGTGAAGTTTGTGAGATCTTAGTTCCCCAACCAGGGATTGAACCTGAGCCTTCAGCAGTGAGAGCTCAGAGTCCTAGCCACTGGACCACCAGGGAAGTCCCAGCTTTGTGCTCTTATACGTAAGCTGGACCCAGAGCAGCCTCTGACCCAGACATCTCACCAGAGAAGAGGAAAAGAAGATAAAATATTTCCTGAGAGCACTCTGTGTTCCAGGTACTGTTAGCAGGCACTTTCAACCTACATGGGCTCCCTTGTTCAGAGGAAAGGCAGTATAGTGTGATGCCTAAGCATAATTAGCTGCTATGTGATCTTGAGTGAGTGACTAACTTCTCTGGGATTCATGTAAAAAGGAGGTAAACTAGTTCTTACCTCATACATTAGATATAATCAATGTATTTAAAACAGTGCCTAGACTATTACTGTTTTTGTTTTTCATTAATTTTTATTTTATCTAGTTGCTGTACAATGTTTTAGTTTCTCCGTACAGCAAAGTGAGTCAGCTATACGTACACATATATCCCCTCCTTTTTGGATTTCCTTCCCATTTAAGTCACCACAGAGCACTGAGTAGAGTTCCCTGTGCTATACAGTCAGTTCTCGTTAGTTATCTATTTTATACATGGTATCATCAGTTTGGGCTTCCCTGTGGCTCAGACAGTAAAGAATCCACCTGCAATGCAGAGACCTGGGTTCGATCCCTGGGTTGGGAAGAGCCCTTGAAGAGGGCATGGCAACCCACTCCAGTATTCCTGCCTGGAGAACCCCATGGACAGAGGAGCCTGGCGGGCGACAGTCCATGGGGTCGCCAAGAGTCGGACATGACTGAGTGACTAAGCACTCACACACACACAGCAAGTTTACGTACGTCAATCCCGAGAGGGCTATTATTGCTCATCATCATAGTGACACTCCAAAGTGGCTCTTATTATGCCCACTAATAAAGTTATGGAACGACACAATGAAATATTAGAGTCAGAAACTTAAGACAGCTTTCCCAAGTCCTGGTTGGGAAAGTCAAATCCAGGTTCAGTTAACTCCAACCTCTTGCTCTTTGCCCCAGACATTTTCCAGAAAGCCAGTCCTTCCCTAGATGGTCGTTCTAGACACCATTTATCACTCTTTATGAAACAAGTACTTACTATCCAGGCCATTAATGTGGTTAGTAGTTGGGGCACTAAATGTAAATGAAATATTGTCCTTGAGGAAGTGACCACTGATCATAACCCGTTCTCCTCTGCCAAAATCAGCTGAGATATAGAGTTAATCAGGATTTAAATAGAAGTGAAGATATTGGGTGTGTTTTTTTTACTAGTAAAAGTGTAATCAGCTTCAATATCAAAATTGAAATAAAAATCAGCTGAGATATAGAGTTAATCAGGAGTTAAATAGGAATAAAGATATTGGGGGTTTTTTACTGGTAAAAGTGGAGGACACAGTTTAGACCTAAGACCAAAATGTATTTCCTATTCTTTCTTCCCAAGCCCTAAACCTTGGTGCTCACACACGGGGGGGGAGGTTTGAGTAGGCAGAAAAGACTCGTACCCAGTAGCAGGATGATTACCATGAATGACAACAGCCTGTCTCTATCTCAGAGAGGGGAAGGGAGTCAAAGAAAGACCAGAGACATGGGAATCAGTATCTGATAAAGATCCTGCCCCATTTACACCATGTTTTTATTCTTCTCATTGTCAGTTTTCTGGTTTCACTCCTCCTTCAAGTGGCTCCCACACTAATGCAATTGGTACTTTAAATGTTTCAAAGAAACAGCCCAGACCCCTGGGATCTGTATTCTCTTTCTTAAAAGAAAAAAAAAAAAAAAATCAAATGGACTGCAGAGAGTTAGATGGAATTAATTCCACCCTGGGAAGAGAGAAGTCAAGCAACTTCAGTCTTCTGGTTTATAAGGTCACCAGAATCCCTTGTCGGGAATTATTCTTCTGTAAATCACTTCTGCCCGGCTACTCTGCGGCCCTGAATTGCAGATAATCCAGACAGTGATTGTGTCTGGTCTCTGAACAGAAGTTTCACTGACCTCCCCTAAGAGGATTCTGGTGCTAGCTTTGGCTGCAGGAAGAAGCTGGGGAGTCTAGCCCCAACGCACACCAGCTTTGGAACCACCTTCCAGGCAGGATTCAGCCTGGCACGTAAACATCTCTACAGAGGCCTCTCCTAAAAGCATAGGCTCTGTTCTGCAAAAGGCCCCCACGCCCCAAGGCCCAGCTCATATAGCATGTAGAAGGACAGAGGATGAACTAGGACTTAGGAGATGGAGGCATCAACTGGCATCAAGTGCACTAGACTCCCAGCTGTGAGGCTAGTGTCTGTTAGTATGTTTCCCTTGGGTTGGGTTTTGTTTTTTTTTTTTTAGGCTATATTATATCATTTAGTGGGCCTCCCAGATGGTGCTGTAGTAAAGAATCCACTTGCCACTGCAGGAGATGTGGGTTTGATCTGTGGATTGGAAAGATCCCCTGGAGGAGGAAATGGCAACCCACTCCAGCATTCTTGCCTGGTGAATTCCATGGACAGAGGAACCTGGCGGGCTACAGCCCATGGGGTCACAAAGAGTCAGACACAACTGAGCATGCATTCACAGTGACACACACACCACTTAGTTCACCTTTGGTTCCCAATTACTTCTGGCCTTGGGCAAATCATTTACTTTTGAGCCTTAGTTTCACACAGATCTGAATTGAAACCCTGAATTTGCTGCATATTAAAGATGACTTTAAGCAAATTACATGATCACTCCAAGTCTCAGTGTCTACACCAGTATATTGGAAACATTAATGCATAGTTTGTAAGGTTGTAATGAGGATCTAAAAGATAACAATATATAAAGTACATAAACAATGATCTCACTGTAGTAAACTGTGTGGGTTACTTGCTCAGCTGTGTCAATCACCGGGCACAGCCCTCTTTGGAGACATCCCCCTGTGTTTCCAGTTTGTGTAGTCCCAGGATGGCTGTCAGGATACCCAACTTCACTACCACTGTGGTCCAGGATGGCCGCCTAACCCAAGGCAGGTCAATACAAGTCCCTTCTCTCAAGATCTGGCATTGGCTAGGCACTAAGAGAGGACCATGGACACCCAGGAGCTCAGGAGCTGATGGGGACGTGATGCCCTGGCAAGCAGCCTGGAACAGCCAAAGAAGCTGGTCTTCAAATGGAAAGGAGAGAAGATGGACACAGAGATAAGGAAAGAGACAAATGCAGATAACACTCTAGTCTCAGTCTCTAGTTCACCTTTGCCCTTGGGCTCCATGAAACTCACACCCCTCTATCCTCTTGATCAAGTTCTTTTCTTTTTAGGTTAGCTTGTCTGGTTTTTGTTACATGCAAGAGTCTTAATAATATGGTAAACAGTTGTGATTCAATAAACAGTAAACACCAACTTGTGGAAAATGACAGAATTGATCAAATGATGCCACAGATTCTTCCCCTCCCTCTGCCTGGAAATAATTATGTCCTGGGAGCCCCACTCTGTTTTTATATCCTTTAGAACAACTTTGACCCACACTTCTCATGATTCACTCACTTGTTCATTAAATAAGCTGCTTCTCCACATGAGGTCAAGGACCATAACTTACCTCTATGTCCATGTGCAGAGGGCCACATCTCTCACCCCCTCTCCTGCACACGACCTTCTTCACACCAGACTCTGCCCATCCCCCATGCTGCCTCACCACAGTGACTTCCTGGAACCCAGCCCATGTGGTCTTACACTTCCATCCTATCCCAGCCCTTGATGGCCCTTCCTTTGTTGACTCCAGCCCTGGCAGCAAACAGCAGCCCAGCCTCAGCACCCATCAAGAAAGAGGCACTTTTAAAAGGCAAGCTTCCCCATCCTCATGATAAAAATAGCTAACTGTGCAGTCCCCACACTGAGCATTCCACAGGAATCATCTCATTTAATTCCCACAACAATCTGTGAGATGGGCACTGTTATTATCCATATTTTAATGACAAAGAAGCTGAGGAAACAGACAGGGGGAGCAGTTTACCCCAGGTCATACAGACAGGAAGTGGCAGAGCTAAATTCAAATCCATGCTGTGTTGCCCAGGTCCATGCACTTTACCTCTTAAACCACACTAGACTAGAACTTTAGCGATGGGCTCTGATTTTCTTTTTTTTTTTTTTTAATGTGCTACACAGGTAATCTGTTTGAGCAATGGTTACAAGAATTCAGAGAAGGAATTCAGTGTGGGCTGATAAGGTGACAGAGGATTTAGGGACAGAGAACTAGACTTTGACCCTGGAGAACAGGAGGAGGACATGACAGATGGTGGAAAGGTCAGTGGCCCAAAGGTCTGAATGTGTGTGGAGGGTTTGTTGGGAAGTAGGCAGGTGACTCTGGTAGATTGGGGTCAGTTCTGGAAAACCCACACATCTAGTGTCAAAAGTGAACAGTCCTATGAACGTCAAGAAAAATGCATTGAGTTTTTTTCCCAGTCCTAGAAAACTAACATAGGGATCATCAGAGAAACCTCCCAGGTCCTTAAACAAGACTGGGGCAACAGGGAGGAAGTTGTGTTTTCTGAAAATCAAGCTTAAACAGTGGAAACTGCTCTGAGGCAGAGGAAGAAAAGAGACTTTGAAGTAAAATGAGACTCAGCCCAGCAGTCTCTATGCTTTCTCTCTCTCCCTACAGATCAGAGAACACATTCCTTCCTCCCTTCTCTCCCCTTAACTAACCCCTAACCTACTGAAGGCTCAGAGCCACCTGGCCCTTCTCTCTTTAGCTGGGTTTCTTCACCTACAGGACGGGGGTGGCAGTGCTGCTGTGGGCTGCTCAGCATCCCTTCAGGTGTCCCTTCTGTTCCCCATGCCCCAAATACTCCTCCCCTGCACTGTCTTTCTCCATAGCCCTCACTGCTCACAGTCAAGGCTATGTTGGTGTGTTGGCTTACAGTCTATCCCACTCCACTAGAAGTTCAACTCTTGGAGGGCAGCCACGTGCTCTGCCCACTGATATAACCCCATAACCAGATTAGTACCCAACATGTGGCAGGGCTTCAGTGTGGAGAGAGGGTGGTATGAAGATGAAATGAGATGATGTATATAGGGCATCTGTTCCACAGGAAAGATGCAGTGTGTGCCAGTTCTGCCCCTTTTGTGTCCCTGAACACTTCTTTCATTTCACAAAGTAATTCCATGTTTAACTCCATAACTGGGAGGATGTATATTCTATACTTTGGATACCATAAAAGTAAAGTTGAAGCAATACTACCTTAGAGATCTATTTTTCAGTTTTGCTCGATTTTTCATTTCTGTAAACTGGAAGATATTCTCAGCCTTTTAGAAACGTTCTTTATAAGTTATGTATCTTTGGTGAGCAATCCAAGTGGCCTGTGGTAAGGAGATCAAATGTTACTCACAGATATATTAATAATAAGGTCCCTTCTCTCCAAGATGAACACTATCTTCCTTTCCCAGCTGGTCAGGGTGAGGCTGGGAGCCCCCCCCCCCCCCCCCCCCTGCCAGTTACATCAATTGTGTTGGAACAAATTTGCATTTCCAAAACAAGTGTTGTAGCAGAACTCACCATATAGCCAAACTCATGTAGGGGAGTTAGCAACAGGGCCATTAGGTTTGCTTTAATGTAACAAACACAAAATCAACATGATGTGCAAAAACAGCTTTATAAAAATCATAGAGTTGTGGAACAAGTGAGGTTAGAGGCACAGCACTCAGATATTTCATCAATGACACGTATATTTTTCTGGGTTTTTGTTTGTTTGTTTGTTTTAATTTTCACAGTGTTGTGTTGGTTTCTGCCATACAATGATGTGAATCAACCATAATTATACATTTATCCTTTCCCTCTCAAATCTCCCTTGCCTCCCCAACCCCATCTCTCCAGATCATTGCAGAGTGCCAGACTGTGCTACACAGCCGCTTCTCACCACCTATCCTTACACCTGATAGCATATATATGGTGATGATACTTTCTCCTTTCATCCCACTCTCTCCACCCCCACTGTGTCCACAGGTCCATTCTCTACATCTGCATCTCCATTCTTCCCTGCAAATATGTTCATCAATACCGTTTTTCTAGATTCCACATATATGCACTAATACACTATATTTGTTTTTCTCTGTCTGACTTATGTCACTCTGTATAATAGGCTCAGGGTTCATCCACCTCACTAGAACTGACTCTAGTTCATCCTTTTTTATGGCTGAGTAATATTCCATTGTATATATGTACCACATCTTCTTTATCCATTCATCTGTTGATGAACATCTAGGTTGCTTCCATGTCCTAGCTATTGTAAATAGTGCTGCAGTGAACACTGGGGTACGTGCATCAATGACACATTTTAAAAAAAGAAAAAGGAATCTAATGAAAATGGTAGCACAATTTGACACATGTAAAAATGGTTAAGAAAACCACAAATACTACAATAAATATGGTAATTTACCCTGAAAAATTCTGATGCTTGCTTATGGAAATGGGAACCCGGAAAGTTTGCAGCTTGTGAGTTATTATAACAAGAAGTCAACAGAGAGTTGTAACAACAGATGTGGATGGGTGTAGCTCCTAAGATGCAGCGAACAGATGTGGCCAGTAGATGTTAGGGGCGTGTGTGTGCGTTCCATACATTCTTATGCTGTTCAGTCAGTTCAGCTGCTTGCAGTTTTCTGCATTCACCTAGTGTTTCTTGCAGGCTAAATGGCACATAAGTAAATGTGAAATTTGTGTTATGCTCAGATTGTTCCCTAAGACATCAATTGTGTTGGAACAAATTTGCATTTCCAAAACAAGTGTTGTAGCAGAACTCACCATATAGCCAAACTCATGTAGGGGAGTTAGCAACAGGGCCAATCAGTATATACTAAATTCTCCTGACTTGGTGGGGCCATATCTCACCTTTAGCCTGAGAAAAACTAGGGAGACTGTGACACGTGGTAAAATTTTCATTAACCTGGAAACACCTCAAGCCCTCATACATTTAGAATTATCCGTCTTCAACTTGCAGAAGTCAATCACAAGAAACAAACTGATGTCTGGAGGTTAGCCAAGTAAAATCAAGAATGCGCCCTGGAATGAGATTTACTCAGTCCCCGAGCCTTCCACACCTGTGGTTACGTGCAATAAAAAATTGGCATTTCAGCCTAGAGACTCTGATCCTGATCCTGAGTATGTTCCGAATCACAAAATCAAGAGTAAACAGTGTGCAGTGTTCAAACAGCTTAAGGAAAGAAAATGGACCAAAGCCTTTGAAAAAAAGTTAAAGAAGGCTAACTAAAATAGAGTTTTTTTATAATCCTCAGTTAACCAGAAAAGGCATGGTCTAAGCATTTGCAGAGGTTGACCTACACATGCCCATAGGAGATGTGCCCTCTGAGCATGCAAGATATATCACAGTTTAAAACGCTGGACTTCCCTGGTAGCTCAGTCGGTAAAGAATCTGCATGCAATGTGGGAGATGGAGGTTCAACCCCTGGGTCAGATTTCCTAGAGAAGAAAATGGCAACCAACTCCAGGATTCTTGCTGGAGAATTCCATGGACAGAGGAACCTGGTGGGTTACAGTCCATGGGGTCACAAAGAGTTGGACATGAATGAGTGACTAATACACACACACAGACACACACACACACACACACACACACACAATGCTGGGGAAATTGCCCAGGTGGTTCCAGTAGTTTAGGGTGATTTTGACTCCCTCCTCCCGCCCTTCCTCCACCAGCCTGGATCTCTTCCTGCTTCACCTGGGAGCTCCCCCACCCAACCAGGAGGAGCACAGAGCACAGCAGAGTAGCAGCTGCAAATCTATATTAAGCAGATGAGGAATCAAGGGAAACTTTTACAGATGGAGAGATGGATAGTCCTGAAGTGCCATAACCACGCTAAGGGGATTTGACAGAAGAGCCTTAATGGGGCCCTTGCGAGCTAGGAGGGCAGTGAGCACTCTGTAATGGAAATGTTCCCTGAGCCTGTGGTTTCTTCCAGCCACAAAGTTCCAATCAGGACACTTTGCTCACATGAATTAATTAGGCCTCCTGCATTCCCCAGGGAAGCTTGGAAGCATTATGTGTGGAGAGAGGAAGGTGAGCAAAATGGCGTCATCACCACATCATCATCCCACGGAGTTGGACAGGCATCTATGAGACACCGTGCTAGAAGCTGCAATAAGCTAGTTCTGTGCATGCATTCCTCGTACATGTGTGCAATTTAAGGCAAAATGAACAGTCCATTCACTCATTCACCATCATGTCAACTCTTTGGTGGTCATGGTTGTTTAGTTGCTAAATCATGTCTGACTCTTTGCAACGCTATGGACTGTAGCCCACCGGGCTCCTCTGTCCATGGGATTACCCAGGCAAGAATACTGGAGTGGGTTGTCACTTCCTTCTCCAGGGGATCTTCCCAACCCAGGGATCAAACCTGAGTCTTCTGTGTCTTCTGCACTGGTAGGTGGATGCAGAGCCACCAGAGAAGCCCCAACTCTATGGTTATTGGGCTTCTATTCTGTATTAGTATGAGGGATACAACCAGAGTGAATAGGACTTAGTGTCTGCATTCAAGGAACACCTGGTCAAAGGGCAAAGATGAAAAAACTGCAAGAATTATAACTTAAGCGCCATAGAAAAATTAGGCCCCAATTCTAATTACCCAAGAGAGTAATAGGTAATCATCCTCAGCCTCCTGTCACCCATCCCCCAAGTCCAACTCATCACCAAGGCTGCCAGTCTTTCTTCTCACTGTTCTTCTGCCTTGGCTCTGGCCCTCCAGGATCTTGCAATAGCCCCCAAGCTAGCCTCCACTCTTGCACTTATGGTCCACCCTCCCCAGCACAGCCAAACAGATCTTCCCAAAAGCAAACCAAAGGTGTCACTTACTCCACCGACTAACTACCCCCCAGCCCTTACCTCAGGCCCATGTTCAGGCTGGGACCAGGACTCACTCAGCAGTTCACGTCCAACACCCTTGGGTGGCCTGACACTCATCACCCTGCAGTGCTCACTGATCCCAGGGAGACCTCTTTGGGTCACACCCTGAAGCCTTGCTCATACTTTATCCTTTCTGCCCCCATGGCTACCAGCCAAGATCCCCATCCTCCCTAAAGGTCCACTCCATTTCCACATGAATGACCTCTCCCAACACCTTCCTTCTCATGCCAAGTAGGATTCATTCCACTTCAATTACAGCACTTTTAAAGTTTTATCGTAATTCCTTGTTTGAATACCTTTCTTCCTGCCTAGACTCTGAATTCCTTGAGAGCAAGGCCAGTCTCCCTGATGCCAGGTCAGGGCCTGACATAGAGTAGGGGAACTCAGTAATGGCTGGTGGAAGGCATGATGACAGACAGACTGCCTGTTTTGAAATTGCCAATGGTTCCCCATAGAGTACGTGAGATCCTCTATTGTGATCATAAGCCCTGCCATCAGTATAAAGTCACCATCCTGCCTTCTCCTAAGGCTGATGTCAAGAGCATGTGGTTTGTGGGCATGTCTTGGAGTTAGGGAAACTTCTCTGGTCCAGACTCAGGTCTTGGTCCCCTTGGCCACTATCCTTGGGTCCATTGTCACATATAAGTGAAGACTAGCTGGGGTGAGAGTGTGGTTTGTGGCCATTATTTGTGGGCTATGACTACAGGAGGCCTCCTGTGCACTGCCTGTTTCACTTTTATTTACTTAATTGGATTCATAGATAGTATTATCCCTATCTTACAGGTGAGCAAACAGCCCTGCTAAGGTTAAGCTGCTGGAGGCCACGCTAACTATGGTAAGTACCAGGGCTGGGATTTGAACCTGTGATTCCATAGTATGAGTCCCTTCCATCACTCAGGGCTGCCTCCCACTTGCACTGGAAGTGGGGAACATGTGGCCGAGACAGGCGCAGTTTGGATAACACTGCCTCTGCATCCTGTAGGGCCAGCACTCTGTGAGCACTGGTTTTTATTTACCTTATATGGTGAAAAGAGAGATGCCCATTTTTTTTTCCCCCATTTCTGCAGACTAACAGACGGGTGCTAATTTGGTAAGTGCAAATTGTCTGGCTTCGGTTCTATCCACCATCTGCCTGCTTGAACTAGTGAAACCAGGGTGACTTGTAATTATGCCCAGTTCTCTTCACAGGGTCCCTCCATCCCTTCAGAGGCGCTTATCCTTTTCCTATTTTAAGAAAGAGCTTCACATAGCACAGCATTTATGGAACACATCCAAGTACCAGAGTAGAAAGTGATATTATGAAGCTGAGGCAATCACACAGACAAAACCCTTAAACTAGATGCCAGGGGGGGTTACCCAGGCTGGCCCTGTTCCTCCCAGGAAACTGCCAGGCAATGGGAGACCAGTCACTGTGACTCTCTGGGCCTCAGATTCTACCCACAGGGCACAGACATCCGGAGCCCCCAAGAAAAGGAAGTGGTGCTTTGCTCTTCATGTGGCAGGCCTGCCTTGGCTGCTGCTACTTCTGGTGCTTCGGGTGGGTGTTCACAGGGACCATCCCAACCTTCTCACTCTCATCCTCCAGAAGCAGCTCTTCAAACCCTGCATCAAAGATTCCCCCTGCCTCCCCACCTCAGCTAAAAACAAAAGGCTGCACTTCGTTGTATTCACACCACAGCCAGGATAGTTGCAGCTGCTTGAGGCTCCACTTTCCTGCTCTCTGCAACAAACTCTTCCAACATCCAGACCCTACCATGCTTTAAAAACTATGGGCAGAAATGATGAGGGTCACAGGGCTAAAGAAGCAGTTTACCCAGCTGGAAGCACACCATTGAAACCAGCGTCATTCATTTTCATCAGAAGCAATGCTCTCCAATTGTTTACTTAAGGCAGTCTTCTGCCCATTTCTCCCTCCTTGGAGGATGGGTCTTTTGGGAGATAACCACCCACATGGCAAATGAGTGGATTTCCCCTTCAGAGTGAAGATATCACCTCTTGGAAGAGCAGAGGTTTGCCACTTGGAAGGTGGGCGAGCAAGGGTGCACATGGCCCGTGGGAGCAGTTCCCTGCCTGCCCCGTGAGGGCAGGAAGTATCTCCTTGCCTCCAGGCATCTCTCTCCCCCTCACCTCTGACTGTCACTCCTGTCCCCAACCCCAATCACACGGCCACCTCATCCCCCATCCCCAAGACTGCCAAATGAGCCAGTCCCACCACCAGCAGCCAAGTTAATTTTTTTTAAATCTCCTTGACAAAATGAAGAGGGAAAGTTGGCTGTTTAACTTGGTGGTTTTCTTTAGCAACACTGAAATGTCTAACATCTCAATGTGTGCTGTTTGCGAACTTAAATACGTCGCCTCTGGACCAGTCATTCCTCAAGGAACATCTGCTCTCCAGAAGATCAGAAGTGAGAAACCACAAAGTTGCCTTACTTATCTTTCCCTAAAGAAATGAAAGGTGTTTTTTCTCCCCCTCAAAGTAACAGCTATTTCTCCACTCCACATCAAAACTCCAGCCTTTGGCAAGCATGTCTCAGCACTTCCAAATCCAAGCTTCGGCACAGAACTGCCGACTTCAAAAGTGATGGTGCGGAGCCGGCCCTGAGAGCATCCCTCAGTACCCGCTCACTCACAGCTTCTGAGCATCTCGCATGGACTGAGCTCATGCGATAATACACACCCAGAGGAAAGGAATTCTTTAAACAATCCAGGGTGCCATCCTGGAAGATGGGCTACACCCAAAGCCCTCCATAGGTTGAGTCTGACCTGGAGCTTGAAAAACTGTGAAAATGTCACCTGAGGTTGGATGACCATTTAGTATGCAAGGAGACTGGTACCAGAACAGAAGTAAGAAAGGAGTCCCCAAGATGGAATAGAAAGTGCCATGGACATATCACATTCTCCTTGGTGGCTGACTCTCAGCTAGAAGGAGGTTCCACCATCTATCATGCTGCTGCTGCCGCCAAGTCGCTTCAGTTGTGTCCGACTCTGTGCGACCCCACAGACGGCAGCCCACCAGGCTCCCCCGTCCCTGGGATTCTCCAGGCAAGAACACTGGAGTGGGCTGACATTTCCTTCTCCAATGCATGAAAGTGAAAAGGGAAAGTGAAGTCGCTCAGTCTCGTGTCCGACTCTTCGCGACCCATGGACTGCAGCCTGCCAGGCTCCTCTGCCCATGGGATTTTCCAGGCGAGAGTACTGGAGTGGGTTGCCATTGCTTTCTCCACCATCTATTATAGTCAACCTCAAATAAGACATATGAACACACTAGTTCATTGGTTCATGTAAAACATGTCTGGAAGGAAGGAGTCCAGGGGCTCCATGAAGCCAGTGAAAACCAAGGCTCCTTCTGTCTTTGTGCTCTGTCATCTTCAAGGTCACCTCAAGGCCACTTTCTGGCTTCCGTGTGTGTGTGTGTGTGTGTGTGTGTGTGTGTGTGTGTGTGTGTGTGTGTGCTCAGTCGTGTCCAACTCTTTGCGACCCCATGGGCTATAGCCCACCAGGCTCCCCTGTCCATGGAATTTTCCAGGCAAGAATACTAGAGTGGGTTGCCATTTCCTACTCCAGGCCCTGGTTTCCATATTCAAAGTCATTGGTATTCTGAATGACTGATTGAGCTCCAGTAATCATACTATGTTCTATGTATCAGAAAGAAGGAAACAAGAGCAACGTGTCCCAACACCACCGCAAGCCACATCACCTCCATTCTAGCAATCTTCCCAAATGACGAGATAATTTCTGCTGACATCTCAGTGGTCAGGACTTAGCCACATGGCCATACCTAACTTCATAAGACAGTGGGAAATCGTGCCCTTTAACTGGGAGCATTGTGATCTTGAAAAAAGTGGGCTTCTTTTGCTAAGGATAGAACGAAAATTGAATATGAGGTGGCAACTGGCAGCCTCTGCCACAGACTCAGCTTTCCATCTCTCAAATGAATATATATATCTTGATTATATTTATATCAGAATATCTCAGCCTTAGCACTCTTGACATTTTGAGCTAGTAACTCTTCATTGTGGGTGGGCTGTCCTGGGTATTATAGGATGTTTGCAGCATCCCTGACCTCTGCTATCTAGAGACCAATAGCAACATCTGCACCACCAGCAGTTGTGATAACCAAAAATGTCTCCAAGATGTCATCAAATGTCCCCAGCAGGACAAACTCACCCTTGCATGAGAACCACCAAAGCACATCAAAAGGGCATCAAAATGAGATGATAGGCATGACTTTCATACAGCAAGAGTATGAATTTTACCCGGCTCACCGAGGGGTAACACTATGAGAAACAATGCATTGTTGATGCTTTGTTGGTTGCCTATGCTTTGTTGAGAAGCATCTTGAGAGATTTTAAGAGTCAAGTGTACCCTACGATGCTCACCAAGTTCCAAAGGGTAAACTCAGAACCGATCTACCAGTGATCCGCCCCGCCATCCAGAGCTTGGAACTGCAGAGATAACGTCCTTGGCCTCGGGCAGCTCTTCTCCATCCTTGGGTCTTCCCCCACCAGATTCACCCTGTCTGGGCCCCTCTCCCACTTCTGCTCTATGCATAGATGAATCCTCAGCTTCAATGTTGTCACCTTAAATTGACCACAAATCTAAGTCAACCTGCCCCCCGCCCCCAACCTGGTTCCTTTCCTGAATCCTCCGTATCACAGTTCCTAAGTGCATTCTTACTCACTTGTATCATTCTTCCCCTCGTTAGACTGTAATTTCCACTAAGGCGGAGACCTTTATATTGCTACCCTGGTAGCTCAGTCGGTAAAGAATCTGCCTGCAGTGCAGGAGACCCGGGTTCTACCCCTGGATTGGGGCGATGCCCTGGAGAAGGAAATGGCAAATCACTCCAGTATCCTTGTCTGGAAAATCCGTGGACAGGGGAGCCTGGTGGGCTGCAGTCCATGGGGTTGCAAAGAGTCGGACATGACTGAGCGACTAACACTTTTTCACTTTTCCATTAAGGCGGAGACCATATCTCTCGATTCACCTGTATTTACCAGTACCTGGTGCAACAAAGTGCCATTAAATACCTGATTGAATAAATGAATGACTGAATGAAGATGGTAATGGAGGTGAGAGAGAGAATGAGTGGGGTGTGAGGGAGTTGGGGAGGGAGTGATGGGAAGAAAGAAAAACAGACCAGGATAAAAACTACATCTGAGCTCAGAATAACCAATCTGTCGTAAGAGCGATTTTCTTTCACAGACTTCGTATTTCCAATCAGTTATAGGTGCTTATTGGGTGTCTATATCTGGAATAGACAAATAAATGAAGCATGGCCCAGCCTTTTTGGCACCAGGGACTGGTTTCATGGAGGACAATTTTTCCATGGACAGGGATGGGAGAGTTTGGTTTCAGGATGATTCAAGCACATTACATTTATTGTGCACTTTATTTATATTATTATGTTGACTAAAAAAATACAGTCACAACCTGAGTTATTTTATTTGGTGGGAATGTTCAGGACTCCGAGCCTGGGAGACAGCATCTCAGTAGCTCTGAGAAAACTGCTCTAAGGAGGCAGGAGGGGAAGTCAGGCTATAAATAAGTTTGCAGCAAAGGGAGCAGACAATCTGAACATTAAAGATCAGCCATCAAGTTAAGGAATTTAGCATTCTGTGTATGGGAAGATGCAAGCCTCTGGGCTCCCTGAATTCATTCCTTGCATAGGTACCTCAGCTATCTGGGGCCGATCCTGTTTTCTCGTTCTCCTTAAGGATTGGCAGATTGCTGCTTCTTGCATTCCCCCAGCTCCTCAGCAATCCAGCATCTACTGGATTGCAATTTTGGGAGCCCTCATTCACATCTGGTGGCCAGAAATTGCTGATGACTGTAACATTTCTTGTTTATTGATGTGGCAGGAGATATTTTCATTTTGCAGTTACATCAGTTCCACCTCATATTATCAGGCATTAGATCACGGAGGCTGGGACCCCTGATACAGAGAATAACACACACATGCTATAATTATAATGAAGGTAGAATGGGCCAAAAAGTATATTTTAAAATACAGAAAAGTAAAACTAAAAGAAAGAAGTTCAACAGTTCCGAATGTAAATAGCTACAGGCTATCTTAGACATGGAGCTTCACAGGGCGGCACTGGAGGGAGGTTTTGCAGGATGGGTAGGAGTTGAGTAGTGGAAGATGGAAAAACCTTCCTGGTGGGAGAAGCAATCTGAATAAAGGCAGCGACCGAGAAAGCCCAGGCCTTTCCCAAGACTGTGGCTTAGGTCAGCACTGTGCAGCAGAAATGACATGTGAGCTACATAGGTAATGTTAAATTTTCTAGTATCAACATTTTAAAAAGTGAAAATAAACAAGGGAAATTAATTTTAATATTAAATTTTATCTAAGTCCATATATCCAAAACATTCCAATACACGATCAATATAAACAATCATTAATGAGATATTTCACATTCTGGTCCCTAAATATTAAAAACACAGCATGTCTTTGACACCTTCGGCACATCTCGGTTTGGGCTGGCCACATTTCAAGGGCTCAGAGGCCAGTGCACTCAGGTGGGGCATGCTTGGGCGGGCTAAGGTGGACCCACCCAGGGAAGATACCACCCACCCAGGATATGGCAGAGGCTGAAGTTTGAATGGGCATATTTAATACTATGATTTTCATAATGTGAGTTATCAATAAAAACTCAAAAGTGGGAGGTACGGAAGACTGCGGGACACAGTCAAGGGCAGAGGTTACCAATGTGAGACCGGCAGGGACAGTACCGAGGCAAGGCTGGAGGTCACAGACATGGTCCCCAGCAGCTACAACTGTACATAATGACCGCTGCCTGGCACACTTCCAGGACAGAGGCACCTGGCCCGACTTGGTAATAGGAAATTGTCAAGGGAATTTGAGGCTACTTAGTTTATTCAGGTCTCTTGAATGGAGGAGATGTAAACACTAGGGAGATTCAGGAAGGCGCCTCCCACCAGGAGCTGAGCAGCAGAGAAAAGCAAGCTGCAGAGGAGGAAGAGGGAAACAGAGGTGCAGAGAGAGAGAGAATATCGGAGGACATGGGAAGGCTGTCTGGGTACCACCGGCTTTCAGGTTCCAGCTTTCAGACTCTTCTGAGCACCCCTGAAATCCTGCCCTCGGGATGTCCTTTAATCTTAAAGTCTCTTCTCTCCCTCTCCTTTTCCTCTCTTGTAGAATGCTGGTTTCTGTTCCATGCAACTGAAGTGTAGAGTCCTGAGAAATACTATTAGTACCGGGTTTTATAACATGCAAGGTTGTTTTTTTTCCCCTCTCCTGATCTGGGAAGAAGGCACAGGGAAGAAGTGGAGGGACCCGCGTGAGAAGTGAAATGGTCAGGGTCAACACACAATTCAATGAGAAGTGGGTGGGTGTTGGGGAGATGGCCAAGGGTTTGAGTTTGGATGACTGGAAAATTGTTGGTGTCCTCCACACAGGTGGGAGGAGGGTGAGAGGGAGGGCAGGACTCTAAGGGGAAATGATGCTACATTGTGCACGGACATCGAGTTCTCAGCATCTCTGCCCTGGCTGAGCGTGTGGAGACGCCAGGCAGCCCATGCCCCTGGCTGAGTGTGGAGCAGCTTGTGCCCACCAGCAGGCTGTCAGGGGTACCCTGGTCTGAATGGTCTCCTAAGGCTTCCGGATTACAGGCTTTCATCTCCTGGTCTGCTGCTGGCTTTGGCTACAACAAATAGTCACTTCTGTGTTTATCTTCAGATCTGTCTTCTGACGCTTTCTCTCCCACTGGCACCTGCCGCTTATTCCCTGCACCAGTCTCCCCCCTCTGTGGTCTTCTTTCCCTTCTCTTCATGTCTCAGAGCTGGGGTACCCTTTTTAAAAAGAGGAAGAAAACCTAACAGATATACAAACATGCACACAAACACACACAACACAAACGCATGCATTTATTTTCTCTCCCTCTCCCTGTAGGCCCCCCACCTCCTCTTTCTCTCCATCAGCCAGACTTATTCAGTAACACTTTCCCCCTAGAGCAAACCTTTCAAAGATTTTCAGCCTCTCCGGGGAAAGCAATGGCAGATAATGCATGGAGTCCCCTGTTATATTTTCCCTGGCTATTCCAACCAAGACAGCACTCTCTACCTGACACTGATCACCACCACACACCCAGCACACCCACCCCATGCACCATGCACCCTAATATGCCGTGAATGCATGCTGCCTCTCTGTAGTCCTCCTGCAAAGCCCTGCAGCTTCTTTTGCATTTGCTGGCTACAGGCAAGGGCAGTGAAAAGGTATTCAACCTAATTTTATCCTGTCTCAGTCTCTCTTCTTTAAGGACTTTTCAGGTATCAATCCTAGAAGCTTGTGAAAGGGGAGTCATGATTGGAATTTCACAGCCAAGGAAACCAGAGTCATTTTGGGGTTATAGGCTCCAGGCCCCATTTTCAAAGAGCCTTTGGCATTCACAGCCTAAGGGTTTTTTGGTCCCATTCTCTGGCTCAGTGGTCACCCAACATTTCTGATTGCTTGCTCCATCCACAAAGCTTTTTTGAGCATCCACCCCCAGTGTATGCATATTTATTTACTTATAAATTATAATCATGTACCACTACATATACATTATGCACTTTATAAATAGACATACTCATTATAATAGGTATAATAGACATGTTCAAAAAATAGACATTTAAAAAGGAGAGGATAAAGGATAAATATAACTGGAAGGACCACTATGTTCTTCCTTCTCCCAGTGGATCGTGTATACCTCCTGGGATGCATGCCCACTTTGCAGACTTCCTATTTCCCCATCAGCCTCCTCACAGTGTGGTCTCTGAGGTGGGTATTGCTGCTGCTCATCAACATTTGCAGTTCCCCTTATCTTCCAGATACACATGGGAAGATTGCATCCCCTAGTCCTTGAAGGTAGGAATGGCTATGTGACTGGCATGTCCAATCAATGACTCACTTCTGCTTGGGAGCACCAGGAACCACAATGCTCCATGCTCTCCCTTCTCTTGCCACAATAAAGCCTGAAGTCTCATGTTGAAATGTGGTATTGTGGATGGTCCTCTGGGAACCCTCAAGTGGTTACATTACAGATACTGCTGAGCCACACTGGATTTGAGTTTGGGGGGTTGTTTGTTATTGCAGCACAACCTAACTTGTCTTGATTGATACTCTCTGTAATGAACCAGATGACTTCATGGTCCTGAGTTTGTCTAATTTGCCTCTGAAGGCTGGTCTCTCCCAACTTGCATTGCTGAGACAATAGTGACAGCCAGCCATTGTACCATCAAAGGAAGAAAGAGTAGGGAACTGAGCTAAGGAGTCAAGACGTAAGAAATGGCCCAGCATGTGACAAGCAAACCTGGAGACCAATGAGGTGCCATCTGAGCAGACGTGCCCAGGAATTGAGGGGCAGTGATCACTGTAATCCAAAATCCCTCCTTGGACTCTGGCCAGAAGAGTTCCAAGACAGGGGGTGAAAAATGACTATGTTCCTGGTGTTTTCATGTCCTGTGTCTTGCTAATAGAAAGGAGTTCAGGTTGGAGCCAGATACATAAATCCTTCTCCTTCAAGTTACTCTTTTAGCTCCTGAGGCTGTGGATCTTTGTCTTTAAGAAAATTTCAGGGGAATTAAATTAGATAAGTACCTATATTACTGAAGCTACCTTTCCACTGGCTCTAAACAGCCCATTTCTCACATGCCTCCCAGATCAGCTGATGCAAGGAGTGTTCCTGAATTACACTATGGGATCCCATGTGGTTAAGAAGAGGGGATTTTGAATTTGAAACTCTGTTAAACCTTTTACACTTTCAAACCTGATATCAATCAATTCAGTTGCTCAGTCGTGTCCGACTCTTTGCAACCCCATGAACCGCAGCATTCCAGGCCTCCCTGTCCATCACCAACTCCCAGAGTCCACCCAAACCCATGTCCATCGAGTCGGTGATGCCATCCAACCATCTCATCCTCAGTCGTCCCCTTCTCCTCCTGGCCTTAATCTTTCCCAGCATCAGGGTCTTTTCAAATGAGTCAGCTCTTCACATCAGGTGGCCAAAGTATTGGAGTTTCAGCTTCAACATCAGTCCTTCCAATGAACACCCAGGACTGATCTCCTTTAGGATGGACTGGTTGGATCTCCTTGCAGTCCAAGGGGCTCTCAAGAGTTTTCTCCAACACCACAGTTCAAAAACATCAGTTCTTCTGTGCTCAGCTTTCTTTATAGTCCAACTCTCATATCCATACATGACCACTGGAAAAACCACAGCCTTGACTAGATGGACCTTTGTTGACAAAGTAATGTCTCTGCCTTTTAATATGCTGTCTAGGTTGGTCATAACTTTCCTTCCAAGGAGTAAGCATCTTTTAATTTCATGGCTGCAGTCACCATCTGCAGTGATTTTGGAACCCAGAAAAATAAAGTCAGCCACTGTTTCCGCATCTATTTGCCAGGAAGTGATAGGAATCAGCGAACTAAAATGGACTGGAATGGGTGAATTTAACTCAGATGACCATTATATCTACTACTGAGGGCAAGAATCCCTTAGAAGAAATGGAGTAGCCATCATAGTCAACAAAAGAGTCCAAAATGCAGTACTTGGATGCAATATCAAAAATGACAGAATGATCTCTGTTCGTTTCCAAGGCAAACCATTCAATATCATGGTATCCAAGTCTATGCCCCAACCAGGAATGCTAAAGAAGCTGAAGTTGGACAGTTCCATGAAGACCAACAAGACCTTCTAGAACTAACACCCAAAAAAGATGTCCTTTTCACTGTAGGGGACTGGAGTACAAAAGTAGGAAGTCAAGAAATACCTGGAGTAACAGGCAAATTTGGCCTTGGAGTACAGAATGAAGCAGGGCAAAGGCTAATAGAGTTCTGCCAAGAGAATGCACTGGTCTTAGCAAACACCCTCTTCCAACAACACAAGAGAAGACTCTACACTTGGACATCACCAGATGGTCGACACCGAAATCAGATTGATTATATTCTTCGCAGCCCAAAACCTGATATAAGTCTTGATATATTGGTCGAGCTGCCCTAATAGAGACTAAATAACAGTAGCTTCTACCAGATATACTTTGTCTATTCTTTTCCACATAATAGTCTACGGGTCTTGGGCTGGTCAGGCAGCTCTGCTGTCCAACATTTTTTCTGGTTCATTTTACTTTTCTCTTTGGCCACCTTCACCATTGAACTTCCCTCTCATGGTCTAAGATGGCTGTCCCAGTTACCACTTTTCAGACAATAGGAATAGGAGAAGCAAGGCATATCCCAGAAACCAGAAGTAGCACACATCACTGCTGCTTAGATCTCATGACCTAACTTTAGTCACATAGCGGCAGTTAAGCTGCAAGGAACCCTGGGAAAGATCATCTCCAGCTGGGCAGACATGCTTTTGGACATGCTTTTATTAAAGGATGGAAAAGGAAGTGCACAACCCACACCAGTATTCTTGCCTAGAGAATCCCATGAATAGAGGAGTCTGGCAGGCTACAGTCCGTGGGTGTGCAAAGAATCAGACACGGCTGAGCAATTAACACACTTTATTAAAGGAGGAAAAAAAGAATGAATATTAGTGAACAACTGACAGCCTCTTGCTTCTTGGCGTGCTATCTAGCCTTCCTAGGAAGCTTTTCCTCCTACCTCTGCCCCGGTCCATGAGCGCCCATAGTACCCTGCACTGCTGGCACACAACACATCACCAGTACTCAACACATGATGGAGTACTCATCATGGTACTGCATCGCGGTACACAACTCATCACTGGTACTCAGCACTGCTGGTACTCAACGTGTGATGGGTACTTGTGCCTTGGTACTCCCCAGTGTGCTGTAAATGGCTGCTTACTCTTCTCTGGGTCTCATCAGGCAAAGCTTCATGCAAGCAGAGGCTGTGTTCATCTGCTTTGCCCTTATATCCCCTGGCCCTGGCACTTAGTGCTTAATAAATATTTATTGACTAAATAAATAGATGATTGTGTGATAGGAGAGTAATTATTAAGTTATGGCTGGTCTCTGCCATTCCCTCCCTACTGCCCTCTGGTCTTGCCTACCTTTGCCTGCCTCCTGCTCTTTCCTTCTTCTCCTCGAGGCCAGGCTCCCTCTGGCAAGACCAGTGCTTTGGATTTTTGTGATGCACGATTATGAGAAACAGAGGAGAGAGAAAAGAAACAGAAGGCTGCGGTTGAGAGGACAGTATTTAAATAACTGTCCTGGCAAGAGCAAAGTGAATAGCCAAGAAAAGTAGATTTAAGGTGTATCACTGCGGGCATCACAGCATTAAGAAATGCAAGAAGGACAGGACAGAATCTATTTGAAGAATTTTAAAATTTGTTAGACTGTTTCTATGACCCAGACACTGCCTGGTGACTAGACAAGCTGTGGCTCATAAGGAAATGACTCAGAACACCAGGAAAATGTCAGGGAAGTGTAAATCCCAGAAAGTCTGCTTCACAACAAATTTCTGCCTGCTTTGGATCCTTAGGAAAAATAAACAACTCTGCCAAAGATCCAAGTATACGTCAGTGGTTTTCAAACATTTTTCAGGTAGTATCAAGCCTAGAAATGATGATGTTCTCCATATAGCCCCAGAAGATATTTGTATTTTTATTCTATTTTATAAATCAAAATCTTAGTAGGAGACAATGTTATCTAAATCATGTATATAAATATAATATCATATCCAGACATACATGTCTGAAAAGATTAGTTGTTAAATTAAACATTAAAAAACTATTTCTGAATTTCCCTGTTAATACTCGTTTGCAACTGGCTCATCCTTACTGGCTTCCCTGGTGGCTCAGAAGGTAAAGAATCTGCCTGCAATGCAGGAGACCCAGGTTTAATCCCTGGGTGGGGAAGATCCCCTGGACAAGGGCAAGGCAACCCACTCCACAGTATTCTTGCCTGGAGAATCCCATGGACAGAGGAGCCTTGTGGGCTACAGTCCATGGGGTCTCAAAGAATCAGACATGACTGAGGGACTAACACTTTCACTTTAATACTTATTACAATTGTTTGTGCTTACTGGTTATATAACCGATATGAAAAATTAAAGGGAAAGTTTATGGGAGCAAATCTGAAAATGGAGAAAATTCTGTGCATTAATGTTTTCTGTAAATTAGGAGGACATCTCTAGACTATAAATTCCACAGGGGAAGTGGCAATGACTGTCTTACTTGTTGCTCTGTTTCAGTTCCTAGGACAGTGTCTGACACATTCTAGAAACGAAACAAATATGTGTGACCAGCTATTTCATCTTAGCTATGGAACCTCTCACTCCAACTGGAGTCTAATTTGACAACTGCTGGCCAACAGCAACACTCCCTGTCAATGGCGTTCTCTTTTTGTTGGTAAATGTATTCAAGGTTCCAGGGCCACCCTCACTCCTCCTGGTTCTGAAAAATTGAATGACACACTCAGTATGTGTGAGATCCTAATCCCAAGAACTCCTGTGATTTTGGGAGTGAAACTGGGGCAAGTTGGCCTGCTTCTGAGTAGGATTTGTGAAAGGATTCTTGATTGTTTTGTTTTTGTGTCTTTGTTCAAGGTCTTAAAACCTTATGATAACAATAAAAAGTATAACAAATAACATTGGTATTTACATTTGCAAATCCAACATACTTAGACTTTTTGTTTTTTCCCTGTAGTCATTTCCTTATTTTTATTTATTTTAAATTACATAATTAGCATATGAATGACACTTCACAATGATTAAAATCGCAACAATAAAATATGACCTCAGACCCAGTCTTCTCCTGAGAGGCAGCAACTTTCCCTGATTTGCACCCTTCCAGATCTTTTCCTATACTTTTACATATAAATGTATGTGTACCTAGAGACATTTATAGTTTTATCTATTCATTATTTCTATAAATGGCATAATTTATTACTGGTGCTCTGTGACTTACTTTTTCTTTTGGAATATGTCTTAAAGCCCTTTCCATGTTCATCCATATAAATCTACCTTATATTTTTAACCATTCATAGTATTCCATAACACCTGATAGCTCAGCTGGTAAAGAATCCGTCTGCAATGCAGGAGACCCCGGTTCGATTCTGGGTTGGGAAGATCCACTGGAGAAGGGATAGGCTACTGACTCCAGTATTCTTGGGTTTCCCTGGTGGCTCAGCTGGTAACAAACCTGCCTACAATTTAGGAGACTTGGGTTCAATCCCCGGGTTGGGAAGATCCCCTGGAAAAAGGAATAGCTACCCACTCCAGTATTCTGACCTGGAGAATTCCATAGACTGTATAGTCCATGGGGTCACAAAGAGTCGGACACAACTGAGTGACTTTCACTTTGCTTTCATTCTCAGTATGCTACAGTTTACTCACCTAGTCTCCTACTACTAGCTATGTACATGGTTTTTAATTTTTTGGTTTATGTACATCACTAGCAATCAGCATCTTATTCACGCTTCACTATATATACACTTATGCGAGTCCTACTCTAGGAAAAACAGTGAGAAATCGAATTGCTAGGTCAAAGGGTATGAACACTTAAATTTTCACAGACACTGACAAATAACTCTTCAAAGTGGTTGCACCAATTTATTCTCCCACAAGTACTGTATGAGAGGATCAGCTTCTGTAAACTCCTGTCATCACCATCAAACTTTAAAATGACTGCTGACCAGATGAGTGAAAATAATTTCCCACTGTTGTTTTATTTCACCCTATAGTGGTTTGAATATGGAAGGTCAACGACGTTGCTACTATCTAAGACAGGTTTTCTTCACTGTGCTATATTTCTTGCTCCCAATGAACAGAGACATAACCTCAGCAGATGGCTGTGGCAAGGACTGCTAGTTGTCCACCAAATCTCCTCTTTGGGGCACACAGGGAAACTACATTTCCCAGACTGCTTTGCAGTTAGGTAGAGCTTTATTACTGGATTTTAGCCATGAAAACATAAGCGGAGGGATATGCACCACTTCCCATACTGACCTATAAAAACTTTTCACAGTTTGAAAAGCTTCTCTCTGAAGGTCTTTCCAGATGGCCCACCCATCCAAAGGTCCAGTAGGAAAAGCAAGCCCAAGAGTGTGCAGCAGCACACGCAAAGATGCCAGGCCAGCCTTTCTGGATGTGGGAATGCCAACACTGCAGCACAAGCACGTGAAACTGGAGACTTCATTGCTTTCAGCCCATTACAGTCCCAGAACCTGGCTTAGCATCAGACACATAGCAGGCACTTAATATCCAGAGAATGAGAGAGAAAAGGAAGCAATCAGCAACACTTATAGCATATTGGCCGCACAGCAATTTACAGTTTACAAAGCATTTTCCCTTATACTGTCTCATCCAATCCTCAGAACCCACTGTGATGCAATCAAGACTGATTCTCATTCTCTCCATAAAAATTGAATTTCAGAGAAGTCAGGGGACACGCTGAAGGTCACACTGCTAGTCAAGGGCAGCTCCAGGATTAGAAGCACATCTTCAGGCTCCAAGTGTCGATGCTCCTTCTATTACCCTCACTGCGAGGTTCTTAGATGTGCCCACCATAGTGGCAGTAACCATTGGTGGTGATGGTGGTGGAGTATTCATTACAATCACAGCATATCCAACGTATAGAAAGATTCTGGTCCCTGACTGTAAGCAAAACCTGCTGATGAGCTCACATGGCTGTAGCTTCTGCCTCTTTACACTGAAAAGGTCAATCCCTGCTCCACAAGCACAGATCACAGACCCCACATCAAATAGTCGTCCTAAATGTTCATACCAGTCATCTCCAGGGGTTTGAAGAACATGGAATGCAGAGTTGCTTTCATTATCTTGAAAACAATTCCAACTCAAAGCCCTACTTCACACAGGAAGTTACATCTGAGAGTTAATCAATCTTGATAAAGGAAGCATGAGTCTAGAAACTACAATTCCTATATTCTAGTATAAGTCATGAATTTGGTCCATAAAACTCACAGGTTGCTGATTTGGTGTTGAGTGACAAAGATGAAATACCAGTCCAGCAAATTGTTGAGGGCTATGCTATAGAGGCTATCCATAGCCTGTCCACTACTCTCAGAATCACCTTCACCATAAACCTTGAGAAATTCACCTACCTCAAGGTCAGTCCACGAGCAATCATGAACAATAAGCATGTGCATAGGGGGTCCAAGAGAGGAACAAATAGCCTAAGCCAGGGAACTTTCTTCTACTTCTAGGTCACCATTAACTCCTTCCCATGGATGGCCAATGCTATGAATGCATCTCCAACTGCAGAAAACTGAGTCTTGACCATAAAGCAGTTTTTCAGCCTTCAAGATCTTTCCTTCTTTTGTTCTTCAAGTTCCTTCTGTACTGACCTTTTCCATCTCAAAAGTGAAGGCTAGGCAATTTGCAAGAACCTAACCTCCTGGTGGGTGCAGACCAATGATTGAGGCCCAGGAGAGGCTGGAGGGTACTCAGCTGAGTTTCCCTGGGTTGAAGGTTATACGCCCACATAATAAAAGACTTCCCCTTCCTCTTCCCTGGCATCCCGGCACATGATTAAAGCTTGAAGAAGTGGAGTTATGCTGATCAGGGAATCCAATTCTACCTTTCCTATTTTTGTGGCCCTAAAAATATCACTCCTCTGTCTTGCTCATGTACATAATCTGAGCTCATTTTCAACAAAATTGACTAATTATGCAATATTTTAAATGGATCTTTCTGCCCTCTCTGGACACCATCTTTTCACACCATTCACATGGATCCTGCACAGTATTTGGTCTACCCAAGCACCAGAGAGACCATCATGAAAGGTGAGAACAGGTTGGGAGGCAGAGTGGGGTGTATGGAGTCCTAGACCTGAGACCCCTTGGATGCTCATCAATCAGTTGCATTTGATATGTGGGTCCAGCCCTATGCTGGGTGCTGTGGGGTGGACAGAAGTTAAATAATTTGTGATCTCTGGCAACAAAAAGTTTGAGCTCTCATTGAGGTGGCCAGACACAAAGGGACAATCATAGGAACAGTACATTTGATCAACAGCAAATATCTACATGCGCTGCACTCTCAACACCAGGATCTGCCCTAGGTACTGGGATACAGAAAAAAAAAAAAAATCCCTGATTTCATGGAATTGAACTTCTAGCAGGAAATATATCGGGTTAGCCATGAATTTCACTCAGGTGTTTCTGGAACATCTTACAGAAAATCCCAAACAAACTTATCGGCCAACACAATAATTCAAGGTTTGGTTGTGGAGGTCAGAAAACAAAAGTCATCTGTAACTAAGAGTTACAGAAGAGTTCTGGGTGAGCTGAGGTAGAAGCTTCTAAGGCCTTCTCCCCCACACAGGCCTTTCTAATCAGCTTATCCCAAACTGAATGTATCATCTTTTCTCTTATATAAGAGGCCCGCTCTGTATGAATCCAGCCAGCATCACCATCCATCCAGCAAGAAACCTGGAGGTATACCAGATGGTCCTAACTCACTTTTCTTTCTTTTTGCTCACTACAGCCAATCTCTCAGCATGTCATTAGGCTTTATCTCCTAATTGCCTCTGAAATCTGTTCCCTCCTCCATATTCCCACTGCCATAACCTAGCTGAACCTTCATCATTGTCTGTCTTCTGTAGAAACGTAAGTAGTGGAGATGGTCATGCACAGTTTAGGTTCTCCTTCCGTAAAAGCCTTGTGGCCCTAGCTCTGGGGCTGCTGCTGGTGCCCAGCCCTTAGGAAGTGCTTCAGCTGCAGGGAACTGTCTTACTCCAGGCTCATCTACCTCAGCCCAACTCAGGAGAACTCCAAAGAGCTATTGTAGCTCCAGAGCTCCCTGTGGGGTCAGCTGAGGCTGTTATTGGACCTGCATCATAGAAAGACATTTTCCTCTGCCCATTCCTGCTTCTGCCCCCTCCCTTCCACAGGTGCTGACCCCAGGGATCTTCCTCAACAAGTAGCCTGCAAGCAGAAAGCCAACCCATGATACTCAGATAACTGCAGTGTCTCCTGACTACCTTCTCTGATTCCACTTAATCTTTCACCAGGCTCATCTCCAAATATCTACAAAAGTGATATTTCTGACTTTCTAACAGATTTACCTTAAATTTTATCAAAGCACTATAAAGTTTACAAAATGTTACTCAAGGGTTATACCTCAGAATGATATCTCCTTTCCCTATCCATCACCATCACCTTCTGGCATTTACTTTTAAATTCTAAATAACCTGAATATGCTTCTATTTGTTGATGACTTTGACTTTTAGATGTTTACTGACTTGCTACCAAAGAAGATGAGGGTTTAGATCTTTTACACACATGCATACGTTTTCTCTCTTCATTCTCCCAATATTGTTATATCACAATTTTCATTGTTTTTGTTGTTTTTACTCTAATATTCACAGCTGATCCATGTAATATGTGATTACATTTCTATTTCTGTACAGGTTTTTTGCTTTTCCTCCAGTAAGTAATTGCCATGTTTTCTGATGTGCTTAGTTTTTACGTACTTACTCCTCACTAATTTCTTTCCAAACCCTTTACCAGAATATCTCTTTTTGATACGTATAAATGCATTTGGTAATCTATCCATTTCATACTTTTCTTCTAGGAGATTTCCCTCTTAAAACTCTCTTTCCTCTTTTTCTAACACCATCTGAAGCTCCCTAATCCTGCTCACTTGTTCTCATCCTTATGGAATACAGGCTTCCCTGGTGGCTCAGCTAGTAAAGGGTCCTCCTGCAATGCAGAAGACCTGGGTTCAATCCCTGGATTGGAAAGATCCCCTGGAGAAGGGAACAGCTACCCACGACAGTATTCTGGCCTCAAGAATTCCATGTGTATAGTCCATGGAGTTGCAAAGAGACAAACACAACTGAGTGACTTTCACTTTCACTTATAGAATCCATTTTATAGCAGCTTCCTGACCAAGGGTACACATGGGTTAATTTTTTAAGGCATGCATTTCTAAAAATTTATTCTAACTTATATTAGTCAGGGTTCTTCAGAGAAATATAACCAATAGGATATATATGTGTGTGTGTGTATATATAGTGAGAGACTGGCTCACATGATTGCAGAGGCTAAGAAATCTCATGATCTGCTATCTGCAAGCTGAAGATTCAGGGAAGCCAGAGGCGTACTTCTAGTCCAACTCTGAAAGCCCAAGATCCAGGAATGCTGGTGTCTGAGAGCAGGAATAGATAGCTGTCCAAACTCAAGAAAGAGAGCAAATTCATCCTTCCTTTACTTCCTTCAATGACTGAGATGATGTCCCCTTGCACTGGTGAGGGCAATGTTCTTCACTCAGTCTACAGTCAAGTCCTAATCTCTTCTGAAAACATCCTCACACATACACCCAGAAATAATGCTTTCCCAGCTACTTAGGCACCCTTAGCTCAGTCAAGTTGTCACTAAAATTAACCACCACATATTCTCATACTGGAGGTAGTTTGGCTAGGTATAGAATTATTGTTTCAAAACAATTTTCCTCAGAAGTCTGAAGTCAGGGTTCAATGGTCTTCTGACTGCTGATGAGAAGATGCCACCACTGCTCTTTCGTATTCTCTCCTCTCTCCCTCCCACTTCCATTACTCTCTGTCTGTCTAGCTTTAGGCTGTTTTTTACAGCATTTTGAAAATTCGTTATGTTCCTCAGTGAGTCTTAGCTCAGAGGTGTCATAGCAAAATACCACAGACCGAGTAGCTTAAACAATAGAAATATATTTTCCCACAGTTCTGAGGGATGGAGATCCCAGATCATGACTCCTGGTGAAACCTCACTTGTGGCTTTCACGTGGCTGCTGTCTCATTGTGTGTCCTCACAATTTTTCTTCTGGGTGCCTGAGGGTTTCCAGGATGGAAAAGGAGAGAGGGTGGGGAGAACAGGAACTCTCTGGTGAGAGGGAATAGAAATAAGTGCAAGTGTTTGGCCCATAAGTGTACTTTCCATTCCTTGAAAGTGACACTTCTAAACTGCAACCTTTGCCATATGACCCAGCAATCCCACACCTGGGCACACATCTAGAGAAAACTCTAATTCAAAAAGATACATTCACCCATATGTTTAGCACTATTCATGGTAGCAACCTAAATGTCCATCAACAGATGAATGGATAAAAAAGATATGGTGTGTGTGTGTGTATATATATATATACACATATATATATGCAATGGAATACTACACAGCTATAAAAAAGAATGAAATAATGCCATTTGCAACAACATGGATAGACCTAGAGATTATCATACTAAGTGATGTCCTAAAGAGAAAGACAAATACCATACGATATCACTTATATGTGAAATCTAAAATATGACGCAGATGAATTTATCTACAAAGCAGAAACAGACTCAAACACATAGAAAACAAAGTTATGGTTACCAAAGAGAAATGGGGGTGGGGGAGGGATAAATTAAGAATTTGGGATTGGCAGGTATAAATTACTGTACATAAAATATATAAACAACATCTATTTGTACAGAACAGGAAACTATATTAGATATTCTATAATAACATAATGAAAAGAATATATATATGGAATATATATATATGTGTGTATATATATATATATAACTGAATCACTTTGCTGTATAAACTAAGACAACATTGTAAACCAACTATACTTCAATAAAAAATACAATTAAATAAAGAAGCTGCAAGCTTTATTATGACTCTTCCCTAACTAAAACCCTTCCATTTCTCCCCATGACATGCAGAAGAGACTTTGAAACTTTTCAGTCAATACACTCATAGTGGCAGAAGAGAATTAACATGTGTACTCCCCAGTTTCTGGGATGTAGTCCAAAGAAGTCAACCACTTGTGTGCAATTTCTTTGAAATCTGAAGTTTTATTTTTTTAAATATATGCAAATTTTGCCCCTATTCCATAATAGATCTGTTTGTTTTAATATAAGAATATTATTTTAAATTATTGGCATTTAAATGGCTTTACTTTCTTTTTCCCAATCTTTCAAGTAAAACTGATGCTTTAGAAAGACATTGTGTTTATCTCATGGCTTCGTGTATCCATGAGACATAGATTTCAATTTCAGAGGCCCAGCCTTTATTCGTATTGTGTCCCCAAAACCCAGCACAGATTCAGGCTCTAAGAAGATACTTGACAAGTGTTTGATGAATGAACTGAACTGAATGGTCTTGATGGAAGACTATCACTTGGATGGGGAGTGGGGAGGAGTGGAAAGCATTGCAAAAAGACCATTTAGCCAAGCCAAGTTCTACTGAGAGGAGTGAACACAGTCTAGTGAGTATGCTCTGGATGGTACCCCAGGCTGAGAGCTTTTCCAAATGTTCTTATATCTGAGATTTTGCCTGAGATCCCAAGAGAGCTGTGTCCCTGGATGGGCCTTGTTAATGAAGTGTCTTTATTATGATGTATAACTACATAGAAACTCTCCCTGTCCCAGGCTCTCAGCTGCTCCTCACTCACCCCTCCTCACAGCTCCTGGCAAGATGAAATCTATGCTACATGGCCAAGCCAGTGCTAGAATCTATATTCTTAGAAGCAGGGATGGTCTTCCATGGAGGGGCATGGTCAGACCTTTCAACTTTAAGCATGACAGGGATAGTCCCTCAACTTAAGCAATCTCCCAGGAAGTCAGAAATCCTTCCCCTGAATCACTGTCCTCTCACTACACAAAGGGCCCTGGGAAGGGCACCATGGGAGGGGGTACCATGGGAGGAGTGCCCTGGGAAGGGTTCCCTGGGAGCGGTGCCATGGGGAGTCTGTAATGTTCTAGAATGACTGATATACAAGCAGCTTCCTATCTTCTAGGAGTAACAAGAGACCTTAGAGGACACGGAGGGGGAGGAATTCCACCTGGAGTTAATCTGGATGTTTTCAACTTGACAATACAGTCAAAGGGCAGGTTTAAGTTGGCCCCATGATTTTATTTTTTAATTTTATATTTAATAGTATTTTTATATATAAAGTGAGTGAAAGTCGCTCAGTCGTGCTGACTTTTTGCAATCCCATGGACTATTCACTCCATGGAATTCTCCAGGCCAGAATACTGGAGTGGGTAGCCTTCCTCTTCTCCAGGAGATCTTCCCAACCCAGGGATTGAACCCAGGTCTCCCACATTGCAGGCAGATTCTTTTACCAGCTGAGCCACAAGGAAAGCCCAAGAATACTGGAGTGGCTAGCCTATCGCTTTTCCAGCAGATCTTCCTGACCCAGGGATCAAACCAGGGTCTCCTGCTTTGCAGGCAGATTGTTTACCAACTGAGCTATGAGGAAGCCCATAGCTATGAGGGAAGCTATGAGGGCTTCGCTGGTGACTCAGATGGTAAAGTGTCTGTCTGCAATGTGGGAGACCTGGGTTCGATCCCTGGGTCAGGAAGATCCCCTGGAAAATGAAATGGCAACCCACTTCAGTACTCTTGCCTGGAAAATTCCATGGATGGAGGAGCCTGGTAGGCTACAGTCCATGGGATCGCAAAGAGTCAGACACGACTGGGCAACTTCACTCACTCACTATTTTGATATTGAGTCATACATGCACATGGTAAAAAATCAAATAAAATGAAAAATAGCAATAATGGAAAGTAACACTCCCATGTTTGGATCTCCCAGATCTCTCCTTTTTCACCAGAAGCAGTCAGTAATACAAGTTTCTTGGGAATCCTTCCAGAGATAGTTTTTGCATAGACAGGAATATATGTATATATATTTTCCCATAAAAGACAAAAAGAATGGTGAACACAGTTATCATCCTCTTCTTATCCTTTGTTTCCTTTCCTTTTCTTTTTTAACTTAATTATCTTGGAGACTGTTTCATATAGCCATGTAGATATGCCTCATTATTGTCAAGTTGCATGATTCCATCCCACATAAAGTGAAGTGGCTCAGTCATGTCTGACTCTTTGTGGTCCCATGGACTGTAGCCTACCAGGATCCTCCGTCCATGGGATTTTCCAGGCAAGAGTACTGGAATGGGTCGCCATTTCCTTCTCCATAGACTCTTCCCGACCCAGGGACTGAACCCAGGTCTCCAACATTGCAGGCGGATTCTTTACCATCTGAGCTAACAGGGAAGCCCAAGAATACTAAACTAGGGTGGGTAGCCTATCCCTTCTTCAGGGGATCTTCCCAACCCAGGAATCGAACCCAGGTCTCCTGCATTGCAGGTGGATTCTTTACCAGCTGAGTTACCAGGGAAGCCCACTTGTTCATATATCTTTAAGCATAAGTGTAAATTTATCTATAGAATAATTTCCAAGAAATGAACTGCTAGGTGAAATGGGAAGAAAATGTTTTGGATCGATATCACCAAAAACTGTCTTTCGAGATGCTTTTCTGTTGACCCCATAACTTTGTGTGCTCACTCAGTCGTGTCCAACTCTTTGAGGCCCCATGGACTGTAGCCCACCAGGTTCCTCTGCTCCATGGAATACTGGAGTGGGTTGCCATTTCCTACTCCGGTGGACCTTCCTGACCCAGGGATTGAACATGCATCTCTAACAACTCCTGAGCATCCTCCTCCCTTTTTCTCCTTTCCGTCTCTTACTTTTTGCCTCTTCCTTTCATTAAAGCCCTAAATGGTAAAGAAGTATGAGAGAGATTAGATTAACCAGCTGGGGGAAAACATTCCAAGTCTCCTGTGTAGAATGTCTGGAATTAAAGCTCTTGGTGGAGAAGGAAATCATATCTTTAATGAAAATATTTAGAAGTAATAACAGAGAACATATAAACTCATTACAACCCCACCAGGTAGGTACTATATGACTCCTATTTCACAGATTAGGAACTTAAAGCCCAGAGGTCACCTAACTAATAAATGTGGGAGCCTTGTGAGAGCCAAGACTGTCTGGTTCCAGAGTGAGGTGTATAGGGGAGGAAAAATACCTTTCTGTCCTCTGCCTACCTTAGGACCATGGCTGGGTCTCTGTAACAGATAAACAAGAGAAAACATATAAATTTATTTCATATAAATATTACGTGGCATGAGAAACTTCCTAAGGAAATAAAGACCCAAAGAAGTGGCTAAGCCTGAATGTTTTCATGCTAGGTTTGGTGAAGAGACGAAAGTCATGGGGAAAATGTGATAGAACAAAGGGTATGAGCTGAGGGTAGGAAACTGGGGGGAGTCTTAGCAGGGCCTGTTCATTCGGTTCTTCTCAGTACCCCTCTGTCTTTGGAAATAAGGATGCTCCTTGTCCTCCTTATAGAGAGAGGGCGCCTCTCACAGGAGGGCCTATGACCTGCTTCAGGGCAGGTCAAAGGTTTCTTCCTGTCCCTGTGGTCTCTCAAATTCCTACAGCCTGAAATGTTCACTGTGCCAAGGGGCCTTATTGGGGGTGGCCTGTCCTGAGCCCACTCAGGCTCTTACCCACTGTACCAGCTCCTAAAGTAGCAATGTAGCATCTCTCTCCCCCGCTCCCAGACTCTTGACTTGTCACATGCCAAGGAAATTTCAAAATAATTTGGGGGAGGGTAGATCAACACAGGATTGCCAACTTTACATTTTGCCAAATAAGCACATTAAAAATAAATCCTATTATCACCATGATTTCATTTTTAAATGACTTGTTAACACCACAAAATGGGAAGAACATAATCACAGGATAAGAGCAGAAATCTCAACCAAAGAAAACTAGACTTAAGAAAAATGCTACATCCCCCTTGTTGTCTCCATTTTTGCTGAAGACCAGTGCAAGCTCCCAGCGACCTCAGTGACCCCTCTACAGCACTTGGAGCCAGGGCTCAGCTCACTGGAATGCCTATGTCTTGGGAAGCAGAGTCAAGCGTCCTGGTTCACTTGCTGTGGAACCTTGATGGGGGACACACACCCTCAGCTTCAAGCCTGGGAACATTCCAGAAAGAGAAGACTATGCTGGTCCATTTTGAGGCTCCCTCCATCCTAATCAGACTTTCCATGCTCCCTTGAAGCCCAAATACTCCTGGACCAAGAAAATCAGCATGAGGGGAGGTGGGCAAGGAGATGAAGATCGAGGAACAAAATCAGTGCAGCCAGCATTCTCAGTAGGCTGCAGAGAGCAAAGGTCGCCAAATGCAATGAGGCAGCTAATTGCCCCCAGATGGAGCAGGACAAATACAATTTGCTCAAGGTAGTTGACAAACAGTGGGCCTTGATCCCACTGTTTCTTTTTTGTTTTTTTTTTTTATAGATCATCTGATTTTAATGCAACAGAATGTAAAAAGCTTACAGGAACTATGTTTTAGCTCTTAAAATTTTTGTAAAGAATTACCAAAAACTTGATGGCTTAAAATAGCATAAAGCTATTCTTTCAGAATTTTAGAGGCTATAAATCCAAAACCAAGATAGTGGCAGGGTGGTGTTTCACTTTGAGACTTTAAGGGAGAATAAATTTATGCCATTTTTTAAATTTTTATTTATTTTTAATAGTCATAATATTGTGTTGGATTCTGCCATACATCAACGCGCATCAGCCACAAGTATACATATGTCCCCTCCCTCGAGCCTCCCTCGCACCTCCCAGCCCTTCCCACCCCTCTAGGTTGTCACCGAGCCCTGGCTGGAGTTCCCTGGGTCATACAGAAAATTCCCACTGGCTCTCTAGTTTACCTGTGTTAGTGTGTTTCCATGCCGCTCTCTCCATTCGTCCCACCCTCTCGTTCCTACCCCTCCCTGGGTCCACAAGTTTTTTCTCTATGTCTGCATCTCCATTGCTGCCCTGCAAATAGGATGCATCAGTACCATCTTTCAAGATTCCATGTATACGCACTAATATACAATATTTGTTTTTCTCTTTCTGACTTAACTTCACTCTGTACAATTGCCTCCCTCTATTTGGGACAGCCATCAGCAAGGATTCACTCCATAACGGAAGCATTCAAGGTGATGCTCCAGTCCTGATGATGTCACCCCTGGAGTATTTTTCATGTTTCCCCAGAGGCTTCCTGGCTCAAGTTCATCATTGCTTCTGTCAACCATGGCAACAGCCATGGAATGCAACTCTGCCAGGAGGCTGGGGGTGGGAGGAGGGGGCTCCAAGTTTCCGCTGGGAGCATCCTGTTCACCAGATCTCAGTGGGCAGAGAGCCCCGGCGAGCAAAAGAAGGGCCAAGGAGGAGCAGCCACAATCTCTGCGATCAGGATGGGAAACGAAGGCAGCAACTCTGGCTCAGAGCCTTGGCTCTAAGGCCCAGGTTGGATCAGCTTTGGACAAGAACTCTGGACAAGCTGGAGCTTCAAAGCCAGAAAGCTAAGGAGCTCTTCTGAGAGGTTCCCCTGGATCAGTAGCTGAGAGGCTACTGGAGGTGCAGGGACCTGGGAACTGGGGGGCCAGGAGAAATGGGGCCAGGGCAGAGGAAAGAAGGGACCCCCTCGAAGTCAGGGAGGGGAGCTGAGGTGCTGGCACCCCGGACTCCTGGTTCCACAGATTGGGAAAGGTCCCCCTGGAGTCCAGGGTTTGAGGTGTGGAACATCTGGGGAATGACTTTTCCAGGAATGTGGGAGCTTCAGAGACCCTCCCAAGCAATTGCACCCCAGGGGAGACAGAGCTTTGCAGCCAGTAGCTATTGTCCTCCATGATTGCTTCCATCCCATGGTCACTGTACAGAGGTCCAAGTGCCCTGGGGCACTTGGGCTCCAAAGCAAGGCTTTCACAGCCCAGGGAACAGCAGCAGTAGCTGCCAAGATCCTGCCCTGCCTGCTGCTCTCCTGGGTGACTTCAAGCCTCGGAGAGTCAGAGTGTCCCCACCTGCCACCCACATCCACCCCCAATGCACCCCAATGAGGTGGCCTTCTTTGAGCAGCAAAAAGACTTCTCAGCCTGGCAGCTTCCTGTGACTCATTCTCTTCCTAAAATGCAACTGACCTTGGGCAGTTGAATCATTCTGGTCTCCCTGGGGAGGGCACCTCCAGCCAGCCTCACCTCTGATCTTTTGAAGGTTGCAAAAAGCATAGCTAGCTGAACCCAAAACATGGAGCTGGTGGTGAGGTGGGAAGAATTCTGCTCCACCCAACAGCCCCATTGCAGGCATCCACCCTCCCAGGAAGCAGCGGCCTCAAGTCTTCTCAGTATCCTCTGATGCACAAATTGTCCCTTGTGGAAATGCCAGGAATGATGGGATGAGTGAAAGAGAGCACGGAGATGGATGGTTCGGCAAGTCCATGCCCTGGAGCCGTGTGATCATCCTCTTGGCTCTCAGCTCCCCTGTCCTCTCTCCTTCTCTCCCTCCCTTTTTCTCCCTGCTCTCAGGCCAAGGCCACAATCTGTATGCACAATCCTCCCTCAGCCCGCGGTTGTGTAAAAAGAATGAATTATCTCCTTGATCTTGCCCAAGATGGCCCCTGCCCAAGCACCCTCACCTGCTGGGTACATAATTGAAGTGTGGTCTCCCAGTCTGCAGCTGTCACGGAGGAATTGACAAAGAGACACGAACAGGGCCCCGGCGCAAACCATGCTCTCCTCGGCCGCCTTGAGCGCAGGAGAATGCAATTTTCCACACCGTGCACAAGGGGAGGGCCACAGAAAGTTCTGAGGCCCTGGAAGTGCCCTTTATCTGGGAAGAGAAATTAGCACAGATGTCCCCAGACCTGCTTTCAGCTGCCTCTCACCCTCTACTCCTGCTCTCCTGCCTAAGAAGAATCTGGAAGGCTGATGAACAGAGGCCAGGCTTGTCTTCCAAGTTCATGAGAAATTCTGGACAGAATTAGCACTGGCCTGGCCTAGCCCTCATTTTTACTAACCCTGCTATGTGGTACTTATTAAGCAAATACATAAATAAGCAAATACACAGAAATAGAAAAGGACTCCCCAAAATGGTGAGTGCCGGGCCTTCCCTCCCTTCCCCTGCCTCTGCCTTCCCTTCTCCTATAGGCTGAGCACGGGGGCTTGCCTCTCCCCACCGACACCCAGATCCAGAGCCAATCCCAACCAAGACAGGAAGCTGACAGTGGCTCCATCGCCTCTCTCTCACTCTGTTTTCTACCTTAATCTCTACTAAATCCAAAACTGGATACTAAGCAGGGGTTCCCCTGGCCTCCTTTGGTCTTGGCATCTGCCTGGAGCCCCAGTGGCCAGCTGGGCTCCATCATCATCCACAAAAGTGCTGCCTGAGTGCTGATCCCAAACTTGGCAGACTGCATCTCGGTTCCCCCATCTGTGGCCCTTGATCCAGGGGCACTCTCATGCCAGGCACAGCCCTGCCCCATCCCTCCTTCCTGCCTGCCCCATGGTGTCACAAGCAGATCACACTCATCATGGCAAGTCTAAGCCTGGGACAGTTGAAGACTAAATAGACAATCTGGGTAGTTCAGTTCAGTTGCTCAGTCGTGTCTGACTCTTTGTGATCCCATGGACTGCAGCATGCAAGGCTTCCCTGTCCATCACCAACTCCAGAAGCTTGCTCAAACTCACATCCATTGAGTCAGTGATGCCATCCAGCCATCTTATCCTCTGTCATCCCATTCTCCTCCTGCCTTCAATTTTTCCAATCATTAGGATCTTTTCCAACGAGCCAGTTCTTCACATCAGGTGGTCAAAGTATTGGAGTTTCAACCTCGGCATTAGTCCTTCCAATGAATATTCAGGACTGATTTCCTTTAGGACTGACTGGTTTGAGAAGACTCTCAAGAGTCTTCTCCAACACCACAGTTCAAAAGCATCAGTTCTTTGACACTCAGCTTTCTTTATAGTCCAACTCTCACATCCATACATGACTGCTGGAAAAAACATAACTTTAACTAGACCTTTATCAGCAAAGTAATGTCTCCACTTTTTAATATGCTGTCTAGGTTGGTCATAGCTTTTCTTCCAAGGAGCAAGTGTCTTTTAATTTCATGGCTACAGTCACCATCTGCAGTGATTTTGGAGCCAAAAAAAAATAAAGTCTCTCACTGTTTCCATTGTTTCCCCATCCCTGGGCTTCCCTTGTGGCTCAGCTGGTAAAGAATCTGCCTGCAATGTGGGAGACCTGGATTCAATCCCTGGGTTGGGAAGATACCCTGGAGAAGGGAAAAACAATCTGGGTAAAACTCATACAAAAGAAGAGGTTGGGCATTAGTTCCCATGGTGACTGAGCTATCACAGCTCTCTTTTACCCTGATAATATGAAAGAAAAAATAAATAAATAAAAGAATGATGTGAGGGAAGCATTTTGAGCCAAGAGGGAGCAAGAGATGCTCTGGTGTGTGTACCTGGACTGTCTTAGCCCATTGGGGCAAAGGCTCACTGACATTCCGTGCACAAAGAGCAGCGCCTCTGAGCCCCGCCTGCTTGACCAGCAAGTTATCTCATCTTTCCCAAGTTGCCAAGGTCCTCAGGAATCACACCTATGCACCCTGACCTTCCCACTTCCGGTGGGCAACTCTCCCATATGTTCTCTGGGGTCGGCCTCCCCAGTAGCAAGCTGGCTGCATTCCCGTCCACACTGAAGTTTACCTTCAGGGATGGTGAGACCAGAGCTGAGGGCAGCATGTGCACCAGCCCTGGGGACCTTGAACATCACCCCAAGGTGGGTAAACTAGAATAGCGCCTCTGTGCTGAGACCCGACCTCCAGCTCTGGGATCCCAGGGCAGGCCCCTCTTCTGAACAGGCCGTAACAGACCTTCTGCTTCCAAGCCTTAATGTGTCCATTTTCTACAGAAGGATATCCTGTGTCTCAGTTTCCATTTCCAATCCAAGTTAAAGACCAAACCTCATGCCCTAGAGTCTTCTCTTGGTTCCATTTTTCCGAAAACAACCCTCAATTCCCCACCTCCTCACCACCATGACTACACCACACTAGCATCATTTCCTTGTATAAGAAAAAGCAAGAACTCAGGTAAAGTAAAATAAAGTGGGAAGCGGGAAGGACAGGATGCATAGATGTGATTCCTAAGGACCTTTGCCCTTCAGCCTCCCCATCTCAACAGCCACTGCCCCCCAAACCCTACACTCCAATTACCCACAGCAAAATTGTTCCTAAAAGGAACATTTATTTTTCAGGCTTTACATCTGCATCAGGTCAACGCTGCCTCCAGCCACCACTCTCCAGTTTCCCTGGCATATATGGGTGCTGCTCCATACAACCAAAGGAGCCACTCAGGTGGGTCTTGTAGAACAAAAGTCTAATCTTCCCAAATATAATATTAAAGTTTTCATCTGCAGCCAAAAAAAAAAAAAAAAAACTGCATGCAATTTTCCAACTACAAATTTCCTGGCTCTCACATTTCAAATAGAAAATAGTCTTAGAGTCATGGGATGCAGTTTCATGGGACATTTGTGAATTTCCAGACTGATGACCAGACTCAGGAGGTGGAAAGGGCACTGCAGAGGACTTCTGAGCCTCTAACTAGCTTTGGGTAAGGATTTTGCTCAGTTTCCTCATCTGCAATTTGAGAGGATTTGACTTGATTTCTAAGGATTGCCAAACTCTCATGTTCTAGTGCTCACTATCAATCATGACTAGTAATTATGACCAAGAGGGGCTGGTCTTGACACCAATGTCTGAAGCATGTATGGGAGATCTCTGGTCTTCTTTCCCAAACCAGAAACATACTCAGTTCTTAGAGAGGATCACAAAGTTTCCAGTGAGGCCACAAACATTCGTGGGGCATTTCCTAAGTGTCAGACCATGTGCTAGGTGTTGGGGGGTACAATGATGATCAAAGGAAAAGTCTCTCTGAGTGTCACCATGGCACTAACAATCAAAGACCTATCAATTGGCAGGACAGACTTACACTAAATAAATACGTATCACCACATGTTAAGGACTGAATTGGGTCCCCCCAGAATTCATATGTGGAAGTCTTAAACCCAAATGTTTAGAGATAGGGCCTTGGAAGAGGTAATTACAGTTACACAATATCATACGGTTGAGGCCCTGATCTGCATCCTTTTAAGAGTAAGAGAGAGTTTTCCTCTCTGCTCATTCACAGAGGAAAGGCCACAAAGCAAGAAGACAATCAAGACAAAGCAAGAAGGCAATCTTGCTTTGAAGACAAAGCAAGAAGGCAATCAACTGCAAGCCAGGAAAAAAGGCCTCACCAGAAACTAAATTTCCTGTCACCTTCATCATGGACTTTGAGCCTCTGACACTGTGAAAAAAATACATCTCTTATTGTTTAAGCCACCTAGTCTATGGCATTTTGCTATGGTAACTCGAGCAAACTAATACACCATATTTAATCAAATCCAGGATGCCACTAACTTTGTGACACTCCTGTTATTTTATTCTATTTTTAAAAGGGTTTCCCTGGTGGCTCAGTCATAAAGAACCCACCTACCAGTGCAGGAGATATGGGTTGAATCCCTAATAAAGGATGATCCCCTGGAGAAGGAAATGGCAACCCACTCCAGTTTCCTTGCCTGGGAAATCCCATGGACAGAGGAGCCTGGCAGGCTATACTCCATGGGGTCATAAAGAGTCAGACACAACTTAGTGACTGAGAACACACACAAGGAAAAACAAAAACAGAACACCGCCAATTAAATATAATGCTTTAGTATCACCTGGAATATTCAGACTTATTGAAAGACTTTTTGAATCATTCAGATAGATTTTGTTGTTGTTGATCTTATGCAGACAAAAAGGGAAATATAATTAAGATAAATTGTTAAAGTGATTCTAAAACTTCTTATTCACAGCCCAACTCTTCTGCATCACTTTTCAACTCAGAGTTGAAAATGGTGCCATGGATGGATGATGGATGAGACAGCATTTCTTAAAAGTATGTTCTACTGTCATCTCCAGGGCTCTTTCAAACCCTTGACATCCATTATGCAAAATGGATGTTGGATGCTTTCATGTGTGTTCTATGATACACAATCCTTTCACACTAATATCAGTATGTAACATAGCTTCATCTGCTTGTAAGAGTCTTTCTTACCCAGGTCCTTGTATTAGTTTGCCAGGGCTGCCATAGCAAAATACCACAGGCTGGGTGACAAACAAGAGAAGTCTGTTTCCAAACAATTCTGGAGGCTGGAAGTACAAGATCAAGGTACTGGCAGGGTTAGTTTCTTCTGAGGCCTCTCTCCTTGGCTTGCAGTTGAGTCTTCTTGCTATGTCCTCACATGGCCTTTCTCCATACACGTTCATCCATGGTATCTCTCCCTCTTCTCACAAGGATGCCAGTCATGTTGGATTAGGCTCCCACCCTGATGACCTCATTTAACCTTAGTTTCCTCTTTAAAGGCCTTATTACCAAATACAGTCATCTTGGAGGTTAGGGCTTCAACATATAAATTTTGGAGGGAATCAGTTCAGCCCACAACAGTCTTGTAAAGCATTTGGCTGTTACTCTGTAAGAATATATTAAATTAATATTATATTTCCAATGATAAACATGTGCCTTGCTAATATAAAATTGATAACCTGCTGTTCTATTTCCTTGCCTCTCTGCATAAACTGTCTGTTTCAGTTCCAAAACAGAATATGATCCTTTGAAGATATTTTAAATATAAACTAAACCCAAGACACAATATAAATAATGTACTGAACGCCACGAAAGTGATAGAAGTATGAACAACCATGACCAAGTTTGTGTTTGTTCAGACAATGGTGATAGAACCAATAGCTGCCCAACCCACTACATTGCAAGGCAGTATCAACAGAAGGACATATTCCAACTTCAAAAATGTTAAATGTGGACAAAAGTGCATATAGATGAAATATGGTAAAAAAAAAAAAAAAGTTAAATTAGGATATTTATAAAGTTCTTGTGCAGTTTGAGTTTTTAATAAATTCACTTCTATATAATATGTAAACAATTTATAAAATGCAACAGAGAAAGAATTTACTCAAGATTGCAATAAAACTGTTAATGATTAATTTATTCTAATGTTTGTTAATGTTTGTCAGCATTTGTTAATGTTTTTAGGTAATAAACCCTATACTATATAGAATAGTTACAGCCGAATATATCTAAAATTACCTTAGATATGTTGAAACTCAACATTTCTGTAATTAAGTATAGCAAATTATAATGAAATTTTCTCTCTGTTTTATCTTGCAGATTGTTTATATCATATATACAAGTGAATTTATTAACATTCCAACCTGTGTAAGGACTTGAGGGCCATTCTGTACAGTATCAAGTGATTGATGACACAGTGCTTTGAGGATGAGCAGAGCTGACTTGAGAAAGCACTTCTCAAGCTGACCCAGGTGAGTTGGGTGTTGGCAGAGAGAAGCGAGTGAATATTCCAAGAAGAGCAGCATGGAGAGGAGAGAACAGCTGAGAAGGTGGCAGACAGACTTGGGGTTGAGAGCAGAAGCATGAGAGGGTATGGCAGGATGCAAGGCTGGAGATGGAGGTGGAGGTCCCGTGGGTCCCCCCTTGCTGGGCCATGTCTAGACACAGCCAAGTACAAGGAAGTCATTTATTGCTTCATTATTCACCATGGCCAAAGGTTAGAAACAATCTCCATGTTTCATCAAAGGGACTGGTTGAATAAATGATGGTCTACCAAAACAAGAATTTCTAGAGAGTTGCAAAAAAAGTGGATTGAATTCTTTATGGATTGATATGCTGTGATCTCCAAGACTGATTGAGTGCTAGATGCAAGACAATGAGTATAATTTATGTGTTAGAAAGAGTAATTGACACTTGCTTATAGGTGAGTAGAGACTATTTCCAGGAGGATACACAAGAAACTAGAAATGGTGGTTACCTACAGATTGAGCATGAGGTGGCTAAGGACAGGGATGGGAGGGAGAACTATTGGGTTGGCTAAAAAAATTCATTCGGGTTTCTCCATATGATCTTACGGAAAAACTCAATGAACTTTTTGGCCAACTCAATATAATAGCCTGCTCTTTGAACTCTTTGAAGTCTTGAATCTTACCAGTATAAGGTCTATTAATAAGGAGAAGGAGGGAATTCTCTGACATTCCAGCAGTTAGGACTTCTTGCATTCACTGCAAGGGCCCAAGTTTCAATCCCTGGTCAGGAAACTAAGATCCCGCAAACCACACGGCAAAAAAAGGAGGAAGAGAAGGAATATGATAAAGGAAAAATAAGACAATTTAAATGTAAGGGCAGCTCATGTGGGTCTGTGACTCTGTTCCTGGAAAGGCTTGTGTGAAGACAAGTAATGGTGGAGATCCTTCATGTTCTTTCAGATTTCTTCAGGATTCTCTCTGGTATTTTCCTACAGTCACTTTACAAGGGGGCGTTCCTTGAGGAAGATTATAAACTTCCAGGAACCTGGATGTGAAGGTTCAGGATCTCCATAGAGCCTAACCCATGCTGGATAAAGTAAAGGGGGTCTTCATTCTAGCCTCCAGATTTGCTGATTCATCTCCCTCTCCTCACAATGACCCTTGGAGTCTCCCCAACCCAAATGCCACATAAACAAGCTGAAGAACTGCTCTTCTCCTAGGTATGCCAGACTGCTCTCAGGGTCAACAAAACATGACTTCATTAGAATTGCTCTTTGTGGTTAGGGTTACTCTCCCAAGCACCAAGAGGAGATGTCTACAAACTGAGGATTCACAATCCATCAGTGACTTGTGACATAAATTTAGTGGGTCCAACTGGCCTTTAAAAAAAAAAATGAAGAGTTAAAAACCAAATTGCATCACACACTAGTAAAGGTAAGTACGGCTTTGTGAAAATGTTCAATTTCAAATATGTATGTGCATAGGGGGTATTGCAAAGAGCCAACTCATTGGAAAAGACCCTGATCCTGGGAAAGATTGAGGGCAGGAGGAGAAAGGGAGGACAGAGGATGAGATGGTTGGACAGCATCACCGACTCAATGGACATGAGTTTGAGCAAGTCCCAGGAGATAATGAAGGACAGGGAAGCCTGGGGTGCTTCAGTTCATGGGGTCACAAAGAGTCGGACATGACTGAGCGACTCAACAGCAACAAGAGGGTCCTGAGGTAAAACACATTTACTACTGTGGGCTACAGCCCAAAGTGTTTGAAAACCAGCGCTCTAGAGGAGAAAGTGAGCACGAGGATCTCAGAGTCAGGCAAAGCATGGTTCAGCGCCACCTCTATGACGTCCAGTCCCCTAGATGCTCGCTCAGCCTCCTCTCACAGGTAGAATGTGGAGACTAGCACTGCATCATGGGATTGCTATAAGGTGCTTAGCGCAATGGTCAGCATTCAAAAATTACTATCATTTCAGAATATTACTATCACCACCAAGAAATAGCCTCTCCATCTTCTCAAGGCTCCTGGCCCACCAGCAGACCACAGACTTGGCCATCCTCAGAGCACTCCTGACCAGCAGCTTCTCAGCTCCCCTGCCCAGGCCACTCAGGGAGCAGATGGGTCCACAGCTCCCTGCTTCTTGACCACCTCAGGAGCTGGGCGATGGGAAAGGAATGTCTCAATTCAGCAGAGAACATTACTTTGCTCTAATGGGGACATTTGTTATTCTGGCCCCCTTTCAGCCTCAGTGCCAGAGAAATAGATGGTCTCCAGCCACCATAATTCCTTCCTGGGAGATTTAAAGAGGAAGACGATGAAGAGAAAGATGGTAGTTGATTTGTGGTTTGAAAGAATATATGATATGCATGGCCCCATCCAGAATTAAGAATGATGAATCAATGTCTGAGAGTGAAAGTACTTTATCCTGGGGCCTTTGACAAAAAGACATTCCTTCTTCTGGTTTCCAGTTTCAGCCTTTGAACAACACGGAGGGTTTTTTCTGAGTCCCTTCTTCTGGTGAAAATTTCAAAGCTTACCTCCTTCTTTCTTTCACACTTTCCAAACCAGCTGCCAACACTGTGTGCCCACCGAGGGCAGAGAAAAGGAGAGGGGGTTGTAGCAACTGAGAGCATGAGGATGTGGGGAAACCAGCAGATGCTTCCTGTTGAGTGAGGATCTTACCCAATGCCTGCGAACCAAGAAGGACCAAAATGCTCGCTCAGTTAGGTGTGGCTCAGCAAAGCTGAATGTGGATGCCCATAAGGGTACACACCAGGTACCATATTATACTCACTGCCTTGTATCTAGCACTTAATATATCTTGAAGATCACTGCACATCCATAGATAAGAGTTCTCCCTTCTTGTTTATAAGTCTCTAGAAATTCTTGTTTGCCTGGAGCATCGTTTATTTAACCAGTCCCTTACTGATGAATGTTGCTTCCTCTGTGCTCATTTCATTATCTCCAGCCTCTGCAAGAATACTAGGGGAGAGAGCAAAGCATTAAAAAAGAGAGAGAGGGAGAGAGAGAGAGAGAATTCCCATGTCTCATGAGTGGAACAGACTCTGGATGGAAAGGAGTAAGTCTGTCAGTGGTATCTTCATGTGACTCAGCCCAAGAAAGTCCGTATTTCTTCCCAGGAAAAAAGGCATCAAAGGGCTGACAGAGGGAAGATGACTGTGTTCTCTGAAGCTTGTCACCTTAATGGCCTGATGAGAGGAGGGTGACAGAGATAGATCAGGATAATATCGTAGATTACTTACTGGATTGCCATTATCATTAACAGCCTTAATTAGTCTGTAATATACTGCACCTCGGCAGCAAGTGCCACTGTTAGACACAGAAATCAGGCCAGCAATTGGGAAGACAGACAGCAAGTCAGATCCACACAGAACACCTTTCTGACCTTGGAAGGCAAGGCACTGACTCAAGTACAATATTGAGACTGGAGTTTTTAATCAGGCCTGTGTTTCTAGATCCTCATTCTCTTTTCAGTCCCTGTTCTCTCTTCCTCACCAACAACTACCGACTCCTGCTCCTTCCACTTCCCTTGATGGTAACACCATCCACCATTTTACATCTTCCCCAAGCATGTTTAAGCATATTTCTTCCTCACAGTAACTCTGTCGGGTACCTAGGGGCAGGGATTCTCCTTCTCATCTCATAGGAGGAGGAAGTTGAAGCATAGAGTCGTTGAATGAAATGGAACTAGGACTAGGATCCAGGCTAGGATGAAGCCCAAATGTTAACCCTAATTTTGAACCCATTTCCAGTTCCACAATCTTACACACACACTCACACACACATTTACACTGACACACATTCACAGTCATACACACTCACCTATATACTCACACTCTCCCACACACACTCCCACACACTATTACACACACACCATGACTGTCTTTCTGATCAAAGTTTTCCTTTCCAACAGTATTAAGCAATTTCTGATTATTGAGACGAGTGACTCAAAGGCCTTCTCCCATCACCTCTCCCCGACTTTTCAGTGACATAAAATATAGAACCTGCCTGTTTCCCACGGGGCCTCGGCCATGGGAACTTTACTCTCAGGGACTTTACTAAGAGCTGTTTCTTAAACGGCCTTTGCCTTCATATTCCTGACAGTAACACTGCTCAAAAGCCCCAGTGATTCTTGCTGAGGAGCCTCTTCTAGCCAACCCTTTTCCTACCTTTTGGGGGAATTAAAGCAGAAGCAAGTTTTTGGCTCTGTGGTTCATTGCTCCTCAATCCTGCTTAAGAAGAAGAAATACTAATCTAGCTAATCATGGGCAAGACCCTGGTGCATTAAAATAGTTGGCTTAGGTGGTCTGCATCCCCCAATCCCATAACCTCAGCCTAATTATGAGCAAACATCAGCCAGGATATTCTACAAACCATATGACCAGAAATCTTCTAAGTGTCATGGTCATGAAAAACAAGGAAGGACTGGAAAAGTGCAGAGTAGAGCAGCCTAAGGGGACAGGACTATCCAGCACCACGTGGGATCCTGGCCTGGCTCCTGGAACAGGAAATGATGACAGGGAAAAAACTGGGGAAATCTGAACTGAGTCTGTAGTTCAGCTCATATCATTGCACCCATGCTCACTTCCCCTCTGACAAGGCTACTACATGTATGTAAGAGGATGATGTTAGGGGAAGCTGGGTGAAGGGTATGTGTACTATCTAGGCAAGTTCTCTGTAAATCTAAAGTTATTCCAAAACAAAATATGTATTACATAAAAGGCAGCCCCTGCCTGCTGCTGCTACTGCTGCTAAGTCACTTCAGTCATGTCCGACTCTGTGCGACCCCACAGACGGCAGCCCACCAGGCTCCCCCGTCCCTGGGATTCTCCAGGCAAGAACACTGGAGTGGGTTGCCATTTCCTTCTCCAGGAAGCTCCTGTCTAGGTTACCACAAAGCAGTATGTTGTGTATTCACTCAGGCTCATACAACTGATGGTTACATATGACATGAGCATGCCTCACACACGTGCGTCTGAGCCTCACCTGGCCATTATTCCCTCATAGAGGGGTGAAGGGTGTTCATGTGCTGCAGTGATGTGCTTGCTGATACTATTTATTGGGTGCAGCCATGCCAAGGCCTGAATTTTCAATAAATTAGTGCAGAAGTACAACCTTCCAAACCAATGACATGTTGAAAAATAGTGTGTGTATACATATACATACTCACTTGTATATACATATACACACACGTGGATGACAGAAAAAGCTATATTCCAAGGGTCATGCAATATGAGTTCACCTTGCAAAACAGATTAGCATGTTGGTTTTGAACATGTTGATATTTGGCATATAACACATTAGAGTTGTGTTTTTCATTACAGCTCTAAAAATAGGTTTTGGATGAAATTCAAACTGCTTTGGCAGAAAGAGACCTAGGGTACCACAGAACAGTTTGAGGATCACTTGGGTGATCATTTGACTTTATAGGTGTGTGTCCTGACAGGCTTATCCAAGGTCACCCAGCAAGGCAGAAGAGGATCCCAGGTCTCCTGGCTTCCTGTCCCAGGTTCTCTATACTGCAGACTGGTCAAGGGCAGGCCCAGTGACAGAGTCACTGGGGTCCACAGACAGCTGTGGGAGGATAGCCCTGACATTGTAAGAGGATAATCAAGACACAGGGGAACTGCACCCCAAATTCTATAAAAAACTGAGCAGCCTCTTGATAAATATTCTGATCAATCCAAATAAACCCTCTGTAAGAGAGAAGTATGATATAACATACACAGGCGTTCGAATCCATATCCACCTAAGCTTGAACAGTTCTGTTCCTGCAGCCCCAGGTCTCTCCTGGCAGAGAAGTCAGCAAACCTCAGAGCTTCCTGCTATGAGCATCCACCCAGATGGAGAACCAGATGGCCATCCAGGGAATGATGCTGGACAGAGCACGTGGGTGCTTAAAGATTCCTGGGCCGGGGAGGGGGGTGGAGCTGGTTCTGGAGCCTCTGTTGTTCGTTAGCTTTGTACTCCCAGTTGAGTCTTTCACAGGCCCTACACATGGGTCTCCTCATCTTATGAAGGACACCATCACTTTCCAGTTCTAAGCCAGAACACATCACTTCCCTCTAAGCCCTCCAGAGACTTCCCATTCAGTTGGGATAAGGTCCAAGCTCTGCATGTGGCCTGCATGTCCCCAAAATGAAAGTGTCAGTCATTCAGTCGTGTCCAACTCTTTGCCACCCCCATAGACTGTAGCCCACCAGGCTCCTCTGTCTGTGGAATTCTCCAGACAAGAATACTGGAGTGGGTAGCTGTTCCCTTCTCCAGGGATCTTCCCCAGTCTGGGAATGGAACCTGGGTCTCCTGTATTGCAGGCAGATTCTTTTACCATCTGAGCCAACAGGGATGCCCACACATCCCCAAAGGATCTGGCTATCCCGAATCTTCTTAGCCTCATTTTCTTACTGCTTCCTCATCTGTTCATCCTTCAGCCTCACAAGTCTTTTTCGAGTCCCCAGACAGCACTTCCAGGCTGTTCACTCACTAGTCCAGAACTAGAGCATGAGCACCCCCAGATATTCCCATGGCTGCTCCTTCCCGCCATTCACATTTCCTCAGAGAAACCTTCCCTTGGTACCATGCAGTTTTCTTCTCTAGATGAGTGTTACCATATCTAAGATTATTTTCCTTGTTTACCTGTATTATCTGTCTCCTCCTATTAGAATGTCAGTCCCTTATCTTTCCTGTTCAGGGCTGCATCTCCAGTGCCTAGAACAGGGCCTGGAATACAGTAGGTGCCCAATAAATAGTTACTGTATTGATGAGGGGATGAATCCTTCCCTCACCTGACATGTCTCTGACCTTGGATTTTTCCCCACTAGAGATGTTGCTGAGTTGCATCTTAGAGTCTGTTTGTCAAGAAGCAGAGGCTTTGATTTTAAAAGTGATTTATTGGGTGTATCTCAGGAACGGTATTTCTGCTTCACTTTCGCGTGACAGCACAGACCACAGTCTACAACCCATTCTGAGAACATGCCACTTCCCTCCTGGGACCTTCATATAAAATGCATTTAGTTTACAAGTCAAATGCTGATATTTTTCCTGCCTTTGGGTAAACTCTAATATTCATGTCAGATTGCTCTTCTGTCTTAGGAATTCTGGACTTAGAAGGATATTGAAAGGCTAAAGGAGAATCAGGATGTCCTACCTTGAACAGAGAACCTCAGGATCACAGACAAGCTATTTTTGGCTTAGTCTACTCAATACAGCTCTCATAAGCAAGCGTCACACACAAATTGTTGAGTTTCAAGTCTCTGGTATTTATGATCTAGGGCACTGGTGCCACCATCTTTCTGTATTTCAGTAAGAATGAGAGAAATACACTGTGTAAGAAAAATAAGGTAGAGGGATTTGTCCTACTAGATTTCAAGATTTATTATGCAGACCTATATCCTTGATATAGAAGTGGCATTTCAGGTCACTGGAATAAGGATTACTGTACCATAAATGCTGTTAAGTCAAGTGATGATCCAAGGTAAGGAAGAGGAGGAAGATGGAAAGATATGAATTCCTACTCACATGTAAAATAAAAGTCACTTCCAGATGGATCAGAGACAAATATGAAAGACAAGCATTAAAACATTTAGAAGATAATATAAGTGAGTATTTTTATAAACTCAAAATAAGGAAGGATTGCTTCAGAAACCAGTGTAAAAGACTGACAAATGTTGGCAGCTCTAAAGTCAAGAACTTCTGTTCAAAAATTTTAAATACCATTGTTATCAAAAAATATCATTAAGTAAGTACTAACAGGGAGAGGTCTTCCCTCATAGCTCAGCTGGTAAAGAACCCGCCTGCAATGCAGGAGACCCCAGTTCAATTCCTGGGTCAGGAAGATCGGCTGGAGAAGGCATAGGCTACCCACTCCTATATTCTTGTACTTCCCTGGTGGTTCAGCTGGTAAAAAAAAAAAATCTGCCTGCAATGTGGGAGACCTGGATTCAATCCCTGGGTTGGGAAGATCCCCTGGAGAAGGGAAAGGCTACCCACTCCAGTATTCTGGCCTGGAGAATTCCATGGACTGTATTGTCCATGGGATCACAAAGAATCAGACACGACTGAGCGACTTTCACTCACTTAACAGTGAGAACCTGGTAGCTCAGACAATAAAGAATCTGTCTGCAATGCAGGAGACCCGGGTTTGATCCCTGGGTCCAGAAGACCCACTGGAAAAGGGAATGGTAACCCACTGCAGTATTCTTGCTTGGGAACTCCATGGACAGTGGAGCCTGGTAGGCTGCAGTCCATGGGTAGCAAAGAGTTGGACATGACTGAATGACTAACACACAACAGGGAGAAACATTTGAAAGATATTTAACCTGACATGGTTGGGAGAGGACCATGAATACAGGCTAAACACCCAAACTCTGCTCTGTGGAGAGTGGCTTGAAAGGGGGGGGCAAATTCAGGGAGACCCCCATGACAAGGAAGCCAGGTGAGAAAGGCCTGGGGTAACCTTTCCTCCATTGCTGTCTTAGAGTCCTTTCTGTGACCATGGAAATATTCTGTATCTTTACTGTCCATGGTAGCCTTGGGTCTCTTGAGCACTGGAAATATTATCTGTTATGAGCAAGAAACTGTTTCTAATTTCATTTTATTTTAATTAATTTAAATTTGAAGAGCCACATCTGGTTAGTGGCTATGTATCAATGCATTATACAACAAGGCTCTAAAACCTAAATTAAAAAAAAATTTTTTTTATTTAAAAAGATGAGGTGGGAGACCATCACCAATGAGAGGTTCTGAGCAAGTTCAGGAACTCTGAATGGGCAGGCTATGAGAGTGGGAGCTTCTACCTGACACTAAGGGAAAAACTCAGATCCACCTGCAAAAAAAAAAAATTCTTTTCCAGATACCAAGAGACAGGAGGTTGAAGACAGATGTAAAGAAAGCCATCACTGTGTTGTTTCTAATAGCCAACACATTGGCAATAATAACAGATCAGCTAAATAAAGACCGATGGACACATAGAATGGGATATTATATGAACATTAAAAAATCATGATTTAAAATAATTTTTATAAGTGAAAAAGCAAAACATAAAAAATTATATACACTTCATGCTTGAAATTTCATGGAGGAAGATACACACACACACACATACACACACACACACAGTGTGTACGCATAGAAAAAGGCTTAGAATGAAATACACTAAAATATCAAGAGGAGCCATTTTTTGGCTGGTGAAATTATGAGTATTTTTACTTCTTTTTTTACGTTCTTTGGACTTTTTCCTTTTTTTTTTTTTTTTTTTGTTTATTACTTAATACCAAAAAACCCTTTCTCAAAGCATGCTCTAAAGAGTTTTAATGATGTGGAAAATGCATTTTATAGATAAGAAAAAAAAAGGAATATGATATAGTACATGTAGTTCTACTATAATCATATACTCTACTGGAGTGGGTATCCATTCCCTCTCCAGAGGATCTTCCCAACCCAGGAACTGAACCCAGGTATCCTGCACTGCAGGCAGATTCGTTACCACTTGAGCTACAGGGAAGATCATATTCTATGTATACATACCAGATTGGAATGGTTACAGCACTCTGGGGAAAATACGCATTTTTCTATTACATTACACTTCTCTGTGGCCATCTTTTCTGCAATTATACACGTATTATTTTCTAAAATAGGGGGGGAAATCTAAACCGTCTGGATGAGATTCCAACCCTCAACACTGAAACAAGCATCTTCAGGCCCTTCCTCCAAACTCTGGGTAGACTGCTGTGAAACCCCTCCGTGTCCTCTGGGGGACACAGTGGGCAGGTTCCAGCCCAGCAACCTCAGTGGCCTCGTGGCTCTCCCATGCCACAGTGGATGGCCACTCACTTACCCCTAGAGGCTGACTCTTTCTCCTCTGTCCTCCACCCACCCCATGATCACAGAGGTTCATTAAAAGCAATCAATAAATATGAAGAACAACTGGCTTTCTTCTCTGCTCCCCCACTCTTTCTCTGAATGAGTCTGTCTGCCATGCTTAACGGGAACCACACCAGAAACGGAGTGCTGCGGCTTTCCTGCTGGGACACTGGCTTCCCTCTCCTCCCCACCCGCTCTGTCTGTACTTTCCAGAGATTTCAAGATTGGCCGCAATGCTCTTTATCAACTTGGCAGATGCTGGTGCATCTTCTGCTTGGCTCGCGTGCATCCTGTGCTGGGCTCCCCCTTGTCTGCCGCATCTCCCCTGCTAAGATCCCAAAGCCAGCGGATCTCTCAGAGCCAACCAGGGCTCAGCTGCAGCTGCACTGCCCTGTCCCAGCGGGACCAGAAACCATAGCAGCTGGCTCACCAGCCTCCATGGTGCACCCCAGAGCCTGAAGAAAGGAGAATTGTCAGATAGATTCCCATCTCAGTGAAGAATCTCCTGCCCATCATCTCAAAACACAGCAGTTCTGAGCTGTAAATGGACCTGAATCTAGCGGGAACCCCACCGGTGCCCTCCACAGGGAAGCCTACTTCCACTCTGTAGACACAACCTTGACATTTACACATTTAACCTTCACTATTTTGACCCAGGGGGTCCATCATCCATCGAAATTTTATCACAGCATGAATTTGAATTGTTTGTGCTATATGCTTGATATAGCCAAAGCAAAATTGAAATAAAAAAAAAAAATTGAATACTCATTTGGTTGGGAAACTGAAGCACCCAGTGATGAAGGTATTGATCCAACAAGGCCTTAAAGGTTCTGATTTCAGAATTATAGAGGAATATTCTCATGGTTGGAACAGAAGCTGACCTAGATTTATAAAAATGTCAGTTTCTTGATATAGCAGGCTTTCCCATGAATTTGGAAAACACATACACAGAGCATTTATTCACACCCTTAAACTGTACTGTTTGCTCATAAAGTTCTGCACTCAGTCATCATTGCAATCTGTGGAACTCAGATTCCCATTGGGTCCTAATCACCTGCTCTCAGATCTCAGAACACAAAAACGGGAACCCTCTAGGTGAGCCTGCCTCTGGTGGGCATCTAACCACTGTGGCCAGGTGGACCCTCCTCGTCCTGGTAACTCCCCTCTCTTTCTTCTTATTCCCATCCACTTCTGCCCATCCCCACACTGCCCCCTCTTAAGGCTTTCTCCCTAAAATCTCTTATCTAATCTGCATCTGTCTGTGACACTGATGAACACTAATTACATCTCAAGGAGGATGGACATGCCACATGGCTCCAAAGCACAATCCTCTTATTCCAGGAGTAAGCCCAATGGGGTTCCAGGGGAAGAACTCCCCACATTCCTCACGGACAGTACACACCCACTTTTGAATGGAGCAAACACCCCTTCTCTGTGTGTGTATTGGGGGCCAGATCCCTCAGCTCACCAACCAGGTAGGGAGGCAGGGAGGAAACTGAATGGCAGACAGATCATGGCCAGGTGTATGGAGGAGGGTTGAGTGGAGAGTAGGAAGAAGCAGGAAGAGCCCAGTGAGAGCCCTTCCATGAGGGTCACTTCAGGGTACCAATGCTCTGGTTGATGGTCTTAATCCCATTCTTACACAGTTGGTCCTGCAGGTAAGGTTTAAATCTGTTAAGTCACAAGGGTCTTGATGACACTATATTTTTTTTAATTTATTTTAATTGGAGGCTAATTACTTTACAATATTGTAGTGGTTTTGTCATACATTGACATGAATCTGGGATGACCCAGAGGGAGGGGATGGGGAGGGAGGTCGGAGGGGGGTTCAGGATTGGTGACACTTTAAACAGAGGTTGGTGTTTTATTCAGCTATGAAAGTGTCTCCACTTCCAGGGAGGCGGGTTTTGATCTAGAACAGAAGAGTAGTGGGCTCCCTGGGCAAGGAAAGAGGTCAAAAGGCACAATGGAAGAAAAAGGCCCAGCAACAAGAATGGTAGCCAACGCGTCCCTGTCTCTCTCTCTCCCCAGGGTGAACCGCAACCTTCTCTTTCTCTTTGCTTTGTTTTAATTTCTCTTTTTTCCTCCTCACTCTCCTCACATTTCATCTTTTCCACTTTCCATCGACAAGTCACTACTTCAGTCATGGTGATTCCAGGTTTCCCCAACTTGTCTGCCGCAGACATTAACCTGGGTGTGTGTCCCAAGGACTTCATTGGATCTTTTTCACATGATGCTCTTTTCATAGCCTCCCTGTGGCATCATGACTTTCTTCCCTTCCTCCTCCTTTCCTTCATTCCTTCCTCTCCAATATCCCTCCCTCCATCCTTCTCTCCTTCTATATTTATTAGGGACCTGTTTATGTGCTGGGCACTGGGACAATAAAGATAAATAACACACAAACTAAGCCACCTTCCTCCTCTCAAAATGTACTTCAAAGGCCAAGCCCAGGGCTTCCCTGGTAGTCCAGTGGTTCAGATTCTGTGCTTCCACTGAAGGAGGCAAGAGTTCAGTCCCTGGCTGGGGAACTAAGATCCCACATGCCACACAGTGTGGCTAAAAAGAGAAAGGGAAAAAAAAAAAAAGCTAAGCCACTTTTTTTAAAAAAAGTATAGTTGATTTACAATATTGTGTTAGTTCCAGGTGTAGAGCAAAGTGATTCCAGTGTGTGAGTGTGTGTGTGTGTGTGTGTGTGTGTGTGTGTGTGTGTTCAGTTGCTCAGTCATGTCCGACTCTTTGCCACCCCATGGACTGTAGCCCACCAGGCTCCTCTGTCCATGGGATTCTCCAAGTAAGGGTACTGGAGCGGGTTGCTGGGCCCTCCTCCAGGGGATCTTCCCAACCCAGGGATCAAGCCTGCATCTCTTACGTCTCCTGCACTGGCAGGCGGGTTCTTTACCTCTAGCGCCACCTGGGAAGCATAAATATATGGGGTTCCCAGATATAGGCTTCACAAGTGGCGCTAGTGGTAAAGAACCCACCTGCCAGAGCAGGAGATGTATTTCTGACACAGTAGTTTGTATCTGGTAATCTCAAACTCCCAATGTATCCCTCAACCCCTTCCCCTTTGGTAACCATAAGACTATTTTCTGTATCTGTGTATGTTTCTCTTTTGTAAATAAATTCATTTGTATCATTTTTTTAGATTCCACGTGTAAGTGATATTGTATACCTGACTTATTTCACTTAGTATGATAATCTCTAGGTCCATCCATGTTGCTGCAAATGGCATCATTTTATTCCTTTCTACATCAGCCCACATTTTGAGTGCAGCAAACACATGAGTTTTCGATCTACTGCTTCCTCTGACCTTGGCTCTCCCTTCCGTCAGTGGATCTCGAGCAGTTAAATGAGCTCAACTCCTGGGTTTCCCTATTGATAAAATAGGAACAGTAGTAAAATATAAAATCCCTTTTTTCCCTCTCACAACCTTGAAGAAAAGCATCTTCATTTGCCTATAGTGCAATGATTTGTATCCCTCTTAGAATGCATAGAAAACGAACTGATATTATTAAACACGCCAATGAAAGATTTTTCAAAATTCAGAGAATGTGTTTCTATTTTGTATACTGATGCTTTGGTAAGTCTTCCCTAGAGATTGCATTATAATAATATCTCATTTTAAAGTAAACTGAATCCATTATGCTACTTTAATGTAATATTTAGATGTGTGTGATTTTTTGTTTTCTCTAACTCATAATTTGAAAAAGAGCTTTTCGTAAGAATTCCACCCCCCCAAAAAAGTTGCTGTTTTTCCTAGAACTCCTAAAGTCTAATAATGATCATATTACTCAAAGTATGAGTTACATCAAGGATTTATAGATTATTTTTTGAGTTGCACATGTTGTACCAGAAAGAGCATTAGAGTTAATATCCCGAGACCTAGGTTTCAATGCCAGTACTGCTATTTACTAATCCTGGATCTCTTTTGGTTACAATTCTTTTACTTCCCAGCACCAAAATCAACTACAAATGACCACTTTTTTTTTCTTTAAGGAAGAATTCATTGGAAGGACTTTGGGACAGCTCATGAAACTGAAGGAAGAACTGAACAAGACATGAGGAGAAGACACAAGAGTGCCCCCAGGCACACAGCATCGGGAGAAGGTGGGATTCCTTCCAACCATGCTACCTTTCATGGACTTAAACTCAAGAACCCTCCAGATTCTGTTTCAAATATCAGACTTTGGAGAAAGAGACTGATATGCTCAGCTTTAGACCAGGGTTGACAGCTAGGTGTTCTTGAGGCTAACTCAGGAGGGAATTTGGCCATCTGATGCAAAGAGCTGACTCACTGGAAAAGACCCTGATGCTGGAAAAGATTGAAGGCAGGAGGAGAAGGGGACGACAGAGGATGAGATGGTTGGATGGCATCATCAACTCAATGGACAAGAGTTTGGGTACACTCTGGGAGATAGCGAAGGACAGGGAAGTCTGGCGTGCTGCAGTTCATGGGGTCGCAAAAAGTCAGACATGACTTGGTGACTGAACAACAGGAGGAACCCACCAGAATAGGATAATAGCCCTGGGAGCCTCTTCCTAAACTGTAGACATTCTCAGAAAAGGGGGGACATCAGTAGAACTGAGAGTCATTCCTAGAGACCTCTGCCAGAGTCTTTGGGTAAATGGCCCAGTTCCTTCTGTAGTTGGAAGTTAGACACAATTTCCCCAAGATCCCTTCTGCTTCTTTATCCTGTAGCTAATGGTGGTGGTTCCCAGTGCTTCTGGAAAATAGTAATGAAAAACGTAGACTATTCTCAACATTTATAAAAATGTATCATAAATGGTTTGTTGGAGATAAGCCTTCCCAAGCACCCTAAAAAAGTCATAATTCAATAGCTTACAATTATTTCAACAAGTGGGATAGCAATAGTCACATATGGATCAGAAGCTCTGATTGGCAGTTGACTAATATAAGATGGAGAAATAATCATCCTTTAATCAATGTAAAGCTTGAGTGAGAAAATGACTTGTGAGGTTCCTTAGGAGTGAAAAACACTGGCACCCTTAATCTATGTTGTAAGAGGAAACAATTTATTTGTGGGAAGTTATAATAAATTTCTCACCCATATCTACAGACACCTACAACAGAACTTTGGAAAACAGAGAACTTATGGCCACTCCTACTTAGCCCTCAGATAAAAAGCCATTGGTGTCAACATCCAAAGTAAGGAAGACAATGAACTTAGCAGGAGGCCTTTGAACAAAGAGCTTGATGTTTCATCTCAGAAAAGCGGTCATAAATGCACTCATCCTCCTTTAAGCAACTCAGAAGGAGAACTTGAAACCTAATAGATTTGTAACTACTAGTTACAAGTTAACTACTAGTATTAACAATTAAAACATGTTAAAATAATAGGCAGTTGTAACATATTCTTACGTCTTAAATATTTTGGATGAATTTTGGTTTAGAAAATTACACCTTCATTTGAGAAATTTAACAACAGAAAAGTTGATCTCTGCATAGTGCCAAGTTGGATGTGGGGAGACCTAGCTTCTAATTAGTCCCACTCCTCCTATAACTAGTTTTGTGTCCATAGATCAGTCACCTCTTCTTCTGAGCTTCAGCTTCTTCCTCTGTAGACCAACATGTTCAGTATAAGGCTCTCTGAGACTCTTCCTAGTTCTTATTTTCATGTTATTAAAATACCATATGTTGCTTGAGCTCCTTCTAGGTGGCAGGCACTTCTCTAGGTGATTAATATGTATTATGTCCTTTAATTCCCAACAATATAGCATTGTCATTCCTGTTTTATGAAAGAGGAAACTGATGCATAGGGAGGTCAAGCTAGAGAGGAAAAGAGTCAGAGGTCTGTGTCCAGAAAGATAGCCTTATTTGTGCAGACACGGGAAATTTCTCCACATCCCCTTCCTCCAATTTTTGCAAGCCAGTATGAGCAGACGCTTGCATGTGCAGTTCTTTTCATCTTTGCCCTGACATCACCTCTAATCACCTAAGTTACTTTGTCTAAATTGCCTGCAATTTGTCTTCATCTTTCGAGAACTAAAGAGATGATGGCAATATGTCTTCCAGGTGCAGTTTCCTTGGAGCCCCCCAAACAAGGAAGTAAACTTCCTTTGTGGAAGACCCCAGGAAGTCCCCTACAGCAGAGTCAGTTCTGTCTGCCCCAGAAGGTGGGAAAATACAGAATTCAAAGAGAACCAGAGCCGCAAGGGGGGATAACTGCCTAACAACTAAAGAAACTGGGAGACAGAACACAAACCAAAAAAAATAAAGAAATGGAATCTGCTCACCTAAATGTAATAATACTGATAAACATTAGGAAACAATTCTCCATGGGGCTGTCACAGTTTTGCATGTCTTGCAAGCAGGGGGCAGACTGTGCTTTGTCCCAGACCACTTTTTTAAGAATGTTTGCATAGCAAACAGACCTAGAAGATATAGTGTCTCTGTCTAGAGCAAAGGGCAGGCATGCTTACTGCTTATTATAAAAGAGTTGGGTTCCCTAGGCTCAGGGTTCCTCTCCTGCATCAGAACTCCCTGTGTGTACAGCTATCATCTGACCATCTTCATTCCTACCCTATGGGAATTAGGGGTCAGGGAGTCAGCATAAACATGCTGACAATGTGGCTACTGCTTTTGCTGTGAGTAATGAAGTCTTTCATCTCTGATCCAAGAATCTCATGCCTTCTGCCAACTTGAAACAAAAACAGGCTAACTTTTTATTTTGTTGGTAAAATAAAATCTCAGATTCTCCATAATATTTGACATTCATGTACTTGAGAACAAGTTTCAATAAAAAGAATGGTGTATCTTTAAAGTGAGGTCAGCAAATTTTATTTTTCCCTTTCTAAGAACCAAAGAATATTCTCTTGAATTATAGGAAAGAAAATATGGACACTTACTTTCAGATTGTTAAATTTGCTAATAGTTATATGGCTTGCTTAGGGCAATTGAGAACTCTCCTCTCACGGAAGATTTTAAAGGATAGTCTAGACACCTCAAAGTGAAGTGAAGTGAAGATATCTATCCATGTGATATGCATCAAGCTTAGACACACCTGCATGCAAAGACACAGGCAGGTACCAGCACGGCCTTTATAATGCTAGTAATGGCTTACAAAGCAGCTTGTCCATACACAGAATCTCAGCCTGGTTCTTTCTTCATGTGAAACATCCACAACATGTGAAGTTCTCTTCAGTGAATTAGCTCTGAGTTGAGCAACCCCAGCACACAGTCCCCCTGTTTTCCATTCATCAGTTAGGACTCATGACCCAGTTTCCAGGACCCAGTTCTTAAATAAGCAGATCCTCCCACTGTAACTTTAGGCCTGTCTGGGAAGGTTGGGGCAGCTGCTGGTGAATTCACCAGGGCGGGGCAGTGATCTTGAGGAACCAGAAACTGGAATGGCTCTTGTCTTCTTCACTTTACTCTATTTTCCTCTCTTCTGTCCTTCCCAAAAAGTCCTCCCAGGGGATGGCTTGAGGAATAACTAGATAAGGGATTGGGTAATCCTAGTGACTGTATCCCAAATGCTGCTGGATAACGAAAACATGATAATGACAGTGCAGAGTCCTGAGCACCATCGAAGAAGGTCAAACACACTCACTTCCTTTCAAAACACAGAGCTTCCAGTGACCTTATATACATCCTTTCTGATAGAGAACTCAAACATTTCATGTGAAATTTCCTACACATGTCCACACCATTAGCGCTACCTTACTTCTATATGAGATTTCTCCTTTTTCAAAGCACTGTCATCTCATCTGATTCAAACAAAACCCTTTTGTCAGGGCAAATATTATCAAATCCATCTTACAGATGAAGAAATTGAAACTTATAGAGATTGAAAGTGTTTCTTGAGGTCACAAGGTGGAGCGGAACTGAACCTGAAACCCAAGTGCCTGACTCTGGGTCCATGATTCTTTCTGCTCTGTGATGCTGGAAAGGGATGCAGGGAGCAGTCAGTGGGGAGATGTGCTCCCATTTTACAGAAATTCAAGAATCAAGAGACTTGTCCAAGGTTACATGTCATGTGAGCTGTAGTGGAACCAGAACTAGATTCAAGGTCTCCAGGATCTGTGGTCCAGGTCTTTCTCAATGACCACTTGACTTTGCCAGAATGGATGGGAAATTGTCTTCAAAGGGAAAATCACTTAGAGAAGCTGAGCATTTGGGTCAGTGAGAGCCCCAAGTCTGGATACCAGGAATCTATAGGATACTCATCCTCCATCTCTTGTAATGTAGGTACCTACCTTTGCTACACTGTGGCTGGCAAAGACATAGGCTTTGGAATCAGACAAACTGGACTTTCAGTCCTAGCTATACTATTTGCTCTGTGAGAACTGGACAAATGACAACGTTTCCTGGTCTTCAGCATCCTTTTCTGTAAAATAGATAACAATGACCATCTCATAGAGATACCATGAAGAAAGGAATCATGTACAAAGAGCAAGAAGTAAATTGGAGCTGGTATTATCAACCATGAGGTGGGGAGCTGGCAGATGGCAAGAGGTGCCCAGAGAAAAAGAGACACAAGGCAAGTAGAATTGAGGATATAGACAAAGAAGCTTCCCTAAGAGTCCTGAGCCCTGATACCCAGAGCATTCTACTTAGAGCTGGGAACTGGAATGCCATCCTCAGATCTGCTAGGCAGATCTGGCTCAGCTGTTAGCAAATCTACAGCTCCGGGAAACAGTCATGAGTCAACCTCATCTCTCACCTGACTAGACCATGGGGGAGGTTTCAGATTTGCAGCTCCGCCCAGCAATATCTGGTAAGCTGAAGGACTCTAAGCCTGCTCCTGCCTCCATCACTAGAAAAAAGCTACATTTCCTGGTTAGTTGGAGGCAGAAAGGTGACTACTGCAGTGGACACTCTTCGTGCCAGGGTCCAAGACATGAACACATCCAATCATGTCAGAGAAGTTTAGGGGAAAATGTTTTTACAGACACAGAAAATATAGTGTTCATCCTTCTTCAAATCACTCCAGCTCCTGCATCTAGTACACCATTTCTATGTCATTAGGAGTGAAAAAATAGCAGAAAATACTAGCTGTTGGGTCCTTCTGTTATAAAAAGTTGGTTTGGATCTGATGAGGTTTTGCTATCTACCTGTAAGACAAACACAGTCCTTAGACAGGTTTCTTCCCCTGCTGGCTGACCAGATGGAGAGGAGCCCTGCAAAACACAAGGGTCTCCAGCTTATCTAGACGGTCTTGAACAAACTTCTTCAACAGTGAGCTGTTGGCATAGGATAGTCACCATCTGGAGGTCAGCACTATGAACAGCGCTGTGGAAGTGGACTGCACCTTCTAGAAGAACAAAGAGGGGGTTCACACTAACTCAGCACACATGGGCATGACCACCCCCTCAACACACACACACATCACATGTCAGCTTCTGAAATTGACACCACCTGTCTCAGCTTGCCCCAGCATCACTTTCAGTTGTCTCACTGGAGCCCCATTTGTCCACATTCTCTCGGCAGCACTGTCCCACGTCACCTCAGTCCTTTATCCCACATCATCTACCACCCAGTCCACACCCTGCTCTCAGCACTCCTCTACAAGGCTCCTCACTCGCAAATGCCAGAACTAGAGAGGGTTTCAGGATTCGTTTGCTCTGATTTCCTCATATTATAGGCAAAGTCACTGAGACCCAGAGAGGTAGAGTGATGTGCCCACGGCCAACCAGCTAGACTGGGGAGAACTGGACCCAGAACCAAGCATCCTGGATACAAACAGTATTCTTTCCACCACAGCCCCACCTCCTCAGGGAAGCCCTCCTTCATGAAGCTAAATTGGAGGCACTGGCTTCTGAAAACCCATACTTCCACCGAACCCATCCCCTCTACCCTATCCTAAAGGGAAAAAAATGAAGTCTGGTGAATATTTGCCTGCTCTACAATTCCAGAAGGAAAGCTTGAGAGAACAAGAACCCCTCTTTAAAGTATTCAGCTCAGGCTCCAGGACTGATGGGCCATTAGAAATAGAAGCTCACTACCCATATTTGTAAAGCCTTGTCAAGAAAGTGGACAGGACCTCAAGGAAGTCCCTCATATGAGTAAGAGCAATAGAGCCAAGCTGAGGAGAACTGAGTAAAAGGAAGCCTTCTGATTCTTAAGTTCTGAGATTGTATGACTCTTGGAGTTGGAATAACATAGCCTAGAGAACAGAAGACCAAGGGAAGTGAAACACTTCTATAAATATCTTCAAGATTATAAAGAGTTATAGACAGAGATGGTCAGGCAAAGACAACCCAAAAAGAAAATAGGCTTCTCTTATATAAGGAACATTCAGATCAGACATCCCTGAGAACTTCCAGGCTGTAAAAGCAGTAAGGTAGAAACTCAAGGAAGGACACAGGGCAGGGAAATCAGTTGTCTTGATTTCAAAGGCTTTCTTTCAGCCCAAGGGTGCTAAGATGAGTCATTCCCTTGAAGATAGTGCTGATGGTAAAAGGAGGGAAAATTATTAATGTCTGAGGGTCATGGTGCAGTCCTGCTTAAGTGACCACACTGGGACCATGTCTCCCCTGACCAAGCCTCTCCAGCTCCTCCCTGGAGAAATAAAAAGATGGTTAGATAGAGCATCTCTTCTTTTAAGCACAACTCTGCCAGAAGAACAAACAGGAAGGAACATAGGTTTAGCGCTCCTACCCATCATGGACTCATTAAGTCATAAATTTAATGGGTGTGAGTGGTCTATACCAATAAGATCCAGGGCCTCTGTGGAAGATTCAGGCCCCTGGAGTGGCCTGTTTCCTGCAATGGGAAGTGAGGGATGCTATGCAGAGGGGTGGGGGAACATACAAAGGGGTGAGAAACAAATAAAACTGGCCACAAAATCTTCTCTTTTCCTCTTTTGTCCCCCTCTCTCTGCTCAGGGTCCACGCTAATGAAAATAAGCCCGCACAGCTTCTTCAGAGCCCAAGAATTCATTCAGAGTAATTTGGAGTCAATTGAATGAACAGGAATAAACGAGCAGATATTGCACTTTATGGCCGGCTGCTCCGAGGCCCCAGGCAGTGATTAGAGGCCCATGGTCCTTTTTATGCCCACAGCAAGAAGATGGGGGAAAAATTTGGTCCAGTTAAGAGCTCTATACAGGAGGCAAGGTCAGGAGGAACAGGGTGGATAATTATATTCAGAGTTAAAACAGGGCGGTGGCCATGCCACCCAGACCTGAGAAATAATTAAATGATTGAATAAAAGATGAAAACAGTGGGAAGCAGTGATTGTTTTGTTATGCCCCTGGATATACAGGGATGAGGTGCCCTCCTGGGAGGGAAAGCTGATTGCTACTCCGGGGAGACCTTGTCTGCTACTGGACCCTGTCCCGACACTGATTTCTTCTGCCTACGTAGCAGAGAAAACAAGCATGTCACACACACACACTCACATACACACTTCCCAGAAATGGCTCTTACCCTCTGTCCCCCTTCCTTCACCACCATAGCTTGGAAAGAGACAGTGGCACTGAGGGACTTCTGGAGTTTGATGTCAGTCCTCCCCAGTAGAAAGGATGGGTTTGCACTTGTCTTTCCATAATGTTCACTAGCTCTCCTCCTACGACATAGATCTCCAAGGTGGCTGCCCAGGGAACATTCGTGGCTTTGGATAGAGGTTCTCTCTAGGCCACAGAAACAACTCCCTTTCAAGAGTGGAGTCTGTAACCTTGAACTCAGGGCCAGAGAAGCTGTTGAGCAGATCTGACTGACCTTGACTGACCTTGACTCTCAGTGACGCATTTAGGAAAAGACCTCTGGGATCCATAGTAAGTACTTCCTCTTTTCAGGACACCCAACCTCCTTAGATACTTTGCTTCCCGCCACTACTCTGAGAATAAAACCAAAGATGATATTTTCTCTAAAGCCCACACCAAATATATACTTTTTACTGCTTTTTGGTAGGGGCACTGAAGCTATAAAAATGAGAATGATGTGGTTCCTGATCTCAATCATTTAAAGTCTTATCATGGAGATGGCATGTAAACAACATGATGGAGGAAGTTATGGGATTGACAAACAAGGAAGAGAGGCACCTAATCCAGCCACAGACAAGTAGGGGCTGAATCATTCATGGGAGCTGAATCTTGGAAGACAAGGTCTAGGAATTAGCCCAGAAAAGAATAGGGCTGCAGTGATTGTTCTGGGCAGAGAAAACAACACAAACAAAACCATGGGGGTGGGAAATCTTTTGGTTCATTTGGAGAATGATTATTGGCCCAGGATTATTAAAAATATAAGGTATAGGGCAGATACATTTGAAAGATAAAGTCAGTAGTTCCCAGACACCATGCTAGAAAACATAGACTTTATCCAATAAATAATGAGTACCACTCAAGGGCTTCAAACTGGGGTTGGGGGGTGGTGGCACGGGTAAGAGGCGGGATGTAGACAGTTTAAAATTTTCGGAGATGGATTTGAGGAAGAAAGACTGGGGGCAAAGAGACCAGTTACAAAGCTACGGCAAAATTCCAGTCCAGATAAGAGATGATGAAGCTGTCTCTAGGGTAGAGAGAAGGGGGAAGAATTAGGGAAATCCTTAGAAGCGTAGGGCTTCCCTGGTGGCTCAGCTGGTAAAGAATCTGCCTGCAATGCGGGAGACCTGGGATCGATCCCTGGGTTGGGAAGATATCCTGGAGAAGGGAAAAGCTACCCACTCCAGTATGCTGGCCTGGAGAATTCCATGGACTGTATAGTCCATGGCGTCACAAAGAGTCAGACATGACTGAGTGACTTTCACTTCACTTAGAAGAGTAACGAAGTCACAAAAACAAAGATGGTCCCCAGATTTCTGGCCTGGATAAGGCTGAGTGAGAATGGGCAGGAGGGAGACAAGACATGGGACAGAAGATGGGCTCCATTTGACCATGTGAAACCCAAGGGCTTGGCCGGGGGGTGTCTAGGGAACATAAAGTGAAGTCCAGCTCTGTCCCCACGCCCCTCAGCCCCTTAGGGGAAGGCATTTAGCCTCTCTGAGCATCAGTCTCCCTATCTGTGAACAGGAATACTCGCTTTCTTCAACTCACCTGCTGGAACTAGATCCTAAAGGTCAAGTAGGAACATGTCACGCAGGCATTTTGGAAATACAGCTCTATATAAATATAAAGGATTTAAACAGTCTCTGCTTTGAGTGTTCTAGAGTTCGTATGGAGTTTCACTGGTTTCAAACAATGAAACCATTTTGTGATGCGTTGGTTCTTCATGACTTTTAAAACATGTTTGAAGGGACTTCTCTGGTGGTCCAGAGGCTAAGACTCCACACTCCCAAAGAAGGGGGCCCGGGTCTGATCCCTGGTCAGGGAACGAGATCCCACATACCACAACTAAGAGTTTGAATGTCATAACTAAAGATCCTGCATGCTGCAGCTAAGACCTGGAGCAGTCAAATAAAGCTTTTTTAAAAATAAAATGGCATTTGAAATCCTTACAAGTCAACAAGTGTGATTTGCTGTCTTTAATTCTTGTCCCCTTGGGAGCCATGAAGGGGCGGGGAGGCACATCATAGTATGTGTGCTCCAAAGGACCCCAGAGGCCACATGGTCCACTGCCCTCACCTCACAGACAAGGGCAGCAGGGCCAGGGAGAGGAGGGGATCCACTGGGAGAACCCGGGTGGTTAGCAGCAAAGCCGGGATCAGCATACAGATCATCCAACCTTCTCCGGTGCCCCCTGAAACTGCGGCGGAGCCCTGCTCGGCAGTGACATCACAGCCAAGGCCTCACGCCTCCACCCACAGGCCTCCCACGGCCCCACTGCTCTACTGACTTAAGAGCCACTGGGATCAGGGTGCAAGCTCTCTGAAGTTCCAGCGTTAGAAATAAACACATAAGGCCCATCTTAATGGTCTCTTCCTCTTTTATCTCAAGCCCAGAACATTTTCTAGATTTAAATAATGCAAGACTGAACATGGATGGAATGGGTGGCTGGGAGCAGCCGGGTGGAGATGGAGAACCGGGGATAATCAATCAGAGCATTCTGACCAGGGTGGGGGGTGGGGTGAAAGGGGAACAGCGGGGGGCATAGAAGACAAGATAGAGGCTTCAGGTGGGGGCTAGGAAGACGAGACTGACCTGGGAGAGGCAGAGACCACGGCCCCTGAGAAATGAACCAGGACAGGATGGCCAGAGGGCACCACGTGAAGCAGGTGGAGGGACCATGCAGATGAGACCCTCATCCCAGGGCCTGGACCCCATGGGAGGGTGTAGATCTTTCTGTCTTCTCAGTGGAGCCCTGCGCACAAGGGGGTTCCCCACCAGCGAGCCATAAACCCCAGATCTGGGATTGGATTCCCCTGAAAGCGACTGCAGGTGACATCAGTGTGGGAAGCAACACTGCCCAGCTGCAGACAGACCCATTTAACTTGGCTCATACAGTTTCCAAAGCTGCCTGACCACAGAACCCCTTCCTCACAGACCTCACCCCGCCCTGGCCCCACCCCAGCCCTGTCTTCAGTGGCCTTGCTCCTGAAATTTCACCACATCTACCTCTTCTGCGCTGGCTCTGAGCACTAAGGCTCCAGGGCATTTAATAAGGACTTAACATTGTTTCAACCCATTTGGTCAAAAAGGTAGGCCACTCTGACGACTCAAACGGAAAAGCCTGGTTTTCTGGTGAGGATCAGAATCCAGCTGAATCCAGGGCAGCAAGTGCTTCCTGAAGATGAAGTTCTCAGCACAGAGTGGACCCACAATGAGAAAAGCAGAGCCTCTGATGGGACCACCATCTAGGGGAGCAAACTAGGCTCCAACCCCAAGCCAGTGGCTCCAACATCCAGGTCAGCTTCAAGACGGCGCAAACATTGGGTGTCCAGAGTGAGCTCTGTAGGTGCTCAGAGAACAGGGGGAAGTCAGGAGGCCTTCCTGCAGAGGCTAGAGGTAAGGTTTACAAGGGCCGAGAAGAAAGGGCAACAGTCCAGGTGTGGAGAGAAATGGTGGGGGGTGAGGAAGCTGGATGGCTCCATGTGGGTGCTCGTGGGGGGAACAGGACCCATGGGGTTTGTGCACAGGCGTATGATGGTGTCCCCAAGATCCTGGACCTGCTGATGTCTGGAGGTGGTGGAGTCTCCTTGCCTCGGGGACTGTAGGCTGACAAGGACACCTGTTCCTTTGGATTACGCCAGGAAACAAGACCCAACTACCAATGGATGGAGAAACGGACCTCTCTCCTGCTCCTGGAAGCCTCAGATTCTAAGGCAGTTTCTAGAAAGAGAATTGCTCGAGTGAATCATTCATAACACGTTTCTAAGAGAAGAGAGAGTAACCTGGCCTCCGGGGCCATCTCCTACAAACAGAGCAGCTTCTCAAACCTGCTCCACAAAGGAGCTCACTTCTGCTTCTTAATAGAATAACAGAAGCACCAAGGCCCGGTTTCTTCCCACAGATCCTTCCCCAGTGAGGGTCTGAGTCTGTCCCAAACAAAGGGGACCAGCCGCTCCCACAATGAGGCATTTCAGATCAACTTGCCCACGAGTCTGGCGGGCTATGTCCTACAAGCCCAAGTCACGTGATCCAATGGCCTTTCTCCATCTTCCTTTGGGGAACCATATCTCCTGACCCACTGGACTATATCTCAGCTCCCACTTCTCACCACCAAACACTGGCTCCCTCATTAGTAGGCCTCCTCCCCACCCACTGGCCTTTATTACAGTAACTATGGAGTCAGCCTTTTGACAAGAAGGAAAAGAGCAATTAGAGGCTTTTGTCTCTGCTGGGCAGTCTGGGCTGACATCATCCTTCATTCCCCCATGGATCAGGCTCATGGTTAACCCCCTTCTCTCCCTGCCGCCTGCTGGTCAGGAAGTCAAGCCAGGATCACACAGAAGGACAGAGTAATGTGAGGTGCAGCTCCCATGTCCAGAGAGGTCCGGGCTCAGGACGCTGTGCAAGGCAGAGGAAATGTGTCAGACAGCCCAGAATCTATGGAGGCCCGGAGAATCACTGAGGTCACTGGCGTAGCTCACTACCCATCCTCTACCAGACCCAGCTCCACAACCATCACCTCGCCTGGATTCTAGCACCGCGGGGAAGACTGCAGGGCTGGGGCCAGTGGCTGCTGTATTTCCTCAGCACAGCATACACAGAACCCACCCAGCTCAGTGCCAGGCCCACTGAGCGCTGAGAAGACAGAGGCCAGATGGAAAACCCAAAGGATGTTGGCTGTTCCCATGGCTTCAAAATAATCACCAGATCTTAGGAGATGTCATAAATCCTATCTGCCTGCCAACTCAGGGGCCACAGAAGACACAGGTTTGATCCCTGAGTCAGGAAGATCTCCTGGAGGAGGAAATGGCAAGCCACTCCAGGATTCTTGCCTGGAAAATCCCATGGACAGAGAAGCCTGGTGGGCAATAGTCCATGGGATCGCAGAGAGTCAGACACAACTGAGCATGTGTGCACATACTGTGTGCTAGACAGTGAGGACAGAGCAGACTATAGGACTGATCCTGCCCAGTCCTGGTCCCTGTCCTCAGGGAGCCTCCAGTTTACCAAGCAGGACTCACAGTGGAGGGCTCAGTGCTCCTAGGAAGAGGACAGGAGATGCTCTATTAGGGGCACCTAATCCAGGGTGGTTTGGGTTAAAACCAGAAAGATGGGCAAAAGTTCGCTGCACAAAGAGGATGGCTGATGTGTGAAAAGGCCCCACACTGCGAATGAAGATGGCCTGTTGGAGGAACTCCCAGGATCCAGGGAAGCTAGAATGTAGCAGATGAAGCCAGAGATGAAGGCATGGAGCCTGCACACCCAACCTGCCTTTCCCTGCCCTGTCCACCTCATGAACACCCACAGAGAAGCCCCTTATGGGATATCTCAGGAGACTGTCCCCCAGCTTCTGGTAAAATACTCCCAAGAAGGGAAGCACCCTGGTCCACCTATGTACAGCTGAAGGTCATGGGAACATCTCCTTCAAATTAAGGCTAAATCTCCATCAGGGAAAGAACACTGGGCTTCAAATTCAGACAGATGAGATTCATACCCCATCTTAGCCACTTGCCAGCATTATGAGCACATCCAAGTTACAGGAACCTCTCCAAGCATTTGTGCTCTCATTTGTGAAATGGGGAAATACTGTTTATCTTACAGAGTTGTTGGGAGGATTAAAGGAAAGAATGAGTGAACTCCTTGCCCAGAGCTCCACAAACATCAAACATCTTTTCTTAGCAGCTGGTTCCCCTCTCCCTCTGAAATATGTAGCATTCATTAGAGGGGATGATCCTTCATAGTTTTTAAGATTCCCTAAATTCCATCATTCCTAGTTCCTTGGACCATTCCCCATATCACATAGTCTCTAAAGCCCTTACCATTTGGTTGCCTACAGACAGAAAGAAGAGGCTGTCAGAGACAATTAGCACAGAACTTAGGGTAATTACATCCCTAAATGTCAGCTGCATGAGGGTAGGGTTTGTCTGTCTTGTTCACTGTTCTCTCCCCAGCACCCAGCACAATGCCCAGCATACAGTAAGCACTCAACAGACACTTGCTGAGCGAATGACTGAAGTCTGGGCATAATGCTTCTATCAATGCAACCTAAGGTGTCCTGCATTTTAAGAGAATCTGTGTCATTCTCTTGACTTATATCAGGCTAACAGACAATGAGAACCCCAGGACTTTCACACATAAGCTGCTATTGCATTGAGCCTCCCTCATCCAGCCCTCTTGTAGTTCATTTTTTGAACTAAAGGCAGGACTTTGATTTATCCCTCCTACTTTCTATCTTGTTAGATTCAGTCCATTGTTCTGGTCTGCCCAGACTCTTTTTTAATCTTCTTTGTCTTCCAACATATAAGCTCTCCCATCTAGCTTTGCCCCATCTATCAATTTGCTAATCATGCCTTCTAAGTCTTCATGTATCTAAGGATAAAATGTCAAAGAAGACAGACACATCATATGGTTCTTTAAGGAAATGGACAAGCCTCTCATGACCCAGTACTGGGGACTTCCCAGTTGACACGTGTTCATTAATCAACACATCTTAGGGACAACTGTTCAACCAGTATGGAAATCAGCATTCAGCCCTCATAGTCTAGTTTGTTCACAGTGACACTGTGAGAGGCACTGTCAAATCCTGGACCCCAATAAAACCCCTGCTATATCAGTAACTAACGTGGTGAGGGGCTGCCAAGTGCCAAGGCTACTGCAGGTTCTCTCTCTTAGCCCTCACAACAATGCCACTGGCAGTGTTGTGCTAGGTTGGGTAGGGGCTAAGCAAGCCAAGCTGCCGAGGTTTGCGCCCCGACTCTGAACCTGCCACCAGGCAGTCTTAGACAGTGGGTCATCTCCCACAATAAGTTATTGCAAAATCTCAATGACTTACCATAAAGGTTCATTTCTCGCTCATGTCACAGTCCAATCCCATAGGTGGCCTTTCATGGAATAGCGTAGGGTCCCAGCCTCCTGGCATCTACTGGTTCCCCCTCAGAGGCCACCTGATGTGACGTGCTGGCTCATTGGCAAAGACCCTGATGCTGGGAAAGATTGAGGAAAGAAGAGAAGTTGACAGAAGATGAGATGGTTAGATAGCATCACCGGCCCAATGGACATGAGTTTGAGTAAACTCTATGAAATAGTGAAGGTTAGGGAAGCCTAGCACACTGCAATCCATAGGGTCTCAAAGAGTAGGACACAGCTTAATGATCTAATAATAACAACAGAGGCCCCCACTGGGTCTTCTCCATTCAGCCAGTGGAAAAACAGAGAGGGTGGGGAATTCCAAAGCAGGTATAGTTCTGACGTATGTCACTCTGCCCACACTCTAGTCACATGACTGATATCAACACATAGGAGGCTGGGAAATGTCAGGGAGCATGTTACAGGTGGAAAATGGTGTGTCCCACTTACTCAGCTATATCACTGACATTATAATATTTCTTGTATTTTTCAAGGTTCTTGAGCAACAGAACCAATGGAGATGACATAGATGGTTAGCTTTAGATAGAGATAAAGATGCAGAGATAGATAGATAGAGATACTTTAAGGAATTGCTCATGTGATTATAGGGCAGGAAGTCTGAACTCTGCAGGTTTGGCTGTCAAGCTGGAAATTCTGGCAGGAGTTGATGTTGCAGACTTGAGTCTGAGGCCAGTCTGGGGGCAGAAGCCCCTCCTCTTCAGGGATCTCAGTCTTTTAAACCAGCTGTCCCCATACTTTTTGGCACCAGGGATGGGTTTTGTGGAAGACAATATTTTATGGACCAGGAAGGAGGGGGATGGTTTCAGGATGATTCAAGTGCATTAAAGTTATTATGCCACCACCGATCTGACAGGATGTGGAGCTCAGGCAGTAATGTGAGCTATGGGGAGTGGTTGCAAATACAGATGAAGCTTTGCTCGCTCACCCACCGCTCACCTTCTGCGCTGCTCTTATCCAACTGAGCCATTGTCACCATCTCTGGATGCTCCCTCTAGCTGAACTGAGCCCTGGACCACAAATGAAAAGTTCTGGATCCTGGTCATGAAGCCGTCCATGACACAAGGGGAATCACTGATTCATCTTGAGCACCAGTTTTTCCTTCTGTAACATGGGTCTAATTTCTGCTAATTTCTGCTAGTCCAATCAGCTACACACTATCCAGTTTCAATGTCTTTGAAAATGTTCTGAAAACCATAAAGTGCTGTACACATGTGCAGCATTATCATCAGCTTACTGGTTTAAGAAAGATCTCAAGGAAACTCCCAACAAACAAGCCTCTCCCTCTATCCCAAGGTGTTATAGACCTTGGCAGTGATGCTCATAGTCACAGTATCCACCATGTTGTCTGCCCGTGGCCATGGTGCCTAAGGCTGCAAACGCAGATTGCATCTGGCTACATCCTGGTCACCAGGCATTTCAGCCAAATGAAAGGAATTTGAAGAGCAAGGCTTGAATTTATGCATGCTGTGGTGGGCAAAAGGATGGCCCCCTCTCAGTGATGTCCATGTGCTAACCATCAGAATCTGAGAATATGTCACCCCACCTGGCAAAAGGAACTTTGCAGATGTAATTCAGCCCTTGGGATGGGGACTCTAGCCCAGATCCCCCAGGTGGATCCAATCTAACCATCCAAGTCCTTGAAAGTGGAGAACCTTCCCTGGCTATGGCCAGAGGGAGATGTGACCACATAACAAGGGTCAGAGAGATGCAAGGACATCAACTCTGAAGGTGGAGGGAGGGGGCCCTTAGCCAAGCAATAGTGGTGCCTCTGGAAGCTGGGAAAGGCGAGGAAGTAGATCCCCCCCACCTAGAACCTCCAGAAGGGAATCCAGCCCTGCCCACACCTTGATCTTAGCCAGGGAGACCCATGTCAGACTTGTGACTTAAAATCATAAGACAATAAAATGAGTGTAGTTTTAAGTCCCTCGGTGTGCAGTCATTTGGTACAGCAGCAATAGGACACTAGTACACACACCAAGAGGAAGATGGAAGAAGCAGCTGGTGTGACCTGGAGTGAAGGCTGAGGAGTGAATAGAAATAACAGCCCCAGACAGGCCCTTAGCCTGCTCTCTGTCCCTCCTCCTTTCTATAAGTCATCACTACCCAGTCTTGGAGGATTCAGGAAGTGATGGGAAAATAGTTTCCAGATCAGAATTTAGAATTTATATCCACATCTTGGCTGGACCTATCTTCATGATCTCAATGTGTTTCTGGGTTTTTGTGTGTAAACTGGAAAGGGGACTGTTAATGTCTAGGAATACATCCATCCTTATTCTAGGAATGGAGAGCTCTTCTTGGCCTCCTCCTTCACCCAGGGATAGTCCCAACACCATGGTCTCTCCTCACTGCTTCCTTCCCAGACCAGCCAGAGCCAGCAGTCATCCATCCCCAGCTCTTAGTCATCTCCTTCCAGGGACGAACGCCATCATTAGGAGCCTTTCATTATCAGCGGCTTGCATGCAGCTGATGTTGATTTGATAGAATCCAATTTAGCATCCCACTCTGGGCTCTGCTCCATAAGCATTTGGGTTTAGCATGTACAGGCAGTTTGATGCTGTCTTGATGGCCTTTTAAGCGGCTGAGAAAATTGCTGGCATGGCAATTTGGTGGCAGGCAGGCTCCTGGCGGGTGGGGCTGGAGGAAGCAGGAAAGGAACAGGAGAGGGGGCATTTCAGCCTGTGTGTGTAAAACGCAGCTAAGTGTTTGGGAACTGTGCACTTGAAGTGAAGAGAGAACAGACAAAACCACCAGGATATCTGAGGGCCTCCCCCAGGTGAGATTTCCCAGTGGCACCTCCTCCTCATGGGCATGGTACTGCCCTCAGTCAATCACATGCTTGTCACCCTGTACCCGAGACGGCACATCACCATTCACAGAATGCTCTCCTACACCATCTTGTTTTTACGATGTGCCCCCAGCAAACTGTCAGGCTGTCTCCTAAGGATGCTGTCACCCCTGTCCTGCAGACCAAAACCAAGGCTCAGGGGCAGATGCCCAACTTGGGAGCAGAGGTGCTGATGGCCGAGAGAGTGCAGGGCTCAAGATATAGCAGAAATTATTGCAAGAGTGTGAGAAATGGAGTATTTCTTGTCATATCAGTAAACAAGGATGTCACAGTCATCAGTGATCCTAGCCCTCTGGGGCAACCGGGAAGGAGAAGAATATCTGTGTGATTTGGCAGCCATTAGGCTGCAGCCACTCCTTACAGTGAGCACTGAGGCACTCAGGATATGAAAACACACAGGTTACTGGCTCCAGGATAGCTGAGTGTATATGAAAGGAATGATTTTAGTTAGCCCAGACTCCTGCATCTTCCAAGACATAGAAAAGTCCTAAATTCCTTACCTTGGAATATCTGGTTTTCTTTAATTCACAAAAATACTTTTGATGTTCAGACTACCTGCCCTTTGTTGTAAACTTAACCTCTTCGAAGCAGTACTCTCAGGGTTTGCTCAGGGTTACTTGAGATGCTCTCTCCTGGGCTTGAAGTCCTAAAAATTCCCAGTGAAGAAAATATAACTCAACTTTTAGGTTGTGACTATTTTTTAAGTCAACAAGTGCAAGAGTGGACTGCAGCTTCCTTGATTCCATTCCTTGATCCTCCCACTTCCAGTGACTCACTGAGCCTCACCTCTCTGCCCTTAACACACAAGGGAGCCCTTCACCCACTTCCTTCTTTACGGGCCGCCAGAGAGTTAATGGGAGTTCAGCTGTTGCTGGTTCCTTGAAGGATGGACAAATCCCTGGAGCACAGTGGTGTGCTAGTACACACTTAACCTCTGGTTAAGAGTAAAAAAAGACCTGATTCACAGCATCCATCCTTTCACCATGCCCATCTCCAGGCGTCAGCAAATGCAAACATGAGAGGGGGTGCCCTCCGTGGCTCTGTGGGTGTAGATAGGATCAATCACACCAGTGCAAGGAAGTCGTGATGTATTCTGAATTTGTGCCCATATTACAACTGAGCACGCTGAGGCCTGTTAGTGCTGAAACCAACACCCTGCCCACCTCCATGGGCCATGGAATGCAGACAAAACCATGCCTTCCTGACATGGATAGTCATACCGAAAAGTCTGAAGAGTCCAGCACAGGCTAGAATAGGAAACTTGGCAGACAGGCAGCACTGGCCCCTTCCCCAAAGGCCACAGGCCAAGGGCCACCATGCCTTCTCCTGGAGGAGAGAGGAGAGCCAGATGAGAGCAGGGCCAGATGCTCCTGGGAAGTGGAGGAGAAGAAGGGGAGTTCACCCACGGCAGCCCAATTTCTTCAGGAGGCTGAAGGCCTGGGAGAGGGATAGGGCTGTCTCTTTTCCCTTCTACCTGGCTCTTTCCTCTCGCCTCCTACTGTGAGACCTCGGAAAATTACTGCCTTCACATCATCCCCCTAAGCCTTTGTGTGTGTGTCTCAGAGCCTGGTTCTTCTCTCCTCTGATGGGTGTTGGCATTTCACCTCGTGGCCACAGGCGGCTTGAGGGGGCTGCCCTGCATCACATGATTGACCCAACTCTGATTTCAGCCCCCTGCAGTGGAGCATTCAGAGTGAGCTCGAACTCACCCCCACATGGACCTGTCCTACCTCAGACCACAGTCCAGCCAGCCTCTCTCCACCCCCAGGGCTTTGACTGGCAGCAGCAGCCTGAAGTCCAGGGGAGTTCATGTTCCCCAGGGCCACACTCCACCAAGGCTGTGGGAAAAATGCCCCAGCCTTCCAGTCCTCAGGCCGACAACTCCAGAATCTGCAGAAAGCTGGTCAGGAGCCCCAGGAGCACAGAACCACAGGGCCTCCCTTCTCTGCTGCCTCTTCCTGCTTCTGGGCATCACCTCCCAAAGAAACCAGCTCCTGTTGCCCTCAGCTCCTGTTCTAAGCTTTGTTTTCAGAGAGAAACACAAACCCTCTGAGGTGGGTACCATTTATGTCCCCCTTTTGCAGATGAAGAAACTGAGGTTCTGTCTGCCTGACTTGGGCTAGGCAAGTCCAAGAGTGACTGTTTACCCATCCAGACGGCCCATAAGGATGGCTGTTCTTGGTGTACAGCCCATAATCACTGAGATGGCGGGGCCAGCCCCATGCCTGAGAGCTGGAATGTCATCTGGCCCAAGGAGGGGCATTTAAAAAGAAATAAAAAGAAGAGGCACCTTGGCCACAGAGAACACTTCATGAGCTATGATTCTCTCTGTTCATCCTTGAACCATTCTCTTGGGAAAGAAAATCTCTCAAGGTTTGACCTCATTTTCGTTTTGCTTTTGTGCATATCTATATGCGTATATATACATAGCATCACTGACTCAGTGGACATGAGTCTGAGCAAACTCTGGGAGATAGGAGAACAGAGAAGTCTGGTGTGCTGCAGTGCATGGGGTCACAGAGTCAGACACGACTTAGCAACTGAACAACAATATATATGTGTGTATATATATACATATTTATAAATATATATTCAAGGGATTGTGGATTATAAATATATATATTATAAATATATATGTGAATATGTGTGTATAAATATATTAACAAAGGTATGTACATATATATATATATGTATTTGTGTATATATATTTACAATGTATATATGAAAAGTGAAAGTGATAGTTGCTCAGTAGTGTCCGACTCTTTGCTATCCCATGGACTTAGACTGCTAGGCTCCTCTGTCTGTGGAATTCTCCAGGCAAGAACACTGGAGTGGGTAGCCATTCCCTTTTCCAGGGGATCTTCCCAACCCAGGCATCGAACCTAGGTCTCCCACATAGCAGGCAGATTCTTTACCGTCTGAGCTATGAGGGAATATACACACACAGTCAAAAGGCTGCTAAGAAAATCACAAAAATCAATAGTTATTCCTGGGTAGTGGCAGATGACATTTCTATTGTGTGTGTGCTTTTCTGTCGTTTCTAATTTTTTCCACAATGAAACATTGTGGAAAGGGGCAAAAGAATTTTTTTTTTTAAAGAAAATGATCAAACCTTGTTGAAGGATTTACCATTAACTTGCAATACTGACTGATAGCAGGCCCCAGGAGGCACAGGAAACTCGATTTCTAGCAGCAAGTTTCAACACTTCCCAGAAATCCAGACAGTGCAGTGGACCAAGGGCAGAGAAGACTCGAAAGTGGAGGAAGGAAAGATTTAAAAGTCAGACAAAGTAACTTCCCTAGGGCACAGAGATGCCCTGGGGTGGGGAAGGGGACTGGGCAAAGAAGGGGCATGTGTGTGTGGTCACTCAGTCGTGTCTGACTCTTTGCGACCCTATGGCCTGTAGCCCACCAGGCTCTTCTGTCCATTGGATTTTCCCAGCAGGAATACTGGAGTGGGTTGCCATTTCCTTTTCCAGGGGATCTTACCAAACCAGGAATCAGACTCACATCTCTTGCGGCTCCTTCCTTGGCAGGCAGATCCTTTATCACTGAGCAATCTGAGAAGTCCAAGAGAAGAAGTGGGGATCCCACTTACTATCTCCAGCAGGGGCAGTGATCATCATTTGTGCAACATAATTTGAGGATAGAAAGGATTTGAATAAGGTGGTGATAAAGGGCTCTGGAGGGAATAGACAAGACCCAAGCCTTCACATATGGCAGTAAATACACTAGACAACATCCATCACCATCCCATTTGGGGGAGATCATCATTCACCTTGAAATGCTGAGAAAAGAAGTATTTGTCCCAAGTCAGCCAATTCACCCTTGTTCATTCACTCCCCAAATTTGGACTGGATGCCCATGTTCCCCCATCACGCTGTAAGCCCCATGAGTTCAGGAGTCATCATGGCCTTACTTAACACTGTCCTCCCACCAGCTGTTAGCACAGGGACTGGCAGACACCCCCAAAATGGACTGAATGATTGAGAGAGTCCAATACCATCCCACCTCACCCCAGAAGAGGCTGCTGGGCTGAAAGGAAAGAAAATTAGTCACAAGACCTGAGTATTTGTCCCTGCCCTTCCAGCAACCCACCTATCATGACCTTTGGGAGGTAAGCTATTTATTTGTGATTCAATTTATTTGTGATTCAATTTCCCCCAAATTGGAAGATCTAACTCTAAAAAAAAAAAAAAAAATCCAGAGATAAATAACACATCCTCTATATATAGTTTTTGTTCCTTATGATAAAGACCTGGCATAATGGAGGGCATGAATCGGTCCTGTCCTCAATTATAGAGACACAGGACGTGTAAAGGGGTCAGCCACGGGCTCCACGAGGACCCTCCTCAGACTGTAAGGACCAAGGCGGTGGTGCTGGGGGCTGCCAGGATCCTGGGGCGGGTGTGGAGATTTCTGCTTTCTTCAACAGCCTCTCCTCTGGGATCCTGCCATCCTAATGGAGGCTCCATTAGCTAATCTAGTGATTCAATTAGTTCTAAATGCTCCTGGCCTGAGAAGAGGGATGGCAAGGTGGGGATGGGTTGACTCCTATTTGCCGGAAAGGGTTTCCCGAGACAATGGAGCTGCAATTTGAATTCCCAAGTCTCTCACTTCCCTCTCCATTCATGAGCCCAGGGTCATCAACCCAAATGAGATCATGCATGTGAAAGCACTTCGTAAACTATTTTTATGACCCATTCTGTCTTAGGAGGAGGGCCTCCACTGCCATCGCCAGTCACCCTCTGTCGCAGAGGGTGCTGTCCTGGGACAGAGTGACCAGGACGGTTTCAAGGGCAGGTCCCAGGCGTCACCCTGAGGAATCCCAGCCCAGTGGTTTTTTTCAGACTTTGCAGGACGGAAATGACACTTAGGTCCTTTGAAGGAAGATCTATTTCTTCTCTAGTAACCATTCTGCTTGGTTCAAGGCCACTCTGCCCATAAGGGAAACTCTGTATGTCTTAGGTGGGGACACACTGCCCCTAACATCTTCTTCTCTCCTCAGAGACACCTCACTTGGGGACAACACCACATCTCAGTGATAAAGAATCTGCCCGCCAATGCAGGAGACTCGGATTTGATCCCTGGGTGGGGAAGATCCCCTGGAGAAAGAAATGACAACAGACCCAGTATTCTTGTCTGGGAAATCCCATAGAGAGAGGAGGCTGGCAGGCAACAGTCCATGGGGTTGCAAAAGGAATCAGACACAGCTTATCAACTAACCAACTAGGGAGTACGTCTCCGTCCTGGCAGGAAGGAACAGAAAAAGGGAAATATGAGAGAAGAGAGGACAGCAGAAAAGGGACAAAATGGCACAGAAGTGAGTCTCTACCATCCAGAAATGCTTTTTCACTGCAGAAGAATCAGTGCTTTTTCTAAAGTCCAGGAACTGCTCCCAGCCCCCTGGAAGCTGTTAGAACTGGGAGCCACTTTACCTCAATGTGTCCTGTGTGTAAAGTGATTCTGACTTTGATAGTGATTCTAACTTTAGCTGCACATTGAAAGCAGCCTGGGAAGCTTGAAAAATCTTCAAGCCTTGGCTTTAAACACAAAGACTGTATATACTCTAATCAGCCTGAATGTGCAGTGTGGACTTGCAAGTATTTGCCTCTCTGGAGGCACTGGCTTGATGGTAAAGCAGCTCTTGGGAGAAAAAAAGTTCAGATTTGTAGTGTTCTCCAATTTCCACGGTGTAAATGCTCTTGCTGTGGCCTAATTCGGGCAACAAAGAGTGTGACCGCTGACTCCAGGACACCACTGGCTCCGGTGATGCCATGCTGCCTGCCTCTAAAGCAGATCCACTCCAGTGGCACCACAGAGGAGCAGAGTTTACAGCAGGGGTCCCCAACCTCTGGGATCTAATGCCTAATGATCTGAAGTGGAGCTGATGTAACAATAAAAGAAATAAAGTGTGCAATAAATGTAATGCATTTGAGTCACTCAGAAACCATCCCCTAGCCCCCAGATCTGTGGAAGAATTGTCTTTCAGGAAATCGGTCCCTGATGCCAAAACAGGTTGGGGACCACTGGTTTACTGGACCAGGGAGCTCCCAGTCCCCAGAGCAGAGGTGAGCAGAAGTGTGGTCATAACCCACACCAAGACATCCCCACCCACCTGCCTTTCTCCAACCAGCCCTGGAGAGCACCTTCTTATCCTGTTCTCCCCACCAAAGGCATTCTGCAGGGGTCTGCAGAGAAAAAGGCAAAGGACAGAAAGTTCTAGTGGCTTCCAGATGCTGTCAAGGCTCCCTCCAGGACGAAACTTCTCAGTCGTTCACCACCTCCTTTTCCATCAGGAAAATGTCCTCAACACTGAGAGCAGCCAGTCAGGCATCCAAGGGCTCAGTGCTCAGCACATTATCTGCTTTCACTGGCAGTGAGGCCAAGGGCTGTTTCCCTGAAGACACTCAGAACCCTTGTTGGAGCCAAGATGGGAGGAAGACGGGAGAGAGAGAGGTGTCGGGAAGAAGGAAGACACCTGCTTCTCTCAGTGAAGTTAGGGTCCCGGGGGTGTTATCGGGGCCACATCACGACCACCTTTCCTCCTCTCCTCGGAGTATGATCACCTCGTATTCAGCTAAATCCAGTTGCATTTAAGTACATTCAAGAATTCAAGCCCTGTATTCAACATTCTGCAAGTCTGGTTTTTCAAGTGGAAAATACTGTCCTTCGAAGCCCTTAATGTTGAATAGGAGAGTCAAGATTCAAGGAAGAAATAAGCTTAGAAATTCTAAGTCACGTGTAAACTAGCGCAGCAGCTGGATACAGGCTCTAGATGTGAGGGTTCACGGAGTTTATAATATGCTTTATTATCCTACCCATTTCCAAAAAAAAGAATAGCAAAGCCTGAGATCCAGAGAGGGGCAAAGGCCAAGGCAGGCATAAGTGGAAGGGAGACTGGACATGATACAGAAAGCCATCTGGCGGTCCCCTGGGCAAGGATAAGCCCGGGTGCATTGGGCTTCCAGGAAGAGAATCCAGCTGTCTCAGCAGCGACAAAGTGGCGGATGGTCCTCAGTTTGGGCAGACCTCCCGGGTGGGACCATCAGGTAGATCTGTCACGAACAAAGGGTGGGGCTGCATCCATTCAGAGGGGACGCCTTTTCTAATTTGCACAAAAACATCCAATTGCCAGCAAGAGCCCCAGAACAGGTCCATTCTGCTAAAACCCCAAGGCCAAACTTTGCCTCACCGGCACCCAGTCGGACCTGAGGCCTGCGTTCCAGTCCCCACTCTGTCATGGACAAGCTGAGTAAGCCTGGGCATGCTGCTCTGCTTCTAAGATTCAAGGAAGCCCTCAAAGGGGCGGGAGGGTACACACACACTTGGGTCATAAACAAAAGAATCAATAAACGCTTAGCACTTGGGTCTTTGGTCGCTGCTGTCTTGGACTTCTCTTAGGTTCAAGTCAATAATTTACATCTCTTAAGCCCACACTGAGCTGGTGGTGGTCAGATGCCTGGGGAAGTCACTAAGACATATGAAATTAGATACAAAGACTTTCTATGCAGGGGGTTGTGAGTTGATTATTTTCCCATAGTTTACATATGATGAGACCAGGGGCTCTGAAGTACAGTGGCCAGGTTGGTCACACATCATCTTTTTAGAGATGGATCTTCATCCTGGTATGTCTAAGGGAGACAGCCAGCACAGGCAATCACCCCCATTCACAGGCCCAGTGCTGTGCCTGAAAGGATATGCTGGGAAGAAAAGGCTGAATTACAAAAGAAATATAGAAACAGACAGTGATACTGATGCAATTCAGTGGCAGGTCGCAAGTGGGGAGAGGAAAAAATAGATTTTCGAATTAGGAGAGGGCCAGATCAGTCAAGGGTGAAAAGAGAATTCTGAATGAAAGATGAATGGGGCACAGAACCACGGAGGAGGATGAAATAAGTGAAGTATGAAATCAGCTCTCCTTTGCCGCACTTTGCCGGGCAGCCTTGAAATATGCTTGTCACTTGCACGTGGAGGGGAGGTAAGGTTGGCGGTGAGTCAGGTGGCATGCGGACTGGCGTCGGGTGTGTGGCCAGCACACAGCAGAGGGTCTGCAGGGCCTGGGGGCTTTCTGGAAGGAGTGGCGCTCCTGGGGACTCAGGGACAAAACTCAGTGAGTGGACGAGCCAGAGTCTCCTCCACCAGCTGGGATGGGACAGCGTCTGCCCTTCTTCATCCTCTGCTGAGCCTCTTTCGGCTACACTGTCTCCTTCCTCTGACGCGGTTCTCACCGCCTCCTTGAGTCCTGGGCTCAAGTGCCAGAGCCAGAACCCAGAGCAGGGCTTCCCTGGTGGCTCGGTGATAAAGAATCTGCCTGCCACGGCAGGAGATACGGGTGGGATCTCTGAACTGGGAAGATCCCACAGGCCAGCAGAGCCACACAGCCTGTGTTCCACCCCTGATCCCGTGCTCTGGAACCCAGGAGCCGCAACCACCGAGGCCGGCATGGACTACAGCCCGTGCTCCGCAACAAGAGAAGCCACTGCAATGAGCAGCCCGGGCACAACAACTGGAGAAAGCCCGCCTGCGGCAACAAAGATTCAGCACAGCCGAAAAGTAAAAAAACTTTACAAAAGAAAACCCAGTGCAAAATCTGCCTGCTCCCAACTGTGTCCTGATCCCCCACACATGTGTGGACACACCAAGCCTGCCCAAGGATCCAGGGCCTCGGGATGCGGTCCTGGTGATTCTTCAGTAAAGCAATCCCCCCGCCACACACACACACCCCTCCCCGCCGCCCCACCGCCCGCTCCTTCACTCCCCGGGGCTGAGAACAGATCTCCCTTTATACTGAATCTTACTTCGAGGAAGCGGGATGTACCACACTAGGAGTCGAGGTGTCCACTTCGGGGCAGACACTTTCCAGAAAGTGAACATCTCACCCACCCCTGCCTCCTGGGTGGGGTCTCCCTCAGGTCACAAGGCCGAACCTGGCTTCACTGTTAGAGGAAAGGTACAGACGTGACGAAAACTAGCTTCACCACCCAGAAGCCTGGCAGGCAACACCAGCGGGCCTCGCTCGGTAGATCATGTCCCTCTACTGACTATGGAGCAGAGGCTGAGAGACACACGGAGCCCCAGGGATGTGGTGACGTCACACAGCAAACCTGAGGATGCGCTGGGCCCCGTCGGTGTTCTCCAAGTCACCACACCGTCCCCTAGGAAGAGGCTTGGAGAACCTCTAATGGGGAGAGCCCGTGTCGTGTCAGAAGTGGGGGGCACCTAACCGGCTTCTGATTTGTCAAACTGAAGGAAAAGCAGGTCAGGGGATGGTTACCTCTGTGGATGGGGAACCAGGCCCGGCCACCCGCAGAAAGCAGACAAAAGAACACAAATCCCCACACTCTCCCTTCAGCCCTTCTTCCCCAAGTCCTAAAAAAGAGTGAGTGGAAAGAACAACAAAAGCTCTGGTATAAGCTTCACCTGGGAGCAAGCTAACGAGACAGACACCTGGTCTCCCCCCGCCCCTATGTAATTCTGGATGGGGAGGTCCTTGTCCAGCAGCCCCCCTCCCATCATCTCTGATGAGGCTGGCCCCTCACTCTGAAGAACCTGGCAAAAGTATTAGTTAAGGGGATCTTGGAAGGCAAAGTTGTTGGGAAGAAAGGGGAAGCTGGGGGATAAAAGGTGGTCATTTCTCTCTACATCTGCATTTATTCATTTTAATAACAAGGACGCTTCAATTTCCAAGTCACTTTGCAACTGATCTGACTTGATCTTCTCAGGGATTTCGCCCAAACAGATGCTAATCATCCTGGTCCATCAAAGAGGAAATTGAAGCTGTAAAAGAAGTGTAAAAGAGGTGGTTGCCTGGGGCTACATATTTAGCTAAATGGCAGCAGGATTCGAAACCAGGACTCATCATCTTTCAAGCGCCCCCATAATGACCAAGCGGGCACTCAGACACACATGGAAGCAAAGTTACGCTGGACAGTCTCCTGTCTGTCCTCAGAGACCACAGCCAGCATCATCCGTGACACCCCTGGGCAGGAGGTGCTGCCCCTCCTGGCACACTAGGTTGCCTCTGCCCTGTAACTTCTGCCTTGACAGCCTTTATGCCACCCTGCCTGCCCGCTCTAGAGCCCAAGTCTGTGGGGTCAAGCCCCCCAGGGGTGTGGGGTCGAGGGGAAGAAAGGCATATGAAAGGAGCATCTAAGTTTAAGTGCATCTCGCTGCAATTAACCCCTGTGTGCCCTTGACCAAAGATTTAACCGCTTGCAGCCTCCCTGTCTCTGTTGTCTCGATGGGGATGGTAACAGATCTCTCGGGTCTATTCTGAAGAGTGACCGTCAAAACCCTATTCACACGGACAAGCATCACATCTCTTCCCTCCTCCGAACTCTTCCCAAAAGACACAGTGGGGGGTGTCGTGGTGTTTCCACCAAGCGGGCGCCTCTGTTGCCTTTCAGGAAAGAGCTGGGGAACTGCTGTGTTGGATGTTGCTGAATCCCAAGGGGGCCTCCCACTCAGGAAAGCCTCCGCCCCACTCACCCCTGACTCCCACCACCCTCCACCACCCAACAGGATAATTGGGAATCTGTGCCACAGATGCTGGCTCAGCAGAGGCCCCATATATAAAAATTATTCTTGATGGCTTGGATGGAGTTTGCACTGTCCAGGCCGAAATGAAATATGAGGATGGGGTGGAGGAGGGTGACTGGGGGAGCAGTGACTGAATACAGCCCGTGAGCTACACTCAATACTTATCGAAGTTTAAGGATGAGGTTATGTGCCGACGGGTTATTTCTCTCAGGTCTTCCAGATACTGTCTCCCGCCTCACATTATGAGTTGCCCTTGTTCTCTGCCTACTCCCTCCCTCTCCTGGAACTGAAGCAAGCGGGAAACTTCCCCACGAATAAGATCTGGTTGGAGGGATTCCCCTGAGTGAGAGCATCTTGCCGGGAGAGGGCAGAGGCTGGGACAGGGCTTGGGGGTGGGGGAGGCAGAGGTCTGGATCCCCCTGCCCACCCCCTGCCTGGCTTTGGGACCCCAGGCCAGCCTAAGACCTCAGTTTCCTCATCTATAAAATAAGAACACAACTATCGTCTTCATGGATGCCCAAGAAATTAACAGGTAAAAGTTTCTCATTTCAGCTGATAGAGCAAAAGTTTCCTGAGACACCTGGAAAAAAAACTAATTAGTCCCACAATGGTTAATTTGGTGGCTCTGAAAAAAGGCAATCCTAATGGCAGGGGCAGGCTGGCAGAATTTTAAGAGGGAGCACCTTTCTCACCTAGGGCACTGTGGAAATGTTAAAAAGAAATGGAACTCTTTGCCATCCCTGCCCAGTGACAGATCAGAGGTGAAGATCATTCATTTTGGAGGCTTTGTTTGTTCAAAAATGAGAAGCCTTTTGCCTAATGAAGGACCTTTAATAGGTGTTGTTTTTCCTAAATTATCATATTAACCACAGATAATTAACAAGCGTATCCTTAATGCTGCAGGATACTGACAAACCGACTACACGCATCTCGCTGCTATAAATCATCCAGCATCCTTCAAGGCAGCTGTTTAATTACTCCTGCATTTGGGAGGAGCAATACTGAGGCTCTCTCTAAACTCGGTTGCCAGTGAAAATAAAGTCAGCAACATCTCAGCTCTTTATCATCATTGTACCATCTGAAGATGTGGCTGCCGGCCCTGTTTCGAATGGCAAAAAGCTGGAAACAACCCACATGTCCGGCCATAGGGGAATAGCTTGGCTAAACAAATTACAGGGTGTCAACTGAATGGGACGTCATACAGCTATGTACATCCCGCACAGAAACTATGTCCATACACAGAAAACACGCGTTTTAAATCATGTTAAGTAGGAAAGCAACATAAAGCGCTCTGTACACAGTGATTACAGCTATCTAAAAAGGTATGTAATTATTGACAAATCATGGACGAGAACTAGGGCTATAAAGCGCTGTGTGTCACGCTCGTTTTCTATTCTGAAGTGAATTAAGTTCATTTCTTTAAAAACAAAATGAAACACTGCTGGTGGCAGCTGGCCCAGGCTGTTTCGACTCCAGTCCTGCTGCGTGCCTGTCATTTGGGAGGAGAGAGGCTGAGCCCCATCACCCCCACCCCCAGCTCTAATGCAGCCCCCCATCCCCCATCTCTGAAATGTGCCAGATATTTACAGCATCCATGATGTCTGAAAGCATTCTCAGGGTAGAAATCAGCTGAATGTGTTTTTCATGCCTTGTTGTTCATGAAGCCCCAGACTAGAAGAAGGAAGCTGGTTCTCGGCAGTAGCATCTATGGTGCTCTCCTTTTCCAGAATCCTTCTCAGGAGCTCAGTTGTGGGTTCAAAACACCCAGCACTCAAGCCTGGCAGAGGCCTGAGGTTGCGGCCTGGCTCTTGATGGCAGAGACAAGTGGGGAGCAAGGGGGGAAGAGGGACATTCCTGTGGTTAACCCACCCCCACCCCCAAATACCCGGCAAAGCACGAGCTGGGGGCTTGACTCTGGGGTGGAGGGGCAGAGGGGTCTTTGCTCAGCCTCTGAATTTGATGAAGCCCGTACTTCCCAAAGTTTACAGGAACTGAGTCTGTCCCCACCAGGCTCTGGTTTCATGGAAGGCAATTCTTCCACAGACCAGGGGGTGGGGGATGGTTTCAGGATGATTCAAGTGCATTACCTTTATTGTGTACTTTGTTTCTATTATTATCATATCAGGTCCACCTCGGATCATCAGGCATCAGATAGATTTCAGAGGTTGGGGAACCTTGCTTTAAAATTACCATTCAGTGGGACCTGGGTTTTTTGTTTGTCTTCTTTCCCATCACCCTGGGGTGGCAGAAAGTCATAATTGGGTTTAAATCTGGGTGCAGAGGGTCGGCTAGTCGACCAACTTTGACTCTCAAATGATTCTTTCTCCATGTCCACACCCAGCCTCCTTGGATATCCAGGTCAGGTCACCGGAACACACAAGGGGAAAAGAAAAAGAACCCAGCCCAGGGGTCCCAGTCCCCAAGCTGTGGCCTCTGCTCCCCTCTTCCCTGCAGCATTCAATAGTAAAAGCAGGAAGGAACTCGATCACCAGCCCAGCTAAGCTGGGAACACATCTCACCAGTCTGAACTGATGCTCAGCGTGCTGCCAGAACAGAGGCGAGGGGTGCCTCCCACCACCCCTGGTGCTCCGGAGAGGTCTCCGTCTCCCACTCACATCTGTTTGCAGTCCATCTTCTCACTGGCCCTAAGCACTGCTTGCCACCTCCTACTTCTAGCTCTGAAATTTTATTTCTGGTTCTCATTAACACATCGAAGCAGAGTTAGGGATGGAGTCCTGAGGTGACCCGAATCACTGCCTTGTGTTCACTTCTGTCCCTTATGGTGCCTGCAGGAAGCATTTTAAAGAGAAGCACTGCGGTGAGCTCCTTCAGCCGGGCGCCCCCAGAAGCACAGTTACACAGAGGAAGGCCTGTCACGATCTCACTTGCCAGAGTCTGAAAAGCCATGCTGATGCGAGAGGACGGTGGGAAACCAGGTCAGTGGACACTCCCTTTGACTATGAACCGAAGTTGTGAAAAAGAAAGGCATGCTCACAGCACACCTGTGTGATACAGGACCATTCGTATCCTCATCTTACAGGTGAAGAAACAGGTGCTCAGAGAAGCTGAGTAACTTTTCCAAGGTCACACAGCGGGTAGCTAAAGAAGCCAGGCTGTGAAGTCAGGTGGACTCCAGACCCCAGGCTCCCAAGGAGTGATGCATTCTGATGCATACTGATACAGTATTGATCACTGTACCGGAAGGAGTAAAGGGTGAATGAAGGACATGAAAAATGGAGTGATTGAAATAAATTCAAAGACCAGTCAGGGGGAATACTAAAGTGTCAAAGGAGTGAAACTTCCCTTAGCATAAAATCTAGGACGTAATTTTCTAACACCTTGTGCTCTGTCTCTGTGCCCATGAAGCAAGCTTCTGAGTTACAGGTTTGGTTTTTGGAAAGGACCTAGTTACCAGAGAAGATGTGCCTGGAGCAAATCACCCAGCAGGTTCTCAGGCCAGGATCATTCATCCACTTCACTTACTGGTTGGCAATGCAGTCTCCTTGGGCTTTGGGGGCAGCGGGGAGTGAAGCGTGTGCCCCACTTCTGACCATCTCAGCAGGACCAGGTAACGATCAGCCCAACAGATCCGGCACCAGGACACTCCAAGGTGCAGGCGGGCATGCAGCCAGCCAGCGGGTCCTTAAATAACTCCTGTTGGGGTGGGAGGGGCAGAGAGGGGTGAGTGAGTGCTGTGCTTGGGATGCAGTCTCAGGATGATGAGCGGCCATCCACCTCTTCACGGGATCTTCACCTCTGCCTTTTTTGTACCAGCCTCCTCGTCTCCAACCTAACCTATATTTTTACATGAAACTCTGTCAAGAACTTATTCTACATCATCCCCAGCCTTCATCTCCAGCCAAAGAACTGCCAGACCATTCCTTCCCACCATGCAAACAGTCCCCAATTCCATCCCCAAGGGAGCCGTGCAAAGGAATGTGACGTGGACAGCATAAAGGATGATGGGTGTCTGCAGTTACCAAGAAGTCATCCCACCAATGAAAAATAGGATGCAAAAGAGAGAGAAGGGAGAAAATAAAAAGAAGGCATGTTTAGCATAATGGGATCCCATTTGTGTAAAAATTCTAATTATATATGAATATAAGCCCAGAAGGAGGTCTGGAACTGTGGTTGCCTATGGCGGAGTCGGGGGTGGGGGAGGGAACGTTGGAATTTCAAAGTGATTTTTCTTTCTTTTTATGCTTCTCTGCATCATTTGAATGTTCTATAATGAACATGTATTACTTCTCTAAACAGAAGATATATAAGAAGACACACGTTTAAACTAAAACCTCCCCTCCTTGACAAAGCCTTCCCAGACATATCCAGAGAGGACCAACTATTTGCAAAGATTGCCAGAAAACAGGTATAGCCCATCCCACAGAGGCGATTTCTCTTACACTTCCTTCCCACACACCATTTTTCACTATTGGAAATCTAAGTGGGTCAAGGCCAGCTGGGAGGAGACTCGCCTCTCCGTGGACCAGCCTGCACTGCTTCTCCTGGGGTCCCCTGGGGCTGGCCTTATTTAGAGTCACTTAGATCTAATGCATAGATTTTCTTTAGGCTGCTAACTGACTCAAAGGACTAGAATATAGGTATGTTTTCTAGAAGTCTGTAGATTTTAATCAAGCTACTAGTATCTATTTTAATGTTTCCTCTCCCTCTTAGCAGCCTCATGAATGCTCATAGGCTTTGTTCTTCCCTATCAGCTCCACAGACGAAAGGCAAAAGTCTTCTGAACCTTTCTTTGCCCATGTCCTAACACTGACTCTTTGCCAAAGCTTAACTTGACCAGAGCTCTGAGCTCTTGTCTCTCTTCTCTGGGGCCTATGTCTCTGAACTGAATTCCTCAAAAGGTGTATATTTATATCCCTATATCTATTGGTCACTTTAGATTTCCTCACTCAAAAGCCCTCCACTCTGCCGTGTGGGTCCTCTACTTTCCAATCAGCATCCAAAAGGATATAATAATCAGAAATGTCTTCAGTTAAAGGTAATAGCAAACTTGACTTAGAATGATTTAAACAAATGGGGTTTTATGTTTCTCAAACAACAAAAAAGTTTGAAGGTAGGTACCTGATAACCTTGACTTAACAGCTCACTGATGTCAGGGCAAGTGATCTCTGTAATTCTATTGACTGTTGGTTTCACGGGCCCAGAATGGCTGACCCAGCTCCAGACATCACATCTGTAAGTCGAGACGGGAAGACAAAGAATTGGGGGCACTCAGCCATGCCATCACTTTTATTAGGAAAGCAATAGCGAAGAACACTCAAAGCAAACTTCCATTTATTGGCCAGATTGTGAAAGCTTCCTAGGTGGTGTCAGTGGTAAAGAATCTGCATGTCAATGCAGGAGATGCAAGAGACATGGGTTCGATCCCTGGGTCAGGAAGATCCCTGGAGAAGGAAATGGCAACCCACTTCAGTACTCCTGCCTGGAGAATCCCATGGACAGAGGAGCCTGTCAGACTATGGTCTACAAGGTCACTGAAGAGTTGAACATGACTTAGCACACACACACAGCCAGATGATATCACACGGCCGTTCCTTTTCTAGCCTCAGAGAAGCATATTGGGAAGATAGATGTGTGCCCAGTCGCTCAGTCATGTCCAGCTCCTTGCTAGCCCATGGACTGTAGCCCACCAGGCACCTCTGAACATGGAATTCTCTAGGCAAGAATACTAGAGTGGGTAGCCATTTCCTTCTCCAGAGGATCTTCCCAACCCAGGGATCGAACCTGTGTTTCCTGCATTGGCAGGCAGATTCTTTACCACTTGAGCCACCTGGGAAGATCTTGGGAAGATACACAGGGTTAGTAAATCAACAATGATTGTCACAGAGGCCAGACTCCTTTCCTTGAGAAGCTTCACAAACAGAATAACAGTAGCAAACGTTTACTGAGCATTTATTCTGCCCCAAGCCCTGTGTTAAGTACTTCCTTTGCATCTACTGTCTCAAGAAATCTAACAGCTCCATGGTGCAAACGTACTCATATCTCCATCTTATAGATGACAAATATGGTTTACGAAGGCTGGAGAACTGGCCCAAGGTCACCCAGTCTGAAAGTGTTAGAGCCAGGATTTAAATTCCGCTTAGTCAGTGGTCAACAAACTTCTGTGAAAGGGCCAGATAATAAATATTTTAGGGTTTGAGGGTCATACTGTTTCTGTTGCTACTACTCCACTCTGCTATCATGGGGCAAAACCAGCTGTAGCCAGTATGTAGACAAACCAGCTGTGCTCCAATTAAGCTTTATTTGTGGACACTAAAATTTGAATTTCACATCATTTTCTCCTGTCACAAAATATTATTCTTTCTTTGGACTTTTTTCCCTGACTCTTTAAGAGTGTAAACATCATGCTTAGCTCAGGGGCCTTACAATAACAAACCTCAAGTCAGATTTGGCCCGTGGGCCCGTGGTCTGCCAATGCCTGCTGGGAGCCCATGCTGTAAACATTCTGGATTCTAAATGGATGGATATTTTAACGTGTGTGCTTGACCCTGCCCTCTGCTTGCCACACGCTCCCACTTTGGCTTGGAACTTGACATTCTGCTGTCTTCTGCTCCTGCACCTTTGTGCCTGGACCCATGAGGACAGCAAAACAGGGGTCACCCTACCACAGTTCCCCAGAGCCTCAGTGTACGCCCTTGGCCGTTGGTGTTGACATGGTGGTGACCCTTATCTCAAGAGCATTGGTGCTGCCAAAAACCTGTCCTGCTAGACTTGGAGCAAGTACTAGGGCGGTGATGGGCGGGTTGGTTTCATCTTGTTTGAGAGCTCTGGGTGATACTTTTCTCCCTGTCACAGCAGGCACTTTGCAAGCTTTCAGGTAAGGAGAAGAAAAAGCAGGAATAAAGGCCCAGATTGCTTTTCTTTGATTGTCTAAGTAATAGTAGATCTCTATTTTAAACGGATGCTTAAGGATGTGTAGAGGAAGAGAGGGGAACAGCGCGGCATCTAATTGCTCTGTTTCTTTCTGCCTCTCTGGGACCGACATCCTCCATGCCTGGCCTTCCTAGATCACCTCACAAAAGCACCCAGGAATTTCCTCCAGGTTTTATATTTTGGTTATGCCTCCAAAGACGGTACATTTGTCCACAAAAGCTGCTGCTGCTTTCAACTGTGCATCTAATGTTTCCCTTCTCTCTAGCTTCTCTGCCAATGGCAGTGATAGGCCTGCTTGTTTAAGATTTCCAGAAGGTTCTAATGGTCATGAAGATCATAAATGCTGGGAATGGTTTCCCTGGATGTAGATGCCTTCTCCTCTCCTACCTCTAAAGGTGTTGTTGAAGAAAGAATTATTCATGACACTTGTTAAAGAACTGAAGCCCAACTACCAAGATAGGGGCTTCTCAGATAGTGCTAGTGGTAAAGACTCCGCCTGCCAGTGCAAGAGACACCAGGGACTCGGGTTCAATCCGTGGGTCAGGAAGATCCCCTGGAGGAAGGAATACTCACTCCAGTATTCTTGCCTGGGAAATCCCATGGACAGAGGAAGCTGGTGGGCTACAGTTCATGGGGTGCCAAAGAGCTGGACATGACCAAACACACATGCACGCACACCAAGATAGTGTATGCATAGGGACCACTGCAATGGGTTTTCGCAGTGGGGATGAGAGATTGCACTCAGTTCTCAATATGACAAAGAAAAGTGAGAATGTACAGCCAAGGAACCTTGTGGTTGTCAGCGGATGGAAAATTACAAAGAGGAAGCATCCAAGGTGGGGGAGAGTGGATTCAGATTGACTAACCTAACAGGATTCTTGCTGAGGGTGGTGATCAGACATCACCTGAGGGTTGGTGGAGGGTGTGGAACCCAATCAGATTTTAGGATGATCAGATAACAAGGGAGGATGGGCTTTGGCTAAATACATTTAGCAGGATTCTTCCTAAAATTGGCAGAGACAGAAGCTCAGAAGTCAGGGCTTAGTTGAAAAGAGGGTTCAGAGGAACCTGATTAGAGTTTGTCCAATGAGAAACTCTGTCAGGGTAATTCCCAAAATCACCCTGTTGTGGTTTTTTTTTTTTTTAATAAATTTAACACTGACCTTGTCAGTGACCATTTTAAGGCTCCCTGGAGGGATTCTGGGCCTCGTTGGCCTCCTCTGGGAAAATGATGAGACCTGTGGCACGGGACGGCTGTGAGGAATAAATGAGACCATGCCTGTGAGGACACCTAACCAGCCAGAACTCCGAGCAGGCATGCCCGTCAGCAGACACTCCTTCTGCTCCAAGGCCTGCCACTATCCTATCAAGACAACTCTCGAGACTCTGTGTCTGATGCCCCCACATGCACTACAGATGGGTTCCTGTCCATGGCTCCCTGCTCTCCAGCCATGAGGGGGCTGAGTGAGAGGGTAGACCAATCAGGGCATCAGCCTCTCTACAAGATAAGTACTTCAGTGAGTGTAGACGGCCCACTGATGGGCACCTTGGCTGTGACAGGGAATATGCAGCTTTGGTCAGAGGCTTTGGGGAACACTGGTTAACTGGCCCTGGTTCATGGTTGGCTCCAACTTGGCTCCTATCCCTACCTGAGGGGGCAGGTCTCCTCTAAAAGGGAGAGTGAAGATGTCAGGGGCCCTAACCCCTTTTGCAGAAGATGCTGGTCTCAAGCTTGGAGGCTGTTCCGTAGCAGAATTATGAGGAGGAAGAAAATGGAAATGAGAGAGCTGAAGAGGGCAAACCAAGGAATCTATCACTTCCTCTGGGCAGACAGAGTCTCACGGCTGAGGAAGAGCACTGACCACCAACAGCAGGTCTCCGATCTCAGTCCTACCCCAGCCACCTCTCACCCCCATGCTCAGGACACGAGCACTCGCCGAGCTGCAGACAGCGGCCTTGCTCCTGGAAGTGGCCCGAGCCCAGCTCGGAGGCTCTGGGAAGCTGCTCTAGGTGGATCTCCCCTCAAAAGGCTTACGTCCCCTGGGCCTCAGAGACAAGGAAGGACAGGGACAGACTTATCTTGAAGCCTAGCCAGCTCGGGTGTCATTGCTCATTCATTCCAGCCAGAGTGCAGGTGGGCGGGACTGTCCGGCAGAAGCACCCAGTTTCCATCGCGCTGTGGTCCGTGGGGCGTGGTCATTCTTTGGGATGATCAGATTCCTTCTCTCAAAGGACACGGCCTCACCACAAGCCAGGGCAGAGGTAAACAGAGCAGACGTCCTTGTCTCCTCGCTCCCTAAGGCTTCCATGGTGAATGGATGCTGGCCTTTGATGGGAGCTTCCAGCCTCCACATTTAACTCCTCCGTGCCTGGCTCTGGGCTCCCAAATGCTTTCTGCCATCCCAACTGGCATGCAGTGCTAAAGCTTCTTTAAAAGCTGCTGTGTGTGTGTGGGGGGTGGGGTGGGAAGAGCAGCTGTGTGTGTGTGTGCACGTGTGTGAGGGGAAATGGGTAAGAACAAGTTAAACTAGGTGCTTATCCCTCTTTGGAGTGTTTAAAGCAATTCAGCGTTTATCACTCCCTGAGAGTAGCCTCCTCCCAAACATTAGCAGAGTCTAGAAGTTTATGAGGTTGCCGTGGGTTGAATTGTGTCTCCCCCCAAATTTACAGTTGACATATTCACCTCCAGTCCCTCAGAACACGACCTTATTTGGAAGTAGGGTGGCTGCAGATGTAATTGCTAAGAAGAGGGGGAGGGTGGACCCTAAACCCAGTGACCGATGGATTCATAAAAATGAATGCCATGTGAAGAGCAGAGGCAAGCAGAGAGGAGGGATGTGGAGAGACACGGGAAGATAACAGTCATCTATCGAAAGACAAGGAACCTCTGAGGCTACCAGAAGCTAGGAGAGAGACCTAGAACACGCCCTTCCCCAGCACCCTCAGAGAGAGCGTGGTCCTGCGGACAGCTTCACTTTGGACTGGCCTCTATAGCTACAAGACAATACATTTCAGTTGTTCTAAGTCACCCAGCATGTGGGACTTGGCAGCAGTGGCCCTAAGAAGCCAGCACATAGGTCAGGAGACAAAGGCAATACCAAGGATGGCCTCCCGTGGGCAGCCCCACGACAGGGAATGAAGTTTCCCAGCACCCCACTCACATGTTAAAGTTATTTCTGTATCAGTCCAGGAGACCCTTGGCATTCAGGGCTTAACATTTATCGTGTTAACTATTCATGAATGATCCCATAACTTACGACACGTGATGAGAGTCATGAGTCATTTTGCCAAGGCAGAGACTTGAATCATGTACTCGGCCTGGCGCATGGACAGGGCTCGTGGCTAGGGACAACTTGTTCTCTTCTGTTCGTCATCTGGAGGCAGGACCACATAGGAGGTGGTGAAGCCTGCAGGGCTTTGTGGGAAACTGAGTCCCCAAAGAAAGGCAGCAGCGGGCATGGGGAAGGAGAAAGAAGATGTCTTACCACGTGATGGTCCAAGCCACAAGGTAGCTTTATCAATGATCTGGGTCCCATATTTATCGAAATATCATGGATCTGAAAGAAACACTAGGTTTTTCAATTATAGTTTATTACCTTGTAAGGGTAGGAATTCTATGACTTAGTCTCAAACTTAGTAATTCATCAAGGTGTGAGGGCATAGCCTTCAAGAATGTCAAGGGTCTGGTATATAGCAACAAGACTCCACCGTAGTTTCCAAACCTTCCTCTTCCTTCAAGTACCAGGCTCTCCGCAGACTATAATTGCTGCTCTACCCTTAAACGGCTGTAAGAGTAAAGGTCACCTGTGTGGTATAATTTGGAGAGATTCTGAAAAGAGGCTTGTACTAAATCACCCAATCCTCGGGGCCTTCCCTGCCACAGCAACCCGTGAGGCCTGAAATCCTGCCATTATGTGACTCATTCCTTCCGGGGAGGGCATCGCCCCAACTTTAAAAGGTGCCCATAGTCAGAAGAGGGTACCTTGAGGGCAGCCTTAAAGTACTGATAATCACAGACTCCTCAGTGTGAATGGGTTTAGCAGAGTCTTTTAAACTAGCCTGGCCACAGCTGTTGAAAGAAGAGGTGGGAAGCACATAACCCTGACATCCTGGCAGGAGGTGCTAAAGAGTCTTCTAGACGTTGCCAAGATAAGTCCTGGTGGTACCCTTGTGAGTAAGGACAGGATGAAAGAAGGCTCAAATGCCAACTGCAAGTGTCTGATCCTCTCTGTGAAACTGATGTGATGCAAAGAACATCAGAAGAAGGGATTTCCCCAGGGACATCCAATCATTAAAGCTGTGAGCTTGTTTCCAAATAAATGTTTACAACCACACAAATTATCTGTAATATAATCATCCATTGTGGAGAGAAAAGCCATCAGCTAGCTCTAAGACTTGACTTCCCAGATCAAGCTCATGTTTAATGATGGGCCTCTAGAGCTCTTACTTTGATGCCCCTTGTTTTCTCTTGGTTTCCTTTCTCCATTTAGAGTCCCTTCCTTCCCTACGATCAGCTTCTAAGATAACTCTAAAATAACGAAGCAGCATGCGGAAGAGCCATCACACTGTTAGGTTAACGGGTAATCACATGGCTCATTCCCAAGGCAGCTTCAAAGACCGTTTTTGAAATATTCTTGGGTTTCTGAAAATAAGATGGATTAAGCTCAGCACAAAATAGACAGCCAGGGTTAGAGTGTGAGCAATGTCGTTGAGCTGGCTGGTCCGGCACACCTGAGGCATTCACCCTCAGATTCAGGGGTTCTTGTCTGTCTGTATATTCAAAGAGGTTTTCTTTCATTATGCATTTGCAATTGACTGCAGAAGTTACACCCTTCTCCAGAACTCTGTGGACTCATCCTACAACCTGGGACTCTTTGACCAGCTGACATCACACCAGCACCATCATCATCACTGTTATCCTCATCAGATGTATTATAGCAGCTGACATTGATCAAGTCCTTCACTACAAGTCAAGTACTAGGCTCAGGAAGCAGGTACCATTATCTCCTCTTTACAGCTGAGAAAACTGAAGCTGAAAGAGGATAGGTATCAAAGGAAGTGGTGGAGCTTCAGCAGGACATAGTTTTGCTGAACTTTAGAACTGAGTGCAACATACATGGAAGCCACTAAGGAAATTATCTCAAGAGGAGCTGGGGCTGCAGTGGAACAGAGAGACATTATTGTATGGCTAAGATGTATTGAGAATGTATAACATTTTGAAAGCTGAGTTGGCTGTCTTGTGGCTAGAATTAGGGTATAATAATAGTGAAAGCGTGTTAGTTGCTCAGTTGTGTCTGACTCTTTGTGACCCCATGGACTGTAGCCCGCCAGGTTCCTCTGTTCATGGGATTCTCCAGGCAAGAATACTGGAGTGGGTTGCCATTTCATTCTCCAAGGGATCTTCCCAATCCAGGGGTCAAATCCAGGTCGCCTACATTACAGGCAGCTTCTTTACCGTCTGAGCCACTAGGAAAGTCTCAGGGTGTAACATAGGTTTTCTGGAAAAAGAATGGTAAGACAACTCTGCTATTGAGGAGGGTTTGTTTGGTTGTAACCTATGGACCGAGGTCTGGAGAAGTTCTCACTTTATGTTCTAGGGCTCTTCTCTTTTTTCCAACTGGAGATCACATCCAGTATGGAAAGCAACTACTCCCTGGGACAAGCCCTCCACCATCACATCTTTATATAGATTCCTCTTAGCAAGGCTTGGTGTCCCCCACTTCTTCCTAAAGAAACCCACAGCAACATTCTTAAACCACAACCCAGTGGTTCCTGGGCTTTCAGGTGTCCCATGGGCAACTGTCCCTCCTCTTGGCTCCCCTCTGGTAGGCAAGCAGGGTCCTGAAAGGGGCAGAGCCATGCAGATCTTGCTGCAGTTGAAGTGCAAAGTTGAACCGACCTAGGCAGGGGAAGCACGACACCCTTAGTTTCCTTGTGTGTGTGTGTGTTAGTTGCTTAGTCGTGTCCGACTCTTTGCAACCCCATGAACTGTAGCCTACCAGGCTCCTCCATCCATGGAATTTTCCAGGCAAGAGTACTGGAGTGGGTTACCATTTCCTTCTCCTTGGTTTCCTTACCTAAACTTATATTATCAGAATGTCTTTTTCCACTAAGTTGTATTCCAAAAGTATGAACGAATATAAGGAGAGGAAATAAAACTTAGGAGGTGAGGGGCCCCAGAAGTCTCCATGAGGTCGATGGCTCATCAAGCTGCACCAGCATCTAGCAGGCCCAAGGTTCCCTGAGAGGTCAACCCACTCGTCACAGCTCCTTCCATTTAGGGACTCCAGGTGCAAACCATCCAAAATGGACCAGGGCCCCAGACACTAAAACCTCATGTGTAATTCAGAATTGAAGTACTCCTAAACCATAAGGGTAAGAAAGTCCAACCGGGTTCAGATTTCTTGCCCCAGGATAATGACTTCATACTAAGAAACATCTTCATCTTTTGTCAGAGTTTCTGTGTGTGTGTGTGTGTGTGTGTGTGTGTATGTACACGGCCCTGCATATATGTACTTAGCCCAACGTGTGGATTTCCCAGGACTGAAGGCTGTTCTCCCACTGGTCAAGGCTTGCTTGTGAGGTTGTACGCTCTACCTGAGGGCTCCCAGGAGGGCCAGGGTATCATGGCTAACTGCTAGGATGTTTTGGGAAACAGTCCATTCAGTCAAGAGAGAAAAACTCCCCTGGTGCAGCTGTTCCCTTAAGCCCATGAGTCAGAGAAATCCTCTACGCAGATCCAGGGCTCTCTAAGACCTAGAGAGGTAGCCAAGGACTCAGACACAGCCGTCTTCAGGAGCCAGGTGGTAAAAGCTGGTCCTGCTTTGCAGTCCTACCCACAAGCCCACCACCCTACCTCAGCCCACCCCTCTGTGAATATAGAGGGGCACAGTTCCACACAACCGACTTGACTCAAGGTCATTAATCCACCAGTGACTTGCCTCAGGAGGCTACAACCTCCCAGGATCTTTGGAGCTACCTTGGGTGGGAGTGACAAGGCTTTCTCCCCTGCCACTGCTAGGAGGCAGGCTTCGAGAGAGTCTGAGAGCCCTGCACTAAACCACTCCATTCTTCAGCCTCTTCCCCTGCCTGGCACATTCCAGCTGCCTGGAGTTCCACACTGCCTGTGCTCCCTCCCTCCCTCCTTTAAGGAAGACATATGGCATCTGACAAGAGCCCTTTAGTCTCACTCTTTAAGCCCGGAAGGCCTTGCTCCACTACACCCTTTCCACGCCTTTTCCTATCAGCGTCTAATTTCCACTGCAGCCTGAGGAGGGTCCCAGGAGAGCTGCGTGGCTTTTGCATATGAGTGCTGGAACTCCACCAACCAACATTAATGAAACTCCCCTCCTTCCTCAATCAGAAATCTCTACACACACATGCACACTCACACATCCTCTCTCTCTCTCTCTCTCACACACACACACACACATACAGGCATGCATGCTCTATACCTCATTCCAGAGGGAGCATTCATTTTCCCTATAATGCTTTCCCATTGTGAGTGGTGATGGGTGCTAGAGATGATGTAATAATAATTTTATCGGATCAATAAATCATTTAGAAAATAAAAGCTCTCCCCTTCGTCGGGTGATGACCAAGAGGGGAAATGCTTGAGTCTGGTCAGTAATTTATGTCTGTCAAGCAGAATGGATAAGATCTCCAGCTCAAAGAACTTGTGTCTTTGTGTTTCACTGTATCCCCTAAGTTCTCAGCAGGACCCATAAAACATCCCTCTGAAGAGCTCTCCTTTGAGCAGGAAGCGGCTTTCTCCCCCTCCCAGGGATTAGACCTCAGTCAGGAGGGAGACCAGGCTTGCCATGGCTTTTATCGATGTTTCTTTGTGTAGTGGATGATGAGGTTAGTTTCATTAGGCTAGTGTTTACCAGGAGACTTCTTTGCCTTCCTCAGTAAGTAAATGTCAGGATCCCCAATTTACAGATGGGGAAAACAGAGGAGCAAGAGGGCAAATCTTCTTCAGCCCATAAGGATGAGAAAAGAAGTGTTCAATTTTAACTGTAATAAAGAGCTACCCATGCCTTTCCACAACTTTGTAGGTGGGATCAGGACAGGAGATCGTGGGCAGGGAACTGTCACTTCCTGGTAATAGTTGCACCCTCAAGACAGAGGATGGAGAGTGTGGTTCTTTTCTCTCCCTTCCCCAAGTCCTTTCTGATCCTGCTGTTTCATCCTGACCATGACCTGCCATGCATCTAGCCAGGGACCAGGTCCCACTGGTGACAGAAACTTCAGAGCTGGGCATAAGCAACCCTCAAACACCTATTCCTGGGTCTGAGTGAGTGAGTTCTCTGGTTTGGCTAAAGCCAGGCCAGCTCCCTGCAGAATAAAATTAGAATGTTGAGGGTGGGGAGGAATAAAGGACAATATGCAGTCAAACCTTTGATCAATCTGGAAAAAAAAAAGCAAAGAAAAACTGAAAGTAGGAAGAACCATCATTTAATGTGTGTAGAGCACTACCACATTAGATTATTAAAATATAGAAACAAAAACCCCAAAGGAAATTAATTCTGTTGAAGTGGTCTTGACAACAGAATGGATGCTGCATTTTTTCTTAATGGAGGGCATACAAATGCCTCTGTCCTGTGGTTGTGCTGGGGAAGCTGTATCCACAGTGCAGAGGGGTTTGGTCTAAAACTTACAACCTCTACTTGCTCACAGCAAATGTTCACTTCTGAACATGGCCATCCACTCGCTTATTCATTCAATCACTCAGCTTTTGGGAGAAAGACAGTGGGTGGATAAACTACATGATTTATGTGTTTAAGACCAAATCATATATCTGAGGGATAAACTTCTTAGTGGATTATTTGTTGACACCTTATATTTTAGTATATAGCACAAATTACTTTTGTTTATTTAACAGTAATTTTTTTTTGAGCACTGTGTACTCTGTCCCCAGTACAAAGGGTTGAAGGGTAAATAAGATTAAGCCATACCCCTCCAGGGATCTGACTGATACCCAGACACAGAACAAGCGGGGGTGGGGGATTGAATTCACCACCTTGGCTCCACTGGCCCCAAATGACTCAATTCTTCTAGAATGAAAATGGTAGGGATTGTGTGTGTTTGTTTTGCTTTTAGTTTTGTTTTGGAAAAAAAGGTATTCAAGCTTAAAAGGATAGCAAGCCACTCAGGAAGAAAAAAAATAGGCAAAGCTAAATCCTGTGTGCATCATCCCTCCAGCAACACGAAATCTGAACCCAGACACACATCATCAGCTTAAATCTCTCTGATTACTGCAAATCTCTGCCCATTCTCAGGCCTTCTTCAAGGCTGGTCAAAGATGTACACAAATGGAAAGGCTGTTTACTTTAGAAGCTCTCACCCTGCGACCTAGCAAAGAGCGCCTTCCACAGAAAGGCACAGGTGGCAAGGTGGGGAGAATGGGCAGATGCTTGAGTTGATTTACTTAACATATGTCTTTTACCTTCAGTCATTCAAAACAAACATCACCTCCAATTATTTGATTTGTTTCCTAATCTCAGTACCCAGGATCATTCCTGTCATATGATGGAACCTCCATAAATGTTCTTTTTTACAGTTTTAATTCTTCTCAAAAGAACATGCACACATAATTGACTGGTGCCAGGTGGTGTAAATATGACATAGTAATTACAAGGGAGTATTTGTAACTCAGAGCAATAGCAGAACATATGGTCCCCTGGGCTCCCATCACCCCCAAAGAAGTGGCTGAAGCCAGCCTGGCTGGACTGGATGCTCCTGGGGGCCGGACATGATGCCCCAGGCCATTCTCATTGGTTGCTCCAGATGACCAGACCCATCCCCTTTTCCTCATTTCCTTTCCCAGAGGCAAGTTCTCAAACTCATTCATTCTCAGCTCTCTGAGTGGCTATTACCTGTTTCTTATGCTATCAAACTTTAATAAGACCGATTATAGCATCAATTAAATAACAGCAGCTAAACTAAGAAGAGATAAATCAAAATTACTTTAACAGAGAGAAAACATAGGCAAACGTCTTGCTGCAGTCAGCCGCTGTCAAAGTTGAGTGAAACCCACTTGAGACCCCAGAGCCCAGAACCCCTACAGCTTCATCCTTCTGTCTCCTGGGGAATCAGAGGACCCCCCCCTGACACTCCCAGGCCTTGTGGGCCACCTGAGGGACATCACAAACGAAAAAGCTACTGGGGAAAGACTGGGTCTGAAACTTGATGTTAGCCAATATTGTGCACACGTGCTTAATTGCTTCAGCAGTATCTGACTCTCTGAGACCCTATGGGGTGTAGCCTGCCAGGCTCCTCTGTCCATGGGATTCTCCAGGCAAGAATACTGGAGTGGGTTGCCATGCCCTCCTCCAGGGGATCTTCCCTACACAGGGATCAAACGCTGAGTCTTTTATGCCTCCTCTTGGCAAGCAGGTTCTCTACCACTAGCGCTACCTGGAAAACCAGTTAGCCAATACGATCTTAGCTCAATCAGTCTTAGCTCATTAAGCTTTCTCTCTACCGAGAGAAACTCCATTCAACTTCCTCATAGAAGGGATGTCCGCATAGAAGAGAATCTGGTTTGGATAGAAGGAAGTGATTCTTCCCCGTTCTTTGTCCACGTCTTCGGCCATCTTCCTATAAAGGTGACCCTTCTGATGTGTGTAGTTCGTGTTTCTATGCACCTTGGGGATGTTTCTTCTCTATTTTTGAGCAGTAATTTCCTTTCCGATGGATTTTCTCTGAATTTGCGTGACACAATCTACTTCAAGATTCAGCTGAAGTTTCTGAATCTCACCTTCAAGCTGTGGATGTTCAGCCTGCAAAGGGTCTTGCTCAGTTTGAAGACTTTACCTTTGTTCTGTAAGCTCTTCATTCATTTGATTTTTTTCACATAATTTTCTGGATATGTTTTGCCTTTCTCCAAGTCCTTTAAAGGACACTTTTAAATTCACAGATCAAGGAGTTTCTTTCAGTCAATTTCTGACTGAGATATTAGATGGTCTCCATCTTCTGTTTCCATCTTTGTCTCTATCCCTAAGTTGCTATCATCCATGTGATTTCCTCTAAAGAGAGCAGGCAAACCTACCACCTTTAGAACTATTTCAGCCAGATATTTTAACTAGCTCTCTTTCTCATCTATGACATGTCCCATTCAAACATTTTTTGTTTGTTTGTTTTCAAGCTTCTTTATTATCCTGATTCTTTGTTTTAATATATATAATATGTATATAATATATATAATTTTGTTTATTTATCCATTTACTTCTGGCTGTGCTGAGTCTTTACTACTGTGCGGGGTTTTCTCTAGTTTTGATGAGCAGGAGGCTACTCTCTAGTTACGGCACACAGGCTTCTCATTGCAGTGGCTTCTCTTGTTGCAGAGCACAGGCTCTAGGGCACAGGATCAGTAGCTATGGTACACGGGCTGAGTTGCTTCAAGGCATGTGGGATCTTCCCAGACCAGAGATCGAACCAATGTCTCCTGCATTGGCCGGTGGATTCTTTACTACTGAGCCCCCCAGGAAGCCCCTCTCCTGATCCTTTGATTCTCAAGCTCTTTGCTTTTCTTGGGCAAATAGTTCTAGACCTTCCTGAAGATGAGTGTTTTCATTCAAATCATCTGTCATTTGTTTCTGAAGTTCTCCTCCATTGTTCTGAGATGCTATTCAGATGTTTTTTAATTTCAGTCACTTGACATTGAAGGGATTTTGACACATCTTCAAGGGACTGTGTCCATCTCTGAAGAACAGCCTTAGCCCATGAAGTAAAGTTTACAGGGCTCCCTTTTCTGCCATTTTCCTAGAAAGTCTACTATGTCCTTTGGTGAAGACCTATTCTGTATTTATTGGGCATGTGTGCTGCTAAGTTGCTTCAGTCAAGTCTAACTCTTTGTGACCCTATGGACTGTAGCCCTGCCAGGCTCCTCTGTCCATGGGATTCTCCAGGCAAGAATACTGGAGTGGGTTGCCATGGCCTCCTCCAGGGGATCTTCCTGACCCAGGGATCGAACCAGCATCTTTTACATCTCCTGCATTGGCAGGTGGGTTCTTTACCACTAGCACCACCTGGGAAGCCCCTGGTTTTTATAAGTGCTGCCAAATGCAACATCTGTAACTGTAAAGGACTGTCCCTCAGCACAGGCGACAGGAGGACATCACATTGTCATTAGCCCAGGCTTCTCACCGACTCTTCAATACACTTTAACCAGGGCAGCAAAATTTAGTGCTTTCTCATCCTTACGGTATGCTGACTCTTTACTCTAAGAACCGCCCTAGCAGTAGAAACCCGCATCTCCCAGGGAAAGCCACAGAGACCTGGGCTCATCTCAAGCGCTAGACATCACCAGCAGAGCACCACACAGCGGCTGTAGGATCAGCTGGGAAGACATTTTTGTGTCACTCAGGAGGTCCTTTCTGGTTCCAAAAAGCATCACAGTTGTGCTTCTGATCAACAGCATCCTGTAGACCCCAACTGACCACATGGAACCCTGTGGAGTGTTCCATCTCTAAGCAAACTCATACCCAGCAACCAGGACAGACCATGAATTGAGATGGGAAAGGGCAAGGCCCACCAGGTTCAAAAACAGTCCTCCCTAACCTCACTTTGCTGAGTGTACAGACAGACAGGACTCATACGGTGCACTTGGGAATGTGGAAAGGTCTGAATCCCAGAGCCTCCTGGAGCTCAGCTGCCCTCAGCCCCACCTGTCCCTACAGCAAACCCAGAGGATCAATGCAGTGTCTGCTGGTGGCTACTGTCTTCATCAAACTAGTGCTTATAATCCCACCTTTTAGTTAATCAACTCTAAACAGTATCCACTGATATTGATCTGTAAAATACAAGAATCTGAATTCACTTACACTGCTCTCCTTCAAGGCCTACCTCAGTGTTCGTGGTTTCATATTATTTTTTATAGATATATGTGGTTACTTTCATAACATTAAATAACATACATACTGTGTCTCCACTTACTGTCTCATCAACTACAGTATTTTGATTCTCCTTTTTAAAGAAAATTTTACTTATTTTGGGTTGCACTGGGTCTTCGCTGCTGCAAACAGGCTTTCTCTAGCTGCAGTAAGCAGAGGCTGCTCTCTAGTTGCCTGCGTTCACTTCTCTGCAGTGGCTTTTCTGGTTGCAGAGCACTGGGCTCCAGCGCTCAGGCCCAGTAGTTTTGGGCAAGGGTTTAGCTGCCCTGAGGCATGTGGAATCTTCCTGGACCAGGAATCAAACCCATGTGAGCTGCATTAGCAGGAGGATTCTTAACCACTAGACCAACAGAGAAGTCTCTGATTCTCCTTCTTGTAAAATGAGAATATTTATGCTCTATCCTTCCATCTCCCTTCCATCTTCAACCTCCCTCAGATGAATGATCACGTTAAATTGACACAGTTAATATTCACATTTTGCAACCACAATCCCACGTTCTAAATTCCCATATCTTTACTCCAAAAAATTCAATGTCTTGTATTTTACAGATCAATATTAATATCAATGGATACTGTTTAGAGTTGATAAACTAAAAAGTGGGGTTATAATGCTGTACCCAATATACGTTGCTCACAGCCCAAACAAGTAGGGCCACTGTATCAATTCCTCCTCTACTAGCCTGGGATTACATTCCCTTGGCCACTCACAGAACAGTCCCTGCAGCATAAAGTGCAATGAATTTGCTTTCTTAGATTCCAGCAATTTCTCAAAATCATGATACATTTTTCTTGCTATTTGGATAATGTTTTTCCAGTACAGCTTCTTATTTCTCTAGGCATTTCTGAATACATTATATTTTTCCTTGAATAATGGGCATTTTTCATACCTCAGGATTTTCCATCCTCTCAATCATGCTACCTGCCACAAGGACTGGCCATTTTTCTTGGACACTCTCCCAGGCAGAGCACTCCCATCTTCTCCAGTTCGGGCTGGTTGTCCACCAGAATTGGCTCTGCTCCAGACTTACCACCATCCTGCTACTTGGGGGTCTCTGAACCTTCTTCCTTGATTAGGCTGCCCTCCTATCTCCTGGATTTTATGTCTTTCTCTTCCTTTGTGACTTCCCCATGCTTCTGGGATCCATCCTCAAATAACTTCCTTAAAAGGGTACATGGAAATTAAATGTGCTTATTTTGCCCTAATATTTAACTGACAGTTGAGCCATGTGAAAAAATAATTATTTATTTGGCTGTGTTGGGTCTCAGTTGCATCATGTGGAATCTTTCATTGCAGTGCACAGGCTGTGGAGTGTGTAGGCTCAGTACCCTGCAACATGTGGGATCTTAGTTCCCCGACCAGGGATCAAACCCATGTCCTCTGCATTGTAAGGCAGATTCTTTAACTACTCGACTACCAGGGAAGTCCCCAGTTGTTGTCTTTTTTTTTTTCTTAAAGTCTCATTTGCGCAGACCTTTGGAGGCATTATTGTATTGTCTTGTAGCTCTGAAGGTTATAGATGAAAGCCAGTTGTGAATTTGAATTCAGCTCCTTTAAGGTGATCTATTTGATCTCTCTGGGAGATTTTAGGTTCTACAGATTATCTTTGGTGCTCTAGAAGTTTACAGAAAAGCATCTAAGGATTGGGTTGTTTTGTTGCTTTCATTTATTTTGCTGGATATCCTGAGCCCTTTAAAATTCAGTCCTTCAGCCCTGAGAAATTTTCTTCTCCTGTTTCCTTGCTAATTTTCATTTTCTCAACTCTTTGTGATTCTTTCCCCTTTTATGTGTGACCTCAGGATGTGTTCTAATGCTTTAGTATTTTCTCCAATATTTCTGTTCTACATTCTGAGAGATTCCTTTATGTTCCAAGCTTGTTTTGAATTTTTTATTTTGATAATGAAAACTTTTTAATCTCTAAGAACTGTCTCTTGTTATTCTTCTGTGTCTTATTACTTCTTACCTTGTTTCATGGATATAATATACTCGTAAAGAATCCAAGTGTTTAATTATAAAATTAAAATTTTAATTTAAAAATAAATAATAAGTTAAAATTATAAGTTAAATAATAAGTTAAAAAATAAGTTTTTTTTATGAATTAACCCAGATTTCCACTGTGGTAAGTCTATTTATCTTGGTCTGTCTCTTTTGGGTTCTGGGTCTTCTCAAATTTTTGTGACTTTTGGTTGTCATTCCACAGGTGTAAAGGACTAGACCACTGATGTGGTTTTTCTCTGCACTGCATTGGGACCAAAGAAATCTATTTTTTCACCAAGTCTCTACCCTGGAACTCTGATTGGGAGCTCTCTGTAGGGTGTGAAATGTTGCCTGGTGGCATGCCAACTGACAGGTTTGGCCTTAACAATTAAGCTATGGACTCTCTGAGTGCCAGAAAGTAGAGGCTCTAACCTGGAACACCACAATCTGCACTTGATGCCTTAGCCTTGTCTAATATGTACGCACATGCTCAGTTGCTCAGTCACGCTAACTCTTTTGTGACCGCATGGACTGTAGCCCACAAGGCTCGTCTCTGCACGGGATTCTCCAGGCAAGAATACTGGAGTAGGTTGCTATTTCCTCCTTCAGGGGCTCTTCCCAACTCAGAGACTGAACCCTTGTCTCCTGTGTCTCCTGCACTGGCAGGCGGATTCTTGACAACCGAGCCACTTGGGAAGCCAACCTTCTCCAGAAGGTTGGTTTAAAGACATAGCCTTTATATGTTGTCTTGGAGCAGACACCAGGTTAAACTGTACCACAGTATGGCAGGTGGGCCACACCAACTCAACCATCCCTCCTCTGTCAACCTCATTTCTTATTCCCGCTTCCCACTGTGCCTGCAAACTATGAATCCAGAATGCTCTCAGTTTCTACCAGGCTTGCTGGTTCTCACATCCACTGCTGCCCTCTTCCATTCCAGGTTGATGCTTTTTTTACTGCTGCATGTATCACAAATTCCATTTATTCCATCTTCCAGGAAAGGGTTGAACTTGCCTGCTTACTGGCAATCTCCCCCCGGCTCCCATTTCTTTGCCACGATAGGTATTATTTATCATTTTATTCCAGTGAAATATTAAGGAGTAACAAAAGATGAAATCATGTGTTCCAGCTGCCGTCTTGAACCAAAAGCCCTCCTCAAGAATTTGTTTGAATTCTGCTACGAATTGAAACTACAGCTGCTGGTCTACTCTGTGCCAAACACTGTGTTTGTCTTTAATAGGCCGCCAGTGCGAGAAGTGTTCCACTCCAGATTACATTTGAGCCCATTTTTATTAAAAAGTTACCAAAAGAAATTCAAAGTGGACTGGAGAGAAATGTTTCAAAGTGCTCAAGGGCAGAAAGGCCAGGGTTGGAAGCTTCTGGCTTTTTGCCCAACTGCAGCTGCTGGGATGCACAAGGTTGAGAGGCCACTCCAGCTCCTGCCGGGAGGACGCAGTGGCTGTCAGTCAAGAATGAGAGGCCACGCACCGGGGCTCCGATCCTGGGCTCCTCAGCAACAAATTTTTCTCTTTGTCAGCACAGCTGCCAAACTTTGTGCACACCTGCTTCCCCGGGCAGGGCCAGAAGAGACTCACTGGCTCCAAGGAAAGGATGGAGGGAAGGCAGAATCTCCTGAGTGAGTTTGATGTGCTGGTCCGCAACTTGCCTTTGAGTAGTGGGAGGCACAGAGATGCTCCAGAGTATTTCTGGAACTCTAGATGGCCCTTGGACTGCAAGGAGATCCAACCAGTCCATCCTAAAGGCAATCAGTCCTGAATGTTCATTGGAAGGACTGACGCTGAAGCTGACACTCCAATACTTTGGCCACCTGATTCGAAGAGCTGACTCATTTGAAAAGACCCTGATGCTGGGAAGGATTGAAGGCAGGAGGAGAAGGGGACAACGGAGGATGAGATGGTTGGATGGCATCACCGACTCAATGGACATGAGTTTGAGTAATCTCCAGGAGTTGGTGATGGACAGGGAGGCCTGGCGTGCTGCAGTCCATGGGGTGGCAAAGGGTCAGACATGACTGAGCGACTGAACTGAACTGAACTGAGATGGCAAAACTAGAGACCTAATTGGGCTTAAGCCAAAAAAAAAAAAAAAAAAGATGGCTTTATCACAAGGGTCTAGAAGAAACCAATGAGTCCCAGTAATCTTAGGAAGGAGACTGAACTGAAGTCCCAGAGGCTATTATGGTCTGTTCTCCTTCTCTCATCCCCCATCTCCAGGCCTCTCTGTCTGCAGACTGGCTTTCTCTTCTCCTCAGTCTACATGGCAGAATGTGGGGGCTCTCACATGTGGCCCAGCCCTTCACAGAGACTGACTGGCTGGCTGCCCGTATACCAAGGGTTGGCAAGCTTCTTCCTTAAATGCTAGATAGAGAATATTTTCAGCTCTGTTGGCCATCCTGTCTCTGACACCACTCTACCACTGTTGGTAAAAGTGGCCCTGGTCTATACATAAATGGATGGGCATGTGGCCTCATTTTAACAAAACTTTATTTACAAAACCAGGTTGCCAGTAGGCAGGATTTGGCTCGTTGACCGACCCCTGCCCTAGACACAGGCCCAAATTTTTAGAAGGATCTGAATGGTTTCAGTGTGGGTCAGTAGTGAATCCCTTACTCAGGAAGCAACCAGGCGGGGAGACAGCAGAAACATGGCAGCTGGGAGCCAAGGCCCAGAGGAGGGGGGCAAGTTCCCAGAGAAGGGAGTCTAAGAGGACACCCCAGCCAGAGTCCACTCCACCGCACCTCAGCGGAGCAGCCATTAGTGAGAAATATTAGTTCCTGCACCTTCCAACTTCAGGATATCTCCTGGAACTGAGTAGCAAAACAGTCCTTGTAGTCTGGAGATCCTCAGAAAAAGGTTCTGTGTGGAACGAGAGATTCTGAAATTTCTCATCATAACAAAAAGAAAGTGAATAAAGGATATAAGGTAATTAGCCCTTTACACAACCTATAACTCAAGAAGTTTATTCAAAATATCTATAGTTTCTTAAATGTACACTTAGGGGGAACTTTATACCTTTAAACCCAAGGCTCTGAAGTTGAACAAAAGTGATTTTGAGCTACAGTTGGCTGACAGATTCTACTGCTCCCTGCTCACCACCCCCACCCCAGGGCTCATGAGAGTGCGGTTGTGTGGTTGTTGAATGACGTGCCCAAAACGGCTGTCACGCAGTCTGCACCCCACCTCCCATGGTGGCCCTGTGGCTTACAGTCATGTCATAAAGCAACTGAGGTGGCCACCGGGGCAGCCACTGTGGAAAGCAGCACAGTGGTTCCTTAAAGAATTGAAAGTAGAATTACCATATGATCCAGCAATGTCACGTCTGGGTGAACATACCCCAAAGAACTGAAAGCAGGGTCTCAAGGAGATATTTATACCCTCATGTTCCCAGCAACATTAGCCAAAAGGTGGAAGTAACCCACGTGTCCATCAACAGTCAAACAGATACACCAGATGTAGTGTATACACACAATGGAATATTATTCAGCCTTAAAAAGGAAGGAAATTCTGATACCAGCTGCATGGAAGAACTGTGAAGACATTATGCTACGTGAAACAAAAAGACAAGCGCTGTGTGATTCTACTTGTAAGAGGTGCCTAGAGCAGTCAGACTTACAGAGACAGAAAGTAGAAGTTGGTTTCTGGGAGCTGGGGAAAGGAGGAATGGGGAGTTACTGTTTCATGAGTCCAGAGTTTCCGTTCTGAGAGCTGAAAATAATTCTGGAAATTGGTCACACAACAACATGAATGAATCTAACGCTATTGAACTATACACTGAGAAATGGTAAAGACAGGAAATTTTGTGTGATGTATATTTTGCCACGATTAAAAAAAAAAAAATTGTGATGGGACGAGCCTGGACCTCCCTGGGCCCCAGCAGGTAAAAGCTGAGCCACTGCCCCCAAAGGCTTCCCTGGGATGAGCTCCAGCCTCAGTCCTTCTGTGTGTCTATGAAAACCAGAGCTTTGGGGCTTTTCTTTATGTCAGCAGAAACCAAGCAGCTGGTTTCTGAAAATTCGGAAAACCCTGCTACTTGCCCCTCTGTGAATCATTTTGGGGGGCTTCTCCTCTGAAGTGAAAGTCGCTCAGTCGTGTCTGACTCTTTGTGACACCATGGACTATACAGTCCATGAAATTCTCCAGGCCAGAATACTGGAGTGGGTAGCCTTTCCCTTCTCCAGGGGATCTCCCCAACCCAGGGACTGAACCCAGGTCTCCCACATTGCAGGAGGATTCTTGACCAGCTGAGCCACAAGGGAAGCCCACATTCTCCTCTCCTCCCAAGGGGAACCTGGAATTCTCTGGCCTTCCCAGCAGCTGCCAGGGCCCAGATGCTAGACTAAGTGGGGCACCCAGACAGCGGCAAGAGGGCAGCTGTGGGCTTTCATGTGATGGCTGTTCTCAGGACAGCAGCTGGGTGGGTGACCAGACCCCATATGATCCCCTGCAGGACCCCTCCTTCAGGCAATCCCTCCTCTACTTCCCACATCCTCACCCTGCACCTCATCTGAGATCCCGGCCTTTGAGGGAAGGAGTAGCCTGTGCAATGCCTAGCCCCATGGAAGAGCCAAAAGTTTCCACTTTAGGCTCAGGTGGACACTGCTCAGGCCTCCGAGGGTCCCCCTTGCCTCCGGTCATGCCCCTTCCAAGCCCTCCTGCATACAGCCTCCTACTGACCTCAGAACACACATCTAAGCAGGTTGCTACTGTACGCTGACTGTCCCTGGCTCCCTACTGCCCTCAGGACCAAACTCCCTGGCATGGTGCTCAGCCCGCAGGCCCAGATCCTTGCCTTTCTCTCCAGCCATGTCCCCACGGCTCCCACTCTTGTGATTCTCATCTCCACACATCCCTGCATTTTCCCAAGTGTACCTCTTTGAAACCGCAATCAGTAACTCGAGTCCCTTTTCCATTGTATACAGGCTGTTGGACCATTCTCCTCGTGGCGCAGTGGCCCATCCACACCACTTGCTCCCTCTCCTCGGGGGGCCTCCCGTTCGCCCACACCCTCTGTATGACTGGACACCCAGGAGTGACCATACACTCCAGAGGTGAGCCCCACGGGCCCAGAGAACAGCCCATAGGCTCAGGGAATGACTTCACAGGTTTGAGACATCATAACACAACAAAAACCAACCAAAGACCATATGCATCAAAATTACAGAAGGAGGGACTGAGAATGAACTCCTCTCCTAGGTAAGGGCTTTGGAAATCACTGGGATGAGCTCCGGAAGAAGGCCACCTCCTTTCCTGCCCTGGAAATACCCGAGGGTCAGCTGGGAACACACCTGGCTGGAAGGTGTGGAGACTGCCTTGAGATGGGGGGGACGGGTGACCATCCTTTAGGGGCTCTCTGCCCCTGTGAGTTATAAGCCCCTTTGCTGGGGGCTTCCAATCCTTACTCCTTATCCTGATGAAGAGACACAGGATTATTCTTTCAGCTTTGAGTCATGGGGGAGGAAATTCTTAAAAAGTACACTTCTTTTACTCTGGCCAATTTCCTGGCCAGTTAAGGCACAGGAGTAAGGTACTGGGCATGGCTAGCACCGACTAAGATGAGGTCGGAAACAATAACAACAGGCACAAAGGATGGAGTTGCTGACACTTCCCCAGAGACTTCATGGAAGCTGGGATGAATGCAGTCTCCTTGCCAGAGGCCTGCTTCTGCGGTCAAGGGTTTGAGAAATGCAGCACAACTTCAGTTCCACGTTCCTACTAGGTTTTCCCTTCCAGCAGTCTGGGCCCAGTGCTTCACGTCTCTGAGCGTCAGCTCCTCTCCCATCAAATGGAGATGAAACTACCAACCACGTACATGACAGGACTCTGCAGGCTGCAGGGCCTGCTATGAACATAAGTTATGTTTATTCCCCTCCTATACCAGTTAAGAAACTTCTAGATTAAATAAGGTTGCTATGAAGTTAAGACCTTGATTTCAATGGAAGAAATGGTCCAAGGTAGACAGTGTAATTATTCAGAGAATGAAGAAAGAAGTGAGTCACCCCAGATGGGCAGAAGGTAGGAGGAACAGGGCTGGCGTGAGAGCCGAGGAACACCCCAAGGTCACTGCGGCATTACTGACAATGACCAAGACATGGAAACACCTAAGTGTCCATTGACAGATGACTGCATAAAGAGACAGGTATACCTACAATGGAATAGCATTCAGCCCTAAAAATACAAAGGAGAGAGAGCGCGATCCTGCTACTTTTGCCGACATGGATAAACCTGAAGGACATTATGCTGAGTGAAGTAAATCAGATACAGAAAGACAAACCCTTGTACACCATGATCTAGCTCAGTTAAGTCTGAAAGAGTCGAATACCTGGAAGCAGAGAATAGAAGGATGGTTGCCAGGGGCAGGGAGCTGGGGAAACTGGGGTCAAAGGGCACAAAGTGGCTGTCACATACGACAAGTAAGTCGAGAGATCCCGTGTCACTGTGGTGACTGTAGTTAACAATCCTCTACTGACTACTGGACATTTGCTAAGAGAGCAGATTTCAAGTACTCTCACCACACACACACACACACACACACACACACACAGAGTAACCATGTGAGGTGATGCATATGCTAATTAGCTTCGCTGTAGCCATCAATTCACTTTGTATATGTACTTGGCTGTAGCCATCAATTCACTGTGTATGTACACCAAGATGTTTTACACCATAAATATATATAATTTTTATTAAAAACAAAGACACATATTAAACACGCCTGAGAGATGAAGTGTGAGCTGGTCACAGGTCCCCATGCTCCTGGGTGCTTAGTTACCCTGAATTGAGACCATCACCTGACATCTCTGACATCTGACATCTCTGACATCATCACCAGCACAAGGCTTGGAGCTATCACCCCCCTCAGGGGGCCCCCTCCAAAGGTTCAGTCCCTCTGTGGAGTGGCCAGTGTGGGGATGAAGAGACAGGGGCTGGGCTCGCCCTATCCAGCACAGGTACATGGCCAGAGCTGGAAACTCTCTCCCCTTTACCTCCTTCAAAGCATACGGGGGTCCGTGCTCAGGAGGGAGATGCTAAATCTGGCTGTCAGTTCCCAGAGACAGTTTCCTTCCCCAGGGGCCTTGGGGACTCGGGCAATTGCCAAACTCTACAGCCCCCTCCCCTGCTTAAGTGTGATCGATGGGCTGAGTTTTCCTGCCAGTTTAAACACTTTGCATTGATTTGTGTATTAGTTTGTATATTGTTTGGAGAGACCAATTTCAAGACAAGCTTTGCCCATCGTCCATCAAAGCTCACCGGTGCTTTATCTTCATTCCGAGTTGGCTGCTCATCAGACTCCAGGCAGGCTGCTGCCAAAAGACCCTGCTGCCCAGGACCTCCATCCATCACCTTGTGGGCAGCACTCGGCCTCAGGTATGCTAAAACTCAGGTGGAGACACCGTGCCTGCTGGGGAGTAAACCTTCTTACTTGGCTTCTTGGAGAAGATCTGAGCAACCAGTCGTTGAGACGCTTAAGATTCCCAGAGATGGAAAGGTTACAGGAACTTTCACAAGCATTGCAAAGATGTGCAAACCAAGTCAAGCATCACAGAATAGAAAAAGGTGTAAACTACAGCTGCATCTTAACAGTGTTTTGAAATAGAGTGGAAACAACCACTGAGAGCGGGGCACTTACTCTCTCACTTGCTAGGCATCTGTGCTCAAGGCTGGGAGTGGGCATGGGTTCAGGACAGAGACAAGGCTGAGGTCAATCACCCTTCCAGCAGGATCTTGCTCTCTCAAGGGGGCTGCCTCCTGCCCTTCATCCATGCCCCAGAAGGGTCCAGTTTCTTGTCTTCCAGGAGGAGATGTGTGACATCTTGGGTGGGTGGGTGGGTGGGTGGGTGGGGACAGCTCACCTGTCCCTGTCCCTCCCAGGGACAGCTCACTCCCCCAGCCCTGGAAGCCAGGACTGTTTCCCACACTTTTCCAGGAAGAGACAAAACCTCCAAGCCCCCCAGGTCCCAGCCATGCTTCTGATGCCTGTCTGAAGCCCCACATCCCAGAGCGAGGGCCCCTGGACAGACATGGATCTGCACCAACCAGGCTGACAGCAAAAAGCCGTCCCTGGGATGACATGACCATCATTCTTTCCTTCTCTCTGTCTCTTCTTTCCATTGTTTCAAGGACAGGAGTCTCACAGATTATTCTTCTCCTTTCTCGGATATGCAACAAGGTCCTGGCCCCCAGGACAGCTTCACCCTCACTGTCAACAGAAAAGACAGGGGCTGGGTGAGGCCAGAGGCCAGGGCTCTCCTTGCCCCAGAATTCTGATTGTCCCAAGTGCATCAGAATGTGGTGATCAGCAAAACACAGGAGCCAGGCTCTCACAGCAGGCCCTTGGTAGGGTCACTTCAGCTGACCCAGAAACCGCCTATGGGAGGATCCACCAGGGACCTGAGATGTCCTAACAAGGGGAGTGCGACTCAGTCACTCAGAGGCTCACTGTGGACCTGGGGGTGGGCTGCAGGTGAGAAAAATGGGGTTGACTCTAATAGAAGTGTATATGAAAAAACTGTGACCTTCAGCCCACCTCTGACCTTCTGACCTTCTTCTGCAGGAAGCCCCTGGCAGCTCCTCTCTTCTAAGGAATAACAAGTTCTGAACCCATCCATTCTCTTTCCCTCAAAACTTAGCTATGCAAAATAGAGGTGGCTCTACAATAAAAGAAAAGATGCTCAGCCTCATTCAGAATAAAATACAAATTAAAACGACTCTGAGATTCCATTTATCACCATCAAGGTGGCAGAAGGCCGAAGTCTCAGTAGCAGGCTGGCTGCAAGGCTGTGGGGACACAGACACTCTGGTTCACTGATGGAAGGAGTGGAGAGGTAAACTGATGTCCTGGGATATTTTGACTCTATTTCTGTATCATAATAAAAATATATATATTTGGTCTTTGTCCCTGGTTTCTGGCATGGAGCTCCTAAAACCCTTGGAATTTTCTAAGTGATAGGAGACTGTTTAGTTATTCACAAGGAGGCACTGTCAACCAGCTGGGTTTATGCTAAAGAGGTGGCTTGGGGCAGGGTCCCTAGATAGGCTCAGGATGGAGGCGGCTCATCAAAATCACCAAACTGATGGTGATTAGAAGGCAGGAAGTTTCAGCTCCCCTCCCTGACCTATGGGGCAGGGAGGGGGACCAGAGATGAGGACATCAAAACTTGAACAAGAAAGCTTCCAAGTTGGTGAACACACTGATGTGCTGGGAAGGGTGCACTTGGAGAGGGTATGGGAGTTCTGCACACGTGTGCGCGTGCATACACACACACACACAGACAGACCTGGTCCTTCCATTCGGCTGCTCCTGCATCCTTTATAATAAACCATAATAGGGACTTCCCTGGCAGTCCAGTTGTTAGGACTCTGCACTCCCACTGTAGGGAACCCAGGTTCAATCCCTGGCCGGAGAACTAAGATCCCGCAGGACACATGGCCCAGCCGAAAAAAAGGCAGTAATAGAAGTGAAGCTCTTTACTGAGTTCTGAGAGTCACCCTCGACCTCCACCTGATAATTCACTAGTGTGATTCACATGTGCGCTAAGTCCTGTGCTAGTGGTAAAGAACTGTTTTGCCAAAGCAGGACTTAGCACCCATGTGGGTCATTCTAGTGAATTATCAGATGGAGGTCGAGGGGGCTGTCATGGGAGCCCCCAGATTTAGCTGGCAGGCACCCTGTTCATGGCTGAAGTGGGGACAGTCTTGGGGGATGATCTTAACTCTGTGGAGCATAATACTAACTTCAGATAAATAGTATCAGAATTGAGTTGAATGATCAGAGAATGGGTGCTAGAAAAGACACCACACATTTGGTGTCAGAAAAAAAATAATCACACTTTCAAAATCAGCAATGTGTTTATCTTTGATTCAACCACAAACTCTACTTTCTAGGGACTATCTTACTGATAATACTTGCCAGCAGCAAAAAGGATGTAAATACAACCTTATACATTTTGGCATTGTTTTGAAATAGCAAAAGAATGGAAGTGGCCAAATTGCCACCTATATGGGAACTGTTTAAATTAGTGAACATGCATACAATGGAATTCTATCTAAGTATTTTAAAAGAAAAGGGTTAAAGATCTTTCAGTACTGACCTGGAAAGATCTCCAAGACTTCTTGCTAATTGGAAAAACGCAGAGGGCAGGACAGGGTTGATGGTGCACTGTATCCTGTGTTAAATGAAAAGGGACACAGAAGATAGACTTGGATGGATTAAGTGTAAAGTGCTTAGTTACTCAGTAGTGTCTGACTCTTTGTGACCCCACAGACTGTAACCCGCCAGGCTTCTCTGTCCATGGGGATTCTCTGGGCAAGAACACAGGAATGGGTTGCCATTCCCTTCTCCAGGGGAATCTTCCTGACCCAGGGATTGAACCCGGGTCTCCTGCACTTCAGGCAGATTCTTTACTGTCTGAGCCACCAGGAAAGCCCATGGACTAGCCCACTTTTAAAAATCTTTGAAAGGATAAGCAAGGAGCCAACACCAATGGTGCCCCGCATGAGTGGGAAATAGAACTGGGCCCCTGAGGCATGAGGACAGGAGAAAGGAATTTCCCTTTGAGGACCGAACCAGGTGAACGTAATACCGATTCCGCTCATAGCAGGCCTGACCTGGATCCCATTCCATCCTCTCCCCGAGGGGCTCCCTAATTCACTCAGTGCTCAGATCTGAGAGTCAGCTGGTACAAGAATCCAAGGCCCCAGTCCAGGGCTCTTTCAGAGACACCGTGTGACTCTGTGTCTGTCTAGGGGAGGGCACGGGCCATATCTTTGAATCACAGAGCACTGGCACATGCTCACTAGTTCTTATTAGTGAAAGTTTTCTGAATGAATGAATGTTGCGTTATACTTCCTGTGTTGTTCTTGTCGCAATTTAGTCACTAACTCATGTCCAACTCTTTGCAACCCCATGGACTAGAGCCACCAGGCTCCTCTGTCCATGGGATTCTCCAGGCAGGAACACTGGAGTGGGTTGCCATTTCCTTCTCCAGGGGATCTTCCCAACCCAAGGACTGAACCCCATTTTCCTGCATTGGCAGGTGGATTCTTGACCACTGAGCCACCAGGGAAGCCCTGTACTTCCTGTGGGCCCCACCCAAATCTCTGACTGAGCTGAGTGATTAATTAATCATGGCCTGAGAGTGACAACAACTTACATCATCCAACCTTGAGTCGCATTTTCTCAGGGGCCATCAACAGTGAGACTCTGGGTATCCTGGCAGAGGAAACAGGTCTGGTGAGGGGGGCCCTTGACCCTCTCTTTTCACCCTTCAATTGAAATGCCATAAGTAACTTCCATGTTGTAACTTCTTGCAGAATCGGACTATGTATAGAATAAGAAAAGAAAGAAAATGATTAAATAAATAGAGCAAATGTTTAGGACATAAAACAAAGCACTCAGGAGAAGAGGAATGATTTATTTGCACTTAGATTATCCAACCAAACCAGTGACTGTGGGGCATATCCTTTGAATGGTGTAGGCTGGAGTGGTGATATGGCAGGCTGCATTGTGTACACCCTCCTTCTAGGCCAAATTTATGAATTAAAACTCCAAAAGTCATTGCAAGGTAGATGGCAGATGTGCCTTTATTCAAAACCTGTGGTATGAGGCTGTTATCCTCATCCTATAACCGGCTACCACCCTGCCAGACAGACACGGCACTCACACAAGCTGGAAATGAGAACTCAGGACCCTCTAGAACATAACCGTTCGTCATCCACAAAGTGGGACAAACACAGGTTGTGTCTATACAGGCTGGGAGCGTTCTGAGAGAGCTACGCCATGTAAGATGATAAAAACCCTGGGAAAGAAGATTGAGTAAGGCCATGGATGATGGATGGATGCTTGGTAAATCAAAGAGATCTGGGGCTTCTCAGGAGAGAGCCCTGTTGGAGAGCCTTTGGCCACAAATTAGCGGCCTGTTAGGCTCCTTAGACTCAGCTGGGCTGGCTGCTGCATAGGGAGCAAGGTTATCAAAACCGCCAGAGGGAGAACGGGTAAGTGAGATGAATGGAGATCAAATCCCATTATAACCAAGTCCATTACAAAGAAAATTTCACCTTAACAAAAATATATCCAAGCCCCAGGCATCGGCCCATAATAATCGCATATTGTTCAAATAACCCATTGGGAAGCATGCTGTTCTTTAGGCCTTTGAGGCAATAGTCTCCAGTTAACAACACCCTGGCACATCCCCACTTAGCACGTGATGAATTATTTGTGGTACATGACAATACCTGAATTCCTCTCCAACCATCTGACTGTGGGAGGTGACTTTTGAGATGCTCTATTGGAAGTTGATGTTTTGAAAAATTGCAAGAGATTGGTCTTTAGAATCTTTATCTCATCTCTTAGTTTCCCATCAAACCGGCCACATGGGTCTAATATCACTAGGAAGATTATTTTCAATGGTAGATGATCACCTCTAAATATGCAGAACAAAAATACATGATAAAACTCAACACCCATGCATGGATCACAATCATAGTAAAATAAGGCTAGTACCTTCCTCAATAAATAATATCTGTCAAGCATCCATATTAAATATCTTAACACTGAAACTGTTTAAATCATTCCCTTAAACATCTGGAACCAGATTAAACGCTCACTATATCAGAGACTGACAAAAGCTAAAAGGCCTGGAAAATACTGTGTATACATGAAGTGAAAAAATAAGAATTCTCCTATGGTGTTGATAGAAATATAAATGAGCATGACCCCTTTAAGAGCATTTTGAAGTTGAACATACACATATTCTTTAATTCTACAGCTCTATGGGCTCAAGGAGACATGTATAAAAATGTGTTTTGTTGCTTTGTTTTTAACAGACAAAGGACAGAAATAACATATATGTCCACCAAAAGATATATAAATAGTGATAGATCCTTAGAATGGAAAAGTAGTAGTAGTTAAAATGAATCAACTAGAACTACATGTATCAACAAGGATCCACAGCAAGAAAAAGAAAAGAAGCAAGATTCAGAAAAATACATGCATGATACCTTTATATAAAGTTTTAGAGGCATGCAAGAGCTAGGGCTCAGCATCGGAGCTCCAAGGGCAGTAAGTTCAGCCTCTCCAAGCAGACAGGAGCCCCACAAACATTTGTCCTCGAAACTGAGTGATTTGGGGATCACTCCAGCCTAGAAGTGGGGATGAAGCAGGTTCATATTCTGTCTTGGATATCAGCGTCTTCATCGGCTCCAACTGTTCTAATAAATACCACTGACTGGATGGCTTACACATTTATTCCTTGTAGTTCTGGAGGCTGGCCAAGGGCCAGTACAGTTGGATTTTCAATGCTGTCATCTCTTCCTGGTTAACAGATGGTCATCTTTTCATTTTATACTCAAAGGATGGGGAGAGAAAGGGTCAGCCAGCTCTATTCTTGTAAGGACATTAATCCCACCAAGGAGGCTTTATTCTCATGACTTAATCACCTCCCCCAAACCCCACCTCCAAATACCATCAACATTAGAATTTGAGGGGAACACAAGCATTCAGTCCATAACAATCAGTCTTGACCCCTTGGGAATGACCAGAAATCTACTACTAGACCAGAAAAATGGCAGTATAAAGGGGAGCACAAGGACACCCTCTTTTCCTCTTTTGTTCTTATTTGTACCTTCTGGTTTCTGACCCCCTTGTATCGTCTGTCACACATGCATCTTTTAGATGTCCAGAAAGCTCCCCCAGAATAGTCACCCTCTCCCTGTAACCTCTCAGGATCACAGAAACACTAGCAGGCAAGAAAAATGCATTAAGTCCTTGGCAAGTGGGTCACAGCACCACACAGCCCTCAGCAGGTACTTGGAGCTTTAAGTAAATTAACTGTAAGATGATCCAATTCAACCTGCTTCCTCTCTGCGGTCCAGAGGGGTGACACGGCTTGCCCAAGGCCTCACAACTAGGTAATAAAAGAGCAAGACCCCAATTCAGGTCTTCTGTCATCAGGAATGGAGTTGTTCTAATGCACTACAGAAGTCTACACTGTATGTTCAATACATAAAACCTACAAAACATCAGCTTGAGTCCTCTCAGCCCTGTTGCAGTTCCAAAAATAGGAGATCATGGTTTATGCCACTTTCGTGCTCATGGAGATCATTTTCAGAAGGCCCTCCTCTGGGAGGTCAAAGTCATGCTTACCATCACGGGTTGGCATGGCACCCAAGCACGCACAGTTGTGCATGCAGAATGATGGCCTCCACATTTAAACAATGACTCATCATTTTGAACGTCACTGGGCTTGGAACAACTTGAAAGGGAAGGAAGGAAGGATAGTGATGTTGACATCTCAGTGGAGCGTGTTGATGAAGACATGATCCTACTAATGAAAGGCAAAAATGTATGTTTCCACTCCCACCCTGATTGGCTTGATACCCATTTATCTATAAGACTCTAGTGGCCAAGAATTATTTTAACAAAGGAAGGACTGAGCTATAAATATAGGAAGATATCTACAAACATCCCAAACTTGATTGCTTTCTGGGTGATTCTGATTTGTAAAGATCAGTGAGGAAATGCAAATCAGAGATAAAAAGAAGTTAAGAGTCCACATTAATGGATAAAAACTTCTCATTGATTACTTTGCAAAGGTGGGAGAAATCTCCATTCTCTAAGCCTCCAGCACTTACAATCTAACGCAGATTCAGAATCAAGACTTGGGACAAATTTAAGATATCTATAGAGAATCATACAAGTAAATGGTACTTTAAAAGAACACAAAATTCTTCTGGCATTGGAGAAAAACAAACAAACAAAAAAAGATGATACAAGTGAGAGGGACTTCCTCAAGAAATGTGAGGTTTGTGCCATGAGATTTGGAAGGAAGCAAAGGCCCGATGGTGAGAAAGCAAGGCAGCAGAAGCCCAAGGTACATGAAAGGCTTCTGCATACACTCATTGCAGTTGACATGGTGACAGTGGTACATACACATCAAGATAAGGTGATTGCATTCATTCGCTTCTCTAAGGTCAGTGATCTCAGTAAAGAGGTAAGGCAGCGACTCTATTTTAGAGGAGGAAACAGGCTTAGCAGACTAAGTGGCATGCCCTAGGGCTCACAGCCAGCAAGTGGAAGAGCTCAGTCTTGAACCAAGGACTTTGTGCACTTTTCTTTAGTGATCCTGATAGTCAGAAACAGAAGGACAGCTTTTAAAAGAGCCTGGTCAGGTGCAGGTACAGGGTGAGGGAATGCGCTATATCCTTGCAAAGGGCTCTGCAGTTATGAATGTGACCTGTCTGATTTGTCGGTCAAGAGTCATGGAAAATGGATTAGTGAAGTCAAGGTCACAGAGTCAATGTCTCAGGAAGCAGGGCTGAGAACACACAGCTGCAAGCCATGGTTCTCTTGGCTTATTCAGGTACAGCCATTTGCAAAAGTTTGCAGTGAGAAGAGTAATGAATGGAAACCTCAATATTAGAGAATGGATCTCTCAGCACACACACCCCACAGATGGAAAGACACCACAAACAGCTACTTATCAATGGACTGCCCCAAGATCTTTTTGCACACCAAGATCGGCACGTTCTCACTGTTAACTTGATGTTAGACTGGATGTTCAGTCTTTTCCCTAACAGCCTGACTTCAGGAGCTCCCGCTGAAATCCAGCCACATCTCTGCACAGAATCTTCTACCCTTAAAGAGTGTCGGGTTCAAATTTTCTTAACTTTTATCCCTAATTAAGAAGGCCAGAGGAACAGTTGGTAAGTACGTTAGGTCTAATTAGGTCTGATTGCATTATGAAATGGAATCAGGGTATTCAACTCTTTACTTTTTGAAATTCCAAAGTCATCCTGTGCTCCCCATCAGCCACAGAGAACAGCCCTTTGCATATGGAGTACACAAACCGTCCTCACCGGCTGGTCAACCACAAAAGAAACCAGTTCCCAGGCACTGCAGAAGAAGCTACGCCTTTTGCCTTAACCTTCTACCTCTGCAGCCCTATCATGCTCCACTCTCTCACACACGAAAGGGTCCTGGCTTCCTTCTCTTCCCCGTTGGAGTTTTCTCCCTCCTCAGTGGTTTTCAACCTTTGATTCTCATTGAAATCACTGGGGAACTTTAAAAATCCCAATGGTTGGGTGCCACATCCAGAGATATTGATTTAATTGATTTGGAGCATGGCCTGGTGTCAAAATTTTTTTCAAGCTTCCTAGGTGATTCTTGGAGAAGGGCATGGCAATCCACGCCAGTATTCTTACCTGGAGAATCCCCGAGACGGAGGAGCCTGGAGGGCGACAGTCCATGGGTCACAGAGTCAGACACGACTGAAGTGACTTAGCAGGTGATTCAAATGGGCAGTTGAGGTTGAGAATAACTGTAACTAAGTGATCTCATCCAGAGCCTAGGGCTTAAATCTCATCTGTAGGTTATGACTTGGAAATTTAATCTCTTATCTTGAGCTCTCCCTCAAGCTCCAGAATCACTCTTTCAAACTTCTTACTTGACACGTCCACTTGGATATATATCTAAAAGGCACTGCAACTTTTGCACAAGTAGAAAGAACTCTTGATTTCTACCCCCTTCCAACATGCTTCTCTTCCAATTGTAGTGTGTGCATGCATGCTCAATTGCTTCAGTCGTATCCAAATCTTTGCAACCCTATGGACTGTAGCCCCCCTCAGGCTCCTCTGTCCATAGGATTCTCCAAGCAAGAATACTGGAGTGGGTTGCCATACCCTCCTCCAGGGGATCTTCCAGACCCAGGAATTGAACCCAAGTCTCATGCATCCTCCTGCACTAGCAAGTGGATTCTTTACCCATCAAGCCACCTGGAAACCCCTCAATTGTAGTACTCAAACCAAAAGCCTGGAATCTGTCCTTATTTTCTTCCCTTTCCTCATATCAAATTCACTCATCAAATTCATCATTTGGTTTGTTCTACAACCAAAGTACATCTCATATGCATTACGCTATGTAGGCAGCTTCCAAGATGGTACCCAATGATTCCCACTTCTTGGTATTCATACCTTTATGCAGTCCCCTCCCACACTGGACAAATAGCATATGACAGAGGTGATGATATGTTACTTCAGAGATTCAGTTCAGTTCAGTTGCTCAGTCATGTCCGAGTCTTGGTGACCCCATGAACTGCAGTATGCCAGGCCTCCCTGTCCATCACCAACTCCTGGAGCTTGCTCAAACTCATGTCCATCAAATCGGTGATGCCATCTAACCATCTCATCCTCTGTCGTCCCCTTCTCCTCCTGCCTTCAATCTTTCCCAGCATCAGGGTCTTTTCAAATGAGTCAACTCTTTGCATCAGGTGGCCAAAGTATTGGAGCTTCAGCTTCAACATCAATCCTTCCAATGAACACCCAGGACTGCTCTCTTTTAGGATGGACTGGTTGGATCTCCTTGCAGTCCAAGGGACTCTCAAGAGTCTTCTCCAACACCACAGTTCAAAGCCATCAATTCTTCTGTGCTCAGCTTTCTTTATAGTCCAACTCTCACATCCATACATGACTACTGGAAAAATCATAGCCTTGACTAGACGGACCTTTGTTGGCAAAGTAATGTCTCTGCTTTTTAATATGCTGTCTAGGTTGGTCATAACTTTCCTTCCAAGGAGCAAGCGTCTTTTCATTTCATGGCTGCAATCACCATCCGCGGTGATTTTGGAGCCCAGAAAGATAAAGTCAGCCACTGTTTCCACTGTTTCCCCATACATTTGCCACGAAATGAGGGGACTGGATGCCATGATCTTAGTTTTCTGAATGTTGAGCTTTAAGCCAACTTTTTCACTCTACTCTTTCACTTTCATCAAGAGGCTCTTTAGTCCTTCCTCACTTTCTGCCATATGGTGTCATCTGTATATCTGAGGTTATTGATATTTCTCCTGGCAATCTTGATTCCAGCTTGTGCTTCCTCCAACCCAGTGTTTCTCATGATGTACTCTGCATATAAGTTAAATAAGTAGGGTGACAATATACAGCTTTGACATACTCCTTTTCCTATTTGGAACCAGTCTGTTGTTCCATGTCCAGTTCTAACTGTTGCTTCCTGACCTGCACACAGGTTTCCCAAGAGGTAGGTCACGTGGCCTGGTATTCCCATCTCTTCCAGAATTTTCCACAGTTTATTATGATCCACACAGTCAAAGGCTTTGGCATAGTCAATAAAGCAGAAATAAATGTTTTTCTGGAACTCTCCTGTTTTTTTTTGATGATCCAGCAAATGTTGGCAATTTGATCTCTGGCTCCTCTGCCTTTTCTAAAACCAGCTTGAACATCAGGAAGTTCACAGTTCACACATTGCTGAAGACTGGCTTGGAGAATTTTGAGCATTACATTACTAGCGTGTGAGATGAGTGCAATTGTGCAGTAGCTTGAGCATTCTTTGGCATTGCCTTTCTTTGGGATTGGAATGAAAACTGACCTTTTCCAGTCCTGTGGCCACTTCAGAGATTAGGATATTAAGACCATGACTTCCATCTTGTTCTCCCCACCAGCCCCCCAACTCTGAGGGAAGCAAGCTGCAAGGTAACATGATGTGAATAACCTTTGGTGACAGAAACCTCTGGCCAAGAGGCAGCAAGGAACTGAGCCTTCCAGAAACCACGTGAGTGAGCCTGAACAGAGATTCTCCAGCCCAGTCAAGACTTAATATGACTGCAGCCCCAGACAACAGTTTGACTACTGACTCAGCCAGAACCACACCAATAAGTGGCTCTTAGATTCCTAGTGCTCAGAAACTGTGTGATACAAGTGTTGATTGTTTTAAGTTGCTAAATTTTGGAGTAATTAGTTACACAACAACAGATACTACACTTATGCACATTTTTGCATCTCCTGGCTACCATGCTACTCCAAGCTACCTACATTTCTTATCTGGATAATGAAAAGGTATCCCTTTTCCTCTCTGTCCTCCAACAATCTGTCATCCTCATTTATATTCTTTAAATAAACTTAGTTCAGATTCCTTTCCTGTTTAACACCCTTCAGTAATTTCCTATATGACTTACAATGAAACCCAGTTCCCCAAAATACTGCTTCACCATCTGATTTCAGTCTTTATCTCCAACTTATTCTCATGCCTCTCTTCCCTTTTCTTACTGTGTTTCAGCCACATTGGCCCTTCATTTTACACAAAGAACTTTGTGTTTCTTTTATGGTTAGACGGTCTTGAGGGAAAGAGGGACATTTTTAATATCAAGAGAACAAGATTCTAGTAACATTGCTCAAAACAAAAATGACTTTTGCTACATCTCTGACAAGTGTTCATCAGGCTTAGAAGTCAAGTATTGTAACGTGTAAAAATAGGTGCTTTTGCTTCAGGCAATATATTGGGATAAACAAGGAGAGAATACCTTCCCAGCACAGAACAACTAAAATTCTGTATAAAACATAAAACGTATTTTAAAGTGTGGTTGAGCTAGTAAGAGAATAAGGAATATAATCAGAAAAAAATCAAGATAAGGAAGTACAATTTAATGGGGATAGCTAAACTACAGAGTCATGTTCTTTGTGAGAATCTGTGGATTTCCTGGTAGTCTAGGGCTATACATATAAGAGACAAGAGGAAAAATCCAAAGTCCCAAGAAAAATGGGACTTTTACTAACTGGGAATCCTACAGGTGATATCTCAGTGGTCCAATCAAAGGAAATTTATTTGGTTCAACCTTGATCCTTGAAGTAGGAATGTGCCAGGGAGAAAAAAGTTTCCCCTAATATTTCCTGCCACAAACTAATACTTATGATGATATAGAGCTGTAATTCATACCAACTGTGGGGCCAGAAGGAATAAATGAAGAATACAAAACTTATTTTCAATTTGTCTTAGACTGGACAGTGTGCCAAACACCTGGTAGAAGAAACACAAATTCTCCCTGAAAATTCAACTCGGGCCTCTTGTTATTTTCAGAAATGAACAGCAAAATCACTGAACACACAGGAGTACAGCCCATGTTAGTAAAAGTCAACAGAAACAATACACTGCAGAACCAGACCCATACAATCTGCAGGTACTGAACTATCGGAGAAAAATCGTTAACAAGTAAGTTTAACATGGTTAAAGAAATAAGGGGATTTATAGTAATGCAAAGAGCAAAAGATTAGCAAAGCTGAACAAACCTATTTTTTAAAAAAAACTCAAATATAACGTCATGAAATAAGTATTATGACATATGAAATTTAAAACTCATAGGAAGACTTAAACAGCAGAGTAGACACAGAAAAATACACCTATTCAATTGGAGAATATAGCTAAAGAAGTATCTAGAATGTATCAATCAAAAAAGGTGAAAAACATAAATTAGAGGTTAAGAGACAGGAATGAGAGAATGAAAAGACGCAACTTATGTCTAATTGGGGTCCAGAAGATGCAAATTGGTGCTTTTGAACTGTGGTGTTGGAGAAGACTCTTAAGAGTCCCTTGGACTACAAGGAGATCAAACCAGTCCATCCTAAAGGAGATCAGCCCTGAATAGTCACTGGAAAAACTGATGCTGAAGCTGAAGCTCCAATACTTTGGCCACCTGATGCAAAGAACTGACTCACTGGAAAAGACCCTGATGCTGGGAGAGATTGAAGGCAGGAGGAGAAGGGGACGACCGAGGATGAAATGGTTGGATGGCATCATTGATTTGATGGACATGAGTTTGAGCAAGCTCCGGGAGTTGGTGATGGACAGGGAAGCCTGACGTGCTGCAGCCCGTGGGGTCACAGAGAGTTGGACATGACTAAGTGACTGAACTGAACTGAGATGTAAATAGGGAGGAAAAGAAAGAAGAAATATTTGAAAAGAAGACAACTTAGAATTTTCCAGAGTTGACACTATTTGTCAGTTTGAAGGAACCTAACCTATTCCAATGGAGAAGGCAATGGCAACCCACTCCAGTACTCTTGTCTGAAAAATCCCATGGATGGAGGAGCCGGGTAGGCTGCAGTCCATGGGGTCGCTGGGAGTCGGACATGACTGAGCGACTTCACTTCTACTTTTCACTTTCATGCCTTGGAGGAGGAAATGGCAACCCACTCCAGTATTCTTGCCTGGAGAATCCCAGGGACGGGGGACCCTGGTGGGCTGCTGTCTATGGGGTCTCACAGAGTCGGACATGACTGCAGCGACTTAGCAGCAGCAGCAGCAGCAAAGGAATGTCTGAACTAAAGGATGTACATTAGGAAGAAGGAAAACGATATCAGAAAAAAAGGACAAAAATAAAGAAGGACTACTGAGCATCAAGAAACAGTAAACTTGTAGGTAAGTAAAAATAAATATGACTGTATGAAACCTAAGTGTGGAAGTAAAATAAATTCAAGTTGAGAACTAACAAAAGGAAAAAAAAAACCTTCCACTCACCGAGTTTAGTTTCTAACGGGGAGAAACTGAAAGCCAGTTAATTAGCAATGCTTAAAGAAACAAAAAAGCAGATCATCCAAATAGTGACAAGTGCCACACCAAAAATTCAAATATGATGTGAGGGCTGAAGATTTGGGGGTGACTTTTTAAAAATAATTTTACCTTATTTATTTATTTTATTTTTGGCTGTGCTGGGTCTTCATCGCTACATGGGCTTTTCTCCAGTTGCTGCGAGTGGGGGCCACCCTCCAGCTGCAGCACACAGGCTTCTCCTTGCAGTGGCTTCTCTTGTTGCAGAGCACGGGCTCTAGACTGTGAGGGCTTCAGGAGTTGTGGTGCACACAGGCTCCGTGGCTCCTAGGCATGTGGGATCTTCCCAGACCAGGGATCGAACCTGTGTCTCCTGCATTGGCAGGTAGATTCTTTACCACTGAGCCACCAGGGAAGCCCAGGAAAGGTGACTTTAAGCTGAAATGTGAATGGCAGGCAGGAGACAGCAACATAAAGTCACAGAAAAAGGGAGGCAGAGGGAAGAAATACTGCAAAAGTCCCCTATCTGACTCAATTTCTGAGTCTCAATTTCCTCACCGATAAAATGGGGATGATATTTCCCTCATATTTGCCATGAGGCTTGAATGAACCTTTGTATATAAAGTACTTTAAAATATTTAAATTATCACATATGTGATAATTTTATTGAGGCAGTCTAGTTTCCTGTAAAGAATACAGATTTTTGGATCAGTCAGACCAAGACCTGACCATTTCTGTATGAACACTCTGAGATCCAGTGTTCTTATTTGTTAAATGGAAATGATGTGGTTGCCATAAGGATTAAAGGGTAAAGCATTCACACAGAGCCTAGTACTGTGCTGGCACAGGGAAAAACTCCTTAACTATTAGTTTCCTTCCTTTTTCTCTGCTAAAATGTTACCTTTTTTAAAAGACTCCAAAGTCCTCCTCATCCTCCACAACCCAATTCCAGTCAGAAATGCTCTCTCTTCTCTGCTTTCCCACTGTTCATTACCTGTAATTATCTCTCAATAACTAATTCTTCTGTTTTTGCATTTCTCCCCAGGGGTCTGTAAAAATCATCCCACAGACTTTATTCTATCCATCTTTCTACCCACCGCAGTACCTAGCTTCAGTTCAGTTCAGTTCAGTCACTCAGTCGTGTCCGACTCTTTGCGACCCCATGAATCACAGGACGCCAGGCCTCCCTGTCCATCACCAACTCCTGGAGTTCACCTAAACTCATGTGCATCGAGTCAGTGATGCCATCCAGCCATCTCATCCTCTGTCGTCCCCTTTTCCTCCTGCCCCCAATCCCTCCCAGCATCAGGGTCTTTTCCAGTGAGTCAACTCTTCTCATGAGGTACCTAGCTTAGGGTCCTGCATGTCATAGGTATTTAGTAAGATGCTTAAATGAATGGAAGAAGGAACATATGAATTAGAGTCGGAACATCTCCATCACCAGAGAGCCAGCTACTGCATGGCAATTGCTCTTCAAAACATTTCTCTCACATCAAGTCAAAATCTGCCAGTGGTAGATTTTCATACAAAAGACCCAGTGAATCACATCTCTAGTATCCATATACTGATGTTGTCTCATTCCACGTTGACCTTGGGCTTGGCCATACAACTCACTTTGACCAATGGGACAAATATGGTACAGGCAGAGGCTTAGTGCCATGTGCCTTGGGCTTTTGCTCTTGGATCACTGTCATCAACATGAAAGGAAGCTCAATTTTGCCTCCGTGAAGAGGAAAGACTACATGGTTTGCAGGACCCAACTGGTACCAGAGCCTTGCCAATCCACAAGAGGACTGTAGTCACATCAGGCCAGGCAAAACCAGCAGAAGAACCATCCAACCAACCCACAAAATGGCAAGAAATAATAAATCATTGCATTAAACTAGTATGTTTTGGGGGTGGTTTGGAATACAGAAATAGATACAAAAACACTTCCCTTCCTGGCAATGTGCCTCCCAGGCAGACGGTTTCCCATTAGTCTAGACACTCTGCTTCCAACCATGTGCAAAGTCAGTTCTCTGTGACTTTTCTGACATCTCTATCACTTTGGTAGCTTGCATGGCACTTGGGTTCATAAAACCCAGGGCTTTTCTCAGAAACTGTTGTGAACTCACATCTTCCAAATCCTACACATGAAATCTGATACATCTGAACCTATGTGTGGTTTCCAACTAAAATGATCTTGATGGTTTTGACCTTTTGGGGGCTATCTAAATCTGAATTCTACATAGCAATGGGCCTCTGTATTATTAACTTCAATGGTCAAGTCTCAGTCTTTATCTTATTGATCTATCAGCAGCATCTGACCTGGCTGATCACTCTCTTCTTCTGAGGATGCTTTTTTTTTTTTTTTTCTTTCTTTCTGTATTATTATTATTATTTTCTTTTTTGGCAAGATCTTAGTTCCCTGTCCAGGGATTGAACCCATGCCTCTTGCAGTGGGAATGTGGCATCCTAACCACTGCACTACCAGGGAAGTCCCTGAGGATGCTTTTTTCCCTTGGCTTCATGGGAATCCCTCTCTCTAGCTTCTCATTCTATTCCTTTGAATGCTTCTCTGTCTTTGCTGGGTCCTTGAATTTCTTCCCTATTTTATATACCCTCCCTCCCATCTAAAGCCATCTATAGGCTGAACCACTCCCAACATTATTCCTCCAGTTCTAGCTTCTCCCTGAATTTTAGACTCATATATCCACTGATTACTGAATATCTCTAGTTACAGAATGGGTCTCTTACATTCAATTTAATCAATCAAAAATAGAACCCTTAGCTTCCTACCCCCACCTCTTCCCAGACTCCTTCTCCCCATGTCTATAAATCGTGACTGTATTCTCAATGTTCCTCACTGCTCAGTCCAAAATCTTTGGAATCACTGACTCTCCTCCCACAGCCCACATCTGATTTATCAGCAAATCCTTACAACCCAACCTTCAAAGTATCTACAGAATTCTACCATTTTTACTACCTCCATCAGCCACACCCTAGTCTAAAGCACCACTGTCTCTAATCTTAAATATTAAGAGAGCCTCTTAATTGGTCTGCAGGCTTCCACTCTTGATCCCCGAGAGTAGCCTGTTCTGCAGATGGCAATCAGAGTAACTGCATAAGACAAAGGTCAGTCATCCCTCTCATCTGCTCAGAAACTTCCAGCACCTTCTCACGTTACCAGAGTAAAATCCAAAGCCATGGCCGGGATGCTCTGGAAGATCTGGCCTTAGCTACCTCTCTGACCTCATCACCTACAGTTCTCACCTCCACTCTCTCCACCCCCACCACCACAACTGACCTTGCTGTCTCACAAATGCTCCAACCCTTCAACAGAGTCTTTGCATTGCTCTTCCCACTGCCTTAAAACACCGTTCTCCTGAATCTTAGTTGGCGCTCCAAGTTCACTTTATCAGGGAAGCTCCCTTCTAAGACCAGAGATCACTGCCATCACAAGCCACCTGGTATCTCTGCTTACCCCACCTAACACTTTGGTCCATTTCCTTCATTACTATGCAAGCTCCACAGAACAGATGCTTCGTTTTGTCCCTGCTATATCTGCAGTGGTAGAACCAAACCCAGCCAGCCGAGGTGTTCAATACCAGCTGAATGAATGAATTTCCTATCTCTTTTAGCTTTAGATGATCCACAAGTCATATATTTGTCAAAGAAGTTTATATTTATACATTGTCAGGAGGATACAATGAGAAAATAAGCTCTCCAGCAGTAGCTCAGCAAATAAAGCTTCTGCCTGCCAATGCAGGAGATGCAAGTTCAAACCCTGGTTCAGGAAGATCCTCTGGAAGCAGAAATGGCAACCCACTCCAGTATTCGTTTTTTTAATCTTTATTTGTATTGGGTTGTAGCTGATTAAAAATGCTGTGGTCGTTTTAGGTGAACAGCGAAGGAACTCAGCCATACACACACATGTATCCATTCTCCCCCAAACCCCTTCCCATCCAGGCTGGCACATAACATCGAACAGAATTCCATGTGCTACACAATAGGTCTTTGTTATCCACTTTAAATATAGCAGTGTGTATATGACCTTCCCAAAGTCCCTAACTCTCCCTTCCCCCCAGCAGCCATAAATTTTCTAAGTCTGTGAGTCTCTTTCTGTTTTATAAGTAATTTAATTTGCATCATTTCTTTTTAGCTTCCACATATCAGGGGTGCCATATGATATTTCTCCTTCTCTGTCTGATTTACTCCACCCAGTATGACACTCTCTGGGTCCATCCACATTGCTCCAAATGGCATCATTTCATTCACTTTAATGACTGAGTAATAGTCCATTGTATATATGTACCACATCTTTATGGACAGAGGAGCATGGTGGGCTGCAGTCCATGGGGTCGCAAGAGAGTTGGACACCAGTGAGCAACGGAGCAGCAGCAGCAGCACAAGCAATGGAGCTCATGGTCTCAAAGACGAGCAGTTCTAAGTCTAGATTAGTCAGGTATGGATGTGAGAGCTGGGCCACAAAGAAAGCTGAGAGCCAAAGAATTGATGCTTTTGAACTGTGGTGTTGGAGAAGACTCTTGAGAGTCCCTTGGACCGCAATGAGATCAAACCAGTCAATCCTAAAGGAAATCAGCCTTGAATACTCATTAGAAGACTGATGCTGAGCTTTGGCCACCTGATGCGAAGAACTGACTCACTGGAAAAGACCCTGATGCTGGGAAAGATTGAAGGCAGGAGGAGAAGGGGACGACAGAGGGTGAGATGGTTGGATGGCATCACCGACTCGATAGACATGAGTCTGAGCAAGCTCCAGGAAGCTTGGCATGCTGCAGTCCATGGGGTCGCAAAGTGTCAGACACGACTGAGTAACTGAACTGACTGAATGTCTAGCCAGAATCTGGACTATTCACCATAGGCAATGGGATGCCATTAAATGTTTTTAAGATTTTTAGGTGTAAAATGATAGAATTTGTCTTATAAATAACTTTTATTGGGGATATTTTCTAAATCCTAGTTAGATCAACTTGGAAGCAACCAGATGTTTTCCTTTTTTTATTAACTGGATTTTAGAACATGTTGACAAGTCTGGTTCATTTTTAACAGTCCTAAGTAATTTTCCAGAGCAGGGCAGGGACCACTGGGTCATTTGCAAACAGATACACGCAACTATGAACAAACAGATTTATGCATCTGGGTCTTCTGACCAAATTTTACGCTTAGAACACATGTACTTCTTATCTAACACCTGTGCACACCTATATATAGCATACAAGGAATCATATCATATCATACATGGAGATTCTTGCCAGAGCTTTCTTCTGAGCCAGGGAGCCTGGGAAAAAAGCTGAGGGAACAGAGTGGAAGTTGTACCACGCACACCAGACTCCAATGAGCTCACATGGGTAACAAATATACCGCCTGACAGCTGCCTGCTTTGACACCTCAGTGGCAGGGGAGCAGCCAAGACAACAGGAGGCTCTGCGGGTGGACAGGCTCATGGTGGAGATGGGGCGGTCAAGGCCATTTCTAGGATTGGTTCATTACCTTCTTCAAAGTCAAGTGGAAAAGAGCGGTGGCTGGAGCAGAGGCCCTGAGACGCTGTCATCGGCGCCTCCAGCCACTGAGGTCAGCACTCCCTGGGGCTGGTGGTCAGCAGCTCCCGGGCTGGGAAGGGGCCTTGGGAGGGAAATGCAGAAGCGGCTTCTCTTTACTGCAGCCCACAGAGCAGGCACTCAGCAGCTACCCCTCCTGCAGGAGCTAAAACCCGAATAGGTTCCTTAGTGTGACCAGGAGCCTTCTTTACAGTTTGCTGTTGTTTAGTTGCTAAGTCATGTCTGACTCTTTTGTGACCCCATGGACTGCAGCCTGCCAGCCTTCTCTGTCCATGGGATTTTTCAGACAAGAATACTAGAGTGGGTTGCCATTTCCTTCTCCAGGGGATCTTCCTGACCCAGGGATCAAACCCTCATCTCCTGCAATGGCAGGCGGATTCTTTACCACTGAGTCACCTGTTAGTTTCCCCCTAACTAAATTATACTTGTTCCTGCCTCTACTTTTCTCATCTCTTTTCCAGAACAGCGCCGAATCCTTCATGCCTCGACATGTACTCACTCTCTTTCTCTCTCCCTGCCCTCCTCCCTTCTCCCTTCCCTCTCTGCTCACTACTTGGCTTCTTTGGGTGATTCCCCCTCTGTGCTTAAACCTGAGCACAGACCTCTGGCCACGCCAGCAATTTCTTCCTGTGTGACCTGTGAATGGTTATATACATGGTTTATCATAGAAACAGTTTATACCAAGGCTTACTATTCTCCTGACGTGGAGGCTTTAGCAGCTGAGAAACCTAATGACACAGCTGAAAGTGAAAGTTGCTCAGTCATGTCTGACTTTTTGTGACCCCATGGACTGTAGCCCACCAGGCTCCTCTGTCCATGGGATTCTCCGGGCCAGAATACTGGAGTGGGTAGCTGTTCCCTTCTCCAGGGAATCTTCCCAACCCAGGAATTGAACCCAGGTCTCTAGCATTGCAGGTGAATTCTTTACCATCTGAGCTACCAGGAATACTGGAGTGGGTAGTCTATCCCTTCTCCCAGGGATCTTCCTGACCCAGGAATTGAACCGGGGCCTCCTGCATTGCAGGCGGACTCTTTACCAACAGAGCTACCAGGGAATGACACACCTACGTACACGCTAAAGGAATTCGGAGAAGGGAGACAGCCATGCGGGGTGATGTCCGAGGGCTCCTCAGAGCGGGTGGGCTTTGAGTGCTGAAGACAGACTGAAGGGCCCAAGGAAGCTGGTTCTGGGATGGAGCACGCTTAGACTGGCTGTGTGGTGTCTTGGAGTTGGGCCCTCCTGAATCGTGTTCAGGCTGGGGGCTACCGGGTGATTTGTGGGAACCTGCTCATCTCCCCATGTCACTCCCAGTATTTGCCCCCTCCCATCAGAAAAGACACGTGGCCAGAGAGGGAGACATCAACAGGTCTGGAGCAGCACACAGTTCAGGGTTGCCATAGCAACCTCCTTTCCACACAACCCCCTGCCTCCTCATCAAATGTTTATCCTGGAGACATGGAGTAAACCTTTAGACCCTGTCTGGCCCCGGGGAACACTGCCTCCCTTCCCTGCCCAGCTGGTCCGGCCACAACCAGGGCCACGGAGGGGAGGGTGGGCACAAAGCTTTGGTTCCAGGAGAAGCTGCAGACCAGCCTTCGGCTACCATTTCCCCAGCTTCCCTCGCCTCCATCACTGAGTGGTACGGGGCTGGGGGGTGAGGAGCTGTGATTTCAGGAATTTGGAAAGAACAGGAAGCAATAAAACCCAGTTTGAATATTTATACATATTCAAACTGAGGCCCAGAGAGAGGAAGTAGGGGCAGAATAGAATCTAAAACCATATTTATCCATAGCTTATTTTTGTTCCTCGCTATTAAGTAATTAAAAAAAAAATTAAAGACATCCTTTAATTAGAGGGAAATAGACACAGCTAGCTCTTTGGATGTGAGCTCTGAAAGAGTTACCAAAACAACATCTGAGCAAGACTGGTCATGACCTTCAAAGGCAAAAAGTCAGCTTTCTGGGGGTCCATTTAGGCTCTTTGTCTTATTCCAGGTAATTTTATTGCAGAGCCTACATGAATTAATAAAACTGTTTTCTCTCTATCAGGATAGCTTTAAAATCAATGGTGAGGGAAAAGTACTGCTCTCCATGGGTAAAATACATGTTCTATTACTGACCCACTTCACGGTAGTTCTAACCTATTTCTAGTTACAACCTTGAGTCTAAACATAGCACTCCTGAGAACAATGACTCCTCTGTGACATCACAGGTAAATAAACAACAAAAGTCTGTTTCTTCAAGTATGGGACAACTTATGTAGTTAACTCATGGTTCCTAGAAGAGGGCATCTTCCCAAATGGAAGGCAAGTCACTTAGGCAAGAGAAGAGGTTTTTTTTTTTTTTTTTAGTTCATTGATGTAACATTTCTTCTGCTGCATTCTTCTCTATGAACAAAAAGTTTAACTATTAGCAGCTGGCATTTGAAAATATCAGTCCTGCATAATGACACTCTACACTTCCATTCATTCTTTCCTCTCATTGGTGAAGCTCACTGTCTGAGATTCAGCTCAGATCTTTCATTAGCATTTTTTTTCTGAGATTTTGGAGATTTTACAGGTGGTTAAGCAATTGACAAACTTTTTAAACTTTTAGGCAAGTAAGTGCTCAGAAAGCTTGCAATCTTTAGTCACTTCCATGCTGACAATGAAGTCAGCTCTAACATTTTCATAAGATCACTGGAAGCCTGGAGAGTCACTGGCTCATTTGCATACAATAAGCATGCAAAAACTTACAGCTAGAATTTTACAACATCAAAAACATTTTCCAAACATTTACTCATCTTCTCATAAGCTTCTCAAGATCAGCTATCCTGAGAGACTCAGAGATTTGTGTCTCGACCATATTCCATCCCTGGTCCTTATCAAAATGACTATACATCATAAAGATTTAACAGATTTGGTTGAATGGATGGATGGCTTTACTGAGTCATTCAGTGGAGATTCAAAGTAAAGAGGTTAAGAGGTGGAAAAATGAAAGTGAAATTCACTCAGTCCTGTCTGACTCTTTGCGACTCTTTGGATTGTATAGTCCATAGAATTCTCCAGCAAAAACACTGGAGTGGGCAGCCATTCCCTTCTCCAGTGGATTTTCTGATCCAGGAATCGAATGGAGGTCTCCTACACTGCAGGGGGATTCTTTATCAGCTGGGGGCTTCCCTGGTGACTCAGCTGGTAAAGAATCCACCTGCAACACAGGAGACCCAGGTTTAATCCCTAGGTTGGGAAGATCCCCTGGGGAAGGGACCGGCTACCCACTCCAGTATTCTGGCCTGGAGAATTTCATGATTCAGTCTACCAGGTACAGCCTGGAATCATGTGAAGACAGAGCCAGAAACATGTCAGGCCCAGGCCCAGTACTAGTCTTCACTACTGTAACCTACTTACATTGCTGCTGTGAGCATTAAATGAAAATACATGGTGGTTAATTTCATGTGTCTCTTTGGCTAGCCTGTGGTGCCCAGTTGTTTGGGTGAACATCAGTTTAAATGTTCCTATGAAGGTATTTTTCAGATGTGATTAATATTTAATTCAGTAGACTTTGCGTAAAGTAGATTACCCTCCATATGTGGGTGGGTCTCATCCAATCAGGTGAAGGCCTTGAGAGCAAAGAGTAAGATTTTCTGAAGAAGAAGGGATTCTCCTCAAGACTGTAATACACAAAATGTGCCTGATTCTCTGGTCTGCTGAGGAATTCAAACTCAGACTGCAGCATGAACTCTTCCCTGAGTTTCCAGCCTATTGGCCTGTCCTAGAGATTTCAGACTTGCCAGCCCCCATGATTACTAAGCTAGATTCTTAATACCACTCTCTAGTTTTCCAGTAGTCACGTACAGATGTGCCAATTGGACCATAAAGAAGACTGAGTGCCAAAGAATTGATGCTTTTTAACTGTGGTGCTGGAGAAGACTCCTGAGAGTACCTTGGACAGCAAGGAGATCAAACCAGTCAATCCCAAAGGAAATCAAACCTGAATATCCATTGGAAGGACTGACGCTTATGCCGAAGCTCCAGTACTTTGGCCACATGATGCAAAGAACCAACACATTGGAAAAGATCCTGAAAGATTGAAGGCAGGAGCAGAAGGGGACGACAGAGGATGAGATGGTTGGATGGCATCACCGACTCGATGGACATGAGTTTGAGCAAACTCCAGGAAACAGTGAAGGACAGGGAAGCCTGGCATGCTGTGTAGTCCGTGGGGTCACGAAGAGCCAGACACAACTGAGCAAGTGAACAGCAACTAGATAGAGACAGATATATAGACACATAGATAATTAGATAAATGGTGTGTGTGTATGTGTGTGTACTATTGGTTCTATTTCTAAGAAGATCCCTGATTAATAAAGTCAAGCCTCCACACAGCCCCCCAGAGAAAGTAACCAAATTTTCATTCTCTTTCATTACCTTCCCTGAATCTAATTCCATTTTCCTATCAAATGTATGAATGCCTGCCTGCAAGATGCCAAATGGGGCAAAGATCCAGCAACATCAATGACCTTTTCAAGGTTGATAACAATATCAGGACCCAAACACCCATCTTCTGACTTATCTGTTTTTTCCTCCCCTTCCTGTTACCAACCCACCTTCCCAAATGCCAGAAATCAGAGGTCCCCTCTGGCAAGAATGTAGCAGTCCCCGGGGCCACATGGCTTACCCTCTAAGCCTGGATGTTGACTTGGGATTTCTCTTCATCCTGGCAGCAGAGAGCATTTCAGTGAGAGCCCAGCCATCTCAGTTTGCAGCCACACCTGAAGCTTATCATGCAGTGAGCTGGGCCCTTAGTCCAGTGTCACTGCTGGGACACCTGCCTCTCCTGTGTCTCCCTGTGTCTCGAGCACTTTTTTCTTCATTTTTTTTTCTTGTTTATGTTCCACTTGTCTGTGGCCAGTCAGCTGAGTCACATAGCCAGCGTTAAAACAACTCAGACAGTAAAACAACTCATACTGCATAATTACCAACTGTGAGGTCTGGGGGGATGGGTGACTCAAGATGACCCTAATGTTCAAAAATTCACTAGAAGGATTCATAGAACTCACTCAAAGCCATTACACTCACAGTTATGGTTTATTACAGTGGAAGGATGCAGATGAAAACCAGCCAGGGGACAAGGTGTATAGAGTAGAGTCAAGGAAAGTTCCACATGCAGTGTTTCCATGGTGTCGTGAATGGTGTTAATTCCTCCCGGGAATGATGTATGACACACACAGAGCACTGCCAACCAAGGATGCCCACCTGAGCCGTGGTCTGCAGTTTCCACTGGGACTTCAAGGTTCACTGCCATCACGGCTTGACCCCTCTAGAGTTAGGGTAGATACCACGTGGCTCAAAGCCTCTACCATAAACCACAATGTACCGTGTGGCTTAAGGTCACACGTAAACCAAAGACACTCTCATCAAGTGGGACATCCCAAAGGCCTTGAGATCACCTTCCAGGAGCTGAGAGCGAAGGCTAGATCTTTCCTTGAGGAAGCTTAATTTCTTTACTAGACACCTCCACACCCCAAACCCATGGTGTATCAGTGGGTGCCACTCAACTCTGGAGTGTTCTGCAGCCACCTACCACATTCCTAACTCTGGTCTGTCCTTTTGGAAAGGAAGGTTTCTGTCTCAGAAGACCAGGGGAGGGACCGGGGATGACTCCATGCTCGCCATCCCCACCAATGACACTTACTGGGATGGCTGGTCGATGTGAGGTCCGCCAGGGGGTGCTCTGGCTTGCCCTTTGCCTTCTTCACTGGAACACTCTGACAGGGCTTAGCCCCAACCCTGGTGTTAGCTCAGAACCCTTCCTGCCCAGTGAACAAATGAACTCATTCCTTTCTGCCTATTATACTCCCAACTCAACAGACAATGGCATCTTCACTCATTGAACAACGCCTCTTCTTTCAACTGCTGAGCTTTCCACATCTGTTATGTCAGAAGTAATTCACCAGATTTGTGAAATTTACAAATTACTGACATTAAGTGGTAAAACAGCTTAAGTTTTACAAATGAAGAGCCCAGAACACCTTGGTTGGGGGGGCTCAAAACAGGCAACCCTTTTGCTACGTGTAAGGGAGAGAATCCAGACTCAGAAGAAGACAGCTCCAAGGAGGAGGATTAACTGAGACGGTAAGGTGAGGGAGGACATGAGGGGGCAGGTGGGTGATACACGTTTGGGAGTTCTGCTCAATGCACCACACACAGGGGTGAATAAGTAGGTACAAAGACCCCGGGCCTGCTGCTGGTTATCACTGGCAAGGTGTGTGGGCTCCTGCAGCCCCAGCTAAGCACCGCCTAGTGTCCTCAAGTGGATCTTCCACTCTGCCTGAGCCACGGCACCCAGATAAGGTCATCTTCCTGGTTCCCTCCCTCTCTCTCTCAAGCAAGGAAAATAGGACCTGCCCCAAGCCCCGCCCTCCAGGGAGGGAAGAGGAAACGAAACAGTGAGTAGGCTTTGCTGATTGCAACTAAGGTGTTAAAATCAACAACATTATCAAGCAACATTTTCCATTTAACAAGAGCCATCCAATGCCTTCACTCACAAGACACCAGTGGCAGAAGAAACATTTTCACTTTCAGAAGCGGCTTCCTTAGCCTAGCAGAAACACTACTGCAGAAGCCAAGAGACAGAAAAGCTGACCAGCATGATACCTTTGTGCCATCTAATGTCCCTCCAAGAATCACGTAGACACAAAATATGCTAAAGAGATTCCATGAGTAACCTGGGTTTGCCATGTTTCAAATGGAGCAGAATCTGATTCTAGAAGCCTGGAGAGGCCATCTTACCCCTACCTTACCCTGGCCATGTCCGTCGGCGGCAAACTGGATCTGTCCATCTTCGGTGTTCCCACAGAAGCCCGCTTGAGCACACCCAGCCCTTGTAGTCCTCTGTCCAGCATTAGGGTGAAGTTAGGGTAGGGTGAGACCTTGGCTTTTTCATGTGAGTCCTGTAATGCTTAGCAGGTCAGAATAGAATTGCCAGCACTCTCCCCGGGCCACACTAGCCCTGGTTCTGATGCCTAAGCTATAGGGAAAGAGGGCCACCAGGTTCTCACTTCTTGATTAGATCAGGCCCATTTCCACTGGCTTCTAGAAAGGGGAGACCATGTGGGTGACCAGGGCCAAGTGCAGAGCCCTCAGAAATAAAATGCAAACCGTGAAAATCTCTGAAGACAAGATCTTGAGGACTGAAATCTCATCTTCCCAAATACTGAAGGGGCCAGCTGATCAGAGACACTTGTCCCCAGGGGCGCCCTGACAGCTGAGTTCAATACTGTCTCCCCCCGTTACCATGAAGATAGCCACAACTAATAACCAGGGGTCAGGAGGATGTGGGTCTGGATTGGAATGTACTTTACACAGATGATTACCTTTCAAATGGTCCTATTAATCATCATAACACAAACAAGCAGCTGACCGGAGCTCCATTCCTGATTCTAGTATCCCAGGGGCCATGGACTTGGTCCTCCTCTGCCCCACTGCCAGGGGCCAGCAACCAAGGCGAGACCTGGTTGCCGCTAAGACGCTGGCCACATTTTCATTTCCACTCCATCACCAATTCTCTGTGACCCTGAGCCGCCTAAACTCTTCTCCTCCGCTCACTTCTCTCAAAATGGTAGTAAACCAACTCCCCAGAGACGTCCTCCGGAGGAGGGAGGTGACACACGCCAAGAAGAGCCAGGAGCACCTGCAGACGCAGCACGCACTGTTTTTATGTCTTACCTGAAAGCGGCAGTCTCTCCGCCGTGTCTGCTGTGTTGGCTTTTCCGCCCATAATATTTGTGGTCGGATCATGTCTGTATTTAAAACCAAACACAATATTTAAGCCACCCGAAACAAGAAAACAAAGAGGGGAAAATTCCATCACATACTTTTTGGGGTTGTTTTTAAGCCTATTCATCCAGATGGTGATCATTAGCAGGATCGCCTGTCTGCACCTGTTACTGTTTATGTATACACTCCACCTATAGCAATGTTAGCAATGTGCTCGGAACATTCTGGATGAGTCTAACGAGTGATGCTCTGCAATCAGACACAGCCTATAGCTCGGGGGATCACCCTTTAGTTCTCTGGTGGAGATAAGAATAGAGCTCGGTGCTGCAGGGACCTGCAAAGTCAATGACAGGTTGGCCTGAGAACCTCAGGGACTCACGTCCGTGCCTTTTGATAAAGCTGCTGCACATGGAATGCATGTCCCTGCTTACAGCAAAAGCAGCTCCATCAGCCACTTGGTGTTTCCTAAAAATGCCCACGCTAGGGCCCCACTCCAGACATACTGATTTTAATTCTTTGGAGTGGTGCCTGGAAAAACATCTATTTTAAACACCCAAGTGACTCTGACACTGGGTTGAGCATGGGGGTCTTCTGGACTGAAAGAAGCACAAGGCTTTGAGTGGAGACCTTGGTCCTGTTCCAGGCTTGGTGATAACTTCCACTCCTGTGTGTATAACTCTAGTCAAGTCACCATCCTCTGGGTCTGTCTCTCAGATAAGGATGCTGGACTAGGATAAGTGAATTCCTGCTTGTGTTCCAGGAGGCTTGCAGTTTCCTTGGAAGCTCCAGAAGTTTCTAAGTGGAAAGTAGCAGAAATAGAGTGGCTTGGTCTCTGGGTTTCTTGCCTCAAAAGTTAATCATGGGGCTACTAAAAGTCTATTGACAGTGGTCTGACATTAAGCAAGATCGAGGGGGAACATCTGCCTGGGATGTGGGAAATACACAGCCCTGGATGTGTTCAAGGTGGCTTGAATGAACAAGTTATTCCAGAAATCATATTTTTAAAATGTGAATCCCTGAGGGAATCAAGGATTTGGACTGTGGGACCTTGAGAGTAATATCACTTCATTTCTGGGAGTCGTGATCTCCTCATCCGTCAAAGAAAGGGGTAAAACTAAACTCCATTTAAGGGTCTCATACTTTGCCATTCGGGTGGTAAGCATGGTCTACAATGCATCTGCCCCCCTGCACCATGCGCAGACTCAGGTAGGATGTTACCTGTGCCTAGAACCAGGGTGAGTCAGCCAACCCCCCAGGAACCCAATGCACTGCCTTGACTTCATTGCCATTTGCTGTGGAATGAACTGTGTTTTCCCAAATGCATAGGCTGAAGCTCTAACCCCAAGGTGACCATATTTGAAGGTAATTAAGGGTGTATGCTATCCCTTGGACTGCAAGGAGATCAAACCAGTCAATCCTGAGGCAGCCCACAGCTGTGTGTGCTGGACTCCTGCCTTGCGGCAGCTACTTCACCATAAGAAAGTCACCTGCTCTTATTTAGGGTGTGTGTCTTGTCTCCCACACTACAATGCAAGCTCCCAGAGGGCCGGGAGCTTGACATCCTTTGTCTTTCTTGTTAGCAAAACTCTCATGAGGTTGGCCTCCCAGACGTCTTACCAGATGAAGCAATAGAGCCTCTGAAGCTAATGGTTCATGCCCCAGCCCCACTGCCTACAGAGAGGACCTCGGCAGGCGGTGCGCCTCCAGTTTCTAGCCTGGGGAGTCTGCTATGTGCTCTTTTCCTTCAGAGCCTCAGCTCAGTGAAGACCTGTTGATGGGGTGGCGGTGGGGAGGGAAGCAAAGGCTTCTGAGTGTCCAGCTGCTTCTTATCCTCCAGGAGAGATGGAGCACAGCTCTCAGGGCCCAGCGCTGGGCGTCCTGGTGCAGTGGGACTCGCAACACGAATGGACTGGGTCCATGTGAGCTGGGCTCAGCAGGGCTGGTGCTTCTGTGCTTCTCTCCAGGAGGTCCCGCAGAGTGAGGATGCCATCTGCCAGGTCAGAGAAGCCTGTGGGTTCCAGAGCACCAGGCAGGAGCCAAGTTGATAAAGCACAATATTAACAAGGTTACAATTTTGGAGTTGGGTTCCTCTACTAATAAACACCTTCAAATTACTTGTCTGGAGCATTTACATTTGACTAAGCACTTTCATAAACAATGTCATTTATTCTTTACAACAACCGTGGGAGGCAGATCTTATCCTTGGCTTGTCGCTGGAAACAGCTTCAGTTGTGATGAACCAAATTCACATCAGTTTTGAACAGCAAGACCAAGACATGAACCCCTGTGTTTTATTCCACATCCAGTGTTCTGCTTCATCCTAGGTTTGCTCCACTCAGAAATCAGGGTTAGCTATAAGCTACTTTGGGCTTCCCTGGTAGCTCAGTTGGTCAAGAATCCAACTGCAATACAGGAGGGCCTGGTTCGGTTCCTGGGTCGGGAAGATCCCTTGGAGAAGGGATAGGCTACCCACTCCAGTATTCTTGGGCTTCCCTGGTGGCTCAGATGGTAAAGAATTTACCTGCAATGAGAGAGACCTGGGTTTGATCCCTGGGTTGGGAAGATCCCTTGGAGAAGGACGTGGCAACCCACTCTAGTATTCAAGCCTGGAGAATCACCAAGGACAGAGGAGCCTGGCTGGCTACAGTCCATGGGGTCTCAAAGAGTCGGACACGACTGAGCAACTAAGCAAAGTACAGCACATGAGCTACTTCTCAACTCAGCCTATGCCTTGGAATTCCGTACTATTGGCTTCCAGGACTGAAGTGACCCAGGTGAAAACTTAGATGGCTTGATATAAAGGCGTGCTTCCAGGGAAAACTAACTCCTAGCAAGATGTCTTTTATTTTGTAAAGTGTGGGGCTCTTCTACAAGTCAAATTTGGGCAATGCTACGTATAGTCTTTCCTTTCTAGGAAATTATGTTAGCAAATAAAGGCTCTGAAAAGTCCTGCAATAAAGAAGGTGGTATAAATTTACTTCAGCATCTGACAACACAACTAACTTTTTTAGCAGCATCCTGGTTGAGCGAGAAGGTGATACAGGATGTAGAAATGTTGGTGGTTGAGAGAACAGTGGAGAGAACAATGTGCCAGACATAAAGGATTATTGAATTGAAAGGAATGAAATGTACAATCATTGTCAAAAAAGCACGTTTAAATCCTCTCTTAAAACTTGTTGCTAAAAATACTTTAACTAAGTCTCTTCAAAGTATTAACTGTTGTCATTGTTCATGTATAAGTGTATTTTCACTTATAGGATTAGTAAACAAAACATCAATTGCTTTTGTTTTTATCTCATATTTTCTGTAAGTTTTCCATTTACAAATAGGTATCATTTATAAACTAATTCAAAGCAAACAATTTTTAAAAATCTGCCATTCAATAGCTAAAGATTTAGGAAAGGGGTGGGCCCTGGAGGACCCAGGGAACAGAACTGGGGACATCAAGGTATGGTCCTCACATTGGATCACATAGGACCAGATAGAACACAATATGAGATCTTTAAAGCCAACAGTGACTGCGTAGGTATGAAAATGGAGATTTTAGAGATATGGATTTCTGGATGGAGCAGTGCTGAGGCCCCAGGTCTGACCTCTGTGTGTCCCTGGGTAGACTAGAGAGCCCGGAAGGAGGGCAGAGACCAGAGAACCCAAAGGAAGACAGATGGAAGACCAGGACTCAGTTCACAAAGCAGGAAGCAGGAAGCAAGGGAGAAGCAGGGGTCGACTCTGCAGCACTTCCATGGTAGGTTCCCATCTACCACGAGTTGTGCTAGACCAGCGGGACACATAGGGGAGCGTGGAAGTGCGGACGGGAGTCTAGGTTTAACCCTTGCCCTCTGCCAGGCACTGTTCAAAAGCTCTGCAGTTGATTGGTTCAACCTCACATGAACCCTCTGAGGAAAGTTCTACATCCCCATTATACAGTTGGGAAAACTGAGGCAAAATGGACTAAATAGCTTGTCCGAGTTCACAGAACTAGCAACTGGCAGACCCAGCCCCTGTGCCCCCGAGAGGGACCCCAGGGCCTATGTGTCTGGGAGGGCAGCCCCAGGCAGCCCCAGGAAGAGAAAGACACAGACACCCCCGGAGCCACACGCCGGCAACGAGCAGCACGCGCTGCCTGGGAGGGTGAGGTGGACGGCCCGGGTGTGGGCTGGGGCCGGGGAAGAGTCTGACCGAACCCCTCATGTTCCCAGGTGGATGAGGTCGGGGGCCCCGGGGGGCGGGGAGTCCATTCTCAGGGCGCTCAGCTGGTTAGTTCAGTGGGGCTCAGCCCTTGCATCCTGGCTGCTTACTCAGGGCTCTTTCCATTTCTCACGCTGCCTGTCAACTAGAAGTTGGGGCAGATCCATGAGGAAGGCAGACAGTAGGCTCTGGGGCCTTGTGGGGAAGATCGCTGCTCTAAGGCGGGGAGCACAGGCGAGGTGCTCTGCCAGAAAGCCCGCTGTGGGGATAGAGCGACAAGGAATATGACCCACTCCCTGCCATGTCTTTCCTTCTCCTTCCCCGAGTCAAGGAGAGAGCAGGCCCTGACACTGACTCTGATAAACCAAAGTGCGAGTGAATCATCTGGTGTGGGTAACCCAGAGCTGAGGTTCAGATGGTCTGATGAGCTCGTCAGTGACTCTGGGGGGCCTCCTGGGGGGAACACAGTAGGGAAGGTGTGCACTGCCCGAGGGCCCCCCCCCAGGCAGGGGCAGCTCAGAGCAGCAGAGACATGTGTGCATCAGGAGGAAGGGGGGCACAGAGACAAGCTGAGAAAGACACCATGGTGCCCCTTGCCAGGCACACACGTGCCCACACACACACACAGCCCCTGGGCAGCCCTGGTGGAGGAAGCACCTCCCTGAGCACAGGTGTGTGGGGGCCTCCTGCTGATGCATGTGAAGGAGGAGCAGGGCAGGTGGCGTGTTCACCCGTGACCATCTTTTCTTCCGTCTCCACTTTGCTCTAAGATGCTCCTTTACCCCACACACAACAACTTCTCCCTCTGTTGGATTCCCTTCTCTAACACCGCTCCCCTTCGCTCCCCATCCCTCCCTTGCTGACCCTACCTAACACCCCTCCCTGAAAGGGAGGGGCCAGCAGAACGGAGCTGCTGTTGATGCTCACAGCCACGGGCTCCTAAAGCCGGGCTCACAGGTAACCTGGGTTCACAGGTTCATGTGTTGGCGTGAACGCAAGTAAAACATCCACGACAGTGTCTGGATGGTAGTAAGCACCAGCCTTAGCTCTTTCCTCCAGGCAGTTCACTGCCAAAGGCACAAACACTGAGAACCATTTAATATACAGTGTATTTTAAAAGGTCAAGATATCCCCAGTGCAATGATGCCCCCAGTTTAACAACCAAAAGAAGAGTGGCAGCTACAAAAGAGATGCTATGGTTCAAATCCATAGCTGGTCACTTGGTCTATTGGTTTTTGAGCTTCATGGAAAGTTTCATACTTTCCATGCTCATCTTTCCCCAAATGGGACCCCAGATGCCACTTCTTTCATCCCCAGGTGCCCTGGGAGGGGGGTAGAGGGAGGTAGTGGGTGGCAGCCTTACAGCACAAGACTAGAATGGGGGTCTGAGTTATTTTTACTTTTCCAAAAAAAAAAAATTACACTCGTGAAAGAATGAAATTAGACTTCCTCATCCCGTATATAAAAATTAACTTAAAATGGGCCCTGGACCTAAATGTGAAAGCTAAAACTATAAAACTCTTAGGAGAAAATAAAGGAGTAAGTTTTCATGACCCTGATTTAGGCAACAGTTTCTTAGATCTGACACCCAAACCTCAAGCAACAAAATTTTAAAAAAAAATGATATAGAAATATACTGGACTTCATAAAAATCAAAAGTTTATATGCTACCAATAACACAGTCAGTAAGTGAAAAGACAGTCCACAGAATGGGAGAAAAGATGTGCAAATCCTGTAACATGCAAGTTATTTGTTTCCAAAATATATAAAGAAGTCTTACAACAAAAAGGTACGTAACCCAATTTTTTAAATGAACAAAGAACCTGAACAGATATTCTTCCAAAGAAGATTTAAAGCTACCTAAAAAGCACATGAAAAGATCCTGTTGGTCATCAAGGAAATGTAAATAAAAAACTCAGCATAATCCCATTAGGATGGCTGTGCTCCAAAAGACAGACAGTAAGTACTGATGAGGATACTGAGAAATTAGAACCCTCATGTTCTGTGGGTAGGAATGTAAAATGGTGTAGCCACTCTGGAAAGCAGTTTGGCAGTTCCCCAAACCTTAAGCATAGGTACCCTATGACCCAGCCACTCCACTCCTAAGTATACACCCAAGAGAAATGGAAATGAAAGTCTGTACAAAAGCATACACACTAATATTCACAGGAGTATTTTCCTTAATGGCCAAAAAGTGGAAACCACCCAAATCCTCATCGATAAAATGTGGGACAGTCATATAATGGAATATTTATTGGATAATAGAAAGGAATGAAGTTCTGATACATGCCACAATATGGGTGAGACTTGAAGATGTAGTGCTGAAAGAAGCCAGTCACAGAAGACCCCATATTGTATGATTCCATTTACATGAAACATCCAGAATAAGTAAATCTACAGAGACACAGAGTAGATTAGTGGTTTCCTGGGGCTGAGGATTTCAGAGTAGAGTAGATAGGGAGTGATTGCTAATGGCCATAGGGTTTCTTTTTGGGGTGATGAAAATGCAATAAAATTAGATTGTGGTGATGGTTTCCTGACCCTGTAAATATACTAAAAGACACTGAAATGTGCACTTACAAGGAGTTGAATTGTATGGAATGTGAATTGTGTTTCAACAAAGCTGTGCTTTTTAAATGAATGAAATTGGCATAACCCCATTTTTAAACTGAACAGGCCAACCGAAATGTCAAGTCTTACTTTTGACTGGAAACTCTCAGTGTGGCAATAATGATGATCTAATATCAACAACTAGTTGGTTTGTAGAACTAGATACATTTCAGTTAAATACTTGAGTATTTACATTCTGCCAGGCCTGGTGATAACATCGGTGAAGTAAAGTAATAAAGAAATGACTTACGATGCAAGGAGTTGGTTAAACAACTCCTGGGACCATGACAGAAGACATAATGGGTTTAAAAAGCTCTTAGCTGGGTGGGAGCCTCTGGACCAAGAAGACAAGTCAGGCCACATGGCCTCTCACCTCACCACCAAGAACAAGGGGTATTCTGATGCCTCTGAGCCCCCAGTTCAGGCCTGGGGAAAGCTTCTCAGCCCGAGCAGAAGGGCTAGGTCCCTTGTGCGTCCAGGAGTCCTCTCTCATCACCCACTGTTGACTATATAATCTCCCAACCAGCATCTTAAGTGGCCTAAGATTTCCTTTTTCTAGCAGATGCTGTCTCCATCCCCAGCACAGGCTGACAGCTCCTGGCACTGGTCATGCTCCTCAGGGCTCAAGGCAGCCCTGCCCTCTCCTGCCAGGATGGAGAGCATCACTGTTAATGAGCTTGGAGAAGCAGGATAAAGTGTGCGATGAAATTCACAGATGATACCAATTTGGGAGGTGTAGGAAACACCAGCTCTAGGAGACAAAGCAAACAACCTGTGGAGGGAGAGGTTAGAAATCCAGACAAGCAATCATCCAGCGAGGCATGCTGGAAAACAATGCCCGTGCGCGAACACCGCTGGCAGAGAAGAAGGAGCAGAAGGTGCTTCCTTGAGGCCTAAGAGGCATCAGTGTTGATGTTGCCTCATGGTGATAATCTACAGCACGTGAGATAGGGAAGTGCCAGTAGAAAAGAATGTGCAATTTGGAGCCATTAGCTTAGCAAAACAGAGCATGCCAACTCTTTTAGCAAAGTCCTTGGTCCTACCACGATGGGAGAAAAACCCTTCTTTTTCAAAGGTATTTTTATGTCTGCTGGCATTCTCCTGGGCAGCAATCATGGGAATTTTGAGAACATAAAGATTTGTCAGGAGGCTCTACAAATATTGCCTACCGAGGCTTTAAAGGTAAGGATCTGGGACAGCTGAGCCCCCCCCCAGGTGGTCAACAGCAACAGGGTCCTATAAGATGAAGACAAGCTGGCCAGGTCTTCTTTGGTGGGTCTCTGATGAGGAGTCTGCCTGCCAAAGCAGAAGACATGGGTTTGATCCCTGATCCAGGAAGATCCCACACAGCACAGGGCAACTGAGCCAGTGTGCCGCAACTATTGAGCCTGTGCTCTAGAGCCTGGCAGCTGCAAGGACTGAAGCCCATGTGCCCTAGAGCCTGTGCTCCACAACAAAAGAAGCCACCACAACTAGAGAGTAGCCCCTGCTAGCCACAACCAGAGAAAACCCCACGTGGCAATGAAGACCCAGCACAGTCAAAAGTAAAATTGTATGTGTGTGTGTGTGTGTGTGTGTGTGTGTGTGTGTGTATGCAATAGATGCAGCCAAATAAACAAATTTTAAAAAAGAAAAAACCTGGCCAAGTCTGGGGACGGGGGAGTGGAGCCAAGGAGGAGGAATGGGCAGAAGCAGAAAGGCAGACCCCTCGCAGGTGTAGCTGAGGCAGGGGAGAGGGGGATGGAAGCACCACAGACACCTGATGGAGAGCTGGGGCTGGGTGAGGAATGCCAGGTGCTAGGGACTCAACTGTGTCTCCTCTGAATTCATATTCAGTTCAGTCGCTCCGTCATGTTCAAATTCATATGTTGAAGGCCTGAGCTCCAATGTGATGGTAACCGGAGATGGGGCCTTTGGAGGATCAGATGAGGGCATTAGGGTGGGGCCCTTATAATGGGATTAGTGGCTTTTTAGGAAGAGACACAGCTGGGAGGACACAGCTAGAAAGCAGCTGTCTCCAAGCCAGGAATATGTGTCATTAGGAGCCAGATGCACCAGCACATTGGTCCTAGACTTCCCGGTCTCCAGAACTGTGAGAGAGGAATATCATTTGTTTAAGCCACTCAGTCTATGATATTTTGTTACAGCAGCAGGCCAACTAAGACACCAGGTATCCACAATCAGGCAAATTGCACTGCTCATATATGTCAGGGAATACAGGGAATATTAACTCAAAATAATTACTGAAAAACCCTGTATCTCTCATGCATTCAACAAATATTTAAGAATCACTACCCTCCAGACAATGACAACACAGCCTGGAGCCAAAAATGGAGCCTTACTCTTATGGGGTTTATGTGCAACAGACTTCATCACATGGCTAGCAGCTCAATAAAGGCATTTCTGAGTGTTGCTTGAGCTAATGTTCTTTCAATACAGTGTTTTTTCAACTGATACAAGGATGGACTTCTGAAGAGATTAACTCCACACCTACTCAGATAAAAGCTTATTTAGATACCAGGCACCATATGAAGCACCTCAGATTTTTGAAACTTGTTATTACATCAGCCTAATGGAGGTGATATCTTTATCCCCATTTTACAGATTATAAAACAGACTTGAAGAGGTTAAAGTAGCTTTCCAGAGTTCACACAGCTTTCTGGTTAACAGAGCCAGTACTCAAGATAAGGTATGTAAAGTGTTAATTGCTCAGTCATGTCCAACTCTTTGTGACTGTAGCCCACCAGGCTCCTCTGTCCATGGAATTCTCCAGGCAATAATACTGGAGTGGGTTGCCATTCCCTTCTCCAGGGGATCTTCCCAACCAAGGGGTCGAATAACAGGTGGATTTTTTACTATCTGAGTTATGTCTGATTGTAAAACTCTGCCATAACCATATATTCATCATTCATTGCGTTATGCTTATGTATCAAACACGCAGAATCTTTTATGCAAATAAACACCTTCTACTAGCTGGGAAACATTATTCTGAAAGCCAGAATGCTCTTCTGAGGTTTGGGTTGCCCAACTTTGGCATCTCTGGGGAGCTATCCATCCCCAGAAGAGGGTTCAATTGGTAATTCTCAGGTGATTCCAGGGAATCTAAAATTTAAGCACCACAGATGATCTTTTTCAGATGCATACAAATCCCATTTACTGTTATTCTATAGAGGAATTGCTTTTGCCTATACTGTTACTTTTTAACAGATGAATGGGAGCAATTCCAATTCTTATAATTTCAGAAAGCAAAGTGATTTAATTAGATTGATTTCTTTTGAAAACATCCTTATTTAGATATAATTCACATGTCATAAAATTTACCCATTTAAAGTGCACAATTCAATGGCTTTTAGTGTATTCAGAGTTGCACAACTATTACCATAATCTAATTTTTTAGCATCTTCACACCTTTCAGCAATCTCTCCTCATTCTCCCTAACACCTGGCCCCTGGCAACCACTAATCCACTTTTTGTCTCTCTGGATTTGCCTGTTCTGGACATTTCATATAAACAGAAACACACAATATGTCTTTTTTTGTGTGATTGGCTTTCACTCTGAATAACATTTTCCAGGCTCATCCATATGGTAGCAAGAATCATACCTTCATTCTTCTTTCTTATCAAAAATTATCCATTGTATATATATATATATATATATATATATATATATATATATATATATATATATGCCACATTTTGTTACTGTTGTTTGTTCATTCATCCATTGATGGGCATTTGGGTTATTTCTCCTTTTTGACTATTATGAATATTACTACTATAAACATGGGCTTCCCTTGTGACTAAGCTGATAAAGAATCCACCTGCACTGTGGGAGACCCGGGTTTGATCCCTGGGTTGGGAAGATCCCCTGGAAAAAGGAATGGCTACCCACTCCAGTATTCTTGGTTGGGAAGATCCCCTGGAGAAGGAAATGGCAACTTATTCCAGTACTCTTGCCTGGAAAACTCCATGGACGGAGGAGCCTCGTAGGCTAGAGTCAACAGGATCGCAAAGAGTTGTACATGACTGAGCAACTTCACTTCAGTATAAACATTCAAGTACAAGTGTTTGTGGGGGCCTATTTTCATTTCTCTTGGGTGTATTCCTATGGGTGGAGTTGCTGGGTCGTATAGCAATTCCATGTTCGCCATTTGAGGAACTAGCAGACTCTTCTAAACTGGCTGTATCCCTTCACTCTGACCAGCAGTGGATGAGAGTTCTGTATAGTCCACATCCTCACCAATACTTGCTAACGTCATTGCTTTTGTTCACAGCCTTCCTAGTGGGTGTGAAGTGGCATCTCACTGTGGTTTTGACTGGCACTTCCCTAATGATTAGTGATGCTGACTGTCTTTTCATTTGTTTACTGGCAATTTGTGTATTTTCTTTGGAGAAAGGTCTGTTGAGATCCTTTGGTTATTTTCCATGTGATTTTGATGGACCTGACTGGGGACTCCGTTTAACACTGTTCTATCCCACAACTAGAGATGAAAAGTCTAACCTTGACCAAGCATTTGGTGAGAAGGAGACACATGTGATGGATTATAAGGATCTCATTAAAAACCCAACCTCTCCTAAGAAGAAAGCTAGTCTGAAATTGGTGCCCTAATGACAGAAGGAGAACAGGAAGTGGGAGAGAAGCCTGCATGCTTGTCAAATGCAAACGGATCAGTCAGGAGGTTTTCAGCTTTAAGTAACAGCAAACCCAACTCAACCAATAAAGGAAAAGTATTAACATAGCACCTCTTGCAACAAAAATCCCAACGATAGAGCAGTTTGTCTGATGCCCAGGCTCTGCTCATCTTTTGCCTCTGTTACCCCCACGTCTTGGTTTCTGCCCTCAAGTCTCTCACTCCACGATCGCAATACGGACATCAGGGCTCCAGGCCTCCTATACTCCCAGAGCAACACCCAAGGCCTCCAGGGGACACATGACCCAGCCTTACTAATTTGCTTTTTAACTTTCCCAGCACTCAGGAAACTTTCCTCAAACCCCATTGGCCAGAATTATGTCACATGTCCATTCCTAAACCTAGATATGGACACTGGCAAGGAAAGTGATAGCCTTGGGTTAATCAAAGATTCACCCCTGGGGGCTGGGTAGGGAATACTCATTTCCCCTGAAAAGCTGATGTTTGAACAAACTCAAGGTTCTATCAGTCAAGGAGGGTATTAACACTCAGGCCTCAGCAAACATCATTTATCACATGCTAGAGGGAGAAATTATAGAAAAAAGACCTAGTAGAGACCTTGACCCTTTTACATCACCCTCTACAGATTTATAGAGATTTTCTTGAGGGACATTATAGACCACCTATAACCTTTTCAGTGCCCAGTAATCCTCACTTATTTATGTGGGTTCAAGCTGTCTATAAAACAAAGGGTTGGCCCAAGTTCTCCTGGGTCTAAAAGACTGTCAGGTCCAATGGACAGTACTCGTGGGTGGGCGTCGGTAGGTGTGGATAAGTAAGGAAGTCCAGGGACCTCTAGAATTCAGGTCCTGGTAATAGGAACATAAAGTGGGTGGGTGGTCAAAAGCCAGAAGGAGCCAGTGTCGGAGAGGTGAGTGGTGGGTGGGGAATTGTTAATAATCAGCTGTTTTGGACCACTTGAGACTGTGGCCAGGAAACCATGGATGCAGAGTTCTCAAACTTTGATTTCTTCTTTTTTTGTGGCTGTTTATTTTTAATCTTCTGACACTAGGAGAGGAGCACCCAGGGAAGGCAGGTGGCAAAGGCTGAGCTGGGGATGCCTCCTGGAGCCCCACGCAGAGGATCTGTGCACAATTGCATTGGTGAGTGGCTCCAACTTCGACACACCGCCCCTGAACATGGCCTGAAAGTTCCAGACCTCCAGTTACTTGCCTTCCCAAGTCTTTTTGCCTCAGGAGACCTTGGGAAACCAGCAGCGTTGGGGGGACTGGGAGTTTTATTTGGAATAGCTGGGCTCGGCGCCCTGCACCCTCTGGCCCACCTGGGGCCTGTAGAGGGGCGGCACCTGGGACCCCCTTTGGAGGCGGAAGCAGCGGGCATGCACACAGCCCGGCTACATCTCCATCTCCGCTTCCTGGGTGGCAGGCCAAGGGAGGAACATGATGTAGCTAGGCAGATGTCTGGGAGCTCAGGGAAAGTAAAAAAGGAAGCAGGGAACTTGTCTGACAGACCCCAGCAAGCAAAACTCGCATCAGCTTCAAGCAGGAGGCTTTCCTGTTATTTTTCCTCCGCTTGAAACTTTAGGAACTTTGCCCAGGCAAGAAAATCTTGCACTGCAGCACCCAGTACATGAAAGGAAGCGGATGAAAAGAATGGGGTCTTTATTCATCATTCACTCAACATTTACTGAGAACTTATACTGTACAACTGCACTGGAATAGATGCTGTGAGGGATTTGAAGGCTGCCCTAAACATCTATCGGCAGGATGACGCGTGTATGGAGAGGAGAATACACAGCAGTTAAGAGCCAGACATCTAGGGAGGGCTGACATTTACTAGCTGTATGACCATTGGCAAGTTACTTACCCCACCAAGCCTCAGTTTTCTTATCTGGAAAACAGGGATAACAAAAGTAGCTAACTTTTAGGATTATTGCAAACAGAGATAATACATATAAAATAGTTATACTCTGAGCTTCTGGCTCAGAATACTCAACAAATGTCAACCACTGGTAATTATCAAGGGAGCAGAAATGACGTTGTCACAGGGATAAGCCTGAACCTGTTTAAATTTATCTTGAACGCTTTACATTGTGAAGTATAAGACACACAGTGAAGCACACAAAACAAGTGTATAGCTTGATAAATTAGCATAATTAAGTAGATCCATTAATCACTCAAAGAAACAGAACAGCACCAAGACCCCTGAAGACCCATCTGTGCCCTGACTCATCAGTACCCAGGGGGCTCAGTTGGTAAATAATCCACCTGCCAATGCAGGAGACACAGGAGATGCAAGTTGGATCCCCGGGTCAGGAAGATTCCCCTGGAGGAGGAAATGGCAACCCACTCTAGTATCTGACAGAGGAGCCTGGCAGACTACAGTCCACGAGGTTGAAAAGAGTCAAACATGACTGAACGTGCCCACAGGCATGCATGCATCAGTACCCGCTCCGACCCCCAGGAACGTAACTGCTATCCATTTATGATAACTCTTCCTTATTTCTCTATGTAGTTTTACCACATAAGCATCTGTCCATAAACACTATCATTTATCTCGCCATTTCAAGAAGTTTATAGAAGTGGAATTATACATGTCTTTTGTAAAACCTTTTATATATTTGGCTGCAGTGGGTCTTTGTTGCTGCGCTCTGGCTTTCTCTAGTTGCGGTGAGCAGAGGCTACTTGGTTGCGGGGTGTGGGCTTCTCTTGGGAGGAGCAGGAGCTCTAGGTGTGCAGGCTCAGGAGCTGTGGCGCAGGGGCCTAGCTGTCCCGAAGCATGTGGGGTCCTCCTGGACCCGAGATCAAACCTGAGTCCCCAGCATCGGCAGGCAGATTCTTAACCACTGGACCACCAGGGAAGTCCCACAACATGTATTTTTTTAAGTCCTTGGCTTCTTTTGCTCAACAGTTTGTGAGCATCCATTTTTTACTTGTAACCATAACTCACTCATCTGTATTACTGCATAATATTCCATATGTCACAATGTGTATATATATATATTGCTTTTATTATGATGCACATATGATTATTTCTTACTTTGCACCTATTGTGAATGCTATTGAACATTCTCTAGGTATGTACATAGGAATGGTATTGCTGGGTCATTGAACATGGGTCCATGCTATAGACTGAATTTTTACGCTGCCTCAAAATTCATATGCTGAAACCTAACCCCCTTTATGAGGGTATCTGGAGGTGGAGGCTTTGGGAGGTGATTAGGGCATGAGGGGATATCTGTCATGAGTGGGACTGGTGCCCTTATAAATAGAGAGACCTCAGAAAGCCCTCTCACCCCTTCCATCATAGGAGGGTACAAGGGAAGATTATCATCTATAGATTTGTGTCTGGCCTGCACCAGACACACTTGATCCTGACTTCCCAGCTTCTGGAACTGCGAGAAATAAATTTCTATTGTTTATAAGCCACCCAGTCGTCTAGAGGAATTTTTTTACAACTGAGAAAATGTGTTCAGCTTTAACAGATGATGCCAGATCATGTCCCAAACTGGTTGCACCCACTTGCACTCTTACCAGCAATGTATGAGAAGCTAGTGGCTTTGTATCCTTGTCAACAGGCAGTTTTTTTTTTCCATCTTTTTAGTTTTTGCCATTCTGGTGGATGAATGGTGGCATCTCGTTGTGAATTTAATCTGCGTGTCCCTAATTAGCGATGCTGTTGAGTACATTTCATAGGCTTATTGGCCATTTAGATATTTACTTCCTGCGAAGTGCTTATTTCAGTCTCATTTCTCATTGCTCATTTCTTCTGTTCAGTTGCCTTTTCTTACTGATTTGTAGTTCTTTATATAGTCTGGATGTGAGCCCTTTGTTGCCTTATGCTTCACAAATATCTTCTCTCTTAAGATTTGCCTTTTCACTCTCTTCATGGTGTTTTGATGAATAGAAATTCTTAAAGTAATCCAATTTATCAACCTTTTCCCTTATGGTTACCATTTTTGTATTCTGTTTTAAGGAGTATTTCCTTTGGCTGAGGTCGTGAAGCTATTCTATATTGTATTCTAGAGGCATTAGTTTTACTTACTCATTTAAATGATATTACAATTCAAATTGACTTCTGAGTGAGGAATGAGGTACAGTCCAATTTTCTTTTTGTCCCATGTAGCTATCCAACTGACCAAGCACTACATATATGGCTTCCCTGGTGTTTCAGCTGGTAAAGAATCTGCCTGCAATGCAGGAGACCTGGGTTCAATCCCTGGGTCAGGAAGATCCCCTGGAAAAGGGTGTAGCCAACCCACTCCAGTATTCTTGCCTGGAGAATTCCATGGACAGAGGAACTTGGCGGGCTACCATCTGGTGGGGTCACAAGGAGTTGAACATGACTAACACTTTCACTTTTCATAGGTATTTATGTGTATGTGTGTGTGTGTGTGTATATATATATATATATATATATATATAGAGAGAGAGAGAGAGAGAGAGAGAGAGAGAGAGAGAGAGAGGTATATATGTGTATATTTTAATTGAGATATAATTGACATACAGTATTATATTAGTTTCAGGTGAATAACCTGATTCAATGTTTGTATATATTGTGAAATGACCTCCACATTAAATCTAGTTAACATCGTCACCATGCTGCTGCTGCTGCTAAGTCGCTTCAGTCGTGTCCGACTCTGTGCGACCCCATAGACGGCAGCCCACCAGGCTCCCCCATCCCTGGGATTCTCCAGGCAAGAACACTGGAGTGGGTTGCCATTTCCTTCTCCAATGCGTGAAAGTGAAAAGTGAAAGTGAAGTCACTCAGTTGTGTCCAACTCTTAGCGACCCCATGGACTGCAGCCTACCAGGTTCCTCCACCCATGGGATTTTCCAGGCAAGAGCACTGGAGTGGGGTGCCATTGCCTTCTCCGAATATCATCACCATATGTAGTTACAAAATTTTTTTCCTGTGATGAGAACTTTTAAGATCTACTATCAGCAACTTTTAAGTATTTAATACAGTATTATTAACTATACTCACCATGCTATACATTACATTGCTTATTACTTCTTAGTTTGCGTGCATACTCAGTCGCTTCAGTCATGTCTGACATTGTGGGATCCTGTGGGCTGTAGCCCACCAGGCTCCTCTCTGTCCATGGGGATTCTCCAGGCAAGAATACTGGAGTGGGCTGCCATACCCTCCTCCAGGGGATCTTCCCAACCCAGGGATCGAACCTCATCTCTTATGTCTCCAGCACTGGCAGGCAGTTATTTACTTTACGTTTATTTTATATTTACTTCTTTTATAGCTGGGAGTTTGTACCTTTTGATCACCTTGCATCTCCCCCACCTACCTCTCCCACCCCCAGCTCCTTACACAGCAGAACTTCCCAAAAATGTTGCCTCTTCTGTCTCCACTTTCCAAACCCATGCTTGTCTCAACCCCACGTGACCAGGCCTTCATCCTCACCAGTCACCAAAACTCCTCGTCAAGTGGCCTTCAGGTCGCCAGGCCTTTTGGTTAACTCTGTACTCATCTTATTCAGTCCACCAGCAGCGTTTAGCACAGCTGGTCACTCTCTCCTTGAAACACTATCTTCCCCTGGATCGCAGGTCAGCCTGGATTGGTCTCCCACCTCCCTGACTGTCCTGCGTTCCTCTTGGCTCACCCTCTTCAGCGAACCACAGGGTTAAGCCTTCATCCCTTTTCACTCTTCGCATTCACTCCCTTGGTGAGCACAACCAGTCCCCAGGCTCTGTGCCATCTCAGCTGGGATGGCTCAGTCTTCTTTCTGTAGCCCCAGAACGGATCTAATGCCTACTTAGCATTGCGGCTTGGAATTGTGATTTATATATTCCACCTGATGGGATCAAACTTGAACTAGAGTCATGTCTCCAACACAGTAAATGGCATCACCGTTCTGCTAGTTGCTCAGGGAAATCTTGGGGCTCTTTTCCTCACACCCCACATTTAAGGCAGTCATCAGTTTTATTGGGCCCACTTGCATCTGTAGACATCCTTCATGTGATGACCTCTCTCTCCTGCTGCCATCCTAGTCCCAGTCACCACCTCTTACTTTATCATTTTTTTTTTTTTTTAATTTGGTTGTGGTACATGAGATCTTCATTGCAGCATGTGGACTCTTAGTTGTGGCATATGAGATCTAGTTCCCTGACCAAGGATCAAACCTGGGCTCTCTGCATTGGGAGCACAGACTCTTAACCACTGGACCACCAGGAAAAGTCCCTTGCTGCTGCTGCTGCTAAGTCGCTTCAGTCATGACCAACTCTGTGCGACCCCATAGACGGCAGCCCACCAGGCTCCCCCATCCCTGGGATTCTCCAGGCAAGAATACTAGAGTGGGTTGCCATTTCCTTCTTCAAGGAAGTCCCTTACTTCGTCATTAATGCTACAGTCTTCTAATATTCCCCCTGCTTCCACTTTAGCCATACTTCAGATAATTCTTCGTACAGCAGCTAGTGATCTTTTAAAAATGTAGATCATATCAACTGATGACCCTGCACCAAACCCTCCAAAAGTTGTTTTGTTTTTTTTCTTCCCATTGTTGCTTGAACCATGCTCAGCATAAAACTTAAATTCTTACCGTGGACAACAAAGTTCTGCCTACCTCTCTGAACCATCTGTCAGCATTGCCTATTTCATTCCACTCAAGCCCCTGGGACATCCTTGCTGTTCCCCTAACATATCAAACTCGTTCACACCTCAGGACCTTGTGTTCACTGCTCCCCTAGCCTGGAATACACTTCCCCAGATCTTCATATGAATGGTCCCCTCACTACACTCAAGAATCTGTCAAATGTCACATTTAGCCATCTTTATTGCCCACTAATATAGCATACCCTCCCCTCCAAGACTTATTCCCTCTCTCTGAGCTATTCCTTTTCCTTGCTGCAATATTTCACAGAACATTTATTACTCCCTGACATTAATGTTCAAGCCCTCCTCCCTACCACAAGAACATAAGCTCCATGAGGTCAGGACCTTGTCCATCATGTTGATCAGTATTTCCCTGACTCCAGGAACAGTGACAGGGGCCCAGAGGTAGCTTCTGCTGGTTTGATGAATCAAGGTATGAATGATTCAGGCCAGGCCAGTGTGACATGGTACTACGGTACTACCCCTTTCCCCAGTAGGAGAAAATGCAGGAGTGGTGAGCTAAGTGGTATGGGTGGTCCACATGGTGATGAATAAGCCACTCCTACAGTGAAGGAGTTGGAAGTGGTTATAAAAACTCAGGACAATAATTTCCCATGTTCCTGAAATAGTAGTATCTTAATGGTGATGCATAACCCCTCTAGGCTACTCCTATACAATGACATCTAACTTGGCTGATAGAGCCATCTCCAGGGAAAGAAAATCACCTTCACCTTAGTTACTGAGATTTCCAAGTTCTGTGTTAACCACCTCAGGGTAAAGTGTGTGGACTCACATTTAAAACGTGGCTGCTGCAGTCGGCTTTTAAGAACACTGAGGAAACTCGAACTCCCACCAGCAGGTGAGCTGACACCCTCTTTACCCTCTGTTAAGAGCTGAGCTCCCAGCTCCTGCCCTGCAGCCGGCCTTGAAATAAGATGACATTGCTACTTCAGTTCACTGTTGAATCGTATTTTCAATGACTCTGTGGTCATGCTTCTGAGATCAGGCTGCACATTACCTTAGGGAGATGCAAGGCAAAGCTGAAATTTGCAGGCTGGCATTGCATCTCTGGTTTGATGTTGACTGAGAAACAGGGCCCAGGGCTATGAAATGAAAATGGTTTTTACCCTTGTTCCTTAAACCGCTCAGGCAGCAGAAAATAAGCAATCGGACCCAGTCATCCAGCCTTCAACCCCTGCTGTGTATGTTCTCCAGGGACAGGGAGTGAGCGAGCACAGGCCTTCGACCTGTGCTGCGGGCACTGACATGGACCTGTGGGCAGACTTGACAGCAAAGGGCATTGCAGGTGGCTCCCCAAACACGGGCCGCTTGGGGCCCAGCCCTGGCATGGCCACTCCTAGGACCAAGTCTAGGAAGGAAAGGCCCAGCCGGAGCAGGGTATGTATGTGCTTAGTCACTCAGACGTGTCCGATCCTTTGCCCCCCGTGGACTGTAAGCCGGCAGGCTCCTCTGTGCATGGGATTCTCCAGGCAAGAATACTGGAGTGGGTAGCCAAGCCCTCCTCCAGGAGATCTTCCCAGCCCAGGGATCGAATCCAGGTCTCCTGCATCACAGGCGGATTCCTTACCATCTGAGACACCAGGGAAGCCCTGGAGCAGAGGGGTATCCTGCAACGTGGCCACTGATCTCAATCGACACATCTGCATTTTAAAAACCATTATGGAAATATAATTTACTTAGGGGGTGATAGTCAAAGCAGGCTGTCCTCTCAGCAAAGTGACAGGGACCACAGCGCAGTAAGGATGCTCCCAGGAGAGTCAGAAACTACATAGGGGGTCAGAGAGGTGAGACAAGTCAAGCTTTCCAGCATATGTCTGAAGCGTGTGGAGGTCTTGCTCCAACAAACTCACTTCAAGAAGTTTGGAGCACTGCATTCAATTGAAGTATAGCTGCTTTCCGTTTAGAGTTGACTTGGCTTGAGGGAGTTTCAGAGACTGAAGTTGACCATTTCAATTTTTGGTTTCCAAATTCCTTAATTGAAAGTCATAATATGGTGACCACATTTCCTGAATCCAAACTGGATTCAACACTGAACTGTCCCCTACACCACAGGGCATATTATCAATGGTCTGGAGAAGGCTGAAGGTCTATTTGGAAGGTTCAAGACAAATTATAGGAAAAGTGGAACACCTCTAATTTGGATGGTGACTTCTCTCCTCTAAAGCAATTCAACATTTTTATAGGGGTTCTGCCAGCAAAACTGAGGCTGGGAGGCACCAGGAGAGAGGACACAGATAGAATGTAAAATTTCACCATCTTCATCCAAACATCAGCCTGGAGGTAGGAGGACTTAGGTTGTTGGTCACTGTTTTACCAATGACTCTGGGTTTTTTTTTTTTTTTTTTTAATGAAATTGAAGAGTTGCTTAAGCTCTCTGGTACTTTGGTCAAAATTCTTACTGTAAGGGACCTTGTCAGATGAGTGAGGTGATTTCATTCCGGATAAGGTCAAGTTCACTTTGTCTCTGATGCGTATCAAGCCAACCCACTCATCAAAGAGTGCTCTCCAAGGTACATCAAGGCAGGAGTCAACCTCCATGGGATACAAGGCCAGCCTCAAAATTTCCTATTCTGTGGAACCTGGAAAATCCCTGACTACTCCCATCTCCCATGGGGGATGGGGATGATAGTAAAATGGATACAGTTATAGATCAGCTAAACTGAAATAACTAAAAGGGACTTTTCTCTTTATGTCCTAGTGGATTCCGAACGACGGATGGGCTGGTGAAATGACAAGGAGTTTATGGGACAATGTCTAGCCCTTTTCTCCACACAGCCTGGATCACCAAAAGCCAGCATTCCATCTTACAGACAGGATGGCCTGGTCCCCTCTCTTTAATTCCTTTTCCACGGTTTCAGTCACTGTTGGAACCTCCAACACCAAGTAGATCAAGGGAAGGAGAGAGTGAAAACTGAAAACCATAACACTGTATTAAGGACTCGGCAAGACAAGAAGCCAAAGCAAATGTCTAGTATAAATTTTAAAATAAATGATGGACCTGAATTAACCAGCCTGTGTGTTGTTCAGACAAATGCACGTTAACAGCAACAGCATAACAGGCTCTTTTTCTGGGGGTGGTCTGTATTATGGGTTTCATTGGCACAAAAAGAGAACAAGTTCTTAAGGCAACATTTCAGAATGGACACAGCTGCCCCCTGGTTAAATGCCTTGGGGCAAATGATGAGAAACCATTTCTCTAATGCAGATCATAAACTATAAGAAAAAATAAAATCAATGGCCACAGAGAACTAAATACAAATTTAGGGCTTCCCCCAACCCCAAGAATTTAAAAGTTCTATTTGCCCTGTTTATAAACTAAGAACTAAAATTTTAAAAGACTAAATGATAGTTAGTTCAGTCACTCAGTCGTGTCCGACTCTTTGCGACCCCATGAATCATCACAGCACGCCAGGCCTCACCAACTGCTGGAGCCCACCCAAACCCATGTCCATCGAGTCGGTGATGCCATCCAACCATCTCATCCTCTGTCGTCCCATTCTCCTCCTGCTGTCAATCTTTCCCAGCATCAGGGTCTTTTCAAATGAGTCAGTTCTTAGCATCAGGTGGCCAAAGTATTGGAGTTTCAGCTTGAACATCAGTCCCTCCAATGAACACCCAGGATTGATCTCCTTTAGGATGGACTGGTTGGATCTCCCTGCAGTCCAAGGGACTCTCAAGAGTCTTCTCCAACACCACAGTTCAAAAGCATCAATTCTTTGGCGCTCAGCTTTCTTTATAGTCCAACTCTCACATCCACACACGACCACTGGAAAAAGTATAGCCTTGACTAGATGGACTTTTGTTGACAAAGTAATGTCTATGCTTTTTAATATGCTGTCTAGGTTGGTCATAACTTTCCTTGTAAGGAGCAAACGTCTTTTAATTTCATGGCTGCAGTCACCATCTGCAGTGATTTTTGGAGCCAAAAAAATAAAGTCAGCCACTGTTTCCATGTATTTGCCATGAAGTGGTGGGACCAGATGCCATGATCTTAGTTTTCTGAATGTTGAGCTTTAAGCCAAATTTTTCACTCTACTCTTTCACTTTCAAGAGACTCTTTAGTTCTTCACTTTCTGCCATAAGGGTGGTGTCATCTGCATATCTGAGGTTATTGATATTTCTCCCGGCAATCTTGATTCCAGCTTGTGCTTCTTCCAGCCCAGAATTTGTCATGATGTACTCTGCATAGAAGTTAAATAAGCAGGGTGACAATATACAGCCTTGATGTACTCCTTTTCCTATTTGGAACCAGTCTGTTGGTCTATGTCCAGTTCTAACTGTTGCTTCCTGACCTGCACACAGGTTTCTCAAGAGGCAGGTCAGGTGGTCTGGTATTCCCATCTCCTTCAGCATTTTCCACAGTTTATTGTGATCCACACAGTTGAAGGCTTTGGCATAGTCAAGAAAGCAGAAATAGATGTTTTTCTATAACTCTCTTGCTTTTTTGATGATCCAGCAGATATTGGCAATTTGATCTCTGGTTCCTCTGCCTTTTCTAAAACCAGCTTGAACATCTGGAAAGTCATGGTTCACGTATTGCTGAAGCCTGGCTTGGAGAATTTTGAGCATTACTTTACTAGCGTGTGAGATGAGTGCAATTGCGCGGTAGTTTGAGCATTCTTTGGCATTGCCTTTCTTAGGGACTGGAATGAAAACTGACCTTTTCCAGTCCTGGGGCCACTGCTGAGTTTTCCAAATTTGCTGGCATATTGAGTGCAGCACTTTCACAGCATCATCTTTCAGGATGTGAAATAGCTCAACTGGAATTCCATCACATCCACTAGCTTTGTTTGTAGTGATGCTTTCTAAGGCCCACTTAACTTCACATTCCAGGATGTCTGGCTCTAGGTGAGTGATCACACCATTGTGATTATCTGGGTCATGAAGATAGTAAGTTCTAAATATATTACTAGAACTAGGCGGCTGGGGAAGAAAGGGAAGTATCAAAAATCACTTGTTACAGGGACTTCCCTGATGGTCCAGTGGCTAAAATTCCAAGCTCCCAATGCAGGGGGCATGGGTTTGATCCCTGGTCAGGGAACTAAGATCCCACATGCTGCAAGGCATGGGAAGAAATAAAATCACTTGTTGTAATGGAAAAGAATCAAAGAAACAGAGAAACCAGAGGGGAAGTGACTCGATCCAATGGGTCAGAGCACAGAACTCAGACCAACAGCTTAGGATTCTGTACCCAAGATAATGGCGAATGTGTCAGGAGGTGGGCCTGGAAGGCTAACAATGGTGAGAAAAGTTTAAATACACGGAAGAGTCTAGAGAAGGAGATAAAGATGGAACGACTAAATTAGGGGGAAGCTGAGAAATAGATGTAAACATAGGGGAGCCATGACAAAGAAATATACATTAACTTGTTCATTTAAAGTATTAGCTTATCAAGAATTGTAACTCAAAACAGAACCATCACAGTAAGTCATTGCTACTCTTTGAATTGTTCAACTGCTCTAATTCTTGTATCTTCAAAGGGTCAGCTTCTACAACTCACAGAAACGGGGGAAAGAGAATTATCCTGCAGGTTTCTGGTGAAAGCAATTATACCTGTGGGCTGAAAGATGTCAAGCTGAGAACAGCTTGGATCGCCAAGAGCCAGTGTTCTCTCTTACGGACAGTATGGCCTTATCCCCTCCCTTTAATTCCCTGTCCGTGTCTTAGCCTGAAAGATGTCAAGCCAAGATTCTTGACTCCTAAGCCTGGACTCCTAAGCGGATGTTTGGCTGCTTTTTCAGTTAGAAGCAAAACACCAGCGGCTTAGAGCTGCTATGGAGAGGAGTCTCACTGGTGGATGAGCAGGCCACCAGCGCCTGACTTTTAGCAGTCCACATTCACTATTAATAACGGTCAGTCAATATTTTAAACCATTGCACATTGGCACATTTTCTGTAATGTTATTGACTTTCCAAAGGCAGGACTTGATGCTGATCAGACCCTGCTGTCTTCTAGAAGTTCACCAGACATTAGTTTAGTGTGATAACATCTGACCAGCTTTCAAGATACTTTATTCTTCTTGGCTTCATGAGCCAAATTGTTGTGGTTCAAGGTATGTTCTCCTTAATGAAGATACTGATTGGAATGTGTCGCTCCCATGAGCCTGACACAGATCACAACATTCTTCCCAAACAGCTGTCTTTGAGGTTAACAGCTGACCTGGGCAAAGCTGTGATACAATTCACAGGGGGCGCTCCAAGGTGCAGGAAAAGGCATCATTTCACCTTTTATTTCTCCTGAAGTGTGGTCTTTCCCTCTTGCATGCACCTTGCTTATCTGGACGAGAAGTTAATAATGGTGCTGGGAGAGAGATGCCCTGACAAGCCACCTCCTGTTTTCATGGATTTAACCAGCGTGAAGTGCCTGACTCTTCTGTGCTGTATCTCTCTGCCAGCCAACAAGACTGGCAGCCTGGGATGTGCCAAGTTCTTGGCTCTAAATTGCAAAACAAAGCAGTATAGGAGGGAATTTGTGAGTTAGCTGATTTGCAAACACTGCAGCAAGTCACCGTGTACACATTTGTTTATGTGTACCTATTATTTCTCCCAGGCAGCTACCTGGATGCCTTCCTGACAGAATGTGCCGCTGCTCAAGTTACCAAGGCTTCCTTCATTCACGCTGAAATGAATGCAGCTTCTTTTGCATCATTTAACAAAAAGAAAAGTTTCATTAAACAAGAGTCACAGAGCCTTTCAATAATGATTTGAGGAGTGTCCCCAATGTCACTCAGAATCAACATCAGGTTTATGGGTGTGTCCACGAAGATGCCAAACAAATAGAGCCAACCTGGGAATTCAGATGCATGAGAAGCCACGCTGACACTTAAGGGGGGCTGGCTGAAATTTTCCTGACATGTGAGATGCATCCCAACTGTCTCCAAAAGGTGTGTGGATGTTCTTTCCATGCCCCCAACTCCAAATACGTTTTATTATCATCACATATCCAACAACAATGGACCTGACTGAATGGATGTGGAAAGCATCTTGACTCTTCCCCATAAGCCTACAAAGCAGGTTCCTGCCTTTCCCCTTGATTAACAGTTGAGGAATCTGAGGCTTAGTCTGGTGGGGCAGCTGAGCTAGGTCCCCCAGGTGGTAGGCAGCAGAGCCACAATCTGAACACAGATGCACCTGACTCCGGAGCCCGTCTACTGTCAACAGATGTTTAGATGACATCACAGAGCACTGGTTTTCCCTTCTTCATTTTCCAGAAAGACCTTTCCATTCGGCATGGATGCTCATTTCCAACTTCCAGTGCAGAAACACCAATTCGCTGGTAGAAAAGTGAGAGTTAAAATCAGGAAGTTTTGATAAAATCAGAAAGAGAAGAAGCTCTCAGGGTTAATTTGTTTTTCTTTTTCCTTTTAACATTTTTCTAGTATTGCAGGGTCAGAAGTGCCTAACCCAGGAACTAGTGCTTGCCCCAGGCAGGATGACTCAAAGAAAGGAAGGTTCATGCAATTTGTAAAGATCTTATTGAATCCTACCTACCCGGGAAGCAAATTATAACCCTCTTTTGCCTGTCTGAGGTTCTGCAAAATGTGTTGGAGCTTTTTAGAGGAAAGGTACCACACAAATGCAAATTAATAACATTATAAATCAACTCAATTTCCATAAGGATAACCACTTAACCCAACAAAAAAAGAAAAAATAACAACAACAACAACACACACACAAGGCCCCAGACTATGACAGTCTTTGTCAGAAAATATATTTATTATTGATAGTGAGTGAAGTAAAGATGTTGGTATTCATGATAGAGGAGAGGTTGCAGAAGCCAGGCTGCCTTTATGTTTATAAAAAAAAATGCCTTATTTCACTTGTAATCAGAAACATTATTCCAGTAAGAGAGGTACATTTTCTTTTTGTCTTCTTACATGATCACCATAATAAGTTAAAATAAAGTAGCTTTTAGACAGTCAAGGCAGAAAAGGAAAAGGGAGAATCCTGACATGCCACAGTGGAGCCAATTCTGCCAACACTGCTGGCCGGAGATGGAGGGAATCTGGCCTTTTCTTCTCCCCACTCCAGGGACCTCAGCCCTTGATTCCAAGCCCCGGCTCTGTGGGAGCCCAGGTTCACCAAATGATGGAGCCTGGTTAGAAGGGGAAGTTGAATTGAAAGTACACACGGTGGAGAGGGCTGCCTTTCTTTGTAATCATCATAAATGGGGTTTATTAACACCGCGCCGTGTCCTTGGCGGATGATCCCTGATCTAGGCCTTGGCTTTGCAAACTGCTGCTGATCAAACCGTGATACGCTTCTGCTGAACTTGCTCTCCGATGTTTCTCTGTAATGATCTTCTCTTTAAATGGGTTGCTTTCTTACTAGGGAAAAAAAAAAAAATGTTCCACCTCTGGAATTAACGTTGAAGGAATTTTCCTTCTTCTAAAAGTTGATTTTATCCTCCCTTCTCAAGCATGCTCTGCAAGAGAAAGAGAAAACGTAAGATTTACCACCAGAAGGAGGGGACCAGAAATGGGCAGGAAGTACAAAGTACTGTTTGTGTTGCTTTTCAAAGATCCACCTCAAAAACGTGTATAGGAAGGCATATGCTTTCTAGCCTCGAAATATGACTACTTCTAATGAACACCACTACTGAATCACAAATAATCTCCAAATAAGCCCTCCCCCCACCATATCCAACTGAACCCTAAGGGTGAACTCGGCCTGGCCTGTGAGATTAAGGGTACGGGGGGAGCTGTCTCACTACCTTGGACATTTGGGGATGTGTGGGAGCTTTCTGGTGGCATGGACTGGGAGAAAGCTATTGCCAAGGGGGCAAGGGCAGTGGGGTGGGGCAGAGAGGGCAACTCTCAGTTAAAGTCAAGATCTTGTCCCTTAAACTGCTCACTCAAGGCAGGGTGCACCTATTCATGAACTCACAATGCTGGGTGGAGCTACACACATCTAAGTAAGTACTCCCACATTTCATAAATGGCCCCTACATTCTATTTAGTTATCTGTGTGGGTGGGTGTGAGGAACAGTACACAGGAAGAATTCTTTTTTCCCCAGCTTTATTGAGAATTAATTGACACGCATCACTGTATAAGGTTTAAGGTATACAGCATTATGGTTTGATTTACATATGTTCTGAAATGATTGTCACAATAGGTTTAGTTAATGTCCATTATCTAATACAGATACAATAAAAATAAAAGACACAAATTATCCTTGTACCAAGAACTCTAAGATTCACTTTCTTAACAACTTTCCTATTTCATAATGCAGTGTAACTCATTTCTAGTACTTATTTATCTTATAACTGCAAGTTTGTGCCTCTGACCACCCTCCTCCAATACCTCCACCACACCACATCCCCACAACACCTGCCATGTCTTGTAATTTGTCTTTTTCTATAAGCTTGGTGTTTTGTTTTTTGCTTCTTATAGATATGACATAAAAGTGAGATCATACAGACTTGTCTTTCTCTGTCAAATCTATTACACTTAGCATAATGCCTTCAACATCCACCCACGTTGCAGCAAATAGTAGGATTTCCTTGGGTTTTTTTTTAATAGCTGGATAATATTCCACTGTACCACAACTTCTTTATCCATTCATCTACTGATAGAAACAGATTGTTTCCATGTTTTGACCATTGTAAATAATCCCACTATGAACATGGGAGTGCAGATGTATTTTTCAAGTTAGTGGTTTTTTTCCTTTGGATATACTCCCGGAAGTGGAATTGCTGGATGATATAACAGTTCTACTTTTAATTTTCTTACTATCCTCCATACTGTTTTCCATAGTTACTACACCAATTTAATAATCCCACCAACAGTGCACAAGGGTGACCTTTTCTCCACATTTATGCAGTATTTGTTATCTCCTGTTTCTTTGATGATGGCCATTCTAACAGGTATGAAGTAATATCTCATTGTAATTTTAATCTGCATTTTCCTGATGGCTAGTGATATTGAATATCTTTTCATATATCTGTTGGCCATTCATATATCTTTGAAAAAATGTTTATTAAGATCCTTTGTCCATTTTTTAATTGGATCTTTTTCTTTGCTACTGAGTTGCATGAATTCTTTATATTATTTTGGACATTAACCCCTAATCAGAAACAGGGTTTGCAAATATTTTTTTCCATTCTCTAGGTTGTTTTTTCACTTTTCTTTTGTTGTACACAAGCTTTTTAGTTTGATGTAGTCGCACTTGTTTATTTTGTTGCTTGTACTTTAGGTACAATTTCCAAAAACTAATTACCACTGATGTTATGGAGCTTTTTATCCTATGTTTTCTTTTACTTCAGTCTTTAATCAATTTTGAGTTAATTTTTGTGAGTGGTATATGATAGGGGTCTATAGTTTTTATTCCTTGACACATGAATATCCAATTTTCCCAGTACCATTTATTGAAGAGACTTTCTCCATTGAATATTCTTGGCTCCCTTGTCAAACATTATTTGATTGTATGTGCTTGGGTTTAATTCTGGGCTCTCAATTCTGTTTCACTGGTCTATGTGTCTATACCATAGATAGCACCACACTGTTTTAATTATTATAGATCCAGAGTACAGTTTGAGATCAGGACATATGACACCTCCTGCTTTGCTCTTCTTTCTCAGGATTCCTTTGACTATTCATGGTCTATTGTGGTTCCAAAAAATTTTAGAAGTTTTTTTTTTTCTTTTTTTCCTATTTATATATTTCCTATATATAAAAGCATTGAAATCTTGATAGGGACTGAAAAAAATCTATAGATGACATTTGTTAGTACTGCCATTTTAGAAGCATTAATTCTTCCAATTAATGAATACCTTTCTATTTATTTGTATCTTCTTTGATTCCTTTCATCAATGTCTTATAGCTCTCAGAGGAGAGATCTCTGATCTCCTTGGTTAAAAATACTCCCAAGCATTTTATTGTTTTTTTAATGTTACAATGAAGTGAAGTGAAAGTCGCTCAGTCGTGTCTGACTCTTTGTGACCTCATGGACTATACAGTCCATGGAATTCTCCAAGCCAGAATACTGGAGTGGGTAGCCTTTCCCTTCTCTAGGGGATCTTCCCAACCCAGGGATCGAACCCAGGTCTCCCATATTGCAGGTGGATTGTTTACCAGCTGGGCTACAAGGGATAGATGGGATCAATTTCTTTTTAAGAAAATGTACTGTTTTGTATAGAAACACTACTGATTTCTTTAATTTTGTACTCTGCAGCTTTATTGAATTTGTTGATCAATTCTAACAGTTTTCTTGGTTAGGTTTTCAGGATTTTCTATATACAAAATCCTAAACAAATGAACAAAAATTTTTAATGATCAGATTAAAACTTTAACTAGCTGGGGCTAGAGATAAAGTGTCTCTATTTTTTAGGACACTTTAAGAAGACAAAAGTGATCCTTTCCTCTTTAGTTTTGAAATTACTGAAGAAGAAGAGTCTGGGTCAGGCCCAAGATTGCCTCTGATTTGTTCATGCTGTCTTCCTTCCATCCCTCACACTTCCAGCCACTTATTCACATACCCAACTTCTTAACCAAGCTCCTACTAGGTACTCATTATACTGAGTTAGGTGATATGAGGAAAGAGGCATAATAAAGAGTAATAACTTAAAAAAAAAGAGTAATAACTTGCTGTTTTAAAAAATAATATGCTAAATAAGTTAAAATTTTATTTTACTGAATAAATGACACATGTACACAGTATAAGATTCAAGAACAAAAGAAAACATAAGACAAAGCCATTTTTTCCCTTTCTCCTATTTCCCAGTTTTTTGTGTACTCTTCCAGAGAAGGTATTAGTTCAAAAGCAGAGTGGCACTGCCTATTTCAAAAGTGGATAACTCTTTGCAGCTGGAGTGATCAAGGAAGGTGCCTCAGATGGAACTTCCACTATGGACAGAATATACAGACAGAAGGACTGCAGACGGGGAGGGATGAGGCAGGGAAGAACTGGTAAAGACTCAAGAGGAGGGGACAAACCCATTATGCATAGGATGAAGAATGGAGGAGAGACAGGCCCAGCTAGAGGAAAGGACAGACACTCAGGATGTACCAAGGAAAAGAGTATAAAAAGGGCCCCCTGTGAATGTTAGGCTGGGATTCATCCTTGTTGGCCACTGAAAAAACCTGGGAATCCAACAAATTTTTTTGTTTTTTTTTGGACAGGAAAATGTCATTTAAGAAGGTTACCCTGACATCCTTAGCACAAAGGCTTCAGTGGAGAAGTGTGTGGAGGCAGGAAAACCAGGAGGAGACAGTTTAGAAATAAAGCTAGGGTGGTAACAAGAAATAGTGATAAAAAGACAATAGAAGGGGGGTGGGAAGCAATGACGAGACCTTAGGCATGAAGGCTCCTCAGTGACAGGGAGAAAGGTGGTGTGACCAAAAGATACAGGGAAGTCAGCGGGAGGAGTCATTTTGGGAATAAGGAAGACGACTCTAATTTTGAGTCTGGGACGATGATGCAACATCCCAGAAGGAAAGGTCCAGAGGGAAGTTGTGGGCTTGGGAAAGAGCTCAAAGGTCTTTAGAGATAAAGATTTAAGGATAGAGATGAAGAAAGGAGACTGAAATAAAGGGGATGAAAAGGAAAAGGAGGACAAATAAGCATCCTGGGTCAAAGGAGCACAGGGTGAAGAGCATACCCTAAAGGTTATCCTGAAGTGTCCATGATGACAGGTTTCTAAGAAGCCAATGTCCACCGGGCACGAAAGATATAAAAGCAGTGTGTAGAGGACTCATATAGAAATGGTCAGAAAAGACAATGATGCAGTCAAGAAGGAAGTGAATCAGAAGAGCTAGATGCGTCTAGAGAAAACTGGAAAGACAAAGCAGATCAAGTGGAAGACTTCACTCAACAGAGAATCGTCTTGTAGAATTAACACCAGAACGTGAGGCTTCTCTCAGACCCATCACTCAAGTATGAGCTCTGTATTTGTTTGAAAGCTTAAAAATCAAGCACTTACCATGTAAGACAGACCAGGCAATGCCACAGTTATCATTTATCCTCACACCCTTGTGACTTGATCTGTGAAAGTCTCTCCAACTATAGACGCCGGAACCTCTATAAACTCCAGATGTACAGACAACCTTGCCACAACATCATTTATTAATACAAAACGGAAGTCAGTGTAAAGAGATCTACACTGAGGTTATGTAAGGGCATTTAGTTACTAAAGAAAATGATCACTTTGCAGGTTATAATCTGTTACCTGCCTGCTCAAAACCACATGGCTATGCCTCATTCTAGATTCAGGTCTCACAGTGGTAGCAATAGTCATGTGACCACGTACCTTTTTTCCAGTGTTACAAAATGACCCACAGTGACCACAATATAATCGAAAGCAACTGCTAAAAGTACTGGCAAGAGTCTAGGGAACCTTTTTACTGTTCTCCTCCCTGTAACCCTGACTGAACACAGAAGGGTAATTTTTCAGCCCGGTCACATAATGCTAAGAATGTCAGACTCTCTTAAGAGAGACAAGTTGCGCCTCGAATGGTATGAGGATCATGGGCCAGTTTACCAGGAAGACACTAAAAGAACATTTTTGAACAAATATAAAACACAAAAGAAGTAACCACAGTCACAAAATACCTTGCTATGTGTATTAAAAACTGCATCCTCAAAGAGAGCACGGCAGTTCACCTGATTCCCAGGCAAGTCCTGAAGACACAGGGGGTGAGGCTGTGTCTTCCAGGGCTGGTCTATACACATGTTGTCAAACTGCACTCAGCTGCCACCAATGGGTGGTGGAGGTGGTACAAGACCACCTCATTTCTGTCAGAGACATTCACAAACACAATGTCAAGTTGAAATTTTTTTCAATGAACAAATTGGTAAAAACATTTCGTGTTTTTATTGTATCACAAGTATGCAATAAAAACCTGTCCCAATCCAGGAACAAGGACCTCTGGCTGGAGGGCTCCTGAGGCCTGAGAGGGTCCATATCAGTCAGCTTCCAGTATAGGTACTGTAAGTCGCTGCTGTTGGGCTGAATTTCAACTCTGCATAAATTTAACACTGCATAAATTAACATAGGAAATTCCCCCAAAGAATGAGGGAGAAGATTTGCAAGTTATAAAAAATTGCTTCCTTCATTTAAGCAACTGCTAACACTTAATCTTAATGTGGAGAAAGAAATTCCTGGCATTTGCTCATCATTCACGTAGTGGGGCCTGCGGAAACGCCTTTATCAACAGCTGGGTAAATTACCCAAAGGAGAGACTGGTTCAGGCACCCGCATAGCTCTTTTCCTAAGTTTCTCTGATTGAGGAAGAAGCTAGCAATGCACCCTGTCAGACAGGAGCAGGGCCCCTGGGGACAAGAGGTTGCATGTCACTTCCATTGATTAAGATGATCTTAAAGGTCTTCCTCAAATATTTTAGTTACATAGTGATCTCATCAACTGCTTTCTTGGAGGGGCGGAACATCACTGGCAGTGTGTCAACTACTGGTCCTCTCCATATATGTAAGAGGAATTACAGTAACCCTGGGTTACTCACAACTATCATGACAATAAAAATAGTGTTCCTGGTCTTTATTAAAAAAAAAAAAAAAAGATACCAGACTTTCCTGGTGGCCCAGTGGTTAGGAATTCACCTGCCAATGCAGGGGACAAGGTTCGATCCCTGGTCTGGGTAGATTCCACATGCTGCTGGGCAAGTGGGCCTGTGTGCCACCACAGCTGAGCCCGAGCGCCCTGGAGCCAGTGCTCCGCAACAAGAGAAGCCGCTGCAATGAGAAGCCCGATTCATGCGCAGCAAAAAAAAAAACAGTGCAGGAAAAAAAACAAAAAACAAAAAACCACTCAAAGTGCTTGTCTCTCTGAGCTTACCCAGAATCTCACCAGGATTTCAAAAGACCTAGTAAAGCTGGGTTATGGAAGAAGGCAGGTTTACCAGGGAAAGGTTTACCTGGAAACAGACATGTGTCCTGACAACCCTGAGTTTTCACTAAAGAGGGACAGGAAAAGTGGGAAGTGGAAGAGAATGGAGCTCCGAGGAGGAACGGGGAGTGACAAAGACAGGAGGAAAAGACTGTGAGAAGTAAGGGAAAGTTATCAATCAATTCGATTTATGAGAAGCACAAAGTGTGCCTCGTCTGTGTGCCAAGTACTACTCCTGGCCACCTGAAAATCCGATTAGCTAACTTATTTTGTTTTCAGTATCTGTCTCTTCCCCCCAGCAAGTGCTGTTCTTTATTCTTCCTTCTTGGAGGAAACGCAGGTTAAATTTTTTATGCCTGGGTCTAGTTTCATCTCTTCTTATGACAAATGCTCTCTGTGTGATATTCAAATTAAGTTACAAGTAATTAACTGTTTATACAACTTGCTGTAATAACAGACAAAACACTAACATACTGCACTCTAACTCTTGAAGCATAAACACTAGAAAAGAAGTGCCTATTAAGAAAAATAAGAGTCTATTACCACAGTACTATTTCTTCTATTAAAACCAGATTTTTTTTTTTTTTTTTTAAAGAAAATGTCATAAAGCAACTATTACTCTCAGAAGGTGCTTTAGAAAAGGACTCCTGTGACAGAAGAGGCTGGAGTAAGAAATCTAAACTTTGGAATTTCATTTGCTTTGATGTGACTCCAAATCTGAAGGGGGGTCCCATGGAAGGATGGGAATGCTCTCCTCAACGCCCGTGCGTCCCCCTGAGGATAAGTGGCCCACTAGGTGATTAAGAAACGTCATTGTGAGTGAATGAAAGTCGCTCAGTCATGTCTGACTCTTTGAAACCCCAAGGACTATACAGTCCCTGGGATTCTCCAGGCCACAGTACTAGAGTGTGTAGCCTTTCCCTTCTCCAGGGGATCTTCCCAACCCAGGGATCGAATGCAGATCTCCTGCATTGCAGGCAGATTCTTTATCAGCTGAGCCACAAGCGAAGCCCAAGAATCCTGGAGTGGGTAGCCTATCCCTTCTCCAGAGGATCTTCCCGACCCAGGAATCGAAGTGGGGCCTCCTGCATTGCAGGCGGATTCTTTAAAAACTGAGCTATGAGGGAAGCTCCAAGAAACGTCATTAGGTGGTGATGACAAACAAGCCTTCAGACACAATAAGAGCAGTCTCCCTTTTAAGCCTTCTCAGAAGGTGAACCCTTCTAGTTTATCTTGGTGCTCCCTGAAGGTGGACATGTGTGTGCATTGGAAGCAACGGCCTAAGGAGACGGGTCTCTGATTTGAGTCAGGGGAGGGGAGCGGGTGCCTGGGAGCAGCACAGCCAAGGAAGGGTCCAGTCACAAGTGTGAGCTGGCCAGGGGACTGTTACCTCGCCTGGCACCTCTCTCCTCCCTCCCGCCCAGGAAAACCGGGTGTGGTTCCTCATTTGGCAGCACTTAAAGCTGCAATGGCTTCCCAGGTGGTAAAGAACCCGCCTGCCAATGCAGGTGACATAACAAGACTTGGATTTCATCCCTGGGTCAGGACGATCCCCTAGAGGAGGGCATGGCAACCCACCCCAGTATTCCTGCTTGGAGAATCCAAGGGACAGAGGAGCCTGGTGGGCTATAGTCCACGGGGTCACAAAGAATCGGATACAACTGAAGCGACTTAGCACACATGCACAGCTGCAGTGGGGGCAAGAGGATGGGAGAGCAGAACTTATTTGTCAGGGGCTCCTGCCCTCTGTCTAAGACATCTGATTTATTGCTGAGGCTGAGAACGGAACTAGTCAATCTGATGAGACTTCTGCAGGTGGCTCAGACCCAGGAGGCTGTGACTGGCAGCTCTGCCTCTCCTGAGAGTGGGGAGTCAGACTTGGCAAGATCTCTGAGGCTAAAGACCTCTCACACGGTTCAGGCCAATGGGGCTCTAGAGCTGTGGTTCTCAGACTCCATGGACGCATGAGGAATCTGTTGGGAATTCAGATGTTCAGGTCCCACCTGAGATTCTTGGGGATGGACCAGGCATGTGTATTTTAAAGACATTCCTCTGGTGAATCTGATCATCCGTGTCTGTGATCTGACATTACAGGGAAGAGCGTACTGAGTCTGGCATCAAGCCATTCTGCTGTGGACTCTGCCCCATCTACAGACCCCTGAAACTCTTTGGATGCTAATTTTTCCAAGTGATGAGATGTGATTAGGTTATGTGATTTCTATGTCCTTCGAGCTCTAACAGCTTGAGTCTATGAAACCATTTGCATATAATTTATAGCTCATCTTAAAACAACGATAAAACACAGCTTGCTCTGAACACTAGGTTTTTCTTTCAAGAATTCTGATTTCTAAAGTGAAAGCTACCTTTCAGGTGCTGTTCATACTCAAATGACAGGCATGTATGTCCTCGATCCCTGATCTAGTGTAAATCCAAGTACAAGGGAAGATAAAATACACTGTTCTCAAGAACACCGACACATCGTGCCACGGCAAATTCCTCTACAGGCACTGATCTTGGAGGACAATCACAGCCTGGAGGTGCTGCTTATATTTTCAAAACAGAGAATCAGGTACACTAGTCTTGGAAAGGAGTCACTTCATATTAGGATCATTTATTGGGTCAAATAACCTTCTGATCTCCTCAAAGAAGTCAGCAGAAGCACACAGGCCCAAATGAGAGCAGGGCTGAGCACATAGGCCTAAGTGAAGGCAGGGCTGACTCACTGATAAGATGTCCTCATTTCAGTCCTTCCTGTAGCTGAGCTGCAAGCCTGGTCACTGCTCCACTACCCACTTGTTGATTTAAACCTTGGCTCCAGTTCAGGAGTTCTGTCTAGCCTCCATCATCTGACTCCAGCCTCCTTGCTCACCTCTGTCCCATGGGCCTCTCCTGGGTCTGGCCTTTATTTCTAGTCTGGTCTTTCCTTGGCTCTCCAGAGCCGGCTTCCTGCTCTATTTCCATAATCCCTTACCACCCACGGTCTGTGGGGCACAGGGTGGAAGCCAGTCCAGGACAGAGAAGCCTGGAGCCGGCTGAGGGATGTGGCCTGCTTTCTCCACTTCAGCTTACTAGTCCGGGGGCTCTATTCTGCCAGGCAGCGCAGAGAGCACCACTGTTCACTCCACTGACTTGGGAGAAACTGTGAGACTCTTTTCACCCCTCCCAGTTCATTCTGCCACCCTGGCTTCCTTGGGGCTGCTAGGAGTACCCACTTTAATGAAGGATCAGGCAACACGCAGACCAATCAGAAGCGTGGCTCTCCTTCCAGAGGGGGAAGCTCAAGGCTGACAGCAAAGTCTAAGAAGTAGAGGCACAAATGCTGGGGGTCACCAAAGCAGAGACACTGCTTGTGCCAAAGAGCTCATGTCTCTTACTGTGAAGGGGCTCAGGAACCTGGGCGCTTGTGCGGTCTGCCGCTTGCTCTCAGACGTGGAATACGTAACAGCTAGGAGGCCTTTGTGGATCACTGAGTTCAAATCCTTAATTTACCGAAGGAGAAACCGAAGCCCAGGTCACTGTGACTAGATTGGAGTGTTCCAGCAGTCCCCATAAACTCCCCGCTCTGGCGAGCACAGGATGCTCAAGAATCTAGCCAGCTTCTGTACCTTTCTGTTAATAGCAGCAGGGCTGGGAAAGAGCTGGAAAGCTTAGAACTGCTACCTGCAAAGCAGCTACACTCTGCAAACAAACTGAGGGGCAATGAAGGGGGTCCCAGGGAGCAGGGCCGTGCAGCCTGGGGAGCAGGCTCTTTCTACACATCCCCTTTGTAAGCAGAACTTGGGCACATTTTGGCCCACTAGTGGGCCAGTATTATTGGCTTCCCGCTGCTCCCTCCCTCCCATTCTCCTGTGAGGTACATGAAAGCAAGACTGAATGCGAATCAGGCTTTGCCGGTAAGAACAGGTAATTCAATCTTGATGAGTTTATAGAAGGTTATAAGGCTTAAAAAAAAAAAAAGCTATGAAGCTAGGCAGATAAGAGAAATTAAAGACACATAAGTCTATCAATCAATGTCCACCTATATTTTTAAATGCTGTATCTCATAAAGCTAGCCAGTAGCTTTTAAGTCTTAGTAGTAATAATTACAGCAATTTAATATCTCTTTACCATTATGAAGAAAATATAACTTAATACATTGGAAGTAATGGTCTAAAATGTCTCGTGTTGACCGTGAGGAATTGTTTAAGACTAGCTAAAGAAAGACTGATGCGAATTAAATGGATGAATAAGAAACGAAAAGTAAGGCTAAGGAATATCCGGAAATTTTCTTATCAGTGAAATCTATTAGTCTAGAGAACAATGCCCCAAGGGAAACAGTGAAAGCCCAATCTTATGAGTCATTTAAAAGTGGAGTGGATTTGACTACTGGAAGTATTCCAAGGGGAAAACTCTTGTACTGAGCAGGAAATGGACAACATGACCTAATGGGTTGCTGTTATGTTTAGTATCTTAGCATGTTCAACTTGTTCTTTGGAGTTAACAAGGAAACATGAGAAGGGGTGTTGACTGGTCAGGAACTGTAACAACAAATGAAGGATCAGGACCATGTATTCTGACCAAAGTCTCTAACGACAGGGGCAGAACTGGGGTCACAAAGTTGGGCTAACTTCACACACATGGGAAAACATGGTGTTAGCGGAAAAGTGACTGCTCAGGAAATACTGATGTAGCCCCCTCTGGCCATTCTGGCATGGTCTTAAAACAGGACAGCGCTAAACTGCACCTTTGGTCTTAGTCTTCATAATCCCACTCCTCTCTATTTGTTACTTTCCGTCTCAAAGACGACTTCATTCAATCTTCAGGTTTTCCCCTTTCACTTCCATCGTTATTGTCCTTCCCTCACCACTTTATTTCTGAGTTCGTAGATACTGGATGTCTCTTCACACACCCAACTCAAAAGCCAAACACTATTTATTTTTAAATTTGTTGTTTTATGGCAAGCTCTATCTTGGTCTAGTTGTTAAATTTACTATCATGACTTCCCTGGGTCTCAATTCTCTCAACTGTAAAATGGTGAAAATAAAACCATCTCTATTTACATCTCAAGTTGTCATAAAAAAACAAATAAGAGGATGGATGTGAAATGACCTTGAAATCTAAATCTATAGACATACAGGGTGTTACTGTTTCCTGGTTACTTCCCATTTCAATGCCGCTCATCTTAGGTTTAAAACGTTTTGTGGACATATCATTTTAATACTACCTAGTGTTATATGTGCCAATTCTAATACTTGGATATAACAGCTGCAAAAACAATAGGCACCAGAAACACACTCACTGAAAATAGCATTTTATTAGACTGCAGATGAGAGGGGGTAGGGAGGACTGGAGGTCCCCTTGGGAATCACTAGTAGTGATCTGCTGTTTTGGCCAATTTGTCTAAGTTGGTTTTGGCACAATTGAGGCAAGAAGGGAAAAAACTTAGACTCGCTGAATATTCTATAGAAATGGAATCCTCACAACACTGTAAATGATAAGACCTCACTTCACAAGGCTCAGGGCTACAGAGCTGGTTAAAAAACAGGGCTTGGATACAAACCCAGATTTGCCCAGTTCAAACTCTCTGCTGTACCATATGGTACATTTGATTTGTCACAAGTTAATTTTGTTTTACTCTATGAATGTAGGCTACTGATCTCACCAGGTGGTGTATAGACACTTCAACACAACCCAGACAATCAGGACGGAGTCAATACTCTGGACGCCATTGCAGGCGCTGCTTCAGTGATGCTACAGATCACATTGTGGACATGGGCACCTGTGTTACAAGACGCCGGTGTTGAAATACACACTTTGTCCCCGCCGTTCTGTGCACGGACTACCACCCTCACCTTGATACAGCACCTACATCAAGCTAGAAAAATCCATGAATCCAACTTACAGGTTCCATGTGCTTTAGTCAGTATTGATATAGCTGGTTGGAGGCTGTTAAGAGCATATCAGAAGCTATTTTTGATAAATAAAATGAACTAACTGAGCACTGGCAACATTACTTCTACTAAAAACCTTGAAAGAAAGGAATTTCTGGCACACTATGGACAGTCAGACAAGTGCCACAGAAGTGAAACAGATAAAAGCCTCAAGCCACAAGGTCTTTAAAGACAACACAGGCTTTTAATAAATCTTGGTTCCAGTTTTTTCCACTAGTTTTGCTGTTATTTTCCAGCTATCCAGACAATACTGACCCTCCCATGTTTCCAGCATGTTAGAAATTTATACTAACTGGCATTATTATAACTACAGCAAATTAGACTTAGGGAAGGCATGCTGTGCAACTCAAACACTAGATTTAGTTGGGTTACAAGGTCAACTCTAGGGAGTTTGTCAGCAGAAAGAACCACGGTTTCCAACAATTTTCATCTCTCAGGACCACCTATATCCAACTGTTAAATCAGTTAAATGATAGGCAATTATGTGACCTGCCAGAATTGTTAATTTGCTTCAGGGTTTATCATTGGCTTTCTAAAGTACATAAATTAGGGAGAACACACGTCCTGTGATCATCCATTATTCTGCTATGAAAGATCAGAAGAATGTGGCTATGGAACACAGAAGCAATGGGAACTGCTTCCTAAGTCCATCTCTGGCCTCTCTTTCCCCGCCCAACTGAGTGGGCTCTACCAGCTGGCAGAAAACTGACAGGTGCTTGCGTTTGGGGGGTGGGGAGTGTGGAGGGGTTGTTTCTATTCTGTGTCTGCCTTTTGTTTTTTTAAACCAGGCCCTCGGCATGACTACTACATGTTTATGAACTTGAAGCTGTTGGCCCCTTAATGCGTATCCTTCCTCTTTGCTGGCTTTGACTACTGGCCCAGAATATGGGGCAATGACCTTAAGGACACAATTACAGTGTAGAGGACAAAAGTTCAGGGCAACTAGAAAAAGTATTATTTAAGTAAAATCTTTTCTTTTTTCTGCAGGTGGAACACAAGGAGATTATGGACTCTTCCTACCACCACCTGGATGAAAGCTTAATCAACTCGTGACCGCACAGAGCTTGTCACACATGCTAACCTACCAAGGCCTTCCCAGTGCCCTGGATGGCAGTCTTTCTATTCCTCTGGTGCCCCCGGTAGCTTGGTTCGTACACCCACCTGTTTGGCCTGATTGACGCAGCGCATGTACTGGCTGGCCAGAGCTGAGCAGCTGAGGGTCTGCTGGGTGTTCTGGCGGTAACACTGGAGAATTTGGGCCTGCAGATCAGCACAGATGGGGTGATACTCATACCGCCTGGAAACAAAAAAAGGCACCACTGAGACAAATGGGCTTCAACTTGAATGAAGATCAAGGCTAAAAAATATGTAAAGCATCAATATATAAATGTTGCAAATGAAAAAATAATAATTAAAAAAAACTTTAAGAGAAATAATTTTCTTTGACCTTTTAAGAAAGATATTCCACAAGATAAGTGACTACCATGAAATTCATTCTATTAACTGACACCCTCATGAGTCTCTCTGGACAGAGCAGCACTCCTATCCAACCCAAAATGCGACCACGTGAATGGGGCCAGTTACTCTGCAGCCCAGGCAGCCGGGTCGGCAACCTGGGAGCCTGATGTTCTCTTCCGCCCCCACCTCCGGTGGGTCACAGAGCTGGAGATCCTGCAGCCCAGTCCTTTCTCCATCCTCACTGTTGTTACATTAATTCTTAATCATTTATATCCTGGATTCAAGCCACAAATCTCTGGTCTCTCTCTCTTAGCTTTCACCCTCCACTCCTACCCTCCCAAAAGGTTCCTTCTCACAGGAAGTCTAGACAGCATCTGCTTTCCAAATGAAATACATACATGGTCAATAGGCAGGTCCTTTGGGACCAGGTTCCTGCCTATGTTTTTGCCTCAGTCCCCACCCCATACAAGCTGCAGCCTGACCAGACCACATTCAGGGTTTGGTTCTTCCACATCCCTCCATGTCTTTGCTCCATTGCTCTTGATTTTGGAAATGCTCTGCACCCAAGCCTCACCCTTTTCTACGCATCTGGAAAACACCTGGTTTAGTTGCCAAGTCAAGTCCAACTCTCACAATCCCATGGACTGTAGCCTGCCAGGCTCCTCTGTCCATGGGATTCTCTAGGCAAGAATACTGGAGTCGGTTGCCTTTTTCTTCTCTAGGAAAACACCTACCCATCTTCAAACCTTGAGCTAAGTACTGAAGTATAACCTCTATATGGCTTTCACTAGCTCTCTCCATCCACAGTAGAGTCTATCATTCCCTTTATGATGACCCTCTCGCCTGTATTAACTTCTTTCACTGTGTGCTTAACACTGACTGCACTACAGTCGGCTGTGATTTACTAGCATGCAAAACCCAGGCAGGGACTGCCTGCATCTTAGTTTCTCTGTGATCTCAGCTATTGCCATGGATCCTTCTTATAGAAGGCATGCAATAAACTGTGCAGAATACAAATGAGTGGACAGAAATTTTTTTTCATTTCCTGAGCTAAAGTTTTACTAATTACACTTACAAACCTCAAGACTTTAGAGTGCTTTCAGTGAATATGCAGTACTAACATAAATGCTTCCAAAAAGCTGACAATATACACTTGAAAAATGGTAATAATAAAATATACCAAATGGATTATACAAACAAAACTGAAATACTCTTGTAAAAATGGTAGAGGAACTTGTATTATAAGGAATAAACACACAGAAAAACATATATATATTATCACTTTAATCTAGGGAGTTTTTTTTTTTTAAATCAGTTTGTTTAATACAAAAGGTTCTAGCCTTTCTTACCAGTTCTTTTCTCGAAATTTAAATTTGTTATTTCCATAGTAATCTTGAAAATAGCATTATTTTAAATTTGATGGGTTCTAAAATACCCCTAGAGAACACAGGAGAAATATTTCTCATCAATAAGGAAACCCCTGGGTGAAGATTTGTCTTCTCATTACTTTATCCAACACTAAGCTTATATATATATAGACAGAGAGAGAGAGAGAGAGAGAGAGAGAGAGAGAGTTAGAATAGAAAACTGAAATGCAAACCACGTTACTGGTCCCTAAGGGAATTTACTTCTTACTACCCTCTGAAAAAGAAGACAGGGAGATAACATTGTACTTTTCCATTCATTACCTTACTGTTTTGCCAAATACCCAAGAACAGAATTTAAGTCCAATCCCATCTTAGCTTTAAGATTCTCAAGTTCAGATGTCTGTGAATGTCTCTGGACACGGATTTCCCTAATCCCCTACCATGAACATCAGTATCTAAGAGGAGTCAGCTGTGCTTCAAAGGGTAGAAGCACAGACACGACTGACTGATTATAGCAAGACACACATCTGAACAAATAATAAAACAGGATTAAGCATCAGGTGAGCCGAGACAAGCATGTGTACGACTAATGCTTCTAACAGCTGAAGAGCAAGCAGGGTTACATTCTATCCCAGTGTTGAGGACCAACATCCCTCCATATACCTTGGATTTAAAGCAGGAGAAGAGATGGGAGAGAAGGCTAGAAGCACCCGACCAGATAGGCTGCCCCTCCCCATTAATATGCAGTAAAAGACCGAAAAGAATGAGCTGCCACATACTGCTCATCACAGGAAGATGCTAGAGTTTTATCCCCTTCTAAAAAGACTACTCACAATAGGATTCATTCATCAAATACTATGGGCTCCTTAGAATGGGATTATTTAAGGTATAAGTAAGCATTTATCTTGGGTTTAGCTATTAGTCCTGCAAGTTAAAGTCCATGAGTTATTTATGATTTGCAAGGTGTCAAAACATACTTTTATCACCAGAAATCAATACTACTCACTTCCAGGGCCCTTGATTTCCTGTATGGTAGTTAGGTCTGTGTGAGTGTGTGTGTGTGCGCACATGCAAATTAGACATTTTCTGAAATCCTTTCTGTATACATGTCAGCCTGTATTGATGATTAGATGGCAGAATGGGGGAAAGAGAGGATGGGAAGCAGTGTAATTATCTTCCAGTTCCTGGACTAGACTCTGGTATATTTTGCTTGGATTAATCTGTAAGGGCAAAGCTCTGTCTCTGTATTGATCTGCAATGCTTGTTATACTGCCCTAATGCACTGTTTTCACGTTGGGAAAATGCTAAATGAGATTACTGTCTAACATTAGAAGGCCATAAAACCCAAGCATGGCACCTTCCATTCAGGAAAAGGGTTTGAAAGTCATTTCCAATATGCATTATAGTAAACCCTCTGTAGAGTCATTGAGTCAGCAACTGATTTTTATTGACTGCTTCCATTCCTGCTGATGGAAAAAGCCACTATTAGGTAAAAATAACACAAGGCAGAATTTCAAGATACCCAAGAAGGAAAATTAAATCTTAGCTGCAAGAGACACTTAAACAATTTAATTTGTTGGTATGAAAAGATTAACAAAAATAGTGAACAACAAAAGAGAAAGATGAAATATTTGGAGAACTCAAAACTATAAATAAAGAAGTGAGAGAGAGAACAGTTAGTTATCCAGAAACATACCAAAAAGGAATTGGCAGAATACAGTTGACACATGGAAATATATATTACTCAAAAAAAAAAAAAAAATCCAGTTAAGTGAATCTGAAATTACTGGGGACTTCTGATGGATCCCACCACTTGTACACCTGTCTCTCTACCCCTTTTGTCCCTTCTGTACTCTGGTCTACTCCCAGTCTGTTCCCTGTCTCTTCCCTCTTTCTCACCAGCACGAGAAGCTGGGGCTAGGCCCTTCCCATCCCCACCCCACTTCACCCCATGGTGGCACTTCAGGCCAAGGACCTCACTCATAGCATCCAATGGCAGAATTAGAGACCAAATATCTGGATAAAGAACACCAGCAAAGAAGCACTCTGATAGGTATTCTCTAGCCAGTAACATATCAATTTTTTTTTGCTAATGTTTAACACTAATATTCATTGAAAAGGTAGCTTAGAAAATAACATTCAAGTATTTTTTCTTATAACAATGACAGATCCATTGTAGAAACTTCGGCGGGGGTTGGGGGGGGGTCCCCAGTGAAGGCTAAGTTCTTAAAATATCATGGTGATGGACAAAAATTATCACTACTGTTTCTGATCATTTCCTTCAAAGAGTTTCCTGTAACTTGGGAATTAACTGGTCAAAGAGAAATTAAGATACTTTGGTAAAAATGAAGTTGAGATAAACAAGCCGTATTCAGAACTCTCTTCTTAAGGCTCTGGTATAATACGTTTCTACTTGGTTATCTGTTTTAGAGCTATCTGTTGATTTGGCTGCTGCCTTTCCTACTTTCATGTCTTAGAAACTTCTTTGATGTGGGTCTGAGCTTTCTATTTCAAGGAAACTACTTACCCATCTTTTCAGTTCTAATATAAACCACAAGGATAATGAGGTAATTTCAGAGAAGGGAAAAAAATATGGAGATAGCCCTCCTCACGCCACTCAGAAGGCTCAAGAAGTCATATAAAAGTGAGCAGGCACAATTTCTGAAGCTCTCAGGAACACAAAAACCATTCTAAGTGCAGGGTGGATACGAGAATGGCTGTCAGGGTAGCAACGATGCATCCTTCGTGGGATCTGGTGGCCTCATTAAACGATTACCTATTACATTAAAAGCAGGTACATGACACATCCAGGGAGTGAAATGTTGAGCTCTAACTTCTGCAGCACAATGCGAAAAAAAACCTGTAATTCCATGCTAATAATGTTTCACTAGATTGCTAAGTCCAGGGTCTTTCTGCTTTTCTTTCACAACACAAAAGTAAAACTGCCAAGCATCTTGCCAATATTTAGTAATTTACTAATCTCTCTTATCATGTGTCATAAAGCTATCATAAATGTAATATAAAGGAAGTATTTCTCTCAAATGTATTCATTATCTCCTATTAAGTTTTTTCATTTTTAATTTTACTTTAAATTACAATGGTTTTCAGAATAAAATGTAAACAGCCTCTTTCTAACAATGCAAGATCTGAAAAACAACTCAATTTCAAGCTTTTCTGACATTCTTAATAACTGCTAACCATCTTTATTAATGATGTTTCTATCTGAGCTGTAATCAAATTTCCACAATTATAGTTTGAAAGCAGCTTAACATCTCCAAAAGCTGCTTGCTTTCTCTGCTTCAGTTTGTCTTCATATACATTTTGCTATAAAATCTTAAAAAGCAAAATAAAAAGATTTTTAAAATTATTTATTTTACAAAATGAACACTAGCTATGATGTTTGTCTATCACCTCATCAAAAAAATTTTCTCTGCCCCATCAAAAGACCTACAAGCTGTAGAATGAAGACACGTCCAGGACCAAATGTTAAATCTGAACCTCCAAAGGCTTCATCAGTGTGTAAATGAGACCAAGTCATCTTAACACACACCAAATGACTTTTATTTTAAATATCTCAATAAGGCTTTAAGGCCAGGAAAAGCACCAGACCATGATCATCACCATTCTCATGATTTTATTTTGATTAAAACGTGGCAAATCTGACTTTATAAAATAATTTTAATTAGACAACTGAGAAAATGTTAATATTGAACATACACAATGCACTGCCCTTGGATTTCTTTTATTTTAAATACATGCATCTATATAGTACTCTGAACTCATGTGTGTGTGTGTGTATGTATATGTTCAGTCATGTCTGACTCTTTGGGACCCCATGGATTGTACCTCACCAGTCTCCTCTGTCCATGGTATTTCCCAGGCAAGAATACTGGAGTGGGTTGCCATTTCCTTCTCCAGGGGGTCTTCTCAACCCAGAGATCAAACCAGTGTTTCTTACATCTCCAGAATTGGCAGGCGGATTCTTTACCAACTGTGCCACCTAGGGAGCCCACTGCATTCATACCAACAAAATTTTAAATGACATTAAGTTATTTTACCTAGGAGGTTTTGTGAGTTATTTCCATTTCCCCGATCCTGCTACTTTAGAATGTTCACTGAAATTGGGCTAAGGATGGAAAATATGGGAGCTAGTTCTTTCATCTCTTTGTCTACTCAGTTACTCCAACAAACATTAAGCCACATTTATCAAGGATACATTACATGCCATTCACCATGGTAGGTGCTGAATAAGATGTGCTCCTTGCCTTCCACTGACTCCCAAACTGGGGGCGGGGAGCGGCGGTGGTTGGCGGCACAGGAGACAGAAGTGTACAGTCTTATAATGAGAACGATAAGTTGTAAGCAAAGTGCTAAACAGAACTCTGACTCTGAGCAGAACAGAAACTGAACATACAATGTTCCAGACAAGTGGACATCCATTACCAGTGAACAGCAAGTGAGCACTGGCCTGAGGATTCTCTTGAAGTAACTTTCAAGCCAGCAGGAAGACCTGTCCATAGTACCTGGAATATAGAGACAGGCCCCAAGATGGAGAGAACAGACCTCCTCAGACCATGGGTGAATACACCCACAGTCTGGTGACTCCAAGCCTTCTGGATGCCTCTGCTTTCTCTGAGAGCAAACTTTAGTGCTTATGTTCATGACATCTGCCAGCAGATGGTTTGGAGAGCTGGGAGTAGCCACACACAGTAACAGCTTACGAATTCTGAGTCAAGTAGGGGATCCCCTGGAAATAACCAGAGGCCAGGAGCCCAGTTTCAGATCTGTCAACAATAAACAAATGTTGAGACAGGTTTCTGGTTGCTTCGTCTTGGTAGGAGGGCTGTGGTGGTAACTTTCAGAATTACTCAGTCTCCATCATATTCCCTACTTAGGGACTGCCTTCTGCAACCACAGAGAAGGAAATGGGAACCCACTCCAGTGTCCTCGCCTGGAGAATCCCATGGACAGGGGAGCCTGGTGGGCTGCAGTCCACGGGGCTGCAAAGAGTCAGGCATGACTGAGTGACTAACACTTCTGCAACCACTCCATTGCTTTACTACTTCATATGGCCAGGAAGGAGAAAACTGGAGAAACTGGTCCTAGATCAAGGCCCAGATCTGGAGGCAGGAGGGAGATAGGAGGAGCTGGAATAAGATGGGGAAGGTAGAACGCTAAGATACTGGGACGCTAAGGAACCTTCCAGAATCTGAGGTGACTCCTGGAGAAGAAAGGGAAGGCATTATGGGCCATATCAGTCCAGATGGAGAGAGAGCAGAGGGACAGGCTGAGCAGCTAACCCATCCATGAGGAAGGACAAGGGAAGGGAGAGGCTGCAAGTTCCAGCCTACAGGCCTGGAACAAACAGGCATTTGTTTCCAAATTCTGGAAGGGTTCACCACGCATCCTTCCTGCTCAAGTCCTCAGGCTTAGGAGAGGAAGAGCTGGATACAGCCGACATGGCTGTCCCCTGTAGAGCCAACGGGAGGGCACCAGTCCTGAAATCTAGCAGGTTTTCCTGAAAGAGGACACTTGAAATGAAGACATGCCAAGATCAAGTTTGACAGAACACCAGACACAACCTTCCAGAGATAATCCTTCCATATCTGGAGCAATATTTATTTCATAGGACTTATTATATCATTTTCATCAATGCAATCTAACTATTGTAGTAGCATAGAATCAAGAGCATCTTCCAGTTGAGCAGTGTGGTACCTGCAGCTTGTGCAGAAATATGGTCAAGCACACACTTTCCATGTTAAGCCCCTATTTTTAGGCACCTATAATTTTTCAAAAAGAGTTACCCTCTGGGATGAACTGTCTATGCTCCTTTCTCAGCTGAGGAGTGACTGGGGGGTGAGATGTTTGGTGAAATTCCATTTGAGTCACCCAAGCATAAAACTACATGCCAGTACCCTTACCTCTTCCCTGCGGTGATCAAATCTGAGAGAGTGCTTTTACTACTAAGAAAACTCAAGAACAGTTTAAAACATTTCAAAACTGTCACATATCTCAATGACTGTGACACAGTCTAAAAAACTGGGTTAAGATAAAATTTTAAGTCTGTAATGAGATAGCGTGTTATATTACATTAGGTGATACTCTTCTTTCCACTAACATTTTGAAAGATCCACATACTAGGTACACCCAGAGAGGAATGTGTCTGACTCTCTTTAACTGAAAGAACTGCAAATGTATTTATTGCAGTGACAAGTAAAGGAAAAAATTATCCGTACTGATCTGCCTTAAGTGAAAGTCACTCAGTCATGTCCGACTTTTTGCGAGACACCACGGACTATACAGTCCATGGAATTCTCCAGGCCAGAGTACTGGAGTGGGTTGCCTTTCCCTTCTCCAGGAGATCATCTCAACCCAGTGATCAAACCCAGGTCTCCCGCATTGCAGGCGGACTCTTTACCAGCTGAGCACAGGGGAAGCGCAAGAATACTGGAGTGGGTAGCCTAGCCCTTCTCCAGGGGACCTTCCTGACCCAGGAATCGAAGCAGGGTCTCCTGTACTGCAGGTGGATTCTTTATCAACTGAGCTATCAGGAAAGCCCCAGAAGTGTCAGAGTGCTAATAATGAGGAGTGGAAAGAGGGCTAGAGCTGGGCCTCCTGTATGTTTCCTGTCCTGGTGACGATCTGAAGGGGCGGAGGCTGAGGGTCTACCCTTGCCAAGAGGGAAACCCCAAAGAGGACACCCTAGGCCATGCCAGCAAACCTCCAGGAAGTGGCCAGGCAGAAAAACGCCACCTGGACATCACAGAGGTGAACACATAGTGAAGGGGGAGGTAAAGGTGTGTAGAAACACAAGGAGGGAGAAATACTCATATCTGTAAAAGAAACACCCTCATAAAGCTCACGGGTAAGAGCAGGCAGTATGGTGGGTCCAGGGAGGGGGTGTACATCAGGAAGTGCTACAGCTGTTCCGAGGAGGTAGCTGAGGGTAATCTACGGAGTCCATGGAGGAGAGGAGATGTGGTCTTGAAAGTCTTACCCTCAATGAAGGGTAACATGGCAAGAGGCAAGAGGACATGTAAGAGGCTCCATGTGACTGACAAGGCCCAGGTCTCAGTCAAGCTGGGCACGTCCAGGGGATCAGGTTGCAGGGAGGCCGGCAGAGGTGAGAGGCGGTGCTGAAAAGGGAGGCACTGGGATGTGGATGGTCTTCTGACAAGGCAGAAGATGCTTAGATTCTGCTCTGCAGGGGAAGATAAGCCACTAACCTTTCTAAATAAGAGAATAAAGTTACAAAGGTGCTCTCTTAGAAAGCTGACCGGATGTGAATAAATCAGATGGATGGAAGTGGGAACCATCCAGGCTGGGAGGCCAGTAGAGCTGTGTCCAGCTATAAAGACAGGCAGGAACAGAGGCACTGGGAAGCAAGGATGTGGTAACTGATAGATGTAGACATAAAGAAGGGCAATACACACATGGCTTAGGCCTGGGGATTTAAAGAATGAACGTGCTCAAGTGATGTTGCTCCCAAGTGGAAACGACCCACCAAGATCTAGAGTGTGGAGCTGGAGCTCGGCACTGGGAACAGGGCCACCATCACGGACTGGGCCTTCCCAGCAAGGAAAGGCAGGGAGTGTGGAGAGAGACGGCAGGAGGGACAGCTGAGCCCTGGGCAGCAGCCCTGTTGGGGAGCGGGGAGGTGACAGGGAAGGAAGATGGGGCAGTCAGAGAACTGGGAGTGGAGGGAAGAACCAGTATGACACAGCACCACAACGCTGGGAAACCAGAGCTTCATCAAAGAGGAGAAAGGCACAAAGAATACAGACTGGTAAAACGCCGTGGAATTCAATCCCCAGCAATTTAGAGAAATAATTTCACTATAGGGCATAAGACAGAAGTCAGACAGCAGGAAATTGGTAAATAAGAAAATGGGCAGTAAAGAGATGAAGGCAGTGGGATTAGGTTAGTTTAATATCCTTTATGGAGTGTTTGTTCTATACCAGGCTTATGTGTGTGCGTGTGTGTGTGTGTGCGCGTGCGCACACATGTGTGTGTCTGTCTGTGTGTGAGAGAGAGACATACACTCATCCTATGAGCTGCTTTTATGGGGCACATCTGAGAACAGTAAAAATATGAAAGGAAGGAGCACAGCTGGCTGGAGATGACTGGAAAAGGTCTCAGATGAAAGAACTCGGTAGTCGTAAAGAACAAGAAAGGCCCAGGCAGTGAGATAGGACAGAAAGGCGCTCCAAACAGAAAAGGGGAAGAAGCAAAGGCTGTGGAAGAAGAGAAGAAAGCCTGGAGGCAGTGATGTCACTAATGGACTTTTAAATTTTTTTTTTTAAAGATCCATATGGAAATTTACATACAGATCAGAAAGCCATAAACACTTTCAGCAAGGACATGCTCTGTAAGCAATAAAGGAATTTCCAGAAAGTAAAGTAATTAGCAGAAGTGAACTACTCAAAAGTTGGGTGGAAGGGAAGGTTGTGTGAAAAGGGGAGGGTTTTGATTCAACAGTCTTTATTTATTTATTTGACTGCACCAGGTCTTAGTTGCAGGATGTAGGATTGAGTTTCCCACCAGGGATCAAACCTGGGCCCTCTGCACCAGAAGCACAGAGTCTTAGCTACTGGACCACCAGGAAAGTCCCCGATGTGAGTCTTTAAGAAGAAAGGCAAGAAAGCAGAAAGGAGGGAAGACATGGGTATGATTAAGGAGAACAGACCTCTTGGTTAAAGCTGAAGTCCACAGTAAGGAATATTAAAAGCGGGGTTGATGAGATGGAGGAGTGGAAGGGAAATCTTTCGGTAGGAAATCTCAAAAGCTACATGAATCATCTGACAGCAATGGCAACTCATATGAGTAAGGGAAGAAATCCATTGGAAGAAAGGGAAGAATCCATGAGAAGAAGGATTCTCCTTCTAAAGGCATCAGCAAGTGCTGGTGACGGAAGAGCTGAGATGGGAGTGCAAACCTGGAAATGCCTTCAGATACGTCAGCCTTTGGCACAAGCCCTTCTGATTCAATCTCAGAAACCCTGTGAGAAATGAGACAGAGAAACTGCCTCATTATTTTAAATCACAGGGTGAGCCATCGGGAATAACATGTATCACTGAGTGTTCGAAAAGCCTATAGATTTCTCTATCTGTGAGACACTTGTCTGTCAGAGAACCTGGTCCCTTCTCTCTCCCAACATCCTTCTCTCGTGTAAAGCGGAGCCATTTCCAGAGCTCAGGTCTTTGTCCCTGCCGTTCTTCTCCTGTGGAAGTTATTCTTCCCTCTGGGGGTTCTCTCCTTTTGCTCTGTGTGTGATGAAAAGGGTTTTCTAGTTTCTCTCCGTCAGTTAGAAACTCCATGATCTTAGGTTTCTCGGGGTTTCAGTTCTTTGTAAAATACAGATAGCAATCCTACCCCTCTGAAGCTAGGGACAAGATCTGATGGTCCTCATATCCCTTCTATCTTGAAGACCCCTAGACTACGCAACAACTGGATATGGCCAATTTCTTTGATTTCCATTTTCTTATCCAGACAACATCTTCCTTCCATTTTCCATCAACCGCAGTAATGTTAGCTCAGCATCATGCATTCGATTTTGGCTCTTTTGTTCTGGTTGAATATGTCCTACTGAAGAAGTCACTGAGATTGCTAGTTCTTTCTTGGAAAAGTCTTTCACTTTCAACCCTTCCTTGGTTCCCCCTACATCACCCTAGGTTAAGCTATGGTTCATACCTAGACTACTGTTATTATCAGCCTCCAAATAGTCTGCCCTCAGCTGCCCACATTTTGAGCTCATCAACATTAGTTCTATTAAATACATAACCTGCAAATGCCCATCTTTCTTAAGGGGCAATTAGGACTCTTCCATCTCCCTCCCCTCCAGTAACTAATTTTATTTTTTAAATGTCTCATCTCCCTTGCCTTCTCACCAGCTACTACTCATGTTATTAGAAGAAAGGGAATCCACTGAAACTTCTACTAAACCACTACATACCTATTCTGGCCTCAAAGTGAAAGACAGATGGTGACATATGCAAGGCTGTCTTCCAACACAATCTAATATGAACCAGTATAATAGCCAAAGAGCACAACTCCACATATCCCTAATGTCTACTTCCCAAGCCATGTTATAAAATTATAAAATCATTCTCTGAATTGATTTTATTTTTCACCCGTGGGTGAGGGCACTATCTACAAGTGATAAGTTTCCATAGGAACTAAATCCAATTTCAAAGGGTTTGAACACTGAGGCTTTTTTTTTTTTTAAAGTGCTCAAACAACATGATTTTGTACCTAGTGCCTTACATCTTTGAAACTTGGAGAGTATTATAAATATTAATCTCTTAAGTCTCTGAAAGGCCCTGGAATGGGGGAGGGGGGAAATTCTTTGCATTTGGGAAGGGAAATAGGTATGTTCAAGGTAACTGGTAGAGAAAAGAACTTAGAAGGTGGGTTACTCAGACTATGTTTGATCTCTGTCATTAAGAACAACTAATCTATGGTAACACTACTGACCAATTTTTGGAAGACAATATATTATGAATTCAAAGAGCTAATATTTCTTCATATGAGGGGTACACCACTGAAGAATTTTATAACAGATAAAAGTGAAGAGTGTATATGGGATGTATAATCACAGGGAACTACATGTGCATCTACAGAACACCCACACAATTACTCTTTAGTTTAAAAGTTCAAACATTTCTTTTTTCGGTTCTGATTAAAGTGCTCGGTATTGATGCTGTAACACATCCCCCAATCTCAACCCCTTGTGCTACATAAACAGATTTTGGCATTTTTCTGAGGACAGGTAAGATTTAGCAAATTGGCTTAACATTCTCAGCTGCTGCTGTGGAGACTGAAATTAACAAGACTAACCATGAAAGTAGAGAAAACAACCACCTCCTGCACACAAATTCTTCAAATGATTATGATGTGCCTCACACGCGAGCATTTCAGAGGCGGAATCTCAATGGTTCCTATGTAAAGGGAAAATGATGTGTTGCTGCAGGACCAAACAATGCATTTCTCAATTCATGTCCTGGACTGGATTCCCCATGCTGAGCCCTATTAGTTTTACATCTCCCCAAGGGTTCCAATTCAGCAGTATTAATCTAAGCCTTCGCACGCAGCTCCTGTCTCTGAACGTCTGCCATATGACTGTCCTTTAATGCACCTCTCACAGTGAATGTTTCTGGAGGGAAATCATATAACCAAGGTAAATTCATAGCTAGCCACTAATTTCTGCCTCCCATGTTTCTATAGTTCTGTGGTAAATTCACTCTTGTCCCCTTCCAATGACTATTTTATTCCATTTCCATTCACTCTTCACTCCTGACCATATTTCTAGTTTTCATTACGAAAAACAGAAACAAACAAAAAAAAAAAATTAAAAAAAAAAAAAAACAGAAACCAAGAGATAACTCCCTCACTGTCCCACCAGAAAATCTGGATCTCCACCTTTTCTACGGTTACTTTGGAGAAAGGATGCCTCTCTGATAACCATTTCTTTCCTTACTGTATCATTTACACGAGCTTGTCCACCTTCTCTGCTGCTGCTGCTAAGTCGCTTCACTCGTGTCCGACTCTGTGCGACCCCATAGAGGGCAGCCCACCAGGCTTCCCCGTCCCTGGGATTCTCCAGGCAAGAACACTGGAGTGGGTTGCCATTTCCTTCTCCAATGCATGAAAGTGAGAAGTGAAAGTGAAGTCGCTCAGTCGTGTTTGACTGTTGGCGACCCCGTGGACTGCAGCCTACCAGGCTCCTCCGTACATGGGATTTTCCAGGCAAGAGGACTGGAGTGGGGTGCCATCGCCTCCTCCAGGCCCACCTTCTCCAGAAGAGTGCTAATCTGAGAACTCCCTGCAGTGAGGGAAACGGTTACGTCTATGCAGCCCAACACACTGGTCAAGGTCACGTACTGCTACTGAGCACCTGAAAGGTGACTAATGCATCAAAGGTAAAACTTTTTATCTTACTTAATTTAAATCTAAACAGTCACCCATAACAGGGAAACCCAACTCTAGCAAACACTATTCTTATGACAGCCACCTCGACTTCCTACCTTCCACCCACTCGCTTCTATCCATATCCGAGTGACCAAATCCAACCATTCTTAGTAGATGTTTTGTAGGACCAACTGGCATGAACTTGCTTGAGTAAATTATTCTCCCCTCGTGAAAGGGGCTTTCAGCTTCTGTAAACACTACATTTCCTTCCTTGTTTCTCTTCCAGCTCTTCTAACTGATCTCTAGATGTGGGAGTTTCTCTGCTCTTCTCTCTATATACTCTCTCCACCATGACCTCAACCATTCCCATGGCCTAAATGCCACTGATGTGCTAACAGCTGTCAAATTCTGTATCTCCAGTCCTGCCTTCCTATAGGTGACTGCCTCCTGCTATTCACACTGAAGATTTTATATGTGCCACATTTTTAAAATCAAACAATTCCTTCTTCTACCCCCAATTTGCTCCTTCTTCCCCATCTCAGTCGATTGCTCTTCTCAAATCAGGGAGTCACCTTGATACCTCCCCTTCTCTCATTCCCAATATCCAATCTGTCATTAAGTCTTATCAATTAAACTTCTAGAGTAGATCTGAAATCGACCTCTTTCTCTCCATCATCATTATTCTAGATCAAGTCACCACCACCACCAGCAATATTTTAAAAAATCTCATTTAAGTAGTTTTCTGCTGGTTTCTATTCTAAGTCCTCCAGCCTCACTTCTGCTGCAATTCATTATGAACACAACAACTGGAGTGCCCCTTTCTAAATGAATCTTGTAACTTACAGGTTACAATGCTAATCTTTCAAACACTTCCTACTGCTCTTGGGATAAAATTCACAATACTAATTAGGGCCAAGTAGGACATGGTTCCCCCCAACCCCAATCTCATCTCTCTCCACTCCTCTTTCCTGCAGGCTTCCTTTCAGAACCCCAAAGGAGCTAAGCTCCCTCCTTGGGGCCTTAACACACGCTGATCTTGCTGGTTAAATGACCGTCCTTAAAGCCCCCCCAACACCTACTGTCTTTGCCTGAAAGAGGTCATCTCTGACCCTTCACGGTGGATTCCCCCATCACATGCTCTCACGGCATCCGACAGCACTGAGCACAGCTGTGACTGTCGCGCTATTTGGGAGACTGGCCATTTCTGCCACTAGTCTGTGAGCACCAAGAAGGCAGGGCTCCTGTCTGTCTAGTCTCCACGTTATCTCCAGGGCCTGGCACAGCATTTGGCAAACACCATCGGCTGCCCAGGCCCATCACTACAGGGTGGCCGGGGCACCCTTTCCACTTCTCCTCACCACTGAGTTAGGCCGGGTGAATGTGCAGGCATGAGAGGGACGTGTGAGGAACTAGGTCCAAACTAGTACACTGGGGAAGCGAGTGTTCCTAACATCCCAAGTGGAATCAAGATAAGCTTTTTTCTAATAAAGTAGTATGTTCAAAGTTAGCTTCCACAATACAGTCACGGCTTATACGTGCACCATTTACTGTGACGGTTAGCACAGAATCCGGTACCTAAAACCCCTACATCCAAACTTTCTCTTGCTCTGGAAGCTGGTGCAACTTGCTTAATCTCTCTAATGGGCAACTTCTTCGTGAGCTCTTACCCTTTAAGACTGTTGTAAACATTAGTAAGATAATGCATGTGCTCTCAATATAATGCCTGCCAGGTGGTAAGCATTTTAACAAAGTAACAGTGGCTGCTATTATCTGTTATTATTATCTCAAGAGACAAACTTTGGTAGGTTGCTCTGGGAACCTCTTAGCTACGACCTTATTTCTAAAGGAAAATGGGTTTCCATTTTCAAACTTAAAAACCAAGTTTTTAAATAAAGTTTTTAATAAAAATAAATAAATAAATAAAAACCAAGTTTTAGAACACAATTCATGTGAGAGTTGGTGACCGTTCATGTAACTTGAAGGTGCCCACAAACAGTTCAGATGGTGGCAAACAAGGTTCCTGCCTGTGTTTCGGATAAAGGGATTAAAAAGTCACACTCATGTTAAAATCAAACCTCCAGCATGGGAAGTATAATTAACATAAACCTATACATCTTTTCTTCTCTCAACTGTGTTCTCACAGGGAGCAACAGCCTTCGCTATGAATAAATGAAATTGTACTTGGAGTAATTACACTTGGCACAGATTCACCCACTGCTGGTGGCAGGGCTGCTGCCTGTGACTAGGTACTGAGGGGGAACTCAACGGAATCGACAGCAAACTGCTTTAATTTCCTTTAGTGGCAGCAAAGTCCTGTCTAAAACAAGCTGGACATTTCAAGAATAATCAACACCACACAGCTGAAGTTCAACTGCCATTAAACCAGTATTCAAACAGACCAGAAACTGGTTTTCAGCCGCTTTCCGTGAGTTTCTATATCCTTCACGTCATAAATGTCATTTTGTAAAGTCAGGCTGGCAGTCCTCAGCAGGAGGCCCAGAAGTGCCAATGTTAATTAAAAATGTCGGCTAACTTTTCAGCTCCTTCATGCTGTGAGATGTTCCCCCGAGCTCCACCCTCTAAAACGTTAACCACCAATGGGCGTTCAGGAGCAGGGAGAAATGTGAGAGGACCAAGGATAATTTCATTTTCAGATGGTGTGAAAGAGACTGGCAAGGACAGCATTGACTGTGATGGCCCCGCAGCCCAGGCCACAGTGGGGACTGGGGGAAAGCTTGGCATCAAAGGATTTTCTTTTCTGTAACACTGACGAGAAATTAAAGATGGTCTCCCTAGTACCTGGTGAGTAGCCGTTGTGAAGGATATGAGAACCTGGGACCTTGCACATAATAAAACCACAATAGATATGTGTGGATTGATTACCGCTCAGAAGTTAACTGCAAGTGACTAAGATGATGTAAAAGCTTGTAAACTTTTGAGTTTCACTATATGTTTCATCTCCTATCATGGTAAGAAGTAAATAATAGCTGTGGCTATACAGCATATCACGAAGTAGACATTTTAAACATATCTGCCTAATTTGATTAATGTAAATGGCCCAAAAACTCGCTGTTTCTGCCTGGCAACTTGTTTCAGTTAGGAAAGAAGAGTCTTAAGAGAGGAAGATCTTGACGTGCTGCTCAGGACTGTAATTTCGGTTTAAGGTCTGAATAATATTCTTGCCTGGAAGATCCCACGGACAGAGGAGCCTAGCAGGCTACAGTCCATGGGGTCCCAAGAGTCAGATACAATTGAGTGACTAGGCGCACACACACGTGATTGGTGTGGTTATCAGAACTGCATGAACTGATGAGGTGATTTTTATCACAACCACACATGATAAAATGAAGTATTAAATGCTTTCATTAAAACTTTTCAAAACAATGGTAAATCAACTATAATATTAATTTCTACCAAATACAATTAATTTTTATCAGTCGTCAGTCTCCAATATTAGCTATAAGCACCAGTATTTAGACTGAAGGAAGAATCGTTTAACAGATGGAGTTTTACTACTTTGGGTATTTAGGAAAGAGGTCATTTGAGTGCAGTCTTATTTCCCTGCTTGTAAACTAAGGCTTCTGCCCATGAGACACTATTTCAGAAATGCACTGAAGGTTAATATCGCTGCATGTATTACAAATGCTAACCAAAGTGCAATGTTAATATATTCTCTTACTCATTACAAAGAAAACAGCAGATACGACTGCACATTAAAGACATTTTGCCAACAGTATTTTCAATCCTAAATTAGTTTTTAAGTCCCAGCAAATGCCAGTCATGGTCCCACTGGTGCTCTGGTGGCCTGAAGTAAGGAAAAAGAAATCGGCCTTCCTACTAGAAGCTATGTTAGGACAAGAGGTAACAAAACATAAAAGTCCTGTCTTGTGGTTATTTCATTTCCCCAAACCTGCTGATAGGTAAAAGGTGAAAAGAGAAAGATATTAAAATTGCACTATACAGCCTTTCTTCCTTCTTCCTTTCTCTATCCTTCCTGTTTTGGGGGAGGCGCTATCAATTAAGGGAGGTAAACAAAGATTTTTATATAGGCTTCTAAAGCAGAGGTAGCAAATCAAAGGAAAAAAAAGCAACTCTCTCAATGCGCATGCCAACGACAGACATGACCAATCAATCAGGGCACTCCAGATCTCCGTGGAGCTCCAGCCTTAGCCTTGGGTTTGACTCTTTCAGTTCTACACATCCTTGTGGTCCTGCAGCTAAGGCTGAGAACTGTGTGAGGTTGATTCTCACTGGAAGCCTGGCTTTCTTCCAACCAGCACTTTGCTGTACAAAATCCAAGGCTTCTGAAAGTGAGGAAGAGACCAGACAATACACCTTTCTGACTCATTTCACATCCTCCAAAAGGCACGCAAAGCCAGGAAAAGTTATCTGGGCTTAGCAGTCTATTTCTTTACTTCCTGGAGAAAAAGAGTGGGGAGCACAAGAGTAGGCCCCTATTCAAGTCTAAGCCTTGATCTTAACTATGTCTGCTTTTAAAGCTGGCATGAGGTTCGGGTTCAGCATTCACCTTTTATAAAAGTATGTGCTTAAAAGAAAGTTTCATGACAGTCACTGGAGCCTGCACGAGCATTTTAAGGACTACCTTCCCTATATATTGAAAGTGAAACTGTAAAGAATCTGGAACTGGCTCATATGGTAAAGAATCTGCCCGCCATACAGGAGACCTGGGTTCATTCCCCGAGTTGGGAAGATCCCCTGGAGAAGGGAAAGGCTACCCACTCCAGCATTCTTGCCTGGAGAGGCTACAAAGAGTCGGACATGAGCGACAAGCATTCCCTATATATTAGCACAGTCGTTCATTTGGCTTTGAGTTTAATTGCTCTCTCTTTCCAGGAAGCCCTTAATGACACCATCTCACATCCAGCCTTCATAATTTGGCTCCCCTCCTCAGAGAGCGGAATTCCTGGGCACTGCCTCCTGCCTACCGCCTGTAGCAGGGGGCCAAGTGTGACTCTCCCCAGCTGCTGCTGTGCGTCCTGCTTTATGGCAGGGGCCTGCCTGATCACTTTGAGCCATTCCAGGTACAGAGCCTTCCAGGCAGCAGAAGCTATTAGACGCAACCTGCTTGGGCCTGGGCCACCTTCTGCTTCCAAGGATCACTCATGTCTGCCTCTGCCTGGACACTTTCATTCTACCACTTGAAAGAAGACCACTTCCCACACTTGCACAAAGGATCTCCCTGGGTAAAGAAGTTAATAGAAGATTAGAGGATGGCTCTACCATGCCACAATTTAATTTGATAAATGGCACACACAAATCTCAAAATAATCTGGAGTATTGAAATGGAGGTAGGTTCAACTATGATTAGAAATTTGGGGGACCTCCCTGGTGATCCAGTGCTTAAGAACCCACCTGCCAACGGAGGGGACACGAGTTCAATCCCTGGTCTAGGAGGATCCCACATGCTGTGGGGCAACTAAGCCCATGCTCCGCAACAAGAGAAGCCACCACAATGAAGAACCCCAGCATAGCAACTAGAGTAGTCCCCGCTCCCCACAGCTACAGAAAGCCTGCACATAGTAATAAGTACCCACCGCAGCCAAAAATAAATACATAAAATTCAGAAATGTGGCTGTCTGAAAACTAGGGACACAGACCAGAAGAGCTACCAGGGCCACCCCCATCTATTCTTGTGAGGAAAGAACGGTAGAGATTTCTCCTGTGCACGTGTTTGTCTCTAGCTCCCCACAGCTGCTGGCTCTCAAGAAAGTGCTGGTTGCAGGCAGTGGCCACACAAAGGGCAGCACTCCTCTGCTTTACAGAGAGTTGAAAAGACCTACGTCATGTCTCTGGGGTCCCAAGCTTTTTCTTTCTTTCCTTGTTTTTTTTTGGCATTACCCATAATGTGGTTGTCCATGGGATAAACAGAGACGCCTTCCCCTACAATTATATTTGCTTAAAGGAAAACACAGCTGCTTTTCTTGCATATTAAGACGCAACTGGAACTACAGAGACCAAACAAAGATTTCAAAGGGAAGGAAAGTTTTTACAGCATAAAAGACACTCCACCAAACCAATGTGCATTGAAACTAAAAAGCCGAGGCAAAGCAATGACTATTCTCCTTGGGGACAAAAGTCCTATTGAGCAAGAAGCTAGAGGTGCCATTTTCCAGAAGAACCACCTGCTACTCCTTGGAGCTGTTGCAGATATTCAAGAGCCAGATTTTCAGAGTCCTTCCATCTCCAGGGTTTGTGTGGGAGAGTGTACGCATGTGTGCCCTCAGGCAAAACCAATAGGTAATTACTTGCTGCTCTCAAGGCTGGATGAGGCCGGATGAGGGGACCGTCAAGTCGACTACTTAACGATCCCTTCTCAGACGAGCAGCATCACAATGCTAGCTACTGTTCAGAGGAAACCTCTGGAGAAACTCGCTAACCCAGGTGGGAGCAAGTGAGGGACCCACTCCTTTGGGAAGGGGAAGGTACTGTACTGCTAAGAGGATCCACCCATCCAAAGTACGGAACAGGCAAGGGAGGATGATGAATCTATCAGTAATTATTTGCTACACTTACAACTGCATCTAATCATCCTGCTGCTAGCAGCGCTGTTTGACGTGATGTCTTCTTCATGTGGCAACCTTCTCATAAATCAAAGCAAAAGCCAATACCAGACGGTTTCGTGTACAGCCTGCCTGACAATAAAAGTTAACACTGAACCTTCGCTGTTATCCATCTTCATAAATGTGTCCATGACGTGGCAAGACTGCTACACGTTACAGTGGGGCTGCTGCTAATACATGCAGGTAGTGACCCACCAGGTTAATGGGACTTGACAATCAGTACGGTCTTAATTGAGCCAAGAAAAGAAATGGCTTCTCTTATCCTTGCCTTCAAGTACAGAGTTTTCTCCTCTCTGCCGTAGTTCCATCGGTCCTTGCTCAGAAAGTGTGTACTGTTGAGTCTGTATTCAACTGTATATAGCACACTGTATATAGAGACCTCACGGGGGGAGGCAGGTAAGCTAGCTTTTCTAAGGAGGTAACTTGTTATATGAAGTGTTTAACTGGCTTTTGTGGTAGAGAGCTACCTGACTTGAAGATGTCATGCTGTCAAATTCAAGTAGAAAATATTAATTAGTTATATTTTGGTTTTGGAAAAATATATAAATATGTCTACATTAACAGAAGGGAAAAATAGCCCTTGGAAACAGCAAAGGTCAAAAGTTTTCACATATCAATAATCCTTCCCTAACAAAAATTTGTCTTATACAGAAATCTAAACTGAAGGAAGGACAGACTTTAATCCAATAAACAATATTTCATTATATTTTTAATTTTGCTCTTAAGTACCCTATTGATACGGCAAAGAGGAGCACTTGCCTTCGCTAAGGCAGGTTCTGGAGATAAATTCTGGCAATCAGTTAATGTCCGACAAAAATCAGCCCTGTACGCACAGCCTATAAATAAAGACCAGCAATAGCTGGATAAATCAAACTATTAGCTAGACACAGAGACATCACATAGCCACAGTCCCCTAATTTGCTGAGTGAATTTATTTCAGCCTGTATTTACTGAGTACAGAATATGTGCGAGGTACTGGTGGAGATCTACAAACAAAATAACAAATACAATCCCCAACCTCAAGAAGGTTTCATTTCAACTACAAATGAGATTCACACACTGTAACCGGATACACAACCTTGGTAACGGACCCTTCAAATTCCCAGAAGTCTATAATTCTCACTTAGCCTTTTAGATACCAGTTTCCCCTACTGTAAATTCAAAAGCCCTTCTAGAGTGAAAACATCCCAAAGGTAGAAGTTGAAAAGCAGGAAAAAGTTTTATAAGAGTTTTAATTCCATTTAGTAATAACAATAGTGATATTAATTGGACATGTGTTTAAGAGTACTACCACCACAAAGACGGCCAAGAGGCAGCTCGGGCATCCAGAGGCTCTCATTCCAGAAGGGAGATAGGTACACAGGCGACTATGATCCACAGTGGGCTGCAATGAGGGCTCAAGTCACCTGTACACAGAGGGAGCAAATGTGACCTGCGTTTGGGAGCTGGGAGTGGGAAGAAGGGACGTGTCAAGGAATGTTTCAGAGACACTGACGTGTGAGACCGGTCTTGGCCAGTGGATGGCTGATGAGGAGGAAAAGGTGAACGTACGCTGTGTTACAAAGCTGCAGACACATGGGGAAAGGCACTCTCTCTTGCTTTACAGATTTAACTCGGGGGCCCATGAAAGAGGGGAGAAAAGGCTGAGGTGGTATCAAAGGTTATTTTCACAGTATGCTTCAATATTGTAAGTTTGGGATGTTAGTCCCAACTTCTAAATAATGATTTATTAGATACTGTCAATTATTTAGCTTTGAAGCAGAAACTTATCTCATTTTTTAGTCATATGAATTAGACTGATGGAAGAGTATCTTGAGATTGCAAGGCAAGCTGTTTAAAAAAAAAAAAAAAAAAACTATTATCAGTAGCCACTACTTATCACTGCAAATCAGGATTATCACAACACTGCACAACCAAATAAATAAATGTGGGTGCTGAGACTGCTAGAGACCTGCAGTTCACCATTCTGAGCTCCTAATGTTTAAGTGCTGGATTCATGAAAACAAAGTGTCATTGTTTTCTTGATAATAAGCAAAGGTTGCAAGTACGCTTATTAACTACAGTAATATTAATAACATAGCATACTGTCAGCGTTAGGATCCCACACAAGATTTCATTTGAAAATAGGAGTCTACTCACCGCTTTAAAAAAAAAAATTATTTTGCAAACTACTGGAGGGACTGGGAGATAAGGAGGAAGTTGTTCTCTTCAAGGCTTATGTTGTCCCTTTTCACTCTCTCCAGGGATCAACAGTTGTTCAAAGAAACAAGATTATATTTGTGATTAAGTTAGTTCTTAAAATCTAGAATTAAAAAAAAAAAAAATCTAGAATGTAGTTGAAACACACACAGGCAAGTGCACTCTTTTTTTTTTGGGGGGGGGGGCGGCGGTGGTTTCTTTCCAACCCCAAGCCACCAAACCTCCAGCCTTTCATTCTTCACTGCAAACATGCAGGGGTTAAATAGAGTTTTGAGGAGTAACCTAGACACTTATCCATAAGTGTCATTTTTATTTCTGGGAAAAATTAGGGTCCAAATGCCAAGCAACTGACTTCAGAACTAACTTTATGGAAAATTTTGTTTATTTATCATAGACTGTCAACCTGTAATTGCCTACAATCTCAAGCAGAGATAAATATTCTAAATGTGTGACAAGTGATTAGATGAGGATGGCACCATATACTAACAATAGCTGCGATTCTCCTGACAGAGCCTCCTGTGTGCATTTCTAACTAAATTATGCACTTCCTAGCCTGTTAAAATATAATTATTATTTTAGGTAGTGTTGCTAACCGTTGGTTAATGATTTGACAGAAAACATTTGTCTTCAAACACATCTTTTCACAGGAACAGTATATTCTCAATGGCAATTTTACAGATGCGGGGATTACCCCTTAGGGAAACATATATATTGGATTATATGATGGGTGTCAATTTAAAAACACACACAAAATTCACTCAACAGAAACCTGAACCATCGATGACTGTAATCATTAGCTAACTATCGACTGCTTCGAGTGAGTGTGCCAAGAACATGAGTGGGCCTCCTTTAATTCCTATGTAACATCTCTGTGATGACCACCTTTTACAGATGTAAAAAACGAAGGTGGGGTGAGGAAACAAGAGAAGTAACTTGCTAGAGCCACTCTACTGCACTGTGAAGGATCGCTATCGAGATTATATCCAGGAAACATTCTGCTCATGCAGAAATTTACTATTTCATTATAGCTCTACTGACACTATGGAACTGAAAAATTAAGATAAGTTGTAATACATTTTAAAAAAATCAGGAAGGCTAAGAACCACAAACAAGAGAAGATGAGCACATTTTCTTGGTAGTTGCTACAGCAAATTGTGTAGCATATTAAACACTCTTTTTTTCTTAAACCTACTTCCTAAGCACTACACATCAAGAAGAAAAAGAAGAAGAGGAGGAATTTTATGGCATGAAGTACAAATAGATGCAACATTAATAAGAATAGATCAGTTTCCTGAAGAACGTGGCGAAGAGCATAGCATTTGAAATCTTTTGAAGATCCAGCCTTAATGTACTTTCTGGAGCAACGATCCTATTTTCTTTGCATCATCAAGTTCTGAGAGTATATTTTTCACTTGTCTTGTCATCAGTTAGAAAAGGTGAAGATGTGTATACATTTTGGTTTTCAATTCTCCTATTAAATCAGCTTCTCAGCGCTTCAGTTTCCAAATGCTCCAAAAGAGGTATGGATTGACATTTCTGCCAAAGGACAATTTTTTTGCTCTGTAGTTTTTCCCAGAGTTAATGGAAAAAGTTCTACCACTAATCTTCTCAATTCACCTCTGGGGAATTACAGACTAGCAGCAAAAACGGCAAAGGTTCTGCCAAAATGTAATATTTTTAAATTGCATAAGTCAAGAAGGCTGAAATTTTTCACAAGATGGGCTTCCCCCTCTTTAAAAAAAAAACAGAGACAGACAGACAGACAGGCTTGGGAGGCCGGATACAGATTCACAATAATAAACCCTCTGAAGTGAAGTAACCTGGGCCTTGCCAACTGTTAAGCCCACCCTAGTAGATCTCTAGCTATCAGCACCAGGTAGGGCTGAGCACCTACTCTGTACCCAGCATTTCATCCTCATAACTTATATGAGGATGTAAGTTATCGTGTATGAACCCTGTAAGGTCTTATATAAACATTTCCTTTATCAGCAAAAAGAAGCCCAAGAGGTTAAGTAGTCCAATGCCACATAGTTAGGAGGACTGGTCATAATTCAAATCCGGTCCATGTCATAGAAATAAAAGTACCAGTTCCTAAGGGTTTATGTACAAATGTGTCTCACTGCAGCCTTAAAAAAAAAAAAAAAAACCCTACTGAGACACAATCTTGAGTGACTGTCAGTAGGAGATGGATTCAATAAACCATGGTACCATAAGGCCAGGGAATACTATGCAGCTACTGAAAAGCAGGAGTTAGATTTACATGTGTTGACCAGGAGAGACATACCCATAATAAATGTAAGGTAAAATAAACAGATGGTATATTCTCATTTTTTGTAAAAGTGAAACATTTATGTTTATTATTTCTGTGGATAGAGGTAAACTTGGAAAGATGAATATCAAACTACAATTTTACACACTACTTTTAAAGGATTAAGAAGGAAGAGGAAAAAATTACATTTGCTTTGTAAAAAAGTAGAGGCTACTTTATTGACAATTTAAAAAAATCCATTAGCATTTATTAATTTCATGTTTTTCACTTACACTAAGTATCCAGCGAAAGTGCTGCACTCAATATGCCAGCAAATTTGGAAAACTCAGCAGTGGCCACAGGACTGGAAAAGGTCAGTTTTCATTCCAATCTCAACGAAAGGCAATGCCAAAGAATGCTCAAACTACCGCACAATTGCACTCATCTCACACACTAGTAAAGTAACGCTCAAAATTCTCCAAGCCTGGCTTCAGCAATAGATGAACCATGAACTTCCAGATGTTCAAGCTGGTTTTAGAAAAGGCAGAGGAACCAGAGATCAAATTGCCAACATCTGCTGGATCATCGAAAAAGCCAAGAGAGTTCCAGAAAAACATCTATTTCTGCTTTCTTGACTATGCCAAAGCCTTTGACTGTGTGGATCACAACAAACTGTGGAAAATTCTGAAAGAGATGGGAATACCAGACCACCTGACCTGCCTCTTGAGAAACCTATATGCAGGTCAGGAAGCAACAGTTAGAACTGGACATGGAACAACAGACTGGTTCCAAATAGGAAAAGGAGTACATCAAGGCTGTATATATTGTCACCCTGCTTATTTAACTTATATGCAGAGTACATCATGAGAAGCACTGGGCTGGAAGAAGCACAAGCTGGAATCAAGATTTCTGGGAGAAATATCAATAACCTCAGATATGCAGATGACACCACCCTTTATGGCAGAAAGTGAAGAGGAACTAAAAAGCCTCTTGATGAAAGTGAAAGAGGACAGTGAAAAAGTTGGCTTAAAGCTCAACATTCAGAAAACTAAGATCATGGCTTCTGGTCCCATTACTTCATGGCAAATAGATGGGGAAACAATGGAAACAGTGAGAGACTTTATTTTTTGGTCTCCAAAATCACTGCAGATGATGACTGCAACCATGAAATTAAAAGATATTTGCTTCTTGGAAGTAAAGTTATGACCAACCTAGATAGCATATTAAAAAGCAAAGATATTACTCTGCCAACAAAGGTCCGTCTAGTCAAGGCTATGGTTTTCCCAGTGGTCATGTATGGATGTGAGAGTTGGACTCTGAAGAAAGTTGAGTGCCGAAGAATTGATGCTTTTGAACTGTGGTGTTGGAGAAGACTCTTGAGAGTCCCTTGGACTGCAAGAAGATCCAATCAGTCCATCCTAAAGGAGATCAGTCCTGGGTGTTCATTGGAAGGACTGATGCTGAAGCTGAAACTCCAATACTTTGGCCACCTCGTTGGAACTGACTCATTTTAAAAGACCCTGATGCTGGGAGGGATTGGGGGCAGGAGGAGAAGGGGATGACAGAGGATGAGATGGCTGGATGGCATCACTGACTCGATGGACATGAGTTTGAGTAAACTCTGGGTGTTGGTGATGGACAGGGAGGCCTAGCGTGCTGTGATTCATGGGGTTGCAAAGAGTCGGACACAACTGAGCAACTGAACTGAACTGGAGTATCCAGAGAGGATATCCAAGGCAAAAGTTGATGACAAAATGCAACGGGAAAGAGAAAGAATTCTTAAAAGGTTCATTTAATAATACTAACGGAATCTTCAAGGGGAATAGCAGTCCATGAGCTAATTTTATATACACTGGGTGCACGTAAGCAGAGTTACAGACATAAACCAAGACTTGTGGCCCACAGGGACCATAATTGAAAAAACCATATACAATTGCCTCACAGTACTCTTTCCAAAAACATGCAGAATTTGGTACCAAATGAATTCTCAGAACACTGAAGACAAAGAGATCATGGCTAAGAGTATTTAAGTCCATCATTATACCATTTCAGTTAAAAAACGATCTCATATCATAGACTGCACGGACAGGGCTAATATGTAGAACCAGTGTCGTACCTTTTGGTGGCCCTCTATCTCCTAAGGCTCTTTCTCTGCAAAATTGCCCGAAGATTTCTCCAGATAGCATCCTATGAACCAAACCTTTCCTGAACTCTTTCCTCTTCACCTTTCTAATCAAAACTACCTTTTCCTACGTTCCATTCTCTCAAAGCCCTGAACTTTGCTAAGAGACAATTAATATAGGCTGATATGTGCTTATTTTTAATGCATGTTAACATGTATATATAATAGTAATTAATGCAAATAGCAAATCATGATTATTACAACATACATAGGTATGTATGCACCAAATATACTATTTGCATATTTGATGGGCTCCTTCTAGAAAAAGTGACCAATTCAAAAGGCATAATCTTAATGATGAGATTTATGGGCACCAGGCATAAGCAATTAAAAAACAAATACTCTCAAGTAGGTAAAACTTTTGGTTCAGTTCTCACATCCCAATGACTCCGCCTTTCAAAACACAGCATTTAGGGCTCTGCTGGAGGCTCACTGGTAAAGAATCCCCCTGCCAGAGCAGAAGAGATGGGTTCAACCCCTGGTCCGGGAAGATCCCACCTGCCACCTAAGCCTATGCACCACAATCACTGAAGCCCGAGCGCCCCAGAGCCCATGCTCTACAGTGAGAGACACCACCACGATGAGCAGGCCCAGCACCGCGACGGGAGAGGAGTCCCCGCTCGCCTCAACGAGAGAAAATCCCTTGCAGCAACGAAGACCCAGCACAGCCATAAATAAATAAATTAAATTATTTAAAAAAAAACCCAAACAAACAGCATTTAAGTCCTTTGAAGTCTGACTCTAATCTCCCTTTCTAGCCTCCTACTCCATTATACCTGCCCCACATTCAGTCTAATCATTTCTAGAATTTGATTCCCTCTTCATGCAAAGTCATTCTCCCTTTCCTCACCTTGAGATTTTCTCAGGATGAGAAGAGCCAGCCAACACAAAGCCCCCTCCCTGCAGTCCAGCTCCTCCTCCTCATCCCCACCCAATTTTGTCTGTGCGTTTATATAAGCATTTAACGCACTGTAGTGGCTGTCGTACTTTCTGCCTTCTCATGGCTACTGCCAGTGTCCTGAGGACAAGGATCACGCCTCTTCATCTGTGTATTTCCAGTTTATAAAAACCACCTGAAAGGTACTAAATACCAACAAATCTTCTTGAACAAACTTTTTTTTAAATAGTTTTTTTTTTTTTTAATTTTATTTTTTATTTCTTTGGCTGCACTGGGTCTTACCTGCTGTGTGTGGCTTTCTCTAGTTGCAGACAGCGGGGCCTACGAGGCTCTCGTGGTGCTGGCTCCTCTCGCCGCGGAGCACAGGTTCTAGAGCGCTCGGGCTTCAGCAGTTGTGGCACGCAGGCTCAGCAGCTGCGGTTCGCAGGCCCTAGGGCACAGGCTTAATAGTTGTGGCACATGGGCTTGGTTGCCCCATGCCATAGTTGCCCCATGCCATGTGAGATCTTTCTGCACCAGGGGTCAAACCTGGGTCCCCAGCACTGCAAGGCAGACTGTTAACTACTGTCCCACCAGGGAAGCCCTAACAAACGGTACAGTTGTTACAGTTATAATTCCAGCATCAGGTTTTGACACTTCTGCAGGAGAACTCATAATTTCAACAAGTAACAGACCTCCGAGGACAGGGACTCAGACATCCATTCTGGATTTCCAGCGCCCACAGAGCGTGGAGCATCAGAGGCCCTTGACGGATGGCTATGTTGTTGACAGTGATGATGAGCTGCCACATTACTACCCTTCAAAACAAATATATGTCACTGAGCAGCTCTTCACTGGGGGAAGAAACCAAACGAATGAAAACAGGGTATCAGAAGCCACTCATTGAAAAGAACTCCCAGGATAGGGGAGTTGATGAAATCGGTCTCCTGGAAAATCTCGTATCTCAAAGACCTCAAAAATACCTCCAAACCCACACCCTACTAACCACACCAAAAACACAAATGAAAAAGCAGTGACAAAACATGTGATCCCTGTTTCTTGTCAACCAACCAGGAGGTCTGAGAGAAGCAGGCTACACCTAGTGATGTCATTCTCTTTACATTAAGGTCTTTTGTATCAGAGAAACTCTATCATGACAAGAAAAGAACCGGTTAATTGTGAGTAGTACCAAATGAGCTGTAGTGGAGGTGCTATGCATATAAATCCGTGAAGCCTGATGCAGAAAACAGCAGCATCTGGGCGTGCAGCTTGCAAAGTAATGAGACTGTGATGACGTGCTGGCGTCCGGCTTTGATCACTTCATCTTGTTCAAGAGCTCTGCTGGGGAAACAGAGGTGAGACGCACTGACCTTCCTCCCGCCACTTTGCAGGAGCACAAAAAGACAGGAACAGATCAAGGACTGATCCCCTTCCCTCTTCCCCTCCTTGCCAACACACCCTTTTCAGAATTGACGGTTTCATAGTGGGGAGCCCAGCATAAAGCAGGCTGAGCAAGCTTCTAGCATATGAAGTGTCATGTCTGCACACGTCGACAGTAATTGGCAATTCATTTTTCACCCTAAAAGCAGAAACAGGTGTATGGCACCTTCAGACTCCTGATCATAAACCACACGGAACGTGCCTCACACACAGGCAGCTTTGTGGAAATCTATATCCATGCCGGGGTGGTGGACTTCAGAGTCTCCACAGATGGGTCTGTCTCACAAATAAATAGGTGTTTGTGTAGTCTCAGAAGCACAAGAGAACAAAATGAAGACCGGATGGCAGCACGTTAAAAAAAAAAAAAAGAACCTCCACCACACAACAGCAGCCCTTAGCCTTTCTTGTGTTAATACTGCAATTGGCAAATAGCTGACATCTTTGTGCTTGTAAGATCTCTACAAAGCATGTTTAACATACTGAAATGGGAGGTTTCAGTCCTTGAAAAGGAGTATAAAGCCAGATGTATCACTGCACAGTATTTCTTGCCAGCCTCATCCAGAAATGGGAGCTAAGGTGACTGGAGAAGGGAGCCAAGAGTGAGCACTCCCCTTAACGAGCACATCTATCAATTTTCAAGGGATGTAGTTGATTACCAGCATTTGGACAAACCCACTCACACAAGGAGTGGGGCAATTTACGTGCTGGCCGGTGCCTGAGAAAGCACATTACATAGCTCAAGGCAGCCATGTGAGCAAGTGGGGGATGCTTGGCGACACTTTCACATGGGAACGTGTGTGCTTTCATTTCAACATGTACGAAGGGCCAAGATGCAAGCTTTTACAAGTTTTCAAGCATTGTGCCAGGGCTCACTCAATACATAGTATGAACAAATTGCTGCCTAAGATTATAATATTAAAAAGTACCAGAGTTACTATATAAATGTTTCATGTACAGATCCTGCCATTAAAAATCCTTTTTATATAATATAGCATATATATCACATATGTATAATAGGCAAATGTAATTTAATAACATATGTGGAATTTTTAAAAACTCTGTACAAATGAGTTTATCCACAAAACAGAAGTAGAGCTACAGACAGAGAAAACAAACTTATGGTTAATAGAGGGTAAGACGGCGGGGGGAGGGGGGATGATATATACACATCACTATATAAAAAATAAATAACTAATTAAGGCACTCAATATGTCAGCAAATTTGGAAAACTCAGCAGTGGCCACAGGACTGGAAAAGGTCAGTTTTCATTCCAATCCCTAAGAAAGGCAATGCCAAAGAATGCTCAAACTACCGCACAATTGCACTCATCTCACACACTAGTAAAGAAATGCTCAAAATTCTCCAACCAGGCTTCAGCAATACGTGAACCGCGAACTTCCAGATGTTCAAGCTGGTTTTAGAAAAGGCAGAGGAACCAGAGATCAAATTGATGATCCGCTGGATCATCGAAAAAGCAAGAGAGTTCCAGAAAAACATCTATTTCTGCTTTATTGACTATGCCAAAGCCTTTGACTGTGTGGATCACAATAAACTGCAAAAGACTCTGAAAGAGACGGGAATACCAGACCACTTGACCTGCCTCTTGAGAAACCTGTATGCAGGTCAGGAGGCAACAGTTAGAACTGGACATGAACAACAGACTGGTTCCAAATAGGAAAAGAAGTATGTCAAGGCTGTATATTGTCACCCTGCTTATTTAACTTATATGCAGAGTACATCATGAGAAACACTGGGCTGGAGGAAGCACAAGCTGGAATCAAGTTTTCTGGGAGAAATATCAATAACCTCAGATATGCAGATGACACCACCCTTATGGCAGAAAGTGAAGAGGAACTAAAAAGCCTCTTGATGAAAGTGAAAGAGGACAGTGAAAAAGTTGGCTTAAAGCTCAACATTCAGAAAACTAAGATCATGGCATCTGGTCCCATCACTTCATGGCAAATACATGGGCAACAGTGGAAACAGTGGCTGACTTTATTTTTTGGGACTCCAAAATCACTGCAGATGGTGACTGCAGCCATGAAATTAAAAGACGCTTACTCCTTGGAAGGAAAGTTATGACCAACCTGGATAGCATATTAAAAAGCAGAGACATTACTTGGCCAACAAAGGTCTGTCTAGTCAAGGCTATGGTTTTCCCAGTGGTCATGTATGGATGTGAGAGTTGGACTGTGAAGAAAGCTGAGTGCCAAAGAATTGATGCTTTTGAACTGTGGTGTTGAAGACTCTTGAGAGTCCCTTGGACTGCAAGGAGATCCAACCAGTCCATCGTAAAGGAGATCAGTCCTGGGTGTTCATTGGACTGATGTTGAAGCTGAAACTCCAATACTTTGGCCACCTGATGTGAAGAGCTGACTCATTTTAAAAGACCCTGATGCTGGGAGGGATTGGGGGCAGGAGGAGAAGGGGACGACAGAGGATGAGATGGCTGGATGCTGTGAACAGAAACACTGTAAATCTACTATACCCAATAAATTTTTTAAAAGTAAAATAATAAGGGGGGAAACTTATTTTTAAGAAAATAAAGCAAGATTTACTCCTATAGATATAGAGATCAAACATACTGAACGAACAGCCCTGACTTTGCGATAAAGTATTCAAATTCTAGTAAGCAAATATGATTATGGATAAGATTAGAAATCACAAGTTTTTTAAGACTGTGATTAAACATAGGAAACTTATTTTACCTAGGACAAATTACTGTTAGAAGTAGCATATTTCCAGTATTTTGGACATTTTTTCCCTAATTAAAATTAGGAAATTTAGGATATTTTAAGAACAATTAACATAAAAAATGCACTGATCTTAGGTGTTCACATTGCAGCAAAAATTGTAAATACACCTGGGTAACTACTACCCAGAAAACAAATATTCTCAGTATCTCAGGAAGTTCACATGGATCTGTTTTCAGTCAAGTCCCCGTCTATCCCCATCAACTACTTGCTGATTTCTATCAGCATAGACCAATCTTTCCTGTTTTTTGAACTTCACATAAATGGAGTCACATAATGGATGATGCCTTGTGTCCGCTTCTTTTTGCTTAACATGTTCCTGAGATTCATCTATGTTGCTATATGAATTAACAGTTTGCTTTTTTAAAAAACTGATGAACAGTATTCTACTGTATACCACAACTTTCTTAATCCAGTCCTTCACTGGTGACCATATGAGTGGTTTCTAATTTTTGACAAGTATGAATACACCTGATATGAACAGATATACAAATCTTTCTGTAGATGTATATTTTCTTTCTCTCTCATACATGCATGCTCGGTTGTGTCCGACTCTTTGTGACCCCATGGACTGTAGCCCATCAGGTTCCTCTGTCCATGCAATTCTTCAGGCAAGAATACTGGAGTGGGTTGTCATTTCCTCCTCCAGGGGATTTTCCTGACCCAGGGATCAAACCCGAGTCTCCAATGTCTCCTGCACTGGCAGACAGATTCTTTACCACTAAGAGTATTTTCTTCGCTCTTGGGTAAATACCTAGACCTGGAATTTCTAGGTCATGGAGCAAATAAATGTTTAAATTTATAAGAAACTGTCAAGCTTCTTCCAAAGTGATTTTGCTCTTTTATACCCCCTACCAGCAAAGCAGGAAAACTCTGGTTTCTTTACATCCTTTCAGACACTTAGTACTGTCAATCTTTTTGATTTTTACCATTCCAGTGGTTTTAATTTGCAATTCCCTGATAACTAATGGTGTTATTAGCACTTCTCATGTGCTAATTGGCCATTCTTATATCGTCCTTTGAAGAGTCTGTTCAAGTCTTTTGCCTATTTTTAGTATTTTCAAAATGGTATCTTAAGATGAGCAGAACATTTGAATGAATAAAGTACAAATTTATCAATTTTTGTATTTTGTTTGCATACATTTTAAGAAAAAAATGCAAAGAGCCAGAAATAGGAATCCTTGATAGATTGACACCAAGAGAGATGATCTGGACATCATACATTCACATAAACAATAGGAAGGCCCGTTCAAGTATGAGTACCCTGAAAGTTCTGGTTTCAGTGTTAATACTGTGGTTTTACCCTAGATACAGTGAGTAGGCAACCCTAGGTTAATTATCTAGTTGAGAGCAGGAAGGGTTGATAGTACTTGGAATAGGTTTCCCAAATCAGGGACTGATGAAACACAAGTAGATACCACCATATGGCTGAGCCTATACAAATTGCCAGAGACCATCCTGACGGCTATTACTTTTATGCATAGATAACTTCTTTGATGTAATTTTTAACCATACTTAAGGCTCTAGATGGTTAAACTTTGAAAATCTGACACAAGGAAAGAATTGAAAATCTACCTCCTACAAGTCTTTCTGTACGTGGCCGGTCAGTCAGACAGTAATTAACTCTAATTGGCCCCCCTACAAGCTTCTCTGCTTTCTACCTGTAGCGGAGTGGCACTCAAAAAGCAAAATAACTTTTTCTCAGCTTTGAAAACATCAAAGTAAAATTTTTAAAAAATTATTTCCAACCGGATCCTTTAAAAAGTAAGTGAACTCTTGTTGCAATCAGCAAGAAGAAAAAACTTAGTAATCCCAGTTAGAAATACCTTTAGGAAACTATGAGCTGTGTAGTTAATTACTCAAATAAGCAAGGATCAATAATTCTAAAATATCATGGATCTCGGAATATAAAATGTTCTCATTTAAATATTATGATACAAAGAAAGAAACAAGCTATCATTCTGGTAGAATCTTCATTTATCTAACTAATAGTGTGCAATTAATATTTCATATAAGCATATAGAGTAACACTAGATTCTTAATGGATTGTATTGATTAAAGCAGAAAGTTCAATGCTAATGTTCCTGTAGGGGAAAAACAGAATGATTCGTGATCTCACGCAGAACAAATCATGAATTCAGGAGCTTATGACCACTAACCTAAGGGCTGCAACAAGACTGGTTTTGATAATTTCCATGCAACACATAAATGGACTGCATTAAAGGAAAAAAGATTCCTGGAGTAACCCAAACAAGCCCCAGTTGCCACTGCTGAGGCCTGGAAGAGAATTCCAGGTCACAGAATGAATGCAGGACGTGGCCAATCTGGTTTCACTGGCTTGTGTCACTGCTTGAGGTTCCTTCACATATACTATTGAAGTGATAAGGGGGTTTCCACCGTGACCCTCTAGACCTTGAGACCTACTGTCCATGTTCATGAAACAGCTGCAGTTTCTGTTGTTTTGTGAAATAGATAATACCATCTTAGGGCTTATACCCTGCCCTGCCTTTGACTCCTATATTCCATCTTCTAGTCCTATATTCATCCACTTTGCCATCCTGCCCTGTCCCCTTCTGCAGACACTTCTGGGTTGAGTAGAATGCTGTGAGGAATGCTCCAACAGTCTGTCCTGCTTTTTAAGGTGGCTGCACCAGTCTGCATTCCCACCAACAGCATGCATATAGGGGGCGGCGGTATCCCTTTTCTCAGCAATCTCTCCAGAATTTGGTATTTGTGAACATTTTGATGACGGCCATTCTGGCTGGTGTGAGGACGTGCCTCACGGCAGTGTGGATTTACATTTCTCTGATGGCTGGCCCGGCTGAGTGTCTTTTCATGTGCCCAGTAGCCTTCTGGGTGTCTGCTTTGGAGAGGTTTGTCTGTCTGGGTCTTCTGCCCATCCTGACTGAGTTGAGACTGGAATGAATGAGCTGTCTGTGTGTTTTGGAGATTGAGCCCTTTTTGGCTGCATCATTTGTGAGTGTCTTCTCCCAGTCTAAGGGGTGTCTTTCCATTTTGTTTGTGGTTTCCTTTGCTGTGCAGGGCCTTGGGAGTTTGGGTTCCATTTGTCTCTGCTTGCTTCTGCTTCTATTGCCTTGGGACGCTGACCTGGGACGCTGACCTAGGGAAGCGCTGCTAATTTATGCTGTGGGCTGTTCTGCCTGCGCTCTCTTCCAGGAGTTTCATGGTGTCCTATCTTAACAAAAACAACAAACAACCCTGTACTTCTAAATGGGCAATTATAATCAAATGTATGCAACTGATGCAGGTGGAAACCTAGCTCCCAAGTGGGGCTCGTGTTTCTTGGCATTTAATCTTCTGTTACCTTAGAGAATTAAGCATGTAGCCTAAGGATAGAGCTCCCACTTAAAGGAAGAAGAAGAAAACTAACTAGCTAACTAGACAGATGTGATTAGGAGAGATCCAACCTTAAAGGGGGGGGAAAAGGCCTTAATCACCTAGTTTCCACAGAAATCTAAGCAATTCTGCACGCCCATCGTAAGAAATATAGTCAAATACTGGTGTGTTCCAAAGCAGGTCTCACTTTCCTTGGAAGTAGCCTGCTATGCTGGGGAATGTGGGGGAAGAGAATGGTACACATGGCTTCTTAGCTTGAGGTGGCCGGCTCCTCTCCACACATCCTGATGAAGGACAGAAGGAGCTGCCAGACCCACGGCAGGCAATGTCTTAGATCAAAGTAAAACAACTACTTAGGTCCATTTTTTAGATGAGGATCAATAATAACTTTTTTTTTCTTTTTCAACTTTATAAAACCTTCTCGGCTTGAATGCCCTAAAGAGAATGGCAGTTAAAATTTATATTTTAGAGATGGAAGACACAAGTCAAAGATGTAACAAATAACCTTTCTGAGGAGTGAGGTGTTCTAGGTAATCAAGACTACATTTCAGCCAAGTGAGTATTTGCTATCAGACAAACTCTAGTGGGAACGTGAAACACTGTGGAAGTTGACAGAGGTGAGCTGATGTTTAAAACGAAAACAACACACAATGCTATACTTCTAACTAGGCAATTACAACCAAGTGTACATACAAGGGGTACAGGTATATTTACTTCTTCTAGAATTTAACCTCTTCAAATGCTAAGTCTCTTACTAAATAATCAAGGCATTCCTTGACTCTAAGGATCGTAGGGAATAAAATGTCATCACTGCAGCTGCTATATTTCCTGCTCACAGCCCTTCAAATTAAAAAAAAAAAGAAAAGAAAAAAAGGAGAGGGGTGAAGGCCCAATACAAATGTGGAATTTAATTAGTTAGTAAAAGCCCCAATCCTTGCCTGAAGCCTTGTTCTTCCTGTAATATTGCATTCTTTTCTTCTTGTGTAAACTTTTCATTATGGAGGAGACATCTTTATAATACAATAACTCTAGTTATATTGTAACTGCTGGTAACATAACTCCTGCCTTGGAAGAGCCAGCATGTTCAAGTAATGTTGTTTTAATACAATTTGTGTTCAGCAGAAACCAAGTTGACTTGGTCATTTAGAATTTGATCAATGTGAATTAGTGTCTTACTGAGATAAACCATTTGATCATTTAGAAATTGATCAATGAGAATCAGAGATAAAACATTTATCATGTACATTTGGTATATCAGAGCCATTCACGCAGCACGAAAGTAGGTTATAAGCAGACATCAATAAGTGTTAGAGACGATGTGCAGCGAAACTGTCAGCTGCAGACACAGATACATGCCTGACAGTATATAATTTTAATCCTTTTGATAAGGCAAGTTTCTCAATGAGGCAGCTGGAATCACTGAAAAATTATAGGAGTTCAACTTTCGAAAAAATGGCAAGAGGCACAGCGATGCTAAACATCTCAAACTTTGGAAATAGGTTTTAATTAAAAGTTTAAGCAGAATGGTAAGCAACATAAATTTACCGGGCAAAACTTTTAGAAGAGCTTTAGGACTATTAATCAGAGTAAACTGTGTACCTGCAGTACTATTAGTTCTATTAATCTAATACTTCCAAACTGAAGTCACATTGACATTCAAGCCCACTGGCTTATGCATCTAACAGAATTATAAATTTGCCAGTCAAAACCTTATTTAATTATTTTACAGCCAATTAAGCAGGATCTTTAAACACTGTTGCTTAAAACTGTCCATAATCCACATGTGTAATTACAGAGAACACGAGAAACACCTGCTGATATCACTGGCATGTCATCCTCGGCTTCACTAACTCATTCGTAGTGTAGCTATTAAAATCACATGTCCCAAAGAGAAACTAAACAGCATGGCCAGAGTGAAACACTAACAAAACCAAGGACATTTTAAAGTGAAAAGAATTTTACATTAATGCAAACGTTTGACTACATAATACTTAAAAAAGCCATTTTATCTCTAAGAGTTTTTGCAAAGCATTCCGCAGATACTCTACAATCACCTAAACTCCTTCCATGGGGCAACTAATCTTTTAATACATTACAAGGATAACCCAGGCTTCTTCCATGAGCCTAAATTTATAAGTCAGGTTTGAACAACTTCGTTCAAGGATAAAAGTGAAAACCCCTGCTAACGCCTGGCACACACAGGAGCATTACCAGCATTCACATCCAACCGCACAGAATCACACTCCTTTACGAGTACTTCATCTTTCAAAGACACCGAAGACAAGTTGAAAAGATACACCTCTAATGAAATCAGTCCAAAAATATTTTCAATAGATCTATGTCACTTGCCATATACGTTTTTATGGAAGGTAGAACTGGCCAGTCCATTATCTAAAGGAAAACATGGGAATGAAAGATCAGTCATCTCTGAAATGCTTCTGTTTGCTATTACATTGTCTTCCCAAGGTTTACACTGCCGTTAGGCTATCTCACATTTCTTTGATATTGCTCTACACATTTGTTTCATGTTTGTCTCTGTATTTTAAGAACAACTTGTGCTGTGCAAAAGCTTTTAAGTTTAATTAGGTCCCATTTGTGTATTTTTGCTTTTATTTCCAAAATTCTGGGAGGTGGGTCATAGACGATCCTGCTGTGATTTATGTCGGAGAGTGTTTTGCCTATGTTCTCCTCTAAGAGTTTTATAGTTTCTGTTCTTACATTTAGATCTTTAAGCCATTTTGAGTTTATTTTTGTGTATGGTGTTAGAAAATGTTCTAGTTTCATTCTTTTAAAAGTGGTTGACCAGTTTTCCCAAAACCACTTGTTAAAGAGGTTGTCTTTTCTCCATTGTATATCTTTGCCTCCTCTGTCGAAGATAAGGTGTCCATAGGTTCGTGGATTTATCTCTGGGCTTTCTATTCTGTTCCATTGATCTATATTTCTGTCTTTGTGCCAGTACCATACTGTCTTGATGACTGTGGCCTTGTAGTAGAGCCTGAAGTCAGGCAGGTTGATTCCTCCAGTTCCATTCTTCTTTCTCAAGATTACTTTGGCTATTCGAGGTTTTTTGTATTTCCATACAAATTGTGAAATTATTTGTTCTAGTTCTGTGAAGAATACCGTTGGTAGCTTGATAGGGATTGAACTGAATCTATAGATTGCTTTGGGTAGTATAGTCATTTTGACAATACTGATTCTTCCAATCCATGAACATGGTATATTTCTCCATCTGTTTGTGTCCTCTTTGATTTCTTTCATCAGTGTTTCATAGTTTTCTATATATAGGTCTTTTGTTTCTTTAGGTAGATATACTTCTAAGTATTTTAATCTTTTTGTTGCAATGGTGAATGGTATTGTTTCCTTAATTTCTCTTTCTGTTTTCTCATTGTTAGTGTATAGGAATGCAAGGGATTTCTGTGTGTTAACTATAAGTAAGGTGAAAAGACAGCCCTTGGAATGGGAGACAATAATAGCAAATGAAGAAACAGACAAAGGATTAATCTCAAAAATATACAAGCAACTCCTGCAGCTCAATTCCAGAAAAATAAATTACCCAATCAAAAAATGGGCCAAAGAACTAAACATTTTTCCAAAGAAGACATACAGATGGCTAACAAACACATGAAAAGATGCTCAACATCACTCATTATTAGAGAAATGCAAATCAAAACCACAATGAGGTACCATTACACGCCAGTCAGGATGGCTGCTATCCAAAAGTCTACAAGCAATAAATGCTGGAGAGGGTGTGGAGAAAAGGGAACCCTCTTACATTGTTGGTGGGAATGCAAACTAGTACAGCCGCTATGGAGAACAGTGTGGAGATTCCTTAAAAAACTGGAAACAGCTTTTCAAATCGGGATCCGTTACCGCTTTGCCGGCCGCCGCCATTGTCGCGCTCGGAGCCCCTCGGCGCAGGCGGCGGAGGCGAGGCCGTAGCGGCGGGATGGCTGACGCCGACAAGCCTGAGGTGCTTAGGGCCGCTGGCGACGACAGCCCGCATCGGCAGCCCTCGGCGCCGCCGGGCGAGCCCCGGCGAGAACCTCACCCGCCCGAGCAGGAGAAGCAGCCTCCGCAGCACAGCAGCAGCTCCAATGGCGTTAAAATAGAGAATGATGAATCAGTCAAAGAAGAGAAATCTGAATTAAAAGAAACATCTACAGGGAACAAGAAGGCCAATAGATTCCATCCTTATTCAAAAGATAAGAATTCAGGCACTGGAGAAAAGAAGGGTCCAAATCGTAACAGAGTTTTTATTAGCAACATCCCATATGACATGAAATGGCAAGCTATTAAAGATCGAATGAGAGAGAAAGTTGGTGAGGTTCCATACGTGGAGCTCTTTAAGGATGCGGAAGGAAAATCAAGGGGTTGTGGTGTGGTTGAATTCAAAGATGAAGAATTTGTCAAGAAAGCACTAGAGACAATGAACAAATATGACCTTAGTGGAAGACCATTGAATATTAAAGAGCTTGACTTCAAAGTTGGTTGGAAGAAGCTAAAGGAAGTGTTCAGCATAGCTGGAACTGTAAAGCGGGCAGATATTAAAGAAGACAAAGATGGCAAGAGCAGAGGAATGGGCACAGTCACTTTTGAACAAGCAATTGAAGCAGATCAAGCTATTTCTATGTTCAATGGGCAGTTTTTGTTTGATAGACCTATGCATGTGAAAATGGATGACAAGTCTGTCCCTCATGAAGACTACCGTTCACATGACAGTAAAACACCACAGTTACCACGTGGTCTTGGAGGCATTGGAATGGGACTTGGTCCAGGTGGACAACCTATTAGTGCCAGCCAGTTGAACACAGGTGGTGTGATGGGAAATTTAGGTCCAAGTGGTATGGGAATGGAAGGTCCAGGTTTTGGAGGAATGAATAGAATTGGAGGAGGAATTGGGTTTGGTGGCCTGGAAGCAATGAATAGCATGGGAGGATTTGGAGGAGTTGGTCGGATGGGAGAGCTATACCGTGGTGCGATGACTAGTAGCATGGAGAGAGATTTTGGACGTGGTGATACTGAAATAAATCGAGGCTCTGGAGATTCCTTTGGTAGACTTGGTAGTGGAATGGGTGGCATGAACAGTGTGACTGGAGGAATGGGGATGGGACTGGATCGGATGAGTTCCAGCTTTGATAGAATGGGACCAGGTATAGGAGCTATACTGGAGAGAAGCATCGATATGGATCGAGGATTTTTATTGGGTCCGATGGGAAGCGGAATGAGAGACAGAATAGGCTCCAAAGGCAACCAGATATTTGTCAGAAATCTGCCTTTTGACTTGACTTGGCAGAAACTAAAAGAGAAATTCAGTCAGTGTGGTCATGTAATGTTTGCAGAAATAAAAATGGAGAATGGAAAGTCAAAAGGCTGTGGAACGGTCAGATTTGACTCCCCAGAATCAGCTGAAAAAGCCTGCAGAATAATGAATGGCCTAAAAATCAGTGGCAGAGAAACTGACGTTCGCTTGGATTATAATGCATAATTTGAAACCACGGTTGGAACATTCTTATATCTGTTTTGCTGAATCTCCTAGTAAACGTCATTTTTTAAGTAATACTGTCTGCTTACAAAAAGTTGTAAAAATGAACTTTTAAAACTTCCCACCAGTTTTTAACAGTATAGTGTTAAATATACTGTGATTTTTTTGTTAATCTCAAGTTTGGGGTTTTAAGACAGCAAGTCTGGTCATTCAGTTTAAATGAATGGTTATACTAGTTTTAATGAAGTAAGCCATTTTTTTGTTATTTTCAGTTCTGCATAGTGGGATTTGTTTGTTAAAAGTGTCCCCAGTTTTTATCAACTTATTGTAAGGTAAAGCATAGATGGTTTTTTCCAAAACTTCTGTTTAAGATATGTAATTGTCCTTGAAAAGAAAGGGCTCAGACAAATTAGGATATGGTTTTGGTTGACTTTAAATTACTTTTGTTGATTAAAAAATTACTGTAAGGAAGTTTTAGATCCTGAAGTTCAGAATATTTTTTATTTGAGTTAAATGAAGAAATGGAATTTTTCTTCTTTGCTCTTCCCCATCATTCACATTTTCCACATAACACTGTTAACATTAATCACCACAGCCCCTTATTTTATTGTTCCCAATAATTCCAAGTTCATATAGAACTGATAATGTTGTAAGTCCCAAGTACAGTAACAGACAGACTACTCCCAACTTTCTGTCTAGTTTCCAGCCATTGAGGTGAACTGCTAAGAAAAGGAAAACAACTGAAATGTTGAGAAAGATGGTTATGTAAGTTAGTCCTCTACTGTTCACTTCTATAGGAGCAGATGCATTTATAAATGCAGTTTTAATAAACCATGGAACACCTAGGCATAGCATATCAAAGACATTGGATCCCACGGTGTTAGACATAGCCATGTCTCCTCTGCCTGCAAAAAAAGCATGTTGTTAAATGTGCATACCAATACTGTCTTTTATTAATAAGCTTCATAAGAAAAAACACTGGATACTTTTTCTGTTTGTTTTGGGAAATTGTTGTATTAGAGCAAAAGTCTTACTGAATTTGTATTTTTAAATTTTAGGGGGTTAGTATTTAAAGTCTTAACATTTATTTATCTAATAATAATTATCCTTATTTATTAAACCATTTTTCAATAAGGTAAAAAAAAAAAAAAAAAAAAAAAACTGGAAACAGAACTGCCATATGACCCAGCAATCCCACTCCTGGGCATACACACCAAGGAAACCAGATCTGAAAGAGACACGTGCACCCCAATGTTCATCGCAGCACTGTTTATAATAGCCAGGACATGGAAGCAACCTAGATGCCCATCAGCAGACGAATGGATAAAGACGCTGTGGTACATATACACCATGGAATATTACTCAGCCATTAAAAAGAATTCATTTGAATCAGTTCTAATGAGATGGATGAAACTGGAGCCCATTATACTGAGTGAAGTAAGCCAGAAAGATAAAGACCAATACAGTATACTAACGCATATATATGGAATTTAGAAAGATGGTAACAATAACCCTATATGCAAAACAGAAAAAGAGACACAGATGGACAGAACAGACTTTTGGACTCTGGGAAAAGGCGAGGGTGGGATGTTTTGAGAGAACAGCATCGAAACATGTATATTATATCAAGGGTGAAACAGATCACGAGCCCAGTCTGGATGCATGAGACAAGTGCTCGGGCCTGGTGCACTGGGAAGACCCAGAGGGATGGGGTGGGGAGGGAGGTGGGAGGGGGAATCGGGATGGGGAACACATGTAAATCCATGGCTGATTCATGTCAATGTAGGGCAAAAACCACTACAATATTGTAAAGTAATTAGCCTCCAACTAATAAAAATAAATGGGAAAAAAAAAAAAGAACTTGTGTGTTCATAACACTGTGGTAACGTTTCCTCTCTGTAGGTGTGGTACATCGACAACAAGCCACTGAAGGCAACTGGAATCTGATGCTGACCATAACACAGAGCCTTGCAGCGCCGTCTGCACATTCCTTATTCTGTCTGTACATCCTGAGAGCTCTGACACACTACGGACTGGGCTGTCCTGTCCTAAGAGCTTTACATGCTGTCTCCTGGCTGGACGGTGAACTTCCCATGGCTACGATCTCTAACACTCTTTTGGGAGTTTTTTGTTTTCTCTAAAAACAAATACAGAAACCTCCACAAGTTCCTACAGTGTGTTTGTTCTTTTGTTATCTTTTAAAAAATTTTCTGGCCCTGCCCTGTGGCATGTGGGATCTTAGTTCTCAGACTATGGGTGGAGACTGTACTGCCTACAGTGGAAGTGCAGGGTCTTAGCCACTGGACTGCCAGGGACGTCCCTGGGAGGTTTTAACATCATCTTGATTTTGTCTGGAACTAGATACAGAAATTTCTCCAATGGTGCAGAGTTTTACAACACAAGCTGGATATAACAATAAAATAAATGTAAAAATAAGATATAATAAAAAGAAAATCTAATATTTACTGAGCATCTAACTTTGTGCTAGACCTGTCTGTGCTAATAAGCACTATCAATATAACACTTAATATAATATTTTGCTTAATTACCTATAAGGTAGACTACTGAACATAATTTTCAGTAACAGAACTACAACATGGTATTACAGAAAAAAAACTAACCCAGAACTAACACCATAATTTGCTCTATTTAACAGATAATAACAAAGGGTGATAGAGGTGGTAAGAAGTGCTTATAATGACCATTTCAGTTGAGCTGAAAAGGTGTACCTTTTGAATAAAAGCTAGGTACAGGTGTGTGTGTATATATATACATATCAGTGAGTTTACCCAGTGATTTCAGTTTTATAGCTAATTTTGGAACTAGATACAGAAATTTCTCCAATGGTGCAGAGTTTTACAACACAAGCTGGATATAACAATAAAATAAATGTAAAAATAAGATATAATAAAAAGAAAATCTAATATTTACTGAGCATCTAACTTTGTGCTAGACCTGTCTGTGCTAATAAGCACTATCAATATAACACTTAATATAATATTTTGCTTAATTACCTATAAGGTAGACTACTGAACATAATTTTCAGTAACAGAACTACAACATGGTATTACAGAAAAAAAACTAACCCAGAACTAACACCATAATTTGCTCTATTTAACAGATAATAACAAAGGGTGATAGAGGTGGTAAGAAGTGCTTATAATGACCATTTCAGTTGAGCTGAAAAGGTGTACCTTTTGAATAAAAGCTAGGTACAGGTGTGTGTGTATATATATACATATCAGTGAGTTTACCCAGTGATTTCAGTTTTATAGCTAATTTTAAAGCTTTCTGGGAGGGAAGTTCTTGCATGAAAGTAAACACACATTCTTGATCCCAAATTACTTAATTTCCACTGAAAAAATGATAAATAACTTTTAATAACTTTGTGTTATTAGGGATGCAATTATCTCATCACAGTAGAACTCACTCTGGATTTTTTGGGAAGCTTTGGGTTATTAAAATTCTGTCTTCCACCTGCTCTCCTGCCAATGTGCTTCTAAGTTTCATGCCGGTAAGACCCACCTGTCTCCTTCATAGGTATACATTGAGAACACAGCTGAGGGCATCTTTCATAGAAGCACTATGAATGAATGATGTGCTAATAAAACAAACGGGGTAGAGCGGGGAGCAGGATTCCATTGGCTCTAAAGTGTTTTCATGGTTTGCTGCCAAACTATAAAGCGAGGGACTGAAGTGTGAGTTAATATTTAAGCATCCCTAAGATAATTCCATTAGCTGTCCTGCAGGATACACCGGAGTAACTGGTGTTCATCACGTGCGGCCTCAAATGCTCTGAGTGTTCTTTATTCTTTCTCTTTACTGTGATTTTGTATGGAGCCCTCCACCCTCATCAGGCATGTAACAGTACCCTTGAAATTACATTTTATGAAGCTTTCATCTCCATATAATGAAGATGTACCCAAATGAATCCTTCCATCAGATAAAATTAATGAAACCCTCCTCAAAGTCCTCCAGGGTGTGCTGTCTAGGAGGGTCAGCTGAGTTCATCTCCATCAGGCAATGGAAAGGATACAGTACATTGCCTTGCCAAAGACTGAAGGTGTCATGATTATCTGAGATCCCCAAGTTTCTGAGGAGAAACACAATTTCATTGAGGAACCTCTGTGCCTTCAAAGGCGGTAAACATCTCTTATAGCTGAAGCACTATCATTCCCTTGGCTGCTGCTGCTACTGCTACTGCTAAGTCACCTCAGTTGTGTCTGACTCTGTGCAACCCCATAGACGGAAGCCCACCAGGCTCCCCTGTCCCTGGGATTCTCCAGGCAAGAACACTGGAGTGGGGTGCCATTTCCTTCTCCAATGCATGAAAGTGAAAAGTGAAAGTGAAGTCACTCAGTCGTGTCCGACCCTCAATGACCCCATGGACCGCAGCCCACCAGGCTCCTCTGTCCATGGGATTTTCCAGGCAAGAGTACTGGAGTGGGGTGCCATTGCCTTCTCAAATTTCCTTGGCATGAAGCTGCAAATCAAAATACCATATTCTAGGAAGTTCAGCCTAGAAGGAAGTAGCTGAGAAAAATGACATAAAGAAAACCACTTTCTGAAGAACCAGCTCCTGACATTCCTGAATTTTTGTTTGCACTGGACTTGGCCAAACTGCAAGGTCTGAGGGCAGGGTCCCCAAGACTGTCCTCACTTCTGGTATCAACTGCAAGTTCAAGGAGGTTCCCAAACTACCCTAAGCTTTGAAAATTCAATACAAGGACTCACAGAACTCACTAAAGCTATTAAACTCAGAACTATGGCTCATTATGGGAAATGCTACAGAGAATCAGCCACAGGAAGAGAAACACAGGACAAAGTCTGAGAGGGTTTCAATGCAATGTTCTCACTGTCCACAGGAGGCACAACCCTCCTGGTATCAGTGTATGTGACAAATGCAGTGCAGTATCAACTAGAGATGCTCACCCCATCTCGGCGCCCAGAGTTTCACCGGGGCCTCGTCACATAAGCTGGCCTGGCTGTTCATGTGGCTGACTTCAGTCTTTGGCATTGGGCTGATACCACATGGCCCAGGGGACCCATTATGAATAAGAAGACATTTCTTTCACTTGGGAAATTCCAAGGGTTTAGACGTTACTCCCAGAAGCTGAGTACAAGGGCCACAGTTTGCTTTGGGAAAGGTTAAACTGTCTACTACATCGGATGAGACTAGAAGCTAATCAAGAACAACATCGTCTGAAGATAAAAGAGGATGACGCTGTTGAGGCTCTGCTTAAAACCAAGTCCACCCTACAGATCCACGCCATCGTGGAGAAGGTCAGTCGTCATGACTTACCTCTATGCTCCATGCAGTCTCTCATTGTGCAGTAGGCCAGTACAGGCCAGACTATATGCTTTCCAGGGCCATGACATGGCAGCTGGGTGTGGCTTCAGAAGAGATATTCTTTTCATCTAAAATCAGACTTGTTTGTGAAATTCAGCTTCCACCAATTTTCTTTCCAACACACTAAGTTCATATTTCTGTTTCTCCTGTATCCCTTCTATCCAAGTGTTTGCTGTGGGCTGAAATGCATCTCCCCCAAAATTTGTATGTTGAAATCCTAATGCCTGGTGCTTCAGAGAGTGAATTGGGACAGAGGATTTTTTAAAGAGGTAAGTTGAAATGAAATCATCAGGGTAGACCCTAATCCAATGTGATTTATAAGAGAAGGAGATGAGGACACAGATGGAGAGAGGCAAGACTATGGAAAGAGAGTCACGTGTAAGCCAAGAAGAAAAGCCTCTGGAGAAACCAACCCTGCTCACACCTTGACCCTGAACTTCCAGCCTCCCCGACTGTGAGAAAATAAACTTCTATTGTTTAAGCCACTAGTCTGTGGCAGCCCTAGCAAACCCATACACCAATTAATCACTAATTCACGTCTAATCTCTCAGCGACTTTTGCATCCATCTCTTTTCTTTCACTTGCAGAGACTTCTCATCTGGTATTTCTGGCTTTTTATTTTTCTTTTCCAGCCCTCCAATCAAACCCCACATTAACTGTCAGTTTATTACTACTAAAGGAGCACGGAACTCAGGGTACTCACCTGGCCAAACACCTTGCAATGTGTGTGTAGCCTGTGTGTGTGTGTGTGTGCTCAATCATGTCTGACTCTCTGTAACCCCACAGGCCAGGCTCCCCTGTCCATGAGATTTCTCAATCAAGAATACTGGAGTGCGTTGCCATTTCCTCCTCTGGGGGATCTTCCCGACCCAGGGACTGAACTTGCGTCTCTTGAGTCTCCTGCCTTGGCAGGCGGATGCACTACGGCTGCACCACCTGGAAGACTATGACTTCCGGCTAAATGAAGATCAACTTCTTAGTTCAGCAGGTAATGAAAGCCCCTAATAACCTTTCCACTTTACCTTGCACTAGTCTCTCTGCAACAAACCACTGATCTTAACTAGTTTGTCACCCACCAACTCCTGGGCATGGTTTTCCTTTTGAACACCTTTCCTTCCTGACTACTCGATACTCTTCTTCAAGCCTCAACTAAAATGCCATCTTCTTTATGACCAAATAGATCTTCCTGGTCAGAATGGATCTCCTCTGATTTATCTAAAATTTTACTTATCTGTACAGCTTCAATCTTACAAAGAAGAAAGACCCGGGGTGCCAAGTCAAAGGTTCTCAAAGTACAGAGACCAAAGGTTTAAAAGACACTGCTTTACCATTCGTGGGAAAGATAAGAACCTAACTTTAAGAATACATATGGAGAGTGTCTTTGAAAATCAAATCTATCCAATTCCATATCTAAATTCTGAAGATAGCACATTAACCTTTAAGAGTGAGATTTATGGCTCATTTTTAGAAGGTCTTTCCTGTCTGCTCCTAAAGAGATAATTCACTAAGGAAGACTGGAGGGTTTTGTCTATTTAAATATACCTTAAATCATACATTTTCTAAAAAATCTTTTAAATCAACATTTAAATAACACCAATATCCATTACCACACAAATTACACTACGGCAGAAAGTAATAACATTGTACCCTAGGATTTAATCATTTTATCAAATGCTTATAAACACGCCAAGGAAGGAGGTCAGAGCCTAATACAATCTTTTGACTAAACCTGTCACAACACCTTTCTGTACATCACTAATTTGCACATATGTGACTAACAGAGGTTACACAACAGAAGTATTTATACACTCAGGAAAATTCTGAATGATGTTTTCTTACCTAATGTGAGTACTGACAGCAAAGGGAAAGTACAGGGCTATGGGTCAGGGACACTCTGATCCATCAATTACAGAACATTCATTTAATCATCCCAAGGATTAATACAGGGAGCAACTTAACATCGTCTTCATAATCAAGGGCAAGGGAAAGATCTGCAATTTAAATGTTTTCAAGGTACACATGAAGAAATGAAAACAGGTTAAATGGGAGAAAGATACCCAAATGTGGACATGCCCATCATTTTATTATAAGAAAGTGAATGATCTCTGTGTTTCTACTGTTAAAGGCAACAATTTAACATCCCCTTCATAATCAGGGGTATCCTACTAAAATAATATTCCAAATGAAAACACTACCACCATTGCTTTCAAGTTCCCCAGAGTTCATAAAATGGAGCTGCAACACACTTTCATCAGAAGCCTGTCCCTTGCATTGGAATTCCATGATAACAATATGGGTCCAAACACACTACCAAGTATTCCAGAGGGCTAACATGTTAAAGAATGGTAAAGGTGTGTTTTCATCTTGTCGGGAAGGGTAAATAATGATAAGACTACTAAAGACTTACTTGAACTTTGCTTCCACCTCCTCAGCAGCTTTCTGGTATTGCTCGGTGGTAACTTTGTAGAACTCTGAGCTCTGTGGATAAAGATTGATAGCAGAGTTTTCACTATTCAAGAGAACAACATGTGTGCAAGACTTAACAATTTCAAAAACTACATAAAATCTTGTGTCTGCCACTCAAGCAGAAGGAGGAAGATTTCTTGCATGGTGACATGAATACTTAAAATACATGTAAGGTTATCTATTTAATAATAGTACCACTGTTGGCATACACACTGTAATCACAGACTGAACATTCATGTAAGTCATCAATATTTGATCCTCCTGAAAAAATACCTAATGTAGTTTTGAAAGACTATTTTGATCTCCCATATTTGGAATCCACCACTGCAAGACCAAAGAGCACTTGAGATCAAATATGAAATTCACACACCATATTTTCCTATCATTCCAGTGTTCCACCTAGGATATTAAAGGATCATTTCTTTTTACACTGTCTATTTGTCCTCAAGATGGATTCTTTACAGAGTACAATTTGTTCTATCATCTCCATATGACCACAAGAGCATCAACATTTATAACAAATTAATCAGTAAAAACAAGGGGGCAGATTTAGGTAATTTTTATTAAAAAATGTTTCCATTATTACATGAATGAACACATAAGCAATATAAATCAAGTTGTAAGGGCCAAGTAATGCATTTCCTGGGGCAGCAACATTAAAAACGATCCATTCTGACTAGCTACTGTGAAACCTGTCTTACTGCAGGGGGTGGCCTAAATGACCCAATGAGCCTTCAGACTCCATGAAATACCCTGCAAAATGCATTGCAGTACAAAAGAACACAATGCAATGCAGTGGTCCATTGTGTCCCTTCATTCTCTATTCACTTAGGTTTCACATGCATGACTTGGGGTGGTTTATTTTTTAATACATCATTGTTGGTTGGTGAGAAAATGAAAGTGAAATCCTCTTCACACCAGTGACCCCTTTGCATTTAACAATCTGGGTTGCCCAATGACAGTCACATCCAGGTTTGCTGGATGTAGATGAAATCAATAGGTATGTGATTAGACAGCTGGCTCAGGATGGCTGGAGCAATGGACAGGTCACCATTTGAGATGATGAATGGCTTTCTATCAACCCAGAGTCCCTGACGATGCTAACATTTACTATAATCTTATTTGGGCTGCGATTTATCTTTCTTGCACCTGATCAATAAAGATGAACAGAACAGTTGTAGGGATCGATTGTAATTTTTTATCATTTTCAAGCACGAAGGTGCATTTCTGACATGAAGACAATATTCTAAGTGTACTGCTTCTGCCTTTTTTAACATTGCAATGTGAGTGATGAACCACCACCAGTCTATATGCCGAGAGGTTTTTATCAAAAAGTCATTTGTCTCCTCAGATATTTTAACTTTCAGTTGTGTCACTCCTTCCGATCAGTTCCGCTTACAAGGTTTTTCTTTCCTTTAGAATACACACCAGTCAGGACATGCTCTTTTGTAATGTTTGGCTGCAGCTTTTCTCAGAACCCTTCTAACAAAGAGGGCAGTAAAAAGGCAGTTATAATGGGCCGCTAACAGTGATGAGGGACTCCCTGCATTACTACGGTGAACTGTCAAATGGGCGTTATGTTACTGAATCATGTATTAAAATGCCAGCAAAATAAAAATGTCTTCACTAATGCTTTTGCTTAGTTTATGCAATGAAACTGGAATCTCTGGACAGAGCCAGGAAAGATCTGGTTTCTGGTTCTGTTTAGGGTCCCTGAGCAAACAACCTCTGCCGGTTTCCATTCCAGTGCTCCTCACCTGTAAAATATGGGTGATACTAGCATGACTTATCTCTGCCAAAGCTGCTGCAGAAATCAAGTAAGGTGGGCAAGAGAGCTATAAAACCTGCTCAGTGTTTTCACAGAGTAAGACGAACATTCAAATAAAAGAATTTTGGAGACAAAGAACTAATTTGGGCAATTCCATTCTGTGTACACATTCAAAATTATCAACATTAAATATTAACTTTTTAACCAGAATGATACACAAAAGCAAGAGTTCTGCCATAATATAAACTAGTAAACTCCCTTATGCTTTGTAATGCCAAAGTGCAGATTAAATTGCTAATTTTGTCCAACTTTCTCCTTCAACGTTAAATACACACAAACGCGCGTGCACTCACACACACACACACACCCTGTACCTGTGTTGCCTGCAAACCTAGCATATGATTTCTTAAAGTTTTAAGCTGATTTATGCTCCATATTTCAAACTCAGTGACCACTTTCTGACACTGCGTAAATCTAACAAGAAAAGTCCCCAAGAGGCAACACCATACAACAACTAAGAAAATAAACACAAATATGCCCAACATCTGTTTGCAGACCATGTTTAATTCATTAAGTATTTACTTGTTCAGTCAACAAAATTAAATTCTTATTTTTCCAATAAAGTCCATCTTGAAGAATTAGATCCTCAAGAAGCTTTCTACCTGCTACAGGAGAAAAGAAAAAGAATTGTACTGAAAGGTCACAAATGCTAAGCTAAAAGTGATGGACAGTGTTACTGGAGTTCAGAAAAAGTAGAGATCTCTTTTGACCTGAGGAAATACTTCTTAAAATGAATGACCATGCAGAAAACAAAACCCCAAACCAAAAATACTCCCAATATGTCTGCCAGCAGGAGAAAAGACAAATATGTATTGTGTATTCATAAGCTGGAAATCTATACAGTGATGAAAAAGAATGAATCAGACAAAAAGTGGGGCCAAAAAAGCAAGTTGTAGATATGATACAGCACAATGCAATTTATGTCAGTTTGGAAAAGGGCAAAACACTGAAATATGATTGGTAAACAGTAAGCTCTATTGATTAACTGTAAGTGGTGGCAGTTATGTGTGGGTGGTAAAAGAGGATGAGAGGGGCAGAATGTCATAAAACAATGCAATGCGGGGGACTTCACTGCACTGTCATATTTTTAAAAATTGGGGGGGTGGGTACACAGCCAGTTGTTACACTGGTCATAAATATTTTGTAATACACACAAAAATTGTGTTACTCCCCCTCACTCCCCAAAGGAGCTAATCAACAACAAATGACTCAGTAGAGCTAAAACATAAAAATATGTGTGGGGGATACATGCTGAAGAGAGTGGCTGAATGCTAAGCTATTGTAGAGTGTTCATACATTACAAAATAAAAGTTCTTTTTTTTCCCAACTCTTTCTTATGTAATCATTTCAGACTTATAGAAAAGGGGGCAAAAATAGAAGAGGGTTCCTGCATATACTTCACTCAGCTTACCTTCATGTCAACACTTTAGATGATCACAGTACAATTGTGAAAACTGGTAAGGTAACAAATGTTACAGCACTAGAGACTTGCGGCATCTGAATTAGACTTTATTTCTCATAGGATCTAGCCCCGGATCCTGGGCTGCATTTAGCTGTCACAGCTTTCTTGTCTCCTCTAATCTGTGACAGTTCCTCAGTCTTGCTTTGCCTTTGATGACCTCAACACTCCCAAAGAACACTGGTCAGATGTTTTGTATAATGGCATGCAATTTGGGCCTGTTGGATGTTTTCTCATGGTGGGACCGACACTCTCCCACATTATAGGGAAGGATACCACAGTAGTGATGTGCCCATCTCCATGCACTGCATCCAGGGTTACGTTACATTAAAGATGTTTTTACTGGTGCTTGATCTTGACTACTTGATTAAGGTAAGAGTTTCTCCATAGGAAAGCTACTATTTTTCCTGTTGTAATCAATATCTTATAGGAGATTGCTTGACATTATGTAAATACTATGTTTCACCTTAAACTTTGCCATCAGTTGTTTTTGTTTTTCACAACCATTGTCTGCAGCAAGGATTTTTGTGGTGTTCTGATAATGTGTCAATCCTAAAGGAAATCAGTACTGAAAACTCATTGGAAGGACTGATGCTAAAGCTGAAGTGCCAATACTTTGGCCACCTGATGCTGGGAAAGATTGAAGGCAGAAGGAGAAGGGGACGACAGAGTATGAGATGGTTGGATGGCATCACTGACTCAATGGACGTTGAGTTTGCATAAGCTCCGGGAGCTGGTGATGGACAGGGAAGCCTGGTATGCTGCAGTCTACGGGGTCGCAAAGAGCCGGACATGACTGAATGACTGAACTGAACTGAATGATGTGTTAATTTTTAAATGACATTATTGCATAGTTAGACCTCATTGATATAACGACAATCTTCAATTACTCTTACTCAATAGTGAAAACAGTATCTTCACAGAAAAAGCCTTATCTTCTAAGGGTAGGGAGCTCCAGGAAAGCATAAGATTCCCTACAACCTGGTTATGAAACAAGGGACAGGAGGCAAAGAAGGAACTATGTGGGGGTTGGGGGAGGATCAGACCTGAGTCAGGCAGAGTGTGCTCTCCACCCCTATTCACTGTGAGTACCTGAGAGGGCCCAGACTCCTGCCAACACAGGCCAGTCCTTATCATTGTAAAGAGGTGAACATTCACTGCTGGGAGAACGAGCCAAATGGGCTTATACAAGGATTGGGAAAAAGGGAGAAGGGGCCTATGAGTGGTTTCAGATGTCCCTTTCGGGGGATGTCTGAGCTCCAGATGCAGGTTTTCTAAGGACAGGAATTGGGACCAACTGTTTCAGAGCCATAGGCGGAGCTTGTGAAACCGCAGACTCCCCCGGTCACACCCTGAATCTCCGGGGACGGGGTGCAGAAGGCTGCAAGCTTAGCAAGCATCTCAAGTGATTCTGAGCACACACCAACTTGGGACACCACTGGGTTTATAGAACAATGAAAGGAAAATAAAAAACCTACTACTCAGCGTGCCACTCAAAGTGAAAAATAAATCAGCGTTTTGGAAGAATATGGCAAAATTACTTTCCACAACTGAACTGTTTTGGCTGCACTGCATGTGGTATCTTAGCTCCCCAACCAGGGGTAGAAGCCATGCCCTCACTAATAAAAATAAATGGGGAAAAAAAAAAAAGAAGAAGAAGAAGCCATGCCCTCTGCAGGGGAAGCACACAGAATCTTAACCACCACAGTCTCGATCCCCAGGGAAGTCCCAACAGAACTAGAACATTTACAAAGGTGCTGCAAAACAAGAGATGCTGCTAGGCCCGTCCACAAGTCACCGATGGACCTGAAACTGCCCAAGAGCTCTGCCTCACGGCCTCCGCCGCCACAGCGCTCCTCCTCTGAACCGTACTCACAAGCAGTAGAAGCGCCATAATATTCAGGAGGGCTGCTTTCGTTCTCTCTGTTGTCTTGAGATGGCCCCAGGTCGTATCTGCCGCTCTTTTTTGTTTACTCATTGTAAATTACTATCACTTTAATGTCATCCTGATAACTCACTTTGTTGGAGACCCCAAAAAAAGAAGCAGAGAGAGGTGCCTGTGACCTGATCACTGCTTGGGACATGGCCACATTGTTTCTATACCTGTGAGGTCCTTACAACCTAAAATTCAAAAATTCTGCATTCATATTCAAGCTGCATACTTTCCTGCCCCATCAATGATAGGAAAAATACTTGACATGATTTGTCCAGTGGTAATATGGATTTGTGGCAGGTAAATATGATTTAAATCAAATATTCAAGGTCTAATTTATTAGTGTCTACCTTTAAACCATGAATTCTTATTTGATACAAGATTAAAACATGTTTTCCACCAAGATTCTCTTTGAGAAGGTAGATCTTATAAATTCAAAGTAGAATGACAGTATCTTTCAGATGTCTTAGCACTATCAAAAACCTGATAAAGGTTTATATTTTTGGGTCAAGGATAAGTGAAAGGAGTTTGGAGGAGATGAATTATCTCCAAGATAACATCATTTGAGATCTGGGATTCTGTCACCTATATTGGAGGACAAGACATCACTGGATCACTGGAAACAAAAGGCATTTTCACTTTCTATATCAAAACATCTTCCAATCTCAGGCACCAGGGACCAGTTACTAAATACAGAGGCAACAAACAGAGTTAGGAGATGGAATGCTCCACTGAACATAACTCTTAAAATGTTTCATTTAAAACACATGAATATGCTGTCCATGGCACTCTGCACATAAGATTCTTAACAGAATCGTGAGGTGGTGAAGGGCACACACTTTGGAGACAGACTGACAAGTCACGGCTCCACGGCTATGGAATAAAACTCAAGAGCTGTCTCCCATCTGTGAAGTGGGGAGGGTAATAATAAAGAGTGCCAGGACCCCTTGGGGGATTAAAGATGATAAGTCATATAAAGCTCTTTGAAGACTCTGCTCAATACTCCCTAATAACCTGAATGGGAAAATAAAAAAAAAAAAAAGAATTTGAAAAAATTAACAGATACATGTATAACTTCATCACTTGCTCTACACCTGAAACTAACACAACTTTGTTGATAATGAACTGTATTTCAATATAAAACAAAAAATTAAAAAAAAAAATAGGAACAGTTCAGGCAGTGAGAGAAAGAACTTCTATCAGTGGCCTTGACATTTTTCTTCAACATCCTTTTTTTTAAAAATGCAAAATCTAGCAAAAAAAATAAAATACATACATAAAACTTAAGTCTACAAAAAATAAATGCTGGAGAGAGTATGAAGAAAAAGAAACCCTCCCTACACTGTGGGCGGGAATGAAAATTGTTGAAGCCACGATGGAGAACAGTATGGAGGTTCCTTAAAAAACTAAAAATAGAGCCAACATATGATCCAGTAATCCCACTCCTTGACATAAATTGAGAGAAAAGACTTATTCGAAAAGATACATTCAGCCCGATGATCACGGCAGCACTATCTACAATAGCCAAGACATGAAAGCGCCCTCCCAGGTGGCTCTCGTGGTAAAGAACCCACCTGCCAATTCAGGAGACTCAAGAGATGCGGGTTCAATCCCTGGATTGGGAAGACGCCCTGGAGGAGGAAATGGCAACCCACTCCAGTATTCCTGCCTGGAGAATACCATGGACGGAGGAGCCTGGCGGGCTACAGTCCATGGGGACGCAAAGAGCCGGACACAACTGGGTGACTTAGCACGACCAGAAGCAACCTAAATGTCCAGCAACAGATGAAAGGATAAGGAAGATGTAAGGGTATATGCGTGTGCTTTCCAGTTTGTGCTAGTGGTAAAGAACCCATTTGCCAATGCAGGAGACATAAGAGATGCGGGTTGATCACTGGGTTGGGAACATTCCCTGGGGGAAGGCCTGGCAACGCATTCCAGTATTCTTGCCTGGGGAATCCCATGAACACAGGGGCCTGGCAGGCTACAGTCCACAGGGTCACAAAGAGTCAGACATGACTGAGGTGACTTAGCATGTGTATATACATATATACAAATGGCCTGTTATTCAGCCATAAAAAGGAATGAAATACCATTTGTAGCAACACCGATGGACCAAGAGATTATTATATTAAGTGAAGTCAGACAGAGAAAGACAAATATCACACGATATCACTTACATATGGAATATTTTTAAAAAATGATACAAATGAACTTACTGATATTTCCAAGGCAGAAACAGACTCAGACAAAGAACACTTACAGTTATCAAAAGGGATAATGGGGGTGGGGAAGTAAGATAAATTAGGAGCTTGGGATTAACATATACACATTACTATATGGTAGCTGATGGTATCACCTTTTATTAAGAGCTAATAAAAAGGAGCATCCTACTATCTTGAATCTTAAAAATTTGAGATAAATCCTTTATTGTTCTCCTCCCCTCGGCTTCCTCAGAGCCCTGTGGCAGACTGCCAACATGGTCACACAATTCTTGACTCTTTTCTATATTCATGTCCTTTAGTGACACTTTCTAGCTTCCCTCATCATGAAAGGGTGAAATCTATTTTTCTACCACTCAATCTGGGCTGTGCTTGTGACCTGCTCTGGCCAACAGAATTTGACAGAAGTGATGAAGTGCCAGTTCCCAACCCAAGACTCGCTCTTGGAACCCTGCCCAGATGTCACATCAACAAACCCAAATTAGACTGTTGGACAAAGAGTTTTTCCAGTAGTCATGTATGGATGTGAGAGTTGGCCCATGGAGAGGGCTGAGTGCAGGAGAATTGATGCTTTTGAACTGTGTTGTTGGAGAAGACTCTTGAGAGTCTCTTGGACTGCAGGCAGACCAAACCAGTGAATCCGAAAGGAAATCAACCTTGAATATTCATTGGAAGGACTGATGCTGAAGCTGGGGCTCCAATACTTTGGCCACCTGATGGGAAGAGCCGACTCTTTGGAAAAGACCCTGATTCTGGGTAGACTGAAGGCAGGTGGAGAAGGGGATGACGGAGGATGAGATGGTTAGGTAGTATCACTGACTCAACGGACATGAACTTGAGCAAACTCTGGGAGACAGTGGAGGACAGGGAAGCCTGGCGTGCTGCAGTCCACGGGGTCGCAAAGAGTCAGACCCAACTTAGTGACTGAACAGCAACAGCCTGCTGGAGAAGGAAAGATTACAAGTCTTCCCCGCTGAGTCCATCCTTGACTAGCCAAACTGCAGCCAACTCAGCGAGAGTGAGCCTGGACAAGCTGAAAAGACTTGTCCAGCTGATAGAAGCCCAGACTGGTGACAAACATGTAGAATCATGAGGTAAATAAACGGTGACTGTTTTGAGTCACAAAGATTTCTCTGTGTTCTCACAGCATCACAGACTTTGATCAAAGCACCTGCCACCATGTACCAACAATGTATGTTCACCTGTTGTCTTTCCAGTTAGCCCACAAGGTCCATGAAAGCAGGAATCTTGTCCCGTTTATCATTATACTTAGAGCACTCAGTTTACATGACACACAAAACTTACTAAAACAATGTTAAGAGTGACCTATTCATCCTAAAGTGAATTCCAACTTTTGCTCCTATTTAAAACAGAATGGGATAGAGACAGGTCTAAAATAAATATCAGAACATGGAGAAGGTGCACTACTACATTCATTATGTATCTCCTACAAACTGACAAACACCTTAGTGTGCTCTGCTATGTAAAAGGGGAATAAATATTGCTAAGGATTGAGTTCAACTGCAGTATCAATACAATAGTAGTTTAAGCTACAAATAGTAGCTTGAACGAGTAAGGAGGTCATGTTTCTCATGCAATAAGAAGTTCAGATGTTAGAAACCCAGGGCTGATGCAAGTGCCAAGGACACCGTGAAGTATTCCTTTCCCAGCCACCCTGAGCACTTGGCTTTTGTCCCCATGGTCTCAAGACGGCAATCACACCTCCGGTGAGCATGCCCACGTCCTGAGGAAGGTTATAAGAGAAGGCCTCACCAGAGACTTCCACTCATATCTCTTTGGCCAGAATTATACATCATGCACAATCTTGGCTGCGAAAGCAGCTGGGAAATTAAGTAATTTTGTTTTCTCACTTCTGGAGTAAAGAAAGAGAAGGGGGGCGTTTGGAATTGGTGCTTATTGAGCCAATTTATCATACCTGCCACAGACAGCTGAAGGAACAGCACAAAACCAGGCACAAAACAGTGTGGTGGATCTTCAGATACAAGTATTCTAATATTTCTCTCCAGTCTCCCTGCAAGTTCTACTTTGGGGTATGGGGAGATTTACCCATTTGGCATTCTGATGCCCAAAGTTTTTTAGACAGTTGTAAGAAGGAAACGGCCATCAATAAGCGTGGGCATCATCCCCATGTTTCTCTGGGCTGGCTGTGGCCCAAGTTTCTGAATGTGTGAGATGCTGCCATTTTCCATTTGCAAAGTTTCCCTTTTGAAGTGTATTTTAAAATGCACGTGCACAGAAACACATTATTGCTCGATTCGAAAAGCATCTTTTCAAATTCTAAACTCAATCAAAAGAAAACATGCACATGGTATATTCTTGTAATATTTTCTCAGGTTCAGAAACTTATTTCGGTTCCATTATTACTAATATGATCATTATCTGTATCATATGAGAAAAGAACAAATCAAAATGGTCACAAGAAAAATCTGTTAACTAGCTCTTGTCAGTTCTTTTATAAAATGCCACCCAAAACTGCATACTAAGGTCCAATTTAAATTCTGGTGGTCTGACAATGTTTCCCAGAGGAGATGGACACTCCTATGCACCGTCCATTCAGATGGTGGCGACTCTGATTACCTAGAAGAGTAGACGAGAGATGGAACAAGTCTGACCTTGGATGTGAGCAGACTGACTGCAAGTGTGGGTCTCCGCTTTCTAAGTTGATCTATAATTACCACCAACAACTGTTGGTCTCCATCCCTCTCGTACCCACCCAAACACAAAGATTACTCTATCTGGCTAGCTATTTCAAACAAACGTCTAGTGTTTACACAAACCAATAGAAGAAGCCTTCCTACTGACAGTGTCAATAAGAGCATTCCTACTGTTAAGTAGATGGATTCAGAACTGACTTATTTACAGTTTGTTATTAACACTCAACCAGAAACTATTATAATCTGTAATCAGTTGGCTGCAGGTAACTATACTTCCCCTAGTACGAAAGTTAAGCATCTGGGGGCAAATGCAGTGTGGCTATAATTCCTGGCCCAGAAACCCTGAGACGGTCATTTACTGTCCAGTTATATGCTGTACCTATACTCCAGAAAGAGTTCATGCTTCCTCAACCATCCTGTCTTTCTACAGAATTATATAGGATCACAGAGACTGATTGTTCTCCACCACAACAATTTTAAGAGCTATAGAATTTTTATTTTTTAAATCACTGTCTAAAACAACTTCAGTTGATCAAGTGGTTTCGGTATTCCTCCTGACAAACCTTCTGTAAGGCAGCCTACTGGCAGGTTTGAGTTCTGCCTTCCCTGTGTTCCTGAACAGGCTGAAGTCTTTTACAGGTGGGCAGGAGGACAGAGCAAGGGATCTGACAATTCTTGGTGAGAAAAGTGGCCCTCGAATAGAGTAGTTGGCATCTTGAAGAACCTTCCACCTCTCAGACCCATGGTCTTGATTCCATTGTTCCGAGACATTCTCCTTTTACTCTTTTCTGTCCCCCGAAACCCCTGGGGCTCAGGAGAATTCTGTCGACAAGACACAGTCTGCAAACTGCAAACACTGGCTCAAACACACAGAATATCAGATTCAGTATTCTGTTTCTAAAAGGCACACCAAGGAATGGTTTGGGTTATTTAAACCAAGTCTTGGTTTTAAACACAAAGATGAGGACCTTATCTTTCGGGGTGACTGCATCAGTGGAACAATGTAAGTTCAGTACTTGGCAGGCCAGAAAGCGTGGCTTCTCCTTGTGGAAGACAGGGATTCTCCATCACAATACAACTCCTGCCAACAGGCCCTGGCTCCCTGGCCTATCCATCAGAACCTAGATCCCCATTAACTGACCTATACAACTATGCATGAACCTGAAGAATGATCATCAAGTAGATGGATGTGAACTTACTCTCTGTTTTTCAAACACTGAGTAATGTTTTGTGTAAGCAATAAACTTTACAAGACTAGGTATTTGTCCTGAGCATCCCTAAATATTTGCTTATAACCATCTGTGTGCATCTACAAGTATATCTTAACTTTTCTCAGCCTTACTTTTTTCAAATCCTTATTACTGGTGATCAACAATAAACTACTGATTTACTAAGCAGTTCCTAATGATTCAAGGGCTTTCCAGGTGGTGCTTATGGTAAAGAACCCGTCTGCCAATGCAGGAGCTGTAAGAGATGTGGGTTTGATCCCTGGGTGGTGAAGATCCCCTTGGGGAGGACATGCACCCACTCCAGTATTGCCTGGAGAATCCTCTGGACAGAAGAGCCTGGTGAGCTACAGTTCATGGAGACACAAAGATTCACACACAAATGAAGGGACTTAGCATGCAATGACTCAAAATCCCTATTAAGTTCCATGGCAAAGACAAATGAAGATTCCCTGTGGAAGAAAAAGGCTATGAGCAGTAGCTTACCGAACATCTCTCCTTCCTCCTTACATAACTCCATTTGAAGCTAAATATATGGTCAACTCAACTAAAATTTCCAGTTTGCTTCTATTTAGGCTGAGCCAAAAACAGAGTTGTTGCGTGGGACTTCCAGGTAGGCTGCTTAAAGAGAGCTGACCTCAGCTGACAGGGAATCTTCTCAGTCATTTTGCCCCTTTTCTTTCTTCTAGTATGCAGTATAGATGTGATGGCCAGAGCCCCAGCAGCCATCCTGCAGTGAGCTGACCTTAAAGAGGGAAATTCTATACTAGGATGCAGGAGTGAAACGATAAATGCCGGGGGCTCTGACGACACTCAAACTACCATTCCAGTCCTGGGACCGCTCACATTTAGACTTTCATTAAATAAAGGGGGCGGGGGGGGGGGGTCCAAAACAAAAAAACTTCCTAATTTAAGCAATTTCATTTTTATGATAGAGTCAAAGGAATGAGGAATACATGTTCTTTATACCTTGGTATATTTGCTTTTTGCACACCTCATGAATAACTGTAATACAGTCAAATGTAATGACCCAGTAGGAGCATCTTTTTCCTTTCCTTTGTGGAATCCTCTACATCCACTTGTCAGAAATTTGTTTCCTTCTGCCTCTCTCCTTTCCTGACACACAACAGAAAGAATTAAAAATTTTAAAGCGATGCTTAACTCTAGCATCAAATCTTAACCATCTCTAAAGAAGCTACATTTCATGGAAACCACACTGTCTCCTGGGCACCCTGGCAAAATTAATACACAGTTTCTGTAATTACCTTTTCATTCCATCTTTACCATTTCTCATATAAAGAAACAGAGCTGCTTCTGGCATTTCTACTTTTATTCCAGGCACTTTAGAAACATCACTAATTACAATCTGAGGGTTTTTTCCCCTTGATTTAGTTTTTTTTTTTTAAATTAGAATAGAAATCCTACATTCATTGACAGCCTTGCAATAATACTCAAGCTATATTAGTTATGCTATTTTATCCCACGCCTCAGTTTCTTCATCTGAGCAATTTCAACATACGCACCAAACACTCATTTGGCATTCCAAGTTTCCTATCATTTGTTCATGTCTTCATTCTACAAATACTGAAGGTCTGTGCCAGAAACTAGGCCAGGAATTTGTAATGTGATGGTGAACAAACAAGATACTTGGCCCTACTTCTATGGAGCTTATTATGGCATACTGGAGAAGAAAGACATAAATTTAAAAATCACACAAATAAATGTATAATTAATAAAGAATCACAGTGCTACCAGACCACATATAGTGTAATCTTTTATTTATTTCTAAGAAGTTGTTTTTCGAATGAGTTTCTAAAACCCTGATTTCTCTCAAGTACCAAACTATCCTTGATATTCAGTTCTTAAGTCGGTTTGTGCTTTAATTTCCTTTTAATATCATTAGCTTTTCCTGTCAGAATTCAAGCTTCTTATCAGAATTCTTTCACTTGCAAAACTTTATTCTGATCCCTTTAAAAATAAGGCAGATCTACCACTTTTGCAAAGTGACTGCCTGTCCCTCTCCCACCCACAGCTCCCATTAACCCTGCTTATATGGAGATCTCCCATTTACCTTATCTATAAGGTGTTCATTTTTCTTGACATTTTCCCCTTATACGACAAGGTCAATAAAAGGTCTTAAATCGGCCTATGGTTTCAGCTCTTCTACCTGAAATAAAACAGTATCCGGCCTTCTATTCTTACCTTTCAGACTTCTCAGTTACACCCAAGGCCTTTCTGCTCTTGACACAGCTGGGTGGCCCGCTGCTCTTCGACAGCAGTGAGACAGAGCAAGTTCACAGTCATTGTAAGGGCTGTCCCATGATGTCTTGCAAGACCCAGACAGAAACTCAGAAATCACTGTATGTGACCAGCACAGGAAGCTCTTGTGCTCAGGGGCTGAGGAACGTGACACAGTCATCCTCAGGGTCGACAGTCTTACCTGTGTAGGGCTCAGCGCCTTATGCACATTTAAAAGCACACACACTGGATGGCTGTATTCAGAAGGCATCACATTTGTATTACCAACCTAGCTCACCATGCACTCCACCTCACCCCAAGCTGGTCTGTCTCCCACAGAAGGGGACTCTGTAACTCTAACATGCAAACTCTCCTGCACTTGCTCCAGCACACACACAGGCACGCACACAGTGCCCTCTTGAAAACCGTGGGCTAAAAGGAAACCTGTGAACAGTAATCCTTACTGCAGAGAAGCAGGCAGATACACAAGCTGCATTATCTTCAGCTGTTTCATTCTGCCTTCCTCATGATGCTATATTAAGGATCTAAAGGGTATACAACAGATGCTCCCCTGGAGGATCTTTCTCACCCATTTCTCCTCCTTTTCCAGCCCTCTGACAGGCTAGCCTAAAATCCATTCGTTCAGAAGAGCTTACTGAAGAAGGAACCTGAACCAGGCCCAGGAGGTGGGAGGGTGAAGACATCTTTAAAGGCCAGGGGGGAGAGACACGCGAACAGCGAATCCATTGTAGTACACAACGATAACTGTCTTCAGGTTGTTAGTCCTTTTTGCTTCCAAGAGTTCTGTGTTCTAACGCTAATGCCACAGGAGGCAGTAGGTTCTGTCATTCAACCTAGGATTCCTCAGAAGTGAAGGGTCCATCCTACTGACTGAAAATATGATTGCATTAATCATAGAAAGAATCACAGAAATCACAGCACAGAAAACAAACTTGGAAGATTCTCATAGAGACTTGAAGACCTTCTGAGATGATTTCCTCAGAATCCAGGTTAAGAAATTCAAGGCTAAACCATTTATTACCCTTTAGCTCATCATCAGTTAACTCCCTAAAAGGGACTCATAACTAAATAGGACTAGTGCTTTCGAAGGCAAAAGTTAAGTGTGTAAGAGTAACCACTGAATCCTTGAGAGGAAGGAGACGTGTCAGGGGAGAACAGGATTGTGACAGAAGAAGGTGGAGAGGCCAAGACAACCTGCCTTCTTCCCACTTTTGCCTAGAACTTGAGTTTTTAAAATATCATAGAGGCCAACACCAGTAATTCATACCAAGCCAGAAAATCTAATTAAGAAAAACTTTCCTGAAAATTGAGCAAACCTTTGAACTCCGTCACAGACATAATAGAGTTGGTTTCTCCTCAGCACCAGCCCCAAATTGAATCACAACTATTTGTTCGAAGGTAATACCTTTCCAACACTACCAAAACTAAGCAGCTCACGGACAGGAAGAGCGCCTCAACCAAGCTCGGCATCCCAGACTGAGCACATCTCTCCAAGTGAATTAGATGATGAAAAACTGACTGACCTCAGCAGGGTTATGAGCTCAAAGCCTTAGTGAGAGGGGCTGTGAAGATGGAGATGTGGCAAAGCCCTCTTAAGTTTCAAAGATACTTTCATAGGAGGCTTTGAAAGTCACGTGTGTCATCTTTGGGATGCACTCATTAAAAGCTACGATGCTCACCCCTAAACTGCACACAGGGAAGCCCGTCCACTGAAGGCCTACATTCAACAGAACTTTGGCTTAAGGCTGGTAAGGGGCGTGGGACTGCCACCCACCACGCCTTCTCACATGTGGATCTACTCTTGTCCCTGGCACTGTGCATTCTCAAATGCCCAGGAGGAAAACTATGTGAAATCCAATCAATGCCAAAACTTTAAAAATAATTTTATTTAAAACTTACTGGAGAGACATGCCATTCTTCAGTATCTCCTGATTGAAAAAAAGGTCTAGGGCACAGGTATTGGGTACATACACTTTCCTGAAAGCAGCATTTGGTAGGTCATAGAAAAATTTGTGAGACAAAGATTGATAAAATCATTTCATTACTGTATACTTATCAGACTGGCTGTCTTCCTTTGATGAGTATATGTGGAAATGGGTTCCACTAATAATTTACTAGTGAGAGTATGAATTAGTACAATTTATAGCAACATGTCTCAAATGCCTTTGATGCAGTTTCATTTCTAGAAATATCTGAAGCAATCATAGGTGTGTATAAAAATGTAGTGAAAAGAATTTTCATCACAGAGTTTATAATACTGGAAAATGAAAAGCAACTTAAATATGCAAGTTGTCACAGAGGACAGCTAAAATAAGTAACAGATGACCCATCCAACGGAAGGATGGAGTTGTTTTTAGGCTATGCTTTTTCTCTTTTTCTCTTGAAGGAAAAGAAATATTTACATTTCTTTAAGATTTAGTCCTTGGTGAAAAGATTTAAAAATAAGGACAGTCACACAACTGTTTCTTATAATGTTCCAAACTGTACCAGTTCTCCTCTAAAACAAAAAACACAAACTAAAACCCTGGTATTTTCACAAACTACAAATATATACACCCTCAAGGCTAATACAGATGAGCTAATATATATTAATTTTTTAAAGAGGGAAAAGCTTTTACATTATGAAGGTAAGGACTGCAAGGAGATCCAACCAGTCAACCCTAAAGGAAATCAGTCCTGAATATTCATTGGAAGGACTGATGCTGAAGCTGAAACCCCAATACTTTGGCTACCTGATGCAAAGAACCAACTCACTGGAAAAGACCCTGATGCTGGGAAAGATTGAAGGCGGGAGGAGAAGGGGACGACAGAGGATGAGATGGTTGGCTGGCATCACCGGCACGATGGACATGAGTTTGAGTAGGCTCCGGGAGTTGGTGACGGACAGGGAAGCCTGACGTGCTACAGTCCATGGGGTCGCAAAGAGCCAGACACAACTGAATGGCTGAACTGAACTGAAAGCTCCTGCTGTCTCTGAAATTCTTCTGTCATTTGTTAAGTTGAGTCTATGTTCATTTTTTAATTCACTAAATATTTACCGACAACCGTCTCCTAAGAGCAAGGTATTAATAGCTAAGGGAAACATCTAAAAAAACAATTTTTAATTAGTTACATGACTCCAGTCCTCATAATCCAGAGGGATGTGATATTTATATGAAGAAAATCCCAAGAAAAGCAGATGATCTAAAGATTCCATGTTTACAAGAGAACACAGTCCCATCAAAGCAAGAGTTAAAACTATTGGCAGGCTGGTGGAGACTTGGACTCTCCCATCAGCAAATATGACTAGGAAGCAGTCATTTATCTCAATTGATTACATTAAAAAAAAACAGTCAAGGAGGAAGTAAAGTTAGAGGCTACTGTCTTCATTTTACCTGTTAGGAATGGCATGCGTAACCAAAATTACACATGTGCTTATTGGCCCATAGGTATAAGTGCTATAACCAAATCAGGCCAGGTGTCTCATGCTCCAAATCTAGGGCTTGAGATTATAAAATACTGTACTATTTTCAACACTAAGCAATAAATGGTACTCTGTAAGTATTTGCAAATTCATGGTTTCCTTTGAGCATGAAGGTATTGTATTTATTTAACAGTCACACAACAATGAACTGAAGAGACTCAAGCAAAAATATGATCCTATGCAGATGGAACATCTATCTCAAGGTTTAATTTCCTTTCATTGATTTTGTGCCCAGACTCAGACTGTGACAATGGTTGTCTCGAGTCCAGCAATGAGTAAAAAGCTACCCAGGTGAACAGAAAAGTCGGTCTTAATTTTAGGGTTAAAAAAAATCTCAGCTATGAAATGGAGAAAGATTTCAAAAGTGGCAAAGAGATCACCTATCCATTTCAAAGACATGTTTATCTTTTGTGTTTCAAAGGAAAGGCCTTTTGAAAGACGTGGCATAGAAATATGCATGTGAATAGAAGCACACCGAGAAATCTTAGCTTTCAGGTATAATGCTCTCCCTTACAAAGTCCTGTGCAGGATTCCTGAATGTCTAAGGTACATTTCATACGCTGCCAAGTACACCAAGGGCCCTGCGCTATCACCTCTTTCCAGCCTTTATCTGATGATTCATTAACATTTTCCTGCATTGTGGCCCTAAACCCTACTACTACTTAAAAGCTTCACTCCTCAACTGCACAAATGTATTCATTCATGTGGTACTAAAACATACCAGAATGTCTTATTTGTATTTAAAAAAAAAAAAAAAGGTGGGGGAGTGGTGGAATGGGGAAGAAAAGATAATTACAGAAGACCCAGTAAGGCAATCTGATAGTCTTCTTCTAGAAATATTCATGAAAATCTGTCCCTGAAAACTGCTGGTATTTGGTAGCCAATCTTTTCCACACAATTTTCTGAGAAACATTCTTAGAAAGATCCCACAAAGGGGTGATAATAAAATGCATTTCATCAAATTTTTTTTTTTTTTTTTGGTCTGGCATGGAATCTCTCTCTCTCTCTCTCACATCTTCACTGTAGATTGCAACTCCTCTTCTTCCAAAGCCGATCTCACTGACTCCGCCTTAGTCACACTGTGCCTTCTGTCTCCTACAAGTCCTTCCAAACTAGACCCCTAAGCAAGGATCAGCCATCCCCGGGAGACAAAGCATACAGTCTTCCACTGGCTTCCATAAAGGCAGACTTTGGGGATTCAGACTTGAGGTTCACAAAAGTGTTATGAAGAATAGCATACTCAGCCCACAGGAAAGAAGTTCTTGAGACACCCCTGTGCTCTGAACACATCTCAAGGGAAAGAGACTGGATCTTTACTAAAAAAGACAAATGCAAAATATAAATGTAATCGGGGGTAAGAAATGCGAATTTGGCCCGGAAATGATCCCTTTTCCTAGCACACATTCACAGAAATTACCTAGCAAAGAATGTCACCCATAACGAGGCTGAGTTTGAATTGCAGCTTATTGCTCAGTGTGACCCAAATGGAACCAGACTAAATCCATCAGCAGCCAGATGTAAATGGCCGTGTGCTGGGCTTGGTTTCAACAGGCATTCTCTTTGCCTGGTGAAAGCCCTCTCTCCGACCAGAGGACAAGTTATTAAGAAATTGTTTGTCATCTTAGATTGGACGGATCATTTGTTTCCCTGAATTCTTTTTCTCATCATTTACTCATTACACGCCTCCTCCTGATGGAAGGAGACATTTATTAGCTTCTGCATTTATTGCATTGGCAAACAGAAACATTCTGCTGCATTTCCTGGGGGGGGGGGGGGGGGTTCGCTCATTTATCTATTGGATAAGAGACTGAAGTTTTCTACAGGGCAGAAAAATTAAAATATCAGTCAGGTTGACAGCTGGGAAAATGAAGGTCTCTCTGTGACACGAAGCTTTCTAGAGCTTTTGGTTTACTGAGAAAGAAGCCAGAATGTTATTTCATCAAACTACCACTTCACATGTTACTAAAACTGTAGGCATTGGCTGGTGAAGGAATACTCCAAAGGAATGATACATGTGGCTCAATACACTGTGAAGTACCTGAGATGCAAGGCTAATTTTTATTTTAAATGGAAAATGTAACAAAATGCTCTTGAAGATCAATTTCTGCAAGAAGTTAGGGAGCTAGAGAGGGAAGACAGTCTGCTTAAACCAGTGAAAACGGAGCTCGAATAATAGAATTTAAAGCTGTAAGGGACCTTACAGGTCATGGAATCCTTTTGTAAGAATCTTCTTTGCAACATTCCTGTCAAGCGATCACTCTCCTTCTGCCTAAAGTACTGATGGCAGCCAGGAGACGGGCATATCCCACAGAGCAGCTGATTTTAGAACTGAAACTTCTGCTTGACAGGGGTCACTCCCCAAGGGTGACCTGATTGCTTGTGACCTTGGGCAAGCCACTCAACCTCTCTGGGTCTTGGGGTCCTTGCTTTCAAAGTTAGGATGTTGACAGGATCAGAGCTGAAGGAAGGGGAAGTCACCAAGAAGCTTGACAACCTCAACTCAGTCCAAAGACCACTGGGTGTGGTGCTCCAGGATACCTTACTGTCCTCGGAGGCTGCCACTCCATGGCAGGGCCAGCACCCTGCCTGCATTGTCCATGCTGAGATGCAGGTTATTCCAATCCGGATACTGGGGCTCATTTAGGGTAGAGCCGTCTTCAATTCTTTTCCAGTTCTTTCTTATTTCCTCTCTGGCTTCACTTCCCTTGAACCAACACTTGCTATACACCTTTCTTTCGTGACAAAGCAGTAGCAATACTGTGACGGAGCTCTCTGCTGAGGCTGCCAGCCTCAGACACAACCCCTCAGGCGGCTCGCCTACCCCAGTCCTGCCCGGATCGCTCGGCTCTCTCATAGCAAGCTCTGGGGCTTAGCTCTCAGTTCAAAAAAGCACAAAGAGCCTAGTACTGTGCCAGCAGGAATAATATAAAGAAAAATCGGTATTTAGTCTTTTGTACACTTAGGGTTTATGTACTAGACAACTCCAGCTTTCCTGATAGTAATATTGCTCAAGTCCCATCGAATCATTCTGGGGTTAAGAAAGAATACAAACACTAGCAAGTATATTATCTTTACAAATTAGTAACATCTCTTAGCCTGGTGTTCATAAAGGCATTTTTTCCCCCTAAACAGCTCTTAAATCTGACCTGGTAGCACCCTGAGCAGCTATACTATACTGTGCACTGACCTTTAGTTCAACAAGAATCAGAGTTAAGTCATTACTGTGGAGCCTCAGGTTACCACCTGGAAGAGATCCTCATTTGTAACCATGAGTGCGTTACTCACAGTTGGCAAACTCAACGGAAGAAAGTGATGCAGTGATGTACTCGATAACTTCACTAAAAGTTTCCTTAAATGTCCAACCAAACCTTAGAAACGTGTGAAACAGCAAATACAGCTTTCCAAAGACTAATTCCTGTGCTCCCGCCCAGGACAGTTAATGTCAACCTAAAGCCAGAGGACGTGTCATTAAAAAATAAACATTATACCTTAGTTATTATGACCTAGCTGCTATAGTTTCCTTCATCTGCCTTATCTTCTACATAACCAACTCAGATAAAAAACAATACAGAGGTGAGTCGCAGGTTAACAATTCCTATGGACCAGATCTGTGATACAACATGGGATGATAAATAAAATTTTTCCATTTCGTTTCATCACTTACTTTATCCAAGTAAAAGTCTTTCTGAAGACACCCTTAATCTCATGAAGATAAATTCTTTCAAACGCTTCTCATAGGTAACAAACTAGAGAAGAGAGAAATAATCCTTGTATTTACATACCTGCTATGGTTTACTGGCTCCTTAAGAAAAGGGAACCATGTTCATGAATCTTAGCACCTACTAGTCAATGTGCATTGATAAAAGGAGGAAGGCAAGGCACAGCGGAAACGTATTACAAGTTGGAATCAAAGAAAAGCTTATTTTCTCTTGATTCTGGTACTATCTGACCATACTGAGAAAGATTTCCATTTCAAAAGATGAGTGGCAATATGATAACCATCAATTTCATACAGTAATGACTCAACTAACTGAAAGACTTTTAAAAAATAACATAAAGGTTCTGAAAACTCTCATATTATCTTGCAGCTCATCCTGCTCAGAACAAACACTATTTTCAAATAGTGTCAGCAATATCTCTAAATATCTCTATTAATTACAAAGATGTATTCAACCATATAAGTCTGTCATTAAAACTTCATTGTCTGTAGTCAGAAATGCTAAGACAGACATTTTAAATGAATTTTTCAGATAAAGAGGGTTATGGCACAAAAATAACACTTAAAATAAAATTATGCCAAAAGTAATGGAAAGCAAATCATATAACTGAGTGTCTTGAGAAAAATTTATAGGGAGGGGGAAAAAAAGAGAGCGGTCACTTGTGCTAAGAATGAGAAATGAATATGTGTCCCAAAGCTCCAGAGGAGTCCCTTTAACTTTTACAATGGTGCTCAACTGCTGCAGCTTCAGCAGCCTGTCCACAGTAGAGAAACCTTTGGGGAGTCCAACCTTTCTCTGTTTTAATGATGGGAAGGAGGTAAGGGGCAGTGGTGGGCTGGGGCAGGGCAGAGGGCAGGGAGTGACAGGAACCTAAAAGTAGAGAAGCAAAGTGAGAGGAGAAAAAGAAAAAACCACCCCAAAATAGAGACTCAAAGATGACAGGTGCAAAAAGTAGCTATTAGGCCTTTGAAGTTTGGCTCAATGAACAGAGGAAAAGGAACGTGGAGATGGTTAAAGAAGATCTGTCCACTTTGTGGACAAGCTAAACGTGGTGACAGGAGTTACTTTTTGCTGAACTAACATTATAACACATATGTCTAGCTTTGGAAGGGACAGCCTGAGTCAAAGCAACCTCTGTGTCTAATTCAATCCCATCCCAACTCCAATCTCCCAGGAGTCCTTCCTAGGCAGAGGGTGAGAATGTGGGCTTAGACATCCAGGGTTTAAATCCTGGCTCTACCCCTTACTCTGTTGTGACACTGGATAAAGTATACACCATTACTCTGCCTCACTCTCATCTGTAAAATGAGGATAACCATCTTGAACAGCTGGAAAGGTTAAATGAAATAACACATGTAAAGTGCATAGCAGAGTGCTGGCAAATGGTGAGCTCATGATAAAAGCCGCCATTTTGCCTTTTAAAGAGCTAGGCAGGATTATTCATGCTGACTTGAACTGGGGAGTCAGGGGAGGCTTAAAAGAGGAGTACAAGGTCATGGGAGCCTTGGGCACATTTTCACTTGATAAGGCATTTTTAAAAATACTTCAATATTCATCTACCCAATCCATAGTGCCTGTTTACTGTTCCTCTAGCAAAACAAGGATGAGAATCACTCTTGAAATCAGAGTGCCATTTGAACTCAACATAGAAATGATCTGCTAACAAAGTACAGACCAAAATAAGCACCGTCTGCGAGGCTTGGCAAGACCGATACTGTGGTACTTGAAAAGCAAACCTGGCACTTTCTGAAAAGATAGTGAAGAATACACCAGAGCAATAAATGGCATGGAATCAAGACAAGAGATTGGGCAACGGCTGTTCAACAGTACCTGCCAGACGGCTCTTCTTCCCCAAATGCATGGCTCAGCCTGGCGCTCAGTCCCTGCCCAAGTGGCACCTGATCAGAGCCCTCCCTGCGTGAAACAGCATCTCCACCCCTCCACACACTGTCATTTTCTCTCCTTACTATGAGTTATTTTTCTTCACAGAGCACATCACTACTTGACGTAAAATATATTCATTACTGAGTGTCTCATACTAACAGAGCACTAAACTTTATTGGAAAAGACCCTGATGCTGGGAAAGATTGAAGGCGGGAGGAGAAGGGGATGGCAGAGGGTGAGATGGCATCACTGATACGACGGACGTGAGTCTGAGTAGACTCCGGGAGCTGGTGACGGACAGGGAGGCCTAGCGTGCTGCAGTCCATGGGGTCGCAGAGTCGGACATGACTGAGTGACTGAACTGACTGAAACTTTATGAAAACAGAATTTTTTTATTTTCTGTTTTCCGCTGTTAAATCCGCAGAGCCTAAAATGGAGCCTTCCACAAAGTTCACTCTAAATAAATATCAAATGAATGACTGAGCCTGAGGAACCGCTAGTAGTGACAAAGAAAACATTTGCCAGAAGTTCTCAATTGTTAGTAAGAAGGGTACTAAATTGCTTGTTTTCATAATTAATAAAAATATTTTTAAAGTAATAATTACTTTTTAAACGTTTCCAAAAATCCAAGTAGACTATCTAAAAGTATTTTAAATCATAGACAGACCAAGAAATTGAAAGGACAGTCACTCTGAGAGCAAGAAAATGAACTGAGGAACATACAAGGTGGGTTTATGAAAACAAATATTTTAGAATTTTTATTTCCCTTGTTAACTGAAATCAACAAACATTTCCCTCCCTCTTAAAATGTTCCCCTCCCCCTTAAAATGTTCACCTCCCCCTTAAAATGTTCACAGATAAGTTATTGCTAGAAATACATTATATAAAAGTCAGTATTTCAGCTTCTTAAAAATACTTACTACAAACATATAATATTTTATTGCCACCACTGATTTTAGGATAAAGAAATAATGAGAACTATAAAGCATAAAGAATATCTACCAACATCTTGTTTGGTATATGGATAAACTTTAAGAGCTGCAATTTTCTCAAAAGAAAAATGGTTTTCTTTGGATAATGGGATGATCCAGAAGGTATATTATATAAAATAGGCTATGAGAACTTTTTTTAACTGCAGTGTGGGTGTTCAGAGTGGTGAGTTAGCAGGTATTTTACCATGTTTTGTACCACACAGAAAATGAGCAAGAAAAAACAATTTACAATAGCTACTTATGCCTTTATCTTTATATATGCACATATTTCAATAAAAAGACATTTACCCACAATTAAGAAACTAGGCTTTTAATCCTTATAATGCTCATAATTTATAATAACTGGATACTTTAGTCATTAAAATATACTATGATTCAAGGGATTAAAAACATAACAACTGCATAATTTAGGGACTAACCAATATTAACTGGGTTTTTGGTTTGTTTTTTTAGACAGAAGCAGTAAAGAGAACAGGAAGTTGTGGGAAATAAATGAAAATGTATTTACATGAGAAAGATATCAGCGGTTTATACAGATAAATCTTTTTGAAAGGTTACTGGTTGATGATTTTGTTTTTTAGACTGAAGTCTTAGTAATTAAGTTTTATGAAAACTCTCAAATCTCAAAAGGCCTCTTGAGGAATCTAGTCAAAAAAGGTACACTTTTAAGATGATAACACTAGGTGTTACTGTTGTTTTGTGTTGCATTTGTTTTGTATTGTATTTATTTTGTATTGTATTATTAGGTATTTGTTTTCTATTAGTGTTGTATTTATATTGTGGTTGTTTTCTGAGCTGGCCAACAATATTGTGAGGCTCTTCATTTCATAATTAAAAGGATTTTAGTGATTTTGCTTTTTGGTAAGTGTGTTTCATAGATCCTCCTATAACCACAAAATGATGAGACATGCTGGAATTACACCTGACCTAGTGCATTATTTCTGTAGAAATGAAATCTATAATACTGATATCAACATACCCTTAGCATTTTCCTGAAGCTATGGACCCCATCAGAGATGGTTTCTGCCTCTCAGGAATACAATGCAAAACATAAGCCTCATTTTTCAAGAGAAGACCCTTATAATGAGGGTTATAATGTTCTTAACTGTGGAGTCCACCCAGAGAAGAGCAATGTCTATCAAGCGATCGCCCCTCTGTGATTCCTTGCCTCACATCTCCTTAGTCTTGTCCCATCACTACCCTGTGACCTGTCCTCATTCATGCTTTATCCTCCTTGCCATCCATCCCATTTTAATGGATAATAGGAAGAGGGTTTTAAAAAAATAAACAACACTAAAGTAAGAAACTCTGCAAGACTGACCCGAAAGTCACAGTGAAGAGGTAAATCCTTGTTCTCCATTAATATCCAAAGTCAGAGACTGTCAACAGAAGATTAAAATGAAAAGCGAACACTAAACAACAAGAACCAACCTAGACATGAGCTGTGCAGAATTTCTCCCAGAGTCTACAGTCCCCTCTGGCCCTCAGCTCCCATGCCCCGGTAACTGCCCCAAAGACGGTGCCCCAGAGGTCACCACGGCAGTCCCCTCTGGCCCTCAGCTCCCATCCCCCAGGAGATGCCCCAAAGACGGTGCCCCAGAGGTCACCACGGCAGTCCCCTCTGGCCCTCAGCTCCCATGCCCTGGTAACTGCCCCAAAGACGGTGCCCCAGAGGTCACCACTGCAGTCCCCTCTGGCCCTCAGCTTCCATCCCCCAGTAACTGCCCCAAAGACAGTGCCCCAGAGGTCACCACTGCAGTCTCCTCTGGCCCTCAACTCCCACCCCCCAGGAACTGCCCTAAAGACAGTGCCCCAGAGGTCACCACTGCAGTCTCTGGGCCTGACCTCTGGGCCTTTGTGTACCCAGTCTTCAGTCACTCGACTGCAACATTACAATATCCTAGGGTTTCATAACTAAGCCATTTTTAACCCGGAAAACTTAAAGATTCAACTGAATGGACAAAGATTCACACCAGCCTCTCTCAAAAGATGGAGGATGGCAGAAAAGCCTAAGTACAGAAGGACACTCAAGTATCCAGATTACTCTCTCTCTCACACAAGGGCAGCCAAATTTGAATAGAAATACATGCAAGAGAAATCCCTTTTTACCTGATAAAATGAAGTACATTAAAGAGATCTGAAAATCCAAAAGATAATGTAGACCTAAATTGTAGCTTTTAAAAATTTTTTATCTATTTTACGCAATAGTTCCACAATTGAGCCAATGATTCCATTCCTTCTGGCAAAATTCAAGTTAACATTTCAGCATGACAAAATAATAGCTATTTTTTTCTAGGGTTTTTCCCCCCAACAAGTTACCTCAAACAACATATAATTATCAATCTCCTAGACGATGGAAACTAATGATGATGATACCTAGTGCTATCCTAATTTAATATTCATATAAATTCACATGCAACGTTTCAGTTCCTCTCCACACCCTCAGGAAACATGTTTTGAAAGCCACTTATAGATGAGGACTCTGAGGGTCAAAGAGGTTGCAGGGTGCTTCCAAGGACAAAGAACCAGTAAGTAGAAGTGAATCTATATTCACCTGTCTTTGATACCATTATATTTACCTTGAGGTCTTTTGGTGGAGGGATCCCAAAACTTCAATGCATTCTGGAATCATCCAAGCTCATCTCCCTACATTCTTGAGGTCTGGGGTTATTCTTAAATATCTCAGGCAATGACCAAAAGACAAGCATTTGTAGGTAGATGAAAATTAGCAACTGGAACAAATTAGCAACTTAGCTGTCCCTTCTTCCGATAGAACAAACCAGGTAAGTTCTAGTAAAAATTTATTTTGTTAGGTATAGCAAATAATTTTTAAACTATTGCATGCCTGCTTTGTACCATGATATCAACAAAGCTAGAGAAACTTTTATTGTCTGTTTGATTAAGTTTCATAAAACCTAAGGAACGGTTTCCAAGTATTCATTATATTTCAGTCACCTCTGCAATATCTACAAGGCCACCCCAACACAAATCAGTTCTAGGAACCTAAGTAAACAAATCCTCATCCACTAAGTTAGAACCTACTTGATGAGACAATAATAATGACTCGGTAAACAATGCCACCACTCCTTTCCCTAAGTACATAAAACCAATTTTTAAACCTCTAGATTTCTGTTTCCTTGTCTGAAAACAAAACCAAAAAAACACACTTCTGTGCTAGAAGAATATTAAAGTTCCAAGAAGCAGTAAACTTTTATGTGCCTATAAAATATTCCATTTCATTAACATAGTATCCAGGTTGTTGTATTAATATTGGTTTTAATCGTCAGCCCAGGCTTAAAACATTAGCAATCTCATTCTGTTGCCTGGCAAGGCTGAAAACCCAGAACTTCATCAGAATCACTGTTTCCATTTGGCGATGTGTAAAGTAATATTCATTCAGAAGCTATCTTTTGCATAATTACTCTTAAATAGCTAGGGTATAATTGACAGTTCTGTAAATGTAGTTACTTTATGTAACTTGTGCCTCTAGTTAAGACTAAAATACTTACCCTTTTGTCTTTCTGGCATTATTCTTTTGGGAATGGAGTTCAGGGTCAAATCCAAATGATATATAATATAATTTTTTAATGTACCCAACAGAGAAATGGCAGTCTCTGTCTTTAATTACATGCTATTGAATTTTAACAAATAGTTCTAGGAATGTCTGCCAAAATTTCTACAATCTAGAGCAAGTACATCATGAGAGACTAGACAGCTTACAATTTATTATGTATTATTTTTCTGGAACTATAGAAACATTCACTGTAGTTCTAGTAACACTTTTGTCTTAATGATAGATAAACAGAAACACATATCTTCACAGTACATGGACTGCCTACCCAAGGATCTTAACCCTCAACCTTGAACTACTCTTCCCTCACACTTCTATTTACACTCTCCACCTCACATCATTTATAGTCAGTCTAGGTAAGGTAGAGATGACATTATGATTAAGTTCTAGAAACAATATTAAGAAGAACTAGCAGGCAAGGAGGAGGGATGAGACAGCAGAGGTAAACTGTGCCTGATTTAGCCACTCTGTGTATCACAGGACCTACTCTGCATGATAACTGGGCACAGAGCAGGTGGTCAGCATCCCCTAGACAGGGGATGAACCATACTGAAGCTGTAGAGGGAAAACTATCATGGAGATTAAACGCAGGAATGGCTGGCTTAAGGGTAGCTGACTGAGTGGTGTATTTCTGACATTGATTTAATTGCGTGAGTTAATTCTGTGGCAGAGTCTAGGGAAGCCCCTGAGTTGAAGTTCAAATAGCTCTAAGATAGGAGCAACATCTTTGGCCCTAAACTAGAGAAAGGAAATTAACAGTAGATACATATTTGTATGACTATAATCTAACTTTGCAGGAAGTTCATACTCCAAATTTCCATATGGTCACAATCCAAACGGCAGGCAAAATGGGCAGGACTGCCATGGACACAGAGTTCCAAGGGTTCTGTGAGAGATCTACTGGAAGCAATTTTGCAAAGTGGGCCACTGCAAAGGAAGATAGTGAAGGCAAGAGTGCCCAAGTGGAAGTGGGAGTTACCAGATCATTCTTGAACCCTCCACCCGCTTCTCTCATGGTCAACTAGGTCTCAGCATCATCACCTTGGCTAATCTAGCCTGTCCTTTTGATTTCCGGCTATTTCTCCTCCCCCCACTGCCCCCCACCACAGTATTTCCAAGTCCTTCATCTTTTCCATCCGTCCCATCAGGGGATAAGGCCCAATCCACAGATCCTGTACTATTTCCTTATTGATAGCATCTCCATCAGTTTAGTCTGTGCACTAAAGCCATACTCACTGTATCCAATATCCAATCATGTTTTATCACTATTACTTTACTGTAGAATATGATCCGTGATTATGTAAGACTTCTGGTGCTTAGCTTATAAAAGAAGTCAAGTACAAATGCTGCTAAGGGAAACAAGGCTGAGAACCTGTTACTTGACTCTACTGGTTCTAAACAAGAACTGTCATGCCCACTTCCACCAAAATTCTTCTTAAAGTCTCGGGGAGTGGAATTGAGTAATAGATGTTGAGGCCAGAAAGCCTAATGGAGTCTCACAGTCGCTCACGGGTCACACAGAAGGAGAGGTGGTCAATGAGGAGATAGAGGCCTGGCTGCACTGGCTGGGCAACATTAGCGCAAGTTACTTGATGTCTCTGAGCCCAAAGAACAAAATCAGTAACTAGTTAGGTGGTGAAGGAAGAAAACACCTTTCCCTGGAGGTCTGTCCTAGAGTTAAATGATTTTTAAATCATTTTCTGTACTTCCCAGCTTATAATAATCCCTCAATAGATGGTGAAAGGAGAGAGTCGCTTAGTTGCGTCCAACTCTTTGTGACCCCATGGACTGTAGCCTGCCAGGCTCCTCCGTCCATGGAATTCTCCATGCAAGAATACTAGAGTGGGTTGCCATTCCCTTTTCCAGAGGATATTCCCAACCCAGGGATCAAACACAGGACTCCTGCATTGCAGACAGATTCTTTACCGTCCAAGCCACCAGGGAAGCCCAAATAGGTGGTAGCTGTTTTAATATGATGCTGATTCTAATGATACTATATTTCTTGGCCAATAGCCTTGGAACTGCAAGGATGACCAGAGTGCAAAGTACTCATGAACATTTTTACCAAAAGCCAAGTTTGGGGATAACTCATGAAGTTGGGATTCTATTTAGGGCAGGTTTTGTGGATAAAATGGATTACCCCAGCCTCAAGTCACAGAAAAGTAATCAATGAGAACATCACCTAGGCAATCTGATTTAATTTACTTTAAAAGTTTGCCCAAATAGTGGCATCTGCACTGTTTAATTTTATGTAAGTAAGATAGGGGCACCCGAGAGGAGCTACCCCACGCCCGAGGTCAGGGGCGGCAGCCGAGAGGAGCAACCCCACCTCCAAGGAGCGGCTGCTGTGCGAGCGCGGAGAGGAGCTACTCCACGTTCAAGGTCAGGAGGGGCGGCCGTGACAAGATACCCCTCGTCCAAGTTAAGGAGCAGCGGCTGCGCTTTGCTGGAGCAGCCGTGAAGAGATACCCAACGTCCAAGGTAAGAGAAACCCAAGTAAGACGGTAGGTGCTGCGAGAGGGCATCAGAGGGCAGACACACTAAAACCATAATCACAGAAAACAAGCCAATCTGATCACAGGACCACAGTCGTGTCTAACTCAATGAAACTAAGCTATGCCGTGTGGGGCCATCCAAGATGGACAGGTCATGGTGGAGAGCTCTGACAGAACGTGGTCCACTGAAGAAGGGAACAGCAAACCACTTCAGAATTCTTGCCTTGAGAACCCCATGAACAGCAGGAAAAGGCAAATTGATAGGATACTGAAAGAGGAACTCCCCAGGTCGGTAGGTGCCCAATATGCTACTGGAGATCAGTGAAGAAATAACTCCAGAAAGAATGAAGGGATAGAGCCAAAGCAAAAACAATATCCAGTTGTGGATGTAACTGGTGATAGAAGCAAGGTCTGAGGCTGTAAAGAGCAATATTGCATAGGAACCTGGAATGTTAGGTCCATGAATCAAGGCAAATTGGAAGTGGTCCAACAGGAGATGGCATGAGTGAATGTTGACATTCTAGGAATCAGCGAACTAAAATGGACTGGAATGGGTGAATTTAACTCAGATGACCATTATATCTACTACTGTGGGCAGGAATCCCTTAGAAGAAATGGAGTAGCGATCATGGTCAACAAGAGTTCAAAATGCAGCACTTGGACGCAATCTCAAAAGCAACAGAATCATCTCTGTTCATTTCCAAGGCAAACCATTCAATATCACAGTAATCCAAGTCTATGCCCCAACCAGTAACGCTGAAGAAGCTGAACGGTTCTATGAAGACCTACAAGACCTTTTAGAACTAACACCCAAAAAAGATGTCCTTCTCATTATACGGGACTGGAATGCAAAAGTATGAAGTCAAGAAACACCTGGAGTAACAGGCAAATTTGGCCTTGGAGTACAGAATGAAGCAGGGCAAAGGCTAATAGAGTTTTGCCAAGAGAACACGCTGGTCATAGAAAACACCCTCTTCCAACAACACAAGAAAAGACTCTACACATAGACATCACCAGATGGTCAACACCGAAATCAGATTGATTATATTCTTTGCAGCCGAAGATGTAGAAGCTCTATTCAATCAGCAAAAACAAGACCGGGAGCTGACTGTGGCTCAAATCATGAGCTCCTTACTGCCAAATTCAGACTTAAATTGAAGAAAGTAGGGAAAACCACTAGACCATTCAGGTATGACCTAAAACAAATCCCTTCTGACTATACAGTAGATGTGAGAAATAGATTTAAGGGACTAGATCTGATAGAGCCTGATGAACTATGGACGGAAGTTCGTGACATTGTACAGGAGACAGGGATCAAGACCATCCCCCTGGAAAAGAAATGCAAAAAGGCAAAATAGTTGTCTGAGGAGGCCTTACAAATAGCTGTGAAAAGAAGAGAAGTGAAAAGCACAGGAGAGAAGGAAAGATATTCCCATTTGAATGCAGAGTTCCAAAGAATAGCAAGGAGAGATAAGAAAACCTTCCTCAGTGGTAAATGCAAAGAAATAGAGGAAAACAATAGAATGGGAAAGACTAGAGATCTCTTCCAGAAAATTAGAGATACCAAGGGAACATTTCATGCAAAGATGGGTTCGATAAAGGACAGAAATGGTATGACTAGAAGATATTAAGAAGAGGTGGCAAGAATACACATAAGAACTGTACAAAAAAGATCTTCATGACCCAGATAATCACAATGGTGTGATCACTCACCTAGAGCCAGACATCCTGGAATGTGAAGTGAGGTGGGTCTTAGAAAGCAACACTTCAAACAAAGCTAGTGGATGTGATGGAATTCCAGCTGAGCTATTTCAAATTCTGAAAGATGATGCAGTGAAAGTGCTGCACTCAATATGGCAGCAAATTTGGAAAACTCAGCAGTGACCACAGGACTGGCAAAGGTCAGTTTTCATTCTAATCCCAAAGAAAGGCAATCCCAAAGAATGCTCAAACTACCACACAATTGCACTCATCTCACACGCTAGTAAAGTAATGCTCAAAATTCTCCAAGCCAGGCTTCAGCAATATGTGAACCATGAACTTCCAGATGTTCAAGCTGGTTTTAGAAAAGACAGGGGAACCAGAGATCAAATTGTCAACATCCGCTGGATCATCGAAAAAGCAAGAGAAAAACATCTATTTCTGTTTTATTGACTACGCCAAAGCCTTCGACTGTGTGGATCACAATAAACTGTGGAAAATTCTGAAAGAGATGGGAATACCAGACCACCTGACCTGCCTCTTGAGAAACTGTATGCAGGTCAGGAAGCAACAGTTAGAACTGGACATGGAACAACAGACTGGTTCCAAACAGGAAAAGGAGTATGTCAAAGCTGTATATTGTCACCCTGCTTATTTAACTTATATGCAGAGTACATCATGAGAAACGCTGGGCTGGAGGAAGCCCAAGCTGGAATCAAGATTGCCGGGAGAAATATCAATAACCTCAGATATGCAGATGACACCACCCTTATGGCAGAAAGTGAAGAGGAACTAAAAAGCCTCTTGATGAAAGTGAAAGAGGAGAGTGAAAAAGTTGGCTTAAAGCTCAACATTCAGCAAACTAAGATCATGGCATCTGGTCTCATCACTTCATGGGAAATAGACGGGGAGACAGTGGAAACAGTGTCAGACTTTATGTTTTGGGGCTCCAAAATCACTGCAGATGGTGACTGCAGCCATGAAATTAAAAGACGCTTACTCCTTGGAAGGAAAGTTATGACCAACCTAGATAGCATATTAAAAAGCAGAGACATTACTTTGCCAACAAAGGTGCGTCTGGTCAAGGCTATGGTTTTTCCAGTGGTCATGTATGGATGTGAGAGTTGGACTGTGAAGAAAGCTGAGTGCCAAAGAATTGATGCTTTTGAACTATGGTGTTGGAGAAGACTCTTGAGAGTCCCTTGGACTGCAAGGAGATCCAACCAGTCCATCCTAAAGGAGATCAGTCTTGGGTGTTCATTGGAAGGACTGATGTTGAAGCTGAAACTCCAATACTTTGGCCACCTCATGCGAAGAGCTGACTCACTGGAAAAGACCCTGATTCTGGGAGGGACTGGGAGCAGAAGGAGAAGGGGACGACAGAGGATGAGATGGCTGGATGGCATCACCGACTCGATGGGCATGAGTTTGAGTAAACTCCAGGAGTTCGTGATGGACAGGGAGGCCTGGCGTGCTGCAATTCATGGGGTCGCAAAGAGTCGGACACGACTGAGCGACTGAACTGAAGTGAACGGAAGTAAGATAGCCTGTTGTATTAATATTAGTAGCTGGCATGGCTGGAGCAGAAGGACCCAGGTCTGAATCTCTGCGAACCTGCAGGATAAGGTGTAGCTTGGCATGAGGTGCCCATTAAGTCATCTGGAAGACGCATATCTAGGGTACCTGGGCCAGTCTGGAGATTGAAGCCTTTTACCTGTTGAAAGCTCCTTTATTTGTTTACTCAGCAAAGATCTGTCAAACACCTACCATGTGCCAGGCATTGCTAGCAGAGATCTGGTGTGAAACTACAAGTTGTGAGGGGGCAGTGCTGTGGCCACACTATCCTCCCTGGATTCTTGTGTGAAGGCGAATGAGACTACAGAGAAGGAGTGTTGAACTTAAGAGGACACAAAGACTACACGATTTTTCTGATCATGGCACGCAGATCTTACTGCTTCCAAAGTCTTTCCAAAAGGGCACAGAAAACTTGAGGTCATGAAGGGAGGGAAAATGTTGTTCCTTATTCCTCCAGCTCTGGGTCTTGGCACACACTTGTAGGTTAAAGATCCTTGGTGGTAATTCAATATTTATGAAATCCAATTACTCTACTTGATTTAATGAGAAAAGAAGAAAACTTCTATGGGGAACCTGATCCTTGGGGGCATTCTATGTGCCCGATTCTTCATATGAGGATGTACGACTCTTGGGTTAATGGGCATGGCTCTGCATCCTGCTGGGAAAGATTGAAGGCAGGAGGAGAAGGGGACAACAGAGGATGAGATGGTTGGATGGCATCACCGACTTGATGGACATGAGTTTGAGCAAGCTTCAGGATTTGGTCATGGACAGGGAAGCCTGGTGTGCTGCAGTCCATGGGGTTGCAAAGAGTTGGGACACAACTGAGCAACTGAACTGAACTGTGTCCTGTGGCGGGAGGGCCCTGATGAAACTGAGCTACTGTGGGCATAGCTTTCTCAAAGACTGCTAGAATAGAGATTCTGAAAAGTATAGTCAGAACACAGAGCCCTCCAGAGGAACTATAGACTCCCTGGGTCTCTTTCTCCTCTGTCCACTCTTTTACAACACAGTATACAGGCAGGCAATTCCAGGAGGGTTGCAGGTCCTCAGAAGCCGTCAAATTAGGAACACTATCAATGAAATTCTATGGCTTCTTGACCTCTATGTTTTACAGTGCAAATCAAAAAGAACTCAAAAAATCTAAGTAGTAGCATTATGCAGGGCGCAGAAAATCTCAGATGGTGGGCTGGGATAAGTTAATGAGTGTTTCTTGAAAAAGAGACTTTATGGTTCAAGTATAATGCTGAAACATGGCATGCAGTATTCTCATCTTGGAAGCTCGGAATGTACATAAACTCAGAGAAGGACTACAGTAAAGAAATCTGTTCTACTTAGTTAAGCTTAACATTCTTCAAAATTATTTGGCCAAGGAACCCATCCCACTTCCTGACTAACACGTTAATTTTAAAAGTTATCTAGCACCTACTATGTGCCAGGCACTATTATGGTGATCAAAAAGTAGAAACAGTTCTGGTCTTTATGAAACTTACATATTTAACATTTATTTCCCAAAGACTGCCATTGAAGGTAACTGGTTTATTGGGTCTTTATCTGAGCATTTACCTGATGAATCTCTTCAACCCACAAAACTCTTCTCTAAATCCCTTGATCTTTAGACCTTGAAGGGACAAAAGTAGTGGCTATCTCCTCACAAAACAGTTCCACTCTGGAAGAAAGCCTAGCAAAGGCTACATGAATTCACCGTGGCAATCAAAAGCTCTGTAGCAGATGCCAACAGGTATTGGCGCTGTTTGTATTTGTCACTGTATCTACGTACAGTGCCTGTCTCACCAGAGGAGATTAACAAATGTGTGTTTGAATGAATGGTGAATGTCGAGGATCCCCTCAAACCCTGCCCCCACCCAATTCTGAAAAACACCACCAAGGTTAAACTCCTATCTCAGTCTCCATGGTCAGGTTAGATTTAAATCCCTTCATTTCACGTTGTCCTTACCATGCCAATCTGCTTTACATGCCAAGTTAAGATATGGGAACTTTTTATTTGATTTTGTTATGAGATAATATTATCTGCAAATGTTTCATGACCAAATACAGCCTTCTTAATGAAGTTAATGTGTTGAGATGTAATCCCTTACAGTGGCACAGCTGGCTCATGGTCTGGACATAAAACTGAGAAGAGCATTTTCCAATACGAGCCCTGCAATTTCCTTTAAAAGAATTAATATTCATGCATTTTAATTTTTCAGTCAGGAAAATAGGGAAATGAGCACTGGCTGGTTTGCCTAAATGGAGTGCATTTGAAATTTATAAATAAACACAGTATCAAGAAGCAAAACAATCACTAATGATGAAATTGGATGCAAAGAAAATTCAAGAGATTTAGCTCATTTTCAATCACATACACAGGAAATACACAGGAAACACAGAATGCCTTCCTGGCTGCAACATTCTTATCAATAGCAAGAAAAAATCCCAGAGAAAGGAAAGAGGGTATTAATTGTTTTTCAAAGCAAACAGCCTACTGAGCCTCCCCAGACAGAACAAACAGAATCTTTAAAAGCAGAATTAATTTTCCCTAGATTTCACCACACTTCATTTCTCTACCTTGTCTTTACACATTCAAGTGGCATATCATTTGAAAAACTGTCATGGTAAACAGAATCTATTTTACTGTACAGCCTCTCACAAGGTAAAGGAGATGTGAAGAGCTGAGAAAGTATGCAGCCCATATTGTTGGCATCTTAGCACTTATGATCATTACAAGCACTCACAGAAAGGCAATACTGGACTTTAAAGCTGGAACTGCACATTATCTCTTTCTCAGAGCCCTGGGGCTATCGCTGCAAAGCACAGTGGTCCGTGCTAAGCTCTGAATAGAGAAAAGGAAGAGATCATTAAATTATAATTTCCATGCACAATTGCTACAAGTATTTCCTAACCAACAGGATTAATATGAAAGCAAGATCCCAGAATAAAGCCGCTCAGCAGAGAGGATGGCAGTTTAGTGTCTTGTAAATTTGATTTCTCTGAAAGCCCTGACACATCATAATAGTGCAATCCTATTTACTGTAGCGAGCAGGACGGATAATGCTACTTAATACCTGGTACACTTGGTGTCATGAGCTCACAGCTTTGTACTCCACGTTCTCATCGTACCTTAAGGTTAATACTTCTTGACAGCCTACATGGTAAATAGAGCCCCAAATTAAGTGCTGAGCCCATGATTTGCAAATCTTTCCTCTAAAGTTAGGCACAGAAAAATTGGCTCCAGTTAAAGGGATCATTTTAACAGGATGCACTTTTAACAGCTCACCCCGGAAAAAAAAAAATGTAACTCTCACATCCCTAAAGCCAGATTAAAAAAGCATTTCAAGGTTACCCGTGGCACATTTCCCATTAGAAAACTCAGAGGTTAACAGAAAAGCCAATGTGTTTGGAGGACTTGTTGAATAATGAATTAAGGATAAGACCCCCACTGTATCGATTTTCTTGCCCCTACAGGACAAAATAGGGAGGAAAAAAAAAAAAAAAGTCCACCCTCCTTGCTACTTTTACAAAGTCTGCAATAATAAACTTCCTTTAGGGAGCCCAGTAAAAGCGCAGAAGGGTTCAGTCTCCGAACCTAAGTTATAAATAACTGTTTCAATTATATTAACAAAAGATATAGTGATACTGAGCCTTATTAATTTCTCTACCTAACCGCTAATATCTAAGTACATTTATTTGAACTATCAATACTTGTTAATGATTTAAAAAAAAAAATTCATCGAGTAACAAAAGGTATATGCTAAAAACCACTTCACTGAAATCTCTGTCATTTGTAACAGCAATACAATTTAAAGTGACATTGGTTTTTATGCCTTCAACGTACAAACTCTTGGACAAGAGAGCTTTATCTGTTTCTTGCAACTCTTGGTAACTAGAGAAGCTGCCCTGGTTTCAAGATGAATGAGGAGGCCAGCACAAAATTTCCAAGTGTCAAAGGACTAATCTCTCTCTAGATTGACAAGTGCAAACTAGAATAAACTACTAAGGAATATCTCCCACCAAGTAATGCTTTTAACTATTGAGTTAAACTTGCTATATCTCAGTGCCTGGCCAAAACACACACACAATTCAGTGTATATGAGCTACCCATATGACCTAGGATCATGGACAACTGTTTAGAAAGTACCTAAGAGGGAGAATATCAAAGGGCTTTTTTATCTCTTAAATTGAGTCTAGTAGTTATCTCCCTACACCCCCCTCAAGAAAGAATCTTCATGTTTTAGGATCACAGATGCCAGTGGTCTGACTGAAATTCCATCCTGTATTAATCCCTTGAAATGGCTAACCCAGCTCCACTCAATGAAATCTTTTTACAATGACAGACTTCATCTGAAAGTACAAAAGCACCAATAATTTCTTTCCATAAGGAGCACACAGGGCTGGCAATAATCTGTTCTGTTGTCATTTCTCTTTATCATCATTCATGGCATTTCCCACCTCCCCCAAGCTTTGCAGAGAGGAACACAGAAATGAAGGTACCAATTGACAAAGAAGAAGTCAAGCAATCAAAACAGCCAATTAATCATACACATGAGCCCAACGCTGTGATGCAATAGAAGATACGCCACCCACTGTAAGTGAAAGGCTTTGAAAACTTGCTCATTTGATGTAAGCATGACCTTAGAATTTAATTAGCAACTCTCTCCACAGGTGACGAACTAGTAAAGTACTTTTCTTCTTAATGACAATTTATTTTCCACCATTCTCTTTGCATCACTCTCTTTTGCTCAGCTTGTACAATTCCCTCTCCTTCTTAATTGTATGGGGCTGATGGCAGTGTGTATGCAAATAGTTGCTGAAATCCAGAGGAACCTGCAAACTGGAAACAATACAAACCGCACTACCCTGTTGATCTGAACACTGTAATGATATCCAACTAAGCTCTCTGATCTCCCTCGGCTACTCAAGCCACTAGGGCTTTTATAGCTCTCTTCATGCTGTGCCAAACCCCACCATTCTTAGGAACGCCAAGAGCAAAGTGGATAACATAGAGCAACTCAATTCAAGTTTATAATTGAGAAGTTAGACATACAAGACACACTCATCATCAAAGAATGCACAGCTCTAGATATCCTGGGAGAGGGAGGGAGGGATCCTTCATCCCAGAAGATCCTGGAGGAAACTGGACTCTGTCCTTTTATACCATGGACTTAGTCCTGCCTCTCCATTCCTTTCCAGAGGGCTAACAGACTATGGGAAAATATACCTTCTTCTGAAGAATACCCAGGCAAGGGATGTTTCAGGAGCAGGCAAATTTAGATTTTCATGAAATAACCATCAAACAGCTGATAAAACAGAAAATTTGTTTTCATCCTAGAGATGGAATGAGATTATCCCAAGGCAATATTGTGAACCTATGAATGAATAGGAGGCCCCGAAGACATTTCTAAACTCCTTGAATTACTATGAATTCCTTCCTTCAAAGTACAAGCAGCACAACTAGACATTAAAGTAATTCTTGGGGGTGTCATGCCACAGTTGCTAAGTAATATGACCTTGCTGCTGCCCTTTTGGTCAAATTTTCCCAGGAAGTGCCAAATCCTGGGAGGGGTGGGCAGGGGGGCGCGGGGAGAAGGTGGGGTGGAATTAAGCATTTTGAATGCTAAACACTTCCAGGTTATATGGTAACACTGATCAAGTTTTAACAACAGGACCTAAAACACTGTATTAGAAGCCAGAAGGAGTTAAGTTACAACTTCTCAAGTGCAGAACTGAGAAACATTAAAGATGGTACTGGACAATGGCGAACAGCTCAGGTGTTGGAACTGGTTCAAATTCAGGTCACATTTTGACTGTATGCATGCGTATGTGCTCTGTCGCTTCAGTCCTGTCTGACCCTTTCTGACCTCATGCATGGACTGAGCAGCCCATCAGGCTCCTCTGTCCAGGGGATTCTCCAGGCAAGAATATTGGAGTGGGCAGCCATTCTCCAGGGGATCGTCCCAATCTAGGGACTGAACCTGTGTCTCCTGCGGCTGCGTCATCACTGCAGATGGGTGTTTTCCTCGCTGAGCCACCTGGGAAGCCCTCTGTCTGTATATTCTCGGGCAAATTACTTGAACCTGTAGGGTCTTCACCTAAACAACAGGGTTGACAGCATCCTAGGGTTGTTTATGAGAATAAAATGATACAATCCATGCAAAGTGCCCCACACAACATAAATACTCAAAAGATCTTATTGTTAGCTATGAGGATGATGAAGACGCTACACATATCCAGATATTCAAAGTTAAACTTGATATTTTCAAAGGATAGATTTAGATTATTAATTTAACTAATGAAAAAGAAACTAAATATTTTGCAAATACTTACAAACTGTACATGAATGGCTTGGATCTAACCTTATGGCATAAACTTAGCAACTGCAAGATTCACTCACTGCATGTGAGTTGTGGAAAATACAGAAATAAGAGAATGATTTTATCCTTAAGGTGCTCACCAGATAAACACAGATAACTAATGACGATCAGCATAAACATGGCACGTTAAGAGAAACACATAAAGCATTATGGAGAATTACCTGAGGGAGTTGCAAGGGAAAGTGGCTCAGTCGTGTCTGACTCTTTGCAACCCCAGAGACTACAGCCCGTCAGCCTCTGCTGTCCATGCGGTTCTCCAGGCAAGAAGACTGGAGTGGGTTCCCGCTATTCCCTTCTCCAGGGGATCTTCCCAACCCAGGGATCAAACCCAGGTCTCCTGCTTGGCAGGTGGACTCTTTACTGTCTGAGCCACCAGAGAGGCCCCACAGGGATTGGCGAAGGTGCAGGCAAAGGCATTTAAGAACATTTTCCTCAAAAGCTGCTCCATGATTCCTTTCATCAATCACTGATCAGGAATTAATACTCTCAATCTTCTTACATCAACCACTGGGAATTGATACTCAAGCTTTTTTTCAGTTAGGGCATACCTACATGAGGTAAGAAAGAGCTTAACAAATATAAGCTGCTGCTGCTGCTAAGTCGCTCCAGTCCTGTCCAACTCTGTGTGACCCCATAGATGACAGCCCAGCAGGCTCCTCTGTCCCTGGGATTCTCCAGGCAAGAACACTGGAGTGGCTGCCATTTCCTTCCCCAGTGCATGAAAGTGAAAAGTGAAAGTGAAGTCGCTCAGTCGTGTCCAACACCTAGCAACCCCATGGACTGCAGCCTACCATGCTCCTCCGTCCATGGGATTTGCCAGGCAAGAGTACTGGAGTGGGTTGCCATTGCCTTCTCCAAAATATAAGCTGTTACCCCTTAAAGAATATGTATTTCCGGGATTTCTCCGGTGGTCCAGTGGCTAGGGCTCTGCACTCCCAATGCAGGGGGCCCAGGGTTCAATCCCTGGTCAGGGCGGTGGATCCCACATGCTGCAGTGAAGATCAAAGATCCAGCATGCCACAGCTAAGGCCCGGTGCAGCCAAAGAAAGAAATATTTTTTATAAAAAGAATATTTTCCATTGTGTGCAAGATACTGAAAATCATAAAATTACATCTGTGGTATTTAACCTCAGTGTCTTCTGTCCATTTCTGTAATATTGTATTTTTGTTTATTACTGCCATTCCTAAAAGAACCTAAGTTGAATTTCTTCCAGTTGGATTTCACCTTGGAGTATGTGAGAGACATTTAGGTGTGCAAAGATGAGGCACTTTCTAAACTTAATGCAGAAGATTGTAAGGAGGATTTTTCTTGTGATGATAGTGAAAATAGTACAATGTCTAACCATTTCTGTTAGAAATTCTGCACACCGTGTGTTAAAAGATGCAAAATGTGGAATCCAGCAGTGGCTAATGTAAGGAAAAATGGTTGTGGTATTATACAAGTTGCAGAATCATTTAACTGACTATGAAGCCCAGGTTCCTGTTTAGAAATGTAAGTTTAAAAGTGGATACAAGTACTTATCTTTCTCTCTTTTAACTAGATGAACTGGTGAAAGCATCAGCTGAATACTAGGTGGTCTATTAATGAAGAGGGGACATGGAATCTTGTACAGTCATTCCCAGGATGACTTCTAAGACCACCACACCATCTGCCTATCAGCTACATTAGCAGCCACAGTAATTGTATAATTATCACTTTTTAAAAATTTATTTTTTATTGAAGGATAATTGCTTTACAGAATTTTGCTGTTTTCTGTCAAATCTCAACATGAATCAGCCACAGGTACACATATGTCCCCTCCCTTCTGAACCTCCCTCCCAGCTCCCTCCCCATCCCACCCTCTAGGTTTATACAGAGCCCCTGTTCGAGTTTCCTGAGCCACACAGCAAATTCCCGCTGGCTAGCTATTTTACATGTGGTCATGTAAGTTTCCATGTTACTCTCTCCACACATCTCACCCTCTCCTCCCCTCTCCCCGTGTCCATAAGTCTATTCTCTATGTCTGTTTCTCCATTACAGCCCTGTAAGTAAGTTCTTCAGTATCACTTTTCTAGATTCCGCATACATGTGTTAGAATATGGTATTTATCTTTCTCTTTCTGACTCACTTCACCTTGTATAAAGGGTTCTAGGTTCATCCACCTCAACAGAACTGACTCAAATGTGTTCCTTTTTATGGCTGAGTAATATTCCATTGTGTATATATACCACAACTTCTTTATCCATTCATCTGTCAATGGACATCTAGGCTGCTTCCATGTTCTAGCTATTGTAAATAGTGCTGCAATGAACAATAGGATACATGTGTCTCTTTCAATTTGGTTTCCTCAGAGTATATGCCTATGAGTGGGATTGCTGGGTCATATGGTGGTTTTAAAATCCTAGTTTTTTTAAGGACTCTCCATACCACCTTCCATAGTGGCTGTATCAATTTACATTCCCACCAACAGTGCAAGAGTGTTTCCTTTTCTCCCTCTCCAGCATTTATTGTTTGCAGACTTTTTGATGAGGGCCATTCTGACCGGTGTGAGGTTATACCTCATTGTAGTTTTGATTTGCATTACTTTAATAATGAGCAATGTTGAGCATCTTTTCATGTGTTTGTTAACCATCTGTACATTATCACTTTTTGATGACTCATAATCTTATTACTCAGCTATTCATTTTCCTTGACTTGATGCAAATTTCATGATGCAACTACAGCATGATATCCCTAAGAGTTATTTTAATATCTCATTCTGCTTCTTTTAAAGTGAGAAATTTATGGTCATTTGAGAATATGAACCCAAGTCTACTGAGCATTTTAAACACAAGCAGTTCTGTAATACAGCTTGGGATGTCTCTAGATTCTACTTTAATACACTCCTTATCAATTATCTATCCACTCCTTATCCATTCAATTGTGTGAATGGAGCTTTCTCCCGCCCTGGTATTCCTATCAGCTGGTTCCCCAGACATCTGAGATAATTTCTTCCTTTCTCCAACTCATGAGGAGTAATAAGTGTAATTTAACTGTACACCAATTTCACCCTTCTTAGAACCAACATGCAAAGGTATCAACTCTTCACTGACAAAGCCATTTTAAAGTTTTTCAAATACTTGTTTCATTGCAAATCTTGCCAGCTTTATCAAAGCTGACATAGATGTGAGATAAACTTTTTAAGAATGTGAGAGGTATTACATGTGGTGGAGGCTTAGTTGCTAAGTTGTGGTCTGACTCTGCGACCTCATGGACTGTAGACGGCCAGTCTCCTCTGATCCATGGGATTCTCCAGGCAAGAATACTGGAGTGGATTCCCACACCCTTCTCCAAGGGATCTTTCCAACCCAGGGATCAAACACATTTCTCTTATGTCTCCTGCACTGACAGCAGGGTTCTTTACCACTAGCGCCATCTTTAATTGGCCAAGAGTAAATCCATCCTCTCAGTGCCTCAAACCAATCACTGAATATCTCTAGGAAATTCGTCATTTATGAGAAATGGGTGAATATTTATAAGTGCCTTTTCTTGTATGTAACAGTGATCAATGAGAACGTCAAAATATACCTAGCACAGTAATACTTGAAGGCACAGAAAAATATCATTGGGTGGGGGAAAAGCAGGTTCCTGGTTAATCACCTCAAAACCTTTCACTCGTTCATTTGATTCAGATAATATTTACTCATTACATCAGAAACAGTGCTCGGGATAGAAGTAAAAGAAGAGCTACCACTGATTGAACGGTTACTCTGTCCTGGGCAGTCTTACAGCTAATTTATGAGAATTATCTCTTTTTACAAATTAGTGAGGTAGGTACTACTAAATCCTCAGTTTAGAGCTGAGGAAACCTAAAGTTTACGTATGATACTCCGAGATAGGCAGCAGGTAATGCCAGTTCAGGGACTTGAATCTAAGCCCCCAGGTGTCAGAACCTGTGCACTAAATCAGTCCTCTGCAAACCATACCTCAAGGGTCATTTGTCTCTGGCAAAAATGTGTTCATTGCGATGGTTCCTATTTTGATTAATAAAGATATATTTCAGCCTAGTTATAATGATTTAAAATTTCACAGTCCAAAACTGCAGTTACCTTTGCATCAACCTAATAAGTCCCTCTTGCTTCAGTTCTTACTGAAGACAGCAACTCACAAGCCATCTAGCCTTTCCAAACATGTCAAGCACAACCCTGCTTCAGGGCTTGGTCCTGGCCTGCTTCCCACACCCAGATAGCTCTTAGAAAGGTCCTTCCACCCAGCCCCACACCTACATTCCTAGGCCCTGGGACTCCTCTTTCCACTTCACTGTTTGCATGTTATTATAATCTGCCATTCAACATGTTGACAGGGTTTTAATGAATTTAAGCTCCACAAGGGCAGCAGGTTAGCTCACTTTCTTCATTAGCTTATCTCTGGCACTACTAGGGCCTGACATATACACACATCTGCTGAATCACTGAGAAAATGGTCCCTACATTCAAGAAGTACTAAGTTAAGTGACATAGAGAGAGGTGAAGACAACATACAAATATTTATACTGAATGGAGTTTGACAGTCTATTTCTTAGTTTACCTACTTTTTGTTTACTAAACATGCTATTTCAAATCAAATTTGGAGGTCTCAATCAGAGGAAAGAGAAAACCAGCTTTGCAACCTCATGGTCTAGGTATGAAATTATCCTAGACAATAAAGTATTTCCTTGAACAGGGGCACTGACTGGGTTCCCAAATTTCCAATCTTAAGCCCACTGCCTCCTCCTGTTGCAGTCTCAATTTCCTCGAGGCTGTTGAAATCTATAGTCATAGAAACCAGAGGTACTTCCTCCACTCTCCACCCTAACTCTTCTCCTGAGTCCTACTGTTCAGCTTCTGTCCACCAGTTTTGAAAAAGACATTCATTTCTTGGCCACAAGTGCAATGAAACTGAGCTTTCACAAAGACAGTTTATCCTTCAAAACATTTCCGCTTCTAAGAATGTGCTCAAGTTTAGTCAGTGTTTGGGAGAGCCCAGAATAGCACTCTACTGCTTGACCTGGAGACAATGCAGCTTCTAAACATATAGGGGAAAATATCTGGGGGGAGTTCCTGAGTAGTAAAATGTTATCAACGAACCAGTAACACAACAATACGCAAAACTAGCAAAGTAGAAATGACATTATCTTCCAGAATGATCGCCCTGGTTGGCTTCTTTACTTCCTGGCCACTTTTTAACTAGGAAAAGTGGTTACAGGTCTAATGTATTGATTTTTAAATACACCCATGGGAACACTGCAGATGTGGTTAAGAGAAGAGAATCACTGACAAGAAACAGTCATACCCTCTCCTCCAGTCTAGCCAGCTGCTCTTTGTAGAATGCATCCTGCTTCTTTATCACCCGATCTTTCTCTTCCAGCTGCTTAGCCTAAAAAAAGAAATGAAAAATACACTATATTAAGAAAAAGCAGTAACAGCAAAGCAAAAGTTAAGTATAAATTGCATTAGAAATACGTATACAAAGATGAAGATTTTTTGCAGGCTAGTAGGTCTCTGCTATAGAAAAAACATTTATAAGATGATGACTGATGTATTTAAATGTAAAGAATGGGCCTGCATTGTATTTTTTTAAACTGTAACAGCTGTGTCCTACATTGTCCAAATGTTTCTGATAATGTCAGACTACAGCACAGACAGTTTTATTTAACTTCTCTTTTGAAGAGTAATTTCAAGGATTAATATTTTGCTTAATAAAACTTTGATTTTTATCCCAGGCAAAAGACACAGAGTTATTAACCTTTCTTGAGCAATAAAAAAATGCCTATATAACATTTTGTACATAAACCTTCCGTACGAGAACCCTACATAAACCTTCCGTACGAGAACCCTTAAAATACCCAGTGAAACCAGCATATAAATAAATGTATCGGTCTACTTCCTTTTTAATGGCATAGTTGTCTTTGGCAAAAGGGCAAAAACCATTCTAATTCTTTATTTGAATAATTTTAAGTAATTAAAAGTAAAATAATAAAAGTAATTTTATAACTCTTAGTTATCCTACTAATTTATCTTTTTAATGAAATTAAAACTCAAGCAATAAAATCTTTATCCTTGAAAAAAATAATGCTTTCTTATGGATGTTTCTGAAGCTAAATTAAAAATGCATTTCTTTGAAATCTTGTCATTTGGGACAAAGCGGATGGACTGAGAGGGTATTATGGTAAGTAAAACGGCAGATAAAGAAGGGCAAATACTGTATGATTTCACTATACGTGAAATTTAAAACTCAAAACAAATGAACAAATATAGCCAAACAGAAGCAGAGTCATAGATATAGGGAAGAAACAGGTGGCTGTCAGAGAGGAGGCACCTGGGGGAGGAGAAAAACAAGTGAGGGTAAATAAGAGATACAAACTTTCAGTTACAAAATGAATGATTCACAAATGTGAAATGTACTACAGTTGGGGGATGTAGTCTGTAAGTCTATAACTATGTAATATCTCTGCATGGTGACAGATGGCAACCAGACTTATCATGATGACCATTTTCCAATATACAGAAATATCAGATCACAATGGTGTATATCAAGAACTAACATAGTGCTGCAGGTCAATTATACTTCAAAAACAAACAAATGAAAACACTCAGAGAAAAAGAGATCAAATTTGTAGCTACCAGAGGTGAGGGGGAGAGAGGGGGGTAAATAGATGAGAGTGGTCAAAAGATAAAAATTTCCAGTTATAAGATAAATTAACGTTAGGAATGTAATGCCCAACATGATAAGATCATTAATACTATTCTACCTTATAAAGATCATAAGAGAGTAAATCCTATGAGTTCCCACCACAAGAGAAAACATCTTTTTCTACTTCTTCAATGCTGTGTCTATATGAAGATGATGGGTATTTACTAAACTTATTGCGGTCATCACTGCAGGAGGTGTGTAAGTCAAACCACTGTTATGCTGTACACCTCACACACGCTGCTGTAGGTCAATCATATCTCAATAAAACTGGGGGAGGGACAATGAAAACTGCATTTTTTAAACTGCTGTTTCTATTTTTATTATATTTAAATAACCTTTATTTCTGAGAACAAACCTCCCTACATTACCCACATTAGAAAAGTTTTTAACATATTTTTTGGTCAATGAATGTTGAACACAAGCCTGACTAGAAATTTTAAGAAATAAGCAAAATAAATATTTTGGCATTCCCATTCTTTTGCCATGCAAGGCGATCAAGGTTCTCCTGGCTCAACCTGTGTAAGGGAGACTGTCACTACATGCTTAACTCAGGTGAGTTCATTTGCACATTTGTTGTAGGTAATTGTTTTGCTACTTACTTTGATTTCAATATCCTGTGGCATGTAAAAAACAGAGAAACAGTTATTTACCAGGAGAAACACTTTTTCCCCTAACGTCAACCAAGAAATCAGATGGACAGTATTTACCTAAAATGCAAGCCAAAGGAGACAATGGGGAAAAAAATAAGAGGACTTGCTTAACTTTGCACATATTTGAATATTATTGTACTATTAAATTCTGTTTGAATAGAAGATTTCAATGAAAAAGTTCATGCTTCTTGAAAGTATAAGAATAATTTAAAAACCAAATAATGAGATTAAATAAAAAATACACACATATGCAAGCACATAATCTATGGCTCCTTGACATAACAGTAAAAACCTTACTAGTCTAACAGGAGTATAAGAGGAATAGTAATAATGTAATGGAGTAGCAGCAATGGAGAAAGAATTTTTTGATAAAATTATATGTGAAGAAAATATGCAAGGCTATGTGATCTAAAGAGGAAAGATCTGTCTAAATTCAACACATACCCCCCAAATATAAAGGAAATGCAGAAGGATGGATTTATGAGAACCTCCATAAAATAAAAAACATTAAACAAAATGAACAAGCAAATGAAAAGAATACTAACCCCTAACAGTGAAATTAGTATTGCTCACATAAAAAGCACTTAAAAAATAAGCTCTCCATCCCCAAAGAGTCAAGAGAAAAACATCCAAGTGACACAGACTAGCAATCTGCACAAAAATGTACATAACACATTTTTTAAAAACCCACAAGAAATCAAAAATGAAAATTAAAATAAAATTCCATAATTCATCTATCAGATTTAAAAATATAAAATAAAAATAATACTGCCCAAGATACATGAAAAACATTCTCTTCAAGACACTGTTCGTCTGAATATAAATTGGCATAAGCATTTTAAAAATCAGTTTGACAAAATGTAAATAAGTTTGAAAACCCTACATATGCACTGAGAGCTAAACACTCTACTTTTAGGACTTAAGTAATTATGGCAATATGCAAAGATATTCACGATAAGATTAATTAGAATTGCAAAGAAACAGAAACAAAAACCGATCTAACGGTTAAATTAAAATATACTCAAAATATACTAAGTAAAAAAAAGAAAAAGACTATAAACAGAAAGGGGAGTATGATCTCTTTTTTTGCAGGGAAGAAGAAATAAAAGAACAGAAGGATATTCAACAAAATGTCAACAGAGGTTATAGCAGGGTGATAAGCTTATGAGGGGTTTCTAATTATTTTTTTTCCTTACATTTTCCGTATTAAAAATAAACACACTTCGTAGTCAAAAGACAAAGGAGGGAATTTTCTGAGGTGAGGAAACAATTCTCCTTCTTGATTATGGTAGTTAGACAAGTGCATGCATTTGTCAAAACTCAAACAACACTGTATCGCAAAACAGTGAATTTAACAATATAAAATTTTTAAGTTAATCCAAATAAAGCATATTAAAATTTATGAAAATAATTTTTTAAATATATATATATCTTTACTAATGTTAATTTGCTTATCAGTTAGTTAATTTCACTTCTAGGCATTTAATTTTAAGAAATACTAAGAAAAGCACACAAAAATTTATATCTAAGAAAACACTGCCAACATTATTTAAAGCAACAAAAAACTGGGAACAACAGAGGTGTGTGTATATAAGATATGGTCCAACAACAGGCTCTTTATTATAAAGACTTGAGTCTGGCCATAATGATCAAACATTGAGAGCCATTAAAAAATACTGCTTTAATAGAATAATTGATTTCTTTAACTCAAAATATTAAGGGGAGGGGAATGGTCACAAATTACCAGGTACACTAAATTCCTAATTTTGGTTAAGAAATGGGGGTGGGGGGGGCAGAAGGGAAGGACAGGAAAAACTGAGCACCTAGTTATGTAGACACAGAAAAAGTGTAATATATGCTGAGACGTTAACAGTGGATATGATACGCACAGCGGGGTAGTTTTCTTAGACTATTCTCTATTTTCCAAAATCTCTGTAACAAAGTTATATTTCTTTAATCAAAAATCTTTAAACATTATTATCACATACATTTATCTGTGATTATCAAATAGAAATCTAACATGGTACAAAAGACAAAAGAGTGAGTAATTAAGTGGCTAATACTAACAAACAAATTTAACAACTTGAGCAGTTATTTACAGCATGGAAAATTATTTTACCTAGTAAATGCTAAATGTATAAGGACTTGATTATCTCCCCATTCAATGCATGACATTACCAACCATGGTTCTTAAACCATTTACACTAAATAATGTTGCTTTTGTTCACATAGTGCTGCACACTGAGATTTCTTTTTTAAGAAAAAAAATGTAATAGATATTCTATTATGGCTATTTAGAAAACATTAAGAATTCAGTATCACAACTATACAGCTTCGGCCTAAAAGAGACCACACTAACCACCAAATTTAATTTTGAAAGGTTGATTACCACCTAAATAAAAGATATGCAGAAACACCCACATCGTAAGATGTAATCCTTGGAATTTTGTTAAGGAAACACATCAAAAGCTGAGATAGGCACACTAAAGACGAACCACCTCCGAAGGCCTGAAAACACCCAACCACAGGCTGACATCCTAGGTCTTTCCTTTAGACTGTCAACAGAATCAATAGCCTGAGATCTGCTGGGGAGAAGAACAGAGCCAGAAACACGGCCACACCACCTCAATGGCACACTGCTTTGAAACAGTTAATGTGAGGCTGGGAGAGAAAGTCACACAGCACGAACCTGGAAACTTAAATAAGCCTGGGATACACTGACTAAACTAATAGCTGCCGAGGATGAAGAGTCACACGCGACTTAAGAAAAAGCGGTAAACCAACTGCAGGGAATGAAACTTCCACGTAGAACTGTCTGACAGATATGGAATCATTGTAAATGAACAAATGACAATGAAGAGGGTTACAACGTTATTCACTGTTACAGGAGGATCGTTTCTTAGGGGAAAAGATGGATATAAAAAATTTCCCCCACTGTCTCTGGTTCGCTATTCCTTCTCAAGAAGTAACGTGTGTTGATTAGTCTTCAGATTCTGTTAGATTCTGGACAATGTGATTGGGCTTGAAAACATGACAGAAAGCACCTAAATGGATCATTATGGAAAACTGGAGTGTGCCATGTACAAGAGAAAGAAAATAAGGAAATCGAATTTTAAGAAACCCAACACATAAACATTTTGATGTTTGCACTCGGTGCTGGTAGCCAGATTCAAAATGAAGTACACAACACGTACGTACTTCCTTAAAGACTTTCCTCATTTCAGAAGAGACCTGAAGCTGTTAACAACAAACAATACAGTAAGTTAAGAGAAGTGAATACTGGGATTCCGTCTGTGACATAAAGATAGTTTCCATGTACCTTTCCATGTATGCTCCTAGAGAAATCTTCACAGTGACAGGTTCTGGGCATGGCACCTCGGCCCTCTTAGGCCTGGCTGCTCCGGGAGGCTGAGATAAGGAATGGGGCACAGAGCACTGGCAATGCAGTGACATCATAATCACTCAGCTCCGAGCAAGTACTGTTGCTTCACACATCACATACGAGGCGTGTGAGGGGAGAGCTGGTGCTATGGGAAAACATATAGTTTAAATGACAAAGTTCTTTAAAGGCCAGGGTTCAATTTCAATACCTCAAGGTAGAAAACAAAGCAGGTATCAGCTCAATTTTCCATGGGAGGAGGTTATGAAGACAGAAATTACTAAAACTGAGAAAACGCAACAATTCTAAATCAATCTAAACAGGAAATCCCTATAACTACATTTCTTATCATTTTAAATCTTGTAAGAAATCTGATGCTTTTGAACTGTGGTTTTGGAGAAGACTCTTGAGAGTCCCTTGGACTGCAAGGAGATCCAACCAGTCTATCCTAAAGGAAATCAGTCCTGAATATTCATTGGAAGGACTGATGCTGAAGCTCAAACTCCAATACTTTGGCCACCTGATGTGAAAAACTGACTCACTGGAAAAGGCCCTGATGCTGGGAAAGATGGGAGGAGAAGGGGACGACAAAAGTTGAGATGGTCAGATGGCATCACCAACTCGATGGACATGAGTTTTGAGTAAACTCCGGGAGTTGGTGATGGCCAGGGAAGTCTGGCATGCTGCAGTCCATGGGGTCGCAAAGAGTTGGACACGACTGAGCGACTGAACAAATCTAAAACACACATATAATAAACTGGGAAAGATTTAATCTTTCCCAATCATAAGGACAATCTGTGGTAGGCAAAAATCAATCTATGCATCTATCAACTCACACAGGCAAGTAAGAACAGAGAAAGGAGCTTTCTTCCACGTTAGCCCTACATCAAGCATGATACACAGGAAAATAAAACTACATGCTGACGCTAAGAGACAAAAAAACCCAGAAATATCTGAAGCGGCTGAACCATAAACTTATAAAGTAATATTACATTTAGAAACTGTAGAACATGATCACTGTGAATATCAATTAGCCGTAACAAAATAATTAAAGTGGCCATGTATTCAATTAGCTGAATACTAGACTTTTGTTACAAATGAGAAATTACATAGGGTTCACTGAGCTTTTGTCAAGTGGCATTAATAAACAAAGAGTTATACTCAAAGCCCTGGTTTCCAAACCACAGCAGGTGACCTCCAAAAGGTTAACTCATGCAAGTGAACCTGAACAATGACCAACCTATTATCAACTTGAGTATACCTTTCAGTGACTACTTAGAGGCATTAAACATAAGCTATAAGCAAACCCCAGCCTGAAATGTTATGTTCACCATCACAGTAAGAGCTGGCGGAAGTTGAGTACAGACCAAGGCATGAAAGACAAAGACCATTCTTCCAATAGACTTCTTGATCCCAAGTTTGGAAGTCATACTCAATCTCCCAGGATTTGATTAAATCCACTTGTTTCTGTTTGTTTTGTCTTCCCCAAAGGACCCTGCTCTACATGTCATATTGTCAACTATACTACTGAATGTGTCCCCTGTCTTTTGGGAGTGTGTCTGCCTATTCTCTTGAAAAGAACAAAGGCAAAGAATAAGTGGTCTTTCAAATTAAAAAGTAAACTAACAATGAAGTGAGGAGGTTGTTAGGTACATACATTTAGAACAGAAAGCAGCCTAGTAGTACTTTGCTTTAAATTTTTCCAGTAGTTCTCTCATAACATTTGTGCAGATCATGCTACTTGACAAAAGCAGTGACATTAAGTGCTAGATGAAATCACAAACAATTTTACAAGCTTTCTTCTACAGTTTTAGAGAGGGGAAAAAAACATTTTTAAATCACAGATTTACTTCCTCAGCTTTCCAGTGTAACTCAGAACTTACCAGGACTATGACATACTTGGAAACCCACTTGGTGACGGATCAGGAGACCAGGACATCCATTCGAGCTCAGCTAAATCACCAGCTGACCATGCACTGACCCAGTCCAGACCCCTATCAAGTTTTAAAACACGTTCTGAATCTTCTTCCTTCATGTGGTTTTTGCCATGTCATACCCTTGCTGCCTCTCACACTTTTACACCTAATCAAGCTTTCCACATGTCTCTCAGGGCACATATTTTTGACTTTGTCTTGTATTATACATGTTCACTTACCCACTGTTCCTATTGTCAACCTCAGACTTTCTCAGACAAGAAAAGAGACTTATTCCTCCCATAAGGACATGGTAGCCAAGATGAAATCAAGTGCACTGAGGGGAAGAGTTTGTAGGAGGTGAGTAGACACAGCTTCTGGGAAACAAATCTGTCGCAGCATGTGACATTACTTCAAAGTATGAGAGCACCCTCAGTGGGATGGTATGTGTGCACATTACTTAGATGAAGCTCTGAACTCGGTGCTGCTGGTGTATTAGTCAAGAATGCACAATCCAGAAGTGATCAACAGGTAGTATTCTTACCAAAAACTTCACAATTTGGAAGCTTAAACCGTTAGATATGGCTGCAACCAGGGCTTCACCTATCCATATCTTGATCAACAGTGATGCCTCGCTAGTTATGTTGGAAATGAGATTTTATTAGAGAAAATGGTTCACTAGCATGATAAACATCAGATGTTCTATTGGTAAAATGAAAGCTATCAAAAAGATGTAAGGTTAGTGAACGTATACAAAGATACTCCTACATCTGTTGTGCGAACAAGTTCTGAGAATATGAGTTATGAGAATAAGACCAGTAGTTCTAACTTTAGGAACAGCGCCTCAGGCTTCATCTCTGAACAGTCCTGTGTCCAGCCACTGGTTTAGGGCAGAGTCTCGCCTTCGACACTACCACCATTTGGGGCCAGATCACCCCCTGCTGTGGAGAGCTGTCCTGTGCACTGAAGAATGTTTAGCAGCACATCTGGCCTCCACGACGCCAGGAGCGCCCCCTGGCTCTTTAGCTGCGAAAGACAGAAACGTTCCCAGACAGTGCTCCCTGTCTCCAGGAAGGCCAAACTGGCACCAGTTGAGAACCACTGGTTTAAAAGGACTGCTAGTTGTCTGAGGCCAACAGGTGAACAATCCCTGCAAAGAGCACCTAAAAGAACAGACAACTGGGACTCCGTTGAGTTCTACAGGTGAGTTGAATGAAGCATTCTGTACCTGCTCGCTAATAAATTTCTATTGAGTAAATGCCTACATGTATGGTAGAACAGGGCTAGAGACTTGATCACAGTGTAACTCGGTTGTAGGGTTGTCTGAAGGGTATAATGTAGAAAAGCAAGGTATATAAAGTAGTTAATCATGTCCCAGTTAGAGAAGAAACTGGAAGTTTCAACGTTTTTTTAATTACATAGAAAAGGCACAAAACAGGTTCTATCTTTTGTATGGCTCCCTGTAACAACAGAATCGATGTCCATATAACATAAGATTTTGAATCTATGTGACCAATGTTCAGTTCAGGCAGAACTGGTGAGCACTGGTGCTGGAGGTTTAACATTTGTTCTTCCTGGGAAGTGACAACGCCAGGCCTGTTGTTAAATATTTTATACAGCATTCCTAAGAATAGGCATGTTATGATTTTACACAGTTTCACATTACAAAGCAACGTGATATTTCAACATGAAGTCTCAACATGAAAGGTGCTGAAACATATCACCTCATCAGCTCAGTATCATATATTCCGTGCTCCTCTCAAAACAGCCATTTAAAAAGAGAACACACATCAAGATACCCAACACATAGAAAGAGTAAATAAACGCGGAGGCAAAAGGGAAATGAACTGCTAGGGTTTCAAAGTTCTCAGATGTGTAATTTTTATTTTCTCTAATGACACTAGCTTATGCTCCTCTATGACTATGGTGGACCAAGTGAATGCAAACATGCATGATCCAAAAGACCATGTGTAACTAAGATACAGCAGCTGCATAAAAACAAAGTTCCAGAAACCCAAGTTCTACAAAATATATAAGAACTCTATGTCAGAGAATTGTTAGTAAGCTCAGAAACTTTAAAGATAAGAATTATATTTCAAAGAGGAAAATGTGGTTAAAAAGGGTCATATTTAATAAAACTATATGACTATAAGGACTGAGAGCAGGAAGGAGCTTTTATTATCAAATTCAGCTGCAGAACAGATTGGTGTTATAAGCCACTGAATGTGACCATTACATGTAAAGGCAGAGTGGTTTCTCTCCAGACCACAGCTGATACAGTGGAGGTATTTGGAATTCGTAACCTAAGTCACAATTATATTAAATTGTCTCTACTTCTTATTCCATATTGTAGGGAATAATACTTCCATTTCCAAGCACTTACAAATAATCTTGTTTTACCATAGAGATTAAAATCTCAGAGGCACTCTAACACAGAGATGCTAGTTAAGCTGTACTATCTGTGCCACGGTATTTGGTGTCACTGATCTGACAAATAAATTGGACAACAACATGGAGACAATTACTGCACAACTTCTGAATTCCTTTTCTTTGTATTAACTTGTATCTCTTCAGTTTAAATTTTGGTTTAATGTTCACACGATTGAAACCAATTGGCCAGAGTCAATCTCTCCTATTGCAATCTACTTCACATTTGGAGCTGAAAAAAACATCCAGAGACCATCCAGCTCATTTAAGAGGAAGTAAGAGGCTTCAAAGTCCCTGGTGTCAGAGGGAATTCTTTGAGGTCAGGGAGAAAGTTGGTTCTTGGACCCCTGCCTCTTGGCAGCAGTGCACATACCAACACTATCTAACCTTATTTCATGTTGGTTTGACTTTAAGGGAAGACAACGTAAAGATGACCAGTCAAACACTGGTAGTCACATTTCAGCAGTACTCAACATAAAGAGTGGAGAAGGCAATGGCACCCCACTCCAGTACTCTTGCCTGGAAAATCCCATGGACAGAGGAGCCTGGTAGGCTGCAGTCCATGGGGTCACAAAGAGTCAGACACGACTGAGCAACTTTACTTTCACTTTTCACTTTCATGCATTGGAGAAGGAAATGGCAACACGCTCCAGTGTTCCTGCCTGAAGAATCCCAGGGACGGTGGAGCCTGGTGGGCTGCCATCTATGGGGTCGCACAGAGTCAGACACGACTGAAGCGACTTAGCAGCAGCAGCAGCAACATGAAGAGACTTTTTACCAGTTAATGGAGAATAGCCTGCTAATGTCTTCAAAACCACCTATGTAGCTTATCACAGTTCAGTTCCTCTGGGATGCAGATGCTGAGATAGAATCAGAAGTAGAGGAAATTTATTAGGGGGAAGGATAAAGCGACGGGGCAGAAGAAGACAGGGAGAGTCTTCTATGATGCTGCAGGTTTGACACCTGTGATGGGAGACAAGGAAGGAAGCAACAGTGCAGCTCTGAGAAAACCTCAGTCAGCCAATGGGGAGCCCCAGAGCAGAGACTGCCCACGAAAGGGATTCTGAGTCAAGCAGAAAGACCCAGCTCCAGAATCCACGCCATGCACTGTCAGTCAACGCTGCAGTGGATCCCAGGTTTCTGCTAACTGAACTCTGGCAGCAGGCTCTCCCATAAAGGAAGAGCTGACAGGTGCACTCCCCAGGGCAGCCACATCACCTGATTTGCCATTTAACACAAAATAAAGGAGGACAAACAAGGAACTCTGAGCAGGTCTTCAACTTTGGCTTCCAGTTCAAACAGGAAGTAAACCAGCAAGCAAAAACGCCGTTCTATCTGCTGCTTGGTAACAATTCACTTTAGAAAGGCTTCACTTGTGCAGGCCAGGCAGAGTAAATCCAAATAGACTTGGGGGATACAATTCGATCCAGAAATTCTGTATGGTAGGAAAAGCTACAGAACAGTCTTCAGACAACTCAAGTTCTAATTCCAGAATGGCTGCTAACTCATGATCATGGACAGGTTAGCCTTTGGGGGTTTCTTCTTTGCAAAGTTAAGGGGATGGGCTAAATAGTATCTAAGAGCCCTTAACATCTGCATTTCATGCATTACATTTACCACAACATTTCTTCCATTATTCATTTTGAATCTACTCTACAGCTAGGCCAGAGGAAATTCCACAAATGCGTATGTTCTACTGCCAAATGGCCAGGATGCTACAAGCACATATGAAACGACATTTGGAAATAATCATGTGGACATGACCCCTGGCTGCCAGGGGCAGACGCTGTGCGGCAGCAGCGCAGCCCCCTCTCTGCCTGACTTGGCACCACTGGTGGGTTTGCAGCTACTGGTGAAGCAACAGGGACTTCACCGGCTCTCTGTCACTCCGCAATATTCACTGTGCTGCTTCTTGAACCTGCCACCACCTGGCCAATTCAAAAAGGTAGGATGGAGGGTGAAATGGGCCACTTTCTAAAATAATTTCACTACACTGTTGCTAACCAAATCACAATCGCTCTCGTTTTCTACCAACAAAAGACTAAGTTCAGAAAACTGGGCATCCCCATCTCATTCACAGGGCTTTAAAGAGGACAGTACAGTGGAACTACATCACATGCACACTTAGCTTATGCAACTCCAACTACTCAGGTTAAGGAGCAGAAAGAGGAAAGTTTAACTCATGCATAGGCTCCCCCCATTTCAGAAGCCCAGGCCAGCTCTACACTCGGCTTGTCTCATGTTCCACATGCCCCAACTCTCTCCAGAGAATGAAATGCTAGGGGTTCTAGAGAGTTTTCATTCACAAAGTCCTTAACTGAAAGCCAACACTTCATCTAGTGCTCAAAGAAACCTACTAACTCAGTAATGAAAGAAAGACAGCAATGCTGGACTCCCAAGAGAAAATCTGAACAAACGGAATCTTGGCTTCACATGTGGATTTTTTTTAAGCTTTATTAAGGTATAACTGGCAAATAAAATTCACATGCTGGTGTTAAAACTAAATTCTTAAGCAAGATGTGACTCCACTGTACACCCAGAAACAATGAAACTGTAAAAGTATTAAAAGGATAAAAATTATATTTTAAAATAGCCTTATCAGTGGTCACTGGTAATGAAAGTATGAAGCAATACCTGGCCCTTCAAGACATCCCATTTTCCCCCAAAGCTAATGATGGAATTTAAAAAAATCTTCAGCCTCTATATGAAGTCGGCAGATGAATGGATAAAGATGTGGTGTATACACACAGTGGAATATTTCTCAGCCATAAAAAAAGAATGAAATCATGCTATTTGCAGCGTCATGGGTGGATCTAGAGATTAACATACTAAGTGAAGTAAGTCAGACAAAGACAAATACCATATGATATCACTTGTACAGGGACTCTAAAAGGAGGAAAAAAAAAAAAAAAAAAGACATAGATTAACTTATTGCCAAAACAGAAAGAGACTCACAGACATATATAACAAAGTCATGATTACCAAATAGGAAAGCAGGGTGGGAGGAGGGATAAATTTGGAGGCTGAGATTAAAATACACACACTACTATGTATAGATAATCAACAAGGACCTACTGTATAGCATAGGGAACTATATTCATTATTGTGCAATAACCAGTAAGGGAAAAGAATCTGAAAAAGAATGTATATACCACTGGATCACTGTGCTATACACTTGACATTTATGTGATACTGTAAATCAACTACACTTCAGTATAAATAAATATACAGGTACGTGCATAGAATCTTTAGCCTCTGTATGAAGCCTCCAGTTCAACTGACCAAGGAAAAGAGGTTAAGAGGTGAGATCACAGGAATAAATAGTGATAAACTCAAGCTTGAACAAAGCAAGAAGGGAATGAAGTCCTAGAGGGGAATGGAAAGAAAAGAATGAACCCAAAGCATAAATCATCCAGCTGAAAGACAAGAGAGGAGACAGGAGAGGGTGTAAACAAGCCACTTCAGTTCCTGGAGCTGGTGCAGAAGGATGAAGAAACAGCCATTACTGGCCATCACAGGGGCCATGCTGAACCAGACTTCTTTCTGACTCATACACTGAGCCAAGCTAGCTCAGACTTAGCTTTGTTCTCACCCTTATTTGTACATTGGTATAGAAGGACCATATAAAGCAGAGAACTCTGGAATCAAAATTCCAGAATTCCTTGGTACACCGGTGAGCACCTCTCATCAGAGACTTGTTAACAAGAAACTGAAAAATAGACATAACCAAAATGTCAACTTACAATTTTTAACATCCTGAATCACTTTTAAAGACGTAAAACTATATAATCACATTAGGAAAGCCTCATGACACAACAATGAAATCACATCACGAAGAGTCACTATACCCACTTTGATTATTTGCTTACTTATTCATTTCTTTTTATAGTTAAGGAAACAGTTGCAGACAAGAGTTTCCCTGAAATTTACAACCGGAAGAGTTGTGTCATGAAAACAATTTCTGACCCTTCCCACTAGAGCTCATGAAGTAGACCCCACTGCAGGTTTGGACCCAAGAAATAAAAACGAGCCATGTGATTTTTTATTGGTTTTGCCTGCTGGGAAGTCAGAATATTATTAGCTACTTGACATGATATCCTGTCTGCTTTACAGTTATGGCTATCATTTTAATTATATATTATCTTTCTGGCTTAACAATCATCCTCCAGTGAGTATGGTTTTCACTCATCCATCATTTGATCAGATGCTAGAAAGCTCCTAGCAACAGTACAGACTGAGAAGCTAAGTGATCAGACGCCAGCTCAGAGGAAAGTGACCCCCACCCTCAAAGCCTCTTAAACCAAATACACGTAAAATGATGATCTTAATGACCAACCATGAAAGACATTTGATGCTGTACTTAGCAGCTACCAAAAACACTCAGACCAAAAAAAAAGAAAAAAAACACTCAGACAAAAGGAGAAAGAGTCATATACATTTGAAGTAGGAATGTACCTCCCAAATTCAGGTTAATTCTGGGACAGCTCTACTCTCATTAGATGACAAAGCTAGTTAGTCACAATTTAAGAGTAGAGTACAGGTTATCTTAAATTAAAAGCTATATATGGAGCTTCTAAGATGCAATTCCTTTCTAGCGGTGTTTACTATCTGGAATAAGCACTGCAAAGTGGACAAAGATATTACTGACAAGTCAAAAACAGCTGCATGAAAATATACTGAAAATAATAGATATATATGTTAAGCATAAACAACAAGATGTGTAACTTATTTAGTATGGTAAAGAAATAGTCTGCTGAAAGCTCAGCCTTGGTCCTTTAAAAATTTACAATATTAGCAGCTTTTCTATTTTTTAAAGCATTTTGTGATCCCTGCCATTTGTCACCTTGCACAGAATATTCTGGGCTACAGTAAAGAATCCATGCTTCTCTTCTAACCAAACTAAAAAGACAGCCTGTTTGCTTTGAAAAATGGCTACCACCTGCTATTAATCTGAAACTGAAAACAAGCAGTGTAATGACATTTAGCAAGTTAACATCCCCCTCCACGACTTTCCTGAAAGAAGAGCATAAGTGACATTCCATAATCTTCTCAAAAATAAAAATAATTCTCAGAAGTAGGTTTTTATTTTACTAATAATAAACTGAAAATGACACATGAGATTATTAAAACCAGACATGGTGCTCCCACAGCGTGACAAGACCGGTTTAAGCGCTGTAGGAATTCCCTCCCAGGTCCCCCCATCTTTTGCCTTTATTCTTTCACTCTGGTGTCAGATGAATACAAGCAGTAATGATGATACGATCAAGGAAGAACTGACAACTGGCTGAATGTGTGTAAAAAGACTGTTTAGCTGGTCTTTGCAACAAGCCATCTTTTGTCCTGCAGGAGCTTTCCTGCACCTGAGGTAGCCTGAACCTTCAAGAGATGAAATGCAACAAAATCGTTAATTGATCTATTCTCCAAAGAGTTCCTGAAACACTTTGGAGAATTTTTCCAATCTGTTTGATAGAAAGACCTGGCCGCCAACTTACTGCTTACATGCTGTAAGCATACAGCATGACCTAAGCAGACTACACACAATTCATGACCATCCATAAATGAGCCTGGGGCATTCTGAAAAAACCAAACCCTATACACGCTTATGTGTTCTGTTAAATGCTAACACAATTCACCTATGGGAAGAACAAAATAAACTTAATGTCTCTATTCATTTATTTGACAAGCACTCGATGAAACCTACTTTATGAAGATCCCGCACCACTGCACTAGATGGTAGAGCACAATGAGTGAGTGAGCCAGCTGCATCTCACTCAGTGACCATCAATCACAGTCCTACAGCTCCAGTTTACATACAGAGTTATAAAACTAGCAACAATCCATTCCTGTCCATAGATGCTGTGTTTTTCTGGAACTTACAGAGTGGGGTGGAGAGCAGCCCACAGGTTGTATAAACAAACAGCCATAATAAAAGACAATATATGATAAGGACAGTGAATGCTGCAAGGGAAATAAAAGATCTGATCAGCTGGACTGGAACTTGAAAACTGGATGAGTAGCATTTAGACGGGCAGAGACTGAGTCAAAGGCCATAGCAAGAAAGGGGACAATCAAGAGAGGTCCAGAGGAGGGGAGACAGGAGGCCTCCACAGGAGTATCAGTTGAAGAGGGAATTACAGTAAGAGGGCCAGAAAGTAAGTGGAAACTGGGCTGCAGGAAGACTTAATTGTCTGGCTAAGAGGTCTGGACTTCATCCTGTAGGCCATCAGGGGGCCTCTAAAGGTTTTTGAGTGCAATGAACACAGCATTTTAGGAAGATTAATCTTGGTAAATACGATGGATTAGAAAGAGGGGAGAATGCCAGTGGGGGAACCATTAAGGGGGCGACTGAAAGGATCCAGGTGTGAATAATAGAAGCCCACATGTGCTGAATGGCAGTTATGTTTCCACCAGCACTTTCTAAACATCGTCTAAAGTAAATGTACAAATTTTAGTGAGAGGAGAGCAAACTACAAAACTGAAAGAGCAAATCATGCTCTACAACATAGCAGGGGGGACATTTGAGAATTAACACAACACATACTGTTGGCCATGCACGGACAATCTCCGAGAAATAACCACTGACACCTTGTAATGTGGAAATATTTCTACATTTAAGATGTCACACACTATTCTAAAACAAGAGAGGAAAATATAACTGATGAAAGAGGAGGAAAATTAGGATATATCATGAGGTATTAGGAATTTTTTTTTATTGAGGTATAGTTGACATACTCATTCCAGATATACAACACAATGATTTAATATTTGCACCTATTGTGAAAGAATCACAATAAGTCTAGTTAACATCCTTCATTACAGTTAGTTACAACATTCTTTTTCCTTGTAATGAGAACCTTTAAGACCTACTCTCTTAGCAACTTTCAAATATACAATACTATATTATTAACTGCAATCACCATAGGAATTATTTTCTTTGACCAACAGTGTAAGTACATGGTTGAAAATCTGGTATTTGAGAGAATTATGCTGTCATCACATGGGAAAATAATCGAGAGGTTTCCTTATGTCCAGTACTAATGCACTTCCATCAAAAAGTTCAAATATGCTACAGTCTGACACTAAGTGTAAGTCCTTTGCCCTAAACAAAAGACTAGTATATAAAACCCTTAACCTCAGAATAATATAACTCTCACATAGATGTGAATTTCAGAATGTCTTAATTTTAATATTTCTGCAGGTATCTCACTGAGATGTTGTTTAGCATGCCACCTTTAAAATGTGAATCAAGGTAACCCATATTCCATTCTCAACTGATGCTTTAAAGGCGTCCTTTAATATCAGATGTTAAGGGCATCCTTTAATATCTTTGGTTTCTAAGGTATGGTTTAAAAGTTAAAATTCTAGACTCTCCTTAAATTAAGAGATGAATCTTTTCAATGGACAGCTAGGATGCCCCAGGAAATTGGTCAAGAGCATAAACCTTTGTCCTGGATGTTGGGCCTTGGCCAGACTGCCTCATTTAGGCTTATATAGACAATTTAATAAAATGGAAGACAGATCCAAGGCACAGATGTCTGAAGTCAGAAGTTTGGGGAGAGCAGCTTCTAGTGACAAATATTAATAAAAACTAATAACTGCATAACACTTAAAGAGTTGATAAACTTCTTCCACAAATGTTTAATTCTCAGAACACTAGGAAATTTTGTAAAGCAATTATCCTTCAATAAAAAAAAAAATTAAAAAGAAAAAAAAAGAAATACAATTTAAAAGAAAAGCAGCAATGAGCAAAAACCAGGTCTAAAACTATAAATTCTATAAAACAAAATTTTAAAAAAACAAAAACAACACCAAGACTAAATTAAGTTCTCAAAGCTACACCTAGCATAGACAGAAATAGTAAAATAAGCAAACCCTGTCAAAATTACCACCCCCATTTTACAGCAGAGCACTCCAAGGGTCACAGAAGTGAAATGAACTGGCCAAATTACATGGCTGATAAATGGTCAAGATGGCTTTTAATCAACCACTTCTTCATTATTATACAACTACCTCTATCACCTTCTCTACAAAGCCATGCAAGGCTCTACCGACCACTCCCTTTTATAAACTCTCCTGGGCCCAAGCAGCCGAGAGTAAACGATTCACTTGGCAACAGCTATGGAGAAACTCCCATGTATGAGGCACTGCAGAGAGGGCAGCTGCTTAGGGGTGTGTTAGTCAGGTTTCTCCAGACAAACAGAGCCAAGGAGATATATATACATACATGTATGTATCTCAAAGAAGAGATTTATTATTGGAACTGGCTCACACAGTTATGAAAGCTGAGAAGTCCCACAATCTGCTGTCTGCAAACTGGAGGACTGGGAGAGTCAGTAGAGTAGGCCTGAGAACCAGGGGAGCTGCCGGGGTAACCCGCAGTCTCAGGCCAAAGGTATGAGAACACAGGGAGGGTGCTGGTTAGGTCCTGGAGGCCCAAGAACCAGGCCCAAGAACCTTCGAGTGCAAGAGAAATGGATGTCCCAGCTCAAGAGGAGAGGGAATTTGCACTTTCTTCACCTTTTTGTTTAATGCAGGACCCCAGCGGATGGTACAAAACCCACCCATGTTGGGGCAGACATCTTTCGTAGTGTACTAAATAAATGTCCTCACCCCTTTTGGAAACACCCTCATAAGACACATTCAGAAGTAACATTTTATTAGCTACCTGGGCAACTGGTAGGCCAGGCAAGCTCACACATAATATTAACCACCACAGGGCAGGAGCAGGATGAGAAAATGATCAGACACAGGTTTACCTGCTAAAAAAAAACTTGTATCAAGAAATAACATAAGCATATTATAAAGATGAAAATAAAATGTGTTGACTAAACTCCTTGAGGGCAGAGCATGTGTCCTCTGATGGCCATATGGCCAGAGACTGGCAAGTATGTAACAGAGGTTCGATATAGGTTTGATGGATGGATGGATGGAAGGATGGACGGACGGTTGGGTGCTAACGTTTCCCCTGGCTCCCATAATGTCTATATAGTTCAGCATCCTGACAGGCACAGGGAGGTTTAGCTAAAGCATACTCTTTATTCCTTGACTTTCTATTCTTAGAAATTACCGGCATTTCAAGGATTGGATTTTGACAGGGAAAGGTAAAAGGCATAGAAAGGCACATGCCTTTGACAGAGAAAGGCGTGTTTCTGGAATTCCCCATTGTAGTTCTGTCTCCTCATTTAATACTACTCATTTCTCCGGTCATTTTCTCAATCTCACTTGTTCCAAGAAATGGGTCTAAGCTGGCAGCTACTATGTCCATTCCTCTTGATCCAACCTGACCCCCGTTAGCACTCTGAACGTAACAACTGCACGCATCCAGAACACTTCTGCAGGACGGCAGATGGACGCAGGTGTGTCGCCATTCCTGACCGCCGTGCCCTTGGCAGAGGTGACTCAGCCATCAACACTCTGGACTCACTGAGTCTGAATGGAGCTACACAATCCGCCCCCTGCAGTGCTCTAGAGGCAGGCACTGCCCATCACTGGAACTGGCGACAGTTTGTTAGACTACGATATGGCCGTCAGACACGCTATGGGTGAAGGAAGAGTGATTCAAGCTGAAGACGAACTTAACAGACAACTAAGAGAGGTCAAGGAGAATCATTAAGGGGCTACGATGCAACCACAGACTAGGCCACGAGGCAGCAGAGAGGATTCTGGGCCATAAAGAATCAAGAGTTAGAAAGGCATGGAGAAGACGGGCAGACAAGCTGGAGAACGTGGGAGCTCTCACAAGCTTTTGGGAACATTCACCCAGAAGGAGCAGCAGGTAGCCGCAGCTGAGAAGAAGAGGAGCGGACATCAGGTAAACACGGGGTTGGAAAAGGACAACCCTGACACACCTTCAAGCAGGAGGAGCCATTCACAGGGCGGAAGCATGGCCAGGAAGCCTACAGAGCTGGCAGGAAGAGGGCAGATGGAGACAACCTCCATGGCTGTTTCATTCTTTCTCCTCTGGTGTTTTCTTTTGGACTTTTTGCCATAGGCTTCCCCTCTCTTATCTATCTCTCCACTTACCAGGAACAACTTCTGTCTCTCTCGTTCTCTTTGTTCATTTCCTCTTCTTCATTTTGACTCCCTCACTTTTAATCCTTGCCCTTAGCTAAAAATGTACGTGACCTGTTACAGGGGTGTTTTGTTTGTTTTGTTTTAAAGTTCAAAAGAGGTCAAGTTGAGTATTTCATATTTCTGACTCTAAAAATCCCTAAGCATTAATCGTATACCCACCACCTTACTGGTGGTCGGATTTCTTTTTGTTCTCTCCAGATAATTAATGGCATTTTAGAGAAAATCTTCTCTATTCCTTTTTCTGTTTGTTTTATTGGAGTATAGTTGAAATACAATGTTGTGTTAAGTTTCTGGTATACAGCAAAGTGAAATCAGTTGTACGTATACATATATCCACTCTTCAGATTCTTTTCCCATATAGATAATTACAGAGTATTGAGAAGAATTTATATATCTATAAGCTCCCTGGGTCCTTATTAGTTACTTATTCTATATATGGTAGTGTGTATATGTCAATACCAATCTCCCATTTATCTCTTCCCCCTTTTCCTCCTGGTAACCGTAAGACTCATTTTTACTTCTGTAAGTCTACTTGCTATTACAAATAAGTTCAAAATTCCCCAATCCTGATTCAGCAAACACATTCTTAGTTCTCTTAATAGTTGCTCATATTGCTGCCTCACTAAATTTTTTAATTAATTCTCTATTTTTTTTACTCTTTGAGGATGAGGAATGAAAAGCACTAAGGATACATTATAGCTGGCGCATGTAAAACTTTGGTGCTTTGTGGTGAGATATAAAAAACTAAATTTTCACAGAAAGTAAAATGTTCTCTGGTAAGCCAAACTTAGCACTGTCATTCTGGAATCTCACACTGCACAATTAACACATATGGGTAACAGTCCAGTGAATTCCTGAGTCTCCCTCTGAAAGATTTCTAAATCTCTTGTCTGATGACCTATTTTTCTAATTATTCCCCAATGATCTAGTTGAATATTACTTCTTATCCCTGAATTTCAGATACTTCTAACTCTGAAATCCATCATTTCCTCTTCCATTCTTCATTCTAATAAGTTTACTGCTGTCTGGGGTCTACCATTAAAATGTTCTTTTGCAGAATTAGGAATAATAACCAAATCACTCCCTGGGAAAGGATATAAACTGATAAAAGTGAAACTTCGTTGCAAAGCTTCTGTCTGCCTAAATATACTGTTTTCTACCACCATTCTTTATTTTCCCTGTAGAATGAAAAGAACATGGTAGGAAATTATTTACAATAAAGTCTAAGTATATAATTTACTTTGAGACTATTCCAATGCTACAGGCTGCATCCAAGTTTACAATCCCACTATTGTTAAAAAAAAAAAAAAAGAGTAAAATCAATATACATAACTGTAGAACTTTGCACTTCGTTAGCTAGTTTATTATTCTAAACGTGGACAGAATCTTAAAACTGTTCTATAGAATTCCACAGAGAAGATTACTCTATAGACTTTTTCCTTCTACCAGAACTAGTTCCTGTCTTTCAACTAAATCCCTCCTGCTGAAATTGAATCCTTAAAAAAAAAAATTAATCTCATACTCAGATGTAGCTAGAAAAGAGCCAGTAGTAATCCTCCATATAATACTTCAGCACATACTAGGGGAAAGTAGTCTCCCTCAACATTCTCCTAACTAAATATCTGTATTACATAGGAAAATATCTTTTTTTGTTTTTTTTTTTTTTGAAAATATCTTTTTATCCAACTTTTCAACTGCAATGTGGATCTTTGCTTTATGTTATTCAAACTCTACATCCATCTCATCATTTTTCAGTCACTCAGTCATGTCCTACTCTTTGTGACCCCATGGACTGCAGCACGCCAGGCTTCCCTGTCCTTCACCATCTGCCGGAGCTTGCTCAAACTCATGTCCATCGATCAGTGATCCCATCCAACCAACTCATCCTCTGTCGTCACCTCCTCCTGCCCTCAATCTTTCCCAGCATCAGGGTCTTTTCTAATAACTCAGCTCTTCACATCAGGTGGCCACAGTATTGCAGCTTTGACTTCACCTTCCAATGCAGGGGGGACAAGTTCGATCCCTGGTCAAGAAACTAAAATCCCACGTGTCTTGGTCAAAAAACCCAAACATAAAACAGAAGCAATACTGTTAAAAAAAAATTCATTGAAGACTTTTTAAAAGTGTTCACTTCTTAAGAAAAAAAAAGTTAACTGGAAGCTCTCTTTTCCTGCTAGCTGGAATTTATCCAAAGAGAATTTGGACTGCTGAAAGTGTGCTGAGTCTGAGCTAGAAATTACAACCTCCCCCCTCCCCCCCACAACAAACAAACAAAATAAACTTTCCTCTAGAACAGCCAACAGTAGCTCACATTGGAAGTAAGGGGGAGAGTTGCTCACTCCTGTTTTCCTCCTTCCGGTCCTGGGCTCTGATGGTGGGAGCTCACCTCAGCAGGAAATCAGTGGGGTAAACTCAGCAAACAGATAGTATTTTCATCATGAATGTTTCTTTGACTTGGCACTGCTCTGAGCCAGAGCTATTCCGTAATACCTTTTTATATACAAAATCCTGTGATGTGGGCTAACAGTAAGTCTGAACACTCAAGTGATACTTTCCATACACCTTTCAAAGAAAGACACTTTTAAGTTCTCTCAGTCCATTCATTTATTTTATCCTTTGAAACCTGAGGTGGGGATTTCCTGATCAAATAGTACATTCTCTAGAAAAATGCTATCTTCATGCTAAGCATTTCCTGCCCTCTTTCTACAAAGTGATCCTGTTATGAAGAAGTCATCACAACTGCATTGCTAATTTCTTTATCTGCCCCTACAAAAGTTTAGTTCTCCAAAGCAACCTTGAAATTGAAGTGCCTATGAAGTGTCAGGTACTGTTGGGTGCCAAAGAGAGAGTTCTACTTAGTCTGATGGCTTTCCAATTCAGGCAGCAGTTCTTAAGCATTAAAGTGCAGAGAATACCCAGGATACTTCTTAAAGGTATAAACATCTTGGCTCCACTTACAGAGATGGTCATTCTCATTAGGTTTGGGGTGGAGCTCCAGCCATCTGCCTTTTTACGGGCATCTCCAGTGATTCTGATGCAATGCCCTAAGGCCCCCACTGCTGCTCCAATATCTCCATGGTGGGCTTCCTGCCTTCCACTGATAGAAACTGTCATCTTGTAGAATTTGACATTTCCCCACCACTTTGCTTTTCAGTGATGCACACAGTCAAAGGCTTTGGTGTAGTCAATAAAGCAGTAGATATTTTTCTGGAACTCTCTTGCTCTTTCGATGACCCAACGGATGTTGCCAATTTGATCTCTGGTTCCTCTGCCTTTTCTAAATCCAGCTTGAACATCTGGAAGTTCATGGTTCACGTACTTTTGAAGCCTGGCTTGGAGAATTTTGAGCATTACTTTGATACCATGTGAGATGAGTGCAATTGTGCAGTATTTTGAACATTCTTTGGCATTGCCTTTCTTGGGACTAGAATGAAAACTGACCTTTTCCAGTCCTATGGCCACTGCTGAGTTTTCCAAATGTGCTGGCATATTGAGTGCAGCACTTTCACAGTATCATCAATTAAGATATGAAATAGCTCAACTGGAATGCCATCACCTCCACTAGCTTTGTTCATGGTGATGCTTCCTAAGGCCCACTTGACTTCGCATTCCAGGATGTCTGGCTCTAGGTGAGTGATCACACCGTCGTGGTTATCTGGATCATGAAGATCTTTTTGTATAGTTCTTCTCTGTGTATTCTTGCCACCTCTGCTTAATACCCTTTGCTTCTGTTAGGTCCACACAATTTCCGCCCTTTATTGTGCCCATCTTTGCATGAAATGTTCCCTTGGTATCTTGAAGAGACCTCTAGTCTTTCCCATTCTATCATTTTTCTCCATTTCTTTCCAATGATCACTGAGAAAGGCTTTCTTATCTTTCCTTGCTATTCTCCAGATCTCTGCATTGAGATGGGTATACCTTTCCTCTTCTGCTTTGCCTTCAGCTTCTCTTCTTTTCTCAGCTATCTGTTAGGCCTCCTCAGACAACCATTTTGCCTTTTTTGCATTTCTTTTTCTTGGGCGATGGTTTTGATCACCGCCTCCTGTGCAATGTTACAAACCTCCATGAATAGTTCTTCAGGCACTCTATCAGATCTAATCCCTCAAATCTGTTTGTCAGTTCCAATGATTAATCATATGGGATTTGATTTAGGTCATACCTGAATGGCCTAGTGGTTTTCCAAATATCTCTCTTAGTTTACTTATATTCTATGAACCTTAGTTTCTTCATCTAAAAACACAGAGCTAGTAATATCTGCCCTATTACATTTTAAATCATATACCTAACAGCATTTTTCAAGATGTAAAAAAATATACTCATTCCAAGTAGGTATGTTTGCAACCAGAGAAGAAAAACAGATTGCAGAAAAGATGTAAGGACAATATAGTTAAGGTTTAAGTTAAGTTGTGCTTGTATTTCTTGCACTAACTGAAGTTGATTCACCCTGTGACAACCTCCAGGTTTAATTCTAATAAAGATCAGCTTAGCAATTCATAATAAGTTAAAATCTTACCAACTACATTATTCCAAAAAAATTCATATTGTATTTAAATATCAAGTTGGCTGCAGGCAGGGAGATGGTATAATGAGAAAGACAAAGACACTGCATCTCACATGTGGCATTTACTAGCCTAGGGATCTTAGGAAAGTTACATTAGATATCTAAGCTTTGGATTCCCAATTGCTAAAATGAAGATCATAATCAGGCCCTCTTCCAACAGGCGATGGTGAGGATAAGTAAAAGACTCTGCAAAACTCTGGCACATTTAGGAAGCACTCAGATACAATCAGGACCAATAAACAATATATTTAAAACACAAAGTAAAAGCCAAAGATACATATGTGCTTTATACATTAAATTGTAATAAAACATTAAATTATTTGCCAATTGCTCGATACAAGAATGAGCCTTGGGAGCATGGCTCTGGTGAGCTCCCTGCAACCTTCACATTACATTACCTACAATTTCAACTGGTTTCTTTAAAGGTGAGTGAGAACATAAAGATCCTTATACAGCAGTTAGTGAGTGGGATCCTTCTCAACTCTGCCGCCTCCCTCCATCTCTCCCACAGTTCTCCCACCCACACCAACAACCTAAGTCAAAAACGAGTTTTTGGTAAGTCACCTGGACGAGTCTTTCCAAATCACTCGTCTTATTTTTCATACATATAGCAACAAATGACATGTAATAACTGTAACAACTAACTTGAATAGGTTTACAAACAAGCACAACTGATTCCTGGGGAACATCTGACTTAACTGGTCAGATAAGAAATGTCAGAAGGCTGGTAGGCATGGACCAATGAGGCATGGACATTGCAGATCAAATGTTGTGAGGGGTGCAAGCTGTTTTGTCCACCAAGCGGATTCTGTAAGAAGGTCAAGTAAGAGCTACATGTATCTGAATCATCAATAGCAATTTCAGTTCAGTTCAGTCGCTCAGTCGTGTCTGACTCTTTGTGACCCCATGGACTGCAGCACGCCAGCCTTCCTTGTCCATCACCAACTCCCGGAGTTTACTCAAAGTCATGTCCATCAAGTCGGTGATGCCATACAACCATCTCATCCTCTGTCAATCCCTTTTCCTCCCTCCTTCCATCTTTCCCAGCATCAGGGTCTTTTCTACGCAGTCAGTTCTTCGCACCAGTGTCCAAAGTGTTATCCTAACTCTAATCCCATCTATTTGGGTGTGTTCTTGCAAGAACTCACATGAACTGTTTACCCTTCTTTGACCAAATAATACCCCAAAACAAGCTGATCTCTAACCACCTCCCAGAAATCTGTAAAATAAACTTTCCAGTCACCCAAATGCAGACACATGTATTCAATATCAGTCTGTAGCAATTTTAGCTTGCAGGAGGGAGGGACAGGGTAAGATCTAGGACAATTAAACACAAGGTCTATAACTGTTTGGCTCACCTGATTCACATACCTCTATGAACAACACAAGAGAGCGTTTTGTACACATGAAGCTCCATCTGGCCATGTGGACACCACTGATGAGCAGAGATGTCTTGCTTCAACTCCGACAAACTGTGTTCCACGAGACCCCAACTGAGAGCTCCAAAGAACTGGACTTCTCAAACCAGAACTCTCAAAGGCCAATGGCGAAAGCCTGGTGTGGGAAATTTGATGAGTAATCTGATTCTACTACTGAAGTACTGAGGATTTTGACTGGTTTACTTGTTACAAAATCAGAGAAGATCCAAGGTTATCCCTGTGATAAGCTACATTCACTCCTGGGACTTCTGGGATGTTGCCTTAAGTGAGAAAGGGATAGAGCTACAGTGAGCACCCTGGAAGCACCCATAATCATCACTCCTTTATCTATCCCTTTATTTATAATATAGGTAATCCATGGAGCAGTGTTATATATGTGAACACATGAAAAGCAGGAACCATCATTCCAACACTGGGGGCAATCAACTATGGCTCAAGCACCTAATGTTGCACATCACCTGTTTTGGAAATAAAGCAAAATTCCCATTTTACTGGAACACAAACCCATTCATTCCCCTATGTATAGTCCACAGCTGCTTTCATGGCACCAGGACAGAGTTAAGTAGCTGCAAGAGAAACTGTATGGCCTGTAAAGCCTAAAATATCTACATCTGGCCCTTGACAGAAAAAAAGTCTGCTGACCACTCTGTCCAACACTCAGGGAAAGAAAACGAACAGCTGTACAAAGAAGCTGCTGATCTGACATGCAGATCCTCTGAAAAAGCAGAAGAACAGATGATTCCGATGCAGGACCACTAGTTTACTGAATGACCAAACACAAATGGAAAAGCAACACATTCTCTCATAACCATAAGAAATATGAGTCAGAAATAGAGAGGATGTTGTTTCCTATCTTATTCTTTATTTATTGGTGTTTGTTTACTTGTTTGCTGTCATGAAAAACGTAAGCAAATATAGTCATGGAGTTCCCAGATGCTGACAGAATGCTCCTGCATGGTTCAGAGGCGAGTTGCTTTTGTGTCCAATATGGCCGCCCACCAAGTGGTCCAGCCATTCCAAAAGCAAGTGGTTGGCATTTTGATTTGAATAGCAGGCTTGCTATGCCCTAAAAGGATATGCAATCACTGTTCATGTAATTGTTTCATGCACCAATTTTTTTTTTAAATGTTCTTGGCTTTAAAAAGTTATTCATAGATTACCTTTATAAAAATCTGGCCCAGTAAGTAGTTTATAATGAAAACAGCTTTTTCAAACCATACTTCCCATTACAGTTTAGCTTCTTTGTTGAATGCTTATAGTAAAGATAATTCTAAACACATTGGTCTTATGCTTTCTTACCCACATTTACTGGCTGGAAAAGAAGTACAGAAACAGGCATTGCTTGAGCTAAAACAGCAATAACATCCTCCTCTGGGCTCCCAAGGATGCAAATTGTTTCCCAGCTATGACTAGCCAGTTCTCATGACAAATCACCATGGAGAAGCAAAAACCATGGAACACCATTAAATGTGGAACAAGGACGGGGGGAACAGTCATATATACAAACTGAGCAATATTTTAGCTTTAATGTTATTACATTTGTGTAAATTATGACTCCAATTTTTAAAAGATTTGAGGCTCCATATATACATAAGCAAAAAGCTACTTTACTTATAATGATACTTTAATTTTATAAAATTCTTCTCTACCAAAGAATTGAAGCCAATTATGTATTCCTGAAATATACTAACCCTACTATTTTCCTCCAGGCTCTGAAATTTCATTTATGAAATGTAATAAAAACAAATAAATTCCAAGTACTAGGGCAAGTTTCAGTACTCACCCTTTGAAACAGTCCTTTGCCAAAGTAATAAGATTAATAATCTAACACATCTCTGCATATTAGACTCATCCTAAACGTAAGCAGTAAATAAACCCAATGCTTGCTTGAAGGAGGTGTCAAGAATCTTAATTTATAGGTAAATAAACTGAAATTAATAAGAGCTGGAGACTTTTACAAACAAAACAAAAAAATAAGACACACAGATATAAACACAAAGTACAAAAAAAGGCTTATCTAAGTTATCTTCCAAAGACAACACTCTAAAGGCAACCGTTTGGAATTCTGAATGTATTTTTCCTTTCGAAAATGGTCCTAAGGCAGTGGCAAGAGCTAAATGGGGCTTCTTATCACCAAGTCTCAGACGCTGATGACTCTGGGTTAGTAAGAGGACTCATTTCCCCACAGACCACAGAACTTTTAGACAAGGAATTTTACAGTTTCAAAGGCCTTGAGAAATCCCTCCTTTCAAGCCACATTTCTGCTCAGATGTGGAAACAAAGGTTCAGCAGGAGTGAACAATGGCCCAAGGACGCCCAGTCAGAAGAAACCTGTAAACGGGAGGGGCAAAGGAATGCCACCTCCCTCCTGAATTTTCCCCTTGATGTGTATGGACTGAATCGGCTTCAGTCAGCTGATAAAGACAATGTACAGAGTAAATGGGAAACCTGTTGTCAACTTGGTAGACAGAAGGGTGGAGAGCAGAGAGGAGGAAGCTGCTTAAGGTGAGAAGGGGCGGGCACGTGAGGCTGATGAAGACAGCGTCACAAGCACAGGGACCAGGCTGGAGAAGCACAAGTGCTGTCTCCTCAGGAAGGCAGAAGGGGCCGGCAAACCTGACTTAAAAACCGGGTCAGAGACATTATGTGTGACCTCTCCCAAGCAAAACTACTAGTATCACCACCAAGCACCTCTGCTCAACAATATTCAGTTCATCTCCTCCAAAGCCCAAATACCAAAGAGAAGGCCACAGAGTTTTAGAGAACTTCCCGCATCCAACGCACAGACAGGAGTCTGCGGTCTATGCCGGGCCTCGCACAGCCCACATTATGGTCACTGTTAAAAAAAATATCGTGACACTGTAATCTGTTTCCCTCCCTCCAGACACCAAAAAAAGAAAAAAACAATACCCTCCAACTTACCAGCAGGTAACGATATATTGGAACCTTCTTCGAATATCTGTTACAACTTTGAAATGTCTAAGTCATATTTTTCCCTTAAGCATGAAATTATTCTGATTGAGACCTGGTTCTGATTATTTGAGTCCAAGTGGTCTGATCAATTTTTACAGAACTGTATTCACTTTCGGGGTTTTAGCCAAAATTGAGACACCCAACATTAATTCAGGGCTACTTACAAATAGCTCCCCTTTACTGTAGGTATGGGGAAATCTATCCACAAAGCACCTACTTCTTGCTTTTCTATACCATATGTTGGTCAGTGAGGAAATATGCCAAATGGTCTTGCTTCATCAAACCTACACCATCCATGGTTGTGCTGAGTGTTCCTGAATAAACATACTAAGGTACACCTTAAATAGATTTACCAGTAAACCTCCATGTGAAGGGGCTTCCCTTGTGGCTCAGCTGGTAAAGAATCCACCTGCAATGCAAGAGAGTTGGGTTTGATCCCTGGGTTGGGAAGATCCCCTGGGGAAAGCAAAGGCTACCCACTCCAGTATTCTGGCCTAGAGAATTCCATGGACTGTATAGTCCATGGGGTCGCAAAGAGTCGGACACGACTGAGAGACTTTCATACTTCACTCCATGTGAAGAGGCTTCCCAGGTGGCTCAGCAGTAAAGAATTTGCCTGCCAATGCGAGAGAATCAGGAGACGCAGGTTCGATCACTGGGTTGGGAAGATCCCCTGGAGAAGCAAATGGCAACCTGTTCCAGTATTCTTGCTGGGAAAATCCCATGGACAAAGGAGCCTGGGCGGCCGGGGGGGGGGGGGGGGGTGGCTTTAGGTTATGAGTTGTGAAGCACTGGACATGACTGAGCATGCTTCATGTGGAAAGTGATTCATTCCCTCATGAGGCAGAATCTCAAAATGGTTGAGAAGGAAAACCAAAATGAACAGAGCCACTTAGAATATCAATTCCAAATAATCAGAATAACATCTTGCTCAAATAAGAACAAAGCGTATACCTTTCCACATATGTCATAACAGACACTGTCACAACAATGTCATAACATCAAAAATTCAAATGTATCAATGGAATCTGCTAATACATTTGGTTTTTTAATTATTTAAAAAATCACATTAATAATCCTTTTTCATTTCAGTTGACATTTTAGCAGGTTTTAAATGTCTATATGTTTGTATCTTTCAACACAGTTGAACAGAATGTGGCTATCAATTTATAGGCAGATTTATGCACGACTGGATACTCCAAACCCACTTTTTCCATATGGTCAGAATTGACACAATTAGAAAACATAGATGAAAATAAATATAAAATAGTCATAGAGAAGAAAAAAATTTTTTTGTTATTCCATTTATGCAATGGCCAGATTTCTGAAAGTGCAACAAGCCAGAATATAGTATTGACTTTGAATACAATTTTTTTTTTAATTCTTAGGAACAGGGATCTCGGGTTCTGTTAAACTGACTCTAAATGAGGATTTTATGTTCTTTCAGATTCTCATCCATAAAACTACATGTAAAGTACAATAAAAATTAGAACCCAAGTTCTACATTCAAGTAAACAGTCTTTTTCAACAGGCTTTGTCAATGGGAGAGAGACTAGAAGATAGAACCCACTCAGCAACCAAACATGATTTTGGCCTTTAGCTTCTGAAATTTTATTTAGATGCTTTTGCCACCCAAAGATGAAAAGTGGATACAGGCGAAGGTCAATTTGATCTAGGGAAGGAGCAGAATTAAATAAGCACAGAATACATAGATGCCCTGTTCAGTATTTATTAGTTCTATGCAATAATGAGTGGGTACTGGATTTCTGAAAGTAGTGCAATCCTTAGCAGATAACACTAATAAACTACGCAATTCATCAGAACCATAAAATAACATTTGACTTATAAATCTTAGAGTAAATATTCAATGCAACTGCAAGAAGAATGGGACTTGGACCACAAAGGATGAGATCAGGTGACAGTGATGACACTGGGAGAAAGAGGCCTGGTTTCAGTGAAGAAGGAATACATCATATGGAAGGTGTGAAGACTAAGAATGATCAGATGGTAAGCCTACTGAATGGTAAAGTTTTGGTTTAACATTACCCAGTAATGATCTTACAGTAATGTGCATGCGCATGCTCAGTCGTGTCCAACTCTCTGTGACTGCACAGACAGTAGCTCGCCAGGCTCTTCTGTCCATGGCATCTTTGAGGCAAGAACACTGCAGTGGGTTGCCATTTCCTACCCCAGGGGACCTTCCCAACCCAGGGATTGAACCCATGTCTCTTGTGTCTCTTGCACTGGCAGTCAGATTCTTCAACACTGCACCAACAAAAAGGTTGTTTTAAAAGGCTCTTTTAAAACAAAAAGCCAAGCAATGGAACACTGAAAATTTCTATGACACCAGCGTTCAAACTGTGGAATGAATATTTTTAAATGGGGATCTTTAAAGGACTCTCAACTTAGTTTAAATAGAAACAAGTACTATTTCAACACAAATGCATTCCTTTGAGATTTATATCTTCGGGATATGCAAAGCGTATGAAGTACCAAATTTCCAGTTCCCTCATTGTCTTAAAACACACACACACACAGCATGCAGTAACAGCCACCCATCTGAGTGCCACATGCCTGAGAGATCTAAAGCTGCTACAAATTAAACTAGATCTTATTTCTTTAAGGTCCAGAACTGAAAAGAACTGCTGAACACTAGCGGTGAACCTATATCCCTTTGATCTCCATTGTAACAAAAAGCAAGATGACATGCTCAAATGAAAAATCATTTATAATGGATGAAAGAAGGGTTATTCTTTCTTTGAATTTATCTGTTTGAAAGTGGAAAAGAGTGGGGGAATTTCCAGGAGAAAAATTCTCAAAACAAAAAACAATCCTTATGATATAATAACATCAATAATGGAGTGCGGCGGGAAGCAGCAGAGTAGGAAAAATGAAGGTGGGGAAAACCATTTCAGTCTCCATCAGAAAGGGAAGAGATTCTAATCTTCTAAAAAATGAGTAAGAGACAATTTCTCCTTTAAGTGGGACTAATTTTAAAAGAACCTGATTAGACTCCAAAGTTGCAAGTACCAACCTCGTGAATTAACCCCACATTATTGTGACTCTGGAATTCATTTCAAAATGATTACTGCTTTCCAGCTACAAGTTAATACTTTATAAGATATAAATATTGGGAGTAATAAATTTGCCTAGTTATTGCCGTTAAACATTAAAGTTGAACTTAATTAAATGCATCATTCACAGGGGACACAGTTCCCCTGGCTACACCCTCAGGATAGTAATGTGAAGGTTTTATTGAGTTTGTGTTATTTATAGAAATTTCTGAAAAGATCTGGGGCTGATATTTTTCACCTATGGCAGAGCCTACCAGGACTCAGCCATACTAACAAGCTATTTTAACAACAATACTTTTCTTTTGTCCTTAAAAAAAAAAAGAGGAAAACTCAACTAAGACCAAAGGTTTGGTTCGTTATCTCGACTTACTTTAAAAAAAAAACCAAAAAAAAAAACAGCATATACAGAAGTACAATAAAAGAACTTTGGACCTGGAGCTGTTACTAGTTGAACCTAGCCCTATACCTCTGAATAAGTCATTTAATTATTTAAAATGTGAGCAGACTCATACTTGGGAAATGTTCTGCGAAGGTGTATGTCCCACATAGGGTACAAGGTGCTGGAGAAACAGAGGTACCTGTCTTCTAAGACTTCTCTGTCCCCTGGGGAAGCGGAGCAGGAACAGAGAGGAAGGAAAACAAAACTCCACAGTGGATGCAAAATGCTGACCAAAGTGCTTCTGAAAGATGGGGCTCAAGAAAGAGGTGGCAAAGATGTAGATGGATATTCTAAGGCTAAGGCATTAAGGCACGGAGGGATGGCAGCATGGAAGAGCAACATGCCAGAGGCTCTGGGCAGCAGGGTCTAAAATGCACTTAGAAATAAGGCAGTACTCAGATAAGGCAGCAGAGGCAAGCACAGGCAGAGGATGGAGACAGGCCCTTGGTGCCAGACTGAAGTTACTGCTCAACCTGAAGACTGTGGCAGGCCATTGCAGAATTTCCTATGTGGCAGTGACAAAGCAGAGTGTCCTTGCAGGTAAGCCACCCCAATGTGGCAATGTGGAACCCAGAGGCACTCAGGAGTATGCTTGAAGAAACATAGGCTAAATGTCAGGAAGGCTGGGACAAGGTCTGTGGCAGCAGGTTTGAATGTGATGCGGAAATGGAATCAGCAGGATTTGGAAAAGGGGAGAGAGAAAGCAAGGAGTACAGCTGGATTTATGATGGGGATGGCCATCTCGCCCACTGAGAAAGAGAACATCAGGTCCTCAGGAAGTTGGCAAGTGGGAAGAAAAGATTGGTTAAATGTTACATGCCAAAAACTACAGCCTTGACTACATGCAAGGGTCACAGGGGTGGATGAGACTATGGATAGCAGAGAGGCTGAAAGCAGAGTATGCCAATTTCAAAGGATGCTGTGACAAGCAAATGAGATGTATGTGAATGTATTTTGTCATCTGCATCTTTGATACTTCAGTGTTTTTGTTTTAATACCACATCAGTGTCCATCCTGTTTATCAAGAATCTCTACTGATCTGTCTATACAAGCAACTTTATATATTATGGATATGGGTGCAATGATCAGAACCCAAAATATGACAGAACTTTAGGCAGTACTGGTTATTGAAACATGTTTTCACAAGATTACATGTAAATCAATAACCCTGAATAAGAACCACTAAATTAAGAGCCTACTATAATCAAGCCTATGAAACAGATGTTAGCTCATTCCCTAAAAGGCAGTATCAACAAGTAGTTTCATGGAAAACCATAATTTTCTGCAAACTACTGATGCTCTGGTCCCTTCCTCAGCTGCCTTCATTAGCCACAATGAAGTAAAATGGGAGACCTTCTGTGCACACAAACCAAGTTTCTGGAACCTCTGTATTCATTTCTAACTTCTCACCAGCCAGCTCTGCTCCTAGTCCAGATAGGTAGGCATGAAACAATCTACACAAGTCTGCAGAACACAAGAAAGGCTGGTGATTCATAACCAATTCGTAACAAACTTCAGACCCTCCAAGTTTACAACGATGAACCCTGCGCAGACTATTTAGCATAGGTTAACAGCTGTTGCCAAGTTACAAGGAAGCAACTGGTTTAAAACAGCTTCAATTTCTAAAGCAAGTGTTATTTTTCAAAAAATGAAAGACACTTAAAATAGAGCTATCACTTACATATCTATTAAACTGTTTAAAATTGACAATCTTTAATTTAAGGCTATTCTTGGAACTGGATGTCCATGTCTACTGTCAGAAAGTCAGAACAGATTTCATAAGCACAGGAAGAACTCAACCTTAAATAAGACTCAAAAGTATGCTTCAGTGAGAAAGACTAATCTGATGGAAAACAAAATCTGTCAGATATCTTTAAAACGTCATTCTAATTAATTTACAAGGTCTCATCTTTGCCAAGAAGTAGCTTAACCTACCGCACATCCTGTAGGATCCTCTAACACATTCACTTATTCATGTAACAAATACACTGATAGATACAGTTAAAAGAGGAGCCCAAAGGCAACCTCAGTCTTGTTTGCTCTTAGCATAGAAACCAGTTACATCCCAGAACCCACACTCCCCACAACCAGGTCCCAGTGGAAGACTTGGCTAAGGTCCTCAGTTGCTGGCCTGTTAAGGAGGAGGGCAGGTCAGGCAAGAAGGAAGACCTGCCACATGAAGGAAATGAAATCAAGAATAAAGGGTAAGGACTGACAGAAGTCCAGCAGAGCTGAGCGAAAGCCAAAGCTGGGACAGATGCACCAGGCAGGGGGCAGTCAGGTCAGGTGAGAGGTGTCAACATCTGAAGAGCAGGAGGCACCTGCCTGGTAACTCCATTATCTGACCTTAGTCACCCTGGGGTACCCTGTCCCCCACCCTAAAGAACAGGCTGGCTCCGTGTTTACACAGAAGAACATCGAGTGTCAGGAAATCCGATGACTGAGAAAAAGGAGGCCATTAGAAAACCTCCCTCCCACTTAAATCTCCACAATCACCCCTCCTTTGCTCCTTCTCTTAGCCTGAAGAGAAAGGGTCCCATCCCTCCCCACCTTCCAAAGACCCTCAATTCTACCCTTGAAAGCAGAACTCCCAAAATTCTGAGATTTTGCTCCACCCAACTACTACCACCTCTTTTTTGCATTTTTAATCCTTCTCTTGCCATCAAATTTGTTCCCTCAACTCACAAACACATTAATCTCTTTAAAGAAAAACTCCTAAAAACTCTGCTGACTCTTCGAGGTACATACTCTTTACCACCTTTCTTTCAAAGAATAAAATCTTGAAAGAACAGTAACTGCCTCAGCTATCCCCTTTCTTCTTTCTTCTTTAACCACCTTAAAACCCTTAACAAAATTCTACCAAACAGAATCCAACAACATATTAAAAAGGTCATACATCATGACCAAGTGGGCTTTATCCCAGGAATGCAAGGATTCTTTAATATCCACAAATCAATCAATGTAATACACCACATTAACAAATTGAAAGATAAAAACCATACGATTATCTCAATAGATGCAGAAAAAGCCTTTGAAAAAATGCAACATCCATTTATGATAAAAACTCTCCAGAAAGCAGTAATAGAAGGAACATACCTTAACATAATAAAAGCTATATATGACAAACCCACAGCAAACATTATCCTCAATGGTGAAAAACTGAAAGCATTTCCCCTAAAATCAGGAACAAGACCAGGGTGCCCACTCTCACCACTACTATTCAACATAGTTTTAGAAGTTTTGGCCACGGCAATCAGAGCAGAAAAAGAAATAAAAGGAATCCAGATAGGAAAAGAAGAAACGAAACCCTCACTGTTTCCAGACAACATGATCCTCTACAAAGAAAATCCTAAAGACACTACCAGAAAATTACTAGAGCTAATCAATGAATATAGTAAAGTTGCAGGATTTAAAATTAACACAAAGAAATCCCTTGCATTCCTATACACTAACAATGAGAAAACAGAAAGAGAAATTAAGGAAACAATACCATTCACCATTGCAACAAAAAGAATAAAATACTTAGAGGAGTATATCTACCTAAAGAAACAAAAGATCTATACATAGAAAACTATAAAACACTGATGAAAGAATTCAAAGAGGACACAAACAGATGGAGAAATATACCATGTTCATGGATTGGAAGAATCAATATTGTGAAAATGAGTATACTACCCAAAGCAATCTATAGATTCAATGCAATCCCTATCAAGCTACCAACAGTATTCTTCACAGAACTAGAACAAATAATTTCACAATTTGTATGGAAATACAAACAACCTCAAATAGCCAAAGCAATCTTGAGAAAGAAGAATGGAACTGGAGGAATCAACCTGCCTTACTTCAGACTCTACTACAAAGCCATAGTCATCAAGACAGTATGGTACTGGCACAAAGACAGAAATATAGATCAATGGAACAAAATAGAAAGCCCAGAGATAAATCCACGAACCTACGGACAGCTTATCTTCAACAAAGGAGGCAAGAATATACAATGGAAAAAAGACAACCTCTTTAACAAGTGGTGCTGGGAAAACTGGTCAACCACTGTAAAAGAATGAAACTAGAACACTTTCTAACACCATACACAAAAATAAACTCAAAATGGATTAAAGATCTAAATGTAAGACCAGAAACTACAAAACTCCTAGAGGAGAACATACGTAAAACACTCTCTGATATAAATCACAGCAGGATCCTCTATGACCCACCTCCCAGAATACTGGAAATAAAAGCAAAAACAAACAAATGGGACCTAATTAAACTTAAAAGCTTTTGCACAACAAAGGAAACTATAAGTAAGGTGAAAAGAAAGCCTTCAAAATGGGAGAAAATAATAGCAAATGAAGAAACAGACAAAGGATTAATCTCAAAAATATACAAGCAACTCCTGAAGCTCAATTCCAGAAAAATAAATTACCCAATCAAAAAATGGGCCAAAGAACTAAACAGACATTTCTCCAAAGAAGACATACAGATGGCTAACAAACACATGAAAAGATGCTCAACATCACTCATCATCAGAGAAATGCAAATCAAAACCTCAATGAGGTACCATTACACGCCAGTCAAGATGGCTGCTATCCAAAAGTCTACAAGCAATAAATGCTGGAGAGGGTGTGGAGAAAAGGGAACCCTCTTACACTGTTGGTGGGAATGCAAACTAGTACAGCCACTATGGAGAAGAGTGTGGAGATTCCTTAAAAATCTGGAAATAGAACTGCCATATGACCCAGCAATCCCACTCCTGGGCATACACACCAAGGAAACCAGATCTGAAAAGACACGTGTACCCCAATGTACACTGTTTACAATAGCCAGGACATGGAAGCAACCTAGATGCCCATCAGCAGCCGAATGGATAAGGAAGCTATGGTACATATACACAATGGAATATTACTCAGCCATTAAAAAAGAATTCATTTGAATCAGTTCTAATGAGATGGACGAAACTGGAGCCCATTATACAGAGTGAAGTAAGCCAGAAAGACCAATACAGTATACTAACGCATATATATGGAATTTAAAAAGATGGTAACGATAACCCTATATGCAAAACAGAAAAAGAGACACAGATGTACAGAACAGACTTTTAGACTCTGTGGGAGAAGGTGAGGGTGGGATGTTCTAAGAGAATAGCATTGAAACAAGTATACTATCAAGGGTGAAAGAGATCACCAGCCCAGGTTGGATGCATGAGACAAGTGCTCGGGGCTGGTGCACTGGGAAAACCCAGAGGGATGGGATGGAGAGGAAGGTGGGAGGGGTGATAGGGATGGGGAACACATGTAAATCCATGGCTGATTCATGTCAATGTAGGCAAAAACCACTACAATACTGTAAAGTAATTAGCCTCCAACTAATAAAATAAATGGGAAAAAAAACCCCACCTGAAATCTGGGTTCTGAGTGCAACACACTTTTTGAATATGTGTATAAACATCATAATAATGATATTATTATATATCAATAATCACCAATTCAGTGGCCTCCCACTGGGGTTCCTCCACCAGCCTTTTCCGGAAACGCATCTCTGACCAACCACCTCGCCTCGTCAAACTCTTCTGGTGGCGCCTGGTGCTCGTTCTCATCTTGCCCTGCTAACGGCTCCTATGGAGTCTCCAGTGCAACTCCACCTGTCCTCCACCTCCCTCCTGAGTGAGTTAAAGTCACTCAATTGTGTCCGACTCTTTGTGACCCCATGGACTATACAGTCCATGGAACTCTCCAGGCCAGAATACTGGAGTGGGTAGCCTTTTCCTTCTCCAGGGGATCTTCCCAACCCAGGGATCGAACCCAGGTCTCCCACATTGCAGGCAGATTCTTTACCAGCTGAGCCACAAGGGAAGCCCAAGAATACTAGAGTGAGTAGCCTATCCCTTCTCCAGTGGATCTTTCCGACCCAGGAATCGAACCTACATTGCAGGCGGACTCTTTACCAACTGAGTTATCAGGGAAGTACCAGCCTCTTAGGTGAGGATTTCCAAAATCGTCTCTGCCCTCTTCTCTCTTCCCTCCATTCTATTCCTTGGAGATCTCACCTCTTCCCAGATCTTCACCTCTTGGAGAAGGATTCCCGAACTCTCTCCACCCTTGTTTGCCTGCCCCAGTGCCAGACCTATGTTTCCAATTTACTGAATGAATAGATTCACAAGGATACCTTGGAGGTCCTTCAAATGTAGCAACCTGAAACACCACTTGTCAGCAACCCAGTCAAAAGCTGTCACTGAGCTTCAAACGGCAGTGACCTTTAACTCCCTGGCCCAGGTCAGAGCCGGTGAGACATCAGGAAACAGCACAAGACCAGACTCAGGGGAGCTTTCTCCTTGTCCCATCAGCAGATGACTGAGGGCTGAGAGGGGATCTTGCTCAGCTTCCCATAGGAAGGAAAGTCAGAGAAGCTCTGGTTCTGACTGTCACTAGCATGGCAGATTGCTTCCTCCGTGATGGAGGTAATGACTACAGAACCTTGGGTCTGCTTCTGTGAAGAACTAATAAGACAAGAGGAAGGCTCACCCAGTTACTTGGGTCCTTAACTCATTGTATACTCTTTGAATTGCTGATTTGCTGGTTCATTAAATTGGAAGTTTATTACACTGGAAAGTGATTCTTGCCAGTCTTTCAGTGCAAGTAAAAGAGAAGTTGCTCAGTCGTATCAGACTCTTCGCGACCCCATGGACTGTAGCCTACCAGGCTTCCCATCCATGGGATTTTCCAGGCAAGAATACTGGAGTGGGGTGCCATTTCCTTCTCCAAGTCTTCAAAGCTGGAGTAATCTTTATGGTGTGACCCAGTTCATTTCTCCTTTCAAACCCCCTTATTTCTAATCTGTCTCTGACCTCAGGAACGTCTACCAAATACAATCTTTCTCTGAATGCCAATGAGCAGTCCCCTACTTCAAACCACTTCCGCTTCCTAGGAAGGCTGCACCACATTCATAACAGATGTCGCCCTTCTTCTCTCCTACCTTGTAATCTGTCCCCAGAGTGGTCATGAGAGTGGCAGTTTGGCTGTTCTCTGCATTCCATGTCTGCCAACCATTATTACATGCATTTTTATGCAGCACCCTTGTTGTCACCACATCCCTATACTCAACATCCCGAAAAAGAACCTAAGTCCTTCTCCCATCTCTGTACTTTTTTCATTCCAGCTGCTCTCTTACTCTGGATGCCAAATCCCCTCCAAATCCCTATGCCCCTCCCTTGTTAAAGCTCCAGTTTGGATATTTATTCTTCTAAGAAACCATGGCAGCTTCCCCTCCTCATCACCTCTATGGCCAACCCCACTTTTAGAGCTTGAATTACTCCTTCAGCTCTTTAGCACTCTGTGTTTCTATCTGTGCATGCTGCCAATCTTCCAAACGAGCATTTAAGACCAAGAGAGATGGAATCATCTTTGTAACCTTCAAAGCATTAAAATTCTGCATGTAGAGGGCAGCACGTTATTGTGGGGAAACAACAGACCTGGAGTCAAGAGGGCTGGTTCATGTCATGAATCAGTCACATGTGGCAGGAGTGATTTCCATTAAGTTACTGAACTTTTTGATTCTCAGTCCCCTCAGCCATCAAATGTAAAATACTTCTTCTTAACTTTGGGATATTCAAAGGACCAAGCAAAATGATGCATGTGACAGTTCTTTGGAAAACCAGTATAATGCAAACAAATGTCAGATGGTATAACATTTTACACAATGTGTGTCGATAAAGAACGACTCAAATCCTCTTTCTACAAAAGAAATGCTGCTAGAAATTATTTCATACTGGCTACAGGAATTAGACGAGACAAAAACATCAAAGAGGTTTGCTCACTGGTAATATGTGATCCCTTTAAGATGACTACTTTGTTTTATTACACTGGAATATAATACGCTAATCAAAGTATTAAAACTAGATTTTAAAATGCAGCATGTTGTAGCCTTCTGTAACTTTGGCATTAATTTGGGTAAACGACCATTATATTATACTCAAATGCCTAAATGCCCCCTTATATCTTCAACATAAATGTCAATTAAATAAAATAGCTTTTGAAAAAGAATTTGTACCTTCTTGCTCTTATAATTCACTTTTAACAGAACAAAACCTTCTCACTGACCCATGTAAACAAGCTTGTAAATTTTAAGTTCCATAAGAAGAGTGTCTTCAATGCCACCCTGATCACCACCCTAAACACTTACATTTAACATCATGTCTGCAACACCTCTAAAAAGAAGAAACCCTGTGTGCAGCAGGTGGTGGGAAGTATAATGCAGCTTTACAACACATCATAAAAGCAAGAAAACAGTCAGCTGTGAGTCAGAAAGAAAACAAAATTTTGAGTTGCAAAGCCAAGGGGCCTTCAGGTAACACTGAAAGTGCTCCTTAATTTCAGACCCACTGTGAACACTGTCAGATATATTTAACATTTTAATTTTTAGTTTCAAACGTAGTACACTTGTTGGTCAGATGGAAGCTTGACAGTCACTGCGGCCAAGCTACCAGTCAATCCGGCGTGGCTTGGCTTCACCAGCTGCCCCTGACACCAATTAGGAAACGGAAAGAGTGGGCTGCCGCCACCAGGCTCCAGTTTTGCCAATTAGAGCACAGGTTCGGTGAGAGGGACCAAGAAACACTGGAACCCAGGGGCAGGAAAGAGAGGTGAAAAGCTCGTCAAGTAACGTGACATGAAAAAAAGACTGTAGGAGGGACACAGCAAAGCAGCAAGGCAGTCTGGAATCAAACGGTACATTTTACTGTTCACTTGTCAAAGACCTGCAGACACTAAGAGGAAGCAGGAGCAGAGGCGCTGCCCTGGGTCTCTATCCCGGAAGGAGCTGCTGATTGGCCAGCGCAACTTGGGAGCCAATCACGGTCACGCACGACCACCGAACCTGCCAACCCCAGCTGTTCCCTTTAAGTCAGGATTCTCAGGTTAAGCCAGCTCATACAGAGTCTGAGCGTCAAAGGCAGATAGATCACTGACAGATGTGTATCAAAGGGCTGGGAGGACAGTATTTCAAAGCAAGAATTAGCACGCAAACCTTTTCAGCTAAAATTTCTCTTTCTGCCATCCTACGAAATTTTAGGGACCTCCTTTCAATTTTTCCACCCGGGGTTTCTCTTCCAAACCATAGCTGATTGCCCCAGGTTATCAAACTTTGCAAAATCTAAGGATCTAGAGATCTTTCCCTCTGAGTCATCCCTTTAACTAATCACTGTTTCCTACTTCAGAATACCTTCTCTAATTCCATTTCATCTTCTGGCTTTGAGGGACTCCCTCAAAGCTGCTCTGTGTCATCTGGAAAAACTACAGCAAAAGCAAGGTAGACATAGAAATCTCCCAGAGTGTGGAAGGGTTTGGAACTATAGTGTCCCTTTCAGAATAGGTCTTGATCAGTTTCATAAACCTTAGTTAACAGGTCTCAGATGACAATGACAGGCCAAAATGTCCTAAACTTTAAAAGGAACTGTTATTTTTCAAATGTAAAAAAAAAAAAAAAGAAGCTATTATTCATTTACCAATTGAGTCACATCTGTTGCAACATACTTGCCACAGGATCTGATGTCAGTCTTATGGTGGTGACTCAAATTCAACTCTGGTAACTCTGTTCTATTGCTGTCAGTTCTGCCATAGCTTTACAAACATAGGACCAAGCAATTCGAAAGGTGTAAGCAGTATGCTGTATGTATACACACTTGCACAGGGTATGTGCCAACGATCGACAGTGCAAATGACAGTATCTATCATAAAGTGAAAATGAAAGCCACTGAGTTGTGTCTGACTCTTTGCGACCCCATGGACTGCAGCCCACCAAGCTCCTCTGTCCATGGAATTCTCCAGCAAGAATACTGCAATGGGTTGCCATTCCCTTCTCCAGATGATCTTGCCAACCCAGGGATCGAACCTGGATCTCCTGCATTGCAGGCAGATTCTTTACCAACTGAGTCAGCAGGGAAGCCCTTCTATCATAAGTAGCTTCTAAAATATTTTAAAGCTCTAATAACTTTAAGGAAATTTTTCCTCGAGAGTGGAGGGTATCAGTCTTGGCTGCCCTGTGGAATTACCTGGGAACTTTAAAAAATGCTGAGTCCTAAAAAATGCTAGGTCTCACACTGTTGAGATGCTGATTTCATTGGCTTGAAGTTATGTCTGAGAATTGAGATTTCCCCCCAACCTTTTTTTTCTACAGGGCTCTATAGTTTGATTTGGCCCACACCTGGATTTGTAGGTCCCTCTCTCAAAAATTCCCAGAGGTAATTTGGGAATTTTCACAACACAGCTGAACCAGGGATCACATGTAATCCAAAGGTGTATCACTCACTCAAGCACAGGAGGATGAGGGAAGTCCCTGGCACAGACACCACAAGCAAAAGAGCTCTGGTGTCCAGGTGGAAGGAAACAGAATAGGCCTGGTGCTGGAGATATCCGTGCAAGGCCTGGAGCATGCCTGCAGGACTTCTGAATAATGGGTGGTCCATCCTGGAGAGGGGAGGGAGGGAGAGACAGGGGTCAAGGGGCAAGAGAGGTTGCTTTGCACAGCCTTACTGGCACAGCGGGCTTCCTTGGTGGCTCAGTGGTAAAGAATCCACCTGCAATGCAGGAGTCACAGGAGAAATGGGTTCGATCCCTGGGTCAGGAAAATCCACTGGAGGAGGAAATGGCAACCTACTCCAGTATTCTTGCCTGGAGAATCCCATGGACAAGGGAGCCTGGCAGGCTACAGTCCATCGGGTCGCAGAGTCAGACACAACTGAAGAGACTGAGCACGCAAGCACACACTCAGTGGGCACAGCGGAGATGAGCGAAGTGGGGGTAAAGGATGATTTCCACCCTGGCAATGCTTGAAGATTTGAACCTTCCACCCTTGAAGGTTTGGTCACATGTCACCTTACTGGAAGTGACTTACCATGTCCAACTCTACAGGAGTTGAGAGCTATTACTCTAGAAGTACTTCTCATACTTTACTTTGCAGAAGGACTTACCCCAAGACCTTGTTCAATTGCAGATTCTGCTTCGGCAGGTCCAAGCTGGACCAGAGAGGCACTTTTAACAAGTTTCCAAATAATATCAATGTCTCTACAAGCATCTTTGGACCTATCCCTAGCAACATTGTCCTCTCAAGTTACAGGCCTCTCACAAATGAAAATCTTATCATGGCCCTGACTCACACATTCTGGATCTCTTTAGAGGCTCTACAGTCCTGAGGAAACCAATCACCCTGGGTGTGGGGCTCAAATAAGTGAAAAGATGCTGTAGTCACAACTCTCTAGCATCTGACTCTACATCTCTGTTTCTCATACACTTACTGCATTTGGAAAATAAACATATTTATGGATCTATTTGCTATTTACTGTCTGCCTTCCCCTCCAGCACAGAGCATACACTCCAACCCCAGGACAGATGACATGAGATGGCACAGACCTCTCAGGTCCAGAGGGTGCTAGGTGGCCCCAGTCCAGTGCTGCCAGCTGATGCAGGGCAAAGACAAGTGGGGTAAAAACCTCCCTCCAGCTTGCTGGTCAGTGCTTAGGGAGGTCTGCCCGACAAAGGGTGCAGAAAGGTGAAGACGAGGGACATTCTGCGTCTTCTCAGCTCTACTGTAAACCCACCCAGCACGCTGTGGTCCTGCACAACACGAGACAAAATGGAAGAGAGAACTGGGGAGAGAACCTGCTTCTCCTTCACTTTCCTTCAACTGCCATAATGAACCTGCATGCACTGCAGAAGGAAAGGAAGGCGGCCTCTGGAAGGTCATTTGGCCTCTGGAAGGCCTATAATCTAAACTCCATGGGACCCCCAAAAGACCATGATAAAATGGCAAAGGAGAAACTCTCTGAAGCCTCGGGAAAGGTATTAATCCATCCACAGAATTCAATCACTCACAAATGCCTACTGGCGAAACTACTTGAGGTCTCACAAAATTAGAAAAGTAACAAAATTAGAAGTGTAAGTTCCTGAGGCAGCATCTTAGCAAGAGTCAAACCAGCAGAACACAGATTCCACCGACCAGCGTGAACCCCCAAGGCCAGAACTGGTTCTCTATGATTTTCCAACTGTTGGCTGCTACCTATCAGTGGACTGTGAAATCATCTTGGTGTGTCACAACCAGCATTTTGAAAAATGAAGAGAGTAAAAATACAAAATATGAAAGCAGAAAATAGTAGGATGAACCACAAGCAGTATGATTTATGTTTCAATTAACATACGTGTGTGCACCAGGTCATAATGCAAAAGGCATTAATGTGGGTCATCATTTAAATAAAACTTTTACAATAACCATCTACGTCAAGAAGGAGCATATTTCATACAGTGTCTCACGTGAATAAGTCATGTTCACATTTAAAGTAAGAGTTCATATTTACACTAAAGAGGTGGTATGGCACAGTAGCCTAGAGTATGGGTCTGGAGCCAAACTCTCTACTGAGTGACTCTGGGTAAAATTTTTAATTTCTCTAAGCTTCCATTATTACTATCATAGGGATACTAATACTACCACCTAATGCTGCAACAATTTAATATAATGTATGTGGAGTTCTTGGCATACTCTCCGGTGAGTAAGCACCCAGTTAAGACACTGGGCGCTATTACCACTGCTTAAACACAGACTGACCGGTTTCTTTTCCATTATTTCCATGGTGAAATACTAAAGAAGAGGGGTAAGATAATTCTCATGTGAGCAAAAACTGTGGCAGCTACATAAACAAAAACTGAGGAACTCACCTAACTCTGGAAAAATCCATTTGAAATAAAGATCCTACCATCGCTAAAGGGCAAGATGGAGGAGTGACGTACTCATGGAAATGCCACAGCGCTCTTCACAACGGTGAAGAACATGGCACGGGCCAACAAAGGCACAAATTAAACCTTCCCACCAGGAGACCTGGATCTCTGCCCACAGCGTGCTCTTCTTTTAAGGTGCCACCAGTAGTTCTGCTGACTCCAGCCCATAAAAGTATGGAGGACCTTCAGCTTGCCCTGTTTCCTAGTTTTAGTCAAACACATTCTGTGTTCTTAAGAACAAATTACTAATTAGATGCTCTGGAAAGCTGGACAGCGCTTGTTATTACCGAATCCAGTATCAAAATGGGATGTGGATAATTATTATATTTGCTTCTCCAACTGGTCTTGATGCAATATGCCCAAGTTATGCTTGACACAAGTGTCACTGCTGGTAAGGCGCTCAATCCTCTGGCTTCTCATCAATGGCACACTTGAAATTCCTATTGCTTGCTGTTAGACTAACAGTTTATATTAGGCTAAACATAGTTTGGTAGCCATTGTCAAGAAAATTGGAGTTGTTCAGGCATGGCAGCAGTTACTGATCTCATTTGTTTGGAAGCCTTGTGATTCAGTGAATCACTAGCAATTGTTAAGCAAGTAATTAAACTATAAAGCCAAGACCTGTGATTTTCAGTCTTTTCAAAGCAATAATCATCAAAACTCCAAGTACCATTTAACTGAATCCCTTCTAAACGTGTTGGCAACATTTACGTTGTTGTCATTCATCCGGTCATATAGTTGGTGAAAACTAGATTATGGCCTTCATAGAAATTATATGCTGCTCAACTACTTGGCTAAATATAAGAGGTTTATAAGAAAAACTCACAAAAATTATTTAATGAGAACTGGACACAGAAAGATTTCGATCTGCTCACTGTATGGCTATCTGAAACACTTAATAACAATTCAAAGAGTCCTACTTTTAGGATGGAAATACTAAAATAACTGGACTATTGTTCTTATAACCTTTTCCAAATATAAGAATGCATTATATAAATTTCACAATTCCTTTAAGTGCCTTTGAAATTACAAGCAATTTAGTCTATGATTCATGTACCATACTGACTGCATGCAATTTTTTTTTTTTTTTTTACTTCTCATCTCAGTTATATCTTAATACTGTGGGGGCTGAAATGCATTAAATAAATCATATTTCAGAGAGTCCTGGTAAAGCAATACTTATATGCATTTTAGAAGAAATTGGCCTTCATTATAAACGTATTCATAATGTCATTAACTGCCTTTCCACACTGACTGAAATATTAGGCAGCAGTGCCTACTTCAAGCTATTGATGAAAGCTTTCAGCAAACCTTATGCTTATTCTGTGCTGGCAGTATGCTATGTCAGTGAAAAAAATCCAACGTTTACAAACAATTTACCCAGCAGATAAACCAGCTTCTGTAATTAGTGAACATTGTTACTGATTAAGATTTAATATGGTGGCCGCTATTTCTGAATTGTGTTACATATAGAGACGTGGCGAATCTTTTGTCTATCAAAGGACATTGCCTTATCCAAGTATTTTGTTACTGTATTGCTTAACCTATTGCTATTAAGAAAATTAATTCATTAAAAATCTGTATTACTAAAAATAATATAACAGTGATGCTATAAGGTGGCAGAAGTAAAAAAAAAGTCTTAGCAAATTCCTTCAACAACTTAAAATTTATATTTTGGAGACTGCAAAATATAGCTGTTTTCTGTTTCCAATTATCAAAGAGTTGTACCTTTTGTTTACATTCCTTCCTATCAAGTTACAGACACCTGAATGTACATTATCTCCTAAAATGTTCTGGGAAATAAGTTACTGTGACTATTTATCATCTCTGTGTAACAGGCAGAAATATTTGGGCTCACACCCAAGAATATAAAACTACCAAGAGCAAGGATTCATTCTCATTTCTCGATCCTAACATTTTCTTTCTTTCTCTGCTACACCACAGACTTGATTCATCTATTTCCAGGACGCGAGTAAATAATCTGAGTCAGAAATATAGACAGTACACAATTTGGAAATGGGCTACTTCCAAAGGTCATTTAGAATTTGGTTTTGGGAAATCAGTGTCTTAGGTCCCAAAGCTGTCTAGACAAGTTGTTACTGAATTCATAATACAGCTGAACTGTACAGGCTTGAAAATGTCCTAGGTAACCTAACCACTCTTTGTAACACTGTCTCTAAGGAAACATGCATGTTGACCGGAAACAGGAATACCAGGAAGCTATGCCTACAGGCCAGAATGACAGGGCTCCTCCTCTGTCTTCTCACACTTCTGTCCCCAGTGAGTGTCTGGAGAAGGCTCTCCAGGCAGAAAGTTCAGATCTCTGAGTCCTGAGGAGAAGACAGAAGGAGCCCCGAGAGGAGCTGGAGCTGGGAGAACTGCCTGGCTACTGTTCCATGGGGTGTGGGAGGAGGGCAGCAAGTGTGAATGAGACGCGGATGAGGGAGTGTGTATGTGCATGTACATCCATGTGACAACCACTGTTCATAATGGGTATGGAGTGGGGGGAGGGGAACAGATTGTAAATGTGTGTGTGCGCATGGAGAGTGTGTCATGGGAGCTGCAGACGCCGGGTAGCAGCGAACATTCCCTGAAGAGATCACACTCTGGACATCTCACACGAAAAATCCAATCAACCAACCCCAGAGTATTTGCTAAGGTGGTTGGGAAGAATACAAAAACCAAACATACTAGCCCTTACTGAATATTCACGAAAAGAAGATGGCTTTACATCATTTTAAAGACTAAGAACTGTTCAGTCACTCTCTTGAACATTAAGGAGTCCTTTGAACAACCAGGAGGATTTGGAGGAGAGGAATAAAGATGGGCCACTCAAGCATCAAAGCCAAGAGTCTGGGGGGAAAAACCTTGAAATCTCATAATAAATAAGAAGGGAAAAGAGCCTGAAAGATCTATAGGAACGAATGAGTGTGTAATATTCTCATTTATATTAATTGCCATCATAATTTCCTCTATGGTTCAAACCGATTAATTCAAACTCTTTTCCCCAGAGCCCATCAACTAATAAACAGTCCCCATGGACATATTCTCTTTTGAGGAAATTATTAAACACAAGCTCCGTAAATGTATCATATGGAAAATTGCCTTCTCTAAGGAGCTAGCTATCTAAAAGGTGTAAGTGATAGGCAAAAACATAGTACATTTGTCACTCCCATTAGCAATATTAGTGCTAATGAGAAAGTACATGAACAAGAACACACACCTCTTAATTTGAATGTGTTACAAATAAAGACTAGATTAGTCACAGCTACTCGGATTAAATTTTAGCACTTAACGCTGAAATACTACAATAAGGTGATGCTGATAGTGATTTTGCAGCACAATTTCAGCTATTTAATTACAGTTTTCAAACCATTTAACACCTCTCAGCTCACTGAAACTAGACGTGTACGCATGTGTCTTAGATGGGTCAAGATTTTAGGTGTAACTCAATTATCTGGCATCCCTGGGAAATAAACTGCTCCACGTTAAGTGCATTTTCTACATAACTGAGGCTTATCTCTTCATGCATCCTAAATCCCTGATTACATCTGTGGCCATCTTTAAGGAAAATTTTTCCTCTGAGTATTTCACTTCCCTGTTTCCTTTATAGGCAACCAAATGGAAAGCATAGTGACATGCTGCTGAGTTTAGGGTTTTTTTTTTTTACAGATGAATTAAGACCATTATTAGGAATACTCATCACTGGAGTAATTTAGTACAGTCCCTACTGTTTATATTTTGTCTCCTCCTTCAATGTTTTTTAGCAGTCATTTCTCCCACGATTAATGTTGACACCTCTAATGTCACAGATCCCATTCCTTACTTCAGCTTAAGAGTTTGTTGCAGGATTCCCAGGTGGCGCTAGTAGTAAATAGCCCATCTTCCAATGCAGGAGACATAAGGGACACGGGTTCGATCCCTGGGTCGGGAAGATTCCCTGGAGCAGGACACAGTAACCCACTCCAGTATTCTTGCCTGCAGAATCCCATGGACAGAGGGGTCTGGCGGGCTGTAGTCTAAAGGGTCGCTAACAGTCGGATATAACTGAAGGGATCTGGCACACACATACATACAAGAGTTTGCTGTATCTTCCAAGGATCACTGGGGGGATGGCAGAATAACCAAACTGGCTAAGAAATATATTCAATGGATGTCAGTAAAGTTAGGAATGGGGGCATAAGGAGAAAAGAAAATAGTACTATTATTCTTATTACTCAGAAATGGAACAACTAAGGTACTGCTGTATTCACCCTGTCAGTTTCCATTTCTAGTAGAAGAGGGCAGGGGAAATCTTAGACCCCAGACTCCACACCCAAGATCCAAGTTCCAGTATAACCAAAGAAGCCACTTTCTCGATGGCTTCTCAAATTATTTACACCTGATGGTTCCCAACCTTACAGGTGCCTTACTTTAAGGCATGCTTGTTCTTATTCATTCTTACATGATGCTAACTGCTCGGGCATTACGATCTGCGTGTTCAAATATACCAAAAAGGCTATGGCAGGGCAGCAGTTCTTTGAACTCTGTTGTCAAATCTGTGACTATATCTAACAGAAGCAGTGGCTAAGGTCCCTGCTTGCGGCAACAATTCTCAGATTCGTAGTCATTCTTCAAGACTGAATTTAAAACAAGGCACCGCATTCCTTACAGCATTCATGCAAGGCTAGTCCCCAGCATGGCTGCAGCTTCTGCCTCCGCTGTGCTCCACCAAGACTCTCCCCGCTGCCCAGCATGACTACACTTCAGTTCTCAACCACGGCTTGCCTTATCCTCTTCAAAACACACCCGCTAAGATCATCAGCCACTCACCATTAGAGCTACTCCTAGGCTACAGGACAGCAGGCTCCGTTCCACTGACAGATTTGAATTTGACATCCCATGTCTTCAACCACAACCTCCTTATTTCTTATCTTCTATTCTCCTTAATGGGCTTCCTTGGTGGCTCAGTAGTAAAGAATCCACCTGCCAATGCAGGAGTCATGGGTTCGATCTCTGGATGGGGAAGATCCCCTGGAGAAGAAAATGTCTACCCACTCCAGTATTCCTGCCTGGAGAGTTCCATGGACAGAGGAGCCTGGCAGGCTACAGTCCATGGGGTCACAACCAGTACGACACGACAGAGCGCCCTGCACTTCACTCACTGCAGCCTTCTTTATGGTCCATTTTATAGAGTTCACACAGTTTACAAAGCACTTTCACATACCTCTGAATTCTCAAAAACTCCTTGGAAGTGCCTATGCTGGGCTGAAAGAGAAGAAAACTGAGATGCAGGAAGACTGACTGTGGCCAAAGTTCTATGTATTCAGTGAGCAGGGGAGCACCCTGAGTCACCTGTCTTCCTGAAATGTCCTGAGTGGATCCTGATCACAGTTCTAGGCCTGGCTGGGACCACTCAAGGGCATACAGTTCTTTCCAACGAGAAGAGAGACTGGGAGAGGGAAAATGCAGGAGAAGAAAGGAATACTATTATATTCATTTAAAAAAAATCTCTACAGTGACTAGTTTATCATACTTGATACAGATGGGAGGAAGCCTGATGTAAATTATTTATGATAACAGTTTAATGAAGTATAAAACAGATTCCTTTTTTCACAGTTAGTAAAAGTTGCAGGGTTCTTAACATCACATCCAGAAAGAGCCTGGATCCTACTCATCTAGACTTTTGACAGAAGCATCAATTTACTGAACTGTTCCCTACCAACTACACATTAAGAAAAAAGAAAATTACTCTCAGGGTTAATAATTGCAATTCTCTGAAAATACTGAAGAAGCCACTGTAATTTCACATCACTGAATCCTGTGCCATTATACATCATAAGAATTTTTAGACAGTTTCTCCTGTGTGCTTTTTCTTATTAAAAGATATCTATATGAAATACACCAAAGAACTAAACATATGATAGGATCTAGACCAGTATTATAGACTTGAAAATACTACATGACAACATCCATAAAACATGAAGAGAGAAAAACATATGACATAAATGTCCTCTGAAAAAGCAAACAAGTAATTCTCTTTGGTCATAATGAAAACAGGAAGAGTAATCCAAATGAAGCCCATAGGTTGACTTCAATAAATAACAAACTCATGTTATTTATTAATAGCAAAATCCACCTTACATGTGCTATCTACCCCTAGGCATCTGATTGGCTGCAAGGGATACAGAGCAACCAACTATGCTATATGAGAGTAATAAAGGATTTGAAAGCAAATAGAGAGAAAGGGACTCAAACAATGAGATAAGGAGAAAGGATAAGATATAAGCATGAATAGATGCTTTAAAGAATAAACTACTTGGTATTAAAAGTAATCATAGAAGCACAAAAATGTCCATTTACACATACATTCCAAATACTGTATAAAGGTACTGCAATGCACAAATAACCAAAGGGTTGAGCATTCAAATGCTTAGCAAAAAGAAACTCATGTTCACTTTGAAGAATAGATGTTATTATACTTTATATTACACATGATATTCTATCAGTTAAGAAATTTTGAAAATTAATAGTAATCGCTGAGGAACTGCCCTGACAAATGTTTTTTTAAGTGTAAATCTACAGAATTCAAGTACCAGAAACAGCCTTAATTCTACATCATGAATTGGTATTAAAGGAAAAAAAAAACCCAAGATACCGCTAAGGAGAATGGATAAATTATTTATGTAAAAAACAAACACTGGCAAAACTTTCTAAAGGAACCTAGTGTGATAGTGGGATACCATATGCCAAAATAAATACAAGACTGAGTAAAAATGCCATTGTCAAAATTTTGAAAACACAAAAAACAGAAATAAACCTATTCAAATAAATCTTGAGAAACCTATATGCAGGTCAGAGGCAACAGTTAGAACTGGACATGGATCAACAGACTGGTTCCAAATAAGGAAAGGAGTATGTCAAGGCTGTATATTGTCACCCTGCTTATTTAACTTACATGCAGAGTACATCATGAGAAATGCTGGGCTGGAGGAAGCACAAGCTGGAATCAAGACTGCTGGGAGAAATATCAATAACCTCATATATGCAGATGACATACCCTTTATGGCAGAAAGTGAACAAGAACTAAAGAGCCTCTTGATGCAAGTCAAAGAGGAGAGTGAAAAAGTTGGCTTAAAACTCAACATTTAGAAAATGAAGATCATGGCATCCGGTCCCAGTACTTCATGGCAAATAGATGGAGAAACAGTAGAAACAGTGACAGGCTATTTTTGGGGGCTCCAAAATCACTGCAGATGGTGACTGCAGCCATGAAATTAAAAGACACTTACTCCTTGGAAGAAAAGTTATGACCAATCTAGACAGCATATTAAAAAGCAGAGACATTACTTTGCCAACAAAGGTCCGTCTAATCAAGGCTATGGTTTTTCCCGTAGTCATGTGTGGATGTGGGAGGTGGACTATAAAGAAAGCTGAGCACTGAAGAATTGATGCTTTTGAACTGTGGTGTTGAAGAAGACTCTTGAGAGCCCCTTGGACTGCAAGGAGATCCAACCAGTCCCTCCTAAAGGAAATCAGTCCTGAATATTCACTGGAAGGACTGATGCTGAAGCTGAAACTCCAATACTTTGGCCACCTGATGCAAAGAACTGACTCATTCATTGGAAAGGACCCTGATGTTTTGAAAGATTGAAAGTAGGAAGAGAAGTGAACAGCAGAGGATGAGATGGTTAGATGGCATCGCCAACTCAATGGACATGAGTTTCAGCAAGCTCCAGAGTTGGTGATGGACAGGGACGCCTGGCATGCTGCAATCCATGGTGTCACAGAGAGTCAGACACAGCTGAGCAACTGAACTGAACTGATACCCAACTCTACACACATAAACACACACACAACAATGGCTTGCCACGCATTAAAATGATTTTCTGTTCTTTACTACAAGTTAAAGTAACTCCTATGTGATTAAATAATCCCAAGTGACTTTACTTTTAAAAGTGATATATAGGCTACAAGCAATAAATGCTGGAGAGGGTGTGGAGAAAAGGGAACCCTCTTACACTGTTGGTGGGAATGCAAACTAGTACAGCTGCTATGGAAAACAGTGTGGAGATTTCTTAAAAAACTGGAAATAGAACTGCCATATGACCCAGCAATCCCACTTCTGGGCATACACACTGAGGAAACCAGATCTGAAAGAGACACGTGCACCCCAATGTTCATCGCAGCACTGTTTATAATAGCCAGGACATGGAAGCAACCTAGATGCCCATCAGCAGATGAATGGATAAGGAAGCTGTGGTACATATACACCATGGAATATTACTCAGCCGTTAAAAAGAATTCATTTGAACCAGTTCTAATGAGATGGATGAAATTGGAGCCTATTATACAGAGTGAAGTAAGCCAGAAAGATAAAGAACATTACAGCATACTAACACATATATATGGAATTTAGAAAGATGGTAACGACAACCCTATATGCAAAACAGAAAAAGAGACACAGAAGTACAGAACAGACTTTTGAACTCTGTGGGAGAAGGTGAGGGTGGGATGTTTCGAAAGAACAGCATGTATATTATCTATGGTGAAACAGACCACCAGCCCAGGTGGGATGCATGAGACAAGTGCTCAGGCCTGGTGCACTGGGAAGACCCAGAGGAATCGGGTGGAGAGGAAGGTGGGAGGGGGGATCAGGATGGGGAATACGTGTAAATCTATGGCTGATTCATATCAATGTATGACAAAACCCACTGAAAAAAAATAATAAAGGGGAAAAAAAATAAAAAAATTTTTAAAAAAGTGATATATAGGAAGTGAGAAAAGGGGAAAGATCTCCAAAAATACAAGCAGAATCAAGCTGAAAATATAGCATTAATATAAAGAGTAAGCAAACATTTGTTTAACTCTCATTTACACAAACTCAACTCACATTAATAGAATTTTGTTTTATAAGAACTTTTTAAAAAGACAATCTACTTAAATAAATAATCAAGATCAACTAAAATGCAGACCACTGGCATGAGACACACAAAAAGTGTGCATAAGATTTTCTGAACTGTTTGAAAACACCACCACAATCTGCACCAAGAAGCATCAGTTAGCAATTATACTAATAAACACTGGCATCATCTTCAGAGGGCAGATTTACAAAGGTCATATGAACATTTTTATAGAAAATGATAAATAGAACCATCTGCAGGCACACACTATCCAAACATCCATATAATAAATATAAACTGAACTAAAAACTAGATACGTTATTATTACATTCAACATTTTTTTTAAAAATCAAGTTGATGATTACTATATTTGGTCTTGATAGGAAATGCTCAGTTAACCAGAGGGGAATAGTTTAAAATCTTTAATTGGCCTTTTTTTCCCCCCCCTATTTTGGAAGAGAACATGAGACATTCAAGAGCATCTCAATACCTTTGAACATACCTGAATTGGTGAAAAACAGTGCCTGGCCCAATACCTGTAGAATAAAAACTGTTCCATTTTAGAACCCTAGGGCTGGAACATCACAGAACTCTTCCTGTGACTGTATTAGAATGGCTGAGAGGCTAGACCATGTTGACACTGGACTCTCGTGTCACTTGGGGCTTCACTCAACTGAGAATGACAAATATTCAATCTGTTTTTGTTACTGGTCATTGAGATTTAACCCCAGGAATTTTTTGATTCAAAATGATTAGTCTTATATTCCTATTTTATAAATATAAAAGCAGAGTGAAAACCAGTATATTTCAGACTGAGTTCCCAAGCAATAGGATTCTATTTTAATGCAAACTTCCATCTTTATTACTGAATTATAGCCTGACAGACATTTTATCAAATGAACAGATGAATTAATGAACAAATTCCCAGTGTAATATCTTTAGTGAGACTATCCAAATTCTATATATTGTTTCTTATTTGTTTTTTTTCAACATTCAAATCCACAGTAATTTTTATACCATCTAAAACTTTTGCTAAGCCACTGAGTTTTAACAGTCATCCTTTTACCAAAAAAGTTCATGAATTAGCATTCTTTCTGCTGAACAAGCATAACTTTTATGCCTTCTCAAAACACGAACTAATGAGTATTTATTTATAAGACATACCATTCTGTTACAATATTACAAAATCTAATGAAAATTGTTGCTTTTATGTAAAATATGCTTTTTTAAAGTAAGTAGACAAAAGAATATCCTAATAAGATTACTTACTTATATGTATGGCTAATCAGTACAAGTGCTTTAAACTTACTATATATTATAATAGTCAAAGGCATTAACTTTATTCATCAAAAATAAAATAAACCATGTAGCACAAATAACCAGAAATAAAAGGTACTTCTTAATATCTAAGCATGCCTTTTCAGCTTTTGTACTAATTTATTTTCTTTCTTTCCTGCCTGTCTGCCTGTCTTCCAAAGCAAATTCAATAGCACTTCCCTTCTTTCAAAACTTCACACAAGAAGTTTGGGGAAAGAAAACAAAAACTCTAATGGCAGTAAGAATGTAAAATAGAAACTTTCTAAATTATAGCCTTAAAAAATAAGATACTGCTCAAGTTCAAAAGAAACAGAAATGAGAATCACAGATTTTTTAAAGTCTGATAAATATCATTAAGCTTTATATTTAACAGATACAGAAAGACTCAAATGTTTAGTGAAATTGCTGAACACCTCAATTTATTTTTGTAAGTTATACTTGTCAAGCAATGTAAGTTGTTAGTGTGCTAAATATAATACTTATTTGATGAAATTATAATAATATCATTGCATTTGATAATATGGATCTACATGATGATGGTGTTTAAGGGAAGCATAAAAATCTTATTGCCAATTTTAAAATGTTAAACTCCAAACAAAAAAAATATCAGGTAGCCAATTTATATAATTAAACACTGAGTAAAGTTTGATTTCCTCCTGTATATGTCAATTCAATTACTATATTTCAAATATGACAGACAGACAGAAGTACAAACTCTGAAAAGACTATCATCATAAAATAAAACTTTGACAATGATCCTACAGGCAGACACAAAACACAGCCACTGGAGAAAAGAGTTAGGGGTAAATACAGAAATAAATGACTGAATAAATCATACACAAATTTCATTAATATCATTACCAGACAATAAGATTCATTTTTTAACCAACATAAGCATTAGACTGAGAGTACTATTTTTGAACTTCCTTTTTGGTCAGCCTTCCAAAAAGTCAATAGAATCGGTCTCATTACTTTGTAGTTACTCCTTGTATCTAAATGAAAATGTTATTACAGTTTCATCACCCACCAGCCTTGACTCCAAATGACTTCTGGCTATTCTCAAAAAATCAAATCTGTTCTCAACTGATGAAGATTCATATTTTGGAGGATATGCAAAGAAATATGCTTTCAAAGGCAATTCTTGAATGAAAGAAAAGAAGGGAGGAAAGACAGAGAGGAAGAGGAACCTGGAGAAAGCATTTCTAAGAAAATAAATGCAATGGCTTCCCAAGGAGACTCCTTTAGAAGGAAGAACTTCATGCATGATTTTGGTTTATTTTTGAACAGTTCTCATTAAATTATAGTCATATTTCTACAGGCATGAATTGGTTGACAACAGAGACTCTTTTGTGTTTATGTGACCAATAACAAATTCAAGAAGAAAAATTTTCTATGGAAAATCAGCCACCAATGTTCAAATAACATATGTGTCTACTCAACATAATACATAAATGGCTTTTCAGTGTAAGATTTTTTTCCTCCATTACACAACTGACAATTGACTTTTTCACAGCTAAAGCTTTAAAATGGCAAAACAGATTTTAACGACATTTTCTGTAATTAAAAACGGCTGCTTAGATGCTGAGAGAGAATTTTCTGAAGGATAATGTTGCTTTTCACTTTTCTCTTGAAAGATTCGATGAAAGAGAAATGTGTTGAAATCAAGTAATTAGAATTCCATTTGGTCCATCACCCCTTTTCAAAATTTATTTGAAGATTCTAGATTTTACTGACAACTTTTTATCACCACAATATCAGGGAAAAAATAGAATCTGGTGTTTTCAAATGAATATATATAACCAAAAAGTCAATATGATTTATAATTACAAAGGAGTTGTCAAGAAATGTTAAATATCTAAATATTTTTTAAATTGACTTTGCATCAGAAAGCTCAACTACCACTTTGGAAAACCATGCAATTTTGGCAGATTTATAACCCCTCATAATACCCGTCTCACCTTTATCTGTAATAAGGTGTTTAGCTTAAATAAATGATGTTTAGCTCATTATCATCCTAGAGGGAGGAAAAACCTCCCTCCCTAGCTTCCCTTGATGCCGGATGTGGACAGGTAACCGAGGTGTGACCAAGAGACTGCAAGTAAAGGTGGCAAGGGTTACCTTGCAGTGCAAGAGGGCATGTGTGCTCAGCTGTGTCTGACTCTTCTACGACAGAGGGACGGTAGCCCATCAGGCTCTTCTGTCCACGGGATTTCCCAGGCAAGAATACTGGAGTGGGTTGCCATTTCCTTCTCCAGAGGATCTTCCCAACCCAAGGATCAAACTCACGTCTTTTGCATCTCCTGCACTGGCAGGTAGATTCTTTTCCACTAATGCCACCTGGGAAGCCAGGACTCATCCTAAAAGAGAAAGGATACATCCCTATCTCCCTTCTCCCCCGATTCTGTCCTGTTGTCTGAAACAAGAATGTGAAAAATCAGCTTTCCTGGACCCTATGGATAAGAACTAACCATATGCAAATACTGATATAGAGTTTAAAAATTAATGCATATATATGGAATTTAGAATGATGGTAACGATGACCCTATATTCGAGACAGCAAAAGAGACAGAGGTGTAAAAAACAGATTGTTGGACTCTGTGGGAGAAGCTGAGAGTGGGATAATTTGAGAGAATACAATTGAAACATGCATGTTATCATATGTGAAACAGAGTGCCAGTCCAGGTTCGATGCATGAGGCAGGTGCTCAGGGCTGGTGCACTGGGATGACCCTGAGAGATGGGATGGGGAGGGAGGTGGGAGGGAGGGTCAGGATGGGGAACACACGTACACCCATGGCTGATTCATGTGAATATATGGCAAAACCACCACAATACTGTAAAGTAATTAGCCTCCAATTAAAATTTAAAAATAAATAAATAAATGAAAAGGATAAAAAAAAAACCCTGCAACTTCCATCTTTTAATGAGTCTATATCTTAACACAACAGCAATTGTTACAGAATGCAAAAATATATGAAATGTACTCGGAAATGAATATCTTTCTCCAATTCAGTCAACTGACTCCAAATTTTAATTAGTCCAATTAAAAATAATCAGCAACGAGAATAAATGATTTCATACAGTGTCAATACTTCAAATAAATTTTAAAAAACCTCAGATTCTAGACTTAATCAAATATGTCCTGAGACCTTTTAAAAAAACCAAACTATTTGATTCCTAAGCACCAAAAAAAGGATACTGAAAAAAACAAGGTCTCTCCCAACTGATATGTGGAAATTTCTGCATCAGTGAAGATACAAAATCATTCCAGAGGAGTACAGAATAGCCAAAACAATATTCAAGAAACGAGCCTAAAAAACACAAGTCAGAAGCCCTGGTCATTCCAACTATCAGCTGTATAAACTGGACCATATCCAACCTCCTCTTGTGGTGGTGGTGGTTTTGTTGCTAAGTCGTTTCCAACTCTTAAGATACTGTGGCCTGTAGCCTGCCAGGCTTCTCTGTCCATGGAATTCTCCAGGCGAGAATACTGGAGTGCATTGCTATTTCCCGACCCAGGGATAGAACTTGGGTCTCTTACATTGCAGGCGGATTCTTTACTGACTGAGCCACCAGTGAAATGCAAGCCGCTCAGTCGTGTTCGACTCTACGACCCCCTGGACTATACAATCCATGGAATTCTCCAGGCCAGAATACGAGAGTAGACAGCCTTTCCCTTCTCCAGGGGATCTACCCAACCCAGGGACTGAACCCAGGTCTCCTGCATTGCAGGCAGATTCTTTACCAACTGAGCCACAGGGGGAAGACCCTCAGCCATCAGGGAAGTGTCAGTTTTCTATTAGAGGTTCTCAAAGTGGTTTTGGGAAATGGGGTAATACACACCCTGTGGCTTCACAGTCCTCTTGTAGACATTTTAGTATGAAAAAATACTTTTTAAAAAAAAGAATGAAAAAAGTATGAAAATAGATCTAAAGCAGATGTGCTTTATAAATATAAGGAACTATTATTCATAAAGCAAGGTACACATCCTAAAATATACATCGGCTTTCACATTTAAAAAGTAAAGAAAATAATTGCTTTTTAAAGACATATGTCATTGCAAATGCATTCATATTTTAAAATCTAATAAAGATCTCTTCTCACCTGCCCTTGACATTTCAGGGAAAAGATGGCTTAATGTCCTTCTCTGAAGACTTCCCCCTCACAGCTAAATAAATAAACAAGCCTAGTATTTACCAATATTATGTAAAAATGACTTACACCTGACAAGACATTTTTCATCTTATAAAATGAGAAAAGCATTGATTCCATGATTGATTGCAAAACAGAATGCGAAAGGCAACCAGTGGACAGTCCAAACACACGCCAGGAGAGGGCCTCTGGTGGGGTCAACCCTGCTAAGAAACTCTACCATTTTTTCAATTAAGCTTTATTAAATGAATTTTTTGTTAATTAACTGTTTTAAAATGTCTGAAAACAGTAATTCCCAGGCAGTACATTAAGTACCGTCAATTGTGTTAAGACCGTACAGTATGTTGCTATGTGGCTTCTCAATTTTATCAAAATTACATCTGCGAGAATGAAAACCATTTGTCTACATTTAAAATTCCTCATCTCCACAACTCAATATTTTTCCTTGATGTATTCTAAATGCCCTGGTAGAAATTATTTTGAAAAGAAACCATTAAAGGTATGCTAATGACTCTGAATTGTGACAGATGCTGTGGAAACAGGCCTGTTGGCTGCGGTGCAGCACCATTAACTATCTATCATAAAGTCCTCTGGACTTGCTCATTTATTACTGCTGCGCTGCTCAAGGCGGGAGAAAAGCAGCAAGAGTTTCTCTTTCCGAGGCAAAAATCATAAGGCAGTCACTTATTCTAATGTCATGATCCCCACTGTTTATCTGCATGATAATTAGGAAAAACAGAAGTAGTGAAATATTGTTTTAACAACGTGATTGGAATTAAACCGCTGACAAGGCCAAGGAGAAATTCCATGTGCTTCCTGACTGGTGGGTCTCCACCATGAGACACTCACTGCAGGGGAAACAAGGCCAGTTTCCCAGGAATGAACCAAGCAATGAGCTGCCAGCCTCACAGGATGGTGCAGAGAAGAGAAGAGTTTAGAAAGACGGGATGTGAATGTGTCATTACTCTGAGAATTTACTGTGTGTGCTAAGTAAGTTGCTTCAGGCGTGTGTGACTCTTTGCAATCCTATGGACTGCAGCCCAGCAGGCTGCTCTGTCCGTGAGATTCTCCAGGCAAGAATAGAGGAGTGCACTGTCATTTTCTTCTCCAGAGGATCTTCCCGACCCAGGGATCTAACCCATGTCTCTGATGTCTCCTGCATTGGCAGGCAGGTTCTTTATCACTAGCGCCACCTGGAAAGTATCTTCTGTCTACAGTCTGTTAGAATACTTGTTGATGACTCATTTTAAGGATAAACACTGATCTAGCCATTGTGGGAATCAAAACCTATAGCGTTACATTTTTACAAAGGGACTGTGTACTCACTAGCTCACAGGATCCTGCCAAGGAAGCTATAAGGAAAACACCATGTTGATTCTAGAATTGAGGAAACTGAAGCCCAGATAAAACTGAGGGGACTGGCTGAATGGCAAAAGCTTATTAGTTGAAGAGTCCAGAAGTCAGGTCTTCTCACTCTAAAGCCATGGCTCTTTTCTCAAAGATCAAATAAGAATGAAGTGGCATGAAGGGGGAAGGGACAAGAGAGAAGGGTAAGAATGGTTTCCTTGAATCCTCACAAAAACAGGAAGATTATGACATCGTGACATGTTCAATACAGATTTTATAATCATGCAACACGGAGGTGTAAAAATGTACATAGGCACCGAGGCCTTGGCCTACCAGTGAATAGCCTTTCTGTCACTGGGCTGACACCAAAGCTGTTCCAACCACAGGGCTGCTGCCAGGCAACAGTAAGAGCAGGAGGATGCCTTGCTTTTCTCATCCTGTCATCAGTTGTTGACAATGAGGGCTGAGCCACAGAAGACACGTGCCCAGGTCCCGCCCTGTAAGTCTGAGTCCACTTGGGCACTTATATTGACAGGGGACTCTTGGTGGCCAGTCAAGCTTGGGAACCTCTGGCCTAGGATCACAGCTCTTCCTCTGACACCTGTACTCACAGTTGATAGAGAAAAGGAGGCTGGTGCAAATTTCCCAGCTTTGTAAGTCATCTACAGATTGTACAAGAGTAGGCAAAGATCCGGATGAGCCCCCCCGAAAAAAAAGAAAAAAAAAAAAAAAAAAAAGAGCAGGCAAAGGACAGGAAGTGTAGAAAGAATAAACAATCGCTTCCAGGGAGGCAGTATCCAACCTAAGTGATTTTTAACTACAGAAAGGAAACCACTCAAGACAGCCATAAATGGATGGATGAGAAGTTCACTTTCATAGATGGGAACACAATCAGCTCATGCCATATAGAGTCTGCTGAGCATAGGTGTCTGACAAAAACTGTTGTACTACCCCAGGCTCAAGAGTTAGTAATAACAACTTGCTACTACAATACAAATTACAGGCTGTGAGAAAACCAAATGCTCATTATGTACAAGAAGACTCTAAGTGTCCACCTTTTCAGTAGGCACTGGCCCCTAGGCACTAAGGGACAATGATAACAGATGCAAAATACTACATCTTTAAGGAGAACTTTGAAGTGTTCTGAAGAGGTCTCCAAAGTCATCTGTAAAGCAAAAGTTAATGAATCCATTAGTTATTTATTTTAGAACCACGTGGTAATAAACTCAGTATTATTAGACATCCAGTGCCTCACTTCATTTTACCAATAGCTGCCTACTCTGGCCAGTGAAAAGGACTCTATCAATAAGTGTTTCATTTATATGTAAAAGCCCATGAACTACTGTCACCCAGACTCCATCAAAGAATTTGTCAGTGACACCAAGTCTCTGAAAGAAACTTATAGAGCCCTCTACTCTGCGTAACCTTCAGCAGCCTAAGTGATTATCACCTTTTCAAATGCGTTCAGTTTTAACACACTGCCTGGAGGGAGTCGGGTATAATGAACACTGGATACCAACCACAGCAGGTAGGAAGAGGGTGCTGTCACCAGCCTGCATCAGCTGGGTTCCTCTGTCCACTGACACAATGGCCCAGGAGCCACAGCTCAACTACCCTCCTGACTGCTCCCGGGGGCTTCCCTATGGTCAATGCTCCACCTAACGGAACAGTCTTGCCATCTGGTTGACCAGAGCAGTTCTGAATGAGCCCTAACTGCCATTATCCCAAGATGCAGACTACTGGACCACCCAAAGGAGCCCCTTCACAGCCGAGTCCCCCGGGTCCTCACCTCTGCCCATTCACACAAGTTGTCTCCTGACAGCTCTGCAGGAGGTTCCAGCAGGTCAGCTCCACTTCTGACATCTCTTGTGAACAGCACAAGAATGGTATATTCAGTAAGCACTACTGAGCTCCTACTGAGTGTAAATAAATCCCCATGTGGACAGGCAAGCATAAATGACATGGTTCCTCTTGGCCTCTCCCACCCCTACAATGGAAATCACATTATAAAATGGGAAATGAACACATGCTTGATCAGACCATTCTTTACTCAAACAGGGTCATAGCTGGGGTGACCATACGTCCTGGCTTCCCTGGAACATCTCAGTTTATGTGTGCTGTCCTGAAAGAATTAATTAATGGTGTCTTCTTTCACCTTCTCTGTTGGGATGATAAACTATAGGGTTCACCCAACTCATAAAAAAGCTATGAACAGAAAGTTTTGGAACTATGGAAAGGTTGTGATCATTCCTGAGTTAGAAACCAGGAAGGCTTTACAACGACAACATTTATGCTGGGCTCTGAAATGAAGGGTGAAATTTAAATGAGGGGCTAAGAGTGGGTGGAGAAGTACAGGGTGACATTCGGGCAGGGGGGCCAGCATGAGGAGGAGACAAACAGTGGGGCATGGGTGTCGTCAGCCTAACTAGCTTCTTTTCTAAGTGGTGGTCTATATTACAGCCAACTGTAAGCTTCTTGAGAGCAAAGACTGTGTTCACTCTTGTTTCTCTGGCTCCTGACACAGTACCAGGCACAGAGGATGCACACAAAGCCATGGTTACTAACCATGGGCTGCTATTCAAATGATGAATCAAAGCAAGCAACACTGCGCCACCTATATCCTATTACACAGCTCTGCTGTTTCAAGAGGAAGATCATGGCCACGGTACTAGCACTCTTCACCGGCCCCACAGTCTCAGAGAATGTATAGGAAACACCTAGAGCTGGGAGAACCCAAGTCTCTGCAGTCACTGGGTCAGAAGTTATGAGCAGACAACCAACCAGAGACAAGTATTAATGAGAACTGGCTGGGAGGTGAGAGCAAGGGACAGTGCCAATATGTGCCACCTGAGCCCTACCTCAGGCGTCTCAACAAAAAAAGAATGCTGCCCTGCTCAGAGACCAGAGGACCCCCCAGCTCTAGCCCCAACTGCTCACAGGGCAGAGCTCCAACAAGCCACAAAATCCTGCCCAGGAAAGCCACAAGGGCAGCGGCAGTTCTTAGGAAGGAAGACTGAGGTCCTTCCACAGAGGAAGAATTTCTGCCTCCAGACCACCAACATCAACTTTTTCTCTGGGTTTTTGACTTGCCGGCCCGCAGCATCACATGAGCTGACTCCTTAAAATAAATCAATCTTTATATGCATACAGGCACATATGTATGTACACGCACACACCCTCAACTAGTTCTGTTTCTCTGGCGAATCCTAATACAGGTTTAAGCGTGAGTCGCTCAGTCGTGCCCGACTCTTTGCGACCCCATGGACTGCAGCTCACCAGGTTCCTCTGTCCATGAGATTTTCCAGGCAAGGATACTGGAGTGGGTTGCCATTTCCTTCTCCAGGGGATCTTCCCAACCCAGGGATCGAACCTGGCTCTCCTGCACTGCAGGGAGAGTCTTTACTGACTGAGCTACAAGGGAAGCCCAATACAGGTTTACCTAATACTAAACCCAGTATTTGATGCTCTAATTCAACCTCTTGATTTTTTTTTAAAGTAACTTATTCAGGGCATTTTAACTTTTATATTTGAATTGGAAAATTTTTCATAATTGGATGAGATGACAAAGTTTTTGAAAACATTCTTTTAAACTATACAAATACTAAATACTATACAAAATTTTTCCAATTCAAATATAAAAGTTAAAATGCCCTGAATAAGTTACTTTAAAAAAAGAAAAAGATCAAGAGGTTGAATTAGAGCATCAAATACTAAATTAACTATTTCTATTCCCTTAGGATTAACTCCCTTTCTCCCTCATCTGTCAACTTTTCAGACATAGTTTCAGACAATTCCTCCTAATTAATGTAAACTCAATTAGGGCAGGCATTATTGTTTGTTTTGATGTATTCCCAGTATATAAACCAGTGCCTAGAATATAGCAGGTTCTAAATAAATAATACCTGAATGCAAATGCAAATAACATACACACATACATACCACACACACACACACACACACATAGGTATACATATGAAGGAAAAGCAAGTAGAAGAAGTTCACTCCTGCTAAATTAATGGGCATTGGTTGTGATGGGCAAGCTATGTTTTAAATTACTATAAGAGCTCTGCTCTAATTCCACATAAGTACAACATAATCTCGTAATCATACAATGAGGACTATCCATGACCATTAGTCACTGTATTCAATGACTGCATTCCTGCCTCTTTGTTTCAAGGTAAGAACAGGAAGAGATCAGGGACATTTACTCCCTATCTCAGTAGTCATAACAGTGGCCTTGATGATAATTGACTAATACCATGGGCCCTTCCCCCATTATTTAAGAGAAATTATGGCGGAGGCATCAGTTTCATTTTCTAGGAAGCTATAACATTAATCTCTGCCCAGATACTTAAGGCTCTTAGGCAAGGAGATACGCACATAGTAGAAAGGGCAGTTGAGAAAACTGCAGCATATAAAGGAAAGACAAGCAGAGGTGATGATACCAGAGAAACACGTGTCCGCCTCACCCTGCTCAAGAGCTGTCTATCCCAAATGCCCTCTGTGCCTGGCTTACGCTGCAGGGAAGCTGCCCATCCTCAGTGAGGCTTCTATTCTTCCAGCCAGCCCAAGTTTGTAAGATTCCTGACCTTTTTGTTCTCTGGCCTGCAATCCTGGGAGCCTATCTGAAAAAGAATCACTAAAGAAGAAAATCATCCTAGAGAGAGATTTAAGTGCTGGTCCTCACTCCATCACTCTGTCCCTGACAGCCCCGGGCCCTGCTCTTCCCCCTAGAAGAGGGGGTCGCTAGGCAGGAGGATTTCTACTGCCTCCTCAATTTCTACCAGGAAGTTACAGTGATCACAAGAGATGACTGCGTCTGCATTTACACCACAGCTGACTGGTCTCTGAGAAAGGACGAGACAAAGGCGCTTGAACCCCAAGAGCGGGCTCTGAGCAGGACTAAGGAATGGCCGCAGCACTATGAGCGTCAGGCTCCCATGTCAAGAGGCATGCCCTCCAGAGCGCATGCTTCTCGGGTTCCCTTTATTCAATGACATCTGGGAGAAGAGAGGCCCAACCTGGCACATGGCATCGGCACCGTGACTGAACACAGCTTCGAGCCACCTGTCAAAAGGCCCCAGTGAAGAATTAGCTAGTTTCCTGAACTTAGTATTGCACATTTTGAAGCCTCGTTTGCTAACAGGCCCCGAAGTTTCGAGACTTCCAAATCAACTCAAAGGCCAAATTATCACTTTAAAATAAGAACTACACCTGCCAAGAAGAGGCATGCGGGACCTCCCGCCAAGATGAGTGCCTTCTGCAGGCCATTGGAAGCCAAATCAAATTCAGAGGGTTACTTGATGAATTTCATGACCTGAAAGCATCCTGGAACGAAACTGAGACAGCTACCGTTAAGGACCTGCACAAGAGGCCAGCGTCCACCAGGGCCAGACAACTGCTAGACCAGGGCTGCGCTGGGACGGACTCGAGAATTGCTTGTCTTTGCAAATCATTTCTTTCCTTCTATACATAAAACTTCATAAATCTTTCCTTCTCTATATAAAAAGTACTAAGTAATTACTGAAGATATGTATTTTGTGCTATACATAAGTAAATAAACTAAAACGTATTCAAGAGAATCAGTTAAATCAGAAAATGTCTGAAACATATATAAGGAAAAAGAAAATTAAAAAAAACCCCACAAACCTATACCAAGCTTTCTATCCTTGCAGATACACAAATAATAAAGAGCATGCTGATTTTTATCTACTGCACTTCACATTGTAAACAAGTCCCATGATATTAAATAATCTTTTTAAAACTTTAGACTGAAAAAAAAAAAAAAAAAACCAAGATTGACATATTCTTTCTTTAGACGTGTTAATATATTCAATCAGTGACAGGCAAGTCTTGTTCTGGAGTCACTCAGAGTATGTTCTGAACTTTATTTAAGACAACTTTTTCGCCACCGTTTCTAAGTTAGTGAAAGAAGACTCTCCCTGCATTAATACAAATTCAGATCAGACCTCCCTGCCCTCCCTGTCCAGTGAAAACTCTCAGGTTTTATAAAACCTCCATGATGACACAGTGGCAATGGGACTCACTACCTCATCATGGAAACTGGAGAGGAGGAGGAGGTGTGGTCCTCTTCCCCAAATACCAACTAGCATCCTTTGTGCCCAGGTAACAGACATGTCTATCAGCAGTGGTCAAACTGAACGTCCAGCACTTCTCCCCCTTAGTGAGAAAGGGAGGGAAATGAGAATTCCAGATCAACCAAGACAAGGCTGAGGTGATGTCAAATCACTGTAAAGTGTACTTTGGGACAGGCATAACCTGGCAACAACATCACGTCACTGCTCTGTCTACACAAGGGACAAGTACTAAGCCCCACCACCCCCAACTAGGTTACACACACGACAAACCTTTTTCAGCCTCTTGCAACGTCTACACTACAAATCTAGGAAACAGCTCCCAGAGCCTTGTATCAAACTGTGGACACCTTCAGAACATCCCCTTAATACACAGCAGCCTGTTACTTGCTCATGTCCCACCTTCAGTGACATGGGGACAGGAATGTCTATTGCACAGCTTCTCTAGGATGACAGACATTAATAGAAATGCAAGGATGGATTTACAGCAGGCATGGATCAATTTCAAGTTATTTTACAATTATTGATTAGGGAACTCAAACAGGCTTTGCTACTCGCCAGACAAAATGCTAAATCCACCCTCCCCTCTTCATAAATCCTGAGAAAAAGCCAAAGGAACTGAAAACTGATGTATTCGGGAAACAAAGCATGCCAAGACAAGATTATAACCAACCCAAAGCTGAGACTCAAGTAACAAATGTATCTCCAGAACAGAGCTTGAGAAGCTGGCATTCTTGGCAAGCCACCTTCGCTGGCAGCAGCGTAACCTTTGCTGCGATCGGAACTGACGGGAGGCATTTTCGCTTCATGTTAAAAGATTTCTGTCAGGGTGAACATATTTTAATCCACCGCATGCATTTGTCCCATGTCATTGACAAGGACAAAACCTGACTACTTCAAGAGTCTGCTTTTGTTGTGTCACTCTATGGGCCTATGGACATGTTCCCAAGGCTCGCAGAAAAGAAAAAAATAAACTCAGAGAAGAGAGGAGACGAAGGGCGGGGGGTAGCAATGTTACAACATACACACGGAGCATATGCGGAGCTACAGATATATCTTGGAAATGGTGATCTCCAAGATGGGGATACACGGTGAAAACATGCTGCACCCTACAGGAGGGTATTATTTAGAACTTGTTCTTTTTGATGCCTTCGGGGTTGGAACTGAGCCAGTTTCTTTATAATACACTGAGTTCCTCAGGGAGTTTAAAAGAAAAATTTGAAGCACCAAGACATTCTCCTGATCCCCATGCATGACAGGGGATGACGGGAACATTCCAAAAACGCCACCGTCCATGGGCAGGAAATTTAAAATGGGGTAGGAGGTGTTAGGAAAGGAAGAAAAATTATGTCAGGCAAGGGCGAGGTAGAGATATGATAGTCATATTAAAAAATAACAAATGACTTTTAGTGAGTTACAAAGTAAATAGGAAATAAATGGAAAATAAAGTAAGCATTTGAAAAGATGAAGCCTTGATCTTAGGGAACAGAAGGGCTTAATCCACTATAATACATAAATTTAAGGCATTTAATAGTCTTTTTTTAAAGGCATAAAGTAGATCGACTTCTGTGCCTTTTAATTTAATACTGTATATATATGTATTTTAATTACTTTACTTTGCTAACAAAGTCTGAATTTTCATTGTAAGCCAATAAACACGTACTAGCAAAAAGATCCCACCTTCTCATATCCAACAAAAGGACTCTCTCATGTTGATCCTTTCAATATACAGGAACTGCTAACAGCATTTATACGGTGCCTACAACTAAGTCACTTCTACTAATCAGAGTGAGTTTTCAACGACAAAAATCCAATTTAACCAAGGAAATAGAGGCTTTCAACTTTAACTATTTTTCTTTTTTTCAAATGGACTGTTTTTAATAACTATAGAAAATTAAAATAGATGTGACTCTTGGAATTAGTAACCTATTCATAAAACAAAATTACTTTATGAAAAGTCAATTTATAAGTATACAGAACTTTGCATTCTCTAAGAACTCCTGTATTTATATATTTATTCATCAAGGTAACAGACTTGAAAGAAAAGTACATTCACAACCTTGTCCTCGTTTTAAACAGATGGAACAAAGGGCATAAAGAAAAAAAAGCAATTTGCCTAAAATTACATGGAACGGTACCTGGGGGGTGGTGCTGGTGGTGGGGTGTGGAGAGAAGGCTATTTCAGATAAAATTACTCTTCAAAAAACTCTCCAGAGAAGTAGGAAAACAGATTACTCTCTAATAATTTTTAATGATACAACTTGGATGCCTGCTACATTTCAAAGACACAGAATCTACACAGATCTCAGTGAAAGCATTTAAGTTGTTTTAGTTTCGGTTCATAAAAGAAAATATCCAATACAATTGTTCCTTCACCCACAACACAGAACACCAATCCATATGTCTGCATGAAATTCTTTACCTCTTTTCATCCATTCTACTTTAGTCTTTCTAAAACTCTAGCAATGACAGCAAGAATTCATTAACTCAGGTTAACAAAGTATCTGTCTAGATCCTATTACTCACAAATCACGTTAAATATGTTTTAAGACATGATAACTACATAAATGGAATATATGGCCCAAGAATATACCCTTTTCCAGGAGGAAAATTTGCTATAAGGAACATTATTGAAATTTTGGTTAAAAATAAAACACTACATCAATGTTAAACTTTTTGATTCTGACAACTGTCTTGGTTACATAAGAAATACTAATTTTTAAGGTATAGAAATACTAAGGGGGCAAATTGGCACAACATTTGTATCCCATGCTCCAACGGTTCTGAAAATGTGTATGTGCGCTTGCACATATGTGCGCGTGTATAGACTTTACAAGAAAAACCTGTGGAATATCTTCATTCTCAACTTTGCTAAAGTTCAGTGAAAACACAAAACACAAGAGTGAATCCACTGCATGAGTGACGTAAACACTGTTAACATATATTACACTGACTCTTAAAATTTATCTACTGCAGCAACTCTATGTCTAGTCTCCTCAAGAATCATCCTGCCAGGCTAATGCATCATTATTACCCAAAGCAGAAAAATAATCAAATTGTCTTTCATCTCCCTTGCAAATAAAAAGTTAACAACAACAACAACAAAAAGGAAGTTTCTGCCTTTATATATTGATGTTCTTCTGAGGGCAAAGGAATGAATAAATGCTACAAACCAAGTCCTTTAGTATCTCTATCAACCACTCCCTGACCAAAACAGAATAGAGTATAGCAAACATTTTTTAAAAATAAGCCCACTCAAAAAAGACTCTATAATAAAGTACACAAAAACACTTCATTTAACCAGTATCCTTTGCAGTGCAGAGATTCACAGGTCAGAATTTTTCTGGAATACTGAGAAACTTTTTCAATTCACAATGGCCTAGATGGAAACTTTAGATGCAATGTGTATTACTACATTCAGGTGCTCTTAAACAGATTATCAACCCCTGATAGCGTCAGGATTATGAGCATGCTATTCATTTCACTAGGCAGGGGCACACCAGCCTTATGAGTGGCCATGGGCCGGCCTCTCTGATGAGTAGGCCCATCACATTGTGATGTTTTCAGTCCTGTGTGTGCTCATCATACGTGTGGTTTCTGGATGCCTGTTTTCGTTTATGTCTGTGGTAATTTCTTCTTTGTCTGTGTGCCTGTCCCTCAAAGTCCTCTCACCCTCTCTACAGAGGGACCAATGCCAATACGGTGAGTCCAACTCACTTCAGGCCAAGAACATATTCAGGCTGGCAAGAAGGCTGGACTGGGTTGCCATCTCCTCCTCCAGGGGATCCTCCCAACCCAGGGATCCCACCCAGGTCTTCTGTATTGCAGGCAGAGTCTTTACTGTTTGAGCTACCAGTGAAGGTCCCCCTCACACCAAAAAAAAAAAAAAAAAGTAATAATAACTAAATTTGCTCAACTGTGCCCCAAATAAGATCACTGAGGCAGCGGAGGGCCAATCTGCAGCCCTGGCTGTTACGCTGTGCAAACTTTAGGTTTACAATCCCTTAGAAACAGGAATGATTAGCTGTCCTACTACTATCAAGTATTTATTAACACCAAATAAAATGCTGAACTTGAAAGCTCCTGGTCAAACAAAGAACACGAGAAACAAGTACCAACTGTTTCTGCTGTGGTGCTGATTTATTAACAAAGGCCGTGAGCATTATGGCGCAATCTAGAAATACTTTGTGACTCACTTTGGTTTCAGAGTTATGGTTCCAGGCCATCAGCTAGCTGTGTTCCTGAGAATCAGATAGGTTAAGGAAAAGAAAAGGATCAATGCTTAATGCCTGAACAGAAATGTACTCAAATAGGTTTATAATAATCTCCAATAAAACTGGCCCTGTGACACTGACTTGCGCTCTTTCTTATCAGGAGAATATTAAACACAAACCTGGGATTAACTTTACAGTCAGTGTTTTAAACAGGCAGAGAGTATTTAAACACACCGCTAAGTACAGAACCTTGCAGCCATTTGTCATGAAAGATGGAAGAACTGGCAGAAGTTTGCTAGAAAACTCCTCTAAACTTTTCATCTCAACAAATTTCTATGACAATGAAGACATCTGATAAGTTTACCAAAGTAATCATAAATTATTGGTGCTGATCATTCCTTTTTTTTTTAAACAGCTTGGTGGCTGAGGAAATCATATTCTGCCTGGGGCTATGTAGCTTACCTCGAATTATTTCAGAATCATCTAAAATGACTCATTTTTCTATTAAAATGATGAATGAGCTAAATGAGGTATGTAATAAATACTGCAGGTTTGTAAACAGATTCCTGCTCTCTAGAGAATGGAGGCCTTACTTCATTTGGTAATTCTGCCCCTTGGTATTTTCAGGAGAAGTCATCCTTAAAATATAGTTAGTAAAGAAAATTGTGGAGAGAGCCACACTGGAACAAAATGCTGAATGTCTTTATGGTGAAGGGAATAACCCCAGGCTACATAAAAATCAACCCTCCTACCCACCAAAGCAGGGCACAGTTCAAAACACAGAAAGAACATAACTCAGTCCCATTCAGGAATCATATACAAGCAATAAACGCAGGAATATATAAAGGAAGTAAATACACAGTGACTCAAGAGTGTTCAGCATTGTGAAGAACTTAATGTCAGTACGCAAAAACAGAGCAGACCTCACTGCACGTGGTATGTCACCTAGTAAACATTACTGCTCTTCAATTTACTACTGAATTCACTAAACCAGAGGTCCAAGTACCACAGGTTGAAAGCAGTTCTCCACGGCTCTATGACAACTGACAGCCCTCAGGCTTGCCAGGGAGACAAGCTGAAAAGGATGCTTCTGAACAAAACAGAGCCCACTGGCCTTAGAGTCTCATTCAAAACATAATGTGCAAAACACTTCTCTTTGGGATTTGGAAGGATTGATGGACTTCATTATGCTTCTGTTCAACTTTTAATCTGTCACAGGTTAAAGCAAACACTGAGGGCTGTATTTCTCAGCCTCTTCAGTAGGAAAAGAGATTATGATATCAGTTTAATAACATTCCAAGGCTCTAATGACAGTTCATCTCGGACCAGGCAGTGAAGCAAATAAGTTAACAATAAATGCCAGGGCATTATAAAGAGATGGAATTATAACCAACCCTTTGCACCTCAGTTACCTATGGATTTTTACTCAATGCTCTCCATACCTCACCTTGACACCCGTAATGACCCAACTGATGGGCTGTCAATAAGTTATTTATGGCAGGGTGACCACGTATGACACCACTCAACAGGAGTTGCCCTGAGCCAACCAGTGTGCAAGCAACTTGATGAATTTGTAAAGTGCATTTAGAATGACAATATGACAGCACCTTTTAAGCAGAGTTGCTCCTCATAGCTGTCTTTAAATACAACTACTTGTTGGCAAGAACATCAACCACATTATCCTCAGATCCTCTCTAATCCCTCTGTCAACAGGTCACACAAACTATAATAGTTCCTTGGGGGAAAAAATGCAACACCAGCAAACTGCAGTCACCTCTACATGGTGTTCACTGGACAGACTCGCCAGCCATGACAGTGAGATTTAATCTCCACTTTCAGAAGAATGTGCAGCCATTCTCTCCTCCAGGACACCCAGTATCTGCTCAGTATGACAACAGGCTTCTCTCGGACTAGATGGTAATGTTAAGAGCCTACGTATTCCTGCAAATCCTGATGAGTAAAGGGTCTGACCACATACATTTGAGAAATACATTCATCTGGTTAAGACACTCCAGTATTCTTATCTGGAAAATCCCATGGACAGAGGAGCCTGGCGGGCTACAGTCCATGGAGTTGCAAAGAGTCAGGCATAACTGAGTGCACACACGCACACGTGCACACGCGCACACACACACACACACACACACACACGCAATGCTGAAATCTGCAATAGCAGTCCTATTCTTTCTGGGCTCTTAACGTAAAGATGAGGCTGGCATACTGAGTCAAAACTTATTTCTCTTTCTCTATTACTGTGGAAAAAAAAAAATGTACCAAGAGCTGGCCTGGCACTCCATGGAATATCTGACTAAAAATCTCTTCCTAATAATTTCTTCACAGGGCTGTATGCGTTTCAGCTGACAATAGTGTGTTGCTTTAACACACACAGGCGGCAAAGACCACACAAGATAACAAAGCACATGATGGGAGAAGATGGGATACGGCGGCGGCTTTGTCCTGGGAACTAGAAAGGCCTGCTGAATTCAAACATTTACACAGGAGGCAAACTGATGGTGCACACCTCTGCTCCCACCTGTTCTGAGGGCTGCTGCCCTCTACATTTCCTGGTCAGATAGGAACTGAGGGAGAGACAGGAAGAAATGGGCCTGCAGACATATCCTACGTCCCACTCTCACTAATAACATCGAGGAAATTATCTTATGCCTAAATGGCTTAAATTTCTGACACAGAACAGAAATTCAGTATTTAAATAGTCCTCAAAAGTGAAAGCTCAAAGTCATTAACTTCATTGTTGGCCTTCAAAGCAAACTAATACTCCATGCATGTCAGAACAATTGGGGATTTGTGTCTATAGCAAGAAAAACCAGCCCAGGGCATATATAATCAGAGGCAGTGTGTTAATAGAGATTATAACTGAAGTACTAAACTGCACCCCAAAAAAAGACCAAAGATTTTTTTTGAAAGGATTAAGTGTCCAACAAAAGAATCCAGGATAACCGCTACTACATTGCAGCTTCATTCACCTGGTTAATTTTAATGATACTAAAAGCCCCAAGTGATCACTCTTACCTTTCTTCAACACAGAACTTTTGAGCATGAACCATGTTGATCATTTCAAAATTACAACCCCAATGGTAACCTCTACTCTTGGGAAGACCCTCACTTATATACTTGGGCAGCAGCAGTATTCTTATCTACTTCCTTTAGTAATTTTCCCCCAACCCCAAATTCAAAACCTTTTTCTCCTTAACCACAAAATTTCAACTGTCACAGTTTGAAGCACAAACAAAACACAGAAGTGAAAAGCACAGAGCACAAAATTAATCAATTCTTCTTGATTGCTTCACTGGTGCATTTCAGACAAAAGGGAAACTGGGGATAAAAAGTGACATTTTGGTAAAACAGTAGCTTAAATTTGCAAAAACTAAATTTATGCATTCACTTACCCTAATTTTTTCTTTTAATTTTTTTTAATTTTAATTTTTTTCTAAACACTACAAGGTTTTGCAAATTCAAAAATTTTACTATGAGGAAAAAAAAAAAATCCAAACTAGGAATGACCTTCCCCACTCAGCTTATACTTGACTGAAGAAGGCAGACTCAGGAAAAGTGATCAAATCTAATCTATCTTTGCACCCCCAGCAACTGATATCACCTAGCACACACCAGGGGTTCCATAAACCTGTGATGGCTGGGACCACAGAAAGAATGATCTCCTCTAGTCCATCCTGCACCCTTCACTATAGAGCTATCAAAATGCCCATCTAACCACTGCACTTCAAACCTTTGCATGTATATAGTCCAGGGTTCTCTGGATTGCATACGTGTGCCTAGTGATTTTAGCTCTGCCACCTTCTTCTGCCTCATGCCTCAACACTCCCCACCCTTTACTTCCCACTCATTAGCTCCTGTGGGGTTCCAGTGTCCCCAGGCTTCCATGCTTTACCTGCAATACTCTAGGCTGGACCATCCCTACTCCTCCAACCACACAGGTGATTCCTACTCCAACATTCCACTCTGGCATCACTTCTCTAGGAAATCTTTTCTCATCTTCCCCACTTCCTCTCCTCCCATTTCCACAACCTGAGTAGACTCAATTCTTCACTTATGAAATGGCAAGCATTTATTGACTCTCTACTCTTTGCCAGGCTCCAGTATGTATTAGGCTCTCAAATGTGTGTGAACGAATGAACGCAGATACAAAATGGTTAAAACAAAGTCAGTCTCTGCTTTCACTGAAGTGAGAATTCTCATAAGGATATAAGTAGCAAGGCTCTATCACGGACTTGGCACTTTTTAACATTATTTTTCATGTATCTGTCTCCCACATTGCAGTGTGAATTCCTTACGGATTTTGTCTTTTTCATTCGTACAGCCTCAGTATCCAGCACCACGTTTTTCATATAGTAAGCACTCAATAAAACATCTGCCCAAAAAATGAAGGAAACTCTTTCACATTCAGCTTTATAAGCTCCAAAATATTTAAGCAACTATTTCCTTAAGTAAATTGTGGCTTCTTTTCAAGTTTAGACTCAAAAAGAAACAAGAAAATACTACAGTTCTGTGGTTGTAAAAAGAAATGAATAATGTCAAACCAGCACAGTTTAATACAACAGAAAGGAGGAGTGAAACAAAATGTTAACTGGCATTTTACAAAAATGTAAATGCAAGGTCCTTATTCTTTAATTTAAAAAAAAAGTGAATGACACAGCAAATATTAGGTTTAGATATACGGGATCTCAGAGACACACAAATGTCAAGTCACATTAACTTTACAGGTTTCCCAGCTTAGTCCTTTTAATCAGTCTTTCTTTAGAGTTGCTTTCCTGCTCCTAAGCAACAGTCCTTTCACGTGAATTTTAGTTAACGTTTTCAAGCAGATAAAATTATCAGTGAAGTTCTTTTCCAAAACTCCTGGGTAGAATCAGCTGATGAAAGTGCTGGTACCTATCCATGAGAGGTAAGGTTAGGGACTGGTATGCTCTTCTTGAATCAAAAGCAGGACCCGTGGCTTCTCCAGCTAACGCAATCCTTTCAAAAAGGAAAGTTTTCATCTGATCCTATTTTAAAACTTCAACAACAGGGCCATCATGACTGTGCCTTTCGAAGAGCTTCAATAAAGCTAGCTGCTACAACAACTGTGGGAAGAATCCGCCTGGACTCGCATCTAAGGAAGACAGCGATCTAAATGTCAACTGTGTGTGGGCGCAGGATGGGGAGGGGGAAGAGGAGTTTTATTCACAGCACCAACACGGCGTCAGTTTGGGATTTTTATCCTTCCTCCTAGTTCTACTGAAAGACAGCTTTCCAATTCCTTCCAATGTGTGAAATCCAACCTTTACTCTCTTGCTGGCTGCAATATTTGGGTTCTAAATAAAGAGGAAGACACCAACGTTTGGCCATCACTCAAAAGAGTCCCACACACTGGGGTTGAGAATGACAGCCGTGGGGGGTCCAGCACTCAGCAGAACGACGCTAATGGTCCTGGGTGACTCTCAACAGGAGTCACGGGTTCTGAGGATGCCCACTGCCACGGCTCGGGGATCGAGGCACCGATGGACGATACAGACTTGAAGGCATGTTCCCCAGCACGCGTCCTACCGGATGGGGAGATGCAGACTCTGTGTACATGGCAGGCGGGGGCTGAGGGGCAGAAGGAACTTCACACCCCTGAGCATGAACCATACACGCGGCAAAGCTATTTCCTTACGCATTTCCGCTACACCATTTTCATAAGGTGTAACTATGGTAAAATATAATCTAAAACTTATCAGCTTAATAAATGTATAGCTTTTATTAATAATAATAGTAATAGCTTTTATTTATGAAATAAATAAATAGAAGTGTATAGCTTCAGAGTGTAAAGTGCATTCAGACTGCTGCCAAACCAAGCTCCACAACTCTTTCCATCCTGCAAAACTAAGACTCCAGACCCATTAGAAAGCTCGCCACTCCTCCTTCCACTCAGCCCCTTGAAACCACCCTGCTGCCTTCTGTCTCTGAATGTGACTACACTAGATGCTGCACACAATCGGAATCACACAGTATTTACCTTCCTGTGACTGGTTTATTTCACTAAGCATAATGTCCTCGAGGTTCATCTAAATCGCATGATACGTTAGAATTTCCCTCCTTCTAAAGGCTGAATAACACGCCATCGTACATGTATGACAATTTTGTTTATGCATTAAGCTACTGAGGAACACATAGATTTCTTCCACCTCTTGGCTATTATGAATAATGTTGCAATGGACACGGATATACAAATATCTCTTTGATGTCCTGCTTTTAGTTCTTTTGGATAAAGAACCAGAAGAGTGGGGCCTCCCAGATGGCCCAAGCAGTAAAAAAAAAAAAAATTCTGCCAATGCAGGAGCCACAGGAAATGCAGGCTCCATCCCTGGGTGGGGAAGATCCCTTGGAGGAGGAAATGGCAAGCCACTCCAGTGTTCTTGCCTGGAGATCCCAAGGACAGTCCATGGGATTGCACACAGTCAGACATGACTGAGGGATTGGGCATGCACGCATGCCAGAAGAGTGGAATGCTGAATCATATGATGATTCTAGTTTTACTTTTCTTGAGGAACCACCATACTATTTTCCAAAGTGATTGTACCATTTTATCATCCTTGCCAATACTTGTTACTGTCTTTTTTTAAAAGAAAAAGAAAACTTTTATTTTGTATTGGGTAGGGCCAATTAACAATGTTGTGACAGTTTCAGCTGAACAGGGATGGGACTCAGCCATACACATACATGTATCCACTCTCCCCTAAATTTCCATTCCATCCAGGCCTCCACAAAACATTGAGCAGCTCCCTGAGATACCTTACTGGTATCTGTTTTTTCTTAACGGCAGCCATCCTAACACATAAGATGATCCCTTAGTAACTTTGAATGTTTATCCCTGTATTATTTTAATAATCAGATGAAAATTCAGTGAAATACACTCAACCATTAAAAGTAATCATGCAAATACATATTTATTGGTATAGAAAGGCCTTAAATAGTCTAAATTTTTTTCAATATCAAAGTTACTGTAAGAGTTACATAAAACTACATATACTACTATATGTAGTATATACATATAGTAGAGAGAAATACAAATATACATATTAATATAAATGTTTTATACAGTCTCAGTGCAATGTGAAAAGGAATATAAAACAATAAACCAGAAAGTTAATAGTAAGTATCTCTGGATAATGGTAATCTAATTGATTTTACTGTTTTTGTATTTATTTCCTGATCTTTACCCAACAAATATGCATGTCTCCTATAATAATGAATAACAACAGTAAAGGTGATAACGTGGTAAATAAGTTGGGAGTCACCAGGTACCTAAACTGCTGTAGGCAGCTACGGTGTTGTGGCCAAGAGCTACACTTAAGTATCTGAGAATCCTCAAGCCAGAACAAGATCCTCTGGATCATCTATAATACTATTGCATAAATTCTACTTTTAGTCCCAACGTGCTTTGAGGGCTCTGTTTGGCCAATTTATGACAGATGCTGAAGTTAAGGAGTTGTCAGTAATTTGCCACCCATACCATATGACTCCAGAATCAATAAAGTAGAGACCTGCAAAATAGAATATATAATGCCGATTTCTTATGCTTAACCTAAAAACAAAAATACATAGATAGGAAATAGAGAGGATTTATAAGATACAAGGAAAAAATGTGCTGAAGATACACTGCTCCAACCCAACTACAGTACATAATATTCTAGTTACTGTGAATTAAGAAAATTTTTTATACTTTCAGATTTCTTGTGAAAACTCTCTTTTTATGCCTTCTCATGTGCATGTGTGTTTAATGAGTTTTTTTTTTTAATCTTAATCTTGCTTATCTCCCTGAACTTAAAGAACAAGGTAGTTCAAATTCAGACCAAGAGAAGTAGAGAAAAGAATGCTTCAGAGAGGAGAGGAAAAAGCTGGGACACAAATAAAAATAAGAACCAAGGGGTCCTCTGCCCACTAGAAACCCTGAAGCTTGCTCCCCACCCGCCAACCCACCACCCTCCACCACAAGCACTGTTAAACTCTCTCCTCTCCATCCCTGGCCTTCCAATTGGGAGGCTGTAACATTCATGGGAATGACCCTTAACGCATGGGCCTGACATGTTTTCAACTTCCCCCCAAAACCCTCAAACTCAGGAGCACAGCAGATGTCATAATTAAATTACTCAACCCCTAACACTTTTAATTCTGAAATTATCCCCCATTCACAACAAATGACTTTCCTTCCACGTCTCTAGGCCTCAGTTCCACTCAACGTGTGTGTCCTCACAGAGGCGCTGGCCAGACCCTAGACATTCCTCTCTTAGTCCATCACCCCTGTTCTGGTTTACTGCCTGCCCATGTAGCCTGGATCCTGAATGAGTCACTGAAGAAATGGATTCAGTACACACTGGCTTCCTATTTTCTCCATTGGCAACTGGTCGTAGGTTAGCCTCTCAAAGAAAGGACCAAGAGAAAGAACAGAAGAGAACAGAGACTGAGTCTTTTCTTACAAACTGGTAACAATCCCCCGTTGCCTGCTGGACTAGGGACATCCCCTGCGTCTTACATCCCCAGCTCTCCACTATATGGTTACATTTCTCTCTCCAGTGAGTTCCCAACCATATTCCACTGAGAAGATAGGGAAATGACATGAGGGTTTCTAGGAAGGCTAAAGTGAGCACTGAGCAGTCAGGACCCCAGGCTTCACCCAGAACAGCTCCAATTTTATTTAACAACAGGAAGATGTTCAACCAATCATGTTGCCTGCAGAAGACACTACTGTTCAGCCATTAAAAACCACATTTTGGTGATATAAAGAGTATGTTCATGATGTAAACACTATGTATGGCACTATCCAAAGTCTTCAATAGGTAGCAGACCTAGGAATAGAAATTGTCTCGAGGGAAACACCTCGGGGTAAACCATGGTTACATGAGAGTGATAGCTTTATGGGTGCCTCTTAAATTTTCTGCTACAAATAGTCATTTTTAAACATATTTATGTAATCTTTAAATTTCTAAAAAAGTATTTTCTTTGAAAAAATTATTTCCTTTCTTATAAAAAATGGTTCCCCTTTCTGAAGTCCAGAAAGTGATGGATGCAACCTTACTCACCTCTGCTGGAGTCTGCCCAGCTAGCATCTGGTGGCTGCCAGCAAGAAGAGGACCAAGGTAGGCTCTCACCCCAGAGGTTTCAAATAAATGAAACCGAAACCAACCAGTGGGAACAAGCAAACAACATCCCTCAGGCAAGACGCCTGTGTCTCTGTGCTGGTCTTTTCTTCAATAACCCTCATTACACCTGCCTTAGAGTCCTTGGTGGTTAATCTCAACAAATTGTCAGCCACTTGTAAAAGGCAAAGATAAAGAAAATCTCAGCAAAGAGAACATGAATACCATCCACACTGGAAGCTGGCAAGCTTTTCCCAAACATCAGTGGTTTCCTTGCAGACGAGACCTTCTGACCAAATCGTTCATGCTCACCAGGTGCTTCGCCTTCGCACGCTCCTCCTCATTTGATATCCTCTCACGAAGGATAGCTCTGGTCAACTGCTCGTTGGCAAAAGCCTTCTCTGCATCCAGTTCTTTGCTTTGCTTCAGTCTGAAAAGACAACAAAGTTCTAACTTAGGAAAAAAAAAAGATTTTAATAGTTGACATCATGTGTTTAATGTGTTAAATGAAAAGATAGAAACAGCCCTAGGGTCAGCAGCTGAAGTCATCTTGGCCTAGTATTTATCAATAGCAGGTATATTTCCTAATAAATCCTCATGCAGCCTTTATCCAAGCATTTAAAAGAAGAAAATTCAAATATACCAAGAGGCTAATCAATCTAACTGCTAAATTAGTTTTACTAAGTTCTTCTCATGTCAAATTGAAATCTGCCCAACTAAATATTCTACCCCTGGTGACTCCATCTGCCCTCTGGAGAGAGAAGTAATACATCTAATTAACAAGCCATCTATAAGACAAATATTTGAAGGTAACCATCATCCTCCCATCAAAACTGACTCCGCTATTTATTGACTCTATACGAGGCCCTGCATGAGGCACTGATGACAGGGTACTGAAAAGGACCAGTCCCCGATCTCATGGACCTGACGTTACCGCAGGAAATAAAAACACTGTTAGAAGATCTTTCCTCCCAGTCGATCTCTCATTTCCCAACAATCTTCATCTGCAAAAATGGCCACAGGAGCAGGGTTCCTCACTTGTGGGATGACTCCAATTTGTCCCTGAGCTCCAAACTAAATGTTAACACTGCACATGTGGTCCAGCAAAGTAAGACAGTGGAACCTCACCTCCCAGGATTCCCAACCAACGCTAGTTCTACCAATGAAGCATCTGACTGCGTGAGGTCTATCAGTAACCTCATCACACAATTAGATCATACTAAGCTGCAATTCACAACAACCTCTCTCCTGTGCATGACAAAGGTGTGCCTGGGCCCATAAAGGTATTCAGTAATCACTGAGGGAGAGTACATTTTAGGCTAATCTCATGGACAAAGATTTTGATTGCCTTTTCTTCTTGGAGAGAAAAACCGCTCTATACCAACATATCCCTGAAGTTATAAGCAATGCTATAAAAAGAAAAAGTAAAATTGGTATGTTGGTATAAGTGAAATTCTGAGTGCAATCTACTTTGTAAGTGGGAATGATGAGCACCAAATTGAACTCAATACCAGTCTATCAAATTTCAGTTTTAAAAAGGATTCTTGAAAAGAAAACTTTTGGTTACTAGTTTTAAATTGTTATATCACCTTGATACGCTGAAATTCTCACAAATCAATTCTAACAGATAAAATCAGCTTGTAAAATACATTCCAAAGTGATAATGCTTTTCCCCCTAAAAATTAAACCTGTGTAAATTTATGTCTTGAATAAAGGTAAATAACAGAGGCCAATATACTTTTACCCAAATAAATCCTGGAGTTATATAAAAGGAGAGCAACATGGAAACAAAGTGGTCCACATAAGGACAGCATGCTGACAACTGCTGAAGTTACTGTACCAGATTAGAAAACAAGGCACAAAAAGCATTTCTACCAGCCTGTCACTTGTAAGTAAAAGGCATTACTTATATTACAAGTGAGGTGGAAACTAAAAAACTACTATAATTTACAGATCACCTACTATATGCGAACACTGTGCTAGGCACTTTATATACATACATAAAACTAGTATAAAATTCACATTTTTAATTATTAGTTCTTGGACATAAAGTGAGTTCTACATAACTAAAGCTTCCCAAATCTTCCATATTTGGTATATCAAATTTTAAAGTATTGTTCACTTTAAAACAACATTTTTTCTGAGTTTACTTGCATATGGCCTAAGTTTTAATTATAAATGGAGTTAAAAGTAGCTCAACTTTGGAAATATAAAGTTTGGCATGTTAATGAAAAATGAAGCAATAACATAAGCACAAAAGTCTTCCATGTTATAATAAAAAAATAAAGATTATTCAGCTTGCAACATCTAATACAGATCCTGAGTCTAAACCAAGGCTCTACCATTTACTAGCTGAGTGTAGTTAACCTCCCTGGTCCTGTTATTCTCATGAGTAAAACAGACTGGTGTTAACACTCACCTTACAGGATTCTATATACAAAAGCACTTAGTACAAAGCCTGTGAGTACAATAAGCACTCAATGCATTAGGTAAGTAGCAGTAATAACAATAGTACCCACTATGGGATCAGGAATACAGAAGCAGCAGTGAAGCAGCAGTTATCTTCTGAAAAGAAGGAAATCTCCACATTCATTAAATACACCATAACTACGTATCACTTGGTCCTCTCCACCTTTTTCCCCCCAGTTCTCCAAAGTTCTGCTTTATTTTTATGATCAAGCCCCCTTAACAAGTACATAGACTCTAATGACCCCAGTAGCCCCCTCCTTGCACATGTTCCTTTCCTTGTTTCCAGTAAGGGCAAGGATCTGGTTTGCCTTTTTCCACTGCTACATACCCAGTGCTAAACAGTGCCAGCCCCACACCACAAGTGCTCACAAAATACTCGAGTATATGCATGAATGAATGAGTGGCGTGTTTCCGACTCACTGGAAAATGGAAAACAAGCTGCAGAAAATAGAAGACTGGGGGACTTGTGAAACTAGACACAAACAGAGCCCTACAAGGGCCAAGCCACTGTGATGTCAAGCGTCACAAGTGGGATGATCCTGGACCACACCAACCTAAAGAAGAAGGCTGTTTTACATCTCGTAACATTTCAGAGCCTCTAAACTACCAACACCTAGTTATATTTGACTCTTGGTTGAAGAGACACTGGGGGTGGCACAAACTGACCAAAAAGAAATTCTCCTTATTCTTACAGTCACTTTCATTTTCTTACAAATAGACCTGTTCAAATTCTCAAATAGTTTATTCTAAAGGAATGTCTGAAAATAAAATGAAAAAAAGAAAGGTCTGTGCAGTGACAGTTTCCTGACCAGAATTTTGTATCTTTAAGAAGTCTGGCAGTAGAACCCAGAACCAATCCTCACTACCTATAGGCAGTTTAATCGTACAATCTAATAAACATCAGTTTTCTTAGCTTTAAATTTTGAAGGCTGAGCTTTATATAGCCCAAGGTTCCTGGGCCACCAAGGTACCTGTTGTTTAAAAAAAAGGGGGGAGGAGGCAGGTATGAGATAAAATAAATCATTAACTTGGGTTTCCAAAGATTTAAGAATAATCTCAAAATAAAACTAAACATACCAAGTATCTTGGAGAATACATTCTCTTTTTTATTTACTGGCATTTCCCACTGATTATTTCAGATCTCCTGGTCTAATATTATTCTACATTAAGCCCTTGATTTAAGTTTCATTTAAATTTCCTTCTTTTAAATACATATCTCTCCTCATTTAAATTCTCTAGAGTTTTAAGCAAAGAAGTAGGAGTTTAGTGTAAACTTTTCTTATTTGCATTAAGTAATTGGATAGCTTGCCTAAGCTTAATGAAACAAATACCAGTCAGCTCTGTCCTTACACCTCACACCCTAGCAACTGAGCTCTTGTTCTCAATATATTCTCAACCAGGTGAGAGATGTAAGATACACCAGAAAAATGAATTTCTAAAAATGAGCCAAATCTCTTATAATGAACATTACATGCGTCATTTGAGTGGAAAAAATAACAATAATTTACTCACATATGTTCAGTTCTCATAGATATCTTGATATATAAAATTTATGTATTTCAGTTTGTGTAAAAACTGACCAATATTATTTTATTTCAAAGAACCTAAAGGTTTTAAGAAAATGGGAGGAGTATTTTTAAAGATAACTTTAGCTAGGCATGTTTTATAGATTCAACTTTGTTGTTGTCTATGAAGGAGGCATTACTATTTAAAAACATATATATGAGAAAAATTGAGATGTAGAAAAGCACACAGGAGACATGAAATGACTTGATCTGATTTCCAAAGCCATGGTTCTTAAACCTGAAGAGTAACACATCTGGCAACGCCACCGCCACCAACAGGAATCAGCTTCCATTACGTTACTCACCTTTGTGGTCCTATAAGGACAGTTTTTACAAGCCACATTAATCATAATTATTTTAAAAGAAGCTCCTTTTTTAATGTGTTTTCATTACCTCAAGTCAGAGTTTGCCAGAGTCAAAATTATTACCAGCCCTTTCCCAAAGTGGGTTTGGCTTTCAATGGCCCTAAATGTTTCTCTGAACCTGGGCACTGCTCATTTGGCAATTCACAAATACTCAGATTTATCTTCATGTAGGTTGACACATAAGAAATGCTACACAATTCTAGCTTAGAAAATCACTTTATAATTTAATATATAAGGCCATTATATTACTGAAAGAAAGCTGATGAGAACCTCAGATAATGGGTGAGAATAAATGGGAAACTGAGACTGTTCCAGATAAAGTGACTTGAGGAAATGATTTATCTAAAACTGAACTATGACCATTATACACTGAATATCTGGATAGTACTGCAAAGTACTTGACTTAGACTGTTTGAAACACTAGAAGAGAAAAATGAGCGACTACGACCACAAAGGTCAGTTTTAATGCTAATGATGAATTTTATTTTAATGCATCATACTTTGTCAGAACATGCTGAACTAGCATTCAAAATACTGTTTACTACTCATCTTTTAAACAGAAAAGCTGAGCTGGTAATCCAACGAACTAATTATTAAGACTATTAAAAATAATGACAAAACAAGTATACAGCTTTCTATTAATAAGACTTTACCAAAATAAAAGTACATAGCAAGCTTAATATTTCTCAGCTCAAATGATTTCAAATCCTAGAAGGAAATATACATGCACTGTGATTCTGAAATAAACACATGAGAATGAATGTACATTAATATGGCCATGTCCTATGTGTATATATACTAAATATGTAATGTCTGTGTGTGTAACAGATAAAGAGTCAGCATTTATTAATGCTTGCTTTGTACCACGAACAGGTCTAAGCACTTGACGGGTGTAACTCATTTACAATCCTCACCGGCACCCCTATCAAAACTGTTTTACTCTATTTCAGATGAGGAAGCTGAGGCACAGAGAAGTTTTGTAACAATAAGGCTTTACAGGACTTATGGAATAATCTACTCGGGGTCACAAAGCCCGTGAGAGAGGTGCAGCCAGGCAGGCTGATTTCAGAGCCTGCATTCTTATAGCAGATACACCCATGGACGCACACACATAATACATATACACTATTAGAATGTATGTGTGTGTGTATACATATTAAGCCAGGGGACAGGGGGAGAGCTTTGTCGTATGCACCACAACTCGGACACTCCACAGTGCCTGGCTCTTGGCAGGCATTCAATAAGCACTGTTGAAAGAAATTAACAGAGGATGAGCCTAGTTTAATACAACGGAACACAGGTACTCTTCATATAATGGTAATTTAGCAAGAAATGGCACTGTCTTGGAAAACTGATTGACTGCAATCTGGCAGACCTACAGTCAATCAGTATTACCTAACCAGCATTAAGACTTGGTTCTGAATACAACCTAGAGGATGTTTATCTTGGTCATCTATGTTTCTATGCAAATATCACTTAAAATGTCATTCAGAATTTAACAAAGTTTCCTTGCTTTATACACAAGAAGATTTTTTTTAAAGTGTTTTTGTTTCAAAGCATACTAAAATGTAGCCACAATCTGGGCATTTTCCTGCATGGCTTTCAAAATGATCCTGAAGTTAACTCAGCCTCTAACTGCAAGCCTACAGCTAATATGGGGGATTTACCCATAGTTATAAACCTAAATGGTTCTCATCTCATTTGAGACAATCACCTCTTGTTCACACATGGCATACTACTTTGTACCTCGAGCCCCTATTTCAAGTCTCACTTGAAAACAAGTTCTACCTACCCTGGATTTTCTGGGACCATTTGCTTATCAAATACATTCTCTTACTGCACTGAAAAACAGATCTGTATGTTTTTAAACTAGAATTTTTAAACCAGAATTCTGGTTTTAGTTCACAAGTTAATGCCACCATATCCAAGGCCCATATACCCCTCCCTCAGGAATTCACAATTAAATTTCCCTGAGGAAGTTACACAACACCCCAAAGTGCCCTTGACTTGTATCTACTGGAAGAATCTGTGGCCTCTTTCTTACCTGGCTTAAACAAAATATTTAGAGGCATCTTAAGCTACAATAATCGTCTTTTTATCTTAGAGAGTATATACCAATTGTTATAATATTCAAAATACAAGTGAACAATGGTGGGAGCAGCACATATACTGAATTGTGCTTGGTCAGCAGAGCTTTAAATAAACTGTTGTATAAAAGTTGTAGCAGGGAATGCCCATGCATGACCTGTTACTATTGAAGACTTGTTTTCAAAGTACCTACATCCCCTCCCTTGAGAACATGTATTGGATGGGTGCTGCAGTTGTTCATTTACTAACATGTTGAGGAGAACCACAGAGTCTTCCTAGGAAAAAGGAACCAGAAGTCCACACAGGTATCTCTGGGGCAAATCCCTCTAATGGGCCCAGGTGGACAAGACATCAACTTAAGCATTGGCCTCATCCCAGATGGGCTTGAGCCTGGGACAGATAACAACGTGAGATGTCCTCCTGAAGACAGAAAACTAGGACAACATTCCTGGTTCAAGTGACCTGTGAGACTTAGTACACATCCTTACATATGTAAAAGATACATCAAGCCTTTAACAGTTTTCTGTACTTACATTTGCTTTTTGTTAAAAAAAAAAAAAAAAAAAAAACACATTTTCACCAGAACACATATTTTGAAATTGGCCTTGTTAAGTCAGTAAGTCTTGGTAAACTTTTGGTCAGAGAGAGAGAAGATATCACTGTTCTCCTTTCTACGATTTGTAAGCGAAAGAATCAATACTTTTCCTCTTTTCTAATTCAAAGGACTTTCAAGCTTAAACCCAACTGCAACTTCTCACCCTCCAAACATACAAAGATACACATACTGCCTAACTCACTCCAACACTTCATGGTAGATGTTTTAAAGTTAAAGCTTAGCAAATACCACCATCAATCCCAGAGTAAACATTTTTAAAGAAAGAATAATTACAGAACATCTTTTTATTATTTTTTAAATCAAGTAGTCTTTGAATTTTTAATCATTTTTGATTCCCATGTTGAGCTGCTAATTTGATTAATTCATAAAGGTTAATAACTGTTGTCTTTAAAATCTGGCTTGTTATCAATACATAATTGTGCCTTTTTGTTCTGTTTAGGGCTGACAACCTTCATTTGTACCTTTTCTCATATTTCTTTTGCTTGGTACAGCTTTACCAATCCAGTAATTTTTTAACTTTTATTAAGATTAAACAAATAACTTTGCTTTACTTGTATGTCAAATAATACATAGCTCTTGGTATGTGTATGTGTGTTTTAAAATAATCTGGCACCCTTGATCTTTAAGGGGGCAACTGTGACCAGTCGCAATTATTAATAGTAAGAAACTGATACACTTAACTTTATTTCTTTCATCTTATATTTTATCTAGCATTAATCTTACTTTGCTCTTATTTGTTTTTCCCCTTTCCTTGTTTTCCCAGTTATATCAAGTTACTATACACGTTCTTCCCCTCCCAAAAAAGATCTTTGGTATTCTTCTTTGAGTAGTAATCATTCTCTTTCTGAACATTCACAAACACTTCCCCCTACTATTGTTTAAAAACAAAATTCCTACTATTTTCTCAACCACCACCCTCTGCAAAGTCAGTAAGATGAAATCATTTGAATGCTGTGACTCTCAACTCCAACTCTTAGCTAAGAGTTCAGTGCTTTTAAATTCATGCAATTCTTAGTTTTCCCGTTAAGAATTTTTCTTCATTTTCAAAAACCCTTATTAGTAGCTTTATCAGATGTTCCCACTCGATCATCCATGTATCGATAGAAAAGATGGATTCTCACAGGTGCCGTTACTCCTCTCCACCTCTCCCTAGTTAAGATCTCTGTTCTAATTAGTTTGTAATCTGGTTCAAATTCTTTAAGAATCTTCCTAAGATGGACCAGCATGTCAGGTTTTTAGCTATGACTCAGTTTCACACGCCCCTACATTGTGAAGTGGGAGCCGGGAGTCTCTAAACCCTATGCCTGCTTTGCAGCTGGGTCCCTGTTAGGTTCTGCCAATAGAGGGCGCCAGAGGGAGCCCGCAGGCTGGTGGAGGGAAAAGGAACTCTCCAGTTTGCCGTCTACGCCTTTCCGCATCGCTCAGGCCTCAATGCTTCACGCCAGCAGCAGCACTTGTTCCTGCAGCAGCAGTTCAATCCAGTTTGCAGGCTGCTCACACCTGCAAAAGCAACCTTCCTGCACCTCACTCTGGAAACGCCAGCCCTGCCTACCTGGAGGGTCCTCAGAAATCAGACCCACTGGTCTCCCCTTCCCTGGGCTGCAGCTCCACAGAGCCCCTCCACCCAGAGTCAGTGTTTTAACTCCTAACTTCCTGCCAGTGTTACCTCTGGGACAGCTCAGAGCTGCACTGTCAAATATCGCCAACATTAGCCACACATGGCTACCAAGCCCACGAAATCTGTCCAAGCACATCTGAGATGTGCTGTCAATATAAAATACATACTGGATTAATACTGAGTATGGAAATAAGAATGTGATATGTCCCACTAACATATTTTATATTGATTATATGTTAAAATGAGAACATCTTGGATATACTAGGGAAAACAAAATCTTAGAATTATTTCTTTTGTGGCTACTAGAAAAATTATAATTACATAGATGGCTCACAATATATTTCTATTAACAGCACTGCCTATGAGTTGCTTTGTTGTGGCTGTTTTGCCTTTTCAGCTCCTGAATGCCTCATTAACAATTCTTGCATTAAATTCTCTCCGTCAAAGTAACCGATGAGTTTTGTCTCCTTAGTGGATTCTGATTCCTAGTTGTTTACATTAATAAGTTCTCCAAATCCTTGCATATCTACAGGTCTCTTTCTCACCCTGGCAGGTGAATGAGAGCTCAACACAGAATTTGGGGCTCTCTGTCCTTTCTCAGGAATCCCTAGGTGTCATTCTGCCTTCTAGCTTCCAGTTTGGCAAAGAAAAGCCTAAACCCGGACTGATCCCATTTCCTTTACAAATTAGTGGTTCTTTCTGTCAGGAAGCTTATAAGATTTTCTCTTTATCCTTAGAGCTCAGAAATTTCAGCAGTCTGACCAGGTGTGCATCTTTTCTCATCAATCCCTCCCAGAATAAAGGCCTCTCAATGTGCAGCCTCCAATCTTTCTTCAGTCCAGCGAAATGTTTTTATATCATTTAATTATCACTGCTCCTCTCTCCCACTTCCCTTTATTTCCATCTAGAATTTAGTCTATTTAATCAAATATACGGGGTTATTCCCCCCACCATCCTTCAATATCCATGAAATCAAGACCTTAAAATCAGTGCATGTTATCAACTAAGCGGTAATAGTCACCGGTGCTACAAACGCCAAAAGCACCAAATATGTCAACAGTTCTTGCCAGAAGCACCTTTTTTGAGAGCCTTTCTCCCAGCCTGCTGCTTCTCTTCATCTCCTACTCACCAGAGCTCTGAACTATGTTAAGCAGGGGTGCCTGCTCAGTCCCCTGTCAAGGGAACCAAGAGAAAGTCTCTCTGTTCCTGTCTCCCACCCTCTACCCATTCACAGCAGTCAACAGGGGCAGAGAAATCAGGTTCTCTCAGGAACATTCGGACAGACTGGGGCCAACACTGGTGACCCGTGTGCTGGGCCAGAACTAACCTCCTGGCTCACACCCATTCATCAGATGCTCTACTAAGAAAAAGCAGCAGACAATGGAGATGCTTTCAAGCCTCCAACTCCTCCCTAGAAGCCTATCCACCTTTTACATTTCCATCCAACTTTTTTTCCTCACATTAAAGGGTTACTACTTAAAGCATTTTAGGGCAGAGGGAAGGGATTGAAAATGCTGGATGGGGCCATCTTGGGCACTGTACATTAATTCTTATGGAAACCATCTCCTTATATTGTGTCTTCACTATAAGCTGTACTTTCCTCAAAAAAACAAAAACAAAAACAAAAAACCTTGTTCCTATAAAGAAACAGTCCTGAATATTCATTGGAAGGACCGATGCTGAAGCTGAAACTCCAATACTTTGGCCACCTGATGCAAAGAACCAATTCATTGGAAAAGACCCTGATGCTGGGAAAGATTAAAGGAGGGAGGAGAAGGGGACAAGAGAGAATGAGATGATTGGATGGCATCACTGACTCGATGGACATGAGACTGAGCAGGCTTCGGGAGTTGGTGATGGACAGGGAAGCCTGGCGTGCTGTAGTCCATGGGGTTGCAAAGAGTCGGACACAACTGAGCAACTGAACTGATAAAGAAACACAGTCCCCTGTACTGCAAGCACTATGTAGTCTTTCTAGATATATACAGGGTAGAAACTACTAACACCAAAACAATCAAATAAGAGCAATTTTACATGGGGCAAGACAACACGGCCCAGTTTTGCAGCTCACTGATAATCATCAGGTATAACTGAAGGACAGGTCTTGGAGAATCAGTGGAGAGAAGAGAAACCACCTATATCACAGAGTATTGCTTTGATTAAGTATTACACAGCAGTAAGTTCAAGATTAATCTCCACGGCAAGCACCTATTCTATAATGCTGGTGAAACACTTGGCCAATTGTCATAAAGGGCAATCTAGCTGAGAGAAAAAGGACATCCTCTTTGGAAAGCCGAAGAGCAAATGAAGTTGCATGTGAAACGGGGGACAACCCACCTCCAAAGGGCATGTGCTGCAAAAGCAATTTTGTTCCCAAAACACTATTTGAAACCCACTCCAACAAAAGGATAAACAGTCAAATTTTGTATCACCGAGCACAGCCACAATTGTTACTGTTAGCCAGTCAAACACAGGCTTGCAGAAAGAACCTCTATCAGTCCCACTTTTGAATGAAGACCGCCCCATGCTTTTTACTTCAACTACTCTACAACCTCAAAACAAATATGAAGAGTTGAAGGGGCTTTCTCCGTGAGACCAGGCTCACCTCTCCGTTTAAAGTCACCCTGGCCCACACAGGAAGTACTACAGACAGCCTCCGCACCCCCCACGCCCACCCCACACTGTGCTGTCCCCAGACAACACGATCCATGTTCACGCCGCTCTGACACTATTCATCAGCTAAAAATTCATTCCTTGGCAGGTGTTTTATTTCTAGCACTCCCTACGAAATCATGCTGAAGAAAAAATAAATTCGAATAGAAACACATTGATCTGAAAGCCACACTATGCAATACATTGGATTTCGTTTTACTTTAATTTTCACCTTAAACACAAAATGAGACGGCAGAAACACATATCAAAAGAGCAAATGAAGTGAAATTCTGTGTGATGTTACCTACTGTCATCTTAGGGTAACTCCTGTTCATTTCCTTACTTGCCATTTTCCCATCTCTGACTCGCAAGTTAAAGCACAGACATACTTTAAAAAGTAAGAAGTACCATTCAGAACGCACATCAATGACAAAAATAAAAGAAACAAATGGAGTTGCACAAAATCAAAACGCATTAAAAATCACTTTTCAGGAATGTTGTGCAGACCCTAGTGTGAGGACAAGGACTCGCGCTGCAGGAGACACAGCAGAACAGAGAGGCCTGGCTCATGCGGAACCAGCCAGAACTCAGTTCCTCTTTACTCCAAGAAAAGCATTCAGACTCATGTGGGCCTTTCTCTTTCTGTTCCATTTCAGTCCAGTCGCTCAGTCATGTCCAACTCTTTGAGACACCATGAATTGCAGCACACCAGGCTTCCCTATCCATCACCAACTCCCAGGGTTTGCTCACTCATGTCCATCGAGTCAATGATGCCACCCAACCATCTCATCCTCTGTCGTCCCCTTCTCCTCCCGCCTTCAATCTTTCCCAGCATCAGAGTCTTTTCCAATGAGTCAACTCTTCACATCAGGGGGCCCAAGTATTGAAGTTTGAGCTTCAGCATCAGTCCTTCCAATGAACACCCAGGACTGATCTCCTTTAGGATGGACTGGTTTGATCTCCTTGCAGTCCAAGGGACTCTCAAGAGTCTTCTCCAACACCACAGTTCAAAAGCATCAATTCTTCGGCGCTCAACTTTCTTTATAGTCCAACTCTCTCATCCATACATGACGACTGGAAAAACTATAGCTTTGTCTAGACTGACCTTTTGTCTGTTCCATTTGATTTGTTACTTTTAATAGGGAAGACTTTAGATACAACTTATGTCATTCAAAGGGGAAAATGTGTTACATTCAACTAATAACAGCTATCATTTATGGAGTACCTCCTTATGCCAAGGATTTTAACAGGAGTTTTACATATATTATTTCATTTAATCCTAACAAAAAAATTCCAGAGAGTCGTTGTCATCACCTTTCAGAACTGAAGAAACCAAAACCAAAAGAAGTTCAATAAACTGCTCAAAATATGGGGTGGTAATTGTTTTCTACCTTGTAATTCCAGAAACCATGTGCAAGTCACTATACTACATGGTCCTGACTATGTGAACTAGAACATTCAGCCAAAGCCCCTCAAAGTAAAACATTCCATGTTCTGATCCAAATATTAACACATGTGTTTAGTTTTTCCTCCCTCCCTTAACAAAGCCCTTCCTTCTTCCACCCATCTATGGAGGACACAATCTACTGGCCCTGATGCAGCTATAACTACGAACACAGGTGACGAGTTGGCTATCAGACTATCCAGAAAGCGCTTCCACGCTTTTCTTTTTCCATCCACAGACTCCTGAGGTCAAGAAATACTGCTACAGAGCTATTCCACAGGTACCGACCCACGTATAAAATTACACAAGTGAAGAAGCATAAACTAAAGATTACAGTCACACTGAGTGTGAGCGCAAAACACCATGTATATTAAATAACACTGAAAAAATCAGAGGTTTGTGATGGTGTTTTGCCCTTCAGTTACTAAGGCTGAGAAGGTAATAAATTACTGTCTTAAGCTGCTTTGCAAAGGTCCGAGTGCCTAGGCAGTGCCCCAAGTTAGTAGTTACAAAAGTGGGATCCTCCCAAACCCCTTCACTAATCCACAGTGTAATTCTAAGTGAGAAGGGAAAGGAAGCTTGGTGTTGGAGTGAGGAGGACGTGTGCTCACCAGGCTTTTTGAAATGGACCATTGACTATGGGGCAGACGATCAAGAAGGGAAACACAATGGCGTGGGAGCAATATTAACTACAGCTAATCGTTACACCCATGTTTAACAACATAAAAACTTCGAAATGGCAGGTAAACCGCACCGACCCACACAAAGGAAAAAAATACTTTCACGGTGTTAACAACCATTTCTAAATTTCAACTATATTACAGGCCTGAGGAACTGAGGCTTTTTAATTATGCAATATTCATCACTGACATAGTGTTCCAATCCCACGCAGCATGAACCATGTTAGCTAAACCAACAAAATGAATAATTTAACTCCTAGCCAGCAGGAATTCGCTATGCCACCTTCATTATTTACCTCACAACACCCATTCCTCTCATTTTTGAAATAACAGCTGTGGGTGTTCAGGATGAGCCCACTGGCTACTTACACAGATTCTGATCCACATTATCACAGGAAAATCCATCCATCCCTCATTCCAAAAAAAAAAAAAATCAAGGTCATCAAGGCTGTAACATCAACCTTCCCTCTTACTGGTCTTCCTCATTAAATTCTAACCCATCAAATGCCAATAATCACTAATGCATAATATAATCAAGACAACCATACTTCTGATAAACCTCATAAGCTATGTTGTCGCCACAGCACCAAAAAAAAAAAAAGTATCTCCTCAGCAATTGCGTATTTTCATAACTTCTGCTATTTTAACTTTCTTCTTGTACCAGAAAAAAGGATTTCTTTTCTTTTTTATTAAGAAGGGACAATTTTAGCATATTAGACAAAATGTGTCTATCATTTTCCTTCCTGGGAAGAATTTTATGGATTCTCACTGTAACTAACAGGATTGTGAAAAGCAGTGAGAAACCAGACGTGTTCCTGGTGATCCACAACAAATTCTGTCAGAGACCAAAGCTTGAACTCCATCACTCTCTCACCCTCAGCTGGGAATCAGAAGCTTCCCAGTCACTCCACGGTGCGCAGGAGGCCTCTCCAGTGTCTATTCTGCAGAGATGATAGCCACCGTGGAGATGTGAAAAATGGCCCCTGAAGCAGATACCGCAGTTTTATAAGCAGCAAGAACTGTACTAAATTGTACTCAACTCCTAGTTAGAACAATTTTGAAGATAAATAAATACTGTCAAGGAAGAAAAATTTCAGGGATAACTATAAATTTCATTAAGATATATAGCAGATGTTACATGCAACATGAATATTCATCCCATCTGGCTTCTACCGCAATCCATTTTATCTTTACAGTGATATCCAAATATCCCAATGTAAAATGCTTACACTGTACAAAAATTCAACGACAACACGTTTGTGGTGCAAACAGTTTGTCATTTTTTGCTTAGTTCAACATGACTAAGTTCGTTAATGTATTTTGACAGACTTGCATAACATCCTAAAATGTTTTGAACAATGCAGTTTAGGCCGCAATGCAATATTAATGAGTGAATAATGTTCTTGAATATAAGGTTTAATATTTAATGATTCAGAGTGCTGCCTGGATTTGATGCAGAAGAAAAATGTGGTTTGGAATCACTGGATGTATCTGGGGACCTGCGAAAAAGACTACGGACTCCAGGCAAACCTTTAACCTAAACTTTGAGCTGAGGTCTCAGGTGTGAAACTGATGCTTTGCCAACTGAATTTCTAGAGCTTATCAGTATTCACAATATCACACCATCTATCAAGTGTCATTCACCAGAATTTTTAAATTACTAGGAACTCACATGTCTGTGCCAAGAGGTATAGGGAAAAAATAAGGAGAGTTAGTGTAAAAACAGCACTGCATGGTCTACATTCAAATACACTGAGGAACCAAGTCTACCAGTTGCATCAACATGTCAATTCGACTGTTCATAGCAAGTTCAGATCAATAATAACTTATCTCCTTATCTTTTATATATATAAAGAGAAATTGCTAATCTAAAAAATTTCAGGGAAGCTGAAGCTGGTTCAATGTGTCCATCTAATCCAATGAATGGATAATCCACACCCACTATAGGACTTGCCTCATTTGCAAACAATACTATGTCTTACAGATGAGCATAAAAAGAACAAGAGCAGGATTTACTGAAATCAGTTAAGCAATACTCAAAACCTCAGCACTGTGAAGAAAGAACTGTAAAGCACTCCTTACTGGAATGTTACTGTTACAAAACCCCAGTCAAAGGATGTAAATAATGCTTAATATCCCACATTCATCGGCATACACAGTTCACAACAGCCAAGTCACTAATCAGGAGGTTAAGAATCGACTCTGCCACATACTGATTTCTCAATATAACCTCTCTAATCTGCCGGTTTTCTCACAGGAAGATGGGCACAGTCACACCCTCTGTCACACAACTGTTACAGAATCAAATTAAATGATATTGGTAAGCACTAAGTCAAACGAAAAGCATTCATAGTAATGCGAGTAAACAAAGAAAAACCTGGGTAGCATTTACCAAGCACCTGCAATGGTTTGGGAAAGGCCTTCACTGACATGATCGCCACGGTGGTGGGAACACAAAGAACAAGCAACAGAAATTTCTATGTGGCCTCCTTTAGTTTCTACAATAAAGGAGGAAAATAAGCACAAAATAATAGAAGAATCAACACAAATATATGGCTGAAATAGTTTCTCATCCTAAACTTCCATGTAATGTCTTATTTCGATAGTTTATAAGGTATCTTTATTTGGGGGAAAAAAAGTATCAGTGATACTTCAATGCTGTATTAACCAATTTGATATAACATGTTCTTATCGTTAATTAAAGTATCTATTGAGTATGTATTATGTGCTCAGAGTACAAAGCGTTATGTCAAAAAAAAAAAAAATCAGTGATTCTACCATCAACCATAGTAACATCCCTTCCTTTATGTCATAACATCTAAATAATACTACTAAGTTCACTTTATTCCATTTTTACCAGATCTGGAACTATATCAAAAATTATTTCAAAAAGAAGTAAAACTGTTTTCAAATGTGTACTGTAGAAAACTTGAAAAACTTGCCAATGATACATAGTCTTAGTTCACTGTAAGATCTTAATTACCACCACTGCCACAGAGTCCATTTTTTTCTGTTTAAACCATTTAAAAGAATTGATGCTACAATTCAAAGAAAATTAATTAATTTCTCCTAAGCATCAGTCCTGATGCTCCTGCAGGTAAGATGGTGTCTCTTTAAGGGCGCATAGGTTGAGTAATTAGACTTTTGTCAAGTGTTAATAACTGAGATAAAAAAGCAGGTATTCACTTGGCAATTTTTACATACTCCAATCCAAAAAAAATATTAAGTTATCGATGCATCAGCTTTTACAATTATTCTCTAGTTTACAATGTATTTAAGGGCAGAACAGAATCCTTAGGAAAATGATAGGAAGAATACACAAGAAACTGTTAATAATGGTTACCACTGGGGAGTGAGATGGGGTACTGGGTTTAGCTTTTTTCCCTTGTGATATTAACATTTTACGTAAACTACATTTAAATAAAACATGTTAGAGCAGCACTGACTATGAGAATGCAAACTAAAAATGCAGTTTTAAATTTTCTAAAAGTCACATAAAAAAAATAAAAAGAACCAGGTCAAACTCATTTTAAAAATTCATCTGATTTAGCCCAATATATCCAAAATATTATCACTGCCATGTGTAATCAATACAAATTATTAAAGAGATATTTCATATTTTTTTCATACTGAGTCTTTGAAATCTGGTGGACATTTTATATTTAGAGCAGCTGACAATTTGGACCAACCACACTTCAAGTGCTTAACTGTACAGGGCTACAAAAAGTTTCAAAAGGCCTATCAAGGCATAAGTTAGGTATTTTTCTTCCTAAATTTCAAAGCAACAAATAATAAATAAATAATAAATAAAAGAAAACTCTTATCAGTTCTCAGCTCATGGCAAGCTACCGCCTCACTACTGATTTCTAAGATCTCTATCCAACCCTTGTATGCTATTTACTTTCTTGGTACATATATATTTCATGTGCAATGCCCCTGACTGTCTTCATTTCAGGGTTTTAACTATTGACACATTAGCAGAAGTGGCTACAGCTAATCAACTGGCTCTCTTCTCAGGATATCTTTAAAAAACTATAGACAACTGCATCCTTTTCCGCCACACGTTAACACTGCAACATTCCAACAATGGAGACCCATGGACTTTATATCTCCCAGCCCTTGAAAACAATTTTCCGAGCAAACAAAAAAAAAAGTGTAAGGCATCAATACATAAGGAAAATCATCAATTTTAGAAATCATATTACCCGAAAGAATATTTTTCAAACTAAAAGCTACATTGACTTTTTTAAATCACTTGTTGCTCTGAGAAGAATAAAATAGTTCTCATTTCTCCCACTTATCACTTCGGGCGTACATGCATGCGTGTGCAGTTGCTCAGTCATACCCAACTCTTTGCGACCCTTTGGACTATAGTCTGACAGGCTCCTCAGTCCATGGGATTCTCCAGGCAAGAACACTGGAGCGGGCTGCAATTTCCTTATCCAGGGGATCTTCCCAACCCAGGGATCAAAACTGCGCCTCCTGTGTCTCCTGCATTGCAGGCAGATTCTTAACCCACTGAGCCACAGAGGAAGCCCCATTCCTGGGCACACTCTTGAAAAAAGATAATCAATGGCTCATGCAAAAGAGAATAAATTCATATAGCCTCCTTTAGCTTATCTTTCCTGTATTTTCACCAACATAAACATTTTCTATACTTCTTAGTAAGAATAAAGGCAAGAAGAAATAAGAAAGGGCATTTGAGGGACTCAGGGCTCAGCTCAGTGCCCCCCACCGTCTGTCCTCCCCACCTTCTTGAATAAAGTAATTTAAAGAGAAAAAAAAAGAAAAAGAAAGGGCATTTGAAGAAAACGCTATACAACTAGAGAATAATTCCCTGAAATGTATGTGATGGATGGATCAGATAGACAATCACATTTACAGAGCATTTGCTATGATTCTGTGTAAGTCACTGGGCTATGCTAAGAAGTTTACACAGAATATCCCATTTCATCCTCAAAATAACCCTGACGATAACCCATGGTAGGTGTCATTACTGTCCTCCATCTAACAGATGAGTAAACTGACCCTTGAAGAAGTTAAGCCATTACTATGTGGCCTCCAAACTAGTAACCTGTAAAGCTGGAATTAAAGCCAAGTAGTCTGACCTCTGAGACCACACATCATGCTCTGCAGCTCTTCAGTTCAAAGACAGAAAGGAGTCCTCTGTAAGAATAAGCATTTTCTATTGAAAGTTTAATGTGTGCCAGGCATTCTATATACGCTGTCTTATTTCCTCTTCATTTAAAAACAAGCTCATCAGGTAAGTATTCCTACTAACCCAATATCACAAGAAGACTAGGTGTGAAAGGGTGAGTCACCTACTCGGGATCACAGCTCACTGCTGTGCGGGAAAGCCGGCACTCAGATCAGATCTCTATCCAAAGACAATGCTTGGTCCTTACTTTTTTCCCCTCATAATTTAGGTCGATTTGTAATTAGTATAATGGTAGAAATCCATGATAATTACGCTTTCCTGCTATCAGAATAATTTCACTCATAGTATATATAACAGTTCACAAAAAACATACTTTGTATAGAGATAACCTGGATGAAGGTGAGCACTATCAAAACAAAGACCACTCATATAAGACTACTAGACGCTACAATAATTTCTAAATCATTTTTAGCTTGTTTTAATAGAATTAACTCAGAATGGGAGTACTATTTAAATAGGGACACAATTATATTTTTTTTATTTTCAACTATCTATAGAACCCTCATTAAAACTGCTCTTCCATTACATGTCACATAATAATGACATCTCCTGAACTCTTCATACACAATACAATCACACTGGCAGTAAATGTTGCAATGATATTAACTTACATTCATTTAAATAGTGATTGCACAAGAATAAAAATGAAAATGAGTGACACTGTTCTAAGTTTCATAATGGTTTCCAGGATGAAATGAAATGGCTAAGTCACTGAAAAATAAAACACACATTCGTATTTCTACAAGCTACAGTATATACATGTCTGAGAAAGGGGTGAAAAAAATAAGTAACCAATGAGACCAATTCAGAAAGCTTTTGAAAAAAATTAATCCTAAAAGCATTAAGGATCTTGTTTTCAAATTAACTAAGATAATCCTCAGAAAGCAGATTCTCAAGTAAGATAAATGTTTCAAAGACAATATGCAACAAGATTTACAAAAGACTGTTAAAACCTGAAACTCTCATTATTGCCAATTCTTAAAATTTCTACATCTACAGGGCTAAAGGAGTACAGAATTAGCAAACATGCTCCTAAAATAGAGAACTGCTGGCTTCAAAAAAAAAAAAAAAAAAAAATAGAAGGGCTTCAAATGGTAAATTAACCTCTCTGAGTTTGGGTCATTTCAATGGAAACAAAAAATTAAGCATTATTTTTAAAAAGCAAAATTAAGAACAGCATATAACACCATGCAGTTTTTATTTTTATCCGTGTGAGACACACAAAGCTAGTTAAACACTCATATAGCTCAAAAATTTAACAACGGAGGGGACATCGTTTGGTCAGAGTCTAGTGGCTGTAAAGACCAGTTTCACTGCCTTCCTTGCCATGAGAAGCCACTATAATTGATAGTTAGTTGTCAAGTTCAAATGTAGACAGTCTTCTGTTTTACACCTGTGGAGGCTCAGTGCTTCAACTCAAGATGCTGCCCCAAGTTATCTGCCACTTTTAAGAGGCTACTCTTTGGCCTATTTGTTTTATTACTACAAACATACCTACTTAGCTAAAAACAGATTGATAGAGACATATGACATTATTTTCAGAAATCAATTAAATCCCAGCCTTAACGTTTTTCTACTTCAAGCCACAATCACTGAAAAAATCCTGAGGAAAATGGTTTTCATTACAAAATCACCACTCAGAATTTTGGACCTAGAAGACACTTCAAAAAATTAATAGGAGAATTTATTTCCTACTGAGGAAGACCACCACCATACCCATCAACTCACATACATGTATCTATCAATCAGTCTAGTCAACCTGTTATGGATTAAATCAGTCCCTCCCAAATTCATATGTTAAGCCCTAACGCCTAGTACCTTGGAAGGTACCCTAGCACCTTAGATGGTGCCTTAACAATAATCCAAAATGATCTGACAAGTATTTACTAGGTGCCTGAACTCTCTTGGCAATCCATCAGGAACAAAAAGACTAGACACTCTATCCCACTAACCACTACTAAAATTAATGAAAATACTAGCTGAATAAACAGATATGACAAGGCATGGTCATGTGGGCATAATGCAAAACTATCACCTGTTTTATTATTATAGTCCCAATATCTGGAACAAGAAGACAAAAGCAGAGACTCATATTGGTAGTGAGCTCACTTGCACAATTTCTTGAAAGTAATTTGACAACAATAATATTCTGTACAACCTTTGACCTAGTAATTCCACTTGGTAAAAATTTACCCCAAGGAAATAATACTGGGTATGTGTAAATTTAATAACAGGTATATTCAAAGCAGTGTGTTCATGATAGTGAGCCATTCTGAACCATTTATTTGGAAGCCTCAATGTCTTACAGTGAACTACCATGAAATTACCTATTGACAGAATATATCCATGATACATCTTAATGATAAAAACAAAGCAGCTCAAAAAATAGGGATAGTATGACACCACTTCTGTTATTCTCCCCCTTCCTATGTACGCCTGTATACCAAAACATTTACAACAGTTGTGTGTGAATTAGTGACTGTGGCCATTTTCGCTTTGTTTAGTTGCAAATCTCTAATTTTCTATATAGTGTATTTATCTTTGTAATTAGAAGAAATACTTATTACTATCATGTGCCTTGTGACTTTTGCTTTTATCCATAGATATTCTTAGGTCCTAGGAAGATACTGTGGGTGAGGTAATGTCAGAACACAGAAAAGCAGGCCAGGCTACAATAAAAAATCAACTGTGGGACAAGGTACGAGAAAAAAGCAGAGACAGATTATATAAGTAGTCGAGGCAGCGTCCATGCTCAGAAACAATTCCCCTCATGAAGTGCCTGAGGGACCTCAAGAAGGTGGCTGTCCCGAGGCTGCCAGCACCAGACCCTGCAGCACTTAAAAGACTCCAAGGCCGAGAAGCAGTAACTCTGGACGCCCTTAGGGACCTCGAGCTGTACCCTCTGCGGAGCCCGCTCCCTGCAATGCTACAATCCATATCTCCCAATCTTCCTTTAGCTTCTTGATTAATTTACTTGCCCTTTCAAAATGTCCTCTAATTCATTACAGCCTTCCTGGAATTGCTGTCTGGCTTCTCAACATGTGATATCAGATGTCCCATAAACAACAGGACTATTATATTAGAGCCGTGAATTAGATCCAAGCATCCCATTTCTCCCCAAGCCTATTAACTTGATGTTCTACAGGCAGAATCTCACTCAATTTGCCATTTACAGAATAACCTTTCCAGGTGTATCTTTCAAGTCCTGCCTGCTGCTCTGGGTACCTCTGAAATCTGTATGTTGGGAAAAAATCATCTGATGGGGTAAGAAAATGAATTCTCTTTTTTTTTTTTCCCCTAATGGATGAAAACTGGAAGGGATGAGGGGACAGTGCCATCATTCATGACTGGACGACACTCTTAAGAGAACTGACTTCCTATGTGAAGTACAAAGAGCCCCCCATCATGCAAAGCGATGAATATTTCTGAATTTGAAATGACAAAACTGAGTGATCAAAAGGGTCGGGTACGGAGATTTTCCTGTTCTTCAACATTTTGCCATTAGTTACACAGTAAAACACAACTGTTTTTATGTGCAGAACTGTCACCAAACGTTCCCAGACGTGGTTGTTTAGATTACTGATGGCTTTCAGGATTAGAAAAAAAAAAAAAAAATCAAAATGAAGACTCTTCTGTCTTCAACACACATCAGAAAAGCAACAAATTCTAATTCGGAGGGTGGAAGGGCACACATGTGTAACAGCAGACTGAGCACATTTTCAATAAAAGTAAATTAAAAAATCACATTCCCACCTTCATAATATCTCTCAGTCTCATACTGAGAAAGAATGATATATGTTAAATACATAAAAAGATAACACTAGTCAGACATAAAAACGCCCAGGACAAATTTAAATGACCATCATAATAAAGAATTTGCTCTTTTCTTTTTGTATTCTCCCTAGGCTTCTGTCAGTAAACTAGAATAAACATGTTATTAAAAGAGAATCAATAGAAGGCTTTAAAATATACACTACCACAAAAGGTCAAGCCCTGGGATCGATTTTAATATAACATTTTTGTGCAGCTTCCCAAAGGGTTCTTTTCTAATATTGTTCTTCATTTTTCTCTCACTTTGTTTCCTGACTGGTGAAGGTGTTGTTCTTGTCTGTGAAACGCTGTCTGAGGCTGAGTTTGCCGAGTGTGTGTCATCCTATGACAAGCTGATAGAAAATGAAGAAGAAAAAAAAAAACTCACCAAAAAAAAAAATTTTTTTTTGAAGGGAGTGGGAGGGATAGATACAAGAAAGCATGAAGCACAAAGCAATATTCAACTCACAAAACATAATAGGAATGCTGCAACTCAGAATAATCTGCCATCACAGGCCACCCTGGGCTTCTACCTCCCCCGGTTGCCCCGAGCAAGCATGGATTCCTGGGAGGCGGGAAAGCCAAGGAAAGCAGTTCAGTTCCGGTTTCAGTCAAAAACTCTCATCATACCACGAAATGGATGCAAATTTTCAATATACAAATCCATGTGACTCCTGGTTCCCCTTGAACTTAAAGCACCAAACGTGCAAGGGAAAACCAGCTGTCATCAACAGGGTTCCTGGAGCTTGAGGGGCATGAGAGACGAGCCACAAGCTTCCCAACTTCTGTCCCAAACTTCAAGGCTCAAAGACAGATAAATCATGTTCTGGGTCAGCCTCAGAAATCTGGATGCATGTTTTTGGTTGCCAATAAAAACAGTCGAAAGCCTAGATTGTATTCTCATAACGTCAGTTTTTTGTTTTTGCTTTTGATTTTTTTTACTTTTAGACAATACTAAGCAACTGTCTCAGTTTGTCGTTGTTTGATCGCTAAGTCATGTCTGACTCTTTGTGACCCCATGGACTACAGCACTCCAAGCTTCCCTGTCCTTCACTATCTCCTGGAGTTTGCTCAAATTCATGTTCATTGAGGACATGTCTCAGGACAAGAGAGAAAAGTAATTATTTTTGCCCCAAGTCATCAGAAGCCAAAGAAATTGCTCCCTGTCCCAGGACAAGATAGAAAAACAGGTTACTTTTGCCTGAGTCACTGGAAACCAAAGAAATTGTCTCCACCGGAGTTAAAAATGCAGTCCCAGTCTCAAAAAATGGACACCATCTCAGCCTGCTAGAACAGGAGATGTGAACTGAAGATGTCCCCTAAGAACCAAGAAAACCTGGAAAAGTGTTGGCAAAGAGGCTTGGGCTTAGAGTAATAGAGAACTGGGCTTAAATTCTGAGGCTGGCTTCTGTCAGTAACACAGCCTTGGGCAAGGGATTTAGCCTCTCCTAGCGGTGTCCTGATTGTAAAATAAACCCATAGACAGCACAGCTACACAACTGAGTCTTTCCAGTCCGGTGTGGAGGAGACGGGTCACTCATCGTGGGGTCCAGGGGGAATGTGAGGGGCATCACCTTAAAGGCCACTGCCTAAAATGTAAGGCGAACCTCAGAAGGCTGCTGGTGAGTTCCAAGTGAATGTAATACACCTGTACCAAAACAGCGCCTGGTAAATAGGAGGCAGTCATTCAGTGGTGGCTGGCTGTAGCCCTGTGATGATGCTCCTGCCTCTTTTTCCCTTTTGAACAGAGTCTATCCCATTTTAATCTGTTCACCACAACCATAAAGCACTGCTGTAATTTAGTGATGCTTTCTTGTTGACACTTACTATATGACAATGAGTTTTGCCCTCACAGTGGAGGAGAGAGACAGTAAACAGATAGAGTGCTCTGAAGAAACAAGGCAGAGAAAAGGACAGCTAGAGTGAGGACAGGAAGAGACGATGACTGCAGAAAGCAGGCAGTGAAAGCCCTTCTGTGGGGTTATTGGAGAAGAGCCCTAAATAGTGAGAGGGAGTCAGCCATGCAAAACACAAGCATTCTAGGGAAAGAGGCGAACACAAGAACAAACAGGTGTGGCAACTGCTATAGCTAAAATGTTCAGTGGGGAGGTGGTAAGAGATGAGGCCCGAGGGTATAAATAGAAAGGGCAGAGGAGGACCAGAAGATCAGGGGGAAGATCTGGATTTTCTGCTAAATCTAAAGAAAAGCCATTAAAAAGGATTTTGAGCAAATAAACTGCTGTGGTTAAGAATGCATCTTTTAAAGCACATGAGCACTGCTTTCTGGAGAGGAGGATCTGGGGGACAGGACTGGGTCCTGGTACCGAGACTTTGTAACAGCTCAAGTGAGAAGTGATAATGACAGTCCAGGGCTTCTCAACCAAGCACTACTGACATGTGGACCAAACCATTCTTCATTGTGGGGGACTGTCCTGCGTTGCAAGATGTTTAATACCATCCCTGGACACTACCCATGAGATAGATACCAACAGCTCCTCCCAGTGGTGACAACCTTAAAGATCTCCAGATGTGGCCAAATGGCCCATGGAGGTGGGGTTGGGAGGAGGGGGCAAAATGCCCCTCAGTTGAGAACCTATGGCTTAGACTAAGTAGGCATGGAAATGGTGAGAGGAATGAATCTGCAGTATACTTTAAAAGCAGAGACATGAAGGCAAGAAGGAAGGAGACAGAATAATAAGTAACCAAATTTCTGACAGTACTCTCGGTCTGTCAGACTAACGTCCAAGTTTTCAGTAGTTTGATGGAAGTGTTTTCTAAGCCAAACCTACCGGAGCTGCACAGACAAGCTAAGTTACAGAAACGCACTTGGACAATGGCTTGGACTCCTTTTCTCTAAGTCTATAGAAACCAAATTGTACAACTGACAGGTATTTTCATAAAGAAATATACAATTTCCAACACTTTATGGCAAAATCCACAGAAATATTAACTTTCACCCACTATTTGACAGTATTTTGACAGTTTTATTTCAAAATATCATCATGTGAATTAAAAAAAAAAACTTTGAAAGTCCCTTGTGAATTCTTTTCATAACTAAATTCTTTATTTAATGAGCTCCACAATCAAGGCAAAACTGACTGTACTAAAACCTGAGAAACACACATCTTCAGTAAACCACATCAAAAAAGCCTCAGAGTGTTCAGACTAATATGTAATAGGAAGCATCCCTGTTGGACCAGAAAACAAGTTGGCCTGTGAGATGTAACCAAGCAGAGGGATGATGAGAGTGGTTTCAGGTTCCGGAGTGCTAAGGTTCACGTCCCAACTCCTCTGCTTTCTGGGTTATGTCAGTAGAAGCAGCCGCCTCACCTATGAAGTGAGGGTACCAGCAGAATGGAAACGGCCACACAGGGATCTTGTGAGGATTAAATGATCATTACGTGCAAAGTGCTCAGACCAGTGCCGGGAACAAAGGAAGTGTACAAAAACTGTTAGCTAATACTACTACTTATTATTAAATGTTACTGCTGTTAGTATTACTTCTCAGGTAAAAGTCTTCTTAAGTGGTGCATATCATCAGATTTTTAAGTCTATTCAAGATCTCATTATGTTACATATATGAAGAGGACATGATGGGGTGGTGGAAAAAAAAACAAGTCCAACAACATTACTACTGCAATCTCATCTGGTTTAAAAAAAAGCAAATTATATAAGAATATATTTCCCTTAGGGTATAATGTGTGAATTCTGGGGAGGGGGGAAGAGCAGAGTAATGGAGAACGGGGTAAACATGACTAACTTTTGATGCATGTATGTTTTCTGAATTTCTTTGATATATATTTCTTTGTAATTATTTTAAATAAATCAACATTATCCACGTATTTAGTAGTTTGAGGAATGAGTGACCTTCCTAAGTCAAACCTACCACATTCTGTAGCAATAATAAAAACTACAGAAACTGTTGGGTAATAGTTTTTAGACTAATAGACATTTCCCATATTAAATTAGTGGTCTCAAGTGACTTTTTTTGGTTTTGCTTTGATTTGGTTTGGTTTTAATCTATCAACCTGGAAAGCGAAACTGTAATCTATGAATTTTTAATGGATTTTTGTGTTACTCCCATAATCATTATCAGAATGGTACTAGGAAATAAAGAATTTAAGAGATTCATTCTAAGAAGTTGTGAAGAAATTCAAATTTAAATCATTAATTGAAACACTTAAATGGCTAAAGTCTACTTTTATACCTTATTCTTGATGCCAAAAATCACACTAAAATCATTTTAATGGAATAACTTGAGAAAATTTCCAAGTGAAATGGTTTCCGCCTAGAGGAATTACCCAGTGTATGTGTAAGGAAGCAACTGCAAATGGTAAGTAACTAATAAAATGCCCCTGTGTAGCTGTACATTATTCAGTGGAGGAATTCCATACTTGAGTTCCAAAGTTGCACTGTCCTAACAGCTAGATTTTTTTTCATTGATTTAAAAACATGTAAGTTTGAAAAAATGTGATGACTTCTCAAAATACTCTATCACACAAAAAGCAAATAAATAGTTAACAAATACTACAAACCAAAACCCATCATGTCAAGCAACACAATGGAAAACAAAGTATCAGTAAGAGAATGAGGCAAAGCCTCTTTAAAAAAAAAAAAAAAGGCTAAAGATGAATTGAGAAGTAGAAATGCAAAATGCTTTCTAATACTTCATGACCATCTATTAAAGAAAGCACTGTGCCTCTTTATTGCTTCCTGCACAGGGGGAGGGCCTGATTGCTCCAGAGAACTCTGAGGAGCACTGACTACTGGACACTTGCGTGCCTCACTGACCGGAAGCAGCCCTCACCTCCAAAGTTCACGAGGCAGACCACCGTCTGCTTCCAGACAGCTCACCCTTGCTTGTGTTCCAATCTTAAGCAAACAAGAAATTCGAATCACTGAAAAGGTGGACACAGACCAGCATTTAACAGTGAGTTATAGCCTACGTGATTAGAGAATATTAACTTGAAACACAAACTCTCAAAAGATTTTGTTACTAAGATAAAAGAGGTTTTAAAAATACCATCCAGAGCGGCTGCACAGATCTAATAACCAGAAGCACACAACCGAGGTCACTTTCAAGAGATCTTTTATTTACTAACGGTTTAGAGGTGAAAGCTCAAGTAAATGTTTGTTACCTCTTCCCACAACTGCAAATGAAAAATTTTAAAAGGAGCATTCCCTGTGCACACAGCAGCGCAGTGCTGCGGGATGGTGCAGTGCATGAACTTGACGGAGACTTGGGTTCAAATCCCAGGCTCACCCTTACTAGATATGACCTTGGGTAAATTTCTTCTTTATCTTTCACTCTCCTCAACTTATAAAGAAGCGATAACAGAGATGTTGTGAGGATGCAGTGAGTTAAAATATATAAAGTGCTCAGGAAATACAAGAATCCAACATCTACTGCTTTAATTTTTTTTTTTTTCATTTTAGTTGGACATATGGGTCCTGTACTCTGGAATGGTTTTCATAACATAATGTGACCCCAAAGTGTGTATTCTATATGTATGTCATCTATAAACTGTGAGGAATGTTTTCATCAAAGACAAATGACAACTGCTCTGGATAAGAATGGGATGCAAAAGAATATGGGTTCTCTCAAAAAATATATATATATATATCAGAAACTTAAGATGAGATACTCTTTTTTAACAGTTTTCTCCAACTAGGAAAAGGGGACGGGGGGGATTACTTAAACATGAATGTGCCAATAGTTAGAAATATGATAATGTTGAGATAAAACTGACATCTGAACTGTAACTATGTTGCCTGCACTCCTCAGCTCAAGGCTCCACTGGCAAAGCTGTTGAGGTCAGAAGAGGAAGGGGAGAAGCCTGTGTATTTCTCCCCGGTTGCAGAGGGAGCCGCCAGACCTGCCTCTCATCCTGGTCCCATCCTTCCTAACAGGGCATTCATCACCAGCAGGCTCAGCAGATGGTTCCCCAGACGGCTAGGGACTGCAGGTTCGGAGGGGTAAGGCCCAGCCTACGTGGGCCACTGTCCATAAGTACGGACTTCTGGACTCAAGGAAGTGGACATCAGGCCTGCCCACTCACCTTCTGAAACGGAAACTGAACTGAGTCTACCAACAAATGCTGTTTGAAAGAGAAAAGTTTACTCCTCACACAAGACATGTCCCAATCTGAGAGAATATTATCCTCACCACAAGTTTCTCTAAGCCCTCTGATGCCCAGGTCTCTGGGAAGGGGGAAGGAGTGGGGAGACGGCTGACAGAAAGCTCTAAACCCCTAGTGCTAGCTATAACCAGATGGCACCAGGACCAGCTTTGTATCGGAGTTCTCTCAGGTGTCCTCTGAATAAACATTTACAGGGTGGTGAGAGGCAATGGGAGGCTCTCCTGGGGGCTCAGTGGTAAAGAATCTGCCTGCCAGTGCAGGAGACGTGGGTCTAATCCCTAATCCGCGAAGATCCCCTGAAATAGGAAATGGCAGACCCACTCCAGTGTTCCTGCCTAGGAAACCCCATGGACAGAGGAGCCTGGCGGGCCGCAGAACAGAGTCACAGGGTCAGACATGACTGAACCGCTGAGCATGAGCAACGACCAAAGGCAATATAAATCTATCACCTCAGCAACAGAGTGCAGGGCTGTGGGGCAGGCGGCCCAAGACCGGCTTCCCCTGCTGATTGAAAACTTTACAGATGTCCACTTGAGTTATCTGTTTTCATAAATCGGTAGTAAACTGACAAGAAACATTAATAGTTTATGTAAAGAATAATAAATGTTTTACAGAGTACATTACCACCCCTACTCTCCTAAGACTGTTCTGGGTAACGGGGAAACTTCAGAAAGAACTACTACGACTACAGGACACTCAAAAACCAGTTCCTAGAAATTTCCAAATGCAGAAACCCACTCTGGCACAAATTACTTCAAACACTTGCTTCATGAGAGAAAACACTGCAATTACTGTCAAAAGAAACATCTGAACAAGAAGTGGTTGAATATCACGGCTGCTATTACATCCAATAAAAAAAAAAAAAGGTTACAGATTTCTGGGGCATGCTTGATTGATTCTGGTTTTCCAGGTTTAATATTCCTACATGTAAAAAAACAGATTCTCAAACAGAATTCAGAGGAGGAGTCTACAACAGCATAACATCAATAGGAAAGAAAACTGTATTTGGAAAAAGACATAAAGAGATGTGAATAAAACATAGACTGGATAATCCAACCTTCTGTAATTGTTGGTTATAGAAAGCAGTTGTCTCTATTAAAAATAGAAAAGTGACACTTGGGAAAAAATAAAGATAAAAGTAGCAGATGGCTAAAGATTTCAAATACCTAGTACTTACACAGCACTTTCAGTCATCCCCCAGTGAAAAGTACTGGGTGGCTAGGATGTGATCTATTTCATTCAGAGTGAGCTAGGTCTTTATATTTAAGCAGAGTGGAATAGAAAAGCAACACAACATACATTAAAAAAAAAAAGCTTTAATGAGGTTAATAAAAAAATTAATCTAATATACTGGGATTTTTATATTATAGAAGGATCTCATAAATGTCAGAGCACATAAAGAAACAGTTTGCAGATAAAGCCAACCAACTGTCCACTGCCCCTACTGGAGCCAGACACTGGGAAATCTGTTCACATCACAACAGTGTACAAACTGTAATCACTTTCTTAGCAAATACCTATAAATCAGAAGTGAGATTCACTGCCTGTGACTGCTAACTCATCTTTTCAGGTCCCTTAAAAACCATATTTTTATGATAAAAGCCATTGATAAATATTAGCAATCAACAGAATTTACTCCCTGAAAGTTGCTTTACTTTTTAATTACTATATACCTAGAGATTACTTGCAGGTTGGAGGTATGTAATTTCATAATAACAGCTGTGTAGTATGTGTTGATGACTGGAAAATGGCATTTAATTTCTCAAGTAATTAAAACTGGGGTAAAATCTCAACTAACATCCATCTAAAAATGGTGGATATACAGCTAGTTACATCAAGTAGCTAGTCCCTTTCTTCTTGATTTCTTGAAAAAGGTTATTAAAATGAAGGCAACTTTTACTTATCTTCATAGGTACAGAGGTGAAATTCAAATACCAAAGGTCAGAGGTCAGAAGCAGTCACATTCTTCTTGCTGTCAGAGACTGACTTTTGGAGGTAGGGCAAAGCAGAGAAGTAAATCACATTTTAAAAGTCTATACTCAAACTGTAGCACACTGAATCCTTGCTATATTGGCCTGCTCTAGCTGCAACACAATATGGTCAGCTATAATCCAAAATACATAGAGTATCACAGAAGAACAAGCTGCTGACATGGGCACTTAATTTGCTCTTGACTCCCAATACACCAAGCAACTATTCCATCCATTAGGTGTTTTCACAAGCAAAACCATGATTCCAGATTAGACCCAGTGATTTTAGTGTGTGCACTAAATTTATGTCAGTGATTCTGGAGGGCATCAAATCACTCAACATTCTCATAAAACAGAATCAGATCTAAGATGAATTGAGATTCCACATGTAAATGTGCTTTACAAATGAGAATAAAACATATACAGCGTGCTCATAATCAGCTGTGTCATCACTGTGACCCTAGTAGAAACCTTTTCCTCGAAAGCAACTTTTAATTAGGCTGTATCTTCCTATTAAAGAAGTGGAGACTTAAGATAAACAAGGTCTGACTGTACAGCACAGGGAACTATATTCAATACCCTGTGATAAACCAAAATGGAAACAAATATAAAAAAGAATGTGTATATATACGTATGTAACTGAATCACTTTGCTGTATAGCATAAATTAATATAAATCAACTAGTCTTCAATTTAAAAATAAACAGGGCTTTTCTGGTGGTCCAGTGGTTAATAATCTGCTTTGCAATGCAGGCAACACCAGCTTGATCCCTGGCTGGGGACGTTCCCACATGCCTCGGGCTAACTAAGCCTGTGCACCACAACTATTGAGCCTGTGCTCCAGAGCCGAGGAGCTGCCACTACTGAGCCCACGTGCCAGTGACTGAAGTCCAAGTGCCCCAGAGCCCGTGCGCCACGGGAGAAGTCACTGCGATGAGAAGCCCGTGCACTGCAACCGGAGAGTGGCCCTGGTCACCTCAACTAGACCCAGCACAGCAAGGAAAACCAGCACAGCCAAAACTAAACCTTTTTAAAATACAATTCTCTAAATAAATTAAAAGTAAGGAACTGGAAACTTTAAGGACTCCCGTACATTTTAAATCTCCTAGTAAAATACCTTCAGTGTAAATGATTCTCAATGAGTTCTAAATGTGTGTGGCATGACCAGTCAGAGATGCTGTGAAAGGGTTTCTGCATTAGGTAGGAGATGAGGCTGACACTCAAGAAATCATTTCCAACCTAACAGAGGTTAGGGTCTAGAGTGTTTGCAGACGGTCCTGATGAAATACAGCTCTAGGATCCCATCTGTCCAGTCTCCACATGCCTGGAAGCACCTCACACTTGCATTCTGCCAGTCGTCCTGAGCAGTTGTCATAGCTTGCGCAGAAGCATCAAAATTTGCAAAAACTGGTTTTCAGCAGCCTGGAAAAATCCCAGGAACAACAGCAGGAGGCTGTTGTCGTCGTCAAGGTTCTGATGGCACAGAATATGACACTGTGTGGAAAAATACAGACATCAAGACCCCGAGCCACAGAGCGATTTAGAAGAATTAGACCAAAGTGAACAAGTTTTGAGAATCCCTTACTTAACCTTGGGTTTCTCACTCAGCACTACTGACATTCTGGGCCAGATAATTCTTGTGTGTTTTTGTGAGTTTTGGGGGAGTAGCCTGTGCATTACAGAATGTTTAGCAGCATCCCTGGCCTCTACCCACTAGATGCCAGTAAGACCTAACTAGCTGTGACAGACAAAAACATCTTCAGACATTTCCACATATCCCCTGGAAACCAAAATCTCCCCTAGTTGACAACACTGCCTTAACCTATTTATTTTCCTTACATTTTCCTTTTATGAACACACAAGTGATAGCTTTTTAAAAACTCAAAGTCAACCGTAATGAGCTCTTTCAATAAGAAAAGTCTAAGAGAGAAACTACTATGCTATTATCTGCAACTATTTTTTTCTTAGGGGTACACCAAATACAATGCTTCTTAAAAATTAACAGCATCTTCCACTCAATGAAATTCAGCCACACACCATCCTTTCCCCTTTATCATGGAACCATCATCCAGGGGAATTACTTCTTCCCCACTGTGTAAAGCTTTAAGTAGTACCCAGTTCTTCCCTACCTAGTGGTTCTCTAGTTTTCCTTTTGATTCTTTTGAACTATTTAATATGCTTCTAAAAATGTCCTTGCTTCCCAAGTTGGCCAGAGTTAAGTTCCAGTCTTTCAACCAAAATAAAAAACCTAACTGAAATGACACTAGGCTGACAGAAGATATTTCAGAGTAGTTCCCTGCCACGAAATTCACCAACTTATTAAAAATATTAGTGCTTCTCCATACCACTCACCACATAGGTAGAGTGAAGAGGATACAGATGAAACAAGAATTGTTGAAACAGTGTCATGGGGACTCACTGTACTCTTCTGTTTTTGAAGGTGCTTTAAACTGTCCATAATAAAAAAGCTAAAGATGATTAATATCCTACAAAGAAAAAGATCACAATGGAAATAATTTCCAAAGTCCTTTCTGCATATGTTGGATTGTGTCTATGTCCCAGACTGTCCCAGACTTAAGCGCTCAGAAACTATAGTTATGCATGCATTTGGGGTGAAAACAGAAGACATGGTAAGCCAAGGATGTGCAAGTGACAATCCAAAGGCACAAGGAACCATTCTCAAGACTTCATTCAATTAAGGCAACAGTTACAATAATTTATAAGTTCTGTGCTTCTCGAAAAAGTTGCTTTTAAAAGATGACACTGAAAACCTTCTTAATGCTTTTTCTGAAGTTTCTTCTCTGGTTGATAAAAGAAAGAAAATAATAGCTATTGACTCTTATAAGAACTATTATACAGATAAACACACACTTTTTGCCAAGATTTGACAGCTGGAAGTTTTCATGAAGAAGATTTCAAACAAAACATTTTGTTAAAAGAGAGAGGGGGAAAAAAAATGCTGTACCACCCTCTACTCTCCTTAAAAGTGACAGAAAATAAATTCTTTATCAATAGTCATTTGTCCCAGGTTACAGCTAAGCTGCCAACCCTAGTCCACAAGAGAGATGAAACCGGCTCTCACTGGCACCTTTTATCCACCTCATCTGCCCTTTACCTTTCACAGAACAGGGAGAGCAGATGGGAGCTAAGTTAACAGAGGCGGGAAAAAAACCACCACAGTTAGAATTGTAATAACAGCCGGTACCATGGCAGAAGAAAAGAAGACAAAAAACTTCTATATGAAAAATGTAAGCAAAGTAAATATGAAGGTCTAACCCAAAAACTTATTAAAATAAAATTCAATTAAAAATAACAAAATTTCAAAGACAAGGAATTCTACCAAAATATGCTGATTTTCTCTGCTTCTTAAAGAAAATGGTCTGAAAAACTTCACTGTCTAATTATATACTCCATCAACCGAACCCCAATTAAATAATTAAAAAGTGCTGCATAGGAAACTATTGAAATATGTGTACACCCTTTTAGCAGTACTAATTACATCTTGATTTTTAAAAGCCTAAGCCAGTGAGTCTTCGCTATTTCCTGAGAAAATGGTGGTATAAACTAAAACTCACATCCTGTTCCAGACATTTCAGGCAAATTGGACCTAGCGTACCAAGCACTCCATCAAAAGAGAAGAAATATTACAAAATATTTCATAAACTCCTCACTTTAGATATGAAATATTTAAGGGCCAATGAGGTTAAATTATATGCTGAAGGTCTTATAGGGCTTCCCTTGTAGCTCAGTCAGTAAAGAATCTGCCTCCAATGCAGGAGACCCGGTGTGATTCCTGGGTTGGGAAGATTCCCTGGAGAAGGCAATGGCAACCCACTCCAGTATTCTTGCCTAGAGAATCCCATGGACAGAGGAGCCTGGCAGGCTACAGTCCATGAGGTCGCAAGAATCAGACACAACTTAGTGACTAAACCACCACCCCCTATAGCCAATGAAGACTAGATTTACCAATTCAAAGATTCTTTACATTTAGCTCTCTTCAAGCAAACTAGTGAAACAGTCTAAAACACACACACACATACACACACACACACACACACACACACACAAAATCTCACAAACCATCTACTGGTGGTAGTCATTGTGCATGTGGAAGATATTCACATGATCATATAATAATAATGCTTTGTGCCACATGCAAATTTCAGAAATAGCACAGAAGGGAAGCAATTGACTACTGTGTATTAAAATGTAATCACATATTTTTATGAATAAGCAACTATACTTTAACTCTTTAAAAAGTACAACTTTTACCCCAGGGCTTCCCTGGTGGCTCAGAGGTAAAGAATCCACAGCCAATGCAAGAGATGCAGATTTATCCCTGGGTTGCGAAGATCCCCTGGAGAAAGGAAATGGCAACCCACTCCAGTATTCCTGCCTGGAGAAATCCTATGGACAGAGGAGTCTGGCTACAGTCCATGGCGCTGCTTTACCCACAGAAAACTATCTACGTTGCTTCAAATATTGTGTTCAGTTTATAGCTTTTCAACACCTTTTTGGCTCAGAATGCAAGATCTACTTGAGTATCTAATATTCCATTGTGGGTATGTGCCATAATTCATTCATCTAGTCTCCCATGATGGGCACTTGGATTGCTTCCAGTTCTTTATTATAAAAACTTTAAAGAACTCTTTTAGCTGCTACCGCTAGTAGAAGTAGTACTAAAGACGACAATAACATAGAAGTATGTACACAGAAGAAAGTCTAGAGGAATGAAATGTGGTTATTTCAACAGAATGAAATTATGGAGGATTTTGTTTTTTCAACCTCACACATCTGTAAAGTCTTTGAATTTATAAGTGAGTATGTTGAACTGAACTGATTACTAATTAATACTATTTATTAACATGGGTACTATCTATGACATTCATTATTAACTACAATACTGTTAACCTTAATACCCATAGTTCAGTTCAGTCATTTAGTTGTGTCTGACTCTTCGAGACCCCATGGACTGCAGCACACCAGGTCTCCCTGTCCATCACCAACTCCTGGAGCTTGCTGAAACTCATGTCCATCAAGTGGGTGACCATTCAACCAACTCATCCTCTGTCATCTCCTTCTCCTCTCGTCTTCTATCCTTCCCAGCATCAGAGTCTTTTCAAATGAGTCAGCTCTTTGCATCAGGTGACCCAAGTATTGGAGTTTCAGCTTCAACATCAGTCCTTTCAATGAATATTCAGGACTGATTTCCTTTAGGATGGACTGGTTGGATTTCCTTGCAGTCCAAGGGACTCTCAAGAGTCTTCTCCAACACCACAGTTCAAAAGCATCAGTTCTTCTGCACTCAGCTTTCTTTATGGTCCAACTCTCACATGCATACATGATTACTGGAAAAACCATAGCTTTGACTAGACAAACCTTTGTTGACAAAGTAATGTCTCTGCTTTTTAATATGCTGTCTAGATTGGTCATAGCTTTTCTTCCAAGAAGCAAGTGTCTTTTAATTTCACGGCTGCAGTCACCATCTCCAGTGATTTTGGAGCCCAAAAAAATAAAGTCTGACACTGTTTCCATTGTTTCCCCATCTATTTTCCATGAAGTGATGGGACTGAATGCCATGATCTTCGTTTGTTGAATGCTGAGTTTTCAGCCAGCTTTTTCACTCTCCTCTTTCACTTTCATTAAGAGGCTCTTTAGTTCTTTGCTTTCTGCCACAAGGGTGGTGTCATCTGCATATCTGAGGTTATTGATATTTCTCCCAGCAATCTTGATTCCAGTTTGTCCTTCATCCAGTCTAGCATTTCGCATGATATGCTCTGCATATAAGTTAAACAAACAGGGTGACAATATATGGCTCTGATGTACTCCTTCCCCGATTTGGAACCAGTCTGTTGTTCCATGTCTGGTCCTAAATGTTGTTTCTTGACCTGCACACAGATTTCTCAGGAGGCAAGGAAGGAGGTCTGGTACCCCCATCTCTTGAATAATTTCCCACAGTTTGTTGTGATCCACACAGTCAAAGGCTTTGGAGTAGTCAATAAAGCAGAAGTAGGTTTTTCTGGAACTCTCGTGCTTTTTCAATGATCCATCAGATACTGGCAATACGCAGTAGATAATGTAATTTTCTATCAAAAACACATTCATTAAAAGAATCTAGCTTGAGAAATGCCAGAAGAATCCTTAAGAACTATTTCTCACATACTGAAAAACCAGGGCTCACTTATTCAAGCAACTGAGAACAATACAAGAGATAAAATGGTGACTTACAACTGAGTCTGGAAAAGGGATAACCTAGGGCTTTTACAAGCACAATCCAAAACCAAAAAGAGCCACATCCATTTATGTTCAGCACATTCTAAAGTTGAGCTAGACATCAATGATGAGTCTCATTATAATCACTCCTCTCCAAAAGCATTTCATAATTATGACAGGTCCACCAAAATCTGTCTCAAACACCATGAAACTCACCGTTTCTGATTTTCAGAGTCTTTCTTGGCCTGTTCCAAAGCCAGTTCCTCAGCCACTCTTCTTTTCAATTCTTCATCAGAAACTAAAATCAACAAAGAGGGGAAAAAGATAAAATAAGTGACTTCTTTAAACAAAAGCATGAGAATACTCAGGAAGACAAAATTGAGACTAGATCTTAATAGGCAAAGTTCTGCCAGCTGGTCAGTATCTCCTTGGAACCACCTAAGCACTGTGGAAAAGACCAATTAGTGCACTTCAGGAGTAATTTAATCAAGAGTTCTCTGGTGACCTAGAAATCTCCACACCTGCCAAAAGTTATAATAAACTCAAGGAGCTGCTTACTGCCCAGTGGGGACTGAGCCATTAAGTGCAAATTCTTTAAAATGATGTCCTACCACTGAAGTCTGACAACTGCATAGAGGAGGAGGAGAGGTTGTAAGGAAGGGATTCAGAGAGGAAAATGACATCAAAACATTCCCACTTTGATAACTGAACATTTTTTAAAATCACTTATTAGAGAAATAAAGACATTTGTGGTTACATTCATTTTTTCATGATTTATAAAAGGGAATTTACTGACTCATGAAAATGTTAAAACCATATTTTTGGAAAACATGTCCTTCAAATTCAAGTTCCAACAACTGAAGAGAGAGAGACACAGAACAATGCTGAGATCACAGCTGGAGCTCTCTAAGTACCTGGTGACTTGACTTGAAACAGCTGGTCTTTCCAATTAGAAGATTTTGTATAATATGTTTTATGAGTCTTACAACTATGACAGCAAATAAATTGACAAATTTTATATGCTCTTTAAGAGCCCTCCCTAAGAAATAAGCAAGGACTATTTCCTCTTCACTACCCAAAACCCACTACCCAAAATTATGAGCAAGAAAGCACCAGAAACATTTAAACTCTAGCAGTACACACAGGACCTTACCCAGCATTTCAACTTGTTGAGCCTATTAGAGGGGAAACTAGACAGTACTGTCTCTGCTCTTTGAGACATTTTATTTGATAATCTTGACATTATAACAACCTTGCCTCAGGAAATATGCAAAAAATTTAGCTGACACTGGGTAACAGCAAGAAAAGAAGATATATGAAAGGTTTTAAGGATGTTTTCTCTTAATTGTAGACTATCAGAAAATAGCAACATCAAAGGACATCATCAAGAAGGTGAAAAAACAACCCACAGAATGAGGAAAAATACTGGCAAATCATATAGCTGTTGAGGTGCTTGTATCCAGAATATAAAAACACTTACAACAGAATTGAACAATAAAATGGCAACATAATTAAAAATGGGCAAAGGACATAAACAGGTATTTCTCTAAAGAAGATACACAAATGGCCAATAATTGCATGAAAAATCACTCAACAGTATTCATCATTAGGGAAATGCAAACCAAAGCCACAATGATTTACCAATTCAAACATAATCAAAAAGACAATCAACAAGGGTTAGTGAGAATGTGAAGAAATTGAAACCTGCACATTAATACACTGCTAGTGGGAATGTAAAATGATGCAGTCAGTACAAAAAGTTTGGCAGCTTCTCAAAAAGCTACACAGTTACCATATTACCCAGCAATTCCACTGTTAGATACCATATATAACCAAGAGAACTGAAAACATGTCTACACAAAAACTTGTAGATGAATATTTATGGCAGCATTATTCATAATATCTCAAAAGTGAAGACAATCTAAATGCTCATCAACTGATGGATAAACAAATGTAGTATATCCATTCAGTGTGATATTATTCAATCATAAATAGTTATGAAGTACTAATACATGCTACATGAATAAATCTTGAAAAAATGCTAAGTGAAAGAAGTCAGACACAAAAGGTCACATATTGCACATGTCCATTGATATGAAATGTCTAGAAAAGGCAAACCTGCAGACGCAGGAAGTAGGTCTGGGGCAGGGAAGTGGGGAAATGGAGAGTGACAGCTAAGGGTATAGGATTTCTTTGGGGGTATTGAACATGTTCTAAACTAGACTGTAAGATGGTTGCACAATCTGAAAATACTAAAAATTACTGAACTATACACTTTAGTGACTGAATAGTAAAATATGTTAAATGTCTCTCAATAAAGCTGAAAAAAGAATACAATATAAAAAGAATGATGGCCAAGGAACCAGAGAAAGATGTAAGGACTAGCTAAGGTTTGATCCCAGTTTGCCCATCAGCAACCTGGGGGACCCTGGGAAAGTTACTAGCCTCTCTGGACAGTTTTCTCAAGAAGTTGCTCTCAAACAGATATTCTCCATTAGAACTGAATATATATACGTATATATATAGACATGTATATATACACACACACTATTCTGCTGTTTGCCATTCTTCTTCTTGGTAGTCTAAAGCGTGAGACAAGTCTCTGCTTTGAAAAAGTCACCCTAAACAAAAACCTTTTAAAAAACTAAAAAAGGAATTGTTTGATTCAGGCAAATCGTTAAGATTTTTTTTTTTCTTTTCCAGCACTAAAAGTTTAAACAATACAAAACCCAGCAGAGAAATTACAGACAGTAATGGCTCCTCAAGGAGTCTGGATAGACTTTGTCTTTTTATCAGTTAGGCTTTTAGGTCAATCAGCTAACCTAGCTGAGTTTTGATTTCCTCATCCAAAAATAAGACCAGGTAGGTTACACAGGTATCAGCTGGCTGTGAAGTTCCAGGCTATGCCCGCCACAAGGTGATGGTTTTCACGGCTTCCTTGCCTTCTTGTCACCAAGCAAAACAATGTGACACAGTTTTTCCAGTTGTTCACAGCTGGTAGCTCTATTAGTAGCAAAAATTGAGACACATATTTAACCCAGTTAGTACTACCCGATGAAACTATACTCTAAAGTGTAGTATATCAGTTTGGGTCAATGCACAGTCAGACTATGTGCAAAATCACACAGATCTGCCAGGATAATCAAATTATCACAGCAAAATTTTTCTCAGGCAAAATTCAATCAAATTCTTGATCACAATTCATTTGAATTTCACTCAACAGAATGAGGCTTTGGTAAGACCTTGGTATACCAGGTCTAAGCATGAAGCAGTGAGATCAATCTTCTAAGGGAGCTGATCCAACATGTCCTCACAGTGTACTGTATGTCTGTACAGTCAAAGCTATGGTGCTCACAGTAGTCATGGATGGGTGTGAGAGTTCGATCTTAAGAAGGCTAAGCGCCAAAGAAGTGATGGTTTTGACTTGCGGTGCTGGAGAAGACTCTTGAGAGAGTCCCTTGGACTGCAAGGAGATCAAACCAGTCAATCCTAAAGGAAATCAACCCTGAATATTCACTGGAAGGACTGATGCTGAAGCTCCAATACTGTGGCTACCTGACGTGAAGAACTGACTCACTAGAAAAGACCCTGATGCTGGGAAAGATTGAAAGCAAAATGACAAGGGAGTAGCAGAGCCTGAGACGGTGAAATAGCATCACCGATTCAACGGACATGAACTCGAGCTAAGTCTGGGAGATAGTGGAGGACAGAGGAGCCTAGCAGGCTGCAGTTCGTGGGGTCACAAAGAGTCAGACATGACTTAGCAGGTGAACAACAACCATGAATGCCTCTCACATAGGGGCTTCCTACCAGGGGAAAAGCCAAGATCAGCAGTGAGTTTTTCACGATGCTGTGATAAACCTCAAAGAGAACGATGAGGACTCCATTTCCAAATGGTGGCCAGGTGGGGGGCTGGGAAGCCAGCCATGCCAAGAGAGACTGCAGAAAAGGAAGTGCAGAAGGCTTGTCTTCCTTTTCTACACTCTCCTGCCTCTCATGCCTGCCAAGTCACCTGCCATGGGATGAGGTGGTAAATAGACGGAGAAAGTGGTGCAATCACCTAGGTAGGCCACAAGTGGAGGAAAAAAGGTGAGAGGACGAAGTATCAGAGATGCAAAGGACAGGGATGCTCTCTGCTCTCGAAGCCACTGAAGAAGACACGCCCAAGGGACCCGCTAGTTCCCATCACTTCTGGTCAGTCAAAGCACAGCTGTCTCTTTAATGCCATAGCTATTCCTGGAAAAGAAACACACACACACACCTTTTGGGTCCCAAGTCCAAGGTCACAGCTGAAAAAGTAATTACTTTAGCTACAATGGAGAATTTAAAATAACAAAAGATAAAACATGACCAAGCATAAAGTTTAAAATCTAAAATAGCAATTCAAAGCCCAGGCAGGAAAATAAACTGGTGTGGTAATGGGTTTTGAGCAAATCTAAGTTTCATGTTATTTGTTTTTAAATCAATAGAATACAGAAAGCAACAATACATTTCTTCTAGGTAGATAGGTCCAAAGTGCATGAGGGAAAACAGATATACCATTTGGAGACCACTATTTAAAATGGCCTTTCTAAAAACACTCTTTTCAGCTTCAGGATCTAAACATTTTCTCAAATAAAACTGTTATTAAACCAAAAGGTCAGTGTTTCAGGATGGACTACTTTAACAGAAGCACAGGAAAGGCCAACTTTGCCTATTAGCACAGTGAGTTTCCAAGCAGATCTTTGGGGACTGGCAAAGTTTGTGAAATGAGAAAAAGTAAAAATGAGAAATTTTCAAACCATATACATCAGATTTGCCAGGCAAATCTGCAAAACTAGTTCAGACTCAATAAGTAGGGTTCCAAAGCTTTCACATGCATTTCTCACTTTCCTTTTTAAATGTATTAAGACAAAAGGATGTTTTCTTCACATACTTGTAACCCATGGACTTGATAAAATGTTCTCAGAAACCACTTTAATTTTTTTCTCAATGGCAAATGTATCTTAATAAACACAAAGACTGGCATTTGGTCAATTAGTTATACATGATATGACAATGACCACAAAATACGTGAGGAAAAGTCAAGCATTCAAACTGCTTGGTGACAGCAAGTCTGCCCTAAACCCTTTATTTGAAACTACTATTGAAAGTAAGAAGTATCTGAATTAAAAACAACTCAAATGTATGCTTGCTTTAGGTAAACAGCATTCTAAAGAAGAAAATGTTTTGGTTACTCCAATGATTCTTCTTTACTGACCACCTAGCAAATTTTTGTCCCTCTTAGCCACATTCTAAATTACTAAATTAAACTCTTAGGAAATTCTAAGAATTTCTAACTTGGGGATCAAATAACAAACTCCTAATCTTATACTACTTGATTCTTAGTATTCTCTGGAACTGTGAATACCATGGTCTTAATTCTGAGAGAAAGAGTAGCATTAATTTCCTACACTTCACCTGTCTTTTATGTTGCATGACAATGTCCTAATTCTCTGTTTTCAGAAACTGGTTAAATGTAGGATAGAGAGGGATGGGGTAGAGGAGATGGAACACTATAAATATATTTAAGATAGTTCCCTGAATGATGAACAGAAATGACTCCAAAAGACAAAGCCCATTATGAATGGCTCATCAAGCCATGACACAATGGCTTATGTCATGAAAACAAAAGACTGAAAATACAACCATGATTTGACTTACACAGATTCCCCGGATCTCAAGGGACATACCAATTTCCTTTTGCAACTTTTTCCACTATGACTTTCCCTTTTCTTCATTTTCTTAACATAATCCTTACATTGTAATTCCCTCCCCAATTACAGTATTTCTGAAACAATCTCCATAAGTTATTTAATAAAAATTATGGCTTGCCTCTTAGAGAAATGTCAGGTCCTTTGGGATTTTTCCTTTATTCCATTTCTATTTCTGGTCTTACTATTTACTGATATGTATCATATCCAATTTTATAAAGCCTATTATTTTCATGTGCTAGTTTAAAAACACCAAAGAGAACTATGGTGATCTACTCTCAGAAGGAAATAAATGTATGTAATTGCATAACACAAGCAGCAGATTTTAGATAAACACTGACTCTGCCAGGATTGAGATAGCTGAGCCAAAGCTAACACCATAAAGTACAGCCAAATTAAATTTTCAGCTCCACAGAAATATCCATTAATCTTATTACTTCAATAAATTCATTAATACAAAAAGAGCACTGATTGTTTAAAAAAATAATAATGGAAGCATCCATGCAATCAATGAAATACAACACAGAGTGTATCAGGAGTAAATGAGTCACAGCATGGGTTGCAGGATAAATCTTGTCATGCTCCTTATCTTATAAAAGGTACAGGGTTTGATTAGAAGAGTCAAAAGATGGCTACAATAAATCTCCGGGGTTAGAAAGAAACATGTAACAGTGTGCCATTATCCATTTGTGGCACATCTAGTTAGCAGACAAACCTGATTTAAACACACACACACACACGGACTGTTAAGTATGATGATACTCAGCTGACAGTAACATTCACCATCACCTTAAGGGTAATGTAACCTAGGACTGACTTCAAAAAATGCCATTTGTCTAGATACCTGACAGGGTAACTGAGGCCACTGATAGATCAAAGCTAATGACGATGTTGGAAGGAAAATCCTTAACTGCACTTTCATAACCATAAATATCGAATCAGAAGGTACAGTGTTACAAAGAGTTTGGCAACCTAAACATCAACCGCATCAAGTTAATGGCTTATTTTGCAGTATTATTGCTCCATGAGGATTTATATGCTTCCGTAAATTTCTAATTTGAATGGCATGATATGCAAATAATGTTCCTTTTATTGTCTGCCTTACAACAAGCACTCCTGGAAACCAGCTCCATGTTCCGTTCTATGTGAGAACAAACCTCAATACGGGCTGCGGACGCTGCATAGCAGCAGACGGGCTCATCACTCATATTCTACAGTCTCCACATTTTTAAGGAGACAATTCATAAACCAGTACTGAGAATCAGATACACTTAGTATTTCATGTCTTAATATCCTGAATAATAGTTGCAAAATCTCACACAGCCTCTAGGAAAATAAGATCTATAATTTAAATTAAAAAATAATAATTACCTCTGGATATTGCTTTTTGATGCATAGCTTAATTTTTTTGTTTCACAAATGGATGTATTTTGTTCACTGGGGATAAAACTATAAATTCAGCAGCATTAAATCTCCAACCCCAAATGAAGTACTAAAACCACCCAAACCTTTTTCTGTTTCTCTCCAACAGTCCTGAGTGTGACCATTTTCAAAGGCTTCTCCATAAAGATCCATAACACACAGAGAGGACCAAGCTGGATGTAAAGGCGGTTCCCATCTAGCCTGGCTTTGTCATAATGCGTTTTTGTGACTTTGTTCAAAAACGCGTCATTGCTTTAGGCCAACGCTGTCTCCTCTTAAAATGAGAACCCAAACTAGAAACTCTCCAAGAGCCTTCCCCTTAACACAGCTGTGTTAAATGACAGCCTGACAGGACCAAATTCGTGCTTGAGCCTCCATTTCCCCGAAAAGCCCAATAACTGGAAGGTGAAAGAACAAGAGGTCTATCAATGACAACATATACTGCCCACTGTTCCTCTGAAGTGACATTCCACTCCATTTGGGACAACTGTCTAGCAAATACTCACCCTGAAAACTAGCAAAAACATCCTCTGTGCTTTACAGACAAACGAGAAACACAGAGGAGGGAAGGAAGGGCAGGGAGAGAGACAGCAATATTGTGCAGACTCTGCTAGGCACACAGCAGCTGCTCAATAAACATGTTAACTGCTTGACCTGTGGAGTCAGCATCAGTCATTAGGGGAAGCAAGCCCCCAACTTTTCAGGTAACTTAGGGATGATTCAGAAAAAACTAAGAACACACTCTGCGAAATCACATGTTATCTAAGGAAAAAGTGTGGACTGCCAAAAGACATTCAAAAACAAGTGGCTTCTCCCCAACTCTCCAACTCTGCCACTAACACCATCACCAGTGATAACACTCATCACTCCTGGGCCACCACTACCAACAGTGTATTATTTACAAAGGAGAGACGGATGGATATTCATCATAAGCTTGTTGTACTATCTGTAAGGTTTAATGCTTAAGTATATGAAGTTATTTTTGCTTAATTGTTTTCTCCCAAATCAAGCAGCCTCAAGGAATATACAAACTAGAGAAATCAATCAATTCACTAGGTAGTAAATCCACAATGATTTAATCCTATGCTAGGCTTTGTAGGAGATGAAGATATATGGTTCCTACCATTAAGGAGATACGAGTCTGAATGAGTAAAATTGTGCTGTGGGGGTTTAGTATTAATGAAACTTACAAAGGTGGGGGTGTAGTCATGGAGTGGTTCACGAAGGAAGCGGGACCAAAGCAAGGACATAAGACTAGACAAATGGAAAGGAAACCATTAAAGCTTGTTTGTAAGAAAAAAAAAAAATGAAGGGTAATTTATGCTCATTTGTGAGGAGTCTTGGAAACTAGGCAGGAGCTTGGATAAGAAATGTTAAGAAGGAGGGTATCATAAACATGTTTAAAAATGAAAACAATGCAATGAAATGGGGTGTTATAGGAAGTCTAATCTCACAGAGATTTGCAGATAAACTGGATGGGGAAAATGTAAAGCAATGAGTGGGTCTCAAAACGCAGCTTCATTCTCTCTGCCCCCGTCCCCCGGCAGCATCACCGGGAACCTGTTAAGAGACGCAAATTCAGATGCACCCCAGAACTATACATCAGAAGCCGTGGAGGTGGGACCCAGCAATCTGTGTGCTAACAAGCCCACCAGATCTGAGGTGCTCACTACAGCCTGCGTAGTGCTGGCGTAAGCTGATGAGGACCTGAACTCGGACACTGGCCATAAGCATGGATTCTAAGATATAAGGACTTCGATGCGAAAAACCGATCATCTGTGACTGAGAGATGAACAACAAAGAAAGTCAAAGGTGCACCCAGATGCCAGAAAACCAACACTCATGATGGTCAATTAAATGAAGACAGATAATGAGTTTCGTGTCAGACATACTCAATTGAAAGTAATGGTAGAATCACCACATGGAATGGCAGGTAATTAGACATTTGAACCTGAAATTCAGATTTGATTTGAGACTTGGCTGGAAATGCTGATTTGGGAATGACTGTTACAGATCTGAGATCAGTGCATTTTCCTGGAAAAAAAAAGAAAATGTATAAAAAGAGTAGAAGGCTAAAGAATAGGCGTTAAAAATTCATCAGATGAAGAAGAGGCGTGAAAGAACATCACTAGGGACCAAGAAGAAATGGAATGGGAAAAGCAAGATATGAACCAAAGTACCCTGTGCAGAAAGAGTGAAACAGATTTCGACTCGTGCCAATTCCGATCAGCTGGCAGCAGCGGCCGGGGGCGCGGTGTGCAGGACTCCACGGCCTAGTCCAGCCTCAGTGATTTCATGTCTATCCCGGGCACAGGAGGAAGACTTGGCAGCGCGGGTTGCAATGACCCACCGTCCCATGGAGTGCATGGAAATCAGGTGGTCCGGGCATCAGGAACCAGTGGGAGGAGGCAGCAATTACAGGCCTCTCTTCACCAAGTTTAGAAATGAAACAAAAAGGAACGAGGTGGAAAAATTATAAATAAAAGATGATTTTTGCAATTGGTGGAGACCTGTGCGTGTTTGAAGGGCAGTCATAATCAATAATCTGCAACTAAATTATAAAAGACTGATGAATGCTAGTGGTCGCTGCTCAAAAGTAATTTAGAGACTATAATGTATACATTACTCACAAAGATCTGGTTGTACAGTAGCATGGACCAGTTCACACTGATATATCATATTCCAGTCCTCCTTCCTAATTACCATGCTGATGCAAGCAAGGCTCACAGCACATTTCTCTAAGCATACAGTTTAGAACACTGAAACAGTGGACAAGCCTACTTTCATGTGCTAAAGGGCTTTACCCAAGACTAATGTCCTAACCTAAGTAATTTGCTTTGGTAAATAGAAAGTCAAAATATCAAGTCATAAATCATTCTTCCTTCTTCCTACTAGTGATAAAAATGGTATTTTAGCCAAAAATCCATTACTACTACTAAAATTCCTAAACTCAACTAAAATATTTAGTACTTCAAACTCTGGCCAGCACTATTTTCCAAGGAAGACTTTAAATGTATCTCTGCATGTAATCAAAGCCCAAGGAAAGCAAAAGTCTAAAAACAGAATCTTCTAATCCACCTACAGCCCTGGGAAATGTCAACTAACTCCAACCTCAAGACTTTTCTTCTTCTGAATGAAAATAAAAGTTCTGACCCAATGACAGCCCTTTCTATAAGAAGGGGGAAAAAAAAAAAAAAAAACCTAGAGTCCTATTTCTAGATATTGGCCCACCACTAGGCAGCAAAAACAGTAGGCAGATCAGAGTCAGACCTCTGGGCTTCAGTGGCTTCATTTATAGTCCATTAAGGGTGAGATGCCAAAAAGGACCTACTTAACCCATGAGCTAACCACTGCAGAACAACAGCCTCTCCTGGGAAGTTTTAAATAAAGCAATTGAGATTTTACGCCCATACCTGATTCATATTTTATTTATGGTAGTTCAAATATATTAAAACTGTGAGGCAGCATAATACATATTGGTATAATATTTTTCATTAAACTATAGTGCAATACCCTGAGCTTCGTATTTTTTTATTTAATTCACACTGTGAAAATTAGGTCAGCCCCACTTTTATCTATAGCCCTGTTATTTTTTTTCCTTCATCCAATGAATATCCACCTAGTTGTTCAGAAAACCCTATTTCAACGCAGTCATAGGTGGCTGCAATGTCTAATAAACCAAATATAATTCTCTGTGAAGCACTGTGGAAGCTCTGTGAAATCACTGATCACCAATGACTTCACCGTCTTTAAGAGACAAGACTGTGCACAAGAATTTCAAGAACAAAGGCACTATCCTAGCTTTTAAACACAAGAATGTACTTAATCTTTTTCCTAAAAGTAAAATCATCTACAGTCAAGTTCAACTCAACAGAATAGTACAAACATTTATTATGATTATATTCCTAAAGATCCACAAATTTCCTTCATGACATTTATTATGATTATATTCCTAAAGATCCACAAATTTCCTTCATACTAGTGTTACACAGAGAAAGGCTGTTGAACACTTTTGTCTTTCAGAAGTAGTTATATCATGTGCTTAAGGCTTAGGATGTAAGTGGTTTAGAACACCTGGGATGACATAAAAGGTCCTTGCTCAGACCAGTGGATTTCACCCTGATAGAATGAAATACAAAATAAAATATTTTGTAACACTCCCTCTACTATGCTGAAAATGAACAGATAATACAAACACAAGGTTTTTAATCAATATAATACCCTAAGTGTAACATTAAAAAAAGAGAGAGAAATTAATTTATAAAGAATAACAGCATTTCAGTATGTAAATGCTCAAGCCTGCACTTGCTGCTGCTGTTTAATCAGAGTCGGACACAAACTGTAGCCTGCCAGGCTCCTCTGTCCATGGGATTTCCCAGGCAAGAATACTAGAGGGATGGGCAGCCAGTTCCTTCTCCAGGGGATCTTCCAAACTCAGGGATCGAACCTGCATCTCCTGCATTGGCAGGCAGGTTCTTCACCACTGAACCACCAGGGAATCGGCCCTCATGTCTACACTAGATACAATAAAACAGGCTGACTCTTGAGCTTCTGTTAAACCACCACATATGCAATAGCTATGGTTACTGTGACAAGAGCAGTTGCATCCCCAGAAAATTCAGAGTATCTTAACACTATACAAAACCACACGCCTTCTGTTCGTTCTGGGCTGGGTGGGCAGGTTTTCAGCTGCAAGAATTCCTGATGGGACATTCTGAAATCGAGGACACAGGACAGTTTTTCAAGGGACGGAGCTCCCTGAGGCACTGCAAGCTGTCTAGACCCCTGTCCCCATCTCCCCATGAAACACCAGTGGCTCCCCCACAGATCTCTAAAATGCCTCTCTGGATGCAGCACTGCCCCACCGCTGAAAAACACTGTCATAGATTGGGCCAAAATGTTCACCCTGATAAAAGATAAACATGGGAAACTAGCTACTTTACAGTCTGTATGACCAGTGATAATGACAAAAAAAGCACTTCCAGTAACACGGACTTTTCAAACACAGATGAAAATCTGGTGATGACAGCAAAGCGCCTTCCTCCCACGTGACCTCTGCCTTTGAGGTGCCCAAATACTACCAGCTTCCTCTCTCTCCATACTCACCAAAGCCACATCTGCCCAGTCCCACTCACCTTGATCGGGAGGGGGCAGTTGGTGTGTGGGTGTGCGGGTGTGGTTCACTTAGTCGCGTCAACTCGTTGTGACTTCATGAACTGTAACCCGTCAGGCTCCTGCTGTTCCCTAGGGTATCCAAAACCACGTTATGCGAAATCATCCAACTGTCTTTTTTTTCCCCTCTCTTGGTGCCTCAAAATATGTCATGTAATAAGGACAAGGACTTCATTAAGAATCCAATGGAAGGCGGGCGCGACGCGCCCAGACGGCAGCGATGGCACCTTTGGCCCGCCAGTTCTCCGGGGGACTGGAGTCCTGCCCGCGTGCCCTGAGCTGGGGTGCGGTCGTCTTCGGGTGGCTTTTATGAGCACCTTCTGCACAGCCCCCACCAGCGCCATCCAGGTGACTGTGTCAGACCCCTACCACGTAGTGAGCCTATTCCAACCCGTGACCCTGCCTTGCACCTACCAGTCGACCGCGACCACCACAGTGCCCATCGTGATCTGGAAGTACAAGTCTTTCTGCCGGGACCGCATTGCTGATGCCTTCTCTCCAGCCAGTGTTGATAACCAGCTCAACGCCCAGCTGGCGGCTGGTAACCCAGGCTACAACCCCTACGTGGAGTGCCAGGACAGCGCACGCACCATCAGGGTTGTGGCCATCAAGCAGGGCAATGCTGTGACCCTGGGAGACTACTATCAGGGCCGAAGGATCACCATCACAGGAAATGTTGACCTGACCTTTGACCAGACTGCCTGGGGGGACAGCGGCGTGTACTACTGCTCCGAGGTCTCGGCCCAGGACCTCCAGGGGAACAACGAGGCCTACGCAGAGCTCATCATCCTGGGCCCGTATTCTGGGAAGCGAACAACCTCTCCCTGACCTGGAAGGACCAGCTCTCCGGCAAGAGCGTCAGCACCATCATGGACACCTCCAACGGTGGCAGCTGGCTGCGCGTCTTCCAGCCGGCCACTTACAGGTGCTTCGTGCAGCAAGAGCTCAACTGCTCAATTCAACTCCCAGAGCAATGTGGATCCACTGAAGTTTCTAAGCCCAGGAAAGTCTGAACAACAACCAGAGGCAAAGGAGACCCAGAAAGAAAAAGCCAACTCTGTCCTTAAGGGGCTGAGCGTGATGATGCTCGTGGGCACGGTCTTGACTCTGCTGGGGTGTCTGCTCAAACAGTTCCGCTTTTCCCGGAGCCAGAAGAGAAACAAGATGTTGTTGGTGAAATAAAGTCAGCCCTTTGGGTCGTGGGGGAAAAAAAAAAAAAAAAAAAGAATCCAATGGAAATGAAAAGTGACTACAAATTACAGCCTCAAGACCCCAGCTCACTGTTATGGTATCTTAAGAACGCACACAGATACAAGGTGATATCCACCTACCCAAACTATTCAGATGCATTAGGCATTCACAGACATTTTCAGATTAATGTCTTTAAGAGTAAATTTCTCAAGCATAGATTTATTTCAAGCTGACACACTTCCCATCAAAACTATCTACATCAGATAGCTCTTGGCCAATTAAAATTATATCTTTCATAGGTGACAATATCAGAATTAATATTGAACAAACAGTTCAATAAGGCTATAATTTTATAGTCAAAGAAAATGAGAAAAGGATTTAAAGTTATTCACTCTAAATTAACTTCTAATAATTCACAGAGATTCCATTTTGAAATTAAGGAACTGAAGGATTTAATAAGGAATAATTTCTCTATAAACACCAAAAATAAATTAGCTTTTACTACAGCATATAATACGAAATTATATAGAATAAATGGTAGGAAAGCAGAAAGGGTACAATCTAAACATATGATACTTTAAAAGATACACATTCATGTTATTTTTAACTATTTTAACTGTTACCAGGCAGAGGTCCCTAGGAACTATTTTAATGAAACTAATAATTAGAATAGCAACTTATCCTCTGTAAATAGTAACGTCCAAGGTTCACAATGACTACATAAAATAATGTGCTAAGTAATCTGAGATTTCCCCTTGGAATTTTCTTACCAAACCCTCCCTCACTATCTACGCCATCACTTACCCTGACCTCGTTTCATATGAGTAAACATAAATCTTCTCTAATTTCACAACAAACTGTAAACTAAATGAACCCAAATTAATAAGACTTTGCTGTGTGTTTCATCACTTATAAATGACTTTAACGTATTTGATCTCAGTTATATAATTTATAGAGAATTTTACGGTAAGGAATTTTATGACATTATTCACATATAATATAAAAATATCTTTTACAAGATAGTATAAAATGTTCAGATTTAAGTTGATATGCATCTGAAACACGGCCATAAAATGATCATAATGGTACAACCTGCCACACATGAAAATGAAAGGCTTTCATTTTATAATTATAACCATGGGCCGAAGGTGTGCTTATGTGTATCTGTGCATACACCGTAGGACTGTGAAATACAAAAGCATGTTATATTTGATTTCTCTTAAAGGACATAAAAGCAGATTTCAAAACAAAACAATTTTAATTAAAGAATCAGGTTTAAAGAGACCTGTGTTCTATTCCTGACTCTATTCTCTGTGACTTAAATTCTTATCTGTAAAACTACCAACGAAGTTTCTCTTGAAGATGAAATGGACTGAGGAGGTATTTTAAGTCCAAAATGAACTCATTATGAAAACAGAATGAAACTCCCCTCAACTGAAGAACCACCGGCATTTCATTTTAAAAATCCTGACTGACGCTATATAACATTTCATTGAGCCAATACTATATTTTGTGAGAGGCTATTTTAAGCCATATATCCTTCAGAATGTCAACATGCTAGGATTTACAATTTTTAAAACCCACAGCAAAAGAGTATGTAACAGAAGAATTTGTGGTGTATCTTTCAAGAGGATTTAGGATCTAGCTTGATGTCCAGGTCCAATTACATAAGTATTTTAGCTTCTGATCTCCAAGGTTCACATATTTATTGTAAATTAATTTGATCTGACAGTAACAAGAATGAATTTGAATCTCTTTCATTGTCTTTGAACATTACTAAAGTCACAGATTATGATGAATGAAGAGGAGACTAAAGGGTAAGGTAAAATTGATGCTGATCAAGGATTGTCTAAAAATTCATTTTCATGGCCAGTTTAAATGACTATTAAATCTTCCTCTTAGAAGCATGAAGGCTGATGGCAATGAGAAAGACTTAAACAACAAGGAAGAGTAATATATCTTTTACACATAAAATAATGAAAAAAGGAACCAAATTACACATGCAAAAATAGGAAAATGGTAAAACAGTTAAAACAGAACAGCCATATAACAAAATACTAAGCTAATATTAAAAAGCAAGTAATAAAGAATATTAATCCCAGGAAAACAGTCTCACAAGTGACTGAAAAGGACAAGATACTAAACTGAAAATACTGTTGCTCTTCATTTTGTTTTGTATATGTCCAGCTCTGAAAAAAGCATAAGAAATATATACACATATACGGCCTGGAATGATATATACAAAATGATGATGGTTATCTTTGAATTTGTGGAGAATGGATCATTTTTCTCTCTTTATACTTAATAGTATTTTTTACCAAAAGCACATTTTTATATTCATAACCATTTTAAATGAGGCATGAATAAACAAGGGAAAAAATTCCAGTTTTTACAAAAACTATTATTTCAATCATGAACATCCACTGTACAAATTATATCAGCTCAGCTAACAGAAGTTCAAACCACTTTCTATACACCAAAGGAGAGCTGACTGGGATTAAAGTGTCCAAAAACAACACCCCAAGATTCAAGATAGCAAAATTGATTTTCATTTTCTCCTTTTACCTCACAGCCATCCTGCCTACACCCCATTCTTAAAAGGCAAATTACTCAAAGAAAATACAGTCACACACCACTATGATAATAAAGTCTTATTTCTAACACAGTTTTTCTTATTACACTGTCTGGAAGCACACCACATGGCAAGGGCTGCTTGACGAAGAATTCTTCCGGGTTGAAAATGACGATTCAAAGTGTCAGGAAAAAAGACTCGGTGGCCATATTAAATGTATGGAGAATATGGAGGAAATCTTAGCCAAAATATTCTCTTTTCACTTCAGTTTTTAATGTAGCATTTAATTTTTTGCCTTCCATTCAGACTTTTCAATTGATAATACCGGTGCCCCTAGTACGATGAACGATGTATGTTACCAAAGGCAGCTGATGAAAAATCCTTAGTCAGTGACTTAAGCAATCAGCTGAGGTTAAGTCAGATAAAAGGAATGAAAGAACCACTGATAGGATTTTCTACATCAGCAACAAATATCCCACAACATAATGAGGGTGAAGCTTCATGGAGATACACTTCCCACAGGTAAGCAGTCACTGCTACAAAATGTCACTCTATTTGGGGATGTTCTAGAAAATCACTCTAGAAATTGTCCATTTGGGCTGTGAAACAGACATAGAGATCTATTTACTTTATTCCACATAGGCATAGGCCAAAAGAAAAAAAAAAACATCAACTATAAATTTTAACTATATTGTATCTATCATTACACCCTTTGTTGCCACCAGCAAATTAAAGCATTTAATGTTCTTTGCTTGCTGATCTGATTTATACTTAGTAGGAAATACATATCAAAATATAGCCCTGTTTCCTTAAAATGGAATCTGACAACTTCTCATTGGGGTTCCACGCCTGAAGCATCTCTGGTAGAAGCTATTACTCAATGTACCAAATTTTCATTTTTTTAAAGTTGCTTTAGTACGTGCACACACTGTAATCACTGGCTAAGATGAACAGGTTTTAAACACCTCTTTGTGGGAATTGTATCTCAATAACAAATATCAAAACTATCTCTTTTCACAAAGCTTTCAAGACAGGGTAGCAAAGACAAATGACAGCACTCTATAACAGATAGTATAGCTTTATCTTGACTTTCATCTTCTTTATTTGGGTCTAAAAGAAAATTAGACTAAATTATTCAATCCTTGTAGTAGTAAAGAAATCCTCAGATGCTGTTTATGCAATCTGGGTATCAACTGAAAATATTATGTCTTTTCAGTTTTTCATCCTGCTGATAAATGGGTAACTAAAATCCAAACAGGAATTCAAACGTGAGAAAGTGAAACAAAATATTCCAACATAACTCAATTTTATTTTGGCAAGAACGTCCATCTCAAGGTTACCAACATTTTCAACACAAACTACCCTTTTCCACTCTCACCTGGGAATACAAAGAAAATGATGAAAGACTTAACCCAGCACAGACTGCCATACAGGCAATGCGTGGTTGGGCACATGGCTGATCAGAATAAAGACAACATTGTCCAGCCTGGCTTGCAGTCACGTAGTCTCATGACTATGTCCTGGCTAATAATACGTGACTGGATGCGGTGTGTATGGCTTTGAAGTTATTCCCCATGGCCCGGGCTAGAGGACAGCTGGGAGCCTTCGTGGACCATATGGTCAAGGGAAACAGCTTAGGGATGCAGAGCAATACGACAGAAGGGGCCTGGGTCCCCAACTTAAGGAGTCATGAAATTATCCGAAATGTTATACAAGGGAAAAGTACAATTCTAACTTTTTAAGCCACTGTTACTTGGAGTCTCCGTTAGACAGCAGAACCTCTCTTCTACCCAAATATTCTGATAAAAAATGGCAAAAATTCAAAGCTCTCTATGGGAACTTGAATAGAATTTGTAGCCTGCTGTTGTGTGTGAAAACTATATAAACCTTAATTATACTGAATTGGTTCATGGTGCTTTTCAGATCTACTATATCCTTCAACTTTTCTATCCATTCTATTAATTTTTGAGAGTTAGTTTGGTATTGAAACTCCAGCTAAAACTCTCTATCTACATAAGAAAAATTGTAATATATTTAGTGGAACTCTATGTAACTTTATTCTGCATTTTCCAAGTCTTCTGTAAATGTCTTAGCATACTTTCAGAATTTAAAAAGAAAAAAAAAAAAAAAAAACCTCAAAGTTCTAATTTAACTTTTCTCACACCTAGAAGAATCAAAGATAGCCTTAAAAACATGAACACTTAAGAAGCTAAAAAATTAGCTATACTGAGCATACTTGAAAGAGGTGGAAGAACCTTGAAGGCAGAAGTCTATACTTGCCCCAGGAAAGTCTCCTCATCCAAAATATGTGTAGTAAGAGAAAACTGGAAAATCAATGAGGTGCTTTGTTCAAATCGGGGCAAGTCAGTTAAACAAGTTATTTAATCGCTTTAGAAAAGAATGTCAGCTCTGGAATCACACTGCCTCGATCTAAAACCCTTCTCTGCCATCTGTTATTTTGCATCCTTAGTCATAAGCCTTCCTGTGACTCAGTCTCCCCACCTACAAAGCGGGTATAATAAAAGTAACCTCGTAAAAAACATGTTGTGAGCATCATATTACCTTCAGACATACACCACTACCTCATCAGATTACTCTTTCACTCCCATAAACCTACTTCACCCAGAACATCATACAAATAATCCTCAAATTTTAAATAGCCTGCAACTGATAGATTACTCATTTTCTACCCCAGGAATTCGTTGAGGTTCCATCCTTCCATCTACTGCCTGTTCAATCCATCTAACAAAATCATACAACCTACTAATTCACAAACTTTCCACCACCTTTCCAGCAAGCTAAACCTTCATGAGAAAATGTTGCAGCTATCTCAAAGTTTGTTGAGAATCTGACTACTTGAAACAACACTCTCAAATTTTTTCCTTCTCTCTTCTCATACAGCATTCTACACGACAGCAGTAAGGAAACATCAGTTCAGTTCAGTCGCTCACTCATGACCCCATGGACTATAGCACGCCAGGCCTGCCTGTCCATCACCAACTCCCAGGGTTTACTCAAACTCATCTCCATTGAGTCGGTGATGCCATCCAACCATCTCATCCTGTGTCGTCCCATTCTCCTCCCGCCTTCAATTATTCCCAGCATCAGGGTCTTTTCATATGAGTCAGCTCTTCGCATCAGGTGGCCAAAGTATTGGAGTTTCAGCTTCAACATCAGTCCCTCCAATGAACACCCAGGACTGATCTTTAGGATTGACTGGTTGGATCTCCTTGCAGTCCAAGGGACTCTCAAGACTCTTCTCCAACACTACAGATCAAAAACATGAATTCTTCAGCGTTCAGCTTTCTCTATAGTCCAACTCTCACATCCATACATGACTACTGGAAAAACCATAGGCTTGACTAGATGGACCTTTGTTGGCAAAGTAATGTCTCTGCTTTTTAATATGCTGTCTAGGTTGGTCATAACTTTGCTTGTAAGGAGCAAGTGTCTTTTAATTTCATGGCTGCAGTCACAATCTGCAGTGATTTTGGAGCCCCCAAAAAATAAAGTTTGTCACTCTTTCCACTGTTTCCCCATCAACTTGCCATGAAGTGATGGGACCAGATGCCATGATCTTAGTTTTCTGAATGTTGAGCTTTAAGCCAACTTTTTCAGTCTCCTCTTTCACTTTCATCAAGAGACTCTAGTTCTTCACTTTCTGCCATAAGGGTGGTGTCATCTGCATATCTGAGATTATTGATATTTCTCCTGGCAATCTTGATTCCAGCTTGTGCTTCCTCCAGCCCAGCGTTTCTCATGATGTATTCTGCATATAAGTTAAATAATCAGGGTGACAATATACAACCTTGACATACTCTTTTTCCTGTTTGGAACCAGTCTGTTGCTCCATGTCCAGTTCTAACTGTGGCTTCCTGACCTGCATACAGATTTCTCAGGAGGCAGGTCAGGTGGTCTGGTATTCCTGTCTCTTGAAGAATTTTCCACAGCTTTCTATGATCCACACAAAGGCTTTGGCATTGTCAATAAAGCAGAAACAGATGCTTTTCTGGAACTCTCTTGCTTTTTCGATGATCCAATGGATGGTGGCATACAACATAAATCCTACTTAATCCCCCTTTTTTCCCTTAGATTCTCTTTTATTGCAAATTCACTAAAATCAGAATTTAAACCTGAAATGAAAGGATTAAGTCACGAGTTCATTCATCCCACCTCCGCCTCTTCCACATTAGTACAAAACTCAATGTGAGCATCCTGTCCTGGGTGTCCCACTTAGGAACTTCACTTCCACTACTCTACACTCTGCTATTAAACTTCAGAAATTCCTAAGTCCCAGAACAAACAACTACACTACTTCGATACTCACTTTGATATGCTAACAATCCCTAAGAGAATTTCAACTAACAGTTGAAAAGTAAACATTAGTTTAGGTCTAAAACAGTCTGCTTGGGCATAAGTTAGGTGAAATATTAATACATCAAAGCTGCTGGTAATGTTCTTAGCATTAGTGTTAAAATTCTGTAAGAAAATAATTATTTTAAAGCATGCTATGACAGATTTGCTACATTCTTAAGAAATGCAAATTATATCCAGGGGCCCATTTTTTTCAATATAGCATGTCCAATTTTATAAAAGATGTATTAAAATAAATGAGAACTATAATCCACTTAAACATATTCACTTAACAGCAAGCTTGGTTGAAACACATCTTTTTTTTGTTTTTAATGAGCAATACTTGTACTTTTATCATCTTAAAAATGCTTCTCTTATTCACACTGCAGTAGTATTTCTCTATTTTCCTAAGATTCTCTCAATCTTGGGTTTCCCTTTTAGTATCCACAATTACTCTAAACATTCCTGCAGTTCAGGACAGAACTTCAAGGGCTCAACAACAAGGGAACACCCTTGAAGGAGTCTCCTAGTAGCGAAACCGCTTTTACTAAAATCATCCTTAACCCAGCAAGAAGCAGGGATCTTGGCATCCCTGTCAGGTGATACTCGTTATCATCAAAAATGCAGTAATACAGGGAACAAGCCCTATTATAACTAGGGCCAATATACTACTGAAACCGTTCAAAGCTGAACTCAGTCTATGCCAGCATGTACACGTTTTCATACATTCTCCTCACTGGCAAGATGTTTCCTTTCTTTTCCCAAAGCGTTTCTCCCTACTGCACATTCCAATGGACAAATTGCATTTCTCAACACTTTAGGAAGGGCAGATCCTCTCACAATAGTATTGGGTTGACCAAAAAGGTCATTCCTGTTTTTAACATCTTACAAAAAAACCCAAATGAACTTTTTGGCCAATCCAACACAATCTTAAGAAACCCACGGAAATTTTTTTTAAAGACATAATGTGCATGTCACATGATAAAGAGATTTAAGTTTAAAACATGTGCTCATAAATCACTAACATTATTAAGATCATGATAAGGTTGACTGTTAATATTTTTATAACATTTACAATATATCAAAGTAAAATTCAACTTATCTCAATCTTCTGTTATACAAAAATATTTTCAAAAATGATACTATATTATGTTTGGTTTGAGGATCACCAGTATTTTTAGGGGTTCCTCAGATGGCACTAGTGGTAAAGAACCGGCCGGCTAATGCAGGAGACGTAAGAGATGCAGGTTCGATCCCTGGGTCGGGAAGATCCCCTGGAGGGGGGAATAGCAACCCACTCTAGTACTCTTGCCTGGAGAATCCTATGGACAGAGCAGCCTGGCAGGCTACAGTCCACAGGGTCACAAAGAGTTGGACATGACTGAATTAACTTAGCACATAAAGTATTTTTAAATATAATATCAAAAATAAACAAAGACTGTTTTCATGATCTAATGTTCAGAACTCTTGCATGTTATACTTAAGTGAACTAAGTGGTTTAATTTTAGACTTTCTGTGTTTTACTTCTAAATAACAAGACAAGACAGAGGAGTTCAGAGTGCTATCTGTAAAGGTGAATACCTTGTGGAGGGGGTGGGTGGTGAGGGAACAGTTTTTATTCCCAATAAATTAAAAACAAAACTGGATAATCACCATGTTTTTCTCTTTTTACCATTAAGTACTAAAATATAGGTGCACCTCAATGTGCTATATGAGGATTTATATCAAATGAACACAGCTTACTAATGTAGTGGAAAGCATCCTGAAGCTAATTTTCAGAACCATCATCATTTTTATGTTCATTAACCTGCTTTTCATCAATAGAGTCCTGGATGTTTCTAGACTTTAGCCAATAATCCACTATAGACCATAAATTAAATACTACATGAGTATGAATAAAAATTTTAAACTACATAAACGTCTAATCACCATGGCAGGTAGGAATATACGTATGTTGTAACCCAACTGTGTGATAAAGCAATTCAGGAACTGAAGCCCTTTTGCTTTATCTCCACTGACTATCACAAAATTCATTAGACATGCAAAAAAAAAATTTAATAATTGTTTAATTGCTGGATTTATTAAGAGAATTTAAAATAGCCTCCATTAGAGCTTTTAGCAGCAACATGCTCTTCCAAACACTGTTATTCAAGTCCCCACTTGGGAAACACTTTTAAAATGGTACCAAATAAAAACCTAAGCAAACATGGATTCTTTCAAACTTTCCTAGTAACTGGATAAACACCTATGTTGTGGATTTCAGAAAGTTTCCTAATGGGATGCAGCAAAACAAAAATTAATGGGGGAAGAAGGACAGTTCTACCAAAAAATGTCATTAAAAAAGAGGAGCTACTAAAACAAAAAAAACGTACCATTCAACTAACATGCCAAATTTTAAATGATTTGTTCTCAGATAATCAGGAGATAACAGTATGCTCCAACCCTACTGTAAGCAAAAATCTTATAAAATTTCAGGCTAAAAGCTTTTGCAAACTACCTGCATCAAGTACAAAACGTTTTTGATTCTAAGGGTTGGTAATGATTAGAAAAATAACAAACTAGAGGTCAGGAAGAGTGGAGGGAAAAAATGCATATGGCAGAAGAGAAGTTCAGTAGGTGTTCTTGCAGGGCTGAGTTGGGAGACAGAACCAAGAAAGCTGAGAGAAGTGCATACTTGTTTGACAGCATCCTCCTTGAGAGGAGATGGGACCCAGGAGCTGGGCTGCGTCAGACAGTGCCCCGAGTTCACAGCTCTGACCACAAGGCTGGACTGGGGAGAGCTCAGCCATGGACTTCGTGTATACTGGGGGCTACAACTCCACTGATGGTAAAAGTGCTAAAGGGTTTCTCCCTAGCACCTGAAGCCTTCCCTGTCAACACCATCCAAGTTACTCAGGGTCTCTGGAGCTACACACGGAGTCAGACAGAGGGGCCTTGAACAGTTAAGAAAAAACAGCCTGCCTATTCCTCACCTAAGGGAGGAAATAAAATGTTTTTAAGTGGTTATCTCCTATTTAACTAACAAAAGAACTAGTGGAGTTATATTTCAGGTAAGGACAGAAGCAACTACAGTACACTTAAGCTGTCGCGTCTGACAACTGATAAAGAGGTGCAGATTCACCCAGGTAAAAAGCCACAAAATAAACCTTTTCAGGCTTACATAACACGCAGGAGAGCCATGCCATTTCAGCGCTCTTAAACATCCTATTTCAGGCTCCGTCTGTGCCCTGCATACCAGTCCTCACGGTTGGAGAGCTCACCTATACTCTCCATGACAGTCAGTCACCCTCATTAAAACAAACTGCCCAAAAGGAGCTGAGATACAGAAGGATAAAGCTTTTTAATGAACAAAATACCATAATCCCTTTCTTTTCTTTTTACCTTTAGGGGAAAGAGAGGCAGAGAACTGACTAGAATCCTAAGGAACAAAATATTAACAATTATATTTAAATAAGTAAGTTCTAACCATCTCATTTTTCCACAGTTGATTGTGATCCACACACTTTGACTGTGTGGATCACAATCAACTGTGGAAAATTCTCAGAGATTGGCATACCAGACCATCTGACCTGCCTCTTGAGACACCTGTATGCAGGTCAGGAAGCGACAGTTAGAAATGGACATGGAACAACAGACTGGTTCCAAATAGGAAAAGGAGTACATCAAGGCTGTATATTGTCACCCTGCTCATTTAACTTATATGCAGAGTACATCATGAGAAACGCTGGGCTGGAGGAAGCACAAGCTGGAATCAAGATTGCCAGGAGAAATATCAATAATCTCAGATATGCAGAAGACACCACCCTTATGGCAGAAAGTGAAGAGGAACTAAAAAGCCTCTTGATGAAAGTCAAAGAGGAGACTGAAAAAGTTGGCTTGAAGCTCTACATTCAGAAAACTAAGATCATGGCATCTGGTCCCATCACTTCATGGCAAATAGATGGGGAGACAGTGGAGACAGTGTCAGACTTTATTTTTGGGGGCTCCAAAATCACTGGAGATGGTGACTGCAGCCATGAAATTAAAAGACGCTTACTCCTTGGAAGGAAAGTTATGGCCAACCTAGATAGCATATTAAAAAGCAGAGACATTACTTTGCCAACAAAGGTCCGTCTAGTCAAGGCTATAGTTTTTCCAGTAGTCATGTATGGATGTGAGAGTTGGACTGTGAAGAAAGCTGAACGCCGAAAAATTGATGCTTTTCAACTGTGGTGCTGGAGAAGACTCTTGAGATCCAACCAGTCCATCCTAAAGGAGACCAGTCCTGGGTGTTCACTGGAAGGACTGATGCTGAAGCTGAAACTCCAGCACTTTGGCCACCTCATGTGAAGAGCTGACTCATTGGAAAAGACCCTGATGCTGGGAGGGATTGGGGGCAGGAGGAGAAGGGGACGACAGAGGATGAGATGGCTGGATGGCATCACCAACTCAATGGAGATGAGTTTGAGTAAACTCTGGGAGTTTGTGATGGACAGGGAGGCCTGACGTGCTACGATTCATGGTGTCACAAAGAGTCGGACACGACTGAGCGACTGAACTGTACTGAACTGAACCATCTCAAATTAAAGTGAACTTTAATTCTTACCCTCAAGAGGCTCTCAACATATGTCTTAATCATTCTTCCCTTTTTTAAAAGGCCTTATATCATTAGCATATATTTTGGGTTTTGCAAAGTTTTTTCAACCTTTATTAATGCCTAGTAAGTGCCAAGACCAGCAGGTAACAAAATGTACCCTGGCATGAAAGACAGTGTGGTCTAAAGCAATTCTTACCTTCAGAATGCAACAAGTTTGTAAACTCGGATAAGGGAAAAAAAGCATCTTCATTTTTACTAATGGTAAAGAATCTGCCTGCCAATGCAGGAAACACAGAGAAAACACAGAGAAACACAGGAAACACGGAAACACAGAGACAGGTTCAATCCCTGGGTCAGGAAGATCCCCTGGAGGAGGAAATGGCAACCCACTCCAGTATTCTTGCCTGGAAAATTCCATAGACAGAGGAGCCTAATGGGCTACAGCCCATGGGATCGCAAAGAGCTGGACATGACAGAGAGACTGCACATAGCACACAAATGAACACAAGCATTTCCTCCGATTATGAATGATGGCCTAAAATCAGGTAGTATTAGCCTCAGTACGTGTGACCTTGTCATCAAAAGATAGTATGTATTTTTGTAAGATTACAATCGTTTCAGAACCTCAAAATACAATATACCCAACGTCAGATCTTTTTATTTAATGTGCAAATAAGTAAGCATATTACCATGTTACAAACTTGGGGTTTTTTTTGAAAATGTTGTTATAATTGATTTCCTTTGTAATGGTATATATTTTGTGCATTCAAAAAAAAAAAAAATTACTCTGAGGATGAACCCACAGGCTTCACCAAAATGTCAAATCTAGCACAAAAAAGGTTAAGGGCTTCTGAGGCAGTAGAGTACACAGATTTGCAGCGAAGACAGAAACCTAAACCCCAGTGTTGCTGTCTGTGGCCTAAAGTAAGTCAGTAAACTCTCAGAGGCTGTTTTCTCACTTGCGCTTACTTTTGAGGGCAGCTGGGACGTGAGAATGTGTGAAAAACCATAAATCAAATTTTACATGATGCCAGATCACAATAAAGATGCCAGAGTTAGCAGCATATCTAGGCCAGTACAATGTCTGTAAAGGATTTTAAAATTTTCAGAGAAAAAACAAAGGTCAAAGGGGACATGTGACAGTTTTTAATCCAAACCCTATTAAAACACCTTGTCCTCGGGTAGTATCTGAAAGACAAACCAGAAAAGGCAAGCAACAATTAAGACAAGAACCAAACAGACAGCCACAGCTCATTATTTCACATGATCATCTAAATTTTTGTCACTTGAGAAAGTTACTTTAAAAGAGTTACTTTACCTGAGTTGAATTAAGAGAAATGTTACCAGTTATATTTAAGATGCAAATATGGTTTATCCTCAACCAAAAATTATTCTCATCATTTTATCTTTACCAGAGTATAGCACACTTATAAATTATGCTGAAATGCCTTTTTGTTCAAATATGTTTTACACATTTTAACAATCACAGATCTAATCACAGGGTTTTTTTGTTTTAAATCAGTTTATTTCTGATGTCTGAATTTAAAATAGCAAATGAAATGGATAAATTGTGAAAATACTATCTCAACTAATGCATGCAAACAAGAAAACCTTTAACCCTTAGATTCTGGAAGTTAAAAGGAAGAGAGGAGAGACACAGATAATCCCAAAGGTCAAACATCAAAGCTTTATTTTGGATCTAGTAAGAGGCATCCACTTGGATAGAATCAGTTAGTGAATAACCACCTTATCAGGATAGCAGCCATGAGCTGTGGGGATAAATTCAGAGGGAAAACAGAAAGTAATTAGTACCTGCCAGTATTCCAACACTGGGCAGTGAAAAGAGTCTGTACACACACCTTCGAAAGTGAAAGTGAAGTCGCTCAGTCGTGTCCAACTCTTTGCGACCCTGTGAACTGTAGCCTACCAGGCTCCTCCATCCATGGGATTCTCCAGGCAAGAATACTGGAGTGGGTTACCATTTCTGACTACAAAGCAATAGTCTCATAGCTCAGTGGGTAAAGAATCTGCCTGTAATGCAGAAGACCTGAATTCGATCCCTGGGTCAGGAAGATCCCCTGGAGAAGGCAATGGCAACCCACTCCAGCATTCCTGCCTGGAGAATCCCATGGACAGAGGAGCCTGGCAGGCTACAGTCTATGGGATTGCAAGAGTCGGACATGACTTAAGATATCATTGGTCAATTCATCATTAAGACAACACAAAACAATAAAATAACTGAGTGGAGTAAAGGCTGGTTAAAAAGTGATTAGAGTTCAGTGGGAATTATCAGGGGAGACTTCTTGAAGAGGCAGGATTGTACTGATTTTAAAGACAAATCTGACCCAATTCTTTTTAGGGGGGAGGGTTTGTGATAAATAGGGCAAGGGAGAGACGCAAGAGGACAGCTAGAATCACAAGGGGTTAGTTTAGAAAGTTAAAAATAGGAAATCTCCCTCCTTAATTAAATCATCAAAATCTATATTCATGTATCATCAGGAACTTACTATCAAAAAATAAGTGTAGGAAACTGTTCCACCTAAAATCATTTAAAACCTCTCAGACACTGCAATGACAAAGTAGTTAGACAACAACAACAATACAAAAGCCTATGCGTAAATGTTCCCAAACTGGCCTCAAAATATATATATATATATATATATATATATATATACACGTGTGTGTGCATGTGTGTGTGTGTGTATATATATATTTTCCCCCACAGAGTGACAGAGCAACTCAGGATGTCTGAAAGCAGGGACCAGAGTGAGGACATTTTGCAAGTGACTGCCAGGAGTGGAGTTTTTTTGGAAATATGCCTATACCTTCTCTAAAGTCACATAAAATAAATGTGCTGAAATAAACTACTATACATCTAATATTTTAGCAATAGCTTCTCAATCTTCTTATTTTTTGTAATCACTTCAAACTTACAAAAGAGTTGCAAGGACACTACAAAAAATCCACATGTACCCTTCACCCACATTTCACAACTGACATGTTATCAGATATATTTGATCACTGTCTCCTCCTTTCTCCACAGACACACACGCATGATAGTTTCTTCTGAAAAATGTGATAGTACATTGCAGACATGATAACTTTTATCCCTAAATATTTCAGGGAGCTTTCTAAAACAAGAGAACAATCTGTTCTATAACTACTGTATGAAGATCAAAATTAGGAAATAACAGTCATATACATACAATACTACAATCTATACGTCTTATACTATTCTCCAATCGTCCATACATCTTTTAAAGAAAACAAAAAACAAAACACGTGATTCAGATCCAACCCAGGAGGATATACATTCAGTGACAGTATTTCTTTAATTTACGAAAGGTGATAGAATTCCAGTTGAGCTATTTCAAATCCTAAAAGATGATGCTGTGAAAGTGCTGCACTCAATATGCCAGCAAATTTGGAAAACTTGGCAGTGGCCACAGGACTACAAAAGGTCAGTTTTCATTCCAATCCCAAAGAAAGGCAATACCAAAGAACGCTCAAACTGCCGCAGAATTGCACTCATCTCACATGCTAGCAAAGTAATGCTCGAAATTCTCCAAGCCAGACCTCAGCAATACGTGAACCGTGAACTTCCAGATGTTCAAGCTGGTTTTAGGAAAGGCAGAGGAACCAGAGATCAAATTGCCAACATCTGCTGGATCATCAAAAAAGCAAGAGAGTTCCAGAAAAATATCTATTTCTGCTTTATTGCCAGAAATATGCCAAAGCCTTTGACTGTGTGGATCACAGCAAACTGTGGAAAATTCTTCAACAGATGGGAATACCAGACCACCTGACATGCCTCCTGAGAAACCCACATGCAAGTCAGAAAGCCACAGTTAGAACTGGACATGGATCAACAGACTGGTTCCAAATAGGAAAAAGAGTATGTCAAGGTTGTATATTGTCACCCTGCTTATTTAACTTATATGCAGAATACATCATGAGAAATGCTGGGCTGGAGGAAGCACAAGCTGGAATCAAGATTGCTGGGAGAAATATCAATAACCTCAGATATGCAGATGATACCACCCTTATGGCAGAAAGTGAAGAACTAAAGAGTCTCTTGATGAAAGTGAAAGAGGAGACTGAAAAAGTTGGCTTAAAGCTCAACATTCAGAAAACTAAGATCATGGCATCTGGTCCCATCACTTCATGGCAAATAGATGGGGAAACAGTGGAAACAGTGGTTGACTTTATATTTTTGGCTCCAAAATCACTGGAGATGGTGACTGCAGCCATGAAATTAAAAGACGTTTGCTCCTTACAAGCAAAGTTATGACCAACCTAGACAGCATATTAAAAAGCAGAGACATTACTTTGTCAACAAAAGTCCATCTAGTCAAGGCTATACTTTTTCCAGTAGTCATGTATGGATGTGAGAATTGGACTATAAAGAAAGCTGAGTACCAAAGAATTGATGCTTTTCAACTGTGGTGTTGGAGAAGACTCTTGAGAGTCCCTTGGACTGCAAGGAGATCCAACCAATCCATCCTAAAGGAGATCAATCCTGGGTGTTCATTGGAGGGACTGATGTTGAAGCTGAAACTCCAATACTTTGCCCACCTGATGCGAAGAGCTGACTCATTTGAAAAGACCCCGATGCTGGGAAAAATTGAGGGCAGGAGGAGAATGGGACGACAGAGGATGAGATGGTTGGATGGCATCACTGAGTCAATGGACATGGGTTTCGGTAGACTCTGGAAGTTGGTGATGGACAGGAAGGCCTGGCGTGCTGCGGTTCATGGGGTCGCAAAGAGTCGGACACAGCTGAGCGACTGAACTCAACTGAAGGCAGATTTAAACTTAATAAATCCAGGGAGAGGAGTGCCTGGCAATTTTATCCTACTTTATTTTTTTCCATTCGATTTATATGCTCTATTACAGTAGTCTTCCATGTTTTTAGAGGGAAACAAAGCAAAAGAAAAAAACAACTAGAAGCCTACTTACGCTTACTTCAGTATATGAAGCACAGTAAATGCACTGTCACCCAACATGAGATCCACAAGACTCTGCTTTGAGTTTATTCCCATTTAATTGTCAATACCTCAAGAGCAACAAGCCTCTCTTGTCTTTGTATCCCTTATAGTTAACACATTGCTATGATGTTTGAATCATCAAAGTTTGATTTTTGCAAAACACTTCAGTAGGACAGGCAGAAGAAACAGGTCTATCTTTTCAGGTTAAGATTAAACTCTATTAGGATTCTCCATGAGAGAGAAAAGAAAACTGTACATAAAAATGATTGGAGAATAAGTATCTTCACCCGCTAATCACTTAGAATAAAGCAAAACACCCCATCTTCCACCCCTCCACTACTAATACTGACTCCTCAGTGCAAGTCCCTTCCCCACCACTACTACCGATGCTGTAGGAGCCCATCAACGTAGTCCACTGACTCTAAGAAGCACAATTATTCACATTCCAACAGCTCTGCTATCAATGGCATCTTACTGTTGCTGGTGGGCCAAGCAGCAGTCATCACATAGTTCATGACATTATCTATGTATGATCAAGAAAGCAATTGCATCAAAACATGGAGCAAGAATGTCAGCAGCTTGGGAGAAAACTCCAGAGCAGAGAGTAAAACCCTCTTGTGAGAAATGCCCCATCACTAGCACTTTTAAAGACATAGAGTTTGTACTTCCACACTTTGTGGAAATACACCAACATGACTGGGAGTTGGAAAGTAATTCAAAAACTAAGACTCTGAACATGAATAAAATTGAAGAATATCATAACCAAGTCATTTTCCCTCAATTTTCCTTTCTAATCTACGTTCTTCCAATAAATGCAAAATGAATGTTCCCAAAGAATAAGAAAGCATTTTATCACAGCTTAACTGTCAAGGTTATTTATCAGTGAAACATAAAACAATGGTATATCTTATAATTACTGGCATCTTAGGTTCAAGAGACACAGGTTCAATCCCTGGGTCAGAAGATCCTCTGGAGAAGGGTAGGGCAACCCACCCCAGTCTTCTTGCCTGGAGAATCCCACAGACAGAGGAGCCTGGCGGGCTGCAGTCCACGGGGTCACAAAGAGTCAGACACGACTAAGTGACTGAGCACACAGCACGTCAGTTCAAGAGAACACAGAATTCCCAGCACAGAGGACAGAGATGTGCTCTGTGCTCAGAAAGCTCCTTCAGAAAACGACCACAAGGGAATTCTCTGGTGGGCCAGTGGTTACGAACTTGTGCCAAAAAATACCACAGCCAAGCCAGAAAGCCCAATGACATTACACTGGCCAGCTTTCAACTGCTCCAGACACTGACAAGGTTCTTGCAGGCCAGCCAGCTGGGCCCTGCAACAATCAGGCAGCCACTTCTTGAGGCCGCACTTTAGAAGGCAGTATCTCTACCTGCGCTGCAGCATGCTCCTAGCTCCTAACACAGAAGGCAAACCACTGGGGGAGACAGCATAGCATTCATACCCCCTACAAACCAAAACACAGCTGGGATGCTAAATTTAGACCTACTAATCTTGATGGTACCCTTTTAATTACTATTATTCCCTAATTCTCTAGAGTGTTTTTTTTTTTTTAAACCCAGACACTGCCAACAACATTGTTTTGTTATTGGCCAAGTAATTCTGAGTATCATATCCAAATAATGAAACATAAATAAACTATTTTAAAGCAAGAGACCTTTAAGAATGCATTTCCTTATACGTTGTTCACGTTAACGTATTTTTACCTAATTTTAAATTTTGGTACACCAGAACTGTGTAAACATGTATGGTAAACATACACACACATACATTTATATATGTTATATACTTTTAGAGATAAAAGTATATTTCAGATTGTTTGGAGACAAACTTCAAAAAATGATATAATTTCTACTTATAAATGTTCATAGGCATACACAAATAAAACCATAATTGTAATTACATATTATAACTATATAACTATGACTTCAGTGGGAAAATATCAAACTTAATCACTAATCACAAAATGTTTTGCCCACCTTATAGTGCTGGTATACAAAGATGAATGAAATGGTTCTTATCAAAAAAGCTCACAAGCTATCCAAGGAATATAGGAGATAAGAGTCCATTCCACCATTTGACAGATAAGAACATTAAGGCTCAGAGAGATAAATTTGTACAAGGTAATATGGCTAGTTGCCAATAAGGCTGAGATAGAAGTTATTTCCAACCAGCAAGTCAATAACACATGAATTTAAGCAGTCTCTATTTATTAAGCAATGTTCTAAGCTTCAGGTTACCCCTCTGGTAATTAGTACTCAATCCTAAAGGAAATCAACCCTGCATATTCATTGGAAGGACTGATGCTTAAGCCGAAGCTGCAACACTTTGGCCAATCTCATGCAAAGAGCCAACTCATTGGAAAAGACCCTGATACAGCGAAAGACTGAAGGCAAAAGCAGAAGGAGGAGGCAGAGGATGAGATGGTTAGACAGCATCATCGACTCAATGGACATGAGTCTCAGCAAACCCCAGGAGACAGTGAAGGACAGCGAACCCTGGCAAGCTGCAGTCCATGGTGTCACAAACAGTCGGACACGACTTAACGACTGAACAACAACAATCAGTACCCAATCGTAGAGACGAGGAAATGCTCTTACTGGCCTGCGGTGATTCAGGACTGGGATGGGTCCCAAAGCATGAGCTCCCCTCCTGGACCACACTGCCTCTACCTGACGCGGCAACAACGGACTTTTGCAGGCTCTGACCCTCCCTGAAAAATGGCCTGACACAGCATGAAATTAGTGCTGTGTCCCTGTGCTAAATTCTCCCTCCTACTTAAGAGTTTAATGGGGAGAAATGCAAGAGCAATTACTCTGAAATAGAGAAAAACAAAAAAAAAGCCACCACTATCAACTTGAAAAGTCAGATAAACAAAAGCCAACCAAAATTATATAGGCTATTAAAAAAGTAAATTTGTGACAATCCCTTCATTTCACTGTCCAGCCACACCAGCCTTGGGCACAACAGCAGAGGGAACAGTTTCTCTCTGATATAAGTTTACGTGTACTACAAGGAATCTTCAGTGACTACTAATTAAACTGTTAACATGTCTATACTAACGTCTCTGTGGTTAACACGTTATTTGCATACACACAATCTGCGTGTATATGTATAGACAAATATTTGTTTGCTGCCTGTTTCAATGAGAACAACATACAGACCATATATGAACTCAAATATTGGAAACGAAAGTGAGCCATTTCAGCCCATTCACAAGGCATAAAGAAACCTTGATTTCGAGCTATGTGAAGGTGCCGACAACTTTGTGGTGGCAAAGCTCATTGTAAATTCATCATTAAAAGTGAAATGGTATTTGGGTTTCCAAGTTAACCCAAGACTCCATTACAAGCCTGAAGAATTATTTTATAAAAACATTATTTTCAGCTGCACTCATTCTTTCTTCGAGAAAACGCATTTTGAGTTTCTTTGCTCAATAACCGGGAATGGCCCAAGAAAGAGCAGTGGCTATAACATGTAAAGCCCTATCACTTTTGGGCATTGCCAAGAATTGAGGAAAGCTGAGGTTCAACACATTGCCCTCAAGTGATATACACAGTAAGGGGCAGGGCTGAGACCGGTGCCTAGCCAGTCTTCGAGATCTATCAACATACTTGCTCCTTCCACCAAAACACAGCCTGAGCGTTTACTAAATAGGTAGGTGTCTGAGCTACCTCTTGAGTGACACACAGGAGGGGCAGGGGGCCTACTGAAAAATCTCCCACCAAATTCTGACTCTGCTCTCTCAGCCCTACTAAGCCCTCCCATTTAAGATGTATGATCCAGCCTCGGGCCAAAGCACCTGGTAACATTCTGCTAGTTGCAAAGCTAAGTGAAGAGACATCAAATGCAGTGCTTTTGCTTCATAGAGGCGCTGAAGAAACCCAAGTAACAATCAGATCTATGATGAAGAACCACCCACGGCCACTACTCAAGTGAAATCAAGGTCAAGTAGATCAGATCAGCCTCCCCAAAACAATAATCTGAAGCACCCCATTTTTAAAGACAGTTGGCAATCATACAAAAAAGAAAAATGCACACATAATAATGGCAAATGTCCTAAATTACACTTGGTGATACAGTGTCAGGAAATAACTTTAAGTTATTTGATGATGATTTCATTCATGATTTCTTTTGGATAGATTGCATGATGAATACCTTCTGGTTATGATCTTTGTTCATTTTCAAGAGGGCTAAATTTTGCATGAATGGGCACACCAGATAGGTGCTCCCTGCTGTTTCATCAACACAGAAACTACTAGTTCCTACAATGTGGGAGAAAAAAGAAAACCACATGATACAATTTATCTAAGGGAACATGTTATATTAATATGTATAGCTTCCTAAATGCATTAGTATAAAACAGCTTTTTAAAATGAAGTACCTGTTAAAGAGAAAAACAAGATCAATTGGCTGAAAAACTAACTGTATCTCCTTCTCTTATTCCAAAGGCAACAGAAAAACAGCACTATCTCTTCTTCTTCAGCAAATGTTGCGTTTCTTGTTATTAAGACAACGTGGTGTGTAATTCCCTAAAGACAGACTTCTTCAGAAACTTGAAAATAAAAATCCACTGTTCAAATACATCCAACAATGCCACTCTGCTGATACTAAACTGAGTGACTGCCGTGCTCCTCTGACCAGGGAACGAGATCACCCAGCACAGGCTCAGCAGAGGTCCAGGCTCACACTCCCCAGTGTCTCAGAAAGGGGTATGAATTTCCAAAGCTCTTCTTCACCTCCATTCTACTGAGCCACGTCAAAATTTTAAAACAGAATAAATATCATCATGCAAGTCCCTAAGTGAGTGCCGCAAACACAGGAACAGAGAAAATATGCATTCGAAGATGCTTCTTACAAACATGACAAGATTTTAAGTGCCTTTTAACAGCCTTACTCAAAGAAAACTTACATACCATAAAATTCACCCATATAGGGTGTACAGTTCAGTGCGCCTTAATAGACTTGCAGAGTTGAGCCACCAGAAGCAGTCATCTGTATTCCCCAACCGCACCTCAACACCCTCAGCCCTAGGCAACCACTAACCCAATACTTTCTGCCTCCATAGATTTGCTTATATTGGACACTTCATAAAAACAGGATCAGATACTACAGGGTCTTTTGAGACCAGCTTCTTTCACTGAACACAGTGTCTTGAGGTCAAAAGTGTTTTGAAGAAGCTGACATGCTGATGCTCATGGCTCCTTCCACTCACTCATTCCATCTTCAGGTGTTTCTTGAACACCTTCTACAGGTGAGACAGACACTACACGGGTCACAATGAGGCCTGGCAGATTTTCAGTATGAATTCTGCCCTCACAAAGCTTACCGCAAAATAAAGATGCTAACATAGCTATAAACAACTTTTTTTTAAATGTAGAAAATACTGACTGCCATGTGAGTTCAGAGGAAGACAACATAAATGAGATCAAGAAAAGTTCTGATAAGCAACCTTTGAGTTGATCATACACACACACAAATAGTTAAATCAAGTATGACAACACAGGGATGGAGGCACTTTGTACAGAAGCAAACCCACAGCCCTTAGCTCTGTTATTCCATTTATATTTACTCTGATCTCCCACTCGGTACCTGCATTCCAAATAAATATAACTAGTTATAATTCCTAGAAATCACTAAGCCCTTTATGATCCTAACTGCTCCACCCACCATTTCTTCTCCAAGAAATGGCCTTCCTCCTTTCCATCATCCCCCACCATCAATCCCATCATGTCTGATTGGTGAACTCCTCCTCATCCTTCACTATTCAGCTCAAATATCATCACCTCTTCCATGAAGTCTACCGGGACCTCCCCAGATAGCTAGTCCTTAAGCCATTCTTTATGATACAAGTGTATCTCTATTACAACTCATCTACATGGCTCTGTTCTGTTCATCTCTGAAATCTTAGCACTGAGTAAGGTGTCAGGCACACAGCCAGCACTAACTGTTTGCTGGAATAAGGGCACAGAAGTAGACAGAAAGGTTGGCAGTAAGTGATAGCGGGCAGTGAAGTAAGAGCCCTGGATGCTTTGTTAAAGTATAAGAAAAAGAAGGGGACATTTATTGATTATCTGCTAATATATTTCAGCACTGGTACATTATCTCATTTAGTCTCCATGACAACCATATGAAATTAGTCTCTCTAGCTTATCCAGCAGGAATCTAAAATAACTTAACACAAGATGACACAACTATTAAGTGCCAAAAGCTCTTCAAACACTAAACACACACTATGCGTGTACGTGTGTGTGCGCACATGCTTCTATTCAGAGGTAACTCAGCTACAGCCTTACTTGAAGAAACTGGGGTCCATCTCCTTCAGAGCCCCATTGATGAAAGCACACGGTCACATGACATCACTGCCAGCCAAGCTAAGCAGAGGTGGTGACTTCAGTCACCCTTTGCAGCCTCCATCCCAGGTCTGGCTTGTCCAGTACAAACATGCCTCCTGAGGTACATTAGAAGAAACACTGCAGGCCTGAGTACTACAGAGGCCTCAGCACTGTTCAAAGGAAAGAACTTTACCTGGCTGAAGAGAAGGTAGTTCTCAATCAAAATATAATGTGACCTTTAAATGTTACAGATCAAAGTCCTATAAGCAACAATAAGGGGAAAAAAAAACGAGCAACTTAAAAAAGTACTGTTTTTTAAAGTTTCACTTTGTTGTTTTTGCAAACATCATTTCTGCAAAAAGATGAACCTGAAATAATGAAACAATGGTCAAGTCAGCAAAGGTATAATGTTTAACAAGACAAGAAAAAAAGAACTAGAGGAAGTAATTTATCGTTTGTATGTTTACCAAGCCTGATAAAATATTATTTCTTCATTATACAATCCATGTTTTTCTTAAAGATTTTTTTATTAAAAAACTAATAAAATATGTCAAAGGTCAAAGAATAATCATGAGAAGAGGGTTACAACATCCCATAATCTTGAAATAGTCACTCTAAAAGGTTTCTGGAAAAAAAAAAATGAAAGCAATCTTTTTAGAAAAGTTGTATAAAGATGTCACCAAAGTAGTCTATGAGCTCAATCTCACAAAATTCCCAAAGAAATCAACATGTTATTTAAAAACACACTATGCCCAGTAGGTATCTATGTTGATCCATAAAATTAAACAAAAGCTGCTTGGCCATACCAGAGAACAGATTTAACTGGCCTTATAAGTCTATAAGAGTGCACATGGTACACAAGAGTCAAAGTCATCTCTTCTTGCTAAAAGTGAAAGCAGAAAGTTATAAGAAAGAAAATTAATTGAGGACTGTTAGAGGTGTTTTGTCAAAATAATTATATTTTGTTAAATTAATTTCTTTGAATAATTATAGGACAATAGTCAGAATCCATAACTGAGCTGGTTGCATTAGTAGAACAATAGAAATGTTTTTGGTAAAACTGTCAATCTCAAATACTGTTTTAATAATTTTTATTTAAAACAGTCTATCCTGATTATAGCAATTTATTTTCATATCATTCCTCTGGTTCATCTTCGAAAATGACAGACAGCAATCAATATTTTATCTTATTTTTTTAAAGTCATGAGATGACCATTATGTCAACAGCAGAACTAATTACATCTGAAGGATTTAAGATGTGAAGCAAATCTGATAAGAGTTCTATGAATTATTGTCACTGTAGCACAGGGTGATAAGGAGAAAATAGGATGCACCAGGTAAATGCCCATATGAGCTAAGACATTCTTAGTTTTTCTTTTGTCCTTAGAGCTTAACTATTTATGTGCTTGGACATACAGGGGAGCCAGATCCCTGGTCCTCCTCTGCTGGCCTAATGGGATCCAAGCAGTGGGTCTTCTTTTCAATCCTCAAAGAAGCGTTAGTCGCTCAGTCGAGTTTGACTCTGCAATCCCGTGGACTACAGCCCACCAGGGTCCTCTGTCAATGGGATTTCCCACGCAAGAATACTGGAGTGGGCTGTCATTTCCTTCTCCAGGGGACCTTTCCAACTCAGGGAATGAACCCAAGTCTCCTGCATCGCAGGCAGATTCTTTACCATCTGAGCCACCAGGGAAGACCAATCCTCAACCAGAAGCCAAACTAATCCTCAACATACCTGAATTTTCAGACACCAAAACCCAGCTATCAAAAAGCTTGTCCCAGGGCCTTGAGGAAGTGAATGAGGGCAGAGAGTTCATCCTTTCAAAAGAAGAGAGTTATGATAATTGATAATGGAGATACAGCCAAATGGAAGAAGAGATGGTGAAGAGGAGCTTTTGAAGGAAAAGAAACCCCCTGAACTCTCTGAGATTTTCTTTTGTCCCACACTTCCTCAAAACGCAATGTTTACCTACAGCAGAGACTGGCCTTTAACTGCTTTTCACCTTAGCAAGGAGAGATCAACATCAAATAAGTCAGAGTGCAGAAAAAAAATATCATAAAAGGAGGTCCCAAGAGGACAAATGAGTAAATAAGAGCTGTGGATCCGAGGGAGAGAGGTTAGTGGATCGCAGCACCATGTGCCAAGGGCTGCGACAGAACAGTACACCCAGGATGCTGGGCGACGCCACGGGAAGCCAGACCTGGAGTCAGAAAAACTTTCGAAGTGATTTCTAGGCAGGGACCTGAACAATGAGAAAGAGTGAGCAGATAAGACAGGGAGCAGACACGGTGGGCTAGGGTAGACAGTTGAAGGAACAGCAGTGAGACAGAAAAGACAACACAGAGAAAGACCAAAAAGGACAAGTTCAAGGACTCAACAACTGCCCTATGGCTAGAGAGAGACATGGGCAAGTCTGGGAGATGATGCAGGACATCAAAGTGGAGAAGGATTGTGCAGAACCTTGTTGGTTACATAAAAGAGACCTAGACTTCACCTAAGAGGAAGGGGGAATTTCTACTGTTTTAAACAGAGGAATGACATGATTGGTTTTATATTTTGGAAAGATTCCTAGGGTTGCAGTGGGAACAGACTGGGGAATGTGAGACTGAAGGGCAGGATCCCAAGCAAGAGATGCTTAGCATTCACCATTGCAACAAAAAGAATAAAATACTTAGGAGTATATCTACCTAAAGAAACAAAAGACTTATATATAGAAAACTATAAAACACTGATGAAAGAAATCAAAGAGGACACAAATAGATAGAGAAATATACCATGTTCATACATTGGAAGAATCAACATTGTGAAAATGAGTATACTACCCAAAGCAATCTATAGATTCAATGCAATCCCTATCAAGCTACCAACGGTATTCTTCACAGAACTAGAACAAATAATTTCACAATTTGTATGGAAATACAAAAAACCTCAAACAGCCAAAGCAACCTTGAGAAAGAAGAATGGAACTGGAGGAATCAACCTGCCTGATTTCAGGCTCTACTACAAAGCCACAGTCATCAAGACAGTATGGTACTGGCACAAAGGCAGAAATACAAATCAACAGAACAGAATAGAAAGGCCAGAGATAAATCCACATACCTATGGACACCTTATCTTTGACAACGGAGGCAAGACTATACAATGGAAAAAAGACAACCTCTTTAACAAGTGGTGCTGGGAAAACTGGTCAACCACTTGTAAAACAATCAAACTAGAACACTTTCTGACACCATACACAAAAATAAACTCAAAATGGATTAAAGATCTAAATGTAAGACCAGAAAACTATAAAACTCCTAGAGGAGAACATAGGCAAAACACTCTCTTACATGAATCACAGCAGGATCCTCTATGACCCACCTCCCAGAATACTGGAAATAAAAGCAAAAATAAACAAATGGGACCTAATTAAACTTAAAAGCTTTTGCACAACAAAGGAAACTATAAGCAAAGTGAAAAGACAGCCTTCAGAATGGGAGAAAATAATAGCAAACGAAGCAACAAAGGATTAATCTCAAAAATATACAAGCAACTCCTGAAGCTCAATTCCAGAAAAATAAATGACCCAATCAAAAAATGGGCCAAAGAACTAAACAGACATTTCTCCAAAGAAGACATACAGATGGCTAACAAACACATGAAAAGATGCTCAACATCACTCATTATCAGAGAAACACAAATCAAAACCACAATGAAGTACCATTACACGCCAGTCAGAATGGCTGCTATCCAAAAGTCTACAAGCAATAAATGCTGGAGAGGGTGCGGAGAAAAGGGAACCCTCTTACACTGTTAGTGGGAATGCAAACTAGTACAGCCACTATGGAGAAGAGTGTGGAGATTCCTTAAAAATCTGGAAATAGAACTGCCATATGATCCAGCAATCCCACTCCTGGGCATACACACCAAGGAAACCAGAACTGAAAGAGACACATGTACCCCAATGTTCATCACAGCACTGTTTATAATAGCCAGGACATGGAAGCAACCTAGATGCCCATCAGCAGATGAATGGATAAGGAAGCTATGGTACATATATACAATGGAATATTACTCAGTCATTAAAAAGAATACATTTGAATCAGTTCTAATGAGATGGATGAAACTGGAGCCCATTATACGGAGTGAAGTAAGCCAGAAAGATAAAAACCAATACAGTATACTAACGCATATATATGGGATTTAAAAAGATGGTAACGATAACCCTATATGCAAGACAGAAAAAGAGACACAGATGTATAGAACAGACTTTTGGACTCTATGGGAGAAGGCGAGGGTGGGATGATCTGAGAGAATAGCATTGAAACATATATATTATCAAGTGTGAAACAGATCGCCATCCAGGTTGGATGCATGAGACAAGTGCTCAGGGCTGGTGCACTGGGATGACCCAGAGGGATGGGATGGGGAGGGAGGTGGGAGGGGGGTTCAGGATGGGGAACACATGTAAATCCATGGCTGATTCATGTCAATGTATGGCAAAAACCACTACAATATTGTAAAGTAATTAGCCTCCAACTAATAAAAATAATTTTTAAAAAAAAGTAGTTTCTAGTGCCCATCTGTGCAGGAAGAGTAAGATCAATAAAACTGAACTTTTTTAAAAAAAAAAAAAAAAAGAACATGGGAGGAGAAGAGGGACTGGTGGCCAGGCTAGGGCAATGAAACCAGGGATGGGAGAAACTGAAAGCATGAAAAGAAAATGCAGAGCAAGGTTCTACTGCTACTCACCACATGCAGAGCAAGGCCTGTGGTGTCCCCTGCAGGACAAGAGCAACAATGGGGGTGAACCAGCAAAAACATAAAGGTAAATAAGTTAAGTCCCGCCAACAATGTCGATGCACAGGGGCTTTCAGCAACTATTCAGCTACCAATGATACAATCTGCAAGATGTTCTAACCACATCCAGCCTTTAAGTAAGGAGACAGTTATCGTTACCACCCTGTAATTTCAAACTCCAATTATTTGACACTGGCTAATTAAAACCCGTATTTCGATTAACCACTCAGTCAAGGGAACCAGGACACGCACAACCAGAATATTGTTTTAAGCATCCCAGAGCAATTCTGTGAAAAATTCTGAAGAGCCTCACCATAATGATTCACGTGGGTTCCCAACACTTTTCAAGAAACACTCAAGTACAGTGACAGCTGTCAACCCAAAGTGTCAAGTAGCTCTGGGGGGCAGATCAGGTCTAAAAAGAGGACTTAAAAGCACTTACTGTTCCCTGCTAGCACGAACCGGGCCTAATACACAGCACTGGCCAGGCAATTCTGAACAAACCAGGGAGACAGGAAAGGGGAAAAGGAAGAAATGAAATGCCGGGTCAGAGCTTACTTTTCTAAAATGTTTTCTTATGAGGAAAAACATTGTCATCAACAACAGTCTACTAATTCAGTTGACACAAGGAAGGGTTGTGAATTAATTCTGAACACCTCTGCTTGCAGTATGATTTCAAATTCTCTCGGGCAATTTGTCTGAAGAAATCTGAGCCATCTAAATGACACCCTCAAAGTCTATCAAATTCCAAGAAAGGCAAAAATACTATTAACCTAGTGTTTATTTTACCCCTGGCATATTAAATTTAAATTAAAAAGTGATTTTACATATTATATGCCCTATACTTTAAAATTCCTTCAAGCTGCTTATACAACAAAGGTCTGATATTTTCTTTCATAAACCCTGAGGTATAATTATAAAACAGTTTACAGTTGTTTTCTCTTGTGGTTTATGATTATTATTTACTATTATGAGTGATATTAATGATTCACTTGACTGTTATACCCAATAACAACACTTGTTCTATCAAAAAATGCAACAAACTATCCCTTTAGTGTCCAAAACCCACTGCAGAAAAAAAAAAAAGAGGTTCAAAAACAGTGTCTTTTTCCCCAGGTCACTAAGGTTACGTCCTTCCAGCTCCTGAGTTCTGTGACTGCATGTCATAACTACATCTCTAATCTACAGAATGCAACACACGTTAACAAAAGAGCTGCTTATTTCTAGTCATGCAGGAACAGATAAGGAATTTCTGGCCCACTCGATTTCAAGCCATTTAGAAGAACTAGTGCAAAGTAAATTATGCCACAGTAAAAATATAGTAGGGGCCTCTGAGGATTTAATAAAAGCAGTCAATGGTCAGTTGGTTAACTAAGAAATCAAAGGGCAGAAGTTCCAAGTCACAGAAGAACCACGGGAAGGTGTGACTCACTGATATTTCAGGACCTACTAAGCTTCTCTCTAAAATTTCTTTCTTCTGCTACAGCTTTGGCTTTTCTGTCCAACTCCCCTTTCAACCACCCCAAAATACCATGGAATATACACTACACTGTCAGTGATCTGTTATACCTTTTTTAAAGTTTTCTATACTCGCATCTTGGAGAGGACTCTTGAGAACCCTTTGGACTGCAAAGAGGTCAAACCAGTCAATCCTAAAGGAAATCAACCTTGAATATTCATTGGAAGGACTGATGCTGAAGCTGAAGCTTCAATACTTGGTCCACCTGATGTGAAAAGCCAACTCATGGGAAAAGACCCTGATGCCAGGAAAGACTGAGAGCAGGAAGAGAAGGGGACGACAGAGGGCAAGAAGGTTGGATGGCATCACCGACTCAATGGACATGAGTTTGGGCAAACTCCAGAAGATGGTGACTGACAGGGAAGCCTGGTGTGCTGCAGTTCATGGGGTCACAAAGAGTTGGGCACGACTGAGCAACTCAACAATAACAATGCTCATGTCTCAATTTCAAAATAGAGTGCTTATATTTGTGCTGGTTTCTTAAAATACATACAACACGGTGATGAATCCAGTGGCACGGGGGAAAGCACCCTGGACCAGGGGAGAAAGGACAGAAGTGTGAGTCTGCCACTAGACAGCCACCTGGTCTCAGTCACCAACTCCACCCAAACCCTCCTCTGCCTTCGTCACTTCCACCTCGACCACACAGCTGCTGTCTTCCCTGTCTCCGATTTCCAACTCACGTTCTACATTTTCCACTTGTACCATTTCATGTTCCCAGCTCACATGGTTTCTGTTTTACCTCCCACAGCCTCAAGTAGCTGAACAGTCTTTATTTATTTATTTTATTTATTTATTTTTTTTGCTATAAGGTCAGCTAAGGACAAAGAAAAATGCTTATGAGGCTGCTTATTTTTTCAAGAAAATGAAACTGGGTTCATTTAGTGCTATGGTAGAAAACACGTTCTTACCATTTAGATTTCTTTGTTGAATATAAAAATATCAAGGAGAAAATCAGCACTGCACTTTTAGGCATAAAAATGTTATTAATGACTGAGTATACTTGAAAAGTAGAAATTAATGCAATTTCCTAAACTTGCATCTTAAAATTAAATGAAGCAGCTCGGTAGCCACTAGACCCTATAGGATAAGATTAAACTCCTTAAGTTCCCCCAACCTTCCCACCCATGAGAACCCCCACTGGAAGCTCTTATCTGGTCTGAACTCTTGATCTGCACCTTCAGCACCAATATCCCGACCCCTCTTACCCTCAGAGTCTGACTCAAGTCCACTTCCCTGGATGGTCTGCCACCCTAGCTCCTGATCTTATTTCTCTGAAGTCCTAAAGCACTTCCTAGACCTTTTATCTATTCTATCTCACTTACATATTCATTCACCTACTCCAAAATCTTAACTGAGCAGGTGAAGGGTACTACATTAGTACTTATTATTTGACGAAACTAACAGTTCCTCAAAGTCAAAGATCACCTCCCTGCTAATACCTGTTGACTAATGGAATTCAACCATCCATTATATGTAGATGTTTATGGATTTCTTTTTAAGAGCAGAATATATTGACTAAAGAGCTTGACTTAAATCATAGCTTTAAATCAATAGTGTATACATCTCTTCCTTTTATGAAGTGTTATTGGATATGTTAAAAAACAACAACAAAACAGTAGAGTGTCAAGACACTGGCATCAACAAACTTTCACATGCTAAAAGCTGGAAACCGAGACATTGCAATCCCCTCCAGTTCTTGTAGCTCAAGTCAAAGGAGTAAGTGCAGCTTGTTACTGTGAACTCTCCCTACAATACTAGGTCTAAATGAGCCTTAAAGGGCTGTTTAAAAAGAACTAGGAGGGCCAGATGCTGGGAGAAAAATACATAGAACGTATAGACAAATCTGTTTCCCTAAATTGGCTGTTTCGTTTGGGCTGTGCTATTTCCTGCTTAAATTGGTTTCCTGTGATTTGTTATGGCTGCCAAATACTTAGTGATCTCAGTTATACACTTAAAGCAAATCAGCAAATCTTTCTTATTCTTCCCAATGACAAGAAAGGTACAGAGAACCTTGCACAATGAGGATAATAATAAAAGTGAGCTCCTTTGTCTTTGTGCCCAGATTCATCCTTTTCATCTGGTTGCTAGCAGCTTAGGAAACCAACAAAGAGCCTCCTAGTATCATTCCTGCCTGTTTTTTTTCCATACTGACTTGGGGACAGAGCTTCCTCAGTATTAGGTGGGATCAAACATGAGAGGTCTGACCTCCCTATAAGCCAGAAAAACTAAAGGATCAAGGAGGAAAGGAAAAAAGATCAATATCCAACATTGATCTTTAAAACCAAAAAATGCAACATGTTCATGAAAAGGTAACCCTTTAAGTCAGACATGACTTAGCAACCGAACAACAATCCCTTTACGTCAGTCTGAAAAAAATAATTTCCCCTGGTATGAAAAAAAGCCAATGTAGTTGAGATAGCACATAACACAGCAGAGAATTTGAGGCAGCAAGGACACAGTTAAGTTCTTTAGAGCATGTTCATTTATTAAAGTGGCATTACAATCTGCTGTGTGTCACACAGTATATTATTTTGCCTGAACAGCTTTACATGCAAATATTTACTGCAACGAGTCATTGATCTGGTTCAAGGTTGGGCAAAAAATAGTTTCAGTAAAGTCTTTAGAGGAAATCACTTTCTTAACAGCATAAATTATACTCTCAAAACTATGTTCACAACCAATTTTAGTTCCTATACACAGAAATCCTAGCGTTCTCAGACCATCAACTCTGTCCTATATTCACACATATGAATAGCCTAGAGGGCTGGTATAAATTAATAGTCCTGCAAGGAAGAAAGCATTTTAACAAACATTAAAAATTCAACTCACATTTAGTATATAATTTACTTGACACTGAAAAATGCAGAAAAAGCTGGTGACATTTTTATCAATATTATTTTTGTAGACTTGAAAAATTATTTCATAACACATCTAAATTATAAATCTTAAGAAATCTATTATTGGGTATGAACTAAAACCCCAAATGAGAAAGAGAATATAAACTTTGAGGCTACTTACTTTTATAAACATATTCTTTAAATTTTAAGAAGAATATATCTTTACTAATTTGCACAATCATAGTCTAATTGCATTCTGAACCTAAAGGCAATATTTTTTTAAAACTATGTCAAATCTTAGTTCTTTTCTTGGGTTAGGTTGGCATGGGTAAGGGAAATAGTCTCAAAGAGTTGACACTATTAGCCTTGCTGAGCTTTTTTCACATCAAGGTGCAGACATCAAGGTGCAGACAGAAAAAGCTTCAAGTGTGTGACAATACGAGGGTACGCACATGTTCACCAACCTCTCTGAGTCTAAGAAATCAATTCCTCCAATACACTCACAACGCACAAGTTAGGAAGCTGTGCTAAAGACTGAGGTGAAGGCAGTATTCCCTGATATATTTCCTAAAGCATCTGTTTGCCTGCAGTCCTGGGGAAGCTGGGATGTAGAAAATGCAGGAAACTAGATTCACAAACACAAAGAGCCATCTAGCTCCACATCTCAGTCACCGCATCATTAAAATCATCTAATGAAGCGTGAAAATTCTAAAGCTGTGCAAGAGAACTTTCTGCAATGATGAAAATGTCCTATGCCTGCACTGTCCAACATGGCGCCACTAGCCACCGAGAACCGAAAGGTCACTAGTGAGAGAGAAGAGATGAAATCTTTATTTTACTTCATTTTAATTGGCTTTACTTTAAATATGAATAACCACATGTGACAAATGGCTACCACTGAGAGAGTGTAGTTCTAGCCCAACCAACAAAACACAAGGTATCATTCAAAGAGCTTTCAGTGCCCAGGCTGGTCATGGACCAACGAGTTCATCAGGCACATCAAACAGAGAAATGGGATGGGATGGATCCCTCAGCACAGCCAGAACTCATCACAAAGTCAGTGTGATGCTCCGCAAGGCCACGCCATGAGCACTGATGGACAGTCTTTCCACCTTCACCCATTCTCTCAAAGTACCAGTTTAAGAAACCAAGCCAAGAAGGAAAACACTTCCTTCTCATTCAACTCACTGTGAAGAGAGCCAACATAGGGAAAAGCCAGAAAAACCATCCATTAGAAAAAGAACTTAACTCTTAAACTCTAGCAGAACATCACTAAAAAGCACCTCTTTCCCTGGTTTCTCTCACATCCTTTTTACATATGAAGCAAGGCTTCATTCAAATTAACAATAAAACAGTGCTTTACAGCATTTGCTCTGGAGTCAAACAGAAATGGCAACCAACCATTTTCCTTGTATTCTCGCCTGGAGAACCCCAGGGACGGGGGAGCCTGGTGGGCTGCCGTGTGGGGTCGCACAGAGTCGGACACAACTGAAGCGACTTGGCGGCAGCGGCAGCAGCATAGGGTTATACAGATTACATAAGAAAGACACAAAGGATTTAACACAGTACCTGGCACACAGTAAACATTACTTAAATGTTCTCTTTCACTACTTCATTATTAGCGTGTATCATCATCCTATTTCCTTAACACAGTAGGTAAAAAAGAAATCAACCAAGAACAAAGCATATTTTAGATCAAATTCCAATTTTTAAAAATCCCCATGCATCAAAAGATGATTTTGGAAAAGCAGAAAGGGATCAGTCATGGTCTACCTCAGAAGCCAAAAGCAATTCAAATTATATTGTAAGTAAGTGGAGATTCACCACTGGGATGTGACATGAGCTGATTTATTTTTTTAAAGGTTGCTGAGGCGTCTTGTGCATGGTACAGCACAGAGGGAGGACAACAGTGGAAGTGGGGATCCAGCTAAGAGGCTTCATCGAAAGACAAGAGATGGTGGTTATTTCAACTGGAGATGCAGCAGTGAAGATGCATGTGTGAAGACCATCTCCAAACCAATTTTGGAGATGGAGCTGATAAGACCAGCTAATGGTCTAATACAAGAACAAAAAAAAAAAAGAGGAAACAAGGGTCAATCCCAGTGCCCTTTACCCGGAAAAGATAAAGAGGAGAAGCAACTCTGAAGAACAGAAAGGTCTGTTTTGGATGTGTTAAGTTGGAGAAATCTAAGGGGCAATCTGAAGAAGGCAGTTATCTGAGACAGCAGTTTCAGGGAGAGGTCAGGGCTGGAGACAGAATTTTGAGAGGCAAGTACATAATGATTCAAAAGGTATGCAATTTGATGACGTTAGTGGAAATCGGCAAAGACTAGAATGAGAAGGTAAGTAGTTCAGTTAAGTCGCTCAGTCGTGTCCAACACTTTGCGACCCCGTGGACCAGCACACCAGGCCTCCCTGTCCATCACCAACCCCAGGAGTCTACTCAAACTCATGTCCATTAAGTAGGTGATGCCATCCAACCATCTCATCCTCTGTCATCCACTTCAATCTTTCCCAGCATCAGGGTCTTTTCCAATGAGTCAGTTCTTCACATCAGGTGACCAAAGTATTGGAGTTTCAGCTTTAGCATCAGTCCTTCCAATGAATACTCAGGACTGATTTCCTTTAGGATGGACTGATTGGATCTCCTTGCAGTCCACGGGACTCTCAAGAACCTTCTCCAACACCACAGATCAAAAGCATCAACTCTCCAGCGCACAGCTTTTTTTTATAGTCCAACTCTTACATCCATACATGACTACTGAAAAAACCATACCTTTGACAAGAAGGACCTTTGTTGGCAAAGTAATATCTCTGCTTTTTAATATGCTATCTAGGTTAGTCATAACTTTTCTTCCAAGGAGTAAGCGTCTTTTAATTTCATGGCTGCAGTCACCATCTGCAATGATTTTGGAGCCCAAAAAAATTAAGTCTGTCACTGTATCCACTGTTTCCCCATCAATTTCCCATGAAATGATGGGACCAGATGCCATGATCTTAGTTTTCTGAATGTTGAGTTTTAAGCCAACTTTTAGAGAATCCAAGTAAGGTAGAAGGAAAACCAAGAGTGTGGCCCAGAAGTCAAAGAAAGGGTTTCTGGCAGAGGGAGTGGCCACTTACTATTTAACCTTCATGAACTATGAACCCTTCTTAATGTTCCTACCAAACAAGAAGTTTCAAAAGGACAAGAACTATTTCTTATTCATTTTGGCACTTTCTGCTCTAAACACACCAGAAGTTCTTGTGGTTATCAATTTAATGATTAGTAGGAGGGTCATAAATGCTGCCAAGTGAGGCATTTGTGCAGGAGCTCATCTTTCTCAAGGTATTTCAGTCTGCAGCTAGATTTACCACCCAATAGTCCTTTCTAATAAATAATGAAAATTCTCATTTAGTTCACAATGAATCATCTCAACTACTTTCTCACTGTCATTTCACCAAAACACAGCATGTCCATCCATCAAATTTGGTAGCAACAAGAACAGTGCCAGACACATAGCAGGTGCTCAGTAAGTATTAGGTGGATAAATCAATGGATGCGGGTAGGAGAGAGGAAAGAAAAACAATCTCTTATCCTCCAGGATCCACAGATAAAATGAGACAATAATCCTCTATGGATTTCATTTAACATATTTTCATCAATAATTAAGACTCTGAAGGAATAAACTGCTTATAAACATGAAGAAATCCATTACAAAGTAAAATCATTAGAGATAACTTCACCATCTGGAAACAATAAATCAGTATTTTCTAAGTTCAATTTTTTTAATAAATATTTACTCCCAAACCTCTAATACCCTTTATACATCATTCATTTTACACAAAAAGCTAGGAAATAACCTTCCAAAGCCTAATAGAGGATCCAGGAGCTGGAAGAGAAAAAAAAAATTTCCAAACACTATTTGAAAGTAGATTCATTCTACCTTACATCAAAGCATTTTAAAAGAAACCCCAATACTAACTAGTAACACAGTTGGCCTTCCATAACTCCAAGTTCCGCATCCACAGATTCCACCAACCACAGACTGAAATTATTCAGGGAGAAGGAAAAAAGCAATTCCAGAAAACCCAAAAACCCAAAACCTGAATTTGTCAAGCAGGCAATTATTTCTATGGCATTTACAGTGTATTAGGTATCATAAATAATCTAGACAAGATTTAAACAATCAATATTATGGGAGGATGTACATAGATCATAGGCAAATACTACCCGTCGTATGGAAGGGACTTGAGCATCCGTGGACTACGGTATTCAAGAGGGTCCCAGAACCAGTTCCCCATGAATACCAAAGGAAGACGATTCTCCTGTAAAAAGCATCTAAGTAACAAAGGACAGAAGTGCGGGAGAACTTGACTATCAAGTGAACTTTCACCACTTAAAGTTTTTCTACTAAGAACTCAGAAATTCAAACTCTGAAATACCTGAGGCACCGTAAGTACCAGAATACCGCTGAGACTTCGGGCCAGATGGAGAGGTTTCCTTCATACGATCAATCACATTTTCCGAAAGCTGAAAAGAGCAACATCAAAATAAAATCAATTATAAGAGAACAAGAAAGAAAACAGTACAATAGCATCCAAGTAAGCCAGTCATCCATGGCAATATGTGTAACGAATGGCCTGAAGAAATTAAGACTAAATCTGATCGCTGTGAAACTAAAACCAAGAAGAGTTTTAAGATGTTAAGATGCACCCCACAGCACTACTTCTTTATTTCTTCTAATGCATTGCTCATTGCTCATTAAAAATAACACTTTCCCTCATTCTATACTGTGCACTAAATTGTAATCTCTGAGAAAACGTAAGCCATCAGAACTCCTCCAACTTTCCTCCCTCATCCTCCAAATTAATTTACACTTGCAGCAGGCCTTAGTGCCTTCCTTCCCTCCAGTCCCAAAAGAAACAGTGTCCCTCCCTCCCTCCCTCCCGGCTAACCACAAACAATCCCTCTTTCAGTAGATTTCTTTATGCACCAACTCTGTGCCGGGAACCAGGCTAGACTTCAGGCATTCTAAGTCATCAAGTTGCTTAAAGAGAAGAAGAAACAGATGACCACCATGCATTTAAATAAAATGTGAAGGATGTTACTTAAGTCAGTTGGCCTGTAACGGAAGGACAGACAGCACCATGGGCAAGATGGGCAGGGCATCTAGCCAGGCTTTGGGAGTGCGGCTGGGCAGGAGGTTAAGAAGGATGAATAGTACTTAGGAACAGAAGGAGTAGGACATAAGAGTACTATAAGCAGAGGGTATTAGGATTTCCCTGGTGGTCCAGTGGTTAAGATCCACCTGCCAATGCAGGGGACATGGGTTCGATCCCTGGTCTGGGAAGATTCCACAAGCCACAGGGCAACTAAGCCCATGTGCCACAACTGGTAACAACTACTAAGCCCATGCTCCAGAGCCCAGAAGCCAGAACCAATGAAGCCCGCATGCCCTAGAGCCTGTGCTCATCTACAGGAGAAGCCACCGCAACGAGAAGTCCGAGCACTGCAACTAGAGAAAGCCTGTGCGCACCAACAAAGACTCAGCGCAGCCAAAAATAAATGCTTTAAAAAGAAAGAAGAGGGTACCACAGGAAGCTACCACTAAACAACAGGGCTTAACAGCAAGTGGCAATACGAAACAGGCAGCTGGCAATAGGACGGAGGCAACGAGGAATACTCAGGCCACGAGATTTGAGTCATCAGCACCTCTAACCCCTAGGTATCATATCATCCTTTTATTATTTTCTTATCAGGTTTCCCTTGTGGCTCAGCTAATAAAGAATCTGCCTGCAATGTGGGAGACCTGGGTTCGATCCATGGGTTGGGAAGATCCCCTGGAGAAGGGAAAGACTACCCACTCTAGTATTCTGGCCTGGAGAATTCCATGGACTGTATAGTCCATGGGGTCGCAAAGAGTCGGACAGGACAGAGGGATTTTCACTCGTTTCACAGCACTTACCACTATCTGATCCTTTCCTGTTTATTGCCTGTCTTGCTCACGAGAAACAAAGCCCCAGGAAAGCATGGATTTGGCTGTCCTGTCCAGTGTTATACCCCAGAGCCTCAGTAAGCCTGGTTCATCAGTGAACGGTTAAACAAATGAAACAACAGGGATGAAGAAAAGAATGGCTGAAGCAGGAAGTTGAGGAGGGGTCTCAGTGAAACAGAAGGTGGAAAGGGAAATAAGATTCTGGATGTTGAAGACTCTTAGTAAATAAATCCTTCAAGTCAGGGGGTTGAACTTGATTCTGAGGGCAGCGAGGCACTACTGAAGGATTTTAAGCAGGGTAATGACACAATAAGACTTACATTTTAGAAAGATCACTCTAGCTACAGTGTGAAGAACAGATTGGAGGGGGATGAGAACAGGAGCAGGAGGACCCCTGAAGGAGGCTAAAGGACCAATTAAGAAGCTATTAAGCATATGTCCACACAAAGGCTCGCCCAGGAATGTGCAGAGCAGCACTATTCATAACAGCAAAAGTGGAAACAACATCCATCTCCTGGTGAATGGGTAAACAAAACATTACACGTCCATACAATAGAGTAGAATTCATCAATAAAAAGAAGTGACGTTCTAAAATAAGCTACAATGAGGACAGACCTAAAAAACAATTAAGGAAACCAGGCACAAAAGGCCACATACTGTATAATTCTATTTACCTGAAATGCTCAGAAAAGGGGACTCTATACAGATGGAAAATATCTTAGGTACACGGTTGCCTAAGGCTGGAATGAGAATGGAGATTAACTGGAAATGGGCATGAGAGATTTTATTGGGGTGATGAGAATGTTCCAAACCTGGAAAGTAGTGATGGTTGCACAATTCTGTAAATTTATCAGAAAGTGCTATACACAGAAAACAGGTGAGCTTTATTATATGTAAATTATACCACAATAAAGTTGTTTTAAAAAAAAAAAGTTAACCTTCACTGAGTGCTTATTAGGTGCCAGGCACTGATGGTAAAATAAGTATTTGACTCATGTAACCCTTCACAATCCTGTGAGACACTGTTATTATGTCCACAGTATATATGTGAGGAGACTGGAGCAAAGCCAGATGAAGTAACTTGTGCTGGATCTTACAGGTTGTCAATAACGAAGCCAGGATTCTAATCCAGGAAGTCTGAGAAACAAGGTCACACTCAGACATCCCCTTCACTGCCAGACTCAGTGTCTGACTAGATGAGGGTGAAGCAGAAATCACCAAAAAGGTTTACAGGTCAAGTAACGGGGAGAAACAACCCCCTCCCCGCCCCACTACATCCTCAGGGACCTACTTCCAGTTTCGACTTCCTTAACACTCCACTGACTGACTTGTAACCCAATACAGCAGAGAAAGTGTTCAGGCAAAAGTCACCACTGACCAAATAAATAACCTCCTATATTTATACAGGCTTCCCAGGTGGCACCAGTGGTAAAGAATCCACCTGCCAATGCAGGAGACACAAGTGGGCTCAATCCCTGGGTTGGGAAGATGCCCTGAAGGTGGGGGCATGGTAACCTACTCTCCTATTCTTGCCTGGAGAATCCCATGGACAGAGGAGCCTGGTGGACTACAGTCTATGGGGTAGCAAAGAGTCGACCACAACTGAGCTAGATATTTATATAAATATCTTTTCTATTTACAAAGCACCTAATTTATATGATTTCCCTTTAGCATCACTCCCGTCTTCCAGAAACCCATCCTCCACCCCCACCCCCTCCCTGCTGGTCCTAGGACTCTGGTGAGTCTCACCTCTTTTGCAGGCTTCCCCCTCCCTGGTGGTGGTGTTTAGTCGCTAAGTCATGTCTGATTCTTTGCGACCCCACGGACTGCAGCCCACCAGGCTCCTCTATCCATGGTATCTCCCAAGCAAGGATACTGGAGTGGGTTGTAATTTCCTTCTCCAGGGGAATTTTCCCGACGCAGGGATGGAACCCACATCTCCTGCTTAGCAGGTGGATTCTTACCACTGAGCCACCTGGGAAGTCCTCCCCTGCCCACCCTTATATGCTAGAGGGCTCCACATTCTGTTCTTTGCCTTGATTTCTTCTCACTCCATGTGCTCTTGGTGGTACTCTCATTCACTCCCCTGATGTTTTATTAATAACTGCTCTTGATTAATTAATGAATTCTAAACCCAATTATCTCCAGTCCAAGACCTGTATCCCAAAAGGCAGACCTAAACATTGAGTTGCCTAATGGACACCTCTCCTGGGACAGACCACAAGCACCGCAAACCCAACATGTCCCAAGCTGAATTCACATTTGCCAAAAAAACCTCTGTGTCCTCTTGCTTTCCTTATCTCATTCATGACCCCACCTTCACCCCGCTTCCTTAATCAAAACTCAGGAGTTCTCGACCCTTCTCTCTGCCTCAGTCTCTCAGCTGTGACCTCCTCAATTTGTCGTCCCTCCTCCCATCCCATTTCCCCTGCCCTAATTCATGGCATCATCAATATTCCTCCTAAAATACAAATGATTATGGTAATTCTCACCTCAAGTCCTTCAACAGCTACCTCTGTTGATAAGAAAGGCCAAATTCTTTTGCATAGCATTCAAGACTTCCTCTTCTTTTGGTTATGGCCTCATTTCTCCAACCGCAACTTCCAAGGCTTTTCCCTCAACACTTCATAACCTGTTCCCTACCCACACTGGCCACTCGCTGCCATCTCCTTGCCTTTATTTTTGCCTACAATGCCTTCACACCTCGGGAGAGAGCTGCCTTTCAAACATCAGCTCAAAACATCCTAAAGTCATTCCATTTCAACTCTGCCTATCCAACAGGACCCTTCTTGTGCCCCACGGGTACCTTGCACAAATGTCCAATGCTCCAGTGACAGAACAAGCATTTGCCTTTCTGCAAAACTGTGCGCTCCTATGTGTTACTGAGTTACCCCACAAGGCTGACCAGGCCGAGCACTAACTGAGGCCCTTGGGAAACATCAAAGAACGAAATGGGTTTGTAGCTGAACAGTTACTTATATCTCAGGACCCAAAGCAGAATGGAGGTGAGACAGCAAAGGGAAAGTCGACAGCTCAAAAGCTGTGACCTTTGAAGGAGAAACCATGACTCCTTTCTCGGGAGAGAAGCAGAAGTTAGGAAGCAGAGCGCCAGCGGACTCAGCTTCTCTATCAACTGACAGCCACGGAGACTGCTGCCACAACTCATCTGCAAAGCTGAGCCACATAATAGGAAGAACTCCTTAAGACTGTCCCCAGTCCCCTCAATTCACAGGTGAGAAAAAGAGAGACTCTAAGTGATATCCAGCTACTGGCAGCATCAGGACGGCAACCAGTCAACCCACTCTCTCTCCAGTGCTTTCCCTGCCACTAAACAATACACTCCTTATCCCACACAACATGTATCACCTCCTCATGAGGAAATAAAACGAGGCTTATTAAGTTTTGGAATCTTAAAGCTGTTTTTACTGATATATAATTTAAAGTTTACTCAATATATAAGATAATGTACTAATACATAATATATAACATACCATATTAACAGAGTATGCTGTAATGTATTATGTATGTTTTATATATCATATTACTATATATAATCCTATAATACATCTACTATGTTACATATGTAATATATTTTATGTGTTGAAAGCTAATATACATAAGCTAATTTGACATATGATTTTATACCTTACAAAACGCTGGCCCAGAATACAAGGAAGACGCACTGGTCACCTACTAGCTATATAACCCCTCTATGGGCCTCCCTTTCCTCATCTGGAAACTGGGAAAGTAACACCTACCCCCAGAGTTACGGAGGAGGAAGGATTCCAAGATGCAACGCAAAGATCTGACAGAGTTATTACTAACACAGCTCCGGCCACCGGGACCTCAACAGCCTGTTTTTCCCGGTTCACTCTCATCAGCGGCACCGAGTTCATACGGAGACCGTTCTCTATGTGGGGCGTGAAGACAAGACCCGCATGAGTCCTGGTCTGAGAATAAGGTGCCCACTTATCCCTATCTATGCTCTTTGCATTAAAAGTACAATGTCTCTTTCAACCTAAACATTACTTCTTATTTCATTGTTAACTTTTTATTTATGTGGTTTATCTGATGCCTCAAAACTTGCTACTTAATGTCAAATTCAATCAATTCAAAGCATTTCCCAATAAGGTCTTTGGTCATACTTCAGTAAATTTATGTCATTCAAGGGTACACAATTCGTTTTTTAAGTTGATAAACATGTTGTAAGGTTGCCTTGAGAGTCAACTCTTTTTGTGTGTGTGTTCTTAGACTGACTCATACATGTCTTCTCAGGTCTTTCCAAAGGCGCACCCATGGCAGCCTACGGTTGCATCTCTGCTTTCTCCAAGCCTGATCTACAGTCTCCCCAGTCTGGTCACAACTATGCTGATAGAAGGCAATAGCCAGGCTACCCTTTGTATTTGAAATTGACACCCGCTGAGCTGACACCCCAGCTTCAGTAATGAGTTCAGGCCTCGAACTCACCTGATCTCTGTTAACTGGGGGACTCACTTGCGAAGCAGCTGACAAGGTTTAGAGATCCCAGCCTGTTATACAATCTGCAGCTAGAAAACAACTCTTCTCTGTGATGCAAAACTGACCCCAAAAGGGGTCAAAGGTAAAACGTAAACTTCCGCAAGAGCTGGACAAGCTGCCTCTGTATAAGCAGCAACTTCTTCAGGAAGCATCTTTCCTTAGATAGGGTACCTCTTTTAGAAAAGCTTTTTCCTGTTTAAATATCCATACCTGCTATACTTGCTATCCATACCTGCTATACTATTCCAGACATTGCTGGACTCTCCATCAAGGCAAATACCAAGTGCAATTTACAGAAATTATTTGTGGCAAAGAAGAGTGACATAAACCCCTCACCCACCCACCCACATTAATGCTATAATTATGCCCCGAGGTCCATGGATTCAGAAGTCTATGGATTAGTTTTCTGCTTATTGCATTATTATGGGCAGAGTCCATAGCCTAGAGATTTACAGTAGTCTGAGAACTGGAAGTTAAGAATCCCTGTTCTACTCCGGGGGCTTCCCTGGTGGCTCAGATGGTAAAGAATCTGCCTGCAGGGCTGGAGACCCGGGTTCTACGATTAGTGAGAACCAAAAGAATGGGGCCTGCCAACAGAGTTGAATTCAGTTCACTGACTTATCTGCCCTATTCGTCTGCTTCTGAAGACGTAGTTAAGTAAACAAGGCTTGCCAAGTCATGGTCCATACTACTCCCCACACCAACATGTGCCCCACAGGAGAGGAAAAGATGTAGGTCATCTTCTATAGTCTTCCCACTGATCTCTTTCCACCCACCTTCATTGGTCTTATCTAAAATCAGAACACACCACTCATCAACCCAGAATCTAGTATTTTCTCAGAAACAAGAGACTGAGACAAAGATCAAGTATTTCTATTTCCAAGGAACAGAGAAAAGGGGGAGAACTCCCTTTCAGTTGCCCCTAAGACGTCAAGATAGGTACCACATGAGACAAATGAATCTGACCCACAGCTCCATAATAGTTTTTCTCAACTTCTTCCAGGTGCTTCTTATCAAACTGATTAAAAGACTCAGACTCATTTTTCTCACTTCGTCCTCTTTCCATGCAGCATAGATCATTTTCTTTTCAACTACCATTTTAAGACTTCAAAAACTGCCACTAGTATTTGAAAGAAATGACTCCTAAATACTTACTTAAGGGGGAATATATTCCATACTACAAACACATATATATAAAATGTAACTTCCAGCTCATGTCTGTAGTTCATCACTCATATTCTTTGCCTTTGTTATCAGTGGAAATCATGAACTTCTCCTCTTTGTATAAAATCCTAGAAAGCTTAGCATGGTAATATATACCCAAGAGATTCACGGAACCTAGTCCCTGGTAGTCAGGTGGTTAGAACTCGGTGCTCCCAACGCCGAGGGCACAGGTTCAATCCCTGGTCAGGGAACTAAGATCCCACATGCCAAAAAAATAAAAAATTAGGTTCCATCGTGTAATGGTAAAAAGACTTCAAAAACTGCCACTAGTATTTGAAAGAAATGACTCCTAAATACTTACTTAAGGGGGAATATATTCCATACTACAAACACATATATATAAAATGTAACTTCCAGCTCATGTCTGTAGTTCATCACTCATATTCTTTGCCTTTGTTATCAGTGGAAATCATGAACTTCTCCTCTTTGTATAAAATCCTAGAAAGCTTAGCATGGTAATATATACCCAAGAGATTCACGGAACCTAACACGGAAAGGGGCCATTCATTTACCCGATAACATTCCTCAACATTCCCAGTGATGGACAGGACTTGCAGGCTCTGTTAATGGACCCTCTCCAGGATCCTTAACCACATCCCATATGAACTAATCTCTTCATGTAGGGGCTCTTAACTGCTAAGACCTCCCAAAGCACGAGCTGTGTTCCACATAAGCATCCCTGCTACTGTAACTGGCTCCTGTGAATTTCAGCTTGCAACTTCAAGGCAAGTAGCAGAGATTAGTTTATGCCTGGGAAGCATGATAAATATTACTCTGAAAATGATACTTATTGAAATTGACATTTGCTCTGGAAGAGTTCACTCACAGCTTTGATGTTTGAGATAAACTTGTGCAAGATTGAGTGGAAGGCACATTTTCCAAGCAGGCTCAGCAGGTGCTCAGAAAAATCCTATTAAGCACATGCAATATGAGTAATCAAAATGATTGGTCTTGCGATCACAAGAAATTTATTTTAGACTTGGAAAGAAGGGCAAGGCAAAAGGGTGGCCTTTCATCCAATCCATGAGTTCAGATTCAAAGCTGGAGTCAGGTGTAAGAATACAGGTTATTTTATGAAAGAGGGGGACGGGGAGTTGTTGACGGCTGCGAATTAAGGGAAAGAAAAAACCAGGACCCTACAAATCCAGTGAAAATAACACATGATGGGTGAGAAGACACTGCAAACTTAACATTTTAGGTAGGTCCTTTAATCACCAGCTGATGAGGACCTCAGCAAGGAAAATCTGGAAAAACATGACCTATTAATAAATGCAGCCTAGTTACTAAAAGCCTTATGTCTGCTTACTCAATATGACTCCTCGTATATTAAGATAAATGAAGATGAAATTACTATCCTTATCAGTGCAGCACAAAATTGGTTTTCCAGCAGCGACTAAGTCTGCTGCACTGTCGGCACACTCTTTATTTAAAAAATTAAAGTTTTATTGTTATGAAAAAGGGTGACTACAGGTGATATGGTCACAGTGGTCCAAAAGAAAATGTGGAAAAGTGGTGTGCACAGAAGTAAGGGAAAAGTATCAAGGAAACAGAAGTTATTCTCTTAGTGAGAAACTAACAAAAGGTGTCTAAAGTGGAGAAGATTTGGTAAAGCCCAACACCACTGGAGAGAAACACATGTAGTAATTACAGTGTTTAGGGGAACACATTCTGTTAAAAATTCCTACTGGAGTGCAGCTGATTTATGTCGTGTTAGTTTCTGCCGTACAGCACAGTGAATCAGAGACACAGATCCACTCTTGTTTCTCTCTTAGATTCTTTGCCCGCACAGGCCATTACAGAATATTGAGTATAGTTTCCTGTGTTATACAATAGGTTCTTATTATTTATTTTACATACAGTAGTGTGTATACGTGGCAAACTCTTATTCTTATGAGTAAAAGCATGTTGGTCAATTGGGAAAATCTGGAACGCTTTCTGCAGCCAAGCTGAACTAACCCTATCTGCAATTCAATACTGAAGTCTGGGCCTCATAAGCACCATGTTTCAATCAACTGAGCTAAAACAAAGGCTCTCTCATGGGAAATAAGAAGTGCTGCAAGCTAAAAAAAAAAAAAATATATATATATATATATATATAAAGATCAGCTTAAAAACATCTAGAAAACACATAGATGAAAAATCATACAGGCAATCAGTTGTAGAACCCAGGAGTTCATTCCCCAGTCCATATCCCTTTAGCTACACCTGTGGGAACACAATATGCTCTTATTTTTATCTATTGATTATTATTCAGTTCATGTAAGGTTACACATCCATCTCCTTGACCAGCTCTAAAAACAGTTACTACTCATGTGAGTAGTGAACACCCTCAAAGTACCAGACCCTGCCAGATGCTTACATGCATGCTTAGCCCTTCAGTCGTGTCCGACTCTTTGTGACCCCATGGACTGTAGCCCACCAGGTTCCTCTGTCCATGGGATTCTCCAGCCAAGAATACTAGAGTGGGTTACCATCCTCTTCTCCAAAGGATCTTACAACCCAGGGGTTGAACCTGGGTCTCCTGTCTGAGCCACCAGTGACGCTTACATACATCACGTCAAATTCTCAAAAGCAGTGTCTGGATACGTAAGTATTACAAGCACGCTGCACACAGCTAATGAAAAGCACAGCCGGCACCACGCTAAGGTTCGCCTGGTTCCAAAGCACATGCTCTTACCACTGCAGACTTTCAAAGAGTCTCAGAACATGAGATGTAGAAGGAACCCTATCATTGTAATAACAGCTACCTTTTATTAAAAATCTACAATGTGCTTTAAATACTTCATCTTCTTACCACAGTCAAGAGATGATACTCCCCTTTAGGGATAAGGCAATATAATCAGGGAAGTGACCTGTCCAAGAATGCAGACTAGAAAATGCCTAATTAACTTAACTGAGGTCTGTTTAACAACTAACTGATGTTCTTTTGACCATGACCTCAAAGAAATCAGAATGATACCTAAGTACTCAACAATTCAACAGCACGCTATTTTTAGAAGAAAGTGCAGGAGGCTGAGTATGGCTATAAGAAACTCATAGTGCTGCTAGACGCACAAAATTTCAGAATTAGAACAGATCAGAGGTTACAGGTGTACTCAAGCCCCATCACTTTGCAAGTGAGAAAACTGAAGCTCAGAGATAGAAAACTGCCCTTGAAAAAGAATCTGAAGCAACAGGGAGAACGCTGCAAGGGCAATCCAGGTGAAGGGTATAAACTGAAGAAAAATCAAAGCACAGAGGTCACAGGAAGCATGGTATGTGCTTGAATTATAACCGTATAATAAAAGAATATTTCCACCAAATTGAATGGTCAAAGGACATAGCTTCTTTTCCTATAACATTTTTTTTAAAAGGGGCTTTAAGACAATCTCTCCATTTAATCTAACCTCAAACTTTCTTCACACTTAACATATTTAACCTTGTCTAATACTTGACATGAATCTCTGTGCTGTAACCCAATTCTCTTTTAATTTTGTTTGCTGCCATCTCTGTGCCTGTACTAAAGCATGAGAACATGGATTTATACATTTTTTCTAGCCAATTGCCTTCTCAACCAAACTTATTTTTCTTCTTACTTTTCTTTTTCACCCTCTGGTGTATAACACTCAAAGCCTCTGAAGGCAAAATTAATCAAGTTTCCACATAAAACTCAGAGCCTACAGAAATTTTTATTTTAAAGAGTACCAACTAAACCTCAACAATGCAAAGAATGCTGCCTCAGACATCTTATTACAAAATGCGGTACCACCATTCATTAATGCAAGGAAATGCTGGCCACAGACCGAAAGTTGAGCTCAACAGTCTGTTTTCATAAAGAAAACTTTAACAAATTCTTCAAGGTAACAGTTGCAAAGTAAATGTTTTTCAACATTTCAAATATTTAAGAAGTTTTAATTCCTCATAATCAATGCTAAAAAGAATTTACACATTTGCTTATGCTGGTTGTGTAGTACAGAGGAAGGAAAACAGTATAAAACTTTCTGGGGTCAAAATGCTTTATCTACTAGGTTCAGTCATTATACTTCCAAAAACGTGAGGCTGCTAATTCAGGTGCGGTGGAGGGCGTGTTGATGAAGTGAGTGCTGGTATACCGACACCCTAGAGAAAAATCAAGATTTCAGTTTATGCATGAAGCATGCGCTGGGGGCATTTAAAATTTTTCTCCAACGTCTCAGTCAGAATAAACTGTACTACTCCTCATGATTTGAAAACTTGGAAACCTATCTCAAGTCCTGTGAGGGCGGCAGACGTTAGTATAGAAGCCACTGGGCCTAGTCCAAACAGGCCACAAGAGGAGGAGTCTGGGAAAGACAGATGTCAAGTGAAAGTGGAGAAGCCAAAAGTCACCTGAAGCAGGGCAGGAAAGTCTAAGGTGTGGGTGGGTGGGTGTTGGGGGAATGGGGGCTTGTCAGTGGAAGAGTACTCAACGACAGACAGTACATAAAGTGTTCCTTAAAACGCCAAGTTCATCCTGAGAGAGGTCACGTGGGCAGGGCAAAAGCAGGGTTTGAATTCTGAATCCAGGAGAAGACAAACCCATTTCATAGGTGGGTACAGTGAGGCAAGGCTTTCAAATAAGGCCCCAGGACTACTAAGCAGTACAGTCTAAACTGGTCTTTGAGCCCTTAGAAGGTCTAACTAAACCTGTCATCCCCCAGTCCCCAAGCACAGCGCTCAGCATTTGGCACACAGCAGGAAATATCTCTGAACAGATGTCCCAAGTCTTGAGAAACTTCAACCTTCTTTGCAAGGAACTCAGCTTTGGGCCGAACAACACTTTGGCGGAAGAAGTGGGGAAAAGCAGGCCGAGCAGAACCTGGAAAGGCCAGAGATACGGGGTTCGAGTCTGAATGCTGGCCCTCCGCCCGCCCACTGTCACTCACCCGGATGCCCTTCACCACGGTGATGTTCTCATTCTCGTCCGCCTCGAAGGTGACCCGGCGAGTGCTGGCCGTCCCGCCCATGGCTTCTGCTTCTGACCCGGCAGAGACCTAGCACGGACGCACAGACACCACAGGTCCCACGGGCACACACGTGCGTGGACGGGGCCAGGCTCCTGCCTTGCACAGCGGGAGCAAGGCCACGACCCCAAAAGGCAAGGAGAAGGCGCCGGTCCTGAGCTCCCGCCTCCTCCGGTCACGTGACACAACAACACTTGGCTCCAATTGGTCAAAGATACGAATGGCCCGCCTCTCTAAGGCAAGAGCTCTCGGATTGGTTAGCGCAGACCCGGATGCTATGACAACAGGTGGTATTTGACAAGGTTTCCGGAGCCCCTGGGTATAGTGGGAATTGTATTCTCGATCTGGTGCGATGGGTTCTGGGACTTTTCTCGCCTTCATATTTTGAGTTCCAGAGGAGTATGGCCTTCTGGGAGTTGTAGTCTTGGCTGCAGAAAAGGCGTGTAACTGGAGGAACTTTGAAAGCACGCTCTAAGGGTAGTATTCTATCCTTAAAGATATCCTTAAAGTTTAGGCTACCAAGTTAAAAGATACAATCTCTTTCGGGAGGGAACTCACGGTTTAATGAGGGATCTGCACTCTCCTAATAGAGCCTTTCCTATTTTCCTATACACAAATACATGAGGCAAAATGTTCTTTATTTTAGTCTTAACCAGGCAAAACAAAACAAAACAAAGTACACCACCGCATTTGACCTACGGCTTTATTTTGTAAACTAGTTATTTCTTTTTTATGAAAAGTAAACTTTTAAATATTATGGTTTCCAAATCTGCATACAAGAAAACAGAGAAAACTATTTGCATCAAGCTTGCAGAGTTCACTTTTGTCTCCCTCCACTTCAATTAGATAAGCTAGTTATACCATAATAGGATCAGGCAGAAAAAAGTGATTGTCAAAGACAGTATTAATATAAATTAGTGGAGTAATTAAAACTATATCTGACAAAGTTGAGGCGTTTTCCTTTGGAAAGTTTCTAGATCAGTATTTCACCTCTACAGGACACATAAATAATGTTTATGTTACCTAAATACATATTTAAAATTTATTTTTTGAAAATATTCTATGACATGTTTAAGTTTACCCATATGACCTTAGTCTTACAGAAGTGCATATCTTCTCTTTAGAAATTAGATTAGTGATTCAGGTAGTCTCTTTCAACATTAAAGGCAGCCAGTCACAACACAGCATGACATCCTCTTCTTTCAAGTTCAGTTCAGTTCAGTCACTCAGTCACGTCAGACTCTTTGCGACCCCATGGACTGCAGCACACCAGGCATCTCTGTCCATCATGATCTCCCTGAGTTTACTCAAGGAAAGGGAAGTCGCTCAGTCGTGTCTGACTCTTTGTGACCCCATGGACTGTAGCCTACCAGGCTTCTCCATCCATGGGATTTTCCAGGCAAGAGTACTGGGGTGGGCTGCCATTGCCTTCTCCAGGGGATCTTTCTGACCCAGGGATTGAACCCAGGTCTCCTGCATTGTAGGCAGACTAAAACTCATGTCCATTGAGTTGGTAATGCCATCCAACCATCTCACCCTCTGTCGTCCCCTTCTCCTCCCACCTTCAACCTTTCCCAGCATCAGGGTCTTTTGCATCAGGTGGCCAAAGTATTGGAGTTTCAGCTTCAGCATCAGTCCTCCCAATAAATATTCAGGACTGATCTCCTTTAGGATTGACTGGTTTGATCTCCTTGCAGTCCAAGGGTCTGCTCCAGCACCACAGTTCAAAAGCATCAATTCTTCAGCGCTCAGCTTTCTTTATGGTCCAACTCCCACATTCATACATGACTACTGGAAAAATCCAAGCTTGTTTCAAAGGTACACATAAAAATGCAATACTATTTTTGAGTTTCAATTATGTGCTGATTTATTACAATAAAGTCTTAGGGTAAAGACTGTATCTTTTTCATCCCTGTATCCCTGGTCAGCAGCAGAGTATTGAATTTATGACGTGTCATCATTTTATTCAACAGTTCATTTCAGTTCAGTCGCTCAGTCGTGTCCAACTCTTTGCAACCCCATGAATCACAGCACACCAGGCCTCTCTGTCCATCACAAACTCCCGGAGTTTACTCAAACTCATGCCCATCGAGTCGGTAATGCCATCCAGCCATCTCATCCTCTGTCGCCCCCTTCTGCCCCTGCCCCCAATCCCTCCCAGCATCAGGGTCTTTTCCAACGAGTCAACTCTTCGCATGAGGTGGCCAAAGTACTGGAGTTTCAGCCTCAGCATCAGCCCTTCCAATGAGCATCCAGGACTGATCTCCTTCAGGATGGACTGGTTGGGTCTCCTTGCAGTCCAAGGGACTCTCAAGAGTCTTCTCCAACACCACAGTTCAAAAGCATCAATTTTTCGGTGCTCAGCTTTCTTCACTAATTACAAAGAAAGGGTTTCTTGGAGGTAGTAAAGAGACCAAGGAAAACTAGTTATCTTGAATATATTTATCTCTTTAAAATGTTAAATAAGGGGAATTCTCTGGTGGTCCAGTGGTTAGAATGCAGCACTTTCACTGTCAGGGCCCAGGTTAGATCCCTGGTCAGAGAATTAAGATCCTGCAAGCCTCAGGGCGTGACCAAAAAGAAGAAAATAAATTTTTAAATAAGTAGTCTTATAATGCAATCTAAAAACACTTCAGATAAACAACACAGCATATTAAATTTTGGTGTATTTTGAAAGTCTTCATCACAAGGAAAAAGCCTTAGCTAGACTTCCCTGTGCTGATCATTTCACAATACAGACAAGTACTGAAGCATTACATTATATCCCCGAAAATAATATAATGTTGTATGTCAGTTATAACTCAACGTTAATTAATTAAAATACTAGAATTAATAATCCATTCCAATCAACATCACAAAGAAATCCTCTGAATTAAAAATATATATATGCATTTTGGGGCTTCCCTGGTGGCTCAGACAGTGAAGAGTCTACCTGCAATGCAGGAGACCTGGGTTCAATCCCTGCGTCGGGAAGATTCCCTGGAGAAGGAAATGGCAACTCACTCCAGTATTCTTGCCTGGAAAATCCCATGGACAGAGGAGCCTGTCAGGCTACAAGGGTCACAAGAGTCAGACATGACTGAGCAACTTCACTTTTCACTTTCTTTATATGCATCTTATCTTGGAACAATACCTACTGTAGCAATAGTATTCTGTCTGTATCAATTTCAAAGTCAGGCCACACACACAGTCCCTTAAAGAAAATGTCTCCAGCTATGCAGAAGCTGTGTTCTGCCTTTCTCTCTGGCTATACCTTATTAGTGATCATCTGACCCAAAGGCAGCATTTATTAGCCAGAGAGTTATGAGATACAATGGAAAACTTTGCCCAAGAAAAAAATGATAGCTAACATTTGAGATAAGCAGATTCTCTGTATCTTTTTTTCCTTTTTCCCCTCTATTTAAACGTGAAAATTCAGAGCAAAGAGAAAGATAGCAAAGAAAGAAGGTGTGATACTGAGTTAGAACCATGAGGCTAACTAAGATAGGTGGAAGCAAAAATTATAGGGAGAATAAAAGGCATCCTTACTGGAAAATAAGTACAACTGTATTTATAGATAATGATAAACAGAAAAATTAAAAAAATCCACTGAAACATTTTTTAAAAGTTCAGCAAGCTTATAGGAAAGAGGGTCAACATACAAGAATCAATTATATTTCTATACACCAGCAATTAACAGTCAAATTAAGAAAACAATTTCATTTATAATAGCATAAAAAACAAATCAAATGTTCATTAACTAATGACTGGGTAAATAAAATGTTGTACACACAGACAATGGAATATTATACAGCAACAAAAAGGAACGAAGTAGTGGCATATGCTACGGTATGCAAGAGCCTCAAAAACATTATGCCAAGTGAAAGATAAACACAAAAGACCACATACTTTATGTGTGTTAGTCACTCAGTTGTGTCCAGTTCTTTGCAACCCCTTGGACTGTAGCCCACCAAGCTCCTCTGTCCGTGGAATTCTCCAGGCAAGAATACTGGAGTGGATCGCCATTTCCTTCGCCCAGGCGATCTTCCCAACCCAGGGATTGAACCCAGGTGTCCCGCATTGCAGGCAGATTCTTTATCACCTTTACCAGGGAAGCCCCTAACATACATACTGTATGATTCTCAGTTCAGTTCAGTTCAGTTCAGTCACTCAGTCATGTCCAACTCTTTGCTATCCCATGGACTGTAGTATGCCAGGCCTCCCTGTCCATCACCAACTCCTGGAGTCTACTCAAACTCATGCCCATTGAGTCAGTGATACCATCCAGCCATCTCATCCTCTGTTGTCCCCTTCTTCTGCCTTCAATCTTTCCCAGGATCAGGGTCTTTTCCAATGAGTCAGTTCTTCACATCAGGTGACCAAAGTATTGGAGTTTCAGCTTCAACATCAGTCCTTCCAATGAATATTCAGGACTGATTTCCTTTAGGATGGACTGATTAGATCTCCTTGCAGTCCAAGGGACTCTCAAGAGTCTTCTCCAACACCACAGTTCAAAAGCATCAATTCTTTGGTACTCAGCTTTCCTTATAGTCCAACTCTCACATCCACACATGACCACTGGATAAACCATAGCTTTGACTAGGTGGACCTTTGTTGGCAAAGTAATGTCTCTGCTTTTTAATATGCTGTCTAGGTTGGTCACAACTTTTCTTCCAAGGAGTAAGTGTCTTTTAATTTCTTGGCTGTAGTCACCATCTGCAGTGATTTTGGAGCCCAAAAAAACAAAGTCTGCCACTGTTTCCACTGTTTCTCCATCTATTTGCCATGAAGTGATGGGACTGGATGCCATAATCTTAGTTTTCTGACTGTTGAGCTTTAAGCCAACTTTCTCACTCTTCTCTTTCACTTTCATCAAGAGGCTCTTTAGTTCTTCACTTTCTGCCATAAGGGTGGTGTCATCTGCATATCTGAGGTTGTATGATTGTATTTAAATGAAATGTATAGAATAGGCAAATCTATTAAAAATGAAATAGATTATACCTGTCAAAGGTGTGACTTCTGGTTGGTGCAAAATTTCTTTTTTGGAAGTAATAAAAATATTCTTTAATCAGATTTTAGTGATCCTTGTACAAATTCATAAATATACTTAACATTCATTGAACTGCACACTTAAAGTGGATGATCATTATAATATGTGAATTATATATCAATAAAGCTGTTAAAGAATATAAGCTACTCAAATGTGATAGAAGGGACTTCCCTAGTGATCCAGTGGTTAAGACTACTCCCTTCCACTGCAGAGGGCATGGGTTCAAGTCCTGGCTGAGGAACTAAGATCCTGCAGGTTGCATGCACTGCCAGAAAGAAACAAAAAAAATACTTAGCTTAGTAACAGAGTACTGTATTAAAGACCCACAAGTCCAGAAGCTTCTAGGATTACCTGGGATTCAGAAAAGCCTTCCAACTGCAGGTTTTGTAATGACTGGATCAATCAAAGCTCCCAGTCTTCTTCAGGCCCAACTATTCCTAGTTTCCTAGGTTCTGGGACATTTTACCAAGGAACATCCCTAATCACATGAGACCTACTCGAATATCTACAATAACATAACATAATATTTCCTTCAGTCTCAGGCCATGAAACCAGCACTCTAAGTAAAAACATTGGATATACACAGGTTATTTGGATGCTGAGTGGAGAAGTGAGCAGAAATGTGATTCTTCACCAACCTTAGCTTGGTGAAGCCATATTGCCTTCATCCTGAGTGATTTCTTATTCTCCCACAATGTTGAACCTTTAGAATTAATGTTGCAAATAAACAAACCAGTAAATAGGTCTGCTGTCAAAATTTCAGTCATCCCTAATGTCCCCTGTCCCCTGAAAAAAATCCACCTAGAGGGAGAGGGTGAGATGTATGGAGAGAGTAACATGGTGTAACTTAAGAGAGTAACATGGAGTAACTTAATTCAAGACAGAGTAACTTACAATACCATATGTAAAATAGAGAGCCGATGTGAAATTGCTATATGACTCGGGGAACATAAACAGGCTCTCTGACTATCGAGAAGGGAGACACGAGGGAGCCTTGGGAGGGGGGTGACATGTGTCTACCTATGGCTGATTCTTGTTGATGTTTGACAGAAAATCACAAGATTCTGTAAAGCAATTATCCTTCAATTAAAAATTAAATAAAGTGGCAAAAAAAAAATCCACCTAGACTTCCAAATTACTCTAACAAACAAAATTCCAGAAGGAAGGAAGTTTGCATTATATACTTTGTTTTTTTCCAACCCAACTTTAAAGAAAAAGTTGCAGAAGGTGAAATCCAGGCTGTCCCTCTTCTACCACTTGACTTTGCACATCACTTTACTGTCCTAATATACTGGTTGGGAGTATAGAGATGAGATGAAATATAGAGAAAGAGATGAATGAAAAGGAAGAGTAAAAACAGAAAGAACATGAACTGACATGATGAACTATCAGGAAGAAAAGACCTGTCCTGTTCCCCAGCTAGAAAAAATAGTCCATGCGTTGTTCATCATAACCTTTGACCAGCTCTTCTGAATAGCATTTGAGCTACACAGAAGAGCACTCAGATTCTATGACCTGTGCTGAAATAGAATATAGATATAACCATCATGTTTTCTGAGCTAAAAATTGACACACATGCTCTAATATTTGTACACTTATAGAGACAATTAAATCAGTCCTTGATATCAGGATCATCCTAGAAAATCTGGGACATAGAGTTCCCATTGTTATAGCAAACTAATTAAAATCCCTGAAAAGGGCTTCTTATGTAGCACAATCAATATAAGGACATTCTGAAAATATGGACCAACTTATCCAACAAGACATAACAAGACATCAGCCTTAAGCTTTCACCACCAAACGCTGAATGTAGAATCACCTAAAAACAGTGAAACCCTAAAATAGTAGTTTTCGGTATGTATGTGGGGAGAGGGGGGCTTGAATGTGCTTATGTGATATATACTGAACACAAGAATTTGGGGCAGCACACTTGAAGTTTTCCTGAAATAGCAGGAAACAAGTCAGCAATAATGACAAGGCATTCACAAATACAGCATAACAACATTTCTCTGTATCTTTGAAGGTATCAGAAGTAAGGACTCAGATCACCTGTTCTCCATTTAGTACCCCATCACTGTTGAAGAAAAACTGATTCTTACACTACCCATGCATCTAGTAAAATCATGAGTCTTAATAGTACCTTTTGCTATTAATTTCTTGTTTGCAATATTAGATATGCTGTGCTACACTGTGTCATAGACTCCAGTGAGCAATCTGCTTAACAGACATACATATAGTTAAAATAAATTCTACACATGGGCTATAACTTGGCAAAGTGCGCCAAGATTTCCTGGTATCTCTGGCATAGAGATTATTTTAGAGTAGAGTCTCAACAAATTTATAGCTGGTTTCTAAAGGACAATTCTCTGACACACATACCTTTTTTTTTTTTTTCTTTTTTGTGTTTTTTCTCTTCATCCTACATTCATCAGAATATACTGGCTGAAATAATGAGGACTGGTATCTGGGCTTGAAAGAGGGATGCTAGTGAGTGGGGAAAGGTTGGCCCAGGGAATGAGCGACCAGCCCACCCTAGCTCCTGTCTTGTCTACTCTCAAGCCCAGCAAGGATCCCAGGTCCCTTCGATTTCCTTTGTGCCGGATTTAGAGTGATCATCTCTGACAAACACAGCCCAAGTCAGAAGAGGCTCATTTCTCATCTCTAATCCTTAAACAGGTACAAACATACCATCTGTCATCTCTCCTGAATGGCTCCTCTGGCCTTGATGAATTCTCAAACCATTTTTATTTGAGAGCCCAGGGACATTCTCCTAACCCTTTAACACTATCTGCCTGTCATGGATCTTGAGAGATTTCTGAAATGCAGGCTGTTAGCCTCTTTACTTCCGAATAACAAATGCTCGAAGCACATCAAGGTTACATGAGCACTTCTGCTGTGATGTTGGGTAGGCAGAGACAGGCCTGTTTATTGATGCTGATGGTGTAGAAAGGCCTCTAAGTAAATATTCCACAAAGTGGTCCTCACCTGCGAGTGTGGTCCTGTTTCCTTCCACCTTTGCCCCAGCTCAGACAGAAGCCCAAGGAGGGTACTTCGTGAGCATCTTAACTTCATGGAAACTCTGTTCTACTCACATCTTCCAAAGAACAGTGTATCTCACCCCTCAGTCTGGAACAAGAGTATAGACAATGTGATTCTTTCATTGGGAATCACAGGATTTTCAAGCGGAAGTGACCTCAACAACCATTTAATCATGGTTGCCCCAGTTCCAGCAGCCACTGCAATATCTCGTATTGGGCATCAGAACTTGGCACTTTATGCCCTTGAGGGCAATTTCTCATGAGGGAGAGCAAAAGCTGGTGGCAAAGTACTAGACTGAATGACTAGAAATCTGGAATATTCTCAGTCTCTGCCTTTTTCCTCTCATTATCCACTGATTCCTTTAAAAAAGAAAATCTTTTGCCTTATTATGTTCCTTTAGTTAATGTATGTAAAATGTCTATCACAGACAGCATCTGGCATTGACTGGGGCCTCAATAAATGGTGATTTTTGTATTATTCTGTTAGTGTCAAATTTATTTTGCTTGATTTAAAATATCTTATTAACTATATTTCCAAGTCCTAAATATTATATTTTGCTTGCAAGTTTTAGATAAATTACTTAGATTGATTTTATTTTGGAATTCTTAATTTTAAACCCTTATTTTCCTTAATCCTTAAAGTCCTTAAAATCCTAGCAATGAAATTAGTGGGCAAGAGCATGCACCCTGATCAGGGAACTAAGATCCCACATGCCACATGGCATGGCCAAATAATTAAGTAATTATAAAAAGAAAATATTATAGGATTCCACTTTTATGAGGTACGTAGATTGGTGAAATTCATAGAGTCAGAAGGTAGAATTGTGGTTACCAGGGGCTGGGGGAAGGTAAAATGGGAACTAGTGATTCGTGGGTTTAAAATTTAGTTTTTCAAGATGAAATGAATTCTGGAGATGGATGGTGATGACGACTGCACAGTGATATGAATGGACTCAATTAAGACCACTGAACCATATACTTAAAAATGGCTAAACTGTATGTTATACATATCTTGTTGTTTAGTCACTAAGTCATGTCCAGCTCTTTTTGTGACCTCTTGGAGACCCCATGGACTGAAGGACCCCGCCAGACTCCTCTGTCCATGGGGTTTCCTAGGCAAAAATACTAGACTGGGTTGCCATTTCCTTCTCCAGGGGATCTTCCCAACCCAGGGATCGAACCTGCATCTCCTGCATTGGCAGGCAGATTCTTTACCACTAGCGCCACCTGGGGAGCCCATATTTCATTTATAACTGTTATAAAATATTGGCTATATTCTCTGTATTGTACAATATATCCTTGTAGCTTATTTTCTGCCTAATAGCTTGTACCTCTTAGTCCCCACCCCTGTATAGACCCTCTTCCTTTCTCTAGCTTGTTCTCTACAGCTGTGATTCTGCTTCTTTTTTGTTATATTCACTAGTCTTGTATTTTGTAGATTCCACATATAATTGATATCATACTGTATTTGTCTTTCTCTGTCTGACTTATTCACTTAACATATTACCCTCCAAATCCATCCATGTTGCTGAAAATGGCACAGTTTTATCCTTTTTAGGGCTCAGTAGTATTCCATTGTGTATATACATGTATATATATATGTATACCAGATCTTCTTTATCCATGCAGCTGTTGATGGACACTTAAGTTGCTTCCACTTCCTGTCAATTGTCAATAACGCCACTGCTACTAATATTGGGATGCATATGTCTTTTCAAAATCACGTTTTTGGTTTTTTCAGATGTATACCCCGGAGTGGAATAACTAGGTCATATGGTAGTTCTATTTTCACCACAATTTTTAAAAAATTGAAAGAAAAAAGATGTATGTTTTCAAGGTTCTCACATGTCTTACCAACCCCTATAGGCTTAAACAATTTATAGTTCTACTTGTAGTATGTGAACTGGTTTTTTCCTGTATCTTTTACTACACTGAACATCATCATTTTTCAAACTGTTACCAACAGTTTGTAAAAATCAATAGCTCATAATTTTACTTTGCATATATCTTATTGCTAGTAAGATTGAACATTTTCACACAAACATGTTAATATCTGCATTTCTTCACATGTGAATCCATGTTCTTTGCCTATTTTTCTACTGGTATACTCATCATTTCTAACGTATTAATTAATTATAGTTTTTAATTTGATACTGTTTATCTCTGCTTTTTCATTATCATTCTTTAAAAAGCATAGTTAATTATAATTTTACTTTATAACACTAATTGTAATTTTGGCTTATATTGCTAATTAAAATTTTTACTTTGAGTCATTTTATATCTATTTTTAGTTATTAATCTTTCAAATTTGTTCTCAATTTTTTATAATTGCTGTTATCTGAGTCTTTCTAATACTTTGTTCCAACCATTTTATTGCCTCTTATAATCCTTCTTTTATCCTCTCCTTATATCTCTTGAAAATCATCTTCTCTGTTTTTAATTATCTTTTATATGATTATAAAACTAACAGGAGGAGAAATAGGAAGAGCAGAAGTAAGCCAGGAAGAAATTTCATGACGGTCAATATACTCAAGCTTGATGCTTGATGTGCTGATCTGCATCCAAGGTAAGTGAGTCGGTATACATGTGTCTCCAAGTCCAAAGGTGCTGTCCATTTGTAAACAGAAACATCTCCTAAGAAGGAAGAGGGGGCCAGGAGGGACATGGGGAAGCAAGCTTATTGGAGCAATGGAATGAAGGGACGTATGCAGCAGGCTTCTGGTGCAGCCTGGTCATCTCTTCTGCATGCAGCATTAATTTCGCTCTCTGGGGCCAGAGTGTAGGCTCTGTTTCCACGGCCCCCTTCACAGGAAAGCCTGAAGGGAGGGAAGAGAGGCAGCAAGTGCCTGCCCCTCACCCCACCCTCACCCTGAGTCCCCAGGAGCCACTTCCTCCCGCTCAAGCCCCGCGTCATCAACCACAAAGGACTGTTGAAGCCCTGTTTGTCTTCCTGCAGTAGAATCCTTCCTGGATGGGGAAGCAGTCCTCCAGACACCGCTTCCCAAGTTACATGCTGTAAACTGAGCATGGAAAACACAAGCCTGGCCATCGCACAAATCACTTTTAATGATCCCTGAAAGAAACCATCAGTAAACCTCCAGCAGCCATCTGCAAGTCTGAAGGTACAGCTACAAAAACACACGGTGAGGAAGGGGACATAGAAAGGCTCATTTCCCTCAGGCAGCGTCTCTGTTTCTTTCATGGATCATTGTGTTTGCCTCTTTGTCTGCTGTGGAGTGGAGACGCGTCTTACCTCAATCCATTAGGAATTTATAGTTAATCTCGAGCCGTGTGATGAACCTTATCAGTTTTGTACTGGTACCATCTTCGAGATGGTGCTGCCTGTGTGTTTCCGGAGAAGGATTCAATTAGAAACAAAATCGCTGCCAGCGAAGCCAGCTTTCTCCTATCACAATAGTTCGGTCACTGTAGCCATGAACAAGAGAAAGAAGAATACTTGCCAACATCCCCCTTCTTTTACTTCATTTCTTCCACGCTGCCTTGTCCTGCCTGTCAGAGCTGGGATGGGGTGCTGACACCCAGTTCTCGCCCTCTGCCACCCCCAGTCTCTCTCTCCTCCCAGGTTAAAATGGACTCTGGTACCAGAGCCCCGCTGGCTGGGACAGGAAGTGTGCCAAGTGCCAACAGCACTGATTTTATATTGTGACTGTCACCAATCAAATTTTCCAAAGATGGCCACGGCATTGTTTCCAGTATTTATATTCCCATGTGCCTTTCCCCCGCCCCAGCACTTAGATACTCCCTACAAAGAAGGAGGGTCTGTTCCCTCTCCCCTTGAACCTGGATGGGACTTCGCTCAGCCTTAGTGAATTACAGCAGAAGAGATGCTAGAGGGATTTCTGAGCATTGGTCATCGAAAGCCACATCATTTCTCCTTGACTGTCTCTTTCCTGAGATGCCAGTCCCTGGAACACAGCCCCCATCCTGTGTAGAAGCACAGGTTACGTGGAGAGTCCAGGTGAGGTTGTTCCCGCTGACTGTCCCAACTAAGTTCCAAGCTTCCAGCTGTTAATAGCATCACCCGCCAGACATGGGAGTGAATGAGACTTCCGATGTTCCCAGCTTATGCTGAATAGAGCAGAGATGAATTTCCACTGCTGAAAGTATTAGTCGCTCGGTCGTGTCTGACTCTTTGCGACCCCATGAACTGTAGCCCAGCAGGCTCCTCTGTCCATGGAATTCTCCAGGCAAGAACACTGGAGTGGGTAGCCACTCCATTCTCCAGGGGATCTTCCTGACCGAGGGATTGAAACTGGGCCTCCCGCATTGCAGGCAGATGCTTTACCGTCTGAGTCACCATGGCAAATCACCACTGCTGAGCCTTGCCCAAATGACAGATTAGTGAATAAAATGAACATTGTATAGCTTTAGGCCATACAGTTAGAGGGTAATTTTGTTGTAAGAGTCACAGTAACTGGAATGGTTACTTCCCTAGATCTGGAATCCAGGGGCCTGAAAAGGCTATGAGACTCCTTTGTCACCAAGTCAGTCTCTTCCAGGCCCATCTAAATCTTGGTTCCCCTAAGGATGCTCCCTGTGACTATGACCACCTCCCCACACTGGCCTTGTTTCTGAACAGCTGGGCTCCTGCACACCTCCATCCTCATCATACTTAACCGCTTACCCCGCCAAGTGACTCAGTCTCCCTCAGGACTGGAGCTTGTCCCTGGACTCTGCCTGGTACCCAGGAACTGAACTTCCCTGCTTTATTCCTACCCGTTTACTTTGGGATGGAGACTTGCCTCTGTGCACTCCACCCCTGCATATCACCCACCTCATCCCATTGCGTGTTTCCAGCCCTGGTACCTGACCACTGACTGAGCCTGGTGAGTCTGACCTTCTCAGAAGCCCTTGAGACAACAGTGACCCGAGCAGGACTGGGCATACCATGCCCAAGAATGTCTCTTGCCAGCTGGCAATACCTCAGAAATGGTCTTTGCAGATGGGCCAGCCCCCCGGTCATGGGGTCATTCTATTACCAGGTCCCCAAGGACTCCTCCTATCCACCCCCCAGCTGTCTCAAGTAGATCACCCTTTAATAACTGCTAGTATATAACTAGAGAGTGATTTAGGGGAAATATGAGTAGATTAGTTCATATTCCACTAGGAGTTCTGATCAAAACCGAACAGAAAGTTGAAATTATTACCTAATCTTTCAATTCTAAAGTAGGATTTGGATACCTAAGAATAGTTAACAAAATGAAATATATATATATATATATACATATATATATATATATATATTTTTTTTTTTTTTTAACTGCTGGTAGAAAACTTATTCCCACAGGAAGAAAAATACTTTGGTTGGAAAAAAATTTCACCCCTTGATGTAGACAAATTCCACAGACATTCAGGTTGGCTAAAGTCAAGATTTCAGAGAAGGCTGAAACCATACATTGTGTAAGACAAGAACAGACCTTTTTGCTCCCAAATGGAGGAAGGTGGCGCCGGGCAGGGGGAAGGAAGGGAAAGGGAATAGACAGGGGTTAGGACTGAGGGAAGAAAGACCGTAGTCAGAGATGGAGGACTGATGTCAAAACCCCGACGTTCTGTTATGTGACCCTCTCGGTGAACTTTGAAGCTTTCAGAAAAGTCCACCCAAGCCTACTAAACATCGTTGTAAGCACAGGTGCTTAGAAAGTAGTGTGGAGGCTGGGGGCTGCTTGAGTGGGCAGATAAAGGCCCACTTTATCTGCCATGGGGCAGATAAAGCCAACCTGGGGACACAGCGCTGGAGGGAGGAGTTAGAGCAGGAGCCCAGGGACCCCTTGAGGTGATGGATTCGGAATTCAAAGCCATCCTGCTCAGGCCTCTAGGACTGCACAGGATCCAGCTAACCTCCGGGTTCCAGAAGGATTTCAGGCACCTGAGGGCACCTTCTACTTTCATCCTTTCCCCACCACACAATGAAAAGTTAGTACATGGTCCCTGTAAGCTATCTAGACAGTTCACAGAATATAAGAAGCAAAGTGAAAAATCATATTTTGGTTTATGTCTTAGAGATAACAAAAACTTTCCTCCCCCAAAATGACATAAGAATATATTCTCTTGTCACCTCTTTTCCCAACTAACAATATAATGTTAATAATAATATATTTCCAGGTATTTGTTTCTCTTTACCAGGAATAGTGGAAACACTTGTGGCTTGTGAAGAACCCTAAAAGTATCCACCTCTTTGTCCTGAAAAGGATTGTTTCTGGATGATGATGTAAATGTTTCCACGTGTCACATCTCAAATTTTGGTCACTGACAGCCCAGCAACTGCTATAGAAAGTTTGATGGAATTTTCACTTAGAGTTATTAGTGTTATAAAGAAATGTTTGAATAGTTGTTCATCTCTGTTATTGGAAGTATGAAAAGAATTGGAAAATATCAGTGTCTTCCTCAACTCAGGAAGCTTTGTAAAAAGTACTGATACAAATATAATGCTCGATATGTAGGCTATCAGTGTACAGAAAACCACAAATTGATGTCCACCAACAAACTTACTGGGTTGGTTACTTTTGAGAAAGAGTATGGGATGTGAGGTGGTGAACGGGAGGTTAGCTTTTTGGTGCACATACTTTGATATTATTTGAAAAGATTATAAACATTTTTTTATAATTTCTAAAAGTCTGAAACTAACCCACCAACCAGTAACTAAGGAAATGACTTGCTTTTGGACTCCAAGGTGAGAAGATGAAAGGACATATCCTGCCATGCCCCTGCCCTGTTTCCGGGGTGCTTGGCCTCTTTGTGGAGAAAGGGACAGTGACAGGACATTCCCATAGGCTTCTTCCCCTTTTCCACACAGGGGCAATTCTGGCTGTCAATCTTCAGGACTCCTGTGGGCCATGGGGATCCTGGGATTATTAACAAATGTCAAACCTAAGCACACATAATGTTTCTTACATTTGAACATGGATATGGAGTTATCTTACAGAATTAAACTTCATACCATCCTCAGTACGTATGTACTCTCAGCTTTTGATCCCAAGATGGGGATAATTTTCCATAGAATGACTGACAAGCACTGGTCAGTTTTCCCTGCAGCCACTGGCTTGATTTTGGGAGATAGCTGGACAAGGTCAGGAGTAGCTGGAGATGTTGGAGGAAAATAAAGATTGAAGCTGTGATCCGGACCCAGGAACAGTAGAAGTTGGAAATTTTAAAGTGGATACTTAACCAGGACCTATTATATAGCATAGGGAACTCAGCTCAATGGTATGTGGCAGCCTGGCTGGAAGTGAAGTTTGGGGAGTGTGGGTACATGTATACAAATGGCTGAGTCCCTTCGTTGTTCACCTGAAACTATCATAACATTGTTAACTGGCTCTGTGTGTGTGTGTGTGTGTGTTAGTTGCTCAGTCATGTCCAACTCTTTGCGACCCCGTGGACTGTAGCTTGCCAGGCTCCTCTGTCCTTGGAATTCTTTAGGCAAGAATACTGGAGTGGGTTGCCATTCCCCTCTCCAGGGGATCTTCCCAACACAGGGATTGAATCCGGGTCTCCCACATTGCAGGCAGATTCTTTACTGTCTAAGCCACCAGGGAAGCCCATTAATCAGCTATAACTCAATACAAAATTAAAAGTTTAATAAAAAATAAAATAAAATGGGTACTGCTAACCTCATGGATGAAATGTGGCACTAGAAAATAATACATTGTAATTATAAATTGAATTTGCTAAATAAACAAAGGCAAAGCAATTGATTTTTTCTTCTTTATTCATTCCCATGACATTGAGCTCCCTCTCAGACCAGAAAGTCTTCTCAGTAAAACAACTTGACTCCAGTGTGAAAGAGAGATCTATGAACATGAAAGTGTTCTTTGACCTGGGAGAGCCTTGCCCACTCCATATGTAACTAAAGTTACTGCCAGTGAGTGAAAATTGTACCGTATGCAGAAACCAAGTTCCTAGAGTGGGCCAGAAGTGACAGAATCAAATAAAGTTAGCCAGGGACTTCCCTGGCAGTCTAGTGGCTAAGACTTCGCCTTCCAATGCAGGGGGGACATGTTCAATCCCTGGTCAAGGAACTAAGATCCCATGTGTCTTGGCCAAAAACCCAAAACATAAAACAGAAACAATATTGTAAAAACTCACTCAAGACTGTAAAAAAGTGTTAACTTCTTAAGAAAGAAAAGTTAACCGGAAGCTTTCTTTTCCTGCTAGCTGGAATTTATCCAAAGAGAATTTGGACTGCTGAAAGTGTGCTCAGTCTGAGCTAGAAATTATAACACCCCACAACAGGCAAACAAAAGAAACTTTCCTCTAGAACAACCAGTAGTAGCTCACATTGGAGATAAGGGAGAGAGAGAGTTGCTCACTCCTGTTTTCCTCCTTCTGGCCCTGGGTTCTGACCTTGACAGCTGGGAGCTCACCTCAGCAGGAAATCAGCGGGGTAACCTCAGCAAACAGACAGTATTTTCATCATGAATGTTTCTTTGACTTGGCACTGCTCTGAGCCGGAGCTATTCTGTAATACCTTTTTATACACAAAATCTTGTGATGCTGGCTAGCAGTAAGTCTGAACACTCAAGCAATACTTTCAATACACTTTTCAAAGAAAGACGCTTTTAAGTCCTCTCAGTCCATTCATTTATTGTATCCTTTGAAACTTGAGGTGGGGATTTCGTGATCAAATAGTACATTCTCTTGAAAAATGTTATCTTCATGCAAAGCATTTCTTGCCCTCTTTCTACAAAGGGGCTGTGTTATGAAGAATACATCACAATTGCATTGCTAATTTCTTTATCTGCCCCTACAAAAGTTGAGTTCTCCAAAGCAGCCTCGAAACTGAAGTGCCTATGAAGTGCCAGGTTAGAGAGAGTTCTGTTGGGTGCCAAAGAGAGAGTTCTACTTAGTCTGATGGCTTTCCAATTCAGGTGGAAATTCTAAGCACTAAAGCATGGGGAATCACCTGGATACTTCTTAAAAGTATAAATACCTTGGCTCCACCCCAAGAGACAGTCATTCACATTAGGTTTGGGGTGGGGCCTCAGGCATCTGCCTTTTTTATAGGTATCCCCAGCAATTCTGATGCAAAGATCTAAGGCCTCACTGCTGTTCTAATGTTAATATCACCATGGTGGGCTTCCTGCCTTCCACTGATAGAAACTGTCTAGAATTTGGTATTCCCCCACCACTTTGCTTTTCAGTACCATTTCCCTAATGTACATAATGACTTTGTCGTTATTGTTGTTCACTCGCTAAGTTGTGTCCCACTCTTTGAGACCCCTTGGACTGTAGCCCTCCAGGCTCCTCTGTCCATGGAATTTCCCAAGCAAGAATCCTGGGGTGGGTTGTCATTTCCTTCTTCAGGTGATCTTCCTGACCCAAGGATCAAACCTGCATCTCCTGCCTTAGCAGGCAAATTCTTTACTGCTGAGCCACCAGGGAAGCCCTATGCAATGACTTTATGAACACTCAATTTTCCTTTTTCCTAAATTTCCACAAGGTCCAGTCTGGAGGTAAGAATAAGTTTAAGAATGCAAGATGTTAGGCCAGTTGGTATGTAGAATCTAAATCAGAATCTAATTACATGGAACACGTAATGTTCATTCACTAAAAGCGGCTTAAGGATCCTGAGCTTTGAAATATGTGAACAGGAAATATAAAATTCATCATGGAAGAGGTGAATTAATATGTTTTTTTCTGAAACATCATCCTCTGTTTTATTAAAGCATGTTTGTAATGTTGAAGTAAAAGAGGCACAAGTCCTGTTTAACTAAACAGTCATTGCTGAAAGAATCACATAGGACATTTCCTCTGAAATCCCCACTCCAGCCCTGGCTTCACTCGACTAGGGTGAATAACCATGCTAGCAGAGCATGCGCCTTGAAGGCCAAAAGTCTTAACATCATAATTCAAGACCTCATAGCTATGGAATTTATTGTCTTACCACTGAGTCAGTTTTAATTTCTAGTGTGACCTTCCACAAGCCCTATATTCTCCCAGACCTCCTGAAATAAAGCAGAAATGAGAGGAGCAAAGTGGAGTCACAAAAACTACTTCACATCCATCCCTGGGCTTCTTAAAGAGGGCCGCTAAGGTTCAGAAGGGGCTTCCCAGCTAGCGCTAGTGGTAAAGAACTCTCCTGCCAAAGCAGGAGGCATAACAGATGCAGGTTCAATCCTTGGGTTGGGAAGATCCCCTGAAGGAAGGCATTGGCAATCCACTCCAGTATTCATGCCTGGAGAAGCCCAGGGGCTGTGGAGCCTGGTGGGCTATGGTCCATAGGGTCACAAAGAGTAGGACACGACTGAAAGCAACTTAGCACACGTGCATGCATGATACTAGTGGTTAGGACTCAGGGCTTTCACTGTTGTGGCCTGGGCTCAAGCCCTGGTTGGGGAACTAAGATCCTGTAAACCCTTGTAGCACAGTAAAAAAAAAACTCTGTATTTTAATCAAAGAAATATACCACATGGCTGAAAGCAAAAAGGTAGGCTTTTGCTGGTAACAGTAGCCCCCTGTCCGAATCCTTGTCCACTCCAGTTTTCCTTGATTCTTCTAATTCCTTGAGTGTTTATCTTAATGTTTTAAATAACATGTATATCCTGTTATTTATATTTTACACATTATCTGTTGATGACCCACAATAACAAAGGAGAATTTAGCTCATTTACACCGCTTCTGCTATCATTCACCCCATGACACACCATCATCATGTGTCAGAACTTTTGGTTAAATCAATAGTCATTTTTTTTACATTATAGTGATTAATATGACCTATACCCATATTTCATCATATTTAAGATATCGTCAATTATAAGACCTACTATTATTTCACATGCTACTCAGAAGAAAATATATGGCAAATTTAGCATGACATACCATCAGTTATGTGGTGCGGTTTCAGAAATAACGTGGGGTGAAAAAAATGTTTTGTCAGTCTATGTCCCCAAACTAGACAATCAGATCCATAAAAGCAAACACTCATTCTGTTTTACTCACTTCTGCGAGCACAGTACCTGGCATGCCGTGGAGGTCCAAGAAGTGCTGGATGGATATATAAATAATGCCAAAATGGCACACACCACTTGCCTGCACAACTCAGCAGTCAGAACAAATCACACAGCTCTGCCCAAAGGCAAGGGGACTGGAAGTTCAGGCTTCCGGGAGCCTGAAAGGAGATTAGAGGCAGATATTGACAAGCCCTATGATGTCCATCATGACCACCTTCTGAATATCTCCCTTGCAACGGCCCACAGTCACCTCACGCTCAACAAGTCTGAAATGGAATACGTCTTCTCTTATCCCATCCACCCTACCTGGGCCTAAACTGTGTATTCTTGCTCTTATAGATCCATACCACCACCCATCCAGTTTGCCTAAGCCTGAAACCCAATCACCACCCTGTCCCTTTCTCTCTAAATACGATTAGTCATAAAGTCTTCTTGATTCATTAAGACATTTTGATTTGGTTTTCCCTCTCTATCTCTAATATCATCTTAATTTCAACATCTCTTGCTTTTTAAAAGAGGCTCCTTTTAAACAGAGGGTAGAGGAGTGGTTACCAGGGGCAGGGGGGTAGGGTGCGAGGAAAATGGGGAGATGATGGTCAAAGGCAACAAGTTTCCAGTTCTAAGATGAAGTTCGCTAGACCTATTGTACAACACTGTGATTGTAGTTAATAATAACACTGTATTATGTACTTGAAAGTTGCTAAGAGTGCTCAGTCATGTCTCACTCTGTGGGCCCATGGACAGTATCTCTCTGGGCCCTTCTGCCTGCCAGTCTCCTCTGTCCATAGAATTTTCCAGGCAAGAACACCGGAGTATGTTGCCACTTCCTACTCTAGGAGATTTTTCCGACCCAGAGATCAAACCCGCACCTCTTGTATCTCCTACATTGGCAGGCGGATTCTTTACCACTAGTGTCACCTGGGAAAACCAAGTTGCTAAGAGTTGTTGTTGTTCAGCCACTAAGTCATGTCCAACTCTTCGCAACCCCGTGGTAAGAGAATAGATCTTAAATGTTCTTACCACAGGAAAAGAAAAAACAAAACATTGGTTATTATGAGATGTGATGGAGGTGTTAGCTAATCTATAGTTGTCATCATTTTGCAATATATAAGTGCATCCAATCAACACCCTGAGAGTTGGACCATAAAGAAGGCTGAGCACTGAAGAATTGACGCTTTTGAACTGTGGTGTTGGAGAAGACTCTTGAGAGTCCCTTGGACTGAAACGAGATCCAACCTAAAGGAAATCAGATCCTAAAGGAAATCAGTCCTGAATATTCATTGGAAGGACTGATGCTGAAGCTGAAACTCCAATTTGGCCACCTGATTCGAAGAACTGACTCCTTTGAAAAGACCTTGATGCTGGGAAAGATTTAGGGCAGGAGGAGAAGGGGATGACAGAAGATGAGATGGTTGGATGGCATCACCAACTCAATGGACACGAGTTTGAGTAAACTCTGGGAGTTGGTGATGGACAGGGAGGCATGGCATGCTTCAGTCCATGGGGTCGCAAAGAGTTGGACATGATTGAGCGACTGAACTGAACTGAACTGAATCAACACCCTGTACATTTTAAACTTACACAATGTTACGTGTCAATTATATTCAACAAACCTGGGGAAAATGTTTCTCTTTATCCCTCCAGTCTTCATGCTCCAACCCATTCTCCCCACAGTTGTCAGAAGTAACCTCAAAAATTCAAATAGCAGGACTTCCCCAGCGGTCCAGTGGTTAAGGTTCTGTGCTTCCAATCCAGGGAGGGAGAGTTCATTCCCTGGTTGTGGAACTAAGATCTCACACGCCATGCGGTGCAGCCAAAAAATGTTTTTTTTTTAATTAAAAAAAAAAGGTAAAATTTAAATAGCAAATGTCAGTCCAGTCCTTATGATACTTCACTACCTTTAGGTTATGGTTCAAACTCCCTGGGGTTGTGGAGATGTCTGCCATTCGCTCCATTAATGAGAGCTTAACCTCCTCTACTCTGAACCCTCCCAATGCTCCCCACTTCACAGTTAAGAGCCAGTATCCATCTTTCCAGGGTCCCACAAGTATTGATAAGTCTGCCTTACCAAACACACACCTCTCAGTCCTCACCTCCTCACCTGCCCCAGCCATGCTGGCCTCCCCACCATCCCTCAGTACCCCAGTCTCCTTATCATAAGACCTTGCATTGGCTGGACCTTCTATCTAGCATACTCTTTCCCCAGCTCTTGATGTGATTAACTCCTTCATCTTCTTCAGAATTTTGCTTAGAAATCACCTTCTCTGCTCTCCTCACGTCATCCTCTCTCCACTTATAATCCCGTTTACTCTCCTTTTATCTTATCTTCCTCAAACAATAGCTTCTGACATACAATTTATCTTTTATTTTTCCTTGTGATTACTTATTTTCTGTCTCCTCCCTACTAAGCTCCCTGAAAGTAGGAAACAAAATTGTCCATTTTGTTCACTGTTGTGTCTCAAACACCTAAAAAAGATATAGCACATGTTAGGTGCTAAGTGAATACATGAAAGATTGAAAAAATGAATCTCTATTGTATTACCTTGAATAGAATACTGTAATTTTCAATTGAATTTTCTGCTGCTCCCATTCAAGTGTGGATTATTTTATTTCTATAAGCCCAGTTTGATGCCTGATACATACATGCTCAATAACTGTTTAGTTAATCTATAATACAGGATAAACTTATTAGGCTACTGAGGCCCACAGGGCTTGCTCTATGTTATAAAGGGAATAAATGGTGGTATGCGTGTTAGTCACTTAGTCATGTCTGACTCTTTGAAACCCCATGGACTGTAGCCCAGCAGGCTTCTCTGTCCATGGGGTTCTCCAGGCAAGAATCCTGCAGTGGGTTGCCACGCCCTTCTCCAGGGGATCTTCCTGACTCAGGGATTGAACCGAGGTCTCTGGCATTGCAGGCAGTTTCTTTGCCATTTGAGCTACTTGGGAAGCCCCCATAAAGGGTGAGGCCGAAGCTAAAATCCAGGTCTTCAGTGACTCTGGGCTGAATCTCTCCAGTACACAGCCCAACTCTAACTAGAAATATTTTAAAGTACATCAGGTCTTCCATCTATGATGTAAATTTCTTGAGATAGGGGCAAGGTACCAAGCTGCTTTGAAGCTCCAATAGTGCTAGGTAGATATCATACTTATCCCATAAATATTTGTGATTTGAGTGCTCAGTTAAAATATTATTATGGTTAGCATTGTTTCCACTTCCAATGATAATAACCTCCCAGCAGTCTGCTTTAAATGGGTTCAAGACACTGAAATACAATTTTAACAGTGTCTTCCATCAGCTTGCTCCCCGGAGAGACAAAATGAGTTCATAATGAGATTCCTGCAATGAGTCCAAAAGCAGAGAGAATGAGTGCAGAGTTTTACTGCAGTAGACACAGATGTTTCATTGGCATGTGGAAGCCCATCTTTCCTCTGCTACTCAGGCCATGGCGGGAGGGGTGGTAGGATGAGTCCCGTCCCAATGCTGAGCACCATCCTCTGTCTTGAGCATCACCCCTTCTGTGCTGGTTCACATGCGGCTTAGGACTGGCAGAGAACTCTTACTCTGAAAAAACATAGAGTGCTACCAGCCTATGGAATGCATAGGCACCTTGGAATCACACACGGAATAGCAAATTGATTAATTGCCAGCCACCACGAAAGGTTATTTTCTCAGTAAGAAATTGTTGCAAAGACTTATTGCAAGCTTCTGCTGCTAATATGTTTGAGTTGCTTGATTTTAAAGTACAGGTTGATACCATCTGGTGTTTTTAAGCTTTAGTGATCAAAGTGTGAGTTCAATAGGATTCTGGGCCAGGGGTGGCCAAATAAATAATTGAATGGGTAGAGGCAAGTTTTCATCATACCCTTTCATGCAACTAATGTGTCATCAGGAAGAGGAATAGAAGATACAGGGAAAGTTAGGCTAGACTGGGGGCTTCCCTGGTGGCTCAGATGGTAAAGAATCTGCCTGCAACGCGGGAGACCCGGGTTCGATCCCTGGGTTAGGAAGATCCCCTGGAGGAGGGCATAGCAACCCACTCCAGTATTCTTGCCTGGAAAATCCCCATGGATAGAGCAGCTTGGCAGGCTACAGTCCATGGGGTCGCGAAGAGTTGGACACGACTGAGTGACTAAGCATAGCACAGCACAGCCTGGATTGGAGGGGCTCTTGATAAGCTATTCTGTTCTTTGTTTAATATTTATTTTAATATTTAATAATATTAAATATTTATTATGATGTTAATCAACATTAAATATATTAATATTTAATAATATGTTACTATTTTTTACTTATTTATTTTCCAGGTCTTAGCCACTGGACCACCCAGGAAGCCCCAAGCTGTTTTGTTCCTGATATGCTGTTCTCCATCTAGGGTCCATCAGGAGAAGACAACCCAATAACAAACTTCCAGAATGCTGTGCTGTTTATTTCTACTCCTCAGCTAGAGTATCCAAGGGTGTTCTTCACTCTCAGTGACTCTCTGAAATAAATAAATGGGGATTTCCATAATGGTCCAGTGGCCAAGACTCCTTGATTCCAATGTAGAAGGCCCAGGTTTGATCCCTGGTCAGGGAACTAGATCCTGCACGCTGTAACCAAGACCTGGTGCAGCCAAGTAAATAAATATTTTAAAAATAAATAAATAAATAAATAAACACCCTTATTTCCTGAGCTTGTCTGTAACTCTGTGGCATCTTTTCTGACCCTAAGTGTCAAGCCACTGAGCTGCTCTAGTTCTAGCCAGGGTGACCGAGGGTGACCTCCTCTGTGTGGGCAGTGTCTGCACGCACTCTCAGTGCTCTGCTGGGGTCATCTCAGCACTTTTCTGTATCCTCCCCATCTCCCAAATAGCGCAAACAAGTCCATGTATAAGAACTCAAATTCCAAAAGCACTGGAAAGTTGCACACATTTTAATAGATTTTGTAATAAGACAGAGGGAGAGCTATATTACAGTTACTCAGCAACATTTTTATCAAGATCCTCCTAATTTCGTTTCAGGACCCAGGGGCCTGCTTTTCCCATTCCCCGATAGCTCAGTTGGTAAAGAATCTGCCTGCAATGCAGAAGACCCCAGTTCGATTCCTGGGTTGGGAAAATCCACTGGAGAAGGGATAGGCTACCCACTCCAGTATCCTTGGGCTTCTGGCTGAGCTGGTAAAGAACCCTCCTGCAATGTGGGAGACCTGGATTCGATCCCTGGGTTGGGAAGTTCCCATGGAGAAGGGAAAGGCTATCCATTCCAGTATTCTTTCCTGGAGAAGTCCATGGACTGTATAGTACATGGGGTCACAAAGAGTCAGACTCGACTGAGCAACTTTCATTTTCAGCTACTTTGAGTTCAGCATCCTCATCTCTGCAGCTCCCTTTCCCCTTAGAATCGTTTAGAGCTTCTCTTTGCATCCTCACAAAAGAACTTCCTTGGCATTCATCTTTCTTAGAAAAGAGGGAGATTGGAAAATGACATTTGGGGGAGTCAAAAGATACAAACTTTTAGTTTGAAAGAAAACAGTCATGGGGATGTGATTTACAACATGGTGACTACAGTTAATAATGCGTCACATTGCATGTGTATTCAGTCATGTCCAACTCTTTGAGACCCCATGGACTGAAGCCCACCAGGCTCCTCTGTCTACAGGATTTCTCAGGCAAGAATACTGGAGTGGGAGGCCATTTCCTTTTCCAGGGGATCTTCCTGACTTGGGGATCAAAACCTGTGTCTCCTGCATTGGCAGGCAGATCCTTTACCACGGAGCCACTTGGGAAGCCCATAGTTGTTAATACTGGACCAGATATCTGAAAGTTGCTAAGAGAGTAGGTCTTGAAAATTCTCATCACAAGAAAATAAAAGTTTTGCATCTTTGTATGATACTAGATGTTTTTTGGTGATTATTTTGCAATATATACAGATATCAAATCATTATGTTGTTCATCTGAAACAAATATACTGTTTTTTTTGTTTATTTTTTTGAAACAAATATAATGTTATACATCTATTGTACCTCAATAAGAAAAATAGCCCAATAATGATTGGATAGTGGTATTAGACTTATACCTTAGTTTTCTGACTCTAAATCAATGTTATTTCTATTGAATTGTGCATTTTGTCAAAAATTACATTAAAATCTATTGAGGATAAAAAAGAAAATAACATTTTTACCTTTGTAACATTATGTGAAGGGGGTTATTTAATGGTTGTTAAGTACTGAGACATGGGTTCCTTAAGCACCAATTGATACGTGATTCAGCTCATAACAGACATGTGTTCCATCCCTGAGTCGGGAAGATCCCCTGGAGAAGGGAATGGCAGTCCACTCCAGTATTCCTGCCTGGAAAATTCCATGGACAGAGGAGCCTGGCAGGCTACAGTCCATGGGGTCATAAAGAGTTGGATATGACTGAGCATACACACACAGGGATCACGTCTAGTGAGACTCCCGGGTCCAAGGGTAAGATACTGGTTGGGAGTTCAGGTGTGTGGAGGAAATCCCTTCACCCCTTTCCTCCTAGATGAAGTGAAGTGAAAAACACCTCTCCTGCCTCCTCTGTAAGGTGAGATTCTAGATGAGAAAGTGGGAGAAAGAATAATGAACAGACCCCGTGAAATGGCAATATCCTGGCTAAGATCTGTGATTTCCTTCCCAGTCTCACAACTTCTAGGGGTTTCTGTCTGTACGTTTGTCTCGTTTCCCCATAGTGGCCCAAAGAAAGCCAGATACAACCTCCAAACAGCTGAGCTGCTAGAACCATTAGGACATCCACATCCATCTAGTGCAGTGCTTCCCTTATTAGCCCTTTCTCCCTGCCTTTCTTACTACTAAGAGATACACTGCATTGAAATGAACCATCATTCCTTTTCTATTCCTGGTATTATTTCTCTTCACTGAGAGTGTATTTTCCAAGCTTTCTAAGGAAAATGCAGGGAATTATAGTCACAATGGTAAGTTGAATTACATCCTAGTAGAATGCGGATGATTCTCAGGTTTAAAAAATGGTAATAATGTATGAGACATCTTTTATAATTTTTAGCAAAAGCATTTCTTAAAAGATATTTCACCAAATAATTTTTCTATTAACTTGACATCCGATTTAGCCACACAGGCACAAATAAATAGGCAAAGCAGAGGCGGGATTGAAAGTCTAATTAGATCCAGGATTTTCTCTTCCTCTTTCTCTTTCTCTGTTTTGCTCCAATCTATTGTGATCATAAATTGTGGTGGGAAGGATATGATCTTCCATCTGGGCATTTGTTGCCACTAAGAGAGAGAAAAAACTGAAAAACAAGAGTGGGTGGAACTTTTCTTTGATGCCAAAATCTTTTGCAAAGTCTTTCAAAGGACATTGGTCGACTTCATTTCATTTTCAAAAAATTTCAAAGCTCTTAGCACTGCCTTGACAATATCCCTGAGTCTCCTGGGCTTCTGTCTCTGCTCTGACTTTCTGAAACTCCCTTCTTGTCTGTCTCTTTCATACCTGATGGACCTGTTGATTCCACAACATGCCAGCACACGAATCCATCTGTCATGATGGCATGGTGCCCTTGCTTCAGCATGACATGCCAATATTCACCAGCCCCAGTGCCAGCCAAAGTGGCATTAGCAACAATGCCCTGAGTGACACAATAAACTGTATACCATTCAGCAAGGAGGTCTTCCCAGGGAAGGCACAAGCTGCCAAATGAGGAACACGTCTCTCATTATGGAGAGTCACACATGGCCCATTTCAGTGTAGACCCTCTCCCCTGGATGCTATTGGCTCTGTCTGCATGGAGATACTGGTTCATCTAGTCAAAGCTATGGTTTTTCCAGTAGTCATGTATGGATGTAAGAGTTGGACCATAAAGAAGGCTGAGTGCCAAAGAATTGATGCTTTTGAGCTGTGTTGTTGGAGAAGACTCTTGAGAATCCCTTGGACAGCAAAGAGATCAAACCAGTCAATCCTAAAGGAAATCAACCCTGAATATTTGTTGGAAGGACTGATGGCAAAGCTGAAGTTCCAATACTTTGGCCACATGATTAGAAGAGCCAACTCATTGGAAAAGACCCTGATGCTGGGAGAGACTGAGGGCAGGAGGAGAAGGGGACGACAGAGGATGAGATGGTTGGATGGCATCACCGACTCAATGGACATGAGTCTGAGCAAGCTCCAGGAGAGAGTGAAGGACAGGGAAGCCTGGCATGTTGCAGTCCATAGGGTCACAAAGAGCTGGACACAACTGAGCAACTGAATAACAACTGTGATAGCAACTCCTCTATACCAACAGGGCATGGAAAACTAGCCATTGTCAGAACAGCCATATGGTGACCAACTGATGCACCAGGGACGGAGGGTTTCCTGGGATGCAGGACTTGTGTGATAAAAATAAGAAAGTCTCAAACAAACCAGCATGAGTTGGTCACCCTATCTGTGTCCGGCCCTACTGGCCCTACCAGGTAAATTCCTCCTGGTCCTCTCTGGGTCTCCATCTGATCTTGTTTCCATTTTCATGTTATGGTATGCATCCTCTGAGATGGCTCCAGTGATCTCCACCTTCTGCTTCTCACGACTTTTGTAATTACATTTTGTAATTATACTTTTGTAATAACAAAATCCATCGAGCATGAGTTGGATTTATTTGCTCCCTTCTAATGAGAAGAGGACAGAAATGAAAGAATGTCATTCTGTTAGGAGAAACACACTGACTGAAATCACCCACCGTGGCCACCATAGTAACCATTTGCATGAGTTATTTTACAACAGAAGGTCCTGGTAAGGAACATGGAACTAACAAACCACCACCAACCAAAAGTGTCCAGGAAAGGTCAAAAGGAGACACCACATGTCCTACCACCTCCCAGAATCCTTTTCACTGGCATCCATCTTGGCTGAGCAACGTGTGCACCACCAGGAAGGACCCTAAGTCAGAGTTACTGGCTAGAGACAACCCAAAACCTAAGCCCATCACCATAAAACTCCAGACTGGGAGCCATGTGGCAGAGCAGTCCTCCTGGGTTTTACCCTCCTGCTCTCCACTCAGGTGCCCCTTCCCAATAAAGTCTCTTACTTTATCAGCATGTGTGTCTCCTTGGACAATTCATTTCTGAGTGTTAAACAAGAGCCTGCTTCCGTGCACTGGAAGAGTTCCCCTTCCTGCAACAATTCTGAGACTAATTTAGAAAAAAGATGATAGCTTCTGTCTTAGGTACTCCCTCCCCCTCTTTTCTCCTCCTCCTTTGCCTCCCCCCGCCCCTCCCCTGACTCCCCTCCACCACCAATGAAACCAGCTGCCTGGTTTCCAGCAGCCCCGTGGAGAAGCCTACACGGCAAGGAATCCCTGTCTCCACTGCCAGCCAGCGAGGGTCTAAGACCAGCCAGCAGGCAGCAGATTGGACTTGGACTCAGAATCTCCCTCTGTCCATCCCCGAACTAACTGCAGCCTCTGATGGCACCTTTCCTGTCACTTTGTGAGAGAGCCTGAGCTAAGACATGCTGGGATACCCAACACACAAACCACGAGGCAACACGTGTTTGCTTTCCAGCCACTAGGTTTTGGGATATCCTGTTACTTGGAAATAGATAACGATACAACTTGAAAGTCCGAGGGAGCCAGGCTGCTCAGAAGCACCCTGGACTCAGAATATCACGCTATTTAGAATTTACAGGGAGGACCTGAGAGCTCAACCATTTGGACCAATTCACTAGGAAGATAAGAAGCCTGAGCTGTAAGGAGGCCAAGGGACTTGTTAGGAGGCGAATTGGGGACAGCTGGCCTGTGTCTTCTAATTCCTGCTCTGATGCTGGTTCGTTCAGTGTGGCTGCTTAGCTTGGCTATACCCAGCAACCCAAAATCCTGTGATCTCTGATTTGGCTCACAAAAGGAGACTTCCTTGAATGCACTAGTGTCTTCTTAATCATCTCTTCCATGTTAGAAGCCCTTCTAACTCCTATTAGCTGGCTGGATGCTGCTTGTAAAGAGTGGAATGTGAGGCCCATCCTCCTCTTTGGTTCCTTTTTAAGTTGTATCCTTTCTCTGAGATGTTACAGGGAGGGACAATAAATCCAGCTTTGTCACAAGGTTGATAAACATAATAAAATCTTTTACACATGATCTAGAAACACTGCAGATGTTTCCTGGCTCTGAGAATCAAAAAGCCTCTTATCCTGTTTAAATCAGATCTCTACAGAGTGAATAATTTATTTATTTAATTTAATTCAGCAAATATTCCTGGAGCATCTATACCTATCATCTGTTCCAGAAGGGCTGGAAAAGAAGAAGGTAGGAACAGAAAAAATATATGACATGACTGTTACACTCAAGGAGCACTTCCGGGTAGACATCATAATCATAGTTATAGTGACACTTTGCACTGGAGACATATTTATGTTTATTTATAATGTATTATTTCTTTTATTTAAAAATATCTGAAAAGATGATGAAACGTTAACAATTTTTAATTCACGTGATGAGCACATGGTTGTTATATTATTTTCTTTTTGAAAAAATACACTATGTTTTTAATAATGTACTTTATAATATATATTAAACCATATATTATATTTTTAAAATATAATGTATTTAAGTATAGATTATATTTTCTGTATGTATTTTGTTAATTAAAAGTATCTGATATTTAATGAGGATTTACTATCTCCAAGGCACTGTAACAAGCCCTTTAGCATAGGATTTCTCATTGATTCCTTCCACCAGTCCTTGGAGGAAAGTACTGTTTTTACCTTGTCCCAGTTCAGAAAGATTGAGTAACTTATCCAAAGTCACCCAGCTAATTAATGGAATCAAAATTTAGTTCTGAATATTCCAAAACCAGTGATCTCAATCACCAAGCTTAAATTCTTTCTTCATTTTTTTTCTTTTACCAAACTAAATTCTTACCAAGAAGCAATATATCTAGGTGGAGAAATAAGAGATACATGTGTAAAACAAGTTCTGGAAAGTTTAGTAAGCTGCCACACTAGATATAACTAAAAGGGCGAATGCAAAGTACTGAGTTAGCAATCAGGAAAGTGAGAAATCAATACTAACTAACCTCCTAAGAGAGGGCTTCATGAAATAGGAGCCTTCCCACTTCCCAAGTGGCATAGCGATAAAGAATCCACCTGTCAGTGCAGGAGATGCAAGAGACTTGAGTTTGATCCCTGGGTCTGGAAGGTCCCCTGGAGAAGGAAATGGCAAACCACTCCAATATTCTTGCCTGGCAGGCAATGGGGTCTCAAAAGAGTCAGACATGACTGAGCATGCACATAATAGTAGTCATGAAACAGATTCATTCATTCATTCAACTACTTTTTCTTAAGCCCCTGCTCTATGCCAAGCATGGGTGCTGGGGATAAAGTGTTGAACAAGACCAGCACTGATCTAGTGGAGCTCACATCTAGTAGGGAAGGTACACAATAAGTACACAAATAAGGTAATTTCACATTATGCTAAATGCTATGAAAAAAATAAATGGAATGAAAGAGTGACAGAAGGGGGCCTCTTATTAATAGATTGATTTGTTTGGAAGATCTTGTTGATCAAAGTTGGAAATCAGTTTCCCTTTCTGTCCATTCCTCTGAAATGGAGAGCTTCACATGACCAAGGGACCCAAAATTTTAATGGATAAAGTTTGTAGGGACTCACGTGTAAAGATTGACTGTGTCAAGTGGAACATGAGATTCTTCTACTCATACAATCTCATTTAGGGATATTTGGATATGTTAGCTGTAGAGAGGAATGAAGTAGGAAGAGTGTATGTAGTGTGAGAGAAAGAAATGCATCCTGAGTTTGGGCAACAGATCAGATAAGGGAGGGCAAGCATATACACTGGGAGTTAGGGAAAAGGTACTTCAGACTGATAAAGAAGGATCAAGGACTTACCTGGTGGTTCAGTGGTTAAGTCTCTGCACTTCCACTGCAGGGGGCATGGATTCAGTCCCTGGCTGGGGAACTAAGACCCTGCATGCTGCATGGTGTGTCTAAAAAGTAAATAATGATTGATTTAATTTAAAAAAAAAAAAGAAAAGAAGGATTGAACTTTTAAAGTCAGGATGTGGCCTTGGAGAAAAATGAGAGCCAGAGTAGATACTGCAGAAGAGAATAAAATGATAGAAAGTGATATTTTAAGTGGCTTATCCTGGCTATAGATCACACAGGGTAGACAGCGGTGGGAGGCAAGAAAATCTTCCAGAAAACTGTAGTTTAGATAAACCAGATGGAATCCTCATCTAAGAAGGAAATGGGAATAGAAAGGGTGTATCTAAAGACACTGCAGAAATTCAACTGCCCAACGTCAAGAGCTACAGCTGGGAGACTTTGGATGTGAGTTGCTTGAGCTCTCTGTCAGAGGTGGCAGTTTTATTTTTGCCCAGAAGTTCTGGAGGATGGGGTTGCTCTGGTCTGTTGATGTCTGAACAGATTGTGAAAATGATCGCTCCAACTTTCGGGTGCTGGACTTGTGATGAAAAGTTTCTCTGTACTACTTATGTGGGTAAGTGGGAGGATGACGTGTAGGACTTGAGCTTCCGGGGGCAAGAGAGCAGCTGCACAGATGGTTGTCTTACAGAACACAGAGCTATGATCAACTCCAGCATTTAGGAGATTTCCTTTCTCACTAAAATTTGTTTCACCCTTTGAGAAATAACAAAAGAACTTGTGCCATATGCTTCAAATATCACTAATTGCTCCAGGACTTTCCAAAAATGTTTAAACTCCTATTCCCTCTTTTATAATTAACACCTACCTGTCAGCATATATAGGTTTTAATGGGATTCTGAGCTCCAAAGAGATTTGCCCGAGTTAACCTCCAAAGAATACAGGGCAGAGTGAAGAACTGTAAAGATTTGTAATGGGACCCAAACATGGGACTCTTCCTATGTCAGAATCTTGGATTAGGCTCCCCAACTTATGATTTTTTTTATTAATTTATTTTTGGCTTCGCTGGGTCTTCGTTGCTTTTGCATGAGCTTTCTCTAGTTGCGTTGAGCAGGGACTACTCTTCCTTTTGGCGCGCAGGCTTCTCATTTCGGTGGCTTCTCTTGTCGTGGAACACAGGTTCTAGGAATGTGGGCTTCAGTAGTTGTGGCTTACAGGCTTAGCTGCTCCGCAGTGTGTGGGATCTTCCCGGATCCAGGGATTGAACCCATGCCCCCTGCATTAGCAGGCAGATTTTTATTCACTGCTCCACCAGGGAAGTAGCCCAATTTATGACTATAGGTGCAAAACACCTTACCTTCTAAATTGTGGTGAGAGGCCATTGACATAGAACAAAAAGGGGAAAGAGAAAACATTTTGGCCAGTATTGGTATATCACCCATCCTCAGGCAATATAAGAGAAGGCAAATTTATTAAGGAGAATAGAAGTCAAGAGTTGGGATATCTTTGGAAAGGGCCTTCATGTGTTGCTTATCCACTGTCCCCAACCCACCCCTTTACCAAATATAATCCGTGCTCTGCCCTACCCTCTTGCTTTCCCACTTTAGTGGGCATTAATCCCACCTCCTCCGGCCTGTCCTGCCTTTCTTTGCTTGAAGCTTTCTCTGGCTCTTACAACCCAGACAAGAAGTGCTGGTAATCAATACCTCTCCACCCTCGAACACAGTAAGCAGCCTTCAGCCAATGACTGCTAGGAGTTGGTGTATAAATTTCCCAGGTCCCTTGTCCTTAGGGTGGGGTATGCTTCTGGAGACCCCAATCTGCCGCACTATTTTATATGATCTCAGTACTTGGAAGTGAGTGGTGACTTCTTTTTTTCCTAGCACGTGGTCAGTTTCACACATCTTCTCTAGGTCCTTAAAAAGCATAATCATCTAAAGATGTTCTTTACTGTGTTGTTGGGTGCTTTAGGCAAAGTTTATCAGTTAAAATGTTCATTTTTCTAGTCTTCCATCTTCTTACTGTGATTTTTGTCTGAGAGGTGGTTACAATCTCTTGCTAAGATTGTGGATTTATCTATTTGTCTTTTTAGGTTTGTCCATTTTTGCTTTACATATTTTGAGACAATATTAGCAAGATATTTTAATTTAAAGTGATTATATAATCACTAACAATACTATTTTTTACTATTTTACCCATTATTCATATGGCTAAACTATATTTATGTCAGTTAGTATTTACCTGGTCTAATTTTGCACATTAAAATAATGACTCACCCTCAAAAGTTTCCTTGTACTCCCTCCTCTTCCCCCTGATATTCCTTAAGATCTCCCCAACCAGTTTCCAGGCAGTCACTGGCCTTTTTCCTGTCACTATAGTTGGCTTTTTCTAGAATTTTATATACAGGCATACCTTGTTTTACTGCATTTCACTTTATTGCACTTTGTATATAGTGCATTCAATTTTGCAAATTGAAAGTGTGTGGCAACCCTATGTCAAACAAGTGTATTGGCACCCTATTCCCAATAGCATTTGCTCACTTTGGTCTCTGTGTCACATTTTGGTAATGCTTACAATACTTCAGGCTTTTTCAGTATTACTATATTTGTTATGGTGATCTGTGATAAGTGATCTTTTATGTCAATATTGCTAAAAGAGTACAACTCTGATGGTTGAAATTATTTAACAATCAAATATTTTTATTTATTTATTTATTTTCAGTCAGAATTATTTTAATTAAGATAGTTTTCCAGCATGGGGAACTAGTTAACGTCTCCCAAAGTGAGGCAATTGAGGCTTCAGGAGTATCCATGGCCCCAATCATCTTGTTCGAAGGTATTCGCAGACTCGGAGAAAGTCTTTTCCTTGAAGTGGAGATGTCCACCACGGGAAGCCTTCCACTGATGAAGAGGGGAGTGCTCCGCAGTCACAGCAGTTAGACCAACTGTGGAATGCAGCATAGGAGTGAGCCCAGGACAGGAAGGCATTGTCTCGAGGATCAAACGGTAGACTCAGGATTTCTGAGTGAGCAGAAGTAGGCTCACATAGATTATCAGGCCCATCTTGTCCTTAAGGATCCTGGATGAGCCCCCAAGGTGAAAGGTTGTTGCTGAACGATACGACGCCGGGATTCTTGGCCTCTGGAGGAGACGAATTCAATCTGGGGCCAGAGACGAGGCTGGATCGCTCAGAGCTTTTGTGTAATAAAGTTTTATTAAAGTACAAAGGAGATAGAGAAAGCTTCTGACATAGGCATCAGAAGGGGGCAAAAGAGTACCCCACAATCAAATATTTTTAAATTAAAATATATACATTATTTTTTAGACAATGCTATTGCACACTTAACAGACTACAGTATAGTGTAAGCATAATTTTATATGCACTGGGAAACTAAAAGTTCATGTGACTCACTTTATTGTGATACTTTCTTGTTTCAGGTAGGAAATTAAATTTGATTCCTGTCATTCCATCTTGGCTGGAAGCATATGTTATATCCATTAACTTTCTATACTTTATGTATCTTTACACATCTTATATTTTCCCATATCTTATCTATATCATTCTATGGCTTCATATTTTAGATGTAAATAGCAGGTACTTGGATCTTTTAAATCTAGCCTGAAAATTGTTGTGTTTCAACTAAAGCATTAGTCCATTTTTATTAAGCAATTACTGACTTTCAGGTTTATATCTACCATCACATCCATATTTCCTACATCATATTTCCTACATCACATCCATATTTCCTACATCATATTTCCTACATCCATTCTTCTCTACTCATACTTATTTTTTCCTTATTTGCCATTTTGGGTTCTTTTATAATTTTATTTACTTATTTATCTATTTTTGGCTGTGCTAGGTCTTCATTGCTCCTTGGGCAAGCAGGGGCGACACTCTAGTTGTGGTGTGCAGGCCCCTCATTGCAGTGGCTTCTCTTCTTGTGGATCATGTGCTCTGGTGCACGAAGCCTTCAGTAGTTGTGGCACATGGGCTCAATACTTATGGCTCCCAGGCTCTAGAGTATGGGCTCAGGAGCTGTGGCTCGTGGAATTAAGGTGTTCCACAGCATGTGGTATCCTCCCAGATCAGGGATCGAACCCGTGTCTCCTGCACCGGCAGGGGGATTCTCTACCACTGAGCCACCAGGGAAGTTCTTGCTGTCTTTTAAATAGATAACTTTTTATTTGCCTCATGTTTCCCCTCTGGACTAGTTTGAAAATTTCTAGGATTTTCCACTTCATGGAAGCAAGTTTTATGAACCTGATAATATAGTCAGTAAAACTCAGAATGAGGATAGCTCAGAATCCAGGTGCCATAATGAAATCACAACAGGCCTCCAAAAAGAGAATTTAAAGAATGAGGAGTACTCAGTAGCATACTACTGAGTAAAAAACTAATTAATAATGGGAGGGAAGATAGCTGAAAAAAATAACTTGTTATTACCAGAAAGATTCTGGTGGAAGAGGTAAAATGGCAATTGCTACTCTAGTTTTAATTACGCTTGCATGCCTTATGGCGCCAAGTAAGCAAATGAATTCTTAAGAAAAGCATCCCAGAGATGATAGGAGGTAGTAGTATAATAATCTAAGCTTTCTGCACCTTGCTCTTTCCCTAAATAAAAGGTCTATTCCTCAGAGAAATAATAATAATTATAATGACAGTAATGACAGAGTAGCTAACAGTTTTTGAGTACTTAAGTATGTGATGTGCAATGCAGCGCTACATGGTTTTCTCATTTAATCCTCCCAATAATACTTTGACACGGATTTGACTGTATAGGACTCTCCCTGCGCATGCCCAGTCACTTCAGTCATGTCTGACTCTCTGCGACCCTGTGGTCTGTAGCCCTCCAGGCTCCTCTGTCCATGGGATTCTCTCCAGGCAAGGATACTGGAGTGGGCTGCCCTTTCCTCCTCCAGGGAGGGCTTTCCCCGTACACCTCTTCAAATCCTCTGAGCCTCACTTATCGGTTAATCTAGCCAGTGCTTGGTGACCAGTGCTTCACAAAGTCCAACCAGCTTCATAAAGACAAAACCTGGTGATACCTGCCCTCAATCTCATGCTTTCTGCCCTGGGGCCTCTCTGCTTACACTCAGCATGGGTTGCTATGAGAAAGACCCTGAATATGTCCTTGGAATGGATGTATTCAGAAGTTGGCAGAATCCTCTTGTTAATTCTCTGACCTCTATAATATAAGCCACTAGTGATACGAAACACAGGGTGGCAATTCTTGTCACTGCCCTCCTGCCCCACCTTTCTGGCCAGGACAGTAAAGCATCAATAGATCTCAGAGGAAATTGTGAGATTAGTGCTACCATCACAGACTTAAAAGAGGCAGGAGTAGTGGTTCCTATAATGTTCCCATTCACTTCACCTATCTGAATGCTGTAAAACAAAAAGAGAAAATCCAGGATAGAACATGGTGGATGACGATCGTCAGCGTTAACCAGGTGGTAGCCTCAAACTAGCTGCTGTGCCATCTGTGGTTGCCTCACTAAACAGATCGTATGTATGTGTATGTTTGTGTGTGAGTGTGTGTGTGTGTGTGCACTTAGAATGTCTGACTCTTTGCGACCCCATGGACTATATTATAGCCTGCCAGGCTCTTCTGTCCATGGAATTTTCCAGGCAAGAATACTGGAGTGGGTAGATCCCCTTCTCTAGGGGATCTACCCACTCCCAGGATTGAACCTGGGTCTCCTGCATTGCAGGCAAATTTTTTACCATCTGAGCCACTAGGGAAGCCCCTATAACCTGCCAGGCTTGTCTGTCCATGGAATTTTCCAGATAAGAATATTGGAGCAGGTTGCCATTTCCTACTCAAGAGCATTTTTCCAACCCAGGAATCAAACCTGTGTCTCTTGCGTCTTTTGCATTGGCAGATGGATTCTTTCCCACTGTGCCACCTAGGAAGCCCCAAACAGATCATCCCAGCCCCTAACTCTTGATATTTGCCCACTGATCTGGCAGACGCCTTTTTCCCCATCCAGAGCTGTAAAGGAAGGATCAGAATCAGTTTAATTTTACACGAGAAGGACAGAAGTGCATTCAGTGTCTTGCCTGAGGGCTATGCTGACTTTTCTAGCCTCTGCCCTAGTAGAGTCTGCAGGGACTTGATTGTTCTGAGATTCCACCAGGACATCAATACCATCATGCTAAGGGGATCTGATGAGAATGGGATGGCAAACATCCCAGACACTCTTATAAGTGAACCAGTGCATGGAGACAAATTTTACAAAGACTTAGGTTGCAGGCACTGGCAATATAATTACTTACTAATGATTCTTAAAATTGTAAATTAAAAATATTTTTAAAATTTTGTCATAGAAAATTGCACACATGTATTGGGTTGGCCAAAAAGGTCTTTTGTGTTTTCCATAAGCTGTTACAGAAACACCCAAATGAATATTTTGGCCAATGTACAGTATTAGACAGAATAATACAACAAACCACCATGTATCCTCATTTAGCTTCAATAATTATCAACTCTTAGATAATTTTGTTTCAACTGTAACTTCATTCATTTTTCCCCTTCCATATTATTTTTTTTTCATATTATTTTGAAACAAATCCCAGATATTATATCCTTTCATTCATAAACCTTCCATATATACAGTACTTCTAAAAGACTTCTTTTCAACATAATTACAATAACATGTTTGCATCTAAAAATACTTAATAATTCCTTAATACCATCAAATTATCAGTCATTTTTCACATTTTTCACAATCAGACACATTTCACATGTCACAAAAATGTTTTAAGTTGGTTGTTTGACTAAATATAGAAAAAACCCTACACATTGCAAATAGTTAATATGTTTTTAAAGTCTCCTCTAACTATCAGTTCCTCTTCTATCTTTCTGGTTTTTTCCTTTGCAATTGATTTGCTAAAGAAACTGGGTCATTTTCCCTACATGTTTGATTTGGTTAATGTCATCCATGTAGCATCTTTTGGCATGTTCCTCTATATGTTTCCTGTAATACGTACTTAGTGATAAGAATTTTTAGAAGTCCGTCAAATCTGGGATGACCATGGATATTTGGTCTAAGGTAGAGGACAAGTTTTTGTATCTTACACATCCTATCATTAGGAAGGAGGAACAGTGTTTGATGAACCTTTTTGGATTTTGGCCCCAGCATGACCTGCACTTGAAAATACTATTCTGACCAATTTCTCAGGTGGTCAGAAAGGCTTCCATTTTCAAATAGGATCTGGAACACAAAAACAATGCAGAAATAAGTCTGGACACTGTGACAAACTGCCCTGTCGCTTGGGCCAAATGACCCAGCAGATTGAGTAGTGCCAGGGAGATCCCTGGTGGGTAAGAATGCCAGGCGAAGATTCTGGCAAACCCTGCATGAGGCTGAAAGCAGGCTTCTGGAGCAAGACCCTCCTTCTGAATCAGAGAATTGTTCTCCTTTTCAGCAATAGTTTGTGGTGTTCTACTGGGCTCTAGCAGAGATTAATACCTGGGCTGCCAAATGGCTCTGAAATCCAAACTGAGCGTTCTGAGCTCACTTTTACCAAAACTTCCAAGTCATAGAGTCAGTTCATATAATGCATACATTCAAAATCCTATCAGAGCAGGTCCACAATGCACAAGCAAATTTTGTGATTAGTTGGCCCGGCTCCCATTCTACCCATGTTGCATAGCATTTGCCCCTCAGGTCGTACTAATGCCTTTATGGAGTGGGAGGAGGGTGTCCTTATACCTAAATGATAGATGAAGGAAGAATTTACTTCACAGATGGATTGGCATTATATATTAGTGCTGGATTTCTTCCAAAAGTGGATTTTATAAGTCCAGTGGTAAAGGGAAATTTTCTTAGTAGCCAGAGCAGTGATCAATAGTATACTTAATTGTTCCATGTTCTATGGGAGGAGAGGTGGCCTGAGGTATCGTTAAACACAGATTCCTAGGGAGTGGTGAATGCTCAGGACGATTGGTCAGGGACTTGAAAGGAATGAAACTGGAAGAGAAGTCTGGGGAAAAGACATGTGGATGGACCCCTAGGGATAAAGAGAAAGTGTATAGATCTTTGTGTTTCTCACTGATGTCCAACAGAGAACATTCCTTGCAGAAGAGGCTTTCAACAGTCAGGTGAATAGATAGGTTCACTCATCCTACGTTGTCAGCCAGTCTCCTGCTAAGCCACTCCAGCCAGGCAGACAATGAGTCTAGAAACAGAATAACCTTGGTGGCAGGAATGGAGACTGTGCATGGGTCTGCCTTCACCAAGTCTGAACGTTAAACTTCCCATCTGCAAACAATGACCATTGTTTGTGTCCTTGATATGGCACCATTCCTCAAGGTCACCACCCAGACATTTGGTGTCAGGTTGATTATATCACATCCTACTAACCCAGAGGGAGCAGAAATTTGCCCTTCACAGAATTGACACTTCCTCCACATAGGTGTTTGCCTTTCAGCCCACAGTGTCTCCACCAGAGTCACTGTTATTGATCTACAGAATGCTTGATGTATTAACATAGAATAAAGTACTACATTGCCTTAGTAGAAAAGGTCCTTTGTTATGGAAAACAGGTGCAATGATGGCTACAGCACCACTGGATTCTCTGGTGTGACCACGTGTCCCCTTATTCAGAAGCAACCCTTCTAAGAGAATACTCTATTGAGGAGTGTCAGGCCCAATAAGGCTCCATCTCAGGACTAACACCCTGCTGAGTTGTGACATTTTGCTCCCGGTTATAGTTTGTGCATTGAGCCAAAGGAAGTTACACGGTGCTATTTCCCCCATAGCTAGACTACACAGCCGTGGGGAGGAGGCTGGCACCAGTGGACTCAGTCATCGAACTTACACCTGATGGCACTGGGATCCACATGCTGAAGGACAAGGAGACTAAGAAAGGAGCCTTTATACTGGCAAGGGGGATTGACTCAGATTGCCAAGGGAGCTACTGCTATACAGCTCAAGTAAGGAGGACCAAGACCGCAACCCAGGGATTCAGTGGGGGCATCTTAGTGATGGTGAGGATTTCAGTGATCACTGCCTGGCAAGGACAAGGCAACAGAAGCTTAGACTGTTCTGAGATGAATATCTGTATCACCTCCAATGAGGGAAGCAAAGAGGGTGAGAGCCAACAGGTAAATGTTTCCCACCCTCTCCATTCCCCAGACAAGTGAATCTGAGTTGCACATTATATGTCTTTTCCAGAAGTCTTGCAAAAATCAAGTTGCTGTTTGCTTATAGCTGGGACCCATTCAAACATACATCGGCAACTGGCTCACTCTCTGTTCCTTCTTCACTCGCCCCCTTATCCCATCCTTTCCTCCTGTTCTCTGCGTGACACTCCCCAGTAAAATATTTGTGCAACAGGCCTCTGTTTTAGGCTGTATTTTCTGGAGACCTAGGCTGAAGCAGATACTACTGTTATTTCCCTTTTACTGATGTCAGTGAATTACTTGTCCATGGTTACACAACTACTGAATAGTGTGACTAGGATTCAGCCTCAGTCTGCCTGATGCCAAAGGTTGTGCTCTCTGCCATTACTGACAATAGAATTTTCTGTAACCATGAAAATGTTCTCTAATTGCCCTATCCAATGTGGTAGCCACTACCCATACATGGCTTTGAGGTGTGAAAGGTACTTGGGTCAATTCAGGAACTGAATTTTTAATTTTATTCAAGGTTATTTAAAATTAGTCACATGTAGCTTGTGACTGTCACATTGGATGATCCCTGATTCCAAACCAAACATCTCCAAATCACTTTTCTCAGTTGACACCTAGGAAAGTTTTAAGGGTAAGCTATGAGGCACCACTGATTTTATGTTCATAAAACAGTCTGAAAGCATAGTAGCTAAAACCAATAAAGGTGTATTTGACTATTCTTACTGAGATCTAATTGTAAGAAATCCTCATGTCAGATGTAAGAAATTTACTTGACACATTCAGCACAAATTTGGAGGCAAGCATTGTGTTAACCAGTGGGGAGACAATGGTAAATGAGAGTGATATGATCCTTGCCCTTCTCTTGGATTCAATCAAGCCCAGATACTGCAGGAATGTTATCAATTTTTGCCTTCCTTCATCATCAAACAAGCGATCTGTGTAGAATATACATTTTCTCACCTACTTCCTTGATGTTTGATATTTTCATGGTGAAGTTATCCTCTGACCCAACTTCTTCTGAAGTACCACATGTGAAAAAAGCATGCACGAGTCCTAGAGGAGGATATATCTGGATTTAAATCAAATTCACCTTTGAAAGACTTGCCCTATCTCACATAGTGACTTACCACTCTGAGACTTAGTTTTTCTCATATAGAATGGGATTGTAAGAATTAAATGAAGTCATATAGTCCCACAGAAATGTTATCCCTCTTTTTCTGATTCTGTCCTTTAGGAACTTCCTGTCCTAGTTCTCTTTAAACATTTCTAAGAATGTTTCAGTAAACAGTCAACTACATGGCAGGGGAAGCCAATTCTAGGAGGCTGCTGGCAGTGACAAGTGAGCAACAAAATAATAGAAATAATTTACAAAGGGAGATAAAGTTATAGTTCTGGTAATCACATAGCTTTTTCAAAACAAAGAGAAAGTTTCCAGCCCGTAATCACATAGTCCTGCCACATTCACCATGGAAACGTGTTTGGGTTACTAACCAGAGACATGTAAACACGAGATAATAAAAAATAGATGACACTAGAGCTATGCTCTTTTTATTACTTTAGGAAATTTAAAACTGCTCATTTTACATGCAAGGCAGTATTAACAAATGCTTTTTTGAATACTCACTGTGTATTTATCACTGTGCTGGTCCCTGGGGATAGAAAGATCAGTGCAACTCGGCCAGCATCCTCCACGCTGAAGTGGTCAGGTACCATGTTCAACACATGTCCGAGGGACCATGTGACAGCTGTCAAACTCAGTACAGCTGCCTGCTCCTGAGCTGCCTCGTGGCCCTGGAGAGTAGACACAGAAGTGATGGGGAGGGGTACCAGCCAGGCTTCAAGACTTGGCCAACTGGTCAGGTCATGGTCTGCAGCAGGAGCTGGACTGGGGGCCTGAATGATATTAATAGAGGGGTTCTGGGCTCCTCTTTGAAGCCAGGTGAGATTTAGTTGCAGCTCAACTACCCAGTTCTGATGGCTCTCAGGGATCGAAGTAGAGGCTGAAAGAAGTGCACGTGCCTGCTCTATTCTAGCTCTTAGGGGCTTGTGGCAGTAGTATCCTGAGATGCTTAGTGAGACCTCAGACTGGCCCATCAGCTGATCTCACTTCAGATGAAAGAGCTGATTGTATCTGAACACCCATTTTGGTTTCCTTATGGCAAAGGCTGAGTCCTCCTTGCCCCAGGACCTCTTGCTGTGGCTTTCTGTGGCAGCCAGCTTCACTGAGGGGTTAAAGCGCCCTTCTTGGATCTCTCTTGGGAGCTCTTCTTAGGTGCTCTGATGGAATATGGTCCTCTGATTATATTGGGGTCAGTGGCACCTCTCTGAGGCACCTCTTGTTGCATCGTTGAGTGTCCACTGAGAAAGAGAGCCATGAGGCCTGAAGGGATCAGGAAAGGCCTCCCAGCGGTGAGCCATGAGGATATGAACAGCTGATTACATGGTGGTCTGTGTGAATGGGGTTCCCAGAAGTGTGCAGTACACAACCTTTGTAGCTGTATAAGGCATCCCTGTGGATAGGAAGAGAAGAAGAGAATTAAGCATTCCTGAAAGTGAAGACAACACAGGGAAAGACCCAGAAACTCTCAGTTGATTCACATTCACTTATAACCATTTTAGCTTCCCTGGTGGCTCAGATGGTAAAGAATCCTCCTGCAATGAAGGAGACCTGGGTTTGATCCCTGGGTTGGGAAGATCTCCTGGAGAAGGGAATGGCTACCCACACCAATTCCATGGACAGAGAAGCCTGGTGGGTTACAGTCCAAGGAGTTGCAAAGAGTCAGACACAACTGAGCACAGTAACACACACTCAGCGAATGCATCACTTGTTATTACTTCATTAACTCCCTCTGTATCTCTGGGGGATTGCTTTGTGGCAAGTATTATTACACTCACAGCAACTTCAGTAGAATACATTAAAATTAGCAACCTGGGTTCTGAGAGTGAATTATTGGCAGAGATGGGAAGCGAGAGCATCTCATCCCTGGGGTCTAGCTCCTTTCCAGTCCTGTCTTAGATTTGATCACTTATACTTAGGGGAAAAAAAAAAACAAAACCCTGATTTTTTTAAGAGTGATGGAAGAAAAGTGAGCTGGTCATAAATGCACTCCACTAAACAAGGGCCAAACCTGGAAGGAAATTTTTAAAAATCATGTATCCTTGTGTGGTGGCAAACTGAAGTTGCTATAAATGCCAAGAGAAAATAATACAGAGAAAATGGATGAGGATACTGGAAACATGTTCATAAATTTATGCAGTAAATGTGCTGTGTGATTTCCGATTGGCAAACGTCTGATATAAGACAATATGAAGGTACTGCAAAATCTAAGTTAATATAACATTTCTCCACCACACTCTTTAGATTTATTGCCTGATTTTTATGGGTTTTAAATGGCCTTATCTTGACATTAAATATTTAGCTGTTAACAGTCAATTCATCACTTTAATCGCAAATTGTTTTGTATTGCATAATTTGACAGGAGTTGGGAGGGAAAAGGCAGTGTGACATGGCTAATTCCTGGATTTGTGGGGAAGTATGGGGATGAATCTCTTTTCAGATTCTAGTTAGGGCAAAGCCTTAGAAACAATAACCGTCATGGTAGAAAAGAATAATAGTTGCCATGTTTTGAACTCTTACTGAGCACTGTGCCTGTGAATACACCATCTCATTTAAATATTCTGACAATCCTTTGAGAGAGGATTAGCCTGTTTTCCAGGCAGAGAAGCTGAGGCTTAGAGAGTTAAATAAAGCATTAAATCTCACAGAAGAGAGACTTCCCTGATAGTCCAGTGGTTAAGACTCCATGCTCCCTGTGCAAAGGGGTGCAGGTTCAATCCCTGGTCAGGGAACTAAGATTCCACGTGCCATCTGGCAAAAAAAGAAAATGTTACAGTGGAAGGCAGAGTTGGCATTAGAACCCAGGTCTGTCACTCCCCAAGTGCTGGTTTAACTCTTATGTTGAAGGTGATCTAAACAATGATCTGGAGGAGATGGTCAAAGGAAGTTCTCAAGACTGATCATTGGGGTCAACTCTACCTTCCACTTGGGTCTGGAAACATCCTCACATCTAGGGGCCAAAAGTGGTGGCATATTTCAGACTGCTGTCCTCCCCCAGACACACATAGGACTCTGTGGTAGGAGAAAAAGGGAGGGGGCATGGTGAGGATGACTCTAAGAATGAGGTCTTCCTTGGTAAAGGTTTCATCAAGACAGCATCCTAGCAACTGGATTTTGTCCGAAAGCCATGCTGGGTTCTCCGCTGCAGGACAAGGTGAGAGGGAAAAAGCCACAAATAGGTAGGGCTGGGGTTGACATGTTCACTTTACTGTCTGGGTGGTCCTCATGGGATGGTAGCCCAGTGAGGAGGGAGAAAGGAAGGAAGGAAGGAAGGAAGCAAATTCACAAGACCAAAGGGTAATAGCAAATTCAGATTTAGTCTGAGATGGCATAAATAAGTGGGAGTCTGGACTTCCCTGGTGGCTCAAATGGTAAAGAATCCACCTGCAATGCAGGAGATCTGGGTTCAATCCCTGGGTTGGGACGATGCCCTGGAGGAGGACATGGCAACCCACTCCAGTATTCTTGCCTGGAGAATCCCCATGGACAGAGGAGCCTGGGGTTGGTCTGCAACTGGACCAACCAAGAGTTGGAGTTGGAGTTGTGTGTGTGTTGTGTGTGTGTGTCCAAGAGTTGGACACAACTGAGTGACTAAGCATGCCTAGCCCACTGGATGAGCCATATCAGCAGAAGTTACTAAGATGTTGAGATGCTTAATGGTAGAAAAAATGGCATTATCAAGGTTTAAGAAGTCCAACCTTATCAGAGCCCCACACTAGGTGGGAGTTTCCTAAGTGCGAGATAGCACATCAAAGCCTCAGTCAAAAAAGCCTAAGGTTTACATAGAGAACAGACTTGTGGACACAACTGGGGAAGGAGAGGGTGGGACAAACTAAGAGAGTAGCATTGAAACATACACATTACCACGTGTAACACAGGTAGCCAGTGGGAAGTCGCTGTGTAACTTCCCACACAGCAAAGTTGTGTAACAGGGAGCTCAACCTGGTGCTCTGTGACAACCTAGAGGGGTGGGATGAGGGCAGCAGGGTGGCAGGGAGGCTCAAGAAGGAGGGGATATGTGTTATACTTACAGGTGACTCGTGTTGTTGTATGGAAGAAACCAACACATTATAAAACAATTATCCTCCAATTAAAAAAGAAAAATTATAAGGTTCAGAGCATGGCTTTTGTCCCAGCAGAAACACTAGAGTTTATATCAGGTAGTCAAGGTCATTTGGCCTTGAGATTGGTCCCCAATTATCCTTTCTACTGTACCCTGGTTTTGCCCCTTCCAATACTCTGGTTGACAGTGGTTCCTGGAAATAGTACTGTAAAACCCACCAAAATGTCCTCAAGAGAAAGGTCCATTTATTAGTCTTTTTGTATCTGCAGTTTCTAATGCAATGTGTGATCTAGAATGGGTCCACAAAGATGTCTGTTGAAAGGATGAATGGGAAGGTTCTGTCCAGGGATACAATACAGGAACTTACCTTTTGAAGCTAAGATAATCCAAGTAGATCAGGCCTGTTGCTGGGTTCAGTTTCAATGACGGACTTGACTCTAGTTACTCATGACTTGAAAGGTCATCATGGAAAACAGCAGGTCAGCTCTCCAGACTGGGTTTAATTTGGATCTTCTTCAACCATAACCATCTTACTTGAGCTTTCTGAGACAGGAACTTCCTTCCACTCCCAGGTGTCCTCACATAGATAAAGCTGTAAGTGCCAGAGAGCAGAACTGGGAAAAGATAGCCACAGGCTGAGGGTGGTAAGACTGTCTCTCTGTGGAGTTGGTCATCCCATTTCATGAGCATCTGTAACATTGCTACTGGAATCCAGGCTCCAGTCACTCTGAGTAGAAGGCAGCCAGAGCAGCCAGCTCAGAAACCTCAAGTAGCCCAGACTTCGATAGAGTTAGAGGAGTACGGTGGCCCAGCACAGCTCAATCTCATAACATAATTGAAATCTTGTTGACATTGCCTTTGCTTCTTACTAGATTACCAAGGCAGCTTTGAATTCAACCAATCTGAATTCTGTAAGCACAGGTTCTTTAGAGACGATGGGGACAACACCTTACTCTGAATCAAGTCCTTTCCTTGTGGAAGCAACAGTTGAAGCTGTGTCTGGGATAGCCAGGACTAATGAATGTCTCTTCTGTTTCAGGCTTAGGCACTGTACAGCTGCCAGCAGCAAGATTTGCACTTCCATCTCTCAGTTTCCGTCTTCTACCTTCCAGAACCTGTTGAATGAATGTAACGTGCTTCTTATCCAAGGACCGTCTAGAGGTGCTGGAGGAACTAGAGGTTCTGAGAGGGCTGGGTTCTTCTTCCTTGTGTAATATCTATTCATTGTTGGAAAGCATGTGGCTATGGATAAATGCTGTGATATAATACTCATATATCCCAGTGAATGAGTTTCTCTAGTTCATTATTCACTGTATTTTTAAAATATTTATATTTATTTATTTGACTGCATCGGGTCTTAGTTGCAGTGTGCCAAACCTTCGATCTTCATTGCGGCATGTAGGATCTTTAGTTGCAGCATGAGAACTCTTAGATGTGGCATGTGGGATCTAGTTCCCTGACAAGGATTCAAACCCAGGTCCTCTGAACTGGGAGCTCAGAGTCTTAGCCACTGGACCACCAGGAAAGTCCCCCTTCTTTGTCTTGCTACAGTCTAGTCGGTCCAGGATTGGACTGTGCATGTTAGCTAGTCAGCCTTCCTAGAAGGAGTTCCAGAGTTATAATTCCAGATGCTGACTCCTCCACTGACTTTGATAAGACCACAAGGAAAGCCATTTGCCATTTTTGTCTTAGGACCTTTATCTATTAAGGGAAAACAAGGATATCAAACCGACTTTTGTGATTGGGGGAAAACATATTTGTTAGGTTGTCAAATTCTCAAAAATAGGGAGCTTGAAAACAATGGGAAGCAACTGACATGACACATGTTGCTGACTGCAAATTCCAAATACAGCAGTGGTGGGAAAATCTTTTCTATGACAGATGGGTAATTGTGGGCTTAACTCTTGCTTTTGATTTATCTTGTCTTTAAGAACAGTGAGCATTTCTGCCCTTTTGTGTTAAAAACCAGAGGGAAAGCTCGAGAGATTGACTCCAGAATTTGAGAGTTTCAGCTTTAAAAAATCATTCTTTCTCCAAATGGCAGAACCTTAGAACTAGAGCTTCTAATTACTTTAGAGAAGGAAATGCTGTTATAAGTAAAGGATGAAGTGGCAAAGGAAGGACAGCAAAGGACCCCTGGGAACCAGGCTGTGGCAAGCCAGAGCTGGCCCAGGGAATGGATGTTTCTAGATTCCCTCTCCAGCCCCTCTGTCATAGAACACTAGGTACTCACTTCCCGTATCCGCAAAATGGAATTGGTTATACTTGGTGCTTCTATCCACTGTTGTGAAAATGAATGGATTTAAGCGGAATAGATCTTTTCATAACAGTTTCACCTAGACTGAACCAAGACGTGATAAGCAGTGAATTCCAGATGTTGATGATCCCCTCCTGCTATCATTTCTCTCTGTGCCTGCCTCTTCTTTGACAGCACAGGGTACGGATGGCATCCTAAGATGCCTCACTTCGCGCTCCATCTCTCCCCACTCTCCTCTTCTCCCCTCTCACTCTCCCTGCTCATTTCTCCTTTTTACGAAAACTGTCTTCTACCAAGGTGAAATACTTTGCATAGATTTAAAAGCAACAGGATATTTTTTTTCCTCCCCAGATATTGCACAAGCAGCAAACACAATCAAAGATCAACTGCTTGGAAATATGAAAAGTGCTTTTCCAATGGCCCCAGGAAGGCAAGATACCTATAACATGAAGAGGTTTATCATCTGTCACCTAAACGTAGTCTTTTTTTTTTTTTCCAGGAGACAAGGTGAGCCGGGGCTCAGGAAGGTCCCACTGCTTCTTTATTATTTTTTTAAAATTTCAAAGAAAAGTCCTGGTCAAAGTTTGGTCTGTTTGTCAGAGACAGGAACCTTTCTACAGGTTTTCACAGTTGCTTACAGTTCCTTAGTGCTTGGAAGTGGAAGCTTTGATCAACAAAGAGGTTAGAAAATGTCAGTGTACCCAGTGGGTAATAAGACACACCCTGGGGCCAAAAGAACCCCCCTGTTCTGGCAGACTTCCCCCGCTGGGAAGCACTAAATGCGCACAGATCAGATATTTGGAAGCTATCAGTAGGCAACTAACAATCTCTGAAAAGTCACCTGTGTTACAGAAGAAATGAGAAGGGGCCTCTGACAAATAGGAAATAATAACAATAATTGTTGCTTAGTCACTAAGTCGTGTTCAACTCTTTTACGACCCCATGGACTGTAGCTTGCCAGTCTCCTTTTTCCATGGGATTTACCAGGAAAGAAGACTGGAGTGGGTTGCCATTTCCTTTTCCAGGTGACCTTCCCAACCCAGGAATCGAACCCAAATCTCCTGTATTGCAGGCAGATTCATGACCGCTGAGCCACCAGTAATAATGTCAGATTTATATGGCAAAGTTTGAAACATATTTCGTCCTCATCACAAATGTATGAATTAGAAAAGGCATTTTCTAGTCTCCAGAGATAATCAGCTTACCAGGATCAGTCAGAAACTGATGGTTAATTGTCTGTGTCAACCTGACTGGTCACAGAGGGCCGAGAAATGGCTGAACATCATTTCTGGGTGTGTCTGCTAAGGTATTTCTGGATAAAAAGAGCCTTTGAATCAGTGCACTCAAGTAAAGCACTCAGTAAAACAGTTTGCCCTCCCCAACCTACTGTGGGCCTAAAGAAGAATGAATATATGTTATATAATATATTAATATACAGTATATATTAATACACATGTGTTATATGTTATTATAAGTATGTGTTATACATAATATTACACATATATTAAAGTGAAAGTGAAAGTTGCTCTGTCATGTCCGACTCTTTGCAACCCCATAAACTATACAGTCCATGGAATTCTCCAGGCCAGAATACTGGAGTGGATAGCCGTTCCCTTCTCCAGGGGATCTTCCCAACCCAGGGTTCGAACCCAGGTCTCCCGCATTGCAGGCAGATTCTTTACCAGCTGTACATTAAAAACTGAATCACTTTGCTATACACCTGAAACTAAAACAGTCTTGTAAATCAACTATAGTTCAATTTAAAAAACTGTAAAGATAATCTTAGCCCTTGGCCTGGACAAAATCAAGCAGTGGCAGATTTGGCCAGCACTGCCCTAGATCCTCGAGAGAGGGAATGACTGGCCACACAGCCGTTTCTCTGTGTTTTACACAGTTCCCGGCTCACAGAATGTGCTCAGCACTTACTGGGTACATCAATCAATAAACGAGGCCAATGCCAGCCCTTACACTGCTTCCTAAAAAAATTCACTTACTTAACCTCATGTCCCACCTGCTGTGAAGTCTCCCCAAAGGCAAGAAACTCCCCCAGTTTTATGCCCCTCTCCTCAGCACAAAAGGCTCTCTGAGAAGCACTTACATTACATGGGTTTGTATTAATTGGCTGCATCACAAAACCTCCATCCCCAGCCTTGTTCCCCCAATTTCCCAGCAACACTTGGACCCAGTAAGCCAGGGAATTTGGATGTTGAAAGCACTGAGGAACATAGGTAACAGGTGTTTCTGCAACTCTCACCAGGAGAAGAGGAAAATTTCAACCACGTGAAATCATTGTGATGGGAATGACACATAGACCAGGGTAGAATAATGTTCGTGATCTGATCAAGCAGCATTACCAGCTCGGTATCATAGAAGCCCATCCGTAAGATGACTTCCCGCATGGATTCTATCCTCAGTCAGGATAACCACCTGCGGACTCAGCCTGAGGGATTTATCACCTTCTGGTTCTGTGGCCAGAACAAGCACCCACCATCGATAAGATCAGGAGGCTGATTTAGCAAACTGAACTTTAAGATAATTTTCCTAAGAAAATTTATTATCCTCAGTCCCCCTCCAGTTTGTTGAAACTGTCCCCCCAGGAGATAAAGAGATAAGGAAGTCCCCAAACCATCCAGCCTTTGGACTCAACACTATCCTGATTCTTGTAGACTGTGCAGACACACAAGCCGCATCCCAAGAACTCCCAGAGAAACATGGTGAGGTCAGAAAGAGCCTGTTTTCCTGAAGATGACAAAGCCCTGCAGTCTTTAGCTGGTGCTCTTGGGCTGACCCCAGGCGAAGATGGGATGTGACCAACAGCCCCAAACTCTCATCACCCCAGCTGAGTCTTCCTTTAATTGACATGTCCCCACATAATCCTCTTCTCCAAAGCCAGGTCCTCTGATTTTTAGTGGCTCAGATGCTAAAGAATCTGCCTGCAATCCAGGAGACCCAGGTTCAATTCCTGGATTGGGAAGATCTCCTGGAGAAGGGAATGGCAACCCACTCTAGTAGTCTTGCCTGGAGAATTTCACGGACAGAGGAACCTGGTGGGCTAAAGTTCATGAGATCGCGAAGAGTCGGACATGACTGAGCGACTAACACACACATCTATCAAAAGCTGCTCTCAGAAGGATCACTTTTTCATTCTGCAATTCTGGGCTCCCTAGAATAATTATTTATAACCAATTGTTTGTTGTCTGTCTCTTTCCACTGGAATATAAGCTCCAAGAGGTCAGTGTGAGCTATTTCCCTGACTTGAACAGGTACTTAGCAAATCTTTCTTGAAAGAATTAATGAACACATGGTGTGTAGTTGGCTGCACAACTGCTGTCTCACTGACCCCAAGAAAAAAGAGGGGCTTGAAAGAAAACAGGGTCTGCTTTCTGCTTTCAAAAGGGTCAGAGACTCCTAGGCCTACATATAATCAAGTGATTATACTTGTAAATTGGTATTTTTCTATCAATTTAATGACTGTAAAGAGCTTAGAAAATTGCCTGGCTCATAGGAAACAATATATAGGATTCTTTAGCAAACAAGTGTAAATAAACAAAAAGCTGGCAAACCTATCCCCATCACTGAGACAAATTAGAAAAGATAGTCTCACCTAACATCTCCCCTCTATCACCCTTCTTTTCCACCTTTCACCCCCATTTCTCTCCTTGCTTTTACATGAAATTCCTTGTTGCCCCTTCCATGTAAGGTTACTGCTACTGTTTATTCTTGCCAGGTTCCATAGGTCTGAGAACGTAGGAATGGGAAGTGTCCCAGGTATCTTTCCCTTAGGGAGCAGTCCTTTTAAAAGCTCAGTGACCCATGTGCACCTATATAATCCCTGTTGCATTATCCCTGGACTAAAGAAATACATCTCTGAAGGTGAAACTTTGGGGATAAGGAATGGGCCCAACTGCTCCCTTCCCCTCCCACTTCCAGGTCTTATTTCAATATGTAAAAACCCCATTTGAAAGACCAGACCTTGGAGGAAGGTGTCTCTTCAGATTTAGTTTCATTTTCTAAGCTGGTGACCGTTGTTGTTGATGATAAAGATATAAAGATAATAATAATGAAGATGAAGACTGACCTGAAATGCATTCACTGGCCATGGACTACTCACAAGTTTTTTGTGAATTATCTTGTTTCATCCTCAGTCAGACAGTCAGTTCAGTTGCTCAGTCGTGTCCGACTCTGCAACCCCATGGACAGTAGCATGCCAGGCTTCCCTATACATCACCAATTCCCGGAGCTTGCTCAAACTCAAGTCCATTAAGTCGGTGACACCATCCAACCATCTCATCCTCTGTCGTCCCCTATCTCCTCCTGCCTTCAATCTTTCCCAGCATCAGGGTCTTTTCCAGTGAGTCAGTTGTTCGCATCAGGTGGCCAAAGGATTGGAGTTTCAGCTTCAGTATCAGTCCTTCCAATGAATATTCAGGACTGATTTCCTTTAGGATGGACTGGTTGGATCTCCTTGCAGTCCAAGGGACTCTCAAGAGTTTTCTCCAACACAGTAGTTCAAAAACATCAATTCTTCAGCGCTCAGCTTTCTTTATAGTCCAACTCTCACATCCACACATGACCACTGGAAAAACCATAGCTTTGCCTAGACAGACCTTTGTTGGCAATCAGTCAGTTCAGTTCAGTCACTCAGTCATGTCCGACTCTTTGCGACCCCATGGATATAGTTATCATTTTATCCCCTGTTTCACAGACTTACAGGTTAGCTAACTTTCCCAAGGTCAAAGTGTTTGTAACTATCAAGGCCAGATATTCAAACCCAGGGCTGTCCTTATTCATGAATACTCTTCATGAGGCACAATGCTACAGACAATGCTTATATCACCCCTAATTCTTGCCACAATCCTGCCAGGGAGGTCTTAGTGTCTCTCTTTCATAGTTGTGACAAATGAGACTCAGAGGAGCTCAGTGACTTATTCAAGGTTGCAGACAAAATGATGGATCCAGTATTTGAACTGAGAATTCTCATGTTCTTTCAACATGCCAGCATTGTGGGTCATTTTTATTTTCTCCTTTAAATTTTAAGAACAGTTTTCACATTTTTGAAAATAAACATATATTATTTTTATTTTTATCTTTTTATAGTCTCTTAATTACATTAGTAATGCAGGAAGACATGCTTACTGTAAGAAATTTAACACTGTAGAAGATATATTACTTTTATAATGAGCAGAAAAGATTACCAAAATGTTACTGTATGTTTCTTTGGGTTTACTAATGACTTCACTTTTGTTATCACTAGCAATTCTTACAGAGAGAAATGAGGTAGGCCTGTGGCAATGCTTCCATTTTTCAAATGGAGACCCTGGTAAGTAGGGAGATGGTTACTCACCATTAGTTTATGTTGAGAGATTAAGTACATCTCTTATCCTCCTGTATCTACTTGGCTGGCATGCCTTGGGCAGTTAGGTGGGCTTCAGAGCACCAAAAGATGCAAGTTTCTCATATTCTCCTAGAGAAGTGCCAACTACAAATTGGCACTTGCCATCTACCTCTGTAAGGATTAAATCATGAGCTACTGCAGCTGCTGACCTTCAACAACCCCTGAAAAGAGTTCAGGATGAAGATCAGGAATGAGGCACTCTGTGCTCTGGGAAAAACTGGCAGAAAATGTCTTCAGATAGAAATTTTCAGGAGAAGATTTCATGATTCTTATATCTCCGTGTATCTAGGAAAACACTAAAATCATTAACAGTGACATCTGCTCCTCCTGACTAGTAGCAAGACTCTGCCAAAATGTATGCTCAACTGTACGTACCCACTCCTTCACTAAAATTGTATATATCACTGACCTTCCCCTTTACCTGTTTGGAGCAGTTTTTAGAGCTATCTGAAATGCTGTTTCCTGGCCTATGGTCCTCATTTGGCCCCCAAATAAAACAACTCACAACTCTCATCCTGTGCTTTTTTTTTTCAGTCGACAGGAACGTATAGGCTATACGCTGGTGGAATTGCAGGGCATCAGAGAGTGGACCCAGCATGTAAGGGAGCATTGGTGGGAATCAGGGCCCAGAGTTCTGAATATCACTAGGATCAGGGCAGGATAGGCGGCCCATTCAAGTGGGGAAATTGGGATGAGTTTAATGAATGGGTCTTTTTACAAAGGTATGAGCTGGGTTAAAATGAACCAATAGGTGATAGTAGAATATGTGGATATCAATAGCATCAGTTACCAGCCCAGGGATAAAGGAGCAAGAAGAGGGACTGGTTAGGGAAACTTAGATAGAGGTTTTGAGAGGGGCACCCAGACAGAGATCTGGCTTTAGATAGCGCAGCACGGTCACCACCAACCCACAGCCAAGGAGTAGGGCCACCAGGGGAAAAAATGGCCCAGCTTCCCTCTCCTTCCACTTTATCACCTCCTGCCTGTAATTTGCACCCGCAGAACCCAACAGAAGGCAGAGGGCAAGGGAGCCCAGTTGGTACAATTCATATGGGCAACTTCTGGAGATACAGAGAAAGCGTGATGAGTGGATAGGAGGGGCAAACAGTATAGCCACCCTCACCCTGCCATTCTTTTCAAAGTAAAGGAGGGCAAAGCAGGGGGGCTGTAAACTTCCCAGAAAGTGGAAGCAAAAGAGAAAGGGGCCAGGATGGTAGCCCTGATGACCACAGAGCCTGTCCCACCTTTTTATTTTTATTATGTTTTTAGTGACTACTTAATTTATGTATCTATTTTAGCTGCGCTGAGTCTTCATTGTGGTGTGTGAGCTTCTCTGGTTGTGGAGCACCAGCTCCAGAGCATGTGGGTTCATTAGATGCGGTGGGAGGACTTAGTTGCTCCGAGGCATGTGGGATTGAACCTGCGTCCCCTGCACTGGAGTTAGAGAACAATGGAAAAGGTAATACGAAGTTTCCATACACCCTGCATCCAGTTTCCCCAGTGTTAACACCTCAAATTATTGTGATACAACTGTTATGATTAATGAACCAATATTGATACACAAATACTATTAATTAAAGTCCATAGTTTTCTCAGATTTCCTTAGTTTTTCTCTAATGCCTTTTTCTGACCCAGTTTCCCATCCAGCATATCACATTACATTCAGTCATGTTTCCTTAGGCTCATTTTGGCTGTGACAGTTTCTCACACTGTCTTTGTTTTTGATGACCTTGACATTTTTGAGGATTTCTGATCAGGTATTTTGTAGGATGTCACTCTATTGGAATTGGATGTTTTTCTCATGATACAACTGGGGTTATAGGCTATGGGAAAGAAATCTGCAGAAGTAAGCACCATTTTTATCATATCAACAATACATACTATCAACATGATTTATGACTATTATGTTGACCTTGATCACTGGCTGAGGCAGTGTCTTTGTTAGTTTTCTACGCTGTATTTTTCTTTCCTTTCGGTCCTCTTCTCTTTGGAAGGAAATTACTATGTGTGATACCCCAAAATAGGGGAATTCTGCTCCCTTTCGTTGAAGGTGAAGTATCTACATAAATGATTTGGAATTCTTTTGCATGGGAGCTATCCGGTTTCTCCCCCATTTATTTTATTCAATCACTTATTGTATCAGTATGAATCATGGATACTTATTTTCTACTTTGGGTTATAATCCAATACAGTTTTATCTATTCTGTTGCTCACACTGTCTCAGCTTTGGCCATAGGGAGCTTCCCAATTGGTTTTTGTGCCCCTTTGACCTATCTTCATCAATGGGTTTTGATTTGTGTGTATGCATGTGTGTGTGTGTGTGTGTGTGTGTGTGTGCATGCGCGCATGCATAGTCTTACTTTCTGGCACTATAAGACTCTCCAGGCTTTTCTTGCTGAAAGAATAACAATTTCCTCTATCCACAGAACATTTCTGATGCCAAATATCTGGGGGTTTCATCGTATTAAGCAATTCTGACACTAACCACCTGGAGTTAGCTAAGATCCTATGAGGTTAACGGCCTAGTCCCACAAGACTGCACCCACCCCCATTTCAGATGCCATTCACAAGCAGTGGGTCCACAGGTCATCGGCGCTCCTGTCTGACTTGGCTACAAATAGGAGGTTCTCTCTCCTTGGTTCTATAATTTGCTTTAATGGCTTCAGAACTCAGAGAAACCCTGAACTTACTTTATTAGATTGCTATAAAGGATACAACTCAGGAGGAACCAAAGGGAAGAGACACACAGGGTAAGGTGAAGGGAAGAACCATGGAGCTTTAATGCGCCCTCTGGCTGTCAGTCTCCCAGCACCTCCATGTGTTCGCCAACCTGGAAGCTGTCCAAACTCCATAGTTTAGGGGTTTTATGGAGGTTTCATGATGTATGCATGATTGATTAAATCATTGGCCATTGATGATTAACTCCATCTTTAGCCTCTCTTTCTTCTCTGGAGGATTCAGCTCAGCTGGTAGAGAATCCACCTGCAGTGTGGGAGACCTGGAGGGCAGAGGGCAGGTAGGGCTGAAAATTCCAAATCTCTAATTACATAGTTGGTTTCTCTGGCAACCAGCTCCCATCCTCCAAGAAATCACCTTGTGAGCATAAACTCAGGCATGGGCAAACGGGGCATATCATGAATTAGAGAAGACGTCCTCCCCACTCTACCACTCACAAAATTCTAAGAGTTTTCTGAGTTCTCTGTCAGAAATTGGAATGGCGGCCAAATACATATTTCTTATCATGTAGGGGAAAACTGTGCTCACAGGTACTGCTTTTCAACTTCAATCTTACAGACTCACAAATCTCCAATGTTATTAATACTTAGGTCAGCACCATTTCCCATTTAGGTTCCTTGTCATAAACTGCATTTCCTCCTACAACCCTTCAACCCTCTAAACAGTTTTTAAAATTTACAAACATTAAGCTTCAATCTTTGTGCTATACAAAGTTCTACAGGTTTTGACAAACGCATAATGTCATGTATCTATTATATCAATAGAATCAGACAGAATAATTTCACTGCCTTAAAAACCCCCTGTGTCTCATCTATTCATCCCCCCCACCCCTCTTTCACCTGAGCCCCTGGAAACCACTGATCGTTTTACTGGCTATATAGTTTAGCCTTTTCCAGGAAGGTATGAAATTGAAATCAAACAATGTGTGGCCTTCTTGACTGGCTTCTTTCACTTAGGAGTTTCAAGGTCCATCACGCGTTTTGGCAGCTCGATAGCTCATTTTTTAAAAATTCCTGACTGATACTCTGCAATATGGAAGAACCACAGTTTATCCATTTACCTCGAGAAGGACATCTTAATTCCTTCCAGTTTTTGACTATTAGGAATACAGCTGCTCTAAACATTCACATGCAAGTTTTCGTGTGAACACACCTTTTCAAATCAACTGGGTAAACACCCAGGAACACGATTCCTGGATTGTATGGAAAGACTCTGTGTAGGTTTGCAAGAAAGTGCCAAATTGTCTTTCAAAGTGACTGTATTACTTTGAATTCCCACCAGCAACGAATGAGGGGTCCTGTTGCTCTAAACCTTCCCTTTGAATTCAAACCATGTCACACACAACGTGAAGTAAAACTCCTAGCCAACCTCCACTGATCTAAAAGGCAGGGTTTCCATAAGAAGTAGTGGTGTCTGGGGCACAAGATCTCAGAATCCACCATGCCATGGCTCTTGGGGCCACCAATTCCCAAAGGGCCCCTAGACAAGCAATATTTTTGCAGTATAGGAAGGTAATAATTCCTTGGATGAAATAAGAGAATAGCATGTTGAGGATACCAAAGATGCTAGGAATTCCCATTATAAAGCCAAAGAGTAGTTCTGGGATATCCAAAAGGAGTTCCACTAACCAGACTCTCAAGATGCACATGTGTTACCTTGGGTCCAAAGGTTTTCCCATATACACTACAGTCAGGACAAGTTTACCTGTAGGCGTCTTCAAAGTGAAAAGATGTGACATAGAGAAATTAAGAACTTGCCAAGTTTTTCATTTGCCAATCCTTAACCACAGAGATGCATGGAGCCTGTCTATGGGCCAGTGATTGCACAAGGTACTACATGCCAGAACTCCTAGAACAATGGAGGAGACCAACACATCCACAGCATCAGAGCTCAACACAACACACAGCACAACAGAGGGACACATGATGATTTTGGACCTGACGACACAATCCTGGTTAGTAAACAGGAACAAGTGAAGTAGCAATTTTGACAAGAGCTTCTGCATCCATGAAACCAAGCCAGGCCACCCGAGGGGCCATCATTCCTTTTTCAGGCTTATGCTAAATTATTGCAACTAGATTTTTGTAGATGGATTCAAAAGAGGGGATGAATTCCTTTGTATTTTTGAGGCTATTGCCGAGGAAAACGTGGCAGGAGGTAGCGGAAGAAGCCCAGCGGTGGAGCAGCCCTGGGCAGAGAGAGGCAGAGACATTTATTACGGGAGCAGCTGCACCCCACAGGCACCAGTACCCAAAGTTCCCCTGTCATTTGGAGAGAAGACAGAGCACAATTTAAGGACACAGTGGAATGCGAGGGATTGATGGGTCAACACGGCTGGCTGGGCTGGTGATTTTGTAATTATGAAGCAGATTTTTTAGACAGAATGGTTACCCCAACTGTGTAATTAAGAAGATCGTTAAGGAGTGTTGCTGGGCTGTGCATCACCCTGGGGCTAGAGCTACCACATGGTTACAAAAGAAAAATGCAAGCAGGCTTCATCATAGGACCATTGCTAATTAATTGAAACAAATATTTGCAATAACAATTCCTATGTATGATATATTTGCAACAGTTGAATTCTGAGAATCTTGATAGAGGGGTTGGATCAAAGGGGACAATAACAGAAAAACAGGTGTTAGGCTCCAGGATAGAGAAAAACCAATGGGCCAGCTGAAATTGAATGGCCTTGGGGTAGTTTTGGTTGAATCCAACTCTGTAATGCGGGTTGGCACCTTATTTTGTGCAGCGTATTTACCCTGAAGTGGGCCTGGGTAAATTGGAAGAGTTCCAGAAACAAATAATGATTCGAGTTGGAAAATGGCACCTGAGGGGAAGGTGAGGAAAAAAGATGATTTAGTAGACTGGGTGGTAAATCTGCATAATATATGAATAAAGACCTTTGAAACTCTGAGAAGCAATTTTTTTCAAGGATGAATATTCACCATCTCCATTTCTTCTGAGCACAAAGAAAAAGTAAGCCTCAACCACAGAATGAAGAATTTGAACAATGTACAAATTTTGATGTTTTAGATTCTAAAACAGAAAGCTACACAGATATTTGATCTAATTCCCTCAAAGCCTTTAGAACTGCAGAGAGGCCATGAATTCCCAACACAGGTCGCCTCCATGCTCTGTACCAATTTTTATTTTTCTTCATATTATTCTGAACATCTTCTTTGTTGGAAATCATTATACAGCCTTTGTTAGATGAAAGAATTACCTTGGAAAAAATACAGACCAAAGCTTTGACAAAGGAACTGAACTTAAGCTTCAGAAGTGAGGTCAGTCTGTTGTTTATAACTGAAGACACTTAAGGCTTCGGTGTGGACAATATATCCTTTAGAGGATTCTAATCTTAGGATTAGAATCTACTAATCTTAGGATGCTAGAAATTGATGATCATTTGCCTTGTATTTCCATTGCCTGCTACCAGGCCAAAAACATAGTATGTGCTCAATAAATATTGTTATTAAGGGACAACATGCAATATAATTACTCAAGGCCCTTTATAACAGGGAACTTACAAGTTTAATAACCTCTCCAAGTGATTTTTCAAAATAACATCAGTTATTTATTTATAATTTTTATTTTTGGCTGTGCTGGGTCTTCGTTGCTCCTTTTCTCTAGTTCTGATGAGCAGGGGACACTCTGTAGTTGCAGTGCGCAGGCTTATCACTGTGGTGGCCTCTCTTGTTGCAGAGCATGGGCTCTAGGGCTTGTGGGCTTCAGTAGTTGGGGCACATGGGCTCAGCAATTGCAACTTCCGGGCTCTAGAGAACAGGCTCAATAGTTGTGGTGTATGGGTTTAGTTGCTCCACAGCATGTGGGATCTTCCTGAATGAAGGATGGAACCTGTGTCTCATGCATTAGCAGGCAGATTCTTTACCACTGAGCCCTGAGGGAAGCCCTCCAAGTGATTTTTGTACTGTTCTGTTTTGACTGCACCACATGGCTTTCAGGATCTTAAATCCCTGACTGGGAATGGAACCCAGGTCTTTGACAGTGAAAGTGGTGAGTCCTAACCACTGGACCACCAGGGAATTCCACCCCCCGCCAAGTGATTTTGAAAACCCCTGGCCTAAGACAACCAAACTTTGACACTGAGCTTATGGTTCTCTCTGCAAACAGCATCCTAGGACGGAATGCTAGTGATCAGGCAAGGAGACTGTTATCTGGTCAACCAGTTCAATCTGTTATCTACTCATCCAGCCAGGTTGTCACAGCATAGTTAAAAAATGCAAGAGACCTTCTGAGATGAGCCTGCTTGTTCGCTGTGTGTCATGGTATCTTACTGGGCGTGAAGGGAGGTTCTGGGAGAGATCGGCACAGGTGTCACTCTCAGAGTTTAATTACAAATCACTTTATTGCGATGGCCCCCTGTCTTCTGCAGGCTCACTGGTGGCAGGCCGAAGACCGCCACATCCTAAGTGCCCCCAAAGTTCTGTTCCTCCAGGCATTATGCTGAGTGAAATAAGTCAGACAGAGAAAAACAAATACTGGATGATATCACTTACATGTGGAATCAAAATAAGTACAACAAACTAGTGAATGAACAAAAGAGAAGCAGACTCACAAATATACAGAACACAGGGGTTACTTGTGAGGGATGGGGGAGGCAATAGAGCATTTAGGGAGTCAGAGGTACAAACTATTGAGTGTAAGATAGACTCAATATTGTATTGTACAACACAGGCCAATATGTTTTAATAACTATAGATGGAAAGTAACTTTTAAGCATTGTATTTTTAAGCATAATTTTAAAAATTTTTTTCTAATTTTAATTCTTAAACCATCACCATCAGGAAAAAAAAAAAAAAAAAAAACCTGCGTTCCCCCAGCTGCAATATGCAAAACCACAGCATAAATTAAATGCCTTCGTGGTTTATCAGTCGTATTCAATGTTCAGTGTTTAAACTCATTTTTCATATTAAAGCAAATGTGTGTGCTTTATATTATAGAATGAAAGATTCACATGAGCTTTGAAAAGAAAATGAGAGTCTTTAAAGAAATGTCTCCCCTGATGAAGTCCTGGCAGAGGCTCTAGAACCCCAGGGATATGCATTTAGCCTACTCTGTCTGAGGACTGTTTAGAGCAGCACCATCCATAAAACTTTCTAGAGCCATAGAAAGGCTCTATACAGACACTTGTGCGATTGAGCACTTGAAATGTGACTAGTGAGACTGAATATTTTCTTGTATTCCATCTTAATTTGTTTAATTAATTTAACGACGGATGCTAAAGCTGAAGCTCCTGTACTTTGGCCACCTGGTACGAAGAACCAACTCCTTAGAAAAGACCCTAACGCTGGGAAAGATTGAAGGCAGGAGGAGGAGGAGGCAGCAGAGGATGAGATGGTTAGAAAGCGTCACTGACTCAACGGACATGAGTTTGAGCAAACTCCAGGAGACAGTGAAGGACAGGGGAGCCTGGCTTGCTGCAGTCCGTGGAGTCACACAACTTGGCGACCGAACAAAAACAACAATTTAACTGCATTTGCCTAGTTGCGACTGCCTTGGACAAGTTTCATGAAAAAGTTTATGTTTTATTCCCAACTTCTCTTGTGAAAAGTTTCGGGAATTGAGGAAGACTTTAGGAAATGGAGCAGAGCATGAGGCTTCTGGAACATTTTCCCTCAGTCACTCAGCTCCCTCGCTCCTCTTCAAGACTCTCCCCTCGGACTTCCCTAGCAGTACAGTGGATTTACCTGTTGGTGTAGGGGACACAGGCTTGACCCCTGGTCCAGGAAGATTCCACATGCCATGGAGCAACTAAACCCCTTCCCCACAACTATTGAGCCTGTGCCCTACAGTCCATGCACCAAATTACTGAGTCCCATGCACCCTAGAGCCGTGCTCAGCAACAAGAGAAGCCACCACCACGAGAAGCCTGAGCACTGCAGCTAGAGAGTGGCCCCCACTCTCCACACCTAGAGAAAGCCTGTGCCTAGCAACGAAGACCCAGAGCAGCCAAAACTAAAATACATAAATAAACTAAAAAAAAAAAAAAAAAAAAGACTCTCCACTCACCGAGACCTCCTTCCCCAGTCTGTACAACTGAGTATGGGAAAAAAACCTGCTTCTGGGGAAAGTTCAGGAATGGTAGCGAGTATATGAGGAAGTCTGGGGGCCCATCCTGGGTGTCTGGCTCTCTGCTCAGCGAGGTCTGTGGAATCTTAGATGAGTCACTTTTAAGTTCATCTCATCAAAGTGGAAACTGAGCCTTGGGGGTAGACATATTTATTGTTCCAGCGACTCGGTGAATGTGATGGAAACAGCACTTTCAGCCTCCAGCCACCGTGGGCTGCTCCCAGTAATGAATCTGGGACCTTCCCAGGGGAAGGCGGTGGACTGCTCTACACTGGCCCGCCAGGTTGTTAAGATTTCAAAGCCAGACAATAGTCTTGAATTTGACACCATGTATCACATGACCTAGAAATGTCCCTGTGATCTAATAATTCCTGTGCTAGTAATGTACAAAAGTAAATCATAGGGAAATGTTGATAGTGTTATAATTAAGTGGAAAAAAGAAGTGCACAAATTATATTGTATATTTGTATACAATAATATGTTATATATTATATAATTAGAATACATAATATAATCATTATATAATTATATATACCAATATGTATTTTATATATAATCCTCAAGAACTTTTTAAAATTTTATTTTTAATTTATTTTTTGGCTGTGCTGGGTCTTCGTTGCTGTGTGGGCTTTTCTCTAGTTAGGGTGTGAGGGCTTCTCATTTCAGTGGCTTCTCTTGTTGCAGAGCAAGGGCCTCAGTAGTTGTAGCTCTCAGGCTCTAGCGCATGGGCTCAGAAGTTGTGGCATAGGCTTAGTTGCTCTGCAGCATGTGTACCCCAGATCAGGAACCAAATCCATGTCTCCTGCATTGGCAGGTGGATTCTTTACCATTGAGTCACCAGGGAAGCCCTCTCAAGAATTTTTTAAATGTACCTGCAAGTCTACTACAAAAGTTGGGGGAAAATATACCAAAACATTAATAGCTATTATCTCTGAGTGGTAAGATTATGAATGATTTTCATTTTCTACTTCATACTTTTTGTATTAAAACTTTCCTATTTTTCTTCAATAGATGTTACTTTCATAATTAGGAAAGCCAGTTATTTATACACACCAACACCTGGTTTATGAATTGTGATTTGCATTTGGTGAGAGCCCACAAATTTCTCTTCACTATGGTGAATTGTATTGTCAGGCTTTGATTCTGCCCTCAGGGAGCAAGTGTTCTGAACAGCTTGTGATTTTAACCATCTTTTCTTTCCGTGTAAGTTTTCTCTAAAGTAGCCCTGCCTGGAGACAGTCATATCCAAGAAGCAATGATGATGAGTAAGACACCAGGGCAGCCTAACTCAGGAAGTCTTCAGGGATGATGCTGGCTAGAGATCCTCTCCAGTGACCTAGAGCTGATTGAGGGCTGATCTCATGGCTATTGTCAGAAGGTGCAGGGTATTATTCAGGCACCTGGTAGAAAAAGCGATGCCTTTTTCCAATTTACAAAACAGAGACCTCTAGGCAAACAGGAGCCTTGTATCGACACTTTGATATCAGTGATTTGCTTGATCGTATTCAGAGCCAAACGCACATTCCTGGCAACAACCTAGGAGACTTACCGGGGAATCTGCCCTCACGCATCAAAGCAAAGGCCAAAATATCGAGCCTGCCTGGTTTCTAACCACAGACATGTAATCCCAGGCTCATCCCTTCCCCGAGGTGGCTTTAGAGTGAGGCTGATGGACTTCACTTTCTGAAAGCATTTACTGATCCAACTGGGTAAAAATGCAACTTCACGCCAGTGTGTGAGGTGTTGAGAGAGTCCATTACCCTCACGAGCCAGCTCCCTCAGCCCACCAACAGATGTAGGATCAGGGGCGAGCAGGGCTTTTTGTTGTGACGGGCTGCTCCCACTGAGAACACACTGCTCTGCAGGCTGGACACGTACCATCGCGTCATACATCACCCAGCTTGCCACATCCCGTTAGGCAGCAGCCCGTAAGCCTAAGCCGTGATGGAGGCGAACACAACCTAGAGTGACAGGCAGCACTTTGTAATGCATCGTAGCACTTACATCTACATCGGTCAAGTTGCACACATCGGTTTGGACACTAGATGCTCGTTACTCAGAGGATGAGATCTCATGCAGCGAGAGTATAAAATGCATCAGGGGAGAGCATCTGTGTTGCCCTCCATCTGAGAGCTGGAGTTCATTTACGACGCTGAATTAACAATTCTCCGCTGGAAGACTCCACACCGCTGGGTCCTTATGAGAGAAGATCAGACAAATGAGAGTCTTCCAAGCTCTTGAGAAGAGGATGGTGCTTCCCATCTACTGTGGGGTGGGTCATGCCCTGTAAGGAGATCTTCAAATATGTATGCTGCTGAATAATTGAATGCTGATGTATTAGCGTCAGGATGTCTAGGAAGCATACGACTGGATTGGGCTTCCAGGTGGCTCAGTGGTAAAAAATCCACCTGCCAATGCAGGTGATGTGGGTTCGATTCCTGGGTTGGGAAGATTGCCCCTGGAGAGGGAAATGGCAACCCACTCCAGTATTCTTGCCGGGGAAATCCCACGGACAGAGGATCCTGGCAGGCTACAGCCCATGGGGTTGCAAGAGTCGGACACGCCTGAGCAACCAAACAACAACAACATAACTGGATTAACAGCTGTCACCTCTAGAGAACAGACTTATGGACACAGGGAGTGAGGGAGGAAGCAGAGGGTGGGATGTACGAAGAGAGCAATATGGAAACTTACATCACCATATGTAACATAGACAGCCAATGGGAATTTGCTGTATAGCTCAGGGAACTCAAACCAGGGCTCTGTAACAACATAAAGGGGTGGGATGGGGAGGGAGGCGGGAGAGAGGTTCAAAAGGGAGGGGACGTATGTATACCTATGGCTGATCCATGTTGATGTTTGGCAGAAACCAACACAATTCTGGAAAGCAATTATCCTTCAATTAAAAAATAAATTAATTAAAAATAAAGAGCTGTCACCTCAAACTGGAATAATACTAAATGACTTTCTTACAGTTTAAACTTAGGATCTTGTTTTCATTATTCTTCTAACCCATCCATTAGTTACATGTGACTGTTCAGGAGCACTGTGAGGGTGGGTGATGACTGAATGAATGACCTGGGTCCGTAAAGCCAGTTCTTCACTATAAAGATTTGACACCAGAATCCTATGGTCTCTTCTTCCAGATGCTTGCTGCCTGAGAGACTGAGATCTGGTAGTCATGGAAACCCTATGTTCTCCAAACCCAACCCAAGGAGCAGTAAGGGAGCTTGGGAGGGTACAGCCCTCAAAGACCCAGATGCACTGGAGTAAGACTCAGGCTGTCATTTGTCACAGCAGGATGGGAATCCTCACAGGTTCCCTGTTGAAAGGAGGAGTCTCTGCCATTTCAGGAGGGCTTCAAGAGCCCACAGATGCCTTTAGATTACAGATGCTTCCTAGTATACCCTTTTTAAAACATTCATACTCTGAGGTTTCCTTGACCCAGTCAGAGGGGGAGGAAAGCACCTGGGAAGAGGGGTCAAAGCTGTATTACTTAGGACACTCCTTTATTAAGTAGAATCGGAAACTGCCAGTGGATAAGGAGACACCCAATGACTTGCTGATAAGTAGCCGGCCTAGGGGCAGGGTGATATCAGGTAATGCTTTAGTTTGCATACCTCTGTCAGTCTTCCCTTCAGTTAAGTTCAGTTCAGTTGCTCAGTCATGTCCAACTCTTTGTGACCCCATGGACTGCAGCACGCAAGGCTTCTCTGTCCATCTCCAACTCCTGGAGTTTACCCAAACTCATGTCCATCGAGTCGGTGATGCCATCCAACCATCTCATCCTCTGTCGTCCCCTTCTCCTGCCTTCAATCTTTCCCAGCATCAGGGTCTTTTCCAATAAGTCATTTCTTTGCATTAGGTGGCCAAAGTATTGGAGCTTCAGCTTCAGTATCAGTCCTTCCAATGAATATTCTGGACAGATGTCCTTCAGGATGGACTGAGTGGATCTCCTTACAATCCAAGGGACTCTCCAGAGTCTTCTGCAACACCACAGTTCAAAAGCATCAATTCTTTGTGCTCTTCCCTTGATGTAAACAAATTCTTACCTTCCAGCCTTCTTCAAGACTATTTCATTGGCAATAATGAACTCACTCAAAACCCGCTCAATTAAAGGAAGTTCAGGGAATTCACTGGCAGACCAGCATTAGGGCTCAGCATTTTCACAGGTTCAGTCTGAACTTGGCCCGGGTTCAGTCCCTGGTTGGGGAATTAAGATCTAGCAAGTTGTGTGGCACACCCCACTTGCCCCCACAAAAAGTGCAGCTAGAACTTTCCAGAACGAGAACTGGAAAGTCATCTGAACCAAAGCAGCTCCTCTTCTACCTCACTCAGTCCCTCTCTCTTGCCAACTGGCCTCTCACCTTCACTTTCCTCACAGAATGACTCCCCTCCCCTGCCCCCCAGTCCCTCCCTGGACCTCTGTCCTGTTTGGTCTGTCTCTCTTACTCAGCTTTCTTTGCCTTTGCATGTGCACATGGACAAATATGGCCACCTCAGCCCATTCTAATTCTCCTCAAGAATGAAAATGACTGTCTGAAAAAAGTTCAGCTGACTGTCTGAATAAAGTACTAGTATCTTGTAGTGCCAATAAAAATTCCCAGAAGATTTAGGCTCGTGTTTGGTCTACTCCTGTCCAATAAGTATTGTTCACTGATTGTCCACTTAGTCCACTCTGTGTGGCCAGGCAGTAAGTCCATAGCTGCCATCATCCATTCCTAGGTGTATAGGTAGTTCTCAGGAGTGGGAACTGGGGGCTGGACATGCACCTCAAAAGGAATCCTTGTCACTTGTTTTCTAATCACACCTTCCATCTTCTAACTTGAACTTCAAACCAATCATGGCATACCCAGAGCTAATAGGCTTGGGAGTCAGGTAGACTTGGGTTCAAATACTGGGTCTATAATTACCAGCCATATGTAAAGAGCATGAACTTCCATTTCTCCAGAGAGGAAATTGCATCTATCCCAAGAGGACACTGAAATAATGAATTATTTTGGAAAGAGTTGCCTAACCTTGAAGTCTTCACTTTTTCATTTTTCATTCATTCTACACACATTTATTTCTGGTTTCTGCTTCTACCTCTCCCTTGAAATTGTTTTTCATTAAGGTCAACTATAACTTTCCTGTTGCGAATGTTTGTCCTAATGTTACTCTTTTTTTTTTTTTTGGAATTGACACTGTTGACCATTCTCTCCTTTTAAAAAATGTTCTCTTTATGGCTTCTATAACAATATATCCTATGTCTTACAAATCCATACTGGTTTCTTTAAAATTGTTTTAATATTTGTAAATGAACAAAGAGAAATCAATATTTTCTATCAAAACCACATATTAATTACTATTAACATGTTCCTCTTTTCTGTTATTTTTTCTTTAAGAAAATCACTCCCTTTTGTAAAATCTTACTTGCACATGATATAAATGAAATTAATATGAATATTTGATAAGTATTAGAAACTTACAAAGTACTCAAATCCCTTTACCCTGAAATTCTATTTTTACTTAGGGTGACACAACCAAATAGTTTGTTATCCACAGCACCTTTTAAAAATGCAATATGAAACTAGGATGGCAGGGAGGTTCAAAGGGGAGGGGATACATGTATACTTAAGGCTAAAATGACAACAGAGGATGAGATGGCTGGCTGGCATCACGGACTCAATGGACATGAGCTTGAGGAAGCTCTGGGTTGTTGGGGATGGACAGGGAGGCCTCGTGGGCTGCAGTCCATGGGGTCACAGAGTCGGACACGACTGAGCAACTGAACTGACTGGAGGCTAATTCATGCTGTTGTATGGCAGAAACCATACAACACAACTTTGCAAAACAATTATCCTCCAATTAAAAATAATAAAGGAAAAATTGCAAATATGAAACCAGAAACTAGAAAAATAGAAATGCATTTTAAAAAATGAGTTCATGCTATAGATGCTACTTTAAGAATTAAACTTAATTTTACTTTAATTTAGTAGATGTAAAACAGAACTGTTGAACTTCAAATAAATATTTCCTTTAGTACAATAGAAACAATTTTCTAAAAGATCCCTCCAAAGCTAAAAAGAGAATGTGAAACATATTAGGAGGCTAAAGTCATTACATTTTTCTGTTTTAGACATCAGCACCCGTAATTTCTTTCAACTCTCTGCCCACTTTCTGATTTGTGTTAGCTGTGTTGTTCCTTTATCCACACTTGAAACTTTCACTCTAATTTCTGTGCATAATTCCCACAGTTGTTTGAAATTCACTTTGGTTCAAAATTTGACTATATTCAAATGTATTTAATGCTCACAACATTTTTATCATAGAAAGCCCATTCTTGACTTCTTTATTTACCTCTATGTGAAATTTTGTAATCTACAGTTTTTTCACAAGTGCCCATGTCTCTGTATTCTTTATTTCATGTGTAGTTTTTACTTGAAGTCTTCTTGAATAATGTCAAGTTCACAGGTCACTCTTTCTCTTAGAACTCTGATGATGTTCCTCCTTTACTTTTCTTCCAACATTTAATACTCGTGTAGAAAAATCTGAGGTCAGCCTTTTTTTTATTGTTCCATACTGGATGTATGGGGCTTCCCTGGTGGCTCAGGGGTAAAGAATCTGCCTGCATTGCAGGAGCCACAGGGGATCTGGGTTCGATCCCTGGGTCAGGAAGATCCCCTGGAAGAGGTCATGGCAACCCACTCTGGCATTCTTGCCTGGAGAATCCCATGGACAGAGGAGCCTGGTGGGCTATAGTCCATAGTGTCACAAACAGCTGGACACAACTAAAGCGACTTAGTGCACACACTGGATGCATGGAAAATTTTCCTTATCTGTGTTCATATATTGGGTTGGCCAAAAAGTTCATTCAGGTTTTTTTTTTTTAATACCATCTTACAAAAACCCAGATGACCTTTTTGGCCAACCTAGCATATAACTAGACTCTGCCTTGATAGTCAGTAGTCTGAGTGATTGAGATACTGTATATGATATGCCCAGAAAAGAATCTAAATAGTCCCAGGGCCTGACCAATGACGGCCCATAGACCAAACTAACCTACAACTATTTTTGTAAATGATTTATTGGAACACAACCAGGACCATTCACTTGTGTCTATGGTTGCTTTCCTGCTATGATGGCAGACCTGAGTAGTTGTGATAGAGACCTTATGGTCTGCAAACCAAACATATTTACTACTTACCCTTTACAGAAAAATATTTACCAATTCTTGACCTTGACATAATCTTTTCCCTGACTCAGTCTCTCTCCTATAGAATCAGAAAATGTGGCCGTTGAAAGAAATTTTACATATCATTTTCTAGTCTAACACCTTGTTTTCTGCAAGAAAAGTTTCCATAAAATCTAGACATGTACCTCCAAAGAAGAGAAGTTCACCTCCATTCTGTAATTTCCTAATTATACGGTATTATCTTTCAAAGATGAATTGATATCTATGTCCAGAGATGCATCCATAATTGAAGCAGAAAGATGCTTCATTTTAAAACTATCTACATTCAGAATTTGCCATATTAACCTTCATAGGATCACATGGGTCATACCCACTTGTAAATAACAAATTGATATTAACCACAGCTCCCCAACATAGAATAAGTCTATTGAAGTAATTTTGAAATGGTTCAGATTTTTAAAGGGCATTACTCTAATGACTTGGAAATGCACTTGAGCGAGACCCACCTGCTCCTTCCTCTTAGAGAATGGGCAGCTTTCAGCATAAGGAATACCTGTAGAGATATTTCCAGCTCTGAACTGCTATCTACATTCACTATCTCTTGTGTACCAATTTGTGGAGAGTGATGAGGGTGACAAGATAGGAGAAAGGATTAATAGTCTGCTTTCTAAAGACTGGGAATGTTGAGAATAGATATTTAACAGAGGGTGAGATAAGGAATCCATGCTTTATGTGTGTTTGTACATGAAAGATATTATCAATATATCAGCCTTTTAGATATTTGCCTTAGGTCAGTAAAAATTAGAGGCAGAAATTTTATTTAACTCTGTTATCTATTCTTTGCAACTTGAAGGAGAGGTAGGCTAGTTAACATGATATCTTCAAGTGGGTACATATTTGTGATTTACATATAAAAGGCTTTATATATATACAGCTTTTTCTATTTCCCCTTCCATGAGGAACAGAATAAGCATCTATAAACCTGATGAATATTATGAACATACCACCTCAGAATCAACAGACCTAGAATGTGTGGACCTGGGCAAATTTCTTAACCTGCTCTGCCTTGGTTTCTTGATCTTTAAGAGGAAGAAATACTAACCTTAACTATGTGCTACATATGATTGTATATGATTTCCATTAATTAGTCTCATTTAATTCTCACAGCTCTTTAAGGTGCATACCATCATCTTCTCTTGCATGAGGAAACTGAATGAGGTTCAAGCCATTAGTAAGGGGGATTTAAACTTGGCAGTCTGACTCCAGAGTATTAGGGAGTTTGTTAAAAATATATTATAGAAAGAGAAAAAGTTCAAGTAAATTTCTTATTATGTGCCTGTATCTAGTAAGTAAGCATACAACAAATGGTAGTGATCTGAAATAATGATGACCATAGTGATGAAAAGAATTGTGGGGAAACTAACAAAGAATGTGGAGAAATTAACAAAATGGCATTAGCCAGGCTCTCCCACTCAACTCCTCGCCCTCTCACCCTGTGTTCTGTAAACAACGATTTTGCTGAACTTGCATGGTTATATAACAGTTGAGTTCACTTGTAGCACTGAGCATGCACATCCCATTGTACCCACTTGGCCCCAAGTTACTTTTGTTCTGTACAAGTGTATAAGTCCTACCTGAGGACCCTGGGTTGCTGTTGCCCAGAGAAAATGTCTGCAGTTCCTATGGCTCCTCGAGTGTTTTTCCATCTTCCCCAATCGCGCCTTGTCTACCCTGGGTTCAACGAACAGTGTGAGAAGCAAGACATGAATAAAAATCAAAGTGATTTAGAAAAGGTGTGGTTAAAAGGTGAAAAAGCTGCTAGCCAGCCAAGTAAACTATCCCCCTTGCCAGAGAGAGGACTCTCTTTACCTGAGCTTGGGATCCCAGTTGGGACCAAGACTGTTTCCTCCTGCCACACTGATGTTAGAGTCCAAAGCTGCTGAGATCATCATCAGGTTCTTTTGACTGTGGGGCTTGTGCTCAGTTTTTATCTTCTGCCAGAATCCCCACATCAGGGGTGATCTTCCCACATATTCATGATGGCTGCTGGTTAGAAGTCAGAAAGTATTCCTTGTAGCTATGGGAGGCTTAGGACTATTGGGCATCAGTGAGAAAAGATGGCAGTATCCCTCCTCTTGGAGTCCAGCCCTAGGCTTCTGCCTCTTACATTGAAGGCTGATGGTGAAAGGGGGACTTGGGAAAGAAACTGGAGTCTATGAGCTGAAAACGGACTCAGGGAGGGCAGATGATGAGAAAGGGTGGAATCCAAGTAGTCACAGTAAAAGCAATAGGCAGGAACTCTTAATCACAGGGAGATGGAAGTTGGGGTAGAGTCACATGGTGAAGGAGATGAGCAGTGCAACTAAACAGTAGGCAAAAACCAAACGAAATGAAAGCAGGGACTCAGATATTTGTGCACCCACAGTCACAGTAGCATTATTCACAATAGCCAATTTGGAATGTTATAAGATGTTTTATGTAAATCTCATGGCAAGCACAAAGAAAAAAAACCTCTAGTAGATACAGAAAATATGAAGAGAAAGGAACTGAAGCATACCACTACACAAAATTACAACAGCCAAAAGGTGGGAAACAATCCACATGTCCACTGATAATAAATGAACAGGTAAACAAAATATGGCCCATCCAAACAATTGTTACTGATCAAATATTTGCTGCCCAACATGCATAGAACTCAATATTACAGCACTGTCTTTTGAGAAAAGAAAGAGCTTTATTGTGAGGTCCACTGGCAAGGATGCAGAACTCAAATCTGTTTCCTGAATCCAGAGTTTTGAGCGAAATTTAAGAGGTTTGGGGAATTTCAAACTTGGAAGCTGATTGACTAGTCTTGAATCAGTGACTGAAGTCTACACAGGGTCCTATAAGTCAGCTCTTCCTCATCAAAGGACTTCTTACTTTGTAAAGGGCTCTGGTGGCAGCATTTCTATTTTCTTCATTTCATTGACTGAAGATTCTGAGTTCCAGGGTTGGCCTGGAGACAGGCCGCACATGTCTTGCACATGCACAGTGCTGTCTATCAAATAACTCAAGTTTTGATTGAATCAACAGACTATTTAAGGAGGCAAAACCAGTGTAAGCTGGTCAGTGTTTTATGTGCTATTTCACACTGGAATATTATACAGCCTTAAAAAGGAACAAAATTTTGATATGTGCTACAACGTGGCTGAAACTCGAAGATATTGTGTTAAACGAAAACAGCCAGACACAAAAGGGTAGGTATTGTATGATTCCACTTACACAAGGTCCCTAGAGTGATCAGATTCATAGAATCTAACCAAAGTAGGCTGCTGGTTGTCAGGGGCTGCGTGCTCAGTCGCATCTGACTCTTTGCAACCCCATGGACTGTAGCCCACCAGACTCCTCTGTCCATGGGATTTCCCAGGCAAGAATTCTGGAGTGGGTTTCCATTTCCTCTACCAGGGGATCTTCCTGATCCAGGGATCGAACCTGCACCTCTTGTGTGTCCTGCATTGGCAGGCAGATTCTTAACCCTTGCAACACCTGGGAAGCCCTGTCAGGGGCTGAGGGGAGGGGAAATGAAGAATTACTGGGGTTAGCCTGAACACTGTTTAATGGGTGTTGAGCTTCAGTTCGTGAAGAAAAGTTCTGGCAGTGGATGGTGGCGATGACTGTAGAACAATGTGAATGTACTTTACATCACTGAACAGTTAAAAATGATTAAAATGGTAACTTTTATGTTACATGTATTTTACCATAATAAAAATAATTGAAAAATAAAAGAAATTTCACAAAGAGTGTGCAAACATGAATGCTATGACTTAATTACAGCAGTTACTTTCTAATACACATCTATTATACAGACTTATTTTTCTATGTAGTGATGGTGGCAGCTGGGGTGAAGAGGAGACTGGTTAAATGTGTATAATTTCCAGGTTTTGCCATTCTGAATCTACTGGTCAGAAATGAGGCCTATAATTTTTTCCAGAGAGCTGTCACAAAATGTGGGCAGTCCTGCCCTCCCATCAACTTCTCTCCAGAGAAGCCCACGGTGCCCAAGGGTGGCCTGATGGAGGGGGTCATCACCAGGACCCCTGACAGCGACAGCTGGTGAGAGCAGAGCAACAGGAAAGTAGGTCAATGGAGAAGCCATTTGCCAGCTTCTGGAGACTTCGTCTGGGGAGCAGAAGAGCAGGGCTGCTTGCCGGCTGTGATTCAGGGCACAAGCGCCTCCTTATACACAGGGGTAAAGGTGGTTAATATCACGAGGTGGCAAGAGCTCTCTAGAAGCCAAACAGCAAGGCTCAGAGACTCTGGCAAGCTCCCCAGTGCTGGCAAACCAGGGCGTCACGGGACTCTAGTCTCCCTACAATTAAACAGATAATTAAGAAATAAGAACATATTTTTCCAATATAAATTGATAGGCGCTGCTTGGTAATGTTAGCATCAGGAATAAATTGAGCAGTAATCTGCAAAGGATGTTATTGCTATTGTAAAAATAAAGATCTGTCTCCGCAACCAATCAATTCAGCAGATATATACCAACAATCAAATTGTTAAAAATGACTTCTATAAATTACCCAGTGTTCCATCTAATGGTGCCAGAAGCAGCTGTGATACAATTTAGGGCTGATATAACCATACATCGAAAGCGCTTCTTCATTCTGATGTTTTTTAATTCCCTTCTAAGCAGTTTTAGTCGAGCCCACAGCTTTGTTTAACGCCCCCATGTGAAAACAAAGTGTATTTTGGCAGGAACACTCAGGAATATATGCATTTAATGTGGAAAGAATAATTCAATTTTCTATTATTTCAGCTACAAGGTTGCAATATCCTTAATTCTGCATTAAACCTTCTGGCTTGTGAGGAAGTTGCAATTCTTTATCAGCTCTCATTCCTCTTTTCAAATGAGTGTAAAAAAGCCCCACGAAGGGATAGTTACAATCATAAATTTTTCAGTCTCATGTAATAGCCATTTCAATGAGATGATAACAATTTTGAAATTTTTCTTGATGCCTGCAGAACTTGAAGACTTCTTCTATCCAAACTTTGATTGTTAATGCCTAATCACCAAGCCAGCCTGTGATCTGGTTTTTTTTTTTCCTCCTTGCATATTCATGTAAGGCTCCAAAGCAGTTAAACGATGGCTGAAGCAATTTTCCCAGTTGGGAGCCCTGACACAACAGGCATCTATCTTTAATATAACTCTTCCAAACTTAGTTCTTTCATTGATGTTTGTCTAGTAGGCTTAGATGGTGCCCAAGCTGGGCCACAGTTCACTCCAGACAAAATTAACAATGAGAGCAAAAACAGAAATAGCTGCCACTCATCTCCTATTGAGTGTTCTTTCCTCAGAAAACAGAACACCAGGAGACAGATCAACACAATTAAGCATGGCCCCTGCCCTCAAATAATATCATGAGGAAATGGCTAATGGTTTGGGAATAACTAAGGAATAACTAAGATCATACTAGAATTCCATTTGGGCTTCCTTGGTGGCTCAGATGGTAACAAGTCTGCTTGCAGGGCAGGAGACCCATGTTTGATCCCTGGGTTGGGAAGATTCCCTGGAGAAGGGCTACCGACTCCAGTATTCTTGCCTGGAGAATCCCATGGACAGAGGAGCCTGGTGGGCTACAGTCCATGGGGTCAGACAAGACGGAGTGGCTAACCCTTTCAAGATCATACAAACTAGGGTGAGTCCCATGGAAGAGACCTGCTTTAGGAGAGAAAGTTCCTAGTTCTCCCCAAGATGGAGGTTGACAAGCTCCACACAGGACGTTATGGAGGGTAAGACGGAGCCACATACACGTTTTGAGTTCAGTGACCCAGTGATCTAGCTGAGGAAGAAACTTAAAGTGATAGGTCATATAATATGGTGAGATAAATAGATCTAAGTGCACGATCAGGGGACAGAGAGAGGAGTTAAAGAGGGCTGAGTTCAGGGACAGGTTTGGAGAGGAGTGAATGAGACATACTCAGTTTGACACAAAAATCCTGCCCAGCAATCACCCAAAATCAGTCTGGAACTCAGGAGAAAAGTCAAGAACAAAGATGATAGGTTCAGAAGTCCTGTTTTGTGGGATACTACTCAGGTAGACTATAGAATGTCCTAGAAGTCCTATTTTGTTTGTTTGGCCGCACAGCTTGCAGAATCTTAGTTCTCTGATCAGAGATCAAACCTGGACCGGAAGCATGGAGTCCTAACCACTGGACTACCAGGGAATTCCCGAGAAGTCCTGCTTTCAACCCTCAAAAGTATTTAATTTCTTCCCCGACAAGTACTTATCCTAGAACTCCCATTGAAAACTCTCCATCTTTGTATGGTCTGGCCAGTCAAGATGGCTGCTCTCCTGCGCTCTCTATATCCCCTGCCAGACCAGCGCCTGCCTCACCAACACCCTACTCACGTGACTGGCCTTCCTACATACTTGCCCCAGGCCCCAGCTGTCCATTGTTCTAATCAAGAGGGTGGTGCCCCCTCTGCTGGTTTCCCTGGTAACTAATGAGCCCACCTGATATCAATCTATGCTAGAAACCACCCACCCCCCCAATCCAAGAGTGAAGACAGCTGCCACGTGCAGTTCTGCCCACCGTAGCAACATGTGGGGTGTCTCTTCAGGACCTTGCTTCAGATGTGTATGTTCTCCCTAGCTATTAAACCGTTAATGTTTCCATTGCTGACTTTGGGCTTTCTTTGGTCTTAAAGCTGGGCAAGTGCCGGCTTGCTGAGTGCAGCCCAACAATCTTATATTTTAACTTTTATTTTTTTTTAATTTTTGGCTGCACCTCGAGGCATCAGGGATCTTAGTCCCCTGACCAGGGATTGAACTGGCAACCCCTGTGCCTCCTTCAGTGGAAGCACATAGTTTTAACCACTGTAACCCTTTTCTAACTCTTTTAATACAAAATTTTAAAAAAAGATTTCTTTCTTTACGGCATGCTGGGTCTTTGTTGCTCCATGCAGGCTTTTCTTAGGTTGCGGTGAGCAGGGACTACTCTTTGTTGCAGTGACGGGCTTCTCATTGCTGTGGCTTCTCTTCTTGTGGCTCCCAGGCTCTAGGGTATAGGCTCAGTAGTTGTGGCACAGGGGCTTGGTTGCTCGGCGGCATGTGGGATCTTCCCGGATCCAGAGATTGAACCTGCATTGGCAAGCGTATTCTTAGCTGCTGAACCACCAGGGAAGCCCTAGTACCAAATTTTTGATAACTCCTAATTGGTCTGTGTACTAGAGATTTTTCTCAATGCACGTTCAGATTCTCACCCTATCCTTTTTCATCCTGCTTTGTGACCCAGAGGCTGACCTTGCTGGACTGCATTGTCTTGCCCTCTGGTTGCATAAGAGTTTGGCCAATGGGAGACCCAGGCATAAGATAAGATTAGCAGCAAAGTAAGATCAAGGTGTCTTATGTCAGGGATCACTCTTCGCCTGGCAATGAGGAGCTGGCTATCTCTCTCTGCAGTTACTTGCCTTTGGTTCTACTAACCATGCCCCCTCCTTACCAGTCTGGTCTTGAGGTGGTGACAGTTTAGTGATGTTAGCCTGTGGGGTATAACACCATCCTTTGTTAGCGTCCTTAAATCATGCCTACACTTTTGTAAATAGTACCATTATTAAGTGTCATTAACTTTATCAGACTTTGGAAAACTCTTCTCATTTACCTGGTTTGAATGCACTACTTCCTGACATGACTCTGATAGTTGTTGTTTAGTCACTAAGTTGTGCCCAACTCCTTTGTGACCCCATGGACTGTATCCCACCAGGCTCCTCTGTCCATGGGATTTTCCAGGCAAGAATTCTAGAGTGGGTCACCGTTCCCTTCTCCAGGACTCTGATAGAGTCCTTTGCATATATTGATTGGTTGACTGTATTATCCAGTCTTGGTTCTAATATATCTTCCTTTAAAAATTTCTATAACATAGTAATGGTATTTGGGCTGATTTCTCTTCAGGAAAGAAAATACTTTAAGATATTTTTCCCCAACCTAAGTATTATTCATCAATGAGGAAAACGGTTGAATAAATTATAGTTCATGTCTACATATGATACAGAAATAGAAAAAAAATAAAGACAGTCTTGCAGATATGGACATGGAAGTAACTTCAAGACACAGCAAGTGTAAAAAAATAAAGTGACAGAAAAATTAACTCAGTATAACCCTGCTTATGAAGACAATATTAAACAAAATAAAACTAGACATTTCATATGGACTCTTGGTCCTTCAAACTGTGTCCCAAACTTTTCCTTTACCTCATCACTACTACATTCCTGCCTTAAATTTACACTTCAACTACCTTATACAGTAGTTATGCTAGACTAGGCATTCAATGCTTGTTGGACAAATGAATGAATGAATTACAATTTTCAAAAGTGTCCTACACCTTCTTTACTTACATATGAAGTGAAGTGAAGTCGCTCAGTCACTTCCAATTCTTTGCAACCCCGTGGACTGTAGCCTGCCAGGCTTCCCTGTCCATAGGTTCTCCCAGGCAAGAATACTGGAGTGGGTTGCCATTTCCTTCTCCAGGGGATCTTCCTGACCCAGGGATTGAACCCAGGTCTCCTGCATTGCAGGCAGACTCCTTACCCTCTGAGCCACCAGGGAAGTCCTTATTTACATATAATTGACAAATAAAAATTGTATCTATTTAATATATACAGCTTGATGTTTGGATATGCCCATACATTCTGAAATAATAGTTATGACTAAGCTAATTAACATATCCATCACTTCACATATTTCACTTTTGCTTTTCTTTATTTCTGTGGATGGTAAAAACACTTAGGGACTTTCCCAATAGCTCACTGGTAAAGAATCCACCTGCAGTGCAGGAGATGCAGAAGACATGGGTTCAGTCTCTGGACTGGGAAGATACACTGGAGGGAGAAATAGCAAACCACCTCAGTATTCTCGCCTGGAAAATCCCATGGACAGAGGAGCCTGGTGGGCTACAGTCCAAAGGGTTGCAAAGAGTCAGACACGACTGCTGCTGCTGCTGCGAAGTCACTTCAGTCGTGTCCAACTCTGTGCGGCCCCATAGACGGCAGCCCACCAGGCTCCTCCGTCCCAGGGATTCTCCAGGCAAGAACACTGGAGCGGGTTGCCATTTCCTTCTCCAAGACACAATTGAGCACAGCACAGAAACACTTAAGATCTACCCTCTTAGCAAATTTCAAGTACATAATGCAGTGTTGTTAGCTATATTTATCCTCTACTGCCAAGACACCACCATAGTGCTTCTTCATAATGTTCCATCCGCTCAGAATGCTATTAACCCTTCCTTCATCTACTGTGATTAGATTAGTCCTCCACCATCCACTTCAAATGCTTCCTTATCTGTGAAGTCTTCCCCAAACACCTCAAGGTAGAATTTCCTGCCCCTCTTCTGCTGCTGCTGCTAAGTCGCTTCAGTCGTGTCCAACTCTGTGTGGCCCCATAGACAGCAGCCCACCAGGCTCCCGTCCCTGGTATTCTCCAGGCAAGAACACTGGAGTGGGTTGCCATTTCCTTCTCCAATGCATGAAAGTGAAAAGGGAAGGTGAAGTCGCTCAGTCGTGTCCGACTCCTAGCGACCCCATGGACTGCAGCCCACCAGGCTCCTCTGTCCATGGGATTTTCCAGGCAAGAGTACTGGAGTGGGGTGCCATTGCCTTCTCCACCTCTTCTGCTATTCTATAGCAATTTGTAACTTTATCTGAGCACTCAGGACATCTTGCTTTGTATTCAGATCTAGTTTGTCCATAAGTTTCTAAGATCCTTGAGAAAGCTTTGGCAATTTTGTATTCCTAATGCATAGCCCAGCATCTTGCACATAGTAGGTGCTCCATAACTCATTGGTACGTTGTCTTAAATGAAATCTAATTGATGTTAGGGTTTAGCAGAGCAGGTCTTGCTGGCTATTGTAGACTGTTAATTGAATGTCTTCCAAACTAACTAAATGGATGAATTTAATTATGAAATTGACTGTCACCATATTTTAAATAATTTAAAACTTCAGGTAATTTAAATCTAAGATGAAAAGCAGATGGAGAGAGTGAGAGCATAAGTAGGGCAATTTTTTTTTAATGGTTGGTTATCAAAGTCAACTCAGAGAAGCTAAGAGCCTCAAGTGAGGTCCCGGCCTGGCCAAGGTAAGAATGGAGAAGACAGTTGGCACATATCTGGGTAACCTCCTCTCCCTTGTTCCCAGGGGAAAGAGCATATTTTAACGTCTCCTTTAGCAACCATTACCCCGTATGGATTTCCCAATGAATCTGAAGCCGCCTCTTCACATACTCATAGTCCATAGCTTGTCAGTAATTCTCAAATCTAATTTATTAAAAACTCATTTATTTTCAACAACACCAGATTTCTGATTAATTCCCAGCACCATGGGTTATTTAATGCAGTGGGTTTCATTGTCATTTCTGATTTCCCAAAGTGCTTGATTGATGGAAGCTATTGTGGGCTTAGTCTGTCAGCGTATTGTTCCTTCGTCAAGTGACAACAACAACAAAAAAAACCTTACTGATGAAATTGCTGGGTGTCTCTTAAATAAGGTAGAAATACAGTACGGCATTGGAGACCCACAAGTGTTAGGCATTCACTAGAAAACTAAAAGTCATGCTTAGAAACTTCACTGAAATATAAGGCAGACATTCCTGTCTTTAGCCTGCCTAGAACAGTTTGCCAGAAAATGTGTTCTTGTATCTAATGCCAAGGAAGATAGAAGTTTATTTCCATTTTGCCTTTTTATGAGGGTGATGAAATTCAGTGAAGTAGATTCAGAACCATAAATCACCTTTAAAAGAGGCCAGCCTTATTGTGTGTTTGTTCTTTTAATTTTTCAGAACATTAAAGACCCATTTAAATCTTTGAGGAGAGTAACCTTTAGAAGGTAAGATATGGTCATAAGGCTCAAACAAAACAAAAGTAACACGCAAAAAGTAAGAGACAATGTCATGATGTTTGTGTAGGTATCTGCCACGCTCAAAGGGAACCCTCTTTAACCCCCTTAACCCCATCCCTGGTCCCAGATGACATCCCCAGTGTAGCCATGGATACAAGCTTGGGCATTAGGTATAAAAGTTGCCATAAAATGTCCACAAAGGAAAAAGAAGCAGGGCTTCCGTATACTGGAGAAGTGCTTCCACAGTCTTGCGTACTCTTTCTGCTGCACCGTGGCAAATCTTTCCTGTATACCTTCTACTTGTGTCTTTGTGATTTTATCTCTATACTTCTAGATAGACAAGGACCCTCATTGGCCATTAAAAGGAAAATCCCATCCCCTCTCATTTCTCAGACGTGAAGATAGATAACTTCTTAGTGAGGTCTTTCTCTTCTGAGCAGCGCTTTCCACCACCCGGAGGGGATGGTAGTCCAGAGATTTGTATTAGCTTCTGTGTCAAATTTCTCCCTTTAGCCTGGTGTCTAACAGCTGGGCTCTTGTGCTCTTTGGGAGATGTTCACTGTCAAAGAGACTCTGTACCACCTTGAACAGCTTAGAGGACACATTCTGTGTAAAACTAAGAGCTAAGAAGGCAGGAGCCTGAGGAGAAAACATAATATAGGATAATTTTCCCATCACCTCTCCATCACCTTTACTTGCCTCCCTGGAGGAAATTCCGAGAAGACAAACTAGAGAATGATGGCACAGACTCTTAAGATTCCACATCCTGAGCCCTTTATTATATATAATCCAGCCCACTCATGTGCAAATTCTCATAAATAAATACAACTCTCCTGGCACTGATAGTAGACACCCTACTGGCACTCCCCTGTCAGAAAAGTGAAACTTTGAGATATTTTCCAAAGAGGTATTTATAGTAATTTATCTACAAACATCCATATGCAAGGGCATGGATTTACTGAATAACTATATTTAGGATGAATGAGGTCTCAGTGCCCTTTGCAAAATATATTGTTAAAATTGTGCCACCTCCATTTTTCACTAAGATTGACTGAGATTAAAAAGTTAACTTATTAAGATGGTAAAGATAGGGAAGGGACACTTTTACATAGTTTTATATAAATTGGTGCAAACTCTATGGAGGACGATTTGAGAATATCCATCAAAATGAAAATGTGCTATCAGAGATTTCCAATTTTAAGGTAGCAGAATAAAGTTTTTCTGCCTCTCTCCTCAGCCACAACCAACGAGGATGATGAGAAACAAAACATAAACTCCGCAGTCCATGAAATTAGGAAGTATTTATAACTACAAACAATAATATATGAAAATGAATGAAGGAGTTTAAATGGTGCAGCAGAGTGGACAAAGCCTGGGTAGTTGGTTACTGATAGGATTTTTAAGACAATATCACAGAAAATAGGAGTCAGGGAGGGGCTAAACAAGAGCAATTGATTAAAAATCTTTCTAAGGAGCAGAGAGAACCCCTCAAAACCGCATCCCATCCAGAAGAGCCAGGTGAGCTGTTTCTCACTTTACCTGGACCCCAGGGGCTCAACAGTAAACAATCTGCCTGCAATGCAGAACACACAGACGTGTTTGATCGCTGGGTAGGGAGGATCCCCTGGAGGAGGGCATGGCAACCCACTCCAGTATTCTAGCCTGGGAAATCACGTGGACAGAGGAGCCTGGCAGGCTATATAGTCCGTGGGGTTGCAAAGAGTCAGACATGACTGAAGCGATTGAGCACATGGCGTGCGCCTTCAAACTCAGGGACACCAGCCTAGTGGAAGGCCTGGAATAGGCACTAGGCTAAAAAAGAAGCTAAACAGACAGTGAAACCCATCTCCTACTCCACGTTCAGCTGCTGGGGCACTGGGAACCAGCCTTATTGCCTTGGCCTCCTCCTTCCTTCACTACTGTCTACCCAAAGAAAATAAATTGTAGTATTCTTCTCTGGGATTACTGAATATCCCCAAAAAATTACCTAGAGATACAAATAGTGGTGAATTAGTGTAAGCAAATGATTTAGAAATACAAAGAAACATGAAGATTAAAACCAGAAGAAACAAAAGGATTGAAAGTGGAGGACTTGGCCTGTGGGGTGTCAGGAAATGGTGGGGCAGAAGATTGTGGTTTTTGGTTACGTCTTTTAGCACTAATTGATTTTTAAAAATTATCCACCTGTGATAATTAAATAAAAAGTAAACATTTGTTTAAAAATAATAACTAGATCATATTAGGTGATCTTGAAAATGACACCTAGTCTTAAAAGGCGCTTATTAAAAACTTCAAAGGAAACAAGCTACTTGGAGGAGAAAACCATGCAATCGGCATGCTAAAGGACAAGACAGAAACTTTCTGCACAAGTTTATTTCTCCTCTTACACTAACTCCATTGGCTTTGGAGCAGAAAAGAAACATCTTTGTATGTTTAGAACCTACCTCTGAGCTTTTGTTGTTTTGTCGCTAAGTCATGTCCAACTGTTTTGTGACCCCGTGGACTGTAGCCGGCCAGACTCCTCTGTCCATGGGATTTCCCAGGCAAGAATACTGGAGTAGGTTGCCATTTCCTTCTCCAGGGGATCTTCCTGACCCAGAATTGAATCCACATCTCAAGCATTGGTAGGCGAATTCTTTACCACTGAGCCTCCAGGGAAGCTCACCTCTGAGCTTGGCCTAAGTTAATTTCTTAAAGAATACTGCTCAGTAATAAGAGAGAACTAACTTCTGATATGTGCTACAACATGGATAAATCTTTATGCTAAGGGAAAGTAGCCAGAACCACAAGATTAGATCAGGTATGATTCTGTTTTATGTGTCATTCTGAAAAAGGTAAAAACTACAGGGACAGTAAACAGGTCCATGGTGGCCAGGAGCTGGAGGTAGAGTGTGGGGTTGACTAAAGGTGCTCAGGGATATTTTTTTAAATTAGTTAATTAACTTTTGGCTGCAGTGGGTCTTCATTACTGCACGGAGTTTCTCTAGCTGCAGTGAGTGGGGAGCCACTCTGCTGCGGTACACAGGCTTCTCACTGTGGTGGCTTCATTTGTTGCAGAGCAGACTCTACAGCATGTGGGCTTAGTAGTTGCAGCTCTCGGGCTCAGAACTTGTGGCACACAGGCTCAGTTGCTCCACAGCATGTGGGATCTTCCCGAAGCAGGGATCGAACCCATGTGCCCTGCATTGGTAGCTGGATTCTTAACCAGTGGACCACCAGGAAAATCCTCAGAGAGAATTTTTTTTTGAGGTGGTGGAATAAGTCTATATTTTGACTGTTCTGGGTGTTGAAAAACTATGCATTTGTTTTCATAGACATATGAAACTCATAGACATGGACACTAAAAAAGGTGAGAATTATTACATACACATTGTTGGTCCATCACCTGGTTGTGTCTGACTCTTTGAGACCCTGTGGACTGCTGACCCCATGGACTGACATACATTACATATATATATATATATATATATTAATTAAATATATAATATTAATATATATTTATTATATATTATTATATGTTATAAATATATAACATATTAATTTATAATAATTTATATTTAATTTATATTAATTATATATAAAATATTAATATATATATATATGTTTGTTTTTAAAAGGATAATACCACATTTAGATATCCTTGTAGTACTGAAAAAGCTAGGTACCTGATATTAGAAATGAGTCATTAGAGAATAGAAATAAATTAGGCTTCTTAAAGTTGTATAAAATAGCACTTTACACCTTAAAAACCCTTGCTCCTTACAGGAATTTATTCTCTACGTATCCTCACAATGGTGTGCATTAATGCCATTCACCAAGTGAGCCCTTATTAGTCTAAATAAAGTTTTACTAGAGCATAGCCTTATCCATTCATTTACATATTCCCTGTGGCTGCTCTACAATGGCAGACTTGAATAATCTGGACAGAGATTGTGTGTGGTTTCCAAAGCCTAAAATATTTATTATCTGGTCCTTTTTGGAAAAAAATTGCTGATTTCTGGCCTAAGCCACTCGCTGTTGAACTTGAGTGTGCCTCAAACTTACCTGACGGATCTATTAAAATAGATTGCTTTGTCCACCCAAATTTCTGATTCAGTGGGTCTGGATAAGGCCTACAAATTTGCATTTCCAACTCTTTCTAATGATCCTCAAATACCCTACATAGGCGACTACCTATTCTGTGTCCTCTCTGAGCTGGTACTGGCAGGTCCTCAGTCAAAGTGGCGGGTGTAATTCTGGGCAGTGCATGTATTGTGGCATTGCTCTGCCCACTATGCCCTGAGCATTCTGCCCACCAATGGGGCTGAGGTTGTAGCTTTCATGTCATCTTATCATAAGTCATTTAATCTTCCCTCCAGGTATTTGGTATTACCTTTGAATGCAGAAGCTACTTATTGGGTCAAAGGAAAAAACCATAGAACCTGGAAAAGAATAAGACCTGGGTTCCACTCTCCTGTGCCTTGGATAAGCCAGGGTACCTCGCTGAAGCCCTGGAGTAATCAAATGCTCTTAATGACTTCACATGGCCATTGTGAGAAAATGGGAAATTCTACACAAGCGATTCCATCAATGTTAACATTTCATAAATTAAAGTTATAATATTATTGTATATTATTGTTAGTAATCTATTGTGTTAATAACATTGCTGTTATTGATAACTCTAGCAATTCAAAGCAGATGTTGCTAATGAATAGAGAAAAAGGCTTTGCCCAGAAAGAATTAAGAAAACATTAATGGAATCCATCTTTGATTAAAAGGAAGAACTTCTTTTAATTAAAAGGAAGAAACACCCAGTAAGTAGCTTCAGACATTATTCTGCATTCAAAGGTAGGTATTTGTCTCCATTTTTGGCAGAAAATAAAAGCGTACAGGACTGACAAGTGGTACTGAGAGATCTGACTTGCCAGATTGGAAGCCCAAGCTGACCTTGCCTGTGTCCCTACCAGAGCCTCTCCTCCATCTTTGGGTTCTATTCCCACTGGAAGCCAGCCTCCATGGCCATGCTGGCCTCTGAGCACCTCCAGTGCCTCCTGCTCAATTGCTCCAAGAGAACCCAAAGCAGTAAAAACAGCTGCCCACATAGGAGAAAGCTCAAGGAACCACTGCCAGTCTGTCCACTCCAAACCACAAAGAGCCACTAGCTGATAATAACCCTTGGAACAGACACCAGTCTCTGGACATCGATTCACTGCCGTGTGCAATCCAGCACAGCTCATCACCATCCCCTGCAGCCGCCCACCTCCCCAGAGGCACCTGAACCGATGCTTGCTGGCTGATCTTATAGAATGTCTCTCCTCCAACCTCACTGCTGTACTTCTTGGGGAGGTTAGCCAGAGGTGAAACGCTGCCTCTCTGCTTCGTGTTTTCTCTGTAGCTGTTATTTCAAGGTCAGCTTAACTCACTGGCAGCCAAGCCCCAAGTTACCCATCAGGCTGGTGTACGCCGCTGGAGTCATGATTCAAAGCACAGTGCTTGGTTTGTTCTCCCTCACCACACTCCCCGAGGTAGAGATCTGCTAATTTCAGTGTCTGTGGCCTCCCAGCAATTCCCAAGTGGCACAGGAGACAGGTGGTCTTCCTTGAGAGCTTTTGGCTGATGCCACGCTGTTCACATCTCAACAGCAGGAACTAAGAAGGCTCAGTGGCCACCAGGGCTATTAACTGCCTTGGGAGAACAGGTGTTTATCTAGTCTGCATGGAAGTGGAGCCTCCTGATCCAGACTTCTTTAGAAAGTTTTGTTTCCAGAAGGGCTTCCCTAGTGGCTCAGTGGTAAAGAATCTGCCTGCCAGTTTAGGACATGAAGGTTTGATCCCTGGGTCGGGAAGATCTCCTGGACAAGAGAATGGCAACCCAGTCTAGTATTCTTGCCTGGAGAATCCCATGGACAGAGGAGCCTGGTGGGCTACAGTCCATGGGATTGCAAAGAGTCGGAAATAACGACTCTGTCCAGAAATGAGAATGCAGATGGTTTTGCCCTTTGGAAGAGCTAGGATCATGTGAGTGTTTGGGCTTGTCTGGACAAGACCAGAATACTCAGTCAGGCTTCCCTTGGAGTAAGGGAATAAGTCAGAAAGCTAAGTCCAGTTCCTGGTTTGCCACCAGGTTACTTTGGGGTCTCACATAAGTCACATAACGTCTCTGGGCCTTGGTTGCCTCTTTGAAATAAACGAAGGAGGAAGTTGCATTATGATGTGTACGGCTTCTTTGAGTGCCAAGGTTTTATGATTCTCTTGAACTCCAGGGTTCCCATTCCTACTACTTCCCCCTACACAACACACACACACACACACACACACACACACACACACCTCATAGAGAATGCAAACAATTTTTTAATATGAATCCAAGCAAAATGTAATAAGGAAAGTAAATTTGCTGTACAAATTTGCATAATGTATTCTCAAGCCAAGCAGAAATGGCATTTGGACTGTTCCCTGTTTTGAATTATCTGCACCACCGCACCCCGGCATTTGTGCAGATAATTGGGAGGGGACTGTATGTGGGGAAGATACACAGTTGTCACACATGGATCACACCACAGTAGTAATTCTCAGTTTGGGTTAACGTGATTAACTCAGTTGGTGAAGCCCAAGGGAGAACATGAGTCGGATCTCTGTAGTTTATGTAGATATGTATGTAATTTTATTTATTTATTTATCTTTGGCTGTGCTGGGTCTTCATTGCTGCACGGGCTCATCTTCAGTTGTGGTGAGCGGAGGCTACTCTCCAGTTGTGGTGAGCAAGCTTCACATTGCCGTGGCTTCTCTTGTTGAGGAGCCCAGGCCCTAGGGCATGCGGGCTTCAGTAGTTACGGCTCATGAGCTCTAAGGCACAAGCTCAGTAGTTGTGGTGCAGGGGCTTAGCTGGTCCAAGGCATGTGGGATCTTCCCGGACCAGGGCTCAAACCTAGGTCTCCTGCATTGGCAGGGGGATCCTTTACCTCTGAGCGACCAAAGAAGGCCCTCTCTGCAGTTTTATAAAGAGAAAAATCTCTTCTCAGATGTCCCTACTTGTACCTTTAATCATAAAAGTTAATCACAGTGGGTAAAAAGTGCATATATTCACTAAATTCTAAATCAGTAGATTCTTGCATTCCTGAATTTTGGTTGTGATCACAGTAACTCCACAGGCAGGGAAGGTGATTCGTTATGTCACTGAGGCATGAGTTTGCATCACCTGTGCTGGGTGACAAGTAACGGGAAAGGGCAGACAGCCGGTGGTGGCACCCACCCGCTGAGCAGCCATTCAGCGTCTCAGCTCTGTCCTTCTTGTACGCAGCAGCTTACTCGAACGCTGTGAGGAAATGATGTTACTCTGACACTTTCATAAGGCAAAAAAAGCTATCAGCTTATCTGTGCAGGTGATTTGGAAGGCATCTTGGAAGAAAGCCAAGGGCCTGGGCAAATGTTCCCGTTCACTTGGATTCAGACATGTGAACAGGCCCTTGTGGGGAAGGTCTTGGGGGCCACTAAGGCAGAACCAAGAAGCTGTCTCAAGAGCTTGGAAGGGGTGATTTTCAGACAAAAACAACAAAACTACTACTTGATAAAGCAGGTAGTAAAGAATTGAAGCATGCCGCCCCTGAAGGCGATATAGGTTGAAAATAGAAATAGGTTTGAAAATTGCTTTGGATAAATTCAAGACTTATAAATCTGCAACAGAGGGTTTTTCCTCTGTAAGAGGAAAGCTGGGTGTACTTGACACTTGACAGAGAATAGCTGAGCTTGCCCACAAAGCACCCTTGTCCCCACTCTCAGACACTGCTGCTATCCTTCTGTCATTGAGTGCTAGGTGATAACTAAAAACCTGATGTGTATTATCTTATTTAATCCTCACAGGTACGCAGTATTAAGTATTATTATCCCCGTTTCAGAAGAGAGGAAACTGAGTATTGTACAGACATCCTGGGTTGACTGTTTAGTTCATACAATACCTCCCCCGTGTGAGTACATCTATGTCACATGATCCCACCCCCTCCCTCCATGGTCTGCTGATACATGGGTGCCCTGACCTGAGCTAAGCTGCCTCGGTTGCATCCGCTGTCCCAGAAATGTGAGATGTGAAGAAGTAAGGGCGCACAGATGTGGAGTGTGCCCATTAATGGCAGAAATTCAGTTAAAGAACATATGCTTAGAGAAATTGTAACCCACTCCCATTACCGATGAGAATGTAAAATGGTGCAGCAGCTGTGGAAAATGGTTTGGCGGTTCTTCCAAAAGTTAATCATAGAATTGCCGTATGATCTGGCAGTTCTGCTCCTAGGTCTGTACCCAGAAGAATTGGAAACAGGGATGCAGACTACTTATGCATCTTATGCATCAATGTTCACTGCAACCTTATTTACAATACACAAATGATGGAAACAACCAAAATGTCCATCTTACAGATTAGGAAACTGAGGCATGGAGAGGATAAGTCAGATATTCAGAACATGATCACATAGGTGAGAAATGGTGGAGCCTGGATTTGAACTCAGATTATCTGGTCCTCGAATCTATGCTCTGAACCACTACACACCACTGTTAGAAGAGTGGATGTTTCACTTCACCTAATTATCCCCATCACTCTCTATCTGAGATCCATTCTGTTCTCATTTATGTCAACCTGTCAGGCTTCTGTAGACATTTGAATTTGCAACCTTAGCATTATATATGTTGTGAGGGAAAGCCCAGCCTCTAAATTCAGCATTTTCTCTATAAACACCCTGGATACTTATCACACCACCAAATTACTAACTCCTGGATCTCAAAGCAAAATCAGTTCAGTTCCATCACTCAGTTGTGTCCGACTCTTTGCAGCCCCATGGACCGCAGCACGCCAGGCTTCCCTGTCCATCACCAACTCCCAGAGTCTACTCAAACTCATGTCCATTGGGTCGGTCATCTCATCCAACCATCTCATCCTCTGTCATCCCCTTCTCCTCCCACCTTCAATCTTTCCCAGCATCAGGGTATTTTCAAATGAGTCAGCTCTTCGCATCAGGTGGCCAAAGTATTGGAGTTTCAGATTCAGCATCAGTCCCTCCGATGAATATTCAGGACTGATTTCCTTTAGGATTGACTGGCTAGATCTCCTGGTTGTCCAAGGGACGCTCAAGAGTCTTCTTCAACATCACAGTTCAAAAGCATCAATTCAGCACAAAATAATTCCAAACATTTACCCACATGTATTAATTTTTCAGTTTTTAACCACCATTTGTTATAGTCAATTACCCACCAACCCTCATTTCCTGTGGATTTTAAAAACACTATTTCTTTTTGGTCAATAGTTTAACAAATAGTTGTGTTATGATATGTTAAGGTCAACGTGATTTGGCAGGCTAAAAGCCCTTTAGGCCTGGGAGTTCAAAGATGCTGACAGAGTTGGGCAAAAGGAAGCATTGTGGGGCCTGGGACCAGGCAACAGAATGGTGTGAGATGATTTGAAGGAAAGCAGAGGTTTCAGAAAAGAGAAAATTATCTGAGCAGAGGCAAGTCATTTACAGAGACTTGAAAACAGACAGCAAAGGCTTGGGGGTCGGGGGGGCGGCAGGTGGGGGTTGGTGCTCAGATATTTCCACTCAGTTTGAAAGCTCTGGGAGAAGGAAAAGGGGGACAGAGGATGAGGAAAACACTGCTTAATTTGATACATAGCTAAGAAATTCATTTTCTGATTGGAAGGAGAAGAGGTTCCTAAAAAGGGCAGAAAAAGACCTTGTGACATTTCTAGGAATGGAGAGAAACAGAAAGAGAAAGAATAGATAGTGGACATTGACTGCTTGTGCCTTCCTCAAACTCCTTCCCCTTTTCCTTCACCACTTCCAGCCTGTGTCGTTCTGTGGAACTGACCCCCTACAACAGGTCCAGAAATTTGCATGTGACCTAAGCATGGCCAGTCATTTTCCATTTGCTGATGATACTGGCTAGTTCAGTGATGGGTATGCAATTTAATACTGGGATTTTTACTGGGATTATTGAGAAAGATAAACTCTTGCATATACTTCTAGCTCCCATATGGGGAACAGCTTCTGGAAAATGATGTTAATGTAGACGAGAAAGAAGAAGAAAACTGAGTTCTAAGTATTTGATGTCTTTTAAGCCCCTGGATCCAGCCATACCTGAAGGTCTGTACTTTGCATCAGGAGAACCAAGTTCTTTTTGTGCTAAGGTCAGTTTGAGTTAGATGTCTGTCACTTGCAACAACTACCAAAATAGCTTGACTTCTTTCTTTATACTCAAATTATAATCCACAGCTAATCACCTAAGACATGATAAAATATAAACCCTTAAAAATTAAGCGAGAGGGGCTTCTGTGGTGGTCCAGTGGCTAAGACTCCTAGCTCCCAATGCAGGGGTCTGGGTTCGACCCCTGGTCAGGGAATTAGATCCCACAAGCTGCAACTAAGACCCAGTGCAGCTAAATATATTAATAATATATGTTTTTTAAAAATTAAGAGAAAGAGGAAGCAAGAGAAAGAGATGTGGTTCATAAAAGGAGAGAGAGATTGTGTCTAAGGATATATACCACAGAACTGGCAAGAGAAAGGTGCTGCTGGGAAAGAAAACCGGAAGCTCCTTCTGAACCTCATGGGTTTGTGGAAGCATGTTGGGCTGAATGAGCCCTGGGAGTCACTCCTTTCCCAGTTTGAGTGTTCAGGTCCCTACACTCTGGAGGGCAGAGCCTGTATTATACAGAAGATGTGGCTGACAGCCCTGGAGGGAGGAATGATAAATAGTTTTGGACATAAGACTTGGTGTTTGAGAAGCAAGAACTTTGCCTCTCTGGGGGATATGTTTCTGTTGGTGTCACACTAGCCATCTCCTACTCTGGCCATTTAATCAATGATTTTTCTTGGAATTTCTTTTAGTTTTTTCAATACTTTCAAAGTTCATTTATTTGTGATTTCAATATCGTTTTTTAAATTGACTTCTGTTAGCTGTGATCACCTCTTTCTTCCCATTTTTTTCCTTCTTCCTACTTTCCCTTTCCTTTGGGCCAATATTCTTTATATTCCATTTTTACATTATCTTCACTACTCTTCCTCAAGTTCAAGAGAGGTAGTTGAGATTGCCATCAATCATTATTTTATATATAATTGGGTTTTGATTAATACCTATGGAATAAGGTCACATCCTTCACTTAGAATTTCTGGCAGAGTGATGAAGGTGTACCTAATCCTAACCCTGAGCCCCAAACTAAAATACTATGGACTGGGACCAATCAGCTGTCAACATTATTCAACATATACAAACGCAAATTGGAAGGATAAGTTTCTTAAGTGTTGTAGTCATCTTTAATCAGCAGAAAGGGTCTTAGGTGAGCCCTGATTTCCACAACTGAATTTTCTAATTTAAAACTGTATTTGGAGGGGGGATCGGGATGGGGAATACATGTAAATCCATGGCTGAGTCATGTCAATGTATGACAAAACCGACTACAATATTGTAAAGTAATTAGCCTCCAACTAATAAAAATAAATGAAAAAAAAAAAACTGTATTTGTGTTTTTTAACGGTGGAGAATATGGGATACCATAGTTTTCTTGTTTTTGATCAAAGAGTTTCAGAAGAACACTTTTCCTTGTAGGTTTTATCTTTACCTGACTAAAATAAGCCTTACTTATTCCCATTGCAGATGGACCTAAGTATTAGTATCATGCGTGCACATGTTAAGTTGATTCCGTCGTGCCCAGCTCTTTGCGATCCCATGGACTGTAGCTCTTCAGGCTCCTCTGTCAATGGGATTTTCCAGGCAAGAATACTGGAGTGGGTTGCCATGCTCTCCTCCAGGTGTCTTCCTACCCAGGGATCGAACCCGTGTCTCTTATGTCTCCTGTGTTGGCAGGCGAGTTCTTTACCACTAGTGCCATTTGGGAAGTTGAAAGCAATATTGGAAGACTCCTCCCACTGTAATAAAATATTTATATGATCCTAGAACTACAGAGCCTCTTGATGAAAGCGAAAGAGGAAAGCTTAAAAGCTGGCTTAAAACTCAACATTCAAGAAACTAAGATCATGGCATCCGGTCCCATTACTTCATGGCAAATAGATGGGAAAACAATGGAAACAGTGAGAGACTTTATATTTTTGGGCTCCAAAATCACTGCAGATGGTGACTGCAGTCATGAAATTAAAAGACACTTGCTCCTTGAAAGAAAAGCTGTGACCAACCTAGACAGCGTATTACAAAGCAGAGATATTACTTTGCAAATAAAGGTCCACTTAGTCAAAGCTATGGTTTTTCCAGTAGTCATGTGTGGATGTGAGAGTTGGCCTATAAAGAAAGCTGAGAGCCGAAGAATTGATGCTTTTGAATTGTGGTGTTGGAGAAGACTCTTGAGAGTCCCTTGGATTGCAAGGAGATCCAAGCAGTCCACACTAAAGGAAATCAGTCCTGAATATTCATTGGGAGGACTGATGCTGAAGCTGAAACTCCAATACTTTGGACACCTGATGTGAAGAACTGACTCTTTAGAAAAGACCTGGATGCTGGGGAGGATTGAAGGCAAGAGGAGAAGGAGATGACAGAGGATGAGATGGTTGGATGGCATCACAACTTGATAGACATGAGTGAGCAAACCCTGGGAGTTGGTGATGGACAGGGAAGCCTGGTGTGCTGCAGTCCATGGGGTCACAAGAGTTGGACATGACTGAGTGACTGAACTGACTGACTGACTTGATTTTTAGTTCTATATCAGTGTAACTATTGACATGGCAAAGTTTTTATAAGCTAGTAGGTACTTTTCCAACATACCCATATATATACATTTTAGTCTTTGCATTAGGTTCCTAAAAAATCAGAGCTACACTCGAGTTAGTAATCCTTTTTCCCATGTCCCATTTCTACCACCCCATGACATTCATCCCTCATTTCTCAATCCCTCTGTTTCTTTTTTCCTTCTTATTGAAGGCCAATTGTGTTCCAGCATTGTCTACTCTGAAATGACACTAAAATGTCCCTTCAGTTAAATTACAGCCATTATTGTTCCCTATTATTTGACTTAATCCACTGAGGGAATAGTTTTTAATTTCGTCGCTGGAAATTTCCTCAGCTTCTGATTTCCCCCGGGGATTGTGTTAAGCAAGAAAAAAAAATTAGTCTCTCTCATTTTTCCTCCTAAGATCTCAGTGAGTTTGAGGACTGATATACATCATTGAAGTTTTCTATTAACATTAAGTTAGTTAATTATGGCAAGCACATAGTCAACATGCTGTGATGATGGAAGAGAGAAAAAATGGCCCATCAGTCAGAGGAGACTCTCAACGATTTTGCTCTAATCAGGGGATATTGAAATTGATGGGTCTCAGCCCATCAACCAACCTAATATAGCATCTAGCTCTTACTGAGAGACTGTGCCGAAAGTTTTAAGGAACCTGAAACCTAAGTTGTCTGAGGATGGGTTGCATCATGTCACACTTGAACAAAGAATTATTTCCATGTCCCACACTTGTCACTAGCACCAAGACACACTTGGCCGTATTCTCTACACAATATACTCTTTGAGCCTTACGTCTTTCCTGACTGTTCCATTGCTAACAGACATCTTCAGCTTTGTCCCTGAAACTTGTGACTTGACCACCTGAATTACAAGTGGCCCTGATGGTGTATGCTCAATGTCGCAGCCTCTACCTCCACTCCTGGATCACAACACCAGCCAAGTTGTTTTGCTCCAAGCCAGGGCACAGGGGTGGAAAGCACCCACCAGCTAGGTCACAAGAACCAGGTGGCAGAGCTCCTTCCCTAACTTGGTTAATCTGTGGCTGCTTTGGATTGTTAACCCTGAATATCAGCGAAGAGCTGGAGGACACTTTACCACATTAGTATTCTTGCCTGGAAAATCCCATGGACAGAGGAGACTGGCAGGCTATAGTCCATGGGGTCACAAAGAGTCAGACACCACTGAGTGACTTACATCACATCACATCATGTCAGAGATGGAAACCCTCCTTTAGGCCTTGTCTGTGACCAATTCCCTTCTCCTTCCCTCACATTCTTCCTCCAGTTACTTAATCTTCTTTCGCTTCATTTTACACAAATGGATATATTCAGAGCTTCCCTAACTGCACCAGGAGTCCTGGACTAAACTCAGAGCTGCTGCACAGAAAGATTTATAACCCCAGGTTGGCGACATGGAAGCTCCACCACGGTCATTTTCCTATCAGAAAAGATTTTCGAGTCTCTTTACCAACCTGCTGTAAGCATTCTCCCTTGTCTTAAAGCTTGTCTTTGTCTTCATCTGCATACATTTTGTCTCCTTAATAAGAGCGTCAGCAGCCTGGAGCACTTAATTTTTCCATCCTGACCTCTTCTGGCGAGAGCTTCCTCTGACTGTGTATCATTTTCTCTGAATAAAACTGAATATTAAAGAAGAACACAGAGAGGTTTTAGACCAAACAGGATGACAGCATTTCATCCACAGAGACAGAGGGTGTTAAAATGTTCTATAGTTGTGTGCTGAGGAAATTTCTTTCTGCTCACACCTTTGTGACGCCCGGAGCTGTGTCTAACAGGCTCTCCGTGCCACGTTTAGCACATATTTACAGTCTCACAGCTCCTGGAAGGGGATCTAATCTTGTTTCAAAACAAAGTCAGCTGGGTTGACCACCTTATCAGTCTGAACCTGTTAAACCTGATTTCTTTCCCAGCTGCTAGGGATTCAGGTAATGGTTATTTATGTAGAAATTTGGCAAATATCAGACGAAGCCAGTGATTTTTGTGTGGAGTCCTGTTTGCGCGAAATGGCAGTAAAAGGGTTCTTCTATGCGCATTTCCTAGCCTTTTCTCCTAAGATGACCCTGTTTGTGGTCTTAGACAGCAAGACAGAGCAATGTCTGAGCGAGAGTGAAATGGTATCACTGACTATCCCACTGTGAGCCGAATGCTTCGAGAAGTATTATTTGCATCAATTGTGTCACTGCTCCACAAATTTATGGTGCAAAGATGTTCACAGTCCTTTTGCTTTCTCTATTATGATTTGCCCTACCGCAAAATGTTCCCCTAGGCTTACTGGCAGAAAGCCCCAGGATTTCACTCTTGAAGTTCACCTGATACTTTAAATAATCAATGAACACCAAAAACTTAAGCGCCAGGGAGAAGACGTTGGGATGGTGGTGACAGCCCACGATAAGAGGCCAGTTTACCATCCTGCGCTACAATCCTTGAGCAAAGACACCTCTTCCCTGTCTGTGTTTCCCTTCTGGAGTTGTCTTGCTTCTCTGTCCACTTCGCCGCTGCCCCTTCCTTCTCAGAGACAAGCCCTTATCCTAAGTAGTACTGTCCGTAAGCAGCCTTGCCACCTTTCTCACGCTGCAGCCCCTCTCCCCTAAATATACTTGAGGTGGTCTGCTCAAGTGAATTTCTCTTTTTTAATTTTTCATTTAATTTTTAAAGACATTATTTTGGCTGCATTGGGTCTTCATTGCTGTGCGTGGGCTTTCTCTAGTTAGGGCACAAAGGCTTTTCATTGCAGCGGCTTCTCTTGTTGCAGAGCACAGACTCTGGAGTATGTGGGCTCAGTAGTTGCAGCTCGTGAACTCTAGAGTATGGGCTCAGTAATTGTGGCGCATGGGTTTATTTGCCTCAAGGTATGTGGGATCTTCCCCAACGAGGGATCAAACCAGTGTCCCCTGCATTGGCAGGCAGATTCTTTAACCACTGGACCACCAGAGAAGTCCTCCCCTTTCTTTTCCCTTTAAAGACTTTTTTATGTGGACCATTTTTAAAGTCTTTATTGAATTTTATGCTTTGGATTTTTGGCCAGGAGCCATGTAAGATCTTATCTCCCCAACAAGGGACTGAAACCACAACCCCTACACTGGAGGGCAAAGTCTTAACCACTGGACCACCAGGGAAGTCCCAAATGAATCTTCCTTGGTAAGACAAAAAAACAGTCTCCCCTGGAAATGTTGTCATTTTAGGTACCATTGTCACTGTATAAGCTCCCCAACTAACCCACATATCCAAAATCCACAATCTTATGGCAAAAAGTAAGACGCTTCCTTTTTTGTTAAGACCCGAGATTACAATACTGCTGAATGCCACTTGCCAGACCTAAGCCCCCCATGGTTTCTCCCAGGAGGCCCCCTGGGAGCTTGACTGTGGTAGCATCCAGGAGAGGGGGAATTCATTCACCCTGGAGGCCAACTAGAGAGTCAGCAGCAGTGGGACCTGCTGGGTCTCCTGCTGGCCTTGAGTCTCATCTCTGTACCCTGACATCAGGCTCCTGGAATTCCAGGAGAGGCAGCCAGCCACATGACTCCCTGGGTGTCAGAGGGGTACAGCTCTTTGAGTTTAAAGCTGTTTCACCTTGGAGGTCTCAGGTGCTGGGAAGGCTGGGTGAGCCCACAAGTTCTGCTCCAAACCAGCACTGTCTTTGGACAGCCAAACCACTCATGCTAAGTCAGCCACCAGCCCAGATCTCCTCCTTTTTTGTGGTGCCTTCTCTCAGTGACCCAAATGTTCTGCAGTCTGGCCCTAGGCTGGAGGACCATATACCACAAGTACTTTATGTCTTTCATACTCAGAGGGAAGGAGAGAGGGTCTAATATGTTTCCCCCAAAGAAGTGGCACTATTTCCTCTTGTTTCTGAACGCAAATAGATGAGGATAAGGGTGGGGAATTACCGCTCCATCTGGCAGTGGCCAACAACCAACTGAATCCACCCCCCTTCACTACCCACGGTTAAGCTCCATTTGTTGCCAAGTCTAAAATGGTCTTTTACATGATGACATGTTTAACACGTAGTGACAGCAATACACTTTACTTACACTGTCCATTGTATTTGTTTCATATTGCTGCTGTAACAAAATTACTCCGGATTTGGTGGCCTAGAACAATATCAACCTATTATCTTAAAGTTTTGGAGGTCAGAAGTCCAAAATCAGTTTTGTTGAGCCAGAGTCAAGGGGTTTGCAGGGTTGGTTGCCCAAGAAGCTCTGAGTGGAGGATCATTTCCTTGTCGTTTTAAGCCTGTAGAGGCCGCCTACTCTGCTTGGCTCAAGGTGCCTTCCTCAAATCACTCCAATTTCTTGCTTCTGTCATCACATCTCCCACTGCTCACTCTGATCTCCTGCCTCCAGAGCTCTTACAAAGAACACTTGAGACTATATCAGGCCCATCCAGATCATACAAGATAATCTCCCCTTCTCAAGATCCTCGACTTAATCACTTCTTCAGTGGTCCCTTTGCTATACAAGGTCACATATTCACAGCTTCCAGGAATTAGGACAATTTTTTGGGCTATCCATTATTCACGCTGCCATACTCATTCTGTTTTTTCAGGAATATTTTTAGATAAATTATCTCATGTAATGCTTAAGACAACCTTCAGAGGCAGGTTATTATTTCTATTTTACAAAAGAGGTAATTATACAGGCTGAAGCTGAAGTGTCCAATATGGTAGCTATTAGCTACATATGGCTATTGAGCCCTTGAAATGTGGCCAGTCCAAATTGAAATATACAATAAGGGTAAAATGCATACTGTTAGGTCCATTTGGTCTAATGTATAGTTTCAGTCCAATGTTTCTTTATTGATTTCCTATCTGGATGATCTATCCATTGTTGAAAATGGGGTATTAAAGCCCCCTCTGTTATTGATTTGTTGTCTATTTCTCCCTTCAGATCTGTTAGTATTTGCTTAATATGTTAAGGTGCTCCAGTGTAGGGTGAATGTATTAAATATATTTATAATTGTTATATCCTCTTGATGAATTGACCCCTTTATCATCATGAAATGACCTTATATCTCTCTTGTAGCCAATTTTGACTTATAGTCTATTTTAAGACCCAGATATTTTGTGTTGCTGTTTTTTTGTTTATTTGAACCTCAGGTTCAGATGGTTATATTGATTATACTCCTCTGTTCCTTGCACACTGTCAACATTGGTTAGATTTGTTTTTCAAATCCTGGAACTCAAAGAAGTGTCTTTCATCACTGTATTCTTTTTAGAACCTCCACCCTCCCTGACTATTCACTGACTCGTAAGATAATCACATTCACAGAGAGCAAATACTCGATATAGAACAAAAGAATTCTTTATTCTCAAATACTAAATCATAGGATAAGATACTTGAGTGAACTTTGACTCTAAAGGAAATATTTTTATTTGTGTGGTATAAAATGGAAAACTATAATGCAAATTTCTTCTTGCTCTAACAACCAGGTTGACATCTTTTGCTTCTGATAGCTTGTGAACTGAAACAAATAATATAAATCTGATTCTACTCTATCTCACTTCAACAGCACCCTTAAGTGAGTTTTGAGGAGCAGAAATGGGAGATCTCATTCCTTTTTAGTAGCAACTATATTACTCCTTCCCATTCCTTGGAACTCATACCAATATATACCTTTTAACTCATTCCTTACATACCTTTTAGATAAGCTGGTTGCATTCTCTCTTCCCATAGCAAACAGGAATATAAGCATCCTTTTCTTTGGTGTTGGCATAATCTTCAGTTCAGTTCAGTTCAGTTGCTCAGTCGTGTCCAACTGTTTGTGACCCCATGAATCACAATACGCCAGGCCTCCCTGACCATCACCAACTCCCGGAGTTTACCCAAACTCATGTCCATCGAGCCGGTGATGCCATCCAGCCATCTCATCCTCTGTTGTCCCCTTCTCCTCCTGCCCCCAATCCCTCCCAGCATCAGGGTCTTTTCCAATGAGTCAACTCTTTGCATGAGGTGGCCAAAGTATTGGAGTTTCAGCTTCAACATCAGTCCTTCCAATGAACACCCAGGACTGATGTCCTTTAGGATGGACTGGTTGGATCTCCTTGCAGTCCAAGGGACTCTCAAGAGTCTCCTCCAACACCACAATTCAAAAGCATCAATTCTTTGGTGCTCAGCTTTCTTCACAGTCCAACTCTCACATCCATACATGACCACTGGAAAAACCATAGCCTTGACTAGATGGACCGTTGTTAGCAAAGTAATGTCTCTGCTTTTTAATATGCTGTGTAGGTTGGTTATAACTTTCCTTCCAAGGAGTAAGCATCTTTTAATTTCATGGCTGCAATCACCATCTGCAGTGATTTTGGAGCCCCCAAAAATAAAGTCTGACACTGTTTCCACTGTCTCCCCATCTATTTCGTATGAGATGATGGGACCAGATGCCATGATCTTAGTTTTCTGAATGTTGAGCTTTAAGCCAACTTTTTCACTCTCCTCTCTCACTTTCATCAAGAGGCTTTTTAGTTCCTCTTCAATTTCTGCCATAAGGGTGGTGTCTCTTTAGCAATTATCCTCAGGCAAACAATCTCATTGACTCTTATCAAAAAGAAAAGCCTTAAATTAATTGTGCCAATTTCAAAATAGCCACCATAGTTATACATGCTCCAGACTAAAGAACATTTAGTTACCAGAAGATATTTTAGCTATCCAAAGCTGTTACCTGAGAAAAATTTTGGCGCTGTTTGCATATACACCTGAACCCTACCCAGGCTACAAATGGAAAGACCTTCTATCTAGGCAAGAATATCAGTCAAGCTTCTTAGTTTTCATAGTAAAACTTCAGCCTTGTCATCAGCACATCAGATACATGTAGCTCCTGAATCTTATATTAACAACGTGGAGGGACTTCCTTGTTTGTCCAGTGGCTAAGAATCTGCTCTCCTAGTGCAGGGGGCCCAGGTTCTAGCTCTGGTCAGTCCACTAGATCCCACAGGCCACAACTAAAGATCCCACGTGCTGCAACTAAGACAGTGCAACTGAAATAAATAAGTATTAAAAAAAAAATTTAGAAGATCTATGCTTTAGGTCTAAAGTTACCTGCCATTCATTGTTAATTACCCACCTGAGACAACCGATAATTAAAAAGAGTTTTCTAAGGAGCATACCTAAAAAGAAGTATTCCTCTAGCCTAAATTCTCCTCTGGCCTAAGTTTTATTCTCAAGCCAGGTTAAAAACTAGTACACTCCTATGATAAACTTCTTTAAACTACTTCTGAGGAAACCTTAACAAATCTATGATTTAACATCTGGTACATATCAAGGATATACTGAGAACTTACCATATAAAAATGTTCCTATATCACAAATAAAATTGAAGATATTTAAATTTATCATATTAGTTGAATATCTCCATGACAGATAAATTCATTTTGGAATTTGATTATAGGAAATCTTTTTTATGTTGGTATATTTAATATATAGTGAAGACTTCCTGTCATTGTATTTCTTTTTTTTTTCTTACTCTGTTGGGTAGCTTGTTTTACACCAAAAACATTTTATATTGGGGTAGAGGCAATTATTCTTGCCTGGTAAATCCCATGGACAGAGGAGCCTGGTGGGCTACAATCCATAGGGCCATAAAGAGTTAGACATGACTGAGCAACTGAGAGACAGCAAGAGATTGCCAATGAATAATGTTGTGATAGTTCAGGGGATCAGTGAAGGGACTCAGCCATACATATACATATAACCATTCTCCCCCAAACCCCCCCCACCCCATCCAGGCTGGCACCTAACATTGAGCAGAGTCCCATGTATTTTGATTATAGGAAATCCTTTTTAGGTCGGCATATTTAATTTAATATGTAGCAAAGACTTCCTGTCATTATATTTCTTACCTTAACTTCCAGGGAGCTCAGAACTGTTTAGGAATCTTGCGGTAGTTTTTCTTAGCCTAAATTTTTATGACACAGCTGTAATCCACATGTTGCTTGGCTTTTATTCCCTTGCCATGGTTTAGTGGTATTCTAGTATCTTAGTCTTTTTTATAAATCACTTGAAATCTTTTGGGCAGTAGATAAAATCAAAGTAATATGTAGATAAATTGTACATAATTTTTATCAGCATATCACCACTACTCTAGAAATTTGATAGCTTATAGTTAGAGAGAGAATGAATTGCCACAGGAAAAAAGAAGGCATAGGTAGAAACAGAATAAAGGTAACTTTCTGCCCAAAAGGTAGAGCAGGATGAAATAATCTAATCTATAGAGCACACTTATTTTCTAAAATGGATTTGAATTTGCATCCACTCTAGTTACTGAGATCTCCTACTACTGCTTTGGACAAACAGTTAATAACCTGTTAACTGAAAGAGAAAGATACCATCTCAGTGATTGATTTTAATATAAGAATAATGAAAAATTATGGAGATCTCTAGACATGATTATTTATAATGGTGTATGTCTGTTGCTTCCTTGCTTGTTTAGGAGGATTTTTTTTTTCTTTTCTCTTGCTTCATTTCGCTCCATGGACTATTCCTAGTTTTGTCATGTCTAAGCCCTCTTGAGACCACCAGCACAAATGTGTTCAGCAGAGCCCCTGTCATCAGCCCATCAGTCCTCTGTCCCATCCTCTGTGCCAACCCCCCCTCCTCTCAGGCTTGTAATTCCCAGTTCAGAAAGAACTGGCTGGATGGTGAGTGTCTCTTGTGTCCTTCCACCACTTCAGCTGTGGGGTTGGGCTGTTGCCAGTCAACAAACAAGGTATCAGTCTCAGCTGTTTCAACCAAAGAGATTGATCCTTTTTAAATAAAATCTGTTGGAGTGAATAACAGGACTTTCAGGTGCTCTGACAGGGAAGGGTCATACTAGCAAAGAAATATCAGGCCACAATCAGAGAGAAATGTGTATTGGTAGCTCTAGACATCACCAATTACACAAAGATAGCTAGGCGAAAGGATGGCAATAAGGTTAATATTTTTTTCTGGGTGGGGGGTGGTGGGCAATGAGCCAACTGATTTTGTAGTATAATTATAATCATAATATTGTAGAACTGAAAAGATAGCCACAATAAGCAAAGTCAGGGTGTGTATTAAGTGACAGTCTGTGAACTGCCTTTACATTTAATGCAGAATTGTATAGATGTGTGTAAACATTTGTTTTTCTGGAGAAAGGAGTTATATTTCCATCAAACTTCCAAAGAGGTCAACAATCAAAGAAAAGGTTCAGAAGCTCTCACTGATCTAATCCAATGCCCTCATTTCATTGAACACATCCAATCACAACTCGTCAAGTTGCTGTGCTAAAGCAGAGTTGCCAGGTGAGGGATTAGGAGAAATCGATCACAGGAAAGGAGGTTTCCTAATGAGACTTTCTAAATCCTTTAGCTTGCACGGCTAAAAATACTGGAAAAGGACCAAAGAGGGGCTGCAACATCTAGAACAGTAAAGACACTGTTTTTCTGTTCTGAATATTTCAGGTATGATATTTTCCACGATCATTTTCTATGTTCAGGAGTACAATTTCTCCAGAGATAATTGCATCACTTACAATAGCAGAACCTGCACGTAGGAGGTGCTGACATCAGTTAGCAACACATGCCTGAACTCTTGTGAATCTTCCTCTCACCAAGAATACACAGGTGACTCAAAACCCTGATCAGTCAATTCCTGGGTTCACTCAAGACCAATAAAAATCACCTTCGCGTTTTCTCTTTGCACTCCTATGGACCACAGCCTGCCAGGCTCCTCTGTCCATGGGATTCTCCAGGGAAGAATACTGGGGTGGGTTGTTATATCCTCCTCCAGGGGATCTTCCCAACCCAGGGACTGAACTCTCATCTCTTAGGTCTCCTGCATTGGCAGCTGGATTCTTTACCACTCAGTTCAGTTCAGTCACTCAGTCGTGTCCAACTCTTTGCGACCCCATGAATTGCAGCACGCCAGGCCTCCCTGTCCATCACCAACTCCTGGAGTCTACCCAAATCCATGTCCATTGAGTCGGTGATGCCATCCAACCATCTTATCCTCTGTTGTCCCCTCTCCTCCTGCCCCAAGTCCTTCCCAGCATTAGGGTCTTTTCCAATGAGTCAACTCTTCGCATGAGGTGGCCAAAGTATTGGAATTTCAGCTTCAACATCAATCCTTCCAGTGAACACCCAGGACTGATCTCCTTTAGGATGGACTGGTTGGATCTCCTTGCAGTCCAGGGGACTCTCAAGAGTCTTCTCCAACACCACAGTTCAAAAGCATCAATTTTTTGGTGCTCAGCTTTCTTACCGTCCAACTCGCACATCCATACATAACTACTAGCACTTTACCACTAGCACCACCAATAAGTCAAACACAACTGAAGTGACTTAGCATGCACAACACTTTCTCAGCCATTTATTTCCAAGGTAGCATCGCTCCATCTTGTCATCGTCAAGCATGTCTCTGTTTCTGAAAGCTTTTGTTTTATTTTATGATCTTTAAAAATTTTATATAATTTTTAAACATTGCTCTTTTGTAGTTACTACAAAATATTGTCTATATTCCTCATGTTGTACACTATACCCTTGAGCTTATCTTATACCCAATGGTTTGTACCTCCCTCCCTGCAACTCCCATATTGTCCTTCCTCCCCCCTCCCCACTGGTAAGTGTTAATGTTAGTTGTTCAGTCATGTCTGACTCTTTACAACCGCATGGACTGTAGCCCGGCAGGTTCCTCTGTCCATGGAGTTCTCCAGGCAAGAATCCTGGAGTGGCTAGCCATTCCCTTTTCCAGGGAATCTTCCTGACTCAGGGATTGAACCTGGCTCTCCTGCATTGGCAGGCAGGTTCTTTACCATCTGAGCCACATGAGAAGCCCCCACTAGTAACCACTAGTTTATTCTCTATATCTGTGGGTCTGCTACTTTTTTGTTATATTCAGTAGTGTATTGTATTTTTTAGATTCCACATATAAGTGATATCACATAGTTTTTGTCTGAAAGCTTTCATTTTAAAGTTCTCCTCCTGGCAACTACTTTATCTATCCATTATTCCCCTTTATCTGTTCATTTACAACTGTGACCTGTCTACTTCCCTGACCCTTTAATTTTCCCCACACTCTTCACCTCTGTTCCCCTGATTTATCTTTCTTCAACTCTCTTGTCCCATTGTTTTCCCTTTCAACCACCTGGCCAGACAGCATTCCTTGACTGATCGAGCTGCCCACCTTCTCTGTTTCTGTCTGAGTCCTCTAGAGAATATAGGTGTGTATTCTATGTGCTGTATTCTATGTAGAATTATATATATAATTAATTATATACAATTCTCTCTAAATATATATATCCTCTATGTCTAAAGAATTATATATGATTATATAGAGAGACATCTATATTACATAGAATTATGTATCTCATATACTTTATATATATATAGAGAGAGAGAGACAGAGACAGAGAGAGATTGAGATTCACTTAAGGAATTAGCCTCTTGTAATTATGGAGGCTGAAAGGTCCAAGATCTGTAGTCCCAAGCCAGAGAGATCAGGAGAGTCAATGGTTCAAGCTTCAGTCTGAGTTCAAATTTAAAGGCAAGAGAAAACTGATATTCCAGCTTAAAGACAGTCAAGCAGAGAGAGAACTCTTTCTTACTAATCCTTTTATTCTATTCAGGCCTTCAATGAATTGGATGAGGCCCACCCATATAGTTTTATTTGTTAAAGTGTTTTGATAATTTTATTGAGTTATAATTGGTATACAATAAACTAGACATATTTTAAGTATACAGTTTGAAAAACTTTTACATATGTCTACACTCATGAAACTGTTGCCACAATCAAAATAATAAACACATCTGTCGCCTCCTAAGATTTCACTGTACTCCTTTGTAATCTCTCCTTCTAGCCCCTTCCTCCACTCCCTGTCAACTGCCATGCAACTAGTAATCTGCCTTGTGTCACTGTAGATTCGTTTGGATTTTGTAGAATTGTGAATAAATAAAACCATATAGCATACTCCTTTTTTCTTGGCTTTTTTTCAATTATCATAATAATTATGATTCATCACCGTCATTTCATGTATCAACAGTGAATTCCTTTTTGTTGCTGAGTTGTATTCCATTGTGTAGATACACTACCATTTGTTTGGTCGGTCACCTAATGAACATTCAGGTTTGCAATTTGGGGTTATTACAAATAAATCTGCTATATATTACATTTGTGTATGTCTTTGTACAGACACATGTTTTCATTTTTCTTCAGTAAGTACCCAGAAATCAATGGCTGGGTCATATGGTAGGTGTATGCTTCTTTTTTAACCTTTTAATTTCGTATTGGAGTATAGCCAGTTAACAGTGTTGTGATAGTTTCAAATGAACAGCAAAGGGGACTCAGCCATACATATATATATATTTCCATTCTCCCCCAAATTCTCCTCCTATCCAGGCTGCAACATAACATTGAGCAGAGTTCCCTGTGCTATACAGTAGGCCTCTATTGGTTATCCATTTTAAATATAGCTGTGTCAATCCCAAACTCCCTAACTATGTAGGTGTGTGCTTAATTTTTAAGGGACCACCAACTATTTCTTAGAGTAGATGTTCCATTCTACATTCCCACCAGCAGTGTATGTAGTGAGTGAGAACGCCAGTTACTCCACATTCTCTCCAACACTTCGTATGATCAGTCTATAATTCTAGTCATTCTAATGGGTATGTTGTGGTATCTCACTTGTAATTTTAATTTGTATCTTTTAATGGCTAGTGACATTGAGCACTTTTTCATGTGATTAATTGTCATCTGTATATCTTCTTTGCTGAAGTGACTTCTCAAATCTTTTGCCCATTTGAATATTTTGATACAACTGTTTCTTAATATCCTTTTTTTCCTTTTATGGTTTATATTTTTGGTATTGTATTAATAAATCTCTGTCTAAAGTCACAAATATTTTCTTCTGGAAGTTTTACAGTTTTTAGCTTTATAGTTACATCTAAAATCCATTCAGAGTTTTTTTTTTTAATTTGGCATAAGGTATGAATCAAACTTTTTTTGCACATAGTTGTCCAGTTGTTACAGAATCATTTGTTGAAAAGACTATCTTTAACTCCACTGAATTGCTTTTGTGTCTTTGTTGAAAATTAGTTGGCCATATATGTGTGCATCTGTATCTGACTTCTCTAATTTGTTCCATTGCTGTACTGATCTAGCTTTATGCAAATATCTCACTGTCTTGATCACAGTATCTTTATAGTAAGTCTTGAGATCAGGTAGTGTTAGTCCAAAATTGAACACATTCTCTCTTTTAACTTACTCTTATACTTTTATTCTTTATCTCAATGAATGGTGGCATCCATTCATGCCAGAGCATCCTATTAGACTTCTTCCTCCACTCCTGCATTTTGTCAATTACCAGCACTTCTTTCCACCTCTCCTGTGGCTATTCTCAGCCACTATCATCTTTTCATTAAATATTCAAACTCAGTCTTTCTGTGAATGTGTCTGTTTCTCTCTTTCTCCAAATTTTAAAGTTCATAAAGACAGAAATCATATCTACTTTGTCACCATTATATCCTAATTCCCTTGCATAGGGCTCAATAAACATAAATTCAATGAACAGATTAATTAGTTAACTTATCACCTAGATTCTTCAACACATACAAACCATCTTTTAATGGGTTTCCTCTAGTCTTGGCCCAAATAATCCATTCTCCACCATTTGCTGGTGGAGAATTTTAAGCATTTTAAGCAACTGTGATAAAGTTCATTTCCTTGTAGACCTCTTCAATGGCCCCTCATTTCCATCAATATCATTTCCAGGTTCCTTAACTTGATTCCCACCTCCCTCCCTGGTCATACTTGGTTCTCTGGCCCCAACTCTCCTCAGACGCATCCCTAACGTTATGTTGTATGCTCTGTCTCACCTTTTGATCTTAGTGCGTGCTGTTTGCCTACTTGGCACAATGTTTTAGCCTCGTCTTTCTTCTTCCCTTCTATCAGGCTACTTCCTGGTCGTCTTTCATACTTAAGTTGTGATGTTATCCCTGATTCCAGCCCACATGGGTTCAATTCTTTTCCTATTTGCTCCCAGAGCACCAGGTATTTCCACTTATCACTACATGCCATAGTTATCCATACCCATATCCATACCACAGGAGGCTCTGTGAAAACAGGGAATGTGACTATTTTGTTGATCATGTATTCCCAGAATCTAGTATAGTACCTGGCACAAAGTGGGTGCTTGATAAATACTTGTTGAATAAATGTTGCACACCCTGACCTACATAATTTAAACTTGAGTGATGTTGAAAACAAGATTAACCTTGTTTCAAATGCATTGTTCCATACTAACAAATTTAAAACTCTTTTGAACAGTCAAACTTATTACCTTCAAGAAAGGTTTCATTTTGATATATATGGATGACTTTCAAAGAACTCAAAGTCTAAATCATTGCTTCTTAAACTTAGTGTGCATGGAATCATTTGGAGAATTTGTTAGAAGTTTCAGGTTCCTGAATCCTATTCCGAGAGTTTCCAGTTCAATATAACTTGAAATGGAACAAGGTTACTGTAAATTTTTTTTAATTAATTTATTTTTTATTGAAGGATAATTGCTTTACAGAATTTTGCTGTTTTCTGTCAAATCTCTACATGAATCAGCCATCAGTTCAGTTCAGTTCAGTCGCTCAGTCGTGTCCAACTCTGCGAGCCCATGAACTGCAGCACGCAAGGCCTCCCTGTCCATCAACAACTCCCGGAGTCAGCCATAGGTATACATATATCCCCTCCCTTTTGAAACTCCCTCCCACCTCCCTCCACATCCCACCCCTCTAGGTTGATACAGAGCCCCTGTTTGAGTTTCCTGAGCCACACAGCAAATTCCTGTTGGTTATCTATTTCACATATGGTAATGTAAGTTTCCAAGTTACTCTTTCCATACATCTCATTCTCTCCTCCCCTCTCCCCATGTCCATAAGTCTGTTCTCTATGTTTCTCCATTGTTGCCCTGTAAATAAATTCTTCAGTACCATTTTTCTAGATTCCATATATATGTGTTAGAAAACAGTATTTATCTTTCTCTTTCTGACTCACTTCACTCTGTATGATAGGTTCTAGTTTCATCCACCTCATTAGAACTGACTCAAATGCATTCCTTTTTATGGCTGAGTAATATTCCATTGTGTATATATACCACAACTTCTTTATCCATTCATCTGTTGCTAGACATCTAGGTTGCTTCCATGTTCTAGCTATTGTAAATAGTGCTGCAGTGAACAATGGGATACATGTGTGTCTCTTTCAATTTTGGTTTCCTCAGCGTATATGCCTAGGAGTGGGATTGCTGGGTCATATGGTGCTTTTATTCCTGGTTTTTCAAGGAATCGCCATACAATTTTCCATAGTGACAATATCAATTTATTTTCCCACCAACAGTGCAAGAGTGTTCCCTTTTCTCCACACCCTTTCCAGCATTTATTGTTTGTAGACTTTTTGATAAGGGCCATTCTGACCAGTGTGAGGTGATATCTCATTGTGGTTTTAATTTGCATTTCTCTAATAATGAGCAATGTTGAGCATCTTTTCATGTGTTTGTTAGCCATCTGTATGTCTTCTTTGGAGAAATGTCTGATTAGGTCTTTCCCCCACTTTTTGACTGGGTTGTTTGTTTTTCTGGCATTGAGTTGTATGAGCTGCTTATATATTTTGGAAATTAATCCTTTGTCAGTTGTCTCATTTGCTTTTATTTTCTCCCATGCTGAAGGTTTTCTTTTCACCTTACTTATAGTTTCCTTTGCTGTGCAAAAGCTTTTGAGTTTAATCAGGCCCACTTGTTTATTTTTGTTTTTATTTCCATTACTCTAGCAGGTGGGTCACAGAGGATCTTGCTTTAATTTATGTCATAGAGTGTTCTGCCTATGTTTTCCTCTAAGAGTTTTATAGTTTCTTGTCTTGCATGTAGGTCTTTAATCCATTTTGCATTTATCTTTGTGTATGGTGTTAGGAAGTGTTCTAATTTCATTCTTTTACATGTAGGTGTCCAGTTTTCCCAGCACCATTTATTGAAGAGGCTATCTTTGCCCCATTGTATTTTCTTGCCTCCTTTGTCAAAACTAAGGTACCCATAGGTGCATGGATTTATTTCTGGGCTTTCTATCTGTTCCATTGGTCTGTATTTCTGTTTTTGTGCCAGTGCCATACTGTCTTGTTGACTGTAGCTTTGTAGTATAATCTGAAGTCAGGAAGCTTGATTCCTCCAGCTCCATTCTTCTTTCTCAAGACTGCTTTGGCTATTCAGGGTCTTTTGTGTTTCCATATGAATTGTGAAATTTTTTTGTTCTAGTTCTATGAAAAATGCCATTGGTAATTTGATAGGGATGGCATTGAATCTGTAGATTGCATCTAATAATATAGTCATTTTCACAATATTGATTCTTCCTACTCAGGAACATGGAATATCTCTCCATCTGTTTATGTCATCTTTGATTTCTTTCATTAGCATCTTATAATTTTCTGTGTACAGTTCTTTTGTCTCCTTAGGTAAGTTTATTCCTAGATATTTAATTCTTTTTGTTGCAAGGGTGAATGGGATTGCTTCCTTAATTGTTCTTTCTGAGTTTTCATTGTTAGTGTACAGAAATGCAAGTGATTTCTGTGTACTGATTTTGTATCCTGCAACTTTGCAAAATTCACTGTTTAGCTCTAGTAATTTTCTGATACTATCTTTAGGGTTTTCTATGTACAGTATCATGTCATCTGCAAACAGTAAGAGTTTTACTTCTTCTTTTCTGATCTGGATTCTTTTTATTTCTTTTTCTTCTCTTATTGCTGTAGCTAGGACTTCCAGAACTATGTTGAATAATAGTGGCAAAAATGGACACCCTTGTCTTGTAAGGATCCTATAATTTTAATAAGTATTGTATTAATCAATGTAGCCTATCTGCCATAACAAATAACCTCCAAACCTCAGATGGTTAGCTCGATAAAAGATTTGTTTCTTGTTCATATCCCAAATCCAAATGGATAGCAGATTTCCACACAGAGTTTCAGGAATCCAGACTACATACATTTTGTGGTTCTGTCACCTTCCACTCTGTGGAAAACCCTGTATCCAGCAAAGAAATGAAGGAAGATGGAGAATGTGGTGTATATAGTACATGAGAGGTTTGAGAGTTTTTACAGGCTGTCATAGCAGTGACCATATAAGTCCAGGGCTAAATTCAATCCAGAGGTCTCCCCTAAATGTGCATTGAGAATGTGAATGTGGTCTCCTAGTATGTTTATGTAGAAAAGGAAGGGCATGGATATTAGTAAGCACTAGCATTCTATCTCTGGTTCCCTTTGCTTCAGATGCACTATTCTCTGGGTAATAGTCGGGAAAAACCCAGCTAGGTGGCAAAACTCAGTTCATTTCTTAGGAATTCTAACCGTGATCATTCATAGCATAGTGTGTTTTCCCAAGACTTGATTTTTTAATATCTTGGTAATTTCTCTTTAATTCTTGTTTAAAGTCATATAATATGTCAGAGGGATCAGATCCATAATTTTATTGACTTAGAGCAAATAGTTCTTTTGTAGCTTCTGTCAACTACTGACTGTTTGTTAAAAGAATTGTTTCAATGACTCCTTTCTCACAGCTTTTGTTGAAGCAGTTCCTTATAAGTTTCAGCTCTTCACATCAATTCTTTTCATGGAGCAGGGAAAGGAGGTGATTGCAACCAGATAAGGCATTTTAGCACTTCAGAAAAAAAACTTTTAGTAATTAATTCTATTTCTAGATCTCTCTTTGCTTGAGTGCCTTTACATCTTTGCACTTTATTTTCTTTTATTTGAGACCTCACTCCATGTTATAACTGTGTGATTGATATTTTATTTTGCACATAAATGATTTTCCTTAGTAACTTCTTAGCAACTGACAACTTTCAGAAACTGCCTTCTTAAGTGAACTGCTTTCTGAGGAAGATTGCATAAGAAAGTAGTTTGTAAAGATTATATGTTGTAAAAGTCCTAATAAAAATGATTGTGTGCAAATATTTTTGCCTTTAGAATTCACATGTGGAAGAGCATTTTAACATCAAAAAATGCAAATGGCTTAAATGGGATTTTAAACTTTCTTCATGACTCAAGGACTGCAAAAATTATTTGCATGATTTGATGAGGGGCAGGGTGGCAAAGAAATTATTACTTCAACTCGAAACATATGGAGTCCATCTTCACCTTCATTTTCTGCCTTGTGGAAAGACAGCTATAGACTACGTCTAGGGAATAATCATTCTGAGATGCCAAGAGATCATTGAGGGCAAAAGGGAGAAAAGTGGAAAGCTTCTAGATGAGTTTCATCAACTCATTGTGTGGTCAGATTCTCAAATTCCCCTTTTTCTTTTTTTTTCTTTTTTTTTTTAATTGAAATACATAGCTTCTCAGGTGGCTCAGTGGTAAAGAATCTGCCTGCAATGCAGGAGACGCAGGTTTGATCCCTGGGTCAGGATGATTCCCTGGAGGAGGAAATGGTAACCCACTCCAGTATTCTTGCCTGGAGAATCCCTTGGATGAAGGAGGCTGCTGGGCTACAGTCCATGGGGTCACAAAGAGTCAGACATGACTGAGCATGAGCAAACACAAAACATAGTTGATTTACAATGCTTTGGGTATTCAGCAAACTGATCCAGTTACAGATTTATATTCTTTTTCAGATTCTCTTCCCCTATTAGTTATTACAAGGTATTGAATATAGGTCCCTATACTCTACAACAGGTCCTTGTTATCTGTTTTATATATAGCAGTGTATATCCCAAATTCCCAATTTACCTCTCCCCGCCAAAAAAATTTCTTTTTCTAATCTTGGGTAACTTGGACTGCATCATTCCCCAACTCCCTGACTCAGTTTTCCCACCTTGCAAGCCAGAATATCCTTCATTAATTTACAAACTTGAGAATCAAAGATAGAGGAATTGCACCAAATCTGAAAATCACTTTGAATTCTGTCTTTAAAATATAAAGAAATGAAAGACTGATGAAAATAGTATTGGCCAAATGGGGTTCTGTCTCCATTTATTAAAATCATTCTGACTCTCAGACCTTTCTCAAATGGCCAGGGAGAAGGGTGGAGAAGAGGCTCAGCCCCCTTCCAAACAAGCAAATGTTAGCTCTTCTAATGCAATCTAAAGTTCAGAGGATAAGCAGGTGGAACACATCTGGGACTCGGTGGCAAATGCTCTGTACACATTTCTTGGAATGAAAGTCCCTTAAGCCCTGGAGAGGGCCAAGAGCCTGGTGAGGTATGGCCTTTCTCTCCCACTGCTGGGCTTCCTCTCTTACTACTGCTCTAAATGTTGCAGAAGAAGGTTTTGGTAGTGTTTCAGGTTAATATTTCCTAGGCTCTACTCTTTGGGCCTGGGTGCTGGTGGGGGGTGGTGGTGGGAGGTGCGGTTGGTGTTCCAATTCTAGCTGTGTAGAGTGGCTTCTGGAGAGAGTTCATCAGGATGGTGGAAGTGGCCCTGACCTAGGAGGTCCTACTCCCTTATCCTTGGCTTCCCTGATGGCTCAGCGGGTAAAGAATCTGCCTGCAATACAGGAGACACAGGAGATGTGGGTTTGATCCCTGGGTCAGGAAGATCCCCTGGAGAAGGAAATGGCAACCCACTCCAGTATTCTTGCCTGAAAGATCCCATGGACAGGAGCCTGGTGGACTGTAGTCCATGAGGTCACTAAGAGTTGGACATGACTTAGCACACATACTGACTGACTGACCCCCTTGTCCACCACTGAGATCCTGAGGTCTTGGAATTTACCTTCTTTCTGCCTTAGTTGGTGCTGTCAGCACTATGGTTGTGCAAAGGGGTAGCCAGGGGATAACAAATTATTGAGCATTTTACGGGAAGAATTTCCCTATGGCTTATATGCCTGGCCATTCATCTCTCTATGCTTAGATTACTTTTATATCAATAGAAAAGATTAGGATTACTTTTATGTCAAATATAAAAAGAGGCTAATACTAATGTAGTATCTCATATTAACTTGAGGGCTTATTTAACAGTTGCTAATAAAAGTTCATTGGAATTAGCATAATTATAGCCTCTCTTAAAATCTGTTCAGTTGAATTTTTTTTTAATATTCTTTTACATGATTTTGGGAGGCTGAAAGCAATACAAATTTATTATAATTCAATTCTGGAGATTAGAAATCCAAAATGGGTCTGGGCTAAAAAAAATTCAAGTGTCAACAGGGCTGCATTCCTTTCTTGGAGGCTCTAAGAGAAAATCTATTTCCTGGCCTGTTCCAGCTTCTACAGGCTACTGTATCTCTCAGCTCATGACCCCTTGTTCCATCTTCAAAGTCAGCAAGGATGGGTCAAATACTTCAACAGTGCCATTTCTCTTGGTCTTTTGCCTTCTCTTCTATTTTTAAGACTTGTGATTACAAGTCTGATGATTACAGTCAGCACACCCAGAAATCTACTTATGTTTTTCTTTTTGCATTACAATGTTTAATTATTATAAAATACACATAACATAAAATATACCATCTTAACTATTTTTAAGTGTCTAATTCATTAGTGTTAAGTATATTCACATTGTTGAGCCTCTCCCTGTGTTAAAAAAGGAAATTCAATTACCCTAAAATACAACTTGGATATTTAGAAGACCCTTATAATAATTCTTGGCTTAAGAAGGAAATCAATGCCAAAATTACGAAAGATTGACAAATGAATGGGCACAGCAGCCCTATATATCAAAACCTGTGAAGTATCACCAAAGAAACTTTATAGCCTTGAATACACTTATTAAAAAATAAAAAAGACTAAAAATAAATGAACTAGTAATTCATCACAAGAACGATTCAAAAAACCACAGAAGTAAAGGGTAAGTATTATAAAAATTAAAGCAGAAATTGATGAAACAATATAAATATGGTGGGTTTGATCAACATAAACAAAAATGGATTGTTTTTTAAAGAACAGTAAAATAAACATCTTTGGCAATTCTTACAAAGATAAATGAGAAAGAATAAAAATAATAAACCTTAGAAAAAAGAATGCAAATACACTAAACGTCTGGCAGTAGTTTTTTAATTATAAAATATTATGTAAATTTCATGACATTATGTTTGAAAATATAGGTGAAATGGATGGTTTTCTAGAAAAAAATAAATTTATATATTAGTTTAAGGAGAAATAAGAGACAGAGAACTGAACAATTCAGTAACTATAAAAGTAAGTGAATAAGTAATCAAAGATCTATCCTTTAAAAGGCTCAGTTCCAGACAATTTAGAGACAAGTTCTACCAAACTTTGAAGAAAGATAACTGTTTTTTAAAATTTATTTTATTGAAGTATAGTTGATTTACATTGTTGTGTTCATTTCTGCTGTACAGCAACGTGATTCAGTTATACATAAATACATATACCTTCTTTTTCATATCCTTTTCCATTATGGTTTATCACAGGAACTCCATAGGTCCTTGTGCTATGGAGTAAGGCCTAGATGTTTATTCATTCTCTTTATAATAGTTGCATCTACTAATCACAAACTCCCAATCCACCCTTCTCTCACCCTTCTGTATGTCTATGAGTCTGTTTCTGTTTCACAGATAAGTTCATTTGTAACACATTTTTTATTCCACGTATAAGTGATATCATATGATATTTATCTTTCTTTTTCTGACTGACTTCACTTATGATCATCTCTGGTTTCACCCATATTGCTGCAAATGGCATTATTTCATTCTTTTTTATGACTGAGTTTCCCTGGTGGCTCAGATGGTAAAAGCGTCTGCCTGCAATGCAGGAGACCCTGAGTCAGGAAGATCCCCTGGAGAAGGAAGTGGCAACCCACTCCAGTACTCTTGCCTGGAAAATTCCATGGATGGAGGAGCCTGGTGGGCTACAGTCCTTGGAGTTGCAAATAGTTGGACAAGGCTGAGAGACTGAGCGATTTCACTTTCACTTTTCATGACTGAGTAGCATTCCATTGTATATATACACCACATCTTCTTTATCCATTCATCTGTGGATGGACATTTAAGTTGTTTCATGTCTTGGCCAAACATGGCATGCATGTATCTTTTTGAATTATAGTTTTGTCCAGATATGTACCGAGGTGTGGGATTGCTGGAGTATATGGCAACTGTATTTTTAGTTTTTTAAGGAACCTCTATCCTGTTTTCCATAGTGGCTGCACCAATTTACATTTCTACCAACAATGTAGGAGTGTTCCTTTTTCTCCACGTCCTCTCCAGCATTTGAAAGGGAAAGTGAAAGTAGCTCAGCCATGTCCGACTCTTTGCCAATCCATGGACTATACAGTCCATGGAATTTTCTAGGCCAGAATACTAGAGTGGGTAGCCTTTCCCTTCTCCAGGGGATCTTCCCAACCCAGGGATCGAACCCAGGTCTCCTGCATTGCAGGTGGATTCTTTACCAGCTGAGCCACAAGGGAAGTCTCCAGCATTTATTACAATACAAACAGTGTTGGTGGTTGAATAGTATATGGTTGTTTGGAATACTATCAATTTAACACTAATACCCTTTAGGTTGTCATCAACCTTTTGCTGTTTCAAGCAACATTATTACAAGTATCCTTGAATATGTGCAAATATACAATATAAGTTATTTTAAGTAGAATTTCTGGGTCATGAGCTCTGTGCATTTTAAGTTGCTAGAAACCTCCTTTTCTTCCCAATAGTTACATATAAAATCTGTTTTCAGTATAATGTGTATATAAATATTGTTCTCTGCTGAGCCAACAGTTGTGCCAAAATTAAATTTATTTTCTTGGGCAAATTTTTGCTTTACCTAGAGTTAAAAATACACTCGTTTTTCATTTGCTTAATATTCTTTGAAGGTAGAGTTAAGCTTTCCTGTACACTAACAGAGAAATGGAAAATGCCACTGCAAAGAATTTTCTTCAGAGTCAAACTTGTCAGGAAATTGATCCATTCTAATTTTTATTTCCTGGAAATATTCTTCTTGGTACCACTTCCCTCCTGCTCCGATTGGGACCCTCTCTGGCTTAATTTCTCCAGATAATAAATTTCTTATCTCCTGCAGGAGTGGGTGAGAGTAGAAGTAGATTTGAAGTAGAAGTGGGGACAGAAGTGAAGAAGATGTGTGTTCCTAGACAGCCTGCAACACCATCTTCTCTGTGTTAATCCCTTTGCCTCACCCCTGCTTCCAAAGAGCCTGGTGCTTCTAATTCTTGAGTTTCCTATGCTTTACAAAATCATTTCTCATTCCTCATGCAATTTTCCATCTTGATGGGGTATGATGTGAGGTTATACAGGACAAGAGGGAATTTATGCTTCTGTTCACAGGTCTCATTCTTGTTTTGGGGGTGATTTTGGAGAGGAGAAAGGAGGTATATTTATTTAAGGCCCCAAGACGAAACATGGCATACTAAACATTATAGTTTGGAGAACATTTGGTGTAGATATATAGGCTATTTACCAAGGTATGAATTAGATGTGTGAACCATGGGGTATTCAAGATGCCAGAGGCTATAGCAGAGCTGTTATCACTCCAGCTCCCGGCCTAAGAGGGAATATAGGGAAAGTAGCTAGGATCCAGAACGGAAAGTTAAACATGCTAGTGTGGATTTCCTGGGTGGTCCAGTAGTTAAGAATCTGCCTTGCCATGCAAGAGACACTTGGATCCCTGGTCCGCGAAGATCCCACATGCAGCAGGGGCAACTGAGTCCAAGGGCTGCAACTAGTGAGGCCATGCTCTGGAGCCCCACTACTGAGCCTGTGTGCCCTAAAGCCTGTCCTCCATCACAAGAGAAGCCACCACAGTGAGAAGCCTGCTCTAGGGAGTAGCCCCCGCTTACTGCAACTAGAGTAACAAAGACCTGCTGCTGCCGCCAAGTCGCTTCAGTCGTGTCTGACTCTGTGAGACCCCATAGACAGCAGCCCACCAGGCTCCTCCATCCCAGGGATTCTCCAGGCAAGAACACTGGAGTGGGTTGCCATTTCCTTCTCCAATGTGTGAAAGTGAAGTCGTTGAGTCGTGTCTGACTCTTCGGGACCCCATGGACTGCAGCCTACCAGGCTCCTAGGACAACCTAAAAGAAAAACAAAGGCTAGTGAAGACAATTTCATGTGCCTGATGCACATAAGGCCAAACAAATGTAAATGGCAGAATTTGGAGCAGAGAAATTTTTATCGTGGGGCCAACCAAGAAGACAGGTGGTTCATGTACCTACCCCTCAAACCTCACACTCCCCCAAGGATTTCCCAGGTGAGGGAAGCAGGTTGCAAGGTATGTGACCGGTTCCTGCACAATTCTTTGATTGGTTGATGGTGAAGTAACAGGGTGGTGTCACAAGAGTTAATATTATCAGTCCTTAGGGTTTGATTCCTGAGTCAGGAAAATCCCCTGGAGGAGGGCATGGCAACCCACTCCAGTGTTCTTGCCTGGAGAATTCCATGGGCAAAGGAGCCTGGTGGGCTACAGTCCATAGGGTTACAAGAGTCGGACATGACTGAAGCGATTAACGCACACTCCAGGAGGTCTGGAGGCTGTGTGCTCATGGTCACCAAGTAGTTAATATCTTCCATTTGCTGCAGGGTTTTCACATCTGTGAAACAACTCAGGAAATGCCCATTAGTTACTGTTATCCAGGCACTTTAGAGAGGAGCTAAAGCAAAGTATGAGGGAAGGGCCTGCCCTGGGAAGGCCCCATAGGGTCTCGCTCAGTTACAGAGGAAGCCACCCTAAGAGACGAAGCAGTGGCCTTTGGCTGAGGTCACTGCATAAACAGGCAAGCAAAGGCCCTTGTTCATCTTTCCTCCCTCTCATCTCCTGGGCGTGGAGGAAGGGCGCTCCCCTCGGGTGGAGCTCAGCCAGGAGCCAGGGGTCAGTGAGTCCACACTGATGGCTGCGTACGTGCATATCAAGCGCCTTGAGGCAGAAAGGGGGGTAGAGAGAGGAGGAGAGGGCCTGGAGGGGCAAACAAGTCATTTGGCACAGGGGTAAGAATGCCTTCTGCAACTATTTTAAAACTTTGCAAGTTTGATCTCTTGGCTTTAAAGGTTATCTTTGTTTTTTGACCCCTAAATTGATGTTACATGGCCTAAATTTGTATCTCAAATGTCAGACTTTAAAATCTAGCTCCAGCTGCCTATTTAACAACTTCACTTGTATGTCTAACTGACTGACATCTCAAACATAACATGTTAGAAACAGAATTCCTGATTTTCACCTCCAGATGTGGGCCTCTCCAGTCTTTCTCGAATTAGCACTGCCAGTCTCCTAATTGTTCATGTCAAAAACCTGAGCTACCATTGACTTTTCTCTTCTTCTCACTCTTTACTTACAATACTTTTGATTCAAAACATCTTGAATCACACCGCTTCTCTCAATATCTGCTGCCCTCCCCCTAACCTGGGCCCCCATCATCTACTGCCCCAGTTACTCATTTAATGCCCCCCTTTTTTGGGGGGACCACACTGCACGGCATGTGGGACCTTAGCTTCCCCCATGCAGGGATCAAACCCACACCCCCTCCTGCATTGGAAGCATGGAGTCTCAACCATTGGACCACTAGGGAAGTCCCCCAGTTATTTTAAATAGCTTCTAGTTGGTTTCCCTGTATAACTATTGTTCTATGATTTATCCTTCACACAGCAGCCAGAGAAATTTTAACTGAAAACATAAAGCTAGATAACAATCCCACGGTGAAAATGCTTTCCAGTAACTTAAGAGTAACTCTTGAGTAAAATTCTTGATTTCAAGAATGAAATTATAACTGTTGATCATGTTTTACAGGCTTTGGTCTGCCTCTCCAAATTCTTATGTTCATTCAAATGCGGACTTACACTTCACGCTATTTTTGTAATTGACCCCTGAGAACAGCCCTCAAACAGTGACCGTTGGGAGTTCAGTTCAGTTGCTCAATTGTGTCCGACTGTTTGCAACCCTGTGGACTGCAGCACGCCAGGCTTCCCTGTCCATCATCAACAGCCAGAGCTTGCTCAAGCTCATGTCCATCAAGTCAGTGATGCCATCCAGCTATTTCATCCTCTGTCATCCCCTTCTCCTTCCACCTTCAATCTTTCCCAGCATCAGGGTCTTTTCCAGTGAGTCAGTTCTTCGCATCAGGTGGCCAAAGTATTGGGTGACTGTAGGGAACTGGTGCCTAAATACTGGAGAAAAGCAGACTACCCAGTCCAGGACATGACTGTGTGATTTCAGGACAGGCCACAGCAAAATATACTGCACTGGTATATTGATTTTTTTTTTAGTTGTAGGTACTTGAAAAATAGCAAATGCAAGGAGAGGTGTCTCCAAACTTTGCTTATCTGCCTAAAGAAAATGTCACTTATCTGCCTAAAGACAGATCCTCCAAAAGAAACTCAAGTGTCATGAATTCCTTCCCCAAGCATCTTATCAACTGGGGAAGACTGACTCATCTCAGGAGATGAAGCTAGAAGTCAACACCAACTGCAGACAAATGTGTCATAAACTATCACACATAGTCTTCTAAGGATCCTCTTACCTTTCCTAAAAATCATTTACCCTCCTCTTGCCCAATTAAGATGGTATTCAAGCCCAATTCTAAGACACTTGGAGAGGTAATCATTTTTTCCCCAGTGTCTCTTGTGTATGTAGGAGGTGTAAGGTGAATGAATTTCTGTTTGTTTTTCTCTTGCTCATCTGTCTTGTATTAGTGAGGTCTCAGCTAAGAACTCAACATGGTAGAGGGAAAGAATATTTTTTCTCCCATTCAATTTCCCATCTCCTTCAACCCCGGGCTTGGATGATGCAGATTTGTGCTCTGGGCCAGCAGTCCCCAACCTCTTTTGGCATCAGGGACTGATTTCGTGGAAGACAATTTTTCCACGGATGGGGAGGGCAGTAGTTTAAGGATGATTCAAGCACATTACATTTATTGTGCAATTTATTTCTATTATTATTACAGAAGTTCCATCTCAGATCATCCGGCATTAGATCCCGCAGGTTAGGGACCTCTGGTCTATGCAATTTACCAGAGCTTCTTATGGGATTACTCTGCAGTATCTCAAGTGGGAGTCTCCCTAGTAATGCCCCTTCATTGGCTGCTTTCCTGTCCCTGTCTCAGCTCCCTGCTCCCTTAAGGAGTCTGCTTCTCCAGAATAAATTAACTGCTCTTGAATACTTGTCTAAGGGACTTCTTACGGTAAAATTCAAAAGTGAGGAAGTACCAAGGATAATACTGAACTGAGAGGGATATTATATCTCATTCTCCTGCCCACCTGCCCTCCCATCCCTCCTCGCATAGTACTTTAGTATGATTCCTAAGATTGAAAATGAAATAGGTCTAGCCATCAAACCTGGGTTATACAAATGAGGGTAAAGCATCCGGGTTCTTACACGGCTAGATGGCCCAGTTCTAAAAGACACAACTCTGACTATCGTTTCAGCCCATCTGATCTCTGTGTTCAGAGGACATTTGAACTAATTGGTCTTTATTGTTGGGCTGGTTACATCCAGTTGTCCTCCACTTTTGCAGTTAAATTGATTAACTCACTCTTTCACTGATCTGTAAAATTTCAACTTATCAGCAGTTATACAAAGTAGGTTAATGCCTTGTTTTATTTGAGCTTAAAACATTTTAATCCACATTGGGCTCAGTAACACTGGCTAATAATTTGATAACACCATATTTAATGCTTAATGTCCAGGCATTGAAAGAATTAAGGGAAAAAAATAAAAGCAATATAAAAAGCATAAAAAGATTGAACATCTGTTAGACAAAAGTTATTGTCTAGAGGGTACAAATTTCTGTTTGGGATGATGAAAACTTTCTGAAAATGGATAATGGTAATGCTTGCTCAACATTGCGGAAATACTTAGTGCTGTTTAATTGTACAAATGAAAATGGCTAAAGTGGTCAATTTTGTGTTGTGTATATTTTAACATAGTAAAAATAAAACCACCCACAACTGTTAGGTTCCAAAGTCCTTGTCCTGCCACTCTTTTGTACAAGAACCTTTCATTATCCAGGAGACCATTCCCATCGTTCAATGCCCCTCTGCCATGCTTCTCTCCTTGTTTCTTTAACCACTTGTTTAGATTCTTGAGTGAGTGAGTGAGTGAGTGAGTTAGTGAGTGAGTGAAGTCACTCAGTCGTGTCTGACACTTTGCGACCCCGTGGACTATAGCCCACCAGGCTCCTCCATCCATGGGATTCTCCAGGCAAAAATACTGGAGTGGGTTACCATTTCCTTCTCCAGGGGATCTTGCTGACCTAGGGATCAAACCCAGGTCTCCTGCATTGCAGGCAGACGCTTTAACCTTTGAGCCATCAGCGAAGCCCGACTGCCCAATCTTAAATCACTCCTGTCAGTCTCAGAATAGGGCACTGAAATGAGCTCAAGGTCAAAATTCAGATACAGTCTGTCAACTCCCTGTGAAGTAAGAGCCTTGGGTCCTCACCATGTCAGACTTGGTGTCTAGTCTTTTCTCTCTTTACGGTAAAATTTAGAATAAGCATGTGCAATCTGAAGGCTGCCATGCTGTCCGTCAGAACCACTGAGGTACCAGCCCCTCACTTGATCCCACCTCCTACCACCTCCACCTTGGTTTGTCGCTTCTGCCTTGGTTCTTTAACTCCTGTGTGCATTAGTCACTCAGTTGTGTCCGACTCTTTGCAACCCCATGGACTGTGGCCTGCCAGGTTCCTCTGCCCATGAAATTCTCCAGGCAAGAATACTGGAGTGGATTGCCATTTCCTTCTCCAGAGGATCTTCCCAACCCAGGGATCGAACCCAGGTCTCTTGCATTGCAGGCAGATGCTTTACCGTCTGAGCTACTAGGAAAGCCCTCTTTAACTCCCATCTCATCCCAACCAATTGACAGCTAATCCTCCCTACCACATGCTCAAACCAATGGGTACCCACCCCCATTACCTTGTAAACACAGCATGGATAGTGCAATGTGGTGGTGTACTCTGATCTGGGAGGTGTTGGGAAGTGTTCAACAGTGGTTCTCCAGGCAAAACAAAATAACATGCAAAGAAACAGCAACCACTTGATCTTTGTACCATTTGCTGATTTCTGCAGTAAAATACCACTACCATGGCCAATTTCAAGCAATCCAGGTGATGTCACTGAATGTGGAGTAGGGAAGAAATGCAGAGTAGCATATCATTGTATTTCTGCCTGCGCCAGCCAGCCTCCAAGATAACCCCGCTGGTATTCACATCCAATGTTTATTCTTCTCCCACATTGTCCCAGAGTTGGTTTGTGTAACCAATAAATTATAGCACATGGTATGTTACTCCCAGGGTTAGGCTATAAAAGACACTACAGCTTCTCATTCTCTCTCTCTCTTCCTCTTACTGCCCCCCTTTTCCTCCTTCTTGCTGTCTCATCACTCACTTTGAGGCTAGCTGTCCTGTTGTAAGCAGCCTGATTAAGAAGCTCATGTAGCAGGAACTGAGGCCTCCAGCCAAAAGTCATGTGAGTTAACATTCTTAGAAGCAAATCCTCCAGCTCTAGTTAGGCCAGGAGATGGCTGCAGCCCCAAAGGTCATCTTGCCTATAGTCTCGTGAAAAACCCTGAGCCAGAAATGCCCATCTAAGCTGCTCTCAGATTCCTAACTTAGAATCCTGGTAAGCTAATAGTAGATAATTAATACACCACTATACAGATGAAATAGATGTATATAACTTCAAGAGCATAGATGATGGTAAAATAATAGTAGTAAGATAATTAGGAAGTGTTAAGTTTTGATATTTATTAACTTTTGTTTTTAACATAATTCATGTCTCTGTAAATTTTATATAATCAAAATTTTAATAATTGTATTTAATAGATAGCATAAAAAAAGAACCCTGAAAATTTAACAATCAGCTCTCATTGGCCTATGTGAGGCAATTCCAGCACATTGACTTTTACCCAGTGGTTGCTAAAATTTTTTTTTGTTGCATATAGCTGTCAGCAAAAATTCTTTGAGTTTACAATCACAAAATGTTGACAGTTTTACATTATATACATATACTGCTTTATTAATATGGCCATTAAATTATTAAGGGAAAAATACACAGGACTTAAAAATAGATTTTAGTTCATTTATTTGTGTTATAAAACTTTTTCTTTTCATGGAAACAAATTTTTTAAGCAAGAGAAATGTGTCAGCGCTATTAGATTATCACTGATTTCACCTGTAATGTGGTTGAACTAGAGCTCAAGCCGTGAGAAGGAAAAGTGTCAGCTTTATCAATTTCTTGCTCTTTCTTTGTGCTTGCATTGTCAGTGTTCAATTGAATTCATGGTCTCTCTGCAGGAATATTTTAAAGCTATTAATACTTCTTCATTTGGTGGATTAAAGCTAAACCACATAATCTGTAAAACTGTGTTACTGTAAACATACAAATGGCAATATTTCACAATTCTATGAAATAGAGTGAATGAGAATGAGGGTCATTGTCAGTCTCAATTTCAAGCAATCCAGGTGATGTCACTGAATGTGGAGTAGGGAAGAAATGCAGAGTAGCATATCATTGTATTTCTGCCTGCGCCAGCCAGCCTCCAAGATAACCCCGCTGGTATTCACATCCAATGTTTATTCTTCTCCCACATTGTCCCAGAGTTGGTTTGTGTAACCAATAAATTATAGCACATGGTATGTTACTCCCAGGGTTAGGCTATAAAAGACACTACAGCTTGATTGTGGAATCTCCACTCTTCCCAAGACCCTTGGCATATCACTGATGACAACTGGCTGAATGGACCGAGTGAGGGTGGCATTGTCAATCCATAAATAAATATTCTAGGTGCTCTCTCCATCCCCCTTTAGAGACCTTTGGTCTAATCCTTTGCTGGCAACTAGCACTGACACATAGTGTTAAATGGCCTTGTAGGCCCTCCAACAAGGACTCCTGAGAGGCACATCTCCTTCTGTAAGAGGTAGGGAAGAGCTGTAATTTGGATTTACAAAACTGGATTGAATGCAAGGGATATAAGAACACAGACAGCTAGAAAACACTTAACTCTCTCTGTGGGGTGTAAAAGAAGAGCCCATAAAGAAGAATGCTTTAAAAACAAAACAACAACAAAAATTCACAGTAGAGACTCAACACAGGTGATGGATGTAACCATAAGAATTATGCTTTATTGAGAGCAAAAATCCAAAGGAAGCCAGTAGGATGAAGAGAGGAGTTATAAGTGTGATTTGCAAGCATCTTTAGAGTCCCTAAAGTTTCCTTTTCTGGGAAAATTTAATAGATGAATAAAGCAGTCACCCATCCTCCTGTAGAACATCTATAAATGTGTTATTTCCCCCCCCCCCCCACAAAATGCCTTCAAAGATAATCATTCAAATGCACATTTTTCTGCATATTATAAAGTAATTTGTCACTTCCTTTGTGTTTTGATAGATGTTTCCTGGTGTTTAGCTCTTTTCATACCTCTGAAGCTTTAAAAAGCTTGTCTCCCAACCATCACCTGCGCCCGATGGAAGGGCTTAACTCAAGAAATTGGAAGGTGCTGGTGATTTATGCTGGAGGCTGCACTTGACGTACCTTAGTTAAGCTTCTTCCTCACTACTTATAACACCTTTAGTTGTTGGGATTAGGATGAAGGTGAACAGAATATACTAACAGTGTTTCTTTTGTAGAAATCAAAGCAGGTATTCGATGCAGTATTCCAAGAGGAAAAAATATATAATAAAATAATCCCCATAATCATAGCCCTTCACATTTTCTAAAGTACTTTCACATGCTTTTCTTGAGCCCCCTTGTAGGCGTAGGTTGAGATTATTTTTATTTACAGTTGAAAAACCTGAGGTCAAGTGGCTTTCCCAATTTACACAAAGCTTGTTTCTAAGGTAAATGTACACACACACAGCAGGTCCTGGATCCTGTCATATGTGGCAAAAGAGTAAAGTAAAACAGATGATTTTTTTCCTTCTCTTTTGCTTCACATTTCATTACTTCCCTACCCCTTCTTGGTCCAGCTTGAGGTAAGTTGATCATCCTCATTTTCTTTCCACTTGTTTTGAGAAGACTCTAGAATAAAAGTAGACCTCAGGACAGGATAAGGAAACAGGGAGAAAAAGACAGTATCATTGGAGGCATAAACCATCAAGTTGATTGCCAATATAAGGAACAGAAGAGGTTAATTAGAAATCTCTTTGGCCATAAGGCACAAAAGACATGAGGCAGTAAGGGAGATCAGGAAAGAAAACTCCAAATCCTTCATATCACTAATTTCCATTTTCATATCATCTTAAGGTAAAATGAACAGAGACCCTGTTTTACCGTGTGTGTGCGTGTGTCTGTGTGTGTCTGTGTGTGTGTATTAGTCACTCAGTCGTGTCCGACTCTGCGACCCCATGAACTGTAGCCCAACATGTTCCTCTGTTCATGGGATTCTCCAGGCAAGAACACTGGGGTGGGAAGCCATTCCTTTCTCCAGGGGATCTTCCCGACCCAGGGGTCTAACCCGGGTCTCCCGTGTTGCAGGCAGGGAAGCCCAGGTTTTGCCGTGTAAGACTGTGTAAACTGGATTAGTTACATGTCTTTGTGTCTGTTTCTCTCCTTAACTCACACAGAGACATATCTTTCCTTGATTCAGGGTTGCCAGACAAAATACAGGCTATAAAACACAGGGTACGCAGCTAAATTTGGATTCAGATGAAACAATGAATCACCTTTTAGTCTGAGTGTATTCCAAGCAATGCATGAAATAGACTTAAACACTTTAAAAAACATGCAGTTGGCAGCTCTTGCCTTCTGAGATGGCCCACACTTTGTCTATGGAATGTGTTTCTCTCTAAATAAATCCATTTCTTACCTATCAGGAAAAACAAAAATGTGCTCTTTATCTGCAATTCATATTTAACTGGATGCCTTGTATATTTATTTGTTAAATCTGGCAACCTTTTAAATTAGGTTAAATTCAGTCAGTTCAGTTGCTCAGTTGTGTCCGACTCTTTGCGACCCCATGAATCGCAGCATGCAAGGCCTCCTTGTCCATCACCAGCTCCCGGAGTTTACTCAGACTCATGCCCATCGAGTCGGTGATGCCATCCAGCCATCTCATTCTCTAATTAAATTTCAGATCCACTTTCTACCCCTGAATGTAGTGTAGTCAGAGCAGAGGACATTGTCACTGTCCCCTGCTGGCCTATGTTGGAGCAGTTATTTTCTTACATTAGGACATGCACACTAGCTGCAAATAATGCTTAGTTTCTCTCTGACATTACTCAAAACTCACACTCCATGTGCTGTTTTCACTCTGCTGTGGCTGGGGGAAGCTTTTCAAGTAGATAGATCTTGGAATTCGTTCTCTCCCCAAATTCCAGAGATGCTCAATTTCTTCCACGACCACCAAGAAAGTTTCCTTTGTCAAGCCAGCAAACATCTCCAGTCACGTTATAAGGTGAACTTCACATCCACTTCCTTATGGACCACATAGAATATCCCTAAGAAGGCTTAATCATCAGTGTCAGATGATTCTCTTTGGGAGGTCTTACAGATCCTTCTTTTGGGGTATAAGATCACAAAAAATTGTAGAATATCCTCCCCAGGAGTTAATTTAAGAAAGGTCATCTCAAATGGATTGAAGTCAGGTTTACCAAATGGCAGGGGCAAAAACTAAACAATCCTCAGATTAAATCAATTGCAATTTTGTTTGCAGTATCCATTTCTCCTTTTTTTTTTTTTTTTTTTTAAGAGAATCTATGAAATTGGATTTGCAGGGACAGTAGACCATTGCACACAAAAAATGTAGAGGAATACTCCTATCTCTGCACTCAACCATGAATCTGACCCCATCAATAGCACCCACATTCAAAACAAAGTATGATAGCTTTGTGAGCCCTACAGGGTTGCTATGGTGCATAGAAAAAAAAAAAAAAAAACAAACATTTAGAGGTTTTTAAATTGCAGTTGAATGTATTAAATTTTAATGAATTAAAGTCTAAGTTTAATCTGTAAGGTTTTTACTGAGGGAAATTCACATAAAATTAACCATTTTATTTTAGTTTTTAAAACATTTGTTTATTTTATTTTTGGCTGTGCTGGGTCTTCATTGCTGTGAACCAGCTTTCTCTAGCCGTGGTGAGTGGGGGCTACTCTCTAGTTGTGGTGCCCAGACTGCTCATTGCAGTGGCTTCTCTTCTTACCAAGCATAGGCTCTCGAGTGCCCAGGCTTTAGCAGTTGTGGCTCCCAGGCTCTCGAGCACAAGTTCAACAGTTGTGGCACATGGGCTTAGTTGCTCCATGGCATGTTAGACCTACCCGGTACAGGGATCGAATGGGTGTCTCTTGTTTTGCAAGGTGGATTCTTAACCGCTGGACCATAAGAGAAGTTCCTAAAATTAACCATTACAAAGTGGAAAAAGAAAAAAAGCAATCCCATCAATTCAGTTCAGTCGCTCAGTCGTGTCCGATTCGTTGCGACACCATGGACTGCAGCATGCCATGCTTGCCTGTCTATCACCAACTCCCGGAGCTTACTCAAACCCATGATCATTGAGTCGGTGATGCCATCCAACCATCTCATCCTCTATTGTCCCCTCCTCCTCCCACATTCAATCTTTCCCAGCATCAGGGTCTTTTCAAATGAGTCAGTTCTTCGCATCAGGTAGCCAAAGTATTAGAGTTTCAGCATCACCATCAGTCCTTCCAGTGAATATTCAGGACTGATTTCCTTTAGGATGGACTGGTTGGATCTCCTTGCAGTCCAAGGGACTCTCAAGAGTCTTCTCCAATACCACAGTTCAAAAGCATCAATTATTCAGTGCTCAGCTTTCTTTATAGTCCAACTCTCACATCCATACATGACTACTGGAAAAACTATAGCTTTGACTAGATGGACCTTTGTTGGCAAAGTAATGTCTCTGCTTTTTAATATGCTGTCTAGGTTGGTCATAACTTTCCTTCCAAGGAGCAAGTGTCTTTTAATTTCATGGCTGCAATCACCATCTGCAGTGATTTTGGAGCCCCCAAAAATAAAGCCTCTCACTGTTTCCATTGTTTCCCCATCTATTTGCCATGAAGTGATGAGACTGGATGCCATGATCTTATTTTTCTGAATGTTGAGTTTTAAGCCAACCTTTTCACTCTACTCTTTCACTTCCATCAAAAGGCTCTTTAGTTCTTCTTCACTTCCTGCCATAAGGGTGGTGTCGTCTGCATATCTGAGGTTATTGATATTTCTCCCGGCAATCTTGATTCCAGCTTGTGCTTCATCCAGTCCAGCATTTCTCATAAGCAGGGTGACAATATACAGCCTTGATGTACACCTTTCCAGGTTTGAACCAGTCTGTTGTTCCATGTCTGGTTCTAACTGTTTCTTCTTGATCTGCACACAGATTTCTCAGGAGGCAGGTCAGGTGGTCTGGTATTCCCATTTGTTGAAGAATTTTCCACAACTTGTTGTGACCCACACAGTCAATCGCTTGGCATAGTCAATAAAGCAGAAGTAGATGTTTTTCTGGAACTCTCTTGCTTTTTTGATGATCCAGCGGATGTTGGCAATTTGATCTCTGGTTCCTCTGTCTTTTCTAAATCCAGCTTGAACATCTGGAATTTCACGGTTCACGTATTGCTGAAGCCTGGCTTTGGGAATTTTGAGCATTACTTTACTAGCATGTGAGATGAGTGCAATTGTGCAGTAGTTTGAGCATTCTTTGGCATTGCCTTTCTTTGGGATTGGAATGAAAACTGACCTTTTCTAGTCCTGTGACCACTGCTGAGTTTTCCAAATTTGCTGGCATATTGAGTGCAGCACTTTCACAGCATCATCTTTTAGGATTTGAAATAGTACAACTAGAATTCCATCATCTCCACCAGCTTTGTTCATAGTGATGTTTCCTAACATGGGCTTAGTTTCTCCGTGGCATGTGAGACCTACCCGGTCCAAGGATCGAATTGGTGTCTCGATTCAGCCCACTTGACTTTGCATTCCAGGATGTCTGGCTCTAGGTGAGTGATCACACCATCATGATTATCTGGGTCATGAAGATCTTTTTTGTATAGTTCTTCTGTGTATTCCTGCCACCTCTTCTTCATATTGTCTGTCCTTTATTGTGCCCATCTTTGCATGAAAATTTCCCTTGATATCTCTAATTTTCTTGAAGAGATCTCTAGTCTATCCCATTCTATTGTTTTCCTCTATTTCTTTTCATTGATCACTGAGGAATGCTTTCTTATCACTACTTCCTATTCTTTGGAACTCTGCATTCAAATTGGTATATCTTTCCTTTTCTCCTTTGCCTTTCACGTCTCTTCTTTTCATAGCTATTTGTAAGACCTCCTCAGACAATGATTTTGCCTTTCTCCATTTCTTTTTCTTGGGGATGGTCTTGATCCCTCTTCTATGATGTCACAAACCTCCATCCATAGTTCTTCAGGTACTCTGTCTATCAGATCTAATCCCTTGAATCTATTTCTTACTTCCACTGTATAATCATAAGGGATTTGATTTAGGTCATACCTGAATGGTCTAGTGGTTTTCCCTACTTTCTTCAATTTAAGTCTGAATTTGGCAATAAGGAGTTCATGATTGGAGCCACAGTCAACTCCTGGTCTTGTTTTTGCTGACTGTATAGAGCTTCTCCATCTTTGGCTGCAAAGAATATAATCAGTCTGATTTTAGTATAGACCATCTGGTGATGTCCACGTTGTAGAGTCTTCTCTTATGTTGTTGGAAGAGCATGTTTGCTATGACCAGTGCATTCTCTTGGCAAAACTCTATTAGCCTTTGCCCTGCTTCATTCTGTACTCGAAGGCCAAATTTGCCTGTTACCCCAGGTGTTTCTTGACTTCCTACCTTTGCATTCTAGTCCCCTAAAATGAAAAGGACATCTTTTTTTTGGTGTTAGTTCTAGAAGGTCTTATAGGTCTTCATAGAACCATTCAACTTCAGCTTCTTCAGCATTACTGGTCAGAGCATAGACTTGGATTTATGTGATATTGAATGGTTTGCCTTGGAAACAGAGATCATTCTGTCGTTTTCGAGACTGCATCTAAGTACTGCATTTCAGACTCCTTTGTTGACTATGATGACTACTCCATTTCTTCTAAGGGATTCTTGCCCACAGTAGTAGATATAATGGTCATCTGAGTTAAATTCACCCATTCCAGTCCATTTTAGTTTGCTGATTTCTAAAATGTCAATGTTCACTCTTGCCATCTCCTGTTTGACCACTTCCAATTTGCCTTGATTCATGGACCTAACATTCCAGGTTCCTATGCAATATTGCTCTTTACAGCATTGGACTTTACTTCTATCACTAGTCCCATCCACAACTGAGTGTTGTTTTTGCTTTGGCTCCATCTCTTCATTCTTTCTGAAGTTAGTTCTCCAGTGATTTCCAGTAGCATATTGGGCACCACCGACCTGGGGGGTTCATCTTTCAGTGTCCTATCTTTTTACCTTTTCATACTGTTCATGGGGTTCTCAAGCAAAGAATACTGAAGTGGTTTGCCAGAGTAAAACCTCTTACCCATTAAACAGTTTATCCCTATTTCTTCCTCCTCCCAGACTCTGGAAACTACCAATCATCTCTATCTCTATGAATATACTTATTCTGGACATTTCATATACATGTAGTCATATAATCTGTGACTTTTTGGTCTGACTTCTTTTACTCACAAGGGCTTCCCTTGTGTTTCAGCTGGTAAAGAATCCGCCTGCAATGCAGGAGACCTGGGTTTGATCCCTGGGTTGGGAAGATCCCCTGGAGGAGGTAAAGGCTACCCACTCCAGTATTCTGGCCTGGAGAATTCCATGGACTGTATAGTCCACAGGGTTGCAAAGAGTCAGACATGACTGAGCAACTTTCACTCACTCTTTTACTCAGCATATATTTTGGAGATTCCTCCACATTGTAGCATATATCAGTAGTTCATTCTTTTTTTTTTTAATGGTTGAATATTTTCCTTAAGTTTTTTAGTTCAGCTTATAAGTTGTATTCTATTTCACAGAATTTGCAAATTTTGAACAATAACTTTTAAACTGACTGATTAATATTTAGTCCATTTACCTAGTTAATTAACATTCCTTGAAAATTTCAAATAGCACATATACTTAACATATTCAATTTTCTTTAATGCCTTAATGAGTTTTTTAATTGAAGTATAACTCACAGAGAGAAAAGCACACAATGCATAAGTATGGAACGGCATGAATTTTTCTCAAATCAGCACCCCTATGTAGCTACGACCCGGATCAAGAAACAGAACATGACAAGCTTTGCAGAAGCTCTCTCCTGCCCCTGTGCATTTTCCTGTGAAAGAATTCTCTTTAAGTCCTGAATCTTTCTGATTTGTGGCAGAAGATGTGCTTAACTGCCAAGTCTTCTACCAATTATCGGCTAGTCACTTGTGTGCTTTAACAACAAAGGCTGCGTGGTGCAAAGGACACGATTCAGAAAGAAGCTCCATGTCAGTCTCGGGGCTCTTAGTATCCCCGGCATCAGATTGCTCTCTCTGAGCTGAGTACACAGCACACGTTGCCCTTTTGCATGAAAGAATTAGAAGTGCAAGAGAATGACATTGTCTATCAACTATAGCTCAGGTCAAGATGAAGATCAACCACTAGTTTCTGCATATAAATGTCCTACTGTTGTGTGGACAGTGAACCCTTCTGTTATGAACACCCTGTATGTAGTACCAGGGATAGACAGAGGGTCTGAGAGGGCTTTAATGGCATTTGCTGTCGAGAGGTTCGGGTAAATACGAGAGAGGCTTTGAGAAGAATTTGTTGTTGTTTTTTAGTTGCTCAGTTGTATCTGGCTCTTTTGCAACCCCATGGACTCTAGCCCGCCAAACTCCTCTGTCCATGGGATTTTCCAGGAAAGAGTGCTGGAGTGGGTTGCCATTTCCTTCTTTAGGATCTTCCCGACCCAGGGATGGAACACACATTTCCTGTGTCTCCTGCATTGGCAGGGTTTTGTTTGTTTGTTTGTTTTACCATTGAGCCACCAGGGAAATCCCTTGAAAATAATTACTTCTTGCTGAAATTGACTTCAGTAGCAGCAGCTAGATGAACAGAAGACCCAGAGATAAGATAAATGGGAAAAGCAATGTGCCATCCAGTAGAGGGTTTTGAAAGCTAGGGGAGGAAATCAGAGGGTTTTGAAGGGAGAGCTGGTCAGTTGCTGGTCACCCTCCTCCCCTTGGTCATGATTTGTATTTTTATTTTCAGAGGGGGTTTCTGAAGTGTAGGATGGACGAGTGATTTGTCACCCAGGTGGCTTGTTGGGGGTGGGGGATGAACCTGTTCAGTGAGGCCCTTTATCAGCCCTCCAACATAACCATTGTGTTGGTTGCCTATCCAGGCTACAGAGGAGTTCCGGACATGCTACCCTCAAATATGCTGCTTTGTCATCTTAATTATTTGGAGCTGAAGTTACATAAAAATAGGTGCAGGAAGGGCTCCCTGACTTTTCCCATTCCACTAAAAAATGGGCCATGAAACTCCCCATGAGAAAGATGTCTTCCCTGTATTAGGAAGCAGAGACACATCCTTGTCACCAGAGACTGGGAATTGCTTTTCTACCTAAAGAATGGTGCCCGCTTGACATGTTTGACTGCAGAATGCTAGGAGGGTTTGTTGGAGTAAAAGTGGTTTAAGATCCAAGGCAAAATAACAAAGCATGATGTTCTGAGTACTCAGCACATGTTGGACTTCCTGCACAGAACAAAGCCCTCTGGGAATGAGCACTTAGAAGGAAAGATGGTTTATTATCATAATGGAGTATTCAATTACTTGCTCTGATGAGAGGTGGAGGAGTTTCCAAATTCATTGTAGTAATTTAGAGTTTTGAGGGGGGAAATAATTAAAAATGTAGGCCACCTATGGGTGCTGCGTAATGTGGATGATATAACGTGGTTATAATGGGAATATGATACATTTTATTTATACAGTCTCTGGCTACAAAGAGTGTACTGGGTATTTTGTGGTAGACTCAGAAGCTCAAAACAAACAAGATTAAAATCAGCAATAATGCAGATCAGGAGGCTCTAGTGAAATTCAGCAATAAATTTGACACAAAGCCAATGAGGTAGGCCAAGGGCCTTTTAGAATTTGCTGCAGGTGGATGCTTGTGTTTTCTTATTTTAATGATATGTGAGGATATAGAACGTGGGGTTGATGACCATGAGGGAAAGGTCAGCCAGGGCACACTTCCCATTGTAGGAAAAATGATCGTGATTTTGTGGGGAGAACAGAATTTTCATATCCTAGTCTCTTGGACAGCAAGGAGATCAAAATATCAAGGGAATAAGGAGCACCCCTTCCCCACCGTGGACCAGACCCCATGTGCTCTCTTTCTCATCCCTGTCACAGACATCACTACAGGACTTGAAGACTTCACTCCTGACCCACAGACAGCTTCCAAGGCCAAGGATGAATCGACTGTTCTATTGGGTCAGTACCTATGTCATATCACTCTTCCTGTTTTAAATATCACCCGTGGATTAAAAGAATGAAAACCTCAAATCGACATATTCCAGGTTACTCTGTTTGCATTTCCTCCATCTGTTAAATGAGATCATTGTTTAAAAAATTCTTTTATAACTTGATATTGTATCAAGTGACTTGATAGGTATAGGATTAAACAGTGTTTTACTATCTAAGGTGTTACATCATCCTCTTCATTACAATTCACTACATTTTGCCTCTCATTACACTCATACTAATCTATGGTTTATAACAGTTCTATTTATGTCTTCTTGAAGAAGAATACATTTCCTACCTCATCACTGCAGCCAAAGAAGCCAGCAGTCAGTGCTCAGGTGAAAACCGTATTTATTAATCTACACATGTTGGCACTGAACAGGTAACAGGTGGCAATGATGTTTCTTTTTTTTTTTTCAGAATTGTGTGCATATCTGAGAATTTACTTACTTAATATTTTTGAAATTAAGTGTGTAAATTTCACAAACCTGTAAAGTTAAACAAATGTCACCTATTTTGCCATGACTTCATGCATCAAAGTGTTTGGAAAAGTGCAATTATTTACAGCGTCAAAGGAGTTGAAATTTTGAGCAATCATTTAATTTAAAAATTTTAAGTTTTAGAATGTGTAGAAGTAAAAGAACTGTGTGTAGGGAACTCTCAAAAAAAAAGTATCAGAATTGCCAATGAAATAATTAGGAGAAATTTTTGGAGTCTGAAATGGAGCATGGATAAAAAATGCTGAATAAAGAAGATGATCAGAAATAAAATGCCCTAGAGTTTCTCGAACAGAAGCTAATAGTCAACAGGCTGTTATCAGCATAGCACAACAGCATGAGCAATGTGCAAGCAGGACATTAGTGACAGAAATAGAAAGTAAGTAAAAGCCAGAATATCAAAATTATTTGTCTGTTAAAACAGTATATGTTATATCAGGTAAAGTTCATTGTAATAATTTATTTAAACTACTATTTTTGAACGGATAATACATTTATATGGTTTAAGTTTTAAAAAATATATTCCTATCCTTTGGACACCCAGTTCCGTCATCAAGAGGCAACCAGGATTATCATATTATCAACTTCCTGTGTTCTTGTTTCCTTTGTTCTTGTCACTAGGTCGTGTCTGATTCTTTGTGATCCCATGGACTGTAGCCCACCAGGCTCCTCTGTCCATGGGATTCTCCAGGCAAGAATACTGGGGAAGATTTTCGCGCCCTCCTCCAGGGGATCTTCCTGACCCAGGGATGGAACCTGGGTCTTCCACAGTGCAGGAAGATTCTTTACCATCTGGGTCACCTGGGAAGCCCTACAATCCATATATAAGGATAACCTACTCAGAATATAGATAAATTCAGTGCATTCAGAAAAAAATGTATTTGCCAGTGCATTTTTTCAGTTTCAGAAAAGTTAGTAAAATAGCACATAAAAGTAAAAAAAAGTAGGCTATAAAACAAAGTCACTATCTCTGTAACCTCACCTAAATCAGCAGAACATTACCAGTTCCCTTCCCCTCCAGGTGACTCTTACCTAGAAGTTATCACTGTTTTGAATTAGTATAGTTTATTTTGTCTGTTTTTGAACTTTAATTAAATGATGAACAGGGGGCATTCTTTTGTGTCTGTCTTGACTTTTTCCACATCATGTTTTGGAGATCCATTCATGTTGTTGGGCATAGCTGAAGCTGGCTTCTTTTTCATGGCTCGAGAGTATTCTCTTGTATGGCTCAGGCACTGTTTATGCACGCCACTCTTGGTGTTTTTCTGTAATGTTCACTTTGGGGATATTATGAATAATGCTGCTGTGAATATCTTTTACATGTCTTGGTGCATATGTCCTCATATATCTCTTGGAAATATATATATACATAAAATACAAGTAAATTTTAACGTTACCCTTCTTCTGATACACACAACGACTTTGTTGCAAGGTTATTACTCAGTTCAGTTCAGTTCAGTCGCTCAGGCATGTCCGACTCTTTGCAACCCCATGGACTGCAGCATGCCAGGCTTCCCTGTTCTTCACTAACTCCCGGAGCTTACTCAAACTCATGTCCATCGAGTCAGTGATGACATCCAACCATCTCATCCTCTGTTGTCCCCTTTTCCTCTCACTTTCAATCTTGCCCAGCATCAGGGTCTTTTCCAATGAGTCAGTTCTTCACATCAGGTAACCAAAGTATTGGAGTTTCAGCTTCAGCATCAGTCCTTCCAATGAATATTCAGGACTGATTTCCTTTAGGATAGACTGGTTGGATCTCCTTGCAGTCCAAGGGACTTTCAAGAGTCTTTTACAACACCACAGTTTAAAAGCATCAATTTTTTGGCTCTAAGTGTTCTTTATAGCCCAACTCTCACATCCATACATGACTACTGGAAAAACTATAGCTTTGACTAGATGGACCTTTGTTGGCAAAGTAATGTCTCTGCTTTTTAATATGCTGTCTAGGTTGGTCATAGCTTTTCTTCCAAGGAGCAAGTGTCTTTTAATTTCATGGCTGCAGTCACCATCTGCAGTGATTTTGGAGCCCCAGAAATAAAGTCCGTCACTTGTTTCCATTGTTTCCCCATCTATTTCTCATGAAGTGATGGGACCAGATGCCATGATCTTAGTTTTCTGAATGTTGAGTTTTAAGCCAGCTTTTTCACTGTCTTTCACTTTCATAAAGACGCTCTTTAGTTCTTCTTCACTTTCTGCCATAAGGGTGGTGTCATCTGCATATCTGAGGTTATTGCTATTTCTCCCAGCAATCTTGATTCCAGCTTGTGCTTCATCCAACTCTGCATTTCACATGATGTACTCTGCATATAAGTTAAATAAGCAGGGTGACAATATACAGCCTTGATGTACACCTTTTCCTATTTGGAACCAGTCTGTTTGGAACCATCTCTGGTTCAAACTGTTGCTTCTCGACCTGCACATAGATTTCTCAGGAGGCAGGTAAGGTGGTCTGGTATTCCCGTTTGTTGAAGAATTTTCCACAGTTTGTTCTGATCTACACAGTCAAAGGTTTTGGCGTAATCAATAAAGCAGAAGTAGATGTTTTTCTGGAATTCTCTTGCTTTTTCGATGATCCAATGGATGTTGGCAATTTGATCTCTGGTTCCTATGCCTTTTCTAAATCCAGCTTGAACATCTGGAAGTTCACGGTTCATGTACTGTTGAAGTCTGGCCTGGAGAATTTTGAGCATTACTTTGCTAGTGGGTGAGATGAGTGCAATTGTGCAGTAGTTTGAGCATTCTTCGGCATTGCCTTTCTTTGGGATTGGAATGAAAACTGACCTTTTCCAGTCCTGTGGCCACTGCTGACTTTTCCAAATTTGCTGGCATATTCAGCACTTCCACAGCATCATCTTTTAGGATTGGAAATAGCTCAATTGGAATTCCATCACCTTCACTAGCTTTGTTCATGGTGATGATTCCTAAGGCCCACTTGGCTTTGCATTCCAGGATTTCTGGCTCTAGTTGAGTAATCACACCACCATGGTTATCTGAGTCATGAACATCTTTTTTTGTATAGTTCTTCTGTGTATTCTTGCCACCTCTTTTTAATATCTTCTGCTTCTGTTAGGTCCATACCATTTCTGTTCTTTATTGTGCCCATCTTTGCAAGAAATGTTCCCTCGGTATTTCTAATTTTCTTTGTAGCCAAAGATGGAGAAACTCTGTACAGTCAGCAAAAACAAGACCAGGAGTTGACTGTGGTGTAGATCATGAACTCCTTATTGCCAAACTGAGACTTAAATTGAAGAAAGTAGGGAAAAGCACTAGACCATTCAGGTATGATCTAAATCAAGTCCCTTACTATTATACAGTGGAAATGACAAATAGATTCAAGGGATTAGATCTGATAGACAGAGTGCCTGAAGAACTATGAATGGAGGTTCTTGACATTGTACAGGAGGCAATGATCAAGACCATCCCCAAGAAAAAGAAATGCAAAAAAGGCAAAATGGTTGTCTGAAGAGGCCTTCCAAATAGCTTTGAAAAGAAGAGAAGCTAAAGGCAAAGGAGAAAGGGAAAGATATACCCATCTGAATGCAGAGTTCCAAAGAAGAGCAAGGAGAGATAAGAAAGCCTTCCTCAGTGATCAGTGCAAAGAAATAGAGGAAAACAGTAGAATGCAAAAGACTAGAGATCTCTTCAAGTTTATTATTATTATTTATTTATTTATTTTTGATTATGCTGAGTCTTATTTGCAGGGCATGGCTTTCTCTAGCTGTAGGAAGCAGGGGCTACTCTCTAGTTGTGGTTCACAGGCTTCTCATTGTGGAAGCTCCTCTTGTTATGGAACATAGGCTCTAGAGCACAGAGGCTCAGTAGTTGTGGTACACAGGCTTAGTTGCTCCATGGCATGTGGGATCTTAGTTCCTGGACTAAGGATGTACCTGTGTCCCCTGCATTGATTGACTCTTTTTTTTTTTTTTTTTTTTTTAGAATAAAAAAGATATTTTAGTATTGACTTATGTATTTTTAAATTTAGTGAAATTCTGAGAAAATTACATTAAAAATATTTTGTCACTTAGTACTGTTTTCAATTTTTATATCACATGGCTATACATAATCATCTTCATTGTACTCAGGGACTTTAAAGGTCTTCATCTGGCCTGGTAAATAGATTCTTTACCACCATACCAGCAGGGAAGTCCCTTGCAAGGGTTTTATTAAACAGGACTAATAAAGGCCTATTAATTTGGGAGAGGTAAGCAAATTATGGGGGCTTCCCTGGTGGCTCAGTGGTAAAGAATCTACCTGCAATGCAGAAGATGTGGGTTTGATCCCTGGATCAGGAAGATGCCCTGGAGAAGGAAATGGCAACCCACTCCAGTTCTTGCCTGGGAAATCCCATGAACATAGGAGCCTGGTGGGCTACAGTCCATGGGGTCACAAAAGAGTCAGACATGACTTAGTGACTAAACAATAACAGCAATCAAGTGATAGTGAACCAATTCAACCTGATCATCTCTATTCAACAGGTGTTCAACCCATACAAAATTATTGATCCCATCTGTGAATCAGGTTTCCATGTGATGCTTTCCAATCTCTGGATATCAAAGGGCATTTTCATAATAAAATGAACTCTGAGGATGGTTGAAAATCCTCTCAGAAAAGTTGAAGATGATCATGCTATTGTAGCTAGAACCCATTGCAATGGAAAATGTCATTTCAGGGTGACTGAATTTCTTGAGATATTAATACAGGTATTCCTCATTTTTTGAAAGTTCACTTTACACCACTTTCCTTTTATGAAAGACCTACATTGGCACCTATGTTCAGTATCTGAGAAATTTGAAGAGGATTTTCACCGTTATGGAAAAAAAAGGCTAAAAGCAAAAAAGCGTTCAGAGTTCATTCTGCAGCAAGCCATTATAGAGGCAGCACATACCCGGAGCAGGCAGAATGGCCCTGGCAAGCTCCTTCCCCAGAAATTATACTCCGCACCTTAGCATCAAGCTGCCTTAGCTCTAAACTGTATCTGTATGCACTTGTGCTTTATTTTGATTTATTTTGTGCATCTCTTAACAAGATCTTCCCAGAGGTAATTCCTTCTTCTCTTGAGGCCAGTTTAACTTACAAAAGGTTTCATAGGAACCCTCTAACTGTGGACAGTGGGGGAAACCTGTACTTGAAATCTTAGAATGGACAGCATCACTATTAATAAACCACTGACTGGTACAAGTTTGCTTTGTTTTCTAAATCACTGCTGAGCCATTTAAGGACAAAAAAGAGCATCAGATAAGTAATTAAATAATAATTCAAAAGCTTTTATATTTTGTATATTTGCCTCATTCCACAATAAACATCCCTAAGCATTTTTACAGAACAAGCACATGGATTTTTGTATTATCTACAATTTTACTTATACATGTGAAAAATTTAAACAATGCATTAGAGAATTTTACTCCAGACAGTATGAAAAATTTCAGATATGAAATGGTGGTGCTGATTTTGTTTTAATGTTCCTTCTGATTTCACACATTAAGATGATATTATGATCTATAAATCTATCAAAATGTTTCTATTTTTGTTATTGCTCCCAAAAGGTAACTTAGGTTTGAATGAATTCAACTAAATGGTGAAGTCTTTTTAAAATTGCTAAAGGAAATACTGTGTTTGAATCACTTGTTATTAGTTTGATGACTGCAGTGACTTTTACCAGCCTCTCTGGTGTAATTTCCCTTAAAACCAAGTATTTTTGGAAGATTTAGCCTCATTCTCATCATATAATACAGTAAAGAGGAGGCTTCAGTTCAACAAATATGGAGTCCCCGCTCTGTGGTAGGCACTGAGTGTATGAAAATGAATTCAATCAAGTTTTTGCGCTCTCATTTACAAGTGAACAAGACTAAAGGGATCAAGCACATCCTCTAAAACCATTATGTTCTCTTGTCATAACTGCTACTAACCAAGAATTAAGGCAGCTGTGGTGTGTACATGTGTCGAGTGTAAGTGCTCAGGTGAGCTACTGACCTTGTAATGGAGCAGGACCCTAGGCGGCCTTCTCAGAATAGACCCCCCACCCATGTCCTCCACCTGCCTTTTGTCTGCAGAAAAACCTTAGTCAAAGGATAAACTTAATCAGAGAAATAAGAAAATGCAGAAAGAAAGGAAAATAGTCAAGCAAGACCAAATAATAATACTTAGCTATTAAGCAAAGTCAAGGACCTTTAGTTCTTCCTCAAGGACTGTAGATAATATTCTGAACCATGTCTGCTGAGCTGCCTTGCAGACACTGAAACCCTCATCAAGTGAAAGAAGTTACCTGTATACTGCCCACAAGCACGTGGACCCCAGACTGGTTGGAACCAGAAGGTTGATGTTGACTCCCAATTACCTCAGCACCAACCATCAGAAGAATGTCTACAAACTGATCATACCCTACACCTTCAGCACTGGAAGACTCCTCACTACCCACTCAGGGGTGGAACACACAGTCTTAAGGGCATCGGTCCACTATGGCCCCCCTTTGCCTGACAAAGCCATAAAGCTGTTTCTTTCTACTTCACACAGAGCTCTGTCTCTAAGATTTAAGCCATTACCTGTGTACTGAGGCCAGATTTCAACAATAACCTTTGGCCTTAAAATGTAAGCAGAATTTGCTCCCCCCTGACCGCCCCCAGAGCTGTGCTAATTCTGCAGCTCTGTGGCAAGCCACGGACTTGGTGCTCTGACTTGCAGAATGGGGTTTATCAAAGTTGTCAAGCATAAGACCTACTTCAAGACTGTGCTTGACAATCTATAGATTCAATGCAATCCCTATCAAGCTACCAATGGTATTTTTCACAGAACTAGAACAAATAATTTCACAATTTGTATGGAAATACAAAAAACCTCGAATAGCCAAAGTAATCTTGAGAAAGAAGAATGGAACTGGAGGAATCAACCTGCCTGACTTCAGACTCTACTACAAAGCCACAGTCATCAAGACAGTATGGTACTGGCACAAAGACAGAAATATAGATCAATGGAACAGAATAGAAAGCCCAGAGATAAATCCACGAACCTATGGACACCTTATCTTTGACAAAGGAGGCAAGGATATACAATGGAAAAAAGACAACCTCTTTAACAAGTGGTGCTGGGAAAACTGGTCAACCACTTGTAAAAGAATGAAACTAGAACACTTTCTAACACCATACACAAAAATAAACTCAAAATGGATTAAAGATCTAAATGTAAGACCAGAAACTATAAAACTCCTAGAGGAGAACATAGGCAAAACACTCTCCGACATAAACCACAGCAAGATCCTCTATGACCCACCTCCCAGAATATTGGAAATAAAAGCAAAAATAAACAGATGGGACCTAATGAAATTTAAAAGCTTTTGCACTACAAAGGAAACTATAATTAAGGTGAAAAGACAGCCCTCAGATTGGGAGAAAAAAATAGCAAATGAAGCAACAGACAAAGGATTAATCTCAAAAATATACAAGCAACTCCTGCAGCTCAATTCCAGAAAAATAAATGACCCAATCAAAAAATGGGCCAAAGAACTAAACAGACATTTCTCCAAAGAAGACATACAGATGGCTAACAAACACATGAAAAGATGCTCAACATCACTCATTATCAGAGAAATGCAAATCAAAACCACAATGAGGTACCATTACACGCCAGTCAGGATGGCTGCTATCCAAAAGTCTACAAGCAATAAATGCTGGAGAGGGTGTGGAGAAAAGGGAACCCTCTTACACTATTGGTGGGAATGCAGACTAGTACAGCCACTATGGAGAACAGTGTGGAGATTCCTTAAAAAACTGGAAATAGAACTGCCATATGACCCAGCAATCCCACTTCTGGGCATACACACCGAGGAAACCAGATCTGAAAGAGACACGTGCACCCCAATGTTCATCGCAGCACTGTTTATAATAGCCAGGACATGGAAGCAACCTAGATGCCCATCAGCAGACGAATGGATAAGGAAGCTGTGGTACATATACACAATGGAATATTACTCAGCCATTAAAAAGAATTCATTTGAATCAGTTCTAATGAGATGGATGAAACTGGAGCCCATTATACAGAGTGAAGTAAGCCAGAAAGATAAAGATCATTACAGCATACTAACACATATATATGGAATTTAGAAAGATGGTAATGATAACCCTATATGCAAAACAGAAAAAGAGACACAGATGTACAGAACAGACTTTTGGACTCTGTGGGAGAAGGCGAGGGTGGGATGTTTCAAGAGAACAGCATGTATATTATCTATCTATAGTGAAACAGATCACCAGCCCAGGCGGGATGCATGAGACAAGTGCTCGGGCCTGGTGCACTGGGAAGACCCAGAGGAATCGGGTGGAGAGGGAGGTGGGAGGGGGGATCGGGATGGGGAATACATGTAACTCCATGGCTGATTCATGTCAATGTATGACAAAACCCACTGCAATGTTGTGAAATAATTAGCCTCCAACTAATAAAAATAAATGAAAAAAATAATAAAAAAGACTGTGCTTGGGCTTCCCTCATAGCTCAGTTGGTAAAGAATCTGCCTGTGGTGCAGGAGACCTGGGTTCAGTTTCTGAGTCAGGAAGATCCCCTGGAGAAGGGAGGAGCAACCCACTCCAGTATTCTTGCCTGGAAAATCCCACGGACAGAGGAGCCTGGAAGGCTACAGTCTATGGTGTCGCAAGAGTCGGACACGACTTAGCGACTAAACCACCACAACCACCAAGTGTGTGCTCAGTCACTCAGTTGTGTCCAACTCTTTGCAACCACATGCAACCACCAAGCTTCTCTGTCCATGGGATTTTCCAGGTAAGAATACTGTGCACTGGGAAGACTCAGAGGAATCGGGTGGAGAGGGAGGTGGGAGGGGGGATCGGGATGGGGAATATGTGTAAATCTATGGCTGATTCATATCAGTGTATGACAAAACCCACTGAAATGTTGTGAAGTAATTAGCCTCCAACTAAAAAAAAAAAAAAAAAAAAAGAATACTGGAATGGGTTGCCATTTCCTTCTCCAGGGAATCTTCCCAACCCAGGGTTTGAACGCACATCTCCTGCATTGGCAGGCAGATTCTTTACCACTGACCCACCTAGGAAGCCCTACTTCAAGAGATACCAAGTTAAATTCAGAAGATGGAGAGAGGGCAAAACTGCTCAAAACAATTGGTAATCCAAGATAAAAATATGTATAATATATGCAAATATAGAATGATTGTTCATGTAACCAACAAGGATATCATTTGTCAGATTGCTTAGGCCCATATAGAAGGAGATATGATAGCTTGTGCAGTTTATGCTCACGAACTCCCAACGTATGGTGTGAAGGCTGACCTGACAAATGATGCCGCAGCATATTGTAGTGACTTGCTGCTGGCCAGCAGGCTTCTTAATAGGTTTGGTGTGGACAAGCTTTATGAAGGCCATGTCGAGGTGACTAGAGATGAATACAATATGGAAAACATTGATGGTCAGTCTGGTGTCTTCATGTGTTATTTGGATGCAGAGCTTGCCAGGACTGCTGTTGTTCAGTTGCTAAGTCATGTCCGACTCTTTGCAACCCCGTGGACTGCAGCACGTCAGGCTCCTGTGTCCTCCACTGTTTCCTGGAGTTTGCTCAAATTCATGTCTGTTGAGTTGGTGATGCTATCTAACCATCTGATTCTCTGCTACCCTCTTCTCCTTCTGCACTCAGTCTTTCCCCGCATCAGTGTCTTTTCCAAAGAGTTGACTCTTCACATCAGGTGGCCAAACTATTGGAGCTTTAGCTTCAGCATCAGTCCTTCCAATGAATACTCAGGGTTGATCTCCTTTAGGATTGACTGGTTTGCCAGGACTACTACTGGAAAAAAAGTTTTGGGGGCCTGGAAGGGAGCTGTCGATGGAGGCTTGTCTATCCCTCATAGTACCATGTGGTTGCCTGTTTATGGTTCAGAAAGCAAAGAATTCAGTGCTGAGGGACACCAAAAACACATCATGGGGAAGAATACTGCAATTTATATGTGTTAGCTGAATGAAGAAGATGAGGATGCTTACAAGAAACAGTTCTCTTAAACAGATCACCAGCCCAGGTTGGATGCATGAGACAAGTGCTCAGGGCTGGTGCACTGGGAAGACCCAGAGGGATGGGATGGAGAGGGAGGTGGGAGGGGGGATCGGGATGGGGAACACATGTAAATCCATGGCTGATTCATTTCAATGTATGACAAAAACCACTACAATATTGTAAAGTAATTAGCTTCCAACTAATAAAAATAAATGAAAAAAAAATAAAAGAAGAAGGAACTAAAAAAAGAAACAGTTCTCTCAATATGTAGAGAACAATGTACTGCAGACATGATGGAGGAAAAGCATAAGAAAGCTCACCCTGCAATATGAGAGGATCCAGTGGATGAGAAGAAGCCTAAGAAAAAATGTTAAAAAGAAGAGGTAGAACATTTCCAAAATGTCAGTTGTTCAGAAGAAAGATTGAGTAGTTCAGAAGAAGGGAAGTTTCCTTAGAGCTCAGGAACGGGCTGCTGAGAGTTGATAAACCAAACCACAGTTTTCTATCAAGAGTTTTCAGATAAAGTCAATAATAAAGTTATTGCACAAGGCTAAAAAAATAAGCAGAATTTTAACCAGGTAAATTGAAAAACATTTTTTCTTAAAAATAACTGTAGGCTGAGCTTCCTTACAAGCACGTCTTACTATCTTTCAAAGTGTGAAAGTATTAGTTGCTCAGTTGTGTCTGACTCTTTGTGACCCCATGGACTGTAGTCCATCAGGCTCTTCTGTCCATGGGCTTCTCCGGGCAAAAATACTGGAGTGGGTAGCCATTCCCTTCTCCAGGGGATCTTCTGACCCAGGGATCAAACCTAGTCTTCTGCATTGCAGGCAGATTCTTTACCACTTGAGTCACTGAGTATCTCAACAAACCTGAACCTAGGTAACCACATTTTCACAGATGTGGTGTCTAGGCTCCAAGACATTTTAGGTTGAGCACAAATAGGTAGGAAAAAGAGAAATTTAAGAATACCTGGTAAGAGTTCCCTGGTGGTCCTGGCATATTTGGGTCATGGCTAGAGAGTCAGATACAATGGGAAGTAATTGACAAGGAAGCTGGGAAGACACTCTAGAGCTGGATGTCTAGTAAACAATATGAAGAATCATGCTTTGGACAATGAGAGACCTTAGAGGTTTTTCATGTGGGAATAGAAGGATCAGATTCCTGCCTTTTTTGTTTGTTTAGAGGAGGGATTTATTTGAAGAAATACTACAACATATGAAAATGACACAAAGCCTTAATTTCTACTCATAGAGTGATAGATTTGATATGGTGCATAATACAATTATTTGATATAGTGCATAATAAAATTTTTTAATCCATGGTGCAAAGTTCGATGACTAAGTCATTTGTTGATAAACAAAACCTCTTAGAACTGTTTAATATCAGCAAGGGTCACAAATGCTGTGTGCAATGAATCTGAACTGACAGATTTTGACTAGTGTGGTAGGTAGATTGGAATGGAGGTGGTGTAAGAGGGGGGAGCAAGTGGGAAGCTATTGAAACAGTTGACAGGAAAGATGATAAAGACCCAATCAAGTGGGTGGGAATGGGAATGCTAAGAAGGGGATACATTTAAGAAACATTGTGCAGGTCAAATTAATAGAACTTGGTGACTAGATGAAAGATGACTTAAAGAATTCTACCATGATGTGTCTCCTCTCTCTCTCTCTCTAGGATAGATATAGATATCTTTTTGGGTAGCATTTATAATAGTAGATTAACCATTTTAATGTGTACAGTTTGGTGCCATTCAATAGATTCACAGGGTATGTGGCACTCTTTAGGTCCAGAACATTTAGACAGTTTATATTTAAATTTTGGAGGAGCCACCAAACTGTTGTACCAAGCAGCTGCACAATTTTATATTCTCACAGGTTCCATTCTCACTAGGGCTCCATTCCTCCGTACACCTGCCAATACTTCTTATTTTCCTGTTTTAAAAAGTTTTAAATTATAGCCACCCTAGTGGTTGTGAAGTGGTATCTCACAGTGGCTTTGTTTGCATTTCCTTAATGACTAATTTTGTTGAGCATCTTTTCCTGTGAGAGTTGGCCATTTGTATATCTCCTTTGGAAAAATGTCTATTCAGATACTTTGCTCATTAAAAACATTGGATTATTTGTCTTTTTGTTGCTGAGCAATAAAAGCTTTTTATATTTTCTGGATACTAAACTCCTGTCAGATATATAGGATTTGCAAATATTTTTTTCCCATTCTGTAGCAGGTCATCTTTTCAGCCAAGAGTTTTTTGAGCCATTTATTGAAACAGCAAACACAGAAGAAGAAGCCAACAAGGATAGAAAGAAGATAGGAAAAATAAGGTCAGTTGGTGGTATTGATTGGAAATCTTCAGGGGACACCCAGACAAAGGTATCTGGCTTATGTGGTGCCTGCAACATCCTATGCATTTGGTGTTTCTTGATTGAGGAATCTAGAGAGAAGCTGGGGGCAGTTGCTGCCTTAGCTATAAGCCTCCAGGCTGTATCCCACAGAAACAAAGGACACTCCCCTTTCAACAAGGCTGTCCTTTATAATTGAAAATACTAGGACTTCCCTGGTGGTTCAGTGGTTAAGACTCCAAGCTTCCACTACAGGGGACACAAGTCCTACCCTGCTTGGAGAACTAAGACCCAGCACGCCCCCATGGAGTGACCAAAATAATTAAATAAAATATCAAAAATCAAATTAAAATTTTAAAATATCATTTTTGGTCAACTTCCTAAAACAGAAACTCAAATGCAACTTGAATTAAGCTACAATTCCGAATCAGACAACACAGGCTAAGCCAGGTATGGAGAATATGAAAAACAAAATCGACCAGGAAGAGACATGGCCTACTGTGATCTACTTACACTCTTTTCCTTCAAACAGAAAACAACATGTGTATATCTTAATCTAAGCTTATATTAATGTAAGATTTATTTAAACCAAAGTAATTGAAAAAGCTGATATAAAATTCCAATCCTGTATAAATAAAATAGTTCCTTCTTTCATGCTGAAAGCATCACTGACTTTTGCCTTCAGTTTATAATCTATGTGCTCTGCCTTGATTTACTCAGCCATGCCTAAAGCACTCTTTTTATATCTTGGGTGAGCAGGCAATGTTGATGGGGGCATGAAATAGCTCCTTTTTCAGAGTTCTGCCCACATGGCTAATATTATGAGACACTCTTTTTTAAAATCCCTTGGATCTGTGCTGGGTGTCCTGCACAGACTCAGGTCTGGCATTATTATTACTTTTTTTATGAATCTCAGGGAAACCATTCTGCTGCTGAGCAAGCCTCACTCACACATTTCATTTATCCGCCATAATAAGAATATCAATACCTTGGATTTATACAGAGCCTCTCATCCAAAGAGGTCAAAGCTTTTTAATTTAATTGGGTGTTCCCATGGCTTTAAGAGCCTCTGGGTATATTTACACATGTAATAATAAGAAACAGTCTGCCCTGGTTTACAATATAATAGACAGCATAAAACAAGACCTGAGCATACACTGCTTCTCACCTTCACTGCACAAACATATCTGATGCCTGGCCGTAGGGTTCAAGGTCCTTTCTGAGTGGATCTCTGTATTTTTTCACCCATGACTCCACTTTTTCTCTATGAATTCTTTATTTTACTCAAATTAATCGTTTAACATAGAATCCATGTCTTCACTTTGTATTGTACCTTAACCTGTTCTACAAGGCCCTTCACCTCCTCCTTATGTGTTTTAAGTCTGTACTCTTTTTTGGGGGGCGGTTGGGGAGGTCAAGTTTACTTATAATCCACCTATTCCATGACAACCACTGTAGGAAACTTTCCTACAGAAAGGAAAGCTTTCCTTGCTTATTTCCCACTGAAACATCTGTAACGTACATGCTCTTGTTCTTTGGGCATTAATGCTGTGGTTTATGGTCATTTCCTTTTCTTTTCCTGTATAGCATGTCAGCCCCTCCACACAGAGGAGTATATTGTCAATCCCTTGCTTGCATGTGTGTGCTCAGTCGTGTCTGACTCTTTGTGATCCCGGGGACTGTAGCCCACCTGACACCTCTGTCCATGAGATCTTTCAGGCAAGAATACTGGAGTGGGTTGCCATTTTCTCCTCTAGGGGATCTTCCCAACCCAGGAATCTAACTCCAGGTTTTCTGCATCTCCTGTATTGCAGGAGGATTCTTTACCACGCCATCAAATCACTTTGATGTTCATAGCCTTAGTTGGTCCAAGTAGCCTGGTGAGTTTGGGAATTTGCGTTGAAGGTTGAATGTTACAAATGAGCAGACACACCATGCCTTCCCCTTAATTTTTCCCTGTTAACAGTTTAGTGCAAGTTTAGAATTAGTTTAGAAGATCACCTAGGATAGAAGCAATGGGAAAGGGTATGGTTGTCACCTGAAGATGAAAACTACAATAGTACAAAGGTTTCCTGTAAAAACGATGTATTGAATGAAGGTTTAATTGGGGTGTGTTGATTTAATTATCATGTAATTGCGTTTCCAGTGTGTGATGAAAGTAGCCCATCATTTTTGATGCTTAACCAATTCTTGCTTTTTAAAGTTCTGCTTACAAAAGCAATGCCTATTCAGATAAAATTTGGAAAACACAGTAAAGTGTTAAAAATAATGAAAAAATTACCTTTTTCTTGCTCCTCAAAACAACTTTGTAATACACAGTTCAGTTCAGCTCAGTCGCTCAGTCATGTCCAACTCTTTGCGACCCCATGGACTGCAGCATGCCAGGCTTCCCTGTCCATCACCAACTCCCGGAGCTTACTCAAACTCATGTTCATTGAGTCAGTGATGCCATTCAACCATCTCATCCTCTGTCGTCCCCTTCTCCTCCCGCCTTCAATCTTTCCCAGCATCAGGGTCTTTTCAAATGAGTCAATTCTTTGCATCAGGTGCCCAAAGTATTGGAGTTTCAGCTTCAGCATCAGTCCTTCCAATGAATATTCAGACTGATTTCCTTCAGGATGGACTGGTTGGATCTCCTTGCAGTCCAAGGGACTCTCAAGAGTCCAACACCACAGTGCAAAAGCATTAATTCTTCAGCACTCAGTGTTCTTTATAGTCCAATTCTCACATGCACACATGACTACTGGAAAAACCATAGCTTTGACTAGATGGACCTTTGCTGGCAAAGTAATGTTTCTGCTTTTTAATATGCTGTCTAGGTTGGTCATAACTTTCCTTCCAAGGAGCAAGTGTCTTTTAATTTCATGGCTGCAGTCACCATCTGCAGTGATTTTGGAGTCCCCCAAAATAAAGTCTGTCACTGTTTCTACTGTTTCCTCATCTATTTGCCATGAAGTGATGGGACCGGATGCCATGATCTTAGTTTTCTGAATGTTGAGCTTTAAGCCAACTTTCTCACTCCCTTCTTTCACTTTCATCAAGAGGCTCTTTAGTTCTTCACTTTCTGCCATAAGGGTGGTGTCATCTGTATATCTGAGGTTATTGATATTTTTCCCAGCAATCTTGATTCCAGCTTGTGCTTCATCCAGCCCAACGTTTCTCATGATGTACTCTGCATATAAGTTAAATATGCACGGTGACATATATACAGCCTTGACATACTCCTTTTCCTATTTGGAACCAGTCTGTTGTTCCATGTCCAGTTCTAATTGTTGCTTCCTGACCTGCATACAGATTTCTCAAGAGGAAGGTCAGGTGGTCTGGTATTCCCATCTCTTTCAGAATTTTCCACAGTTTATTGTGATCTACACAGTCACTTGCTTTGGCATAGTCAATAAAGCAGAAGTAAGATGTTTTTCTGAAACTCTCTTGCTTTTTCTTTTTTTTTCTCTTGCTTTTTCAATGATCCAGCAGATGTTGGCAATTTGATCTCTGGTTCCTCTGCCTTTTCTAAATCCAGCTTGAACATCTGGAAGTTCATGGTTCATGTACTATTTACAAAGTGCTGATCATGTATATGTCAGTCTTACTATAATTGTCTAAAGGAAGTTCTATCATATGTTTTATAGATAAGAAAACTGAGGCCCAGAAAGATTCAGTAACTCACCTAAGACAGTCTGCTCCTCTGGTGGCGCAGTAGTAAAGAATCTTCCTGCCAATGCAGGAGACACTGCAGACTCCGGTTTGTTCTCTAGGTTGGGTAGATCCCCTGGAGGAAATGACAACTCACTCCAGCATGCTTGCCTGGAAATCCCATGGACAGAGGAGCCTGGTGCACTACAGTTCATGAGGTTGCAAAGAGTCAGAGACAACTGAGCGTGCACACACTAAGATAATCTAACAAGCAGGTGAAGGGCTGGGAGTGAATCACAAGGAACCCTGCGTCTATAAAGCAGTTGTTCTCCATTCCCACCACCTCTCAACACCTGCGAATCACCCATCTGCTTTCTGTTTGTATGAATTCCTCTAATCTAGGTATTTTTTTTTTTAATAAATGGAATCATACACTATGGAGCCTTTTGCGTCTGGCTTCTTTCACTTAGTATAATGTTTTCAAGATTTATTAATGATGTAGCATGTATTAGTATTTCATTTCCATTTATGGTTGAATAATATTCCATTGGATGTTGATATGTCACATTTTGTTATTATGGCACATTTTGTTGATACCTCAATCATATACCACATATCAAACCATAGTTTTTTCAAGATTCTTCTTGGCTATTTGAGGTTCCTTGCAATACATGTAAATCCCTTGTATTTAAATTTTTGGATCAGGTTTTCCAATGCTGCAAAAAGACTATTGGAATTCTCATAAGGATTGCACTGAATTTGTAGATAGCTTTAGGGAGTACTGACATATTAATGATATTAATTCTTCCAAGCCATGCTCACAGGATGTCTTTCCATTTATTTACATCTTCTTTAATTTCTTTCAGCAAAGTTTTGTAGTTTTCAGTGTTTTGGAGTCTTTCATCTCCTTGGTTAAATTTATTCTTAAATATTTTATCCTTTTTGATCCTATTGTAAATGGAATTGTTTTGTTAATTTCCTTTTTGATTGTTCACAGCTAGTGTCTAAAAATACTATTGATATTTTTGTTTTGATATTGCATCCTGCAACCTTGCTGAATTAATTTATTAGTTCTAATAGTTTTTAAAAAATTCTTTAGGATTTCCATATGTCAACCACCTTGTCTACACATAGAGATGGTTTTACTTCTTCCTTTCTAATTTGAATGCCTTTTATTTTTTACTTGCCTAATTGTTTTGGCTAGACTTTTCAGTACTTCACTGAACAGATGTGGCAAAGTGGGCATCTTTGTTTTGTACCTGATCACAGCTGAAAAGCATTCAGTTTTTGACCACTGAGTGTTAGCTGTGTGTTTTTAATAAGCAATCTTTATCATATTGAATAAATTCCCTTCTACTTCCAGTTTTCTGAGCGTTTTATCATGAAAAGGTTGTTAAATTCTGTCTAAAGCTTTTTCTGTATCAACTGAGGTGATCCGGTTTTTTTCTTCTTACTGCCTACATCGTTAGCCACTAGGCTCAATTACCCCTTTTCACATACGTGCATTCTTTAATTTTATAACCTGCTTTTTGCAAGTATATCATGAACATCTTTTCTTCATTAAAAACCACTAAAATTATGATTTCCAGTGGCTACATGTTATATTCTTGTGTGGATGTTCTATAATTTATTTAATACTTCTATGTTGTTTTAAAAATTTTAACTTTTTTTTTCTGTATCTCTATTTCTCTAGAATCAGAACCCCTAGAACTCAAATTATTGAGCCAAGGGTAAGGAACAATTTTAAAAAATATGTATATGTATATGTGTGTATCTGAAAGTTATTTTACAAAATCACTGTGAACCTCTGCCAACTGATACCTGCCTAATCAAAGTAGCGGAGGTGCTCTGTGCTTGCTATTTCACAGCTCCAGGACCTCTCTGTTTGCTTTCTATTCATCTCTGAAGTTCTTTCATCTCTACTGCTACTAAGCAGATCACTCGCTACCTTCCCCCCTCAATTTATGCACTTTCCATTTTTATGGTAATCTTATTCTGTTCATCTACTGAATTTATGACTAAGCCAGTTGAGCCAGATGCAGGACATATGAAAACTTACCAGTAAAAATCTTAATAAAGCACATTTGTGCATTATTGCCAGTTATATTTTATTTAGCTTGAGAAGAAAAGGAATCTGCAAACTGGTCAGTTTTGCTTCTGGGTTTTTCTGTTTTCTTTATCAATATCCATTTGTGTGTTACTCCTTGCATGTTTTTTAGAATTGTCCGGAAATAACAAAATAACTGAATTCACACATTAAACTAATGCATAAGCATTTAGTTTTAGATAATACTACAGAAAAGAATTTCTGTATCTATCCATTTTCGCATTTTATTGGATTTTAAAAAAACTACTTGTGTTTAAAGTAAAAACTGTCATACAGACATCAAACACAGACCCTACTGAAATACACACCCCATGTACGCACTTTGGCATCATCAGATAAATATGATTTAAAAACTAATAAAATTCTAAAAACAATAAAACTGGGGGGAAAATTCAAGATCAGAATAAATACAAATAAAGATATAAGAAGGTTTCACCAAATCGCAGCTGTATTAGTTTTCCTGCGCGCCCTGGAACCGCGGAAGGAAACTACAATTCCCAGAGTGCTTAGAGCGCGCCTGAAACTTACTTCCTAGGTCCCGCCTCCTCTCCTCAGCGATTGGGTTATCCAGTTCCGTGTCTTTGGACTTCCTTTCTCCCATTGGTGCACTCTCCAGAGAGGTCAATTACAGAGTTTACACTTGGTTCCTTCCAGCCCACCCGCTCTCCCCCTCGCACCAAGATGGCGGCAGAAGGAGCTGGTGGGAAATACAGAAGCACAGTCAGCAAAAGCAAAGACCCCTCGGGGCTGCTCATCTCTGTGATCAGGTGAGGGAGGCAGGAGGCAGGGGCAGGGGACAGGGGGCAGCGGCTCGATTTCCGCTTTGGAAGGGAGAAGGGTTAGCTGGGTTCCACCCTGCCGACCCCTCCCTTTCCTCCTTGCCTCCCCCCAGCCCCTCCCAAGGGCCCCCGCAGTTCTCAATTTTTCTCTGGGGTTGGGCCAGAGGGAGGAGCCTGGCCTCTCAGTGTTTTTCTAATTTACTGCCAGAGCTTTCCACTAGGGTCCCACGGCCCTAAAAGCACGCTATTTGGGGTTTGGTAGAGAAAGCCAGGTGTGTTCACTTATTCATACATGTATTGCTTGATTGTCTTCAGCATCGCTCACCTTGTTCCCTGGACTTCTGGGTGTCAGGCCCTGACGTCCGCAGACCTCTGTCACAAATTGCAGATTTTGTTTTCACACGTTGAACACCTCCAACCACCTGTCAATGGCTCAGCCTCAAATACGATAGCCTGTCGTGAGCTGGTTAGAAGAGTTGTAGATTTGAAGGCACACATCCGTGCTGATATTTGTTCAGCCTTCGTATTCCTATCTAGTCTTTAAAAAGCAAAACAAATTTCAAGTTATCCTCTATGCATATCATTTTCCCAGACTGTATATGGTGGAAGTAAGGAGTGGTCGACCTTCTAGGGGCCACTTTTTCTTAAAGTAAATTATAGTAAGAGTGGAGAATTCATTCAGATCCCGCTAAGGATGATTCAGGGAGTGGCTAAAAGCAGGCTGAACAAAATGTATTATGACATGTTATGCTGTTAGCACGTGAATTTCAATCCATGTATTTTTCCTAAAATGAAACATCTCCCTCCCCCTTTCCCCCACCTATGCTAAACTTTTGGTTGACTTTTGGAGGGCTTCTGATGACCTTTTAAAAACCCAGGCTCAACAGTATCTGGTAGTTAGTAAGCATTTGAATGAATGAACAGATCTAACTTTTAGAACAGCCCACCCACCCATGGACTGATAAAGACCCATTTCATGGGTATTTAGGCTTCTCTAGAAGTAAGATTGTGACATATGAAATCATTGTTACTAAATTTTCTTTAGGATTAAGAGGATAATTCTTCTCTGTATGGACATATGTGATATACTTGGTAGGTCATACAGAGGAAATGCAGTTTTTTTGTGGACCCAGTCTTGCCAAGACAAAACACAAGTAGTGTAAATGTTTATCATGATACTAAAACTCCAAGTACAATATTTTTAGTTCCCCAGCTTCATTCCTGAGGAACTATAATACATGAATTTATTTGGATTCCTTTTTCAACTTGTTTATTTATTTATTTTTGCTTTATAGTCAACATTCATTTAAACAATACAAGTTTAGTGCCAGTGTGTTGTACAGAGCCTGGCACTTACTATGTAGTTAGTAAATATTTGTTGAATGAATGAGTGAATGCCCCGAGTTTTGCAAAGATGAATCTGACATGATGGTACCCTTAAGAGTATAGACTACTTGAGGGATAAAATATGTAAGTAACAACGTGACATAAGACTAGAAGAGACAGATGAAATGTGCTGGAAATCTAGGAGAAGGAGCAGATATTTTCAACAAAAGTGGAGTGGGGATCAGGGAAGAGTATATACAAATGTACCTTCTCAGTTATGTATTTATGATTTTGTAGTCTTTGCTCATTTCTTGTATTTTGTATATCAGTTTTCTTAAAGGTCATTTAAGTTTACCCAAAATGTCTTATATTTGGAAAAACCCTTTATATTAAACTAAAGCTTTTTTTTTTTTTTTTTAACGGATACTGATTGGAAACATTCGTTGCCTTTGGTTGACTGTGCCTATATGTTCTTCAGGGGGAATCTCCTGCTGGGTGTTATGGAATATGATTTGGTGGTTGCCCATGTGTCTCTTATTTCCATCTCTGTTACCTTCACATTACCACCATGATTTGGACCTGGACATTTTTCACTCTGACTTCTGTTGTATATTGTTAACTCATTTTTCTTCTCTGTCCTTGGCCACCTCAGACCACTTGAATAACATTTTTAGTTTATTATAATCTGTTACCAGCATGCTATATTGGAGTGTCCAGATCTAGCATCCTGGGCAAGGTTAGTAAGGATTGGGGTTCATGGTTACAAAGGACCTTGTTTAAGACTGGATGTTGCTGGTGTCAGAGTATTTCAACATTTCTCTGAGTCACAGGAAAATTTTGGTGTTGGAGTGAAAATTTGGGTGTTGCTAATTCCTTGTTTCCTCCCTGATGTGCTCTGAAACAGCCAGTGGTTTCCATTTCATAAATAATAGCAGCGAATGAGAGGAAAATGGTAGTTTTACTTTGGTATTTGGGGTGGGGGAGTTTCGGGGGGTCTACTTGAGGGAAGAATGCAAAGAGGAAAGTAGTTACTAAGAGAGTAGCTCTTAAAAGTTCTTATCACAAGGAAAAATCTGTGGTGATGGATGCTGACTTACTGGCTTAATCATTTTGCAATATACCTATATCTCAAATCATTATGTGTGTACCTTAAATAATTACGATGTTGTATGTCAAATATATCTCAATAAAATGGAAATAAAAAGAATGGAGGATTCATCTCTCTTGTTAGTAGATTGTTCTGTGACTCTGAAGTTGCTGCTTTGTCTATCTGTTCAATTTGTATTCTTCCTGTTACTCTTCTTGCAACATTGTATTCATGATTGTAAATTCCTCACATGAAACTTTGATTACCTCCTCTTATCCTTAACCTCTTTTCAAATTCTCTCTCAAAGACTGTAGCTTTCCTGGTTGCTTTGGCAACAAGCCTCAGAAAGGAAAACCATTTTAGACTCATGCTTATAAAATCTTAACATCCCTGAAGATGTCTCTGGTACATGCCAGTTCTCTTCCAGGCTTCTTTGGACCTGTCACTTTGTCACAAAATAAATGACTTGTGAGTGATAGAGTCCATTGTCCTTTGAAGAGTTTGATTAGTTTAGCTTTATCTTTTTCTATCAATGGGCAGTTGTTTTCCTTTTTTGAATAGTGAATGTTAAAAATTCTCCTTCAGTTCTCCTGCTCTGATATGTAAAAAGTGTCATTTCTGTACTCTATTATGTATTAATATTAGCATAGCACTTTATATTCTCTTACTATTCCTATTAGTTGGAACACCATTTATTGTTAGAAGCGTTTTTTAACTGGAAAAAGACTGTAGGTGGATGAGGGTTTGACCTGAGGACAGTGTCAGAGTAGACATGGGGAATACCCACACTTCATCACTATATGCAGCCATGGTACCAAGTAATTAAATGGTGACTATTTTGCTTGTGTGATAGTGCATCACTTTAAGGCATTTAAAAGTCAAAATGATGTAAAAAAAATATAGTGTAATTGTAGTGGAGGGGTTACATTTGGTGGATGGGTTATTTAAGTGCTTTTAGACTCATAAGTGAAATTCTTAACCATTTACAAAATACTGAATAAAACCATTTCAGGGCGGCCAGATGATTCAGAGTGTGCACTATGGGATTTAACAAAAGAGATTCTTTTGTGAGGCGGGGCTTTGATGAGGAGGCATAGTGTTTAGGATTGATTTTAGAAGCTGCTGTTAACCACAGCTTTTGGTTTAAGTCTTGCCCCTGACCCTTTAAAATGAAACTAATCGGGTGGACAGAGACCTGATTACCTGCTGATGTACAATCTGGACAGTTTTACGGACACACGCAGACACAGCATTTCCTACTTTTCTATTGATCTTTTCCCCCCTAACCTTTTGCTTCGTGTGAAGTTGGGACAGGCAGCCTCTCTAAATGGGCAACAAGCAAGATGGCATTTTGGAGATGCTATTTTATTTTTGTGAGGTCTTGTCAGATTTTTAATTGGGAAATGTGTCTACCACTTACTGTTAGGTGATTTACTTCCCAATTAAGTGTTGACTCTCTTCTCTTTATAAGTTGGCCTTTAATAGCCGGCTTAATTGGGAAGACAAACTTCAGCTGTGACTGGAGGAGACCTCCTTGAAACCTCAGAGCAGAGCTTTTGTGGACAGACACTGCTTACAGATGGCAAGGAGGTCTGAAGGCAGTAAAAGGAGCATATTGTCATCAACTTTTATGTCTTCACAGAAGTTGGAATTTCAGAAACTTAGAAAATCGTTTATTGTAGACACCTGTTAAAGCCCCTTTCTCTTCAGAGTATTTTGGTCAGCCCTGTATTTAATTCAAAGTACACTTTGTTGCAGGAGTCCACATTTTGGTTATAGCTTTGAACAAACAGCTTTGAGGTCCATGACACAAATTGTGGCAGGAAGGGTCATTGGAGCAGAGTCCTGGAGATTGTCGGCTTCACTTGTGGCCCAGTGGTAAAGAATCCGCCTGCGATGCGGGGGACCTGGGTTTGATCCCTGGGTTGGGAAGATCCCTTGGAAGAGGGCTTGGCAATCCACTCCAGTATTCTTGAGCTTTCCTGGTGGCTCAGATGATAAAGAATCCGTTTGAATGTGGGAGACCTAGATTCGATCCCTGGGTTGGGAAGATCCCCTGGAGGAGGGCATGGCAACCCACTCCAGTATTCTTGCCTGAAAAATCCCGTGGACAGAGGAGCCTGGCTGTCACAGTCCACTTGGTCACAAGAGTGGAACACAACTGAGCAACTAGACCACCACCACCACCACCACCACCACCCTTCTCCCACCTCCTGTCCCATCCAGGCTCTTTAATGTTGGGTGATTTGCTCAGCAGGAGTTTTTCATCTTAGTAAAATTCAGCTGTCACTTGTTTCTTTCATGGATCATGTCTTTGATGTAGCTAAAACGTCACCGCTGTGCCCAAAGTCATCTCAGTTTTCTTCTTTGCTAACTTCTAGGTGTTTGATATTTAGATCTCATATTCATTTTGAGTTAATTTTTGTGAAAGCTATAAGATCTCTGTCTAGACTGATTTTTGTGGTGAATGTTCAGTTCTCAACACCATTTGTTGAAAAGATTATCTTTTCTCCATTGTTGTATATTTGTGAGGTCTTCACCAACATTTTTTGTGCTTTGTGTTCTCTTTTTTTTATGCATGCTTGTCATGGCAACTTTTCCCATTTTCTTTTATAAAAATTGTATCACACAAACTTGTTAAGAAAAAATCATCAAAGAGAAACATTGTCTAAAAATCCATTTCTCAAAATACTGTTTTTGTTTTTAAGGTTTTTATGTCAATCCTGTCCAGGTACATACAGAGGCTTAATAGGTGTAGTTATGACAAAGTTAACATATTTTTAGCATAACAAAATGATATAAATATTACATATTTGTAATTGTATAAGTATTTAACTGGGGGAATTAAAAAATAAGTTACTCATAGTCTCTTCACCTAGAATTAATCATTGTTAATAACTTTTCTTTAAGCTTTTAAATATCATTGCATTGTTATAAAAATGGTACATACTCATTGTAAAGTAATCAAACCATGGAAATGCAAAAAATTGCGGATGAAAGTAAAAAAATGTTATTCCAAACTTTATTTTCCTTAAGTTACCATCACTAGTATTAGCTGAACCTCATTTCAGATCTCTCTCTGTCTTTCCCTTTCTCTGTGTCTGTCTCTCTGTATGAAATGTTGGATGGATAGATAGAAATAGTAAAAAAAAAAAAATGATATCATACTCTATGTGTTAAACTTATAACTTTACTGTCTCCATTTTTAGGGTATATATACATATAGTAAAGTGCACATATATTAAGTATATGACAGTTTTTGCTTTTGTAACCACTACCCATGTCAAGATAGACACTTCTGGTATCCTTGTTAATTTTTTTTCCAGTTCAGTTTTTTTGTAAGAATATCCTGTTGTTCCCAACACCACTTGTTTAAAAGACTGTTCTTTTTCCCCTGAATTTCTTTTGTACCTTTATCGAAAATCGGGTGGCCAGTGTGGATCTATTTTTTGACTCTCTAGTCTGTTTATCTTAATGACAATGCTACACAGCCTTGATTTCTGCCTTTATAAGTCTTGGAGACATATAACATAAGCTTTCCAACTCTCTTCTACTTTTTCAAAGTTAATTTTGGCTCTTCTAGGTTCTTTGCATTGCCATCTCAATTTTAGAATTAGCCAATCAATTTTTAAAATAAACCCACTGGGATTTTGGTTAGGGTTGCATTGAATGTCCTGATTAATATGGGAGAATTGACATCGCAACAATATGTCTTCTGATCCATAAACAGTATTATCTCTCTTCACTCAATTCCTCTCAGCAGTTTCTTTGTAGATTTCAAGTGTAAGTCCATGTGTTGTCATGGACTGTCAGATTTACCTCTAAGTAGTTTAAGACACTTCCTGTCATCCCACAGCTCCCTGAATATTGATGCTGTCTTTCTCTGTTTATTTTTGGGTCTTTTTTCTTTTTTTCTAGGTGGGTTTCTTTTTTTTTGGATATGGTTTCTGTTGCTGTGTGTTAAACTTCATTAATCTTTTCTGCAATTCCCATTCTGCTATTAACTCCATGTAATGTAATTTTTATTAGATTGTGGTTTTGCTCTTTCAGAGATTTAATTTGGGTCTTTAAAAAAAATATTTGCAGTCTTTCCTGTAGTTTCTTGAACATATGGAATACAGGTAACTCTTTAAGTGTTCTTGTTTACTAATTTTATTATGTCATCAGTTTGGGGTTCATTTCAGTTGATTAATCTTCCCTCCCCCTGTATGCTTTGCACTTCTTGGATGCTAGACTTTGTGATTTTTACCTTGTTATGTACTCATATTCGATATCTTTGTTCTCCAATAAATATTCTTGAGTGTTTTCTGGGATGTGGTTAACTTACTCAGAAACAGTGTGGCCCTTTGAGGCCCTGTTTTAAATTTTGCTAATTGGCTTTCCCCCATGGTTCAGCAGTAAAGAATCCGCCTGCAATGCAGGAGCCAGGGGTTCAATCCCTGGGTTGGGAAGATTCCCCTAGAGAAGGAAATGGCAGAAATCCCATGGACAGAAGAGCGAGGTGGACTCCAGTCCATGGGGTTGCAAGAGTCAGATGCGACTTAGCAAGTTAGCAACAGTCAGGAGCCAAGCAGCATTTAGTTTAGGGCAGTTTTATCCCAGACTGTGGCAGAATCCTTACTACTCCAGCTAGTGCTCTGCGAGTGGTAAGATTTTTCACCCTGGCTGTGTGTGATTTCAGATCGTGGTTCTCGCAAGTGCTTTCCAGTGGTCCTTTTTGTGGCCTTGAGTAGTTTTCTACCACACATGCTCGGGTGAAGACTCTAGGACGCTTCCCACAGATCTCCAGGGTGCTCTGCTTAGCTCTCTCTTCTCCGGGACTCTGCTCAGCAAACTCCAGCAGCTTTCATGTCCAAGGGTTTGAAATCTTTTGTTTGTTGTTTTGGATGGGAGGGTAAATCCATTTCCTATGATTTCATCCATTCCCGGAGCAGAAGTCTATCAGTGCTTCATATTTAAAAAAAACCAAGATCTCAAAAGGTTAATTTTCCTGGGCCCAAATTTTGGGTTGCCTGTGCTCAAAGAGGAAGCATAAGATGCTCTAAAAAAAGTTGTAGCCTGAAAGTGAACTAGATACCTCAGCACTAATGGTCTTTCTGATTTTGCAGTATTTTGTGGAGTATTAAAGTTAACTTCATATAGTTCTTTTTCAGGAGCTTTTCCTTCAGAACTCTTAGAAATGCTTTGGAACTAGTTTGTATCTGTTTATATATTTATTTTTAAAAATGTAGTTGTTTTATTTGATACCTGTGATGGTATTGCTTGTTAGCATGAGGTCCAGTGTGGCTAGTAGATGGATTTTCTTTGGACGGCATAGTACTTAGAATGTTTCTGTTGGTTGTTGGCTTTTTGTTTGCATTGGGGTGTTTCAGCTTGTGCTGGCATTTTTCAGTTTGCAGTGGTGAGCTCTCCTCCCTCTGGTCTTATGCTCTGCTGCTCCTTACGTTTTTGTTAATGGCTTTCTAGCTATGGAATGAGTTATGACCTTCGTCTTTAGGTTCTTTGTGTGTCTCACCTTGAAAAACCAGGGACCCCCCCCCCCCCCCCATTTAACAGGAAGTTATAGGGGAAAATTGAGTATCATGTGACATGGTAAGAAACATATTTCAAGATCCTTCAGAGAACCTTTGAACCTTTAATGGCTTTTACTTATTCTTTTAAAAATTTTTATAAAGCCCTTTCAAAGAACACAGTGGCATGTAATTCACACGGAAAAATTTCAATGGTGTTTTTCCATTGGAAACTTGCTGTCTAAACTTACTATCATTGCACTGAATATCACGAGCTTGTTAGAAATGCAGAATCTTCGGCGCCACCTGAACCACTTGACCCGAATCTGCTGTTTTACAGGAGTCTCAGGTGAGTCCACCACTCATCAAAGTTTTGAGTAGCCCTTAAAGATGTAAGTTGGGAAAGTAAGATACAAGAAACCAGGTAGTGTTGTTAACTTGTTTTTAGCTGAGATAATGGTATGGCTGTCTTTTGAAAAGTACTGTTCTAAAGAGATACTTACTGAAATAAACCAGTAAAATATCATGTCTAGGATTTGCTTCAAAATAATACAGAAGAAGTTTGGAGTCAGTGAGGGTATAGACCAAACGAGATGGGAATGTGCTGCTGATTGTTGAAGCTGAGTTTGATGAGTTTCTTAATTTCTGTTCGTGTTTCGAAATTTCCATAAACATGCACATGTATGTGTATAATATATATGCTGGGGAGATAGAAGGTGGTGGGAATGACAAGGTTCTGTAGGTTAATAAATTGCAGAAATGCTACATAATATATTCATGTTGTGTTCACTCCGTCCCCACCCAAACACTCTCTCCCAGAGGCACCTTGAACATTAACATATTAAAGTCTCCTGAAAATGAAGGTAGTTACGAAACCTGCTTCAATTTGTGTAACCCAGAATTTCCAAACTAGCCTATCAGCATATAATATGTTAATATCTTATAAAGCACTATTTCTGAGGAACTCACGAGAAACTCAATAGGAAATAGTCTACACGTTTGAAATGATCAAATGCTGTACTGTGTTGTAGTAAGAAAGACTCCACTGGAGGTGAAAAATGAGATGACTGAAGACATGCTTTAAGGATGCTTTAAGGATGTGATGCTTAAAATGGGAGTGGACGAGAGGTGGAGTTTGGTTCACTAAGGGTGGGGGAGATTTTAAGTTGACTTTGTCAACCCTTGACTATTGTAGGCTTTATTAGGAGTGATTCTACTTAATTTTGGTAATGGCCTTCTCTGTTGGCTACAAGTTTATTGCTTTTGGTCCGCAGAAGTGTGGGTTATATAACTTAATTGAAATACAAAAAACTGCATGCATTGGGTGTGGTAATTGGCCCTAAGTGCTGTCTGAAGCAAGACACCCGTGAATTTTCAATTGACTTTAAAGCAGAAATTGTTTACTGTCACTTGATATGAAATGAGTTTCTTTGGAGTGAATTAAGGGATGTTTTTATGCCTCAGAAAATTTTTTCAGAGGAACTTGTCATTGTGAATCTCCATCAGTCGGGGTAGGATTGTCTTGTATTTTGTGGGATCTAATAAAACGTAATTAAGAAGTAGTTGCATTGTCTAATTGAATGTAATAAAATCCGATTTAAAAGTGTTATATTTCGTTATGCTTTGAGTGACGATGTCATGTCTTATGTGACTATATAGTGATACATATCACATGTATTTAATGTGTGATCTTTTTTTTCTGACAAAACTCAGAAATACGATGAGGGTCTCTTGTTTTCACAGTTCATTGGGAGCCTTGGTAGGACTATTCCTCTTATCAAAGGACGTTGCTTCACGTAACAGGTTTTAAAGACCAGTTTGAAACTTGTTCAGGTTCATAGTCTTAGTAACCTCTCTTTTCACCATTGTAGTTTGTACTTATCGTTACTCAGAACTGTGCTTAGGGCCCTCCCTGACATAACAGGTATATATTACTATCAGGCGTGTCTTAGGTTGGCTGTTATTAATAGTATTTTTGAGGAAAAGAAAATCTGATTCACACTTTGAGATAAGGGCTGTGGTGGTGGTGGGTTAGTCGCTAAGTCATGAACTCTTTGTGACCCCATGGACTGTAGCCGCCAGGCTCCTCTGTCCATGGGATTTCCCAGGCAAGAATATTGAAGTGGGGTGCTACTTCCTTCCCCAGGGAACCTTCCCAACCCAGGGATCAAACTTTTGTCTCCTGTATTGCAAGCGGATTCTTCACTGCTGAGTCACCAGGGAAGCCCTTGAAATAAGGGCTAAGTGGATCTGATAATGTAGCTTAATATCTTCTAGTTAAAGCATTTTAGCTAGAAAAAAACAGAGTTCACAATTTCAAGAATCATGTCAGCTCTAGACTTTTTTTTTCTTACATTGGGGCCAATAATGAAGAATATTATGTTCTAGAAAGACCAGTAAATTGTTTTCTTCCTGCTTGGAGTGAGGTTCTAAAATTAGTTCACCCTTGAATATCTGAGAATTTAACAGTTCTCAGTTTGGGCCTTATAATATGTTAGAACGTTGTAAAGATGACTCCTTGTCTTCTCTCTGTGATGCAATTTAAAAAATTCACAAGAATTGTCCTAATGAGCGAAGGCCATACTGATGGAGGGATTCAGGTGCTTAATGAGTGGGGGAAAAAAAATGGAGGGGCTCAGTGATATCTAGTTTGTCTACTGAGAGTCCCGTTGAGTACTTCCCAGAATGGGGATCCCTGAAGAGGTTTGATTTTACTGTGGGTTTTGCTGTGTAGAGCTGTAGCGTCCCGGTAAGTTATTTCTGGATATGTGGAGCCTTACTTGTAATTAGTTTTTCTGAGTTGCTTGGAGGGATTTCCATTAATTGTTCCGTTAATCTTTATTATTCCTGGAGGAGAGGTCACTGGATGCCGACAAGGAATGTCCTTAGTAGACAATTAAGCATATTAACTGTTTTCAGAAAGCTGGGCTTAATGCTAATTATACCGCAGGTGTCACCAAAATTCAGGTGTATGATATTAAATATTTCTTATAGCAGGTTAATTAATTCAGTTATCTGAGACTTTTATCAGGCAGCTGACTCTTCTCGTGGAAGAATCTGTGTTGCTGTGGTTAAGTGGGGGGTAACTGATAACATCTGCCTTGAGATTTTACCCAAGCAGAAGAACACTGCTTGGGTTTTACAGGGTGGTGTACTTGTCTGCTCAGGCAGTGGTAAAAAAATACCACAGCCTGGGTGACTGGGAGACTAGAATCTCCTAGTCTCTCTTCTAGGAGACCAGAAGTCTGAGATGATGGTACAGTCAGGGCTGGGAGATGGCCACCTTCTCCTTGTGTCCTCAGATGGCCCTTCCTCTGTGAGCGCGTGGAGAGGGAGGGGGCTCTTCGGTGTCTCTTCCTCTCTATAAGGACGCCAGTTCCATCCCATTAAGACCCTGCACATATGACCTGGTGGAATCTTTATGACCTGCCTTCTACGCCCTGCCTGCAAATGCAATTATGTTAGGGCTTCACCATAATGAATTTGGTGGTGCTTGGTGGTGTGTGTGTGTGTACGTGTCAGTGTCACAATTCAGTCCATAGCATGTGGTATTCTGTGCATTCTTATTTGTTAAAATATCCTAAAATGCTTTCAGAGTGACAATCTGGCAATCTTGAGAAGCAGGCAAGAGCCCTGCTTAGGCTAATTTTTTGCAATTGGTTGTCAACCTTACTACCTGCTTTTCTGTCTTATAATGTTTAATAGTCCTCTATTAGCCCTGTAATACCAAATACTTGTACTGTGGACTCTCTTTAGAGAATTACTCTCTGGTTAGCTTGAACTATCAAAAGGCCTGCTGAAAGGCAGAAGTTAATGAAACATGATTTGATCCACTTAGTCCTTTAAATTCCCTAAATTCTCCTCTTAGATGAAAAATCATTGGAAAGCTTAATACTCTGGACTATATTCAGGGTCTTTAAAAATCTCTTAGGTCTGAGTTGTGTTTTAATGTTACATTCTTGGAGGAACTTTTAAGAAATGGCCATGTAAGATTTGTTACTGTTTTTAGAAGGTTGTTGAGGACATTGTTCACTGTATTGTATAATGTCTTCTTGTTTTAAATGAACTTTTTTGAAGAGTTTAGTATTAAAGTTTGCTTCCTTGGAGGAATTGGAATCTGGCTTTTTAAGAATAAGAATTGGATTACTGGCTAGGTTTCCCTTTTTGCATCGGCTACTAGGAACCTCAAAGTTGAATTGGGGGCTCATTTCATACACACTACATTTGTCCATATGACCTGCATACCTGTTTTACATTTATATGGCATTGTTGTTCTACATCTCTTTAACTAGTTCCCCTTTCTCGTTTCTATTGTCCGAATTCTTGTACTAACCATCTCAGATCTTTTTTGGAAAGAAGTGGAATAGAATTGAAATGAAACTTGAAAGTAATTATTGTTACTCATTATTCACCATTAACTGTTGTTTGAAAGCTGTCATTCTTTGCCTTGGTGCTAACTCCCAAGCGACTTGAGAGAACCCTCTGGAGTAAGAGCCAGAAAAGCTGTCCTGATCTGGCTCCCAGCCTCTTCCCTGACCTTGTCTCATCACTTCCTCGCTTCTCTGAAGCCACATTGACTTCTCGGCCATTCCTCATTCCTTTAACCGGCCAACCATGTCCTACCTCAGGATCTGTGCATCTACTGTGGTCTCTGGAATCAGTGTTCCCAGGTAGTTAACTCCCACCCCCCTGCACCCCAGTTTTCTAGAAAGCTCTGTTTAAATGTCATCTTTTTATTTTTTTGATTAAAAATTAAAAAAAAATTATTTTTAATTGAAGGATAATTGCTTTACAATATTGTGTTCATTTCTGCTATACATCCACATGAACCAGCCATAGGTATACATATGTCCCCTCGCTCTCGAACCTCCCTGCATCCTCCCAGCCCACCCCTCGAGGTGGTCACGGAGCACCGGCTTTGGGTTTCCTGCATCATGCAGCAAGTCCCCGCTGGCTGTCTGTCTTGCATGTGGTGATACATGTTTCTGTGCTACTGCAGTTTGTCCCACCCTCTCCTTCCCGCACTGTCAAGTCTGTTATTTTTATTTTTTTCCTAATTAAAAAAATTTTTTTTGTCTTTTTCCAGGTCTTCATTGCTGTGTGGGCTTTCCTCTAGTTGTGAAGCTGGGACTACTTACTCTCGAGTTGCCGTGTGGAGGCTTCTCATTGCGGTGGCTTCTCTTGTTGCCGAGCGTGGACTCTGGGGTGCCGGGGGCGGGGGCTGCCGGGCTCTAGAGCAGAGACTCAGTCGTGGCGCACAGGCTTAGCTGCTCTGTGGCACGTGCGATCTTCCCGGACCAGGGATCGAACCTGCGTCATCTGCATTAGCAGGCGGATTCTTCACCGCCGAGCTCCCCGGGAAGCCCCTCAGACGTCCTCTTGACCTGAGCGCCCGTTCCTGGCCTCCTTGTGCCAGAGTCTCCTCCATACCCTGCCTTCACTTTCCCGTAGCTGCTCCCTTGCTCTCCCGGCCTCCATGGGTTGTATGCACGGCTGCTTTCCCCCACTGGACCAGACTGCACGCCTCCCTGGACGGACTGGTTTTACTCACAGCTCTATCTCTAGCCACTTCACAGCCGTGCCTGCCAAGCTGGAGGTGTGTCAGAACTGTTTGTTCTGTGACTGAATGGACTAAACAGGGTCGGGGGAACTCTTGTTGGCCCTTTCCTCGAGATTTCTGAACAGGCATTTCTTTGTGTGAGATAATCTAGCTGCAGTTGTTTCTTCAGGCAGAAAACCACCCTCCATGACCTCTTCAGATCCTGCATTTTGCTGCTACTCATTATTTAGCTTTGCCTAAGCACTTAATGTGCCAGGCACTGTAAGAATACAGAGAAAAGGTCTGATCTCAGTTCATAAATATCCTCAGGCATTTTCCAGCAGGGGAAGCTTTAGGGGGTTGGGGCTAACAGTGTTGTGATTCACAAATGATTTATTTCATTGCTAATAATGTTTCTACCCACGCATTGAGGGCACTTTATATTTTACAAAGTGCATTCACAACGCTTCTCCAATCCTCATGATAATGTGGTGGGGCAGGTTCTCTTAGGATCCAGTCTGTTTGACAAGGAAAGAAACAGGCCCAGACATGTTCAGTGACTTGCCCAAGGTCAAAGAGCTTGAAAGTTTCGCAAGATGCCTTATCTTTGACATTTGGTCAGTGTACTAAGACACTTCTGCTGTATTCCTGATGGTAGAATTCTAGATTCTTTTTTTGCACCCACTTATTCTGTCTTTGACAGGAAGTTATTGTTTCTCTTGAGTGATGGGTTACCTTTGGGTGACTAGCCCTATTTTCATTGATAGGCGTTTTCTTTTATTTGATCTTTCCTTTGTCTTTTTTAAGAGTAATATCGACTCTTGTTTACTTTCTCTTGTCTGGACATCATCACTCTATTAAGTCCAAAGTGAAAGCAAAATTGCTCCATAGAAGGAGCCAATTATCGTGACTAGTTATTTTCCTTTCAAAACACTTGACTGGCTACCCTGAAATATAGAAGCTGGTATCAAAAAGGAAGCTGGCAAACTTGGTTTTAGATCTGCAGTTATTTACCCTGGGTTTTTATGCTTGTTTATAGGGCTTGCTTAGAGCTGATGGCTGTGAATTCACTAGAATCATTTAATGTACATGTTCCTTGTAGCTTAGTGTAGGTACCATGGTCCTTGAGGTCCACTGGGGAAATAAATTCCTTCCTGGGATTAATTAGTCACGGCCAGTGATATAATTCATCATGCAAATGCCAGAGCTGTCTTAGTGAAAAATTCTTAGTGATCCAGAAATGTGTGTGTCCAGCTTAACTGAAATCTGTGCTTTTATGCTCCTCTATGGACTGGATAGCCCATGGGGTCACAGAGTCGGACGTGACTGAGCGACTTTCGTGAACTTAGCAATAGTTTATAAAACATAATGATTTTGAGATGGGAATCAAAAAAGTTCTGAAGAATGATTCCATATCTTGAAAGCATCTTGGGATGGCAACTTCAAGTAGTTTCTCCTCTGTTCCATGTCTTCTTTTAGGTCATGCTTTTTAAACCTTATGTCCAGATTCAAGACTGTTACTATTAATACTAAAAAAGCTGCTGGGTGCTCTCCTGACATCTCCTGGCTATCCACTCCTCTCTTCGCATGTGGACTGTAGCTTGATTAGGGTGCAGTCCTGCAGCCCAGTAGCTGAAGCCAGGAAAAGCAGGTTTCATAACATGTATAGTGGGAAGGGCATGGATTTTTGACATTATACTTTGTTTTCATTTCTGATGTTAACTGTGTACATTTGTGTAAGTTACTTTACCTCTTTGTTCCTTTGATTGCTGATCTGTAAAAAGGCGGTGATACTGTCTCGTAGGACCATTTTGAGTGTTACCTTAAACTGTGTGTACAAAATAACCACTTTATTGTTTGTATAATCGATAATCAATAATTTGTATTCTGTGCCTCACTTTGATCTTCTTTACCCAAAATGGTGGGACCCAAGAAGTCATGTAAATTTGTGCATTTAGTTTTCAAATCTCCCAAGTAGAGGAAGAGTGAAAGCTGGATTGTCAGCAGTTACTGTCAAAGGGATCTTGGATAATTTTTGGACTCAATATTTACAAAAATGCTATGTAGTTCTAGGTTACATTATTAGAAATAGAGTGCTCTAATTTATGGGTTATAAAACCCCTTTCTATTTGGATGGTCACGTTATACTAGGAGTGTGTTGTGTCAGTTGTGAGTACCACATCTTGAGAGGCAAGGTAGGGAACCTTCTAAAGACCAGACTATCCAGGTTTGAGGCCTGGCTCTGCAACTTAAAAGTTCTGTGCCTCAAATGCACAACTCTGGCTCTTCATATGTAAAAAGAGAACAATGGCACCTACTTCACAGGTTGTTGTCTGGAATAAATTAGTATGTATAAACCACAGAGAGTAATGCAGTAAGTCCTATGTGTGAGTGTCCCTTGTTTTCGAGGGGACTTCAGAAGAAATTAACAAGGCTGGTGGGCTTCCATGTTGTAGAAGAAATGGATGAAGAAACTGGAGCTGTTGAACGTGAGAAAGTATTAAAGTAATCCTTTACTATTTAAAGAAAGACTACATAAAAGAGGGAATAGACTTATGTTACTGAAAAAGGCAGAACTAGGATCAGTGGGTAAAGAATTTGCCTGCAATGCAGGAAACCTGGGGTCTATCCCTAAGTCGGGAAGTTCCCCTGAAAAAGGAAATTGCAACCCATTCCAGTATTTTTTCCTGGAGAATCCCATGGACAGAGGAGCCTGGCGGACTACAGTCCATGGGGTCGCAGAGTCCAATGGGACTGAGCGAATAACACTTTCACTCTTTTTCTCCCCAGCATCAATGGGGAGAAATTACAAAGAGGAGGATTTTATTTTAATGAAAGACCTTGTAGCAAGTAGAGCAGTTCAGAATTGTGGGGAGTGGCTCTGTGAGCAAGTGATCTTTTCTTTACCCAGAGGCTTAGCAGGCTGAGGAGAGGTTCCTGACCTGGCTGGCAGGGTTAGCTCAATCACAAGCCTTCTTTTCCATCCTGCTCTCAGTTCAGGTCAGGTGACCCGCTTAAAGTAGGATAATCCCACACTGAAATTCGCTGGGTTTCAGGAGCATGTGGGGGGACTCTCTCCCTAGAATTAGTCTGCTCTTATGGTCTATCATTCATTCATTTTGCAGATATTTAATGTGTGAGGCGTTGTATTTCTGGCCTCGTTTTGTTGAAAACAGGTTGGAAATGAATCTTTGTTGATGGTTGGCTATTGCTCAACACCATGCAGTCCCTGGAGGAACCCAATCAATTAGGTTTCATTTTTGTTGGGGGACAGTTCTCCTTGGGAAGGTTGTGTTTCTGAGGTTCTTGTGAGCAAAGTATGGGTGCCCTTTGTTTTAGACTCTCAAGGATGTTTGTTTGACCTGTTTAAAAGGTAGAGATAATTTTCCCCTCCAGAGCAAATGGCAGGCATGTTTACTGTCTAGTATAAAAAATTCAGTTTTCAAAGCTCAGAGTCCTCTTCAGCAATTCAGCAGGCATCCATTTGGACCCATCTTCCCACTGCCCATGGGACTTGGGGGCAAGCGGTCTGCTCCGAACATGCTGATGCTCTTGCTACTTGCTGTGCTATGACTAATGAAGTCCTTAGCTTCTGACCCACCCAGGAGTTTTGTGACTTCTCCCAGCATCCACGAAACTGTGGCAGGCTAACTTCTTAGCTTCTGAGTAGAATAAAGTCTCAGGCTCTTCACAGTTCTTGACATTAAGGAGGAGTAAAGTGAAAGGGAGGTCAGACCTCATTCCCAGAGCCTAATGATCCAGTATTTGGGGGTGAGGAAATTTGAACCTTTGTCTCTAAAGGATGCCCTTTCTATGACATTGTGAAAAACTGCTACTGCCTTTATTGCAGTTAACTACTATTACTACAACAATGGCAGCCACCAACCTTTTTTATGGAGTGCTAGTGATATGCCAGGCCTTGTTTAATTTCATCCAATTCTCACCCGCAGCCCTATAAGGAAGGTATACTTACTATCTCCATTTTATAGGTGGGCAAAAGGAGATACTGTGACCGTGGTCACGTGAGCAGCAGCGGTGGAGCCTGGGTTCCAACCCAAGCAGTTTGATTCCAGAGTAGCCCACAAATCTGTAGGAGATAGGAGCGTAATCTGGAAACAGACTGATGTGGATTTTGAATTCCTGTACTATCCCTTAGGCTTCCCAGGTGGCGCAGTGGTGAAGAATCCACTTGCCATTGGAGGAGAGGCAAGAGGCTCGGGTGTGATTCCCTGGGTCGGGAAGATCCCCTGGAGTAGAAAACGCAACCCACTCCAGTATTCTTACCTGGGAAACTCCATGGACAGAGGAGTCTGGTGGGCTACAGTCCACGGGGTTGCAAAGAGTCAGACACGAGTGAGCCAGTGAGCATACATGCACACCCTAGCCCTTACCCTCATTGTCTGAGATGGGGCAAATTTACCATCTTAAATCTCAGCTATGGCATCTGTGAAAAGAGAGAGGAAGTATGTTAACAGGACCCAGTCCAGTGGGTTGTTCTGTGGATTGAACATACTTTTTATAAAATGTGCAGCCTCTCTAGATATTAGTGGCCATTATTATTGCTGCTTTCCTTTTCTCTAATTAAAAAACAAAACACTTTTTAAGGTTTTCTGTGGCGGTCCAGTGGGTAAGACCCTGCACTTCCAGTACAGGCGGTGTGGGTTCAATGCCTGGTTGCGGAAGTAAGATTCCACATGCTTCAAGATGAAAAAACGTAAAACAGGAGCAGTATTGTAACATTCAGTAAAGACTTCAAAAATGGTCCACAGAAACAGACAAATCCCAAAGCACAAACAAAACTTGAATGGTTTTGTCCTCTCAGAGTGCTCTTATGCAAGACATTTTTTACTAAAGGCAAATGTCATTCAGCCCAGTTTACATCTAGAGGATGAATTTTGGATGTGGGGGCAAAACATGGCACAGGCTATTTCCTTATACAGATGTTTTCTCTGAAGATGAACATAGGAACTGAAACTCGCTTAGAGACCGGTTTATTCTCATCTTCATTTCAGTAACCCTTTCGGTTTTCTGAATCATTCCTAAGTGTGGTGATGTGTTACAGTGCCAGCTGATGCCCATGAAGATGGTCTTTCAGCCCGACATTTTCCCTGGTGGTAGCTGTATTAGTAAATGTGAATGATGTCAAATGCTTGGCATGTTTCCTTCCACAGATGGTGGGGAGGAAATCCTGCAAAGCCTCATAAAGATGGCAAACTGACTGAGTGTAGCTTTGAAAAAAGTCTGTGGCCATTTGCTGCCAACAGGGGGAACTAATAGTTAAATATCTAGGAACTCTTCCCTTTGGGACAGTTGATAAATTGAAGGCATTTTCTGATTGTGCTTTATTCTAGATTAACAGCCTGGAAGGTTTCAGATTTAAAGAGCAAAGTTATGTATCATAGAAACAACATGATGACATGCTCAGCCACCCTGTACCCAAATATTGCAAGTAATACTGGTTGCTCTATCTTTGAAACCAAAACTCCACCCGCCCCCGCACCACCCCAAGGTCTCTACTCTGATTTACTTAATTAGCTCAATGCTTGTGTGTTATTTTCTTCCTGGAAGTAAGCTTCGAGGTAGTCTGGTGTAGGCTTACCAGTTGACAGAGGAGGACACAGGATCTGGCGTGGGAAAGGCCTTCCTTCAAGTCTTGGGGTTCCCAGTGTGTATCCTGTACCGCTCCCTCCCCAGGCAGTGCCTTTGCTTCATTCCATTTCTGTCCCTCCCGTTCCCCCGTTTCATGCTGGACATCATCTCTTGACATCCCTTAACACATTTACAAAATTCTTTTTAGAGGTTAGATTAGTATCAGACTGGCCTGCTGAATCTCCCTCTAAGTTGGAAGATAATGTTTTGTAAATTGTGTGACTCATGAATTAAGATCTTTTGCTCTAAATGACAGTTTGGAAAAAGACTGTTTTACAGTAGTTTGCTTACAAAAATCTGGAAGGGAATAGGTGATTGATTTGCTGACAGACCATCTCCGAAAGCAGTTCTAATGATGGACTTTATAATTGATTGCATCCATCACAGAAAGCCTAAACTACCCCCTCCCTAAATTAAAAAAGATAAATGAAATAAAGTATGCTGAATGTATAAGCTGACAAATCAGAGGGAATTTAATGGAGCGAAATTACGGCAGCCAACAGATAAGAGAAAAAGGTTTCTTTGTTACTGATTATAACACTAAATTAAAAAAAAATTACTCAAGAAGGATAATAGAGAAAAAAAAAAAAAAAAAAGAAGGATAATAGAGGAAACAAAGCTCTGTGCCCATGTATCAAACTAAGTTATTGAAAGATTTTTAATAAGTGTATCTATCTCATTCGCTGCTTATTGTTGATTCATATCAATCTTGTTAGTGCTGTTGGAAGAATAGTAAATGCAGGGGTTGTCTGGTTTATAATATCAGTTTAGCTGATATTATTGCTGTGTAATGGATTTTTAGAATTACCATGACCTTATTTCTGGGTCGCTGGGGGCTCTGAACCAAATTCAGGTCATTTGAATGAACTGTTTGGAAGGTAGTTCCTCAGTGTAGAAGCAGTTTTACAGTAAGTATGCTTTTGGCTCTGTTATAAAAGACCCAGTGAAAGTGACATCAGCGATGGATATTTATTATCTCCCCTCACAAGGAGTCCTGGGGTGAGGCTGCTGTGGGTTGGCCGCTTTAGTGGCCCAGTGATGTGATGGCAGTAGCTTGGCGTTTCTCTTGGCTTTTCCTTCCAGGATTATCACATGGCTAATGTAGGATTATCTGAGCTTTGTATAACAATACCCAGTGTTGGGAAGAGGAACTTGCTTCCTGTTAATCTTCTTGGAAGGAAACTACTCCTAGAAGTCCTTAGGTCTTATTGGTCAGACTTGTCAATGATAAGGGACATGCAGGTACTAGGATTCCTTCAAACAAATCGAGACATGCCCAGGCTTTTACAGAGTTCATGCCGCCTGTTTCCTGATCTTGCCAAGGGGAAAAGTGAAGGGGAAGATTCCTTATTTAGAAAACATATAAATCCACTTACTAGGCTACTGGAATTTACCACGCAAATGTTTCATATTTTCCCGTAGTAACTTGTTTCATTTCCTAGGGGCATGTACCCTCAACTGACTTAACTCTATTTGCTTCTACTTTCAGCTTTTAAGTTTGACTCAGCCTGATACATTCTGTCTTAAATAGGACCCTGTCTACCAGTGATGATGTTGAAGACAGAGAAAACGAGAAGGGGCGTCTCGAAGAAGCCTATGAGAGGTGTGACCGTGACCTGGATGAACTCATTGTACGGCACTACACAGAACTGACAACCGCCATCCGCACCTACCAGAGCATCACAGAGCGCATCACCAACTCCCGAAACAAAATAAAGCAGGTAAGGCTCCATCCCTCTGAGAGCCAGTGGCTGTCGCATCTTCCATTGGTCCAGGTGTTGTGACTGGGGGAGGTTCCCTGGTGGTGGTGATTCAGGTTTCTTTTAGCCCAGGCTGCAGGGGATCACAGAGGGCAGCTGGCCTTGCTTCTTCCCCCCCGCTAAGGCTGACCCTTGGCTTCTGCCACGATTTTAGAGGAAGCCTGAAAGGGGAGCTGTTCTAAGACACCAGGGCCTTTTACTGTTAGAGGCTCTCGTTTTAATGTAGCAGATGTAGTCACACATTGTGTGTGTTGCTGTAGCATTGAAAATTTAAAAAAAATTTGGTTTTGAGTGTGTTGCCCCACTTGAAGTTGGTTGTGATTTTCTCCACAGTCATTGTACCTTGTTGGTAGTTTTTGAGAAAATCTCACTCACAAATTATTTAAATGTATAATGAAGTATTTATGAATCTTGAAATTCTTGAATATTCTTCAGTAGTGACAAGCATGTATTTTCATTTTGTAATTGTCTTGCATATTTTGGAGCTGTTTTTCTTTCACATTTTCTTCCTCACTTCTGTCTTCCTCTCCTTCCTTCTTCCTTCTTTCCTTCCTTCCTTTCCTCTCTCCACCTTTCCCTACTCCCCATCCCTCCCCGCTTCCTTTCTTCTGTGATTGGTCTTTGAAAAACTTTTGGTTCCCAGGTACCACATCTTTATTTCCTAAAGAATAAAGTGGGTTCATAAGGAGTATTTTTATATTTGGCCAAAGGATGAATTGATCAAATAAAGGTTATGTACTGTCACATCATAGTTACGTGGTTTTAGGCTGTGTATTTCGAGGGTCACTTCTTTAATACCTTCTATGACAGCTCTCTGATAAATAACAATTGCTACTACTTACTGAGCACTGATTCTTTGCCCGGCAGAATTGTGTCTGTTCCTCAGTCCTCAAATTTAGGATCTGAACTCTGGTCTCCTTGCTCTGAGGTCCTTGATTCTGGTTTTCAGACATCTTTTAAGCAGTACCCTTCCCTGCTCCCCCCCTACCCGCCCCCCCCCCCCCCAATTCTTTGTAAATGAGATTTTGCAGAATCTCAGCATCCCAGTCGCCTCATGTTTGGTATTGGGGTGAGAGATGCAGAGCCTGATGCTGGGTCCCATCCTTAGCACTCAGCTGCTGACTCCCAAGCACCTCTGTGGCCAGAGGGCTGCACGGACCATGTGAAAATTAGTGCTGCCCTGTGATGTTTTATTGGTTCGAGAATTCTCTGGATGTATCTGCCCAGGATGGCTGTGCTTCCAGTCTTCTCACATGTTTTCTTTCCTGCCTTCTAGACCTTATATATGTGTAAGCAGGTACTGAAATTATTCTTCTCAGATGCTGCTATATATGAGTTTCAGCCTTGAGTCCAGTTCCACAATCAGTAGGCTCTTAACCTTTTTTGAAGCAATATGCTGACCTCTCTACATTTTAAAATTAACTGGGCATTTTCAAAAGGAATACTGTAATTCTTAGTCTTGACAAGTGGCGAGTTCATCCCATGGATTTATCTGTGTTACTAGGTAAAGCTATAGATCAGTCGCGCTAGATTTAAAGCGAATTGTAGTCCATTTTGGCCCAGTATACTGAGCTCAAGAGGGGTCAGAGAGTGAATGTATAGAGCTGCTGACCTGCCGGCTTTGCCTCCGGTAATCACAGCAAGGGTGAAGGACCTCTTGGTATTTGTGTTTTCTGATTAGTCTGCTTGACTGGAGGGACTTTGTCCTGATCACCAGTGAGGCACTGCAGTGGCTTCTGCCTTGACTTCTATCTCTCTGAGTTGATAGCATCTCTGCCCAAACAAAGAGTGTTTGCTGATACTAAGAAAGAGAGGCTCATTTTGATGATATCACACTTGTTTTAGTATCCACAGTCTTTTTTACCATCCTCATTTTTAAGTAGGCCAGAGTTTAGAGCAAAAGGAAACAACAACAAAAATTTTCTGTTTATTGTATTAGATGTCGAGTAAATGTTACATAACTCTGTGTTACGGATTAGCTTCAATGTGGGGAAGAGAAAGAAAGGACTAAAAGTCTCTATTCAGGAAAGCCTTTAATGATACATGGGAGAAGAAACATTTTGGGGAAAAATGAAAGGGAATTGGTTTTCATTGTATAATTGGACAATTTTGTACTGTGAAAGTCCATTCCTTATCACCAAGGAAACAGTGGTTTCCTCATTAATCTTTGCCTATCGTATTTTGGCTTTTAATTGCACTTTAGATTATGTACAAAATAAAGGTATGTATATTTCTAAAGTAGAAATGGGGATGAGTCAGTTCTCATTGGATTATATCATTTCAGAGCCAAGCAACATGTTGAGAACATGTGAATATGAGTTGAAATTTTCTTCCTGTTCTCTGCCAAAAGAATGGGATGAAGATTCACTTAGTAAATATTTGTTGAGTGCCAGCTATGCGCTGGTGGTTTTTAGATACTGAAATCTGTTTTAGATTTCCATATAATGGACAATATCAATCCCTGTACATGGACCTTACATGCTAATGGGAAGACACAGGAAAACAGATGCTATTTAGCATCATTGATTTCGTCTCTGTATATTATCTGTTTTGTGCTGAGCATTGCTCTGGGTCCTGGGATATAGAAGTGAGTAAAACAGATAAAAATTCCTGTCCTTGTGGAGTTTACCTTCTAGTCAAGGAAGGCAGGCTATAAATGAGTAAGTAAGAAGGTATAGCAGATGGTAAAGAAGTGCTGTGCTTAAAAAGAAAAAGAATAGAGCATTGCTCTTTTGAATAGAATGGTCAGGGAGGGCTTTACTGAGGTTATATTCAAGCCAGCACCAGAACAAGGTGAAGGAGAGCCCGGGAAAGGATCGCCAGGAAGAGGGAATATCAGGTACAGAAAGATCCTGAAGCAAGAACGTAATTGAAATTTGGGGGAGCAGCAAGATTGGAGCTGGAGCACAGTGGAAAGGAGAGGGGGGAGTGGGAGGGAGAGGACAGAGCTGGAGGTTGGGGTGTCTCGGAGTGGGTCAGGTCATGTGAGGTCTTGATCATTGTAAAGATTTGCATGTGAACTCTTGAGTGTGATGGGAAATCATTTTAAGGTTTTGAGTACAAGAGTGGCCAGCTGTGTCTAACATTTTAAAAGGCCCACTCTAGCTGCTCTGAGAAGAGATTTTATTGGGAGCCAGGGAAGATGAAGATGTCCACATTCGTACTTTGTTACCTTTTAAATCTTTTGAGAACATGGAAATGTTTACACTGTTTACATAGAACTGTTTACAACTTGGTATTTCACGTATGGATTTGTGCTGGTAGAATCTCTGTCCTTGAGGATATGTGAGTTGACAGATGGATTTGATTCTTCCCAGATGCCCCAAACTTCTTTACATCAGTCAAGTCCATTTGGAGTTTTTTCAGGATTAAATGTGTAAATGAAATGCCATGTATGATTGATCAGATCAGTCATGTGGATAAGTAAAACAGTTGGGCTATCTTCTTACCATTGAATATGTTGCTATTGTGTACAAATGAGATGTTAGTACATGAGAAAGCTTCAGAATCTATAGGACCTGCCAGTGTCTCTTATAATGACTGTTATCGCAACACCAAGAATAGATGAATATGAATGGATATGAGTTGGGGACTTGGGCTGTGTGGGTAGTGATGGTTGGTAGTAGTTGAATTTGAATGTTTCTCCCATCCTGTACTAAGTAGATGAGAAGATACCAGATTTCTTTAAAGATTCTAAGTACTCATCTAATGCTTATGGAAGCAGGTAGGCTGAAGCTGGGAAAGATTGAAGGCGGGAGGAGAACAGGACGACAGAGGATGATGTGGTTGGATGGCATCACCGACTCAATGGACATGAGTTTGAGTAAACTCCAGGAGTTGGTGATGGACAGGGAGACCTGGTGTGCTGCAGTCCATGGGTCACAAAGAGTCGGACATGACTGAGTGACTGAACTGACTGAGGCTGCAGGGAAAACACAGAAAATTGCCTCTGTTGTGATGTGTGCACAAACTTTTTATGTTTTGCCCCAATTTTGGCTATTCTGTTGGTGCTGGACCAAGCTGTTAAATCATTTTTCTTGCCTGTGATTGGAAATAACCATATGTGAATATTAAAGTGAAGTTGTTAGGGCTTAGTCGCTGAGTAATGTAACATTCATTATTTAACATTTAAATAAAATAATTTTGTGACTTTTTATATGAAAGTATACATTGAAAAGTGGAATTAGAGCAAAGAATAACCTTAATTAATACAAAAAAGAAAGTCACAGGAGAATAAGATGATTTTGGTAGGAAGTTATTTTAAGCCCAGATGTAAGATAGAAAACCCTAGATGCTTGTATGAGAAAGGAAAAAAAAAATCTAGAAATGGACATGGTACACTGTGGGCAAGAATGAGATAGCATCATTGAAAATCTAGGCAGTAGTCTGGATCATGAATGTAGTCACAGGAACTACAAGGGAACCTTTTCATTAAGTTTAACTGTATCTCTATTTATGTTCTGTATCCATACTCAGCAACTCAAAAAGATGGTGTTGCCTTTAGAAAGGGTTGAGTGGAGCTTCTCAGAACTTAAGTCCTTAAATTGGAAGCTGAAAAACTAAGGGGCAAAAAGCATGGAAAGTAAGTTTGAGTGTAATTTAAAATAGATCCTTAGTTCCAAAGGGCTTTTAAGCAGAGCAGTAAGTAGTGTTTCTGAAGCTCATTCTTTTGAGATACTGTCTATAAGACTGGAAAAAGTGGGTTAGACACAAGTAAGGAGGATTCCCATAAAAATGCTTGTACATAGGTTTGTTTTTTACTGCAAAAAAGAGAAAATGTGATACTTTTAGAAATAAAAATAGTGTTGATTGCTAGATTTTCACTTGCTGTCCCTTGTTTCTAGGGAATTTTGCAGGGTATTTCTGGTCTGCAGTATCAGTGAGGTGCTTGCACGTTTGTTGGACTTTATTACAGATAATGCAATGCGTACACTCAAAGGTCTTCCCCTCCTCGGCTTATCTTATACTTAATCCAAGCTCAGTGATTTTCTGGTTTTAAGACTTTAGAGTTAAGGCCCCCCACATCCCCCGTACCTCCCTCAGCATCCTCCTATCAGATGCGCCTATCGCGTTGTTCAGAGGCCCCCATTTGTTTCCTCCTCTCTTGATCTTTCCCAAGGCAGGGCTGCAAAATCTTGAGATTTCTGCTTTATGTATCTCACATATCTCTTCACAATGACCTGTTGGGCCCTTTGTTCTTTTATTTTCTCTTTTTCTAATAGTCTCTAATTAAAGTGACTTAGTTCTTACCATTTATTGAAACTGAAATTCCTGCTATTTCTGAGCAGATGATTTGGAGCAACTATAAAGTTACTAAAATTCTAAGGAAGCAGAGGAAACTTGAGTTTGAGGAAGGGTTTCTTTACTTGGGTTTTGATGTCACGATTTCAAAAGCTTGACTCTTCATGGATTTATTTAAGGAAGAAACAGTAACAGAGTTTTTGAATCTTGGCTATCTTGATAAATCAGAATGGAATTAAAATGCTGTCACCACATTTCTAAAAGAACAGGCATTTGAGAAATAAAGGTTTAGGTGGAATATGATATCTTTCTTACATTTAAAAGATGCCATTCTTACATTTAAAAGGTGCCATTATTCACTGATGGATATAGTCCTGTTTTTCCCCTCCCTGTTTCAAAAATTTTATCTATTGAGCTAGAGATTGCACAGAATGAAGTGCATTATTTTTAGAGTACAGTTCAATGAGTTTTGGCAAACGTACATATCCTTAAATGTGTTTCCATTGCCTCAGAGAGTTCTCTTCTGCTTCTTTATAGGCAATAACCACCACCCCCCTACCCCCTACCCCATCCTGCTTCAAACAAATAGTGATTTGAAATCTATTCGCACATATTTTTGTTTCTTCTGGAACGTCGGAGTATACACTCTTGCGTCTGGCTTCCTTTGCTCAGCCTTAATGTTGAAATTCATGTTTCTTCCCTTTTATTGCTGACTGGTATTCCCCCCATCACCCCGTTTTAAAAGAACATCTCTTCATAACTGTGACTTTGTGATCAAAAAGCTGAAGCCTCAGGGCAATTCAGTTTTAAAAGTTCTTGTAGCTTTTTTACGTCTGCATCTTCAGCTAAATTCAATTTAGGGAATCATTTTGGTGATGTTCATTTTCCACACAGCCTGATGCCATCTCTCCTACCCCCAAACCCACCCACACATTCTACCTTCCTTTTTATTTTTCCTCCATTTAGTAAGCAAAAATGAGGAGTGAGAGGATTACATTGTATATTCTGTATGAAATGCCATAATGGTCTTTTTCCAATCAGAAGGGAGTTTGCCGAGCTTTACTCACACACTGTAAGTTTATCTTTCACTCTCTTGATCAGGAGCCTAGTTGGGTGTTGTATGACATAAAATTTATTTTTAACTGTTGCCATAGTAACCATTACACACAGGGGAAAAAGCTGAAAAGTATAGAACCAAGGTGATATGAGTAGAATATCGGAAATTAGATTTTGATAGATTTCAACTAAGATTTCAACTAGAATGGATTTAATAGCTAGAGTTCTTAACCCAGGGACCAAGAAGTCCTAGAGGGATCTAGGAATGGCCTTGAGAAATGTGTTTTAAAAAGTCAAATAAAATCACAAATGCTGATTAAAAACCAGCTCTTCCCTACCTCATCCTACCATAATACTGATTTTATACTTCAGTATGAAATTTCTTTTATTTTTTCGCCAGATATTTGTATTTCTATATTTCAAAGTAATAAGCTTATACTACTTTTCTGGATTTTTCTATCTTAGACATTATGTGTGTTAGTTGCTCAGTCGTGTCTGACTCTTTGCAACTGTATGGACTGTAGCGCGCCAGGCTCCTCTGCCCGTGGAATGCTCCAGGCAAGAATACTGATGGTGTTAGTCACTCAGTCGTGTCCGACTCTTTGTGATCCCACAGCCTGTAGCCCACCAGCCTCCTCTGTCTGTGGAATTATTCTGGCAAGAAAAGCAGAGTGGGTAGCCATTTCCTTCTCTAAGACATTGTATATGAGGTTCCCGTTATGGTTCCCCCCTTCACTTTTCCCCCCATCTCCCCTCATCTTCTCTCCTCATCCTTTCTGTATAGTTTTATCCTAGTTTTTGGTTAAATGACTGGTGCTTATTTTATTCAGTTCAGTTCAGTCACTCAGTCGTGTCCGACTCTTTGCAGCCCCATGGACTGCAGCACGCCAGGCCTCCTGGTCCATCACCAACTCCTGGAGTCTACCCAAACTCATGTCCATTGAGTCGGTGATGCCATCCAGCCATCTCATCCTCTGTTGTCCCTTCTCCTCCCGCCCTCAATCTTTCCCAGCATCAGGGTCTTTTCAAATGAGTCAGCTCTTTGCATCAGGTGGCCAAAGTATTGGAGTTTCAGCTTCAACATCAGTCCTTCAATGAACACCCAGGACTGATCTCCTTTAGAATGGACTGCTTGGATCTCCTTGCAGTCCAAGGGATTCTCAAGAGTCTTCTCCAACACCACAGTTCAAAAGCATCAATTCTTCAGCGCTCAGCTTTCTTCACAGTTCAACTCTCACATCCATACATGACCACTGGAAAAACCATAGGCTTGACTAGACGGACCTTTGTTGGCAAAGTAATGTCTCTGCTTTTTAATATGCTGTCTAGGTTGGTCATAACTTTCCTTCCAGGGAGTAAGCGTCTTTTAATTTCATGGCTGCAGTCACCATCTGCAGTGATTTTGGAGCCCAGAAAATAAAGTCAGCCACTGTTTCCATTGTTTCCCCATCTATTTGCCATGAAGTGATGGGACTGGATGCCATGATCTTAGCTTATTTTATCGTAATGACATAAATGTTTACATCTAAGCCATCCAGCATACTGTTTTTGTTTGTGCAATATTTTTGTTGTTTTTCTTGGAGTTAATGACTGGAGAATCCCCTTGTGTTTGTTCTGCATCAGTTTCCCCCTTTGATGGATCCTGTGTATGTTCTCTTGTTTTCCTCTTGTATTGATGGAGTGTGTTCTTCAGTAGTTTGGTGAGATACAGCACAAATGAGGTCTATTTTTTTGAGAGCTTGTGTGTCTGAAAGTGTCTTTATTTTTTTCTTCACTCTTGATTGAAAGTTTTTCTGGGAAATAATTCTTAGGATTTTGAAGAAATATTATTCCTTTGTCTTGTAGCTTTTAGTGGTACTATTGAGATGTGTTCTGATTCACAATCCTTTGTGTGGGTTTTTTTTTTTTTTTTTTTCTTCCTTTGAAAGCTTTTAGAATTGTCCATATCTTTGTGTTCTTACAAGTCAGGATAAGGTGCCCTGGCTTTGGTCTTTTTTCACTCCATTGTCTTGAACACTTGGTGTGCCTTTTCAATTGGAAAATTCATATCTTTTGCTCTGGAACATTTTATCTTATTTTTTTTTCTCCACTCTCATTTTTCTTCCCCTGGTATCCTTCTTTGGATCAATCACCCCATTTTATTTTCTCACCTATTTTCCTTTCTTTGTTTTTCTGTGTCTTAACTCTTTGGAGATTTCAAGAGTCTCTTTTAACCTTTATTGGATTTTCTTTTTTTTTTTGCTATCATTTTATAATTTCCAAGAGCTGGTTTTCATTCTCTGAATTTTTTTTTTTATAGCATCCTATTCTTGTTTCACTGATGTAATATCTTTTTCCCCAAGGGATACTCATCATAGATTTCAAAAATTTCTTTTTCCTCCCTTAATTTCTGTTTCCCTACTCCACTCAGCACCTTTTTCTTTTACCTGTCTTTCCATATTACAGGCTTTCCTTGACTGTATGGTGATCCTTGGCTGACGGCATGGGTGGGGGAGGAAGGTGTACTACAAAGTTCGGAGCATGTGGTGGGACTCGTCTTGTGATGATTGGGTAGGGACCCAACAGTTTCCTTGGTCGAGCTTCAAATGTCACTGTTGATAGGTCTTTTCAACTGGTTGTTTTTCCCAGGGGAGAGCCATATGTTTCCCGTATCGGGGCTGAGAGTCAAGCTGAGTTTTACTGGAGCCAACCTGGCAAGGAGGTTGAGTGTCAAAAGAGGGCTGAGGACCTTACTTGTTGGTGGGTCCGCTTTGACCTCATCTTCCTGTTTCCTGCCCAGTGCCTGCCTGCCTCCCTCCTCTCAGCTGGCTGACATTTCCTGGTCCAGATTCCTTCTAGTTCAGTTTCTTCAGATTGTAAACCTATTTGGCCAGAGTTGAGGGGGAGGGAATTACACATCTGTGTGGTTTGATGAAGATGGTTGAGGACTCAAAATACTTTCCACTCTTGTATCTTTTTTTTTTTTTGGTCAATTGCTATCTATGGGTCTGCTGGCTAAGTTTTTTGGCTGTGCTATGTAGCATGTAGGATTTTAGTTCCCCAACCAAGGATCAAACCCACAACCCCTGCACTGGGAGCATGGAGTCTCCATCAGTGAACCACAAGGGAAGTCCTTCCACCCTGAATTCTTGCCTTTAGTATCTTGGTGCTTCTTTTTCAGTCTTAACTAACCCCACTTGATGCTGTCCATCTTCTTCAGTTTCCAAGGATTTCTTGCCATCCTTACTGTTCCCCTCTCTCTGTTTTCTCTTTTCTTAGTGTTTTATGCTAAAAAGGAGTTATTTCACAATCTCTTTAGGGTTGCAGGAAGGATTAGGGGTCATTAGAATCTTCTTCGCCAGATTGTTAAAGGGGTCTATCACTCCCTCAAAAGCTAAGTCATTCTACTATGCTTATCAGGAGAGAGTACAGAGTGCCCTTACTTAGGGCTCTTTTTACATTGGAGAGTTTGATAAAAGTATGGTTTAAAAAAAAGGATAAAAGTTGTCCTTAAGTTGTCGGATTGGATTAGATGCTGTCTCAAGATACCTTCTCATTTTAGCATTCAGTCATCCTGTTTTCCATGTTTTTTGGAAAGATGTTAAAATTTAGTTTTATAATCATCAAAAAAAAAAAAAATAGCATCCGTGAGTCTGTGTACCACAACACTAAATATTGTAGAAGACGATAGATACTTTAATTGTTACAAACATGGTAGACTTTCTCGAGTGATGGGAATGTCCTATACATTAATGAACATTTGAATTATGCAGGTGTGTATACATTTGCTAAAACTCATCAAGTGATATCCCTTCATGTATACATTTTACCTCATACAGAAAACCAAAACTATAAACAGATATGAAATTCTAACTTAAGTAAAGACACATGTAAAGGAATGTCAAAAGTATATAAAAGTAGTTCTGTAAATTGTGAAAGCTCATGATTTTTACTGTATCATGCTATAAAAATAAAAATTTTTTAATTAGGGTAGGAAGTGGAAATGCACTTATCCTGAACCTTGTGACTACCCCTCCCTGCTTCTCTTCTCCTTTGTTATCAAGCTTTGCTTATCGATGCTGGCGCCAAACTGTGCAGATCTATGAGAATGCTGGCAATTGTCTTATTAAATATCTAAAAATCAGAATACATGGCAAAAAATTCTTGGCATGTTTTAATTCTCTTTATTTCATGATTGCCAAGCTGACTTTGCTTTCATTTTAGTCAGTTGAGATGATCATCCAGTTCCTTGGTTATAAAATTCAGCTAAAGTTTTAGACCTCGAAGGATGAGCCAAGTGATTCATCAGCTGAATAGGAACTATGCCAGGAAGAATGGAGAAGGATTGATAGCGTGGTCTCTCAAATTAGTCACTCCCTTCTAGACATACTAACTTAGGTGTGGAACTTCCTATTTTCAGAGTGTTTTGTAGCCTGAGTAATTTTTTTCTAAATTACTCAGAGGTAGGTTAGGAGTAATTCTCTCATCTCACAGGAAGGAGAATACAGAGAAGTGGAGACCTAAGCAAGTGAGTCTGCGTCTGAACCAGGATTAGAATTCTGCATGTAGATTAGCCTCAGGAGAATGGGTGGCAGTGAGAGCTAGGGACTGTTACAGCGGTAATGGTGAAGAATACAAACCACATTGTAGGTTTAGCCTGGCAAGACTTTGGACTGACCCAAGATGGAAACTGTTCTGTTGCAGGTAAAAGAGAATCTGCTTTCATGCAAGATGCTATTGCACTGCAAAAGAGATGAGCTTCGGAAGCTGTGGATTGAAGGAATTGAACATAAGCATGTTCTGAACCTGCTGGATGAAATCGAGAATATCAAGCAAGTGCCTCAAAAGCTGGAACAGTGCATGGCCAGCAAGCACTATCTCAGTGCCACCGACATGCTGGTAAGGGCACTGCCTGCACTCCTGGGCGTTTCTGCTGAGATAGAAGAGTGCTTCCTTCTGTTCCCTCTGAATTCTGTCCCTCTCAAAGCACATGACAAACTGCCCTCTGGGCATTCATGAGCCCTTGCAGGTGAAGCCTGCCTGGTCCTCCTCCTGGTTTCAGTGTTTGCAATGGGAGGCTATGGTTATTTATGTTGTCTGCCTTTGGAACAATGGCAAGCAGTCTGATGGTAAGAAACCAGGACCTGTCATATTGGAATGGTAATAAGAGGTGTTAGTTGGAGTGTCAGAGGAAGATAGTTCAGTTCAGTTCAGTTGCTCAGTCGTGTCCGACTCTTTGCGACCCCATGAATCGCAGCACGCCAGGCCTCCCTGTCCATCACCAACTCCCGGAGTTTACTCAAACTCATGTCCATTGAGTCGGTGATGCCATCATGAATCCCATTTTGAAGAATGAAATCTGCATGAGAGAGAACTTTCAGAGATTTCTGAACTATAGGTTGCACAAATTCTGTGAAAGAATGTTTACATTAGGGTTTTGTTTTGTTTTCCTTTAAGTTGATAAGAAAGAAAATAATTTTCAGGGGAATAATTCTGGAAGTAACTTTGTCCAGCAGCAGTATGCTATAGACTAGCCTTTATCCTGTGTCTTCATCCTTTCTGCTACTTTCTGAATTAGCAGTGAAAATTCAAGAGATGGCTGCAGCTGGTGGTACACATGGCTGAGAGTCAGGATAATGAGTAAAAAATAAAAAAAAATACAAATCTTGCTTCCTAAAAACCTTAACCTTCCAGAGCCTGTGGCTCTGAACGGGGGCTGCTCATTCTGCCTCCTCCTTCTAAACCAACTCCCTGTTTCCTTCTCACAGTTGTCTGGGGATGAAGGAAACTCTCAGAAGCAGATGGACTGTATTTGGATTTTCTTTTCCACGATAGGTGAAAGTCCCTTATCTTTGTTTCAGCAAATTAGATTGCCTGTAACTCTGGAAGGAAAAAAACCAAGACACTGAGAGGAATTAATGGGAGCAAAACAGGTTAAATCCTCTAAGTGGTTCTAATTCATTCTGACTTTCAAGAAGAATTTTGCTTGAAGTCTGTCATAGGAAGGTTTAAAGGAAACTTGATAACCAAGAGATGAGATGTGCCATGATATTCTCTCATATATTAAAACCTGGTTATGTGATAGTGAATTTCCACAGTGGACGGAGGTTAATAATGGTCTTTTCTTCAGAGTGGCAAAATAATTGGTTATTTTCAGTATCTTTATAGTGTCATCTTCCTTAATAATGACTATACGGTGTCCAATAAAAAATTTACTCATCTCTCAGCTTTACTGTTGGTTTATATGTTAGGACGGCATGCGTGCATGCAGACTCAGTCACTTCAGTCATGTTCGACTCTTTGTGACCCCATGGACTGTAGCCCGCCAGGCTACTCTGTCCGTGGGATTCTCCAGGCAAGGATACTGGAGTGGGTTGCCATGTCCTCTTCCAGGGGATCTTCCTGATAGAGGGATCGAACCCATGTCTCTTGCCTCTCCTGCATTGGCAGGTGGATTCTTTAGCCACTGAGCCACCTGGGAAACTCAGGAAGGCATATATGTACTAAATATTCAAGACTTAGCAGTCAGAATAGATAAGCTTATATATATACACATATATATATATTTGTAGCATTTATACATCTATTTGAACCATGATTTTTTGTACTGGGCCTGTTTTTAAGTTAGTGCCATATATTAAAAAATAGGTTGTTAATGTTTATTTTGGTGTTATGTTCATTTTAGGATTTCAGATTTTAGGACTAGCCTTTATTCCTCAAGGGCTAATTTATTTAAGAGCTAATTAATGATACCATATATATATTTTTTAACTTATTTACTTAAGGACCTCATTAAATATTTCTGTAACTTCTTAGTTGTAAGTTGCAGAAATTCAGCTCTAGCTAGCTTAGGTAAGAGAATTGCTTTACCCATATAGCCAGTCTGCTAAAAGAATGAGCATCTATGTGGAAGGCCATCTATATGGTCTTCCTCCATTAAAAAAGTTTTTTTTCTATAGACTTTTTTCCACATGTGGGCAGAGTTTTGGTGTTTGGGGAAAAAAAGGGTTGTAAGCTATTATCTTATATCTTTCCAGCTTTGCAGAGGAAAATAATCTTTTAATTCAGAAATATGGGCTTAGTATTAATTTGTCAGCTTGGGTACTATGATTATCAATTCTAAGTAAAACTATGTGATTGAGGGACATGGGAGGCCTGGGGAGTTGGTTGAAAAGAAAGGGCAGTCACCTCTAAAAAAGAGTGAGGGTGAGAGGTACATTTCTCAGAAGTTCCTCTTTTTTTCTGTTTGTAGTTCTTTAAGTACTGTGGATACTAATTTTTTGTTAGATGGATTGTAAATATCTTTTCCCAGTTGGTAGTATCTTTTTGTTTATGGTGTCTTTTATTAAACAGTTTTAAAATTTAATTCAACAATGTTTTTCAGTCTTTTTTTCCTTTGTTATGTGACTTCTTTTGAGAAATTTATTTTTTTTTTTATCCCATTGTCACAAAGATAATTTCTTATACCGTTTTCTTTAATCCACTTAAAATGTATATGGCGTGAACTAGAGATCTGATTTTACCTTCTGTATACCTGCTTGGCTCAAGCCGTTTATTGAATTCATTTCCTACTGACTTATAGTTCCACCTTGGTCACATACCAAGTTTGCATATGTGCATGGGTCTGCTTCTGAGCTCTTTATTTCGTTTAGTTGGTCTTGTCTATATCTGCACCAAAACCATGCTGTTTTAATTACTATAATTTTATAATATATCTTGATAGCAGGTGAAGACATTCCCTCACTTTGCTATTCAGAACTATTCTTGACACATTTTATTTTTTAATTTTACTCTTTACATATTTATTGTTTATCTTCACACATTTATTATTTTACTCTTCCATGTGAATTTTAGTATCAGCTCATCAGGTTCCATGAAAAGCACGAGAGGAACTTTAAAAAAAACTTCTTGGCCATGCTCTGCAACATTTGGGATTGTAGATCACTAACCAGGGATGGAATCCCATGTCCCTTGCATAGAAAGTGCGGAAACTTAGCCACTGGACTGCCGGAGAAGTCCCAACATGATGAAATTTTGATTAGATTTAGGAGAATGTCATCTTGGTAATAGTGTCTTTCAGTGAACAGGCTCTCTCTCATTTACTGAAGTTTTAATTTGTGTCCTTTATAATAATAATGCTTAGTAATGTCCTCCTTTAGTGGCACTACATGTATGTGTTCGTTGTACTTGTTACTGTCAGCTTCTGGCTGCTTTTTAAAGCTGTGGCTCTTAATTATAATTTCTAGTTATTTGTTAATGATGTACATGGATGGGATAGATTTCTTTTTTTATGAACCATACATTCTTTAAACCTAATCCTTATCCTTCCTACTTGGAAAATGATGATTTATCCTTTAATATGTGGCTCAAATTTCATCGAGTTTCTGAATGCCCTAGGTAATTAGATAATTACCTTGTTTTTTAAAAAAATGAATTATTATATATTCATTGTAGTATTAATGCTTAACATAAGTATATTTGTTTCCATAAGCTGCGTGTATTTCACAGGAATATAATTGCTTTTGTTTGTATGGTAGGTCATTAAGGGCAGGGGCTATGTCTTACCTATTTTTGTCTACCCTGTACTTAGCATAATGCACTTCACATAGTCAAGTTCACTGACGATTAGCCAAATGGGTAGCTCTGTGGAAGACTTTCATACCAATAAATAGAAAAGGGCACTTCCTTTCTACGAGCTCGGGTCTGACTTTTTCCCTCTGATTTGTGGCTTTTGTTATGTTTTCTTTTTGTTTTCTTAATGGCAAAGTTCTCTTGTTCTAACCATTCCTTTCTACAATGTTTAAATGAACAACTAAAGTATAATTATAATAATAGCTAATATGTATTGAGCCCTCACTATGTGCTGGTACCATTTTAAACATGTTACCCTTGTTAACACTGAATTCTTATAATACTCTTATGAGAGAGAGGTTTCTGATAGCCTCTCCATTTTCCAGATGAGGTAGTTGCTTTGCATGACCTGGGGGGTTAGCATTTCCTAACATACAATTAAGATTTCCTGGAGGTGGGATTTAAGATGTGCTCAAAAAGTTGGAAATATTCTTCAATTTGCCTTTTGTATGTGAATAAATAGTAAGGTCTATAATTGCTTTTTTATTGGACTTCAGATGAGAAAATAATCACATTGTTTTTCCCCGTGGTTATGTGCTCTTAGAAGTAAAATCTACTTAAGGCATCTCAAGAGTCCAAATGAAAATCTGTGCTAAAAGACATCAGAAGGAAGTGAAGAACAGTCTAGTCTTTCAAACCCCTCTGATTTCCTTGGATCTTTTTATCAAAAGATTTTGCATTTCCATTTTGTGGCAGGTGCAGATGCCCAATAATTTAATCCCTACTCAGGTTAATAAATCCAGAGTAAATAAATCAGTGGTGACCCATAGCTCGTGTCAGCTCCTGCAATTCTTGCTTCACCATCAGAGTGGGCTGATGGCTACAGACTCGGCTTCTAGATGGGATATTTATTTCTTTTGATATGATAACCTGAGAATTGCATAAAATAATTAAATTGTCATGACAGGGGATGTCTGCAAATAGGCCTGGCCTTTTGTTTCCTCTTTCAAGGTAAACAGCTGCTGTTAGCTTATGAAAAGCTAAAAGTGATCCAGCAAGAAGCCTGTATCCGTCATGTTGAAATCAGAGACTTGATTAATATTGTAGCCTGTAGCTTTGTGATATGTACGGTTTAAATTAGACCTCTGCAGTCATTGTGCCGGGTTGATGCAAGCACATTAATGACATAATTTCTGGTTGCTGCATCACATTTCTGCAGTCTGTCCTTTGTATTCCACTCACATTAATTGAAGTAATTTTGCCAGTGAAGCGTGTTTCAAACCTCTGCATTTAAATTGAAATTTTAATTCCCTTATTGTCTTGAAAAGACGGCTGAAGATGCCTTGTTACAGGTTTCATTATCACTCAAAACACTCCAGCTGCTGGTTCTAATGTACAATGACTGATTAATTCTGGGAAGAATTATTAATATAAGAATAGCAGCTTCTTTCCAGTGGCGTGAGCTAACCAGGAAGGTATTTCATGATAGTTAATATTTTTATGAACTATTTTTTTTTCTTTTTTTAAGGAGAGTTTTGGGTGGAAGTCTGCATCAAACTGAAATTGCACAGATGAGCTTTGTAAACCACTTACACAAGTTCTGATTGATCAACCTATAGAAGTCAATTCATAATTGCATTCAATCAGTGGAAACCAAGCCAGTGCGAGTAGTTTTGAAGCACTTTAGCTGACAGTCAGAAGGCTTGTGACTAAAATAGTTTTTTCATTTCTAAGGCTTCCTGAGATTGTAGAGGTTTTGAATGTATTGTGATCATCTTTTTTATTTATAACACCTTTGTAAAAAGAATCCATAGCAGTATAGCAGGATAGAGGTTGTTACGATAATTATAATAGCATATTTATGTTGGCTGCCTTCTTAGAGGTCTCAGAGTGCTTTGCTGAGAGAATGGTATGGTGGAATTATTTCACTTACCCTATGAAATTGTGGCCACATTTGGGATAAAGAGAGTAAAACAGCTACTTAATTGCATAGTTTTCAAAGATCCTATGATAAAAATAACTCTATTTGTCATATTTTTAGTTTTCAAGATCCTTTGCAATTGTTGGACAACATTCAAGGCTGTGAATATGAGCATGGGGCTTACTGAGGGTCAGGTGGACCTGGGCTTGAATCCCAGCTTTGACTTTCACTAGCTGAATGACTTGGGGCTAATTATTTAATTTGGCTTAGCTGAAAGTTGGAATTGAGAATAATTGAATGCCCTCAGGGTTGTTGAAAGGATTAAATGAAAAATTAAGCTATGGGACTTCCCTGGTGGTTCAGTGGTTAAGACTTCCCCTTCTGGTGCAGGTAGTGTGGGTTTGATCCCTGGTGAGGGAGCCAAGATTCTACATGCCTCATGGCCAAAGAAACCAGAACATAAACAACAGAAATATTAAGCTATGTATCTAAAGTGCACCAAGTATCCATAGTAAGACCTTAGCAATGCTGTTGGTAATTAATTTGTTTACTGATACTGTAAGAAAGGGCGTGGTGATTGCTACCATGTTATACTCTCAAAACCCAGTCTGAGGTGGACTTGTTTTGAGCTAAGAGTTGAAGTTGGACTAACTTAGGCAATTCTGACTCCTTTTCTTCTTGCCCTGAGTGAAAAACCAGTCCACCTATTATATGGTCAAGGAATCCCTGCAGGCAGAGAGAGAATTTTTCTCAGAACACACATCTCTCCTGGTCTTAACACATGCATAGTTGGATGACCAAGACCTCAAAGTTCTAGACCATGTTTTTGAGATCTGGTGTGAACAAATTCCAGATTGTGTTATCAGTCACCTCTTAGGCCTACATCAAGTATATGTTCAATGGGTACCCACTGACTGTCCAGTGATAAGCAATGTAATTTGTTGGTAAGCTACCCACGATCAGTTTGTTGCAAAATCTAGTCTTAGGTGACCAGATGTGTTAATCTGTTGGGTATTGTAATCAGATATAAGCCAGTTCACTTTTAGAGGATGCCTATCAAAAGTGTTGACTTTAGTATTAGAGTTGTTATTCTTTCTGTCACTGCTTCGATGGCAGGACCAGTGGGCCAGTGAAGTTGGTCCCATTGGTGCCAGTAAACCTGTGTCATTAGCAAATAGCCTCTCTTCTCATTTTATGGATAGGCAAGGGGTGATCATGCTTCCATTATAAAGTAATGTATCCGTCATGTTGAAATCAGAGACTTGATTAATATTGTAGCCTGTAGCTTTGTGATATGTAAGAAATAAGGGGCCAAAATGCATATCCCCTTATGTGGCGTGAAAGTTTCTGAGATCTCACAGGACCGTTTTTTTCTCTCCTGAGTCTGGAAGTGGTATTGAGATGAAAGCACTATGGCTATCAGGAGCTTAAACATTCTAGTGAACTTACTGGATCTAATGTGAAAGTGGTTCAGTGCCTGCAAAATGTTTCAATATTCCATATAGATTTCTCTACAACATGATTTAAAAAAATGTATCCGTGATCAATAATGAAATAGCCATCATTAAAACCCATCTGTTCCTAGTGTAGAATATTGATTTTAAAAACTGATGCAAAGATTCTATGCTAATAATTTATCAGCAAAGAATTTGGCATGTGTTTTGATAGATGGACAAATGAATATGACAGTGCCATTGTTGGTACATGGATCTTGAAGGTGACCTTAACCTTGAAGGAGCTTATATGCTAGTAGGAAGAGACAGATAATGAAGAAATAAACAGCATCTCATATCATGATCAGTACCACAGGAGTTCCAGGAATACAGGGGCTGGGAGTGGGGAAGTATGGTTTGCCATTAATATTTTAATAGGCTGGTCAGCTGTAGCTGCTTTTAGCTTTCTTTGGGAACCCTGAATTAAAACACCTACATCTAATTTTCTTGGCAAAAAGATTAAGGAAAATCTAAAAATAACGTTGGTAAATGAATAACCTTGGTTTTTAGATCCCTAATTAAGTAAGTAGTTTTACTGTGGCAGCATTATTTTTCTCCTGGAGAGTAAAAGTACAGGCTTTGTAGTAACTATTTTACTCACTCACTGACCTTTTATTTTATGTTTTGTTTATTTTTTTTATTATAGTTGCTTGACTGTATTTTGATAGTTTGTGCTCTACAACAGCGTGAATCGGCTGTAAGTGTATAAGTCAGTGCTACTCTCTCAGCTTGCCTCACTCTCCCCTTCCGCCCCTTTGTCCACATGTTCGTTCTTCACGTCTGCGTCTCTGTTCCTGCCCTGCAAATAGCGTTACCTGCACCGTGTTTCTAGAGCCTCTATATATGTGTGAATATGCAATATTTGGTTTTCTCTTTCTGACTGACTTCACTCTGTATGACAGACTCTGGGTCCATGCACATTACTGCCAATGACCCAATGTCGTTCCTTTCTATTACTTAAGTAATATTCCATTTTGTGTGTGTGTGTATTTACCACTGCCCTTTTAGTTTATGTTTGATTTTGAAGGCTGGGGTTTTTAAAAGCCACACTCTTTGATAGGCACCGGCTTATTGTAGTAGCTTCCCTTCTCTTTTGCTTTGCTCTTTGTATCTGCTTTTCATTTGCCTCTTTTAAAGACATAGAAACTGTGTTATTCATTAAACCTCATAAGGTTCAGCAGTTTTCAGTTGGCTCACTTGGCTGTAGGACAGTGGTTCCCAAGCTCTGTACATCAGGGAATCCTTCAAGAACCCTGAAGCCCAGGTTGCACCCTAGGCTTGAAACCTCTGGGGACGGGACAGTAACTTCTGTAATTGTTGGCATTCTCCAAGTGATTCCAGTGTTTGGACAGGTTTGGAACCAGTGATGTAGCTTATAGCCCATGGTGTACAATAGACTAAAACCAATTGTCCTGGGCTTCATGGAACACCTGCTCTAAGTAGTAGGTGGAAATAAAATATTTGTGTTAAGACAGACATCACGTGGCAATATTCATGTGTACGTAGACATGTTGAAGGTTGACTGAAGTTACTTGTTGCTTTCCTCTAGCGCAGCTTTCAGATAGAGCTGATGAGTATCAGGCTCTGATTTTGTAGTCTGATTACTTGGTCAATGTGTGTTTTGTTTACTGGGTGGATTAGATGTTCTCCAGGGTTGAGCTGACTTGGAACTCTTTAGAGCTGTCATTTCGGTGCTCTGACTTCTGCATCTTTACTGTGCGTTCTTATCTGACTTATTGCTGGGATTTAATGGATTGAAATTGGGGCCCACATTTATTGACAGGTGGTGGCTAGGTCCAGCATGGTATAGTAAAAACCAAAATGTGTTGAAAAGCCAGAAGTTCTTAATTCGAGTCCTGACCCAACAATTTACCAGTTTTGTGAGGTAGACGAATGCATTGCTTTCTTTTTTCCAGTATCGTCTTCTGTAGAGGAATACTTACCTGTCTATATTATAAAGTGGTGGTGAGAATAAAAATGAAATTTTGTACATGTGAAGTACTTTGTGAAATGGAAGGCAGTTTACAAATCTGCTGTGGTGTAGGGGGCATGATTGTCATCACTATCACACAAGGCCAGGCGAAAAGAAAAAGTGGTAGTCCCGGGCTTGTCACATTAAGCGGCATTTCTCTCCTGGTATTACCGTCACCGATGCATACCTGTTATAATCAGATGAACTGTAATTGTACATGCTTATGTTTATATACTTCAGGTCTGTAGGGGGAGTGATCTCAGTGAAGAACAATACACAGGTGCTTTGCTGTCTTTGTTTGTAGGGACTTGTTGGAGCAGGATTTTGAAGGGTAAGTTTGTGGCCACTGTGCATGTGTCAGTGACAGCAGATGGCAGTGCTTGTCGTCATTGGGATCCCCCTCTCGACCTGATAGTGGCCTGAGAATGCTGATTGGAAGTTTTGGTTGGCTTTGACAAGATAGGGGGAACTTGCCAAGGAAGTCTATTTTCCCTGAGATTCATCCCAATACTCGTACTTATGGTTGTCTACCTCCATTTTTAAAAAATACATTCACCTGTAGTTTATTTTGTTTTTTTTTCTCAATAGGAAAGTACATCATCACATCTGCAAGCAATAGGATTTTTGCTTTAGCCCCAAACTCCCAATTTCTTACAACTTTTTGTTCTCACATATTGGCTAGAACAACCATTGTTGTTGTTCACTCACTAAGTCGTGCCTGACCCTTTGTGATCCCATGTACTGTAGCATGCCAGGTTCCTCTGTCCTCCACCTTCTCCCAGAGTTTGCTCAGATTCATGTCCATTGAGGTGGTGATGCCATCCAACCATCTTATCATCTGCCACCCCCTTCTCCATTTACCTTCGATCTTTCCCAGCATGAAGGTCTTTTCCAGTCAGTCAGTTCTTCATATCAGGTGGCCAAAGTGTTGGAGCTTCAGGTTCAACATTAGTCTTTCCAATAAATATTCAGGGTTGACTTCCTTTGGGATTAACTGGTTGATCTCACTGCTGTCCAAGGGACTCTCAGGAGTCTTCTCCAGCAACACAGTACAAAAGCATCAATTCTTCAGTGCTCATCCTTCATGCTGAAAGATAATGCTGTGAAAGTGCTGCAGTCAATAAGTCAGCAAATTTGGAAAACTCAGAAGTGGCCGTGGGACTGGAAAAGGTCAGTTTTCATTCCAATTCCAAAGAAAGGCAATGCCAAAGAATGCTCAAACTACTGCACAATTGCACTCATCTCACATGCTAGTAAAGTAATGCTCAAAATTCTCCAAGCCAGGCTTCAACAATACATGAACTGTGAATTTCCAGATGTTCAAGCTGGTTTTAGAAAAGGCAGAGGAACCAGAGATCAAATTGCCAGCATCCACTGGATCATCAAAAAAGCAAGAGAGTTCCAGAAAAACATCTATTTCTGCTTTGTTGACTATGCCAAAGCCTTTGACTGTGTGGATCACCACCAACTGTGGAAAATTCTGAAAGAGATGGGAATACCAGACCACCTGACCTGCCTCTTGAGAAACCTGTATGCAGGTCAGGAAGCAACAGTTAGAATTTGACATGGGAACAACAAACTGGTTCCAGATAGGAAAAGGAGTCTGTCAAGGCTGTATATTGTCACCGTGCTTATTTAACTTATATGCAGAGTACATCATGAGAAATGCTGGGCTGGATGAAGCACAAGCTGGAATCAAGATTGCTGGGAGAAATATCAATAACCTTAGATATGCTGATGACACATATGCAGAAAGCAAAGAAGAACTAAAGAGCCTCTTGATGAAAGTGAAAGAGGAGAGTGAAAAAGTTGGCTTAAAGCTCAATATTCAGAAAACGAAGATCATGGCATCCAGTCCCATCACTACATGGCAAATAGATGGGAAAACAGTGGAAACAGTGTCAGACTTTATTTTTGGGGGCTCCAAAATCACTGCAGATGGTGATTTCAGCCATGAAATTAAAAGACACTTACTCCTTGGAAGAAAAGTTATGACCAACCTAGATAGCATATTAAAAAGCAGAGACATTACTTTGCCAACAAAGGTCTGTCTAGTCAAGGCTATGGTTTTTCCAGTGGTCATGTATGGATGTGAGAGTTGGACTGTAATGAAAGCTGAGCACCAAAGAATTGATGCTTTTGAACTGTGGTGTTGGAGAAGACTCTTGAGAGTTCCTTGGATAGCAAGAAGATCCAACCAGTCCATCCTAAAGGAAATCAGTCCTGTATATTCATTGGAAGGACTGATGCTGAAGCTGAAACTCCAATACTTTGGCCACCTGATGAGAGCTGACTCATTTGAAAAGACCCTGATGTTGGGAAAGATTGAAGGCGGGAGGAGAAGGGGACGACAGAGGATGAGATGGTTGGATGGCATCACTGACTCAATGTGCATGAGTTTGAGTAAACTCCGGGAGTTGGTGATGGACAGGGAGGCCTGGTGTGCTGCAGTCCATGTGGTCGCAGAGTTGGACACGACTGAGCGACTGAGCTGACGGCCTTTCTTATGGTCCACCTCTCACATCTGTGCATGACTACTGGAAAAACCACAGCTTTGACTATACTGAACTTTGTCAGCAAAATGATTGTCCTTGCTTTTTAATATGCAGTCTAGATTTGTCATAGTTTTCCTTTCAAGGAGCAAGCATCTTTTAACTTCATGGCTGCAGTCACTGTCTGCAGTGATTTCTGCTTCACCCCAAATTCTATCTCCAAGGCTTGATTTGGCACCAGTGTATAGAGAGGCTGAACTTTGCGTAACAATGGGAACTGAGGATGAACAGATCATAAGATTAGGAACAAAGAAGGATTTTTTTTGAGGGGGAGCAGCTTTTCCATAAGCAATTATAATCCTTATCTTAGAAGATCTTAGGTATAGTTTAATTTCATTAGGAAAGTGATTGTGGACTGAGCTCTTAAAAGTTCATTTAGAAAAAATAAGGCTCTTAATATGGCATTATGCATCAGAAGCCCGAAATAACTTTGTACCTAGAATACTACTACTTGAATGTTAAGTAAAAATTCAGAATTTTAATTGTAAGGTGTTCCAAATAATATATTTTCAAGGATAATTATCACAGTAATATTTATGGAAGTAAAAAAAAATCAGTTACTTAATATGGAGTTGGTTTAAATCATTTATGGGATATTCATATTATGTACTAGTATGAAAACACTAAAAATCATGTTTGGTGATGGGCGGATGTTCCCAATATATTGCCAAGTGGAAAAAAACATGTTGGAAAGTAACTGTTTTTGTAAAAACTTTGTGTGGAAAAATAATTGATGTCAGGTTAAAATGTATAACTTTATCTGACTGGATATGGATCTTTTCTGTTTGGTTTTTCTGTTTTTTAAGTTTTTTTGATTGCGCATCTATTACTTTTGTAATTTCAAAGAATAATAAAGGTTAAGAATAAAGATTTGGGCCCCACCTTTTTTTTTAATCTGTAAAATTGGAGTGAGGCCTCAGTCTTAAGAAGTTTTAAAGGCCCCTTAAAATAGAAAATTCTTACCTTTCATTTTTCAGATGCTGTCATTCTGTGCTAATGGGATGGATATCTTAGAAGACCTGGTTTCCACTCTTTACAAGAGGATAAAAAATGATTGGCTTTAATAAAATATAAGAATTAGATGTGGTAGAATGGTCTGATGTTTAAGAAAAAGCAAAAATAAGGGAGAACCTTCAGGAAAGGTTAAGAGTAGTTTAAAGACTGGTATGCTTTTATTTCGCTTCCCTGGTGGCTCAGATAGTAAAGAATTCCCCTGAAATGCAGGAGACCTGGGTTCAATCCCTGGATCGGGAAGATTCCCTGGAGGAGGGCATGGCAACCCATTCCAGTATTCTTGCTTGGAGAATCCCCATGGACAAAGAAGCCTGGGTTGCAGAGTCAGACATGACTGAGCAATTAAGCACAGCGCAAGCTTTTATTTGTTTATTATTTGTTTGGCTATGCAGAGTCTTAGTTGCCACGTGCAGGATCCTTAGTCATGGCATGCAAACTCTTATTTGTGGCATGTGGGGTCTAGTTCCCTCCCTGACCAGGGATCAAACTTGGGCCCTCTGCATTGGGAGCGTAAAGTTTTAGCCTCTGAACCACTAGGGAAGCACCTCTGTATGCTCTTAGAACAAGCCAGTGTTTCATGGCAGTCATAGGATAATTAAGATTGTGACATCCGGCCCCATCACTTCTTGGCAAATTGAATGGGAAAAAGTGGAAACAATGACAGATTTTATTTTCTTGGGCTCCAGAATCACTCTTGATGGTGACTGCAGCCGTGAAATTAAAAGATGCTTGCTCTTTGGAAGGAAAGCTATGACAAACCTAGAGAGCATATTAAAAAGCAGAGACATCACTTTCCTATCAAAGGTCTGTCCAGTCAAAGCTATGGTTTTCCAGTAGTCATGTATGTATGAGAGTTGAACTATAAAGAAGGGTGAGAGTTGGACCATAAAGAAAGCTGAGTGCCAAAGAATTAATGCTTTTGAATTGTGGTACTTGAGAAGACTATTGAGAGTCCCTTGGACTGCAAAGAGATCAAACCAGTTAATCCTAAAGGAAATCAACCCTGAATATTCATTGGAAGGACTGATGCTGAAGTTCCAGCACTTTGGCCACCTGATGTGAAGAGCCAACTCACTGGAAAAGACCCTGATGCTGGGAAAGATTGAAGCCAAAGAAGGGGAGGGCGGTAGAGGATGAGACGGCTAGACAGCATCACCGGCTCAGTGGACATGAATTTGAGTAAACTCTGGGAAATAGTGAAGGACAGGGAAGCTTGGCGTGCTGCAGTCTATGGGTTCACAAAGAGCTGGACAACTTAGTGGCTGAACAACAGCGGACAGGATGAGATCTTTCATGAAGCTGGAAGGCACATTTGATCTCTTTTGAATTTTGTTTTCTAAGGTCTATTTGAAGATTCTTTACAGGAGAAATTCACAAGTAAAAGGCCTTTTCTTTGATTTTATAGGTCCTCCTCCCTTCTTCACTTATCAATAACTTCATCTCATTTGCTTTATCCTGTAAATTCCATTATCTCCCCAGCAGTCTATTGCATTAAGCCTTTAGTACCTAATATGGCCTCATTTACATTGACACATGCTTGACCTCAGCCCTTGTCCTCTCTTTGTTAATGCGCCGACAAGCACTGATATTTCTCTGGAGCATTATCATTTGGCTGTTAGCTCAGCTAATAACAACCCTTCATTTGAACTGATGAAGGTTTATTAAATAAAAACATGCAATAGCCCTGGCAGTAATGAAGGGAGAGCGGAGGTAGCCAGCACCCTGTTCGTAGTGGTGAGAGCCTGCTGAGTCTGCGGTATAGGTATTGGGCTTCCTGAGGGAAAAGAAGGGGCACTTGAATGGGGCTGATCAATATTATTAATATGTTAGCAGACTGACTTTAAGAATGGGCTTTTTTGGTGGCCTGATTTGATCGTTGTTGATTGGCTACAAGCAGAGGAGTTAGTGGGGAGAAAATGTGTGTTCTTGCTCCAGGTAGTCAGCCTTGCCCTTTTCAGCTTTCTTGGGAAGTCCGTCTTAAGTACCAAACTGCCAATAGCCCTGAGGCCTTCAGTCAGAGGCCAGACTGAACCCTAGGGAGCTGAAGCCCTCTCAGTAGTCTCCAGCGAAGTTGGGATCAGGGATTCTGGTTTTCTGCTGAATTCCTAAGACCCCCCTGACAAAGGTCCGTCTAGTCAAGGCTGTGGTTTTTCCAGTAGTCGTGTATGGATGTGAGAGTTGGACTATAAAGAAAGCTGAGTGCAGAAGAACTGATGCTTTTGAACTGTGGTGTTGGAGAAGACTCTTGAGAGTCCCCTGGACTGCAAGGAGACCCAACCAGTCCATCCTAAAGGAGATCAGTCCTGGGTGTTCATTGGAAGGACTGATGCTGAAGCTGAAACTCCAGTACTTCGGCCACCTGATGTGAAGAGCTGACTCATTGGAAAAGACCCTGATGCTGGGAAGGATTGGGGGCGGGAGGAGAAGGGGATGACAGAGGATGAGATGGCTGGATGGCATCACCGACTCAATGGACATGAGTTTAGGTTGACTCTGGGAGTTGGTGATGGACAGGGAGGCCTGATGTGCTGCGGTTCATGGGGTCGCAAAGAGTCGGACACGACTTGAGTGACTGAGCTGACTGACCTGAAGCTGCTGCAGCGTCCTGCGCCCTTTCTTTCCCCTTGTATGTCTCATACTTTTGTGTGCAGAGCGTGCTGCGTGCTAAGTCGCTTCAGTCATGACCGACACTTTTGCAACCCCATGGACTGTAGCCCGGCAGACTCCTCTGTCCATGGGATTCTCCAGGCAAGAATACTGGCGTGGATGCATGGGTTTGGATTCATGGCAGGCTCGTCCCCCTGGGCCTCCCATAGTGTCCCATGCCAGAGCAAACGCGGCCCTGAACCATTGCCTGGCCTCTGCCAGTAGGCTGCAGGCACTGAAGCGGGTTGCACAGTGGAAAAAAAAAAAAAAGAATACTGGAGTGGGTTGCCATTTCCTTCTCCAAGGGATCTTCCAGACCCAGGGATCAAATATGCATGTGTTACATCTCCTGCACTGGCAAGTGGCTTCTTCACCACTAGTGCCACCTGGGAAGCAAGTCTAAGCCATCTTCTCCTTAGGCCCTGTGTGGTGGCTGGTGTCATGCTTTAAACACAAATGAGCAGATGATGTTTATGCCTAAAAAGTTTATAAATTCTATTATTATTTATATTTAACAGGTATGATTATTGTGAACAAGATCCTTTGGGATCACATTCTTCTCTGTTTTCTGTTCCATAGGTATAATATGATAGTATATTCTGCAGGTAAAATTGTTCCTAGTTCCTCTATGCGGTTTAATACCTATTAGGACTATAAGGACCACAATATTGTACAAAGAGTACAGTGCTTTCCTGAGTGCATCAAGGCTTTCAGACTGGCTCCTTAATCTGTTAGATTGAACCATATGAAATGGCCAATATTTGATCATTTTGGACAGGTAGAAACAGTAGTTTCATATGGTTCAAATTTCAAACTAATACAAGAAGTCATGGTGATTTTTATTTTTTTTTTAATGTGCACTTGGTTTCTTTTACCAGTTTCTGTCTGATAAAATCTCTGCTTTGGGAAATATGGTATAGCTAAATGGGAATGTTTGGTAAATGAATGGTGAGAAACATCTTTCCCGCTTGTGTCAAGGTGGGTGTGAAGCATACTTCATTCAGACAGACTTTTTGGGTCCATCTGGGATCTCATGAGCCCATGGGGGATTCAGGGTGAGAACTCTTGAGGATCAGGCCTTGAAGACACCAGAGTTTGCCTTCCCACAGTTCAGGGGCCCAGTGGTGCAGGCTGGTGACCTGGGTACTGAGTAAATCTTGGGTCCCAAGGCATGTTTCTTTTGTTCATAGCCAGAGATTTTTGGTGTTATTTAGCTGAGACTGTTCAGACTTGTATCTTATATACTTGTGGGAAGAGACAGAATCAATTCTCTGGAATAGTCTAATTTCATATCTTACTATTACATCTGTTAAGTTGGGCCACAGTAACATTTTCAGAATGGTTAGATTGTTTAACTAGAAAAATGCTTCCGTATAGGAGACTTACTGGCCTATTGGAAAGTGATAGAACATTTTGGAACCATATAATTGTCAGAGTCCTGAAGGAAATACTTCTTTTGGACTCAACAGTGGCAACACATTTGTCTTTTTTAGGGAACAGTGTTGCCAAAATAAGCATTTTTATTAGCTAGCAGATGGTTTAGTTATCAGGTTGGATTTTTTGGCTTACATTTAAAGGTTTTTCTTTTTGTGGTTGTTGGTTTGTTTGCTTTTGTTGTTTGGCTTGAACCTTAGTTCTGTTTAGAAAGTTGCTATTGTCATCCATCTTTGTGTATCTCACTTCCCCCAACCAGGAAAATAAATATCAGTGGTTTCTTTCTCAGCACTTTTTTCAGTGAAGCAGATGTTTGAGAATGGCCAACTCTGGTGTTCCTCGAAGACATTTCCATTGGTTCATGTTAAGCACAAAAGTAGATCTTTTTACCTAATCAGCTTGAGTCAGGCTGGTAGAAGACACTTAACCATGAAATAATTATTTCTAATTTAAACTAAAATGCGATTGAGAAATCGTTATCTGGGAAAGAACATTTAAGGGCACTGTAGTTCTCATTACGAAGATAGCCTTTGTTGTAGATTTCTCTCTCAAAATTTTTTTTTTTTTGGAAAACACCAGACAGTTCTTGATCATGTGCAATTTATCTTTTCTGTTAGTCACTCAGTCGTGTCTGACTCTGTGCGACCCCATGGACTACAACCGCCAGGCTCCTCTGTCCATGGAATTCTCCAGGCAAGAATACTGGAGTGGGTTGCCGATTCCTTCTCCAAGTTTAACTGTACCTTTGACCTATTTCTTGAGTTATGAAAATATTTTTCAGAACTTATTTTCCTAAATGAATTTTTTTTTTCACTTCAGCTTTTTATTTTGTATTGGGGTATAGACAATCAACAGTGTTATAGTTTCAGATGAACAGCAGGGGCTCAGCCATGTATATACATGTACCAATTCTCCCCCAAACTCCTCTCCTATCCGGGTTGCTACTTAACATTGAGCAGAGTTCCATACAGTAGGCCCTTATTGGTCTAAATGGATAAGTTCTTAATAGTGAAACACACTGCCCTGTTCTATATCACGTGTTAGAACATTTTGTAGATGTTTGCTTATGTTCGTAGTCCTAAAAGAAATATTTCTTTTCAGTTGCAGAACAGATTTATCTGTATGAGCAGGTTCTAACTCTGGTGAGTTAGAACATTAATGCTCTTGTTATATTATTATAGGTGTTCTGTGAAAAAAATTCCCTGTTGGTAGTATCTATCTCACTTACCTATGCACTCCCCATGCTGATTTATTTTTGAAAATATGTGTAAGAAAGCTTCCAAATACATCTGGTTGGTTCATTATTTAGTAGTCTATCTTTAAGACATGGTGTGGTATACTTGAGAGGTCATGGTAGACATCATTTGGTACTTAAATTCATGGTGTTGTATCTGTGAGATAGACAACATTTTCCAGTGAACTATTCCACTGTATGTTGTCTGTTTTACTTTTCACCTGCTGTGTCTTGCCCTATAATTTTAATATATATTTGTGACATTATTCAGTGTTGTATGTCACACTTTTGAATCCAGTTTTGATTATTTGTCAAAGAGTGAACCTGTTGCTGTCCACTTTAATTCATCTGCATCTCTTGAATTTCTGTTGATGTTTCATCAACGTGTTATTTAAAAAGTGCTCTGTGGTCACTAAATTTAGAAAATGTGAAATGATTTATAAAATGATCACTTCCCATACATGAAAAAAAATCCTTTAGTGATATTTTTTCATCAGTAGTTACACACATTTCTAACTGTGTGTGTTGCTCAGTCATGTCCAACTCTTTGTGACCCCATAGACTGTAGCCCGCCAGGCTTCTCTGTCCATGCGATTTCCCAGGCAAAAATACAGGAGTGGGTTGTCATTTCTTCCTCCAGGGGATCTTCCTGGCTCAGGGATCAAACCTGCGGCTTCTGCATTGGCAGGTGGATTCTTTACCACTGAGCCACCTTGAAAAAGCCCCATAGATGGATATTTAAGGATTTCTCTTCTAGTAAAGGCTGAATGTTAGGAAATACCTAAAAATCCGACCCCTCAGTGTAACAGCATTAAAAGTGATGGTTGGATTCACTGCCTACAAAGTTTTCCTTATACATAAACTTTATGGTACAAGTTACTTAAAACCACAGAAGATAAATATCAGGCTTCTAAACTGATGTTCTAGAGATCAAATATATGCATTTACAACTATTTTCTTCAAATTGTTTTGAGTACCACTTAGGAAGGTTAGAGTCGGGGAAGACAGTGGCCTTGCTTAGCTTCCATAATTATAGCTTTATAAATAGACTTTTCATTTGTGAAGGCCAGAAAATAAAGCACTGTGTCTTTGTACAGAAATAGAGGCTATTTCATGGTAAGGTTTTCAAATCTTTGAAGTTCTGAGACTACTCTTGATTGTATGTTAATTGTACTTGTATTTTGGGTCAAGAAAACATATTCAGAAAATTTGTAGTCTGCATGGTTAATAATAGTTCTGTGATAGAAACAGCACTTTACTGCAAATGCTGCTTTAAAACATGTTGGAAACACCCTCTGAGGTTGCTTTATCCATGTGGTAAATAGGTTCTATTAAAAATAATTTGAGTGAGCACTCAGTATAGGCCAGGCACCGTGCTAAGTGCTTTAGCTATATTTAAGAAAAATTAAGTGGCTTTGAAAGTTAACATTGTCATATAGTTTTATACTTGGAACATGAGCTGTTTGGGTTAAAAAAAATCTTCATGCAGATTCTTACAAGCAAATTGAGTGTGGTTGTGCAGTGGGTGGTTTTTAAGCTTAAATATCTCAGCTGGATTTAATTACCTTGAGGGATAAGGCTACATGATGGGCCAGTGGTTTACCAAATTATTTTTCATTTTCTGGATCTTGATGTCACTAAAGGTTAATGCATCCTCTTTTCTCTGCTAGAGACCCGAGTTAAAAATCCATTTTAGAGCATAAGTATAAATGAATTTGTTGTTGTTTTTCCTCCTTGGGGACACTTTGGTCATTTTGCGAGGCAGGCAGTCTTTCCATCTGCAATTGCCCGCAGCTTGCACCAGGCATAGGGTCTCTCATAGCAGGGGCAGTGGCAAGCCAGCGTGAACAGGAACTGGCAGGCTTCAGAGGGCAGAGCTGGCCCAGGGCTTGTCACTCTTTGATTCCTCAATTCTGTCTTGGTTAACTTTAAGGAAACTTATTTGCTAGTGACATTTGATTATAGCACATCACAAAACAAGTGATGTATTTATGGCTAGGCCATTGCCTTTTCCTCCCTATCTTAGGCTGCTTTGGATTTGGCAGCCACAGAGTTTTCTGTATTCACTCTCCATACTCCCCTAAATTACTGTGTATGTTAGGATAGATCTGTGATCAACATTTTTGATCACTGATGTTTTATGACTTCTACTGTCTTTTGATTGCTTTTGTATAAATTTTTAAGGTGGGTGTTTATATCCATAATTACAATTACCCTAAAGTAGTGCCCTTGGTTGGGTTCCTCAGGTGGCTCAGTTGTAAAAGAATCACTTGCCAATGCAGGAGATGCAGGAGACGTGGGTTCGATCCCTGGGTGGGGAAGATCCTCTCGAGAAGGAAATACCAACCTGTGCCAGTATTCTTGCCTGGGAGGTCCCATTGACAGAGGAGTCTGACAGGCTGCAGTCCTTGGGATTGGAAAGAGTTGGACATGACTGCATGACTGAACACGCACATGCATAGTGGTACTGGTTATTGCCTTTATCTGTATGAATGAGGACTATTTAGATGTATAAGCAAAGCAGGGGATAGTCATTGAACATTAATTCCTTGAGGGAGCTTGGTAGGGCTCTTTTCCCTGAGTTCGCTTGTAGTCATCTCTTCTCTATTTTTATTATTACTACTACTGCTATCATTATTATTGTTAGTCTTGGTGTTTCTCTTTTCCTATATATATAAAAAGACAGAAGTAAATTTTATATATATGGAAGCCTGCTGCTGTTTAAGTCGCTTCCGTCGTGTCTGACTCTGTGTGACCCCATAGACGACAGCCCACCAGGCTCCCCCGTCCCTGGGATTCTCCAGGCAAGAACGCTGGAGTGGGTTGCCATTTCCTTTTCCAATGCGTGAAAGTGAAAACTGAAAGTGAAGTCACTCAGTCTTGTCCGACTTGTAGTGACCCCATGGAATGCAGCCCACCAGGCTCCTCTGTCCATGGGATTTTCTAGGCAAGAGTACTGGAGTGGCTTGCCATTGCCTTCTCCGATATATATGGATAAATGAGATTATATAAGACATACTGTTGTTTTTTTTTCCCCTCCTTTGCATTTAGCATTTTGTTTCCCAAATTCCCTGAGTCCCTCATCTTCTCCATTTGTTGTAGGTATTGCTACACCATTTTTATACATTTAGTGCTTTTTGTCTTAAAATCTTCCAAATTGCACTTTACACCAAGAGAATCTCCCTCTTCATAGTTTATCTTCTATTCACCTTTCAAATCCCATTTCTTCTATCAAACTGAGCCAGTCCAAGGAGAGGTGAGAACTGCGGTTGTTTGCTTGTAGCTTTCATGTAAAACTGCCTTTCCCTCTATGTGTATGTGAATATGAGAAAGAGCCAGAGAGACTTGACTATGTGTAAATATGTGTGTAGACTTAGGCTAACCAAGCTCTGACTCATAATGGCCCTGAGAATTACTAAAAAAAATTGATATAGTGTGCTTTTACTGAGTCTTAATCTTAAAAGGTAAGTTTGACTAAAAGTTGGTCTAAATTATTAGTACATGAACTTCTTGTAAGGATATAAAAATAATTATTGGGAAGTCATTTTATATGTGTCCATTGATAGGCAGTGTGTATGGGAATAAATAGCACATACAACGTTGAGGTTCTTGAAGTGCCTTCATGTTTATCATGATTGTTTTCTTCAGCAATATCTGTTAAACCCTTCAAGAGCAGAACTAGGTCTATCCACTCAAAGTCTCCTGTGTACTGATGAGGTTCTCACAAACTCTTTTGACAGTATCTTTGAAAAGATGAAAGTGAAAGTCGCTCAGTCGTGTCCGACTCTTTGCGACCCCATGGACTATACAGTCCATGGAATTCTCTAGGCCAGAATACTGGAGTGGGTAGCCTTTCCCTTCTCTAGGGGATCTTCCCAACCCAGGGATCGAACCCAGGTCTCCTGCATTGTAGGCGGATTCTTTACCAGCTGAGCCAGTAGCCTTTCATATTAATAATACTGTGGGACTGTTTTGTTGCCTGAATCGTTTTCTTCGCTGTCTCCAGGTGTCCGCAGTCGAGTCTTTGGAGGGCCCACTGCTCCAGGTGGAAGGACTGAGTGACCTTCGGCTGGAGCTGCACAGCAAGAAGATGAACCTGCACTTGGTTCTCATAGACGAGCTGCATCGGCACCTGTACATCAAATCCACCAGCCGCGCTGTGCAGCAGAGCAAGGAGAAAGGGCGGACGAGGTTAGTTAGAGAGGCTCTTTGCCACAGCGTCTTGTGGCCGTGTAGAGCTTTTAGGGGTATTATTTGTTTTCCAGAATATGGTTGTAGTTTATTTTACTTCTCTTTTTAACGTACTGTCTCTGAAAATGTAAGATGGTTTTGTGATAACAAACGCTCCCCGTTCTGAAAGGCTGACACACTCAGTGTTTGTTCATCCCCTCACTTCACATTTCTTGTGGTCCTTTTATGTCAAGATACATAGGAAACATTTACTGTGGGCTTTTAATGTACTCCATCAGAGAGACTCTGGTATATCTCAGAAGGGAGAGAAAAATCCTTAAAATGATAGTGCAGTCCTCCTAATTAAGAAATATAGGCATATGAACTGAAGTTAGAAGATTGTTTGTTACTTAGAGCTGTGTATAATCCTCTTTCTGGGGCAGTTCAGGCGAGCTTGAGAGAGAACACTTTTGTTTTATCCTTGGTCTGGGTGTAGCACAGTCCTGTGATGAAGGGCCTGGGTGGACTCCGAACATTTATTAAGTTAGGGGAGACCTGGTAGGGAATAGATCAGATGGTAAGATGGTAGGACAGTGGTGTTACTAACGTGTGTCAGATAGCTGTGCACGGCGTATGTCCTTCCAACATTGTTTCAGTTCAGTTCAGTCGCTCAGTCGCGTCTGACTCTTTGCGACCCCATGAATCGCAGCACACCAGGCCTCCCTGTCCATCACCAACTCCCGGAGTCTACCCAAACCCATGTCCATTGAGTTGGTGATGCCATCCTGCCATCTCATCCTCTGTCATACCCTTCTCCTCCTGCCCCCAATCCTTCCCAGCATTAGGGTCTTTCCCAATGAGTCAACTCTTTGCATGAGGCGGCCAAAGTATTGGAGTTTCAGCTTCAGCATCAGTCCTTCCAATGAACACCCAGGACTGATCTCCTTCAGGATGGACTGGTTGGATCTCCTTGCAGTCCAAGGGACTCTCAAGAGTCTTCTCCAACACCACAGTTCAAAAGCATCAATTCTTCGGTGCTCAGCTTTCTTCACCGTCCAACTCTCACATCCATACATGACTACTGGAAAAACCATAGCCTTGACTAGACAGACCTTTGTTGGCAAAGTAATGTCTCTGCTTTTAAATATGCTATCCAGGTTTAAAATAGCCTTAATCTAACTGAAGAATTAAGATTCTTCAGAGGGCAGTTGAGTTGAGCACTGTGTTATTATTGACACATTTTCATCGGCTATAGATGAGAGGAACACTGGAAGCAGTGCATGCTGGGAATGAAGTCTGTAAAATCCTATCCTGTTCAAACCCAAATCAGCAACTCTGTGATGCTTCAGTTCAATCAGGGCCTGTGACAGAGAAAGAGGAGTTTCCATCTCTTTTCTGCAGTTGGGCACTGGAAAATCTTAGGCACACAAACTAAGCTATAGGCATGTACCTTAGACTTAACCTAAGAACTGGATCTGCATACAGCCTTGTTGGAGAGTCAAGTGGTGGGTGGGAGCATTCCTTCCAGAGTGTCTGGTGGTAAATAGTGGATCTAAATAGATTTTTTCCTGTGCAAGGATTAAAAACAAAACCCCCTTCCCGTGTAAGCATAAGGGAAAAAGCATTACATTGAAGTCTCAAAGAAGAGTATTTATTTGAAGGAAAGGATTTATAAAGCTAAATAGGAAATGTTTTAGGAGACTCAAGCTCAAGGTTTGTCAAAAGATGCAAGATGATGTAGATTACATAATTGCTCAAAATTATCAGCCTTCCCTCTCCACCTGACTGGGAGAAGAGTATTTCCTTCTCTCTGATTCTTGGGCCCTTGCTGTTGCTGACTGTTAGCATGTAACACGAGGGGCCTGAAATGTGCTTGTGCCAGGGAGCATGCCCTGTCATGCCTCTGTCACTGCCATGATGTTGTTGGTCCCTGGAGAAGGAGGAGAGTCATGTGGAATCGAGCCAAGTTCAGCTGAGCTGGCTAGCCTGAGTCAGCCAGTCACCAAAATGTGCTTATTATTGAACATGACTGAGATTCTGTGGCTGTATGCAGCAAACATATAGCTTCTATGAAATGATAATGAGGAGTTATATGAATGGGATTGGGCGAGATGCAAAAAGAACTAAACAGGAACAAAATGTAAGGAAAAATCAAAATAATAATAGGGAAATTAAGTCTTTTTAAAACACTGGAAGAATAGAATCAATGATATGGAGGGAAAACTTATCATGAAGAAGGAAAAGACAAAATGATGAGAGAAAGATACTAGGTGTGAAAGATGGAGAATAGTGATCAATAAATGATTTTAAGCACTGTATAGAATGACATTAAAATGATAGTGTTATAGGTAGAATTGTGTCCCCTTAAAATTCATGTGTTGAGATCCTAACTTCCAGAACCTGACGGTGACTAAATTTGGAGCTAGGGTCTTTCAAGAGGTAGTTTAAGTTAAAATGAGGTTGCATGGGTCCTAATTCAACATGACTGGTGTCCTTATAAGAAAACGAAGTCTGGACACACACTTCTGAAGAGGGAAGACCATGTGAAGACGCAGTGATAAGACAACCATCTACAAACCTAGGAGAGAGGCCTCAGGAGAAACCTACTCTGCCAACATCTTGTTCTTGGACTCCTCACCTCCGGAATGGTGAGAAAACAGATTTCTGTTGTTGAAGCTGCCCAGTCTGTGGTACTTCGTGGTGACAGCCCTAGCAAATTAATACAGAAAGAAATAGTGGCAGTACTTACAGTGTAAAGAAAGAGACCTACTTAAACAGACAAAAAGACCTTGGTCTGCAAATCAAAATGATTCAAGGTAAAATTAGTGAAAAACTGACCCTTAGTATCAGAAAGCTTTTTATGAATTTAACAAAGAAATACTGTAAGCACCAGGAAGAAAAATTATGTTCCCTGTTCTGACAGTTATACGCCCACCCGACCCATTCTCACCTTGTTTTTAAAGTTATTCATTTACTTTTTATTAATTTTTGGCTGTGCTGTCTTTGTTGCTGTGCGCGGGCTTTCTCTAGTTGCGGAGAGCGGGGGCTACTTTTTGTTGCAGTGGGTGGGCTTCTCACTGCATTGGCTTCTCTTGTTGCAAGGCACAGGCTCTAGGTACACAGGCTTCAGGAGTCGTGGTGTGAGGTCTCACTTGCTCTGTGTGGCATGTGGAATCTTCCCGGACCAGGGATCGAACCACAGCTTTGGCAGGTGGATACCCATTCACTGTACCAACAGGGGAGTCCCCTTTCCTTCCTCTTTTAATGACAACTCTTGTTCTGTTCACGGTGGCCATATATCCAGCTAAAAGACTACATTTTCCATCTTGCTGCCATCCTTCTGTGTACCTGAAGGTGATTAGTGAGACTTCTACTTGCAAGATGTTGAATCAGGACTCATAGGAACATTCTTCAGAGGTGCCAGCAAAACTGGTATGCTCACTCTTTGCCCTTTACCTGCCTTCCTTTACTTCCTGTCAAGGACTTGGATGGGGCTGTTGTCTTGGACACTAGGTGACCTTGAGAATGGAAATCAGATCTTAAACTCTTTAATGACATGGAGCCTCCATTATACCTCTGAGTGGCATTTTTGTATCTTTATATGAGAAGGAGGAAATCCTTTTGATTTACTCAGGTCACGGCTGTTTGGGTCTTCTGTTTATATGTAGTTGAAACAAGTCCTGATAAACAGATAGGGGCAACAGTGAGGCTCACCAGGATTTGCTTTAACACAAAATACTGGAAGACAGCAGAGCAAAGTCTACAAGGAATGAAAAAGGGTTGGGACCAAAAATCTCTATATCCAGCCAAGTGTACCTAGACAGCACAGCAACATTCTCAGGTATAAATTAACACAAAATACAAATCTGGAATTCTTTTCCTGAGAAAAATGTTCAAAGATGAATTGTAAGATAGGAACCAAAATCAGCAGCTTGAGAACAATGAAGTTTGAATCTGCTACCAGGACTGACTACACAGCATTAAATATGTAAATTTGCATATGAACAACTGAGATAGTTTTTGTAATAGTTTGAAATATTTTGATCAGAAATATAAGCTGAAAACTTTTTGAAAAAGAAGGTCTATGTGATTAAAGAATACTCTGTAAGAGTAAACAGAATTTATATCCCTATATTAAGTTAGTAGATACTGGGAAATAGGGATAAGCTAGAGATGGAAAGGAATGCTGAATTCTTAAGATGAATCAGAGGATTTTAATAATTGTAGAGAAAATATGTCTACTTCTTTTAATTTTGTGTTTATTAACCTAGATATGTATAAAGATTTTTATATTTAAAAGTCAGAGAAGACAGAAGCAAATAAAACATATTCTTTATTATAGAGAATGATGTTTTAGCCAATATTCTTGACTACAAATAGCAGAGTCAGTCCTGGTAATAAACAAGGAAAGAAATTTAGTGGAAAGTTACCAAGTAGGTCACAGCATCTAAGGAAAGTGAGTCTCTATGGACAGGCTCTAAAACCCTGGAGGGACCAAGGGAGATGAAGCAGCTGGGTGTACATCACAAGCAAGCCACAGGAAGGGTCTGGTCGGGTTGTGACATCATGCCCGCAATTGCTGAATTTTCAAGGTGAATGATCTTTAAATGTCACTTCTCTCTTTCTTTATTTCCTCAAGATTCAAAGTGTTGTCTGGAAGCTTCCAGTTCTTGGAGCCTGAGACATGTCAACTTGTATAGAGGGAAGAAGTGCCCTCTTTTTCCTGCTTTGACCCAGATCATGGAGAGTCTCTCCAAATACAAAGATTGTTCCAGTTGTTGGAATCCAAAAGCAAACACCCAGCAGCAGATTTCTACTGTAGGAGAAAATGAAAGAAGTCACACAAAGGCACAGAGAACCTAGGGCTTAATGTTCTATACAGGGCGATCCAGACGCTGTTGAAAAAGCGTGTGTACATTTTTGTGTGTATGCATGATTGTGTGTGTGTGTGTGTATGTGTGTGTGTTTAGGGGTGGAAAGACTCCTTTCTGTTAACTGTTTTGAAAGGCATGAGTGCTCAGTCGTGTCTGACTCTTTGCGACCCCATGGACCACCAGGCTGCTCTGTCCATAGGATTCTCCAGGCAAGAATATTGGCGTGGGTTGCCATTCCCTTCTTCAGGGGATCTTTCCAACCCAAGGTTTGAGTCTGGGTCTTCTGCATTGCAGGCAGATTCTTTACTTTCTGAGCCACCAGGGAAGCTTATTTAAATTTTCTTTATATTTTCAAAAAGAATACTTAGTACCTTTATAAGATGAAATCAGTAAAAAAGTTATTTTAAAAACGGTTAGTCCATTTACTACTTGCATGCCTCCTGAGTTTAATACTTGATTTATCTTGCTTCCTTGGACACTCTAGCTCTTTGGGGAGAAAATTTCAGACCCATGGATTTTGGTGACCATATTTGTCCCTGGGTACATAAAGGGTGTCCTTGACTCTGTTGTATTATTTACTCCCTAACTATTTTGTCTTTAAATTTTTTTCCTTTTTATGTGTGTCTGTTTTGTTATCTTTCAGGGCTTTCTCCCTCCCTCTTGGCTTAGATATTAGCTTCACTTTATTTTGTATTGCATGTCTTCTCTCTTGGGTTATCATTTGATACCATGACTGTTTCTGACTTCTCTACCTTCTGAATCATTCATGATTCTTTCTGTATGTTCAGGCAGATCTTAGAACTATGGAGAATTACCATGCAAGGCATTCCTGATTCATTATTCCGTTACATTTTCTCACTCAGGGCACATTATCTTCGACAGATCATTCTTAGCTGAGTTTGATTTAACCAACTTTTATGAGCACCTGCTCTTTGACAGGTCCTGCACCAGCTGTTGGGTTATGGGGTGAATATATTAGTTATTAGATTTACAACTTAGAGTTCAGATCACCTCTGTTAAGTTTTAGCTCGACAGTAAAATCACCCAAATGAGCTGCTGCTGTGAATTTTGTATATAGGTGGACATATTTATTATTAAATGGAGGAACAGAAATAAGTTCTAATTAAAATGCAAACATTTAATAAGCTGTTAGCACGTCTAACCTTTCTTAAAAAAAAAAAAGAGAAAAAGACTTCATGGCTTGAAATACTGAAATGATACACATTTTGAAGTAGATCCTTACTGGTTGGATGGATGTTTAATGGTCAGAAAGTCCTAGGGGTTATAGTGGTAGGGGGTTGTTTTTGGCGTGGTTAATTTTGCTTTATAATTTTCCTATCTGCCACCATGTGGTTATTAAATATCAAGGCACTCAGTTACAAAATACAGTTCCTGATTTTGGGAGGAGGGGTGCTATCTTATTCTAGAAGGATTTATGTGTATCATCTCTTTTTCAAGTCAGTTGTGAACGATTCTGAATTGATTTAAAATTTGTAACCATAGATATTTAAAAAGAAAAGTAGTTTCTATTAATATTTCTTTGAAAATAAAGCCATTTAGATGATTCATATTAATTAGAAGCAATTTACATTAATTGACAATCTATTTTTTACTCTACAACATTGTATTTTGACTTCTGTATGCACTTCAGTGTGCTCATCACCAACAAATTAGTTTTCCTTTTAAAAAATATTCTTATTTATTTGCCTATACCAAGTCATAGTGGGATGTAGTTCCCAGACCAGGGATCAAACCCAGGTCTCCTGCATTGGAAGCATGGAGTCTTAACCAGTGGACCACCAGGGAAGTCTCAACAAATTAGTGTTCATCCATCACCCTCCAGTTAATCCAGTTTATCTGTTTTGCCTTCCTCCTCTCTCTTTTCTCCCTGGTAACACTACTCAGTTCTCTGTGGTGGTTGGTGGTTTAGTTGCTCAGTCATATCTGTTTGCTAACTCATGGACTGTAGCCTGCCAGGCTCCTCTGTCCATGGGATTTTCCAGGCTAGAATACTGGAGTGGGTTGCCATTTCATTCTCCAGGGGATCTTCCCGATTCAGGGATCGAAGTGCTGTCTCATGCATTGCAAGCAGATGTTATTTGTTTTGTTTTGGTTTGATCATTTGTGTTTGATTTTTATATTCCACATATGAGTGAAATCATAAAGTTATTTATCTTTTTTACTTTTTTTCACTTATCCTAAAGGTCTACCCATGTTTTTGCAAATGAGGAAGATCTCATATTTTTTTTATTGTTGAAAGTATTCCATTGTAGGCATCTGTATATGTATATACATACATAAGCACAATAGAAGATGTATATATACACACACACATTGTGTACATATATATCCTTTTTATCCATTTATATATTGATGGACACTGAGGTTGTCTCCTTATCTTGACCACTGTAAATATTGCTGCTATGAACATAGGGTGCACATATCTTTTTGAATTTGTGTTTTCATATTCTTCACATAAATACTCAGAAGTGGAATATCTGGATCATGTGGTAATTCTAATCTTAATTTTTCCAGGAATCTCCATTACTGTTTTCTGTAGTGGCTATACCAATCTGCAGTCCCACTAACAGTATATAAGGGTTCCTTTTCCCCCACATTTTCTCCAACATTTGTTATTGCTTTTAATAACAATCTAGTTTTTATTTTATTTTTTTGTTTTCAAAAATATGTCCTCTGAAGGATTGAAAACCCTTTGAGGCTACTCATACTTCTCAACTTTATTTCTGATGTACAACGAGGACAGGCCTTTTCTCGCTTCTGAAATTGAAACTGAGAGGTCGGTATGTGATACTCTGTAATAGCAGGTACCCTTCCGTTGAGTTTGCTATCTGTAGTAACTAAATGAGTGGGTGTGCCCCCTTTCTTTTGAACTTTTATGACTAAGTCCTTCCATAAAAGAAGAAGAGAAAAACCAAAAGTCATTTCCAGAGTTACTTGCCTTTGGGTTAATGTTCACAAAGGAGAAAATTGAAGCCCAAGGGAAAATTTTAGAAAGAGAAATGAGTCTATGAAAATAGTTTTGCAGTAAATTGACTTTCTAAGAGTTTATTGATGGAGTTAGAGGGCCCTTCTGGCTCTGATAATAAAGTCAGCGGGTTATGTTTTTTCAGTGTTAAAATGGCAAGCTGTTTATCACCCTATATTTAACTGAAATATGTTTTTAGGTTAAAACTGAGAAGGTAGTTGTATGTTTTAATCTAAAGTGAATCGTGTGTACCTCCGTATTTACAGAAGTGTGTATTATGCTCGCATATACATATGACTGTGCACACACGTGTACTGACTGCTGCCTCATTTACAGCTGTGGCAGGCAGTATTCTGGCTGCGTACCTCAATTTCCTGTTAATCGATATGTTCATTTATCAATGCTTTAAAAATAGCTCCTCCACTTCTGTTATGAGAATACTTATTACATTTATCAAGTCTTATTCCTATTACTTAAAGTTGAAATTAACTTTTTCCTAGTTACTCAGAAACAGCACTGTCAACATTAGTGGTTATCCTCTGTCTCTTTGGGCATGTGTGTCCAGAGGCTAGGCAGGTGCGTAGAGCGATTTTCCAGTTATGAATAAGATGGAGATAAAAGAGAGGTAGCTGAGGAGGAGAAATGAGAAGATAACAGTAGTCAGTGTACGAAAGCCGAATGGATAAACATGTGATTGAATTGGTTTTATAATTAGATGATTATAGCAAATCAGTGGATTGGAAGGCTCTTTTAGATTTTCTTAAGATAGTGTAGGCAAATAGGAACTTACAGCTTTATATTGGAGAAGAGTTACTGGAGCTAACTATGTCAGTTCAATTCCTGGTAAATGCTATTTCTGTAACTTTTATGTCTTATTCTTCACTTGAGGTTTCGCATTAGTCTGCAAATGATTCCAGCACTTGGAAATGCGTGAAGTTGGGTTTAGCTCATATCTTAGTCATACTTCTTGGATGCTCAGCCCTGAGCAAAGTGCCAAGCACATGGCAGATGCTGAGACTTATTTGAGTAATGATTCCCCCTTCCTAGTCATAAGTGAAAAGGGAGAAATTAATGACAGTCATAGTTACCCTCCCGGCCAAGGATGATGGCTGTCAACATTGTTCAGTTCAGTCGCTCAGTCGTGTCCGACTCTTTGCGACCTCATGAACTGCAGTACACCAGGTCTCCCTGTCCATCACCAGTTCCCAGAGTTTACTCAAACTCATGTCCATTGAGTTGGTGATGCCATCCAACCATCTCATCCTCTTGTCATCCCCTTCTGCTCCTGCCTTTAATCATTTCCAGCATCAGTGTCTTTTCCAATGAGTCAGTTCTTTGCATCAGGTGGCCAGAGTGTTGGAGTTTCAGCTTCAGCATCAGTCCTTCCAATGAATATTCAGTGCTGCTTTCCTTTAGGATGGACTTGTTGGATCTCATTGCTGTCAACATTGTTAACATTCAATAAAAATAATACCTTAAAGGATAATTTTGCCCTTTAATAAAAGTTAGTTTCTGAAAGTTTTCTGAAAGAACTTTTTTTTTTTTTTTTAATTTGCTTAAGGATGCACACATACCTGGGTTATATACCTTTGGTTTCAAAGGGGTGGTGGGATGCAGGTGGGGATGTCACTATTGCTAATGTTCCAACTTCCACACATTTTTTTTTTCTCCACTTGGAGGAAGCTTCCTTGAAGGTGTAGTCTTGTTCCTGCTCACCACTGCGTGCTCTCCCTTCCCAGGTCATTTGAGAACCATTTCCATGGTAGCCACTGTGACTGGTGATGTTACTGGGACTGGAAGGAGGCGAGAACTGGCTTTGACCCGTCTGTCCTTGGAACATGAGTTAGAGAAGCTTTTCTGTTGGAAATGCAGAGTGACTAGATGATTCATTTTCTTCAACCGGTGTTATTTGCCTTGGCACCGCCTACATTCTTGTACTTAACAGATGTCTATAAATGGGACTTATCTTGAAAATTTGTTTTTTATAGTCTTTGTATCACTTAAAATTATTGTGTTTATATGGAGATGATAAAGTTAATAAGATGAGTTGCTGGACCTTTTTGGAAAAGGTGAAATGGGCAATCGAATGCTGAATTAACCTATTTGAGATTCCTTAAATCATTTTTCATAGGTGTGATTCTCAGCTTGATGAAATTTATGAACTTTTTTTTTTTTTTTAAAGGAAACTAAATGTAGTGAATTCCCAGTGTATCTTAAAAAAATAAAAATTCCAGCTTGAAAAACACAAGTTAAACTAACCTTAACTATTTAAACTTTCATTCATTTATCACAATAAGGTGTTATTTGCTCTTCCTTTGCTGATAAGTTTAATACAGAAACAAAGAGGTACTGAAGTTGCATGCTGTAATTGGGTTATAAGGTGGTTATCCAGATCATCAGAATATCCACTAATCTTCTTAACCTAGTATTGAAGTAAAAAGGTAAAAATGTAAATATTTGGAATCCTTAAAATGTGTCTTTATCCACTTGTCTGTGACAATCACTGCTTTATGAAATAGACTGGGGGGGATACTTGAAATTAGAGTGTCAGGAGGGTTCATGACAGAAAGAAAGGAATAAAGGATGGGCATGTCCTGGGATGTAAGTAGATTTTGGAGAAAGTGGTAAGTGAGTAATTACTACTGTTCTTCCCCTTTAGCTCCCTGGTGAAGGACGCTTCTCCTGTCCCTCTGCTGGATGTTACAAACCTTCCTACGCCTCGGAAATTCCTCGATACCTCTCAGTATTCTACTCCTGGAAGCTCCAGTGGTAAGTATTTAACTCTTCAGCCACTCACCTGCTTTTTAATAGGCTGCAGTTCCTGGGCCCAGGCCGGGGTGGGCATTCCATTTGAGCAGCGCTGCTTGTTTTCTTTGAAGTTGAATGCTCTTTGATGGTGTGTGTGTGTGTGTTTGCTCTAACTTCTGTTGAGCCTATTAGCTTTTACCCAGCTGCTGCACATAGCGCATTCCTTGCCGGGTCCATGAGAACTTTTGAGTGTGTGACCTCTGCTCTATAGCTACACTCCTTGTGTTTTCCCAGTGGCCTCTCCACGTCTACCTGTGTGCGTGTGTGGACACCTCAGTGCACTCTGAGGACTTAGCCACAGACTAATCTTATTTCTTCTTTACCTATCTAATATGGTACTGAATGAGACGAAGGAGAGCCATTTTTGCCGATTTTTAAAGTTGGGGAGGGAAGTTGTATTTTTGATTATGGAGGCAAAGTTTAAGGGAATTCTTCTGGAGTGGCTCAGACCTGTCCCATCGTAGGGTTCAGTTCATCTCAGTTGGGCTCAGAGCTTCTGGGCTGCTGCAAACACCTGTCCTGCCATTGCAGCCTTGGGTTGGGAAGATGGTGACCTTACAAATGCTTTTAAAGAAATAGTAATGTCTTTTAAAGGAATAAAAATATTATTATTATTGACTTTCAGATAAAACAGTTTTTACTGGTTCTGTAGTCCTATACAGCTTGAAATGATGAAAAGGTGGAAAAATAATTTGAGTTCAGTCAATGCATTTTGTGCAACTAACTGAAAGTGTTCCTTTTGAGAGCCTAACAATATACTGTTGCCGAAGCATATTTAATTACTTTATAAAATAAAATTTAATTAAAATTTAGGATTATTTAAGCTTGGAATCTTGAAGTTTATTGCTTTTACTGTAGGAAAAATATAAGAATTGCTTTTTTAAGGTGGGTTGATTTTCATTTTTTATTGAGTTATAGTTGATTTATATTGTTGTCCTAATTTCTGCTGTAAGGAATTGTTTTATAATAAATTATACTCATTTTTTTAAAAACCCAAGCACATATTATGACAGTTTACAAAGCTGTGTATTCAAACTTCTTCCTGGAGTAAAAGGTTTTGTTTTCCGCCCCCTTTCTTTGCTATATCACTGTTCTGTGAGTTTTGACACTGCTTTGAGCTGTTGTAGAGTGTGGAATTATGATACAGAAAATACATTTATACTCTTGATTTATATTTTACCTCTGCCTTTTGTGGAAATTACCGATTGTTAGATCTTTGTGTTTTTATAATGTGAATTGCCACTTAGCCTGGTTATATCAATTTAGGTAAATATTGCTGAGTCAGTGGCCAAGTGAAATAAAAATTTTAATTGTTCATGAAGAGATGATGGGGCAGGCGTTTTGAAAATGAAAAACATAAATACCAAATAAGCTGAAAAAAGGCCAGTGATGGCAAATTTCAGTGGAAGCTAATTCTGCAACATCTATTACTTTTAATGAGACAGCTTTTCCTCTCTGTGCACTTTTTCTGTCAGGCCCTGCAGTTAGCCTTTATCACTGAGTGGAGCTCATGGTGACACTTTGACTTCAGCCATCTGTCCCTTCGTTTTTGGGAATGACTCTGGAAGAACTGCGTGATAGATTAGTGGAGCTTGGGACCATTATGAAGATGGCTTGTAGATCTGGCCACAAAACTTTCTTTTTAGAAGGGCTCATTTCCTTTTCTGTTTGGAGGACTGATCTCTTGATTTTTCTGGGGGTGACTGAAAAAGAAGATAGTTATTGATTAAAGTCAATAGTGACAGTAGTTAACATGTGCTTAGTATACCTTCTATCTGTGAAACAGTAGAAATAAGTGCTTTACATGAATTAACTCATGAAGTCCTTCAATGATCTTAGGAGAGATCATTTTCTCACCCCATTTTACAGGTGAGAAAAGCAAGACTGAGGATGGTTAATGATAGATTTAAGTTGATGCAGCTGACACATAGTAGCGCTTGTGATTTCACATCAGGAGCTGGGTTCCAAAGCATGCAGTTTTCCTGCAAATAAACTAGATACTAGATTTCTGTCACTGCTGCAACAGATTACCACAGGAAACATGTATCATCCTACAGTTTTGTAGGTTAAAAGTCCAGTATGGGTCTCATTGAGCTAAAATGAAGGTTGTGGACAGGGCTGTGTTCCTACCAGAAGTTCTGCAGGAGAATCCAATTTCCTTGCCTTTACGTGCTCTTAGAGGCTCTTGCTTTCCTTGACTTGTGGCAGGCTCCCTTTCTCCATCTTCACAGCCAGGGACAGTGGGTCGCATTCTTCTCACCTTATACCTCTCTGACCCACTCTTCTGCTTCCTTCTTCCTCTCTTGAGGGACCATGTGATTAAATTGATTCCCACCCGGATAACCAAGGATCTTTTCTCTTTCTCAATATCCTTAACCTTAATCACATGTAGAGTCTCCTTTGTCATGTAAAGTAACATATCCACAGATTCTGGGGATTATTCATGAATATCTTTCATGGCTTCCCCGGTGATGGCTCAGTGGTACAGAATCTGCTTGCCAATGCAGGAGATGGGGCTCCAATCCCTGAGTCAGGAAGATTCCCTGAACAAGGAAATGACAACCCTCTAGAGCCTCAGTATTCTTATCTGGGGAATCCAATGGACAGAGGAGCCTGGTGGGCTACAGTCCATGGGGTTGCAAAAGTGTCAGACATGGCTTAGTGACTAAGCAACAACAATGTTTCAGGGCCCGTTTTACTTGTCACAGTCTGCAAGTACTTATTTTCTGACCTAAGTTATTTTTGGAAGCCAATATATAAAAATTTGACTTTCTTGAAATGATGTGTGAAGTCTTTGCAGTTCTCGTTTTTAGGACGATATTAATCTGGGTCACATTATTAAAGGGAATTGTATAAATGAGAAAAATGTAAATTATGTAGAGAACTGCATAAAATGTTTCTAATAAGTACATATAAAAGTGTGGGGCTGATGAAATATACTATAATAAAGGACAGAAATTTTGTCTTATTCTAAATAATGGACAGTAAGTCCTGAGAATCTATTTGTGAAGTGCTCTGCAAGTCAGCCTAGAAAGTAATAGTCTTTTTCAGCAGGGAATTTAGCATAGGCTCTTAAAGCTCCCTTCTCATCTTGTGAAATAGTAGGATTGAGGGTGTAATCCATTAGAGCTGACATTTCTATAGAGGAAGTTGCAATAGGGAATCCCTGGGTAGAACAGATCTCCCATTGGGGTGCCATAAATTAAAGATGCAGGTGATTTCTGAGAACTTTCAATTATTATTAATTACATGAGAATTTTTGTGGCTTGTGAATGAGTTATTTTTCACATGTCTTATTTAGAGATAGAGTTGTGAGTGACTTTTATGTGAGAGGTGTTCTATTATAGTTTACATGTTACCGTTAGTAAGATACTATACATCATTCAACTGATGGAGCAGTCCTAAGAGGTTGTTGGGGCAGGTACTGTTACTGTCATGATGATTATTATATTTGTGTCATATTTAAGTGTATTTCCAGATATTTAAGTTATCATAAAATTGTATGGAATTATCTGTCTGTTGCATCATCTAATTAAAAATAAAACTTTTAATTATAAGATGCAAATTCCAGGCACAGATTGGCAGAAGCAAGTAACATATAAGGAGAAAAATGATTAGCATTCACTTAATTTTCCTACGTAATCATGAAGAAAAGCAATGGCATAATAAAGAACTGGGCAAATGGGCAATTCACAGAAGAGTCTGTATACATGGAAAGATGGACATTTATCTAACAGATGTTAAAATATCAAGAATATATAAAGAATCCCTACAAATCGGTAAGATAAACAAGTAGAAAAATAGACAAAAATATGAGCAGGCAGTTTGCATAAAGGGACAGCTATATTAGTCAATATATGAAAAACTGCTTATACTCTCTAGTTAATCAAGTGTTATTTTTAAAATACTACAAAAAATCAAGTGTTATTTTACGAATATGGAAGCTGAATTCAGGGATGCTGAGTGAGTGGTCCAGGTTCAACCAAAAAGGTATTTGCTGGAGACTGGCCTCATACTATCCTCACTCTAAATACGTAAAGGATGTATTTTGCAAGCATTTTTTTTTTTACTATTATTCTCATCAGTCACAGTATTTTACAATGTACAGGGAAACTAATGTCTAATTTAGATGTAGTCATTCAACTATAACTTAAGTAGAAGCATGAAAAAAGTGTGGAGAAAAGCCAATAATTATAGTAAAATGTTGGTTTAAGCTTTTGGATTCTCAGTATGTCTTTTTATTTGGCAAATTGCCTTTGGAACGTTCTGACTGAGCAATTACTCCCAAGGTACACAGGCATTTCATTTGTGGCTTCTTTATTCATTTTATTCACACTCCTGCTGGGATTGCTGTGAATATAACTATAATGAAACTGGACTTTTCTCTCCCTTGCTTTCTGGTACCAGTATAGGTTAAGCAATAAAACATAAAGAGAGCACAAATGAAATTATTTTTTCTTCTTTTGCTGCTGTTTTCTTGATGTTTTTGTTTCATCAGACCTTGTTCTGAGACTTGATATTTATCTCAAGAATTTGGGGTTCAATATTTAAAAAATTTTCTTCGTGGGTTGGGAGCTATGAATCCTAACAGAAAGGAGATGAAGCTCCTCTTTTTGGAACTCAAATGTCACTTTTAGAACAGTGAAGATCTGATTCTCCAAAATCTTGACATCTTTTGTATTACTTCTGTCCTTTTGATAGGGTCTCCCTTGGTATTTTAAATATAACTGTTTCTGAGGCATCCGTGCATTTGCTCTTATTAAGTACCTTTGATTTCTATGATTGACCAGAAGTAGATTTGAGGAATATATACAAGGGGACAGAATAGGACTAATAGTTCAAATGTTTCTAAATAGAAAAATGAAGCAAGACCAAAGTTTGTTTACTAAAAATATATTAATTTTTAATGTATAAACTGTATTAAATAATGTAGTTTATGCAAATACTATATATAACATATACACGTATATAAATATATAGACCCCAGATTGCAAAGACTTGGACATGACTGAGCAACTGAACTGAACTGAAAATTGCCAAAGTAATCCTGAGAAGAAGGAACAAAGCAGGAAGCATCCTCCTAGCCTTTAGACAATACTACAAAGCTACAGTAATCAAAACAGTGTGGTACTGTGACAAAAACAGACATACAAATCAATATATAGAAACAGTGCCATCTCAGTCACTAAATTGTGTAGGACTCTTTGCGACCTCAAGGACTGTAGCCTGCCATGCTCCATTGTCCGTGGAATTTTTTAGCAAGAATACTGGGGTATGTTGCCATTTCCTTCTCTAGGAGATTTTCCAGATCAGGGGTAGAACCCACATCTCCTGCATCTTCTGCATTGGTAGGTGGATTCTTTACCACTAAGTCACCTGGGAAGCCCAATACATATAATCTACATTTACACATGTACAACATGTATACCCTTATATGTACACACTCATATAAGTATGAAAACAAACAGGAAAAAGATACAGAATATAAATACAGAAATACCTCAGAGATATTGTGGGTTTGGTTCAGACCACCACAGCAAAGAGAGTCACAGGTATCTTTTGGCTTCCCAGCGCATATATGTTATATTTATACTATAGGTGGTGTAAATGCTATGTAAATAGTTGACAGAATGCATCTGAGTTCAAGTTTTGCTTTTGGGAATTTTCTGGAATTTATTTTCTATCCACGGTTGGCTGAATTTGGATGTGAAACTTATGGATATGGAGTGCCAACTTGTTTGTCTTTATCCATTTAAAAATTTTAATTTTAATCTATTAATATCCAATAATGGATTTCTTAATATTGAACCAATTTTTCATTACTAGAATAAATTGCCCTTGATCATACTGTATTATTTTCTCAATGTAGTATTGAATTCTGTCTGCTAATATTTTATTTAGGATTTTTGCATCATGTTCATGAGTAATAGTGGCCTGTGGTCCAAATCATACTAGATTTTGGTTTCAATGTAATAATTTGCTGCATAAAAGGAATTAGGACATTGTCTTTCATTTATCAATGCTCTGAAACAGTCTATGGAGCTCTGGGAGTATCTGGTGTTTGAAGATTTAGGAATTTCTTTGTGAAACCTTTTGGATCTGGTATGTTTTAATACATTTACCTTTTATTCTTCAATAACTTTGTTTCATCAGTGTGAATTGTTCTGTTTAAACTTTCTGTTTCTATTGGGATCAATTTTAATAATCTGTATCTCTCTAGGCAATTATTGATTTCATTTATTCAATTTTATTTACATAGAATAATGTATATAGAATAATGGCATCACTGACTCGATGAACATGAATTTGAACAAGCTCTGGGAGTTGGTGAAGGACAAAGAAGCCTGGTGTGCTGCAGTCCATGGGGTTGCAAAGAGTCGGACACGACTGAGTGACTAAACTGAACTCATTTATATAGATGTCTATGAAGTATTTCTTACTGTTTTAAAATTCTTTTGTTTCCTTTATGTCATCTAATTGTGCTGTTTCCCTTTTCTTCTTGATCAAAGTAGCTAATGGTTTGTCTTTGGTGTTAGTTTTTTCTCCCAAGAAATAATAAGAATTTTGATGTATTGATTAGGTCCATTTTTTTGTTCTCTACCTCATTCCTTTATGTTTTTATTCTTTCCTTCTTCATCCTTTCATTTGGTTTATTCTTTTCCTGCACTAGAAACTGAAATCATGCATTTTAATTCTTTCATTTTTTACTAATAAAAGTATTTAGTGATAGAAAATTTTCTCTCATTACTACTTTAAATGTATCCCATAGATACATATCATTTACAAAGATTGTCTTCTTTCAGTTTTTATTTCTCCTTTGATCCAAGTGTTTTTAGTAAAAGAATTTTAAGGATGAAAGGGTCTTTTGTGGTTTTTTTTTTTTTAATATTTTCTAGCTTTGTTGTGTTGAATTGAGAATGTTGCTTGTAATATTTTTAATTTATAGAACTTACATTTTCTTTGTGACTTAATATATTATGGTTTGTTATTTTTTTTTTTAATATTCCAGGGGTACTTGAGAAGAAGATGCATTTTCTCTATTAGATGAGGAGTTTGATGTATATTTGTGAAATTCTCATTATGTTGTTTGTCTATCTCCATTTTTATTTTTAGTGTTTTTCTTCTATGTCTCTTTGACTCACCTATAGTTTTTGTTTAAAAATGGTGATTGCTGTTTTTTGGTATGTGAATAGTCGTGTGTTGTGGTTTCATTTGTGAATTGTGCTTTTTGGCATTAAAAAATGCCCTTCATTGATGTGGTTAACGCTTATTGATTGACATACTGTTCATTCAAATGTGGAAAATTCTTAAAGAGAATTCTTAAAGAGAATTCTGAAAGAGATGGGAATACCAGACCACCTGACCTGCCTCCTGAAAAACCTGTATGCAGGTCAAGAAGCAACAGTTAGAACTGGACATGAAACAACAGACTGGTTCCAAATAGGGGAAGGAGTACGTCAAGGCTGTATATTGTCACCCTGCTTATTTAACTTATATGCAGAGTACATCATGAGAAACGCTGGGCTGGAGGAAGCACAAGCTAGAATCAAGATTGCCGGGAGAAATATCAGTGACCTCAGATATGCAGATGACACCACCCTTATGGCAGAAAGTGAAGAACTACAGAGCCTCTTGATAAAAGTGAAAGAGCAGAGTGAAAAAGTTGGCTTAAAGCTCAACATTCAGAAAACTGAGATCATGGCATCTGGTTCTATCACTACATGGCAAATAGATGGGGAGACAGTGGAAACAGTGAAAGAGTTAATTTTTTGGGGCTCCAAAATCACTGCAGATGGTGACTGCAGCCATGAAATGAAAAGACACTTGCTCCTTGAAAGAAAAGTTATGACCAACCTAGACAGCATATTAAAAGCAGAGACATTACTTTGCTAACAAAGGTTCGTCTAGTCAAGGTTTTGGTTTTTCCTGTAGTTATGTATGAATGTGAGAGTTGGACTATAAAGAAAGCTGAGCATCGAAAAATTGATGCTTTTGAACTGCGGTGTTAGAGAAGACTCTTGAGAGTCCCTTGGACTGCAAGGAGATCCAATCAGTCCATCCCAAAGGAATTCATTCCTGAATATTCATTGGAAGGACTGATGCTGAAATGAAACTCCAATACTTTGGCTACCTGATGGGAAGAACTGGCTCATTTGAAATGAACCCTGAAGACTATACTTTCAGGGATCATTTCTATAGTTTGTTACTAGAGAAGTTTCTCTGATTGTGTAGAGCACCCGAAACCATGAGGAGGAGATGCAGTGTTCTCTCTTGAGCATGGAGCCGGTCTTTGGTGTTGCTTCTGCAGCTGCCATTGGCCACTGATGATCATTCTTCTCTTCCTTTGGGAGAGTAAGAGGGAGAGGCCACCATCTGAGTGGTTTTGAAAAAAAAGAAAAAAAAAAAAAGAAATGAACCCTGATGCCGGGAAAGATTCACGGTGGGGGGAGAAGGGGACGACAGAGGATGAGGTGGTTGGATGGCATCACCGACTCAATGGACATGAGTTTGAGTAAATTTTGGGAGTTGGTGATGGACAGGGAAGCCTGGCATACTGCGGTCCATGGGGTCGCAGAGTCGGACACAACTGAACTGTTCATTCGGTATTTTTAGTCTTTTTAAATTGGCTTTAGTATGTATATAGCATATATAGTTTGGCCTTGCTTTGTAAGCTGAATTAAAACCTTTTTTTAATAGATGAGTTGAATCCATTGATATATATTGATGTGACTGATGTCTTCTGTCACAACTGTATCTTAGTATTTTGTAAATATGTGTATTATGTATGCTATGTTTCTTTCTAAGATATGTGTTCTTTTATTTTACTTATACAGAAATTTTTTGTCTAGGAAGTCCCCCGCCCCCCACCCAGTGTTTGTCTTTTAATGTATACTTTTAAGAAAATGCTCTTAGACACTTTTTTTTTTTTTTTGGTTAAACCTTTACTCTCAGATTTCTCTATTTTTATTGGTATACTTTAGTTTCCATCTTTTGCCTCCATAATAAACAATCAACTTGCTCTACTTTTCTCTTTTTCTTCTGCCATTTTTTTTAGTTGCATATTTTTACTTTTTTACAGCATACTACTTTCATGTAGTTGTTTTCCACAACTTTTGTTTTTGTGTTAAATCTACATTTAAATGTTCTAAATGTTCACAAATAGACATTTTGTTCAAGTTTCCTAGTCATTTCTTGGTTGAAGTAAGTTCATTGTCTAAAATAGTCCTTGAGGAGTCATGGATGCAGAGTTTCTTTATTTGAAAACTTTTAATTTCTTTTTCCTAGAGCCTTGATACTTAAAGGGCCACTTGGGGATACAAATTCCTTAGGTTACACGTTAAATTATTATTATTATTATTTTTACAAAATACTATTGCAGTTTTTTCTTTTAGTGCTTTTTGAAATTTCTGATACCTCAGGTTTTTTTCCACTTATTAAAGTTCCTTGATTTTTAAGTCTTACAGATTTCTCTTTAGTCTTAGGAACTGAAAAGATTTAGTAGGATGTGCCTTGGAGTCTTGATTTCTTTAGGTATTAATTTTCCAAGATACCCACTGGGCTGTTGTTTCATTTTATGCATTCAGCTTTTTCTTTTTTTTTTTGTAAGTTTTCCTGGTTTACAATTTTAAATGTTCTGTTTACTTTTCTTCTTTATCACTCTATTTTTCTTTGCCTGTTTTCCATTTCTACTACTCTCTCTTTCATCTTTTTATTTCTACTACTACTTTTTCTTATTCTCCTTTTTATCCTCCACTTGGGTTCCCTGCATTTACTCAATATCCTTTATCAAATAAATCTTTTCAATCTATTCTGTCTTGCATATTTTGTATTGTATTCTTGAGGTATGAGATACTATTGCCTTTTTCTTCCCTCTCTTTCCTGAGTTTTGTAAGTTTTCCTTTCACACTTTGCTTTTGATTGTCTGTGTCTGTCATAATTTTTCGATTTTTGACTCAAAGTGGCTTTTCATATCCCCAAATTCTTGTTTGAGTATATTAATTCCACCTAGAGTGTTATTACCCAGATTTCTTGTGCTTCATGCTGATTTGTTGGATGAAATTTTCCTCTTGATGTCTGTTGGGTTTTTTTTGTAATACTCTCACAAGAATGTGTTCATTATTTTTTCTATTCATTTTTTTTATGATATTAGTGGCGTGTTTTGTAGGATTCCTAGCTCATTGCCTCCCTCTTCTGTCATTACAGAAAACTGCAGATTCATTTATTTCAGTTCAGTTCAGTCACTCAGTTGTGTCCAACTCTTTGCGATCCCATGGACTGCAGCATGCCAAGCTTCCCTGTCAATCACCAACTCATGTCCATTGTGTCAGTGATGCCATCCAACCATCCTCTGTCATCCTCTTCTCCTCCCACGGTCAATCTTTCCCAGCATCAGGGTCTTTTCCAATGAGTCGGTTCTTTGCATCAGGTGGCCAAAGTACTGGAGTTTCAGCTTCAGCATCAGTGCTTCTGCTGAATATTCAGGACTGAGTTCCTTTAAGGTTGACTGGTTGGATCTCCTTGCAGTCCAAGGGACTCTCAAGAGTCTTTTCCAACACCATAGTTCAAAAGCATCAATACTTTGGTGCTCAGTTTTTTTATAGTCCAACTCTCACATCCATACATGACTACTGGAAAAACCATACCTTTGACTAGATGGACCTTTGTTGGCAAAGTAATGTCTTTGCTTTTTAATATGCTGTCTAGGTTGGTCAAGGCTTTTCTTCCGAGGAGTAAGCGTCTTTTAATTTCATGGCTGCAGTCACCATCTGGAGTGATTTTTGGAGCCCCCCAAACATAAAGTCTCTCACTGTTTCCATTGTTTACCCATCTATTTGTCATGAGGTGATGGGACCAGATGCAATGATCTTAGTTTTCTGAATGTTGAGTTTTAAGCCAACTTTTCACTCTCGTCTTTAGTGGACCTTTTATTTTGGTGGTGGGGTAAGCTTGTTTGCTTTCTGAATCATGACTCTCCTGTTCATCATCCCATAGCCAAAGGCTTTTATCTCTTTTTGTCTCATTTCTCTCTCAGAGGCTGTGTGTTTCAAACACTGCTCTTTCAAATTATGTCTGCTTTTAAGTCCCTATAGTTCAAGCTGTGATCTGCTTGTATACCTTTTTAGTTTTGAAACTCAGGGTTGACTTTGTCTTTCTAAAACTTTGATTCTACATCAGTCTTTAGATTCATCATTAACTCTCTTTAAATTTCTTTATTCTAGTTTTTCACAGTATACTTTTGCTTGTAACAAAGACTTATGGCAAAGAAGTGGTGGGAGAGGAGCATAATATAACACTTCCTGGGATTAGATGATTTTTTTTCTTCGTATTTTTATTTCTAGTTATTTTGAATTTGGGGCAATTTCTGTATTTCAGGTTATCCTGAAAGCATGGTTTTTTTGAAATTTTGTTTATTTTTATTGTTCTCTTTTGCTTCTGGAGGAAATGTTGAGAGATTATGATCTAAGCCACCATCCTTGTCTTCAGGAACCCTGAAGTGTTAGTAAAGCTAGAGGTTTTAAAAATTCATTTTTATTTTTAAAATGTTTGGTGTTTGCCTTGGTGTTCATATTATCTCATTTAATAGGCACAATTCTCTTGATAATGTTATCTCCTCTTCACATTTGAAGAAATGGAGAGAACATGCAACTAGACATGATAATTCAAAGTGATGCCAAGCTTTTTGTTCTTTCTACTATATCATTCTATCTCTATGGGCGATTGAACTTACAAAATCATACATTAACAGCAGACTGTAGCCTAATAAAGTTTAGTGAGTATTAATATAAACGATCAATTTATTCATCTGTTCCTTGTCTCTTATCCTGTATCTCTGTTACATTTCTAGTAGCCTCTTCTCCATTGATTGCTACTCTTTGCCCAAAGGGGCATCCTTTTTGCTCTAGGCAATATAATGTGCATTTACTTCTGCTTTATTGACTATGCCTTTGACTGTGTGGATCAACAAACTGGAAAATTCTTTTTTTTTTGAAAATTCTTAAAGAGATGGGAATACCAGACCACCTGCCCTTGCTCCTGAGAAATCTGTATGGAGGTCAGGAAGCAACAGTTAGAACTGGACATGGAACAGTGGACTGGTTCCAAATAGGGGAAGGAATACCTCAAGGCTTTATATTGTTACCCTGCTTATTTAACTTATATGCAGAGTACATCATGAGAAATGCTGGGCTGAATGAAGCACAAGCTGGAATCAAGATTCTGGGAGAACTATCAATAACCTCAGATATGCAGATGATACCACCCTTATGGCAGAAAGTGAAGAACTACAGAGCCTCTTGATAAAAGTGAAAGAGCAGAGTGAAAAAGTTGGCTTAAAGCTCAACATTCAGAAAACTAAGATCATGGCATCTGGTCCCATCACTTCACAGCAAATTGATTGGGAAACAGTGAGAGACTTTATTTTTTTGGGGTCCAAAATTACTGCAGATGGTGACTGCAGCCATGAAATTAAAAGACACTTGCTCCTTGCAAGAAAATTTATAACCAACCCACACAGCATATTAAAAATAAGAGACATTTGCCAACAAAGGTCAATCTAGTCAAAGCTATGGTTTTTCCAGTAGTCATGTGTGCATTGAGAGTTGGACTATAAAGAAAACGGAGCCCCAAAGAATTGATGCTTTTGAACTGTAGTGTTGGAGAAGACTCTTGAGAGTCCCTTGGACTGCAAGGAGATCCAACCAGTCCATCCTAAAGGAATTCATTCCTGAATATTCATTTGAAGGACTGATGCTGAAGCTGAAACTCCAATACTTTGGCTACCTGATGGGAAGAACTGGCTCATTTGAAATGACCCTGATGCTGGGAAAGATTCAAGGTGAGGGGAGAAGGGGACGACAGAGGATGAGATGGTTGGATGGCATCACTGGCTCGATGGACATGAGTTTGAATAATCTCTGGGAGTTGGTGATGGACAGGGAAGCCTGGTGTGCTGCAGTCCATGGGGTTGCAAAGAGTCGGAGACGATGGAGTGACTGAACTGAACTGAGTGTTTTATATCACCTATGAAATTGATTCAACAGATGTTAGTTTTGTTTTTTATCCTAACAGTATTCCACTCTACCTTCTCTCCAAACATACCATCATTTTCCCCTCAGCCCACTTTCACTATGGAAGGATCAATGTATGTTCATTGTGTTTTCAAAACTCAATGCAATGTGTGGTTCCATCTTCACCTCTGAATTGAAACTATCCATATGCTGAGGCTGTAAAATCTTCTAGCTCCTTGGAAATGATTGCCCCCAGTAGCATCAGCTGTCAACAGCTTTTGGCAGCCTCCTTTCAGGAGTGGGGTATTATATTGTCTGTAGTTTTCTTTAAAGTAATTGAATCTGCACCTTAGGGGTGCTTAGTTAACAGTTTTGAAGTACCTTAATCAGGAATGCACACTCTGGGGGTAGTTAGTTAACATTTGAAAGACCCTAATCAAGATTCTATACTCCAGAGGCAACCAGTGCATCAGATATTGCTCTCTCAATATGCAGCAGTGGGTGCATTAATTAGAATAAAAGATGTTAGAGGTAATTTTTCATTGGTGAACCCAATAGTATTTAAGATAAGTAGTTGACCAAGTCGCTCCACTGGGGCATAAATGGAGGATAAGGATTTGATGAGGCCAGTAGCCTACCAGAGTGGGTCTGGAGCTTGGTTTGGTCCTGTGCTTGCAGCCTTCAAAGGATTTTTGTCATCTCAGCTGTCCACTGGAGCGTGCTAAGTCTCTAGCTCTACGTGGGCCAAATCCTGCCTGCCTTTGCGTGCTTCTCCACCCAGAGCTCATTGGACACACACTCTGGCTCCACTTGTCTGCATTTCTTGTCCGCAGAGGTGATGTTGTCAATTTTGAGCTAACTATTTTTAATTTCTTATATTTTATGTATAATTGAGTTTTGAGCAGATTGTGTATCTTAGATATGAGTTTACAGTGCTTGGTTGATCAGAAGCATAAGAATTATTTTTAAGCGGTAACTTTCTTGTTTTCCCCTTAAGAATATTGTCAATGTTCTGAGGCTAGGCTCAGAACAGTGAGGGCAACATTGACAATGTGCAATTCTGTTGATACTTTGTGGTCTAATTAGGCTTGGTAATTTTTTTGAAGGTTTTTTTTAAATGCTGAATTCTGATTAATAGTGATAGTTCTCTTAAACAGGGACAATGTTCTTGAATATAGCATGTAAACTCTATAGGTTGAAATCATATATATGAACTTTACATAATTTATGGACCCTGCGTAGTGTAAGGAGTGACATCTATAGGAAACACTACCATTAACTCTTATGCCTTAATTGACATGTGTAATTATAAACGATAAATAAAATGGCATATTCAATAAAAGGTTAAAGTGTATTACCAGGGCCCTTAACCTTCTGCAGTTTAATGACATGCGTATAGGCCTGGCCTGTGTTACCTATCTTCTTACCAAACATACTGAGAAAAATAAAGCAGCCGGGGACTGGTCTAGGTTGCTTTCTATATTTACTGATGAACTGAAAAGTAGTTTTCTTTTATAAGATATTTAGCTGCATAAATGGACTATTCACCTTGTTTGTCTGTTACTAAATGGGCTCTTACAATTAGCTGTAGGCCTTGGAACCAGAGATACCTAGAGTTAACTATGGTTTAATGGAATCAGGGAATGATAGAGCTTGAAAAGACCTTAGATAGCATCTAGTTAATTCTTTTGTGACTACCATAGTATCCTAGTTAAACCCACCTTCCACGATCCCACATATCCACTGAGGTGTAGATATATATGCGTATCTGTCTGCCCTGTGTTATCTGTTTGCCTGTTTAGTAATATGTGTATGTCTAAAAGAAACAACTGGGACCAGTAATATTTCAGTAGAAAGAATTGGTTAAAAGACGTCAGTCTTTTAACATTTAACACAGTCCTATAGGTTAAAGTCTTCTAAACCAAGTTCAAGAAGTTCTCACTTGATAAGGTCCTCAGCAAAAAGGAAAAAGAAAAAAAAAGTAAATATAAAAAATCAAAGAAAAGAGTATTGGGAAAGGTATAAAGTATTTCTAATTTTAAAGTGTTCTAAAACACTGAATACATGTTATAACAGTAGAGGTACATACAAATGGCGGATTCAAATCAATGTATGGCAAAACCAATACAATGTTGTAAAGTAAAATAATTAATTTAAAAAAGTGATTTAGGGTTTATCAATTTTGAAATATGTGTATTTTGTTCTAATGGTGGTGTGAAGACTTGCTGAGTTTCAGCTAAATTATTTTTATACAAGGCTTTTTCCTTGAAGCACCAATAATTCTATCTGACCTCACTGGGTTTTTGTGATTATTAAATGAGTCTTCATGGCTGATTATATTATTCTTTAGAATCGCCTTTTAATTTTCAGCTGATGCAAGTGAAATAGATAATATAAATTAATTAATATTGGTTCTGTTCAGTGTTTATGCTCTAGGAGATTTCGGGAGACAAACAGATAATTTTGTGAGCAAATGTGCCATTTGGGGCTGTGGCATTTTATTTTTCATACCTTGCTTATTTGTTATTTTTAATAGGCTATCTGTCATATTAGTGTGCATATAAGTATCTGTATGCCATGTAGTCTAGGGCTTGTTGATTTCAACTGCGTGTACCTTATCACCTAGCACTCGTTATCACTCAGCACGTGTGCAAGTTGTGACGTTTAGGTGGCCCTCTGATATGTCCTGTCTGTGACTCATGTGCTCTTTCGTGAAGATCATTCTGTCCCAGCTGAATTTCTACTACTTTTTTTCCTGCCTAAAGCTCTGCTTAGAGGTTTTGCTTCATTTTCCCTCTCTGTCATGCTGCATTTAGATGGCTCCCTGGCCGCTAAGTACTTTCCTACTGTTGAGGTTGGTTTTGCAGGATGGAGTACTTCTGCAGCCTGAGGTGTCCAGTTCTTTATGTGTAAAACAAAACCAGTAACTAAAATGTCTGTTCTTGGAATGTCATGACTGGAAATATTGATGACTTTTTTTTTTCACTTGGCTTCAGAACTGTCATGTCAGTTTAGAGGCTGAAAGCTTCTTGATTCTACTCCCAGTTTGCTAGTATTAAAATATTTAAAATTAATTACTGTATTATCAGATGCCCTCTATGCTGTGAAGGAAACCATATGGATTTGATCATTCTGTCTCCTTCTCTCTTGTTGTGGGTTTCAGGGGTCTAGTGAGTTGAAGTTAAGGCAACAGCATTATGGATAATCTGTAGAGGGCTTATTCACTTAGGGACAAATTTGTGTAAGTAATTATATCATGGATGTCATTAAGTGAAGTGAAGTCATTAAGTTTATACGTTAGTGCATTTTATGAGTTGGGAGCAAAAGAAAAAATTAAGGGGAATAGCACACATACTATCTGAAGTAGAGGTTTCAGAGACTTTTTCCAGTGGTTAGAAGGACTTATTCCATATACTGGGATATTTTCAGTCTTCCCTAAATAAATTTCAAAATACTCCAGTGAAAACTCCTAGAGGAGAACATAGGCAAAACACTCTTCGACATAAATCACAGCAAGATCCTCTATGACCCACCTTCCAGAATATTGGAAATAAAAGCAAAAATAAACAAATGGGACCTAATGAAACTTAAAAGCTTTTGCACAACAAAGGAAACTATAAGCAAGGTGAAAAGACAGCCTTCAGAATGGGAGAAAATAATAGCAAATGAAGCAACAGACAAAGGATTAATCTAAAAAATATACAAGCAACTCCTGCAGCTCAATTCCAGAAAAATAAATGACCCAATCAAAAAATGGGCCAAAGAACTAAACAGACATTTCTCCAAAGAAGACATATAGATGACTAACAAACACATGAAAAGATGCTCAACATTACTCATTATCAGAGAAATGCAAATCAAAACCACAATGAGGTACCATTACACACCAGTCAGGATGGCTGCTATCCAAAAGTCTACAAGCAATAAATGCTGGAGAGGGTGTGGAGAAAAGGGAACCCTCTTATACTGTTGGTGGGAATGCAGACTAGTACAGCCACTATGGAAAACAGTGTGGAGATTCCTTAAAAAACTGGAAATAGAACTGCCATATGACCCAGCAATCCCACTTTTGGGCATACACACTGAGGAAACCAGATCTCAAAGAGACACGTGCACCCCAATGTTCATCGCAGCACTGTTTATAATAGCCAGGACATGGAAGCAACCTAGATGCCCATCAGCAGACGAATGGATAAGGAAGCTGTGGTACATATACACCATGGAATATTACTCAGCCATCAAAAAGAATTCATTTGAATAAGTTCTAATGAGATGGATGAAACTGGAGCCCATTATACAGAGTGAAGTAAGCCAGAAAGATAAACACCAGTACAGTACACTAACACATATATATGGAATTTAGAAAGATGGTAATGATAACCCTATATGCAAAACAGAAAAAGAGACACAGATGTACAGAGCAGACTTTTGGACTCTATGGGAGAAGGCGAGGGTGGGATGATCTGAGAGAACAGCATTGAAACATGTATATCATCAAGTGTGAAACAGATCGCCAGTCCAGGTTGGATGCATGAGACTAGTGCTTGGGGCTGGTGCACTGGGAAGACCCAGAGGGATGGGATGGGAAGGGAGGTGGGAGGGGGGGATCAGGATGGGGAACACATGTAAATCCATGGCTGATTCATGTCAGTGTATGGCAAAAACCACTACAATATTGAAAGTAATTAGCCTCCAATTAATAAAAATAAATGGAAAAACAAAACAAAATACTCCAGTGGTGCCAAAGAACTTTGATTGGGTCTGTAGTATAGTTGAGCTTGAATCTACTAAAGAAGAATGTACACAGTCTTTCAGGAGCCACATTTTAAAAAAATTCAAAAGTCTCTAAAGATTTTGAAGTGTGGGCTTCAGCAATTGTGGCACTCAGGCTTAGTTTCCCTGCGGCATATGGGAGCTTCCTGGACCAAGGATCAGACTCGTGTCCCCTGCATTGGCAGGTGGATTCTCAACCACCGGACCACCAGGGAAGTCTTGAAGGGATCACATTTTAAAAGCCTTTCAGGTGTTTAGAAGAGTGAAGGAGAGAGGGGAGGATGGGAACAACTTGATTAGGGTCCATCCTTAGGCTTTTACTCACTTTTGCTTTTGTCTATTGTAGTCCACCATTTGTAAAATAAGAAAATTATTTTTAGGCGAGAGGTTTTTAACCTGTAGTTCTTCTGGTTGTTGTGGAAACCCCTGAAATTATATGAGAAGTATTACTTGTATGTTTGTTAGTTTGAGGGAAAGGCCTGTGGTTTTCAGTAGATGACAGACGTCTCAGATCCCAGCCCTGCCCTCTTTCCACTCCCACAGGGGTTAAAAGCCAGTGTTAGAAGCTATTTCTTTCGTCCCCAAACCTTACGGTTTAGATGAAAGCTGTCATCTAAAGATCTACTACTCAGAAAACTTCCGTGGAATGGCAAGACCTGTCTTTAGTAGATAATGATATTATGTTAGACATGTATTTAAAGAAAAATATTAAGTTGTTTTTTTTTTTTTTTGTATTTAGGGAATATTCTTCTATTCTTCACAGTTGTTTCACTTGTATATACTGTTTTTCCTTTCTTTTTCTTCATCTCTTACTCTGTTATACTTTTAACTTATGTGTCTTTTCTTTTCCACGTGTATTTATGTCTTTTTATCAAGCTACTTATCGCTCCTAATTAATAAATATGAATTTAAGACTACAGTGTGGCTCTTTGGAATTCTGCAGCATCAAGTATGGCATTTTATAAACAGTGAATGTTGATAAATGTCACGAACCAACTGACTCATTGCAGAAGTGTAGAAAATTTTCCGTGAGGTTTTGCTTACTTTTAATGTTTCTACCCTTTATTAACTGATGGTTTGGGTATAATTTGAGGAACATAATTTTTTTTCGTGATTCTTTGAGAGTTACTGTGTAAGTATAATTTAATTAGATTTAATTGAAAAACATCTATGATTCCTTTTAAGGGAGTGGTCCCATTTTTTAGATCCATACTGGCTTGTTTGTTTTTTTTTTATCATATTTCCGTATCTTTTTTTTTTTAACTTTTTATTTTGTGTCGGGGTAGAGTCAGCTAACAATGTTTTGGTAGTTTCGGGTGAAAAGCAAAAGGGACTCAACCCTACGTATATATGTATCTATTCAGACCCATGCTGGTTTTGGATGTGGTTATGCAGTCTGTGGCTACTGATTGATTTTTCTTTTCTTTCTTTCATTTTTTTTTTTTTTTTTTTTTTTAGCAGTTAAGGATTTAAACCTCCAGGACATCAAGGAGGATTTGGAGTTGGATCCAGAGGAGAACAGCACCCTTTTTATGGGCATCCTTATCAAGGGGCTGGCCAAACTGAAGAAGATCCCAGAGACAGTGAAGGCCATCACAGAACGCTTGGAGCAGGAACTTAAGCAAATTGTGAAGAGGTCTACAACCCAGGTGGCCGACAGTGACTATCAGAGGGGAGAGAACCTCACGGCCGAGAACCAACCAAGGTAGGTTTCTGCTAATTGTATTTACTATACCTTCTGAAGGGTAGGGAGTGGTAAGTATTTTATGTATCTTTGTTGTTTAGTCACTAAGTCATGTTCGACTCTTTGTTGATGTTATTTCTTTTTTTTTTTTTTCTCAAAAACTTTATTTTGTACTGGGGAGTATACCTAATTAACAAATAATATTGTGATCATTTCAGGTGAACAACAAAGGGACTCAGCCATACTTACATTAATACATGTATCCACTCTCCCCCAAGCCCCCCTTCCATCTCGGCTGCCGCATAACACTGAGCAGAGTTCCCCGTGTGATACAGGAGGTCCTTGTTGGTTATCCATTTTAAATACAGCAGTGTGTACATGTCTCCAGCCCACACACCCGAACTATCCCTTCCCCCAGCCTTTCCCCCTCTGGCAACCATATGCTCATTCTCAAAGTCTGTGCGTCTGTTTCTGTTTTATAAGTAAATTCATTTGTATCATTTCTTTTTAGATTCCACATATAAGGGATGTCAAAAGATATTTCCCCATCTGACTTACTTCACTCAATATGACTCTCTCTAGGTCTGTCCAAGTTGCTGCAAATAGCATTATTTCATTCTTATGGATGAGTAATACTCCATTGTATATATGTACCAAGTTGATGTTATTTCTTGAACTTTGGATGCTGTGGACCATACAACCTCAGATTGGTGAAAACAGCTTGAATGAGCATAGCTCAGCTGGTATTGGATGTAGTTGAGAAGTTGTCCATACTCAAATGTAAGAAAGTAGCAGTTATTGAATATTTCTTAAGCACTAAACTGTATTCAAGGCAATTTATGTGTATTACCTTATTTAATTCTCATTACAACTTTTTGAGCTACTTACTTAGTATCCACACTTTACAGTTAAGGAAACTGGGGGTTCAGAGATGAAGTTATTAGCTCAAGGTCACAGAACAAGTGGCTAGTCTTGGAGTTGAGTGCAAGTCCTTGGTCTTTCCTCTGTCCTGTGCTTTCTCCTTCAATGTGTCTTCATGCTGTATTTGCCAATAGGCAAATCAGTCTCAGGAATTCCTTTATGTACTTAAAACAACTAATAAGGTTTGGATTTCATAATTCTTGTTTCATGGGGGAAAACCGAAATCATCCTCTGATTCTGACTCTCTTGACTGTCATACACTGGGCTTAAAGCTTAATACTCTAGTGTCATCTGATGATGGGAAAATATTTTTCAAATTGAGGCTTTCCTAGAAAATCCAAGATTCACTCTACGTGGGTCTCTGTCCCTCCTGCTTCTCTATTCTATTCCTCAACCTTCCATGGGCACCAGATATGGGCGAGGCAAGAATTTGCCTTCAGAGGGGGAAAGGCCAATGGAAACTACTATTTTATCTGAGAACAGAGGGCAAAGTAGAACATTTCTTCTGAGTTGCTCAAATAATATGAGTTCCTGGGAGGTGCTGGACTGTGTGTTCCAGGCAGTATCATAATCAGGCTAGCGTGTTGTGAAGGCAGTTCTACTTTTTGTACTTTGGACTTTAAAAACTTTTTTAGAAAGACGATAAGCAAATTTAGAGACATAATAGCTTACTTAGTGTGGAGTCCCCCAGATGTACTTTAAATTTTTGAAGAAATTGATGTATTCTACTTGGGTTTTTTATATTCTTTGGATTTTCTAAATAACACTGATTTTAATTACACATTCATTTCAGCTCAGTTGCTCAGTCATGTCCAATTCTTTGCAACCCCATGGATTGCAGCTTGCCAGACTTCCTTGTCCTTCACCAACTCCCAGAGCTTGCTCAAACTCAGGTCCATCGAGTCGGTGATGCCATCCAACCATATCATCCTCTGTCTTCCCCTTCTCCTCCTGCCTTCAGTCTTTCCCAGTATCAGGGAATTTTCCAATGAGTCAGTTCTTCACATCAGGTGGCCAAAGTATTGGAGTTTCAGCTTCAGCATCAGTCCTTCCAATGAATATTCAGGACTAATTTCCTTTAGGATGGACTGGTTGGATCTCCTTGCAGTCCAAGGGACTCTCAAGAGTCTTCTCTAACACCACAGTTCAAAAGCATCAATTCTTCGGTGCTCAGCTTTCTTTATAGTCCAATTCTCACATGCACATATGACTACTGGAAAAACCATAGCTTTGACTAGATGGACTTTTGTTGGCAAAGTAATGTCTCTGCTTTTTAATATGCTGTCTAGGTTGGTCATAACTTTTCTTTCAAGGAGCAAGTGTCTTTTAATTTCATGGCTGCAGTCACCATCTGCAGTGATTTTGGAGCCCAAGAAAATAAAGTCTGTCACTGTTTCCACTGTTTCCTCATCTATTTGCCATAAAGTGATGGGACCTGATGCCATGATCTTAGTTTTCTAAATGTTGAGTTTTAAGCTAACTTTTTCATTCTGCTCTTTCACTTTCATCAAGAGGTTCTTTAGTTCTTTGCTTTCTGTGAAAAGTGTGGTATCATCTACATATCTGAGGTTATTGATATTTTTCCCGGCAATCTTGATTCCAGCTTGTGCTTTATCCAGCCCAGCATTTCTCATGGGGTACTCTACATATAAGTTAAATAAGCAAGGTGACAATATACAGCCTTGACGTACTCCTTTCCCAATTTGGAACTTCAAAAATTAATTCTCTTGTAAGCTTCATTCTATAGTGTGATTGGTAAAGAAAGCATTTTCTACCCCTCTTCTGCTGTGGAGAATGTCAAAGCACATGTTTGGAAAAGCATGGATTTTGGAGTTGAGCTTACTTGACTTTGAATTTCAGTTCTGTAACTGAGGAAAATGCTGGGTTTATCAAAAAGTTCTTTCGTTGTTTCATAAGATGTTATGGGAAAATCCAAATGAACTTTTTGGCCAATCCATTAATACCTGTCTTACAGGCTAGGTGTCATTTGATGAGGATATACGGTTAGAGTTTGTTAGGGTAGTGCCGGTCAGTACCACTCCATGCATTCGTTGTGTGTGAATACATAAGTTTGTTTCTTTTTGGTTCCTTTGTCAACTTTCATGTTCATTGATCTTTCACACTGTGGTCCAGAGAAGCTAGGAATGGTTCCAGATTGAACTGTGCTTGTCTTTTTTCTTTGCCCGGAGCCTGGATTTTCCTGAAGGCCTTTTGCCTCCTTACTAATGAACACTCCAGAATTCTGATTTGCTATTTACCCTGTTGCTGCAAGTCCCTGGATGAAAACACTGAACTTTCATGGGGAAACAGCGCAACTATAATATATACTGGAAATAAAAGGAAAAGGGCACGGATCAATAACTTTTCTGCAGTTCTCATTACAGTCCCCTTAAAAGCAATGCATCTTTCCTAGGATTTTGATCTCTTCTGCTTCCCTTCCCTCAGCCCCTTCCAAAATTCACAAGTGGAAATTACAGCAATAGAAGTGGAAATTCAGCATATTGCCCCAGGAAATAATAAATGTTTCTCTGTGAAGAATGAGTCAGCAGGAGGGTTTTTTCCCTTCAAGTTTCATGTTATGTCAGTATTTTAGAGGCTTTTGTAGGCAGGATATATTGGACACTGGCACGCGAACAAGCTGTTTGTCTCAATTTCATGCCTATAACATGATCTCCATTTTACAAAGTCTATGAACCTGAAATTTGGGGCCAAAACTCTTTATTATACAATGGCACAGAGAAAGCAAATGTTTTGATTCAACCATTCTTTTTGAAAGTCAAAGACTAAATTCTTGGGTTGATTTTCCAAATAACTGATAATTTGGAGCAAGTCTGTAGTGGCTATGTGCCAACAAATGCTATAAAACTCCAAGAATTAATTACCTGGGAAACTTCATTCCAAAGTGATGGCACTGTTGCTTCTAGAGGTCTAGAATTTTAGAAAGGATGTTGGCAGATGATTCTTGAAGCTTGCATGGTACTTCGTGTTAAACTGTACTGGGAGGTGTCAGTGGTACTATTTTAGAGAGAAGCCAAGTCTCAATAGTTTGCATTATTATTATTCTCTTTTACCCTTCAAGGAATCTTATCCTAAAGGGGCAAGAGTTTGTTTTCCTTGAAGGAAGATGGAGCAGAGGCAAAAGAACCATGAATCCATGAATCTTCCACAAAATTCTTCTCTCCATTAGTCCCTACTTGTTCCAGTCGTTAGCATATAAATGCTACTCTGAGGCTAGGTACAAGAATATAACTTTTCCTAGAAGTTTCATTGCTCAGCAGCATCATCTTAAATATTTTCTGGTTGTGATGCATTGCAGGCCTGTTTTCATTTGTCTTTATGTAAAGCAAATTAATGTTGTGTGCTGTTTCTCTAGAAAAGTAGTGGGAACCAGATGAGTGAATTCTCTTTTGCTTTCACTTCCTGCAGAGCCAGGATACTTTGACAGCCAATTTTCAAAAATCACCGGGTCCCTCACTTTTTATTTTATTTTATTCTTGACCCCAAACCTATCTATTGTCTATTTATAGGAGAAATATTTTGTCCTTCTATCAATTTTGTCCTTCTATCAATAGGAGAAATATTTTGTCCTTCTAGTGTCTTAAAACCTCTGTTTACTATGAAAGGGAAATATTCAACTACTATTGTCACCAACTTGATAGACGTTAGGATAACATGTGCTTTAAAATCTCCCAGAACTACTTGCTACCCATAATTTCCTCAGAAGCCAGGTGGTATCTTCAGTTTCAGATGGTTGGTGTGGCCTGCAGCCTGTGAAGCTCAGAATCAATTTCTTCAAGTCCCACTGCCTAGTTTAGTTATTGGTTCTTTTCCAAAATCTAGCTCATGAACATTTCCTGTCATTTTTGTTTCAAAAAAGCTGGAGGAGTTTCTTTATTATTATTTAGCAAATAAGTCCCTGGTGGTGCAGTGGTAAAGAACCTTCCTGCCAATGCAGGAGACACAGGTTTTATCCCTGGGTCAGAAAGGTCCCCTGGAGAAGGTAATGACAACCCACCCCAGTATTCTTGCCTGGGAAATCTCATGGACAGAGGAGCCTGGTGGGCTACAGTCTATGGGGTCACAAAGAATTGGACACGACTTAACAACTAAACAACAGCAAGAAAAGCATGAGGAATACAGTGAAGAAACAAAATCTTCTCAAAGCTGTTGTAGCTTGTCAAGAATATGGAAGAGAGAAGAACTGGGAAAAGAGAAGGATTGGCCTGTTGTAACAACCACTCGACTCATTTGAAAGTGATCCTATTTAAAAGTGAAAGCAGAATGAGGAGGTGCTCAAGGATCCTTCCACCTTGGTAAAACTGCTGGTCGGGCAAGTGGATGCCATGACTGCCAGGGAGACCTGTTCCCCTTTTGGAAGATCATTCTGCCCTGTACCTTCATCTCTATTATGAATGAGGGAAGATTAAGTGTCTGATATAAAAAGAGAACATTGCATATTCTGTGCTCACTGTGGTATTGAGGAAAGATTCATGGGAAAAATGGGAGAGAAATATGCTTTAATGCTAAAAATAGTTGTGTTTGGATAGTGAGGTTATGGGTCCCCCTCCCCCAATTTTGCAGCTGTTAAGTTAATGTGAAAACTAAATTCATTATTTAAGAATTAATTTACACTGTCACACAGGTTATTTAAATCAAAAGAAAGCATTATAGGACTTCCCTGGGGGTCCAGTGGCTAAGACTCTGTGATTCTAAAGCAGGAGACCTGGGTTCGATCCCTGGCCGGGAACTAGATCCCACATGCCACAGCTAAGACCTAGCACAGCCAAATAAATAAATAAAAATAAATATTAAAAAAGAAAGAAAGAAGTCATTACAAATGGAAATTCTGATCGGAGGTATTAGTGTGGAAAAATACAATACCTGTTTGCAGACCAACTGGATCATGTTCATTAAGTTGCTTTTTGTGATGTGTGTGTGTATGTGTGATTTTCTTGACTCTTCCTGGAATGGAAGCTTCAAGGGCAGAGAGAATGCTTTTGCCTTGTTCAGCACCATATCTTTAGAATGTAGGCACAGTGTCCACCAGACCCATAATAAATATTTTTTGAATGAGACAATGAATTCTACTTACATTGAATATCTGTCATAGACCAGGAACTGTCCTAAACTATGAAACAAATATGAATGATCCCCATCCTCATGGAGTTTAAAAGTCTAGAGGGGAAGAAGGGCATTAATCAGGGAATCCTTAGATAACTGTATTATTACCAATGTGTTTAAGTGCCATGGAGGAAGAGCAAATGTGCCCTAAGAGCATATAGCCATGGGAATGCAATCTGGTCTGGGTAGGTAGGCATTAGGGTATATGGTATGTATGTTTTAAATAAGTAAGGCAGCTTTTACTTTTTTATGCCATCTCCACTCATTTGATAGCACCTACTTCTAGTTACTACTAGTTATTCTAGTTGTGCAGTTACCTTGACATTGACATATAAGATGTGAGAAGGAGAGCATCCAATTCTTGATATGCCATTTTCAGGGTTTTTTTTTTGCTGGCTGATGAGAGTTTTATGGTTGATTAGATTTGATCATTATTGCCAAGTGTACTTTTCTTGGAGATAATACCAAGTTTTCAGGTCATCAGTAATGTTTGAGAGGTCCTGTATTCCCTAGTAAACAAATTGTACTATGAACATTTTTATCTTTGTCAGTCTGATCAGTGAAAAATCGTATTTTCAAGGTGGTTTCGATTTGTATTTTTTAGAGAAAATTTGAGTGAGATTAAACTTGCTCTTTGTGTAATAAATTTTTTTGTTATGGTATTTGTGTTATATCTGGATATATTACTTCAAAATAATCTGGGTTGAGGGTGAGTGTAGTGATAGCTAAAACAAGATTAATGTTAAATGATAATTGTTGAATCAGGGTGATAGGTGCAGGATGGTTCATTATCCTTTCCTAAAAGTAGACTTATTTAAATATTGAAATTTTCAGTAATACAGTGGTCAAATAGTGTTTTATGTCCTTTTCCGTGAACACCCATTTTTCCATTATGTTTGTCTTATTGATTTGAAGGAACTCTTTATATATCAAGAAAATTAGTTCTTTGGAATTTATATTGTAATTTCCCACCAGTTGCATTCTCTCTTGACTTTATGATGTCTGATTGTATACATTGTTTTTATTTTTATGAGATTGTATTTATTAATATTTTATTTTTAAAGGGTCTGGGTTTTGTGTCAGAACTTAGGTCTTCTTCACTCATAGATTATAAATGAAATTTTCCAAACTTTCTTCTAGTACAGTCTTAGTATTTATGATTTTGAGAGATCTGGTATCTGAAGGAGTGGCCATGCTTTTAAACATTTTAAACATCTGTAGCACGTATTACATTGTATTGTAATCAACTGTATACCCTTTTCATTTCTGCCCCCTAAGTATCTGCCATGTAATGGATTGTCAGTGTGAGATGAATGCTGGCTAAATAATTGCAACATTTACTTATCTGCTTTATACTCATGTTTTTCTTCATAGTTTGTATAAATGTCTGAAGGCCTGGTATGCTGCCATTCATGGGATCGCAAAGAGTTGGACACAACTGAGCAACTGAACTGAACTGAAATATCCGAAATACAGGATTTGGTGAAATTGGCCATTTTATTTTACAGAAAAATTGTTTAAGAGCAGCTTTGAAGCAAGATCAGGTGTTTGTCCTGGTGGCTTCTTGTAGCCATTCCCAAGCACTGTATGTGGCACTTGGGCATGCTTGAAATCAGGGAGGGCTTTGATGTAATTTGGATGAGTGGTTAATTCAAATCCAAGCAAGCGGGAAGTAAGTAAATTTAACTTCAGTGATTATGATTCCATTTGATTAAATCTCTACTTCTGATTACACATATCAGTGAGAATATGCTCTAAATACACCCAACTGTTAAACACTGAAGGGTATAAATAAGATGACCAGAGACATACAGAAAAAATCCCACTATTCCTCAACTGGAATGTAATTCCCTGCAGCCTAACTGAAATATTTATAGAACAAATGAAAGGAACTACCATTTCATGAAAGGTAACTTCTTTACCTATGGGACTTATTACACTGTTTGTTAACTGAAATATACAGCTTATTACCATGAAAGGTAGTACTGGTCCCAAATCTGCATACTTTCTTATAATACTTAAATTCACTGATGCGATCTTCTTGACGTATCAGGTGAATTAATAACATTACCCATGTTATGGGTATGTTTATAACTCTTTGGTAAACGTGCGGTTGGACAGCTGTCCTTCCTATTTTATGTTGTCCTTTGGTTATAGCCCCTGGAGAAAGGGTGCTTGGCTGAATGGGCCAGAGGTCTTACTCAGTGCTGAACTTTTCTTAAATCTTTGTTTTGCATTTGTCAAGGTAAAAGCAAAACTTTGGCTTTTGATTTCTCTTGTTTTGCATACTACTGCTACTGCTAAGTCACTTCAGTCATGTCCCACTCTGTGCAACCCCATCCCTGGGATTCTCCAGGCAAGAACACTGGAGTGGGTTGCCATTTCCTTCTCCAATGCATAAAAGTGAAAAGTGAAAGTGAAGTCGCTCAGTCATATCTGACTCTTCGCGACCCCATGGACTGCAGCCTTCCAGGCTCCTCCGTCCATGGGATTTTCCAGGCAAGGGTACTGGAGTGGGGTGCCATTGCCTTCTCCTAGGAAGTTCAATTAGAGATTGGGTCAGTTTAAGGAAATGATGGATAAAATGTACATTTCAGATTATTGATAATGTTACTTAAATGTCAGCTTTCATGCTGCATCAATGCTACTTCCCTATTTGGCGGATGGTAGGAACTGCCTTAGATCTTGTCATTTTCTTCTTGCTTGTTGGTATCATAATATAGACATACTCCACATTTAAACTGGCACTGACGCTTTCTTATAGCAAAAACACACAAAAACAGACTTGGGTCAAATGAAATTCTTCCCTTGGTGATATTTAGGAGTGAGGTCAGATGTGATTAAAGTACCTTTGTGTGTTTCTTAGGCTGTATTTCCTATTTTCTGGGCTCCTCTAGTTCCTGGCCCATATTCTCATTATGTTCTCTAGTCAGATTGAGGTGTAAGTTTGTAAGAGGAGGGTTCACTTTGTGTCTGCAGCCTGACTTAGGGCTGGGCACATACTAAATGCCCAGGAAGTTTAGTGAATGAATAGATAAGAAAAATGCAAAGAAGATAATTTTTAAATAAGAGTAAGCACTTTTTCTATTAAAAAAAATTCTCAGCAGTACACACAGTGGGGTCTAAGGATCAGCAATACTGCTGTCACTTGAGATTTAGAAATGCAAATTCTCCCCATGGTGGAGAAGTGATTAAATTGGAATCCCTCAGTGCAGGGCCCACAGGAGTCTCTACTTTAGATGACTGTACGTATGCTAAAATTTGAGAACACTCTTTATAACATCAGAGACATCACGGAGTTCTGCAGTTTTGTAACGTTTATGCTTTGCAGAGCAGCCTGCCATCTGGCACCTCACCTGAGTGAGGCTCACTGTTGGCCTCATCACAGGCAGGGGCATTATTATGAATCTCAGATTTGCCCAAGCAAATGTGAGAACTGCAGTCACTTGGCAGTTCACAAAGCTGCTTGGTGATGGTGGATTTCAGAAGAGAAGTTGCCTCTTATCTGCCGTGGAAGTTTGCTTTCTGGCTTCCATCAGAATGGTGGTTCTAGCTCGTTTCCTGGGCCTGATTTTGTCCTTCCTCAGAAGAATGGTATTCACGGCCACACATCCCTTCTCCCACCCATGCTGCCTGCCGTGATCAGTGGCAGCCCTCTCAGTGACAGCTGGACTCCTTAAGAAGTGTGATCAGCTGCCACAGAGTAAATGAGTTTTAATTGGCTCTCTTGAGATGCAGACTGATGACTTAGGTACCTAGACAGTTCCCCTAGAAATCTTGTACATCCTTGTACTAAAGACTAATATATGACTAAGTGATAAGAATAGACACCTGAAATCATAACTTCTCTTGTCTTTAAGAAGTGGATTTGTGAATAATTTTTCCAATGTTCTGTTATGACAATATATTGTTTTTCAAATGGGTGAAAGGCTTTTCTTCCTCCTAGCTTTATTGAGATGTAATCGACAGATAGCATTGTATAGGTTTAAGGTGTACAACATGTTGATTTAATGCACTTAAATATTGCACAATGATCACCACCATTGGCTAACATCTGCATCACCTCACATAATTACCATTTCTTTTTTGGTGGTGATAACTTTTAAGATAGATTCTCTTAGCAACTTTCAAGTATATAATACAGTATTAACTATAACACTATGCTTTACCTTAGCTCCTCAGATCTTATTAATCTTATAACTCAAAGTTTATACTCCTTGACCACCATTTCCCCTTTAACCACTCTGGTCTGTTCCTTTGAGTTTGGCTTTTATAGTTTCCACATATGAGTGAACACATACAGTGTGTGTCTTTCTCTGTCTGACTTATTTTACTTAGCTTCATACCCTCAAGGTCCACTTCATATTGTCGCAAATGATGGGATGTCCTTTCTCATGGCTGAATAATATTCCACTGTGTGTGTGCTTTATCTGTTCATTGATTGATGGGCACTTAGGTTGTTTCTGTGTCTGGGCTGTTGTGAATAACGTTGCCTGAACATGGGAGTACAGATATTTCTTTGAGAGTCTGTTTTCATTTCTTTGGGATATATAAGCAGAAGTGGGATTGCTGGGTCATATGGCAGTTCTACTTTTAATTTTTGAGAAGCCTCCATACTGTTTTTCACACTGGTTGCATCAGTTTACTTTCCCACCCCTCAGTGCACAAGGGTTCCCTTTATTCCACTTCCTCCCCTACAATTGTCATCTCTTTTTAAAAATTATATTTTATTTTTTGAGTGTAATTCCTTTATAGTGTTAATGTCTATTGTACAACAAAGTGAATCAACTGTTATATGTATCCATATGTTCCCCTCCCCTTGAACCTCTCTCCTCCCACCATCCTGTCTCTTGTCTTTTTGATGATAGCCTTTCTATCAGGTGTGAGGTGACCTCTGTGTAGGTTTGATTTGCGTTTCCCTGGTGATTAGTGATGTAGAACACCGTTTTGTGTACCTTTTGGCCATTTGTATGTCTTCTTTGGAAGTAAGTCTTATTCAGTTTCTGTGCCCATTAATTGGATTGTGTTTTGTGTTATTGGATCGTGTGTTCTTTATATATTGCATATTAACCCTTTATCAGATATATGGTTTGCAAATACTTTCTCCCACTCATAGGTTGCTTTTCATTCTGTTGCTGGCTTTCTTTGTTCAGAACCTTTTAATTTGATGATGTTCCACTTGTTTATTTTGCTTTTGGTGTGAAATCCAAAGAGTCATTGCTAAGACTAATGTTGAGGCCATTATCCCTGTGTTTTCATGTAAGTTACATGGTATCAGTTCCAGGTTCAAGTCTGTAATTCATTTTGAGTTGATTTGTGTGTGGGGGGGGCTGTTAAGAGAGTTGTTCAGTTTCATTTTCTTGCACGTGACTATTCAGTTTTCTTATCACCTTTTGTTGAGGAGACTGTCCTGGCAAAGGCTTTTAAAGAATGATTCTAACACTTTAATTCAAAGAAAGAGTGCCTGGGTTTATTTTCTAATCTCAGTCAGTAATTTGCCACATGTTGGAAGTTCATTCGAGGTCATCTACTAAGAATTCAGAGACTGGGCGCCAGGGGCTGACTTGACAAGTAGGGAAATGACACAGAAAGGAAGTTACTAGAGCCAGGACCCAGTTCTTTTCATTTTCAGTGTGTTCCATCCTATATTGCTAATCGTTTTTTCCCTATCCTTTTCATAGCACAGATGGAGAATTAGTCAGCACTCCTTAAATAGTAACTTCTTCTTATGTGAAGATTGTTGTTAATAAGTGGTGAAACTAATTTTCATCCCTTGGAAGTAGGTATTAGATAACCTTGAAGATTAAATGGCATCTGTGTCCTGTTTGAAATGAAAAATACTAGTTCAGCCAAGCTTTTTATGAAAATGTGTATGTGAGATATGGGAGTGTAAAAACTAAGATCACTTTGATATGAAATAATCAATGATCAGTTTCTTTTAATTTTTCATAGAAAACCTAAGCTCAGAGGTTAGTAGTTTCTTGTCTTTTAGAGCATGGAGGTAGGGAAATAAATATTCTGTGGTTATTGCCTTTGTCTGTCTGTGGGAAACGCAGAACGTGATATTAAGGTCTCAGCAGATAAGCAGTAGAACAAAACTGATTTTCCACCTTGTGTGTGTGTCTTTGTTTCGTGACCAAGTAAGGAAGCTTCTTGGCTCCTAAAATGGGTTTTCCAGCCAAATGACTAATTCAAGGTTCCCTGGATGTTAAATTTAGATTCAGATAGTCGATAGTCGAATCTCACCTTAAATATTGAACATTTTTCACAGTTTGAGGATATAGCTTTATACCATAGACATTTCTTGCCTTGTGCAACTGTGACTATTCTTTGACATTTTCTTCTTACTCCTCTGCCTTTTTTCATAGTGGCATTCCAACATGAGCTGCATAGGACAGCTCTGGGTAGGAAGTTAGTGGGATACCTAAGGGACTAGGTAACATTTTGCTTGCCTCTGTAAGCAGGCTATTTTCAAAACCTGCCAGGTAATTGGAAGGATGTTTAAAGAACAAATACTTGCTTCACCTGCCTCTTCCCTGTTTTTTTTTTTAAAACACAAGATATATTTTATTGCATTATTTTTCAAGTTAGCTCTGAATGCATATATCTTTCATCTTGTAACTACATTTCTTTTGGTTCTTGCATTCAGGTTGATAAGGCTATCTTTTGAGAAGAGAATTTTGTGTGAAATGTTTTCTGTTGTGGGGTGCTAAAGCCAGGAGGTTATAATATCTAATACGTATTTCCTCATCACTTGTTATCTGCAATCGGGTCTCCATTTCTCTCATCTGCTAGAGCTTATTTTTTCATTCATTGATTCAACAAATATTTATTGCCTGTCATATGCTTACTCTTATGACAAATACTGCAATACAGTGATAAATCAGGCAATTCTTAACCTCATTGAGTTTACAGTTTAGAGAGGAGGAGGTGAAGACTAAGGGAAAGGCAACTCCTCTAAGGGCTGTTTCAGCAATCCAGGGAAGAGAAAACAAGGCCTATGTGAGCAGAGCAACAGTGGCAATGGGGTGAAGCCCATTCTAGAGACAGTAAGTAAAAGAAGTTGGTAATTGATTAACTTTGAGGAAGAAGGGGAGGAGAGGATGATTTGCTGGGATCAAGTGACCCCATTCACTGACTTAGGTAAGTGGGAAAGCAGGTTTGGGGAGGAGAATGATGAGTTTTATTTAAGAGATGTTGGATTTGAGGTCAACAGCTCAGGAGAGCCATCTGGACAGAAGATACATTTGGGAGGATTAGCGAGTGGTGAATGAGCTCACCTAGAGCGAGCGTGAGGATTGAGCAGAGTTGCCAGCATTTAAGGAGCAGGCTGGGGAAGAGGTTCCTGATAAGACACCACCAGAGAGGCAGAAGCAGAGTGGAAGAGTTGGAGGAGTGAAACCTCTGATTTGCTGGGGCAAGTGATAACCTTGCTGGAACATTTGCTGGAAGGCAGTGTTTCGAGGAGGAGAACATGGTCAGTAGAAGCAAGTGCTGCACCTTCTTGAATAAGGACTGAAGAGGGTCTTTCCTTTTCTCCTTCTTTCCCTTCTCTCTCTCCCCCTTCTTCTTTATTAGTATAGTTGACTTACAGTGTTGTGTTAGTCTCAGGTGTAAGGCAAAGTGATTCAGTTATACATATATATCTACTCTTTAGATTCCTTTCCCTTACAGGTTGTTACAAAGTATAGTATACTGTTTACCCTGTGCTATAAAGTAGGTAATTGTTGGTTATCTGTTTTACATGGAGTAATGTACATATCTTATATTGAGCAAAATGCTGACTTGAGACTTCTGTGAGAATTAGTAGCGTGCCAGAGGTAAGAACTGGTTGGCAGTGAGAAGGTAGAGGCGTTATGGGCAGTTTCATTGACTCTTGGCAGCCTTGGTTTCCCTAATGTCATACAGTACTAATAACTCTCTGTCTCTTTTCTTGAATTAGTTCCTTTTTTTTTTTCCTAGCACCACTTAAAAGAAATGCTGTCCCAAACTGAACACTTTGTTCTCTATTTCTGAGCTTTAGTTTTTTTGTTTATAATGTGGGGAATACAAATGGTGCCTCCCTCATAGAGTTGGCTTGCAGATTAAGCACACGCTCCGTGCAGTGCCTGGCCTGTTGTCATCAGTGTGTGCCGTGGTGATGTAGTGGTCCCTGTCATGGTCCTTATTTTGCCATCATTGTCATCACCTCACTCCTGCCTCACTGTTCAGAGAGCTTGTCCATCATGAGAGCTTTAGCTGTGGGCACCATGCAGAAGGAGTCAGCAGGGGGCTTCCCTGGTGGTTCAGATGGTAAAGAATCCCACACGTACACAGGGACTGTGTTCTTACTCTCTGGCCCAGAAGGCCATACATGTCACTGTTTTGTCCCTTCTCTCAGTCCATTGTGACCATCTGTTTTTGTTTGGAGGGATTATACAGTCAAGAGAGGGATGAAGGAATTAACTCTTACTTATAATGTGAATTTGGGCTTCCCAGGTGTTGCTCATGGTAAAGAATCTGCTTGCCAACACAGGAGATGCAAGAGACTCAGGATTGATCTCAGGATTGGGAAGATCCCCTGGAGAAGGAAATGGCAACCCACTCCAATATTCTTGCCTGAAAAATCCCATGGACAGAGGAGCCTGGAGCCTGGCAGTGTTCCTCCAGCTCTTTCACTCTGCTTCTGCGTCTCTGGTGGTGCCTTATCAGGAGCCTCTTCCCCAGCCTGCTCCATGGTGTTGCACAAGAGTCAGACATGACTGAGAGATTGAGCAATGTGAATTAGGACCCTCTTAGTTATCAGTGACAGAACCTGTCTCCCACTAACGTAATTAAAGAAGGGTTCTGTTGGGATGGTACTAGTGTATCTTAGGCAGTGCAAGCAGGCCTTCGCTAAGCTGGGGGAAGAACAGAGATGCCACTGGCCCATGGGGACATCTGAAGTATTACTTGTCTCTCCTTTTTCTCGCTCCAGGTGGTAACTGTTAAAGGTACAGAAAGCAGTTTACTGTTGCTCTGGGTTTGCTATTCAGTATACTTTCACTTAGAGTTTTCTGTTTAATTCTCACAATTTATAATGAGGAAATTCACCTGAGGAAATTTGTGTTTGAGGAGCCTGAGATTTGGAACAGTCTCATGATATGTTGATAATCCCATGGGTGTTCAGCAGAGGCCTGGTACCAAGTCTAGCTTTCTAATGTCAGTCCTGCATATAGGCATTTATACCACATTGCCATCTCAGGACTGAAATTTTCTTTCACCAACTGTGATGTTATATTGAATATTATTGCGTACTATTTTGTGACTCTGGAAATAACCTCTGTGTGTGTGTGAGAGAGAGATTTTCTTCTGACTGGTAGAAATTGTAGTTAATGGGAATTCTTATCTCCGTGATTCTTAGGCTTATTCCTATCTGAGATCTTTTCTTAGTTCAGTTTAAGGACTGTCTGGTAGTTTAATGACTCTGCCTGCTCTTTTGTCTTTTGGATCAGTGGTGAAAACCTTGAGCCTAACAGGGTTTAAGCAACTGAGCTAGCTGCAGTGTCCTGTTTTATTTCTTCTTTAGTTACTATTTTGTGGGGTGGGGAGAGTGAAGTGGGGAATGACATTCATAGGGCTTTGTGTGGGGGTTATCCTGAGTGTGTCTGCCGCTAAAGGCAAGCACTTGTTTTCTGAATTTAGTGCTCTGAGGGCAGTTGGCGAGTGTATACGAATATTAACAACATATTTCTGTTTATTTCTGGTAGCCTTAAATTGGAACAGACCAGTGCAGTGTATGTCCTGTTTATGTGAGTGGTGCCTGGTCTCTCTTTGCTGCATTGGGAGAGAGTCATCTTGCTTTTTCATTTTCTTTTTTAGGCAGTATGTGCTGGTGAGGAATGGTGGGCCTTGGCAAAGTGTGGGACTGACTTGGATTCTTCTTTGTTACTGGCCATTCACTCCTCATCTTGATGCTGAGTTCAGCGTCCATTGCTCCCCTGGAACCCTTTCTCCAAGGTCACCAGGACCTATGAGTTTGACGTTTCTGTCTTGACCTCCAGGCCTTGACTCTGTTGCTCTTCTCCTCTCCTTTGTTTCCTACAGTTTTCCTTCCTGTCTTCTTTTCTTCCTCCCTTCTTGCTTCCTAACCATCTTTTCACAGCTGCTATTTCAGGAAGTGTTGACGCTGGATCTGGCTTGCTTTTCTTACTCTGCATATTATCCCTGAGTAATCTCATCCCCTCAAATATTTATCACTTTGTAAATTTCCGGTATCAGTCTGTCTCCTGAGCTCCTGACTTGCATATGCAAGTACCAGTACATAACACCTTAAACTTAACATCTTCAGATCTAAACCCAGAAGGAATCCTTCAGTAATTTCTGTTTTCACTTTAATTCATTCTCATTCTCTTTCCCTACCCTCCCTACCCCTTTGCCTTCCCCACTCTCTCTCCGTCTTTCTATCAGAAAAGGTAACCATTGTCTTCAGAGTTGCTCAACCCCAACAAAGGGATCCTGAACCCTCCTCCCTCTTTAATTATAGTACCATTGCCTCATCTAATTCTGTCCCCTTTCTAATGTGATCTATCCTTCAGTTGTGTGAGGTTCCTGGAACAGCTATTAATTAATACTTTGGTTTTTCAGATGGGGACACTTGGAGAAGTTGACAGAATTTCTCATAATTACAGGTTTGGGAATTTTCAGTGTTTGGAAAGAATGTGCATTTTTTGCTTCTTTGAAGGTTACTTATATGAGAAAGGGAAAAACAAACAACAAGTGAACCGAAAGAGGAAAGCTGATGTCCTCCTGGTAGTGAGAGTCCACAGGAATCAGTATTTACTTCACTTTTTGAGACATCATTTTCCTTTTTTCACTGTTGTATATGTTTTTGCTTCACCACAGGGGAGGGCTTGAGACCTCAGTGTCCTAACTCAGAGCCACAGCTGATGGTTAAAAAAAAAAAGATCTATTGAGATATAGTTCACATACTACACAAATCACACCTTGAAACATGGTTTTTAGTATATTCACAGGGTGGGAAACCATCACCGCCATGTAGTTCCAGAACATTTTTGTGCCCTGCTGCAAAATAAACCCCATATGCTGTGGTGGGCAATTCCCACCTACCTAAGTAACCACTGACATATTTTCCATCTGTAGACTTTGCCTATTCTGAGTATTTCATATAAATAGAATTACACAATATGTAGTCTTCTGTGACTTTTTTCACTTAGCATAATATTTTCAAGGTTCATGTTGTCACATGTATTAGTACTTCATCTCCTTTGATAGCTAAATTATATTCTATTGTATGAATGTACCACTTCTTTTTGGTCCATTTGTCAGTTGATGGATATTTGGATTATTTCCACTTTTAGGATCTTACTATCATTGTTTTACTAATATTTTATGAATAATGCTGCAGTCAGCATTTGTGTACATGTTTTTGTACATATATGTGTTTTTGTTCTTCCTGGGTACATACCTAGGAGTGGAATTTCTGGGTCCATATGGTAATTCTATGTTTAATGTTTTGAGGAACCACCAAACTGTTTTCCAAAGCAGTTGCAGCATTGTACATTCTCACCAGTGCTGTTTGAGAATTCAGATTTCTCTACATCCTTTCCAATGCTTTTTTGTCTGTTTTTTTCATTATAGCCATCCAGGTAGGTTGAAATGGTATCACCTGGTTTTGGTTTGCATTTCTCTGATGGCCAAGATGTTGAGCATCTTCTGTTTGTTTACTGGCCAGTCATATATCTTCTTTGGAGAAATGTGTTTAATATATTCAAATCCTTTGTGCAATTTAAAATTTGGTTGTCTTCTTGTTACTAGTTATAAGAAATCTTGAGATGTTTTAGATACCAATCCTTTATCAGGTAAATTATTTGCAAATATTTTTCTCCCATTTCTTGAGTTGCTGTTTCACTTTCTGGATGATATCACTTGCAGCACAGAAGTTTTAAATTTTAATGTCCAAGCTACAGGTTTTATTGGTATAGTCAAGACTGTTCTGTGAGGAGGCAGAGGAGAGTTTTCCTGTCTTAGAAGTTGGTGAATGTTTCAAAGTAGGCAGAGTGGCAGGTAGAATCTCTCCACTTCTGGCCTGGCCCTTCTCCTCCTTTTCTTCCCCATGTAGCCTCTCTTATGACTCTTGATGGTCACACTGCAACAGATCTATCTTGGTCTTGATCCTCCAGGTGCAGTGGCCCTGTCTCAGCATTTTAATCGGGGATTGCTATTTCTGTAACGTTAGGCTGCCATGGATCTCATTTTACACCTCAATTCCCCCTTTGGTCTCTTAGGGGCGGAGCACTGCCCCTCATGGCTGAGTTGCTCTTGTCCTGAGTGGTAGCCAAGGTGTGTGTGGTCATGGAGTCTGGTGGCCCCGGAGGTAACCGGAACAGCCCCTCCCTTTGGAGGAGCCACCTCTCTCCCAGTGTGTTTTATCTCGGGTTTGTTAGGCCTGTACCTAGAACTTCCTGCCATTGGGAAGCTGGGCACCAATTTGTCTCATGCTTTTGAATGTCATAAATCAATATTTTATTTCATTTTAATCAATATCATTTCAACAGAAACAGACTCGGATTTGGAAAACAAACTTACAGTTACCAAAGAGGAAAGACTGGGGGGGCGGGGGATAAATTAAGAGGTTGGGATTAACATATACCCAATACTATGTATAAAATAATGAACAAGGACCTACTGTATGGCACAGGGAGCGCCACTCAGGATTCTGTAATAACCTATATGGGAAAAGAATCCAATAAAGAGTAGGTAGTTGTTTATGTATAACTAAATCACTTTGTTGTATGCCTGAAACTAACAAAACATTATACATCACCTATGCTGTGCTGAACCAAGTCGTCTCGGTCGTGTCCAACTCTTTGTGACCCCATAAAAATTCACTTTGAAAATGTTGGGGTATAGCTTAGTGTTACTAGATTTTAGTTTTGTCAAGTAAGGACATTTGGCAATGTAGCTGCTGTCATGGGAATGAGATTTTTCTTATCAAGAGAATACCAAAAGAATAAAATTAAATACATTTACTTTTGTAAAACGTCAGTGTGTATGGTCTTACTTCTCTCTCTACCACTGAAAAATGCATTGTGGTCTGTGGACTGACATTTGGGAACCACACTTTACACACTCAGCATAAATCTTTATTTGAAAAGTAGAACCTTAGCTTAATCAGGTATATTTTCTGTATGATGCCAGGTACCATTCTTACACAGATTATTTACCTACACCGAAGTTAACTATTTCAGTTGTTAGATAAATCCTCCTGTCCGTTGTACTGCTCTCTGCTGATACGTGGGTAGATGTCATATAACAGAGGTGACTATGAAGAATTATTTTAGGTAAATGTGAGTATAGGTGTGAATTGACCTTTAAAAGATTTTTTAAAAATCCTCACTCAAAGGTAAAATGGGTCCTGTTTACAAATACAGTGTATAATTCTGAATTATATATGTATATTCTAGACTGGGAGGGCTACATAAATTTTTATTGATTCTGTCTTGTCTGAATTAAAATGTCAAAGAGATATTAGGGTTTTATCACAAGATGGTTACTGGCTGTCACGCTGGCGCATTAATTATAGTAATTGGGCAGTAAAGAAGCCATAGGAATAGATAATATGGTATACATTTTGATGAGATTGTAGTTATAGCCTCTTATTTATGGTGATAAAATCTTGTTAATCGACATTGCCGACAAGCTCTTTTGCTTTCCTTTTCTACTTTCCAGGTTGGTTCATAAGTCTCCTTAGGAACTATGAACTGAGAGCCACAGTCACATTCCAAGATTGTCGGTACTCGTTCATGGTATAGACATGAAATTCATTTAGCAGATACTTGCTGATCATTCTTCTGAGTGCCCCACTGTATACAGTGATGTACAAAGCACTGTCTGCTCTATAAGACTAGTAATGGGGAAGGGAGGTGAAATGTCTCTATAGAAATAAATGTGACCCACCTTGATTGAGTCACATTATGTCAGCCGCGTGTGATAGGTTCCTTAAAAGTGGGATATACTACGATTCAAGTTCAGAAAAGGAAAGAATGATTCCAAGCATGGGTGATCAGTGATGCTGTAAGGCTCGGAGATGGGGGAATTACTCTGCATCCATGATATGAGCTCTGAGCTATCTCTGAATATACATCTGTGTTGTAAAAGTACAGTGAGAGGTAGATGGCTGGATGCACTGACATGGAAATCAGCTTTGTTCTAGGCTCAGCTGCCTTGCAACCTCATTTTGTGCCCTTGAGTATATAAAATTGATGTAATAATATGTGTCCAGCATCTCTCACTATGAAAAATGAGATAATGCGGAGGCCTTAAGCTGCTCCCTGTGGTGAAAGTCAGATTGCTTGGCAGGTGTATATTTTTTTTTTCAGGCAAGTTAGGCCACACATTTGAATGGGAGTAAGCTCAGCTTTCCATGACTAAAAGGATTAGTGTCCTTACCAGAGTGCCCAATTTATTGCTAGAGAATAGCATATTCTGTGTAACGTTTGAACTGTTGTCCGAAAGATTGCCTGAATTCCTTAGAAAAACTTCTTATATGAACATACAGTATAGTGATCACTGAATGATGTTAAAAAGGAAACAGTTGTGTATTGAGCTGCTACTGCTGATTTATGGCCTTTACAATTGTCTTTAAAATTTTTACACCATGTCCATTTTTTAAAATTGAAGTATAATTGATTTACAACATTAGTTGCAGATGTACAGCAGTGATTCAATTCTCTATATATTTATGTAGAGATTCTCTATATATTTATATATATTATTCTTTCTATATTTTCCACTATAGTTTTATCATAAGATATTAAATATAGTTCCCTGCACTATATAGTAAATTCTTAATATCCATTTTATTTATAGTAGTTTGTATCTCTTGATCCCATACTACTAATTTATCCCTCCCCACTCCCTTTCCCATTTGGTAACTATAAGCTTGTCTTCTCTATCTGTGATTCTTTTTCTGTTTTGTGTATAGATTCATTTGTGTTATTTTTTAGATCTTGTGTTAACTGATATTGTACAATACTTGTATTTCTCTGTCAGATTTCACCATGTCCATTTTATAACAGAGGAAACTGGGGCCTAGATAAAATTTCAGAGGTTACTTAGACAACTGTTTGAAGTGCAGCCTGTTGAAATGCAATGTGCTGTTTCGCATGGCCGTGTGCTACTTCAGTTTGATGTTTTTCTTGCAGCCCGGTGTCAATCAGTTGTGTGTGTGTGTCTGTGTAAATGTTTGTTTTTTTTTTCACTAGGTTACTTCTAGAACTGCTGGAGCTGCTGTTTGACAAGTTTAACGCTGTAGCCGCTGCACACTCTGTGGTCCTGGGATACCTGCAAGACTCTGTGGTGGCTCCACTGAGTCAGCAGGAAGATGTCAAGTTGTATGACATGGCAGATGTGTGGGTGAAGATCCAAGATGTGCTGCAGGTAAGGCCCTTTGACAAAGGGTGCCATCTTGATTCAGAATAACAAGTAGGAACATAAAAAAACCAGCCACCTAAAATATTTCCTTACTCATAAGCAGAGTGAGAATGTAGTGTTTCTATTTAAAGGTGATGGTTGCTGATGTTATGGAGTTCTGTCATCTTCAAAATACCTTTAAAACAAAGTTTTTTTGGCTGGACTTTAAAGTTGGGACATTCTTAACATGTAGCAATCAGGTATCTATAGTATTTGACTTCCTGTTGTACATTACTTCACTGGAACTAGTCATATGTTTATGTAATCAGTGTGAAAATATTCTTAAAACACTGTTTTATAAACATACATGTAGCTTAATTTTATGACCATTTTTCGTAAAGTCAGCTCTTGAATATGTTGGGGTAAAAGACAGGTCAAGAGCTTATATTAAGAGATGAAGATAAACCTGTAAAGTATAAATGTATCACTTTGATTTGTTGATGATTGGAGCAATGATATTAGTGTTAGGTGTGATGCTGCAGAGGTGGTATTTAGAAATTTTATTATATTTTCTCTCCATGTGCCAGGAAAATGTATTTGATTTGGCCAGATGAAAATGAGAAATACAATTAAAAGTTAGCTGAAAGAAATTTGACATAGCTCAATAGAAGTGACTTGGTTAGACAGCATCTACTAATAGGAAAAATAATAAGTATATACAGGGAATTGAAAAATGTAACTGTAGAAATGAAATTATTTGCATGGCAAATAGGAGTCTTTGCAGGAAAAAATAAATCATGAATGTAAATTGTAGTCGTTTTTGAGAGTGTAGGCATGCTCTTGGTGGATTGATCGATTCCTGGTTATTCATTCATTAGACAGTTTTTTGGATGTACTTTGTGCTTTATTGATGGTTCAGAAGAAAGAATATAGATTGCAACTATATTCCTTGAGTTTGTTTTGCTGCTCTGTTGATTACCATGCAACCATAGTAGGTGCTTGTTGAATATTTGTGTATTGAATAAAACATCTTTATTTCTCAGACACTGGTTATTTAATATTTTATGTCTTGGTTTGTTCATCTGTCATGAAGATATAAGTTTTTCAGATTACATGCTTATTTTAAGGATAAGACAGTAGATTTTTTAAAATTAATTTTTATTGAGGTATAGTTGCTAAGATAATAGATTTTTAAAGCTGTTTCAAACATAGTTAGAATTAAATTCATCTAGTTCTGTCCATGATGAGGTTACCTCCTACCCAAAATGACTTGAAAACTGGATGAACTCAGGTAATCAGCATGGTTAGTTGAGAGAAGAGAATACATGAGGTCAGTTTCACGTTCATCCCAGCTTCTTCTCTGGGGATGCTTTCCCAAGTGTGACGTAGGAAAGGGAACAGACATCAGCAGACTCTAAGCAGGTGAAGCAGAGGTCAGGTTTCAGCGATGTGGTGGCAGCTGCAGTCTGTGGATTAGGATACCAAAGGAGAGGGAACTGCAGAGTGAAGGAGCCCCAGAAATCTGAAAAGAGTGCTGTTGAGCCTTTGGTCAGAGATGAAGTTTCACACACTCCAAGGTGTGGCAAATAGCTATCATGGGACTGTGAGCTGAATGGAAATTGCACAAGTTGCCAAATACCGGCCAGCATTGGAGCTGAGACCAGCCAGTGTGGAGAACTTGGTGAACGTCCTGTGCTTTCAGATGTGCCCAGAAAGGCTGTTTTAGGACTTGGGCTGTTCTAGCCGTATAGTAAGGGATACTATACTTTCACATAATAAAGCTCCAAACCAGGTTTCTACCGTGTTAGCCTGTCCACTCGTGAATTAACTGCCTGCCAGAACAAAACTGACTCTAAAGTAACATAATCCGAATTCTCAATAATGATTCACCACCTTTTCCAGCATACAATTATTATACTTGCAAAAAAGCTGAAAAATATGACTTGTCACCAGAATTTTAAAAATGTAATAAAGATTAATATCTGAAATGAAAAATATACCAGATGTATTTAGCCACAGATTGCATGCTGTAGAAGAAAGAATCAGAAAACTTAAAGAAAAATCTATCAAAACCAACCAAAACTAAAGTACAGGGAGAAAATAGACTGAAGAGAAAAATGAGCAAAGCCGTAATGTCCTATGGAATAATATCATGGAATCCAACATTTGTGTGACTGTGTAGGCTGCAAGTCCAGACAGCGGGGAGAGAGATTGGGGCAGTTAGTTATTGGAAGAAACAGTGACCCAAAATTTCTAAATTTGTTGAGAAACATAAACCCACAGATACAAGAAGCACAACAAATCACAAGGAAGATTGACACAAAGAATACCATGCCTAGACATATGATCATCAGGTAGCTGAAAAGCAAAGAAAAAAATCTTCAAGGTAGCCAGAGGACACATTGCCTATAGGGAACCAGTGATAAAAATTTTTTTTCACTAACTTCTCATCAGAAATAGTACAAGCCAGAAATCGGTGTATATCATCTTGAAAGGTCGGGAAAATTTACCTCTAGTTTGATACCTAGTCCTATCCTTGACCTTCTGAATAAGAATCACTGTGGACAACCACCGGATTTTGTGGGGTTGTTGTTTCAGCTCCTAAGGTGATTAATTTGTCTGAGATCCTATAATTGGGAACTGTTGCTTTGGACCAGTGGTTCTCAAAGTATGTTTCTTGGACCAGCAATATCTGTGTTACCTGGGAGCATGTTAAAAATGCAGATTTTTATTCCTACTTCATAGTTACTGAATCAGAAAGTCTAGGGGTGTGGCCATACATTCTGTATTTTAATAATCCTTTCAGGTGACCTATATGCACGTCCAAGTTTGAGGACCTTTGTTTTAGGTGATACTGGCCCATTGTGGATTTTGACTGGTGTGTAGTGAGATGAAGTTGGATTAATATGGTAGCATTGAAAGGGTTGGGTGTAGAGGCTGGAGACTAAGGCAAGGCTACTATTAGTATTTTATAGGATAATAGAGAGTCAGTGGGTTATATTATTTGGAGATGTTGTCTTATAGTGGAGTAAACGACAGGCTTTCATGGAACATGTTAGAAGAGTACAGTGAAGAGAGAAAGATTTGTAAGCCTTTAGGAGTCTTTTGGAAACTCTAAAATCATTTAGTTGAGTTTTGCTGCTTTTTCGTATGACAGATATTTAGTGACATTTTAGTGTTTAAGCTGTTGGGGCCAACTATGTACTCTTATCATCTGTCGCCCCCTTCTCCTGCTCTCGATCTTTCCCAGCATCAGGGTCTTTTCCAGTGAGTTGGCTCTTCTCATCAGGTGGCCAAAGTATTGGCGCTTAGGGCCAATTTAGTTTTCTTACACTTGTTGTGGAATGCTCTTTAGGTTAAGATCATTCCTGGAGAACAGACAAAGTTGAGAACCATAGATGCCTGCAGTTAAGCATGTACCTGCATGAATGACGGTGATGGGATCATATAAATGGAGTTTCACGTGTTTAGAGTTCGAATTTCAGTGTTTCTTTGAACAGAAAGTGTTTCTTGCTGAAAAATTGAAATGCTCTTTTGCGTATTAAATCTTGGAAAAGAAAACAATTTTTGATCATGGAGAGACTTTGGCAGCCTTTCTCCACTGGAACCTGGGCTGTCCCTGGCAGGCAGAATGTGTCGTGTAGTTGGAAGGCTCATTTGTCTCCGCGTGTTTGTGCCTGGAGACAGCCGTGTGTGGAGACAAGGCTGTAGCTATCACAGTAACAGGGTGTCAGCGTTTTCTCCTGGTGTCGGCTCTGTGACCACACACCGTTGAACTTCCTTTTCAATTTTACACTCTTTTTGAAACTGTGATAATAGGAATACATGCTTTTGTCCCTCTGAGCAGCAGCAGCACCTTCCAAAATGTCACCTGCTTGATGACATGCCTGTCATACCGTTGACTGCACATTTTCAAGTGTATAAGACTGCGGTACCCTAGAAATACAAAATACTCCATTTCTTTTGGGATTTACCAGAGGAAATAAGAGGATCACTTTGAACAAACATATCTTTCAGGTGTTTTGATTCTGGAAAAAAAAAAAATCTAATTTTTTCCCACATCTCTTTTCAAAACAAAACTGCTTGCTTTGTCATTGTTGGCTTACGTGTGTAACCAACCCCTGAATGTACTAGGTAGGGTTGTACAGATGGAGGCAGGGGGTTGTAATTACACTGTCGAACCAGTGGCCGTGATACACAAGAACACTTCACTTTACAGTGCCCCGATCTCTTTTTCTGGAAATGAACAGAGACAGAATGGAACATCATCTTACTTTTGCTAACTGCCACTGAAATGTTTAAATAGTGATAAAACTACCCTCATGCAGAGAGAACTTGAAGTTTGCCATCAGGTATGAACATCCACAAATCGTATTGGTACTGACCCGTGACCTGGAGGGTTTTTCAAGGAGACAAATGCAATTTCTATTTTGAATCCACGTCTGAAACTAGGTTATTCTTAGATTTTTATTTCATTTGATATTTTGGTTTGCTGAGGATTCCATTCACCTTAAAGGAAAACTAAGTTCCCCTCCTGCCCCCAAGTATTTTAGGCCGGATAACTTGTGAGATTATTCTTGCAGAAATCATTTCTCTTCATTTCTCAGCCTTTAAAGCTCTTTGATAGCCTCTATTTTGAGTGGCATATTAAAGACATGCTGTCAGCCAGGCCATTGAATCTTCAGAAAGGTGCTAGGATGTTTGTTCTGTCTTGTCAATGGATAGTGTGCATGCAGTTAACATGTGGTTAAAGTAGAAATCTTCCTCTAAATTTAAGTCAGTTTCCATAGCCTAGGACTCTCCGTAGGTTGTTTTATGTTCATTACTGAAAGCAGGGATTGCTGGGCAGCCAAGGAGATCCCTCTGGTTCCCAGTGCATTTATGGCAGTTGCACACGTTCAAGGTTCCATTACAGCACCGAAGAGTCATATGTAGAACTTTGCTTGCCCTGGCCTTCTTTTAAAATGTTTCAGTCAATGATTTAAATGCCTACCTTGGCTTGGACTTTGACATGTTGACATTCCTGGAAAATCTATGATATTTTTAGTTGACTCATTTAGTTGAAGTGATTTTAGTTCTTGTATTTTTAAAAATTTTGCGTTGAGATAAGTCTTATTAGGAATTTTACTAAGTGTCTGTACAGAAGTTTTATTTATACCTGTGTATGTATACATGTTTTCAAATTGTGAAAATTAAGGATTTCAAGATTCAGTGGATATCAGTCACTGAATAGAGATTTGGCTTTTCCAATCCTAAAATGCCAGGTATATTTTTAAGTTCACTAAAATTGATTTAAGCCCTTGCTTTACTCTATAGGGTCAAAAAAATGATCTCATTTATGTTTTTTGCCAGTGGCTTCAGTTTAGATAACCTGAATGTTCTGAATATCTTAGTAGTCACAGCTATTAGTAGTCACTGAAACTTCTTCAGAATCAGAATGAACTGTGGATCCTACATCTACAAAGCCTCTTTTAATAGAATTCCAACTGATTCTAGTGCACAATCTGGTTAAGAGCTACGACGAGCAAGTAGTTATAGGTGTGGTCATCTTAAAACCAAGAGTGTTAAGAGACAAGTCTTAAGAGCTGGGAGAAGTTTATAAGAAGTGAGTTTAGTTTTATTTGGAAAGATGTGCCACTGTGGCATGTTTAGGAGGGAGTGTGTGTTCTATGAAGTAAATGATGATAGATGTTGAAGCTCCATAAAGACAGGAAAATGCTGTAATATCTACACACTTTCAAGAGGAAAGGAAAACTAGATGACAGTGCTGTAATTAATCTCCATTTAGAGATTTTGGTCAACTTTACTTAGTTAGCAGCCCAAAGACAGCAAATGTAAGAAACAGATGTTTTGTTTCTTCTCTCCCCACCCCTGTTTATTACTTGTATGAGTTTTTCAGATTTAATGGAAGTTTGTTTTTGTTAACTAAGCGGAAAGGTATTTCTTTTTTAAGATGTATATGTAAAAGAAGTTTATGAAATTCCTTTTAATCTTGCAGGGAGTTGGGATGAAAACATAACTGACAACAATACAGAACTGTTTATGGTCCCAGGGAAAAATTTCAGAGATCACAGAGGAAGAGGTCAGAATGAGTTAAAGTACTTGAGCTCGTGGGCAAGGAGAGATTTGGAACGTCCAAACATGGTTAGGGTTGAATACGTAATACAAATAGTATTATAGAGGGCTAGGGAGAGTGGAGGTTTTTTTGATCAGTTTTGGAAAGTATTACCGAAAGTAAGTTTGAATAATTTTGACTGCCATAGAGATCTTTAAATTATTAATAGAGACTGGGCAATTTGGACTTGCCTCTTTTGTCCATAGGCTGCCATTACAGTTTTTTTTTTGGTTTTTATTATGGAAAATATCAAACATGTTCAGAAATACAACGAAATATATAATGAACCCCCATGCAACCATTGTCACATTTTCACAGTTTGAGATGCAACCGATTTATAGTACTGTTGTCTCATATCTACCCCCTGCCCATTTCCCTTTCCCTTATTTTAAAAAAGTCCTAGAAAGCATATTGTTTTATCTGTAGTCCAGTGTGAATCTCAGAAAGATAAGGTCTCCTTTTAAAAACCATAATCATACCTAAAGGCATAATTTTCATACTATCAGATATCCAGTCAGTGTTCACATTTCCCATTTCTCAAATGTCCTAATTGCATGTTTTTTACAGTTTGTCTGAATCAGGGTTCAGATAAGGTTTAAACACTACAGTGTGTTTATTAAGTTTCTTAAAACTCTTTTAATGTGTAATTTCCTGTCCATCTCATTTTTATTTCTTGAAATTTATTTATTGACAAAGCCAGATCATTTGTACTGTAGAATTTCCTACATTCTGGCTTTTAGTGATTGCTTCCCCATGGTGTCTTTTGCTATTTATTGATGTTCCTAACTTAGGTCAAGAGGCTTCATCAGATTTAAATTGTTTTGAGGAGGGCATGATTACTTCATAGATGATGGTTAATGTTATACTTTTTCAATAGAAGAGTGAAATGGTGAAAGTAGTATTTTTAGGATGAGTTTTCTGTGGATTTAGGATTTAGTTTTGTGCGAATTTCTGTATTTTTAGGATGAGTTTTTTAGGCAGCAGTGTTCACAGTGAACCACTGGAGAAGGAAATGGATGGAGAGATACCAATTAGAAGGCAAGTTCAATCAATACAGGAAGGAGGGGCTAGACTAGGGCAGGGCCCGTGAAGAGAAAGAACACAGAGATAAGAGAGATGTTGAAAGAGTGAATTTTCTGAGTGTTTTAACATTGACTCTAAGAAATGGAGAGTCTCAAGTCAGGGTGAAGTTTTTAGCCTGTGTGGTTGGGGATTAGGATCAAGAAGATAGTGCTTTGTGCTTGTTAAATGTGAGGTGTTAACAGAATATCCCCATAGAATTGTGTTTCAGGCAACTAGAGATGGGACACTGGAGGCCAGGGGAGAGCTTAGGGTGGGAGATAGAAATTTAGGGACCATCTGTCTGCCTGTGGATAATAGCTGAATCTCTACTAATGGACCAGCTCAGAAGCTCATGAGTATGAGTGAAGCAAGGACTGTTTTCCTTTGGTGCATGTGTGCGTACTCAGTCATGTCTGACTCTCTTGTGACCCCATGGACCATTGCCCGTCAGACTCCTCTGTTGATGGAATTTTCTAGGCAAGAATACTGGAGTGGGTTGCCATTCTTTCTCCAGGGCATCTTCCCGACTCAGAGATGAAACATGTGTCTCCTGCATTGGGGGGCAGATTCTTTACCACTGCGCCACCTGGGAATCCCTACTTTCCTTTGATAGTCCATCAGTTTAATCAGCTCTCCAGTGTTGCTCCAGTGAGCATATTTTATAGTTCCCAGAGACTGAGACTTCTTAACAGTGATGCCACCTTTTGCCTTTCTTTGCATCTGCATTTTTCCATTATGTGTGGTTGACACGGTAGCAATTTTTGAGCAGGACCCAAATGCTATTCCAGTTAGAGATGGTGGCTTTCAGAATCTGGCCATCCCTTAGGGGGTATGGACAGACACCTTGGAGAGGGAATAAAAGCCTGTTTTAACAGATCTGCAAGTGACCCCCAGAGGAAGTGAACAAACAAAGCAAGCAGGACAAAAAATCAATTGGGCCAGCCATTAGGAGTTGGAGTTGGGGTGATTTGAGGTTTATTTCCCTCATAATCCCTGGACCAGGCTATACCGTGGCTACATCATGACTGAGAACTGGTATGTGAAGCTGGCACCAAGTGTTTCCTGATATGTTCCCTGTTTCTTCTCTCAGATCCACCAGAACTCCAGGAAATGTGGTTAATGGGAAGCCACAAAAAGTAAATACAGTCATTAAAAGTCCTTCCTAACTTAAAGGAACTTAAGAAGCTGTTACTCAGAGATCTCTCCAACTGCTTTACAGCATCTCATTCACCACCTATGTGTCATGTACAGTTTTGCTTAGTTATAGAAGGGTGGACAGAATACAGTTTTGCTGCCAAATCTATACCTATAATACCATTCAGGTGCTGAAAAAACCTGAGCCCTTCACAGAAGAATTGTCTTTAGAATCATTTTAAGTTATTTTATCCTTAAGATTATAGCCAATTGTATAGCATTCAAAGGTGCAATTTTTTTTTTTTTTTGAAGTATTTTTGGTCTTCCCGAAGTCTTTGTTGGTGTTGTTGGAGTGGCACAGTAGTGAGTGGCATGAATCTTTTTTGATGATCTCCCTAAAAGTTCTGAAGGAGTTTTAAAAAATACAAAGTGAACAATGACAGAAAATGCACCACTTGGGATAGGATTCCATCTAAGGAGAACAAGGGCTGCCTCCAAAATGAACTGCAGCAGATGACGAAACCTCAGCACAGAATAGCCAGTCTCATGGGGGTGATAAATGACAGCACATTAGTTATGTGTTAGCAGCGTGATATGGCAATGAAAAAGGCCAGCGCTATTTTGGGCTGTGCTGCACGAACAGCGTCTCCTCCTGGAGCTGGGACTGATCATCTCCATCTACCCGGTTCTGGGGAGGTAGCATCTGGGTTACTGCCTTGAGTGTCAGGCGCGTGTGCACCAGAATGACAGACAAATGGGTGGGAGTCCCAAGCCGAGCATCTGTAGTGATGAAGGACTCGAGATGAGGCAAGTTTCAGTGCTTTTTGGAGAACTGGCATGTTTAGGAACAAGCACGGAAGCCAACAGAGGTTAACCTTTTCGGAGATGGGATGACACTGAAGAAACCAGCGTATTTGTGAAGTTAGTCACTCAGGGAGTCCTGACTCTTCAATAGTTGGCACTGATTTGATACAGAGCCCTTTTGAGAGGTTGCTCAAGTGTTATCACAGAGAGCAGATCATCAAAAAGGGCCCCCAAATAAAATTAAGTACTTGCTTATAGTCAACCATGTTTTTAATCAAGGGATCAACAAGGATGGAAGTGTATGCTTATAGTAAGAAAAGGAATACAAAATCACGATGGATAATGTATATCTGATGCTTTCGATTGGAAATTCGAATGCAGCTATTGAACTTGGGAACAATGGGGGTGAGACCTTTACAGTGATTTTTTAAAAATTCAAATGTGAAATGAACATAGTAATATAGATGAGCACAGCAGAAAGACACACACAATGTCAGCTGACATGTCGGGTTATTTCTACAGTGAGAACTGGTGGGACATAGGATGGTCCCCTAGGAAAGTGGAGTTGAATTTCATTGGCTGTTTGATCCTGACAGAACTGAATGTGTATCAGTTGGGAAATAGACTGAATATCTCTGCAGCTCTTTTATTTCTTTCTTCTCTGATTCTGGGTCCTGGTTGATGATCTGTTCACCTGCTGTGATCAGAAAGAAATACCACCTCTTGTTTTCCTCCACCCAGGCACATTTTAGATCCTCTGCTGATTGACATAAGCTAAAGTGGAGATTCATTGCCCTGAGGTTGACCCAGCAACAAAGTCGCCTGATCTTAGAGAATTACTCCCCTCTGTTTGAGATGCAGGTCAATAGGGTCCCTCACTGGAGGTGGATACTTTTGATCGAGAGGGGTGCTGGGTATGGGGTCAGGATCTTCTTTAGAGACACGTAATAACCCAGTAGGGTTGCCAGCTGACCTCCCTGGGGTGCAGCGGAGTAGAAGAGCTTCAGGAGTGAATACCAGTCCCATCCCACCTGCTCCTCCTGGGATTTTAATTTAAGGAAAAAGGATATTCAGGTTAGGTGATCATAGACTCTTCCTCTATCCTGTAAAAATGTGACAATTCCAAGATTTTCGATGATTAAGGGCTCCAAAAGAAAAGCTTGACTCCTTATGGTGTGGTGCATGTGCCCGTCTTTGTAGCAGCATCATTGTATAGTAAAAGAAGCAAATTGGAAATGCAAATTAAATTTAGGTTTATTACAAATGATCCATCTCCTTGTATTGATTAGGTTGTGCATAAGGTTTTTTCTTTTTTTCTTAGTCATTTAAGTGCTCCCACGATTTGGACAAAGCCTATTTTTCCTTCTTTAGTTTACCCTTGTTCTATGTGCTATGCTGTGCTCAGTCATATCTGACTCCTTTGTGATGCTATGGACTGTAGCGCTCCAGGCTCCTCTGTCCATGGAATTTTCCAGGCAAGAATACTGGAGTGGGTTGCCATTTCCTTCTCCAGGGGATCTTCCCTACCCAGGGATTGAACCCAAGTCTCTTAGATTCCTGCTCTGGCAGGTGGATTCTTTACCACTGAGCCATTTGGGAAGTCCTATAGAGATGCTGTGTTCTAGTTAAATTAGTCTCTCTCTGTCCTCCAAATATGACATTGTCCCTTCTCACAACAACACTGTTGATCCTGTACATCCTTCCCACTGTCTTTGCCCTCATGCCTGAATACCTTTTCCACTATACTCCAGTCTTCTCTGTCTTATCTCATCTGGAAGCATTCACTGAGCATTTCCTTTCAATTCAAGGGCAACTCATTGCCCTTGTATTACTACTTGTTCAACATGTCTTGTAGTTCTGTATTTTTTCTTTGCTGAATCTACATCTTTTCAGTCAGGTAGAAGTCCTCTGGAGGATCATTTCATATACGTCATTCAGTTTCTCACTGTGCTTTCCCACATTCAGTTTTTAATTCCTTTTTCAACTAGTCTTTAAGCCTTTTGCGAGAAGGAGTGGGACTGTTGTTTATTAACTGTGAGTTCCCCGCCTGCCCCCAAATTTGGTACCACTTCCTATGTTCAGTATGCACCTAATTAACATTTCTTGAATGAATGAATAGTAGATACCCAATACATATCAATTGGTCGGTTGATTTTAGGATTGTATTTTATTTACATTTTTTAACGTATTTATTTGGGTTGCACTGGGTCTTCGTGGCTGCATGTGGACTTTCTCTAGCTGCAGCAAGCGGAGACTGCTCTCTAGTTGCGGTGCATGGACTTCTCACCGCAGTGACTTCTCTTGTTGGGGAGCACAGGCTCAGTGGTTGTGGTGGGTTCAGTTGCCCTGCGGCATGTGGAATCTTCTTGGGCCAAGGATCAAACCTGTGCTCCCTGCACTGGCAGGCAGATTCCCAACCACTGGACCACCAGGAAGTCCTAGGATTGAATTTTAAATGCTTTGTAATTGTGATGAACTTTGTAGATTTAAAAGTCATGTATTAATAGCAGAGGACTCATAAAGCTTTGTGATGATGAAGACTTGAAAGAGTGCTGCATTCCCAGGAGAGCAGTTCATCCTCTCCTTCACTGGATGGCAGTGAAGTCATCCCTGGGGTTTCTCTTGACCAGGCAGAATAGCTCCAGGTTCCACACAAGGAGCATGAAATAATGTTAGCAAGAGAAACTGTTAATAATTGAGACCATCACCGGCTTGTTAGTATTGGGTTGGCCAAAAAGATCATTAGCGTTTTTCTGTAGGATGTTATGGAAAAACCCAAATAAACTTTTTGGCCAACCCCATAGATAACAGTTTTTGCTTATCAGCATCATTTTTACTATGACTATGACAATACTTTTTAGGAGCTTCCCTGGTGGCTTAGATGGTAAAGAATCTGCCTGCAATGCAGGAGACCCAGGTTTGATTCCTGGGTGAGGAAGACCCCCTGGAGGAGGAAATGGCAACCCACTCCAGTATTGCCTGGAGAATCCCACAGACAGAGGAGCCTGGCAGGCTACATACAGTCCGTGGGGTCTCAAAAAGAGGCGGACACGACTGAGTGACTGACACATGAACTGATGATACTTTTGGAATATGGTGACAAATTTGCTAGTTGGTTAAGTCAAAAAGATCCCCAAACTGCCCTAAGTTCTTTGGGAAAAAAAAGATTTTACGGGTTGATTTTGCATTTCAATTGTCTTATCCGCATTAAGAAAGTTCTCTTTCATATCTTGCTGTAAGTGAACCACACTTGCTGTAAACTGAATCCACTTCTTTCAGGGATATGTTTTGTGTGTAATTGCCTTCTTTGAGTGCTAAGTCTTTCTTTAGAATCATTAGAGCTGCTATTATGGAATTCTTCTGAGTAAACGCTAGTTAATAAGAGCATGCATTTTACTGAGGGGCAGCTGCCAGTGAGCGGCATGGAGGTGTGTCCTCAGAGTGCGGTTTGTGAAGTGGTCTGTGGTCCTCCGGGGGTGAGGTGCTGTAGAAATGTAAGGCTTTTATTTTAACTCCTGGGCCACTATACAGAAAAAAGCCGTGCTAACATTATTGATGATTCTTTGGCATACCAAAGAATTAAACAAAAAAAGTCATCTTAATTTTCAGCTCCATTAGAGATGCAAGAGTCACAAAAGATGTTTGCCAAGTGGGAAGGGACTAAATTGGTAGGCAAAAAAAATTTTTAATTTCAAGCTTCAAGAGAATGTTACAAACCTAGCATTAAAAAAGATCCAACCAAAGGTGACAGTGCCCTTTTTAAAGACCAGCAAAGTTACAAGAGGGGGAAAAATGGTCAAAAGGAACTACAAGAATATGAAATTAAAATTGCCATAATTGAGTCAGTTTATGGTAGTAAATTACTTCTGAGAGCCTCAATTTGGAGGTGCCCAGCTAGTTTATGCTAATTAGTATAATTTTGCCACGGTCATCAAGTCTTTACATGTTGTTGCTGGTTGAAGAGTGGTACTTTTGCCTGTTTCTTTCTGTTTTTTTTTAAGCTGGTAGCAATTGGAGATGATGAAAATCCATTTACTTGGGGAAGGGTAAAGGTGAAATTCCTAAAATGAAACAGGGATGTTTAAATTGCTCACTTGGAAGGAAGTTTGCATTTTTAATAAAAAAATACTCTTATAATTTTCTTCTACCTACATATAAACACCATTCCAGTATATATGAAGAGCTGTTGTTTGTCTTCTGGGATCATTAATCCGAGGAATAGAGAGATGAGAAAGTGTATGCCAAGAAGAGCTGTGCTCTTTTCTTTAAAATAAAAACCTGGAGGCAGGCAGAAGAGCTTGGGAAAACCCTCATCTTTATATTTATTATGCTCTTGACTTTATATCTACTGCAACTCCTTTCATCCATGGCCAACTCAGAACTGATAGGGTAGGAGCAGTTTACAGCATTAAAGGAGCAAGTGAATAGGACCTCAGAATTGTAGTTGTGAATGCAGTTAGATTATTTTATTTAGACCCTATATGACTCTGGAGCCAGTGAGTTTTACTGCTTAAGTTAAAAAAAAAAATTATATGTTATACACACAGTATTTAGAAAGGAAAAAGCCATCTGTTCATTCTGCCTACATTTCTGTGGGGAGTTAATCTGACATGAATCACTTGGGATTTGTACAGAATAAAACTATGCTAACATTTTATGAAAAAGGCTGTTGGTTGGGACAGGGGGAACCAAAACTTTCTCTTTAGGGATTATTTAGGTCCCAGCTCAGTGGATGTTTCCGCCCCCTCCCCCCTTCTTTATTGCATATGTACTTGCAAACTATTATGGTTTTTCATGTAAGTCAATTCTGACTCCCCCTGGAGTCTTAAGAAAATTTCTTAGACAGTAGCATCAGAAGTGACTTTAGACAAATAGTTCAAAGTGTGGTCCCCAGACCAGCCTCATGAGCATCACGTGGGAGCTAGTTAGAAGTGTGAGTTCTAGGACTCTACCCCAGCCTTACTGCTTGAGAAACTCTGGGGGGATGGGGCTCTGCAGTCAGTGTTTAACAAACCCTCCTGGTTATTCTGATGAGCAGGAGAACCATGGAATTAGACACTAGACTGTCATAAGGAAATACTAGTGTTACTTTGGGAAGTTTCAGCGCTACATATACTAGTGATATGACCTGAGCCAAGCCTTAAATACATGATTTCCTTCAACCCTCACAACCCTTCAGAGAGCTTGGTGTTCTTATTCCCAGGCTCGGATGAGGACACTGTGCCTAAGCTGATCACGGGTAAGTGACAGAGTGAAGCTTTGCATCCTGGTCTGATTCCAACATTCATCTTAACTACTACTGAATAGGAAGACTCAAAGCAGAGTGATTTTAGGTGGCTGTTTTGTGACTTTTCAGTAACTCAGTATATCATCAGTAGGAAGGGACCCAAGAGCTCCTGTGGCAAGGTGGGTGCCACGGGCGAACCAGGAGATAAACCTGAAACTCAGTTCTTGCCACATCTCTTCCTTCATTCTTCCTCAGTCATTTAATCTTACTCATTTACTTGATTCCTTAGATGGTTATCACTGCCTATGAAGAGTGTCACCTCTTTCATAGAACCAGGCTTCCACTTTAAACTGGAAAAACTAGCAGAGTGGAGTGACTTTTTCAAGGTCTTCATCTCCTTTCAGTGGAAGAGCAATAATTTGCTTCTATTCATGATGATGTTGAGACGGCAATGCCACCATCCTTTTTCTAAGAGCAAAGAAGTATAAGCTAACCAAGATGCCGCAGTTCACTTTCACCTACATTTTATTTAGGAGTTGCTTTGGCAAACCTAAAATATTTCTTTAACTTGCAACTTGTTGTTTATTACAACAATCACGGTTCTATCCATCTCAAGCCTTAATTCGTAACAGCCTTTGAACCCATCTGGATCTATCACAAAAAGAGTCGATCTGGTCATCTTACCTCTCTCTCTTTTTTTTTAAAACCCCCCTGCCTATCACCTAACGTTGCAATCTCTGTAGCTGAATTATTAGCATATGGGCATCGAGGACAACTTCTTTGTTTTTTTGCCTATAAAGTGGTTCATAGCAGGCACTCAGAAATTTCATACAGAATTAATATTTCAATCCTGCCTTATCTTGCTATCTTTTCCTAATATTTTCAAGCCTATCCTGTAAGTACTATGTCACACATCTTTCAATATTCATAATTCATCCTATGTTACTTCTAAGCATTTGTATTAACACTTACTATTCCTCTAGAATAGCTACACGATTCTTTTTCCTCTAAACTATTTTCTCCATTAATAATGAAAAAAATGTAAAAATTATAGCTGACATTTACTGAGCATTTGCCACATTTAGTACTTTGTACACATTATCCCATTTAATCCTCACATTGATAATGCCATTATTATGTTTTCTCTTGAGGTGACAGAAGTAAGATTTAAAGAGGCTAAGTGACTTGCCCCAGCTATCAAGTGGTGATGCTGAGATGTAAACTCAGATTTGTCTATTCCCAATTAGACACTTAACCACCATGATATATTGTCTCTATTGTCTTCAAAATTCATATAAGCATTTGTGACTTTGTCTCCTTCCCTTTATTATGGTATCTTACTGTGTGTTAGGCTTGTTGTAATCTGGTGGGGGTGGGGGGCGGAAGTTACATAGAGGTTATCAGGCAGACCTTCCAGGCCAGAACTCCCACACGTAAAGTCTTGGGACTCTTCTACAAGATGGACCTAAATATCATAAGGACATAGGGCTATAACCTTCTGGGTTAAGTTTTATTTCACATAGCTCTAACCATCTCCTCACTTTAGTTCATACTTAAGCTTGAGTGCCATTGGACTCAGTTGAGTCCAATATAGGTGTAAGGATAGGGGTGTGTTTATGATCCTGTTAGGAAATAGGGTTACCTCAGCATTTCCTTAGGGTGATTACAGACAATTCCTTTCATTCCTGGATCTTAGTGACTTTGTATGTGTGCATGTGAATCTTTCCCTTTATTTTACACTCACTTTCTGCATTTACTTTATTCACATATATGCTTCAGTCAGTATGTGGACTAAAACATAATGGGGCCAGATTGTCATTTTAATAACATTTCCTTTCCAGATATTCCCCCCTAATCCTTTCTTTCTTGAAGTCAGGATGACAAAGGGAGCTAAAAGCAAAACAAGAAGTTGAGTTTTGTTGTCCTCATTGTCCACCTTTTCCACTGAAGTCCTAAGGACCAAAGAGAACTGGATTCCCTGTAGTTCTTTCAGTGTGAGCCTAACTTAGTGACTTCACTTCCATTTTCTCTAAATGGAATTATTTGCATGTATTTCAGAGGATGACCTGTGGCTTAATTAGTATCTCTAAGCTGATTAGAGAACGTAAAGCAGTATGGAAGTGCTTATTATTTTTAAATTACATTTATAAAGGTTAAAATATTGATACCTCAACCATCATTATCATCATCATTTAGAATTTGTATGCCATTTACATTTCCAAAGTGCTTTATTCATGTAATTAGCTGGTCCTTCTGGTATTTCTATAAATTATGTTGGTATTATCCTCTGAAATGTTGACATTTTTAGTTTATAGTTTTTATTTCAGCTGAACTACACCTTGTTAAAAGGGTAAAAGTGATTAATAGCTTTTAAATCACCGAAGGTAAACATTCCTAAATATCCTTGTAGATAACTACGTGCCTGGGGATGACTGAGATGGCTTCCAGGCCAGTATTTGAGAATGAATTTATTTCTGTTGTACAGATTATTTATCGTAGGTTTTTCTTCTTTAACCCTCTTTCACCTTGTCTACATTTATTTTGTATTTTTTTATAAACAGAAGAAGGTATATATGTCATAAGTCTATATTTTTCCACATATTTTTATGGACTAAGCATACCTCCATTGTCAACACCCAGGTCAAGAACTAACACACATGAGGGACTCGGAAGCCCTCTCATCACTGGTTCATTTGAGGGCAAGATCCTGTCTTATAGACTAGAGACATAAAGATCAAGATAGTTGAAATGTGGGGCACATTGAGTTTTGATGCTGAGATGTTGCTTCAGTTATGAAACTCATCGTTATACATTCCAGATGTTTTATGTCACCAGTTTAAATTAGCCCCTAGTGGTGTAGACAGAATAAGCTCTTGGACATCCCAGGAGTGAAGTTGGCCCCTTTTAGAAAGGCTTCACATGGAGGTGAGGTTAGAGCCAGGCTGCTTCTGGGGATAGAGAGCTTGGTTGAGTATTGAGTTATTTACTCCTGGGGGTAGAGTAAGGTTGAGTGAAGAAATGGGAAAAGGAGGAGGGTAGAGTGGCATGCATTCCAAGAAGGGAAAAGAGAAATAACCTTGCATGTGGCATTTCTGGTTATGGGGAGTCACTATCCCTCTTTGTTTGTAGTAGGTGGTTCTTATAAGGGCATAGTCACCACTCGAGTTTGAGAGGAGGGTAGGGTCAGATTTTTGAGGATCTTGAATTGTCAGCTCAGGATTCATAGTAAATGGACACTTAGTGAACATCATTTGTATGTTAGGCATAGTACTCGGTGCTTTTTAGTGTACCCTCAGGACAGTTGGTACTGTGGGGGCAGGGATTGGTGGCTCTAAAGACATACAAGCAGCCTGGAATAAAATGGGGACACTGGAGGCAGAAGCAGCAGTTAGAAGAGTAGGGTTAATCAGACGTGACATGTCGGGACCTTGGATTAGGCTTAGTTCTGAAATTTTTAAATCCAGCTACTTGCAGGTCTTGGACCTAGAGAATAGAGACTTCAGATTTTCTTGATGATTTTACATGTGATCTAATGTAAGAGTTTAAAATAATGAGTATTTACTTGGTTAGATACTTCCCAATCACCTACTATAGATCCATCTCTACTAAATTTGATGGCTTGCTCACTCTGCCCCTCTGCTCACTTGGCATTAGTTAAATGGGGGCAGCCATTTAATAAATTGTTTCTAATATTTGTATATAACCTATCATTTAGGAGTCTCAGTGCTGACTGAAGATTGTGGTTTTACAGTGTTCTCTTCATTTTTCTTAAGAATTTTTTCTTTTTCACAGCACGCCAGTGTCAGAGCATTGAGTCTAGTTTATAGTTTCTTATATTATCATTTAGCAACCAAAGCCAGATCTCTTTGAGGAATTACATCTGACCACTTTTTCCTAGTTTTAGTGCTTGCTGGCCATAACAACCATCCGTGGTTTGTCTCAAGCCCTTCTTCGCTTTTATCACCCCACCAGGAGGTCTTGTTCCTGTCTCCTGTTGACATGATGAGTTAATAAAATTAGATAATGAGAGGATGAATATAGAGATAGGTGGGATATGCTGCTTTGTAGATGAGTGGGAATTCTGGAAAATATATTGAGTGCTAGGGAAATAAGGAAGGAAAGAAGAACAAGTACAGGAAGTAAATACACATGAAAACATGAAAAGTATAAGACTTCGGAGTGGTGACTTGAGCTGTGTATAGGCATAGGTTCATGGCTGAAGTCAGGTTCTGAGACTCTTTACCAAGTTGTGCAGGAAGCAATACAAGTTATAAAAAGGACTTTCAAGATCTTTTAACCAACTGGAAGAGTTGCCATGACTTTTCATATCACTTATATGCAGAGTATATCATGAGAAACCCTGGGATGGATGAAGCACAGGCTGGAATCAAGATTGCAGGGAGAAATATCAATAACCTCAGATATGCAGATAACATCACCCTTATGGCAGAAAGTGAAGAAGAACTAAAGAGCCTCTTGATGAAAATGAAAGAGGAGAGTGAAAAAGTTGGCTTAAAACTCAACATTCAGAAAATGGCGTCCGGTCCTATCACTTCATGGCAAGTAGATGGAGAAACAGTGGCAGACTTTATTTTTTTTGGCCTCTAAAATCACTGGAGATGGTGACTGCAGCCATGAAATAAGAAGACACTTACTCCTTGGAAGAAAAGTGACCAACCTAGACAGCATGTTAAAACGTAGAGGCATTACTTTACCAAGAAAGGTCTGTCTAGTCAACCCTCTGGTTTTTCCAGTGTTATGTATGGATGTGAGATTTGGACTATAAAGAAAACTGAGTGCTGAAGAATTGACGCTTTTGAACTGTGGTGTTGGAGAAGACTCTTAAGAGTCCCTTGGACTGCAAGGAGATCCAACCAGTCCATCCTAAAGGAAATAAGTTCTGAATGTTCATTGGAAGGACTGATGTTGAAGCTGAAACTCCAATACTTTGGCCACCTGATGTGAAGAACTGACTCACTGGAAAAGACCCTGATACTGGGAAAGATTGAAGGCAGGAGGAGAAGAGGACGACAGAGAATGAGATGGCTGGATGGCATCACCGACTCAATGGACATGAGTTTGAGTAATCTCTGGGAGTTGGTGATGGACAGGGAGGCCTGGTGTGCTGCAGTCCATGCGTGCTGGGTTGCAAAGAGTCAGACACGACTGAGCAACTGAACTGAACTTCATATCACCATGAAAGTCACCTAAGAATCCTAGTTATCACTGCTGTTTGTATACAATATCGTTCCTTGATGCGAGGGCGTTTGTTTATCGGGCAGTCTGAAGAGATTGAACTCTTTGTAGTAGGTTTTATATTAGTATTGATCCAAACATGGAGAAGTATCTCTTTTCTTCTCTGCCCATCCAGTCAGTTTTTGAAACTCTCAGTGATTTTAGCTGTCCTAAAATTTGGACTGTCATAGATGGACAGGGCTTTGTGTTCTTTAAGAACTAGAGGATAAATCTTTTGATATTGAGTTCGAACATAAATCCACAGTGATGAGAGAACAGACTCTGTATGATTTCAATACCTTTAGACCATGAAATTTTTGCACTGTATCTTATGTCCCTGGATATGTTGCAGTGGTCTCCTAGTTTATAGTCTATGGGAACTAAAATAGAATTTATATCCTACTGTTGTGTGACAATTATATAAATTTTAATTATGTTGAATTGGTTCATGGTGCTTTTCGGATCCAATGTATCTTTCTACTTTTATATATATTCTTTCAATTAATTTTTGAGAGTTTGATATTGAAACTCCAACCAAAAATCTTAATTTATCTACTTAAAAAATAATTATAATATATAGTGTTCCTCTATGGAACTTTCTTCTGTATTTTCCAAGTGTCCTGTAAATGTGGTAGAATTAGAGGATAAATCATCAGTTTGATTCTTTTTCATTGAAGATTTTTAAAAACAACTAGATATTAAATAGTGTACACAGTGATTTTCGCATGACTTTTTAGTCTAAATTTTTGATGTGAGTTTAGCTTCTTTAACTTTTTAATCTATTCCTGAATGTACTATTTTTTAATAGATGTGGTGTTTATTTTGGAGTGGGAATGTTAATTACCCCTTTTAAGGCAAATAGCTATCCAAAATACATTAACTGTGCCTCCACTAAGAACCGTGGTAACACATTTTCACCTGACAAAAGGGGGTGGGCAGAAAATTAGCTAATGAAATAGTTGTTCCAGACTAGTATATAATTAAGGACTTTGCAAAACCCTTTGGGAAACTAGAAAACTGGAGATGAGTTATAAGTATGTAAATTATCTATTGTTCTCCTAAACATATGTGTAGTGGAAATGAATTTTTTCTCTGGAAAGTATTTAAAACAAGAACAAATCATAATTATATTACTTCTGCCTAAACATTCTGGCCTAATGAGTGCAGAAGATCCTAGAGTTACTTTTTGACTCTGTGCTGCTAAGTCACTTCCGTCGTGTCCGACTCTGTGCGACCCCATAGATGGCAGCCCGCCAGGCTCCTCTGTCCCTGGGATTCTCCAGGCAAGAACACTGGAGTGGGTTGCCATTTCCTTCTCCAATGCATGAAAGTGAAAAGTGAAAGGGAAGTTGTTCAGTTGTGTCCGACTCTTCGAGACCCCATGAACTGTAGCCTGCCAGGCTCCTCCATCCATGGGATTTTCCAGGCAAGAGTACTGGAGTGGGTTTCCATTTCCTTCTCCAATGACTCTGTGCTAATTGCCATTAAGCACTAGTGTGGGCTTCTTTGTAAGCTGCAGAATTTAAAGGCTGTTGTTGAGTTATTCTTTCAGGTATGAAGGGGGCAAGGCTGATGGTTCATTTTAACCTTAGGGAAATGAGTTATGGACAAATCCCCTAATTCAGTGCTTCTCAAGCTTTCATGCATATAAATCGCCTGCTGCTCTTCTTTAAATGTGGACTTTCACGCAGGAGTTCTGGGGTGCGTGTGTGTGCTCAGTGGTGTCCGACTCGTTGTGACTCAATGGACCATCACCCAGCAGGCTCTTGCATCCGTGGGATTTTCCAGGCAGGAATACTGGAGCGGGTTGCCTTTTCCTTCTCCAGGGGATCTTCCTGACCCAGGGATTGAACCCCCATCTCCTGCATCTTCTGCATTGCAGGCAAATTCTTTACCAGTGAGCCACTGGGGAAGCCCCAGTTCTGGAATGGGGCTAGATAATTTGTATTTCCAGCATGCTATCAAGTGATGGCAGTGCTGTGTGGACCACACTGTTTTTGAGTAGCAAGACACTAATATCTCTTAAAGTGAGAAATCTTTTTTTAAAAAAATATACTTATTTGGCTATGATGGGTCTTAGTTTGTGGCGTGTGTGATCTTTCATTGCAGTTCACAGACTCTCTAGTTGTGAAGCATGGACTTAGTTGCTCCACGGTGTGTGGGGTCTTAATTCCCGGACCAAGGAGTGAACCTGCGCCCCCTGCATTGCAAGGTGGATTTCTACCTACCGACTACCAGGGAAGCCCCAGAGAGAATTCATGGTATTCATGGGAAACACACGCATACCCTCATGTAGCATTTCTCATCTTGAGAGATTGGAAGCTGTTGGAGTCTGTAAAGAGCTGTGGCCACTACTCCTGTCTCTTCAATGTCCTCTTCCCCTGATTCTGCGATCCTACCACATTTGTGCAAGGACTGCTGGCTGAGTATCACATGTGACGCAGAATTCAAATTCTGAGCTTCTCTGTGGGTGGTCAGTGTTGGTAGAAATGAATATGGCCTATGATAGTGGTTGGCCATTATGAGGATGCCAACATTGAGTCCTGTATCTTTGCTTAACTCACTGCTGGGTGCCAAGCCAGCTGTGTTCTCCACCTTTGTGACTTCTGAATATTATTATTCTAGATGCTCCACATCTTTTAAACATGTCCTACATTAATCACTACAGTTTAACAATTCCACACCTTCACATCTCCAAACCCCTCTAATTTCTCTCCCATTGCAAGACCACAGTTTTATTTGGGCCACCATTTACTACCCCAGGTCACTGTACCATTCTGTTAACCCTTCTTCTAACCCTGTCCTGATTTACTACTGACATTGTGTTCTTAATGTCCCCACTGTGAATGTTAAGTCCAGACTTCTTGGCATGGCATACCAGGCCTTCCTTGAGTCTGACCATGACAGCTTTTTCATTTTACTTTTGTTCTTTGATGGGGTCCCAGTTCTTCTTGCCTCCAAACTTTTGCCCTTAACTTACCCTCTGCCTAAGATACTTTTTCTCAACTTTCCTTCCCTGGCTAACTCTGATTTATCTTTCATTTCTCAATTTTGATGTCAACATGTCTGTGTCCTCCAAGGAAGGATTCAGTATCTCTGTTGTTGGCTTCCTGAAAGCTCTGTGTCCTTTCCTCTGCACAGATGTACTTTTTTTTTTATTCTGGTAAATGCACATAATGTAAAATATGTCTTAACCATTTTAAGTGTACAATTCAGTGGTATTGAGTACATGTAAAATGTTATGAAACCATTACCACCATCTATCTTGATAACCCTTGTAAAACTGAAATTCTGTACATATTAAGCAATAACTCCATATTCCCCCCTTCCCACAGCTCTTGAAAACCACCATTCTGCTGTCTCTGATGCTGAATGCTCTAAGTATCTCATTTAAGTGAAATCAAACAGTACTTGTGATTGGTTTATTTCACTTAGCATCATGTGATCAAGGTTCGTCCATGTTGTAGCATCTATCAAAATTGCTTTCCTTTTTTAAAATTAGAAAGAAAGTTAATTGGAGGATAATTTCTTTACAGTGTTGCGTTGGTTTCTGCCGTACAACATGAATCAGCCATAAATGTACATATATCCACTCCTTCTTGAGCCACCTTCCCACCCCACCTCTCTAGGTCGTCATATAGCACCAGGCTGAAAACTCCCTGTGCTATATACAGCACCGTCCCACTGGCTCTATATTTTATACATGGTGCTGTACATATTTCAGTGCTACTCTCTCAATTCGTCCCGTCCTTTCCTTCCCCCACTGTCTCCACAAGCCCCTTGTCCGCATCTGTGCGTCAGCAAATAGGTTCATCAGTGCTGTATTATTCCATTATTTGTGTATACTTCATCTTGCTTATCCATTCATCTCTCAGTGGACACTTGGATTGCTTCCATGTTTTAGCTATTGCAAGTAATGCTGCTGTGAACATGAGTGTGCAAGTATCTCTTTAAGACCCTGCTTTGAATTCTTTTGAGTATATACTCAGAAGCTGAATTGCTGGCTCATGCAGTAATACTGTTTGCAATTTTTTGGTACAGTGGCTGTATCGTTTTATATTCCCCTGAACAGTGTGTAAGAGTTCCAATTCCTCTGCATCTTTGCCAACACTTATTATGTTTTCTGTGTGTGTTTTCATAGTAGCCATCCTAACAAGTGTGAGGTGGTATCTCGGTGTAATTTTGATTTCCATTTCCCGAATGACCAGTGACATTGGGCATCTTTTCATGTGTATATCTTTTTTGCAGAAATGTCTGTTCAAGTCACTTATGCATTTTTGAATTAGGTGGTTTGTTTTATCGTAGAGCTTTAGGAGTTCTCTATATATCCTGGATATTAATTCCTTATCAGATAGATGATTTGCAAATCATCTATAGAGATCCACGATTTCTCCCATTCTTTGGGTTGCCTGTTTGCGCCTTTGTCTTTTCACACACATGCTTTTTCAGATTCTCATGAAGTCCCTTTTGCCCTTTAATTCTTCTGCTGCCTGTGCTTTTGGTGTCATGTCCAAGGAATTTTTAAAACCAAAATTGTAAAACTTTTGCCCTGTGTTTTATGGTTTTAGGTTTTATACATTTAGGCCTTTAGTCTCTTTTAAAGTAATTTTTGTATATGGTGTTAGGCAAGGGTCTAACTTCATTCTTTTGCTTGTGGATATCCAGTCTTCCCAGCATCTTTTGTTCAAAAGACTCACAGCTGTATTCTTAGTGTTGGGCAAGTAGAAATATTTATTGAATGAGACTGAGTGAAAAAGTTAAAAGTTAGATATTGTATCTTTATTTTGTCCAAGGCAGAATTTATAATGCTTTTGAGTCTATGGAAATGTTCTATTTGTAAACATCATACAACGTTGATTGGGTAGTAAGTTTTAATGATGCATGTAGAATAAATGTCAAGAAAACAAAATTTATAATTTTATGTTAGTATATAGGCAGTAACCCAAAAGATCTGCAATAATAATCTGAAGACTAATAGCAGATATGTGAGAAGGTATAGAGAGGTTGTGGAAAATGGAAAAAATAAAATTTTTTTCCCCTTTTTGTGGTTTCTTTATTCACATCATGGTCAAATAATGTAAGTATTGCTAGCAATGTTCATATTACAATCTCCTGTTTACTGGATGTGGTTTTTGTTTGCCTTTTGGGACAAATGTACCACCCTAAAATGGTTATAATATTATAATTTAGAGCTAGCAAAAGAGAAATCGCATCCATCCATCAATCCATCCATCTGCCCACCTATCCATCCACCTCCACATCCCCAGTGTGCCTACTGTGGGCAAGGTACTGTGTTAGATGGTGGAGTTGTAAGCAAAATAACTCTTATCTTAAAGATAAAATATGTCCAGTAATTAGAAAAACATCTCAAACGTGAGTTTGCTTTAGTGTTCTCAGAATAGTTAATAGCTACATAGTGGTTTACTGCTTGAAAAACTCTTCCATGTGCCGTATCTCCTTTTATTCCTATATCACAGATGAAGAAATGGAAGCTGAGAGTAACTGACACAAAGTCATAGGCCTTCCCAGGGGAGAAGGTAAACTTGGGCCCAGGATAGATTGCGTTTCCCATGCTGATTTCTTGCATGAATGGTCTGTACTGCCACCATGCGCAGTACTGTGTGAGGACCTCACAGAACTCTAACACATATTTGAGATCATCATTTGAAAAATACTTTTTTTTTGTATTTATGGCACATGTTCCAATGCTTAGTGATATTTGAGTGTTGTGGACCAACGTAACTAAATATATGTTCATTATGTCACCTATTGGATCTCTTTCTTTTAAACATTAAAAACATGGTTTTATTCTTACTGTTTTCTGGGATTGTATTTTTAATTTAGTGGTAAAAAGAGGGTGTATATTTTTTGAAATTTCTTTAGATTCTTTTTGCCTCCTATAATTTCTTTGTTATACTGATGAAATACAAAGGATGAAGTTCTTACAGCTAGGAAGAACTTTAGAGAAGGAAATGTATTATTGGAATTCTAGCATACAAATTAAATATAGTTTTCATAGTTCACTTTAAATTAGTTTTGTATCTGTTTGTACAGAAAGTCTTCATTTAGGCAATGGTCATTTATCAGTCGAAGGTATCATTTTATAGAAATGAATGTATCTATGCCCTAAAGTTCAGATGGTAAAGAATCTGCCTGCAATGCGGGAGATTGTGCTTTGCAGTCCTGGGTTTGATCCCTGGGTTGGGAAGATCCCCTGGAGAAGGGAATGGCAACCCACTCCATTATTCTTGCCTGGAGTATTCCATGGACAGAGGAGCCTGGCAGGCTACAGTGCATGGGGTTGCAAAGAGCTGGACATGACTGAGCGACTAATGCTTTCACCTTCACTTTCTTTTGTGGTTTGTTATATGTCACATGCTATAGGAACATAAAGTGGTATTATCATCTTCAACTTGGACAGCGAGTGAGAGGGAACAGTCTATTGCTACCAGTGTGTGTGTCCCAGAGAGTGTGCAATGAGCCTCAAGTTCTTTATCAGGACAACTACTCTTGCCCTCTTTCTGGGATTATTTACTCTTGGATTTGAAAGACTGTCAAATTTTAGTTAGGCTCCTCTAAGCCTGTTCTTGACCTTGGGCATCTGTGTTCCTCTTTACTGAGTCCAGTTTTAGCAATAATCCTAAGTGAATTTAGTAGGGTATTTGATCACTGTTAATAATTGATTTCTAAATGTATACTTGGTTTCATTTAATGTGTTTTTGTCTTCTCAGTAATTATGCAATTATGATGTAGGTGCTGGTAGTGATAATGTAGGTATTGGTGGTGATGCGGTAGGTGTTGGTGGTGATGATGTAGGTGGTGGTGGCATAGTGGGGCATTCCTCACCTAAAGGTTTCTTTTGGTCTAAGCTCTGTGATGATCTCATTTTACCTATAATGTTCTGTCGTGTTTTATCTCCTCCTGCCAAGTGGCAAGGATTGGGCTTGAACCTAAATCAGTCTGACACCGAAGTCCACCAGAATGTACTTCCCACATTCTCTTCATTCTACCATGTGTGAATCCTATACATTTTCACAGAACTGTGACACTAGCCATGGGTTCTCTGTCTGTGGGGCGAGAAGGAGGTGGTCAAACAGATATCAATGATTTGTTTCACTTTCGCATATTTTAATAGTCAGTACTTTGTATAGAAGATCAAAAGCCCTTTCTGAAGTACCATACGTAGCCTGTGTTGGGACCATCTTGTATAGACAGTTTTCTCTGGCTGGAGCTATCTCGAGTGGCTGCGTGAAAAGAGAAGTGTAATTGAAATCAGATAAACTTCCCAGTAGGTTGGTACATAGATAAATCATCGTCCTTCTTACTCACAGGCTGTGCCTCTGCATTGCTCATCAGGGATTGTATATATAGCAAATGTATAAATGTTTATCTAAATTACTGTAACCGGGATGCTCAAGCCTTATTGCTACTTTATTGAGGTTTGGTTTTCCTGCGTCAGAGCTACCATTTTGATGGCCTAAAAATGCCAGAATTTTAGCAGCCTTTGGTTTACTTTTACCAAATTCATTTTGCGTGCAGAACCTGCCTGCCGCACGTGGGAGGGGAAAGATGCGTATCATGTGTGTGCTCAGCGCCGTGCTAATCCCGTCTTCCCGAAGCACTTGTATGGGAATGCCACCAGTTCTGAGAGGCAGAAGGTGCTGGAGACTTCATTTCTTTGTTTGTGTTCAAAATGTTTCCAGAAATGGTTCTGAGCCATTACTACCTTTCAAGATCACTAGCTCAGAGTGGTGGGTGCGACTTCCTTCCACCCTCATCCTGACCCCTTGTTCCACTTCTCTTACTGTGGAACATATCTATTACCAACTAGCCTTGTTCAGCCTTATTCATTTGGCAGCTGTGGTCATTCAATTAATTCCTTCTTTCTGTTCTCTATGTTTTAATTACCCCAGGGATCTGGTATACTGAAGAATGTTACTTTTGGCCAGCTTGATGAGTGCTGGAAATTCTTGGCTCTTCATAGCTCTGGGTTAGTTAGCCTTGCAGGGCTGGGGAAGGGAATTCAAGGAAAGAACTAGAAAATTATTGGACCTTACTTGCTGGGAAACCTGATGTCAGTTAACATTTTAAAAGAATTTTGCATTTTTCTTGTTCTTTATCATTTCTAATTAGCCTATTTGAGTGATATTCTTAAGAGAACATTCAGAATTATTTGCCGTGTTTTACAACTACAGACATTAGGGACTCAGCATATGAATTTGCAGGGAGTCTCTTTTTGGGGCTAAGAAATGAAATGCTATTTTACCTGGGCCTGCCTGCTTATCACCTTCTCATTTCTTCCTTACCTCCAGACAGCCCATCCTGCTGAGCCAATATGCAGTGAGTGTGCTTTTGAAATGGTTTTATGTCCATGAGCAGTACACAGTTAGCCTGCTGGAATCTTCATAATGCATTTGGTGTTGTGTTTCAAAGTAGCCCAAAGTCTTCGTATCAGGACTTATATCTTACAGGGTATCAGAGGAGGCAAGGAAGGCATTGTATTAGAGAGAAAACACTTATATTAGGGAAACTAGAGTTTTACATAGCTTTGTCTGAAACACATTAAGAGTGATGAATGTATGTCTGTACGTGTGTGAATTTCTTCTCTGCATGTGGCTATCTACATGTTTCACACTGTGCATATGTGGGCATCTGTTACTGTCTTATTTTGTTTTTTTTTTTGGATAAATACATCAAAAGTCCCCAAAAGATGGTAGTAAAATTTATTGGTTGAAACCGACATTAACATCTATAGACCTAGACCATTTGAATCAAGCTAGGTCAACATCTCACATCTTATTTTACTAAAGTTTAGGACCAGTACTACACTGAAAGGGGCTATGATCTTAAGAGGCTGAAGTTACAAATATTGGCTATCTTTGGGTCACTTAACTATGTTTTATTTTTTTTGACTGTTGATTTTAAATTACATATCTATGTAAATAAGTTTTGGTCAGCCATCTTAAGACATCCATCTTTTATATTTAAAGGAACTCGGCAAAAGAATGTGTGCACATTAGTGTAAAATCATATCCTATCCTCTTTTATTAAAAAAAACAAAACAGTTAAACTTCATGCCTTACATCTGTAAAGTCATTTTTGGATACAGCGGAAGGAGCTTAAATAGTTGATTCAGTATTAACCAAATGCAAGGAATTTGAAGCATCTTTCTACCACCTACAGATCGTAGATCATCATTGAATCATTTTACCTGTTAAAGCATTGTCTCTAAGAGTTTATTATGACATTAGAAATAAACTTGAGAATTCTTATCATTAAATAGAAATCTTCTTAGTTATTTTTGCATTTTAAAGACATCCCCCCTCTTTCCCATGCTTGTCCTGACCCCTGCCATTATGTTTAGCACATCCTTACGCTTGCAGAATTCTAAGTAGATCTTATCATAGATGTGTATCTGTAGATTTAATGTCTTCAGGACTCAGCATCAGCAAAAGCGGAACAAGTTCTTGGTCTTTACATTTCATTTAAACATGAACTGACATTCTCAAAGTCGTTTGAACAGAAATCCCAACGTCAAATATCCTTGTGAAAGCACCTGAAGGGGCAAATTATGACCAGATTATGAGTGACTTATCTTCAAGGTCGCAAAAGCATGCTTGCTTAGGAAAAACTGTGTCCCAGTGTCAAGTGGACCATGATAGTTTATTTGGAACGCATGCTGTGTTGTTTATACTGAAATACTCGAATGTATGTTTTCACCTGCTGTCCGTCTTCAGCTCTCTGAAAGTCAGAGTAAATCATGATAACAGAACACTTTTTTGCCCTTCATGTTGAGTTGCAAGTTTTTTTGTTGCCCTCTAACACTACAGTTTACTTCTATGTATGGCCTTTGAAAGGAAGAGGTAGGATCCCAAATCTTAAAGTGAATCATTAGATACTAATTGCCTTTCACTGAGTTTGTTTGTAGGGAGTGTTGCTTTTGAGGTTGTTACTTGGCTGCTGGCCAAAGTTAGTTCTGCTCTGCAGTGGGCAGTCTTAACTATAACCCTTGTAGGACCTTCTAAGTTATGCCGTATTTCTGACTTTGTACTTGCTGAGTACTTGAGATTTCAGCTCTTTTGGGCCAACAGTTGGTGGGCTGGCATTAGCTGATAAAAAAAAAAAAAGTGGCATGTTGTCATGGGGCATTTGGAGGATTAGACATGTTTTTGTTGGAATATATTTGAATAGTTTAATACTCCCATCTTTATTTGGGTATAGGTGTAATTCTTTTTCTTTATAATATTGTTAGTTTCGACTGTACAGCAAAATGAATCAGCCATCCAGATATATATTTCCCTTCCCCTTCAGGTCACCACACTGAATTAAGCAGAATATCCTGTGCTATGCAGTAGGTCCTCGTTAGTCATCTTTTTTATACATAGAATCAATAGTGTTTATGCGTCAACCCAAATTTCCCAATTCCTTCCACCCACCCTTCCATCTCCTTGGTATCTATATATTTGTTCTCTGTGTCTGTGTCTCTATATCTGCTTTGCAAATAAGATCTTCTTCCATATTCAGGTACAAGGTTTTTTAGCATCTAAAGGTAGCCCAATTCTGCAGCCTCACAGGTTTATGTTCATCCCAAACAACATGTAGAATCAAATAACCTGTTAATTAAAGTAGAGTCTGGTCATAAGCCTAATTTATATGACAACAGCAACCATAAGAAAAAAAGGAATTATAAAGGACATTTTCGCATAAATAAACTCCCAAGTTGTATTAAAATTCAAGGGGAGAGATCAATTTTGAGGGTTTCTTTTTTCCCCATGAAAATAGAACCTGAAGTTTATAGTCATTCTGTTGTCTTTCTCAAAACACTTGTTTGATGACAAAGTACTAGGCAAGTTCCCTGTCTTTTTCTTAGAGGTGCGGAAGGCATTGTTGGTGCCCAGTTCGTGTTTAATAATAACATTATTCAGGGTTGAAATGTGGCTGGCACACCAGGGTTAATGCCAGTGTTCTTGGGAGAAGGGTGATTGGCATTTTAATCAGTGCAAACGTTCAGAACCTTTGTCTGAATGACTGTATTTCCAGCTCTTCAGTTTCCCTGCTCTGTGGCTCAGCACCAATTCAGAGGGGAGAGCTCCATCTACTGAAGGCCCATTTCAGGACGACTCCTTCCGTTGAGTTCAGTGATTTTCCTTTTTGCACAGCTTGTTGAATTTCCTTTGAATTTACAAGTTTTGGTGGAGGTTATGCTGAAACTGATGATTTGGTCATTTCAAAACCAGATTCCTTGTCATTTTGCTTAGCGCTTACATCCAAAGGAGTTATCAGAGAGCATTCTTAATTTACTCTATTTAATAGTCATGTTTTGTTGGGACCTAGATAGATGATAAAACTGCCCTTAGGAAAATGTTGCTGTAGATAGTCTTTCTTTAGTCATCCCTAGCTTGAATCTCCTTCCATACCCTCACGTTGGCATTTTATTGTTGATGCCATGGATACTTGAGAAGTGACACTTGGGTGTCACATTGAAGCTTGACTTTGTTTAGCCGCTTTGGCTGCCTCTGGGATATTGTACAAGAGAATTAATAAACCTCAGTTTTCTCATAGGGACTTGTGGGCCATGCTTACTGAGTTTGGACTTTGTTGGAAGGACAGTGGAACATGGGACTGTTCTTAATTGTAGTGTAGGTGAGACTAAGTATGTTGGTGCCCAGGACTCTAGCTATGGAGCTGCTTCAGAGACTGCCAGTGCTGCCAAGGGCTGCATGACCCAAGATGCCTTTTCTAGGGCTGGCTTATGTTGTCTGAGCAGTGAGACAGCAGAAAGGCCAGGCCCTCTCAGCCAAACTCTGGGTGATTCCGGAGGGCCATCTTAGCCCATGGCTCCACCTAGTGTCAGCTGGTGCATCGTTTGGCCTTTATTGGGGTTTAACATCACTCTCTCTCTCAGCTCCACCTGGCTTTTATTACTTCTCTGAGAAAGGAAGCTATGGGTGCTAATCTCAAGAGTCCTCTTAGTGAACATTCTGTACGCCAGACTCTGTCTCAGAGTTGTGATTTCTGGGCGTCCCAGTTTGGGAGTTTGGGAGATACAGGTTAAATTACAGAATTTGGATGGTTTCCTGTAGTTACAAGGGGTCACTGAGATGATTTGAGCCCAAAAGTAGTACGCTGAAAGCAGTGTATGAGGATGTTTGATCTGACTTCCATATGGGTCACACAGGGGAGAGTCTGGAGTAATAATTTTGAGATTGATTGAAGCAAGAGTTAATACGTACTAATGAAACAGGGGAAGAGAAATGGAGTTTTGCCACTTATCAGCTGTGTGGCCTTGAGAAATTGCTTAGTCTCTTTAAGCCTTAGATTTCTGCTCTGTAAAGTGAAGGAATTAATATAGATATCATAAAGCTATTGAGAGGATTAAATGAGTTTACGTCAGGCCCATATTTTGCTGCTTAGTAAGTGGTACTTCCTTTGAATAGATTTGTTAATCACCACATCACTGCGTGTCATGTACACAGACACACACACACCCCTTCCGCACCCCTTGTTGTCTTTTGGTTAGAAACCTTTCAGCTTTGCCTTTCACGAATTCAAAGAATTGTGGGGTAGTCAAGGGCTTCTCCTCTGTTGTGGTGCTTCCCTTTCACCTTCTGCCCTTTATCTTCCTACAGTGCACGCAGCAGTCCAGAGCATTTTATGTTCTTCATGCTTCTTTGCTCGTGTACGTGCTTTTTACTTTTGCTGATGTGCCCTGGTGGTGCTCTGGTCCATCTGGATTTATCCTAGGATAAATCTGGTTAACTTTCAGAGTTTCTGCCTAGATAACCTACTCCTTGAGAAATCAACTTCCTTGTCTGTGTACGGTGTACATTTCTGTTTCTTAGCCGGAGTACTCTGTGTGGTCATTTTGTGTTTTCTTATTCATCTTTGTTATGACCTTCTTGGACCCAATCCCATCACTTCATGGCAAATAAATGGGGAAACAATGGAAACAGTGACAGACTTCATTTTCTTGGACTCCAGAATCACTGCAGATGGTGGTTGCAGTCATGAAATTAAAAGACAGTTGCTCATTGGAAGAAAAGCTATGACCAGCCTAGATAGCATATTAAAAAGCAGAGACATTACTTTGCCACCAAAGGTCCATCTAGTCAAAGCTGTGGTTTTTCCAGTAGTAATGTGTGGTTGTGAGAGTTGGACTGTAAAGAAAGCTGAATTGATGCTTTTGAACTGTGGTGTTGGAGAAGATTCTAGAGAGTTCCTTGAATTGCAAGGTGATCCAACCAGTCCATCTTAAAGGAAATCAGTCCTGAATATTCATTGGAAGGACTGATGCTGAAGTTGAAACTCCAGTGCTTTGGCCACCTGATGTGAAGAACTGACTCATTGGAAAAGACCCTGATGCTGGGAAAGATTGAAGGGAGGAGAAGGACGACAGAGGATGAGATGGTTGGATGGCATCACCAACTCAATGGACATGAGTTTGGGTAGGCTCTAGGAGTTGGTGATGGACAGGGAGGCGCGCTGCAGTCCATGGGGTTGCAAAGAATCAGACATGACAGTGAGTGAACTGAACTGGACCCAGAGCCCATGTTTTGCTGATGTTTTACCTCGCATCAATCTGAATGGTATTTATGGCACATCACTCACTTGCTCGGTTGTGTCCTGCTCTTTGTGACCCCATGAATTGTAGCCCGCCACACTCCCCTGTCCATGGGGTTTTCCAGGCAGTAATACTGGAGTGGGTTGCCGTTTCCTATGGCACATCACATGCACTCGGTAAATGTTCACTGGAAGTAGGTTGATGAAAGATTCTGGGCTGTGCCAACTGTGGTCAGATTCTCATGGGGTTGAGACAGCTTGGTTGTGGCCCTGACAGGTTCCCAGAATCTGGGGTTCCTGCACGGTGCTGGGGTGCGTGCACTCTGTTACAGCAGCGCTTGCTTTGGCAATTGACAGGTCTGCTTTGCAGGTCAGTGACTTGGCATCTCAGAATCTTGGGTTAATAGAAGCGCTGATCCCTTATCAGCTATACCTTATGACTTCAAGATGTCTTGTCAGTTGATGGCTTTCTTGTCCTGAGAGGTCTGAAATTCGAACAAGTCTGCATTCATTCTCTGATGAGGAAATGCCTTTGGGTTAGCTTTTTAAAAAAGTTCTCCTTTGATTTAACTCGTTCTCTCACAGATTTATAATCTTAGACCCTCACAGACTTATACGTTCTTTACTTTTTGGTCAGTTTGGGAGAGAAAATTTTTAAGCTATAATTGTAAAAAAAAATGAGTAAAATTGGCTTCAATAAGTCATTATTACAGTATTTATTAATTACCGACCTAATAATATCCTGCAAGTTGACTGCAGTATTTTGAGTCTAAATAATAAAGTAGATGCTAAAAGAAATTGGAAAGTGAGAAAGAGAGGCTAATATTTTTTTTAAATCTTAGAATAATATGTTTATCCTAAGATAAGTATGTTTAGTTTAATATTAAATAACAGTGTCTAAGATAAAATGTCCAGAAAGTGAAAGTGAAGTCGCTAAGTTATGTCCAACTCTGTGTGACCCATGGACTGTAGCCTACCAGCTCCTCCGTCCATGGGATTGTCCAGACAACAGTACTGGAGTGGGTTGCCATTTCTTTCTCCAGGAGATCTTCCCTGACCCAGGGATCGAACCTCGGTCTCCCACATTGTAGGCAGACGCTTTACTGTCTGAGCCACCAGAGATGTCCCTGAAATGTCCAGAGGCAGTAATTCAAGACATAGTGGAGAGAAGCAATATAACTTTCACCCCCAGCTCTTTTTGGGAAGGGTTGCAATTTCAAACATTGAAAAATCCTGAGTCATATAATAAAAACTAATATATCCTTCATCTAGATTTGCCCCTTCTTAACATTTCCCAATATTTAATTTCTGTCCCTCTGTGAATGTATACATATTATGTTGTGTGTATATACACATCTGTACAAAACTATGGAAATACTTGTGTATTTATAACATGCATGACATAGCACATATCAGGACCCTTTACTCCTAAATATTTTAGCCTATATCTTCTTACAGGAAGAGCACTCTTTTACATAGCTTTAGTATCATTTTCACATACAACTGAATACTGATGCAGTCATATTATTTAATATGCAGTCCATATTCAAATTTCACCAATTATCCTACAATATTTTTTACTTTTTGCTTTTAAGAGTAATTTAGGATCCACATAAGGGTTGTGTATTTAAGTTTGGTTTGTCCTGCTTATTTAATTTCCTTTAATCTAGAATAGTCCTTTCACCTTTCTTGTTTTTACAAGATATTTTTGAAGTCCAATCTACTTGTTTTGTAAGAATATCCCACATCTGGATTTGTCCAATTAATTCTTCCTGATTAGATTCAGCTTGGCAAATTTTGGCAAGAATACTGTAGTGGCCATCATGTCTTTGCAGGAAGTATATATTTATTGTGTTATTGGTGATGCTGAGTTTGATCTCAAGTATTTCTTCCAACTGTCTGTTTTGAGACACATGTCCTTCATAATTAGTAAGCTATCTATAGAGTGGTACTTAGAGACTATTTGCTTAACCTCTTACTAGCCTATTACCAAATATTTCTTGATTTTTGCCTGAATCAGTTATTATATTGATGATTATAAAATGGACAATAGAGATTTGAAAGTAATGTATCAGTTAATGATTAACAGGGGTAAGGATGGATTTGATAGATAATAAATGAGCCTAGAGCTGTTGCCTATTGATTTGGACAAAATTAAAATTAAATGTCCACCTCTTACTGTATAGAAAAATGAGTTAAGAGTCTAAATGTGAAAAGCCAAACTCTAAAACTTTGTTAGGGGTAACACACAATGCATATTTTCATGACATTGTGATTGGGAAGGAGAAGACATAGAAATCACAAGCCCTAAGAGAAAAGACTGACGTTTTGGAATAAATTAACATAAAAATCTTCATTCTAATAAAAAGCATTAAAACAAGATGAAAAGGCAGATGATAGACTGGGAGTATTATGTTTGCAACTCTTCTTTGTGATCACAGTTAAGCATTCAGAGTTCAGTTTAAAAGTCCTCAAATCAATAAGGAAAAGACAAACTACTCAGTAGAAAATGGGCAAAGGATATGACTAAGCACTTTATAGAGGAAGAAGGCTGAATGGTCAATTTATCTAAGATGCTCAACATTGCTAATAATCAGGGAAATGAAAAGTAAGACCCTGGTGAGATTCCATTTTACACCTATTGATTGGCAAAACCTAATAAGTTTGCTAACACCAAGTGCTGGCAAGGATGAGAAGAAAACAGGAGCTCTTGGACATGACTGATGGGAATAAATTGCTGTTTTATTTTTAGTGATCAATCTGAAAATACCTGGTACAGTTGAAGATGTACATATTTCACAACTTAGTTCAGTTCAGTCACTCAGTTGTGTCCGACTCTTTGCAACCCCATGGACTGCAGCACGCCAGGCTTCCCTATCACCAACTCCCGGAGTTTACTCAAACCCATGTCTATTGAGTCGGTGATACCATCCAGCCATCTCATCCTCTGTCGTCCTCTTCTCCTCCTGCCTTCAATCTTTCCCAGCATCAGGGTCTTTTCCAATGAGTCGCTTCTTCACATCAGGTGGCCAAAGTACTGGAGTTTCAGCTTCAGCATCAGTCCTTCCAATGAATATACAGGACTGATTTCCTTTAGGATGGACTGGTTGGATCTCCTTGCAGTCCAAGGAACTCTCAGGAGTCTTCTCCAACACCACAGTTCAAAGGCATCAATTCTTTGGTGCTCAGCTTTCTTTATGGTCCAACTCTCACATCCATACATGACTACTGGAAAAACCATAGCTTTGAGTGGACAGACCTTTGTTGGCAAAGTAATGTCTCTTCCTTTTAATATGCTGTCTAGGTTCGTCATAGGTTTTTTTCCAAGGAGCAAGCGTCTTTCTTTTTTTTGAGCAAGCATCTTTTAACGTCATGGCTGCAGTCACCGTCTGCAGTGATTTTGGAGCCCCCCAAAATAAAGTCTCTCACTATTTCCATTGTGAGAGACTTGTCTGACAGAGTGCCTGAAGAACTATAGGCGGAGGTTTGTGACATTGTACAGGAGGCAGTGATCAAAACCATCCCCAAGAAAAAGAAATGCAAAAAGGCAAAATGGTTGTCCGAGGAGGCCTTACACATAGCTGTGAAAGGAAATGAAGCGAAAGGCAAAGGAGAAAAGGAAAGATATCCCCATTTTTTGAGAAGGAAATGGCAACCCACTCCAGTATTCTTGCCTGGAGAATCCCATGAACAGAGGAGCCTGGCGGGCTCCTGTTCATGGGGTCACAAAGAGTCGGACACGACTGAGTGACTGAGTAAATTCCCATCTGAATGCAGAGTTCCAAAGAATAGGAAGGAGAGATAAGAAAGCCTTCCTCAGTGATCAAAGGAAAGAAATAGAGGAAAACAATAGACTGGGAAAGACTAGAGATCTCTTCAAGAAAATTAGAGATACCAAGGGAACATTTCATGCAAAGATGGGCACAATAAAGGACAGAAATGGTATAGACTTAACAGAAGCAGAAGATATTGAGAAGAGGTGGCAAGAATACACATAGGAACTGTACAAAAAAGATCTTCACAACCCAGATAATCATGATGGTGTAATCACTCACCTAGAGCCAGACATCCTGGAATGCGAAGTCAAGTGGGCCTTAGGAAGCATCATTAGGAACAAAGCTAGTAGAGGCGATGGAATTCCAGTTGAGCTATTTCAAATCCTGAAAGATGATGCCGTGAAAGTGCTGCACTCAGTATGCCAGCAAATTTGGAAAACTCAGCAGTGGCCACAGGACTGGAAAAGGTCAGTTTTTATTCCAATCCCAAAGAAAAGCAATGCCAAAGAATGTTCAAACTACTGCAGAATTTCACAACTCAACCATTGTAAATACTTTTAGGGTTCAGAAAGTTGTCACACGTATAAAACCAGAAGACATGTATGAGGATGTTCATTGTAGTATTTCTTCAAATAGAAAAAAAATAGAAGAGTTAATGAATGTAGTGTAATTTACCTCCTCATGCACTGGAACAGTTAAGGTAAATAGTTATTCTAAATAAACATAGTACTAAGTGAATAATCTGTAAGAGATTATATGTGTAAATTAATTTATAAATGGATATAATGTATGTAATACGATTGTAACCTAATACATATATATGTTTATAGATATAAAGATAAACCAGCCTCGTTAAGGTACAATCCACATATCACACAATTCACCTCTACTGAGTGTACAGTATTCAGTGGCTTTTAGTATATTCAGAGTTGTGCATCTATCATCGCAGTCAGTTTTAAAACATTTTCTTTACTCCTAAACCCTTAGCAGCCAGCCCCACCCCAAGTCTCCCATCTTCTCTAGTCCTAGGCAACTGTTAATAATCTTCTTTCTGTTCTTAAAGATTTGTCTATTCTGGACATTTCATGTAATTGAATTCATATGATGTGTGTTTCTTTGTGACTTGCCTGTTTCAGATAGATCATGTTTTCAAGGTTCATTCATGATGTAGTGTGTTATCAGTCCTCCATTTCTTTTTATTGCCAAATACTATGTATATGCCACATTTTATTTATCCATTTATGAATTGATGGGTGTGTGGGTTATTTCCACTCTGTGACTATTTAGAATGTTGCTATTAACATTGTATACAAATTTTTGTATGGATATGTGTTTTCATTTCTCTTGGGGTATGTACCTAGGAGTGGAATTGCCAGATTACATGGTGACTAAACTCTGTTGGATCCTCCAAACTGTTTTCCAAAATGCCTACATCCTTTTACATTCTCCCCAGCAGCATATGATGGCAGCACTTTCTGCTTATCCTTGTTGACACTTGTTACTCTCTGTCTTTATTATAAGCATTCTAGTGAAGCAGCATCTCATTGTGGTTTTGATGTATTTTCTTGATAACTAATGATGTTGGTCATTTTTTAAATGTGTTTATTGATTATATATACATTTATAAAGCATAGAGAATATTACTATGTATTGTTTCTCAATACTTATATGTATAATCAAAGTGTAAAAATGGGAAGAGATGGGAGAATGGAACTATATCTGTATTTGTACCATTTTACATCTTAAATAATGAAAGAAAGACCTGACTTAAGTAAATGTTAGCATTTGTTAAATCATGGTTGTAGATACATAGCTGTCTGTTAAATTTATATTTATTTTTGTGTATATGTATATGAAATGCTGTATCTCTGTATATTTATATGTAAGGGCAACCATAGCAAAATTATAGTTGATGTGAGAGTAGAAAATTTTTCTGAGGAAGAATAAGAAAATGGAAATCCCAGGAATGCTTTGGTGCATTTTGGTGAGATAGGAGAAACAGGAGACAAAGACTGGTCCAAAAGGTTTAAGTTGTCAAATGATGTATTAGTACAAATACCATGTAGGGGTTGTCAGTAATGTCACATGTTGCCGAAAGGGGAAGAATGTGGTCTTGTTAAATAAAAACAGCAAGACCTTTTATTTAAAAATCAGTTCATTAATATTCTCAAAGGATGGAGTTTTTTTAATTTTAGAAGTGAAAGTTCAAATTTAAATTGTAGTAGGGGAACAGTATATGGTATGTGAACTTGGTTAAGACACAGTAAGAAGGCGGTCAGTGAACTGAAGGAGTGCAGTAAGACAAGCGCTTAAAAGGAAAGATGGATCAAAGAACTTTGTTTAGCCTGTGCATCAGGCTTGTACAGTGCTTGACCATCATTTGTGGGAACAGCTTGGAATTTCTAAGTGCCACAGCAGCAGTGCTGTTTTGATTTGGAAACTCAGGACTGAGTGCTACTTATTCATATCTTCTCTCCTTCCTCCCTCATCAAGAACATGATGTTATTTGCATATGTGGCTCTTTCTAGCTCAGGATCCTTTGGGTGAGGGAATGATGGGTTATCCGTCTTTGTACCCCTGCCAGCCACAGTATTTTGCATGTGCTAGATGCATGAATAATATACCTTAACTTAAAAAGAACAACTTTTTCGACATGGAGATACTTTATGGGAAAACCATCAAAGTGATGGAACGATTGATGAATGTGTATACAGAGTGCAAACAAAACACTTAACTTGTGGTCCACAAATGTCAGTATTCCCTCATGGTGCCTTCCCCTCCTGGACATTTGAGAGGAAATAATTAAGGAAAACCAATTGAGAAGACTCAGAAAGGTTGGCAGGGTTCAGTTTGGGATGGAGGGAGGGAGCGGAAGGCAGTGTTGGAGGGAGAGGAGAAATGACAGGTTGTGTAGTCCGTGACCTCCATGGGGTGAAGTCGGGTCCTGCGCTGATGGAGGAAGCAATGTGGGTATTGAAGGGAGTGAAGAGCCTTTGGAATATCTTTGTGTGAGTGAAGAAATAAAAGCCCAATGGCTAAATACATTGTCTGGTAACATTGAGAGTTCACTTGAATTTAGATATTAATAGTCTGAATGAAAACATCTTTGTGAATATGCGATTTTAATGCCTTGGTAGCTGGAGTTGAGGAAAAGCATATACAATATGTAATATCAGGGGGATTCGCAGGGCTGCAAAGGAAAGATTTGGCAGAGACACAGGCATTTCATTTTAAATATTTGAACAGGCCCCATATCAATAAGCAATTCTTTTAATTCTATTTTATTAGAAGACTAAACTCAGGCTAAAGAGTTGGAGTAAGATTCCTGCTCAGTGAAAAAGCAAAAACTTACCAATAATGGGAGCTATCTGATATTTGAATATTCTACTTTGAGAGATGGGGCGTTTCCCATCATGGGGAAGGATTCAGAGAGGGGGCGAGATTTGAAGATGGAAGATCTGACGGCATGTCAACTGAAAACCTTTTTAACACTTAAGGTGTTAAAACGGTTTTATGATCAAAAGGTTGGTGGGGTAAAAAGATCTAGTTTGTAGTTAAGAGCAGAAAGAAAAATTTAGTGACTGTGAGGCCAAACCAGTAGATTGGACATCTGTTGCAGCCAGAAAAGAGCCAAAGATCTAAGATAGCCAGGGACCATCCATGCTATAGTTGCAAGCTTTTTTCTGCCTCCTTACTCTTAACATTATCAATATAGTCTTATCAGTTATAGCTCCATTACTTGCAGTCTTGCTCAACCAGCCTATCTTATCAGGTCATTTAGACTCCATGTGCTTTCACTCTCATTTAAAATTTCATTTTAGAGTGAGTTAACTTCTTTGAAATATAAACCAAAGAGTTTTAAATTTGTTTCTGGATTTCACATGGGATACCCAAATATTTTAAATACATTTCCAGTTTTTGCCTGGTTTTCTTTTCACTGGCATCAGTCACTAGGTGAATTTTTGATTTGGAGTGAAGATTACTATTACTAACTTAAATTTCCCATTTTTATTATGAATTCTGAAATAATAACTATTTCCTCACTTTACTACCGCATTTCATCTCCTCTTAGTAGTTTTATCAGTTTTATACATCTCGGGGAGAGAACATCAAATGCTCTAGGAAGTCCAGGACAAGGGACAGCTGATTCACATGTAATTCACAGATTGGTTTCTTTCTCGGGTCAGTGTTAAGTGTATGTAAGCTGTAAGTTGTGATCTTGTAGGATCCCAAACTCAACAAATTTTTTTTTTTTTGATGTGGTACATTATAGCTGGAAATTTAGTATTGATTATTGTGATTTCTCTTGCTTGATCTCAGTACAAAAGGAGTGGGAAAGTAGCTTGTATTAGAAGGTTTGCCAGTTATCTCTTTTTGCTTGCTTGCTTTGTGCATTGGTTTCTAGAGAACACTGAGTGCTTTGTCTCTTTCATGCCATGCTGCAAAGATACTATTGACTTAAAGTCCGAATATTGATGAAAAACTCTGTGTTAGAAATTACTAAGAAGGATATCTACAATGTATTATACAGAGGTTGGTGAAGTACTGGTGTGAAAAAACTGGGTCACTACATTGATCCTTTTGGGGTAAGGATGGGGACTGCAATCTTCAAAGAACCACAACACAATCTTTGGTTAAAACTTTTCTAAATATGCGTAGTCCATGTCGTGAACCTCTGCTGTAGCCATCACTCCTGGGATTCTACTTTTTCTTTATCCTACTTTGAATCACTATATGTACTCATTATCTGTAACTGCTGTTAGGATTATTATGCTTATTGTTAGATACAAGGTGAATATACTCTGGGGCTAGGAGACCATTGTAATTGATTGCCTAGCTATTTTATAGTAAACTCTTAGGTAGGATATAAGATTAGATAAAGCCCTCATACATAATAAGCTTTTAGAATTTTAATTAAAAATGAAACGAGAATGGACACTTACGGGGAAATACTGTAAGGATGTTATTTTCAGTGTTGAGAGAAGGTCATCCTTGACTGTGTTTAGAAGTGATATTCAATATGGAAAGTGGTTCACTGTGCTTTTCCTGGTATGAGTGAATTTAGGGAGTGCTGAGCAACAGAAGACACAGAAGAGACTCCTGAAAAGCTATTTAAAGTAGCAGGATGTTGAAGCAAAATAAAAGAAGGTAGAGTAGTAATTTCAAGAAGATAACAGAGAGGTTTTAATTTGAGGAATATCAGAGGAATCATCTAGTGAAAATTTTGGCGATTATGGAATAACATCATGGGGGCAGATGAACTGATGTATGGTCTGTAGGATTGGGAAAAGGTGCTGAAACAATAGAAAAGGGGGTTCATGGCATAGAACAGATTAAAGGCTTACTTACAGATACTCATGCTTGAAATCCTCCAGTTCTTCAAGTTCGTATTTGTCATTGAAAGAAATAAGTTTTTTATACCTTACAATCTTCCAGTTATAAATAGGTACAGTCTTCCAGTTATAAAATAAATAAATCTTGGGATATAATGTACAGCATGGGGTATGTAGTTAATAATACTCTAATGTATATGTTAAAGTTGCTAAGAGAGTAGGTCTTAAAAGTTCTCATCACGGACACAAAAATTAACTGTGTGTGGTGGTGGATAGTAACTAGACTTACTGTGGTGATCATGTATGTGTGTGTATGTATATGTGTGTATGTGTGTGTTTATATATATATGGAAGGAGAGTCATTATATTAAATCTGAAAGCAATGTAGTATGTATATTATATAATAATAGTTGTTCAGTCACTGAGTCGTGTGTGTCCTACTCTGTCACTGAGTTGTGTCCTACTCTCTGCAACTCCATGGACTGCAGCACGCCAGGCTTCCCTGTCGTTCACTCTTGGAGTTATATCAGTTATATCCCAATTAATTTTTTATAAAGTTTTAAGAACCAACAGCAAAGAATTTTACCACCTGTCTAAGGTGTTTTGATATGAAGCAGATTTAAAAAGAAAACTAAAGTCTGAATGACTGACACCAGGAAGGTAATAGTGCATGATCAGATGTAGCCAGTTCTGAAGTGTTCACTGAGTATGTCCTGGGAATCTTGGTCTATATAGTTGCTGTTTAAAGAATTTTGTAGTCTGATTGAGATGAGAGCAACTTGAAAGGTCAACCCAAATGGAGGACAACTTAGATTGGTGTCAGAGGAGCACTGCTGCTATCCAGAGTGGGCATCTCTGGTCTGAAGCCCCAGTCCAGACCCACTATATTGGTTTTCTGTGGCTGCCTTACAGATGGCCACAATCTGAGAGAGGTGAACCAGCACATACATTATCTACCGGTTTCTGTGGGTCAGCGGTCCTGGCAATGTAGCTGGCTCTTCTGTCAGAGTCTCTCACCAGGCTCCTGTCAAGGGGTTGGCCAGGGCTGGGTTCATCTTGGGGGATCCATGGGAAAGATGGCGTTTCCAGTCTTTGTTGGCCTAGTTCAGTCTCCTCGATGATCTAGGATTCATGGCAGTTTGCTTCTTCAGAGCCAGCTGACAATGGAGACTGACTGACTAGTAGAGAGTCAATTTCCCATGAAGACAGAGTCTTAACATCTTGTCATCTTTATCACATTCTTCAGCTAAAAGCAAGTCACAGGACCCACTTACACCCAAGGGGAGGGAATTATACAAAAGTGTGGACAACAGGATGGGGGAATCGTGGGGACCACCTTGAAGTCTGTCTTTGACATGTACTAAGTTAGTATCTACATTTGAACTGTATTTCCCAAATTATTACATTTTAAGAAGCAGAGTTCTAGATGGTAGGTATCAAAAGAGTTTGATTTAGTGGGGAGAAGAAGATTCTTCGGGCATGGCTTGGCTGGGTCGACTTTTATGACCAGCAAGATAGTTTGTTTTATCAAGTCTTAGTCACATCAGAGAACTTACTGTATCTCTTAGTACTACGCCCCCCCCCACCACCTCTAGGTAGTATAGTGTTTTTCACTTTTGTGATATTGTTGGCCACTTCTCTCTGTGAGAGTCTTTGAGTTCGTAACTTTGACTTTTTGAAAAGAAGTTGTCCTTTTCCCTGATTCTGTTTTGATCGTGAGAGCTGATCGGTAGTACTGGGTTGGAGATTTTTCTCTGCAACTGAAAACTGCAACTGCAGCTTTCTCTGATAGCCGAGCAACTTATGGAAAGTCAGTGGATCGTCCTTGGCCTCAGTTCTCTTGTGTGTGAGTCTGTCACTTGTCTCTTAGATGATGACTGTGTGAATGTTGCTGAAACTCAGCCTCTGTTCACCGATGCCAAATAAAAACATGGAGACGGAGTTTTGAGTGAAGTAGAAAAGGATAGCTTTTTTGCTTTGCCAGGTAAAGGGGGCCACCACAGACTAATGCCTTCAAAACTGTGTGTCCCACCCTAGATTTGGGTGGTGTGGAGTTGTGTTCAAGGAGCAGAGTGTGGTCATCTCGTGGACGTTCTTCTGATTGGTTAGTGGTGAGGTAATTGGGAGTCACCATCATCTGCCTTTTGGTTCCAAGTGGTCTGGGATCTCCGAGCTTGTGGGCAGCATACAGTTGACTTCTTCCCCTTGGTGAGAGTTTCAGCTCAAAAGGACATGGCTCAGAATATTATCTGTAGTCCTTGAGGAAGAACTAAAGGTCCTTGACTTTGTTTAATGGCTAAGTATTATTTTGTCTTGCTTGACTATTTTCCTTTCTTTCTGCATTTGCTCACTTCCCTGATTATTTTTTCTCTGACTAAAATTTTTCTACAGACAAAAGGTAGGAGGAGAACATGGGTGGGGGTTTATCCTGGGAAGGCCTCATAGAATTGAATGAATTAAAGAATGCTCAAGTTCTTGGTGAACTTAAAGCACTACTTAATGTTGTTGTGAACTCCTTTTGTTGTAAATGGCAATTCACAGAGCTCCCCTCTTTTCACAGAAGCAGGTACCTAAAAGCCATGATTGTACTTTGGTCATGTCTGTCTCTCTGACCACCGTGTATCAGAGCAGTGTAACCAAACAGGGCCATATGGAGTTTTCCATCTTGAAGTTTGAATTTGGGGCCAAAAGAGACCGATCTGGCCTTGCTGATCTAGCGTAAGGAGATTAGAAACCTACTGGGCTTTAGTGTCGCTATCTTTAACTATGTGGAATGAGTGACAGAGGGTAGAAGGAAGTTAGAATATCATAGAGAATCAAAAGACTCACTTCTAGGGGTCCTGTCTGCTTCCCATTTCCTACTTGCTTTACTGGGTTCTGGCTACATTTTTGCTTTTGAGTTGTGTGTGTGCATGTGCTCAGTTGTGTCCAGCTCTTTGCGACTCCGTAGACTATAACCCACCAGACTCCTCTGTCCATGGAATTTTCCAGCAAGAATAGAGGAACCATTGCCCTTTTCTCCTCCAGGGGATCTTCCCAACCCAGGGATTGAACCCTTGTCTCCTGCATTGGCCGGTAGGTTCTTTACCACTCGTGCCGCCCGGGAAGCCCTTTCAGTTGTGTAATACACCTCTAAAATTGTATGGTAAATGCCTGCTTTTATTTGTTTAGGCTGTTTTGAGTTGTTTTCTCTCACTTGCAACTAGAGAACTGAAATGAGGGCCCAGTAAGTCAGGTAAACATTTTTGTTAAAATCCTTTAACTACTCATTGCTTTTTTTCTCCTCTCCTGTCTCCATAGTTTGTTTTCAAAGGCTAATTATAGTCCTTCCTTTATTGAACAGTCATTGAGTGTTTTTTTCAGGGTACATTAGAGATGTGAGATGAAGAACTGTGATCCTTGCCTTCAGGTAATTTTTAATTTACTGATGGAGGTGGACATGTAAATGACCAGGTGATTTTTTTTGCAAGTAACCAGCCTTTTTGTCTCTGGTTGATTTTAAGGTCTTAACTCATGCTCCAGACTTGTTTTTGCCTGTGCCTCTGAGATCCGTAAGCAGGCCAGGAAGTCAGGCCATGTATGCATTTCTTAATTAAACTAGGTAGTAGGAATTAAAATGATGTAGGCAGAACTGAAAGCAAGTCAAAAACAGAAGCTCAGATCTGAAATTAAAAATAAAAACAAAACTTTCTCGGTGAAGTCATTAGCTCTCCTAAGATAACTAAGTCAGCCTTACCTGGGGTGATTTGAGTATTTCCATATTTAAGGTTGATCTTAGAGGTTCTGTATTCCCTATAGCTTGCATTATGTATAAAAGAGTGCTTATATGGTTCGTATTATATACTAAAAAAAGGTGTTTAGTAGCAAAACTCTGTTCCCTATAGCTAGCAATATGTAAGGAAAGTGTACTTATGTAGCTTGCATTGCATAATAAAAAGGTTAACAAATATAAGAGTTCTGTGTTCCCTTTAGCTTGCATTACATTATAAAATGAGTGTTTAAATTAGATCGAAGCCAGTGAAATTATAGTTAAACTGCATAGGGCTGGTTTTAGAACCACATTTTCTTAACATGGAGGTTATATAGGTTATATGTTTTATTGGCTTATGCAGCTCTTCAAAATGACCCAGTTCAGAATGACATTCAGCTTACAGCTGATTGAAGTGGGCATTGGTGGAATATCCCTTGGGGACTTACGGAGCAATTAAAAAATTAGGAACCTCATTCTTTGTAATAACAGAAAAAAACTGCTTATAAGGAATTTTGGAGAAACATGTGAAGCTTTATCTTACTAATGAAATTGTGGGAAATGCTTAGTTTTTTTTTTTTTTTTTTTAGAAAAAGAACTAATTAGTCTTATTTTGAAAATATCATTAGGGAAAATAATAGAATTAATGGAATAACCCAAGGATGAGCTAAATAATTTTCTTTGAAGGAAGAATTATTATAGAGATTAATTCTAAAATTGTTCTGGAGACTTTATAATACAGAGGAATTAAACCTCTATAGGTAAAACTAATACTGGTTTAGATATTCTATCCTGTCTTCTTTTCTTGTTTTAGTTAAGCATCTGTAGTTTTTTTTTAATATTACATCACTCTTTATCCTTCCTTTATATCATTTTGCTCATTTTGTAATTGTGTATGTATGCGTACATGTGCCTGTATGCACTCACGCATGTGTGAACATGTATACACATTTATTTACATTTGTGAGTTTCTTCTCTGATAGATTAAGTTCATTGAAAATGAGAACTATGTGGTTACCTTATTTTCACGATGTACCCAGTACTGAGCACTGCCCTTGGACGTAGAGGCACTTAGTAATTATTGAATGAATGGATATTTATTACTTATTCATATAACTCTGCACAGTACTAGTATTACTCATACAGAGATATGCCCGAAATACTTATAAATAAAATCATTTTTTGGCTCTTAGAATACTGTATATGTGATGTAAGGTTTAGTACTATAAATGTAGTCAGTCAATACTCCATAAAAAATGTGATCACTTTGACTTTGATTTCTTTCGTCTGTCAGAGAGAAGCTAACCTTAGTACAAGAAAAGAAGAGAAGAATGATAGAGGGATCAATAGATGGGACATTTATCATCCTGAACCCATGACTTGGCAAATGACTACTAAAAATCTTAGGAAACGAAGCTTCTAGTAACTAGGTTAGCCAACGCATAGACAGGCTAATGGGAGTTCTTAGAGCTGCAAACTAAGTCAGTGGTGGCGGCAATTCCAGTGAAGGAAGGAGTGCTGTTTTCTCAAGGCCAGAGCTCCAGAAATGGGCGAGATACTATCATGGTGCCCCGGGCAGGAGGGGACTGTGCCCCATGGATTCTAGTTACGGGTCTCGAGGGAGACTTTCTAGCTTTGAAGGCTGTGAGCTGAGCAGCCATGAAAACTCCATTGGACACTGGTAGGGAGTTGCCCTTTCACGGGAGGATGGGATTTACTAGCTGGATTTAGTGTTAATTGTACCCCCCATCCAATATCCTTATATGTTTTTTTCTGTTTCCAATAATGTTTCTTACACAGAATATATCACTGGCCAATGTGCCTGCCCAGATAGTAGAGGTGTTAACTGAATTCAGTCTTGATTAATTCCACATTTACTTTAAAGTTGGTGACATGGTGCCCCAGTTGGGAGTTACGTCTTAACCGCCACAAAAGCAGTTCTGCACGTTTTGCCTGCAGATGGCTCTGAATCTGTCAGGGAAGGAGCAAGATAAATATTTTCTTATAAATATAAAAGGAAGAGTTAAACACTTATTGTTTAGAAACCAAGCTGATAAGCATATTACATTGTCTGAGGCACCAGAAGTAAGCAAATTAATTACATGCAAATAACTGTTGCTCATGAAGTGTGGGATAATAATAGTATCTGTTTGAATGTTTATGGTAAGTTTATTTACATGGCTCAATTTTCTGCTAATTTTCCTGTGGAAAATGAACAATACTTGGTTCCCTGTGCCTCTCTTTCAGAAATACTCTATACAAATTGTGGAAACCATTACTTTGACTTGCTACATTGCCTTGCCAAGGGCAGTTCTAAAGGCAGTATTTGTGTATACATGGTGAAGAAGGAACTGTTGATTATGTGTGGGTTTTTTTCTGCCTAAAACAAGTGGACGTCATTATTAGCTTCATTACGTAATATAGAAATCCTTATTTTCTAAGAAGAATTTTCTAAGGAGAATTTTATTATTTTCTAATAAGAATAATAAAATTCTTATTATTGAATTATTGCATGCCTGTCATTCAATCCATATTGACTTTCTGTTGCTGTTTTTCATGAACATCTTTTGATGTCAGCTTCTTGGTAAACTTCAGACGTTTCTTCTATTAAGGCAACAGAGGGAACTGAGGAGTTTATATATCGACAGTGCGCTCCATGATGTGGGTCTCTGCCTTTTCCGCTAATGAGCGGTTGGGTTCATTTTGAAAACATGGCTCTAAACTCTGCCTAGTGTTCCACACACTGAAAAGAACCTCTTGCATCCCGCTGTGTGCCTCCATGCTCCTGTATGTGTGTGTTCCTTGAGGTACTTCAGAGGTGATGTGAGGAGTTCTTTTCTTCTTTCGAGATAATCAGTTCTCGTGGGTCATTAACTTGGGATTGTGTATCAGATGTGTCATAAGCTGGGGAACATTTTGGTCGGGATGAAGAGTTACTTGTTTTTCTAGCCAACTTTCCAGGCTTGGCGTATCTGTGGACTGCCCCCCTCGATAGGGTGGTTCTCACCCCTGCTAGGTTACTATTTTGTTCGTTCTCTGTGGTCAGTCTCAGGCGTTTTGTTCACCTCTGTGCGTTTTCTCAACAACGCTGCCTTTTTGACAGAATTTGGAAACTATTATCTTACAGCATGCCAAACAGTGTGGCTCATCATCTGCTCTTCACAAAACAGAGAAATGGACTTTTGCTTGAATTGTTACTGGAGAAGGAATTTTTAACAAAGGAAAACAGCATTTTCTACCTGGAATTAGTGGGTGTCAGCAACTCTCCAACCTCATTTTTCCATCTAGTGGTTAGGTTCCATGTGGGTAGGGGTGTAGGAGAATATGGGAGTGGTGTAGGAAGGTTAAACCACTGGATTCTGGACATTCACAGCTTGCCTTGGGGGCTTCCTTGGTGGTCCAGTGTAAGAATCCGTCTTGCAATGTAAGAGGAAACTGGTTCGATTCCTGGTCTAGGAAGATCCCACAGGCTGCTGAGCAACTAATCCCATGCGCCACAGCCACTGAGCCAGTGCCCAGCAACAAGAGAAGCCACTGCAATGAGAAGCCCGTGCACTGCAACTCGAGAAAGCTTGCGTGCAGTAACGAAGACCCACCACAGCCCCTCCTGCCAAAAAAAAAAATACATCTTTTAAGAAATAAAAAAGATCTTGTCTCAGACTGTCTTGGCCAGTCCTCTATGTTGATTACTGTGGTGGAGATTAGGGTTTGAAAGGCGGGAGGCCAAATATTTTGTGACTGTGTTTCTGGAGGATGAAGGATGAAGGATGAAGATGAAGGTGAAGGATGAAGGATGAAGATGAAGGTGGAGGATGAAGGCAGATCACATCTACACAGCTTGGGCTCCCACAGTACCGCTGCTCTGCCTTTCAGATTGAGATTCCCAGGTGGAGAACTTTCACTACCTTTAATAATCCCGATTAAAAGAAAGGGCAAAATCTATGGTTAGATTCTGTGGAGAAAATCGATTCCCTTAACAGAAAAAGGATGAGAGACATAACAACCTTGTGTTTGCAAATTATTTGCTTTCAGTCTGTGATCCTTTCCAGAGTTTGAGAAATAGGGTATTTAGCTTCTCAACTTATGACTGATAGGATCATGGTGAAAGTGCTCCAGCCTAATGGAAGTTGAAAATGTGGCGCTCAGAATTGCTGGATCATACTTGACAGTGATTTGTATGTCTACGGATTATTAAACCTCAGCCTAGAGAATGTCCTGATTTAAAAATTTCCAATTTTATTCCGTTGGTCTGATTTGAGGAGCAGCTATGCCTTCTATATTTTGTATAGCAGAATGCCGATTTCTCAGCCATGGGTGAGTTTCTGATCAGAGCCACCCAAACTGAGCTTCAGGATATTCTTCCCTCTGGGAGTTGAATTACTAATATGTCTTTGACCTTTGACTTTGTTCTTCATTGACGTCAAATGCTATTTGTTATTCCAAGCAGCTTAACCTGTGCCACAAACTGAAGCACATGCCTTGGAATGATCAGGAAGAAGCCACTCAGAACAAATGTTCAGTTCAGTTCAGTCGCTCAGTCGTGTCCGACTCTCCGCGACCCCATGAACCGCAGCACGCCAGGCCTCCCTGTCCATCACCATTCCTCCTCCTCAGCTTTTTGGCAGTCACCAGTCTACTCTGTCTCTATGGAGTCATCGATTTTCGACATTTCATATAATAGAGTAGGACAATATGTGATCTTTCGTGACTGACTCCATGTTCATCCATGCTGTATCATGTATGAGCACGTCATACGTTTTGATTGCCTAGTAGTATCCCATCATGTGGTCATTTGATTTTTCTGTTCATTGGTTGATGGGCATCTGCGTTGTTTCCACTTTTTAGCCATGATGAGTAATGCTGCTCTGAACATATATATACACGATTTTACATTAAGATATATGTACAGTTTCAGTATACCTAGGAATGGAACTTTTGGTCACATGGCAACTCTGTGTTTAACTTCTTGAGGAACTGCCAAACTGTTTTCCAATTGATTGAACAATTTTATATTCCCACTATATTGGATATGTTACTTGAAATTTAAGAGACATACTGTTTAAAAAAAAAAAGTTTAGTTATCCATTGTTTCCTGCCCTTTTGGACGTCATGTTTACTGGAATGAGTTATTACCTGAAATTTTGAAAGGTAATAGAATTTTAGAGCTGGAGAGATTCTAGTGGATTCATCTTCTTACCGGAATGGAAGGTCCCTGAGGTTCAGGCATTTTGCTCAGTGCTTTTACTCCTCTGAGATCAGTGCTATAAAATTGTAGGTGCTCAGTATATATTTCTAAATGAATGAATCTTTTCAATTACCTCTGTTTTAATGAGAAAAATGATGCTCAGAGAAGTCAGGTGACTTCCTAAAGGCCACAGACTTAACTGGCAGAGCAGTGGCTGGAATATTAGTCTCAATTTCCTTGCCAAGATCTTACCATTACCATCATCTTGAATTCACAATTCTTACTGAGCTTGGTGGTCCATGGCTGGCCTGGTACAGCGTTTTCTGACAGTTCTGTAGCTTGGCTCTGGGGGTTTATTGATGCTTAATGAGTGTTTTGTTCTTGTGAAGTCATTTCCATGTTTACTGCTGAAGCCAGCATTCATATAAAGGAGAGAAACATTTAAATAACTGCATTTTACCTAGGGAAGATAAATTGCAGTTGTCCATCAATAAATAGATAACTTTCATAGCTGCCAGGATTATTAGATTGCGGAAGACAATAAATTTGTCCCCTCCCTTGGGAATCACTTGCCTTAAAAATTCACAACTAATTATCTGAAAGGGAGACAAGTTAATGCAGACTCACTCTCTATTTACTAGCATTCTTTTCTTTCCTAATCACCCTTGTGGATGGGAGAATCCATTTTATCAGTCTTTCCTCCAAACTGGGCTCTTCCAGAGTAGTTTAGCGTAAGTAAGCATAGATTAGCCTGTATCAGAGGCAGTGTTCTTGGAGCCACATTTGCATATTAAGTGAATTGTGTGCCATGAAGGATAGGTTTATAGACTGGACCCATAATGAAGTCGAGAATCACTGTGTAAAGCCTGTAGGCTAGGGGTAGAAATCTAGGGCCTTTGAATGCAAAGAGTGTCTATTACACCTGTAAATGACAAAGCCATTATTTTATGAGGCCTTATGGGGGACAGTTTGGTTCCATTACTTTAGTTACAACTCATTCCAGGAAACAGAATATCAAGACATTCTTTGAAGGTATTGAGATTAACCCTTTTTTGAACCTTTTCATCAGCTAATCGATACCTGGTATTAAAGTAACAGGTTTAATAGACTATTAGGAATTTTCGTGGTATTTGTCTAAATCTGTGGGACATATGCTAGGGAGGATCATTAAGGCCATTAGGGGCCTAATTGTATTTCTAATCTACTACATCCCTGTACTATTGAAAATATAAAAGAATTCTCCTTTTTGTTAAAGTAAGAACTAAAAGTTTTTTTTGTTTTTTTTTTTTTTAAAGGGATTAGCTTGGGGTGATAGGGAAAAAACTCAGGGTTATATTTTGAAGATTTATGCTCAAATGTTGGTTCTATGGCTCACTAGTTGTATAATCTTCAAATCACAGAACTTCACCAAGGCTTTCTTTACTCATTCGTTAAATGTGGATGATGATAATAATTCCTTACGACGTAGATCTTGTAATTTGTTGAGATACTCTGTAGGACACGTGGTAGGCATTCAGTAGTTGTGGAATCTGAACCCTGGGGTTCTTTGGACTTCCTTAATAAACTTTGTATGTATACAGAGTTTACTTGTATGTATACATATGTATAGGGCTCTACGTATACATATGTATAGGGCTTCCCAGGTGATGCAGTGATGAAGAATCCGCCTGCCAGTGTAGGAGAAGCAGGTTCAATCCCTGGGTCATGAAGATCCCCTGGAGAAGGAAATGGCAGCCCACTCCATTATTCTTGTCTGGAGAATCCCATGGAGAGAGGAACCTGACAGACTAAGGTTCACGGGGTCACAGAGTCAGACACAGCTGAGCAACTGCACACGCACAGACATATATACATATACATATATACATACACACAACACGTGCATGCACACATCCCTCTTATGCCAGCTGTCTCCACCTCACATCTTGTTTCTAGTAGGATTTAGCTGGCTCAGTGGTTGACAAGGTAACTCTTATATGTATATGGATAATGGGAACCCTTAAAAATGATCTTCAGGTGTTGTTTACTGTAAAGACTTGTTCACAGTGGCTGTAAGTCCCTCACGTGCTTCCCTTTCTCTTCCAGTTTCTGTCAGTACCACTGCTACTACTTACATCATCCAAGTTGGAAATCTTTTCTCCTTCCTCTTTGATTTGTGATTTTGTTGTCCAGTAGGCTCTTTCTATGCAAAACTAACACTGCATAAAAGATTGTTGATGCTGATGTAAGGTAGACAGTTTATTAGTCAACAGATCACTGAGGTGATAAGCTTCATGTCCATTTTTACTCAGAAATACAATATAATCCCAGTTTTAAAGTTTTTTTTCCATGTTTAATTCTTATTTTCTAATAACCTTCTCAATGCTAAGCTGATAAAATTGGTCTCTTTTACCTAAAAAGTGTAAGTGACAAGAACTTTATATTCCATTAACAGCAAGATACCAGGTGTGGGTAAACAGAAAAACCTCTAACAGTCTGAATCTGAGGGTGTGGTAGATTGGGTTACACTTAGCAATTATTCATTCCCAGCCCACTCCACCACCACCCAGCCCTGCGTCTGTGAAAGCAGTGTTTCCTGCTACCATTGACATTGGGGCTTCCCTGGCGGCTCAGCGATAAAGAATCCACCTGCCAATGCAGGAGAGGTGGGTTCGATCCCTGGGTTGGGAAGATCCCCTGGAGAAGGAAATGGCAGCCCATTCCAGTATTCTTGGCTGCAAAATCCCTTGGGGAGAGGAGCTTGGAGGACTGGGCTGCTGTCTTTGGGGTTACATGAGAGTCAGACACGACTCACTGACTAAACAACAACCAGTCATTGATACTGGGTCCAGACATATGGCTTACCATGGCCAGTGCAGCTGTGTACCGATATGCCACTTGTACAGGCTAGAAAAGTGCTTGTGCCTGTGGACTCTGTCTTTGGTGAATCCCAACCAACCAGCGTATATGTGGGCAAGCCTACTAAGTTCTCGGGTGGTCACTCAGTATTGTTGTGGCAGTGATCAACAGATACAAAGGAATGCTGATTTCTTTTCAAGGTTTTCTTTGGGCACTGATTTGGGAGCCTTAACCTTCCCCGGAGAATCAAAAAACTTTTTTATTTGATCGTACCTATTTTAATGCTGTTTCTGTGTTCCTTCAGGATTGCAAGTTCAGTTAAAAGGAATGGGAACAATTCAGAACTGGAAGAAGGGTACTGGTCGACCCTGGCTATTTGTGCAAACCTGTGCGTACTTGGAAGTTATTCTAGGAAAAGATAATGACCAGTGGCTCCTTTCTGGTTGATATTTCCCTGGTGGCTGGTGGAAAGGGCAGTGAATACACAAAGCTGGTCTCTTTAATTATGGAAAGAAACTATTAAAATTCCATTTTGTCTGTAGAAGTAAGCAAATAAAGGAATCTGAAGGAGCCCAGACACCTCTTTAAAATAATGATTGTCTTGCGCTAATTCTTTCACTGTGCCTGCAGCATCATTAGATGCCAGTCCTACTGCGTAGGATCATTTGCAAACAAAACTGATTAGAGAGGGGAGGCTGTGTCCGAGACTTCCCCTAAAGTGGAGTTTCAGACACCTGCCCATTGTTTAAACCCGTTACCCTCAGCAGTGCTTTTATTTATTTTCCCTCTACCTAGGGGAAAAAAATAGGGGAAAAAAGATTGTTTATTTCAAAGGGTATTGGAACTCATCCTTCAAAAGAGAATACTGAAAAAAAGAGAAAAAAGAATATTGTGTAAAAGCGCCGAAGGTTTCCAGAATTTCCCTTTCTTGCCCATTATAAACATGGTCTTTCCCTTTGCTCTGAGCTCCCCCCTCTGGCATTCATGGTATATTTCTCTTTCTATTATTACAAACTTCAAAGCTCTCCCGCCATGTCATTTTGTAAACCCTCTCGACTGTAAGTGATGGTTTGGGCTGCTTTTATTTCCTAGAGTTTGGGGGGTTGTGGATTAAGGAATGCAGAGGAACTGCCTGGAACATTTATTAACTTTTAATTCAGTGCAGGTAAAAAAAAGTCGGAAACCCAGTGCACCATTGATGTTGCCTCAAAGATGCTTTGAGCGTGTTTAACCAATTTTTAAGGCTTGTGTGCCAGGACTGAAATGAGGTGCCTTTTCACAGACCTTAGGATTGTGCTGTTGTAACAAATAGATCCATGTGGCTCTTTGTTTTTGCAATTCAAGTGTTATCCTTATGCTTTTTATGTTTAAATGGCTACCTTTGTTCTGATGAAAGCTGATTATATTGTCAGTAAACGCTTAACTATTGAATATTTTTTTTTTTTAAACAAGAAGATTGGTAATGCCCAATTTATTTAGCACTGTTTAGGAATCGGATTGTCATTGTAGCTTAATTTTTCAGAAAACAAAATCTCATCCTTTTGAAGCAACAAGGATTGTAATTTAACACTTTTAAATGGAAAATTTTGTACAGTACAGTAATACATTTTTCTCAAATTGGGTCTGTAGGGGAGGAAGAGGTTTTCCTTTCCTTTAGGGTCCCTGGCTGCAACTGGGTGTTAAACTGATGGGAGACACTAACAGAAGAAAAGCAGCCAAATTTGTTTAATGTTAGTTGTACGTGATAAGGGAACCTTCATAAGGAAATGAAGACTCATAGACAGGTAAAACCTACTTGCCCGCTTCCTTGGTGGTCCAGTGGTTAAGAACCTGCCTTGCAACGCAAGGGATACCTGTTCGATCCCTGATCGGGAAGATCCCACTTGCTGAGGGGCAGCTAAGCCCATGTGAGACAACTACTGAAGCCCACCCATCCCGGGGTCCATGCTCCACAACAAGAGAAGCTACTACAATAAGAAGCCCCTCCACCACAACCAGAGAAAGTCCACATGGCAGTGCAGCCAAAAATAAACACAAATTAAAAAAAAAAAAATCTTACTTGCTTTCTTATATTAGTTTGAGCAAAGGGAGGCCAACATGGAAAAATGACTCAACTCTGTGAGGAGGCCAGAGGAAGATAAAATTTTTTTTTTTTTTTTTGAAGGGGGTTGCTGTGCCATGCGGCTTGCAGATCTTAGTTTCCTGACCAGGGATCGAACCCAGGCCCCAGCAGTGAAAGCACCCCCTGGACTGCCAGGGAATTCCTGAGAAGGTCTATTTGTATAGAATCCTTTCTGTCTCAACTTCTTACCCTTCATGGTAAGAATGTTACTTTCCTTCTGGTATAGAAAAGACAGCTTGTATGTAGGAATTCGGTCTTTTGCCTTTAAGAAACAGAAGAAAGATCCAAATGTTTTCCTTATGTTTGATCTTTTTCAGGTGCCTTTGATGCACAAGAGTTAACATGCCAGAGTGACGTATTTTGGGGTGACGTGCTCTAAACTCCGTCAGTCCCTTTTGTCACAAACCCTTTACCTTGATCGAAGGGCATGATTTTGAACCAGGTTAACTGATGATCCCTTTGGACTTTGCAGCGCTGCCCCTTACTGAGTGTGTTGTGGTGTCAGAGGTCACGTTATCGCCCATGGAGGCAGGTGAAGTGTTGCCCTCCCTTGGAACCAGCCCCAGACTTCATGTCTATCTCCTTGTCTGCTTTTCATGCCACTTGCCTTTTCCCCCTTGCTGTGTGGTTGTAGGTTATCATATCTAGCTGTTGATTGTGTCTGTCTCAGACAAGCTCCTCTTGCCTTTGGAATTGCCCAACTCTTTGGTATAAGCTCAAAGACAGGAAGCAATAAAAGGGGTTAGAATTCTGTGAAGAGTAAGGAAACAGAAGCGTCCTCTGGTGTCAGGTGCCTGAGTTCTAAGCTATGAGTTTTATAGCAGAGGAAAATTTTAGCTGTGGTTATGTCCTTTTTTCTTTGTTAAGTTCTCAGTGGTCTAGGTTTTCAGATAAATTAGGTATTATTAGGCTAACAGAGGATGAGATGGTTGGATGGCATCACCAACTCAATGGACATGAATTTGAGCAAACTCCAGGAGACTGAAGAACAGGAAAGCCTGGCGTGCCGCAGTCCATGGGGTTGCAGAGTTGGACACAACTTGACTACTGAACATCAGCAAGGCTAACAATGGCAATCAAGTGATACCTAAAACAGGTTATAGACACGCATATACACATCCATAGCACATTTTTCTTATCCATGTTTCTGCTGATGGCCACTTAGGCTGTGGCATTATTCACAACAGTCAAGATATGGAAACACTTAATTTGTTCTTAAGGATAGCATAAGAGTTTTTGCATTATCTTAAGCAGTTTTTTTTCATGTGTTGTTATAAAAAGATAGGATTTACCCTTGACAGTTGTTGTAAGAGGTTGGTACTCTTATATCAGTTTGATTTATTTATTTTTTTTCCTTTTCATCCGGACAAACTGGATATGAACTGGTCAAACCAGGAGTGGTCTGGTCTGCCCTTGTTCTCTTTGTGCTGTCTCAGCTAGTATGCTCATCTCTCCACTCTGAGTTTGGCCTTCTGATTGGGAAGGTCTCCTGTTTGACTCTCAAGTCCTCTTTAAACCAGAGCTATTGTTACTCATGTAAATGATATTATTATCTTTGAGTCTGCTTTCTACTTTGCTCTGCATTTGGCATTGAGACTCAGAAGTAATGAAACCCGCTTTCCCCTTAATCAGGACCAATACCCTTTCCCTTTTCTCTTCTTTGTCTTTTTCCCCGAGAGAAGGCAGTGTGGCCAATTAAAAAAAAAGTCATAACATTATTCCGATCTTATGCGATAGTCTGCTAACCTAACCCTTCTTTACTAAGGTCGTCTGTAGGGGTCAGTTTTAGGAACCTGCTCAGAGGACTAGACTGACCTGTGAAGTAAACAGCCTTTGTAAGTATCATATACCTTTCCTGTATGTGAGTTTAGTGGTTTTCAATTTGGTTGAATCAGAGTGTAGTTATTAACATGTACTACATGGAATGCACTATACTGTACACCCAAAGATAACCCCAAGGGAAGTCTCCCTCCCCCTTTTAATTTAGCTTGTAAAAAATGCAGCAGGTAGTCTTTTTGGCTTATGTTTATAATTGAGATCTTTTCTTATTAGCTTAGTGTCAGCCTCCTGAAAGAATACTCCTCCATTTTTGCCTGTCTGCCCTGCCTATAGATTGAGGATAAATTAATAAAAATAGATTTGCGTGTTTGTGGCTGGGGGTTGTGTAGAAATATGTGTGTGAGGAACTTCTGTGAATCATTAAATGGTATAATGATCACAATAAAGGTAGTTTTTAAGATTTCTGTTTATTTTTGATTTCTCTTTAAACTTAACATGTCTTTCAAATACATTAGAGGATTTCTTTTTAAAGAAAGTCCTGAGAAAATTTGCTAAGATTTATGGTATACACTGTCCTTTTTTTTTGGCTTTTTATTTTGTATTTCCCAAATCTACTGTATTTATGTTGGTAGAATTTTTAGGTTTTTGTTCTGATTATAGTTGATGATTTAATTACCCACCAGATGTGCAAGTGTTTTACCTTTTGCTATTGTGTTATTTCCTACATGAGAGAAAGACGAGCTATAATCTTTCTCCGTGGTTTAACTTTCTGCTCAGAAGAAAAGGAGACGTTTGGTGGCATTCACTTTCTAGCTCTTGGAATGTGTACGCGTTCAACTATCTGATGGTCACTAGCTGTTTGCTGCAAACTTGGTGCTCATTGGATGGTGTGGAACATGGTCTGTGGCCTCCTGGAGTTCACGACCTGTATGGGAGAGGAAGTCACTGATTTTACCACTCACCTTTTCTTATTTGTTTGTTTATTATTTGTTTTCTTTTAGTTTTATTGAAGTATAATTGGCGTATAGCACTGTGTCAGCTTAAGGCATTCAGCTTAATGGTTTGACTTAATGGCCATCATGAAATTATCATAGCAACTTGAGGGAACACCTACCATCTCATACAGATGCAAAAGTAAAGAAATAGAAAAAAAATTTTCCTTGTGTTGATAACTCTTAGGATTCAACAACTTTCACATACAACATACAGCAGTGTTCATTATATTTATCATTACATTACATCCCTAGTAGTTATTTGCATCTGTGAGTTTTGCCTTTTGACAACCTTCGTGCCGTTCTCCCTCTGTCAATCCCCCTGCCTCTGGTAACTACAAATCTGATCTCTTTTTCTATGAGTTTGTTTTTGAAATATAACTGACCTCCAACACTATGTTAGTTCCTGTTACACAACATACTGATTTGATATTCCTACACATTTCAAAATGATCACTGCGATAAGCCTAGTTACAATATGTCACCATACAAAGATATTACAGTCTTACTGATTGTATTCCCCACACTTTGCATTTCATTTACCACTAACACTTTCCATAATGTCTCATTGTAACCATTTTAAGATTGATAGGATATTTCATTATCTAATTTCCTCCCCTTCAAATCTTCTGTTTCCCCATTTTCTGTGATGTTTCCATAATGATTGGAAATGACTCCTCAAGTGTGTGAGTGAATTCCCTTAAGAGGCTGAGCTTCCCATCATGTGGGCCTACTGATTGGTATGAGTTCGGTTTTGTCAAGTTCCCCATCTGCTTTTGTCAGTCGCTATTTTTGCAAAGTCTTCCTTCTCTCTAATTATACAAATATGTCTTCTTCATTTTTCTTGTCAAAGACAAATTAAAAAGGATCAGTTCAGCTTCTGAGTGAGTATAGTCTTCATTAATTCCATACCCCAACTCTATATTTAGCAGCATTTTTCTTTTCTTCCTCCCCCCGCCCCGTTGATACTTTTAAAAGTTCGTCTTCTCATGTCTGGCTTATTTGAGTAGCGTGAATTAATTTGCTCCATCCAATTCTCTTCTGGAAGTTTTAGCTGACTGTAATAAGATACTTTTCACTTTTCCCTGTATTTAGTTCAGATCTGTCTTTGTCTGTAGATATTTGAAGAGTCATTTGTGAAACTACATTAGGTGTTTCTTGTTCATTATCGTTTTCCCCAAGAGGAATTTTAATCCTATGTGTGTTAATTATTTAATTATCTTAATGAAGTCTCATATGGTACTCCGTGGCCTCTTGCACACTGATGGAATTAATCCTTCATCCCAGGGCTCTTCAGCGTTCCTGGTTCTTTAATGTTTGTACATTTGTATGTAAATGGTTCTTATTCCAGTATTCTTGCCTGGGAAATCCCATGGACAGAGGAGCGACTAACACTCACTCACTCATTAGTTTATGACTAACTTCCCCTTGTTCACCCCCACCCCATCTCCCAAGTTCTGTCTCTTTTTTCTCTGAAACCTGATGTTCTTTAGGTATAAATTTTTATTTTCCATGATGTTTTCTCATTTCTTTCCATTGCCTCCAGTGCACATCATTATTTTCACATACACTCTGGTTCCCAAACTTTAATGGCCATGAGAATCACTATGGATTGCATATTAGAAGTTCAGATTCCTGGGGCCCAAACCCAGAAATTCCATTTGGCCTATGAAGAGCCCAGATATTTTTATTTTTAACAGGCAAGCAAGAGGTTTTTGATGAGTTGGTACACCGACCACACTACTGTACACTGTAGCTGCTGTCTGCTAATTACCTTAAGTGCAACATTCATCCATAAATTAATTTACAAAATGGCTACTTTTTGCAAGGCACTGTGCTGGGCACTCAGAATATCATAGTAAGCAAAATGGACTTGGTCTGTGATCTTGCAATGCTTACACTGTATTGAATCCTCTTCATGTCTTCCTCAGTTCAAAAACTTCCTTAATTTCCTATTGTTTACATGTAACAGTGAGTTCATCAATATTCTTGCCAGTGGGCTTTTAGAACATAAGAGCAGTGATTGAGAATCAGGAAATTTGGAGGCTGGGTTTATTTTTCCCTCCGACTCTGTGTGTGTTGATAAAAGAAGGTGGATTGGCTTAGTTCAGTAATATTCCTTATTCTTGTTAGTGGGCTTTTAGAACATAAAAGCAGTGGTTGAGAATCAGGAGATTTAGAAGCTGGCTTTATTTTTCCCTTTGACTCTGTGTGTGTGTGTGTGTGTGTGTGTGTGTGTGTGTTAATAAAAGAAGGTGGATTGTCTTAGGTCACTAATATTCCTTGCAGTCAGTGTTTGAACCTCCGTTGGTGCTCTCTGCCTTTAAGTTCTTATAGTTGAGTTTAGATGAAATGTACCCTGTTTCTGGGCATACACACCGAGGAAACCAGATCTGAAAGAGACACGTGCACCCCAGTGTTCATCTCAGCACTGTTTATAATAGCCAGGACATGGAAGCAACCTAGATGCCCATCAGCAGACGAATGGATAAGGAAGCTGTGGTACATATACACCATGGAATATTACTCAGCCATTAAAAAGAATTCATTTGAATCAGTTCTAATGAGATGGATGAAACTGGAGCCCCTTATACAGAGTGAAGTAAGCCAGAAAGATAAAGAACATTACAGTATACTAACACATATATATGGAATTTAGAAAGATGGTAACGACAACCCTATATGCAAAACAGAAAAAGAGACACAGATGTACAGAACAGACTTTGGGACTCTGTGGGAGGAAGGTGAGGGTGGGATGTTTCGAGAGAACAGAATTGAAACATGTATATTATCTAGGGTGAAACAGATCACCAGCCCAGGTTGGATACATGAGACAAGTGCTCGGGCTTGGTGCACTGGGAAGACCCAGAGGGATCGGGTGGAGAGGGAGCGGGGAGGGGGGATCGGGATGGGGAATACATGTAAATCCATAGCTGATTCATCTCAATGTATGGCAAAAACCACTACAATATTGTAAAGTAATTAGCCTCCAACTAATAAAAATAAATGGGGAAAAAATGTACCCTGTTTCATCAGTTCTAATATGTCATTTAAAATCCCTCTCTCAAGTTGAGCGATGTTAAAATGTGAAAGAATATGCATCATACAACCAGTGAAATACTGCCCATGTGTTTGCATGTATTTGTATTTATGAGGATGATGATACTACATGAAGCTACCTTTAACTCCTGAAACATGATTACCTGGACAGCCCCCTCCCACCAAAAAAATGTATCACTGGCCTGGCACTCATGGAAGAATCAGGATTTATTAAAAAGACACAAAGTCTGTAACACAAAAGAAGCAAAGGCAGTGGGAATCTATCATTCCCTCAGTTCTGATGATGACTCTTGTGTTCCCCTTGGATTTGCCTCACTGTTGAATTGTGGAGTGTTTGGAGATCTCTGACAGCAAAGTAATCAGGGTGACCATAGCTCAGTTGGCAGGTCTTCCATCTGTCACTCAGTTCAGATAGCTCAAAGAAACCAAACTCAGGGTAACACAATGCTTCTAGTGAGTTACAGCCTCTTTATTTTTTCCTTTTAATTAAGCATGTTCACTTAAAAGCATTTTTTAAAAGCAAATGTATAAATAGTGATCCAGTGGAATAATCACTTACTGGCACTCTCTCTCCCCTCCACATACTTTTAACTATGTTTTTGTGTTTTAGTCCCTAAGTCATGTGCAACTCTTTTGCTACACCATGGACTATAGCCCGCCAGGCTTCTGTCCATGGAATTTTCCAAGCAAGAGTAATAGAGTGGGTTGCCATTTCTTTTCCAGGGGATCTTCCTGACCCAGGGACCAAACTCATGTCTCCTGCATTGGCAGGTGGATTCTTCACTGCAGAGCTGCCAGGGTTGGTCAAAAATTTCATCCAGATTTTTCCATAAGATGTTACAGAAAAAACCCAAATGAACTTTTTGGCCAACCCAATATTTCCAGGCTAGGGTCTTGCATGAATTGTTACATCAACCACATTTTTAAACTTTTCAATAAGTTGTCATAGTTGCTGGAAGACCACAAGGGCCATTTTACTTCTCTTCATGTTTTCACTGAGTCTTGCTGTTGCTGAATGACATACTAATGCATACGGAGGAAAGTGCTAGAATCAACGCTGTGCTTTTGTGAGAGCTCTCCCTCTTCTTCTCATCTTTACCCCTGGCTGCCCTCTCAATTCCCTCTTCCTTTCAAGCACTTTTAGCCTTAGAATTAGCTCCTCATGCTCCATTTGGTCATCAGTGTTCATCATTTAGCTGTGGAGTTATTTTAGTAGTACTGGGAGATTCTGGTTGAAGTCTTCCATTTCAGAAGTTGTAACTTTAACAGCTTGTGGTACATGCCAAATAAATGATGTGGCCACCAGGTAGTGGGGAGTTAAAGGGAAGGAGAGTCCACTTGGTTATTGGAAAATGTTTCAAGATGAAAGTGGTGTTATGGATGAGTAAGCAAGTAAGGTCTGGGAAGCAATACTAGAAAAAGGTAAAGGCAGAAAGTGCAGGGAGTGTGTGTGGGGGTGGGGGATAGGACTACACTAAATGGACTAGCACAGAGGCTGTACCTATGACATGCATGGGAGAAAATCCTGTACAGGTAGGATTGGACTGAGTCATGGAGGGTCTAGAAATCCCAGTGAAGGATAGTCCATTTTGTTTTTTATGGAGCACGAATTTTTTAACATCTTAACAGGATATTTATCACTCCCTGTAAGGCTCCAATCATTCTTTAAGGGTTAGGGCTTGTGAATCACACAGTGGGGCTAACTCTGACTAAAATCACTAAGCCTTTGTGTATTCTGTATACGTGTCTGTGTAGGTTTGTGCACAAGTACAGTATACATCCAGTAGATGTTCTTGAGATGAGCGGCCCTGAAAGGAGTGAAGGAGAGGACAGCACTGCTGGCTGAGTTATCCCCTTGTAAACAATCCTGGAAAGCTGTGAAATGAAATCCTGACCTCTTGGTTTTTCAGATCTCTTAATTTCTAATAATCTACCTGCCATAAGCAATGGGAAGCATTGGAGGATTTTTGGTTGTCTTGTGTTTGTGTTTTAAATGTTGGAATTGATATGAAATTACTGTTTTAGAAAGGATGTGTACTGGATGTAGTTTTCTGATGAGTTGGAGGGAATAACTCAAGGCCAATTAAAAGGACCCTTTTGAAAGTGTAGTGTAGAGGAGGGACAGAATAAGGATAGTTAGAAAGAGAGGAACATAGGAAGAATTTATTCACTTAGTAAACATTCATTGAAATTTATTATACTTTAGAGATTTAAAGTTGAAAAACCTGGAGTCACTGCTTCAAAGAGCCCTCACTAACAGGCAGTCAGACACATGATGGACTCAATGATGGAACAGTGCTGCAGTGCTATGGAAACAGAAGGGGGGCATTCCTTAGCCTAGTGGGGGAGGGAAGGGTCTCATGGGGAGCTTGAGAGAGGTGGTATTTGAGCTTATTTATAAACTAAAGGAGAGAACCTAGTAGAGAAGGAGGGGTTGGTTTATGGTCAGAGAGAGAGAAAAGAAAGTTAGATTAAAATACGGAGAAGGTGGGGGGTAAATTGATTTTGGCTTCAAGGAGAAGGCATTTTGGGGGACTTGAAGATTGGCCAGATATGGAGGAAAGGAATAAATCACAACTGACTGAGTAATCAGTTTTGTGTAACTAAAAGGACAGTGGTACTGTTTGTAATAAAGAGAAGATGGATTTGTTCTAAGCCCATTTGAGTTTGAGATGCTGACAGTCCAATAGGAAGCTTGTAGTGGAGCTTGATAAGGTTGACCAGTGAAAGATAAGGTTGAGCTCCTTATCAAAGAGAAGGTGCATAATGATGATGTCATCTATTATACTGAGTGTGTGTCTGCAGGGATGGGGCAGCTTGTAAGAGGGGTAGTTGCTATGAAAGGAGGCATGGAATGAGTTATCTCATAAAATAAAGTGTTTCCCTTTTGGGGTGGCACCATAGCTTCTGGGTCTTCAGATATTCTTCCAGAGGTGACACATTTGTCCAGGACCCCAGGTATGGAATGATTGTGGAGGCTAGACCTGGTGTGGGAAATGGAAGTAGTGCTAAAAGCAGAAGGATGACTTTGCAGGAAGTCCTAGCAGCAGAGACAAGGGGAAAGATAGGCAGTAGACACACCAACTTCTTGGCAAACTCTGCCCTGTGCAGTGTACAGCATGGGCTCATTGCTGGTTTCTTCACCAGAGAGCAGCTGGGTAGTCTTGGATGGAGTCAGAAATCAGGCCTGCAGGTAAGAACTTGATCTGTAAAGTGCACAGTTGCCCCCAGAGTCTGTTGTCACTTCATTCTGGTGACGGAAACTCGAGTACTGAAAGCTTCTCTAAGTCCCTTCCTATGGTCAGTCACCAGGGCACAGAGTTCAGGTGATCTGGATGAGGGCTTCTTTCTACTGCTCTACAGATTCAGCTATCTGCCTAGGGGCTTGCCCTCATTTGGGGGGTGTCCATGGGTGGTAAGAGTGGCCTTTAGGAAAAGTTTCCCTGTCTTCTTGACTGTGTTGAGGGCATAGAATCAAGCGTAGGACCTAAGGGCCCTGAGGCTGCATCTCTGTCTCTCAGAGTTGTATTTCCAGGAAGGTCAGCTGGAAAAGGCTCCCTCAAGGTAGAATGTGGTTAAGTGAGTTGTTGTTTTCTGTGCACAGAAAGCCAACAAGAAACCCCTGCAACAAGGTTTGTGCCCAGACAACAAAAGCAGGAGATGGTGAGGGTGGTGTGGTGTTGTCCTAATGTTGGCCATTGTGCCAGAACTGCGGACAAATGGCAGACCCCAGGAGCCATGTGGTTCAGGGAATTATGATCACTGTCTGTTCTCTTGTTCCCAGCAGACTTGGGTATACTGCTGTCTTGGCCAAAAACGCATGCTGAGAACCAGGTCTGCATCAGAGTAGGGTGCAGTTCACTCACTGACTATGGTTGGCCAAGGTTTCAGTCTGAGCATTGCCTTTGGGAGGAGCCAAATTACAGAGTCCAGCTGGTTGACAACAGGGGTTTACTCTGAAGGGGTAAAGATGATTCTGGATGAGAGCCACCGTAACAGACCAGAGACCAGAAAAGGAAGGATCAGAGCAGAGAGTAGCAACTAGTCTGATAAGTGTTTTGCACCAGAGTGATAACCTTTATATAGGGGTACATGGAATCTCAGGTGTGAAAAAAGGAGCTCTTTAAAGAGAGTTTGACCATTTATGACTAGTTTATTCCTTTTCTATTAATCTGCTTGAATCTTTCTCCTACTATTTGCCTCTGTTTAGATACACACACAGTTTGTTGTAGAGTAATATTTATTGAGGACTGACTTTGTATCAGGTAATGTCTTAGTGTTGGGACCACAGCAGTGAACACTGTAGTTGTGGGGACAGAGAAGAATGCCTTCCTCCATGGAGCTTACATCCTGATGGGGAGATGGAGACAGTAGGCCCATACATACATATATACCTATGAACAATATGTTCCTTCCTGATGAGTTCTTATGAAACAGAAAAATGAAGGGGCCCAGCACTGTAGGGTGTGATTTATTCTGGAGGTGTCTTCTTCAAGCTAGAATGGTCTCTCTTTGAAGGGCTGACATCTGATGTCCTTAGTGGTGAGAAACAGTCAGCCACATGTAGAGTGGAAAGAGTGGCTTTCTTTGGCCATGTTGTTTGTGGTGTCTGTGAGACGTGAGATACAGGGCTAGCAGGTGGTCATATGCTTCTGGGTGCTCAAGGGAGAAACCTGGGCTGAGGCGTTGTATTTTAAAGTCATAGGACTGGGTGAGATCAATTTATGCTTTTGTGGGACTTTTGTAATTGTCTGTTTGCCTAGATAAAGTACATATAAAATTTTTACTTTAAATAGGACATTAAAAAGATTAGGCAGAAATTTGGGAGCATAAATACAATTTTGTATGCATATTTCCCTTCATATTTCTGAATCATGTATATAGTGATTGCTAGGTTTCCCCTACCATGTACTTGATTCTAAGAGCCAGCATTTCTCAAAGTTTTCAACTTCTGTCCTGAAAAATTGAAATTTTTCTAAACTCATTATAGAATCTACTCAAGTGTGCATATGTAGTCATAGGTTTCTGATCTTCAGATTTATAAAGAGCCCCAGAAATCTCTCTCTCAGTACATTTTGTATTTGAAAAGGATTGCTGAAACCTATGGAAAGCGCTTTGCAGTTAACACACATCTGACGTTCCGAAACGCCTTACAGTTGTGCAGAACAAGGCTTTGGAATGGGAAGTGACTTGACAGGGAAACAACTGAAAAATTTTAAGGCCAGCCGTAGAACCCACGACTTTAAGGTTTGTGCTGAGGCTCTTTCTACTACCTTGGAGGTTCTCAGCCTTGCCTATACATTAGAATCATCTTAAAAGAGTTATGCCCGTGCTCTGCACTGGAGGCCTGGACTCTGAGTTTTTTATTACAGTCCCCCGGGCATTCTCCTGTTGCAGCTGGAGCTGTGAGCCGCTGGCCTGGACCAACTGCCTTCCTAGGAGCTGTGCTGACACCAGATGTTTTGTCTCTTTTACTCCAAGAGTTTACTGAGTCAGCCGGGACTCTTTGTAATGACATTGGTAAGGAAGGCCTCTCTTTTCTTTCCAGTAAAGTTCACACAGAGTTCTGACTCTTATTGGGACCGTTTTCAGTCTCTGTGAGTTTGAAGCATCACACTCTATTTCTTGGGCCACCCTTACTATCTCTGTCGGTCCTTGAGACCAATGAAGCTGGACCAACTTTTCTTCTCTCAGCTCAATATCATTATTGCACAAGACTGCCAATAAAGCTGTCTTCTCACTTAAAAGGGGACTTTGTCCACATTTTAGGATTGAGAGATAGGTTTTTGTAGTTTTTGCTCCATTTTTCATGCTGTAATGTTCTCTCTGGTGATTTCTTTGTGTTTTGAGTACAATGCTGTGTACTCCTAGCTTTGAAAGCAGGTTTGTCTGTGAAATGAAGATGGCTGCTTCTTTCATTTGCTCACTATTAACTGGTGACTACAGGCCAGCTTCTTGCTTGACCAGATGAGTGCTACCAACCCAGCCACACCAGCCAGTATGCTCCCTGGGACCTAGCCTCACTGTCATAAGTCTGGAGATTGAGATTAAACACTTAGAAACTCTTAGTGATTGGACAAAGTAATTTATGTCTGTTGAGCTGAATAATCAAAATAGAGTTGGAGCTTAGGTTTTGTTCATGTGTGTCTTTCTAAAATGGTACTCTTTCTGTGTTTTGAGAAAATATCAAAACTGATCCCTCTTTACAGATGTTTTCAGAAGCCATGGACTATATCTCTGAACCCAGCAGGAACTGGGAGGACTAAGGACCACCTCTCTTTTTGCAGAAGAATGGTGATATGTTTGATTTGGGACTATTTTTGAGGCTGTCGAGTGACAAACTGTCTAGTGGTAAACTTCAGGTTTTGGCAATGGCAATCAGCCTACAACTCAGCCTCAATTTACAAGATAAATTTCTAAACCTATTTCTGACTGTTTATTTGCCACCTGGCCCCTTTAGGCTGCAGTTCTATTTCCCACAGTTCAAGTTGGTAACTCACAGAAGCTCCCTCCGATTGTCCTCAGGGCACTCAGGCCCGGACCCTACCCCAAGCAATGCCGCCTAAGACTCCCTTCCCGGGACGCATCTCCGTCCTTAGCTCTTTTGTCTCACTTTTTATCTTTTATATTTTGTCCTACCTCCTTTCGAAGACAATGGGCTGCTTTTCTGGGCGCCTGATGACCTCAGCTAGCGATCAGAAGTTGTTTTGTGAAGTTTGCTCTGCGTTCAGTTATTCTTTTGATGAATTTGTAGGAGAGAAAGTGGTCTGCCTTCCTACTCCTCCGCCATCTTGGCTCCTCCTCCTGCAATTCTATTTCCATATGTTTGTTTATCCCGTCGAAGACACAGGGACATTCTGGTAGGTTTAATGTCGGATTTTTAACCATGAGTCAAGAACTGAAGGGGAAGAATCATTTTCAGTTTGCTTTGTCAGTTTGTGTGTCCATTTTCAAGTGAGTCTGGCTAAGTCAATTAAGTATTTTATCATTTTTTATTTTCAGATGTATTTTGGCTCTGCACTGTTACACTCTAAAAGACATATATCATTTTCTAAAGCATACTGAGGTATAAAAACAGTGTTGATCCCTTCTTCCAGACATGGTTTAAGGCAAACAGGGACTTCCACTTGCTTTTTTCCCTATTGGGATGTCTACATTTTACAGATGAAAAAGAAAGATTGGTTCATTCACTGTAATTTCTGCAGAGTCCACCAGGACTCTCCTCTTGTCTCTTATATTATTATTTCCTACTGTAAGAATAAGACATGGCCATTACAGAAAATTTGGGAAATTCAGAAAAATAGAAGGAAAGTTAACTTTTCCACGTTCATGGCACCTAGAAATAACTGTTGTTAGATTTTAGTGGATCTTTCTTCTCCACATTTTTGCTTCATTAAAAAAAACAAAAACAAAATTGTCATTGTACTGGAAATGCAGAAATCTGTGCTTTTTTTTTTTTCTTTTAGCAGAAAGAGGTTTATTGCAGGTCTGAGCAAGGAGAATAGGAGCGGCAGGGTGTGGGGGTTGTCTCATCGTCCAAAAACCCCCAACTCCCTGAAGGGCTTTACAAAGGGCTTTTTTTTTTTTTTTAAATTGGAGGATAATTGCTTTATAATATTGTGTTGTAAAGTGTGCAGCACTTGTTTATATAAGCCATTTTATAAAACATATGCATTCTAGATATGCTTAGAAAATAGAGAAGGTATAAAGTAGAAAATTAAAAAATCATCCAGAATCCTACTTTTCAGGGATGAATTTTAACTTTCACATATATTTATTTACTTTTGATTTTTTAAAGGCATAGTTGAGTTCAAATCCTAATTATTACTATTGTTATCATCATTATTATTATTTTTGGCCATGCTGCATGACTAGCAAGATCTTAGTTCCCTGACCAGGGATTGAACCCGGGTCACAACATGAAAGCAGTGAATCCTAACCACTGGGTCACCAGGGAGTGTCTGCTATCCTAATTATTTTTAAGCATACCTGGTATAAGCATAGCCACAAGACGTAAAGCAACGAAGAGTTAATGAAAAAAAAAAGCTAATTATTTAGGTTATTCAGTATGAGTTTCAAAGTTGTGAAAAATTATTTCTCATGCTTCTTAGTAAAAAAAAAAAAAAAAACCCACCAAAAAAGGCTAATATGTTACCCTGTGTAATTATTCCCTTATATTGAGAAAATATAATTTTCATTTAGGTAGTTTTCCCGGGAATGTTGTCCTAAATGTGTCTAAAATAGTTGCGCTGCCATTAGTTATAGAAAAAAATTACACTGTTCCTGACTTGTGTGTATGTGCTCAGTCGTGTCCGACTCTTTGCGACCCCATGGATGGTAGCCCGCCAGGCTCCTCTGTCCGTGGGATTCTCCAGGCAGGAATACTGGAGTGGGTTGCCATTTCCTTCTCCAGTTCCTATCATATACCTAACTAAAAGATTTTGTTTGTGGGTCAGAGAAGGGGTTCACAGTGAAGGGCAGGATAGGAAAGGCGCAGGTCTGGGAAGCTTTGGATGAGTGCTCTGGCTGTACCTGGCCCTTGAGCTGCATGGTATGAGCGCCCCAGTGTATACAGTCCGGTTGGGTCATTGACATTGGGGTTGGGAAAATCCACCAATCATTTTGTATCATGACTTCCTTATGCTTTCAGTCCTAATTTCTACTTATCCCTGATAGCCTTAAGTATATCTTAACTGTCCCAGTATAATGGATAGAATTGTGCACCCTCCCCCAAACTTGTGTTCAAATCCTAACCTCCAGTACTGATAAATGTAACCTTATTTCGAAATAGAATTTCTGCAGATGTAATCAGGTCAAGAGGCGTGCGTGCGTGCAGTACTCAGTCATGTCTGACTTTTTTCGACCACATGGACTATAGCCTGCCAGGCTTCTCTGACCATGGGATTTTCCAGGCAAGAATGCTGGAGTGGGTTGCCATAGATGAGGTCAAACTGTATCAGGGTGGGCCCAGACTAACCTAAAGACTGAAGATTACTTTTCTTATAAGAAGGGGAAAAGACATGCAGGAGAATGCCATGTGATGATGGAGGTGATCTATCTATGAGCAACCATCAGAAACTGGGGAGAGGCAAAGACGGATCCTCCCCTAGAACTTCCAGAAGCAGCATGACCTCCCAACACCTTGATACTGAGAGAATCATCACTATTGCTTTAAGCCACCCTGTTTTGGTCATTTGTTACTTGCGGCCCTAAGAAACTAGTACAGTCCTGAAAACATTGGTTCCTTATTTTCTGAGCTCTCAAATATGTATTCCGAACTTTCTTAAATGTGAGAATAATTTATTTTTGGCATGCACGTTTTCCGTAAAAATCTGTAGACATTGTTCCATGGTCTGCTCTGTCATATAGTATTGCAGAAAGGATAAAGCTATTCTGATTTTTGGTCTTTTTGTAAGTTCTTAGTTGTGCCCCCCCCTTTTCCCCATTTGCCTCACAGATTCCATCTATCTAGAAAAAGTTCATCATTACCCACTGCCCCATGCCCCCAAATATGGTAAACTCTTGTTTTAGTCATGGTCTTTTTCCTCCCAAAGCAAGAAAATATACTTCAGGTTGTGTGTGTGCGTGTGTGTGTGCGTGTGTGTACACATCTTTTGTAAAAAAATAAGAATTTTTAAATAAATCCATTTTCTTGGATTAAATCCTTGTTCTCAAATCTTCATTTGTTCTCAACCTTTTCAACCTTTGTTGTTGTTTTTCCCATCTGAATTTGGAGCTACTTCTCAAGTTTGTTTTTTATACCTCTGATTTGTGCTTGATGGAATATTGATGATTAACTTTGTGCTTTTATTATATAGCTCTCTTTGGTTATGACATTTCCTTTTATTTTCTTTGTAATTTTTCTCATTTTTCCTTTGTGTGTTTTATCTTATCCTGGTGTCTTTTCTTTTCAGCCTTTCATCCTTTTAAAGATTTTTTTCTACTATTGCAGGAGGTCATGTGGTTTTATATGCTACTTGAAGATGTGAGAATTTATCTAAGCTTTCTTGTTCCTAGTTTATTGAATTCTATCTCTTCCTCCCTTTTTCCGTTTTCCTGTATACTCATTCTCAGTGAGAGAAACTTTTCCGATAGGAAGACTGCTTGTTAACCCATTACTTAAGCATTTAGGTACTAATGAAATAATTTTCTTAGTTTTACTGCTAGAAGTCAATTTCATGTGTCTTTGCTGGCTCAGTTCCTAGTTTTCATATAATGCAAATCTATTTCCTTGAGATGGACTCTTTATAGTACATTACTACCTGATTCCCTGGTACACAGAAAATAGATGACATATTAAAACAAGCATAAACATACCTTCCATGATTGTTTTTTTACATAAGACGATTCTGTTTGTCAGATCCCCATTGCTAGCCTTATTCTGCTTTGTGAAAGTGAAAGCATTAGTTGCTCAGTTGTTCTTACTCTTTGTGACCCTTTGGACTGTAGCCTGCCAAGCTCCTCTGTCCATGGGATTCTCCAGTCAAGAATACTGGGGTGGGTAGCCATTCCCTTCTTCAGGAGGTTTTCCCAACCCAGGGATTGAACCCAGGTCTCCTGCATTGTGGACAGATTTCTTTACTGTCTGAGGAGCATATTGTTGAATTGGAAGTGCTATTTCCAATGGATATTGGATAGGAAGTGTTAATGTCAGGTGGTAAGTGGAAAGGCTAGCTGCCTCTGAAGCCAGCATCTATGTAATTGTGAATGGTTGAACAGTTTGGTTTGGTTTTGAGAGTGCAGACCGTTGGGACACTGGGAAAGGCTTTGTGTACCTATTTCTGAGCAAGCAGACTCAATTTCATTTCCACTGGTGCAACAATTACCATTAAATTTAAGCCAAAAAGGTGTAGGTTTTAATCCCTATTCCATCAAACTTGTATTTTGTGGAAATTCTTTAAAGATTTTGGTGGTAGCTGTGTGTGGGTCCAGAGTTTTGGCATTATTAATGGTTTTCTTCTTCTTTTACACTCACAGATATTTTAATAAGTATGTGGGAGAAGTGTGGGGGTGTTGCTAGCCAAACACCATTTTTACATTTTAACTTGAAAGTCTGATGTTGATTTGTTATTTCCTACTGATAGATTTCCTGTTGATTTATGACCTAGGGCAAGATCATCTTTTAATCTTATCTTCAGCTTTGAATGGGACTTTAAATGTATATTTTTAATGCAGATAAATGTAAATACCCAAGTAATTTACCAATATTTCTTAATATATGACAGCATTTTTTTCTTGTGTTCTTGACCAAATGAATTTTTCTTTGATTCACTTGGTAGACGGATAGTATTTAAAAATATTCACTTTCCCCCCTATTTGTGTATTTTGTTTTTCCTCATCTCCAAGCATATATTATTTTAAAAAGCTTGAGTCAGAGAAAGAGTTAAAGGGGTTTATGTATGGATTGTTTATTGTTTATTTATTAATGCATATGTGCATGCTAGGTTGCTTCACTCATGTCCTACCCTGTGTGATTCCATGGACTGTAGCCCGCCAGGCTCCTCTGTCCATAGGATTCTCCAGGCAGGAATACTGGGGTGAGTTGCCATTTCCTCTTCCAGGGGATCTTCCCAGCCCAGGGGTTGAAGCCATGTCTCCTGCCCTGCGGGCTGATTCTTTACTGCTGAGCCATTGGGGAACTCAGTGATGTTAAGTATATTCACGTTGTTGTGTTGCATTTAAACTTTTTTTGTTATACTACTGGGAAGGGACAAAGCTCTAATATTTTGTCTGACACACTGTAATTTGTTGAACAACCCAGCTTTTCTCATGAAAGAAGTATATAAGAAGCACCTGAAGACAAAATAAAATGTAAAATAAGAAAAGCAGGGAAGAAGGATAAAGCCTAGATTAGAAATAGTCCCTATAGCAGCAGTATTAATGAATATTTCATTTTCTCAATCTAAGTATAAGATTAGGGAAAAAAGAAAAGTTATCTTAAATGTGTACATCTATAATTATTTATAAAGATATAATTGCAACCCCATGGTCTGTAGCCCACAAGACTCCTTTGTTCATGGAATTTTCCAGGGAAGAATGCTGAAGTGGGTATTCATTCCCTTCTCCAGGGGATATTCCTGACCCAGGGATCGAACCTGGGTCTCCTTCATTGCAGGCAGATTCTTTACTGTCTGAGTCAGCAGGGAAGCACTCCCCCACCCCCCCGCAAAACAAAAAACAAAAAACAACTGTTGATAAGCATTTATAAAGATATAATTATTTTAGATATGTTACACTGTGAGAAAATCTGCATCACACAATCCAAGAAATACAGGGAAGTGTTAGGTACGGTGATGAGAAGCAGTGAATGTTGTGTCTGAGGAGAAAGCTAGTGACCGAAGAGGCAGAGTGGTGTCAGAGCATGGGCGTGGAGAAGGACCAAGGGCCATCCTGCCAACCCCATAGCCACTGCCTTCTTCATACTCCCCCCAGCCTCCAGCTCTCTGCCCATCTCAGAGGTCCAGAACAGCTAATGCTCATCGATTCTAGATAATAGGGTTTTTTTTTTTTCCCCCCCTGTAAAATTTATTTTAAGATAGATTTCTCTGATTCTCCACCACTATGGGCTATTGACAGCAGCTGACAGTCTAACAAATGGATACGGTGGAAACATGTTCTTAGTGATAATGACTGAATAGCCAACAGAATGTTACATATGTGAGCTACTAACCTTTGTGTTTGCTCTGAGCAAATGAGCAATACATAGATGCTTTGAAATGTGTCTGTTTAAAATTCTGTCACGTGGAGCTTAGTTCAATTCTATAGTCCATTTTCTGCTTTATTTTTCCTGTGAAAAGTGCCTTATAATGGCATCACCAATTGTTCGTCAATTTCCTTTCCATTATGTAAACTCCTTGTGTGTCCACCCTCTGTCGGTCTGTAAGTTTATCATGACATATATACATGGAATGGATTATTACCTTTCCTGGAAGGAGAATAAACCATAAATATGAACGAGGCTTTAGAAGAACCTAACATAAATCACTGTGAAAAATCTGTAGTAGGCTGTGAGACTATAAAAATCACTGTGAATTATAAATAAGACAGCAGGGTTATAGAAATCATTTTATATGAAAGTGGATATATATTTCTTCCTACAATAGCACTCAGTGATTTTAATAACATTGGTTGACCATATTCAATGTGGAATATAGTAGAAAGTTCCATAGGAAAAATTCTGGGTTATAATTGATAACATGAAACACTGATGCTACTTATGCTATTGGAATTGCATTTGCTTTATGTTATTATCAAAGTATTGTAAAGAAAAAGGAGAAAGATTTCTTTTGACATCTGTTCTTAGAAAATAACATGTAGATTTTCAGTCTTTTAAAATTAAAAGTCACTATTGAAACATCTCATACTCTGTTTTATTTAAAGTTATTTATCTGAAATTAGTGATTATCTTTTGGGTTACTTATCTATGAAGCATCCAGAGAAGCTCCTTAATTTTTTTCCTATCTTAACTAACTTTTCTAAGGAAAATTAATCATAAATATATAAATAAATTTTAAAACATGTTTTAAAGAGAATATTCTATATATTAAAGATATCATTTCTTGGTTAATTAGCTGTTTTAGCAAACAGGGTATATTTTGCTTTAAGAAGTTTTCTTTAAAATATGTAGCTCTTACACAGGTAAGAGTTATATGTTAAGTGTGCAACTTTATTTTGAAAACAATGGTTCCATTTCTATGTTAAAAGTGCTTTCTTTGTGTCACTGGAATTGAGCAACCTCTATAGATAATGTAGGAGATAAAGAAAAAAGTATAAGACAGTGCTTGTTCTTCGATTGCTTCCTAGTTGAGATCAAACTAATATTATTTTTAACGGCACTGACATTTCAAGACAATATATGATTAAGTTCTAAATTGTGTGGTTCAGGCCGCTTTTAAATGTCAATGTTAAAGGAAACTAGAGACAGGCTACTATTACTTTTTTACCCCTATTCACACATAACTGGACTGAAAAGCATTCTAAGTATTCAGCTTCCAATAGATTAGGAGATGTTTTCCTTAATTCATTTCTAAAAGGAAATTTCTTTTGTATTAAAACAACCCCTTGTTTTTATATTTTGTGTTATGTTTTAAGCTCTCCAACACAACCTTTATTCCTTAAGAGGATTTGCTTTGGTTTGTTGTTAGGCTGAAGGTTAAGAAACACCAAACTCCTTCCCTACTGAGAACAGAGCATATCTCTAAGGTGGCAATTTGTTGTTACTGTTGTTTAGTCACTAAGTCATGCCTGACTCTGCAACCCTCTGGACTGTAGCACCCCAGCCTTCCCTGTCCTGACTGTCTCCCAGAGTTTGCTCAATCTCATGTCCATTGAGTCAGTGACGCTGTCTAACCATCTCATCCTCTGTCACCCCCTCTCTGGCCTTCAATCTTTCCCAGCATCAGGGTCTTTTCCAGTGAATCAGTTTTTCGCATCAGATGGCCAGAGTATTGGAGCTTCAGCATAAGTCCTTCCAAGGAACATTCAGAATTGATTTACTATAGGATTGACTGGTTTGATCTCCTTGCTGTCTAAGGGACTCTCAAGAGTCTTCAAAACCATCAGTTGTTTGAAAGCACCAGTTGTTCGGCAGTCTGTGATTGTTGTTGTTTTAAAATGTTTGCTTTATTTTTGGTCGTGCTGGCTCTTTGTTGCTGCACGCGGGCTTTTCTCTCGTGGTGAGTGGGGGCTACTCTGTAGTTGCATGGACTTCTCATTGCAATGGCTTCTCTTGTTGTAGACCACAGGTTCTAGGCACATGGACTTCAGTAGTTGTGGCCTGTGGGCTCAGTAGTTGTGACTCCTGGGCTCTGGAGCACAGACTTAATAGTTTTGACGCATGGGCTTAGTTTCCCTGTGGCATGTGGGATCTTCCCAGATCAGTGATCGAAACAGTGTCTCCTGCATTGGCAGCAGATGAATTCTTTCCCACTGAGTTACGGGAACTCCTGTGATTATTATTTAATAGAATTTTCATCTTGCCAACTTGCAGCTCATCTGTGACAAAGCTCAGGCGTATCACCATCTAGATTCATATCATTTATTTTTAGTTCACATATTGTGGTTGACAGGCTTCCCTTATGGCTCAGCTGGTAAATAATCCAACTTCAGTGGGGGAGACCTGGGTCTGATCCCTGGGTTGGGAAGATCCCCTGGAGAAGGGAAAGGCTACCCACTCCAGTATTCTGGCCTGGAGAATTCCATGGACTGTATAGTCAATGGGGCTGCAAAGAATCGGACACGACTGAGCAACTTTCACTTTCATGATATGAGCTATAAATTGAGATTATATCAATATGATGTATATAGGATGTGATGGCTGGATACATCACCGACTCAATGGACATGTGTTTGAGCAAGCTCTGGGAGTTGGTGATGGACTGGGAAGCCTGGTGTGCTGCAGTCCATGGGGTTGCAAAGAGTTGGACACAACTGAGTGACTGAGCTGAACTGATTGTGGTTGACACATGAGGAAAAATAATATTTTTTATTTCCTAAAGTTGTTACCTGTAGAACCTTTTTTTAATGGAGAGTTTTAGATTTCTTTGAAAACTCAGAGTTGATGAATCTGAAAATTCAAGTGGTAGATATATGTATGTCTGAACCAATGTCAATAGATAAGGTTGAGCTGGTGATTGCCTGCATAGGAAAATGCTGACTGCAGCTTTGAAACTGCATGTATAATATGCCTAATTGACACTATAGATTTATGAGTTTTAACTTACTGCTATTTTGACTTAAAAATGATCCAAGTGACATTTTAAGCAGCAAAAGTAACACAATTCCATAAACATAGGCAGTGCAGCTCTTGCCCTATTTATCATGTCCCAAATCATAACCTATATTATTTATTAATCTGAGAATTACTGATTATTTAAAAAAACATGCTCTGAGAATATAAATTCTAAGAAGTTAGTTGTATGAACAGTCTATTTCCTTTCATGTTGGGCTGAACTAGAATGTCTTTGGTTGCTATGCTATATTCTGTACTCATTTTAAGTGTATTCTGCCTATATTCATGGAAGCTGTTATTTAATGGGAAATAGGTGTTTTTCAGTTGAAAGTAAATGCAAAGGAAATGAAAGCAACTGTATTTCAGCCTGTACATGGTCATTAATGAGTTACTGTAACTGAATCCTACAATCACCATATTCATATGGGTCACCACATTCCGAAGTGACTAGAAAATGTTTAGATAATGGCTTCATGGGTCCAGAAGAAAGAATAGCTGTACCAAAGCCTATTTTGAGGCATTAATCATTACATCTCCCCTACGTGGAAGTACAGCACTCTCGGGAATGATAAGTTTTGTTGCCTTTATGGAGCACAGCAGCATCATTTACATTCATGTGGTCATGTACCTGAACCCCTTCGGGAAGGGGGAGGAACTTCCTTCCAATGGAGCTACTCTGGTAAATTGGGTCATAATAGCAAACTAGATTCTGTTCTGTCTAGTCAGTGTCTCCTGTAAGAGAAAACTTAGATGATGCCATGAATTGAGCTCTACGAGTTGCTCTGGATGGTGTGAGTAATAATCATCTTGTCTTGAAGGTTTGATGTGTCTTCAGGTCTCAGAGCTTACTATTGGGTTGCGGCTGCTACCCAGATAGAATAAGTTATCAGAGCCTGTGGTTGAAGGACATGATGGGTGATGTGGAGAAATGGTCACTCCATGTAGTCAGTGAGGTGACAAATGAAGGTAATTACATTAGTGCTTTACACATAGAAAGTGAAAGTCGCTTAGTCATGCCCCAACTCTTTGCGACCCTGTGAACTGCAGCCTGCCAGGTTCCTCTGTCTGTGGGATCTCCCAGGCAAGAATACTGGAGTGGGTTGTCATTTCCTTCTCCAGGGAAGCTTCCCGACCCAGGGATCGAACCCAGGTCTCCTGCACTGCAGGCAGATTCTTTACTGACTGAGCTACCAGGGGAAGCCCCAAACACATAGCCCCCAACACACAGAAGACACTCATAAATATTACATAATAAAAGAAAGTACAGAGACAAGCCAGAAAATATGGGGAACAATGATAAGAGTCAAGTCAGTGACTGGAGTCTCTTCTGACTTAGTGGTACTTTTTTGTATATATACTTTGGTGTCACATTTGTAATATTTTAAAGGTTAATTTTATTTGCAGAGTTATTTGTGTAAGTCGACAGAGAAACTGCTATAGTTCAAAGGAGTGGAAGGCCCTTGCACTCTGCTGCAAGCTCTTTAAGGGTATAGACCGTCTTATGTGTCAGCGTATGTACGGTGCCTTGCAATCAGAAGTGTTGGTTGAACGAATAGAAATGTCAGTGAAAATTTGATGTTTGTGCTGGGCCTTGAGAGGTGGTTGAATTTGATGTAGCAGAGGGAAATGAGACGGGTTTGTAAATTAGAACACTGAATAAAGGCACAGATGTTGGAATGAGCTTAACTGATTTTGCAAGACCCTGGAGAAGTCAGTCTGATTAGAGGCCTGTGGTGGATACTGTGGTGGTAATGGTTGTATGGGGTTGTTTTAATGACTGGTTCCTCAGAATTTTGTGTTCTGTCTTTGTTGATGCTCTGTCTTGATTATCTTGTTGGGTAAAACTACTTTAGGAGAACAGGTTGTTAGTGAGGGCAGGCTTATGGTTTTCATCTTCAAAAAAACCATTCATTCAGTTGGTATTCATTGCACAGACACACAGAGTAAGACTCAGGGTAAGACTTCTTTAGGGGAAAAGAGATGCTTCTACTGAAGTTGTCACAGACCAATGTCAGAACTTCCAACCAAGTGCCTTCCTGTATGCTGTTGGTGGCACTAGCAGAAGCAAGTTTGAAAACTCAGCACACCACCATCCTGCAGCTGAGAGCTCCCCAGATTTGAGCAGGGTCATTTCTTCAGTCAGGTTGCTTATTAAAAGTCTTACCGGGCTTCCCTGGTGGCTCAGTGGTGAAGAATCCTCCTGCCGATGCAGGAGACATGGGTTCGATCACTGATCCGGGAGGATCCCAAAGCCGCCGAGCAATGAAGCCCATGCACCACAACTGCTGAGACTGTACTCTACAGCCCGGGAGTCGTAACTGCTGAAGCCCAGGCGCCCTGGAGCATGTGCTCCACAGGAGAAGCCCCTGCAGTGAGAAGCCAGTGCCCTGCAACCGGAGAGTGGTCCCTGCTCACCACAACTAGGAAAGCCCATGCAGCAATGAAGACCCAGCAGAGCGAAAAACAAAATTTTATATATATTTAAACATATGTCTCTCTCTCTCTATGTATATATCTTACTGATAGTTGGTGGATTGAAGCAAATGTAAAAGTCTGAAACTATCCTCAGGGGGAGGGAACCCCCTGTAGTTTAAAGTCATTGTATCCCATTGTGCCAGCTTTTGAGAGGCACCTACAGATGCTGCTAAAAGGACCATGTAATTTAACAGAAGCACTTTCCAAAATAGCCATTAAAAAAATTCTTCTCTGCTTCTTCCTTTTTCATCTTAAATTGGCTAACTAGTATATTGTATTACATTTTCACTTACGGATTTTTTTTGTTTTAAACTCATGAGCTTTGGTTTGTTCTTCAGAGAAATGTAATCCTAATAACTACAATTATTAGAAATACTTCTGACAGAGCTGGTAGATGTAGCTCTGGTAGTAACACTAAGAACCCATGCTTTTCCTTTCAAGCATGTTGTAGGTACTTTGTGCTGAGCACACACCGCACTGTTTTTCAGACGTTTAGAAGGAATAAAAGAAGGAAGAATTAGAAGTATAATCAGAGACAAAAGCAGAAAATGTAGGATTGCAAACGGGATCGTTTACTTCCCTAACTGTGTACGTAGATTAAAGAATCATTTGTACTGGCTAGATAGTACACTACAAATAATTTACAATTTTGAGCTCCGCAGATATTCTGTCTAGAGCACTACACAGCTGTTTATCTTAGTCATTGTTGTTCTCAGCCACGGTCGTACCCAGCTCCTCTTAAGCTGCAGAATCTGAGATTGAGTGTTAAAGCTGGAGTGGAGACCTGATCTGGGGTTTGGGATCTGCCGTTTTTCCTGTGGCAGCGCTGAAGCACCCGCACTTTCGGTGAAGTGCACTCCAAAGATGTGGTTTTGCTTCCAACTGTGATGGCAGTATAATTGATCAAATGTATTCTTTCAAAGAATCATAAATTCTTATTGGAGTTTGAGGGGATGTCATGTTCATTTGTCAACATGTCACTCCGGGGACACAGGTGCAGCAAATTTATGGAGGACGCGCCTCGTGTTTCTCCTGAGCCAGGTAAATATGAAGCCGTCTTGATTGGAAACGTGTGGCTTTCGATTACTCCTCAGATGGAGAGCAATTAAGATCTCTCTGTAGAAGGCATTTCACTGCCATTCTCAGGTTTTCACACAGCACTGGCAGGGATCAGGTCTGAGGGGGACACCAGAGAAATTTTTGGAAATCTGCAGATGTTGTCTCAGGAAAGAATACTGAAGCAGTTCTTCTCTGGCAGAGTGAATATTGCACATTTTCGTCAAGTGCGTGATTAACTTTGACATTTGAAAATAGAACTTCACGTAGAAATAAGCATGGTACTTCTGCATGTTTAATTAAGATGCTTAGTTCCTGTCAAGACTGATAGTTTTTTGTTTTTTCCCCCTGTGAAGGGCAATATATTCTCAACTTCTGAAATTTCAGAAACCTGTACTTAACCTTTAATCGTCATTCCATTTACATGGAAATCTGATTAACAACTTTTAAAGTTCATGAGCTCCTGGTAAATGCAATTAAGACCTTTTTGGAGTTTGTTATTAAGAGCTGGCATTTACAGAAGACTAGGGCCTGGCTAGTGTTGCTGTCTTCTCCATCGCAGGCTGTCTTAGGCAATTAGCAGAGAACATGAGGTACACGAATTGCACTGTATTGCTTCTAAGTTAACATGGTTGATATTTAAATAGCATGCAGTCTTTTTCTTTCCTCTGACTTACTATATGGCATGAGCTTGTTACTGAGTGGTAGAATAGGGCCAAGGATAAATGAGGTGGAGTTACACCAATTTGCATAACTAGGAGATTGAGGCTCCTCCTTCTCTCTGATATGCTGAAGTCATGTTTACAAACATTCATTTTCAGGTTGTAAGGAGTCAGGTTAATCATCCTACTCTATTGCATATTTATTTTTTGGGGGGCTGTGTCACATGGCATGCAGGATCTTAGTTCCCTGACCGGGGATCAAACCCATGGCCCCTGCAGCAGAAGCATGAAATCCTAACCACTGGACCTCCAGGGAAGTCCCTACACTTGTTTTGAAGTATAGTTGACTTAAAGTATTATATTAGTTTCTGGTGTACAGCATGGTGATTCAGTATTTTTGGAGAATAGACTCCATACAAAGTTGTAAAATATTGACTATTATACCTTGTGCTGTACATTACATCCTTGTAACCTTACCTATTTTATACCTAGTAGTTTGTACATTGTAGTCCCAATTACCCATTTTGCTCCTTCCTCTCATCCCTCCTCCTGGCAACCACCAGTCTGTTCTCTGTATCTGCTTCTGCTTTGTTCTATTTATTCATTTGGCTTATTTTTTAGATTCCACATATAAGTGAAAACACAGTGTATGCATTTTTAAAACTGCATTCTTCTAGAGGGTGCGGTAGTTTTTGAGGGTTAAAATGAAAAATGTACATTTTGGAGAGAGAAATGATTCAGGCATGCAACTTCTTTCTAAACTTTTAGGCATTTCAGCTATTGAGACATTTTCCTTGGATTGTGGGGACAGAAGAGAAGACGTAAATGTGTTAGAACAGGTCAGTATAGCATAGTTAAACACTCTGGAATGTGCTATGATGTATGGAGAATGGGAAGTAAATAGTTAAAAGCGAGAAGGATCCTATTGGGCATATACTGCCAATCTGGCAGGTTTTTTTCGTTGCCAATAGAATTGGACTTTCTGATAGATGCACAATGCATTTCTTAGTTACTTTGTGCAGAGCACTACTTATTAGCATTTAGAGGAATGACAGGTGAAAATAATGGAAATATCAACAAAGGCAAATCATTAAAATATATTGTATATAACAATGTTATGAAAGAATACTTGAATGTTTACATGTTTCCATACCAGCTGAATTTTTTATGAGCATATATTGCTTTTAAATAAAAGATCAAAATAGAGAAATGTGTGGGGGAAAAATAAATTTAAATAGAAAAACTGATCTGAAATAATTAAATTCGATGCCAGAAATATCAATGAAGCAGTTCTCCATTTTTGGACCCTAGAGCTTCTGTGTTTATTGTGAACTTAAACCAGCAGTGCAGTTAACTGGTTAATCTTATAAATTGTAGGCTAGCCTGAAATGTAGCAAATAAATGAGGATAGTTTAGTCACATGTTTTGAATAACATGAAAGATTTCAGTAGAAATACTATTTAGTAATTGTGGGCCTCTTACAGATTTGGAAAATTATTTTCTGGCCACAAAACTGATAAAACAGGATTACTACAACCAAGCTGTCAACAGTTTTTTTTTTTTTTAATCAGTTTAATATCTTACTTAAGGGAAATATATATGCACATATATACATGTATATAATTTCATCACTTTCAGATAGAAGAGTTTTGTTTTTTAATAGACAAAATCTTTCTTATAGATGTAAGAGTGAGTATAGAAATGAGTGATATTAAGTTGCCCCTTCAGTTTTATTTATTTATTTATTTTTTGCCCCTTCCGTTTTAAAGGATTTCAGTTAAGGTATTCCAGTTGGCATGAATCTTTGGAAATACAGGGATGTATTAGAGTGCCTTCTCATCAAGTCATGTTGGGCATTTAAGAGCTAAGTAGAAGTGAAGTGAAGTTGCTCAGTCGTGTCTGACTCTTTGTGACCCCATGGATGGTAGCCTACCAGGCTCCGCAATCCATGGGATTTTCCAGGCAAGAATACTGGAATGGGCTGCCATTTCCTTCTCCAGGGGATCTTCCCAACCCAGGGATTGAACCCAGGTCTCCTGCATTGCAGACAGACGCTTTACCATCTGAGTCACTAGGTAGAGGTAAAGTTAAATATCCAGCAGTGTATGATTAATTGCCAAATCTAGGTAATCAACTCTGGGTCCTGTAGGAGTTTAAAGAGATTACTTAAGATAGATTGGTTAGAGAAGGTTTTGTGTATTTGGTAGGAGCTGACCCTTTAAGGAAGGGTAAGCTTTAGGGGAGTGGGAAGATCCTTCTAGGTAGGTATGATGTTACATGTATGCCAACGGTAGGTATTCACTGAATTTGCCATATGCACAGTTTGTACAGAGTGGTGTAAGATGTGATCAGAGAGATAGAAGCCAGGTTCTGAAGAGCCTTAGAGGAATTCAGTTGAAATCTTTGCGGACTCCTTAATGAAAGGAGCTGCTTTTTCCTTGTGCTTTTTACTTCTCAGTGCCTCCAAATCTTGTTATCTCCCAGTCTTAACAGTATTTCCCTCAAGCCCTAATGGAAATGTACTTAACACAGTTCCTGGCACTCAGTAGGTACAAAATAAAATGTTAATCAAGTCTGAATCTGCACTTGTTAGTCCTAAATAATCCATTTTGAATGAACTATAAGCAAACATGGTTTTTCTTTTTTTTAGGTAGGTGTGTCAGTGTTCACAGATTACAGATAACCAATACAAAGGAGGCTCTAGTAACTGAACTGCTAATTGAAAATTCTGGGTCATAGCCACTTAATTGAATAAACTGTCTCCAGAGAGCAATTTGGGTCTTTTCCAAGATGCATTAACTCTTTCAGGTCATTAGGGTAGCACTTATCTCATTGGAGCAGAAATTTAATAAATGGTATTCCTGTGATGTGAGTAAATTAATGTACCTCAAAAAGCCTGGTTTCACCATGGGTGTTATAGTTCTACTCCAAGGAGCTCGCCTGTGAATGTAAAACATCAATAAGTAGCTGCCCTTTCAAGCATCTTACTTTCAATTTAGGTAACCTACTAGGGAGCATCTACTTTGTTCAAGGCACTGTGCTAGATGTTAACCGAGACACAAAGAAAAGACATGGCTTGAACTAAGAGGCAGGAGAGAAGGCAAATAACCACAAGATAAAATCCTTGAGAGCTGCAGACTGCAGTGTGGGTTTTAATGAGAGCAAGATACCATAGTTAACTGTTAGGATAGATGGTAACCTCCCAGAAGGTAGGGACCTTGGCTTCTTCACACAGTGTTCTCATTCATGTTTATTTTCTCAGTTGGGAGTTTAAGAGAGGTCAAGGAACAGTTAGAGATATATAGATACACACATATAATGGTAAAATATGAGTTAAATCAATCTGGAGCTTTTTTTTTAAACAGTAGTTTACACATATGTGCTTTTCTCCCCCCTGTGAGATATGAATTATTAACGTCTGGTGTTGATCTAAAATGAAAGTGGTAAGGATGTGAAAACCAGAAAAATAAGATAGCATCCTTTGGAGATATGCTCACTGATTGTCTAATTGTCTCAATTTGTCTGTCAGCCTACTGATGGGATATTGACCTTCAGGTAGTAAAAAGGATACAAAGAGTCTCTCCTACTCACCAGCACATGTTATACATTTATATTTGCTGTGAAGGTAGAGGCAGCTATTGTAAGACTAAGGGTAAGTGACAGTCCACGGGGGAAAAAAGAAAGTAGAGACAACACCTCCATAGGAAGCTAAAACTTCTAAGATGTAAGACCAGCCTCTGCTTCTGCATGCATGGGATTGGTATCTCCATTGGGCACGTGGGATGTGATCAATAGCATCTGGAGGGTGTACGTGTGTACTATGTTAAAAATCAGTCAAGTTAATACTTAAATTCACTTTCTTGATCTCATTCTCCCATGCTTGATTAATGGTATTGGTAGTTACAAGCAGGGGGAAAAAAGGATAAACTTAGATATGATGAAAACCCTTGGGACTGACTTGTGGAATATGAAACTGTCTAGATTAACCAAACGGTAATTATGTAAATACAGCGAATAGGAAATATGGTTGTAGAAGTCAGTTAGGGTTGTGGAAGGTGCTGAATGACAGAGGGGAGATATAGGTTATTTACTGGCAAGGAGGATGCCATTGAAGGGTTTGAGCAGAATGATGGCGCTAAGCTCTGTTAATGAGCATAGTGGAGTGAAGGATAGATGGTCATAAGAGGTGTAAGGAGGATGGGAGATTGTTGGACTAAGCTCTGTGAAGGATAATGACGATCAGATTTAAAGGCATGAGGGTCGGAATGAAAATACTTAAAAGAGGAAACGGACATGAGATGTGTAGTATAACATAGGTCTTGGCAGTCGATTTGGAGAGTAAGACGGAGAAGAGTGAGAGCTAATTACAGGTTATGGTCCCGGGAGGTCAGAGGAATAACAGTAGTGCTAACAAAGAGGGAAACTAAAGGGACCTTTCTTTCTCCCTTCCTCTCCTTTGGAAGGGAGGTGACGATAGAGTGTGCTTGGCCAGGCGTTTGCTGAGCTCATGCCCAGTACTCTCGTAATGTCTGCTGTGCTGTTCTCGCTTCCTTACTGGGACAAGACCCTCTTGCAGGCAATGGCAGTGCATCTCTGGAGCTTGGAAGAAAGTGCAGTGTGATGGCAGAGGAAGACTTAAGAATCATCTGAAATGTAGGTATAACTAAAATGGAAGAGAGCAATAGTAAGAGTAAGGCTACTGGACATTCAAATACTTAAGAAGACAAATGGTGTAGTCAAATTCACTGAAGTGAAAACATTCCAAAAGTTTAGTGATAAATATTAGCAGAAACTTAGATTTAGTGATTGAGAACACCGGCTTCTCATTGTGGTGGCTTCTCTTGTTGAGGTCTATGGTGCGTGGACTGCCATAGTTGAGGTTCACAGGCTCAGTAGTTGCAGCTCTTGGGCACTAAAGTGCAGGCTTAATAGTTGGGGTGCAGGGGCTTAGCTGCTGTCCAGCATGTGGGATCTTTCTGGGCCAGGGACCAAACCAGTGTCCCCTGAATTGGCGTGCAGACTCTCAGCCACTGGACCACCAGCGAATTTCTTCCTTAATTATTAATGAGATTAAATATTTGTGTTTTTTGAGTAGCTGTGTTCCTCTTTAAGCAAATACTAATGTCCTTTGCCCTTGTGATACCTATTGGAGTTGCTTTCTCTTTCATATCAAGTTACAGGATCTCTTTATATAATAAATATAATTTATATGGCAAAAAAATAAAGATGGGGAACCAAGGTTCTTGGATTCGGAAGGGTAATATCTTAGTTACCTGGTTCTTGGGATTCATTTAAGAAAAAATAACAAATTTCTGAGTCTTCTCCTCAGAGGTAGTAGCATTTGTGAGCCAAGCATTTTTAAAAATTTTTTATTTTTTTCCATTTATTTTTATTAGTTGGAGGCTAATTACTTTACAATATTGTAGTGGTTTTTGTCATACATTGACATGAATCAGCCATGGATTTACATGTGTTCCCCATCCCGATCCCCCCTCCCAACCTCCCTCTCTACCCGATCCCTCTGGGTCTTCCAGTGCACCAGGCCTGAGCACTTGTCTCATGCACCCAACCTGGGCTGGTGATCTGTTTCACCCTTGATAGTATACATGTTTCGATGCTGTTCTCTCGAAACATCCCACCCTCGCCTTCTCCCACAGAGTCCAAAAGTCTGTTCTGTACATCTGTGTCTCTTTTTCTGTTTTGCATATAGGGTTATCGTTACCATCTTTCTAAATTCCATATATATATGTTAGTATACTGTATTGGTCTTTATCTTTCTGGCTTTCGTCACTCTGTATAATGGGCTCCAATTTCATCCATCTCATTAGAACTGATTCAAATGAATTCTTTTTAATGGCTGAGTAATATTCCATGGTGTATATGTACCACAGCTTCCTTATCCATTCGTCTGCTGATGGGCATCTAGGTTGCTTCCATGTCCTGGCTATTATAAACAGTGCTGCAATGAACATTGGGGTGCACGTGTCTCTTTCAGATCTGGTTTCCTTGGTGTGTATGCCCAGGAGTGGGATTGCTGGGTCATATGGCAGTTCTATTTCCAGTTTTTTAAGGAATCTCCACACTGTTCTCCATAGCGGCTGTACTAGTCTGCATTCCCACCAACAGTGTAAGAGGGTTCCCTTTTCTCCACACCCTCTCCAGCATTTATTGCTTGTAGACTTTTGGATAGCAGCCATCCTGACTGGCGTGTAATGGTACCTCATTGTGGTTTTGATTTGCATTTCTCTGATAATGAGTGATGTTGAGGAACTTTTCATGTGTTTGTTAGCCATCTGTATGTCTTCTTTGGAGAAATGTCTGTTTAGTTCTTTGGCCCATTTTTTGATTGGGTCATTTATTTTTCTGGAATTGAGCTGCAGGAGTTGCTTGTATATTTTTGAGATTAATCCTTTGTCTGTTGCTTCGTTTGCTATTTTTTTCTCCCATTCTGAGGGCTGTCTTTTCACCTTGCTTATAGTTTCCTTTGTAGTGCAAAAGCTTTTAAGTTTCATTAGGTCCCATTTGTTTAGTTTTGCTTTTATTTCCAATATGCTGGGAGGTGGGTCATAGAGGATCCTGCTGTGATTTATGTCGGAGAGTGTTTTGCCTATGTTCTCCTCTAGGAGTTTTATAGTTTCTGGTCTTACATTTAGATCTTTAATCCATTTTGAGTTTATTTTTGTGTATGGTGTTAGAAAGTGTTCTAGTTTCATTCTTTTACAAGTGGTTGACCAGTTTTCCCAGCACCACTTGTTAAAGAGGTTGTCTTTTTTCCATTGTATATCCTTGCCTCCTTTGTCGAAGATAAGGTGTCCATAGGTTCGTGGATTTATCTCTGGGCTTTCTATTCTGTTCCATTGATCTATATTTCTGTCTTTGTGCCAGTACCATACTGTCTTGATGACTGTGGCTTTGTAGTAGAGTCTGAAGTCAGGCAGGTTGATTCTTCCAGTTCCATTCTTCTTTCTCAAGATTACTTTGGCTATTCGAGGTTGTTTGTATTTCCATACAAATTGTGAAATTCTTTGGTCTAGTTCTGTGAAAAATACCATTGGTAGCTTGATAGGGATTGCATTGAATCTATAGACTGCTTTGGGTAGAATAGCCATTTTGACAATATTGATTCTTCAAATCCATGAACATGGTATGTTTCTCCATCTGTTTGTGTCCTCTTTGATTTCTTTCATCAGTGTTTTGTAGTTTTCTATGTATAGGTCTTTTGTTTCTTTAGGTAGATATACTCCTAAGTATTTTATTCTTTTTGTTGCAATGGTGAATGGTATTGTTTCCTTAATTTCTCTTTCTGTTTTTTCATTGTTAGTATATAGGAATGCAAGGGATTTCTGTGTGTTAATTTTATATCCTGCAACTTTACTATATTCATTGATTAGCTCTAGTAATTTTCTGGTAGAGTCTTTAGGGTTTTCTATGTAGAGGATCATGTCATCTGCAAACAGTGAGAGTTTCACTTCTTCTTTTCCTATCTGGATTCCTTTTACTTCTTTTTCTGTTCTGATTGCTGTGGCCAAAACTTCCAACACTATGTTGAATAGTAGTGGTGAGAGTGGGCATCCTTGTCTTGTTCCTGATTTCAGGGGAAATGCTTTCAATTTTTCACCATTGAGGGTGATGCTTGCTGTGGGTTTGTCATATATAGCTTTTATTATGTTGAGGTATGTTCCTTCTATTCCTGCTTTTTGGAGAGTTTTAATCATAAATGAGTGTTGAATTTTGTCAAAGGCTTTCTCTGCATCTATTGAGATAATCATATGGTTTTTATCTTTCAATTTGTTAATGTGGTGTATTACATTGATTGATTTGCAGATATTAAAGAATCCTTGCATTCCTGGGATAAAGCCCACTTGGTCGTGGTGTATGATTTTTTTAATATGCTGTTGGATTCTGTTTGCTAGAATTTTGTTAAGGATTTTTGCATCTATGTTCATCAGTGATATTGGCCTGTAGTTTTCTTTTTTTGTGGCATCTTTGTCTGGTTTTGGAATTAGGGTGATGGTGGCCTCATAGAATGAGTTTGGAAGCTTACCTTCATCTGCAATTTTCTGGAAGAGTTTGAGTAAGATAGGTGTTAGCTCTTCTCTAAATTTTTGGTAGAATTCAGCTGTGAAGCCATCTGGTCCTGGGCTTTTGTTTGCTGGAAGATTTTTGATTACAGTTTCGATTTCCTTGCCTGTGATGGGTCTGTTAAGATCTTCTATTTCTTCCTGGTTCAGTTTTGGAAAGTTATACTTTTCTAAGAATTTGTCCATTTCATCCAAGTTGTCCATTTTATTGGCATAGAGCTGCTGGTAGTAGTCTCTTATGATCCTTTGTATTTCAGTGTTGTCTGTTGTGATCGCTCCATTTTCATTTCTAATTTTGTTAATTTGGTTCTTCTCTCTTTGTTTCTTAATGAGTCTTGCTAATGGTTTGTCAATTTTGTTTATTTTTTCAAAAAACCAGCTTTTAGCTTTGTTGATTTTTGCTATGGTCTCTTTAGTTTCTATTGCATTTATTTCTGCCTTAATTTTTAAGATTTCTTTCCTTCTGCTAACCCTGGGGTTCTTCATTTCTTCCTTCTCTAATTGCTTTAGGTGTAGAGTTAGGTTATTTATTTGGCTTTTTTCTTGTTTCTTGATGTAAGCCTGTAATGCTATGAACCTTCCCCTTAACACTGCTTTTACAGTATCCCATAGGTTTTGGGTTGTTGTGTTTTCATTTTCATTCGTTTCTATACATATTTTGATTTCTTTTTTGATTTCTTCTATGATTTGTTGGTTATTCAGAAGCGTGTTATTTAGCCTCCATGTGTTTGAATTTTTAACAATTTTTTTCCTGTAATTGAGATCTAATCTTACTGCACTGTGGTCAGAAAAGATGACTGGAATGATTTCAGTTTTTTTGAATTTTCCAAGACTAGATTTATGGCCCAGGATGTGATCTATTCTGGAGAAGGTTCCGTGTGCACTTGAGAAAAAGGTGAAGTTGATTGTTTTGGGGTGAAATGTCCTATAGATATCAATTAGGTCTCACTGGTCCATTGTGTCATTTAAGGTTTGTGTTTCCTTGTTAATTTTCTGTTTAGTTGATCTATCCATAGTTGTGAGTGGGGTATTAAAGTCTCCCACTATTATTGTGTTACTATTAATTTCCTCTTTCATACTCGTTAGTGTTTGCCGTATATATTGTGGTGCTCCTATGTTGGGTGCATATATATTTATAATTGTTATATCTTCTTCTTGGATTGATCCTTTGATCATTATGTAGTGTCCTTCTTTGTCTCTTTTCACATCCTTTATTTGAAAGTCTATTTTATCTGATATGAGTATTGTGACTCCTGCTTTCTTTTGGTCTCCATTTGCATGAAATATTTTTTTCCAGCCCTTCACTTTTAGTCTGTATGTGTCTCTTGTTTTGAGGTGGGTCTCTTGTAGACAGCATATATAGGGGTCTTGTTTTTGTATCCATTCAGCCAATCTTTGTCTTTTGGTTGGGGCATTCAACCCATTTACATTTAAGGTAATTATTGATAAGTGTGGTCCCGTTGCCATTTACTTTGTTGTTTTGGGTTCACGTTTATACAACCTTTCTGCATTTCCTGTCTAGAGAAGATCCTTTAGCATTTGTTGAAGAGCTGGTTTGGTGGTGCTGAATTCTCTCAGCTTTTGCTTATCTGTAAAGTTTTTGAATTCTCCTTCATATCTGAATGAGATCCTTGCTGGATACAGTAATCTAGGTTGTAGGTTATTCTCTTTCATTACTTTCAGAACGTCCTGCCATTCCCTTCTGGCCTCGAGGGTTTCTATTGATAGATCAGCTGTTATCCTTATGGGAATCCCTTTGTGTGTTATTTGTTGTTTCTCCCTTGCTGCTTTTAAGATTTGTTCTTTGTGTTTGATCTTTGTTAATTTGATTAATATGTGTCTTGGGGTGTTTCGCCTTGGGTTTATCCTGTTTGGGACTCTCTGGGTTTCTTGGACTTGGGTGGCTATTTCCTTCCCCATTTTAGGGAAGTTTTCAGCTATTATCTCCTCGAGTATTTTCTCATGGCCTTTCTTTTTGTCTTCTTCTTCTGGGACTCCTATGATTCGAATGTTGTGGCGTTTCACATTGTCCCAGAGGTCCCTGAGGTTGTCCTCATTTCTTTTGATCCTTTTTTCTTTTTTCCTCTCTGCTTCATTTATTTCCACTATTTTATCTTCTACCTCACTTATCCTATCTTCTGCCTCCGTTATTCTACTCTTGGTTCCCTCCAAAGTGTTTTTTATCTCATTCATTGCCTTGTTCATTTTTAATTGACTCTTTTTTATTTCTTCTAGGTCTTTATTAAACATTTCTTGTATCTTTTCAATCTTTGTCTCCAGGCTATTTATCTGTAACTCCATTTTGTTTTCAAGATTTTGGATCATTTTTATTATCATTATTCTAAATTCTTTTTCAGGTAGATTCCCTATCTCCTCCTCTTTTGTTTGCTTGGTGGGCATTTTTCATGTTCCTTTACCTGTTGGGTATTTCTTTGCCTTTTCATCTTGTTTAGATTGCTGTGTCTGGAGTGGGCTTTCTGTATTCTGGAGGTCTGTGGTTCCTTTTTATTGTGGAGGATTTATCCAGTGGGTGGGATTAGACGATTGGCTTGTCAAGGTTTCCTGGTTAGGGAAGCTTGCGTCAGTGTTCTGGTGCGTGGAACTTGATTTCTTCTCTTTGGAGAGCAATGGAGTCCCCAGTAATGAGTTTTGAGATGGGTCTATGTGTTAGGTGTGACCTTGGGCAGCCTGTATGTTGACGTTCAGGGCTATGTTCCTGTGTTGCTGGAGAATTTGCATGGTATGTCTTGCTCTAAAACTTATTGGCTCTTGGGTGGTGGCTGGTTTCAGTGTAGGTATGGAGGCTTTTGGACTGTCACTTATTACTTAAAGTTCCATGTAGTCAGGAGTTTTCTGGTGTTCTTAGGTTTTGGGCTTAAGTTTCCTGCCTCTGGATTTCAGTTTTATTCTTCCTGTAGTCTCAGGACTTCTCCAACTATACAGCACTGATAATAAAACTTCTAGGTTAATGGCGAAAAAATTCTCCCCCATTAGGGACACCCAGAGAGGTTCACAGAGTTACATGAAAAGGAGAAAAGGGAGGAGGGAGATAGAGATGAGCACGAGGAGAAAAAGGGGGACTCAAGAGGAGAGAGACAGATATACGCAGCTGTCTGTTCCCAGAGTGTTCTCCGTATCTCAGACACCTACAAAGATTCACAGAATTGGATTGGGAAGAGAAGGGGAAAGGAGGAAATAGAGGTGTCCTGAGGTAGAAAACAGAGAGTCAAGATTGGGAGAGAATAATCGTCAGTTTAAAAATAGGGCTTCTCTTCCTTTTTTTTTTTTTTTTGTAACGTTATAGTGTATTGAAAATGAAAATTAAGGAGTAGTAGAGGAGTACTAGAGGACTTTAAAAGAAATAAGAGAAAAAGAAAAATAGAAAAAAGAAGAGAAAAAGGAAAGGGAAAAAAAAGAAGAAAAAAGAAAAAAAAAAGAAAGAGAAAAAAAATTTTTTTTTCCTAATTAAAAAAAATCATAAAAATCTATGAAAATGAAAGTGAAGGAGTAATGGGGGAGTAATAGGGAATTTTAAAGGAAAATAAAAGAGAAAAAATAAAAAAGAAAAAACAAAGAAAAAAAAAATTTTTTTTTTTCTTCCTTACTTAGAAAAAAAAAAAAAAAAAGTAAAAATATATCTAGGAATTTCTCTGGAGCTGTTGCGGACAGTGTGGGTTCGGCTCAGTTTCAGATAGCTCCTCGTTCCAGCTTACACTTCTCGATATCTATAGGGCCCTTCCAGGGTAGTCCGTGTTTTCTAGAGGGATTTTAATCTGTTGCACCAGTCCCTTCTGAAGCGGTTCCCTTTGTTTATTTGGCTTCTGTTTGCAGGTCTCTTCAGAGCCTCATTTCCGCCCTGACACAGGCGGGCGGAGGTGGACTCTTATTCAGGTAGCTAGTTCCGTCGCTCTGCGGGGCGGGGCTGGCGCCGCGGGGAGGGGCTGGCGCTGCCGGGAGGGGCTGACGCTGCTTTCTCCGTCTGCGCTGCTCAGGATCCCGGCTGCTCTATATGGAGCGTGTCCCGCGCTGCGCGAGGTTTCAGCCCTCGGGTGTTTCACAAAAGCGCGGAACGAAAAGCTGCGCCTGCTCTCTGTGCCTTCCCCGTCAGAGCGGTCCAGGCAGCCAGGGGCTTGGGCGCACTCTCCCGAGGTGTGGCGCGCCCCCTCCCTTCCGCGGACCCAGTCTCAGTTTCCGCTGGCGCCAGTCGGGTGCGCGCGCCTTCTGCCCTCTGCATCCCCAGCCCCAGTCCCCGCCCGCGCCGGTCGGGTGCCTGCGCCCTGTGTCTCGCCGTGACCTTCCCCTCCCCGCTGCCTCCTGCCTCCGGCGGGGCTGGGCCGGTCCGCAGCCTGCGAGCTCCTCTCTGGACTTTCTCGGTCTCTTTGTTCTGCGAACGGCCGGCAGTGTGTTCAGGCCGGTTAATTTTCTCTCTCTCTCTTGGTCTCCCACAGTTCAAGTTGGCAACTCACAGAAGCTCCCTCCGATTGTCCTCAGGGCACTCAGGCCCGGACCCTACCCCAAGCAATGCCGCCCAAGACTCCCTTCCCGGGACGGATCTCCGTCCTCAGCTCTTTTGTCTCACTTTTTATCTTTATATTTTGTCCTACCTCCTTTCGAAGACAATGGGCTGCTTTTCTGGGCGCCTGATGACCTCAGCTAGCGATCAGAAGTTGTTTTGTGAAGTTTGTTCTGCATTCAATTATTCTTTTGATGAATTTGTAGGAGAGAAAGTGGTCACCCTGTCCTACTCCTCTGCCATCTTGGCTCCTCCTCCTGTCTTTGCTTTTTAATATGCTGTCTAGGTTGGTCATAGCTTTTCTTCCAAGGGGCAAGCGTCTTTTAATTTCATGACTGTAGTCACCATCTGCAGTGATTTTGGAGCCTAAGAAAATAAAATCTCACTGTTTCCATTGTTTCCCCATCTATTTGCCATGAAGTGATGGGACTGGATACCAAGATCTTAGTTTTCTAGATGTTGCATTTTAAACCAACCTTTTTACTCTCCTTTCACATTCCTCATTCACTTTCTGCCATAAGGATGGTGTCATCTGTATACCTGAGGTTTTTAATATTTCTCCCAGCAGTCTTGATTCTAGCCTGTGCTTCATCTAGCCCGACATTTCTCATGATGTACTCTGCATGTAAGTTAAATAAGCAGGGTGACAGTATACAGCCTTGACATACTCCTTTCCCAAAGTGGAACTCACAAGAAACTGTGGAAAATTCTTAGAGAGATGGGAGTACGAGACCACCTTACCTGCCTCCTGAGAAATATGCGTGCAGGTCAAGAAGCAACAGTTAGAACTGGACATTGAACAACAGACTGGTTCCAAATTGGCAAAGGAGTATGCCAAGCATTTTATGTGTGTTTATTTTAATTCTTTGAAGCAGATTGTATTGTTATACTTATTTCACAGTTGAGTGAAATACAGTTTAGCAAGGTTAAGTAACTTAACAGGGTCACATAGCTGGTTAAGTGGTAGATTTGGTTTTAAGCACGCACTTTTCGTATTTCTAAATTGCCCTCTCAATTTATAGTTCTAAGGTGGGGCACATGAATCTTTAAAATAGTTCCTCAAGTGATTCCTATGTATAGATCAGTTTTTCCTCTTAATAGAATTTTAGCTTAAACTGAGAAGGAAGAGGAGTATGTAATTTGGGGGAGGAAGTAAAACATTGTGGTCAGGGTTGAGAATTCAGAATTGGAGATGTTGGAGGTGGAGTATTTCCAAAGAAGAAAGAATGTCAAAGAGCAATACATAGAAGTCATTGAAATTAAGGAGACTGAGAAAGACCGTGTAATGGTAAAAGGAGTCATTAATATATCATGATGAAACATGTTAAGTGTTAGTGCAGAGTAAGATTGTATCATCGGTAGCTAACATTTTGTGATGGTGTAAGAAAATCATGGAGCTTGTGTCAACTTTGATGAGAAAAGGGGAGAAAGTGATACAAATATACAGAATGACCCTTAAAATACATTTTAGTGAAATGCGCAGAGAATATTATGAAGCTGTAGTTAGCAATAGGCCTTTGGGCACTGAGACCACATCTGTGTTTTCCCCTTCATAGCCTCATTGCCTTCTATTTTTTTTTTATGGGTGAACGATAAATAAAAAATCATGAAAATGCTGTGGGATCTAAAATGCATAGAGGAAAAACTGACAGAATTGAAATCAGTGAAAAATTCAACAATTGTAAAGTTGAAGATTTCAATACTCTTTTTTTTTTTTTTTTTTATTAGTTGGAGGCTAATTACTTCACAACATTTCAGTGGGTTTTGTCATACATTGACATGAATCAGCCATGGAGTTATATGTTTCAATACTCTTTTAAAATAATTAGTGGAACAACTGGACAGAAAACCTATGAAACTTGAACTGTACTATCAAGTACCATGACTTAACATGACTACCACAATCAGAATACAGATTCTTTTATGTACATTGACTATCATGGTAGATCATAGACTATGAAGTTCAAGTCTCAATACATTTAAAAGGACTGAAATCACAAAAAGTATGTTCTCCATCCATAACAGAATTAAATAAACAACAGGAAGAAATTTTGGCACGTCTCAAAATATTTTTAAGTAAAACAACAAAGTTCTAAATACACCATGGGTGTAAGAAGAAAGACCTAAGATCAACAATCAAAGTTTGTACACTAAGATCGTAAAAAAGAAAGGGGAAAAATGATAGAGTGAAAAATCAAATAAAAATCAGCAGAAAATTTTAAAAAAGTAATGATGTTAAAATTGGTTCTTTGAGAAGATCAAAAACTAATAAATCTTTAGCTAGACTGATAAATTAAAAAGGGGAGAACTCTCAAAAAATGATGAAATTAGGAGTCAAAGAGAAGGCATCACTGTAGACCATGTAGAAGTTAAAAAAATTGTGATGAATAACCCCATTTAGACAACTTAGATGAGGTGGACAAATTCCTAGAAAGAAACAAAATACTGAAACTAGTTCAGGAAGAAATAGAAAATCTAAATTGTCCTATAGTAAGTACAGGCATTTCTCATTTTATAGCAGTTTGCTTAATTGAGCTTTGCAGACATTGCATTTTTTTTAAAAATTGGAGGTTTGTGGCAATCCTATGTTGAGGAAGTCTTTTGGTGCTCTATGTTCAATAGCTTTATTTTAAAATTACAGTATGTACATTTTTTCAGACTTAATGCTATTGTACATGTATAGTGTAAACATGGAGAAGGCAATGGCACCCCACTCCAGTACTCTTGCCTGGAAAATCCCATGGATGGAGGAGCCTGGTGGGCTGCAGTTCATGGGGTTGCGAAGAGCTGGACACGACTGAGCGACTTCACTTTCACTTTTGACTTTCATGCATTGGAGAAGGAAATGGCAACCCACTCCAGTGTTCTTGCCTGGAGAACCCCAGGGACCGGGGAGCCTGGTGGGCTGCCGTCTATGGGGTCGCACAGAGTTGGACACGACTGAAGCGACTTAGCAGCAGCAGCAGTGTAAACATACATTTTATATGCTCTTTGAAACAAAATCTTGTGACTTGCTTTATTGCTATATTCACTTTATTGGAATGGTCTGAAACTGAACCCACAGTATCTTCAAGTTATGCCTATAAATTAAATAATTAAAAAAATTCTTGCACATACATAATTATACAAGTATTTTATCAAGCATTTGAAGAAGAAATAATACCAATTTCTGTTTCGGAAAACAGAGATGAGGAAACATTTTTCAGCATATGCTGTGAGTCCACTATTACCTTGATAAAAATTTGCGATAGCAGAGGAGACTATAGATCAGTGTTCTTTGTGAACATAGATGCAACACCCTCAAATGATGTACTAACAAATTGAGTCCTTTAACATATAAACTGTGTTATGTACGACAGTTAACTGGGATTTATCACACACAAAAAAATCAATTAATGTAATATGCCAAATTCATAGAATAATGGGAAAACCCATATAATTATCTCAGTAGATACTGGAAAGCACTTGATACCCACTGATGACTGAAAAAGCAAAAGCAAAACCTTTTAGCAAAATAGTACTAGAAAGGAACTTTCTCAATCTAATAAAAGGCTCTGTAAAAAATCTGTAACATAATAAGGGAAATTTTTGGAATGTTAGAAGTATTTTAAAATGACTCTGGTGCTGGTTGCACAACCTATACATTTATTTAAAAACTTAAAAACATGGCAATTATGGTATGTAAATTGTACCCCAGCAATGCTGTTCTAAAAATACAGGATAAAATCAGATTACAAATATTCAAAAATAATGTCCTTCACAGTATCCTTCAGAGAACTCCTAGACAAACACTTAGCAGTCCTAATGGAAGTTAATTAGTGTATAAATCAAGGAAATCTCATCAGCATTATTTCCCCTTTCACAATTATGTATTTGAGGGTGCACATGAATATTCATATGCTTCACAAGGGATTATATTCCAAACTAAATTTATTGTTCCCATCAAACTCATTTTTCCTGTATTCCTGATCATTGTTCATGGAACCATATTCTTTTAGTCCCTTGAATGTGCAGTCTTTTTTGCCATTTTAAAACTTGTCTTCTTTCCTTCTGGAGTAGCTGGTTAAATTTTTTCATATTTTTTCTAGACATCAACTCAGAAATGTATGCCTAATTGTAAAGACTCATTACCACTACTTTAGCTTAAGATCCTTTTTGTTTTTTAAAATTAATCTTGGTAGGTTTTTTTTTTCCTTGTCCCCTCCCTTTATCTTATTTCTTTAATCATTCATTTTTTCCCCACAAATCCCATTGCCTTCTAATCTATTATTGTATATTCTAGCAGATTAATTTACTTAGATTATATCCATCAACTTTTTATTTACCTATTGAAAGCTTTTCCCTGCCTCCTCATTCTGTATTTGACTTCAGTACTGGGGTTACAGACCCAGAGAAGTTTGTGGATTTCCCACCTTTCCAGGCTTCTCTCTCAGGCTTCATTTTTATGTTACCTGAACTATTTTGTAGTTAATGGAAGACACCTGAAATTTCCCCAACACCATTTCTTAATTTTTTCTGTTCTTTCTGCCTTTTTTTTTTTTTTTTTTTGCTTTTTACACATTATAAGATTGTATTTTTGTCCTATAGTGCTGTGATCTTGAAACTCTTTGTTGTCCTATGCATGCTTAATCTCTTCAGTCGTGTCCGACTCTTTGCGACCCTATGGGCTGTAGCCCACCAGGCTCTGCTTATCCATGGGATTCTTCCAGGCAAGAATACTGGAGTGGGTTGCCTTGCCCTACTCCTGGGAATCCTCCTGACCCAGAAATCAAACCCTTGTCTCCTGTGTCTCTTGCATTGCAGGCGGATTCTTTACCCACTGAACCACCTGGGTGGGAGCAATCTTATCCTTCTGTAAGTGCTCACAACAATTTCTTTGACCCAATGCTTTCTACTTTCTCTCTTGTGTTGTAGCCATCCTTGTGTCTGTATGAACAGATAAGCAAATTGAGGGGAGGATTGATTGATTTGGCTTGATTTGACTTTTAATTCCTTTAAAATTTTAATTTATATGTAGTAAAATTCACTTGTTTTGATATTAGGAGTTTTTTTTAGTCTTGTTTCCATACCCAGGACAGTACTTTGCATATTTTACATATTAAGTAAATATGTTTAAAGTGAATGAAAACTTCTTCTGAAAGCTGTCTAAAATTGGGATTTCTTTGTTAAAAACTCTTCTTTTGAGGGGACTGAGGGAAGCTAAATGTCTCTTTGAGACTTTTCTTATCAGGAATTTGACAGAGGACCAGAAAAATACGTGTGTAACTCTTGGAATTTTTTGGTTTCTTTTTCTTTGAACACTAAGAAACTATTCACAAGACCATATACATAGTAGTCTTAATGATACAATTGCTACTGATAATGAATATAGTTAAGCCTTTTATTTGCAGAATGACTGTTTTTCTTATGGCAGAATATTTTAGTCTTTAGGGGAACAAGACTGCTATTTTCAAAAGATAACTTTTTCTGTTTTTCTTTGTTACTAATATTTCACTCATTAGCAACCTTATGGGGGCAATCTGATAGTTTGTAGTAATTGTAAATAGTGGTCCTCAGTTTTTAAAATATCATTACATTGTTGCAGTCTTACTGTTTAATGTGTGTGGAATCAAGGTGGTAGTCTGAGGGGTGTACTACTCTGATTTTGCCCTTCCTCTTCCTCCGGATTTCTGTTCTCAAATTCTGGACCTCCTGGTCTGCCTTTACCTGGGCCTTGTGTCCACCATCCAGAGAGACTGGAGTTTCTGCTTGGTTTCTACTCTAACGCCATGGTCACTGGAAGGGGTTCTCTGGGGGGAAAGCCAAGGGAGCTCACCAAGGGTGCTTCCTTTCTTCCAGGTTACTGCCTAATTTGGTTCCTCTCCAGCGTCTTCAACTTCTGTTTTGTTTTGTTTTTTTTTAATTTTTTTTCCAGGTTTTATAATTATTATCAGTATGAGGGTTAATCCATTGGAAGCCACTTTGCTGTTCCTAGAACAGAAACTCCTGGGCATCTGTATTTTAAAAGAGCAAATTATTAAAAACTGCAGTATTTATTATAGGCATATACAAGGTACCACATAAGGAAGTTGAGCCTTAGTTCATAGTGGGAGCTCAAGGTGATTTTTTTTTTTCCCCACCTTAGTACTGCTACCATCATGTAGTAATCTAATTCTCAGATTCACGGTGGAGAGGGGGTTGGTAGGGGGACACAAATACAGTATGGCGTTGATATAAATCATTGAACATCTGAAGGTTGTAGTCTGGAGAATCGCTCTCCTAGTTGCAGGGGTTGAAATCTGCACAAACTACTACTCCTGTTTTCGTAAGATACAGTGTTTTACAAAAAGAGTATTTGTGATATAAATGTCGCTAGATGCATATTTGTATATTATTAGTATATATTTATTTATACATAGAATATATACATAGAATATATTCTGTATACATAGAATATATACATAGATGCATATTAGTATATATTCATTTATCCAGAGATAGCTTAGTGAAGAAACAAAGACTCATTCAGATTATTATAAGGAAAAAATAAGGAAAACATACTAAAGACTGTAAGGATATATTGCGGGACCCAAAGGTAGAAAGTCTAAGACCTTATCAGATAAGTTTGAGACCTTTACACCGTGGAAAACTTAGTTTGCAAACTGTGAATCTTTCTCCTGTGAGTCTTCTGTTTCTCTCTGGTCCTCTGGTTCATTCTTTATTCTCTCTGTGCAGATTGGCTTTCTGTGATTTTTCATCCACATGGTAAAAGATGGTTGCCCCAGAGTATTTACATCTCCTCACTTACATTCACCAGCACAGGCTGTATCCCACTAACACATTCCTGGGAGAGAGAAATCTGACTGGCTGATTGAGGGTTGGCTGTTTCCCTGGTAAGGTAGATTCTGACCTAGAGAGAGCCGAGGGTACAGGCCTGGCTCCTCCCATGTCCATTAATGGCTGGGAAACAGTCCTTATGTGAGGTGAGGATTTTGTAAGCTGGAAGACACTAAAAAGGATTTACCATATTAAGTATCTAAAAGGATCTTGATGTTTCAGAAAGTAGCTAGTTGGATAAATGGAGAAGCTGATAATAGGAGATGTGTTAATTCTAAGTCTGTAAATCTTGCATTTATTTTAAAACAAAACTCTTCATGTATAACCACAAGCAGCCATAGTTAATATGTTGAATAAAGAGGACTATATAGTAAATGAGGGATTCATTCAGAATGATGTTATCAGTGTTAGAGCATGTTATAAATCTCAACATCTTGGCCCTGCTTTATATATCATGAAATTTCTGACTAGCATCTTAGCAACTGCTGATCAGTATTCTAGCAGAAGAGATGGCCTGACCATCCCAGTTTGTATGCTCTGCTAAAGCATTATATTTCTTTGCTTCTACCACAGAACCATCTAACATACCAGATACCCAGTAAATACATTTGAATCATGATATCACTGGTATATATAGATTTTTCAGGTACTTTTCAACTATATTTTCATATTTCTTGTCTTCAGTTTTATTAAGTTGAACAGAAAGGTGGGGTTTTCCCATAACACCATATAGAAAAACCCTGAACAAACATTTTGGCCAACCCAGTACAAATGAACACCTTTTAAGTTAAACTTAAAGCACAGATATTAACTATGCCTTTTAATTTTTTGAACTCCTGATCAACAAGAAATAGTACTTCCTGGTACTTACAAAGAGAAAAAGGATGCATGTTTGAGATTAGAAGGAATATAAAGCCAAGAATTATCTTCTGCAGACTTTCTGTGGGCGGAATATATTTGATACTATATGAATGCCCTCTGACCCCAGAATTCCAATCTTGGGTGATTTTCCCCAGGCAAAAGACAAGCTGTATAGCTTATTTCTTTTCATAAAAATGGAAATTTGAACTCATCTGTGAGCACTTAGGAAATTTATGTACAATTTCGAAGATGCAGTATGTTATCCACAATGATGTAGAATCACCAAGAAATGATATGGTTATATTTTAATACCAAGCATCTGGTGTTTGTGTCAAGACTCTGTAGTAGAAGATTTAACCTAATTCAGACACATTTCAGGCATCGTAGAATAGGGGCTATTTGTTCTTTGAGATATTGAAAAAAAAAAATTACACCTTTGCCAATTTGAGTGTCAACATAAAACTTTGCCTGTTTTAAAGCAGTATTTTTCAGCTGGTGGTGAACGTTATTAGGAAAGAGAGGGAAACACAACGAAGGAAGGAGATATCACAGAGCCTGTGGTTAAAATTGCACCTCTCCCTTTCTTTCTTTATTCTCAGTGTAGGTTTTTGTACTCTGGACTCATTTATAGGGCTCTTTCTGCTTTGGAGAGTATCGCTGATTTGCATCTAACAACATATATACATCAAGGCTTCTCATCACTTGCTTTATAAAAAATTCAGTGGTTCCCTATATTTTTTGGTTCACTGGTATGTTGCATAGCTGTGGTGGAAGTAAAGAAATATAATGCTTTAAGGAACATAAAGTTCCTCCTATTTATTAATGGTGAGTCATCTTTTCATTATAACAGCTAACAGTATCGGGCAGTTTTGGGTGAATACTTATTTACTGATATGTAAAGTGGGTACTTGAGGAGCTCAGAAAAGGAGACAGCTCATCTCCAGTGGCCTGGGAAAGGAGTTGTTGAAGTGAAAATATTGGAACTGTTTTTTGGAAGGGTCTGTTAGGAGAGAGGGTAATCTAGGATAGACATTCCAGAAATGAGAGGGCCCAGGCATATACAGGCGAAAGTTAAGTCTGTGATCTTGATTGGAGTGCTGGCTTCATCTTAAGGAGAATAAGATGATTGGAATATTGAGGTCAGATTGTTGTAAATGGTGAGATGAGGAGCCTTGTGACGGTAGCAGCAACTGTGTGTGGTTTTTTTTTTTTTCTTTATGATTTTTATTGGAGTTGAGTCAATAATGTGTAAGTTTCAGGTATACAGCAGCATGAATCAGCCATACATAAATCCATCCACTCTTTTCTAGATTCTTTCCCCAGGCAGGCCATTTCAGAGTAGTGAGCAGAGTTCCTGTGCTATCCGGTGGGTTCTTCTTAGTTACCTATTTTATGTGGGCTTCTCTGGTGTCTCAGATGGTAAAAGAATCGCCTGCAATGCAGGACACCCGGGTTCGATCCCTGGGTCAGGACCATCCCCCGGAAAAAGGAATGGCAACCCACTCCAATTATTCTTGCCTGGCGAATCCCATGGACTCAGGAGCCTGATGGGGTGCAGTCCAGGGGTCGCACAGAGTCAGACACAACTGAGCGACTCACACTTTCACTTTGTTCTTTGTTTAGTGTGTATATGTCAATCCTAATTGCCCCTTTGCTCCCTGGTAACTGTGCACGTTTGTTTTCTATGTCTGTAACCCTATTTCTGTTTTGTAGATAAAGTCACTTTTACACTTTTTTGGAGCAACATTTTTTTTTTTTTTTTTAAGGAAGACCACTGTATTGAAGGTGTAAGAGGATTGGAAGAATAAGAGATGGGAGACAGAGAACTCAGTGAGGAAAACTGCATGAGTTGAACTAACGTGGTGACTGTCAGAATGGACCAGAAGGGGCAAATTTACAGAATTGAGAAAGAGATTAATGAATTTGGACACTAACTCCTTTGTGAATACAAAGGATAAGGGAATGTATTAAAGATTGTTCTGAAGTTTTAAACCAAACCTGGAGATCAGTGACAGTAAGAAAATACTAAACAGAAAGTTGAAAGAAGGAATTACTAATTTTTATGGGAGGAAGATTTAGGTTTCAGAATTTGGGATTGATTTTATGTGAAATAAGTGAATAGGTCAGGCATGAAGTCACAAATGTAGGATTGAAGCTTGGGAGAGAAAAGAGGGATAAAGAACACATTATGGTAGGGGACATAGTATGTGTGGAGACTGCTTTTTGAAGTTTAGAACCAAAAGACAGAAAGGAAAAAAGATAATAGATTGTGAGAACCAAAGCAAGATATTTGTCGACAAAAAAATGTATTAGAAATAGTACATGTGTTTAGATAGAATGGGAGAAGCTGGTGAATAGAAAGGCTAAGAATCCTGAGCTCTAATAATTAAGGGGATGTGGAGAAAAAGAACAATGATCATAAAACACCTGGATTTTAAGGATACTGCTTACTTATGTCCTGGTCAGCCAATATTTTATTATAAAAGGACAGTCATTGATTTCTAGGACAATAATTACTTCAGAAGAATTACTTTGGTGTAGTGTGGCTTCGGTAGAAACATAATTCTGTCATGTTGGTGTAATAAACAACGTTTAAGTGAAACCAGGGTATTTGTAGACATCATTCTATGTTGAAATTTGAAAGATGTCAACAAGTTGAAATTCTTATCTGATTTACTCACGTTGTTTTGATCACAGATTCCTGCAAACGTTATTAACATCAGTGCTAAATCTGCAAAATAATTGAGTCCCTCACTGGAATTGTTACTAGAGACCCAGTTCAATTGTCTCTCTGACTATTGTGCAATTTGGGTGATATATTAACAGAGATAGTACTTGTCATTTTATTACTTCATCAGCATACTGAGTAATACTCCAGGGACCTCATAAAGAAGAAAAAGAAAACTTTGACCAATCCCTTAACATGTTTTATTCTTTCCCAGTGAACTCTTTATTGTACAGAAAATAAAATAAAGTACACTTATTGTGCAGAGGATCAAATAAAAGAAGCCCATAGGGGCTTCTCTGATGGCTACAATGGTAAAGAATCTGCCTGCCATCGCAGGAGATGCAGGTTTGATCCTTGGGTCAGGAAGATCCCCTGGAGAAGGAGATGGCAACCCACTTCAGTATTCTTGCTGGGAAATCCCATGAGCCTGGTGGGCTACAGTCCATGGGGTCTCAAAAACGTCAGACACAACTTAGTGACTAAACAGCAACAACAAAAGTCCATTCACTGACAGCTGTAATCAGTCTCATTGATAGTTTTTATGCAGTCAGTGAGAGTGGACTGCCATGGGCAAGAAAACAGACTGGTGTGAACTAAACCTCAGTTGAAATCCTGACCTGTTACACTGTAAATATAAGACCTTAGGCTAGTTTCTTCTTCCCTCCTTCCTTCCCTGTCTTTTTCTTTTGAGTTTTTTAAAGAGCATTTTAAAGCTCATAGGAAAAAAATATTTCACACAAACGGAGACCAAAAGAAAGCAGGAGTCGCAATACTCATATCAGATAAAATAGACTTTCAAATAAAGGATGTGAAAAGAGACAAAGAAGGACACTACATAATGATCAAAGGATCAATCCAAGAAGAAGATATAACAATTATAAATATATATGCACCCAACATAGGAGCACCACAATATGTACGGCAAATGCTAACGAGTATGAAAGAGGAAATTAATAGTAACACAATAATAGTGGGAGACTTTAATACCCCACTCACAACTATGGATAGATCAACTAAACAGAAAATTAACAAGGAAACACAAACCTTAAATGACACAATGGACCAGTGAGACCTAATTGATATCTATAGGACATTTCACCCCAAAACAATCAACTTCACCTTTTTCTCAAGTGCACACGGAACCTTCTCCAGAATAGATCACATCCTGGGCCATAAATCTAGTCTTGGAAAATTCAAAAAAATTGAAATCATTCCAGTCATCTTTTCTGACCACAGTGCAGTAAGATTAGATCTCAATTACAGGAAAAAAATTGTTAAAAATTCAAACACATGGAGGCTAAATAACACGCTTCTGAATAACCAACAAATCATAGAAGAAACCAAAAAAGAAATCAAAATATGTATAGAAATGAATGAAAATGAAAACACAACAACCCAAAACCTATGGGACACTGTAAAAGCAGTGCTAAGGGGAAGGTTCATAGCATTACAGGCTTACATCAAGAAACAAGAAAAAAGCCAAATAAATAACCTAACTCTACACCTAAAGCAATTAGAGAAGGAAGAAATGAAGAACCCCAGGGTTAGCAGAAGGAAAGAAATCTTAAAAATTAGGGCAGAAATAAATGCAAAAGAAACTAAAAAAACCATAGCAAAAATCAACAAAGCTAAAAGCTGGTTTTTTGAAAAAATAAACAAAATTGACAAACCATTAGCAAGACTCATTAAGAAACAGAGAGAAGAACCAAATTAACAAAATTAGAAATGAAAATGGAGAGATCACAACAGACAACACTGAAATACAAAGGATCAAAGGAGACTACTACCAGCAGCTCTATGCCAATAAAATGGACAACTTGGATGAAATGGACAAATTCTTAGAAAAGTATAACTTTCCAAAACTGAACCAGGAAGAAATAGAAGATCTTAACAGACCCGTCACAAGCAAGGAAATCGAAACTGTAATCAAAAATCTTCCAGCAAACAAAAGCCCAGGACCAGATGGCTTCACAGCTGAATTCTACCAAAAATTTAGAGAAGAGCTAACACCTATCTTACTCAAACTCTTCCAGAAAATTGCAGATGAAGGTAAGCTTCCAAACTCATTCTATGAGGCCACCATCACCCTAATTCCAAAACCAGACAAAGATGCCACAAAAAAAGAAAACTACAGGCCAATATCACTGATGAACATAGATGCAAAAATCCTTAACAAAATTCTAGCAAACAGAATCCAACAGCATATTAAAAAAATCATACACCACGACCAAGTGGGCTTTATCCCAGGAATGCAAGGATTCTTTAATATCTGCAAATCAATCAATGTAATACACCACATTAACAAATTGAAAGATAAAAACCATATGATTAACTCAATAGATGCAGAGAAAGCCTTTGACAAAATTCAACACTCATTTATGATTAAAACTCTCCAAAAAGCAGGAATAGAAGGAACATACCTCAACATAATAAAAGCTATATATGACAAACCCACAGCAAGCATCACCCTCAATGGTGAAAACTTGAAAGCATTTCCCCTGAAATCAGGAACAAGACAAGGGTGCCCACTCTCACCACTACTATTCAACATAGTGTTGGAAGTTTTGGCCACAGCAATCAGAACAGAAAAAGAAGTAAAAGGAATCCAGATAGGAAAAGAAGAAGTGAAACTCTCACTGTTTGCAGATGACATGATCCTCTACATAGAAAACCCTAAAGACTCTACCAGAAAATTACTAGAGCTAATCAATGAATATAGTAAAGTTGCAGGATATAAAATTAACACACAGAAATCCCTTGCATTCCTATATACTAACAATGAAAAAACAGAAAGAGAAATTAAGGAAACAATACCATTCACCATTGCAACAAAAAGAATAAAATACTTAGGAGTATATCTACCTAAAGAAACAAAAGACTTATACGTAGAAAACTACAAAACACTGATGAAAGAAATCAAAGAGGACACAAACAGATGGAGAAACATACTGTGTTCATGGATTGGAAGAATCAATATTGTCAAAATGGCTATTCTACCCAAAGCAGTCTATAGATTCAATGCAATCCCTATCAAGCTACCAATGGTATTTTTCACAGAACTAGACCAAAGAATTTCACAATTTGTATGGAAATACAAACAACCTCGAATAGCCAAAGTAATCTTGAGAAAGAAGAATGGAACTGGAGGAATCAACCTGCCTGACTTCAGACTCTACTACAAAGCCACAGTCATCAAGACAGTATGGTACTGGCACAAAGACAGAAATATAGATCAATGGAACAGAATAGAAAGCCCAGAGATAAATCCACAAACCTATGGACAACTTATCTTCGACAAAGGAGGCAAGGATATACAATGGAAAAAAGACAACCTCTTTAACAAGTGGTGCTGGGAAAACTGGTCAACCACTTGTAAAAGAATGAAACTAGAACACTTTCTAACACCATACACAAAAATAAACTCAAAATGGATTAAAGATCTAAATGTAAGACCAGAAACTATAAAACTCCTAGAGGAGAACATAGGCAAAACACTCTCCGACATAAATCACAGCAAGATCCTCCATGACTCACCTCCCAGAATATTGGAAATAAAAGCAAAACTAAACAAATGGGACCTAATGAAACTTAAAAGCTTTTGCACTACAAAGGAAACTATAAGTAAGGTGAAAAGACAGCCCTCAGATTGGGAGAAAAAAATAGCAAATGAAGCAACAAAGGATTAATCTCAAAAATATACAAGCAACTCCTGCAGCTCAATTCCAGAAAAATAAACGACCCAATCAAAAAATGGGCCAAAGAACTAAACAGACATTTCTCCAAAGAAGACATACAGATGGCTAACAAACACATGAAAAGTTGCTCAACATCACTCATTATCAGAGAAATGCAAATCAAAACCACAATGAGGTACCTTTACACGCCAGTCAGGATGGCTGCTGTGCAAAAGTCTACAAGCAGTAAATGCTGGAGAGGGTGTGGAGAAAAGGGAACCCTCTTACACTATTGGTGGGAATGCAAACTAGTACAGCCACTATGGAAAACAGTGTGGAGATTTCTTAAAAACCTGGAAATAGAACTGCCATATGACCCAGCAATCCCACTTCTGGGCATACACACTGAGGAAACCAGATCTCAAAGAGACACGTGCACCCCGGTGTTCATCGCAGCACTGTTTATAATAGCCAGGACATGGAAGCAACCTAGATGCCCATCAGCAGATGAATGGATAAGGAAGCTGTGGTACATACACACCATGGAGTATTACTCAGCCATTAAAAAGAATTCATTTGAATCAGTTCTAATGAGATGGATGAAACTGGAGCCCATTATACAGAGTGAAGTAAGCCAGAAAGATAAAGAACATTACAGCATACTAACACATATATATGGAATTTAGAAAGATGGTAATGATAACCCTATATGCAAAACAGAAAAAGAAACACAGATGTACAGAACAGACTTTTGAACTCTGTGGGAGAAGGCGAGGGTGGGATGTTTCGAAAAAACAGCATGTATATTATCTATGGTGAAACAGATCACCAGCCCAGGTCGGATGCATCGGTGGAGAGGGAGGTGGGAGGGGGGATCGGGATGGGGAATACGTGTAAATCTATGGCTGATTCATATCAATGTATGACAAAACCCACTGAAATGTTGTGAAGTAATTAGCCTCCAACTAAAAAAAAAATAAAATAAAATAAAATAAAGCTCATAGTAATTTGATGGGGAGCATACAGAAAGTGAAAGTGAAAGTCACTCAGTCGTGTCCAGGTCTTTGCAACCCCATGGGCTATACAGTCCATGGACTTCTCCAGGCCAGAACACTGGAGTGGGTAGCCTTTCCCTTCTGCAGGGGATCTTCCCAACCCAGGGATCAAACCCAGGTTTCCTGCATTACAGGCAGACTCTTTACCAGCTGAGACCCAAGGGAAGCCCAAGAATACCGGAGTGGGTAGCCTATCCCTTCTTCAGGGAATCTTTCCAACCCAGGAATCGAACCAGAGTCTCCTGCATTGCAGGCGGATTCTTTATCAACTGAGCTATGAGAGAAGCTGGAGGGTAGATAAATTTCCTGTTAACTCCTGCTCCCCGACACCCACATGGGCTCGTTTTTTTAACACCACTAATTCTCACTTTCCTCATCTCTAAATTACAATTAGTAACAATTCATAGATTTGAGGATTGAGTAAGATCATGTTTTCAAAATGCCTAGTATGTGGTTAAGTACTCAGTAGCATGTATGTGATCATAATAGAGACATAATCGGCTTTAAAACTTACTTGGAGCAGTATATTCACAGGTGCTTCATAAATGTTTTTTGATGATAATGCTTAATATGGTTCTCACACTTTGAATGAATGATTACACACACGCACACACACACACACACCCCTCTATGCAGGGATACTAGTGATTATGGGACCCTGAGTCTGAAAAGCTTTCACTTCCCTCATGGATAGAATTGTTTGCCTACATGTACTGTATACCACTTGGTTATCATGAAATTGTAAATGTGGCAAATGATTATAGAAGTGAGTTGATAGACTTTAGTCCCAGGTTAGATATTCTTAGGAACTATGGTGATTTCTATTCCAGATCTGTTGTTTTCTTTCCGAACAGTGGGGACTTTTTACTACACTTGTCCTAGAGATAGTACAACTGATTCTAGCCCAGGCCTTTGAACCCTTGAGGCTCTGAAGTGGATTGATTTTTATAAGCAGGATCTGCTGGCAGTAGTGATTAAAACAAACAAACAAACAAACAAAAACCTGTTGCTTTTGTTGCTTTGAAGCTCTGCAGATGAATAGTGGCCTTTGAAATGATTTGCAGGTCAAGACCACTTAGTCCACTGTGGCCTCCGCTGGCCTGGTTGGCAGGTGTTTTAGATTGCTAGTTCATTTCCTTGTCTATGTTCTGAGAACTGACCTCCCTGATAAGATTTTGTTCTTTAAATGAAATAACACATCTAAATGGATTGGCCCCTTGCCTGCAAAATAGTAAGCCCTCAGTAAACATTACGGCATTACTGCTGATGCTGCTATAATTTGGAATAATGAGGATTAAATTATGACTGCAGGATTATATTGCTTGACTCACCCAACTTCATGCCTGACACATAGTAGACCCTCAATAAAAGCTTCCCATTTACCCCCATGTACAAATGCCCTATACCCTCTTCTCAGTTTTAGGCATGGGTAGCAAATCGATGACTTTCTGGCCATAATGAATCTTTCCTTAGGTCTACTACTAGAAATAATGAATAGCTAGGTTAATATCCTTCTTAGTCAAGGAGGTTTTAGAATTAGGTCTTCATGGTTTTAAAATTGCTTTTTCCTAATAGCATATCATAAAGATGCATGTTAATTTTAAGCTGTTTGTCTGCTTGTACAGATGCTGTTGACTGAGTACTTGGATATGAAAAATACACGTACGGCCTCTGAACCATCAGCTCAGCTCAGTTATGCCAGCAGTGGACGCGACTGTGCAGCCTTTTTTGCCAAGAAGAAGCCTCAAAGGCCAAAAAATTCTCTTTTCAAGTAAGTATCTCCCTGCTGGTAAGATAGATGTTCAGATGTGTTAGATCCAAGCTGAATGGTTCTCTACTTTATTAACAGTCATTATTTCGCCCAGTTAAAGTTGATTTGAAAGAATTATGATAGCAATATATGTTCCTCTCATATACTGAATATATATATTCAATTTTGTGTATTTTCGTCTTCTGTAAGAGAAGTGGCTATTTTGAACTATGGTTGCTGGACTATCTAAAACTTTCAAAAAAAAAATTCTGGAATTCATTTCTGGGTATTCTTATATAAAATGAAGAGAAATTCCCTTCTTGTTTCTGGGGAATTTTATATGGAATGAAAGGAAATGAAATATTTTAGCCTTTGCAAAGGCCCCAGGTGCCAAGAAACAACCTTTGTTAATAAAATTATAAAGCTAGCTAAGTAGTATTGGGTTTTACTTGAATTAATAAAAGAATAACGTGGACATTCTTTTTTCCTTATTATGACCAACTGCCCTCCTCAGCTGGTCATAAGTTAGTGTCAGTTTGTTAACAGCTAACAGTTAATATGATTATTAACATTAATAGTAATAGCGGTAACAGCTACCATTGCTCAAGTGCTTACTATGTACCAGGCACTGTGGTAAATGGATTTTTCAGGAGAGTCTCAAATTAATCATAATTTAATTCAGATTATATCAAATTTGGGCAGCAAGAGTAGTAGTTAACACTTCTGAGTCCTTACTAAGTGTTAGCCAAGGCATAAAGCCATTTTCATGGATTATCTCATTTACTCATTCATTATAAAAATCTTACGGGTGTGGGTACTATTTTTCATCCTCTTTTACACATGAAAAAAAAATGAGGCACTGACCCCTTAGACACATACAGTTTAGTAAAGAAGACAGACAAGTAAGTACTTGTGATGGTACCATGAGTGCATGGTATTGGTGGAGGCCATGAAGGGACTCCCAATCAAAAGCAGCTCTTAAGCTTCTCAGGAGATTGCTAAACCTTCCTGGGAGCAAAGCCAGCCCTTCCCCTGAGTTAGCAGTGCTTTGGGAAACAAAGGCTACAAAGCACTACTGGTATTGTTCATTCTCATGGTCAGTGACTTCCTCTGCTCAGCACTAGTCAGAGGGGGTTATTGGACAACATACATGGTAAAGAAAAAGCTCATTGGAAACTGAAGTCTATTTGTCAAAATTACACATGATCTAAATGCAGTGTGGTATCCTGGAACAGGGAAAGTTTATTAGTGGAACACTTTTGTGAGATTCAAATGAAGTCTGTAGTTCAGTATCATACCCATGTTAATTTATTAGATGCAACAAAATGTATTGCAATTATGTAAGACATTAACATTAGGGAGGGTTTGGGGTGAAAGGTATACAGAAACTCTTTGTACTGTTTTGTATCTTTTCTATAAACTTGATTCCAAAATTCAGTTTGTTTTTTAAAAAAAATTTAAAACTTGACACACAAGAGGTTAAGGAACTTACATAAGTTCACATAACTAGCAAGTGGTAGAAACAGGATTTAAATCTTGGTTAACCTATGTTCTTGTGAGGATTAATAAATATTTAAAAATCATATCTGTAAATCTAAGCATGTAAAGTGAGTACAGAAATGCATCCCAGTGTTGTCAATTCCTTCTTTTTGAATATTTGGAAGTCCAGTATCTTCTATTGATTCACTTTTGAGATTTGTTTTCTATCAGGAGAGTTCTTAATCATTAAGGAAGGTTTCAACAGTTCATTTGTCTTGTAGTTTTGAGGAGAGGAGATTTCCTGTGCCCATACTGTAGTAAAATCCATTCTGTTTGTTGAATTTGTTATTTAAAAAAAAAAAAAAAAAAACACGACACAGTTTTATTCACAGATTGTTTGCAGTATGAGTTAAAATGCTTTAGTCTGCAAGTAACATAGGACCCCAAGTGAATAGGTTAACTTGTAAGAAGGTTATTACCTCACACATAAGAGTGACTATAGAGGATTCCTCAATTCACCAATACAGTATCATCATGGACTCCATCCTTTCCTTTTCTCTTCACATTCAGTCCCACTCCAGTAAAAATGGTGGTGTCAAGGAAAGTGTGTGATTCACCCCACAAATCTTTTTTTTTAATTAATAGGCTTAATTTTTTGTAGCCATTTTAGATTTGCAGAAAAATTCATTTCCCTTATGTACAGAGATTTCCCTTATGTTCCTCTGCTCCACAGTTTCTCCTCTGATTAACATCTTGCTTAGGCGTGGCACATTAGTTACACTTGAGGAACCAACGTCGTCGATACATCATTATTAAAGTCCTTTGTTTATATTAGCGTTCCCTCTCTGTGTTGTATATAGTTCCACTGGTTTGGAGATATACATGATGTCATGTATCTACCATTACAGTATCTAAGAGAGTAATTTCACTGCCCTAAATCCTGTTTTTCACTTACTCATTCCTCCTTCTTTTCCTTACTCCCAAACCCCTAGAAATGACTGATCTTTTTTTGCTTTTAAACTATCTCTGTAGTTTGCTCTTTCTAGAATGTCTTACAGTTAGAATCATATGATACCCAGTCTTTTCAGACTGACCTCTTTCACTTAGTAATACGCATTTAACGTTCATTCATGTCTTTTTGTGGCATCTTTTGTGTTGCTAAATAATACTAGTTTTGTGACTGTACCACAGTTTTCCCTTTCAATTACTGAGAGACATCTTGGTTGCTTCCAGCTTCTGGCAGTTATGGATACAGTGGTGATAAACATTCATTTGCAGGTTTTAGGGTCAGTGTCAGTATTTGACTCATTTGGGTAAATGCCCAGGAGTGTGATTGCTGGATCACATGGTAGGACTGTGTTTTAACTTGTAAGATACCATGGAACTGTCTTCCAAGATGGCTTTACCATTTCAAATCCTTTTTAATTCATGAGTAATGGTTAGTCATCCATTTGTTAATCTTTTCTGCCAGTGGCAAAGCCCCTCTGCAAGTTTTCCTCAAGAAAACTAGGTCTGAGGCCCATTCCTGAACCAGTCACTGGCAAGGGGAAGGAGACCATGGTGATTGTCTTTAAACCAGTGAGAGTTCATCTTTGGTAATAGGTCTCCACCTGGAGAGGGGGCCCCTTCCCCTGATCTTCCTGCTGAGTGAAGAGGGAGGGAGGACACAGATGCTCAGATAGAATTGAGGCTGTGCCAGCAAGCAAGATACAGTGGGAGAAAGGTGATTGATGGAGGCAGCTATGACTGCCTCAAGTACTGCCTAAGGCCTACTGTTAGGCCTTTTCTTTCCTCTCTCCCCTGCCTTCCTTCCTCCACCCCTCCTCATCCTCCTCTTCCCTCCTCAAGCCCAACTGACCATTTTCAGTCTACGCATGTTGCCAAAAGCAAGTTTCAGGGGGTTTGGATTTCATCCTGTCACCCCTCACCCCTGACTTTGAACATCAGACCATATGAACATTTTTAGACACCTAACTAATCTTGAAATTGTGGTTTTGGAAAATGTAAGTTATTGAAAGTAAGTAAGTGAACTTAAGAAATCATTACACCTTTATTATTATTGCATAGTAATAAAACTCATCACTCACACAGAATTAGGCCATTCTTACAGATCTGCCTGCTTCTTGTCTTGGTTCCACCATTAAAGAGTCATGTGAGTCAGGGCTGTTCTCCTGTCTGAGTGGCCTTTAATGCCTTTGGCTGTAAAATGAGGTGAGACTGGCTAATCCTTCTTGTCTCTTTCTACTGTAAAATTGTATCAATCTGTGGCTTGTTGCAAACACAAAAAGGATTCCCAAGTAGTAAAAATGCACCAGGTCATAAAGGATTCAGATTCTGGCAAGTCCTCTGTTCTTATCACATCCATGAAGAACTTTATTGCTCTCTTTAATTGCCCCTAGCCAAGGTTAATTGGGTGTATTTAAGTCTTCTCTTATGGTATTCCGTGTGCCTTTCTAGTCTTTGCTCGAGTTTTTTTTTTTTCTCTTTGCCGTTTCTGATCAGTAGCTGTCAGTGTGTTTTCTGGAGGTCAGTGGTTTCTTGTCAGCTCTTGGCTGGCAGGTGGCACTTTTGAAGTACTGCGCACTTTGCCTTCCTTCTGGCTGCTCGTGCCCTCAGTTCTTGGCAGGGTGCAGAGAAGGATCAAGTAACTCAGGTGTTTCCCTCACACTGACATTCATCCTGGTATTCATCTTCCTTGTCAAGGAATGGATAAAGAAGGCATAATTAAGAAAATATTGGGGCTCCTTTGTTGTGACCAGAAGCCTGTCCCATTATCACTGATGCTCATTCATTGTGTTTACCCCTGAGTGGCTATAATTCTTAGAAGGATTTCTCCTGTCAGCCTGTTATCCTGGCTTTGAAAGCCTCAGGTTTGAAATGGGATTTCTTAGCACATCGAAGGATTTACTGTTTGATATAATCATAATTTTTCCTGTTTGTTGTTGTTCCTTATCTGCAAGTTACTCTTTTTTATTTTTTAAAGAATGAGTGAGTGAATGGACAATGCCTTTACCTTTGCTTTCTAATTAAAGAAATTGGTGCCTTTTTATTTATTTATTGTTGTCTGTGCCCTGTGGCATTTGGGATCTTAGTTCCCTGACCAGGGATTGAGTCTAGACCTCCTACATTGGGAGCCCAGAGTCTTAGCCACTGGACCACCAGGGAAGTCCCTCTGCAAGTTACTTTCAAGACTATGATTTGTTTCTGTTTTTATTCACTTTGTTGTCATTTTAGCTTTTTAAGACATGTTCTACATCATGAACCTATCCACCATGTCGCTAGCCTATGAAACCGTTCCTGGGGCGATGTGAACAGACATTGTGTAGCTTATTATTTTTAGAAGTATTTTATGTGGCAGGTGGCAGGTAAGAATCCTGAAAGCTGCTTAGAAAGTGTATGGTTTTTGAGGGCTGTTATGGAGAGACCACAGATGTCTTGTTTCTCTGGTGTAGCTATTTAACATCATTTCAGACAGCCCACTGTGCTCATCCTCTCACTAGTTGGAAAGGCAAGAGTTTGGCTCCGAGGAGCCAGTAATTTCTGTGGTGGCAGCTGGCAGCCACTGAAGGCTTTTGGGTGGCATAGGGGGAAAGTCAGAATGACTTTATGAGATGCTCTTGTGGATTGTGTATAGGGATCCTGGCGAGTGATCTGAAGACCAAAGAAAGTTGCAAGAGATCAAGTTGTATCAGTTGAAATCAAGAATGAGCAGAAGATCCAAATACAGTCACGGAGGAGCATTTCACCAGGAATACCATTCACAAATCTTGATCCATGGCAGTCTGCCCTGGATCAGGACGTCTTGGTCGTGGAACACTAGGGAGCATCCCACGGATGGAGTAGGATACTTTGGGGATGCTGGACACAACCTATTTGGTTACTCCCTCACTGTGTGTCTTTTGCTGCATTTCATTGCAGGTTCGAATCCTCCTCCCACGCCATCAGCATGAGCGCCTACTTGCGAGAACAGAGAAGGGAGCTATACAGTCGGAGCGGAGAACTTCAAGGTGGGTAACTGACCCTCCCTGGAAAAACTCGTTTTCTGGAGGAAGATCTGAAGTGTCTATAGCATGTGAATTTGAGGTCTGCATTCTTAGGATTCTTTCACAATAGCAAAGATTTAAACACTTGGTAATCTGTTTCTTCTGTCATTTCCCATGTGCCACCAAGCCGCTAAAACTGTTAGTATGGCCGCAGGATTTATAGACCTGCCACCATTCAAGTGCGAACTCAAAGTGAAAAGAGAAGGAGGGCAATTTCTTCTTGCTTAAAGATGACGGACATGATTCCAGTCACCGTCGAGAGGAATGCCCCTCTTCTGTGGCTGCCATGGTTATTTTAATTATTGTTTTCAGTACTTTCTGGAGTATCACAGGAATACTTGAGATTTGGAAAAGGGCAGATGCTGCCTCTGTCATTATTTAGAGGGAAGAAGGATGCCTTTAGACAGCGTGTGCTGATGAACATAGCTTTGATACACAGGATATTTGATACTTAGGTGTGGTTACTAAAGAGTTGAAATCTGAAGGAGAAAATACTTAAGAAAATAAATAAGTAAATCTAATTAAATAAAAAAAAATCATGCCAATAACATTTTATTCCCCTGTGATCAAAAAGACGCTAATCATGGTAAATGTGATCAATCAAGAAAGGTTCGTGAGGCCTGCTAAATGCAGCACAGGCAAGCACTGAAAGGGGTGGAAGTTGTCTGGTACAAATAAAAGATAGAGCCTGAAGATCCAGTTGTGAAAGTAAGGGAGGAATATCAATATCAGGGACTTCCCTGGTGGTCCAGTGGTTAGGAATCTGCCTTGCAATGCAGGAGACGCAGGTTCAATCCCTAGTTGGGGAGTTAAGGTGCCCCATGGTGCACTTACAACAAACAAACAAAAAAGCCCCTCCAGAAACCAAGCAATATCAGACAGTCAGTGGTTAACAGCTAAGCAGGTGGTAAGCATAAATTGCTGTTTGTTGAGGGAAGGGAATGGTTCTTTAGATTTAATTTCTAGAATTAAAAACCTAGAAATATGTTTGAGGATGTAAGGAAAAGGACACTAGCTTACCAGCATCTTATTTAGTACTAAAGTGTTGCTATATGTTCTAGAAAACATGAAGTGTGTGTCTTGGAGTCTTGAAGTGGAGGAGTATGGAGAGTAGTTAGATTTGGAATAAGTGAAGGAGTGACTCGCTGTGTGGTCAGACAAGGAGTGAAGGAGGAATGTGATCCAGGTCACTGCAGCCAGCGACCTCCTAGCAATGTAGGATGAATTGCAAAGCTTGGATGGCAATGATAGTTTTGGAACACACATTCTTGTAGGACTGATTATACTTGAACTGCCAGGTAGGGGGTCTAGCAAATCATCTCACAGAGTTCATTTGTGAATTCAGAGTTGGCTTAAGGAATAGTTTAAAATTTACCCATATAATTCCTTTTCACCTGGCTTCTAGTATATGATCTCTGGGTTGGGACGATCTCCTGGAGAAGAGACTGGCAACTCGCTTTGGTATTCTTGCCTGGAACATCCCATGGATAGAGGAGCCTGGTGGCCCACAGTGCTTGAAGTCGCAGAGTCAGACATGACTGAGCACACATAAGTATGCACTAGATTCTTCTTTTTGGTTAGATAGTAAGCCCAGTGAGTAAGCAGTCTGCTCTAGCCATGTGGAGGGATTTTCTCTGCCCTCCTCCCCAGTCGTGGTCCATGATCTCTTGAGAGACAGTAATAGCCAATCAATGAAGAGTAGAGGATTCTGAGCCCATATTGCCTGCATTTCAAACCTAGCTCCCGATTTCCTAGCTTCAGAAGCTCTATGCCTCTGCTTACCTCCAGATGGGGATAAAAATAGCAGTGCCTATCCCATGAGGTTGTTATGAAAATTAGGTGAGTAAAGCTGTGAACAGTGTTAAGAAAAGTGCCTGGCGTGTAGTAACTCTAATGCCTTCCTCCTCAGATGTTGTTATTACTAGTTCTGTCACTGTAGAGTTTTCATAGACATTCTGTTTGTCTCCTCATTGGGCTAAGCGCTACTCAGCTTTCCTACTTAAATTTATCATTTACCCTGCTGATCCCTCCTCTCCCTAACTTACCTCCTGCCCACCACCCAAAAAACCACACACACACTGTTTCTACCTCTCTCTGAGCTCATTCCCCCTGCTGTGTGCTCATACATTTAGTGTTCCCTTTCTGATCACTTTGTGCACTGGAGTGTGGATTAATGCTCACTGTTTTGAGTCGGCCACTGAAGTGTAAGCTCTGAGAGGGAAATGCTTCTTTATTTCCTGTGCTTTGCGCAGTGCCTAGTATGGTATATGTTCGATAAAGACTGACTGACTCGCTGACAGGAGGAATATGGGTGGTAGCGGTCTAAAGTAGGATGGACAAGGTCTAAAGTAGGATGTAGGCTTACCACTCAGAAGTTAGGAGGCCCAAAGGAGATGGGACCACTGACAGCCATTATCAGCTTCCTAGGTTTCCATTTGCTTTTAAGTTTAGGCTGAAGTAGAGCCTATACATGGAGAAGGCAATGGCACCCCACTCCAGTACTCTTGCCTGGAGAATCCCATGGACGGAGGAGCCTGGTAGGCTGCAGTCCATGGGGTTGCACAGACTCGGACACGACTGAAGTGACTTAGCAGCAGCAGAGCCTATACATAAATACATTTTTGTTCTTTGCAGTTATACATGGCTTTATTAAGTACAAATATTGCCCTTGAGCTGTCTGGCCTATGACAGCATTGCTGTGTATAATTGAAAAACATTAAAATCCAGTTAAATTACAGAGGACTTTCATTCTGCAAGGGTGGTTAATTGAAGAATCATCATAATCTTAACTAGGAACTTTCAACAAGTTAATTGAAATATGGAACTTTCAAGCAACAGTCTATTGTACTTACCTGTGTTGAGCAAAACAGGCACATTTATCTCTGGTGACTGGTAGAGAGTAGCTAGCAAACATATCATGTTCACAATAGTCATTAAAAAATAATTGAACTGAACCGACACATCACATACTTGGTGAGAGACTATATCACCTGACCAATTATTGTACAAGTTTGGTAGTGTTTCATTTAGCAGCCAGAGTTTCTCTGAAGAATGCTTTTAATATTTCAGGGAAAAAAGGTGAGGGGAGGTGTCATACCAATTTTCCATTAAAAACGGTCATTCTTTCTCAGTTATTCTATTAATCTGACCAGTCCGAGGACCACAGTGAGAACCACATTTCAGCTTATCCTGAAAAGGTGTAGCTGAATAGTTCAGTCACATCATGAGAGACTGGCAGGGGATTTTCGTCACTTCTCTTAACACCACGTAGCTGCAGTGGTTTGGTTCATGAGGTCAGCTCTTCCTTCTGTTGTAGGAGCATGGTAAAAGACAGACCATCAAAGTAACATTAAAAAGCTCAAATCTGACAAAAAGTTCAGTTCCTGCCAACACTTCCAATTCATCATGCAATTAAAAATGTTACCCAACCTAACAACCCACAAGGGGGAAGAAAAGAATAAAAAAATGAGATTTCTTTGGTACCATCAACCCATCTCAGTTGGCTGTAACTGTCAGGGTACAGATGGTTCGTTATATAGTCTGCTGTTGGCAATTGGGCTGAGGAGGTGGGGGTGCGATTTCCAAGTGTGCAGGGTAACAGGTGGAAATCAAACTTGTGTATGTGTCTCCGTTAATCACAGACGTCCTGTTGTTCCAAGCTTCTTCACTGACTGGTTCATTGTTCCGCTTAGGCAGCCATGTGGTCGCTTAGAAAGATACTCATTTTAATGAATGTTTAGCTTGAATATAGCATCTCAGGTTTAGTGTGTGATTCTCCAGGAGAATAAGATAACTGATGAACACATTATCTCATGAGGGTTTTTTTAAAAAAAAAAAAAAAAGGAAAGTCAAAACACTCACTGCAGCCCATGACCGAAATAAGCTCTTTGGTTAATCAGTCCCCTGTGCCTCGGACCTCTCATTTGAAAAACAGAGCTGTTCCCATTTCTGACTCTTTTGGGGGGTATGGTGACTGGTAAATTAGATATTAAAACTCTGGAAAAATTAGAATAGCTGTAATTGAAATTAAAATAGTGTGTAAAACGATTGTTGCAGACTGAAGGGTGCTGCCCCCCTCTTTATCTCCTTTTCTCCTCCCCTCCACTCCCGTTGTTTCTCTGGGTCGGCTCTCCTCAAGGTCACCAGTGACCTCCATCTTGGCAGATTTTGTGTTTGCTTTTCTGTGTTCATCTCACTGCCTCTCTCAGCAGCTGTTTTCCGTTCCTCTTTCTCATGTTCTTTCTGAGTCTTCTCGAGGTCTCACGGTTTGGTCCTGGAATCTCTCCTGTGCTCTCCGTGTGGCCTTTCCCCAGACGAGCTCAGCCAAAACCAAGCTTTGCCTGCGGCCTCAATACAGATGACTTCCAAGTCTGGGTCTCCTGCCCAAATCTCATTATTGTTTCCCCATCTCTTCCAGCATCCTGTCTCCCCTTCTCACATCCTAGCATTCTTAATCTCAGCAGGTTTTTTATTTTCCTCATGATACATTAAAAAAATATATACATCTTCTTAACACATTATTGACTGGTGATTTTTTGCAGAAGCTACTAATGCCTATGGTTGGCGATTTGTTATGGAAGTGAATTTTGAAACACTCCGGTCAATAATATTTGGGTAACAAAAGATGTATTAATACTCCACTGGTCAATCAGTGGTTAACTTGTTAATTTTCTACACATCCCTCAGAATGCAAGCATTGGTGGTGTGTTCCACGGCCTGGGACAATGCTTGACTTGAATTAGGCACTTAGAAAATACATGATGAAGGAGGAGGCCTCTATCCTTAACATCTTACATGTAGATTCAAGCTTACTTATTTGAGAAACCCTAGTGGGGGGTTTTAAGAAACAGACTTATAGTTCTGTGATTCGTCTATGTTCATTTTTAAAGATGTTAGAACTCACGAGTGGGTAGAGTACATTAATTGTCACTGATCCAAGTTGAAATGTATGCTCAGTTTCGATTCCAGTTTCTTCTCTGTCCTGGGGCTACTTAGTGCTTCTATTTGTTCTCAGTCATATCACCTTTAAGAGTATTGGTTTTATTCCCATTAGTTTAATGAGTAGTATTTCTATTGCCCTGACATTGAAATAGTCTGTAAAGCTCCAACCACTTGAGAATTGACTTCTTTAAGAGGATTTGCTTTACATAGTAAATACAGAAGTAGTGGCATCAGGGAAAAGTGGGCTGTTACACTGACCTGACCTGAATTTTCTGAGTTTTTCTCTCTAATGGGTTGTTGGTTACTGGGGTTGTGAATACTTAATAATATTGTGTGTAATTAATCTGCTTGGAGGTGCCTTGCCTTAAGGTAAGGCAATATTTGAAATAGATTAACCATGAGTTGATTATCCTTTTCACAGAGAATTTATAATAAGAGTCTCCTAAGTAGCAAGCTGTTCTATAATGGAACATTTAAAGCAAGATTTCACTTGTGCATACATTTTCAGGGACATTTTGGCTGAAGTGAGTGAGGCACAGTGATTTTATACTCATACCACTCTTTTGTTCCACAGCCTTAAATATAAGAACTTGTAAAGCTTTATATCCTGAAATCTGATAAGAAAATTCTTTGTAGTTGTTAAAATTTTGCTTAATGACTTTGTTAATAACTCAGTAACAATATGCAGGTGACATGCCTAAAAAAGAAGTACTTTTTTTGGTTAAAACTGCATATAATTATTTCAAAATAACCTTAATCTGTTAGAGTTAGTGCTTCTGTTTTAAGTTCTAAAATAGTGTATGAAAATTGATTCCCCCTCCTTTGGGGTATTTAATATTCTTTTTAAAAAGACAGATCATAACTTACTTATATGTAAGATTTGTCTCATAATAAAATTATAATCAAATTTTTATAAGTGCTAATTCTAATTTCTTTGTCTGTTCCTAAGAAGTAGTATTATAATAAATGTACTTTCCTCAGGTCATGAGCAGACAAATGCATTATTTCAAATCATGTAGAAAATAAAATGCCACGACTGTTATTGAGTGTACCAACTCTTAGCCTTAATCTATGGAATGTAGGTATTTTATTTAAAATTTTTTGTTTTTGTGGATTTAGTTTATATAGGTATTTATTTTCTGAGTAAGTCTAGTTCATACACTGTCCTTTCTACATAGTGGACAAATCGCTGGTAGCTGAACCATGGAGAAAATGGAACAGGGGAGTGCAAAGAGGCCATTGCAAAGCCTCATTTAATAAAGTCTAAGAAACTCACTCTTGACAAAGGATCCTTGGTCATTATGCAGAACTAGCTGATGACATATAACCTTATTTTAAAAAAGCTTTTGTCCTACCCATTTATTGATTCATCCATACAAATAGGAAAGAAGGGGAAATGCTGCTAAATGAGATATATATATGTGAGTTTTAAAAGTCATACATATGCATGTCTATTTATGTTATACTTCAGTTAAACTTTTTTTTAAACCCGAGTATGAAGAAACTACACCAAAAACTTCTAACATGATGCAACAGAATTTTGAAAGTTAGCTTCTGTCGTAATTTTCATTATTTGGTTCTCATTAGTTTTTTAATAATGTGAAGATAGCAGCTTGATGCTGTTCCTTATTTTCTTAGACTTTCTTTAGGACCATAAGAAATTGCATTTTGACAACTCTAGTAGTTTTTATGATGTGCCTCGTTTGGACTTGAGGTCTTTTAGAAGATAGAGAAGACCACAAACATTTATGGTACATAGTGAGGAAAGCAGTTATTAGGAACTAGAGGGAATGCTGTATAACAAGTTTATCATTGCCTCAACAAGACACAATTCATAAGGTAATATTATATTTTCAAAATGTAATACTAATGAAATACTAATAGAGATTACCTTGTCGAAAGTGATCTGATATAAAAATTCAGAAGTTGAAGTACACTTGCACATAGTATGACATCTAGAGAATAAAGCAGTCAATGTTTAATGCTAGAAAGTGCTATGGAACTCATAATCTAGTGCTTTTAAACTCATTTTCAATCCTAGAGCCCGTCTTCTGTTTATGTCTTGTTTCACAGTTCAGTATAGGAAAGAGATGAAAGTGGCTATGGTCTGACTCAGCGAGGCGGGGGGTCAGCCCCTCCCCAACTTAGACCCTGCCTCCGTCTGCTCCTTCCCCCTTCCTCTCTGGGGCACCCGAGGTAACTGGCAACTCTCAGAAGTAGACACCTACCCAAAGGAAAATTTGATATTGGGAGAGAGAGGATATTATAGGTTTGGAGGGATAGGACAGACTTCTCAATAATGAGTGGTGAGACAATTGAGTACCTGTAAAGGGGAAAATAAAAAAAAAACAACAACATTGGATTTGAACCTCATATCATTTAGGAAAAGACATTTTTGGTGGGCAGAGAACTCAAATGTGAAAGGCAAAACTTATGGACGAGTATGTTCATAGTAGCATTGTTTGAATAACAGAAAACTGGAAATAAATGCCATAGTCTGAAGAAAGGAAATATATTAGTAAATCATGGTATAGCCATGGTTGCAAGTGGAGGGATAGTAGATAGCAATGAAAAAGAATGAACTCTGCTTTGCATTAGTTTGGTTGGATCTCAGAAGCAATCACATAGGACTGTGTATAGACTTAATTCCATCTACATGAAGATCAGAAGCAGTCAGAACTGAATAGTATCTTCTTTATGCATATGTCTCCTTATGTGATGAAAATGTAAAGAAGGTAAGATAGGGGCATAAATGTAAAACTTAGGAAAGGGATCACCTCTGGAGAAGATGGAGGAGTATATGATCCAAGAGAGGAGCACATGAGCCTTGAAAGAGAATAGGAGTGTTGTGTTTCTTAAGTTCCATAATGGGAATGCTAGTGCTAGTCTTATTATTTTTAAAACCATACAAATGCCAAGTACACTCTTACATATATTATACATTTCATTAAAAGTAGAAGTATAATAATTAATTTTTAAAAAGCCCTCTAGGTCTCCAGAGACACAATCATACATTGCAGTGTAATGCTACTGTTTAGAAGTCTAAACTAGATTGGAGTTTTCTGCAATAGCTGGATTCTTTTTTTTTAGGCCTGCACCATTTCATTGAAACTCCATGCCCCTGCTGAAGCTGTGAATGATTACTGAACTAGTCCTGTACCTTACGGACTTCATGAGAGGACAACTTTGGAGTTAGGCGGGCTCCCTCCTCTCTGACTTGCGCCTTCCTCTCTCTCATCCTGCATCTGGGTGTCAGAACCTAACTTTAAGTCAGCTGCTGTTCTCCTTTTTCTTGCTGTGTTTTCTAGGATTTCCTGTTGATTTATTGAATCAGAATGGATTTATCATGTGTATTTGTACTGGACACATCACTAGGCCACTAGGATACAATGATGAACAGAACCAGGTTTTGAGTTTTGCCTTTTAAAATAAAAAAACCAGAAAGGGACTGTGAGTGTGTCACAGAGACTGGCGTTTGTCTCCCAGCATTTGTTCTATTGACAGAACCCCTAATTTTTAGCTATGCACATGGCTACCTCCAAATATAAACATTTCTAAGCTTTCCTTGCTGCCAGCCAGGGACACATAATCCAGCCAGCTGAGGGTGAGTAAAGTGATGTGTGTAACTTCAGGTCTTACGTTTAAAGGGAAGGAGAAGACTCTTCTTCTGTCCCAGCCTGGTGCGTGTGTGCCATGTGAAGATGTTCTCACATACACAGTATGAATGCAGTGTGGTGGGGAGTCATCTTAGACCACGTGGGTGAGGCCGCTCTGTAGGGATGGTTGGGCAACAAGTGAAAAAGAGCTTAGGTTTCTGGTCCCGTGGAGTGTTACACTCTGATGACCAGAGCCACCGTCCCACCTGTACGTCTCCATGAAAGAGGAAGAAGCAGTCTTGTTTGTCACTAATAGTTGGATTCTCTATAACTTGCAGCTCTACTTACGTTGCAGTTAATTCAACATACAAGCAGGTTGAATGCTTGTGTTGAGTGCTTGAATACTTGAATCACAGTGCTCTGATACGTGCTATGATGGAGCTGTATATATATGTATGTAACTGAAATGTGTGTATAAGTTCTGGAAGAGGCAGGGTGACTTTCATAACTATTTAAGTTTTGTATTATTAAATACCTTAAGTATTTAAGGTTTGAACTGCTTATGAAGAATGAAACGTAGCTTTCCAGATAAAGAAGGAAGGGGTGGGCAGTTCAGGCAGTGGGTATGGAGGGATAAAGACATGTAAATGGGAAAGTATAGGCTTTTCTTGTTTTGTAACATTAATTGGATATAACTTTTTCTTCAATTAAGGAAATCAGTTCATATATACAGACCTCTACTGATTATAATTTATAAGTTTGGGGAACCAGAGATGACAGAAAGGATACCAAAGCTGTTGTGAATGGCTCTGGCTGTTGTGCATCATAGCAATTAAGAGATGAAGAACTGATAGAAACCAGTGGTGTGCTGGTGATGATAGGAATATAAAAGATTATACTAGACCAAAAACTAAATATAATCACATACTGGATTTTCTGAGTGGTGTTCAAGTAGTATAGTCTTGCCACTTTATTAAAAATCCTACAGGAAAAAATAACTGTTTTAAATGCAATTTTGGTAACAGTATTGTATCGGACTGTACAGTAGTTTTGGCCGGAGATCCTGGCAGCACCTGGATCATGAAGGACCAGCCCAACCTAATTCCAAAGTCCCTTGTTCAGCTCAGGCTGCAGATGGCAGCTTGCTTCTGTATGGAGGTGGCAGAGTTGTGTGTACTCACATTGGATTTCCAGCTTGTCATTGTGGTGTGGATGAAAATATACATCAAGTCACTGTTGGCTTCACCACAATTTTAAACTGAAAAGCCCATATTACAGTAATATATGATAGTCTCTCTGAATGCTACATGAATATTGTAATAGTCATAATATAGGATGTTCATTCCTAGAATTGTGATGACATGTACTGAACTGCAGCCAGTTCATTTGCATATTCATACCCACTTAGCTCAAATAAGTCCCTGTTTGTTTGCACATTAATGCCTGGTTTCAGCACCAGTTAGCTCATTTACATATCCCTGTTCAGTTGGTTAGTGAGGTTCATATGTGGAATATTGGTGCGGCTGTTTGAGCTTTGAGTAGCTATGGGAGCATTCTTGTTTAGTGGAAGGAGTACTTAGTATTCACCTTGCTTTTACCAAGCAAGGTATTTTACGTTTCTGAGCCCCAGATTACTCATCCATGTAACAAAGCCAGCAGTACTCTTAGTTTGCCTCTTTCTTAAGGTTCTGGTAATTGATGTGTCAGTGGTGACAACATAGTCAACGTTTTCAGGCCAACCATATTTTAGGCACTGCTCCTAGAATGTCTGCATGTGGAAGAGTTCTTGGTGCTGTGGAAGACAAGACAGGCAAACAGTTTTCATAAATAAGTACCTTGGGGAGCATGGAGGAGAAAACAGAACATTGCTGGGATAGCCATAGAAGCTGTTACAAAGGAGGAATCTTTGTATTGAAATAGGATGGACTTCCCTGGTGATCCAGGGGTTAAGAATCCAGCTTCCAGAGCAGGGGACTCAGGTTCCTTCCCTGGACAGGGGATTCAGTGTCCACATGGCATAGGGCTGCCCCCACTGCCGCAGCTAAGACCCTATGGAGCCCAAAATAAATAAAGAAATATTAAAAAAAAAAGTTGAAAAGATGAGTTAACTGGACTGACCATGGGAAGGGCACTCACCACAGGTAGGGAGAGGATGTAACACAACACACAGCTCTGTGCGAGCTTCAGGGAGATGCAGGTATTTTGTTGTGGTTGAAGCACCAGGGGAAGGTTGGACCCAGTCGAGGGGGACAGTTGGGCAGATCTCAAGGGACCTGGTATGACAGCAGGAAGGCTTGTGAGTGATGAGGAGTCGTCTAAGGATTTAAAGCAGGAGAGGCACCTAATCAAATCTGCATTTTAGTACAAGTATTCTGGTGGCTTATGGAAGAGAATCAGTGCAGTGAGACTGGAGACAAGAAGGTACATTGTGGTGTTGTTTCAGGTGAGAGCTTATAGGAGATGATGCCAGCTTTTTAGAAGGGTGGTAGCCAGTGAGGACGGAGAGGTGGGAGTAGATCCAAAAGCTAATTTCGAGGTAGAGTCACTTGGACAGGATTCATTCTGTGTGGAGTTTGAGCAATAGATAGGCTTGGTTCCCAGTTTTCCAATCTGGTGACTTGGGTAGATCATGATGTTATTTGTTGTAAGATAGGAAGTACAAGAAGAGAAGTAGTTTTTATGGAGTGTTAGGGGCGAAGATAGCTTTTTATAATACGTATTTTCATGTTTCTCTTTTAGTTTTGTTTAGGTCTATTTAACCTTAGCTAACCTAACTAATTGGATTAATCTGTTATCAACTGTCTGGTGATTAAGGCCTTCAGCATGTTTGATTACCATTACCATTCCCTTCCCTAAGTGTAATGGAGTTAAAGGTTATTTTCCCCCCTCCCTCCTCTTCTTTCTATTTTTAAATTGCAAATACTGCTTTCTCCTTTCTAGGATTTAACTGATCTATTAACTTTGGTGCCCTTTCTATGTCTCTGAAGAATAGGAATTCTTTAATTTTTGTTTCCAGATATATCCTCTATTTTTGCTATTAAAATCAAGCTACTATCCATCTTTCTTAATAACTTGCTTTTTCGATTCTGTACAAGTTACTTTCTTGTTGTCTTAATTGTAAAAAGAAGTTAAATGACTTCTCTGACTCTTATTCTGCCCAAACCTCTGGATTCTTGAGTCTTAGCCTCTCAGTCACTCTCTGTTCTGAGTCTGAGGACTAGGAGTATGATCTCTGTAGCAGGTTTCCTATCTGGGTGACTTTGGGCAAATTAGCTCCTTTGTATGTCAGTTTTATTTTCTATAAACTGTAAATATATCTATCTCAGGGCCATAGTGAGGATAAAAAGAGTTAATATGCGTAAAGTGTTTAGAACTGTGCCTGGCACATACTAAGTACGGAATAGTCGCTCAGTCATGTCCAACTCTTTGCGACCCCATGGACATTAGCCTACCAGGCTCCACCCTCCATGGGATTCTCCAGGCAAGAGTACTGGAGTGGGTTGCCATTACCTTCTCCAGGGGATCTTCCAAACTCAGGGATTGAACCTGGGTCTCCCGCATTCCAGGCAGACGCTCTAACCTCTGAGCCACCAGGGAAGCCTGAATAAATGTTAGTTATTGTTAATTTATCTATATTTGCACCCCCCCTGCCCCCCGCCCCACACCCCAGCACTTAGCATCATTCTTCATATATGGGAGATACTCAAAAAATAAATTCTTCTAAAATTAATGATTGAATAAGCTTGCTAATGGACAAAGAAATTCTAGTAAAATCTCCTATAATGGTCCTCTTTTGCTTCTTTTCTATTTTCTTTGATAAAAGCCCTTTTAGTTAAAGACTTGAGAAACCATGTTTAACGTGGTGATCATCCCAATCTTATAATGTTAAGTGGCTTTCACAACAGTAATCTGGGTGGAATTCACATATATCTCTAACCAAGAGGGCAGTGCTTAGTGACTCTATAGTGATCTGCTCTTCCTAATTATTTCCCCCGAAATAAATATGGCCATCATGAAAGTAGCCATTTCTCTTCAAAGTTACTTTGATCTTCAGTGTCACTAAGTCTGAATTTTAGTACAAAAATAATTTAGATTGATTAGTATATAGCAAAATAAAGAGGCTAAAATGTAGTGGACATGCCTTCTATCTATGAAGTAACTACTTTAGATATGAGCATTTGGCAGTGTTTTATGTACCTTGTTGTTCTGCCTTCCTCTTTCCTCCGGTTTGAAATCATTGCTTTGCTACTTGTGAAAATGAAAAATAAAAAAAGTTACACTCTAACTCATGATTTGCTAACAACTCAACTTAAAATATCCTGGAGCTAGCAGAGGGCTCAAATTAGTATCATAGAGGGAAATAAATTGAAACGATCTATTGAAAACAATGCAAATTCTTAAAAACAACAAACTGTATGATTGAAACAAAGTAAAACAAATAAACAAACAATTACAGCTAATCTGAAAGGGGGCTTTTTGACTTGTCCTGAAAGGTTAGCGATGAGCCACGTGTGGACAGTATTTCCCACCACGTGGCTGCCGAAAGAGAATTGATCCAAGTGAGGCTGTGAATGGGACAAACCATTCACTCATTGATTATCTACCCTTTTAGATTCTTTGACTTTCTGGAATCCATTGGAATCAATAATTTCAACTCCTCTAAAATGTGTCATTTAAATTTTTTTCAAGAGGCGATCTCCTGCCACAAACATTCTTTTGTATCTAATTTGAGTGGTTGACTATCATTTCAAATCTGTTTACTCTGATCAATGTAATAGATGTAGTTTCCTCAGAATAGACATAGAATTTGGTCTTATTTCGTAAGGAATTGGATTCCTTTGTCATCCCCACGTCAGTATGGTTCCCTTTTTTTTTTCTCTTCACTTTCACTTCTAGGACATTTTGTGGTAAATATAATGCCCCAAGGGGAATAACTAGCTCAGTTTTAGATGGTGTTTGCTTAGTTTTTAGCCATCATTGTTTTATTTTACACTTTGAGATTTGTCACTGCCTCAGATATTTTTAGAGTAATCATGTAAATTATATAAACAAGAATTGTGTATAACATATGAGCCTTAGAACTGAATCCTTTCTGTTTCTTCTCCCTTATTTTGTTTTAATGACTGCCATTTGTTATATTTTACTTTTTATTGAGGAAGTATATACCTACACTGAGGGCTTCCCAGGTGGCTCAGTGATAAAGAATCCACCTGCCGATGTAGGAGATTTGGTTTTGATGTCTGAATCAAGAAGAATCCCCTGGAGAAGGAAATGGCAGTCCACCCCAGTATTCTTGCCTGGGAAATCCCATGGATAGAGGAGTTCTGGTGGGCCATAGTCCATGGGGTTGCAAAGAGTCAGAGTCAACTTAGTGACTAAACAACAACAGTACCTACACTGAAGTGTGTGACATATACTTGTCTTGAATATACATACAAAATTTGACATATATATGCAGAATCATGTAACCAGCACCCAGGAGGTTTTCCCATGCTTTGTCCCAATCAGCCTCACCTCCACAAGGCAACCACAGTTCTGATTCTAATGTATCACTTAGTTCTGCCTACTCTTTCACTCTTTATAAATAGAATCATAACAGTGTCTTATGTATCTGGCTTCTTTTGTTCAGCATCATGTCTGGAGATTCATTCATGTTATTGAAGGTACAGTTTGTTTTTATTGCTATATATTCCGTTGTATGATTGTCAAACAAATTATTCATTTCCTCTGTTAACAGACATTTGTCATTCCCACTTTGCAGCTGTGATACATTAATATACTGTGAGGAATTTTGTACCTCTGCACTCATTTCTCTTAAGAATTAGCCTAGGAGTGGAATTGTTGAGTCATGAGTTAAGCATGTATTTTGCTTTAGAAGATAACTAACAGGCATTTTACAATTACAGAAATTTAATGAGAAATTGTATGAAAATTTCATCATTCTACATTCTCACTAATGTGATTGTATAAGCCTGTTAAGTTTTCTCCATTTTGATGGATGTGTAGTCTACTTTATTTAAAACAAAACAACCCTTTCCACCCCCAAACTCTTAAGATCTCCCTACTTCTGGATATGAGTATTCAGTTTACAGGCTACTTCATGATTCACTGATTTTTTTTCAGTACTACAGGTTTTCATAGTACGTGAGCCTGTATTCCTGGGAAGTCCTGCTTCTGTACATACAGTGTTACCCAGAATTCTTGGGTGTCTTTTCTTTTTAGAAATCACCTATTAATCTCATCACTTTTGTGATGGGATATAATGATCTTCTGTCTTCTCTCTTTGTCATTTTTTTTTTTTTTGGTCAGTGACTTTCTACTTTGAATTACATCTTTATTACAGGTATCTTACTGATATTCTTACTGATATTACAGGTATCTTACTGATATTTAGAGTTCTAACAGAACTCTAAACTGACACCAATGACACATGACATTTGTAATTCCTCCTCTTGTGTTTGAGCCAGATTGTGACTGTGATGAAATATCATCCCCTTGCAGATATGATTAAAGTTCCTAATGATTTATCTTTGAGTTAATCAAAAGGGAGATTGTCCTTGGTGGGCCCAGCTTAATCAAGTGAGTCCTTTAAAGGGGCCAGAAGTAGTACAGATGTTACCCTTGAAAACATAATTCTTGTGAGAAGAGTGGGGTCTTTTGCAAGAACATGAGGTGGACTCTGGGAGCTGAGAGTGACCCCTGTCCAATAGCTGGCAGGATACAAAGACCTCAGTTATATAACTACAAAGAACTGTATTCTGCCAACAACCTGAATGAGCTCAGAAGAGGACCCCTAGCCTCAGATAAGATTGCAACCCTGACTAGCACCTTAAGTTCAGCCTAGTTGAGATCCTGGGCACAGGACCTAATTAATCCATGCCTGGACTCCTGATCCACAGAAGCTGTGAGGTAATCAAGGGTGTTGTCTTAAGCTGCTAAATTGGCAGTAAGTTGTTACACATCAAAAGAAAACTAATATAGTACCCAGTCTTGATATTTCATGATTCTTCCTTTGAGACTATGAAACATTCCCTTAGATAAATGGATGGAAGTTGCTAAACTAGTTCCCTTATTGTAAGTAAGGAAAAGAATCAGCTTTTTTCTTCCTACTTCACATTTACATGAGCTGCCAATCTTGCAATTATTCCTTGTCCCTCTAGTTCTCTGACTTTAATTTAGAAGCTGAGAGGGACCTTGAGGAAGGTTGCAGTTTCTAATATTTTTATGTTTCTGTAGACTTTATAGTATGAGGTAACAGTTTAAAATTTTTAGTAGTCATTTATATATACAATAAAAAATATCATCATGATAACCCTTTAATGCAAGTCAGAGGGTTACCTCTCTGGCTTCTCATGGGCAGCAGACACTGAACATGTCCAGATTGAACTCATGATCTCCTCTTCTCCCCATGCCTCCCAAGCCTGCTCTTCCTTCAGTGTATTCGATTTCATTAAATGACATTCTTGGCTTATTAATTGCTAAACCCAGAAGTCATTTCTGTTTTCCACCTTTGCATTATACAGTCTGTTACAGACACTGCTGATACCATCTCCGCACCTATCTACCATGATAGACCCATCTACTATTTTTATAAATGGCTCTTACCTTACCCAGGTTCTAACTACTGTCAGCTCTTCATTGTTTACTGCCTTGAATTCTTCCAAACCATTTGCTTATACTGGATCCAAAGTGATTTCTTATGTCTCTTGTACTAAACCGTATGTCTTTAATATGCCCAATAAGATCTGCATGATTTGCCCGCCATTTATACACAGCCTGTTCTTGTTCCCTTTTTCTCACCATGACCTTCTCATTGGACTTCTTATGACTGACTGTTGCACTTCTCAGAAGCTGCCAAGCTCATTTAGGTCTTGGGTCCTCCTTACTTGGAATTGGTTTCCCCTATCTTCTCCTTCTCCTTGGTAAATAGTTGTCATCTTAAAGGTAGTTCTTTGCTTTATAAAAATAGTTTTTAAATAAAGCTTATTAAATACCATGTGTCAACCAGTATTTTTAAAAATCTTGCATGGAGTATCTTCTTTTGTCTTCTTAACTATTACTTTCTTCAGGAAGCTTTGTTTGTTTAATTTCTCCCAGACAAGGTTGGTTTCCTTATTTGTAACACATAGCATGCTTATGGTTATTCAGCTAATTGCTTGTTTGTTTGAAATGTGTACTTAATTTAAGTTGCATACAGGCAGGAACCTTATCAGTTGTGTTTACTTTACATACCAAGCTCCTAGTTCAGTGTCTTGGATATAGTAAGTGCCCAATAATTATTCATATGTCTTACAAATGAAAAGAAGTTCAGTGTTAAACACTAACCGGATAGTGAATTCGGCAGAAGTCTAGGTCTTTTCTCTCCACAAGGTGAGAGCTTTTTCCAGTGTGTTAGTAATACTTGAGATATATGAGTATATCAGAGGTTTTATGAGGAAGGAGATATGGGAAACTAATACTGAGAAAAGAGAGTGCAGTTACTGAGATGTCGTTTTTTGAGTAGGTACATAGTTCTCAGTGCTCCTCTGGTGGCTCAGTGGTAAGGAACGCACTTGCCAAGGCAGGAGACTTCTATTTAATCCCTGGGTCAGGAAGATCCCCTGGAGAAGCAAATGGCAACCCACTCCAGTGTTCTTCCCTAGGAAATTCCAGGGTTAGAGGACCTGGTGGGCGACAGTCCATGGGGTTGCAAGAGTCAAGACATGACAGAGTGACTAAACAACAACATAATTATCACTTGATTCTCATAGTAAATTTGTCAAGTAGGTCTTGTTTTCTAATTTTTTATAGCTAAGAAACCACTGCTTATGAGGGTTAACTAACCTAACCAAAGTCACAAAGTGGATAAATGATTGAGATGAACAGTTAATATAATCGCGTTTCATTATATGAGGTTTGCAAATTAACTTGCATTTGAGATGATTTGTGACTTTCTCTGTTTTATTGAGATAATGTAGCTTATTGTATGTGAATTCATTTAAAATGAACCATTTGATGAGTTTTGATGAGTATGTATACCTGTCAGGAGACGGCCATTCTCATCACACAGAAGGTTCTTTGTGGCCTTTTGAAGTGTGCTTCTCCCTCCATTCCCAGCACTAGTTGTTGTTGTTCAGTCATTCAACTGAACACCATATCCAGCTCTTTGCGACCCCATGGACTGCAGCACACCAGGCTTTCCTGTCCTTCACTATCTCCTGGAGTTTGCTCAAACTCATATCCATTGTGTCAGTGATGCCATCCAACCATCGCATCCTCTGTTGTCCCCTTCTCCTGCTTTCAATCTTTCCCAGCATCAGGGTCTTTTCCAATAAGTCAGTTCTTCACATCAGGTAGCCAAAGTTTTGGAGCTTCAGCTTCAGTCCTTCCAATGAATTTTCAGGGTTGATTTCCTTCAGGATTGACTGGTTTGATCTCCTTGCAGTCCAAGGGACTTTCCAGAGTCTTCTCTAACACCACAGTTCAAAAGCATCAATTCTTTGGTGCTCAGCCTTCTTTATGGTCCAACTCTCACATCCATACATGACTACTGGAAAAACTATAGCTTTGACTAGACCAACCTTTGGTGGCAAAGTAATGTCTCTGCTTTTTAATATGCTGTCTAGGTTGGTCATAAGTTTTCTTCCAAGGAGCAAGCGTCTTTTTAATTTCATGACTGCAGTCACCATCTGTGGTGATTTTGGAGCCCAAGAAAATAAAGTCTGTCACTGTTTCCATTGTTTCCCCTTCTATTTGCCATGAAGTGATGGAACTGTATGCCATGATCTTAGGTTTTTGAATGTTGAGTTTTAAGCCAGCTTTTTCACTCTTCTCTTTCACCTTCATCAAGAGGCTCTATAATTCTTCATTTTTTGCCATAGGGTGATGTCATCTGCATATCTGAGGTTATTGGTATTTCTCCCGGCAATCTTGATTCCAGCCTGTGCTTCACACAGCCCAGCATTTCACATGATGTACTCTACATAGAAGGGTGACAGTATACAGCCTTGAAATACTCCTTTTCCAATTTTGAGCCAGTCCGTTGTTCCATGTCCAGTTCTAACTGTTGCTTCTTGACCTGCATACAGGTTTTGCAGGAGGCAGGTAGGGTGGTCTGGTATTCCCATCTATTTAATAATTTTCCACAGTTTGTTGTGATCCACACAGTCAAAAGCTTTAGCATAGTCAATGAAGCAGAAGTAGATGTTTTTCTGGAATTCTCTTGCTTTTTTTATGATCCAGCCCCAGGCAGCTACTGAAATGATTCATGTCATGAGATTAGCTTGCAATTTCTACATTTTATATAAATGAAATCATGCAGATACAATTTTATGCCTGGCTTCTTTCATTCAACATAATGATTTTGACATTCGGCCATCTTATTGTGTGTATCAGTAGTTTGTGCCTTTTTATTTTATTATTGTTTAGTAGAGCTCTATTGTATGGATATACCATAGTAGATATGGACATGTCACATTGTTTAACCTTCCAGCTGTTGGAATTGTTTACAGGTTTTGGTTAGTGCTGCACTAAACTTTCATGTATTAATCTTTGTGTGGGATGTATATTTTCAATTCCCTTGGAAATACTTGAGTGTGGGATTGCTCTATCATATGGTAGGTGTGTGTTTAATTTTGTAAAGAAGTACTAGTTTTCTAAAGTGAGTGTGGTATTTTATATTGCCACCAGCAGTGTATGCCAACCTTGGATTTTTCAGTCTTTAAATTCAGACCTTCAGTGAGTATGTAGTGGTGTTTTATTGTGGTGTCTTGTACATTTTTAATGTGACATCTTATTGAGGTAAAAAGCGATGCAACTGTGGATTTGAACATTCTAAATTCAAATTAGAATCCACCTCAAATATTTTTTCTCTTGTTGTAATGACTAGTCTAGACCTATGTTGTTTCTTTTGAAACAACTTTTAAAATATTTAGCTCTATGACATTGCTAAGTATAGAGAAAATAGAAATCCCTATTTTACAAGTCAACTGGATATATATATATATATATATATATATATATAAGATAACTCAGCTGGTAATACCTGCAATGAAGGAGACTTGGTTTAGATTCTAGGGTTGGGAAGTTTCCCTGGAGAAGGGATAAGCTACCCACTCCAGTATTCTTGGGTTTCCCTGGTGGCTCAGACAGTAGAGAATCTGCCTGCAATGCAGGAAACCTGGGTTCAATCCTAGGATTGGGAATACCCCCTGGAGGAGGGCATGGCAACCCACTCCAGTATCCTTGCCTGACGAATCCCCATGGACAGAGGAGCCTGGCGGGTTGTAGTCTATGGGGTTACAAAGAGTCAGACACAACTGAGGGACTAATCATATAACATATATATATGTGTGTGTGTGTGTGTGTGTATATATGTATATATGTATGTATACACACACACAGTCACTCGTCATGTCCGACTCTTTGTGGACCCCATGGACTGTAGCCCGCCAGGCTCCACTGTCCATGGGATTTTTCAGGCAAGAATACTGGAGTGGGTTGCCATTTCTTATTCCAAGGGATCTTCCTGACCCAGGGATCGAACTTATGTTTTCTATATCTCCTGCATTGGCAGGTGCGTTCTTTATCACTGTGCCATCTGGGAGGCCCTGTGCCATCAGGGCAATATTCATATGTTAACATTCATATGTTAAAAACAATGGTTGTTAAAAGTACTGATTATTGTATATCTGTATAGTTCCAGCATCTTCTTGAAGTGTTTAATATTTTTAAACAGCAGTGAGTGAGTTCTAAATAAGTCCTGCTCTGACGCTAAAAATTCCCAATTGTTGCCTTATTGGTAATCACAGGACTAATGCAAAGTGCTGCTAATTAAGACGTTCTATTTTTCTTTGCATGCCACCACGGCAGCAAGTGGTATCTTAAACTGACAAGCTGTAAATTAAAACTTGCCGAATGCAAGACCTAGCCTAGGGAAAATGAAGTTATGTATAGGTGACTTGTTCCATTTGAATTAATCAGAGAGCTGCTGGTGTAGACCAGCTGTGTTCTCTGATGACAAAAACGAATCTTGACATTTGGGATAATGAAAATTCAGTTCAGCACCTCTTAGAGATGTATGATAATATATTGTCAGTCAGAAGCAGAGGGAAAGGAGGAAGCAAAAACCCCTGGCTTATTAAAATAGACAGTGTGACAAGTGGACATTGCTGGATCCCCAGTTTCTGGGGGGAAGAAAAACTGTCAAGGGAAACCTCTTTTACAAAATGATAGAAATAGCTGTTTGTGGAAGGAAGGTGAAAAGATTGGACTTTTGATGTCTGACCTCTTTGGCAGTTGGCTTTGTTCATGATTCCTAGTTTCATGGTTTATCTTAACTTGGGTGCAGGGTGAGACATGAAAGGCCTGGAAAGGAGACTCACTTTGTTGGTTTGACAGTATTAATGCAATCATCTAGTTCCTACCTTGTAAGCCCACTTATTATTTCCTCTGCGTGTGTTTTTTCTAGTTTAGCGGATTAGCTGCACTGTCTCTTCAAAGGCTATCCAATCAAGGAGGGGTTATTAAAACCAGGGCAATTTATGTCTGAGAATTAATTAGAGAAGCATTTTCATGCAAAACATCCAATTTTTTGATTAGCAATGGAGCAGGGCCGCAATTAACACTCTAGGAAGCTTAAATTTCCAGCTTTTTGATTCTCAGGAAATGAGATTATCAAGCCAGGGTCAGACACTTGACAGCAAAGCAGGGGTGGGAGAGTGTGAAATTATATGTAAGAAAAAAATTGTCTTTTGATTTTAATTCTGAGATTGCTATCAAGGCAATGGAAAATTGAGAGACATGGAAGAGCAAAAAATCTGACAATGCAAGACCCTGAAATGCCTGATTCTTTAGTGGTCTATTTGCTATGCAAAGTATCTGTTATAAATGTTTGCTTAGAATATGTTTTAGAAACACAGCAATATATTTTGATTCTGTATTATTACTTATTATTCAGTCTTTCTCCAATAAATTCCTTTTAGATATTCAGTGGCTGAACAAATATTTAAAGTGCTTGTATGCTTTGGAGAAGAGCCAAAATTCTTTCTCATTAGAAAAGGAAGTTTCTTTTCTAAATGGTGGTTTGCTGTTATTTGGAGTGTATTTATTTTCATTGGTGTTTTTAATTATCTTAAATCACTTGAGGCATAGTTGAATTATTGAGTTATCTCAAGACATAGATTACCATTTAATAATAAGTGACCTTTGTCAAGCTTAGGCATCTGTGATAAGCAAGGCAACCCCAGACCTCCTGTAAAACAGAGTGGATGCTGTCATCAGCAATAATTGGTGCTCCCCAAGGAAATACAACATAATGAAAATTCATTTGTTCTGGAAAATATTTTTCACCTTCTCTTCTCTTAATTTAGACATCTAATTTCAATTGAGAAATAGGGGAGCAATGTATCTTTTGTGTTAGCTCACTCCATTATGGTAGCACTCTGTCTTTCCCTTCTTTATCCATTAGGTACTAAGACTCCTGGGTAAAGGGACTCTGTCAGTATTTTAAAATCACCAGTCCTTCTCTGCCATGATTTTTTGCGCTTTGGATGGTGCTTTGTGTATCTAAGGTGTTGACATGTACTGTTTATGAACTGCCTGCTGAATGACATCAAGGAAATCACTGGCATCCAGTGCGAAGATGAACACAGGTGAAGGGTCCCCTCTTTCGCCTGGGACAGAAGTTGAGGGTTAAGATTTGTTGAAAGGCCTGTGTGATCGTGGTTTATCTCATGTTCTGCCAGACTTGATTTTTCTATTTCCATAAAGGGTAGGAGCTTTTGTTAGACTCTTGAGGGTTATTTTTAAAAACAGCTTTATAAGCAGCTTCTGGACTATGCTAACCATGAATGGAAGAGACCACGTGACATCATATAATCAGTGATTTCTGTGATGCCATTTTTCTACCTAAAGCATCTTTGATTTGGGAACATGATTCATTGATCTAGTCTATCATTTTTACAATCCCACTATGGATCCTCAGCTTTATTTGTCAGTTTTGCTTAATCTTTCTTCCATTGTTGGTGAAGAGTATCCATCACTGGCTGGATGACAATTGGCTGCAGTTTAATATTGGGGAGAGAGGAGGAAAAACTGCCATTCAAAGGCTGAAGTGTTGGTCTTATCAGATTTGTAGCCGTGTCAATGCTGATCTTCATGTGTTTGGATGTCGATGATTATATGCTTTTCTGCTGAAATATTTGCTGAAGAAATTATAGTGTTAGGTTTATAGATCTTTCTTTGTTGTTGTTGGAAAATGTTTCTGCATTTCCAAATCTATAACATAGGGATTTAAGCAGCTGAATTAGGGATTGATAACCTATGTGTGCATGTGTTGGGGGGAAAGGTGTATGGATGGCCTACAGGGAATCTGTGACCCCATCATTGTATACAGACCTGTGGGGGAGGGGGGAAAAGTTGTCTTGTTTTCATTAGGTTTGTAAAATGCTATTATTACCTGTATGTGTAAATACACATTCATAAATACATATACAAGTGCAGTTCTGAACTTTGAGAGTCTTATTGTTTGTAAAAGAAAACAATCAAAGACTTCCCTGGTGTCCAGTGGTTAAGACTGCGCTCCTAATGCAGGTTCGATCCCTGGTCGGGAACTAAGATTCCACAGGCCGGGTGACAAGGCCAAAAAATTAAAAACAAAAGCAACAAAAACCCAATCAAATAACTTTAATGAAACCACATAAAATGATACCCTTTTGTAACAAGTATGAATTTAATATGTGTATATGTATATTCAAATGTTTAAGTATCAAGGGTAGGCAGAAATAAATGAATTTATAAAAACTGGGAAAATTAATCAGGAAAGGGATAGTAATTTAATATGAATCATTCTAAAGAAAGCAAGGATTCTGGTTCAGTGGAGTGGAAAAACCAAGAGGATTGTAGGGCCTTTTCTGTAATCGTAGGTCTTTAAAAACTACAGTTTGATATAGCTCAATCAATTATTTAAGGAACTTGGTTTGCTTTAAGAGGCTTACAATTGGTAATAACATTATTACATTCTGGATTTCCCAGGGGTGTCAGCTATTCTACTGGCAACATTTCTGCTTTGTTTGGTTTGCTGTGTGTTGTTTATACAGTGGTGAATGATGGACCTGGAAGATTATTTAAAAATTTTTGCTGATGATAGAAAAGAAAGCTTTCACTTTAACTATGATACAGTCAACCTTTAATAGTGACTGACTCATGTGGGGTTATATGATTATACACGTACACATATAGATACTTAACTATTTAACCTGTAAATACTGATATGGGTATAGTAAATATTCATAGGTTTTATAGAAACCTATAAATCCTTGAAATTTATACTGGGCAATTACATTGTTATTGAGTATCTGAAACTCTCTAGCCCAGTTTCCCATTGAAATACTTGATTTGATAAAGATATCCTATTGGCCCCCCTGGTGGCTCAGACAGTAAAGAATCCATCTACAGTTCAAGAGACCTGGATTTGATGCCTGGGTCGGGAAGATCTGCTAGAGGAGGAAATGGTTACCCACTCCAGTATTCTTACCTGAAAAATTCCATGGACAGAGGAGCCTGGTGGGCTAGTCCATGGGGTTGCAAAGAGTTGGAGACGACTGAGCAACTAGCACTTTGACTTTCTTTTGACGCTTCCAAGGTGGCATTAGTGGCAAAGAGCCTGCCTGCCAATGCAGGAGACGGAAGAGACATGGGATCGATCCCTGGGTCAGGGAGATCCCCTCGAGGAGGGCATGGCAACTCACGCCGGTATTCTTGCTTGAGAATCCCCTTGGACAGAAGAGCCTGGCTGGCTACAATCTGTAGAGTCACAAGAGTCGGACATGGCTGAAGCATCTTAGCAGGCATTCTAACAGAAATAGCTAGTAGTTAAAAGAAATCCATTTTCTGAGGATTCTGATCAATCTAATTTATGAAATTAGATTTTTTTTAGCACAAGGGTTGGTGTTAGCCAGTTAAATGAATGATTGAAACCTCAGGGTTCAAAGCAATGGATTAGAAGAGATTTAGATCAGAGATTGAAATATATGAGCCATTTGTGTGGTAGCTATAAACTGGAATTGCTGAGCTTTTTAAAAATAAAAAGTAGGGATAAATGCAAAGAAAAGCTCAGGATTGTTTGAAGAAGCAGAGCTTGTGAGACATAAGGCGTATCTTGAATAAGTTAGGGAGAAGGGTGTGCACGAGGATAGCTAAGATTTGTAAGTGTAAAAATTCTTCCTCCATCATCTTCTTTAAAAACTCACCTGGATGAGGTCATAGTGATTCCCAGCAACTATAATCAAATGTTTTCTTTTGCTTCTAGTGCCCTTTTATCAGTTTTAATAATTATACCGTTGTCTGTGAGCCTAAAGTATCCAAAGCTGTGGATTTATTTTAATGATATAATAGTATACTCTTGAATGCAAGTTTCTGAGTTAAGATTGTAGGACTTTTGCAACCACTATAATGATCAGTGAAATATAGTCTTTTAATAAATGATGGCATTACATCTTTAAATGTTTTGCTGTGATGACATGAAATGAATCAGAACCATGAAAATTTTTCTGACAGATAACGTCAAGAATTTCTCTCTTTTATAAACCTTCTTTGAAGCCCAGGTAATTGCATAACCTCCCAAGTTCCTGAGAGTATGCCAAACTCACCCTGATTCTTCTAAGAATTTAGTAGTATGAGAAATCATAGTGTTTTCTGATTTCTCTCTGGTCGCTTGATACCGAAATAGCAAAAGCTTGATAATATAACAACAAAAGCTTGATGTTCTACAGCTGATTCCCTTAAATAATATAAAAAATATTATAAATGACTATAGCTCGGATGACTTCTCACATCTTTCTCAGGGAGTCCTAAGTGCAGTGTTTTTGTGGCTTTGTTCAACTTCATTGCAGTTAATCACCGCTGAAGTCTCCTGCTTACTCACCGTACAGTTGTTGCCTATCGGTGGTATTTAGTATAAGATGAATGAACAGTCACTTCTTTGTATTTTCAGTGAATATCTACACACTTCATATGTTCTTCCTCAACTTGAGTTTCTTTGAAATGGGAGATATGCTGAAGAAATATTTTCAGAAATACTTATTCCACAGAAGTTGGCTTATTTGGTAGTTGCATTAGATTTGGCAATTGGATGACAAGTTGTATCTTAGAATAGCTAAATGAATTAGGAAGATATTTTTCTTGATATTTATGTATGATTGATTTAAGTTGAAGGTAAAACTCCATGGTAATTGAGTAAACATAGTAATGTGTAAATGAAATTTGGATGGTTTCAGTGATATTAAACCCCTGAAAATATATTTTACTGTGGGGCTTGGAAACATCTTTTGAGATGATATAGTTTAGTGGTTTTAAAACTGTTTTTATTCTAGAACGCTTAGAAGCTCGAAAAGGTTTACGAAATTGGCCAGTCAATAGTCTTAGTCCTCCCTTGAGACCTTCCACGAGGATGGCTTAACGTCTTTGCTTTTCTGGTTGTACTTAGATTCAATGTAAGGTTTTTTTCTTCCAGTGTTCCTCTGTAAAATTCTGTTTGTTTTGAATTTTATTCATGAAACTGTGATCCATGTTGATGGAATTTTATACATGAAATTGTTGTGAACCTTTAATAAAACCATTTAACCTCTCATTCCTGTTCATCTACCCAGATGATCCACTGTAAGGAATTTAGTATGCATCTTTCTACTTCCTGTTCTGTATTTATAATATGTATCAAGTGATCTCACATATACATATTTTCCAAACTGCTGTATCACAAAAGTTGCAGTGAATACTTTCATGAACATTTTTTAATACTCCTTTAAAATAAATGTCTGGAAGAGGAACTCTGGTAAGAGGAACTCTGTGTTAAGAGGATGTCTCTTCAGAACTTCAGTATGAAAATGTGAATCTATAGATTACTCAACTGTACTCCAGAAAAGTTACCAATTCACACTGCTTCCAAATGCCCATTTCTGTATGTCTTTGATATCATTTGACATCAGTTTTTGAAAAACTTTACTGGAGTGTGTACCTGCTTATTAGTCAGGTTTAGCATCTTTTTCTTCATTTATTTGACATTGTAGTCTTTTCACTGAATTACTAGTATAGAGTTGAAAACTCTTTGAACTTAACCCCTTTGCTACTTTTTATTGGGTTGTTAATCTGTTTTTACTTTAATGATTTTTAGATACTTTTTATATGTTCTAAATTATAAATACTTTTTTCTTCCAGACTCTGACACTTAGGCAAGATTTAATTTGGGAAAAAGATTATTTTTCTAAAAATAATTTTAAACCCACTAAACTAATAATGTTTTTGATGGTATGATTTCTTTCAGATGAATGGATAGTTTTTAAAAGATTCTTAAATAAGTAGCTATTACAGTTTTCATTGGGTAATCAATTTTAATGTCTCAACTCTTTATAAGCCTTTATTTCTCAACTTACAAAAGCCTTATAAGGAATTATGAACATCCTCAATTAGTTTGAGTATCTATTCAGCTTAATTAGCAGTCTAAAATATTTTTCTTATCAACATAAAATATCAAGGTTTTATTGTCTTCTAATTAATGTTTCAAGTTTTCATTACTTAGTAGCAACTTGATTCCAGTTTTTCTTCCTAAAGTTAGTTTGCTTTGTAGACCATGATCAACATGGTATCCCTTCTAGATAGATTGTGTATGCATATCTGCACTCTTGAAGGGAAGAACAGATGTCTAGTAACTTGCTGTGGGATTGTAACACAGCAGAACCAGAAATCAGAATCTTAACTTTGTTTAGATGTGCTCTCAATTTAAGAAACGTTTGGCTTGCCAATAGGGCATAACTATTTTGTCTAGCAATAAGTGACTCAGCCCGTGGTCTTTCTTGTAAAGGGCATGAAAATCACTTATGTTCTATTCCTCCAGACCTCCATGAAGAATTACCACCATGGTGGCTGATCACCATAGCTGAGCATGGCTGGAAGAACTGTAGTATAATGAGGTGACTTTTTCCTCATCCCCAGCAGCTAGTGGTGAGGTATAAACTAAGATGTAAAGTACGTGTGTGCTCAGTTGCTCAGTCAACTCTTTGCAACCCTGTGGGCTGTACCCTGCCAGGCTCTTCTGTCCGTGGGATTTCCCAGGCAAGAATGCTGGAGTGTCGCTATTTCCTCCTCCAGGGGATCTTCTTGACCCAGGGATCGAAGCTGCGTCTCCTCAATTGGCAGATAGATTCTTTTTATTTATTTATTTATTTTTTTCCCATTTATTTTTATTAGTTGGAGGCTAATTACTTTACAATATTGTAGTGGTTTTTGCCATACATTGACATGAATCAGCCAAGGATTTACATGTGTTCCCCATCCCAATCCTCCCTCCCACCTTCCCCCTACCCCATCCCTCTCCGTCTTCCCAGTGCACCAGCCCCGAGCACTTGTCTCATGCATCCAACCTGGGCTGGTGATCTGTTTCACCCTTGATAATATACATGCTTCGATGCTGTTCTCTCAAAACATCCCACCCTCGCCTTCTCCCACAGAGTACAAAAGTCTGTTCTGTACACCTGTGTCTCTTTTTCTGTTTTGCATATAGGGTTATCGGCAGATAGATTCTTTATCACTGGGCCACCTGGGGCATTATCACTCCTCTCACAATCCAAAATCAACAAATGCAACATTTATTTTATTATCCATGCCACAGAGGTACCTTATTGAATGTGTAATGGTATTTATTTGTCCTTGAAAACTTACATCTTTTCAGTGAAAGAAGTGTGATGTGGGTTATATCCTGAGACAGAATTTTCCAACTTCAGGGTACACCAGAAAGCCTAGAGGATTTTTTAAAACAGGGATGGCTGTTCCCCGTTTCCTGAGTTTCTGATTCCATAGGCCTGGGGTAGGGTCTGAAAATTTGCGTTTCTAGCATGTTCTTAGGTGATGCAGATGGCTCAGGGAACTCATTTGGAGAATCTTTCCTCCAAACCTGGTAATAAAAACAAGAAAAGATGGTGCTAATCAGGTTAGTCCTGTTGTCTCTGACCAGCTACTTTTGTTGCCTCTTTTTAATGCCACAGCACTTAAGAATTATCTTATTTTCCCTGGAGAAAATCAAACCTAATAGAATTATGCATGTGCATTAAGAGATCATCAACCTTACACCTTTTCCCCTGGGCCTAGAGCAATTTGAAAAGAGACATTCCCATCAAATGACATAAAACCTGTAGCTATAGTAACAAATTAACAATTACCAGGCTTTATAATTGGGTGTTTGTGCAAGTCTCCTTCATTTGGGTTTATACATGAATTACAGAGTTGGAGGTGGGGGAATGTTTAGGGACAGGATGAAGGACTATCTTTCAAACTCTGTTATTCCAATAGAGATTGCAGACTCTTAATTTTGTGTTAAAAATGAGTAGTCAAAAAAAAAATGAGTAGTCAGTTTAGACGTTTGTACAGTAACATCACATTCTTGAGAAGAATAAAATATTATACAAAGATACTGTCTTGGTGCTAGATGTCTAGTTGTATATTAGTGTTGAGTTTTTATTCCACACTTTCTTTTAATTAGTTTTGGTCCTGAGGATTTTAAAGGGAATCTAGCAGAACCTGCTGGTTGCTTAGTCAGATCCATTTACCTGCCTGTGTCTCCTTTTTGTTTTTTTTAAAAAAAAAAAAAACATCCCTTTTCTGGTTGTATTCTAGACAATGATGTTCCTAGCTTAAACACATTTCCAATTGTTGTTTGCAAGTGGGAATGACCAGTGAAATATAAGCAGAGGTAGTTAGATAGGACTTTTGGGACAGTTCCCTAAAAGGAGCTGATTATAAACCCTTCTTTTTTCTCTCTGCTTGAAGTCTGGATGTGATAGCCAAAGTTTCAACAGTCATCCTGATCCGAGGCCACCTTGATCTTGGAAATCAAGCACTGATGCCAGTTGAACCAAAAGAACCCTCGATCCCTCATGACCCTGGGTCAGCATTCCAGCTCTGGACTGTTTACCTTCAGATTGGAGAGAAAAATAACCCTCTGTTTGCATTTACTTGTACTTTCTACTATTTGCAAGTAAACTTTGTAATTAATATTAGAGGTGGCATTTCCTCTCTTTTTAAAGAAGGGCTGATCTTTAAAACCTATGGGGTATTTTCACTGTTGACCCTGTAAATTTATTATAAATTAAGCCATATGTGTGACTGGATCCCTGTCATCTTAAACCTCTTTTTTTCTTCTTTCCTCTTGGTGAAATTACATATTTTCAGAGCTGGAAACACCTCTTTTATTCTTTTCAGTTTTATTGAGGCATAATTAACATTTAAGATTCACCCATTTTAAGTGTACAATTCAGTGTTTTTGACGAGTTTACTGAATTGTACGGACATTATCACAATCCAGTTTTAGAATGCTATTCATCCCCCCAGTAAGATCCCTTGTGTCTGTTCACAGTAAATCCTTACCCCAACCTCAATCACTAATGTGCTTTCTGTCTCTGTAGGTTTGTCTTTGGGGACATTTCATATAAATAGAATCCTACAGTTATGTGGTCTTTTGTATCTGGCCTCTTTTAGTTAGCCTACTTTTTTGAGGTTCATCCGTGTCATATTACACATCAGTAGTTGATTGCTTTATATTGATGAATGGCATTTGGTTACATGGTTATACTGCATTTTGTTCATTCATCAATAATGGACATTTGGATTGTTTCCGCAATTTGGCTATTTTGAATACTGCTGCTCTGAGTATTAATCTGCAAGGCTTTGGTGTCCCTGGCTTTGAACCTTAGCTCCTCCACTTAATAACTTGGTGACCTCAGGTAAGTTGCCTAACTGCTCATCTCTAAAGATGTGATTTTCTCATCTCTCAGAGATCATGATACAGTCTTCCTTGTGGAATTGCTATGAGAATTAAATGAAGTACTGTAACAGATCATTTATTGAGAAATCTAAGCACTGGAGACATACAAGCAGTAGCATTGTTTTAAAAACACACATTAAAATTAATCACACAACTGTAGTGATTTTCAGTGATGCCCTGTGGATGGTGATAATGTGACCTGCAAATGACTGGTTAATATTGTCATGCTCGTTTGTTAAGTGCGTTATGGGCAGGGTGGTACTGATCACAGCAGAATGGTAATGACTGTATTACTATAGTCCTGGTGATGCATTACTTGTGATGTTTGGTTGTTCAGATGGATTGGCAGGTCAGAGCCATCTTACAGTTCTAAATCTCAGTGTGAAAATACATATTTTAATGAGAGAGGCCATGAGAATTAAATAGAAATGCAACTTTTAGTCCTGTATTTGGTATTATTTTTATCTTTAAAATGTTTACCATTTTCTAAAAAACAAAAGGCTCTCTATGATATTTCATGTCTTTCTGAAGAGAATATTCTAAATATAAGATAACTTTACTGATAAATGTGAATCATCATTACATACTTCAAACAGAATTGTATACTTAGATTTAAGTCTGTTTGTTCTTGGTCCAAAATACCCAGCATCCTGACTCTGTGTCTTCTTGGTGATTTACATTGCTGTAGGTGATTTACATGTCTTAATGATATTGATAATGTTTTAATTTAATGTAATTTAGTTTAATTTCCCCACCTCTCCCTCCCTTTTCTTTTTGTCAGATATTTTCCTTTACTCTGGGCTTTCTTACTTCTAGTCATTTTTATTCTCGTTGTTGTTTCTTTAGACATAGAAGTGGGATATAAGACTGTGTTACTCTCTGTAAAGTAGAAATAAATAGACTCGAGGTGAGTAGTAAGGCTTATGAAATTTGTAACATCTACCTTGTCGCTTTAGCAGCCTTTCGTGTTTACTCCTATTTCTTGATTATTATCTGGATTCCTGAAATCACTGGGTGTACGTGAGTGCTGTCTGTTCTCCAAAATACTGGGCAGCAATTGGGCAGGAGACGTAGCCAGTTATTGGATTGAATGGTGTTTTTCTGGCATCCACCATTTGAGGCTTACCCATTGTTTCATATCCTGTGTGTAGTGTGATGCATAAACTTTATGAAATGTCTGTTATATCCAAACATTGCTCAAGGTGACTTACATGGATTAATGATATTGATAATATTTTCTTACAAGTCATGGAATACAATTTGATTTAGTTCTAATATTCAACTCAGAAGAGCATCCTTATTTTTAAAACAAGTAACTCTTTTTTCTTCTTCGTATAATTTCTAACATTCACTTTTAGAATGACTGTTCTAGAAAACTTGACAGTGGGGTGCTTCTGTGCATCACCAGATAATTCCTTTAGTATTTAAATAATTGATAGGAGGCTCCCTAGTCCAGGGGATTCCCTGGTGGCTGAGCTGGTAAAGAATCTGCCTGCAGTGCGGGAGACTTGGGTTTGATCCCTGGGTTGGGAAGATCCCCTGGAGAAGGGAAAGGTTACCCGTTCCCGTATTCTGGTCTGGAGAATTCCTTGGACTCTCTAGTCCATGGGGTCACAAAGAGTTGGATAGAACTGAGCAACTTTCACTTCACTTGCTTCCCAGTCTAGATTTAGAGACTGTCCATGGAGGCAACAGGGTGCACCGAAAGTTACATTTGTGTGTGTGGTGTTACTGTATTGTTGTTGGTTTTAATTATTATACTGTGAGAGGGATAAAGAAGTGGACAAATATTTTTTTTTGCAATTGGTTTATTTCAATGCACAGCACAGTGTGTTGCAAGAACTTCAGAATATACTTTCTTTAGGCAGGCTGTAAGAGCTTTACGTCTTCCGACCCTGGAGGTCGCTCCATCAGTAGCACAGTTCAGTTCAGTTGCTCAGTCATGTCCGACTCTTTGTGACCCCATGGACTGCAGCACGCCAGGCCTCCCTGTCCATCACCAACTCCCGGAGCTTACTCAAACTCATATCCATTGAGTCAGTGATGCCATCCAACCATCTCGTCCTCTGTCGTCTGCTTCTCCTCCAGCCTTCAATCTTTCCCAGCATCAGGGTCTTTTCCAAGGAGTCAGTTCTTTGAATCAGGTGGCCAAAGTATTGGAGTTTCAGCTTCAGCATCAGTCCTTCCAATGAATATTCAGGACTGATTCCCTTTAGGATGGACTGGTTGGATCTCCTTGCAGTCCAGGGAACTCTCAAGAATCTTCTCCAACACCACAGTTCAAAAGCATCAATTCTTCGGCGCTCTGCTTTCTTTTTAGTCCAACTCTCACATCCATACATGACTACTGGAAAAACCATAGCCTTGGCTAGACAGACCTTTGTCAGCAAAGTAATGTCTCTGCTTTTTAATATGCTCTGTATGTTGGTCATAGCTTTTCTTCCAAGGAGCAAGCGTCTTTTAATTTCATGACTGCAGTCACCAGCTGCAGTGATTTTGGAGCCCCCCAAAATAAAGTCTGTCACTGTTTCCACGTCTATTTGCCATGAAGTATTGGGACCAGATGCTATGATCTTAGTTTTCTGAATGTTGTTTTAAACCAACTTTTCACTATCCTCTTTCACTTTCATTAAGAGGCTCTTTAGTAGTTCTTCACTTTCTGCCATAAGGACGGTGTCATCTGCATATCAGAGTTTATTGATATTTCTCCCAGCAGTCTTGGTGATTCCAGCTTGTGCTTCCTCCAGCCCAGTGTTTCACATGATACATATAAGTTAAACAAGCAGGGTGACAATATACAGCCTTGACGTACTCCTTTCCTGATTTAGAACCAGTCTGTTGTTCCATGTCCAGTTCTAACTGTTACTTCCTTACCTGCATACAGAGTTCTCAAGAGGCAGGTCAGGTGATCTGGTATTCCCATCTTTTTAAGAAATCTCCACAGTTTGCTGTGGTCTGCACAGTCAAAGGCTTTGGCATAGTCAATAAAGCAGATATAGATGTTTTTCTGGAACTCTCTTGCTTTTTCGTGATCAGTAGCACAGGGCACTGAATTTTCAAAGGGCACTTGTTTTCATCAAGCCGAGTTTTTATAGTAGCAAAAGTAAGTGCTCTAGTTCAACCAGTTTCTAAAGAATCTATCAATAGCATGTCTTCTTACAAGTTTAAAATCCTGATCAAACTAATGAAAATATGCCATTGAAGAGCCTTGTTGTCAGTAGCTGTGGTTTCATCACTCTTAATAGAAAATTTATCTTTGTTAATTGACGTCTCATCAATACATCTTTGAGTGGAATCATTCCTCAATGGCAGGGCTTTTAAAATCCTGGAAGGATTTTGATGTATCACTGCTACAATTGCTGTCTCTAACATGGGTCATATGACAGTCTCAGCAACTGGATGAACACGAGAAGATTTTAGGGAGCTTTTTCTTGAGATATTTTGCATCTTTTTTCCTATTACTTAAAAAGAAACTTCATCTTTGGCTGTGTTTGGTCTTCGTTGCTGCATGGGGCATCTTCACTGTGGTACACAGGCTTCTCTCTGCTTGTGGCTCATGGGCTTAGTTGCCCTGTAGTGCGTGGCTCTTGGTTCCCGGATCAGGGGTTCAACTGAACCCACTAGCCTACATTCAAAAGTGGATTCTTAGCCACTGCACCACCAGAAAAATCCTTTTCTGTTACTTCTTAATGCAGACCTTTACTGAGATATCATTCACATGACCATACAAATCACCCATTTAAAATGTATAATTCAGTGATTTTTAGGGTATGCACAGTTGTGCAACCATCACCATTATAAATAAAAGGAAACTGTCAGAAAGGCTAAAATATTTTTGCTCAACAACTTAACACCATATTTATTTTTATATTTTAAATCTATGTGAAAGATGTATTCCTTTGGAAACCAGCAGATTGGCAAAGCCAGTTCAGAATATTTGAGAAACTGTTTTTATCTGTTTTACTTGTTTATTAGTGTGAAGTTGACTTATAGTATTTTGTTTTAGATACATAACAATAAATTGATGTTTTAATAGATTGTATGTCATACAAAGGTTTCACTGGTGGCTCAGTGGTAAACAATCTAACTGCTAGTGCAGGAGATGGAAGTTCAATTCCTGGGTCAGAAAGATACCCTGGAGAAGGAAATGGCAACCCACTCCAGTATTCTTGCCTGGAGAATCTCATGGACAAAGGAGCCTGGTGGGGTATAGTGCATGGAGTCAGAGAGAGTTGAACAGGACTTGGTGACTGAACAACATTTCATAGAAAGTTATTACAAAAAATTCACTGTACATCCTTGCTTTTCATTCCATCCTTGTAACTCATTTATGCCTAATAATTTGTACTTCTTAGTCCCGTTTATCTATTTTGCTTCTCCTTGCATGCCATTTGTTCTCTATGCGAGTCTTTTTCTGTTTTATTAGATTCATTCATTTGCTTTATTTTTCAGATTCCACATACAATTGAAAGCATACAGTATCTGTCTTTCTCTCTGAATTATTTCACTAAGCATAATACCCTCCAGGTCCATTCCTGGTGTCACAAACAGCACAATTTCATTATTAATCAGATGCAATCCTGTTTTGGGTGTACCAGAAGACCTATGCATTTCTCTTAATGTACTTACCACATTCTTTTTGTATTACTGTGTTTGTATCTGTATTATTCTGTGGGGGTACCTTATTCATTTTGATGTTTTCAGGGACAAGCACAGAATCTGGCCCATAGGAGGAATTCAGTAGCATCTGAATATGAAGAAATTGGATTTTGGGGCCCTTGTTTTACTGAAATGTGAAATGTTGACAAATTCATTTGTCAGTTGATGAACCTGATTTGAGAAAAGGGGAAAACAGTGCTCAGTTAAAGTACTGTACAGATTTTATTTGTACCAAATACAGTATTTGGTGCAGAATGTTTAAAAAGAAAACATATTCTGATGAAAAAGAATGAGTACTGAAGTTACATTAGAAATGCAAGTAGTGCAAGTTATTAGTTTTCATCAATTAGTTCTGGAAGGGCATTCTGTTGCTCTTGCTAATTCTTCTCCCTTTCCGTTCCAGAAGTCCTGCCTTCATTTCTCCTCTCTTTTTTCACCTCTCTCCTGTTTTTGTCCTTTATCTTTTCTCTGTGTTCCTGCTTCTTGTTTTTACCCCCTCCTCTCTCTTTCCTGCCACACAACAAACTCAGCCACGATAGTGAAGATTTTGAGTTTCATTTGTGCATTTCTCCACCTAGCCATAAAAATCAACCAAGTATGTATTGAAGATGGCCTGAGTATGATGGGAAATAAACTTCAGATGCAGGATTATTACTGTCGCTGATGCTGTATAAAGGATTTCGTGTGGAATGTTGACCCTTCAGGGCTAGTATGCACATATTACCTGATTTGGATGGTAAACTGAGCCAGCTTAATAATACTGTCTAGTGGAAATGACAGTGTTTATAAATCTGTACATTGACATTTATATGAAATCAGGCTTTAACTTTTATTGCATTGAATACACTTACTATTGTTATCTTAATCATTCTTTTAGAGCTGTATATGTTATGGGAAACACTAGTCTATAACTTGAAATCTGTAGAAATCAGGTGATTTTTTTATGTTGCCTCATCTTTCATATTGGTTGTAATTAAGATTTTATTTGTAAATCACCCTGCCGTAGCACACGAGAAAAAGGCTTTTTCTTTCATGATGTTCTCACTGAAAATAATTTTTGTCATTTCTGGTTTTCAAACACTCCCTTAAACCATCAGCGTTCCTTATTTATTTCTATAGTGTTTGAAATTTATTTTGTCCCCTGTGTATTTCAACAATAATGGGAAAAATGAAGAATAACCTGGAATTACCCCCCAGAGCAAAATATCATGTATTTATTATTTGTTGTTTATTCTACTTCTGTTTCATACAGTATTTGTTACTTTAGCAATGCAGTCATAATAATGTGGATTCAGCTTTGCTTAAAAATGGATTTAAGTAGTTTATATAATGATCCTATTTATTAAATCCAAACCAGCAAAGGCATTTCATCAAGACTAATTTATCCTCTTCAGCCATTTCAGTAAATTTTAAGAAGGGGAAGTGAAGTTTAATATCTACTTTTAAATGTTAATACATTTAAATGTTGATACTTTTAAATGTGCTATAGCTTAATTTTTAAAATCTAGCTGGGAAAAGCTTTCCCCAAACAAGCAAATAATCCCCCAAACTACAGGTGTGGGCCATCATTACATTTTCTGACTTTTGTGCCTATAATGTGTTTCAAGTCTCTCTGAGGTGCATAATACATGAGATTTGTTTGAGTTTTAGCCATTATGGACTTTACATATAATGAATTTCACAAAATACATAGCAACAACTTCTGCTTGTAGATAGGCAGTAATATGATGGAGTGATCAAATACAAATGCTCCTTTAATTTATTTTACCAAGACATTTATCTATGTTTTATTTATAAGGCAATTGAAGTCATTCATTTTGTATGGAACTCTTCCCCTCTGAATAACAAATAATATATTATCATATATACTGCACTGGAGGAGAGAGTGATGAAAACCATACTTGAAAATAAAAGTTTAATATTTTGGGCTCATTGGGCACAATTATAGTGGCAATACCTTTGTTTTCAACTGAATCATAATTGCATGTGCAGATTTTTTTTTTAATTGAGATGGCACAGTGGTGTAGAAGATAGAAAATTTACTGTTCAAAGAGAGGAAAGGTGTTTCTTTTTAGCTGCAGAACATTTTAAATGCACAGAATCTGTCTTGGACATATCCCTTTGTGAGGTCCTTGCACACACATGCCTTTAAGTAGCATCATTTTAAGAGTGACTAGAATAAATCAGGAGCCTTCCTGCTCAAGGATCCATGATACGGCCATCTGAAACCCATGGTCTACGGTTCCATTTTGAAGTCTTTTCTGAAACAATCTTATTTGAAGGGCATCTACAACATTTCATTTCTGAACCAAGTCAGGTTGCCTACTGGTGCTTCACTGTCCATTTTTTGTTTGCTTTTGCCTGATGCCAGACAGAAGTACTTCTAAAGCTGCATTGCAGTGATAACTGTTATTTACCCTCAGTTAAAATTCCAACTAGTAACTGTGATGTGCCACCACTTCTTATGCACTCATTGCTTGAGACTGCCCACTTCGGGTTTAATATAGTGGAAGAGTCATGAAAGAGAAGTTGAAAGTTTAGAATCTTGTAACAATAAATGGGAGATGGTAGTTAGCTCTTGCACACCTCTGTTAAACCAGAAGCTATGTATTGAATTCAGTGAGGACTTGCATATATTAATGGTCAACAGATCCCTATAAATTAGTTCAGGTAGATGCATGCAACGTTGAGATAGTTTACTGGCACTTTTTCCCTAACCATGGCCCCAGACCACTCAACTCTTACTATAAGATCCCTGTCAATGATAAGCCCTTTCTTAGTATCTTGAAAGTATCTGACTTAAACCACAGTTTCAGGAATATCTCTTATGCATGGTGATTGGACTATCAAAACATATTTGATAATTGTAAAGATGTTGATTTATGATTGCTTTAGAATTTCACAAAGTTATTCTGTTGTCAGGCATTTTGAAATCCTTTCACACAAACAGCTTTGACCTGGTCCATCTTGTATGACATTTAGCCACTGGAATTATCCTCCATGGCCCTTCTGCTTGTTACTGCTTCCATACCATGAGGGCGGTATTTGGAGTCACTTCAGTGGTACCTTACATGAGGGGTTCCCAACCTCCAGGGTCTATTGCATGAAGATCTGAGGTCAAGCTGATATAACAATAATAGAAATCAAGTGCACAATAAATGTAATGTGCTTGAATCATCCTGAAACCATTCCCTGACCCCATCTATGGAAATAATGTCTTCCACAAAATTAGTCCCTGGTGCCAAAAAGGTTGGGGGCTGCTGCCTTAGGTAGGATTTTAGACTGAGGAGAACGTGACTCCTGATGACAAGTTTGCAGAATTATCTCTGGGCTTCCTTTGCCTTTCCCAAAACAGCCACTGTTGTTAGATTAATAAAGGTCACTGTTGTTCAGTCACCCAGTTGTGTCTGACTCTTTGTGACCCCATGGACCTGCAGCACGCCAGGCCTCTGTGTCTCTCAGTCTCCTGAAGTTTGCCCAAGTTCTTGTCCATTGCATTGGTGATGCCATCCAGCCATCTCAACCTCTGATGCCCTCTTCTTCTTCTGCCCTCAATCTTTCCCAGCATCAGGGACTTTTCCAATGAGTCAGCTCTTCACATCAGATGACCAAAATACTGAAGTTTAAACTTCAACATCAGTCCTTCCAACAAGTATTCAGGGTTGATTTCCCTTAAGATTGACTGGTTTGATCTCCTTGCTGTCCAAGGGACTCTCAAGAGTCTGTTCCAGCACCACAGTTCAAAGGCATCAATTCTTTGATGCTCCGCCTTCTTTGTGGTCCAGCTCTCACAACCGTACATGACCACTGGGAAGACAATTGACTTGACTATACAGACCTTTGTCGGCAGAGTAATGTCTCTGCTTTTCAACACACTGTCTAGGTTTGTCATAGCTTTCCTGCCAAGAAACAAACACCTTCTGATTTCATGGCTGCAATCACTATCCACAGTGATGTTAGAGTCCAGAAGAAGAACTCTGTCACTACTTCTAGCTTTTCCCCTTCTATTTTCCATGAAGTAATGGGACTGGGTGCCATGATCTTAGTTTTTTTTTAATATTTAGTTTTAAGTTGGCTCTATCACTTTCCTCCTTTACCCTCGTCAAGAAGCTCTTTAATTCCTCTTCACTTTCTGCCCTTAAGGTGGTATCCTCTGCGTACCTGAGATTGATGATGTTTCTCCTGCCTGTCTTGATACCAGCTTGTAACTCATCTAGCCCAGCATTTTTCATGATGTGCTCAGTGTATAGATTAAACAAGCAGGGTGACAGCAGACAGCCTTAATAAAGGTCAACCAATTGGTAAAAAATTATTTCTCTTGAGAAGTGAAATGCAAAGGAGAAAAGGAAGGATATACCCATCTGAATGCAGAGTTTCAAAGAACAGCAAGGAGACATAAGAAAGCCTTCCTAAGTGAACAATGCAAAGAAATAGAGGAGAACAATAGAACGGGAAAGACCAGAGAGCTCTTCAAGAAAATTAGAGATACCAAGGCAACATTTCATGCAAAGATGGGCACAATAAAGGACAGAAACAGTATGGACCTAACAGAAGCGGAAGATATTAAGAATAGGTGGCAAGAATACACAGAAGAACTATACAAAAAAAAGATCTTAATGACCCAGATAACCATGATGGTGTGATCACTCACCTAGAAGCCAGGCGTCCTAGAGTGCGAAGTCAAGTGAGCCTTAGGAAGTGTCACTATGAACAAAGCTAGTGGAGGTGATGGAATTCCAGCTCAGAGGAAATAGAACATCTTAATCTTTTATAAGTTTTATTGTTTCCAAGTAAGAGCAATAAACTGGTTTTGTTTCCTAACACATTTGTGGATTTCAGAGAAGAACAACGTGTATATATATTTTTTTCTTGGAAAGTTCTTCCTCACAATGGGGTTTATGCTGGTGTATCTGGGACTACTTAGGAACATTCTCTGTTCTCCATCCTACTTCCTTCTTTTTAAAGGAGAATTCTTTGGGACTTGCATGGTGGTCCACTGTTTAAGACTGCCTTTCAACGTAGGAGGAGTGGTTTCCATCCCACGTTGGGGAACTAAGATCCCACCTGCCTCACGACCCAAAAACCAAAACATGAAACAGAAGCCATATTGTAACAAATTCAATGAAGACTTTAAAAAATGGTCCACATCAAATAAAAAAAAAAAACTTAAAAAAAGTGGAATTCTTTGCCTTGTTTGAATCATGAACTCCTGAGAATGAGATAAATACCTTAAAAATGTATAGAGGCACAAAAAGAACCAACTACATTGAAATAGTTGTAATATTAATAAATAACTGGTATCTAATGGCAAGTCTAATGACACTGTAATTTCAAAGCAGTTATGAACATTAACATAGTCTTGATATACTTAACAACATATGTTAATAGGCTATAACCTAATATGAAATATTGATTTCTATTGGTGACAGTGCTACATGTATGTTAATATTATTGTAGTTATTACCTAGAATCATAATGGAAGAAAATGCTAAATTTCAGTTAACAGTTGGTAAATTAAAGAGATTTTTTTTCCCCCTCCATCTGAGGTCATATGCTCCTAGAATTCTGTCTGTGGACCTCAGATGAAGGCCTCTTCTTTTCTAAAGGGATTCTTGCCTGTCTGATCAGTACTTTTCCTGAGCTAGTATTCCAGAGAGAGACTGTTATCTACCTTTTGTTCGCCAAGGGCTGACTTCTTACCCATTAGCAGATGAGGCCCATAATACTGCGACGGCTTCAGCCTCTGTAGCTTCTTCTGCCAGGAGAGACATATGTTTAGTGCATCATTTTCATTTCCCTAATAATTGGCTCTTTCTCCACTTGAGAGACCAATACCATTTTATTACTCCAACTGTTGAGGAATTTATTTCTTTGGAATGGTGTAGACCAAAGCATAAATCAGTTTGACAGAAATCCCCACTCTTTTTCTTTTCAATTTGCTCAAATAAGTTACTCTCATTTGTAAATGTTGACTACTCCTCCTGTATCTAAGTTGAGGCCAAGTTAGGGATTTGTTTGTGACAGAGGTTTTGTCACCTGAAATAAACCAGTGATTCACTGGACTAAGAGGAAAGACCAAACTGATTTGTGGAGAATTTTTTTAAATATATGATCTAAGATTCTCTAAAACTTTCTCCATTGATCCTACATTCCGTTTCTCTAGAGAGAAGTTTACCTGGATGTAGCTTGGTGCAGCAGACAACTGTGAGGTGACTACATAGCTAGGCACATCAGTTCACAAAGGCATTTCACTTCTCTGAACACATTAGGGAGAATCAGCAGTAGGAATGTGACTGATTTTACTGGAGAGACTTGATGGGACATAGATTGAGAAGGCAATAGACAAGGGAACAAAGTTACAGGGACCCTAACCGTAGTGAAAGTGAAAGTCGCTCAGTTGTGTCCGACTCTTTGCAACCCTATAGACGTACAGTCCATGGAATTCTCCAGGCCAGAATACTGGAGTGGGTAGCCTTTCCCTTCTCCAGGGGATCTTCCCAAGCCAGGGATCAAACCCAGATCTCCTACATTGCAGGCAGATATTTTACCAGGTGAGCCACAAGGGAATCCCCGAATAACATCCCTATTAATTGTATTATCCTTGTATCAAGCTGTAGTTGATTTGAAGTAAATACCATGTGTTTAAATCATGTAATAGTTGGAGCCTTTTATGTGGTTAACTAAGGGTTCTGAGCACATGAAGAGACCATTATCTAGGATCAGAAATGTCTGCTGTATATATCTGGATATATCCAGAGATATCCAGAGCTGTAAGTTAAGGAATGAGAAGATTCAGGCAGTGTAATGGAAGATATTTTGGAAACGTTTGGAAAGCCCCTGGAAAACTAAGGGTAAGTTAAGAATCCTATTAAATTGTTAGAATAAATTTCAGATCGTATACAAGGGAACAATTGTATATTGGTAAAACAAATGGTTTCAGTTCATTTTGGGATGCATGAAAAAATGTGATTTGCACCTAATTGATAAAAATGGCAGTAGTTGAAATGTTCTGTTGGTCTACAGTGTAGGCCACTGTAGGAAGCCCTACAAGACAGTGTCACCATTCTTAAATGAAATATAACATTGTTCTAAAAATTATCAAAATGCTTTTCTGTTTTTTTTTTGGGGGGCGGGGGTGTTGGAAGGAAAGAAAAGATGAGAAAAGAAAAATGTGGTAGGGTCACATATTTACTGTTCAGTTTTCTCTTTTCTCATGGTCAGGCATCCTTGAATATATTAGTCATTCTCAAAATTTATTTGTATTCAAATCTCCTGGAGGGCTTGATAAAACCCAGACAACTGGGTGTGTACATACCTTCACACCCTCCAAGATTTCTGATCCATTATTGCACTAGGAGTGGGACCCCAAAATTTGTATTTCTAATAAGTTAGGTACCACCCATTGAGAACCTCTGCACTGTATTATCCATGTAATTGTTTCCTAGCAGTAGCGATGACTTACCAGATAATCTTTTTCTTCATCTACCTGCATGACCCAGTAGAGCACCGCATCTAATTTAAAATAAAAACTAGTAGTTCCATAATTAGAAGAAGCTGTTTGATAAACATACAAGATGTTCTGAACCTTGATCTCAGGAACATTCATATTCTTTAGATTGGAGAAAGGTCCATTATAACATGTTTTCATACGGTTTTAGCAAATATGGAGGTGAAGATGTGAATGTGATGTTAATGTTGTTAACTGTGAAAATTCTGATTGTTATAAGTTCGCTTTAAATGTTATGTTCAGACAACGATTTTGAGTTTGGCTTTAGTGATGCCCTGGTTAGGTTTGATTCAGTCTGTAGCTATACATTTTAAAATTTTTCTGACACATCATTATATTGTTTTCAAATTGTCACCATCACTTGGTTTATGCAGATCTAAATAGGGTCTCAAATTCTCTACTTTGGTCATTTTATTTATTGGTTCATTCAAATTCTGGGTGATCATTTAATGGTTTAAATGAGCCAAGACCCTTAAAAATGCTCAGATTGAGAGGATATGTGGGTATTCTTCATATTATTTAGTTTTCTGTAAGCCTAAAATTGCCCTAAAATATAAAGTAAGTTGATTAATTCTTTGAAAAGTGCTCAAAGCCAACAACAAAAAAGGAGGGATTAGAAAATATACATAAGTTTGACAGTTAATGGAGAAGAAAGATCCCAGATGTGCAAGGTGATTTTTTTTTAAATCCCTCTTCATTTATACATCCAAGCATCAACAGATGTATGATTTAGCATTTGCCCTGCACCTCTGGCTCTAGGGACTATGGAGTTTTTGTATATAGATTCCCTGCTGCAGCGAACTCTGTCATTGTTATGAACAGCTGGGAATGGAGTATAGCTCATTAAGACAGGAGATGTTACCCAAGCCTCCCCTGGCATCCTGAAGAGTAGTGAATATGTTTTGCTTCCCCACATCTAAAGTATCCATTTCGTTACCACCTAGTGTTCTCTTTGCTTTTATTGAAAAACTCTACTGGCCCCATTGCCTCTTTGAATGATGTGCACAGTTGATACCAGCTGTTCCCTTGTTATCTCTTCTCCCTCTTCTTTGGCTTTTTATTATGTTTATGGGGGATGTTGTGGCTTTTATTTCAAAAAATAAAGCCCTAGTGTAATTTGTACATATCACTTGTTTATGCAGTTTGAAAAATCTTAAGAACAGATTTTCACAAATAAATCCCTAATGTTCAGACATCCTTGCTCCCTTGGGGATGAAAAGCAACTTTGCTGTGGAAGGGGTTGCAATTTAAATTCATCATGCTTATCAGGGAAGGGCTCTCACATTTGAATGCTTATTTTGTGCCAGGTGCTTCTCTCATGTCACTTCATTTGATTGTGGTAATAAATCTGTGAGCTTTAAATACTATGATCCCATTTTGTAGATGGGGAACTAAACATCACAAAGATCTGATAACTCAGTTGTGGAGCAGGGATTCAAACCTGCATCTTTCTGACGCTGTAATCTCTCTTTCTCTATTATGTATGCAAATTTTTGATGAGTTATATTAATATATGAACTCAAATGCCCATGTTAATTTTTCACATGGGGCATCATTGTTTGCATATGAGGCATGATTATCCAGAACAAAAAGACAACTAGAGAAAGCATGTTAAAAATTCTGTTTTTATCTGGAGGTTCAGATTCATATTGAGGTCATCATTTTTCTATTTGGAAGATTATTCAGTCTTTGCAGATGAAATTGGCAGGGCTGATCAGAAATAGTAATCTGGAGTTTTGTTTATAATAGGAAAGAAGCATTTTAACCTCTCTACTAACATATTTTGGGATTTGCAATGTGTCAGCCACACACGTGTTATTTCACTTAATCCTCTAGGAACTGTAGGAGGAGATGTGGAAAATGAGGGCCAAAGCAGTTAAACATTATGGCCAACATAACCTGAGGGGAAGCAGTCAGGAAGAGCTGCCTTTAGATTCCAGAACTCACTGTCTTAATCTGTGGTACCTTGCCAAGAAGTGGAAGTTTGAAGAGGTGATATCATAGCCTAGAAAAGGAGAGGTAATTTATTTGAATACCTACATCCCCCCCGCCCCCCGCCCCCGCCCCGCCTCACCATCTATGAGCTAGAAGTATTAAGCAATTGGAAGGGCATCTTCCCCTCCTTGAATACTAATCTCATAAAGAGAAATTGAAGTACATGTATATTTACCTTGTATACTTTTGATTAATCCAAGAAAGTTGGTTACATGATTTCCAAGTCCCTCTGGTTGGGTATAAAAAGAAAGAACTGGGGATTTAAGAGAATAGAGAAGTTAAAAGCAGTGATGGAGAGGCTGGAGGCTTTGCACTTGTACAGCTTTGTCAAAGGTAAAAAAAGATGAAGGATGTGAACCTGATTCACTTTTTTATCTCAAAGCATCTTCGAGGAAGTCTGTGAGTGATGTCAAGTGCTGTGGCCTGTTGACTGCATAACCTTGAGTGTAGTGGCGGGGCTTACCATGATCTTTTTTTCCTAAAGCACAATAAGATATGTGACTTTTCTGACCTCTAGGCAAGACTCGGGGAGGCAGGACCTAGTAGAAACGGCAATCACTGAACATTTGGATGGAGTAATAGACAGTTCTTAGTATCCATATACATGCAAATACCTCTCAATATGCAATACATATACAATATACCGTATATTTGCTTTGCTGCAAAAGTGTAGCAGAAGGGTGAAATTTCGAATGAGGAAAAGATTTTAATTAAAATTAGCAGTATGGTATTGTTATTCATGCCTTTTAAATATATAGCTGACATTGTCTTTATATGAGAAGTTATTTTTCTTTTATTTTATTGACTGGAAATGCAATTACATGGTCTTTATCAGGTTCATTCCTGAACCACAGATTCTTCTATGGGTGTTTTATGGAAGCTTTTTTTTTCTTTTTCTTTTGCTGTACAGTGAAAAAATGTTCTCGTCTTCAGGATATGGCTCTTTCTTGGAGTTTTCAGTTGAGAATTCAGTTATACTGCATCTTTTCAATGAAGCCGACTTTTAATAATAGATTTTTTTTTAATATATAAAAAACGAAACCTTTCCCACTGAATAATTTTTAGAAATTAGTTTTGAACAATAGAGACCTACAAGTACCCAGTGTTTATTATTTCTCATTTTGGGGAACCCAGTTCTTTCTAGGAGTTCTCTGAACTTTTTCTTTCTCTATTAGTCTGAAGTTGGCTTCTTAACTGTACTCATTAACATATGGCCCATCATAATTTAGTATTTTAGAAAAATAAAAGGAGAGATACATTCAAAATGACAAGATTTAGGGTAAATTGCTTCAGTGAAAACCATCTTGGGAAGATTGTTTTCTCCCACTGGAGAGCTCTTCCCAACAAAGAGCCTGGAAGCCAATCACACCAAGAAGTGGTGCTTAGTTCTGTGGTGGTGTTTTCCTGAGCGCTGAGTGCTTTTCATATCTGGTGCTATGGTTGTAAGTTAATGCCAGGAAACAAAGCCCCAAAACTAGAAGACAACCTTTGACCTACAGGAAAACCTGTCTGTGTTTGATACCCTTTTCTTCCAGAAGTAAGTGGGACTTGGGTGTTGCTAAGACATAAATTAGCATTGTCTGTTCTTAGGTGTGGAAACCATGTTTGAGTTTGAATCTTAGCAGAATGACAAAAATGAATTATTTACTCCCCTATAAATTTGTTTGAAGGTGTTTGTAATTGGCTTATTTGAAGCAATAAGGTAATTGAGATAATTTCAGAAAATTTGCTTTTGAGAAGGAATTCTAATAAAGGATAATTTAGACAATTATATTATGTGTGAGAAAAGACTGTTTACTGAAAAGGGAGTAATGCTAACTTAAGATAAAGGTTAAAATGAGAGATTCTGCCTGAGAAGAGTCTCTTCTTGGAGGTTTCAGAGTGAAAATTACATGGATGAAGTATGACCCAGAAAGAAGCCCTGTCAATGATTGCCACTGGGAAGATAGTAATTGAAGATTTTCCTGTGTTGATTGACTTTCAGTATCTGATTACAGAAGCTCTGAGCAGTGTATCTTATTCTTTGATCTGCTTTGTTACCTCTTTTCAGAAACGCTTATAAGATGTGTCTGGTTTATCTATTGATTTTTGGAGTCTTCGAAGGTCGTTTAACCATTTAGTAGTTATCAGTAGACTATTTCAGATGACAGCATTATTAACATTATAAAAAACCTGAAGTTTACTAGAATTTACTAGAATTCTGGGACTGATGTTTTTCGCATATAATACACTTTTCTCATTTATTCTTTGTAGAACCTCAGGTATCTGAATGTTTATGTTGAAATCCTTATTGATCTTCAGTGCTAGATTGAGGGGCCGATGCAAGGGCATTGTAGCTTCTGGATACCAGCCCTTTTAGAATGACTCATTGGTGCAGGTGATGTTTTGAGTAAATCCGTCTTTAGGAATTTAATTCAATACTGTCAAAATGAGAATCTGGTTACTTTATTTAGAGTTTAACACTGACAGAATGTATTAATGGACTTAAGAAAAAAAAAAAAAAAGACATCCGTATCCTATTCTACTGTATCTGTGGGGTAGTCTGTGCAGTGCGGATTGCTTATAGTTAGCTGTTATTGATCAGTCACTAAGTCACGTCTGACTCTCTGTGACCCCGTGGACTGCAGCACACCAGGCTTCCCTGTCCTTCACCAGCTTCTGGAGTTTGCTCAAATGCATGTTCATTGAGTCAGTGATGCTACCTAACCATCTCATCCTCTGCCACCTCCTTTTCCTTTTGCCTTCAACCTTTCCCAGCATCAGGGTCTTTTCCAATGAATCAGCTGACAAAATGTTGTTCACTGGAGGAGGGAATGGCAAAGCGCTCCAGCATTCTTGGTGTGAGAAGCTCATGAACAGTGTGGTCAGTTCCTTGCCATGGAACGCTGTAGTGGTGCCAGAGCTGACTTTCCACTTCTCTGTAGATTTTCTCGTTTTGCTTGTTTTTTTTTTTTTTTCCTGAAGCAGTTCTATGCTACTAGAAACTTTGGTGGGTGGATTAAGACTACATTGGAAAATGGACATACCTTACTAGTTTATTTTTGCCAGGATTACATTTTGACTCTTTAAAATCCAGCAGTCTACTGCAGTTTTCCCATATATACTGATTTGGCCTGGGTGGCAGGGTAGTAAATGATGAGGAAAGGGAAGGTAAGGAAGGTGATGTCATTGTCCTGAAGTCTGTGTATGCGGTACCTAACTCCAAGTCTCTGAGAGGGACAAGTGCGTGAAGTCCACATGCTTTTCCTAAGCATTCTCATTTAGCATAGATCAGGGAATTTTATTTCAGCTCCAATAAGCACATGGTTTGTGTTTCTAGTATACCCTGTATTTTCACAATCAAACCATACCCTCTACCTTTTGATGTATTGTTTTGCTCAGCACTTTTGTTCATTATATTCATGTTTTTATTGTCATTTTTGATTTAGTATGGGACTTGAATATTATTGACCACCTACGTTTTAAACAGTGTCACGTTGGCAGTGTGTATTTGTTCAAATTTATGTATAATCAGTAAATATATGTTTTCGGTGTTTCCTTTCTGTGTGACAGATGCATGTTTGGCTGTGGTCGTTTTCAAAGCCCCTCTATTTTGTCCTGGGTTGCAGAGCCTTAGCTAATTTTAATCATCCTGAGCTGTCATTTCTGTTCATCACTGTCACATTAGCATCATTCCTGTTCATCAGTGTCACATTAGCAGCAAATCTGAACTTGCTGATTAGTAAAGTGGATGGAAATCACAGCTCTGTGTGTGTCCAAATAGCTACTCATCAGCAAGGCTTGTGATGGGGTCTGATGGTTTAATGCCGGCCTTAATCAAGGGCTGAGAAATGTTTTCTATGCAGCTTAACCTCATAGTATTGAATTACATTAACATGTATATACACTGGCACACACACACAGAAGTCGTGTTCCATTAATGTTCAGAGTCAGTCAGTCTGAATCAAACAAAGGGAGGAAATGAATAGACTTCGAGGATGGCTTCTCTTGCTGTTTCAAGTCAATAGAAACAACGCATTTACCTTTGGTCTCATTGAGTCTTTCGTATCCAGTCGAAGAACTGCTTGATTGATAATGTACAATCTTTGGGGACAGAAAATGGAAAACTATGAGGTCGATGGGGTAGCTTTTCATGTTTAGGACTGATATTATCCCAAATGGTGGTTTACGGATTGCATTTAAGAAAAATTCCTCATATCTTGTGCTTACAGTCCTATGTGAGTGACCTCAGACACTGTGAATCCTCACTTCACCTAGGGTGAGCATTAACGTTAGAAACATGGTAGAAAGCAAGGCTGACATCAGGATTTACACCACCATTCTCGCAGAGGATTGTAGGATTTGCACTCACACTGTTGCCAGCATGGGGATGAGGATTCTGGCACTATTGATGTTTAATGGAAGCCAGTGTAATACATCATTGTAAAGTACTCTCAGTTCTTTTATCTGATTAAAAATGTATTTTTACCTTTTGGTAGTTTTTTATTTTCTTTTATAGAAACTTGTTCTGGAATAGTAAATGTGTGTCTTCTAAGCATGCTGTTACTGTCTTCTAAGATTAGTTAGAAGTTAGTGCATGTTTAAGTATTTCCAGCATGTTTTGTTGCTGTTATTAACTCTGAGTGAACATACTCATTTTCTTCCAGAATTTCTGTTACTATCACACTATCTTTCTTTTCCAGTGGCTCAGATTAATAGAGTGCCATCACATATATTTTTCCTGTCTTTTATACCAAATTGGGTGTTTTACTTTGCTTCTATTCTGAGTCCAGGTAGTTTTGTTCAGAAATTTAACTTTGAGGCAGCAACAGCATGAAATGGAAAGTTGTGCACCTTTGAGAGAGAGACCTCTGAATCAGGATTCTTCCTTCTCTACTTACTAGCTTTTTGAGTTACTTTTTTTCCAGCCATACTGTGGGACTTCCCTGGTAGCTTAGCTAGTAAAGAATCTACCTGCAATGCAGGAGACCCTGGTTTCATTCTTGGGTTGGGCAGATCCCCTGGAGAAGGGATAGGCTACCCACTCCAGTATTCTTGGGTTTCCCTGGTGGCGCAGATGGTAAAGAATCCACCGGCAATACAGGAGACCTGGGTTTGATCCCTGGGCTGGGAAGATCCCCTGGAGGAGGGCATGCCTACTCACTCCAGAATTCTTGCCTGAAGAATCCCCATGGACAGAGGAGGATGGCGGGCTACAGTCCGTGGGGTCACAAAGAATAGGAGACGACTGAGCAGCTAAGCACAACACAGCCATATTATCCTGGTCTCTAATAAGAGGGATTAGTTGGTTTATTGCGAAGATTCTGTAGGGTAACTGAAGAGAGTGAATGTCCCTTAGAGAGAGTGTTAAATAAATTATAATTTTCTTTTAATATGCAGTACTTTTTACTAGGTATTTCTCTCCCTTTCTCCCCCTCTTCCTTAGTTACCCCCTCTCTCCCCATCTCCCTCTCTCTGTCTTTTTCTCTCTGTTTACAACTCCAAAGTCTTAGTGGTTCTCAGGAGGTTGCACTTACCCACTTGGAAGATTGCTCTGGTCATTAGCTTAGATAGGTCATCAATATCGTTTCTAATCAGATTATTTACTAATATTTGAGCAAAGTATGACTTCATCATGCTACTTTCTAGTCACCCATTGTCTCCCATGTTTCTTAACTATTTTATCTGAGCTTACTTCTTTTTTTCTGTTAATCCATTTTAAAACTCTCCTTATCAAGTTGACAGATTTCCTGCTAAACATCTTTATCTTGGCCGTAGGAGTAGGTTTGGTTATAAACAACAGAGACTCAACCTAACAGTCGTGTAAACAAGATAGAATTTTATTTCTCATTCCTGTCAAAGTCTTTACCATCCAGCTCTCACAACCATATGTAACCACTGGGGAGACTATAGCCTTGATTGTATGGACCTTTCTCGGCAGGGTAATGTCTCTGCTTTTCAACACACTGTCTAGGTTTGTCAGGAGAAGACTTCTGAAAGCCCCTTGGACAGGAAGGAAAGCAAACCAGTCTATCTTAAGGGAGATCAACCCTGAATATTCACTGGAAGGACTGATGCTGAAGTTGAAGCTCCAATATTTTGGTCATCTAATGCGAACAGACGACTCTTTGGCAAAGTTCCTGATGCTGGGAAAGATTCAGGGCAGAAGGGAAGAGGGCGTCAGAGGATGAAATGGCTGGACGGCATCACTGATGGAATGAACATGAACTTGGGCAAATTCCGGGAGATGGTGAGGGACAGGGACGCCCATGGTGTTGCAAAGAGTCAGACACAACTGAGCAAATGAACAGCAACGGCATGTCAGAGTCTAGAAGTCAGGTCCTGGCGTGGTGACCTTGATCCATGGTGTCCTCTGGGACCCAGGCTTTTTCTTCTCAAAATTTCTTCCTGTGTGTGCACCCTGTTCCTAACGTCTCCTGTTTGTCCACTATGGGTACCTGCCATCACATCTTCTTGTTACTTGGCAGGAAGTAGGCAGAGGCAAGCAGGACATGTCCTTCTTCACATATTGTACTTTATCTTTTTGAGTCTGCATTATCTGTGACCATGGGTTCTCTGGTGGCGCAGTTGGTAAAGAATCTGCCTGCAGTGCGGGAGACCTGGGTTCGATCCCTGGGTTGGGAAGGTCCCCCGGAGAAGGAAATGGCAACCCACCCTAGTATTCCTGCCTGGAGAATCCCATGGACAAAGGAGCCTGGTAGGCTACAGTCCCTGGGGTTGCAAAGAGTCAGACATGACTGAACAAGTAACACTATGTGTGGCAATAGAGAGAATACCACCTGTCCTCCTTGTTGATCATTTTGTTACTAAGAGAAAAGTGTCCCTACTAGTCAAATTCTTTGATGCCTAATGAATCAGCGACCCTGATCTTTGGCTGCACGCTTAGCAGTTCTGATAGAATGCCACGTTGGGTTTTTTCCCTCCCTGTTCCTATGAAAGTAATTCCACATGTGGATATTAGTACTGTTTTCAGCCAGAATAATGTTGCTGAACAACTCTTCAGCTATTTTCATGAAAGTGTCTGTGGAAATACAGTCCACATTTAAGATATGTCAGTCCTCAGGTATAGTGGTGAACTGTTTTGAAGATGTAATGATAAAAAGTTTGACATGTTGGTCACAGCAGCCCATTCTTTGGTTCAGTTTGTTTTCTTTTATCAATAAACGTTTCCTTTCTTTAGTAGCAGCAACAAGAACTTGCCCTGCCTTTTCCACATGCGTTATTGTGGTTGACTGGCCATATGAGTACTTTTAAAAGATGAGGCAACTGGGTTCAGGGGTAACTTGTCCAAGGTCATAAGTAGCAGACCTAAGATTCAGACCAAAATCAAATCCAGTTCCTTGTGCACTGTGGTAAATGCTGGAGCTAGAAACCAAGCAGTTTCGGAAGTCTTTCACTTACCACGGATTGTGAATTCTCAGAATTCCCCGTCGCTGCTTTTTTATAATGGATGGGTCAGCCTTCATGGGAGAATCCTCACTTCTTCGAAAATGTTTAGCTGGAGCAGAATTGTTTTTATTTGCTGTTAAAAGGTTTTCTCTTCATTCATAGCATAGAAAAGATCTCCTTCCCCTCCTTAAACTCTTTTGCTCTTAGTGTTTTCCCCTATGACTGAGTTTACTTGTTAAATATTTGTGTCTGTGCTCTCAAGGAATTTACATTTTCATTAGGGATACATGATGTATGTATCAGGAAACAGCCACATTGCCATACTTGTCTCAGTGAAATTGCTGCCTGTGTATGTTTTTCTCTCCTTTTGGTGTTCTTTATCCAGTACATTTTTAATATAAAGTGATATTGCTTTGTCATCCTCTACTCTGGGAATATTTACTCCGGGAATGTCATGGGTATAGTTAAGGCTTTGTATTACTCCAACACTTCTGGAAAGGACAATCTTATATTTATGCACACACACACTCCATCATCTTATAATTATAAGAAGTCGAACAGAAGGCAGTGGCAGTTTTCTACCTGGCATGAAAATGGGGATCACACTGTTCTTCATCCTGACGTGCTGTAAGCATTGTGATGCTTTGATTAAGTAAGAATTGTCTCTCCTTTTATTGTTGTCAGCTGGTATCTGATGCAAATAGCCATCTCTCCTGTATCTCATTTTGTCCTTAACCTCACCTCCTGGGCTATATTTTTCCATTTTGCATAACTGCCAAAGTCTGAACTTTAAAATGAGTTTAACTCATCCTTACCAGAGTTCCAGATCTCAATTGCATTCTATTCTCGGCTGACTTAACTGAAGACAGGCTATCATACATAGTATCTGTTAATCAAGAATAGAAAAAAGCCATTTGTTTCAGACATGCATGCGTGCATGCTAAGTCACTTCAGTTGTGTCCGAATCTTTGCGACCCCATGGACTATAGTTGACTGGGCTCCTCTGTCCATGGGATTCTCCAGGCAAGAATACAGGTTGGATTGCCGTGCCCTCCTCCAGGTGATGTTCCCGACCCAGGGATTGAACCTATGATTCCTGCATTGCAGGCAGTTCTTTACCATTGAGCCACCGGGGAAGTCCTGTCTTAGACACAGGTCCTCTCTAAAAGCTAACCATAACATCTGTGTAGGTTGTGATAGTTAAGTAATTGGGAATTTTTCCCTTTATGTGACCTAACAGTTTTCCAGATAGGAAAGGAAATTATCACATAGTTTCATAAGCAAGAAAACTTTCCCTAGATCCCATCATGGATATAACTGAATTTTCAGTTGTTTGTCTGGAAAAAGTCTCAGTAAAGTTTATGAGTCTTTGGATCTGAAAGTTTATGGACTCTTTGCCAGAAAATTCTAAGGGGGCATTGCGATGGGCACTTCAGCTCTTTAGAGGTGGTGGATTTGCTATAGATAATCTCTCGGAATCCCTTCTTGTTTTATGATTCTTTGATAAATATCTCTATAACTGAGATTAAAAAAAAAAAAAAAAAGAGTACCAGCAACCTCCAAAAACCTGGGAGGAGCAGAGAGCCATTTTCCATCGGTAATCGGTAGTTTTCAGTATTTTAGAAGGAAGGCATTAGGTAAACATAAGGCATTTTTTGTTATTACTGTTACCATTACTTGTTATCATTTATGGAGCACCTGTCTCACTAATGCAATTGCTTACAGGAGCTGCAATTTTATTCCTGATGGCCACTTTTTGTCATTATGTAACCAGTGGTAAATCACATACCATCTAAATGTTGTGGTTGGATTTCTTTTTTCTTTCAAACTCCAGCCTTAGAATACTGTTTCTGTCCCATTTGTCAATGAGCCACTAATGGAAATTTTTTAGGAACATATGGTGCTGGGTGCCCAGGAGAAGAAAACATATTAAAAACCAAGGAAATTCCAACTGATTACCCCATCACAGTTCTTATTACCTCAGAAAACTATTAAAAGAACATTAATAAGTTTTCCATGCCTGGCTTCATTTTTATAACCAATTGCTAAATTGCTAAGTTGCCTTTTTATTTACTTCCAAATTTGCAAACATAATTTCCAAACCTGTGCTTTTATTTACTAATGTCTAGCTCATTGTATATCAGTATATGTGTGTTTTTCTGGTAAATTACCATTTTTTTTCCTTATTCAGAAACTTTCAGTCTTATTCTGCAAGATTCCTGCCAACAGGTTTCAGTTTGCATGTCATGGGATGATATAGTGACCTGCTGGACTTGGGCAGTTTCACTTGCAAAACTAATAGCTTCTTCTGATAAAGTAGAGAAAGACTTGGCTGCAGAAATCAGTTTATTTATTCTTTATTTACTTCTTGTCAAAAAACTTAAAAAAATATTGATTTGAAATTTGGAATCCCTTGAAGTGTGCGGTTTTACATGATGAATCAAAGCACTACTCTCTAGCTATTACCCTTTCTCTGACATTGAAGTGAAATGTTAGTTGCTTAGTTGTGTCTCTGACTCTTTGCGACCCCAGGCTGTAGCTGGTCAGTCTCCTCTGTCCATGGGATTCTCTGGGCAAGAATATGGAGTGGGTTGCCATTCCCTTCTCCAGGGGATCTTCCTGACTTGAGTATACAATCCAGGTCTCCTGCATTGCAGGCAGATTCTTTATCATCTGAGCCACAGAGTGTGTGCTTTTTTTCTGACATTACTAACTTTTTTTTTTTTTTTAACTCTAGTAACATGGAAGTTTTCCCATTGTAAAGGTAACAATAAGGAAAATCATGGTTCATCTTTTGGATATTTATGTCTACAAGAAAGAATTAGCCCCAATTAAGCTGATTATACAGGACTTCCCTGGTGGCTCAGATGGTAAAGCATCTGTCTACAATGCAGGAGACCTGGGTTCGATCCCTGGGTCAGGAAGATTCCCTGGAGAAGGAAATGGCAACCCACTCCAGTACTCTTGCCTAGAAAATCCCATGGATGGAGGAGCCCGGTGTCCATGGGGCCGCAAAGAGTCGGACATGCCTGAGTGACTTCACTTTCACTTTCAAGCTGATTATAGTCTGTTTTGTTTTTTTTTTTTCTCTTTGGAAATGATTCTCCCTGTTTTTTCAAACAATTGAGAATTTGTGCACTACACAGAAAGCATAAGTTAGATGTGCCATTTCTAAGAATCTGTGCCCAAATGGCACTTGCATTAATTTTCCATGTCTGAAAGACCATCACTGTTACCTGCTTCATTTTGGGACACTGCTGGTTAGCATCTCCTTAGTTACTTTGAAAGCTATTGGCCGTAAACACGTGAGGATAATGATGCATGTGTGCGTGCATGCTAAGTCGCTTCTATTGTGTCCAGCTCTTTGTGACCCCATGGTCTGTAGCCCGCCAGGCTCCTCTGTTCATGGGATTCTCCAGGCAAGAATTCTGCAGTGGGTAGCCATTCCCTTCTCCGGGGGATCATCCCCATCCAGGGATCTAACCCATTCTCCTCCATTTCCTGCACTGGCAGGCGGGTTCTTTGCCACTGAGCTGCCTGGGAATTCTCAATAATGATGCGTGTGAAAGTCACTCAGTCGTGTCCAACTCTTTGCGACCTCGTGGACTCAAAAGTCCATGGAATTCTCCAGGCCAGAATACTGGAGTGGGTAGTCTTTCCCTTTTCCAGGGAATCTTCCCAACCCAGGGATTGAACCGAGGTCTCCCACATTGCAGGCTAATTCTTTACCAGCTGAGCCATGAGGGAAGCCCAAATTATGATGCATAGTGCCCCATAAATAGTTGTGTTGTTATTTTTTAATTATTATTATTTTTTAAACTATGGATCATCCGCCCAAGTGTATTAGTGTGTGTGTGTGTGTGTGTGTTTTTAATATTTGTTTGTTTGTTTTAGGCTGAATCAGGTGGAAGGTTGCATTGTGATGCGTAGGCTTAGTGGTTGTGGCGCTTGGGCTTAGTTGCCTTGCAGCATGTAGTATCTTGTTTCTCAGACCAGGGATTGAAGCTGTGTCCCCCGTGTTGGAAGGTGATTGTTAACCACTGGACCACCAGGGAAGTCCCAGTATATTTGTGTTTTAAAGAATAATTCTTATATGTGTTCCTGGCCCTTTACTTGGTGGGTGCTTCAGCAGTCTGATACAGTAAATTCTCAGCAGTGTTGAAAGTAATTTTGAGGTAAGAAATTTTGTCCAGGTCTTACATCTGCATCATGTGAGTGAAGGGTTCCCAGTGAGGAAGACTGGGGTCAGGGTTCTCTTGTGGGTGGTCTTGTACTTCTTAGTCCAAAGTGTTGAATTCTCATATCAGTCTGTTTTTTCCTTTAGTACACAGTGTAAGTGTCTTTTATAAGTGTTTTGGGGGAGAGGAGCTCAAAACAACAAACATTTATCACCTCACTGTTGCTTTGAGTTAAGAATTAAGGAGTCACTTTTGTTGATGTTCTGGCTCTTGATTCCTCATGACATTATAATTAAGATGCTGGTCAGGACAGTTGTCATTTAAGACTTTACTGTGGCTGGAAAGTATGGCTGCTAGCTGGAGACCTCAGTTATAAACTTATTTTTAAAAGTACTTTGAGGTAATATGTTGCTTGGAGACATTTATTCATTTTTTTTCCTTTCTAGTATTGAGACATAACTGACATATAACACTGTAAATTTAAGGTATATAGCCTGTTGGTTTGATATGTTAATGTCTTGCAGTATGATTACCAACATAGCATTAGCTTATACCTCTATCACGTCACATAATTATCATTTCTTTTTTGTAGTGGGGACAATTAAAAATCTGGTCTCTTGTTGATTTTCAAGTTGATAGTGCAGTGTTGTTGTTGAGTATCACTATGCTGTGCATTAGATCTGGGTGCTTGGTGGTTTAGTCCCTAAGTTGTGCCCGACTCTTATGACCCCATGGACTGTAGCCTGCCAGGCACCTCTGTCCATGGTAATTCTCCAGGCAAGAATATTGGAGTGGGTTGCCATTTCCTTCTCCAGGGATCTTCCCGACCCAGGAATCGAACCCAGATCTCTTGCATTGCAGGCAGATTCTTAACTGACTTAGCTATGAGGGAAGCCCCATAGCTTCCCTGGGACTTATTAATAAATAAATCTGGGACTTATTATTTGCTAGGTCCTTGCACTGCATCTCCCCATATTCTCCACCCCCAGCCTCTGGTAACTACCATTCTACTCCATGTTTTTACAGATTTGGCCTTGTTAGATTCTATGTTCTGTCTGACTTATGTCACTTAGCATGGATCTATTCACCTTGTTGCAGATGGCTGGATTTCCTCCTTTCTCATGACTGAATAATATTCCACTGTGTATGTGTGTGTTTATGTATATGTGTACACACACACCGCTCACATCTTCTTTATCTATTAATCTTTTTTTATTCATTAATCTGTTGAGGGATACTTAGATTGTTTCCCTGTCTTGGATATTGTGAGTAATGCTGCAGTGAACATGGGAGGACAGTTTATCTCCTTGCCGTCGTGTTTTTATTTTCTGTGTATATATACCCAGAAGAGGAATTGTTGTATCATATGGTATTTCTATTTTTAATTTTTTGAGGAGTCTCCATTCGGTTTTCTAGATAGCAGCTGCAGAAATTTACATTCCTGCCAACAGTGCACAAGGGTTCCCTTTTCTTCATATCCTCAGGGACACTTGTTGTTGTTATTATTATTTTTATTTTAGGGTAGCCAGAGAATGCCTATGTAGAAGTGTCCACAAAATGATTTGAAATGATTTGAAACTTAATGAATGACATTAAATTCTGTCTGATTATCAGTACCAGCTTTTTCTTTCTTGTCTGTATCCAGAAAAATTTGAATTGTTTTTTTTTCGTTGTTGTTGTTTATGGCTTCAGAATTAAATTTAGAGATTAAAATTTGTGTTTAAAATAGAAATATGCCAATTGAGAGCCATAAAATGATCAAAGTTATAAAAAGAAGCTTTTCCTTCTTTTTAGTTAGACCACAGACATAACAGCTTGAGTGTTTTGGGAAACTTGAGCTTTTTAGATTTGTCCTTCAGCTCTTGGTTGGCTTTGCAGTCTATGTTTTTGATATTTAGTTCCCTTTGGTAATGACTTAAGAAGGCAATCAGATTTTTTGTGACTCTTCCAAAATCCACTTTGTATGTAAATTGTATATCCTGACATAATCTTAGTGGCCTAAGATTTTTCCCTAAAGTGGATTTTTATGTTTCTATTTAATTTATTATTTCTATTTAATTCAGTATTTTGTGGGGAATCTCAGCAGATTATGGTGAATATCCAGATAGAATTTAATTAATTCTATTGACTCCATCCAAGCTGCTGTTTCGTTGCTGTTCCCTAGTATCCCTTTTCAGATGAGTATTTTTTATAACTTTCAGTATCTAACGCTTATACTGTGGGCACGTTCCGTTCTTCATTTTATGTGATTTCTTCGTTCCCATTTTTGCTTGAGTTGCTCCCTTGAGCAGCTTCACCTATCCTTTATACAATAAGCTTTCCTATATTTAATAACTATTATTAGATTATCCTTATGCTGTCTTTTCTTCAGCCATAGTAATCTCACTTCCTTTAAGCTTTATTTCTATACTCCTTTCATCCAGGCTTTAATGATTTTAGTGGCTTCTTCTAGATCTTCTTTAGAAAAGAGTAGGATGAGATTATAAAATGAACCTCCTGCTAGAAGTGTGCTTATCATTTATCCTCTATATCAGTCAAATTCTTGAGACCCTCAAACTGAAGCTTCTATGGGAACATTTATTATTTGTTCAAATATGGCCATAAAAATCGACTTTGCAATCATATTGAGTCATCTTGACAGTGCTGTGAATGACAGAAACTAATCTTATCTGCTGGCTAGCATTTAAAAAATGATAAATGGATCCTCAGTCTTTAGTTAGCCTATAAATTAAATTAGGTTTATCTTATTTCTCCAAGAAATAGCATTACTTAGAAAATTTTGAATTATACCTTTCTGAACAAAGTTAAATAGTAAAGGCTAGGGGCTACATTTTGATTATTATTATACACATAATTTTATTGTGTGGATTTTAGCATCCAAATAAATGGTGCTCTGGGAATATGAAAGTGTTAAGAACTCAGCACATATTTCCTGAAGAGAACAAAAGAGTCCTCATCATCTATGCCTGCAGCCATTCTTAAAAATTATACCCAGATAGACTGAAAACTACATGCTTAAATTTTTACCAGGTATTTGTGCTTTGATTTTTTTTTTTTTTTAGCTCTAAAATAAATTTTAAAATCTTGATAATCACACTGCATGTCTAGGACTACTAACGTTTTCATTGTTTTATCTGCTTTCCATCTAATCTCCTAACCATTTAGAGATCAAGTTAAATTGAAATCTAGTACAATTCCTGCTGGTAAAGTGATTTTTATAGTTAACTTCCGCCATTCATTTGTTTTCCTGGTAGGACACTGATTTACTTTATTTTTTTTATGTGGTTCAGATATCTTTGTTTTGAAACTGTCTTTTCTTTGTCCATCAGGATCAAGGACTTTAGAACCCATTTTTATCAACCCCTTTAACAAATTAAATTAGGTCATCTCACAGTGTCTAATTCCTTTTTCTTCTACATTTTAGGTGAAATTTTAGAATCTATACCCTTGTTTTTTTCCCCTTTTCTTCCGTTCTTGATCTCCAGGACCATGCTAATAAGTTTGTTAGATGGTATTTTGTCAAATGAGAGGTTTAACCAAATCAAGGGAATTAAAGAAGTCACCTTCTATGTTCTGTTTCTAAAGCAACAGGATACTGATGTGCTGTGTTGATTGGCTGCGGGAAAGACCTTGTTATCTTCCATTTGTAGATTTCCTTCCTTCTTTCTCCTGGTCAGCATGTTTCAGAATTTTGTATCTCATACATCAAATAAGATTTGAATGAGTAGGAGGATAACTCTTTTCCTTTTGTCCTGATTATTATTATTTCTTTTTAAATTCTCCTTCAGTTTGCACTTTTAAAGTCAGGGGATCTGTATATATGCTTGATGTTTGAGAAGTTGCCAGGGAAACAAAAGCCTAGTTAAACAATTTGTTTTTTAACTATGTTATTTCTCTGCCAGATACACAGAAATGAGAGATTTAGCCCCTTTTACACTTTAGGTCAGGACTCCTCCTTTTTGGAGAAAACAGTATAATAATGCCTCATTTGTTAACATCATTAAGTATCTCTCAAAAGTTAATTTTCCAGATAACTAAATTCTGTCTCTGGGAATCAGATTGGTGTTCAGTGGACATGTAGTTAAATTCAAGTAAGAATCTGAGCTCCTCCAGTGTCTAGATGTTGAGCTAGTGGTTGAACTTCTCTGAGCCTCAGTTTCCTCTTTTCTAAAGGTGAAGTTGTAGTAATATCCACTTCAGTGGGTTATTCTGAACATTAAATGTGTGTAAATGGACAGCACCTGATACCAAGTAGCCATTTAATTCATATGAGGTTCTTTCATTTTTCCTTTTAAATATGATAACTTGATTTGCCTTCCCTTTCTCTTTTTTCTTCACATTCTCATGGTCGTAGAATCATACAGATTTTACATTCAAGTAATTTTTTTTTTAATCTTCCTTTCAATATTTGCTGTAGGTTCCCCAGTTCAGATGTTTTTCATCACTGCCTTGAACTATTTTCAGTAAATATCCAAGGGTCTTAAAAGTCATCTAGTTTGACTACTCTTCTAATACTTGTTCTTTCTGCATTATTTCTTCAAGTTTTCCAGTCTGTCTCTATTGCTTACACATGCTGGTCCTACTTTGACCCTGTCTAGCCTCAGAGAGTGTCTGATCCCACTCTCTCATTGCAGCCCTTGTGGTACATGAGGGTGGCCATCGTGTTCCCAGCAGTCCTCTTCTTTTTCAGGTGAAAGCCCTCAGTTTCCAGTTTATATTTCTGTGTTTCAGTACCCTTGGCTTCTTTTTGATATTCTTGCCTATTTCTGTTGGTTCAAATCTCTCTTACAAAAAAAAAGAAACTTTTTTCCAGATAAGATTTTCCCTATCCAGAGGAGAGATGGATGATGTATTTTTCTTATTCTTGATACTGTATATCTGCTAATTTAATCTAATGTTACTCTAGATATATTTTAGAGCTAGTTACTCTGTTGATTCATACTGACTTTTAAGTGTTCTTCATTGGTGCTATTTTAAAGCTAAATTTGTCCACTTTGTTTTTTATCAGGATCATATTTGTCAAATAAGCGTTCCAAGGACGCCTGTCTCTCTGGTATCTGATAACTGTGACCCCAGCATCACACAGGATTACAGACCCACAATAGGTGCTCCCTGAAAACAAATCTTTAACTGTAGTCCTGACCTGTTTCATAGCAGAATGTACTGTGTTTAGTTGTATTAAGTACCAGGCACCTTTTAGGTATAAGAGGAATGGCCTTTCTATTTTTTACTACCTCTGGCAGAATCATTCATTTAGGCTTTTCTGTATTGAATCACCCATTTTTATAAATTACAGAAAGCAGAAGCACCCAAACTTGGCTGAGAGACAACTTTGGGAATGCTGTCTACTGTCGTCTAACCCCGCAAATGAGAGCATGGTGCCAGATTCCGCATTATTACCTGTGATTATCTTTCTGATGTGTCAATTCAGATAGGCTACAATCTTTAATTAGTGCAGTAAAACATGAATCTGGTGTTGCTGGAAAGCAGGAGTCCCCAGCCGATAGACTGGTATTGGCCCATGGCCTGTAAGAACCCAGTCCTCACAATAGGTAGTGAGCAGTGGGCAAGCTAGCGAAGCTTCATCTGTATTTACAGCTGGCCCCCATCGCTTGCATTATTGCCTGAGCTCCACCTTGTCTCAGAGCAGTGGTGACATCATATTTTTATAGGAGTGAGAACCCTCCAGTGAACTGTGTGCATGGGAGGGATGGAGGTTTTGCAGTCCTTATGACAATCATCCTGGAAGCATCCCCCCTCCTTCCCCCATCCTCTGTGGAAAAATTGTCTTCCACGAGACTGGTCTTGGGTGCCAAAAAGTTTGGGGACTGCTGCTGTAAAGATCTTTTATAGATAGAATTAAAGCCCATAATCAGGTAACTTGGTATGAGAGATTATTCTGGGTAATCTGGATAGCCTGATTGTGCTAGCAAAAGGTCTGAAAGCAGAGCTGCAAGCTTCCCAGAAGGAGAAATTCTGCGACAGCTTCACCTCCTGCCTGCGCGTTAGTGCCTGCCCTGTGGATTTAAGACTTCCCTCGCTAATGCCCAGACCATCTTACCTGCCTGCTGAGAAACCTGTGTGCAGGTCAAGAAGCAGCAGTTAGAATGGGGCATGGAACAACAGATTGGTCTACAAATTGGGAAAGGAGTACGTCAAGGCTGTCTGTTGTCACCCTGCTTATTTAACTTACATGTAGAGTGCATTGTGCAAAACGCCAGACTGGATGAAGCAAAGCTGGAATCAAGATTGCCAGGAAAAACATCAATAACCTCAAATAGGCAGATGATACCACCCTTATGGGAGAAAGTGAAGAGCAACTAAAGAGCCTCTTGATGAAGGTGAAAGAGGAAAGTGAAAAAACTGGGTTAAAACTCAACATTCAAAAAACTAAGATCATGGCACCCGGCCCCATCACTTCATGGCAAATAGATGGGGAAACAATGGAAACAGTGACAGACTTTATTTTCTTGGGCTCCAAAATCACTGCGGATGGTGACTTCAGCCATGAAATTAAAAGATGCTTGCTCCTTGGAAGGAAAGCTATGACCAACCTAGACAGCATATTAAAAAGCAGAGACATTACTGACAAAGGTCTGTCTCGTCAAAGCTAGGGTTTTTCTAGTAGTCATGTATGGATGTGAGAGTTGGATCATAAAAAGAGCTGAGTCCTGAATAATTGATGCTTTTGAACTGTGGTGTTGGGGAAAACTCTTGAGAGTCCCTTGGACGTCAAAAAGATCAAGCCAGTTCATCCTAAAGGAAATCAGTCCTGAATATTCATTGGAAGGACTGATGCTGAAGCTCCAATACTTTGGCCACCTGATTCAAAGAACTGACTCCTTGGAAAAGACCCTGATGCTGGGAAAGATTGAAGGCGGGAGGAGAAGGGGATGACAGAGGATGAGATGGTTGGATGGCATCACCAACTCAGTGAACATGAGTTGAGCGAGCTCTGAGAGATGGTGAAGGATAGAAAAGCCTGGAATGCTGCAGTCCATGGGTCTGCAAAGAATTGGACATGACTGAGCGACTAAACAACGACAACAACAGTTGTTCCCCAGTTCCTTGTTATCTCTTAATCTGTATCTCCTACTAGTTCTTTCTCTAGTTAAACCATGACCAATACATTACCCTGTTTACCGAGGTGGTTCCTGATTATTTTATAATGAATAGTGAAATGCAAAGCATGGATCCTAACTCCTCAGTCTATTCCTAAGTTATAGGTTATAAAAGACTTTTGCATTTTGAGAAATGCTTCTGTTTTGCAGACTTTTCATCTTGTAAATTTCTGGTCTAGAGTATATAGGGAGATAATGTTTCTGTAATTTAGGTGTTTTGAAATTGCTCTGTTTACTTTTTTGGAAGAAAAGTAACTGCTGTGCTTTTTGATTTACCGTATTCAGTTGTTCAGTGTGGACTATGTGAGCACACGGTTTAAATGTGAATGTTCTAGAGCACCAGTGCAGAGAGCTGATATGGGGGAGTGTCAGTTATTCTGAGGTTGCATTCCAGGATTCTGTCACATGCTGATATAGTGCCAAAGCATATGGAATCTCCATATGGTGTTTCTTTTGGGCTTTTTACCACCTGTAATCTAGCTGATTTTCATTCATTTAAATTTGTCCAAGAGGTAAGCAAACTAAATATGGAAATGGAAATAATATGCCAGTGTTAAAATGCTGAAGTTTGGGATGAGTTACTGTTATTATACTAATTACCAAGGGGAGAAAAATCATTAAATGAGTGCATTAGTACGACAGCAGTAGTGTTTCTATCACCTCGTTAACAGCGGGAAGCAGCGTATCCATTTCTGACTTGTGGAGTGGAGAGGGAAATTAATTTTTTTATTTTATCGAGTCTTCATTTGAAGATAGAGTTAGATCATTTGGGGCATCTTTAAAAGTAATAATGAATTTAAATATGTCTTCATGGTTCAGGAATAATGGTATTGTGAATGGCATTTGGCGTTTTGATTGTGTTATAAAAAGTAATAAAACTGGTTGCATTCTGACTGCATGGTATTGCAGTTGTTTTGTATCATTAAGAACCTTTGATTTCAGAAATGAAAAAGCAAAAAAAAAAAAAAAAGGTTCCTTTGAACCATGATTTTCAGACCTCATAAAGATGCTTCTCTAAGCTCCAGACAGAGTTATTGGTTTATGTGTCAGCTAGCATTGTTTTACCTTGCATCTTAAATGTTTTAGCTTCTCTTCAAAGAGGCTGTTTTAACAGACAGGGCAAAAGTCATCAAAGATGTCTTGGTGCTACTGTTGTTATGTGAAAACCAAAAGATCCTTCTTGTTTACAGGCTAGTGAACATTGACAACTTTTAACCAGAGGTATTTTATTTTACCCCCATATTAGGGAAATTGAGGGATAATTATTGATATTAGAAATTATTCCAAAAGCCAGATACCCTAGGCATTACCTCCTTTCCACCACAGCCAACTTCTAGGAACATGTAGCAGATCAGACAGTTGCTGTAGGTTCCCTTTGCTAAAACTCAGTGGTGACTTGGAATGGGGGAGGCAAGAAGGAGATTTCTCCCAACTGGTGATCATACACATCTAATCAACACAGCCAGCCCCATCAGCCGCCACCATATTCATAGCCCCTGGCAGTGTCTGGTGCAAAGTACTAAACAGTTGTTACTAAAGTAACAATTAATGTTTTTCATATTTAAATGTTTCTGAAAGCAGGGCACGGCTTACCATTAATGTTATGTTCACCCATCTTTTCAAGCATTTTTATTAAATATTTGAACACAATGTGTTTGAGCTATCAAAGGAAGGAGCACAGTTTACCCTTCCTTATCTCTGATCTCTTTGCATGTTGCATATTTGAAGGGTATCTGATTAATACACCGCAAAGCTCTAATATAACCCTTGCCATTGACCAGCAGATCAGTAACATTGGGCAAGTTGCAATATCTCAGGCACTGATTCTTTACTGATAAAATAGGGGCAGCATTTTATATCCTACTTAATTTACAGAATTATTGTGAGAATCAAATAAGTAATGCTATTTTATGCTTATAATAAATACTCTATGCATAAAGTATTTTGTGCAGTGTGATACACATGTAAAAGATTCTCTTATATTACAATGCATCTGCAATTTAGTATTTTCTTTCCCACTGCCTCAGTTAACTCAAGTCTTTTCCTTCCTCATGTTGGGATTATGCCTGATTTGCTACTAAATAAATTTCCCATCTCTGGCTTTTATAGACTGTGTCGAGTAGTCCTGAAATATGATTCCAAAGATGCTACTTTCCTTTTCAAGACTTCCCGGTGCCACTTTCTCCTCTGCCAGCTGTTATTTTTCTCCTTATCCTTCCTCCTCGCATTTCATTCCCTCAACTACTCACTATGCTTTAAATTCTCTACTTGCCACCTGTATGCTGTTACTTCTACCCAGAGTCCTTTTCTCCCTTTCAAACCTAGTTTGTATTTACTCAGTAAAATCTGATCTGTCTTTCAAGGTCCATCTCAAGTATGAATTTCTACCTTTATTTATTTCCCGTACTTTACCAGACCCCTGATTTTCCTTTACTAGAGATGGCATAGACAATGGGAACCAGGAATAAGGGTTGAGAGGCGTTATGACCCAATTTGACTTTCTGTTGTTCCCAACACAGTAAGAGGTGATCTCAGGTTTTATTCTGCTGTTGGAAAATTAAAAGTTGTGATAGGTTTTTATCTGTCATGTAGCATGTCACCCACCACTGTCTTCTGTCCTTACCCACAACTCTTCTATGGTACTTATATTTTCCTTTTCTTATTAAGTGGATTGATGGTATGTAGATCTATAAATATTCCCTTTTTATATAATATACATTTTAAATAAATGTTATAATGTAAATTCTTAGCATGCTGTGTTGAAAGTAAAAATTCACTTGATATATTGAAAAATTTCACAGTTTATCTGTTATATAAATTTAGATTTTTATACATCAGCCTTTCTTAAGTAATACTGATACTTGATCTCATGTTAAGTGGTAATGTCTATAGGAATGTAGCCCTGGCCGATTCCTGAAAGCTGTAAAATGCTCATAGGCCTTATTACCTTAGGTTGCTCAAGTTTTAAGTTTTAGTTCTCAGTCATTTAATACTGTACTCTAGAAGTCTTCTTTGCTAGTACGATTTGAGTAACAAGAATTGTGGAAAATAGGGTTACATTCTAACTTTCTAAGCTCTCTACATCAAAAATAGATGTGTTATAATCTATGTCAGTTTCAAAATAAAGCTCTAGATCTCTGGTAGAGAATTTCATTGCTTCTGTCCTCTTGCCTTTATTCAGTGCTAGGCCAGTATTCACATGGGCCTGCATGATCTGTGTTTCAAAACATGCCACAAACCGACTCACCCCGCACCACCCCCAACAAAATTACCATGAACCAGAATTCCAATCACAGGGCTCATTTCAGGTTTTAGGTGTTGTGGCCATTGTCATTTCCTTTTCATTACTATACCTTAGCATGCTCTTTCCTGGGCCTGCCTTGACATATTACTTTTTATCAGGAGAGCCTCACCTGATCTCTCAAGAGTTTAGTGTCTTCTCTTTCCCGTTCACTAGCTCTTTATATATTAGCAGCCATCACATTGTATGCATGTTTTTATTTATCTGTTTCTTTCCACAAGTCAGTTGTGAGACCCTAATGGGCAGGGTCTAATTTAGTAATTTTTAAAAACCCTGTGCCTTGCAACTTACATGCAGCAATAAGATTCCTTCTGTTCTAATTCCACGTAGGCACAGCATTGTGTCATGAAACATAGAGAAGCCTCCAAGACTGATATGGATGAAAAAATGTTTGGGAAAGCAGTGGATTAGAAGTTATTGGAAAAACTGAATCTAGCCTGTAATGCCCCTTGGGTATGGATTAATTCCTGTAACATAGAATGATCTGAGGCAAGTTATTTATCTAAATAACAGTGAACAAATATTTATTGAGTCCCTATCAGCCTAAGGGACTCTATTAGATGTGGTTATTCTGTGTATAGATTAAGGTGTATAAATAGATTGTCAAACTAGCAATCATTAAAATACCTTTTTTTTTTTTTTTTTTTTACTGGTCACTGAGCTTGTGGCGGTTAAGAAGATGCTAGTACTGGGGTAGCCAGAAAGTGTATTCATAAGAGCTTACAGAGAAACATTAACAAATAAGTGAAAGTCGCTCGGTTGTATCTGACTCTTCGCAACTCCATGGACTGTATAGTCCATGGAATTCTCCAGGCCAGAATACTGGAGTGGGTAACCTTTCCCTTCTCCAGAGGATCTTCTCAACCCAGGGATCAAACCTGGGTTTGATCAAACCAGGTCTTCCACATTGCAGGTGAATTCTTTACCAGCTAAGCCACAAGGGGGGCCCAACCCAATACATTAGCCGTGTGTTAATAACTATTTTCGCAGGTCAGACATTTCAAGTCTTATCTTCACAGATAACCTGTAACTTTATTCTTTTAAAGCTGCTTTAATTTCTTTACAATAGTAATATTTTTGTAATACCTATGTTCCCCTGTTTTTAATTGTTTCTTTTTAGTAAATTCAAAGACATTAAACTTGCCCCTCTGAGAACCTAGGTTTATATTGAGAAGCCTTAGGGTGTCTTGAGATACATACAAAGAGAAAGCACACAGGCTTTTGAATTGAAGGGCCTGGGTTTAAACTTTGGCTCTGCTACTTCAGCCACATGATTTGAAACAAATTTACTTCAGCATCTCTGCCATTTTGTCATCTACAACATACAATTGGGTTATTTACGTCATAGGTAAATAGGGCTTCCCTCATAGCTCAGTTGATAAAGAATCTGCCTGCAAGGCAGGAGACCCCGGTTCGATTCCTGAGTTGGGAAGATCCTCTGGAGAAGGGATAGGCTACCCACTCCAGTATTTGGGGGCTTGCCTTGTGGCTTAGCTGGCAAAGAATCTGCCTGCAATGCAGGAGTCCTGGGTTCAATTGCTGGATTGGGAAGAGCTCCTGGAGAAGGGAAAAGCTACCCACTCCAGTATTCTGGCCTGGAGAATTCCATGGACTGTATAGGCCATGGGATCACAGAAAGTCGGACACAACTGAGCGGCTTTCACTTTAACTTTCACCTCATGGGTAAGTCTGAGGATTAAATGAGATAATACAAATAAGACTCTTTAACAATGATGATTTGCTATTATCACATACACTCCATATGCAACTGTTTTTTAAGTAAAAATTCCAGTTTGGCATATCCCTCCATAGCATGAAAAATGAGGTTTTGAACTTTCAGAATTTTGAATTTCCACATTTCGTATATGGAACCAGATAAGGTAAGTACCTAAGTGAAACTTGCTCAGTCATGTCCAACTCTTTGCAACCCCATGGACTGTATATAGCCTGCCAAGTTCCTCTGTCCATGGAATTCTCCAGGCAAGAATACTAGAGTGGGTAGCCATTCCCTTCTCCAGGAGATCTTCCCGACACAAGGATCAAACCTGAGTCTACCGCATTGCAGGCACATTCTCCTTTGCGTTGCATAGCTACCATATGAAGTAGTTATGCTTTTTATTGTAGCATTGCCAGATTAGGTAGTTCCTCATATCAGTGGGGTGTGTGTATCACTGAGAAGATGTTCATACCTGGATGATTTTTTCGCCGACTTTATTTTTCCTGTCAGGTGTTGCCCACAGTTAAGTTGCTGTAGTGTAGCTTGGTACCTGTGTTCTTCAGCTTGTCACCAGATATGTTCTTAATGGATTGTTGTAACTTTAATGAAATCCAGCCTTGCTGAGTCACTGAACCTGTTTTCTCTTGGAAGACTCTTTACAGAACCTGACAGATCACCTCTCCAGAGCCTTCAGACGTCCTGGCCCTCTAATTCTTCTCCATAACGAGTTCTGTGCTGCATGATAAAATATTCATGTTCAAATAGGTTCTAAACTAATTATCTGCAGCCAGCAGTTGCCACCGCAGTCATTTGCTGTTAGCTTGGCTCAAGTTAATGACTTGTATTTCAGGACAAATAGTCCCTTCTGGCTGTTGCCTGTCGCTGATTCTTATCCTAAATGGAATTTCCCTACATATCTAGAGTTAATTCTTCTTTTTTTGAAAGGACATTTTTTTTTTTGCCCTATTGTTTCCATCCCTGTTTTCCCCCCATTTTAAGATGATTTGTTCCTTGTGATTCACCTCCCACCTTCAGTCCTGCATCACTGACAAATTCACGACTCTTATTCTGTCCAAATAGAAAAAGTCAAGCCCCAAGTTTGCATTTAGCAGGAGGTACTGTGTCTGCTTTTTAAAGAAACAAAGTCAAGTACCGTGGTAGGGATGAGTGTGTGTATAAGAGAAGCATTTCTGCTTAGATGCTGGAGACCTACAAAGGGAGTGTTATGATAGGAATTAACCACTTGGGGAAGAATTGGGGGCTGTATATGAGGGAGATAGGGCACTGCTGGACTGTTTGTGTGTGTGTGTGTGTATTGGTGGAAACGATGAGTGAAGTGCTGAAAGAGTGAGTGGATTCAGGAACAGACAGATGACTGAGAACTTGCTCTTGGTCTCGGGAAAATCCGCAGTGATGAAGCAGTGAGAAGGAAAGCAGCCAAGCCAGCAAGGAAACCTTCCTGATAGCTAAGGACTGGATCAGCTTCTCTGCCCAGGACTTTCTTAGACACTTCCTGCTTCCATCTGTTTCAGCAGCAAGGGCGTGAATGAGTGTGAATGGAGTTAAGTCAGAGAAAGAGAGTACGTTGTTAGATTGATGGAGGGTGGACCTCCCTTGGAGTGTTCAGTGTCTCTACCTCAGTGTTGGTCATCTACCTCTTCAGAAGAGAGCAGCTAACCTAAAACAGATAACCGGGGTTTAGACCATGGAGACAGATACTCAGCCCTTCAACATAAATAACACAGCTTTTATTCAACCTGATTTTCTTAGAATGCTGTGAACATTACACTCTCTTCAGTACCACCCAGCCTCTTTCCTCCTTCCCAAGTACTGGATTCTATAAAATGCCTCTGAAGACCTCAAACAAACATTTTGGCCCGCCCAATAAAACAAGCACAAAAATCTCAGATTGCACCTTGGTTCTCTGCCCATTAGCTGATACATACATTTTCTAAATGGCCTAGAGATTTCATGAGCCCAGCGCTAATGATATGATTTTAAAAATCAAAGGTTTCCATTTTTAATGAACTTCTTAAAAAATGAGAATTTTATTTTGAATAAACAGAGTTGTTACATTCATACGCTTAGAACCTGTCAGGACGTGAGATACAGGTGTTTGGTACATAAAACATGCATGATTTTTACTGAGTTCTGAACAGTAAAGAAAATTCTCCTGACACTAACTGTCCAAATTCAACAGTTCGTTCTCCTTCGTACTTAAAAGAGCATGTGCGTGGGGAATTAGAATGCTAAGTGTTTTCCCCTCACGCGTTGTTTCTGACCTGTGTCATATGTTTGTTAATTCATCTGCTTTTTATTCCTTGATCAAAGCCAAAATATGTCTGTGAAAACACCCACGGTGAAATGCTTCCTGAAGGAACTGTTAGCTGGCGTTTTGGTTCTTTTATTTTTTTTTTTAGTAAAAACATTTTTGCCCTGGAATCTGTTATAAATGTAATTCCCAGGAAATGTGTAAAAGGAACATCGAATAACAGCATTAGAATTGTGGCTTCTTAGATAAAGCTTGAAATTAATCAAGAATTACTGCATATTTTAATCTGCATTCATTTTCTAGGTCAGTCAGTCAGTTCAGTCGCTCAGTCGTGTCCGACTCTTTGCGGCTCCATGAATTGCAGCATGCCAGGCCTCCCTGTCCATCACAAACTCCCACAGTCTACTCAAACTCATGTCCATCGAGTCGGTGATGCCATCCAGCCATCTCATCCTCTGTCGTCCCCTTCTCCTCCTGCCCCCAATCCCTCCCAGCATCAGGGTCTTTTCCAATGAGACAACTCTTCCCATGAGGTGGCCAAAGTACTGGAGTTTCAGCTTCAACATCAGTCCTTCCAATGAATACCCAGGACTGATCTCCTTCAGGATGGACTGGTTGGATCTCCTTGCAGTCTGAGGAACTCTCCTAATTAAAAAAATCGTAAAAATCTATGAAAATGAAAGTGAAGGAGTAATGGGGGAGTAATAGGGAATTTTAAAGGAAAGTAAAAGAGAAAAAATAAAAAAAGAAAAAAAAATTTTTTTTTTTCTTCCTTAGGGGGAAAAAAAAAAAAAAAAGTAAAAATATATCTAGGAGTTTCTCTGGAGCTGTTGCGGTCAGTGTGGGTTCGGCTCAGTTTCAGATAGCTCCTCGTTCCAGCTTACACTTCTCGATATCTATAGGCCCCTTCCGGTGTAGTCCGTGTTTTCTACGGGGATGTCCCTTCTGAAGCGGTTCCCTTTGTTTATTTGGCTTCTTTGCCGGTCTCTTCAGAGCCTTATTTCCGCCCTGACACAGGCGGGCGGAGGTGGACTCTTATTTAGGTAGCTAGATCCCTCGCTCTGCGGGGCGGGGCCGGCGCTGCCGGGAGGGGCTGACGCTGCTCTCTCCGTCTGCGCTGCTCAGGCTCCTGGCTGTTCTATATGGAGCGCGCCCCGCGCTGCGAGAGGTTCCAGCCCTCGGGTGTTCCACAAAAGCGCGGAACGAAAAGCTGCGCCTGCTCTCTGTGCCTTTGCAGTCTGAGGAACTCTCAAGAGTCTTCTCCAACACCACAATTCAAAAGCATCAATTTTTCTGCGCTCAGCTTTCTTCACAGTCCAACTCTCACATCCATACATGACCACTGGAAAAACCATAGCCTTGACCAGACGGACCTTAGTTGGCAAAGTAATGTCTCTGCTTTTTAATATGCTGTCTAGGTTGGTCATAACTTTCCTTCCAGGGAGTAAGTGTCTTTTTAATTTCATGGCTGCAGTCACCATCTGCAGTGATTTTGGAGCCCCCAAAAATAAAGTCTGATACTGTTTCTACTGTTTCCCCATCTATTTCCCATGAAGTGATGGGACCAGATGCCATGATCTTAGTTTTCTGAATGTTGAGCTTTAAGCCAACTTTTTCACTCTCTTCTTTCACTTTCATCAAGAGGCTTTTTAGTTCCTCTTCACTTTCTGCCATAAGGGTGGTATCATCTGCATATCTGAGGTTATTGATATTTCTCCTGGCAATCTTGATTCCAGCTTGTGCTTCTTCCAGCCCAGCGTTTCTCATGATGTACTCTGCATGTAAGTGAAATAAGCAGGGTGACAATACACAGCCTTGACGTCCTCCTTTTCCTATTTGGAACCAGTCTGTTGTTCCATGTCCAGTTCTAACTGTTGCTGCCTGACCTGCATACAGGTTTCTCAAGAGGCAGGTCAGGTGGTCTGGTATTCCCATCTCCCTCAGAATTTTCCACAGTTTATTGTGATCCACACAGTCAAAGGCTTTGGCATAGTCAATAAAGCAGATATAGATGTTTTTCTGGAACTCTCTGGCTTTTTTGATGAGCTAGCAGATGTTGGCAATTTGATCTCTGGTTCCTCTGCCTTATCTAAAACCAACTTGAACACCTGGAAGTTCACGGTTCACATATTGCTAAAGCCTGGCTTGGAGAATTTTGAGCGTTACTTTACTAGCGTGTGAGATGAGTGCAATTGTGCGGTAGTTTGAGCATTCTTTGGCATTGCTTTTCTTTGGGACTGGAATGAAAACTGACCTTTTCCAGTCCCGTGGCCACTGCTGAGTTTTCCAAATTTGCTGGCATATTGAGTGCAGCACTTTCACAGCATCATCTTTCAGGATTTGAAGTAGCTCAACTGGAATTCCATCACCTCCACTAGCTTTGTTCATAGTGATGTTTTCTAAGGCCCACTTGACTTCACATTCCAGGATGTCTGGCTCTAGGTGAGTGATCACACCATCGTGATTATCTGGGTCGTGAAGATCTTTTTTTGTACAGTTCTTCTGTGTATTCTTGCTGCCTCTTCTTAATATCTTCTGCTTCTGTTAGGTCCATACCATTTCTGTCCTTTATCGAACCCATCTTTGCATGAAATGTTCCCTTGGTATCTCTAATTTTCTTGAAGAGATCTCTATTCTTTCCCATTCTGTTGTTTTACTGTATTTCTTTGCATTGCTTGCTGAGGAAGGCTTTCTTATCTCTCCTTGCTATTCTTTGGAACCCTGCATTCAAATGGGAATATCTTTCCTTTTCTCCTTTGCCTTTTGCTTCTCTTCTTTTCTCAGCTATCTGTACGGCCTCCTCACAGAACGATTTTGCCTTTTTGCATTTCTTTTTCTTGGGGATGGTCTTGATCACTGCCTCCTGTACAATGTCACGAACCCCTGTCCATAGTTCTTCAGGCACTCTGTCTATCAAATCTAATCCCTTGAATCTATTTTTCACTTCCACTGTATAATAATAAAGGGTTTGATTTAGGTCATACCCGAATTTTCTAGTGGTTATCTCTACTTTCTTCAATTTAAGTCTGAATTTGGCAATAAGGAGTTCATGATCTGAGCCACAGTCAGCTCCCGGTTGTTTTTGCTGACTATATAGAGCTTCTCCATCTTTGGCTGCAAAGAATATAATCAATCTGATTTCGGTGATGGCCATCTGGTGATGTCCGTGTGTAGAGTCTTCTCTTGTATTGTTGGAAGAGGGTGTTTGCTATTACCAGTGGGTTCTCTTGGCAAAACTCTATTAGGCTTTGCCCTGCTTCATTCCGTACTCCAAGGCCAAGTTTGCCTGTTAACTCCAGGTGTTTCTTGACTTCCTACTTTTGCATTCCAGCCCCCTATAATGAGAAGGACATCTTTTTTGGGTGTTCTAAAAGGTCTTGTAAGTCTTCATAGAACCGTTCAACTTCAGCTTCTTCAGCATTACTGGTTGGGGCATAGGCTTAGATTACCATGATACCGAATGGTTTTCCTTAGAAACAAACAGATATCATTCTGTCATTTTTGAGATTGCATCCAAGTACAGATTTCGGACTCTTCTGTTGACCATGATGGCTACTCCATTTCTTCTAAGGGATTCCTGCCCACAGTAGTAGACAAAATAATCATCTGAATTAAATTCTCCCATTCCAGTCCATTTTAGTTCACTGATTCCTAGAATGTCGATGTTCCCTCTTGCCATCTCCTGTTTGACCACTTCCAGTTTGCCTTGATTCATGGCTAACATTCCAGGTTCCTATGCAATATTGCTCTTTATAGCATCGGACCTTGCTTCTATCACCAGTCACATCCATAGCTGGGTATTGTTTTTGCTTTGGCTCCATCCCTTCATTCTTTCTGGAGTTATTTCTCCACTGATCTCCAGTAGCATATTGAGCACCTACCGACCTGGGGAGTTTCTCTTTCAGTAAGCTATCATTTTGCCTTCTCATACTGTTCATGGGGTTCTCAAGGTAAGAACACTGAAGTGGTTTGCCATTCCGTTCTCCAACGGACCACATTCTGTCATACCTCTCCACCATGACCCGTCTGTCTTGGGTGGCCCCACACGGCATGGCTTAGTTTCATTGAGTTAGGCAAGACTGTGGTCCGTGTGATCAGATTGGCTGGTTTTCTGTGATTATGGTTTCAGGGTGTCTGTCCTCTGATGCCCTCTTGCAACACCTACTGTCTTACTTGGGTTTCTCTTACCTTGGACATGGGGTTACTCTTCACAGCTGTGACCTCGTCCAAGGTAAGGAGCAGCAGCTGTGCTTTGCTGGAGCAGCAGTGAAGAGATAACCCACGTCCAAGGTAAAAGAAACCCCTTTTCTGGGTACAACCTCATAATAATCAATTTCTTCAATTAAATGTATGAATAACGCTTACTTTTAAGTTCATGAAATACCTGAGGCATTTTTAGGGGAGTGGGTAAAATATTGACGAATTTAATGTGAAAAATGTGTTTAAACTAACCCCTCTTCCCTTTAATGGTGGAACAATAATCTTGGCAATTACAAAGAAATGTTGTACATAGTCTTTAAAATTCTATTCCTTTTTTTTCTGTTTTCAATTTTAAAGGAGTTAACATATATATATGTTTTTCTGGTAGTCCCCTTAGACTATGGTTATGCTCACTGAATAGATATGAGATACAAATTTTGTTTAGTGGCAGCCTGATTAAGATATTTGACAGTTAACCCTGTTGGTACTTCTTCAAATCATTTCATAAACTTTCATTTGTTCAGAAAAGGAATGCTGCTAATGACTGTTTTTAAGAGGAGAGTGAGGGGGCAGAAGCAAAGTCTGTGCTCAGCTGTGGTACCTCCAAGGGGAACAAGCGGCCAGCTACATTAGCCCTCTGTACTGTTTTAAGACTAAAGAATAAAAGATGAGAAATATATGATAATATACAGTAATTATGTAAAATTCTCATTACATCTATGATTTTAAGCAGTTAAACTATTTACTCCAAACTTTGGTTTGTATTTGGTATATGTTTCTCTTTCTGTTTTTTCTTTCTGAAGTGCCTGTTCTGATCTCTTGACCATTTTTCTGTACCTTTTTGTTAACTTTTTTGTATGTATTATATATACCCTTTCTCTTATAAGTGTGGCACAATCATTTTCTTCCAGTCTGTTGCTCACTTTTTAAACTTTGTTTATGGTATTTGTCACGCAGAAGTTTAAAATTTTGTGTCAGTTATTATCTTTCCTTTTTTCTTTACAGCTTCTTATTTCTTAATGTTTTTGAAATAAACCTTTCCAACCTCAATGGACTTCCCTGGGGAATCAGATGGTAAAGAATCTGCGGGCAATCCGGAGACCTGGGTTCAATCCCTGGGTCAAGAAGATCCCCTGTAGAAGGGAATGGCTACCCTCTCCAGTCTTCTTGCCTAGAGAATGTCATGGACAGAGGAACCTGGAGGGCTACAGTCTGTGGGGTTGCAAAGAGTCAGATAAGACTGAGCAAGTAACACTTTGGCTTCACCTCAGTATTAAAGAGAACACTATTCTCTATAGTCCATAATTAGATTTTTCCTTATTATAGCTAAAACTTTCCATTATTCAATTTTCCTTTATCATATCTAGGTCTTTAATACATATGGAACTTATTTTTGTGTAAATGTGCAATAGGACTTAATTTTTTCAGATGTGAAATTGGTGATGCACTCACCTTTTATTGATTAATCCTGGCCTTTCTCCAGTGGTTTGAAATGTATAGTAGTCTCCACATGCATAATTAGGTTTTCTTGATTTCAGATGAAAAGGAGGCAGCTTAGTGAGCTTAAGAGAAAAGAGGTAATTATTCAAAAGAGTGGGCTTTTTCTCTGAACCCCAGAGCAGGAAATGCGGCTGAGCCTTGGGAACAACTCTGACCAGTGACTCAAACACCATCAGGTTTTCACTCTCTTTCTCATTTCTTATCTCTCTTTTTGTCTCTACATACTGGCTTCATTGTTCTTTCTCACTGTAGACTGTCTTCTTATTACTGGTTCCTGAGCTTTTCATCTGCCCAGAAAGAGAGGGACTCTTTTGGTCTGTAGTCCAAAAGTCTCAGTTTGGGTCAGCTGCCTTTCTTGTGTCCTGGAAATGAAGTCTTGTAAAAGCACAACCAGCCCACCCAGAGCCATCTGGAAAAAGGTGTGGTGACTAGTAATAGATTAATTCTTCCTTAGATGTCTACTGTTGCTTAGGTATGTGGATTTGGTTCTGAGCTCTATAGAAATGATAATTTAGCTGTTAACCCATGCCTGTTTTAATTCAATGCTGTGTGCTGTTGTCCTTAGAAAACTGTAGGGCAAGTACCTTCTTTTTTTTTTTTTTCCTCTTTAAGAAATACTACTGGCTGATATTTATTCTTCCAGATGAAGTTTAGAATCAGCATGTCAAGTTCCATTACACATGCCATCATTTTTTCCATGGAAGTATATTGAATTTATAGATTTATAAGCTGAGAATTGGCTTCTTATTCTGATACCCAAATCATGGTATGCCTTTTTTATTTTTTTATTCAGTCTTTCTTGAATGTTAAGCTGTCTTATATGGCCATATTAGTGTCAAATGAATGTTCATTCCTAATTTGTGCTTAACCAAATAGTGCTTCACGCAGTAATAACAATTTAGAACACATGTGAGTGAAGGACATAAATAAAGATTTCCCCCCTTCCTGCCATTCAGGAATAACTGTTTACATTGAGGGACATGATGGGACTGCATCTTCCTTGGGGTAAAGACTGTAGGATACAGCAATTGGCACTTGTTTCAGTTAGAAATGCATTCACTTCTAAGTATCAGGAAACCCCATTATACAGCAGGAGTTTATTACTTACATGAAAAGTGTGAAGATGGGCAGTTGGTTCCATGACTCAAAGAAATCAGAGCTGATTCTGTACGGTTCTTTTGGCTTTTGTCTGCTGGTCACATGATGGTTGCTGCAATGACAGTCATTATATCCATGCTTGAGGCCGGAGAATAAGGGATGGGGTGTGTGATTTAGTCCCCTTGCCAGAGACATGAAAGGTTTTTCATGTCACCTCAGGTCTTGTGACATGACCATTCCTTTATGCAGGGAAGGTTGACAAAGGCAAGCATATGGCATTTGAGTCTCTGTCTTGGGAAGTAGTGTTGGATTTGGCCTTGTGTGGCCATTTAACACCATCTATCTTTGCAAATAAGGTGGAAAGTCACTCTTGAAAATCTTTTAAGTTGTGTAACCCAGCTTTGTAACATAGGTGATTAAGTTCTTCTAGATCTTCCTTAACCAGGATTTCCCTGGTATCCCTTAATTGATTCTTCACTTTTTTCCCCCCTCAGGGATTTCTAAGAAGCCTTTTTTCCTACTGGCCTACCACCCTGACAGGGCAGACAGTGTCCTGGAAACCCTGAAAGTCCTTTACATTTCATTTCCATCAGTTTTAAATCTCTGATTCTTTGATACTGGATTGCCTTGGTCATTCCTCATGAGTTGGAGTGGTGACTCTTATTTGTGTTTGTCTATTTTCTCTTTACTGTGAAGAAAGAGTTGAACTTCTGTGAAGGTGCTTTCGCTCTCTCCATCAGCTTTGCTCTCCTGTTTTGGACTGCCCATGCCCAGGAGCAGGTTTCTGCTCCAGTGATAAGAAGGCCACATCTGACACCTCGACTAGTCACTCATGGTGCTTCTCTGATTCCTGAGTCCTGCTTTATGAGGTTCCTCTGCCTCCCAGAATCGCTGCCTTGTGCTTCTGGTTCACATGCTTCTCTAAATCGCATTCATCTGGCACTTGCAGACTTGTCATTTTTATTAGGTCTCATTGCTTCAGCAGTTATGGCAGACCCTTGACAAATAGAGTTTTTTCTTACCTCGGAAAAATGTTAGCTTTATTTTAGCCATAGCTGTTTTCACAAGTGTGTGAAGAACTGGAAAATTGCAATTAGTTTCAGATAAGCACAGCTGAAATATTCTTGTTTTGTACTAAGGCAGTAAATTGAAAGATGGTTCGAGGGCATTGAGTCATTGTAGTTTCTAATGATACAACGAATGTATTATGGGGTTCATGTGTCCTTCTGGGACCTTGTTAGTTATGAAATCTGAAATAAAAGGATCTTAATGTGTCCTTAGTAATCCTCATGTCTCTTAATAAGAGCTTTTAATTTTTAGTCCCCGAGTCATCACATTTTTGTATTGCTAGCCCCCCTGTGGCCAAACTGAATGCTTGACTAATTAATTTTTAATAATAGAAAGACTCATTAGGAATTAGGGAGTCCCCAGTGGCTTAGCAGTAAACAGTCAGCCTGCAATTCAGGAGAGGCAGGTTTGATCCCTGGGTTGGGAAGATCCTCTGGAGAAGGACATGGTAACCTGGTCCAGTATTCTTGCCTGGGAAATCCCATGAACGGAGGAGCCTGGTAGGCTACAGTCTATGGGGTTGGAAAAAAATCAAACAACTGAGAGACTAAACAACAACAATATTAAGAATGAGCTGGTCTGCTGGGATAGACTGGTGACTCATGAAGACATATAAAGAGGATAGAGTCAATTTGGTCCTTTCAGTATCACTTAAAAAAATTTTTTTTAAATGGCTGTTGCAGGACAAGTAGTACTATTTGTAGTCAGCCTTGGGAGGTTGAGTGTTATATTTCATTTATTTGATTTGTCCTGGTGGGTTATCACACCCTGGCATTAGTGGTCATTTTTAATGGCATATGAAATTGAAAGAAACTGAAGTGTTGAAAGGAAAACCGTGGTTTTTAATTATTAATGTGTCCAGAATGAAATGAGCTTTTTTTTTTTTTGTAAGTCTAAAGATGTGTATGTTTTTAAAAAGTAAATCAAACTCAGGCAAATTCTCTCATGAACATCTGTAAGCCTTGAGTTTAATTGCCCTGCAGCTGCTGTTGGTTGAGGGGGTTTCTAGTTATGTTCCTCCATTGTTACATGTCACTCTCCGCTTCTCTGCTGTTTAGTGAGTCACATGGGTTTGCTTGTATAGAAAAGTTTAAGAGGCTTTAGTTATTTTTAAGATTCTAAAGATAAGCACGCTTCTATGTTAAAGTCTTTTCCTCCAAACACCAGTTAACAGTTGAATCAAATCTCCACCAGCTGGAGCCTAGTTATGTGTGGTTTGAGTGGGAGGCGTCTGATGCGTGGTCTGTCTTGACTGTTTTCATGCAAGTGGATTTGGTAAAAGTAGGTGGCATAAGTTAGTTGGAACAAATGAGACGACTCCTATGCTAGATGAAGACCTTGCAAAATAAGGCCTTAAGACACAGTAGTTCAATATACTGGCTTTTATACTTTCAATATGAATGCAAAATTGGGTGATGGTATTAATAGAAATTTGTTTTCACAGAATTGCCAGGTATTGAGTTAATTGCACATTGAAACCACTGATTTTGACATCAGCTACTTTGTTCATCTGAATGTTCCTGCTGAGTTACTCTATGGGGCCTCGTTCTATGAAATGGGGTTATATTTCAGTGGTGGGTTGGCACACTCTGGCATTAGTGGTCATTTTTAATGGCAAGTGAGATTGAAAGAGACTGTGAAAAGAAATTAAGGTGCTGTCAATGTTTTATTTTTATTAACTTGGGTATGAATCAAATTGAGCTTTATTGAAAGATCATTTGCTATACAGGAATTCTTTTATTTTGCCTACCCAGTTGCTGATCACAGTCTAGTGCCCACCTTTTTGCCCTCTTTCTCCACTTATTTGAAATAAATTAAATTATTATTGTTCAGTCACTGAGTCGTGTTTGACTCTTTTTGACCCCGTAGACTGCAACATATCAGGCTTCCCTGTCCTTCGCTATCTCCTGCTGTTTGCACAAACTCATGTCCATTGAGTTGGTGATGCCATCCAACCATCTCATCCTCTGTCATCCCCTTCTCCTCCTGCCCTCAGTCTTTCCTAGCATCAGGGTCTTTTCCAGTCACTCGGCTCTTTGCATCAGGTGTCCAAAGTTGGAGCTTCAGCATCAGTCCTTCCAGTGAATATTCAGGGTTGATTTCCTTTTGGATTGACTGTTTTGATTTCTTTGCTTATCCAAGGGACTCTCAAGAGCCTTCTCCAACACGTGTCATACTTTTAACTACACCTTACTAAATCAACCTCTCATGACCCATTTTGAAGGTCAGGACCAAACTGCTGAGTTTTGGTGAGTGACTAGTATTAGACAGTCTTTCACTTTTCACTTAATAATGTTTTAGTGTAGTATGTTAGGCTTTTAACATGTAACATGAGGAGAAAGAGAAAAGAGATATAGCAACTCACTGAGGGTAAAATCATATCCTAACCTAGCGCTAAGCTATTGGTTATTGTTGGACTGCAAATTGAGGCCTGCAAGTTGAGCTTGCTAAGGTCAGCTCAAGCTGTCTGAACTGTAGTATTCAAGGAGTTCCATGATCTCACGTTTCACCCCTCCAACTACAGGTAACCCAGGGTTCTAATCTGGTGAGTGGGGAATTGCAATAGAAATCTCTTATTTATAGTAGTATTGTTGAGTTTCCCAGCTGTACCATTTTTAGTTTGAATTACAATCCCAGTTAGTGACCCTGGGAAAGACTTTTCCCATTCAGAACCATAGTAAAATGGAGGTAATTAGGAGCCAAGGATTGGGCATGCATGGTGTAGTCAGTAGGGAAGATCATAAACTGGGTGGACTCTCTCAAGCCTGCTGTATCCAGAGCTTAACTTCTTTTATTCTTAGTTTTCTCATCTGGGAGATGGTAATGGTAGTTAATACTGGTAGTTACCTCATGGGTTTGTTTATGGACCTTAAAAGAAAATCCATGGAGACTACTTAAAATAGTGCTGGGGCCTTAGTGTTCAATGAGAATGTTGGCTGTTACAGATGCTGCCTACTCAAAGGAGTTAACTTGGATGCAGACTTGGTTAGAAATAGCTTAGGGAGGAGTTAAGTCTAAGCTAGTGTTTCTCATACTTTACGTATGCATCAGAATTAACCTTGAGGATGTTTCAAAACTTTTTGCTGGGATCCACCTTCAACAGTTTTGAATAGGTTTTAACTCTGGTACAGAGTTGCCAGAAAAAATATAATTGTTAGTTGTTCAGTTATGTCTGATTCTTTGTGACCCCATGGACTGTAGCCCACCAGGCTCCTCTGTCCATGGGATTCTCCAAGCAAGAATACTGGAGTGGGTGTAGCCATTCTCTTCTCCAGGGGATCTTTCCTACCTAGCAATTGAACCCAGGTCTCCTCATCACAGGCAGATTCTTTACTGTCTGAGCCACCAGAGAAGGCCTGGTGGAGTCCTCTATAAAATATAGTATGCTCAGTTAAATTTGAATTTCAGGTAAACAGCAGCTAATCTTCAAAATATGTTCCTTGGGGCATTTGGAACATACTTATACTAAAATTTGATTTAACTGAGCATCTCATTTATTGTTTTGATATTGTTGAATCTGGCAACTCTAGTCTGTGTATGGTCTGGGAATTTACATGTTAAGTGAGTTTCCTCCCAGGTGATACAACTGCTGCTGGTTCAGGATCACACTTAGAGAACCTGTCAGTACTGCCTTGGATGAAACTGAGGACAGTGGTGACAATTGGTTTTAAATGACTGTAGCTAAAGACTTAGATAAAGTTCCCTGCAAACTCAGAGGACCTCAAAGACAGAATGCAGTAATTGTTAGTGTCTAAACAGTTACAATTCAGTGAGGGGTATAGATATATTGTGTAATTTTTTAAAATAAGAAATATAAAATCAGTATCAAGATTACCAGGAGAAATACCAATAACCTCATATATGCAGATAACACCACCCTTATGGCAGAAAGTGAAGAAGAACTAAAGAACCTCTTGATGAAAGTGAAAGAGGAGAGTGAAAAAGTTGGTTTAAAGCTCAACATTCAGAAAACTAAGATCTTGGCATCCGGTCCCATCACATCATGGCAAATAGATGGGGAACAGTGGCAGACTTTAATTTTTGGGGTTCCAAAATCACTGCAGATGGTGACTGCAGCCATGAAATTAAAAGACACTTGCTCCTTGGAAGAACAGTTATGTCCAACCTAGACAGCATAGTAAAAAAGCAGAGACATTGTTTTGCCAACAAAGTTATGTCTAGTCAAGGCTATGGTTTTTCCAGTTGTCATGTATGGGTGTGAGAGTTGGACTATAAAGAAAGCTGAGTGCAGAAGAATTGATGTTTTTGAACTGTGGTATTGGAGAAGACTCTTGAGAGTCCCTTAGACTGCAAGGAGATCCAACCAGTCCATCCTAAAGGAAATCAGTCCTGTATATTCATTGGAAGGACTGATGCTGAAGCTGAAACTCCAGTCCTTTGGCCACCTGATGCAAAGAGCTGACTCATTTGAAAAGACCCTGATGCTGGGAAAAATGGAAGGCGGGAAGAGAAGGGGACAACAGAGGATGAGATGGTTGGCTGGCATCACTGACTCAATGGACATGAGTTTGAGTCAGCTCCAGGGGTTGGTGATGGACAGGGAGGCCTGGCGTGCTGTAGTCCATGGGGTTGCAAAGAGTCGGACATGACTGAGCGACTGAACTGAACTGATCGTTTATAAAGGTATGTAAATGCATTGGCCTAATTGAAGATAATAGATTCCATTTTTTTTGCATGATTTTAATTTAGCCATATCTTCATGAATTTCAGATTTATAGACTTTTAATGCCAGCAATTATATTTTGGGCTAGGAGTGAGAGGGCCAAGGGCCAAACTTGAAACTCAGCTGTGCTTGATATTTTCTTTTTAAGTCAGAGACCAGGAATTAATCACACAGGAGGGAGTATGTGAGAGTAGTTACTTCATGAGCTTTAGAATTAGACAGTTATTTAACCCTTCCATGCCTCAGTCTTCTTATCTGTATACTGCAAATAATAGTACCTATCTCAGAGGTTGCTTGTGACTATGATAAATTAGAGTGCACATACAGCGTGGTTTAGCATGTAGTCAACACTTAAAGGTCAGCTAAAATGGAATTAGGATTAACACATCTCAGATCTTCAATTTGGTGGATAAATCCTTAAGGCTTCCATAGTAGCTCAAATTGTAAATCATCTGCTTGCCATGAGGGAGACCCGATTTCAATCCCTGGGTTGGGAAGGCCCCCTGGCAGAGGAAATGGCAACCCACTCCAGTATTCTTGCCTGGAGAATTCCATGGACAGATATGCCTGGAGGGTTACAGTTCATGGGGTCACAAAAGAGTCGGACATAACTTAGGGACTAAACAGCAAAAGATCCTCTGATTAAAAATGCATATTTAAATTTACTTGGTTTATTTCCCACCAGACTATTTCCGCGAGTGCAGGAGCCATGCTTATTTTCTTCTATTTTATCCTGTTTAGAACAGTCTTCTTTATAATAAGTGCTCAGTAAATATTTGTGGGAAGAATGAAGAATGGCTACCATTGACAAATACTTTAAATAAACTCTATTTTAAAGATTTTAATGTTATAGGTAATCTTGTTATACAAGAAGATTGTTTTTAGGGGTATAATGCTAGACTGAAGGTTTAGAATATTCTAAACAACAAACCTTGGAGAAGGACATGGCAACCCACTCCAGTATTCTTGCCTGGAGAATCCTGTGGACGGAGGAGCCTGATGGGCTGCTGTCCATAGGGTCGCACAGAGTCGGACATGACTGAAGCCACTTAGCATCCATGCATGCATTGGAGAAGGAAATGGCAACCCACTCCAGTGTTCTTGCCTGGAGAATCCCAGGGATGGAGGAGCCTGGTGGGCTGCCGTCTATGGGATCGCAGAGTTGGACACGACTGAAGTGACTTAGCAGCAGCAAACAACAAACCTGGGCATATATACAGAATCACACAGAATGTCAAGAATAAATGGAAAGGCTTTTTATGCATTTGTGCTTTTTTCTTTTAAGTGCTGATGTGAGAATAAAGTCTCTTGGTTTTTCCCCGTCTTTCTTTTGAACATTTTGATACACTGAAAGTGAAAGTTGCTCAGTTGTGTCTGATTGTTTGCGACTCCATGGAATTCTCCAGACCAGAACACTGGAGTGGGTAGCCTTTCCCTTCTCCAGGAGGTCTTCCCAACCAGGGATCAAACCCAGGTCTCCTGCACTATGCTACCTTAAATTTTTTTTTTCTTTGTTAAAAATATCATTGTAAGTAGGTAATAAACTCACATGCTTCTGGATTCCAGAGTTTAAAAATGTTAATGGTAAACAGACTTCGAGATAATGATGACGCAGTTCAGCCTCATTTTAGAGTTTAGGAGAGGAAAACCTAAGGAAGTTTCGTTTTTTTGTCTTTTTTTTTTTTTTTTTCCTGAGTGTACCAACTGATTTGATGGCAGAGATGTTATTAACAGTGAGGTCCTCTGACTTGCTTATTGGTCTTTTCAACATGTGCTTCTCTTTTGTCATAGTGGTTCTTGATTTCAGTGCACCCCTAGTGGTACTTGGTAAAAAAAATACAGATTGCTGATCTCCACTCTCAGAGATTCTGTTTTGGCAGATCTGGTGTTTGGGACCAAGAATCTACCTTTTAAACATGTATTCACTCAGATGAAGATGGTACTTGTACTGCTCCGTGAGAAGGATGGTCTGTGTCCTGCATAAAGCTGGAGCACATGGAAGTTATACCGCCGAGGTCTCCCATCTAGGAAGTGGTGAAACCAGGACTTGTATTCATTCCTCAGCATCTTTTCTGATGTGTGGTTTTCATGTTGTGGGAAGTGAAGTGGCCAATTCCACCCAAGGTTGGGAACAAGATTTCGAAAGCAGCTATAATCAGTGATGATTCACGGCTTAGTGGGACATTGGCTTGTTAATTACCAGAGTAAAACTGCCCAGCATCAGCCACCTTTAAGTAGGGATTTAAAAGAAATAAGATTATTACAACTAATGTTTAAAAAATGATTTGATTTGAAACTATTTAGGAATGCTAATTTAAATACTGAGATCTTTGCACTTTCTAATTGTTATGTTATTGAGTATCTCCAGTGGCCATTCTGAAGCAGACAGTGGAGTTTAGAATTGTTTCAAAACTCTGTCTTCAAATAACTTATAGATGATCTAAGTCAAATATATAAAAAATTAAGGACAATATTAAAGGAATTATTAAGTGATTACTTGTGTGACTCTATGTCATGTAATGTTTTCCAAGAGACAACTGTGAGTCAGAGGAGTGACCAGATAATCCCTTTGATGTTCCATACAGCCCAATGGACCAGTGTCATCAGACAGAAGGGAGCCAGTGAAGGTAGACATTACTCATAACAATTAATACTTTTTGAAGAAAGTTTATTGAAAAATTAAGGGTTTACTGTAGAAGTGGATATGGAGATTTTCTTTGTTGATGAGCCGTTGGTTGAAAATAAACTGAAGGATGGTAGAAAGAATCTAATGGAAAAGGCAATAGTATTTATGAATGAAGAATTTGTCACTAGGTTTAAAGCAACGAGACTGTTATTTATGGTCATATTTGTTTGTGCCTAGAGATATTTCAACACAACATTCCAGTCTATTTTCTTTTGTCTCCCCATCATTACAGCCTGCATTCTTGTCTAGAATGCTGTCTAAATTTTTGTTCCAAATTTGAAGCGATGCAAACAGTAAATCTGAATCATAGCAGTGAATAAATTGAATAGGCTCCAACATGAACCTGCCTGGAAAAGATGACTGGAACTGAAAAATCAATAAGCTTAGGGGAAAAGCTTGTAGAAGCTTACTCAATATAAAAATAGCAATAAATCAAGAATAATAAACAACCGAGTTGCTTAGATAATCGTTTTACTTTGAATCACATAAACAAAAAGAATTGATAGTTTCTGCTTATGTATAGGAAGGATTTCTAGCTTTTGAAAAGTTACCAGGAGAATGAAGCAAGTACAAACAAAAAAGAAATTCCTCTGGCATGCAAAAATCACTTTGGGACCATAAAATAATAAACTTTAGTGAAGGTATGATACTGATTTGAATTACTCTTGGGTTTCTGGGGAAACTTTTGGGACATCTCTAAATGCCATCGTGCTGAAACAGCATGCTTTTGATTGCTGATGAATAATCCACGAATAGTGATCAATAGCTCAGTATGAGTCATAGTGACTAAAATGGTCGTGACTTCATCTCTTACTCATGACTACTAGAAAATTTCCCATTTATTAAACTGACTTCCTAACTATGACTATGGGGAATATTTTGGGAAAACAGTCTATTATTTTTTAGTTTTTCAGTTAGATATCTTCTACTTACCATGGAACCCTAGCCAGATTGTAAGGTAATATTTAAAGATATGCCCATATGATAAAGCACTTACTATATGTAGGGTAATATGAAATTGTACTAATTATGAAAACAGAGTGTAGTCGTATATGGCTGTGATAATGCATGAATGTTAGAGCTTAAATACAGTTGATATGTTGGCTTTAGGGTTTCTGATGAGTAGAAGAAACCAGTACTAGTCTTCGATGTATATTAACGATCAAAGTTTACACAGAGTGTTAGAACTGGAAGGAACCTCATTTTAAAGAGTCTGTAAACTGAGATCTAGAGAGGGGAGTTGACTAGTTATGGCCAGAACAATAGGAATTCAGTTTTTTGGGGGTGGTTGGTGTCATCAGTCCATATAGGCCATGAAGCTACTTAGAAAAGTGGAGGAAGGACTAGCTTCAGTGACAGAGTGGAGATAGGCCTGCCTCATCCTCTGGCAGGCCTTCATCTCTGGTCCTCTGCTTGGGCCCATCAGGAATCATCAGAGGCAAAGCTAATAAACAGGGAATTAGGGACCCAGGAAAGTGTGGTAGTACACCCCAAAGTAAGTAGGGTCCTGTGGAACTTCATTGACTTAGAACTCAGCCTTTAACTACCGGCCTGGAGTTTTGATTTGCAGCTTTCAGAGTTGTTTGCTCATGTGTTAATTGTGAATTAAAGATGCTGGGAACTTTACCTGTGCTGTGAGAAGATATGCCTCAGCCTTGTAAAATGTTTAAAATGCCTTTGGTTTTGTGTTATAATTATTGCATTTATCATTTAGTATATAAGGCACATTTTGTGTTTTCAAAGTACTTCTTAGTATCATTGGCTGTTAGGTAAAACTTCTAATAAGCTTCTGCTCTTATCAGTACTTTGGGTGATCATACATTATTATTTCTAATCAATGTCTGAGATGAATAAGTAGAAAGTATGTAGTATGTGAAGAGATAGCTCTGGCTGTTGAATTTGCCACAGTGTGTGTGTGTGTGTGTGTGTGTGTGTTTGCACACATGCTCACATGTACGTCAGGTATGTATATAATACATATATAATTATGTACAGTCATATGTATAATTGTATGTACAATCTTTATGTATAAAAATAATATACAAATGTAATATTTAAAGATTTATATATGCATATACCAAAGCACACACCAGTGCTTTTAAAGATATATTTAGGGAGAGAATTAGACTTATTTTAGATTATAACCTGTTGAAATAGATTGTAAGCTCCTTGAGCACAGGCAGTTTAAAATATCCTTGTTGTTACTCTCACTTACAGATGCTGAATAAAAATGTATTGATTGCTATAGTTTTAGTACTAATTAAGCTTAGTACTGAGTAAGGTTGCGATGTTTTCTGAAGTATCATTAAGGTGAGGGCTCTTTCTTTTGTCAGTTTGTGTAATGCTGATCTGCCACTGCTGCCCGCTGCCTTTATCCCGAAGTGTCTACGCTTCACATGTGTGGAATATGAAGCTTGTGATCAGCATAACCATGGCTTCTCTGAAGTGTACAAGTCCCTCTCGTGTTAAATTCTACTTTTGTCTCATGCTGGCTGCTCTCCCTTGCTTCTTATTAGAACTCGCCTCCGCCCTCTGCACCCAAATGCACCTGAAAAGATGTCACCTACAGAGATGCTTTTTTGTGACGATTTGGAGCCTCTTAAGCTTACAACATTATCTGTTATCTTCCATGGTGCTAAAAAAAATCTGTTAGAAGCAACTTTGTAGAAGGAATATTTTAAGAAAAGTGATACCATTCATAAAATGGATTCATGGTTCAGTGTGACTTTGTATTACCTAATCAATGAATTGTTCACCAGTAAACATATAATTGTGTTTATGATCATACACATTTGTTGAAAGAAATGTGCTTAATTCTCAGCCTCAGAAGTTTTAAAGTGGCTTTTTCCCCACAAAGGAAGTGAGTATGTATTCATTATATGCACTTCTGGAGGTACTGCATTTCTTGATTATCTCATAGATCTAAACTGTCAACCAAATCTTGTCATATTTCTCTTTCATTTATATTTACCTGTTGTGGCTTCATAATCTCATCATTCCCACCGTGTCCATGTCTTCATCACCTCACACCTGCATTACTGTACAACTATGCCTCTCTCTCCTCATTCCGATCCATTCTGTATACTATCTTCTTCAGGGTACACTATGTACATCTAGACTGGAAAGCATTACAAAGTGGACAGGAGAGGTGTTGACGTATAGTAGAGCATTAACTTTAAAAAGAGCTCCTCCTCACCTTAAAACATAATTATGGTGGGGCCATAGCACATACAGTACTGCTTTAGATGCTGAAAATATTTAATAAATGTTTAATGAATTGGCAATATACTTGATTTAATTGTTTTCCTGCTTTAGTGATAGGCTATGGGAATGGGGTGACTGTAGTGATGGGTCCATCTCATATGTTCAGTGTCAGAATCAGTTCTGGGAATGAGGAGACACTTTCTTGAATTTAAAGTTGTCATAATAAGCACAGTGGAGCCAAGTGGGTTTATAGCATGAATGGCGCCTCTCTTCCTTCCACACTGCTCTGATGCCCAGTGGTGGACAATTCCAGTGTATTCTGGGGAGTGGTTGTAACAGTTTTCTAATTTTCCCCTTGCCTTTCTTCACCTCCAGGTTCATCTTAAATGAATGTCTCCCTGGTCCCAGAAGGCCAGTCCGTTTTTGCATTCCTCAGTTCTGATTTCTTTTGGCAGGAAGACTAGATGTGGTTGACAGATTATATCTGAAAAGGGCTCTGGTAATTGCCTGTTCTGTTCGGTGACTGTGTTGCCGACAGATGGGCACAGTGAATATTGAAAGTGTTCTGGACCTCCACACACTCCTTCAGCTTGCGAGTGGTGAGCCCTGCCAGCATTTTTCTTATTATCTATTAGCAATTTTCAAAAGAATTGCTTGGATCTTTACCTCTTTTTTTTTTTTTTAACCTAAAACTAAATCACATTTATGGTGAGGTTCTCTCCCACCTCTTCTACTCCCCCCTCATTATATATATATTTTTTGGAATAGAGAAAATTCTCAAGATGTTAGTGCAGGCTGGCATGAATGGGTGCCAACAGTTCTTTCAGACTTGTGAAAAGATTTATTTTTTGCCTGAAAATTACACATATGGCCTAGAATGATAATATTAGGATCTGTGTTGGTTGAGATAATTGGCAGATCACACCTTAAGAAAAGTGATTGGTTGGCTTGTCTCTTTCATTTTAATCCGTTGTCTCCAATACAGTCAAATCATCATTATGTAGTATATTCCTGTGTCTTAAAAAAAAAAAAAAAAAAAAACAACTCTTTTAACCCATTTATAGGGGGCATCTGTTCACTGAGCTTGAATTATTGAAAACATTCTCTTACATTGTCCAATTTAGTAACAGCCAGCAAATTCTAAATGAGCAAAGGAGGGGATCCCAATAATCCAAGCTCTATAAAGATTTCTTAAGGAGAAGGGGCAGTCACCACCCAGATAACATTAGAGATGATTTTTTTGCTGTTGTTATTTAATTGCCAGGTTATGTTCAATTCTTTGTGACCCCATAGACTGCAGTACTCCAGGCTTTCCTGTCCCTCACCAGCTCCTGGAGTTTACTCAAGTTCATGTCCGTTGAATCGGTGATGCCATCCAACCATCTCATCGTCTGTCACCCCTTTCTCCTCCTGGCCTCAATCTTTCCCAGCATCAGAGTCTTTTCCAATGAGCTGACTGTTGACATCAGGCAGCCAAAGTATTGGAGCTTCAGTTTCAGCATTGAGTCCTTCCGATGAGTATTCAGGGTTGATTTCCTTTAAGATTGATTGGTTTGATCTCCTTGCTGCCCAAGGAGATGATTTTAGATAGTCTCAGTAGAAAAGTAAATGTTCAGAAGTGAGTAATGAGGCCCATGAAACCCTCTCAGTGAAGACCGGTTATTACCATGGAGACAGAATACTGGACTGCAGTGTTGGAGAGGAAACTGAGAGGCCTTAACACCCCTAGAATTCTCCCATCACACAGCAAGTCTTTATTGAGGTCCTTGAGATTTAGGGCAAATGAATCCATTCATTTAATTTCAGTAATGACAAATAAAAGTGATGACCTTTAAAATATCCACAGTCATGGTAATTATTAATTCAGCCTTTGTGTAATTATTGGCATTGTACAACAGTCTCATAACAGCTGATTCTTGTGAGGGTAACAACAGACATTTATTTCTGCTTATAAAAAGATGCTAAAGGTAAATTAACCTTTTTTTTTTTTTTTTTACTTTCTAGTTCTATTCACTATTTGTATCCATGTGAATGCGTGAATGAGAGAGAAAAATATGTTCCGGGTTGGATATATGTTTTCATTTACTAGTAAATGGAGTAGGATGCTCATATACTTGTAGGCACAGAAGCTTGGACTTGGCAATCTCTTTCACAATATAATTTAAAACTGTGTGTGTATTAATCACTCAGTTGTGTCCAGCTCTTTGAGACCTCATGGACTGTAGCCCATCAGGCTCCTCTGCCCTGGAATTCTCCAGGCAAGAATACTGTAGTGGGTTGCCATTCCCTTCTCCAGGGGATCTTCCCAACCCAGGGATTGTTCCTGGGTCTCCTTCATTGCAGGTGGATTCTTTACAGTCTGAGCCACCAGAGAAGCCCAATTTAAAAATAGACTTAATCAAAAAGAATAAATTATACAGATTATGGAGTTGGGACACATTTGATGAAGTTTGGATAGTATTTTAGATTAGAAAAGTGAAATGTGTTACTGCCACTCACCCTTAAATATTTAGTCTGCTCAATGCATTCATCAGAGCTTAGGAAGCTGGGAAATAAACGATTAAGTAAGAAACATGTATTTGTCTTTTCTCCCCTTTATTTCAATAATATTTTTCTTTATGAAACTATAACAATATCACTTTGTAAAAGAAAAAAAAATCACTTTGTAATTTTCTGGATCACTTTAATAACTGTTCCGAAACCAACTGTTCTACAAATCATTCCAATGATTATTATAAAGTTAGAGGTTCTCTTGGATAAAATCTAATTTGCATTATAGAGGATACAACTGAGCCTTCCCCTTTCCCAAGCTAAGTGACTTCTTTAAGATTGTACAACATCTTAAGTCACGGAGTCTTTAGAAGAACCCAGATCTCCTTGTTTCTGCTCATCACTCCTGATTCTAGTCATGCTGCTCCCTATCACAAGTTGCTTGTAAAAGTTAAGAGAGTGCTGACTTCCCCCCTCAGAAAATGTGAAATTAAAAAAAGAAACCAAGATGGATCCATCTCGTTTGTTTGGAAGGACATTATCACATGGTGAAATACTAGCATAATTATATTATGAAAATATGTGTTCATAATCAGAGATAAATCAACCCTGTGGAAATTGTAGATTTTTAGAATAGTACAAACGTTTCATAATCCCCCAGGGCTTCCTGCAATGTGGTAGACCTGGGTTCGATTCATGGGTTGGGAAGATCCCCTGGTGGAGGGCATGGCAACCCATTCCAGTATTCTGGCCTGGAGAATTCCACGGACAGAGGAGTCTGGTGGGCTGCAGTCCATGATGTCGCAAAGAGTTGAACATGACTGAACGACTAAGCACAGCAGAGATGTTTCATAATTCCCCCAATAGGTAGATTACAGATTTTCTCAACTCAGTATGTATATTTGATGTTGTTATATTGTCTTAGTTTGTTGAAGTTGTAGTATTTATCATCTGTAACAGGATTGTCACATGGGATTCAGAGAAAAGGAAGCCCGTGGTTCTGTATTAACCCCCTTTGGCCATATTTCTCCCTTTAAACTTGGCTTCACCTCTTATCAAATACTTACTGGGATTTTCATGTTTTACCTAGCCATTCTTAGTTCATAGAAAGAACTCTTTTTACTTTACTTGATGCTTCAGAACCTTGAATCCTGTTTTACACTGCTGATTTTTTTTCTTGAGAAGCAACTTCTTATTCTCCAGTCACATGGTTTTTTAACGTGGGATATACTTTTATATCTCAAAATCAGTGAGAACTTGAATTTTTCATAGCCATTATATTTCTTATCATCATGGCTCACTTGAAATAACAATATGACTTAAAATATATATTAATATAATCCTGATATGGTAAGGTACTCTGGGTAGTCATTGAATTAATAGATTATTTGTACCTTTGCATCAAAATGAGTTGCTTCACTTTGGGGGATTATCAGTCAGTTTGCATACTTTTTTATAATTAAAAAGTAAAGTGATAAGCTATTTTACACAACTGTCATTGCTGTCAAAGTTCTAAACATTCTTTGCAGTTTTAGAGCTGGAAATTCCCAGGTCATTGAAAGAAAGCAAAGGAACAGATCTTTATTAACATTGCATTCTTCTTATTCTCATGGGTTTGTAGTGAAGAACAGGTGTTGAAATTAGTTTGGCGTCATGAAAAAATAAAATAAAACTCTTTCAGATGGCTAGGGCAAAATGACTTTGGAAGCTCATATTAACCTGGAAAACTCCAGGATTATATAAATAATGAATGGTCCCAAAATGCATTGGTTTTTGTAATGCAGATGAAGGTAAGATAACTTGTCAGGACTGAAATTTACATATTAGAATAATTGAGTTATCTTATCTTGTTCTTTAACAAAATAAATGGATATGAATATTCATGATTCAATTAAAATATTAATGGTATACTAATACTTTACTTTTAGGTCTCTAGCCATCCCTAAAGAGTTTTATTTAAACTTGATTAACAGTGAAGGGATGGTTTAACAGAGTATAATATATTGGCTTTTTGTTTCTGAAGTGAAAATGTAGTACTTGGCATGAGCAAATAATTTGTTTACTCTTGTAATGCATCATTTCTTTTGATAAGGAAAGACCATTCTTGAGTATAGGGTAAACCATAGACATAATATGAATATCTTTTGATGCTTAAGTACTCTTTTTTCTTTAAGCACTATTATTTATCATTATTGAAGTGAAGTTGCTCAGTCGTGTCCGACTCTTTGTGACCCCATGGACTGTAGTCTACCAGGCTCCTTCCTCCATGGGATTCTCCAGGCAAGAATACTGGAGTGGGTTGCCATTTCCTTTTCCAGGGGATCTTCCCGACTCAAGGATCGAATCCGGGTCTCCTGCATTGCATGCAGATGCTTTAACCTCTGAGCCACCAGGGAAGCCCATTTATCATTATTAAGTAGTTGGAATTTCTTGAGTTGCTTCATTGACTTAATTTTTAAATTTTTAATTGTGGTAAAATACACATAAAATATACCATCCTAACCATTGTGTACAGTCCATGGAGTGGGTAGCCTTTCCCTTCTCCAGGGGGTCTTCCCAACCCAGGGAGTGAACCCAGGTCTCTCACATTGCAGACGGATTCTTCACCAGTTGAGCCACAGGGGAAGCCCAGTACAGTGTAATTAAGTACACTCACCACTGTCCTCTAGAAATTTTTCATCTTATCCAATTGTACCTATTAAACAGTAATATGGTATATTACCCCCCTCTCTGCCCCTAGCAGTCACCATTCTACTTTTGTCTCTGTATGTTTGACTAGTCTAATTGCATCATATGAAAGTGAAAGTTAAAGTAAAGTTGCTCAGCCCTGTCAGACTCTTTAAGACCCCATGGACTGTAGCCTACCAGGCTCCTCTGTCCATGGGATTTTCCGGGCAAGGAGCAGGTTGCTACTTCCTTCTCCAGAGGATCTTCCCAACCCAGGGATCAAACCCTGCTCTCCAGCATTGCAGGCCAACGCTTTACCATCTGAGCCACCAGGGAAGCCCTACATCATATAAGTGGAATAATATAATACTTTATGTGACTGACTCGTTTCCCTTAGCAGAATGTCCTCAAGTTTCATTCATGTAGCCTGTGTCAGAACTCTCTTCCTTTCTGCATTATATTCCATTGTATGTATACACCATATTTTGTTTACTCATTCATTCATCTGATGGATATTTGAGTTTCTTCTGGCTTTTAGCTATGTAAGTAAGTAACAGTATATGGATATTGTGAATAATGCTGCTGTGAACATTGGTGTACATATTCTTCTAGACTCTGCTTTTAGTTGTTTCGAATATATACCCAGAAATAGATTACTGGATCATATGATAATTCTGCTTTTAATTTGTTGAGAAATCAGCATATTGTTTTTCATTTTACATTCTAATCAGTAGCACACACAGGTTCCAAATCCTCTACATTCTCATTAACACTTGTTGTTTTCTGTTTAATCTGTGGATTTTAAGTTATACAGGTTACATATATTTACTATATAGATACTAATAATGCAGAAAAAGGTGCAGTAATTTTGAAAATACTTCTTCATTCCTTCTGACTGACTGGGTGGAGAAAGGGGAAGGTACAAAGAACAGAAAGAAGTGTGATTTGACCACTGGCGTGGGAAATTAGGTGATGGAAGGTTTAGTTTTGACAAAGGAAGGGCAGGATATAGAGATAAAGAGTTCAGATTGTTGAATTTGAAATGTATGAGATTTTCAGGTAAAATCTGGAGCTTGAGAGAGAGAGGTCAGGACTGTTTGAGTGTAATTAGTATTTAGGTGGTAGTTGATACTGTGATTGCCTACTTGATCATTCAGGGAGAGGAGAAGAAAAAGAATTGGGGAAGAGACCCTTGGGAGCCTTGACATGTACGAATGTACAGAGGCCACATCACCTAAAGTCAGAGTTGTCGTCTCTCCTCAAAACCCCCTTCTTCCTAAATTTTCTTGTTTTCTCAAGATAAACGGTGTTCTCAGTGTAGTTGGAAGGTGAAATTGCAAGTCTTCTGTGGCAATGATCTTTGCCTAATCTGTCACCAGGCTCTTTTGCTTTTTTCTTTTATACTTCTCAAATCTGGCATTTGTTATTTTTTTCCCCACTTGCATCATCTTTTTTTTTTCAGGCCGTTGTTGTTAGTCTTCTGCAGTTTTTTCTTCGCCTACCTTTCTGTCTCTAGAATTTTCTCTCAGACTTTTATCTACTTAACATATCAGATTTCTATATAAGCTTTCAAATGACAAAGGAAAGTTATTTTCTTTGAGAAAAATAATGTTTGAAACTGATTCTTTGTAAAAAGACAGGTCCTGACATTTAAGGCCCTGTAGAATCTATCTCTCAGAGAAGGCGATGGCACCCCACTCCAGTACTCTTGCCTGGAAAATCCCATGGACAGAGGAGCCTGGTGGGCTGCGGTCCATGGGGTCCCTAAGAGTCGGACACGACTGAGTGACTTCACTTTCACTTTTCACTTTCATGCACTGGAGAAGGAAATGGCAACCCACTCCCGTGTTCTTGCCTGGAGAACCCCAGGGACGGGGGAGCCTGGTGGGCTGCCGTCTGTGGGGTCGCACAGAGTCGGACACGACTGAAGCGACTTAGCAGCAGCAGAGTCTATCTCGTTTATCTTTTTGAATATGAATTTCAGCATAAATGCCAGGTTTTTGCCATTCTGCAATATTTGATGCTCCTGAGTTTTTTGCCTTTCCTTATGCTGTCTCCATTACCGCCTTCAGTCCTCCTCACTTACACAAAAGCCCAGTTCAACAATTCAAGTCTCATTACCTCTTTGAAGAGGAGGCAGTGTGGCGCTGTATAAAGAACTTTGTGTAAACCTTTGTGCAACTACTGTCTGAGTAACTTTGAAGAACTTTTCTGAATTTCATATTCTTTATTTATAAAATAGGCCATTGTGTGGAATAAATTAATAAAATGAAATGTGAAGCACAGTAGTTAATATTTCTGATCTTTGTCCCTCTGGGTCATTTTAGTCATTCATTTATTTATCCATTCAACACACAGTTGCTTTGGTACCTCCTTAAGTCATGAGGATGCATGGACAATGCCTTCTGTCATGGAACAAATGTTCTAGAAGAGGAGTTGGATGACAAACAAGATAAGAAGCATATATGTTTTAATAATGATAAATGCAAGGGAGGAAAATTAACGAAGAAAAGGGAGACATGCAATAACAACAGGAAAGGTGGACATTTTAGATGGAGTGGCTGGGGAAGGCCTCAGAAATTTTCTCTTTAGAAATCCTGAAATGCTTGATAAAATCATTGTATTATGGCATGTTGTTTGCCTAGAAGTATGTGTTTAGACTCGGTCTTTGACCTCAACTCTGTTAGAACTGCTTGCACTGAGGGATACATTTTTATTAGCTCTCTTGTTTCCTCACTGCACTTTTATTGCAGTGAAAATATATCATCCTGACAAGGAATTGATACAATATCAAAATATAACTGGAAGTGGTACAAAAGGCAAGGCCTTCGTATCCAAGAGGAGGTTGATGGGATTCCATACAAGTTAAATATTTAATACTTGTTTCATCTAACTCTTATTAGCCCAGACACTCCAGAAGAATAAAGACTCCTTGTCTCCGTCAGGTGTTATTTATGGCTCTTTGGAGACTGAATGAGGATGCTAGTGCCTTTGAGTTTCATAATGAAATCTGGAGCTCTTAGGGGAAATTTCCTGAGCTGAGAACCAAGTGAAACTCCAGTACTCATACTGAAAGTGACTAACTGGCCTTGGAAATGTGGTCTTGGAAAGGTGGAGAGTCTGCAGCCAGTTTTATTCAGATCATTTGTGTTTTACAGGGTGTTTGCATGTCAGACTGAACAGAAATCATCAAGTAAAGTGCCCAAGTTTAGCATCATTGCTTGAACCCATCAGAAAAATCAGCTGATGGCTTGAGTCTGTAATTAGCAGTAAAATTTGTCCTCCAGATTTCTTTAGCTTCCAGCTTACCAGGCAGGAAATTGGAATCAGGAAGAGGAACCCAGAAACCTGTAACTCTTCATTTCTGGGGTTAGGTTCTTCTGAAGAGAAGTTATCCTGTGAAGAGTTAAATTTCCTGCCAACAGTGACATGAAAGCTGTGTTGTTGCTTTTGCTTTTGTTTTGGACTTTGAAACAAAGAAAATTCACCAAACACCATACTTTGATTAGTTTGAGCAGTTGTTTTTCCTTAGGGGAGATTGCAGACTATAATTTCATCACAGAAAAAACTGGTGCCTGAGCTCCAACCAAAGTCTGCGCTTGTTTTTGCCCTTGGGGATTTGACATTCTCTGTTTCCTGACATTTTTACCATTGTTAGGCACACTTCTTTGTGTTTTTGCCCTGTATTCATCCCCTAAGGGAATTTGTGTATTTTATCTACTGGAAGGCAGGTATGCCTTCTGTTTCGGACAGGCCATTTAATTGTTGAAATAAATCCAACTATAGTGTAATAGACCAATCATTAGGAACTGGGCCATGTGGCTGCATTTAGATCCATGACACCCAGACCCTCTGTTTAATCCAGAAAGGAAATTAAATACCACGTACTGCAAATAAATGATTTTCTTTTCTCTCCTTATCCTTACCTGGTCCTTCCTACCCCATCCTTTTAAAATATTAAATAGCATCTTAAAACACAAACAAAATGCCGTTTGTTCCAGTGTTTCTGGCTTGCTAATTTATGGCTTTCTGTGTGACGGAATAATCATTTATTAGCCATTAAGTAAAACAGTAACAAAGACTATCTTTTTGCCATTCTCTTCTATGTGTTTTATTAAATTAAGAGGTCCAAATAAAAAGGAAAGGAAGGCCTAGCAGTTCCTTGCTCCATTTTCAGCTACTTTAATGTAATTCCATTTTAATAATTAAAAAAATACAGTCATATTTCTTAGCAATACTGCCTCTTTCCCTTTGTTTTTAACACCGTATGTCTTTGTTTGAAAAATAACACCTTGTAGAACTAATTTGCTGATATGAATTTGTTTAGGGGCCTGTTTACTGTTTGCAGACATGGATTCCCTCAGGTCTGTACACTGCAGGACAGAGTGTGGCAGTTGATTGGTTTATAAAAGGTAACTTGGGGGATTTAATGAGTGTAGGTTTGAGAATTGACTCAGTTGCTTTCGTTTGCCCTGTGCTGTGGCATTAAGGTGGGCTAAGTTTCACAGACTTGTGGCAGTGATTTGTGCTTTATTCTGAGACTCTGTTTGAGTCTCTTGGGTCTGTTGAGTGTGCTCACCAGTTTTTGTATCTTTTTTTCCCCATTCATAACTGTGAAATTCACCTGCTGTGATTATTCTTTGGCCAAATCAAAGATTGTAAGATCTGGACTTGAGTTCTTTGCAGCCCAAGAAACCTTTAGAAAGCATTCCCCTTAGGCGACTCTGTTGCCTACAGGAATGTACATACTTGGAATTGCCTAGTGAGGCCTTGAAAGGTCCATCCAGCAGCTATATAGATGTGAATCAAAGGGGTTACAGCTTCAAAAAATTAGGAAAGTCTTCCATTTTGGTCTTGGTAATTCTTCTTGGCCTTCGTGAAACTCAGGAGAGAAAGATCACTGTTGGAGTTCCCAGTGCTTATGATCTGCACTTTCACTGCTGAGGACCCGGGTTCTATCTGTCATCAGGGATGTAAGATCCCACAAGCCACAAGGTGTGACAAAAAAAAAAAAAAAAACAAAACCCACAACGAAGCAGCTACTACAAAGTACTGCAAGTAATCATCACTTCTCTGCCATAGGTAAGTGTTGCGGTTTGTTTTTACAAGTGAAACAGGAGAATGAATGACATCCAGGCAAGGTGAGATTTGTTTGATAAGACAAACTTGGAGATGCAGCCTTATTGTTCTGGTTGTAGAAACTAGCATTTTTTCATTAGCCTGGGTGTTTCCAGTTCACTATCTGAAATTAACTCTGGTAATCCTTACCCAGCAGGCATAACATTCAGGGCTTGAGATAATCCAGCTAGAAATCTATAGGCCATCTTGCTCCCTGAATTACTAATGCGTCAGCTCATCTTTGGGAGTGTGGATTGGGAAGAATAGCTGATGAACTTCGGTTGTCAGATTTGTATAATCAGAGGGGATCTTTATGGATGGAGGCTCTTGAATTATAGACAGCCCTCCTGATTTTAGATTCTTCAGTTCTGTTTCCTACACATAGAAGAAATGACTTTAAAAGACAATTCTTTTCCTGTTATATCCACTTGTCACAACTTCTATACCTCACTTTTCCAAAAATCTTGTGGCAGGGTGTTTCTATAATAGATGAGCAAGTGTATTAGAGCAAACAGTAAAACATACATCTTAAAAACAATACACAAAATAAATTATTATGCAAACAAAAGTAAACTCATTTGTGTTTTATTCTGATTAAATGTTAAAACAGGAACAAATGCATTTTAGTTTCCTGTCAGAATCCACATTTTAAGTGGTTACATAAAGATGTAGTAGAATTTAATAATTTCTTAGAAATGTATTTATAAAAAAAATTCCTCTGATACCTAACTGTACATGAGATGAAAGTATTATTTTTCCAACAGGTGGAATTGGGAGATAGTGATTAAGAGACTATTCTTAAACCAAAGTTAGTCATATTGACCGTTCTGGGTGTCATTGAGGCAAAACTATCACAGCCTGAACTGTGAGAGGAATTTAAGATTCCAGAAACCTTAAAGAGGAACCAGGTTGATGTTAAATGTTGAAATTATGTGGACTGTTTTACATCTGAAAGCCTACCTCTCATTTATTATTTGGTTTGGTGTCTGTGATGAGATATTTGGGAGAGAAGTGGTTTGATCCTTAATCTACAAAGTACAAATTCATGTCCAACTTTATTTCCACTAATACCAGAGAACAAGTTAGAGGACAGGTATTGGAAACTAGACAGATCACTTGACCTTTGAGATGTTTGAATGATCCTCATATTGCCTTGCGTTTTCATTTGTTTTAAACTACTGATCATCTGTGGGTATCTTTGGCAAGATGCTGCTCCCTTTGGTATCTTAATTTTCCCATCCGTTGCTTCAATAACATGGTACTTTGAGGCTCAGATGAAAGTATGATTGCGAAAGCAATTGGGCCATTTAGCAGCTATGGTATTGTAAGGTATTGTTATCTGTGTAGACCTGTTTTCTTCTTCAGTGAAACGAGAGTGCTGTGGTTTCCCACTTGCCCAGTCATCTAGGTGCAGAGTATCCTCTATTATCTGCGCTAATTGAGAGAATCAATGTCAATTTTCAAAAAAGGAAGATGATTAGAAAATCATTTAGAAAATATTTCAGTATTTGCATATTACAATGACATATTTCCAAGAGTTCATAATTCAGGAAACAAAAGTAAAAAAAAAAACAAACCCACGAAAACTCAGTCTAATTCAGAGGCAAATAAGCAGCTTTACAACTTTACCATCTTATCCCTTTGTTCCCCCACACCCCCTTGTGGGGTTGAAGTGCATTCATATCTCTAATCAGTGAGGGTTTTAGCTTAAAGCATTGATGTCTTATTTTCTTAAAATTTCAAGCATTTGTATGGTCAGAGAGGAAAAGACACCTGTGAAATTGTCTTTTTCCTAGCTTGTATAAAAGCATCAACTATATACAGAGTATGCCAAGGCAGTATATAATTAAATATTGCCAATATATATTTGAAAGCAGGTTTGCTGTGAATCATGGGTCTTGGGACTAATCCCCTGAAGATTGTCCTGGTGACAGGGAATGGAAATGTGACAGACGTAGTGTCCCTTGCCCTTCCTCCCCCTTGTTTATATACTGCTTTTTCTTTAAGAAATAATTTATTTGGTATGTTTTTTATTCTTCATCACAGGCCTCTTTGTAATCGGGATTTTTTTTTCAGAGGTAAAAAAATCTCAGATTGGTGTTTTAGTTCATCAGCAAGCTTAATGTTGCTGTTTACTGGTATTGCTGGCCTAGAACACTCACTGACAGTTACATTATTTCTATTCAGAGGAATCTCTCCACTTTCATGAATAGAAAGATCTGGTGGAAAAATCTCATGTTAGAAGGTGGTCTGTGAAAATGTTTGGAGGTGTGTGTGTATGTGTGTGTGTATATACATATATGTGTGTGTATTAGATACACATATATGGACATACATTTTTAAAATTTTTTAATATTTATTTATTTGTCTGCACCACTTACTTGTGGCCCATGGGGTCTTTAGTCTTCTTTGTGGCATGCAGGATCTTTAGTTGTGGCAGGAAAAGTCTTAGTTGAGGTATGTGGGATCTAGTTGCCTGATCAAGGATCAAATCCCAGACCCCTGCATTGGGAGGGGAAGTCCTAGCATATATTTTTTAAGAATTAAGGGCGAACGCATTCCCTTCCATTCTAATAGATTGTAAACCACTCTGAATGGTTGTATCCCACCATTATATATGGACTTCCCTGGTGGCTCAGATGGTAAAGAATTTGCCTGCGATGCAGGAGACCTGGATTAGATCTCTGGTTCGGGAAGATCCACTGGAGAAGGGAATGGCTACCCACTCCAGTATTCTTGCCTAGAAAATTCCATAGAAAAGGAGTCTGGCTGGCTAAAGTCCATGGGGTTGCAAAGAGTCGGACATGACTAAGCGACTAACACACACGCACACTATTTTATGTGTGTGTGTGTATAATTCCCGTGGTGCAACTCCTCTTTATAAACATAAAAAACAGTTTAGTACAACCTCCTCCGCCTCTCCGTGCCTCTTTAGTCCCTGCTGCTCTCCCCAGTTCTGCTATAGTTGGAGAGGGGTGAAAAGCCCTAGAAGTGGGACTGTCGCAGACAAGTCAAGCTCACCGTCCTGCTTTTCTTTGCTTTCCTTCTCCTGGATGACAGAGAACATCTGTGCTCTGTCCAGCTACAGGAGCTGTCGTGGCAGCTGCTATCTCTTAAGGTATGATCATGGCCTTTGCCATTTCACCAGGACGCAGCCTGAAAATAGAACTGGTGGCAGAGTTAAGCTTCGTGGCTTTGTGAACGTCTGGGACTTGTGTCTCTCGCCAGCAAGGCTTGACACCAAAAACACTCTGTCCCAAATTTCTAGTTGGAAGAAAGCTTCCAGATCGTCTCTGGGACCTGAGGGTAATCCCGTCCAGATCGTGCACCTGCCCACCCAGCTGCTCACCAATTGCGCACGTTCACATTTCGCAATGCTTTTGTTGACTGTGTCACCTTAATTGTGTGACTGTGTCTCTAAATGGCAGTGTGGATGTAGCTGCGCATGTGTGTGTGTGTTTATATAAATACACAGTCCCAAGTAGAGAAGTGCATTATGGTATCATAAACAAATGTTATCTCAAGAATGTCTATAGATGTAAACTTTTTAGAGTTTTGCTAAATTGGATCCAGCATGATGCCAACACACTGACTTCCATGAAATCGGTTTTTATTAAAGTCTGCAGGTTATTCTTGTACTGGCAATGGCTTTGATTAAGCACTGTATTGGGGTCATATGCTAGAATAGCAGCGTTTTGAAATCCCTGGCTGTTTTTGAAACAACTGTGATTAAAGTTCTGGCTCCTTTCCCATGATTACTAATGTGTGCTGAGGGTTGAATTTCCCTGGTTGTTATTGGTGATTGAGTTGTGTGGCAGCCCCTTGTACTGTCTTGCCAATATCAGTGGCATTCTCCAGGGGAAAGTGATTTTTGCATTGAAATGCGAGAACTGAAAGCTATAACAAAATTAACACGGGGTCTAGGGTTTCTGGTATGGCTGGAGAGCTAGAATAGGATTGTTTCCTAGAGCCTAATTCATCTGTGATTGAATTTCAGTAAACAATGGGGCCATGATGAGAAGGGAGAGAAACCCATCTAAAAGAGATTATGGATGAACAAGCTGAGGAATATGATACGGCAGAGTTGAGATGTAGACCATCAGATACTTCAGGTTCAGCCAGGCCTTTCTTCTTGAGAGGCGTGTTCTGTGCCTTGGCGTGGGTGCCCTGGGAAGTGGTACGCTTGGGAACCCCATGCCGGTAGGAATGATGTCTTTGCCTGCCAACGGAAAATGGACAATGAACTCCTTTTGTATGTGTGCAGAAAAAATATGTAATAAGTGTGCGTGAATCAAGGAATGTGTGTTCCCAGGTTCAAAGACATACTGTGGAGTTATAGTCATCTAAATAAAAACAATTATCGACTATCTATTACTACCCCAGTTAATAAGTTCTTTGGGGAAAAAAATGCCAGATTTAAAAAATTAGGAATATTGGACATGAGATTTTTTTATCAGTTGCTACCAAATTAAAACCCTATGTAATTTTATTCTTTTATTTGCTAGCCTTTTGTCTTTGCAAGTTTTAGGGTTTGAGTATTTATTTTCTACCCATGTAGGTTATAAATTCCTTGATGATACCATATCTTTGACTCAAGTTGTTTTCTCTCACTCTACTGTACACAAAACAGTTTTGAAAAAGCTACCTGTGGATTGATTTAGAATTTATCCTTTGTGCTCTACAAAAAGTTATTTTTAAGCTTTAATGCAGTGTTATAGGCAAACCTAAGGTAATTTAAAGTTGCCTTAACTTGAGAGAGTTCTAAACATAAAGAATTGGCACACTTGGTACTTTTTTTTAGCTCTTTAGGTATGTGTATAACATTGCATATAAACCTTAATGCAGTGTTATACGCATACCTAAGGTAACACAAAGTTACCTAACTTGAGAGAATTCTGAACTTAAGAATTGGCATACTTGATACTTTTTATTCAGCTTTTTTTTTTTTTTTTCATGTTTCCGTTAACTTTCAGGGCTGATTTCAAGATGGAACAGTGGACTTTTGGTCTTATTTCTGCTCATCTTTCACACATCATTAGGTATTGATGTATGAAGTAGAGAGCAAAACTGTAGTAGGTGTGTATACACACACACATATACATATATGTGTGCATGAACTTCAGAGACTAATTTCATCAGTTATTCAGCAAATATAATGCTGAATACCCACTGTTGTCAGATGTTGTCATAGGTACTTGAAATAGATATAAGAGCAAACAAAGTTCTTGTAATCTTTTATTAGTTTTATTTTATTTTAAATGTGTTTATTGAGATAAAGTTCACATACCATAATACTCAGTTTTGCAGTATGTAAGTCAGTGATTTTTAGTGTGTTCAGAGTGTTGTGCAGACATCACCCCTCTAGTTCCAGAACACTGTTACCACCCCCAAAAGGAATCGCTATCTATCCGCAATCTCTGTCCATGCCGCCTTCCCTCAGCTCCTGCTCACCACGAATCTGTTTTCTGCCTCTCTGGATTTGCCTGTTCCTGACCTTCAGTATCGATGAAACTAAACAATATGTGGCCTTTTGTGTTTGGCTTCCATCATTTAACATCATGTTTTTCAGGTTCCTCCATGTTTGTACCATGAATCAATACTTTATTCCTTTTATTTTTTTCAGAGATAAGGAAGGCCGTTGGAGGAGCAAGTGGGGAGTGGGAGGTTGGTCTGAGTCTGGTTTTGGATGTTAAATTATTCATTCTATGAGCATTCCAGCGGAGGTGCCAAGGAGTCAATTGGACATACCAGTCAGGAGTTCATGACAGAGGTCTGGACTGGAGATAGGAACTGAGGCATCATTGGCATATAGATGATGCGTGAAGCCACCAGGTTAAATGATATCTTCCATGGCATGTATGTAGAGCAGAGCAAGGGCTGAGGGGGGTGAGCCCTGGGGTCTCCAAGTGGTATAAAGTCAGGAAGATAAGGGGCAGTGACCCAGAACAATGGAGAAGAACTGAACAGGAAGAAGGAAAATCAAGTGATGATATGGTCCTGGAAGCGAAATGAAGAAACTGTTTCTAGAAAAGAATGGCTAATTGAGCTGGTTGCTGCTGCTGGATCCAATAAGACAGATGAGGGTTGAGAATTTTACAAGGGTGGCTTCCGTACCACCATTGAAAACCTGAAGGTGGGAGCCTCACAACTGTGTGTGTTCCTGTTAATTTCCATGGCCCTCAACCCCCCGCAGCTCTTACCGGCTCTTCTCTGGTCTGTCCGTCTCGTCATTCTCATCATGCCCAGTGTCTCATTCATGTCAGTCACCACAGGGAGTCCAGGGTCCTCAGTTAGCTAACCTCCTCAGGCCCCCTCCCCAATACTGCTCTGCGCGTCTCCGCTTCCCTTCTCTCTCCAGTGAATTTGCCTGACTCATCATTGAGAATCCTTTATATCCTAGAGATCCTAACTGAATGTTCTTTTAACCTTCTTCCTAGAGCAGTTGGAACTAAAAGCCATCTCACCTTTGAAAGCCTGCTTCCCTCGCTGCTGTTTTAAATGGTGGCTCTTTTCTGTCACATAGAGACACGCAATAGGTAGTCTCTCTTGCCTCTTCCATTTTCTTTGTCTTCTCCAGAAAAATTCCCACACCTTCAGATTATTCCATCTGTTATTATTTCTTGTTGTAGTTATTTACAGACCTGAGCATTGTTTCATTTCTTCCCCCCTAGCTGTGGATCATGCAATCTGTATTTGCTAATAATAATTTGTTTTCCCAATTTGGGCAAGCATCAGTATTTCAGCCTGACTTCAGTGTTTTTTTTTTTACAATAGCAAGGACAGTTTCTTGAGACCAGTTTTTTGAAACATTAGTAAATATGGAAGATGACAAATGGATTAGTTAAGCTCCTGCTGTACTGGCCTGATCTTTTTTTTTTTTTAAAAAAGGGGGGAATTTTGAGTGATTTATATAGTTGAAAAGAGAACTTAACATATGCGTCAGATATGCTGATCAAATGATAAAGTAGAGGAAAATCGAGCCTCAACCTTTTATGCAGACAGTGAGAGGAGAGGCACATTGCAGTTTTTGGAGGCAGATGGAGTTCGAACAACTAATAATCAGGTTTTGAAACATTGAAGAACAACTTATTTCAATGCATATGGTGTTGGATCTTAGACAAGGTAGTACTGGGAGTGAAAATAGATTAAGCAGCATCAGAAGTCCATTGTACCTAAGTATCATCTGCATAACAATATTTAAATACATTTCATAGCACCAAACTCAGAAATTTAGTAAGTAAATAATTATAGTGTGCCAAGAGGCGCCTTCAAGATCTCCACGGAGTTATACATGAAAGAGATCAGAGTGAAATTGTATTACCACAAGCATTCTCTGATCATTCTAATATTTCCGTCCCCATTGTGTTTTAAGAAGATCAGAAGACTGTAATCACTTTATAGATTTCTCATAAAAAAGCCTTAACAGAAGAAATGCAAATGATCATAATGGACAAATTTGCATCAGTGCTTGTGAGCCTACTTCATGCTTGGAATGTAGCTGCATGGCTTTCTCTTTGTTCACAGAATGATAGAAAATGAACCACTGCAGAAAACTACATGCAGCTTCAGTGTAAAAATAGATTTTAGAAAAGCAAACAAGTGTGGCTCTGAAGTTTGAATTTATTAATTTGCCAAAGAAAGATGTAGAGGGACAAGCAAAAATTTATGATTTTAAGAAATTAAGTTATCTTTTTTTGACTTTTTATAAGTGAAGAAAGGAACTTTTCTTTTGATTTATTTTTATAAGGCATTTTTAGTAGAAGATGCTTTAAATTTCTATAGCAGAATGTTCCTTGGAGTTTGTTTTAAGCTAGATTCTGAATCTTGAGTATCAAACACTTTAATGTGAGACTGTGACTGTTTTTTGGTTGGGTAAATTGAGGAAAAAGACAGAAATTCTCATAGTCCTCACAGTTCTCTAGGTTAACAATATGCTTGATTATGTCATTTGAGTTTGAGTTTCTCAAAATGGTGTTATATTATTGTGTTCATCAATTACTGAACACTTAGCTAGCATATAAAAAGACTCTGCCTTTAAGATGGTCACAGTTCCTGCGAAGAGAGTGTGCAACATATTTAACTGTCTGAAAAATGCAGTGAAATTAAAGATGACATAAAATAATAAAATATGAGATCCATTAGATTAGCTTGGCAGAACAATTATTTGTTCTGGGCCCTGAATTATAAAACTTTTCTCTAAATATGATAAACTTGCAACAAACTTGTATCCAATTATGATATTTTTACTTTCAGCCTGCCTTATGGTTTGGGGGGATACTATAAGCGTATGTTAAGTCAGCTTACTTTTGAGTCCATTGAATGCCACCACTGAAGCAACTCATTAAATGTAATGCTTCCGATGTTATCCATTGACTGTCATGCTGTCAAGCCTTCTACTTTGCCTAAATCATGGCTTCCTGAGTGTGTTCTATTTGCCAGGCTACTACTCAGTAAAAGAGATCTAAAATGACTAAAGGCAGGTGTTTACCTCGAGGGAGTCCCCTGTAATAGGAGAGCAATCAGTAGTGTGGATGAAATGAAGGAGAAAGGTCAGACAAGAATCCTGGCAAGGTCTCGTGGCTTTGTGTAAGTACTTTGGAGTTGGAGAATACTATCCACAGTTTTGACTTGAGTAGTTAAACTTTGTTACTATTCTTCAGTTGTTTGTAATGATGAATATATATGTAATGTTCAGCCATGATGAAACTGGATTCATAGAAGGTGTTTACTAATTCTACTGGATCAAGGGAAAATGAATACATGTTTTTTGTGTTAAATCTTCCTCGAGTTATGATGGAGTTACATCCCTGTCAGCCCAGCGTAAGTTGAAAATACTCGAAGTCAAAAATGAACTTAATGCGCCTCACTTAGAGAAGTCATGACTTGACGCTGCCTACCTTAAGTGTGCTCAGAACACTTACCTGAGCTGGCAGTGGGCAAAATCATCTAACGCAAAGCCTGTGTGACGAGTGTTGAATATCTCATGCCACTTATCAAATACTGTACTGACAGTGAGATCCAGAATGGTTGTCTGGGTACAGAATGGCTGTGTGTCATTTGTTTACCTGTGATCTTGTGGTGACTGGCAGCTGCATTTATTGCTGCTGTTGGGCATCACAAGGGAGCACTGTGCTGCTTATCACCAGCTCAGGAGAAGCAGTTAGGGCTTCTCTCCCTGTCCCACCACCAAAGAGCTGATTATTAAGCATGTACTCACATATCAATGGTTATAAGTCAGTAAAGACTATATACTATTTTGCTGTCTTCTATTTTATACTGTATAACATTTTATATATTAATACTATTTATTAATTTATAGTGTACAGTATTTTATGTGTGTGTGCACTTAGTCTCTCAGTCATGTCTGACTCTTTGTGATCCCGTGGACTGTATGTAGCCTGCCAGGTTCCTCTGTCCGTGGGATTCTCCAGACAGGAATACTGGAGTGAGTTGCCATGCCTTCCTCCAGGGCATCTTCCCCACCCATGGCTCGAACCCAGGTCTCTTGTGTTGCAGTCAAATACTTTACCGCCTGAGACACCAGGGAGGCCTTAGTATTTTATAGTACCCGTAAAATGAGAGGTTCAAATGCTGCTTCATTGCTCTGTACCATCAGACTTAAAAAAACAAAAAGCACACTTTTTTTTACATTGCTTTATGATCATTTGCTCTTTAATATGAGCAATATTCCTTTTTATTCTTGATATGACTCACCATAACTAGATATAATTAGACATATATTTAGCTTCACGTTTATAATCTATGTGACTGTGGCATATAGTGGTAAACTTTCGGGAAGTTGACTACTGCACAGTTCTTGGTGATGGTCTTTGACTTAATAATATTTATAGGTTTAATCTCAGAGCATTTTTATGAAATCCCAGAATTTCACTGTTTGAATTGATTCTGACTTTCCAATCATCGCTTTAAATCTCTTTTATGCTACCTCGACAAATGTGTATCTGGCTTGTCTCAGGAAAAACAAAAATAAAGATCTTACATTATAAGGGAAAAAACTCTCTCCTAAAACAGGCATTACTTTTTTATGCTCTACTTATCCTTGGTAAAATTTTCCTTTTATAAAGCCTGATCTGCCTTTTTGAAGCTTCTAACCTATTTGTCCTAATACTGTCTCTAAGACCACAGAATGTAATTTTTTTTTCTTTTTCATCATGTAGCACTTAACAGATCTGAAGAGAACGTTCATACTCCTCCCCACTCTCCCATCCCTCTAACCTAGGCATCGCCCATTTCTTCTATCCACCTTCCCATTTTTTAAAAATTACTGAGAATAAAACTATGACTTAAACCCGCTTACCTCTGAGGATCTGACTCTTAAAGCTTCTTCATAGTGAGGATTAGCAAAACACAACCGATTCCGTGTTACAAAATCTATTACTTACACTGTGCTTCGTAAAAATTTTAGAAAGAGGTTCACATACATAATCTTCCTTGTTTTTTATCATAAGTCCTCGAGGGCTAAAGGTGTGTTTTTATACTGTTTATAGATATGTTTTTAGATACAATACTGTATAGATACAGTAAGTGGAGATTGAAAAAGTTGAAATGCCTTGACCAGGGATAGACACATAGGGAGGAAGTAGTGAAGTTGGGATTTGAATCCAAATCTGACTCCAGAAACTTCTTTTCTTTTTATACCTGAGGTCTCTGGTCTTAAGGCTGCCTGTGCACCCCTGGAATTGTTTATAAGATTTTGTCTTCATGTATATGTGCATTTTTTCTGAGGAAAAAAATCCATAGAAGGTCAGATTCTGAAAGGCTTTTCTAACTTCAACAAGGTGAAATATTTTCGTGTTGCCTGCCTCTCTGAGAGTGTGTGCATGCATGCTAAGTCACTTCAACCGTGTCCAACTCTGTGTAACCCTATGGACTGTGTAGCCCGCCAGACTCGTCTGTCTCTCAGATTCTCCAGGCAAGAATCCTGGGCTGGGTTGCCTTGCCTTCCTCCAGGGGATCTTCCTGACCCAGGTATTGAACCTGTGTCTCTTTATGTCTCCAGCACTGGCAGGCGGGTTCTTTCCCACTAGTACCACCTGGGAAGCCCTCTCTGAAAGTTTAGTCATCAAGAAATTATTTAGAGATAGAATCTTCAGTAAATAAAAGTTTTGGCTTTAATACTTCCCTTCTTTTAGAGATACAGCTTTCATTGAGATTCATGTCATAGAGTAAAGATCCTTCCCTTTGGCTGAATCACTGGGCTATATTATGTGAATGTGTATCTAATAAACATCATACATGGGCTTCCCTGGTGGTTCATTGGTGAAAAAATCCTGCCTGCAATGCAGGAGATACAGGTTCAATCCCTGCGTTGGGATGATCCCCTGGAGGAGAAAATGGCAACCCACTCCAGCATTCTTGCTGGGATAATTCCATGGACAGAGGAGCCTGGTAAGCTGTAGTCCATAGGGTTGCAAAGAGTTGGACACAGCTGAGTGTGCGTGCATACACATACACACACACACACCTTACCCTTTTTCACTTTTTAGATCTAACCAGATCTCTCTTCCCCTCAACCTTTCTCTTTGTCTCTCTTACTCTCACACACATACACATTTTATATTCTCTTATTACACTTTCCATTTGTTCCAAATTTTAACATTCAGAAATAATTTATTGTTAGTTTTATAAACAATAAGAAAATAAATTTTGAAAAAATCTGGTTTATGGAACTTGTCTTATTACTTTATTGTCACACCTCATTAAATAATATTGAACTTCTGTCAGAGTTTAATGTGTGCTATCAATTCACTTCGGTTATTTTGAGTGGAGCTGTGTTTTCATTTATGTAATAAACTGAAAAGTGTTCTAGGGCTCTTAGGTATTAACATTAGGTTGGGAGAACTGTGAAATGCTTAGAAGAGGTTAGAGTGGGTATAGGTATAGGAACATTTGTTTTTCTGGAAAAGGAAAGATGAAGGATGTCCAGGATGTTTATTTTCTTAGTAAGGTAAAAAAGCAAGGCCATCCAGTAAGAGTGAGGGAGAAAGTGGTATAGTTGGGATGCTTGAGAGTGGGGAAGGGTTGATATGATTGTTGTGGAGAGGGGGAGATGAATTATCCAGAAAAATGTGGTTTACTTGCTATGTAGTGTTGAAGGACCCATTTTTGTTAGCCAAAATGGGTTTGTTTGGTGTCTGTTTATGGCAGTGGCTGATAAAACACAGAGATGGCAGGTAATCGGACTTCTCCATGGCTGTTTTTTATCAGGTCTGATGTATGAAAAGATAGAAGGTTGAGTGATGGTATGAGCAGAGGTGGGCCTTGCCCTATGCAGCTTGAAATCTTGGTTGAATAAGGAGGACAATAAAAAGATTACTTTATTATTTTATTAAAATTAAAAAAACATAATGAAATGGGAGAAAGATAAAGGGCCTGTTTGATGGGAAGTTATGATGAAGGTAGAGAAGATTGGGTGAGTAGAATGAGAAGCTCATGGTTAGATCGTGAGTCTGGGCAGGGATTGAGGGAGTGGGCAACTGTTGCAGGTGGGGTTATCCAGAAGCAGATACTGAAAGAGTCAAAGGCGCAAGATAACCTGACGGGAGCCATCACCTATGAAAAAGTCCGGGGAGGAATTAGTATTTAGCAGAGAGAAAAGTGAAATTGGAGATAGCTTCTTGAGAGCCTCTGCCAACACAGCAGGGATCAACTGGGTGGATCGTGCCCATCAGAATTGTCTTGCATTAAGCTGAAATAGCCAGGACTTTATGCTTATTCACTGGCTGTGGGCCTCCAGAGGAGGGGCTCTGAATTGGCAGACCCTGAGGTGGCAGGCATCTGGAGCCTGTCTGCTGGAGGGCTCATATCTGTGTCCACCACGGGGCCTGAGGTTGAACAGAGGAAGTCATTGGAGGTGACAGTGTCACAGCTCTTAGTAGCCTTTGCTTTTGATGGGCCAAGAGCTTAAATGTTGACATCATCCTAGATACTGGAGGACCTTCTGGTAAGAAGGAGATTATGGAGCAAAAGTCAGATTCTTAAGTGGTAGGGAAACAAGATAGGTAGGGTAACCCAGCACAGTGGGATGGGCCTTAGAGCCTCAGAATTTTTAAGAAGTTATTTTTCAGATGCTGGAGGTGCAGTGGTCTGGAAGCTGCTTTGGGATACCACACAGGCTACCCCATCCATCCTCCTGCCTCTGAAGGAGGAAGTAACCAGTGCTTCAGAGGCCTGTGCAGAGATGGTGTTCACGTGAGAGAACCAGGGATAACAGAAGATTTGGAGATTGGAGGAAAGAAGGATCTGAATCAGGAGCAGAGAAATTTGGAGTATTAGAAAGAAGGGAGTAGGGTGGTAACAGATTGTCACGTCCAAGAGATTGACTAATGACACAGGAATGAGAGATGCGGTAGGCTTTGGGCTAGTGGCCTGTGGTTTTGTTGCCTCTCTCTTGGTTGATGGTGGTCCCAGGAGCTGCAGATCCTGGGCACTGCTTGGCAGAGGGATTTGAAGGAGGCTTCAGTTTGCTTTGGAGAAGATAGGAGCGGCATTTTGAAGCTAGACTTAACATCTAGATAAAAATTACGGAGCGGATTATGTTCGAGGTTACTCTGAGTTTTAAAACACAGGATCTATTTGCATTAAATCACATCACTTTCCTTCTCCAGATATTTGAACAGCTTCCCATTGTGCTTAGGATTTAAAGCATCCTTTCCTTGATATGACCTGCTGCTATGTGATCTGGCTTTGCCTACCTCTCCCTTCCATTTCACGCTTCTTCTTCACTAGCCTGCTGATACTGGACTCTGTTCTGTGCGCCTTGAATGTGCCGAGCTCTTGCCTCGGGGCTGTCACACATGTTCTTCTCTCTTAGCTGAACACCCTTCCTCTACTCTTTATGGACCAACTTCCACTCAGCTTTCAGGCTTTGTGTAAAAGTATGTGTGTAAAAGTGACACTTTCAGGCAGAGTGTCACTCTGTCTGACCTTGAAGCCAATTAGCTGCTAATAGATACTAGAGAGATTATTGTTAAGTGTTAGAGAGGTATCGTGGTCTCTCCTGTTAATTCTCTTCCTGTCTCACAACATAGAAAACAATTTGTAATTACATATATATTTGTGTGATAGCTTAATGTCTGTCTCATAACCCTGTGTTCAACTCCATAAAAGCATAGCTCTGTCTTTTTTGATCACTTTTCCCCCTGTACCTAGCACAACAGCTGGTATATAGCAGGTTTTCTAATAATTGTTGAATAGTGAATGTTTGGTGCATCCCTACAGTATTATGCTCTTTAAAATCATGTTCTTAAAGAATAATTAATGACTTGGGCAAATACTGAGGATAGTTAGGAGGAGAAAGCTGGCTGGGACAAATATGTACATGGTTTCAGTATTTTGTGTGTGTGCTTCAGGTGTGTGCTTGAGTGAGGCATTTTAGTGGATTCTCTGTGTAGTGTCTTCCTCAGATTGATATCAACATGGCCAGATTTCAGGAACTTAGCTTTTCATAGGCTTCTAGCTGCGGGTATGTAGAATATGTCCTTTCTACTGACTAAATGTATTATTTAAATGAACTCATATTTTATTTGATTTTCATTTTGTATGCCCAGAAGGGCTTACTGGGAAGAAAATAGTTGAGTGAAGTCTTGAAAGAAGGTAAGGAAGTGAGCCATTTAATTCTAGCGTGTTACCAGGCGAAAGGAACAGGATGGACAGAGACCCTGAGGAAGACACATGCGTGGTGTAGTCACAAAAGAGCAGGACAGGCCATATAACTGGAAGGGATAGTAGGACTTGAGCCCAGAAAAGGGGCAGATAGTAGAGAATCTTCTAGTCATTGAAAGGAGATGGGCTTTGACTTCAGGTAAGAGGAACATTCACTTTAGAGAGAGAAACATTCCAGACAAAGGAACATACATTCTAGAGAGCGGAGCATTCCAAAGAGAGGGGTACCTGGATTGGCCTGGTATTTTAACAGGATCACTCTGGCTTGAATGTTGAGAATCTCCTGAAAGGAGGCAAGGATGGAGGTACGGAGACCAATTATGAGACCAGTAATCAGGAGACAGATGGTGGTGGCTTAGTCTAAAGGAGTGGCAATGATGAGGGTGGTGAGAAGTGCTGGGATTCTTTGTTTAGAAGGCTGAACGGCCAGGAGTGGCTTGATGGATTGGGTGAGAAGCATGAACGAAATAGAAGAGGCAGGATAACTCCAAGGTTAACATGAACAACAGGATGTTGTTAACAACAACAACAGGATGATGTTACTCTTACTGTTGCCGAGACCTTGTTTGGACCTGTAACGTGGTTATGTGTGCTTAGTCGCTCAGTCATGTCCGACTCTTTGCGACCCTTTGGACTGCAGCCCACCAGGCTCCTCTGTCCATGGGATTCTCCAGGCAAGAATCCTGGCGTGGTTACCTTGTCCTCCTCTAGGGGATCTTCCCGACCCAATGATGGAAACTTCACCTCGTATGTCTCTTGCATTGGCAGGCAAGTTCTTTACCACTAGTGCCACCTGGAAAGCCCCATGGTTGGTACTTTAATAAGTACTTGTTGAATGTATTTGCATTTAACCCACCTCCTGTCTTTTTGTACTAATCTCTTTTTAGTTCTGTATTGAGAGAGTGGTGCTTGATCATCTTTAAAAAAAAAGTTCACACTGAAGCTATATTCATGGGCCATCCATTTCTAGGCCTAAGTCATGTTGTCTAGTATCTTCAGAGACTTAGTTACCTCTGCCTCTCGGCTCCCTCCTGAGCTAAATTGACAGATCATTTTTTTGTTCATTTTAATAAAAGACTTGTCGATATCTTAGACTTTCGAAAAACATGTAAAAAGCAGATTCACCGATCTTTGAAGAACTACAAAAGAAAAACATTTTTCCAAGAAGAGGTTGTAGCAGTAATTTTATACGATGCATTTAGAAAATGTTGATAAGTAGCTCCTTTGTTTTGTGACTGAGTCACTTTTTTTGATCAGCCAAATGGAGCATTTATTGAGTACCAATATTAAGAGTCCTGTATTATGTGTTATCTTTGCTAATCTATTTTCTTGTATTATTAATATCAAGGCTACTTTGTAGAGGAACAATGTCATATTTTTTATGTCAAACAGCTGAAACTTCACGTATCTTCCCTGGCTTCTGTAAGTTGGTTTCCAGACTCAACAGTGATAGGTGTATCATTTTGGAATGCTACTTTTCACTCTTTTAGTACAATTTATAATACCTTTGTCTCTTTTAGTGTGTTCTTTTTTATACCGCAATCAATATGAACTTCTTGGTGTCATGAACTATGTCTTTTAGTTAGATTTAAGTCTCCATGAGATCACTCCTAGGCACAAAACTGCTGAGTTCCTGACTATAGATTGAATTCAAATAGTATTTTCCTTTTAAATGAGTTTCCATCAGAATTACTTTTTTGAAACCATTGCTTATGACTGGTTTGTTTAAAGTTCTCATGCCTGCTTTGGGGTGAATAGTTGAGAAAGGCTTTAGGTTAAAATTGCACAGACATGCCATGAGTTTTGCCCATTTTATTTATCCACATTGGGGAATTCTTGTCATAATCAAGACAGAATCTAAGATGCTTCAGATAAAAAAGAGCATAAGATAATCATAATTAGATAGTATAAAAATGTCAGCCCCAAATGATACTAATTATTTTTTCCTGAAGCATAACTAATATCCCAAAGCAAAAGTACAGTTGATTTTCATTTAAAATCCCATTAGAATTATTACATATGGTGATTATAATAATTGACATAAATGTCTACTTGATGAAGGTATATATATGTTATACAGTGTCAAAAATGTAAATAAGACCATTGAATAGGATATGTTATAAAGGAAATTTTAGATGGAGGATTTTCTCAAGAATACATTATGTGGTTCATTCTCATTTTATTGATAAAACTCAGAGAGGTTAAGCAACTTAATGCCATATAATTATTTGATATCAAAATTGGAAAGAGAGCTTCATTCTCCTCATCTCATTTTATAATTTGCTATATCAAATTGTGTCTTATTATATATTGTATCTTACTATATCAAGTTAATGATTACATTTACAACAAGCTATATTTATTGTTTTTTATTTTTTAATTTTTCTTAGATTATTTGTAATCTTTATCTTCAGATAACTATGAAAATTAATTAAAGACAAACAGCCAGTAGTAGGGATATCTGAATAGGCTCCAAAGGTACTTGCACTGGAATAACTGAATTCAGAGGGGAAGTTATTTGTAGACAGTTCTGTGAAGAGTAAGTTGTGCGGAGACTTATCTTTATAGCAGTATGACTGGTACTTCCCAGGAAAAAAAATTTTAAATGTTGGATAAAACACTTAAAAGGTGTTAAGTTGCTTTGATGAGTTGGCAAGTAAGTTAGGGTAATTGAAGCAAAAAACATAAAAGGACTGCAGAAAAATATTAAAGAAAGTACTACCAAGGGAATTTTCATCCTGAGGGTATTTGCCAAACCTGAGTGAACTTGCAAGACACAGAACAGAAGCAAAACCCAGATCCTACTTAACCTTGGGCATCTAGTAGAACATACCCCCGACCTCTACATAGAGTATATGGATCATCTAGAAATACAGTCTTATTTTCCATAATCTCTCCACCTCCTGTAAGGGACTCATAGGCCAAAGGGAGGAAAAATTGCTAGGGAAACCAGCTTCATTGCTAAAATATACATCCTCTGGGGGATGTGAGAAAATTTCAGAGTGAGAAGTTAATTTACAGTGGGTTCCAGGTTGGTAGTACCCTTAAGTAAACTAGTAGACACTATCACGTGTTTTCTGGTAGAACATACCTTCTCACCAGTCCTCAAAGAATTGCTCAGGATAAATTTCTAAGGGAATGATCTTATGAAACATACATACAGAATACATATAGGATAAAAAGTTCCAGGAATAAGATTCAGCTTGTGGGGAGTCGGATGCAGGGCTGCCCTGGTGATACAGTGGTTAAGAATTCTTTGCAGTGCAAGGGAGGCAGGTTCGATGCCTAGTGGGGGAACTAAGGATGCCACACGCTATGGGGCAACTAAGCATAAGTCCGAGCGCTGCAACTAAGACTAGATGCACCCAAAAATAAATAAATAAATCTTGAAAAAATAGCATATTTAAAAAGAAAATAAGATTCAGCTGAGGTGAGAGACAAAAGAATCAAATCAGCAAAGACTTCAGTATTGCAATTATGAGGCACTTAATACAGGCTTATATCAAAATGTTGTTTTAACTTATAACCTTTTGCCATAATGGGCTTCTGCCTTTCAGATCTTTTTCTTGCCTCATTCCAGTATCTGTACATTTTTAATTACTGCATCATATTCTAGTAATAGACATGATTATCTGTTATCTATAAATTTATCTATATATGTAAATGTTTGTATCAGCTATATACATATTTGTGTGTATGTTTGTAATTGGTTCTCTATTCTGCATTTTAAGTGATTTTTTTTTTGAAGTTTAATATAGTGTTCTGTGATAAACATCTTTGTTGGTCAAATCTGAAATTAATCATGATTTTTTTTTTAATGGAGCCTAGGTGGAAATTCTTAGAAATTTTGGGGTCTAGTAGTAAACTGTTAGCATTTAGGGTTATGTGCTTTTCAACAATCATGACTGATCAAATGGAAAATTTTAAATTTGAGAATAAGTACAAGATATAATTTTGCCAGAAAAAAGTAGAGCAAACACGAGTGTAAAAATTCACTACAAATTTATTCTTTTTTGGTGGGTGGCTGACATTGAACTTGCTGCATTTAATGCAGGACCAGAGGTTAAGATTTCAAACATAATAGGCTCATTTAAAAAAAAGATTGTCATTATTTCAATTGTAGATGAATGAGAATAATGTATTTTTTTTATTAACATTGTATTCCATTAGAGTAAAAAAAATGTATTGGTCATTGAGAGCTGCAAGGAATGGAGAGTCTAAATAGGTTGTAAAACACTGATTATTTTTATCAATTAATTGGTTGAGCATCGGGTATGCACGATCCTATATTGTGCTCTACATAACAATAGACAAACAAAAATGCCTCTGCCAGGTCTAGTTCTGAGTGTTGATCATGTCATGGTTCATGTTTAGTTGACTTGAAAGACCAATTTTGTTTCATTGAGAATATTGCAAGAATTGTTGCCTAGGGTGCCTGGAAAGTTGACTATTGCTGATTAAACCTAAACAGTGACTGGTAAAGTTATTTAAAGCCACCTGTGCTTCAGTCATCCAGATGCTTCCAACGAGCCATGAAATAATGCTGTTTCTGTTTAGATGCCAGCTCTGATTGTCTTTGTCAGTAAGCTGAATGCTACCATGTTGTGCCACTTGTATTTCGACTCTTAATTTATATTTGAGGAGACCTTTATCACTCTTACTTCTGATAGTCATTTTAGGTTATTATACTTTATACCTGTCACATCAGGCCCTGCAAAATAATTCTCCTTTCAAACTTTGGGAGTGCTTAGACTTAAGCATGTCTCTGAGTGTGAAGATAGTGACAGCATTTAACAATACCATTTCTTCCAAATGAACTGGTTTATTTATGCACTAATCATTTCCAGTGGCCTGGGCTCTATTGTAGACCATTTCACAGGCAAAATAAGATTGATGGGCCCAATCTGTTTTCAGCTTTGGTGCTTATTCGCACCATAAATCTACCACTCAGCTGGCAAGACATCCTCAGAAGACTCCTGACTAGTCAAACATACGTGTTAGGTCAGCCCTGCAATGGGCTCATCTGATTAGAGACCTTCACTGCATTCTGTCATCTTTCATATCACTCTTGCTTTATGTTAACAAGAATGACTGAGCAAACAGTAAAATCTTCTGCAATCTGAAACTTAAGTGAAGAGAGAAACCTTATTGTCTGTTTTAATCACGGGTGATGACCCAGCATGGAAGTAGTACAGAAAGCACAGATAGTTACCAAGTTGCACCAGTGCCTAAATGCTTGTGCCCTAGGTGTCACCTGTGACACATGGTAATGCTTTGTTAATGGTGGAAACAGACAAGGCTGCCCCTACCGAGGGACTTCCGAGGTAGCTTAGTAGTAAGGAGTCCACCTGCCAAGCAGGAGACTCAGGAGACACAGGTTCGATCCTTGCATCTGGAAGATCCCCTGGAGGAGGAAATGGCAACCCACTCCAGTATTCTTGCCTGAGAAATCCCATGGACAGAGGAGCTTGGTGGGCTATAGTTCATGGAGGCAAAAAGAATCTGACATGACCTAGTGACTTAAGCAGCAGCCACTTCAGGAATTAGCAGATGGGGTAGGGCTGGCAGGAGAGGGTTTTTCTGGAGAACAAAATACATTTCCTCTGAGTGCTGACCACTGCAGCACACAGCTTACACACACACACACACACACACACACACACACACATTCAGATTTTATTTTTAAATAATTAGTTATTTAAAAATATAACAGTAATCAACATTGGGGCATAGACTTTTTGGAAAACAATCTGCTAGTTTCTCAAAATGTTAAACATAGAGTTACCATATGACCCAGCAGTTCAAATTCTAGGTATATACTGAAGAGGAAACATATGTCCACAGAAAACTTATCCGTGGGTGTTCATAGTGACATTGTTCATAATAGCCAGAAAAGTGAAACTATCCACATGTTTATCACTTGGTAAGTATGTATGTGTGGTATATACCTACACTGGAATAAATATTCAGCCATAAAATGAAATGAAGTGCTATACTGATAAATGGGCTTCCCCAGTGGCTCAGCGGTAAAGAATCTGCCTGCAATGCAGGAGCCGCAGGAGATGTGGGTTCAATCCCTGGGTCAGGGAGATCCCCTGGAGGAGGGCGTGCTGACCCACTCCAGTGTTTCTTGCCTGGAAAATCCCATGGACAGAGGAGCCTGGCAGGCTATGGTCCATAGAGTTGTAGAGTCAGCCACAACTGAAGTGACTTAGCACACATGCGCTGGTAAATGGTACAATGTGGATGAACTTTGAAAACATTTTGCTAGGAAACCAGGTCCCCCAAAAGTAAGGTTGGAACTCCAGCTTACATACACGAGAATCTCTGAGCTAGATATACCTGACTAGCCACAAAAATATATGTAATAGATGGAAGATAATTAAAACTAGAAAAGCTATTAAACAGTGGACAGAGGAAAAAAGAATCAATGCAGTCTCCTGCTGTAGCCTTAAAATAAAGTGAGTTGGAGGATAATGTCACTAAGATAGGAATGCTCCTCACCGATGGTCAGTTAAAGTTCCCTTGTGCCTTATTGATCAACCATTAAAAAATCTGCATGCAGTGACTGTGGGTCCTTTGGTAACTGGCTCATACCTCACATTATGCTCTTCTTAGACACGCATCTCAAACTCCATTCCAGAAACAGTCAGGTCTGTTACTTTCTTTGACTTATGCTCATGAAGAGCTCCAGGTGAACACATTTTATAGATGGCTCAGGATGAGTTATTAATAACCTTAAAAACTGTTGCTTCATTTCTCTTTGTTCCTTGTCATGCCAGCCTCCAAAACCTCTTCTCATTTATTGTTAGGAAGATAATTAAGGAACTGGTGTGTTTTTTTTTTTCTCCTCCTGATTTAAACTAAGAGACATTAGTTTAAATAATAGATTATTAATAATAATAGATTAGATTATTATAATCTATAAAATAATAGATTTTATAAATCTATTATAGATATATTATAGATTATTATAAATTTCACTTGTTACTTAGGAGCAAGAGTATATTCTTGAACTACAAAATGTGATTTTTACTTCTTTGTAGGAATCATTTCATGATCTTTAACTGAAAATCTAGGCGAGATTGTCTTACTTGAAGCAACACTCAGATGACTTCCTTGCTTCCCAGCAGCCTGCTCCTGGTGAAGTTGCCAACAAATAAGTTAGTGCGGTGTACAGTACTGTACTGTTTTTTGTGCTTCTAAACACGTACTGTGTATCCTCACAATAACCCATCATTGGGCAGTCCTTTATTTAGATGGTTCTTTCCCTACATGATACCTTATATACCTAGTGAGTATACCTAGGTATACTAGGTATATATACCTAGGTAGAACCAAAAAGGACTTCCCTTTTTCCTCTGGTCTGAGATCCTTGGAATTTCCTTTCTTTCTTTCATTTCTCATTCTTACCCCCAGTCAATGACTGCCCATGCTTCTGACAGGGAAGAATGGCAACCTGAGAGGTACGTATCATCCCTATTTCATTATAAGCTTTGAGTACCACAGGGATCCACCAGCATCACTTGCTTTTCTCACAGGGTTTGCCATGTTCATATTAAATTATAGGTGGTTGGAAGTCAGAGAAGGGAGGATGTTTTTCATGAGTATTAGCCCAGAATTTATCCTCAGCATTTTCAAGAATTACAGAGGGCAGAAGAAATGGAGACAAGGGTATGGTATGATTGGAATGTACCAACAGTGAAATATTCTTACCAAAAAAAAATGTGAAGTCAGAGATATGTTAAGTAGCTAGATGGGGCAAATCCTTTCATGATGGACACATAATATATCAGATTATTATGGTGTATATTTTAAATATCTTATGGTGTTAACTGTATCTTAATAAAGCTGAAAAGAAAAAGTATAGACAAGGTTTTAAGTTAAAAAATAAAAACCTTCATTTACATATTAGGACTGCTCATTTATTGTGAGACCTTTGAGACCCTTTCATCTTCCCCTTTTCATTTGTTGCTGAACTTAAAAATACACAATATATGGGCCTTAAATGAATAGACATGTAGAACTGACCTGTAGTAACAGTTAAAAAAAATAATAATAAAAAGCACCAACAGCAGCAAGGAAGCTTATTGGAATTGCTTGCTTAAAAGGAGAAACAGATTTTTTAAAAAAATGAATTTCTGTCCGTGTTTAGGCATTAATACAGGCAGATTGTATAAGTTCCATCCTCAAAGGTGTCAACCCTTTCTTGTCTTTCTGCCTTCATGTCCCTGGACCTCCAAGGAGCTAACAGGACTAGTTTGAGTTTGGAGGGGTCATGATATCCTCTACTGGCTAGTCCAGAGAGAGGGGGGAAAAGTAGAATTCCAATTCTTGTTGTATCAGGAAGTGTTATTTCTGGCCTCAGTTGAACCATTAAATGTCTCTCCCCTGAAACATTTTCTGCATGATGGTTTTATCCATAGAATGTTGTTTTTCTTAAGCTTCACTTACATTTTTGATCAAGAGGTTTCTTTGTGCATTGACTTGGATAATCAACTGTGATATTTATAGTGTTGATTACATGGAAAATGCATTTTATGTGTCAAGCCTCTGTAAGGCCAGGGTTGGTTGTTGTTTAGTTGCTAAGTTGTATCCAACTCTTTTGCAACCCCATGGACTGTGTGCAAGGGCTTCCCAGGTGACTGAGTAGTAAGACATCCACCTACCAGTGCAGGAGATAGGGATTTGATGCCTGCATCAGGAGGATCCCCTGGAGGAGAAATGGCAACCCACTCCATTGTTCTTGCCTGGAAAATCCCATGGACCAAGGAGCTTGGTGGGCTACAGTCCATGTTATCATTGTTGTTCAGTTGCCAAGTCGTGTCCAACTCTTTTGCCACACCGTGAACTGCAGCCCACCAGGCTCCTTTGTCCATGAGACTTCCCAGGCAAGAATACAAGAGTGGTTTGCCATTTCCTTCTCCAGGGCATCTTCTCAACCCAGGGATTGAACCCAAGTCAAAACCTGTGTTGCAGGCAGATTCTTTACCACTGAGTCACCAGGGAAGTCCCTAAAGAAAAAAAAATCAGGATTTGCTGTTCCCTATTTTAGGATTTTCCTGTGTCTCTCATCATCTACATCATTTGATTCAACCTGTGAGTTTCTTGGAACTATAAGATATTAAGCACAGTGGAGTTCCCTGGTGGTCCAGTGGTTACCAATCCACCTTGCAATGCAGGGGATGCAGGTTCAATCCCTGGTCGGGGAACTGAGATTCCACATGACTGTGAGCAGCTAATCCCATGCACCACAACAAAAGATCCTGCATGACATGAAGAAGGCCCCACCTTGCTGCAACTAAGACCTGATGCAGCCAAACAAAGACCCTTTAAAAATTATTAAACACATCATAGCATATATAGTTGGGAAAAAATTGTTTGAATTCTGGACTAACCATGTGTGTGACCTTGAGCAGGTCACATCTCCCAAGCCCCTTGCTGCTGCAGCTGCTTCGTCACTTCAGTCATGTCTGACTCTTTGCAGCCCTCTGGACTGTAGCCCGCCAGGCTCCTCTGTCCATGGGATTCTCCAGGCAAGAATACTGGAGTGGGTTATCTTACAGGGATACTATTATTATCCCTCTCTTGACCTTATTCCTACACCCTGTGTAATACTTTCTACCTGACTTAATTGTGAACCATGTAACATTACAACTGGCCAGGAATAAAATATAATTGAGCAATGAAATATAGGCAAGCCATTGACATGTCTTATGGTGGGAATAAGTAATTTACTTCTATTGTGTAGGTTGTCTTCTACAAAAAATATTTTAAATGAATACAGTTTTTCAGCACTTTATTGAAACATAGATTCCTCACTGAGCATACTTCAAGCAAAACACAACTGCTTGTTTCTGTGTGGTTTGTACATAGAATTCAGTTGGTCTGAAAGAAATATTCTTTATCATTTTCCATTTGCTTATTCATGTACTTTTTAACTGAAGTGTAGCTGGTTTAAAATGTTATGTTAGTTTCAGACAGAGTAATAGTAATAGTGTTAGTTGCTCAGTTGTGTCCAACTTTTGCTACCTCATGGACTATAGCCTGCCAGGCTCCTCTGTCCATTCTCCAGGCAAGAATACTGGAGTGGGAGATGTAGGCAGAGAGTAACATGGAAACTTACATTCAATTCAGTTCAGTTCAGTCACTCAGTCGTGTCCGACTCTCTGTGACCCCATGAATGGCAGCACGCCAGGCCTCCCTGTCCATTACCAACTCCCAGAGTCTACTCAAAACTCATGTCCATCGAGTCAGTGATGCCATCCAGCCATCTCATCCTCTGTCGTCCCCTTCTCCTCCTGCCCCCAATCCCTCCCAGCATCAGGGTCTTTTCCAGTGAGTCAGCTCTTCGCATGAGGTGGCCAAAGTACTGGAGTTTCAGCTTCAGCATCAGTCCTTCCAATGAACACCCAGGACTGATCTCCTTCAGGATGGACTAGTTGGATCTCCTTGTAGTCCAAGGGACTCTCAAGAGTCTTCTCCAACACCACAATTCAAAAGCATCAATTTTTCTGCGCTCAGCTTTCTTCACAGTCCAACTCTTACATCCATGCATGACCACTGGAAAACCCATAGCCTTGACTAGACGGACCTTAGTTGGCAAAGTAATGTCTCTGCTTTAAATGCTATCTAGGTTGGTCATAACTTTCCTTCCAAGGAGTAAGCATCCTTTAATTTCATGGCTACAATCACCATCTGCAGTGATTTTGGAGCCCAAAAAAATAAAGTCTGACACTGTTTTCACTGTTTCCCCATCTATTTCCCATGAAGTGATGGGACCAGATGCCATGATCTTAGTTTTCTGAATGTTGAGCTTTAAGCCAACTTTTTCATTCTCCTCTTTCACTTTCATCAAGAGGCTTTTTAGTTCCTCTTCACTTTCTGCCATAAGGGTGATGTCATCTGCATATCTGAGGTTATTATATTTCTCCCGGCAATCTTGATTCCAGCTTGTTCTTCTTCCAGCCCAGCATTTCTCGTGATGTACTCTGCATATAAGTTAAATAAGCAGGGTGACAATATACAGCCTTGATGTACTCCTTTTCCTATTTGGAACCAGTCTGTTGTTCCATATCCAGTTCTAACTGTTGCTTCCTGACCTGCATACAGGTTTCTCAAGAGGCAGGTCAGGTGGTCTGGTATTCCCATCTCCCTCAGAATTTTCCACAGTTTATTGTGATCCACACAGTCAAAGGCTTTGGCATAGACAATAAAGCAGAAATAGATGTTTTTCTGGAACTCTCTTGCTTTTTTGATGATCCAGCGGATGCTAGCAATTTGATGTCTGGTTCCTCTGCCTTTTCTAAAACCAGCTTGAACATCTGGGAGTTCATGGTTCACGTATTGCTGAAGCCTGGCCTGGAGAATTTTGAGCGTTACTTTACTAGCGTGTGAGATGAGTGCAATTGTGCGGTAGTTTGAGCATTCTTTGGGATTGCCTTTCTTAGGGATTGGAATGAAAACTGACCTTTTCCAGTCCTGTGGCCACTGCTACATTTTCCAAATTTGCTGCATATTGAGTGTAGCACTTTCACAGCATCATCTTTCAGGATTTGAAATAGCTCAACTGGAATTCCATCACCTCCACTAGCTTTGTTTGTAGTGATGCTTTCTAAGGCCCACTTGACTTCACATTCCAGGATGTCTGGCTCTAGGTGAGTGATCACACCATCGTGATATCTGGGTTGTGAAGATCTTTTTTACATTACCATTTATAAAATAGATAGCCAATGGGAATTTGCTTTTTGACTCAGGAAACTCAAACAGGGGCTCTGTATCAATCTAGTGGGGTGGGATGGGAAGGATGTTCAGAAGGAAGGGGATATATGTATACCTATGGCTGATTCATGTTGAAGTTTGATAGAAAAACCACAAAATTCTGTAAAGCAATTATGCTTCAATTGAAAAATAAATAAAACTAAAAAGAAAAAAAAGAATACTGGAGTTGATTGCCATTCCCTTATCCAGAGGATCTTCCTGACCCAGGGATTGAACCCAGGTCTCCTGTGTTGCAGGCAGATTCTTTACTGTTTGACCTATAGGGAAGACCAAGTTTCAGGCATATAGCAAAGCAGCTCATTTCTATACATATATATTTTTTCAGTAGAGGTTACTATGGGATATTGAATATAGTTTCCTGTGCTTATTCATGCATTTATTTAATAAACATTTTAATATACATTTGCCAAGTGCCTATTATGTACCAGAAATTATTTTAGGAACAAGGGTTACATCTATGAACAATAGTCTGTAAAAGTATTGTTGCTGATAATTATACACTAGGTAAGAGTTGAGTCCAAAACATGATCCTTCCTCAAAGTGGCTTGTTGCCTGTATTTTCCTCCCAGACCCAATAGCAGCAGAATCATCACCAATCTTGATTTTCTTGACTTGTCCATAGTGTAAGTCATTTGAGGGTAAGGGTAAGTGTTTTATCTTTGTGTGCTTCTTAATGTAGCACTAAACATGAATCTCGCGTGCAGACCCATGTTAGAAGTTTGGTGGTGCTGGTAGCAGCAACAACAGCATTAAGTCATAGAGGTAATTTGTACTTTAATAGGTACTTTCTAAAGGACTTAATCTTAAAAACCTCTCTTGTAAGGTGGCAGGTGTGAATTCAGAGAACTCTGAGACCATTCATCTGGCTCATAGAACCAATTTAAAACCCTATTTATTAATGCAATCAGGAATTCCATATTTTTTGTCCTGTATGCATTTTCATAATTCTTAGAAAGTATTTATGAAGCAACATATTTGCTGTAAAAAAGTTCACCTTCCAGTCATAAAATAGAATGGAGTCATGCCATTTGCAACAACATGGATAGGCCTAGATATGATCATAGAAAGTGTAATAATCAGACAAAGACAAATATATGATATCACTTATATGCAGAATCTAGAAAAAATGATACAGATGAACTTATTTGGCAAACAGACACTCACAGACACAGAAAACAAACTTTTGGTTACCATTCAGGATAGAGGAGTATAGGGAGACATGTTGGGAGAGATAAATTAGGAGTTTGGGATTAACATATACTTATGTGTGTGCATTCTCAGTTGTGTCCACCTCTTTTTGACCCCATGGACTGTAGCCTTCCAGGCTCCTTTGTCTATGGGATTTTCCAGGCAAGAATACTGGAATGGGTTGCCATTTCTTATTCCAGAGGATCGTCCCGATCAAGGTAGTGAACCCACATCTCTTGTATCTCCTGCATTGGCAGGTGAATTTTTTACCACTGAACCACCTGGGAAGCCCCAACGTATACACACTACGTATATAAAATAGGTAAACAACAGGGACCTACTGTTTAGCACTGGGGATAGTACTCAAGATCTTTTAATAAACTATAATGGAAAAGAATCTGAAAAAGCAACCCAGGGATCAAACCCAGGTCTCCTGCATTGCAGGTGGATTCTTTACCAGCTGAGCCATAAGGGAAGCCCCCAAAAATGTGTGTATACACACACACACACACACATATGTAATTTGTATAACTGAATCACTTTGCTGTACACTTGAAACTAACACAAGATTGTAAATTATACTTTAATTTAGAAAAAAAAAAAAGTTAACCTTCACTGTGGTTCTTTTCTATGTGGAAAGGCCAACTTTAAGTCCAGAACACATTAGAAATGTCAGGTGAGGCATACTGTTTTCTGTGACTCAGCAAAAGTGGCTGTCTAATTCTATACTGTTTTCATCTAATCTCTTGGCACAGAGACATTCATTATTTTAACATCTATACATTTAATGTTGATTTTTTAAAAGTTATGTATTTGATTGCACTGGGTCTTCCTGGCTGCACAGTTTTCTCTAGCTGCGGTGAGCGGGGGCTACTCTTTTGCGCAGACTCCTCTTGTTGCAGTGCGTGGGCTCTAGGGTGTTTGGGCTTCAGTAGTTGCAGCATGTGGGCTCTAGAGTACAGGCTCAGTAGTCAGGTTGCTCAGGCTTACTTGCTCCCAGGTTTGTGGGATCTTCCTGGACTGGGGATTGAACTCCTCCATAGTCCCTGCATTGGCAGGTGGATTCTTATCCACTGTGCCACCAGAAAGTCCGAATACTGATTGTTTTTAACTGAAAAATTAAGAGAAAGACTGGTTTTCTTCTGTTAGGCTGTAAGTTTTCTTATCAACTGTTTCAAACTTTCACTGCAATGCTGTTGACTCCAAATTAAGACAGACATGTTTTTATTGGTCTCACAAATGATATTGACTAGTATGGTGTTGCCTAAAGTATCATGGACAGTATTTTTTGAATTTGAATCTTTTGTATATTCAATTTATGTTCCTCTGTGTGTGTGATCATTTAAATCTTTATCTGCTTAGTAATTCTAAAGGGAAAAGTAGATAATCATTTATTTGAGATGTACCAGGTGTCAGACACTGTACTGAATGCCCTGGAGTATGTCGTCTTCTTAAATCTCTTTGAAAAAGTTTATTGCAATCTTTGTTTTATAGATGTGAAAGCTGAGGCTCAGAAAATTTGAGTATCCTTGTCACCCTAACACTAGTAATAGGTAGAGATCTGGAGTCTGACACAAATCTTTTTGATTCTTCCCATTGTACCGTAGTCCTCCCTGCAGCAACCTTTCTTTCCCTTTCTTTTTGAGATCTTGGTTTTGTATTTTATTAACATGACTATGTTTATTATAAACTACATCAAGTTCTAGCTGGGAAGAAGTCTGGGAGCTAACGACTTATAAGTAGATGGATTCTTAAAGAAGGACCTAGCTAAGATGCTGTCATCCTGAAGTCACTGGGTGGCCCTGGCACCTTTTGCCGCTCACCTGAGGGAGCCCGTCAGCCACTGTCCTCCTTGTGAGGACCAGGAAATACGATGAGGGCATCTCTCCCCCTTCGTTCTGCACAAGATGTATTCTACTTGTAGTACGGTTGTCAGCTCCCTGGTCTTTCCAGCCATCCATCACCTTTTAGCATTTTCCCTGGTGCCTGTCACCTGGCCCGTGACTGCGGGGATTAGACTGTGGGCATCATGAATGAAGGGGCAGGAAATGCTCCGTCCTTCAACCCCTGCTTTTCTCAGGTTTGAGCAACATGTTCCCCAAGAACGTTCATGTCAACGGCTCCCGGCTTACTTCATTACCAGAGGCATGTGAGCAGAGGTGGCGGGTTGTGTTTCTCGTTCAGAATATTGAAAAGCGAAACCTCAGAGGCGAGAGACTCACAGACCATACGGTTTTTTGGCCATGGCCTTTACTTTTGGTTCTTACAGCTTTATTTTCAAGACTATTTTCACCGGGTTGGTGCTGTTTACTAGTCATTTAGTAAGCTAGATTTGGACTCGTAGCCTGTAAAGAGGAAATCACATCAAATACAGTGTGGATGGCGCTTGGTGATGGACCTGGAAAGGTATACAGAGGTCCTATAGATGAACTTTTGGTTGTCGGTTGAGGTGGAGGAGGGTGGATTATTCTGCTTTCTTTTCCTTTTCTTTTTGATTCTGCCCAGTCTTTACTTTTTGATTAGTTTAACCCTACAGTGTGAATCAGTAATAGTCTTTATGTAGCTAACAGGGACTTAGAGGAATTGAAGCAGGTTGTCTCTTGATGTACTGTCATCATGCCTGTATGGTCACAGTGAAATCTTCTTCTCGCTGACATTTCTAGTGGCTCCTGTGCCCTGTTTTTGGTGTCGCATCTTTATGTCTTATGTGTGTTCATCATATGATGGTCATCAACAAATGTTGATTAGGCACACCTACCATTTATAGCACTTTGTGGGTACACAGAAAATTGCTGACACGTGTTATGTTCTTGGCAGTTTATGAAGGACTTGCACATAATACTTTCTCATCTGATTCTGATAACATACGACTAAGTTAGGTCACTGTTTCTCCCTTCATTCATTCAACAACTATATTTTTTGTAAGTACTTTCTGGGATGTTGCATTCCACACAGGGAAGAGGTTACATAAGAATTAGAAAACAAATGACAGTAACAGGAGACTTACGTTAAGGTTATATGATCTGTTTTATAGAATGTCACTGCTGGACTTCCATGGTGGTCCAGTGGTTACGACTCTGTGCTTCCAGTGCAGGGGGTGTGGGTTCCATCCCAGGTTGGGGAACCAAGATTCCACATGTCATGAAGCGCTGATCCCTGCACCCCCAGAAAAAGTCACACAGTAATCCAAGTCTATGCCCCGACCAGTAATGCTGAAGAACCTGAAGTTGAATGGTTCTATGAAGGCCTACAAGACCTTTTAGAACTAACACCCAAAAAAGATGTCCTTTTCATTATAGGGGACTGGAATGCAAAAGTAGGAAGTCAAGAAACACGTGGGGTAACAGGCAAATTTGGCCTTGGAGTACAGAATGAAGCAGGGCAAAGGCTAATAGAGTTTTGCCAAGAGAACGCACTGCTCATAGCAAACACCCTCTTCCAACAACACAAGAGAAGACGCTACACATGGACATCACCAGGTGGCCAACACCGAAATCAGATTGATTATATTCTTTGCAGGCAAAGATAGAGAAGCTCTATACAGTCAGCAAAAATAAGACCAGGAGCTGACTGTGGCTCAGATCATGAACTCCTTATTGCCAAATTCAGACTTAAACTGAAGAGAGTAGGGATAACCACTAGACCATTCAGGTATGACCTAAATTAAATCCCTTACAATTATACAGTGGAAGTGAAAAAATAGATTTAAGAGACTAGATCTGATAGACAGAGTGCCTGATGAACTATGGATGGAGATTCCTGACATTGTACAGGAGACAGGGATAGAGGCCATCCCCAAGAAAAAGAAATGCAAAAAAGCAAAATGGCTGTCTGAGGAGGCCTTACAAATAGCTGTGAAAAGAAGAGAAGCAAAAGGCAAAGGAGAAAAGGAAAGATATTCCCATTTGAATGCAGAGTTCCAAAGAACAGCAACGAGATAAGAAAGCCTTACTCAGTGATCAGTGCAAAGAAATAGAGGAAAACAACAGAATGGAAAAGACTAGAGGTCTCGTTAAGAAAATTATAGATACCAAGGGAACATGTCAGGCAAAGATGGGCTCAATAAGGATAGAAATGCTATGAACCTAACAGAAGCAGAAGATATTAAGAAGACGTGGCAAGAATACACAGAAGAACTGTATAAAAAAGATCTTCACATCCCAGATAATCACAATGGTGTGATCTCACACCTAGAGGCAGACGTCCTGGAATATGAAGTCAAGTGGGCCTTAGAAAGCATCACTATGAACAAAGCTAGTGGAGGTGACGGAATTCCAGTTGAGCTATTTCAAATCCTGAAAGATGATGCTGTGAAAGTGCTGCACTCAATATGCAGCAAATTTGGAAAACGCAGCAGTGGCCACAGGACTGGAAAAGGTCAGTCTTCATTCCAATCCCAAAGAAAGGCAATACCAAAGAATGTTCAAAGTACTGCACAAATACACTCATCTCACACGCTGGTAAAGTAATGCTCAAAATTCTCCAAGCCAGGCTTCAGCAATACGTGAACTGTGAACTTCCACGTGTTCAAGTTGGATTTAGAAAAGGCAGAGGAACCAGACATCAAATTGCTAACATCCGCTGGATCATCAAAAAAGCAAGAGAGTTCCAGAAAAACATCTATTTCTGCTTTATTGACTATGCCAAAGCCTTTGACTGTGTGGATCACAATAAATTGTGGAACATTCTGGAAGAGATGGGAATACCAGACCACCTGACCCACCTCTTGAGAAACCTATATGCAGGTCAGGAAGCAACAGTTAGAACTGGACATGGAACAACAGACGGGTTCCAAATAGGAAAAGGAGTACATCAAGGCTGTATATTGTCACCCTGCTTATTTAACTTATATGCAGAGTACATCATGAGAAACGCTGGGTTGGATGAAGCACCAGCTGGAATCCAGATTGCTGGGAGAAATATCAATAACCTCAGATATGTAGATGATACCACCCTTATGGCAGAAAGTGAAGAACTAAAGAGCCTCTTGATGAAAGTGAAAGAGGAAAGTCAAAAGCTGGCTTAAAGCTCAACATTCAGAAAACTAAGATCATGGCATCCGGTCCCATGACTTCATGTCAAATAGATGGGGAAACAGTGGAAACAGTGTCAGGCTTTATTTTTTTGGGCTCTAGAATCACTGCAGATGGTGATTACAGCCTTGAAATTATAAGACGCTTGCTCCTTGGAAGGAAAGTTTATGACCAACCTAAACAGCATATTAAAAAACAGAGACATTACTTTGCCAACAGAGGTCTGTCTAGTCAAGGCTGTGGTCTTTCCAGTAGTCATGCATGGATGTGAGAGTTGGACTATAAAGAACACTGAGCTCCAAAGAATTGATGCTTTTGAACTGTGGTGTTGGAGAAGACTACTGAGATTCCCTTGGACTGCAAGGAGATCCAACCAGTCCATCCTCAGGGAAATCAGTCCTGAGTGTTCATTGGAAGGACTGATGTTGAAGCTGAAACTCCAATACTTTGGCCACCTGATGTGAAGAGCTGACTCATTTGAAAAGATACTGATGCTGGGAAAGATTGAAGGCAGGAGGAGAAGGGGATGACAGAGGATGAGATGGTTGGATGGCATCACCGACTCATTGGACATGAATTTGAGTAAATTTCAGGAGTTGGTAATGGACAAGAAGGCCTGGCGTGCATGGGGTCAATGGGGTTACAAAGAGTCAGACACGACTGAGCGACTGAACTGAATGAATGGCATTGTGGACATCAGGAGAGGGGCATTTGACAGTTTGGGCTATACCTCCTGGGCCCTGAAGGAATGGTAAGAGACAAGCAGTTTCCCCAGATAGAGCCTGGTGTGGGCCGAAGCACTGAGGTAGTCATCATACAGTGTGTTCAGTGTCCATGAAGATACTCGTTTGGAGCTGTTTTAATCAGGCCTGTGTGTAGTTATTGAGTATCTAAAATCAGAAATCTTCAGAATTTTTAGAAACCGTTAGAGATCATGCAGTCCACTCATTTACCCTTTGAAGATATGCTCATACTCATATTGAGTAGATTAGTGCGTTATTTTTGTAGATTTATTTGTTTTGTAGGAAGTCATTTGAATCATTTATGTTTTTCCTAGAGTGCAGAATTTAACCTGGTTTCTTCTGCGCATGTGCACGTTTCCTTGGTGATTCAGTTGTGACTTGCTTTTATGATCTTGAGAAGTATTAATAAAGATATTATTATTCTGTGCTTTTTTTTTTTTTTTTTTTTGGTCTGTAACCAAATCATATGAAGTTTGGAGGAAGATTTTTATTATAGGAGTAGTGTTTGTTGTAGTGTTGACTCTCTTGTTTTACTTTTAACCAAGCAAAATTATTGACTTGGCAGAACACTGATATCTCCAATGCAAATATAATAATACAAGATGCATTTTTTTCCCCCAAATGAGAACAAAAAGCTCATGATTTTGAATCAAGTGCTGTACATGTCATTGTATTTTCTGTATTTCTTAAGAAAAACCATTCTTTGATTCATTGGTGGAAACAGCTAATCCAAATGGGATTTGTTTAAACTCTGATGCCTCTGGGAAGTCTTGATGATCCAGGCTATAGATTTCTTAAGCTTCACATGTTTTTATCAGTCAGTTTCTAAGATACCTCAGAGACCATTAAAACATAATAAATCAGGTGAGGTTCAGTTATGTTTGGTATCATGCAAAGAACTATAATTAAAAAGAAGCTATTTAATTCAGAAAAAATGAAATGCAATATTGTATGTGTAGATTGTTAGGGTTTTGAGAAAGTCTATTAAATAGCATCTACCTTCCCTATCTAGAGTTCTGATACTATTGTGAAATAATGTATGTAAGCAAATGGAAGGTGAAATACCACTTCCAATTTTCTGTTGATAGAGGCAGACTGAAAATGTAACCTAGTTTGAGAGCAAAATGTGTTTGCTTGGTGAACATCAGAATTAGACAAATTTACTTGCTTTTAGAAGGTGCTGAACCATTTCATCCTTCTCTGAGAAGGTAGGACCTTTATTTGCTAAACTTAGTGAGACAATGCTGACCTTGTATAGGCATTCTGATTTCTGAAGTGAAATAAGAATGTTGCTAAGCTGTGCATCCCCAGCGTTTTCTTCTCAGTTTTACCAAAGGAGTTTACTCCCCCGGAGTGAGTGAAAGATGGAGAGAGGCCAGAGATTACTTTAATTGAGCTTCATTTTAATGCAAAGAAACAGGATTCTGGGGGACATTTCTCCCCACACCCCTCGATGTACATTTGTCACATTGTCAACTCTGAAATTAGGCCATATCTTCAATTAATGATGTCTTAATGGCTATTAATAGGAAAATAGTCATAACAAGTTGTTTTTGCCTCAGTATGTGTGAGCTGAGTGGTTATTCTTCACATCTGAACCCTTCAGTGTTTCAATTAGTGAACCTGTTAAGGACCATATGAGGAGAGAGTATGAATCTTGGTTGGTATAAGAACACCTTCTCTTTAAACCTTCTAATCGCATCAAGAACATATCAACATTAAACTTTACAGAATGGATATCAGCAGTTTGAAGTAAAATACTGGATGTACTCAAATCTTAATAAAGTCTTAAATTTATTTATAAATTATTTAACCTAGTTTTGTAATGTAAACTTTAAAGAACTTTCAATAAGAAAAAGAAAATCCTAAGTAATATAGAAGCATTGTATACTTTAGTTAGCAGGATTCTTTTTTCTTATTGTTGCTTATAACAGTAGTGTATCTTAAAATTAATGGGGTTTTAGATTTGATGAAATAGGCTTGGTTAGGTTCATATGGGCCTCTGCTTCAACCTTTGCAGCCCTACCTAGACAAGCCTGAGTGGCCCGTCTTCCTTCCTCTGAACTGTGCTGTCAAAGGTTGACACTGAAATAGTTATTCTTACTGTGCTTCCGTGTTCTCACTCCAAAGTGAAAAATGCTAATCCATTGCTTATTTAATGAGGAAGACTGGATCAAGTCATTCAAAGCAATTTTCGTAAACATTAAAGGTAGCTGTTTTCAAAGTTGATCTTCCTTATGATAGGATAACATCCATCTGATAGGCTTTTTTTTTTTTTTTTTTTAAGTTCTAATAAGCTAATCTCTCTTTTACTTTTTTCTGAAAGGGGGTCCTGATGACAACTTAATTGAAGGTGGAGGAACAAAATTTGTTTGCAAACCTGGAGCCAGAAATATTACCGTCATATTCCATCCATTATTAAGGTAAGTCAAATCCTATGTACTTACTGAAGATCAATATTTTCATTATTTATGCTGATATGCTGAATGCCAGTAGGTCTGTCAGCATTGAAACAAGTCATAAAAAGACATTGTTGCATTTTATAGGGCCTCACAATCAAAGTTGTCAATAGAAAAATAATGTCAACCCTTCTAAGTAGCTACTTAGTCTCAAGAGTAATACTTCATAAGTATGTTTATATGATCTTCTTTCTTTCCTATTCCCTGTCCCTCCCCTTGTTATTATCCCTCTCTTCCCCTCCTTAACTATTTCAGGGTTGGCAAAACCCATAGAGAAATCTAACCTGTCACTTGTTTTTGTAAGTAGATTTTTAATTGGCACAGTCATGCTTATCCATTTATGTATTGCCCATGGCACTTCTGGGGCTCTAGGTACAGAGTTGAATATCTGAAACAGAATCCATATGCCTCACAAAGCCAAAAATATTTTCTTACTGGCCCTTTACGGGAAAAAATTACAGACCCATGATCTGTCTCACTGATTTAAACTAATGACTTTGAGAATATCCTTTGAGAATTAGCAGTTCTCTGAACAAATAATGACTTACAAAAACTGAAAAGCATTATATCAATCAATATGGTTTTATATATTGAAGGATAAAACTTGATGAATAGAATGAAATCTATCACAATGCTTAGTTTATTGTGATAATGTGATTTAAGAAAATAAGAATCTGTGATACTTCCGGTTGAAAAACTTCTAAGAACTTCCCTTGGTGGATAAGTGATTAAGATTCTGCACTTCCAATACAGTGGTTGCAGGTTAAATCACTGGTTGGAGAACTAAGATTACACAATGCTGTGTGAAATATATAGTGTCAATTAATTTATATAATTCATTACATGCTGTGTGTGTGTATATAGATAAATATAAATATATATACACATATATTTATATATTAAGTGGAACTTTTAGAATTTCTAAATTAATTAACTATTATATACATCAACTGACTTTGGTAATTAGTTTAGGACTTAATGCTTTTCCAATTACAATTGATTTCTACTTTGTCAGTGTTCCTACTTTTTAGGAAAATGGGAAGATAGCTTAATTATTATAGGCAGCTTCTGACCTAGATCAAACACCATAATTTACTGCCAAGTATGCTATTGCTTCAATAAATGTAATCCTAATATTTACATTTGTCTTTAACTATGGAAGAAATCTTTGGGAAGTTTCATTAGCAGTATTGTCACTTTTCAAGATTTTTTTTTTCCCCATAAACTTATTTTTTTCTTTTTAAACATGAAGTTAGAATAAAAAGTGCATATACTTATTTCACACTAAATAATGCATTTCTGGTAGAAATACTGGTATGATTGAATGTATTCCTGACAATTCTTTTTTTTACTATTTTATTTATGTTGCTTCACTAGAGAGTTGTTTTACAGCTTGATAATACTTCTTTTACCAGTGTTATTTACTTATTTAGTCTCTACTTTTATTCAGTATTTTAATTGATTATTGATTGGAACTAGAGAGAATTTTGTTGCATAATGCAAATAATTAATTATTCTTTCTCTGTGTAATTCTTAGTGGAAGTTACAAGACTGTTAAGCGGTCTACAAGGTGACTTAATTCCTTCCTAAGCAAATGATCATTATAGACTTTAAATTAGCCTTTGGGTCAAATTTTAACCTTGCTTCTCATGGTTCCATGGGCTTTTGGAACTTCAAATGACTAAAATCTTTTAGTGTTTTTTTTTTTTTTTTTTTTAATTTTAGTTTATACACTTCAGCATTGGCTGATTGCTGAATTTATTGTTTCTTCTAAAGTTGAGAAGTTTATGAGAGTTCCCTGGTGGCCTAGTAGTGAGAATTATGGGCTTCCACTGCTATGACTCAGGTTCAATCCCTGGTCAGGAAACTGAGATCTTGCAAGCCCTGCAGTGTGGCCAAAAAAAATAAAGAAGTTTAAAAATTTAGTTTTGACAGTGAGAAGAATCAGTGTGCATTATCTTACTAGTATATTTTACTTTGATGATTATCATAAACCATTTCTCATTTCTCCTGTAGTCATTCATGTATTCATCTTTGTTGTTGTTCATCACTAAGTAGCGTCTGATTCTTTGCTGCCCTGTGGACTGCAACACACCAGGCTTCCCTGTCCTTTATTATCTCTGGGAATTCGCTCAGATTCACATCCATTGAGTCGATCATGCCATCCAACCTCCTCGTCCTCTGCCACCCCCGTCTCCTCCTGCCCTCAATCTTTCCTAGCGTCAGGGTCTTTTCCAGTGAGTGGGCTTTTTACATCAGGTGACCAAAGTATTGGAGCTTCAGTTTCAGCATCAGTCCTTCCAAAGAGTATTCAGGGTTGATTTCCTTTAGGATTGACTGGTTTGATCTCTGTGCTTCCCAAGGAGCTCTCAAGAGTGTTCTCCAGCAGGGAAATGCTAAAGCATCAATTCTTTAGTGCTCAGCCTTTATGGTCCAACTCTCACATCCATACATGACTGCTGGAAAAACCATAGCACGAACTATACAGACCTTTATAGGCAAAGTGATGTCTCTGCTTTTTAATACACTGTCTAGGTTTGCCATAGCTTTTCTTCCAAGGAGCAAGCATCTTTTAATTTTGTGGCTACAAGCAGTGTCTACAGTGATTTTGGAGCCCAATAAAATAAAATCTGTCAGTTGCTACTTTTTCTGTATCTGTTTGCCTTGAAGTGATGCAAGATGTGAAGTGGGACCCGATGCCATACTCTTAGTATTTGAATGTTGAGTTTTAAGCCAGTTTTTTCACTCTCCTCTTTTACCCTCATCAAGAGGCTCTTCAGTTCTCTTTGCTCTCTGACATTAGAGTGGTATTATCTGGATATCCCAGGTTGTTGATATTTCTCCCTGCTACCTTGATTCCAGCTCGTAAGTCTTCCAGCCCAGTATTTAGCATGATGTACACTGCATATAAATTAAATAAGCAGGGTGACAGTATACAGCTTTGAAGTACTCTTTCCCAATTTGGAGCTAGTCCATTGTTCCATGTCTAGTTCTGTGGCTTTTTGACCTGAATATAGTTTTTGCAGGAGACAGGTAAGGTAGGCTGGTATTTCCATCACTTTAAGAATTTTTCACAGCCTTTTGTGATCCACACAAAGGCTTTAGTGCAGTCAACGAAGCAAAAATAGATGTTTTTATGGAATTCTCTTGTGACCAAGTGGGTGTTGGCAATTTGATCTCTGGTTCCTCTGCCTTTTCTAAATCCAGCTTGAACATCTGGAAGTTCTCAGTTCATGTACTGTTGATGCCTAGCTTGAAGGATTTTGACAACTACCTTGCTAGCATGTGAAATGAGGTAATTATAAAGTAGTTTGAACATTCTTTGGCATTGTCCTTCTTTGGGATTGGAATGAAAACTGATCTTTTCCAATCCTGTGGCCACTGCTGAGTTTTCCAAATTTGCTGGTATATTAAGTGCAGCACTTTAACAGCATCATCTTTTAGGATCTGAAGTAGCTCAATTGGAATTCCATCACTTCCACTAGCTTTGTTTGTAGGTTTGAATACCAAGGTCTACTTGACTTCACACTTCAGGAAGTCTTGCTCTAGGTGAGTGATCACACCATGGTGGTTATCTGGGTCGTTAAGACCTTTTTTGTATAGTTCTGTAGTTCTTCTTGCCACCTCTTCTTAATGTCTTCTGCTTCTTTTAGATCCTGCTGTTTCTGTCCTTTATTTGCCCATGCTTGCATTACTCAGCCTAACAAGATATTGTGTGCAATTAAACCCTGAATAAGCTTTTAATGGTGAGAGGTCATCTAATCAGTTTTTCTGCCTGTGAGTCTAAAATGAACAAAAGCATATTGAAATAAAAAAGTTTCTAGCCATACCTAGGTAGATTCTGAGATACTTTGACCAAAATATAAACCTAAAAAATAATAGGACTTATATCTGCGCCCCCCCGCCCCACTCCCGACCATTCCCACTGACATATTTGTTACTTTTTTGTTTTTCTGGAAACATTTAACCAGAATGGATGAATTTGCTCTGATAGACTGGTTTTATTTTAAAGGCACTGAATTGGGGGAACGGAAGGAAGATACATTAATGTTGAAACTTGAATGACATGTTTCCCTTCTGTCTAGGTCTGCCATGAATTTATACTTTTTCAAAAATTTCTATTTTTGAGTAATTACATTATGGTAATTATTAATCATCATCTAAATGTTAATAAAGTTAAAAGTAAAGTGAAGTCACTCAGTCGTGTCCGACTCTGTGACCCGGCTCCTCTGTCCATTGCATTTTCCCAGCAAGAATAGTGGAGTGGGTTGCCATTTCCATTACCAAAAAAGTGTGTATTTTATTGAGGTATTAACTACAGTTTGCTATAGAGTAATAAGATTCAGTTATAATTAATATATAATCTAGCCATTTTAGGAACTTTGAAATTACTTTGTGGCTGCTGTTTGGGGTGGGGGGCGCAGAGAAAGTGGGAATTTATTTTTCCATATCTATTTTCTTAATTTCTTATTATTCTTTATTCTCTAAAAACAGATTATATTGTACCTTTAATTTGTTAGTGGGCTTCCCTGCTGGCTCGGTGTTAAAGAACCCGCCTACAAATGCAAGAGATGCAGGAGACTTGGGTTCAATTCCTGGGTCCAGAAGATTCCCCTGGAGTGGGAAGTGGCAATGAGCTCCAGTATTCTTGCCTGGGAATTCACATGGACAGAGGAGCCTGGTGGGCTACAGTTCACGGGGTCTCAAGAGTTGGGCATGACTTAGTGACTAAGCAACAATGACAAGGTTTGTTAGTACAATTCTTTCCTATAGCAAAAAAAAAAAAGGGTGAAGATAGAGTTATTACTTGAAGAACTAATTGACTGCAGCCTTCTAACTGAAGTATTTAGAAAACAGTCTAAAGCTTTACCTCTCTTTACTGCATGCATTTATTATTGCATGCATTCTGGAATAATTAGGCACATTAATGTGGCTTGTCACTAATGTGTCTCTAATGAAATCAAAACCAGGCATTTGACTGTTGTGTTCACCATCTCATATCTGTGTGTAGGTTTTTGGTTTTAAAGGGGGACTCATCAAAGAAAGGTGGTGGGATTTAATGCCAGTGCATCATCATTTGAGAAACAGAAATTCCAAGTGTTTAGAGCCAGTCAGACATGAAAACTCAGGAATTCAAAGAAGTCTTCTCTTGTATCCTCACATAGCCCCTTCCCCTTCTAACTAGGACCCTACTCCTGTTGTATTAGGGTCTCACCCTTATGAAATCATCTTTTCTTAATTATCTACTGCAGAGAATGTACATTAAATTTTGCAGTTAGAACAAATTTGGTGACTTAATTTATTAACTGATTTATTTGACCATTCTTTAAGCACTAAAGCCATTGTTTTCAATGGAAAGGAGATTTGTATACTGCATGGTAGAGAGGACAGACCAATAAAAGTGGGTGTGGGGGAGCGGGTATGAGTGACCACTTTGTAGTGTTTGATATTGGTCAAAGCACTGTGTGTCTTTAATTTTCGAATCTATAAAGTAGAGGAGTTGGTTGGTCTAAATTTTGTTTACTACCTTCCAAGTTTTGCAATTTTGTGATTGGGAAATGCTTTTTACAGTATTTTGGTACTCCAAAGGCCTGACATTTAAAATCTGAAAAGTCCAAATGACAATGCATTGTTTCTTTTGCTTATTTGCTTTAACCAGCCTTTAAAAGCCATTTGGCCCTTTAGGATAATGAGCACTTTGCATTTATGAAGTACCTTTCTTATGAGACGGTTGCAAGAACAGATGTTTGTAGTCTTGGGGTGACTTGGCAGATGTAAGAGGCTGGAGACATAGTGGATGATGATGGTATTTAAAGTTGCAAAAATGTCACTGATGCTTACTCTGTTGAACACAACTGGAATATTCAGTATGTGGGCTGTGAGCATTTTTCACTATTTTCAGCCACATTTCATTAAATCAGGCAGCAATTAAACACTTCCTGGGTAGAAGCAAAAATATTTATTAGTCAGTAAGGAGAAAGCTGGCATTTAGGTCGGTTAGGGGGATGAAACTTTTATGGCCACATGGGTTTTGCTGATAGGGTCTTTCTGGTTTTCTGTGTGCCTTTCTTTGGGCAAACAACAGTAGGAATGACAGGTAATTGTAATCATACCATCTAATCATTCTTGTCCATAATTATGGAGAAGAATAGCTTCTAAAAGATAATCATGTCAGATGTATGATAGAAGCTGCCAGTTAGCAGCTGTGTAGGGAACTGTTTCATAGCCTCAGAGAATGGCTATTAGTAAAAACTATTTTCTAAGACTTCATGTTACTGCAGTTTGAATATGTAAAAAGCCCTCTTTTTATGGGTGAAGCCATTAACATTCATCTCTTTGGTACAGTAGAAGTCCTCTGTCCCTCCTAAACTTATTTCCTGAAATGGAAAATAAATCTCTGATACTGGTCAACGTTGACAATACTATCCAAAGATACTGAGCAAATGCTCTTATGCCATTAGCCTATCAAGATGTTCAGTTCAGTTCAGTCACTTAGTCATGTCCAACTCTTTGCGACCCCATGGACTGCAGCCCACAAGGCTTCCCTGTCTATTGCCAACTCCTGGGACTTGCTCAAACTCATGTCCATCAAGACAGTGATGCCATCCAACCATCTCATCCTCTGTTGTCCCCTTCTCCTCCTGCCTTCAGTCTTTCCTAGTAACAGGATCTTTTCCCGTAAGTCAGTTCTTTGCATCAGGTAGCCAAAGTATTGGCGCTTCAGCTTCAGCAGCAGTCCTTCCAATGAATATGCAGGACTGATGTCCTTTAGGATTTCCTGCTTTGATCTCCTTACTGTCCAAGGGACTCTCAAGAGTCTTCTCCAACACCACAGTTCAGAAACATCAATTCTTTGGCACTCAGCTTTCTTTATGGTCAAACTCTCACATCCATATATTACTACTGAAAAAACCATAGCTTTGACGAGACGGACCTTTGTCAGTAAAGTATTCTCTCTGCTTTTTATTATGCTGTTTAGGTTTCTTCCAAGGAGCAAGCGTCTTTTAATTTCATGGCTGCAATCACCATGTGCAGTGATTACGAAGGAGTTATTCTGTGTGACTTTCCATATATGAGAGTTTTTAAATAGTTGTGGCTGAACTATAAATTGTTGTTTTCTCTTGAAGAGGTAGTATGGTTCTGTGGGCAGCTTTGCAGAAGTTTTGTAGTTTTTTTTTGTGTGTGGTAGTTTTGTAATAAGCTTTGCCAACAAATCTAAGTTTTTTATAGAGAATAATTTAGGAGTAATCACTTAAAAACTATGAATTTTGCAGATTATTGGTCTAAACTGCTCTAGCTCAAAATGTCTTTTCAACCTTTTCTGGTACTGACTTGCTTATAAGTGATTTAATTTGGTAAGACTGTTTTATATCTTCAGAACTCCAAGTCTGCAATCCTATAATATCCTGGATTTCTGCCCTTCATAATCTTCTCTCTCCCAAATATTTTCCCAACATTACTTCCACAGTAAGAGGGGTAGTGGTTCACATGTATCTTATGTGTGAATGGGGTACCCAGTAAATATTTGTTTAAAGAATTAATAGGTAACTTATAGGAGTGCTTAGCAATTATTTGTTTATTTGAGGTGAATTTTTTATCAAATATGAATAAAAATATAAAGGGAAATGTTTTAGTAATGATATTGAAATAGATCAATCTTTCTTTTGTACCTAAAAATGGTGTATATATTTCATATATGTGTGCATTAAATATATATGTGTATATATATGTGTCTGTGTATATATATATATATATATATGCACATATATATTTTAACATTGTTTTATCTCTATTGTAACTATAGAGTGTTAAAGGCTAAAATACCACAATGTTAAGGTGAATTTGGAAATTAATTTTTTTAATATCATTGATCCTAAACTGCTAATCTTTTAGGCTCATATTTTGTTTGTAGTGGTTATATAATAGAAGCAGATCCTTTTTCTTTCACTTTTTCTTTCTTATTACTCTATTGAAAGGTTATGGTTGCATAAAATAACTTTTTCCTTATTCTTTCATGAATTATGAAAACCCTTTTCAAGATTATAAAACCTTTTCTAATAGAGACAACCTTGCTTTGAAAGCTTTCTTAGGTAGCTTCTGATTCTGTTAGGTTGTTTTCATTGTTGTTATTTTTACTTTATTTACAAGGGTACCATAGCCCCTGGATTCTGTCTTTATACTAGATCGATAGTTATGTAGATACATTGTGAGAGTGTATGTTTGATTGTTAGAGTAAGTGTGAAGGTCTTAAGCAGAAGTCATCCTTCTGTATTTCTTTCTCAATATTTTTGTCTTGGAGAAATGCACAAAACTTGGCCCACCATGTCAGTTTGATGTGTGCATTGGCATTTGGCAGAATATTATTCTGAGCCTTCACAGGTATGTGATATTTTTATACAGATAACATGTTTGTTCTTAATGAGCTAAAGCTTATATAGACATTTTGAAAGATGCTGGTGATTAGACAGTCTAGCAAATAACATTGTAGATCATACATTATTCATGCATGAGAGGAAATGTGGCTACCCTGTTGCATTTTTATGAAACACAATGTTTTTTTTTTTCCCTGTCCTCCGAATTATGAAAAATATTGCTGTCTTTTCAGAGTGTCTGACCTGTGAAGGCCTGTGAAACACTTGAGTTGCGGTATATTTAGGTTTCAAACCCCACATTTGAGTCACTGCTTTTGAATATATGTAATATTATTTTTATATATTGTATTTTTGAATTTATACAATAAATGTTAAATGCTTTTAATCTTCAAACTAAGTAACCTTTGGAGATTATAAAAATGTCTTTTCGAAGCTTTTTTTTTAACTTCTGTATTTTCAAAATATGATAATGGTATATGGCTGAACACTGATGGCAACTAACTAGCAATTTTGTATTAATGGAGTGAAGTGGTGAGTCCCTCAAGGTTTCAATCCACATGTCAACACATTCAAGCAACAATGTCAAGAGAGGTAAGACAGGCCAGTCTAATTAGCAGAAAAGTGTTGGCTGGCCCTTATGAGAAACAGCAGGAAAAATAAAAAAATGTTAGTGAAAAAACAGAAGATTTGCTACCTGATTTCAAATATATAAAATGCCACTTAAAAGAAATAAAGCAGTTTTGTTTGTTTGTTTGTTTGTTTGTTTTCATAAATCTGGAGTGGAACTAGTTGGTTGGAGGTGTAAGAGATTTAACTCTACATAGTGAGAATTTTCTAATGAATAAAGCAGTTCAAAAATAGGAAAAACTTCCTTGGAAGACGGTATCCTTTCTAGAGATGCTTAATCAAAAGATGGATACAAGGTGCTGAGTTGTGAGATCTACATTCTTTAAGTCTGTGATTGGAAGTCTTTCTAATATACTGTGCAGCTTCAGAACTCTGGTTAGAAGTGTTTCTTCCAGTCTTGCTCATTCAGGTTAATTTTTATATTTCAGTTTAGTGCTTACGATTATCATTGATCAAGTTAAGGTGTTACAGTTGACCAGGTCTGACTGGTCAAAGGCATTACAGCTTTGACTTTCTTCTTTCCAACAAGGATAAGAGAAACTCAGATCCTGTCTGTACAGAGAGCAATTGTTAGAGGAACTGCACCTTTCTCGACAATGGAATTCCTTTTACTGTCTTTTTTTTTTTTCCTTCTCTGCTCCTGTTTTTTCTATTTTTTTCCCCCCTGTGCCAGTAACTGGTGCATGTGTTGTAAGTTAACCCTTTTGGTGACTTGTAAGACAAAATGAGAGCATACTTGCTTCTGCTGTAAGGCTAATATGGGACTAAAACTATATTTTCAGATAAACCTAAAATCATCATGACTGCTGCCATGACTTTGACTTCAATTTAAGCTGATAGTTTAGCTGCAGATTTTCTTATTATCAATGAAGTTTTCTAATGATCAATTAACATTATTGGAAGCTTACATATATGAGACTGTAGAGGAGATTCTTTCCAGTGCAAAATGTTTACCTAATTTGTGTGTTGCTTTTTATGTATTCTGAACATGTATTTGTCTTGGACTGCAGTAGCCAAAATATGCTTATTCAGCATTCAATGAAATACGTTTCCTTCCAGCCAGAAGCCCATTTACATCTGATTTTGAGACCTAAATTGATAATATAATTTGGTATCAAAAATAGCATATGACTACCTAGAGGAAAAACATGGTCTCTCCCTTTAATAACTTATATTCCTTCGGGTGTTGACTATACACTGTTTATCTGTGTCATTTGGAAGATTATTTTACCATTTCCCCTTGCCTCTTCGAAAACACAGGCCCCAACCCCATTCATTTGATCTTTGTTGCTGTTTCACATACTTTGTCATTAGCAACTTTCTTACTTACAGTAATTGTGATTCGAACATTTAATCATAAATACTGCATACTATTTTTAAAAAATATGTTGTACAGGAAGTTAAATATATTTCATTTTATGGCCAAGAAACCCTTTTAATTTTCCTTTTGCAGTAAAAAATAAAAAGAAACCTCAAGCTAAGCATGTGTTTTTTGAGATTTTGTTACTTAATAAATGAGAAAGGAGAGTTCCTTGATTCAAGACAGAGAAGCAACAACAACCAGATTTAAAGAATTGACATGGAAGTGTCATTAAAGAAGATTGAATTTTTAATTACCTTAATTTCATGTTTTGAGTAAGAGCAGTGGTTTTGAACTTGAAAATGCTGGGTGTGTACTTTCTTTTCTTTTTGCAATTGAAATAGATACTCGAGTCTTTGATGTCCTTAAGTAGTTTTCAGCACTGTGGGAGAATACTAATGATTTGGTGATTATTATCATTAAGCTCAATGAGCATTCTTTTTTAAAGTAATTTTATTTGTTTATGTTTGCCTGTGCTGGGTTTTCATCGTTGGATGCAGGCTCTCTTGGCTTACAGCACACGGGGTCCGCTCTTTACTGTGGTGTGCAGGCTTCTCATGCGGTGGCTTCTTTTGCTGTGGAGCGCAGGCTCTGGGTGCACGGGCTTCAGTAGCTGCAGCATGTGGGCTCAGTCGTTGTGACTTGTGGGTTTAGTTGCTCCGTGGCGTGTGCAATCTTCCCGGACCAAGGATCGAACCCATGTCCCATTCATTGGCAGGCGGATTCTCATCTGCTGCGCCACCAGAAACATTCTCAGTGAGCATTCTTTAGAGCCTATTCTTGTAAGCTACCACACTGTAAATAGGTACAAAAGTATCTGATGCATAGCAGGAAGAAAAAAGTGTAATGCTAGAAAGTTTCTAGGATATTGCTCTTAGTGAAAGAATACTCAAGTATTTTACATAGTTGGACTCTGAAAGTGACAGCCGCTCAGTCCAGTCCAACTCCTTGTGACGGGATTTCCCAGGCAAAATACTGGACTGGGTTGTTGCCATTTCCTTTTCCAGGGGATCTTGCCATCCCTGGGATAGAACCCAGGTCTCCTGCATTGCAGACGAATCCTTTACCCTCTGAGCCACCAGGGAAGTAGTTGGACTCTATGAGTTCAAAATCTGTAAATATTTTGCAAGCTAATTTCTTTTTAAATTTTTATTAGAATATGACATACATCATTGTGTCAAAATCCTTACAATATTTGTGTATTCATATATTTCTATGAATTTTTACATATATATATATATATATTCTCACATGTAACCACAACCCAGGTCAATATATGAAACATTGATATAGATCATTTTTTGTGTCCCAGAAAACTTCCTCCTATCGACAGTTGACATCCATCCCTGAGAGGTACTTGTTCTTATTTTTTTGGTTGTAGATAGATAGGTTTTGCCTGTGCTTGAACTCTATCTAAATGGAGTACTGTAAGAAGTCCTCTTTGGTGTAGCATTATGTCTGTGTCGGTTACCATGTTGTTGGAAGCAGTAACAGTATTGGTTCCTTTATGTCAGTCATTGTATCAGTATATAGTTATAAAATGTGTAGTTATAAAAACAAAATTTGCAATTTGTAGTTATGAAAGCAATATTTAATTATTGTTTGGGAATAAATGAGAACTTTTTAGAGTTCTGTGGGCCTAAAGACTGCTTACCAATTTAAACTGCTTCAAAGCAAATTTTCAAGAAATCTTTTGCTTTCCTATCTTGTGGGACCAAAGGGCCAGTTGAACATGTAAGAGATCTGGTGGGGGTGGGGTGGGGTTGGAGGGGAGGGATGGTGGTGAATGCTGAGGGGTGGTCCAGGTAGGTGGTGAGTTGGGGTGCCCAGAAGCAAGACTATATAGATAATGAATATATACTGTGCCCTATAGCCTGGGAAATAAAAGTGAAAGCCAGAGAAGATAATAAAACTAATTGACCCTGTATTTCCTAAACTTTGGGATTTATGAATCAGTCAATGACAAAGATAATTGGAACCAACATCATTTGCCAGTTTTAATACAGAATAAGAATTTCAACACTAAGAAAAGTGAGAATCATATAACTTCATAATTAAGAATTATATTTTTCAAAGAAAGATAGTTGGCACCTTCAGTCAACATTCTCAGAAAAAGGTATTAATATGTAGAAATATCACAGGAAGCAGCGAGCCAGCCCAGGCCCAGCCAAGAGGCTCTATCCTACCTGTAGTGAGGAGGTAAATCATGTGATTCTGGCTGGTAACAGACAGTAAAAGTGCTTTGAGTAAATGAGCAAGTGAGCTGTGGTAAGTGGATGGGCAGGTTGTAAAAGCACAAAATAAAACTTCATGGGTATAGTAGGTATAGTAGACCCACAGTAGGAATCTTGCATTTTAGTCCTTGCATATTAAAAAGATACGTGCTTTTAAACTCTTTACACTGTCTTGGGCTTAGTTAATTGCTATTGTCCACTGCCGTCAGGTTAGCTACCTGGCTACCAGAATATAGTGTGTTCTGTCCAGTTGCATTTGTCATGGCCACTTTGTTTTCTGAGTTGTAATCCATCTGCAGTCTCTCAGGTGGCCACTAGCATTCCCTGTCAACTGTGATGCCTGCTGCCTATAGGCAGCTCTTTCTCTGCCCAGTGTATTTGGGGCCCTGGCATCAGCAAAGCCACCAATATCTCATTTGCATATTTTATTTTATTTTTTTCAATGTCAGAGTGGAAATAAGAATAGCAAAGAAAATTGTATGAAAAGAGGTGACTCAATCCATTCTTTAAAATGAAATTAGAAATGCTGAGTGAGTTGGTAGAGGTACATCAATGCTCAAAAATGCATCTAAGTGAATCTACACTTCTTTCTTATTTTGAAGCTTTCAAGCAAATTGAAATGAGGATTTTACTGAAGAATAAAAAGGACTCCACATCCTTTAAAAGTTGGAAGCCCTCTGCTTTATAAACCTTAATTCATTACATTTTCTCTTTTACATGTTTTTTGATTGGCAGGCTGATTTTTCAAGATTCAGCTCTGACATTCAGTAGGAATTGAGTGTACTTAAAATAACCTGAATTTTCAAGGGAAATCCTTCTATTTAGTCATATTTTTCTGTTAATGACTTTTTGCTCATTTGTTTCCTTTTTTCCAACAAACACTTACTGAAGGATTACTGTGTGCCAGACATTGTCCTTACCTTTTTTCCTTATTAAAGCAGCCTGGTAATTTTAGAAGAAGATCCATGAGAAAGAAGTCTGTTATCCCTCATACCAGTGCTGAATTTCCTTAATTTTTCTTCTTTACTCTTAGGCGTTTATTTGTCATAGAGGCACACTTGTTTGTGTAGCCTTGTCTTTTTCAGAGGCAGTTTCTCCTCTAGTCTAATTCCATTTCCCTCCATGCCCTGTGGGATCTTGTTCTTTCTGTTAGATTCTCTCTCTCCTCTGTCCTCAGTCTTTTCCTCTCTACTGGCTCCTTCCCCAGGACCTATAAATATTTTTAACCTCTCCCATTTTATAAAAATCTCTTAATCCTGCATTTCATCCTCACCTCTCCAGCCTATCACTTGAGTTTCTCTTTTCTTTTCTCATAATCTGTTCAAGTGTAACCTGTGCTCCCCATTTCCTTCCCCCTCCCATTCATTTGCACACTCCTGACCAGTCACTGTCTCACTGCCAAAGCTCAAGGTATGTTTTAGCCTTGTCTTACCCGATTTCATAAATATTCTATACAACTGATGCCGCTTTTGTATTTCAGCCTTTTCTTTCTTTACTTCTCCGTCGCCACTATCTCTGACCTCCTGTTCTTCTTCATACCATTTGTCCTCAGGCTCATGAACATTCCCTTTTCTCTGCCCGCTCACTCAACACAAATTCTCCAGAGCCTTCCTTGACTCTTTTCTGCTTCCTCTGCCATTATTGTATCCATTCAATATTTTTAGCTATAAATTTCAAAATGGTAGCTCAAAACTGAACTCTCTCCAAAGGTCCAGGTCTAAACCTAAATAATAATAATCCATTGAAATTTTCCATCCCCAACCTCCAGTCCTACAGTCTCGCCCAAATCATCTTCTGTTTCTCATCTTCCTTTATTGCCTATCCTGAAAGATGATGCCTCCAGCTCTTCAGTGATCCAGACACCACCCCTCCAAATATCTTGGGGTCCGTCTAGAAAACTCTCATCCCCCTCACCTGCTTCATGCACTGTCATTCATTTTTGTCCATCCTGCTTCGCCATTATGTCTCAAGTCCATTTTTTCCTTCCCATACATGTTGTCATTGCTTAACTCTCTCCTCTTTCTAATTGGTTTCCACTCTAAACTTCTCTATCTTCCGTACCTCTGCCACAGTGATCATGTTGCTTCCCTCATCTTTGTGATTTTGTGTCGTCTACTATCCAAGTCAGAATGCCTTTTTGCAGGGCATAAGGCCGCCTCTGACCTTACCCACACAGCTCTTGGGCTTCTTGGTGGCTCACACAGGAAAGAATCCCCCTGCAGTGCAGGAGACCTGGGTTTGATCCCTCAGGCAGGATGATCCCCTGGAGAAGGAAATGGCCTCCCACTCCAGTAGTCTTGCCTGGAGAATCCCATGGACGGAGGAACCTGGCAGGCTATAGTCCATGGGATCGCACAGAGTTAGACATGGCTGAGCTACTAAGCAAAAGCCCAGCACACAGCTCTTATGCTCACCTTTTATGCCCTAGACCCTCACTGGACCTCTCCTTTTCTTAGATCTGCCAAGCTTGCCCATAGTTACTTATTTCTACCCAAATCAAAATCATGCCAGCCTTCTCATTTTCATTATCTGGTATACGCTTTATCCTTCCAGATTCAGACCTGTCTCATCTTCTCTCTCAGCTTTTATCTGGTCTTACACTCACCCACACTCACCCACTCTTGCAAGATGTAAGTTAAATTTCCTTTTGAATCTTTTGAAATATTTTTTGTGTGTGTGAATTTTTAAAGTTATTTTGCTTTAGACATCTTCATTATAGCACTTAACACATCATCTTGAGATGGCTCAGGGCAGGACACAGTCTTACTTTGAGATTAATATACACATACCCAATGAAAATGTTAGAAAAATGGCCATTATCTCAGGGGAAAATGGTAACATCTGCAATTACTAGTGAAATTTGGGAAAAGGGGAAAAGGGATGAGGAAGGGAATTGGATTCTATTCAGACTCAAGACCTTAACTTGGGTATCTGTTTGATTTCCAAATAGATAAATAAATTAATTAGATAAATTTACTAGATAAATTTAATTAGGTAAATTAGATAAAATTAATTAGGTAATTTTAATTTAGATAAATTAAAAAATTTTCAAACATGTTCAGTGGTAACGTTATTTAAGGAGAACTTATTTAGGTCGTTGTAGAGATGAGGATGAAGCAAAGTGAGAAAGTCACCCATGTTGTGCTCTTTAGCACTTATGCTTGCTGACAGGCTGCCTGTGTTTGATTTAAAATGATTGTCTGTAAAACTTCTTAAGGTAGACCGTTAATTTCCCATGACAGCACAGAAAGCACCTCCCCTCTTCTCTCCCCAAACTCAAGCGCACACACCAGAGGTACCTCTTGTGTGAGACATTTGTTTAATGTCGCCTATCAGAAAAGGTGGGACAACAAGTCACTCAGGTTTGAAGTTTGCAAACATCTTTCTACCTTCCTGAACATCACAAAGGCTGTCAAAATTTTTATTTTCCCATATTTTCTCTTCTCTGTAGGAGAAAAACCATTACAGATGTAAATGTTAGGAGCATTTTGTAATAGGCTTTGGAGAGTCTGCAGGAAGTGTTATTAAGAGTTGGACTGGGGAGAGGAAGAAAGCCTCTGCTGATACGTTGAAATCTTTCTAGCAATTTAAGTGAACTGCACTGCTGGGAACTAGGTATTTTTACTTCCAAATATTAGTTATATCTCGTTTCCTTTTTTCTACTTTCTCTGAAAAATAGGCCTTGATATTTCTAAATATTCATTTTATGTTTCCTTTTAATTTCTTCTCAGTCTTGTAGACTCTTTATCAAACCCATTCTTGTGTTAAGCATCCCCTAGGGGTTTACCTGGAAGTGGGATGAAATACATTTATATGTGCTACACTTCAGGTAATTTTTGGTGGATAGTGAATAACTACTGAGAAAGAAACCAGTTGCTCTTTTAAATATAATTAGCAATCCCAGCCTTCAAGAAGTTTGCGTTTGGTTGTGATGAAGCCTGTGGCATGCCCTCTGCAAAGACAAGAAGGGGAAGATGGATGTATTTCTAATGCAATCAGGAAGCCCCTCTGTAATTTAAATATATTACCATATCCTGAGAAAGCTGGTGTTTGAATGTCCTAAGATAACTCACAGTTTCTCCCTAACAAACATGATTGAATTACTTGAGGGAATGCAGCAGGTGTAGTCTTTAATGGATCAATGCTGTCTATGTTCATTATCACAGCAAACTCCAGGAAAACTATAACTAAAGTCATAAGGAGTCAGTTTATTGATGCAGTCTTAGTGATTTTGCTTGCGCTGTTCACATCCAATTTGCTACCAAAAGTTTGATGCCATGCAAACATTGCATTTCTCAAACACCAATATTGTTTCCTGCTTGTACCCAGAAAGAGGGATGAGTCTCCATCTTGGATGCTTGTGTTTCAGTTTATATATAGAAGACTAAACAATAGTTTTGAAACATTTGGAATTCTAGGAACGTTAGAGTAATGTGGGATGGAATTATCAAAGTGTGCATTCTGGGTGTCACCTTTGCAGTCTGCTTGTAAAGGTCTCAAGTGAATAATAATAAAAATAACTAACATTATTGAGTCCTAGTGGTATACTCAGCTGTGTTTTTTAAACATTTTAAGGTTACGTCTAATTCATTCTTCTCCACAACTCTATGTGGCAGGGGTTATGAGTATCCTTATTTTATAGGTAAAGAACCCGAGGCCTAGAGAGTTGAAGTGGCTTAACCAAGATCACTCTGTTGAAAATGGAAGGGCCAGGGTTCAAGCCTAGGCAAAAGTACCCCAGAGCCCAAAACCTTTACGTTATTGTTGTTCAGTCACTAAGTCGTGTCCGACTCTTTGTGATCCCATGGACTACAGCATTCCAGGCTTCCCTGTCCTTCATCTTCTCCCAGAGTTTGCTCCAACTCCTCTCCATTGAGTCGGTGATGCCATCCAACCCTTATAATGGGAGGTTTCTCAGGCTCTAAGATGTGAAGAAAGCTGAGCACCGAAAAATTGATGCTTTTGAACTGTGGTGTTGGAGAAGACTCTTGAGAGTCCCTTGGACTGCAAGGAGATCCAACCAGTCCATCCTGAAGGAGATAAGTCCTGGGTGTTCATTGGAAGCACTGATGCTGAAGCTGAAACTCCAATAATTTTGCCACCTTATGCGAAGAATTGGTTCACTGGATAAGACCCTGATGCTGGGAGGGATTGGGGGCAGGAGGTGAAGGGGATGACAGAGGATGGGATGGCTGGATGGCATCACCGACTCGATGGGCATGAGTTTGAGTAAACTCCGGGAGTTGGTGATGGACAGGGAGGCCTGGCGTGCTGCAATTCATGGGGTCGCAAAGAGTCGGACACGACTGAGTGACTGAACTGAAGACTCTTCTACAGAAGTAATTCATAAACAGAATTCCCTTCCTGGGTTAAAATAAAGGATTTTTCTATTTAAAAAATAAAATGAAGAGCAAAAGACACAATATGATTAGCTGTAGGTCCCAGAGTAATAGCAGGTGAGATTAAGATCAGAAACTCAGAGTACTTTCTTATGATGGTCTAGTCTCATCATGATGCCCTTCTTAGTTTTACTTCTAAAAGATAAACATCTGAAAATAGTTTGCTGATTTAAAAGAAAATTTTATGAATTTAACTGGTTAATTAGGTGTAATTATCTGCATAGCTTAGGAACCATTATTATATAAATTTACCCAAGGTCAATTTTCAAGCCTATTTAAAAGTTAATTTATGTGAAAGAAAATTTCTCTACACAAATTAGAGATGTTTCTATTGCAAGAAAGACTTAGCACTTGGATATATTTAGAACAGAACATTTCGATCTCCCCATTAGCTTTGCCTCTTGATATGAAGTGAAATGAAAAGTTTCAATAACCTCCCTGGAAGAATATCACCTTTATGAACATTCTCCATTGGCATTATCTTCTGGAAAGCATGCATTTCCATGCGTTTTATGGCATTACATTATTTTCCCAGTGATTCCTGCTATTGTAGGTTTGGTTTTTTTTTTTTTTTTTCAATGAGCTATGACGACTATTATATTGGCCTCAGATATGCTTGTCTTTGGGGCTCCCCAGGTGGTAAAGAGTTTGCCTGCCAATGCAGGAGATGCAAGAGATGGGGGTTCAATCCCTGGGATGGGAAGATCCCCTGGAGAAGGCAATGACAATGTGCTCCAGTATTCTTGCCTGGAAAATCCCATGGGCAGAGGAACCTGGCGGGCTACACTTCCCAGGGTCTCAAAGAGTCAAACATGACTGACATGGCACATGCTAGTCTTCGTAATGTTATTTCAAATTGACTTTAATTTCATATCTCTCTTAATGTATATGATACTTTCCTTGTTCATTAAAGCAGGATGACATAAGGAGAGGAAAAGAATTCTTATGTACCCAGACCATTTGTTTGTGTCATCTTGCTAATCCTCACTCTTACATGAAGAAGAATGGACACGTCTATATATTTACCTGGAAAAGTTTAAGTGATTAGCAGTTTGATTCAGAAACTTCAATTTTTTCTTTTTTTTTTTTTTCTTTTTATTAGTTGGAGGCTAATTACTTCACAGCATTTCAGTGGGTTTTGTCATACATTGACATGAATCAGCCATGGAGTTACGTGTATTCCCCATCCCGATCCCCCCTTCCACCTCCCTCTCCACCCGATTCCTCTGGGTCTTCCCAGTGCACCAGGCCCGAGCACTTGTCTCATGCATCCCACCTGGGCTGGTGATCTGTGAAACTTCAATTTTTTCAAAGTTAATTTTTATTTTCTATTGGACAGTAGTTGATTTGCAACATTGTTTCAGGTATACAGGAAAATGATTCAGTTATCCATATATGTACATCCATTCTTTTTCAGATTTTTAAAATTTACTTAATTGTTCATTCAGTGTTTATACTTTCCCAAAAGGAATGTGAACAGTTGATTAAACACAGTTAACCCTTGTTTAATCAGTTAACCCATGAACAATGCAGAAGTCAATCCACCTATAACTTATAGTTGGCCCTCTATCCAAGGTTCCTCTGCCTCCTTGGATCCAGCTATCCCTGGACCATGTAATACTGCAGTACTTACTATTGAAAAATAACCACTTGTATGTAGACCCGTATTGTTCAAACCTAACTTGTTCAAGAATCAACTATATTTTGCTTGAGGAGCACTGAAAAATCAAAGTTATGGAGAAACAATGCCAGAAACAATTGATGAAAGGAAAGCAATAGAGGTATTTAATTTTTCTTAATTCATTTCTCTTTATATACTAGTGCTTTTCCATCAGACAGCTTATACATTAGGAAGAAAGAGAAATGAATGGTTTTTCTCTGCGTTGGATTGATTGCAGTGAATATTGAGTAGACTTTTTTTTTTTTTTTTGTAGTGTGGTTAATTTCAGAATACCACTTATAAAGGAAAATAATTTTAAGCTTTAAAATTCAGCTTAGCATTTTCTTGAGCTTATTATTTCAAAAGAATACCCTCTCCCCTTTTAAAAATACTGATGTTGCAAACCCTATGTATAATTTCTCTCCAATGTTTGCAAAAATCCCCTTGAGGTTTCTTCTGGTTCCGTGGGATTTCTCTTCTCCACATATTGACAAAATCATTAAACAAGCCCGAAGCTTCGCGATGACTTTTCCAGCACCACTTTCATTGCTCTTTATCATTACGTTTAGTTATGTTTCATCTAGTTTTCAATATATGTGACAGGGTTCATATCCCAGCCAACTGGAATTAATTTGATAGCTAAGCATTTCACGAGCTGGCTGTGTAACACACTCTGCCAGATCCTGCCATGTGTAAAGCGTTACTACTTTCTTACCAGGAAAGATTATTTATAACTTGACTTCCTCCATGCTCATTTGTGTTTCTCAAGAAGGCCGGGGAGGGTGTGCTCACTCAGAGTGTTTCTCTTGGCATTCCTCTGTGTAAACCTCACTAATACTTTCAGTCGTCACCTCTTGTGTCTTTCCTTTGGTGCACACGGAGGAAAATGGAGATGCTTTGAATGGCAGGCATTGCTTCTCAGCAGGAGGATGCTCTCTGAAGCTCTGGTGTTGCTCCAACTTCTCTCTCTCTCGCTGCCCATTAGTGGCTTGAGAGGGTTTTAAGATCGAGAGTGTGGTTTGGTAAGGAAACTGTTGGAGTTGACCTCAGTAAACAATTTTTTAAGAGCTTAATCCTTAGAGGTTAGCGTGGTAAGTGACCGGGGAATAAGTGAGTATTATTTCACTACTTGTGGGAAAAATAATTTTAGCCAAACATTTCAAGGATAAGAGAAAGGAAGTGTTTATATTTCTAAGATTAGGGCATCATTCCAGATTGCTACCCTTTTGTAAGAAGCCAAAACAGATTTATGAATACTCTGAACCAGCGGAGAATGAGTTTTTTATTTGACCATTTTTCCTTTATTTATCAGTCTGATATTTTAATTTTATGGCCAATACATGTTCCCCAGTTTAGAGATTTCCCTCACATGGCATGATTAGCAGTCGTGTGTGAAATGATTATGTGGAAACATTACTAGCAAATTACTGCTTGTCTAAATACTGTATGTTTTCACTTGAGAACATTGGCTCTGGAATGTATTTCTGGCACTGTGAGAGGGGAAAAAAAGTCTTGATGTTAAAATGCAGCCAGAATTTAATTTGTGAAATGGAGCTTTAAACTCAGTTGTTCCTCCCACTGGCAGCAACTTAAGGTTGCTTATTTCCTTTCTAGAATGAAAATTTGCCCTTTAAGACTACTTAGTCATATTTTTAATCATCAAATTGATAAGTTCTTAGAGAAAAAGCCAAAACTTTGCACCATCCATATTTATGTCTCTGTGTTACCCAGGATCTAATTTATAAATGTTAGTTAGTACCATTTAAAACTAATGGAGTGGCCATTTCGAGGTCCATAACTACAGTAATTATGCCTTGAAACAGGGAAGTACATTTTATATTAAGATTTTATACCAATAATTGTGGCTGACTTCTCATACAGTCTTGGAACCTAATCGGCAATAGTATTCTTATTATAAATGTAATCAGTAACCTACCCTGCTGGAGATTTACTGTTGGGGAGAATTGACTCTCATGTATAAAATAGCTGTAATACAAGAAATTCAGAGAGGGAGAAAAGCCAGGAGACATACTTTTATTTTCTAGGTTATTTTATCTTATAGTAGAAAGAAGTTTATCATTTTGCCTTATAAAAAAGCTTCATTAGTATTGAGATTGGTTCATTTGATTTCTGGAGTACACATTTCTTCCATGCGTGCTGAGTTGCTTCAGTCATGTCTGACTCTTTGTGACCCAAAGGACTGTAGCCCTCCAGGCTCCTCTGTCCATGGGATTCTCCAGGCAAGAATACTGAAGTGGATTGCCATTTCCTTCTCCAAAGGATCATCCTGACCCAGGGCTTGAACCTGCATTTCTTGCATCTCCCGCACTGGCCGGCACATTCTTTACCACTAGTGCTACCTGGAAAGCCCACACATTTCTTATGTATCCCCGAGGCACAAAAAAGGTGTGGTGGAGGTTTCTCTGTTGATTTCATTATTCTGACTGAAGAAATTCTTGGCTTATGTCCTAAATACACCCCATGTGAGAAAGAAAAAAATTGAAAGAAGTCATTCACCGCCTCCGAGTTCTGTAATAAAAACGCACTTTCTCCTCTCTCCCAGCATTTGATGTTGATGATTGACAGTGTGTGTGGAACCTTAGTCTCATTAGAGTGCAGGCCAAGGAAGGCATCATAACCCAGAACATCAAAACTCAGAACTGAAGCGGGAGCTTTTCATTCAAACTTGAGTGGATATAGAGGAAAAGACTGAGATACCGTCCAAAAAGTAGAAGTCAAAAGAAAATGGTTAAAAAATCAGCACCTATATTCGCTTAGCCCTACAGATTCTATGTTTGTTGTGAATTGAACATTTTCAGAAAAACATCATGATTCATTAGTCTGAAAAATTACTGCATTATCATAAGAAAAAGATTGTTGATTCTAATAGAAGTCAGCTTTGGATCACTTATAGTATGAATTAGCCTCATAGCATTAAACCATGCTAGGAAGATGTAGATTGCTTGTTCACTGAATAAGATGATTTTAAATATGACTCTGAGGGTTTCTGTTACCAGAATTGCCCACAAGGACCTTACTTTGTAATTCCAGAACTCTAGTGGGCAAACACTGTTTCGTAGATTGATTTCTTATAATTAGCTTTGAGATAAACAGAAAAACTGGTTGACTTCCTTTTGTAGGGAATTTGGCTATGATGGTGTTGGATTATAACTGTTACTTGTCCTGGTGACATCCACAGTTAATAGTCTCAGTGTAAATGAAAAGCTACCAGCATATATGCTTATCAAATAAGGATGTATCTTGTGAAATGTATACATGGGGGGGAAGTGATTACATTCACAAACAGCCTAAAGGTACAGTGTCTTTTTAGTGAAGATACATGGGACCTGGTGGAGAATATCTTCTTTGGGTTGTTCCCAAAGAAATTGAAGGCTACATACTGGCGAAATGTGGTTTTCTTTTCTCTCTCTCTCTCTCTCTTTTTTTTTTTTTTTTTGTTCTTAGAGAATTACAAGCTATTTGATTTGTCTTTAATATAATATAGAGATTGCAGTACTTAGAGCATCTCAGTTGCATCTAAGCCATATAGAGGGAATGGAGGAAAGGCAAGAGTGGAGAATGGGAGAGGGAAGTTAAAAAGAAAAGAATGACCTGGATCCAGAGTGAAAGGGGAGCCAAGTGGGCAGAGTGGACAGGGTTCGAGGAGGAGGCATAGTTAAGAGAGAGGGCAATTCAAGGTAGCAGCTGATGAGGGAAAAGCAGCCCCAGGACCAGTGCCCCATTGTCTATTGGCCTCAGAGCAATTGACTGTTTTTATTTTTTTTAAATAGCATTTTGAGTGTTTCTCCATTCTCTAAGCTGTCATTCACCGTCTTCGTTTTCACTTGAAGATACAAAAATAAAAATAGCTTTCATGACATTATCTTAAAAACTCACAGACCAGGCAGTACATGAGAGTGGACCCTTTCTGGATTTAAATAGTAATCCTGGCTTTTCCTGGTTGAAAAGAAGAAAAAAGAGTAAAAATCTTTAGGCAGAGAAATTTGACAAATCTAAAACTATAAATAACAATGCTTACTCTTTTCTAATTTTCTGATTAGAGTACATTTGAGGAAGAGAGCAAAATAAGTAAACAAGTGAGATTGTATCCTTTAAGAGTGGTGAAACCTTGAAGCTATGCATTTTCATCCATCATGGACCAGTTGTACATAGTGTTTTCTATGTACAACCTAGATTTGGATGGGCCTGAGTGTATCTTCTAATGCAACTTCAGAGAGGAAGGAAAACATTAATATTAACACTAAGAATGTTTTATGTTTGTAGGTAGATACTATATTTTCAGATTCTTCATTTCATGAAATTGGTTTGGCATCCAATACCATAACCAGCTTTCAGAACTTTCTTTTCTAAAAGCCAAGGCAAGCCTGTGCAACTTACCAGGATCAAATGTTCCTCAATGGATTTGTCTAACACAGCTAGAAAATGCCCACTATACCAACACACCCTTTTAGTTGTAGAGCTGTGGCTCAAGTTCAGTTTTCGATGGGTTGACAGGGTTGCTCAGCACTATTTTTGTATTGTTTTTCATTTGCACACAAGCGCAGCAGTTCATTTACCTTTTTGAACTTTTGTTCCTCTCTGTCGGGTTCACAGGACAAATACGTTTTTTAATCGTTTTCGCACCCCCACCCCCGCTCCTGCCCCGGAGTCCTCAGCTCTGCAAACATCCCCTCATCGCTTGTAAACTCTCTAAAGCTCACCAAATACCTTTCTGTGTGTAGCTGAATTTTCTTCCCTGCCCAGCTAGCTCCTCGTTCCTCTTTTCCAACAAGAAGGGAGCCCAACTTTTGAACCCTCTTCTGTTGTCACTCTCCCAAGAACTTCTCTGTTTCTGAATTGCACAGAACTTGAAGTGAACAGACTAGGAATATGTGAGGGTGGGGTGCTCTCTGTTCAGAGCTCTCATCTTTGTGCTGGCCTGGGAAAAGAGTAAAGGTGTCAGAGTGCTCTGGGCAGCCGAGAAATCAGGGCTGAGAGAATTCAGTTTCTGTTAGGCCAGGGTGAGAAGGAGGTAATTAAGAAACCTAGTTGGGAAAGATACAGGCTGTCATGGAAGAAATGAATTTCCTCATAGATAACATGTTCCCCTCCATCTTGGGGACTCATAAAATAGGGTTTCTAGTATGTGGAAGTTTTTCTTAATAAGAAATCAAATAGTGATCTCTGTCATTCAGCACTAGTTCTGTGAGTGCGTGAATAAGGGTTTATAAAAATCAATCCTGCCTGAGAGAATATGCCTTAGTAGAAATTTAAAGGAGTGCCTTAAATTCATTAAAATTCTGAGAGCTGTAAGTTTAACCAAAAATACTGTTGAGATTAAGGTGTTAGAGTCAAACCATCAAAGTTCCATTCCCACTGTAGTTACTGAGTGTTGATAAGTCTCAGTCTTTTCTTCTGTAAAATAGAAATAATGCCGTTAGCTTAGTGGCATTGTCAGACAATGAGCCAAGTTAGTTACCTAAATTACTTAGAATTGTACTTGAAACCCAGTAAGGTCTGGGTATATGATATTTGTAGAGATTGTTGTGACAGAAACTGAAAATGGATAGTTTAAATGGGTTACTATTTTAGATGGTCTGAGAGGCCTTGGCATTTGGGGGGTGTTACTGATAAAGCACTGAGATGGTGTATGGAGAATGTGTGGATAATCTGCCCATAATAGTTGCAGAGTATCTATCCTCCTATCTCTCTACTGGGCTCAACAACTCTCCTTTTCCTGTTTCTTCGGGCTCATTCATGGTAAACTCATAGGAAAAATGGCTCCTATATTGATGTATGGAAGAACTGGGAGAACAGTTGCTCACACTTAAATTATTAAGGGCTGAATTTTAAGCTTTCAGTTCAGTTCAGTCACTCAGTTGTGTCTGACTCTTTGCGACCCCATGGACTATAGCATGCCAGGCCTCCCTGTCCATCACCAATTCCTGGAGTTTACTCAAACTCATGTCCATTGAGTCAGTGATGCCATCCAACCATCTCATCCTCTGTCGTCCCCTTCTCCTCTTGCCTTCAGTCTTTCCCAGAATCAGGGTCTTTTCCAGTGAGTCAGTTCTTTGCATCAGGTGGCCAAAGTATTGGAGTTTCAGCTTCAGCATCAGTCCTTTAGTGTCAAAAGTAACATTTGGTGGGACTTCCATACGAATGCATGGAATATGCCATTTTCTTTTCTGCCTATGCAAAGACAAGAGTGAAATTGAAGACTGGAAGAAATAGAAAAGTATCCAAAGTACGTAGCTAAAATATAATTATTTTTAAATTCTAAATCCATATACTGAGTAGGTAACAATATGCAATACAAATGCAAAAAAAAAAAAAAAAAAAAAACCCACTTTACTAAACTGATGAATGACCTGTTAAATAATGGTGCAAATGAAATGACATGTGGGAGATCCGTGTGTTACACCAGCTAAGTGGTTCCCATGCACATCCTGAAGACTGTAACCTACTAGGGTCATTTGGTCTCACTGACTTCCCATTTAGCACAATATTAAGGAAAGCTGCAGTCACTTTCCTATTCTTTTTATTGTATGAGCTTTCTGCAGCTCTGCTTCCTGAGAAAACCCTCTTTGCTTTACTTTAAATGGAAACATGGCCATTTAGTGCTGGTTGGCTGTTGTTCGGTTGCTAAGTCATGTCTGACTCTTCGCAACCCCAGGGACTGTAGCACGCCAGGCTTCCCTGTCCGTCACTATCTCCCAGAGTTTGTTCAAACTTACGTCCATTGAGTCAGTGATGCCATCCAACCATTTCATCCCCTGTTGCCCTTCATTTACATGGGTTTTTCCAGAAATAAGTAAGGTGTGACTGAACTGCCTTCCTCTCTGGGTAAGTCTTCTTTCCCTAGCGTCATTTTCTCAAAAACTCAAGAAGCCTGACACTTGTCTACTATCCACCTTCAGTATCATGTAGTTAATAACATGCTTTCCCTTTTCCAATCAGAAAGTTTGTTACTGCCCTTGGGCAGTATGTTCAGCACTCACAGCCTGAATGTTCAAAACGAGGTAAAAAAAGGACTGAAACTTCTGCGCATGTTTTCATTAACTTTTTTCACAGCCTTGAATTGATTGCTTCCCTTCCCCCAGAGCATACCCGGTGTGACCCTGATTCAGTGTGGTTTAATCAATAGACTGCAGAATGACTCATTTGTTTCCAGTCATTTCTTTACAGAGTATTTTCCAAGCAAAGGTGAATATGGGAAAACTACTGCCTGTGAGCGAGAGTGAAGGGAAACGGGGGAAGAGACAGGCTTGTGCTTGTGTTTACTGCAATAATTTTTTAAAGAGAATAAAAGGTGGAGAGGAAGAATGGCCATAACGCTGCCTCTCCCTCTAAGATAATGCTTCTGCCACACTATGCGAAACGCTTCTTGATAACAGGCGTGTAGCACTTTAATGCTCATTGTTTTTATTTTGTACTGATCTCTTTAAGCCATGGAAAAGAAAAATTCCCTACTCAATGGGTCTGGTAGAACTCTGCAGATTTTCAAACAGAAGAATATTAAACCTTTGAGGGCAGTTTAGTATTTTCCTTTTCCTCTTTTCTTTCTCTCTTAACTTGATTCTCTCTGATGATTTTATGGGAGACATAGTGCCAGTTTTAGTCTCTGGGGATACACAAGTACCTTGCTGAAGGTGCAGAAGGGTGGGTGAGCGGGTGGTGTCGTCACCTGGAGAAGTCAGCCATAAGCCTGCAGGGAGGGAACTGCCATGATTCATTTTTTAAAGCTCCTGCTGTTTCCCAACTACTTTTCACGTCCAGTCTTAATTCTCAGAGCAGTCATTTGATTTGAAAAATCAGGAATCTGAGAAAGAGGCAGAGTAATTAGCTCAAGGTCATCGAACACGGTACCATGTGGTGAATTAGAGATTTGAGCTCACATTTTGCCTGGCATGAAATTTCTTTTGCTTCCCAGCTCACCACTCAAGCCAGCCAGGGTATGTGCTGTTGCTCAGGAGAGGGACCTAAGAGAACCCCAAGACAAAGGGCTTCAGCAGCATCCCAGAGAGAGAGAACGGAGGTCAGCCCGAGGCCACAAGTGTATTCTTGTCTCTGCAGCTCTGTGTTTGCCGAGCAGTTGTGGCCTCAATGAGTAGGGCACTGGGAATTATTACTTTAAGAGATGCTGCTCGAGAGAAAGAAACACAAAATCACAGTGAACCATAGACACATCTCACGTCTTTGGTCATTGATCCAGACAGGAGGAATTATATACAGTTTCCTAACTACCTCCAAAACCTGAGCCATGGTGGTATTCTACCCCCTTCTTCTGGGAAAAAGTAAAAAGATGATGGCTACAAAGAATGTGGAAAGCTCACACAGAAGTGGTAAAATACACATTTTACTGGCCCTGTGGATATATTTTATTTGCTATTTATGGTTAGGCACTATATATTTGTGAAGTAAAAGACGAAAGTGAGAAGTTGTATTTCAAGGTAGATTATTGGGCAGTTTATGTTTTGACAAATAGGATTCATTAAAAAGTACGCAGTGAACTACTTGTTCAGCAGGAGTTTGATGTGACCACATAACTCTAGAAAGTTCTTATAGGTGAAAACGGTACAGGTATGGGTTCGAAGTGTTCTGTTTGTATTACCTCCAAGACAATTCTTAGAATAAGAGAATTAGATATTTGCAATAGAAATGATTTGTCACTTGAAAGATATTAATATATGCTAGTTTTGTAGAAAAATAAAATGCCTTGGAAAGAAGGGGTTCTGACTATCCAGATGACAATTTCTGGACCAGTGATTCTTGACAACAGATGTTTCTGTGTTAGTCACTCAGTCATGTCCAACTCTTTACTAGACTGTAGCCCTCCAGGCTCCCCTGTCCATAGAATTCTCCAGGCAAGAATACTGGAATGGGTTGCCATTCCCTTTTCCAGGGATCTTCCCCACTGAGGGATCTCCCCACCCTAAGTCTCCTGCATTGCAGGCAGATTCTTTACCATCTGATCCACCAAGACATACAGATGATTCTTGACAAGGATGGGAATGATTAAGTAAATGTATTATTTTATCAATACAAACTGTGCAAATGAAACTTTGATTTAAGATAATAGTTTTTGAATCTTCCCTGGTGGCTCAGATGGTAAAGAGTCTGCCTATAATGCAGGAGATCTGGATTCAGTCCCTGGGTTATGAAGATCTCCTGGAGAAGGGAATAGCAACTCACTCCAGTATTCTTGCCTGGACAATCCCATGGATGGAAGAGCCTGGCGGGCCCCAATCCATGGCGTTGCAAAGAGTCAGACACGACTAAGCAACTAACACACACAAGAGTACCTAAAGCCAGCTTAATTTTTGGCTTCCCTGGTAGCTCATCCAGTAAAGCATCTGCCTGCAATGCAGAAGACCCAGGTTCGATCCCTGGGTTGGGAAGATCTTCTGGAGAAGGAAATGGCAACCTACTCCAGTATTCTTGCCCAGAGAATTTCATGGACAGAGGAGCCTTGTGGGCTACAGTCCATGAGGTTGCAAAGAGTTGGACACAACTGAGTGACTAACACACACACATAGTAGTTTTGAACATTTTTTTAGCAAATGAGAGCTTATGTGATACTTCCTTCATTTCTTTGTCCCATTCCTTCTCGCCTCCAAAGTAAATTCATTAAGTACATATATAAAACAAAGGTCGAACAAAGTAACAGGATGTCTTCCTTACTGAGAACAGCAAAATAATACCGGAATTTTTTTTTTTAATCTTGCTCAGACAGACTTACCAAGAATGAGTAGATACAAGATGGCATCAGGTGATATGCTAAATGTATTAGTGGACTCTATCTAGAGTGAGATTTCCTATGCTTTTTACTGAGATCTCATAACATTTCACAGACATGCTTGATTCTCATAAATAAAATATGACATGTGTAAGGCTGTTAATTTCCTTTGTGGGGGGGAGGCGGTAATAGAGAAAAATCGAAACAGAGATAGCATGGGATGAGTATAACCCTCAGTTTTTCATTTCTGTGTCTTCTCTCCTGATCCCCGCTTTTCCTGCTCATCAGAACAAAGTGCTACCACTATTGTGACCAGCTGCTTTGACTTGTTGCTAAAGCTGTCTGTAGTATTTATTGTGGTTAATCGATGCCTCCTTCTCAGAAGACTCTCTCAGGCTGGCTACCAGGACAATATCTGTATTCCTCTCACCTCACTGGTTCCTCATGAGTTTCTTCCTTGCCTCCCTGACCTCTTAGCCTATGGTACCCGGGCTTCAGTCCTTGGCCGCCTTCTCTTTTTTGATCTACGCTTATTTCCTCTGTGGATCTCACTTTATTGTAGGAATTGAAATACCTTCTCAAGCTGTTGACTCCCAAATTTATATCTCCAGCTTGCACTGCTCCAATGAACTCAGCCTTATTGTGTTTTTAGCTACTTGACATTTCTGTCTGTGTGTCACATGGGAGTTCCAACTTCAAAATGTCCGGAAATGAGATCCCAACATTTCACACCATCTGTTCACCAACTGCTACCCTTTAGCCTTCCCCACTTCGATAAATGGCACTGCTCTTCTTCCAGTTGTTCAGGCCAAAGATCTAGGAGTCATCTCTCTCACATCTAGAAGCAATCCATCAGCATATCCTACTAGTTTTTCCAGAAATTACCCGGAACCTAACCATTGCTCAGCCACCATTGTGAGTCCTTGACTGGTCTATGCCACCATCATCTCTTACTGAGATTAGTGAATTAGGCACTTATCTGGTCTCATGCTTGATCTCTTCTTGCTCTCCTCCCTTTGAGCCATAGTGATCCTGTTAGAATGTAAGTCATGTCATATAAACCTTTTGGCTCAAAACTCTCCAATAGCAACTCATGCTGAGTAAAAACCAGAATTCTTTACAATGTTTGAAAAGACCCAACTTACCCTTGAACTATTGAACAGCAGAACATTTATTCTCTGTTCCTCCACCGGCCATACGTGTGAGTCACCACCTTCATACCTTTGGAGCTCTTCTTAGATGTTACTGTCCCAGTTTAACCCTGCCTGGCTATCCTATTTGAAATTGTACTATGTTTTACTTTTTGCTCTTCATTTCCCCACTCGCTATCTATGGACTCTATCTTTTGTCTGTTTTATTGCCTGTCTCCTCCCACTAAGAATGTCAGTGGCACAAGAGCAAGGATTTTTGTCTCTTTTGTTCGTTGTTACTTCCCTGTCCTCTAGAAATCGGGCCTGGCACATCCCTAGGCCCTCAGTGAATTTTGTTGGAATGAATAAATGAAGTTTCAGAACCTGAAACAGAGTTGTGGAATAAGACTATGTAAATAAACATGTGTCTGTGAATACAGTTTTTCTCCTGGTTTCTGAGCTCCAATCCTAAGAAGACAATTTCCTATGTCTGAACAAAGGTGCCTCTGAGTACCCAGATCTTTATCCTTGTGAATAGCCATTGCCTATTAGAGCCAGTGTGAGGGGAGAAGGACATATTACCATCTCCATTTCTGTAAAATCCCTTTGGCCCAGAATGGTTTCAAAAATGCTATCCCAGAAAGGCAGACAAATCCAGAGACCTTAGTAGTTTCCCTTAGCCTCTGCTGCATTAGCCAAAGATAAATCTGTGCAGAGTTCACTACAGGGAACAGACAGCTGCATTAAGCTGTGTAATGGGGAACACTAATGGCCTGTGACAAAATGAGTCTCCGTAGGCTCAGCTGCCATGCAAGTTGGGGATTTTTCCCTCTATTTGATAATGGTCACGAAAAAAGCAACACAAAACCATAACCAAAGATGGGAAGAAACAACCTGCAGGCCAAGTTCAAGGTGATTTTCCTGGTGTCTTTGTTTTTCCTTTTTGTAAGTATATACATCTTGAGTGTAAAAGGTACATATGCTATTGCAGAGTGATGGGGGACTCTTCTCCATTAAATAGAAATGTACTGCCCTTTATTCCCAATAGCAACCTGATGTTGTTCATCCGTTTCCTTTTCCAAGGCATATGCATTATCATGCAAATTGTTAAAAATTGAGTTTTTTAGCTGCTTGTTATTTTACTCATCGACACTTAGACTTTTATCATAGTGATCCATGCTGGTTGATTTCATTTTCTGTGCGTTTCCTTTCCATTCCTAATTTAAGTGAGGAGCTTGTGTCTTTATGTGTCTTTCTCCTCCCCTTTGGAGTTTCACGTGGTTAGCCTAGTGATCCTGGGGTAAATTAGTTGACTTTTTTCTGTTGCACATGATTCTTGTGAGGATCAAATACCTGTGGATAAATATGCTTTATAAACTACTGTAAACAGTTAAATTGATGCTACCAGTGTGGATATTAGACCAGTTGCTCTCCAAGATGTTTTTTAATTATAGAACTAAATTTATTTTAAGACTTCTCAAAGCAATGTTTCTAGTACATTCTACAAATTTAGATAATGGGATACATGAAGGTCTTAGGTTCAACTCTTAGAAACCAGAGGTTTTACATATATACGTCATATTGGGTAGTCAGGCCTGATCTAGGACTTAAAAAAGAAAAAAAATATGCAGAATGTCAGTGTGACCTACACATCCTGTATTTTCAGCATGTGCCTCTCAGATATTCAGAACACATTTTACTCTCCTGCAGAATTATTTGACAGGTTTTGTTCTTCACCTCTGACTCGCCATGGATGATCTACCAAAAAATAGCACCTCCACTTGTTACTAAATAAAACCCCAGTATGACTCTTCTATAAATCCAGTTTTATTACCTTCTTCCAAAGTAATTTCTGATAATCCAGCCAGAACCCTTACTTTTTGTTTGTCATATTTAGGCTCGATTCTTGAAAAAGAGGGCTAGCTCTAACTTTAGCCTAAGAAGAAAAGATTACAAGGCCCATTTCAAGACCTTGGTTTTGCATACCTGATCTGCTAAGTTTGTAAATTCTAGCAATCCATTTTATTTTTTTAAATAAGCATTTCTGTTATTTTCAGTGCCAATTTGTTTCCTTCAGCTTTCCCACATGCATGACTTTTATAGCCCCATATAAAGCAGAGTGCTCTGCCATATTGATTTAATGGTATGTTTCAATAAATTTCCCCTGTTACAGTGCTTGCTCCACACCAGCCAGCCAAGTGGGGGAACAGACGGATGTGCTGGTTAACTAATTTTCAAAGAGAAAAAATTTCATTTTCTCCATTCTTGAATGTCATAGCTGTCCTGCCAATGACCTGATACTGAGATGTATTAGGTTCTCCCTGACATATGTTACAGGAAGTAGTGACCTGACCTTTTAAAAATTTTATTAACATTTATAAATTTGTTTTAGTGTATTATGGTGGAAGCAATGATTTTTCTTCAGAATGGATTGGGGTGACTGGTGAACAGATTGATAGCCACATCATACATTAAGCTGGTGGACATTTTGTAGAGTAGATAGATGCTATCTTTTTCCCCCCTCTCGTCTCCTACCTTTCAGGCTTCTGCTGATGGGGATGGTAACATGTAACGTTTTCCTTTAAAGCATTTTACAAGCAACTGAATCATTACTGAGACCCTTTATAAGTAGCTGGTTAGATTTTGGTGATTGCTTAATAAAACACTGAGGCACGGATATTCATCCATTCTTTCATTCAACCTTTCCTCAGTGCCTAATGTATTCCATGTGCTCTGCTAGTCAGTAGGGGTGTAAAAGTGATGGCCTCAGTCCCTGTTCTCAAGTAATTTACAAACTGATGGGTTAAGAACCTATGGAAAACCATCAAGATCCTAATTGAGGTTTTATTTTTCTTTTTTTCTTGTCTCAACTCTGTGTTCAAAACCTTTACCTATACCTAAAAATTCTTCTAAACTCATGTCTTGGTTCTTCCTAGGAACTACTTTCATTTATACGAAGTGTTGGGTAAAACTATTTGTCATAGATTAAGAAAGGAAATCTTGATTAATGTTAACTATTGGAACTTAGCTATAGCCAGTATTATTGACTTAGCAATTCTCATCTTTCTCTCCATGCCCTAAGAGACTGAGCAGTGTGTGGTTTTATAAAAAGGACACCTCTCCCACGACAGGAAACAGGCGAGCTGGCACACTGCCTTTCTAACCTGTTACCGCAATAGCAGTTGTGATGGTGATGGTGATTGACACTCCCATCTATCATCTGCCTTTTCCCAGATGCTTCTGAAACATAAATTAAGCCTCCTAGCTCCTCAGTGAGTATGGATTGCTGTTTTATTTTACAGTAAATATGTGGTTATTTTATAGACAGGGAAATTGAGGCATTGGGAACCTAAGTGGCTAGATAAATAAGTTATGGACACTGCTGGGAAACGTCAGCTAATGTTTATCGAGGCCGTGTGGAGCACACTGCTTTCATAAGCCCTGTGCCGTGTATTTTGTTTCCGGCTTTCCCCCTTAGTGCCTAAGGAAAGGGTGCCATGAAATTATTGGCTCTATTTTATTTATCTGTCCTCATGGAAACTGTTGTTTTGTGGCTGTGCGTTTTACTTTTACACTTGCATTTTCTTAATACTTTTTACTTTAGCTAGGCAGGACCTAATTAAAAGCATTTGCCATATTTCCAGGCTCCAGGCTTTTCCAGTTTTTTTTAACAAAAGATGAACATTGTCATGTATCAGGTACTGTGCTAAGGGCCAAGGTCAGAAAGGTGAATTAAGACACAGTTCTTGTTTCCAAGAAGTTCTGTTCCAGTTGATCCTTTCTAGTATCATACACATGTAATATACTTTCTGTTCGCTTGATTTTAAAATGAAGAACTGTTTGTTGTGGAACTTTTCAGAGCTTTCCTAGAAAGGGCTTGTTATGAATTTCCAGAGGCAAATAGCATATGCAGCCTTTTCTAAGCTGATGGAAACGATAAATCCCTTACTTAAGAAGTATATTTTGGAGTAGGTATTCTTTAGGACACATCTTGAAGAACTAATGACATGGCCATTTTTCACCCTCCACTTGCCAGACAGTACTAGAAGTGAGCATGGGCAGGCAATCCAGCTTTCCCTGAACAGCTGTTGGGGATGTAATCGAGTTACTCTTTAAAGCTGTTTCTTCCCCCAAATTGAGTAGCAGCCTGTGAAAGGGAAGCAAACTGCCTCCCCACTGCCTACACTTAGGCTCAGCCTGCAGAAGGTATTTTTGTCCATGAGATTGACTCTTAAAAGATTAGCAGTCCCTCAATTAGACCCTATATTCAACTTGAGAGGAGACTGAAGCTGGTTTACAAAGGCTTTGTGACTGACCTACGATAACAGAGCTAGTTAAAAGCATAGCCTGGGAAAAAGCAAAAGCAAAACACATCTCCCGAGTCTACCATTACCCCACACTGTGCCTCAGATGATATCTGATTGGAAGTTTTCTACTTCAAATGCTTGAATCCCCAACAACCAGTGCATGTGGTACAAACTCCTGAATAACTAGACTTTACAATCAAATAGGCTAAAAATAGTCTTTACAATCAAACTTTTAAAAAAATGTTTTTCCACAAAATTCCTGAATAAGCCAACTATTTGTCTTTTACTTTATAGTTTTGTCATCTAATGTGCTGCTTATTCCACCATAGTGTTTAGAGTGTTTTACCTAAATAACCATGTCGTGTTTTAGGCAGTGGTGAGCCTCTTCCTCCCACCTCCACAAATAAATACTATAGTGACTCACTATTAAAATCTGATGCGCTACAGAAGCCCTGAGTAGGTTATTCTGAACGGTTTTATCTCAGAGAAAGTGCAATCAATGTAGGGAGGGGAATATAACCCATTAAATGTATGAGTGGAAAATAAGTTATAAGAAGGCCTTGCTCTTATCATGAATGCATTTCAGAAGTGCCATAGAAGTCAAATAAAAACACTATAGGTTGTATAATAGACTGTGGGCACCTGTAGGTCATGTTCATGATTATTTGCCAAATGGCCGGCCTGTTTTTGTAGTTTTTCTATAACAAGGTACTTGGTAGCATCATAACAGTATGTAGTTTCATACTTTATAATAGGTCATAGTCCATGCATCTGGTTCATTTGTTCTTGAGTTGTTTGTAGCTCAGAATGCATTTCCTCATGGAAACAATCCTATTTGGTGCAAACCTCCACAAAACAGTTTTTTCCGAAGTATATCTGTAGTCTTACTGTAGCTTTCTCATGTTTAACTTAAATACGAGCATGTGTCCTGGGAATGGATTTAGAGTTGGGCTGGAGATTCTAGGAGTGCATCTCTTCCTTTTGAAACCTGGCAGTGGGGTCAGAAGTCATATGTAATATTGCTGCTGCTGCTATTTATTTGCTCAGTTGTGTCCAACTCTTCACGGCCCCATGGACTATAGCCCGCCAGGCTCCTCTGTCCATGGGATTTGTCAGGTAAGAATACTGGAGTGGGTTGTCATTTCCTCCTCTAGGGGATTTTCCTGACCCAGGGATCGAACCCCCTTCTCCTGCTTGTCAGGCAGATTCTTAATCACTGAGCCACCAGGGAAGCCCTCATATAGCGTTGAAAAGAAAGAAAGTGAAAGTGAAAGTTGCGTCTGACTCTTTGCAACTCCATGGACTATATACAGTCCATGGAATTCTCCAGGCCAGAATACTGGTGTGGGTAGCCTTTCCCTTCTCCAGGGGATCTTCCCAATCCAGGGATTGAACCCAGGTCTCCCGCATTGCAGGCAGATTCTTTGCCAGCTGAGCCACAAGGAAAGCCCAAGAATACTGGAGTAGGTAGCGTATCCCTTCTCCAGAGGATCTTCCCAACCCAGGAATTGAACCTGGGCCCCCTGCATTGCAGGCCGATTCTTTAGAGCTGGTGTTGGGATACGGTAAATAGAAGGAAATGTGTAGATCATCCAGGACAGCTTTTATATTTTAGAGATGAAGGGCGACATCCCCAACATGCCCTCGTTGTTACCAGGGCCTGGGGCAGAGCCTTCTGGAGTCACTGGTGTGAGGAGTAGGGTAAGACCTGGGTCTGACAGCAGTTCTGGGGTGAAGCGTGGGAAACTGAAGTAGTGGTGGGGGTCTGGGCTTGGGAGGGAATATGTGAGACCCTTCTTGACAGGCACCAAGGAATTGTTCTATATTTTTGCCTCTTTCTTTTTACCCTACTCCTCCTTCTGGCCCTTGCTAGTTATTAAGGAATGTCAGGTGAAACCCTTTTCTTTGGGTAAGAGAGCATTTATCTTTTTCTTCTGTATTGGTACTGTCCTGAGTCAATACAGATTTCCCCCCTTACCCATGAAGGCCATGACTAGAGGGAAGAGGTGAGGAGCAAATTCGATTTATTCCGGCTGGGTACATAGTCTGCAGTGGTTCGTGGGGATGCAACAGGATGTTTCTGGCAGTGGGTGAGGAAGAGAAGCTTCTGTGGCCCCCAGCCGGGGGTGTAGGCAACCAGACTGCCTAATTACCTGGTGTGGGTAATGGGGCTGGATTTCCACATCACAGCGCCTGGGGATTTCCACATCACAGGTGGGGAGAAAGGTTAATAAGAGATGTAGAGAGAAAAACAGTGCTCACTTTCTGGCTGGGCCCGGGCTCCTGTGTGCCTGTGTGGGTGGAAGGGAGAAGCAGAGTTCTCAGTGCTGTTCTGATGAATCGGCATCTACGATACAGGGATAAGTCCTGGATAATTTGGTGTGGGAAATTAGATTTTAGGAAACAAACATATAAACCCCACACTGAATCAAGAACCATGATCATTGAATGGACCAATGGTGTTGGACACACAAGAAAGTATATTCCTTCACCCTGAATCTTCTAAATATTTTTATTTTTAAAATACAGAAATTTCCAGTGGCATGTCATTGGGTATGTTTGAGGTAAAAGAGGATGCTTGAAAAGAGAAGGAGGCTAGAGGGACTGATACAAAATCCAGTTCTTCACAGGGGTCTGAGGAGAATGTAGTGAATGTGCCTTGATTCATTGCAGCTTCTTGAAGGCCAAGAGAGGACATTCTCGTTTCTGAGAAACACCTACAAGGACTCTGAAGAATGTTCTTTCTCTTACTATGTTTGTACATGGAAATATTTTCATATAGGTTGTGGAGTTTTGTTTTTTATCTTTGTAATGAGATTGGAGGAGGAGAGCAATTAGGAAGCTCATTTTATATTTAAGACTGCAGTCTGTGATGAAATTTTCGTAATTTTCTGAAGGTTAGTTATCTCAACTTTTGGAAGTATGATTCTCGGTTGGTTTAGGGCTCCCCCAGTAGCTTAGATGTAAAGAATCTGCCTGCAATGTGGGAGAACTGGGTTCTATCCCTGGGTTGGGCAGATCCCCTGGAGAAGGGAAAGGCTACCCACTCCAGTATTCTGGCCTGGAGAATTCCACGGACAGAGGAGCCTAGCAGGCTACAGCCCATGGGGTCGCGGAGCGTGGGACACAACTGAGCAACTTTCACTTCCACGCACTCACATTAGTGATGAGCATTACTATCGCCAGTAGGTGGTTTAAATGGATGCTTGTTTGTGATCTTAGTGTCTGGTTCAAAAGTTGGTTCCGACCTTGCTATCAGTACTTGAAACACTGCCCTCAGTGGCTGTATGAATTCACCACGGTCTGTGGAGTCATGTTTCGATGGAAATTCTCGCCTTGTGAGCTTCCGTGGCTTCAGTTGGATTCTTTAATCACCGGAACTTGTTTTCTCACCTGTAAAGTGGGGCAGGTAACAACCAGCCGGCAGTGGGATTCCAAGTGTCAGCTTCAGATGATCTTCGGGAAAGGTCCTGGCATTACTCGCTGCCCAGCCAGTGTCTGGTTGGTTTGAGTTTGATTCCGTTTCTGACTGTGTGCTCCAGATCAATTGCTAACAGGCAGACGGGGAAACAGCAGCACAGCCTGGCTGGAGGGGATTTGCTGAGCCACTCGACTTGCAAGACTGCTTTGTCTCTGTCAGGAACAGGAACCCCTGGAATTTCCTTCCTAGATTCCCTAATTCTCCCTCCTTCTGCAGGTGTAACCCGTTACTAGTGGGCTGCTCCTCTTGCATGTTTGTTTGTGGCTGAATCTCTCTATGTTTGAATGGTATTTGCCTGTTCGAGGTCATCTCAGCTGGTGGACTGAGTTAATGGATCTGGGGAATTTTCTTTTCACACATCCCTGTGTTAGGGCATGTATCATAATGATGTAATTTTTTGTTTATATTTAACAAAAATTTACCTAGCTCCTATTATGTTACAAGCAATGGAAAAAAATAAAGTCCCTGCTCTCATGGAATTTATATTTCAATGGGAGGAGTCAGACTATAAGCCAATATAAAATACGTCAGATATAGTATGTATTGTGAAGGAAAATAAAGCAGGGTGCTCAGAGAGCGTGTTCAAGCTAAGACTGGAATGATGTTCAGGAGCAAACCATGAGATATCTGGGAGAAAAGCATTCCAGACAGAGGAAAAAGTAAGCACAAAAACGTCAAGACCAGAATAGCTGAAGGCAAGTGAGCAAGGAAGAGACCTTGTCAAAGATGGGGGTCAGAGAGATGCTGGGAACAGTGTTCTTCAGATCTTGGAGATGATGGTCAGGACTTTGGATTTTATCCTGAAGTGGAAAGCTATTGGAAAGTTTTGAAGAGAAGACTGTCGTAATGTGATTTAACCTTTCTCAAGTACTACTTTGCCTGCCATGTGAAAAATATGGTGTAGTGGGCAGAGTCATAGCAGAGAGTAGAAAGCCATTGCAATCACTCCGGTGAAACATGATGTCCTGAATGCACTAGGTTGGCAGCAGGGAGTTGAGAGGTGGGTGTATTCTGGATGTCTTATGAAGATTTTCCAGTGGGTCAAATATGGGTATGAGAGAAAAAAAGAAGTCAAGCATATCTCAAATTTTTGGCCTAAGCAACAAGAAGAACAAAGATGTGTTTTCTTTTTTTTAGATTAATTAATTAATTTATTTTGCTTTATAACTTTGTATTGGTTTTGCCATACATTGACTTGAATCCACCATGGATGTACATGCGTTCCCCATCCTGAACCTGCCTCCCACCTCCCTTCCCATCCCATCCCTCTGGGTCATCTAGAGAGAGTGAGGACTATGGGAAGAGTTAGCTGGAGAGTAAGATCATGAATCCAGTTTTGGAAATACTAAATTTGAGATGTCAGATAACCAAGTGAATATGTTGAGTAACTAGTTGAATGTATGACTGGATAGTCTGAAAGTTAGAGCTAGACCAGCATTGTCCAATAGCATGTTTGCTGTGATAGAAATGTTTTACAGCTTCACTCTCCAATATGGTAGCCACTAGCCATGGATACCTACTGAGCACTTAAGATGTGTTCAGTAAAGCCAAGGAACTTATTTCATATTTTACTTAATTTTAATGAATTTAAATTGAAATTTGAACTGCCACAGGTGGTCCAGGCTATTGCATTGGTCAGCATGGAAGACAATATATAAAAATTTGTCTTGAACATTTCTTTGCTGCATAAGACCATGGGCTTCCCTGGTGGCTCAGATGGTAAAAAAAATCTACCTGCAACGCAGGAGACTTGGGTTTGATCGCTGGGTCAGGAAGATTCCCTGGAGAAGGGAATGGCTACCCACTCCAGTATTCTTGCCTGGAGAATCCCATGGACAGAGGAGCCTGGTGGGCTGCAGTCCGTAGGGTTGCAAAGAGTTGGACACAACTGAGCAATTTTTACTTTTCACTTAAGGCCATGAGACTGGGTAAAATCTGCTTGGAGGCAGCTTGGATAAAGAAGGAAAGATGTCAGAGGATCAAGACCTGCAAAACAGAGAGGTTAAGAAGATACAGAACGATAGTCAAAGAATGTTTTTAAAAAGTAGCAGATTGTAAGAATGCAGAAGGCCAAGAGAAAGTGGCTTCCAGTAAAACCAAGCAAAGCAGGTGTTGTGAGAGGAGTGAGCCACTCGGTCAGACGCTGTTGAGCTGTCTTTTCCCCTGTTCATAGTGAATGACTTCTGAACTTGTCTCTAAAGATTGCTTATCCACAAACCCAGAGTGTTCTTACTGCCTTGTAGGTGCAAAATGAAGAATGTGGAACAAGTGAATGGGTTACTCAGTCAGCTTTTACAAACTTATTTTCAGGAGATAGGCTCCCTAATTTAATGTCAGTACACTGAAATCTTAGAACTAGTATTACCTTTTGGAAATCCCAAACTGTATTCATTACTGCTTTCTCACTGGTACTTTCCCCCATCTCACCCTCCCTAGTACTAACGGGGTGTGATTTTGGAGACGCTGGGGTGGAGACGGCATCAGTACCGCCTCTGTCAGCAGTTGAGGTGAAAGAACCAGATACCTGCCTGGCCCTCGGCCTTCCCTCCAGCTGTGTATACACTCAGTCCACACCAACTTTTATGGTCAAATGAAGAAATTACTGGGTATGGCTGGGAAGAAGCAGATGATTTTACCCCAAATCCCTGAAATATTGATATACCTTACTAAATTGACTATTGTGATAGCTACATCTAGTTTTTGTTTTTTTTTCCTTTTCCCAGATTCCCTTGTAGTTCTTCTCATCTCTGCATACTGATGATTTGTCTCTCTTGCCTTTTCTCTTGTGTATGTTTTTCCCTTGGTCTTCTCTCCATTTAGTCCCTTAGTTTTTTTTTTAAATAACATTTAAAAGTATCCAGCAATTATTTTATTTATGTTTGTGTTTGTTTACGGCTGTGCTGTGCAGCCTGTGAGGTCTTAGTTCCCTAATCAGGGTTCGAACCCATGCCCCTTGCTTGGAAGCACACAGCCTTAACCACTGGACTACCGGGGAAGTCCCTCCCCTAGTTTTTGAAAGTCCCATTCCTTGTTCCTGTGCCCTGACTCAGATTGTCACTTGGTATAGCCACGCACATCATTGCTTTGTCTTGTTCTGCCCTCATGGGCCTCCATTGGGAAGTTCTCTGCTGCTTTCAGACCTCTGACTCTATTCTGTGCGCCTGGCTTTGTCTTCTGGTCCGTTCTGTGTGTGTTACACCACTTCCCATCATCTCTGACTGGCTTGCTGCTGCTGCTGCTGCTAAGTTGCTTCAGTTGTGTCCGACTCTGTGCGACCCCATAGACGGCAGCCCACCAGGCTCCCCCGTCCCTGGGATTCTCCAGGCAAGAACACTGGAGTGGGTTGCCATTTCCTTCTCCAATGCATGAAAGTGAAAAGTGAAAGTGAAGTCACTCAGTTGTGTCCAACACTTAGCGACCCCATGGACTGCAGCCCACCAGGCTCCTCTATTCATGGGATTTTCCAGGCAAGAGTACTGGAGTGGGGTGCCATTGCCTTCTCCATCTGATTGGCTTAGAAATGTCAAAAACAAAGAGACAACAGGCGTATCTTTCTCCTTGGCACCATTTATATGTTGATTAAAACATATGGTAATCCTCTTAAGTATGTTTTTAAGTACTTATTATGATACTTTGTTGTTAATGCTCATTTTTCTTTGTTCTTTGTATTGAACCACCTTATAATACGAAATGAATGTTTTAACTGGCGCAGAAAATTCATGATTCCTATTAAAATGCTCATGGCCACATGCATAGTACTGGTGCTGCATTGTATAAAGAGGAACAGGTGCTAGGGTAGTAAGGGGCTGGACACTGGAGATCTACACCGACCTGAGGTAAAATCCAAGGAATTTGTGTCAATCCCAAGCCCCACCTGAGCTTAAATATGCCAAGGGAAAAATGCAGAGTTGTAGCTTGCATTAAATGATTAGAAGTCACATGAGGGTTGGGGAAAGAAAACCCCAAAGGATTGGTAGCCAGAAAATCTTTCATAGCAGTTGCATAAGACCCTGAAAATCAGCAATGGAAATGAGAGTGGATTATATATAATACAAAAGACAAATGCACACACATTCCCTGCCGAATGGGCTTTTAATAGAAGACAAGCCGATTAAGACAAAATGAGCAGTAATTAAGGGACATCTTAGGAGGGGTCAGGGTTGCTGAATTCTTCACACATTCATACATTTAGTTGATTTTGAGTTCTTCTATTATGATAATTACATTATGGTATGAATTTTCACAATCCAGTTACATGAAAATGACAGATTACTCAGTGAGGTTTGTGTGTTTAACCTCGTGATTTGGTTATATGCCATTTATGTGCCTTGCCTAGAATGTTTGCCTTCTTATATTTCTGTGTGTTAACCCAGCTGCCTCCATTTATTGCTGCCATATTACAGTGGATGTTTTCTGCATTTTTATGAAGAGCAGCTATTAGCAGCTTAGGCTTGATTTAAAGAATTTCTACAGTTTATGAATACAGTTCATCTCTGTGAATGAATTTAGCACTTTAATGCTATTTATTTACTCCACGCCATAAAATGTAATATAATAAATAATGGGTCCCTTGGGCTTGTGGTAAAACTCAGTGATCATCCTCTCAGCAGGAATATGAACACAACTTGAGTGGGGAAATAATGATCAAAATTCACCACACTCACTAGGATGCCATTTATATACCTGAATCTAATAAAGGCTGAATTACAATGCTTAGCATTATGCTTATTAGTACGAACATCTGAATGTAATGAGACTGGGAGAGGGAAAAGACTCAGTCATATTAGCAACATTTCAGAAGGTAATATCAATTCCAAGTTAGCGATTCAAGAAAGGAAGTGTTCTTAAAAGCATATGATACCTAATTTCTTGGGCTAAATAAATGTTAGCTTAGTGTTTTCCACCAGCTTCTTCCATAGAAAACTGTTGAACTTTGTGGGGAGGGTGAAAGCAGTTCATAATTCCTTCCTTATCAATGTATTATTAATTTGAAGGTTTTCAAGATGACCCTGTTGGTTATCTATAAATGAAATATGTACAAGCCAGACCCTCAACATGATCACTGGTTAGTAGAGCCATTCTGTTTCATTGTTGAAGTCCATCAAGAGTTAACTCATGAGTGCTCAAAACTCTGTGTGTATAAACATGTGTCTGATTTTATTCCAAGATTATTCAAGTTATTTTTGTAGTATCTTTGCTTTTATTTACCTTTATTAGACATTCATTTCTTGAGATAAAGGGTTGCAGGTTTACATGCCTTTAGGAGCTTGATTGATAAATGAATGACTTGGGCAAATTGGAGGACCCTTGTTCCATCTAAGGGGCCAAGCTGTACTCAGGTCCAGTCAATCTTTGTCATGTGGAATATAATTTCAGTGAAGACAGATGGACTAAATTTGAAAAAACACAACATCATAGCTTTATTTTCATGTGAAATCTTCACGATCAGTTGTTGTCTAATTTTTAAAAGTTTAAATATCAAATAAATCGGCACTGTGGTTTGGGTTCATAGGTTGCCTGCTTGATAGTTCTGCTTTAAACATGAGTTCCCAAACATGTTTACAAGGTCAAGGCTTCTATTGCACTATTAGCTCCAGTCACTCACTGCTGGTTTGAATGTGCCTCCATTTTGATTCTCCTTGGTCATGCCTATTAACATCAAGATTCATTGCTAGAGCTTTCTATTGAAAGAAAATCACTTAAAATTTTTAGTGTCTTTAAAGAAAGGAATGCTGAATATAGTGAGGCATTGCAAAGTAGAGTAGGTAGCACTCAGTAAACACAAAATACTCCGTGTTGTTTATGTTGAATTTTTCTTTTTCAGTCTTTAAAAATCAGTGCAGTTAAATTTTATTTTATTGTGTATTTATCCAGAAATGAATGGAAGAGGAATATGCTGAGGTTTACCTTTATGGTAATAGTCATAGACAAGTGATTGGGTGATTGTGTTTTTCTATGACTGAAGTGACTTAGCAGCAGCAGCAGCAGCATTAGCAAATGATGAACAGACTCACCACCAAATGGAGGAATCAACTGCAAGCTTACCATTTTTTTTTAAAACTAAAAAAGTGTCAAAATATTTTCTCACTTCACCCAAAGCCATTTGCTAAAGTCATAATTTGATTATCATATGATATTCAAGAGAGTTTGTACTGATTGGTCTCTATGACCCAGTGTTGCCTCTGTAGATAAAAATTGATTTAGCATCAACCAGGATGGTATATTTGTACATGTATGTAATAGCATATCAATCTATGAAGGCTTTTTGTCTTCATAGTTCTCTTTAAGGATATGTGAAATCACCTTAGAAAGCCCCAGGTTATCCATAACCACCAGACAGTGTATTACAGAAACACACGACAGGCTGTGTGTAAGCCTATGGTTCTCAACCAGAGGAGAGTTGACTTTATCCTGCAAGATTCTTAAGGCTGATTTACTAGTTGTCTGCTTCTAGTGTGAACAAATCATTCTACTTTGTAGGCCATTCGATTTAGAGCTGACTGTATTCCTGATGGCCCTGTTAAGATAAATAGCCCTGGACTGTATTTCCCGATAACAGGGTAGGAGTGGGAAAGAGTGTAAAATAACCCTCTGATGAGAGCCGTCAGAAAGCACAGTTTTGATTTGGGAAGCCAGGAGTTGCAGTATTTGTTCCTGTTTTGGACAGTTTCAATTATTAGATGGAGATGAAATCTGCTTTCTTGTAATTTTTACTTCTAATTTCCACCTCTAAATTCACATCGTACTATTTGGTTCTCTTCTCTGGCAGTTGATCGTTTCTGCCTTGTGCATTATCTGTATTTGTCTCATGAATAAAGAACAGCAGCATTTGGGAAGGTTGCTTACTCCATGAGCCTGCAGATTTACCGAAGCACATGAGTCAGATCCACTAATGCAGCTCAGTCAAGCAGAGGGTCACAAGATCAGGGGGATGAGAGTTGCAATCATTCATTAAATAAAAAAGTTATTGAATGCCCATTGTATACCAGGCATTGTTCCAGATATAAGATGGCACTCACACTCTAACTTTATGTCTTAATTTCCTTTCTAGACTCTGGACTCTTTCAGAATAGGATTCTTGTCTGATTGCCTTGTGTCTTGTACCTCACCTTACACAGCATAGTATGTTAACATTTAGAATGTGCTCAGAATTTTATTTTTTAAATAAGTGAAAGATCTAGTATACATATTTTGGAGAGCACTGTAGAAGAGATCTAATCCTTTTGTGACAGCCATGAAATATATTAGTCACATTAACATAATGGCCAGGCTTGTTGTTCAGTCGCTCAGTCATGTCCGATTCTTTGAGACCCCACGGACTGCAGCACGACAGGCTTCCCTGTCCATCACCATCTCCCTGAGTCTCCTCAGACTCATGTTCTTTGAATCAGTGATGCCATCTGACCATCTTATCCTCTGTCATCCCCTTTTCTTCCTGCCTTCAATCTTTCCCAGCATCAGGGTCTTTTTTAATGAGTCAGTTCTTCACATCAGGTGGCCAGAGTATTGGAGCTTCAGCTTCAGCATCAGTCCTTCCAATGAATATTCAGGGTTGATTTCTTTTCTTTTTTTTTAGGGTTGATTTCTTTTAGAATTGACTGGTTTGATTTCCTTGCTGTCCAAGGGATTCTCAAGAGTCTTCTCCAGCACCACAGTGCGAAGGCATTAATTTGATGGCCAGGCTAAATAGTCCTGATTTCAGCAGTTCTTTCTTCTACACAGTTGGATTGCCTTTCTTTAGTATTGCCCCTTTTCATGTGTAGGAACAGGACTGAATACAGCGTTCAAGATGAGATATGATCTCAGCAAGGTGGAAGGGTGAGAACTCTGCTTTCTGTGATTCATACATTTCCCATAAGGCATTTATTAACTACCACCTTCTCCTTTTTTTCCCCCCAGGGTTGCATTACTTTTCTTTTATAAAGTAAATGTAATTAATTAACAGGACATTAAATATCTGTGTGATATTTAAAACAAACATGCTGTAGATCTATTTCTTGTTTTCCTGGTAATTTTCACTAGTGAAAAGATTGTCTATGATTAAGATTTTCTATTTGCAGTAGGAAGTTCTTATGTATATTATAGAAAGCTTTTCAAAAATTCACATACAGTTGTCATTTGGGAGTACAAATATATGGTATATGTGTATGAGACAGAGAGACAGAAGGAATGGGATTGAATGATCAATCTCCAAGGTTTAGCATTCTTGCCTCTTTTATTTTGATGGTAATATAATCATTCTTTATATTGATAATATTTGTATTGTTGTTATTTAGTCATTAAGTCATGTCTGACTCTTTGCGACCCCATGAACTACAGCATGCCAAGCTTCTCTGCCCATCACTATCTCCCTGAGGTGAAGTGAAGTGAAAGTCGCTCAGTCATGTCTGACTCTGTGCAACCCCATGGACTGTACAGTCCAGGGAATTCTCCAGGCCAGAATACTGGAGTGGGTAGCCTTTCCCTTCTCTGGGGAATCTTCCCAACCCAAGGACTGAACCCAGGTCTCCCACATTGGAGGCAGATTCTTTACCAGCTGAGCCACCAGGGAAGCCCAAGAATACTGGAGTGGGTAGCCTATCCCTTCTCCAGTGGATCTTCCTGACCCAGGAGTTGAACCAGGGTCTTATGCATTGCAGGCAGATTCTTTAACAACTGGACTATCTCCCTGAGTTTCCTCAAACTCATGTCTGTTGAGTCAGTGATGCCATCCAACCATCTCATTCTCTGTCTCCCCCTTCTCCTCTTGCTTTCAGTCTTTCCCAGCATCAGGGTCTTTTCCATTGAGTCAGTTCTTTGCATCAGGTGGCCAAAGTATTAGAGCTTCAGCTTCAGTGTCAGTCTTTCCAGTAAATATTTAGGGTTGTTTTCCTTTAGGATTGACTGGTTTGATCTTCTTGCTGTCCAAGGGACTCTCAAGAGTCTTCTCCAGCACCACACTGCCAGCTCCGTGCTTGCTTTTCCTTATAGAATATTAACCTGTTTTATTTGAACTCCTTATTTCCTATGCATGGCATAAAACTAATTAATTTGGTGGTTCCTAATGTTTCCTTTATTCCTTAGTTTTAAATTCTAGATAAAAAGAATTACAAGATTCTTATCGACATCTTTGTTACAGCCAAGATGTGCCGCTGTTTTATAGGAACAGGTGACAAATCCCCATGTCTCTGTCACTGCACATGGATTCTACCAAATCCATGGATCAGAGTACCCTGTCCAGGTGATTTACTGCGCTAGATTTGTTCCATGATTTCATCCTTAGACATTTCCATCTTTGTCAGCTCCATCTTCGCACAAGGGATATGTAGTAGAAATTCTCAGATCTCAGATGTCAAATGTATTGCAGGCAATTAAAAAAAAAAATGTCATCCAAGTTGTCAACTGTGAGAGTGAAATTCCACAGCTTCAATCTGGAATTTCAGGCTTGTGTTTGAAAGTTTGCTTTGTTCATGTTACATTTTGCTTTCTTTCTACATTCCAGCTTCCTTTATTCTTCCATTTAATTTAGCAAATATTTAAGTCATCACCGTGTGCAAAAAACTGGGCTCGGTGCCTTGATAGTTACAAAGGTAAATGAAAGCTCCATCCCTTTTCCCCACTCCAAAGCTGCTCAAGAAATAGTCACTCTGAAATCCTTCCCTTTCTGCTGAATAGCATCAAAATAGAATTCTTTTTTTTTTTTTTTTGTTAGCTTTAACTTAAAGATTTTATATTTTATTTCTTTCATTGGTAGATATTTCTTAGAGGGCCTTCATCACTTAGTAAATTCAAATGTTTACTTAATGTCCTATTATGTGTTCAACAGTATACCAGGCTTAAAATGCATCACCATAATTGTGCTCTTAAACGTCCATTGACTATTTTTTAATAAGGCTCTGTTTTCTTCTGTTTTGTTCAAGTTAAGAATAAACTTTAAAAAAAGGTGAGGTTAATGGTGTGGAAATTATGCTTCAGTAAAGCTGTTCTGTATATGTGGAGTAATCTCGAAGATCTTACCTAAGTAATATTGCTATATAAACACAAATAGCCTTCTTTGGCTAGATTTAATCCCATGTATAACAAATTTGCTGGGCCATTTTGTACCACTGTAGATGGACCACTTTATTCCACATACTAACTCCAGTTCTAAAACTAGATGGAATCTTAGTTAACTAATTGAAACACTCATTTGGATAAGAACTTAAGCAAGGTTCAGTAATTCTCAATTTCCCACTTTGCTTGCAAAACACGATGTAAGTACAGAATTACACTCTTCACAGCTTATTACACTGTGTGTTCACTCACAGGGAAATAATTTAATGCAATTTACTCCCAACTGTTTCCCTCATGCTGACCCCTTTATTAAAGTAACTGATTTTTCAAGGTTATGTTTATTTTCAAAGAAAAAAAATTTTTGGAGGTCATAAATGTCATCGCACACCTGGTCTCGTTCTCCTTTTGTTTTTTTTTTCCCTTTAAAATTTCCACATTGCGTCACCAGACCAGCTCTTGATAATGTCTACCCTCTCTTTCTGCTTAGTTGATCTTACTTCTTTCACTTGGATATTCTATTTTTATATTTGTCTTGTTATTCTTGATGTGTTCAAACCAATCTTAGTATTTCTTATGTATTACATAAGAAATATGTATTACACGTCAATAACTTCGGCTTGGAGTATTTTTTTCTAATGCTCCCATCCTTGGACAAGCAGGACACGTTTGAATGTCCCTGAAAGTCTGATGCTTCTCTCTCACATGTTGTTCTTTTGAAGACAGACAGTCATTCCACAGGGAAATGTGCCACTTAGGTGCATTCTTTTTTCAGAATTTACAAAGCCTTTTCTTTCCTTAGGGATTCCCTTGTGGCTCAGCTGGTAAAGAATGCAGTCCTGGAATGCAGGAGACCTGGGTTCGATCCCTGGGTTGGGAAGATCCCCTGGAGAAGGGAAAGGCTACCCACTCCAGTATTCTGGCCTGGAGAATTCCATGGACTGTATAGTCCCCGGGGTCCCAAAGAGTTGGACACGGCTGAGTGACTTTCAGTTTCCTTCCTTGTGCTACCTTTGTTGCAAATCATGCTTTTAAACAGTCTCAAAGCATTTTGATAAGCATGTGATAAGTCTTTAAGTTCCCCTTCTCATATTTGGGCTTCTCTTGTGGGTCAGCTGGTAAAGAATCCACCCGCAATGTGGGAGACCTGGGTTTGATCCCTGGGTTGGGAAGATCCCCTGGGGAAGGGAAAGGCTACCCACTCCAGTATTCTGGCCTGGAGAATTCCCTGGACTATGTAGTCCATGGGGTCGCAGAGTCAGACATGACTGAGCGATGTTCACTTTTTCACTTTTTCTCATAATTGATTGTGTTCTAATATATCCCTTTTCCCATCTCTGAAGGCCTCTGAGCCTTCTCACTGTGGATGGCCACCACACAGCCACTCAGAGCAGAGTCTTCAGCTTGATGTTCACAGCACTGCTACTGAGGCTTTGTAGTCATGCCCAGAGAGCTGGCCCTGGGGAGTACTTTTAGCTTTACTTGAGTTTCACCTAATCCTCATTGAATGGTATAGACACTATATTAACTATATGGCTTTATAATCAGTGGAAATTGCCAGTGGTTCTTGTGGCAGGCATTTATTTTCTCCTACATTTTGCATTTTCAGCACAGAACATCAGCAACGTAGAATGTTGATACTGAAAGATTACTCAAAACGGCCATAGATAACATTAGTCTGCTAATCTCTCCATGATTGAACTGTGTGACTAAAAAGAAAATTTAAAATGATTAGCAAACCATATCTTATTCATAAGTAGTGGGTTGTTGTGTTTTTTTGTTTTTAAATTAGGTAAAAGTCTTTCATACTGATTTAATTTAATGGATGAATTTATTTTCTCCCTTTATTTTTGAGCATAATCTCCATGAATCTGAGGCTAAAAATCTTTGTTTTACATTGGGAGAGCAAATGGATGTTCCCACTTCATTCTCAGACAAGAAGGTGATTGATGGCTTTGATATCATATTATTAACTGAAATAAATTTTGTCTCAATTTGAGAGGAAATAGTGATAACACAGGGTCCTTTCTGTCAGCCAACCCAGGCATATAGGACCATTCTTTCATCTTTATTTACTTGTGTCCTAGACTTAAAATCTCACACTCTCTCCTAAAATTGATGGCAAATGTTTAAAATTAGTTAAAACAAAGAGTATAGCACATTCTACTGAAATAGGCCTATAGTTTATACATGCTTGGTCTAATGCATTCCTCACCTTACATAAATCTCCAGAAAAGCTATAGGAAGCAAGCACATTCCCCTGACACGGCAGGGTGTAAAATGGATATAAACCAATTACTTTTTGCAGTTCTTAGTCTCAGGAATACTGACCCTTCTGACTTCATTTTCAAGCCAGAACTCTCGACCCCCACCTTACAAAGAAAAGTAATTGAGTAGAATTCCTAGCAAGAGGCAAATCAAGGCTTTCAAAGAAGAATTTTTGCCAGGACCTATGGAGCAAATCACCTCTAAAACATGCCAAAGATAGTTATTTAAATACATTTAGCTTCTAATCAAAGAGGTCTTTGATGAACTTTTCCCACTTTAAATACATCAAAGTAAGTAAAGAGAGCAGAGAAAGCCATTAGGAAATCATTATAATAAACACCAGCATTGATCCACTTCCCTCTCCTTCAGAACCTCCCCTCCCTGTGTTTTGAGTTGTTCAGGTGGGCTTTAAATAGTGAAGTAATCAAACTCTCACAGGCCATCATAAAGAAATACGTGAGTAAAAAAAAATTCTTTTGGATTTCAAGGAACCTGGGCAGTCCTGTGAGTGCCCAGTTTTCAGCTGTGACTTTCAAGTTGAACCTTTTCGATGGTAAATAGCCTCCTGCTTATGCCTGTGTGTTTTGGCTTTTTAAAAAAAAAAAATCAATCTCTGAGAAAATGGGCTTCCATCTTCCTTTCAGCCCCGTCTCCTTTGATGATTGATGTTAATTCAGTAAGCTGCTGACCCAAGAAAAAAGAATTGTTTGTGCTGTTGTTTTGAATAAATAAACTTACAAAGAATCAATGGCTGTAGCTTAGAGAAATTAGATGGTGGAGAGCTTCAAGTCTCTTTCTGCCCTGTTTCTCATGTAAATAAAGCAGGTAAAGGGCATTTCAGCTTCAGATATCTTTTTGAATGATGGAAACTTGCTTTGAAAGGGAACTTTTTTTTTTTCCTTCCAGTTAAAAGGAAATATTCTCTCTATATCTGTAGTGGGGGGGGGGGTGGAAATCTGTGTTTATGACAAAATAGGACAACTGCTTATTCCTGTAAACAATTTCAGACTGGCAGTAGCAAGGCAAGCATGCCCATTTACTGGGTCTTCGCTTACATTTAGTATTGTTAGTATATGGACTTAGGTCCTTCCACATTTCTGAAAGACTCTAGAAGGTTTTCTTTAGTTTTAAGATAGAAAGGCAATGTGGTATGCCAGAACAAAATAGTTCACCCAGCAGATTTTTTCTGATCCAGCTGGCTGTTTATTGACTGATCATATATGAGTAATTTTGCTTTGCCATGCCGCAATTTCCTTTCCCTAAACCATACCACCAGATACTATGATCACGGGGAGAAGGTGATGTCCAACAGTAATGACTTTTCTTCAGACAAAAATGTCATTCAGTGGGTTTCTGGCCATGAGGCTTAAAATCAGTGTTATAGGCAGCCTACAAAAGGTGCCTTGCTTTTTATTACCCTTTTATTTTGGTACCACTTACACAACAGTCTAATAAAAACTTATGTTTCACTTCATAGTATACTTAATCCACAGTTCCAGGCCAAGCAGAATACATTTATGTTAATAATACATGTCATGTCAGAACTTAACATTAAACCATGTTTTATTAATTGTGAACAACCTGAGCATCAAGGAATAGTGGGAAGACAGTAAATTGTGGTATTTTCAGTTAGTGTTCTATTATATGGCTATGAAATCAATTTTCTATTCTTTAAAATGGGCTCATAGGGCTGAGATGAAGACTACATATGGTCATCTATGGGAAGAACTTAGAACTGTGACTAGCAGATAAGCATCATATAGCTTTTTACTATTTTATTAGTGGTAAGTGCTAAGAAATGTCCATGAAGAATCTTTACTAGCGAAAAGTATATGTGTTTCACCTGAATTTGTGATTAGAGATGCACTTTGATCTTAACAATGTGAAATGTTACTAGGAGGTAATATAATAAATAGCAAATATATTTATCCCTGGGTATTATTTTTATTTTCTTCATTTTATTTTTTTTTTCTGTATTTTGTGTTTTTGTCATATGAACATATGTTCTACGATTTGGAAAAAAAAAGTGTGATTTCACAAAGTGTCACAAGCTCTGACATAATATCCATTTTGTCTAAAAGAAATGATCTGAGGCATCCAGCTATGCTAAGGCTAATTCATATATAAAAGAGTGAATATCCATCAGTGTAACTCAAATGTAGAATTACAGCATAGTTCTATCTATTTTCATGTAGATAGCATTGTTCTATCTATTCAAGTAGATAGCATTTACTAATGCTGGCAGTAAACACCTTAAAACCTTAGAAGCATCATCTGTAAAATGGAATTAAGGTCATTTTTTCCCCTTTATCTCATAAGATGGTTGAAAGGATGGAATGAGGAAATATATGTAAAAGTGCTTTATAAATATTAACTAAATCTATGTAAACTAGTATATCTAGGTTTTTTTGTCTATAGAATTTCAATGTTACAAACTTTCAGATATGAATGGTAGTAACTAAAGATATTTACTAAAATTGTTAAGAAAGAATGAGTAAAATTTGATTCAATAGTTGGAAAATAGGTTTATCTGAAACTCTTAGTCTTCAGTCAACACTACATCCTGCATTGGGATTCAGATATCTGAGAAGAACTGATTCAGTTGTTCAGAGTCTGTGTGTGTCCAGTCGCTCAGTCATGGCCAGCTCTCTGCAGCCCCATGGACTGTAGTTCACCAGGCTCCTCTGTGCATGGAATTCTCCAGGCAGGAGTACTGGAGTGGGTAGCCATTCCCTTCTCCAGGTGATCTTCCAGGGGTGGAAGCTCCAGAGTCTTATCTTTTTGGAAAAGAGAATCAAGTAGACATTCTTAGGTTGGTAAACAATACTCTCAACTTAGAAGGGGAATGGTGATTTTTGTGCACAGACAGCTGGAGTATGAAATGTTTGTCTCCTAGCCCAGCCCTCTTTACTTTCTATTCAAGATTAGTCTGCAGGAAAAGGAATTAATCCCAGTGAGTGGGTGTGCTTAATTTTCCCCCCAATTTGCTGTTTGGCCATTGAAATCTTCCAGTGCTGGTACTGAACAACAGAATTAGCACTGCCTTATAATGGAATCTTATCATGAACTTGGGAATTTACCCTTTTCTTATAGTGAGCTGACTTTATTTTTTTCAGGCTCTGTATATGTATTCATAAGGTCAGGAATTCTTGTAAAGGTCAAAGAAAGTGATATATGTAAAACTGGCTTTGGAAAACAGACACAGGTTATTTATATAGCTTTGAAATATCTCTCCTGAAGTATTTATTTATTTATGTGGTGGTTTTGAGACCAGAGGGAAGAGGGCAGGGCATCACCCTTAAAGAATGACACAGCTGTTGAGAAAAACCTGTTGCTGTTTGTTTTTAGGACAAAAAGTAGTTAGAATACATTAGGCCCAAGATGGCGAAAGATTTGACTTTGACATTGAGCCTCATTATATGTTCATCATAATACATTAGCATATACTAATGACACTCCCATGGATGCCATGACCGTTCTGAGGCCAATCATAAAAGGTCAAAAAGTGGATCATGGTCCAATTCTTGGAAATCGCTAACCCTTCCCCAAAATAGTTGAATAATTCTCCCACACGTTAGCCTATAGTTTTACCCAGCCCATAAAAACTAACCACCCCATCTTTTGAGGTCCCTCTCACTTTCTGAGATAACGTAATTCTGCCTATGGGATATGTATCTCTCTAAATAAACCTGCTTTTGCTTTGCTGTGGCAAAGAATTCTTGAATTCTCTCCTGTATAACGGTAGCCCTGCCAGGCTCCTCTGGCCATGGGATTCCCAGGCAAGGACCCTCACTTGGCAGCCTGTCCCAGGAACTTGCCAAACACCTGGGACATGACCATCCTCTTGTTCCCTGTTCTCTGGTACCAGTTTTAACATAAATCCACAAATTCTTTGACACTGTTCCCTGCAATAGGAGCCAAAGTCAGTTCCCTTTCCCTGGAGTGTGTACTGGACATGGTGACCTACCAGAGTATCTGGAAAGGGAAAAAGAATAACTTGAAGGTGAGAAAACTTGATAGACACCACCTTGCAAGTGATCAGTGATGACAGCACAATAAGGCATAGATATCATGTAGCCCCTGATGTGGTCAGATGAAAAGAGCACTTCATCTCTGTGGTATCCTCCCGGAAAATCTATAACCACGGTCCAATCCTGGGAAAATATCAAAGAAACTAAATAACTAGTGAGCACACTACAAAAGGTTTGAAATCATGAAAGACAAAGACCAAGGAACTGTCATAGATTAGAGGAAACTAAAGACATGACAACTAAATTCAATGAAATATGAAGGATTAGACCCTCAAACAGGGGGAGAACATTTGTGAAGAAACAGGGGAAATCAAAATAAAGTCTCGAGTTTGTAGTAGTATACCAATGTGGACTTTTTAGTTTTGGTAATTGCACAATGGTTAAATATGAGTATATAGGAATATACTCTGTATATATAGTCTGAATATAGGAATACTCTTTTATTTGTATTTACAACTCTTCTCTAAGTTGTATATTTATTTCCAAATAAAATGCTGAAGAAAGGTCTAGTATAGTAGGAGGTGTCATGCTAGGTGTGTTAATAACTTTATTCAGGAGAAGGGATGTGCTGGGTACTGAATTAACTTGTATATAATAGAGAAAAATCTATGTCATCTGTATAATTAAAAATTTTATTAATCTGATGAAATTTTGACAATTTCTTTTATTAGCATTTTAGAGTAATTAATTTTCATTGGAATTTTTGTTCTGACCTGCTATTATACTTTGCCTTTATTCTGTTGTTTGTTGTTAGATATATACATGTAACACATTTTCCATTTACTGTCTGTGAGGAATGTTGTGTTCAAATGGTTGAGATGGAAGCTCATAAAAATATGAAAACTGACAAGTTGGATAAATATATGGAAATCAGTGTTAATGGAAAAGAAAATGTCATTGGAATAGCCAACAACTTTGGACTGGTATAAATCTAGCACTTTTTAAAATCATTTTACATATATTCATTTATTTAATCCTTACAACTAACTTATGATCTATGAGGCAGGCACTGTCACTGTCCTCATTTTGTAGATAAAAGGAATTGAGGCACAGAGGTTAAGCCAAAGTCTTAGAATACATAAACCAACCATTTTCCTTACTTCTGAGAATTCATAGACTACTAGGTTCATACCGTAATGTTTATTAAAGTAGCACCCTGGTAGCCGTGGGTTGGCATTGTGGAACAGGAACGTACCCTGTTCCTAAGGGTACAATTTCCTAAGCCACCTTTCTCATGCACACTTTATCATTTCATTGACCACTAGTCTTGTTGCTTAGGCACTACATTGTGTTCACCTCTTTTGTGGCTCCACGGACATTAGCCCACCAGGCTCCTCTGTCCATGGAATTTCCCAGGCAAGGATACTGGAGTGAGTTGCCATTTCCTTTTCTAGGGGGTCTTCCCAACCCAGGGATCAAACCCAAGTCTCCTAATTGGCAGGCGGATTCTTTTAGTTTTGTAGTAGGTGTAAAGTAGTGTTTATGATCAGACCCTTTTATACCACCATGTAGGGTCTGAAGCTCTCAGTCAAAAATGATTCAGAGCTGCACCTGTGGGGCCTGGAGCACACTGTTATTTTCTCAAGCACCAATACATGCTTTCGAAGGAAAGGAGCCGGACCCCAGATGGTAAAAGCCTGTATGGATTTCCCCTCTGTGCTGAGACTATGAAAAGTTTTTCTTTAAACGAGTTGGTGTTCTGATCTTGCAGAGACTTTGTCATTCTATGAATGGGGGGATAAATATGATAGCCCCTTGAAAGACCGCACATCCCCCCTTGCTTTTCTGAGCGCTGTGACTTTTCATTGTCATGTCTCCGCTTCTTTTCCACCTGTCTTTATGGGCCCTCACTTCTTCTTCCCTGTGTTTATATGACATGGCTCATTCCAGCTGACACGTTTTGTTAGTGTTACCAGACAGATTAGGAGGAGTAAAATCACCATGAGTGTTGTTTTGCATCCTTTCAGGTAAACAGGCTTACTTTCAAAGATAGCACTCCTTGATTGCTCTGCTTGGGGCGTAATTGATCAGTATCAGGTTTGCAGCCTGTTCTACATCTGACTTGTTCATTTCACTCACAGTGAGCTGATTTCATGTGCATGATCGGTTCATGTGTTAGGGCTCACAATCTCACATGTGTTTTAAACTGTTTAGAGACTGGCCGTTGAAGAAAATAATTTACATTTTGCTCCTCTAGCCATTATTTTGAATCAAATAATGGTGATTATTATTCTTTCACTGATCATTAATTATTGTTTAAGGTTAGAATTTGTAAAAAAAAAAAAATAGTAATAATAATTTCCAGCAAAATCCTTATGTAAAAGCCCTACTCTTAGTATAGTTTTGTGATCTCTACAACATCATGTCTGTTTATCCAACTTCAAGGGAATTCACATGAGATTTTTTGGTAATTTTGAACCAAGGAAAGCAACTTTGCCAGTTTTGTTAAAATAGTTATTACTTGAATGACACTTTTTTCATATAGAAAGAAAAATAGGTAAAATTGACATCAAGATGTGACAAGTTAGTGAATATTTTACCAATACATCTAAGGATGCAAAATAAAACCCTAAAAAATGGAAATTTCCCCCTTTTTATTAAAATGTAGCATATTAAGCAAATGATCACCAGTTTGTTTATACATGTATAGCAAGGTGTCCTCAGAGAAGGCACTGGCAACCCACTCCAGTACTCTTGCCTGGAAAATCCCATGGATGGAGGAGCCTGGTGGGCTGCAGTCCATGGGGTCGCTAAGAGTCAGACACGACTGAGCGACTTCACCTTCACTTTTCACTTTTATGCATTGGAGGAGGAAATGGCAACCCACTCCAGTGTTCTTGCCTGGAGAATCCCAGGGATGGGGGAGCCTGGTGGGCTGCCGTCTGTGGGGTCTCACAGAGTCGGACACGACTGAAGTGACTTAGCAGCAGCAGCAGCAAGGTGTCCTTGACCTAGACTTTAGAAAGTCAAAAAATCACACTTGGTATTTTAAAGTTGTATTACTCTGCCAGTATAACACATCAGGTTTATCCAATTAGTTGCTTTAATAAACTTTAACTAGTGCATGCTACTTAGCACACATCCGAAGAACTTACAAAGCATTAGACGTAGCTCAGAAAAAGTATCTCTTAGTGTCATATCATCCTTCTGCTTTTTGACATGATTACATGTAAACATCGAAATAGTGATTTACAAGTGAAAGATAAGATATTCATGTTTCATGATGATGTATTAAATTTAAATTCATTAATATAAAATTTATTTTAAATGCCAGAAAACATTATGCTTTGAGTTTTAATGTACTCTTGTAACTTTATAAATGATTCAAAATTACAGTGTAACCATACTTAATGTAAACTTGATATACTTCTTTTAAATTGAAGTATAGTTGATTTACAGTCTTGTGTAAATTTCTGTAAAATTACACAATCTTGTGTCAATTTCTGCTGTACAGTAAAGTAACTCAGTTACACACACACACATATATATAAATTCTTTTTTACATTCCTTTCATAATGGTTTGTCACAGATTATTGAATATAGTTCCCTGTGCTATACACAAGGCCTTGTTCTTTATCCGTTCTATACAATATGCTTTTAAAGACAAATCATTTTGATACAAAATCACCATATTTTTGATTTTCAATTTAAGAACTGGTAATTTTAAAAATGCCCAATTATGTCACCTTTGTAATAATTGGATTTGATGATGTAAAAAGATCTTGCATAATATATGACAAGTCTATAGGTTCTAGGTCAAAGGAAATGGGGAGGAAAACCTATTGGAAATGACCACATAAAAATGAAATGAAGGGGCTTGGGTTTCTGGAAAGGGGGGAAGCTAAAAAGTCTGGAAAATTTGCCAGTATAAAGCAGTTAGAAAAACTGCATATAGTGTAATAAACTTTCTTTTAAATGTATTGCTGACCTTGTTAGAGAGTAAGAGGTCCCTTGGGAGTGAAAATAAAGAGAAAAGGAAAACTCGGAGCAGCAAGCTGATACTGATATTGCCGCTGCCTTGGGGGTATCTGTCAGACTCACTAACCAAGAGGCTTCAGTTTTAACAGCTGCATCACTGCTGGAGACAGGGCCTTGGGCCTATGCAAGAGTGAATATAGAATTAGAACCAACATGTAAAGCCTAGAATTTTTGATGGGTTACATTTTCAGTGCAAGGGTAAAATAGAAAAAAACATGCTCATCAGCAAAGAGAGATGACCAAAAATCTTGTCCTGGAAGAGCAAAACAATTCTTCTCTAGAGGAATAGGCCTATTTTAGGCCTTGATTCTTCTCATGTTTAAACTTTTTAATACATGAATTCACAACCCCACATGATAGGCAACCGAGAGCTGGAGTCAAGCAGAGGTCATAATGAGTTGAATTAGTTCCCAATAACTTCAGAAATGGAATTACGAATTGTAGAATATAAAAAAGGTACGTTACAAACTTTTAAAAAATAAAATTTGCATCAAAAACATGATAAAAGAACGAGATGCTCTCAAAACAAAAAGACTAGGCAGTCTTAACAAAGAACCAAATAGATTTCATACATTTTAATCTTTGCATTAAGGATTTAATTTATGGTTTATACATTAGATTAGACACACTCCAGAGAAAATTAGCAAACTATTTAAAACATCCAAAGAAATTACTTAAACTGCAGTGTATAAAGACAAAAGATTTAGAAAATAGGAAAGAAAGTTAAAATATATAGAATGCTGTGGCCCTTTTATCAAACAAAGGACCACAGATTTTTGGATGCTCTTCCTATCTTGAAGTCCATGCCCTTGAAACTGGGCAGGCTTGTGACTATTTGAACTGGGTATGTAGCATAAATCCTATTATATAATTTCAGAGTCTAAATCCTAAAAGACTATATAGCTTCTACCTTGACTGCGGCCATGAAATTAAAAAACGCTTACTCCTTGGAAGGAAAGTTATGACCAACCTAGACAGCATATTGAAAAGTAGAGAAATCAGTTTGCCAACAAAGATCTGTCTGGTCAAGGCTATGGTTTTTCCAGTAGTCATATATGGATGCAGAGAAGGCAATGGCAACCCACTCCAGTACTTTTGCCTGGAAAATCCCATGGATGGAGGAGCCTTGGTAGACTGCAGTCCATGGGGTCGCGAAGAGTCGGACACAACTGAGCAACTTCACTTTCACTTTTCACTTTCATGCATTGGAGAAGGAAATGGCAACCCACTCCAGTGTTCTTGCCTGGAGAATCCCAGGGACGGCGGAGCCTAGTGGGCTGCTGTCTATGGGGTCACACAGAGTCGGACACAACTGAAGCGACTTAGCAGCAGCAGCAGAATGTATGGATGTGAGAGTTGGACTATAAAGAAAGCTGAGCGCTGAAGAATTGATGCTTTTGAACTGTGGTGTTGGAGAAGACTCTTGAGAGTCCTTTGGACTGCAAGGAGATCCAACCAGTCCATCCTAAAGAAAATCATTCCTGACTTCATTGGAAGGACTGATATTGAAGCTGAAACTCCAATACTTTGGCCACCTGATGCGAAGAGCTGACTCATTTGAAAAGACCCTGATGCTGGGAAAGGTTGAAGGCAGGAGGTGAAAGGGATGACAGAGGATGAGATGGCTGGATGACATCACTGACTCAATGGACATGAGTTTGGGTAAACTCCGGCAGTTGGTGATGGACAGGGAGGCCTGGTGTGCTGCAGTCCATGGGGTCACAAAGAGTCGGAGTGACTGAACTGAACTGTTTGTGGAAATAATTGTTCTCGGGACCCTGAGCTGGCAGGAAACACATCCAGCTCACCTGTGGCTGAAGTGGTTTGCAGAATCCCAAATCGTATAGAGTCCAGTCCCAACTCTTTGGGTCACTTTGTTGTTTGACTGTTTCAGGCTGAGGTACCAGACACCCTGGAACAAGCACAGCTCTGCTCTGTGAGTGCTTTAACCTCACAGTGGTGGCGACTACTGACGTTTGATACGGTTTCTTACTTAGCAGTGGGTAAATGGAACAGACAAGATGAGAAGTTCTAGCATATATCTGTCAGAAATTTCAAATGAAAGTAATGGAAAAATGAGGGGGAAAAAGCAATATCTAAGGAAATAGAAGTTTAGAAATTTCCAGAATTGATCAATGACATACATCATTGGATCCCAGAAGTATAATGAATTCAAAGTAGGAAAGATAGGAGAAACTCATGTCTCATGCAGCAAAGTAAAAGTGTAGAAGACCAAAGTCAAAGATAAGATACTAAAAGCAGATAGAAAAGATATGTTACTTAGCAGTGGACTACAACTTACATTAGTTGGTATAGCAGAAATAAACTGGAGATATCTTGATTTTTCATTGGTAGAAGGATTGACATGTGACAACAGTAAAAAGCTACCTATACCATCCAGCAGTAAGAAGGAGTTGAACGGGAGCTGTGTATATCAAGGTGAATCAGTCTCCCAAGCATAATGTATGGCAAAGAATATGATGTGATGGCATTTATATAAAATTTTAAAATATGAGAAACTATACAAGTGGATATGTCTTCATGTGTGCTTTTTAGCAACACATACATGTGAAAATACAAAGATGTATTTTGAATGATAAAGTCTGTATAATGGTTACTTCTAGAGGTGGGAGTAGAAAAGGAAAAGGAATGTAATCGCACTCAACACTGTCACTCTGTAGTGTTTTATTTCTTAAGCTGGGTAGCAACTATATGAATATGCATTATTTTTTACACTTATTTATACCCCTGAATATTTTATAATAAAAATTTGACCAAAAGTGTGAGGATTTACTGAATGGTAGTAATAGGAAGCTTTGTGACATCTCCTTGAAGGAAGCACATATTTAATCTGAAAGGATTTGGAGAGTGGAGATTAAGCAAATCCTGTGTACCTTTTGGTTTAAGTGAATGGTGTATCACATAGGGAAAAAATGAAAGCCTATGGGGCATAAGATCAGTTCTACTTGATTGGGAGATTTTAAGCCTTAGCAGAAGGGGTAGATGGAGGGGAGGAAGTGAAACGGTAGATATGGAACATTATGGCCCAAGTCTTGGAATTGTGAGAAATTAAATATCTTGGTTGTAAATGAATAAGGTAGAAGTGAGCTTTTATATCCTTAGTAATACCATTGAAAAATATTTATATTCTTAAAATTTTCTGAATATCTATAGTAACTAATAGTCTGTTACATTTTGCTGAAGATGACTATATTTCACTTCGCAAACACCTGTAAATGAGTAAGGTAGAGATGTGAGCTCTTATATCCTTAGTAATACCATTGAAAAATATTTATATTCTTAAAATTTTCTGAATATCTATAGTAACAGTCTGCTACATTTTGCTGAAGATGACTATATTTTACTTCTCAAACACCTGCAATCAACTGTGATTTCCCAGCCATAAACGAAGTCTGGTGAGTCTGAAAAGAAAAGAGTGGGGATGGGACTGGGGATGAGAGACTGGTGAGAAATAGGTGAGTGTGAAAGTCGCTCAGTCATGTCCAATTCTTTGCGATCCCATGGACTATACAGTCTATGGAATTCTCCAGGCCAGAATACTGAAGTAGGTAGCTGTTCCCTTCTCCAGGGGATCTTCCCAATCCAGGGATTGAACTCAGATCTCTCGCATTGCACGTGGGAGATAGGTGGGAAGTGAAGAAATTACTAGTCATAAAATTGCTAAGAATGCTGCTTGTGAGGGCATTACTGTCAACTTTATTCTTCTCTCCAGTAGTAATCTGGTCAAATGGATAAGGACAAGCGAGTTTCCCTCACAGCTGACCTAGAGATTTAACTCAGTTTTTCAATTCATTGGCAAACCTTTCGCTCAGTCTCTTAGTTGGATCTTTTCTTTGTAAAAATAGAAACTCATTCAAATTATTCCAGGTGTTATGGCATGTTATGTGATATACTTGAGAGTTATTAAAAATGCAGGGAAAACAGGAATGATAGTAAACATTGTAAAGCTTAGCAGAAAGAGACAGCAGAACCTGGCCACTCGCCAGCCCACAAATACTGTCTTCCTATAAATGACTCAGCTAACTTTTTCCTCCTTTAACTTTTTTAAACTACAAGTTTTAAAAATTCAACTTACACATCATGACATTGCCAGCATTTCTCTACATAATAATCCTTTAGTTGCTTTTTCTTTTTTCGTCTAACTACTTTATGTAAATTTCTTACTGGGAATAGGAATTTGAGTTTGGCTTCTAGCCAGCCTTTGAATTGGCTGTCATTGGATAGTTGTTGTTTACCTTTGGTCCAATGATAGGGTGGAGTCACACAGTGGAACAAGGTCTCTAGGCTGATCCCATCAATAGGTGCTATGTGTGGAGCATATGTATCAGTGATTGTGGCAGTTACTTGATCTAATTAATGCATGCAGCTATGTACAGCCAGCAGAGTATGATTTCCATCTAGTCAGCTAGCTCAAACTGAGACTTGACTGGGCTCTTCCATCTTTGATAAATCTCTAAGCACAGAGTAGTTTTGTTTTGGAATGGTGCTGTGTTTAACAAGTGGATTTCTCTAGTGTCCTTATCATTCCATATATAGTATTTTGAGTTCTAAATTTTTATATTGGCATTTTCCCCTCTCTCTGTTGCCTCTTAGCATCTTTGTTCCCCACAGCTCAGAACTTTTTGATACAAGTATTTAACCTTTCTCTAAACTAGTTAAAATTTTCATTCTGGCCTTAAAGTATATTCAAGCAGTTGTTCATTATTTTAGCTTAACTAGTTATTAATCAATTGCCACAAAATGTGGCTTAAAACTGTTGGATACTGGAATTTATTTAACATAAGTATTTTAATTGCATCTTAAAATGTTAAACTGTATGAATCCAGCAAACTGTGTGTACAGGCATATGTAAAAATTTTAAAAGTAGGTCTAGGAATATCTATATTTGCCTTAAAGCACTCTTAAAATAGTTGGTCCAGAGTAGAACTACTTACCTTCACTTTACATATCACTGAGCTCAGTTAGAATTATTTGATTTAGACACCCTGTAATGTAAATAAGAAATGTCCTGTGGTCATTGCATAATTTTATAGGGATCTTCACCAAAACTTGGAAGAAGGTAGTACATTTTATAGCATGATTCACTCTGGAAAAGCTGGCCTTTTTGTGAGGCCACCTGAAAATGCAGTTATTTCTGTAGGCACGCAATGTATAAAACAGGGGTTATATCATGTACATACCTACATGCATTTTTCCTTCGATCAATGTATACATTTAATTAAATAGTCGTCTTCCAAAAGTGAAAATATGTATTGAAAAAAAGTGGCAGCAATAAAACAGTAATCTTGCAGTTTTTTCTTTTGAGTCCCGGCGGATTAGTGATTTTACTTTACATTGGAAATAAGCAGTGATTATTGCTCCTTTGGGACTGATAAGGAAAGAAATGGTGCCCAATTTTATAAGTCATTAGTATTCTCCGTTATAAATGGTATGGGAAGCTTTGGAACAAGAAGAGCAAGACCTGAATATATATTTTTTTAAACAAGTAAATGATGTTTCATTATCAGTAAAAGTGTAGTTTGTCTGCCTTAGAAAAATAAAACCTTGAAGTGTAATTTAGCTTGTCTGTCATTATAAACATATCAGAAGACATAGCATCCTGGTCCAGGCCCATTTTTCTTTGTCAAGTGATGCTTCATAGCTTCATTTATGAAGTTTTAACATTTTTATTACATTGTGAATACTTGAGAGAGGCTTCCCAGGTGGCGCTAGTGGTAAAGAATCCGACTGCCAATACAGGAGACACAGGAGATCCAGATTTGTTCTCTGAGTCAGGAGGATCCCCTGGAGTAGGAAATGACACCCAACTCCAGTATTCTTGCCTGGAAGGTTCCATGGGCAGAGGAGCCTGGCTAGCTACAGTCCATGGAGTCACAAGAGTCAGACCCAGCTGCGCATCTGAGCACAAGCACTTGAGTAACCAAAAGATTGACCAAGGATATTCCCTCTAGCGATCAGGCATTCAGTTTTCTGTGTATGTGCTGAAATTGTTCAAATGCCTGCGTTCCTTATGTGTAGTTTGTTCTATCACTATTTAGCTAAGTAGTTTCTTCATATGCAAGCCAGTGCTTCTCATCTCCAGATTTACTGATGTAAGTTAAATAGTATGGAAAGGAAATCTAGTCATGCAACTCTTGAAACTAAATCCAGTCTCTAAGTAAAGTAGCCAATACATCAGCAACCTCTTGGTAAGCAGTTCTTTTAGCAGTGTGATTCTGACCATGCTGAAATGCTTTCCCTGATCAATTTAAGCTTCCTTCTTTAGTGTTCAACCAATGTCTCTTGCATCTCTCTATTTTACCACATATAAAATGCAGAAAACTGATCAGTCTAATGGCCCGATCTTAATATAGCAGTTTAAGCATGAGAGCTGTGCATTAGTACTGATCTGTACTTTAAGAGAAAAATCACTGTTTAAAATTCATCTTGAAGCAAAACTATGTAAATACCCTCTTCAGATAGCTTTTCCAAACCCCAAAGTTAAGAGTCTCAATGGCTGCTAAACACGTGTCGGCAGGCCCCATCTCACTGTGCTGCTTCCTCATTGCACTGTTCTTCCTCCTCTCAGGGCCCATGCAGACTCTGCCTCCTTGGACACCTGGCCTTCTCTGCTGGTGGCCTTATCTTGGGGGAACTCGCAAATAAAATGCTTCATCTCACCATGCAGATATATTTGTTTATAGGCTGTTCTTTTACACAACGGATTTAAGCTGGTGACTCAGATAGTAAAGAATCTGCCTGCAATGCAGGAGACCCAGGTTTGATCCCTGTGTTGGGAAGATCCTCTGGAGAAGGGAACGGCAACCCACTCCAGTATTCTTGCCTGGAGAATTCCATGGACAGAGGAGCCTGGTGGGCTATAGTCCATGGGGTTACAAAGAGTTGGACAGAACTGAGCTAGTAACAGTTTCACTTTCATAAAGATAGTTTTCATCTTTCCCCACCTTCAGTTCAGTCCAGTCGCTCAGTCATGTCCAACTCTTTGAGACCCCATGGACTGCAGCACGCCAGGCCTCCCTGTCTACCACCAACTCCCAGAGTTTACTCAAACTCATGTCCATTGAGTTGGTGATGCCATCCAACCATCTCATCCTCTGTCCTCCCCCTTCTCCTCCTGCCTTCAATCTTTCCCAGCATCAGGGTCTTTTCCAATGAGTCAGTTCTTCACATCAGGTGGCCAAAGTATTGAGTTTTAGCTTCAGCATCAGTCCTTCCAATGAATATTCAGGACTGATTGGCTTTAGGATGGCCTGGTTGGATCACTTTGCAGTAAAAGGGACTCTCAAGAGTCTTCTCCAACACCATAGCTCAAAAGCATCAGTTCTTCGGCACTCAGCTTTCTTTATAGTCTAACTCTCACATCCATACATGACAACTGGAAAAACCATAGCTTTGACTAGATGAACCTGTGTTGGCAAAGTAATGTCTCTGATTTTTAATAGGCTGTTCAGGTTGTTCATAACTTTTCTTCCAAGGAGTAAGTGTCTTTTAATTTCATGGCTGCAGTCACACTCTGCAGTGATTTTGGAGCCCCCAAAAATAAAGTCTGTCACTGTTTCCACTTTTTCCCCATCTATTTGCCATGAAATAATGGGACCAGATGCCATCATCTTCATTTTCTGAATATTGAGTTTTAAGCCAACTTTTTCACTCTCCTCTTTCACTTTCATCAAGAGACTTTTTAGTTCTTCTTCACTTTGTGTCATAAGAGTGGTGTCATCTGCATATCTGAGGTTATTGGTATTTCTCCCAGCAGTCTTGATTCCAGCTTGTGCTTCATTCAGCCTGGCATTTCTCGTGATGTACTCTGCGTAGAAGTTAAATAGGCAGGGTGACAATGTACAGCCCTGATGTACTCCTTTCCCTATTTGGAACCTGTCTGTTGTTCCATGTCCAGTTCTGTTGCTTCCTGACCTGCATACAGATTTCTCAAGAGTCTGGTCAGGGGGTCTGGTATTCCCATCTTTTTCAGAATTTTTCACAGTTTGTTGTGATCCACATAGTCAAAGGCTTTGGTGTAGTCAATAAAGCAGAAATAGATGTTTTTCTGGAACTCTCTTGCTTTTTCGATGATCCAACAGATGATGGCAGTTTGATCTCTTGTTCCTTTGCCTTTTCTAAATCCAGCTTGAACATCTGGAAGTTAACGGTTCATGTACTGTTGATGCCTGGCTTGGAGAACTTTGAGCATTACTTTGCTCGTGTGTGAGATGAGTGCAATTGTGCAGTCATTCGAATATTCTTTGGCATTGCCCTTCTTTGGGGTTGGAATGAAAATGGACGTTTTCCAGTCCTGTGGCCACTGCTGAGTTTTCCAAATTTGCTGGCGTATTGAGTGCAGCACTTTTACAGTATCATCTTTTAGGATTTGAAGTAGCTTAACTGGAATTCTATCACCTCCACCAGCTTTGTTCGTAGTGATGCTTCCTAAGGCCCACTTGACTTCGTACTCCAGGATGTCTGGCTCTAGGTGAGTGATCACACCATCGTGTGATCTGGGTTATCTGGATCATTAAGATCTTTTTTGTATAGTTCTGTGTATTCTTGCCACCTCTTCTTAATATGTTCTGTTTCTGTTAGGTCCATACCATTTCTGTCCTTTATTGTGCCCATCTTTGCATGAAATGTTCCCTTAATATCTCTAATTTTCTTGACGAGATCTCTAGTCTTTCCCATTCTGTTGTTTTCCTCTACTTCTTTGCGTTAATCACTGAAGTAGGCTTTCTTATCTCTCCTTTCTATTCTTTGAAACTCTGCATTCACATGGGTATATCTTTCCTTTTCTCCTTTGCCTTTAGCGTCTCTTCTTTTCTCAGCTGTTTATAATCATTATTTAATGGCTGGGACCAAACCAAGCCATTAATAGCTTAAATAAGTCTGTGTTGATAATTGTTACACTGTTAGTGACAGTAGCTTTTCTAGTCTTCATTATCAGTGATGTCCATTAACTTGTCTCAGCATTTTAAATTTTGACATGCAATTCTACAGGCACCTGAATTATGCTTATCTGAATAATTATATTGCATGCATCAAATCCTATTATGGTAAAAGCCAAAAGACTGTCCAGCTTCATTTATTATACTGAAATTTGGCTGTTTTAGGCATTGCTTGAAATAATATTGTCTTATATGAAGTTTAACACATCAATATACATCAGGTATTCTCCACATTTGTACAGGTGAAGAACAAAATATGCTGTTCCTCAAAGAGCATTTAAAAGTGTGACATGTTAGTACAAAACCAATTGGTATTCCCCCTTAAATTTTTGTCTCTTTTTTATATAATCGCTTAGGTTTTGTTGTTGTCATTGACAGTGAACATAATATATTGGTTTCTTGAAATTAAATCCTTTAGAGCAGCACATTTATCCCAGTCTCCCTTTTGCTGTGTTTTTGTTGTGGCATTTATCACAATTTCATTTTATTTGTTTACATGTCAGCCTCTCTTAATTAACTCTGAAGACAGACATTCTTATTTGTCAGCAACCTGTGCCTAGGATATTATTAGTGTAGTTTTCAGAAATTCTTTTTAAATGATATCACAAATGGTTCACTCAATCACATGCCATGTGTTTATTTAATAAACATTTATTGAGCACCAGTTTTATGCTGGGACAGTTACGTGTTTTAGGAATTTTGCTCTAAGCCCATGTCTGGAGTCGGCTACCCCAGAATTACCAAGGTAACTTCAAAAGCAATGTGTATTCCTGGGCTCCATTCTTGGTGATCTTGATAGTATAAGTTAACGCCTAGGACCTGGGAAACTCCATGTAACCCTCAGAGTCTGAGAGATGAAAACATAGTCCTTTCTCTAGACTGGTTAGTCCTCCTTATATTTTGTCACTTTATTTTGCTTGTTCTTACCTTTATTCTCATTCATGGAAACAAATGAAATAAAATGGGGAGGTGCGGTGGCCTTTTTTTTAAGCTTAAGGAAGGGGAAGGCACTTTAACATAGATTATTTCATTTAACTGTTGAAGTAACCCCGTGAATTAAGTATATTCCCTTTCTTCCCCCATACATTACTGAAGGTTATAAAACTTTAAGGTCAGACATCTAGTTAATGGCAAAGTATAGTTCAGAAGGCAGAACTGAGCCTGTCTTCTTTTCATTTGCTACAACCAGCCATAACAAAAAAATGAAATTAATTGTAAAAATGTGTAGTGCTGGGACTTCCCTGGCAGTATGGTGGTTAAGACTCCGAGCTTTCCCTGCAGAGGACTCAGATATGATCCCTGGTTGGTGAACTAAGATCCCACATGCTACATACACTGCATGGCATGGCCAAAAACAAAAAATACCCAAAAATGTACTAACTGCTGAGGTCTTCTAAGAACAAAGGAGAAATGCAAAGAATTGAATGCCTCATAAAAAACTCAAATACTCTTTGGGGAAAAAACGATTACATTTATATTTGTGACTGATGGTTTCATTTTCTCCCCCTCTTGCTTTGTGTATCAGTGCCTCTTCATGGGTCCTTAGGCTATTTTTAAAAATCATTGTGTATAGTTTCAAAGACTGGCTTCAGGTTTGAAACTTACGAGTCATAGAGATATTGTACAGCCTTATTTTTAGCACTACAGTCTATTGCTTAAGCTTATGAAAATAGCTACCAACACTCAATAGACATATTCCTCTGTATCAATATCTAATGTCTTGTTTTTTCTCATGTCACATATGTTGGCCATTTTTTTCTTCTCTTGATGATTTTTGAGGCCATGTATTGAAATTTTGCAAAGAATGTTAATGTATAGAGGTTCATGGTTCATTTACTTGTGTGAATTGTGTGCCTGTAATACGGAAATTAAAAGTCAGGTCATTATTAATAAATTAGTCAATAAAAGTAGACATGTGCTTTATCAGTTCTATGCTATCTGTGCGCGTATTATTTCTATCAAACTGTACACTAACTGTAAGTTGCTTTTTAGAAGTGCTGTTATTGTTTAGTATTGACATTTACCTTTTTAAGAGCCACACTGATAGGATATAAATATTTGCAAGGGTGAAATTAGAATGTTGAAGAGGCTACTGTGAAGTGTATTTACAGAGGAATATACTTACATTTAGACTGTTTAAAGGTTCTATATTCTTAAACTCCTCTCTGTTTGGGCTGCCCACCACTTTCAGCCCTTCAAGCAAACTGAAATTCATCCCTCCACTCCACTTCTCAGAAAAGCTTTCTGTGTCTGACCCTTTTTAGGCTGAATCAGTATTTGTTCCTCTGATAGCTGTCTGTAATGATTTACTTAGGTATGTCTTCTTAACTAAATGTGAACTCCTTCATGTAAGGACTATCTTGGTGGAGCTCCAGTGGAGTCTGAAACATTGCACAAGTCACTCAGTGTTTGATTTTGGTTTAAGGAATAAAGTTTATGATTTGCCTTGGCAAAGAGAAAATATATTAGAGCAATTAATTTTGAATTGTATAGTTGTGCGACACATTATGACTTTTGGGAAAACTGAAGCCCAGGGTAGCTAAATAGTTGGCTAAAGTCATGCAGAAAGTTCCTTAAATTTAGGCTGGCACCATCTTTTATTCTCTTTCAGCCCCATACACTTTTCAACACCGGCGTTTGCCAAACTATACTCCACGGGACACTAGTGCCCTAGGAAGTCATGCAACTGGAATCATGGCCAGTAAGGGAGAAACTGGAATTTGACAAGGAAAAAAAAAAGAACCCTTTGGTTAAATAAAATTTGAGTGTTTTTTTTTTTTTTAACTCCAGGACTCTCCTGAACTATAATGTGTGAAAGTGCATATTGCCAAAAGAGATTGCTATAACATGGAGTAGTTTCCAAAGTTACATGTTAATAGAATCCTCGTCTTTAACATTACTCTTATGAGACTGTTTTTTCAAAAGATGCAATTTAAAGAAGCTTTAGTAATTGAATTCTGTATGTCGTTCATTCTAGTTCTTTATGTCAAAATCAGCTTGACTTTGTGAACAGCAAAAAAAAAAAAAAGATATTGGTTGTGGACAAATCCTCCCCTGGATTTGTCTCTGATTTCTGTATGAGTTTTGACAAATTCCAAAATTGCAGTAAATTGTTTCCATTTATTCACTGGTGAAGGGAATCTCTGGGGAGACACATGGTCAAATTTTCAACCTTTGGATTTGTGATTTTGAGCCTATAGTCATTGTTTTGCTAATAGGTCCTGGCCAAGATGTATGTGTCAGATCATATTATGACAATAATAGCAGACAGTCCACATGCGTTTATTTTACTGAATTTATGTTTTATTGCCTGAAAGAGATTCGCTTGGTAATTGCTTTTTATATGGAGACTTAGTTGTCCACTGTGGTCCAGGGAACGTTACAGGGACCACTCTCTGTTTTATTGGGTTTGGCCAACCTGATAGGTTGTTAGTTGGTAAAGAAGAAAAAGAATTCTAAAGTGATATTAAATGTTAATTTAATAGTATCTGTTGTGAGAAAATTTGACTTTATCAAATTCAAATCCTTGACTTAATATGAATTAAAATTTACTTATAAGATGGTAGTTTGAGGTAGTTACATTGTAATTTGAGAAGGAAACCTCAGAAAACTGTTAGAGATTGTAGATTTGGAGAGAGAATCCATAGCACTAGTTGCAGAGACAAAGAACCCATTAGTGTCTGGGATAATCAGTGCAAGGGAGTATTAATGCCAGCACTATGCGGGATTTCTAATAGTAGAAGGGAAAGTTGAGTTTTTATAGTTTCCCCAAGGGAAGAAGTAGCTTAATTAGGTTAAATACAGCCTGGAATAAAACATCCATACAAAAGAAATACTGTAGATTTCAGAATGAGAATATTGGGTCTCTCCAAATTTGAAAGGGAAAGAAGAGCTCTAGACTTAAATTGGGATTCCCAGGTGGCGCTAGTGGTGAAGAATCCGCCTGCCAATGCAGGAGATGCAAAAGATGTGGGTTCGATCCCTAGATCAGGAAGATCCCCTGGAGAAGGACATGGCAACCCACTCCAGTATTCTTGCCTGGAGAATCCCATGGACAGAGGAGCCTGGTGGGCCACAGTCCCTCGAGTCGTGAAGAGTCAGACGTGATTTAGTGACTGAGCCCAAGCACAAGACTTGAATTAGTCTGGAAGGAGTGTAACTCAGAACATCAGACTCCTCTGTCTTCTGTCTCTGTGACCTTGGTCAACTCCATCTCTCTATTTACTTAAGAGAAAATGGAAGGTCATACCTCATATGACTAATTCCATGATTCTGAGCTAGGAATGTAAAAAGAAATAGGGTAGACTTGTCTTTGCAATTGAGTCAGCATGTTAGAAACGTGCTCATAAATAGATTTTTTAAATATCCTGATTTGATCATCTAATTGAATTGTATCCATAAAATACTTACTTTAGGAGTTTTTTTTTTTTTTTTTTTAATATAAAAATGCTGCCATTGTTACAAACATTTAAAAAAAAATCTTCTTTTGGAGTTACCTCATGGCAAGTGTAGGGCTTCCCTGATAGCTCAGTTAGTAAAGAACCCACCTGCAATGAAGGAGACCCGGATTTGATTCCTGGGTCAGGAAGATCTGCTGGAGAAGGGATAGGTTACCCACTCCAGTATTCTTGGGCTTCCCTTGTGGCTCAGCTGGTCAAGAATCCACCTGCAGTGCAGGAGACCTGGGTTCGATCCTTGGGTTGGGAAGATCCCTTGGAGAAGGGAAAGGCTACCCACTCCAGTATTCTGGCCTGGAGAATTCCATGGACTGTATAGTCTATGGGGTCACAAAGAGTTGAACATGACTGAGCAACTTTCACTTCACAGGGCAAATTTAAGGACCCCCAAATTAAGTACAGTTCTTTTATATATATTTTTATATACACCTCATACATTATTTTGTGTGTGTATATGTATATTTTTAATATATATTTTTAAACAGCAAATGATACTACCTTTTTTGTTTACTTTTATATTCATTAGACTGAGGTTTGAATGATTTTAAGTGGTCAGAAAATCTGTAGCAGACAAAGAAAAGTTACCATTTACTTTCTTTAAGGCAGTTTCTAAAATGTTTAGAATTCTAGAATATCTTTAACAATAGTGGCAGCTCTGAAGTAAATATCTAGCATCCATCAACAAGAACCTTGGAAAGACTAACTCTTACTTGGATGTTTAGATTCTTGTATGTTAATTAAAAATAGCAATAATCTTATAGCATATCCTTACCTGGTGAAATAAACAGAAAGGATCAGGTGAGCAGTAGGTTTGAAAATCTAAATTCAGAGATCTATATAAAGAGTATTTTGGGATCCTTTTGTAGTTCATGAGCATGATGATTGGGTGTTCACGCTGCTGCGTGACATGTGCCTCCTTCCAAACCTTGTTACGACATCAGCACATTACCTGTCTGACGTAAAAAAAAAAAAAAAGAGTATCTTGAATTGTAAATGGTATTACACCAAAGGGTTCAAAATATCTAGAAAGCCTTAATTTTCCAAGTAGAATTTTTCCCTGAGTAGTCCTCAACTTTAGAAATTTTCCATTATCTGAATAGCTCTACATCCTCAAAAAGATCTGTGCAGAGTGTAATAGAATTGCATAATTCACAGTATGAAATGGGATAATTTGAATTGGAGCTGAGTTGAAGCATAATATTACCTTAAGGATTTTAATGAAGAGAATATTAACACTATTAAACAAGATCAACAGCATCAAAAGCTAATAATCAAAGCATTTTTACACACTGTTAAAGAGGTTGCTTCCACTGAGGCTTTGCTGTGCCAATTGTGTGTAATTTTTATTTGTGTATTAAATTATACTTTCTACTAGACAGCATTTGGCTAGACATTCCAGTGCATTTAAAACTTTAGAAATGATCAAGCTTCATTTCAAATAGAAGTATCATATTCACCTCTTCTTTCTGTTAGTGTGTGAGTGGATTTTCCTACCGACCATTTAGAATTAATGCCACTATGATGACCACCATGTGCATGCATGGATGCAGGTCTGCATGAAAAGATATATTTATGTGTATTTCTTTTAATTGGATTAGTTCCATTAGCTTTAATATAATGAAATTATGATGAAAACATCTGCGTAACTACATTCCAGCATGGTGCCTTCCTTCTGTATTATAGAAACTTATAAACTTGGTTTATCGGTTACAAAATCATACTACAAAGGTGATTGACACACATGTATGTTTCTATTTCTGTTTGTTTACATTTAAACACATAAACAGTCTTGTAAGTCCAGTTTAGACATAGCGTTCATTGACAAATGAATGCTCAAATTAGCACTATCCGAAAGAAATATGAGCCACAAAATGTAATTTATTTCCAGTAGAGATGTATATACCCGGTTTTTAAAAAGTATAAGGAAATGGGTAAGTTTTAGTAGTATATTTCATTTATACCCAATACTTCCAAAGTCTCAGTTCAACCTGTAAGCCCCAGAAAAATTACTAATCTGTTTTGCATTCTTTCTCGTAGTAAATCTTAGAACTGTGTACCTTACACTTAAAGCACATCTCAGTTTGGCCGCCCCACATCCTACTAGCTCTGTGTGGCTTTTGGCTCCTGTGCAAGATGGCACAGAGCTTGATGCTTGTCAGTGTGGGCCCAGGGTGAGCTGGGAGGAGGAAGGGGATGGAGAAGATAATGAAGTTAGGATGAAATTTAACAGCCTCTCCAGTAATCACTGCTTCTTTAGAGAAGGTAAGAAAAGAAACACTGGGTAGAAGACAAAAGACAGCTTCCTATATATATGTGAACACAGGGGAAAGAGCTGCCTATATTGTTTTTCTTTCTTTGCTGACAGAAGCAACATTTTTCAAATACCAAATTAGGGGTAAGACCCACAGAAATTTCCAGACCTTGCTGACTCCTTCTCAGGCTGGGGAGTCTCCCAGTCTCCCAGCTGCAGGAGGCCTACAGAGATAAGATGCTTCCTCTACCACTACCATTCCTGGTGTGGAGGGCTGGGACCAGTCTTCTGGGAGGGGAGGCACAGAGTTGTTTGAATAATTTGCTTCTCAAGAGAGATTGCACCTGCAGACTCTCAGGCCCAGTTAATATGAATACGAGACAGAGCATGAAGGGGTGCCTCAGCTGGGACTTCTGTAACAAAATGCTATTAACTAGGTGGCTTCATCAACAGAAACTTACTTGTCACAGTTCTGGTGGCTGAAGTCCAAGATAAGATGCCAGCTTAGCTGGGCTCTGCTGAGTTCCCCCTTCCTGCTTACAGATTTGGCATCTCTCCTTGCTATGTCCTCAAGTGAGAGAGTTCTGGTGGCTCTTCCTTTTCTTAGAAGGGCACTAATCCTATCAGGAGGGCTCTACCCCAGGACCTCAGCAAAACGAAACCTGAGCCTAATCGCCACCCAAAGATGCACTTCCAAATGGCATCACATAGGGGATTAAGACTTCATATGTGAATTAAGACAGGAGATGGAGGAGCAGGGCAAATATTCAGTCCAGAGTATGGAAACTGCTTTCATATCTCAAGCTTTCACTATATCCCTGCCTGGTAAACAAGCGTTCTTACAGTATTTTGCGTGTGTACACATGCAGTGGGCATTCCTTCTTTCTTTTAAAAAATAAAATTGAAACCAAGAAGTTCATTTCAGCAGATAATTAAATGCTAGGTAATTTGAAGGGTTTGCATTGAAGTTTTTATTGGTCAAATTATAGAATTCAACTTATGCCAGTGATTAATAAAATGACAAAAGAAAAGTCATTATAACTAGAAACCAAGTTGACAATGAAATACCAATTAATAAGATTAACACTTTCTTCTTTTAAAGTAGATTGTAGAAATCTGCTTAGTTTTTTCTCAACTCCCAAATTCTCATTTCTGGAAAATACTATCATTTTTGTTTTTGACAGATTTGAGGACCTGATACCCTGATTATATTAAGTGACAATGGGCAGTTACTTAGGTAAACAAATAACAGAAGTAATACCTGAAATTTGTATGATGTTTATAATTCATATTATTTATAAAGTACGTTTTTGAAATCCTTAAGATAGAGTCTAATGAAAACCTTCAGACTCAGAGTTTCGGGGTAGGGCTACAGAACTGTCAGCTAAGACAATCTTACTTCTCACTGGAGATCTGTTAGTTCTTCTGTTTACAATACAAGCTTATCTCCCAATGTACAAGAATTACTGTAAGGTGAGGAAGACAAAAAAGTGCCTATGTGGTCAATACAGGAAAAAGGAATTCTTCATAAATGACTGAGTAAAACTAAAATGAATGAAGAATTTGAGGCATTTGTCATCACAGACTCTTCTTTAGATTTCAATACTAACTTTGGGAAATAAACATTTTGGATGGTTTGGTAGGGACATACTGATTGGATTCAGTAACTTACCTAGTCCTAATAAAAACATTTCTTTGTATATCACTAAAAAGAGGAACTGATATTAATCCACATTACTAAAAGGAAAGAAGCAATCAGTATGTTTATTCTTTTATTGCTTATTAAGTATTTATTGAACATTTATTTTGTTCTGCAGAACAGACAGACAAGAATCTTTGTCATCCTAGAGCTTAAATCCTTGTGGAGGAGGCTTTGTTTTCTTACAGGCAATGTAGTAGATACTTTTTGTATTCTCTTAGAAGTTCCATAGCAAACGATGGCATAGCCATTATTTCCAATTTGAAATTGAAGAAACTGGGTCTCACTAAGTTGCTTAAGACTGTATAACCAGTAAGCAACAGGAGTTGGTGCCAGTAGTTAAGCTTGCCTTGTCTGACTCCTTCACTTTACAGCTCCCCTGCTGTACCATCCCCTATGGACACATTCTTTATCAGAATACCTTACCAAGTGTCATCATTTAATAACGTTAGAACCTGTAAGTTTGCTCATCATTCGGTTGCTTTTTTCAGAGCAGTCATTTTGTAGTATTGGGCTTGATTGCGTTTTCAAAAGAAATCACGCCTGGTATGTTTAGCCTGATCTAGTAGCGCAACCGACAGCTTCGCCTCAGTAACAACAGGAAGATCCTTAATGGGCACTGTCTTCAGAATGGTAATTCTGATAAGCAATTGCCTCTTTAATAGTGTAGTTGGAGTGATAGCAAAGGACAGCCAATTATAATCAGGCAGTGTCTGCCAAGGCTGACCTTGGTAGGGGTAGCGTAGAAATATATGGATTTTGTGAAGGGATAGTATTCAGGAGATGACATCAAGAGGGAAAAAAAAGATAAAAGTGGGGAAGCCAGTTTCACACGTTTCTGATGAGCACAGGGGAAAGTTCTGCTAACTGATTATCCACAGTGCCCTGTCACCAGGCACCGCCTGGGCAGCTTAGAGTTGTCATCTGCCAAGTTGTGAAGATGCTTTGTTTCTATTGCGATTAAGGCTTTGGTTACATCTATCTCAATAGAAGAATCAAATTTAGTGTGTGTTTGGTCAAACCTCAGACTTGGAGCTGGAAGATTATATCTGATCATTGCCTGTATGACTTTAGCATTGTTTTTTAAGATTTTCTGTGATGGAGTCGGGCTGCCAGGGTGGTGCAGTGGTAAGGAATCTGCCTGTCAATGCAGGAAGCACAAGAAACGCAGGAATCATCTCTGTCTTAATTTGTTTTCTATTTCATTTTTCGGGAGGCATGGGATTTTAGTACAGTGGTGAAGAACTTCTGGCTCTATAGCCAGACTGACTTGGTGTCAGTCTCTTCCTTGTTGCAAAGCCTTGGGCAGATGACTTAATTTACTTAATCTCTCATTGACTCAGTTTCCCAGTTAGATGGGAATAGCAATAGAACCCACTTGATAGGATTTTTGTGAGCAAAGAACTTAGAGAAGTGCCTGGCCCATGGTAAACACTGTGTGCAGTTAGTGGGCTGTGATTGTTGATATTATTTTTGTTACTGTTACAGACGTGTTATCATGGCATAATAATTGTGGTCACTGTTATCCTCTTAACATCAAATGGCAGATGAACAAGAGCATTTACCTTTAGCTTCTTAGTACTTTGTGAATGTTGGGACATGTATATATTAGCCATAAAAGAACTTGTAAATTAAATGTCATAATAGTCATGGCATTTAGGACAGAATATTTGCACTGCATGCAGTAGTAGGCATTTAGGACAGTATATTTGGTATCTTAGTTCTGGTTGCTATAACAAGAATTCCACTGGCTTAAACAAGAGATATTAATTTCTCATAGTTCTGGAAGCTGGAAGTCCAGGATCAGGGTGCCAGCAGATCACTGTCTGATGAGGACCTGTTCGTTGACTTGCAGGCAGCCACCTTCTTACTGTATCTTCACATGGCTGAGTTGAGAGATCTTCTCTCCCATGACTCTTCATATAAGGGCTCCAATCCCAGTCATGAAGGCTCCACCTTTGTGACCTAATGACCTCCTAAATTTCCCACCCCCAAATACATCACATTGGGCTGTCAGGACTTCAGCATGCAGATTTTGGGGGACACAATCCTTTAAGAAACAGCACCAGTAGGGGCAGGGCCCACGTCCCCGGTTGGGGCCCACGTCCCCGGTTGGGGCAGATCTTGGGAGTAGGCTTATCCTCTGATCTCTTAGGCACCTTCCTTCAGCTTTTCTGTGGCTTCCAGCCCTGGGTCGGTGCAGCTGCTGTGGCTGCTATTGTGTGGGGGGGGATTACACTCGGTGGTGATATGGTCTGGACGTGAGAACTGATTGCAATGTAAATTGGTAGGTGCAGATACAAAATGCTACTATGTGAGACCTCGCCTATAACCTCTGCTGTTTTTATTGTGTAGTCAGAGAGACAAAGGAGTATACTGCAAGGCAGCTGCTACTAATTTCTTCTTCCTTTGTTTCACTTTGACATAACTGCCCCATTCTTTTGATTTTTTTATAAGTAATCCTAAATCAGACAGCCATGTCATGTTAGGCTTAAAATTAAACTCCATCAGGCTGAATTTTAACAACCACGAAAAAAAAGGAAAAGTCATCACCACAAGTATATCAAACATGTTACAAAATGAAGGATAGAGGATGGTAAATTAAGCACACTGTTGGTAAAGTGGAGTTCAAGGTGTGGGGGTACAATATGCCACACTGTCCCTATAGAACAGTGATAGAAAATAAACTGTATCATTTTTTACTGACTCATTCTGTCAGTGATTGAGGCATTTCAGTGCACAACCAGGAAAATAATAGGTTATTTTCACAATGGTAGAAGTTTAACAAATGCTCAATCATTCTCCTACATCATCACTGTCGTTGGCAAGAGCTTTACTGTATGATATTGATGCCTTGCTTCTTTCTTATTGCTGTATTCTTTTCAGATTCAATCTTTCTGCAATGGGCCACTAAACATTTCAATTTGCTACCTGTAGAGCTGGATTGCATGACTCAGACTGAAATGAGAGAGAAATGCATTTCCTGAAACTCAAAGTTGAGGGTTTCATGGATTTTTGTAGAAGGGCGTCAGACTGAAACCCACTGATAAGGTGCACACAATCACTTTTGAGTGTCTCATAAAAGTACCTGGTATTAAGCAATTCATGGATGTTTTTAGGGAAAATAGGCTCAGCTGGATACTGATGGAACCCCTACATTTTGAGGAACTCAGACCATCAGCCTGGGGTGTACGTGCCAATAGTCAGGGCTCTCACAGTGGCCCTTGAATATGTCTAACACTGCTTGTTTAGGTGCTCTTAAGAGCTGAGGTACTGAAGAAGAGGATAAAGTCTAAATTATTTTCTGGCCCAATCCAACTGAAAGAAAGGATTTAATTCTACAGTTGGGAAGAGATTTTTTTGTCCTTTTGCAATTTTACGGGTAGGTTACATAAGGACAGGTTGGCTATGGAGGAGTGAAAAGCCAGGAGAATCATGGACAGCAGGGGACAGGCACCTTGATTTTCCAGCTCCTGATGTCCTCCCGCCTTTGGACCGCTTGCTCCAGTGGAAAATATATTGTCGGTCGTACTGCTGTTTTCCCTTGCTGCTGAAAGCACAGTGATGGCTAGATTGCCTGGGATATTTATATTCCATAGTCTGTGTTGTACACTGAAACCTGTAGTGTTACTTTAGAAAATAACTCTTGTCCTTTAGCAAGCATCTGACAGAGTGGAAATGACCTAGAGGGGAAGTGATTTGTCCGAGGCTCAGCCAGGATTGCAGTCCTCGTCATTGGAACGCAACTCTGGCCCCTTGTCCCATTCATATCATTACCACAGTCATAATATAATCCAAAATAATTCTGGACCAGGAAGGAATCAGTGACTGTGCAGGCATGCCTCTGCTCTGTCACTGTATGATCTTGAGCAAGACATCTTATCTCTGGACCTCATTGTTTCTCTTTCATAGAATGGGGTAGCTTGTATCTGTTGACCTATATTTTCTTGTATAAACTCTCTGGTTCTGTTAGTTTTTGTTTTTTTTTTTCTCCTCCACTTTTGACTTCTTTTTTTTCTTCTGAAAATTATGAGTATATTCACAAAAGAGCAACCGTTTCTTGCTGTTTTAGAGCTAGAGGAAAGCTAGCGGTAGAGGGTGGATTTTTGTAGAAGGATGCGCAGACACTGAAACCCACTGATAAGGTGCACACAATCACTTTTGAGTGTCTCATGAAAGTACATGGTATTAAGCAATTCATGGATGTGTTTAGGGAAAACAGACTCAGGTGGAGAAGAACAGTTATGAGTAACACTGTCTGAGTCTTCGAGGCTCTGAAATGGCAAAACTGTTGTTTGGGGACTTCAGAGGTCTCATAGTCCTCTGACTTCTTATTGTTACCACTGGACACTCACAGAAGGAAATGGTCTTTCTTCATTTGAGGCTATAACAGTGGATCTGGTCTCCATTTCCCTCTGACCCTGAAGTAGTCATGAAAATCATGAATGTTTTCTAATGATTTGGGGGAAGGGGGTAGGTAGTAATATTGAGAATTCAACAAACAGGAAAGATCCAAGGTTAAAGATTTGAAAAGTTAGAAAATTTAGTCTTAAAACATGAGGGGCCCCATATCTTGACTGAGTATTACAGGGACTTTAAGAGACATTTGGCCTTATCCATGTTCTTTTGTGTTTTACTCTTGCTTCCTAAGCTGCTGCTTACGGACTTTCTGTCCCAATTAATTTTGAAGAATTTGAAGGTGACTCCTCCTCACTTGTGCATTTTGCGTGTTGTTTCATGAGACATTGCCTGCTTGCTTGTCTCCTCCTCACCATTAGGGGCATTAAGAGAGAAGGAGAGTGAGGAGGGGAGAAAGGGGGGAGTGCAAGGGCACCAGTGCCTTTGGTTATTGAACTTGGAGAGGAAAGGGTTCTTGTAGTATAGACACATGAAACTAGGCAGCCTACTTTTCATGGTAACTCTTAATTCTTACTCTAGAAAGCACATTTCTTCATGGGAGATACTGTTGAGGATTCCTGTTCAAATGGGGAGAACCATTTATGGGTGATGCAGAGTCATTAAAACAACTAACATTGCATCATGTCACATGTAGAAAGCAAAGCATACCATGTATAAATCAAGAATTTTTTTCTTTTTAAAAATACAGAGAGGTTCTCAAAGACTGTTAACTCTACTACCCTCAGAGAAGTTGCTTCTAGCATGATACTTGTTAAATATACTTTTTCTAGATTCTATTCATTTAGTGATTCATGCAACAAACTTATTGAATACTTCCTATGTGCAGAGAATTGCAGAGTGCTGAGGACATAAATGTGAAAACGTTGAAATGGGACTCTTACATCAGTGGGCCTTCAACATGGTGGAAAAAGCAAATTGAACAGTTGCAGAGTCTTGTTATAAAGCTAAAATACTGGTGTATGGGAGAGACTTCTGTGTGAACACAAGCTATTTATAAACATGAATTTAGAAAATTTTGAGAGTTGAGTACTGGTTGAGAAGAACCTGTGTGAGAAATTCTCCCTGTTCACAAAATAAATATAGTCAGCTTTCCACATCCACAGATTCAACCAAATATGGACTGAAAATATTCAAATAAAATAAAATTTCCAGAAAGTTCCAAAAGGCAAAACTTCAGTTTGCCTTACTTCGCAACTATTTGCATAGCATTTACATTGTATTTACAACTATTTACATAGCATTTACACTTATTCCTGTTATAAGTAATCTAGAGAAGATTTATAATAAACAGGAGGATGTGAGTAGGATATCTGTAAATGCATATATGTGCAAATACATTTTGTGTAGGAACCAGGTACCCGAGAGATGGATTCTGGGGACAACTCTATGCACTTTTCATATCTGGCATTAGCTATTGGATTTGAGACTTAAAGTGATTTGTAATATTATAATATAGATCTGGTTTTCTGGCATGAAATATAAAAATGAGTTACCACCAAGTTGGAGCCTTGTCCTAGAGTATTTCTGTAATTAAAGAGTTTGTTTTGCATTAGTTTTAGAAAATCTTCTTTAAAAGTGTAATTCTTCAATTGCCAATAATTACACTGGTTCTGTGTTTTTTAGACATAAACAGAAATATGTTATTTTTTGATTCACTTAATTTCTTTTTAGTCTTGTTAGCAAGTTATTCACCTTGATATTTTCCATTGATTCAGCTTCAGCTCTTAAAAAAAAGAGAAAAGAAAAAGTCCAAAGAGCAAAAAATTGTCAGAACTTCTGAAAGTTTCACTGCTGTTTCTTATCCTTTCAGGTGGCTACTGCCAAATAATGAAATCAGTTAAATTGCTCTTTTTTGTGTAATTCAAGGTTAATAACTGGTGAAAGAAATTTTTATCATTAGGTAAGTGTTATAATTTTACAAATGATAGGAATCCTCTCCTTTAAAATTAGTATTGTTCATTTAATAGCTAAAGAATTCACCTATTTCTCTCATTCCGTTACAGACTCTTGCTCCTGTTTAGTCTTGTTTATTCATGAGACTCTACTAAAATGTGAATGTTCTGCCTGTGTGCCTTTCCCTACTCATTGGGGACGCTCTCCATGTTCCCCACTCTACCCCATGTTTTTGTATAATTTTATTATTATATGTTATCCATCTTTCTGCTAGGTTATGAACTCCTTGTGCCAAAATAGTATTTTTGTAAACCCAGTGCCTGGCACAGTGCTTGGCATATAATAGGTACTCATATTTATGTAATGATTGAATGAAATGTGGCCTTCTGAAGAACAGAACCTACTTATACACACGCACACGCGCACACACACACACACAATCAGCAAGTAGGCATTAATCCTTGTTGTATATAGGGTTGCCACTGGGCCTGTTGCAGGTACTAAATTTATAGGGCCCTCCCCTACCTTTGGGAAGATGAAAATTTCATCAGATTCTAAATGCACACAAGCATATCTTGTTTTATTGACTTCACAGATATTAGGTTTTTACAAACTGAAGGTTTGTGGTCAAACCTGCATCAAACAAGTCTACTGGCACTATTTTTCCAACATTTGCTCACTTTGTGTATCTGTGTCACATTTTGGTAATTCTCACAAAATTCAAACTTTTTCATTATTATTAATACCTTATGGTGATCTGTGGTCAATGATCTTTGATGCTTCTGTTGTCAAAAAGATTTCAACTAACTGAAGTCTCAGATGACACTTAGCATTTTTTTAGCAATAAATTAAAAATAAATTTTAAATTAAGGTATGTGCATTATTTTTTAAGACCTAATGCTATTGCATGCTTAATAGATTACAGTATAGTGTAAATATAACTTTTCTGTGCCCTGGGAAACCAGCACAACCTACAGGACTCACTTTACTGCGACGGTCTGTGAACTCAGAATCTCTATCAGGTCTGCATTTGTTAGTGGAAAAGATGCCGTAACTAATAACATATCAGAGATTTGCTTTGTGTAGAGGTCAGAGGATAAACTCTGCTATAGGATCCTTGGAGCTCCAAGGATCCCCTTTCACTAAGGACAGTCGGGAGCTTCTTTGTAGAATAAGTGGGACTTTAGCTCAACTGTAAAAAAGTGGTTAACATTTATGCCAAAAGGCATCATAGGTGGTGGCTGTGTCCAGTACATTCCATCTAGGTCTTCAGTCACCATGTACCAGGATTCAACGTCCCCCTGTGTGTGTTAAGGAATAGATTTTACTAAGGAAATGGGACGCTTACACGGCTCAGTCAGGAGGAGAAAAGAAGGCACAGTTCCCCAGTGTTCCCATTATCCCACTGAGCTGTGTACTGGGTTTGGGCTTTGTGAGCCTGCAGTGTGGGTTTGAGTTCTCTTGTCGTTCTGCCTTACCACAGGGAGAGAATGAGAAAGCATCCCTGGCATTGGAGGAATATTCAGGCTGCGTAAGTTCCAAACAGTTCAGTTCGGTGTCCCAGCTGTCTCTAGGCATTTACGCGTGTCAGCTTCTGGAATAGAGGCTTTCAGACCCATGGGAAGTTGCAGTTTCCTCTTCTGAGGGAGGAAGTCACCAACACTGTGCATAACTGATAAAAAGTAAGTCCCTTCTGCTGGAAAAAGGTGTTCACCTGCCCTGTTCGCCATGCAGGTGACGCTGCCTGAGCTCTGGGGTCGCCATCAGGTGGTTCTGCTCATTGCACTACAGTGGTAAAGAGTTTGGCCCTGAAAGTAAAGACCTCAGTTCAGATCTCTGCTTGTCCACTTACTGGCTATGTAGGTTTGTAACCTCTCTTAAGCCTCAATATTCTGAAATGTGTAATTAGGATAATAGTAACTCATTCTTCATAGAACTGTAATGAGAATGAAATAAAATAGACATTTAGTACATAGCAAGTGTCTGTTGAACATTAGCTGGAAAGCAAGGATTATGATTCTCCAAGAAAGGAAATAGAATGTTCCAGAATGTTCCTGTGGGGGCAGGCATTGTTCCAGGGACAGAGGATGGGCCCGTTTTGTCAGGGAAAGGGCTTATTTGGGGGAGAATAGAACTGTACTGGGGGAGGGCACTTAAAGAACCATCCTCTAGCCAGCTTGGAGCCATTGGAGATTTTCTTGTCAAATCATGATATGTAGTGGAATTTTTCAGAAAAAAACAGTGTGGTGGTAGGCATTCTAAGTATATTAAAAGGAAAAGAAACTGAAGACAGGCGTACCTTCTAGGCTAGAAGTAATTTATTTTCCAGGAAGCTGCAGATTTGAGTTCTGTGCACTTTGACTTCCATTTGCTTTGCCATCAACCTCTTCCAGCAAGTTATAATGTTAGCTGCAATATGCCTTCAGACCTCTGTCCATCTGCTGCTGTTCTTCGTGTGCAGGCATTGTAATAACAAAAGGTTTAAAAAGTAATCTAAGTTATTTTTAATAGGATATAGGAACAGATAAAAACAGTATAAGACAATACATCTAAAAGGCATTTCTTTGGATTTTGGTGATTTCTCACTATATTGAATTGACAGACTCCCCCTTTTCTTTTCCTTTCTTTTTTTTTTTTTTTTTTTGACTGGAAGATAATTGCTTTACAATGATGTGGTCTCTGCTGTACATCATTGTGAATCAGTCATAATTATATATATATCTCTCCTTCCTCTTGAGCCTCTCTCCCCCTCTCCCTTTTCAAGAAATAGATTTTTTAATGTTATAAGCCAGGGTTTTATAAAGGTTTTCAGTGCTTTACTTAGCTTTCTGTTTTCCAACCCTTCCCAGTGTAATACTTGAAAGAAAGTGAACAGGAATAATGGGTAAATGAATGAACAAAATGATGGGCTGCAAAGGAGTTCAGAGTTGTTGGCCTTTACCCTGTGGGATTGTTCCTCATGGAGCATGATTGCCTGACATATTTTCCACCATCACCACGACTGCCGTGGGCCTCTTGGAACAAGGACTGAATCTCTGTTGTTCTCACTGTATCTCCAATTCTTAACTCAGTACCTTGGAATGTCTTTCATTATTTCTGAATAAGTGAATCTGCCCCTGAAATAGGGTTAATTATGGGATTTTGAGAGTACATCACTGATGAAGAGTACATCATTGATTGTATCCTGGGCTTTGGGCCACTCACTTAAGATCTTAGTTTCCTTGGCTATAGAATTTGGTATAGCACCTATTTTGCTAATAAACAGTAAGTTAAAATATACTACAAATCACTTCAGAATTTTAATCATTAAGTCAGCTAAATATGCAACTAATAAAGGGACTTATCTCCTGCATGTTGCCCATGAGCAATCCTGACAATGAAATTTCAAGAGCCCGTAAGGAAATGACCACTTACACAAGGAAACCATGGTGTGCAAACAGCCCACCTTAGGATCGGATTTTGGAGGTATTTTATTTTCGTCTTCATGTAAAATGACAAGGAGTAGTTACTTTGGGGATATTTCCAGTTGTAAAACTAGGAATTTCTGACAATGTGGTAAATTTTGCATGCCTGTCTCAGTTGTTTGCTGTTAAAATTTCAGAGAAAAAGAACTTTTCATAGAGTCAGAACAGTGCTTGTCTTACCTTGCATCCTTACGACAGTCCAGCCATGGTGTTTTGTTGTTGTTGTCATTTAATCACTCAGTTGCAGCTGACTCTTTTGTGACACCATGGACTGTAGCCCATCAGGCTTCTCTGTCTATGGGAACACTGGAGTGGGTTGCCATTTCCTTCTCCAGAGGAATTTTCCAACTCAGGAATCGAACCTGCATCTCCTACATTCTCAAGTGTATTCTTTACCTCTGAGCCACCAGGGAATTCCACTGTGATGTTTACCAGACATTGATATTTCTTTGATGAGTAAACAGAGCATAGACCATTTGGAGAAATGAAAAATGACCTTGCCAGCAAGGGGATGGACAACTTGAAATGGAGTTGACTGCCATTCGGAATATGTAGTGTTGGTCAAGGTTTAAATTTATCAGATAATTTTAAGAAGTAATTTGAGGCTAAGATAGAACTTCTTAGCATTAAATAGGACCCTTCAATTTTCCTAAGTAAATTTGCAGCTCAGTGGTGTTTGATATTAAGTCTGGCATTTTGCTCTGTTCCTTTTGCTTCTGGTAGATGTGCCCTTGCATTTACCATCCACATCCAATTAAGGGAAAATGGAGAACTTGAAATTCAGAGACCTCATTCTTCTTGTCACTAAATTAGTGGACTGGCCTTGGTTTGGGGTAGAGATGGGAAACTGTGGAGCTTCATTTCCATTTTTTCATAAAGATTAAGAAAAACAACCATATTTTGCACATTTGTCAGCAGTGGCATCACCTTGCAGTTTACTGTTTTCCATACTCTTAGGAGCTTATTATAAAGAAAAATACTTTGAAACATCATCAAGCTTGCTTTCTGAGTGTTATCTAGTTGGGGCTCATGTAATATCCCTAGGGAAAGAGCTAGGAATCAGATTGGTAATTGGAACCATTAATAAAATAGAGAATCTCTTTTAATATAGATACAGTGTGGTATAGCAAAAACATTGATAGATTTGAAAGTCAAGAGGTCTCACTCCTGTTCCTCATTTTGTTACTACATGAGAGACAAAGTTTTATCCCGTTGGATGTCGACCGTTTTAAGATTTAAGACAGACAGAAGCAAACATAATATGATGCTGAGTATAAGATGGAGTAGGTTTTTGAACCTTTGTAGTCAGCCAAAAGCACCAGTCTTTTTACCTGACCTACTGAATTGAGTGTCTCTTTTATGTATAACCACTGGGCAAGTATACATAGTAAGAGATGATGTGTATTGGGAGACAGTTTTCCTTGGGTCTCTTGTGCTTCGTGTCTCATGGACAGAATAGCATGACACACTTTTGTTGGGGACTGTCTTCTCAAGGATGATTGTCCATTGGATATCCTTGGAAGAAGTAGTGCCTCTCCTCTGGAGCAAAGGGCAGGGTTGTTTACAGTCTAGTATCATAAAAACAGCTCCCTCCAGGGTGCAAAGATGTAGCAGGTTTGCTTACAGTCCATTATAAAGGATCAGGGTTTCCTGACCTCTGGATTCCTGTCTTGTCCTGTTCCCCCTTATATATCATGTACTTAGTTGACCTGCATCACATGGCTCTATGGCACTTGAGCCTCAAGGAACTTGAACAAGGAGGTGATGATTCGCTGCCTCCTCTTATTGCTGAACGTAATGAAATGTACTTTGTCTCTGACCCACAGAATTTTTTTCTTGTGCCAGCATCCTTGAAACTGGCATGCTAGCTTGCAAGTAGGGTAAAAACTCAGACTCTTCATGTTCTTGACAGAGTTAAGTTTAAACATATTAATTTAAAAGTAAGATACATAGATATAATTGCATCTGGTGAAATTGGGAACTGCCTATGAGTTCTGGCCAAAAAGAAGAGGACAGAACTCAAGAGAGAAACTGTACCTTGAAGACTTTTTGCTGAGCAGTCTTTACCTATTATCCCATTTGAGACTTGCCTTAAAACCATTCTTTCATTGCCATGAAGTGTTAGACATCAATGGATAATGCAGTTTGATTTTGAGAGCTTAAGACAAAAAGACTAAAGAAAAACTGTTTCTTTGGCCACACATAATCAGCTGCTTTACCTGAGTTCATTAAATTCCTGTTGCTTCTGCATTAATCTAGGTTTCAGGGGGGAATCAGAGGCTGTGTCAATGGAGGAAATAGTTAATTTCTTTCTCCTTTAGAAAAAAAAAATCAAGATTCTGCAGAATGAGGAATGTTAAAGAAGAAATAAATCTGTTCTTTTCACAAGGAAATGGAAGCTGGCTATTGTTAGAGTCTGCTTTGAGCAATTACATGTCTCTATCAGTAGCCAATTTGAAAACATTATTGAAACTTTAGGTCTTTGATATACTATAACTGGTGCAGTAAGCAAAAGTGATAACGGTTAGGTACTTCAGCTTGAATTCTAGGCATTTTAAAGGTCACTGGGAAAGGAAAAATAATCCATTAATTTTTACTAGAGTGTTCATTGAAGTATCTTCTGTGAAAATCAATGTAAAATCTCCTTGCCATTCAAAATGCAGAGTGATGTATATTATCACCACTCCCAACGACTCTGTATTGTTGAATTTTTAAACAAGCAGGCTTTTGAGCTATACCCTGACCACATAAATTCAGCTTCTCAGATTGGATTATTGCCATATGGAAGCAGTAGCAGGAAAAATAAATTTATGTCAGTCTGAATTCTACTTTTGGATTTATTATTTAAGCTGCTCTTAACCTTTTCCTAGGTCAGTGATCATCTCATAGATTTGCTTTTATGCATATGCCTCAGAGAATAAAAAGTCCATTCTTTATGAGTATTATTCATAAGTGAAATGTTACTTCTCCGTTTACATTAGTAATCTTAAATTATTTACCTGCTTTGAAATTCATTCGTTGCAAATTAGAAAGATGAAAGCTGTCAGATGAGTGAATATGTTTGTGCTACTTATCCGTTTGCCCATTATGGTAGCTGGTTTGGGGTTTTTGGTGAAAATAGAAAGTCTGTTTTAGGGAAGTTGGCAGGGGCACAAGTTAGGAGTTTGGTGTTAAGGTAACTCTTTGCAACCACATGGACTGTAGCCCACCAGGCTCCTCTGTCCATGGAATTCTCTAGGCAAGAGTACTAGAGTGGGTAGCCTTTCCCTTCTCCAGGGGATCTTCCCAACCCAGGGATTGAACCCGGGTCTCCCACATTGCAGGCAGATTCTCTACCATCTGAGCCACCAGGGAAGCCCAGCGTATACACAGTACTATATATAAAATAGATAATCAACAAGGACCTACTGCACAGGGAACTCTATTCAATATTCTATAATACTCTATGGGAAAATAATCTGAGAAAAATAGATATATGTATAACTGAATCACTTTGTTGTACACCTGAAACTAACACAAAATTATAAATCAACTCTACTTCAATATAAAACAAAAATTAAATTAAAAAAAAAATCCCTCTGTTTTAAAGGACATAAAAGAAGGGAGAAAGAGGCCAGGTGGTCTATGTCAAAATGAGCCCTGCTGCAGCTGGTATGAGCTGACCTGTGGCAGCTTTCACTAAACCTTGAGCGGCTGCATTCACCTTCCCACCTCCTGTGTGTTTCCTTCATTAAATCCTGGGAGGAGTTGGTTAGGGTGGAGAAATAGAACACAGTTTAAAACCAGAGAAATATTGTCTCCTTCTGGGCAGCCATATGACAACACCTCCTGACTTGATGGCTAATATATATAATAATAATATCTTGAATTACTAAAGAAGTATACTTTCTTCAGATAATCATTTATTCAAAATTAACAAAGCCATGACTTATATAAACAACAAAAAAATCTTACATGTGATTACTAGTCATGCCTATCTGAGTGATATAAGAATCGAAAATTCCATTATCACTATTAACAGTGGACTCCAGGCTGGTAGATTTGGCAGTGGCAAGTTTTGCCCTTGGACTGGTAGATTTAGTCTGAGGCCTTGGGCTGTTCAATCAGATCTGGTTTTCCCAAGCTGATATTTCCAAAGCCTTTCAGCCTTTTTTGTTAAACGGATTGAGGCAGAGAAGACTCAATGGCAGCTATTGAGAAAATTTCACTTTGTCAGTTACTGTAAATTCAAGGGATAAGAGATCTCAGCAAAACTAAGTGTTGGTGGAAGTAAAAGACAAAATTAAAAAACAATTTTTTTTTATCAAAGTATATTTGATTTACAATGTTGTGTTAGTTACTGGTGTACAGAAAAATGATTTGGCTCTGTGTGTGTGTGCATATATATACCTATATAGATAGATACCTGTATATATTCCATGTTCATATGGGTATGTGCGTGCATATATATAGATGTGTGTATACACACACACACACAGACACACATACATGCACACCTATGGAGAATGAAATGGCAACTCACTCCAGTACTCTTGCCTGGAAAATCCCATGAACAGAGGAGCCTGGTGGGTTATAGTCCATTAGGTAATAAGAGTCATACATGACTTCGTGACTCAGTAATCAGTTCAGTCGCTCACTCATGTCTGACTCTTTGCGACCCCATGGACTGCAGCACACCAGGCTTCCCTGTTCATCACCATCTTCCGGAGTTTGTTCAGACTCATGTCCATCGAGTCAGTGATGCCATCTAACCTTCTCATCCTTCCTTGTCCCCTTCTCTTCCTGCCTTCAATCTTTCCCAGCATCAGAGTCTTTTCCAGTGAGTCAGTTTTTCACATCAGGTGGCCAAAGTATTAGAGCTTCAGCTTCGGCATCAGTCCTTCCAGTGAATTTTCAGGACTGATTTCCTTTAGGACTAAACCACTATATATACACATGTATATTCATGTTCTTTTCCATTGTGGTTTATTTATTACAGGATATCAAATATAGTTCCCTGTGCTGTATAATATGACCTTGTCGTTTTATCTATTTTTCATATAGAAGTTTGCATCTGCTAACCCCAGACTCTTAATTTATCCTTCCCCCACCTCTTCCCCTTTAGTAGCCATAAGTTTGTTTCCTATGTCTGTGAATCTCCTTTTCATTTTGTAAATAAGTTCATCTGTATCATGTTTTAGGTTCCACATGTAAGTGACATTATATATTAAAGACAAAATTTTAAACCCACATCTGGAAGATTGGCCAATGAGGCAGATTTCAAAGAAGACCCTCTTAAATCTGAATTCTTCTGGAGCCTCTTCTACCGGGTGTTCCATTTATTCATTCACTCACTCATTTACTCAAGAAATATTTATTACCTACTGTGTATCTGGCATTGTTCCAGGCTCTGGGGATATGTCGGAGAGCAAAATAGACAAAATTTTGGGGCTTACACACTGTAATGGCAAAACATAGATATTAATAATAGTATATCTTTTATTGGTGAATCATAAAATATAGATATAATAGGTCAGCTGGTGACGCATGCCATCAGGACAGACAGAGTGGCCCAGTGGGCTGGTTAGGAAGGGATCTCTGTGAAGGCACTGTCTGAGCAGAGGCCACGGGAGGGGAGGCGGTGATTCCTGCAGATACTTGGAGACAGATGTGAAGACCAAGGGAACAGCGGGTGCGGAGTGCCTGAGACCAGTGTGTCTTTGGCAGGAGGAGGGCACTGTGATGACCCATATGATTGGAGCAAAATGAGGTGGAGAGTGAGAGGAGATGGGGGCAGAGAAGTGGTGGGGCCCTGGGGATGGGAGGTGGTCGTATAGTAGGCCTTACCCAAGGCTTTGACATTGAATAAAAGAGGAAGTTACCAAAGGGTTTTGAGGCATGGAGGGAAATGACCCTCCATGCCCAACATCAGTATCCCTGACGTACTCCACTGTGTAGAGAGAAAACAGACGTGTGCTGTGCTAAGTCAGTTCAGTCATGTTACTCTATGGACCGCAGCCCACCAGGCTCCTGTGTCCGTGGGATTCTCCAGGCAAGAATACTGGAGTGGGGTGCCATGCCCTCCTCCAGGGATCTTTCCGACAGGATTGAACACGCAGCTTCTGTGCCTCTGCACTGCAGGCGGGTTCTTTACCACTGAGCCACCAGGGAAGCCCTAAATGGAAGCTAAAACAGGTGAGGACACAGTAGAGTAGACCATAGGATGGATATGAGCAACCCAGAAAGTGATGTCCTAGCAACCAGATAAAAGCGTGTCTAAGAGAGAGCCATCAATGCTAATCAAATGCTCTTGGGGTATAGTAGGCCCATGTTTATTCGTGGAGTCAAGAATTATGGCCACACACTACTCCATACTGACTGCTGCTGAGTTGTAATGTACCATCCCTCTGTTCAGAAGCCTTTGATGACTCCCCTTTGCCTGCATAAGTCAAGTCCAAGACTGGGAATTTATATTTTAATAAGACTATGAGCCGAACTGCATAACATTTTTCAAGTCTCCAGGAAGCTCTGCAGTGTTTACATCTCCTTATTTACTCATTCTGTTCAAATTCCTTTATGTGTGGAATGCCATTCTGTTCCTCTTTGCCTATGGAAATCTTGGCAGTCCATTAGGGGCTAATTCTGATACCCTCATCTCCATAAATACTTCCCACTTGCCTTTTCTCCATTTCTCTCTTCTCACCCATTCTTCAACCCGTGTCATGGATCTCCCAACATTCCTTCCACTTTACACTTGATTCCAGTTGTTTGCTTTAATTCCCATATGGTATTTTAGATTCCCTATAATCAGGAGCATGGTACTGGAGTAGACTGATTATAAGCATGAAGAATGGTATAAAATAGACTTGTTTTTAAATACCATCTCTGCCATGACTAGCTTTTGACTTTTGCTCAGTAACTTAAACTCTTCAAGGCTCCATTTCTGCACCCGTAAATTTAGACAAATAAGCTTTCTTGAGAATTAGATGAGATACTCATATTAAATTTATGCATTTACACTTTGTCAGATTAAAGCTATCCCCCCCCCCCCATGGAAACAATGTATCATTAAGTTTGTGCAAGGAAAAATCATCAAGAGATTGTTATCTCAATGAAAGTTTATCACTTTCTCTTGTACATACCTCCTCTTCAATTATTTACAACGAAAGGATTAAACATTACTTAAATGCCTTAAGTTAATTATAGGTGAATTGTCTCTTACTTGACAATCTTGGTTGCAGTTCCTTTAAATAATTGCCACTTGGCAGTTTATTAACTTGACAAAAGCACCTAAGTATCCGATTCTTCCTTTGCCCCCAAATGCTACTTTTCTTGTTAATCAACAGAGCATCTCTGAGTGAGGAGGAGCTGCAGCTCCAGTCAATACTTATAACTTTTTCATTAGACCTTCAAATGTTATGTTAAAACTTGATGGTGGTACATCAGGTGGAGAAAGGGAAGGTGACATGGAGAGCTAAACCTTTGCTTAGCACCTTTGTGAAGCTGCAGCAGTAAGAAGCATCATTGCTCTTTCCCTAAAATGATGATTTGCTAGTGAGTTGTCTTGAAAGGATTGTTTCTGCCACAGCTTGTACTGGGGAAAGTTTTATTGAGACTTTCCGCTGATGCTGTCACAGAGTGTTTATTGAAGACAGCTTTTTATTTCAGAATGGCAGATAACATTGGAAGTTGTAGACTGTCTCAATAATTTTTGACTGTATTGAATCAACCAAAGAATACCTTCCCTTGTCAGATTTGAGCTGGGTTTTCTGTCTTTCCTTTAGGGGAAAGAAAAAAGGTTGTATTTGCTGACAGTTTGTCTTGATATTATTAGATGCAAATTTTCCTTATTTCATTTCCTTCTAGCTATTTGTAACTTACATTATGTCCCCCTATAACGTGATGTTAAATCTGTCTATTCTGTGAAATCCTTTTGGGCTCTTAACGCTCTTATTAGTTAGCTTATAACAATGATAAGAATGACGTTTATGTACAGGCCATTTTACTAAGAACGCTCAGGATCTTCTGAGACACGATCTTCTCTATAGTAACTGTTTATCTTGAATGTGGTCTGTTCCAATGTTTAGACTTTTAGTAATACAAACTCTCCACCTTTTGAGGAAACTTACTTCATCATTCTGTGAAACTGACTTTTACAAAGCAGTTTTTACTTTATTTTTGGGGGCTTGAGGTTTTTTTGTTGTTGTTGTCTGTTTTGTGCAAACACTTTGTCACCTAAAAAGCCTTACCTGCCCATGCCACTTCTAGCCTGGGTTTTTTTTAAGGAAAATAGTCTAATCCCTCTTCCACAGAACAGTCCTTCAAGTGTTTGGATGACAAGAATATGGTTCTATTCTATAAACCCTGCAGGTCCTCAGGTAATGTCAATCATTGATGAAGTTTCTCCCTTGATTTTTCCTTAGAATTAGTTTCAAGAAAACTTGCAGACAACAAATGCCAAAAACTTCATTTCTGACTACAAACTTGGGGCAGGCTATAAGAAGAAATGTCGGAATGATTGACAGGTGGCTTGTTTACTCTCTGTTGAGTAAATATATACTATGCTATTAAAAACAAATCTTAGTTGCATGACTATATTGTGTAATTGTTAAAGCATGACTGTTTGCTTATTCATTACTAATCAATGGATTTGGACTTGACAAATCTTGCAACCTGTTGTATGAAGGAATGAAGAAATACATGAAAGATACTTCGAGGTAAATATTTAGGTTGAAGGAGACATTGCTGTCAGTTCCCTGCATATTAGGGAGCCGTGGAGAGGACTCACCTGGCTTCCCAGTGAAATGATGTTATCTGGCATGATTGGAAGAGGGTTCTTACTTACAGGGTATCTTCTTGAGCCCTTGGAGTGCAGTAAGATTTGTGAAAACTTTCCTTATGTAATTTTGTTTTTAGTTAGAGGTAGATTCTTATATATTACTTAATAAGCCTTCTTTTGCTAAGTTGCATACTCAGGTCTTTTTAAGAATTGAAGCAGTCAAAATCAGCTTTCATGATTCTCCTTTTCTAAATTGTCTCATGAATTCAGGAGATAAGCTCTCTCCTTACTGTAGAAGATTATTTAAAAAAAAAAAAAGCAAAATTTCCTTTTCTAGGTCTGAAATAGCTTAGTCTCATGGTCAAAGGAATAAGATTAATTAAATTTTAATCTGGAAACCTCCCAGAGGAAGATATAAAGTAATTGACCTCTAGAAATTAAATGTAATAGCATATAAATGAGTAATCATTGACTATTTTGATTACTTTTCTTAGGTTTGGGTAAAAGAAACAGATGATGTAGGCTTTTGACCAAATAACACCATGCCTTTGATTTTCTGTTATTGCGATAGTGCTACTATTTCTAACAACCAGAAAAAGAGAGAGGTTGGGGAAAAAAAAATGAAAGCAAAAACACATTCCACAGATCTTTAAGGCAGATAAATCATCTTTTTAGTAACTTTCTTTCTTATTACCTATATATTGCAAATGAAATGATTGGACCAGGATAACAATTATTGATGACAATAATGGGAATCTTGTTAAATGGATTTGAAATTATATTCTCTACCTGGAGAGGAATCTAATAGGGGAAATCCTAAAGGTTAGGAAGCAAGATTTCCAGTACAAAGTTTTATGATTATTTGCATATGATGACCCTTTACTGAAATGTTCTACATTTATATTCTTCCTTCCAAACAAATGATAGATTGGTAAGATGTTATTAATGGTGCTGTCATATCTTTTGAGCATGGCTCTAGGGAAAAAAGATGGCTTTTTTATATAGTCAAGTCAACTTGGTGAACTATCGAGTATTTCAGATTTGGCAGATCCCAAGTTTTCTTGGATACTTGCTTAAATGTGTTCATAAACCGTTAATTTTCTTTCTTTCCCCTTTCCTTTCCCCCTCTCTTCCTTCTTTTCTTAATTTTTAAATTTATTTATTAAAATTAAAAAAATATTGTAGTTTATGATATATGTTTCAGGTATACAACATAGCGATTCACAATTTTAAAAGATTATACTCCATTTATAGTTATTATAAAATATTGACTATATTCCCTGTGCTATACAACATATCCTTGTAGCCTATTTATTTTACTTGCTAAATTCTGAACATACAGCAAAGAATAAGACCAGTCTTTGTCTCATGGAGCTTACAATCCAAAGCATTTTGGAAGAACTGTGCAAAAATACCAGTATTAAATATTAAATGATATAGAATTAAGTGCTTTATTGCTTCCCCTCTCACCATTTTGTATGAATTAGCTCACATTAACAGATATGGGTCATTATGGTGAGCTTGAGTCACTTCATGTTAATTTTGTGAAAGACATAAGGCTTTAGTAAGACTAAGTATTCTTTTTCTCTCTTAGATTTCATTTGACTTCATAAAACGTGCTTGATAGTCATTGCACAGTGAATCTCGCTGGGAAGTCAAATGGGAAATGAGATTTAGTTCTTTCTGTCTACTTCAGATTTCAGCTAAAGCGTGGGTCACACTTAGAGGAGCAATATATTTAACACAGATAATGAAAAACAGTAGTAGATTTCATATACTTATTTACTTTTCTTACAGTTCAGACTTTAAATGTGGTTTTAAAAATGTTTTATTATTTTCATTATTGTGATAAAATATGCATAACTCATATTTGCTGTTTTAAGCACTCTTAAGTGTACACTTAAATAATAATAAGTAAATTCACATTAATCACATCAATGCTATCCAACTCCAGAACGTTTTCTTCTTTCCCAAACTTCAGTCTTATCCACTAAAATATAAATCCCTCCTTTCCTCTTTTTATTGCTTTTGGTTTATGTAGACCATAAACTTTAAAATACCCTTTTTCCTTGGACTCTGTAAAAATAATAGGTGCTAATTAAAGACTTCGTTTATTGCTAAGATACGATTAAGAAAAAATCGTACTAACTTCTGGGACTACTGAATTTGCAAAACAGGAGAAAGAGGATTAAGAGATAAAATGATAATTTGTTTAGCCAAATCTGGATGTTAATTAAAACTTCAGGTTGAATCCTGGCTTCTGTACTTAACTCTAGTTGCCTCTGGGCAAGTTACTCCACCTCTGTTGGTCTGAGTTGTCTCAGCTGTAGAATGGATATAACAAAAGCTTGCTTTACTTACCTCACTTACTTACCTCACGGGCAATTGTAAGGAACCAGGAAGTTAATTCTATCAAAGTATTCTGCAAATCAGAACTCATATTTCATATATTAATCTGTATGTTATTATTCCAAGTGTCTGAGTGTTTTCCTCTTACTCCCTTTCCTTGACAAGTCTAAATAGCCTACACTGAGATTTTGTCATTACATTGGACACATGGACATGTTCTTTAATTATTGTTGTCCTTAAGCTTTAATTTTTATAAGTTTATAAAACTTTTTAGTATTTCTAACCCACTGTATCTCTGTAGATATCTTGTAGTGAACTTGAGACACTTCTCTTCTAATTCCCCAAGACACTATGCAAATGATCAGTTCAGTTCAGTTCAGTTCAGTCACTCAGTCGTGTCCAATGATAGTAACCTGTTATTTTGTTAAGAGGGGGTGAGTATTGTTCATTGGCCCTCTATTCCAAACATGTCGTGTAGATTTAATTTAAAATGCCGATTTTAACTCATTTTTAGTGAAGTCCCGAGAAGATATTTGCCTAAAAGATTAATTTTCTCCTCTTCACCAAATAGTTTTTGCTATTTTTCACAATGTGGCTCGTGACAGAGGAATATGATATTTAAGTAAAATTTGTAGAGCCAAAAAAGTGCCGAAGTTAACAGCTTTTTAAAAAGGCTATTCTATGAACTCCATAATTGACATTCTGTCACTGCTCAGACTTTATTTCATTTCTGCTCAACTCAATATATGGATTTTTATACAAACCATTTACCAAGCACTAGACAATAGCGCCTATGGCAGATCAAATTCATACAGGTAGGTTGTTTGTTAACCACATGAAAGCTACATTGTATCATGGGGACAGCTTCCTTTAGCAGGCCAGGGTGAGAGCTGGTTGACACTTAAAAACTCAAATTATTGATGGGAACATCCCAAGTACTAGAAAGAGTTTAAAATTAAACCTTTTAAGCCTTTGTAGTCATTATCACATTAAGCAGGGAGATGGTGATGGGTCATAAATTGGTTTTCCATTTTGTTTAAACAGGACCTGGCAGAATGTAAATGGAATCTTTGAAGTTCACTTATCTCATGATAATTCTTCATTTTTTTTCCAACATAGATATGGTGTTGAAACTTCAGATAGTCTCTGATTGTTTCTGTTAGCCTCCATTTGTTGGAAAAATTATATTTAGAGTTCTGTTTTCTAGTTCATTTTAGTTTCGGAATGCCTTCTACAAATTCAGGGATTCCTTGATATTCTAATTTTCCTGTACTGATTTCATGTAACTTTTTGAAACTTTAAGGAATTTAACGAACTGTGATTCTTAATTCCTTGTCAGACATTCTTGAAGGAAAAAATGTAGCTTAGTGTTAGTCAAGTGCTTTAAGGTCATTCGTCGCTTAAAACTTTGATCCGTTCTTTAACTTTCTTGAGACTTAATTTAGATGTCAGCTGAAACTTTGGTTTGACCAGTCTTTTTCATTTTTTTGTAAAGCATTTGGTGTCTGACTTCTAATTTGAGCTGTGTTGGCAGTTCACAAGTTTATCTGAGTCCTCTCCGTTTACTCCAGTCATCTTCCTGACTTTTCTCATAAGAAATCTGACTGGTTACATTAGTAGAAGATTGTGTGTACCTGCCTCAGTTAAAAGAGATCTTGAGTGTTTTGCCTTTGGAGATGTTATGGTTATTCTCTTCTTCTTGAAGAGAACTCTTCCTCTGTTAATCTACCTATTGAAACCATTTGAAGAGGATGCTCTTAGCATGACCCTGTTCCACTCTACCTCAAGTATTTCTCTTTATCTTCCTCTTACTTCTCTTCCATTTTCATTTTTCTGGGAAATAAATCTTTTTGCCACCTGACTTAAGCTCTCCATTCGTGCATTTAATTGTATCCGTTCTCAAATTTTCCAGAGTCTTGTTTCATTGTTCCCTGTTTACCCCAGTCCAGCTCTTTCTTCATGCCCATATTTATTTTCTGTACATCTGCTGATTTCTTTCCCTCTACCTAAAACATACTCATTCTCTCCTTATCCTAAAGAAACCTTCTCCTGACTTGAGATCTTCTTAAGACCCTGCTCTTCTTTCTACATCAAGTTTATCCAAAGATTAGCTTGTGCGAAAGTGAAAGAGGAGAGTGAAAAAAACTTGGCTTAAAGCTTAACATTCAGAAAACTAAGATCATGGCATCTAGTCCCATCACCTCATGGGAAATAGATGGGGAGACAGTGGAAACAGTATCAGACTTTATTTTTGGGGACTTCAAAGTCACTGCAGATGGTGACTGCAGCCATGAAATTAAAATACGCTTACTCCTTGGAAGGAAAGTTATGACCAACCTAGATAGCATATTAAAAAGCAGAGACATTACTTTGCCAACTAACGTCCATCTGGTCAAGGCTATGGTTTTTCCAGTGGTCATGTATGGATGTGAGAGTTGGACTGTGAAGAAAGCTGAGTACTGAAAGATTGATGCTTTTGAACTGTAGTGTTGGTGAAGACTCTTGAGAGTCCCTTAGACTGCAAGGAGATCCAACCAGTCCATCCTAAAGGAGATCAGTCCTGGGTGTTCATTGGAAGGACTGATGCTGAAGCTGAAACTCCAGTACTTTGGCTCCCTCACGTGAAGAGTTTACTCATTGGAAAAGACCCTGATGCTGGGAGGGATTGGGGGTAGGAGGAGAAGGGGACGACAGAGGATGAGATGGCTGGATGGCATCACCGACTCGATGGACATAAGTTTGAGTAAGCTCCGGGAGTTGGTGATGGACAGGGAGGCCTGGCGTTCTGCCATTCATGGGGTTGCAAAGAGTCGGACACAACTGAGCGACTGAACTGAACTGAACTCTATTCTTTTTTTTTTTTTTTTTTACTTTTATTTGCATTTATTTTCTGCAGCATTTATTCCCAGGCCATAAGTTTTTGTTTCTTCAGTTTCTTCTGGGATATCTTTTTCTTCTGTGCAACCTCCTCTTCTGGTTTAGGAACAATCTGTTCTTTTTCAGTAAGGATCATCTCAATGTGGCAGGGAGAGCTCATGTAGGGGTTGATCCGACCATGAGCTCTGTAAGTCCTGCACCTCATCTTGGGGGCTTTGTTCACTTGGATGTGCTCAATGACCAGAGAATCTACATCTAAGCCCTTAAGTTCAGCATTACTCTCTGCATTTTTGAGCATGTGTAGTAAAAATTCAGCACTCTTTTTGGGCCACCGACCCTGCGTCCAGCCCCACTGTTTGGCCTGTGCACACCTACCAACTCCACCATTGTAACGACGGAATGGCACACATTGCTTCTTTAAAGTGACATTCTTCAGATACTTGGTGGCTTTTCGGATATGCATACCCTTTATGGCCTGGGCAGTCTCACGAGTGTTCTTAAAGTGAACACGAAGATTTGAACCTCTTGATTTGCATGATTTTGTGGGGTTTTCTGGGTCTAGTGAATAGCGCACCATTTTTAAGGGTCAGCGCGAGACACTGGCCCTCAGGAGTCAGCACCGACCGACCACAGCCGGCTTCTAACCTCGTCACCCCCATTCTCGCCCATTGAGCCCCTTTGCGGCCTGTAGAGGCCCGGCAGCAGAGGGGCGCCAAGCCGGGGCCTCCAACACATCCCCGCGCACAGAACTGCTCCACCAGGGAGAAATCAGTAGCCGCTAGAGTCCTCCTCCTGAGGGTCTCGAAATCGGCGCCGAGAAAGCCAGGATGGCAGGGATTACCAGAGGATTCATCACTAGACAAAGATGCCGAAGAGTCACACTCACCTCCTGAACTCTATTCTTTTCTCTTTCTCCCTTTTCTTCTTCCTCTTCCTCTTTTCCCCTTCCATTTCCTTTTCCTCCTCTTCTCCTTCCTCCTCCTGCTGTTTCTTTTCTTTTTTTTTTTTTTTTTAATATATTCTTATTTCATCATTTTGTCTAGAATAGTGGTTTTCAAACCTGGCTGCATTTGAATCATCTGGATGGCTTTTAAAAACTACAAATGCATGGGAACCACCCTGACTCATTCTGCTTTAACTGGTCAGTGGTAAGCATCCCCATTGATCTTTAAAAAAAAATATCTTCCCAGAGGATTCTGATGTACTGCCGGGGTTGAGAACCAGTGTCCTAATGATCATTGTAATTGTTAAATCCAACAGGTTCTCTCCTTATGTTTTCTTTTTGTCTTACTAGTTCAAGATAAGTAAAAACCTTTCCTTAAGCTCATAAATATTCCTGGTTGTAACTGTGCACTGTATTTGTCTCCTACCTCTGTGACTGCTCATTTTCCCTGTCCTCTTTTTCCTCCTCTTTCTCTTTGGTACTCCTAAAATATTGCTTCTGCCCAAAGCATCAGCCTAGATAGATCTTCTAGTCTTTATAATCTAGATCACAGATCTTATGTCCTTGCTTTACAATTATAGTTATATCCTGTTTCTCTGCTCTCTCCCCCTAAATCCAGACTCCTCAGTATAAACTGCCGTCTAGACACTTTTACCTGAATATACATATACCATTGCCACTTATGTCCAAAGAAGAGCGTATCATCTAGCTGGGATTGTTTTTTCTTTTCCTTTCTAGTTTCTGTTTTTTCAGCCGTGAATGCCAGAAGCATCATATTTATCTTCAATCTCATCTTTCTTTTTGCCACTACCATTATCATCTAAATCCTATAGATTTCATCCTAGGAACTTCTTTTTGGTTTGCTCGTATTTTACTATTTCCACAGTCATTAATCTTGTTCTGGTTGCATATGAACAATTACAATATTACATTAGCTGACCCTTCCTGTGTCCTGTATCACTGTAGGGTAACTGTACCAGTGCTGTTATATTCATCTTCAGGCACAGTTCACTTTTCACTGTTCTGTAAACCTTCTATGGATCCGTACTGACTATAGTATTAATAGGATATAATTATCAGGCAATTCTAGGCATTTGATAATAGGGCCCTGCCAGCATTTTCAACCTAGCCTTGTTTCTCTTCTGTTAGACTCTATGCTTCACCTAAACTGGGCTATTTGCTGTTCCCTCACCTTTGAGCTTTTTCTCTGACATTCTTGTATAAATGTTCCATCTTATGAAGTCTACTAATTTTTTCTGAAATCCTTAGAAAGGAGAATTTTCGCCATAAAAGTTCTAGGCTGCATGGATCCATCTCATGTTTGACCTCCAAAGTCAACTAAGTAGCTTAAGGTTTCTGGTTGCTTGAATATAATTTAACCAGAGTATGTTTGTAGTTTCAAAGATGGCTTGTGGCTGATTGTGATGCATGGCATATTCTGGGACTTTGTCTAGCTAACTGTTCTTTATTTCACACCATATCAGGGTAAAGAGGAGGTTTTTCTTTTTCTTTCTTTTTTTTTTTAAGACAATTCCCATGTTTTCTGTAGGCTAGAGTCTATCTACCTAACTTGGACCTTTTGATAAAATATGCCATTCAGCCCTTTGAATTCAGTGACAAAATAAATATCCTAGAAAGTTGGACTGATATCCTTTTAGATTCTTTTAACTTTGCATGCTTTCTGTGCCCCGCCATTATTAAATCCAAACTGTCCTCCTGCTGTCTCGAAAGAAATGAGATTTCTCAGCAGTAGCACACAATAATGTCAATCTATTTGAGACTGTTAATGACTCATTTATAATTCTGGCAGACACATGAAGGCTGGAAAAATTAAATGTACAGCATCATTACCTTTGTGGTTAGCATTGCTGGGAAACAATATAATGCTTTTAGGGCAACATTTTAAAAGCAAGAAGAATTCTCAGCAGAAGGAGCTTTATACTTGAAGGTGTGGATAATGGAATGGCAAACTGATCCCTTCTTGCTATTTGAGCTTCCTGCTACAAGGCATTCAGCAAATATTAACTACAGGCCCTGCATTTCTGCAAAAGCTGAGCTGTTTCAGTCACTATGACCTGTTTTACATAGATAATTTTGGATATGCATTTTTTGGCATTTTGAGAACATCATTTTCACAGAACATGACTTAGAATCTTTTTTTTAGAGTACTAATTATTTGAAATCATCTTATTAGCTTCTTCTGATTTGAAGATAATGTTACTTATGTCTCCAGGGATACTGCAGAAAGGAGCTTGGGTACCATCTGAGTCAGCCGGCCTGAAACTTCCCTTCCAGTTCCCTTGTGTTGTTAGGTCCATTCCATTGGAATTCTTCCCCAGCCACGGAGATGGAAATGCTTTAGTTTTTCTTTTTTATATGTAGAACACATTTATGAAATAGATGGCGTGTTTTGACAGTTTGTAGGTAGGGGAGAGAACAAAACTAACTGGCCCAGATGAAGCCAAACAAAACGTGAGATGTAAAAAGTGCCGTCTAGACTATCCAGGGTAATATGAATGCAAACTCCGTGTGGTCCTCTGAGACCTAACGCTGCATCCTCTCCTGTTGTGTTAAGAAGACTCACTGCAGTACAGAACTGTGCTTTTTCTAACAGGAAACAGAAGATGTTTTGTGAAAGCACACCACTGAACTTCAAGACATTGACCTGCCGTTTCTTTTTTCTCGATGATTAACGTGTACCTTTAATTTATCAGAACACCTTTTGCAGTTTTAATTATGTGTTGTGTCCTTGAGTAACAAGTTCTATACATCTTCTACTTATCATTTATGATACTTTCTTGAATTTGTTCTGAAAAGATCTTTAAACTTGAAGATAGGACCCCTCTGTTGTAGAGTTAAGCAGTTTGGTGAATGAATCTGCATATTGTTTTTAGACATTCTTTTTTTCAGTGAAGAAAATATGTTTTTGTATCTATTATCAGCCTTGTGTTGTCAGATTAAAAAGCCAATTGATTGTTAAAATGAATAGGGTGTCACTGAGTACCTGGTGTGTGTACAGTGGAGGGAATGCAGGAAAGGAGAAGATACAGTATCTGCCGTCAAGAGGCTTGTGCCAGCTGGCCCTTAAAGACCGCAAACCATTGCTCCATGAAAATCACGTCTATATGCATGTTACTCTGAGATATCCTGAAGTGCCTTGAAGTTAGAGACTTGGCCTTGGGAAACGTACATTCTGATCAGAGAAAATTGGTTAGACCTAGATGGAGGAGCCTGGTAGGCTGTGCAGTCTATGGGGTCGCTAAGAGTCGGACACGACTAAGCAACTTCACTTTCACTTTTCACTTTCATGCATTGGAGAAGGCAATGGCAACCCACTCCAGTGTTCTTGCCTGGAGAATCCCAGGGACGGGGGAGTGTTAGTGGGCAGCCGTCTATGGGGTCACACAAAGTCGGACACGACTGAAGCGACTTAGCAGCAGCAGCAGCAGATGGTTTAGTTAGGCAATCTGAGCAAAGACATTGAGATGAGAGGCATTGTATGTTGAAGAACTGATTATCATAAGCAATGTTTTTGTTTCAAAGCATTTTGTATAAATTTTAAAAATGGTACACTTTTGCCTGAGAATATGAGTTCAGGAACTGGTAAAAGCCTTGTCCTGTTACTTTCCTCTTGGGTGATCCTAGGAAAGTTCTTGCTCTTGTCTTAGATTCCTTACCAGTACAAAGGAGGTAATCATAGTTTTCCTATGTTGTTGAGGTGAACTGTTATATCTAAAACTCATAAAATAGGATTGTGCTTTTAGTGAAATTTCACCTTCTCATAACATCTGTATCACAGAATTCTAGGCAGAGTAGTGTAAGTCACTCAGTCGTGTACAACTCTGCGATCCCAGGAACCAGGCTCCTCTGTCCATGGGATTCTCCAAGCAAGAATACTGGAGTGGATTGCCACTCCCTTCTCCAGGCATAGCCAGGATATATAATTACATCATTAGTGTTACTGTGGGCCTGAGAATCCTATATAATGGCTCATTGTATTTGAGGGTATGATTATAATGTGGTAAAATTAAGAGTAAATAAATGAGAATATTAAAGAAAATTCCTTTGAAAGTTCCATCATCAATTTATGAGATCAGTTCTATAATAATATTTCATATTACAGTGTAATTCGATTCAGCGAATTAACTGTTACAAGCTGAAAGATACTATAAGCATATTAATAGGCAGTCATCGTTGCTACCTTCATTCAACCATAGGAAATGAAATTCCACTGAGTGTACAAAAGAGCTTGAACTTGGCAGGAGGAATTGATCTGCATTAGCTAGTACCCTGTAAGCAACAGGTATGACCCTTTGAAGTATCTAGGGCTGTGAAAGTTGCAATTGTCCACACATTTTGTATATCAAACCTACATGAATATTAGCATGTGCATTACTAATAAGCCCTGTCCTCTCAACTTCAGGCTCTTGATCCATGATTATGTGCTGGGATGATGCTTAACGTGCTTCATACCCATGGTTGCTTCATCAGCCGAGTGACACTTACTCGAGAGAGTCTTTCTTTAAAACAACCAAAGAGTTCTCTCTCTGGAAACACTCCAGTAATGTTGGACAGTTTCATGGTTTATTGATTGTCTTCCTTCAGATAGAATCTAGCCCTCTTTTCCATAATGACAGTGTAAAATGCTTCAAAAACACTCATCTCAGCAAATTGCTTTTCCTCAAGACAATTAGTTGCCCTTTCCATTAACATTATCCAGACAGGGTGGTACTTGCTGAAAACAGAAGTCTTCTTTCTCATTCCCCTGTGTGCTAATGATGATGACCTCTCAGATCATCTGCAGAGGTCTTATGTATGTCACTTCATGTGATCTTCCAGGAATGATGGCCCCCCTGGATCATAGGCGTAGGGTACCATAGGAATGATGGTCCTCTTAGATGAGGAGGCAGATACTAACATCCTTGTGTTAGAACTGAGGAAGGTAAAACATTGCGAGTTAGAGGTAAACAGTTTGCTGGCCCTCTGTATTGCCTACCCCCTTCTTCCTAGCTGTCCAATGCTAATTTTTGTTCTCTTGCAAGGCTGTATGCTCTGGGAAGGGTCCTTTTCCCTGCTTCTCAATGTACATCATGATTTATCTATAGGCCAGTTATGTTGATGATGTTTCTTTCAGCAGTGATAGTCTGGGCCACAAATAAGTAATACAGTTCTGTTCTGAAAGTCTGCTGAGGCATTAGGGGAAGGATTTTCTTTGATTAAAAGGTAATAGAAAGAAATAGGCCCATTTGTTTCTGTTAACAATGTCCAATATATGTGTGTTACCTGTGACTGCCATTTTGCCATCAAAGAGTGGTAAACCTCTGATGCTAAAGATAGGAAAATGGAAAAACCCTGAGTCCTTAATGGTGTTGTAAAGCCACTGAATCAAATAATGCTGAAACTGCTCCACCTTTGGAATTCTTCTCCTGAATGCCAGTATTATTTTTATTGTTTCATCTACCTGTGAATCTGGTGGGTTGGAACTCAAAATTCCAGGCTTCTCCTCGTGGGCCCTCAGGAGTACATTTCCTGATCTCCCTGCAGCAGAATTTAGGGGTGAATTGAGTTCTTCTTACTGTGTCTTCAGATACTCCGTCGTGTCCAACTATTTGCAAATCCCACGGACTGTAGCCCTCCAGGCTTCTCTGTCCATGGAGATTCTCCATGCAAGACTACTGGAGTGGGTTGCCATGCCCTTCTTCAGGGGATCTTCCCAACCCAGAGATCAAACCCACATTTCTTGCGTCTCCTGCATTGGCAGGTGAATTCTTTACCGCTAGTGCCACCTGGGGAGCCCCTGGGTTCTTCTTTTTTTTTTTTTTTATTATGGGTTCTTCTTATTAGGTGCATTCATGTGGCATTTGGAAGGGAAAATTGAGATGAAGGCTCTTTTGAGGGGCTTGGCTCTTTTCTGGGAGCAAGAATAGAGATGTTGATATTTTTGCAACAATGTTAAAAGTGACTCACTAGGTTCATGGCTCTCAAGAGGTGATTGAAGAGTGGGCAGCCTCCTAATTCCTGGCTTTCCTGATAGTGCTGGAGAAGGGAAAGGCTACCCACTCCAGTATTCTGGCCTGGAGAATTCCATGAACTGTGTAGTCCATGGGGTTGCAAAGAGTGGGACACGACTGATTGACTTTCACTTTCCCTAATAGTGACCTCCTCTGGTGGGGTCAGTTCTTTAGTGTTACTTTTGAATAATTTCCTGGAAACGCGTCTTAAGTTCAGCTCCACCAGCCCTTCCTGTGATAGCATAAGCACTGAATTTCTTACATTTAGTTTCTTACATTATTTTCTGCTTAAATTAGCTATAGTCGTTTCTGTTTCTTACAGTAAAACCCTGTTTCCCACTTTGAGTCAGTTTTCTGTTACTTGAAGCCGAAAGATCCCTGGTTGAAACAGTCTCACACATAGTATTGGTAAAGAGTGGAGCTAGGACGTCAGTCCAAGTCACATGACAACAAATCTGTAGCTCTTTCCATTACACCGTGACTAGGATGTCAATAAGAGCTAAGAAATTAAACTCAACTTCTGGAAGATGACTCTGCTTTTTTCTTTCCTTCTGTCTGCTGTTCCCTTTGTCTTCCACAGTAGCCTCTCAGCGGTGTCTCTACCTCTTGCCACCCTTGTCTTTCTAAACACAGGTTTCTCTTGTCAGCACTGGTTTGTCCCTACCCACTTGAGGCCTGAATTGACCCGAGGATGCTAGAGTCTCTTTTTCCACACTCCTCCAGTCCTGCTGTTGTTCTTCTGATGGCCATTTCCAATACATTTAAAATGAAAGTGAAGTCTCTCAGTTGTGTCCGACTCTTTGCGACCCCATGGACTGTAGCCTACCAGGTTCCTCCGTCCATGGGATTTTCCAGGCAAGAATACTGGAGTGGGTTGCCATTTCCTTCTCCAGGAGATCTTCCCGACCCAGGGATTGAACCCGGGTCTCCCACATTGTAGGCAGATGCTTTTAAAGATCTGCCTTAAATATAACCCTTTAAAACAATGAAGGCTCTCCCCTTTTTTCTTTGGCTGGCTTAACATCTTGCTCCTCAGATAATTATCCTCCTATCACACTGTATTAGAATTGTTAGAGTGTTTCTGTCCAATACACAATGACCTTTGTAGAGAGAAAGAGTAGGTCCCATCTGCCTTTGTATCCTTCTGTCTGGGACGTGGTAAGCACTCAAAATATCCTGATCTGCTGAAACATTGTCTAAGTGTTTGAATCCAGCTATAAGCAGATCACAGTGTTATTCGTTGGAGTTCATCCATTCCAAAATCCTGAAGATATTTTTCAGTTTTCATTTCTGAAATATGTCATTTCCTGAACCAGTCTTTCACTAAAGCATATTTGAAACCTATGTTGTGGATGAATGTCTGATTATTATCTGATGGTGTTATGCATGACAGTTGTACAGATTACAGTGTGACTTGGTTTCTCAGCACCTTCCAGTGAATTGCTTGCCATTTGTTAATCTCGACTGATGATGTAGCCTATGCCTGTGACTTGTTGATGACAGTGATGCCCTCAGGGGGTCTGATGAAGTTATTTCTCTAGAAATGCATTTTCCCTTTCCCTAAATGTCCCTCAAGTCTGTAAACTTGTTAATTTATAGTAGATGTGCCTTCACTGTTACAATACTATGCTTTATGGGGACTGTACCATTTCTTCTACTTCTGCTGCTTCTACTGTTGAGAGAGCCATTTCAGCTGTATACCAGTCCTTAACCCCCTTCTTTAGTCTAATGATTGTTTCATTTCATTCAGTTTTTTCCTTTGGATCCATTGGCTGCCTTTTCCTGTTGCTTTCCCCTATGCTTCTTGGATTTTGAACCACTCACTTGGTTTTTATGACTATTCCCAATCCTTTTTTAAGAACACTTCTTTCCTTCTGGAATATGTAATAGAAATTGTGACCAGGGTTTATTTTTTGAGAACTCCCCCATTTAGATATTTCTGGTTTATTTTAGCGTTGCTAACATCTCCTGCTTTATGTTCCTGTAGAGTTGCTTTAAAAGATGAAATAAAGCAGAATGTAGCACACCAGCCACCCTGGCTTACCAGGGTTTTCTTAACTCCTAAGAAAATTGATTTCCACTCAGGGTTACTAAATTGTGTTTGCTTATATTGAGGTAGACCTCGATAGCAATTTAAGACTCTCAACCTACAACACATTATTAATGTTCTTGAAAACTGAGATATATAAGAAATTGAAAAGTTTAAAGTGCTTGAGAAATAATTATTTTTTAAATGGGTTTCCTATTCAATAGCAAGAAAACTTCACATTTCTCCCTGACAGAGAAAGCAGGAACTGTTAAAAGCGTTTGTCAACGATACATTAATATGCAGGACAGCTCACCCAATATTGCTAAGGTGTTTTCAGGCTGAAACTTTCAGTACAACAGCGTTTAAAAAGCACACCTGCAGCTCCAAGGGATGTCACCTTCATTCCTGGGCTGCCCACCCCTCTGGAGTTGTTGACCTGGGAGTTCTAGTAGATTATGTGCTGAAAGTAAGGGGCATTGTATTATTTTAACATCAGGAGAGGAACAAAGAAAAAGGGGTTGTTTTTCTTTTTCCCGGCTGCCCCCTGGTGGCAAAGGCAGAACAGACCGCAAAGGCACTGAACAAAGATGCTCGCTGTGTAGTTGCTGCTGGTGATTCTTAAGAGGGTCCCCCACCAAAGTCTATGCTGTCCGTGTGTGCTTCTGAGAAAGAAGAGCTGACTATTGGATCTCCTAATTCCATCTTGCTTCGCAGCGGCATCTGTTCTTATCACAGAAACACCAGGCTCTCCTGGCTCAGTCAATACTTGTATATTAACAAGAGACGATCGATAGAAAAATTAAAAAGGAAAGTCAAGGTAATTAGGCTAAAGCTGCTGCTTATGAGTTTTCAATAATTACTTTAGCTTCCTCTTGTTTTCCCATCTCCAGAAAAATAGGGCCTGATTGAAGGACTGGGTCGTGTTTGACTGAGGACATGTCAAAATTACACAAAGCCAGGCAGGAAATAAAATTAAGCCGTATTTGTATGAGAGCAGTAAAAGGGGCTTTGCCTGATGGCACGGGAAGAATAGGCGTTGATTTAAATGCACCCATGAGCAGCTGCGCCATTGTGGATACCTGCTGCATGTCATCAGTTTTTGCACCACTGGCAGAAGCCCACTCAGAAGTACTGTGACATGTCATGTATCAAAGCTCCAGAAGAAGAGAGCAGATGAATTTCTCCCAGACACAGGATCTTTGGGGAAATTAGATGCCATCCTTTATAAAACCACGAAATAACTCAAAACCCTATGACTGCCATACTTTGGCCACTACTTCCTGTGGACGTCATTGACAAGATTCACTTACCACGCCGCCGCGAGCAAGCTGTCCACATTAGGAAAATGAGCCTAATCTTTGATTTTTGAGCTACTGTGTCATTTTTGTGACCTGATGCTGGGAGTCCTAAATAAATCAGAGCCACCCTTTTTCTAGCTGCTCCGTGTGAGGTTGTTACATCTGCCTCTTTGTGCATGTTCAGTTGTGTCTGACTCTTGGCAATCCCAAAGACTATAACCTGCCAGGCTCCTCTGTCCATGCAATTTTGCAGACAAGAATAATGGAGTGAGTTGCCTTTTCCTTTTCCTGGGGATCTTCCCAGCCCAGGGATCAAACCCCCGTCTCTTGCATCTCCTGCATTGGCAGGTGGATACTTTACCACTGGGCCACCTGAGAAGCCTCTTAGAGGAAGGGGAAAAACAGAGGAGTCCCTAGTTTGAGAGAGATAAATCTAAGGAGAAAAGATAGGTTAGTGAGAGAGATATTTCATGTTTTATGTCCATTTACAGTCTTCATTTGCACTATTTCTGTCAATTTAAAGCACTTTATAAACTTTACAACCAAATTATGTACCAACATCATTTCATTTGCTGCTAATACATAGCTGTTAAACATCTGCCAGGTATGTATTTCCTAGAGGCAAAAAAAAAAAAAAAATTGTAGAAGAGAATGAGACCTGGTTAAATATACAGAGAAAATTTAGATATGGGGGAATATAATAGGAACATATTTATTGAGCATCTGCTATGTATAACACATTATAAAAGATTGCCTGGGTACAGGAAATAATACTTTCTGCACACACCACCAACCCAACCCACCCCACCACCTAAGTTTATAAATCAGAAGTGAGTGATGGAGCCAAAATTTGAATCCAGGACAGTCTGATTTCAAAGCACAAGCTCTTAACTCTTTGAATACAGTATCACTTTTCCTTGAGGCTTAATTTAAAAAAGACTTTCTAGGGGAAGATGAAATGTGTGACGTATGATCTTTACTCAGTAAACACAAATCTGATTAATTATAGTGATGCTAGGGAGTCAGGGTGGGAGAATATTGAATAAAACATACACACCCAAAGTCACTGAAAAGTAAGATGAGGGGTCAGGTAGAACTAGAGCTCTGGTGAGAACTGTTGTCACTTTTTCTTAATATTACAAATGGTTGTATCTTATTCCACCACTGTTGGGTTTGCATATGTGAATTTCTGCTACCTGTAGCACTTAGCAGCAAGTAAGACCAGTGCTGATCGGTGATTTGGGTCTGTCGCTTTTATAAGATTGTGTGAAGGCTCTCAGAAGATTCTATGCACTCTGTGGATTAGCTGAGGCCAAGGAATTACAAATGCAGCTAAACTCAGACACATCTAATGCCTGAATTCTTTGCTGCATATTTCCCATGCTGCATATTTCCCAAATGTTGCAAAGGATCTAGCTGGTGCTTTTTATCGTGAAAGTAATACATAAGCATTTGTTCCTTTACTTAAAAAAAGATGTTATTCTAGGACTTCCTTTTTGGTCCAGCGGTTGAGACTCTGCACTTCCACTGTAGGAGATATGGTCTCCTTTCATCTCTGGTCAGGATGGATCCTGCATGATGCCTGGCAAGGCTAAACAAAATTATTATAAGTGCACAATCACTTTTGGATATGTTTAGAAATTTGCCTAAGAGATGATTTGTGAATTTTGTTTGTTTTTGGCCACTCCATGAGTCTTGAAGGATCTTAGTTCCTCGCTCAGGGATTGAAGCTGGGCCCTGGCAGTGAAAGCACCAAGTCATAACCACTGAACTGCCAGGGAATTCCCTAGGGGATAATTTTTGAAAGTTCATTTTCCTCCCCCTCCCTGGCCCATTTTATCTCGACATCCCAAGAAAAACTTTTTTCTACTTCTCTACTTTTTTTCTCCACTTATTGCTTCTGTTGTCACTCGTATTTTTTTCATCTTGTTGTTTTCATTTTCACCCTATGAAACCTTTGAGTACCAAATACCAAATAAGTGGTGGAATATTATGCAACCATTGAGGCAGTATAGTTTATGTGATAAGTGCTTAGCTGTGAGTCCCAATGCCTGGCTTAAATCTTAGGTAATACTTATTAACTGTAATCTTTAATAAGTTAGCTAAACTTACTATCTAATTTTTTGTCTGTAAAGTGAGGATAGTAGAAGTACCTATTTTATAGGCTTGTTATAAAGATTAAATGAGCCAGCATATAGAAAGTGCCTTGTATACAGTGCCCTATAAATGTTAGCAAGAGAGTTCCAGAAAAGCGTGTACTTCTGCTTTATTGACTATGCCAAAGCCTTTGACTGTATGGATCACAACAAACTATGGAAAATTCTTCAAGAGATGGGAAGACCACCTGACCTGCCTCCTGAGAAACCTGTATGCAGGTCAGGAAGCAACAGTTAGAACTGGACATGGAACAACAGACTGGTTCCAAATCGGCAAAGGAGTACATCAAGGCTGTATATTGTCACCCTGCTTATTTAATTTATATGCAGAGTACATCATGCAGACTGCCGAGCTGGATGAAGCACAAGCTGGAATCAATATTGCCGAGAGAAATATCAATAACCTCAGATATGCAGATGACACCACCATTATGGCAGAAAGTGAAGAACTAAAGAGCTTGATGAAAGTGAAAGAGGAGAATGAAAAAGTTGGCTTAAAATTCAACATTCAGAAAACTGAGATCATGGCATCTGGTCACATCACTTCATGGCAAATAGATGGGGAAACAATGGAAACAGTGACAGACTTTATTTTGGGGGGCCCCAAAATCACTACAGATGGTGACTGCAGCCATGAAATTAAAAGACGCTTACTCCTTGAAAGAAAAGTTATGAACAACCTAGACAGCATATTAAAAAGCAGAGACAGTACTTTGCCCACAAAGGTTCATCTAGTCAAAGTTATGGTTTTTCCAGTAGTCATGTATGGATGTGAGAGTTGGACTATAAAGAAAGCTGAGCATCAACGAATTGATGCTTTTGAACTGTGAAGACTCTTTTGAGTCCCTTGGACTGCAAGGAGATCCAACTAGTCCATCCTAAAGGAAATCAGTCCTGGGTGTTCATTGGAAGGACTGATGTTGAAGCTGAAACTCCAATACTTTGGCCACCTGATGTGAAGAGCTGACTCATTGGAAAAGACCCTGATGCTGGGAAAGATTGAAGGCAGGAGGAGAAGGGGCGACAGAGAATGAGATGGTTGGATGGCTTCACTGACTCGATGGACATGAGTCTGAGTAAACTCCGGGAGTTGATGATGGACAGGGAAGCCTGGCGTGCTTGCAGTCCATGGGGTTGCAAAGAGTCAGACACGACTGAGTGACTAACTTCAAGTCACCACTGATTCAGTTTTCTAAAATACTATTATTGCTGTACATTAAGACCTATTCTTTTACAATTTTTATATATCAGAATGCATTGCAGTGACACCCCTAGAAGCAGTTACTGTGAAAGTAACATAATCCAGAATATCAAGACAAATGTCTACTTAGTAGAAAGAATAAATGGTCAGTGCCACGTTACTCTTGTGGAGGCGGTGGTGATCTCTATTACTGTTATTATTTTGTTTTTCCTTTTTGAAATAAATTTGGCTTGTTTAACTTATAGTAAGAATGCTTAGAAGATTAGGAGTAACAAATTATTTAAAGTCATGCCAGAAATTGGCACGCTCTGAGGGCCAAAAGAAGTAATGTGTGAGTTGGTTTCACATGCGTTCAGTGCATTCGCGTGCATTGAAATGTGTGTTGACAAAATGTCGATGTGTCTTTCTAGACCCTCATGTAGTGAATTATGATTTGAGCTGTCTTGCTCTTCCCAGAACAGGACTGAGCAAGCACTGTAACTTAGCCTCTTCATTCTTCCCCTCCCCCAACCCCCAAAGCTCAATAGAACTCTTCCTGTTCTGAGGCAGTTTCTAAAATCTGTATGAGTCAGCAAGAAAAACCAGCAATGAGGAAGAATATTAATTTATTTTCATGCCTATCAGCCATCACCATATAATTGAAGCATCTACATCCTGACTGAAAATTTAGTCTTTCAGACTTAGAATATCTAGTTAACTTTTTGCTCCCTGTTCTCACACTGAAAAAGAAGGCTGTAAACAAAGAGGTTAGGAGGCCACTAGATTTTCTTTTCCTACGGATACGTCCCTTAAACCTTCCCTTTTGTTCACCAACCCTATTTGCAGATCGAGGAACTGCTGGTGTCATGTGAGCTGAAGTACTGCAAAGCTTGTATTTCCCCAAAATACTTTCTTTTTTTTTGGCCATGCTGTGTGGCTTGTGGAATCTAGGTACCCCGACTAGGGATTGAACCTGCACCCTCAGCAGTGAAAGTACAGAGTCCTAACCACAGGACCACCAGGGAGTTCCTCCTCCAAATATTTCTTATGCTGATCAATTATTGAACTAACATCTTTCTACCTGGCCTTAGATTTCTACCACCAGAATTCATACTTTGGATTAGATAATGATCTTGAGGATGTTTTCTTGAAAAGAGTACTTCAACATACTTTTGAAGGAAGACATCAGACCTTAGAAACCTATGATTCTTTGCATTAATATGGTTTTATGAACAAACTGGAACAAACTTCAAGAGAGGGAAGGTGAAACCACCAATGAATGAATCCTTGTTACAAGAAGAATCATCACATGACGTCCCAGATTGGGAAGTCATTTCATAGTTCCATTGGGAGTTCAGACGATCACTCTTATTTTTGGAGATTCAGTAGGACTCATGGAACTCAACATAGAGTTATACTGTGGTTAAGATTTATAACAGTGATGTAGTCAGGATACACAACTGGCTGATAAGGGGAAGAGGCCCATATAGTTCAGTTCAGTTAAGTTTAGTTGCTCAGTCTTGTCTGACTCTTTGCGACCCCATGGACTGCAGCACACCAGGCCTCCCTGTCCATCACTAACTCCTAGAGTGTGTTCAAATTCATGTTTGTCAAGTCTGTGATGCCATCCAACCATCTCATCCTCTGTCATCCCCTTCTCCTCCTGCCTTCAATTTTTCCCAGCATCAGGGTCTTTTCCAGCTCTTCACATCAGGTGGCCAAAATATTGGAGTTTCAGAGGCCCATATGGGTCTGCAGGAATTCATGTACTGGCTTCCTTATGCTTTCCACACTGCCCCACTCCCCATGAGAAGATCACTAAGGACACCTTCTTCTTCTCCCAGGAACAGAAAGGCAGCAATATGTATGGGAAATTCAGCACCCAAGGTCAGGGAGTGGTCACTGGGTCATGTAGGCACATGTAGGCATCCAAAGGGGTGATGAAAAGGGGAGAGATTTCCCCAGAGAGCCTACTTCACAATTTTACTCATGTCTCTGGGTTCTGATGGGTGATGGCCTTTATCAGAAAACTATGTAAAATCAAGCTGAAGAACTCTAAACATGTGGCTTGTTTTGAGTGCTGTGCAATAATAATTAATTCTAAGTTGGTCAGACTTCACAGGGATAATGTTGTGCCTAAAATTCCCAAGTTCAAGCACTGAGCAGGGTCCATCATGAACTAGTATTTTAATATCATATCAGTGGCCAATTCTTTTTCCACACTAAACTGATTCTCCTTTTATAGAAGCTTCCCAACCCAGGGATCAAACCCAGGTCTCTGGCATTGTGGACGAATTCTTTACCATCCGAGCCACCAGGAGAGCCCAAGAATCCTGGAGTGGGTATCCTGTCCCTTCTCCAGGGGAACTTCCTGACCTGGGAATTGAACTGGGATCTCCTGCATTGCTGGTGGACTCTTTACCAGCTTAGCTACCAGGGAAGCCCTTATAGTACCATGAGATTCAGTAAAAGAGGATTTCTAGCCACGTGTTTGACATACTCCCTTCTTCCCCCTGTTGGCCTTAATATAGGCTGGTTGGCTTTCTCTTTGCTAATAGGTTTTAGTGCCTTGAATACTAAACAGACAAGCCTCTGAGACTGAAATGAGATTTGCGGGATATTTCGCTGAAGTGAAGGAAAGTTACAAGACCTAATGTTCTGATTTTTCTAGTCATCAAGAAAGAAGGTAGATTGCATATTTGAGTTACTTGGGAATTCAAATTACATGGGCTTCTGTTTCTGGACCATATCTGCCTCCATTGTCTCCTTTCCCTCAAGATTCTGGATTCTATGTGCCCTTAATATTGAGCCATTGTTATTAATGACTGATGGAAATATGTTTTGTATTTCAACCATAATTAGACCCCAACATGTTTAAGAATCATTGGCCTAAAGCAGTTTATCCAGTGTGTGCATTGAACTCCAGTTTCTCAGGCAGAATCTGGCTATTTTGATTTTATTATGCACTTCCTGGGATGGGAGACCCAGAGCACCATTGGTAGATCACAGGTTTCTTCTGGAATTAATCTCATATGTAAAGCAGAAATGCTTCTGGTGCTTCATTTTGTGGGGAGTCCAGTTCTAAAATGCTGTAACACCTGAGAGATGAGTAATGGCTGTGCAAGGGGATTATTAACTTGTTTTTATCTTTGTCAGTGGGAAGACCTCATAAAATCAATTATTGGGAAATACGAAGCTTCCTAAAACGCAAGAGGCAGACCACTTAGAGAGAAATCATTTGTGTTTCATACCCACACATGTATATTAACCTGCAGGAGGACACTCTTACAGAAAGTCCATTTTCCCCTCAACTGGTTTACTGAATCCTTTGAATCACTTGTTTCATTGAAGACCATAAAAATATTTGGAGAGCCAGTGTATTTCACAGTCACAAAGGCACCTTTAATTGCTTGCATGAAGTTGGATCCTGTCTTTCTTCTTTCCCACCAAAGTGACATGTATTAGCATTTCTCTGGTAGTTATTTGTAATTGCACTAGTGTTCACCATTCCCAAATGTTACAATTGAATCGTTTTGAGAGTCTAGTCACATCTCTAAGCAGATGTACCAAATTATAGCTCAAGACTTCTGCTTGAAATCTAGAGTTCCAATTAGTCAAATAGCCGGCATGAGAAGGGCTAGCAAGGGAAAGACCTGAGAAGACACACAGCCCAAAATAGTCTGAAATTTCCTTGCTGCTCTGCCTCCTCCCAAATTTGATTTGTCAGCATGTGAAAGGGTGTTAGATCTTCTAAGAAACTGCTTGGTTTCCATTGCATTCAAGTATAATTGGTTTTCAGGGACTGAATTAAAGCAGGAAAGCAGAAGTTAGGTAGATGATGTCAGTGAGCAAATAACTGTATGTAACAGCATCTTGACTTGAGTGTTAGTTCTTTGTTGTTCTGCATTTTCATCAAAACCACAGTTTCATATACCGTTCTTTTTGGCATACTGGTGGTCTTTATGTGTTGTCTTAAAACACAATGGTGAAATAATTGTATCTAATTTTCTATTTTAACTTGTTTCAAGAGAGTTCACACAGCACTCTTACATACTATTCCTTTCACTTGGAATGGCTACTTTATCATATCTCCTGAGTTTTCTAATTTATTTTCTTATGACCAGCATCTAAAATCTTTTCTTCCACTTGATCTTCCTTTTCCAGTGGACTCATTTATAATCTCTCTAGATTGCTTCTGAGCTTAGCTAATTCAGTTGCTTTCTCTTATTGCACTGCTACTTAAGGAAAACTGTGTGATCAGGAAGAAGGAGAATCTGGTGGTAGATTTTGAATCATTCTGGGTTTACACTTGACTTTCTTGCTCACAATCTCTGAGTTTAGTTACATCCACTAACTTTTTGGGGTGATGATATTCTCATGATAAGATGGGACCAATGGCATCTGTCTTTCTGGGATGTTGTTTGTTATTTCATTTGTTCCTTTGGTCTGTGCATTCTTTCATGCATTCGTTCACAGTAGGTATTAAGCACTGACTCTGGTGAGCACCATGCCAACTGAAGGGATGTCAAAATGGAGGCGGTCTGTGCTTTTAGGATGCTTACAATCTAGTGGGGAAAGTGGATATTAAACAAGTAGTTACAAGAACGTTAGTCACTTAGTCGTGTCCAACTCTTTGTGACCCCATGGACTGTAGCCCACCAGGCTTCTCTGTCCATGGAATTCTCCAGGCAAGAATACTAGAGTGGGTTGCCATTTTCTTCTCTGGTGGATCTTCCCGACCCAGGGATCAAACCCAGGTCTTTCACATTGCGGGCAGACTCCTCACCGACTGAGCCACCAGGGAAGCCACTATAAGTATGACCAATGTTTAAAAGCAAAAAAAAAAAAAAGAGTACAGAATGCCACAGGAGCGTGACAGGGTAGAAACAGTGAGAAGCTGTCTTGGTCCATTCCGGCTGCTCAAGAAAATACCTAGGCTGGGTGGTTTAAACAACAGAAACTTATTTCTCACAGTTCTGGAGGCTGGGAAGTCCAGATCAAGGCAGTGGCAGATTCAGTATCTGGTGAGGGCCTGCTTCCTGGACCATAGAGGGCTGTCCTTGCATTGTATCCTCACATGACAGGAAGAACAAAGGAGCTTAGGGGGATCTCTTTTCTAAGGGCACTAATCCTACTCATGAGGGTTCTACGCTTATGACCTAATCACCTCCTAGCAGCCCCACCTGCAAATAGCATCACATTGGGGATTAGGTTTTACATATGAATTTTTTAGGAGGACACAAATATTCAGTCTACAGCAGAAGTCATCAAAATATTTTTAATTTTTTTGGCGGGAGAGAGTCAGAGAGAAGTCATGAGCAGCTTTGCTCAGCAAATAAATGTTGACTTAATGAATGTTTCCATGGAAGGTGAACTAAAATAGGCGCTACTTTGCTGACCTTAGCAGATTTTGCACATCTTTCACCAGGCTCTCAGTTTTCCAATTTGTCTCAATCTTTGAACCCTCAACTTGCTCTGTCAGACATTATTGCACATAATTGCCTGCATCTGGCCCCTTGTTTTCTAATGCTGCCCTGTGTGGATGAAACCTGCTTCCTTTCCCTGAAATTTGCTTGCTCTTGCTTCTCTGACATCATTCCTCTTGTCCCCAACCTGCAGAATACTCTTGATATTTTTCTCCACCATTTTGACCATCTCTTTCAAAAATAAAAGAACTTATCTCTTTAGAATCTGATTTGTGTGTTCTGAATCTTTTCAGCTTAAATTTATAAATATAGGAAACTTGAATCTAATAGGAACATGAATACCAAGAAGCTGAAATAACTGTACTCTCCTAAGACCAACTTTGTAGTCTTCATTGTACCTATTTATTTTGTAAATCTCTTACCTTATGGCAAGGACTAGAAGTGATTCACTGTTCTATCACTAGCACACCCAAGAATATGATGCTTGGTAGATGCTTGACAGGGCTTCCCTGGTGGCTCAGATGGTAAAGAATCTGCCTGTAATGCAGGAGACCTGGGTTTGATCCCTGGGTTGGGAAGATGCCCTGAAGGAGGGTATAGCAACCTAGTTCAGTATTCTTACCTGGAGAATCCCCATGGATAGAGGAACCTGGTGAGCTACAGTCCGTGGGGTTGCAAAGAGTCAGACATGACTGAGCACCTAAGCATAGCACAGCACAGATACTTGACCAGATTTTTAATTTTTTTAAATTAATTTTTATTGGAGTATAGTTTCTTTAGTGTCTACAGTACAACAAAATGAGTCAGCCATATATATATGTATATATGTATATATATATACACACACACACACACACACACCCCTTCCCTTTTGGATTGCCTTCCTATTCAGGACCCCACAGTGGATTAAGTAGAGTTCCCAGTGCTATACAGAATGTTCTCATTAGTTGTCTGTTTTATACATAGTAGACGTTTTTAAGTAAAGGACTATATTAGCAAATACTTGGGGATGAGCTTAGATTACATCTAAATAAAAAAAAAGAAACTCTAGAAATGTAAATATCTACTAGGTATAGCAAGATGTCATTTGAGCTGCAGAGATATGCTAGAAGAATTAAATGACCTCTGCCTAAGATGGTCCAGAAGGGCTCTATGGCCATTACACCACTGTCTTAATCCATTCATGCTGCTATAACAAAATACCATACTGGACAACTTATAGACAACAGAAATTTATTTCTTATAGTTCTGAAGGCTGGAAGTCTGAAATCAAGGTAACAGCATATTTGGCTGAGGGCTTTCTTCCAGATTTGACTTCCTTGATAGCTCAGTTGATAAAGAATCCACCTGCAATGCAAGAGACCCCGGTTCGATTCTTGGGTCGGGAAGATCCGCTGGAGAAGGGATAGGCTACCCACCCCCACATTCTTGGTCTTCCCTTGTGGCTCAGCTGGTAAAGAATCCGCCTGCTATATGGAAGACCTGGGTTCAATCCCTGGGTTGGGAAGATCCCCTGAAAAAGGGAAAGGCTACCCACACCAGTATTCTGGCCTGGAGAATTCCATGGACTACAACTCACAGGGTTGCAAAGAGTCAGGCACGACTGAGTGACTTTCACTTTCTTCCAAGTTGCAGACTTCTCGTTCTGTCTTTGCATGATGGAAGGACTAGGGAACTCTGTAGGACCTCTATAAGAGCATAATCCTATTCATGAGGGCTCTGCTCTCGGGATGTAATCACCTCCCAAAGGCCCCAGCTGCTCATACATGTATCACCTTTGGGGGCTGATATTCCAACACACGAATGTTGCTTGTTGTTGTTTAGTCATGTCTGACTTTTTGCGACCCCATGGCCTGTAACCTGCCAGACTTCCCCATCCATGGGATTTTCCAGGCTAGAATACTGGAGTGGGTTGCCATTTCCTTCTCCAACACTAATGTTGGGAGGACAAAAACATTCAGAGCTTCTCAACTACTTATGTTAAATCTTAAAGGATGACAAGAATTTCTCCATGTGAACAAGGAAGAAGCACATTCTAGCTTGAGAATTCAGCATGTGAATCGCATAAATTTGAAAAGATGTGCTTACACATTGGTTCAGCTGCAGGTTACTCACGTGACCTGGAGAGCTGGGAGTATGTGGAGGTGCACTGAACATGCAGCTGGAGAGGTGGGCTCAGCCTGGAACCTACGGGTCTCTATTGTGTTTAGGGGTAGTGACTTTAGCCTTTATGAATTGGGGAGTAGTGAAGGAGTTCAAATCAGAGGAATGCTTTCATCACATTTGAACTTCAAGGGTAAGGTGGAGACAGACAAGTGAGGAAGAGATGAGTTACTATAATGTATTGGGTTGGCCAAAAAGTTCATTCAGCTTTTCTCCATATGAGTAAACTTTGTGGCCAACCCAGTGCCAGCTAGAATCCACGCTCTCCACCCGTTCTAACTCAAGTAACCCTCCCATCTTTAAGGCCCACAGTCATGTGTCGGTAGCATCAAAGATATTTTGAAGCAGGCGAGACTGAAGGAATGAGAACAGCATATTATAGTAGGTTGCTTGAGAAATGCTGGGGTCTTACAATAAAATTGCTTCAGTAAAAACTAGAGTGAGGAGGTCTTGTGGCAGAATTGACAGATTTTGGACAGGCTGTTGGAGGTGAAAGGGAGGAGGCCAGGATGCCAGTTCTCCCTTGGGCAGCTGGGGATATGGTGGTGCCCTTCTCTGAAAGAGACTTTGAGAACAGGAGCGGTTTTCTGGGGAAAGTTGTTAAGTTTAGGTTTGAGCCTGTGGCCATTTGGTCGTGATGAAATATCCAGAAGGCGTGTGTTAGTTATAAACACCCCTCAGGAGTTCAGAAGGGAAGAGGTGTGAGGTTACATGTAAGGGAGCTAGGGCTATTTGCATGATGTTAATAGTCAAAGCCATGACAATAGTCGAAATGGACTAGGGAGTTTGTTAAGTAAGAAGATAAGTGGGTGACACCTTAGGGAACATGGCACTTAATGAATGGTCAGAGGAAGGGGGCACTCAAGTGAAGATACTGCTACTGAAACTATTGTAATTCTTTACTGTGATCAACATTTAGGCATTGTAAATGTATAGTACCAATTGATTATACGAGGTACTCTGTTGCATGTGACATTTAAAAACATAATGTGATTTTACTTTAAATCTAGGAGCTACAAAGTATTATTTATAAGATTCAGATCTAATGCTGCTGAAAGAAACAGAATTGATGCCTTTTCCCAACATAGATGTTCTTGCTCTTGCCAAGGAAGTGTGTGTGTGTGTGTGTGTGTGTGTGTGTGTGTTAGTTGCTCAGTCGTGTCCTACTCTTTGCGACCCCGTGGACTATAGCCCACCAGGCTCCTGTGTCCGTGGAATTCCCCAGGCAAGGATACTGGAGTGGTTTGCCATTTCCTCCTCCATACCAAGGAAGACTGGTACACATTTTTCTATAGGTCTGGAAACACAGTACTGCAGTTGTTGATGATGAGTAAATATTTACTGATAATGACCTTTTTTCCTCTGGAAAGAGAATACCTTGGCAAAAAAGGCTGAGCTTCCATTTCTCTCATGTGTCTCCCTCTGTCAACATAGTTTATTTAAAATGCAATGGAAAAGATAAAAGCAAATATAATACAGATGCTGAAAATCTAAGTTGAAAACTACTAGAAAATAGGTGCTAACAAGTCCTCAATTCAACAGTTTGACTTCTAAAAGACCTGCTTGATGCTGTATAAAGTTCTTCACACAACTTAAAAGCTTTTGCACAACAAAAGAAACTATAAGCAAGGTGAAAAGACAGCCTTCAGAATGGGAGAAAATAATAGCAAACGAAGCAACTGACAAAGAATTAATCTCACAAATATACAAACAGCTCATGCAACTCAATACCAGAGAAATAAGCGGCCCAATCAAAAAAATGAGCCACAGAACTAAACAGACATTTCTCCATAGAAGACATACAGATGGCTAACAAACACTTGAAAAGATGCTCAACATTACTCATTATCAGAGAAATGCAAATCAAAACCACTGCGAGGTACCATCTCACACTGGTCAGAATGGCTGCTATCAAAAAGTCTACAAACAATAAATGCTGGAGAGGGTGTGGAGAAAAGGGAACCCTCCTTACACTGTTGGTGGGAATGCAAACTAGTACAGCCACTATGAAGAATAGTGTGGAGATTCCTTACAAAACTGGAAATAGAACTGCCATATGACCCAGCAATCCCACTGCTGGGCATACACACCAAGGAAACCAGAATTGAAAGAGACACGTGCACCCCAATGTTCATCGCAGCACTGTTTATAATAGCCAGGACATGGAAGCAACCTAGATGCCCATCAGCAGACGAATGGATAAGGAAGCTGTGGTACAAATACACAATGGAATATTACTCAGCTATTAAAAAGAATGCATTTGAATCAGTTCTAATGAGGTGGATAAAACTGGAGCTTATTATATAGAGTGAAGTAAGTCAGAAAGAAAAATACCAATACAGTATATTAACGCATATATATGGAATTTAGAAAGATGGTAACGATGACCCTATATGCGAGACAGCAAAAGAGACTCAGATGTAAAGAACAGACTTTTGGACTCTGTGGGAGAAAGCAAGGGTGGGATGATTTGAGAGAATAGCATTGAAACATGCACATTACCATATGTGAAATAGATGACCAGTCCAAGTTTGATGCATGAAACAGGGCACTCAAAGCCTATGCACTGGGACAACCTTGAGGGATGGGATGGGGAGAGGGGTCGGAGGGGGGTTCAGGATGGGGGACACATGTACCTGTGGATGATTCATGTCAATAATGTACGGCAAAAACCACTACAATATTGTAAAATAATTAGCCTCCAATTAAAATAAATAAATTATTTTTTAAAAAAGTTCTTCACACAAGATTGGAAAGCCATAGGAAGCAATCAGCCTCTCATTTATTTTATTGTTGTTGTTCAGTCACTCAGTCATGTCCAACTCTTGCCATCCCATGGACTGCAGCACGCCAGGCTTCCCTTGTCCTCCACCAATTCCCGGAGCTTGCTGAAACTCATGGCCATCTAGTTGGTGATGCCATCCAGCTATCTCATCCTCTGTCATCCCCTTCTCCTCCTGCCTTCAATCTTTCCCAACATCAGGGTCTTTTCTAATGATTCAGCTCTTTGCATCAGGTGGCTGGAGTATTGGAGTTTCAGAATCAGTCCTTCCAATGAATATTCAGGATTGATTTCCTTTAGGATGGACTGGTTTGATCTCATTGCAGTCCAGGGGACTCTCAAGAGTCTTCTCCAACACCACAGTTCAAAAGCATCAATTCTTCAGTGCTCAGCCATTTTTATGGTCCAACTCTCACATCCATATATGACTACTAGAAAAACCATAGCTTTGGCTAGACGGACCTTTGTCAGCAAAGTAACATCTCTGCTTTTTAATAAGCTGTCTAGGTTTATCATATCTCTTCTTCCAAGGAGCAAGCGTCTTTTAATGTCATGGCTGCAGTCACCATCTGCAGTGATTTTCGATTGGCCAAATCTCATTTATTGGGTTGGCCAAAAAGTTCCTTTAGGTTTTTCCACACCATCTTATGGAAAGCCCTGAACAGACTTTTTGGCCAACTTAATACAGTATTTCAAAGGAGCTATAGTATAATAAAAGCAGCATGAAATTCCAATTGTGGATGCCTGCTGTCCTGTAGGCCCTTGGGCAGATAGGTACAATCCATGTCTCTCTGTTGACCTGATAACTAGGTGCTCACACTCTGAACTTCTTATACTCGTTGCCTAGTGATTCCGTTTTTAATGCCTTTGTGTCTTGACTCGAGGTGAAATGTTGGCTCCTGATACCTTGTCTTCCCTTCTTCTCTAACACCTCACCCTCCCTTCTTCTCTGATACCTTGTCTTCCTTCAAGACCTAGCTTGTTTTACCTGAATCTGCGTGGTGGCTCCCTTCCCAATGAAATTATTGGAAAAACAGTATGATACTGATGACAGATATGGATGAAGAAAAAAATTATCACTCCCTTCCAACAGAACAACCTTTTTAAAATTCTGTACCCTCCAGATATTTTCCTTATGCACATATATATTTATACAAGACTACAGGCACTAATTTGTATTGTTTTTTTCTTATATATCCTGTTTTCCATATTTTTGTGTAATTTTCATAATTATCATTTTCATCATAAAAACAGTACGATCCCATTACAGAAAATAAGTCACCTGTAATCACCATCTTGATGACACTTCCTGCGTGTTTTCTCTAAGTACCTGTGTTAAGACTTATTTTTTATTTATTTATTTATTTTTTTCTGTGTTAAGATTTACAGAGGAGGTTAGGGATGTTTCAACAGCTTAGGCAGCTTCCATTACCGTTTTACTTTCTTTGATGATGTAAATTTTTTTGTTTTTCTTTTTCAAAACACCTTTGGAACTGACATAACTGTTCTGAACTTCCATTATCCCACCTATTATGCTAAATGAACATGCAAGGAATAATTTGAAAAAACCTTAAGGTAGTTCCTATCTTCCAAGAAATACACAGTGAGTTATAGGATGTTGCAGAATGTTCAAAGATGGATGAGAAAAGTCTCAAAAGGATGAAGAGGTTTCCATGCGAAAATGAAGGAAAACATATCCTCCAACTTGTAAAGGCTCACGGAGAGGCATGCTTTCAGTTCAGTTCAGTGGCTCAGTCGTGTCCGACTCTTTGCCACCCCATGGACTGCAGCACACCAGGCCTCCCTGTCCATCACCAACTCCCAGGGTTTACTCAAACTAATGTCCGTTGAGTCAGTGATGCCATCCAACCACCTCATCTTCTGTCGTCCCCTTCTCCTCCTGCCTTCAATCTTTCCCAGTATCAGGGTCTTTTCCAATGATCCAGTTCTTCACATCGGGTGGTCAAATTATTGAAGTTTCAGCTTCAACATCAGTTCTTCCAATGAACACCCAGGACTGATCTCCTTTAGGATGGACTGGCTGGATCTCCTTGCAGTCCAAGGGACTCTCAAGAGTCTTCTCCAACACCACAGTTCAAAAGCATCAATTCTTCGGCACTCAGCTTTCTTTATAGTCCAACTCTCACATCCATACATGACTACTGGAAAAGCCAGAGTTTTGACTAGACGGACCTTTGTCGGCAAAGTAATGTCTCTGCTTTTTAATATGCTGTCTAGGTTGGTCATACTTAGATGCTATCAAATCTTTACAGCCAGGGCACAGAGTGAATTAAAAGACATTTGCAAAAAAAAAAAAAAAAAAGACGTATGCATCAAGCGCTGATATATTGGAACAACTCCTGCCCTGTTGGATCTGTCCCACCTGTAGAATGAAGGCATTGATCAAGCTTGTCTCTGAGATTATCTCTAAGTCCTTTTACATGATAACCAGTCTATGACTCTTTTAATGTAATAAACCTCTCTAACATCGATAGTTCTTTATTCTTTTGTGTCCTATACTCCATTAAGAATATGGCAAAAGCTTTGGATTCTCTCCATTAAAAAATGCCACTGTGCACAAAAACATAAAATGTTTCATGATCAAGGGACCAAGAATTTTTTGCTCTAAGCAAAGAAAAGAAACTGTGGAAATGACATAGAATTCAGAAAGTATTTCATGTCCAAGAAGTAGCAGAAATGATCTGGTTCATTTTTCTCTAACGTTGTGTAACCCAGAAAGAAAATGAGAAGACATTCTGGAAGACATGTATAAAACACTTTGAAAAGTTACATAAAAACATTGACCAAAATGAGTTTAAAATATTTGGATATGATCTAAGTATATAATTTAGGAGACTCTGTATTACTGTAGTAAAAATGGTGACTCTTGGAGCTATACATGGAAGTACTGAGTTCTGGCTTCTAGAATGAGAGGGGATGATGGGCAAGACCACAATTGTCTGGCTGTTTTTAGAAAACGTGTACTGATGGATTAAATATATCCCCTAGCTTCTTTGTACATTATTAGAAACTCTATCTGTGAAGTTGGTTATTTGCGATTTTGTTTTCTATATGTTACACTGACATTTGGCTTTAATACAGATGAGGCCACTCTTTCTTCTAACATCGTCTCCTGTGTGAAGTGAGTGGATTCTCACTTTAAACTGAGATTATAGTAGAGAAGTGATGTAGTGTTGACTATAAACTATTGAACATAAGTTGGATTTTGTGGCTCTGGTTAAATTGCTCAGGATTTTTCTACTGTGCTAAAGTCAAGTCGGTAGGAGAAGAAAGCTGTTTTAGAAAAAGAATGTGAAGCGTCTCATTTTTTAAAAGATGTGGACCCTGTTCGCTTTGTGATTCAGATGTTTAAAGGAGTGTCAAAGGATGCTTCAGTTTTGGAAATGCGTAGTTTGAGATGAAAAAGAAGACTGTCATCAGACAGCTCTTTTTCCCAAGAGATTTTGGAGTCAGAACTACTTGGTGGATTCTTCTAAGGACAGCTTTTTTGGCCATGTTCTTCCAACATGTATTAAATTGTAGTTTAAAAAGAGCAATAATCTTATAATGATATGTCTTGCATAGTGTGTAGAAAAAGTCTTTATATGAACATTCTTGAAGTACTGCAGATCTGGGCAAAGACCAGGTATTTGTGGGTCTGGATTTTAGACAAATAATTATTTGTTCAGTGAACTTACAGCAGTTTGTTTTTGAATGCCTCTTTCCTGGTAGCTCAGACAGTAAAGTGTCTGCCTACAGTGCGGGTAGACCCGGGTTCAATCCCTGGGTCAGGGAGATCCCCTGGAGAAGAAAATGGCAACCCACTCCAGTACTCTTACCTGGAAAATCCCATGGATGGAGGAGCCTGGCAGGTTTCGGTCCATGGGGTCACAAAGAGTTGGACACAACTGAGTGACTTCACTTTCACTTTCCTAAGTACCATCCATATCATATCCTATTGTTTCTGTCTGTCTGGAGAACCCTAATCACTATAGTACTATTTTTATTCCCGTTTTGGGGAGTCTGAGTCTTACATATTTTAAATAACTTTTAAAGGTAAGTGGTAAAGCAGGAATTAGAACTAAGGCTCTCTGGCTCCAGAGCCTGCTGTCTTACCTGGAGAGGTTGAAGAAGGATTGCTTTTATGGTTGCTTTTATTTTCTGTTCAGTCAGACAAATTCTGAATTAGTGGGCTGTTTAGGAAACATCTTTAATAGTATTGCTTATGATTTTAACTGAAGCAGAACATCATGAAGTTAGTATAAAATGAGTACATCGGTGCATAATTTACCCATTGAGTAGAATGAATATTTATCGAATATGCCATGCTAGGCTTTAGGGGGTACAAAGATGAAAAGGCCAGGATCTGTACCTGAAGGGCATGGTCCACTGTGTAGAGAGGCAGACCACTTGGTACACTTGGGCTGAGACCTTCTGTAGTGAAACAGGTTATATAGGCAGTGAGAGCATTGGGGATGAACGCATGTGCTTTCCTTCTTACCCTTATTTTCTGTATGTCTGGGGTTGGCCAGAACATTTGTTTGGGTTTTTCCATAAGATGTTACAGAAATACCCAAACAAACTTTTTGACCAAACCAAGACACACATTTTGTAAAGAAACATAGCACATGGTATAAAATTCAATATTATGTAGTTAATACACTGAAAAGTATGGTGTGTATGTGTAAAGTAGCATTAATTTTTCTTCCCAGATACTCAAAGGATTCTTTATTAATCCTTGTGGTTTGATGATCTAATATATGTAGTATTTTTTATGTAATGCATTGTTCCTTTTCATCCTTCTGATTATGAAGTAGAACGATCATATTGTTCATTGAGGAAAACCAAGACTTAAAGTGCATTGGCTGTTTCAGATAGTTAAAGAATAAATGTTAACGTTTTCAGGTGTTTCTAGAGGGTGAGGAAAAATAAAGAAATGGGCCAATAGCATGTTGATAATGGGCGGTTTTAAATATGATAACATTTTGTGGAATTGAAGGATTGTTCTTCATGCCATAAATCCCTCCCTCCAACTTGTAACATGCCTGCAGTGATGCCATTAAAACCTTCTAGGTTAGGGGACTTCACCCTTAGTTGTATTCTGAAGAATTATCTTGCTTTGCATGATGTTGAAAGATGTGCTGAGCATGTAAAGAGTTCCATCAGCAAATAAGATTGGAAAATACTATTATTAATCCCATCCTAGGCAGTTTATTACTTCTTAGGACAACAAAGATTCTAAAACATCTCATAGTAAGAAAAAAATTCCTTTTACTTTTGTTATATCAACAACTCACAAATTTATATGACAATAGAATTTTTTCCCTAGAATACTGGATCAATATATTATTTCTCTAAGCAGTCTTCTGATGACTCTCTGGGAGAGGCTAATAAATGATGAAGAGATGATGATGATAGCATTAATGATGTAATAACATAGTATATCTAAGCTTCCCTGGATATTTACTGTGTCCCATGTACAGATCTACAGTGATTTTATGTGGATTATCTCATTTAAATACAGCAATTCTGTGAGCTTTCTCACTTTGCAAATTAAAAAAAAAAAGGCTTAATGGAATTACGTAACGTTTTTCTTCATGGTCACACACACAACTAGTCAGTGTCAAAGCCATTGGTGACTCCAGAGCCACTTATCTCTGTCTTTACCTGCACTGTGTAATCCTACAGATAAAGTTCTCATCAGACACTTACCGTCTAGAATCACTGAGTCATTGTCCCCTTTTCACCATGACAGCAAGCAAAAGAGCCTTGGGGAGTTGGAGTTCTGATGGATGATGAGACAGAGGAGTGAAGAGAAGAGGCCTCAGCCCCTGAATGTTCAGAGGAGTGGAGGCAGGGGAATAGGGGTCAGAGTTAGGAAGGAGCACAGTAGAAGGAAGGTAAAGTGGGAAGGTAGGTAGTGGTAGGCTTCTTCTGTTTTCCAGCTTGGTCTAGAAGCAGCCTCTTTCTTTTCATGAGGAATGTGATACAGAAGAAGAAGCAGCAGGGTGCAGGTTAGAATAAATCACTGCCTCTCCAAGTCAGCACAAGTCTGACCAAAGATGAAAATGTCAGGACAAGTCAAATCCCTTACAGGAAAGATCACTGGGAAGAATCTCTGTTTTTACACACCCGATTGTGATGCTCAGTTCCATGGAGTGAGGCTCTTCCAAGAGCCTCTGGATACAGCACATGGTATTAAGTGAAAGCAAATTTGTACAGTGGAGGTATTTAGAGGGCCCTGTTCTTGTTAGTCTTTTTTAGTGAAGAGAGTAGCATTTTGGTATAGTATCTTTGTACAGTGACTATATTTGAGTGTGTATACTACTCCTATTTAACACAGAAATGCTTTCAAAATATTATTTTAGTCATGGGATATGGAAGGAAATATACCAGCTTAATATTTTCCTTGAATAGGATATCAGTTCTTACAGCGTGCAGGGGAAGAGAGCAGAGAGTGCTGACAGTCCCTGACGACCTGTCCCCTTTGATCTTAGACTCCAGCATCTCCCAGGGCAAGTCTCTGATGCTGGTACCTCTCTTCCTGACCTCACTCCACATCTGCAGTTTTTCTTTGCAATTTCAGGGACTTCCATTCTGCCCGCTGGTTGGACCTTGCACTATTCTAGGCCTCATTTAGGAAAGACATTGGTAGCAAAGGCAGGACCTAGGTCTCCTGGTTTTGATTCCTTTCTCATCTCCACCCTGGTGGTTCAGACAGTAAAGAATCTACCTGCAATGCAGGAGACCGGGGTTGGATCGCTGAGTCAGGAAGATCCCCTGGAGAAGGAAATGGCTACCCACTCCAGTATTCTTGCCTGGGAAATCCCATGGACAGAAGAGAATGGGCTTGTGAAGAGTCAGACATGACTTAGCGACTAACACTTTCACTGTCTTTCTCATCTCCACTTGACATATAACTATGTTTCTTTAAAAGCTCAAACAACATGTCTAATGTTTTATCAGGCTAGTTTAAAGGAAGTCTTTTTTTTCTGGATGACAGAAAGTTCTGGGTGACAAAAATATTTCCGAGGCCGAGGAAATTATCTCCTTATTCTGAGAAATATTCTATATGACGAAATGATAACAGAATAAACAGCGCCATCTCATCTTTTGGATTTTCTGTTATCATTCTTTGATTATCATGCTTTACAACTTGATGACAAAAACAAAACAGCAAATTCACAAAATTTACAAAACCTGCAGCAAAATATGCATATATCAGCCTATCCACAGTCAGGGAGAGAGCAAACAAACTGGTAGCTTAAGAATTTAGTTTTAATAGTAAATCTACTGGGGCTTCAACCCTCCCTAATTAAGAAGTCTTAAAAGAAGATTAACATTTTCTGTTGATATTTACCGCTGAAATTTTGAACAAAACAATACAAGTAGAAGATACCCTAAGGAGCATTTTTGGAAAAATCCCAACAATTGCATAGAGCCCCACAGATGAAATGATTTAATTAGCTTGGATAATGCTATATCTTATAAAGTATCTGAAACAGACTGGGGAAACTCATAAAGAGCCTTGTATTTTGTAATGTATGTGAGAGTTTAAGGGTGCTTTAGAGCCTACTTTGAAAGATTGGCTCTGAGCCTCCCTTGATGAAATGTAGTATTGCCAGAGTTACAAGGAAAAGAGTATGACAGTAGTATTAGCCAGTTCCCAATGTCTTCATAGAACTTAGAACTGGAAAGAGACTTTAGAGCTCCTCTTTTTACAAAAAGAGTGAAAATGACGGATCAACTGGCTGTTGACTCCATGAATGTCCATCACAAGTGGGAAGGACAGAGCTAAGGCAGACCCCAGATTGCCTGAAAGATAAAGATTGCCTGCTCTTCCCACCCAGTTGGGAGTTGCTTGATATTGATCAAGCTTTTGCTAATCTGGAGTTGAGATCTATTATGCATATCTACAGATCTTTCTTCTTTGTGTGACATCTGAGAAGTGGTGGGAAAGACAAGAAATTCAAACTCAACGATCTGGATTTGCTCCCAGGTGTGCCATTTGTTAGGTGGGTGACCTTGGGCAGAATATTTAACCTCGCCGTTCTCAAATGCTGCATTATTAAACATAGATACTAATCAGTAGGTAATTGGAATTGTTGTGACCATCAGAGAAGGTGAAATGTGTGAAAACTTTATATAACCTATGAATTCTTATATCAAGGTAGGTGGGACTTGTTAAGCTACAGACTGCTATTTTATGTTACACTATGAACATAAGTTTTGGGGGGGTTGTATGTTTGTTTTGGGTTTTGGGTTTTGTTGTTGTCTCTGTAAAATGAGCATATCCTGTTGCTTTGGGAGAGTTTACACTTTTTCATTATTGAATCAGGATGACTGTTTTTTCCTCATTGATTTCAGGACTTAGTATTTAAATGGAAGAGATCTCTGACAGAGTCATGACCCACCTCCCTTTTGATTGAGTTTATCACTGGTTTACGTCTAACCTGTGCTAGTTAAAACTTTAAAAGCTAAATAGTTGGATCTTTTTGTATACAAAGTAGCTAGGATTTTAAAATGGCTTGTTCTCATTTTGAAAACCCAAGATTAATGGAATACTTTTAACAATGGTAGACTAGGGCGTTAGAAGTTGTGTGTGTCTCTCTAGATGTGTTCTTTTACCATGAGCGGATCATTTGTTTCTTAATCACTAAAAGCATCAAGTTTTTGTAAGTATAAGATAAAAACAGAATGTATTTTAAGGTCTTTGTATAGCATTTTCTCTTTTCTGCATTAGTCATCTTCCCCTGTATCTTTTCTGTAAAGAAAATGTCAGGTTAACCCATCATTTTTCTTTCTTCTGTGTTTAAGTAAGCATGTATGCTTTATAAACCGTGAGTCATAATTCCTCTCTCTTTTGTAATTTATTTCCCTTTTCTCTTTTGAGACTCTTGGGCCTCAAAGTGACATATGATTTCTGGGTGACTCGCTTTGTTTTTGAAGGACAGAGGACTTATTGAAGCGATTATGTAAAATCAAGCTCTTAAAAATAGATGTAATTCTCTCTTTGCCAGCTGAGGGATAGTACCCAAAAAAACTGAAGTAAGGATGAAGTCTGGTGAAGTTCAGGCAGAGCTAAAGAACTAAAATCAATGGAACTTTTATCGGGAATTCTGAGTGAAATAATTGTTTGCATTCTCCTATGTTCCCCCTTCAGAAAGATTTCTTTTCTTTATATTCTTTTGCTTGAATATGGCTTCTAGGAGGCTCATATTTAGATTTTCTGTGCTTATTTAAAAAAAAAAGCTTTATAATTACTATGTAAGGACTATGAAGTGGGAAGGAATACATTGGCAAGGCTTATTACAATTACTTTGTCATGCATCTGGTTATGTTGGCATATTTGTTTAATTAAATTCCCTGCTAATTATAACTGTATGTACTTCTGTTAATTATTATTTGCTTAACACAGGAAACAGTGTAATTCTTTAAAGAAAAGCAGCTCACTCTCTGTTTAAATTAAATTTCAACTTAATATGCTTCCTAAAATAATAGTAGTGATGTTTCATTAGAATGGTAGTTGGAAAGTATTTATCAACCTCAGTGGGAATTTGGACTGGCTAAAATGTAACAGAGCTGCTTTAATATCAAATTGTAATTGGAAATGAAAAGCTTCAGAGTATAATGGTCAACATTCCCAAACCATTCCCACCATCCAATGCTGCATATGGTTCATTTACTGAAGGATACATTTTTACCCTTTAAGGTAAACCTTTCCTACGCTTCAGAAACGCATTGCCTACTCTAGAAGAAAGAGGGGGAGATTTGCACTTGAGCATGATATCCCAAGACCCAAGTTCACTTCTCTTTCTAATGCACACATTCTCTGAAGCATTTGTTTTATAATATTGTCCAGATTGGTTGGTTATGATCACTCATGATACTGAATACATTTATAGACTTTCTCAAGTCTGCAGATCTTCCATTAGAGTTAAAATAAAATTCCCAATGAAGTTGAGTTTTTTCCATTTCACTGTTTTCATCCTGTCTTACAATTCTTCTGTAGGTTTCCTCTTCTTCCCACTCTTTGTCAGGCATGATGTTTTTGGTTTTTTTTTTTTAAATTTCACTACTTATCTCCCGATGAGCTGGGAACTCTCATTTACTTAACTGTCCTCCTTCATTTGCATATACACTGGCTCCGGTTCAAAGGGCTCAATTCTTGTCAGTGCCTTCCTTCATTTAGTTTAAAACTAGTTTTCTCTCTAAAATAGCAACTTAAAATATTTCCAGTGTATTCTTATATTAGCTCTAATTCACATTAAAAGCTTTCTTTTCTATCTCAAGAGCTTTACCTTAACTTTGGCCCTGCACAGAAATGGGCTTCCGTTACAGCTCAGTCAATAAAGAATCTGCCTGCAATGCAGGAGACACGGGCTCGATTCCTTGGTCGGGAAGATCCCCTGGAAAAGGAAATGGCAACCCACTCCAGTATTCTTACCTGGAGGATTCCATGGACAGAAGAGCCCAGCGGGCAAAAGTCCATGAGTTGGAGATGACTTAGTGACTAAATCGTCATCATCATCTGCACAGAAATGGGTTTAAAACATGCCTCTTTAGGTAAATTGCCACTTTTCTGAGTCTCAGGGTTCTTAATTATGAAAAGGGGCTATAAGTAGTGTCTCTACCTTATAGGGCTAAAGAAGAAGTCAAATGATAAGACGTATTTAAAACATCTAGTTTAAACCATCACCAAGATTAGATAATGAACCTTAATTGGTGAAACTGGAAATGAAAGTGAAAGTGTAGTTGCTCAGTCGTGTCCAACTCTATGACCCCATGGACTGTAGCCCACCAGGCTGCTTTGTCCCTGGAATTCTGTAGGCAAGAATATTAGAGTGGATTGCCATTTCCTTCTCCAGGGGATCTTTTTGACCTAGGGATTGAACCTGGGTCTCTCGCATTGTGGGAAAATTCTTTACTACCGAGCCACCTGGGAAGCCTAAAAGTGGAAGTACTGCGGTGTTTTTTTGAATGGGAGTCTTAGTTATCATCTGAAATTTGTATTTGGCTCTCAGGAAGGTAATATCTATTAGCTACATGATAACACTCCAAGAAATTCCACAAGATGTGACTGAATTTATGACAGCTGTTCAATTCAATAGATACTTTTTGACTGACTACCATATACCAACCCTGCACTGTATGCAAGAGGAAGAAGTCAAGGCCTCTCTTCTCAGAGAGCCATAGTCTTGTGGAAAAGTCAGATCGTTCAGAATATTATGTTAAGTGTTATGTAAGAAACATAAAGAGCAGGTTTGGGACCATAGAAAAGAGGATGTCATGTCTGAGGCCATGACATTGAAAGTGAGTTTTTCAGAATCAGTTAGAAATTAGACAAGTAAAGACATGGGGAAGGATGCCCTCCCTATCTATATGCTTTGTCTTTGAGTGGAGAATACTTGGTCTTTGTCGTCCATCTGATACACCAGAGACCAGCCAGCCATGTGCAAGGCTGTGTGGTCTCACACAGGCCAATTATTTAATTACCCTCTCTGAACATCATTTTGCACATCTCCATTTAGGGTTTACTGCAAAGCATTGTGAGGATGCATAAAAAAGGGCTTAGACCTAGTGCATAATTGTTTAAAAAATAAGTTTGTTTGGTTGTAAACACTGAAAATTTGGCATTCATTGCCAAGGAAGCCAAATTTTGGTATTTGATAGTGGCTGAATTTGCCAACCACCTACACAGTGGTTGGGCTACTGGAATGGAAAGTTTCCTTCCCAATTAATGCACCATTTTTCTCAGAGACTTTGAACAGGCATATTTTTGATCCATCAAATCTTTTCTGTCCTGGGGTTGTGTCTGGTTTTTATTCCAATTTTAAAGTCTGTCTGCACATAGTGTGCCTTGAGCCATGTAGCAGATAGAAAGACAAATGATTTCCTTTTATTATTCTTTTTATTAACAACTAAGGGAAATAACATTTAGGGAAAAAAGAAGACTTACATGAGAGAAACTTCTAGTTATTTTCTAATGAGGGAAGAACTCTCTAAACGCAGTATATCAATCCTATTTCCAGGATAACAAAGCAAATCTGAGACAGTTTTAAGCTTTTCCCTTATTCCCTTTATCATGAATGTTTAATATCCAAAGGAACCAATTTTTGTTCAGAATTAGCTTCCAGGTTTGAAGGACTATTAGCAATCACCACAGGGAGCTTCACACTCCGATGATGTCTGCCACCCTTTTTTTCTGGAACAGAATCATTTTCCATATCGTTATAGCAGGAGCCTTTGTTTCCCTGGCCTCGTCAACTCTAATATATTTTAAATATGTCTCCCTGTGCCGAGATGCGACATCAAGAAAGTAACCACACTGTATGTTGAGAAAGAGTAGGTCTCTGCTTTAATAAGCTTGTAAAACCAACATGTTTCGCCTTCTATACATGATCCTTCATGTAGCTGTTTCGATTTGAAATGTTATAAATATTGTTATAATCATGTTATAATCATAATATGGGTTGACTACTTTTTTAACCACTTAACACATGCTAGGTTCTTCATGTAAGTGGTCTTGTTTATCTTTACAGTGGTCCTGTCATGTAGATGCTCACGTGGTATCATTTATCTAGGAAACTAAGGCTTCAGGAAGTCAAGCGACTTGCCTCATATTCTGCGGCTCGCAGGACCGGAGTCCACACCCCAGCTTGTTTGATTCCAGAGCCCAGGTTCTGATACGCTAGCCGACACTACATCCTTTCAGTCCTTCTGTGATGCTCTAAAATAGACTTTCCGCATGACAGTTCTTAGTGTAAAGCATTATTTGATGTCTTATGATAGTACTCACTCTTAAGCTAGTACTTACTTAGTACCAGCTTATTACCGTTTGTTTATAAACATTGAAAGCAAGATGAAGCCGGTGTAGGCTTAATAAGATATTTATTTAGCAAGGATGTTCTTGCTAATATAAACCAAACATTATACCAGGCGTTGGATTTTAAAAAATAAAAAAAGATATCAGTTGACCTTGAGAAGGTCACACCTAGTTGGCAAGATGTATAAGAGTTCCCAAATCCAAATTCCAAAAACCTCTGAAAAATGAAAGATTTTTTTTTTTGTTATGAGGCTCATTTAGCACTAATACCTGACCTGAATTGATAGTAGGCTATATATATGGCCATTGGGAGTTGTTACATAATCTGTAGTAAATGCCCTGCATCACTTTTCTAAATTCTGAACTTTCTCATTTCTGAAATACGTCTGGTCATAAGGGTTTAACAGAGGGGATTGTGGACCCATACAGTGAATTCAGGTGTGGAGGTCCCAAAAAAGGAGTGGTCACTTGACCTGACTGGGTTAAAGATTCACAGAAGAGAGGTTTCAGGCACTGAAGATAGAATTCATCAAAAAGTGGAAAGCAGTCCAGGCAGAGCAAAACTCAAGGGCAAAGATACACAGTCATGAAAGAATGTGACGAGGGTATATATGGGAGACAAGACCGGAAAGGCAGTTTGGCCTCGGATTACAGAGGGCCTTGCATGCCACAGGAAGTGTGCGCTGGATCTTGCTATGGCCGAGCCCTAGGGAAGCTTGGGAAGGCCTTAAGCAGAGGAGTCATCTCATCAACTTTCAACATTAGAGAATTCCCTCCTGCCTCAGCAAGGATGCTGTATTAGTAAATAGGGCCCAGAATGATGAGGATTTGGACCAAGGTAGTGGCACTAATTAAATCAAAGACAGAGAAGGAAAAATAAAAGACCTCAAAACTGACTTCAAAGTTTTCTAATTTGAGCATCTGAGTTAAGAGAATGCCACAACCCAGGACATGGAATACAGAAGGAGGCACAAGAGCTAGCGGTCATGTCCATGTTGAACCTGACTTTCCTCTATATCATGTTTGTGGAGATGGGGCAGGCAGTTGAGATTTGGGATCTGAAGCACTGACTTTAAGTTTTATATTAAGTCATAATATTTATAATGATTTGAAGCTACTAGAGTATATGATATTATCAAGATGAAAATAATGCAGGTGACCCACATTTAAGGTTAGATGGAAGACATGAAGCTAAAGAGATTAAAGAGGAGCAGTTAGTGGACAAGAAAAATGGAGGTGTATCAAGGACTGGAAGGATGGCGGTGTGTCCCCCTCCCGCATGAGACAGGGTGTCAGGAGATGCTGTCAGATGCTGTGGAGACATGGTCAGAGCATCCGCACTCTCAGGAGATCACTTGGCACTCTCAGGCCAGCATGTTCCGGAAGAACAGCTGAAGTGGCTGGGGACAGATGTACCACTAGTGCAGACTGCTCTACAAAACTTGCATGGACTAGACAGAGGGTTCTGTCCTCTTTCAAAATACTAATATTTGGGAAAAGCAACAATTGATTGAAGTAATATGTTAAGAGGCATTAGCTATGACATGGCTTACTGCTCATTTCCTGTGTAAATAAAGGAGAGAATCCTACCAGCTAAGCCTCTTGGACTTTGCCTCCAACAGCATGAATTAAAGAATAGCCATTGAATGTGTTCCCAGTGCAATTAGTGAGTAATTGAGTAGATTTTTGATTTTAAGCTGTGGTGATTAAGGTTTGGTGCCACTGACAAGCCTTCATGTGTTCTTTCTAGGATTTTATTATACCATATGTTTAAGAAGTACATTCAGCTATGACCCAAGAAACTTCTACCACTTGGTGATAAGGTAGCATATCAGTTGCAACTTCCATATTTTTAGGTGAGACATGGAAGTGTGATGATGGGAGAATAAGTTGAAGAATAAGTTTCCAAACTGAAGAGAACAAAGGGGTACAGTCGCTTCGTATCTTGAAAATGATGATGCTTGTCTTCTTTCATCAGGAGTTTTTACTTTGCTTTTAGTGGAACAGTTTATCATTTTAGGCAAGAAGGTACTATGGGAAGCAGTTCTCTTAAGAATTTTTTTGTTTTATCCTAATAGAAAATTCCATCTTGTAGAATGTCTGTGTTGCTAAAGAAGATAGCCTAAAGGCATCTTCTCTAGCAACATGTAAGCAAGACATCTTACACTAATTACTCATGAAAATACTGAAAGATTAGCATCTTTTACATACAAAAGCATCATGCCTGGCCTCTATAGGAAACTGACTCTTGAGAACCAAGTCTCAGCCAGAAGTATAGAAGCTGTGGTTTGCAACCTCCAGACCCATGGTGGTGTGATTGGTGGGGAAAGGGTGGGTAATGACTTAAACTCATAAATCACCTTCAGTAGGCAGTCGTATGTCACATCTCACAGTCACTCTCCATCTAGTCAGCAACATGTTTTATCACTCTGAAGAAATCCACAAAATTACATCACATAATTGACTCTTCCGATGCCATAACCCTAACTGCAGGGACTGTCCTTCTATAAGTCCCGGGACTGAAATCTCCATGATTTAATTTGTGGGCCTCCAGGGACACGTCCTTGTCCAAGAGTCTTTTTCCCTTAAGTCTATTACTGCAATTGAATTCTGCTACTAGAAGTTTATTGATTATTTTCATTTGTGTATCATACTTTATTTTATCCATTCAGCCATCAAATATATGTTGCATGTCTTTAATGTACTGCTTCTTCCTAGGCACTCTTAAGAAATAAAGGTATGGTCCCAACCCCTTGTCAAGGGAGCTGCAGTTTGGAAGCCCAAACTATGTAGGAAGCCTGTAGTAGACGCTCTAAGTAATCCTCCAAGCAACTCTAAAATGTTGACAAGAGATTAGGGTACACTCCCTGGGGGTGAAGACAGTTAGGCTGGGCACTGAGGATGAGAAATATCACTCATGCACCAAACTGCAGCTTCTTTTCATCTGAAAACTAGGTATCTTATTTCTGGATATCCTATACAGTGCTTTGCTTCAATTCAGTTCAATTCAGTTGCTCAGTCGTGTCCGACTCTTCGCAACCCCATGAACTGCAGCATGCCAGGTGTCCCCGCCCATCACAAACTCCTGGAGCCTGCCCAAACTCATGTCCATTGAGTTGGTGATGCCATCCAACCATCTCATCCTCTGTTGTCCCCTTCTCCTCCTGCCCTCAATCTTTCCTAGCATCAGGGTCCTTTCAAATGAGTCAGCTCTTCGCATCAGGTGGCCAAAGTATTGGAGTTTCAGCTTCAGCATCAGTCCTTCCAATGAACACCCAGGACTGATTTCCTTTAGGATGGACTGGTTGGATCTCCTTGCAGTCCAAGGGACTCTCAAAAGTCTTCTCCAACACCACAGTTCAAAAGCATCAATTCTTCGGTGCTCAGCTTTCTTTATAGTCCAATTCTCACATCCATACATGACCACTGGAAAAACCATAGCCTTGACTAGATGGACCTTTGTTGGCAAAGTATTGTCTCTGCTTTTTAATAGACTGTCTAGGTTGGTCACACTCCTTCCAAGGAGTAAGTGTCTTTTCATTTCATGGCTGCAGTCACCATCTGCAGTGATTTTGGAGCCCAGAAAAATAAAGTCTGCTACTGTTTCCCCATCTATTTGCCATGAAGTGATGGGACCAGATGCCATGATCTTAGTTTCCTGAATGTTGAGCTTTAAGCCAACTTTTTCACTCTCCTCTTTCACTTTCATCAAGAGGGTTTTTAGTTCCTCTTCACTTTCTGCCATAAGGGTGGTGTCATCTGCATATCTGAGGTTATTGATATTTCTCCCGGCAATCTTGATTCCAGCTTATGCTTCATGCAGCCCAGCATTTCTCATGATGTACTCTGCATATAAGTTAAATAAGCTTATGTAGAGGTATAATGAATGTATGAAATAAATATTCTCCAATCAAATTTCTTTTACCTCAGCATAGAAGTCAGTGAAGAGAAAATCTTGAGGCATACTTTTTTTTCCTTTATAAAAGGTGGTCTTAGGTAAGGTACTTCGGTGATAAAGTCTAGACAGAAAATAACATGAAGGTATTAAGAGGGAGATCAATTACGTAATCTTGAGGAGATAAACCCTGAACAGAGAGGTTCACTGTCAATGACTTCTAAGTGAACTTCTTGGCACTAGTCTTTCTCCCCAGAGCAATCTTTCTGAGATACCCAGCCAGTTACTTTGTTACTTAACCTAGCCTTCCCCACTTGCTGGGTAGAGTCCAGACTCTTCAGTGAGGCATGCGAGATCTGGCCCTAGGCATTCAGGGTCTTCTTTTGCTTTGCCCTGCTTTGGCTCTCTGTCTCACACGCAAATGTTTTATGTCCACTCCTTCTCCAACTGGCATTTACCCTAAGAGTCAGCTCTCTGATGATTAGGCCTTCCTGAGAACAAATTGCTCCTTCCTTTCCTCTCCACCGTAGATGGTATATATTTGTATCACAGAATCTCTAATTTTTCATGCAGTCATCTGTTTACGTGTATCCTTTTATTAGATAGTACATTTTTAAAGAACAAAAAAATATATATTTTTATCTACATATCTTTGTACTTAGCATTATGCCTGCTTCATAGTTATCATTCAGTAAATACTCATTGGGTGGAAGAATAGATATATGGACAAATGAAATATTTTGTCCTGAGGGGACCATTTATTTGGTAATCTATTTCACAAAGTCTATTAGCCTTGTTTTCCCTTTGGGCCAATTTCACTCTCTATGGCCAGAGCCACATAAGAGTCTGGACAAGGTATTGTAGCTGAGCTAACACAGGAAAACTCAGATTTGATTTTCAGTACAATAATTACTTATCAGTACTCTCATGGGCAGATGTACATATCTGATGCATAAGTAGATTACTGGATTTTATTGGTCTTGAATATGTTATAATTAAGTGACTCCTTCTGACTATGAGGTGAAGAGCATAGCATTTAAAAAATAGAACCTAATTATCTGCTGTGATCATCTAGATTAAATATTATGGCTTATTTTACATTTCAATAATTTGCATACTAGAGCTTTTTCAACATTTACCAGTGTCCTACATTTCAGCTAATTCTTAAATAGAAGTTGGAACTGACTTTAAGAAGTTGTGAGTTTATCTTTAGACCTTTGACACTAAGATCATTATTATACTCTCTGATTCCTCCTTGTAGAAGAAAAATGAGAAGAGATATGTCTAATAAGTAGAGTCTGAAGTTAAATTTAAGTAGCTGACAAGCAGTAGCTCACTTGAACTTACTTTGAGGTCACCTGTGTATTTAATGAATATTTTTTGTTGACCAATTTCATTGCTTTGGTCCAAGGATTTTCAAAAAGTTTAACCATCACTAACAGTATACAGGCATGCATGCATACATTCTTATCTACACACACACACACACACACACACACACACACACACACACACACATATATAGGGATATCTGAAATAAAAAGAAATGCAAAACGTCAAAATAGCTGTCTGAGGAGTCCTTACAAATAGCTGAGAAAAGAAGAAAAGTGAAAGGCAAAGGAGAAGAGGAAAGATATACCCACATGAATGCAGAGTTCCACAGAATAGCAAGGAGAGATAAGAAAGCCTTCCTCAGTGATCAGTGCAAAGAAATAGAGGAAAGCAATTGAATGGAAAAGACTAGAGATCTCTTCAAGAAAATTAGAGATACCAAGGGAACATTTCATGCAAAGATGGGCTCAATAAATGACAGAAATGGTATGGACCTAATAGAAGCAAAGGATATTAAGAAGAGGTGGCAAGAATACACATAAGAACTATACAAGAAAAATTCATGACCCAGATAACCCTGACGGTGTGATCATTAACCTAGAGCCAGACATCCTGGAGTGCAAAGTCAAGTGGGCCTTAGGAAGCATCACTACGAACAAAGCTAGTGGAGGTGATGGAATTCCAGCTGAGGGTTTCAAATCCTAAAAGATCATGCGGTTAACGTGCTACGCTCTATATACCAATAAGTATGGAAAACTCAGCAGTGTTCACAAGACTGGAAAAGGTCAGTTTTCATTCCAATCCCAAAGAAGGGCAATGCCAAAGAATGTTCAAACTACTATACAATTGCACTTATTTCCCATGCTAGCAAAAGTCAAATTGAAAGTCGCTTAGTCGTGTCCAACTCTTTGCGACCTCATGGACTATATAAAGTCCATGAAATTCTCCAGGATAGATTACTGGAATGGTAGCCATTCCCTTCTCCAAGGGGTATTCCCAACCCAGGGATCAAACTCAGTTCTCTCACATTGCAGGCAGATCCTTTACCAGCTGAGTTACTAGGGAAGCCCCTATGCTAGCAAAATAATGCTCAAAATTCTCCAAGCCAGGCTTCAACAGTACATGAACCACAAACTTCCAGATGTTCAAGCTGGATTTAGAAAAGGTAGAAGAACCAGAGATCAAATTGCCAAGAACCGTTGGATTGTAGAAAAAGCAAGAGAATTCCAGAAAAACATGTACTTCTGGTTTATTGACTATGCTAATACCTTTGACTGTGGGGATCAAATCAAACTATGGAAAATTATTTAAGAGATGGGAATGCCAGACCACCTGACTTGCCTCCTGAGAAATCTATATGCAGGTCAAGAAGCAACAATTAGAACCGGACATGGAACAATGGACTAGTTCCAAATTAGAAAAGGAGTACATCAAGGTTGTATATTGTCACCCTGTTTATTTAACTTCTATACAGAGTATATCATGTGAAATACCAGGCTGGATGAAGCATAAGCTGTAATCAAGATTGCCTGGAGAAATATCAATAACCTCAGATATGCCAGTGACACCACCCTTATGGCAGAAAATGAAGAGGAACTAAAGAGCCCCTTGATGAAAGTGAAAGAGGAGGGTGAAAAAGCTGGCTTAAAACTCAACATTCAAAAAATGAAGATCATAGCATCTGGTCACATCCCTTCATGACAAATAGATGGGGAAACAATGGAAACAGCAACAGACTTTATTTTCTTGGGCTCCAAAATCACTGCAGATGGTGACTGCAGCCACAAAATTAAAAGACTTGTTCCTTGGAAGAAAAGCTATGACCAACCTAGACAGCATATTAAAAAGCAGAGACATTATTTGCCAACAAAGGTCTGTCTAGTCAAGGCTGTGGTTTTTCTAGTGGTCATGTATGGATGTGAGAGTTGGACCATAAAGATGGCTGAGTGCTGAAGAATTGATGCTTTTGAACTGTGGTGTTGGAGAAGACTCTTGAGAGTCCTTTGCACTGCAAGCAGATCAAACCAGTCCATCCTAAAGGAAACTAATCCTGACTATTCATTGGAAGGACTGATGCTGAAGCTCCAATACTTTGGCCACGTGATGCAAAGAACTGACTCATTGGAAAAGACTCTGATGCTGGGAAAGATCGAAGGCAGGAGGAGAAGGGGGCAACAGAGGATGTGATAGTTGGATGGCATCACCAACTCGATGGGCATGAGTTTGACCAAGCTCTGGGAGATGGTGAAGGACAGGGAAGCCTGGCATGCTACAGTCCATGGGGTCGCAAAGAGTCGGACATGACTGAGCGACTGAACAACAAGGATATCTGACTACATGTAATACACCCAGATATTTTCTGTTCTGTTCTGTTCTATTCCATTGGATATCAATGCATTCCATGCTGATGATGATGCAGTCTGAAAAAGTCTGCTTTGATCCTTATCAGTAACATGTATTTGGCCAGATCAGAATGTGACCTCCACTCCCAGAAAATCCTGCCTGGTTATGGATATGCATTGTCCCGATACTAAAGGGGGTGAGTGGCAAGTACCATGAATGTGTTACTTGCAGGATCTCATACAACTTCTGTCTGATGACAGTCTTTTATCTTGTTTCATTCAGCCTCATTTGTTCATGTTTCTTGCTTATTTGCAGGATGTCATGGATCCCTTTGGGGAAACAGATGAGTAATCTTGTGAATGGAATAGTGAACTGAGGGAAATTGTTTATTTTCAGTGTTGATTCAGGCCCCATTTCGTCTTAACCCCTCGTTAGAGGACATCAGTAATGATTCTGTTTCTGCGACTCATTCCTTAAGAAAATTAATTGGAAGCTAGATAGCTCCCTAATAACCACACTTGTTTTTACATAATAGAAGGAGAAAAGGATTAAGTTCTTTGTTCTAATTAATAGGAATGAAAATAGAATCACAATCTATGGTATGGCAAAATGAGAGAAAATAAGGCTTGTAAGTAATTTTCATGGTTGTTTAGGAATAATTGTTTCATTATTGAGTTAATAGTTTTTACAAACAGCTTCCATTTCCATATCATATTTCTGCAGTAGCTCTTTATTGAGATTGCCTAGGCAGAAGATGACAAGAAGTTGTTTTAAACCCATCACTTGTCTAAAATATGCGTTCCAGAGTAGTTAGGAGAGGGGGCTACAGCAGGAAAGAAGGAGGTAAGGGAGGGAAAAGGGGGGTCAGATTGAAATCAGTTGATTAATAAGACAACAAAATTCATTCACCAGCTTGTTTCAAAGGAGACTCTTATTATTCTGGAGAGAAATTAGACATCAGATCTCTCATAGGCCCCAGGCTCTGACATGTGTTTTATAATGACAGTTAATTAGATACTGTCTGCAGCAATCATAGGCTGTCATTTCTAATACATTTCTGGGAAGTTGAAGGACAGGAGAAGTCACCCCCTCCCCATCTTCCCCCTTCCCGTAACTGAAATCGGTTGCCAAAATTAACTATGAATATATGAGGTACAAGTTCAACAATTATACAGCCGTTCTGCACATTTACGTTTTCCTACTTAGTATGTGCTCTGCATCTCAGGCTGTGCCGGGCGTGGATTTTGCAGACAGAGTTGTTACTGCAGCCCTGGTAATATTTAGGAATATCTCACACCACAGCCTCTCACACCTGGTCTCATGGAACATACCACTCATCTTTGTAGCTTACATGTTAGAACACAGAGAATTTTTCACGCTGTTGAATTCAAACTCCAGCTCTACCCCACCCGCCCCCCTGCCACCCTCCCGCCTTCCATCTTTTCTAAAGAACTTGCCATGCATTAATTAAAATGATGTATTCTCATCTATAAACCTTAACTTTGGATAACTCCTGCAGGGGTACCTAAGCTAGATTTTCAATGCCCCCTTTTGCTGAATGTCATTGTAAACATGGCAATCGAGTACAGTGTACAAGAAGCTAAGCCATGAGGCAGAAATCCTGCCCGAGGCAGCTTAAAATCATAGATGGTTGAAGTTTTAAAGGCCCGTAGGAATAATCTAATCAGTTCCTTTATAAGCAGGACATTTGAGGCCCAGAGAGCTTAAGCAGTGACAGGGCAAACCTGAGCTAAAACCTGGTTCTCCCGACTTCTAGAGTCTTGCTCGTTTCCCTGTGCAGCACTGCCTCCTGCCTGATTGTCTGGGTGCCTGTGAAAATCGCTGGACTTTTCTGACTTTGGGTTTTTTCAGCTGAGGAATGAGCAGCCCCAGAGTTGCACTGAGCACAAATGGGAAGGCTACTCCACGGTCCTTTGTGGGACTCCAGGCAATCTTGTGTTGCCCTCTGACTGCTCTCATCACACGTCAGCTTTCCCCCAGTGCGTGCCTGGCCTTATCACCACCTGCCAGGAAACAGAAGAAGGTGCTCAGCCCCTTTCTGGTTGAAAACAGCACTTTTTACAGGCTACCCACTCGGTTTCTATTACCTGTTTTTTGAGACGTGGCCACTCAAGTCATGTGCAGAAATTCTGTCTTTCTCAACCCGAGGTATCATCCCTGATGTTTCGAGCGGTGGTTTCCAAACATGACAAATAAGACTCCCATGGAGTTTCTTAAGGTCGTCCCTGGTTGGTAAAGAATCCTCCTACAATGCAGGAGACCCTGGTTAGATTCCTGGGTCGGCAACATCTGCTGGAGAAGGAACAGGCTGCCCATTCCAGTATTCTTGGCTTTCCGTGTTGGCTCAGCTGGTAAAGAATCTGCCTGCAATGCGGGAGACCTTGGTTCAATCCCTGGGTTGGGAACATCCCCTGGAGAAGGGAAAGGCTACCCACTCCAGTATTCTGGCCTGGAGAAGTCCATGGACTGTACAGTTCTTGGGGTTGCAAAGAATTAGACACGACTGAGTGACTTTCACTTTCAGAGTTTTTTTTAAAAGTACGTATTCCTACTCTCCATGGTACTTCCACCCTCCTGTCGGGCCCCCTTGAGAAAAAAACCTAATGTAGTAGGTTTGCAGCAGAGCCTGATCATCAGTAGATTAGCTAGGTTTGGTTTTACTTGTTTTTGCTTTTTGAGCTCCCTGGATGACTGCCGGGGAAATGTTGCTTACCCAAGCAGATCAGATCCCCAAATGTGCTACCTTCTACAGCTGTTAGAATCTCTGGGTACTTCTCCGTGGGTTCTAATTAACTTTTACATTTTAGAGGTTGAAGCGTCAGCAGTATGCTGGTACTAACAATTCTTGGAGGCAAGAATTGGTTCTCATTTTCTTGCCTTTATGGAGACATATACAAGCACTGCCACCCGCGTCCCCCACAACTCCACCACCACCCTGTCTGCAGCCTTTCCAATCTGAAATAGACAGTATAGCAAATATCAGTGTCAATAAAGGTAAGTCTGCTGTCCACTTCCAGTCTGAGATTTGTGCAGTGGTGATTTTAATCTCCCCACATCCACCTTCCCAGTAATAGGGCTGAGTTTATATTACACCCTTCTCTCCTACAATCTAACCTGCTCCAGTACTCTTGCCTGGAAAATCCCATGGACAGAGGAGTTTGGTGGGCTGCAGTCCATCAGGTCCAAGAGTCAGACATGACTAAGCAACTTCACTTTCACTTTTCATTTTCATGCATTGGAGAAGAAAATGGCAGCCCACTCCAGTGTTCTTGCCTGGAGAATCCCAGGGACGGGGGAGCCTGGTGGGCTGCCGTCTATGGGGTCGCACAGAGTCGGACGCGACTGAAGTGACTTAGCAGCAGCAGCAGCAGCTCCTACATCTGGTCCCCTCGTGATTGAAGATGTGTTTTCAAAACACGAGGTTGGGATTAAGGATATGGTGTGTGATGCTGAGTGATCATCTCTGTGCAGAATAAACTGGTACCAGGAAGCGGATTGAGCTAGATTCTTGACCTTGTTGTATGATTCTCTATCCATGAGCTACCAGCTGGGGCAAAGTAGGGAAGGCTACAGGGGTACACACCATCAATATCCCTTGAGATCCACACTGATATCTTGAACTATTCTTAGGCATGAGCAGAAAGTGGATGCTTAGCCAACTCCATATGTGTTACTATAATGGTTCACTTGCTTTCTAAATGAAGGCAGCCTCCTTACCAGCTGTGGACTCTTCAGTGTTTGTAAAGGTTTAAAGATGTTCCAGAAGGAAGTAGAATGACATTGAATAAAGATGTTGGAAAAAGAAGGCAATGAAAGATAATGAGATTTTACATAGATTTAAAGTTAGTTTAGACAAAGCCCAGTATATAAGTAAGCATGTAATAAATGTTAGCTCCTGTTGAGGTTATTGCTATTATTCTTATGTCCATGCTATTTTAAATCAAGCTATTGCTGATAATCAGTGGCATATTGACCATGGTTATTAAGCATTAAAATTTGAGGACAATTAACTTGACTTTTTAGAAAAAAGCAACTTTAAAAATCCACTTAGTTCAAGCCTAACTTCTTACTCTATTTGTGCATATTATAGTATATGGTCCTTAACTTATGGACATTAGTTCTGAGTTCATATTTCCATTGGGCTTAGTGAGTTAGATGTTTTTAGGTGAATTAAATGGGCTGTATGAATCTCATCCCCAGGCCAAATTCAGCAATCACTGAGGCTTATGGGTAGGTAACTCACAATGTCATTTCAAAGTTTATGATTATTTTTCCCTGAAGCTTCTAATCCTCCGTTCAATTTACCCCTCCCTTTTATTAGCTGATTTCATAATGATGAAAATATAGTTAACCTGACTAAAATCTGTTACCTCCAGCAATGACTCAGATATATGGCAATAAGATGGAGCAATGCATTTATCCCAGAGCTCCAGATCTATGGATTTTAAGAATATTTAACTCTTTACGGAGTCACAATTGTGACAATTAAAAAAAAAAAAAAAAAAAACCATAATATTTTACTTGGTTTTGTTGCTTCAGTTGACTTCAATTCAGTCGCTCAGTCCTGTCTGACTCTTTGGCATCCCATGGACTGCAGCAGACCAGGCTTCCCTGTCCATCACCAACACCTAGAGCTTGCTCAAACTCATGTCCTTGTGTCAGTGATGCTATCCAGCCATCTCTTCCTCTGTCATCCCCTTCTCCTCCTGCCCCCAATCTTTCCCAGCATCAGGCTCTTTTCTAATGAGTCAGTTCTTTGCATCATGTGGCCAGAATATTGGAATTTCAGCTTTAGCATCAGTCCTTCCAAAGAATATTCAGGACTGATTTCCTTTAGGATTGAGTCCAAGGGACTTGCAGTCCAAGGGACTCTCGAGAGTCTTCTCCAACACCACAGTTCAAGAGCATCAATTCTTCAGTGCTCAGCCTTCTTTATGGTCCACTTCTAACATCCATTACTACTGGGAAAACCATAACTTTGAGTAGATGGACCTTTATTGGAAAAGTAATGTCTCTGCTTTTTAATATGCTGTAGGTTGGTCATAGCTTTTCTTCCAAAGAGCAAGCATCTTTTAATTTTATGGCTACAGCCACCATCTGCAGTGATTTTGGAGCCCACGAAAATAGTCTGACAGTGTTTTCATTGTTTCACCTTTTATTTGCCGTGAAGTGATGGACCGGATGCCATGATCTTCATTTTCTGAATGTTGAGTTTTAAGCCAACTTTTTCACTCTCCTCTTTCACTTTCATCAAGAGGCTCTTTAGTTCCTCTTTACTTTCTGCCATAAGGGTGGTATCATCTGCAGATCTGAGGTTATTGATATTTCTCCCAGGAATCTTGATTCCAGCTTGTGCGTCATCCAGTCTGTCATTTCACATGATGTAGTCTGCATAAAAGTTTGATAAGCAGGGTGACAATATATAGCTTTGACGTACTCCTCTCTCAATTTGGAACCAGTCTGTTGTTACATGTCTGGTTCTAACTGTTGCTTCTTGACCTGCATATAGATTTCTCAGGAGGCAGGTAAGGTGTTCTGGTATTCCCATCTCTTTAAGAATTTGTTGCTTAGTTTGTCTTGTAGGGAGTCAGGAATTTTGGTTCCTTCTGAAACCCTTTACTATGTTGTGTGCATGCCAAGGTATCTTATTTTCTTTAATATGCAATATCCCTGTCATTGGGGGAAAGGCATAGAAATCAACATGGATGAAATACAGAGCCTGTATGTGTTAAGCATTTAAATAAATTAAGAGTGTACATTGATCTTTCTTAGCTTGCATCGTGGAGAAATAATTTCTAGCCATTTGTTAAGCTATTCAGCAAAATAGTCAATTTGATAATTCCACAGGGTGATCTGCAAACACAAGTTTCCTTAATCTGGATACACAATGGAACACTGTCCTTGTGCTCTTGTCTTTTGGTTTGTCATCCTTAATGAAGTTTGGAAAGAAGACAAGTTAATTACATCTGCCAAATATAAAGTAGGTGCACCTGGAAGAATACATGTATAGAATGTATACATGTATAAAAATACACTTATGTTATCTGGTGTATGTTCTCCAGTATAGCTTTTCTGTGGATTTAGTACAATAGACAGGCCTGTTTCACAGTTGAGGCATTAAAATATCCAGGAAAATAGACGAAGTCATTCCCTGTACATGTTTTGTGTGTGAGTGTGTGAGAGAGACTTCAATAAACCCACAAGTTTACTGTTTCATTCTTCTGTTGAATGTCCTTAGTCCATAAATACGTAGGAGATGGCAGGACTAGTATGGAGCCTTCTCTCAATGCAAGTAAGTCATGGCTATAAACCATTTGGGATGTTGTAGTGCCCACAAAAGAAAAACTGGAATTGTGCATACTTGAAATTTCAGGAAAGGATTTCTCAGGAATATAGAATTGGACTCAGTGCTGGAAGAAATGATATCATCAGTTTTCTTGAAGAAATTGCATGTGTCGTCTTTTTGTTTTCAGTCTTAGTAGACTTAAGGTGCTTTGGACAGTTATGGGTATTCTGTGAATTAAAAGCACTCTTAAAGACACAAGGCAAAATAAATTCAAGATATAGCTCTGGCTAGGCTAGAAAGCTAAAGAAAGTGGGGACTTCAAATTGCAAGCATGTGTGATTTTTAAGGAATAGATGAGCCACTTGAGCAAACGGACTTCTTTAGTTTTTTTTTCACTATCTCCTTATGGATCATCACATTCTGTTTTCTTTCTGCCCTTTGGTGGCAAGGAATAAAAGTGGTGGCATCTTTTGTTGTTGTTGGCATATTGTTGCTCAGTGAGGCAACAGTGTACGTCCTCCTTACCGTTTATTCTCCTTCCTCCCTCCTCCCTATGCTAAGTGCACTGACATGATTTGTTTTTATATATTAGTTTTAGTTCTATATTAATTTATTCAGTCATCTTTCAGAAGTTAATTGAACATCTTGTCACTTGTTCCAGACATGTGGCACGTGTTGCCCCAAGTTCAGTCTCTTTATATGGAAAAAGGGACCACCCAAGGAGGCTAATTGACCTCTTTGTGAATGAAGGACTGTAGCATGAGAATGATGAATTGGGTTTCATGTAAATATGGACAGGATTCATTCACTCTTTCTAATTTTTAAGATCTTGTGCAATTTTTGAAAAACTCAATTCATGTTTGTTTCCTCTTAAATCATCAATATATTATTTTTTAAGAGGTATCAAATGTTCAAGAGCTAACATTTGGCTTGGAGTAAACCTATTCATATGCCAAATAATTTGGATTAAGTTCAGAAACCCATTTCTTTGAATCTTAAAATTAGTATTCTTAACAAAGTAAGAATTTTGTTTCTTCATTGCACGTTATGGGCCATGAATTTGTTTCCTTCTTTATGATGTCCTCCTAATTGCTTTGTATCTAAGAATACTTACATGTAGTTCACTACCACATTAAAAATATGAAATAAAACTGTTTTGGAACAAGAAGGCCCCTTTAGCCTACTGGAAAGGAACTAAAGTGAAAATAAAATCAGCACAAGCTTTCATTTTGTTCTAAATATAGGACCACTTGAGGGCCAAGAAAATTACTTAATTTATATTTTTTAATGCTTTTTCATAACTTTATCATTTTTTTATATTTAGTCTGCCAAGATTATAGGCTTAAAATGATTTTACTCAGATCATTAATGATCCTTGTTCCCTATCGAGGATAATTCTTTGACCGTTATTGTACTTATCAGAACTTCTACTGAGATTTGTTTTTTTGTCAATTGATTTTGCCTTTATAGATACATCTTTGGAAGATATTCTCAGGAAACCTTATTACTGAGTTGTATACCAAAGTTTGATTCAGACTATCTGAGGATCTCTTTTTGGACCACAATGGATAATAAAAATCCTTCCTGCAGAGCGTAATGTGAGAAGTTGTTACTCTAGAGATGGAAAGTACTTTCACCTTCTTAATGAATGCCATTTTAAAGAAGAAAACAGTATTATGATTATTGGTGATAACAGAAATGGCTTGCTTTGGAATTGTAGTAAGAAGCTGATGAGCAGTATAGATTAAAGATACAGCATGTGGTTGAGAATGCAGACTTTACGAAAATATCCTGTCTAGATTCAAATCCTAGCCCAGTCATTTATATTAGCCATGTGACCTTGACCAAGTCACTAAACCTCTGTTTTTCAGTCCTCATCTGGTATATGGGGATGGTAATAATGAACCTATCTTGTACAATTGTTGTAGGGATCAAGCTTGTTAATACACATGAAGTTCTTAAAACTGTCTCTGGCCTAGAGCTAGCCAGATATAACATGTTTATTAGGAGTCATTATGAAGATTGTCTTGGTCCAATACCTTAGCCAGGTGATACTCTGTTCTCCCTGGAACTACATCTCCCCTGTACCCCAGTGCTATTTGCAGCCTATATATCTAGTAACATTCACTCTTTATATTAACCTCTATGTAGTCAAAAGAAGGCTTCCCTGGTGGTTGAGATGGTGAAAAAATCTGCCTCCAATGTGGGAGACCTGGGTTCGATCCCTGGGTTGGGAAGATCCCCTGGAGGAGGGCGTGGCAACTCACTCCAGTATTCTTGCCTGGAGAATCCCCATGGACAGAGGAGCCTGGTAGGCTACAGTTCATGGGGTAGCAAAGAGTCGGACGCAACTGAGCATCTCATCATAGCACACGGTCAAAAGAAGAATGTCCCTGAAAGGCTTATAGAGCTCTACTTGATTGATGAGTGTTGCGGGCATTCTTCTTAGGACATGTTGTCATGAAGACAAAGGGACTGTCCAAAGTATGTAGAATAAAAGGTTTAACTCAAGTTGCCATTAATACTCCCTATCTCTTGATTCAGATCTTAGGGAATAATTAATGAGAAAAAAATATAAACCAAGTTCCACAGGATTCCCTTAACTTTAAACAAGACTTAATCTAAGATACAATCTCATATGACTTTTCCTCTATTTCTCCAGTGTTGACAGAATCAGGAAGTTGTGGTTCACCTACTATCTTACCACCATCACTAACTTCAAAAGTTGTACTCTAACCACGGTTTCAGTTATTTTCCTCTTCATTCTACCTTATAGCAGAAACAATACCCAAGCAATAATTGCTTTATCTAATCCCTTATTAGTCTATAATGTGGTCTCTGCCTTGTCGATTTTTTTTCTTTTAATTTAATTCTTCTGAAATGCCAACAGCAGTTCCCTTCTGAGTTAGCCTCGCTTGGGCTGCATCAGAGACTCTTAAGTAAATTGTTACAGTGTTAATTAAGATTTCATGGTCAGGCTCTTTCCCATAATAGGTATGATAGAATTTGGCCTCCTCTGTATCTTCAAATGAACAATCCTCAGACATCCTTATGATGTTTTCTGCTGCCTTAGAAGATTTGATATAATGGAGGAATGATAAAGCAATGAAACTATTGACTATTGAGTCATCTCTGTGAGCATAATTCATATATCAGTAAGTACCCTAGATGCCAAATTACCTTTGGAGTTTAAATTTCGATTGCAAAGTTGCATCTGTAAGGTAATTTTGTTTTGGTAGGCCACAGGGCTTTGTTTTTAGAGACTGTAAAATGTGTGTCTATGTGCCGTATTTGTTGTATAAGTGAGAGCTTTAAATACTATGCATTAAAATGGCTTTGTCTATAAAAATGAGAGGCTTTCTTCTTAAATGGCTTTCTCAATACAACTTATGTGCTAGGTGAGAAGTATGGATTTGTGAAACAATAAAAAGCAAAGAGTAAAGGGAAAAAAAGAAAAAGTACAAATATCTTAGAAACTCTACCTTGAAACCTTCTAGAACTCACTAGGCCTTTGGATCATTTGGGAAATTTCAGTTAGGTTACTTGATATCTAGGTTGGAGGACTTTCCCTGATGACTTACTAGGGAGGAAATCAGTACACTCTGGTGGGTTGGAAGAGCAGGGGTTGGATGCTGGAAGGATGGGTTTTGTTTTACAAATGATATTAGCATAAAAGCAATGGGGTACTAACAGTTGTTTTTGTTTTTTTTTTAACAACTCATTATGTTTTTATTTTTAGTCATCAACCAGTACCCTAAATGCCATAACATTCACAGGTAACATGCTTTCCCAAAAAAATCCTTCATTTTCTTTATATTTGAAATAATTTATTCTTCCTATGATTGCTTTTTAAAAGCTAAAAAAGCCACAGTTTTAGCATTTTACTTGAGAGTGTTACCAAGTCAATGAGTTTTTTGTTGTTGTTGTTCTGTTTTTGAAAATTTGGAAAAGGAAAGCTTTAATGGTATTAGCAGTCTTTGAGATGTGTTGGATTTGGGGGCTCAAAAATTGGTTTAAGCTTATCACCAAACATGTTTTTTTCCTTTATATGTGTTTCCCACCTGCCCCCAAACTGCCCTTTTGTGTTAATAGAGTCACCTTCTTGACTGGACTTAGCAGCTGTCCCAAGTTTACTGGGAGTCTCCCAGAATTACTGTTAATAATTACCAAGAGCAATGTCTTTTCTTCTTTTTGGAGCTGAAATAGTGTCGTAAAGAATCCCACACTGGGTTTCAATGGCCCAGTTCAAGTATGCCTACCACACTCACTCACTGGCTGGGACTACCTCCAGAGAACATGGCCACCTTGAACACCCAGGGGGTCTGAAGGTGTGGTGTCTGGAGGTTGGCAGTCAGCTCTGCTCCCCATAGCACATTCCCTCAGAGGGAGATCTAAGTGGAGCACCTCTGTGGCTGCCATAACGCCTGTTAACATGTTGATATTTTTAAAACTGGGACTTAACTCTTGCCTCCTGACATGTGAAGTGACTACTTGAGCCTCTAAAGATTGCCATGATTAGAATCAGCTTTGCCTCATGGTGACTCCACTTATGAACATCACTAAAATGAGTAGATGATCTTCTGTTAGTTTTTGGAAACATGAGACACTAACCATGTCTTACCCACATTGATGAGAGTAGAAAGTGCTGCCTCTGTAACCTCTAACACTTTGGTTCTAAAAGAAAATGATGGCTCTTGGCTTCTATTTTTTTCTGTATAAGGGAGATATAAAGTGTCAAGAAGCAGAAACCCCTCTCTCCATGTAGAACTTGAAACAGCCCATGCCAGAGGCAGTTGGAGGCTGAAAATTTTTGAAGGCTATGTTAGGTTGCCTGGTTCATTTGGTCTATGGCGAGGGAGTGGGTCATTAAACAACTAGATTATACCAGACTCCTTGGGGTTCCTGGAATCACTCTAGAAATAAATTGGCTTTCTGTAGATTCTGAAACCTAAAGATAATGTGTCCACCCTGTGGTAAGGTTCTCTGATAATGGGCTTGGAGTTGGTAGACCCAGGTTTGGGATCTGGTTCTGCCACTTACTTGGAGAAGGAAATGGCAGCCCACTCCAGTACCATTGCCTGGAAAATCCCATGGACGGAGGAGCCTGGTACGCTACACTCCATGGGGTCACAAAGAGTCAGACACGACTGAGCGACTCCATTTCTGCCACTTACTAGTTGTGTTTCCTCCAGCAAATCACTCAGTTTTCTGGGTTGGTTTATTTATCTGCAAAATACAAGAACTGAAATACCAGTGAATGCAGAGATGCTTTCCAATTCTAAAATCTGTTGATTCTGTCTGGGGTCTTCCCATGCAATAAAAGCCTATGGACTCCCATACCTGAAGCTTGTGGGAAAAATATATGCATCCCCAGAGATTTTGTCTTACCATGGGCTTCCTTTACCTGTGTGAATCTCCCACATGGGGCTGAGCATCCCTTGACTATGATCAGTTTAGAGATAGTGGCAGAGAACCTCAACTCCCATTTGTGTTCTTGAGTTATCATAGCTCTTATGCCTTTGGGCAACTTGTCTAACTTAGCTTCAGTTTCACCAGCCACAAAACACAAATAATAACCTCCTTCCACTTAATGAGTGATAACACAGAAAAAGCTTTTGTTGTTTCAGACTCAACCTCTTATAATTTTAATCATTCCCCTGTGGCTTCTAGTATGTATGTATGTGTGTGTGTGAGTGAGTGTATGTGTATGAATAATTGTTCCTTTGTAATCCTAGCCTGTATGAGTTTTCCATTGAATTTATCTTTGGGGATGAATACCACCATCTTGGGCCAAAACAAATAGGCTGCCAAGGGTTATAGTACTGTCTACAACTAAAAGCTGTTCATAAAAATTTTTAAACTTTTGTTAAGAACATGTGCAATTCCTTAGCTCAGAGGGAGTCATCAATTCAGACATAGGCAGTTATTTGTCAAAATGCTACATCAGGAACTATTATATTTATGCACATCTAGGTTTTCTAAAATAAATGTAACCTCTGAGGGAATGCAGTCATTCTGGGATCCAAATTAGTTAGATACCTGGGCCTCTAGGCTTAACATTACACAAATATCCCTTCTTGATTTTATAAAATTGTTGAATTATTTCAAGTCACACAAATGCACCCATCCTTGGGGCCTTGAGGGCATTAACATTAATCAAAGTGATGCAAAATTCAATTAGAAATTATCTGATGCTCCCTGCATGTTGATCTCACTAGACAAGAAGTCTCGTTTGCAATAATCTACTTGAACAGATGAGGCTCAGATCAGTCTCTGAAGCTGAAAGCTGTCAAAGGATAAGTTTCAAATCAGGGCAGAAAAATGATCCCAACATGGGAGACTTTTTCGAAGCATCATCCATAGTAGAAGTGGAGCCTGGGGCAAATCACACTTTAATGGGTCCCCTGAAACACTTTCTTTTGTCTCTGACATCTAGTTAAATGAATGGCGGGAATTATTGCCTTTAGATTAAATGTTCCCTGGACCCAGGTACATATGTAACTACAATTATACCATGCATATGGAGAGAGGGGCATGCTATGAAGCGCTTGATAGTATTATATGAAGTATACAGACAGATAAGGTCACTTTCCACAGACCTGCCCTCTGGCTTCAAGGCCACACTGCTCTGGTCCCTGGCTCAAGTCATTGGAAAACAGGTGGTCACAGAGTGGAAAGATGTAGGTGTTAAGTCAGACTAGGGTTTGAATCCCAACTATGCCATTTTTATTTCCCTAGTGACTTTGGACAAGTTGCTTCACTGTGCTTCACCTTTAAAACAAAGATGTTTATCTCATGGGAATATTATGAAGGTTAATAATAAATATAGATGTAATACATATAATGTAAATAGTGATTTTTATAGTTCATAGTATTCAATGATTTCTTTAAAGAACCTTCTGTAACTCTTCTATCATGGATATGAGCCACTGTACCCCTTGAAAACTTGACTCTTTTAGCACTTTCCCAGTCTTATGGTACTTAGAGAATCCACATGTTCATAGCATTCTTAGGTCTCAGAGCTGCTAAGGACTGGAGATATCTAGACACAGGGATTATCTGTGGTTAACTGGCAGAAGAGGATCATATCTCATACCTGTGTGGATTTTGATGCTTATGTATGAAACCCTGGGCTTCCCAGGTAGTGCTAGTGGCAAAGAATCCACCTTCCAATGCAGGTGACCCAGGAGACACAGGTTCAATCCCTGAATCAGGAAGATCCCCTAGAGAAGGAAATGGCAACCCACTCCACTTTTCTTGCCTAAGAAATCCCATGGACAGAGTAGCCTGGCGGGCTGTAGTCCACGGGGATGCAAAGAGTTGGACACTACTGAGTGAAATAAACTGTAAATTACAAGTATGAAGCCCTGCTGTGTGTGACATCATGGTGTCTCGCCATGGCCCTGGCCATCATCCTACTTGCAGTTCCCCTAGGGCGTAACTGTTCTTATGGACAATGAATTTTATGTGATTCCTAGTGGCAAAAGCTCAGTGTTCATCTCTTTCACCAGTCCGAATTATTCTTCCACATTTGTGCTCTTGAATTCTTTCACTTAAGCAGTGTAACAAACTGCATTCAGTGAACTGTGTGAAGACTTAGTGTATAGGATCATTGCTTGTAGGTAATTTTTAAAACTGTAAATTATTTGGAAGGGAGGAAGGTTCAGATTTTTGCAGACTAACAAAACTTAATTTTTTCTTCCTTTGCTTATGATATATCAGTGATATATGTTCTCAGTAACAGGAGGTAATACAGATTTGGGGTTATCATGCTCTGAGATTTTGTTAAACTCTCCTACGCAATTTGATTGTTCAGATCCTTAGTTTATGGTGGTGAGTCCCAACAGAAAGCTTCCTGAAGCAGATGAAATGTATTTATTTTTGATTTGTTGGGCAACTTAGAGATGTGATGATTTCTTCACATCCCCATCCTTATGTTCTTAAAGAATAGTAATCACTGGTTTAAAACATCAACTTCATCTGTCCTTCCATTTTCAATGATAATATTAACAATTATTAGGTTGATTCAAATCAGCAAAATTTAAATTATTATGCCATTTAATTTTTTCTTAAAGCACTTTCTCATTTGATTAACACATAGGCTTTTCCTTTGTTCATGTTTTTTCCCCTCAATCTTCATCATCTCTCTCTTACCAGGCAAAAGGTCAAGTACAAGTGCTTGTAATGGTGCATTGTAGTTATTGAACCCCAGTGGTTAAGACTTCAAGAGACCATTAAGAGGACAGAAAAATGTACCTTTGATATCTTAATTTGATCACTCTAATTGAGAAAAATACACCTTAATAATTATTCAGTAGGTATATTGACCTAACTGTTCATTTGCCTTCTAATTTGGACCCTCAGTCTCTGTCTTTCTGAGTTTTATCTCCATTTAACTAGGCGATATATGGAGACCCTCAGACATCAATATTCAGGTGATGGAGCACAGGCCTTGACCTGTGCCTTTTTCTCTTCTTTTTTTCCTCGCTGGAGTCCGTTCTTTTTGTACATGGCATTGCTGGTGGGCTCCATCAGGGAACTGCCAGCATAGGCTAGTTATAATGATGCTTTCAGATTGCTTCAGAGTCTGTAATTAAATGACATCACTAAGTCTTAAATGCATCTGCTGTGAAAGTCAGAAGGCTAAATTATCCCATTAGAGAAGAGTGTTACTTGCTGTTAAAGAATCCCAAGTTTAGTATGCTGAAGCATTGCTTCAGGAAAGCTGTTGAAAGCCAGTTGAGCATGGAACATAGTGGGAAGATTGGGAGGCTGGAAGGCCATGTGGTTCAGAACAAGCTGTTCAAGAATCACAGCTGCACTCAGGCTAACTTGTTAAAAAAAAAAAAAAAAAAAAAGAAGAAGGCATTTTTCCCAAATGCAGTTAACTGCTTGGCTGCTGGTTTTCACTCTGAAGAGTTACTCGAGGCAACTACTGTCAACTACATGACTCTAGAGTAGTATGTTGTAGTTTATTGGAGCACAGTTTGAGTGAGATCAATGCCGTGAATTTAGTTCCCATAGGACCAACCAACTTGACTCAAGTAAATCACCAGTTACTGTGTCTCTAACCTTAGTTAGCCAAACCACCCTCTCCCCTCCATATTATTGCCTCAGAGCACAAGAGAATCTGGAGAAAGAATCTCTGTTGACTGGCCCAAAAGTCCCATCACTGTTAGATTGAAACTAATGAATCTATGTCTTCTATGCCTGTTTGGGGTTGCAAAGAGTCAGACATGACTGAGCGACTGAACAACGAAATGCTTGTTTGGGCTTCCCAGGTGACACTAGTGGGAAAGAACCTGCCTGCCAATTCAGGAGACATGAGAGACTCAGGTCGATCCCTGGGTTGGGAAGACCCTCTGGAGGAGGGCGTGGCAGCCCACTCTAGTGTTCTTGCCTGGAGAATCCCGTGGACAGAGGAGCCTGGCTGGCTACAGTCCCTAGGGCTGTACGAGAGTTGTACACGACTGAAGTGACTATTTGGCTTACGCAGATTTTATTTGTTTACTTATTTTATTTTAAAGGTTTTTTTTTTCTTATGTGGACCATTTTTAAAGTCTTTATTGAATTTGTTACAATATTGCTTCCTTTTTTTTATGTTTTTGTTTTTGTTTTTTTTTTTTTGGCTGCACAGCACATAGGATCTTAGCTCTCTGACCAAGGATTGAACCTGTATCCCCTGCATTGAAAGGCGAAGTCTTAACCACTGGACCACCAGGGAAGTCCCAGGCTAAGGAATTTTTAGAATTAACTTTTAGAATTCTTGTATTATTCCTTGTGCTACTATATGAAATGTTTGTTTTGTCTTTGTCCCAGGTTCCCTGCAGAAAGCTCTTAAAACCTTTGGACTCTCTGGAGTGACAGAGAGAGTGTCTTTTGTATGCTAATGAGGTGACTGGTGGCTGGGTATCCCTGGACAGCTTCAGGATGGGGGCTGGTGCCCAGAAAGACCAAAGCATGATTATTGGAACTTTTCAGCCTCACCCCTTGGCCTCCTTGGAGGGAAGGAGGCTGGAGATTGAGTTAATACCCCATAGCCAATGATTTTATCAACCATACCACCCACCCTAAGAGCCCCTAAACAACAGGGTCCCTGGAGCCTCCAGGTTGCTGAACACGTCCACGTGTGAGGAGGGTGGTTGTCCCAGCTCTACTGGGACAGAAGGTCCTTTATAATAAGTGAAAGTGGAAGTCGCTCAGTTGTGTCCGACTCTCTGTGAGCCCATGGACTGTATAGTCCATGGAATCCTCCAGGCCAGAATACTGCAGTGCATAGCCCCATTCCCTTCTCCAGGGAATCTTCTCGACCCAGGGATCAAACCCAGGTCTCCCGCATTGCAGGCAGATTCTTTACCAGCTGAGCCACAAGGGAAGCCCATTTACTATCATGAATAGTCACAGTAAGTCCATTGTTTTCCCTGATTCTGTGACCTGTTCTAGCAGATGACCAAATCCATAGAGGAGGTCTTTGTTTCCACAGTCTCGCTCCTGATTTAGCTAGTCACTCAGAAGCATGAAAGACCTGGGGCCTGTGACTGGTGTCTGAAGTGGGGGCAGTCTGGTAAGACTCAGCCTTTGACTCATGGAGTCTAATGCTAACACTCAGTAGTTAATGTTAGAATTGAACTGAGTCACTGGACATCCAGTTGGTGTCCGGAGAGCTGGAGAATCGACTGGGGAAGAAAATCTGACACTCTGGGTGTCAGAAGTGTTGTGATTAAAACCAGCTCACACTCATTCATTAATCTTCTTCAGTCATCAGTTTTGATGCTCCCTTTTAAATATAAAAAAATAATATAGGTATTTGACCAAGTCTTAGGTTTTCCAGTCACTATTTTCTGTGGCACTTCTATAGAATTGAGAGGTTTCCTCACTAGATTTATTTCCTTCCCATATGTATTTGGTTTATTGCACTGTATCATAACTCAGGTTTTATCCTTTGTTTACTGAGTAAGATAGGGAGAATGGTGAGAGAGTCTGGAAGTGAATGACAGGGACAAAAACCTCCCCATTATTTCTTCCTTCTTCTCTGTGCACATACTTAGGTTCTCGAAATTGCCTGACTTCTTCCATCCTCAGCCGCTGAGAAGGCCATTACCTCCAAGTCACCAAATGAGAGGTCAAAGGAAGAGATAGAGGAAGGAAATGAGCAAATGTTCTATATTCTCGATTTTACTTTAGAAACACTGAAAGGTCTTCTTCCTTCAAATCTCATACTCTTTCCAATATACACATGTATCAATGATAGCTTTTTATTTTATTTTATTTTTAAATTCTGTTTTGTTTTGTTTAGTCTTGCTCTCAGGCATGTGGGATCTTCATTCCCTGACTAGGGATTGAACCCATGTCCCCTGCAGTAAACGTGTGGAGTCTTAGTGCCTGGGCCACCAGAGAAGTCCCAGTTGCTTTTCTTTCTTTCTTTCTTTCTTTTTTTTTTTTTTTTTATTGTAAGTAAAATAAGCCAATACCCCCGCCCCACCTCAAAAAAAAAAAAAAATTGAAAGGACAGTAATCCAAGGTTTCTTTTGGAAGGACAGAAACCAGGGCAGCTCTGGGACCTCAGCAAGGGGAGATTATGTGTCTTTGCTCTGCAAAGTGCTCGTCACATGACTCAGCTCTCCCCCTTTTGCCAGTTATCTTTGGATGTCATACAAATCAATTTGTGTAAAGACATGGCCATGCAACAGAAAAACTACTTTCAAAGCATCTATTCTTCTGGGGGTTTTGGATTCTTCCCTGAGAAAGGGACTGGGTGGGCCATCCTCAAAGCATCTATATTCTTATTCAAGTTACTAGAGGCTTCATTTTGTTGGGTTGGCTGAAAGTTTCTTTTCTTTTCTATATGGAAAAACTCAAGTGAACTTTTTAGCCAACTCAACAGTTCATCAAAAAGTAGGTGTCAGAGTCTTTTAGACCAGCACTCATTGCAGAAATGTAATAAAGGCTTTCAGAGCATCTTCAGTACCTGAGAGGCTTGGAACACTAGGTGTAGAAAAGCATTTTCCTCTGACTTAAGGCTGCATTGAGGATCTACATTCGGTGTCATGTTACATTTTGCTGATCTTTACTTAATTGTTTGCCGCTTCTTCCCCCATCTGACAGAAGGCTAGGTAAGATCTAACAGTGAGGACCTCATCATCCTGTCTGATGGTTTATGGATCTCTAAGGAACATGTTAGTTGGTTGCATATTAAGTTTTCCCTTCCAAGTATCCAGGAAAATGGAGAAGAACAACCCAAAGACCTATTTCCTTCTTTTCCCTGTTAAAAATGAAAAATAATGAAATTAGTCCACTAATGTATATGTGTGTGTGTGTGTGTATTCAAACTTCTACAATGCTCAGAGTCTTGTGCTTGAATTGTGGAGAATACAAGAAGGTTGAACTAGTTTCTGAATTCAAATAGCTTACACTTCAGTTGATAATATAACACATAAACATAGTTACCATTATGCTTCAAGGTTGTAAATAAATCCCAAATGATCAGTATATAGATGGAAAGTGCTTTAGACATAAAAGAGGAAGGATTCCAAGAGAAAAACAATAATGAGAAGTAGTATTTATTGAGCGTTTTCTGTCAGGTACTGTATTGAGCACTTTTTTATGGGTTGTGCCATTCAATCCCTCAACATATAGGTGGTATTGTTTTGTAGATGAAGCAACAGGCTCAGAGTGGTTAAACAACTGATTTAAGTTTGCACAGATAGTAGGGGCATGACCTTCTCAATGTTCATAGTCTTAACTATTTTTGACAGTTTTCTAGAGGAAAGGAAATAAAGTTCGTGTCTGTTCAAAATACTCTAACAGGTTCTTGGTCAATTCACCCACTCTCTCAGAGCTGTGACCCCCTCCGTGGCTTTTCCATTTCTGAAGCAGGGTATCTCAGGACTCAGTCTTTGTGCCTCTCTTCTTTTCTCTTCCTAATCTTATGCCTTTAAATACAAACTATGCACTAATATATTCTAAAAATTTTTTATCTGCCCTGCCAGGCTCTCCTCTCAGCCCTAGAGTCATCTATCCAACTCCCTACTTGACCTCTCCACTTAGATGTCTAACTGGCATCTTCAGCTAAATTCATCTGAAACAAAACTCTTCATTTCTCCCTAGACTTGTTCTTCTCATTGTCTTACTCATCTCAGTAAATGCCAGCCCCATCCTTCCGTTGGCTCCAACCAAAACTCTTCATGCCATACGTGACACCTCTCTGTCTTTTATGCCCCATACTCACCAGGTCATTGGCAAAGCTTGTGTGCTGTACCTTCAGACTACATGGGGAATCTAGCTGCTTCACACCATCTCCACTGCTCCTGCCCTGATCCAGGCCAACATACTCCCTCATCTGCGTCACTTCAATAGATGACTGATGCTCTCATGACTTTTCTTGCCTGTTAAACTTCATTGCCCACACAGCAGTCATTTGCATGAATCTGGTTTAAAAAAAACCAAACAAACAACAAGGTAGATCATGCCACTAGTCAGATTCTTTACCATGGTCTTTATTTTTTTTTCAGGTTTTTTTTCCCCAATAATGTAGACCATTTTTTTGTTTAAAGTGTTTATTGAATTTGTTACAGTGTTGCTTCTTTTTTTATTTTTTGGCCATAAAGCATTAGCTCCCCAACCGGGGATTACACCCACGGTCCCAGCATTGGCAGGGCAAGCCTTTTTTTTTTTTTTTTTTTTTTATTAGTTGGAGGCTAATTACTTTACAGTATTGTAGTGGTTTTTGCCATACATTGACATGAATCAGCCATGGATTTACATGTGTTCCCCATCCTGAACCCCCCTCCCACCTCCCTCCCCATCCCATCCCTCTGGGTCATCCCAGTGCACCAGCCCTGAGCACCTATCTCATGCATACAACCTGGACTGGCGATCTGTTTCACACTTGATAATATACATGTTTCAATGCCTACTGGACTGCCAGGGAAGTTCCTACCATGGCCTTTAAAGCCCTGTTAACTTGCCCTACTTGATGTGTGTCTATTTCATGTCTGTCTGCCTAACTAGAATGTAAGCTGCATTAACATCTGTCTATTCTATCCCTAGTGTCTAGAACAATGCCTCCCACATAGTAGATGCTCAACAAATACTGTGAATTGATTAGCCGTTGGGCCCAGATGTTTATTCTACACTAAACAAATCAGTCATTTTAAGTACAGTTCCATGAATCAAATGTCTTAATACCCTGCAGTGACCTGAAAGCGCGTGTCTCTTAGAAGGTTTTTGCTGTGAGATCCCAGTGCAGGGACAGTTTCTGGCATTTTCATAGGGAACCCTGAAGCTGGAATATGTGATCATTTAATAAATATTTGTTAACTCTGGTTGGACCAGATGCTATTCTAGGCTTTCAGAGAGGTTCAAAGATGTGTAAGACACGGGAGCTGGCAAGTGAGTGGCTCCAACAGGGACACTGCCTCGTGCTAATGTCGTGTTGAGAAATCATAATGAGAACACTGAAACCCGCCGTCTCTGTTTAGGCATGTCCCACGGTGATGCCACTGAATCTGCACACAAGCACGTTCCTAGATAACGTGTTGCGTAGTTCCTGAGACCCACATCAATTTCTTTTTGTTATCTCACTATTAGTTCACAGTTCACTGGATTATTCTTCATACAAATCTATGGCCTTTCAGTTATCTTCAGATTGGCTTTCAGTTCACTTTTGGATTGCCTTGGTTTCTTCAGACACTATTCCGCTAGTGATCATGAACAAAAAATAAAAATAGTGATAGCTGCGGACTGTTAGTTAATGAGGAACCCAGAGGAGGGTTTTTTGTTGTTGTTGTTTATTTATTCATTTGACTGCTCCAGGTCTTAGTTTTGGGATCTTTAGTTGTGGCATGTGAACTCCTAGTTTCTGTATGTGAGATCTAGTTCCCTGACCAGGAATCAAACCTGGGCCGCTTACATTGGGAACATGAAATCTTAGCCACTGGACCACCAGGGAAGTCCCGAGAGGAGGGATTATTAACATGTTAAAAGGCAAGAGTCATCTACCAACTGATGAATGGATAAATAAATAAAATGCACTATATCCATATAATGGGATATTATTCTGAATAAAGAAGAATGAACCACAGATCCATGCTGTAACACGGATGAACTTTGAAAACATTATGCTAAATGAAAGAAGCCAGTCACAAAGTCGACCTATTGTATGACTCTGTTTATATAAAAAGTCTGGAACTAACAAATGTATAGAAATAGGAAGTAGATTGGTGGTGGCCTAGGGCTGGAGGTAGGGGTGAATTGGGGAAGAAATGGAGAATCACTGCTGATGGGTGTGGGGGTTCTTTTGGGGGTGATGAAATGAATGTTCTAAAGTTGATTTTGGTGATGGCTGCACAATTGCGTGAATATACTAGAAATCATTGGATTATAAACTTTAAATGGGTAAATTGTATGGTATGTGAATTATATCTTAACTAAACGCAATATGAAGGAAGGAAGGGAATTATTTGAAAAGTTCTGGAACACTGGGCTGAGAAAAGCATTTTCTTCAGGCTTCCAGCTATACAACTCTCTACCTTGTGCCACTTTGCATTTTGCTGACTTTGATTCAATTCTATGCCATGTCTCAGCACCTCACCCTACCCCAACATAAAATAGCACATAATTTTCTTTTCTATCTCTTAATTCACTCAATTGTTAATTTCATTCATGCTTTCTAATATAACTTTATAGTCAACCACACTAACAATATGGGGTTACCATTTGATAATAAAGCAAAACAAAGCATTATATTGCAAAGAAGACCAGAGGAAGATTTGAAAGTCCTAGATTCTTCACCCATTACTAACCTAGAAATAGCCATGCTCAAATTACAGAACTCTATACTTCAGTTATTTACTTCCATTATAAGATTGTATTACCATTATAATGGTCTTCCCTGGTGGATCAGATGCTAAAGAATCCACCTGCATTACAGGAGACCCAGGTTTGATCCCTGGGTCAGGAAGACCCCCTGGAGAAGGGAATGACTAGCCACTCACTCCAGTATTCTTGCCTGGAGAATTCCACGGACAGAGGAGCCTGGCGGGCTATATAGTCCATGGGGTTGCAAAGAGTCAGACACAATTATAATAATAACAGGTGTACTAATCAGTCTAAGGCTATCCATTTCAAAGAGAAAATGTTGTTTTGATGTCAATTGTGGAGGAGAAAAGACTTTCAGTTTCTAAGAATACAGTGTTGTTGAAAATAATGACAGACTGTGTGTAAGTTTGTGCATTTGAACCATCACAACTGTATTACCATATTTCGTTTCTCACTCTTCATCTTAGATGTAGTAGTCAACATATTGATCATCTGGTAGGAGTGTAAGGACTTGCCACGTTTTCTGGCCAGCAAGATCTTCAGCCCATTGACCACATAATTAGGAAAAGTACATATTCTTGTGTAACAGACCTGACATTATAGAGTTCAGTGGCTCCTGAGGGAGCCCAGAGCTGCCTCCAACCTGGTAAATAATAAGCGCATATCTAACACAACCTGATCTTCCCAGCAGAAGAGTCAGCCTACTTTATGGTCTGCAATGTGGTCAATGAATCAGTGCTTGCTGAGTGAACTGCACTTAGCCCAGCTGGAGGAGGATCAAGCTTTCTTAAGAGCAATAGAGCATGCAATAGAGTATAGACAGGAAAGGCATTTGATGAATTGATTTTCACTGGAAAAGTCTAAGAGATGCCTTTACCTAAGATTGCTTAATAGTCCTAAAGCTTGAAGCTGCTAATGAGTCCCTGCCCATCCCCCTGGGGACACTTAATACAAGTTGCTAAGCACTGAGTAGTCTGAAACAGAAGATGCAAAAAAGCCATGCTTGGATTTCCTGGTACTGTGGGGATGATCACTGGTGACATCTCCAATTGCACCAAGGTGAGAGAACTTTGGAAGAAAGTTCTATTGGAAGAAAATTGGTAGAAAATATGTAGAAGCTCTTTGCTTTTATCACATTGGTGCTGTTTTACATAATTTTTATTTTCTGAGTGGCCACATGCAAGCCATTTAAAATAAATGATTAGGCAAATTCTTCACATAATTTATCACCTACTGCTAGAGCTGGGTTACCCTCTTACTTAAGATTTACAATCAGCTAGTAACTGAAGGAAGGACATCATGACTGAAATGTTCTTCAGCTTCACTGAAGGGCCTTTCCATCTTGAGATTGTTGGGTAGATGTTCATGGTGCACGCTGCGGAGGGCTCTGTGAAGTCTGCTTGTCAAATAAACAGAATGTTCATCCTCAGGTTTGTGGTCCCCATAGCTTTCCAAGCATTAACTTACTTAGAAAATAATTAGTAATCAGAAAGGCATTTAAACTCAACTCTCTGAAGCATGGAGGCAGATGTACATTACATAAATTGAATTATCATTATAAATACCCACTTTAGTTATAGACATAATTAGGTTTTCGTGAAAGAAGACATTTATGTAGACTGGGGAGATGTGGGAATGTTTTAATCATTGAAGAATCATTTTTATTGGGGTTGGATAGTCAGGGACCGGTATTGAACTATGGGTCCTGTCGTCTCCACTTAGAATGATAAGATCTTAATGTTTTAGAAATCTTAATATTTTAGAACTAGAAGGAAGCTGACAGCTGATCTCATTCAGCAGCTGACTATCCTGGATTCCCAGCTTCTAGAAGTCTGAAGTTGGTGATAAGCTTCACAAGTTATTTTCAGTATTTTCATGTGTATGGGTACACTCATGATATGGCTACAAAATTACTAGTCGGTTTATTTATATTCTGACTGGTGTTCTATCACCTCAAGATGTAGTACTTACTGTAGGCGCTGTAGCAGTGGAAACCAGGTCTACCCTAGCTCAGGTATGTGTCCTTAGCATCCTGAATAGGTCCTCACACGTGCTCAGAACTTAATAAATACTTGTTGGTCACATGATTAGACAAATGGAATGAAGCACTGATCAGAAGTTCTGTTGGCAGTTATATAAATTTGGATTGATTTTTTAAAGGAGAAACAGATTATTGTTTAATAAATGCAATTTGGTTAGTCAACTATTTCAAAACAAAATCTCAGTGAGAGTGCTGCATCACTGAATTACATTTTGGATGTGTTAACTGCTTCCAGTAGTTCTGAACCAGGGCCTGGGAAAGCTTATTGGCTTGCTCCAAGCTGAGCAGCAGTCTGGGTGTAGCATCAGGATTAAAACCCAGAGCTGTGTGTCTACACAGTGTCCCCACCATGAGCTATGTTAGCTAAAACTGATCAGGTTTCTTTGTATGTTTCATCTTTATGAAAATATTATCTAAGATTTAGAAAGCAAACATCTGTGGCTCTAAATAAAACTTACCTCTGTGGTTGCTTCCTTTTACTTTTATGTATGATGCATGGAAACTAAATTGAACATTGTTTGTTTCCATGCACATGAGAGACTGTTGAATTCTGTGGTTTAGGGAATTTGATAAGGGGTGGTTACAGCTGCCTGTGAAAATCTGGTGACAGCTGAGGACCCTGGAGAAAGGCTTCTATGCCCAGACCCATGCAGTGTTACACACTGCGTCTGGTCATTCACAGACCCCAGGTTAAGGACCCTGAGTGCGGGGATCGACTGCCTTTTCTCTCGCCCCTCCCATAGTCTTGGATGTTCTCTTTTGAGCTTTCACATTTACTTCTACTCAGATCACGATTAAACAGCTCATAATGGTTCATCATTTAAAACACCCCCAAAGGGACTTTTCATATTGTCCATAGAAAGTGATTATTTGATTTACAACTAAGGCATTTTCATCAAAAATATATATATATTTTTTTTTCTATAAAATGGGGAAAAAACTGCTATAGAAGAAAATTGTTCACAGGAACAAAAGTGTAAATTACTATGCTATGATGAAGCCATAAGTGGAGCTATTGTAGAATATGCATTTTTGCATGGAAATGGAGCTGTAAAGACAGACAGTTTTGCTGCTCTGAAAAAAAAAAAAGTGTGTAAAATTATGTGTTTACAGCTCTTCAGGATTAAGTATCAAATGGGATAGTCAAGTTTGGGTTGTCTGAGTGGGTCTGGAACCTCCTTAGCATAGACAGAGGCCGACAGGGAGTTGTCGCGTCCCAGATGGAACGGAACAGTCCTTGCCTTTGGAACCTCTGCTGGACTGGTGCCGAAAAAGCAGAGATAGACATGCCCTTGGCTTTTTAGAGGGGTTTCCTCTTACCCCCACCTTTTTTCTTCTTTACCTGTAAAAATATGTCAATTAGTGGGAAAAGCACAGTGTGTTTAATTGGCAAATGAAGATGTTTAATAAAAGTGAGGCCATGGAATCCTCAAAGAGGAACTTCATCAGGGAGCCTTGTACCTCTTCTTACCATCTTCAATGATGATTCAGAGACTCTGACAGAGGCAATGATGCTCTGTTGACCTTGACTATATTTATCAGAAGCTCATGTAACTTTTGAACTCTGAGTCTCAGACACATGACCCCAAGAGGACTTTTGGCTTTACGTTGGCTCTCCTAATACCCAAGAAAATATCCCCATGACTTCTGTAGGTCTTTTTCCCCCATAGCCTCTCTGGATATAGTGAGAGACAATTCAAGAATTAGATTTGAGGAGCTTGAGCTTGTGGAGCCATTTTATCCTCATATGTCTTACCCAGTATTTTGCTCAGTGGGTTCCCCCCCCCTAATATCCAGTCTTTGTAATTGACTTTGAATCCTTCATAAAGTCTCCTAGTTGGAAAAATAACTCTTTAGAGATACTATCTCATATATGGATACATTCAGGTGACTTCAGTACTTACAGTGGTATTTTCACCTTTGCTGTCCAGATGAGGCATAGACTGCTTCCCATTTTAAGTGGTGAATTAATTCAGAAGGTCAATGGCAGCTTAGACCGTGGTCACCCCTACTGAAGACCTTGATACTCTCTGACCTCCCTAGAGAGCCTGGAAGCAGAGCCTCCCTCTTCTGCCTTGGAATTCTTACTTAATTTTTAATATTTGTAAAGTCTCCAAGTTAAATCATCCTTTTCTTGATACTGAACTTTAGTCTCTAGGTTATTCCATCTCTTCTCTTAGCACCTGAGCGGCACCACCTTGAATTTAACTCTTTCAAGTTTCAGTTCTTCCAGCCGAGGGGTTCCTTCCATCATTGTATTAGTGTCCCTGGCCATGTCCATGTGTTGATAACAGCCAGAATGTATTACAACTCTCTGCCGCTGAGCACCTTCTCTTCTTCAATAGCAGAACTCTCTGGCTCCATTGACCGAGCATCTCTCAGTCTAATCACTTTTAATCCCTCTGTTTTTCTGCAGCAGCTATTCATTATGAGTGCTTTAAGTGTTCCATCAAAGAGACTGTGTATTCAAAGAACTTAAAAAAAAAAAGTCAGGTATTATACAAGCAAGTTCATATATAACTATCATCGAATATAACTATTATCCTCAATAAATAAGGAATGAAGACACAATGAAAGGGGAGAATGATTGTTCATGGGCCTGCCTTTCCCTTTAGCCACAACCATGAAAAAAATATAATCCTCATTAAAGGGCCGTAAAGTTGTCTGCTGTAGTGATTCAGCACCTTCATGCCTTCTTGCTTTTAGTACTGTTTTAGTATGTTGACCCTCTGTTCCCTGCAGCTGGGATTTTGTTCGTCTTTGTGGCCTTGGGAAATGAATATTCATAATGAGATAGCAGTGAGACTTCAGGTCCCGTTTAGCACCCTCAGGGAATTACTCTTAGCTTCTAGGAAAGCTGAAGAAAAGGTCATATTATGCCAACCTCCCATATTGACTCATGTGAAGGGGGGTAGCATATGCAGAGTGTCCGGGAAGTTCATTTCACCAGTAAACTGAGACCCAGGGTTCCTAATTATAAATTGGACACCCAGATTGGCATCCACTCTTTGGATACCCAAGCCGTGTTCCTCCATAGCATCATGCTGACTCCATATTAATTTGCCATTTTCATTCCTGGCATCCACTGAATGCTCACTAACTAATCAGAATTTGACCATGACAGTGAGAGGTTTGTGACATAGCTGCTCCAAGAGGGAAGGGAACTGGAAAAGGGTCTCTGTCAACCATGTGGGCTGTTAGTAGTAAACTCTCACAATATTTGGGGGCTTTAATTTCACCCACTACATTGCCTTTTTCCTTCTAAAAATTATCATCATGATTATTAACAACTCTGCAACCTCCTTAAGTTGATTCACAGAGAATTTATGGGACACCTGCTATTAATAAATGGTGGTTGTTATGGTAAATAGAGTCCAGAATATAGAAGATACATGATGGTTCTTCCTTTAAAATTTGTTTTTCTTAATTATACTATAAGCATCCTATGAAGGTTTATAATTATAAGATAACTTTGTTAAAATTCTTATGACTGTATTTTAATTTACTGTAGTTACCCAGTCCTCACCCTTAAAAGTTTTAGGTTAAGTTCTACTTAACTTTCTCCATAGGGAGTTTATTTTAATGTGTCATATTCCTTTAATTTCTTGATGAAATCAGGTCAGATGAAAGAACAGTTCTGCTTTCCCAAGGTGATGTCACTCGGATCCCAGACTAAACTGTTTTTTTTCCCTGGAATGGAGACCAGTCAGATTTCTGGCAGTAAAGGGCTCTAGTGGAAAGATGACCAAAGAGCTGCCCTTCCTAATCAAGGCTGCCCAGGCAGGTTCCCAGGTTGGCTGAAGGGTGAGCTAGATGGCTTTGCCTATTTTAGGCATGGTGTCAGTGTAACGTTAGACTCGTGAATTTACTTTTAGTGATCTGTGTCTTTGGTTTTCTTTAGAAGAACCTGACTTTATATAGATGGACTCCTTCCCCCAATTATGTACCCAGGAAGCTAATTATTCAGTCGGAGGGTAATGAGAGACCCGGCCATCTGTCTGCCAATTTAATGGAGTGCCAGCACATCCCAAATAGGAAGTAATTGGATTGACAGACACAAAGCCAGTTATTAGACTGTTATTATCTGATTGGAAAAAGCAGGCGGAGAAGAGGCATACAACTGTAGCAAAACTAATCTGTTGGTGTCTGTGGTTCCTGGCATGCATAGTCCACCACACAGAATTCATGGGCTTTGAAACTCCTGACTGTCTTAGGAGTATTTGGAGTTCCTGCCTCAGAATTCATCTCTGTATTCTTATTGCAAATCATTATAAGGCAATCTAATAAAACACAGTTTGCATAAAGATGGGGCCCATTTATAAAACTGTCACTGCAGCCTCTCTATTAATAGAGCCATTTTAAAGATTTATTATGAGCATATGTTACTTCTTACAGGGGGCCAGATTGAGAGCTGCAGGATTGGAACACACGAGAATGTGTTCCTGGTGATAATTAAAAAAAAAAAAATTTTTTTTTCAAGTTGTTCTGCCCAAGGAATGTCATTAGACCCATGCTCTCTTCTTACATTTCAGGTGTGATCTTTAAACAATAGTCTTAAAGAGGCATGAAAGAAAGGTGATAAGATCTAGAATGCCATGTTGCATAAACATGTTTTTTCTCTCACAGATTCCAGTTTTACTGTCTGGCACCATTGAAGGTCAGAGGACATGGGGGACGGGCTCAATGTGAGAGCAGGGCAACAGATAAGCTCTGCAGCTTCATTCTTCTCAGAACAAGGGGCTGGGAGGGCTCTGATGGAGGAGGGTAGAAGTGGTAAATATAGCACTTCCCTTAGTCATTGATGGATTCAAGGAGAACCGTCACCTCCTAGGGTTTTTAGTCTTCCGTGTTCATGGCTAGAACTAGACCAGAATCCAGCAAGTTTATATTTGTTCAATTGTCTCTAGAGTACCTGCAGCATCTTATGCACTTTTCTAAGTTGTCCACTGAAAACTAATGCATGACCTACAAGCTGAGAATTATGTTTTATTTGGTGATAGCTTAGTTGGTAAAGAATCCTCCTGCAATGCAGGAGACCCCAGTTAGATTCCTGGGTTGGGAAGATCCCCTAGAGAAGGGATAGGCTACCCACTCCAGTGTTCTTGGGCTTCCCTTGTGGCTCAACTGGTAAACAATCTGTCTGCAATGTGGGAGACCTGGGTTCAGTCCCTGGGTTGGGAAGATCCCCTGGAGAAGGGAAAAGCTATACCCACTCCAGTATTCTAGCCTGGAGAATTCCATGGACTATAGTCCATGGGGTTGCAAAGAGTCAGACACGACTGAGTGACTTTCACTTAGTGAATTTGCCGAAGACTTAAGCCCAGGACACCTTCCCTCAGCTCTGAGGGACTGTTCTAAAGAAGTAAGGGAGGAGTCAGGATAGTCAAAATATCAAAAGATTCCTGTTAATTAAAGAAAACCAGACATCTCAGGGCTTCCCTGATGGCTTAGTGGGTAAAGAATTCACCTGCCTTGCAGGAGACCCAGGAGATGTGCTTTTGACCCCTGGATTGGGGAAATCCTCTAGAAGAGGAAATGGCAACTCACTCCAGTATTCTTACCTGGAGAATCCCACGGACATTGGAGCCTGGTGGGCTACAGGGCCTGGGATCACAAAGAGTCAGAAAGGACTGAGCAACTAAACACACACACACAGAGACATCTCAAGTTAAGAAATTTAGTGCCTTTCTGTATATGGGAAGATGCAGTGATTTCAACATCAATGAAATTATTGCTTTGATGAGCACCTGAGCTGTCTGGGGCCAGTATCATATGCTTTCTCATCCTGAGTCTCCTCAGGGTGCATCATTGTGGGTGGCTGGAGTGGGTCACAGCTAAATCGGAGTGTCCTGTTTCCATCCTGAGTTTCCTCAGGGCTCACTGTCGGGGCTGCTATAATGTGCTGGCCTGATGGCTGCAACATCCTATTATGCCTGACACAGCAGGCAACATTTTGTCCATTCACATAGTTCAACATATACACCTATAAATCAACCTAAGTTCCTGCTCTCCTGGGGCTTACACTGCAGTGAGGCAAATGGAGAATAAACAAGTAGGTGAGTAGATATATTGTTGTTCAGTTGCTAAGTCATGTCCAATTCTTTGTGACTGCATGGACTACAGCACCCCAGACTTCTCTGTCCTTAACTACCTTCTGGAGTTTCCTCAAATTCATGTCCATTGAGTCGGTGATGCTCTCACCATGTTATCCTCTGCCACCCCCTTCTCCTTTTGCCTTCATTCTTTTCTAGCATCAGGGTCTTTTCCAGTGAGTGGGCTCTTCACATCAGCTGGCCAAAGTATTGGAGCTTCAGCGTCAATCCTTCCATTGAATATTTGGGGTTGATTTCCTTTAGGATTGACTGTCCGTCCTGAAGGAATTGATCTCCTTGCAGTCCAAGGGACTCTCAAGAGTCTTCTATGGTATCCAATTATAATAAGTTCGACAAAAGAAAAAGAAGATGCAACTTAAAGGGATAGTAGTTGGGAAGCTATTTTAGGTGTCAGGCCTTGAAATTCTTCAGAAGTCGTGTGTGCAGAGACCTGGCTGAAGTGTGACTAGAGGAAGGACAGACCAGAGAGGGGGCCCAGCACTTGCCTGGAGTACATTTGAAGTACATTGTCCATACACACCAGGTGCTGCCAGGCTGCTTTGCATGAATAAAGTCTCCAGCGTTTCTTGTCTGCTAGTTAAGAAAGACTGATAGTATATATGAAAGGGTGTTGTGAGCTCTAAACGGTATGCAGACATGGATTTGGTTAGGAAGTTCCAGGTGATCTCTAGACAGCTCCATTGTTGTAAACTGAATCCTTAAATGTTTCCAAGGAAGTCCTATTTATAGAGACTCAGTGATAGATGAATGATCATGATACAAATAGTTTATCATTTATTTGATAGGCACATTTTCAAATAAATGAACACATTAATTAACTGTTAGTAGCATTTGTTGTTCTTCAGTTGCTCAGTCGTGTCCAACTCTTTGCAACCCCATGGACTGGAGCACACCAGGCTTCCCTGTCCTTCACCATCTCCCAGAGCTTGCTCAAATTCATGTCCGTTGAGTAGGTCATGCCATTGAACCATCTCATCCTCTATCACCCACTTCTCCTGCCTTCAATCTTTCCCAGCATCAGTTCAGTTCAGTTCAGTCACTCAGTCATGTCCGACTCTTTGCGACCCCGTAGACCACAGCACAACAGGCCTTCCTGTCCATCACCAACTCCAGAATTAACCAAAACTCATGTCCATTGAGTTGTTGATGCCATCCAGCTATCTGATTCTCTGTGTCCCCTTCTCCTCCTGCCCACAGTCTTTCCCAGCATCAGGGTCTTTTCCATTGAGTCAGCTCTTCACATCAGGTGGCCAAAGTATTGGAGTTTCAGCTTCAACATCAGTCCTTCCAGTGAATACCCAGGACTGATCTCATTTAGGATGGACTGCTTAGATCTCCTTGCAGTCCAAGGGACTCTCAAGAGTCTTCTCCAACACCACAGTTCAAAAGCATCACTTCTTCAGCACTCAGCTTTCTTTATAGTCCAACCCTCACATCCATACATGATTACTGGAAAAACAGTAGCCTTGACTAGACAGACCTTTGTGGACAAAGTATGTCTCTGCTTTTTAATATGCTGTCTGGGTTGGTCATAACTTTCCTTCCAAGGAGTAAGCATCTTTTAATTTCATGGCTGCAGTCACCAGCTACAGTGATTTTGGAGCCCAAAAAAATAAGTCAGCCACTAATTCCACTGTTTCCCATCTATTTCCCATAAAGTGATGGAACTGGATGCCATGATCTTAGTTTTCTGAATGTTGAGCTTTAAGCCAACTTTTTCACTCTCCTCCTTCACTTTCATCAAGAGACGTTTAGTTCTTCAGTTTCTGCCATAGGGTGGTATCATCTGCATATCTGAGGTTATTGATATTTCTCCCAGAAATCTTGATTCCAGCTTGTACTTCATCCAGCCCAGCTTTTACTTCATCCAGCCCAGCTTTTCTCATGATGTACTCTGCATATAAGTTAAATAAGCAGGGTGACAATATACAGCCTTGACGTACTCCTTTCCCTATTTGGAACCAGTCTGTTGTTCCATGTCCAGTTCTGACTGTTGCTTCCTGACCTGCATACAGGTTTCTCAAGAGGCAGGTCAGGTGGTCAGATATTCCCATCTCTTGAAGAATTTTCCACAGTTTGTTGTGATCCACACAGTCAAAGGCTTTGGCATAGTCAATAAAGCAGAAATAGATGTTTTTCTGGAATTCTCTTGCTTTTTTGATGATCCAGCAGATGTTGGCAATTTGATCTCAGGTTCCTCTGCCTTTTCTAAATCCAATTTGAACATCTGGAAGTTCATGGTTTACATACTGTTGAAGCCTGGCTTGGAGAATTTCAAGCATTACTTTACTAGCATGTGAGATGTGTGCAACTGTGTGGTAGTTTGAATGTTCTTTGGGATTGCCTTTCTTAGGGATTGGAATGAAAACTGACCTTTTCCAATCCTGTGGCCACTGCTGAGTTTTCCAAATTCGCTGACATATTGAATGTAGCACTCACAGTATCATCTTTTAGGATGTGAAATAGCTCAACTGGAATTCCATCACCTCCACTAGCTTTGTTCTTGGTGATGCTTCCTAACGCCCACTTGACTTCACATTCCAGGATGTCTCGCTCTAGGTGAGTGATCACACCATCATGATTATCTGGGTCATGAAGATCTTTCTTGTATAGTTCTTGTGTGTATTCTTGCCACCTCTCTTAATATCTTCTGCTTCTGTTAGGTCCCTACCATTTCTGTCCTTTATTAAGCCCATCTTTGCATGAAATGTTCCCTTGGTATCTCTAGTTTTCTTGAAGAGATCACTAGCCTTTCCCATTGATCACTGAGGAAGGCTTTTTTATCATCTATCCTTGCTATTCTTTGGAACTCTGCATTCAAATGGGCATATCTTTCCTTTTCTCCCTTGCTTTTCTCCTCTCTTCTTTTCACAGCTGTTGGTAAGGCCTCCTTAGACAGCCATTTTGCTTTTTTGCATTTCTTTTTCTTGGGGATGGTCTTAATCCCTATCTCCTGTACAATGTCATGAACCTCCATCCATAGTTCATCAGGCACTCTGTCTATCAGATCGAGTCTGTTAAATCTGTTTCTCAGTTCCACTGTATAATCATAAGGGATTTGATTTAGGTCATACCTGAATGGTCTAGTGGTTTCCCCCACTTTCTTCAATTTAAGTCAGGGTTTTTCTAATAAGTCGGTTCTTCGCATCAGGTGACCAAAGTATTGGAGCTTCAGTTTCAGCGTCGATCCTTCCAATGAATATTCAGGACTGATTTCTTTTAGGATTGATTGGTTTGATTTCCTTGCAGTCCAAGGGACTCTCAAGAGAATTCTCCAACACCACAGTTGAAAAGCATCAATTCTTCGATGCTCAGCCTTCTTTACGGTCCAACTACCTTGTAATGAGTGCTACTATATTTCAGGAGCTTTCTTTTTATATATTGTATGGTGAATATAGGGCATTCATTCAACGCATGCATCACTGACAACTTTACAGTAACCCTCCAAGGGAGGTATTGTTTCCCTGTTTTGTAGATCAGGGGTCTGGGGGGCGAGTCAAGGAAGTCCTCTGGTTCAATACCTGGAGAGGTGAGATTTCAACTCAGGTGTGTCTGACCGCAAACCTTGTGTATGGTGTTGTCCAAAAGGTCATCCTGTGGAGTTCTTAACATGAGTGGCACATTGTGTTAGGAACCATGAGACATAGAGAAAAAAACTAAAAGGACAGTCTCTGCACTCAGAGAAATGAAAATATAGCTGGGAAGAGATGATTACATTAGAAGTACCCACAGACAGTGACAGATGAGATATAAACACATAATTGCGTTCCATGGTCTGTGAAAGCTAGGGAAAAGAGGGAGATGAATGCAGGCTGGAGACAATAGGCCTGAAGCTTAGCTTTTAAAAGACAGGTGGGATTTAAGTAGGCTGTATCTTGGAGTTTCAGTCATATATGAGCATTAGCAGCTACTCTTGCTCCTAAGGGGAAAATCAGATATCATGATTATCTGTGGAAATCATTTAGCAACTTAGAGATTAACTACTATCTCTTAACATGGTAAATACAATGCAGTTAGGTTTTTCTCCAGGGTTTTTCTTTTTCCTTTTTGGTTAAGCTCTAAGAGAAGTATTCCCCTTAGGAATGATAGGCATTCTAGTGCATTCAAAATATATATTTTAAAATACCAGATTACAGAGTCACAGTGGCTAGATGCTGATACCAAAAAAAAGATAGCCCGGACCTGAGTCTGATCAAAAGACCTGGATTTGTGTCTCCCTGTTTGCATACCCTGGGACCTGTTCTGATGAAGCAGAATGGCAGTTTGAATACCTGGTAGTATTTCCACTGCCCTCTCAGCCCGTGGCATGGACCAGAATGTTAGACCAGTCATAGAGATGGGACTTGTTTGGAGAGAACTTTGTTGCCTTTTTGCCTTACTTGATCTCCTTAAGGGGAATGATGTACATTCAAAGGAGTAGGTTAAATACAAGTAAATTACTGAATCATCTAGCTGTAGCTTTTTGGAATGTACATCCATCTATCCATCCTACATTCTTTCCTCCCTTTCTGAATTTATACTTAAGAAGTCAAACACATTTCCCCAGGTAACAGTCCCAGTGTAGCATTATGTTGGAGGTATAAAAGTAGGTAATGAATATGAAAGTGACTCACATTCTAAAAGCAAATTTGAAACATCATGGCTATTATTCTTTAGTTTTCATCCCTTTTGACTTCTCTTAAACTCATGTTTAGAATAGGTGGGTAGATATATATATACTGCTTTGTACATTTGAAAATAAATACATCCTTCAGCCATCCAGTTTCTTATTATTCTAATTCCTTCTGCATTTTTATGACAGTATCTTCTACTAGAAAATTAGTTGATCAAGGAAAAAGGAAGACTTCCTTTTCTTCAAGACCTAAAATGGTCACTTTGCTTCTCTCTATAATGCTCTGAATGGAAGAGGCACATTCCAAAATTTTTTGCTGTTTTAATAACATCTTTTATTTTCCTCATAAGACAATATTAAAGAATAGTCATATTAAGTAATATTCCTACAACAAATTTTCAGTCCTCTGATAGGGTTTTCTTTCTTTTGTTTCAGAAATTCAAATAGTTGAGGAACAGTAGTCAGAAACAAGTCCATTCACTTCAAGTTCAACATTTCATGGACATCTCCTGATATCGCTTTAAGGTTTAGGTGTTGACATCCAATTAGAACTCCCTGCCCCAGTGTGGGAACCTAACAAGCAGGCATCCTCTATTCTCCAGTAAAAATGCTACAAAATATTGGGTTTGCTATGGAAAAACACGAACTAACTTATTCGTCAACTCAGTATCACTGCAAAGTCAAGCATGCAATTTCTCAAGTCAGAGAAAAATATATAAAAATTTGAAGACTATCTCATCTTTTCCTTCCTTTTCAGTGTTGTAACTTGCATACATTACCTTCTGGAATAGAATGGTTGAACCTTGTAGTCAGAGTTGGTCAAGCTTATCTTTTCTTCAGATGAAAAAAAGAATTGTTATTTGACAACTGGCCAAAAACCATGACCTGCATGGCAGACACCCATTGAATACTTTAATGTAGTGAGGGCAGTTGGTGAAGGCATGACGTGTGTGGCCGGGGTGACTCGAGAGCTTGAAGATGACTCTCTTTCTCCTTGTTATTGCTTTCTTAACAATGCTATTTATTCCTGTGCTAATTTCCAAGGTGAGTAACGAGATGAGAAACATGCAACCCACTCCAGTACTCTTGCCTGAAAAATCCCATGGATGGAGGAGCCTGGCAGGCTACAGTCCATGGGGTCATAAAGAGTCAGACACAACTGAGCGACTTCACTTTCGCTTTCTTGGCTGGGAGATATTATTTGCTAGCATCCCCTTATGCTTGTGTTCTCTTGTTGGTTGGTTATGTCCTGTTTGCTCTTTATGAATAATCAATAGGCATACTCCCTTGCCTTAAACCACTGCCTAACCAGCTAATAAGAGGCACAATTTGTCTTAGCAGCAATGTTGTTTGTAATTTCTGAATACTTCCTAAAGAAAGAACTATGAATTAATTAGAGCTTGAACAAATGAAGTTAGATCTAATTGTTATGGGCAGAGAAGATACAAGCATAGAATGGTCATAAACAGCAAATGGCCAACTGCAAAAGAATATACATTTTCCTCACATATGCTCAGTTAACCACAGACCTAAGTTGGTTGGCTTGTATCAGGGTCATTTTCAGAGACCGCTTCATATACCAGTTTATGCAGGAGTTTTACAGTGAGCTTCTACTAGTGTACTGTACTGTACTAGGCAAGGAGGGGAATGCAGTGATAGAGCTTACCGACATTCTGCACCAAAGATCCTCGAGCCTTGTAGTTGGGTGAGACATATAAACACATTATGAAGTGGTTAATACCGTGAGTCATATTAGATTGTCTGGAGAGCATTCTTAAATTCTCTACTCTCTGAATCAGTGGCTTGCATACAGAACAGTGAGGTGTGTGTATTTTACACCCTGATCTGGTATATTCCTACTTCGTGTCTGTTTGGGGGGGAAAAAAATGAATAAATATGCACATACACATATACCTGGTCTTCTCTGGTAGCTCGGTCAGTAAGAATCCACCTGCAATACAGTAGATGTGGGTTCCATCACAGGGTTGGCAAGACCTCCTGGAGAAGGAAATGGCAACCCACTCCAGTATTCTTGCCTGGGAAATCCCACGGACAGAGAAGCCTTCCGTGGGGTCTCAAGAGTCAGACATGACTTAGCAACTAAACCACCAAGCACCATATGTATATCTATAAAGTAAAGATTATACAAATCAATATTTACCATTAATATATGTAATCAGTTCAGTTCAGTTGCTCAGTCATGTCTGACTCTTTGCAACCCCATGGATTGCAGCACGCCAGGCCTCCGTCCATCACCAACTCCCAGAGTTTACTCAGATTCATGTCCATTGAGTCGGTGATGCCATCCAACCATCTGATCCTCTGTCATCACCTTCTCCTCCCACCATCAATCTTTCCCTAGGGTCTTTTCCAGTGAGTCAGTTCTTCGTATAAAGTGGCCAAAGTATTGGAGTGTCAGCTTCAGCATCAGTCCTTCCAGTGAATATTCAGGATTGATTTCCTTTAGGATAGACTGGCTGAGTCTTCTGCAGTCCAAGGGACTCTCAAGCGTCTTCTCCAACACCACAGTTCAAAGGCATCAATTCTTTGGTGCTCAGCTTTCTTTATAGTCCAACTCTCACATCCATAAATGACTACTGGAAAAATCATAGCTTTGACTAGACGGACTTTTGTCGGCAAAGTAATGTCTCTGTTTTTTAATATGCTGCCTAGGTTGGTCATAAATTTTCCTCCAAGGAGCAGTCATCTTTGAATTTCATGGCTGCAGTCACCAGCTACAGTGATTTTGGAGACCAGAAAAATAAAGTCTCTCACTGTTTCCAGTGTTTCCCCATCTGTTTGCCATGAAGTGATGGGACCAGATGCTAATGTCTTAGTTTTCTGAATGTTGAGTTTTAAACCAACTTTTTCACTCCTCTTTCACTTTTATCAAGAGGCTCTTTAGTTCTTCTTCACTTTCTGCCATAAGCGTGGTGTCATCTGCATATATGAGGTTATTGATATTTCTCCTAGCAATCTTGCTTCCAGCTTGTGCTTCATCCAGCCCAGCATTTCTCTTGATGTATTCTGCATATCAGTTAAATAAGCAGGGTGACGATATACAGCCTTGACGTACTCCTTTCCCTATTTGGAACCAGTCTGTTGTTCCATGTCCAGTTCTGACTGTTGCTTCCTGACCTGCATACAGGTTTCTCAAGAGGCAGGTCAGGTGGTCAGATATTCCCATCTCTTGAAGAATTTTCCACAGTTTATTGTGATCCACACAGTCAAAGGCTTTGGCATAGTCAATAAAGCAGAAATAGATGTTTTTCTGGAATTCTCTTGCTTTTTTGATGATCCAGCAGATGTTGACAATTTGATGTCTGGTTCCTCTGCCTTTTCTAAATCCAACTTGAACATCTGGAAGTTCACGGTTCATGTACTGTTGAAGCCTGGCTTGGAGAATTTTGAGCATTACTTTACTAGCGTGTGAGATGAGTGCAGCTGTGCAGTAGTTTGAGCATTCTTTGGCGTTGCCTTTCTTTGGGATTTGGATGAAAACTGACCTTTTCCAGTCCTGTGGCCACGGCTGAGTTTTCCAAATTCGCTGGGATATTGAGTGCACACTTTCACAGCATCATCTTTTAGGATTTGAAAAAGCTCAACTGGAATTCTATCACTTTCACTAGCTTTGTTCTTGGTGATGCTTCCTAAGGCCCACTTGACTTCACATGCCAGGATGTCTGGCTCTAAGTGAGTGGTCACACCATCACGATTATCTAGGTCATGAAGATCTTTTTTGTATAGTTCTTCTGTGTCTTCTTGCCATCTCTTCTTAATATCTTTTGCTTCTGTTAGGTCCCTACCATTTCTGTCCTTTATTGAGCCCAAATTGTCATGAAATGTTCCTTTGGTATCTCTGATTTCCTTGAAGAGACCTCTAGTCTTTCCCATTCTATTGTTTTCCTCTATTTCTTTGCATTGATCACTGAGGAAGGCTATCTTATCTCTCCTTGCTATTCTTTGGAACTCTGCATTCAAATGGGTATATCTTTCCTTCTCTCCTTTGCTTATCCCTTCTCTTCTTTTCACAGCTATTTGTAAGTCCTCCTCAGACAGCCATTTTGTTTTTTTTTTGCATTTCTTTTTCTTGGGGATGGTCTTGATCCCTGTCTCCTGTACAATGTCACAAACCTCCATCCATAGTTCATCAGGCACTCTGTCTATCAGATTGAGTCCGTCAAGTCTATTTCTCACTTCCAGTGTATAATCATAAGGGATTTGATTTAGGTCATATCTGAATGGTCTAGTGGTTTTCCCTACTTTCTTCAATTTTAGTCTGAATTTGGCAATAAGGAGTTCATGATCTGAGCCACAGTCAGATCCCGGTCTTGTTTTTGCTGACTGTATAGAGCTTCTCCATCTTTGGCTGCAAAGAATATAATCAGTCTGATTTCAGTATTGACCATCTGGTGATGTCCATGTGTAGAGTCTTCTCTTGTGTTGTTGGAAGAGGGTGTTTGCTATCTCCAGTGTGTTCTCTTGGAGAAACTCTATTAACCTTTGCCCTGCTTCATTTTGTACCCCAATTCCAAATTTGCCTGTTTCTCCAGGTGTTTCTTGACTTCCTACTTTTGCATTCCAGTCCCCTATAATGAAAAGGACATCTCTTTTGGGTGTTATTTCTAGACGGTCTCATATATCTTCATAGAACTGTTCAACTTTAGCTTCTTCAGCATTACTGGTTGGGGCATAAACTTGGATTACCATAGTATTCAATGGCTTGCCTTGGAAACGAACAGAGATCATTCTGTCGTTTTTGAGATTGCATCCAAGTACTGCATTTTGGACTCTTTTGTTGACTATGATGGCTACTCCATTTCTTTTAAGGGATTCTTGCCCACAGTAGTAGATATTATGGTCATCTGAGTTAAATTCCCCCATTCCAGTCCATTTTAGTTCGCTGATTCCTAGAATGTCGATGTTCACTCTTGCCATCTCCCTTTTGACCACTTCCAATTTGCCTTGATTCATGGACCTAACATTCCAGGTTCCTATGCAATATTGCTCTTTACAGCATCGGACTTTGCTTCTTGTTGTTTTTGCTTTGGCTCCGTCTCTTCATTCTTTCTAGAGTTATTTCTCCACTGATTTCCAGTACCATATTGGGCACCTACTGACCTGGGGAGTTCATCTTTCAGTGTCTTATCTTTTTGCCTTTTCATACTGTTCATGAGGTTCTCCAGGCAAGAATACTGAAGTGGTTTGCATTCCCTTCTCCCGTGGACCACATTTTGTCAGAACTCTCCACCATGACCCATCTGTCTTGGGTGGCCCCACACGGCATGGCTTAGTTTCATTGAGTTAGACAAGGCTGTGGTCCATGTGATTAGATTGGTTAGTTTTCTGTGACTGTGGTTTTCAGTCTATCTGCCCGTTGATGGAGAAGGATAAGAGGCTTATGGAAGCTTCCCGCTGGGAGAGACTGACTGAGGGTACCCTCTGATATTTTCTATCCTGTTCAGCCCACCTTCTGTCCCCCTACTCTGCTCCATCAGTGCTGATTGCAGTCCTTTCGTTTTGTTTGATGACCCCTCATAGGTAAAAATAGTGGTTTGGATTCAGCATTGCTTCAGCCCAAGCTCTTTTAGGAGAAGATTCTTTTCTTTTTTTTTTTGGCAGCCTGGATCCTCAGCAGTAAGCATGTGGAATCCTAACCACTGGTCCAACAGCAAATTCCCAAGAGTGGGTTCTATGTTTTGTATGTTTTGTCCATTTTTCATTTTTGCTAGTGGAGCATGTTGTATAGTAAGCACACTAAATGTTTGGTGAAGGAGTAAAGAAATTTTTGATCCTTCTTGACAGATAGTACAGATACATTCCCTATAATCCTGACTGACAGAAATAAAAAAATAAATTACATGTCTTATTGTGTCCCCTCTGCTGAGATGCATATAACAGGACTATGATCTAAATATTGGGAAACAATTCATGTAGACCAAGTGGAAGCAAAACATCTACCACCCTCAACTTTTAATACATTTTACTTCATTAATGCTCTATCTTTATTCAGTATGCTCTTGAGGATTTTTTTTTCTGAAACCATGTCTTAAGGAATGAAATCTGCCTTCAATTATTTATGGTTTAAATTAATACAAATAAGACTTTCTGGCTTGCTGTGCTGATACTCATTAATAAATATTTTACTGGGTATTAGGAAGATTCAGATTGACTAAATGAGGTTCTTTTTCAATATAAACAAAAGCCCTTGTGTGCCTGTGTGTGTGTTTGTGTTTTTTGTTTTTTTTTTCTTTCCGCAACTGTGCCTGCCTGATTCTTCCGTCTGGCTTTCATTAAGGCAAATGAATGTTAGATGGGTGCAACCTCAAAACGATAGGTCTTTGGGGAACTGAAGTCAGCAGGGGCTCCGCTGTGAAATAATCCCCTCGTTAAACCAAATTTAATCTCATTAGCAGGGTAATTGTGCTGTTAGGAGAAATGGCCAAACAGGTTAAAGAGAAACCCACATAGTCTAGTTATTCTTTCATTTTTGTCATTGAAAAATGGAACGCTGAACCGAGAGGCAAAAGATGCAGATTTTGTGTTTGGCCTCACTTTGTGATTGAGTCTTAAAAAATTCTAGATCTCTTGCAGCTCCTCTGGCCTGCGTATGACATTGGTGTTATGTCACAACAGTATCTGGAATCTTTTCCTATAGAAGCACCCAATAGCACAGGATCCTGTTATCTCTCCTTTTTATACACGCATTTTGCCCACTCACTTTTCCAACCAAGTTGTATGTATTTGACTTTGCCGGTGTTTTTAAAACTATCAAAATATCCCAGACTTAGTTGTGAAAAATATGCCTTTCCATCTTTGGAAATGAACGCATTGGGAAATTTTCTAAAATCATTGAATCTGTGACCATTTATTTTGCTTTCTTCTGAATTTCCATGCATATGGGCTTTGCCATTTTTAGGACAGGATATAGAAGAAAGAATGGTGAATAAATGAAGAGCCAGATCGAAGTACAAGGCACAGTCTTAAAACTAGATAGCAGGGTGACCTTCAGTAAATTACATAACTTGTCTGAACTGCAGCTCCTTCATTTGTAAAACGGAAATAATTATCCCTATCAAAACATCCTCCAAATCAGAGTGAGGTTCAAGTATATGAAAGTCCTTTGCAAGTGCTAACAAGCACTGTGGATGTGAGAGATCGTCCTGCAGCCACTGGCCTTATGACCTGGCTTCCCTTGCTCCTGGGTCATGGCCTATCCATGGTCAGCAAATGTTAACTTTAATGAATGAACAGATTAAATATTAGGGAGGTTCACTGCCATGTTTCACATTATTGATTTCACCTGAATGATGATTGCTAAGAATTTGTCAAAAATAGAGTTGCATACTTTTTTAAGAGTGAGAACACAACGAATCTCTCCTGTCCAAGAGGAGCTTACTACATAGCCACCAAAACAAAATATGCATGTGGGGAATGATGTTAAAAAATACTTTAGGGTGTTAATAATTCTGAATGCACATACGTAACAGTCTGTATACATAAATGATAAGTGTAGAAGTAAGTGTTGTGACTCTGGCTATGATTTTGTGTTGTTAACCTCATAGAAGTTGTCAGTTGTTGTGTACAGTTGGCCCTCCATATGATGGTTGACACAGAAGACTGACTGCACTATGCCATTGTATTTAAAGGATTTGAATATCCGTGGATTTTGGTATCGGTAAGGAGTCCTGGAACCTAGTATTTCCTAATACCAATAATATTAGGTTATTAATATTATATATAATATATACGATGTATAATAATTTTCAAAATGATAGTATTAGGTCATATATATTATATGGATAATATTATGGAATCTATATATATATATATTCTCAGAGGAAATTTACAGCCAGTCTGATGAGTTAGATATTTTTTTTCAAAAGTTAAATATGAGATAAAGTAGGCTTTTGAAATGAATTTTTCCAGTAAGATGTATTTCATATTTGTGCAATGGTAAATCATATTTTCATTACATTTTTTCCATTGCTTTGAAAACAGGAAACATTTCTCAGATGAAATCAGGGCTCACATTGGCTTTTTTAAAAAGTAAGGTGCATACTACTTCTATAGGCTTTTTCTGTTTCTTACATATTCAGTAGCAATAACCAGGCCAAGAGTGTAACTCACTGAACAGAGCAACCTGAGTGCAGACACTTGACTGTTGGACAGGTCTTTTATCTGCTCTGTGTTTTAGGTGTTTGTCATCAGTGTAATCTAGAAGAGTATCAGTTCTGCGGGAACTGATAGTATTGTAATCGAAATTCTTCTCTAGAGTCTAGGTTTTTCTTCAGAAACATGTATATTCCATCACTTTAATGTTTCTTTGCTTGATAAATATTAACCTACAAGTTAATCTGCAGACAAGAGGCTTTCTTTTTTTCTGTATTATTTTTACATACAAATGTAATAATCTGTGCTGTTCTGTATCTCAAGATTTTTTAGCAGAATTTAAAATTCTGATTTAGCCTTATAGAGGGTATGGAAACCTGAATAAAAGAGATGGTAGGAATGATAAAGAGTCTAATTCCTCCAGTAAGTGGACCTATTTATGAAACTATAAAGAAGAAAATGAGGCCAGCCTCTGGAAGGAAAGGAGGAAAATAATAGTAGAATGCCAGCTGAGATGGCTTAAAAATATTTAGCTTAGTTCACATTCAATATTAAGTTGATATTACTCTAGCCCTTTTTATCATGTTAAAACCCTAAGAGTGATATGACTCTCAATGACTCTCGAAAGCACATAATCTCTTCTAAGTGGTAAAGAACTCTGTAGGAGATAAATTTGAGGAGAACTTTGAACCGTTATAGAAAATAACTTTGTGAATATTTGTAAGATAATTATAGATATTGGTCTGGAAAAGTATGGAGATGGGAGCAGAGATTGGAACCAACAGTGTTTATGAGAAGATGAGCATGGCCTAATTGAAACAATCAAATATGTGAGTAAAGGAGATAAAAGCAAAAAAGTTTAGGCAAGCAATTTCTGTGATTCTCATATATCAGAATCATCGGCTAAGGGATCACTCACTGTTTTCCAGGTACTTTTTCTTGGAGCACTTTTGCATTGAGGTTGGCAGTTAATCAAGTGATGATAAGCCTAAGAGCAGGATATGAAATAATAATAAGCTAAGTTCAGAAACAAGGTTAGCTGCCAAATAGGCTCATTAGAGATGATTCAAACTGAGTTTTCCAAAGCATTCATTTATTAAATATAATCAAATCCATCCTTACTGAAGAACAGTGAAGGAGAGAACCAAGTGGCCAGCCCCTCTCTTCCAGCACATATATACTATAATTTTATCCCAGCAGGCTCACAGGTCATGTTTTGACACATGATATACACCAACCTCTGACTTCTGTCATTGATGCCAAAGTAGTATTCAGTTTAGGCCAGAGTCAGTAAATTTCACATTACCAGGAATGTGATCAGGATGTGATTTGATAATAGTTTGCCTAAAAAGGCCTCATATGGATAGATTTCACATAATGCATGCATCATTTAACTTCACAGACTTTTCTCTTTCACTTTCTCTGTTCTTTTTTTCACCTTATTTAGCCAGCCATATTTATACCTTAAAACATAGCCTGACAGTAGCTTGTAACCCTTCAAAAAATGCATTGTAACCCTTCAAAAAAGCACTGGCCTTTCAGACAAGCCTAACCAACTTGTGATAGAAACATAATATTATCATTTCTTAAAACATTTATTGACAGTGTCCACTGTACTTGACATAGCCTTATGTGCTTTGAGTGTGATTGGAAATGTACAAAGCACAGTTGCTGCTCTGAAGGAGCTCTATTCTGATAGGAGAGAAAAGCACCTAGGGAGAAGAATGACTAATGCTATCTAATGAAGTAAAATAATTCAAATTAATAAACTGGCTTAAAGAGATCAGGGAAAACCATGAGTGAGTGAGCTTTGAATGAGTCCTTGAAGGGAAGTTATAATGAAAATGACAGTTTTTCAAATATCTGCTGTAGCTTGTCACAATATAAAACATGCCTGGATGAGCTAGAAAAAGACCACATGGACATCATGAAGAAAAAAAAAAGTTTTGTTTTTTTTTAAATGTAGAGAATACATAGAAAACAAAATTAGATGAGTAAAAGTTGAAATATATTACTTGTTTCTTAATTTCCTATTAGATGCTAAACACTATCTTCAAGAAATAAGACACATCCCCTCTGCTCAAGATGTTTACAGAGTAGGAGGGAATACAGGCACCTCAGCAGGAATATTCTTTGGACCTAGGGTGCTATGGGTGGGGGGCGCAAGGTGAAAGGCTTTCAACTGGACTCAAGGGACAGGTTTCCTGGAGAAAGTATTTCTAAGCTAGAGGCTGTTGGGCAAATGACATTTGAAATAAGAGGTATGGGCAAAGTGTTTAGGCAAATAGACCACCATGGGCAAGACCTGGAAGTAGGTAAGAAAGCAGGGCTGGTTCATGAAAATGAAAGCAGTTATAGTCTGTGCTTTAGTGAAATTAATATAGCAGCTGTATGTTACATATTAATGCATTGAAGGAAGAAGAGCTGAAAGATGGAAAAACCAGTTAGGCAATTGTTGTGGGGAAGCCTGGGAAATAAATTACCTTTATTAAGTTCCACCTATTCATCTATGTCCTCTAATTTAATGAAAGGCTAACAAATGCTTCCAGGTGTTATAAATGGAGGTGCAGGGAAGTTTTCGCAGGGTATGGCATGGAACTGTTGAGGTGGTACCATTCATATTGTGTGCTATGGTCATGGCAGTCCCTGGGCAGGGCGATTTCACTGTGAATGCTTTAGCCCCTAGAACAGTTCATGGCCTCAGGTAGACACTCCATAGATACTGCTTGAATAAATGAAGGAATAAACAAGTGAATCAAGAGACAACATAAAGAAAACGTCTCTTAAGTTTGAAAGTGTCTTGCATAAGTGAGAATGCTAAAAATAGAAAGAAGTAAAAGATAAATAATTTTGAGACTGGGTGACTGCAAGGATATGGTGCAAAAATAGAGAACGCAGGAGAGGATTGAAATCATGAGAGGGTGGCTCTGAAATTCCATTTTGGACATAGTTTGAGTTATCAAGATGATATCCAGAGAAAGTATCTAACAGGTGATTTAAAATCCAGATTAGGAGCTTGGGGAAAGAAGTAAGGATTAGAAATCAGATTTATTATATTTCAAGAGAAATAATTTAGTATTTTCTAACATTTGTATTTAGCAATATTATGATCCTCTCAATCCATACACAAGGTTTGACTACATCAACACACACGCTAGGGTTCTCAAAATGGAGTCTGTTGATTGTGTTCCCCTTGCCAGCCCTCCTCAAGAGATCTAACCTCAGGCAGGCATAAATGAAGCACAGCGTGGCAATTGCTTAAAGCAGTGCTGGCATGTCATTAGCACAATATAACTCTCAGCTATTAATGTTACTGTTATTTTTTTCATTTGCTCAGTTTCATCATTTGTAAAATACAGATATTAATAGAGCAGATTTCAGGGAGTTATTTTGAACACTGCAGAAAATAATCCATATAAAGCTCTTTAGTTAGAACATGGTAAGAACTTCCCAGGTGGTGCCAGTGATAAAGAACCTGCCTGCCAAAGCAGGAGACATAAGAGATGCAGGTTCAGTCCCTGGGTTGGGAAGATCCCCTGAAGGAGGGCATGGCAACCCACTCTAGTATTCTTGCCTGGAGAATCCCATGGACAGAAGAACTCAGTAGATGTAAGCAGTTATTAATACTGCTCCTACTCACATAGCAATGGGTAGATTTGCCAGATTGCTCTGGAACACTTAAAATATGTTTAATGTATTACATGTAAGTTTCCAGGTGATATGATAGACATTTTATAAGCTGAGATTCTTTTTCTTGAAAATTTTTCTGACATCCTTATTTTCTATTAAAAAGATGCAAAGGAGAGGTGATTTTCCTATGAATAAGATAAATGAAAAGGATAAAAATAATTCCAGGCCTGTTGGAAGAAGCAGGATTATCATTTCATCTGAGTTTTATATCAGTAGTCCTTATTTACATGATTTTTTTTGTTGTTGTTAAAAAAAAAAGGATCACTTGATATTAAGACTTAGCATTGGAGTTATTTCAGTTTCCAAATTACATGCTTAAAAAAATTTAAACAGCTGTCATTATAAAGAGGCTTACTTCATTTTACCTAAAGTGCTTCTCAGTCTGGAGGGAACACTTAAGTATAGTCACAAATCACTTGCTATCGCAAATGTAAGATTTTTTTTTTTAAGTTAAATTTGTTTACAAGCCTGCAGAGCTCAAATTTTGTAGATAATTTTCTTTTCTACCTTTACTTAATGATTTCTGCCTCTTTTCTCCTCTAGTCCTAGGCATGAATTTCACTCGTTACAAAGAGAGCACCCAAATCCCTTTTTATTTCATTAGTTCAGTAAATTGTCTCCTAGGGGTTTGGACTGAGGACATGATTGGGCTCTGCAGTGATGAGCTTGTTTTGCACTTTTAGCCAGAAAATCTTTATATACAGAAGTCACAGAAAGTAGTTACACTCAGCGTGAACAATTACAGGCTGTTGGGGGAGCCTCCTCCTGATGTGCTGGTGACTTACTCCTATGAATTAAGAGGCAAATGTGCTCCAAAGTGCATTAACCTTTATGGATTTTTTCTTCGGTTTTCATGTTCCCCTGATTTATGGTCTTAAATATGCCTGTTGCTGCTGTTTCTGAACGAGTCCCTTGTAAATCATTTCTAAATGATCTTTCTCGAGCCAGATAATCCGAGTCGGTTGAATATATCCCCAGCCAATTCCTCTGAGGCGCCTTTCCCTCTTTGCCCAAGTTATTTTCAGTTTACTCTGTGACTTAAATGTCGTGTGTGCAGGTGTGCTGAGTCGCTCCAGTCATGTCCAACTCTCAGCGACCCCATGGACTGTAGCCCACCACGCTCCTCTGTCCGCGGGATTTCTGAGGCAAGAGTACTGGAGGGGGTTGCCATTCCCTTCTCCGGGGATCTTCCTGACCCAGGCATCAAACCTGCACCTGCTACCTTGCAGGCAGATTCTGTACCCACTGAGTCACTTGGTACCAGTCAAGCGTGGCAGGGATTTTGAGTGTGTCCTGTAAACTCATAAAAGCCCACTGTTCCCCGCAGAGTGATGTGCAGGAAGTGTCGTGAGCACGTCGTTCCCTGTTATTAGTGGTGTTTGGCCTCTTGTCACGTGGGCCCGTGTTTCTCCAGAAGAGTTCTGCACTGAGCGATCAGTGTTCCCTTCTCCTTCTGGGTTTGAAGATTGTCTTGGATTTGAGGGAAAATGTGAGTTTTTTTTGGTCTCCTCGTAACTATTGTGTCGTTCTGGCTATACAGTGGCTATTACTGCTATGGTTTGCATTCTTTCCATAAAACGAAAACACAAAATCAGTTTCAGAAAATTCAAACTTAGAATTCTGGCTTTTAAAGCACAAAATTATTTATTCATGTCTCTGTCATAAACAGTGCATCACTCCTTATTGCTAACCAAGTTTTAATGTAGATATTTATAAATACCTGTGTCCTGTGACATTATTAAATGTACATACATTAAACGTGATCATGAGGTTGGTGACATGGGGATTTACCTCTGAATATGCTTGATGACATAAGCAGATCTTCGGCAGGCCTGTAAATGTCTCATAACTTTTCACATAGAAAGCTTGAACTTAAGGAAGGGAAAGAGATGGTTCAGATTTTTTTAAATGTCTTTAAAGCCATTATGCAATAGAAGAGATTCAGAGCTGCTTATTGGAGGTAAGCATGATACATCTCTGCAGAGTGGCAAGACTGGATTAGAAGTTACTTTAGCGGAAATGATATGTTGCAAGATCCTGTAGAATGCAGGAGGTCAGAGGAATAAATCACATGTATCTACTGGTTCTAATACATAAGATCAGGGGGAAAATCCCAAGCTTTTCAGATAAATATTGTGTGTACATAATGCAGCCCAAACTACCAACACATGTGTGTGATAATATGACAAATTCAGGAATGATCAAAGTGAAAAGAATTAAAATGTTTTATGTTGTATGATATACATTATATACAGATGTTTGTGTTAAAAACAGAATTAGCAGTAAACAGTGACATATTGTTTGTGAGAGAGCCATGAATGATTTCCTTGTATTCCAAAAGCCAAAATTCTTAATTTGAATTTTCTGAAGTTTATACTTTTGATTTGTATTTTAGCTCTCTGGAAAGATGTTATTTCCCCATGACTGGATTCAGGTTATGCATTTTTTTGGCAAAAATATGCATTTCTGGCAAGAAGTGATGCTCTGTTCTTCTCTGTATCATGTCAGATGGTACATGGTGTCAGTTCGTCCCATTACTAATGTCAGCTGTAGAATCTTTTAAATTACTAGACTATGAATATAAGGAATACTTATTTACTGTGAGCAACTATTTTTATTCAACTGAGTATTGCTCTCATTGCAACTTCTTGAACACAGAGGATCCAAATTGTATTTTAGGATATTTCCAGCTGGTAGCAGCCATAATTGTTGACTGAGATGAAATGGAGCTTTACAATAAGATGGAATTTGTGATGAGGAGTCTGGGTTAAACAAGGGGCTTGAGAAACTTGAGTGAAATTTTAATGAGTATAATTTTCCTGGATAGAAATCAAATCAGGATAAAAATTTTGAAAATACTAGGTTAAGTGTGGGTACTGTATGCTCATGTATGTGTTCCAAAGTACACATGCTTGCTATAAGATAGAGTAAATTTAAAATATAGGGGGAACTTGCTATAAATAGCACAAGGAGGTCAGCCCAGTGCTCTGTGATGACCCAGAGGGGTGGGATGGGAGGGAGGGCCAAGGGGGAGGGGATAGATGTATATATATAACTGGGTCACTTCGCTGTACCACAGAAGCTAACACAACATTCTAAAGCAATTATATTCCAGTTAAAGATAAAATATAGGTATTACATATGTACAGATTTTTGGAGATCCCCTGGTTGATGGTAATTTGAAAATAAAACCTTTGGTAACATAGTTACAAATGGCAACATTACGATTTAGGAAGTAAGATCCATGCTTTAGACATTCAAAGACAATAAGGATAGATCGCCTACACTCTTTGTTTTCTGGTTTATCCTGCTCTCAGCTTGAGGATTGGGAGGCTGATCTGAATAACGTGCTTCAAAAATCCCGTAATCAGATACTCTGCGTCTTTCATTATGTAGATCCTTCTCTCTGATTCTCGTCGTCTCTCTTCCCATGTACGCAGATGTACCTGCGCTTTGTGTTTGCCTTCTCATCCTTTACAAGAAGAGGAAATCCCCAGTGTAAAAGCACTTCACCAGATTAGATAATACCCTTTTGACAGGGTTCCATCTGTGTTCCATCTTAACTTTGAAGTGAAGTGTTTTCTTTCCTAATGAGATTCCTTTCACTGTTAAAAATTCAATGTTTTCTTACTTCCAAAGAGCTGATTGGGAGTATTGTTGGAAAAACTGGGTTTTTTGATGTTTCTCTTCAACACCCTTGACTCTTTCTTCTGTCTTCTATTCAACAGATGATTTTTTAAGGTACTTAATAGGTGAAAGGAGCCATGCAGCATTCTGTGGGAATCTGGGGGAAATAAAATATAGGCTCACCCATGAAAGATGATGAGGAAGTACTCCTATATTTTAACTCATGGAAAGAATTTCACAGAAGCAAAATGAAGGTGTTCACTGTAGGATTATCTATAGTAAAGCCAGGAAGCAGCATTGATGTTCCCTAATAGATGTTTGGGCTTTCCTGGTGGCTCGGACGATAAAGAATCTGCCAGCAATGCAGGAGACCCAGGTTCAATCCCTGGTTCCAGAAGATCCCCAGAGAAGGGAATGGCAGCTCACTCCAGTATTCTTGCCTGGAAAATTCTGTAGACAGAGGCTACAATCCATGGGATCGCCAAGAGTCAGACTTGACTGAGTGACTAACATTTTCACTTTCTTTCAATAGATGTTTAGGTTAATAATGTGTTCGTTACATGACAGGACTTCCCTGATAGCTCGGTTGGTAAAGAATCTGCCTGCAAGGCAGGAAACCCCAGATCTATTCCTGGGTCGTGAAGATCCCTTGGAGAAGAGATAGGCTACCCACTCCAGTATTCGTGGGCTTCTCTTATGGCTCAGCTGGTGAAGAATCCGCCTGCAATGCGGGAGACCTGGGTTTGATCCCTGGGTTGGGAAGATCCCCTGGAGATGGAAAAGGCTACCTTCTCCAGTATTCTGGCCTGGACAGTTCCATAGACTGTATAGTCCATGGGGTCGCAACGAGTCAGACAGGACTGAGTGACTTTCACTTTCATTAGATGATGAAGTGAGTCTTAGGCTTACAAGTACTAATAACCTCTGTGAAATGGCCAGTATGAAGTAGTGTGAACAACCTTATTGCATGAAGCAAAAAACAAGTGAGAATATGGGTACGGAGTAGAAAATACTCTTTCAATCCAAGGCATCTGTGGTTGAGATATAGGATTATTTTCCTTCTTTCTCTTTTTTTCTTATAATCTTTCATTTGGACCTCTAGTCCAAATCGTTCAGAGAAGGGCACTATTTATCAGAGAGATCACAGTCTAGTTTTAGGAACTAAGGGTAAATGAAAGGACCTATTAATTACTTTATTCAATACTTTATTCAGCAAATATTTCCTGAGACCTACTCTGTGCCAGCAGTAGACTAGTCCTAGGCCCTGAAGATACAGCATTGAAAAATTTACACTTGACCCCTGGCCACATGGGGTTTCGGTCATTCCTATATACGTGCATTGATGAAATAGTCCAAGTAATAATCTAATGGCCCAAATTGCCAATTATGGATAATTGCATGGGGAAGTAAAGGAGAGAGTGAAAAAAAATGGTAAAATATGTCACACTTTGCTCTTACTCTCCAACCCCATCAGAATTTATGCACTGATAGTAATTATACAAATAGCAGCAGCCACCACCTACTTAGCAGTTAACTGTATGTCAGCCTCTGTGATGAGCACTTGCATTTTATTTCCTTACTTAATCATCAAAACAAATCCTGTGTGTTACATCCATTTACAGAGTACACAAATGGATGAAGAGAGGCTAAGTAACCTACCCTAGATAGTACATTCAAGATTCAGACTCAGGGATCCCTACTTTCCGTGTTCCACCCTTGGCCATTCCATTTCCCTAAACCTTTCCTCTCTGCACAGTCTATGAGTTCGATTCACCTCTTAGATGCCTAGGGACAATCTTCCTCTGTGTCCTTTCTGCCTAAGAAAGAGCGTTTTGCCCATTTAATGTGATTGCTTCTCATTCTTGACCAGAGTGGAGAGAGGCTGGTGAGACAGCCCTAATTTTTCTCTTTCATTTTCCCCTCATGTCTTATGCCTTCTGCACAGTGGGACCCTCCCAGCTCCAAAAGCAGATTTGGAAACATGTTGAATGGGTCCCCTTGAGTCAGAGATGACACCATCAACCTGACTGTGTCATTTTAGACGGATGTGTATGCTTTAGGGAATAAATGACTTGTATTCGAAAGAAATCATTTGGCTGAAGGTGATGGAAGCTGCTCCATCCGTGCTGCTCAGAGTGGTTTCATATTCGAGGGGCACCAAAGGCAAATAAGGGACTAGAAAAAAAGAAAAATGGGGTAATTTAGAGCCTTCTGTCACTTTGTTTAGGAGCAGGTTAACTACTAAAAATCTCCTCCAAATAATTGGTAGATTTTGAAAATGCAAGAAGTACTTCTGCTCAGAAAACTCTTCTTCTAAGACCCATGGGAAAGAGTAAATAGGGATTCTGATGACAGGTGTATTTATTTGTTATCAGATTAGTAACAGTGGTTGCCTTTCAGAGTCAGACCAAGGGAACCGGGATGCCCCTGGGTGGAGGGTTTCTCTGTGAGTTAGATGAGATCAGAGGGGATCACTGTAGCATGATGTGGGATCTGGAGATCTTAAAATTATAACCATAGTTAACTATCTGCTGTTTATTTCTTCATTTCCGTGCCCCCCCCCCCACCCAACCCTCTACTCAATCTCTTCTTAAAGATTTCTTGTATCTTGATTTGGGTCAGGCTTTAAAAATATGTATTTATTTATTTTTATTTGGCTGCACTAGGTCTTAGTTGCAACATGCAGGATCTTTAGTTGAGGCATATGGAATCTAGTTCCCTACTCAGGGATTGAACCCAGGTCCTCTGCATTGGGAGCCCAGAGTCCTAGCCACTGGACCACCAGGGAAGTCCCTTGGGTCAGGCTTTTACTTCCCTTTAGTTGTTGACAACATCAGTTAAGAAACCTCATTGCTGTTTGTCATGGCTTCTCTGTGTCCACTTTCCTGGGTGACTTTTCCACTGTAATAATCCTCTGTGTTCTCTTTCCTACCCCCACTTGCCCTCCGAGGGCCTGGAGGTTAATGGAGCATTTAAGTGCTGATATGGAAGAGTAACCATGATGTATGTGTTTATTAAGTAAAGGAAACTCTTAATTAGGTTAAACAGCTGAACTTATGGAACATTTATACCCCAAACTTTAAACGTGATCTCATTAGAAAGCAATTTATGAAATAGAGTCTTTGATAAATGTAGATAATTTTTATATTGTCTAATTTAATTTTATTTGAGTTGCTAATATATTCACAGTTTTTTTAAAGTCAAATGATTATGAAAATTATAATTGAAAAATGCATTCCCACTCCTTTGCGAGACTCTCCCCCCAATCACTGCTTCCTATAAATACTCACATTTACTAATTTTTTTATGAACCCTCCCAGGATGTCTTTATAATAAAACAAATAAATATGTAATTCTTATAATAAAACAAATAAATGTATAATTCTTATACAAAGGTGCATATTGGTATGCACCTTGCTTTTCTCACTTAACAATATATGTCCTAGAGATCTTTGCATGTAAGGTCATCAAAAGCTTCCATGTTTGGGAGCTCGGTTGCTGCCCAGTATTGCAGTGTCTAGATTCACCATAGTTTATTTAACTGATCTCTAACTGATGGATTTTTTGTGTTGTTTCCAATCTTTTGATATAAAAACAATTCTGCACTGATCTCTGTATCCTGTGCATAGGTCATCTCATCCATATTCAGATAATAGCTGTTGGAAGAATTTCCCAGAAGTGAGATTTCTGGGTCAAAAGGAAATACATTTGTAATTTTGAATGATAGTGCCAATTTGTCCTTCATCAGGGTTGTAACATTTTTCACTTCCATCAATAATATATGAGAATGTTTCTCTGCCCACACTTAAACCAACAGTGTGTTTTCAAACTTTTGGAATCTGGCTGATGCGTGGGTATAAAAAAATGGTATCTCGGTGTAGTTTACCTTTCATTTCTCTCATTATGAATGAAGTTAAAACTTTTTCTTATTGTTTAATGTTCACTCACTGTAAAATGTCTTTTCATGTCTTTTGATCATTTTTCTACTATGTTCTTTGGTTTTTTTACTGCCTGTTGTCTGTGGCATAGGTTGCAAATAGATCTTCCCAGCTAATCACTAATTTTTTTCTCTATTTCATTAGATTCTGTTTAATTTTATTTAACTTCTATTCTTTTGGGGAAAATTTAAAGTGCAAGGCCTTTCTTGCTTTACAGAACATTGTAGATCTGTAAAACTCAGCAGGCAAAGCAGTATTATTAATCAATAGGGGAAAATCACAACTGTTTCATGACTTGAAATTTTTTGGTGTGAAAACGTTAAAAATTCTTACTATCAGTTACAAATATATACAGAAATGAAAAATAAAACTAATATGTATTAGTACCCTGTAACATTAGAAACATTGAGAATCAGAGTTTTGTTTCTTTGTTAAAATCTTACCAAGAATGGGCTTCCCTGGAGGTCCAATGGTTAAGACTTAGTACTTCCACTGCAGGGGGCACTGGTTTGATCCCTTAGATCTGGGAACTAAGAGATCCCATATGTCACATGACCTGGCCACAAAAACAAGTCTTACCAAGAGGAGTCTGAACAGTGCTTGCCACCATCTTCTTGTTGGGTCATTTACAATACACAGCAAAAATCTTTTCTCTGCTTTAGTGAAATGTCATACTTCCCTCTCAGTTTGGGTCAGCTGCCAGAATTTTATTCTTTGCTTTTCAATGTCATGAAATACCTCCAAGAGTTCTCTAAGGTAACATATTTTGGTCAACATCACTTCCTCTGGGACATCTTTCTCTCTTTCGTCACAACTGTTTTTCTCTTTAAAGGTCAGGAAGTTAACCCTCTGTCTGGCTGCATGTTCCTCCCACATGTTCCCAGGGTCTGCCATTTCTTCTGTAAATCCACTTAGGTTCAAATCAAATTTTGCTCCCAGTATTACTTTTACATTTTTTTTTCTTTTAGCTTTTTTTTTTTTAGCTAATTCCCTTTTTCAGTTATCAGTTTCTGTAAACTGTCACAGGGGTTAATCCCTGGGAGACGAGAAGACAGTGGCTACCCACATTGCTGTCTTTCTATGAACTGAGCAACAGATGTGAAGTGACCGTTCACTGATTTGACTTTGAAAGAAAGAAGTGATAGGACAGGTCATTGATTATGATAAACATCAGTTATTTACATAGAAATTTCTGGATTGAAGCACTGGAGTTGCTGTTTCATGCCTCTACTCACAGTTAATATTACTATGGTAACTGGAATTCAAATCCTGTTGTTGTACTGGTGTGATTTGCTAAACTCTAGTTTTGCTAAACTCTAGTAACTTACATTTGTGCATATCAGAACCATGAAAGCAAGAGCTGCCAGCATAGAAAAATACAAAGAATAGCATAACTAGTATCTGCGTACGCATCTGTGAGTTTTGACAGTTAACATTCTGCTATAAATGTTTTAAGTATTTTTCATAAAGGAAATTGATCATTACAAATAAAGTTAAACTTCTCCTTTGTCCGCACCCCCATCCTATTTCCTTTCATAACCTCTCAACCCACATTAGTGTCATAAATTTAAAGACTGTCCTTATTGGAAAAGACCCTGATGCTGGGAAAGGTTGAAGGCAAAAGGAGAAGAGGGTGGCAGAGGGTGAGATGGTTAGATAGCATCACCAACTCCAGGGACATGAATTTGAGCAACCTCTGAGAGATAGTAGAGGACAGAGGAGCCTGGCATGCTGCAGTCATAGGGTCGCAAAGAGTCAGACATGACTTACAGACTGAACAACAATATCCTTTATTTTCTCTCTTTTCGAAAGTTCTGTCTACACATATATAGAGCTTAAGAAATATGCAGTATGGGGTTTACTCTTTACTTTGCATCATAATTTGTTTTTTGTTTATCACACTTTCTTTTGCTTCTTATATTTTTATTTCCTTCTTAAATTGATAAATATTTTTGTCTCTCCTTTCTCCCTACTATTTTGAAGTTTTTGTTTCTGTTTCCTCCTGTTTCTTTTGAATAAGTGAAATAACTTGTGTTTAAAAAACAGACTCATATATAGGTGGATATTAAAGTGGCCTGCCCTTGTTTAGAATTCTGGTAATTTCCCCAGATCTCTCCATAGCAGCAAGCAGAGATACCCATGTTTGGTCATATTTCTGTAACTATCTTTCTGATATGTTTGACAGTGGTTGCGCTCTGTTTGTCTTCCAGATTTATTCAAGAGATAGAGCACGCCCTGGGACTTGGTCCTGCCAAACAGTGTCCTCTTCGAGAGTTTCTCACCGTGTACATCAAAAATATCTTCCTCAATCAGGTCTTGGCTGAGATCAACAAGGAGATTGAAGGAGTCACAAAAACATCTGACCCCCTGAAGATCCTGGCTAATGCAGATACCATGAAAGTGCTAGGGGTGCAGCGGCCTCTCCTCCAGGTAATCACATTCTTTGAACTTATTCTTTCTACCAGCAGTTTTCATTGACTTGGCAAGAGTTACAAACTGAAAAGAGAAGAAGAATTACCATCTGCTTCCATGTTCATCAGGGACAAAATAAGAGGAAATAAATTAAATGGGCACTAGGGAAATTAACGACTAATGCAGAGATAATGGAAAGTCCTAAAGATCTTTAAGAAAAAAATGGTTAGTTTTGAGTATGGGAGATGGTGAGCCTCATTAACATGCAGGCAACTCCTCATTATTGGCCTGAAATTTGTCCTTGAATAGAATTCTCTTTCCAGTGGTGAGTGCATGCTGAAGTAGAAGGCTTTACAGGGAGGAAATGACTCTGCCTAACCTCAACGACCAACAGTAAACCCGCAGTTCCATTTGAATGCTGATTTGGCTAGCTCACAATGAATCTGAACCCACATTGCAAACGGGCTTTTGAAGGTCAGATCATTTGTTAATTCAAGTGACGATCATCTTAATATGAAAATGTTACTTTCCCTATTTTAAGCAATGGTTTCTGGGCAACAGAAGTAAAACAAGTTGTTAGATATTCAGATTAATTAATGAGATATTTATTTTACATGCTTTAAGCCAGTGACTTGGAGGTAAATATAAAACCAAAAGAAAAATTTGTATTAATATGAATTTCAATTATGAATATACATTAATTATTGTTATCAGTTCAGTTCAGTCGCTCAGTCGTGTCCGACTCTTTGCAACCCCATGAACCACAGCACACCAGGCCTCCCTGTCCATCACCAACTCCCAGATCCACCCGAACCCATGTCCATCAAGTCGATGATGCCATCCAACCATCTCATCTTCTGTTGTCCCCTTCTCCTCCTGCCCCCAATCCCTCCCAGCATCAGAGTCTTTTCCAGTGAGTCAGCTCTTCGCATCAGGAGGCCAAAGTATTGGAGTATCAGCTTCGACATCAGTCCTTCCAATGAGCACCCAGGACTGATCTCCTTTAGGATGAACTGGTTGGATCTCCTTGCAGTCCAAGGGACTCTCAAGAGTCTTCTCCAACACCACAGTTCAAAAGCATCAATTCTTTGGTGCTCAGCTTTCTTTATAGTCCAACTCTCACATCCATAATGACTACTGGAAAAACCATAGCCTTGACCAGACGGACCTTTGCGGACAAAGTAATGTCTCTGCTTTTTAATGTGCTATCTAGGTTGGTCATAACTTTCCTTCCAAGGAATAAGCGTATTTTAATTTCATGGCTGCAATCACCATCTGCAGTGATTTTGGAGCCCAGAAAAATAAAGTCTGACACTGTTTCCCCATTTATTTGCCATGAAGTGATGGGACTGGATGCTGTGATCTTAGTTTTCTGAATGTTGAGCTTTAAGCCAACTTTTTCACTCTCCTCTTTCACTTTCATCAAGAGGCTTTTTAGTTCCTCTTCACTTTCTGCTATCAGGGTGGTGTCATCTGCATATCTGAGATTATTAACATTTCTCCCTGCAATCTTGATTCCAGCTTGTGCTTCCTCCAGCCCAGCATTTCTCATGATGTACTCTGCATATAAGTTAAATGAGCAGGGTGACAATATACAGCCTTGAAGTACTCCTTTCCCTATTTGGAGCCAGTCTGTTGTTCCTTGCCCAGTTCTAACTGTTGCTTCCTGATCTGCATATAGGTTTCTCAAGAGGCAGGTCAGGTGGTCTCGTATGCCTATCTCTTTCAGAATTTTCTACAGTTTATTGTGATCCACACAGTCGAAGGCTTTGGCGTAGTCCATAAAGCAGAAATAGATGTTTTTCTGCAACTCTCTTGCTTTTTTGATGATCCAGTGGATGTTGGCAATTTGATCTCTGGTTCCTCTGCCTTTTCTAAAACCAGCTTGAACACCTGGAAGTTCACGGTTCACATATTGATCAAGCCTGGCTTGGAGAATTTTACATTACTTTACTAGCATGTGAGATGAGTGCATGAGATGAGATTAATGGCATTGCCTTTCTTTGGGATTTGGATGAAAACTGACCTTTTCCAGTCCTGTGGCCACTGCTGAGTTTTCCAAATTTGCTGGCATATTGAGTGCAGCACTTTCACAGCATCATCTTTCAGGATGTGAAATAGCTCAACTGGAATTCCGTCACCTCCACTAGCTTTGTTCATAGTGATGCTTCCTAAGGCCCACTTGACTTCACATTCCAGGATGTCTGGCTCTAGGTGAGTGATCACACCATTATGATTATCTGGGTCATAAAGATCTTTTTTGTACAGTTCTTCTGTGTATTCTTGCCACCTCTTCTTAATATGTTCTGCTTCTGTTAGGTCCCTACCATTTCTGTCCTTTATTGAGCCCATCTTTGCACGAAATGTTCCCTTGGTATCTCTAATTTTCTTGAAGAGATCTCTAGTCTTTCCGATTCTATTGTTTTCCTCTATTTCTTTGCACTGATCACTGAGGAAGGCTTTCTTATCTCTCCTTGCTATTCTTTGGAACTCTGCATTCCAATGGGAATATCTTTCCTTTTCTCCTTTGCTTTACACTTCCCGTCTATCACAGCTATTTGTAAGGCCTCCTCAGACAGCCATTTTGCTTTTTTGCATTTCTTTTTCCTGTGGATGGTCTTGATTCCTGTCTCCTGTACAGTGTCACGAACCTCTGTCCATAGTTCATCAGGCACTCTGTCTATCAGATTGTGTCCCTTAATTCTATTTCTCACTTCTGCTGTATAGTGTTAAGGATTTTGATTTAGGTAATATCTGAAAGGTGTAGTGGTTTTCTCCACTTTGTTCAATTTCAGTCTGAATTTGGCAATAAGGAGTTCATGATCTGAGCCATAGTCAGCTCCCAGTCTTGTTTTTGCTGACTGTATAGAGCTTCTGCATCTTTGGCTGCAAAGAATATAATCAATCTGATTTCACTGTCAACCATCTGGTGATGTCCATGTGTAGAGTCTTCTCTTTTGTTGTTGGAAGAGGGTGTTTGCTATGACCAGTGCATTCTCTTGACAGAACTCTATTAGCCTTTGCCGTGCTTCATTCTGCACCCCAAAGCCAAATTTGCCTGTTACTCCAGGTGTTTCTTGACTTCCTACTTTTGCATTCCAGTCCCCTATAATGAACAGGGCATCTTTTTTGGGTGTTAATTCTAGAAGGTCTTGTAGGTCTTCATAGAACTGTTCAATTTCAGCTTCTTCGGCATTACTGATAGGGGCATAGACTTGAATTACCATGATATTGAATGGTTTGCCTTGGAAACGAACAGAGATCATTCTGTCGTTTTTGAGATTGCATCCAAGTACTGCATTTCAGACTCTTTTGTTGACTATGATGGCCAGTCCATTTCTTCTAAGGGATTCTTGCCCTCAGTAGTAGATATAATGGTCATCTGAATTAAATTCACCCATTCCAGTCCATCTTAGTTCACTGATTCCTAAAATGTCGATGTTCACTCTTGTCATCTCCTGTTTGACCACTTCCAATTTGCCTTGATTCATGGATGTAACATTCCAGGTTCCTGTGCAATAGTGCTCTTTACAGCATCGGACCTTGCTTCTATCACCAGTCCCATCCACAATTGGGTGTTGTTTTTGCTTTGACTCCATCCCTTCATTCTTTCTGGAGTTATTTCTCCACGGATCTCCAGTAGCATACTGGGCACCTTGAGAACCCCGTGAACAGTATGAAAAGACAAAAAGATAGGACACTGAAAGATGAACTCCCCAGGTCAGTAGGTGCCCAATATACTACTGGATATCCGTGGAGAAATAACTCCAGAAAGAATGAAGGAATAGAGCCAAAGCAATTATTGTTATATTGTATATTACTTGGATCTTTGCAATGTTTTTTCATTTAAGAGACTGATGGGCATAATAGGACATTTTTGCACATGTTGCATGATATGAGGATATGTCAAAATGTGGAAGACTTGAGCTTTTCAAAGAGAAATTGGATAAATGGGATAGTTGCTTTAGTTGCCTTCTTTAATGCTTTTACATATGTCATCCTTGATTCTTCCTTCTTTGTACACTAGAATGAATAAAAGTGCTGACCCTCTCGTAGGGAAATGTCCTAGTGTGGGCATTCTCTTTTTTTATGAGCAAAGTCTTCTGTGGTCTTGAGAACATAGACGAGAGGCATTCAGTTCTCCCAGGACTAGAGTAATAGCAACACATCTAGGAAGATGTTCATTTGGATTGTCTGAGTCTGCGTTCCTAGTGAAGGATCTGTCCTGAGTGTGGGATGAAGAACAAGGAGAAGAGCAAAGACATGTGCTCACTCAGCCTTCTGCTGGCTCATTCTTCTACTTGCTCTTTGCATGGCCGGCCTCTTCTCTTGGTACCAGTTCAAATGTCACTTCCACAGGGGAGCCTTTCCTGACTTATCTGCCTAAGTAGGTTCCCTTCCTCGGTTATTTTTCATCTTCCCTCCTCCACCTTCTCAATCTATTCTCAACACTGGAGCCAAATTTTATGGATGCATCACCCAAACTCCTATGCCAGGTGATGTATCATCAGGTTCTGCCAATAGGAAGCGCTAGCAGGAAGTTGGAGGGTAAAAGGAGAAAGAGAGATTGGGCTCTTATCTCCTTCCTCTCCCTTTTGGATCAGAGTTCAGACCTTGGGTGCCTCCCTCCATAACGAGAGGTCCTGCCAGATAACATTTTCCCCATGGCTCCAGCTCTCACTGGACTGTGACAACACCATTTCCTCTCCTTGGTCCTTGATGAGAGCTTTCTGCTGTTACCAGTCTCTGGCAGCCTCAACATCCCTTGTTGCTTCTTTCAATGCTGCCTATACCTCTGTAAGTTATCTCTTCATTAGTATTTCTTCTGTTAATCATCTGAATGGAATTCTGTTTTTCTTTTAGGATCGTGGATAGATTTCCCTAGTTAGTCACTATTTTCAGGTTTTAATTTTTTCCTTTCTTAGCACAACTGTCATAGTTGTTTATTTTCTAGCTTGTTGATGGTGGGGGACAGGGAGGCCTGACGTGCTGCAGTCCATAGGGTCCCAAAGAATTGGACACGGCTGTGTGACCGAACAACAACAGCAACGGGCTTGTTGATTTCCTATCTTTTCTCACTAGAAATTAAGTTCCAAAAGCATAGTACACTATCAGGCAGGAGGAATGTGCCCAGGAGTTTGTTGGATGAATGTGTATGTGGGTGGGTGGGTGGATAGATGGTCACAGTGAATAGGTTTTGAGTGTCTTAACTGCAGAGTCAGAGTGGGAAGATGAGAAATAGAGAGTGACAAAAACTTATTTACTTTGATGTTAGGTCTGACCGTATCATTAATTTCTTCTCCATTAGAAAATGTCTCAGTATGTATATCCCTCAAGTATCATGCCATATGCTGTACAGAGCAACTTTAATATACTTAGTGTGACGAATTTATAAGAAACTGCACTACAGAGTGAATCTGGGAGCTAAAGATACTGGCTCATTAGACATAATAATTTTCAACTTGAGTAACAAAGACACGTTAAAACTCCTAACTAGTTGACTACAGTCTGGGCCATGTCAGGGCCACACACCGCTGGCTACACGGAGTCTCTGGGCCGTCTACCAACGTGCTTGTCAAGCCACTCCTAACCTCATCACCAGCCATTTGTATGTGTTACTACACCTCTTGTTCTTCAAGTCAATGACTCCATTCTGAGGCTACATTAAGAACTCCAGCCTTACCTCTTCTTTCTTTGACCTTGTCCAGATATGATAGTTACATGTAAGTGAATAAATCTTAAAAGCCATTAAAGCTATTCATCTCCAAATATGTTTACAGAGCCCAGATACCTGCTTTCTTATTTGGTTATTTTGTTCTCCCTTTCTTCCTCCGAGTTTTATTTTTGACAATGAAAATGAGTTATACCACATCAATAAATTGGTTTAATATTCTCAGAGTTAGCTTAAAAAAACACATGAGGAGGAGGTTATTTTCCTTTCTCATCTTGAGAAAGTCTCTGGCTTTCTGATGATTGTAAATTGTTCTCTAACAATCTCTCTCATGCTCAAATTTCAGTGTTTCTTAAATGTGTTTCAGTATCACTTTAATATTTTTTTTATTCCCAGCTAATTATAGGTAGCTAATATAAAGAAAAATAATTGAGAAGTAATTCACAGTAATTGTAGCTGAGAATCCAAAGCAGTTGTGAAGAAGAGAGCTTGGAGAAATAGCTGTATGTGTGAAAGATGCAGGAGGGCTAAGTATTGAATTCTGTGTCCTTTAAAGCCATTCCCCCTGCTCACTGTTATTTGGTTACAGACTGGAAAGGATCATGCCTTTCCCTGGAGGCAGCACCCACTGTCATAAAGGATCAGCCCGATGGGGTTCTCTGGGGACAGTGGACAGACAGCTGTCTCATTGCTGTTTCCGTTTATTTCATGATGTGCAGACAGAGAAGCCCAGGACACTCGGTCCTTTCCTCTCTGAAATGGCATTTGGTCAGGGTAGACAATCAGTTACAAGGGGGCATTTATTTGGGCCGTAACGTGCTTTTATATAGACTTCCCAGGTGACTCAGTAGTAAGGCATCTGCCTGCCAGTGCAGGAGACTCAGGAGACATGGGTTCGATCCCTGGGTGGGGAAGATCCCCTGGAGGAGGAAATGGCAACCCACTCCAGTATTCCTGCCTCGAAAATCCTGTGGACAGAGGAGCCTGGCGGGATACAGTGCATGGGGTCGCAAAGAGTTGGACACAGCTGAGCACACACACATGCTCACGTGCTTTTACATTGGTAACTTTACTTTCTAGGCACATAGGAAGGAAGAAAGGAAGGAAATAGGGAGGGAGAAATTACAAGCACCATTTTATAGGTGAAATAACTGTGTCGATGCTGGCCGCTGATACAGCAGCATTGTACTAGAAGTAGCAGTAGAAGCAGTAATGATAGTAGTCATAAAAGTAAATAGTAATAATGGTGACAACTCACACTTTAATAGCATCTACTATGAGCCAGACACTATCGAGTGCTTTATGTGTATTGACTTGTAAATATTTTATATGCATTGACAACAGCTTTGTGAAGATGGCATTCTTATTGTGGGGAGGAAACTGAGAAACAGTGAAATTAAATAATTTGCCCAAAGTCATTTATCCAGCATCACTAAAACTGTAATTCAAACCCAGGTGACCTAACCCTGGAACCCGTGGGTTCTAACTTAGTTTTACTCAGTGTAAGAGAATGCTTACATGTAAGCTGTTCTTTTTTTTTTTTTTTTCTTTGCATGCATGCTCAGTCCTGTCTGACTCTTTGTGACTTCATGGACTATAGCCAGCCAGTCTCCTGTCCATGGAATTTTCCAGACAAGAATACTGGAGAGGGTTGCCATTTCCTACTCCAGAGGATCTTTCTGGACCAGGGATCGAACCCATGTCTCTGAATTGTAGGTAGATTCTTTACCACTGGGCCACCCAGGAAGCCAAGCTAGTTGTTAGCAGTCTGCTATGAGATGGGCAGAATTTGAGACTTTTTTTTTTTTTAAAGCAATTTGACATTGTCTCTTGAACCTAATAGTAAAAGATTGGAACTTGTGTTTTTATCCCTGAGTTTTTCAACTTTCCTTTTTTCTAGTAATTCATTGTTATTTATAAAAGTATCTATCTGCAGCAGACAGGGAGGACAGGGGGAGAGTTTGGAACCAGATTCTCATCGCAGTCAGAGATGCACTACTCTAAATCCATGTACTGCCTACAGGGAAGTGAAAGTGTAAAGCCAACCATCTTCCTTACCTCAGTTGTCTAAGCCTTTTTCCCATGGATGGACTAGCTTGGATATTTGTTGCAGATGGTCCGCTCCTTGATCCACAGCTCCTACAGCCTTGGCTGCTGTAGAGAAGACATTATTGAATAAATGGCTGAGCGAATAAAAATGAATGAGCTCATGATGGCTTCGTTAATACAAGGGTGTGTGTATGTGTGTGCAGGTTTTGCCCCCACAGGATAAGTTTCCTCGTCTTGAGTTTAACATGCATTCAGTTCAGTTCAATTGCTCAGTCGTGTCCAACTCTGCAACCCCATGGACCGCAGCACGCCAGGCCTCCCTATCCATCACCAACTCCTGGAGTTTACCCAAACTCATGTCCATTGAGTCGGTGATGCCATCCAACCATCTCGTCCTCTGTCGTCGCCTTCTCCTTCTGCCCCCAATCTTTCCCAGCATCATGACAATGTTTAAATTAAAACATCACAGATCTTATACCTCTAATGCTGTTAGATGGAGGCGGGTGAACTATGCTTCATGCTCTTACCATCTGAGAGTCCTCTGTTACCATCAGTTTTTCTGCAGAGTGGCCTCCATCCATTGCAAGGCAAAGCATGCTGACTCAAGTGAAAGAAATCCATTAAGAGAAATTCCTCATTTCTCTTGACTCAGATCTTCTGGCATTCCAGACATAGAGCTATGGAAACAGTTGATTGTTTGAAGTGGATACCCCTTCATGCCTTACATATCACAGCAATCAACCAACTGTTCACTCATCAGGCATGAGGAAGCATTCTCTCTGTTCCCTAACTTGTCCTTGGTTTGGGAATGTAATTTGATTTATTCGTCTTTAGTGTCTCCACCCAGAAAAGGGGAGAGGAGACTAATGCTTAGGTTTTTCTCCCTTAACTATCACACAGCTGAATGGACATGTTTCTGTATGAACAAAAGATACAGGTAAAGGTCCTCCCCCTACCCCCCGCCGGTGGAATACCTGGTATCCTTGTTACTTAGAGAGGGACCTGTGGACAAGAATATCTGAGTCAGAATCTGCATGTATACGGCATCCCCAGGTGTTTTGTACGTACATTCAATTTTGAAAAGCACTGTCTTGAACGAGCACGGCTTCCCTAGTGGCTCAGTGGTGAAGAATACACCTCCCACTGTAGGAGACGAGGGTTTGATCCTTGGTCAGGAAGATCCCCTGGAGTAGGAAATGGCAACCCACTCCAGTATTCTTGCCTGGAGAATCCCATGGTCAGAGGAGTCTGGTGGGCTACAGTCCATAGGGTCGCAACAGAGTCAGACACGGCTGGGTGACTGAGCACACACATACTCCTTGTACAAGAGCAACGTGAAGTGTGGTCCATAGACGTGTGCATCATATCACCTGCTGCTGCTGCTAAGTCGCTTCAATTGCGTCCGACTCTGTGTGACCCCAATATCACCTGAGCTTGTGAGAAATGCAGATTCCTCAGCCTCAACCATGCTCAAGAGTGGAGCTCAGGAATCTCTGGTCTGACCAGCCTTCTCGGTGATTAATAGAGGTGGAAGTTTTAGAAGCATTGTCTTACATAATACCAGCATTTCCAGCTGGAGGCTAGGCAATGGGGCTCTAATGCTGCGGGCTTCTAGCACTGCGGCAAACAACAGTAGTTACTTCAAAAAAATGATTCAGCTTTGTTTCATACAGACGCCAAATTTGTAAAAACAATATTTGCAGTGGCAGCAAAAGCTGCTTCCTAGTCTAGCACATTGCTGAATGTTGCAAAGTTCTTTCCAGACACAGGCTGAGTGTACGTTTCCTGGCTCATGTTGAGCAATGTGAGACAAGGACAGCTTTCCTAATGTCGAGGCTTACATTCCCACATTCACTGGAGGAAAAAACCATAAACTGTGCAAGTGAAAAAGTTGAAGCAATCTTCAAACATGTAAAGCACATTTTCATTTTCCTCATTGCCTCAGTGTGTGTCAGAGCCCTTCTGAGAAGTGAGATGGTTAGAGGCAGCCTGCAAATCGTACATTCTCCTCTCTTCCTCATCCTTCTGAGCTCCCCACTGCTCCCTGGGGGTTGTGTGGGGCTCAGTAACAATTCTCATTAGAATCACCCAAGAGCCTTCTGAGCACACCCAGGGAGTTGGTTCAGTTGATCAGGGGTAAGATACCATCCCAGAGATATGGTTCAGTAGATCAGGGGTGAGGTCTGGGCATCCAGGTGTTATGAGCTGTCCAGATGATTCCAACATATACAGACAGTATTAGCATCACTTGTCGCTGGCCTGCATCTTTCTACTCCATAGAATCAATTACTGCTATGAGAGTAAGTACAATAAGGGATTTGTTCTTTCAGTCAGTTTTGTAACAAAGGATCTGTTGGATACTTTGAATCAAGCTTGATATATAAGACTTGGGATCAGATACAAATAGATTTAAATCCCAGAAGTTTCAGTGGATACTTTTGTGATAAGGACCAAGTTGCTCCCCTCTCCATACCTATTCCCTGCTCTATAAAATAAGAATAATAAAATATGTGTCCTAGGGACACAGACATCATTTCTAAGGTTTGGATGGAATAATGGTTGTAAAACATACCTCCTTCCTTTTCCATGTCACAGATGCCTGGACTTCAGCCTTGACTACTCTGATGCCTGCTACCTGCCCACAGCTTAACTCTCAACTTCATAGCCTTTTGACTTCTACTAACCATGCCTCACCACTCCTGTTGTTTCTTTGTAGATTTCAGCCTGCATCTCCTCTCATCACTAACTTGATGTTTACTCACTCCTGTTCTCTGTACTCCCTCACCCAGCTAGTAACTCGTGTTTCCTGCTTCCCATTACCTTAGAGTGACAGCAGGAGATGGTATTGTTTCACTTCGTTCCTCTTTTTCCTGGATTTGCCCACTGATCATTTGTTAGCACCAGAAACAGCATGCAATATTTATGATCATTAAAGCTAGTATGTTCGTTTCCCAGGGCACGTATAACAAATTACCACAAACTTGGTGGTTTAAAAAATAGAAATTGATGGACTCACAGTTCTGGAGGCCAGAGGCCACATTCCCTTCAAAGGCTCTAAAGGAGGACCCTTCCTTGCTTCTTCCATCTTCTGGTGGTCCTGGCCTTTTTTGGCTTTGGGGAGCATAATTCTGATCCCTGCTTCCATCTTAACATGATCTTCTTCCACATTCTCCATTTTTCCTTTTCTGTCTTTTCTCAGGACACTCTCATTGAATTTTGGGCACACCTTAATCCAGCCATGACCTTACCTCAACCCTTACCATATTTATATCCACAAAGACCCTATTTGCGACTAAGGTCACATTCTGAGATTGCCTGTGGAATGTTGGGAGGACACTATTCAACTCACCCCAGCTAATAACTGTTAGCAGTCTATATAGAATGCAACATATTCAACCTGCTATATTTTCCTAGAAAACACTCTGGCAGGAAGCAGTATAGAAGTAATGTTGTTAAGGCAAATAGGCCCAGAATGGTCTAAATTCTAGATGTCAGCAAGCTTCCAAATGAAAGTTTTTGGTGGGCTGAGTGATTGCTGGAGCTCTAGTTAAGCTTTATTGAATGTTAGTAGACACAGCTGCTTACAGTATAATGATTTGCCAGAGATAATTACACTGATGCCCAAGCCTATTATCTCCCCGGCTAAGTCAAGGTGCTGCCAGTAACCTCTTGTTGGTTTCCCAGGGAAGTGTGGCCAGCAGAAGTAGCATATTGTTTTCATCATATCAAATTATGTTAATGTGAATAATGTTAGATTTGAGTGGTGTTTGCATTACAGCCAGTTGTTGCCAGTCTGCTCGGTGGTACAGAATAGATTTAGTTTTTATTAGCCTAAATAGATTAGTCCCATTTAAGGTCTGCTGGAAGTCATCATGGAAATCATTAAGTGGAAAAGAGAACTGATCAATTTTTTTTTCCTTCCCTGTAAGCTTGAAGAGGTGGTGCTAATGGTCTCACTGTGCTAAAAATAAGTCTCAGAACCAAAATGCCTTGAGGCCTAATTTGATTCTTCAGTGTTTACCTAAACCTAAAGAAACACTGACTTAAATAGTAACTTTGAATTTTCCTTTGATAAAGGTAAAATAAAAGTAAAATAAAACACTCACCAGCAATATTATTTAGGCCCTTCGTGATGCATGAAGGCCTCAAGTAACCAACTGCTAGTGGCTGCTTCAGGTTTTATCTGGGAAGATGGGCTACAAGATTCCTTTGTTCCTTTTGATTGTTCAGATTGTCACCGTGGCTTTCAACTCTCCCCTGTCCACTTCAGAGACAGCTGAGCAAATTAAATCTTTCAATACTGATGTGGACTTTGGGTGTGTCTTCAGATTTTATTATCAAGTTGTGTTATTTTTGTATGATTAATTTTGTTACTAGTTTAAAGCATTTTATTTGTTGTAGAATTTTTGGTGTGATTCTTCATAGCTATTCAGGAAAATAACTCAACGTAAATTTCACCCTGGCATGGTAGGAAAAGTATTTAAAATGGGGATCTGGTCTCCCTGTCAGTCCAGTGACCTTAGACAAGCCCAAGCCACTTATCTTCCCTCAGCTTCATGTTTCTCTATGAGAATGATACTGGCTTAAACTACCTCATAAGATTAAGCTGAGGAGTACAGCGAGATCATGTATTCGGCAGGGCTTTCTGAACTGCTCTACGTATTGAGTTGTCTCATAATTGTTATTATTGGTCCACACACCTACATGATCATTCAGAAAATCTATTAGCATTAAGGAAAATGATGCTAAGAAAACACCTACAGAAATGAAAAATACTTCCTATTAAATGAGAGGCTTCACTAAGTTTTGCCAATAGTTTGTTTTATAAATGATTGGACAACCAATATAAGAACCTGGTATTCCCCCCCCCCACAGAGTTTATCATGAAAATATTTGAAATATCTAAAAAGACTGAGGAAAAAAAAGAAAGAAAACCACCCACAGCTCACTATCCAGATTTTACAGTTAGCACTTTTCTGAATTTGTTCCATAGCATAACCAAACCTGATAAATTTGAATTCTTTTTCAGTCATCCTAGAAATGAATTCCCAGTCATTCCTAAGCACTTCACCGTGGTGTTGTTCACAGGTTTTTAATATCTTACTTAGAAAATCTGAACATAAAAAGAAATATATTAAGTGAGAAAATAGTTGCTTTGTGTTAAGTGTTCAATTTCTAACAGTATCCATCCAGATGTTTCCTTAAAGTAGTGTCATGGAACAGGAAATTGACCAACCCATGCTTGTTATTAATCTATTACTTACAGGTTGCCTTTATTGAACGATACCACTGGGGAATTTGCCCTTAACTACTGATGAAAAAGGCTGTGAAGTGAGCAAATGAGAGATGATTTTTATATACATGCAGAATAGGCACATCATATGATCAATTTTTTATAAATATCTTTATAGTCTTATCTCTGGATAAAGAAGAAATAGGACCTTGTTGTCCATTTGGCTGGTTTTCATAGAAAGTCCCTGGTTAACGAGATGGGAGAAAGGGGTGTGTGTGTGTGTGTAAATACACATGTCTTTAAACTAACTTCTATACAGTATAGCCAGTGAGGCATTTGGAGAAAACCAAGAGGGGCTAGAAATAAAGAAATCATTTTTTCTTTTGTCTGCAGAAATTCATCTGCAGCCAACCCAATGCATTGTATAAAAATCATTAATGATATGAAATTTTTATTTTTTGAAGTCTGTTAAAAATCCAGCTGTTTTCTCCAGCATTCCATCAATTCTCAGAATGTATTTGGGACAGATTTTAATTTAGATGCAACTTTCCCAGAATTCATTTATTGTATCTGGGTTATGAGGTCAGTGTATAACACAGAGGCTGAGAAGGGCTTATCCACAGGGCTGGAGGAGTCATGAGAGGCTTCTGAATGAGAAGGTAATTACAGTCAATGACACTTGTTCACCAGCTTTGCTTGGTACTAAGAAAGTTGCTTGAGCACTAGGCTGTTTCAGAATGACATCAGTATAGAGTTAAGCCCTGGGTTTTAAAGGAGGATTCTGAATTTACTTTCTAAGTAAAAGCAGGCCCACTGATGGCCATCTTGGTTTTCACCTAGACTGTGCTGTGTAACAGGGCTTATTTGGGGTAAGTATTTTGAGACATTTGATTGGCTGCTGTCTGTCTTGATCTTGCCTCGGCCCACTCCTTGGTGGATAAGCAGGGGAGAAGGTAATGACTAATGACAGATCTGCTGACGGGGACTGAACTGCATTAACACTCTGTCGCTCAGATCTTTAGAGAACTGTCTTTGCCCGAAATAGATTTGACTTTACTTGCTAACAAAGGCATCTTCAGATGTATTTTTCTTCCTTAAACACTGGAGAAGAAGAAGAACATCCCATCAAGAGATAGCAAGAAGGGAGAAAAGACTGGCTTGACAGCCCAAGCAGATGATAGTTATAGTTCTTGTGAGCAGCAGGATTGCTGACCTGGCAAGATGGCTGGTGGAAGCCGGATGAGCATAGGCAGAGAACTGCTGTTCTTGGGGAATCTTTGAGGTCCTTATCCCAAGTCATTTTTGCCCTGTCTGGATAGTGCAGCTCTGGCTTAGAGATGTTCTAGTGAGCCAAGGAAGAGGAAGAAGACTGCCTCAGCTTGAAAGTTAAACGGCCCTTTAAGATAACTGTTCAAATAGAGTAGATGTTTTTCTTCATGCCTTCTCAAGGGTCCTGTCCTGCTCACAACCTGGCATGTTCTTTCTCTTAGCTTAGACACCTAAGATGGGCTGGTGAAAATCTGACACAACAAATAAAACAAGAGTGACACAACACAGCTGACTCATTTCCACTGGTGAAATTCTAATAAAACTAAATGATTACTCACTACACACCTCCTTTGTGCTATCACCGGACAAGGAGATGAGGATATGCAAAAGAAATTTAAAGCCTGTCTCCCACTTCTCAGGGGCTTCCAGTTTAGTTGGGGAATCAGAATTCCTCATGCCTATAAATGTGAGCAGCAGAAGACCATGGGTACCTGAACACTGAAGGTGATGGTTCAGAAGATTTGCAGTTTAAGAGAAAGATGGGAACGATGACCCTATATGTGAGACAGCAAAAGAGACACAGATGTGAAGAACAGGCTTTTGGACTCTTTGGGAGAAGGCGAGGGTGGGATGACTTAAGAGAATTGCATTGAAACATGTATATTATCATATGTGAAATAGATCGCCAGTCCAGGTTGGATGCATGAGACAGGGTGCTCAGGGCTGGTGCACTGGGATGACCCTGAGGGATGGGATGGGGAGGGAGCTGGGAGCGGGGTTCAGGATGGGGAAGACATGGACACCCGTGGCTGATTCATGTCAATGTATGGCAAAAACCACTACAATATTGTAATTAGTCTCCAATTAAAATAAATTAATTAATTTAAAAAATAAAAAGGAGTGGTGGACTCAGCTGAGGGCTGGAGAATTCTAGAAGCTTTAAACAAGAGGTGGGTCCTGAACTGGACATTGTAGGATATGTAGAAATAGAGAAGGGGAAGTGTTACGTGAGCCAAACGATACATGTGAAGACACCAGAGGGGTTGTTCACAAGCTGGTGGGATTAGTCTAGGTGAGTGAAGGAATGGAGAGTGAGGAGTAAGGTTCTCAGGGCACAGAACTCCCGTGGAGGTCTTAAACTTTGGCGGGACTATTTCCTTTCTAACAGAGCCTGGAAGGGTGTACTTTAACGGGTGCTCTCTTAAGGGAGAGTGGGCTTGGGCAGTTCACAGGTGGGATTAGAAGGCACCCAATGCCTAGGAATTCACTTGATCTGCTGGGCAGAGACATTTCAAACTCAGGGAACACATAATGGGAATTTAGTTCTATGTGTCCCAAAGATATGTAATTCTCTTTGGAGGTTTTACTTGATAAGAGCTGTGCCCCAGAAAACCATCTTGTTTAACCAATGTGATAAGCTGATAGTGTAGTTTTTCTCTCTGATTATTATGTACTCTGTGTAGTCAATACACTGGTACCATGTGAGTGTAATTTCCTCTTTTATTTTATCTCAATGCACTGTGTTATAAATAGTTAAAAACAAAGCAAAAAGATGAGAGACAAAGAGCATGGGCCAGCCAAGACGGGAATCCAATAATCCAACCCAGAGAGTAAGATGGTTTCCAATGAGTGTTTCTCTCTTAGACAGAAGCTTTAGGTAGTAACCTCACGGCTGCCTGAGGTTTGGTGAACCCCAACCTTTTGCTCAGATTCAAAGTCATTCTTTTGATTGATTGTCGTGATTGGCCAAACACCCCAGATGGGTTTACTTTCTGCGATGAGTATTGTGCTCGTTAATCGTCATCAGGTTTTTCTCACCGAGCCCTCAACCGGCAGCCGCTGGATGGTGTCCTGTCCTACATCACCTCTGTCCACAAGAGCAGCCGCTTGGCTGCAGAATGTTCATATTTGTTTAAAGATTAAGCTGTGCATTTCTCCCTTATTACCTTTTTTAGACACACAGGAGCTCTGTCAGTTAAAGCCCTGCTTTGGGGAAAAGGCAACACGCAGCTAACTCATTAACAGGTTATCTATGTCATTACGTCCTTTTTGGATTGCACATATTGGAAATCGTCTTTTGAGGAGAAAAAAAGAATCCATCTAGGCTTCTAGTTTCCCTTTCTTTTCCTTCCTCATTTTTATCTGCCTTTTCTCCCTCCATAGTTATAGCTATTCCCATGATGGATGGTCATATCTTTGGAGTCCAGAATACCCTGAGTATTCACTTGCAAATAGCTACAAAGTCAAGTTCAGATAAATGCACTTCAATGAGAGCTATTCTGTACTCTCCTCATCGAACCCACACTACTTCTCTTTGCCCCATTGCAACCACAGGAGCTTAATTGCTTCTTCCTTTTTATTCCACAAAGCATTTTTTAATTTGTTCTCCCCTTGGTCATTCCAAGGTCAAGGCTGCCTATCAGGTGCTTGCAGAAGTGCTCTGATGACCTTGCTTGCTGTGTTTGCCCATAGCTTCCAAGGCTGGGTCCAGAATGAGCAGCTTGCCTGAGTGAGAGATGGCTAGTTGGTATGTGAATTTCTTACCTCTTGAGCAAAACATATCTGTCCTTTCCATCCTTTCAAAGTTTTGCTTTGGAGCCAAAAGAAATCTCTGACACATAGTAGGCTCTCATTTGGTGAATGAGTAAAATAGAAATTGCCAAAATAGAAATTGCCAAAATAGAAATTGCCTTGAACTATTATGTTCAAGGGTGGCCTCCGGCTTACAGTTAGGTAAAGGGTGTATAGAAGCAAACCTATGTTGTTTGCCAAGGAAAGGAGATTTAAATTTTATGGTTCTTTAAATAAACATTTTATTTTAGAAAGGTCCGAGCTTTATAGAGAAGTGGCAAAGATGGCACACTTCCCATACACCCCACACTCAGTTGCCCCCTCTTATTAGTATCTTATATTCATATGGTGAATTGGTTGCAGTTAATGAACCAATATTGATACACTCCTGTTAATTAAAATCCACACTTTATTCAAATTGCCTTGTCTTTCACCTGATGTCGTCTGTTCCCAGATCCCATCCAAGATACCACATTATGTTTAGTTCTGTCTCTTTAGGGTCTTCCCTCATATGACAGTTTCTCAGACTTCCTTTTTTTAAATGGCCTTGACGGCAGGTTAGGTATGTTGCAGAATGTCCTGGAACATGATTAGTCTGATGTTTTTCTCATGATTTGACTAGGGGTATGTGTTTTCGGGGGGAAGACCACAGAGGTAAAGCATCTTTCTCATCATGTCACATCAAATATATATACTATCAGCTTGATTCATCACTGTCAATGTTAACCTTGCTCTCCTGGCTGAGGCTCAGATTTCTCCATTAGAAAGTCCCCCCCACCCCTTTCCATAGTTTACTTTTTAGAAGGAATTTATTATGCACAGCAGACACACTCAAGGAGTAAGGGAGAAAAAAAAGTGAGGATTTATGCTCCACTTCCGTGAAAGTAAAGTTATCTGCATAAATGATTGGGAAGGCTTCTGCCTGAAAGATGTGTCCCTTCTTTCCCATTTTTGTATTTATTCAATCATTTATGTCAGTGTGAACTCATGGATTTTTATTGCATACAGTGGGTTAAAATCCAATACTGTCTTTGTTTTCTGTTTTAAGTTCCAGCTTTGGCCATTGGAAGCTCCTGTATCATCACCCTTGTGATTTTTTTTTTTAATTAGGCACTTATTTTCTGGCACCCCAAGATGCTACAAGCTCCATCTTTGTATTTCTTGCCCCAGTCCTAGAATCAGCCATTTTTCCCAGAAGCCCCAGTTCATGTTATTAGAGAAAATAGATTTGCCATCCAAAATCTGGGGATTTGATATGATTATTTTTATTTGGGTGTCATTATGTCTGTCCTCTCAGTCTACAGAGAAAGGAAATATATGTGTATGCTAACCCGTGTATATATTCATATCTCTGTATATTTCTGTATGTGGCCCCTTTACTTATTGAGCTAAAACTGAGTTTATACTGACGTCTCTGCCTCAAGTTCATTGCCACATAGATCATTCTAACCTCTTCCTCTTGCTTATCTGTACCCTTCCTCTCCAACAGTGAAAGAACCTCCGACCGCCTATAATACATGTCCCTAACTGTTCAGTTCCAGCTTCCATGCATAGCAATATCAGAACTGATAACCCACGCCCTGTGAAAAACAACTTTATTCAACTCATCATAGTCCTTATGTATAATTTCTTCTGCCTTTAGTTTTATAGATTACTAATTTCCAGAATTACTTGGGCTAGCACCTTTTTCTTTCGCTTTCCTTTCAAGAGGGTTATTCTATACATTTGTGATATAGTTAGATGGTTTTATCATAGTCTGTACTTCATTAAATTAAGATATTGTGGGATACCTTAACCTTCTAAATGAATTTTTAATTTGCATATATTAAGGTTTATTATAAGTTCTGTGGGTTCTAATAAATACATAATGTCATGTATTTACCATTAAAGTATTACATAAAATGATTTTTACCCATCCCCCAAATTCCCTGTACTGAATGCTGAAATTTGTTCAGTATTTGTCTCCTCTCCTCCCCATGCCTTTGACAATCACCAGTCATTTTATTGTCTCTATAGTTTTGCACTTTCCAGAAATCATATAATTGGAATCATGCAGTATTTAGCTCTTCCAGACTGGCTTCTTTAAATTAGCACTGTATGAAAGATTCACTTGTGGCTTGACAGCTCATTGCTTTTGATCACTGAATAATATTCCATGGTATGGATTATGGATGTGGTATATGATATAGAAATATCAGTTTGTTTATTCATTCGCCTATTGAAGGATATCTTGGTTGCTTCCATTACAAATAAAGCTGCTGTAAACCTCCACATACAGGTTTTTATGTGGTCATAAGTTTTCAGATCAGTTGGGGATTGTTTTTAACTGTGTGTAGAAGTTGTGCAAGTAGATGGGGTTGTGGGTGGTGATGAGGACAAACTCACAAATAAGCAAGTACTTTATGTGATAAGTGCTCTAATAGACATATGAATATGATGAGTAAACTGTTGAATCTAAGAAAAAGGCAAAAGTAAAGATACTTCAGTTTACTCTTAGGTTCTATTTTAAAATGACTCCTCAGCTCAGTTCAGTCACTCAGTCGTGTCCAACCCTTTGCCATCCCATGGACTGTAGCACACCAGGCTTCCACGTCCATCAACAGCTCCCAGAGCTTGCTCAAACTCATGTTCATCAAGTTGGTGATACCATCCAACAATCTTATCCAACAATCTCATCCTCTGTCACCCCCTTCTCCTTCTACCGTCATTTTCCCCAGCATCAGGGTCTTTTCCAGTGAGTCAGTTCTTCATATCAGGTGGCAAAAGTATTGGAGTTTCAGCTTCAACATAGTTCTTCCAATAAATATTGAGAATTGTTTTCCTTTAAGATTGACTGGCTTGATCTCCTTGCAGTCCAAGGGACTCTCAAGAGTCTTCTCCAACACCATGGATCAAAAGCATCAATTCTTTGGCTCTCAGCCTTCTTTGTGATCCAACTCTCACATCCATACATGACTACTGGAAAAATCATAGCTTTGACTAGATGGACCTTGGTCAGCAAAGTAATGTCTCTGCTTTTCAATATGCTGTCCATGTTGGTCATAGATTTTCTTCTAAAGAGCAAGCATCTTTAATTTTGTGGCTGCAGTCTCTATCTGCAGTGATTTTGGAGCCCTAGAAATTAAAGTCTGTCACTATTTCCATTGTTTCCCCATCTATTTGCCATGAAGCAATGGGACTAGATGCTATTATCTTAGTTTTTTGAATGTTGAGTTTTAAGCCGGCTTTTTCACTCTCCTCTTTCACTTTCATCAAGAGGCTCTTCAGTTCCTCTTTGCTTTCTGCCATAAGGGTGGTATCATCTGCATACCTGAGGTTATTGATATTTCTTCCGGCAGTCTTCATTCCAGCTTGTGCTTCAGCCAGCCTGGCATTTTGCATGATGTATCCTGCATGTAAGTTAAATAAGCAAGGTGACAATATACGACCTTGACATACTCCTTTCCCAATTTGGAACCAGTGCGTTGCTCCATGTACGGTTCTAACTGTTGCTTCTTGACCTGCATACAGATTTCTCAGGAGACAGGTCAGGTGGTCAGGTATTCCTATCTCTTGAAGAATTTTCCACAGTTTGTTGTGATCCACACAAACTGTGTGATCGGTTTGTGTGATCTGTACCACAAAGGCTTTGGCATAGTCCATAAGCAGAAGTAGATGTTTTTCTGGAACTCTCTTGCTTTTTCCATGATCCAACAGATATTGGTAGTTTGGTCTCTGGCTCTAAATCCAGCTTGAACATCTGGAAGTTCAGTTCATGTACTGTTGAAGCCTGGCTTGGAGAATTTGGGGCATTACTTTGCTAGTGTGTGAGATGAGTGCAATTGTGCAGTATTGCACAATTCCTTGTCATTGCCTTCCTTTGGGGTTGGAATGAAAACAGACCTTTTCCAGTCCTGTGGCCACTGCTGAGTTTTCCAAATTTGCTTGCATATTGAGTGCAGCACTTTAACTGCATCATCTTTAAGGGACTTAAAATAGCTCAGCTGGAATTCCATCACCTTCGCTAGCTTTGTTTGTAGTGATGCTTCCTAAGGCCCACTTGACTTCGCATTCCATCATGTCTGGCTTTAGGTAAGTGATCACACCATCGTGGTTATCTGGGTCATGAAGATCTTTTTTGTATTGTTCTTCTGTGTATTCTTGCCACCTCTTCTTAATATCTTCTGCTTCTTTTAAGTCCATAATGTTTTTGTCCTTGACTTACTCTTAAGCTTCATTAAAAAAAGAGAAAAAATAATATTTTACATTGCTTTCCAGTGAAACACCCTCCCTCCAACTTCTTCCCCTCCCCCCCCACCAAAACCCACCAATTTACTGAAGACTTTCTGCTGCAGCTACAGTGAAGACCATGAGACAGGTGGCCCAAAATATTCTGCCTGGATAAAGAAAGTCATAGGAATTCGCTGGTGACAGACTCCTTCACAACTTAATAGTGGGGGAGAAAATCCACATAAGGTTGAAAAAAACAGCTCTTAGTGATGAGAAGGGAAAAAAAGGCATAGAGACTTTTAGCTGTTTGGAAATCTGGAACTAGTAGGACAAAGGAACTGATGTAATTTTTTTTTACCAAGTCCAGAGCTAACAACAAGTAATTTATTCTGGGATCTGGGGTTCCTCCCCCAGAGATTTCTCATAGAAAGAGCTGAACCCAATGAAACTAGCCACATGGGAAATGAAATCCTGCTTTGTCAAGAGCTAAACCAGTATCTTTCAAGAAGAGCTTTTGTGTTATGTGTCCAGGAAGAGATGCCAGGGAGTCATGAAAAGGCCTCTCGTTTCTTGCCTGTGCACTTTTGGATGTTAGCTGTCTGGGTCCACGGAGCCAACTGGAGCCTGATTTATATACCAGTCGGTGGTAAAGAAGGTGGAATAGCAGGAGAAGGAAAGTGTATTTACTGCCTGGGAGATGGAATGCACAAGAATTGGTCCACGAACACCCTTCCTGAATGTATAGTGACCTGCATTTTAGTAAAATATAATAGAAGCACAGAGGCTTGATTTCATAAACAAGTCCTCTTCATTTACAGAGTAATTAATAGGAAGGAGTATAAACAGAGATCCAGATTGTAAATAAAGAAAGAACTTTCTCCAGCACCCTGGATAACAAGAAGTGTGTTGGCTGTAAGTTATCAGAAACTTTTTGATGCGTGGAACATAAATAAGAGTAAATTAAAGATTTCTCCTTAAGTGAAAAACAAAACAATAATCAGAGAGAAGTTGTAATTTATAATGCTACAATTTAGTTGGTGAATATTTTTAATTAGTCCCTGGGTAACTGTCTTTTTAAAAATCTTGCTAGAGTACATATATTTGTCTAAAATGCAGTGGTTAAATATTTATGTGATTAGTTATATATTTATAATGTCTGCCTCTTCATAGAGTAGTTTTATAGAAATAATCATAAGTGAGTGGACTGAAAGCTATTTTTACTCTTTCTCAACTAGCTATATCTAGGGGAAACGAAGCTAATGAATTCATGAAGCTACTTCCCAGAGTGACCTCATGAATACTGACCCAATTGCAGACCTTGTACCTGGGTAGAAATAATCAATTGCTTTAGAGCTAGCTTAGTAAATGCAAATACCTCAAGTACTGTCCAAAATTTTAGGTTTATTTGAATTTTACTTCCTTCCTTCCTTCTTCCAGGTCCTGGACATATAGGCACAGGCTAGTTTGCCTAGATGATAGAAATATAGCAGACAAGGAATGTTGTAACCAGACTCATGTACATGGAACAAATATTCTTTGTAAGTCATAACTCTGTTTGATCAAGGACTGATTGTGTGTGGTTAGCCTTCAACATGAATTTCCCCCAGCTAGTGTTGGTATTCTCTAGCATGTAAAGACTAGACTTCAGCAACATTTTAGTGCAGATTTTTTATCCAAATCTGAGTGAAGTCGAGGTCAACAAGTTTAGTGTCTTGTCTTAGGAGACCAGTGGCAGCTCCAACAGTAGAATCCAGGTTTCTCTCCTGCTCACCCACTTCTCTTTCTTTTCTTCCTGCAGTGTTATTTAAAGCCTGCTACCCTTTCAGGTACTGAGTAATTTATTTATATCAGACTTTTAACAGCACCAATGCTTGTACTATAAGAAGAATACTTGCCTGAACTTCCAGAAAAGCATCATTTTGAACCACCTCCAGTGACTCTGCTTTTCCTTTCGCTTCTTCCTCTAAAGGCAGAACACGTTTCAATTGCAAATCAAATAACAAGCATCTCTCTCCTAATTTATGGTTTTCAGAAATTCAGAGTTTTTTTTTCTCTTGCTGTCCAGAATGCTGTCTGAAAAGTCACAATGATTTAAATAATTGATGGCTACTTTATGAAATTGTCAGCCTGAATCCATCCCCCGCCTCCCCCAGCTCCAGGTCCTTGAGCAGCTAATCCTTTTATGTTGTATGCTTGGTTTTTTTGTTTTTTTTTTTTTAACATTTTTTTTTTACTATTTCATTTAGATAATTATATTATTCACCCCAGAATATAATTGCCATTGTACTGTGGGGGAAGGGGGGTGAGGTAGGATAGGCCGCCTGCTGTTGGCATCTGCAGGTTGTAAAATGTCTGTTATGCTCTAGCCTCTAATTTCTTTGCCATCCCACCTTTTAAAGATTTAATTATACCTGTGTAAAAGCATAATTTGAAATGTGACTTCTGATTCTTTTGGAAGATAAAAGAGAGATTAATCTATTGTTAAACATGAACAACCATGGTACAAGGGAAAAAACTTTGGACTGTCATGCTGGGGTATTTATTCAGTTGAACAATTTTTGAATGCCTACCATATACCTGGCACTGTACTAAGCATTCAGAAATACAAAGACTTAAATAAAAACTGCTGTTAGGAGTGGAGATAGTGGTAACCTGCCACCCAACTTATGACTTTGGGAGGGACTTCTTTGGGCCCCAATTTTCGTCTAAATGAAGGATATTGTACCTCTTCAGAATGTCCTTCTAGCTGTAAAATCCCATGATGCTCTGAAGAAAAAGGGCCATAAAATAGCTGCCACATTCCTTCTTTGTAAGATTTAATTGGAAGATTGAGAGATAGTAAAAAAGTATACATTTTCTGTGACTGAAGTCAATTCATCACCTCTGAAATCAAAGATGGGCCAGCCTGAATGCTCTTAGAGGATTCCTTAATTTTTTTTAAATATATTTTCTACCTGCTATGTCCAGAATGCCCAAAACAGGGTGTGTTTGGGGGCAGAAAGTAACAGTCTCTAAGCAACTGAAAGGTGTTAAAGGAGCAATAACTTTTCCTCTCAAATTACTGCCTGACATCTTTTTGCCAGCTCATGGAGCTGTTTTTCCAAGGAGGATTCTTTTTTTTTTTTTTTTCCAGGGAGGATTCTGATTCTAACATGTTTTTTTTCACAAGGCTGAACTTTGTTATCCATTGACTGGAGGGAAAGGTCACAAACTGGTTCTTGTGCTTTATATATTGTTCTTTTCTCTTTGGAAGCATGTAGTTTAGATATAGTGAAACATGCCAGTTCAAGAAACTAGGAAACTTGATGTTAAGTATAAACACAACGATAATTCAGGCTTTGTAACTTTTAAGAGGGAATGGTGTTCATCTCTTGTCAGAGCCTTAGAGTGTTGGATAAAGTAAACCCAAAATGACAGTGTATAGCCTGTTACAAATGGAACATAAGTAACACGTGTTAAAATAGAGATTTAGAGTGGATTTCATATTTATTTTCAGGGAGCAAATCATAATCCATTTGCCTTATTGGAAAAACAATTTTCCTGTTACACAGGGAAATGGAGTATTTAAAAAGGAAATGAATATGACAGCCAAATGGACTTGGTTGAAATTGGCAAATGTGTTTCTTATTTACTTGTTTTTGCACTGGGGAGAGTAATATGGCGCCTGAATCTGCTTTCAGCAGTAATGCTTTTTTTTTTAAAAAGACCTAACCATCTGGGGTAAAGTAAGTTGCTCATGTCCCATCTTCTCTAAGGGTAGAAACTGAGGCTAGAAATCTTCCCTTCATATGCAGTATTAATGCTTTCCATAATTTGCAATCTACCTTTTTCCTCCCCTTCATCTTTATAAAACTCTTTGCAAGCTACCCACCCCTCTATTGTCTAGTAATAAAAACATTCTGACTGGTAGTAAACCCGCCTCTTTTTTGTAATTTTATTTGTTTTTAGGACTGTGTTCTTTAGACCAGTCCCTCTAAAATTTTAATATTCATGTTAGTCACCAGGCATCTTTGCAAAACGCATATGCTGCTTCAAGCAGTCTGGTTAAGACCTGAGATTGTGCATTTTGAACAAGCATTTGGGTGATGCTGATGCTACTAGTTCATGAACCATGCCTTGAGTAGCAAGGCTGTAGACCAGGGATCAACAGGCTTTTTCTGTAAAGGGCCAGATAGTAAATATTTCTGTGTGGGTATGTGAACCATATGGTCTCTGTTTGAACAATTGTACCATTGTAGTATAAAAGCAACCCTAGATAATATGTAAATGAATGAACATGGCTATATTCCAATAAAACTTTACTTACCCAAATATACAACAACTCGATTTGGCTTGTGAGATATATTTTGCCAACCCCTTCTTTAGACATTGTATTTGAAATGAGGTATGTATATTTTTAAAACTCCAAGGCTTTCATCCACATGTTTAAATAGGATTGTTTTACAGTGCTGGGAACATGTATAAAATGGTTAGAATTTAATTTGTACTCTAATGAGTTACTATGCAAAAAAAAAAAAAGTAAGCCAAATAACATCTTTTCCCTCTAGAGGACTTAGAATAAGGTAAGAGGCATAATGTTTTAGCGCTGTTGTGGCATAACAATGACAACAGTTTGAAAAACCACTTCCAGCTTGGCAAGCAGTGGTTTACAGTTATACATTGTTAGATGTCTCTTTCCGAACTTCCTCTTTCCTGCGTATGTGTGTTTCTTTTATCACATCCCTTGCCATATCATTTGGCACTGATCCATATTTGGGTAATGAGATAGTTTGTTGTGCCTGCAATGAAGAAAATGATTTAAAATGTTTTTTAATAAGTTAACAGGAGCAAGTGTTGAAATTACTGTAATGAGATAATGACAGTGCAGCATATTGCTTTGAAGATTGTGCTCTGGTGAAAAATGTATGCTCTTAATAAGTTCATTTTCACTGGGTTTTCCTTGACGAGGTCAGTTAGCATTGGCCTGTTTTTCTGCCAGTAATGGAGAAATGGACCCAAGAGTTGGAAGTCAACAAAGAATGAAGAGCAAGGCTGGTAATCATTTAACAGTACTGCTGAGTTTTAAGCTACCAGCCATGGGAGACCCTATGCTACTATTGCAATTTTAGATTGCAATAAATTAGAATCCAAACTAATGAGTGACTTCCCTGGCAGTCCAGTGGTTAAGACTCTGTGCCTCCACTGCAGTGGGCACAGGTTTGATCTATGGTTGGGAAGCTAAGATCCCACATGCTGTATAGTGTGGCCAAAGAAAAATTTTTAATTAAAAAAATAAGTAAAAGCAACTATAGATTAAAAACTTAAAAAAAAAATAAAAGTACAAGCTTAGGAAACTTAGGTCACTGTATTAGATTCAATTTTTTAGTATTTGTTGATATAAATCACATGTACTTTCTTTGACATTTGAAATGTTATACTTCAAAGTTATCTACTTGAAAGTTATCTTTCACGTGTTTAGCCAACATGTTTCATGGCGTATAACACAGAGCCATGCTCAAGTTTGCTGTTTGATAGAGAGGCAGACATATTAACAAGTCATTGTTACATCTGCCATGACCTACACGTGTACATGGCACATTGGGAGCTCAGGAGAAAGGGTGGTCATTCAAAAAAGATTTTATAAAGGATATGATACTTAAGCTGAATATATTGATAGAAAGTGGGGGAACTTTGGAAATAGAGGGAAAATCGTTAGCAAAGATACAGAGGCATGCAATAGAATCACACATTAAGGGAAATATTAGTAGATCTATGCGATGTGTGCCTATAATAGAATTCTGTATGAACGGACTGCATGGGACACATAGCCTGGATGAATCTAACAAAATAATGTTCAAAAAAAGTAAGACCCAAAGGAGTGTGTAAATTATGATTCTCTTCATAACAGGCAAAATTGTACTATAAGTGGTACAGTCATAAAGAATTGTAGTACAGTCATAAAGACAAAAAAGAAGATAACTCAGATGGGAAGGGAGAAGGTTTTGGTTGGTATTGGGAGTGCATGGGGACCTAGAAAGTTTTGTTTCTTTACCAGGATCATGATTCCATTGAGTGTCTACATTATGATTATTGGTTAAGATGTACATATATACTATAAAAATTCTTATATGTTATTGTGAAATATATATGTTCTATTTTACAATAAAAGAGATTTCTTGAAGAGAAGATCAATCCCTGAAGTGAGGCAGTAGGAAATAGAAGAATAGGAAGGAGATTTGGCAATTAGGCAGGGGACGACTGATTCAGTTGAGGATGGAGCATCAGAGTGCTCCCATGATCCCAAGTTTTTAATTTGTTGATCAGAAGGATGGCCTTTGCTGAGATGGGGAAAACATTCAGTACCAGCCACAACTGGCAAGGCCTTTCCTGCTTCAGCTTTCTCTTCCTTTAGGCCCCTTCTCATTCTTCACAAAGGTTGCTATTCAAACCTACTTCTTCAGGTAAATGTCAGGTTGGCCAAAAAGTTCATTCGAGTTTTTTGTTGTTGTTGTATCTTATTGGTGTTCAGACTCATTGCGACTCCAAGGGCTACAGCACACATCTTATGGAAAACTCCAAATGAACTTTTTGATCAACCCAGTATAAATTGTTACCACCTCCACCACAGTCCTACCGAGAAACTGCTTAGTTGCCCATCTTCAAATCTCCACTCATTCCAACAATCACCTCAAATTCTCTCTCTCTGCATAGACACACACACACACACAGACACACACACACACACACAGTCTTTTACGTTTTTAGCCAACCAGTTTAATTTGGCTGATAATTCACTATACCACACATTCCTTTCTTACCACTTTGAAACATGCAGTCCTTAATGCTCACTAGTCTTCTCCATGTCTTTGTCCATACCTCTGTGCCGTGTTTCTGTAGGTATAACACATTGCTTTGTCCTTCTCCCCAGATTCCACTACTCAGGTTTACAACCAAATTTAAAATTCCCTTCAGAAACCCATCTCTGAATAAAAAAGGTCATTGTTGGCCTTCTCTAAACCAGTCCCTGAAAATATTCGTGTTTATGTTAACACCACACTAGATGTTCTACTTTGATTGTAATAGATTTTGTTCTTTCTCATATGGCTTTCTTTCTTTCCTTTCTAATTTAAAAGAGCCTTTCATTAACTCAAGACTGCAAATCCAAACCTGTATCTTGAAATTGAAATTTGTATATGTGTAAGTAGCCTCTGTGTCTTGGGAGCTTTGGCTTCTATTGCTTGTGTATTTTCTCTTTATATGAAATAGACTGAACAAGCTGTTACTTATTTAGAAGGATGCTGTAGAGGCCTACTGTGACTAGGTAGGCAGCTGCTTTATGCTGCTTTTCTAATGCAAGAGCTTCATTTGCATCATCCATACTTACCCTGTTGCCTGGGTCGTCGTGTGACAGATGGCCCACTGGGAATGTTCCATTCAGTCAAAATGTGTTGAGGGCTCGGTATGGGCAACTGCTGACTCAAGAGATCCATGACTCAGACCCATCCTGCACTGGTGTCTGATTCTCTTGGAAAGTCAAAAGTCCCTGGTCGGGCTCGGTCCGCCTTCTCCCTGACGCAGACACTTAACATACATCCCAGTCATGATGTCTCCTCTCCCCCAACAAAGCACATCTTTTTAAATTGCCAGTTTGGAGCTCAGATGAAACAGAACTCCGTACTTTATGTTGCCATGCAGTGAGGTAGAGGAAGCTTTGCTCCCTTTAATAGACTGGAGGTCCGTTTTTGCAGTCATGTCATGAACATGGGTCTTAGTAATCTGGTCTTTGCTCTAGTGGTGTCAGAGTGCTGACACTGCACTCTTTTTGGAACTAGGAGGAAATGAAGTGTGTCTGGTTGACTGGTTGTACTTGTCAGCCTTCTAGGATATGAGAGAGCATAAAAGGCAGGCATTTTGCTCACTGTAGTAAACCAACAGGCTTTGCAATAAATGCAATGATCATCACCCCTTACTCCCTGCTTAGAATACACATACACACTGGGAAAAATTTAATTTATGGCAAAAAATAGTACAACAACACACTTGTTTAATGTCTTCCTGGTTGGTCTTCAGTGAATCAAAAAAAAAAAAAAAATAGGGGATAAAGTGAAAGAAAATTTGTGAAAAGACGATGCAAAAAGCAAGCTGAGACTGGAATTTCATAAAATCCATTTCTATCTCCATCACCTACTTGCTTCGTTTAATCTTTGAAACCTTCAGTTCTATCCTTTTTATTCAGTTCTTTAGTTTTATTTAAGCCTCAAATGCTTGATAACAGAAATCATAGGCCCTCCTGAAATTAGTCAAGTCCTTTGTAAGCTCAGTCTTTCTACTGCCCTTGGCTGAGTTGTGGTTGATGCATCAGTAACATGCAACCTATGCTGGTACCGTGGGCCTGGAGGGCACCTGTCGGGTACTCAGTACCTCTGGATCACTCCACTACAGGTGGGACTGGGAGCATCCATCTCCTCTGGAAATCTTGGACCACTCTACTGAGGCAAGGTGGGGCATAGTGCAGGGTCAGCAAACTTCCAGTAAAGGGCCAGATGGTAAGTACTGTAGGCTTTGCAGGGCGTATGGTCTCTCTTTCAGCTCTTCAGCTCAGCCTTTGTAGTAGGAAGGTCGCCATGGGCAGCACAGGAATAAACACATGTGGCTATGTTCCGCTAAAATTTTATTTACAGAAATAGGTAGCAGGCTTGATGAGGACCATACACCATAGTTTAGACCACTGACTCCTAATAGAGTGGCAAGATTACTGGATTTTGAAGTGGGTTTTCACATGAGATCTAAAAGCTGTATATCACAATGTGGTCATAAATGGGTCTCATTACTTGTGTATTCATTTGGTAAAATTTGTAAAACTAACACTAGCCATGCCTCCCTTAGAAAGTTAAATGGGGTAATGTGGATGAATAAGATTTATTCACTGTGAAGTACTATGTAAACGTAGCCTTTTTCCAGCTGACTTTTATTAGTGGCAGCAAGGACAGTTTTCCTAGAGGGGCAGCAGATTAGAATTCACTTACAATCTCTCTCAGTTGTATCCGAGTCTTTCGGAATTTATGGGTTTGGGAGCAAAACCCCTATAAGCCATCAGAGAACTCATTCTGGGATGTAGACTGCACCCAGAGATGTTCTTGTGCCTATGGTCCTATTTTAAAACCCCAGCAACATAAGAGGGGGCGAAATCAGAGATGGCCCTTTTTGTCTGAGTACACAGCTTCAGGAAGATCATATAGGAGAAGGGAGAGGATGCCAACATGGTCTCTTATAGCTTTTACATCAGCCCTGGCGTCAGTAGGATGATCAGTATTATGGATGGTCTCCCTCTCATCTAAGTGTTCTCATGTAAAAAATAATTTTTTACTGAAGTGTAGTTGATTTTCAGTGTTACATTCATTTCTGGTGTACAGCAAAGGGATTCAGACGTACATATTTTCAGATTCTTTTTCGTCATAGATTACTACAAGATATTGAGTATAATTTCCTGTGCTATACAGAATGTGTTTGTTGTTTATATATTTTATATAGTGTAGTTCGTATCAGCTAATCCCAAACCTCTAGTTTATCCTTCCATACCCAATTCCCCTTTGGTAATCATAATTGTTTACTATGTCTGTTAGTCTGTTTCTGTTTTGTAAATAAGTTAATTTGTATCATTTTTTTTTTTAGATTTCACATATAAGTGATATCATATGATATTTCTTTCTCTGTCTGACTTACTTCACTTAGTATGATAATCTCTAGCTCCATCCATATTGCTACAGATAGCATTATTTCATTTTTACAGCTGACTGATATTCCATCACGTGTATAAACCCCATCTTCTTTTTGCATTCATCTGTCAATGGACATTTACCTTGTTTCCATGTTTTAGCTGTTGTTAGTGCTGCTATAAACACTGAGGTGCATGTATCTAACTAGAGTTTTCTCCAGATCTCATGTGAAATTTTTATGTGAAATCTCATGTGAAAAATTTAACTTGCCAAGAAGGATTTGCTATACTCAAGGAACATCATTTTGAAACTTTCCTAGTCTCTGTATTTTTTTTTACACTAATGAATCTAGCTTGTAAATATGTCTCATCAGGGTTAATAGTGAAAGATAATTGTATCTTAGATAGAATGGTATATTCTTTGTAACATGAAGTTTCTAATTCTGGTGACAGTCCTCAAAAGTATACCTGGCATTTGACCCCTTAATGTGACGTGTAACACATGTTTGTTGAGTGAAAATATGTTTAGGGAAAAATAAATATTTTTTGGTGTGGGAGAGCCTTTCAGAAGCTAAGAATCCCTACCCCAGCCATTTTTTTAAAAGCTGAAGTATAGTTGATTTACAATCTTATGTTAATTTCTGCTGTATAGCAAAGTGATTCAGTTATACATTCTTTTTCATTTTCTTTTCCCTTATGGTTTTTCACAGGATATTGAAATTAGTTCCCTGTACTATATAGTAGGACCTTGTTGTTTAGACATTCTGTATATAATGGTTTACATCTGCTAACCCCAGACTCCTAGTTCATCCCTCTCAAACACCTGCTCCCCATTGCAACAAGTCTCTTCTCTATGTCTGTGAGTCTGCATCTGTTTCATAGATAAGATCGTTTGAACCTTTTTTTTCCCCACATATAAGTGATATCATATGATATTTGTCATTCTCTTTCTGACTTACCTCACTGACTCTAGGCCTATCCATGTTGCTACAAATGGCATTAACTCATTCTGCTTTATGGCTGAGTAATATTCCATTATGTGTATGTGCCACATCTTCTTTATTCATTCGTCAGTGGTTATTTTGGTTACTTCCATACCTTGGCTATTGTAAATAGTGCTGTAATGAAGATTGGGGTGCATGTATCTTTTCAAATTATAGTTTTATCTGGATATATTCCCAGGAGTTAACCCTGACCAATTTTAATCTACTAATATCTTGGTTCTGAATGCAGTGCTGAAAAGAACATGATTATATGGAATTTTCACTATAAAGAATCAATGGACATAAATGACCCAAGAACATGGATAATAGTAATAGTTAGGACTTAATAGTTGGGCTTAAGAACTCATTTGCCAAAGTGAATTGAAAACAATTCACTCTTATGAACAAATAGGAGTCAGCTCCAGCCCATCACTGTTCTTAGCACAATGTATTATAATGGTTTATTTGTCTTTCTTCTTCCCTAAAGAATGAGCTTCCTGAAAGCTTGATTTACTGACCGTTACATCACTAATGCCTAGCACATAGTAGGTACTCAGGTACTTGTTGATTGAATGAATTATTCCAGTTGTTTGCATTCTCACCAAATTAATATACCATGAAACAAAAGGTAGGGTTTCTTTTTCTAAAAACCACATTTTATTTTCTTGTTTTTGACCAACTTTGACAATATATACTTCTATGAATGTTCATCTCTAGGCACTTTAGCTTATGAAATATTAATATTTTCAATATCTTGCAACTAAGGATATGTGAGTTATTCATGGTCATAGTGTTCAAAGAAATAACTCAATATATAAATATGTCCAGGAACTATATTTCAGTAGAATGTCAATTTCTTTGTGTTCTTCTAAACCAGCAGAACACTACCAATTCCTGTGATATGTACATTACTTCTCTTTACAAAATTGAAGAGAATTATATTTTCTCTGGATGCTGTGTGACTTTCATATTTTCAGCCTAAAGTTTTGACATTGACCAAACATAGAAATTCTAGTATCAGTGCACTTTAAGGTATTCCAAGGTGAAAACAATACTCTTCTTTAGTATAGATCTGGTTTCCCTGGTGGCTCAGTGGTAAAGAACCTGCCTACAATGCAGGAGTCATGGGTTCCATCCCTAGGTCGGGAAGATTCCCTGGAGAAGGAAATGGCAATCCACTCCAGTATTCTTGCCTGGAGAACCTCATGGACAGAAGAGCGTGGTGGGCTACAGAACCTGGGGTTGCAAAGAGTCAGAAATGGCTTAGTGACTAAACAAAAACAACATAGTGTAGGCTAACATTTCTCAAATTTATTCTGTGGGATTCACTTCTGCAAGATGTTAATAGGCATTATGTGAGAACTGGTTCCAAGGCAAAATGGGCTTGGGGAAAAATTAGTTTAACATTAAATAGTATTTTTACAGTAGCACATTACACAGTGGGATACAGTATATACTATTTCCCAGTGAATTTTTTTCATAAGAATTTTATCACAAGGACCTGATGTTCACAGGAGCACTCTTTGGGAAATATCACACTCACAAATGAACAGACTTACAGCATCATATAATGTTGAGAATTGAGACCCTTTAAAAGTTATCTCGGCTACCTCTCCTGACTCCCTCCTCAATGTCAGAATCCATTTTGCATCACCCTTGCCAGGTAGCCATTCAGCTTAACTGGAATGCCAACCTTAGCAGGAAATTCACAAATCCATGTCTAGCCTCCTTTCCTTTTTTTTGTTTTTAAAACAAAGTCCCTACTTATAGTTAAACCAAAAATCTGCCATGAATTGTCCATTACTTCTAGTTTTATCATCTGAAATATTGACAAAACACACTTCCTTCCTTCCTGTAAGATAACTGTCATATCTCCTGTTTAGCCTCCTCTTCTTTAAATTGAACAATTCTGATTTATTCAAATCCTCCTCCTATGAGGAATATTCTAGAATTTTCACTATCTTGATCATTCTTCTCTGGATAACATCCAATGTCTCTCTCCAAATAAGATACCTAGAAATTAAATACAGTCTGCTATGGTCTGCCAAGCCCAAGTGTTTAGCTTTTTAGTCAACAAATGCTTCTGGAGTCACTCTTCTATTTCGGGCACTTTCAGACACTGGGAATATAGCTGGCAATAAGACAGGACTAGTAGTGGAAAAACCAGTAAGTAAATGAGGGAAGATGATTGGTAGTCAAAAATGTTATAAAGTCAATAAGATAAGAATGTCTATGATAATAGGAAGTATTTGGGAAGGAGGTGACTTGTTTTAGGTCAGTGGTGCGGGAAGGACCCTAGAGAAGTGATGTTTCAGCTGTTCTTGAATGATGTAGAGGAACCCCAAGGAGGGAACATCATGGGTAGTATTATCAGTGGGAAGGAAGACCGTGTTGGGGAGTTCAGGAAGAGAATGGGAGAGTAACATGAACTTCTAAAGGGTTCAGTTCAGTCAGTTCAGTTCAGTCGCTCAGTCGTGGCCGACTCTTTGCGACCCCATGAATCGCAGCTTGCCAGGCCTCCCTGTCCATTGCCAACTCCCAGAGTTTACTTAAACTCAGGTCCGTCGAGTCGGTGATGCCATACAGCCATCTCGTCCTCTGTCGTCCCCTTCTCCTCCTGCCCCCAATCCGTCCCAGCATCAGGGTCTTTTCCAATGAGTCAACTCTTCGCATGAGGTGGCCAAAGTATTGGAGTTTCAGCTTCAGCATCAGTCCTTCCAATGAACACCCAGGACTGATCTCCTTTAGGATGGACTGGTTGAATCTCCTTGCAGTCCAAGGGACTCTCAAGAGTCTTCTCCAACACCACAGTAATTCCAGTTAATTCTATCTCCATTGATGGTACATTTGCGTTTGATTGGACATTCTACTGCTTCTAATCCAACCCACAATTTTTGGTTGTTGCTGTTATTTTTCTACGAATCTGATCAAATTTCTAGTTCCCATTGGTTTTTGATAAATTAAAATTCTTAGGTCTTTGGTTTTCCTTATGCTAATGATAAAGCCAATAATTTAGAATCTTAAGTAAAAAATATTTGCTGCTCTTAAATTGCATAGATTTGATTTCCTGCTTATCAGGAAAACGTTGGATTCTGACTTTGTCATCAGTGGTAATAACAGCAGTCTCAGTTTTCTGTTTTTCTTAAATTTAATAAATAAATCTTATATGCCTTTACTCAAATTTATCAGCAAAATTATTGCCAAGGACCATAGTCTGTTAGCCTTTTAGGTTGAAAATAATCCACTAAGCATTCCTTTCTCAGTATAGCTTTTCAACCGCCTGCTCATAATTGACTCCACGAACTCGCTTCCACCCCAAATTTTTACCATAAGGATAGCCCTTCAGGTAATTGAAAACATAGATCACTGAGTCTACTAATCCTATAAGAAAAGAAAATTTATACAATACCTTAGTGAATGCAGGATAACTCTTAGATAACATTTCCTTTTCTAAATGTTCATAACTCAAAAGATTGAAATTTAATCAATTCTTTCTGAAATACATTCTCTCTCATTAAAAACAAAACAAAAATCCCTAGCATTTTCTGACTCTGGTTTTTGAAATCGAGATTAGGGAGCAAGCAAAACTCTTAATGGAGTCTTCTTTGACAAAAGCATTCTTTCTGCGAGAAGGGAATAGCAACATCTGTTGTGGCTTAAAGTCCCTGCCCAAAGTGAATTCATACAAGATAAGTTTATATTTTTTGAGCACTCTCATATTGACCTAGGGACCAATGATTTGTTAAAAACACAAAATGTAACAAACAAATAAATTAAAAGACAATCTGGTATCTCTGCTCTTAAGTCCTCCTTAAAGGCCTGGGAGGTCTGAGAGGGGGTTAAGTTAACCAGAAGCTAGTTTTAGTCAATTACCTGTCTTTTTCTCCTGATGTTCAGAATCCAGTAAATGATTCTAGCCTAAGGTACATGAGTGCCTGTTAAAGTGCAATTTGGCCGTGAGTTAGGCAATCAAGGTGTTGGGAACAATGCCATCCTTTAGTGTGACACCAAAGATAACTGCGTGCTTCGTCACCATCCAGAACACCTGCTCCATGTAGCTAGCTGGCTTCTGTGCTGTCCACTTCTTTCTTCTCACTATTGTTTTTGTCAAGATCTTATTGTTTTGCTAGTCATCACCTCTCTTTCATGGAGAAAGAAAATCTTTCTTTGCCAAACCTCTAAGATGCTTAGCAGTAGGCTTAGGCATACCTGAGGCCCAGCAAAGCGTTCCTATCTGCTCCTACTCCCCAGACATCCCAATTCCATCTGGTCCAGTTCAGCATGCATGTATTGAACCCTTACCATGTGCTCATATCTGTGTTCATCTTGGGAGGGCACAGAGATCCTGCTCTAACATTTCCCGCCTCTTCTCACAGGGTTTAACCTCAGAAGAACCTGTCAGGTCATGTTAGCTGAGCAGCATGCATGAATTATACCCTCCTCCCAACCCCAGGCTTTGCTCCTCCTCCTCCTCAGAGAGAACTCAGTCTCCAGCTGTCTCCTTTTTCTGACTTGTCTGTGAGTGCAGAGGTTCTCACGTGCAGGTTCTGGCAGTCCCCAGTACCTGATGGGTACCCAGTTTACATTTGCCCCGTGGAGGTAGAGTGTTGAACCTTTGAGAAGATGTGGTGCACACAGAAGAAAACAGCCCTAGTCTGGAGCTGGTGGGCAGCTGCCTCATCAGAGAGGCAGTGTTCCAAGGAGAGGGTGTGTGTGAAGTGGTCCATCCCATTTGACTGTGGGGAGAGGCCTTCTAAAGGCGCATTAGCCGTGTCCATTCACACCTGGGCCCTGCAGACACTGGCCAGCCTGCTTCCTGCTTCTCAGGGTGAGTCGGAGTAGAGCTGAGTGATAGACAGCAGGGCATGTGAGGACCTTGGGATTCATAGAGGAAAGTGCCCTTGAAGGCTCTAGGGACAGTGCCCCCCTCACACAGAAATGCCCCTTCTAGGCTGGTTTTCTGGTTATGAGGTGTTTTTCTAGCACATTCTCCTCCTGGGCTCAACTGTTTAGAAGGAAAAAAAAAAAATCCTGTACTTTATATGCTCCAAAGCTAAGAGAGAGTGCAAGAAGCAAAAAGTTTACATCAGACCTGACAGTCTTACTGATCGTTGCTGATAAAAACTGGCAAAGGGAAAGGTAATCAGAGCCTCGGGAATTCAATTCACTCCTTTAATCCACTCAGCAGATATTTTATTTTTAAAACACAAACACAGTCATCAGCAAAATCGAGAGACTGTGTGGGACGCTGAGGCATAGTAAATTTCTGAGCCCTTTTCACTCCAACCCCACCCTACCTTCCAATAGTCCCTCAGCCATTTCTTCTTTTTGGATGTATCTTCCTGACTACCCTTTTCCTTTATTCCTTGGAAACCAATTAAAAAAAAAAAAAAAAAAACTTACCTGTTGGCATTAATTAAAAAGGAAGAAGCCTTTTGATCTACCATCAGCTAGAGACTTGTGCAGTACATTATATCCACTTGTGACTCTTCATTGTTGTTCAGTCGCTCAGTAGTGTCCGACTCTTTGCGACCCCATGGACTGCAGCACGCCAGGCTTCCCTGTCCTTCACCATCTCCAGGAGCTTGCTCAAACTCATGTCCATTGAGTCAGTAATGCCATCCAACCTTATCTCATCCTCTGTCATCCCCTTCTCCTCCTGCCTTCAGTCTTTCCCAGCATCAGGGTCTTTTCTAATGAGTTAGCTCTTTGCATCAGGTGGCCAAGTATTGGAGCTTCAGCTCATTTGAAGGAAGGAAATAACACAGGGTTTCTCTGTAGCTGATGATGGACTTGTAAGTGCATCCCCCTCCTCCCCACCCCCACCTGTTCCCAGGGTAGTACTGAATCAGCTTCTTTTACCAGCCAAGAGAAGTAGACAGTTGCTTCTCACACTCAACTTTCCTCAGACACTTAGTAGAGTCATTCTACTACTTTATATTCCTCTCTCAACCCCTCTCAAACCTTTCTGGAATAATCTAATAACCTAAAGCAGAAAATCAACTTGGTTTCACCTGTGAGTTTTAACTCCCCCTCTGTAGCGCAGCAGGTACGCTGGAAGATTTCTTCCGTCTAATAAGATATGAAAAGAAAACTTAAGAACACCCACATCCATGTCTTTGACTTACCAGGCAAGCAGGACTATTATCTCAGTTCTCTCTTAAGATACCAGCACAAGGAGATAGGGCCTTTGTGTCTGGACCCTGGGATTCACATTTTATCCTTCAGATCTCCAAGTTCATTTTCTCTGCACCAAGTGCCCAAGAGGTGACGTAATAGTACTCAACATGATGTAGAATGATGAAGGATTCTGAAAAGCCAAGTGTATATACCTTTTTCTTTGAGGAAAGGGTGGAAGCAATTAGTGACAAGACAGTAGGCATTAAGTCAGCTTCCCGTGTTTTGTGTGCCAGTTAGGGCATTTCTCTTCACGTTCAACAGTGCTGATGAACAGTTATCACATGTGTAGTCTCTAGTGGAAAACATCAATTTAGAATCTAGCACCTTCTTGTAAGCCTTTAGTTTTATCACTTATTAGCTGTGTAAATGGATACTCTCCCTTAACACCTATGAGCTTCAGTTTCCTTATCTGTCATCTGAGATGTTTACCTTACATTGTTGTCTGGAAGATGGAATGATCTGGAACATGCAAAAGCACTTGGTAAAGTGAAACCCTACATGAATTTTGAGTTCTGAGAAACCTGGCCCGTATAGTTACGAAAGCATGGCCTTTGGAATTAGACATGGAGTTGGATCCCAGACCTGCTGCTCACTAGCTATATGGCCTTTCACAGGAAGTTACCTTAAGCCTTTGTTTCCTGACCTATCGATTGGAAATAATACTGTCTTGACTCTTATAGCATTTTCCTCCTTTCCTAGTCTCTCAGTCTTGTCCGTCTCTGTGACCCTGTGGACTATACAGTCCATGAAATTCTCCAGACCAGAATACTAGAGTAGGTAGCTATTCCTTTCTCCAAGGGATCTTTCCAACCCAGGGATTGAACCCAGGTCTCCCACACTGCAGGCAGATTCTTTACCAGCTGAGTCACCAGGAATGCCCCTTATAGCATTAGTATGTGGATTAAATGCGTGAGGCATATAAAAGTACATTATGTATGTTAGTTCTACAGATTCAAGTTACTGGTACAACTGTAAATGAGATGATGTAGTGACTTGGAGTTCTGAGAGCATCATGTCAGTTGAGTACCTGGGGCACACTACTCAGGCGTATTCTTGACACTGCCATTTACCACCAGTGTGACATCACCTTTTTGTAATGGCTTTTTTACTTCTCTGTCACCCACAAGTCTGTGAATTCCTTGTATATAGAATTGTCTTCGTGGAGAAGGAAATGGCAACCCACTCCAGTACCTGGAAAATCCCATGGACGGAGGAGCCTGGTAGGCTACAGTCCATGGGGTCAAGAAGAGTCGGACACAGCTCAGCGACTTCACTTTCACTTTTTACTTTCATGCACTGGAGAAGGACATGGCAACCCACTCCAGTGTTCTTGCCTGGAGAATCCCAGGGACAGAGGAGCCTGGTGGGCTGCTGTCTGTGGGGTCACACAGAGTCAGACGCGACGGAAGTGACAGCAGCAGCAGCATGCGGTTGTCTTTTTACTGCATATGCATCTCCTGGTGGAGAATCTAACATGTAGTAGCTTGGAACAAGTCTGTTGAATGAATAAATACATGATTTGTATCATCTGCTATACCTTCTATAAGGGTTTCCCAGGTGGCTCAGTGGTAAAGAATCCATCTGCCAATGCAGGAGACATGTGAGATGCAGATTTGATCCCTAGATCCAGAAGATCCCCAGGAGTAGGAAATAGCAACCCACTTCAGTATTTTTGCCTGGAAAATTCCATGGACAGAGGAGCCTGGTGGGCTACAGTCCAGGGGGTCTCAAGAATCAGACACAACTGAGCATACACACATTTTATGCTGTTGTACCTCGTAAGTACCTCTCGTGTTTATAAAACTAATCAACATTTGAATGGTAGGGTAGTGACGAATTAGTGTAACTTTTGGTGAAATACACAATGCTGCTTCTATTCTGCGGCTCCAGGCTTCTTAACACCTCTTGATTCTCGTTCCTTACTTGATCAGTTCTTATCGAAAGCCAGAAATGCAGTAGGGAAATAGAACGTTTTAAAAATAACACCTCCACTTGATCTACCTGGATGATTGTCCTCTAATACCTTGAGACTAAACAGGCATCATTTATTTGCCAGCTGGGTCTGGTAAAAACGTTCTGAGTGCCTTTTGGAATCACACATTTTGGAAACTCCTCGAGGGTAGGGACTTGATGTTGTGCAGGTGCTCAAGAAATGTGGCTTCTGAAATGGGATGGTGTTCTTCTCATTTCACAGAGAGTTTCCCTATACTTTTACCCCATGGCACTTTTCAAGCCGTGTAATATTAAATTATTTTCAAGTTAGTCAAAATAGCGTCACCATCTCAGGCATCTCTCATGCTTCATCTGCTCAGAGCAGCAAGTGGCATCTTGTTGCAGCTTGCTGTCCCGTCCCAGCGTGCATTTTAAATCACAGGTGCTGGTTTTGTGACACCCATCCACTCCAGCAGGTTGTTCCGCTGCCATCTTTAGCATCCTGTGGGTCCTTGACTCTTCTCCCTCCCAAAACCTTGCCAGACCCCACCCAGTGGCACCAGTTTGTTTCTCAAAGACCTTATTTCACTTGCTCATTGATCCTCTTCAGTTGAGTTAAATCTACACCCATTGTTTGTGTAGTCCATTCCCTACCCCTGCTGCGCTTAAAGGTAAATGGCACCCCATCGACTGATAGGTTTCAAGCAGGCGCCCCAAAGGTAGCAAGGCTTCCTCCCTCAATCCTCAGTGCCACCGGGCTCCCTGATATGCTTTCTCTTTTAGATGTAGCTCCATTGTCGGAGCGTCCGTCCCACTCCTCCCACCACCTCTCTGGAAAAGCTTTTCTGAATATGACAACCGTCTGAAGATGAATTATCTGCTCGAAAAGTTAATTTCTGTTTCTCAGCAGGGAGCCATGGGTTCCCGCTGGGTTTGAAAGTGCTGTTGTTTGGTTAATGGATGAGTGTTTCTTGGATCCGGAACCCACACTGGAACTGCAGCAGAGTCTGGCTTCCCATTTACTTTAATTTCCTACTTGCAGCTGGCGTTGGAGACCTAAATGGGCTTATTCACAGGATAGTGGCTTCCGGTTGTTAGCACTGGAAGGAAGTCATACTGCTGCTTCCCTGCCATCTTCACTCACTTGGGAGGGTTTGTTTGGCTTTTTTTTTTTTGAGAGTGAAGCCGCAAAATCCTTCCAGAGGTAGAACAAATGGCTTAACCTAAGAAATTCATCATGGAGTTTTAAGAGTTGGAAAAGAATGGGACTTTTGTATGTGTCTTTGGTGTACAGGATTGTGAAAATAAAATAAGATGCTAGGTAAAAATTGCTTTGAGCACTTTTAAATGTAACAATGTTGCCACTGTTTTGTATGCTGAAGCTTTTTAAAATGCAAGAAGTTTTGTAACAAATAGTTGTATTATCATCAAGAAAGCAGAGCCAGAAGCCAACTAGAAATTTCCTTAGAACACATCTGGAATGCTTCCATCAGGTTATGAAATCACCTCTTTCCATAGGTTACACAGGGTCAAATATTGGCAATTTCATATGATTAGCCCTATGCAGTGCTGGCTTTTTAGACAGAATCCTGAAGGCCAACAGCATCATAGATGCATTTTTTCCCTTTGACAAAAATCCAAAGCCTGTAGGCCGGTGGCCATATGTCCTTGAGAGGATCCCAACTCTAAGCTGTTGGCTGTGGGAGTCAGAAATATGCCTCAGAACTGCTCTAAGAGGGGAACATCTGGCTGTACAGACGGGCTCATGTTGGACAGCTTGCTGTCCCTTTCTGAGCCTCATTTTCTTAGCGTTTCTACGTATGACATAGTCAAGCTAACAGAGCGTGACAGATCATCAAACTTTAAGTTCTGAGGAAGAAAGGAAAAGAGTCAGCAATTCCTCATTCCAAAACCTGCCACTTACAATGAAAAACTTTAATTCTGGCCATTTGTGAGAGAGAAGAAGGAACTATACAAAATAAATTAAAAGCAAGTCTTCTCCTTTCCTCCATACTTCCCTCACTCCTGCCCGTATAGCTGCTGTGTGACTTAGGGCAAATATCTTAATGTCTACTAGTTTTGGTTTCATAAGGAGGAAAATATACTTCAGAGAAATGGCGAGTTGAAGCTCAAACAGTGAAGAATCTAGTATAGAGCCAAAATACTTTAGTACTTATGGATGTTACTTCTGGTCTTACTCTGTTTGTTTCCAGGTTTCAGACCTGGAATTTATTTATTTGTTTGTTTGTTTTTAATATCCATTGATTTCTTCCTCTTTTTTTTTTAGGTCTTTTATTTTGTATTGCGGTATAGCTGATTAATAATGTGATAATTTTAGGTGAACAGCGAAGGGAGAGAATGGATACATGTTGACCTGGAGTTTAAATTTTTTATATCCATGCAATAATGATACCCTATAGAAAACACTATAAACTTTTAAAAGAATCTATACATATGTATAATCTCATGATCTACCTAAATGTATCATATGCATAGTACACATGTCAACGTTTATATGTTTCTCTGTACTGGGCTTCCCAGGTGGTGCTAATGGTAAAGAAGTTGCCTGCCAATGCAGGAGACATGAGACATGGGTTCAATCCCTAGGTCGAGAATATCCCCTGGAGAAGGGTATGGCAACCCACTTCAGTATTCTTGCCTGAAGAACCCCATGGACAGAGGAGCCTGGCGGGCTACAGACCATGGAGTCGCAAAGAGTCAACATGACTGAAGCAACTTAGCCCTCATGCATGCATACTATATAACTAGAAATAATTCAGCTCAGTGGCTCCTTGTCACCCTTACATGATGAGGGCATTCTTATTCCTTCACTTTTCTCTATTGGGAATGTCTTTCCATCCATTTCCAACTATCCAGATATTACTATTTAATAGGTTAACTGCCATCTCCTTTACAAAGCAACTCCTAATTCTCTTCAGCATAAAGTAATTCTCTTCATCTATTCTCAAGTCAAAAAAGAAATTGAAGCATGAGAAGGGAGGATTCCTTTAAAGCAGACCTGTGATCAGGCAGGGCAGGCACTAAGTTATAGAAGAGATCCCCAGTGGTTGTCAGGAAATGAGAAAAACTTACGATAGGACCAGAAACAGTGGTTCTCAAATCCGGGTGTGTAAAAAATTGCCTGCGGACTTTGTTTTAAAATGCAAATTCCCAGGTCCCTCTGCACAGATTCTGATTCTCTGGATCTGGGCTGGGGCTTGAGAATTTCCAGCTTTAACAGGCACTCCTGATGCTCATGAAGTTGTTTCTGGACCATACTTTGAGAAACACTGGTTTGGAAGTAAGTAGCTCACATGTCAAGATAATGAAAGGTGGAGGAGGCGAGACTGGAAATGTCAGAAGGATGCTTTCACAGTTCTAAGATCAGACCCATTTTCCTTGGTGGCTGCAAATAAAAGTCATGAAACAGGGTACTTGATCAGCTGTTTGCATGCATAACTTTAGAAACATTCCGATAAAGCCATAAGGCACACACCAAAACTGATCCACATGGTTCATATCTTTAGTTTTCTTTATCCTCTTTTTTCCCCTTTGTTTTGCTTCATTAAAAAGAGTTTTATTCCTGGAGACTTCATTAACTGAGACATTTTATTTCTTGGGCTGCTCAATTGATTTATTGATTGATTAACTGAAATCCTAGTTACGGCACAAAAGATGACCTTTAAGTAAGCTAAATCATTGCTTTCAGCTGCTCCTGATGGCTGAATGATGGCTGCTCCTAAGATTTTTCAAAGCTCTCTACAAGAAGCCAAGGTTGTTTTTTAAAGCAAATACAGACACATGTATACATACATATACACATACATGTTTCTTTTTACATTTGGTATTGGCGATAGATTTTTGTTAATGGTGAGAAGTTATTCTCACCATATTAGGGCAAAGATGTGTGAGTAAAAGCTTTTAAAAATTACTTCTAAAGCAACATTTACAAGGCTAAGAGTGCCTGAGTTTTTGCAAGGTTCATGAATCTGAATAATTATATCTCATACATAAATGGACTCCATCAATACAGATAGAAGTTATAATAACAATACACTATAATATGATCTATAAACATTACTGAATTCATAGTATTTTGGTTCATTATATAGTTGCTTTATCAATGAATATTAAAAGTACAAATACCACCAGGAAGAGGTCAGCACAGTTTTTCACATTAAAGACAAATCAGTGAAGCAGAATAGAGGATCAAAAATAGACAACAGATGATTTATGACAGAAGTGCCCTTGGAGGGCCATAAGTGAAGGGTGATCATTTCAGTAGTGGGTGCTGGATCAACTAGATATCCAACTGGAATTTCAAAATAAGGCTTTTGTAGGAGAATATCTTCATGACTTAGGCAAAGACTTTTCAAACAAGACATAAAAATCACATAATGAAAGAAAAGATGGATAATTTTGAGCTTCATTAAGATCTTCTGTTCACTAAAAGACATCTTAAGAGGGAGTAAAAAAGCAAACCCTGGAGTGAGATTTGTACTACATACTTCCAACAAATATATGTGTCCAGAATAGATCTAGAACATCTATAAACTAGTAATAAAAGACACACAACCCAATTTAACAATGGGCAAAAGACTTGAATAAGAAGTTATGAAAATAAACTCTTTCAGTACACATAAGAAAAGATGTTCAGCATCATTAGTCTTAAGGGAAATATAGAATACCATATTGATATCCTGAGATGGTGATATACCATGACCAACTCAATGGACATGAATCTGAGCAAACTCGGGGAGATAGTGGAGGACAGAGGAGCATGGAGTACTGCAGTCCACGCGGTCACGAAGAATCAGACGCGACTTAGCAACTGAACAACAACCAATTGAGATACCACTAGCAAAATGGCTTCAAAAACATTGCCATACCAAGTGCAGTAAGAATGGAGGAAGTAGAATTCTCACACATTGCTGGTAGGAGTGCAAATTGGCACAACTACTTCGGAAACTCCTTGGCAGTATCAGTTAAAGATGACCATATAAATAAATATCCTGTTATCAGCAGCAGTTCCACCCTTAGGTATAAACCCAATGAAGCTATGTACATATATTCACCAAAAAGCATGAATGTTCATAACATAACTGGAAGCAGCCCAATGTCTATAAACAATAGATAATTTATAGTATGTCTATTTACAGGAATACTATAATGCAATGAAAAAGAACAGCCTTTTGCTAAATACCACAACATGGAAGAATCTCACAGATATAGTACTGAACCAGAAAACTATACACAAAAGTTTTTATCAGTTCAAAAACAGGTTAGGGGAATCAGAGAGATCCAAGTCAGGACAGTGGTAAATTTTGGGCAAGGAAAGCAGCTGGCAGAGTGAATAACGGAGGCTTCTGGAATGCAGACAGTGCTATCCTATTGATTCCGTTCAGTTTAGTCACTCAGTCATGTCCGACTCTTTGTGACCCCATGGACCGCAGCACGCCAGACCTCCCTGTCCATCACCAACTTCCCGGAGTTTACCAAAACTCATGTCCATTGAGTCGGTGATGCCATCTAACCATCTCATCCTCTGTCGTCCCCTTTTCCTCCTGCCTTCAATCTTTCCCAGGATCAGGGTCTTTTCAAATGAGACAGTGCTTTGCATCAGGTGGCCAAAATATTGGAGTTTCAGCTTCAACATCAGTCCTTCCAAAGAACACCCAGGACTGATTTCCTTTAGGATGGGCTGGTTGGATCTCCTTGCAGTCCAAGGGACTGTCAAGAGTCTTCTCCAACACCACAATTCAAAAGCATCAATTCTTCAGCGCTCAGCTTTCTTTGTAGTCCAACTCTCACATCCATACGTGACTACTGGAAAAACGATAGCCTTGACTAGACAGACCTTTGTTGGCAAAGTAATGTCTCTGCTTTTTAATATGCTGTCTAGGTTGGTCATAACTTTCCTTCCAAGGAGTAAGCATCTTTTAATTTCCTAGCTACAGTCACCATCTGCAGTGATTTTGGAACCCAAAAAAACAAAGTCAGCCACTGTTTCCTATTGATTAGGTAGTCATTATATGGATGGATTAACTTTATAAAAATGTATTGAGTTTTATGCTTCTTCTTAATGCACTTTTCTATTTGTGTTTTATATTTCCTCTAAATATTTTGCCAAGAAAATAAAGGCTGTGTTAGAGGATGCCATCTAGTTTGGGATGGCTTTCTTTTTTGAAAAACTGCCCAGCTATGAAGCTCTGATACACTAGTGACTGACAGCTGTGACAGTTAACAGTTCTACTGGAATCTACTGGCCAAACAGAGCTTTATGAGTGAACAAATTTCACCATAGGAATTAGGTGGCTGTTGAGGTATTTTCTATTTATACATGTTTAGGATGATATTAGCAGCCATAACAACTATATCTTCTCATGTTGTTTCTGGAATTTCTCCTTTACTTGTCTAGGACTTACTGCTTTCACCATCATCAGTTCTTCTTTTGATAATGGCTGACCATCCCTGCTGTAATCTCTGATGGCTGCTTATAAATAGCCCCAATGAAATGGTACAGAGCATTGTGTAGCCACTGTGATTATTTGTTCATGGGTTTCTGAAACTTGATTCGACTAGGTCCGTCGATGGCTTCCCTGGTAGCTCAGCAATTAAAAAAAAAAAAAATCTGCCTTCTACACAGTAGACACATGTTTGATCCCTGGATCGGAAAGATCCCCTGGAAAAGGAAATGGCAACCCACCCCAGTTCTTGCCTTGGATATCCCATGGACTGAGGAGCCTGATGGGCTACAGTCCATGGAGTCGTAAGAGTCAGACACGACTTAACAAGTAAACTACAACAAAATTTATTTATATATGTAAATTGATGAAATCAGTGAATATTTGGACAGTGTCTTAACTGCAGCTGTGGTATCATGTGCACAACAACCTTGTAAGGTAGATTATTTCTTCCATTAGATAGAGAAGGAAACTTATGACTTAGTTGCTGTAGCACAACTAGTCAGTGGTAGATCAGGATCTAATATCCAGATCTTCTAACCCTGACTCCATGTTCTTCTCTCTTGACTTCACTGCCTCTTCTGAATCAGGAAAGTTTTAGGGGGTCATGTTAATTTATAAAAGTTGATGAGACTGTTAGGTATTTCTACCTGCTCCCAAAGTTTTCCTGTAAATACTAGTCTTTTTTCCCATAAATATTAGTATTTAGTAACTTGCCAAACATCAATCACTAACATATTGATAAGCAGTAAATTGTCAAATCCTTTTCTTCCGGCCTTTCAGACATTTGTATTCAAATTAGAAAAGGCAGTGGAGTTTGGTTAGTATAGCTAATTCTAGAACAAGAGATAGCTTTCCTGCCACTCAAATTTTGGGATTTTGTAAGTAAATTACATATACCAGTTGTGGAAAGCTAAATATTGGCATGCCATGGTGTATTTGGATCTAGTCTGACATGGTAAGAGGTAAAGATATAGAAGAGAGGCTAGCTGATGGGATTCCTCAGAATAGGAACTCTTAAGAAGATAGACCCAAGGATTAGTCTGCTAGTCCTCATCAGTTCAGTTCAGTCGCTCAGTCGTGTCAGACTCTTTGCGAACCCATGGACTTCAGCACGCCAGGCCTCCCTGTCTATCACCAACTCCCAGATTGTACTCAGACTCATGTCCATAGAGTTGGTGATGCCATACAACCATCTCATCCTCTGTCGTCCTCTTCTCCTCCCACCTTCCCAGCATCAGGGTCTTTTCCAATGAGTCAGTTCTTTGCATTAGGTGGCCAAAGTATTGGAGTTTAAGCTTCAACATCAGTCTTTCCAATGAATATTCAGGACTAATTTCCTTTAGGATGGACTGGTTGGATTTCCTTGCAGTCCAAGGGACTCTCAAGAGTCTTCTCCAACACCACAGTTCAAAAGCATCAGTTCTTCGGCACTCAGCTTTCTTTATAGTCCACTTCTTACATCTATAGATGACTACTGGAAAAACCATAGCTCTCACTGGACAGACATTTTGCAGTAAAGTAATGTCTCTGCTTTTTAATATGCTGTCTAGGTTGGTCATAACTTTCTTCCAAGGAGCAAGGGTCTTTTAATTTCATGGCTGCAGTCACCATCTACAGTGATTTTGGAGCCCAAAGAAATAGTCTCTCACTGTTTCCACTGTTTCCCCGTCTATTTGCCATGAAGTGATGGGCCAGATGCCATGATCTTAGTTTTCTGAATGTTGAATTTTAAGCCAGCTGTTTCACTCTCCTCTTTGACTTTCATCAAGAGGCTCTTTCGTTCTTCTTTACTTTCTGCCATAACGGTGGTATCATCTGCATACCTGAGGTTATTGATATTTCTCCTGGGAATCTTGATTCCAGCTTGTGTTCCATCCAGCCCAACGTTTCTCATGATGTAGTCTGCATATAAGTTAAATAAGCAGGGTGACAATATACAGCCTTGACGTACTCCTTTCCCTATTTGGAACCAGTCTGTTGTTCCATGCCCAGTTCTAACTGTTGGCTTCCTGACCTGCATAAAGATTTCTCAGCAGGCAGATAAGATGGTCTGGTATTCCCATCTCTTGAAGAATTTTCCACAGTTTGTTGTGATATACACAGTCAAAGGCTTTGGCATAGTCCATAAAGCAGAAGTATATGTTTTTCTAGAACTCTCTTGCTTTTTCGATGATCCAGTGGATGTTGGCAATTTGATCTCTGGTTCCTCTGCCTTTTCTAAAACCAGCTTGAACATCTGGAAGTTCATGGTTCATGTACTGTTGAAGCCTGACTTGGGAGAATTTTGAGCATTACTTTACTAGCATGTGAGATGAGTGCAATTGTTCAGTAATTTGAGCATTCTTTATTTGAGATTGGAATGAAAACTGACCTTTTCCAGTCCTATGGCCACTGCTGAGTTTTCCAAATTTGCTGGCATATTGAGTGCAGCACTTTCACAGCATCATCTTTCAGGATTTGAAATAGCTCAACTGGAATTCCATCACCTCCACTAGTTTGTCGGTAGTGATGCTTCCTAAGGCCCACTTGACTTTGCATTCCAGGATGTCTGGCTCTAGGTGAGTGATCACACCATCGTGATTATCTGGGTTGTGAAGATCTTTTTCTTTTTTTATTTCTTTTTTTTTTTATTTTTTCATTTATTTTTATTAGTTGAAAGCTAATTACTTTACAATATTGTAGTGGTTTTTGCCATACATTGACATGAATCAGCCATGGATTTACATGTGTTCCGCATCCCGATTCCCCCACCCCCCACGCCGCCTCCCTCCCCATCCCATCCCTCTGGGTCTTCCCAGTGCACCAGCCCTGAGCACTTGTCTCATGCATCCAACCTGGGCTGGTGGTGAAGATCTTTTTTGTATAGTTCTTCTGTGTATTCTTGCCACATCTTCTTAATATCTTCTGCTTCTGTTAGGTCCATACCATTTCTGTCCTTTATTGTGCCCATCTTTGCCTGAAATGTTCCCTTGGTATCTCTTAATTTTCTTGAAGAGATCTCTAGTCTTTCCCAGTCTATTGTTTTCGTCTATTTCTTTTCATTGATCACTGAGGAAGGCTTTCTTATCTCTCCTTGCTATTCTTTGGAATTCTGCATTCGAATGGGTATATCTTTCCTTTTCTCCTTTGCCTTTCACTTCTCTTCTTTTCACAACTATTTGTAAGTCCTCCTCAAACAACCATTTTGCCTTTTTGCATTTCTTTTTCTTGGGGATGGTCTTGATCCCTAGTGACCTCCTGTACAATGTCATAAACCTCTGTCCATAGTTCTTCAGGCACTGTTTATCAGATATAATCCCTTGAATCTATTTCTCACTTCCACTGTATAATCGTAAGGGATTTGATTTAGGTCATACCTGAATGGTCTAGTGGTTTTCCCTACTTCCTTCAATTTTCATCTGCATTTGGCAATAAGGAGTTCATGATCTGAGCCACAGTCTGCTCCCAGCCTTGTTTTTGCTGACTTGTAGAGCTTCTCCATCTTTGACTGCAAAGAATATAGTCAATCTGATTTTGATATTGACCATCTGGTGATGTCCATATGTAGAGTCTTCTCTTGTATTATTGGATGAGGGTGTTTGCTATGACCACTGTGTTCTCTTGGCAGAACTCTATTAGCCTTTGCCCTGCTTCATTCTGTACTCCAAGGCCAAATTTGCCTGTTACTCCAGGTGTTTCTTGACTTCGTACTTTGCATTCCAGTCCCCTATAATGAGAAGTTAGTCCTCATATACTGTGATAATACTTGATGGCCCAGGGCCAGTAAAGGGACAGAGCCTCTCTGAACACTGTCTCCCTAGCCCTGAGCTCCTCCTGTGGTTCCTCAATCTGGTTACATTGTCATTGTACCCATCTTCCCCATTTGGTGCTCTGATACGGAGATATGCCCACATGGTTGTTCTCATCATCTCTGGAAGCCATTGGTGCATTTGGTGAAAATGCCAGAGGTTTCTTTTCTCTAACTCCTATGGTTATTTCAAGAAGCAAATAATCATTGATTGCTAACTATATACATACAAACTATAGCATTAGGTGCTCTGAGATATACAAAAGTGGATAGGACCTAGCTTGCATTCAAGAAATATAAATACAAGTCTGTAGATGAAAAATACACCTCTCTCGTAAATCATCTCTTATTTATCAGTTCTCACAGTATTGTACTTTTCACACATCTGAGTTACTGTTGTTGGAGAGGATAGTAATGCTTGCATTTAGTTTCCTCTGAATACTTGACTGATTAAGAAAGTTAAGTACTGAAAGTTGGTTAATACAAGCAAAACTGAATGCTTCTGAGTTACATGAACCGCAGTCATAATTAAACTGGGTACCAAACCCCTTGTGCTTCACCCTTAGTCAAAGCCTATTTATTCTAGAAAAGTTTGTCTATCTGATTTTCTGATTCGCCTTACTTTAAGAAGCAGCAAAATTAGTAGTTGCAGAAACCGAGAGTAAGAATATACTGTTATTTTTTGTTAAATGTAATGAAATTTTATAGCTGTTAGTCCCTATAAGAAAAACTTTATAAAACCATAAAATGACATGCTGGTTTGGAGCTATTTAAATGGGGTGCAAACTGCTTTGCCTGCCTTAATAGCCTTTAAAAGCATGACTTTGTTACTAAATAGGTTGATATTAATAATGATGAATCATTAATTTGTAATGAATCATTGTGGAGTTACATTAAGACCTGTGAAGTCTTCTCCAACAAGTGGAAATGTATGAATATATTTTTCAAAAAGCATCACAGATGGGTATGTAAGAAATTATATAAAGTATATGGTTGTATGGGACATTTGTCTTATTAAGTATTATTTTGAAATAAGTAAGCCACCTGTTAGGGGATTAGGATTTTGAAAAACTTTGACTGTAAAATGAAAGTGAATAGTGAAGGATTATTATGTATATAATTTAAAATATGTTTAACATTGTATTAGTATAATACTTTAGCATTTTTCCTAGATAAATTTCATGGGACAAAGTTGTTATCTTTACTAGTTCCATTTGCCTGATCAGATGTGAGATGATTTCTAAGATTTTTATTTTTAGTGAATTTCTTGTTTACATCCCCTTAAAAAAGAAGGAAACCTTTTATTTGTAGAAATGAAGATTAAGAAGTTCTTTGACAGTGCATTGAAAGAAACCGATGAAAACAAAAGTATAGCTTGTTTATGATGCAAACCTTGAGAGTCCTCTTATGTGGTTTACTTATGTGTAGAAATGTGTATAAATTCAGTGTATTAGCAGTTCTTTTAAATTATGTTAATATTGCCAGCTTGTTTTGGGGCCAGATTATCTTTACATCTTTTGCATTTTCATTTTCACTCATTTCTCTGTAGAAATACTTGTATCCTAGTTAATTTCTCAATTGTTTAGTTGCTAAGTTGTGTCCTACTTTTCCGCGACCCCATGGGCTATAGCCCACCAGGCTCCTCTGTCCATGGGATATCCCAGGCAAGTATACTGGAATGGGTTGCCATTTCCTTCTCCAGGTAATCTGCCTGAGCCAGGGATTGAACCCACATCTCCTGCATTGCAGGCGGATTCTTTACCACTGAGCCCCAGAGAAGCCCTAATTGCTTCATTACAGTACCTTTATTATTGTCCACTCATTGTGAACTTGGAGACATCTATTTTGCTGTGTGTATTTTCTTAGTAAAGACTATATTTTTTCCTCAGGAAAATTGCATTCATTAAACTATCATTTATGAAGAAGGCAATATGTTTTTCATATGTGTGATCTCATTTAATCTTTGCAACAGTCATGAGGTTGAGAGAAATTAAGTGTGACTTTTTGAGGTTACAGGGCAAGTCACTGACAGAGTCTGTGGTGAAACCCAGTCTTTCTAACTCTTGCCTCTGACTGTATGATGTCTACTGCCCTCCTCAGGCATGGGGCTTAGTGGCTACCAGATGCCGACCGGCCACTCAGAATATTCAGGGCCTTGTGTGTCTCAAGCTCTAGCTTCATTGAATGGTCGGGAGTTGGGAAAACACATAATTCTGTAGTCATGATTTGTCCAGAGCACTGTGGGAACACAAAGGGATTAATGACCAATTCAGGAAAAGCTTCACAGAGAAGGCTAACATTTGAGCTTGCAGTTGAGCAGGGGAGTACCAAGCAGAGAAAGGAGTGGCCATTTCATCTAATAGAAAGAGAAGGTCCTAAGGCCCCAATGTGGCAGGAGTTGTGTAGTTCAGGACGGCCGTGGATCATGGGGGAAGAAGGCAGGAGATAATACCAGCTAGACGGGCTGTGCTGGTGAGACCGCTGGGCCTTTCTTGGTGAGGAGGTGTAGGGTGGGCAGTGGGCTTGGTTCATTTGTGGCGTTGCCACTCCCTTCTTCCACTGAGTCTCAGCTCTGACCAGTACCTTCCAATTTAATGATCTGATTTCCCTGTTCTACTGCCTGTATGGCCTTGGGCACGTTTCCCACCCTCTCTGTGCCTCAGGTTTCCCCTTTGTTTTATTTACTTATTTATTTTTAAACTTTTAAATTTTATGTTGACGTGTAGCCAGTTAACAATGTTGTGATGGTTACAGGTGAACAGCAAAGGGACTTAGCCATACATATACATGTATTCATTTCAGTTCAGTTCAGTCGCTCAGTCGTGTCCGACTCTTTGCGACCCATGGATCGCAGCACGCCAGGCCTCCCTGTCCATCACCAACTCCCAGAGTTTACTCAAACTCATGCCCATTACTCGGTGATGCCATCCAGCCACCTCATCCTCTGTCGTCCCCTTCTCCTCCTGCCCCCAATCCCTCCCAGCATCAGGGTCTTTTCCAATGAGTCAACTCTTCTCGTGAGGTGGCCAAAGTACTAGAGTTTCAGCTTCAGCATCAGTCCTTCCAATGAACACCCAGGACTGATCACCTTTAGGATGAACTGGTTGGATCTCTTTGCAGTCCAAGGGACTCAAGAGTCTTCTCCAACACCATAGTTCAAAAGCATCAATTTTTTGGTGCTCAGCTTTCCTCACAGTCCAACTCTCACATCCATACATGACCACTGGAAGAACCATAGCCTTGACCAGATGGACGTTTGTTGAAAAAGTAATGTCTTTGCTTTTTAATATGCTGTCTAGGTTGGTCATAACTTTCCTTCCAAGGAGTAAGCGTCTTTTAATTTCATGGCTGCAGTCACAATCTGCAGTGATTTTGGAGCCCCCAAAAATAAAGTCTGACACTGTTTCCACTCTCTCCCCATCTATTTCGCATGAGGTGATGGGACCAGATGCCATGATCTTAGTTTTCTGAATGTTGAGCTTGAAGCCAACTTTTTCACTCTCCTCTTTGACTTTCATCAAGAGGCTTTTTAGTTCATCTTCACTTTCTGCCATAAGGGTGGTGTCATCTGCATATCTGAGGTTATTGATATTTCTCCCAACAATCTTGATTCCAGCTTGTGCTTCTTCCAGCCCAGCGTTTCTCATGATGTACTCTGCATGTAAGTTAAGTAAGCAAGGTGACAATATATACTCCTTTTCCTATTTGGGACCAGTCTGTTGTTCCATGTCCAGTTCTAACTGTTGCTTCCTGACCCGCATACAGGTTTCTCAAGAGGCAGGTCAGGGGGTCTGGTATTCCCATCTCTTTCAGAATGTTCCACAGTTTATTGTGATCCACATAGTCGAAGGCTTTGGCGTAGTCCATAAAGCAGAAATAAGTTGTTTTTCTGGAACTCTCTTGCTTTTTCGATGATCCAGCAGATGTTGGCAATTTGATCTCTGGTTCCTCTGCCTTTTCTAAAACCAGCTTGATCATCTGTAAGTTCACTGTTCACGTATTGCTGAAGCCTGGCTTGGAGAATTTTGAGCATTACTTTACTAGTGTGTGAGATGAGTGCAATTGTGCTGTAGTTTGAGCATTCTTTGGCATTGCCTTTCTTAGGGATTGGAATGAAAACTGACCTTTTCCAATCCTGTGGCCACTGCTGAGTTTTCCAAATTTGCTGGCATATTGAGTGCAGCACTTTCACAGCATCATCTTTCAGGATGTGAAATAGCTCAACTGGAATTCCATCACCTCCACTAGCTTTGTTCATAGTGATGCTTCCTAAGGCCCACTTGACTTCGCATTCCAGGATGTCTGGCTCTAGGTGAGTGATCACACCATTGTGATTATCTGGGTTGTGAAGATCTTTTTTTGTACAGTTCTTCTGTGTATTCCTGCCACCTCTTCTTAATATCTTCTGCTTCCGTTAGGTCCATACCATTTCTGTCCTTTACTGAGCCCATCTTTGCATGAAATATTCCCTTGGTATCTCTCATTTTCTTGAAGAGCTCTCTAGTCTTTCCCATTCTGTCGTTTTCCTCTATTTCTTTGCATTGATCACTGAGGAAGGCTTTCTTATCTCTCCTTGCTATTCTTTGGAACTCTGCATCAAATGAATCTATCTTTCCTTTTCTCCTTTGCTTTTCACTTCTCTTCTTTTCACAGCTATTTGTAAGGCCTTCTCAGACAACCATTTTGCCTTTTTGCATTTCTTTTCCATGGGGATGGTCTTAATCCCTGTCTCCTGTACAATGTCATGAACCTCCGTCTGTAGTTCATCGGGCTCTCTGTCTATCAGATCTAGTCCCTTAAATCTATTTCTCACTTCCACTGTGTAGTCATAAGGGATTTGATTTGGATCATACCTGAATGGTCGAGTGGTTTTCCCTACTTTGTTCAATTTAAGTCTGAATTTGGCAATAAGGAGTTCATGATCTGAGCCACAGTCAGCTCCAAGTCTTGTTTTTGCTGACTGTATAGAGCTTCTCCAATTTTGGCTGCAAAGAATATAATCGATCTGATTTTGGTGTTGACCATCTGGTGATGTCCATGTGTAGAGTCTTCTCTTGTGTTGTTGGAAGAGGGTGTTTGCTATGACCAGTGCGTTCTCTTGGCCAAACTCTGTTAGCCTTTGCCCTGCTTCATTCCGTACTCCAAGACCAGATTTGCCTGTTACTCCAGGTGTTTCTTGACTCCCTACTTTTGCATTCCAGTCCCCTATAATGAGGACATCTTTTTGGGGTGTTAGTTCTAAAAGGTCTTGTAGGTCTTCATAGAACCGTTCAGCTTCAGCTTCTTCAGCATTACTGGTTGGGGCACAGGCTTGGATTACCATGATATTGAATGGTTTGCCTTGGAAACGAACAGAGATCATTCTGTCATTTCTGAGATTGCATCCAAGTACTGCATTTCAGACTCTTTTGTTGATCATGATGGTTACTCCATTTCTTCTAAGGGATTCCTGCCCACAGTAGTAGATATAATGGTCATCTGAGTTAAATTCACCCATTCCAGTCCATTTTAGTTTGCTGATTCCTAGAATGTCAACATTCACTCTTGCCATCTCCTGTTTGACCACTTCCAATTTGCCTTGATTCATTGCTAACATTCCAGGTTCCTATGCAATATTTGTCTTTACAGCATCGGGCCTTACTTCTATCACCCGTCACATCCGCAACTGGGTATTGTTTTTGCTTTGGCTCCATCCCTTCATTCTTTCTGGAGTTATTTCTCCACTGATCTCCATATTGGGCACCTACCGACCTGGGGAGTTCCTCTTTCAGTATCCTATCAATTTGCCTTTTCCTACTGTTCATGGGGTTCTCAAGGCAAGAATACTGAAGTGGTTTGCCATTCCCTTCTCCAGTGGACCACATTCTGTCAGTCCTCTCCACCATGACCCGTCCATCTTGGGTGGCCCCACACGGCATGGCTTAGTTTCATTGAGTTAGACACGACTGTGGTCCTGTAATCAGATTGGCTGGTTTTCTGTGATTATGGTTTTAGTGTGTCTGCTCTCTGATGCCCTCTTGCAACACCTACTGTCTTACTTGGGTTTCTCTTACCTTGGATGTTGGGTATCTCTTCACGGCTGCTCCAGCAAAGCACAGCCGCTGCTCTTTACCTTGGATGACATGTATCCACTCTCCCCCAAAATCTCCTCCTATCCAGGCTACCACATAACATTGAGCAGAGTTCCCCATGCTATACAGTAGGTCCTTGTTGGTTATCCATCTTCAATATAGCAGTGTGTCCATGTCCATCCCAGACTCCCTATCTCTTCCCCCCATTCTTCCCATTGAAAAATGGCGATAACATTAACTTCTTCACAGGGTAGTTGCAAGGATGAAAGAAATTACTGTGTAAACTTCTAACTTACATATTAATGTGAACACCATCTAAGGTGTTAGAACTGTCGGAACTCAGTGAAAGCTCACTGTGGTCATTACCATCACTGTCCCAGTACTTCCAAAGTGTGCAAAACCTCCTGCCCTTTCCCCCGAGGCAATCTAGCTCTTTTCGGAGACCTGGATGATAGATTTTCTTTTTGGGAACAGCTTGAGGCAAAAGGCAGCTGTTACTCCTTTCCTGGGGAACCAAAGGTTTGCTTTTTCTTTTACAAGTGGGAGCAGAAAAGGAGAAGAATATTCTTATAGAGTGTCCCTGCCCCACCTCTGTCCCACCAAGGTTCCTGTGGCAGTGAGAACAGAAATGAGTCTCTAGAAAATGATCCTGCCACATTCACTTAAATGTGATACATGGTCTGACCTGTAGGATAACAGTGGAAAAGTCTAATCACTTACTTAAACCTGCCAAAGACTAATTTTTAGAAACCTCAGAGGTGGGTGTGCATATTAAAAGAGACTGGGTCCTTTCAGTAGAACCTGAGCAAATGTGTATTGATTGACTTAATTAAAGGAAGATTATGACTTGTGCACTGCCCTCTGTGTGTTATCTGACTGTATGGTTCCCAGGGATCTTGAAAGCATGTGTGCTAATGGTCTTCTCATTTAAAGCAGCATGAATTGGAGGTTATTTCATCAATTTGGTAATCAAATAATTGCCAAGAACACAGAAGGTAAAAAAACAAGAATTTTCTCTAATAAGTAAATTAAGGGACTTGAAACCCTCTGTAGTAAGAGTTCTGTATGGAGGTTGCTGCAAAGCGATCCTTTCTAGTTTTCAAATATTAAGGGTGAGAGCTCTTTAGCTTTTATTTGTTCTTTTAACTCACTTCCTGGCTTGGGCTGGTGTCACGGAACCCTGAAGATTTGACTGGGTTATTTGTTTGAGACACCTCCAATGTCAGTATCTTCAGGTCATTTCTCTTGGACCAGACTTCCCAGAAAAAGATTCTCTCATCTGCTGCCTGGAGGTTGAAGGCCTCACTGCCATCATCCAGGGAACCAAGTGGGAAGAAGATGAAAGAAGGCCAGGGATATGCATAAATTCACTTAACTCCTCTGTTTTCCCCCATCTTTAGTTGTTCATTCTGTCTCTGAGCCCAGAGACCTTGTGTTTCACTCTTTCCAAGGAATAAATCTTCAGATTTTTACCAGAGTAGAGGAGAGACAGTGACCCAACAGGGAGTATAGTCTGTGGATCTACTTTTTTTAAATAATAGACTTTCAACTAATCCTGCTTGTTTTAGCCACTCCTTATATTAGTCACTCCTCTTGTTTTGCCCTCACATCCAGATAAACCTGGGGCTGTCTGGAACTTGCAGTGGAGAGTGGACTGTCTCTCTGCTTTTCCTACTACTGACATAAGATTCCACTCTCTTGAGCCTGTTAGGAGCATTTACCAATCTGATCTGCTTTCTTGCTTCCAATATTGCATTGTCTTTGTCTTCTCCCTCCTATTTTCTTTATCCTATAGATTTCTGTCTTGGCCAAAAACAGTCTCCTTACTGTCATTTCTTGAGATTTGGGGGTGGAGAGAGAGAGTGAAAAGAGGTGTATGTTCTTTACCCAGAGGTAAATTCTCCCCTAAGTACATCTTTCTCATCTTCACTAAACATAGTTATTCTGTTTTTCTGTATCCAAGCTGTACCACATTAGCTATAGCAGGAAGATAGGATCTGTCCTCTAAACTAGAATTTTATGGCAGGAAATCCTTATCATTTGAGAGAAGCTATCCGGGAGGAGCTAGAAATACAGTATTCAATACAGCTGCAAGGGTCTTAATCTCAGTATTAGCTTTACCAAAGCCACCCAGGGGCTTACAGCTGTGCTTCCTCTTAGCAGTTATAAAGGTGAGAGCTGTGTTAGCCAACTTCCGATTCCGTCCTCAGCTTGCCGCTTGGGATCTGGACGCTAGCTGATTTTCTGACCGAAGGTGCTCTGCTGTGTAGGGTTGCCGGTTATAATTACATGTTCAGGTGTCAATTAGCAAAACAGCCTGTTATTTGGCAGCTTGAAGTAATGAGACGGGTCTTGCGCTAATCTTCCAATTCTACAAGCAGTTGATAAATGCTTTAGTCATAAAATTCTTTATTGTACTGGACCTAGTGAGGTTATCTGAAGAGCTGGAGGTCAAAATTTTCAATGTGAATTCCTTTGGGAGCTCATGAATTTTCAAATATTACTAGAATCTTGAGTAACAAGTAAGCAGGAAGTTTTCCATAAACAGTTTCACACTCAAACACACAGAAGCATTGGTTTGTATACAAAGTGACAAGAATTTCAAAGACCACATGGAACAGACAGAATGGCAATTCATTTAGTGGAAAAAAAGTTACTGAATATGACTGTAGTACTCTGTGCTTGACTATGGAGAAACCTTGATGAGTGAAATGGACTGACTTTCTCCAAAGGTTACTAGTTCCCTGTGATATTTGATGTTTTCTTCTCTCTGTATCAGAGCTTTAGATTTTTCTCAGTGCCATGTCAGATACTAACACTAAAATAGTACTCGTGATGTTCCTGAATCCTCTTTTTATACAGTTTATCATTACTGCTCACCTAAGGCCTTTTATTTCTTTACTTCTGTTTCCTGTGAATAAAGAGCCTATGTAGAACAGAGTGGAGAGGCAGGCCCTCATTTAGAGAATGTGATGCTAGGTAGTAGGTTTGTGCAATGGTCTTTTGTTTGATGCTCACGACCTATGGCATGTTAGAAAATGGATACTCAGGCCTTCTCTGAACTTACCTTCTCAAACTCCCTTTTTCATACTTGACTTCTTGGTCATCTCCTTTCATCAGATTAGAGTGGCTATTTGGTTTGTTTATATATATGTAAGTCCCATCATTTTTCTTTGATTGCCTCTTCCTGAATTTATTTCCTGGTGTGGCAAATTCTGGACATTGTGAAGGTCAAATTTCCACCCCATGATCCCCCCACTTATTTGAGAATGGATGTGTTTGGATACTCACACTCATTGATGTACAGCTGGCTTCCACAGGCTCCCAAGAACTGGCTGTTAAAATTTTCAGAAGTTGTGTGAGCCAGTTAGTAAACACAGCCATTACTAAAAAGTAAGTCGTATAATATTTTTTAAAAAAGGTAATAAATACTAAACTCATCACTTGATTATTTCGCATTTTACTAGTGTCTCTGTTCTTAGTTTTTGCCCCTATTATAGCTCTGGCAGCAGCACTGCATTACCAGGTATGTTACTGTGCATCTCTTCCCACCTCTGAGTTCAGAGACATCACATTGGAAGCTTGAGATATGCTGTGGCGGGAGTGTCTACAAGTGGAAACCATCAAACATTACAAATCAGAACTCCCTCAGCTCCCTAAAGAAAGAAAAAGTGAAAGTGAAGTCGCTCAGTCATGTCTGGCTCTTTGTGAGCCCATGGACGCTAGCCTACCAGGCTCCTCCATCCATGGGATTTTCCAGGCAAGAGTACTGGAGTGGACTGCCATTTCCTTCTCCAGGGGCTCTTCCCAACCCAGGGATCGAACCCGTGTCTCCTGCACTGCAGACAGACCCTTTACCATCTGAGCCAGCAGGCTATTAACCTCTGGCCAGCACTTGACCACTCATGCTGTTCTCGTCCACTGCTGCCAGCATGCCAGGCACTGATGATCTTGAGCCACTTCAGTTACCATTTATCTTCACGATGGCAACACTCCTCCACCAACGTGGTCATGCCCACGTTACATGTCTTTGCTCCAGGTTCCTGAGAACATCAAGCCCAATTTTTAGAGTGACTCCATGGCTACTTCTAAGCTGCCCTTTCCTCCTTCCTTCTCATTCCCAATGAATCAGTCGTTCATTTCTCTCATTCTTCCTGTTTTCCAGCATCCTTCCTCCTTCTATCCTTCCCCCTTCTTCTTCCTCCTCCTTATTCTTATGAGCAAGGGCTCTGGTGCCAGACTGACTGGCCCCACATCAGTTCAGTTCAGTCGCTCAGTCGTGTCCGACTCTTTGTGACCCCAAGGACTGGAGCACACCAGGCCTCCCTGTCCATCACTAAATCCCAGAGTTTACCCAAACTCATGTCCACTGAGTTGGTGATGCCATCCAACCATCTCATCCTCTGTCGTCCTCTTCTCCTCCCGCCTTCAGTCTTTCCCAGCATCAAGGTCTTTTCCAGTGAGCCAGTTTTTCCCATCAGGTGGCCAAAGTATTGGAGCTTCAGCTTCAGCATCAGTCCTTCCAATCAGGCTCCACCGTTCACTGGTTGTGTTACCCTGGGCTTTGTGCCTCGATTTCATCATCTGTCAAGTGGAATTCATAGTAGTATCTGCCTCGTAGAGTTACTCTGGGGATTAAATGAATTAATACTTTTAAAAGCACCTAGAATAATGCCTGGCGTATTGTAAACAATATATGCATATTTATATAAGAAACTAAACACTTCCAGTTGCTCTCCATCCTTAACCCACAGGCTTATTGTATGGTAGACAGTTTAAGACAGAAAAGAGAATAGCGAAAGAAACATCCAAGGGTAAAAGAAGAATGGCCTGGGGTTGTAACACAGGATTAGTAGCTCCAGGGAACTAGGAAAAGCCTTCATGAAAAGGGCTTCTCTTGTAGCTCAACTAGTAAAGAATCTGCCTGCACTGCAGGACACCCTGGTTCAATTCCTGAGTTGGGAACATCCCCTGGAGAAGGGAATGGCTACCCACTCTCCAAGCCAGTATTCTGGCTTGGAGAACTCAGTCCATGGGGTCACAAAGAGTTGGACATGACTGAGTGTCTTTCACTTTAATGAAACAACCTGGAGAAAAGGTGGTGCTCGAGAGGGGAGACAAATAGGAAGAAAAACAGTCACATTTCAGAATAATATGCAAAGATTAAAGTATACAAATGTCTATTTTAGATATACACACCAAGAAAATTAAGGGATACTGTGTAATGCATAGAAATTTCCCATTTTAATTTAAGCAGTGAAACCAATTTTGCCCCCTCATCCTGTGTGGAAATTTGGTTGTCACGCACTGAAGGTACTTAGGCTAAATCAGATTTGTATTGAACAAGAAAGAGCCTTGGAGCCTGAATGGGAGATGTCCGTCCGTATCTTGTGAAAAACGCAAGCCCCAGACGCCCCATACTCGTTTGTCTGACCATCTGGAAATCTCGAGTGATCTAAGCACTTAATTTTACCCTCATTTTTAGAACAAAAAGGAAATAATAAAGGAAGAAAATGGGCAGCAGGGACATTCCACTTTTCATTAAAAAAAAAAAAATCTTAGTGATAAAAGGAGCAGAGAGTTTAAAGGAAAAAAAAATGAGAAACCATTAAAATGATTTGAATGCTCTATATTTTGTGGTAGGCTCTATTGTTTTCAGTTACATGGGAACAGTGGTAATTTTATGAATCATTAGAGTTTTCTTTCCAAATTATATCTGCCTGTTCTTAAAGTACCTCCTGAGTTACCCACAATAAGAGGCTGTTGAACAAATTTATTATTCCATTTAGTACATTTGAGTTTTGTGTTAATTTCGTATTGTAAAAAATGTTATGCTTACAACTTGAAGATAAAATCTTGACAGCTGAATCTTTGTGTGCTTAATTTCTCTTAATTTTTAAAACATGTGAACCTGTCTCTGTTCTCCTTCATCTAATAAGAGACTCCAGGGTAAAGACAAAATCCTGTTTTGGTGGAATGATGACCACCCACCCCCTCACCCCTACAGGTGAAAACAGTCACAGCAGTTGAACATTGTCCTTGGCACTTTTGTCTCACCAGGCATAGTGATCTGTAAAACATGGACGCTGTTAATGATACCTAACCCCTCCCTCATAGAGCTGTAGTTCCAAAGCCCAATCTACCAACCCGGCTGAGTCAGCCCAAAGTGGGATCCACAGAGAATGGATAAAGTAAAATCAGCATAGTGGGGGTGGTGATGGGGGAGAGGGTAAAGGTGGGTGTAGGTGGGTGTGATGTGGGTAGGTGCAAGAGAGAGATTTTTAAGTTTACTTTTGGGGAAAGAACTGTCCTTTTTTCTGATATTTTTTTCCTCCTCTATTTTTTTTGCTGTTAAAGCATTCGTACTTTTATCATACTTCTGTAAAAACAGTGATAGTGTAGGTGATCTCTTTTGGTTCTGTTTAAATCCTCATAGCTTGGCACCATCAAAAGTTGAATCTATGTCGATCCATTTATGTTTCCTGGCTGGGGATATCCTAAAGTCTATAAATTATCATGTACTTAAGTGCTGGCTGTATCTTTGCCAGTGATGTGGGTGTTTCCTGTGTGAAGAAATTCTCATAGAAGGAGACACGTCAAAGCTTCAGTATTCCGATTTCTAGCCACTAATTGTTTTTGGACTCAGGAGAAAGCTGCTTCCCTGGGCAGTGTGTGTGGGTGATTCTGCTATTGCTCCTTCCATGCACACTTTGGCAGGATGCCATGAGTTGAGTTCATCAGATGCATTGTGAAATTTCTCATCTCATATAGGCACAGATCATGTGCCTTGATAACTAAAATCTAGGATAAATGTGTATGAGTCACCTCCTAAACTTGGGGAAAAGAGGTAAAGCTGAAATCAGCTTTATGGTGGGCAGGCTGAAGATGTCAACATGGGTCATGAAGATTATCACAGCCTTTGCCAATGAAGAAAGAGCGAGTATCTTGTTCAACTTCCCAAAGGGAATCAGTGTTATAACCATGTTTGGAACTCAGGTCTCCTGATTTCTAGTGATTTGATTTTTGCCCAGTGGTTCATGTTGTTCTGGTGATGGTGGTTTAGTTGCTAGTGCCCCACCCCTGTGACCCCATGGACTGTAGCCCACCAGGCTCCTCTGTCCATTGGATTTCCCAGGCAAGAATACTGGAGTGGGTTGCCACTTCTTTCTCCAGGGATCTTCCCAACCCAGGGATTAAACCTGCATCTCCTGCGTTGCGTGTGGATTCTTTACCAGCTGAGCCACCAGGGAAGACCTTCATACTCTTTTGCTCAGCATGCACAGGTCACGTAGAGCAGTTAACTTTATAGAATGAGCTAGAATGCTGGACATAAAATAGCCAGTTTTTGTCAAAAACCAGATCTAGTGTTTTAAATTCATGAGCTCTTCTCAAATTGTATTGGCCCTCCCAGTATGAGTCATAACCGAGTTGGGTCTTTACCCTTGAACAGATTTCCCCTTGTGTGTGCACGCTCGCACGCTTCCTCGCACACTCTCTCCCCCAAATAATCCCATATGTTCTATTTTCCTGAAAGCTGAGCTCCCTTCTCATTCTCCTCCTCGGAGGGCTCCAGCTCTCACCTCTGAGGGGCCTGAGTAACTGAGGCTGAAACGATTTGGAGGGTAACTTGTCAGCATAATTGATGATTATATGGTGTGAGCCACCGAAGACAGGTGAGCCTGCAGAGAGTGGAACAAATGTGTGTGTAGCATGCATTTCCCACTGGGTTCAGCTGGACTTCCTCCTCTGACATGTTGATTTATAGGTTTGTAGCTCTTCCCTAATGAATTGTGCCCCACTGTGGGTCATTGGAACTTCCTGCTGCAAAGGCCTTGCCTTAACTAGAGAAAAGAATTATAAAGGTTCTGCTCTGTGAATTTCCAGGTTTGTGTGTGTTGGCACTAAATGGAGTGACTGAGGACATGTAATCTTCAAGAGGACAAAATAATCACATAATACACTTGAATGGCACCACTGCATCAAGAAAGGGGTTTCTGTGAATACAGATGCTTTGCAACTTGACAGAAAGTAGTCTGAGTCGAAAAAGAATTTGAAAAACATAGCCACATGCAAGCATTTAGGACCACCTTTGGTGGCAACTTGGTGTTCTAGAGTTCTTTACAAACCTCTTTCGAACTGTTATACTTGTTCCTTGAAACTGCTTTAAGTGTTAGACTTGCTAAAACATAGGGATGGTCACGACTGCTCTACTTTCTCACAATCTGTTGGGATATTGATTGAGATATTTATGCAATACTCCGAGTTCTCAGGAAAAGGGGTGTTAGAAAATGCGACGGTGATGATGTTGGCAGGGCATGGAAAATTATGTGACAATATAATCTCCAGAAAGATAAGTTTGAGACAGTTTGAATTACTAGTCTGAGCCTGTCTGGCAGTCTTGTGTCCTTCTGTCTAAACCTTTTGTCTCAGTTACCAGTTCTGGGTGATGTAAGAGGGTGGGGTATAAGGAAAGCATTGAAAGTTTAGACCTCTTGCTGGCTTAGCATTGTCCCCGAAGTGTCTCTTGGCTGCTGGCATTGGAGGGGCCTGTCCTTCCAGATGGCAGGTTAACCAGGAGAGTCTGGGACCAGGAGTCTCCAGTCTTCACTTCCCACCCTGACTCCATCCTGTCTGCTTGCTGAGCTCCTTCACAGCTTCCTGTAGACCAGTTATGGTCTCTCCAGTCACAACACTGACACTGTCATCTGAAGGTCATAAGAACCTTCCATAATCAGTCCTCATGCACTTTGCATGCTTGTGCTGGACACCGTGGACTGCCTGGAAAGATTAACTCATCACTGACTCTATCTGGATTTCTTTAGCAACTGCAGATTCAGGCTGCCTGGCTGGAACTACAGCTTTCTAGTTGTGTGACCTTAAACAATTTGATCTCTTAGTATTTGGTTTCCCCAACTATCAAATGGGCTTCCCAGGCACAGTGGGTAAAGTATTTGCCTGCGAATGCAGAAGATGAAGTTTTGATCCCTGGGTGGGGAAATCTCCCTGTAGGAGGAAATGGCAACCCACTCCAGTATTCTTGCCTGAAAAGTCCCATGGACAGAGGAGCCTGGTGGGCTATAGTCTGTGGGGTCTCAAAGAGTTAGACACAATTGAGCAATTGACCACATCACACGACTACCAAATAGAGATAATAGTACTCTTCCTATAGATAATAAATACCTATTATATAAATAAAATATATAGAGAGTTAAATGAGGTAATGCATAGCAGGTGCTCATTAAGTGTTGGATAGGTTGATGGATGATGAGTAGGCAGCTCATTCTAACATTTGCTTTTATATTATAATATACATGCTACTTATCTTTGCCAGTGTATCCAAAATAAAAAGGAAACAGATGTATTTTATCTTCATTAATCTAGTCAAGTAGTGGCCAGAATTTTATTATCTTTGAGTATGTGTTTTCTATAGTCTTGTCTATGTTTGTTCTTTTTCATGCCTTTTTACTTTTTTTTTTTTCATTTATTTTTATTAGTTGGAGGCTAATCACTTTACAATACCACAGTGGGTCTTGTCATACATTGACATGAATCAGCCATGGATTTACATGTATTCCCCATCCCAATCCCCCCTCCCACCTCCCTCTCTACCCAATCCCTCTGGGTCTTCCCAGTGCACCAGGCCCGAGCACTTGTCTCATGCATCCAACCTGGGCTGGTGATCTGTTTCACTGTAGATAATATACATGTTTCGATGCTGTTCTCTCGAAACATCCCACCCTCGCCTTCTCCCACAGAGTTCAAAAGTCTGTTCTGTACATCTGTGTCTCTTTTTCTGTTTTGCATATAGGGTTATCATTACCATCTTTCTAAATTCCATATATATGTGTTAGTATACTATAATGTTCTTTATCTTTCTGGCTTACTTCACTCTGTATAATGGGCTCCAGTTTCATCCATCTCATTAGAACTGATTCAAATGAATTCTTTTTAATGGCTGAGTAATATTCCATAGTGTGTATGTACCACAGCTTCCTTATCCATTCGTCTGCTGATGGACATCTAGGTTGCTTCCATGTTCTGGCTATTAAAAACAGTGCTGTGATGAACAATGGGGTGCACGTGTCTCTTTCAGATCTGGTTTCCTCAGTGTGTATGCCCAGAGGTGGTATTGCTGGGTCATATGGCAGTTCTATTTCCAGTTTTTTAAGAAATCTCCACACTGTTTTCCATAGCGGCTGTACTAGTTTGCATTCCCACCAACAGTGTAAGAGGGTTCCCTTTTCTCCATACCCTCTCCAGCATTTATTGCTTGTAGACTTTTGGATAGCAGCCATCCTGACTGGCGTGTAATGGTACCTCATTGTGGTTTTGATTTGCATTTCTCTGATGATGAGTGATGTTGAGCATCTTTTCATGTGTTTGTTAGCCATCTGTATGTCTTCTTTGGAGAAATGTCTGTTTAGTTCTTAGGCCCATTTTTTGATTGGGTCATTTATTTTTCTGGAATTGAGCTGTAGGAGTTGCTTGTATATTTTTGAGATTAATCCTTTGTCTGTTGCTTCGTTTGCTATTATTTTCTCCCAGTCTAAGGGCTGTCTTAAAAATATGGAACGCTTCACGAATTTGCATGTCATCCTTGCGCAGGGGCCATGCTAATCTTCTCTGTATCGTTCCAATTTTAGTATATGTGCTGCCGAAGCGAGCATGCCTTTTTACTTTTATGTAGCTTCCTGTTATTCATTTTTTCTTTGAGTAAATTACCTCTAAAAAAAAAAAAAGAACTTGTATTAGTTGCATTAAGGAGAAGAATGTTTTGGTTTTTTTTAATGTATATATAACTAGAGTGTAGAGCATGGAATCATATTGGGCCCTCTGAACAGAAAGAGAACATTTAGAAATGTACAGCGGGGAAATAACATTCCTGGGAAGACTATTACCCAGATTAGGCCTTCTATTGAAGTTTCTTACTGCTCCATTAGAGCTTCCCTGATAGTTCAGTTGGTAAAGAATATGCCTGTAATGCGGGAGACCCCAGTTCGATTCCCGGGTCAGGAAGATCCACTGGAGAAGGGATCAGTTACCCACTCCAGTATTCTTGGGCTTCCGTTGTGGCTCAGCTGGTAAAGAATCTGCCTGCCATGCGGGAGACCTGGGTTCAGTCCCTGGGTTGGGAAGATCCCCTGGAGAAGGGAGAGGCTACCCACTCTAGTATTCTGGCCTGGACAATTCCATGGACTGTATAGTCCTTGGGGCTGCAACGAGTTGGACACGACTGAGCGACTGTCACTTTCTCTGCTGCATTGGAGGATTTGTGAGTGGTTGGTTTCTTAAAAGTCGGACGCCCTTACACTACTCCTCTTCTTTGAAATTCTTCTACCTTAGCTTTCCTCATGCTTGTTTTCTTGATTATTTTGTCTTTGTCCCTCTCTTTTTCTCTGTTGAATCTTCTTTTCCTCTTACCACCACTGCCCAAGCCACCCTACACTACCACCAGAGCGTCAGTCAGTCCCATTGTGCCAGTCAAGTCCATCCTCGTCTAACACCATTTCCCCCAGGAGAAGTCAGCGTGTGGGGCAGTAAAGAGAACATTGACATGGGAATCCAGAGACTTCCTTGCAAATCTCATTTCCTTTTTTTTTTTTGATGTTTTTAAGATTTTTCTATTTATCCTTAATATTCAGTAATTTGATTGTAAAGGGCCTCCCTGTAGTTTTTGTCATCTTCTCTTTTATGTTTGTTGAGCTTCTTGGATCTGTAGGCTTGTAGTTTACATCAACTTTGGAAATTTTTCAGCCATTATTTTTTTCTGCCCTGCCACCTCCTTCGGGAACTTCAGTTGCATGTATATTAGGTTATACTTGATCTTGTTTTCGTCTTTTTTCCTTCTTGTGTTTTATTTTGGATAGTTTCTATTGCCATGTCTTCCATTTCTCTCCTTGTCATGTTCATATTTTTCTTTTATGCTCTTGAGCATAGGAGCATATTTATAATGGCCATTGTATCTTTTCCTTGTCTGCTTATTCTGTTATCTGTGTTCTTTCCAGTTCTGTTTCTCTTACTTTTCCCCTCATATATATTTTCCCACTTTTTTGCAAGCCAGGTAATTTTTGATTAGATGTGTACATCTGTGCTAAGTCACTTCAATTGTGTCTGAATCTTTGCGACCCTATGAAGTGTAGCCCACCAGGCTCCTCTGTCCATGAGATTCTCCAGGCAAGAATACTAGAAGGGGATGCCATGCCCTCCTGCAGGGGATCTTCCTGGGCCAGGGATCACACCTGCATCTCGTGTGTCTCCTCCATTGGCAGGTTTATTCTTTACCACTAGTGCCACCTGGGAAATGATTGATTGCTGGACATATAACTTTGATACATCATTCAGTTCAGTTCAGTCACTCAGTCATGTCCGAGTCTTTGCGACCCTATGGACCGCAGCGCACCAGGCCTCCCTGTCCATCGCCAACTCCCACAGTTTACTCAAACTCATATCCATTGAGTTAGTGATGCCATCCAACCATCTCATCCTCTGTTGTCCCCTTCTTCTCCCACTTTTAATCTTTCCCAGCATCTATCATCTATACATCATTGGATGATAAATTTTGCTGTAGTCTTTTAAATATTATTGAGCTTTGTTTAAGACACATTTTAGTGACTTAGAATTAATCAGTTATTTCAAGCTTTACTTTTAGGCTTTGTTATACATGTCCATGGCAATCTTTAGTCTAAAAATAACTCGTCCCGCTACTGTGGCAGTACCTTTCTGAGAATTCAAACAGATTCCCTATCTATAGGGAGATCCTTCCACTCTAGCTGGTGAGAACATGAACCATTCCTGCTGCTGTGTGAACTCTGGGAGTTCTACCTGCTTTTTACAGGTAGTTTGTTCACCAACCTTGGGAGTTCCAGCCCTACAGGCAAAGATTACTACTCAGCCAAAGATTCAGAAAACTAAGATCATGGCATCTGGTCCCATCACTTCATGGCAAATATATGGGGGAACAATGGAAACAGTGATAGACTTTATTTTGGGGGGCTCCAAAGTCACTGCAGATGGTGACTGCAGCCATGAAATTAAAAGACATTTGCTCCTTGGAAGAAAAGTTATGACCAACCTAGACAGCATATTAAAAAGCAGAGACATTACTTTGCTGGCAAAGGTCTGTCTAGTCAAAGATATGGTTTTTCCAGTAGTCATGTATGGATGTGAGAGTTGGACTATAAAGAAAGTTGAGCACTGAAGAATTGATGGTTTTGAACTGTGGTGTTGAAGAAGACTCTTTTGAGAGTCCCTTGGACTGCAAGGAGATCCAACCAGTCAATCTTAAAGGAAATGAGTCCTGCACATTCATTGGAAGGACTGATGCTGAAGCTGAATCAGCTTCACTCCCAATACCTTGGCCACCTGATGTGCAGAACTGACTCATTGGAAGACCCTGATTATGGGAAAGATTGAAGGCAGGAGGAGAAGGGGACAACAGTGGATTAGATGGTTGGATGGCAGCACCGACTAGGTGGACATGAGTTTGAGTAAGCTCCGGGATTTGGTGATGGAGAGGGAGGCCTGGCCTGCTTATAGTCCATGGAGTCGCAAAGAGTCGGACACAACTGAGTGACTGAACTGAACTGAACTGAAGAATTTGAGGGGACTCTTTTTTTTTTCCTCTTTATTTTTTTTGAAAAATTTTTTTATTTTTATTGAAGTATAGTTGATTTACGGTGTTGTCCTAATTTCTGTTATACAGCAAAGTGACTCAGTTATATACATACATGCATTCTTTATATTCTTTTTGATTATGGTTTATCCTAGCAGACTGAATAGTTCTGTGTGCTATACAGTAGGATTTTCTTATTTTTCCTTCCTACTAGTTTGCATCAGCTAACTCCGAACTCCGGTCCATCTCTCTCACTCCTCCCAGTCCTTGGCATCCACAAATCTGTTCTCTCAGTTTATGAGTCTGTTTGTTTTTTCTTTAAGGTAGGTACATTTGTGCCGTGTTTTAGATTCCACATATAAGGGATATCATGTGATATGTGCCTTTCTCTGCCTGACTTACTTCATTTAGTATGACAGTCTCTAGGTCCATTTGCCATGCTGCAAATGGCATTATTTCATAAGTTTTTATGGCTGAGTAGTATTCCATTTGTATATATGTACCACATCTTCTTTATCCATTCATTTGTAGACTGCTTAGGTTCTTTCTATGTCTTGGCTATTGTGACTAGTGCTGCTATGAACATAGGGGTGCATATATCTTTTTGAATAATATTTTTGTCTGGGGGTATGCCAGGAGTGGGATTGCTGGATTATATGGTAGTTCCTCAGCTTCAGTGGTAGGGGGATAGACTTGAATTACAGTGATATTGAATGGCTTGCCTTGGAAACAAAACAAGATCATTCTGTCATTTTTGAGGTTGAACCCAAGTACTGCATTTTGAACTCTTTTGTTAATTATGAGGGCTACTCCATTTCTTCTTTGAGATTCTTGCCCACAGTAGTAGATATAATGGTCATCTGAATTAAATTCACCCATTCCTATCCATTTTAGTTCACTGATTCCTACGATGCTGATGTTTATTCTTAGCATCTCATGCTTGACCAAGTCCAATTTACCTTGATTCATGGACCTAACATTCCAAGTTCCTATGCAATACTGTTTTTTGCAGCATCTGATTTTGCTTTCATTACCAGACACATCCACAACTGAGTGTCATTTCCGCTTTGGCCTGGCCACGTCATTCTTTCTGGGTCTACTAGTAGTTCTCCTCCTCTCTTCCCCAGTAGCGTATTGGACACTTTCTGACCTGGAGGACTCATCTTTCAGTGTCATATCTTTTTGTCCTTTTATACAGGTCATGAGGTTCTCACTGCAAGTATACTGGGGTGTTTTGCTATTTCCTCCAGTGGTATTAGGTGATACCACTCTAATGGCAGAAAGTGAAGAGGAGCTAAAGAGTCTCTTGATGAGGGTGAAGGAGGAGAGTGAAAAAGTTAGCTTAAAATTTAATTTAAAAAAAACTAATATCATGGCATCTGGTTCCATTAGTTCATGGTAAATAGAAGGGGAAAAGGTGGAAGTAGTGACAGATTTCCTCTTCTTGGGCTCTAAAATCACTGTGGATAGTGACTGCAGCAATGAAATTGGAAGACAACTGCTAAGAAAAAAAAAAGGCAACTGCTTATTGGCAGGAAAGCTATGAAAAACCTAGACAGTGTGTTGAAAAGCACAGTTTGTGTGCCAACAAACGTCCGTATAGACAAAGTTATGGTCTTCCCAGTGGTCACGTACGGTTGTGAGAGCTGGACCATAAAGAAGGCAGAGCACCAAAGAATTGATGCCTTTGAACTGAGGTGCTGGAGAAGACTCCTGAAAGTCGCTTGGACAGCAAGGAAATCAAACCAGTCAATCTTACGGGAGATCAACCCTGAATACTCGTTGGAAGGACTGATACTGAAGCTCCAGTATTTTGGTCATCTGATGCCACAGACGACTCATTGGATAAGTCCCTGTTTTCCATAGTGGTTGCACCACCTTACATTCCCATCAACAGTGTAGGAGGGTTCCTTTTTCCCCACACTGAGAGGACTTTTCTTGATGATCTACAGAGATCTCTCTCTGTTTCTCCCTTCCTCCCACCTCCAACTTTCTCCCTCTCTCTTTCTCTTTTCTTCCCTCCTCCCTCCTTCCCCTCTTTCTCTGTGCAGCCCCTGCCTTCCCAGTATTTTGCCCCATCAAGCTTCCTTGATGTTCTAAACCTCCAAGTTCTGTCTCCTCAACTCAGCAAGACTTCCAGGCTCTGTTTAGGTACCACCTTCCTGCATTATGGCCTGGAAATGCCAGCTGGGGTGGCCGTAGGGCTCACTTCATGCATTTTCCTTCTCCGGTATCTGAAAGTTATTGCTTCATGTATCTCATCTGGTTTTCTAGTTGTGTAAGCCAAGATTTCAAACTGTTTTACACCTAAATACTTTAATACTACTTTACAGAGCAAGAGCATTTTCTTATCAAAATAACATTGTCACTGTTTTCAACATTAGCAGTAAATTCTTAGTGTCATATAATATCTAGTCTGTTTTTAAATTTCCCAAATGTTACAAAGCTGTTCTTCACAACTGGCTTTTCCAAACTAAGATTCCATCTAGGACCATAATTATAATGTAGCTTAAGTAAGTAAGTAAGTGAAGTCGCTCAGTCGTGTCTGACTCTTTGCAACACCATGGACTCTAGCCTATCAGGCTCCTCCATCCATGGGATTTTCCAGGCAAGAATACTGGAGTGGGTTGCCATTTCCTTCTCCAGGAGATCTTCCCCACCCAAGGATCGAACCCGGGTCTCCTGCATTGTAGACAGATGCTTTACCATCTGAGCCACCAGGGAGAATTAGACTGTGAACAGCAAGTTGCTTTTGGCACTATAATTAAGTTTCTGGGCTTCACTGTCTAATACACTGCCCTCTTTCTCTCCATCTGCAGGAAAAGGCCTTCAGCTTGTCATTCAGGCTTTCCACAAACTGGTTCTCCCCTGTCTGGTCAACCTTTCTCCAACCACCCTTGACTTCTCTTTGCTATTTGAGACCAGCTCAGTCCTCCTTCCCAGCCTTTGCAACCCCGTTTCTCTAGCCTAAAATATCTCACCTTCTCCTTTCCATGTATCCAACCTGACCCATCCTCCAGGTCCCAGTTCAGGCTGCCTGACTCCTCCTCCATTGTCTTCACACTTTATTTCATCTCTTGGAATGCCACTCGTTTCTTGTTCTGAATGATATTATCCCAAGTAGACAGTCATCACCCCTTTGAAAAGAGACCATGCTTTATACCAAGAACATTGCTTGACAAAAATGAAGTACTGTAGCTGCTAATTTTGTTACTATGATAGTTCTGTGACCATCCTAACATGTAGCACTAGGTAGTTGGCAGAATAGTAACCTTTGAAATATGCTTGTGTTTAGAGGGGAGGGCAGACTTGGAGATACTTCTTGCAAGTACTAATGCTCACCTGTTGTTGATTATTTTGCTTCTGTGGGTTCCATTACACACCAAGGGGAATTGATAACCAGGCCACAGAGTTACATTGATTTGAAGTATATAAGTCAACAAGTATTCCTTTGTTATCTGGTGTTAGCTCAGGAAACAAAGATGCCCCCTGGGATCTCACAGTCTAATTAAGCACAACTATTCCACACTTCTTTCCCCTTGCCTGCTATTTGTTTTGTTCTGAATATGAAATCACAACCCCCTAAATAAACCTCATAAAAAGCCAGCTGTGCTTATAATGTTAGGCACAGATTGTATTCAACCATAAATGATCCTCTATTCAAAATGTTAAAAAATAAGTATTATTAGTAATTTACATCATATGTATTTCAAGTTTTTACTTGGCAGATAAATTTTATGAGCACTTTTGTGACTTCTACAGGGATATAGTATTTTCAATTGCCCAGAATTTAACCTTATATTTTCTTTGTTTAAGCCTACTTATAAATTCTACCTGACTCTTGAGGCTGCCAGAACTCAGAACATATTTCCCTTTTGGTTATATGTTTTTCTTTTCTGAACGGTGGAATGGAGCATTTTGAAATTGTCTTCCTACACTTGAAGTGGATCATCTAGTGACTAGTGACATCAATTGGGATTAATTTGTTGTATTTTCCTGCTGGAGAAGGAATATTCAAAATATTTAGATACCATGTTTGTATGTGTTGTAAAAAGGCCTCCAGGATCTAGCTTCTGGGTCCTCTCTCTGCCTGCCTTCCCAGTATGCATAAACACGGCACACGCTCACCCCAGCCATGAGGAACCACGTGCAGTTCCCAGAATTCCACACCATTTCCTGTTTATGCTATTGCGTCTACCATAAGTGTTTCTCCTGCCTTCTTTGTCAATTGACAAGTTGCTATTTATCTTTCTGGACTCAGTTCAATTTTAACTTCTTCTTTCTCAGGATTTCTTCCACCCCTTTTACCCTAGTCCAGTGAACTCTTTCCTCCTCTGTGCCTCTGCTGCCCTTTATACAGATGCCCAGGGTAGCAGTGTCTATGACACTGTATTGTCCATATTTGTGACCTTGTATGTCTCCTCCTGTGGAAGACTCTGAAAGAGATGGGAATACCAGACCACCTTACCTGCCTCCTGAGAAATCTGTATGCAGGTCAGGAAGCAACAGATAGAACTGGTTCCAAATAGGAAAAGGAGTACATCAGGGCTGTATATAGTCACCCTGCTTATTTAACTTATATGCAGAGTACATCATGAGAAACGCTGGGCTGGAGGAAGCACAAGCTGGAATCAAGATTGCCGGGAGAAATATCAATAACTTCAGATATGCAGATGACACCACCCTTATGGCAGAAAGTGAAGAGGAACTAAAAAGCCTCTTGATGAAAGTGAAAGAGGAGAGTGAAAAAGTTGGCTTAAAGCTCAATATTCAGAAAACTAAGATCATATCATCTGGTCCCATCACTTCATGGCAAATAGATGGGGAAATAGTGGCAGACTATATTTTGAGGGGCTCCAAAATCACTGCAGATGGTGATTGCAGCCATGAAATTAAAGGATGCTTACTCCTTGGAAGGAAAGTTATGACCAACCTAGACAGCATATTAAAAGGCAGAAACATTACTTTGCCAACAAAGATCCATCTAGTCAAGGCTATGGTTCTTCCAGTGGTCATGTATGGATGTGAGAATTGGACTATAAAGCAAGCTGAGCACCAAAGAATTGATGCTTTTGAACTGTGGTGTTGGAGACGACTCTTGAGAGTCCCTTGGACTGCAAGGAGATCCAACCTGTCCATCCTAAAATAAATCAATCCTGAATATTCATTGGAAGGACTGATGTTGAAGCTGAAACTTCAATACTTTGGCCACCTGATGTGAAGAGCTGACTTATTTGAAAAGCCCCTGATGCTGGGAAAGATTGAAGGCAGAAGGAGAAGCGGACGACAGAGGATGAGATGGTTGGATGGCATCACCGACTCGATGGACCTGAGTTTGAGTAAACTCTGGGAGTTGGTCATGGACAGGGAGACCTGGCATGCTGCAGTCCATGGGGTTGCAAAGAGTCGGACACGACTGAGTGACTGAACTGAGCTGAACTGAACTGATGTCTCTTCCTCCTATCTAAGATTACTGGAGTCAGGAAATTTGTCTCTTCTGGATCTTTATCTCCTACAGTTAGGTTAGTATTTGGTATACAAGAAATATTTACTTAATAAATATGTATCTATTTAATCAATTTGTTAAATTCTATGCTCTTTCTCCGCAAAACTTCTGTTCCTTCTGAACAGTTCTCATTTATAACAGTGGTCTATAATAATATTGCCAACAATACTGCTGCATCTTCACATTTTAAAAATACACCCTACGTGAAAATCATTATAATAGAAGCCTTATATGCTTACATATGGTATTCTCAGACAAAGTTTTGAAGGGATGCCTATTCATTTGTGTAATGGCTGGATATAAATTGTTCAGAGTTGAGATATAACATGTGTGCGTGTAACTACCGAGCAGATGTCCCTCCCAATCAGTACCCTCTCCTCCCTTGCAGTGGGTATTAATCTGGGCTCCCCAGAGAAACAGAACCAAAAGAAGAGGAAGGAGAGACGGCTATATAGATGAATATGTTCTAAGTGCTTGTAGCAGGAGAACCTAATGAAGGTGAGGAAGAATCTTCCTACAGAAAGGAGTTCTTATCTAAGACCTGAAGGATAGGAGGAAGTGCTCTAGGAACGGAAGGCAAGGGACTGAACCTTATAGGCAAGTGCAAAGCCTTGAAATGAGAAGGAAAAATGGAAGCAGCCTCATGTAGCCAGATCTTAGAGTGCAAGGGGGAAATGGCAATATTGAGGCTGGAGGGGTAGACAGAAGCCATGCCATGAAGGGCCCCATGGGTTATATAAGGATGATTGGTTATAGAAGCATGATTGGGAAGAGTGTAGAAGTGACAGTTTCCTTAGTCACCAACTCCTTGGATGCATAGTCTTTTACCAGTTAGCTTATTAAAGGAGCAAACCATTTCAGATTATTTTAAACATCACAGAAGTCAAAATATAGATTATAAACCAGAAAGATTTCTGTCATTATTGTCATTGTTATTGTTTACTGCCAACAACAACTCGGAGCTAATAGTAACTGGAAGGACAATATGCAGTGATGAGATCTGGCAACTTGTAGTTGGGTATATCCTCCTAAACAGAAACATTGTCATCATTAAATATTAGAAAAACCCCCTCCCTCCACAATTATTGCTGTGTGTCTTGCTGAGGGGGTGTGGTGGGGCATGTCTGAAGTGATAGATGGATTTACTGTTTTCTTTCAAATTCTTCCTAAAGCAGTTTCCCAGGACCCTAGGCTATTTGCAGCATCTCTGAACCATCCCTAATCCAAGGGCTAAAACAGCACATATACAGAGACCACATTCTCCACACTGAAGTTTTTTGTTTTTTCCTGAGTTGAGAATTTATTTATACATCTTAAAACTTTAAATTAGCAATTTAGTTGTGTGTGTGTATATATATTTATGGATTGTCATTAAAGAAAAATAAAGCAATTAGGTGAAATTAGGAGTGTTTTTATAGAGAAGTCTAAGATCTTCAGTCTTTAGAACCATGAGAAGAAGATACAGTGATGTAGTAATAAAGAGACCATATTCTGATTCAGCATTACCAAATCAGGCTTTTAAACCATTACCCTGCTTTATAATTCTATTCTGTCTTTTCACCCCCCCCCCCTTGTTCTGAATGTGCATCAGTTCATCTAATAAACATCTGTTGAGCACCTGCAATGTGCCAGATACCTTCTCCTAGGCAGTAGAGATATGAAGGTATAGTCACCCATCAAAAGGATTTTGTAATGTGATGGAAGAGACTATAAGTAAGGAAGTGACAGACAAACATCATGATATTGTTTATACATGGAATCTTTTAAAAGGGTACAAATGAGCTTATCTATAAAACGAAAATAGAGTTACAGGTACAGAAAATAAGCTTATGGTTATTTAGGGGTTAAATGGGGGAGGGATAAACTGGAAGATCGGGATTGACATATACACACCACTATATATAAAACAGGTAACTAGTAAGAACCTGCTATGTAGCACAAGGAACTCTACTCAATACTCTGTAATGAACTGTATGAGAAAATAATCTAAAAAAGAGCAGCTATATGTATATATATGTGTATATATATATATACAGCTATATATATATACTATATATATATACATATATATACACACATATATATACACACACATATATACATATATATATAACTGATTCACATTGTTGTATACCTGAAACTAACACAACAATGTAAATCAGCTATACTCCTATTTAAAAGAAAAGGTTTACCACTGTTTGCTGTACCCCACTAGGACTTGGGCTAAGTGGACAAGGTCTTTAATGTCCAATCATGTTTATTCATTTATTCATTCATTAAAAATTTTAAGTGCAGAACCAAAGAGCTGATCCTTATATACCATCTTCTTATTTTACATTGCTGATATATCCCTGTAAGAAACTTTAGTTGTTTATTCTTCATAGCAATTTTTTTTTTTTTTTGCCTCAGTTATCCTGGGATTTTTTTTTTTTTTTTTTCTTTTCTCATTTTTCATGTCAAGCTCAGACTTATTACCTGGTAATAGGTTGCAAGAAATGAGAATTGAGTTATTTTTAAACAAATATCAATCATGTGTGATATGTTTAATGGCAATTATAATGAATAAAATCAAGGTTTTACTTATGATGAAGTCATTATAGTCACCACTGGCAAATCGCCAAATTAATAATGAGGCAATAAATCATTTGTGATGCCAAAGGGATCAAATGAATAAAAACAGGATTGACCTTGTTAGACATTTGATATTTTCAGTATTTATCTGTCAGAGCCACTGATTTGGAAATTGTTATAAATTCTTGGAAAATGGAATCTTTTTCGTCTGTAAAAATGCCCATCGTTTGGCAAACTACAGTGTCATTTTCCTTGAAGAGAATGTAGTGATTGATTATCCAGAGTGCTACCATGACAAGGTAAACCAAGCAAATAGCTGGAAAATTGTATATAATCATATAGCATCACATAGGCCCTGTGTTGAGCACAACCATTAGAATTAAACCATGGCATTCTAATCATTCCCTGCAGGAACTTTCTGTTTACCCTCAAACCTTTATCTCCAGGGGATATTTCTATGTGCTTCCAGCCTCCCCTTCCCCTCCAACTGACATCAGCATAATTCTAGTCACCCAAAAGCCCTGAGATAAGTACAGACCAAACCGAATCCACCTAGAGAGACTTCAAAATGCAAAGATGTGTGTGTCTAGCGTCCTTCACATATATGACATCCCTCACATTGTTTGTATGAGTTAACAGTATTAGTCCTGTTTCTTTGATTAGTAGTACTGTGCTGAAGATCCTAAGAAATTACAGAGCACATGAGGAAAGGGAAGGGTGGGAAGGTTATATTTTACTTTTGTTTTTTTTATTTAAGTTGGCTGAATTTAAGATTTTTTTAGTTGGAGGGTAATTGCTTTACAATGTTGTGTTCGTTTCTTCTGTACAAGAGTATGAATCAGCTCTAAGTGTACACATATCCACTCCCTCGTAAGCCTCCCTCCCACCCACCTGCATCCCACCTATGAGAGTAGCCCTGACATAAACACTGCCATGTGTAAGATAGACAGCTAGAGGGAAGCTACTGTGTAACACAGGGAAGGTTTTAGAAAAGAAGAACACTGGTGTCACTTTTGAGAAGTGGATAGTCTAATCAGGAGGAACAAACACACCTGAGATGACCTGGAACAGTCCAAGTCTGCAAGCACCAAGGTACCAATTGAGTGATGAAGGCCAGCAGAGGACCATCAAGTCATCCTTGGTGTCCAGAAGGCTAGATGGAGCCATCAGAAAGGCCAGCGCTCCCCAAAACTGTCCCAGAGTGGATTATCGATAGCATAGTTGGAAATAGAACCAGGCCCTTTCTCTCAGTGATCTGAGCCACCTGCCTGTGCTCATCTCCCCTGCAGTGTTTCAGATTTTAAATGGCCTCTGTTAGGATGGCTGGAGTCCGCTCTCCTTTATTAATTGCTGTCCACGTGTGGTAGGATCTCCTGTGTTCTTAATCAGGATGAGGATTTTTGATTCTTCATAGCAGCATAGGGCCATGTAGCTGAGCGGAATCAATTCCTGTCACTCACACACAAACACCCAAGGAACAGAATTATGGATCAGAGGGAAGCGGCAGTGCTTTAATCTTAAAATCAATACAGAAAAGGAAGTTGAATTTGTGGGGATTCTATAGAGACTGTAATTTGGTTTCCCATGGAGTTTTCCCTATGTGATGTAACTGCTCCTTCCTTTTCATCTTCTGATTATTTTACTTGGGGTGTGGGGAGAGGAGAGGCAAAGAAGAAACCTCTAGAACCAAATAAGCCTAAATAAGTGCATACGTGTAAACTCATACTTAAGCTGGTCCTCCGCTGTGTTGAGAAAAGCTGTACACTTTTGTCCATTCTTTTTGTCTGTAGAAGAAAGAAAACCAAAACCCTGTACCCTAGAGTCTGTATTTAAGCATAATTAAATGCCTTTGATTATTTCAAATGTCACTGTCAGACCGGAAAAAAAAAAATTTAGTGTTTACTTTTCTGGCTCAGTCTGGAATTCTATATAAATAAATACATATTCATCAAACCAATTATTGACCGAAGGATTCCAAAATGCTAAGCGTGCGATTAATATTTACTCCTGTGTAATTGTGCTCTTTGGGAAAGAGACACAAACAAATGGTTTGAACAATTATACCTTTTCTTTTTTTCTGGCATGGCTTTCCACCTTCTTTTTTTTTTTTTCTTAAGCAAAAATTTAGAATTTATTGAAAATGCCTCTGTTTAGATATAGCATTGTTTCACCACACAGTATTATTAGTTTCTAAAGATGGGTTTATTTTTTCCCTTGGATATTCCTTTAATTCGCTTTTAAAACACATCTATTTGGACACTGCTTCTACAGTGACAAAAACAAGAAGAAGTACGATGATCTCGTGAGAAATGTTTCTAAAGCGCGATGGTGTAGTGAAAAGATTGCAGTCTGGAGTCCTTGCTTTGCCTTTTTCTTTCTCTAAGCCTGTTTCCTCCTTTTTACACTGGGGATGGTTAAGGGATTCAGTTGATAGGTAGGTTTGTTGAGAGGATTAAATGAGATAAAGCATGTACAGCGTCTAGCTCCGTACTCTGCACTTGTAAGAATCCGTAAGTGTTCATGATTATCATTATTATGTGTGTTTCAAGTGAGGGTAACATATGCTGTATATGTGAAAACATTCTGCAAGCTGTAAGGCACAATACAAATGTTATTTGGTATCCTTAATAGATTGATGGTTTTGAAACTTTTAAAAACAACTCCTGGAAGGCTTTTTCTTCAGGCTGCCTGTCATGGATCCCTAATCTGAAAGTAGAACCCTGAGGGTGATAAATCTGACTGCAACTGAATATGTATTTTCTTCCTTAAAAGCCACAGAGAGATATCTTGTGAATGCCAAGAATTTCGTGAAATCAATTTGAAATTCCCTGTGCTGTGTCCTTCCATAAAAAACACCTTCTCAGGTCTTGGGAGGATCAGCACTATGTAAGATACTTAATTCTTTTTTCGTTGAGTATTTTTAAATGTCATGTCCTTCTAGGAAAGTTCAGGTGTCTTAAGTGATTACATCCTTCAGTTGTCCTTCCTTGTCCTACACATTACCTGAGTCCGAACCCTCATAAGCTTCTGTGTCCTCTCTGTGTTCTTTTCCAGAGCACAATCATTGTGGAGAAGACAGTGCAAGACCTCCTGAACCTGATGCACGACTTGAGTGCCTACTCAGATCAGTTCCTCAACATGGTGTGCGTGAAGCTCCAGGAATACAAGGACACCTGCACCGCAGCCTACAGGTAGAGCGTCTGGTGGGAGCGAAGCAAAGTCAGTTTAGAACTTGACCACTGGGGTGGTTGGTGATGTTGCCTTCATAGCCTGAATTTCCACCATTATAGAAGAGGACCATCCTTCAGTTTATCAAGAAGCCTGATGAGAACGTAGACGAAAGCAATAGTCTGCTAGACACATGCGTGTATATCCACAGAGAATGGAAGGGACAAAGGGACAGAGCCACTTTGGACGGCCACCGAGGGGCTTAGATGAGGTGTCAGCCTTGATTTTTACGAACATCTAGAATCACAGGGTGTGTCTTCCTCAAGGAAATTCCAGATCTTGATTAACCCCTCTTGTGATTCTAAAAGATCTTTAAAGAAAGCAATTTTGAATTCTCAGCAACCCTTAATAATCTATATGATTTCCTTTTAGTTAGTACAAATGTATTCCTCCTGATAGTTGATCTATAGCATTCCTATTGTCATGAAAGGATGGTTACCCTGTTTTTAGCATCAGTGGACATGAAAGTTCATTGTTATAAACTTGAAAACCTTTCGTTTTCCTCCTGATTTCTTTTCTCTGAGTTCAAAATTCTCTTTGAGCTTGTGGAAAAGATCATAGCACTTCTTGTAAAAAGCTAATAATAGGAACAAATTATGGTCTGCTTGACAAGACCTGAAACAATTAGGGAAGAAAAATTTTATGTGATATATAATTAAGGATAGACAGTCTAGCACAGGATCAGGTCCTACTTGTACACTGCAGACTGTAAAAGCAGAAGGAATAAAACATGAAAGAGAGTGACAGGCTGGAGTCAAGAGAAATCTCACAGAAGGTGAGATAGGTTCAAAACCTTAGAAAGGTGGATGAGATTTAGAGAGGTAGAAAGAAGAAATAGGAGCATTGCAGGGATAAACAATCAGCAAAAGCATAGTTATCTGATATTTAGATGGATGGTTGAGGAGGGAGAGGTTTGAATGGAACAGAGTTCCTAAGAGAAGATAGTAGGAAATAATGTTGAACAGGAAAAGTAAGACCATATAACAAAGGGTCTTAAAAAATAAGACTTGGAAATTTAGATGTTGAGTAGTAGACGATAAGGAGCCATTATAAGTAAGCCAGGAAGCAGTGTTTAGGGAAGATCAGTCTGGCCAAGGATGTAACATAGATTGATGCTTAACCTCCTTAACTCCAACAATAAGTAATATTTATCCACAGTTACATGAACCAAAACAAAAACAGTCATTTCACTGAAAGATGCACTCCCAATAATATTTTTTTTTTTGTTCAGTAATTATTCAAGAATGTTAATACATTTAGGTTAAAATCATACATATAATGAACATATATGTTATACTCAATTGTGTAATTGTGATACACAAGTGATAATTCTAATGGCACACCAAACAAAAATATGTTAACATTTAGTATTTTGATAAAGAAAATTTTAATTTAAATTTTTAGATTTTAATTCGATGAATTTTTTGTAGAAAACTATAAAAAGATCAATAAAATACTTTTGAGCATTAAGATATATTCCATTAGGATAAAACTTGGTGAGGAAATGAAATAGAAATAATACTTCAAAGAGAAAAATGAAAAATATTTAACCATTAATAATAATTAATGAAGTCACTTAGTTGTATCCAACTCTTTGTGATCCCATGGACTGTAGCTTGACAAGCTCCTCTGTCCATGGAATTCTCCAGGCCATAATACTGGAGTGGGTAGCTGTTCCCTTCTTCAGGGGATCTTCCCAACCAAGGAATCAAACCAGGGTCTTCTGCATTGCAGACAAATTCTTTACCAGCTGAACTACAAGCTTATTTTCATATATTTTAAATGTATTGTGGTGGATATCAAATCCCCAAGGTACTGAGATTCTATTGGTTACACTTAAAATAGTGATTTAAAGTATCAATATTTATAATGTGCCAAAAATTATGTATTTTATAACCATTGAACTCATGCTTAAAAAAAAGAAAAAACACCCTAAATTTCAATTTTAAAATTTGGGAAAGAGAATACAGTTTTTCAAAATTCCTTTAAGAGATACATATAAAAATTTTAAAAGCCATTGCCCTTGGTTAGTTAGTTGTCTGAGAATGGAATTTCTGGACCAAAGCTGTATTTTTAACTTTACAAAACCAAATTCCATAATGGTTGTACCAATGTCACATTTACCAAATGATAGTCAAAAAACATATTTTAAAAATCTATTTTTACCTTTACTTTAAGTGGCATTGAATTTTAAGGTTTTTTTTTATTTAAAGCAAGGTATGTCTTCTCTTTTTTATATTTCATTAAGTGAAGTGAAGTGATGTTGCTCAGTCGTGTCCGACTCTTTGTGACTCCATGGACTGTAGCCTACCCGGCTCCCCCACCCATGGGATTTTCCAGGCAGTAATACTGGAGTGGGTTGCCATTTCCTTCTCCAGGAGATCTTCCCGACCCAGGGATTGAACCCAGGTATTGAACCCAGGTCTCCCTCATTGTAGGCAGACGCTTTACTGTCTGAGCCAGCAGGGAAGTTCAAGGGCAGCCCATAATTTCTAACACATAATAATGCAGTGAGTATTAATTATAATGGAGGTTGTATAGCTTACTAAATCCACAGAGCGCAGTGATCATTGTTGAGCATTCTTGTTTTGAAATGATACTCAGATTGAGTATAGTTCTTTTTCCTAGAGTATTTCCAGATCAGTTTCAGCCTTACACCTGAACAGCCCTTCAGATATGTGAAGATGTCTGTCATGGTCCATTTAGTAGTTTTGGTTTTTTCACTCTAGATTGAACATCCTTGGTTTCTGATGCATCCTGGGTCCACAAACCATCCCACTCTTCTTTCTTCATTGCCATTAGCCTGACAGTGTCTGTCTTAAAAAATGGAGCACTCCACTCTGAGCCCAGTGTTCCAGATGTGCTCTCATACTTCAGCAAAACCCCTGCCTTCTTTTTGCAGGACCCAGTGCCGAAACACATCCTTCATTGCATGTGAATGTGTAGGACTAAAGTAGTCAGTTACAGATGATATCTTTAATGAGCTTACATTCTTGGTAAAACATAGAAAGCAAAATAGGAGACAAAGAAAGCAGGCATGTATACCCACAGCATTAACTTATAATGGAAAATATGGTAAGATAGGCAATGATGACATGCTATAGGAAGAAGAAATTACAGAAGATAAGAAAGACTTGGTGAAAGATACAAACTTGGACTTGTGAAAAATGAGTAGGATTTTAAAAATATTTGTTTATTTGGCTGCATGTTTAGTTGCAGCATGCAAACTCTTAGTTGTGGCATGCAGGATGCAGTTCTCTGACCAGGAATCAAACCTGGGGCCCCTGCATTGGGTGCGCAGAGTCTTAGCCACTAGACCACCAGGGAAGTCCCTAAAACAAGGAGGATTCAGACAGAATTTAAGCTGAAGGAATGAAGGAACCAGAACAATGTCAAGAAGGTGGGGAAGAGCAGGAAAAGGATGAACAAATGATGGATATTTGGGTTTTGGAAAAGATGGCCAAGCCAAAATAGAGGCTGTTGAATACCAGGTTCAAGGAACTTGACCTTTTGAAGTTGGGTAGTGGGAACCACTGAGGATGAGTAAACAGTGCCAGGGCAGACCTGTGCTTTAGGGAGATGTTTCTGAGCTTGAGGAAGGTGGATTGGAGAGGCAAGAGTGTGGAGGTGTAGTGGAGAGAGGCAGAGCGCCTGAATTAGAGAGACATGGGGGAAATGGAGGGGAAGGGGCAGACCAAGAGACACGAGGGGGTGAATCTATAGGACATGGTCACTGTCTGGCTGTAGAGGGTAGGAAAGTGTAAGAAGAAATACTAGCTGAAATTGGCCTTATCTTTTCTAAGCTGTCTTTGAAGAAATTTTTTTTAACTTAAATTCAAGATCTCACATGTAGCCTTTGGACTTAATGTTATTTTTAGCTCGTCATTTCAGTCTATTGAGATATTTTTGAATCCTCATTCTGTCATCAAAAAAATCATAGCTATTCCTCCAAATTCCATGTCATTCTTGATTTTATAAGCAATCTTTTGGTTTCTTTGCCTATGTCATTTAAAAAATGTTCGACAGGACAGGGCTAAGTTAAGAACTTTGGGGTGTATACCTTTCAAGACTTCTGTTGAGATTGACATCCATATACTACTCAGTACTTCAGGGGTTCATATGTTTTTCTCACTATAAACCCTGGACTATAGTTCAAGAGCAGTCTCTGGGGCCTAAATTTCAATACCAGTTTTGTTACCTATTAGCTTTGACCTTGAACAGAGTTACTCAGCCTCTCTGTGCCTTACTTTTCTCATCTACAGAAAGAAAATAATAGTTCTTCTCTCATAGGATTACTTTGAAAGTGTCAACTTTTTAGAACTGTCTTAGCAAAATAATAAGCCCCCTCCCAAGTATGAGTTTATTCATATTATTTTGATAATGACAATGATGATGATGACAAAGATTACCTTTACTACCATCTGTGATCAATGCCCCTATATTTCATCATGCATCCTATAAAAGATTTCTTACTAGTGTCCACCCAGTTCTGATCCTTATAATGCAGCTAACCCTTCCTTCTGTTATCCCCATGATGGGCATTAGAAGACAGTGGTAGACAATACCTAGTTCTTTGTTCTGGAATCCTCTCATTGCTTCACTTTTAGGATTCATCACCTCCTGCTTTGCCAGAATTTTTGTTAAGAACTCTCCATCTTAGAAACAAAGTCTCTTGACCTTGAGCCAAATTTTACCATTTTTTCATTCAAGTCGTGACGTACCCAGTTAGGAAAGGAACAAAGTCATGTTACTTGTTTAATTGTGAGATCTTCCTGTCTCCTAGTGAGTACCACCTCCTAGTTGTTCGCAAACCATCATTAATAATCTATTCTAGAATTTTTGCCTATAGTTCCAAACTTAGCCAATTTCTGTAATTTACTTTCTTCTATGAACATCAGGGCATTTGTTCTCAGGCATTTTTTCTATCTGCCAGGATACATCTGAGATTATCAGCAGTGGTTCTATGATTCTATGCTTTGAATTATTTCTGTGCCCCAAGGTTCTTGCCTAAATTTATTAAACCTATCAAAGTATTGTTTAATTTCAGTTACTTTTGACACAGCTAATTACTTGCTCCTTAAAACAGTTCATTTGCTTGGTCTCTAGAATTTAATTCATTTAATGAATGTTTACTGAGTGCTTATCCCAGGATTTGTAGATACAGCAGTGACCCAAACAGAAAATACACTGCTTTCATAGGGTTTACACTCTATTGGAGATGGGAGAGAGGAGATATACAACAAATAGAATACATAAATCCATAAAGAATTTTAGAAAATAGTAAACCCTTCGGGGGGAAATGGAGTAGAGTCAGCAGACCCTGGGATATAGGAGAAGAAGGTTGCAGTTTTCAGTAGGGTATCCCAGTAGGTCCTGTCATGTTGAAGTTTGATAAAAGACTAGAAGGAGTTTGGGGAGTTAGAGAAGATTATCTGGAAAGAATGCCCTGGCAAAGGACAGAGGCCCTCAGGCATGACTGCACTTGACACTTTTCAGAACCAACGGGGAGACCAGCGTGTCTGGGGTAAACTGAGCAGGTGGGAGCTAGAAAGATATCCAAAAGGGAGCAGAGGGCCAGGCTGCGAGGGCCTTGTAGGCCACTATAGGGCTGTTGACTTCTATTCTGATTAAAACAGGAGCCATTGCAAGAATTGTGCCTACAAGCAGATATGGTCTAATTTTTATTTTAAACCATAAGTATTGAGAGTAGACTGTAGAGGGGACACAGATGGAAGCAGGGAGGCTGACGAGGGCCTGTTGTGGTCATCCAGGTGAAAATTGCAGCTCATACTGGTTAGCAGCAGCATGGGGGTGAGAAGTGGTTGAATTCTGAATACATGGTTGACCTTTGAACAGCCCAAGTTTCTACTGCATGGGTCTGCTGCTAATATGCACATTTTTTTCAATAAATATAGTACCTGGATTTTCATTCTGCACATCTTTAAGTGTGGGGGAAAGTTGGTGTTTGATTACAGCATGTGGAATCAGAAGATTTAGGGTTTGGGTCCTGATTCTGTCCAGACTGTTTCAGTTTCCTGCCCCTGGGTGAGTCACTAATCAATCTTTGGTTATTGAGGCAGAAATAGTATGTGGATTTTTAACTGTGCGGGAAGTCAGGGCCCCTAACCCCTGCATTGCTCAAAGATTGACTGTATTTTGTAAGGGCCAGCCAAAAGAACTCCCTGCCAGACTGGATATAGTGTGAGAGAAAGAACGATATCAAAATGACTCAGGATTTTTCATTTAAATGGTGAAAAGTCAGAGTTGCCAGTATTGAGATGGAAAACATGGCAGGTTTGGGGGCAGCAGATAAGATTCCAATTTGGAGTGTGTATTAGGCAACCACATGGAGATATGGGATGGGCAGTTGGGTATATGTATCAAAAGGAAAGAAGTCTGCCCTGGAGATAGGTATTCTCAGCCACCAACATATACATAGTGTATGTAAATGGTATTTAAAACTATGGACTACATGCAATCTCTAGGGGATTGAGTATTACTATGACAGAGAAAAGGACTGTGGAATTCAAGAAGTTTGTAAGATGAGGAGAAACCAGCAAAGAAGACCGAGAGGTGACCATCAGTGAAGTAGGAGGAAGATGAAGACAATGTGGGGTCCAGGAAAACCAAGCAAAGGGATGCAGGGATCCTTGGTCCCGGTGCTGCTATAGGATCGTGTTAGAACTCATCTTTGATTGAATGATAAATGGAACATTGGGGTATTCCCGATTGTCACAAGAGTTGTTTCTCTGGACTCGTAGATGGGAAACCTGGATTGATAAGGACTTAAAAAAGAATCTGGGAGTAGAGAACTTGTAAATACAGGCAGAACTTTCACAGTGAGTTCTGCTGTGAAAGGGAACACAGAAATGGAGTAATATCTGGGGAACTGAGACCACATGAAGGGTTTTTTAATTGTTTTAGCTGTTATTTTAAATAGAAATAAGTGCATGTTTATATTTTAAGAAAATTATTTAGGACAAAGGGAAAATTATCAATGCAGGAGAGAAAGAATGAACATTGCTAAAATTGTGTTTGGGGGTTGGATTCAGTGCAACAAATACAGTAACTGGCTTTAGGCAAGCACACGGATAGTTTTGTTCACCACACTCCGACCTTCTCACTGGAATGATTTCTGTCATTTATAGTTCGCCATTGCGTCCAAACAATGCACCAATCTGTTATACTACTGGGTTGGCCAGAAAGTTCATTCGGATGTTTCTGTGCCATCCTGTGGAAAACTCCAAATTCACTTTTAGGCCAACCCAATGCTCTTCTCTTGGAAAATGCCCATTACTTTTGGTTCTTGATATCTTGTGGTCAACAGGTATCATGATTCCTTCTCCTGAAGGGCTATATCATTTTGGCGTCCTTCCTGGCCCATTTCTCTGGAATGATGTCCACTTACTGGTGCCCACGATCACATCGTTCCTTCTTCAGTCTTCTCTGTCATGGTCTACCACAGTTGCTGAATTTATCTCAGGGTTGGGAAAAGTACTTTTGTGAAGTTTTGACGGGGATTAAATAGAAAATCGTTTACGTGGTTGTTACACAACAGCGCACTCACACACTCAACATAGAACCCCATGGTACCTGTTACCTGTCACTTAATCAGGCTTTTGAGGCTCAGAAGAAAGTGTTTCCTTATTGTGTGAGTCTGAAGATGTAAAGTGTCCTTACTTCCTCTCTTCCCATGTGTTGCCCTCCCCCAGACTGGCACCTGCTGAGGAGTAATTAGGGCAGTCCTAATTTGGACAGCCAAATCCTGATTACAGTGAGAGGAAAAACAGGAAATGTTCTAGTTTTGCAGCCAGCAAATGACTGACTTAAATAGAAAGCCATATACAATTCAAATGATCCAAAATGATATAACATTGGGGAAGGAGGAAGGGAGCAGGGAAATATCGCAATTGGATTCTTTCTCAGCAGATATCTTTTACAGAAAGAATCTGATCCATAAGCTCACAATGCCCTCTGCTGAGAGCTGGCGTGTTTTCCAAGTTTGCCCTCAGAACCCAAGCATCCTACTGGGAGTTTGGAGATCTAAGGAAGGGTCAAAAACATCTCACCTTTCTCTGAGCCCTTCACTCTGGAGAGAAAGCCTGTTATGTATACTGATGCCATGTTATATGCTTTGGATAAAAAGGTTTCCTATAAGGGAGGTGAGGACTAGAAGTCTACTTCTTAATTAGTCACAACTCTTGAGTCTTAAAAGAGAACTCAGCTGTGAATTCTTGGGTCCTCTGCATTAGTGGGGGGCTTCCCAGGTGGCTCAGTGGTAAAGAATCCACCTGTCAATACAGGAGTCACTGGAGACAAGGTTTCGATCCCAGGAGACCCAGATTTGATCCCTGGGTTGAGAAGATCCCCTGGAGGAGGACATGGCAACCCACTGCAGTATTATTGCTGGGAAATCCCATAGACAGAGGAACTTACCGGGTCCGTGGGATTGCAAAGAGTCAGACACGACTGAGCAACTGAGCACGGATGTATGCTGCATTAGCAACAGGCAGCCAGTCTGTTGGTCTGCTACTTGCAAGCTGAGTGGTTTCTCTCCCTTTATCATCCTCTTTGTCCTAAGGTACAAGCAACCGCTTATGTGCCCCCAAATAGTCACTTGAAGACGGGAAATCATTTTTGTAAAGTTTTCTGTCTGTTCCAGTTGAGCATCAGCTCATTAATCAAATTTCTGAGCCTTCCTGCATTGTGTTGGGCCTGGTATAAAATACAAATAAAACATCTTCTAATCTTGAAGAATCAGTTGATACAGGACACAGGCATGTTTTTATTAGGAGAAGGTGGAACCAACCCCAGAGCCCACCTTTCACCTCTTCTCCTTGGAGGCCTGAGAACTCATGCCAAGGCATGCATGACGTGGAGGTACACATACCATCACCAATGGCAGAAGCCAGGTCTGGCACAAGCCTGGACACCGTGTGGGGCTTCAAGATGTTTATTGCATGAAGGAGTAAGTTCCTGACAGACCGAAGAGGATGAGCAAGCAGTAGGGTAGCATGGATGGACATGATGCATGGGGGAGAGGCTGAGAAATGAAAATGACTGGGGTGGTCAGTATAGTTAAGTATGAGCAGAAAAGGTGTTTTTTTTTCCTTTTAAATTTCCCGTGTTAAGTACAGGAACACCATCATGGGTATTCGGGAAGAGGATGACCTATCCCCCCTGATCCAAGTAGTGTCTTCAGAAGCTCTCAGTGGCTTCATTGTGCCAAATAGCAGAGACTAGACACCAGGTCTTGTGAAACTCTGTGGGTTTCCTGTGCAGAAAGAGGCCAGAGTCCCACAAGAATGAGAGTCTAATTGAGCTGGTCTCACTGTCTTTGCCAGCTAACTAACTCTGAACCTCAGAAGAGCCAAGGGCTATGCCAGGGAACCCTAGTCAAGCTCCATGCTAGCCTGTCTTCTGGTTTGCCCCTTAAACCTATGCTTTGTCCCATACTCTTGGCTCACCTACCACTGATAACATTCATTTTTATTAAACAGTGAAGACATCATAAAGACATTTATAAAAATATGTATAGTATCTGATTCACAGAGCACAGTCAACAAATGAGAGCTTTTGTTATGTGCTCCTATAACTTATTAGGCATAACAATTTCAATATTTATCCAATTGTATTATAATTTAAGACTTTTATCATGTGTTATTTGATGTATTATTGGTTTACATGTCTTTCTTTCCCAAACACTGTGGACTCACAAGTTATTTGAGGAGATTTTAAAACATACCACCTGGATTTCTCATATAAGGCTCACAGAATCCTGGGCCTGGGCAAGAGTAGTTTAAAAATGTCCCCAAAGTGATTCTTGTATGTATTACTTATCTGAACTCTGGAGTTCTAGAAGCAAGTTACTATGTTTTTTTTTCCACATAATAGTCCCCACATTTAGCATGATATCTGCATATAGGCCTTTCTCCCATGTCTGTTAATCAAGTGAATAACTTTACTTTTCTGTGTGCAAGTTAAATCACTTCAGTCGTGTCCTACTGCAACACCATGGGCTATAGACTGTAGCCCACCAGGTTCTTCTGTCATTCTCCAGGCAAGAGTATTGGAGTGGGTTGCCATGTCCTCCTCCAGAGGATCTTCCCCACCCAGGGATCGAACATGCATCTCTTATGTCTCCCGCATTGGCAGGCGGATTCTTTATCACTCATGCCACCTGGGAAGCCCCATAGTCTAATGCCCATCAACTGTCTTCCTGCCAAGTACAGACACTGCCCTTCCAACCAGATGTCCCAGGAGTTACCCACCTAACTCAGTCTCCCACGATGAATGAGGAGTCAGTTGCAGTCAGTTTGAAGCAAAGTAATAAGGACCTGGACTAGAATGGAAATACACACTTGGGAAGGTACATGGTCATTGTGCAAGGACTCCATAGTCATCTACTCATTTCGTGAGTCACAGCAGTTCCCAAGATTAGATACTCCCAACCTTACAAATGAAAGCACAGAAGTTCAGAAGGTTCATACCATGGCTAAGGTCACAGAGTAAGCAAGTAGTTGTATATGTGTGAGAAGCTAAGTCTGGCTCTAAAGCCCAAAGAAGAGGAAATGGGAAACTCAAACAATGTTTCAGATCAGAGAGACATTATAATTGGAGCACAGACTCCAGAACAGTCACTATGGGCTCAATTCAGGCTCTACGCTCATCAGCCACTTAGACATGGACAAGTCCTTATCTCTGTACCTTGGTATATCATCTATGAAATGGGAATATAACAGTGTCTACCATAGGGTTGTTATCAGGGTCAAAAAAGTTAGTGTTGATGTATATAAAGTGCTTAGAAGAATCCCTAGTAGCTTATGCCTACTAAATAAGTCTGGAAGTGAAAGCGTTACTTGCTCAGTCGTGTATAACTCTTTGAGACCCCATGGACTGTAGCCCACCAGACTCCTCAGTGGAATTCTCCAGGCAAGAATACTGGAGTGGGTAGCCATTCCCTTCTCCAGGGGATCTTCCTAACTCAGGGATCAATCTGAGGTCTCTCGCATTGCAGGCAAATTCTTTACCATCTGAGCCACCAGGGAAGCCTATGAATAAGTCTGAGTCAATATTATTTATTATTGCTGCTGTTTGTTGGTCTTGTTATTATTTACTTTTAAATTAATTCATTGATAATATTGTTGATATCTTCTATTTAGATGCCAAAAAATAATTTCATGACATTTGTTATATCCCTGATCTTTTGGGCTTCAGTGATATCATTCATTCAATCTGTTACTTTATCCATTTGGTAATTATTGATTAAGCATGTCTGGAGTCCATCATTACTCTAGAACTAAGAGGAGAAGTGAGTAAACTAGGCAAGGTCCCACCTTAATGACTTTTACTCTCATTAATGGAGGGACATAGAAAATAATCAAGCAAAATAAATTTCTTGAAATAAAGGTGATGTGATTAACAACCCCTTCTCCCTGCCAGAAAAAGATTCAGGATGAGGGGCAGCAATGGGAAAGACCTCACTGAAAGCATGGCGTTTGAGATCGATCCTGGAGGATGAGGAGTGATCACCTTGGAGACATGGGGAAGAGCGTTCCAGGAAGGGGAGGGGGCAGGTATGAAGATGGCAGCAGGCTTCAAGCTTAACCGTATTGAGGTCTCTGTAACCAGAACTGAGGGCAAAGAAACTGAAGACTGAGTGAGGTTCTACAGGGGGAGGTGTCACATCATTTGAGTTATTCCTGACTACAGGCTGGAATCACTTAAGAACTCAAAGAATACTTGTGCCAGAGTCCCACTTCAGAATGTGAAATTGCTACATTTTTTAACATGCTTCCCAAGGGTTTTAATGTACAGCCAGGATTAAAGACCTTTGATGAGGGATATCAAGTCCAGGGGATTTGAGTTTGAGTCTAGATTAGATTCTCCCAACCTTACAAATAAAAAAAAAAAAGGTTCAGAAAGTTTCATACCATGGCTAAGGTCAGAGTAAGCAAATGGTTGTATATGCGTGAGAAGCTAAGTCTGGCTTTACAGCCCTAAGAAGAGGAAATGGGAAACTCAAATAGTGTTTCAGTTCAGAGACATGTTCATTTAGGATGGAAACTGGGAGTTACCTGAGATCTTTTTACAAAGTTCTTCAGTTCCGTTCCATTCAATTCAGTCGCTCAGTTGTGTCCGACTCTTTGTGACTCCAAGGACTGCAGCACGCCAGGCTTCCCTGTCCATCACCAACTCCCGGAGTTCACCCAAACTCATGCCCATTGAGTTGGTGATGCCATCCAACCATCTCACCCTCTGTCGATCCCTTCTCTTCCCGCCTTCAATCTTTCCCACCATCACAGTCTTTTCCAATGAGTCAGTTCTTCACACCAGGTGGCCAAAGTATTGGAGTTTCAGCTTCAGCATCAGTCCTTCCAATGAACACCCAGGACTGATCTCCTTTAGGATGGACTGGTTGGATCTCCTTGCAGTCCCTGGAACTCTGAAGAGTCTTCTCCAACACCACAGTTCAAAAGCATCAATTCTTTGGTGCTCAGCTTTCTTTAGAGTCCAACTCTCACATCCATACATGGCTACTGGAAAAACCATAGCCTTGACTAGATGGACGTTTGTTGACAAAGTAATATCTCTGCTTTTTAATATGCTGCCTAGGTTGGCCATAACTTTCCTTCCAAGGAGCGTCTTTTAATTTCACAGCTGCAGTCACCATCTTAATGATATTTATATTTAAATTGGATTGTCATTTAAAAAAAAATCTGAGCCCTGACAGTTGAGGCAAATTTTGTATTCTTGGTCCACTGTGTTATAATTATTTTTCTTGGTTTTTAAAATATCAAACAGTTATAACCCTTCATGTGAGAGCTTATCTATTTAAAGGTTGTTATTAAATTATCCCCCAAAATTACCTTCGGTAAGCTCTGAAATTTCAGGTCTTTTTCCCTGGGTCCTCTTAAGATTGTTTCTCTCTCCCATCACCCGTCTCTAGAGATATCAGATGTTTCTTGAGTTACGATTCCAAGGTGGAGATACACACCATCATAAGCTCTCTGAGCAGCATTGCGTGTGATGTGAAAAACAGCCTGATGTTTCTCTGCTCTTTTCCTATTTATTCTCTCCATCTTTTCTTGAGAGAATCTTTAGTCTTGCATCTGCTTTTGTGCTTGCTTGATTTCAATCAATGGCATAGTACCAGCTCTGCGTTCTGCGTTTATTGTCGTGATCACCAAGTTGCTGAATGTTGCACTGCAGTTTGACAGGTCCAGTCATTCACGGTCCAAAATCGACTCTAGTGGCTTCATTTGGACCAGCCTTGACGGGGTTCCTTTCTCTAGCTTGGCTCCTAGTTTTTTTAAAGTGTCTGAATGATTCAGTCTGGGAAAGCAAACATCATGCCCAGGCTGTCACCAAACAGTTGAATCCAATTAGCCCCACCTGCCCCTGGTTGTTTAATGAAAGACTCAGCACCCCAGCTGTGTCCGGGGACCAGGCACCGTGTACTTCCCAACTGTTCCAGCAAGGAAGCGGTGCACGTCGGAGCCTGTTGACACCAGCAGATGTTTTCTGAATGAAATTCACTCAGCTGTGTCTAGAGGGTGGACTCTTCCCATGGCAGCCTCCTCACCTGTTCCAAGAGGTATACTTCTTTTCCTCTTCCTCCTGGGAACAGGTACAAATAGCTACACAGATGGCTGTGTCTGTGGCCCATTGAGCTGTGAATTAATCAGTAGATTATAGTTCTGGTAGTGGTGATTAACCCTACCCCTCTTGTGGAATAATTGTTGTAAATTTAGTTCTCCTCTTTGGAGGCTGTTTGGATATGTCCTAGAATTGTGTCACCCACATAATACCATTTTTCACAGAATTATAAAGTAATACGGTTGATCAAGATGGGAACTTTGCCATTTTAATGAAAAATTCCCCTTAGGGTAATTGTATGTTGCTAATCAATGCTAATATTTCAAATTAGGATATTTGGAATTGCTTTTGGGATTGATGTTCATTACAATGTGAATTAATAATTTATAGTTGAGGGCATTATATAGGTGGGTAGCATACTCGTTAATTTGGATTACTGCTTTTTAATAAGACAGGATCTATGAATATTAGTGGAGACAGTAATGTAATACTGTACTATTGAATTAAACCAGGCTTTAAAAAATACATAAGTAAATAGTATGAGTACTTTTAACATAGTATCCCACTAAGCGATATTTTTTCATCCCAACCAGTGCTAAAATGAAAAATTCTAGATCTTGGAAAATGTACAGTACTATCTCATGCCTATAGACCCAGCCTTTTCCCTGAACCCAGGAACAAATGGGGGCCAGCATGGATGGGCTCAAAGATTTACATTCTGGAAAACTGTGTTGGGTTTGGGCTTCTAACTCCATGGAACAGAATTTTGATTTGTACTGTGGGCATGAGAGGAATTGAACCACTCAGCCATAGCTCTTAATATATGGACACTGAAATTTAACTTTTTAAAAAATTTTATTTTTTAATTGAAGGATAATTGCTTTACAGAATTTTGTTGTTTTCTGTCAGACAGCAACATGAATCAGCCATAGGTTTGCATATATCCCCTCCCTCCTCTCTCCCTTCCCATCCCACCCCTCGAGGTTGATACAGAGCTGCTATTTGAGTTCTCTGAATCATATAGCAAATTCCTGTTGGCTGTCTATTTTACATATGGTAATGTACGTTTCCATGTGACTCTCTATACATCCCACCCTCTCCTCCCCTCTCCCTGAATTCATAAATCTGTTCTCTATGTCTGTTTCCCATTGCTGCCTGCAAATAAATTAATCGGTACCATCTTTCTAGATTCCATAGAAATTATGTAAAGGTTAAATAAATCTGAAAGTTAACCTTTATGCAATTTCCATATGTCACAAAATAGTTGTCTTTAGATTTTAAAAAAGCATTGAAAATATCAGAACTATTCACAGCTTTTGTAACACATAAGAAATTAGCAGGTGAAGCAGATCTGACATGCAGATCATATAATTTGACCAACCCATTGTAGAGGACCTAGCTATGAGGTTATAAATTGTAAGTATAAAAGGAGGGGTTTTGTTCACTTGCTTTCCAAAGGGGAAAATACTGTAGCCTGACATAGTTAACAAGGTCCTCCCAGAGAAAGTGAGGCTTTGAGGAGACTTTCCAGTAATAAGCCATGTATGAGTAAGTGGAGTGGAAAGGGAAGGCTTGACAGTAATTACTCCTTGGCTTGTTTGTCTTGTGAGTCAGGACTTTTTAATGCTGGACTTTTTTTTTTTCTTTCCAGAGGGGGATACACTTCTATTCATTATTCTAATTTTTGTTGAATTCATAGAGGTATAGTGAGAGCATGGCAGAATGATATATACTTTGGTCAAAATGCCAGATGGTTTGATGGCTCACCTGAGTCATTTGGTGCAGAGAAGGAGTAAAGGAAAACCACTAGCATGGGTTTCGCTTAATCAGTTACCCAAGATTCCTAAAACTGAAGAGGCCTTATTTTTATGTCCAGTTCAGTTCTTACACACTTGCCAAATACCAGGTATTGTGCACGGCACTGGGTGCACAACAACTAATGAGAAATCAACTCTGTCCTCAGAGAGGTCATCATCTAGTCAGGGATACTGGCTTGGAAAGTGTGGTAGGACCAGTGAGAGCAGAGCTATGTGGGAGGTAGTGGTTCTCACCTTGGAACGCCCACTGCAATTACCTGGGACACTTTTAAAAATTTTGATGCCCATATGCCGTCCCCGGAGATTCTAGTTTACTAGGTTTTAGATGTGGCCCAGACATCTAGTAATTTTTTTAAAGCTCCCCAGGGCATCCCATATGGCACTAGTGGTGAAGAACCCTCCTACCAGTGCAGGAAACAAAAGAGACAAGGGTCCAATTCCCGGGTTGGGAAAATCCTCTGGAGGAGGGCATGGCAACCCACTCCAGTATTCTTGCCTGGAAAATCTCATGCACAGAGGAGCCTGACGGTTATAGTCCTAAGGTTTGCAAAGAGTTGGGCGTGACTGAAGTAACTTAGCATGCACGCACAGATGCAGTCAAGATTGAAAACCCTAGTAAAGGGTGATAGGCACAAATGAAGGGACTCAGTTGTCTCAAGGGAAGAGCTGATGTAATGTTTGATCAGTAGAGGCAAAAACGTTAAGACGGAAAAAAGTTCTCTAGGCAGAGATGATACACATAAGCAGGAAGCATTCAGAAAACATTAGAATTCTGACTGTGGATGGGATGTCCAGCCAACACAGGCAGGGATTTGACTCTGTGTGTGTGTGTGTGTGTGTGTGTGTGTGAGTCACTCAGTCGTGTCTGACTCTTTGCAACTCAATGGACTGTAGCCCACCAGGCTACTCTGTCCATGGGGATTCTCCAGGCAAGAATACTGGAGTGGGTTGCCATTCCCTTCTCTAGGGGATCTTTCCAACCCAGGGATCAAACCCAGGTCTCCTGCATTGCAGAGAGATTCTTTGCCATCTGAGCCACCAGGGAAGCTGTGGCTGGGAGTAGTGGATATACAAAAGAGAAAAGCAGTAGTAGGAGATTAAGTTGAAAAGATAGATGTTCATGACTTGCTAAGTTTGGTCTTGGTATTAGAATTAGGAATCAGTGAAGACTTCTAAGAAGGAGAAAACAGGATTCCATTTGTACAGTTTTAGAGAAATGACCCTTCCAATGAAAGTGGTGAATTGGACCAATGGTCTTGAAGTTCCAGTCAAGACACCCAGTTACAAGGTTACAGCCAAGTCCAAGTGAAAAGTGATGAGGGTCTGCATATAGGTGAAGGGCAGTGAACCTAGTCAAGAAACAACAGACTTACAAGATACTAAGAACATGAAATCAGCAGGATATGGTGTCTATGGGTAATGAAGATGACTCCAAGTTTCTGACTTAAATAGCAGGATGTATGGTTGGTCTGTCAATCAAACTAGGAAATACTAGGTGTTCAGTGGGACAGGGAAGGGTAAATAATAAATGAGCTCTTTTGAGTCAGTTTAATCTAAATTGCTTGTAGGACTTTTAAGTAGAGTTCTCCAGTTAGCCTTTGTATATGCTGATCCAAGACTTGGAAGAGAGGGCAGCCCTGAAAATATTAGTTTGGGAGTCCCCAGAATACTTGTGGGTTAGGTCTGGCAAGAAGATGAGATTGCCCAAGTGGCAGAAGCAGAATGCTATGGAATCCAATATTTAAAGTAGGGAAAGAGGAAAAGAGCCCTTGGTTTGGCTGAGAATGAACTTAGGAGGCACAATGATGTGGATACCAAAGGAGTATTATTTCTAAAAAGGAATAGTCAAAAGTATCAGATGCGTCCCAATAATCATAGTGTAAGGTAGAACATGCCCACGGGTTGGTAGAACAGTTCTAGGGGAACAGTAGTTTTAGAACCCTGACTTCAATTGATTTAATACTGAATTTTGACTTTGCTTGGAAGTGTGCAGTGGGTATATTTAGGAAACCCCTTTCCTACTCCAACACATAGAAAGTCCAGATAAAAATATATGACTTTAAAAATATATTTTAAATATGTATCCAAATTCAAAAGAAAGAATTCTCCACATGCCTCAAATGAAAGAGAAACTAAAAGCTGTCACAACAAGCAAATGTTGCAGTTGGTAATCCCACCAATGTATGAGGACCACATCTAGAGGTAGTCTTTGTCTGTTTGGTCTGCTGTAATAAAATACCACAGACTTGGTGTCTTATAAACAACAGAAATGTATTTCTCACAGTCCGGGAGGCTGTAGTTTAAGATCAAAGTGCTAGAAGCATCAGGGGAGGCTCTCTTCTGGGTTGCAGCCTATTTATTGTATTACCACCTGGAGGAAGGGGCTACCGAATTCTGTGGGATCTCTTTCGTAAGCCACTTATCCCATTTATGAGGGCTGCACCCTCATGACCTAATCACTTCCTAAAAGCCTTGTCTCCTAATACTGTGACAGTGATGGTAGGATTTCAATGTGTGAATTCCAAGGGGACACAAACATTCAGATCATAGCAGAGGTGAAAACCCAATAGGGGCTAGCATATTAACACCTACATGGCCTGGAAGTTTATCTGTGCAGAAGTTATACATGGGGTATTTCCACTCATAAATGAGACTAGGAAAACTCTGTGCTTGGGAATAAGCCACCCTACTTCCAGGAGAAAAGTTCAGTTCAGTTGCTCAGTCATGTCTGACTCTTTGCGACCCCATGGACTGCAGCACACCAGACCTCCTTGTCCATCACCAACTCGTGGAGCTTGCTCAGACTCATGTCCATCGAGCCAGTGATGCCATCCAACCATCTCATCCTCTGTTGTCCCCTTCTCCTCCTGCCTTCAGTCTTTCCCAGCATTAGGGTCTTTTCCAATAAGTCAGTTCTTTGCATCATGTGGCCAAAGCATTGGAACTTCAGCTTCAACATCAAGTCCTTCCAATGAATATTCAGGACTGATTTCCTTTAGGATTGACTGGTTTGATCTCCTTTCAGTCCAAGGGAAAAAGTGGCCTCTAAAAGAAATCAGAATCCTACACGTGTGACGTGTACAAGTAAGGACCTCAATTTGTACCACTCATGTAGGGAGAGAAAGTTGTAAGCCAGAGTAAGGAAGGAAAAAAAAAAACTTAAAAACTTATTTGAAAGTAGTGAAACTTATAGTATCCAGGAGAGGCGAATGCAGCTCATCTAATAGTGACATCTCCAAAGCACAGGGCAAAATGTGGGATTCGTGCAAAGGTCAAGTCCCTGTGAGGTAGAACTTGCAGACCTGAATAGCAAACCACTGTCATGAAAAAAGGAGGAAAATGCAACTAATAGGACATCTGACATCCAAAGTGAAAGTGTCAGCGGCTCAGTCGTGACCAACTCTTTTTGAGACCCCGTGGACAGTAGTCGGCCAGGCTCCTCCGTCCATGGGATTCTTCAGACAAGAACACTGGAATAGGTTGCCATTTCCTTCTCCAGGGGATCTTCCTGACTGAGAGATCAAACCCAGGTCTCCCACATTGCAGGCAGATTACTTACCATCTGAGTCACCAGAGAAATCCCAAAGAACTTTCCAAAAATACAGAGCTATATAAGAAGAACTTTAAAATCTCTGCTTAAAAATGATTCAGAGAAATAAAGGAAGGATAGAATCCACAATACAGGTACAGAACATTTTAGAGGAAAGAAGCCAGTGGATTTGTAAAAGAACTAAATAGAAAATCTAGAAGTAAAAATCGTTGAAAAAGTTGCAAGAAGGAACAGATGGGTTAAACCATAGAGTAGATCCTATCGGGAGACTTCAGGAATTGAAAAGGTAAATGAGAGGTGAGAGAATGAAGTGACTGGGTGAAGGCCACATTCATTTGATAACTGTGTATGTGGAGGGAGAGAAGCTTTCTTAGATAGAAATACTACATCAGGAAAGAGATTCAGTTATTCATTCATTTAAAAAATATAACATAGGGTATTGAGGAATATATTGAGAGAGATCCCAGATATGCAGGAAAGGGGGGGGGGGGGTCATTGGAAGGAGGGGTAGAGAAAGAAGCCCCAAGAGCCTAGATAGAGGAATTATTGCAAGTCAATGGGGATGAAACAGATTTGAATATATTTCTATGGAGGATAAGAGGTGAGCTGTTTGAAAGTATATCCTTCAGTCCCCTCCTTTCTTTGACAGATGGGAAGACTGGGGGTCAAGCAATGAGGAGATAGAAGACAAAGGTTTAAAAGATAGCCATAGAGGGAAGGAGAGAGGAAGTTGATCAGAGACAGGTAAAAACAATGCCAAAGAATGTTGAGGATTCTTCTGACATGCAGTAGCATAGATTTGTATTCTGTAAGATTGAATACAGCACCCCATGTATAAAAGTATAAAGTTATCTTGTGGGATCAATCCATGTAGATTTCAGGAAGTTGCATGAAAATAACAAAGAAAAAAACAAACAAAAGATACCAGTCAGAATAATTTGAGAGGTCTCATGGAAGAAGATTCCTAATCTATGTTTTGTATCGCTGACCACAGTTACTGTTAGAAACCTTTCGCTTGTGGTGAGTGAGAAGAATTCTAGAAATTGACTATGGTTCTTTTATTTATTCTAGTTTATTTTCAGAGAACCAGGGCAGTGTTGCTCCCTGCAACATAGAATTTTGTTACCTCAAGTTAGGTTGTCATGAGTCAGGGTTTTTAGGTGTCAGCAACTTCTGTCTACGTACATTGTCAGTTGGGTAAAGGAGGTTTTGTCATACATCCAAGCATATACACTATGTATGTATTGTATTTAGAAGGACATCATGTTCTTCAGTATAACCATTATACCAACAAAAATTCCTGCCTGTGATGGAGAGAACTTCTCAGCTTCAGAGGGCTCGCCAGCTAATTAGCAGTCCTTTCATAAATAAATGCCATTCTGTCACCTAGAATTGCTAAGGAGGATTTCTAGACCATTGAAATTAGTTACAGTGACAGAAATGTTGAACGGAAAGGGAAGCTTTCTAATTAAGTTGGAACTGAGTGTTCACGATGACTTTCCAGGTATGTTTTGGTAAGAGCAGTGTTACTAGCTCACCCATGGGCCCTATTAAAGGACTTGAAGTCTGTCACTCCAGGTCACTTGTCAGAGCCCACTGGAGAGAACAGTAATCAAAGACTTTTTCTGCCTGACATCAAGGGCAGAAGGTTTCTCTCTGATGGTGGATTTGCTTTGAATAGAGGGGTGTCCATGGTTCAAAAAACACCTTCAAGTAGCGCTAACTGGTAGTTTAAACCAAGAGGTCAGAGAACAACCCTTTGTGACACTTCCATCACCTTTCAGATATCATTTATGTTGTTGTTCAGTTGCTATGTCTTTATGGTTAACCCAGTTTTTGTTTGTTCAACATCTTTCTTGAACGAATCCCTTCCCACCCCCCACCCCCAAAAGACCTACCATACACTTTTATTTCTCCTTAGGGATTAACTAGGATAAGGGGAGCTAATTAATATTAGTAGTTTCACAATTACTCAACAATGAAGAAACTAAGAATGGAATCTAGAAATGATATTTCCCACAAAGGTGACCTATTAGTGGGTGTCATGTCTCCAGCTGGATAATGGGTTAGGTTAATAAGAGAGATGAGCACGGCATCTTTTTCCAGCAACAAAGGTAGATGGAAAATGCTGATGAAGCCAGGCAGTGTCCTTAAGTGTCTCTTTTCTGTTGGTTGTGTTCAGGGGTATCGTCCAGTCTGAGGAAAAACTTGTCATCAGTGCATCTTGGGCAAAAGATGATGATATCAGCAGGCTCTTGAAATCTCTACCAAACTGGATGAATATGGCTCAACCCAAACAGCTGAGGTCAAAGAGAGAAGAGGAAGAAGATTTCATAAGGTAAAAACATTTAAAAAGTCCTTGCCCTTGTACGTATATGTTATATGTTGCAGTTGTTCTTAACATGCTCTCCAGTTCATAGAACTTAGGTGAACCTTGTGGAAATGCAGATGTGCTTCCCACATTTGTGCATATACAGTGCTTTATTTCCGATTGTTTCCTGCATGTTTTGACAAAAATGAAGTCTCTCAACTTTATCACGCAGTATTTACCTTTGTACAATTTATTTCTTTATCAGTGAAAATGTGGCCTAATCTGTTGATGCTCTTGAATTTCACGTGGCTGGCCTGGCACAGTGACATATTTTCACCTCTGTCATTTTAGAGCTGTGTAAATTGGTGGACAGGTAGGGGAGAAGTGGAGGTAATATTTTGTCACATTAAAATTAGGTTTATTCTTATTGTCTTTTTGCCTATCCAAGTGAATGAATAAATATTAATAAAATAAAGTAAAAGCACTTTAAAGAAGCAAAGACCAGAAAAGGAATAAAAGAAGTAGTGACCAGTATTTTACTTTAAATTCATCACAGAGCTGTGAGCTCGTCTCCTTCTCAGAATGTGGGCTGCAACTGTAGATAAATAGGCCTTTACTGTTCACGAAGTTAACTGTATTTGTATACTGTGGTGCCATATCTTTACTATTTTATTATGAAAAATTGCTATCATGCCATTTAAAACTTCCTCAAAATCATGAGACTCAAAAGTTCATCCATAATTTAACATAATACCTCTTGATGAAGGTGAAAGAGGAGAGTGAAAAAGCTGACTTAAAATTCAGCATTCAGAAAACTAAGATCATGGCATCCAGTCCAATCACTTCGTGGCAAAGGGATGGGGAAAATGTGGAAACAGTGTCAGATTTCATTTTCTGGGGCTCCAAAATCAATGCACATGGTGACTGCAGCCAAGAAATTAAAAGATGCTTGCTCTTTGGAAGAATAGCTATAACAAAGCTAGACTGTATTAAAAAGCAGAGTCATCACTTTGCCAACAAAGGTTCTTATAGTCAAGTCTGGTGTGCTACAGTTCATGGGTTGCAAAGAGTTGGACACAACTTAGTGACTGAACAACAACAACAATTTATGTTTTCTTCCTTATATTTCACATTATCTCAGAAAAACTTGTCAGCTAGTTACATTGATATGAGAAAACATATATATGTAAGAAAATACACATATATGTGAATATATATGTAATTTTTTAATTAATAGATTTTTATTTGTATAAGGGAGCAGTTTTAGGTTTGTTAAAAATATTGAGTAGAAGATGCATAGTTCCCATGTGACCCCTCATGCACCCTTACCCCCCAGTTTCCTCTACTTTTAATACCTTGCAGCAATGAGGTACATTTGTTAAAACTGGTAAGCTGATACCGACATTATTATCAGCTGAAGTCTGTAGTTCACATTGGGGTTCACTCTTTGTCTTGTACATTTTATGAGTTTTGAAAAATGTCTAGTGATGTATCCATTCACCGGTTAAAGTAAATGTAACCATTTCAGTATCACTAAGAACAATAGTTTCTCTGCCCTAAAAATCCTCTATGCTCTTCCTGTTCATCCAGCCCTTCTCTCCTCCAACCCCTGGCAACCCCTGTTTTCTCTTCTGCCTCGTAGTTTTGCCTTTTCCAGAATGTCATATAGTTGGAATCATACAGTATGTGGCCTTTTCATATTCACTTCTTTTGCTTAGCCCTATGCACTTAAGCTCTGTCATTTTGTGGCTTGATAGCTCTTTTTTTTTTTTTTTTTTTTGAGATGTCTGAATAACATTTCATTGTATGGACATACCAGAATTTGTTTTTCTGTTCACCTGCTGTTAGGTGTCTTGATTGCTTCCAAGTTTTGGCAGTTATCCATAAAGCTGCTATAAACTTTCATGTGCAGGTTTCTTTGTGGGTGTAAGTTTTCAGCTCATTTGGGTAAATACTGAAGAATATGGCTGTTAGATTGTATGACAAGAGTATGTTTAGTTTTGTAAGAAATTGCCAAACTGCTCCAAAGTGGCAGTCCCATTCTGCATTCCCACTGACAGGGAATGGGGGTTCCCGCTATTCCATATCCTTGCTAGCATATGGTGGTATCAGTGTTTCAGATTTGGTACGTTCTTACTGGTGTCTGGTGATCTCATCGTTTTCATTTGTATTTCCCTAATGACGTATGTCAGACTTCCCTAGTGGCTCAGACAGTAAGGCATCTGCGTACAATGTGGGAGACCCAGGTTCAAACCATGGGTTGGGAAGATCTCCTGGAGAAGGAAATGGTAACCCACTCCAGTATTCTTGCCTGGAAAATCCCATGGATGGAGGAGCCTGGTAGGCTACAGTCCATGGGGTCACAAAGAGTCGGATACGACTGAGCGACTTCACTTTCTTTTCTTTCTTTAATGACATTTAGCATCATCTCATTTTTTATTTAATAAATAAGAATTTATTAAAGCAGTGACTGCTGCTTAGTCACTTCAGTCGTGTCTGACTCTGTGCGACCCTATGGACTGTAGCCCGCCAGGCTCCTCTGTCCTTGGTATTCTCCAGGCAGGAATACTAGAGTGGGTTGCCATGCTGTCCTCCAGGGGATCTTCCCAACTGAGGGATCGAACCAAAGTCTCCTGCATTGCAGTCAGATTTTTTACCACTGAACCACCAGGGAAGCCTATATGTGTGTGTGTCTACACATATATATGTATGTATATACATGTATGTGTGTGTGTGTATATATATATATACATATATATAGAGAGAGAGTAAGATATCTGTTCAGATGTTTTCCCATTTTTCAATTAGGTTGTGTATTTTCTTACTGTTGAGCTTTAAAAGTCCTTTGTATATTTTGGATACCACTTCTTCAGTTGACAGGTGTTTACAAAAACTTTCAGTCTATGCCTTGTCTTTTCATTCTCTTCATAGAGCCTTTCATAGAACAGAAGTTTTTAATTTTAACAAAATCAAACTTAATGATTTTTTAAAAATGGACTGTGCTTTTCTGCTGTCTGGTTTTGAGTGTTTTTGTGTAATTCAACTGTATCACCTTAGTGTATATATTTGTTTTTTTTTCTTTTTTGCTTTTTTAGAGGTTGCACTAGAGTTTGCAACATACTTTTTTTTTTTTTTTTTGCAACATACTTTTGTGACTAATAAAAGTACATTATAACAGAGTAGTCCTAATTCTTTCCTCCCATCCCTTGTAACATTGCTGCCATTTATTCCATTTATCCATAAACTATAATCACTGTATAAATGTTGCTATTATTATTTTGAACAAACTGTTACCTATAGATCAATTAAGAATAAGAGAAATAAAAGGTTTTATTTACCTTTAATTATTACTTCTTTAATTCTCTTCCTTTTTAAATGTAGGTCCAAGTTTCTCACCTATATTTTCTTTCTTCCTAAAGAACTTCTTTTAGCATTTCTTATAAGACAGGTCTATTGAAGACAAATTCCTTCAATGTTTGTTGGAAAAAGTGTTTATTTTTTCCCTTGCTTTTGAAGAATAATTTCACAGGGTTCAAATTTCTAGGTTGATAATTCTTCCAGCACTTTTAAGTATTTCACTTCACTATTCTTGCTTTATGGTTTTTGAAGAAAAGTCCAATGTAATTTTTATCCTTGTTTTTTCTGTGTGTAGGGTAATTTTTTCCTCTGGCTTCTTGCAAAATTCCTTTCTTTGTTTTTGATTTTGCACTATTCAAATCTTGTATGTGTGTGTGTGTTTCATGGTGATGATCTCTGAACTTCATGGATCATGGTGATTTAATGAGTGTCATTGGTTTGGGGAAATTCTCAGTCATTATTGTTTTAATTTTTTTTTTCTCTTTCTTCTCCTTCTAGTATGCCCAAACATACATTATACCTTTTTAAATTGTTCCTCTGTTCTTGGATATTCTGTTCTGTCTTTTCATTCTTTGTCTTTGGGTTTGGCTTTTGGAAATTTTCATTGCCATTTCTTAAAGCTCGTTGATTCTTTCCTTGGTTATGTCCAGCCTATTAAATAAGACCATCAAAAGCATTCTTCATTTCTGTTATGGCTTGTTTGATTTCTAGCATTTCCTTATGATTTTTTCTTAGAGTTTCCATCTCTCTGCTTATATTGCCTCTATCTGCTTACAGGTGCACATGTCAAAGGCACAGTTTGGCAAATTTTCATACTTTTTGTTGTGTAACCAGTATCCAGATCAAGAAACAGAATAATAGCAACAAAAAACAGGACAAAACGATAGTGAGCCTTATAGTTCCTCCTGGTCACTAGTCACCTCTTTAAAAGTTACCTGTATCTTACCTTTTAAGTACCTAGATTAGTTTAATCTGTTTGGGTATTTTTGTTTTTAATGGAATCATGCAGTTATATATTTTATGACTGGCTCCATTTGTTCCACATTATGTTGACAAGATTCATCCATATTCTTGTGTATAGTTCCTTATTACTCTGTACTCTATATCATATTTCATTATGTGCAGCCCATGGGGTTGCAAAGAGTCAGACATGACTTAGCAGCTGAACAGCAATGAATGTGAATACACCACACATATTTTTTTAATGTTGTATTGTTTGAATGTATATGTGTGTATATATGCACTCATTTATTTTACTCCTGTGAGGTACACCTGGGCAGTTTCTAATTTGAAACTGTTACAAATAGTACTCTTTGTATATTCTACTCTACCTCTCTTGGTAATCATATGTATATGTTTCTGTTGCTTATATTGTAGGATTCAAATTGCTGGTCATAGCATATGCATATGTTCAATTGTAGTGCACACTGCCAAATATTTTCCCAAAGTGGTAGTAAGAGCTTGCCCTTTCAATCAACTTTTTTTACTGGAGTATAATTGCTTACAATGTTACGTTAATTTCTGCTGTGCAACAAAGTGAATTAGTTGTATGTATACATATATCCCCTCCCTCTGAAGCCTCTTTCCCCCCAGTTTTATTCATTGTCTTCAAAAGCTTAGAGTTAAAGGGAAGGGCCCCTAGCCCTATTTAGAAATAGAGAATGCTAATCAAGAGATGAGCCTCCGTATACCACCTCATATGTCTGATTTAAAAGAGCTAGAATTTAGTTCTTGGCTTTGTTCTTTTCTGTATGTGATTTGAATTGTTACATTCCATCTTAAATTTGAAGGCAAAACAAATCATACAATTTTTAAAATTTTTGGTGAATTATTATATCCGTAAAGTAAGATGTTCATCTTAGGTGTATAACTCAGTGAAATGTTACATGTTATTTAACTCATGTAACCACCTCCCAGGTCAAAATACGAAACTTTTCTTATACCCAGAAGGTTACCTCAAGGTAACCACTGTTCTGACTTTCATCACTGTTGTTTAGTTTTGCCTGTGCTTGAATTTTATATAAATTTTTCCATATTATCTGGTTTATTTTGCTGAATGAGATGCCTTAGATATTTGTTCATGTTTCTGCATGCAAATAGACATGGGTTGAAAACACATTCTGTTTGCTTTAACAGAAGAAAAATAATCTTTTATGTCTATTTTGCTTTGTATGTGATCGATTCTTGTCTCTTAATCTATCACATTCTCTATCCTGAAACCAAAGGTAAGTGGAGGGGACATTCTTCATTGATATTCCAATGTGGTAGAGTTGACAGAGCCTTGATTTAGCACGTTAGAGTACCGCAGGAGCATGGCATGAGCCAGAAAGACTGAAAAATCACACTCTCCTCCTGTAATTAGTTTTTAAAGCTTAGAGGGCTCTTTGGCGCCTGGATGAATATAGACTCTGGTGCCCTTTGCATTGAATAAAGGTTATGTTCCCTTCATTACTAAATGAGGCCCTTTTCTATTCTCATTTTTTAACTAAAAAAAAAATAAAATGTATTATTTCCTGGCTTAACTTTGAATAAAGGGGGAAAAATAGGTCAGGCCAAGGCCTTAATAGAAAAACGAAATATAGCAAATACCCTTTTGTTCCCAAAGTAGCTGAAAGCAGGCTTTCTAGCCCATTGTCTTTGTACCTGTCTTATATATGTATATAGTTATCCTTTTGATATCAGTGGATAGCCACTGATAAAAGCAGTCCTGCTTTCTGGAAATGTAATTAACAGAAGAGATGAGGTGTTGGAAGAAGTAAAGGGGTGGGGAGGCCCTATGTATTAGAGACTGTCCCCCATAATCTGTTACACCCATTTCACTCAGGGCCCCATAACTTCCAAGAATAAGAATCATTTCCCTAGAGCTAGGTTTGAAAATCCTGAAGTGGAAAGATGTAATTAACATTTGTCTTGACCAGGAAAGTGTTAGTCACTCAGTTGTGTCAGACTCTTTATGACCCCATGAACTGTAGCCCACCAGACTCCTCTGTCCATGGAATTCTCCAGGCAAGAATACTGGAGTGGATTGCCATTTCCTTCTCCACTTGACCAGGAAAAGAGTATTCAAATGATAAAAGTTAAAGAATATATAAAACCTACAAATTGTTCTGAAACTCCAGCATGAAGCAAAATGAATGATAAAGCACTAAGTTTCTATGAAATTGTTTAATGTATTAAAACAATCAGAGTTGACAGTCTGTGGCACTGAATAGGGCTTCCCCGGTGGCCCAGCTGGTAAAGAGTCCGCCTGCAATTCAGGAGACCTGGGTTCAGTCCCTGGGTTGGGAAGATCCCCTGGAGAAGGGAAAAGCTACCCACTCCAGTGTTCTGGCCTGGAGAATCCATGGACTGTGTTTACAGGCACTATTACTCTCATTCAACAGATAAGGAAACTGAGGTGCAGAGAACTTAAATAATAACTGCCCCAAATTTGCAGAGCTACTAAGTTGACAGAGCTAGAATTTGAGCCCGGGTAGTCTGGTTCCCAGTACTCTTGCCTGGAAAATCCCATGGACGGAGGAGCCTGGTAGGCTGAAGTCCATGGGGTTGTGAAGAGTCGGACACGACTGAGCGACTTCACTTTCACTTTTCACTTTCATGCATTGGAGAAGGAAATGGCAACCCACTCCAGTGTTCTTGCCTGGAGAATCCCAAGGATGGCGGGGCCTGGTGGGCTGCCGTCTATGGGGTCGCACAGAGTTGGAAACGACTGAAGTGACTTAGCAGCAGCAGTCTGGTTCCCAGAGCCAGCACACGGTGATCATCCAGTCTTATATTGGCCAGGAATTTTACTTTTGGACATTTGAGTTATGCCTTCATTTTTATTGACCATCATAATCTTGACTGATATTTTAATAGTTACTTGCCAATGGGTTTTCCTGGTGGCTCAGATGGTAAAGGATCTGCTTATAATGCAGGAGACCTGAGTTCAGTCCCTAGGTCGGGAAGATCTCCTGCAGCAAGGAACAGCAACCCAGTCCAGTATTCTTCCCTAGAGAATTCCATGAAGAGGAGCCTAGTGGGCTACAATTCATGGGGTTGCAAAGAGTTGGACGTGACTGAGTGACTAACACACACACTTTGTTGCAGAAATTTATCATACAGATACTTTTACCCTTCATCATTATTAGAATTAATTGTATTTTGTGTATTATATTTTTGCCCATTTTTTTCCCTTTCAGTAACAGGTTGGTAACAGAGTATCCAGCTGTTTGAGGGAAAGACAGGATAATGATACCAGGAATGTACTTGCTTTAAAACTGATTGTCTTACCTCCCTCTGAATTATATGTTTGCCTAATCAAAGAAAAGAAAAAAGAAAAGCAATCATTGTTGGAAAAAAGGATACAAAGGGGATGACAATATTAAAATGATATAAAGCAAATTATGTTGGTTTCAGATAATGTGTGATACAGACCTGAACAAGGAAGAGAAACCTAAAGATTTTTAGTTATTTTTATTTAGAAGATAGCTCTTTCATCTGGAGAATCAAATGAGTGATATGTTTATTAAGACTAATTTTTGTTATGTTTTGAGCTGTGTGAACTCAGTGCTTAAAGAACAGCAATTTTGTTTCCAAGTATTCTTTCCAAAGAGCAAGGCAATTGCTAAGATCTAGTTTGGCATGAGTTCTATATTAAATGTTTAATGAGAGAATAAAAGCAGAAAGCAGGTTTGTACTTTTACTTTCCATGGACACTGCTAGTACTTCATTGGCCCTCAATAAATGTTGAATGAGTGAAATTGAATTCAGAAATAGGAATGATCACTCCCTGTTTTCTTAAAAATAATTCTGTTTATTTATTTATTTCTGGCATGCTGGGTCTCCCTTGCTGCATGAGCTCTTCTCTAGGGGCGGTGAGGAGCTGCTCTCAAGTTGTGGCGCTCGGGCTTCTCATTGCAGCGCTTTCTCTTGTTGCGGAGCATGGACTCTAGGGCACGTGGGCTTCAGTAATTATAACATGTGGGCTTCAGTAGTTGTGGCTCCCAGACTCCAGAGCACAGGCTCAAAAGTTGTGGTGCGCAGGCTTATTTGCTCCGGGGCATGTGGGATCTCTCCGGACCAGGGATTGAACCTGTGTCTCCTGCATTGGCAGGTGGATTCTTCACCAGTGAGCCACTGGGGAAGCCCTCATTCACTCTTCAAATGAAAAAATAAAATAAAAAGTGAAGAATAGTGAGCCAGTCGCCTTAATTGCAAGAAAATGCTTTCAGTGGCCTCCCAAAAGCTTATTCCTTTTGGAAGCTCACAGGTCTGAGTTCTAGTCTTTAGCACTGCCATTAATTAATCCTTTTTGTTTTATTTAGGGGTTTGTCTTGGTCTTCACACCTCTTTACTTTCTTCATCCTGCTGAGATTAAACAATTAATAGAAGTAGAAATCTTGTAGGCCTAGGAATGTGTTTAGATGTAAGCAAGTATCAGTATTAATAAAGTAGAACACAAATAAGTTCCAGAAAAATCCCACTTGGAAATGTCAAGGTCCTCAAAATAATATAAACAATGACTTAAAAGGTTCTTGATTAAAAGATTCTTCTTTAGAACCTTTAGATAAATTTGAAGAAATAAATAAAAGATCTGACGCAGGGGGAAAAAAGACTTTAGCTCGAACAAAATGTTCGTTAGAAGAGAGACATTTATTCTACTATCCCTGCAGACTTAATATGACTTTAAAAATATAATTATAAAAGGAAAGATGAATCAGAAAATATGAATATATTAAATAGGTACAGGATTAGAAAATGCTTTGCAAGAATTTTTTTTCTCTCGATAATACAAGATGAAGGTCATGGATGTATGTAGAACACAGACAGAAAAGACTGGATGAGAAGCAGACTTAAATCTCAAAATTAAACAAAAAAGACAGGTAATTAACTGGAGACTCAGCTACAAACATCAATTAATGTTCAAGATGATTGAATTAGGCACTTTGTTATTATATCAAAATGATATGACTCTTGTTAGCATAAGATTGGCAGTAAATGAAAAAAGATGTAAATCTCCTCTATACAGTCCATAAATGCTAGTCTATTGAGACAATTATTCGAGGATTATGATTATCTATTAGTACCATTAAAAAGTCACTAATACAGTATTTCTGCATTTTATTTTTTGTTTCATTTTAGATCATGGAATTATTTAACTTTTTTTTTTAACATAGATACACATTTAATACCATCCCTCTTTCTCTCATCTGGAGTCTTAATAAAATTTAAAAGTTAATCCTTCCAATTTAGTCTTACCCACCCCTTCAGAAAGTGAAGCTGAAAATGATGTTCTATGCCATTGTGTTGGTGGGCAGGATACCTGTTATCTCTCTGGGGCAGGAGCAAGAAGAGGTGTTCCTAAGACAGGGTCAAACATGAATGAGATGGTCCATGCTGTTCTCTCCCCAGGACCATCTCTACTGGTGGCTGCTCTCTGCTGCAGGCTTAATTCCCTGCCAGATGATGAAGGACCCTTGGCCTTCTCACCCCTGTCTTACTGAACCTTTCCAGGTTCCCAGTCTACCATGCTCTTTCCTCCCCCTGTGTCTTTGCCCATGGCCATTCCTCTTCCTGCTCATTCCAGCCCTGCTTCCTGTACCTGTCCCGTCCAGCTCTCAAGATACAGCTCGGGTATGAACTCCTCCAGCATCTCCCTTTCTTCATCCCACCCTGCATCCCTCCTGGGTTAGGAGCTCACAGTCTATGGAGGACTTAAATAAGAACTTAGAGCATGATGAGTGCAGCTACTGGGGCAAAGATGATATGTAAATATATTGTAAAAGAGACCAGTAGAAAAACTAAAAATAATAACGTAACTGTACTCTGAAGGGGAAATTGGTATAATCAGGGAATTGCCAGAGGGGACATAAATAAGCTAATTCCTCACCATTCATGTCCTCACCTCATACATTCATAAAATGTATATATCAGTGAGTAGTGGTTTCCACAGATTATATGAAAAGATGGATGTAACATTGAAAAAATTAGAAACAGAATTTTTTTTTTTTTTTAAGTTGTAGGTGCTTTTTCTGGAACGAATGTATAAGGTGAGAAGGGGTGGGACAGGGGATCACTGTTCATCATTATTGGCTATTTAACCATGAGTAATTAGTTCTGAACTTTTAAATTTTTATTGGTTAAAAATTTTTTTTCCACACGTCTTCAAACCCTGTTATTATTCACTGCCAGTTCACCAGTTCTCCACAAATACAGTCATTCTAACCTGTCTTTATCCCTGGGGGAAAAAAAAAAAGAGAAACTTAATCTGTCTATATTTTTCTGCTAATTTTATGCAAAGCTTTACTCTTCTCTGTAGTAGTTTACTTTGACCTTGAGGTTCTTCTCTGTCTTCCTCCAAACCCCCCAGCAATTCCCTTATCCCTTCCCCAGAGAACTACCTTCAAGACATGACACTTAGTTGCTTAGTTCTGGAATCATCGCCATTGCTTGAAATCAATTGTTTAATGTCTCTGCTTTGAACAGATATAATTTTTTTTTCCAAAGGAAATTGTATGGCAATTCGAGAAATAGCCAGAATCATCAATAAACTGAAATAGTTGATGAGGAAGTTCAGTGCTATATACATTTTGACTTTTAAATCTGTCATCATTCTTGGTAGTTGAAAAACCAGAGTATGTGTTCAATTAACAATAAGTAATTATTGGTTATTTTAATCTTATGTATTGATCATCTGTTTTGAAGCTTAAGAAATGTTCTTTTTCTTTATTTTTATTGAAGTATGAGGTACAATGTTGATTCCTGTTGTAGAGCAAAGTGATTCAGTTGTACATACATATATATGTATTCTTTTAAAAATATTATTTTCCGAGAGATGTTCTATGGACATCTATTGTTGTTTATAGGAATGCATAACTTACAGTGGCTCCTGGCGGAAAAACTACACCTTTGGAAATCACAGCACCTACAGAAAAAAAAACAAAAAACAAACTGGTACCTTATTGTGTATATCCCATGTTGCTTGACAACATCCTGCAAAGAAAACTTAGTAGCCAGGCTTATTTGAATGGCTTGGCTAAAGAAAGATGCATTCATGTTCCAAGCTAACAGAGCATTTCCCATGCAACTTTATTCCAATTTGAGTGTATATCAAAACTCTGAGCAGTGCCATCAGTTTGAAAATAATGCGCTACTTTGCAATTCATCTTTTCTCATTGTTACCTAGTATCAGTTTTCATGGAAATTTTCACTGACTTCACACACTGATAGATCAGTTTCCTCATCTGCTTGGGACCAAAAACAGGGGTACAGAATGTGGAGAAAAGCCTGAGACTGAGCCCTGACTTCCTGCCCTACCCTGCCCCTAATTCTCAATATGTCTTTAGCCAGGTTCCCTCACTCCATCCCTCATCTATAGATGCCAACTTTTAAAAACTATGATTTTATTGAAGTTTAGTTGGTTGGCAATGTTGTGTCAATTTCTGCTCTACAGCAAAGTGCTTCAGCTATATATACATTCTTTTTCATATTCTTTTCCATTATGGTTTGTCACAGGATTTTGAACTGAATATATAGCTCCCCCTGCTATGCATTAGATCCTTGTTGTTTATCCATTCTATGTATAATAGTTTGCATCTGCTAATGCCAAACTCCCAACCCATCCTTCCTCCAACACCCTCTTCCACTTGGCAATCATAGTTCTGTTCTCTGTAAGTCTTGTTTCATACACCATTTGTGTCATGCTTTAGATTCCACATATAAGTGATATTATCATATGGTATTTGTCTTTCTCTTTCTGACTTACTTAATATGCAAAACTCTAGATCCATCTAGATTGCTGCAAATGGCATTGTTTCATTCTTCTTTATGAATGAGAAGTATTCCATTGTATATATGCACCACATCTTCTTTATTCAGTCATTGTTAGGTAGCTTCCATGTCTTGGCTATTGCAGATAGAGCTGCAATGAGCACTGGGGTGCATGTATTTTTTCAAATTAAAGAGTTTTGTCTGGATATATTCCCAGGAGTAGGATTTCTGGGTCATATTTTTAATTTTTAAAATATTCTGGGTGTATTTTTAATTTTGACAGGAATCTCCATACTGCTTGCTATAGTGGTTGTACCAATTTGCATTCCTACCAACAGTATAGGAGGGCTTCCATTTCTCCACTCCCTCTCCAGCACTTATAATTTGTAAACTTTTTATGATTCAGGTCATTCTGACATGTGTGAGGTGATACCTCATTGTAGTTTTGGTTTGTATTTCTCTAATACTTTAGAGATGTTAAGCATCTTTTAATGTGCTTGTTGGCCATCTGTATATCTTCTTTGGAGAAATGTCTATTTAAGGTCTTCTGCCCATTTAAAAAACTTTTTTTTGTTATTGTGTTTTGTGAAATGTTTGTATATTTTGGAAATTAAGCCCTTGTATAAACAACAACCTTTGATTCTTGAACCTATATGCTGATTGTGTGTGTGTGTGCATGTATGCACACATGTGTGTGCACACATACTTTAACTAGCATGAGAGTTGAGTCTTCAAGAAAGTTCAATTCCATGAAAAGAGACAATTTTTGTGTCTCTTGGTGAATGTCTGGGCAAAGGGAAATGCTAGAGTGGCTGACACTTGTGAGAGGCAGCGTGGCTTGTGGTCACTACTCAGTGGCCCAAGAACAAAAAGCAACTCTGCTTCCATCATGGCTGCAGCTGTGCAAAGTGAGCACATCTCCTGCCACAGGCCTCAGTTTCCCGATAAAATGGCTCATAGAAGTTTGCCACCTTCGGGGGACACAGTCAAGGAACATATTCACAGAGCCAAATTTTAACACAGCATTTTTCAAACTCTGGGTCATGGCATATTAGGGAACTGTGAAATGTTTCTAGTGGACTTTGAACCCACCACAGGAACTAGGACAGAGCCTGAGTAATAGTAGATTCCTAGTAAATAGCTGATAAAGAAGGCATGGCCTGATAATAAATAAATAACCCAGTTAAAAATAATCTAAGGGTCAGAATTGCCACTTCTCTAAAGGAGATAACACAAATGACCAATAAGCATATGAAAAGATGCTCAGTATTGTTAGCCATCAAGGAAATGCAAATCAAAACCAAAAGATACTGCTTCACGTCCACTAAGATAACTATACTATAAAGATTGGTAATCACAAGTATTGGCAAGGATGTTAAAAATTGGAACCATTATATGCTATTGATGAGAATATAAAATTTTGGAAAATAGTCTGGCATATTCTCAGAAGGTTAGAGTTAGTGTATCAGCTAGCAATTCCTTTCCTAGTGTATACACCCAAGAGAAATGAAAACATACATCCACTCAAACATTTAGACGTGAAGGTTTACAGCAATATTATTCGTAATAGCCAAATAATGGAAATAACCCAAATATCCATCAAGTGATGAACAGAATAAATAAAACTGGACAGAACTGTGACATACCCAATGCAATACTGTTTGGTAATAAAAGAAATACTATTTCATGTTTCAATATGGATGAACCTTGAAACAATGTTAAATAAAAGAAACCAGTCACAAAAGATGATACATTGTATTATTTCATTTATATAAATAGGAATTATATATGAATATCCAGAGTAGGGAGATCTATAAAGGCAAAAAGTAGATTAGTAGTGACCTCGGGCTGGGGTTGGAGGTAAATGAGAAGTCAGATTTCTTTTTTGGAGGAGATAAAAATGTTCTAATTGTATGATTATCTGGTACTGTGAGTAAATTTTGTGGTATGTGAATTCTATCTCAGTTGTTCAGTTGCTCACTTGTGTCTGACTCTTTGTGACCCCATGGACTGCAGCATGCCAGGCTCCCCTGCCCTTCACCATCTCCTGGAGTTTCCTCAAATTCATGTCCATTGAGTCAGTGATACCATCCAACCATCTCATCCTCTGTCATCCCCTTTTTCTCCTGCCCTCACTCTTTCCCAGCATCAGGATCTTTTCTAACAAGTCAGTTCTTTGCATCAGGTGGCCAAAGTATTGGAGCTTCAGCTTCAACATCAGTCTTTCCTATGAATATTCAGGACTTATTTCCTTTAGGATTAACTGGTTTGATCTCCTTGCAGTCCAAGGGACTCTCAAGAATCTTCTCCAACACCACAGTTCAAAGGCATCAATTCTTCAGCACTCAGTCTTCTTTATGGTCCAACTCTCACATCCATACATGACTACTAGAAAAACCATAACTTTGACTAGATGGACCTTTGTCAGCAAAGGGATGTCTGTGCTTTTTAATATGTCGTCTAGATCTGTCATAGTTACTCTTCCAGCATCTTTTAATTTCATGGCTACTGTCACCATCCACAGTGATTTTAGAGCCCTAGAAAATAAAGTCTGTCACTGTTTCCATTGTTTTCCCATCTATTTGCTGTGAAGTGATGGGACCAGATGCCATGATCTTTGTTTTTTGAATGTTGAGTTTTTAAAAAATTTTATTAAAGAAAAAATGCCCATGACGGAGCCCCACCTGTGACCAATTAAATAAAACTTTCTACAAGTCAAATTTGGCATCAGGTATTTGGTTTAAGCTTCCCTGGTTAAGTTTTTAATGTCTAGCCAGGATTATGGCTTCTGCTTTAGACTATTTTCCAAGATCCTTCTCAGTATTAAAGCACCATGATTCCTTAAGTCTGGTGTTTTATGTCTGTCCCAGTGAACAAGGTGATTTAAAAGCACAAGGGAATGAACTGGTGGTCACCCCCTCAACACACCTTAATAACAGTCATGATTAATTTCTTTGGCTGACATCTTTGAGTAAGCAACACAGAAACTCCAATTTCCCTATAACCAAAAATATTTATATTTGTATGTGTGTGTACACACACACACATATGTATATATATTTATTTGGCAAGTATATCAAGAGTATTGCAAGTTTCTAAATTGTGGACAGACAGTAAACAAAGAAAGCAAATAAAAAATCCTTGATTGTGATTAGTGAAAGAGGAGACACATTTCTGAAGAGGAGCAATTACTTATTAAATATGAAAAATAGCTACTCACATGATCATCTCTAATGAAAACCATTGAAGAATAGACTTAGTGATGAGTTTTAGCAGTTTCTAGGAAGAAAAAAATACTATAATCGATAACTAAGCGGTTTTATGCCTTCCTGTTTTTGAGGGCTTAGCCAGAATCATTTTAGAAAGGTAGTTTTTGAAGACCTGAGTAAAGAACTCTTCAGAATGGTTACCACCTCCATTATTTTTGACACAGACAAATTAGACAGGTTTTGAAAGTGTTGAAGATTGAGCAGTTGTAAAAAGCAGGAGTGATAGATGGAAGTGTCATTGTCACATCTCATAAGAATCACTCGGTATTATTAGGAATTTAGGTAGGTGACCTGACCTTTTTATAGCCTTCATCAGTTTAAGCTCTGACAGATAATAGTGAAGAGATCTTTACAGGTTATCTTAACATGTCTCAGTTTCTCTACCTATACAACAGAACTAATTAATCCCATGCCAAAGAATTTAATCAACTTCCAGCTGCCTTGAATGTGACCAGACATCTTACTAGGTCCAGTATAAGTCAAGGTCTTTCCTAGAAAACAGAAATCCCTTCAAGTGATCTCTTTTCATTAGAAAAGACCTTGATGCTGGGAAGGATTGAAGGCCAGAGGAGAAGGGGATGACAGAGGATGAGATGGTTGGATGGCATCACTGACTCAGTGGACATGAGGAAACTCATGGGAAATGGTGAAGGACAGGCAAGCCTGGCATCCTGCAGTCCATGGGGTCATAAAGAGTTGGACACGACTGAGCTACTGAACACCAACAAAATTCCCTTAACTTGGACTTCCCTGGTGGCTCAGTAGTGAAGAATCTGCCTGTCAATACAGGAGATGCGAGTTTGATCCCTGAGTTGAAAAGATCCCCTGGAGAAGGAAATGGCAGCCCACCCACTATTCTTTGCTGGGAAATCCCATGGACAGAGGAGCCTGGCAGACTATGGTGTCGAAAAAGAGTCAGACACAACTTAACAACTAAACAACAACATTCCCTTAATTTCCTTCAAGTTGAATTTAAATGGAGAGAATTGGTTTCATAGGACAATGAGGATCTGAGTGTCAAACAGGGGACATTAAGAGAACCCATAGAGTTGCTTCTCACAGAAGCCACTGCCTCTGTTTAGCTGAGGGGCCAAGGGGAAGAGGTTTTTACTGGAACACAAATTAGTCAAAGGAATTGGAGCATGGTAGAAGCTAGAACCAAGAAGGAGATGCGTCTGTTGCTGGAAACATCACCTGAGGCAGAGGGGAGGGAAAGAACAGAAAAGCCCTGGATTCTCCTTTCCCTTTAGCCTTCAATTTCCCATCACGGTCCCCTATGGTCAGAACCTGGAACACAGCCTGCAGAGTCAGCCCCTGACTCCAGATATAGAGCAGAGCAAAAGTGAGGAATGGGTCTTAGGGAAAACAAGCCTAGGGCTTTCAGGGTTCATCCCTTTTTTAATTCTGTATCTATTAAAACTTGATATTTCTGCCTAATACAAGGTTAACAATTCATCATATAAGGGCATCCCCCCCTCTCCTCAACAGAAGTGAGTCTGCCTCATTCATCATTGAATTCTCCTCAGAACTAGTATCTCTGCAGTCCCCCATGTCAACGCAGAAGTAAATCTTTATATGTCGTGACCTCTGAGGTAGAAGAAAAGTTAATGCCACCAATTACTCATGTAAAATAGTTTGTAATGAACCTCACATTCGTTATGATGACTGTCATTTTAAAAGTTAAAATAAAACAGTAAATAGCAAATTGTGATGAGGATGTGGAGAAGTTGGAAGCCTTGTGCATTGCTGGTGGAAATGTAAAATGGTGCAACCACTCTGGAAAACAGTATGATGGTTCCTCAAAATAGTAAACATAGAATTACCACACAATCCAGCAATTCTCTTTCTCTGCATATACTCAAAGGGATTGAAAGCAGAGATTCAAACAGATACTTGTACACCAATGTTCATAGAAGCATTATTCACAATAGCCAAAAGCTGGAAACAATCCAGATGTCCCTCCTCAGATGAAAGGATAAACAATATGTGGCATGCACACAGTGAAATACACAGCCTTAAACAGGAACAAAATTCTGATACGTATTACAACATGAGTGAACTTTGAAATGTTATGGTAAGTGAAGTAAGCCAGACACAAAGGGACATATATTAATCCACTTATATAATGTACCTGGAATAGGCAAATTCATAAAGGTAAATGGTAGCATAGTGGTTACCAGGGACTGGGGGGAATGGGAAGAGAGAATGGGAAGTTCCCCTTTAATGAGTATAGAGTTTCAATTTGGGAGGATGGAAAAGTTCTGGAAATAGTGATACCAGTTGCACAATATTGTGAATGTACTTAATGCCATTAAACTGTACACCTAGAAAAGGTTAAAATGGTAAGTTTTATGTTGTTGTTTAGTCGCTCAGTCATGTCCTACTCCTTTGCGAGCCCATGGACTATAGCCCACCAGGCTCCTCTGTCCATGGGGATTCTCCAGGCAAGAATAGTGGAGTGGGTAGTCATTCCTTTTCCAGGGGATCTTTCTGACCCAGAGGTCAAACCTGGACCTCCTGCATTGCAGGCAGATTCTTTACCGTCTGAGTCACCAGGAACTATTGTTACTATGGCCCTGGAAATACTAAAAGGGGTTCCAGTGAATCCGATGTAGTGCTGTCTGCCTTTATTGCATAGAAGCAACTCTCTTTGCCCTTGGCAATTGAGATCAGTCCTTCCAGGCATCAGAGTGACCCCATTCTCCACCTGTTGGTTCAGTAGTGTGAGAAACCTGAAATAGCCAGATGACAGTCTCTCTTTCCCATGTAATTTAGTCACTGTTGTATTTTCTGGTGGAAGCATTCCTTTCTGAGTGCCTCTAGACCAGTTTAGCCCAAAGCTGTGAGAACAGTAACAGAACTTCCATGGATGGTTTTAATAATGAGAAGAGGGACCATTCCTACTTCTAGCCCTTGGGTTTCCAGATACATATTTTCTTGGGGGAAAATAAAGCAGCACTGTATATTGATCTCTAGGTCAAGTACTCCAGCACTGCAGCCTTGTAAAAGTTGTCTCCCAACTGGACCATAGCTGAATCTTGCATCAGCCATTTTCACCCAAGAAGTTTCTTGGCCAGAAGCATTGTTGAATAGGATATCGTGATCACAAAGAAGAGCTTGAGTGAATCTCCTGGTAATGGTGCTGCTAGAAACATTTCAGGTCAGGAAAGCAGTTCCACCCTCAGTGTGGGTACAGCACGGCCCCCTCTGGGACACAAGAAGTCTGATGATCTGCTTTTCCATCTGAGCCTGGCTGTGTCTTCCTCTTGCTGTCTTCTGGATCACAGGGGGCTTTGGGCAGTGTTTCCTGTTTCTGGGAGCAGTTATCTTACAACAGAGTCAGCAAAGGGAAGCAATGGTACTAACAGAAGACTTGGGGAGTGGAGAGGGTCTGAGCATATATGGTATGTGGTCAACTATAGCCTAGATCTGCAAATCACTTTGAAACTATTTGCACTATTTCTTTTCAGCACCATTTAGTCTGCTGAGAGTGTACTCTTCCTTTTTTTTTTCCTTCCTAAGATTTCAGGGAAAAAAACAGAATTACTTAATGACTAAATGGAGACAGTTTGCAGCATCTTTGGCAAACTTCTCTTAAACGAATTTTTGTCAGCTAGACCTCTTGAAAGATTATGATTGTGTGGTAAGATTAAGTTAAACAGGTTTTACACTCTCGGCAAAATTCTCTTAAATGAATTCTTGTCAGATTCAGGCTCTTTAAAGATTATAATTGTGTGGTAAAAGAAAACTTAACAGGTTTAACACTCTTCCTTCAGTTTCTTAGGCTTCTGTGTGAGTGTGTTGGCCTACTGATGATAAAAGTGACTTCTCAGATAGAGTTCAGTGACTGAAACAATGAGTGTTGGGTTCCGATGTCTGTTCCTGGGTATGCCAGATAATCTTTGGGCCATAACTGAACTCTTCTTCCTTCACTTTCTCTAGGTAATGATTACTCTGCTGCCCCTTTCACACAAAACATATGTAATATCTTCACTAAACAATGTGCTTTCATAATAAGCAGAAGATGAAGGCTAAATAAAAATTCAGATCTAAAAAGAGGAAGCACTGCTAACCCGGATGCTGGCAGGTAGTCGTCCTGACAGTGAGACCTCCGAGGTAGATGCTGACCACCATCTTTTTTTTTTTTTTTAACATTTTTTTAAAAGTTGAAGTATAGTTGATATGCAGTGTTTCAGTGTACAGCAAAGTGATTCAGGTATAGATATAGATGATTCTTAGATTCTTTTCCATCATAGGTTATTTCAAGATACTGAATGCAGTTCCCTATACTATGCAGTAGGTCCTTCTTTATCAATTTTATATACAGTAGTGTGTATCTGCTAAGCCCACATTCCTGATTTATCCCCACCCCCCTTTCCCTTTTGGTAACCGTAAGTTTATTTTCTATGTCCGTGAGTCTCTCTTTTATGTAAATAAGTTCATTTGTATTACTTTTATAAGTGATATTTTATGATGTTTGTCTTTCTGACTTACTCAGTATGATAATCTCTAGAGACACCCATGTTGCTGCGAATGGCTTTATTTTACTTTTTTATGGCTGTGTAAGATTCAGATATATATATATACATATATATGCGCACACACATGCCACGTCTTCGTCCATCCCACTGTTGGTGGACACTTAGGCTGTCGCCATGTCTTGGCTATCGTAAATACTGCTGCTATGAACATTGGGGTGCGTGTTTCTTTTCGAATACACAAATAGAGTTTTGTCTGGGTATGTTCCCAGGTGTGGGATTACTAGATCATATGATACGTCTATTTTTTTTTTTTAAGGAACCTCCAAACTGTTCTCCACAGTTTGGACCAGTGGCTGGACCAGATTACATTCCCACCTACAGTGTGGAAAGGATCCCTACTGATTGCAGGTTGAGCAAGCTGCTGGAGCCACAGTCCAAACCAGCCTTGAGATTAACCAAACTTGCCTCCGGTTTGGCTCAAATAACTGCAATACCCAAGTCCTCTAATTTTCCAGGCTAAAATGCTTGATGCATACATTTGAAAGGTTTTTCTCACTTGTTGTAGGGTTTTCAATTTTTCATTTTTAATTATAAAGTAAATATGTCCTTTGGAGCAAGTATGTAAAATACAGAGAAGCACAAAGCATAATCAAGTCATGCAACATTTTGACAGATACATATCCAATCTTATTTCAGTTCATATAGATACATAATTCTCTTCTTTTTTTATACAGTGCATACAGTTTTATCACTGTTTATTTGACTCAATTGCATATTATGACTAAAAGTATACAGTATCAAGCTTTTTTCTTGGTACCAAGTATTTTCTACTATGTATTAATAATTACTTATGATTGCATAGTTTTCCATAGTGTGGATATGCCATAATTCATTTAATACATTAGAGGGTTTAGGAAAAAATCTGTAGTTGAGCAGCTAGAGCCATCCCCTTAAGGTTATTGTAACACATGAAAACCGTCCACCAAACTCTTTGACACACTCGAATCCTCGAAGGTATGATTTTTCGTGTGAAATGGCTCTAGCTGTCAATCATTTATTCTCCGTGTCATGGTTGTGGTGCTCTCTCCAGGTTGTTAGGGGGTGATTATGGATTCCTGTCAAATGAGATGTCTACTATGTATTCAACACGAGGCAGTTAGTATTCTTCTTCGTCTGTTGCTTTCCCGTCAGAAGGGAGTTAAGCAAATCTGTGAGCCAAAGGGGAATGGGATAGGCGTGAGTGCTGGCAGGCACAGCAGACATGCCCTAAGCCCAGAGATCCCCAGATAAGCAGATTAGACTGCTACATAAATACATTTGTCTTGATTGTCACTTTCCACCCAGGGTTACACCTACATGCATAAAAATGGCTCCAAGCCTATTTTTTCAAAGCCAGTTTGCATCCCTTGTTGCTTTTTAACTAGCCAGCTCAGAGGCAATTTTTTGTGTGTTATATCTATCAAAGATGATTAAGGGACTGGGAGAGCTGATGTATAAGGACGGATTGAGAAAACTAAATATTTACAACTTGACTGAGTAACAGCCAAGGGAAAGATATTATGACTGTCTGCTGGGCTCAAATCATGGAGGAGATATTGTTTTGCCTTCCCCAGTAACTCGATTATAGGGATATCTAAATTCAGGGAAAGTTTTCTGCAGATGACATCACTTATGCTAATTAGATAACTGTGTCAGTTGAAATTACATTTCACTGCTAGTAGCAGAAACTTGCAATAGCAGTGGCTTAGACAAATAAGGTTTCATTTTCTCTCCGATTATAACACGAAGCCCAGAAATGTATCATCTGGGTCTGCATGGCAGTTCTATGAGGTCATCGGTGCCTCTGTGTCCTCCTGCCTTTGGCTCTGTTATTCTCAGAGTGATTTTCATACTCAAGGTCACCTGGTATTTGAAGAAGAGCTACTGCGGCTTCACTTATCCTGGCTGCACTCCAGAAAGGGGGAGGCAAAAGAAGTCCCTGCCAGTAAGACTGCTTGGAAGAACTTTCTCAGCAGTCCGTTTCCTGATTCCAATTTACATCCCATTGACCGCCACATCCACAAGAGAGGCTGGGAAAGTGAGCAGGGTTTTCGTTTGGTTTATTTTGACTTTACATTGGGTACATTGCTTACTGCAGCAGTCAAGATCCTGTGACTGAGAAGGTGTGGCAGCCTGGAGATCTAGTAGGCAGCTGGTGGTTTCTGTCACAGTGACTTACCTCTTCAAGATTCTGAGAAGTCTGAACTCTCAGACATGGCAACGTTTGCTATGATATTACAGGGTTCCATTTGTAAACCTAGCCCTAGTTATCTCATTTATTTACTTCTGATCACCCATCTATTTCAATTTATTCATCACAGCGTACCCTGGGTTGACAGTAAATAAACCCGTCATCTCAACAGACTAAAGAATAATAATGACTGCAACTTACTAGCTTTCATCCAATTCCATGCACTGTGTTATGCATTTAACATCACCTGAATGATTTGCTTCAAAATATTCCAAGGGGGATGGAGAGTAGATCTGAATAAATGAAACAATACTCACCATGTGAAAGTGAGAGTTAGTCACTCAGTTGTGTCCAACTCTTGGCAGTCCTATGGACTGTAGCCCGCTAGGCTCCTCTGTCCACAGGATTCTCCAAGCAAGAATACTAGAGTGGGTAGCCATTCCCTTCTCCAGGGGATCTTCCCAACCCAGGAATTGAATTGGCGTCTCCTGCATTGCTGGCAGATACTTTACCATCTGAGCCACCAGGAATCACCATGAGTTGCTAGTAATTGAAGCTGAGCAATGGCTACGGGGGAGGTGATTATATATATTCTTTGCTCTACTTTGTAATAATGGAAAATTTCCCAGTGAATATCTTTAAATCATTTCATCAGCTTCTTCCATGATTTCATCTGAGGTCGGTACCATTAGCCCTAGCTAACTATGCTCAGGGCAGTTAAGCAGCATCACAGAGCAAATGAATGGCAGTTCGAGGACTCAGACCCAGGTTTGCCTGACTTAGAAACCTGTGCTGTAACCCCGATTATTCAAAGAAAGTGTGTCTCCCAGGGAAGGAGACTGAAACTTATGAGAAATTCAGACTTTTGGGTCCCACCAAGACCCTTACGTTTGGTTTGTGTGCATACCCAGAGTTCCCATGCTCTGTCCATGGCAGTGTTAATTGCCTCCGTAGCCACCGCTTACCCAACTCAATCAACTGTGACTTTTCCTTAAAAAAATGTTACCCTCTTTTAGGGAGAGAATGTAGGTACACCTATGACTGATTCATGTTGATGTTTGGCAGAAACCAACACAATACTATAAAGCAATTACCCTTCAATTACAAATTAATTAATTTTTAAAAAATGCTACCCTCTTTTGAAACAAGAAGTCTTATCATGAGCCACTCTTTGGTAGCATTTAAAAACATTTAATAAGCATTTAATTCAGAACAGTTACTTCGTTCAACATTGAGCACCCGCCTTTATTGCTGGGCACTACATGCCTATGTGTGAATTAAGCATTGTTCTGACCATATTGTCAGTTGCTAATAATCACTGCTTGCTTGAAACTGACTTTGGTTTGTTCTTAAATAATGCTCTTGCTCTGTTCACTTAAGGTATTGTGAGTTTCAAAAGCTTTGGGACTTATAGAAAATTTCAGGTACCTGTTCTTCTTCTCACCATCTCTATTTACCTGTGTGTACTTTTCCCAAAAAGAAATGTTGTGTTTTTTTTCCCCATAGCATCTTCAGTCATCTTGTATCATTTCAGCCATGTTTTTGAAAGAAAGAGAAATATGGATTAGTTTTTATGTACCATGCAGGTGAAACACTCAACCTTCTGAGCCTCCATCCCTCCTTTTGTACAGTGGCTGGGTCACTTCCAGTGTCATTCTTCTCTAACCTCATATAACTTGATTTTTCAACCCATCCCCTCCCCACAAAAGAAAACCACAGAAACATTTTGAAGATACTGGACTGTATGGGAAATGCACTTGATTATATTTTCCAGCCAGTTAAAGGATCCTTCACTGATTTGTACTGGTTTCTCTATCCAAATAGATGTTTTATAGCTTCCTTGCCTCTAATCCTTTTTAGAACAAGGAGAAGACTCTTCAAAGTCCCTTGGACAGCAAGGAGATCAAATCAGTCAATCCTAAAGGAAATCAACCCTGAATATTCATTGGAAGGACTGATGCTGAAGCTGAAACTCCATTACTTGGACCACCTGCTGCGAAGAGCCGACTCATTGGGAAACACCCCGATGCTGGGAAAGATTGAAGGCAGGAGGAGAAGGGGATGACAGAGGATGAGATGGTTGGATGGCATCACTGACTCAAGGGAGACAAGTTTGAGCAAGCTCTGGGAGATGTTGAAGGGCAGGGAATCTTGGCACGAGGCAGTCCATGGGGCTGCAAAGAGTTGGACACGACAGAGCAACTGAGCAACAACCACAAAATGAATCAATGAATGAGGCCTGTCATCCATTTCAACTATAATCTGCTTTCTTAAAGAGATTGGACCCTCTTTGCTTTTGAACAGCTTAAAACATTTTCTAGCTGCCAAGTTAATATGGCTGTTTTATATATTATAATCACCTTCAAACACTGTATGTACCTAACATCCTAACCTATTAGTCAACTTCCATAGCAGAAGAGGCAAGAAGAAAGCCTACAAAAGAGCAGGTGTCAAAGCCATCCTCAAGGACTGTCACTGTATAATCAGGCCCACACTGGTTGGAGTACAAGTATCGGGGTCACTTTGTTCTTCTTCTTCATTCTTCCAATGACTCTTTCTCTTATAACAGGAGAAAATATATGCATATGATAATGCCAGTATATGTATATGATAATGTTCTCATAAAAATAGAACCTAGGAAAAATAGCATGCTGTAAGATAGTGATGATAACAGCCATCTTTGCTAGACAAGCGTTAGAAAGTCTTGCCACCTCTGTCTTTTCGAGGCTGTAAGTAAAGTGTGTTTCTAATTTGTTGTGCAGGGCAGCATTTGGCAAGGAGTCGGAAGTTCTTATTGGAAACCTGGGTGATAAATTAATCCCTCCACAAGACATCCTCTGTGACGTCAGCGACCTCAAAGCCTTGGCCAACATGCACGAGAGCTTGGAATGGTTAGCAGGCCGAGCAAAGGCAGCCTTCTCCAGTCTTTCTACGTCCCAGAGTGAGTATTGGCGGGGTGGATCTTGTGGGGCCAGCTGAGAAACTAGACTGAGTACGTTCATTTGAGATGAGAGAGTGTCTACACGTCTCCACAGGGGCGCATATCCAAGTTGTCAGAAGATCCGTGCAGGGATTCTGCTTGTGCTGAGCCTCGGGTACTTTGCGGTTCTGTGAAACAAAGAAATCTTTACTTCTGTGTTTTGGGGCGTGGGAAGCCAAAAAAGGTCCATGTCAGCATAGCTTGACATTAAACCTTAGAAACCCAGGATCATGCAAGATTGAACCACCATGTCTCAAGAACAGAAAGCAGTATGCTTTGTCCTCCTTATGACTTCTTAAAGGTAGAAACTATGTCTCAGAGCTCAAAGTTGTATATTTGGTTGATGTTTTCATTTCAACTGATAGAAGAGAAATCAAAAGTATCTAAAAAGACAATTATATTAATAGAAATGGTTAAGGTGCTAGAAAACAGACAATGAGAAAAACAATTATTCTAGGTAAGAGATGACTAAAAGATAACCTCATTATACATTTCAGGGGAATTAAGGGATATGGTCTGAAGTAAAAATAGGAAACCTGTTTTTCTATCAAGGACCAATGATCAGTTATTTCAAAATAATTTGAAAATTTTGGGACACAAAATTTATTCATTAAATATAGCATAAATACTTTTTTAAAGTGTTAGTTAAGTGTTAAACAGTTAAAATAAAGGCAAAGAAAAAAATGATATGCAGAAGGAATAAAGGAGATGGCAGATTTGAATGCATGAATGGAAGGACAGAAAACAGGATAGAAAAAAGCAAAATAACAGCAAGAACATGAAAGAAACTAAATCAGCTCTGAAGTTAATATTAGACTGAACTGTTAGAAGATTATTAGAAGGAAAAGCTTATATTATTTGGACTGTGAACTTCAAAGAAAGTTATTTTTTATCACTGTCTCTTGAAAAGTTATTATTACTTGATGAACCATGATTTCAAGACCCAAGAGGGAGAAGATGTGGATGAAATAAACTAGAGTAAATTATTTCCTGAAACATGAGTCTCATGGGCAGAGTCTAGGAGACTTTTGAATGCTCACTACTTACGATCTCCCGCAGGTTGTGTAGCTGTCCTGGGGGTCAACAGTGGGTGAGAAAGAAGGATGGAAGGAGGGGGCTTTTGATGTTAGGTATTCTGCTTTAGAAATCTCATTGAAATACTACTCTTTGATAATACTTTTATTTTTATACTTTTACTATTTAAAACATTGCTTTTAGCTGATAATAAAATTGTACATGTTTACTCTTAGAAGTATATTCATCTACTATGGTTAGCTTGGGTGCAGTATCGGGTCTGAGCAGACTCTGCCTGAGTAGATACCCTTGGGTGGCTTTCAACTTTGTGATCTCTTCAGATCAAGGAACCTGTCACAAGTAGTAGTTGAAATTAGCTATTTTATCTCCCAGACTCACCCCACTCCACCACCAACAACAAAAAAAATCAGGGAGGAGCTGACTTCCCCTTTTGCTCCTTGCCAAATAAACTGCTCTGAAAAGGAACCAGATGCTTCCTGTCCCAGTTTCCTTTGACTCTTGAAATGTAGGGCTGCTTGGGCAGGTGTGTTAGTGATGACTGGAAGGAGTCCTCTCGTTTGGTGGATCATCCAAGTCTAATAATTAATAGTGCAATCTCTTACTTTGGCGGCACAGCAGTCCAGATTTCTATTCTAAAAGGGTTCCACAAGGCAAAATAGGACACATAACCTCTACAGCAAGCCACCAAGTGATTCACACAGGCTAACCTGGCTTCAGCTGTTCTCAGAAGAGAAAGACATGCTCTCATAGTTATGCTCAACTCTGTAATTGCACCATCCTGCTGTTGTGTTCATGTCACTAAGAGTCCCCAGTACAGTTGATGTCTAATTCATGCCTTCTATCATCTCTGTTTTTCTGACAAAGATCTCTCGTACCACGCCCGTTAATGCCTCTCATATGCTCAATTCCATTTTATAATATAAGTGCACCCTCTCAGTCCCTTTCAGGGTGATTATTCCACCCAGTGAGTGATTTAAATGACTGTCAGCATTTTGACGATCAGCGCAAAACCCAAGTGAACTGTAATCACTAGTTATGTTGTCTTTGTTAAAACAAAGCATCGAGCAAACCTGGTTTATTCTTTTAGCAACATGCCTTGCTCACCCACACTCGTCTAGTCTTCGAATTCCCAGCAGAGATGCCCATTGCTGTTTATAATTTGAACAAAGCAAGGGATTCTCTGATAATGGGTTACTTTGATTGTTCCATGTCAGTGTGACTTTAGAAAGGGAATCAGGGACAGCTCTTTATACGCTTTTGAAAAGTGAACCACATGATTGCCTCAACAAAAGTATTGCCAAGTCTGGAGACTTGATAGCATGAAGAAAATGCCAGCCTTTTTATCTAGCACTCCCAGAGACTCAGGGTGGGGAAAAGTCAAGAAAAGAAGTGTAAAAGTTTATTTTTTGTCCACATCTGTTTAACTATTTTGGATGGTAATACCGTGCCTTATTATAATTAAGGTACATGGAGAAAGTTTGCAGAAAATTATTTTCATAGTAAAAACAAAAATCTCTTTAGATATTACAATAGGATTCTCCTCCACTTGAAATATTTCATGTCTTTATGAAATATTTCAAGTAAAGGAGAATGGCAGAGCATGGCTGGCCATGTGCCCAGGAAATAAGAGTTGACCCTTTTTTCAAAGATAGTTTTTCCATCTCTTTTAGTGTTTGCACCCACACCCTTCTGTCTTCTTTACACTTAGGAGAGTCTCCTTACCTCATGTAGATACTAACTGCACCAGAGACACTGCTCTTTTTTCATCCTTCCACAGTCCTTGTTCCTGCTCCATGTCTCCCAGTATTCTCCTGCTCAGTCTTCCTTAAACTTACTCTACTTAAAATCCTTTCTGTTGAGTGCTCAGTTACTTCAGTCATCCAACTTTTTGTGACCCCATGGACCTCAGCCCACCAGGATCCTCTGTCCATGGGATTTCCCAGGCAAGAAGACTGGAGTAGGTTGCCATGCCCTCCTCCAGGGCATCTTCCCGACCCAGGGATCAAACCCATGTTTCCTGCATCTTCTGCATTGCAGGCGGATTCTCTCCTGCTGAGCCACCTGGGAAGCCCGGTGACAGTCACAGCCCAATTAAAGGACAAAAAATATTCTTTGATTTATAAAACCGGTAAATCAAAGACTTCAGATGTGGCTGAATGCAGAGGTTCACCAGATAACAGTACATAACAGACCTGTTTACGCGCCTGCCCTGCTTCTCCCCCTTTCTCTATTTTTGCTGTATTCCCTTTATTTCATCTCAGGGAAGACCTTTTCATATGGTAACATTCTTGGCCACCAGCAGCCCTAGGATTATTTGATCCCAGACAAAAAGACCATTTTTACTAAGAGCTCCTGAAGCCGTCCTAGAGAAGACTTGGATTGACCTAACTTGGCCTCGGCTCATGGGTCTCTCAGTTTCTCCTTGTATACGCCTTGGTTTCTAACTCTCTATCCCCCTACCCATGGCTCAGTCTCCCACTCCCACTTCTAGAATCTCTCTGTTCAGGATCTGTTCTTAACAAATATGCTTTCAGTGCAAGGAAGTTGAGCAGGACCATATTTAGTGTTGGACATTCAGGATTTAAATTTATAGGTATCTCCCCTCATTGATCAGAGTTTCAACTTTGTAGTAAAGGCACAGACTATCTGTCCTCTGTAATAGCTGCTGTTTGTAAGAATACTAAATAAAAACTCTGAAATTAACTTTAAGAAAATTCTCAGCAAAATGTGACCTACATAGAAATTGTTAAAGTGCATTCAATTGGAACACTAATGATTTTCTTTTGTATTTTATCCCTGTGTTTTAAGGAGGTGTTGCTTTTAAAAATAGAGTACAGAGAACTTGAAGGGGGCTCCAGGGCTTATTTTCACTGCCTTGCTTCCTCAGGGGTCCCGTCTTTCTTTGTTGGATTCTATAAAAATCTCCAGGATTAGAGAATCTACAACTTCCTTGATTATATATTCTGCTCTTTAAGTAACCTTACCATTGAGGAGGTCATCTAGTTTTTATTAACCTCCCTTTGCTTCAGTCTAAACCTCTTTCTTCTGTCCTATGCCTCAGAAATTAAATGTTGAGTATTTTTTCTATAAAATAATATGCCTGAAAACATTTCCCTGGCCTCTACCTGCCCATCCCTGGATGTTAAAGACTTCTGGCCTGAGGCTCCCAGTCTCTCAGTCCAGAACCACCAAGCTGGGCTCAGGCTCCTGGCAGCATTAGGAGCCCAGATCAGTCTCTCAGATGGTGGTTTGACTGTTAGCCTTTCTGAATTCGGCTGACATTGCAAGTTCCTTTGACCCCAGGTTTATCTCCCTCTGGCTCCCTCAACTCCCATTACTGTGGTTCTTATTGTGCTCACATACATGGATAATAAAAAGTCATACCATAATCTTTTCTTCTTTTTGGGAAACCACAGGGTCAAATAAATCTCGTAACTTTGTTTCCTATAATTGGTTCATGAATTACATTACTAGCTATGCAGTTATTTATATACTGTTTTTTTCAATTGTGTTAAGAAATATGTAACATCAAACACACCATCTTAACCGTGTTTAAGTGTATAGTTCAGTAGAGTTGTGTTCATTATGTGTTTATTACTATGCATCAGGTCTCTGAAACTCTTCCATCTCACATAACTGAAACTGTACCCCTCAACAACACTCTATTTCCCCCTCTCCCCCAACCCCCGGTGTAACCACTATCTACTTTTTGTTTCTATGAGTTTGACTATTTTATATATATATTTTTTTTTAACTGAACTTTTTTTTTTTTTAACACCGTGTGACATGCAGGATCTTAGTTCACCATCCAGGGATCAAACCCACACCCCCTGCAGTGGAAGCCCAGAGTCTTAACTGCTAGACCACCAGGAAAGCCCAAGGTTGACTACTTTAGATGCCCCCATATAAGTTGGGGGGGGGGGCTTCCCTGGTAGCTCAGTGGCAAAGAATCTGCCTGTCAATGCAAGAGACAAATGTTCAACCCCTGGGTCGGGAAGATCCCCTGGAGAAGGAAATGGCAACCCACTCCACTGTTAGTATTCTTGCCTGGGAAATCCCATGGACAGAGAAGCCTGGCGGGCTACAGCCCATGGAGTTGCAAAAGAGTGTGACATGACTTAGTGACTAAACAACAACAATATAAGTGGAATTATACAGTGTTTGTATTTTTGTAACTGGCTCATTTCACAGTGTCCTCAAAGTGTATCCATATGATAGCATATGACTGAATTTCCTTTTTTTCTTTTAATGGCTGAATAATATTCTGTTGTATGGATATACTGCATTTTCTTTATCCAGGCATCTCTCAGGGGGAATTTATATTTCATCCATCTCTTGGTTATTGTGAATATTGCCACAGTGACACAGAAGGGTGCCAATTATACTTCTTTCTTAGAATGGAACTATTACTAGGGATCCTAGAAATCATCTGGTCTAACTCAGATGTTTTGCACATAAGGAAATTAAGGTTTCAGAATGATCACTCTGCATGTCTCTACCTGAACTCCAATGGAAACAAGTCCTCAAATTGCCAGTTTAACTTTCTGCCACATCATTGTCTTGACCATTACTGAGGTTAAGAACTAGAAGTGGTAGCACTTCATATCATATTCCTCCTAAACCACCAGAAAGGTCATCTTTTTTTTTTTTCTTTTATGAAAGCACTTAAATGCCTACCATTAACTTGTCATCATTTCTAATCATCATTGTCTTTTATGTAACCTGACTTTCTGTGCTTTAAATATGTTTGGTATCGCACATACCCCTTTCTGAATTTTATCTTAGTTATAGTGAAATAGTTTTTCTCCCTCTTTTTAATTGTTTTACAAGTATTTTCTAGTTAGAAACTCTACCTGTCTTTTTATTATGTTCAGTTCAGTTCAGTTGCTCAATCATGTCCGATTCTTTGTGACCTAATGGGCTACAGCACACCAGGCTTCCCTGTCCATCACCAACTTCCAGAGTTTGCTCAAACTCATGTCCACCAAGTAGGTGATGCCATCCAACCATCTCATCCTCTGTCGTCCCATTCTCCTCCTGTCTTCAATCTTTCCCAGCATCAGGGTCTTTTCCAATGAGTTGGTTCTTCAAATCAGGTGGCCAAAGTATTGGAGTTTCAGCTTCAGTATCAATCCTTCCAATGAATATAAAGGACTGATTTCCTTTAGGATGGACTGGTTGGATCTCCTTGTCATCCGAGGGACTCTCAAGAGTCTTCTCCAACACCACAGTTCAAAAGCATCAATTCTTCAGCACTCAGCTTTCTTTATAGTCCATCTCTCACATCCACGCTTGACTACTGGAAAAACCATAGCTTTGACTAGACAGACCTTTTTTGGCAAAGTAATGTCTCTGCTTTTTAATATGCTGTCTAGGTTGGTCATAGCTTTTCATCCAAGGAGCAAGCGTCTTTTAATTTCATGGCTGCAGTCACCATCTGCATTGACTTTGGATCCCAAGAAAATAAAGCCTGTCACTGTTTCCATTGTTTCCCCATCTATTTGCCATGAAGTGATGAGACCAGATGCCTTGATCTTAGTTTTTTGAATGTTGAGTTTTAAGTCGGCTTTTTCGCTTTCCTCTTTCACTTTCATCAAGAGGCTCTTTAGTTCCTCTTTGCTTTCTGCCATAACGGTGGTGTCATCTGCATATCTGAGGTTATTGATATTTCTCTCAGAAATCTTGATTCCAGCTTGTGCTTCATCCAGCCCAGCATTTTGCATGATGTACTCTGCATATGTTAAATAAGCAAGGTGACAATATGCAGCCTTGATGTACTCCTTTCCCAATTTGGAACCAGTCCATTATTCCATGTCCAATTCTAACTATTGCTTCCTGACCTGCATACAGATTTCTCAGGAGGCAGGTAAGATGGTACCATCATCTCTTTAAGAATTTTCCACAGTTTGTTGTGGTCCACACAGTCAAAGGCTTTAGCATAGTCAATAAAGCAGAAGTAGATGTTCCAGCGGATGTTGGCAATTTGATCTCTGGTTCCTCTGCCTTTTTCTAAATCTAGCTTGAACATCTGGAAGTTCTTGGTTCATGTACTGCTGAAGCCTAGCTTGGACAATTTTGAGCATTACTTTGCCAGTGTGTGAGATGACTACAATTTTGCAGTAGTTTAAACATTCTTTGGAATTGCCTTTCTTTGGGATTGGAATGAACACTGACCTTTTCCAGTCCCGTGGCCACTGCTGAGTTTTCTAAATTTGCTGGCATATTGAGTGCAACACTTTAATAGCATCATCTTTTAAGATTTGAAATAGCATGTTGCAGAATATATTCTAGCTACTGTACTGCCCTATACAGCAGCCACTAATCTTGTGTAGTTATTTATATTGAAATTAATTAGGATTAACTAAAATATAGACTTCATTTGCTTAGATATACTAGCCACATTTCAGATATTCAGTGACTACTGTATTGAACATGGCAGTTATAGAACCTTTCCATCATCACAGAAAGTTCTGTTGGATAGTGTTACAGCTCATCACTTAGGTCACTGTTGGTGAAGATCTAAAATAATGCCAGTCCATACAGCTGGCTTTCAGAAATTTACTTGAAATGTCCTCTTTGTTTTATCAAGACATGGATAAATACTTCAGTTGTCCAGTCTCCAAATCTCCTGACAGAGAAGTATGTTTTAGGCCTAGCGTTTTCTAGAACTTTTCTATTGATGCTAAAGGCAAGACAGTTTAGTGATCAAATACACTTGAGAAGCATTAAAGAACATTAAATATAGTTCCTGCATACAGTAAAACTGTTCAAATCTTAGTATGTTAACGAGGGACTTCCCTGGGGGTCCAGTAGTTAAGACGTCACCTTCCAGTGCAGAGAATACAAACTTCAGTCCCTGGTCAACGAGCTAAGATCGTACATACTCCATGGCCAAAAACCCAAAGCATAATATAGAAGCAATATTGTAACCAATTCAATAAAGACTTTTTTAAATGGTCCAAAAAATTCTTTAAAAAGTATGTTAATGGACTAATTACAACAGGGCAGTGTTCCCTAGACTTCTTTATTGATAGAATTCTCTCATGCCAGAGCATCTTACAGGACTTTACTGCTCTATTTGTATAATTTGTTCAGAGTCTTTTTATTTCTCCCAACATAGTCAGGGACAAGACAGGACATAAATTTCCCTGTTGCAGGAGTGCAATTTCATAATATTGGCAGATCTGCACACTGTCAGATGACTGCTATTGCAATTTGGTTATTTTCTTGTTTGATTTGATTATCTTTAGAAATGTTCAGGCCAACCAATATGAAATGACGATGGCTTCCTTTTTGCTTGTTTCAAACCTGACTGCTCTCCAATCATTATACTTCCCTCATGATTCTCAAAAGATTTCAGCTACTAATGTATTGTGTTGGCCAAAAAGTTCATTAGAATTTTTCCATAAGGTGCTATAGAAAATCCCAAAGGAACTTTTTGGCCAGTCCAGTGATTCCACACTTCAGTTCACTGATGAATGATGATATATCCATTGTGGGACTCTAGAGATTTATTTTTAAGAGAAATTTTAATTTAGAATACTTTTATATTTAGAGTATACTTGCAAAGATAGTACAAATTTCCCATGTGTATCTCATACCCAGTTTTCCCTGTTAACATCTTAAATTTGTCACAACTGATAAACCAATTTTGATCCCTTATCAATAATTAAGGTCTATATTCATATTTCCTTAGTTTTTATCTAAAGTCCTTTTTCTGTTCCAGGATCTCATCTAGGGTATCATAATACATATAATCATAATCTCTTTAGACTGTGACAGTTTCCTAGTCTTTCCTTGTTTTCGATGATCTTGACAGCTTAGAGGAATACTGGTCAGATTTTTTGCAGAATGTCCTTCAATACGGATTTGTCTAATCTCTTTTCATGATTACATTGGGCTTGTAGGTTTGGGAAGGAAAAGCACAAAGATAAAACCATTCTCATCACATCTATCATGGAAAACTTCTATCAGTGTGACTTATCGCTGGTGATGTTCTGGGATTGATTTTTATGCCTCCAATTCATATAGTCCCCTCTAGACTGCTCCTTCTGAATTCTAGATTGACTTTCCACTTTCCCACCACAAATTGCTTTTGTCTATCTTTCTAGTGACTATTTTTTTTTAAAATGATGAATGCATCTATTATAAGCCCAATGTTTGGACAAGTTGAATAGCTTGCTTAAAAAAATAGTTGTCTACCTTAAACAGTTATGCAGTTGATAGATTATGATCTTGTGGGTCTGAAAGCCTTTATACAGAAGATGTTTCTTCCTCCTCTGAGCCACTCAGTTAGGGTCTGTAGCTACTTCTTAGTTGCCATGTGTGCTAAACAATCTGTAGTAAATGTGTACAATCATGTTAATTTCAGACAAGACCGTGCTGAGATTAAAGTGCTCTCTGAATTTTTCTTCACCAAAAATAGTTTTATTTTAGCTCACTTACATTAGGTCCTTCTAATATGCATTGTTGACTCAAAACTCATTTGTAAGTGAAAGTTATTTCCTGAAAAATGTCCTTTTAGAGTAGCAGTTCTCAAAGTTAGCTGCATGTCAATTGTAATCAGTTGGGGAGTTTTAAAAAATACTCATCAACACAACAGTGTAAAGCAATTAGCCTCCAATTAAAAATTAAATTTAAAAGATGGTCAAAATGCAACATCGCCTCTTCCCCCCAAAAAATACTGATGCTGGGCCCCACTCCAGATTTTCACTTAATTTGTGCCAAAATGTCACCTGGGGATCCTTAAATCATTCAAATCAGGGGTTGAAAACCACTGTTGTAAAGGATTGGTTCTCAACCTTGACTTGTATTAGGATGACTTGTAGAGTTTCCAGTCACATTCTCTGGGGGATGTGCTCAGAGTACAAAGCTTTTAACCATCATCTCAGGCAATTTTGGCTTCCCTGGTGGCTCAGATGGTAAAACAATCTGCCTGCATTGCAGGAGACCCAGGTTCAATCCCTGGGTTGGAAAGATCCCCTGGAGAAGGAAATGGCAACCCACTCCAGTATGCTTGCCTGGAGAATCCCATAGCCAGTCCATGGGCTACAGTCCATGGGGTCACAAAGATTTGGACACGACTGAGCACTGAAGCATTTATGCTTTTGAACTGTGGTGTTAGAGAAAACTCTAGATAGAGTCCCTTGGACTGCAAGAGATCCAACCAGTCCATCCTAAAGGAGATCAGTCCCGGGTATTCATTGGCAGGACTGGTGTTGAAGTCGAAACTCCAATACTTTGGCCACCTGATGTGAAGAGCTGACTCATTTGAAGAGACCCTGATGCTGGGAAAGATTGAAGGCAGGAGGAGAAGGGGACGACAGAGGATGAGATGGTTGGATGGCATCACTGACTCGATGGACATGAGTTTGAGTAGACTGGAAGTTGGTGATGGACAGGGAGGCCTGGAGTGCTGCAGTCCATGGGGTCGCGAAGAGTCGGACATGTGAGTGACTGAATTGAACTGAACTGACACACTCAAATACACTTAGGCAATTTCAACAAATAGCCAAAGTGGAGAGCCACTGATTTTTGATCCGAAGTTCCTCCAAAATTTCTTCTTTAATTTGAGTAGCTCTTCTATTTGGGAAACACTTTATAGTTATTTTGCCAGGTCTAGTCTCAAAAGTTTGGGGTTAGCACAGGTTCCGTTTTTACAGACAAAAACACCAGGCTGAGTGTCGTACAGAGACAGGACGGCCGCCCACTTCTGCTCAGCAGTCCCTAGTTAGCCCAGCTGTTTCCCCACACCTGATTAAGGATAGAAATCTTCCTCTTCCCTCTTCAAATCAGTCAAATGAGAAGGGCACAGGAATCAGTGTCTCTCTTAACACAAAAGGCTGTGATCGCCAAACCAATTGAATGAATGTGGAAGTGCCCACAAATGAATTATATCATTGAAAACGCAGATGGACAAGGTCCAGGTGTCTGTACACCCCCATCCCTCAAACACATGGTTTTGTGGCAAACCAGGAGATCTTTGTGCACTGCTATGATTTAATATTTTCTAGGAGATGAAATAGGAATTGAATATGAATAGAGCTCGCTATCATGGGCTTTTTCTGCCTTAATGGCAAACAAAAGATAAAATCCAGGCTCCCCCTCCCCTTGCTGTTTGTTTTTCTGCCTTGACACAAATGAGAATAAAAATGTCCCTAGCCAAGATCTCGTGGGACATTGTCCTGTTTCAGCTTTGCTTTTGTCAAACCATTAAGCCAGAGTTTTCCTGTCATGATTTCATCTGATTATTTTTAATTAAAACTCCGTGCATGGTAATTTCTCTCCTGCTCCAGTATTTACAACTTTCAAATATTTGTAGACTGTTATCAGACCAGCTCCTCCTCAGCAGTTGCTTAGCCTAACTCTACACATTTAGTTTCTCAAATCGTCTTTTCGAGGTTGGGCTTTCTCTGCCATAATCATTTTTTGGTCTCATTAGCTGTCATTTTCTTCAACCAGCTCTCATTCTGTGGTTTCATCATTCCTCTTCCTCTTTTGGTGACAACTTCCAAATTCATTGTCATTGGCTGTCTTCATGAGTATACTGTTTACTGGGAAAACTGCATTAACACTGGAAGTATACCTTGTTTAGGAGTTTGTCGCCTTCTGCCCAATTCAGAATTTGTTTTGATCTTATCTATTATCAACTGATGCAGCTTCTACTTTTGTGTGAGCCTTGAAATATTTGGAACTGTCCAAATATACTCCCTATATACTTGGGACATGCCCAAGATACTTGGTATATGTTTTACCAGTTTCTAAACCAATCATATATTTTGCAGGAATAGAAACGCTAAACAGTAATGTTATGATGATTCAGCTTTGTTCATTTCCAGTCTTAACTGTACTCTATTGTTCCTTAAAAGTTGACTGAAATTTATTTCAATGAAGAAAGAATTGTGTGCAAAGTCCCTGTGTCCAGGGTGTTCACATGATGTTAGGAGTTTTCTGAGACCATGTTGTTACAAACAGTGGAGATGCTGGTAATTCTTTCACTTTATGAGGAAAAACATGTGGACCCTCCCAACTCCTGCTGCACTGTTACTACTGATTATCATCCAGGCTTCAGGCTGACCCATGGGGTTCCTATGCTCCTGTCTTCTTAGTGCATCTTAAGTACTGATACGCAGGAGTTAAGTCCCCCTTTTAAATGTGTCTGCTCATTTTCCCCTTTCTTTTCATTGAATACCCTCACATGGCTCCTAGATAGCGGTTGTTTGCTTCCCTCTAAACCTCTCTTTTTTACTTCACAGACTCTCTCCTTTAGTCTAACACGCATATATATATATATATATAGTATATACTTGACTTTGAAGTCAAGCGCACCTGGGGACAAGGAGGCAAGTTATTGTATCACCAAAGGGAAATTATTTAGCCTTTCTGAACTAAATCGGCCTCCTTACTTGTAAAATAGATATGATTTTGGATCCTCATTGGGTTGGTGTAACCATTACATGAGAAGATAAACTTGGAGTTCCTAGTGTGTAACACACCGTGGGAACTCAGTACGGGCTTCCTGGGCTATCCAGGCTACCGCTGTCGATCCTGTCACTGGGACTCTCACTCATTGTCCTGCTCCCCAAGTACAGGGTCTTCACTTTTTCCTACCCCTTCAGACTTCTCTTTATCTCAAGTCTTGTGAGTGCTTTTAAAAACTCTGTTAACTTCTGTCCTTTGCTTTCTTCAAAACTATGAAGAGAGGGTTCCAGTGCTATTGGAAATCATGCCAGAATCAACCACAGTTCCCTCCTGTCAATTAACTGGTCATCTGTAGAGTCCGCAGTCCCTGGCTGAGTACTGATTGGAAAACAGCCTCCTACCTCCCTCGGCAAGGAGGTGCTTATCGATTGTTGTGAAGCTGCAGAGGGCTAGTGCTGTGGGTGTTCCAAATAATTTTGGAGTTCTGAGTATCTACTCATCATTACATGGCTGTTTCTTTGAAAAGGCCAAAATTTGTATCCAACAGGGAAATATTTGATGAAAATCCGGTAATATCATGGATGGCTTAAGTGTGGTGGCTGGCATTAAAAAGAACACATTTGAATCAGTTCTAATGAAATGGATGAAACTGGAGCCCATTATACAGAGTGAAGTAAGCCAGAAAGATAAACACCAATACAGTATACTAATGCATATATATAGAATTTAAAAAGATGGTAACGATAACCTTATATGCAGGACAGAAAAAGAGACACAGATGTATAGAACAGACTTTTGGACTCTGTGGGAGAAGGTGAGGGTGGGATGGTCTGAGAGAATAGCATTGAAACATGTATATTATCAGTGTGAAATGGATCGCCAGCCCAGGTTGGATGCAAGAGACAAGTGCTCAGGGCTGGTGCACTGGGAAGACCCAAAGGGATGGGATGGGGAGGGAGGTGGGAGGGGGGATCGGGATGGGGAACACATGTAAATCCATGGCTGATTCATGTCAATGTATGGCAAAAACCACTACAATATTGTAAAGTAATTAGCCTCCAACTAATAAAAATAAATGAAAAAAACAAAAGTGTGGTGGCTGGGAGCTTCCAGCTGAATGATTGAATCTTCCAACAGAACTCTGAAATGGAATCCATAAAGAGAAATAGGAATGAAAATCTATGGGGAAACGAGAAGGCAAAAGAAAGTGGAAAACAAGAAAGGGCTTTAAAATGGCATGCTGAAATAGAACCAGGCTGAGGAGAGCATGGAAATGTGAGATTCCCCAGCTTGACACCTTGTGTGGAAGTGAGGAGCAGTGGCTACCCAGGCAGCAGGACTTGAATGAGAAATCAGAGGGGACTGATTTGGCTGCCAAACAGGGAAATGGAAAAACCCTTCAAGTGAATGAGAAGCAAGTGAAAGATTGTACCTGAAGGCTCTGATGATGCTATTAAACCTGAGCTCTTATCTGGAAAAGCCCTCAGATCACTGAGTGCTTTAGAATGTGAGATAAGGTCCCTAACCAACATGAAGCCATGACTTCCTGAACTCCTCGCTAGAAAAAGAGTATGTCTTTTCATTTCCTAACCCTTGAAACTCAGCGTGGGATTATGACAAATGCAGGGGACCAGGAAAGACAAATCCTGATGGGGAAAGGGAAAGAGGATAAAGGGTCAGCTTGGATTGAATGGAAGAAATCTCCCTCACTTGTAGGATTGGATTTAGAAAAATGTTCTAAATGTAAACTGGATCTGCCTTTTCAGACAGCTTGCTTATTAATCCGTAGTGCACAAAGGCCCTTTGCAGTCTGCCGGTCCCCCAGGAGAGGGTAGCAAAGGGGCGGTATGTGCACGTGTGTGTGTCTGCGACAGTCCCAGAGGACGCCACAAGGACAGTAATGGCACTCAACATGTAGATTGCATTTCAGACTCTTTCAAGGACCCTTATAATCATTAATTCTTAATCCTTTATCCCTGCCTCAAGCTGGAGTTAACAGCCTTTATTCTCTCCGTTTACAAAGCATGAACATGAAACAGAAGTTTGACCGTTGGCCCAAGGTCAAAGTGAGACGATGACGTTAGGCCAAACCTGACTCTTCTCAGTTAACAACATCATCGCCTGTTCCTAGTGTGCCTCAGAACACGAAACCAGGGCACTTCTGTTTCCCCTCGTGGTTAATGCTGTTCTTTAGCTGTCTCCCCAAATCACAGCAGTAAGATGAGTGCCAGGCCTCCCTAAATGCGTCTAATGAATGGCATTGGATGTACTTTACTTATTTTGTCCATGCCATGTAGCATGTGGGATCTTAGCTCTCTGACCAGGGACTGAATCTGTGTCCCTTTCATTTGGAAGCACAGTCTTAACCACTAGATAGCCAGGGAAGTCCCTGAATACACTTTAAAAGGGGTGGTCTTGACCTTCACCTGCTGTGAAAAACTAAAACTACCACGTCCCTGCTAGGGATCTATTTTGCAACCAGATTTTTCAGACATGTATTTAGTGAAAGGTTCGCTGGAGAATTCCATGGACTGTATAGTCCATGGGATTGCAAAGAGTCGGACATGACTGAGCGACTTTTCACTTTCTCTTTTACTTTGTTATCCTAAATTTAATATTGTAATTTATATCCACTCATAAACTCTACAATAAAAATGTAAAAGACCTCCCTCCTCCTTCATGTGAGGTATAGGAATGTATCAAGTGTAGGTCTCCAAGGCACAGTGTTTATGAAGAGCGGTTAATGTTGCGTACTAACATCTTTAAGGTCTGGTCCTTGAATCCTAGATGGATTTGACTGGAGTTCTTAACTAACAACTTAATCCAATTTTTATGAAAGGAAGAATATGGAGGACTTTTCTATAAGACTGATGAAAAAACCTAAGCGTTTTTCTAGAAACCATGAATATCTGATCCGATTCTTCAAGGAAGCAAAAATCCTGTAAATGTCAGAAAGATGTTACATACTGGAAAACCCCTTTGGTCAAATTCATCTAAAGAAGGTGCTATTTGTAGGTGACTTTTCAGCAAGTCTGTCAAAAGCTTCCTGCTACAGATAAAAATTCAATAACCTTTCACTGGGGAAGTGCCACAATTATCACTCATTTAAAAACAGTCCCTCTAATAGAGTATTTTATCATGCTGGACAGTCTCTGCATTGTTCATTATTTAGTGTTTGCTAAGCTGATGGCACTTCCACAGCACTTTTCTTATCTCTCCTTCTTCAGAATTGGATTTTATATTTCCGAACCAGTCAGATATGACAAGTCATTTTCTTCCCTCTTGTCTTTTAAGAAACGCAAACTTGATTTCTTTTTTTTTTTCCCCCAACAATCACCACTTAAAGATTAAAGTTATGGGAAATGTCTGTATTAACTAGCATTGGGACATGCAGTGGAAGACTATTGCATTTTAATTGCAGTGGGCGGGGGGTTCCTCTTTTCTTTGTGGTCTTTTTATTTTCCAATATTTGTGTATTCTGTAGCTCTTCAGAGCCTCATTCTCCAAAACACACAGTGCATGGCAAAGATGAGGTATTAGGAAATCTGATGTTGCTCGAAGACAAGGTATTATCAGAATTATTGTATTACTGAACCTCAGGAAAGGAGGTGATAAGCTTTGTAAGTGGGTTTCTGTATATAAAGATTGTCTTTATATGAGAAACTTACTGAAAGGAAAATGATAAAGTCATTAGCCTAATACCTGGAGGGGAATGCCAGTTCAAACAATATCTCTTTCTATATATAGCTCATTATTGAGAATCTTAACATTTTAAATCTGAAAAACTTCAGTGGTTCCAAGTGAATGATTTTTTAAAAAAATGTGTTGTCTTTATCTAAGCTTTGGACCTGATCCACAACACATACTCTTAGGTGTTTACATTTTATCCCAGGTTTTTATCTTGGCCACTTTCCTGAAATAGTTCTATCAGGTCTCTTCTTTTTATAATGGGAAATCCCTGGGAGATTTAGGCAAGGCCTCCTGAACAAAGAATCAGAATAAAGTGGGCACATGTGTTCTTACTTTATTAGAAACTCTTTTCTTGAGCCTACTGAGGACCTGTCCATTTCCTCCAAGGGTTTCTCTTGTACAGTTTTTAGGAAAATATAAAACTTCACTCGAGAAATGATGACAAGATTTTTGACCTTTTCTGCTACAGTCTTCAAACAGTGGTGTCAGAATACTGAGAAAGATTGTGTAGAGAGAAACTCTCCCAGAAATATTAATTTTAAGACTTACATATTATGATTGTAAGTATCAAAACAGAAACAACATTAAAGTCTTTTCTCATACACTAATTATAAAGGCCATCCTTTGGCTCAGCTTTATGAAAAAAAAAAAAAAAATCTGCTGAAACTTTACCCAGAGAGAGATGTTCCGAACTTTTATCATGTCTGCTTCTGAGAGAGGAAATGTGACGAAACATCCACCATCGTTATTATATGTGCAAAGGTACCACAAGCCCAATTAACGCGTTTGCTCAAGCCAACAGCCTTTGGGCTTTTCACAGGAATCTTGGAAGTGTGGCTGAGAAACGCCCCCACACCAGAGTTCTGCATATGCTGCTGGGTCTGCCCGGCTCCGGGAAGCAGAGCAGGGGTCACTGACGGACAGATGGCTGCCACAAGCGCCACCAGTGGCTGGAAACTCCTCCCACCACCTCCTGTTTCCCCAGACAAGCGGGCAGAGATGGCTTTCTTCCACACCGTGCCCAGACTCTTCTCTCCCCCTGGACCCAGCCTTACCATGGAATATGGAGGCAAGACCGACATCCAGTGTTACAGTCCAGCTTTATTTCTCTTCTCGGCACCAACATAACAGAGGAACATGGCCATGGCTTGGACCTTGGACAGGGCACTTTTAACATCGTCGATGGTGTTGTCTGTGTTCTAAATCCCTCGCAGTAGCAGACCCCACTACCTTGGCACCAGGGGATGGTTTTGTGGAAGACCATTTTTCCACGGACCAAGGAGGGAGGGGATGGTTTCCAGGATGATTCAAGTGCATTACATTTATTGTGTACTTTATTTCTATTGTTATTACATCAGGTCCACCTCAGATCATCAGGCATTAGATCCTGGAGGTTGGGAACCCCTGCCTTTGAGGATCAAGTCAACTACTTTATGCATGACACTTGATCTAGTGCCTACCATACAGTGATCTTTCAATAAATGGTAGTTTTTTTCCTTCTGTTTCTTCTCCCTTTAAATTCATTTCCTCATTCTTAACCATCCGATTAAGAGTATTTCATTTCTGACTCTTTCATTTTACTGTCCATGTTTCCCCATGGTGGAACTCAGTGTGAAATGCCCAAGTCTGACTCTAGTTTTTCCCCTTCTCCTATCCTTCCTGTTGATAACCGGGCCTACTTGTCTACTTGATCATTTAATTTCACCATCAAGGGATCTTTGGTGCATGGCATTTGAAATTCAACTTTGAGCACTTATGTTTAACAGCCTTCCAAGATCCATATGGCCCTTGAACTCTGGCACAGGCTGTTTTTATTCAGGGCCACAGTGAGTGAAACTTAAGATTAAACCTCCACTCTCATTAAATGACTTTCTCTGTAAACTTGTACTTCCAAATCAGGAGGTATGAAAATGAAGGAGCTGTGAGGTTTTAGTTAAAACTATAACAAAATGACAGTCCATCCAACACCAGGGCCAGGAGGTGCCCTGAAGCTTTTAGACGCATCAAAGGGTTCTGTGTTCAGCTGCCTCTCTTGTTAATTAGGGATGAACTTGAACATGTCTCATTGAGTTGATTGTTCATATGGACTTTTTTCAGTTAGATATCTTATACATTGTTTTATTTTTTAAAAAACAGAATGAAAAGTGAAGGTGAAGTCGCATAAGAGTGTCCAACTCTTTGCAACCCCATGGACTATAGCCTGCCAGGCTTCTCTGTCCATGGGATTTTCCAGGCAAGAATACCAGAGCACGTTGCCATTTCCTTCTCCAGGGGATCTTCCCGACCTGGGGATCAAACCCAGATCTCCTGCATTGCAGGCAGACTTTTTACCATCTGAGCCACCAGGGAATCAAAAAAAAAAAAAAACAAACCAGAATAACTAAAGACAATTAAATATCTTAGTAACCCTGAATATCCCTAGGAAGGTGAACAGGATACTGACACTTAATTAATACCAGAAAGAGTGAAGTTTTTAAAATAAATATGCATTAATTTAAAACATCTGCCATAACTTTAACATACTAAAATTTTATTAACTATACTCTTTGCGTGCATGCTAAGTTGCTCAGTCATGTCCAACTCTTTGCAACCCTATGAACTGTAGCCCACCAGGCTCCTCTCTCCATGGGATTCTCCAGGCAAGAATATTGGAGCGGGTTGCCATTTCCTTCTCCAGGGATCTTACCAACCCAGAGATCAACCCTGAGTCTGTGTGTCTCCTGCATTGGCAAGTGAGTTCTTTACCACTAGCACCACCTAGGAAATTTTATTAACTATATTCTGTAGTATTCAATAAAATTCTGATGGCAAAGTATAACCAAGTCCAAAGTAGGATTTTTCTTATAAGGATCTAAGGGAGTTCAAGCCATTCTGGTGTTTAGATTAAGATTTAGATTAAGAATTTTCCTTCTAATTGAGGTAAAGTTGATTGACAATGTTGTGCTAATTTCTGCTATACAGCAAAGTGATTCAGTTATAAATACATATATGTAAGATATATATATATATATTCACATACACTTTCTTTTTTTTATAATATTCTTTTCCATTATGCTTTATCACGAGATTTTGAGCATAGTTCCCTGTTCTATACAATAGGACCTTGTTGGATAGCCATTCAATATATAATAGTTTGCATCTGCTAATGCAGACTCCCAATTCATCCTTCCCCTACAGTTTCTGCCCCTTGGGAACCATGTATGTTCTCTATGTCTGGGAGTCTGTTTCATAGTTCATTTGTGTCATATTTTAGATTACATATGTAAGTGATATCATATATTTGTCTTTCTCTTTCTGACTTAACTTCACTTAGTATGATAATCTCTAGGCTGCATATTGCTGCAAATGACATCATTTCATCTTTTTAATGACTGAGTAGAATTCCACTGTATATACGTACTACATCTTCTTTATTCATTCATCTGTTGATGGACATTTAGGTTATTTCCATGTCTAGGCTATTGTGGATAGTGCTATGAACACAGGGGTGCATGTATCTTTCCAAATTAGAGTTTTGTCTGGTTGTATGCTCAGGAGGCAGATTACTGGATCAACATGAATTTTCAAGTTGTACAGACCCAGAGTGCCCAGCATAGTGGATGAAAATATACTTATATTCCCACCAAGTCAATCACTGCAAAATTGCAGAGCCCTCAGAATAAAGAGAAAGTGCTAAACGGTCTAGGGCAAAGGGACACAGGAGAGGTTTTAGAGAATCGAGAAGCAGAAAATTACTCCTCAATGATAACACCAGAAGCTAGAAAACAATAGAAGAATACCTTTAGATTTTAAGAAAAATTATTTCCAACCAAGAATTATATACTTGGTCACACTACCAGTTCAGAGTGAGGGGAAAAGAAAACCTTTTCAGACACACATAGTCTCAAAAAAACATGCTTTCCATGCCTCCTTCCTCAAAATCTACCAAACTAAAAGAGTTTACCTGAAAAATAGAAAGTCATAGTACACAAGGAATAGAGATTCCAGCACAGAGAAAGAGCCCTAAATTGATTATGGCAGGAGGTGCCAAGATGGCAACAGGCATAGAGAGTAACTAGCCCCCAGAGGAATGATTCAGAAGGTTGCAGGAGAGATTTGTTCAAGTAGGTGATGTTGATAGGAAACCAAATATATTTTGATGTATTGAGAGAGAAGTATTTGAGGCTGAACAATCTCTTAGGTACAAAAAGATTAAGCAAACAAATAACAAGATTGTTATTAGCACCAGAGAAAACACCTATTGTGCAAGCAGAAAACATGGCCTACTACATGGCCCTAGATGTCAGTAGCATTTGTCTAGTCATAATAACATGAAAGAGAGTTAAAGAGCTGGCTTAAAACTAAATATTAAAGGAACTAAGATCGTGGTATCCAGCCCCATTTCTTCATGGCAGATAGGAGAAAAAGTGGAAGTAGTGACAGAGTTCTCCTCTTGGGCTGTAAACTCACTGTGGATGGTGACTGCAGCCATGAAATCAGAAGCCAATTGCTTCTTGGCAGGAAAGCTATGAGAAACCTAGACATTGTGCTGAAAAGCAGAGACATTATTCTGCCAACAAAGGTCCACATAATCAAGGCTATGGTCTTCCCAGTGGTCATGTATGGTTGTGAGAGCTGGACTGTAGGCAGAAGGCAGAGTGCCAAAAAATGAATGCCTTCAAATTGTGGTGCTGGAGAAGACTCCTGAAAGTCCCTTGGACAGCAAGGAGAGCAAACCAGTCAATCTTAAGGGAAATCAACCCTGAATGCTCGTTATAAAGTCTGATGCCAAAGCTAGAGTTCCAGTGTTTTGGTCATCTGATGCTCACAGCCAACTCATTGGAAAAGTCTCTGATGCTGAGAAAGATTGAGGGCAGAAGGAAAAGGGGCATCAGAGGATGAGATGATTGGATGGCATCACCAATGCAATGGACATGAACTTGGGCAAACTTTGGGAGATAGTGAGGGACAGGGAGTCCAGGAGTGCTGCAGTCCATGGGATCACAAAGAGTTGGACCCGACTGGACAACTGAACAAAGCAATGATAACATGAAATACTGATCTAACCACAGTTATGAGACAACTGAATGAGAAAGTAATGGGAAGAGATATGCATATGTGGAGGTAGTTAAATCCTCACCTTTCTTAGTGGGAGGGCAACAAACACCTGAACATTAAAAGTTAAAAAACTCTCCAGAAAGCGGGCATAGAAGGAACATACCTCAACATAATAAAAGCTATATATGACAAACCCACAGCAAATATTATCCTCAATGGTGAAAAATTGAAAGCCTTTCCCTTAAAGTCAGAAACAAGACAAGGGTGTCCACTCTCACCACTACTATTCAACATAGTTTTGGAAGTGTTGGCCACAGCAATCAGAGCAGAAAAAGAAATAAAAGGAACCAGATAGGAAAAGAAGTAAAACTCTCACTGTTTGCAGATGACATGATCCTCTACATAGAAAACCCTAAAGACTCTACCAGAAAATTACCACAGCTAATCAATGAATACAGTAATGTTGCAGGATATAAAGTCAACACACAGAAGTCCCTTGCATTCCTATGTGCTAACAATGAGAAAACAAAGAGAAATTAAGGAAACAATACCATTCACCATTGCAACAAAAAGAATAAAATACTTAGGAGTGTATCTACCTAAAGAAACGAAAGACCTAAAAAAAAAAAAAAAAAAGAAAGAAACAAAAGACCTATATATAGAAAACTATAAAACACTGATGAAAGAAATCAAAGAGGACACAAATAGATGGAGAAATATACCGTGTTCATGGACTGGAAGACTCAGTATTGTGAAAATGGCTTTACTACCCAAAGCAATCTATAGATTCAATGCAATCCCTATCAAGCTACCAACGGTATTTTTCACAGAACTAGAACAAATAATTTCACAATTTGTATGGAAATACAAAAAACCTCAAATAGCCAAAGCAATCTTGAGAAAGAAGAATGGAACTGGAGGAATCAACCTGCCTGACTTCAGACTCTACTACAAAGCCACAGTCATCAAGACAGTATGGTACTGGCACAAAGACAGAAATATAGATCAATGGAACAGAATAGAAAGCCCAGAGATAAATCCACGAACCTATGGACACCTTATCTTTGACAAAGGAGGCAAGGATATACAATGGAAAAAAGACAACCTCTTTAACAAGTGGTGCTGGGAAAACTGGTCAACCACTTGTAAAAGAATGAAACTAGAACACTTTCTAACACCATACACAAAAATAAACTCAAAATGGATTAAAGATCTAAATGTAAGACTAGAAACTATAAAACTCCTGAGGAGAACATAAGCAAAACACTCTCTGACATAAATCACAGCAGGATCCTCTATGAGCCATCTCCCAGCGTATTGGAAATAAAAGCAAAACTAAACAAATGGGACCTAATTAAACTTGAAAGCTTTTGCACAACAAAGGAAACTATAAGCAAGGTGAAAAGACAGCCCTCAGAATGGGAGAAAATAATAGCAAACGAAGCAACAGACAAAGGATTAATCTCAAAAATATACAAGCAACTCCTGCAGCTCAATTCCAGAAAAATAAATGACCCAATCAAAAAATGGGCCTAAGAACTAAACAGACATTTCTCCAAAGAAGACATACAGACGGCTAACAAACACATGAAAAGATGCTCAACATCACTCATTATCAGAGAAATGCAAATCAAAACCACAATGAGGTACCATTACACGCCAGTCAGAATGGCTGCTATCCAAAAGTCTACAAGCAATAAATGCTGGAGAGGGTGTGGAGAAAAGGGAACCCTCTTACACTGTTGGTGGGAATGCAAACTAGTACAGCCACTATGGAGAACAGTGTGGAGATTCCTTAAAAATCTGGAAATAGAACTGCCATATGACCCAGTAATCCCACTCTTGGGCATACACACTGAGGAAACTAGATCTGAAAGAGATACATGCACCCCGATGTTCATCGCAGCACTGTTAATAATTGCCAGGACATGGAAGCATCCTAGATGCCCATCAGTAGACGAATGGATAAGGAAGCTGTGGTACATATACACGATGGAATATTACTCAGCTATTAAAAAGAATTCATTTGAATCAGTTCTAATGAGATGGATGAAACTGGAGCCCATTATACAGAGTGAAGTAAGCCAGAAAGATAAAGACCAATACAGTATACTAACGCATATATATGGAATTTAAAAAGATGGTAACGATAATCTAATATGCAAGACAGAAAAAGAGACATAGATGTACAGAACAGACTTTGGGACTCTGTGGGAGAAGGCAAGGGTGGGATGTTTAGAGAGAACAGCATCGAAACAAGTATACTATCAAGGGTGAAACAGATCACCAGCCCAGGTTGGATGCATGAGACAAGTGCTCAGGGCTGGTGCACTGGGAAGACCCAGAGGGATGGGATGGGGAGGGAGGCGGGAGGGGGGATTGGGATGGGGAACACATGTAAATCCATGGCTGATTCATGTCAATGTATAGCAAAAACTACTACAATATTGTAAAGTAATTAGCCTCCAACTAATAAAAATAAATGAAAAAAAAAAAAAAGAAACAACAACAAAAACAACAATAAATAAATAAATAAAAGTTAAGAGAGTAGCTAAGTAGACAAGTTCTTTATACAGGGATAAGCACCAAGGAAATTGACTAAGAGATGAAAGCTATCACCTAATGAAAAAGCTTATAAAACCTACCTGATTCTTGAATCTACGTGCATATCTAGGTTTGATTAAAATAAAAAGTGAACTGAAAATTATTACAGTAGCAAAAGTCTTTGCTAAGTCCTCATTTTTAAGTTTTAATCAATTCTAATGAATAATTTACACTATTATATGAACTTGTTAGGTAGACCCAATCAAAGAAGAGCCTGTTGTCCACAAAGTTTCAGTTCATCTTCCTGAGATCCAAAAACTAGAGAAAAGGGAACCTTCCAAATGTCCCTTGGAATCTGGGCTTTCACCATTTCTCCTGTGAAACTTATGGCTAGATTAACTATGGATCTGCCCTTGTTCCAAGTACTCTCCACCAAACCCAGCTCTTACCAGAAGAATTTATTTGCTTGGATTTGGATGAGATAATAAAAGCTCTACTATCTAGCATGTACTAAATTCCCCAGGAGGCTGCTTCTACATTCTGCCTTGCTTGTGGATGCACCATCTTGACCACGATATTTTCTGGTTTCATAAGGACTATTAGATAGCTAAAATTAATAGGATGACTAACATAGGCTAGATAGAACTAGTTTCTGCTCATGAGAAATAGTAGAACCCTGATCATTTGACTTGTATTTTTTTTTTAAGATACAGTGAAAAATTTTAAGTCCTTAAGTTATATGTGCACACATGTATAAGTAAATTCACAAGAGAAAAGTTGGCAAGGTAATTCAAGTCTGTTTAATATTTAGAGATATAATATTATACCCCCATAAGTAATATTATAAATAATTCACTGTTGTTAAGATATTTCCACAAGCTGTCTGACAGAGTTTTTGAGGCAAATCCCTATATAGTATGATAATCATCCTAGAAGACTTTACTTACCTCAAATTGCTACCAACAGATTAATCTGGAGAGCCAGATACTTTTCTGTAATAATATTCTGACTGTTAACAGACAAGTGTTTATAGATCAGAACTTGGAGCCTATTTCTTTATGATCAAAACATAAAACTGTTAGCAAAACATTTACCTACATGATAAGATGACAGAACTCCCAAGACTGACAGAACCTTAATTACCAGTCAGCTCCAATAATGGGAATGCTGCTACTTATTGAGAGTTTTATCATGTGCAAAACACTGTACTGGGAATTTTAGAGTACTATTTCTAACTTTCATAATGCTGCGAGGCTAAGTGTAGTAGGCAAAATATCACTCTCCTAAAAGTGTCAGCATCTTAATCCCCAGAAGCTGTGAAGATGTTCAGCAAAGGGGAACTAAGATTGCAGATGGGCTTAGAGTTGCTTGTCAGCTCACCTTAAGGTGGGGAGATTATCCTGGATGATCCAGGTGAGCTCAGTGTAATTACAGGGTCCTTAAGAGTGGAAAAGGGAGACAGATGAGTAGGCCAGAGTGATGCAGTGAGAGACTAAACCCTCTGTTGCTGGCTTTACAGATGGAGTAAGGGGGCTACAAGCCAAGGAATGCAGACAGCCTCTAGGAGCTAAGGCAAGGAGACAGATTCACCCCTTGCACCTCTGACCCCTCAGTTTTAGCCCATTGAGACTTATGTCAGATTTCTAATCTCTGAAAGTGTAAGATAGTAAGTCTGTGTTCCTTTAACCTACTACATTCGTAGTCCTTTGTCATGGTAGCAATAGGAAACTAATACAGTAAGCATTATTGTTTCTAGTTTTCAAATGATAAAAATAAAGTTCAAAGACTGAGTAACTTCTCTACAAGCATGCAAGTAGTAAGAGGCAAAGCCGAGCTTGGAACCTAGGACAGTGTGATTCCCAGATGTCCCAAGAGTGAATGCTGACATTTCACTTGCAGTTGTAGCTGACATTTATTGAACACCAACCAACAGTGAGGCAGGCCGTGGTCTCAGATCTCTACCTGCTATCTCATCCTTAAAACAACCTATGAGGGACGTGGTGTTACCCTCATTTCTTGCAGAACAGAGTTGGGACTGAGGGAGGTCACAGAGAGTGATGGAGGCAGGGTTTAAATCTGTGCCATCAGACTCTAATGCCCACACTGTCCATCCCAACACCACTTTGCCTTCTTGCAGTTGAACAAGAAAACTGGGCGCCAACTGGCTGACTCTCGCAAGGTCACACATCAATGTGGGGCTAGAACCCAAGTTACCTCCTGCCTCCCTAAGGCTTCCTCTTCTTGAAGAGTGTACTTAATGTGGAAATATTGATGGGAAAAAGAAGACCTGAGACAAAGATACTCTAAAGAGAAGAGGGCACATTTGCTGTCTACTTCGTGTTGGTGTAGTTCAGTTTTCTGAGGAACTTTACACCTATCCCAAATCATTTCTGCCATAAATAAATCATAAATCATTTCTCCCAGGTAGCTCTCCTGTCCATAATTTAGTGGTTAGAGGCTCATTAGCATTATCTTTTGCCTTAGATGAAGCTTCTCATTAGGTTAAATGAGTCAAAAGATGATCACTGTGACTACATAGCTCTAGCTGGGTCACAGATGGCCTGCCCTCGACCCTGGGTTTCCTCTGACAGGCCCTGCAGAGAAAAGGCCCAAGAGGTTGAAAGAGCTGTCCTCTTATTTTCTTCACTTTTACACATAATCTAAATCTTATCACACAAACAGCACTTATCATGCAAGTTAAACAGATTTAAATTTCAGCAAAATTGAGTGTCACCACATGTGCTTCTGCCAGATCTATATAATTCTTCAGAGGTTTCCGGAAACATGAACCAAGCCATTTACGCTTCATGGGAACAGATTATATCATTTGAAATCCTCAATAAAAATGCAGTCTCATATTCTACAGATGGGTGTCATTTAATTAAAATATGTATTTAAAATGCAAAGGGCTACATTAATTCCGTACTGTGGCTGAGATTTTAATTGCACTCGAGTTAGGAAATTCTGAGTTAATGTTCCCCTGGCATCTCTCATTCAGCCTCTTAGAGCAGATGTATTGTGATCCAAAGAGGCTTTCAATATGTTTTCACACGTGGTACATGTAGGGATGGCTTTGCGATGCGAAGGTGGCAGGCATCATACAAACAAGGAGATGGTTCCACAAGGGGCGAGCCGCACAGCCTGTGGCCACTTGCCCTGGTTCCTCCACTTTATCACGTGGCCCCCAGGTAATCATTCCCTGCCCATGTGCCTCATCTGACTCCCCAGCATCACATATCCCCAAAAGGTTGTCATGGGGCTCCCTTTTAGGAGGGTGGGGTCTTCAATATTTAAAGGGCTTAGGAATTTTTTTTTTTTTTTGAAAAAGCAAATTTATGAATGTCTTTCAGGTTTAGAGCATGTGGGGATGGTTTAGTCGCTAAGTTGGGACTGACTCTTTGCAACCCCATGGACTATAACCCACCAGACTCCTCAGTTCATGGGATTCTCCAGGCAAGAATTCTGGAGTGGGTTGCCATTTCCTTCTCCAAGGGGATCTTCCCGACCCAGGGATCAAACCTGCATCTCCTGCGTTCTGGGCGGATTTTGTACCACTGGGCCACCAGGAAAGCCCCTTAGAGCATACTCTAAGTGTTTAGTATATGCTAACTGACCTCCAAGAAGATCATTGGCCTCCCCTAAGTACTATAGTGGTATAACAAACAACAAAGTATGTTCCATGTGGAACACAGGAATTTTGAACTTTAGGGACTTCTCTTTAGACTACAGACAGTCTAGGGGCAAAAGAAATGCCAGCAATCAGAAGCGTTTCTGACAAGTAAAGTAAGGAATTTAAAGAAAGTGACAAATAATAGAGGCCATGGGCACCAAGCTGGGATAATTGGTGTCAAGGATTTGGGGGAAAGACAGATTTTTATACTTAAATTATTAGAAAGAAATTTGTGATATTAAAATATCCAAAAAAAAAAAAAGAGATGAGAATTCCCGTGGAGGGAAAGAGAAGGATGAAATTGACACCAACCCTTCCATCCCTTCAGTCAACAGCCTGCTCTGTGCCCAGGCCTGGGGGAGGGTGTTCAGTGGTGAACAGAAGATTGGGGGGTCTAGGTGATCTGCGGTCTTAGAGCTTAGTGAGGCCGTTAGCTACATAAGACAGGAATGCAGATACGTGGTTAAATTATGCAGAGGGTTGTGTTTAAACACAGTCACCTAGGAAATATTGAAGATTATGGAGAAAGGAAAAGGGGTAGCTCGACTTGAAGGGATGAATGTTAAGAATAAGTTTAGAAATAGCAACCTGTCATATATTTTATGAGATTGTTTTTATTATGTATGTATGCCCCTGTGAAATCTTTTTAATTAAAATCTGCAACTCTAATATAAGAGAATATATGAGAAAGAACAAGTTGTTAGGGAAATCAGCAATATATAAATCTCTGAGGAAGAAAATAAATTCAAAACTCTTAGAAAAAAGGCAGTAAAAGAACCAGTCATAGGACTCAGGTCTTCTGGTTCCTAATCTAGTTCTTTATTTCAGAATACAATACAGTCTCCCTGATACTAACTTTTTATATTAGAAAGAGAAAGCCAGCTAAGTCGGAGAAACAAACTTTTTTCTCTCAGGCTTTAAACTTACTTTTATCAGTCCACACTCCACTGGTTCAAGATTGTCAGCCACAGAGCCAACAACACCCACTAGAAGGAAGACTCCAGTTTCCAAATGGCCTTCTCCAGACTCCTGTTTCTTAAAAACAACCTGTGGAGCAGCTCGTTTAAGGCTGAAAAGAGAACCTAGGCCCTGACTGTGCAGTCCTTTGTGAGCTGCAGTGGTTATAAGCCCCAGAGAAATGAAATGCAATGATATGCCTCCAAGGCCCAGGCCTGGCTTTTTAATTCTGCAGGGGAGATAAGGTGTAGAGGACCTTGGCTGGTGGAGAAACATGATCGTCAGGGTTAATGTGCAAGACTTGACTAGTAAAAGATTGGTTTTTCTTTATTGTTTTAGAGGACTAACGGGGGCTCAGAGTTGTTGATTTTTTTAAAAATTATTCCCAGCTCATATTGGGACTCATGTAAATCATGAATATCTGTAAAATCTTATGGAAGATTGTTTTGCCTCTTTTTTCTTAAAATTGTTGTAAGATAGAGAAAGGAGGGAGATGAGGGAAGGGGGAGGGAGCGAAGAAGGAAGGAAGGAAAGGAGCACACTTTCTTAGGGCAGGGTGTTTGCACAACCTAATTGAAAACAAACTTTTTTTAAAAAAGGAATTATTGCCTGCTTAAAGTGCTGAATTTCCATGTGAAAGATGTAGCTTGCAGAGGCAGAGAGGAGTACCTCAGGCAGTTCTAAGGAGACAGTTCAGTGTAGTGTTCAGCTGGCTCTCTGTGCAACCTCTTCATTGTTTGTGTTAACTCAGCTTCGGTGGGGCGGTGGGGGTGGGGGGAATGGGAGTGTGGTCAGGCCTGCTTATCACAGCTCATCTCAGTGAGTTTACATCACTTTCTGAGCTTTGTTGGGCATCCCTCCTGTCTTCATTGAATTGAGTAGGCCGTGGGTACCAAAGAAGCTCTGAGTTATTCTGTCCATTTAAAAATTTTCTTCCTTCCTCTTTGACTTCCTGCTATGTCCCCAGCAAAACCTCCATAGCAGTCTCCATTTGCAGCTTATACCACAGTCATCCATTGGTTCATCTGTACAAATGCATCCTGAGCTAATTAGAAAGCTACCATCTTTATTCCCATTTTACAGGTAGAAAAGCTGAAGCAAAAAAATGTGAATTCTGCTTAACCAGTGTCTGAGCTAGGCTATTCATCTTGGAGCCTCTTTACTTTTCATCAAACTAAAACCATTTTACTCTGTTTCTCTTTTTTCTTCTCAAATCCTATACTTCTCATTCTTTCAGCGACCCTTATTGTACATGATAAATCTGTGCGTCTGTGTTTCCCACTTCTTCATATGACAGATTTTTACCCGTCATTTATCTGTAGTGCTTTAATTTCTTTCTTGAAAAATCCTTTTTGGTGATTCTTAGACATGTGTTCTTAATTTCTGGATTAGAAAGTCCTCTGTCGACACAGAAATACAGAACAGACTTTTGAACTCTGTGGGAGAATGTGAGGGTGGGATATTTCAAAAGAACAGCATGTATACTATCTATGGTGAAACAGATCACCAGCCCAGGTGGGATGCATGAGACAAGTGCTCGGACCTGGTGCACTGGGAAGACCCAGAGGAATCGGGTGGAGAGGGAGGTGGGAGGGGGGATCGGGATGGGGAATACGTGTAAATCTATGGCTGATTCATATCAATGTATGACAAAACCCACTGAAATGTTGTGAAGTAATTAGCCTCCAACTAATAAAAAAAAAAAAAAATAAGATAAAACAAAAATAAAACTTCTATGACAAGCAAAATAAATAAATAAAATAAAAATAAAAATAAAGAATTCTATAAACAACAACAACAAGAAAAGAAAGTCCTCTGTCTCTCTTATTTAAGTTGCTTCCTTACCTAATAAAAGAAGTATGACATTTTATTTATTTATTTTTTAACTTCTTATTTTGTATTGGGTACAGCCCATTAATAATGTGATAGTTTCAGGTGAACACGTGTACATACACGTGTATCCATTCTCCCCCAGACATTTTAACAAACTTGAAATGTCAGAATCACTCAAGTTCAAAGCATGTTTGAAAGCATACTGTGGTAGGATGTGCAGAGGGGGTGTTATTCATGTGTCTTCATGTTTAAATAAAGCAAATCTTAGATGAACACCACAAATGCAAAAATTTAGGGATTCACTGTCCGTATTAGGGGAAATCTTGTGTTTCTTGTGTGTTATGGATTGTTTGAATTGCAGAGAATAAGGAAGGGCTGGAAGTATCATACTCACAAAAGTGAATTTGGCTTCCCCCTGTTTTTGCCTTTGACCTCTGACTGTTCTATTGTGTTTGGGCTTTGCCAGCTGCTTTGCCTTCCACCCATCTTCTCCAGTAGGCCTCCCCTATTGAGAAGACAAAAAGACACATAGTCAGTTAGCTGGAGCGTCACAATGGTTACAGGTTTAGACAAGGATTCATAAATCATGTGTTCTATTGAATTTATCCAATAGTTAATTTCTATTGGCTAAATGGAAAATTTATCTTGTTTAATTTACTAGATCAGTGAAGCGCTATCTCATGAGGCCATCAGGGAAGATATTCATTCATTCAGTAAATATTTATGGATCAACTTGGTTTAACAAATAACAGAGTACTAGAGCCCTGTGCTAGGGCCCTGAGGAGATGAATAAACATGACCCAACCTCAGCCTGCAGGGGATTTGTAAGTCATGGAAAAGATGGGCATGAAAGTAATTATACCATATTGTGATTCGGCAACTATGGGGTAAACACAACATACTATGGGAATATATAAGGAACACGTTTTAAAGGAGAATATAAATATCAGAGAAGGCAGCAGCTGATCTGAGGCTTAAATGATTAAATAGTAATTAGCCAGACAGAAGGGCCTTTTAGGAGGAGAAACCAAGAAGGGAAGGGGAGGGGAGGAGAAAAGGCTATGAAGTGGAAGAAAATATGGTGAGTTCAGGGTAATTCACTTATTCGATAGGGCTGGAACACGAAGTTCACTGTAGGGAAGCAACAACCCATGAAACTGGAGATAGGAGCAAAGGTCAGTTGGGATTTTATTTGGAAGACAGTGTCATGATACTGAAATATTTTAGACATGGGGAGTCTAAAATATTAGACTTTTAAGAGTACACACAGCTATTAATTATCAAGGACACACAGCTATTAATTACGAAGTGGTGGACCAGAATTTGAACTTACTTAGCTTGCCTCTCCAATCTGTACTTTTGACCACCACACTGTTGTACAGCACCCAGAGAGCTCTCTGATGAGCTCTCACAGAAGCATCATAGATGCATGCATAGCAGACACACAAAATGTAAGGTAAGCCTGTAGGTGAAGTGTCAGGGAGGCAAAACCTAGAATGACCTGCCGATACCTGAGATATTGAGGGTGTTTAGATACAGAAAATAGGAATTGGATAGGCTCACAGTTGGTAAAGTGGTGCAGGTCATGAATAGAAAGTACAACCCACTCTATTTCTCTTTTATTTCTTTCTGACTTAGAAAGGGGACTATTCTCCAAACTAAAGGGCAAAAGGGCAGGACAGTTCGTGGTAAGAGACAGTTATGAGAAAAGCATCAGATGGCGTCTTGCTTCCAAAGTGGAGTTCAAATATATTATCTTCTGGGTGTTTAAGGAAATTTAGGAAAATGTGGAACATGTAAAATATGACAGAACACCAGATTACAGCCGATATGCTTTTTCATTTTTTTGGCACGCCACGAGGGATGTGGGATCTTAGTTCTCCAACCAGGGACTGAACCTGTTCCCCCTGCAGTGGAAGCACAGCATCCTAGCAATTGCCACAGTAGGGAGTTCCCAGATTTGCCAATTCTTAGAACAATGAATGCTAAAGAAATTCTAGACACCATAGACAAGAGTTTGACAATGATGCCTAGAACCGATATGATTGTTGGCACCTAGAAAAGACTGAGTGCCTGGAGTCAGTGTGGTTTCACAGGAGGCAAAGAAGAGCATCATAGCTGCCCAAGAGCCACCAAAAGATACTGGACAGGATCTGTAGAGGAGAGAATGGGGCCCTGTGCATGTCTTTGTGTAATCAGTGGGCAGAGACAAATCTAACCACAATCTCAAACATATATGCTTAATTTCCAAATAGATGTGAACATGTTTTTCAACTTAGCTCTATGTTTATCAAACCAAGATTTACCACTATCGTCATCTTGTGTCTCTGAAAATGAAATTCTATTAGTCAGTCCAACAGAGGAAAATGGGAAAATTTTTAAATGTTACTCACTTTTTAAAAGTGGGTGTTCTAGCAAACGAAGCAACTGGCAAAGAATTAATCTCAAAAATATACAAGCAACTCCTGAAGCTCAATTCCAGAAAAATAAATGACCCAATCAAAAAATGGGCCAAAGAACTAAACAGACATTTCTCCAAAGAAGACATACAGATGACCAACAAACATTTGAAAAGATGCTCAACATCACTCATTATCAGAAAAATGCAAATCAAAACCACAATGAGGTACCATTTAACACTAGTCAGAATGGCTGCTATCCAAAAGTCTACAAGCAATAAATGCTGGAGAGGAGGTGGAGAAAAGGGAACCCTCTTACACTGTTGGTGGGAATGCAAACTAGTACAGCCACTATGGAGAACAGTGTGGAGATTCCTTAAAAATCTGGAAATAGAACTGCCATATGACCCAGCAATCCCACTGCTGGGCATACACATGGAGGAAACCAGAATTGAAAGATACACGTGTACCCCAATGTTCATCGCAGCACTGTTTATAATAGCCAGGACATGGAAGCATCCTAGATGTCCATCAGCAGATGAATGGATAAGAAAGCTATGGTACATATACACAATGGAATAGTACTCAGACATTAAAAAGAATACATTTGAATCAGTTCTAATGAGGTGGATGAAACTGGAGCCTATTATACAGAGTGAAGTAAGCCAGAAAGAAAAATACCAATACAGTATACTAATGCATATATATGGAATTAGAAAGATGGTAACGATAACCCTATATGCGAGACAGCAATAGAGACACAGATGTATAGAACAGTCTTTTGGACTCTGTGGGAGAAGGCGAGGGTGGGATGATTGGAGAAAATAGCACTGAAACGTGTGTATTATCATATGTGAAACAGACCGCCAGTCCAGGTTCATTGCATGAGACAGGGTGCTCAGGGCTGGTGCACTGGGATGACCCTGAGGGATGGGATGGGGTGGGAGAGGGGCTCAGGATGGGGAAAAAAAAAAGTGGGTGTTCTGATAAATAACCTAAGAACAAAGAGATCTAAGCCTTTATGGGTCAGTATCTAGGTGATTTCTCCTAAACTTCATGCCTTCAACCTGGTTACCAAAGGGCTGGTGATCCAAACTATAGAGCCCAGAAGTAGCTGCGTATATAACATTCCCAGGGATGTGGAGTATTTGGGGGATACCTCAGTGTTAAGCCATAGCTTTTATATAATCATTGAAAACAGCTCTAGACTGAGTGACCTCGCTAAGATAAGAAGTCTACTTTATGCAGTCTACATCTTCAATCTGTGATTTCTTTAGAAAATGGCAGAAATACCCATGGTAGTTTTCTGAAAATTTAGACAGCAAAATGATTCTGTGACACATTTTCAAAGGGAAGATTGAATCTACTTTGCCAGGGAATCTTGGCGTGCAGTAGTCAGAATGAGAGCAATGCATAATTTCTTCAAAACTCAGTAGATACCCCTAAAATGATCCTACAGTTCATGTAACTAAAATGATAAAGAGAAAGCAAGTTATTTGTTCCCAAGTAAATGTTATTTCTGTTATTTAAATAGCTCTTCCTGCCACTCATCCCCATTCTATAGGAGTTGTGCCATAGTTTAAACATTTGGCCTTTGTCCCTACTTTGACTGGCTCTGGAGGTTGCAGTGCAGCGGGATGTTGTTTGCTAGTGACCAGAGCCTTCCTTTTCAAGGGCTATTCCTGTCATTCAGTTGCTAAGGCATGTCTGACTCTTTGCGACCCCCTGGACTGTAGCATGCCAAGCTCATCTGAGTTCCACTGTCTCCCATCTTTTGCTCACACTCATGTCCATCGAGTTGGTGATGCCATCCAACCATCTCATCCTCTGTGGTCCCCTTCTCCTCCTGCCTTCAGTCTTTTCCAGCATAAGGGTCTTTTCCAATGAGTCGGCTATTCGCATCAGGTGGCCAAAGTGTTGGAGCTTCAGCTTTAGCATCAGTCCTTCCAATGAATATACGAAGTTAATTTCCTTTAGGATTGGCTGGTTTGATCTCCTTGCAGTCCAAAGGACTCTCAAGAGTCTTCTCCAGCACCACAATTCGAAAGCATCAATTCTTTGGCACTCAGCCTTCTTTGTGGTCCAACTCTTCAAGGTCAGTGGTTTGCAAATAACTGTTTTAGCAGCAAGCTTGTCCTGCCAAACCTTAGTAGGTAATGAGTGAAACTGGAGCTTCTCTGGTGAAGGTGGAGGAGGGCAAAACTGAGAGATTAGATTAGGAACGCTACAGTAGAGCATGTCTTGAGAATCCTTGCCTTCGTGGTTACAATGTGCCCTTCAAGGGCAGCCCAGGGGTTCTTGGTGACTGTTCATCCCACTCCTTCCTACGCCAAATGTGCTCTGAGGTCGGAGTCGCCCTAGCTCAGAAATTTGAGTAGAAGGTTGTATTTATTCATCAAGGCTCAGTCAGGAAAACAGAATTCTTTATTTAGGGATTTCAGGCAAGAGGGAATTTAACACAAGGAATTCAGTGTTTTCAAAGTTGCTAAGAGGGCTTAGTTGGAAGGAAGCAAAGAGCAAGGAGAACTAGCAGGTGGCATGTGGGGAAATGAAGAGATAGAGGAACCACGCCAGTGGCTCCACCTGCCCGCAGCAGGGAGGCGGCTGTTGCGGGAGCAGTTCTGGATGCTGGTACGAGCCTCTCATTTGCCATCTGCCTGAGCATCTTTGTCCCACTGCAAGGGAGGAAGGATGCCCTCCCTTTCCTTCCACGTCTTTGGGGAGTGCCCCTCACCAGCAGAATCTAAACTCCAAATCCTGCTGGCCGAGAGTTGGAAAATGTCATTCCTATGCTTCCAAGAAACGGACTGGGGATGATGTCAAGATGACAACAGACAGGGGCATTGGGTATTTTCCCAACTCACTTTCTACAGTAAATTAAATCTCAGGTGATATCAAACGGAACACAGTCCTAAGAAAGCAAATAATATAGCCAGTCCCCCATGGTGGTAAATAGAAAAACTATCTTTCCAAAATAAGCCCAATTCAGCTGTGTCAGCCTTAATAGAAGATCCGACTTGTCATTGTCTTTATGTGCGCATTGAAATAATTTATAATGCAATTTCAGTCTCTTCAAGTGAAATCACAGTTCCTATCATTTCGGGTCAAAATTTCAGAGTCTCTATGATAGGTTCATCATTATTGCTCCCTTACCAGTACCACAGTGATACACACTCAGGTGTATTTCTTTTGTCTCCTCATAATGCCTTTGGCAGAAGGGGAAATAAACTGTAACCATGAAATAAATGCTGATTCAAAATATAAATATGACCTTCCAGGCCCTATTGAGTAAGGCAGACCTGATCTCTCAAAAACACAGTTTCAAAGCTTTGTTGAACATCCGTTTGAAGTCCTAAGATAACACCCAAGCTCACTTGGTTATAGAATCAAGCACTGGGGACATACTTGTCTTGAAAAGAGAGATCCCTGTCATTTCCCCTTCAAAATAAGGTGAGGAACACTGCTTGATCTTCTCCCACGCTGCTTCTGAGTGTCATTCCTTGCTTTCCCACCAAACTCCCACCTCCTCTTGCCTAAAAGGCCACCTTTTATTGGATTTGCAACTCCGGGGAAAATCATTCTCCCCCTTTTTGTGGGTGAAAAGGTCAAATTTAAACCTGCCACCCTGAATCCCTTTTTCCGCCCGCGTGTCTCCACTGATTTGAACTTTTCGAGAATTCTGCTGTGTTCTCAGACCTTGGCAGTTTCTTATTTGAAGGTCAAAATGTCATGAGCTTATACAGTTTGAATGTCTTACTGTCTCCATATGTCACTTCCTTTGTGTCCCTTAGCCACAGGAACAACTAAGCCTACAGCTGTCTAGTTTTTGCAAGGGCTTCCCTGGTGGCTCAGATGGTAAGGGATCTGCCTGCAATGCTGGAGACCCGGGTTCAATCCCCGGGTCGGGAAGATCCCTTGGAGAAGGGACTGGCGGCTACCCACTCCAGTATTCTTGCCTGGATAATTCCCTGGACAGAGGAGCCTGGTAGGCTACAGTCCATGGGGTTGCAACGAGTTGGACACTGCTGAGCGACTAACACATACTTTATCTTGATGAGTAAAGATATGAGTCTAGGAATTTCACTCTTTCGGGGTTCCTTCTTGACGGTCCAACAATAATCACTTAGATTTACTGAGTGCTTACTATATACTGAACATTGTTATGAAAGTTTTATGTGTTTTATATCATTGAATCCTTACAATGTCTTACAGTTTGGAGGCTGAAACAGTAACTGCACTGATTCAAAGTTTTCACAGTTTGCCCAAGGTTATTCAGCTGAACTGAGTCAAGTGGTTGAGTCAGAATTTAACCACTACTTACTGAGTCCAAACATAGGTAGTCAACCCCAAAGAAATGTAAGAAATGTTGTGGTAGCTAGAAAAATCAAGTTTATAATTAATATGAGAACCATATTCTTTTGCTTAGTAAAATAAAATGATTTAGATTTTCAGACGGTATCCTGAAATTATATGACCACCTGATAAATGATTACTTCTCTGTATAGCTTATCCTTAACGGGCATAGAAACAGATTATTCTTTTGATTTTTAGAAAGTTGATTCTGGAAGCATCTCCTTGAACTGTTAATTATCCTAGGGCTTATGTAGCGGGACTGGAATGGATGTGTGAACAGTATTCATGTGTTACTAATGCATCGTGACTGAAATATGGCTGTGTATTATGAACCTTCACAAGGCATTAGTCAATAGGTACATGGCATCCATTCATCATTTTAGCCTGCACAGGGAGTATATGACACAAGAGAAATTAAAGGGGAACTGCTGAACTGTTATCTTTAGCCCATCCTCAGGAAGTGGCCACACTTATCCTCACAGAGTAGAAATACTCTTAGCAAGATTTACACCCTCAAACCCTGCACTGTGTGTAGGCGAGTTGCTTCTCTCTATATTTCTTACTTCCAGCCTCCTTCGCAGGGAGCTGTCCTCAGCTACACAGCTAGTCTTGGTGACTGTGTGCCTGGCGGCTGAATCAACTGTGTCTTGCAGTTAAATCAGTTGTCCGTGTGTTTCCCACATAGCAATAGGATCAGAGTGACCAGTGCTTCTAGAATTTTACCTATTTTCTCTACAATGGCAGTAGCTCATCAGATTTTGGCATTAAATGTGTCAGTTCAGTTCAGTCTGGTCACTCAGTCATATCCGCCTCTTTGCCACCCCATGGACTGCAGTATGCCAGGTTTCCCTGTCCATCACCAACTCCCCGAGCTTACTCAAACTCATGTCCATTGAGTCGGGGATGCCAATCAACCGTCTCATTCTCTGTCGTCCCCTTCTCCTCCCGCCTTCAATTATTCCCAGCATCAGGGTCTTTTCAGATGAGTCAGTTCTTTGCATCAGGTGGCCAAAGTATTGGAGTTTATTAAATGTATAAAGCTAGTCTAATTGTTCCTTTACCTGAAGCTATACATAAAGGAGAAGGATACTGAGTTTTTGTCATTTTTTTATCCAGCACATCTTTATTGAATATATAATAGTAGTGGTCAATGGAATTGATTTGCTTCTCTGGTGGCTCAAACCGTAAAGAATCTGCCTGCAATGCAGGAGGTGTGGGTTCAGTCCCTGGGTCGGAAAGATCCCCTGGAGAAGGGAATGGCAATGCACTCCAGTATTCTTGCCTGGAGAATTCCATGGACAGAGGAGCCTGGCAGACTCCAGTCCATGGGGTCACAAAGAGTTGGACACGACTGAGTGACTAACATACACAGTAGGAATCTCCATATATTAAGGCTTTGTGTGCCGAACACTTGGAGGAGGCGATGGCACCCCACTCCAGTACCCTTGCCTGGAAAATCCCATGGACCAAGGAGCCTGGTAGGCTGCAGTCCATGGGGTCTCGAAGAGTCGGACACGACTGAGCGACTTCACTTTCACTTTTCACTTTCATGCATTGGAGAAGGAAATGGCAACCCACTCCAGTGTTCTTGTCTGGAGAATCCCAGGGACGGGGGAGCCTGGTGGGCTGCCGTCTATGGGGTCGCACAGAGTCGGACACAACTGAAGCGATTTAACAGCAGCAGCAGCAGTGCCAAACACTATTCTAAGTGTTTATATATTTTCTCATTTAATATTCAGAATTCCATGAGGAAGGTATGAGGATTCTTTTTTACAAGTAGAGAATTTGATATGGAGAAGTTCACCCAAATGGTATACAAGAATTTGAACTCAGGTCTGTCTGTCTCCAAAGGGTATCATCTTGTTCATTGAACTTGATTCTTGTCGGCTGATTCCAGAAACTGCATTATATGCTGGGTCTGCAAAGATAAAAGTGAGGTTGTACTTGCTGTCCATCAAAAGGTGATGATTATTTTTCAGCTTGGCCCAAATTTTTGAATGATGTAGTTGCCTGAACAGGAAACTCGTGGGGGAAAAAAAGACAACAAGAAAAAATTAAAAAGAAGAGAGACTCCATATGGGACTTTCTAGTTCTATCTTTATTTATGGCACATTTTTGTTTTTTGGTTTTTTGCTGTCATATTGGAATCCAAGCTTTATTTCTCTTTGGTTCAGTTTCACTGTTTGTAAATGGACCTAATGTTTCTAATTTAGCCAGTCAATAAGGCATCCCCTGAGGCTCTTTGGAAGATTTACAAATGCAAAGCTGGAGGGATCCTGTTTGAACACATGGATAAATGTTATCTCTCTGCCATAAAATATTTTTGCCTCTATAATTCTGTTAAAACTTAAATCTGTGTTGTTTTTTTCACCTACACTATCTGGTTAAGTAGTTACTAACATTTTAAGATGCTCTTTGATGCAGGGTTTTACAGGTACACAGAAGGCTTACAAAGTCCATGGAAATCTAAGATAGCTCACAAGAGTGCCTTTTTCAACAGGACAGGAGCTGTTCATTAACTCTTCTCCCCACTTTCTCTTTTGTATCTAGCAGGACCTGAATTGGCCAGACCACATTGCTTTTTAGTAGATGATTAGGTTTTTTTACCAAGCCTGGGGAAGGATTGTTTGGAATAAAAGAGAAATCAATCTTACTATTTTCCCTCCAGGACTGAAAGAGACTGAGGTCTGTTCTGTCATTGTCCCAACGTGTAAAGACCATGTGTGTGTGCGGTTTGCACTGCGTGGCCATAGCAGTCTAATGCTCCGTGTAATGAAGGACCAGGGCTTGCTCAGGCTTCTGAGCGTCAAGCATTGTGTCACGAGAAACCGGATGTGATTTTCCTGCTTTGGAACCAGGCGGTGTGTAGTGTAAACTGTTGGCTCAGAACTGGCCTCTTCTCCCCTGGTAGCCCAAGGAAACAGCTACTTTTTTTTTTTATACCTTGGTTCTTATTTTTGATTTGCTCTTTACAATGGGTCTTACATCAGTCTCCTTTCTTTTTCCTATATAAGTCCGTATTTGGCATTATTTTGTCATTTCAAACACTCATAGGCTTTCCAGAGCTTCAATTTCTTACCCTGAGAAAGAATAACGTCACAGGCCAGTGAACTGTTTGGAAGACATTAGGTTAATGTCATTGTGAAGATGTTAATATAATGGGCAAAAAAGTTTGTGAAATTCTTTGGTCCGTCACTTGAAGATTAAATTCAATAGGCATTATTGCTGAGTGTAAAGAAGAGCTATAGGCTGTGAGAGACGCCAGGAGAAATAAGTTATTGCCTCTGTTGTCATAGATCTCAGAATCCACCAGGTATTCTGTAGGCAAATACAGCCCGAGATGGAAGTGTTGAGGCGAGGAGGAGGAGGCCGAGAGTTATTGGAGTTCATAGGGTGATCCCTAGCTCTGCAGCAGGCCCTGTGTTAGGGACCACATTCCCCATTTGGTCCCCATAGCAACTCTCCAAGCTGAAGAGATGAGGAAAACAAGGTTTAGGGTTGTTGAGAGATGTCTTCTAGAAGGGATAAAAAATGAAAGAATAAATTTGACTCCTTTTGGAAGCAGTGGAAAAGAATTTGTTTTCATTTAGATGAAAATTACCCTTGAGCATCATCCTTCAAATTAAATGTGCGTTGTTTTCTTTTAATTGAAATATAGTCAATTTATAATGTTGTTTACAATGTTAGTTTCTGTTGTATAGCAGACTATTTCAGTCATACATACATACACGTGTGTGTATATGTGTGTGAGTATATTCTTTTTCAGATTCTTTTCCATTATAGTTTATTATAATATACTGACTATAGTTCCCTGTGCTATACAACAGGACCTATTTACCTATTTTATATATAATAGTGTGTATCTATTAATCCCAAACTCCTAATTTATCCCTCCCCCCATATCCCCTTTGGTAACCATAAGTTTATTTTCCATGTCTGTGAGTCTATTTCTGTTTTGTAAATGAGTTCATTTGTGTAATATTTTCAGATCCCACATATAGGTGATATCATATTTGTCTTTGTCTGACTCACTTGACTTAGTATGATAATCTCTAGGTCCATCCAAGTTGTTGCAAGTGGCAAAATTGCAAGTTCTTTATAAATTTTGGTCTTTGGGTTCTTTTTGCTTTGGTTTTTGCCTTATAATAATGCATTCCCAGACAAGTGTTACCGAATATCTGGGACACTAGGTTGGCAGTGAGCGGCATATATTTTCAGCCCTGAAGATTTACTGTTTATAGTTAGGGAACTGTACGACATTTCAGAGGAAAGAGAGGGAAGTGAGAGGGAGAGGTTTCAAAGAACACTAAGAATTGCCCATTGTCTTATGATTAATAATGAGAAAAGATATAACACATGATCATTAAATAACAAACAGTACCACAACTGAAGTTATTTGCAAAGCAGCAATGGAGACACAGACATAGAGAATAGACTTACTGACACAGGGGCAGGGGGAGGAATGAGAGGGGGAATGTATGAAGAGAGTGACATGGAAGCTTACATTACAATATATAAAATAGGTAGCCAGTGGGAATTTGCTGTATGGCTCAGGAAACTCATATCAGGGCTCTGAAACAACCTCGAGGGGTCGGATGGGGAGGGAGGTTCAAGAGGGAAGGGGACATGTGTATGTCGGGCTTCCCTGGTAGCTCAGTCAGTAAAGAAACTGCTGCAGTGCAGGAGACCCGGTTCAACCCCTGGGTCAGGAAGATGCCCTGGGGAAGGAAATGGCAACCCACTCCAGTATTCTTGCCTGGAGAACCCCATGGACAGAGGAGCCTGGCGGGCTACAGTCCGTGGTATCGCAAGAGTCGGACACGACTTAGGGACTAAACCACCAACCACCACCACCATGGGTGACTCATGTTGATGTTTGGCAGAAACCAACACAATTCTGTAAAGCAATTATCCATCAATTAAATAAATAAATTTTTTAAAAGAAAAAAACCAAACAGTACCACAGAAAAGAAAGTAGGTCCCTGCCTCCTGTACTCACTGGAAGCATTCTTTTGACCATGAACATATTATCAATTAGGAAGTTACAAGCAGAGAAGCAAATATAAGTAAAACACCTTCCCCTCATCCTTCACTTCCCCCATTCTTAACTTCTTTTTCCTTCCTGATAATGAATTTTTTCACTTTTCCCTGTCCCAGTTTTAAAAAGTCTCTTTTATTTGCCCTTCTTCCCCCAAAAGAGTAGACAAAAAGAGAGCTCCCTTCCAGAAGCAGCAGTGAAAAAGCTTAGCGTTCTTGCATGGCTGTGGGATACAAAAGGATTCCTTGGTTGAGTGTGATGTCTCATAGAGCAGGCTGTATTTCCAGGACGGGTTATACACATGTGTATACATGTGCGTACAGGGTCTGATCTGACTAATGCACAATGTATCCCCATACTTCACAGTCATAATTTTTTTAGGTCAAGGAGCAATTTGCATCAGCGTATTTTGCTTTTCAGCACCAATTGACTTTGCTAGTGTAAACCCAAAATTTCTAAAGGGCTGAAAAGAGGTAGTTGTTTGGGGACAGGAGAACCATTGCTTTTGAAATAGGAAGTAAAATGGAGAGAGCTTAGCAAACATGTTTCTTAGATAAGGCCCATTCTTACATCGAAAAGAATCTAAAACTTGAGTTGTTAGAGGATGGGGGAAAGTGACTATGTGACTTGATGATAGGGGCTAAAGCTAGGACTATTGACAAAGAGAAGCTAGGTATTAAAGTAGGTTTCAAGAAAGAGATCCGATTGAGAGGGAGGGGGGAGGGGGGATTGGGATGGAGAATACATGTAAATCCATGGCTGATTCATGTCAATGTATGGCAAAAACCACTACAATATTGTAAAGAAATTAGCCTCCAACTAATAAAAATAAATGGGAAAAAAATAAATTAAAAAAAAAAAAAAAGAAAGAGAAAGAATGTTCAGACGAGTCACCATGAAATTTTATCTTGGAGTAACTGACTTGGTTAAGGAGGAAGGACATCCCTATGCTAAGAAAATTCTACATAGATGCTAACAAGACAGTAGATACTTTAGCTTGTGAAGATCACCTGTCCATCCCAGAAGCCTGTAGGTTTCATAAATAGGGAAGTAATATATTTAAGAATACTTTAAAAGTTCCTACTGTGTACAGACCACTGGGATAGAGGAAGATTAGCATGCATATGTTGCAAATAATTTAAGGGAATGAAAAGTAGGGATGGTGGTATAGAGACATTAGGAAAGCTGAGGATAGAGCTCTCTGGCATTAGAATTTGAACTTTGACCTGGGGTATTATAGTGTAAGACATTTTTAAATCCTTCTCTAGCATTGGGCTTGACAGTAGTATTAGTATATCCCACAGGTATTTAAAGAGAAAAAAAACAGGTTAGCTGGGGGTCTCCTGTTGCAGCCCCTATTAACTCTGTAAGCCCCAGGAGTTCTTAATGTCACAGGCTGATCAGCATCCTTAATTTTATTTTTTTACAGTGTGTGCCAGATGACAACATCTCAAGATTATTTATAAAATCTAATAATACATTGCACCAGGAGTTAGGAAGGTCCTGTTACAATTTTCTAGATAGGGAAACTGAAGATTGAAAATTAAATAATTTTATTCCATGTTCAAGCAGAGATCATTGTGTGGTATCTGTACAAATAGAAAGAAGGGTCAGAAATAACAATTATGCCAAAATTTTATCTTCTAAACTGTTTTCCAGTGAGACATCTCATGAGATCATTCTTCATCATCTTTTTCTCTCTTCTAAAAAGTTTGAATTCACAGTTAACCTTCCTTTTCCTGCTGTAACCATCTTCCCCTGTTCAATTTATCACTTTCATGACAGCTGATACTAGTCTAAGCTAATATGGTAACAATTTGAGATAATATTGCAGATGCACAAGGACATGCTCATATGAGTCAATTAAAGAAGTCACAGTAAGTTGCCATTGAAAGTGTAGCAGCTGCATCCTTGAAAACAGATGCTCTTCTGGGTCTGAATGAGTTCAATTTTGACTAATTTTAAGACCTAAACAGATTTCAGTCTGGTTAATATTAGGATGTGGAACCACTTGAGACATCCTAATGTCCTAGACTGATTGCTTCTCCATGACAGTTAGTATATGTCTTTCCTTGAGAGATGCTGAGTATTTGATAGGCCAGGGATTGTTATGTCCATAGGAAATATAGATGCTCAACTCTCAGCTGTAGGAATGTGGACTAATGAAATCAAGGTGACTTCTGAAGGCAATGCAGTTTATTTATTTTTTTTTTTTTTAAGTGCTTTGACTGTAGGGATTGACCAGAATTGCTTTGTACTATACATATGCAAGATTCCTTGACAGCACAGGAAACTAGCTATAATAAATGATTTCCCTGTCTTTACTTTGTCCCTTGGATACACTCAAGAAACAAAAGTGAAAGTTAGTTGTAAATGCCAAGTCATTTCGTCTCCTGCCTGATCTTTATCAATCTATTATTATGTGAATTATTTGTCCAGTTATATTGGTCAATTAAATAATTTGTTCTGTTTGAAAAATCAGAGACTGAGCTCCTGTAATGCCTCCTATTATTCTGCTGGCCCTGAAAATAGGGATGTGTGTGTGTTCAAAATCCCTTACTTGAAGGAGTTAATGATCTGGTAGGCATGCATACTGATAAACAGATGATAAACAGAATATGATAGCTAATAGAACTGTGTGAAAAACATAAGCAGAGGAACAAGTGGTCCTGCCAGGAAGCATGAACAGTTCAGAAAGAGGAATAAGAGCCATCAAAGATATAGAATCATTAAACACCATGATATGTTTAAGGAATTTGCTTTAAAAGGGTAGCAAATCAAAGGGCCAGAGCTGGGGAAGGGAGAAGTTTGAGAGAAAGGAGAAAGTGGTGAAAGATGGAGAAAAACTGAAGTGTTGGGCAGAAAGCAAAAATCGTGGAAAGCCATTCTAAGAAGCTTCATCATATAAGCAATTGGAAACATTGATGTTTTTCCAAGTAATTCTTAATCCAGTTCAGTTCAGTCGCTCAGTCATGTCCAACTCTTTGCAACCCTGTGAATCGCAGCACGCCAGGCCTCCCTGTCCATCACCAGCTCCCGGAGTTTACCCAAACTCATGCCCATCGAGTCGGTGATGCCATCCAACCATCTCGTCCTCTGTCGTCCCTTTCTCCTCCTGCCCCCAATCTCTCCCAGCATCAGGGTCTTTTCCAATGAGTGAACTCTTCACATGAGGTGGCCAAAGTACTGGAGTTTCAGCTTCAGCATCAGTCCTTCCAATGAACAGCCAGGACTGATCTCCTTCAGGATGGACTGGTTGGATCTCCTTACAGTCCAAGGGACTCTCAAGAGTCTTCTCCAACAACACAATTCAAAAGCATCAGTTCTTCAGTGCTCAGCTTTCTTCACAGTCCAACTCTCACACCCATACATGACCACTGGAAAAGCCATAGCCTTGACCAGACAGACCTTTGTTGGCAAAGTAATGTCTCTGCTTTTTAACATGCTTTCTAGGTTGGTCATAACTTTCCTTCCAAGGAGTAAGTCTCTTATAATTTCATGGCTGCAATCACCATCTGCAGTGATTTTGGAGCCCAAAAAAATAAAGTCTGATACTGTTTCCACTCTTTCCCCATCTATTTCCCATGACGTGATGGGACCAGATGCCATGATCTTACTTTCTGAATGTTGAGCTTTAAGCCAACTTTTTCACTCTCCTCTTTCACTTTTATCAAGAGGCTTTTTAGTTCCTCTTCACTTTCTGCCATCAGGGTGGTGTCATCTGCATATCTGAGGTTATTGATATTTCTCCCGGCAATCTTGATTCCAGCTGGTGCTTCTTCCAGCCCAGCGTTTCTCATGATGTACTCTGCATAGAAGTTAAATAAGCAGGGTGACAATATACAGCCTTGACGTACTCCTTTTCCTATTTGGGACCAGTCTGTTGTTCCATGTCCAGTTGCTTCCTGACCTGCATACAGGTTTCTCAAGAGGCAGGTCAGGTGGTCTTGTATTCCCATCTCTTTCAGAATTTTCCACAGTTTACTGTGATCCACACAGTCGAAGGCTTTGGCGTAGTCAATAAAGCAGAAATAGATGTTTTTCTGGAACTCTCTTGCTCCTTTGATGATCCAGCACATGTTGGCAATTTGATCTCTGGTTCCTCTGCCTTTTCTAAAACCAGCTTGAACATCTGGAAGTTCACGGTTCACATATTGCTGAAGCCTGGCTTGGAGAATTTTGAGCATTACTTTACTAGCGTGTGAGATAAGTGCAATTGTGCGTAGTTTGAACATTCTTTGGCATTGCCTTTCTTTGGGACTGAAATGAAAACTGACCTTTTCCAGTCCTGTGGCCACTACTGAGTTTTCCAAATTTGCTGGCATATTGAGTGCAGCACTTTCACAGCATCATCTTTCAGGATTTGAAATAGCTCAACTGGAATTCCATCACCTCTGCTAGCTTTGTTCGTAGTGATGTTTTCTAAGGCCGACTTAACTTCACATTCCAGGATGTCTGGTTCTAGGTGAGTGATCACACCATCGTGATTATCTGGGTCGTGAAGATCTTTTTTGTACAGTTCTTCTGTGTATTCTTGCCACCTCTTCTTAATATCTTCTGCTTCTGTTAGATCCATACCATTTCTGTCCTTTATCGAACCCATCTTTGCATGAAATGTCCCCTTGGTATCTCTGATTTTCTTGAAGAGATCTCTAGTCTTTCCCATTCTGTTGTTTTCCTCTATTTCTTTGCATTGATAACTGAGAAAGGCTTTCTTATCTCTTCTTGCTATACTTTGGAACTCTGCATTCAAATGGGAATATCTTTCCTTTTCTCCTTTGCTTTTTGCTTCCTGTCTATCACAGCTATTTGTAAGACCTCCTCAGATAGCCATTTTGCTTTTTTGCATTTTTTTCCCATGGGGGTGGTCTAGATCCCTGTCTCCTGTACAGTGTCACGAACCTCCATCCATAGTTCATCAGGCACTCTGACTATCAGATCTAGTCCCTTAAATCTATTTCTCACTTCCACTGTATAATCATAAGGGATTTGTTATAGGTCATACTTGAATAATCCTGTGGTTTTCCCTACTTTCTTCAATTTAAGTCTGAATTTGGCAATAAAGAGTTCATGATCTGAGCCACAGTCAGCTCCCAGTCTTGTTTTTGCTGACTGTATAGAGCTTCTCCATCTTTGGCTGCAAAGAATATAATCAATCTGATTTCGGTGTTGGCCATCTGGTGATGTCCATGTGTAGAGTCTTCTCTTGTGTTGTTGGAAGAGGGTGTTTGCTATGACCAGTGCATTCTCTTGGCAAAACTGTGTTATAGAATTAGCCTAGAGTTAGTTAAGAATCAGCCTAGAGGGTCATTGGCCAGACAGTGGCTTTGGCCACCACCAGCCATCAGCAAGACTGGGAATGAAGACATTCAGCTTCTCAGAGTCTACTGTGAAATAAGCAAGAGAGAACTGGCAACATATGTTCATTCACCTAATAAACAGTATCTCTCCCAGAGACCAAGGTTTAGTGTCCTCATATAAACCAATCAATTTAGTACAGAAAGCCACAGTCATGTAGCCACAAATGCTTAGGAATCTCAAAGATGCCTGCTTTTATGCAATGGTTCTAAGAGGAACAAGGATATTTTAAATGATCTGATGTATTAGAAAAACAGCTCAAAGTGCTATCTTAATAAAATTGTTGTTCAGTCACTCAGTCCTGTCCTACACTTTGCAACCCCATGGACTGCAGCATGCCAGGCTTCCCTGTGCTTCACCATCTCCTGGAGCTTGCTCAAACTCATGTCCATTGAGTAAGTGATGACATCCAACTATTTGGTCCTCTGTCATCCCCTTCTCCTGCCTTCAGTCTTTCCCAGCATCAGGGTCTTTTCCAGTGAGTCAGCTCTTCACATCAGGGGGCCAAAGTATTGGAGCTTAGGCCTCAGCACATCAGTCCTTCCACTGAATATTCAGGATTGATTTCCTTTAGGATTGACTGATTTGATCTCCTTGCAGTCCAAGGGACTCTCAAGAGTCTTCTCCAACTTCCATAGTTTGAAAGCATCTATTCTTTGACACTCATCCTTCTTTATGGTCCACCTCTCACATCCATACATGACTACTGGAAAAACCATAGCTTTGACTAAACGGATCTTTGTCAGTAAAGTAATGTCTCTGCTTTTTATTATGCTGTCTAGGTTGGTCATAGCTTTTCTTCCAAGAGCCAAGCATCTTTTAATTTCATGGCTGCAGTCACCATCTGCAGTGATTTTGGAGCCCAAAAAACTAAAGTCTATCACTGTTTCCATTGTTTTCCCCATCTATTTGCGATGAAGTGATGGGACCAGGTGCCATGATCTTAGTTTTCGGAATGTTGAGTTTTCAGCCATCTTTTTCACTCTCCTCTTTCACCTTCATCAACAGGCTCTTTAGTTCCTCTTCACTTTCTGCCATAAGGGTGGTGTCATCTGCATATCTGAGGTTATTGATATTTCTCCTGGCAATCTTAATTCCAGCTTGTGCTTCATCCAGCCTGGCATTTCTCATGATGTACTCTGCATATAAGTTAAGTAAGCAGGGCAACAATATACATCCTTGATGTACTCCTTTCCCAGTTTGGAACCAGTCCGTTGTTCTGTGCATGGTTCTAACTGTTGCTTCTTGATCTGCATACAGGTTTCTCAAGAGGCAGGTTAGGTAGTCTGCTATTCCCATCTCTTTTAGAATTTTCCACAGTTTGTTGTGAACCACACAGTGAAAGACTTGAGCATAGTCAACGAAGCAGAAGTAGATGTTTTTTTGGAATTCTCTTGCTTTTTCAGTGATCCAGTTGATGCTGGAAATTTTCTCTCTGGTTCCTCTGCCTTTTCTAAATCCAGCTTGTACATCTGGAAGTTCTCAGTTCATGTGCTGTTTTAGCCTAGCTTGAAGGATTTTGAGCATTTCTTTGCTGACATATGAAATGAGTGCAATTGTGTGGTAGTTTGAACATTCTTTGGGATTAGAATGAAAACTGACCTTTTTCAGTCCTGTGGCCACAGCTGAGTTTTCCAAATTTCCTGGCATATTTAGTGCAGTACTTTAACAGCATCATCTTTTAGGATACTTAATAAAATAATCAAGTATGGCTATTGTTGAAAGAGTAATCCCCGACATAAATATACAGACATGAGACTCTAAAGGTGTACATGCATGTGTGTGCATACGCGCGCATGTCAAGTAATCTCTGATCTTGACTGTAATCTCCCAAGGAGATTCTGTCAGCATTGCTTTTTTTGGTAGATTTCCATTTGACATTTAAGAGGTAGCTAATTGTTCTGTGTTTTCTTTGCCATCCTCAGCATTTCTTTGCTCAATATATTCCTTCTTGTTAAGAAAACTTCATATGTTTGAGTGAGCTGAATTCTCAAACCAGCTTTTCAGTGGATGTTTTCCGTGGAGCCCTGGGCATCATTTTTCATGTTGCTTTACTAAAATGTTATTTTTGCTGTAGATTACAGTTTAGCAAAATATAAAGTGTGCTGCTGTTATAAACTACTCCTACCTCATTCATTGCAAGTTTTACCAAGACTGCTTATCTGGCGGTTAACTTACTCTACTTGGATTTTTTTTTTTTTTTCACATTTGTAGAGTTTGAAAGTAGTCAACTGCTACACATGATGAAATTACATATTTCTGTAAGAAGAAAGGGAGATTTTTTAACTTGGTGAAATTTGTCCAAAATGCCATTTGTAGGCTGAGCGATTAGTATAGCCTTGGACCTTAGACCTTGAACAGGGCTTCCTAGGTGGTGCGATTCGTAAAGAATCCACCTACCAGTGCACGAGACACAAGAGATGCAGGTTCGATCCCTGAGTTGGGAAGATCCCCTGGAGTAGGAAATGGCAACGCAGTCCAGTATTTTTGCCTGAAAAATCCCATGGACAGCAGAACCTGGTGGGCTATAATCCATGGAGTTGTAGCGTCGGATAAGGCTGAGCACACACACATGTGTGTGTTTAGACTATGAGCCCAATTTCCTCAGGGTCTGATTGCCTCCTTTTTTTTTTTTTTTAATTGATATATGCTTTGATCTTCCTGGCACAGTGTCACACAACAGAGGGATTTAAGGGTTCAAAAGCCCTAATTGCCTTGAAATATTAGAACATTGTTGCTTATAGTTGCTTTCACCCAGTCTACCAAAAGAAAGCATGATGATGGCCGTGATCTCACCTTGTATCCAACAACTTGAAAAATGATAGCATTAGAGAAGAAAAGCAGTGTCTACTTTGAGTCCTGCAGACCACGTCAGTGAACATCTCAGATAATGCCAAGGCTGGTAATAATTTTAAATCTCCATCACTATATTTCCTTCCTCCTTACACATCCGTTCCCTTAAACAAAATTATTTTTTTGTGTGTTTTCCATATTTTAATTTATTGAAGTCTGCTTCCACAGAGGAGAACTTAGCCTTTTAAGTCTTGACGGTCCCCCTGGGCTCGTCTCCATGCATGGCTGAGTCTAGGAACAAATGCAGCACTGAACGCATACAACTGCAGGTGTGACTTCCACTACGGGTGTTGACGCCCTGCGCGGTAAGGCAGACACCTTCCGAGTTAGTCAGCAGTGCCTCGCCAAATCCCATGTCCCCTAAGGCCAGGGAGCTCTTCTTCCAAACATTTCATCCTCCGAGGAAGAGAACTTTCACATGGAAAAGCAGAAGATACTGGTCAATGGAAATTGAACCTCAAGGTGGATAGCTTTATCTTTTAAGTACCTTGTTGCTATAATTAAACTTAGAACTCTTAGTCTGGGGAAATCACATGCTACAGAATAATTCTTAATATTAATATTGCTTGTGTTTGTTATTTATGTTAATATTGAGTGAGTTTTCTGTGCTATTGTCCTAAGTATCGATATTTTATCTACATTAACCCATTCAATACTCCCAATAACTGTAAACTATTCAAAGTTCCCAACAACATTCTGTAGGTACAGATCCCCGTTTTATAGAAGAAACTGAGGTGGACAGAATTTAAGTCATTAGCTCTTGGTGACAGTAAGTAAGTAAGTAACAGAAACTGGACTCAAGGCCAGCTTTTGAGGCTCTAGAGAACACAAAGAACTTTTGAATGAAATTGCCAGATTATTGTTGGTGATGTTTGAGAAACTGTGGGAAACTGTTTACACAACAGAAGTCTAGACATAAGGAAATACTGTTCACATTTTTGTTTAGTGTTTTGCTGATGAAAAATACCAAATGCTATTAAATGTTTTATCAGTTACTTGGGAGAGAGAGAGAAGTTAGGTTTATCAAATTTTCCAAAAAGACCTTTTTATGAATTTCAGCTGATTGTAAGTAAGCTTGATATGAGTTAAAGGAAAATGCAGCACTCTTTTTGTGTGTGATACTCCCTGCCCCCGACCCTAGGAGATTTTAGGCTCCACACAAGGAGCATGGCTTCTAGAACCTGAGAGTTGATCATTCTCTCTAGACAGGTCAGACCACTCTGTAGTATTTATTACGTTTGGTTCTGAGTCCCACATTTCAAGGGAAACAGACAATTGGAATGTTTTTGTTGGTGAACTATGAGAATTATAAAATGGCTCATTGTTTTATTTGAAGAATAGTTGAAAATCTGGGAATATTTAGCCCAAAAAAGAGAAGAGCTCAAGGAAGACAGAAGAGAGATTTTTAGTATTTGAAATACTGACACATGTGAGAATGATTGTTAAGTTGGTAGAACCAGGGCCAATGATTAGAAGTCAATGACAACAGATAGAGATTGACATAAGATGGTCATATCTTTCTTAGATGGACTAGGCTGTCACAAAAGGTATTGAGTTTCCTTTCACAAGGCCTTCCCAGGTGGCACAGGGGTAAAGAATCTGTCTGCCAATGCAGAAGAATCAGGAGAAGCATCTTGATCCCTAAGTTTGATCCCTGGATTGAGAAATGGAAATGGAAACGCACTGCAGTATTCTCTCCTGGAAAATTCCATGGATAGAGGAGCCCGGCGGGCTACAATCCAAGAGAGTCGAACACAACTGAGCACACACACCTAGCCTAGCTAGCCTTCCTGTCACAAACATTTGTATGCAACCAAATGCTCCTGGGTGTGCAACCCAAGCATAGACCACATGGTTGGGCCAGATGACTAAATTGACTTCCAAATCTGAGTTTCTGTTTCTATCATTCTGTGAATTGATGTGAGACAATCCGCTGGGCTTCTATGTTTAATCAAGTACAGAAATAGTCTATCATGTCTCGAATGTCTGATGCTGCCAACACTAGCATTAGCCAAATTGATAAAAACAACATGATGAACAACAAAATCATATGTCATTTCAAAATATCTCTGTAGGCATCTAATGAAATGATGGGTGTTTTGTCCTCCCCTCTTTTTGCAGATCTGTCTCCTGCTCAAGATAACCATGTGAACGTTGATCTCCCTCCAGTGTCAGAGCAGATTATGCAGACTCTGAGCGAACTTGCCAAGTCTTTCCAGGATATGGCTGACCGCTGCTTGCTGGTCCTACACCTGGAAGTCAGGTATGACTTCTTCAAGTACAAGACTTTGTGATTTAAATGCACTGTGGGTGATAAATCACTCACTTCTTTCCATGGAGTGTCACCATCCGTTTTGGCTCTTATTATGGATGTTGTTCTTTTTTGATACTGAAAGTGATTTTTAGTGTTATTCAGTCACTGTTAGTTTTTAAGCACATGATGTATTGTGAATATGGTGGTTTGGAGTTTGCATGACCTGTGACATCAGAAATGGTCTGGATCAGAATATCTATATGGGTAGGCTGGGCCATCTTAAGTAACTTAATTAACTTGACTAATTCAGTTTCCTCCTCTTAAAAATAGAGACAACAATTTCTAACTTAGGGACTTTTTAAATGAAATAATAAGTGCAATGCCTGCCACAGAGTAAGTGCTCAGTATATAGTAACTTTTTGACTATGGGACTTTATTGCCATTGATATTTTTATTACAATATTCTGTTAATCAAGAAGGAATGTACAGATGCAAGAACTATGACCCCTTCCTTTAAGAACTTAAAACCCAACTGAAGGAATTAAGTTCAGTCATAATTCAAGAAAATAGTTTCTAAGATGTGATATTGCTGGGCTCTTGTTTCTTCCCCTGAAGTGTAGAATACTATGATTAGTTTGTTATCTATTATCTGTCTAGACTCTATTATCACATCTATGGAAATGGTAGGAAGTAAAGACTAGGAAGTCTCCAATCATTTATTTATTCATTCAATAAATGTTTATTGAGTGTTCTAAGAATTGGGTAACAGCAATGAAAACAACACTCAAGGCCTCTGCTCTCATAGAGCTACATTCTTAATGGGTAAACAGCCCATTAAATACAAAGGAAAATTTCAGATTAGTGTAACTAAAAAAAAGAAAAACAATAGCAGAATGGAATTAAATGGTGCTATCAGATAGAAATATAAAGTGAGCTACACATGTGAACCACATCAGTTCAGTTCAGTCATTCAGTCGTGTCTGACTCTTTGCGACACTATGGACTGCAGCATGCCAGGCCTCCCTGTCCATCACCAACTCCTGGAGTTTACCCAAACTCATGTCCATTGAGTCGGTGATGCCATCCAACCATCTCATCCTCTGTCATCCCCTTCTTCTGCCCTCAATCTTTCCCAGCATCAGGGTCTTTTCAAATGAGTCAGCTCTTTGCATGAGGTGGCCAAAGTATTGGAGTTTCAGCTTCATCATCAGTCCTTCCAATGAACACTCAGGATTGATCTCCTTTAGGATGGACTGGTTGAGTCTCCTTGCAGTCCAAGGGACTCTGAAGAGTCTTCTCCAACACCACAGTTCAAAAGCATCAATTCTTTGGTGCTCAGCCTTCTTTATAGTCCAGCTCTCACAGCCCTACATGACTACTGGAGAAACCATAGCTTTGACTAGACAGACCACATAAATAATTTAAATATTCTAATAGTTGATCTTAATGTGTCATATTTTATCCAACCCAGTATATCCAAAATATTATCATTTTAATTTGAAATTCACACAAAAATTATTAATGAGATCGTTTACATTTTTCATCCTACACCTTTGAAATCTATGATATCTTATGGCACATCAAAATTTGGACTAGTCTCATTTCAGCTGCACAATAGCCACGTATAGCTAGCATTATCATACTGGACAGTGCAGAGAATAGCTGAGGTTTACTAGAGAAGGGGGTTAGGTAATTTTATGTTTTAGATAAAGTGGTCAGGGAAATTGTGACAAGGTACCAAGAAAGAGTCATCTGTACAAAGACCTTATGGAAAAGAGTTTCAGGCAGAAGGAGGGACACACAAGATCCTGAGGTGGCAGATTTGAAGAACAGAGAAGACCCTGTATGACTGTAACTCAGTGAACAAGAGGATGAGAGGAGTGAAAGGAAAGGTAAAGAAGCAGGCTAGAGCCTGATCATGTGGGTCATGGAATCCAACCCATTATAGGATCTTCAGTTCAGTCGCTCAGTTGTGTCCGACTCTTTGCGACCCCATGAACTGCAGCACACCAGGCCTACCTATCCATCACCAACTCCTGGAGTCCACCCAAACCCATGTCCGTTGAGTCAGTGATGCCATCCAACCATCTCATCCTCTGTCGTCCCCTTCTCCTCCTGCCCTCAATCTTTCCCAGCATGAGGGTCTTTTCAAATGAGTCAGCTCTTCGTGGAGTTTCAGCTTCAACATCAGTCCTTCCAGTGAACACCCAGGACTGATCCCCTTTAGGATGGACTGGTTGGATCTCCTTGCAGTCCAAGGGACTCTCAGGAGTCTTCTGTAACACCACAGTTCAAAATCATCAATTCTTCGGCACTCAGCTTTCTTTATAATCCAACTCTCACATTCATACATGACCACTTGGAAAAACCATAGCCTTGACTAGACAGATCTTTGTTGACAAAGTAATGTCTCTGCTTTTTAATATGCTGTCTAGGTTGGTCATAACTTTCCTTCCAAGGAGTAAGCATCTTTTAATTTCATGGCTGCAGTCACCATCTGCAATGATTTTGGAGCCCAAAATCAAGCCCAGCTTGTGCTTCCTCCAGCCCAGCGTTTCTCATGATGTACTCTGCGTATAAGTTAAGTAAGCAGGGTGACAATATACACCCTTAACGTACTCCTTTTCCTGAGACTCATATTTTGTTCTAAGTGCATCAGAAAGTTGTAGGAGAATTTTAAGCAAGGGAGAGATATTCATTCATTCATTCACTCATTCACATTTTTGGGTCATTCTGGCTATTGTATGGGGAAAAAAAATTGCATGGACAAATATGAATGGAAGCAGAGAGATTAGTTGAGACGAGGTATGAGCACCAGAGTGACAGAGGTGAAGGTGTGGAAAGTGTTGAAATTGGGACATATTCTCGAGGTAGAGCTGATAACATTTATTGATTGATTGGACTGGGTGTAGAACTGGTGGCAGTTGAGAGAAAGAAAGGACTCCAGGAAAACCACCAGCTTTGGGGCCAGAGCAACTATGTGGATGCCAAGGCTATGGAGTGAGGTGACAAAGTCTGAGGGAGGAGAAACACTGGGGGAGAGGTGGAAATCAAGAATTCCATTTTGGTGACATTTGGTTTGAGATGTTTGTTAGACATCTAGGTACCAATGTCAAATAGACAGCTGGACATATGCTTTTGAAATACCAGAATCAGAAAGTGTATAGTAATATATTTTCTTCTGTATTACCATGAGACATTATTAAAGTTGATAGAGTATTGTCTTTTTGTTTGGAGTCTTTAGTAGACTTGGGTTTTCAAAATGTAAATGGGATTTTGGTTTGTATGTTTGGGCTCCAGTTAGAACTTGGCTATCTTGTAGGTGTGCTCAGGCAAAGCTAACTGATAATGTATTGTTGATGTCACTTCTTCTGTATGCTACTTACTTTTTTCATTCTTCGTTATCTTGTCCTGTGAATTAGTTGTTTATTGCTTGTAAAGACCTTTGAGTAGGGTAAGAGAAGTAGCATTGTCAATTTGGAGTCTATTTACCAGGCATTATTTCTATCCTTGTTTCTTACATTCAGTTGTTTAGAATTAAAGACTGTTCCTCTATGCTTTCTGATTTTATGATAAATTTTAGATTTGTTTTCTATTTATTTACCAGCTGACAGTGAAATAAATCAGATACTTTCTATGAATAGATAAATGCAATTGATGAGAAAAGAAAATAAAACAGTAATACCCTGATGCCTCTGTTACCTGGGTTGTGCAGAAAACCATCAAATTAATTACTATCACAGCTCCTAGAATTTATGCTATTGATTGCGTGGGTACACAATGTGTTCTTCATTTGGAATTATCAGCTTGTAGTGTAGTTAATTTAAAGTGTGGTATTTTCAAGGCATTTGAGTAAGATCATTTTAATCCTTAACCTCTAACCTGCTTTTTAAAATTTTTGTACATCTTGGCAATAGTATTTTTAATAATGTTAAGCATATTTTAATCATTATTTAATGATTAACTTTACAAGAAACCATTCAATGCTGTAACATCTATTGCCATATCTCCTTTCTCATTAATTTAAAAATAGAAAAAGGATCATTTTAAGACTAAATTACAAAAAAAGACTGAGTTTTAGAGTCCTGGGTGCAGAATTATCTTTCCTTGACTGTAAATGACAACACTAAATATGTTTATTTTTTCCAAATTAAATTTTCTTATATCTTCTTTTAACATGGTTTCAACATTCAGGTTGCTTTCCTATGAATGTGCTCCAGATTGTCTTTGCTCCTTTTTTAAGTATGGTACAAAAAACTAGACAGAGTGCTCCATGTATGGCTCAGATAGTGGATGTTGACATACTTTATTCATTCCTTGTCACAATAACAAGATTTTGTTTGTTTGTACAGTTAGTGATAGAAAATGAATAAGGAGAACCTCAAGTAAATTGTTACTGTAGTAGTCCAATGCTACAATAGAGGAGATGGCTAAGGGCCCTGGGTACCCACAGTGGGTGACTGTGGAAGAAACTTCTGGCACCTGGGAGGCAGGAATCAGATGTGCCTCATTCATTGCTCTGGCTCTAGAACCTGTAACAGTCCTGTTGTATAATAAGTGTTCAGTAAAAACTTCCGTGACTCTGGAGATTTAGCTGGTTTGAAATCAAACCCAGATAAAATAAGTGCAGGTTCCCCAAACAAAACATGCCACTCATCAAAGATAGTGAATTGGTTTGGAAATCATAGCCCACCATATGGATTGGGTTGGCCAAAATGTTTGTTTAGGTTTTTCTATAAGCTGTTATGGAAAAACCCAAACGAGCTTTTTGGCCAATCCTATAGTTAGGTGGTACAAAGACTGCATGGCCCGACATCATCCTTGTCATCATAATCAGCTAAGGTAAGTTTGTCCCCATCCGGTTGTAAAGGAGAATCAGCTTAGGACCTGTGGTCCTGGAGCTGGTACAATGAAGAAGTGGCTAGTTTGGCAGTCTCTGGCACTTTTGTCCAAGAAGCCAGAACAGACAGAAAATGGAGCGGGGGTGGGGGGGGGGGATGCAATTAATGGCAAAAGCTAGCAAGAAGTCTAGAACAACTTCAGATACCAAAACTTTGTCTTATTCCCCCAAATATTTTTACATCCATAGCCCATCTTTTTCTTGAATGTTGTTAAAGTTCAAACCAAAAAGTGCTCTCAAAGCCAGTAGATTCTGTTTTGAAGGACATGTGACATTTTACCTGTGTCCCTGTAGGTCACATTTAACCGCTGAGCAATGCTTTTTTTATACAGTTTGAAGCATAAGGCATGTGACAACCCCAAGAGATGAAAGACATGGTGAGACCATTAAAAATGGTTGAGATTTTTTGGTTTTTGGTTTTTTCCCCCATTTGAACTTTAGAAGAGGAAAATTAAGTTGCCGTTTTAGTCTGAGATGCTAAGAATATCACCTTTATCAGCTGATTTCTCTCACCATCAGGGGGGTTCTAAGTGGGTTCAGCAGTAACTGCCTGTCGCTGTTGGGATCCTAAGTGTGCACTTTCTGAAAACCAACCGTCCTGCTGTGTAATCAGCAATATTTGCAGAAAAAATATTAATGCCAAAGTCATGTTAAGGTCAGCAACAACGTGCCAGAATTCCAAAAGAAACAACCCACTTTTTCTGAACTTGATATTTGCCAATGACTATTTTAAATTCTTTTTCATCTCTGATCATTTGGGGAGAGGAAGATGGTGCCTTAAAATAGTTTTTCTCTCTCCTCTCTGCCATTCACTTCGGTATCTCATGAAAGTGTTAGTCGCTCAGTCGTATCCGACTCTTTGTGACCCCACGGACTGTAGCCCACCAGGCTCTTCTGTCCATGGGCTTTTCCAGGCCAGAATACTGGAATGGGTTGCCATGCCCTTCCCCAAGGGATCTTCCTGACCAAGGAATTGAATCCTGGTCTCCTGCATTGTAGGCAGGTTCTTTACTGTCTGAACCACTAGGGAAGTCCAGCATCTCATAAACACCTCCAATTCATAGTAATTTCCTAAGCAGTCTCTACTTCTAGTTTCTATCATTCTCTACCACTAATTTACTCTTTATACTGTGCCGAATCATCTTGCCAAAACTCATATCTGATTATATTGTTTCACCTCTTAAAATCTTGTTTAGATGACCTCACTCCTATGCCGACCTGGTCCCTGACCATCTCCCCAAGCTCACCTCATGCCTCTGTCATGTCATCTCTATGTACTGAAAGGAACTTCTGGTCACTCCTTAAAACCATCCTCCATTCACACCCTCATGTCGTTGCACAGGGGTCTTCCCATTGTCTGAGGCGTGCAAGCGTGCTCAGTCACTCAGTTGTGTCCGACTCTTTTCAACCCCGTGGACCATAGCCTGCCAGTCTCGTCTGTCCATGGGATTTTCCCAGCAAGAATACTGGAGTGGGTTGCCATTTCCTTCTCTGGGAGATCTTGTCAACCCAGGGGTGGTCTCCAAGTCTCCTGCATTGGCAGGCGGATTCTTTACCTCTGAGAGACCTGGGAAGCCTCATTGTCTGAGGTGGTAATGTCTATAGTTCACTGTAAAAGTATTTTAGCATTGATGACTTGACTTTATTTTCAACTAAGAGTTACTTAGTTTAAATTTCAACTGTGAAATAGCAATCAATTTCCCTAGGCATGAATCCCACTCCAGGGTTGGTCAATTTTCATTTTATCAAAGATGTCTCCTTCTGGAAGGACTGTAACTGGTGCAGTTACTGGTATCCTGATCAAAACCATACACTTCAATAATTAGCATATGAATGTCAGAATGAGTTTTTACTGGCAAAATTAATCTTTAGTTTTTAGTAACTGTTAAAGTGATCACCTATCATAAAAACACACTGATAGTCAAGATATTTGGATTTCCCTAAATGAACAGATCCTAAAAATATAGCACATCCTATGCAAAACTTACTATAAAATGGTTCATACATCTAAGTGTAAAATTTCAAACTGTAAAAATCCTAGAAGAAAATATAAGAAGAAATCTTTGTAACTTTGATTGGGCAAAGTTTTCTTAAAGCTAACCCCTAGAGTATCATCCATAAAGGAAAAAAAATGATTAAATTGAACTTTATCAAAATTTAAAACTGTTCTTTGAAAGACATTGTTAAAATGAAAAGACAAGCCAAAGCTTGGGAAGAAATATTTACAAAATGCATGTCTGATAACTTGCTACCCTGGAGGCTCAGATGGTAAAAAATCTGCCTGCAATGCAGGAGACCCAGGTTTGATCCCTGGGTCTGGAGAAGGGAATGGCAACCCACTCCAGTATTCTTGCCTGGAGAGCTCCATGGACAGAGGAGCCTGGTGGGCTACAGTTCATAGGGTCACAAAGTCAAACACAACTGAGTGACTAACACTTTCTTTTCAGCCTATATAAAAAACCCTCAATACTTAATAATAAGAAAATAAACAGCTCAACAAAAAAAAAATTAGGCAAATGATATGAATACAAAGATATATGGATGGCAAATAAACATATGAAAATGTATCCAACATCATTAATCACTGCTACTGCTGCTGCTAAGTCGCTTCAGTCGTGTCCGACTCTGTGCGACCCCATAGACGGCAGCCCACCAGGCTCCGCCATCCCTGGGATTCTCCAGGCAAGAACACTGGAGTGGGTTGCCATTTCCTTCTCCAATGCATGAAAGTGAAAAGTGAAAGTGAAGCCACTCAGTCATGTCTGACTCTTAGCGACCCCATGGACTGCTGCCTACCAGGCTCTTCCAACCATGGGATCTTCCAGGCAAGAGTACTGGAGTGGGTTGCCATTGCCTTCTCCCATTAGTCACTAGTAAAATGCAAATTAAAGCCCCAGTGAGACACCACTGTACATCTATTAAAATGACTAAAAAAAGAAAAATTTTTTTTTAAACTCACGACACTTGAGGGCAGTATCCTAGAAGAAATAAGCTAGACAAAGAAAAACAACTACTGCATGGCATCACTCTATGTCAAACCTTTTTTTAGGAAATCACAGAAACAGAATAGAGAAGTGGTGGCTAGAGGATGAGAGAAATAGAAAGTGGTTGGTAAAAGGCTACAAATTTCAGCTGTAAGATAAATAAGGTCTGAGGATCTAATGGAAACCAGAATGACTGCACTTGATAACACTGTACTGTATAATTGAAATTTGCTGACAGAGTAGTACTCAAGTGTTCTCATTTTAAAAAAAAAAGAAAGGATAAATATGTGACGTGATGGATGTATTAATTACCTAGATGAAAGGAATCCTTTCACAGTGTACACATACATCAAGTTGTCATGATGTACATTAAATATCTTATAATCATTTAATGCCAGTTATACCTCCACAAAGCTTACATTTTTATAAAAATAAAAAAAAGCTAACAACAAAAAGTGCTGGTGAGAATGCAGAGCGACAGGAACTCTTATACATTGCTAGTAGGAAAGCAAAATGGCACGGCTCCTTTGGAAAACATTTTGGTGGTTTCTTACAAAATTAAATGTACACTTACCATATGATGCGGGGGCAGGAGGAGAAGGGGACGACAGAGGATGAGATGGCTGGATGGCATCACCGACTCGATGGACATGTGTTTGAGTAAACTCTGGGAGTTAGCGATGGACAGGGAGGCCTGGCGTGCTGCGATTCATGGGGTCGCAAAGAGTCGGACGCGACTGAGCGACTGAACTGAACTGAACTGAACTGAACCATATGATGCAGCAATCCTACTTCTAGATATTTATCCAAGAAAAAGAAAATTATATTTACACAAAAACCTATACGTGAAGTTGCTTAATTCATAATCACTGCAAACAAGAAACAACCCTGATGTCAGCTGGTGATGGTTACATCGTGGCACATTCATAGGTAGGAGGTCATGCAGCAATAACAAGGAATGGACAGCAACATAGATAAATCTCAGATGTTTGAGGCAGACTGAAGGACACTAAACCCCAAAGGCTACATGCTATATAATTGCATTTATATGGCTTTCCAGAAGAGACAAAACTGTGGGGACAGAAAATAGATTTGTAGTTGCAAGAGCCTTGGGGTATAAGTAGGGATTGACTTCAAGGTGGCACAATGGAGTTCTGGAAGTGATGGAATTGTTCTATAATTTGATTATGGTGATGCTTATACAACTGATTGCATTTTTCAAAACTCATAAAACTGTACACCAGAAAGGTGAATTTACTGTTTGTAAACTGTCTGTTACCAAGATGATGATGAAGCCTGTGGTTGCATTATTAGGGATGATGCTCAAGGCTGTGGCCATTTGTTTAGGCATATTCTCGTTACCTGATGCCAGCTCCAAGCATAACAGAATCCCAACTCTGGATTATCATCCTGTCTACTTCTAGTGAACCTTTCCTGTCAAGATCGGACAGAACACATAAAACAGTCCCTAAGCTTACAGAACAAACCTGTTTGATCTATACCTGCCAGGGGGTGGGGGAAGGATGGGGTGGTTGTATGTTTGTTTTTAGTAAATACCTGTATGTGTGGTAGAACATACTGGCCTGAAATGTGCTTTCATTGCAGCTTAATAGAAAGGTTATGGAGTAGCCAATCCTTCCCCGGCTCAGACTTCCTTGACAGTTAGTGATAGCTACCAAAAAGAACCTAAGAGTTGCGCATGTTCAGACTGACTGATTTCAACATAGGAATGCGCTGTTTCCTCACGCTCACTCAGATGTGTCTTCTAAGACAAGTATCACCTCCTGTCCTGAGCCTTTCCTAATACCCTCTGCACACTCCCATGACACCTGGGTACACGTGCTTCTGAGTAAAAAACCATCCTCTTTTGGTTGTTTTTTCTTGGTCGTCCCCATTAAGCCATGGCATCTTTAATGGCACAAACTGTGTCCTGTATTTTCACACCTTCTAACAGATTCACACATGTTCAGTAAGCGTTTTGCTTAAGTAATAGAGTAACAATAATAAATATAATAATAGTGCTACATCCTGTGCCTTTCTTTTTTTTTTTTTTTTTTCAAGGCCAAGATGCATCCTTTATTTTTTTTTTTTTTTTTTTTTTTGTTACAGGCAGTAGTTTGTTGTATTTTTTTTTTTTTTTTTATTTACATGTATTCCCAATCCCGATCCCCCCTCCCACCTCCCTCTCCACCCGATTCCTCTGGGTCTTCCCAGTGCACCAGGCCCGAGCACTTGTCTCGTGCATCCCACCTGGGCTGGTGATCTGTTTCACCATAGATAGTATACATGCTGTTCTTTTCAAATATCCCACCCTCACATTCTCCCACAAAGTTCAAAAGTCTGTTCTGTGTTTCTGTGTCTCTTTTTCTGTTCTGCATATAGGGTTATCGTTATCACCTTTCTAAATTCCATATACATGTGTCAGTATGCTGTAATGTTCTTTATCTTTCTGGCTTACTTCACTCTGTATAATGGGCTCCAGCTTCATCCATCTCATTAGGACTGGTTCAAATGAATTCTTTTTAATGGCTGAGTAATATTCCATGGTGTATATGTACCACAGCTTCCTTATCCATTCATCTGCTGATGGGCATCTAGGTTGCTTCCATGTCCTGGCTAGTGTGCCTTTCTATGTCGTGGTTCCTCAAAGCACCCTAGGAGGCATGTGTTGTTATCATCCCCATTTCACAGATAAGATAACTGAGGTGTGGAGAGATTAAAAAGTAACTTGCCTAAAGTCACACGGCTAGCAAATGGCAATGGAAACCAAAGCTTCAGAGATCTGTGACCTCTGCCTCTCATTTTCACTGCAACAGTATTCCTTGAAAGAGATAATACTTTTCACTCTGTGCAAGCAATCTTGTCACCGGAAAGATTTTTTAGCTTATCTATTCAGTATTCCTTGAAAGAGATAATACTTTTCACTCTGTGCAAGCAATCTTGTCACCGGAAAGATTTTTTAGCTTATCTATTCATCACCCCCCAATGTGTGGATTAAACAAGGGAGGATCACAGAAGCTGACCAACTCAAGATCACTCAATTTTTCTATAAGATAATTAAGATAGCTTTCTGGTGAATAGGGGGAGGGATACATAAAAATTTAAAGGGCCACTGCTGTCTTAAATATTTGGGTGCTCTGTCACAAGAAGAGGGTTATTTTCATCAAGAAGAATCATTGCTAACTTCTTTCCCCGTGTCTCTCTCTTCCAGAGTTCACTGTTTCCACTATCTCATCCCTCTTGCGAAGGAGGGGAACTACGCCATTGTCGCGAATGTGGAAAGTATGGATTATGACCCTCTGGTGGTGAAGCTGAACAAAGATATCAGCGCCATTGAAGAAGCCATGAGTGCCAGCCTCCAGCAGCACAAGTTCCAGTACATATTTGAAGGTCAGACCCTGCCCCTGTCCCTGAGAGTTTGGGAGGAGAGAAGGGTGAAGGTTTTGCTGATTTTCTCTATTACTAAAGCTCAAAACTTGTAGAAAAAGGTTTCTGATTTTTTTTTGTTTTTTGGTTTTTGGATTAAAGCAGCAATACCTAGCCTCTCTGTGTATGGCTAGGTAGGCAACAATATGGCTGCCATCTGCTCCTTCTTGATGAGGAGATTTAATCCAAGATGAGGCAGATGGCGGCCTGGCTGCCTCCTTGACACACCACTCATGAGAGCTGGGTAAGTGTGTGGAGTGGACCACAGATTAACTCAAGAGGAGCTCATAAAGGAAAAAGAAACACACGCAATAAGGAGAGGACCCTGAGAGATCCCCTCATTGGCTAAAATTATCACTGGAAGGGGAAGTTTTCTTTCAGAGAATGAATTCTTGTCTGAAGAGAAAACAGAAACCGCTGGTGAGCAGCAGTTCTGAGAAGTGTACATCCATAAATGCCTTCAGAGTCAAGGAAGCAAGGAAGGGTGTGAACGACAGTACTATCCAAAGGTGTTTGCCTTCAACATTTAAAAAATGAGCGGCCAGCCAAATCATTTGCGTGATGAATTCCTCCAAAGTACCCTTTTTTAAGACTTCCAATTATACCCCCTTTTTTCTTGTTTTGGTTGGTTTGTACATAGACCCCAGGGCCAAAAGTATCTATGATGTCTCACAGAATTGAGCCAATATTACTTAAACTAAGTACGAAGGTACTTAGTGCAAAGGATTGTGGCAGTCTGAAGATGGAAAGAAAGTGTCAATGCCTGACCATGTCTTGCTTTCTGAAATGATTCTGTTCTAGCAAATGCAGGACCCACCCCCGCCCCCCAAAAAATCCTATTTTCCCATTAAATTATGTTGTAGTGATGAAGATGTGTTCTGAAAGGGAATATTCCTGAAAGACTTTAGCCAGACGTATAAGTGATAAAAAAAAAAAAGGCTCGTCAGCCCCATGACTCTGTGTGCTGGGGGCTGAAGTCATACTTTCTATCTTAACAGTATAGGACCCATCTAAGAATCACTCTCCTGACCACAGAGAATTCCCTTCTGGCTTTTGACACTGGCTCTTCCAAGTCCCACATATCACCATTCACATCCCAGAGTTTTCCTCTCATTTGGACCAGATACTTCTTGACAGCTAATCCTTCTGGGAAACAATAGAGGTATAATCCTCAGACACAGAAGAGATTTTAACTAAAAAAAAAAAAAAAAAATCATAAATTGGAAATTTCCTATTTAAAAAGCTGGCTATCCCCCTGTCATATCACTTTCTAAATTCAAGGGCATGTTATTGAATTTCCCAAGTGGAGGAGGCGACAGCTGTCTCGGTCTTCTTGATGTGGCAAGGAGAAATATTTTATTATTTTTTTAAGGAGTGTACTTAATCACAGATATTGTTTAAAATTCCTGGTGTATAGTGATAATACAAAGCAGACCAACCTTCAGTTGGTTTATTATTATAATTTATCATGCTTAATTATTATATAAATTTATTTCTGTAATCTGCTTTTTATTCTCTATAACCAGTGTACTTAGGGCAGACCACCCTAAACCACTGCAGAACAAAATTCTGCCTGAAATTATGGGCTCAAGGGCATCATAGCAAAAGAACCTACAGAGATTTTTCACATAAATTGTCTAGCTTTAAATGTAAAATCCGTGTGTGTGTTTCTGTTCCTTTGAGTGAAAAGCTTTTTACTTCACCTTAGAAGAGTAGCTTATTTGTCATCTTGAAGCAACATTGGGTGAGTGTAGCTGAAGCAAGAGATGATGCCTTCTGTCCTTTTCCTCCATGTATCCTAATCAAGGGAAAACTTGTTTTGAAGACAGAAGGAACCTTTGAACCTGAAGTTACACCCTGAGACAAAAATAGTAGACTATTCTCAACTAGTCGGACTAACTTGAAATTTCTGGGAAAATACCTTGCCAGAGTCCAACTTTGTAAGAATACGGGAAGAAGGAGGAAGAGAGGTTTACTTAGTTCCAAGTATTTAGAATTAAAATCTAACTTCTAAAAATGGTAACCCACATGTTCCTCGGCTTGTTCTGAACCAACATTCCTCAACTTCGTTACCTAAGATAACCTGAGATGGGATCTCCTAGTTTGTTGACATCCTAACCAGCAATTTGTCGAGTTTCACAGACCTTAAAACTTTGGCAATGAGAACAAATCACTTAACGACACCCTGAAAACTACACAGGAGTCTTGTGGGAACTCAGCAGTCAATGTATGATCTGCTTTGTTTCTAATTACATTCTCTCCCCTTACTCCTTTAGAAATATACCCCATTGTCAGTGTTGAGCTATGTTAGCATTAATGCCAAGAGTCCAATTTCCTATTGATTTGTTTTTATTTACATAGGTTCCCAATCAACTTTTGAGCCAAAAGTACAACCCCCACCTGTTTTGTAGGAGGAAAAGGAAGCTAAACAGATGATAGTATTTACATGTGGTGTTCTCTGCTTTAAAATAACTCAACAGGAAAAACAAGTTTTATGCAGTAATTTAAAACAATCTAGCATATACTCTTTAGCCTTGGCATGTGGCTTTAGCTGTATATGGCAGTGCAGAAACTGTGGATGTACCAGGTTTTTTATCAGCACAAAGCCCCCCTACTTGTAACTCCTTGGGCAGTATTTAACTACTCCGAAATCATGGTAAGATCAGGTGGTCCAACCATCAGAGCTAAGTTTTCTTTGGTCATTTACAGTTTCTGAGGAGTAGAGAGAGGAATCCTGTGTGTCTGTTTCTTCAAGATGGCATTAATCTGTCCCCTCCCTCCCCATCGCCCCATGCTGATCCCTCAGGCCTGGGACACCTGATCTCCTGCATCCTTATTAATGGGGCCCAGTACTTCCGGCGCATCAGTGAGTCTGGCATCAAGAAAATGTGCAGGAACATTTTTGTCCTGCAGCAGAATTTAACCAACATCACCATGTCACGGGAGGCAGACCTGGACTTCGCAAGGTAAGAGACGGTAGATTGGACTCAGTTCGTGTTCCAAAGCATTCTACCAAATCATTAATAAAAATGGATTCTTAATCATTAAAAAGCTAGTTTAAAACATGAAACAGAAGTGATGGATGTTAATTAAACTTATTGCAATGATCTTTTCACAATATATCCATATATTGAATTATTACACTGTACATCTGAAACTAATATGTCAATTATACCTCAGTTTTAGAAAAGGAAAAAAAATGGAACTAACAGATGTCCTTTGGTAATAGAGAAGTAAGTCTATAAAATTGTTGAATGTTTAATGACTGTAAAACAGGTAATTTTTCCTATTGTCTAACTTAAGTTCTTTTACTACAGAACTTCAGTAATTTTGTTTTCTAATTGTAAAAGTAATGTGTGCTCATTGCATAAAATATGTAACATAAAGTACAAAGAAGAATATAAACATTACTCATAAACTTTTAATCTAAAAATGCGATATTTTATATACTTTCTCTGGTTTTTATGCATGTGCTGTGTGTACAAGTGAGTCTCATTCATGGGCATGTGTATCATTTCTTTTTTCAAAATTGTTAATGGGTTTTTTTATTCATTTGTGTTTTCCTATATCATCAGTAACCTTTGAAAACATGGTTTTTCCCATATCCATTAATGTCCCTTGAAAATACTCTTTTTAATGCCTGAACAAATGTTTCATGGGGTAAGTAAGTCATAATTTATTTATCTGATTATTAATATTTGCAGATTTGTAGACACTGGGATTTTTTACATATTCTCTCATTATAAATAGTATGTATTGAATGTATTTTTACAAGAATCTATTTCCTCATCTCTTCTCTCTTTCCCAATTGAAATCCATCCCCCCTTCTTCCTTTCTTTGGGGAGAAAATGGTTATTCATCACTCTCCATGCTATTCTTTCATGTAACTGAGGTTATTTTTTAAAAACAGCATTTGGACTTTCTCTTTTCAAGGTTTGCTGATCTCAGTTTTTAGGGTTTCCTTGTAATACTCTTTTTCAAATGTAAGAGTTAATCTTCTTCTCTCTTTATGTGGTCTCAACACTACCCATACCTTTCTTAAGTCCGTGGATCTTTGGGGCTTTAATGAAAACTTTAGAAGTTTTGAAGAGGATGGATGACGATTATGGTGTTGTTGTATTATTGCTGATTATACCTGGATGAATTTTTCCATGAACCCCTTTATTGCTGGGGAGTATTGTGTTTTTAATAGTCCAGCATGCTCCTGCCTATTATTTAAGTATTTCTGTGTCTTTTCACTTGACTTTTTGATTCCTGAAGAAGTTTAATAAAATTTGAAACAATTCTTGAGAAATTTCTGGGGATAATAATATGCTGTATCACTTTGACAGTTATTAAGACATCCATGCTAGGATCTTTGTCTTGAAATCACATAGCCATACATCTTCACTTTCACCTTTCTTCTCCAAGCTGTCACTCATTTGTTCCATTGCTACCCTGTTGTTCTGCTTTTCTGTCCTCCTCTATTCTGTTTGAGTGTGTGTGTTCCTTAAATTCCCTATCCTAGGCTAAATTTGGTGGAAAGTGTTCCTTGCTCAGATTAGGGAAACCAGGTGTGACTGAATGCTGCATTTATTTGGCCTCCCTTATGGGGAATGATCTCATTATTGAATTAGTCTATTCATAATAACATTGAAAATGGAAGTTAAGAACACAGAGGCCTGAGGGATACAGAGAAGCATTACTAATTCTCTGAGGAATATAATTCCTAAATTCAATCATCCTTTTTTAAATGATTTTTTTTTTATTTTGCTGTAGTAAGTAAATTAACACAGCTTTTGACAGATACTATGGGGCCTGCACACATACTAATAACCCTAGCATCTGAATGATGAAATGATGACTGGGCAGTATTGAGGTTGACATTGACGGGCCGTGTACCAGCAAAGCATTTCTTCAGTGAGGCCATGCCTGTCACGGTTGGATTTGGGAGTGATACCCAAGGAAGTGGTTATAAGCTAAAAGATGACCACTTGGGAGAGGTACTGCTCTTATTACTCTTCATGGATTTTGAGAGGAGATAGGCTAGCCCAAGTATATAGCATTAGATGATTCTGTTGTGATCACAGTTCAGAAAGACACATCTTTACTAGACTTGTAAGCTCCAGGAAGCCTAGATTCTCTGCTTCCTCGGTGTGTAAACCAGAGTAAGTGCTCACTTTCTATACTGGATGAATGACTGGGTATCAAATCAAGGCTTCTTTTTGTGGTAAGGAGCTTGGACAATGCAAAGTCTAGTTTATCTTTAACATCCCGAACATTTTAACCAGCTGACGTGAGATCATTTTCTTATAGGCTGTTGAGAAACAGAGCATCTCCTTTGCAATTTGTTCTTTCTAGAAAGTGTTACAAGAAAGAATACTACATCCCTAACTGTTCATAGGCTCTTTCTCCTTCATTTTCTCTTGCTCTCCTACATACACATATACTAAACACACGTTATAGCCTTGTTTTTTTTTTTTTTTTATAGTTTTTTATAGTTTTTTTGTTTGTTTGTTTTTTCTGTTCTTGATTTTGGTAGGGACAGGTTTTGTGAAATGGGCTCCATCAATTCTACTGAATGTGAAGGGATGTAAAATAAACATGAGTGATACCAAAATAGCCAGAAATAATAGACTGCAACAGTGTGTCTCAGCATTCCTTAAGCAATGTCTAATCAAGCATGGACAACATCTGTATTTCCAGCAAACCTTTCTAGGAATGTTATCTTCTAATGGAGTAATTAATCACTAGTTGCCATGTGTCAGAAAACTTACTTAACAAGAAGTTGCAAGGCTCCTGTAGCTTTTCACTTTCATAGCCTTCCTGGCCACTGGAAAATAGAACACTCTTCCACAATAAAGAAATGAGAAGATCTGGACTCATTCCATTTATGATAACTCTTCTGTTCATGGTATTGTTAAGTTGTCTCTTTCTTTGTACACACCTTTGGTCCAACTGATCTCTAATAGGAATAAATCTTGGGTGAGCAAAGGCTCAAAATAATCTATAAAATGATCAGAACTGCTAAGAGACCCTGTCACCTATGGTAACGATCTCTGCTATGATTTTGACCCTTTTGACCCAACCGTTGATTTTCAAGCTCAAAAAGAGGCCTTGTCCTCAAAAATCACTACAGACTAGCTAGAAAGTGGAAGGCCTGTATGAGTGTGCTCTTTAGTTGCCTTCATCAAAGATCATCTTACCCTGAACTTCATGTGCTTTGAAGCAACCCACTAGTCAGGAGTAAAAGGAGAGGTCTGAATGAGTACTTCCATCCCCAGGGTGAATCTTGCAGTCTTTATAGTTGAAGTGAAGCCATTGTTGGAGAAAAAAAAATCCCAGAATTTTCCTCCTAGTACTTCCATCTCTTCCCACATTTCCCTTTTGTATTGGTCTCTCTCATTACAGTTGCCTCTTTTCTCCTTTCTTTCTCCTGCTGCCTCTATTATCTCTCCTTGGTTCTGTGGTCTTTTTGGTTTTCTTTAGACTGCTCTCTCTCTGTCATTCCTGAATCTGGCACAGGTAAGGAAAAGAAAGCTAGAGTTCAGGAACATAAGGAAGTGTCCTCATCCGTTCACTCATTCATTCAACAAATATTTACTGAGTGTGCATCCTCTCTAGGTCCTGCCCTTGTAGAATTTACATTGTTATGGGCAAGAGAGACAGACTAATAAACAAGTAAAATACAAAGTATGTCAGATGGTGGTACGTGCTACGGTGCAAAATTAGATGTTAAGAAGAGTAGAGTGTATTCAGATATAATGAAGGTAATTTGTGATTTTGAGTGTTTAGGGAAGTTCTTAATGAGATGGTAACATTTGAGGAAAGACCTAAAGGAAGAGTAGGTCATGTAAATATCTAGAGGAGCTTCTGAGAAAGGGAGCACTAGGAGCAGAGAACTAGAAAGAGGCATGTATTTAGCATTTAAAGAACAGAAGAAAGGCCAGTAAGGCTGAAGTAAATAAACAAGGAAAGAGTAAGAGATGAGTCAGAGATTTAATCAAAGAGGCTGAGATCTTGAAGACCAGTGTAATAACATTGGCCTTTACTTTGAGGTTCAAAGCTATTAGAAGAATTGGAACAGAAGAATGCCATGATCTGACTTATGTTATAAAAGAGTCACTCTGGCTGCTATGTGGAAAATAGATGATTTTCTATTTTTCCTGAGGAGGGGAAATTACAGACAAGGGCAAAAACAGAAGGATCTGTTAGAAAACTATTGCAATAATCTGGGTGAAAAATAGTGGTGATTCAAACCACAATTGTAGCAATGGAGAGGGTAAGAAATGGACAGATTAGGATATATTTTAAAAGTAGAGATAACAGGATTTGTTAAGGGATTGGAAGTGAACAAGTGGCCCCAAGATTTTTGTTCTGAGAAATTCAAAGGATGCTATTTTCATTTATTGAAATGAAAATGAGCCAGGCGACAGGAAAGGCGGATTGAGTTGAGGGGGCAGGCAAATACAAAGAGGCTATCAAGAGTTTGGATTTAGAAGTATGAAGTTTGAGATGCTGATTAGATGTCTAAATAGAGGTAAAGAAGAGAGACCTGGATACACAAATCTAGAGTTCAGGAAAGAGGTGGTTGTTGTCTCTCAGTCGTGTCTGACTCTCTATGACCCCATGGACTGCAGCATGCCAGGCTTCCACATCCTTCACTACCTCCTGGAGTTCACTCAAACTCACGTCCATTGAGTTGATGATGCCATCCAACCATTTCATCCTCTGTCTCCCCCTTCTCCTCCTGCCCTCACTCTTTCCCAGCATCATGGTCTTTTCCAGTGAATCAGCTCTTCTCATCAGGTGGCCCAAGTATTGGAGCTTCAGCTTCAGCATCAGTCCGTCCACTGAATATTCAGGACTGATCTCCTTTAGGATTAATTAGTTTGCTCTCCTTGCTTTCCAAGGGCCTCTCAAGAGTCTTCTCTAGCACCACAGTTTGAAAGCATCAATTATTCGGTGCTCAGGCTTCTTTATGGTCCAATCTCACATCTGTACGTGACTACTGGGAAAACCATGGTGTTGACTATACAGACCTTTGTTGGCAAAGTGATGTCTCTGCTTTTTCAGGAAAGACATATAGGCTGGAAATGGGAGTTTGGGGTTCATTAGCTTATAAATGTGATGTTAAAGCCAAGAAACAGAGTGAGAAGTGAGACTGCAATGAGAATGAGTAGAGCAGAAAGAAAGGCTGACCAAGAATTGGTCCTTGGGTCCTCCACTGCTTAGATGTTGGAATGCTGGGAAAGAACCAGCAAGGGAACCTGAAAAGGACCAGCTTATAAAGTAGGAAAATAGCCAGGAGAGGTTTGTGTCCTAGAAGTGAAGAGAATGTTTGAAGAGGAGAGTGTCTTCATCTGTGTTAAATGCTGCCAGTAGGTTAAATGAGCTCAGGATAGAGAATCAGCCACAAGTAGACTTGATCAGATATCTGAAATGCTTTGGTTTGCATTCCTTTATCTGCCCTACAACTTACCTAGTGTAGCAACAAACTTGGAACATATTTAGGGAAGGCTGCTCACTCCTCAATTCCATGGTAGGGTCTGAAGCATTCAGGGCAAACAGAAGTGCAATTAGTGTGATTCTAGTGTGATATATGAAAGACCAAATTGGCAACCTCTTTTTTCTCATTGAAGAGTTTGAAAGAAAGCCCTGCTCTTCCCAGCATATGTACTCATCGACCTCCCATGATGAAGCAGAGTTGTGATCACTCTTAGAGAGATACTAACCAATGGTGACTTCCCTGGTGGCTCAGATTATAAAGAATCCACCTGCCATATGGGAGACCTGGGTTCGATCCTTGGGTTGGGAAGATCCTTTGGAGGAGGGCATGACAATCCACTCCAGTATTCTTGCCTGGAGAATCCCCATGGACAGAGGAGTCTGGGGGGCTACAGTCCATGGGCTTGCAAAGAGTCAGATATGACTGAGTGACTAAGCAGAGCACCCAACTAAGTGAATTTGCTTTTAATGATGGCAGTCTCTGCTCCTAGGTGCCCCACCCCTCTTCAGCCCCAGTTCCTCTTCCAGAAGCTCCAAGTTAGCTTTGAAGCTGTTCTGTACATGTTGACTTAACCAAGTCCTTTATCTCCTGTATATAGTACCCATACTATGGAGTGGGAACATTTACTCCACAGAAGACAACAGAAAAATCTTACTGACGGAGAGTAAACCATTTGGTACCTGGTAACAAAAGAAGAAAAAAATCTTGCCTGAACTGCCTCCTCTGGACATAGGTTTATATGGAGAAGTACAGTACATCGTATTTGTTTGACTCAATAAGAGGTTGAATCAAGAAAGTGAAAAGACCACCAGTAGAATGGGAGAAAATATTTGGATATCACATAGCTCATAGGGATTTATATCCAGAATATATAGAACTCTTACAACTCCAAGATACAAAAGCAAATAATCTTAATTAAAGATTAGGTAAAGATATCCCAGTAGCAATGTGCATTGCTAATCTGATTCTAAGTACTGTTCTTCTATAAAAGGAAGCAGGGCTCCTGAAGGAAATGACTGCAGGACTGGAGCAGGAAATACACAAGATGAGCCTATAGTATTAATACTTTCTGAAGATCTCCTGGAAAAGGAAATGGCAACCCACTCCAATATTCTTGCCTGGAAAATCCCGTGGACGTAGGAGCCTGGGCAGACCACAGTCTGTGGGGTTGCGAAGAGTCGGACATGACTGAGCGACTTCACTATAGTACCAGAAAGTAAGGAAGTACTAGACACACGCACACACATAACACAGGTGTCAAAGAGGCACAGGAACCAACGGGAATAGCTCCCAATGGCAAAGAGGGGACCATTTGAGCGAAAGAATAAACAAAGTACTGCTGAATATTAACCCAGACTATCAAGTCCAAACTGATGTAAATGGTTGAATACAGTAATAAACAAAGAGGAAGAGAAAAATCTGTGCAGAGGCATTCCAGATAGATTATGAAGCTAATCTGAAGGTAGAGGCCCACTTTTTAAGGCTGGTTGCACATAATGACTTCCCTTCAAAGAGTACATGTGGAATGTGGGGGACTAACTTTATAGTGGAAAAATCTGACAAATAGTATTTCAGCCCCGTGATCAAGGTCAGCATCAATATGCGTAAATCGTGACCCATATAATAAAGAGAAAAAGTATCAAATAAGTTCCAGTACATGAAGATCCTGCAAAATACCCATCCAATTATCCTCAGAACTGTCAAGTTTATTAAAACCAAGGAAAATCTAAGAAGCTATAATAGCCGAGAGGAACCTAAGAAGACATGATAAGTACATGTGATGTGGTAAACTGGGTAGGATTCTGAAACAGAGAAAGGACATTAGGTAAAAACTAAGGAAATGTGAATAAACTATGGACTTCAGTTAATAATTTATCAATATGGGTTCATCAGTTGTGCTAAATGTATCATACTAATGTAAGATGTTAAATTTGGGTATAAGTCAAACAGGAAATCTCTGTTCTAGTTCTATCTTCCCAATTTTTGTATTAGTCTAAAACTGTTGGGGAAAAATAAAATCTATTAATAAAAAATTGGGCGAAAAATTTTAATAAACATTTGTCTAACAAGACATATAGATGGCCAGTATACATATGAAAAGATGCTCAACACTATTTGTTACTAGGGAAATGCAAACCAAAATCTCAATAAGATACCACACCACAGCTACTAGGATTACTATAGTCAAAAAGACAATAGCAAGTGTTGGATTACTGTAATCAAAAAGACAGACAATAGCAAGTGTTGGAGAGAATGTGGAGAAACTAGAATACTCATATCAATACATTGCTGATGGGAATGTAAAATGGTGCAACCGCTTTGGAAAACAATTCATAAATTCCTCAAAAAGTTAGCCATATAGTTTGTGTGTGTGTGTGTGTGTGTGTGTGTGCGCGCGCGCGCATACACATGCACGTGGGTGTGCTCAGTCGTGTCCATCTCTTTGGGACCTGATGGAATATAGCTCACCTAGGCTCCTCTGTTCATGGAATTTTCCAGGCAAGAATACTGGAGTGGGGGACTTCCCAGTAGTCTAGTGGCTAAGACCCTGTATTCTTAATGCAGACAGTTGGGGTTCCATTCCTGGTCAGAAAACTAGATCCCACATGCTGCAACTGAGACCTGGTGCAGCCAAATAAATAAAACTTAAAAAAAAAAGAATTCTGGAGTGTGTTACCATTTCCTCCTCCAGGGTATTTTCCTGACCCAGGGATCGAACCCACGTCGCTTGGCATCCATATGATCTAGAAATGCCACTCCTAGGTATATACCCAAGAGAAATGAAAATTTATATCTCCACAGAAATTTGTACATAAATGTTCAGAGCAGCATTATTCATAAAAGCCAAAAAGTGGAAACTGCTGAGGTAACCATCAACTAAGAAATAAAATATGATCAATCCATACGTATAATAGATTTATTCAGCTATAAATACAAAAGTACTAATATATGATACAACATGGATAAACCTTGTAAACTTTAAGTGAAAGGACCTAGTCACAAAAGATCATATGTTCTTTAACTCCATTGATATGAAATGTTCAAAATAACCAAAGTTATAGAAGTAGAATGCATAGTGGTTGCTTAGAGCTAGTGGATTGGAAGAAAATGGGACATGGGTACAAGGTCTCCTTTTGGGGTGGTCCTAAGATAGATTGTGTTGACAGTTGTACAGCCTTACAAATACATTAAAAGACATTTAATTGTGCACTTTTAATGAATGAATTGTATGGCATGGGAATTACCTCTCAATAAAGCTGATTTTTTTTTTTTTTTTTTTTTAGAAAAGAAAAACTGACACAATGTTATATGGCAGTTATACTTCAATTTTTTATAAGGTTGAACTTTAAAGATTTTTAAAGTCCTAAATGTTATAGGAAATAAATAGCCCAAGCTTTGTGCTCACATTAATGGGGAGCTTTGTAAAGGAAATATCTAACACTTTTTGAGTTTTCCTAACCCATCTGAGAGAGATCAAGACAGAATTTTGGAGGAGATAATACTTAATACTAATCTTTTTTAAACATATCTGTTTGTTTGGCTGTGCTGGGCCATAGCTGTGGCATGCTCACTGAGTTACAGCATGTGGGATCTAGTTCCCTGACCAGGGATCGAACCTGGGTCCCCTGCATTGGGAGCATGAAGTCAGCCACTGGACCACCAGGAAAAAAATCTCAATACTAATCTTAACTGAAATTATCCAGGATAGGGAGAGAGCCATTTGGAACAGAAAGGGCAGTTCAGGGTGACTGGAGCAGATGCTCAAGGAAGGCGGTGGTGAAATGTAAGACCTGAGGGGAGACCAGAGCTGGCTCAAGATAAGCCCCGCCTTATCAGAGACCTTCTCTCTACAGTTCCAAGACATGCCTGCTTTTCCTATCAGCACTCCCCGTATTCCTTGCCCTGATTTGTTTTTTAGCACATATCACCATCCGATGTATTTAATATATACTTGTTTCTTTGTTCCTTGTCTATGAACTCTAGAAAGCAAAAACTCTTGTTCATTATCTCCAGGGCTAAGAACAATACCTGGCATACAGTGTTGTTGTTCAGCCACTAAATTGTGTCCAGCTCTTTGCAACCCCATGAACAGCAGCACGCAGGCTCCTCTGTCCTCCACTATCTCCAGGAGCTCGCTCAGACTCATGTCCGTTGAGCCTGTGATGCTATCTAACCCTCTCATCCTCTGCTGCCGCCTTCTTCTTTTGCCTTCAGTATCTCCCAGCATCAGGATCTTTTCCAGTAAGTATGCTCTTCACATCAGTTGCCCGAAGTATCAGAGCTTCAGCGTCAGTCCTTCCCATGAGTATTCAGGGTTGATTCCCTTTAGGATCAACTGGTTTGATCTCCTTGCAATCCAAGGGACTCTCAGGAGTCTGTAGTAGGCATTCAGTAAATATTTGTGGCGTGATAACTTTAACCTTGTTGTGGCCTAAAGAGCTTTAAGCAGAAAAGTGAAATGGTCAGATTTGTTTTCTAAGAAGATTATTTTAGCAACTGTATAGAAAATGGCCTTGAGGGCAATAACCCTAGAGGCCGTGCAGACCAATTGGAAGGTAGTTGTAGAGAGAGAGGTGTGTAGAGCCTGAACTAGGTCAGTCCTGGTGGAGATGGAGGGGACAGATTTGAGATGTATAAATGGGCTGGAATGTGCAGGATGTAAAGAGTGATTGAGTGTTGAGGATAAAGAAAAATGGGTCCGGTTTGACCCTCCACTCTCTGACGTGGATGTCTAAGTGGGTCCCCACACTGTTAAATCAGATAAGCCTATAGGAAGAGGGAGGAGTCGGCTTGGCAGAAGGAAGACCATCAGCGGACGTGACAAGTATAAGATGTTTGTGAGATTTCCAGTGGAGATGGCTCATGTGCAACTGGGTGTGTAAGCTAGAAGCTTGGAGAAGAGTGGAGGAGGGGAGGGGCCTGGTTTGAACGGTTTGGGGAATCATCAGCTTGAGGTTGCTATTTCAAACCATTGGAGGACAGGACTTCTCTGGCAGCCCAGTCGTTAGACTAGTGGAACCCCTCCATGCTTCCACTGCAGGGGTCATGGGTTTGGTGCCTGGTCAGGGAACTAATATCCCACAAGCTGCATGGCACACCCAAAAGGGAAAAAAAAATGAGAGGAGACTGGGAACACCAGCATGAAAAGGGCATGAGAAGGAAGAGGGACCCCAGAAGAGGACAGGGAAGGAATCACCCCACAGTACAAGGGCCAGAAAAGAGCAGCACATGGAATTGCTACCTGCACTGACATGGTCCTTTCCCCACAAACTGAGCCAGCATCTTTCTTCCCAATCAATGAACACATCTTCTCATTTTAATTTCTCCCAACTCCTCTTCGAGGTAGACTGTTTAAATGCTTTCCTCAAGGCGGCAGAGCAAGTGACAAAGCCAGCCTAAGCATATCCGCTTGGACTCCTGCTTTATCCTTGACCTTGTGCTTTCTCTGAGGCCAGCGATGACCTCTGGCATAGCTGAGAATGTTGAATTCCTTCCAGGGGAGCTGCTTTGGTAGACGTGATTCCTACAAACCTATTGTCCCGGGAACATTACTTTGGCTTTCTGCCGACAAGGTTATTATGGGTTTTCCTATCTGAAGTGACCAGGGAGCTGTTTGATAGGTAGGGATTAGCAATGACATGCTGCCATCTACTGGAAACACCCACGGACATCCAGACAGACCTGTGGTCTCTTAACTCCCCGTCACTCTGATAAGTCAGGAGCGGGGCTGCCTTGGTGGTAGGCTTCAGAGGTGAAAATAATAAAATGTCCTCACCTATCACGTGAAATTTCCTTAGACTGCCTTGCTTAAAGAGCAACTCTATTCCTAAAATATATATATGTATTTTCCCATTATTTTCACATTTTCCCCCAACTTTATTGTGCTGTTAGTCTTATCTGCCTTTCTGATTCTGGAGTAATGCATCCTTTTTCCAACCTTTACCTGTCATCTATTCCAGATCTGTGGCTCAAGATTATTAACCGTATGAATTTGTGATTAATTTTGCAGGAGAAATTAGTCTGCTATCAAAATTCTTTTAATGATGATGCCACTAAAAATTCTGTTACATTCTCCTGAGTTTCCTAGTGATGCCAAGCTAACCCTGACTTTCCTAGGTACCCAAGTCATTGGGGAAATATAAGAGGCTACATGGCTTTTGCTCCCTGGAAGAAGGAAATATGCCAGTTATTAAAATTTAGTAACAAAAGAAAACTTTGTATGGCATGACCTTGAGGTAATTTTTGTAAATATTATTATGAGTAGATTTAAATATCATTACATTCCCCCTAATTAAACTTGTATTTGACTTTGTTTCTGACCATACCTGTTTCTAACCATACCACTTTCTACTGATCTCCTTTTTCTGTTTACTGCACTTATAGTAGGTTCCATACATTCTACCAACTAATTGGTAATTAATTGCTTTATTAATTAGGTGAGTATGCCTACTGGTCTTCATATCCCCCAAGAGTACAGCAGAACGATGAGTACTCAGAAGGCTCTCAAAAAATAATACCTGTCAGTACTGGTGTTTGATTCCTTATAAACCTATCCAGTGTGTGAGCTTTGATTAAGTAAGATTTCTTTTGATTATGCTCAATTAATGTCACCATACCTTGTACATATATAATGTCAATGTATAATTTAGGGTTCTCAGAGATTATTGGCAGCCATAGTCATCGTCTTCCCTTTGTTGCACATGTGCTAGAATTGGAATGATTCAGAGATTAGCATAGATGGCAGGTGTTATTATATCCAATAAAGATCCTATGAAACAGAAATCAGAAGTGACTTGTCCAAAATCTCTCATCAAGTTGTGCTATTTATATCCCCTGCATGGCCTCTGTAGTCACCATAGTGCGGAAATTAAATTAATTCACCCAGTGAGGCCATTTTTCTGCCAGGAAAGGATTGTATCGTTCTAGAAAGACATTACGCTTATTCTGTGACTAAAGGCCAGGAGAGATCATTCTAATGATCACTTTATTAGAATCCTTACTGAAAAACTTGAGACTGGAAGCTGACACCTTTCTTGTCTTATAAATAAAGACAGAGGGTTTAATTTTGATGCTTAAAAGGAAGAAACAGGCACAATTGGCTGTAGTGATATAAACAGAGCCACAACCCTTTACAAATCACATGGAGGCCAGACTTCCTCTGCACTCCCTCTCTTGTTCCATTTTTGTACAGAAAGCCCGTCCCTCCATTCCCACCCACTGCTTGGCCTGACACCATTTGCTGGTCTAAGAGAATAGTGCTGAAGGGAGGCCAAGTGGCTGCAATGAGCTCACTGGTCAGCACCCAGCCAGACCATTTTGCTCACTCAACCCCCCTAACAGTCAGGTCCATATCCATTTCTCACTTTATCATCTCTTTCCTCTCCACCTCAATTTTCTACCCTCTGTAATTATTAAATAATACCTTATTATATCCATATGGTTCTTCATTTGTTGTTGTTGTTCAGTCACAAAGTGTGACTACTCAAAGTGTCCTACTCTTTGTGACCCCATGGACTACAGCACACCAGGTTTCCCCGTCCTTCACCTGAACTTCACCCAAACATCAACCTCCCGGAGTTTGCTCAAACTCAGATCCATTGAGTCAGTGATGCCATCCAGCTATCTTCATTTGTACCTATTGTGTAATTACTTTATTGCTCTGATTCTTACTAACATGTTCTTCCTCCCCACCTCACTATAAAGTTCTTGTGACTAGTTACCATGATTTTGTTTTGCTTTCTTTTGGTTTCTGAAATTTGTCTTTTGTTTTCCTTTTCTTCTCTGTAATAGTCAGCAACCTAAAGTGTTCATGAAGATAATGTGAGTTTCCAAGCATGCTTGATGAATATGAATTTCCTTGCATGTTTCAGAGAGCATCCATAGCTAATTATAGATAGGTTACCAAGAAATAAACATGTGCCTGATAGACCTGTAGCTGCAGACTGCTTTCACTAAAGCAAAGACAGCATCTAGCAGTCAAGTAACTTTAATATAGATCACCTAGAGGCCTAATTATTTACTTTCTCCCAGTGACGATGATGATATATTCCCATTTTAATAAAAGAGTAGTTATTGTTACTATTATATAACTGAACTCAATGAATGACATGAAACTTAGGAAGTGTTTTATCTACATTGGTTCACTGAATCCTTCCTGAAACTCCATATGTGGCTCTTACCACCCCATTTTCTAGTCGAAAATAAAACAAAAGCTAAAGCTTGAGGAGGCTAAGTAAATTCCCAGTTTACACAATAATGAGCTTCAGGATTCAAACTTAGGTCAGTCCAACCCCAAAGTCTCTGACTGTCCTTAACCATTCGAAACCAGGGCTGTCGTTTGGTAAATCCTAGGTTTCTGTTTTGCTTTATTTAATTAAAATATGGTTTTATTTTTCAATTAGGCTCTTCTCTTTTTCATTCCTTTATTGGTTCTGGTTGTGTGTCTCCATCGAGCTCTGGTCTTGGCAGCTGTGGTTAGCTTTAATTAGCAGTATCCCTGGAGGACTGCAGACTCCTCTTTCACGAACGTGTTGGCGCTGCTTTTGCTCAGCCAGTCGGTACCGGTGCTGCTTGCTGGTCACCTGCCCACTTTTCCAAACAACTGTCCAGGAGCAACAGTGCTGGACGCCCAAGACCATGCTCTTGGAATCATAGTGCAAGTTAGAACCACTGCACGATTCATCTTTCCAGCAAACTCTATGATTAGTCCCAAGTACATATGCCTTTGCTTTAAAAACGCTGTGCCAAGTGGCCCTCAAAAGCCAGAGGGTGTAAGAATTTCCCAGGGAATTTGCTTTTGGTGGAATTCTCTGACTCCATCCATAAAAATTCTGATTTCGACAGCTGAGGGTGGGGCCTGGGCATCTGCAGTTTGTTTAACAGGTGCCCAGGGATCCTGACGCAGGTAGTTTTTGGACTACTTTGGTGAAGTACTGGTCTAACCTCATGTTCTTTGAGACTCCACAATATCCAGGCCATTTTTCTTTTACCTCTTATTCTCCTTTCTTCCTCTTTACCCTTTTTTTCTCCTGCTGCAGGCAATGAAAGTAAAAATTATCTGAAAGCACTTTCCATCATTTAAACCCCTTATGGAGTCACCATTATTGTTTTGAAGAAGAGTCAAGTTGTGTTCTTGGAAGTTTGGGAGTGAACAAAGTAGTGTTTTGTTATCTAGTGGGAGGCTGGTAAACAAATTCAACCCATGATTTTTGCATAAACTTGTGCCCATCACTTGAGCTCTCTTGGCTGAAGTTTCCTCATCTATAAAACGAGTATTTGACTAGAAAATCAACTCAAGGGTATCTTGTAGATTAGACTTGTGCAGTCAGAGATGGGATACAGGGGTCTAGAGCTCCACCCCAACCCCTAGCTCTTAAAAGAGACCATCCCAGGAAAGGCTTTTAAAAGGAGGGAAGTGAACTTCAGTCTAATTCCACAAAGACACTGTAAAGATTTCTGAGATATACAGCATGTAACAGACACTTTAGTATTTGTTGATAGGATGAACAAATGAATGCATGTGTGTATGACTGGATGAATGGATGAATGAACGGAGAAAGAAGTAGTGTGGGCCTACTTCTTTCACAGTCGAGATCATGGCTGTAGCATTGCTCACCCCATGTACTGGGGAGTGAGACAGATAGAGAAGCTGGCTACTGTTTTTTGCATGACCTATAAAGGTCTCATAAGGCTCTGAACAGCAATTCAAAAAATAAACATGTAGGTACTCAAAAATATAAATGTCACATCAGCTATAGCTCTTCATCTCCTTTGCTGCGCTGTGGTTTTCCAATTGATGGAAAGGTTTTATTCAGATCAGCCATTTCACTTTTTCCTGGAGGTACTCTTAATCTTTGTGTTCTAACCTTTAAGGATATAGGCTTCGGTTGCTGCTATAATGATTTCCATTGCCTGGCATCTACATGTTTAAATTTCTCCAAAGAATTGCACACCTTCCGTTTTTTGTCGATTGGAGATGGAATCAAATGAGGGGAAAAACAAGTGGGGGTCGGAGAGGCCGGTTCTTGATTGACATCTCTCTCTTGATACCTGGGTCAAGGAAAGGAGTGGATCAATGGTTCTTTACTTTGCAGCCGGTGTTAACACCGTGTCTCATGCTCCTTTTGGCGATCTGTTCCACAAAGACGCTGATTAAACATTTCGGGGTACCAGGGACAGAGGAAGGAGGGAGAGGCTGGTGATTTTTAGCAGCTCAAGCATTTTATTGACAACATTAAAGGCTTCATAATATATTCGACCAGAAATTAATTACAGCCCAGTTCCCCATTTCTCCCTTAGGTAACAGTCTTCTGTTGATGTGTGCCGCTGTGAAAGTAATAATAGGTTTCAAATGTTTGTGAAAAACATAAAGTAATTACTTGCTGTGATAAATCAGTCATTTGAAGTTTCGACTTCTCTCGGCTCCATATATGTGGTGGTAGGTTTGTTTCTGTTGTTAACTTTAATTATATAGCACTGAAGAATTTTTACTTTTCGGTTTTCAGAAATTTTGCTTTCTTTCTCCCTTTTTTGGTTTCCTGGTTCTCCAGGGATGAAAGTACTGAAGTGATAATGACACATAACTAACATTTGAACAAGGGAAGCATATGTCTGCCAGGGAACTGATTGCCTTCGTTAAATTCTGTAGCTATTGGCTATCAGCTATTTGCCAGTTCCTCTAATGAGCCTTAAATATTTACTTTTTTGTTGTGTGGAGGGAAAGAACCTGCTCTCAGGCATTTTGAGGCTCCTCATCAATGGCATATGTTTAAAGCCAGAGAGATTCTAATAACTCTTTTTCGTTTTTTTAAATTATGGGAGAAAAATGCAGTTTTTTCAGTAAAACCTTCAGTTGCTTTCCTGAGGTCCTTTTCTTCTGACAGCACCTGTGCAGATCTGCTTGGATAATATCCACCCCTTTGTTAGCTCACCTGGAAAATGAGAGGGAAATTTCCTTTTGGCAACTGTCTTAAAAGGGACCCTCACCCAGACAGATACAGTAGGCAGGACTAGATACTGGCTGGCGTGACAACCATCACACACGGGTATCCTGCTGTTGGCATGAAGGCTGACTCACCCCTAAAGACATGAACGATACATTATACATGTCCACAGTTCTTTTTAACTCAATTAATATTAAGTTTTTCTATTCCGTCTAATCTGTCTTGCCCTTTCCTGATCGGTGAGCCATTATAAATCCTAACTTCAAAGGTTTTCTTAAATCTCCATCAGACTGTCCTTTTCTTAGAACAATAAGTTTGTTTTTCTTTTTCCCATATGAATCTCTTCCTTTGAAATAGTGTTTACATTTAGAACCAAATAGAAGAGCAGCAAGAATTGGTTACTAATAATTCTTCTGCACAAAAAAATCATACAGAATGGTACTTCTGTGTTTTTTCATTGCAATGATAATTGGGGTTCATGATGTTTGCCCCTGAGAATGGAAGATCCTGTCCACTGTCAAAGAAGATTACTGCATTCAGCATAGTTTTAGCATTACATGTATTTTCCTGTATTCTGTCTTTTAAAAATTGATGACTCAATATGATATCTCAGTATAGGCCAGAATATCTGATTAACTGTAACCCCTGATTTTTCTTTTGATGCCACATCATGAAGTTTTTATAGCTCTGTAATTCTGTCACAGCATTTCATTTTTCTACAGATAGTAACAGCAAATTGCTTAAAATAAATTTTTTTTAATTTTTATTCATATTACTAATAACAACTACTGTATTGAGTACTTACTTTGTGTAAGGCACTCTGCTTACGTGATTTACACACATTATCTTGTTTAATCCTTACGATAACTTAGTGTGCCCATCTATTAGCATTTTCATTCTACAAATGGGAAAATTGAGTCTCTGAAAGATTAAGTAACCCAAGGTCTACACAACTGATAAATGACAGAACCATGATTCAAAGCCAGGTGTGGTTGCATTTTAGCTATTGTGCTATACAGCTCATGACAATGTAATGTGTTAGTATTTCAAGAAGATAGACCAGGGCCTCGATGATTTTATAGACTCTATTAAAACAATGATGATGGGGTGTTCCTAGTTGAAAGGGCTTTTAAAGGAGGGGTAATATTTTTTTAATCTTCCTTCAGGGAAAAAGAAAGGAGAGATTGTTTTGTAGGCCTGTAGGGATAAACAAAAGAAAATCAAAAAGGTGATGAGAGTGGATTTTAGCAACACCAAGGTCCTGTCTAGGAATGCTCAATAGTCATTGTTGAGCCCAACAAGGCCAGGATGGGGGTGGGACATCCAAGAGACCTGGCCTAGCAGCAGCAGCATTAGAGAGTGTCCAGGTCAGGGAGGAAGGCTAGACTCCCAGGGAGAGAGGGCTCACGGTCAAGTGTACACCTCAATTTTCCAGTTCAGTTCAGTTGCTCAGTCATGTCCGACTCTTTGCGACCCCATGAACCACAGCACGCCAGGCCTCCCTGTCCATCACCAACTCCCAGAGTCCACCCAAACCCATGTCCTTGGAGCCAATGACGCCATCCAACCATCTCATCCTCTGTCATCCCCTTCTCCTCCTGCCCTCAATCTTTCCCAGCATCAGGGTCTTTTCAAATGAGTCAGCTCTTTGCATCAGGTGGCTAAGTATTGGAGTTTCAGCTTCAACATCAGACCTACTAATGAACACTCAGGACTGATCTCCTTCAGGATGGACTGGTTGGATCTCCTTGCAGTCCAAGGGACTCTCAAGAGTCTTCTCCAACACCACAGTTCAAAAGCATCAATTCTTCGGCACTCAGCTTTCTTTATAGTCCAACTCTCACATCCATACATGACCACTGGAAAAACCATAGCCTTGACTAGACGGACCCTTGTTGGCAAAGTACTGTCTCTGCTTTTTAATATGCTATCTAGGTTGGTCATAACTTTCCTTCCAAGGAGTAAGCGTCTTTTAATTTTATGGCTGCAATCACCATCTGCAGTGATGATGGAGCCCAGAAAAATAAAGTCAGCCTCTGTTCCCACTGTTTCCCCATGTATTTGCCATGAAGTGATGGGACCAGATGCCATGATCTTAGTTTTCTGAATGTTGAGCTTTAAGCCAACTTTTTCACTCTCCTCTTTCACTTTCATCAAGAAGCTCTTTAGGTGGTAATACAGTGACTGATGAAGTTGTCTAAAATAGCTTTTAAGAAGCTACTTTGATTTTTTTCAAATGAATTTAATATATTAAGAAAGGAAGGGACGCAAGAAGCTTTGTCTTTTTGTTGTATTGGTAGAAAACCCAGTCACTGTTAAAGGAAAATACAGTAGTGATGTATGAGTGACACGTGTCATTTTTTTTCCACCTAGCTTCTACGTCTCTTCCTGTGTTTAGGGAATTCCCCACAATGTGGCCTTGGAGGGGGGCAGGGCCCACTTCCCATTATAAAAACACAAAGGCGAGGCTTGCTTACTCTGTGGTGACCCAACCTCAGCTGAGCCATTCGGATGCACCTACTCAAAACTAACCAGGGTGCCCAGGACGAGTGCAGGGGTGATGGGGAGTGGCATCAGCAGTAGTGGCAGCTGTCAGTCACCTGGGTCAGTGGCGGTGGCCGTGACACGGTCAACATCCATTTCTGCCGGCAGCAGAGCAAGACGTGGGGTTCTGTGTTTACCAGCGATAGTGGTCTTTTCAGAAAACTGTCCTTGAAGAGTGATTCTGGAGTGACTTGGGCCTTGATCCCTAACGTTGTTAATTCCTGCTCACTTTCCAAGTCTGATTCTTCTGTCTTTCTGAATCATCCATGACTTACCCAGAATCCTTTCAATAATTTCTTCTCTGCAACTTAAAACCAAGACTATTCCTTACAGACATTGTAAAATCTAGTGAATCTGGTAAAATTTAGCCTTTAATCCTGTTAATCCTCAGTAAAGCTTGGAGTCTTAAATTATTACTCACCACTGTTGAAGTTTTGATATAAAGTTACATCATATCTCTTTACCTTGATCAATTATAGAGAATACTTTAATTCATATCAAGAATTTTACTTTAAAAAAAAAATAGAGACAGCCAAATTGGCTGGATTGCATGCCCTGAAGCTTGGCTCCTTCTGGAGCTGAGAAAACTTAATTATTGGATGTATACATATATTTCCATTATCCTTTGCTATATAATAAATCATCCCAAAACTTAGTACCAAGAGAGACAACCATTATATTGATTCTCTTGATTTAGAAGATTAGGTCTTCTGTACAGTTCTTCTCCTGAAGCATCTTGGGGTTTCTTGCATGACTGTAATCTGATGGCAAATGGGGCTGGAACATCCAAGATGGTTTGCCTCATGTGTCTGGTGGGAGTCACTGGAAGGCTGGACTCAGCTGGGACACTCAGATGATTGGATCCCTCCTTCCCCCTTCTCCCCATAGTCTCAAAGATTCCTCCCTTTCATGTAACTTTGCCAAGTGCTTTCTCCATCAGGGTGGTCCTGCTTCTTACACAATGACCTAGGGCTCCCAAAAGCATGCAAGTAGAAGCTTCCAGGCCTTTTTAAGGCCTACCCCCAGGGCTGGTGCCATTATCTTTTTTACCACATTCTGTTAGTTAAAGCAAGTCACTAGGCTAGCCTGGACTTAGTGTAGGAGATGACAACATAAAGACATAAATAAGGGAAGGTCTCTCTTATTAGGGGCTATCTTTGGAATGTAACTGCCACTCTGTCTAAAGTTGAGGCCCTAGATGAGATGTTCAGTGTTTGGTACAGTGAAATATCTCATGTTTGTCAGGATTCTTTCAGTTATAAGGAGCAGAAACCAAATCCAAACTAGCTTAAGCCAAAAAAGAGAATGTATTGAATCATGAAATTTGAATATTCAAAGGGTGATTGGTTTTAGACTTGATTTTTATCCAAGGGTTCAAGCCATATCAGCAGGTCTCAATCTTTTTGTTTTTTCCTGTCAAACTCTTGCTTCTGTTCATATCTACTAGACTTTATTATTGTATAGCTTAACTCCCCGTGTGGCAAAATATTATCCCTGAAGTTACATCATACTCATAGCTAGAAATCTTAGTGAAAGAGATAATTCTATCTTCTAAAATCCATATAACAGATCTCCTGAAGAGATTCTGGTGGACCCTGTCCATCTCTGAGCCAGTTGCTGTGGCCCTGTTGTGAAGGGTTGATCCAGCCAAACTGGACCTCTTAGAACAGGTTCCAGAGAAAGGGGAAGTTTCTGTTATCAAAAGAAGTGGGGTGAATGCTGGATAAAATGCTGTATTATTAATATTACATCTTATAACCATTTGCTGGATGAAATTTAATTGTGGCACAGCCAATAACGTTTGGAGTTTATCATGTGCCAAAGAAGACAGACAATTAAAAAATTATTTTATGGAGAGAGAGAGAGGTGCTGCTGGGACATTATTCAGAGTAGACTGGAATAATTAGAGAAAAATGCAAAAGAAGCAATTTTTGAGCTGTCCTTTGAAGAGGTGAGATATGGCAGGAATGGATGATATTTTAGCCAAAGGATTACTTTCTCAAGAATCAAAAAGCTATTAAAAAGAAGATTATGAAGTTTAATTCTGGGGTGCTACTGTTCTCCTTAAACTATACCCTCAAGAAAAATCAGAGGCTGGTTACTATAGTGTTTGTACTGTATAGTTTCAAATTTAGTTAGTTCTAAGGAAGATTGTTTTTTTAACCCTGAATATGACAAGTGCGTATTTTACATGTTTAAGGGACTCATAGAAAAATAAAGCTTCCAAGGTGATCGCAATCAAAAGAAAAGAAAATCTTCCAAAATATATATTCAATTTGTGTCTTCTGTAACTTTGATTAACAACAGATGCCAAAATTATCAGAAATAATAGTAATCTGCATTTCTGCATATATAGTCCTCTTGTGAAGTTGAAAGTTTCCATGAATGTGAATTGATTTAGCTCCCGTCTCATGTGCAAAAAGGAGAAAAGAAAACGAGCCCAGCTCCGTCTCTTCCTCTTGGTCTCAAACTCAAACATAACAGAGTATGAAGAGAGAGTAACAGGATATGAACTGTCTAAACTGCCTGCAGTTTTAATGAGATTGGTGAAAAGAGAAAGCAGCAGAGGGCAGAGAGGGGTTTAGAATTTGGTGAGTTTGGGAAGGGAAAGATAAACTAGGAGTTGGGTTTAACATAAATGCACTATATATAAAATGGATGAACAACAAGGACCTACTGTATAGCATAGAGAACTATACCCAATATCTTGTGGTAACGTAGAGAGGAAAAGAATCTGAAAAAGGATATACATATGTGTATGTATTCTATATCAGATTCTTTTCCATACATATATATATATATGTATGTATGTATAACTAAATCACTTTGCTGTATACTTGAAGCAAACACAACATTGTAAATTAACTATATTTCAAGTGAAAAAGAAAATAGAAATGGAATTTGGTAAGAAGAGTTCTGATCACTCCCAGATGTCTTGGATCATATTGTCTTCCCAGAAACCCTTGTTGGATAAGACTTCGAAATGGTATCACCTGGTCCCTTCCTTTGACACTCACGGACATGGAGTAACAGGCCAGTGAAGGATCCTTATAGGAATAGAGCCCAGACTTCTTGACTCCTCATTCAGCTCTCCCTCCCGGAGACCTTGATGCCTCCTGCAGGTTGATGTCAAAGTGGCTTACAAATTCACGTTCACATCAGAAGCCATGACTCCCCAGGGCAGTTGACAGGCACCCTGGGGAGAAGAGACATCATCCTGGGTTTGAAACCCCCTCCTAGTTTCTGATAAAACTCTCAGGGTGTTATGCTAACCTCATTCCCCTTGTATTTGCCTTCTCTGAGGCTAACAGAGTAATATGGCTGCTGGCCACGTCTTTATAAACAGAAATTACTATGTGATAACAATTACAGCTTCTGTTCCCTATCTACCCATGTGCATGTCCTTGTTATTAAGGGAGCACAGAGAGATTATTAGCTTTATTAGCTTTTAGTATTGATATCGCCATGTTCTTCCTAACCTATAAATATCTGTTCTGCCCACGTCAATTTGAATCTTTTTTTTCTCAAGTAAATTAAAGTAGAAATGATAATGTGATTAGTTACTATCTGAATTTCAGTAAACTCTTTAAGAGTCATATTTTTTGTTTGGCTCTGGTGGATCTTGGCTGCTTGCAGGCTGTCTCTAGTTGCAGAGAGTGGGGGCTACTCTTCTTTGGGGTGCACAGACTTCCCATGGTGCTGGCTTCTCTTGTTGCAGAGCACGGGCTCCAGGGGTGCTCAGGCTCAGTAGTTGTGGCTCCCGGGCTTAGTAGTTCCACGGCACGTAGGATCTTCCCAGACCAGGGATGAAACCCGTGTCTGTCCCTTGCATTGCAAGACAGATTCTTAACCACTGCCACCAGGGAATCCCCTGATAAACTCTTAAGTCAAAATATTAGAACTGTGATTATGTGAGAGAGAGAGAGAGAGAGTGTAGGAGGATAGTGTAGGAGAGATAGTGTAACAAGTCTATTTCACTTGTTAGTAAGGAGTGGAAAGGCAAGTCCTGGTCTTCTGGGATCATCCCAATGTGGAAGATAGCTAGACTCTTGAGTTGAATGTCATTGCTGTCTTGTTATGGTACTAGTCTTCCACCTCCAATGAAGATTCTCCAGAGGTTTCCCTCCTGAGCCCCAGAGTTCATGATGCTTATGTTGAGAAATAGCCGTAAAATGCCAGGTAGACAAGTAGACAGGGAGGATCTATATATCTCTGACCAGTGTACTCTTTAAATGGGTTAATTATGTAGTATGTGGATTATATTTCAATAAATCTTTTTCCAAAAAACTCCATTAAGAACAAAAATTGAGAGTAGTGGTAATAGAATGACAGGGAGCCCTCCCCAACCCCATTTATGTTTCTTTTCCTCTCTCCTTCTCATTTCCCTCCCTCCCTCTCTCTCTAAGGAAAGAAATACACTGTTTGTAACACTGCCTCTGGTAGCAAGCGGATACTTTTATTAGTCCTGGTGATTTTTTGTAATTATTGTAGAGTTGGTTATGAAGGTAATTATGACTAAAAACCTTTCAGGCAGAGAAAGAGGTAGATTGCACTTGGAGGGAAGAGACAGGTATTACCTGTTTCAGATCTGACACGTGCTTCCATCCCAGCTGGGAGAAGACACTTATTATAGCAAAAGAGCTGGGCTGTAAGAAGCTATAGAAGAAATAACTCAGAAGTTAAAACAGATGCATCTAACGAAGAGAAAGAAACTTCTGTGCAGATGAAGATAAGACTCCATTATAGATCCACTAAGTTAAGCACAACTAAAGAAATATCAGGGAATTCTTTTGTTTTTGTGTTTGCAATGAAGTTTTGTCTTTTTTAAGTTTTTATTTCTCACTCCATCTTTCAATTAAGGTTGTTCTAACAATCAGACAGTGAGTTTAGTTACAAAGTCATGATTAGGATAACAAATGTCCAATTTCCCTGGTAACCCAAGCCCTCTGAGATTATAAATTGCAACTCTTTTTTGCCACCTTGGAAAAGACCCTGATGCTGGGAAAGATGGAGGGCAGGAGGAGAAGGGGGCGACAGAGGATGAGATGGTTGGATGGCATCACCAACTCAGTGGACGTGAGTTTGAGCAAACTCTGGGAGATGGTGAAGGACAGGGAAGCCTGGCGCGCTGCAGTCCGTGGGGTTGCAAAGAGTCAGACAAGACTTACCGACTGAACAACACCCACAGTTGCCACCTGATGACAACAAAGAGTACAGCCCTTCTAGAAAAAGCAAGGCTTTTTAGAAACAAAATTAACCCCTTGCAAGCTGAAAATCAGAATCTTTAATGGTGACAAAGGTCCTATATAAGGTCTTCTGACCTTGGTGTTAGAGATCTTTCTAACAGAGGCATCTTTTGTCAGAGGAATCTTGAAGCAGATTGAGGTCTTTTCTCATAACCGTGTTACCGAGAAAGCGATTTTTTATGTATTGAAAGTGATTGTCAATCTGTTACATCCAAGTGGGAGGCATGCCTCGCCCTCCGTCTGTCCCCCTTCCTCCTGCAGTGGGAGCTGCTGTCTCTGTCCAGTGGCGACTCCCAGGGTGTCATGGCAGCTGCCAGCCTGTTCTCACCATGGCTGCTGTCCTCACCAGCACATACAGGCTGATGCCCTTGTGACTGTCATCCTGCTGCTAATGGGAGTGACTGGCACCTCGCCATGCCACATCAAGGGGCAGAAGCTGTTCCCCAACCGCAGGCACAGAGCCATCTGACACCCCTTGCTGCCACTGCCCGTCACCACCCTCCCAGCCACGATGCCAGCTGCGACCATCGCTTCACTGGCGCAGGGGGTGTGACAGTCCCCTTCCGAACCCATGGAAGCAGCCTCTCAGTGAGGCCAGCCCTGGGCACTCAGAGAATCTTTGCGCTTTAAAATCGGCACATCACAGCCCAGCATCTCTCTTCCTTATTTGTTTCTGGAAATGTGAGCAACTTGAAAACTTAAGCAGTACCATGCTCCTCCCTGACTGTACCCTGTAAATTTCAATGCCTCTGTTAGAAGTTACTTTAAAATGTTCTCCATCATTGCCAGTATTTTAAGTTGATGCATTGTATTTTTATTTCTGTTCAGTTCAAGAAATTTTTTTTTTTTCTTTTTGGCTTCATGGCATACAGGATTTTAGTTCTCCATCCAGAGATTGAACCTATGCCCCATGCATCGGAAGCACAGTCTTACCCACTGGACTGCTAAGGGAAGTCCCACGAATATTTTTAACAAAGCTTGTGAGGTTTAAAATAATAGGTAGGATTCAAGATGGCAGACCAACTTCTGTCCTTTCATGGAGAAACAAAAAGGAATAAATCCACAATTGAGAAAGAATAGGAAGGGATTTACCAAGGAACAAATGAGGTCAACAGATTTCTGGAAGATGAGAAGAAAATGGGACACAGTTAATGGATAAACTAGCCGATGGGGGAGGGGGGAAACCTCGTTTGAGAAATGCAAGTGAGTGCTCTGGAGAAGTTCTAAACTCATAATCAACACTATTCCCCACCCCCACCCCCCCCCAAAAAAGTGAGAGTGTCAAGAAAAACTGAAAGCAGAGGGATTAGTGAGAACTTTATAAATGAGAAAATATATAGCACTATTTTGTTCACCCCTTCAACATGGTGACATATAAAATTTATTCCTGAAAGGCATATTAGGAAATACTGTGTTAGTCAAAAAGTTTATTTGGGCATTTCCATAACATCTTACCAAAAACCTGAACAAACTTTTTGGCCACCCCAGTAGTTAAGGAAAGTCAAGGCTTCTTGGCGTGGATGCTGAGCCCCAGGATAAATTTACCCTCTTCATAGTGGCACCAGAGAAAGAGGTTCCCAGCCTGACAGCTGACACCCTACCTTCTCACCCTAAAGGAGAAACCTACTTGTTAGCATTATTTCTGCACCACCCACAGGATCCTTCCAGGCAGAACTCCCTCTCACTCAGAGTAGAGGCTTTTTAGAAACCTATACTTAGAGACCTTATTGTTTAATCACTAAGTCATGTCCAACTCTCTGCAACTTCATGGACTGTAGCCCGCCAGGCTCCTCTGTCCATGGGATTTCCCAGGCGAGAATGATGGAGTGGGTTGCCATTTCCTTCTCCAGGGGACCTTCCCAGACCAGGGAATTGAACCTGTGTCTCCTTCATTGGCAGGTGGATTCTTTACCACTGAGTCAGAGAAGCCCCATACATACAGGCCTACTATCCAGCTAATTGGAGTCCCAGGGAAAGATCAGAAAATGAAGGGGAAGGGAAAGTACTGCAGAATTAGGAGAAATGCTTTTCTTAAAACTAAAAAGTGAAATTTAGCTCAGTCGTGTCCGACTCTTTGTGACCCCGTGGACTATACAGTCCATGGAATTCTCCAGGCCAGAATACTGGAGTGGGTAGCCTTTCCCTTCTCCAGGGGATCTTCCCAACCCAGGGATCAAACCCAGGTCTCCCACATTGCAGGCGGGGTTCTTTTACCAGCTGAGCCACAAGGGAAGCCCAAGAATACTGGAGTGGGTAGCCTAGCCCTTCTCCAGGGGATCTTCCCAACCCAGGAATCGAACCGAGGTCTCCTGCACTGCAGGCAGATTCTTTACCAGCCGAGCTATGAGGGAAGCCCTTCTTAAAACTAAGGAAGGGCACAAATCTTCATAGTAAAGAAACGTATTGGGATCCCAGTACAGTGAGTGGAAAAAACAGCCTCACCTATACCCCGCCTCCTGAATGATCAGAATGTCTAAAGTAAACTCCCTAAAAGTGACAGGAAGAGAGGGAGGGGAACAAAAGTCACCTGGCGTCAGACTTGCAATCAATAGCACTAAGTGCTAGAAAATAATGAACTGGTAGCTAGCTTCTCAGCTCTGAGAAAGAATGATCTCAACCTAGAAGTACATATCCAAAGAGTGTTTCAGTCAATTCTGAGGGCAAGATAAAGACATTTTCAGATTTATAAGGATTCAGAAAGTTTGCTTCTCATGTTCTTCTTCCTAGGGAACTAATTAAGTGTGTGTCTGAGCAAAGAGAGTAAATAAACCGAAAAAGTAGAAAAATGTAGTGTTTAAAAAGCACTTGCTCCCACTTAGAAAAACAGTGCAAGGGCATCTACAAAGCAAGCTCAGAGAAGCAGTCCAAGTTGGAGTAATAAGATACAACTACTCAAGAAGGTCTCTGGGGAGGGGAAAGACTCAAGAAAATAGATGGTAGGATTGAGAAGTTGGGGGGAGGGTGGAATTGAAGTATGATAAATATAAGTAATGCAAGAAAAAGGAAAGTCAACTGGAAATCGCAGGGCGGGGGCGGGGGTCGGGGCGGGGGGGGTGGGAACCATGCAAGACATTTGTGGTCCAAATACAAAGTAAACTTCTAGAGCATCCTCTCTAAAAGGCCCTGGGGCTGTAACTGATTGATGGAGCAGGAAATATTTTACCTAACTGCACAGAAGAGTACTGAGAATACACAATAGTGTAAATGCTTTTTATAGTTTTTCATGACTAACACAGAGCATGAAAGACTTGATTGTGTTTGCAGCACAGTACAGGCCAAAGGTAAAATGTAGCTGCGAGAAACTGGAAGAAGGGGGCAGAGCGAAAGGTGGTCCAGGGATAGTAGAGGGAGGAACGTTTTAAAAAGGGTCATTAGGGACTTCCCTGGCAGTCCCGTTATTAAAGACTCTGCACTTCAATGCTTGGGGGCGCAGGTTCATTCCCTGATCAGGGAACTGGGTGAGATCCCACATGCCTCATGATGTAGCCAAAATTAAAAATAAATAATAAATAAAATAAAGAAGCTGATAGAACCATTTAAAAAATATTAGTTAAACCTTAAAAAAAAAAAAGATAATAGCTTCATCTCAGAAAGTGGGGACAGGCAGGAGACTAGTAGAGGTACAAATAATGGTTTAGGTAGTTTATATTTAAATTACTCAAAATAGCATTTTCACACTAAAATATAGGAAGAGGAGAGAAGGATTATATGTGAGCTATATCTTTATCTTTCACATCAAGAGACTTATTAGGATACTTTTGACTGCATATAGCAGAAAACCTTGACTGAAGTCACTTAAAATGTTTATTTTAAGAAACGTTTGCTCTCCCATCACAAGAAGTACCAAGACAGGGTGGCTTGAGGGTCGGCTAATTCAGCGGCCCATTGATCTTGTAGCGAACCTGGGTTCTTGCCATCTCTCTGCTCTTCCTTCCTCAGGGTGTGTTGGCTTCATCGTCCACAGCCCCTTCAGTGGCCCTAGGCTGGTTCCTGCATTTCTAAGCACCATAGAAGTGACCAGTGGCAAAAGAGTGTTTTCCTTCCTCTGCTTTAGATGTGTCAAGAAGGAAGCAGTTCCCGCAGTCCCTCAGCAGACTTCCTCTCATGTCTTATTGGCCCCAGCTGCATCACACCCTCCCCTAAACCAGTCAGTGGCAATAAAAAAATGGAAAGCTGCCTTCCTGCAGCCAGTCCTCAGGCAACTTGACTTGGCAGAATGTCCCTGGAAATGGCAATTTGTATCTCGACATGAACCTAAGACTTGAACACAGCAACTGCCAATCTCATCTTTCTCTTGTTAAGTGTTCATTCCTACCAATGGACCTATTAAAGAAAAGTGGTCTTTGGCATCCCTGTACTTGATTTAATTACAGACATAATTCAGAAAAAAGGACCAGAGTGATGATCTAGTTTCCTTCTTTGGTAATCTTTCTTTGAAATATAGAAATATAGATTCCTTCTTTCTGGTTGATGGATCAAATCTGAATCCTCAGAACTGCTGAGTGTTTTTTTCATTAAACAGCTTTATATAATTCATAGATCCTGTAAGATCCTTCCTCTATTTAGATAGTCCTTAGCTTTTCCATATTGTGTAGATTGTATAAAGAGAAGGCTCCTATGTCTCCTCTCAAAACCACCATGTTTTGTACCTTGATAAAGTGGAACCAAAGTGCAAACCGGGGCCTGAATCCCAATTCTACAACACTCACTAGGAGCTGTGTAACCTCCAGTCATTTCTTGATCTTTGGATACCTTAGTTGTCCTATCTCTAAATAGAAATGATCTGCTTACATTTTAGGATGATTGAACTGCCAATAGAAGTACCTAATATAAACATAAAGAGGACGCGGGCAATTGTTAATTCTATTTCTTCTTAGTGTAACACGCAAAAGGACACCCAGTGCCTGGTTTCCCTGTTTTTATGTTTGATAGTTGGTTGACATTATTGAAAAGTGAGTCAAATTAGGGGGCATGGCAGCAGAATTTAATTCTCATTTGAAACATGAATATAGTAACAAGGGGAGAGATGAAAGGCAGCAACGATAAAGACCAAAGGAAGGAGATATCAGTGGTTCCGACTAAGTTTTCTCAATCAAAGACCACAAGCTGCTCCCACATTGCCCTGAGCTGGATCCTAGGGAGCGCCATTGAAAGGGATTTCAGTAGAATGGTTCCTCACAGAAGGAGACCAGGGCAACTTGATTTCTTCACTGAAACACTTTGAATTATAAAAAGAAATCGGGTTCAGATAATCAAAAAGCATGAGATGATGGATAAAATATGTTATAGGATTATAAATTCAATAACAATTGAATGTCTGGAGTGTTTTTCCCTGGCGGAGAAGCTCAAAGAAGTTCAAACATCATCTCAATGAATTACAGCATGTGTCAGTTATCAGTTGTTGGCGAAGAGGGCCTGGAGTTAGACTTTTTGCTCTTCACATCCTAGACCAGGGCACCGAGGCAGAACAATGATCATAGCTATAGTTTTAGCATCCTGGCTTAGACACTTTGCCGTGAATATTTTAGGCACAATGAAGAAGTAGGTTATCCCCATTCCTCCTCGAGGGCTTTGTTGGCGCTGAATGGAGATATTATCTTTCTTGTCTCATCTCTGGATGCCCTTAAAGCAGTTGCTCTGGTTGAACAAAATGCCACAACAAAATAAAAGATCTCCCATGACTTTCTACAAGTTGTTAATCCGCATTTGTAGCCCAGGAGTTCAAAGCACATATTTTTGTTTCCAGTATTCCAATTATAAAAGAGTAATCCGCAGCATCTCACGACCAACCAGCTGATTCTGAACCTAGGGAGTTCTTTTCAAAACGCCTAGCACCATGAATGGCAAGGAACTGAAATAGGTTAACTTGTCTTTCCACTGCCTGCTTTTAAAAGGTCAAGATGAAAACAAAATCCAGTAATCCGGTATCGGCCTCCTTCACCCACAGTGGAACAGACATCGCATTCTCTGAGGCCTGTCTGAGAAGCATGAGGCTAAGGAGTAGCAGTATTGATTGTGTAAGGATTAGCATATCTGGCAGATGGGGACTGTCTGAACTCACTCAACTGTGAGGCATCTGGACCTGGTGGACTGGCATTGCTCAACTTTCACGCGTCTGATTTAGGATTTTAACGTGCCGCCCGAGATGTAGCAGCCTGAGATTTTTCCCGTGGAGATCCAGTGAACACATTAGAAGATTTCCACCTTTATTAATTCTAGCACTGCGGCATCAAAGTATTTTCCCCAAGGGCTCTGTTGATACTGGAGGCATTTGTATTTGCATTTCTGCTCTTTGGGAACTGCTGCCTGTGGTCAGCTCTTCAGATGTGGTTGGCCTCTCTAATTTGTCTTCCATATCTTTTTGGTTGTCTTAGAGTGCTGAGCTAAATTGTGTGGGTAAATTAATCCTTTTTTTGAGAAACCAGTTGCAAAACATTCTGATTCTGCATCTCTCCCTGTCTCTACCTTTTCATCTCTGTTTTACTTATTTCACTGTTCCTTGCCTTATGTTCCTGTGCTGTCCTCCAGGGCCTCCAGACCCTCATCTTCCCCGGTAGTATAAGGTGAGGCCCGTACCAAGCAGAGTAGGCATAGTACGGGATGCTGCCAACCTGTGTATGTCACCAGCAGCGATAACAAGGAGCTTTTGTAAGACCCCTAGGCAAGATGTTTGAACCAGGATCTTTCTAGAGCTTGACTGGCTCTAGCTCAGGATCCTGAGAGTCAAGATAAGTGAACATTTGCATACCCCGGATCCTCAAAGCACTCCAAGTGCACATGGAAAGATAATCCGTGTGTGTGTGTGTGTGTGTGTGTGTGTGTGTGTGTGTGTGTGTGTGCTCAGTCGTGTCTGACTCTTTGTGGCCCCGTGGACTATAGCCCACCAAGTTCATCTGCCCATGGAATTTTCCAGTCTAGAATACTAGAATTGAGTGCCATTTCCTCCTCCAGGGGATCTTCTTGACCCAGGGATTGAACCCACGTCTCTTGCATCTTCTGCATTGGCAGTCACATTCCTTACCACTAGTACCACCTGGGAATCCCACCCATCTATGTGTTCCTAATCCCATACAATAAATCCCATAGCTCAAGTTGCCACTTCTGGTGATACTGAGATTTCTTCCTTCATTTTCTTTGCTGCAATGTGAAAAGATCCACCTCCCTTTCTGTTGTCCCACTCCCTTGCTTCTGTATGGTCTAAATAGAGATCCTGATTAATCAGAAATGGAAGTGGGTAAAAGATTGCAACATGCAGATGCATTAGTAGATACATAAATAGATACATGCATATGAGTATGGAGTATGTTTGTGTAGAAAAGATGTGTCTTTCAATATAGATATTTGTGGGGCTCACAATATCCACCTGCCAAGGCAGGAGACACAGGTTTGATTTCCTGTTCCAGGAAGATCCCCTGTAGAAGGAAATGGCAACCCACTCTAGTATTGCCTGGGAAATACTATGGACAGAGGAGCCTGGTAGGCTACGGTTCATTAGGTTGCAAAGATTTGGACATGACTTAGCAAATGAACAACAACAACAATTTGTGTGTAAGTGTTTGTGTGTGTCTGGGAGTATGGTATTCAGAATGTAAACCATATAATCCTAACTTGAAGTGCATGATGGAGCTTCAGGAGCTCCATAAACACCCTCAAATTATGTGCAAAATCTAGTTTATGGGATGTTAATTTTCTCTGGCAAGATAATCCCTAATTTCACCAAGTTTTCAAAAGATGCTGTGAAATTCTAAATCCTTTCTCTTCAGCCCTCTATGATCCTTGGAACATTCTGAACAGAAAGTTAGGGATCAGAACAGAATATCATGCCAATGATGAAATTATATAATCTTGCCAGGCCTGACAATGTTGTTGCCCTCTTCACTGCCCACCGTCATGGTCCTCCATTTAGAACTGACTACCCCTCCCCAGATACTCATATTGCTTTGCCTAAACTGTTTCAATAGAATGGATGATCATGGGCATAGAGTCTCATAATGCACAGGCTTTCACTTCATTGAAGCATTTACATTTGGAAAGAGCTCATCTTCTTTCATAAAGCAAGTTCCCACACCTAAACCTGACAGCATTCTCCACTCAGGAGAGAATTTGGATAGTTACTGACTCCTAATTCTCTTTCATTACACTTTTCTAGTTCTCGCAGTTCTTCCTTCAAGTTTTCAGATATTAATCATTGGTTCATTCACTTTAGTTTTGGTTCTCTGTAAGAGCAGGCTCAAGATGTGCCAAATTTGAACCTTAATTCTGTTCCCCACTCCTTAACCTTAGAATTTACATCACAGAAAGTTCTAACGCCTCTCCACAGCTCTTCCATCTATCATATCAACCTCTTACGTCCTTGTTGACTCTCCCTCTAAATGGCACTCAGTTTGATTTCTGTTTTGCTATCCCTACCATCACTACCTTCTCACATCTGGACTAAAGCGACGGTCCTGAAGCTGATGTTTCTCCTTTAGTCTCTTCCCTTTGGTCAGCCTTTGTGATACTGCTTCCCTTAATTTTATGCTCAATACTTAGAATGACTTTTTGCAAACACTCTATCCAGCCAAACTCGTTAGGCCTGAATAAAAATTCTGCTAATCACTGTCCTTTCTTAACTAGCCAGCTTCTCCCATTATTTGTTCCAGAATCTTCCATTCCCAGTGATCTCACAGTCCTCCTTACATGTGATGTATAGTCCAATCTCCACTTTGTTCTGGCTGTTGTTCCTTTTCTTCTTCTTTTTATTTTTTTTGACTTCGCTTGGTCTTTGTTGCAGCCCTCGGGCTTTCTCTAATTGTAGCGCACAGTTTTAGTTGCCTCCAGGCATGTGGGATCCCAGTTCCCCAACCAGGGATTGAAGTCATGTCCCCTGCATTGAAAGGCAGCTTCTTAACCACTGAACCACCAGGGAAGTCCCTCTTGTTACTTATTCTTAAACTTCCTCCTCTTCAAAATGCATCACACTCCCACCCCTTTTCTGAAATGACTGACTACTCCAGTTGGCGCTCATTTTTCCATTGTCTACAGATATTGGCATCTTATTTGTATCTCCCATAATGCAAGTACATGACATGTAATCGATACTTAGTAAATATTTGATTATTTCAAAGATAGCTTTCTAACCAATGGAATCTTAAGAATAATCAAGGTATGTTTGGGGGGAAAGCAGATAATGGCTGGACCAGAGTAGTCACTGCACAAGTTTTTACAAATATACAGCAAATTCTGAGGTCACTGAGCCTCAATTACAATATTTGTCATGTCTTCACTATTCCTGTATGTCTTCTGCATGTTTAATGCTGATGATTCTAAGGTGTAGCCAGTCACCCATGGAAACCAGGAATGGTACTCTCATCAATCACCTTATATGGTGTAGGCAACTGGGCCTTGTCTTTGACTAGGCAAGTGAATATTTAACACAGCTTCCCAAGTATATTCCTTGACTGAACTGTGAAATAAAGTCAGCTGGTGTATACCATTACCCTCTGATAAACATTAAGAAGGCATTTCCCATCTCCCAACTGATAGAAAACACCACTAAATTTGTATGCACCCTTCTTCCCTGTGATTATGGCATCAGATATTGTGTACAGTTCTATTCCAGTTGATCCCAAATAAGGAAGAATTTAACCATTGTAATTGCTGCGCCTAAAGGGTAGCATAAACTGCATTAGTCAGCAAAATATATATATAACATCTTTGCCTTGCTATATATTAAATTGCTGACTCTCTCTTCTTTAGACCCAGTAGTCATTTCTTTGCCTCCTTAATTTATGCATGAAGCCAAAAGAAGAATCACTTAGTATTCTTAATAAAATGACATAAGGTTTAGATAATTTTTTACTATATGCAGTAAAAATGCAAATGTGTGTGGCTTATTTGCAAATGCAGACATTAATAACTGATATTTAAACAGGCTGGATTAGCAATTTTACTGATATAGTCAAGAGATTTTTCCAATAATTTGCACACTCGAAATCAATTTGAATACAACAAGTAAATTGAATTTAATTTTTTGATATAAAATTGTAGTTATCAGCTTGAACCATTAAATTTACTATTTAATATATGCTTTCCAGCTCACTTGGTTAGAATTTCATTGCAGCTTATCTATATAAATTTAATTAGGCTTGATATCATCAGTATATTATAGAACTAATTAAAGATTTAGATAAGTGCTGAGGGGTCTTATTGAAAACTCCATAAAGTTCCATTTGGAAAATGAGATATTCTTCCTTCAGTTCATTGTGAGAGAATGAAACAGCAAGAAGTGTTTCTTGCAGTGTTGCTGAAAAATTATTTAACTGGATTTAATGGACTTATTCCATTCTTTGAAGAGCTTTTTAATTACTCTGTATCTTTGTGCAGTTCAACAACAATTATAATCTGTATTTAAAGGCTTTAAAATGCTCTCCTCCCACTGAACTAAATGTCTTGTATTCTGGTGTGCGTGTGTGTAGAGGTAGGTGGTACAGGATTTTTACATCCTGATTGAGATCATACAGTATGTAATGGTTTTTATGGGGAAATCTCCCAGTCCTCACAAGCAGGATAAACACAGAAAGATCAGAGCATGCCGGCCCTGAACACAGTAGGAAAAGGGAGAAGATAAGAAACCCTGACCCAAGAGAGAGCACCTGGGCAAGCCTGAGGTTCTGAATGTGGCTTCTTTGAGTCAGTCGTTTTGTAGAAATCACTTTGAATTCCCTTGTATCTGTGACTCCGCTATAGAATATAAAGCGGATTATTTAAAAGACTGATTTCAACTAAGTGCTTTGTGTCTTCATTACAAAGCACAATAAAGCCTTTTATTACAATGAAGCCACTCTTACTTTCCATTGATTATGCCCTGAAATAAAGCTGCATCTACTGTACTTCAGGGTGCTTAGTGCTCTTGTCAAAAAGCACATTTTTTTTTTCCAGTGCAGATTGAGTGACACAATGCATGGTAAAAAAAAAAAAAGAAAGAAAGAAAATGAAAGGACAAATAACAAATGTAGGTCATCTATGATATGACCGGGTACATTGTTGTTCAGTACATAGGCACCCAGAAAGCCAGCCAGACAGAAAAACTGTTGAGAGTCTATGTGGTGTAATTGAAAAGTTCCAGGCCTTGGGCTTAGGAGAAACAGATTGAAAGCTCTGCTGTTGATTAGCTGTGTGACCTAAGCCTAATCTCTCTAAGTTTCTTTTCCTGGAAAATGGAAATAATATCAATAATGATGCCCCTCCTGCCTACTTCAGTCTGCCTCATGGGTGGGAATGGTTTTTAAGTGTCATTCATTCTAGTTTTAATCCCATTTACTTTTCCAGATGCAGAAACTGAGGTACAGTAGGGTGGAGTGGTACAATCATTGTCACTGATTGAACTAGAGGCAGGGCCAGAACTGGAGTACGTGCTTCTGAGCTCAGTCTGCACCATCGCGCGGAGTATAAAAGAACACATGGGCATCTTCTTAGTGACATCCTAGTAGCACTTGGTAGCACTGGGATTTTTTTTTCCCCAAGCAACTATTTCTGAAACACGTCACTTCAGTTTTCCTGCCCAAATGGTTTGTAAACATTTGCACCCCATAGTCTGAGAAAACATTTGCAGGAACATTTGGGTCACAAACCAATGTTTGTTTCACCACCACGCTTGAAATGTTTCTCTTAAAAAACATTAGAAATGTTTGCCAGTAAAGCAGATTCTCAACAGAAGTATAAGCCTGGAGTGGGAGGGACATGCCCAGCTACCAGCTTGGGGACTTCAGGCAGCTCCAGGCATAGCAGTTCCTTCCTTGCCTAGAAGGAAGGTGCAGCGTCTCCCAGGATGACCTTAGACTGTGACATTCTTTGAACTATAATAGGTACGTGAACTAAGGTACATGAAGAAGCTACAGATTTGTTGTTGTTGTTCAGTCACTAAGTCGTGTCTGACTCTTTGCCATCCTGTTGACTGCAGTGCACCAGGCTTCCCTGTCCTTCACAATCTCCCAGAGTTTGCTCAAACTCGTGTCCATTGAGTCAATGATGCCATCCAACCATCTCGTCCTTTCCCGCCCCCCTTCTCCTTCTACCCTCAATCTTTCCCAGCATCAGGGTCTCTTCCAATGAGTTGGCTTATCATATCAGGTGGCCACAATATCGGAACTTCAGCTTCAGCGTCAGTCCCTCCAATGAATATTCAGGACTGATTTCCTTTAGGACTGATTGATTTGATCTCCTTGCTGTCCAAGGGACTCTCAAGAGACTTCTCTAGCACCACAGTTCAAAAGCATCAGTTCTTTGGTGTTCAGCCTTATTTATGGTCCAACTCTTCACATCCATACATGACTACTGGAAAAACTGGATCTTTGACTAGATGGACCTTTGTTGGCAAAGTGATGATGTCTCTGCTTTTTAATATGCTAAGTTTGTCATAGCTTTTCTTCCAAGAAGCAAGCGTCTTTTAATTTCATGGCTGCAGTTACCATCCGCAGTGATTTTGGAGCCCAAGGAAATTAAGTCGGTCACTGTTTCCATTTTAAGGGGACTTGATTTAATTCCCCTCTACCATTTTCTTCCCATTTCCTGATCCCAGGTCTCAAGAGCAGCATTTCTCTGGGGCCACAGGAGAACTGTCATAAGCCCCATCCTGCTTGCCAACAGAGCTCCACTAGACTATATATGAAGCACTATGGAAATTCATTAGACTTTTGAAAGCCCTGGAAATTATGAGATGCTAATTCTGAAGGTAGCAGGTATGAGGAAATGGTGTAAGCTCTCTCACTCTTTCCTACTACCTTCTTCTGCAGTATTTGTGGAAAATTGGGTTCAGGAGCCCAGATTATTTTTGCTTTTTTTTAAAATAACTTTTCTCACCAAGGATCAGCATATTTTTCTGTAAAATCTTTACCCATCCCACACTACACCTTCCTCTAGTTACAGTCTCAGTTCAACTGTAAAGAATCACTAGCTGCCAGGAATAAAGATCTGAAGGTCAGCTGTGTGAAAGAGCAGATGATTATGAGAAGTCTCAACTTTCATTTTAATTTAGCATAAGGTAATGGTGTTGGAGAAGACTCTTGAGAGTCCCTTGGACTGCAAGGAGATCCAACCAGTCCATCCTAAAAGAGATCAGTCCTGGGTGTTCATTGGAAGGACTGATGTTAAAGCTGAAACTCCGATACTTTGGCCACCTGATGCAAAGAGTTGACTCATTGGAAAAGACCTTGATGCCGGGAAGGATTGGGGGCAGGAGGAGAAGGGAACGACAGAGGATGAGATGGTTGGATGGCATCACCGACTCAATGGGCATGGGTTTGGGTAGACTCCGGGAGTTGGTGATGGACAGGGAGGCCTGGCGTGCTGCGATTCATGGGGTCGCAGAGTCGGACACGACTGAGTGACTGAACTGAGTACAGCAGTCACACTTTGAGCTGTAGACAAAAAGTGACTCTGTAGATCTGAAAAAGAGACAGAAGTTTTTATTTAAGCCAAATTTAAGGATTGTAATTGGCAAAGAGCATCTCAGAAAGCTCTAAGAACTGTTTCACCCATTAGAAGTCAAGGTACAGTCATGTAAGTTTTCTTGAAACAGAGGGCTATGCATCAAGTAATGTACTACTGAGGTTTACATAACCCAAATTTAACTGTCGTCATAGTGGGTCGTGTGACCCTGTACAAGCTCAAGAAGGAATGTTATCTTTTAATGGATTGTCTTGTTGATGCTAAAAGAATGTTGCTCTTTGTGGTTGAGCAGGTCTTCCTGCCTGATGGCCGTGATCTGGTCGATGCATAATACAGATATATAATGCACAGTGGGGGAGAGAAAGGAAACCAAAAGGTAGAGAATTTCTGTGTTTAAAATGTTTCCTGTCTTTCCATAAAATATGAATTTTATTTCATAGACCAGTCAGCTTCTGTGACTACACCTCAGATTCTCATTTTCCCCCCATCTGATACCCAGTTTGAAATAATATTCATATAGTTTTGCCACATATGTATATTTGCATTAGCCCTTTACAGTGCTGTCACATATATGATCATGATAAGTCTCTTGATTATGAATTAACACTTTTGTCTCCCCAGGCTTGACTCAGGGTGGGAATTGTTTTCTCATGGCCCAAATCAGAGCTTTTCTGGAATGATCTGGGGGAGGTGGGCTAGGGATCTGGCTATTGTTAACCAGGCTGCCAATCTTAGGTACTTAGCCTTTGTGATCCTCAATTGTGAGGATGACATCAGGTGAACCTTGAAGCATTTAGTGGTGCCAGTGGTTAAGAATCCACCTGCCAGTGTTAGAAACATGAGAGATGCAGGTTCAATCCCTTGGTCAAGAAGATCCCCTGAAGTAGGAAATGGCAGCCCACTCCAATATTCTTGCCTGGAAAATTCCATGAATAGAGGAGCCTGGCAAGCTAACACCTATGGGGTCACAGAGTCAGACATGACTAAGCATGCACACCAAGTGTTCAATAGTAATAAATGGTCATTGTTTCTCTTAATAAAAAATCAGTATAAAAAATCAGTATAATCATTAGTGGATCTTCTACTCAATTATATTTCTGTTACTCTGTAATCATATACCTGGAATTGTTCCCAGTCTTATCCTATTTTCCTAGTGGAGGTTATTCATCATGAGTTGTCATAAATTTTTCCTGAAAATAGACTATAAGGATGGAGGGAGTTCAAAGGCATTTGGTGCAAAGATGCTGGAAAGTCACAGAACCTACAAAAATGTAGAACCCTGAGAAATGGCTTTAGTTCATTCAGGGCGCTCAGTGAAAATGTGAGCTGGTGAAAATGTTTCTGTATCTGTCAGCTTACAGAATCTTTTCTGCAAATGTCACAGAAGAACATGGAACTGCAGCAAATGTCTTGATTAATGGATCAGTCTTCACAACAGTATTGGCTGTGGGTATGCATCTTCTGTATAGTTAAGATGGAGTTCTAGTTCATAAAATTAGCATTTTTATAACAGCTTTATTGAGATATAATTTACATACCATAAACATTAACCCTTTTAAAGTGTGCAATTCACTTTTCTTTGTATAGTCGTTGAGTTGCATAGCCATCATCACTAGCTATTTTTAGAGCATTTTTTATTACCCCCCCAAAAGAAACCCAGTAGCCACTAGCAGTCACTCCTCATCCCTCCACCCCACCCCTGACAACCACTCATCTACTTTGTCCCTGTGGATTTGCCTGTGCTGGTTATAGCATGTAAATAATACCATGTGATCTTTTGTGATGAGCTCCTTTTAGTTAGTATGTTTTCAAGGTTCATGAAGTTAGCAGTTGTCTTAATGTTAGGATATGAGACTGAATTAAAAAAATCCAGGTACCCACCCCAACACCTGGCCTGTTGCCTGCTCTTTCTTTTTTATTCAGAGTAGGAAGTGGGAAAAGGAAGGTAATATGTTTTTATTGAAGTATAATATACATACCGTAAACTGTACAAATCTTAACTATACAGCTTGATTACTTTTTTAATATTTACTTTTATTTATTTGCTTGTTTGGCTGCACCAGGTCTTAGTTGTGGCACATGGAATCTTTTAGTTGGGGTGTGTGGGATCTAGTTCCCTGACCAGAGATGGAACCCAGGCCCCCTGCATTGGGTGGGTGCTTGGAATCTTAGCCACTGGACCACCAGGGAAGTCCTCACAGCTTGATTACTTTTTTCAAAGTGAATACACTCAGCTAAAGATAACCATCACCCAGATAAAAACAGAGAATATCAAAATCAGCCCAGAAACTTCCTTGTGTCCCCTTCTTAGTCGTTACCCCCAGCACAGATATTTCCTACTTTTGTTTGGTTTGATTTTTCTGAATTTGATTCTCTGCACAAGTGGGTGTCCCAGCCTCCACGAACTCTGATTTCAGGACAGACCAGACGTTTCCCTAGCGCTCAGGGGCCTCAGTCACTGCGTTCATTACAGCTGGTTCCAAGGGAAGTAAAGCAACACCCAGTCTTCCCAGAGCCCCTCACTGCACACTGTGTCCTCCTGACCCCAGGCAGCTTTCCTTCCAAACATTAGCACTCCCTCGGCGTGGGTCATTAGAGCGGAGGGGAAAAAAGCATTCACTTTCAGGCAGGTACAATTTGTGACCAACGTTGACCTCCAAAGGCCAGTCTTTTGAGGGGTGACTCCTACTTGCAATGAAGGCAGCCCCTACTCTGCCTTCAAACTCACCTGCTATGTCACCATCTGGTTTTTACTCAGAGCAAAAATGTATTCCTCTCATGAAATTCTGTGTGTTAGCCTCACTGCAGAAATAAGAAAAATAAGATCTATTGTTCCAGAAATTAAGTTTTCATTTTAAATTCACTTTCTGCTCTTTGAAAACTTTAGTTTCTGTGTGGTCCAGAGCTATAGGTTAGCATTAGCATTTAAATAGAGGTATTAAGCGTACTCAAAGACCTTTCTCTCATAACGTTGCCCTTTCTGAGAGGTTTCTCAAATCTGATACTTTTTCTTCCTAAAAAAAGGAATGCAAATGCTATATATATTTTCCCCATCAAAGGCCCTTTTCTCTTTAAACAGACTTAGGAGAAAGGCGTCATTGAGCAGTCTCACTCTTAGTCTTTTTATATGGAAAGAGTCAGTTTAAAAAAATTGCTATTCCATCCCTCAATGCCTGATATTCTCTGCTAACTCTAAAAATTAATTTTCCTGTGGTTAATTTTATCCTGTTATGTCTCATTTCCCTTAGACCTCCTCTGGGAACTCAAACCCCAATTCTAAGAATCTGGGGCCAGCCTTTGCCATGTAACACGCCACTCCCAGTACCAGTGCCCGCAGAACCTCCCCATAACTGCGTAGAGGACCCAAAGGGCCAGGGTGTGAATCTAGCGTCAGTCACAAGAAGAACTTGACCTTCCTCTCAGAGCCTCTATTTACTTGCCAAACTAAGGTTATTAAGCCTATTGTATGTGGTTATCAAGATATTAAACAAGATAGTGACTTTCCTCCTAATTTATAACTTTATACATAATTGCGAGCATCTTAAATCTTCCCTCCATCACATTGAGCTCCCTCAACTAGACCAGTGGTGTCAACTAAATATATATAAAAAGTAGAAAGTAGTGTCAACTAAATATATATATATATACATATATATATATATGCCCAAGCTAAAAGTTGAGAGTTATGTTTATTCTCTGGGAATTATTAGGACTTCAAGTCCAGATATCTCAAATTAAGGAATTTAGTGGTGCTGTTTTATGTATGGGAAGTGTAAGCATGTGGGCTCACTGAATTCATTCCTTTCATATGCATCTCAGCTGTGGGGCCAAATCCTGCTTCTTAATTATTCACATTCTTAATTCCTCATTCACACTGGGAGTAGCAGATGTGGGATGCCTGCCTTTTGTGCTTCCTCAAATCCCCCCCACCCTCCACCTCCATGGCTGTGACATCCTTGTTTACCAATATGGCAGGAAATGTTTCATTTCACAGTAGCTTCTGGTGAAAGGTATCTCTCCAGCTTTCTCCTGTTCTTACTGCCAGCCTTCCCTTTCCTCTCCACCTCATCTCAGTCCATAGTGGGTACTGTAATAGTTGATTCCAATGGTGACCTGAACAAAAGCTACTAGAAGTGAGGGCCTAAATTTTCCTGGCTTTTCTATCAAGGTGTTGGTGCCCTTCTCTCTCTTTGAGGTTGATTTTGTTCCGTTACAAGCTTGGAAACAAGAGTTGTGAGGAAACCTAGAAGATGGATATGGCCTAATAGTGGAGATTGGAGCAAAACAAGGAGAAGCTGGGTAGTCCCACAGCCTGAAGATTCTCTGGTTTCTCAGACCATCTGTCCTCCACCTGCAGAACCACCTTGAGAGGTCTTTCTAAAACCCAATTGTCATCATGCCTGAAAATGCAGCTCTGATCTATTTCAAAGACAAGATCGTGAGGAGAGACCATCTGATGTACAGATAAGACTTTTGCAAGCAGAGAAAGAGCAAAGGGCATGTGCCTGCAGTGGGCAGAAGGGATAGGAGCTGATAAAGGGTTACTGGGAGAAGAGCTTGATGATGTGGCTCAAAGATGGAAACTGCCGCGGGGAAGACCACTGTGTTTGTCCACTAGGATGTCATCAGTGACCTTTTAGTTTCAAACAGAATGGAGGCCTTTGAAGGATAGTGAATACAAATGATTTTTTTATTTTTTGAGAAATTTGACAATAACAGGGAGAAAAGAGACGCAATGAGACAGAGTGGACACAGGATTGCGTGAAGGGCTTGGAGTTTGTTGTTTGGTTTGTTTTTTTCAAAATATGAGAAACAAGGATGCTTGAAGTGGATGTAAAAGAACCCATGAAAGCAATAGATAGTAGATAGTAGTAGATAATAGGTAGTAGTAGTAGTAGATAGTAGATAGAGTTAAAAACAAAACAGCAAAACAAAACCCCAGCAGGATCCTAAAAGCAATGGGAGGGATGGGGATTAAAGGCATAAAACCAATCTTAGAAAGAAAGGAGTGGGAAAGGCTAGAAAAGAAGCCCATATTTTGAGCCCAAAGTTGAAAGGGGAAAGATTAGTAAGAAATCATTTCAGTGTGGAAGGTATGATGCCTGACACAGTTACGATAAAGTAAGATCCAAAGAGATAATATACATGTGGCCAGTACAGTAAAAGTTAGCTGTGTTTTTTTTACTTTTGTGTGTGGATGTTTCGTTACCATTTTACATAGTGGGTGTCCTACCATGTCATTTGATTTAATCTTCAAATCGCCCAGGAGACATTATATTATCCTACCTCATTGCATAAATGAAGAAACTGAAGTTCGAATAGGCTAAGAAATTGCTGAGGTCAAAGAGATTAAGTGAATATGAGATTGATGTCTAATTCTGCCAAAGAATGAAAGAAAAGTTGAGAGGATTGCACATCACTAACCAAAAACATACATCTTCCCTCCGTGCCCTCCCCTTTTTCATTTGCAACCATTTATCCCAGACATCCATGTCACTATCCTAGAATTGCATTAGAATACCGTTTACCCTGTTACACAGAGCCACCTGTCTCTGCTTCCCCCACCTACCGGCTGGGGTCAAAGACTCATCGACTGTGCTTTTATCTTGTGTTCGGTCACTTAATGAACTTTACTGACTGTTGGCTGTCTCATTCATTCTTTCCTTTTCCTTTATTCACCACTCATTAGATGCCCTGTACTCAGCCCCGTGGGTAACAACAAATGGTGTAGAATTCAACCCTGCTTTCATACAGCCTGCATTTGAGGATGGGAGACAGACATTTATGTACTCAATACTTACACAACTCTGTTCCAGCCAAGGTTCTTCATCATTTGATCCTTGTAACAACCTCATTTACTTTTGCCTTTCTCAGATGAAGAAAATAAGGCCCAGAGAGTCATAAATTGCGCAAGAACACGAGGCAGAATTGAGATTTGAACCCAGGTTCCTGACTCCTGAGTCCATGATCTTAACCACTGTATTATGCTGTGTCTAATTGTGTGTATGCGCACACACATACTTTTAAAATATATAACACATATTAAAATGTATCTTGGAAAAAATACATATTTTTGATGAGGGTGAAAGCTAGAAAGAAAACAAGCTCAGGAAAAGGATAAAGCTTAATGAGGATGGGCAGGTATCATTTAGGTTAAGGTGGTCAGGAGAAACCTCACCTATTGATAAGCTGACGTTTGAACAAAAATTGGACTAAATTTCTTTGAATCTTCTATATTCCTCTGGCCTTCTGCCCCTTTAATCCCATTTGATGCTCTTTTCTTATTTTATTTCAATTGGCTTATAGCATAAAGCAGTATAGAGCTATGAAGACAGGGGTTATCATCACCTTCTTGTCCTGTAACTGATACTTTATTAATAGTAAGTAAAAAAAAAAAAAAAAAGCCCTGATTTAATGCCCTTAACGCAACACACCCTCATGGATATTTTTTTTTTTTTAATAGCGCTGTTCTAAGTTTCTCCCAACTATTGAATATGTTGTTGTGGTTTAGTAGCTAAGTCGTGTCCAACTCTTTGTGACCCCATGGACTTTAGCCCACCAGGCTCCTCTGTCCATGGGATTCTCCAAGCAAGAATACTGTAGTGGCTTGCCATTTCCTCCTCCAGGGGATCTTCCTGATCCAGAGATCAAACCCAGCATCTCCTATGTCTCCTGCATTGGCAGCTGGGTTGATTTTTTTTTTTTACCACTATGCCACCTGGGGAGCCCCACTATAGGAGATCAGAATTTCTTCTAGACAAATTCACCTGGGTTTTTCTAAAAAAAAAAAAAAAAAATCTCATTCCATTATTTGCCACCCACGATTCTAAATTCTCTGGCTTCCTTTACATTATTTCTATTACTTCGTTGCTCTTCCCAGCCTTTCCCCATTTGGTAGCATTTGACCTTTTCCACACTGTTTTTATATGTTCTTGCACATTAATTAAAATGTTAGGTGAGATCAGTTAGAAGGAAGTGTCCTTAGCATTCAGCAGATGCTTTCACTTCTGAGTTTGATTTGCCTTCGTCATTACCCTTTGTTTATTTTTCAGTCTGTGTCCTATCGGGGTAGCCATTCAGAATAAATTCATTTTGCTAGTTGCATTTTTTGAGAGGCACTGTATAAAATGGCTCACTGACATCCAACTATGTATCAGCCACAGTGGTCTTTACATCCACCAAATTCATACTGCTATCCAAAGCTATCCATCACGTTTGTCAGAATATTTGGATCTTTAATTAAACCCTGCTGGGTATTGTACACATTTCATTAGCTCCTTCTGATTTCATCAATTATTTTTCTAATTGACATCCATTCTGAGTCACGTGTCCTGGAATCTCAGGTGGCCCAGTTTGTAGTTTTGGCTTATGTAGTTGTTGTTGTTTTTTTCCTCTGTCTTTCATAAATAATCTAAGGGTTTAGTAAACACACCCTTGAATTTTTGTCCTTGGGACCTGCTGATTTCCATATGCTCATACTTTGCAAATAATCCCCTGATTTTTTGGTCTCTCTGCCCAGACTGTTTTCCTTTCTGGCCCTTCAGTCCTAAAAGATACAGTCTTTTGTCTTGGCAAAGTAGAGAAGTTTCCTAAACACTATTGAAAAGCATGGGAGGGTCCTTGACTAGGACTGAAAGGTAAGGAAGGAGTCAGTGTTTGAGTAACTCAGCCAACTGTTGGCTGAATAGCAATTTTTGCATCTTAAACCCCCAGCAGGAATAATGGCTTGCTTGAACTGTCCATTCAACCTTGTCTAGTTTTTGTCTTAACATACTGATGAGGAAGCTGGCTGGGGCAGAGTCTGTTGGATGCAACTAACTGGCACCTACCAGAGTCAATCCATCATCCTTTTCTCATTGGCTTAATATTCTAATGAACATGTTCTACCATCAAACCATGCAGTCTCTGCCTATCCTCACGGACCTTTCTCCCCAAGCACTGCAGGTAGAGAAGAATCTCCATGTTATAAATATAGGAACCCAACACCTGTTACCCCTTCACTTCTCCTTCTCATCACCTGAAGTAGAAACCTTGGTTTCTGTACCTTTTCTTGGGCCCTTCAACTCTTTTTCTCATGATCTGAAAGAGAGTAGTCGATTATTAAAACATTTCCCTGGTGTCTTAGTGATCTTTGATCTGGGCCTAGATTGGATTTTTTTTTAAGTGTAGTTTAAAAAAAAAAAAAGCTTCTTGAAGCCAAGGACTCTACCTTTGTATATTATATTAGCATTTAAAATGTTATTAGAGCTTCCTAAGCATTAGTAATAATAATACTAGGTTTTCCTTTGAAGAAATCCTTTGCATTATTTATTGAAAAGTTGATCAGTCCATTTCATTACTTAAAACTGAAAAAGCCATAGGACTTTGGAATGATTTTTATTCAGCATATCTCAACAGTTGTCTCCCGGATTGCTAATCTGAGAAATAGAGACAATATCCAATACAAGGGCCTTGTGCTAATTGGTAAACAATTTATAGTGTTGAGGCCACCAAAGTGCATAATGCTATGTCCTCTTATCAACTCATGATATTAGATATTTTTTAATTGAAAAGACTCTCTAAAGTGATACTCAATAAATTATACTTTTTTAATGGAGAAGACTCTCTTAAGTGATAGTCAGCACAGCATAGCTCGCCTTAACCTGAACTCACCTTTTGATAATCAAAAGAGCATTTACAGGAGTATGAGACAAACACAATTATGAAAGTAAAATGAAGGACCTAAATAAAAAATCACAGAACAAGAGGGTAATTCTATTCACTCTTTCATATTTCATTATTTGATAACATCAGAAGATGAATCCATCAGAATTGCTTTGGCAAGTGCAAACAGAAATGTGCCTGATCAATATTTATTAAAACCTTCAAAATGGGAGAAGGAGTCGAGCAGACTTCTTAATAGACTGAATAATTATTCATACCAGTGGGGTTTGACCAAAGGCAGTGCCAGACCAAAGAGACACAGTTTTAATTGTACTGAATTTAAAAATGCAGATCTTCCTCCAGCCCTGTTGCAGAAAACTTAATTTAAAAAATTATCTGATGCAGCAGAGGGTGACATGTGAATCCTTAAGTCGTTGAGGAAGAAATTTTAACCATAGATATTTATAATTTAGAATGTGTTCCAAAGGTGGGGAGCAAAACTTCCAACTAAAGGAACAAAAAGACATTTTCTTCCCATTTCGACAACCATTAACTGAGCTTAGGAGAGGATCCTCATCTCACAAGGGCTGGATCTCAGAGAAGTTCCTCAGAGTAGTTGTATTTTTTAAAGAGAAAACAAGGCGCTGGCCACTGCTATCAAAAATATTAGGGTCCATTACTGAGAGGAATGAATGCAGATGACTTTAAGGTTTAACGGACCAATGGATAACCATCGTTTAAGCATAAGTGCCGTTGATGGGATCTGTGGTGTATGTACCACATTATATAAAGAAAATGTAGGTAGATGACCCATCCAATTTCTGCAAGCCTTGTAGCGGTAGCCTCTAGGCTGTCTACCTCTTGAACGGTTTTCAGCTGCCATCAGCTGAAGGAATTTCTGCACTGTTTTTTTTTTTTTCCTAAAGACCATTCTTCACTTCTCTTCTGGATTATCCTGGTCAGAACAAAAACTGCACAACTTGTTGTAAGGAGTGTTAATAACTATCCCGATGTAGAATACAAATGTAATTCTGCCACAAACTCTCAGAAAATTATTTAGCTTTTCTCTACCTTAGTTTTCTCATTCCTGAAATGGAAATAACTTCAGCTCTTTCAAATTAGAATTTTCAATCCTGTCTGTAATAAACTCTGAGCTGTTTGAAGGGGAAGACAAATGAGAGCAATCATATTTATATTTTTAATAAAGTAATTTCTTTTTCTGACACACAGAATTACCATCCATTTTATTATTGGTCTGGAAAGTATATCTGAGCTAAGTTTACACGTGTTCAGAATGTTTTCAGATCAATCAGTACTGCATCTTGCTTCCCAGAGCTTAGGGAAAATCAGCATCAGCTAATTCTAATGGAGGCCCAGTGTGATTTTTTTCAGTGTTTATTATTTATTTATCTGGCTGTGCCAGGTCTTGGTTGCTACACATGAGATCTTTGATCTTCTTTGCAGCATGCAGGATCTTTTAGTGGAGGCACAAAAACTCTTAGTTGTCACATGTGGGAATCTATAATTAATTCCCTGACCAGGGATTGAACCCGGTACCCCGGCACTCCAACAGAGAAGTCCCGGAAGCCCATGATTTTAAAGGACCAAGCAGAGGATGCTGTCGTTGTTGCTTATTCGCTCAGTCATGTCTGACTCTCTGACCCCATGGACTGCAGCACACCAGGCCTCCCTGTCTTTCCCCATCTCCCAGAGCTTGCTCAAACTCATGTCCATTGAGTCAGTGATGCCATACAATGGTTCTGTCCTCTGTTGTCCCCTTCTCCTCCTGCCTTCAATCTTTCCCAGCATCAGGGTCTTTTCTAATGAGTCGGCTCTTTGTATCAGGTGGCCAAAGTATTGGAATTTCAGCTTCAGCATGAGATCATCCAAAGAATATTCAGGGTTGATTTCCTTTAGGATGGACTGGTTGGATCTCCTTGCAACCCAAGGGCTCTCAAGAGTCTTCTCCAACACCACAGTTCAAAAGCATCAATTCTTTGGCTCTCAGTCATCTTTATGCTCCAACTCTCACATCCATGCATAACTACTGGAAAAACCATTGCTCTGACTAGACAGGCCTTTGTCACCAAAGTAATGTCTCTGCTTTTTAATATGCTGTCTAGGTTGGTCATAGCTTTTCTTCCAAGGAGCAAGCATCTTTTAATTTCATGGATGCAGTCACCATCTGAAGTGATTTTGGAGCCCAAGAAAATAAAGTCTGTAACTGTTTCCTTTGTTTCCCCATCTATTTGCCATGGACTGATGGAATTGGATGCCATGATCTTAGTTTTTTAAATGTCGAGTTTTCAGCCAGCTTTTTCACTCTCCTCTTTCATCTTCATCAAGAGGCTCTTTAGTTCCTCTTTGCTTTCTGCCATAGAGTGGTATTATCTGCATATCTGAGGTTATTGATATTTCTCCTGGGAATCTTGATTCCAATTTGTGTTTCATCCAGCCTGGCATTTTGCATGATGTACTCTGCATGTCAGTCAAATAAGCAGGGTGACAATATACAGCCTTGACATACTCCTTTCCCAGTCTTGAACCAGTCTATTGTTCCATGTCCAGCTCTAACTGTTGCTCCTTGACGTGCAGTCAGGTTTCGCAGGAGGCAGGTCAGGTGGTCTGGTATCCCCATCTCTTGAAGAGTTTTCCACAGTTTGTTGTGATCTACATAGTCAAAGGCTTTAGTTGTAAAGGTTTTAAAATCCAAAATTACCAGTGCTTGTATAGCATCTGCTGAAACCTCTTTGTTTTTTATGTCAGAGGCAGAGGTTCAAAAAACTGACAGCAGTTATACAAGTTCACATAACTAGTGAGGAAGGAATGAAATACTTAACCGGAGTCTAAGCTCAGTTGATCTCTTGAGTATCTAATTCTCCAGGCCTTTCTGCTATAACTACCTCTCAATTATTTATGGGGTGATTATCTAGTTTATGGATTATTCAGTTTCTTTCTTTTCTCTTCCCATTTCCCTGCTTATTACCTTATATACCATTGAGTGAGCAGAGAAAACAGGAGTTGAGTATTTTACCTGACAATTTAGTTACCTATCAACTACTTATTTTTTATTAAATTGCTCATAATGCTGTAAGTATTGGCTAAAAAGAATTTGGGAGCGACAGTCAATACTAAATCATATTCAGGTAGATTTTTCTTCCTTAGAAACTTACATTTAAGAAGCCAGCTCCAGAGCCTAATTCTTTTATTGATATTAATACTGTCATTATGGCAGAAAGGACTCGATGAGAAAGTCTTCACAATGAAAAGCCATAAGTCTTTCCTGTGACTCTTGAATGCTGAATATACAACATGACTTCATTATTTGGTTTAGAGTGCTGAATTCCCAAATCAAATCCAGTGTTATTCAAATATTACTGCAAAGTGTATAAATGAATTTTGAATTGTCACAGTATTAATTTTTTGCATTACAATGGAAGGCAGAGGGTTGAGTTAGTATGCGAATTTTATGTAATTCATATTTCCTAAATCATGACTAAAAATGATTAAGCTCTACAAGTATCCTGTGCAATTAGTACTTTTGCTTTTTATAGTTTCTGTATTAGGGGTGACTTTGGAGCAGGTATAGAGTTCAGGCTCCTTCATTTTGAGGCCCTGGACAAATCACCCACACTCTCTATAGCTCAGTTTGCTCATTTATAAAACGTGGATGATTGCAGGAGTTAGTTCAAAGGGTTGAATGTGTTGCTGCTGCTGCTAAGTCACTTCAGTCATGTCCAACTCCATGTGACCCCATAGACGGCAGCCCACCAGGCTCCCCCGTCCCTGGGATTCTCCAGGCAAGAACACTGGAGTGGGTTGCCATTTCCTTCTCCAATGCATGAAAGTGAAAAGTGAAAGTGAAGTCGCTCAGTCGTGTCTGACTCTTCACTTCCCCATGGACTGCAGTCCACCAGGCTCCTCCATCCATGGGATTTTCCAGGCAAGAGTACTGGAGTGGGTTGCCATTGCCTTCTCTGGTTGAATGTGTTAATATAACTAAAATTTTTACATCACTATTAACTACTGCAGTGATCATGATGGATTATAAAACCCAGTCTGAGACATAGCTGTGTATCTGTGGAAAATATCGTCTCCATTTGGAGATCCAGGGAATCTGAACCCCAACAGTGGAGGGAGGCAGAGGGCAGAGCTTTCTCCAGAGACTATGGGGAGGCCCCCAGGTGGTGCCTTCCTTTCACCCCCACACCCAAATGTTATGGACCGCCCGCAAGAACAGGGATGAGGGGGCACTGGGTTGAAAATAACTGGTCTTATTAGGGCTTTCTTCCCTCCCTTGACAAAGAAGAGAATGGAAACTCTTTCCCAAAGCTCTCAGAGATACAGTGATAATTTTGAGTTTGGTGAAGTGGGAAGGAGAACCAGGGATGAGAGACTAGAACTCTCCTTGCTTCATGTCTGTGAAAACTTAGGAAGCTCTCTTAAAGAGAAGTAAGAAAAGCACTAATACGCAAAAGATACAAAGATATCAACATTTTGCTTATACTTATACACATACCCATGTACTTTAAAAGGGCTTTCCCAGTGGAGGAGTGCATGGCATCCCACTTACCTTGAGAATCTCGTGGGCAGAGGAGCCTGGTGGGCTACAGTCCATAGGGTCACCTAGAGTCGGATACAACTGAAGCAATTTAGTATGCATGCATGCACATTAAAAACATATATATACGTAGGTAAAAAAATTGTTAAACCTCATGTAAATTAAAAGAAAATGAGGAGCTAGGGGCTGTCATATGCTTTTGGTAGGAAGATTTTGATACAACTTTTTTAGAAAGCAATTTGACAGCATTGCCAAAGTCCTAAAAAGTATATACTTATTTTTTGACTAACTCTGTTTTGGAAATCTGAACTCAGGAAAGAAAGTTTTTTAAAATGGAAACAACCCAAGTATCCAATAGTGTGTCAACCTAAACTTTTCAACTACAAGAAAGAAACAGTAGACTTCTACATGTGGGGGGAAAAATCTGGAAGGAAATGCTAAATATGGTGTGTCTTTATGATGGAATGATATGAGTAATTTTTTTTCAGCTTAATCTTTCTGTATAATCTGTGTGTCCTATATGAAAGTGAAAGTGAAAGTCACTCAGTCGTGTCTGACTCTTTGCAACCCCATGGACTGTATGTATAGTCCTAGAATTCTCCAGGCCAGAATACTAGAGTGGGTAGCCTTTCCCTTCTCCAGGGGATCCTCCCAGCTCAGGGATCAAACCCAGGTCTCCCCCATTGCAGGTGGATTCTTTACTAGCTGAGCCACAGGGACAACTATGACACATGTATTAATATCCAGTCACAGAAAAACAAACTTTATTTTTACACTTGAAAAAGAAGATTTGCCCAACTTACCAAAATGTTCTTCATATGCTTACTGTTATGAATGTTTTCAGACAGAATTACTGGGGAGAAAAAGTTGCAGTGCCATACCATTAAAATAAAATAAGGGGAAAAGTAAGGAAGAAAGGTCTGTGGATAAAGGAGAGATGAGGAAGATATGAAAAAATAATCTGCTTGGATCCAAGCAAAATGCAAACGTTGTCATGTTATAGACTGTGAGACCCGTCTACATGACGTCGCTTTTCTAACTTTGCACTCTCTCCCTCTTCACTCATTAAACTTGGGAACTCTGCCCAAAGGCATTCAGCAACACGAGAGAAAAACTGCAGGGAGGAACCACCTCCGCACAGAACGTTCCACCCCTAAGCAGTACACGGATCTCTGGTTACTGGAATGGGATATTTGGTCCATGTCTAGCAATTGGACTCTACATATCATCGGCTGTGAAGAAACTTGCTCCACAAGTCATGAACCAGAAAAAGTCTAAATCAAATGTGTATTCCACTGGTCCCATCTAGGCAGTCAAGTAAAGTACCATCTTGTATAAAACGTGGGGCCCTGGAAACCATGCTGCTATTTTAATTTGTGATGATAAAGATCAAGCTTTCATTTTCCTGGGGCCTCAGTAAGCACTGATAAATTATTTATCCCCCTTGGATTGCGTGTTCATTTCAGTCTGTCAGTGTTTAGCATGGAGGCTCATCCTAATTGTATAGTTCAAGGCATTTTCCTATTTTCTCCTTAGGGCACCTTGTAGCACCCTTTCTCCACCTCCAAGTAGAAACTGTTGCTATGCTGATTTAGTATACCCTTTGCTCCTGGGTGCTATTCTGAAAGATGAATGAATTTCATTCTGTATTTAAATATTTATGTTTCTTTATGATCTAATATATCATCGTAGTTATGAGGAATTTCTTCCCCTTAACTATGGAAAATACACCATCAGTTACCTGTCAATTTTGTTTAATAACTCAGCTTTGCAGTTCTGAGGCACTGTTCATCCGAGGCTCCTGAGGACTCTTTTAGTCTCTCAGTCCACTTCGCAGTGTCATTCTGGGATTTATAAAGGTCTTCATCGCACAGAGGATATTGAAACATTAAGGGCTTAAGTAGCATGCCCTTTATCACTTATCACACTGGAGGCTGCAGGACTAGAAATCCAGGCATCTTTGTTTTGTTGTCTGCTCCCAGCATGAAACCGTGGTCTCTGTAAAAAACCAGCCAGTATCCCTGGAAACAATTCATTGGATTTTTCAAAAGAAATCCAATTTCACTTGGTCTGGTAGGTTCAGTGTTACTTCTTAAGATAAATGATGAAAATATCAACATCATAGTACAAAGAAACCCAATTCTTTTGGTTTAATCTCAGTGAAAAGCATCACAACCCACCTACTGCTTCTGTCTCCTTCCCTAATGCTTTGAGATCCTTGGCTCAAGGAGGTGGGAATGGGTCTGTAACTATTCCCTTACCAAACAGACACTGGCTCAGAGTCTTGCCTAGCTCTAAACTTTTGGGCATCACAATCTCTGGGGATGGAGGTCTTGGGGACCTGTGCTTTTCCTAAGTTCCCTAGTAACTCTATAGTTGGCGAAGCACCATTCTAGAACTTCAGCTCTCAAGTCCCTTCTAGCTTTTTTTTTTTTTTTAAGATTTTTTGATGTGGACCATTTTTAAAGTCTTCATTGAATTTGCTATATTGCTTCTGTTTTATGTTTTGGTGTTTTGGACCCAAGGCATATGAAATCTTAGCTCCCTGACCAGGGATCAAACCCACACTGGAAGGCGAAGTCTTAACCCCTGGACTGCCAGGAAAGTCCCGTTTTCTAGCTTTGAAAGAACCCTGAGTTCCCAATCCTCTTTTATTCCATGTGATAAATTTAGCTTCAAACATGTGTCCTTAAACAATTGTTTCAGTGTTTTCTTCGGTAGTTCCCTAAATGGATAGCTATCTCCCTCAACTGTGCCTCTAGGGCCCTTGAGCCAAATGGCTCTCAAGTCCCTTCCTTTTTGCTAGAATTATACCTGGTCCCTTCCCAGATCCTCCTGCTTGCATACTGCCATCACATTAATCTTCCAGAAGCTTCGAATGCTGCCTCTCTTCTCAGCAGAACCTGGGACCCCAGGTGCAGAGTGCTTTATTGACGTACCTCGGTCTCAAGTTCTCTATTGACTCAACTAACCGGATGCCCCTTGCATTGTACCCTTGCCCTTTCATGCCTTTTCCCATGGCTCTCCTCTATTCAGCTGCACTCCCAGGCCTGCCGGATTGCTCTTCCCTGTCTTTGCTCATCTCTTTTCTTTTCCTTTAGTCTAGAATCTCCTTCCTGGGAGCCACACCTGACAATGTCCTACCCCATAGGAAGTCTTCCTTGGTCCCTCACGTCCCAGCAACATGGCCTGGCTCCTCCTTCCTCTGCCGTCAGTTCATAGCATTCAGACCTCACTCAGGGCACTTGGAGCGTCATGTCTGTGTCCTTGAAGAAGAGTACTGGACTTAGAGTCCAAAACCTGAGTTCATTCAAGCACGGTCACAGATGTCTCTGTGACATTGGGCAAGTCCTGTCGCTTCCCTGGGCTTCAATTTTCTTGTCTGAGAAAAGGGAGTAATAGCTCCCTAGGTATTACTAGTGGTTACATGACCCAGTACATGGAAATTAACTTGGCCAGCAGTTTTCTCTGCTTTTCATTGCCTTCCCCTACTTGTCTCTGAGCTGTTTAAGGAAAGGGACTGTGTTTTGCTCATCATTATATACTACTATTTTTATTACTACATTTCTATTAATGTATTATTATAGATCTGTTTCCAGTAATAATAGTTAATGTTTATGGAGCAGGTAGAATTATGTCAGGCACCATTCTAAGTTCTTTATATGGATTAACTGATTCTTCCAGTGACCCTAAGAGGTACTATCACCTCAAGAGGTACTCTTATTATCCCACTTTATGGAGAAAACCGTATATTTCACAGAGCCTCCAATGAATAAGTTGATGAATGAGGGACTGAATGAGACAGAAACTACTAGCAATGCCTGCCGGATGGTTATTTCTCTCACTTCTGTATCCCAACTTCTCTTTCTTTTTTATATCCTGAGGCAAATGCAAAATTAGGGGAAAGTCTTCAGTGATCTGAGACCCTGATGAGAGGTCTCTCTGGGTCTGCATTTAGACTTCTTGTGAAGTGAATTCCAGGATGACAGACATCATATCTGTCTTATTCTCCATCATAGTCACAGGACCTGGAAGAACATCAGCGTGCATGCTGAGTCACTTCACTTATGTTTGACTCTTTGCAGCCCCTTGGACAAGAGCCCACTGGGCTCCTCTGTCCATGGGATTCTTCAAGTAAGAATACTGGAGTGGGTTGCCATGCCCTCCTCCAGGGGATCTTCCCAACACAGGGCTCGAACCTGAGTCTCCTGAATCCCCTCTCCTACAGGTGGATTCTTTACTGCTGAGCCACCGGGGAAGCCTGGAACAACATCCAGTGATAAGTGAATGTTTACTGAATAGGTAAACGCAGTAGCTTATGACCAGCACGTGCATTACCACTGAAATCACGTAGACCGCTGACCGTGCAGCCAGTGAACCGCGTTGTGTCTTGCTTTCCCAGGCAGTACTACGAGATGCTGTACAACACGGCCGACGAGCTCCTGAATCTGGTGGTGGACCAGGGCGTGAAGTACACGGAGCTGGAGTACATTCACGCCCTGACCTTGCTGCACCGCAGCCAGACGGGGGTGGGAGACCAGACCACCCAGAACATGCGGCTGCAGCGGCTCAAGGAGATCATCTGCGAGCAGGCAGCCATCAAGCAAGCCACCAAGGATAAGAAAATAACTACAGTGTAACGGGGCGCGTGGCGGGAAGGAGCCAGGGATGGGTCACTTTTGTTTCCTTGGTCACAGTCCCTTCTTTGGTATGTTGGTTGGTATATTCTGAGCTGACGTAGTTTTCTCCACACTGATGCTTGGGCGGAAAGAAGGCATAAGGCTTCTTTTCTCTTTCTTTTTGGCTTTTGTATAAATGCTAAAGGGACTTCACAGTACTGAGTGTTTGGGTTGGACATTTACTTTGATGTGGTCAGTTTCAGAGGGTCTAGGATGCAATGGGGAGGAAGGTTGTAAGCAATAAAAATGAATGCATGAATGACTACACCCAGCAATCTTTGGTAAGTAGATTGTTACCTAAGTTCTAGTCCCTTCCTAAAACTGCTCAGTGGGGTTCTATTACATAAGCAGTAGGATTTTTATTCTCTTGACCTTGTCAGTTTACAGTTCTACAAAATAAGTGTATGTGCATTGCTTTCTATCTCTATTACCAATGGCTTCTCAGCTAGCTGTAGTTTTCAACCAATTTTCCTAACCAAACAGGACCTCTTCACCTCTTCAGGTCTTGGGGGATAAAGTCCTTTTATCTCAATCCTTGGGAGAGTTTTGTATGCAGTAGCCTGGACCCAGGTGATCTGTTGGTTTGATGCCTTTTTGTTTTTATTTCTGCTGTATCAAAACCAAGCACCACCAAATTAATGACAAAAACAGAAGAATGAAAGGTGATTCAATTCTTCTTGATTTTTTTTTTTTTCTCCTCCACTCTCCAAAAGAAAATAATGGTTAGAGAATTTTTAATCTCACTTGACACCATGCCTGGGTGTTAGTTGTTCTTAAATGCTCGCTCTCCTTGGGAGTCCCTAGGCCTTCCTCATCTTAGAAGGTAGCTCCAGCTGGCAGCCGAGTGCAAGGAAGCTGGTACAGCCATGACCTTCCTCCTCTGTGCACCCTCCAGCCTAGGCTGTTTCTGCAGTGTTTTCAGCTGGGGTGGGAGCCCGCTGCTCCCCGCATGCTTGCCTCCCCACTGTCCCCGTGTCTCCAAGTGCTCTTGCCACCTATGGCTGATATGTCACAGAAGAAAACAATGCGCTGACTGGGACCCAGCTTGAAAACACGTGGCAAAGAAAGCAGAAAGGACTTGGACTACATGAGGTCACGTGCCATGACCTGATGGTCCAGAATTTTACACCTGTTTGTACAACTTAGGTCTTGGTGGGAAAAGCAGACAATTAAAACAAAATGCTTCAAGAAGCCTAAATGTTGTGTCTTGTTTTTCTTGTATTTATTCCGCAAACATGCCCTGAGACCCTAATACGTGCCAAACGCTGCAGGGCACAGATCCGCAGTGTTGAGCGCTCCCGTATTACCTACCTGGAAGACAGAAGAACAGAAGCTTGACTCTAACCAAAATCCTAAGAGATGTACACTCAGGGCTGAGTTCAAAATCAGGCCAGTGGGGCGGCTGTGAAGGGAACTCAGCAGGCAACTGGAGCATGGTCTTCCAGGAGATTCTAAAAGGAATGTTGTAAATCTGTGTAGCTTCAGAGGCCCAACGAGGAAGAAGTTGAATCTACATGGGAGATGATCATGCAAGAAGGTACTGTCCCTAAACAACATCATTGGAGTAGTCTCCCTGAGAAGTGGGGGTGAAGGGAGGGAGACGAGGGGAGTCAGAGCTGATTGTTGTGGTTTGGAAGCCTCCTCTTGGTGGCCGTGGCCTGCCCTCAGCGCTTCTGTGCCCTCGCTTTCTTCCTCTTCCTGTCCACTCTGGACAAAGAGCCCTGGAGTGGTGACAAGGAGACCAGAAGAGCCAGGGTGGGATGGGGGAGTGCTTAGAATCATTTAATTGGATGCAGAAAGGGACATGGGTTTGGACAGAGCAGACCGCCAAGAACTTTGAGAACCAACAGACAAATAGCAAATGAACTGTTTTGGGGGAGCATTTAGAAAAAAATCCTTGCTTTGCTTGCAGTAATGATAGGCTTGAAAAATGTCAGTTCTGCACAGAAAAAGCAGTCTATGATTCTTTGTCCCAAATCACTATGCAGGATGGTGCATCAGTCATTATTCTTTCAGAGATCAAGAATAGCTACTCAGTGATGATCCCGTGGATGCAGACAGAGCTGGTACAGCCACCTCAAAATCTGCCTCCATCTGGAACACAGTGATGGTTTCTACTTGTTACAGTCCTACATTGGGGATATTTTGTGAGCCTGCTTTTGTGCTGTTCACAGCTATGATCAGAAATCACTGGAGAGAGCCAGGGTCTCCCAAGGGCAAGGTCCAGCATCCACTCACACTGATACACGACCACAAGAGTTTGTTTCCAGCCTTGAAAACCACTCCCTAAATGTGTTTTTGCCATTATAAAGGCCAATAAAGTAGGCCTCCCGGAAAGGGCATTAAAACAAAGCAGACTATCATCTTGCTCTTCTACAAAGTGACAGATGGAATGGACACATGTGGGATACTGTCTGTACCACTGTCAGCACCATGGAGAAGGCTCATGAGGTCAAGGGTCTGGAGGTGGACAACAGACAAGAGCCCAAGGAAGGAGGACTGGGAGGTGAGATCCAGCCCAGTCATGAGAGAACCAACTCCATAAGCCAGAGCAGCTCTAGGGAGAGCTTCCTTCTATTATCGTCACTGTCATCTGCCCTCTGGCACTTAACATGCTGTCCCACAACCATGCCATCAATACTCTGGTCTTTCAGGTCTTGGAAGATGCTAAATGGAATGTCTCCCAACTCAGCCTCCCTTAAAATAAACTTTTTGAAGAAGTACTCATTCAAAGGATAGGTTCCTTTGAACCCTGATAGATTTTGGTCAGCTGTATTCTCAGAACTGCTGACAGTGGTTTCTTCTGGGGTGTTTTGTTACTTTTGACTATCTTATTATCACTTGTGATTGCACCTCTTAATTTATAAACAATATTCTGGATAATGCTGTGCCGTTCACCCCATGAGCACTCATTTATACCTGCACTATGGTTATGATTTATCTCAGGGATTTTCATCCTTGTACAGTGTTTTTATTCCTGATTCACAAATGTTTTTTAATCTTACTTCCCAAGAAGAACTTTTCCCTCTCACAGGTGGTTACATCTCTGCTGGTTAGATAAGGATCAAGGATATAGGTTCCTCATGAAGCCCTTGGCTGAAGAGGACCCCTGCATCCAGGCTCTGAAGGACAAGTTCATTTTTGAGTAGGTGAATCAGCTCAAATTCAGTGGTAGGACCAGACCTAAGCTCCCACAGCTCATACCCTTGAGATGGGCAGTCATGGGGAATCTAGTAGGGACCCTCCAGCTGGAATCATTGCCCTGGGCACAGTGACCTCACCTGTAGAAGCTCCAGCCTCTCTCCAGGACATCATTCTTACCTGAATATTTTCTTAGCCTGATAGTCATTAACTTGTGTTTCAAATAGCTTCGGAAGAAAAACCGCAAAAACAGCCAAGTTGATTGGCAACCAAAGCCTGATCATTCTTACTGTCAAGTCATATCCATGAAAGTCTTAGTGCTAAGGTGTTCACTGTCAGTCAAAAAAGATATGATTGCCTGTTACAGCAATAACAAATCCTGATACGGAATAATGTAATGGCAAGCAAAAGAGACAGTCCCTGTGACATGGAGCAGGAACCCATTACTCTCATCTGGCCCTCCCCAGACTCCGTATTTCCCAGGGCTACCCTTTCATCTAGGAAGATGTCCAGTAGGATTGAGGCCTGAAACCTTCAGCCTAACCCTCTGCTACTCTGAGCTTTGCTCTTCTGGAAGGCAGTACTATGTCTCACTAGTCTCTCTTTCCTCCTTAATTGGCAAAGAGCCTGGAAGTTGATGGAACAAATGAATTCCTGCTCCACAGCCTCTATGAATGTACCAAGGCCATTGTGTTCAAGATTCTTGCTCTGAGACATAGCATGGCTGCTTCCGCAGTACCAGGGCATAGAAATTTCATAGTAAACAACAGAGGATAACCAGGGTCCCACCAGCCCAAGCTAGACTCCCTCCAGTGGAGTCAAACATGATAAAGACCACCAGCCAAGTGGCCATCCTTCTAGCAGGATATGAAAAGGAGCTTTGCAAAAGCCAAGTGTGTGCTGTAATACACACACCCGAGAACAATTGTCTTAACGTGGCAGGGATGGAAAACAAATCAAGCATAATTTGGAGGGAGGGTAATGAGGTACCACAAACAAGAAAACAAAGAATGACTGGGCTCAGCAAAGGTCTTGACTCTGTCCTAATTAGGCACAGTTGTCCTAAGAAGTACATAATTAATAAGCAGATGACCAGATGTGAAATACGGAGATTCTTCCCGAGGTGGAAGTTGTAATGAAGTGTACACAGCTGGAGGTGGTTGTCCTGATTTGGCGGAGGCTCAAGGCCTGCCTGGAGTTTTGAGGAGGTGTAGGGGGAGGCCCACCACAGCTCTACAGCTGAAAACAACACATCCTCTTCCAACTGGGCTGGCGTGTAATGAGAGAACTAATTACCCAGAGTGTAATGAGACGCAGAAGCCCCTGGAATTGAGCTGGAAATTTCTTTCAAAGTGAAATGTGCCCGATTTGAGGACTCGCTTTCCAGTACCTGGGCCACAGAATTATGTCTGAAATTAAAAATATCACCAGGGCACTCACACACCTGGAGCGGGAGTCTCTGGGAACCCGAGAAGGCAGTGACCTGTAAAAGTTGCACATGTACATTTTTTCATGTATGTACAGTTTATTTATGTACAGAGAACTGAAAAGAAATAAAAGTCAGGTGCTGTTCGGTGAGTGTAGTTCCCATTATGTTCAAACTCATTTAGAAACGTGACCTCTGCTTCCTGCTGACTTCGAAAATAGATACTCTAGGAGGAGAAAAATTGGCAATCTCCTCATCCCAAACTTATTTAATTTCCTACCAGGCTGAGTTTTCTTTCACAAGGATTTATTTACTGTGAGAGAGCAGGAAGCTCTCAGTACCTGGTTTTTGTTACTGCTTTTATTTTACGATTGTTATTGTTATTCTAGATAATAATAACACCTGTTGAATGACAATTACTGAATAATACTTATTGAAAGTTGAATATGTGTCAGGTGCTACACTCAAGGTATTAACATTTTCCCACTTAATCCTTGCAGTAATCCTATGAGATAGGTGTTAGGATCATTCCCACTCACCCCCATCCGCGCCCCTTACAGAGGTAAGGAAACAGAGGCTCATATTAAAGACTTGACTCCAGACAGATGCCGATGCCAGAGTCCATGTTTGAAATCCCCTCTGTTCTCTATCGTGAGCCAAAACCCCTCATCCCATGAAGCAAAGGGAGGGTACCTCACCTCCTGTATTTGAGTTCCAAGTGACATTTTCTGGTAGTTTGACCCCTCCATTTGCTCTGCCCTCTCCTGTGGCCCCCAGCGGGAACCATTCTTGAATTTGGAGTTACCTGGCTCTCTCCTCTGCTTCTCCTCAGCCCCCAACTGCCTGAGGCCACCCCTGTGGCCAGTACATCAGCATAACTCTTGGAAGCCAAAACCTTGGGCTCAGAGGCTGAGCCCAGCCAGCTGGAGACTTAGGACCCACACCTTGGCCAAGTGATGGAGTGGTCAGGAGGGTGAGAGTGAAATGCTCAGGTTTTTAAATCTGCTCTGCCTTGGCGCAGAAGATCATCTCAGCCTTATACAAGTGGTTTGCTACTGTACAAGTTGTTAAATGCCCTAGGCCTCAGTTTCCTCATCTGTGAAATGGGATGATGATAATAGCTCCTATCTAACACTGTTGCTCTATAAAGTCAAATAGAGTGTTCAGTGCCTGGCACATAATAAGTATTTATATATATATATATATAGGATTAATAATAGGCTAATAATATTATCTTGTCTGTTTCTGTAGGGTGCTGTTGACCCAATATCTAGAAAACCTGCCCTCTTGATATGACATATGAGTACAGCCATCCTGACCAGCCCTGTTGTTAGAAAAGCCTAGGTTTTGCCGGGTGGAGCCCAGGACTTGGAAGCCTGAATCCTCCCCCCCGCCCACTCCCGACTCCTGACGTTATTACTGCACTGTTTGAGCCCCCTCTCCCACAGAGGACAACTGGCCCTGGTGTCTGGTTCTCACACTTGCTTCCCTTTTAGCTGTTAGTGAGTTTGCATCTCATTGTCTGCCAATGTATTATGCACATCTCATTAATCTCTGAAGGCTCCAGTACCCTTTAGGGACCAGACCTTAACAGACAAAGTGGCCTCTGCCTGGGCTTTGACTTTGCTGTCAGTCTTCACACCCGTGCTGAGGAATGTCGGATCCTGGATCTCCAAATTCACAGATTGCTCTGGGAAATTGAGGTGAGGAAAGTGTCACTTAAAAAAAAAAAAATTGTGAATCGAATCTAACTCTGAGCTCTCACTTGCCATTCTGAGCAAAAGTCCGAGTTCATTCATTTTCTGTGGTTCCTTCCTGGGGGACGGGGTGGGGAGGGGAGGCGTCCCTGAGGACAGTATGCTCATCCATGTGTCCTGATCTCTCCGTCCCCTCCACTGTGGACGCCAGCTGCCCTCAGGTGCCGCGGCTCTGGATGCAGAGGTCCTCTCCAGTGTTGGCAGGCATCAGTGACCAGCCTCCAGAGGTGACCCCTTTCCCAGTCATCCCCACCCAAGGTCCTGCCTGCTGGGAGGCGCTGAGCGGGGTGTGGCTGGGAACCACCATGGAAGCGATAGCCCCTGTCTCTGTTCTGAACTTTGGGGGTCTCAACACTCTAGATTGGACAGTTCTCTTTCTTCCAAAATGCCAAAATCTCTTCTCCTTTCTGCCACTGGGTGATCCAAGGTCCTTTCCCAAGGTCTAGACCTTTCAAAACTTGAAAGGGAGTCCTCTCCTTCCCTTCTTCTCGTCTGCCTCTCTGGGCTCCAGGAGCAGTCCCCAGGTGACCTCCCCATTGGGCAGCAGAGGGAAGGGGTGTTTATTCTAATTGGGGGTGAGGAGATGACGTCAATCAATTTCTCAGTAGAGGCTTCCGAGGTGACACAGTGGTAAAGAATCCACCTCCCAATGCAGGAGACACAGGAGACATGGGTTCGATCCCTGGGTGGGGAAGATTCTCTGGAGGAGGAAATGGCAACCCACTCCCGTATTCTTGCCTGGGAAATCCCATGGACAGAGGAGCCTGGCAGGCTACAGTCCATGGGGTCACAAAGAGTTAACACCACTGAACAACTAAGCATGCATGCAATTTCTCAGTAACCCACCCTGTTGTGAATTCATAAGACCCGGGTAGAACTTTGGAGAGCTTTTGTTCCAACCATCTAAGCCTTCTAAGGGGTCAGGAAAGGAGTTGCAAGAGAACAGAATGGGGACACATAGTGACTGAGGCAGGACTAGCACCTAGGTCTCTTGACTTAAATTCCAGGGAGGCTGCATTAAGAGCCCAAATGTGCCCCCCACTGTATTAGGCTGCCAGGTGTAGAAGCAGAAGGCAAGGACCTGACTTCAAAGACATGACCGTCACATGGAAAGAACCAAGCAACACGCATGTATCAGCTATGGAAAACTGCCAGCCAATATGGTGCTAAAAGTTCATGGTGTGGTTTAGACTAAACACTTCAAGAATTCTGAAAAAAAGAATAATATTATAGGCTACTGTTAGCTGGATATAGCTTCATGGAGGGGTAGGAACTGGACTATGATCTTGAAGAAAGAGCCAGGATCATAATAGGGGGACTTGAGATGAAAGGCTGCATTTTGACAAATGTTGCCATTTGGAAGGAAGCAAAGGAAATTAAGCAAAAAAGAAAACCTTCAGAAATATAAGAAGGATCAGCAAAGTATAGTTAAGAAAACTGTCAAGAGGGAACACCAGTAAGGGAGGAGGCCCAGCACATTGAATGTTTTTTCATTTGTTCTAAACCTTGCTGGGAGCCAGTAGATATGTGGGGATCTTTTAATCTCCTGGGATTACATGGATGCAGCATTTGGAGGGCTGGTTTGTTAGTGCATTATAAGAAATAAAAGTGAAACTTTAAATCGGAGTCTCCATATGTCCTGTTTTTCACCTTCCAGAAATGTGGTAAGATAGCATTTCCTGGCTGCTTCATGTTTGGCTGAAACCATATGATTAGGTGGCCAATGAATTGGGTAGAGGTATGTCACTTCCCAGCCAAAGCATTTAACTGCCTTTATACAACCCTCCACAGCACTGCCCACTCTGCCCCATCTAGCAATGTTCCAGGCAGCGAACACTCATTGTGCTTGGGTCCCACAGGGAGGAAGATGCAGAGTTCCAGCTGACCTGCAGGGGACATGTGATGTAAGCATGAAATGAATCTTTGTTGTTTTAAGCCATTGAAATGGGGGGGGGGGGGGGGGGCGGGGTGGTGTTTGTTACTGCAGCATAACCTTGCATATCCTGACTAATGCTCATAACTAAAGTGAGAATGGGAAGACCAAGGGAGTTTTAATGAAGGTTGAAGTATTACATCAAAGAGAACTGTTTGAGTGGAGTGATGGGAACAAGAGGTAAATTTGGAGGCTCAAGGGAGAAGAAGTGGTGCTTTGCTGCTTTTCGTCAGCACATTTGTCTTAGGGAGAGGCAGCAGGCATGTGTTGTTCACCTAAGAAAGGACCCTGGAGCCCCCAGTTTATTTATGTCTTTTGCTTTTCTGCCTCCATCCTTTAACTTATATAATAATAGTAGTGATAATTATGTAATGATTATGTAATTATGTAATAATTATGTAACCAATAATGTAATAATAGTAAGGTCTCAGTGTTTCTAAATATTCATAGGAAAGCCTCTATATTCAATACATAAAAAATTAATGCCTATGATAATTAAAGTTATTAAAGCTTAAAACCTCTCATTTTCACTGAGGTCTAATCATCTCACTGGACCAGCCCTTTTTTCCTTTGAAAGCTTTCTAACACAGGGCCATTCAATGCCAGTCCCCGGAATTGTGGTTTGTTTTTTTTTTTTCGGAATTGTGTTTTTAATCCTCTGACAGTGCAGGTCCATTCACCAAAGCAAGAAGAAGACTGAGAGGAAAAAAAAAAAAATCCACTTTCTGTTTTTCTATACTCTTCTCCAGTAGCTTAGAGTTCCTTATATTTCTCTGATGTCCCAATGGAAGTAAATGTTAATGGCTTTGAAGGAGATAATGAAGTTGCAATTTTAAAATGAAGAAACATAACCCTGAGAAGCTGTTAACTCAGCCAGTTTTAAGAGACTAATAAAGCACAAGGTACTAGGCTTTTGACACTTAGAGAGCTGCAATTTACTCATCTATGATATAGCAAATGTTTAAAGTATTTTCACAGAGGTTATAGAAATCCTTAAGTTTTGCAGTTGTATTAACTTGTATATATTTTTTTTTCTTTTTTTTTTTTGTTTTAGTTTTCATTTCTGTGTTTCCTGGATACACTTAGTTGTGCTGCAGGTCATGCCCCAGTAGACCCCTGAGGATGGTTCCACTGTCCCAAACCCTACTCAGAGTCAGAAGGCAAGAAAGAGTATCTAATTCACATTATATTTTGCCCCCTGATTGAGGTCTGTGTGTTTAGTCCTACTGGCAGGTGTAACAAAATACAGTAGACTGGATAGGTTATAAGCAACAGAAAATTTATTCGTCACAGTTCTGGAGGCTGGAAAGTCTAAGATCAAGGCACCAGCAGATTTGATGTCTAGTGAGGGCCCACTTTCTGGTTCATGGATGGTGCCTTCTTGCTCTGTCCTTACATGGTGAAGAGGGCTAGGAAGCTCTGTAGGGTCTCTTTTTTAAGGTCACTGATCCTATTTACGAGGGCTGTACCCTCACAACTTAAGCACCTCCCAAGGAGGGATTTTAATTTTGGGAAACACAGACATTTAGGTCATAGCATGTATGTAAGCCAATTTGATAATTCTATTTGTCAGGTTCCTTTGGTAAACATTATTAGCCTTCAACCATAAGGTAGGAACAACATACCTCTTTCCCATGACTTTGCTAGCAGGTAATATGCTACAAAGAAAGCAGGCCACAGACAGCATTTAGCAAGCAAGGACAAAATTTGCCTTCCAAAATGCTCTGTAAGTTCATCAGAGTCCCCACTCTCTGTTGCTTCTCTCTGACCACCACCATTACTGAAAGGCAAACACAAGGCAAACACAAAAATATTTTGACAGCAGCACCAGACTCACCTTCTAGTCAGATGTGGAGTCAGAGTTCACCATGATTAAGGGGAAATCAAAGACCCAAAGTACTGGGTCCAAAGTCCATAGCTGTCAAGTACTGGATTTACCTATTTTTAAATTCATTCATGAGAAAGTGGTAAAGCCTGTAAAGTCTTTATCAGCCAAGCACATGTCTTGAACACATCTCACCACTCATTTCTAACCCCTCTCCTTGGCAGTTAACCAACCCTCTGGTACTGGTCAGATTGAGATGGCAAGACTTGTTTGCCGCAGCCACCTCTGGAGAATAGCTCCTGGACGGATGCCCCTGAGTCTGTTGTTTGGGGATAGAATTTCACAGAGAGGCATCCTACCCCTCATGAATAGCCCACCCTTCAGACGCCCCGTTAGCAGCAGTCTCTAATCCCCCCACAATAGGATATCTGCCGGTTGTCATTTTCCAAGTCGTGGACACAGCTCTGCACTGAGGGGTCCGTGTAACCTTGGGACCTGAAACTCTAATTTGCTGGGCAGGACCCAGGCTTTAGTCCCAACCTGCCTCAGAGCACAAGGACACCAACTCCTTGGTCCACTGATAACAAGGCTAGACCAGCCCCAGCGATGAGTGCTTCACTAAACCTTCCACTCCAGCCACACACAGTCAGGGAGCCTGACTCAGAGAGCCCCCCAAACCTCACCCCTACTGCTGTTGCAAACTGCTCCCTGTCCAAGGGGGCAAAGCTTTATACCCTTCTCATGCCAAGATTTATAGTCCAGTTAACTTACCCTGTTAATATCCAAGGCCACGCCACCAGCCACCAGCTTATTAATAATGTATCACTGCAGCCTCTGACTTAGTGAAGCTACAGACGTCCCTCATTTGCATGATTAGCTCTTACCTTACTGATTAGAAAGTTTCATCCTGTCCCCAAACCTACCCTTTTTGAATGAATGGCTCTTTTTTAAAGGGAGCCAATTTCTCTAAAATACATCTCAAATCCAAATAAAGAGGAACCAACCAACAACAAAATTAAAACCCCATTATTCTCTTTGTGGAAGAAGAGAGGCACTTAGGAAGGTTTTAAAAAGTTCAGCACCATGCTTATTTCAGGACAGAGAAGTAGCTATGGTTGTCAGCAGGGATAAGAGGGGCATACAGTCTGAGAAGGACTTGGGGTTCACAGGAGATATTAATAAACTGTTAGTGTTTACCTTGAGGAGTGCAGGGTAACCACTAAGGATTTTAAGCAGTAGAGTGGAATCAGGTTTTGACTTGACAGCTATTACCCTGGGAAGATGATGAATAATAAACTGGAAAATGGATGACAGGGAGACTAATATAATCCAGGAGGAAAATGATGCTTCACTTTATTGCTCTTGTCAGATATTGCTTTTTTTTTTTTTTACACAAATGGAAGGTTTTCTGGCAACCCTGCATCAAGCAGATCTATCAGTACCATTTTTTTAACAGCATTTGCTCACTTCATGTCTCTATGTCACATTTTGGTAATTCTCAAATATTCCAAATTTTTATATTATTGTAGTAATCTGTGATCAATTATCTTTGCTGTTACTACTACAACTCAGATGATGGTTAGCATTTTTTATCAGTAAAGTATTTTTAAATTAAGATATGTCCATTTTTAGACATAATAATATTTCATATTTAATAGACTATAGAATAGTATAGACATAACTTTTATGTGAACAGAAAAAATCAAAGAAACTGTGACTCTCTTTCTTGCTGTATTCACTTTATTGCAGTGGTCTGGAACTGAACCTATGATATCTCCCAGGAATGTCTATATGCTAAAATCCATTGAAATTATACACTTTAAAAGTGTGAATATTCTGGTATATATATATCAATAAAAATTTTTTTAAGATAAAAGTGTCTACTTTCCAACAAAGAAATTATGAGACATACAGAGAAGCAGGCTCATACTCAGGAAAAGAATCAGTCAATAGAAATTATCCCTGAGAAAGCCTGGATGTTGGACTTACTGTATGAAGACTTTCAGTCAGCTATTATGAATACGTTTGAAGAATTAAGACAATTGTGTAAAGAATTAAAGGGAAGAAAAAGAATAATGTCTCACCGGATAGAAAACATCAATAAAGAGAACTGGATATGGAACAATAGACTGGTTCAAAATTGAGAAAGGAGTTCGTCAACACTGTATGTTACCTGTTTATTTAACTTACATGCAGAGTACATCATGTGAAATGCCAGACTGGATGAAGCACAAGGTGGAATCAGAATCGCCAGGAGAAATATCAATAACCTCAGATATGCAGATGACATCACCCTTATGGCAGAAAAAGAAGAACTAAAGGGCCTCTTGATAAAGGTGAAAGAGGAGAGTGAAAAAGCTGGCTTAAAGCTCAACATTCAAAAATCTAAGATCATGGCATCCGGTCCCATCACTTCATGGCAAATAGATGGGGAAACAACAGAAACAGTGACAGATTTTATTTTCTTGGACTCCAAAATCACTGTGGATGGTGACTGTAGCCATGAAATTAAAAGACGCTTGCTCCTTGGAAGAAAAGCTATGACAAACTTAGCATGTTAAAAAGCAGAGACATCATCACTTTGCCAACAAAGTTCCATCTAGCTGTGGTTTTTCCAGTAGTCATGTATGGATGTGAGAGTTGGACTATAAAGAAAGCTGAGCACCAAAGAATTGATGCTTTTGAACCGTGGTATTGGAGAAGACTCTTGAGAGTTCCTCAGACTGCAAGGAGCTCCAACCGGTCCATCCTGAAGGAAATCAGTCCTGAATATTCATTGGAAGGACTGATGTTGAAGCTGAAGCTCCAATGTTTGGCCATCTGATGTGAAGAGCTGACTCATTGGAAAAGACCCTGATGCTGGGCAAGATTGAAGGCAGGAGGAGAAGGGGACGACAGAGGATGAGATGGCTTGATGGCATCACTGACTCAATACACATGAGTTTGAGCAAACTTCAGGAGATGCTGAAGGACAGGGAAGCCTGGTGTGCTATAGTCCATGGGATCACAAAAAGTTGGAATGAATGAATGACTGAACAACAGCAACAATAAAGAGATTTTTTTTTAAAGAGGCAGAATTTAATTCCACTCCCCTTGAGTTGGGCTGCAGTAAACAAGTCAATTCTACTGAGTAGAATAAGGCAGAAGTGATGGTGTGTGATCATATTAGGTCCTATAAGTACTGAGACTTTGCCTTGCTCACTTGGATCACTTACTCTTGGGGAAGCCAGCTGCCACATTATGAGGACACTCAAAACAGCCCTATGGGGAGAGCCACATGGCAAGGAACCGAGACCTCCTGCCAACAACTGTGTGAATGGGTTACCTTGTGCAAATCTTCCAACGCCTATCAAGGTTTGAGATGACTGTAAACATACCCACTGATGTCTTAGTAACTCATGAGAAACCCTGAGCTGGAACCATCCAGGTAATTTGCTCTTGGATTCTGACCCTCAGAAACTGTGTATCTCACACAGATTGTTGTTCAAATAGCTAAGTTTGGGGATCATTTGTTATGCAGCAAATATTAATGGTAACTAATAATACATGTGGAGAGGGAAAAGGCCTTAAAATAATCCAAGAAAAGAATTAAGAGCATTAGAGAAATGTTACCAGGGAGCTAATTTTGTTTTAAAAGAGGGAAGCACTTTCTGTAGTGAGAGCAGCCCACAATGGAACAGGTCACATTTTAAAGTAGTGAGCTGCTTGTCACTTAAAGCTTTCAACCAAAGATAGATGGCCACTTATCACAGATGATGAATGTGGTTTCCTTCTCCTGTGGTAGAGATGATTTTTGAGAATGACTTCTGTTTTCGATTTTGTTTGTAATTTGACACCTACCACTAGCACTGCCATCTGTTTTCCAGAAACGATTTGAAGTTCTCTGGTATTATGACCCACATGCATAAAAAAGCTAAAGTAAAAACAAGAAGCAGAGATCAGAAATGACAGACGAGTTAGGAAAACTACTGCAACCAAAAATAAGCCTAATAGAAGCTTAAAGATGAAGAAATCCAACTTCCAACCGCTGGAGATGTTGACTCGTAGGCACAGAGTGGGACCTGGCCATTTGTTCCTTTTTTAAGCCCACTAACATTCTGGTTGGAGGATCTACTGGCCCAGAATGTTCCTCCAAATTCTGTTATCTCCTGTATGCTTTTCTCAGGGGCTAAGCTTTACCCAGTTTAAGGTAAACTGAAGAATATTCCTTGTTACAGAGTAGGAAAAAAAAAAAAATCTCTGTAATGTCTTAAGCTGTTGTACTGTAACTGATCCCTTAAAGTGAAGTCACTCAGTCGTGTCCAACTCTTTGTGACTCCATGGACTGTAGCCCACCAGGCTTCTCCATCCATGGGGTTTTCCAGGCAAGAATTCTGGAGTGGGTTGCCATTTCCTTCTCCAAGGGATCTTCCCCACTCAGAGATCGAACCCAGGTCTCCTGCATTGAAGGCAGACGCTTTACCCTCTGAGCCACCAGGGAGGTCCCAACTGATCCCTTAAGGTAAGAGAAAACCTAGCTCCCTCTTTAACGGGAAAAAGTAGATCTCACTGTCCACATCTTTCAGGGACTGCCTTGAAGTCTCCTAAAACAAACTATTTAAACTTGCTAACATTGGGAGGCAGTCTCCTTGGTTCACTCCAAAGGAGTATGAAGGAGGTGGTTTGGGCTCATAGACTATTCTCGCTGAAACAAGCTCCTAAGTAACCCCAAACAAGGGTCAATGGACCAGCCCCAAGGCATCCTGCACTCTGACCAGGGATCAACCACCACAACCTGATATAGGATGGAAACATCCACGTTCCTAACAGATTCCTCTAATCCCTAAACCTCTCCTCCTGGTTATTTCAGTGCTCCTGAAAAAGACATTAAGATGTTACAGCTCTAATTCTGAGTCTGACTTGGGCCAAATTATCATGAACATATCATTTGGCCACCTCAGCCATAAAAGTTTTTGGAAGAAATCTAACTTGGAATTGTACTGCCTTCCAATGAAAACTCAAGATGATCAGTCATACCCAAGGTCCTAATAACTCCTGCATTCTCAGATTACAGTGCTCTGAGCTTTGGGCAGTGAAATCAGATATATGGAACCTGGCAATCATGCATCCCCAGCACTATCATGAAAGGAGGACACATACTTGCTAATCGAAATCAAGTCTGAGACCAAAGTAGAGAAATGGCACTTGATGTTCTTTTCAACCCAAGTCTCTGCTTAATTCCAAACATATTCTGCAGGCTGGATGTCGGGCAGCTGAAGGGTGATCAGTCTTATGCTGGAATTAAAGCCTGCTGGGAGGTTAATGAAGAAGCACCACTGGGTTTGCTAGAAGGTAATTTAGATTTACATAATTATGACTTAACCCCTCACCCTGTGACATCAAAAAGGTCCCTACCCAAGTGGAAGCTGCATGATTTCATGCCACAAAGAGTATAGCCATGTGCCTCCTGTTTGCTTTTGTGTATAGTGCTCACATCAGTCATGATAGCTTTATTAAATGGTGTGACCCAACCCAATTCTCACACACAGGGCACTATCTTCTAATCAAAACTGCAAAATGTGCCTGGGCAGGCTGTGGAGAGAAATCAAGATCTGCATCTTAAACAGCAGATTAACTGCTCCAGTCCGCCTGCTACAGGCGAGCAGGCGGGCATAGCTCAAAGCAAGCTCAGTTTTTCATGAGCAGCTGGAAGTACAGTTTTGAGTAGTTAGTTGGAAGTGAAGGAGTTCTCAGGAGCTGTCTTCAGAACTCCAGCACTGGTCTGGGCACAATTGTCATGGCAGGAAGTTGTCAATGGGACACCCCTTCATCACATGCAGCAGGTTCACGAGGCCACAGAGAGCCCTCTCTGAACCACGTGTGCTTCCCTTGCATCTTCTGAGGGAGATGAGAGAAGCAGGGTCAACATTCCCTTCAAAAAACATCTTGGAGCCCATTCAAGTACCTGAATCAGATGCAAAGCTAGTGCTTCTGTCACAAAGCACAGAAAAGTTATGAGGCTACTTAGGCCAAAGGTCATCAAAGAGGAATAGAGATTATGTCAAACTCAGAGTCAGGAGATGGAGACTACACCTGGGATGTTTCCAGAAGGAGGTGACATCTGAGCTTGGCTGTTAGGATGATGTTATGGATTGAATTTTATCAAATCAAAGTTGATATGATGAAGTCCTAACCCCACTGTACTGCAGAATATGACATTATTTGGAAAAGGGTCATTGTAGATGTTAGTAGTTAAGATAAGGTCATACTGTAGTAGGGTGAACCCTTAAGTTCACTGTGAGTGGTGTCTTTCAAGGGGAAATTTGGACACACACATGTGCGTGCACACACACACACTCACAGATGCCATACGAAGATTGGAATTATGCTTCCACGAGCCAAGGAACTTAACCAGAAGCTAAAAGAAAGGCCTGGAACAAATCTTTTCCTAGTGCCTTCAGAGGTAACATGGCCCTACTGACACCTTGATTTCAGACTCGCTTCCAGAACTGTGACACAATAAATTTCTGTTGTTCTAAGAAGCCACCTAGTTTGCAGCACTTTGTTACAGCAGCCCCAGCAAACTAATACAGATTTGTAGGACTATATGTTTAGACATGGGAAAAGAGAACCCCAGGTAAAGAGAATAGCACAAGCTAATGGAGTTAAGAATGTGCTCTCATCTCAGGAGGACCCTGCAGTTCAGTTCTATTGGAAACAAGAGTCTGAACAGGAGCCGGGGGAAGTTGTACTGGGGCCTGGCATAGAGAGACTTGTCTGGGGGAGTTTGCTTCTCAGCTGATTTGTGTTGTGTTTGTATTTGTTTACGTCCACTAGGGCAGGAAGTGATTTGAGGTGTCTGCCTTTAGTCTGTGGGTCATGGGAAAGCAGATTGGATGCTGGAGGTGACTTGATCGGCGCCTCTACAGGACAATGAACTTGGCCAAACATCTTAGGGATAGGAGAGGCAAGCAGCGCCTATGGTAAGAAGCCACAAGGATAATCTGAAAAAAGAAGCAAAGCAGGACTGAAAGAAGCAAATGGCAGCAGAACAGAGAATAGGGGATGAAGACAAAGGGTAAAAAGTCTTTGTTGACCTGGTAAATGTTCATGAGTGGAGAGGAAGAGAAAGGGAGGAATTGACAGCATTTTGAGCCTGGTGACTGGGAGGAGGATAGTGCCATTAACACGTTCAATGAGGACCTCCCTCTGGTGTGGGGGGAGTTGAGAGGTTCTAATGCTAAGTTTCAGCCTCTGTAGACTGATACCAAATCAAATCTCAGAGACAGCGTTTTGGTGCAGTAGAAAAGAGTTGTTTTATGGTTTGCCAGGCAAGGAGGGGGACACAGTGGGCTCCTGTCCTCGAAAACTGTGTCTCCCCACCCAGAGGAGTTTGGTGAGGGGTTTTATGGCAACAGTTCAAGGATGGGGTTGCTGATAAGATTAGAGTATGTGCAGGGCCTGCATCCCTTAAATGTGGTCCCAGGTAATCTTGATGATCTTCTCTGATTCCTCTAGTCTAGCCTCAGGTGGTCTTCTCTGGTATGAAGAATGCTGACATCTTCCGTGTGCTGGGTTTTCATTTTGTAAAGGGCATAAACACACTGTTATGTCTATCCCTTGAGGCCCTGTCCTAAGGCTGCACGATTGTTTCCTGGCTGCCCCTCCCTTCTTTGCATCCCTTTCCTTCCTAGATTAGCAGCTGTTCCAAATCTACCCTCTGAGACTCAGGGAAGGTCATAGAGGTTGAAGTCAAGAAAGGGGGCACAAAAAGGCTTCCATGTCCAGGAGCCATACAGGGTCCTGCTTGGCTTCAGTTCTTCTACACACACTTGACTATGAGGTGTCTATGAGGGCCCCAAGCAGAGGAGTCCAGCAGGCAGTTGAACTTGGAAGAAAATATGGTATTATTCACCTAGACAAGAGATTTGACATTTTGAAGCCAGCTGAAAAATAACAATTCTACTATACAAGAAATGAAATGGGGAAAAACACTTAATCCATTTGAAGGTTCTAATCTATTCAAATATGGGTTGTTTTTCTTTAAAGTACTGTTAACAAAGAAAAACATTTGGTGAAAAAAACTGCTTGAACCTTGCTTCTGTGGAAGGCTGGAGTAATGAAATGAATAGCTTTTTATCAAGGAAGGTCTGTCCTAAATGGAAAAGCAAAAACATGAACTGAAGCCTGAGGCCCTGCAGCCCCCGAAGGTGATCTTCCCGCTTTGCCCTTCGGGCCACAGCAGGAAGCAGAAGAGCCACCGAGAGAGTAAGAAAGCAAAGACAGACACAGCAGCTCAGCTTTCTTTGGAGAGTTAATTAGTTGATGAGTACTGAGCTCTCTGACAGAGGAAGCTCTGGTCATCAAAGTATTCTTAATTGATGCATCGGGAGAAAGAGACAAAAGAAGCAGCATCTGGGAAGAAGACCTTGGATGCTTTTAGCACCAGAATGAGAAAGCACTTTTCTTTAAAGCAGGGTATGAAAAGCCTTGGTTAAGTTCAACAGTGAAGCAAGTAGCAGAAGAATATGCTTAACTCATACCTGATCATACTTAACTCCTTGCTTACTTAAGTATTCAGGAAGCCTGGTAATCATGAGCAAAGCTCATACGATCTCATCACCAAAACTTATTAAACTGAGTAAAAGTAAATAAGAACTCCCATGGTGGCATGTCGAACTACTCACTATCTCATTGCCTCACCAATAAAAATACAATGTGAGTGTTTTGTTTTGGGGACAAATTATTCTCAAAGGCTGAGATTGTCTTTGCCAGTATTTTATGTAACACAAGTTCACCACAGGAATTGTAATAATTTCACAAGTCAGTAGCATACAGGATAATGTCTCTTAGTGAGCCAATAAAGAAATAACATACCCCAATCCAAGGTTAGATTAGTTGCACTGTTAATTCAGGCAAGGGTTTTATTGTTCAGTCACTTGGTCCATGTCTGACTCTGTGAGCCATGGACTGCAGCATGCCAGGCTTCCCAGTAGTCCTTCACTATCTCCCGGAGTTTTCTCATAATCACATCTATTGAGTCAGTGATGCTGTTAGGGGAAGCGCACTGATTTAAACCGCCCACCCTGGCCAGGCACCATAGTAACCATTTGCATGAGTTGTTTCATGACAGGAGATCCTGATAAGGAATATGGAACTAATAAGCCACCACCAACCAGAAGAGTTTGGGAAAGGTCGAAAGGAGACACCGCGTGTCCGCCCACTTCCCAGAATCCCTCTCACTAGCATCCATCCTGGCTGAGCGATGTGTGCGCCACCGGGAAAGACTCTGAATTAGAATGATTGGCCAAAGACTACCCGGAAACTAATCCCATCACCATAAAACCCAAGACTGCGAGTCACGTGGCAGAGCAGTTCTCCTGGGTTCCCTTCACTACTGCTCTCCACCTGGGCGCCCTTTCCAATAAAATCTCTTGCTTTGTCAGAACGTGTCTCCTCGGACAATTCATTTCCGAGTGTTAGACAAGTGCCTAGTTTCGGGCCCTGGAAAAGGTCCCCCTTCCCTCAACAATACCATCCTCATTGTCCCCTTCTCCTCTTGCCTTCAGTCTTTCCCAGCATCGGGGTCTTTTCCAATGAGTTGGCTCTTCCCATCAGGTGGCCAAAGTATTAGACGAAAGGAATAAGATCCAAATTTCGTTCACTGTGTACCTTTATATGAGTTGGTACTTGGGAGAGATGGCTGACCAACCAAGAACTCATCTCCAGCTGCTAGCACAAAAGCCAAAGTCCCTTGTGGCTCGAGCATATTGCTATGGAACATGGGCCCTGGTGATGGCAGGCAAGGTGATCTCCAGGAGTGGCTGCGTGACTTTTGCCCCTGTCACTAAGAATCACCTTTACCATGGTCCCAAGGAGATTTGGAAAGCTATTTAGGTCAACAAAGAGTCTCCTTGCCTAGATCAAAATTCTGAGATAATCCTCACATCTCTGGGTATTACAGTCTAAATGTCGCCTCACCAGATTTGCTTCTTCATATGTTTTAACTGAGCTCCTAGTGCTTATCAACAACAGATGAGACAATGACATCTTGACACAGCTTACTTCATTCTTACATCAAAACTACTTCTAAAACAACTTTTTTTGATCTTTGTCATAAACAAGTGGATTTGATATCCTGTTAAACTAATACACAACAGGAAACCATAAGTAATTGACTTCCCTGGTGGCTCAGTGGGATAGAATCCGCCTGCCAATGCAGGAGATGTGGATTCAATCACTGGGTCGGGAAGATCACCTCCTGGAGAAGGAAATGACAACCCATTCCAGTTTTCTTACCTGGGAAATCGCAGGCTCAGGGGAGCCTGGCAGGCTGCAGTCCATGGGATCACAAAAGAGTTGGACATGACTTAGCAACCAAACAACACCACCAACAACAAAGTAGAGATCCTTCTAAAACTACTTCTAAAACAACTTTTTTTTTTATATTTGTCATAAACGAGTAGGTCTGAAATCCTACTAAACCAATACACGACAGTGAACCACAAGTAATTCTAGTAGCCACATTTAAAAAGGTGAAAGAGGTGAAATCAATGTTAATAAAATTAATACTTTAATGAAAAATCTTATTTAACCTAATATATCCAAAATATTATTATTAACTTAAACATTTCATTAATATTTAAACATTTTGAGGTGTTTTGTGGCACTTACTAGAGTATACGTTACCTGAGGTCAGGGGCTTCCCTCAGACTTGTATCTTATACTGTGCTTATCCTAGTGCTCTGCGCATGGTAGGTCCTTCAGAAGCACTTGTGGAGTTTAAGGATAAAAATCTGGGGTATCCTGTGAGCATAAAGTTGTACCGTGAAAAGGTTAAGAGTATAAAGAACACAGAGAATACTGAGAGATTCATTTGGATTGAGAGAGGGAGGAGGATGCTAAGAGAGGATCGAACTGGGGGAAGAGTTACACGTGGGGTGCAGCCTGCAGACCCTTGAAAAGCCCCAGAGAAATCAGACCCCTGGTGTTATCTCATTATCACATTAAAGAGCAGGAGCTCCGGTTGACTGCCCTTTGTGGACAGAGATCTGTTTGATCTTATAAAAAAATGTGGTAGAGATGTTTCCTATGGATTCTGCAAAACTGCTTTGCATTTTACAGAGAAATCTCTCTAAATTACAAAACAGAAATGAATGTGAAGTGATTAACTACCCCAGACTCCACCAAAAGGAAAAAAAAAAAAAAATAGCAGTAAATAGCTCCGGTAATGGGTTAACCATTGGGAACATTCAAGAGTGAGTTCCATCATCAAGGAAAATAATGAAACACACAAGATGGTCCTTGATCTGGGCAGAAGGTGGCCATTTTAGGAAATCCAGGCTCCCTCTGACCCCATCCTGCCACTATAAAGATTGGTGATTTCATGCTAACACGGTTCAAAGAGCACTATGTGAGAGTGTCACCCATCCATGGAAGAAGAGACCATATCTGCTTTTGAACCATTTTTTTTTTTAAAGGAAACCCAGACACCCCTCCCCTGGAGACATACCATTGGCCAGACAAGTGTCATGTGATCATCCTAAACCAGTCACTAGCAAGCAACAGGCTGATTGATTGAAATGAGTCAAAGCCCTCAGTCAGCAAAGGCTGCAGCTGGATAGGACCAGCCTCCTGGAAGCAGCACTTGGCTGCTGGAAGGCAGGGTTCCTGGGAGAGGTTGAAGTTCTTTTAGGAAGGAGAGGGTGCAGTGGAGGTTAAGGGAACAGATGTTAGGTCTGCAAGTGGCAAGGAATGCTTTAGCCTGTGTATCAGTTTCTATTTTTACTTATTAAACTGATTGGCTCTTTTCCTCTAAGAGATTTCAATGGTACTTGATTATATTTCAGTTTTCCATAGGATGCACAGAATGCGGTGGAAAGAGTGTGGACTTTGGGGTCAGAGACCTAGGTCAGAGGTCAGAGACCTTATTTTTTTTTTTTTTTGCTGTACCACCCACTGGCAGTGTGCACTCTTAGGCAAGTCACCTAACCTCTTAAACTCTGTCGTCTGGCTTGTAAAGTGGAAATAATAATTCCCATTGTTGTGAATATGAAGAAACAGAGTATGTAAAGAACCTAGCATAATGCCTACCATATACCAAGGGCCCTTATTGTGAAATCCCTTTATCTTTGTTAGAAATGGTGGCAATATAGGGGGACAGCTGCTCCTTAATTTGCTAGGGTTGGCATCCACTGTTTCTTTTCAAGGGAAACACACAAAATAATTTACAGTTCCACAGTGTCTTCTGGGAAACAGTGACAGTGAGGTTTTTGTTTTGTTTTGCTGTTTTTTAATAAATACTGAGGAAGGGAGGCATCTCAGGCCAGTCTAGCGAATTAGGGGACCCAAACAAAAGGGAAACATTGGCATGCCCTTTGTCTCCTCACTAGAGTTGACACTGTGCTTGCTAACTAGCCTACAATAGTGAGAATGGCTGGGTTCTAAAAAAGGTTCGGGTGGCTAATAGCCCCCTCTGCTTTCCCTTAGCTGTTGGTCCATGGCTCCGTCGTTTGTATCTCTCACATTGTATTACAGAACCCACCCATGTTGATGAATCATCTGTACTTAGTTCAGTTTCTCCTACTAGATCAAGGGTTAGCATAGTCACCTTTTCTTACTTATCTTGTCTCCCTAAGAGAAATTCCAGGAATAGAAGCTTCTGTTTAGTATGTAAATTCTAAGAGAGACTGCCATTTGTGAACTAAATTGTGACCCCTTTTAGTGCCCTGATGAGGTCATGGGATGTTCATTTTTGTCTTTAAGGGGAGATTGCAAAGCCAACAGATCAGCCCTCGGAGGAGCCATTAGGAAGGCTAGGAGGGCTGCTGCTCTCACCCACATTTCGTTTTGAATGGGCTGCCATCTTCTTGCTGAGTCATTTCTTTCTTATCTCAGCCTCTCTTGAAAGCTGTCTTTTTAACAGTTGCTCCTTGAAAGCAAGTTCTTGTTCCTCTATTCTAGAAGAGCAGCTCAACATTTATGGAATCAACTCTCTTCGATTTGCTGCTTTTCTCCAACAGCTTGTGTTTTTCAGACTTCCTTCAAGAAGCATGTCCAGTTTTTTATACAGTCTTGATTGAGGTTTGGCAAGTGGTAGCATAGTCCCTATTGGGATTTCCACACATTTCTCATGCTGTAGTATTTCCTCTTCTTAGATGGTTTGGTTTTTGAATGGTTGAACTCAGAATTATAACTTTGACAGCCTACAGCTCAGATTCTACAGTCAACTAATTAAAATGCTTATGCTCTTTTGCTCTCAATTAATACATTAATGGACTTGCTGAACAATGAAATGTATTTCATTTTCGTATTTAATATTGCTAGTCAGGAATTAGATGGGTGGCTAGTCCTGGCAACATGGGTAGTAGACCAGCATTTGTTTGGTGGAGGGGAAGGAAGGGTGGTAAACATAACTATGCTATAAATCCAAGTCCTTCTCCCCAGGTAAGTTCTAAATACCACTAGTATTTCAGTGATGGAACTTTCCTAAAGACTTAAAACCAATAGCCACACTGTAATTTGGCATCAACTGGACTTGTCTTTGGCCTTACATGATGCTGCTAACCTACCCTTTCAAAGCACCTGATCTTTTTCACAGTAATGGACACCGTGGTGTCCAGTGTTCTCTGCCCTCTGTGTCAAGGTAGGGATCCGGATGCTGTTTCTTCTTACTCTCCTTCACCTATCTTCCTACTGCTGGAAATAGTAATGCTGTTTTGCTCATGCCTTTTAGATTCTCAGACATCCCAGTGCATTCTTTCCTTTCCCAATCGCCCTCTCTTCTGTTCATCTATTCCTGTCTATGTAATTCAAATGACTGCCTCTTACTACAGTGGCAGCCTCTTCAGTGGGTAGTGTTGTAAAACAATATAGATTTCCCCCCCTTCTTTACTCAGAAAAACTAATGTCTTTTGTGGTCAAAAAGAGAATTAGTAGCAGCTGAAAGTAGAATTTCAATGACACTAAAACCTAATTATTATTCAGCTTTAACTTTAAATCCTACCTCCTCTTCTACAAATTCCTATTAATTCATCAGCTAAATAATGAAGCTGCTACTAAAGATTCTGACGTCCAATTCTCAGCCTGTGCAGGTTTATTGCCAGGGTGAAAAATACTTTGTCTTTTTACTCTCATTTTTTAAAACAAGCCTAATGAAAATATAAAATATTGTTTAGGATTTATCTAAGAAGGCTTGGCAGCTTCTTTGAGAAATGGTTGGATGGGGAGATATGAATCAAATTTGAAAGTCCTCTCTCCCAGCTTCTTAGTCATTATTTGAATCAATATGAACTGATTGGGCATGGAGAAGTTCTCTCCACCTATAGTTATAACTGCAATCCATATCCATTTATTTCTTGAAAATATTAACATAAAGAGGAATTTTTGAGGTGGCAAAGTACTGAGAATTAGCCATGTAACCTGATAAGTTGTGAATATTGCCATCCTTGGAAGGGATTGGGTTTACAAACTATCCCACAGGTGGTGCACTGATTACTCTCCTCTGAGGTGTAAACCTGCCACTCTGATAGCTGCTGCCTGGAGGTAGCTGGGGATATTTGTAAGTGCAGAAGGACCGTCTTATGAATTGAATCAGCAGTGACAGTAGATGGTAGGTGTGGGAAGTGCTGTCATTCTATGGGTGTGCCCAGGATTCATCCCTAAGATACAAAATTCTAGGTGTAGTTTACAGAATGATTTTATTCAAGCAGATAGCTAGATAGTGGAGGCCCCTTCTGGACACATTCAGATTAGTTCACTAACTGAAGCAGGCTTGGGTGTGGATTGAGTTTACCCATTAGATTCAAATGCATAGAAGAGAAATGAGACAAAGGACGACACAGTTCCTTTGAGAGGCAACTGAAGGAGCAAGATCAAAAGGAATAGAATACTTGGGTAGTCTTATATTTGTACCCTCTCTCATTAACCTCTGATATATATTATTGATTAAGGTAATCCAGACTGATGCTGAAGCTGAAGCTCCAATACTTTGGCCACCTGATGAGAAGAACTGACTCATTGGAAAAGACCCTGATGCTGGGAAAGATTGAAGGCAGGAGGAGAAGGGGACGACAGAGGATGAGATGATTGGATGACATCACCGACTCAATGGACATGAGTTTGAGCAAGCTCCAGGAGTTGGTGATGGACAGGGAGGCCTGGCATGCTGCAGTCCATGGGGTCGCAAAGAGTTGGACATGACTGAGCGACTGAACTGAACTGAAGGTAATCCATCCCTGGGTTTACTTCTTATGCCCAAATTGTAAATGTAGCTCTATGCTGAATAGTATATAAACAGTGCTTTAGTTGAAGCTATGGAAGGGGACCTTCAGACAGGAACCACAGTTATGGAGAGCTGCAGCTGTGAGGGAAATTCTGACCAGTTTGTTGCTTATCCCCCCATCCTCTACCTTCCATTGGCCAAAATCCATGAAAAGACAAAGGACAAGGGATCCAGGTGATAGTGTCTGCAGGAATCAGCCACTCCAGGGATACAGAAATGGGAAGGAAACCAAAGGGGTGGGGAGAAATGGAGACTAGCCAGTGTCTATGTCTTACAGATTATTAAGTAAGCACTGAAGGTGCTCAGTAGTGCCTACCCTATAGTCGGTCCCATCTTGTATAGCATTAATGCTCTCTGCTTGAAGAGACAATTTTGTTTTTAAGGATTGAAAAGATTTTAAAAAGTAATAGTGTCTTTTCAACAAATGATGTTGGGAAAACTGGGTGTCCATATGCAAAAGAATGAAGCCGGACCCTTGCTTAACACCGTATATAAAAATTAACTCGAAATGAATCAAAGACCAAATCATAAGAACTAAAACTATACAACTATTAAAAGAAAACATAGGACAAAAGTTTTATGACATTGGATTTGGCAGTAATTTCTCAGATAATACACCAAAACACAGATAACAAAAGTAAAAATAGGTAAATTGGACTAAATCAAAATAATAAACTGTGCATCAAAGGGTGTAATCAACAGAGTGAAAATGCAGCTCTTAGGATGAAAGAAGATATTTGCAAACCATATATCTGATGAAAGATTAGTATCTAGAATATATGATGAACTCCTACAAAGCAACAACAGAAAAACAAGCAATCTGATTTTAAAATGGGCAGAGGACTTGAATAGATATTTCTCAGAAAAAGACATACAAATGAGCTATAATCACATGAAAAGATGCTCAATGTCACTAATCATTAGAAAAATGCAAACCAAAACCCAAGGAGATACAACTTCACACCAATTAGGGTGACTATTATCAAACAAAAATAAAACAAACAAAAACCTACAAAATAGCAAGTGTTGGTGAGAATGTGAAGAAATTGAGAAACTTGTGCTCTGTTAGTGGGAATGTAAAATGTGCAGCTGCTATGGAAAACAGTGTGGCAGTTAATTAAAACGTTTAAGACAGAATTATCTTATGATCCAGAAATTTCACCCAAAAGAATCTGTGGCAGGGTCTCTGTACACCCATGTTCATAGCAGCATTATTCACAATAGACAAAATGTGGAAGCAACCCAAGTGTCTCCTGACAGATTAACAGATGCAAAATGTGGTGTATGCATACTGTGAAATATGATTCAGCCTTAAAGAGGAAGAAAATTTTGATACATGCTACAATGTGGATAATCCTTCAGGACATTATGCTATGTGAAATAAGAAGTCACTAAAAGACATACACTGTGTGATTGTACTTAATATGGTACACCTAGACCAGTCAAATTCATAGAGACAGAAGGTAGAATGGTGATTTCCAGGGGCTGAGGTAAGGAGGAGATTGGTAAGGGGGGTTATTGTTTGATGGGTATAGTTTCAGTTTTGCACAATGAAAAGAATTATGAGGGTGAATGATTGCATGACAGTGTTAATATGCTTAATGCTACAGAATGGTACACTTAAAAATGATTATGATGGTGAATTTTATGCTTTGTGTATTTTACCACAGTTCTTTAAAAGGCATAGTATAAAGAGCAGCTCAGTACCTAAACAGTTAAAATCAAATTTCTCCAAGATGATTTTTATGCAAAAGAATTTCAAAAAAGCCACAAATCTCTTTCTGAATGAATTCACAATCAAGATGGACTCTTCGATAACTGGACTTGGTCAGGAACAAAAATCAAAACAGGACAGAGTGAGAGCTGCTTGAGGGAACCTCAATAATTAATGAACTTTGAAAAATGCCCGAAGCCTCCATTTATTTGTCATGAAAATACTATGCATATTCAGAGCTGTTTGTATCTGCAAGGCTCTTTACAAAGCAGATAAATAATTCAGACATAAATTTGCACACCTGGATACCTAATGGCGGTGAGATGCCATAGGTCAGAATCCTGACCTATTCTTCTGATGCTTACTGATTTCTATTTTTTTCCAGAAAAGTATGTTGCCAGCATCCTGTGCCTCACTTAAAGGCCCTGTGGCATGACTCAAGGTACGGTTTCTCTTTACCATCTTCCTTCTACTTTTGAATATAAACTGTTTCCTTTGAAGGGGAAAGTATTTGAAAGCTACCTCTTACCTACTTATACTTTTTCATGCAAGTGTGGCTTTATTGTTATTGTTGTTACCATTTCTATGTACATCCTGGACTTTTTAATAATCTTAGTGGTTTGTGTCATCACAGACCTTAGGGAAAGCCAGAGTGCTCCCCAGACCAGTGGGGCATGAAATGGAGGCTGATGGTCAAGCCCACTTGGCTGGACAGGTTGATTGGTACTATGATAGTGAAGAATGTGACTTGTTCTTTTTCACAGACTCCAAAGGACTTCCTTTCCATGCCTTAGTTAGAAACCACCCGTAAGTGTCACCTTCTGTGATGGTTAATTTTATATGTCAACTTGACTGGGCCATGAGGTACCCAGACATTTCAGTTCAGTTCAGTCCCTCAGTTGTGTCCGACTCTTTGTGACCCCGTGAACCACAGCACACCAGGCCTCCCTGTCCATCACCAACTCCTGGAGTTTACCCAAACTCATGTCCATTGAGTCGGTGTTGCCATCTAACCATCTTATCCTCTGTCGTCCCCTTCTCCTCCTGCCTTCAATCTTTCCCAACATCAGGGTCTTTTCAAATGAGTCAGCTCTTGCATCAGGTGACCAAAGTATTGGAGTGTCAGCTTCAACATCAGTCCTTCCAGTGAACACTCAGGACTGATTCCCTTTAGGATGGACTGGTTGGATCTCCTTGCCGTTCAAGGGACTCTCGAGTTTTCTCCAACACCACAGTTCAAAAGCCTCAATTCTTCTGCGCTCAGCTTTCTTTATAGTCCCACTCTCACATCCATACATGACTACTAGAAAAATGCCCAGACGTTTAGTCAAACGTTATTCTGGGTGCATTTGGGAGAATGTTTCTGGTTGAGACGAACATCTGAATCAGTAGACTGGATAAAGCACATGGCCTTCCCCAACGTGGGTGAGCCTCGGTCAATCAGTCAAAGACCTGAACAGAACAGAGACTGAATAAGAGGGAACTTAAGTTGCAGTCGTGAAGAGCTGGACAGGCTGACCAGCTGAGCACACAGTGCTTGTCTGACTGTTGAGCTGGGACATCTGTCTTCTTCTGCTCCTGGGCTGGAATTGATACCGTCAGCTCTCCTGAGTATCCAGCTTGCCAATTTCAGATCTTGGGACTTCAAATCCTCTACAATCATGTGAGGCAATTAATATACATCCTGTTGGTTTTGTTTCTCTGGAGAATCCTGACTGATATACCTACCTTGTTGGAAAGATCTGTAGCTTCTCTTTTGGCCTTTATAGAGCCAAGATTTGGGTTTAAAACAAAATTATTTATTTACTTATTGGCTGCACTAGGTCTTCATTGCTGCATGCAGGCTTTCTCTAGTTGGGGCGAACGGGTGCCACTCTTCATTGCAGTGCACAGGCTTCTCCTTACTGTGGCTTCTCTTGTTTTGGCGCATGGGCTCCGGGTGCAAGAGCTTCAGTAGTTGTGGCCTGTGGGTTTAGTTGCCCTACTGCATGTAGAATCGTCCCAGACCAGGGATTGAACATGTGTACCCTGCATTGGCAGGCGGATTCTTTACCATCGGACCACCAGGGAAGTCCAAAGTTTTGTTTTTGATGGAGGATAGTACTGACAGTAGCAAAGGCCAATATGAAAATAATCCCCTGAATCAGGGTCAGAAGATAAAGATTCTATATTCAATCTATTACTAGCCAGTTGGGTGAGACTGTAGGCAATTCATGCACTGTATGTCAACTTTTGCTGCATTTCAAACAGTCCCAGACATTAGTGGCTTGACACAACCATGTATTTAGTTCATTCTTTTTCAAGTTGACTGAGTAGTTCTTCTGGTCTGGTTTCTGCTAAGTTCCCTTAGGAATCTTGGATCAGTTGGTAGGTCTGCCGCTGCTACTGGGTGATCAAGGCTGGCTTCATTTGCATGGCTGGCAATGGGAGGAGCTGACCAAGGCCCCAGAGAACTAAGTCATTGTTTCTCTTTATCTAGCAGGCTGGCCCTGGCTTCTTCACAAGGGTAATCACATTATCCCAAAGCCTTAGCACTTTCAAGTCTCTGCTGGTGCACCACTTGCTACTGTTCTGCTGGCCAAAATGAGCTCCATTGGCCATGCCCAGATTCTAGGAGTGGAGAAGGAGGCTCCACCTCTTGACAGGAGGGGCTAAAGTCACATAGCAAGGCATGTGGACAGGGATAAGAACTGGTGGCCATATTTACAGTCTACCACACTGAGTCAGTCAATTTCACATTCATTCAATTCCCTCTGTAATCCTGGGAGGCAGGCATGAGGACTGGCTTGGATTAGCCAGGTCTAACTCTGAAGCAGTCTTGTTAGACCCTTTGAATGCGGGTTTGTGTCTTTTTATTTTTTTGGCAGTTCTGAGATAGGCATCCTGCTAACTTTTTTATATTTATTTATTTTTGGCTGTACCCAGTGTTAGTTGGGACACACAACTAGCACAGCATGCAGGACCTTTCGTGGGCTGTCTAGTTGTGGCAGGTAGGCTTAGTTGCCCCAGGACATGTGGGATCTTAGTTCCCCAACCAGGGTTCAAACCTGTGTCCCCTGCATTGGAAAGCGGGTTATTAACCACTGGACTACGAGGGAAGTCCTGGCATCGTGCTATTTTAATTCCAGTCACTCATCTGCACAGATGTGATTTCACTTGGAAGGAATAAAGTGGCAACTGCATTCAGTATTCTCACTGAAAGACCAAGCTTTTGTGGAGTCAGTGTTTATAAAGCATTTACTCTGGGCAAGGTGCTTTTTTGCAGAGAAAGGAAGGGCCCTCAGTGGAGAGAGGTAAGTAGGGAAGTTTGGCCATAAGGTGTAGATGTAAATTATGTAAAGTGCCCAAAATATACTGTACATTAGAGACCAACAGAATCTCCTATTAATCTCATGGGAAAGCATTATCTAAGTGAAAAAGACTTTGTCCTTAATTATAAGGTTTCTGCCTTCCCCTTGTGGCTGTCAGAATCTCTCACCAGGCCCATCTTTTCTCTCCGTCTTTTAAAGTCTCATCTCCTTGATTCTGCTAAGACGTTTTGACATGTGAGGAAATTTCATCCACTTCTTCAATCATGCCCTGTTTCTCCCAGAAAGGCAACGTATTCTTCGTTCTTCTTGTGAGCAGGTTTTATTTCCAAATCAGTGACTTCTCAGAGACTTCCTAAAATACCCAGGAGACCTTTTTTTGCCTCTACTTATGCCACTTCCCATTTGGGGACTGTCCAACACGTCTTCCTATGTGTCTCTTCCCTTCTTGAAGCCCTAACTCAACTCTTACCTTATCTATGAAGCTTCTGAGCATCCCTGTCTTGGGACACAGATTTTGTCCCAGTGGACAACTCCCATGCACCTGCCGGGGAGGCCCAACTTTATCTACCTCAAGGAGTGAGTCCTGTGTGCCAAGCCTGGCAAAGGGAAAGTGGTGGTCATGTCGCCCCCAACGCAGTGCCTACCCGAGGGCCTGTAACATGAATTAGAAATCATCCAGGTAGGGCTTACCTTCTCCTGTGAGCTTTTTTTTTTTTTCAACTTTTTATTCTGTTCTGGAGTATAGTCGATTCACAACATTGTTTAGTTTCTGGTGGACAGCAAAGGGACTCTGCCATGCATATACATGTTTCTTGTGTTCTTCTGATTTATTTAGAAAATTTCTATATCCTACTGTCCCAACCACAACACAAATCTCTTAATTAAAGAGACCCGAACTTTAACTTTTACATCTCCAGCACCTGAAACAGACCCCCTCTTACACAGGTTGTGTGGTTAATTGCTGATAATAATGATCTGGGTGCTTCCTGTCCTTTGCATCAAAGCCTACATGATTTGCTTTTCCCCAGTCTCCACCATTGCAGACTTGCTCTTAATGAGATGAAGTATGTTGTGCTTTTGGAAGTGTGTGGCTATGGTGGGAATTCTTGCACAGTTCATTCACCTGACTTCTGTTTGCTTTTCCTCTGTTTTTATTATTTAGTGCCACTGGGATGCTTTGGTTATTAAACCTCATGTCTCTAAAATGCACTTTCCTTTCTATCCCTTATGCAATGATTTCTTCCTGAATTCCTTCTGGTCTTCTTTGATCTTCTTCTGAATGTCCTTGCATGACATCCTCCCATCCTTGTATCTTTTTGCAAAAGATTTCATATAGTCCCTCTCTGGTCATCATTTGTAACATCTTAATAACTTTGATCTTAAGTGGTCGTGACTTCCCTGATGAAATCCATCTTTCGCTCTGTAAAGATAATCTCAGAAATTGAGTAGTCCTTATCTAGTCCTCTGTTCAGATCTTATTCAAGATCTGATGCTTGCAAATCCTTGGCAAACAATTCTTCCTTGGCTTGATTTTTCTGCCTTTGTCTATGAACTTTTACGATTCCCTCTTCCTAGACTGCAGTTTTTGTCTTTGATCTCAACATGAGTGTCTGATTCAGGGTATCTATTAGTGGGACAACCCCCAAAATGCTTTTGATATTTGCTTAGAACAGGTGTTATTTGACTCAATCAAGTCCTACCTGGATTTTATCAGGCTCTATGAACCCAATTCATTACTACCTTCATAACTTTAAGACAGCTGATTTCTGCAAAGATGACAGAGTTTCTCACTTGTACTGTCTTTCCCAACATTTTTGATAATCCTCGTGAGGCTCAAAATGTCTGACAATTTTAAGGATCCTTCCACACCATATTGGATCAAGGTCGCCCCAGGTGATGCTCTCATGACTCCTGTATTTTCCCTTCTTAGCCCTTATGGCAGTTGAAACAAATGATTATTCATATAATTATTTGCCTAATGGCTATAGACCCACTAAGCTGTTATTAGATAATAAACTCCCTTCCATATGAATAATCATCCCTTATTCATAGAATGAATAACAAAACATAAAAGGATATGACATTAATGCATCAAGTTTAAGGTACTCCCGTCTTAGTCAGTTTGCTCTACTGTTACAAGAATATATGGACTAGTTTATAGACAACAGAACTTTACTTGTCACACAGTTCTAGAGTTTGGAAGTCCAAAGTCAAGGTGCCAGGTGCAGGTTCTGGTGAAAACCTTCTTCCAGTTTGCAGAAGCCACCTTCTCCTAGTAGCCTCACCTGGTGGAAAGCTCTCTGGCCTCATCTTATCCCATTGATGAGGACTCTGTTCTCTTGACCTCATCATTTCCAAGAGGCCTCACCTCCTCATACCATCACATTGGGGATTGGAGTTCAACATATGACTTTTGGGGGAAGGGGACCCAAAAATGTCCATAAGGTTGCCCATAAAGTTTTACTAAAGCAATTGAGTGAAGTACAATGTTTTGATTAAGGATTTGGACTGGGACACCAGACTCCCTCCATTTGAGTTCTATAGAGCTTTTCCACTGGGTGATAAAGTGACTTGAGTACTTTATAGAACCTTTCTATGCCTACCTTTACTCATCTATACTATGGGGATAATATTAATATCTACCTTGTTGGAGCCTCTGGGGGTAAAATGAGTTAATATATGTAAAGTATTTATAAGGGTGCCCAGCACATAGTTATTATTCATAAACATTAGCTGGGATTCTATTTTTATTGTTACATTAGTGGTGCCTTCTACAGTCTATCTGTTCTCCCCATTTCAGGATATTCTGTGAAAATTTAAGTGTTCTGTCAAAAACACCATGAGTTCAAGGTGCTGCCATCTCAAACATACCTGAGAAGCACTATTAAACCTGTTTTTCCTCTCATAAAATTGGGGAGGGGTATACATTTTTTGCTTTGCCCAAGGTCAACACACCTGGGGAGATCCTCTTCCCAAATGAAGGAAACAAGAGGTTGATCTCTGCCTCTTCTTTCCATTCTCAGTGAAGTGAGGTCTTACATCAGGGCGCTGGCTTCAGATTGGAAGAGAGCCTTATTCTACATAAGGCTCTACATATTCTACATAAGGGGTAAGGGTAAATAATACCCTTATTCTACATAAGGGGTAAGGGTAAATAATACTACCAGGGCAAAGCTAGCAAGTGGCTGAAGCTGGTAGGTAGAACCTTCTTTTAAACTTAAACTCTAGACCCCTCTGTTATTCCCCTTTCAGTTGCTTGTCCTGGATGTCCTCTCAAGAAGAGCTCTTGAGTGTCATGGTGACACTCTTCCACTTTCTCCTTCCTCTCACCCCAGTGCTAAGGATCCAGTGCCATCACAGGAGACCCTGCTACCCTAGGTCCCCTGATAATCCCCTGGATTACCATATCCCACTGCCTTTGCCTGCCCACGGTACTTCTCTGGATTCAGAAACCCTGGGTATTCCTGCCTCCCACCACACACACACACACACACACACACACACACACACACACACACACACACACACAAACACACTTTCAGTACTCAGGGCCAGGCTCTCTGTGCCTCACAAATGCTTCCTGAGAAACTAATTCATACTTCCAGAGAAAAAGTATTATTGGTTAAGATCAGGGGCTTTAGATCCAGGAAGACTTGAGTTGGAATCTGGGGCTAGATGCAAATTGTGTGACTGGGCAACTTGCTTATCATTTTTGAGCATCATTCTTCTCCTTTGAAAAAGGGGGGTATCAATTCCTATTTTGGAGAGCAGTTGGAATAATTAGCTGAGACATATCTATAGCATTGAGCACAGACCTGGTTTACAGTAAGCAATAAAAAAAACAGAAGCAATTATTGTTGTCTTATGCTAATAGGAAAACTTTTGACAAAGTAGTCCCTCCCCTCACCCCTGTCCCTCTGCCTAATTCTGACTTCTCTACCTGGTAAAATAACTTTTATAAAGATGATGCCTTCTGTTTTGATGGCCAGAATCCCAAATTAGGGATTCTATTCATACAGTTCCGCCTACAGGTCATTTTGGTGAACCAGCAAAAGCAAAGATTGAGCAAGGAGATGTACAGACTCTAATTCCTGCTTGACTGCTAACAAGTCAGGTGATTTGGGGCAAGTTATCATTCCTGGAGGGCCATCAGTTTTTCACCTGTAAAAGGGAGAGTTGGGATAAAATGGGCTTTTAAGTTCTTTCTGTTAATAGTTCTGACATGCTATGATTCTATACAAAAAGGTTATTCTCTGAGTGAGTTCTTTTATTTACACTTAAGAACATTAGCTGATAACATGTTTTCTTTTTACTTCTGAGACAGTTTGTGCACCTTTACCTTGCCTTACATTTTCCATATGCAAAAAATAGGAGTTGAAGGTAGACAGTGGATTTGGTCATTCTAGATTTGGATTGCCATACCAGTGCTTGTCCTTGGGCCATTTATTTAAATTCTCTGAGCATCAGTTACCTTATCTGTTGAATGGTGATAGAGTAGGTGTGAAGGTGAAAAGAGAGAAAGCATAGAAATATTTAACACCAAAGGTATAATGTCCCATATGGCATAAACCAGTTTTATCTCTAACCTAGTGACCTTTTTTCAAAATGTCTTTCTGTGTGGACAGTGAATACTCTGTTACCATCTTGCTGGTTCCTTCATTAATTAATGAGTTTAATAAAATCCTTCACAGGTGTTTTTATTTTTGTACGACAATCACCCTTTTAACCTTTTGAAAGTTACTCTTTGACAAGTCCTACCTAACTCTGCCTTGACACTTTTCTAAATAGACTGACATTGGCAAAACTAACTTTCCTGGAAATGCTGATTCAGTTCACTTCAGTCACTCAGTCCTGTCTGACTCTTTGCAATCCCATGGACTGTAGCACGCCAGGCTTCCCTGTCCATCACCCGACACCCGGAGCTTGCTCAGACTCATGTCCATTGCGTCAGTGATGCCATCCAACCATCTCATCCTCTGTCGTCCCCTTCTCCTCCTGCCTTCAATCTTTCCCAGCATCAGGGTCTTTTCTAATAAGTTGGCTCTTCTAATCAGGTGGCCAAACTGTTGGAGGTTCAGCTTCAGCATCAGTCCTTCCAAAGAATATTCAGGACTGGTTTCCTTTAGGATGGACTGGTTTGATCTCCTTGCAGTCCAAGGGACTCCCAAGAGTCTTCTCCAACACCGCAGTTCAAAAGCATCAATTCTTTGGCACTTAGCTTTCTTTATAGTCCAACTCTCACATCCATACATGACTACTGGAAAAACCATAACTTTGACTAGATGGACATTTGTCAACATAGTAATGTCTCTGCTTTTTAATATGCTGTCTAGGTTGGTCATAGCTTTTCTTCCAAGGAGCAAGTGTCTTTAATTTCATGGCTGCAGTCACTATCTGAGTGATTTTGGGGCCCAAGAAAATAAAGTCTGTCATTGTTTCCATTGATTCCCCATCTATTTGCCATGGAGTAATGGGACTGGATGCCATGATCTTCATTTTTTGAATGTTGAGTTTTAAGCCAGCTTTTTTCACTCTTCTCTTTCACCTTCATCAAGAGGCTCTTTAGTTCCTCTTTGCTTTCTGCCATAAGGGTGGTGTCATCTGCATATCTGAGGTTATTGATATTTCTCCCGGCAATCTTGATTCCAGCTTATGCTTCATCCAGCCCGGCATTTCCCATGTACTCTGCATATAAGTTAAATAAGCAGGGTGACAATATACAGCCTTGACGTACTCCTTTCCCAATTTGGAATCAGTCCATTGTTCTATGTCCGGTTCTAACTGTTGCTTCTTGACCTGCAACAGACTTCTCAGGAGACAGGTAAGGTGGTCTGATATTTCCCATCTCTTGAAGAATTTTCCACAGTTTGTTGTGATCCACACAGTCAAAGCCTTTAGCATAGTCAATAAAGCATAAGTAGATGTTTTTCTGGAATTCTCTTGCTTTATTATGATCCAACAGATGTTGGCAATTTGATCTCTGGTTCCTCTGCCTTTTCTTTTCTTATTTTTTTTCCCTCTGCCTTTTCTAAATCCAGCTTGAACATCTGGAATTTCTCAGTTGACATACTGTTGAAGCCCAGCTTGGAGAATTTTGAGCATTACTTTGCTAGTGTGTGAGATGAGTGCAGTTGTGCAGTAGTTTGAACATTCTTTGGCATTGCCTTTCTTCGGGACTGGAATGAAAACTGACTTTTTCCAGCATGTTAGCCATTGCTGAGTTTTCCAAATTTGCTGGCATATTGAGTGCAGCACTTTAACAGCATCATCTCTTAGGGTTTGAAATAGCTCAGCTGGAATTCTATCACCTCCACTAGCTTTGTTCGTAGTGATGCTAAGTTATTGGAAACTACAAAAAGCACACTGAGTTTTTCCATTTTTATACTTTCTTCCCTCTTCATCCTTCTGTCAGTTAGCCAGCCCGGTCTTATGGGGGTGAGGGCAGAGAAAACCCCGTGGAGGAATATTCTACCCAGTGGAAAAAGAAGCAGGCAAGCAGTTAAGATGAGCCTAGCAGAAAGGGATACTTTAATTATGGCCTTTACATTTATGACCAGCAAGATAATGAAGGAAGGTAATTTTGAAAGCTTTCTGTCAGTTTTAATGGGCCCTCAAGCCCTGAGAAAAATAAGAGTCAATGGCTGGTGTCCATAAGGATTTTTTTCCTACTTCTCCCCTGACAGCCATTGACAGGATCATTTTGTATTTGCAACTGCTATCACTGAAGCATGGAAGAAAGGCCTGTAAGGCCAGGAGGATGAGAGCGACCTTCCTGCAAGGATCTCTATGGTCATCACTATGGCAATAATAGTTACTATAATTTTCATTCTGCTTTTCTATACAGTGTCTACTTTGTGGAGCTCAAGGCTATAGGATTTAGGTCACATGAAATCACACTAGCATAAAATCATGCTTTGTAATCTTGCAAGAGTATTTTATAAAACTGCAAAGAGAACCTATGCAGCAAGATAAAAATTATTACCAATGCAGATCATTGACTAATACAATTATTTATTATAGTTTTACAGAGGCTTTCAAATAAAGTGTCAGTTTGACAGTCGTTTCCCCCCCCCCACCCTGTATTTGGATTGTTAAACCACTGTCAGTTTTTCTCCCCAAGGACATGGCTTATTATTTTGGAGTAAAAATGTACATTAACTACCAACCAGCTTTCAGTCGTCGTCTGGTAGTTTCTCTTTATTATCCGCAATTAAATCATAAGGACAGGAGCCATGCCTTCTATATCATGTATGTGCATTGCACTCACCATGAGTAAAATTTCAGTGCTATCACCTTTCCGACAGAGAGCTTTACAGACATCTAACACTAACTACAAAAAGACCCTTCGTGAAGGAAGCAGGATGGTGAGCTCACCAGTGATCTCAGGGTGGGATGAAAAATCTCCAAGAGGGGTCTCGAGGCCGAGAGAAAACAGTTGAACACTAAAACAGCGGGGCGCAGAGAAAAAAAGATGAAAAACGAGAAAGACAAACCAAAAGAAGCAGAGCCAACGACTTAACAGACTAAAAAAGAAGGATCACAAAAAGGAAACAGAAAGCTAAGTTGCGCTACAGTGGCAAAGCAAGCTGAAAGGGAGGACGCACGAGGGGCAGAGACTACAGCCCCCAAAATCCCTTGCGGCACCTCCTCCCCGGGCGTCCGTCTCCTAGGCAACCCCTGTAAACAAGATGGCGACCTCTGGGAGAGAGCCCAAGTTTCCGAGGCCTTCCTCTCTCCAGGGAGGCATGAGCATTTCACGAACTGGAGCGCAGTCGAAAGTGCTGCACTCAGAAAAGGATCGTTACTCTTGCTGGTCTCCTTTTCCCATGGGGCAGAGACCGAAAAATACTTTATACAAATCCTCCTCCTACCTGCTCCAACACCTCATTCACCGCTTTCAGGAGTCAGACGTGGACAGAAATTACTACGACCTGGAAGAGGGCGAGGGCGAAGTGGAATCCGAGGTGTCCTCAGAATCCGAAATGCTGAATTTTGAGGTGTGCCTTTCCCCCACCCCTCAACCCCTCATTTCCTTCTCCAGTGGTCAGAACCCCTTCACCAGCCTGCGGCTGAGCCTCATTCCTAGGGCTCCTTGCCTCCAGGAGCGCCTCTTCCTTACTGCTCTGAGACTCCCCTCCTCTCCTCCCTGTTTCCGTTACCCCATTTCCTCACCCTTCATTTTTCATTAGCACTTGTGATTCCTTAAGAGTCATTACGCAGCGTCCTTACAAAAAAGTATCTATTTGTGTGAAAGTTGTGACTTTAACTTTTTCAAAATTATACCTCTACAGCATTATGAATTGCCAAGAGTTCCACCTCTGCACCTGCTGTACCTTTTCGTCATGATTGTGAAATACTCCCAACACTCTCCTCAGTTTCTAGTCCCTTCATCCTCCTTCCTCTAGGAAAAACAAACAAACCAAGAAAACCCCTTTTGAAGTAATCTTAAGTGCTGCTGTTCCCCTCTACAGGGGATCTTCCCAACCCAGGGATCAATCCCAGGTCTCCCACATTGCAGTCAGATTCTTTACCAGCTGAGCCACAAGGAACGCCCATTTTATTCCTCAAAGACCAAGTGTCTTGGAAGTTTTATATATTACTTATGCTAGGGGTATATAATGCATTTTACAGACAACACACACATGCACCACTGCTCACTGTGAGAGAATTTTAGGATTTGGGGAGTGTCCCAACATTCCCATCAGTGATACCTGCTGGCAGCTTGGCCTTTCACACTGATAATACAAATTCCCTCTTTTCTACAGTGTCTCATCTAAACACCACCCAATTCCACTTCTTACACTTATTATCATCCTGTTCCCTTCCTTAGTTCCTTACCAGCTTTCTTGTCCCTTTCCACTTCATATCGTACCAATTCCTTCTCTTGACTTCCTAATGAATTGTTTGCTTTCTTTAAAAATGTAAATTGATTTGCTTTCTTTTAGTAAACTGTTAGGTTTTCCTCCTTGTCTTGGCTGCCAGGAATTATAACATTTTTCCCCCTGAATTCAAAAATTTTCTTAATTTCAATAGTTTTTCTCTAGATTACATTTTTCTCTTCCCTTTCCTCCTCTTTGATAGTATAAATTGCTTCAGACTCTTTTCAGAAGTAGATATAATAGAGAAATAGTTTCCAACATCTGGTTCTGTGATGTTTTTCTGACATCCCCTCTGTCTCATTGTACCTTTTCATTTCCTAGTCACCTTTCTCTCCCCCTTGAGCTCAAACAGGTTTCTCTTTTTTATGCCTGTTCTCATCTCCATTCCTCATTTGTTTTATTTTTTCTTGTTTTCCCCTCTGTGACTTGCACTCTCTTCTGTTACTCTGGTTCTGCCACTGACTCTCTACACTGTGTCCCTGCTTGGGTTCCCTTCTTTTGTAATGTCCTTTTGTTCAGTTTCCACATTTGGCCCATTTTTTTCTACCCTCACGTCCGCCCCCCACCCCAATCTTCTATCTTTCCTCTTCTTCTCCCTCCTTTTACATGGGCTAAACATCAATTTTTCTTAAAAGTGAGCCATAGAAAATTATTACTTATTTTGTTCATGTTTGGTTGATTTATTTGCCATGCTTAACAGTGGCTATTGCAAAACTGTAGCAATGTTTTTACAACTTTGAGATGTTTATATGGTTTCTACCATCTTTCACCCCAGAGGAATTAACAAATGAATCACCAGTTTACTTTATTATTCTAATTAACATGTGTTCTTCAGCTATGGGGTTCATTAATACCATTGTTAATCTGTGTTCAGTATGCCTTAAAAACCATAGAGGAGGAGGGGGTTGACTTGAACTAGTTAATCCTTTTTCGCTTGTAGGCTCTGTGTGGAAAAAGTATTCTTTCTTTCGTTTATGTTCCAAATATTAATATTTATTTTATGTTCTCACATTTTATTTTAGTTTTTATAGTGTCTCGTATGTTTTTGTATGTTGAGTAAACTGAAGAATTTTAAGAAGAAATACCTGAACTTTTCTGTTCAGTGATTTATTTTCTATATCTTAGCCTGATTAAGATTTATAAGGCTCTGATAGTCAAAATGACAAAGTGCCTATAATGTAATTAGGCTCAATGAACTTGAGGGAGGTTGGGCAGAATACTGTTCTGAATGTTGCCTTTGGAATTAGATATTGGCTTAAAGCTTAACATTTGGAAAACTAAGATCATGGCATCTGGTCCCATCACCTCATGGGAAATAGATGGGGAGACAATGAAAACAGTGTCAGACTTTATTTTTTTGGGCTCCAAAATCACTGCAGATGGTGACTGCAGCCATGAAATTAAAAGACACTTACTCCTTGGAAGGAAAGTTATGACCAACCTAGATAGCATATTAAAAAGCAGAGACATTACTTTGCCAACAAAGGTCCATCTGGTCAAGGCTATGGTTTTTCCAGTGGTCATGTATGGATGAGAGAGTTGGACTGTGAAGAAAGCTGAGTGCCGAAAAATTGATGCTTTTCAACTGTGGTGTTGGAGAAGACTCTTGAGAGTCCCTTGGACTGCAAGGAGATCCAACCAGTCCATCCTGAAGGAGATCAGTCCTGGGTGTTCATTGGAAGGACTGATGCTGAAGCTGAAACTCCAGTACTTTGGCCACCTCATGCGAAGAGTTTACTCATTGGAAAAGACCCTGATGCTGGGAGGGACTGGGGGCAGGAGGAGAAGTGGACGACAGAGGATGAGATGGCTGGATGGCATCACTGACTCGATGGGCATGAGTTTGAGTAAACTCCAGAAGCTGGTGATGGACAGGGAGGCCTGGCGTGCTGTGATTCATGGGGTCGCAAAGAGTTGGACGTGACTGAGCGACTGAACTGAACTGAACTGAATAAAGTCTTTTGTTTGTTGCGAGATCTTGAGCAAGTTATACTCTCTGCGTCTCATCTGCAGTATGGGAATTGTAACAATACCTACCTCACAGGAGAGTTGTGAAAATTAAATGAGATCCTATGTGTAACCTACTTAGCACAATATATCATTTATTCTGTTACTAACACAAGTAATAACTTACCTGTTCTTATCTACTCACTATAGCCTATCAATTGACTTCATTAATTCAGCCTTCATGGAACATTCACAAACGATTATTCTATGGGCAGTACTCTTTTGACAGTATAGGTTAGAAGAAGTTTCTGCTGTGTGAAAGCCACTCTTTGCCAATAACTTTATGTGGCTAATAATGCACATTCATTGAATAGTTATAAACATCAAATCTAATGGGAAAGTCTGTGTTAAAGTTCTTAACATAGAGTCTGATACAGCGTGGGCTCTCGAAAGATTTTAGGTGTAATACATAATAACAACAGTGATGACTGAGGAAGATGAGAGTGTGATGGAGGACATGCATGGTCCCAGCTCTCAGGGTGAGATAAGACTGTAAATAAACCACAGCTATTCAGCCTGTGAACAGAAGCCTACAGTGATGGCCAGGTCACAGGGTTGGCGGAAGACTTGAAGGGAAGTAAACCCTTGTTTGGGTGCAGAGGTGGGGTATGGGCAGGCAGACGGCATCTTTCCAAATGATGAATTATAGGTAAGAACAGAAAAGGTAGATGGGTCGGAGGCCAGATTGTGGAGAACTCTGGGCTGTTGTGCTTCCTAGGTGGCACTAGTAGTAAAGAACCTGCCTGCCAATGCAGGAAATAAAGAGACACAGGTTCGATCCCTGGGTCAGGAAGATCCCCTGGAGGAGGGCAAGGCAATCCACTCCAGTATTCTTGCCTGGAGAGTCCCATGGACAGAGGAGTCTGGCAGGCTACAGTCCATAGTATTGCACAGAGTCGGACACAACTGAAGCGCACACACACCCTGAGCTGCTGTAGGGACTGTGGACTTGACCCTTAAGTAGGAGGGAACTTCTCTTGTGGCCGAGGGGGTTAGATTAAAGGGTGGCAAGTCTAGAGGCAGGAAGATCAGTGAGAAGATGAGCAGCATCTGTGCAGGGGAGACAAGAGTCTGCATTAAGGCAATGGGAATAAAAAGGAAGCCAGTGATGAATACATATTTAGAATGAGACACTAATTGAACATGGGAAGTCTAGGTTGACTGCCAAGTATATGGAATGTTCCAGGGGGATATCAGACCATTAACTACCATGAGAAATAATGACAGGTGGAGCTATGCATTCAGGAGGTGGGCATGTGAATCATGGAAATCAGGAGAGGGTCAGAGACCTGGGAATCATCAGCACTGGAGTCTGTGGGATCATCCAGGAAGAGAAGAAAGAAGAGAAGGGGAGGGCCAAGGAAGAAACCCTGGGATACAGGTATCTCAGAAGATGAAGAGGATTTGGGGTTAGGAGAGGGAACTGGAAAGGACTGGTAAGAGAAAAAGGAGAAGAAAGAAGAGCTGTATGGGTGGGAAGTCAACAAGAACAGGGGAGCAAGAACAGTCGAGAACAGGGGAGAGGGTTATGTTGCCAAGAGGGTAAGTGGACCAAGAAAAGGGCTATTTGTGGGCCATTGGAGATCTCAACCCATATGCGTTTTGTGATGTGGCGAAGCCTGCAGCCTAACTGAAGTGAGTTGAGACATGAGTGGGAAGTGACCAAGGGGAAACTGAAGAGTAAAACAGCAACTCTGGAGGAGCTTGGCTATTAAGGGAAACTCCAGCTATCGCGGAAGGAACATGCAGGACCCAAGGGCCCCTTGTCGGACAGAAGGGACTCACATGCTCATAGAGCTGGAGAAATGACAGCTTGGAGAACGACAGTGGAGAGGGACTGGTTGAAACCACAGGCAAAACATAGTACTATTGATGGTCCCTGAACATGGTCTCTGGGGAAAGGGAGCAGGACCCTGTGTGTGAGAAGGAACTGTCCTCCTCTGAGACCCCAGCCAGAAGCTGACTTCAGTGTGGCACCAGAATGCATGCTTGTGGGTCTTTCCTGGCTCACTCAGAAGCAGGCAGGGAATAGGCTCATTAATTCATTCAGCCCATGTTTGAGTGCCCACCATGTCCTAGGTACTGTCTTCCCCCACCCGACCTTACACTTTAGCTGTTTGAATTCTTGGTAGTTTCCCCAGTGGGTCATGCTTGCCCTTGCCTTTGCAGTTTTGTGCATGTCCATTGTGCCCACAGTACCATTCTTGGCCCTCTTCTGCCCTTTCTTCCCCTTTGTCAGAATAACTCGCAGCTTCGGGTCTCAATAGCTGTCTCTCCAAGGAAGCCTTTGCTAACCCCTTACTCCTCACTAGAACTGCCTTGAAATGGGAACTCTGCTAATCAAAGCACCCGGCCCACCTCTATAGTAGTTTATGCAACTCCTGAAATCATTTGTATACTTGTCTAGCATGTGCTTGGCATGCTAGAAAGATTTTTATCCCAAATGGATGATAAACATGACCTAATCCCTGCCTCAACGCAGTAGTTGATGGTGAAGTTGATTCAGGTGTGGGTTTGCATGGTACAGTTGCAATCAGGACAAGGAGGCAGAGACTTGAGGGTAGAGAGACATTGAAATTGCTCGTGGGAGACCCAGTCAGGAAGGAAGTATAGTTGGGAGGGGACAGAGAGACTCTGAGAAAGGGGTGGATGAACAGACTGGAGATTTTGTTGTGGTCAGTGACCAACTTGAGGAGATGCTGGAAAGGCTGAAGGATGAGCAGTTGTGGGATCCAAGAGCAGTGGAAGACTTGAGGTCTGAGGTTTCTAAGGTGGAGCAGTTTAGCATGATGACTGGGTCCAGGGCACAGCCAGGGGAGTGAGTGGCTGAAGTTTTCTGGAGATCAATTTTTAAATGTTTGGAGTTGAGAAAGTAAAGGAACGTGTGTGTGTGTGTGTGTGTGCGCGCATGTGCATGTGCTTGGAGTGGTTGGGTTGTTGAGTGGCCTTCCTTAGGGATTCTGAAGCCACGCAACATACAGATTGGGCCAGTCAAGGTCTGAAAATGACCAAAGACCAGAAGGGAAAGACAGGACACTGACAAATGGCAGGAAACTTAGAGGTGTGAGGGGGTAGCCATGGAGAGTCTTGCCTTGGGGATCTGGGACAATGTTGACCATGTGGCCATTCTCTGTATCAATGGCTGTTTTGAAAAACAGACCTACTGTGGGGAAGGGATGCTGTAGCATCTTGTTTCCAGGAGTCGGAGGGAGTGGGCTATGTGAAAATTTTGAGAGGTAAGGTGACACTGTCTTACCTCGATTCTTTCCCGGGCCATCTATAAAAAATAGTAACTTTGTTGGGAAAAGTAGATCTCTTTCCCCATTTTGTGAACAGATTGATTGGTATCAATGAATGAGACATTAAGATGTGGAATTTCTGGATTCATCAACTCGTACTAACAACTCCCATTTATTAGGAATGCTTGCTGTGTTCTAGGCACTGTGCAAAGAGCTTTATGTTCACAGTTATTTTTAATTATCTTCAAACCATTAAGAGAAAGTAATAACATACCCTATTTAAAGATGAAAAGTATGAGGCTCAGAGAAAACTTTGTCTCTCAAAGTCATATATTCAAAATGGCAAATCTGGGTTTCAAACCAAGCCTGCCCAGCTGTGAGCGGTATTTGATTCTCCAAGATAGTGGTTGGATGGCATCAACGACCTGATGGACATGAGTTTGAGCAAGTCCATCTGGGAGATGGCGAAGGACAGGGAAGCCTGGCACGCTGCAGTCCGTGGGGTCACAACGAGTCAGACACGACTGAGCTACTGAAAAACAGAAACAAGCATAGTGGAAATTTGGGAGGAAATAAAACTTTTTACAGTAGCACAACCCTACATACTTATGTCCTTAGTACTAGCGGTCTGAACAGCTCTCCTGATTCCCAAGTTAATGTCAAGTGGTCCAAACTACCTGAAAGAGTATTTTGCCTTCATAGTCCACATACCAGTTATATTGGTTAGTTGTACTGGTGTGGCTGAAAAAATTACTCTATTTTGTGTCCTAATGCTGATGCTAGTGTTAATGTGTTGGTCATTATAGAGTTGCTGGCAGCACAAACACAGCGCTATTATCTCTTCTCTTGGGGAGAAGGGGGAGAGGGGGTGTTGGGCTACCACTGGTTCATGGTGTCTGTAGACTAAGGACCAGCCTCCTTCTTGAAATTGTTACCCTTTTAATTTTGTAAATGGTATGAATCCAGCAAGATTAGCCAATGCAAAGTGAACCCGAGGACCCATTTTCTCCAAAAAGAATACCAGATGTAGAGAAGTCGTTGCCTTAATGTGGTGCAACCCTCCTCTGGGGTGTGGACAAGCAGTCAAGTGCAGTTAGTGGTTAGAACTGCGTTGAGGTCAGGCAGATTCTGGTTTGTATTCTGGGCTCTGTGGTTTCAGGCAAGTTGCAGTCTGTGAGCCTTGGTTTCTTTATTTGTCAAATGGAGCTCAGAGTACCTCCCTCAGAATTGTCAGGAGGATCAGTGAGTGGACCCACTGAGAGCTCTTAGCACTGAACGGCACTCGGTACTGTCAGCAGTGAGACATTGATGGGATAGATACATTTTTTAATTGTATGTAATATGCATTGCTCTTCAACACAGTTTTCTTGGGGGCAAGCAAATTTTGGCAGTCTCAGCTCCCAGATGTGTAATATACTAAATAAGTGCTGGATATGATGAAATGGATTTTTTCTTTTCTAATGGAAGTCCTTTCTTTGCCCACCCGTCTGTTTTGTTTTATTTTTTGCAGGGAGGATTTGATGGGGTCCTGAGAGAGGAGGTCGTGGCTGAGAAGCTCTACCAACTGGGGCGCTCAGGCTCTGGGACGGAGCAGGTCTATCTCAGCCTGACTTTGTCAGTGAGTATGACAAGGTCACCATTGGGTGGCTCCATCTTGACCCTGGTTGGACCATATCCATGTTCTCTGATACTCACAGTTATTTTGGTGGTCCCAAATCTCTGAGTCTTGCATTTGACAGAGAATGGCGATGAGTTATTTATATTTGACATCAAAGAGCCCTGGCCAGTCCAGTAATCAGCTGCCTTCCTCCCAATTCCTTTGTTTTCATTTCCTTCACAGTCTGTTTCTTTCATCTTAAGCAGTCTATTTTATAGTAATCAATGCTTTCTTTCTAGGAGGTTGAATTTGATTCTGTAAAACCAATCAAAAACTCTTTTAAGATTTTTTTTCTCTGATCAGTGGCAGGACTAAAATTTATATCTGAATCCAGGGGAATAAAGTATTTTGTTATTGACTTGCCCCCCCCCCCATAAATATGTAGCTGTGAGCTATAGCTCACTTTCCAAAAGATATCTATTATGAAATAAAACATGTATTGTTATTCATCAGTTTATAAGATTTTGATACTAGCACAGAATCTTGGCTCTAAATTTATCATAAGAGAAGCTGTAAGAGCAGATTACTTAGGATTTCAGCTTTTGTCCTCATTTTGTGTCTTTATAGACACAGAAGTACAATTTATCTCTTTCTGCTTCCTCATATTGTAAAGCATTAACTACTCCTTGGAGGTCCACGGAGTAAGTGCAGATATGTTGGTGAAAAAAGCACACTGAAATTCCACTATGGCACCCTACTTTGGCTCAAGCATATATAATTCATAGCAAGGCTGTTTTGTCTTAGATTTGAACAAGCGAACCACCTAAGAAATGTTAAGCCCCTTTCACCCATGCTGGTTTCACGGCATGTCCTTTGACAACAGCATACGAAGGCTCTCATCTTTTACTGTTTTCACTTCATGACATTTTAGGGATGACTCCGTGAGTCAGGCAATAACATACAGGGAGCACCTTGGGTGTGTTGCACTGTGTTAGGCTTTGGAATGGAAGATAGTTCCCACAGCCAGTACACCCCCACATAAGTTCCTCTGAATCAAAATTCTACTTACGTACACAGTACCTCGCCTTAAATTGATCTGCAAAAAAGCACAATTCTTTAAATCTTATTTCAGCTAGATGGACTGAAGCTTAACTTACTTTGTCACTGACCTCCTTACATTTGAGATATTATATGTTGATTTACTTTGCCCTAATAACCTGTCTGAGTGAATGCACTTTCTTAGGGTTGGCCAGGTTAGTGATTTTCCCCCCTTATATCTTACTTATGTCACATGTAATTTTTAAACTTTCTTTTATTACTTGTGTGCATAGTTTCTCTCCTCCCAAAAGTCATAAGTTTAGAAGGGCTAAATATAGCTCTGGTCCATCAGGATATGTGTTTCTCATCATTCCAAGCTTAATGCCTTGTACATAGTAGGTTTCTTAGTAGTTATTACTGTTCTAGTGGCCTTCATTAAACATTCTTATCATTCTTATATTTAAGAACTTGCTTATAATGACACTTTATCAATTGGCTTTGTCTGACTCTGGCATCACAGCATAGACCAGTGACATGAATCTTTGTTCCAAGTGACCAAATTCCCCTCCAACCCCTCAGGAAGTTCAGTAGATGCAAGATTTCATGGATGGTATCTGAGACGTGGATTCTGGAAAATTTGGAGTTGCTTCTCTATTACTGACTTGCTAAGTGATTTTAAGCTATTTGTGTACTTCTCTGTACCCCACATACCTCCTCACTCCATTGGGGATAATGTGCCCTACAGATCTCACAGGTTTGTTTGATCAGATGAGATTATTGTGAGAGAGCTTTGAAAACCAAGCCTGAGAAAAAGTGTAGAAAGTATTGTTATTAATAATCACTTGATTAGGTGTGAACTTGTCTAACATTTTGTTTGAATTCTAGGCATTTGCTTTTTCTTTTCTTCTACAAGATAAAGGCTTTGGCTTTATTGCTTTTATGTGTGTGCATGTTTTTATAAAATATAAAACTCTGCTCTAAAGGTCTTCATGAACACTGCTTTAATTTGCCTTTTCATGTTGTATTTGTTCTTGCTAACAACCCTAATTTTCCAAGCTATTATTTCCTTCAGAGGAATGCATTTTTGATGGGGTTTGTAGTCTCTTTTGAGATCCTATTAGTAATAGGCTTCAGGTTTTATCCTCCCACTTCTACAATACTTTCAAAGGACATTCTGGATTTCTCCGTCAACTTTTATTTCCAGATGTCTTGAGAAGCCTGAGTACTCATCTGCTAAAGCCACATTAAAGTCTTTTACCTTTTATTTTCTCAGGATCTTGACTTAACTGACGTTAGCATCCTCTGTGGATATGTTCACCTACAGAAGTTGGATCTTTCAGTAAATAAAATTGAAGGTATGTCGTTGTCATTCTAGTAACTCAGTGGATCACTGAACTATTACAAAATTTAAGCTTTGCAGAGTGCAATGTACTTTAATACTACCAAACTTGATATAAATGCTATTATGGATCATTTTATGCATTGATCCTCTGTTTTCCATGAGGAAAAAAAAGGCACCTCTGACGAGAAAAGAAAAATGCAGAGGTCAGCAAACATGCTGTATTATGTGATGGTTGAGACACACTCAGTAATATTGAAGAGTATCAGATGGGATGTTTGCTCTTTCCTTTCCAGAGATGGATCGTTACTTCTTTAATGCTTCCTGAATATTTGATGGTTTCCATTTCTTTCCCTCTATTAGTTTATTCAGTGGAGAGGAATTAGTCTTTTCTTTCGCCTTTAATGGATGCTTTTCTTTAATTTGCATTTGCATCTACATCTTAATCCTGGCTAGCTGCTTCTGTTCTTATTTGAGCACCAGGGATTCAGAAATTTTTTTTTTTCCCCTCTTTGCTCTCTCTGTGTAGTTAGTAGGTTCTTACAGGTCTAACCCAGCCATTTATAGTTCCTTATAAAGTATCTGTTGTGATACCTTGCTCACATTTCACGAAATTAGTCACATTTTCTTCAAAGCTTGATCCTTGTTTCTGTAATAATTTTCTGATCTTATTTGAAATTTCTGACCTGCTTCTTTCTTCACTGATAACCTTTCTATTCACTTCTTTAGCTCTTTTTTTAAAGACCATTAAGGGTCACTATATGGTCTTCTCTGATTCATTTTCTGATTTCTTCCTCCCATCTGACTGCAGTAGTTAAAATTCACTCCTTTCAATGGCTAAGACACATTCCAGCATATTTTAATTCTAAAGTGCTACTGTTTTGAAACACTTTTTATTATTTTTTTTCTAGTTTCATAAAACTTTTTTTTTTTTGGAAAATTACAAACGTGCACAAGTAGAGAGGTTTGTAATGAATATTCAGGTTCAACAATTATCAGCTGGTGGCCCCTCTTGCCTCACCCATCCTCCCCTGCTCCCCTCTCCAGGGCTATTTAAGGCAATTCCCAGATATCATATCATCAGAAAGACTTTAGTGTTACTAGAAGGTGCTCTCCCCACAACCCATACCTCCAAGATTGTTTTCACTTACTAGATAAGGGGTTGCAGGGACTCCAAGAATTTTTAGTGCTCGATGAAAGGGAAAGAAATGTGGCTTCAGATCTTTACCCCTTGAGCAAGTAGTCCTTGGGAGCAAATGAAGCTTTCCTCTTCAGATCAGTCTCTTTCAATCTTATATGTCATCTTTTATTAACTCATCAAGTGTTCAAGAGCCTACTGTGACTGAAATGAGTGAAAGTGAAAAGTATTAGTCGCGTCCAACTCTTTGCGACTCCATGGACTGTAGCCTGGCAGGCTCCTCTGTCCATGGAATTCTCCAGACAAGAATACTTGAGTGGATAGCCGTTCCCTTCTCCAGGGGATCTTCCCAACCCGGTGATCACACCCAGGTCTCCTGCATTGCAGGCAGTTTCTTAACCATCTGAGCCACCAGGGAAGCCTGTGCCGTTGTTGTTCAGTTGCTCAGTTCAGTTCCGTCGCTCAGTCGTGTCCAGTTCTGTGACCCCATGCACTGACCCCAGCAGGCTTCCCTGTCCTTCACCATCTCCCGGAGCTTACTCAAACTCATCTCCATTGAGTCGGTGATGCCGTCCAATCCTCTTGTTCTCTGTCATCCCCTTCCCCTCCTGCCTTCAATTTTTCCCAGCATCAGGGTCTTTTCCAATGAGTTGGCTTTTCTCATCAGGTAGCGAAAGTGTTGGAGCTTCAGCTTTAGCATCAGTCCTTCCAATGAATATTCAGGGTTGATTTCCTTTAGGATGAACTGGTTTGATCTCCTTGCTGTCCAAGGGACTCTCAAGAGTCTTCTCCAACCCCACAGTTTGAAAGCATCAATTCAAAAGCAAAGTGTAAGGCATAGCGTATATTTTTCTTTTCAAGAGAACAGCTTTTTTGATGGCCTGATTATGAACCAGACTTCAACTTCCATCAGTATTACCTGGAGGGGACCTATTAAAACAGAGATGCCTGTGCCCCACCCTCAGACTTTCCGATTCTGTAGATCTGAGGTGGGACTTGAAAATTTGCATTTCTAATTACTTCCCCTGAAATCAGAGACAGGACCACACTTTGAGAACCACGGATGCAGACATGAGGAGCTCCTGCCATCTGGTGGACACTGAGGTCACTGCACAGAGTAGAGAGAGAGTTAGGAGTCCAGCAACCCAGACGGTGAATTTTTTTCTATCAGAGTAATTCGAAAGCCCTGGGCGTATACCAGATGTGAAATGTACTCACCATCCAAGTGGTAGCTGCTGCTTCTGCTTTAAGAAAGTGCTCCATGGTACCTGCCCACAGAAGGATCAACTTCAAGGGGACATGGGGGCTTGTGGAAATGAAAAGGGTCAATGGAGATAATCACTGACAGACATGGAGCTGATCTTGGCTGGCGCAAATAGGCAAAACTGTAGGCAAACAGGCAAATTGTGAAGCCATTACGTTTCTCCTTAGCTTTCCTCTTACAGGCAGCCTTCCTGGATTTGCTCATGAATTCCCACCAAAGTGTTGATGTCTTAATGTTTTGTAATTTCATGAGAAATACAGGCTAAAGAAGGCTGTGGTTTAGACCAGAGAAATGAAGTAGAAATTGGTAGGGATCTCATGGCTTCTGCCACCCTGAGAAGCAAAGATGTCAAGAGGATGGGTGGGGAGGACCCTCACCTTACCAGCTCCACATTCTTCGTGGCACAACCCCAGGGTTCGGCTATGCTCCCTTCTCCTGGCCTGGGGGTGACTCTGTTACCTGGTGAAGGGAGAAGCACTTTGCTGGGCTTCAGGGGTATGGAGGCTATGTTCTCCTCCAGAGGCCGTCCTCTGAAGAGTTGTGATGGCTGATTGTGTGATCTAGAGTGGGAAGATGGGTGGAGACGCCCATTACTGGTAGAGATGGTGCTGTAAATCCTTAAGATGCGACTCTTCCCGAGCCTCTTCCCTGATTCTCCTGCTGCCCCAAAGTCCGTCTCCTGTCAAGTGGCAGAGAGAAGCAGCACAGCGCTTCCCTGTTTCTTATGTTGTATATGTCATGTCATTAGGACTGAATATTAGCACAATAGTCTGTTACTTAGTATTCTAGGTACAGAATATTGGCTGGGGATAAAATGCAAAACTCACACATGGTTTTGAACCAGCCCAGAATCAAAGTAAAATAATGGCCATAATTTAAATCACTTCAAATAATTAATGAGATTTAAGATTGAGTCCATCTGAAACAAAATGTAATTTATAACAAGGAACTAATTGTAGCATTTGCCGTCTTTCCGAAAAGACCTAATGCAGTTATTCAGGGGCTAATTATCGAGAGGATTATGTAAAGCTTTAGTTCCTCCAAGCCTGGCATTTTTGAAGCATTGACTGTTAGCAGCTGGGGGAGAGTGAGCTGGGACTCAGGAAACCTTGGCCGTTTCTATCTTGAAGGTACTGGAAGATGGGAACAGGAGGGGTGAGGGGGCCCTGGAGAAGAATAGTTCCACTGTGGGGGTGGGGGGCCCTGGAGAAGAAGGTTACATTGCAGGCTCATGATGTGTTTTCCCATGCTGTGTGTGTGTGTGTGTGTGTGTGTTGTTTTGCATATTCCTACTTTTCTTCATTTAATTCATCTGGAATAATTAAGATGTGCTTACAACTAGCATAATTTTAAAATGTCCTGATATGATGTTTGCTGTTTTTAATGACTTTGTCTAATTTTTACTTTATTGGCTTACCTTATTCTGTATTCATTTCCACTGTCCCTCCTCCCAGATTTGTCTTGTGTGAGCTGTATGCCTTATCTTCTAGAACTTAATGCTTCTCAGAATCACCTGAAAACATTCTTCAATTTCAAGCCGCCCAAAAACCTCAAGGTAGGTTTTATTAATACACTAATTACATGTGTTAACTGATTTGTGAAATACATTAACAAGCCAAACAGCACCCAAAGAGAGTTCAGAGAGAATAAGGTAGAGGGAAAATGAATTTTAAAAAAGAAGGACTTGTGTGTCATTTATTTTAGAAAAAAAGATAGAGTCTTTCAGGTGATATTTTTCAGAAGCTTTGCTGAAACCTAGTGTTCAAACCAAAGAATTAACTTCCTTTTTCTATGCTTCATTTAAATACTAGTTATTGTTTGTTTATTTTTGTAATAGTGTAACAATTTTGTACCTGAAAAATATGTAAAAATTTCCTGGGGGCTTACGTTTTGCCTTCTTATTGATCCAGCCTTAGCTCCTATTTAGAAAGCAGTGATTTCACATCTTCATTCTTGCTTCTCTGCACATGCTTCTGCATTTCTGAGGCAGAATGAAACTTGAGAATGTTCATTGACAGAGCAGCTTACTCTGCTATGGAACCCAGTGTCTCATGCTTTAATGTGAATATAGCTCACGTGGCATTCTTGTGAAAATGAGATTCTAACCTAGGAGGTCTGGGGTGGCCTGAGACTCTCCTTTCTAACAACTTTCCTGGCAAGCCATTGCTGCTGATCCATGGACCATACTTCAGAGAGATCACAGACTGCTGGTACCCCAATTTTCTGTACATTGGAATCACCTAGGATGTTTTAAAAACTGCTGCTGCCTGGACCCCACCTGCTCCCAGAGGTTCTGATTCAAGTAGTCCAAAGTAAAGCCTGAGTGTGGGGATTTTTAAAGGACCCTGCCCACGTGGCTGTAACATGCTGATAAATTTGGGAACCATTGCTACAAGCTGGGGTTGAGTGTCCTTCTACTGGACTTAAGTATTTCATTAAAAATTATTTTGCAGAATGGAAAACAATTGCTTTTTATTATCTATTAGTTTTACTTGTTTAGAAACCAAGTTAATTTAGATCCAAAGTATCCTTCTGGGTCCATTTAAAGTCAAGAATCTGACACCATCTCCACTGCCAGGGAAATGTCTCTCTTAATTTTTCTTCTGTTGTTTCACTTTGCTACATTTTTATCAGTAATGAATTTTTTTTTTCCCTTTGAAGTTACAGTTATTGTTGGGGTGACATTCCTTTATCCAGATAAGCCACACAAAGTGCCTGTTGGTCTTCATTGTGGGGCCTCACAGTCTCCAGGTCATCAGAAATTGTTCTTGCTGAGCTGTCTAGATTCTCTGTCCTTTGCTGTCTGGGTTCTCTGTCCCTTCCATCTTGCCCTAGACCCCAGGGGAACCAGCCATAGCAACAGAGTGAACCCTTCCTGGGAAAAACTTTTCTGGAGTTTCTTTTATTCACAACCTTACCTCACCCCAGCCCCCAAAAGACTGTGCAAGAAAACTAAAACAAATCAGATAGCCCATCTCTTTTTTTTTTTTTTTTAAAAGAGCAGTTTTAGGTTCAGAGCAAAATTGAGGGGGAAGGACAGAGATTTCCCATATATCTCCTGCCCCAACTGTATGCACAGCTTCCCCACAGTCAACAGTCCCCACCAGAGTGGGGCATTTGTTACTCTCCAACTTCTGACACATCATGGTCACCCCAAAACCACAGTTTACGTTAGGATTCACTCTTGGTGTCGTACGGGCTGTGCATTTGGACAAGTGTAAAATGATGTGTTTCCATCATTATGGCAGATACCTCAGTGTTTAAGGTTCCTAGCGAATTCAAGAGCAGATATATTGGTACCTTCAGAAAAGTGCTTGCAAAGTGCCAGAGTGCCCCTGATGAGATACTTCAACCCTATGCGAACCCTAAGTGAACCCCTTTGTGAAGCTGGGAGGGGAATGATCAAGATCTTCCAGAGTTTCCAATGCAGGATCTTACCAGATCCCCCCAGTAAGAACTGTGAGGCAGCTGGGATGGTCCCATTTTACACATGGATTTGCAGAAGCACAAAAGGTCAAATAACTTACTTAACCTTTGCCAGGAGGTCACAGGGCTGGCACTGAACCCCATGACTGAGGCCCAAAGCCCATTTTTTCCCAGTAAATCAGGCTTGTGTATAATATCCCACCCTCTGGGGAAGCTTTGCTTCTTTTTCATTTATTATTTTAGTGCCTTGTGCCACCAACCAGAGAAAGCATACTCCAAAGAACAGGAGCCCTGACCCTTTTTATATTTGCTGGAATGATTTTGCTCTTAGTAGGTGAAGAAGTTTCATTTGATTGATGGGCACTGCTTACAAGCTCTGGGCTCCAGTGGAACTCCCAGTGGGAGTCAGGGCAGTATCGTAACACTTTTAAGGTCTCTCAACAAGCCCAGTGTAAATAAATGGATGGATAGAGTCCCTATAGGGGTATAGATAGGTGTCATGAGCAAAAAGGTCAGTTGTAAATAAGGCTAGATAATTAGAAGTTTATTTCTAGCCCATCATTATTATATAGAACAAAAAAGTAAACATGAAGCTTCATTTTGTTATGCCAGACTGACTTTTTAATTCAGTCATGGGATACATTTTACATAGTTGAAACTTGTATATGCATAAAATTTTGTTTCTGATTTTTTGAACTAATGTTATTTTATTTGCATATTTCTATTTCCTCACATGATTCACTTACTTTTATTTTACTGACTTTGCAGTCTTGTGATGTATTGTAATCAATTTGACCAGTTTTCTACTCTTTCCACTTGAGCTGTTTTCAAAAAGAATTTTTTAGTATTCAGTATTTAAAGGTTTTAGTATTTGAAGTATTTAATATTTAACATATTGATAAAAATAATCTTAGCACTTTGGGGGGGGTTAAAATTACTGTTTTAAAGGGCAAAAGAGGATAAGAATAGTACTTATTATATAATTGCTTATAGTTTTCCAGAAAATGATTACAATGTGCCCAACAAAGTTATCAGTGCAGTGTTTAAAAATACCTTTCCATCTTTTGCCAGTAGGTGAATAATTAAAGTTTTTTAATATTGTTTGTTTTTCTCATATTTTTGAGTAGGGACAACTGATACTTTTGAAAATGCTTCCCTATAATAGTCAATTTTGAGAAAGGGTGCTGAGTGGAAGAGGCTTGAGGGATAAATAAGAAAAACTTTTCTGGCATTTAGGGGGTGACATGGGAGAGTAAATTGAGATAGAAGCAGAGAAAGTGAAGAAACTAGAAACCAGATATACATATAAACTAGGTGTACACAGGCTACTGGGAGTCAGAGAAGATGGTGGTTAGTAAGGGTGAAGTAGTTGAGGTTAAGTTCTGAAGGAAGATCAAGAAAGTTTAAAATAAATGCTGAAAATGGGGAGAGTGACTGCAGCAATGGAAAGCATTTCTGTTGTGGGGGGTGTGTGCACTGGCCACAGGGAAGGGTCTCCCCCTTCCTTCCCCCCAAAGTGGACAGAAAAGAGTCCCAGCTAGGAAATGATTAAACACAGGGCAAGTAAGTTAGCCTGAGTGTCTTTTGAGCTGGTAACTCCTCATCAGAAAAGACATTCTTCTTGTGCCAGTAACTGTGTGGTTAAGATGAATGACATCCTGCTTTCTTTCTATCAGCAGGTGGATTTTTCCTGCAACCAGATTTCAGAAATGTGCAGTTTATCGGCATATGAGTCTCTCACAAAGCTAATTTTGGACAGTATCCTTTGAATGAGTAACAGGGAAAGTTTGGTTAATAGGCCCGTGTAGTTAATACATGTGTTGTTAATATGTGTGTAATGGATGATATGAAGTAGTGCCGGATGGGCAGATTTACTAGAGATGTGTGACTCGTTGAAATGGCTCAGCATTGATACTCGCAAGACGAAGGAAGGTGTCTTACTGACCATGGAGTAAGATTGCAAGCAAAGCTTGCCAAGAACTTCTTACACCTGAGAATCTAAGAAGTGAGTCATTTTTCTAGTAAACATAGGCTTACTTTTAATTCTAGAACCAGATAAGAAGTTCTGTTTACCCAACTCCCTTCCTCAAATTTACTTAAACTGGTGCCCTACTTTATGTAAGTCCAATATCTGTAATTCCAGATATGACCAAAATTAGTGAATATTTATTTTGCAGAAAAATTCATACAAAGCTCCCTTTAACTAGCAATCTTCTTCAGTGTATTTCAAATGATGCTTCCATAAAAAATGTTTTAACAGTTGTTAAACCAAAAACTTTTGATTCATAGCCAACTTTAGCAATATACCTGTTTCATGAGCCAGGCTCCCGTGCAAACAGAGTGCCTACTTTCAAGTAGACACACTCCAGCTTCTGGACCCTAAGGGGTTGACAGGGGATCTATGAGTTTAATGAGCTTGAACCTCTTTACACCAGAGACCGATGTTCTCTGGGTGATAAGGGAGCAGTGCCTTCTCTTTCTCAGTAAGTATCTTTCTACCCACCTGAGGATTTTTCGGGGCAGAGTGGAGAATGAATTGATTGCCCTCGGGTGCCTCATTCCAGGGATGTGGCAGCAGCTAATACACACTACACTTGTAATGAGGCTGGGGTGTAGGGAGAACAGAAGATACATTTTCTTGAAGACATATTTTATAGGAAAAACCCTTTATTTGCATATGATGGAAAGCTTAAAACATAGCATCACTCTCTTTAGAACTTATATGTGAAAATGAGCAATTCGTGGAAATTTAGATGGTGCTCTTGAAATAAGCAAGTGTTCCTGAACGTAGCCTAATAAGAAAATGATCAAAATGAAATGTTTTGATGACAGACTAAAAGTAGTACACATTAGCAGCACCCGTTCATAGAACCTTCACTTTTTACTTGACTGTTGTACGTGTATTGCATTTGCAAAGAGACAAAGTCTGACAACCCTGATGCAGTCTGGCTTGGAGATCTCGTCATCTCAGGCCATCTAGAAGAATGCTCCTCAAGGAGTAGCAGCAGCAGCAGCATTGCCTGGAACTTCTTAGAAATGCAGGCTCTTGGATGCTACCCCAGACCTTTGAAATCAGAATCTGCATTTTTAACAAAACCCCCTGGTGATGTGAGTTGATAGTAAAGCTTGAAAAGCACTAGTCTAGAAGTCAGCTGCCCCCTAAGCCCCCACCAGCCAGAAGAAACTGAGTATCCAGAGCCACTTGTAACCCCCAGGGTACCCCGAGTGACACTGTGACACAGCAGTCTGGAATTCTGTCTCCCAGAAAAATAGTCTTCCACGTGCAGCGTGGAAGTGTCAGAGAAAACTATTCAATGGTATTTTGGACTGAAGATGCTCTTTAAAACATATCTATCATGAAAGTCTCAATTTCTACTAAATTTATCTTTCCATGTAAAAAGCTAAACTATTATGACTTTGTAAATGTCAGTGGAGAAAGAAATCAGGGTTTTTTTAAACTTAACTTTAGATGTAACAATGGAGTCTTCTCTCCAAAGTATAAAAAGCTTTAATTACTGCATCAGAACCAATTGGAATTCAGAACATGAACACAGAATTAGAATGTACCGTAGCACTGTTCCTCACCTGGGTTTTTAAACATGCAAAGACAAGTACCCAGAACAAGCTTCCCTTCATAAACAACTTCTTAGATAGCTTACAGCTTTGAAAGAGGGTAGGCTCGTTTTTAAACAGTACTAACTATGCCTCTTTCTTTTGTTCTGTTCAGGCATATCATGTTGTGTGTAGTTATGTAATTAGAGTTTTGAAAAGACTAAAAAGCTTTAAGGTAAAGAATTTCTAGACAATTTTTTAATGTCAGTACATTTGAAAACTTAGATGAAGTGGATAAATCCCTAGAAACATGTTATGTACCAAAGCACTGGCTTGGAGATAGAAACAGAGTAGCCCTATCACTATTAAAGTAACTCATTACAAATTAAAATGAATTAAATATCTTCAAACAAAAACCCCACCAGACCCAAACTTTGAAGAACAAACCTTTCAAAAATGAACAAATTCTTTCAAAGATTTAAGACAGAAGGCACATGCACAGTTAATTCTAATAAGATTACTTTGATACCCAAACCAGACAAGGAAAGATAAGAGAAAGGAAAATGGCAGGTTTATTTCACTTGTGATACAGATGTAAGAATCCTAAACAAAATATTAGCAAACTGGATTGACAATATATGAAAAAGATAATATACCATGACCAAGTTATGTTTATCTCATGAATGTAAGGCTAGTTTAACAGTAGCAGATTTTAAAGTGTCATTAATAACTTGAACCGATTAAGGGAAATAAATCATGTGATCAATAGATACATAAACTCAATAGATAGGGAAAATTTAATGGAATCCATTTTTCCTTCACAATAAAAACTTAGTAAACTAGTAATAGGAAATTTCCTCAACTTGGTAAGAATGTCAACAAAAATATTTGAAACAAACTTTATCTCAACTGGGGACATGTTAAAAGCACTCTTTAAAATCAAGGATACAAGGCAAGATAGGTATCTTTGCCACTTCTTTTTTTTTTAATTTTTTTTTACCTTTGCCACTTCTAACCGTCATTGTTTTAGAGGTGTTGCTGCTGCTGCTAAGTCGCTTCAGTTGTGTCCGACTCTGTGTGACCCCATAGACGGCAGCCCACCAGGCTCCTCCGTCCCTGGGATTCTCCAGGCAAGAATACTGGAGTGGGTTGCCATTTCCTTCTCCAATGCATGAAAGTGAAAAGTGAAAGTGAAGTCGCTCAGTCGTGTCCAACTTCTAGCGACCCCATGGACTGCAGCCTACCAGGCCCCTCCATCCATGGGACTTTCCAGGCAAGAGTACTGGAGTGGGTTGCCATTGCCTTCTCCGTATAGAGGTGTTACTCAGTACCAAAAGATAAGAAAGAGAAATTAAAGGAAAATGTAAAGATTGATACAGACAAAAAGTCATTTTTTATAGATGATGTGATTGTCTACAGAGAATAGGTAAAAGAACTTGCAATAAATTACTAGAAATAACAGAGTTTTGAGAGTTCAACAAGATAGCTGGATATGACTTCAATAAACAGAAATCAGCTGCATTACTCTACACCACAAACAAGCAATTAGAAAACACAACCTTTAGAAGAAACACTATTTACAAGAATGTATTTCTTATTAAAGATGAGTAAGACCTGTAGAGGGAACATAATAAAACTTTATTGAAGAGTATTAAAGACATAGCTGGAGGGAAATATATTATGTTCCTGGATATGAAGATGGGAGAAGGTATGTAAAAATAATTTTATAGAAAATGAATCAGAAAGGCTAATAAACATATGAAGACGTGTCAACCTCACTTGTACTCAGGGAAATGCAGTTCAAGACCATGAGATACTGTGTCACAGCCATTCGATTGGCAGAATGTAAGAAATCTAAAAATACCCCATGTTGGAGAGCACATCGGTCCAGAGGATCTCTGTTTTTCTTCCTACAGTTGTGAAATTAGTTCAACCACTTTGGAAAGCAATTTTGTGCAGTCTTGTAAGGTTAAACATCCACGTTTTGTGACCTAGCCCTTTCATTCTTATGTCTAGGAAGTTTCGCATACGTGTACCTGGAGGCTTGGGTAAGAATGCTCATAGCAACATTGCTTATAACAGCAAAAATTGAAATAGCCCAAATGCTCCTTGATAAGAGAGAGGATAAATAAATTATGGTATACTGATACAACAGCATTATCACACAGGAGTGAAAATGAATGAACTCTATCTCCATGTGCCACTTCAGTTGGCTGTTAATAAAACCAAATATAGTTTAGGTATAAAATCAAAGGGGAAAGGAAAGAAGAAATAGGCAATTCAGCCTAGGGGTTATCTTTGAGAGAGAGACATCAGGATGTTACAGCTGTTACATGGCAGCTCAGGGCTCCAAGACACAAAAGAAGCCACTGCCAGGTCTTCTTAAGTCTTAGATTTGGAACCAGGACTTTTCTGCCATATTCTTTGGCTTAAGGCAGGTCATGGGTGCAGCATGAATAAGCAGAGGCATGTATCAGACTACCACAGACCTGTGCTTTTAAGAATATTCATCAAAGTTTTAAAAGTAAATAGAAGCAGGCCGAATAAAAAATTTTTTTTTAAATTTTAATTTGAAAATTAGAAATTAATTTCCTTGAAAATAATTATTTACCAAACTTCAAACTTTAGCTCTATCAGAATTCCCTGGAGGGCTTGTTAAAACACCTGTTGCTGGTCCCCATCCTCCAGAGCTTTTGCTTAAGTAAGTCTGGAGTGGTACCTGAGAATTTGCATCACTAACAAGTTCTTGTTGTTCAGTTGCTAAGTTGTGTCCAACTCTTAGTGACCCCATGGACGGCAGCCTGCCAGGCTCCTGTCCTTCACTAGCTCCCAGAGTTTGCTCAAATTCATGTCTGTTGAGTCAGTAATGCCATCTAACCATCTCATCCTCTGCCAATTCTTAGGTGATGCTGATATTGGTGGTCTGAGGACCACACTTTGAGATCCACAGCTCTAACCTAATCAGTCCCCTCTATTATATTTTGAATATCATGTTTTTTTTAATCTGATGCCATTCTACTTGTCCTTTTTTAAATGCTGTAGAAATTTAGCTGTTTTCTATTTTAAACTTTTTAAATTTGTTCAAGCTTTCCTTAGTGAGCATCTGTATTTTCTATTTGAGGGCGAAGAAATGCACCTTTGTTTAAAATAAAATTAAAATAGAAGTATAATTATCAATATTAGAAGCAGTTATTTAAAATAAAAACAAATCAGCTAATCAAACTAGTAGTGCTGACAATGTGATTATAGTAGATTATGTTAATAACTCAATGTTAACTATACAATATTAACTTTTTAGTTTATTATACTATTTTGTCCTTTGTAGGTGGGCAACTGATGATTAATTGATAAGCACCCCAAAATGAAAGATGATAAACTTTATCAAGGATAAGTACATTTGTTTAGGTTTAAGAAAGGATGCAGTTTATTCTTCACCTATATATACAATTGATTGTTCATTGGAATTTATTCTATGATTATAGAATCATGAAATTTTGAAAAATTGATTCATAGAATTTTAAAATCTAGACAGGATTCTAGGGATCATCTAGTGCTATTATTTTGTTTTATTTTTTCTTTTCTTTTTTTTGTCTTTAGTGCTATTATTTTATGGGAGAGAAGCCCAAGACCCAAGGACATGTCCAAGATTATTTGGTAAATGGTTGAACCAAGACTAGTCTTCTGAATTCCGTTGTTCTTCCCATGTTGCAATTCATTGAATAATTACTACTTTTATCACATAGCCATTTAAAGTGTATGCATGTTTCATTTCTTAAAGAGATTCACTCTCTGAGTGAAGAACATTTTTCACTGGTAAGGTGATATACATCCTTCAGGATTGATTTTGATTAAAGCCATCACTGTGGTTCTGTCCACTAAGAGAATTGTGATGGATTTCCTACTTATTTCTTAGCAACTGTTTTCTATACACCAGGCCCATATTTTATGACTATAGACAAATGAATAAGAGCAAATACCAGAGTAGCGAATAATTCATGTCAAGCACTGTGAACTGCTGACAGCATCACCAAAATGTAAAAATATATTGTTGGGCTTTTCCCTTGCTGGAAAGTTATGCTTATGTGCCTTTGGGTTCCTTCACTCAGTTTCCATGAGGATCTAACATTCCACAGTAAAAGATTTATTCATAGGATCATAAAACTTTAGAGTTAGAATGCAGTATGTTGATTCTTAGTTCTTTGAGTCCTTCTCCTAATAATGGCCTTTTAAAATTGAAATATACCTAAGAGAATTAACCTAGTAAGCTAATTCATTGTAACATTTTAGTGACTTAACTTATATTTCTTCTTACTGGATAGTCCCAAGACCTATTAAAGAATGTGAAAGAATAATGTTAGGAGGAAGGGCAAGTAACATTTCATGAAGGTTCTTAAGAAAATGAGATGGGAGAGAGAAAGTTATTCCTGAACTCAGAGCTTTGGATGGACCAGTCCTGCATATTGACTGTTGTCATTGCTGATAGTCACATATGATGTAACTGTGGGAGTAATTAGTGGAGAAAGCTCTTATACCTCTGTTAAAAGTACTCTTTACTTAAGAACATGATTGCCGTTGATCCTTGAATAATGGTAAGAGTTAGGGACCAACCCAGAGCAATTGAATATCCTCACATAACTTTACAATAAGTTCTTTGTTAGCCACAGTTCTGCATCAGTGGATTCAACCAACCTCTAGAGATGGTGTATCACTGTAGTATGCATTTAGTGAGAGAAAAAACAACTCAAGTAAAAATGGTCCCATAAATTTCAAACCTGTTTTTCAAAGGTCAGCTTTAATTTATAGTGCTTGAAATTCCTTGAAATTTAAAGAGGAGTGAAGAGTTGGGAAACAAAATTTTGGTGAAATGAAAGTATTTATCAACAGAAATGTTCAGTCAATTCCTCATCCTTTGCCCCAGTGTAGAAGCCCTGGCCATGTCTGCAGGGGGCATCTGTATTCCTCCTCCTTCTGGCCCTTGCAGTACTAATTTCGTAATACAAGACTTCCCCTCCTGTCCAAAGCTAGAAAGTAAACTGAAGGTAGTCTCTAATGTCTTGGAAAATCACTATACACACAGTCAACAAGATTTCCTTTTCAATTCCCATTATCTCTTGCTGGTTTCTGGATCTCCATATTCTAGTTTTCTAATTCCTGCCTGCTTCCCATGGGAATCCTTCCTGACTCAGCCACTCACAAGCATTTCTTTTACCCTCCATCATAATTCAGAGTATCTTCATTTCTGCTGAGGCTGAGCTACCAAGACCCTAGTGCTCCTGCAATAGGACTTAGAGACTATTGCTTCCTGGGCTAGAGTGAAACAGTTGGCCATTTGAAGTTTTCCATGCTTAATTTTTCTTGCCAAAGAATGCTACTCTGAGGATATTTTAATTCATCTATGGAGTGATTAAACAGCTCAAAGAAAATGGAAGCAGAAAGAAGGATCATGTTTATGAGCATAAATGTCTGTTTGTAGAGCTAGTCTGGCAGGAAGCTTTGTGAAAGTGGTTTTGAAATGCATGCTGACAACAAGCAGAATTATGCTTCCGCCTAAGGATCGAATCTGGAACCTGTGAGGAAAATCAAGGAATTTCCAGTTCGTTTGGCAGTATTTTCTCATCATTGCTCTTAGTTTCTTAATTAACAGCTGTCTCTGGCCTAGTTCTTTCAGAATCCATCCTGGCCTGAATCCTCGTTTGTGTGCTGTTGGCCAGGAGGCAGAGGATGTGATTCCTTAGCTTCATGTGCTTGTAATTTAGTAACAGTAACATCATGCCTTGTAAGTGTGAGGTACTTGATAGTTTGTACAACTCATTCACACTTATTTTCTAAAATTTTTTCCTCATGATCTAACTTTTGGGCTTCATGGCAACCTGATGTTGTCTTCATTTTACAGATGAAAAATCTGAGCAGAGAGAACTTATGTTGCATAGCTAGTAAGTAATAGAGTTAGGATAACTACAGATAATTATGAAGCAAAATGTATGTTTTTGTGATACTTACAGTCTGTTCCTTTCTCTTCAAAACATTTGTTGGTTCTGAGATTGATCTCCATAGGTGGGGTATTTGAAGTTGACCAGAAAAGGCTTTGAGGAAGAAACAGTTTGTTTAGAGTGAATACCAAGAATTGGAATTGCCCCGATATTTACAGTTATAATAAACACTGCCAGACTGCCTCCAGAGAGGCTGTACCATAATGAACCCTCTCACCCAGTGGTATGAAAGAATCTATCAAAACTTTTAAAATGTTTGTGAAACTGATAGGCGAAGAATAACATCTTAATTTACTTTCTCCTGACTATAGGTGAAGCAGAGTGTCTTTTCATATGTTTTTTATGTTGGTGGTGGTGGTTTAGTTGCTAAGTTGTATCTGACTCTTATGACCCCATGGATTGTAGCCCTCTGTCCATAGGATTTCCCAGGCAAAAATACTGGAGTGGCTTGCCATTTCCTATTCTCTGTTACGATATGTTAGCCACTTGGATTTGCTCTTCTGAGAATTTCTTGATTATATTCTTTCCCCATTTTCTATTGGGCTATTGCATCTTTATATTTTCTAGATATTTAATTCGTTGTCTATTCTGTATGTTGTGAATATATGTTCTCCAAATCTGTCACTCGTACTTATTTATGTAAGTAAAAAGTAATAGAAGTAGAGAAGTGAGGTTATTCATCAAAAAGAAATGCTTACTATGCCAGTTTAATGCAAATGTTAAAAAAAAGAAAGAGAAAACTTAAAAAGTGGAATTTTAAATTAAAACCTGAAGAATGGGCAGATTTTAGAAATAATTAGGAAAGCAGTATTAAAAAAAAAAAGAAAGTCAAATGTAAATTCCTGAACTATTAAGAAGATGGACCTGGCAAAATTGGAGAACTCTCACTGCATTATAATGAGGATGAAATTCAATAAATAGGTTTTGCTTAAAGTGAAGGACCTTAAATGCCAGAGTGAAAATTTTGGAATTCGTCCTGTAAGAATTTGTTAATTGAAGCATGATATCCAATCAATATTTTGAAAAAAATTTAACCTGACTATAGGGTGTAAGATGACTTGAAGACAAGAAGAAATGTAAGTTAGAAGTACCCACTGGTACCAAAGCTGAATTAAGCTGGAGATGAAAAGGAACGGCATATTTGAAGAGATGTTTTAAAGCAAAAAATGCCAGGTCTTGGTGATGACTGGATGCCCTGAAGATGACAATTGGCTGAGAAAATGGTGATGTCTTAGGCTACTTGGGAAGGAAAACTGAGCTTTGGTGGAGAAATGACATTAAATCCTGGAAATTTGCCAAAAAGCTGTTCCTCTCCAAATTTTCTCAGCTGACATCTCAGATGACCCATTTTCTGCAGATGACATCTCCTGGGCTGTTTTCCCCGTTATGGGGATGATAAAGAACATGTACGTCCCCAGGACAGCCCTGGATTCAGAAGTTCTGCGTGTAGGAAATTACAAGGGTCTCCCATGAAGACCATTAAGGGAGCAAAGGAAAAATGCTGTCAAAGAGGCAGCTTTGAACCACCCTGGTGGTTTCACTCTGGCGATTAATTGTTTTTTCCTCACCAATTAAATGAGTCACATATGAATGCAAATGCAACTGAGCACACTCAAAAGCTGTTACTTTTTTAAAAAAAAAGTAGTGCTAGTACTAACTTCTTTCTTATCTTTTTTTTTTTTTAATTTTTATTGGAGTGTAGTTGATTTACAATTTGTTAGTTTCAGGCGTACAGCAAAGTGAATCAGGTATGTTGCTAAGTCGATATATATGAAGTATACACATACACACACACACACACACACACATATACATATATACATCCATTCTTTTTCAGATGTTTTTCCCATGTATTAGCTTACATATAAAAAATATTTTAAGATTTGGCATGCTTTGTATTGGGCATGCAGTACTTTTTTTTATTTATGATGTTGTCTGATTTTTCTAATGATGATTTGACACTGATTCATTGTTTCTTCAAAATGTTTCCAGTAACATTTTCCTTAAACATAATCGTGGTGTACAGGCAATGAGATAACTGAAATCAGTGGACTCGAGCTGTGTAGCAGTCTTACCTACCTTAGTTTGGCCAACAACAAGATCACAACCATTAATGGCTTAGGCATGTTACCAATCAAAATACTTTGTCTGGTGAGTCTACCAAAAGTGTTATTCTCTATAGAAGTATTAATTAATGTCTTAGTAAATATATGAATGATAGCTGGGATTTTTCAGTTTTATAAAGAGCTAGTTTCTTTATGAAATGTCATGATCTTCAGTTTTGTTAGCTCCTTTTCATATCTGGTTTGTTTATGTGTGTTTGATGAATATTTCATGCTAATGTAAAATGATTTTCTAATTTGGTATACAAATTCCATCTTTTAAAAGACTGACTTTACCACTAAGAAAGAAAGGCATACTTTTAGCACCTGTTAAGAATATATTTATAATGTCTTATTAATGCAAAAATATTTAAACATATTTAAGCATAGTATTTGGACTTGCCTGCTGGCTCAGTGGTAAAGAATCCACCTGCCAATGCAAGAGATGCAGGTTTGATCCTTGGGTTGGGAAGATCCCCTGGAGAAGGAAATGGCAACACACTCCAGTGTTCTTGCCTAGGAAATGCCATGAACAGAGGAACTTGTCAGGCTACCATTCATGGGGTTGCAGAGTCGGAAATGATTTAGTGACTAAACAACATGAAGAAGTGTAATATTTATTGCAGCTAAAACTTCATTGCAACAAAAGACCTTCATTACTTTCAAGTGAAACACTGGGCACTGAATTTTGGCAGTCCTTTTATATCACTGTATGCTAGTCTCCCATTCTAGAAAACCAGAATTATGAATAAATTTATTCATAATTTATTATGAATGAATAAATAAAGTTCATTTATTCTCTCTGGCTGAGAATAAATGAAGAATTCCCTTCAGAAAGTTAACATTTTAAATTTTTTCCCCATGAAGAGCACTATCTTTAAGCTATATGACATGCTCTGTGACTATGACTGAATGAAAACACAGACAACTTACTTAAAAAATCAGCAGGATCATATTAATTCCAACCATATATACAGTATTTTTGAAGTAATAGTCTAGCTCACTAGTTTGGGGGCTGATAAAGTAGTTTGTGGATGATCTAGGAGTCTTTTTTCTTCCTTCTTCCCTTTGGATGGCTTTTCTATTCTTCATTTTATCTGTCACAGGATAGGCAGGGATTTTAAGCCATGAGACTAGTAATTTATTAATTTCTTATGTTAACTATCCCACAGAAGATTGTTGAACTGTTGTTTAAGATAACATCTTGGGTTACCTGCAGATTTTTTACAGATATGATGCATTATTTCTGTCTTGTTTAACCACAGACAGCTGATGGTTGGCTATGTGTTAATTTTTCTTTCCCCGAGCTTGGAGCCTGAAGTGCTTTTTCAAGACTCTTCACTCCTTACGGTGAATTAGATGAGGGCAAACTACTAATTGCCGGTAGAGATGTGATAAAGTTTAATTTTTCCCTTGAAGTTTCATGTTTTCTGTCCACTAAGGCACAGTGGCAAAGCTGTAAAGGAAAATGACTTCGGCAAGTCAAATTGCAAACTTAAAAATTATAAAAGAAAGTCACATTTAAAAATTATGATAATTTGAAGGATTCTTGGCAGTATGTTCTATTCAATTTGCAGCTTGTTACAACTTTATCCTTTTCTTTATGTATCTTTTTACATCGCATTCCTGTTGACTTTAAGTAGAGCATGGTATGTGGACAGAGATATGGAGCTGTGCACAAGGGAATGAGAATTCAATTCGTTATTAAGAATAACAACACATAGCACTTTTATCCTAAGACCTTGTTTCAGTAACTGAATAAGTAAACTGTATTGACAGTTTCATCTCAAGCAGCTTTTAGAAAAAGCATAAAAAACTTACTTTTCTTACAAGTAGATTAGATGGATTGTTCCCATTCCCTTTCCCATTATCCAAGATTAACTAGAAAACACAAAATTTTCCATCATTCATTTTCCTTAAAATTTTTGAGAATGGTAAAGCTTTTTTCCCATATATCAATAAACTACATAACACAAGACTCATTTGTTTCAGTAGTTTTTCATGCTTTTTTAAAAAATTGTGATATCAGTAAAACAATTGTACTGCTGAAAGTAATTCACTTTATTGAGATAAATTCAGAGGGGAAAAAAGAGCCATTCACTATACAAACCAATTGTTAATTCCCTACCATCAACTTTTACAATAAATATTAAGGGAAAATGTGGTTCACTCATGGTCTGTTCTGCCAGCCACCTCCTTTAGCAAGTAAGGACAAGCCATTCCAAACTTCAAAAAATCATTGTGTCTCAGTAAAAGTCATTTGTTTTTTTTTTCCCCCTCCCAACTTGGGACATTGAGACTACTTCTCATTTTACTTATTTAATGAAATAGTTTCTCTCTAACTGCCCCTTTTCCCCTGCTCAACATGATGAAACATGCAAGAACTGTTCTTGCAGAAACTGGCCATGCACTTTGAGGAGAGAAGTATCAGTTTTTCATCTTTGGATAAAAAATTTGACTAGATGACTTTCAACTCAAATTCTGATTTGACATATTTCTCAAGTTCTGCTTTCTTTTATGACCATAGACTATCTAATTAAACATTTCTATGCCTTACTCTGCTATTGAGCATCTACCACTTTGAAAGCCATCAGAAACACACTAAAAAAGAATTACAGTTTATCTTCCACATCTATGGCACATCAAAAGTCTTTAGGAAGAAGTGTATTATGTATAAATTTGATATGTGGGCATATTTTAAATAGGATATTGAGGTCCTATTTCAATAAGTTAAATTAATATGAATATTATGTTCAGTGTAGTTTTTTCCTTCCCTTTTTCTATTACTCTTTCTAGAACTTTTCTGAACAGTAGGAAATCTGACTTAGGCAAATGGGGTTATTAGTATTCTTCCTTCTCATTATGGAATTTTTCAGACATATATAAAAATAAAGGGAATAGTTTAATGAATCCCCACATACTATCATCCAGCTTTATAGATTATCAACATTTTATTAATATATTTTAAAGAACCATAAAATTATATTAATGGATATAAATCTTGCTCATTATTGAAGTAAAATCTTATGAAAAATTGGGTGAAAATGAGCTCTTACTATTAAATGTATCAGGAAACATGTACCAGGAAAAATATTATAGATGGTAGAGAATACTATAACTTCTTAGTTATAAAGTTCTCAGTAAAAGTTTTAAAAGTTTAAGGATGGGTATAACATGGCTTTAATTGAAACCTCAAAATTACTCTTTATTGTGATTCTCAACTCAGAGTTTAGCTTTACTGGGACATATTCTTCTGCTTCAAATACTAATGAGCCCAAGGAATTTTGCATGTGTTGGGAAATGTACAAGAAAATGCAAATTGTTGTTACCACCATAATTTGTATTATGGATTCATGGGGATTGGAAAAGAGAACAACATTTAAGTTTTATATCTTTCTCTGTTTCATGGTATTGTCTAAGAAGATGTTTATGTGTGAATTATTTAAGAACTTAGTTTGTGTATGTGTTGTTGTAAAACATGCCACCCCAAAATGTAGTGGTGTTGAGAAATTCTATTAGTGAACCATTTTGTTATTTTGCAGTTCTGTAATCTGAGCTAGGCTCAGCTGTGTGGTTCTGCTGGTCTTCCATGTCCAGCTAGCAGATTGACTGGGGGCTGGGCTCAGGTGAGATGCTGCAGTAGCTGAGATTCTTCTCTCTCTCTAATCTCAGGGCTCCTCTCTGTGTAACATCTCCACAGATTCTTTCTAGAGGAGCTAGAGTTCTTACAAGGCAGCTCAGGGCTCCAAGACACAAAAGGAGCCACTGCCAGGCCTTTGTAAGTCTTAGATTTGTAACTAGGACACTTCTGCCATATTCTTTGGGTTAAGGCAGGTCATAGGTGCAGCCTGGATTCAAGAGGAGAGAAAGGTACCAAGAGCATGAATAAGCAGAAACATATATCAGACTACCACAGATACCACAGACTACCACTTGACTTGTGATATGAAGTGATTATATTCAGAATATTTCTGAAAACAGAGTAGATGTGGGAGTTGTAGTATTCAAGTGGTTTGTTAAAATGGCCATGAATTGTGTTAAATTTATATTTCTAAAGAGAAGCATGGAGTCATGCAGCCATTAGGCTTGAGGTTAGCAATGTCCAAATTTTATACTACCTAGCTTTTGCCTTTCCTACTGAACAATGTTTCTATGAACATTCATCTGCTTATCTCTAGCAAAAAATATTATGTTCAGAGTCTTCCAGCTACAATACCGTGATTTCTTTCTATGATGTATGTATATGTGTTTAGGAAGGTGAATGATGGGAATAGAGTGAGACAAGAATGTCTTACTGATTTTAAGAGGTTTGAGGCAGTACCCAGAATGAAAACTTGTCACTGCAGTTTTCTCTTTAGGACATTAAGTGTATTTTATCTATTTTAGAGCAATAACCAGATTGAGAAGATCACAGGTTTGGATGACCTAAGAGTCCTGCAGATCCTCGATCTGAGCCAGAATCAGATCAGTAGCCTCCAAGGCTTAGAGGGTCATGATTTCTTGGAAGTGATCAACCTCGAGGATAATAAGGTAATGTCATACTTTACGTGTCTTGGTTTTAGTGTCTACATAAGAGGACATATTAGGACCCATTATTAATGTCTCAAGTGTTATCACATTCAATGCCAGCTCAGAAATATTCTAGAAAACCTCCTGGAGCAATAGGTGAAGGACTTTTTTTTTTTTTTTTTAAATAAATAGTGATTCTTAGCTTTTAAAAATGCCTAATTTCATTATTTTGAAGGTTTAAACTGCAACCAAGTGCACATGACTTTGTGAAGTAGATATGTTCATGTGAAATTTGGGGTAGAAAGATTGCATTAGGAATATCTGACATGTCAGAGCAGGGAAACTGGAGCTAAGAGAATAGCCTCAGGCTGGTGTTGCCTCCATTTAATGAGAAGAGACACTGGAAGTGAATTCTCATATCCTATTTGTAACAATAGCCTGTGTTTGCAACTTGGATAAATTTGGAGACTGAACTTATTTAAATTTCCATTCTGGCTTAATGCACACATTACTTCACAAATTTTATCAATTGGCTTTCATTCTGAATTATATTTTATTTTTAATAAAGCATGTGTGCTCCTAATAATGATATATTCAGTTAGTACCTGTAGCTCACTTCTTCTGCAATAAGATCTACATCGTGATTTTATTCATCTTGAGTACTTTGTTGTATTTTTGGGAAAGATCTCACAAGTAAGTTGATTATTTACTTCTTGAAAATGAAAAGTCTGGCTGACCCTAAAAGAGACATAGAGACTATCTGGAGTAAGATGCATTTCCGAGGAGACGTTTCTCTGTTCAGCCATGACGGTGCTCATTAGTTGGATCCAGTGACTCTTTCTCCAGTGAGCTTCCATTAGCTGTTATATTTCTAAAAATCAAAAAAAGACAGTCTTTAGGTCTGGCAAGAGTGGATTTTTAATAACAGGAAAAACTGTTCCTCCTCATTTTCATGTGACTTGCATATTAAATTGTCAGCTTCTAATACGTGTAAATCCATGGCTGATTCATGTCAATGTATGGCAAAAACCACTACAATATTGTAAAGTAATTAGCCTCCAACTAATAAAAATAAATGAAAAAAAAAATTGTCAGCTTCTAAGGTTAACTCGTTTGTTCACTGTCACATTGTCTTATGAAGTCATAGGCTTTAAGAAGTCATAAGACCTAAGACGTCATAAGACCAGGTTCCAAATCTGTTCATATGGTTTTGTGGTGGTTGTTGTTCAGTCAGTCAGTTGTGTCCAACTTTGCAACCCCATGGACTGCAGCACGACAGGCTTCCCTGTCCTTAACCATCTCCCGGAGCTTGCTCAAACTCATGACCATCAAGTTAGTGATGCACCCCAACCATCTCATTCTCTGTCATCCCCTTCTCCTCCTGCCTTCAATCTTTCCCAGCATCAGGTCTTTCCCAGTGAGTGAGTTGTTTGCATCAAGTGGCCAAAGAATTGGAGCTTCAGCTTCAGCATCAGTCCTTCCAATGAACACTCAGGACTGATCTCCTTTAGGATGGACTGGTTGGATCTCCCTGCAGTCCAAGGGACTCTCAAGAGTCTTCTCCAACACCACGGTTCAAAAGCATCAATTCTTTGGGGCTCAGTTTTCTTTATAGTCCAACTCTCACATCCGTACATGACTACTGGAAAAACGATAGCTTTGACTAGATGGACCTTTGTTGGCAAAGTAATGTCTCTGCTTTTTTAATGTGCTGTCTAGTTTGGTCATAGCTTTTCTTGCAAGGAGCAAGCGTCTTTTAATTTCATGGCTGCAGTCACCATCTGCAGTGATTTTGGAGTCCTCCAAAATAAAGTCTGTCAATGTTTCCATTGTTTCCCCATCTATTTGCCATGAAGTGATGGGACCAGATGCCATGATCTTGCTTGTTTTAATGTTGAGCATTAAGCCAGCTTTTTCACTCTCCTCTTTCATCTTCATCTAGCAGCTCTTTAGTTCCTCTTCGCTTTCTGCCATAAGGGTGGTGTCATCTGCGTATCAGGTTATTAATATTTCTCCTGGCAGTCTTGATTCTAGCTTGTGCTTCATCCAGCCTGGCATTTCAAATGATGTACTCTGCATATAAGTTAAATAATCAGGGTGACAATATACAGCCTTAATGACTCCTTTCCCAATTTTGAACCAGTCCATTGTTCCATGTCTGGTTCTAACTGTTGCTTCTTGACCTACATAATGGTTTCTCAGGAGGCAGGTAAGGTGGTCTGGTATTCCCATCTTTTTAAGAATTTTCCACAGTTTGTTGTGATCTACACAGCCGAAGAATTGTTGCTTTCAAACCGTGCTGTTGGGTCTTCTCAAGAGTTATGTGTAACTCATAAATGTACAGTTTAGCAAAGAGTTTTCAGGTGAATAGTCATGTAATATTGACATCAAGAAATACGTCATACAACTTGCCATTTTTATCTTTTCTTAAAACAGTGACCTCATTGAAAAAATGATAGAGCTACATGCAGTAAGAAGGCTTCCCCAGTCACAAATAACCACAATAACCAGCAGAAGCAGTGGTGGGGAGGGGGACTGGGGAACTGGGGGCTGGACAGGATGAGTGATGGGGAGAGTCACGTAGCCCATGCATGCCTTTTTTGTATTTTCTCTGTTTCTCCATACTATTTTATTCTTGCCTTAAATATGGATGTGATGAGGAACATCTTTCTACCTCACTGTTCTCTATCCAGAGGGGAGAAAATAAAATGTGGCTGTGAGTTTACATTTATTGAAGGAACATGCAGTAATTCCCTTGTTCTGTGTGACTTTATGGAATTCTCGTTGAAAAGCTAGATATTCACAAGAGCAATTTTTAAAATAAGTTGAGGTTAAAGGATCCAAATTAGTTCCTCTTATATTATGTTCTCTGTTGTCTTGGTACATTTAGCCTGTTGATAATATTGTCTATGTGTGTGTGCGTCTTTGTTTTTTGGTTAAACAGATTGCTGAGCTGGATGAAATAGAATACATTGAAAACCTACCTCTCCTTCGAGTTCTCAATCTCCTAAGAAATCCAGTTCAGGTGAGATGTCCTTTGTTTTGGGGGTGGAGGGTAGGGATGAGAAACATTCTTGGAATTCTTCTTTATGAAATACTTTTGATAGAGCATGAAGAATGTGAATACAGTGTGTTTATCACCATTCTCTATTAGAAGGGTAAGCAAAGTCACACCCGTGCTCCACCATAGGTGCAGGTAAAGCCTAAAATTGAATATTAGTTGTCTATTCTGTATGACCATTTGTGACTCATCCAGGTGGTAATAAAGATTATCAAGAGGGAGCTGTTGAGATTATAGAGCAATGTCTTTTTAGTGTAAGAATGCCTGAGGTATAGATGGAATGTGGCTCCTATCTTATATCAGGGAGAAGTCTAAGATTAGATACCTAAAGAAATTATCCTGGGGGTCACTGTAAAACTGGCATTGTAAAATGATTATAGGAAAAAATCATATATTTCCTAGTGATTCTTCACCTTTGGATATCAAATATCCAGATTTTTTCTTTTTTTCTGGATCCTCTCTTTTTTGTCCCCAATGATAGATCCTTTCTGCTCAACTCTGTCCCTCCCTCTCTGTGCAAATGTCATTCACTCCCCTTTGAATCTATATCCTTCACTCACTTTGCCGTAGATTCTTGAATTTGTATGTATCTCTGAGTACCTTTCTTTGTGCGTGTGTGTCTTGAGAAACATAACTAGGCAGGCAAAAAATCAAAATGAAAAATGAAAAGTACAGTCTGAAAGTAAAAACAATGCTTGGTATGGGAATAGTGGCAGACAATTTAAAAGCATCCTCTGGACAGAAAGGGGTTTAAAGTGGCCATCCCTCCCAGTTCCAGACCCACAAAGAGCATCCAGCTGTTTGCATAAATAAATATTAGCACAAACCCTTTCACACATGTTATCTCATTTACTTATAAACCCCTCCCACATATGCACTTTGAAGTACACAAAAGATGCCATTATATATTCATTTCGTGTGTATTCTCATCTACAAAATGCATCACCCACTTAATATCTTTCCCTTCAAAGAGACGTAGCTTCTTGATACAACATAACTAATTATATTTCTAAAAAGCAGATAATCCTAACAAAGCAGATGATAGAGTATTAAGGGAATTGTTCTATAAATGAATATCATTTTATTACTGTAAAACAAATTCATAATTAATGATACAAATTTAATATAAAGCAACACAAAGAAATAATGAGGAATTAATAATAAAGACTACTACTATTATAATAATGAAACTCCTTTAAGTTAGAAGATAGGGTTTCAGTCACTGGCCATGAAACATTAGATGAAATACTTCACCTCCCTGAGCCTTAGGTGTTTTTCTCTTTAGAGATGAAGATAATCAGGTTTGTCCTGCTTATCTCACAGGGAGATTAACAAGATCACACATTTGAAAGGCTTAATACGTTACAAGGCAGAGTCTGCATTTGAGTTGTTAATATAAGGGGACTGCAATTGTGAAAATGTAAAGACTTTGTGTGTGTGTGTGAATGACAGCATTAGTGGGTAAAAGGCCTTGGCTCATGAAAGCAGGTTGCCACTGCTTATTAATTTTGGGTAAAGGAAGGTAACAAAATAATCCTCTTGAAATTTTAAACAGGAAAAACCTGACTATTGGTCCTTCGTCATTTTTATGCTACTTCGATTAACAGAATTGGATCAGAAGAAGATTAAAGTGGACGAAAAGGTATGTAGTCATATTTCACGTGTTTATGAGTTGATAGGTCAAAAGCTTATGCTGCCTGCTGCAGGACCACTGCAATCTAGAAATGAGCATATGACAGTATGCTCATTCATTATTTATTTAAGGAGCATTTCCTTTTCCTAGAGTCTGTTGTTTAACCCTCTGCAGAGCTGAGCATCAACACAAATGCAGTGAAAGCCCTGCTTTTGGTACAGTAAGGAGACTGGCAATGGGAGACACAAGCAGCCTTTGTGTACCTAGGCTGGCGGCTGTAAGGCTGACTATAAGTTTGGAAAATTATCATATGTGGAGGGTGTGTGATTCTGTGTTTCTCTAAATCTTCACTTAATAATGAAATGAATTACAATGTCATTCTACCACATCACTGTAAAGGACTCAAATCGCTACTCTGGTATTTTAAATCCTTTATTCTCCATCTTAAGATAATGATTCTTTTCTGGACACATAACTTGAGAGTAACCAGACCTTGAATGCTAGTACCTGCCTCCCCACACCATACCTGTGGTAGCCAATTTGTCATGCTGTCCTGACAGGTGTCAGCTGAAATCTCCACTAATGAGGGGTTTCTTACACCCAATGCAAATTTGAGATGGGAGTGAAAAAGCAGGTATAAATATGCAGAGAGGCAGATATATTCCAGTTCATAAATGCCTTTCTGAAATCTTGGTTAAAAATAGTTATAGATGCTGGTCTGTTATTATTCTCACACTCAGAGTCGCTTATTAGATTTCTCTTTCCCTTTAATGTTTTGCAAAGGGAATAACATTTGAAACCACACATAGATAAAGATGTGGTAGACAAGCATACTGTATTTAGAGTGATGGCCAAGCCGGGGGACAGACAACTGTCTGTCATGAGGAAAAGGCCCATATCTTTGAAAAGAGAAAGTTGTATTAAAAGGGGAGGAGGTTTAGCGGAATTTGAGATAATAGGAATAGTTCTTGGTATGATGGCAGGAGGAAAACTTCTACAATAACAGCTACCTGGAATCTAGAACTAAGAATTTTATTACTTCTTCTCTTACTAAAAGTTGAAACATTTACTGTATTAAAGGTAATCTTAGACTTTAGAGGTTTTGTTTTTGGGTTTTTTTTTTTTTTTTTTCTTTTTCCCTCCCAAACCAGAAAATACAAAGAAATAGGTGCTCAAGGGGCTCCAGTTCAATATTTTAAAATAATTATCATTCTTTAGGTTTTAGGAAAGCTAGAGTAGACATGAAGACAGAACACAGATTCCTGGTTGCATGTCTAGAACATTTCAGTAAAGAAAGTCTTATCTTTCTTGTACAATGAATTTTTTTTCCCCTTTGCATTTCTAATTCTGGAAAAGATCTCGGCTGTGAATAAATACAACCCTCCCCCGGAAGTGGTCGCGGCCCAAGACCACATGACCCATGTGGTCAACAGCGTGATGCAGCCACAGAGGATCTTTGACAGGTATTCTGAGAGATGCCTTGGGTGGAACTCGGGGTGGTCAGCACAGGACAACCTCCTCATTTCCCTGGCTATCTCTCTTGTGACCCATTCCTTTTTTCACCTCTCTGAGGAAGGGATCAGGTCTTCATTTGACAGGCTGTGTTATCTCAGATATGGCATATCATCATCACATGTTCAAACATGGGACTCCCTTGTTGGCCTTTTCCCAAGTGTGGCAATAAGTGGATTCAACTTACCTCTTTCATCTGGACCCTTGAATGGTGGCTAGCCTGTTACTTGGTAGTGAAAGTCACTCAGTCATGTCCAACTCTTTGTGACCCCCTTGGACTATACAGTCCATGGAAGTTTCCAGGCCAGAATACTGGAGTGGGTAGCTGTTCCCTTCTCCAGGGAAGCTTCCCAACCCAGGGATCAAACTGTGGTCTCCCCCATTGCAGGTGGATTCTTTACCAACTGAGCTACTACCAGGGAAGCCTGTGACATAGGATGGTGAAATGAAAAATGAAAAAAAGTTTGCCAACATACCTGCTTTAGGAGAGAACACCAGACCCTCGCCTTATCAACAGAGCATTGTGATGGTCTCTATCACTGACAGTTTTTCCTTAGCTGTGAGTGGATGCTAGAAACCCCTGCCAAAGAGCACCCGTGACCACAGGTTCTATATTAAAGAGTCCCTAGCATCCCTGCTTGCCGAAGGGAAACTGAAACAGCCTTTCCATGGGTTGCACTGAGCTGCAATCAGCCCCACAGGGAGGAGTCACCCAGCTTGACTGAACACAGGAATAGAGACCCTCACCTCTAAGTTTGAAGACAGATTTACCACAATTTCTCCATTTCTTTTTAAACACTCTGTTGAAGCAGATGGCCATTGACACTATAAGTATAATACAGAAATTCTATCAGTACCCAAAGGCATTTTAAAAACGCTTGTAAAGTCTCTGGGTTATAAACGGCTCCTCTTCTTCATGTGGTCTGCTCCTGTACTTCACCCGGTTGGTTTCCCACAGAGAGAAAATGTTTTATTTTGCATCCAGGACATGATTTTTTACATGTAATTTAATCATGTAGACGTTGACAGTTTTATATATTTATGGTAGCCCTCTAGGTGAAATGATTTATCATTTATTTGCGTACATCTGGAAAAGCACATTTGATTTAAAAGAAGGGCATTTATTGTCCTCATTGTATTTCTTTTCTAGTTTATGAGATTGTTAGTTGTTTCATGCCTTAGGGTACATTTATATAAAAATATGTATCAAACAAATTTACAGCAGTGTCTGATAAACACACATTTCTTGATCATTTCTGACTGTCAGACAGAGAATAGCAAATGGCCAGGCCACCCTAGATGCCCTGGGATGGAGCAGTGTTCATGATGTAAAGCTCATGGAGGCAGGAGGAGGCGGACCATGTCCTTCCCACCCTGGGTCAGGACACAGCTCCCTGGCAGCCCCAGAAGCAACCTCCAGGAAAGAAACACTGACTTTTTCTCTCGGAACTTTTAGGCTGTGATACTGGGGACTCACTGTCCTCTTTCCTGGCGAGACTGGAGTAAGGATCCAAATGATATGGCCAAGTGTTGACTCTGGCCTGGTAGTCAGTGAGGGCTTTCTTGCTCTCTCATATGACAAGGTTCTCCAGACTGATGTTGTCCAAGCCTTGTCTGGACTCTGAAATCAGCCATTTCTCCAAGAAGCCCTGGTTCATTTTAGTGAGAAGTGGTATTTCCCAATCGCAGTGTGGGCACTAGAGACAATCTTGACTACTGGGTTGGTCATTGTTTTGTAGGTCTTTTAGTGGACAGAAGCTAGAAATGGATTTCCTTCCTTCTCTCCCTCCCTCCTTCCTTCCTTCCATTCATTGATCCATCTACTGATTCTTTTTACTATCCATCCATCTTGCCTATTTGTTCCTACCTATTACATCTACTAGGCTTCCCTGGTGGCTCAGGCAGTAAAGCGTCTGCCTGCAATGTGGGAGACCTGGGTTTGATCCCTGGGTCGGGAAGATCCCCTGGAGAAGGAAATGGCAACCTACTCCAGTACTCTTGCCTGGAAAATTCCATGGACTGAGGAGCCTGGGAGGCTACAGTTCATGGGGTCACAAAGAGTTGGACACGACCAAGCAACTTCACTTCACTTCATTACATCTACTTAATCTTTCATGTCTATCTAATCTGTATCTAAATAGCTCTATCTAAAAATAGATAGTAAAATACCTCCTCAATTGATACAATTCAGCTTCAAGACTACATTTGAGCTTTTACTGAACTTCATCTCTGTTATATCTGTATCTCCTTTTCTCCCTCACCAAAGACAGTGAAGAAGATGAAATTAGAACATCCCATGATTACTGTTTTTTTTAATGTCCCATATTATACCACAACAGTATCAGAACACCATAGTAATAATTACTGAAGCATTAAAACCGTTTGGCTGATGTTCTTCCTGTTAACCATCCCCCATTGTTTTTTGTTTTGGTTAAATATATATATACACACACACATAAAATCTGCCATTTTAACCACTTGAAAGTGTACAGTTTAGTGGCCTTAATTATATTCACAGTACTGTGCGACCATCACGACCATCTGTTTCCAAAAGTTTTTCATCACCCAGAACAGAAGCTCTGTAGCCATTAGGTAATAACTCCCCATTTCCTGCTACTCCCACCCCCTGGTAACTTCTAATATACTTTCTGTCTCTATGAATTTGCCTACTGTATATATTTCATATAAGTGTCAATCACTCCATTTTAAAAATAGTGCACTGTATTTATATTGTCAGAACATATATCCATCACACACTGTACTTTCTCCTTTGCTGTCATTTAGCCTTAGTTCTCTGGGTAACTGCATATTTATTGCCCACCGCCAGTGCCCACTTACAGTGATGCCTCTTGAGTCCTTTTAGTTGTATGAAGTGTGTTCTTTAGCACATTCTTTAGGAAGGGCTGTGCAATCAGTATCTCTTGAAATCTTCCATGTTGATAATATGGAAGATTATCTGCCCTTTACACTTGAAAATCATTTTTTGCTGTATATAAAATCCATGACTCACACTTTTTTCCCTTGAACATATTAAAAGTGCTTCTCCATTTTCTTTTCGTGCAAAAATTGCTGTCAAAAACATGATGACAATTTAATTTTCTTTCCTGTATAAATCATGTGTTCTCTTTCTAGCTAAATAATTAGCCCCACTTCTGCCTTTTTTTAAGGAGAAGGAAATGGCAACCCACTCCAGTATTCTTCCCTGGGAAATCCTATGGACAGAGGAGCCTGGGGGGCCACAATATATGGGGTTGCAAATAGTTGGACACAGCTGAGCACACACTGCCTTTTACTAGACTATGCCTTAGTATTATTGTTACAACATTTCTAGCCCAGTTGTTCTGGGCTAATATTCTCAGGAATGTTGTATACTGTTATTTTTTTTTTTCAGGAAACTTTTTTCTTGAATGACAGTCTGTAATATTTGCTCTGTTCCTTTGGTTTTGGTTTTCTCCTTTAGGAAGTACATCTTCTTTGCCTATCCTCAATTTTCATCCCCTTATTTCAAAATTTTTTCTCTTTAATCACTTAAAAATTATTGAGACAATTTTAGATTCACATGCAGTTGTAAGAGATAATACAGTCTAGATGTTTTTCACCCAGTTTCCCTCAGTAATAATATCTTGCTTAGCTATAGTGGAATATCAAAATCAGGAACCTGACATTGATACAATCCATCAACCTTATCAGATTTCACCAGTTTTGCATGGACTCATGTGTACATTTAGTTCTGTGCGATTTTATCAGATGTGTAGATTCACATGAGCATCACTCCAGTCAAGATAGAAATGGGTAACTTCCCAGGTGGCACAGTGGTAAAGAATCTGCCTACCAATTCAGGAGATGGGTTTGATCCCTGAGTTGGGAAGATCCCCTGGAGTAGGAAACGGCAACCACTCCAGTATTCTTGCCTGGGAAATCGCATGGACTCGGGAGCCTGAGGGGTACAGTCCATGGGGTTGCAAAGAATAGGACATGGCTGAGCACAACATACTTCCAATCAACATTCAGGAGTTTTGTCACGTGAATCCCTTTGCTTCCCTTTAATAGCAATAGCTGCCTCCATCCTTCTCACCTTCCCTAATCTTTGGCAACTAATAATCTGTTCCCCTTCCCTGGAATGTTGTCATTTCAAGAAGCCTATATAAATGGAATCATATAGTATATGTATAAGCTTTGAGGGTTGACTTTTTTTTTTGCTTAGCCTCATTCCCTGGAGATTCATCCAAGCTGTTAAATGTATCAGTGGTTCACTCCTTTGTGTTGCTGAATAGTATTCCTTGTTGAATACATCACAGTTAGTTTAACCAACCATCCCTCAAAGGACATCTGGGCTGATCCCAGTTTTTGGTTACTGCAAATACAGCTTTTATGAGCATTCCTGTGTAGGCTTTTAGACATGTACAGTTCCAGCCTGCCTGCTTTTCGCTGGATACCTGTTGTTTTGGGGGTTCTCTTGCTCTCAAATGCTGCCCATTGCTTCCTCCTCCTTCCTCCTGCACAGATTCCAGTGCCATAAAAGTCTTGTGGGTTTGTGGCTTTTCTTCTGGTTTCATTATCCACGAAATTTCGTCTGGTTTCATTTTCCATGGACTTCTGTTCTCAAGTTTTTCTGTTTTTCTGTGAGTGTTCAGAGGGATTGAAAACTTATGCTGCACTGCCCCCGTGCTTCATAGAATCTACACCTCAGCCATGTTGTTTTCAAAATATTATATTTTAGTCTGTATTTCTAAAATTTGTGTCATGAGTGAAACCCACACACTTCAGCTCTGCCTGTTGCAAGAGATTTTATGTAAATTAGCCCAAATTGGTCTTTTAGACCTGGAAGCCATGCCTAGATTCATACCAGCTCTTACTTACTAGCTGTTACTTTGAGCATGTTAATTAACCTCTCTGTATTTCAGTTTCTTTGTGTGTTAAGTGGGGGAGAATGATAGAATCATCTTCATTAGCTTCCTGTGATAATTAAATGAGGTAATGCACGTAAGATACCTAGAATAGTGCCTGGCACATAGTAATTGCTGATGTAAACATTAGTGATTATTATTTTCTTTGCACACATGTGTTCTTTTTTATAGTAAATTTGCCATTTTATCTTTTATTTAATTTTTTAATTTTGGCTGCCCTGGGTCTCCGTTGTGGCATGCAGGCATTCTCTAGTTTCGGCGGTTGAGCTCTAGAACCTGAGGGCTCAGTGTTTGTGGCACATAGGCCTCTCGAATTGCGGTGTGCAGCCTTAGCTGCCCCATGGCACATGGGATCTTAGTTCCCTGACAGGGACTGAACCCACATCCTCTGTGTTGGAAGGAGGATTCTGAACCATTGGACCACCAGGGAAGTCCCCACATCAGTGTTCTAAATCAACAGATAAGAACTGGAGCCTATTATACATAGTGAAGTCAGTCAGAAAGAGAAAGAGAATACTGTAAATTAATGCATACATATGGAATTTAGAAAGATGGTAACAATGATCCTACATTCAGGGCAGCAAAGGAGACACAGAACAGACTTTTGGACTTAGTGGGAGAAGGCGAGGGTGGGATGATTTGAGATAATAGAATTGAAACATGTACATTACCATATGTCAAAAAGAAAAAAGATGACCATTGCAAGTTCAATGCATGAAGCAGGGCACCCAAAGCCAGTACTCTGGGACAACCCAGATGGATAGGGTGTGAAGGGAGATGGGGGGGGGGCAGTTCAGAATTGGGGGGGGGGGGGGGGCACATGCATACCGCATGGCTGATTCATGTTGGTATATAGCAAAAACCATCACAATATTGTATAGTAAGTATCCTCCAATTAAAATAAATTAATTACTAAAAAAAAAAAAGATATGAATAAGTTTACCTCTGAGAGGGCAAGTCTTATTTCTTTCATTTTGAATTTCTTGGGGGAAAACTCCATCAACCAGAAATGAATATCTCTCCTACCATGTTTTTCCTTCTAAAAATGGTGTTAAGGTAAATTCTTCGCTATTTTGTAATCAACTTGCCTGTGGAAAGTAGGACCGTCCCTCCATACCGTGTCTGCATATAGCACGTGCCGGATAGCCGGACCCGCCGTGACTGCGCCGTGGGTGGCTTTCCACGCCGGATGCGTTAACGCGCGTGCCCCTCTGCCCTGTGTTGCAGCACCCTGCCGAGTCTGGATGCCCCGTACCCCATGCTGGTATTGGCCGGTCCTCAAGCATGTGGTAAACGAGAACTCGCTCACCGCCTCTGCAGACAGTTCAGCACTTACTTCAGATACGGGTGAGTTTATTGGCTGCTAAGGCTGTAAAATGTCCGCTGTTGCTCACCATGGGTATTAATTTTAAGCAAGTTAAAAGGCATGCATAGAAGGTTTATGAGCTGCTTTGCCAGTTATTACACTGTGATATACACTGTATTTATTTATTTATTTATTTTACTTTAACCCTCCAAATGTTTTGATGCACTCAGCCACAGCCAAAATCCGGCTCCAAGATCTGGAACTACAGGTGGTCTTAATTAAGCCTCGTGGTATTGGAGCATGGCCGCCTCCTGTTGCCGTGTGGTGTGACACGCGGATCACAACGTTGTGATGGGGGGTTGGGGGGTGGGTCTGGGCTCCAGTCACAGCCTCTCCTCATCACTGTCAGAGCGCAAGCTGCCGGCGTGTCAGCTGCTTTATTTCCGCTCAAGTCTTCCTCTTTGGAGGCATATTTCAGAAGGAAGGAACGAGAAATGACAGCCAAAGAGTTCCTTTTCCTTACCCTCAGGTTAGCATTCAGTATACCCTTTCAGTTTTCTGGGGCAGATATTTCACTGTGTGATTCCCAAATGACTCAGTTAAAATAGCCGGATATATCCAAAACACAACAACCTTCCAGGGAAATCATCAGCTGGACTTAGAGACTTTTTAAAGGTTTCCGTGTCTCAGTTTTAGAGTTATCGCTGTGACCTTTTCAACTGGTTTCCTCTTTCCTTTTTTTACGTATAGCAAAGACCTTACTTTTAGATTAGTGATGTTTCTCAGTGAGCTGAGAATGTGACTACAAAGATACATAAGACGGCAAGAAAGAGAAATGTAAATTATGTTCTAATGCTGTTACAGACAAGTTCCTCCCCTTAAGCTACATGTGTTCAAACAATGTAAACACCATGTTAAACAGGTTCGTTTATTTAGAGATCTAAAATTATATCCATCATTTGAACAACTCCAGGAAACAAATACTATAGAAGGATTTACTCATTAATCTATTCTAAACACCCTGAAGCAACAAAAAGTAAATTAAAACTTAATATCAGAATTGAAAAGTGCAGAGTGTCTTTATGCTTATTCAGCGGTATGGAACCTGCTTCGAAAGATAAGTGGAGCCTAATGAATGGACGATCAAATTAGGGCACGGAAGATATCTCCTGACTGTGGTGCTAATGTGTAAACGTGGAACCTTTTAGCGAACCAGAGTGACTTACATGATCCAAGGCTTTCCTGCTTAGAAGTCCTTTCACATGTCTGACACCAGTTCTGTTGCAAATGGTTCAGAGCCCATCCTTCCTGTTTGTTTGTGGTTTGCTTTCTGAGGCACACGGGGCCAGATGTGTTCTTGGAGATGTCTGTTAACTCATCATCAAGGTTGTAATCGAGTTGGCCTTGACATTCTCACTGGATAGCTAGCTCCCGCCCCAACCCCACTGATGTTCACTTTCATTAAATCCTGCTTTTCCACTGTTAAATGTCTGTCCATCATGCTTGTGATGATGTACTTAATGCCTGGTTCCCCTGCTTGACTGTAAGCCCAGTGAGGGTGGGGACTAATGCCAGCTTTGCTCACCGTTGAGTTCCCAGTGTTCAGCAGATGGCCAGGTGCTTCTACTTGCATGAGAAATATCTGCTAAATGAATCACTAAGTGATTGTCTGAATGGATGGATGAGTTAATTAATGGTGTTATATGCAAAATTGAGTGGGAAATTACTGTGCTAAGAAGCATAGGGTTTTTTTTTTTTCCAACCTCCACTGATGGGTACATGGAGAGTTGAAGAGATTCATTCATTTGTTCATCCATTCTTTCTATAAAGATTTATTGAGTTCTTCCCATGTGTTGGGCCCTGAAGATGCAGTGGGAACAATATTGATGAGGCCCTTGCCTTAATGACTGTAATGTATTTGGAAATAAGTGGAGAGACTCTGAAGGTGGGAAACTCAGACCTTAAATAGTTAGCCTCACATATGCAATTTGTCTGGAAGCACAGGATGACAAAACAAAAGTCCTAAAATGAGCTTCCTGCTCCTATAATGGTACTGTTGCCACTGCTATTTTTCTCCTCTGGATGGGGTTAGTGGCGAGTGGAAAAATAACCTGAGTGGGAAAACCCCCAGTCACCCTCCCACCTCCCTCATGGGCTCAGAAGCCTTGTCTGACCGTGCTCTGGCATCTTGATGGAGGCAGAGGTCAGGGCTTGTAAATAGGAGGGTCATTCTCAGAATTTCACCAAGGCATGGCTCAAAGAGCATGTCATGCGTGCTTGCTAAGTTGTTTTAGTTGTGTCCGACTCTTTGTGACCCTTTGGGCTGCAACCCGCCAGGCTCCTCTGTTCATGGGATTCTCCAGGCAAGAATACCAGAGTGAGTTGCCATGCCCGACTCGGCGGGGATCTTCCCGATCCAGGGATAGAACCCGCATCTCTTATGTCTCCTGTACTGGCAGGCGGGTTGTTTTAATCACTAGCGCCACCTGGGGAGCCCAAAGAGCATATCATTGGACCATAAAGAGTATTAGGAAACCAGTAATTTCATGCAGTAAGAAAGTCAGATAGTACTACGATGATATGCGGCAACTTTCTAATTAAAACAAATGATAAAACCAAAGCACATCCTCAGGGGCAAGCCATTGCTCTTGTTTAGATTTTCTTTTATTTTAGTCTTCATCCAACATAAATTTTATTGATTTTTAATTAAATGGGAAAAAAAGGCATGAATATAGTCTCATTGTGAAACACATAAACATTTACAAAGGTGCTTTCTCTAGTGCTTGCTTGAATCTTTTCTTTCCCTCCTATTTAGCACATTTTCTCCTGGCATTTTGTCTTCCTTTTTAAATTGCGTTTACCCAAGACTATGATATTCAATGAAATAATTCACATGCTGAGTTGCATATCCAGATGTATAAATATTAAAAATGTATCTCAGTGGTATAACAAATATTGGCGTGGCTGAGAGATTGTTCTCTTGCCTCAGGATCTGATTTTACTATTTGTTCTTGGTTTTAGGAATAGGCTGGATGTTCTTTCTTTACCAGTATTAGTTATAAGTGACCTAGAGATGGGACTTCCCAGGTGGCTCACTAATAAAGAATCTGCCTGCCAGTGCAGGAGATGCAGGTTCAATCCCTGGGTCAGGAAGACCCCTTGGAGGAGGGCATGGCAACCCACTCTGATATTCTTGCCTGGAAAATCCCGTAGACAGAGGAGCCTGGCAGTCTACAGTCCATAGGGTCACAAAGAGTCAGATATGGCTGAGCAACTGAGCACGCATCCATGGCCTAGAGGTAGGCCATGCCTTCTGAGTCTCTCCATTTATTTCTAGTCTTACTATTACTGCACAAATCAGTAGCTTCCTGGAAGAGTGCTGGATAATGAAAGAAACATAAAACAATACCAGCATACCTGTTCATCTTCCAGATTTAAGGCCTTGAAAGTGATCTGATTAGGCATGAAAGCAAAAATTTATTCTTCAAAGAGCAATCTTTATTTTTATAACCTTTTCCATGATGTTGACTACTAAATATATTCTACTAATAATATGGTAAATCAGAGACCCATAGCTATTGAGTTAAATGAGATGATATGAGCTATAGCTCCCTAGTGCTGTTTAATCTAATGCCCCTTTATACAGATGTGACAGACTAGTACAATGGTTTATTTATTCCTTCAGTCAATGTTTCTTAAGCACTGTCTATGTGCCTTGTTCCAGCGATAAAACTATGAAACAAGCAGACATGGGTCTTGTCCTCCTAGCAGCTTACAACCTATATGAGATTCAGTTAAGTAAAGCCACCTAACAAGATAGTTTGATGGGTGCTATGATGAGGGAAGTGAAGAACCTCTGTGATAGAAGAAATGAGAGGTAAATGGGATGTGAGATTTGAGCAGGGAATGCAGTCCAGGCAGAAAGAACAACAAGCACATTTGATTAACTGAGAGTATTATCCACTGTAGCCTGCCTAAGCGTGAAGCATGGAGGAAGATGGCAGAAAATGGGACTAGAGAAAAAGTCAGGGGTCTGACCATAAAGGATCTCTAAGCAGAGGAGTGTCAGGGTCACAGCTGCATTTTAGAAAGTGGGCCCTGTGGGCAGTTTGGGAGAGGGTTTGGGGAGGGAAGGCTGGAAACTAGGAGACTGGTTAGGATATAGTGACAGGTGTTGGCACGAACTAGAACATGGTATGTAGTTACTGGGAAGTGGACAGAGTAGTGGCTTCCTGGAATCTGATAGTCAGACACAGTACATGCTGGAATCTTCTGTGTCCCTGATCTCTTAAGTTGTGTCCGGTGACTTACTAATACACATTTGTATTGGGCATTGGGACCAATTCGGTATGCCTACCAAGCACCCTCGGAATACCTGGGCATTTGTGAACACCCAGTGAAAGAGGTCCTTTGCTCACAATATGGCATTCTATAAATGTGCTTGAGTTTGGATGCGCTCACAGCCAAAATGCGCTCTGCCTAAATATTTTCAGTAACAAGTTCATTATTTCTTGAGGCAGTCTGGTCCAGAATTGAGATTCTAAATCTGCACGCTTCTGAATCACACTGAAAAAACTTCCACTCCCTCAGCCATCTCCTAGCTCTTCTTAGACATTTTTGCTGCTTCTTCTTTCATCTTCCCGGATGTGGTGACATTTCATTATTTGGCCTGGCCTTCCGTATTCCTTTCTGTCCTGATCATCTCCCCCAGTCCACAGACTTGGTTTGTTAGGATCCTAGATGACAGCTGGTCAGTGAATCGGCCTCTAAGAATGCGTAACTCACCCTTAGACTTTGAGCACCAGTGTTGTAGTCTGAGGTTAACTGCGAACTCAGCTCTTTTGTCTGTTAAATGAAACTAACAAGGAGTATGGCTCCCATCGCAAACCAGGTTTTAACTAATTTACCTTGATTTAACTAGTAAGTTAGTAAAAATAAACTCATAGAAATGTAAATTACAATTGAAATTATGTTTAGACCGGGGAGAGGAAACATATTAAAGGTGATGGCCCAAGCAAATTTCTTTATCTGGCAATTGTTTATCTAAGTTTAATGAAACATTTCTTTCACTATGAAGTATTTCCTTTTTAAGGTATTCATATTTAGACAGCATGCTACAGAGCAAACATTTCTATATGTGAAAACTGGATGACAGATTCAAAAAACTGTAGGTCATCTCAGGTCCTTAATAGAAAGTTCCACAGTGGATGCCAGTTCTGTCATCAGCATTCTTCACGTCAGTGAAGCCATCCCTTTATTTACCTGCTTAGAAGCTTCAGATTGCTTCTTTGCTTTGTCTTTCTTTTAGAAATTCTGAGAAAATCCCTGCCACTCAATTCTTTTGTTGGAAAATGCAAATTCAGTACGGTGTACAAAGGCTGCTCTAAGGGTGCGCGGTACCCGAAGCGAAGTCACTGAGTTATCTGTCCTGACTGTCAAGGACACCAACAAACAGAGGGTCTCAGGTCCCTGCCAAGTGGTGGGAAGAGATGTCGGTGCGAGCAGACAGCACAACAAAGGTCACGATGTTTGGACCGCCTTCCCTTAGAATGTGTGCACTTTCCTGAGTGTGCAATTTAAATGTGATCTTAAAACCTTTACCTTTATAGTATTAGTTCTTGGCTATAAGGCAAGGGAACAATAGTATGAATTATAAAAGCTTGTTTGTTTTTGACTTTGAAATGGAGAAGGTTTTGAGGTTGTGACTTTACCCTCTTCAGTTCAGTCGCTCAGTCGTGTCCGACTCTCTGTGACCCCATGAACCTGACTTCGGTGTCATCCTGTGGTTGTTACTGAGTCATGTTACTTCACTGCTGTGTCTCAATTTTATCATCTGTAAAATGAGAACAGTGGTAATGAGGTAATAACAGTAGTAATGGTAATATAACCAGTGGTAATGGTAATGTTACCTACCTCATGTCTTTTTGTGAGGAGTCAATGAAATAGCATGTCACGTGTCTAGCTATTTGCATCTCCTGTTTTAAAGCTGTAGGATAATCTAAAAATCAGTTTGCATTTCCAGAACTTAACATTGGGAAGTCAGCATGTCTGAAATCAAGAGTCCTGGGCTAGTTGGGAGTCACAGTTTAGTTCCGGAACCAGTATTGGCCTGCTCTCTGGCCTTGGACAGGTCTTTTTTTTTTTTTTTTTTTTTTGGTGGTGGGGGCCTGCCACGTGTCATGTGGGATCTTAGTTACCCAACCAGGGATCAAGCCTGAGCCCCCTGCAGTGAAAACTCCTGAGTCTTAACCACTGAACCACCAGGGAAGTCCCTGGGCAAGTCATTTTTATAGTCATCTTAAAATGGAGCTCATCACAGCTACTGTCCACTTCACATGTTCAATTAATTCATTCATGTTATAGATACTTAGTAAATGCCTACTATGGGCCAGGCACTGTGAATGCAGTGGCAGATAAGATGAACAAGATAAAGTACTCCCTATTTACAATAGCTAGGACATGGAAGCAACCTAGGTGTCCATTAGCAGATGGATAAAGGAGTTGTGGTACATATATACAAAGGAATATTACTCAGCCATAAAAAGGGATGCATTTGAATCAGTTCTCATGAGATGGATGAACCTTGAGCCTGTTACACAAAGTGAGGTACGTCAGAAAGAGAAAAACAAATATCGTATATTGATGCATATATATGGAATCTAGAAAAATGGTAAGGATGAACCTATGTGCAGGGCAGGAATAGAGACGCTGACGTGGAGAACAGGCTTGTGGATACAGTGGGGGAAGCAGAGGGTGGGATGAGTTGAGAGAGTAGCGTTGAAACACATATATTACCATATGTAAAACAGATACCTAGTGGGAATTTGCTATATGATACAGGGAGCTCAAACCCAGTACCCTGCGACTCCCTAGAGGGGTGAGATGGGGAGGGGTGGGGGGGAGGTTCAAGGAGCGGACATATGTATACTTATGGATGATTCACATTGTGGTATGGCAGAAAATTTTTAAAATTAATTAAAAAAAATTTTAGAAACATAAAGTGCTCCCTTTATTATTCATACATCCTCCTGGGCAAGATAGGGAAAAAAAGAAAAGAGAAGGAGTAACAGTAATTGGGTGTGGCGAGCTGGGTTGCGTGCATGTGTGTGCTCAGTCGTGTCTGACTCTGAGACTCATGGACTATAGCCTGCCAGGCTCCTCTCTGTTCATGGAATTCTCCAGGCAAGAATACTAGAGCGGGTTGCCATTTTCCATTTTCTTCTTCAGGGGATCTTCCCAGCCCAGAGATCAAACCTGGGTCTCCTGCATTGTCGGTGGATTCTTTACCATCTGAGCCACCAGGGAAGCTGTGGGAATGCTATTTCAGACAGCGGGCAGAAGAGCCCTCTCTGGTTGAGCTGAGAATGCCATTCAGTGTTGGAATCATGGATCCTCACGGGAAGTTCATATAGATTGAGGAGTGTGGCAGGAATGAGGAACGGGCTGGTCTCCACCCTCCAGCAGTGGAGGAGGTGGGGTCCTGAACAAGGGGGTGGGGGAGGAGTTGGTGGCAAGCACTGAGACTGCCCGTGGATAAAGAAGAGGTGCATCACCCAGCCACAGAGGGTCCAGAAAGGCCTTTTGAGAGTGACACTTAAACTGAGTCCTGAAGACAAGTGGGCTAACCAGATGGAGGAGTGGGGTAGGGAGCATTCCAGAAAACAGCCATAGACCAGGGAGCGTATGAAAACATCTGGGTGAAAAGTATATGGGTGATAAATATTGTTTTGTTTCTTAAAGTTTGATGATGTGATATTAGAGGTCATGACTCAGAAGGTGGTAAAGAACAGTAAGTAAAAACTTCTTGTTGATAATCCAACAAAGTGTTGGTAATCCAACACTAAATTTTTTGGGGCTCTAAAATCACTGCACATGGTGACTGCAGCCATGAAATTAAAAGACTCTTACTCCTTGGAAGGAAAGTTATGACCAACCTAGATAGCATATTAAAGAGCAGAGACATTACTTTGCCGACTAAGGTCCATCTAATCAAGGCTATGGTTCTTCCAGTGGACATGTATGTTTGTGAGAGTTGGACTATAAAGAAAGCTGATCACCAAAGAATTGATGCTTTTGAACTGTGGTGTTGGAGAAGACTCTTGAGAGTGCCTTGGACTGCAAGGAAATCCAACCAGTCCATCCTAAAGGAGATCAGTCCTGGGTGTTCATTGGAAGGACTGATGTTGAAGCGGAAACTCCAGCACTTTGGCCACCTGATGCGAAGAACTGACTCATCCTAAAAGACCCTGATGCTGAGAAAGATTGAGGGCAGGAGAAGAAGGGGATGACAGAGGATGAGATGGTTGGATGACATCACTAAGTCAGTGGACATGAATTTGAATAAACTCCAGGAGTTGGTGATGGACAGGGAGGCCTGGCGTGCTGCAGTCCATGGGGTCACAAAGAGTCGGACACAACTGAGTGACTGATCTGAACTGAATCCAAAATTTGTATAATCCCTATACACTATAGCAAGTGAACGTGTCTAGCACTGCCAAATCTCAGGGTTTTCATGGTTATGTTACTTTATGATTTGTGGATCCACTTTAATTTTTTAAAACACTTTATGCCAAAACCTTTTCCATTTTGAATTTCAAATTAATAGAAAGAGATAGGAGTTATATACTTTCTGTTTTCAGGGCCTGTCACACCACCAGACTGCCTTACTTTGGAGAAGGAGATCGGGTTGATTATCATTTTATCTCTCAAGAAGTTTTTGATGAAATGCAAAACACGGTAAGAATGCTCTTTTTGTGTAATGCATAAGAAATACATGTTCTCTGGTAGAAGTATTAGGAAATCATGATAAGAAAGAGAACAATTACATGGATGTATCCTCATTGAGTTGTGTTTTTAATACCTTTGATATATCATCGTCCACACGCTGCTTTATGATCTTGGAGAAAATACTGTAAATTTCCAATGAAACCAAATAAAGAGATGTTTTAAGAAAATGGAAGAAAGAGCACCGTGAAAAGTTCTTGAGATCTGTGTTTGTCAGGTGCTGCTATTTATGATCAGATTTTACTCAAGATAAACGACTCCCACAAAACTGATGTTACTCAGCTAACTTAGGAATTGAGCACTTCCAGGGAGTTGGCATGTTCTGTCCACCGACCACTCCCTCTTTGCTGTCTTTGGTGCTTTCTAATTGTTGTGACTCTACACACCATTTCAGCCAGTTGGTCTGCCCTGGACACGTACACAGCCTCAACCTTCCCCGGAAACATCGCTATGTGAGAAGTCCTCAGTCCCAGAGAGCTGGCAGGCAGGTCACTAACGCAGTTGGAAGCCCTCGACATTAGATCAGAGAAGATTCCTCATTTCTTTGAGGTCTGTGGCTTTCCTGAGTGAGGGTCACTACCCTGCTCTGGTCCCTTTCATAGGAGCTCTGGACACTTTTATTCAATTTAAACTTTATCCCCTGAAACCCTGATCATCTAGTCATTGGTAGTAATTCACAACAATCTTGTCTCTGAGTTCATTTCCTTAAAATAATTTATTTGTTCTTTTCTTGGCCCTTCACATGCAAAGCGAATCCTCACAGCCCTAGCGTGTTTTGTCTATCAAAGGTTCATGTTAATATCAATACATTATCCACCCATGACTTCAGTTAAAGAGTATCTCATATCTTCATCACTGCTGATAAATCTGTAAGCCTCTTATTCTCTTTTCAGGCATGGGCCTTAATTTTGTTTATCTTATCATCATCTTCTTTCTGTCACTAAATTAATCCTACACCACTTTTTTTTCCCCCTGAAGCCTAGTGAAGGACAGGATTAAGGACTAATCTCTGTTTCTGCCTTTGAAAGATTACCATCCAACCAGTGATGCTGTTACTGCTGCAGGCTCCCTCCTCTCTCCCCCCTGCTCCTTCATCTGTCCTTTCTCTGCCCCATCCTCAAATAACAGACCTGGCTTACACCTCAGTGCAGGCAATTGTGGAGCAGTTAAGCATAGGTCTGCAGTTGCTGTGAGTTTAATTTTGAATGACCAGCTTTACACATGGTACATATTTTCTCTTGCATTCACAGAGAAACCAAGTGAGAAAACCCTATAGTCCCTGGGCCATTTTCTCTCTAATCTTGTCAGAAGAACATCTTGGAAATTCTTTATGATTTTCTCTCTTAGGGCTATGTTTTAGAAGTTCAGTTTAATGTACCAAGGGTACTCTGAGACTTTTTATTTCTAAAAGCCATAATAGAAATCTGAGAAGTTATCTTGATACTAGTAAGAAGCATTCTCTTAGGACTCTTTGGGTTGAAAGACAACTAGTTCCCCACACTGCTGTTAATTTCTCGTGGTAGAGTCTGGGGCATTTTTTCTTGATTTAGTTCCACAGCTCTCAGTGCCCCCACGGGCTCCCCTGATGTTTCAGACCTTATCATGTCTGTAATCAAGTAAGTCCTACAGTTCCTAGTCTAAGAAATCACCATGCGTCTGTACTATATTTAGTCTTCTAGTTTTACTCTCATGACGAAAGTTCTTGTGTACTGGAGAAGCACTCACTTTTACTGCCTCTGCTAACATGCATGACTTCACTGTGATAGATATCATCATTGTTAACTTGAATTTTGTTGTTAAGATCTTTTCTTTAAAGGGAGCTTGAGGCTGTTTCGTGAAGAGAGACAAACCTAGAGAGGAGAAATTCACGACACCTCGTCAGCTGCACCAGTCACACCCACACACTCAGCCTCTGTACACAGAACCCCTCTACGGAACACTCCCCAGCCAGCCTGTCCCCTTCCAAGTCACAGTGCCCCTTAATGGACAACCCTGGCACACCCCACCCCTGCACACCTATTGTGGACAGTCACACCTCCCCACTCTGATGGGCACACGTAGACTAGCACACACTTCCGTATCCATTCCACACCCCCCAAAACACAGATCATCCCTCCGTGTGCCCACAGACACGTGAACCCTTCTTAAGGCCATATACACAGTCACTCACCTGCAGAGCGTCTTCTTCCCTGGTGGAAATAAGACCACAGATCTGGAGGTGTCTGAGATAAGATTATTGCTCTGTATGAAGAAATCACAGGCAGGAAGCCATGACAGGAGTATACCTCTCCAGAAGCTGGGGGACCACGCATCTCAATTCTTAACAAATCAGTTGAACAAGGCTTGTTTTATGTGCACAAGTACAATGCAAGATTTCTCCCAACCCTACCTTCTTCCAAAAGATGTTTTTGGGATCCACTTGTGTGCCCGTGGACACACAAGTAAGCAAACTCATAGTATACATCTGGAAAGTGATTCAAATACACGTTATAAAAACAGGGTGAGTCACAGTAAACAAGATAAAATATGTTATACCTGAAAAGAGATTCAGATATCTGTTTATCTGTGTGTGTGTATATATATATATATATATATATAATATAGATATTAAAAGGAAAGGAGTCATAGTGTTGATTACAAAGAACACAGTATGACACTGAGTGGGTAAAGTATTAAGGATATTTATTGTTGAGTCTTTAACTTTTAGGAGGTATAACATAAATTTCATTTGCTATGGGAGGGCTGTGGATTTTTCTCAGTGCCTGCAGCAGACACATGCCCCAGAGGCCCATCCCGCCTGAGGGACACCCGCTGTTTCATGGCCTTCCAACACTGCCCCCCCGACAGGTAGCCCACCCCCCATCCCCACGGATCTCCAGAACCTCCGGGCCAGGAGGCACAGGGTAGCATCAGAGACCCCCAAGCTGCTACTGTTTGTAATGACGGTGCTGGCTGTTGCTGGTCTTCGGTGGATGGGGCTCAGCCTTAAGAGTTTTCACTTCATTATTTATTTCAAAATCATGTATTGGAGGAGTCCTAGCGGCCAAGGATGTCCACATTTTTCTTCCTTCTGTTGTCATCAGCATACACCTTGTGGTTTAGTAAATATCATATCATCAAAGGAAAAGTCAAGACAATTTTGAGAGATGTTTCTAGTTCTTTTTTTTTTTTTTTTTCTTTCTTTTTTACACATGACTACAGTTTCAGAAAGAACTGGGCTTCCAGAATATAAAGAGAAGTCAGTATTTATACCTCAAATGTCTCGAGGGCACACACTATGCTGAATACATTTTGGGCAGTTCCAATAAAAAGCTGTGTTTATGAGGAAAAGCAGGAGGGGTCTGTTTTTCACAGCTTATCTCTGGATGCAAAGGTTTGAGGATGTGGCTGTAATTGACGGCCTTCAGGCTTATCTGGGAGAGCAAGGCCTTTGGGAATGGAAGCTTTGCGGGGAGAGCTGGTGCACTGGGAGAGCCAAAATGGCTGAGACACAAAGTGAACTATTAGTTTTGCTTTCTCCGTAATGAAGGTTTATAGCACACGTTTGGCAGGAAGTGGGTCAGTGAGCAGAATGATCTGTTTACCATAAGCTTCATTGCCTTCCCTCTCCTCTGACATTTGGTCAGCAGATTATCTCCAAAAGCCTTTTCTTTTTTTTTTTTGCCAGCTAGGAATTCTGAATGAAATTTCTCCATCACAGTTTGATATTAAGTTTCTTAAACCCATTGTCATCCTTATGTAATTGCTAATATTTGTAAGTTTTATGGACTCATATAGAAAGAAGACATCACGTCATTTAATTTATATTAAATTCCATGATGGCAGCTATTATTGGAAAGTCTTTTTACTTCTTCCCTTACAGGGGAAATTCATTCTAACCTATAATTATGGTAATCACAAGTACGGATTAAGTAGAGACACCATAGAAGGTATCGCGAGAGATGGCTTGGCAAGCTGTGTTCATATGGAAATAGAAGTAAGTACTTTCCATTCAATCAATTTCTTTTTAGTGTGTAAAACTGTGTATATATTTGGGACTGGGGAGGAGGCTATGGCGTGCAGGCAGCACACTTCTAGGCCTGAAAGGAATGCATACAAAAGGTGAGATTTGGGGGACATCCCTGGTGGTCCAGTGGTTGAGACTCCATGCTCCCACCGCACGAGGCTCAGGTCTGATCCCTGGTCAGGGAGCTAAAATTCTGCATGCCACATAGCATGGTCAAAAAGTTAAAAAGTAATAATTATGTGAAATTTTAAGTTTTTAATTATCTTAGCAAGATATAAATAATTCAACTGGCATTAGATAACAAGACATCACCCAAATGCTATGGAGTAAAACAGCCACTCAAGATTTATTTTCTGAGTTATTTCCTCTCTAAATTATCCCTTTTTCTTTTTAGAGCATGGTTCTCTGTTTCTATAAGTGATAGCAGAGAAGATGCTTCCCACAGGGTGTGAAGGTTGTTCCCTGTCCCCACAGGACAGTGGCAGGTCCCTGCTGTTGAGCTTGTCTCTCCCTTCTCCAGGGGAGATGCCTAGGGTAGGCTGGCATTTGATTTCAGCTGCTCACTGGTTACCATTTTCCATATTTTATTTTATTTTTTTTTTTAGCAATTTAGGCTTTCAGATTTCAGCAGATCTTTCTCTCTTCCCCATTTTCCCATCTTTCCACAGTGATCTTCTGGAGTTAGAATATACAGAAGCCTCTCTCAAATTGACTCCAGTGTAAAACCAGGAATATCCAACTCATTTGTTTTAAAAAATATGTAGTTATATTAAATACTTGAGATCTTCAAATACAGTTGATTTTTTTTTTCAAGTTACCTTCTCTGAACAGTGTAACATTTTTTTAGTCAGAAAGAAAAAAAAGTAATTAAAAGGATCCCATTAGACCAAACACTCAGAAAACAAAATCTAGGTAAGTCAGGTATTCCGTTACTATTGACTACCTCTCCCTTAAATTTTTTTCCTCTCTTGACTTTGAAAAGCAGGAGACTGTGATCCCTTTTTGGTCTTTTGTGTGGGTCTAGGAGAAGGAAATGGCAACCCACTCCAGTACTCTTGCCTGGAAAATTCCATGGATGGAGGAGCCTGGTAGGCTATAGTCCATGGGGTTGCAAAGAGTCGGACACGACTGAGTGACTTCACTTTCTTTCTTTCTATAGTTTCTTTTGGAGGAGGAAATGGCAACCCACTCCAGTGTTCTTGCCTAGAGAATCCCATGGACGGAGGGGCCTGGTGGGCTGCGGTCTATGGGGTTGCAAAGAGGCGGACATGACTGAGCAACTCACACACACACAGTCCCCACAAGGGCTTCCCTGGTGGCTCAGACAATAAAGGAATCCAGCTGCAATGCAGGAGACCTGGGTTTAATCCCTGCATCTGGAAGATCCCCTGGAGAAGGGAATGACAACCTGGCCTCATATTCCTGGAGAATCCCTTGGCCAGAGGAGCCTGGTGGGCTACTGTCCAGGAGATGAGTGTTGCCTCGCTTCAGTGAAAGTGTTCACGTTTCTTCCAGCTCATTAATTTTCCTAACTTTAAAACCCTGCAGTTCTTATCTTCCTGCAATTGATTGGTTGCTCATCCTTGAGAAGGTTCACTTTGTTTCTATGCTAATTAGCCAGAACAACAACAACAACAACAAAGACCTTTCCCAGAAAATGTCTTCCTTGAACAAGGCAGAAACAAAAAGTATGCATCTGAGTGCAGACACTCCCCAGCTCCAGTTGACTACGTTTTTCCATTTCAGTGGTTCTGAGTTCTGGCTCCTGTTTTACTTTTTTCCTCCCTGAGAGCTTCCTCCTGCTCATTGCCAGGAGGTTGAGTCTATAAACCAGGCTTTATTCCTGGTTCTTCCCAGCTAAATCATTTTTCCAAACTCTCCTTGTCATTGACTCTTTTAGACACTGTTGTTGTTTTTTTTAAGTCTCTGTTTCTTCCCCTTGAATTTTTAAAAACAAAGATTTTGAACACTGAGTTAAACTACTGATGGTTGGATTGAGATGGAAGGAACTTCAGAGTCCGTTTGAAAGAACTTCCATTTCACAGAGGAGTTGGCACAGAGTCACAGCAGCCAGCGAGCTGCAGTCCTGACCCAGGCCCCCGGTTCCTCAGAGCACTACTGCCTACCACTGCTTCCCTGCTTTGTGTGGGCTCCTGGTTACCAGGGTACCAGGAGCCTGGCCTTCCCATGCTCTGGGTACAGGCTGTGAGATGTAATAGGAGCCAGCCAACCGCCAGGCTGCTGATTTAGGAGCAGGAAGGGACCAAGCTGATGACAGAGGGGAAACAGAGGAGCCTTTCTCTCTGGTAAGATCTGTCTCCTGCAGCTGCAAGGATACCTTTTGAAAAGTAGAATTGAATTTGCTTTTCAGTTATAAATATGCAGTATTCTGTGAGCATACCTATTTGTCTCTAGCAATTTTCTTTTTTAACAGTCATGTTCCTTAGAACGGTTAAAGGATAACCAGGTAGGATGAATTCTTATTTTTCTAATGATAATGTAATATTTGATACACAGAGAGAAGTAATCCAATCCTGAGGTATTTGTAGGAAAATAATAGCTAATTATACAGAATAAACAAATTCTTCAGTACAACACTACTTATTAAACCTATGTTGTCACATATTTCCTAAATGATTTCTAAATTGTGTCTCTGTTTCTAATTTACTATCTTTTCCTTAAATACATAGGGTGTAAGAAGTTTAAAACATTCCTATTTTGAGCCTCGATATATCCTGGTGGTACCCATGGACAAGCAAAAATATGAGGGCTACTTGAGGAGAAAAGGATTATTCAGTCGTGCAGAGATTGAATTTGCTGTCTCCAGAGTGGACCTTTATATTAAAATTAATCAGAAATATCCAGGATACTTTGATGCAGTAATCAATGCAGGTCAGTAACTTTCAGCAAAGTTCTATTTTTGAAGTATAAGATCACTGGGGGAAAACCTGCTGCAAAGTATGTTCTTGTTGACTGAAGGCAGTTTCTTACGGTTGTAGGACTGAGGTTCTTGACTGCTGGCTGGCTGTCTGCCAAGGGTGACTCTCAGGTTTTAGAGACTGCTCTCGGGTCCTGTGCATGTAGCCCCCTCCACTTTCAGGGCAGCAACAGCCCATTAAGTTCCTCCTCATGCTTCGAGTGTCCTCACACTTCTCCAAACAGAAACCCTCCTTTTATGGGGAATCATATGATTAGATTAGGCCCACCTGGATAATCTCCTTTTTGATTAGCCCAAACTCATAAATAACCCAAATTATTTATTAGGATATTTTACTAGGATATTTATTATTAGGATAGTAAATTATTTATGAGGATCTTGATAAATAACCCTAATTACATTTGCAAAAGTCCCTGATGCCATATAACCTAACATAACCACAGGAGTCATCACTCATCAGATTCACAGGTTCTGCCCACACTCAAGGGGTGTGTGTGTGATTAAGCAAGGGCGAAGTGTCACTGGGTCTTAGAATTCTGCCTACCACGATATTCATGCAATTAGATCTAGCTAAAAAATTATTGCCATAGATTGGCTCTGTTTTGATATACGTCTGTTGCTAAAGTACCTTCTCTCCTCTGCTATAGATGATCTGGATGTTGCCTACCAAAAGCTGAGTAAGCTCATTAGAGAATACCTTGGATTTTCTGAGGTAACTGCCAAGAGTTTGGTTCCAACCACAGGTACGGTCCTGTCCCTTTCGTGTCAGAACTTATTTTGTGTTGAAAGGAGAACAAACCTATGGGTTGTTATTTGAGGACTCATCAACCAGGCTAATGCTAGTTCTTTTTTTTTTTTTTTTTTTTAAAAGAAACAAAATTTATTTGTATATTTGGCTGTGCCAGATCTTAGTTGTGGCATGCACACTCTTGGTTGTCACATGTGGGATCTGGTTCGCCGACCAGTGATCAAACCTGGGCCCCCTGCATTGGGAGCACAGAGTCTTAGACACTGGACCACCAGGGAAGTCCTCCAAAGCTGGTTCTTACTCTTTAATCCCTGCCCTTCCTCTGGTGTTACTGTCCCCACAAGCAAGCTGTGTGAATCAGCCCCTCTGGATGTGTCCGTCTGTTTGTCAGGGTGACCATAATGGATCTTAGAGGACTGTCCTTTAAGGATGTGCTGGGCAGTATCTTGCAGGCTGGTACTAGTAGATACAGGTCAGTCCCACAGTTCAGAACTCAGCCTTCTGGCAGTTTGGCTCCATAGGGGCTGGGGTGGTGTTCTGCCTGACAGCATTGTTCAGTCCAAGAGATTCTTTCCCTCTTTGTTTGCGCTGCTCTGGTCCTCAAAATGTGGCCCTCCAGAGTATAATGGAAGAGGATGTGAGCCTGGTCCTGGCCCTGCTGCCCCCTGGGACAGGCTGCTTCGCTGTTCTGAGCTTCAGTTTGCCTTCTTGTTAGATGGAGTTAATGCTCCCCACCTGCCTCACAAATCATGTGCCGCAAATAAAATGGGATATGTGAGTGCCTCTCCTTGGAATCTAGGAATTCTAAAGCCCTAACTTAGAATTTCAGTACATGAGTATTTTGAGACGTCTTTAACAGTTTTCCCCCAAGTCCACCTCGCACCCATTAGGATGGCTACCATGAGAAAAAAACAAAACAAAAAATAGAAAGTGTATTGGCAAGGATGTGGAGAAATTAGAAATGTAAAATGGTGTAGCTGCTATGGAAAACAGTATGGAGGTTCCTCAGAAAAGTTAAAAATAGGAACACCATCTGATCCAGTGATTCCACTGCTGGGTATATACCCAAAAGAACTGAAAGCAAGGTCTTGCACAGATGTCTTTACAGGTTCACAGCAGCATTATTCAGAATAGCCAAAAAGTGGAGGTGACCCAAGCATTCATTGGTGAATGAATGCATAACAAAATATGGTTTGTACATACAACAGAATATGATTCAGCCTAAAAAGGAAGGAAATTCTGACACCTGCTACAGCACGGATAAACCTTGAGAACATTCTGCTAAGTTAAAAAAGCCAGCCACAAAAACACATATACTGCATGATTCCAATTATATGAGGTACCCAGACTAGACAAATCATAGAGACAGAAAGAAGGAGGGTGGTTGCCAGGGGCTGGGAGAGAGGGAGGAACGGAATGTTGTTCAACGGTGTCAGAGTTTCAGTTTTGCAAGATGGAAAGAGTTCTGAGGATCGGCTGGAGAATGGTGTAGGTGTGCTTAATGCTATTGGACCATCCATTTAAAAATGGTGAAGATGGCAAATTTTAGGTTACATGTATTTTACTATTATCATCATCAAAGAATGCCCTCACGAAAGAAGTTCTTCAATGGACTGACCTGCATTCGTGCTTGTGCACGCTAAGGCGGTCAGTCGTGTGGTTCAGCCTTTGTGACCCTGCCTAGTCGGATCTTGCTGGCCGGGCTGTGTCCTGGCCAGCCAGCAGCAGGTCAGGTCACAGTTTTTGCCAAAGTTCAAACTGACTGTGTTGTTTTGCAACTCTACACACCCTCTCAAGGTGAGGTGCCCTTGGAATCCTGGAATCAGATTGGTGGGAAAATGGTAGCAGCCAACATACAATGACCAGCGTTTTCTTCCCGGGTGTGTCTCAGAGGAGACAAGTGATAGAAAATGCCAGAAGAAAGTGCAGGCTGTGAAAGCGGGCACCCCTGGAGGAGGGAAGGTTTCACTCAGTTCGTGGAGGGGCACGTCCAGTGAGGGGTGGGCAGTGTTCACCCTGCCTGACCGCCCCCTCTGCATCAGGCTCTGTTCTTTAGAAAGCTTCGCCTATCCAATGGTACCGTGTATCTCATGAGGCTTCCATGGAAGCTCCATGTAAGTTTCTCTTGAGGAAATATGGCTCCCTTTGCTTTAAATCTTTGCTAGCCAGCCCAGCAACCTCTGATGTTTAATTTGGTCCCCTGCGTGGACCTGTCCCTATGGGGCTGTCCCCTAGGTGAGAGCACCCTGCCCCATCCCTGCACCAGGCCCATCTCCCGTTGTAAATTAATAAGTTGGTGTCTCTGGCTTTTAAATCAGCCCCTCGTGGGTTGGGAGAACCGTGAGTCAGCCCCGTGAGCCTGAGCAGTTCCGAGCAACGGAGACCCAGCAGCACCGAGGGCACCTCTAAACTGTGACTGCCGAGCAGGACTTAGCACCAGGGTGATGGGGTGTGGGATGTGGCCACCCCCCCGACCCCCCACCAACACAGCTCATCTCGCTCTGCAGCCATCAGGAACACTGGTGACTGCAGTGTGCCATTTGGCAAATTAATAGACCAGATAATGTGTGCATAAGGAAATAGACTTCTGTTTTAAACGGTTTTATGAAACTCCATTTATTTGGACTAATTAGGTTAGACCTGTCTGATTTAATGAAAAGCATGACTTCTGGAATTTGGGAAAGTGTTCTCATTCTCTGATACATTTAATACCTGAAATTGGACTGTCCAGTTATTGACTAATAGAGTCCCAGCTTTTAATAGTAGATGGGAGGGTTTGTACTTACTATATCAAATCACTGGCCTTCATAGACCTCGGTTTTTCTGACAGGCTTACTATTTGGAAAATCATGTATTTTCTTTAGAAGCCAAACACTCTATATGATTTATGCAGTTCGTCTGCAGAAGAAGGTATTTTTTTCAGCTGATGGTTTAAGGATAAATTTGCACATAAAGTGATTTTGTGGAGGCCAAATATTAGTCAAGTATTTAAAAATTCTAATTAACACAGTCCTCATTAAGAAGCTTATACATTGTCTCTAGTGGCCCGAGAGTGGAGCCAGCGGCCCCTCTGAGTCTCCGGGCGGCGAGGTGCGCGCCAGGGAGCGTGGAGCAGATGGTAACAGGTTCACTGCGGGAAAGCAAGGCCTCGCCATAATCACCTTAAGATGAACCTCGTGACTCCCTGAGAAGGGTCCAGAGCACCAGAAGGGTCACTGCCACAGGCTCGGCTGGCTCACAATTCTCGGCCTCCCTTCTGAGCTAGGTCACTCTGAGTTAAAGTTCTGTGGTTTAGGTATATCTATATAAAGACTTTCCTTACTTTCATGCTTGTAAATGGAATCCCGAAAAGCAAAACTCCATAATTTTAGTACAGTGGAATCACTTTCATGTATAATTGAGCTGTCAAAGGTAAGAAATTGAAATTAAAAATATTTAAGAGTCTATGAAGCCAATTTTGCCTTAGCAATTAAAAAATTGGACTGGAAAGAGGAAACCTCAGTTTTGCATTCAAACTTTCACCAATAATCATTAATTTGATTAGCACTCCCATTTCTAAGAAGCAAAACCCAAAACAACTATATATAATATTCTGGAACACGTTAAAATCTGTTCTTCCAGAGCTGAGGTTTTCCACAATGGGCCTGAACTGTCCATCTGTACTGTCAGCTTCACTGTGCACTGCAGACAAAAATCTGATGGCCAATGGTGTTTTCATAGAAGCAGTGATCCTGTGTCAATGCAAACGGAAAATGATTGCCAAACATTTGAATTGCTAATACATACCTTTATCTTTAGTAATTTCATGTTACTAATTTGTACTTGAGAATGCAATTTTAAATTCTACACTTAATGATGTGAAAGTGGAATGAAGTAAAGAAAGTAAGTCCAATTTTTATCAGTTCTGAGTATAGCAGCCCATCAGCCTGGACCCACAAGTGCAAACCTTCACTGGAGGAGAGACTAATTCAATTTTCATTTAATGTGTGTAAATATAAAATAATAACTTTGGGCACAGAGTAATTGTAAACCCTCAAGTTCTTTAGTTGTTCTGTCTCTCCATCATGTCCAACTCTTCCCCACCCCATGGACTGCAGCACACTAGCCTTCCCTGTCCTTCGCTATTTCCTGAAGTTTGCTCAAATGCATGTCCATTGAGTAGATGATGCCATCCTGTATAAATTAAGGTACCCAACAATACAGGTAATATTCATTTCTAAACCAGGGAGGTTAAAAAAAAATCCTGAGTAAACAATATAATGTGTATAAAATAAGGGAAAACTCACTATATTCACAACCCAGTGTATGTGGTTTGTTTTGTCTCTTTACAAGTGATTTCTGGAATTGTCAGTACTTCCAGTAAAGCTTTTAAAAAGCTGATCCAACCACCACCCTGAGTTCTCACTACAGAGATCATAAAACAACATTTTATTTGAAAATCATTATTCAGAATTCTGACTAATGATAGAGAAAAATGATGATGGCGATGATGAGTCTAGCAAGGGGAAAACTGAGCAATTTACTAGTCCATAAAGTGGTGCCTTTATCTCTAATGAGGGGCCTGGTATCATTTGCCAAGTTATATGAACGGTTAAATTGTGAAAGTGGGGCAGAAAAATCTTATTGGAAACCAGGAGGGCTCAAAGAACATTGGATTTCACCATTCTTAGAATTTTCTATTTTTTAAAATACTTTTTATTGTGGTTAAAACATGAAATTTGCCATCTTAACCATTTTAAGTGTATGCCTTAAAGGTATCATTTATATTCACAATGTTGCAAACCATAATTACTACCTATTTTAACTATTTTTCATCACCCTAAACAGAAACTTTATACCCGTTCAACAATAACCAACACCCCACCCCTGGGCCCTGGTAACCTCTAATCTACTTTCTGTCTCTATGAACCTGCCTGTTCTAGATATATTTTTTAGCTGTTGTATTTTATTTTAACCTTGTTTCTTGACTAAGTTCATATTTTAATTTATAACTGGTATAAACTAGGATGTTAAGAATGATGAACAGGGCAGCCCCTCAGAAAATTTGCCCACGTGGCAAAATTTTCCTTGATCCCCTTCTCCTTCCGGTCCCTGGTTACCTCTGACTTGACTGGATGCACGGGGTGCACACCCAGACTAGGAGGTTCAGAGAGAACCCGGAGTGGTCTGAACGCGTCCCGCGTTGTGGCAGGAGAGGGACCGGTGGCCAGGAGCCCAGTAGGCTCCTGGAGATGGACCACTCTGGGCTCCCCTCAGAGGTCTGATTTGGTTTGGCCTCTGAGTAGCCAGTCTCCCCCAAGGTCAGCTGAGGCGGGTTTCTTGAAGGCTGTTCCAGACTGGAGTGCCGCCTCTGACCACTAGCCTTTCAGAGCCGTGTCCTGAGGACTGGGTTACAGTGACCCATGGGCCACCAGAATACACCAGGGGTCCTATCCTGAACGAGTGCCTGCTGAGGTGATTGTGTCCAGGAGACCAGACTCACGTGTGCTCTCATGCAGGTGACTGAAGAAGGCAACCCCTCTCTGCAACATCGGCACGGATGTTGGCCTCTGAGAGTCACCTTTGAAGCCAGGGTGGACCTGGTGGGAAGAGGTTGCCCTGGGGGGGGAGGGGGTGGAGTGGAGATGGGGTAGCAGCTTGGACGGTGGAGCCTCAGGTGCCATGTCCCTGAGCCATAGTGCATTGTGGGATCCCACTGGATCTATTCTTTCCTTCCTCCCTCCATTCATCACTCACTCACTCACATCACTCACTGAGTGTCTACTGAGCTTCTGCACCATGCTAGGTACTCGTCACAGAGCTCACAATTTCCTTATGGGACAAGGAAAAAAGGCCACTGAACAGGGAAACCAATCAGACTTGGTCTGGCTTAGCTGTCCATCCTCTAGTTTCTACTGTGAAAAGCAGCATTGACCTCTAAGCTGGTGAAATGAAAATGTCATTCATTTAGAAAATATTCTGGCCCATTCTCAGACCTGAATATAAATGTCAGTTCTGTGAAGAAGCCTCTTCATGTTTATTCATAAACATTTATGCTTTCATTTGACTAAAAATTACTCTGCATGCTCAGTCGTTTCAGTCGTGTCTGACTCTTTGCGACCCCATGAACTGTAGCCTGCGAGGCTCCTCTGTCCATGGGATTCTCCAGGCAAGAATACTGGAGTGAGTTGCCATTTCCCCTTCCAGGGGATCTTCCCAACCCATGAATCAAACTCGCGTCTCTTATGTCTCCTGCATTAGCGGGCAGGTTCTTTACCACTAGCACCACATGAGAAGCCCCAAAATTACTCTGATTCCATTAAATAAGAGAATTCTACACACTTAGTATACCAAGGAGGAAGGATCGTTAAATTCTTCTATATGTGTAATTTTATTCTTTTCAAGGTCCTGTGTGCATCAACAAACCAAGGAAAGATATTTTTGGTTATTAATTTCTAAAGTTACATTGTTGCATTTGTTAAGATGTTTTTTAGCTAACTTCTTTTTATGTTAAAGCAGGAGCTCCCTCTAGCAAGAAGACTGCCTCTGGGGTGCCAGCACACTTGGTTCCATCCCCAAGGCGCTTGGCGAAACTGCAAGCGGATGGCCAGGTAACAGAGCATCTCTCTGGAATGCAGATCCCCACAAAGATCCCTGAAAATCAGAGCCTAGCTCCCTCCCAGAACCAGGAGCTGACTCAGGAGGGAGCAGCCCCTCAAAAGGGGCTTTCTCCCGAGAGCCAGGTCAGCACTGAGCCTCCTGCAGAGCCCAGCCCGTCAGCGCCTGGTCTTCCCCAGAAGGCCCAAGACTTATCCCCAAACCGGAAGGAAGCCGATGCTCAACAATCAGCTCTTTCTTCAACAACAGCAACCACAAATCTGCCTGAGAACGAGGCCCGGACATCCGGGGTGAAAGCAGGTGAAGAGGGGCAGCCTGCCACCACTCCTTCCCAAGGGCCTCTTCAGCATCCTGACCCACCACCAGCCCAGGGCCCTCAGCTGGCTCAGGATGAAGAATCAGGGGAGGCCGGGGTAAGCCCCAGCAGCCCTCCCTGTTCTGAACTTCCACAGGGACCTGACCCAGCATCCTTCGGCCCCCAGGGAATCCAGGAAGCGGAAACCGGGTCAGCCAGCCTGCCAGCCAACAGTTCCCATCATGATCCTCCCAGAGATCCCTCTGGCCCTGACAAGGTTATGCCTGGACCACCTCCGGGAGACTCTCAAGAACCTTCCAAGGAGGGAGTCCCCAAAGCGGAAGTTGCCCGGGTCGACACACCTTACCCAGAAATGCCACATCCCCAGGACTCAACAGATACCCCACAGACCCAGGACAGGGGGGACCCCATGACTCTGACTCCCAGAAGCTGGCTGGCTCCCACCAGGCTGCCCCAGCCCCGGGTCCTTGCTCCGTTCCAGAGTCGGAGGCCCACGCCCAAACTCCTGTCACCCGGCAGGGACGAGCCCCTCGGAACAGCCTCAGATCAAACCGTGACTTCCTCTCCCAGGCCCCTGCTAGCTCAGGACGAAGACCCCAGTAAACTTCCTCTCATCGGCTCCCCCCATTCCAAACAGCCCGCCAACCCGAGCCCCCATCAGGGCCCCAGCCCCCAGCAGGTCCAGGAAGAGAAAGTCCGGGAGGTGAAACTACCTCTTATCAATCCTCCAGTGCAGGAGCCATCAGCTGCCCCCCACCCACCCCAGGAAGGGGAGACCCACTTAATCAAGCTCCCCCGAATTTCCACTCCTTTCTCAGAACAGCTGCCTCAGAACATGGCTCCTTCTGATTCGAGGTCTGCCAAGGAAAGGCAGACTCCCAAGGCAGGCCACTCCTCCAGCAAGAAGATTCCAGATACGCATGCCTCACCCCAAAACCACGAGCCAGGACAGCCCACAGGAGCTAGGAAAAAAAAACTTCCTGGCCACAGAGAGACAGCTAAAGGGCCCGCACACCTGGAAAGGGCGCCACCTGGAGGCCACCGTGCAGCCTTGCAGCCAGAATCCCAGAGGAAGCCAACCCCCCTCAAGCCCCCCAGACACCCCAACCCCAGCCTTCCCCGGAGCCCTCAAGGGAATCGGAGAGGAAAAGTCCAGACACCAGACATTCCTGAACCACCCAACACTGAGCCAGTGCCTAAAGAGGCCCAGGTCCAGGAAGAGAAAAGGGGAAACGTACTTCATTCCAGGAAAAAGGTCGATGCCAACCTCCCTGCAGATGACCTGGTTCAGAAGGGAGCCAGGTCAAAGAAAGGACCAGCTTTGAAAAGACAGGATTCTGGAGGATTATCTCAAGAAAACACAACTACCCTCAGTGGTGATCAAGCAACTCCAGAAGGTCAACCCCCTCACAGGAGAACCCCCCAGAATGAGGAGGTCTCTGCAGAGTCAGTATCGGAGGGCTCTGCTGCCTGCGAGCATCGGAGGAGAAAAAAAGAGGATCACAGAAGGGATAGGTCTCAGACAGGAGAGACTTCTTCGGATCCCCCAGGGCAGGACGGCATGGCCCCCATCCAGCAGCCTGTCAAAGACACGCAAGCCGAGCAGGGAGCCAGCCAGACTGGGCCAAGCTCTGTCCAGAGGGACCGTGCTTCCAGGCAGCAAACCAAAGAGAGAGGCACCTGGAAACACAGGGGAGCCCCAGGGAACACCAGCCCGGCTGCACCCCAGAACCAGGCATCTGCTGGGGAGCAGGGCAACTGGAAGGGAAGGCTTCGAGCTCGGGGCAGTCAGAGCACCAAGGTGTGAGCCGTCCCGGGGCCACCAGGTTGTTGACATCTGTGCCCCCTAAAGCCATGGAAAGCTACAGTCAGGGCCCTACAGTCTATATAGCAGCTTCCTCCTGCAACCCCTAGTCAGTGTAGCTGGGAAGGCCTACCACTGGATTCTTAGAAGGCAGCCGATCTATACACTTCAGTATCTCCTTTGAGGCTTGCCATCGCAGCCTGGAAAAGCAGCCCTGTGGTGGTGGGGTACGCCAGCAAGTGGTTCCCCCGCTCCAGCAGATAGAGCAGGTCTGAAGGGTTGGTATCAGCAAAGATGCTTTGTGTCCAGACTTACATGAATTCCAACATGATTGTAGGCTCTGTCTGAAGCAGTGCCTTATAGCCACTAAGTTTTCTTTTGTTGCTGTTCTTCAGTCGCTCAGTTGTGTCCAACTCTTTGCAACCCCATGGACTGCAGCACGCCAGGCTCCCCTGTCCTTCTTCATCTCCCGGAGTTTTCTCAGACTCACGTCCATTGAGTCGGTGATGCCATCCAACCATCTCATCTTCTGTTGCTCCCTTATCCTTTTGCCCTCAATCTTTACCAGCTTCAGGGTCTTTTCGAGTGAGTTGGCTCTTTGCATCAGGTGGCCAAAGTATCGGACTTTCAGCATCAGTCCTTCCAATGAATATCCAGGCTTGATTTCCTTTAGCATTGACTGGTTTGATCTCCTTGCAGTCCAGGTGACTCTCAAGAGACCTCTCCAGCACCACAATTTGAAAGCATCAATTCTTCGATGCTCGGACTTCTTTATTGGGAAAATTCAGTCTAGATTAGCAAATTCTCACGCTTGTTGCATTATCAAGGGTTCAAAAGCAAAAAGAACTCTGAGAAAGGAATCCTTTGTAGTTTCTTGGTCTCTCCCACAAACATTCCAATCCCACAGGTTTTTTACATTCGTGACAAGTGATCGAGTGCTTCAGATTTGTATTGGCATGTACTGCCTGAAACTGACTTTATTTGAAATGAACACCTTCTTTCTCTCTTTGAACTGGAGCCCCATGTAAATTAGCCCATGCCTTCATTATGCCTAACCAGCTGGCTAAAAGAATTAGGAGGGAGAAAATTGAGGCAAATTGGTTTTTTGTTTATCTGTTCATACCATCAGGATTCTTTTGCTGGCAAGTGTCAGGAATCGAACCTGAGCCAGCTTACACAAATCTATCAGAAGGGAGGGGAATATCTCACAAAGCCAAACTGGGGAGGGCAGAGCGGCAGAAGAACCTCAGAGAGACTGGGGAGCATTTCAACACATCCAAAACTCGTCATCTCCAGGATTTTCATCATCTACTGGACTCTTGTCATCTCCTAGACTTCTGTCATCTCCAGGACTCTTCCCATTTCTCATCTCTGTTTTTGCCTCCATGCTGGCTTCATTCTCTATAACATAAATGACTCTAAATCAGTTTCTGCACTTGGCAGGAAATATGACCATCAGTCACTCCTAAAATTTACATTTGGTTTTACATCTGGCAGCTCCCACTATCAGGGAGGGATTAGCTCAGGTGCCCCTTGATCCAAAGATTACAATATACATATATATTTTTTCTTTTTTTTTTCTTCAGGGATGTTCTCTGGCCCAATGTGAGTCAGATGCTCATTCTTCAGCCTGTCTACTCTGGCTGGGGACAGGGGCACATTTAGATATACTCAATAAGTTCCTTTCTGTGAATCCCGTCATTCACATGAAAGAGAATAACTAAGCAAAGCAGCCAGTCTAAGATCTGACTGAAGAATTTACAAGACAGTCAGTGAGCACTCTTACTGTATGTTTGATATCATACTAAACTGTGTCTGGTATCCCATGTTTTAAAAATGTCATTGATGACTACGTTACCTGTAGCCTGTATAAATATGTCTGTATCTTATACAAAAGGCATGTCTTAACCTTAACACATATCCCCCCAAATTGTATGTAGGTCAAGTGTTATTTCAAGTGCAGTAGAGAAAATTGATATTTTTTACAATCCATGGTTCAGGACTCCTCTTGTATGATGAAGAGCCTGTGATATACTAATAATTACCCTCGGATTTATCTGATTTGTCCAAGATGAAATTAATAAGGTGAATTTTTTTTAACATATCATAACTTATTTTTATGAAGTTAGTTCAAGTCCTCTGACAAGCATGGATTGAGTACTTCATATATGCCAGACACTTTGATAGTTTCTACATAGAATGAGATGATGAGGACACTTCAAGGAGCTCTGTCTCTTATCAAGGGAGACAGATAAGAGGGTTCATTACAACACCGTGTGATTGGGGCAGCTGGAGGCCCTGCAGCATGCAAGGGTAGGTTTAGCACCAAATAGAGAAGAAAACTCATTAACTTTTCCAGAATGTCACGAGAAGAATACTAAGGAAGGACACTGATTCAGCCTGGGATGTGAGAACTGGATGAGAAAACATTTCCAAGAGGAAGTTACCCTTCAGCTAAGTCCTCAAGGTTGCAGAGTAGTCAGCAGACTGACAGGAGAGGAGGGAAGTTCTTTCAGAAGGGAACAGCATATGCCTGAGCTTGGAGGTAAGAGCAGGCATGGCATCTTCTAAGGACCCAAATGTCAGGAGAGCTGTAGGTATATGTAGATATTTATAGATCCAAAGGGCACTCCGTGCTATGCTAGTGAGCCTGCAGCTTGATCTGTTAGAAAACGATGGGGAACCATTGAATGGTTACATGTTTTATCTTAGGGGGCATCTAGTCAGCATAAAGGATCACTTTAAGGAGGGTGATACAGATAGCCGGAACAGTGACTGGAAAGCTGTTGAGTTAGTCCTGATACGATGCTAAGGGGCTGAAACAAGGCACATCATTGAAGGAGTGGGCAGATTCAAGATATTTGGACTGGATGTAGGGGGAGTACAGACTGTGAAAGAGAGGAAGAAAATCAGGATAAGCACCCATTTTTTTCTGACCTGCATTTTAGAGGCACAAATACCTCACTTAGGTAAAAAAACGTTAGAAATTGATTTGGTTTCCTCCTTGAGCAGCTGTTTTGGAGGCTCATTAAGGAATTCGGGACTGCATCTTCATTAGGGCTCTAATGCAAAATAAGATGCCAAGTTTCCCATCTTCTAAATTGGAAGAAGCTCTAGCATCCTTCCCTAGGGTCCATGATGGTGTCCGGTTTGTGTTTTGGTCGTATAGACGTCTCTGAGTCAGTGCAGTGGGATATTTTGTCTGTGGTTCAAGGAAATGAGTAGAAAAGATTGTCATCTCCTCTCTCAGTGTGAGATTTTTAACAGCTGTTATTGATTTTCTTGGCATCAGGGACACTTCTGCTTTTTAATCATAGAATATAAATATTTAAAAATTGTCATTTTCCATCTACATTTACAAACAAAGTTCATATCACTTTCATTTGTTTTGTGCCTTAGCAAAGTGATTTTTATGGGGGAAAAAAAACAAGGCTGTGGACTTTGGTCTCTCTATTAGCTAATACAATCCTCAGCTTTTTAGAAGAAGTCTGGTACCTAGTATTCAAATCAACAGAGGTAATAGTTCCACTGGGTGCCAAGAGCCTTCTTCAAATATTTAAAGAGCTAAATCAGTTATTTCCAAATCTCACAAGATAATTGGGCAAATGGGTAATTTGGCAATTTACAAAAGAGGGAATAAAAATGGACGAAAACTTATGTCAAAAGGTATTTAACTTTTTCACTGTCACCGTAAGTCAAAACAGATATTTTGGGGGTACCAAAATGGCAAAGATGGAAAACGAATGAATGGCTAGTCTTGGTGAGGCTGAAGGTAAATGCACTTTCAGTTTCATCACTAAGAAAGTAAATGGGCACAACTTCTGTGGAGGCAGCTTCACAGCGTCTGTCAAAGCCTTCACATGTTGCATCTCTTTAACCTAGCAATTCTAATCCAAGAATTATTGTGAGGAAATAATTTATGCACAAGGATATTCATTTTAATGTCTTTGTAATAAAATCTGGAAAGAATTTAGCCAAAATGGGATTACAAAAATAAGCTATGGGCAAAAAGTTCTGGTACAGCTGTATGTTGCCATTATAATCATGTTGTAGAAGAATTGTGGAAGAGGAAAATATCTGTTACATATTAAGAAGAAAAAGGTGGCGCTAGTGGTAAAAAACCCGCCACCCAATGTGGGACATGTAAGAGACGTGGGTTCGATCCCTGGGTTGCGAAGGAGGTTTCAACCCTCCAAAGGGTTCCCCCCTGGAGGAGGGAATGGCAACCCCCTCCAGTATTCTTGCCTGGAGAATCCCCATGGATAGGGGAGCCTGGCAGGCTACAGTCCACGGGGTCGCAAAGAGTCAGACACGACTGAAGTGACCTAGCATGCACACACAAGAAGGAAGCAGGTTGAGGAGGTATTGCTAGTATGGTTTCAGTTGTCAGCTCTGGATTGTTACATTGTGGGTAATTTTAATTTTCTCTTTTATGCTTGTTAGCATTTTATAAATTTTCTACAACAAACCTGTGTTTATTCAGAAATAATTGTATAGAACTAAATTCCCACACCTGAAAGGCTGTCCTATGGAAGCAGCCCCCTAATGTTCTATTTCAATTCGACATAATGAGAACTTTCTAGGACTCAGAGTCATGTCCAGAGGAGCAGACAGGCTCTTCTCAGAACTTAGATGCTCTGTGATGGGAATCTTACAGAAAGCCTCCCAAGGCTGGGTGGTTAGTTGGACTGGATGAATGTAAGGTTCCTTCTATAATCTCTGATCTGTTCATTACAACTGGCTCTCCGTGCTGGCTCTTGACGAACCCAGTGGCCTCTTTTATCAAACAGCTTAATGCTAGAAAATTGCAGTTCATATTCACTAGATCAGTGACTTTCAAACTTTTCCAGTCCAAAACCTGTATCTAGGAGTATAACTCATGATCACAACCTACATAGAAACACACCTATAGGAAACAAATGTATAATGAAATACCTTCACTGTGGCAATAAAGTCTGGTACTTCCTATTCTACTCAATCTTCATTTTTTAAATCGCTACTCATGACCTACTCAACTGATTTCATAATTTAGTCTGCAGCCTGCAGTTTTTGAAAGACCCTGGGCTGAGTGCTCTGGAGCTTTGCTGTGGGGCTGTTCTCAGAGGCCAACCAACCAGATGCTTCTCTGCTCAGGTTGTCTTCGGGTGAGGAGGGATGGACTGGCACGATTTATACTGAATTATTTTCTGTGACAATGGAAGGATTCAGTGTATTAGCTGTTACGCTCTTTGTCAGTGTTAGGGCTCTGGATAAGGTATACTGAAACTTTTTATGCATAGTGTAAAGTCTTTATGTTAAGCTGAAAAAAAATAATCTTGCTCAATAGCATTTTAACAACTAAGTCCTTAACTGGTCGCCTTACCTTTTGCTCCATGACAACACTGAAGGCCACCTTGTTGCTATAAAGGTTTGTCCAGATCATAGTGTGTCTGTAAATGAATGTAATTACTTGCTTGAAAGTATTAGTCGCTCAGTTGTGTCCAACTCTTTGAGACCCCCGTGGACTGTAGCCTGCCAGGCTCCTCTGTCCATGGAATTCTCCAGGCGAGAATACTGCAGTGGGCACCCATTCTCTTCTCAAGGGGATCTTTCCCGCCCAAGGATCGAACCCAGGTCTCCTGCATTGCAAGCAGATTCTTTACCAGCTGAGCCACCTCAATTAATTGCTTGGTTCAACTTAAAGATAATCATTCCAGAAATCTTATTTCTTTAGTGACCAGGCATTCAGAAAAGAGAATAAGAAGAGACTGTTTCTTTGTGTTGATGATAAATAATGTTAGACTGCCAAAGGTTTCATCTCAAAGGTGACTATGAGAAAGCAGTCCTGATTAGCAGAAGCTGGAGATCTTTTGTTTGTTTTTTAAGTTTGTAACCTTAGAAATCCATGATTTCAGAAAACATTTGAGTCAAAATTATCATTGGAAATTCCAGTTCCAGTGCAATCTAGCTGTGTGACCTTAGGCCAATTACAAAGCTCTCATGTATAAAATGGAGATACTAGTAGTATCTGTTTGCAAGATTATTGTGAGGATTAAGTGAGCTAATATATTGAAAAATACCCAGAACAATGTCTGGCACATAGTAAGTACTTATATGCTTGTTTGTACATTAACATGTAAGCAGCAAAGATTTTTTTCTAATATCTTCTTATCCTCAATTGGAAAGGACAACATTGTTCAAACTAGGTGGAAATATTTGGCAACTGATGTGGTTTTCTCATGTGGTTTTCTCATAGGGCTTTCCAGGTAGCTCAGTGGTGAAGAATCTTCTGCCAGTGCAAGAGACTCAGGGTACACGGGTTCAATCTCTGGGTGGGGAAGATCCTCTGGAGGAGATATGGCAACCCACTCCAGTGTTCCTGCCTGAGAATCTCATTGACAGAGGAGCCTGGTGGGCTACCGTCCATAGGGTCGCAAGGAGTCAGACATGGCTAAGTGACTTAACACGCATGCACACACAGAAAAGATTTGTAATAGCACCTGAAACATAGTGTGCTCAGTAAATGTTATCTATTTTTTTTTTTTGCCATTATTATGTCATTGATAATATCAAAGGCATTTATGTTCCACGTTTCAGGTTGGTTCAATCGTAAATGCCATCAAGGTATATGATTGAGGGAGAAACTACCAGACAGTGGGTATTTTGGTTTCTCTTTGTGGTAAATTGAAGCAAAGACTGGCTTCTATGAGCTACCAGATCTAAAGTCCCTTAGTTTACAGGGACAAAGATAGGAAAGGTAAGAAATAAAAGAAAGATGTATTTGCTTGAGAAGTGACCAATGAAATAACGTCTTTGAAAATGTTGTTCTTCAAGGATGAGCCCTTGCAAGCAGAGACCACACTTAGTCAAGGTGGGATGTAGGACTGAGCAGAAATCACATCAGAAATTTAGTTCTCAAACATTTTGCTCCAAGGAGAGGAAACCTTGAATCTGTGTTCAAGCTTCCTGCAGGTTTTTATCCTATTTCCTGCCAGCCATAGCTACTCTTTCCTTCTCCTCTCCTTTTCCCAAATACTATACACATCTAGATTTTATTCATAATTTCCACTCTTGAATTTATCTGCTCTACATTTTATCTCCTTCAAAGTGTCATTTGACTACTTCCTGGTAAACTCATCCATTTAAAAAAACCCTGAAATTCAGGGTAATGTTATTATGTGTTTCATTTAGGACATTCTGGATACAGTGTCCAAATACTGAACCCATTAGTTCAACTCTGCTGAAGATATTTCAAAGTATGGAGTTCAGTGGATAGAAGCATTCTTTTTGTACCTCATAATTTCTGTCTTAGAAGATACAGTCACATGCTTTCTTTTATGATGTAAAATCTGTTCTCTGTTTAAATAACTGCTTATTCCTTTGATTGGACACTAAGGAATTTAGCACTTTACTGTTAGAATAGTTTAGTACAGTATTCATTTTATCATGTATAACATGAACATTATTACTATATTTCTAGACTCATAGCTTACTACAACAAAAGCTTATTTTGCTATGGAAAATTATTATGGATATTATGTGAAGTGATTGTTTTTCTAGTTGCAATTATTCCTTTCTCAGAAGAACTGATAGACGAGACTTTTAAGATTTAAATCTGTCCTGGAAAAAAATGGCTTCTTTCAGCCCCACTGGTTTTATGTTAATACTTTCTAATGCACTGAGCAATTTTCCACTACAAATTGTGTGCTAGCCTATTAAAAATAAATAAATATTTTAAATTGTGTAGCAGATTATTGCGCTTTAATTTGTTTCTGGTCCTTTATATGGTTACATATTTCAGCATTGAAACTTTCACAGAGATTTTTGTAGCTATTTGCATGTTACATATGTATATGTATTTAATCATGGTAGGCATATATTACTCTTGCTAATTAAAAAAAAAAAAAACAAAAAACCTCACTCCTACCAAAATAAACATGTTTTTTAAGCCCCATTTGAGTGGGGAAAGAAAGGAATGATTCTGGCTGTCTGAGAACTTTTGTGTGAAAATTAAAGCCTACTTCCAAGTCATACGTTTCCATGTGTTTTCAAAGAGAGACAAACTCTGGTGCTGATTCATTTATTTTGTTGTTGTTGCAAAGTTTTATTTAACTGTTTTAAAAAAATATGTATACTTAGAAGTGTTCAGGAGCTTCCCTGCTGGCTCAGGGTAAAGAATCTGCCTGCCAGTGCCGGAGACACGAGTTCAGTCCCTGGTCCGGGAAGAGCCCACATCCTGCGGAGCAACTAAGCCTGTGCCCTGGAGCCCAGGAGCTGCAACTATGCCCACGTGCCGCAACTACTGAAGCCCTCGCGTCTTAGAGCCCATGCTCTGCAGCCAGAAAAGCCCCGCAATGAGACGTACACAGCTCGAGCGTAGCCTCTACTCTCCACAACTAGAAAAGCCCGTGCAGCAGTGAAGATCCAGCACAGCCAAAAATAAAGAGAAAAAAAAGTGTTCAGTCTCATGTCCTTAGACAATAGAGTGACTTAGTTGCTTTGCTAAACAATCTTACAGCTATAGAAAAATTGGTTATCGAAATAGGGATTTTTATTTTTAGAAATATTTGCAATCTGACTCCCAAATTCTAATTTTATTACTAGTTATTAAAATGACTATGTGCCTATGATATCAGATCATCAACATTTTTTCTTTCCTCCTTTTTTTGCAGGACAAGGTCTTATTTCGTTTGTGTAATAATGTGTTATGAAATACACACAAATGTTTTATCTTAGGTACATGGCTTCTACTGCGTTCATTATTTGGTTGGATTCTGTGCTCATTTTTTAAACATCTTATATAAATATTATTTTAATTCACTGCAAAAGGGTATAATTCTAAATAAAGTCTAAGTTATTTTGAATTCATTTGAGATATAGTTCTGGTTGTTCCAGATATTTCATTTATATTTTCCTGTATTTGATAATGATACCAATCCATAAAATAACTTGAAAATCTGTTATGCATCAGTAAACTCATTTATGCTTCACTGTAGGTGTTTAAGTAAATATAACTAGCTTATATACTGAAGAACTTGGTAATTTTTGTGGACTGTACAATGACTTATATATAATTTAATGTTGCCTCAAGGTTGACTTTAATTTAGATACTTTGAATAACATCACTTGAAGAAACTTTGTTGCAGGGTATTATAACCAGTAATTATGATTTTTTTAATAACTGAAAAGTAATATCTCTTGTTCATTAATGTATCAAGACATTTGAAACTATATTAAGAACTGTATGAAACTCTTTTACTATAGGAGTCCAAGTCTTGAAAGTAGTGGCATTTCAATGTATTATAATAGTAATCTAAACACATTATCTTTACCCAGAATGTCTTGTTGCTGAGAAATCATTAAGACCTTCATCTGTTGAATTATAGCTCCATTGTATCATTGGATAGAACTTGGTTTGTTTACATTATTGTACAAGTGACTTACGGGTGAGAAAGCTGGAAGAAGGGACCCTGACACAAATACTATACATTAAGTAAGCTTTTATATAGAGAGGATCATTTCTATGGAAATTATAGCTTCTGTTTCTTTAAATTTCATCTTTTTTTTTTCAGATTCACCTGATCTTTTTCACAATGCTCTATTCTTTTTTTTTTTTTCTTTAACAATGCTCTAAGAGTCTCATCAAGAGAACAAATGTTTTGGGTTTTGTTTGTTTGTTTTAATGAATATAAGATTCAGTCAGCCCTTCCGTCTCTTTTTGTTTTGTTTGCCTTGCCTCAGCCATGCTGAATTCTTTACTGTAGTTCAGTTGTGTTAAGCATGCACCTGGGTGTTTATACAAAGCCATTCTCTCTGCCTGATATGCTTTTGTCCCATATCAAAGGTATCAAGGTATTTGAATGCCTTCCTTTATAACTTTAGACCACTGTGCAGATGTCACCTCCTTAGGAGGACTTCTTTGACCATCACTCTATCCCTCACTCTGCCTCCTTTCTACCTTCCTGGACCTTCATTGCGCTTATCACCACCTGACATTATCTGGTGTGTTAGTTGTCTGTCTCCAACATGAAAATGTAAATCCCACAGGTCTAGGACACTTTATTTACTGCTCTATCCCCAACACTCAGTGCGTGGTCTGGCACATAGTAGGTGCTCAACCAATATGGGTTGGATGGCTTTTCCATCAGGAAGACTGAAGAGAGGATGTTTCCGCATAACGATTGTCTCCTATTATCTCTGTGATTGTTATAAACTTAATTACTTCAGTGTCCCTTTTCCAGTGCTCTGTCACCTGGAATTCCTTGGGTGTGGATTCATGCATTTGTTACATCTTCTAAGTCTCTCCCCTTCAAGACAGGTGCTGAATTGTGGAGCTTTAGACTTCCCTACCGTGGTTAAAAACTTATTTGTCTGCAACAGCTTTTACCTTGCTTTTTTTGTTGTTGGCTGCGGTGGGGATTGCACGCAATTTGGTAGGAGTTCGAGTTCAGATTCTGTACCAGCACACAGGCCAGAATTAAAGGTCTGATTTCCCATGGGTGTTTCCATCCTCGGTGTAGATGAGCCTGTGCCCAGACTAAGTCCTGAGATTTCCAGACCTGCCTTTTCCAACTTCCCACCTAATAAAAGAGCCCAGGGACTGGCCTTGCCTCTCAGTCCAGAAACCTCAGGCCCAAAACATCCTGACTTTGTGTCAGTGTCTTCTGCTCTGACTTGGAATCTTCACTTCCAGCACCTGAAAGTGTTTCTTTCTTAGTTTCAGTTTTGCTCTGTGTTAAAAACACACTTCTGTTATATATTATCCACTATTCAATTTTGTCTTGAGTTGGGGCTCCCTTCCCACATCTGTTCAGTCAGCCATATTGGTACTGTGGAGATGATTTATTTTAGCATCTTTATAGCAATACTGAAAATGGTGATATTCTTAACACATCCAAAAGTATTTACACTTGGCCCCATGATACATGAGCAGTGATAAAAATTTAGGTTCTTTATATTCTAGGTCTATGGACATTCTAATGTTTTAAAGGAAACTTTAGACATTTATGTATAAATTCTGCTAAATAGTGACCTCATCATCCATTCCATTCTTTTTAAAAGTTTTTTCTTAGCATTGTGTGTTTATTATGACTATTATTGTTAGCATTGCATGTTTATTATTATTTTAGCCTTTTAGGACAATTTTGTCAAAAGGAAAGCAATTATAAAAGGGACTTTTCAGTTAAGTATCTGGAAGCCTTTAATTCCATTCATAAGTCTTTACTGATCAAACACAAAATATACTACCAGAACGTTTCTACTAGGTGATGTGGACTACCTTTATAATTTTCAGTAATAATTATTATTGTACTCTTAAGACATATTTTTAGTTATCTTACTTTCAAGTCGACACGCACAGACTTCAAGTATACACTTTGTTGTGTTTGAGCAAATCCAGATATAAAACATTTCCCTCACTTCAGAAAGTTGTTGTATCCTATTTTATGCCTTTTATTTTAAACCTTATTTTTTTTTCCCTAGGAGATATTAAGAAACCTCAGCTGAAACCTGAAAAGATTTCTAGGAAGTTAAGAGTTTCAAATGAGTTTGAGTCCCTGGATTTTGCAGACAGAAACTACTTTGTGAAATTATGGGCCAAACTTTCAGGCAAAAAAACACCAGTGGTAAGAAGGGATAGAAGGGGAGGGGGGAGCCGCAACTGAACATTACGCAGTTCAGACAAAAAGGACGTTGGCTATTTTAACACCAAGTTTCACCAGAACTGTTCTCTGACAGTGTCAGCTGAAGACAAGCCCCCCATCCCCCACACACTTTCTACACCTCTAAGAATAGGCATGGGGTTCTAAAAGTAGAATATTCAGTGTAGATTTTGGGAGTAGCTTTCCCCCAGGCTCCTAGTCAAAGCTCTGACACTCAGTTCTTCTAGTTAACAGGCACAGAAAAGCACTACTACTACTGTAAAATATATATATTTCAAGGAAAAACTTGTTTTGATGTTGAGATATTTTTAATATTCTTGTGCTGAGCCTTCAAAGCAAGTCCACTCAAAGAGTCCATGTTTTGTAAGCTTGCAGTACATAGACTTGTCCTATAACTTACTCTAATCCCTTTCTTCGAGAGCTTAGAGAAGTCAGGACAGACAGGAGTTGGTCTGCATTCACATTAGGTCATCTTCTTTCCCTGTTTGTGATGGGTTTTCTGTGAATGTTGGGAATACAGAGACCTAAATCATTGCCACTTCTGCAGAAGTGATTGTGGAGTGCAGGGAATGTCCCATTTGTTTATGCAAAATAAATTGAATCTAGAATTGTTCCCACCTACTAGAATCTGTGGGAAATCAAATATCAGTCGTTAGGAGTGGGGATCACTCCCAGTCTTTGGATTAATTTCAAGAATCCTGAGGTTTACACTGTCCTGGGAATTTAGGGAAGGGAAGGGCCCCTGGTCTCCAGCCTCTCATGGTTACCATGGCGATGCACCTTGTCTGAAACCCTGAGTTCCATTCTGAGCCAGTGGTTCTGGTATTCTCCAGATCTCCTCCTGCAAGTACCTTCACCCAGTGCCAACTCCTAAGATCTCACCACACCCTAGGAGCTCCCTCGACATGCAGGGCCCATCAGCCCCTGTCCTTGTAGTCCTGGGAAGCCCAGCTCTTTTTTTTTTGTTTGTTTTTTTCCATCACTTTCTCTCTGTATCTGCCCTCCCACCCTCCTTGGATGGTACATCTTTATGTTCCTTTGAGCTTAGACTTTCAAATAGAATTTCTTTGTTTAACCTCCCAGGGCATGGTGTATCCAGACTGTGAACTCCAGAATACACATTCTTGGCCACCTTTATTCTTTTTTTTCTTTTTCCTCTAATATATTTTAAAAAATATTTCCACCTTTATGTATTTATCCATGTTGGGGGCAGTGCTGCCCACAGCATGTGGGTCTTAGTTCCCAAACCAGGAATCAAACCCTGCATTGGAAGCCCAGAGTCTTAACCACTGGACCACCAGGGAAGTCCCTTGGACATCTTTATTCTTTAATGATAAGTCTGTGTCTTAACAACCAGAACCAGCTCATGTCCCAGTTAGGTTGTCCTGCCACTGAGCCTCATACACACTGATGGGAAACACACATCATTGCCTCGCAGGCTCTGCCTGTTAGTGTGTATCCATGCTTTATTTAAACACGACCAACCTGAATGTTACCGGCTAGAAAGTTTTCAGGTCCAGTCAAAGGACCTGGTCAAGGGCACTTTTCTCTGGTCAAGGGCACTCAGGTCCTCAGGAGAGAGAATGGAGGAACAGAGATGGAATACACACACACTGGGTTCTCAGCTGTAATTCATCTCCAGCATCTCAACATAAAATTCATTAACATTATGGAGGAACCGGAGAGTAGAGGGTATGATCAAAAGACAATGTGAGAATAGGTAAGCAGACCACATGTTGTCAAAAATTCTCATGAACTTTCACATGCCCAAGGTCATGCCTTATCTGCAGCCACCTCCCTGAGAAACTGTTCAGCCCCCATAATCCAGAACTTCTAGAGCCTAGTGTGGAGATCTGGTGTGTTCTGTATTAGAGGGTTGGTGGTTTCTCATCCATGATGGCAACTGCGCTCCAGCCCCTTGCAGCCCAAGATTCTGGTAACTTCGCCTGCCAACCCTGGTGGAGATAAAATATAACAGAGGCGTTTCGTAGGAAAGCAAATCAAATCCTGCCAAGAAGCAACAGATTCACTGCTCAGAAATGAGAGCAGGGGTAGTGTTAAATTGCTGCTGTAATACACATGAGGTGAATTTGCCTGAGATTATTTTCAGTGCCTCATTTTCTTGTAAAGTTTATGAAAATTCAATGCTATTTTGAAATTTTAAGTGTTTATCAACTTTTAGGATAGTTCATATGTTATCACTTCTTGCACAGCTGTTATAATGCTGCAAAATGAACAACATGATGATTCTAAAGATCATCACAACAGAAGTTTAATGAGATGTTATAATGTTATGGTGGAGATCATAAATAGCCTTTGTTGTTGTTGTTCAGTTGCTCAGCTCGGTCATGTCTGATTCTTTGCGACCCCATGGACTGCAGCACACCAGGCTTCCCTGCCCTTCACCATCTCCCAGAGCTTGCTCAAATTCATGTCCATTGAGTCGGTGATGCCATCCAACCATCTCATCCTCTGTCCTCCCCTTCTCCTCCTGCCTTTAGCCTTTCCTAGCATCAGTGTCTTTTCCAATCAGTTGGCTCTTTGCATCAGTTGGCCTATGTATTGGAGCTTCAGCATCAGTTCTTCCAATGAATATTCAGGAATGATTTCCTTTAGGATTGAAAACAGACTTTATGCATCACTTATAATTTGGAAGGGGCTTTCATGTAAATTATCTCATGTACCCCTGATTGCAACCCTTAGGAAAAGCTATTTTAATTCATTTTACTTTCCCAGCATAAATCCCTATGTATTTTTGAAACTTTTTATTGGATTGGGAAAAGTAATTACAACTTTCTCAGTCAGATATCTATATCGTAAATCATTCATCCCCCAAAATAGAAATGTTTGTGCTTTTTGGTATTTAGTGATGGTGATGGATGGGGTGTTGGTGAAATACTGGAGGAAAACCTCATAATCTGTTGTATTTCAGATTCATATTTATCATCAGATATATTCAGTCAGTTACTGTGTGTGCAAAAATCTGATAAAACTAAAAAGACAGTAATAGTCTGTATTATCGAGAGATAATTTCATTAGAAAGATGTAAGAAATAATATGACATGTTAATAAAAATTGCCACATTTAAATTGCAGTCTTCATAAAAATATTTTTGCTTTATAAAGTTTTCTTTCTTTCCACTGGACAAATATTATTTTGTAGGCCTTTTTTTTTTTTTTTCCTTTCCACACATTTGGCAATCTCTCTCAAGAAGAGGATGAATATAGCTATGTTAATATCTGACATATTTTTAACATCAATATAATTATAGATCATATTTCTTGCCTAGGAAAGAGAGTCTTTGGCGAGACAGTATGAGACAGCCCGGCAGACCCTAATGGGAAACACACCTCCTCAGCACACGTTCCTATTTCAAAGGTAGATATTTGTCATGTGTGTTTATAGTTGGGCATCTTTAGATTGATTTTTTGGTATCCAAGTATACCAGATGAATCCTAAATCGTCAGCATAACGAGGGACCTTTGTACTAAAATGGACCTGGTGGTGGTAAACCTAGTTCTAGAAGTTGTATTTACCTTTCATTTATACATGTTTTTAAAGGCACAGTATACTCACTGTTGCTAGAAACAGATGATTTTTTGCAGTCTTTGAGGACTGTAAAGGATGATATTTCTGGTCATGTTTGAATGTAAGTATCCACCTTCACCAAGGCTTTGATGATGGAAGGTTAATTTTATCCTGTTGAATATCCTGTCCTTCCTGAATCTCAAAACAATAGTAGTTCATGATTTGTGGGATCATTTGTTTAGTGTTTCCTTTCCACATTAAACTGAAAATTCCATGAAGATGGGGACCATTGTATCTTTATTAACCCATGAATTCTTCATCCTTAATATGCAATGGTTCACTTAGTCCCTGAGGCATAGTAGAGGCTTCATAGATATTGGTGGCTATAATAATTACTGTACTATTAATTATCACATGTGACGAGGCACATTTCAACTTTAAGATATACTCAAAATGAATAACCAGGATGTTTATGAAATGTTTGCGTTTTATTTTCTCACGAATGTTATAGGCTTCAGTATTCTGAATTCTCTTTTCTGTGTGACCTTTTGGAAAGTTCTAGTAGTAAAATGAAGCCCCTGTTTTCAGAAAGTTACTAAGAGCACTGACAAGACCTTAATTATAGTGTTTTAAAGAGCTTTTTAAAGTGCAGTAATTCAAGAAAGCAGAATGCAAAAGCCATTTTAAAATGTTTTTCAATTTCACTTCTTTTTATTGTCTGTAATTTTAAGCTATCTGTTGAAAATCTTTAACCCAATATAAATTAGGTTTTATCTTTGTCTTCTATGTAGCAAAGAAAAAAAAAGTATGATTTCTTTTCTCCATACTGGTAAGCTATCTTTGGATAGTCTGATTCTAAAGGCAGGCTGTGTGGAATATACAAAGTTCTACTGGAAGAGGGGGCACAGGTGGTAGTAGTCAGGAGACAGGCAGTCTACCCCAGAGCAGCTAATGTCGGGGCTTGTCCGACCCCTGACCAGCTGAGCGGCCATGCCTACTGACACGCTGTGGACGCTATGTGATTTTAAATCTGAGCCTCTAATGGGTCATGCAAGGCAGAAGGGTGTTCTGAAATTTGCATGCATTTATATGCAATCAGTCTACTTTGCACACAGCAACTCTATTTAGCAAGTCTAGGGTGAATAGCGGTAGGATTTATTCACTAAAAGTAGTTGATGATTCTTTCAAGTCACTCTGTCTGGAGAAACAGGCTGGTATAGGTGAAAAAAGGATATTTTATACTAGAGTTCAGTAGAAAGTAAAACAGTAGAATTTTTATAAATATTTTATTCCGATATTATTTCAAAGTATTAGATTACAAACAAAACTGGAAAATATCTATTTCAGTTTTTATAGCAGTTGATATATTGCTGGACTTCACTTAACAAATAGGTGAGGATTTACAATAGAATATGCACTAATCAACAGGAGGATAATCTGCCTATATTAATGTCTTAATGGAGAAGGAATATTCAGAAAAATATAAATTTGCTTAATCTACAAATTAAAATGTAATACCAGTGTCTAAGACAAGCTCTGATGTGTTTGTATACATTACATTATTCCAAATAGATTTTGCTGTCAAATGCATTTACTTGAGATGTAAGAGTCAGTATTTAGGTATAATGTGTGTGTATATGCTTGGTATCATTACAGAATTCTGTGGATCTTTTTTCCAATTTCAGGGGTCTAGTACCAGCACCCATCATCAATAATCTACGTTATTTTACAGCGTTAGAACTCAAGAAAAGTTTTGAGCTTTATGGAGATTATTTTAAAGCCCCCTTTGAACCTTCTGAAAAGAGGTGAGTTGAGTTTTGTTGGATAGAATAAATTATTTTCTGCTGGTTAGTTACAGTCATGGTGCTTATCCCTAGACTTCAGAGGATTCTTGAAGCTGGGAGGCAGGCCCCACCATGGAATATGAATGGAGTAGATCTGAGGGCACAGCCTTATATTCAAGGTTCACTGGAACCGAAGAAGCTTCTCTTTGGGACTTTGAGACTTGAGGGAATGACACACAGATGCAGGGGCAGTTTGAGATCATTCAAGTCACCAGTGGTGGAATCATCAAGAGTCCGGTGTGAAGCACAAGCAGTGATGTCTACCAGTTGCTTCCTGTACTGCAGCCTGGCTGTGTTCTTGGCACCTAGCTTACCTTTGCTCTTGCCAGGTTTAAAAGCCTGGTTCTCTAGGTTTCCATTAAATCTGCAAACTACCCAATAGCTTTTCAGTGACTCCCTTTTTGAAATTTAAATTAGCCAGGTGTCTGTAATTTGTAATTCACATCTCTGATTAGTACAATTGAAAATGTTTGCTAGCTGATGCTCTCGATTTTTATTATAAAAGTCTTTTTCTTCCTGGGTCCCGATTTTAATATGTCAAACTGTGATTCAAAACCTGATATGTGTAGGTTGAGGACTCCATATAGGCACTCCCACTGATTTTAGTGCTTGACTTTTGTGCGCATTCTATTACATTCCATTTCTACTTCAGCTGTCCCTGCCACTACCGTTGACTGTCTCTGTATAGGTCTTAAATCCATGCTTCTCAGGCAAAGATGTGGCTGTTTCAGTCAGTCATCTTGGGTGGAAATCTCTAGCTAGAACCCTCACAGGTAACACAGGTAACAAGCTAGTCTATAATTGGTGGCCCCTGTGTCAGATAACCATCTTTTGTCTGATCATCTGTGGCCAGAGCAGGGATAGAGAACTAAGTAAAGAACTCTTCAGCAGGAGTTTGTGGGTTTGGTCTCTCTGAATGCATGACAACAAAATATACAAGAAGTGACTGGGAGCAAGCACAGTAAAACGTCAGCAGTGGGTATTCCTCTAGAATTATCAGTTATTTTTATTGTCTTCATCTTTTTTTCTGTAAATTCTAAATCATCCACACAGCATATATGTGTTTCATTTTTAATATCCTAAAATGTTAAAAAAAAAAAAACCATGAGAATTTGATTAAATATTCAGTAAATTGGAAAAATTAGCCCTATAATACAATTAAGTTGCTCATTGCTTCCATATATTAAAATAAAATTTGGGTGAAAGTGAAGTCGCTCAGTCGTGTCCGACTCTGCGACCCCATGTACTGTAGCCTACCAGGCTCCTCCGTCCATGGGATTTTCCAGGCAAGAGTACTAAAGTAGGTTGTCATTTCCTTCTCCAGGGGATCTTCCCAACCCAGGAATCAAACCCAGGTCTCCCACATTGCAGGCAGATACTTTACCATCTGAGCCACCAGGGAAGTAAATTACAAAGAGTTAAATACAAATTAAAAGACACTTGCTCCTTGGAAGAAAAGTTATGACCATCCTAGACAGCATATTAAAAAGCAGAGACATTACTTTGCCACCAAAGGTCCATCTAGTCAAAGCTATGGTTTTTCCAGTAGTCATGTATGGATGTGAGAGTTGGACTATAAAGAAAGCTGATTGCCAAAGAATTGATGTCTTTGAACCGTGGTGTTGGAGAAGACTCTTGACGGTCCCTTGGACTGCAATGAGATCAAACCAGTCCATTCTAAAGGAAATCAGTCTTGAATATTCATTGGAAGGACTGATGCTCAAGCTGAAACTCCAATACTTTGGCCACCTTATGCGAAGAACTGACTCATTTGAAAAGACCCTGATGCTGGGAAATATTGAGGGCAGGAGAAGAGGCCAACAGAGGATGAGATGGTTGGATGGCATCACCAACTCAATGGACATGAGTTTGAGCAAGCTCCAGGAGTTAGTGATGGACAGGGAAGACTTGAATGCTCCAGTCCATGGGGTCGCAAAGACTGAGCAACTGAACGGAACTGAAATACAAATCAGTGCTTTTAATATCAGTGGTGTGTTAAAAGTCAGATGCAAATGTATATCCAGCATATAATGTAGCTTTAAAAATATTCATGTGTATGTGACATCAAAAAACACTAAAAAGATATATACCAAAATATTATCAGTTATTATCTCCTAGTGATGGGATTATGGCCAATTTTTATTTTCTTTGTTCTTCCCCATATTTTTCAACAGTGAGCATTTTATAATTTTTGAGGTATTAATGTAACTTTAAAATGTCATTTTAGAAGTCTGCCATGGCAAAGGGATATTTTATGAGGGTGATGTTTCATCATGAGAATGCCAACCTAAAAAATGAGTAATGGCTTCCTTTATTTCTAAGTCTTACTGTCATAACATTTTGGGTTTCCTTTGAGAAATTTGATAACAAAAAACTAGAGTCCCCACTAAATGGTTCCCCCAAGTCTGCACGTCTCACTGGATACTAGATACTCTAGATTATAATTAGCTAACTCGTTATAGTGACAGTGTTGAAACTGCAGATCTCTGAGCATTTATTCACGCTCTCAGTTTTTAATACAGCTAGGTAGCTTGATGGGAACACTGGGAAAAAGAATGTCTCAGTTTAGGCTGTTATAACAAATTACCATAGGCTGAGTGGCTTAACCAAAAGAGTTATTTCTTAAAGTTCTGGAGCTGAGAAGTTTGAGATCAGGAGGTCAGCGTGGTTGGGTTCTTATGAAGATCCTCTCCCTAGCGTGCAGATGGCTGGCTTCTTGCTGTGTCCCCATATGGCAGAAGCGAGCTGCCTTTTGTCCTTTCTTGAAAGTCACTCAGTCATGTCCGACTCTTTGTGGGACCCCATGAACTACACAGTCCCTGGAATTCTCCAGGCTAGAACACTGGAGTGCATAGCCTTTCCTTTCTCCAGGGGATCCTCCCAACCCAGGGATCAAACCCAGGTCTCCTGTATTGCAGGCGGATTCTTTACCAGCTGAGCTATTTCTTATAAGAGCATTAATCCCATTCAGGAAGGCTACACCTCCGGACCTAGTCACCTCCCAAAGGTCTTATCTCTTTACCCCATCATATTAGGGGTTAGGATTTCGACATATAAATTTGGGCAGAGTTGGGGAGGGACACAAACACTCAGTCCATAGCAGAATTAAAAAAAAAAAAAAAGAATGAAAAATTGCTTACTAGGCTGCAATGGGCTTATCTATCAACTGTTCCCATGGTGAAAAGGGTGGATCAGACCTTCACTCAAGTCTGCCCCCACCACATGGTAACGCCTGTGTCTTTCAACCCCACCACTTTTTGACTTCTGACTTTCAAAGCATTTTCATTTACTACATCCTTTGATACAAAGGAACAGTAATTGAAAGGCAGAACTTGCTGTGATCCCTTTCTTGGTGTGTGTTTTAAATGAAGAGGTATTCCTTTCCAAAAATGAAAGATCAAACCGTCTGTCTTTTGAGTCAAATTGTGTTCCCCCACAAATGTGTACGTATTCACATAAATTGATATGGAAAACATTCAGAGCCTCAAAACATAAATAAAGAAAAGAAGTAAATAATTCATAAAAGCTAATTAATAGATGCAAGAAATAATGATTAACCTTGCCGTGAACAAAGCTCAGCTGTTCACAGTGCTGCCTCTGAGGAATGAGCTCCCCCTTGGTGGATTTGCCCCCTCCCACGCCCCTGCACCCTGGAGGAGGCAGGAACAGGTAGAACCCAAAGGAGAGCAGCTTGCTGATAGGAAGTGCACTGGCCTTTCCTGGAGCAGAGACTCCAGGCATCCAGATCACACCCCAACTTTGTCCTTAAGAGGGGAACTAACATCTAGCAACAGTTATGCCCAATGTATGGTCCAGATCAGGCTGCCTAGCATGCTTTCATCTTTTCTGACCTTGAACTAGCACAAGTGTATAAACTGCACTTGATTCTAAGGGCTTCCCAGGTGTCTTGGTGGTAAAGACTACACCTGCCAATTCAGGAGATGCAAGAGATGTGGATTCGATCCCTGGGTTGGGAAGATCCCCTGGAGAAGGAAATGGCACCTTACTCCAGTATTATAACCTGGAAAATTCTGTGGACAGAGGGGCCTGGCAGGCCACACTCCATGGGGCTGCAAAGAGTTGGACATGACTAAGTGATTGAACACACACACACACACACACACATATATACACATAGGCTAAGATCCTAGGAATCAGGATCCATGCCTGACTCATCTTGTTTTATAGATGCCAGCACCTCTCACCATGCTCTTTGCAAATATTCAGTGATGTTTTGTATAATGGATGAGAACTTTATGCTAATATATACACTACTTAATATGTCAGCTGCTAATAGGTCTTGACTGCCTAAGTATTGTTGAAAACTTAAGCTCAACAGAGATACTTTTGCAAACTACTGAATAATTTGACAACGATAACCCAATGGTCATATGGCCATTCATGGTTTTGCATCTCAAAGATATCATCCATTTTTCATTTTTCAGTGTCATGGATCCCAGGGATTCCGTGCAGTATCCTGAATTACTTCATTCTTGTCCATGGTCAAAAGAGTTGCCTTTTCGGCCTCCAGAAGACAGTATTTATTCACACCAAGACTCAGTAATAGATGATACTGAGGATCATGCCCTAAAAGGTATGAGTCATTTACATATGGTTCTCATATAGATATTCATATTTTATCTATTTTCCACTGCCTTTCTGTTTTCTGATTTTTAAAAATTAAGTAAGTGTTTTACATGAGAATCCATCCATTGAGGCAGGATGGGTTATTTATCCCACATTGTAGCAGATGAGAAACAAAGTTCGAAAAGATCCAGAATGTGCCCAGGGTTACTTAGCCATTTAGGGTGGATGCTGCTGCTTGGTTCATCTGACCACACTACCTGCAGGAGTGTTGTGGAGTGAGAGGTGCTATTTTATTAACAGCAGCTTGGGCTCCATTCAGTGAAGGTTAAGAAAATCAGAGAAGGTTTCATGTTACTGACCAATCTCCTGCTCCGGGGGTCTGGCAGAATCCTGATGGTTCAGGGCTTGAAGGATCAGACTCAGCCCCCACTCCCTGCACTTCCTTTTTGCACCTAGCTGCCCAACAGACTTGCGAATGTGTATCGCCTAGCTCAGACAGGATGATCATTGCATTTTTGTCTCTGGCACCGTTCATAAAGGACATTGAATAAAGACCTGAAACAATGTGGGGAGACTGAATGGCTGGAGGCGAAAATGGAAAAGGCAGAGAGTAGCCCATACAGGGCTCTGTGAGCAACTGATGGAGGAATGAATACATTGGGGGGAATTCTCTAGGACCTGGAGGCAAGGAGCCACCATGAGCAACCTGAGATGGGATGGGGTGACCTGCTTGAGCCCAGAAGACTTGAGGATCGCCTGCTTGCTCAGGTGACCCTGGGAACCAGAAGGAGGGTACAGACGTGTTAGTTCGCCAGCGACAAGAAGACACAGTAGGTAGCATTCTCCAGAAGGAAGGTCCTGAATCAGGCACCTTCTAACCATTTCTCTTCAGGTGGTGTCTTCAGGACAGCTGACCAAGTATCTTCAAGGATTTTACTCATAAGGGTGGACATCAACCATAAGAATTAGAATCTGTTGGACTAGTTAGTGGTGAAGAACCCGCCTGCCAATGTAGGAGGTGCAAGAGACGTACATTCAATCCCTGGGTCAGCAAGACCCTCTAGAGGAGGGAATGGCAACCCACTCCAGTATTCTTGCCTGGAAAACTCCATGGATAGAGGAACCTTGTAGGCTAGTCCATGGGATCACAAGAGTTAGACCCAGCTGAGCCTAGCACACGGCCTGACACAAATAGACTGCCAGGTATTTCTCCAGCAAAGATGGGTTTATTGAGGCTCAGGCTGAGAACTGCAAAATTAGGGGTCTGCAACCACAACCATCCACATGCAAGGCCTCACAAGGCAAAGGAAGGAGAAAGTTCCCAGGGAGGGAACGGAAGCTGGGAGAGCTTCAGTAAACAAAGAGTCCATGGCTTTTCATTGCCTGAGTCCGTCCCAAGAAAGAAGAGGAGACTTTCTTCTTCCAGGTGGACTCCACTATGGTCACAGGACACAGCAGCTCCAACTTCATTTAACTGAGATTTCTGTTTCTTAATATATATATTTTTACAAGTCCCAAGTCTCACATTCCAGGAACTAATCCCAACGTCTCAGGTAGACATACTATGTCATCTCACAGGATGTGGGGAGTGCTCTGGGAACCCTTTAAAGGCTGTGGGCTGCCACTTCAAAGCCTGGGGAAACACAGGAGCCCTGGGTCAAACATGCCCCCAAGGCCTATCATGGTTCTGGCTTCCCATAGGACATGTTCCCAGACCTTTCCCATCTCATTTCCTCTCCTCTGCCTGTCTCCTTCCTTATAAATGGAATCCTTAGAGTTGAAAACTATATTCCAAACCTAGTCTAGCCAGAACAAAGTGGGGGGTGGGGATGTGCTACCTGTGGGGCAGAGCTGTGGAAAGAATATTGCATTAGGGATTGGAAGACCTGGGTTCCTGTTCCATTTCTACACTGGGCTGGCTGCACAGTGTTGGGCAAATCAATTAATGTCTGAGCCTTAGAATTCTTAAGATCTGTCCCACAATGATATAGTAATATCCTGTATTACTATAATATATATATATATCTTATGTGAGACATAATATGATAATACAGGACCAGCAAGATGGGGTATGGTGTAAGTAAGAAGGTAAGTGCTAGATACCTGCCAGGTAGTATGATTATACATTTTTACACACACAGGAGATTGTGGTTGTTTTCTAATGGAATGTTTTGAGGAGATTTATTCCATTGGAATAAATTAGAATAAATGAATGGAATGAATAAAATTGAAATGGGCCAAGTTTTCCTATTTTTTTAACCTGCATTGTGATCTTGTGTTGAAAACTGGGCGTTTGAAAAAGCAGCAACCTCTCCCAAGGTGTAGACTGGCTCCGTGCAGGGGAAGCCCTCCACTAACTAGCAGGGTGTGTCCTGAGCCCAGGATTAGCCCAGCCAAAGGGATCAAGGTCTTTTCAGTCTGTTTTGGGGTATGCCCTTTCCCTGAATCTCCAGGGGTGCTTTTTTTTTCCAGTTCCCCAGTATACACAGATGCTTTTAAATGAGTGTATTAATTTTCCTAAATGTCTTCTTGGAGTCTTTGTTCCTCAAGTAGGAATCCCTTGTCCCAGGCATCTTTAGGTCTGTGCCTCCTGTGTGGTTTTCCAGGAGCCCTGCCCACTGCTTGCCGTGGCTTCCCCTCCCCTGAGATCCCACTGCTAGCCATCTGGGCTCCGAGTTAGGTGATGCAGACACCCATCAGGCTGGTTTGATCTCCTTGCAGTCCAAGGGATTCTCAAGAATCTTCTCTAACACCACAGTTCAAAGACATCAATTTTTCGGTGCTCAGCTTTCTTTATAGTCCAACTCTCACATCCATACATGACTACTGGAAGAACCATAGCTTTGACTAGACAGACCTTTGTCAACAAAGTAGTGTCTCTGCTTTTTAATATGCTGTCTAGGTTGGTCATAGCTTTTCTTCCAAGGAACAAGCATCTTTTAATTTCATGGCTACAGTCACCGTCTGCAGTGATTTTGAAGCCCAAGAAAATAAAGTCAGTCACTGTTTTCATTGTTTCTCCACCTATTTGCCATGGAGTGGTGGGACCAGATGCCATGATCTTAGTTTTTTGAACTGCTTCTTTAATAAATGTGAATTTGCTAAGGATTAAACTCAGGTGTGCCAGTTTGTTGGTCTTTATTTCCGTCTTCTAAGTGGCAGTATTATTTACCACCTATGCTTTTCTTATGGTGATGAATTCTCAAAGACCAGACACTCTAAAAATGACTCCTGTCGGTTTTTTTCAGTGCCCTAGAGGTAGCTTACCTGGGTGTAAGAAATGAACTGATTGAGGAGGGAGGCCGACTCTGCTACTCTCTGCGTTATTCTTACAGGCCTTGGTTTAAGGTGTTTTTATTACCCTCTCCAGCTTAAAAAAAAATCTCCATGGTGAACAAAAGAGAAGAACATGAGGAGGAGCCTTTTTGTTTTCTTTCTTTTTTTTTTTTTTTTTTTGTCCTCTGTTAACACAATATCATCTTCTCAAGGAGTGTGCTATTCTTGCTCTGAATATACCTTGGAAGTAAAAGTCGCTCGGTCATGTCCGACTCTTTGCACCCCCATGGACTATACAGTCCCTGAATTCTCTAGATCAGGATACTGGAGTGGGTAGTCTTTCTCTTCTTCAGGGGATCTTCCCAACTCAGGATCGAACCTAGGTCTCCAGCATTACAGGTGGATTCTGTACCAGCTGAACCACAAGGGAATATACCTTAAAAAAAAGGCCCATATTGCCTTTAACTTTGGGATTGCATTGCTTTGCCTGATAAACTGAGTCTTCCCAATCTTACAGGTCATTCTGTTTTGCTCACTTCCTATATAATCCTCTTGCCTCACTCTCTTAATTCTTCCTACACTGCTTTCTCTGCCCACTGAGAATACAGCTTCCTCTGTTGCCAGCATGCTTCCACCTTCAGTCTCTATCTTCCAAACTCCTCTTGCTTCCACAGTCCCTGAAGGGGCCTAGCTCCATGGTTCATCCTGGGTCTTCATCTTCAGTGAACAAGCCAATCTTAAGAGCTTTAGATAAGGTTTCTCTAGGAAGGACTTCAGAGAGTGTGTGTGTGGGGGGGAGCGGATTATGGGTGTGTGTGTGTGTGTGTGTGTGTGTGTCTGTGTTAAGTCTGCTCATATATGATTGAAAAGGAATATGTGCAGGGCATTGTTGCAAAGGGTATGAACAGGGTAGAAGAGTAGCATAGGAATTGCTTGCTGTGGACACCTTCGGGTCATTGGGCAAGTCTATTCAACCCAAGGTGTGTCTAACCACACACATGATGTATTCTCAACCTCATCCCTATTTTTCTTATTTGGATGTCATTAATTTTTTATAGTTTTTTATGAATGCATTCTAAAAATTATTCTGTTTTTTTATGTCATGCAATGCTTATTTTCTTTGTTTAGTATACCAAGGGGTTAACTATACATACTGTATTTTTTTCCTTAATGTTTTGCAGCACTACATAAACAAGCATTTCCACATGGAAAAGGGTCTCTCCAACACAGAAGACACACGGTCTCGGCCATCAGTCGCCCAGGTTCCAACATCAAACCCACCCTCCCTCCGATACCTCAGGGCCGCAAGTAGACCAATACTCGATGTTTGATCTTAACGTGGAAAATTCTCTCTGATCATGTCTAGTCCCTCTGTCTTACCTGGCCATGCATCCTGGCTATTCCTCACTCAACCAGCTACCTACAAAAGAATATTCTATGTGCCCTAATTCTCTCAATCAGCTTCTTTTGTGATTCTCTGAATAGTATCTATCTTTTTTCAAATGTAGGTTATTCTTAGCTTTTATTCATGTAATTTCAGTTTTTCCCATTGCTATGAATGACTCTTCCAGCTGCTTCCTGCTCCGAAATATCAGATGGCAAAAATCTCCTAAGATCTCTGCCTTGCTACATGCATAGTGGTTTGGGGATAAAGCCAATGGAAATTGTGGTATTAAAATTTCAACATGTCCATTTATAACATTAGTGTATACTTTACAGGATTGAAATATTTTGTTCTTCTCATTATGAAAAAATTATAGCATTCCATTTAACTTCTGACCAGCATGATATCTCAACTTGCTTTAGCAATATGAAGAAATAAAGAGTATCAGGTATTTCTTTTATTTTACCCTTTTTAGACTCTGATTATGAAAATCTTATAAACAATTTTCATCATCTTTGTAGTTTCACTTCCTGCTATCTGCAAAAAAAAGAATTTTTAATAGTTATAGATGAAGCTGGCATTCAGCTGATATGTGTGAGCAAGACTAACGAGGTTGTTAAAATGTTGAAACACATCCCTTTGGATTGGCAAATGGCCTCTCCTGTGAATCCTCTATGCATGACGGTTCATGGGAACCACAGCCTTCACATAGTACTGCACTGATTGTTAAATATTTTAACTATCAAAATCTGCTAGTGTTTTCCTTTTTAAAAAATATCAAAACCTCCTTCAATAACCCTCTTTGCTATAACTCAGATTTGGATGTAACATGATATGCTATTGGCTCCTATCTTCCACCTAGCCCTATTCTCAACTGGAATTGGTTAAAATTCTTTTCTTGGGGTTGGGTGGGAGAGGATGGGAGGGGGAATGCGGAGGAGAGTAATAGGCTGAGCCAGAGAAGGGAGGCAATGGTCTCTGGAGAAGCAGGGGTGCAGAGAGTGGGTCTCATGCCCCAAGAACCTTAGAGAATAAGATTCGCCAGCATCATCTAATCTTCTTAAATGTTATTATGAAATATTTTAGACATACTGGAAGGTACAAAAATAATAGTTTCAATTTCAGACAATATGGAAGAGATGCCTTTTGAAAATTTCTCCTTCTAAGCACAGCTTAAAAAAAAATGTAAGATTGAGAGATAGAAGGGAGAAGGCAGAGCCCCTGAGGACACTGAGGCTTGAGTAATGACATAGTGGTGATTTCTCTGGGTCTCCTTTGTCATAGACATTTCCTTTACTGGGCGCTGGAGAGACTACAGTCCCACAACACTGATGATGCAGACAACAAAAGTTCCAACAAAGAGCCTGCTCTCTCTAGCTGGAAGACTAGGGAAGGAGCAGACTAGAGCAAGGAAACCTTTTAGACAAGAACTGCTTTACTCCAGCCAAACGCCGTGAATAAAGTCATGGTCCTGTTCTTACTCTCACTCTTGTTAGCAAATTGTTGCTCAGCCTCTGAGTCGTGTCTGACTCCTGGCAACCCCATGAACTGCAGCATGTCAGGCCTCCCTGTCCTTCACTATCTCCCGGAATTTGCTCAAACTCGTGCCCATTGAGTCGAAGAGGCCAACCACCCATCTCATCCTCTGTCGTCCCCTTCCTCTCCTTCCCTCAATCTTTCCCAGCGTCTGAGCAAATGCTTTCACCCTTCTCTAGCTGTATTGATGCTCACCTTCTCCTCCCTGCTATGATAGTATCAGAACATTTTTTTGTGGAGAGCCAGGACATTTACCACCACCTAGTGTTGAGAACCCTCTCTCAGATCATTTGAATAATCCTATAAATATATTACAGGAGTTGAATAATTAAAGAATTCTTAATTGAACAATGAAAAAGAAATCTCCAGGTCCAGATGCTTTCACTGGAGAATTTTACCAAGTGTTACAAAAGAATTCATACCAACTCTGCATTATGCCTTTCAGAAAGTGAAAAAGGAAGGAACAATTCCCAATTTATTTCCTGAGGCAAATATCCCCTGATACCAAAATGAGACAGATCATGAAAAGATGCAAAAAACGCTTTAACAAAATTTCAGCAAATCAAATTGAGTGATACATAAAGAGTTATACAGCATGACCAAGCAGAGTTTAATCCAGGGAAGCAAGGCTGATTCACTCACTAGTTGGAATGAACCAATGTAGTCTACCATAATAATAGACTAAACAATAAAAATTACATGATCAGATCAATTAATGCAGCATAAGCATTTAACAAAGATTAATACCCATTCATGATAAAATCTTGGCACAGAGGAGACTTTCTTCTATTTGATAAAGACTTTTTGGTACATGTCTCTATCCTTAAACAACATACACTTTTATTCACCAAGACTTCAACAGTATACTGTATATATTCATCAATTAACTTTTTCTCAACTTTATGTTTGTGGGTTTATTCCATGAACATTGTATTGGTTTAGTTTTAAGGTTTTTTACTGCTGTATAATATTTCACTGTTAGAATGTACCACAATTTATCCACTTTCTTGCTGATGAATGCTAATTTTTTTCTACTATAAAAGGTGCAGCTAAAAAAATTCTTATCTGTGTGTGAAATTGCTGTGTTTTTAGTATATAGATCTTTAACTTATGGCTTTGGGCTTCCCTGGTGGCTCAAGCGGTAAAGACTCTGCCAGTGCAGGAGACCTGGGTTTGATCCTTGGGTTGGGAAGATCCCGTGGAGAAGGGAATGGCAACCTACTCCAGTATTCTTGCCTGGAGAATCCCCATGGACAGAGGAGGCTGGTGGTCTACAATCCATGGATTCACAGAGTCAGACCCGACTGAGCAACTAACACTTTCACTTTCTTTTCAGATATGGCTACATTTGTTACTCTAATATGCCCTCACAAATATGTAAGAGAGTTTTTATTTTCCCACATCTTTAGCACCAAGTGGGATTGACAGTCTTTTTATTGCTAATCCAATAGGTGATAATGTAAACTTACTGTGGTGCTTTGGATTTCTCCAAAGTTGAACATTTTTTATGAGTTTTTTGGCCATTTATGGCTTTTTGGTGAGTTGCCTTCTTATATGTCTTGTTCAATTTTAAATTGAATTCTCTTTTTCTTATCAATTTGCAGGATTTATTTATAAATTCTAGTTATTAAGTCTTTAGTTATATGAATCACGTATCTTTTCAAAGGCTGTGTCTTTTCACCTTTTACAAATGTTATATTTTAATGAATAAAAGTTTTTAATATGGCCAAATGTTTCAACCATTTTCTTGATACTTTGCTTTTTTTATGTCTCATATATTCATTTCCTGTGTCAACTGTAACTGTAGTCCCTTAGATATTATTCTAAATGCTTTTTTCTAAACAATTTTGCCTTTCCAATTTAGGTCTATACCTGCAATGGATTTTTGTGTACAGTGTGAGGTAGGGCTTAATTTTTTTCCAGTTGTTGCACCTCTTTTTCTCTCTAATCTGTAAGACCGTGTCTCACGTATTATTTCCATAAATGCTTGAGTCTGTTTCTGGGCTTTCTGCTCTATGTTACTGTTTTATTTACTATACATTTATAATAAGACTTACAACCTGGTAGGACAAGTTGTGCACTTTTATTTTCCTCAAGATTATCTCAACTATTCTTCACATTTTGCTGTACCAAGTAAGTTTGAGTGAGTGAGAGTCGCTCAGTCGTGTCCAACTCTTTGCGACCCCATTGGACTATAGCCTGCCAGGCTCCTCTCTCCATGGAATTCTCCATGCAAGAATACTGCAGTGGGCTGCCATTCCCTTCTCCAAGGGATCTTCCTGACCCAGGGATTGAACCTGGGTCTCCTGCATTGCAGGCAGTTTCTTTACCATCTGAGCCACCAGGGAAGCCTACTAATAAGAGACATTTCTAAGTATAAAGACAGGTCAGCTTTAAAAGTGTCAGCCGATACATGTTTGACTTTATCTTATAGTCTATAGACAATACATTAGAATATGTAATGAATCCATACATCTTTTCCAAAGGAATACCCAAGACAGAAGTAGCAATACATGTAGCAAAAATGACAGTCCGCCAGATGAAATAATTTAGATGAAGCTTGAAGACAAGATGAAGCTTGTCTCTCTCAAACAAACGGGGACTGGCAAGTGGTCAGGAATGAAATACAATGTGCTTTTAACTTCGTATGAAAAATAACATACAGTTCTATGCTGGTGAACATAGTTCTGGTTTTGACACATAAATCCTCTACTTCAAGTAATTTTAGAATTTTTTAAACTTACAAATACCTTATTTGAAGTTAATTAGAATCACATTTAGTTCATAAATTTGGGAAGGCTTATTTTCTTTATGATATTGAATCTCCCTTCCTATAAACATGCTCCCTTTGTATAAACTTTAATTCCTTTAATAAAGTTGTATACTTTTCTCCATAAAGGATATATGTATCTTTAGGTTTTATTCCTAGGTATCTTTTATTTTGGTCATTTTAAGTGGAATATTCTTTAGAATATTTTCTATGACTGATATATGGGATGCAATTCATTCCTATAGTTATATATTATTTATTCTAACAGTATATTTGGAGATTATTTCAGGATTCCACCCAAGATTTCATCATGAAAAAGGAAAATTTTTTTCCCTTCTTTACATTCCTATTATTATTCTCTTTTGAAAATTTCATTTCATCATTTTCTTCTTTTAAAAACTTCCCTGAAGAGAACTTCTAAATTCAGTGTTGAGTGGAAACAATGATAGTGGACATCCTTGTCTCACTTCTTATTTTAAAAGGAATATTTCTAATGCTTCATTATATTAAGTGTGAGATTTGCTGTAGATTTTTAGCAGATAAGCACCTTTGAAAAAAAGAATTTTCATTTAATTCCTGAATTACCATACATTTTACCATGAATGAGTATTGGAAAAAAATGTGTTTTCTTTCGTAGGGCACAGAAATCTGAGGTATGTATTATATAAATTCAGTCATATCAATTGTATTATTCAAACAGTTATTTTCTTAGTTTTTTTCCTACTTATACTGAAACATTAAAAAAAAAAAAAAACACCCTCTCACTATGACTGGATTCCCCTCCCCTCCCCTCCCCTTCCCTTCTTCCTTCTTTCCTTTCTTTTTTTTCTTCCTCCTTCCTTCCCTCCCTTCCCAGATTACCTGTGACTGTAGAAAAGTTAGTGGTACCTAACAGGCACGCTTACAGAAGCATCAAAAGGAAACATCACACAAATTAGAAAAACAGCAGAGTAGCAATTTTATAATCAGACAAAATAAGAGGTCAAGATAACAATCATTAAATGATACGTAAAACACCCTTTTCCATTAAAATAGGCGCATCCTATTACCAAGGGGTAACAGTCATGAATGCTTAGCAATTGAGTCATATAACATCAAAGTATATAAGGCAAAAAAAAATGTTAGAAATGTAAATTGCTTTCTATCTGAATCAACGTGCTCTCATCCATAAACCTAGGATTGTAACAGGTTTGCCTGTCAGGACTTTTTGATGGTTAAGCTAAGTGATGTGTGTATAGTGAGTGAGTTCAGATACCTCAGACCACAACCTCTTATTTTTAAGGTCAAATCCAAGGTGAAAGAAATTTAATCTTATTCTCTATCAATTCAGGACACTCTTAATTCTGTTGCCTCTCTCTTGCTTTTAACCTGGGACTTCTAGGGGTTTATAGAGTTTTCAAGGCATCAGCGGAAAGCATCTGGTTGCTGCATTAACGAGAAAGTCTTGGGTCTTGCCTGCTCTCCAGGGACCATGCCTGTAGCTGCTGACATGCCCTATTGTTTTGACCACTCCAGGTATGTCGACTCCTTTCTTTTCTAATGTGACTTTGATTACCTTTATGAAAACATAATAAAGCGCCTGCTCTGCTGTGCCAGTCTGGGGCAAAGGGTATGTCTTAGTGCCCCTCTCCCTTGATTCCCTTGCAGCCTTCTTTCTTTGCCAAGTTCCCAGAACATGCATATATTGGGAACTCAGTCAGTTGGCTGCCTGGTAGAGCTCCATACGGGAAGCCAAACACTGGGACCCTATTCTTCAAGTCCCGAGTTCAAATAGGATTTCTGTTGTATCCTAGACCTTGAAGTTGTCTCTGGAGTAATTGTTCTCAGCTTGATCAGCAAGTCACTCTCTCCATAAATTAAAAAAAAACACCCATATCCAGGCTCCATCCCACGTCAATTAGATAAGGATCTGTATGTGTGTGGTGGTGTGAGGGGGGCGGGGGGTGGCATTAAGGCATTGTATTTTTTAAAAATTACCACTGCTCCTGGAGGACTGAGTCGGGGGGCTTTTTTAGAATTATTTTATCAAATGTATTTATTTTTTTGTCTTTAACAGATGACTCACCATCTCATCATACTCTTATTAGCATAAACTATAATTTTTTAATGTTTATTTTAATTTTTACTGAAGTATAGTTGATTTACAATGCTTCAAGTATACATCAAAGTGATTCAGCTATATTTATATAAATATATGTATTCTTTTTTAGGTTCTTTCTAGTATAGATTATTAGAAGATATTTAATATGGTTCCCTGTGCTATACAGTAGGTCCTTGTTGTTTATTTTATATACTGTATAAAATAGTATAGTATTTTATATATATATATATATATATATATATATATATAGTTTATTTTATATATAGTAATGTATCTGTTAATCCCAAATTCCAAATTTAGCCTTCCCCCAACTTTTCCCTTTGGTAACCATAAATTTGTTTGCGGTATTTGAGTCTATTTCTGTTTTGTCAGTAAGTTCATTTGTATCATTTTTTTAAGATTTCACATATAAGTGACATCATATGATATTTGTCTTTGACTTACTTCACTTAGTATGATAATCTCTAGATCCACTCGTGTTGTTGGAAATGGCATTCTTTTTTTTATTTATTTGTTTTTTATGGCTAATATTCCATTGTATGTATGTACCACATCTTTATCCATTCATCTGTTGATGGCTATTTAGATTGCTTCCATGTCTTGGCTACTGTAAATCATTGTGCTTTGAACATTGAGGTTCTGCTTTAAACATTGAGGTACATGTATCTATTTGAATTAAGAGTTTTTTCCGGATATATGCATAGGAGTGGGACTGTTGGATCATAAGGTAAGTCTATTTTTAATTTTTTTAAGGAAGCTTCATTCTGTTCTCAATAGTAGCTACACCAAATTTATATTCTCACATAATTGTTTATCATTACTAACTTGATAGCTGAAAAATGTTAATTTATTGATTCAGTTTAATATTTTTCATATGCTTTTTTTAAAATTAGTATTTCCATCTTGGTGAATTGTTGGGTCATATCTTTGTTACATTTTTATCATAGGATGTCAGTGTTTTCTGTTATATTTTTATGAGAGTTTTGTCTGTTAAATATTAACTAAGTGGCCCCCTTTTGTTTTAAATATCCATCCCAATTTGTCATTGGTCTCTATTTATTTTCAGTAGAGAGGTTTTCAAACTATGTTTTCTTATAAAGTGCTTATGATCATAAAATGTGTTCTCTAAAAGCAGTGCTTGTTCAATAGAGCTTTTGATGATGATGGAAATATGTAAAAATATCTTCTTTATCTGGTATGGCAATCAATAGCTTCATGAGGCTGTTGAGCACTTGAAATGTGGCTAGTGTGACTGAGGAACTGAATTCTTAAGTTAATTTACTTTTACTTAATTTAGATGTAAATAACTACATGTTACAAGTGGCTACTACACTGAGCAATTGAAAAGTACAACTCTAAAGAATTTTTCATTGTAGTCTTGGGTTGTTTGGTTTTTTTTTTGCCTGACGGTTATTTTGAGAGTTCTTTTTGCTTATGAGTTCTAGTTTTGGTGGATTATAATGAAGAAATGAAAATGTGGCTTTTGTAATTTATATTTTATCAACTTTATTGATATCCTTTATGCCTTGGCATGTGCTGAATTTTAAAAAATCATCAATGGGATTTAAAAGAAAGTCTATGGCATAAAATTTTGTTCCATCTACTAATTCACTTTTTTCTAATTATACATTATTCAAGCTAGATATATCCTCTTATTTTTATCAACTTGCTCTGTCATAAATGATACTGGTATTATAGTATCTCTCTGTAGACTGTAGTTTTATTTGTCTCTTCTTAAATATCAAATAATTTTTTGCTATAGTAAATGTTTTTCCTTGATTTTGTTTGCTTTTAACAGTCTTTTAGTTTTCATGCTATTTAGATTTTGATGTTATCTTAATCAGTTCATAAACGTTCAGGACTATTTCATAATTAGGATTTCACCTTGTTTCAAAATAAAAGGGTCCTGAAAGAGTCCTTTTTGTTTCATAGAATCCTTTTTGCTTTGAAGTTTCCTTTGATAGTATCAGGGTTGCCTCTGCTTATTTCTGTTTGGCTGATATATTTTCCTCTATCTTCTTAATCTTATTCTTTCTCTGTAATTTGATTTTGGTCTCACTGTTATAAGAAACATGCACCTGGATGCTCTCTTCTTTAACTCAGTTTGAGTTTCCACCTTTTATTTCAGGTGTGGAGCAAAACTATTTTTATTTATTTTTAATACTGACAAGTTCAGTCCTTTTCCCATCATTTCTTCTCATATTTTGACAGGCTGTCTTTGTTAACCATTTCACTTATTGGTTTATGTCTTTTGCTATATATTTTGTCCTTTTCATCTATAGTAATTTGAAAGGTATATTTCCCCCACTCTGATGTATATCATGGAATTTAAAATGTCTATAGTTCTCCCTGCCTTTTCCATTCCCACATTTATACATTTAATTAGCACTTTCATTATTTTTTAAAAGTGTTTATTTATTTTTGGTGATGCTGGGTCTTTGCTGCCTTGAACAGACTTTCTCTAGTTGCAGTGAGTTGGGCTAGTGTTCACAGTCATGTACAGGCTTCTCGTTGTGGTAGCTTCTCTTGTTGCAGAGCAGAGTTTCTAGGCACAGGGGCTTCAGTAGCGTGGCTCGCAGGTTCTGGGGCCTGGGCTCAGTAGTTGCAGCGTACAGGCTTTATTTAGTTGCCCGTAGCATGTGGAATCTTCCCAGACCAGGTATCGAACCGGTGTCCCCTGCCATTGGTAGGCAGATTCTTTTCCACTATACTAGCAGGGAAGTCCTACTTAGGAATTTTAGACTCAATTTATAGAGCCTCACCCCTCTTTCTGTTTTCCCCAAATAAATTTTTAAGAGCTGTTTTGGCTTTATCCTCAATTCTTATGTTATTTTATTTCTCTCTGGATTTTTCACCAATGTCGATGTTTACTACCAATTCTTTTATATGATTACTTTCTTACTGTCAAATTCTTAAGCTAAAAAATCCTGAAGGGAAAGTGAGGGAAGGGAAATATTTCAGAAAATAGTTCTAAAGTAATGGAGGAATCTGATTTCTGTATTCTACTAGGAAAAGCAAGAGGTGAGAGCTGACTGAACTCCTTTTTTACATTTTTAAAATATTTATTCTGCTTTTCCCAGGACATATTTTCTTTCTGCTGTCCCAGGACCCTGTACTCAATAAGTATTCTAAGACTTCGCATGTGAACTTAACTTTAGATTTCATTCCTAGTACCAGTTGCTTTTGTTACTTTTGCTTTGTTTGCATTTTATAAGGGCAGTGTCTTTCATTATTTGTTGAATGGGAAGTTAGGATAGGAGGCTGCTAATATGCTGCCATTTCAACCTAGACACGTGCATTTCAATTTCTAGGAAGCACAACACTTCAAAAGTTCATAAAAATGTCTGTCTGTCTGTGTGGCCTACCACTGCATTCCAGAAAGGTTTGAGGACACATACAGTGGGGCATTCAATTCAGATAACACATGAAAAAGTAAGGATATTGAAGCAAAGAGGAAAAAGAGGATGCTTTACTATGTCAAGTGCAAGCCCTAATTTTTAGAGGAAAGTTGAGCAAAATTAAGCTTTCTAGTTGTTGTTCTGTCACTCAGATGTGTCCGACTCTTTTAGACCCCATGGACTGCAGCACACCAGGCTTCCCTGTCCTTCACCATCTCCTGGAGCTTGCTCAAACTCATGTCCATTGAGTCAATGATTCCATCCAATTATCTCGTCCTCTATTGTTCCATCCTCCTCCCGTCCTCAATCTTTGCCAGCATCAGGGTCTTTTCCAGTGAATTGGCCCTTCACATCACGTGGCCAAAGTATTGGAGCTTCAGCTTCAGCATCAGCCCTCCCAATGAATATTCAGGGTTGACTTCCTTTAGGATGGACTGGTTTGATCTTAGTCACAGTATAGAAGAAAGCACCTTCAGTGGCACAGTTTCACAATTCATGGTGACCTTAACATAAGACAAATCATTGCCTAGGAGCAGCACAGCTTTTCTTGATAATGAGACTTGGGGAATTTTTCTCTCCTTGTTCTCCCAAAGGGGGTGCTGTCTAAACGCATGGACCATATTCTCCATATCATGTAGGCATTCAATAGTCTGTTTGACACAGCCATTTCTTACAATGTCCTGCGACGCAGACTGTATGAAATTGTTTGAGAGGCCCTATCTGAATATGTAGAGAGGCACTATAACATAATGGTTATTAACTATGTAAGGCTGCTGTCCAAATTCCTAAGTTCAAACCCTGATTCAGCCATTAGCTTGGAGTCTGATCTTAGGTCGCTCACTCAAGTCCCTCTTTCTTCCACTGCCAGGCTCAGTCATGGAGGGACTGATGGAGATGTCCTTTTACAGACCAGAGAGTGGGGTAGAGGTGTGGGGCTGTAATTAATCACGTTGTAATGAATGAGGTCTCCAACCTCAAGTCTCCAGCCCCCTGTGGTGGGTCTTGGTGGAGAATTAATAATCAAGTGGTGGAAAATTGAAGGAAAAAGAAAGTATTCCATCAATTCTGAGAGACACATTTTTCACATTTTAAAAAATATTTAAAAAATCAGGGCACATTTTAAAATTGATGGCATGCCATAGCTGAATTGGCAGCGTTGTTTTTCTTTCTTGGTGGAATATAAAATGATGGTGTATGTTATAATTTATAACACCTTAGATTCAATAAAATATGATAGTGATAATTATTGCAAGAGACCAGCTTTTCATCAGGGGCAGCTAAGGTCTGTTTGTGGAGGTAGGATGGTAAACATCTGGCAATCCAAGAGGGCCATGGCTGTCCAGTTAGGGCTCTGGCAAAGAAGGTGGTCAGCAGAAGTATGGCTCTCCCATTTAAAAAAGAAGTCCGATTAGGGCTAACCTTGCATTAGCCATCTTTCCCAGGTCCCTTATCATGAGAGGAAAGAACTGCATGTACAAGGAAATTCCTTTTGTCAACAGAGAAAAGAGTTAAACTACAAAAAAGCGTAAGAATACACTGTTAGAAAAAGGCAGAGAGTAGGTGGACAGACTGCCCGGAGCCCCTTCCATACTACTTCTTTATGTGATTGCTGTTCAGTCGCTAAGTCGTGTCTGACTCTGCATCCTCATGGACTGCAGCATGCCAGGCTTCCCTGTCCTCCGCCATCTTACAGAGTTTGCTCTAAACTCATGTCCATTGAGTCGATGATGCCACCCAACCATCTCATCCTCTGTCGCCCCCTTCTCTTCCTGACCTCAGTCTTTCCTAGTATCAGGGTCTTTTCCAATGAGTCAGTTCTTCATGTAAGGTAGCCAAAGTACTGGAGCTTCAGCTTCAGCATCAGACTTTCCAATGAATATTCAGGGATGATCTCCTTTAGGATTGACTGGTTTGATCTCCTTGCTGTCCAAGGGACTCTCAAAAATCTTCTCCAGCACCACCGTTCGAAAACATCAATTCTTTGGCTCTCAGCCTTCTTGTAGTTAGGTATTATTTCACAAGTCAGGCCGGACTGTTGAGAGACCTTTGTTAGTGAACTATCCATCTGACTTTACGCCACCAGGAAGAATATCAGAGACTGCTGTTTGAACACTCAGAAACTCACATCAGCCCAGGAAGGGCCAACTGGGGTTCTAACTATACCATCCCAGTTTGGGAAGAAACTACATCTCCCTTCAGGGGAAGTTCACTCTCTGTTCCCTCCAGAACTGTCTACATAAAGTACCTGTTGAAAGATAAATGCTCCATAAGCATTAGGTAGTTTTATAAGTACTTTTGGCCACACATTGTTGGAAAATATGAAAGATCTATTAGGGAAAAACCAGAAATGCTACTGTGCTTCATGGTATCTAGGAGTGCTAAAGTGGGGAAGGACCTAAAAATTCCCTTATTGATTGAATGATCATGCATCCCGGTGTTCTTGGGGCTGTCCCAGTTTATGCCCATGGTCCCAGAAAAATTCCTAACAGGACTCCCTTTCATTCTCAAAAGCATCCTAATGTAGATAATAATTGATAAGCTCATTCTATGTATGGGTCTTGAGGAGTCAGTCTTTCCATTTCTATGCAGACAATGTGAGAAATAATTTAAATACAGAAAGATAAAAATTCAATTAGTGAGATATATAAAAGCCTAAGAACAAGAACTGAAAAACCAAGAAATGAAGAATAAATAAAAACTAAAAAGTTATTCCATAGTAAAAAGCCTACATCTTGGACTCATTAAATGAAAAACATTTGAGGAGGTGAAACAACTATTTTAAACTAAAAGCTCAAACTAAGTATTCTAGAAGTGTTACCTTAGAATGTGCAATAATACATTTTAAAATACAAAACAGAAAACACAGAGACTAAATAAATTGTAAAATGGGATAAAAATATAAACGGAATAATACAAACAGAGTAAGAAAAACTCATTAAAATAAAAAGCTCACTAAAAATATACACATCTCTGTATATAATACACACAGATAGGCTTGTGTTTATAGAATAGTCTATATATACACAATATTTAATTCTTTAACAAAACTAGCCAAAAACTCAAAACTAGCCAAACAAACTAGTCTTTAACAAAACTAGCCAAACAAACTAGTCTTTAACAAAACTAGCCAAAAACTCAAAGAGGGGAGAAATGAAATCTGGGCTGTGACTAAAAGCCATTGAACTCCAACAACACCTAGAATTCTGTGCTCTGCGTTCTCTCTGTGCAGGATACAAGCAGAGTCCCTGTGGGTGAGGGAGGCATGAGGGCACGCAGAGAATGACCTGACCCTCTTCTCCCAAACCACGTCAAACCCTCTACACAAAGACTCCTCACTCAGTGTTGGTGAAATGGTGAGAGGTTGCATTTTTGCCATTCAGATCTCCAAGTGCCTAAACATCATACACTAATAATCACGTTCATACTTTTTGGAGACGTGGTCATATGTGTAAAAATTCTTCCTTAAAGTACCTGATGAACGAAAATACCCCAATCCCAAGCTGTATTGATAGCCAAGGGTGTCATTTAGAGAGATGATGAAATCAACACATAAATAACAGCTCCTCAGTATAATAATCAGCAGAGCACCAGACAGAATTTGCAGTATCACTACTTTTAAAAAGCATATGCAGCAAGTTTTGTTGAACAAGAACTGTGAAAGATGAGAGCAATTTGATCTACTAATTAGAAAGCCTCCATGCAATCAAAGTGGCTCAGCTAAGGTCACGTACTTCTTGCTTGCCTTTAAGAAGGAGAAGGGTCTGCAGTTTTATATTTTCTCTTATTTATTAACATGAGAAAAGCTCCAGGTTTTTTATTAACCTGGGCAGTTGTTGGCATGGGAGATTAGTTCAGCAATTTGATGAGGTGAATTCACAGCATGTTAAATTAGAATCCCAGACACTAAAGCCCCCAATCTAATTTTCACCCGAATTTATAAAGTTCTCTAGAAAATTCTATACCTCTAATTGCATACCTCTAATTCTCTAACTCCTATAAGAAATAGTGCTTCCTACCAATTGTGAAGTCAAAAGTATTCTCAATTGCCACTGTAGAATATTTAAATTCTTTATTTCCTGGATCATAGAGCTTAGGTATAGAGATCTAATCTGTTTTTCCTAAAATGGAAGTACTTGTAAATTATAGCAGAATTCCTGATCTAACTATGAATTCTGCCAAATAAAGATTTGGAGGGCGGAGGCACTAATTTTACCTAAATAATAACTCCACTTGCTTGCTTGGGAGGCAGGTCCTTAAAAACCCAATCAATATCTGATTCAGAAAGCTTGACAAATGAAGGAAAAACAGAAAAGGCAAGGAAGCTTTAAGGTGAAGGATTTTTTTGGTTCTGATGCACATACGAAGTTAAGGTACTGATAAGAACATATGAACTTGATGTAACCCTATCTCAGACACTCTTCCCCCAGATAACCACCTGGCTTGCTCCCCTCACCTTTCCAGGTCTCTGTTCTTACATCACTGCCTTAGGTCTTTCTGATCATCCTATGTAAAATCTGTCTAAAGCCCCCATCCTCTCCACCCAACCCTTACCCCCTTTCCTGGGCTTTGTTTATCTCTCCAGCACTCTCACCACCAATTTTCATTATTTATCTTGTTTACTCTATATTTCTCCTTATTAAAATGTAAGCCCAGGAGGCAGAAATAACCATAATTCTCCAGTTTCAGCTTGCCATTACCTTGTATTTTTTTTTAATAGTACATATTGTTTGTGGTTGCTAATTTTTGACCTGTATGAAAATGTTTGTCATCACCTGAGGTTTGCTTTTCTCATTCAACGATAGATCTTTGAGATTCATCTTTGTGGACAGGTAGAGCTATATTTCATTCATTCATTACTTTTCCATCTTTTTCATTCTCTTGTCAATGACAGTTTTGGTCTTTTTCATTTATTTTTACTTCACAAAGCAAGCAGCACTAATGTGAAGTCCTGGATTTGTTGGCTTGTGCACATGTACAAGAGTTTCTCCTTGGGTACAGCAAGGAGTGGAATTTCTTGTCCCAAGACACACATGTTTTCAGCTTTAAAAGGTATCATCAAATTCTTTTCCCAGTCTGCTGTGCCAATTTACACTCCACAATACTGTGTAAAAAGTTCCTGCTGATATACTTCTTGTCCACGCTTGCCATTTTCTGACTTTTCAGTGTTGGCCAGTCTGATGACTGCAACATGATATATCACTCTGGTTTTAGGATGTATTTCTTTAGTTATTAATGAGTTTGAGCATCCTTTCGTGGTTAGAGGCCACTGGATGTTATTTATTCTGTGAAATACTGCTCATGTCTTTTTGCCTGATGTTCTGTTCTGTGTCTATTCTTTATTAATTTTAGGAGTTCTTTATAAATGCTGGATGTTAATTCTTTGTTATATATATATCTGATAGAGGAGATATATATATGACAAATATGTTCTCCTGGTTCGTAGGTTAATATTTCTCCTTTCCTCTTTCTTCCCTTCCTTGTTACACTTTTCCCCAGAATATCTATGGATTTAGAACAGGAAGGGGAGCTATCCATGTAGCTCAACCCAGCACATTATAGAGAAATTCCCAATAGACTCTTCCTCTTAAACTTTCCCATTCCTAATATTTTGGGCAATTTTTCCTAGATAATGTTTTGGAAAGATAGACAACTCCTTTCACATGTGAGTTAGTCATTTATATTTTTAAATTGTGAAAGTGCAATAATATTTTTTTTGTTTCTCTGAGCATCATTTGGAGTCAGATCAATTTCTAATATTTCTCCATAACCTTAACCAAATGAACACATAATTTATGATTTAATCACATAATTTGTGGGTAATTTGACAGCTGCTAAAATGCTTAGCAAATTTTAACTTGTTAGAATTATTTGCATAAATGGCATTTTGAGAGCCAGAGTTTTCATTTTGTTATTTTTACCTTGTCCAAAGCTCTTAATTCTGCGTGAAATTTAACATAAATTTACAAAGATTCTTGTTCTCAGGTTAGATCTAGACTCTCAGTTGAGTATAAGTTCTGCAAAGATAGGGCTTCTACTGATTTTGCTTGCCTGTATACTCCTAGTGGTGGAGCACGGTACCTGGCACATAAGCAGCTTGCTCAGAAAATACTTGCCTAACGAATTATGTGAATTATAGAGCCACTAAAACTTGGCCATATGGCTTTAAGAATCTAGAAATGTTCACAGTCTATGGGCCAATAGATCTAGTTTGAGGTATGTACTATAAGAAAGAAATCTGATCAAAGCAAACAGATTTATATACAAGAGTGTTCATACAATCACTATTTATAATAAAGTTTAGTTTGAAAACATTAAATATTATTAATATTTAACATTATTGTTAAACAGTGTAATATTTATGTAATAGAATGACATGAAGTCATTAAAACTCACAATCTCAAGGAATATAAGAACTACAAACAAAATGGCATTAATAAAGCAGACATAAAATTGTATATTTAATTATCTGATTTTGGCATATGGTATCTGGGCATAGAAAAAATTAGAAATGTACCAGTATTTTTCAGTAGTTGTTTCTAGGTGATAGGGACCATCAGTAAGTATATTTACCACGTTACACTGTAAGTGCCTTGAAATTAGTTCCAAGTTGTTCCAGGTTGGTATTTTTATAGTTCGTCATAGTACTTGTGAATTGTGATAGTCAATAATTAATTGGAATAATGCACTTTAAAATAGTGAGAAGTCTTAATCCTTCATAGCCCATTACCGGTAACTTGTCACTGATTGTGTATTTTAAAGCTTCACTTATCATCATATATTCCTGCTTGCAAAATAGGCGGTTGGCATGCCCTCCCAATAATATCTGCCAAGGGCAGTCTGTTTATGGGAAGTGGCAGAGGCACAGACCGTGTTTGTCACCAGCACCTTTGATGCCTGCAGACTGGTTCAGTGACGTGCGTTTGTGTAATCTGTGCCTTAGCTATATGTGACATGAACTCAACCTGCAGTATCCAGCAGTGTGTACATCCTTGATTTGAGATAGCTGTATTTTCATACACTCTTGGTGGGAGATTGTCAAGCACAAGGCACTAAGCGTGCTGAGCTCAGATAATTTGTGCCTTCTGTAAACTGTGGTTATATTTTGGCTACTTAAGGATGATTCAGAGGTTTGGGACATATGTTTCCAGTAAGAAATAATGCTGATTTCATTGACTCACCTGTTGACTGCCAAGATCTGATCCTATGTCACAATCGTGTGACTCCAGCATTGGTTAATATTAGGCCTGGTCTTCCTGTCTTGCTGGGCTATTCAGTTATAGGATACCAAGTCCTTCTGGCATGAGAGCAGTCAAGGAGCCCTGGCAGGAATGACGACGAGGGCTTTGGGAAAGTAAGAAAGTGTGTTCCGTTTTCTGCCGCAGAGAGCCTCTGAAAGCAGCATGGTTACTCTCATGTAAGTTCTAAGATCAGCCGAAATTCCTGTAGCCACTCAGCAAGGAGGAATCTTCCTTCAAGATCTAGAATCAAGGAGTGGATATGGATGCAACAGCAGATGCCAGGGCCCTCCCTAGACCACACTGGCTACCAGTCACACCATCCCCAGTCTGGAGGAGGAGGAGTTAGTGGCAGGGGTGGCTAAGTCGTCTTGGAAGCTGGAAGAATTCCAGGCAGACAGAAGGCTCTAAACCTTCTCTCTAAACAGACAGAGCTCTAAAGGCTCTTCCCAAGGCAGGAGAAACAAGATCTACAGTTGCACAGTGTTTCTCTGAGTCCTGATCTGCCTCTGACTTTCCATCCTTCTCCACTAAAAGCCTTTGCCTGCTCTAATTCCCCCTTCAGAGACTCTGTGCTCCCACACCTGGGGTGAGCCAAGGAAATACTAAGAGTAACACAGACAAGGAGACACCCACACAAGTGTTTCCAGGGCAGGCACTGGGGATGCAGGGTCACCAGGCTTCGGGGATCCCAACATCAAGAATGGTCAGAAATCAGAACCTCCCTCCCATTCATTTTCTAAACATCTCACGAGCCTCCTGGGTCTCTGTTCAACCCCAGGGAGATGCAGGAGTCAAGGCAAAGACAGAATTTGGGTCTCCCCCACGAGCCTGGCAGGATGGGACCTAGGAATCAGTTCTTTTAAGTCAATTTCTTTATATCAATTATATGTGTCATTCTTTTCACAATCCTACTTGTGATCTAAAATTCAAACCATTACACTCACACCCCCTGGGTTGGTGGGGAGTGTGGGTTTTGAGCATCAATAACAGAGTTGGGCACCCCAAAGACGTTAGGGAAAACACCCAAATCATATTGACAATTATTTGATCCTCATAACACCAGGAGAGCCTTCTGTTGTCCACCACATGACAGCAAAGTGCTAATCTTAGCATCAGTGAAATACCTTCTGTCACCGTCAGCTGTCTCCATTTTCTGACGCCCTTAAATGCCATTTGTGGTTATATTTTCCACCAAGGCTGCCCCTCTTTGCATAATTAACAACCTTCTGCAGTGGTTAATAGATGAGGAAAAAGCTCAAAGGAGTCGATCTTAATTCATTCCATGCCTCTTGCAGGAAGACACGTGCTTCTGTGCCCAGAGTAGACATGACATGATGGGGAATTCACACAAAGCCTTTCTGGAGTAATTCAGTGGCAAACTGGGGTGTATATTATTGTAAACTGCTGCCTACCATGTGATTACAAGATTAAGGAAGAAGGAGTGAAAATTTCTAATCTTGTCAATCCAACTGTTTCCTTCCCTGATAACATTTGTATTATTACACTTTGGGTGATGAAAGATTGTAATTGGCTGTTGACATTGATTGAAGGAAGGAGATGTGGGTTTTTTTTGTTTTTAAGAGAATTAATTAGCTTGGCGAGTGAGGGAGGTAGCACAATTCAAATCTGCGGTTCTCACAGCTGCAAAACAGAAGTGAACTGTCAAAGAGTGTTTTCATCTCTTTCTTCCCCACCTGTTTTCCTCCTTTTGATGACATTTTTCCTAGATTTAACACATTTGAAATTGGCCCACCAAAGAAAGAGAGTGGGGGCAGGGGGGCCAGGGAGCCTTCAAAAGAGAAAGAAAAAATGTCACTTTCAGGATTTTTTTTTTTTTTTACACCAGAAACACTGCAAACAGTTGTGTGTTTCATTTGCATGTGTTTAAGTAGCACTTGAGGACGAGGCAGAGACAGACATATTAAGTCAGGCCAACTACATGTCACTCAAGCTGTTCTAAACCAGAACGAACACCTGAGCCCTGACGCTTGTGCAGCAGCCAGAAAAAAAAAAAAGGCTCTGGGTTTGCCTCATTCAGCCTCAATGTGGCCTCATTAGGAGAGCAATTAAAATCTGCTGTCCAGCAAGTATCTGCTTAGATCAGTAACCAATACACTGTCCCTTTTCACTTATAGAGAGAAAATGTGGGTCCAAGAATTAGGAGGTGGATGTGAAGTGGCTTCACACCATCACCCCCAAGACACTTGTAAAACATGTGTTTCTTGTTCTCACAACTTTAAGTGCTGTTGGTCTGTAAGTTTTAGATCCCAAGGGAGGAATGCTCTTGCCAAGGAGTGCCACAGGTTCAGTTGAGGAAGTTGAGACCGCCACCTGGTCACTTTTGACTTATGTCACTGCAGCCACAGGTCAAGTAGGGGATTGTTATTGTTGCTGGTAGGGGTGAGGGGGTGGAGACTGATCGTGATGATGAAGGGGAAACAGAGGGCCTCCATAGCATGGGAATGAGAAATGTTTGCGACTCAAGGCATCCTCTGGGGACCTGCCTTAGTTTCAATACTTACATGCCCGGAGGCACAACTTAATGGAAGTCACCACCAGCGCAGGCAGCAACTGGCTCAGATCCTTCAGGAATGAAAGTTTGGGTCATTCCACAAGGTAAAGACCCTCAACCAAAGGGAACACAGCATAAGGAGTAGAATTACAGGCTGTAAATATATACCAATGATGGCCTCACAAACAGTAGCTAAAATGAGGACTAACAAGCCTGCATATTTTGCTTCTTGCATTGTTAGAAATATATTAGTGTACTGACATCAGCAAATTAGTTTTATTTTCAGCCACAAATCCCCGTCTTCTGACCTTTTTCATCTTATCTAAGATGTGTGGTGGTTAACTTTTACATTTTGGCTTCAGGTCACAGGATATCAAAGGGGAATTGTGACGGAACCAGAAATGGAGCCGGAGACTTAAGGGCAAAGAATGCAAGACATTCATCTGCGTGAGGGATATCACATCTTATTAGGCAGAAGCATGCTGCTTTACTTGAATTGTTAGTCTGGAAGTTAAATATTATTGTTTAATAGTCTAGCCACGGGGCACAGTGTGCTCGCTAGGTAGTTTAGTGGCTAAGTTGTGTCCGACTCTTGTGACCCCCTTGGACTGGAACCCGCCAGGCTCCTCTGTCGGTGGTATTTCCCAGGCAGGAATACTGGAGTGAGTTGCCATTTCCTTCTCCAGGAGATCTTCCTGACCCAGGGATCAAACCCAGGTCTCCTGTGTTACAGGTCAATTCTTTACCAACTGAGCCACCAAGGAAGCTTGCCTGCTGGCAATTCAGCTGTTTCCCCAGCTAATCCTACTCTCTCCCCTCTTTGGAGGTCTTGGAGTCTACAGTCCCCAAAATCTTTGCCAGCGTTGTTCTGGGACAGGCTCCTCTAATGACATGGACTCGTGTGATGTGGAAGGCAGAAATGAAACAGGCGCCATCTAGATCCTCCCCTGGTGATCGTGGGCAGATGGGGGCTTTTGCAGACATGGCATTTTATGAAAGCTTCTACTTGCTTTCCTTGGTGACTTTCTTGAGTGGCTGAACCAGCCCTGACTTGCCTTTCACTTCCTGTGAAAAACAAGCCATTAGGTTAAGTTACAATAGTTGGGATCTCTATTACTTGTACTTAAACCTCATTCTGATGAAATGTGTATAAAATGGATGATAGTTAAGTTTTTATTTTCTGACAAAATTACATATGCAAACACATCTGCAGAGACAAATGTTTTCCAGAACTAAAATCTGAGCACTACTATAACATTTATTCTTGTTTGAAAGGGGGATATTAGGCAATCCAGTGGATAATGTATAATGCATTAAAATCCATTTGTGCCAAAGATACTGAATTGCTAAAAATGAAAACTCTCATAATGATCCTTGTATAATGGTTGAAGGTTTATTATCAAAGTATAATTCAGGGATGGCACTGATCTAGGTAGATGAGATAGCATAGTTTAAGTGCTTTCTGAGACAGGACTTGGAGAAACTAAAATAACGATTAATGCTTACATTCAACATTCTGTGAATTACAGCTACTTACGCAAATCACTGATAAAGGTTTTGTGATTTAATTACCTATGTTTCCATGCTGCACATTTGATAATGTTGATTAACCCAAAAGTCATACATCAGGAATAATGAGAATGTTGTGATGTGACATTTAAGAAGCAGAACTGTTTCAGAGTCCTATATTTACTGATATTTATTTTCTTCTTCATTTTTTAAGATTCACAAAATCAACTTTAGTTATACAAAATAGCACTTTTATGGCAAAAAGCCCAGAGGCTTCTTAACTGGACTAAATAGTTGGTGTAATACTGTGTTAGTTTCAGGTATATAGCTTAATGATACAGTATTTTTGCAGATTAAATTCCATTATAGTTATTATAAGGTAATCGGTATAATTCCTGTACTATAGGATATATCCTTGTAGCTTATCTATTTTATATATAGTTCTTTGTATCTATTAATCGTATACCCATAATTTGTCTGTCTCAACTTCCCTCTCCTCTTTGGTATCCACAAGTTTGTTTTCTATATCTGTAAACCTATTTCTCTTTTGTATATACATCCATTTGTATTATTTTTTATATTCCACATAAGTGATACCATATGGTATTTGTCTTACTTCAATAAGGATAATGTTCTGTAGCTTCATCCACATTGCTGCAAATGGCAGAATTTCACTCTTTTTTATGGCTGAGTAATATTTCTGTGTTTCTGCATGTGTATCACGTCTTCTTAATCCATCGTCTGTTGATGGGCATTTGGATTGCTCCCCTGGTGGCTCAGACAGTAAAGAATCTGCCTGCAGTGTGCAAGACCCAGGTTCAGTCCCTGGGTCAGCAAGGTCCCCTGGAGAAAAGAATGCCAACCCACTCCAGGATTCTTGCCTGAAGAATTCCCTGGATAGAGGAGCCTGGCAGGTTATGGTTCATGGGGTCACAAAGAGTCGGACATGACCGAGCAACTACACTCATTTTTTCACTTTGGGTTGCTTGCATGTCTTGGCCATTGTAAGTGCTGCTATGAACATTTGGGTACATGTATATTTTTTAAATTAGTGCTTTCATATTTTCCAGATGTATACCTTGGAGTGGAATTGCTGGATCATTTGATAGTTCTATTTTCCATTTTTTAAAGAACTTCCATACTGTTTTTCCTAGTGGCTACACCAAATTTACATTCCTACCAACAGTTTACAAGGGTGCCCTTTTCTCCACATCCTCTCCAACATTTTTAATTTGTAGACTTTCCTATGATAATCATTCTGACAGGGGTGAGGTGATACCTCATTGTGGTGTATTTGCATTTTTCTAATTATTAGCTATGTTGAGCATTTTTTCAAATGCCTCTTAGCCATCTGTAGGGCTTCTCTGGAACACTGTCTATACAGTTACTATAGTTTGTATATTTGGGGGTATCAACCCCTTGTTGGTTGCATTTGAAAATATCCCATTTCACAGGTTGTCTTTTCATTCTGTTGATGGTGTCCTTGACTGTGCAAAATGTTTAAAATTTAATAAGGTCTCATTTGTTTTGCTTTTATTTATTTTGCTTTGGAGTCTCATCCAAGAAAATACTGCTGATTTATGTCAAAAAGTATTCTGCCTACATTCTCTTCCAGGAGTTTTATGTCTCCAGGTTTAGTTAAACCTCTTTAAACCACGTTTAGTTTACTTTTGTATGTAGTGTGAATGTATATAGTGTATATTTGTATATGATATTCTGATCCTGCATAGGACCCCGGAATTGGGGTGCCTAGTCTGTGGCTTGGCCTGTTTACTCCCTATGATCTCCCTTTTCCTCTTAGTCTCCTCCCAGAAGTACAGGTCCCCGACCTGCTGTTTTCTCCCTGTCCTCCCCAGTTCCATAAGAATCTCGCAGCCCTGGTTGTATAGGAGATGATCTGCCAGTTTCCGGCTGGCTTTCTGTAAGAGATTTCATCTTAGAAATCTCTTGTAGATTTCTACACGTGTAGATGTAATATTTTTTGATGTGTTTGTGGCAGGAGGTGAGCCCCACACCCTCCTTCTCTGCCATCCTGACCCCCATCTTCTATGTTCCTCTTGTTTATACCATGGATCATAAACTCTTGTAGGAAAAGTAGATTAATAAGCTGAATTCAAAGACACATGTTAACATAACGGTGAGAAAACAGATGACGACTAGTTGTTGACATAGAGATCAACACCAAACAGGGAGGCGTAGGGTAGCGGAAGCTCAGGCAGCCTCTTCCTGTGATTCAAGAGGTGGCGTAGTATGGTGATGATGAGTGTGTAGGTGCTGGCCTCAGTCTTCACGGGTTCAAATCTCGACTCCAATCTCACATATGAGTGTCTGAGGCAATTTAACTCCTCTGTGCCTAAGAAACTAGGGTAATTTTCTAAGTTTAGTGATTTGTCATGAGGATTACATCAGTTAATGTAAGCGGAGCAAGGTGCCTCACACATGGTAAATGCACATTTGCTACTGCTACTATTTCATGGCATGTAATTGTTGGAATGAAACCCATCACTGCAACGGTGTTGACAATTCTGGGAAACTGATACAGATGTGTGGCCTTCATGAAAGGAGGGTGTTCATGCAGTAAACATCATTCGAAGCTATTACAGAAAATAATAAACCTCCAATAATTATCATCATATGCTCCCTCAGCTACAGAAGGCATCTGTGCACCACAGAGTCACATGCAATAATGAAGCCAGATGCTAAGTTCTTGAAGTGCTGATTAAGAAACAATCAAATGTGAACATAACTTAATTTTAATGATGGGATGATTTTATTAAGTTAATTTGTAGATAAAGAACATCACTGAAAAGCTTTGACTATTAAATACTTCCATAGCCAGATGTGCTTTTTTCTTTCTTTTAAAGCAAAGTTCTGACATTAATACACACTCCATTCAATCATCTGTGCTCATTTATGATAGGTTATTGAATGCTGAATGTAAGACAAGGACAAAGAAACTGACTCTTTTCTGACATCCACATAAGTGCTCAAGTCCTTATTAATGAGGAATATTGAAGGCTGAGAAGCTGCTGCAGCATCTGTTCTTGTGTTTTGCTGCTGGTACTGGAATCACAGCGTACCCTTAGAAGACTGCTCCACTGAAGTTATACATTTTGCTGGGGAGTTCAACCATGGTTTGGGCTTCCCTCGTGGCTCAGCTGGTAAAGAATCTGCCTGCAACGCAGGAGACCTGGGCTTGATCCCTGGGTTGGGAAGATCCCCTGTAGAAGGGAAAGGCTACCCACTCCAGTGTTCTGGCCTGGAGAATTCCATGGACTGTATACTCCATGGGGTTGCAAAGAGTCAACACAACTGAGTGACTTTCAGTTTCAGACCATGATTTAGTCTCCCAAAGTGTTACATTTTTTAGGCTTTATGGTTTGTAACTTTTTAGAAATACCACCCTCTATGGGTATATGACTTGAGAGTGAAGGGGCTTCAGAAGCATCTGAGACCATTCCGAACATCCAGCTACAGGCTCAGTACTGTTTAAGAACACTGAGTCCTGTCCTTCTGATGAAGTTGTACTGTGGTACGTTTTTTTAAATTCTGACTTTTTTCTTAATTGTGTGGTTTTTAAAAATCTTTATTTTATACTGAAGTATAGTTGATTTACAATGTTTTGTTAGTTTGACAGGTATAGCAAAGTGATTCAGATACACACACACACCTATTTTTTCAAATTTTTTCCATTAGGTTATTTTAGAGTATTGGGTAGAGTTCCCTGTGCTATACAGTAGATCCTTGTTGGTTATCTATTTTATATATAGTAGTGTGTATCTGTTAATCCCAAATTCCTAATTTATTCCTCTTCCCTCCTTTCTCCTTTGGTAACCATAAATTTTCTAAGTCTGTGAGTCTGTTTTATAGATAAGTTCATTTGTATCATTTTTTCAGATTCTACACATAAGCAATATTACATATTTGTCTTTCTCTGACTTTACTTAGTATGATAATCTCCAGGTCCATTCATGCTGCTGCAAATGGCATTATTCTTTTTAATGGCTGAGTAGTATTCCACTGTATATTTGTACCACATCCTCTATATCCATTCATCTGTCAGTGGACATTTAGGTTGCTTCCAGTGCTTGGCTGTTGTGAATAATCTTCAATGAATACTGGAGAGCATGTATGCTTTGAACTGTGACTTTCTCTGGGAATAAGCCCATGAGTGGGATTGCTGGGTCCTATAGTAGCTCTATTTTTAGTTTTTAAAGGAACCTCCATACTATTCTCCATAGTGACTGTACCAGTTTACATTCCCACCAACAGTGCAAGAGGGTTTCCTTTTCCCCACACCCTCTCCAGCATTTATTGTTTCTAGGCATTTTGATGATGGTCATTCTGACTGGTGTGAGGTGATATCTCATTGTAGTTTTGATTTGCATTGCTCTAATAATTAGCTATGTTGAGCATCTTTTCTTGAGCCTATTGGCCATCAGTATATCTTCTGTGGAGAAATGTCTATTTAGATCTTCTGCCTATTTTTTTTTTTTATTGGATTGTTTGTTTCTTTGATCTTACGCTGCATTAGCTGTTTGTAAGTTTCGGAGATTAATCTCTTGTCAGTCACATTGTTTGCAAATATTTTCTCTCATTCCATGGGCTGTCTTTTTTTAAAAGTTTTGTTTATGGTTACCTTTGCTGTGCAAAAGCTTTTGAGTGTAATTAGGTCCCATTTGTTTATTTTTATTTCCATTAGTCTGGGAGACAGTTTGAAAGATATTGCTGTAATTTATGTGAAATAGTATTCTGCCTTTTTCCTCTCAAAGAGTGTTTGTAGTGTTTGGTCTTACATAGGTCTTTAATCCATTTTTATAGGTCTTTTATTCCATTTTTATTTAAAAAATCCAGTTTCTGTGCATGGTGTTAAAGAATGTTCTAATTTCATTCTGCTACATGTAGCTGTCCAGTTTTCCCAGCATCACTTATTGACTGTCTTTTCTCCATTGTATATTCTTGCCTCCTCTATGTTAGATTAACCTGTGTTAGATTAGCCTTGAATAGTATAATCATCTTGACAAGATTGATTTGTCCAAGAACGCGGTGCATCTTTCTACTTGTTTGTGTTGTCTTCTGTTTCTTTCATGAGTGTCTTATAGTTTTCAGAGTACAGGTCTTTTGTTTCCCTTGGTAGGCTTACTCCTACGTATTTTATTCTTTCTGATGCAATGGTAAATGAGATTGTTTCTTTCTCTTTCTTGTCTTTCATTGCTGGTGTATAGCAATGCAACAGATTTCTGTGTATTAACTTTGTATCCTGCAACTCTACTGAATTCACTGATGACCTCTAGTAGTTCTGGTAGCATTTTGGGCTTTTCTATGTATAGTATCATGTCATTTGCCAACAGTGGCAGTTTTACTTCTACTTTTTCCAGCTTGGATTTCTCATATTTTTCTTCCCTGATTGCCATGGCGAGGACTTCCAAAACTATTTTGAATAGAAGTGGTGAGAATGGACATCCTTGTCTTATTTCTGATCTTAGAGGAAATGCTTTCAAATTTTCACCACTGAATATGATGTTATCTATAGGTTTGTCATTTATATGGCCTTTATGATATTGAGGTAGGTTCAGTCTATGCTCATTTTCCAGAGACTATCATAAATGGGTCCATTCTGTCAAAAGCTGAATTCTGTCAAATGAATTCTGTCACTAGCTTTTTCTGCATCTATTGAGATGATCACATGGTTTTTTTTCCCCCATGAATTTGTTGATGTGGTGTATCACTCTAATTGATTTGCGGATACTGAAAAAATCTTCATCCCTGGGATAAATCCCACTTGATCGTGATGTATGATCCTTTTGATGTAATGTTGGATTTGGTTTGCTAGTATTGAGGATTTTTGCCTCTAAGTTCATCAGTGATTTTGGACTGTAACTTTCTTTTTCTGTTGTATCTTTCTCTAGTTTTGCTATCAGGGTGATGGTGGCCTCACAGAATGAGTTTGGGAGTATTCCTTCCTCTGCAAGTTTTTGGAATAGTTTCAGAAGGATAGGTGTTAACTCTTCTCTAGATGTTTGCTAGAATTTGCCTGTGTAGCATCTGGTCCTGGACTTTCATATCTTGAGAGGTTTTTTTTGTTGTTGTTATTTTTTAATTTTTTAAATTTATTTTTAATTGAAGTATAATTGCTTTACGATGTTGTCTTCGTTTCTGCTATACAACAATGTGAATCAGCTATAAGTATATATATATATATGCCCTCCCTCTTGAGCACCCCCCTCCCCATCCCACCCTTCTAGGTCATCACAGGGCAGCAAGTGCAGCTCCCGGTGCTATAGAGAAGTTGCCACTAGCTATCTGCTTTACAAATGGTAAATGCTCCTCTCTCAATTTGTCCCACCAGCTCCTTGCCCCGCTTGGGAGTTTTAAATGACAGTTTCAACTTCAGTACTTGATTAGTCTATTCATATTTTTTTCTATTTCTTCCTAATTCAGTCTCGAGAGATCATACCTTTCTAAGGATTTGTCCATTTCTTCTAGGCTGTCCATTTTATTGGCATATAGTTATTTGTAGTAGTCTCTTATGGTCCTTTGTATGTCTGTGATGTCCGCTAAAACGTATTCTTTTTCATTTCTAATCTTATTGACTTGAGCCCTCTTTTTTTTCTTGATGAGTCTGGCTAAAGGTTTATCAATTTTGTTTATCTTTTCAAAGAACCAGCTTTTAGTTTCATTGATTTTTTTTTTCCTATTGTTTTGTCTGTCTGTATTTCTGTCCTGATGTTTATGATTTCTTTCTTCCTACTAACTTCAGGTTTTTTTGTTCTTCTTATTCTAGTTGCTTTAGGTATAAGGTTAGGTTTTTTATTTCAGATTTTTCTTGTTTCCTGAGGTTAGACTGTATTGCTGTAAACTTCCCTCTTAGAACTGCTTTTGCTGACTCTCATAGGTTTTGGATTATCATGCTTTTATTTTCATTTGTATCTATGTATCTTTTTATTTCCTCTGATTTCTTCGGTGATCCATTGGTTATTTAGTAGCAGCACATTCTTCAGCCTCCACGTATTTGTTTTTTGTGGTTTTTTTTCTTATACTTGATTTCTAATCTCAGAGTTGTTGTTGGAAAAAATGCTTGATAGGATTTCAGTTTTCTTAAATTTACTCAGGCTGGCTTTGTGGCACAGCATGTGACCAATCCTGCAGAATGTTCCATGTGAATTTGAACAGAATGTGTATTCTGCTGCTTTTGGATGGAATGCTCTATAAATATCAATTAAGGTCATTGAAGGCCTGTGTTTTCTTATTTATTTTCTGCCTAGACAATCTGTCCATTGGTTTAAGTGGGGTGTTAAAGTCTCCATTATTGTGTTACTTTTGATTTCCTCTTTTATGGTTGTTAGTATTTGTTAGTATATTGAGGTGCTCCTATGTTGGGTGCATAAATATTTATTATATTTTCTCCTTGGATCGATCCCTTGATCATTACTTAGTACCCTTCATTGCCTCTTGTAACATTCTTTAGTCTGTTTTGTCTGATACGAGTATTGCTACTCCAGCTCTCTTTTGGTTTCCATTTACATGGAATACCTTTTGCCATCCCCTCCCTTTCAGTCTGTACATGGCCCTAGATCTGAAATGAGTCTCTTATAGCATATATTGACAGATCTTCCTTCTGTATCCATTCAGCCAGTCTGTCTTTTGGTTGGAACATTTAATCTGCTTATATTTAAGGTAATTATCAATGCATGCCAAGTCACTTTGGTCATGTCCAATTCTTTGTGACCCTACATACTGTAGCCTGCCAAGATCCTCTGTTCGTGGGATTTTCCAGGCAAGAATACTGGAGTGGGTTGCCATTTCCTTCTCTGGGTGATCTTTCTGACCCGGGGATCAAACCTGCATCTCTTACGTCTCCTGCATTGGCAGCTAGATTCTTTACTACTAGCACCACTTGGAAATATGTATGTTCTTTCTGCCATTTTGTTAATTGTTTTGGATTTGTTTTTGTTAGGTCTTTTTTTCTCCCCCTTCATCTCTTTTGTTCTCTTATGATTTGATGACTAACTTTATTGTTGTGTTTGGATTCCTTTTTTTGTGTGTCTATCTATTGCAGATATTCAGTTTGTGGTTACCATGAGGTTTTGATATAGCAGTCTATATAAAAACAATATTTTATCTTACTGGTCTTTTTCATTTCAAATGTATTTCCAATATCCTGCACTATCCTCTTTTCACAATTGCTAGTTTTATTATCATATTGGTGTGTAGATTATTTCCTACCTTTACTGTATGTTTGCATTTAACTGTGAAGTTTTTCATTCATAATTTTCTTGTTTCTATTTGTGGCCTTTTCTTTTCCACCAGAAGTTCCGTTAGCCTTTGTGGGAAAACTGGTTTGGTGGTGGTGAATTCTCTTAGCTTTTGCTTGGCTGTGAAGTTTTTGATTTCTCTATTGAATCTGAATGAGAGCCTTTCTGGGTAGAGTATTCTTGGTTGGAGTTTCTTCCCTTTCATCACTTTAAATATATTATGCCACTCCCTTCTGGCCTGCAGAGTTTCTGCTGAAATAATAGCTGATGACGTATGGGATTTCCCTTGTATGTTTTTTCCCCTGTTGCTTTTAATATATATGTATATATTTTTTGTCTTTAATTTTGGTCAATTTGATCACTATGGCATGTTCCTTCTTGGGTTCATTTTGCCTGGGACTCTCCTTGCTTCCTGGACTTGGGTGACCATTTCCTTTCCCACATTAGGGACGTTTTCAGCCATTATCTCTTCAAATATTTTCTCAGGTCCTTTCTCTCTCCTCCTCCTGGGACCCCTATAATGCAAATGTTGGTGTGTTTAATGTAGTTCCAGAGGTCTGTTAGACTGTCCTCATTTCTTTTCATTCTTTTTTCTTTATTCTGCTCTGTGACAGTAATTCCTACCATTCCGTCTTGCAGCTCACTTATTCATTCTTCTGCCTCATTTATTCTGCTATTGATTCCTTCTAGTGAATTTTTCATCTCAGGTATTGTATTGCTCATCTGCTTATTTGTTCTTTAGATCTTCTAGCTCTGTGTGAAACATTTCTTGTGTCTTCTCAGTGTGTGCCTCCAATTCTTTTTCCAAGATTTGGCTCATCTTTATTATCATTACTCTGAATTCTTTTTTGAGGTAGATTGCCTACTTCCACTTCACTTAGTTGTTCTTTGGCAGTTTTACTTGTTCATTTGTCTGGGAAAAATTCCTCTGCCATCTCATTTTGTCTAATTTTCTGTGATTGCAATTTCTGTTCTGCAGGGTTGTAGTCCTTGCTTGTGCTGTTTTTCCCCTGGTTGATGAGGCTGGTCTAAGAGGCTTGTGTTGACGTCCTGGTAGGTGGTTTCCTTTCCACTGATGGGTCTTGTCCCTCTGCTGGGCAGGGCCATGTTAAGGGGTCTATTTAGCCGGCAGCTGTCGGCTCAAGAAGACTTCAGGTAGACAGCCTGCTGCTGGGTGGGACTATGTTCCCACCCTGTTGGTCATGTGGCGTGAGGCATCCCAGCATTAGACCAGGGCTGTTGGGTTGGGCCAGGTCTTGGTGAGAAAATGGTACTTTTCAGGCAGGCTCACAGCAGTGAACACTTTCCAGAACTACCACCACCAACATCCTTGTGTCTGCAGTGAGCCTCAGTTGCTCCTTGCAGGAGACTCTTCAATACCAGCAGGTAGGTCCGATCCAGGATCCTACGAGGTCACTGCTTTTCCCCTGGGTCCTGAGGTACACCCTCCAAGAGTGGAGTTTATTTCCCTTCATCTTGTGGAATTCCTACAGTGACACTCCACTGGCCTTCAAAGCCAGATGCTCTGGTCACTCCTCCCCATGCCAGAGCTCCAGGCTGGTGACCCTGATGTGGGGTTTAGAACTTTCACTCCGGTGGTAGAACCTCTGCAATATAATTATTTTTCAGTCTGTGGGCAGACCACCTAGCAGCTATGGGTGATTTTATTGTGATTGTGCCCCTCCTGTTGTCTCAATGACGCTTCCTCTCTGTTTATGGATGCAGGGTACTGTTTTGGGTAGGTTTCAGTGTTTTTTTTTTTTGGTAGCTGTTGATAGTTGTCCAGCAGTTAGTTGTGTTTTTGGTGTTTTCATGAGAGGAGGTAAGCTTACATCATTCTGTTACACCATTTTGTCTCCCCTATCTGTGCTGTGATTCTTATAGAGAGAAACTTTAAGTATGCTATATTTAGTGTTAATCTTTTTGTTTTTTTCCTTTAGTGTTCTGTACCTAAGGCCCACTGAATAACATGATTAAAAATAGACTAGGGAAAAAAAAAAAGAAAAAAAAATAGACTAGGGAAAAGGCTCAACATGGCAGAGTAGAAAGACCCTGAGCTCACCTCCTCTTATGGGTGCACTAAAAATTAAAACAATTTACAGAACAACTATCAGTGTTAAAGATTGGACCCTACCAAAAAAGATCTTTTACAATTAAAGAGATAAAGAAGGAACAACACTGAGATGTGTAGGAGGAGTGGAGTTATAGTAAAATCAAGACCCACACCCCTGAGTAGGAGGTCCACAAATGGGAGAATAATTAGAATTGCAAAGGTTCTCCCCAAGGAGCAAGACATGTAATTCCCATATAGGGCTCCACACCCTGGGGGTCCTGCTCTGGGAAGATGAGACCCCAGAACATTTAGCTCTGAAGGCCAGTGGGGCTTAATTTCAGGAGACCCAATGGCTTGTGGGAAATAGAGACTTCACTTTTAAAGGGCACACACAAAATCTCGCATGCTAAGGTAGGCACTGAGAGAGGGCATCAGAGGGCAGACAGACTGAAACCAAAATCACAGAAAACTAACCAATCTAATCACATGGACCACAGCCTTGTCTAACTCAATGAAACTAAGCCATGCCGTGTAGGGCCACCCAAGATGGACGGGTCCTGGTGGAGAGGTCTGACAAAATGTGGCCCACTGGAGAAGGGAATGGCAAACCACTTTGTCTTGTTGCCTTGAGACCCCATGAACAGTATGAAAAGGCAAAAAGATAGGACACTGAAAGATGAACTCCCCAGGTCAGTAGGTGCCCAATATGCTACTGGAGATGGGTGGAGAAATAACTCCAGAAAGAATGAAGGGATGGAGCCAAAGCATAAGCAATACACAGTTGTGGATGTGACTGGTGATAGAAGCAAGGTCCAACGCTGTAAAGAGCAATATTGCATAGGAACCTGGAATGTTAGGTCCATGAATCAAGGCAAATTGGAAGTGGTCAAACAGGAAACGGTGAGTGAACGTCGACATTTTAGGAATTAGCGAACTAAAATGGACTTGAATGGGTGAATTTAACTCAGATGACCATTATATCTACTACTGTGGGCAAGAATCCCTTAGAAGAAATGGAGTAGCCATCATAGTCAACAAGAGTCCAAAATGCAGTACCTGGATGCAATCTCAAAAATGACAAAATGATCTGTTTGTTTCCAAGGCAAACCATTTAATATCATGGTAATCCAAGTCTATGCCCCAACCAGTAATGCTGAGGAAGCTGAAGTTGAATGGTTCCATGAAAAACTACAAGACCTTTTAGAACTAACACCAAAAAAAAAAAAAAAAAAAATGTCCTTTTCATTATAGGGGACTGGAATGCAAAAGTAGGAAGTTAAGAAACACCTGGAGTAACAGGCAAATTTGGCCTTAGAGTACAAAATGAAGCATGGCAAAGGCCAACAAAGTTTTGCCAAGAGAATGTGCTAGTCATAGCAAACACCCTCTTCCAACAACAAAGAGAAGACTCGACACATGGATATTACCAGATGGCCAACACCGAAATCAGATTGATTATATTCTTTGCTGCCGAAGATGGAGAAGCTCTATACAGTCAGCAAAAACAGGACCAGGAGCTGACTGTGGCTCAGATCATGAACTCCTTTAAGTCTGAAGCCAACTTCAGACTTAAATTGAAGAAAGTAGGGAAAACCACTAGACCATTCAGGTATGACCTAAATCAAATCCCTTATGATTATACACTGGAAGTGAGAAATAGATTTAAGGGACTAGATCTGATAGAATGCCTGATGAACTATGGACGGAGGTTCATAACATTGTACAGGAGACAGGAATCAAGACCATCCCCAAGAAAAAGAAATACAAAAAAGCAAAATGGCTGTCTGAGCAGGCCTTACAAATAGCTGTGAAAAGAAGAGAAGCAGAAAGCAAAGGAAAGATATACCCATCTGAATGCAGAGTTCCAAAGAAGAGCAAGGAGAGATAAGGCTTTCCTCAGTGATCAGTGCAAAGAAATAGAGGAAAACAATAGAATGGGAAAGACTAAAGATCTTTTCAAGAAAATTAGAGATACCAAGGGAACATGTCAGGCAAAGATGGGCTCCAGAAAGGACAGAAATGGTATGAACCTAACAGAAGCAGAACATATTAAAAACGGTGGCAAGAATACACAGAAAATCTATACAAAAAAGATCTTCACGACCCAGATAATCATGATAGTATGATCACTCACCTACAGCCAGACATCCTGGAATGTGAAGTCAAGTGGGCCTTAGAAAGCATCACTACAAACAAAGCTAGTGGAGGTGATGGAATTCCAGTTGAGCTATTTCAAATCCTAAAAGATGATGCTATGAAATTGCTGCACTCAATATGCCAGCAAATTTGGAAAACTCAGCAGTGGCACAGGACTGGAAAAGGTCAGTTTTCATTTCAATCCCAAAGAAAGGCAATGCCAAAGTATGCTCAAACTACTGCACAATTGCACTCATCTCACACGCTAGTAATGTAATGCTCAAAATTCTCCAAGCCAGGCTTCAGCAATACGTGAACTATGAACTTCCAGATGTTCAAGCTGGTTTTTTAAAAGGCAGAGTAATGAGAGATCAAATTGCCAACATCCGCTGGATCATCAAAAAAGCAAGAGAGTTCCAGGAAAACATCTATTTCTGCTTTATTGACTATGCCAAAGCGTTTGTGTGGATCACCACAAACTGCGGAAAATTCTGAAGGAGATGGGAATACCAGATCACCTTACCTGCCTCCTGAGAAACCTGTATGCAGGTCAAGAAGCAACAGTTAGAACTGGGCATGGAACAACAGACTGGTTCCAAATAGGAAAAGGAGTATGTCAAGGCTGTATATTGTCACCCTGCTTATTTCACTTATATGCAGAGTACATCATGAGAAACGCTGGGCTGGATGAAGCACAAACTGGAATCAAGATTGCCGGGAGAAGTATCAATAACCTCAGATATGCAGATGACACCACCCTTAAGGCAGAAAGCAAAGAACTAAAGAGCCTCTTGATGAAAGTGAAAGAGGAGAGTGAAAAAGTTGGCTTAAAGCTCAACGTTCAGAAAACTAAGATCATGGTGGCATCCAGTCCCATCGCTTCATGGCAAATAGATGGGGAAACAGTGGCTGACTTTATTTTTTGGGCTCCAAAATCACTACAGATGGTGATTGCAGCCACGAAATTAAAAGACGCTTACTCCGTGGAAGGAAAGTTATGACCAATCTAGACAGCATATTAAAAAGCAGAGACATTACTTTGCCAACAAGGGTCCGTCTAGTCAAAGCTATGGTTTTTCCAGTAGTCATGTATGGATGTGAGAGTTGGACTGTGAAGAAAGCTGAGCGCTGAAGAATTGATGCTTTTGAACTGTCATGTTGGAGAAGACTCTTGAGAGTCCCTTGGACTGCAAAGAGATCCAACCAGTCCATCCTAAAGGAAATCAGTCCTGAGTGTTCACTGGAAGGACTGATGTTGAAGCTGAAACTCCAATACTTTGGCCACCTGATGTGAAGAGCTGACTCATTTGAAAAGACCCTGATACTGAGAAAGATTGAAGGCAGGAGGAGAAGGGGACAACAGAGGATGAGATGGTTGGATGGCATCACCGACTCAATGGACTTGAGTTTGAGTAAACTCTGGGAGCTGGTGATGGACAGGGAGGCTTGGCGTGCTGTAGTCCATGGGCTCGCAAAGAGTCGGACATGACTGAGCGACTGAACTAAACGGAACTGAAGGGACCCAGGGCAGCAGCAGTAATTTGAAAGGAGCAGACATACCTGCTGATCTTGGAAGTCTCTTGGAGAAGCAGGAGGCAACTGGAGCTCACCCTGGGGACAAAGCCTGGCGGCAGTCACTTTGCTGAGTTCTTTCTACCATGTGGACATTGGTGCTGGCAACCACCATGTTGGAATCCTCCCTCTAGCTTATGAGCCTCAGGATCTAACCGCACTGCCACCTACCAATCTGTAGGCACCAGTTCTGGGATACCCCAGGCCAAGCCACCACCTGGGCGGGGACACAGCCCTGCCCACTAGAGGGCCCAGGACCCATCGCCACAAACCAGGGCTCAGGCGCTGGATTCAGAACTGCCTGAGCTCTGGCCCTGGCCTCACCCACCAGCAAACATCCTCTACTGTCAGGACCAGCCTCATCTACTAACAGGGGGCAAAAGCTGTGAGACCTGCTAGGCCATGGCCCTACCTACCAGCAGGCCAACACAAGCTCTAGGACACCCCAAACCCTGTAGCCAGACTTCAGGACCTAGCTTTGCTCATCAGTAGGCTGGAACTAGACCCAGGACATGACTTCACACCAGTGGGTGGGCACCAGTCCTGAGATCTCCTGGAACCCAAATCCACTCACCAGTATACCAGCATTAGCCCTGGGGCTCCTAGGGGTTTCAGGGCTTCCCTGATAGCTCAGTTGGTAAAGAATCCACTGCAATGCAGGAGACCCCACTTCGATTCCTGGGTCATGAAGATCTGCTGGAGAAGGGACAGGCTACCCATTCCAGTATTCTTGGGTTTCCTTTGTGGCTCAGCTAGTAAAGAATCTGCCCATAATGCGGGAGACCCTGGTTCATTCCCTGGGTTGGGAAGATCTTCTGGAGAACAGAAAGGCTACCCACTCCAGTATTCTGGCCTGGAGAATTCCATGGACTGTATAGTCCATGGGGTCACAAAGAGTTGGACACGACTGAGTGACTTTCACTTTCTCCGGGGTTTCACAGGCAGGTGCATCATGACCTGGCCCTGCCAGCCAGTGGCCAGAAGCCCCCACATGAGGAAGGGCCTGGAAACCAGAGTGGGATCAAGCCATGCCTACCAGACTTCTCACAGTAGTCAGCTCCCTATAAGAGAAGGATCCATACACCCCTCAGATGGGGCATCACTAGAGCATAAAGCTCTGGTGACCAAAGAGTAGTGTGCTGCTCAGACTCATAAGAAGTCTCCTACAAAAGGCCACTTCTCCAAGGTTGGGAAACATAATCAGCCTGCCACATACAGTAAAATAAAAATGGCAAGTCGGGAAAAATGAGGTGACAGAAGAACATGTTCCAAATAAAGGAATAAGATAGACAAAACCTAGAAGAAGAAGTGAATTAGAGGTAAGCATTGTACCTGAGAAAGAGTTTAAGGTAAGATATCAAAGATAAAGATCTTGAGAGTAAAGAGTGAAAAGTTTTGAGTTGTTAACAAAGTTAGAAAATATACAGAACAAACTAGATGAAGAATAAGTGAAATGAAAAATACACTAGGAATACAGAAGGAATAAACAGAGGATTAAATGATACAGAGGAATGAATCAGTGAGCTGCAAGACAGAGTAGTGGAAATAACTGAAGGTGAACAGCAAAAAGAATAAAAAGAAATGACTGTTTAAGAGACCTCTGGGAAAACATCAAGCATACTAATATTTGCATTATAGAGATCTCAGAAGGAGAAGAGAGAGAGAGAACAGGCAGAGAACATATTCGAAGCAATAATAGCTAAAAATATTCCTAACCTAAAAAACAGATATCCAGGTCCAAGGAGCATGGAAAGTTGCAAACCAGATCAATTCCAAGAGGACCACATCAAGACACACTATAAGTAAAATGGCAAAAATTAAAGAGAATATTAAAGAGTGGGAAGGGAAAAGCAACAGATTACCTACAAGGGAATTCCCATAAGGCCATCAGCTGACTTTTCAGCAAAAACTCTGTAGGCCAGAAGGGAGTAGTATGATATATCTAAAGTGATGAAAGGGAATAATAACCTACAACCAAGAATACTCTGACAAAGCTCTCATTCAGATTTGATGGAAAGGTCAAAAGTTTTACAGATAAGCAAAAACTAGGAGTCCAGCACCACCAAATCAGCTGTTTAATAGACATGTTGAAGGGACTTCTCTAAGCAAAGGCAACATGAAAGGGAAAAGCTCATTGGTAAAGGCAAAAAAATATATAGTAAAGGTAGAAAGTTAACCATATACGAAGCTAGTAGGAAGGTTAAAAGACAAAAGTAGTAAAATATATCCATAATAAGGAATTAAGGGATATGCAAAACAGATATAAAATATAATGTAAAAAACTAATTATGAGGGGAGGAGAGTAAAATGCAGTGTTATTAAAATGTTTAAGGAGTCAGCAATTTAATCATATGTATGTGTGTATACATATATGTGTGTGTACATGTACACATATACAGATTCAGATACCTTATGGTAACCACAAACCAAAAATCTGTAGTACATGCATAAACAGAGGAATTCAAACATAACACTAAAAAACTACCAAAGTACATACAATGTAAATTGTTGCAGCCACTGTGGAAAACAGTATAGAGGTTCTTTCCTCAAAAAACTAAAGATATTGATAGAACTACCATACAATCCAGTAGTTTCACTCCTGGGTATATATATCCAAAGAAAACGAAAACATTAATATACATGTACCTCAATGTTCATAGCAGCATTATTTACAATAGCCAAGACTTTGAAGCAACCTAAATGTCCATCAACTGATGAATGGATAAAGATATGTATAAATACAATGGAACAGTAGTCAGCCAAAGAAAAGAACGAAATTTTGCTATTTGCAACAACCTGGATGGACTTGGAGGGTTAAATTTGCTTAGTGAAATTTAAAGTCAGAGAAAGACAAATGTTATTATTTTCATATATTATCTAAAAAATAAAACTAGTGCATATAATGAAAAAGTAACAGACTCACAGATATATAGAACAAACTAGTGGTTACCAGTGGGGAGAAGGAAGCAGGGAGGGGCATGATAGAGGTAGGGGATTAAGAGATACAGAGTTCTATATATAAAATAAATAAGCTACAAGGATATTTTTTATAGCACAGGGAATATAGCCAGTATTTTATAATAACTATAAATGGAGTATAATCTATAAAATTTGAGTCACTAGGTTGTACACCTGAAACTAGTATTATTGTAAATCAACTATACTGCAATAAAAAAGAAAAAAAGACTGAGTATATAGTAAACTGCTTTGAAAGTTGCTTCCACATTAAGATTCATTTAAAAGCAACAGATGGAAGAAGAGAGCTGGCCATTGCGATGTTACAAAAATCAATGTGTTTCTATTAAGGCAAAGAGGTTTTGAGAGATTTGCTATGGAAACTTACTGCCAGGAACCTCTAAAACCTCCCAAAGTAAGCCAATCCTCTTTAAATTTCTGAAGTAGAAACTGACCTGTAGCCGGGGAAGTGGTTTGTGATTGACCCAGCTGCCAGGCAGCAGAAGATAGGTTGCTTACGATTGTGGTAAAATGTCCCACCACTGTACAAAGCAAAAACTGCGGAGCTTTTGAAACAGCACCCAAGCACTTGAAAGGTAATGGTGATTGGAAACACCTGCAAGATATTTATCACTTTTATTAAGAAACAATGATTGTACAATTCAAGATTAAAAACCAGGTGTCTGATGAGTTGTTTCAGAAGGCAGAAATTTGCTCTTTATAAGAAATCATGGTAAAAAGACTCATTCAATTTGTTTGGCAAAAACATTTTATTCACAAAATCTCCCTTTTCTCCATAACTCTCTGCTCAAATAACTCAGAAGGCTGGAAGCTGACATTTGATATTTACACAGCTCAAAATCTGAATACTCACTAATGTCTTAGCTGTTCTACATACTCTACTACTGTCTAGCCACCGCGCCCCGCCATCCCCCCTCCCCACCATCTTTGTTCTTAAATCACAATATGAATGAAGAGCTCAGAGGCTGGAAAAATCAAATCCCCATCATCTTTCCCCAGCCCCATGCCACATAATCTGTTACAAAATCCTACTTTAAAAATCATCCTCTTTTGGGGGAGGATGATGCCATTCTCTGGAATGAAAGCAACTAGCACAGAAATGACTTGTGATTGCAAGCAACACACAAAGAACATTTTCATCACGTTGGGGAATAATTACTGCTGCTCCTGGTTCACGGAGTCTTCTTTACATCTCAAAAGCTATAAATAATCCAGTGTGCCAAAGAATCATTACAACGTTTACTTTAAAAAGTATGAGTCTTACTTCTTCTAAATGGAGACTAAGCTTTCCTCCCCCCAACCCACCTATGGCTGGTACCCCCGCAGCTTGCCTTACTTGATTGAAATTGAGGGCATTTGGTAGAACGCTGAGTGATTTAAGTAGGTAAATCTCCGTGTGATTCTGAGGAGACAAAAAGACAATGAGCTTAAGGCATCAGCCGATGCAAATCCACTATACCAGCTTTGGAGATGTAAGGGACACCCTAAGCAGCCTACTCCAAGAACTTTTAAGCATCTTTAATGGTACCCTGAGGGCCTCTGCTTGCGCTGAGCATCAAATGATGCAAGGTGCTAAATATGTAATGCTCTGCCCTCCTCCCACTGGCAACTGGAGAGCAGAAGGCAGCATTTGCACAACTCCTGGTGTGCATCCTCCCTTCCTTCTCTGGCTTAGAATCACAGGAATGTTGTCTTATTTGCTTTCTTGCTGACCTACTGATGAAGGGTGGGAACGGGTATCAAGAACCATTAGAAGCTTTCTCAGAAACTTGAGGGAGTAAGAGATCTTGGCGAGGATTTATTTATTCATGAGATGCAAGTCAGATCCTGGTCCCTCCCTTCTCTGCAGTGCCGACTGTAAGGAAGGTGCTAGAAAGAGCACACACAACTATAGTGTCTCCCAGCCCAGCCTGGTACACACAACATGTATGCTAATGCTTATTATTAATTTTACTATTTATACTCATTTCCAAAGGTCACACATCCGTAATGGATTTTATCTATACTGACAGTTCTTTCACCCTAAGACTGAACTCTCATAGGTAACTTCCATGCACATTTTTCAGAATAAAGCTATTGAGACCAAAATGCTCATAGTTCTAGCCAAAGAGAAACAAACTACAGCAAATGTAGGATCTTGATTTCCTATCTCCATGTTAGGGTGTCTTTCACTGTGCATTTATGGAGATGCTCAGATCTTTGCTACATTGGCTTATGTGCTAGCCCACCAATAGGCGTGTCCCCCAGCCTAGAAGGAATTTATTGGTTTACAATTACTCCTAACCTAATGCGGCCCACCTCCCCTCACCATAGACATTTGGCACTGTGAGTGAAGTCAGCTAGAGGTAGGGTAAAAAGAGCAAAAGATGAAAACTACTGCTTCCTAAATATAGACAAGAATGTGGTAGGATTGGTAGGATTCTCCACCCCACTTTGAGCTGTAACAGTATATAAACATTTGTACATTAACCCTTCTTGTTCTTACTCATCTACACATACATTCATTCGCTCTGCCCGATATTTGCATCTGTATATAGACACACCCCTAGTATCAGTGCTTAAAACAATGTGTAACAAAATACATGCTACACAGATATATATATCCTATAAAAATCCACAAGAGACACCTAGAGGCCCCAAAGAATAGAGGCATAAATACAAGATTATAGGTGTCGCTCAGTAGAAAACTATGCGAGTAGCCAGAGGCTGCTGAAGAAATTGGAGGTAGGGGTTAGGATGTGAAAAAAAAATATGCAGAAGGGAGGAAAGGTGCTCAGGGAATGACACAAGCTATTATAATCCTTACAAAACACCAGGTAATCTTCCCAGAAGAATGGAAGGGGTTTGGTGAGGTTGACAGAGATCAACTCAGCTTCTGTGTTTTTCTTCACTGGACGCAATGACCAAATTTCAGGGACCGGATTCATTTTGGGTAACTGTGCAGAAAGAAGGAAAAGACTATCCAGATTGTGTCCAAATACTTCAGAACTTGACAGAAACTTATTAAATGGATTAATGGTTTCAGCTGGATGAAAAAGAAAATAAAAGATCAAAAATAAATTCCTAATAAAAAATGAAAAAGCACTTATAATACAACAATGGATCTGTGGTAAAGGATATGCAGACATTAAATGAAATAACTCAAATATCCCCAATTTGCTCCTTTTGCCTAATTTATGACCCTGGTCAAGCTATGAAGTGAGTTCACAGGTACATTGACACACACAAAACTTGTGTTTTCTGGCTAGTCATTTGCTATTTGATCTTTGCTCTAAGGGTAGAGTTTGGGATGCCTTAAAGATCAATCTCTTTTGTAAACAAACCATACCCTCTCTCTGGGGCACAAAATTGCACGGTCTTGATCCAGAGAAAGAGGAGAGGCATTTAACAGACATTTCTTCTCCAGTTACAGATGAGGTGGATCCTCTATAAAATGGTTTATTTGCCCTTTTAACAGGGACTGAAATCAAATTCAACCAGGATTGAAAAAACAGTTAACCAAGGGGAATAAACTGTTTTTAAAATGTATTAATTAGGATCTGTTAGCTATATTTCCTTATATGCAACTACTGGAAAGAAAAACCAATTCCCAGGGCATTGTGTTCTTACATGCACTCATTTCATTATATGAGTGCCCTAAGCTATCCATACCCATCCTCCTATGAATAAGACCAGCAGAAGTGTTTAGACTGAGAGAAACACATACTCCGTACGCCAGAACCTAAAACCTCAGGAACCCAGTTAAATGCTGTCTGTGTACATCAACACTGTTTCAATTACTAAAAATTGTAATATTTCCTATCCACATTAAAAAAAAAAAGTGATATTATTTCATGTAAAGCTGTATAGTTATCCTGTCAAGACTCCAGACGTGTAGCAATCAAACAGTCCCTGGGGACAGGTTCTTTTATTATACAGTAAGAAAAGTAGCTTTTGTTCTTAAGAGGCTATTTAACACATGGTATTTATAGCACCACCACTCTGAGAAACTCTACATAGTTCAAAGAAATTAAATACCTTTTGAGTCCATGAACAAACTCACACTTAATTCAGCATCTTTTAGTATAGACTCTCACTGGCACAGCACAGCTCTCAATGTCCAGAACAACAAATCGATCTGAAAACCCTGGGACTTAGGTGGAGAAAGAGTATCCATAACGTATGTAACAAAAAACCCGAGGCAGCTTAACTGACCTCCCCCAAAGTGACCCAGGGTTTCTAGGACACTCATCTCAGACCCCATCAGAGAACAGCTCCTGATAGTGGAATAAACACATCATACCCTGGGTGAGCCCAGGAGACCTGGAGAGCCACCTCTCTTGATTTAAGAACACAATCTGTGCCCAGCACAGAAGGAGAGGCTTCTATGTGCAAAAAGAGACAGGCTGGTAAGTCTGATGGACCCCAAAGCACATACCTGATGAGATGCAGGTTGGGGCTGTTGAAGGATGAGGAAATAAAACACTGACTTTAATGTTCTCCTCTCCACGCAAGTGATCACAAACTATACAAGAGCATACATACCCCTACACATGCCACCCTAACGCTGTTCTTCTTTCTCAAAATTATCCCATGGGAGGAAAACCAGACCTTTGAAATGATTAGCAAAAGGGTGGGAGGCAGGTTTCTACATATAAAAAACACACTCACCCCCAAACCCAGCAAGAACATTAAGATGCCTTGTTTAAAAAAAGAAAAACCTATTTCAGTTGTGGTTTGGCCTGATACACCACACCCACACGTACTGAATATATTGGTTTACCCATTAGCCTGACTGGTCGTAACTCTGAAAAGAGTTACCAGGCAGAGATGAACCTCTCTGATTAAGGAGCGTTTCAAAGACAACCCCTCTCCCACATGGAACCCGCCTGAGTGCCTGGCTGGGTGCAGAGGCGGGAGAGCCCGTGGCTCTCCGAGTGCCCTCTTGGCCAGTTTCTCCTGGGTCCTCCTGGCATCACCATCTAACCTTGAGGCTAAATGACTCAGACAACTGAGTGAAGACAGAGAGCAAAAGTCTCTCTCTCCCAATTCACACAACTTTTCTTTAACACTGCGCCATAGAGAACTGCTGCAGTTTGTTCTAAGTACAGAAAACAAAAGATATGAAAGTACATGACTGTTGCATAGAGGGAAAAAAAAAGGAAAAATGTGGGAAAGGATTCGCACCAGTCTTGCCCCAGTGTCACAGGGCACACAGGGACACCTGCTCCTTGCCCGACTCTCGGGATAAAGCCCAGGCCCACCATCCCCGGAGCCTCAGTTCTCTCGGCCATTCAGTTCCTGGTGAGGGTGCCTGGAGCGTCAGACTTAAAAGTGCAGCTGAGGGTGGCAGGGTGATGGAGCAAGGGGACGAGGCCCCCGGAGGAGGATGGCTGTTACAGAAGAGAATCACCAGAACACGGAGAATCTTGTCTGAGACCACGGATATAAAACGAGTAGCTCTGGGGACTCAGGATTCAGTAAGCCAGTACAGTGCTCAATATTTTGGTAAACAAAACAGAAATAACAAATGAACAGGGCTACCCGATAGTGGAGAACCGTTCTCTTTTCTACTTCAGGGTAGAGGGGCATCTACTCAGGGTCCACAAATGTGCGTCTGCAGAGCCACGAGAAATGAGAAGTCCCTCCCTCTGAGGGTTCCCTGGTACACGGCGGGTAATTCAGCATTAACCAAGGTGAAATGGCGGCCAGGCCCCGGCCCATTAGCCTCTGGTGTCTCTACTGCAGGCCGGCCTCAGTTCTTCTTGTCCTCCTTCTGAGGCTGGCCTTTGGCGGCCCCCAGGTTGTTCCACACCTCTGTGTACATGAGGGTCCCAGTGAAGACAAACAAGGTGCCCAGCCAGTGCCACAGGGTGAAAGGGTTCTGGAAGTACAAGATGGAGAAGATGAGGCTGACGAACTTGCGCAGCGTCACGACGAGGGTGACGGTGAGGGAGGCGCATTCTGTGGTGAGGATGAAGACGCCCCGGATGCACACGTACCTGGAGGGGCGGGGTTAAGGCAGTTTTCCGTCAACAGCCCAGAGATTAGCGGGAGAACCTTCCGGCCAGGTGCAGGGCTTCCACGTTCATATCCCAGGAACCAGAAAACAGGGCGTCGGCCACAGCTGCCCTGAGGCTCCTCCTTGGGAGAACACCCTGCAGAATTCCTGTCCTGCCACACGATTTGTGGATCCTAACTTGAAGCTGCCTGAAAACTTCCTATGATACTCATTTGGGATTTATTTTGGATTCTTCCCATAGTTAACAGTGAAGGTCACCTCCCAAGTAATGACAGATGGTAACACTGTCAGTAAAGGTGATCACGTCTCCAAAAAGGAACTCTGTAGGGCAAGCATATGAGGTAACTTCGAGGAATGAGGTCAACCACAATCTGTTCCATTGTTTCCAAGGCTCAAGGGTTTTTCTAAAGGGCCTAAGGTGGTTCAAGGGCTTTCCTTGTGGCTCAGCTGGTAAAGAATCCGCCTGCAATGTGGGAGACCTGGGTTTGATCCCTGGGTTAGGAAGATGCCCTGGAGAAGGGAAAGGCTACCCACTCCAGTATTCTGGCCTAGAGAATTCCATGGACCGTATAGTCCACAGGGTCACAAAGAGTCGGACATGACTGAGCAACTTTCACATTCAAGGTGGTTCAAAAGAGCCATTTTAAAAATTAGGTCTTATTTAATTTGAAATTTCTTGCAGAATTTTGTGGCAGCTTGTGAAATATCCTAGGATACTGGAAAACTCCATGTAGAAATCATAGAGTATTTCTGTCACATACTAATTCTTAGTTACCCACTGACTTCTATCCCTCCACCCAAAGGTTTTCCTTCCTGGTGTCTTATGACTTACTGACCCTCCACACCGCCACCATCTCTTTGCCTCCCTCTCCCTGCAACAAAGGAGTTCACTGGAAGGGCCTGTCTCCTCCTTACTGCAGAATAGATCAGAGCAAAAGCGAAATGCATGTCACTGCACCGTTAGAAGAAAAAACATTTCTGTGGCAAAGTAGCACATGGCAGACGAGTGCAAAGGATACTGAGTGATGACATTCATGAGGAGGTAGAACCACATGATGGGCACTGTCACACCAATGACTGGAACCTGATACAGTTCTGCAGAGATTGAGAGACAGTCGTATCACTTTGGACAGCTTATGTTTTCATCCCTTTGAACACAGTAACACAGATGAACATAGTAGAGATAGCAACATTTTTTCTCTTGCAAATAGACTTGGTCATATACTTTACTTGCCTTGATTCCAGGCTACATTGTCCTTAAGAGTCATTACATTGGTTTCTTAAAACAAATTATATTTTAACTTTAAACTCTTTACCTTTCACCTGACTAGGACCCCACTTTACAGAGAAAGATTCTGCAACACAGAGAAGTTCAAAATGATATGGTCTTAAGAATACTTGTCTTAAGATACTTGTCTTGAGAGACAAGCCCTAAATAATGCCATTTGGAAATATGCTCAATCCTACCAGTAATCAAAGAATTCTAAATTATTACAAGGCTGTATCATTCTATATCTATTAACTTAGCAATTAAACACTTATAATAAATAATATCCTGATCTGGCAAGGTGGTAGCAGAACTAGCAGCCATTCAGTGGGTGGTAGTATAAATTGGTGTTTTCAAAATAAATTTCACAATAGGTATTAAGTGGTCATAAAGGCACTGATTCTTATTCTCAGGAATTCAGTCAGTTCAGTTCAGTCACTCAGTCATCTCCGACTCTTTGTGACCCCATAGATGGCAGCCCACCAGGCTCCCCCGTCGCTGGAATTCTCCAGGCAAGAACACTGGAGTGGGTTGCCATTTCCCTCCCCAATGCATGAAAGTGAAAGGTGTGGATTAGTCCTAGTTAATTCAAAAGAAGAAACAAGCTCAACATACATTGTGGTGGTGTTTATAATAAAGGAAAAACGAAATCAGTCACAACGCCCAGTGATAAGAGCAAGGACTATGTATGCAAAGGTACTTTAACTAGATGTGACATTATACACTTGATTTAAAACAAAAATCACAAAGATTATATATAGTCACATAAAAAATGCAGAACGAAAGTGAAAAAGAAAGTGTAAAATTATATTTACACAAGGATTATGACTGTGTGAGAATATATGTAAATAGTGTCAGGATGGAAACTGGTAAAATGAAATTAGCTCATGTGTAGGGCAATAGAACTGTAACTTTCCTTCCTTGAAATACATTCTTATGTTTAGTTTTATATAATGAGACTTGCACAGTAAATGTATGGGATGAAATAAACTATTCAAGATCAAAGAGAATAAGGACATAGTAATCCTTGAAGGATCAGTCTTTTTATATTGCTAAATTGTTTGGCAGGCTTGAATTATATGGGCTTCTCTGGTAGCTCAGACAGTAAAGAATCTACCTGCAATGTGGGAGACTTGGATTCAATCCCTGGGTCAGGAAAGATCCTCTGGAGAAAGGAAAGGCTACCCACTCCAGTACTCTTGCCTGGAGAATTCCATGGACAGAGGAGCCTGTCCATGGGGTCACAAAGAGTCAGACCTGACTGAGCCACTAAAACTTTCACTTGAATTATATAGCATAACTGAATAAAGTCTAACAAAGTGATGCTGAAATATGCTTAGTAAATGAACATTAATTTTTTTTGCAAAAAATAAAAATGTATATACATATAAATAATTTCTAAAATTCTATGTCTGGACTAGTGGGAAATCCCAATAATTTAGTGTTCTATTGTCTTTGAAATACTTAGCAAGTACTGAAATGAAAAGAAAGTCAACAAATGTTATTACTGTATAATAACTTGAGAGATTCACTGTATCAGCTTGCTGGGGAAAGACAATCCATATGATGTACAGTATTTAGACGGATGTTCAGTTTCCTTGCAAATAACAACTTCATCTGAGACGAAAAAATGTATACTTAGGAATGGTTCTAAAGAAGTTGAAGGCAGATCTTAAAAGATTTTTTTTAATAAAAATACCCATCCCTGTGACTTCTAGAAGGAGCATTCAAGTGACTAAATCAGTATTAATCTCAAGGAACTTGATAATGTATTTATTTCAACAGCCCTGTGCTATATGGGGTCTCTTAAGAGACCTTAGAAAACACTGCGTCAAAAATCAGCTGTATGTCAATTATATCTCAATTTTTTTAAAAGCCAGAACCAACTGAGTAATTCAGAGCCTTAAAAACTTTCTTACATGCTGTCATCACACACTTTTTTGCAGGCAAATGGGAGATACAACTTTGTAGACTCAGAGAACAGTTACAACTTCACAACTTGTGACCAGATAGCAAACAAATGTTTACTGAGTCCCTACTGTCATTCTGCAAAACACACTTACCATTTTAGGCCTGAGCAACATAAAGCCTTAATTTTAAAAATATTTGTTCCCTGTGTATTCATTTGCCTGTATAACATGCTCTGTCTTTTAGTAAATAATCAGATTATATTGGGTTGACCAAAAAGTTTGTTCACATTTTTCATTACACCTTATGGGAAAACCCGAAGGAATTTTGGGGCCAACCTAACATTGGTAATTTCTTTTAAGTTAACTAACAATTATTAGCTAATGTATTAAACAGCCACTGTAAAAAGTAATAGCCAACTCATACTGTAGACACCTGAACTAATTTTTCTTATTCTTGCGGCCTATCTACCCCGTTGTCGTTTCTGTTCCTCCTTGCTTGGAGGCAGCTCAGCCTGTATCTGTGAGCAGATGTGCCTTTCCTAGCAGAGAGGGAGGAACAGGAGGGAAGAAGCTGGACTGCTGTCCAACTTCTCATGGCTCCAGTCACTGCAGTATTATTACTATTTGTTTGCATTCTCAGATCATCATACATTCCCTATTCAAATGCAAACAGCACACAAATTCCAAAGCAAAACAGAAAATTTGAAGATATTGTCTTACTTCACTGGCAAATAATTGAGAAGTGCCTGCAAAAGCTTTTGTTGCTGCAACCACTGATTAATGGCACTATATTTCAGGAAGATGGCATGGGGATGGGTGACCTGGATATGATGAAAACTGCAGAGGTGAAGTCACGAGTAAAACTGAGACGTTGCCTCTGAAACTGTCAGGTAATTCTACTGGATAACCCCAAACTCACCAGAATTATTGAACAGAACTGCATGGTCATAAATGTCAGAAGCCAAGAAGATGAAACCAGGAAGTGGAAGGGCATGCTAGGGAAAGAAACATTTCATGTAAATTTAAATGCCAAAACATTACAGAAGTATAACATAGAGTATCTTTTACAATGATTGGAAGTTTTACAAGTTGTGTAACAAGAGATGTCAAGAAAAACAAGTCAGATTTGTTAAAAGTATCCAGTGCTTTTAATAGCTTCCCAGGTGGCACCAGTGGTAAAGAACCTGCCTGTCAATGCAGAAGATGTAAGAGACACGGGTTCAATCCCTAGGTTGGGAAGATACATTGGAGAAGAGAATGGCAACCTACTCCAGTATTCTTGCCTGCAGAATCCATGGACTGAGGAGCCTGGTAGGCTACAGTCCATAGGGTCGCAGAGTCAGACACGACTTAAGTGACTGAGCACATACACAGTGCTTTTAATAAGCCCTGTATACTTTTAATAAGTCCTGACACTGTATGGCGTGATATCAACCTGCGAATTACAGTTCTTGCCCCAGAGAAGCTGATGGTCATTACAAAACAATAGAGCCCGCATCCTTTCCTCAACAAAAGGGAAGGGGAAATTGAAACACAGTCATTCTGCCCAAAGGATCTGCCTATATCTTATTATTTTTGAGAATGGCTAAACAATATAACAGATTTAAAAATTATATGGAATGTGAAGGCAGATTTTAGGGAGTTCATGAAACTAATGGGAGAGAGACTAGAGGACAATATGAAGTCAGGGGAAAAGAAATGAAGAGAGAGAGATTGAAGAGGAAGCGGAAACAATAGGTAAGCAAAGATTAACGTGCCTGACAACCACCCACCCACCACCACCACAGTAAACATTTACTAAGGAATCACAGTAAACATTTACCAAGCAGTTAACTACGTGCCAGATACTGTGCTAAAAGAAACATGGGAACCACACAGAATGCTCCTTTATTTTTTAAACTCCCAGCCACATACTGTAGCTACAATTAAATATCTCAAATTGCTTGTCTGCAACTTCAGTTCAAAAGGTTTACAGGAAGGACTCCCTGAGGTTGCTGAACCTGGAGGCAACGCTATCCCCGAGACCTTGAGGAGCTGGGCATTATCTCAACAGGAAAGAGTGGGGAGAAAGAAGAAAGCTAGAGAAAGCAATTTCAAATAAGAAGCGAAAGGGCATACAATTAGCTAATTAAGTTCTCTATCAAAGGAATAAAGCCTGTCTGAGCAGCTTACTCTTCAAACCCCATCCTCCCCAGTTCTCCCCAATTCCTGCCTGCATATATTTTCCTTGGCATAGGGCTTCTGAAACTTCTGTTCCTTTCCAGGTTTCCATATTGGTTTTAACTTGATTTCATCTTTAGGAACATTGGGTTCCTTGTCTTCTGGAGAAGGGAATGGTTGTTCCTGGTTGTTCTGTTCACACTGACTAATAGCAATCATTTCTTGTAGAGAACTATGGCAGGCTATTAAAAGTGCCAGTTAGTGGGCCCCAAAGCAGTTTACTAGATAATAAATTGATCCTTCAACTACATCAGAAAGATAGTATATCATACTTGAACTAATATACTACAAAAACAACTCAGTAATTTTCCTTTTCCCCAGGTTCAAGAAATTGCTTACATTATAAAACAAAGCCTCCTTGGAGTGTTTCCCGAATTGTTTGTACAGAGTCTCTTGGAAAATACCCATCCTTGCAGACATCAGAAGAGCGAAAGTCAGTGCCCCAATGCCTGAAAAGCAAACATGGAGTTACAGAATGCCCGTACTAGCTAACTTCTGAAAAAACATTTATTCTTTTCTTAAAAAACATTTATTCAGTTCTACAAATATTACACACTAAACACAGACCATGTACGAAATTTAAAAAGAAATAAAAATCAACCACCATATTACCATCCAGTCCTAAATAGTTTGCTGTCTTTCTCTGTATATGTTGCTTAGAAATTGGGTTGGATAAAAATTTCATTTGGGATTTTCTAAGGTCTTACAGAAAGCCCAAAGGAGATTTTTGGCCAACCCAATAGATACTTTATGCTGAAATGGGATCATAATTAGTATGTAATGTCGTATCTTTTTCTTCATGATCTGTTTCCTGTATTTTCCTTCAAGTCATTCCATTAAAAATGTTTTCAAAAGTATGATTTAATAGTGGCATATTAGTCTATCATGCAGACTATATCATACTTAAATGTCTTACAAGAGGAGAATGGTTAGATTACTTCTAATTATTTCATCATTAAAATCAATGTACATCCTAGTACATAAATCTTTAAACAAAATGTTGATTATTCCTTAGGAAAAACTCTTATAAGGAGGATTACTGAGACAAAGGTTGTAGACATTTAAAAAGCTCAACACATAAATTTTTTTTCCCAGAGAGTCTGTGTCAATTTACCATAAACAATTTATATGAATATGGCTATCTTACTGCACCCTCAGCAGCAATGAGAATAATCAATATCTAGCCAATATAATAGACCAAAACAAAAAGATACTACATTTTGGTTTCAGTTTGCATTTCTTTGTTTAGTAACCAGTGAGACTGAACCTAAGTTGATTGAATATTAATTCTATGCCCATGAATTGTGTGTTAAAGTCTTTTATTCTTATTGGAGGAAGTATCTTCCTAATAGCTTATAAAGCTCTTTCTATGTTAAGAATAGCGACCTAAAGGGATAAAGTTGCAAAGTCAAGAAGCAAGGAGAATCCAGTTCTTCCACTGCTACTTTTCTTCCGTTTGGTCAGTCTCCATCTCTTATTGCTATCACTGACTTTTCCCTCTGTATAGGATATAGCGAGGGCAAAGCTCTATAGTAGTTGTTTAATTAATTCAACAGAGATATCTGTATTTTTCAAAACTACCCAGGAGATTCTGATGACCAGTCAGGTTTGGGAACATTGCCATATGGAAGAGCTTATGAAGAAAAGAAATCTAAGATTTAGAAATGGGTCCTACGGAAATTTAAAGAGTCAACTGCTATAATGTGCCCTCCTTTTGTAGAAGCTTCTGCTCAGCAGACAGATCATAAAGAAATGGATGACACTCCCATTGTTCCCAGAGAGTATGATGGGCAACTAGACACAAACTTTTCTTTCTATACTAGTGGCAACCAGGAAAAACATCCATGTTGTAGAACACGCTACCATGAACACAGACATTTTAGTTTCTTCAACCCTAAGGTTCAGAGATATATAGTCCCAGGTGCCTCTCTCTTCCATGGCATAATTTGTTCAGCTGAAGCTTCTTGCCAAGAAACATATCCCTTAGGATAAAACTCTGAAAACAGAACTGCAGAGGCAATTAGCTTTACTGTAATTACTGTACTTGCCTAGTAACCACCATGCAAATGCCTGGAATCCATCATTCTCAGTTGAGCTGGACTGGGAAGTCTAGGAAATAAGAAAACATACAAGGTACAGAGACCAGAACTACAGGCAAGGGGCCTTGATACAAGGGAAATATTTATGTTACCCATTTCCCTCTGTAATTCTCTTTCAAAGAAGTAAATCCTTGTAAGACATGAGCACTTACATTTGTCGTATCATTAATAAGTACCTGGGCACCCCTGGTGAGTAGTGACTAGAAATCATTTGTGAACAGACTCTTACCACCTGCTTTGCTGACATGAAAGTGCAAACAAATATCCCCACAGACACCAGGGCAATGGAGGTATATTTGAAGATACTGTATCTGCAAAAATAAAAAGAGCAGAGATATGAATTTCCGCATGATGCTGACAGTAGGATGGTTCACGAAAGTACAGATCACCAAGACATGATCAAGAGGATCACTTCTCAGCAGAGTCCACCTACGTCCGTGCGTGAAAGAGTCAGAATACTGACTTGTTTCTAGACTACACACTTTCTGGTAGTGTCCAAGACTTGGTACACCAGTAGACTGTTTCATCAGAAAACAAAAAAAGGCAGATCAGGCACAACAACCCATTCTGCTCTTGCGTCTAAATGAAAGCCTGACAGATCTTAATACGGAATTCCTGTTGCTTTTCCTGGTTTCTAGGGCCCAAACATAGAGTGAAGAGACACAGCATGCAGAGGAAGGACAGGACGGAAGGACTGCCAGGACAGGCAGCAGGATTCCACACTCGGAAAAGAATTCAACTGTCCCCTTTCAGGGGAGGGGGCTGTCTTAATGTCTCTGAATGACTTAAACATTGTTTTTAAATGTTGGCATAGTTGGATAAAGTGAGTAATACTAAACCAATAGGAATATTAGCAGGAATAATGGTGGCATTTCACATTAACTAAAATAGTATCAATTAACATCCCTCTCAGGCTCCTGGTGATGAAGCAAAAAGCCTCAGACGACAATGAAAAGAGGTTAAAACCTTACATCTGAAGTTTGCTGCTCAAATACTTTGTATAGTTCTGGTCACAGCGTGTCAGAAAAAGGCCAACAGAACTGGCTAAGGGTAGGGGCAAGGAGCCAAAACCACTACTCTAGAGAAGAGGAGTGGGTGAGGAGACAGGCATTGCTGTAGCAGATGTATAAACAGATGGGAACTCTTCAGTCTGCAATGATCAGAGAGAGAGGTCTAAAATTCAGGATCAATCATGAAGAACACAGTTAAGGTGAATAGAGGTTTGGTCTTCAAATCCTGTAATGGGGAAAACACTATAAACTTGAAGGGGTACTACTGAAGATAAACAAAAGGAGATGATAAATGATTAATCCATGATATAGATAGTTAGCTTAGAGAAATGTCTGCTCTCTGGGTAAGACCCACTGGAGACAGTCAAAAAGAAAGAGAGAGATTCAAGATGACGGACTCAGAACAGATTCTTAAGGAAAAATTAGATGTTTGATAAAGGCCCCTAACATTTGGGGTATGTCAGAATACTAATACATTCCTTTTATAGTAAGTTCTTCTGTATCCCTGCTATGCGCCAAAATCAAAGGTTATAAAGACCACAGGTATGTCCCAATGTGAATTTTACACTACCAAGAAGCACAGGGGTCACTTCAAAGGTAATGAGCCTGAGCATTATCTCTGTATGCTTGAACAGAAGAGCCTAGAAAAGCAATCAACTACAAGGGTGCTCTCATCTGGGGAATATATGAGCCTCGGGAGATAAAGAGCTCATCACCAGGAGCCAGCAGGACAGGACAATTATCCTTTTTATGACCCAGTCCTTTTTACTTAAAAAACCCTAGCTTCCCATGCTGAATTGACAGCTACTTTCCAAGTTGGCACAGAGTTCCAATACTGGGGTTGGGTATGGACTACATTGAAAAGCTGGCACCAACTCATATTTTTGGTCCTAACAGTGAGAAGGAACTTTCCCTAAGAAACATTCCAGCCTTAGAAACGTGCTGTCTCTGCCCCTTGCGCCCCTCTTCCTTGGGTGTGAGGGGTGAGGCTCTGAATGAAGGTGAGACACAAATCCCTGGAAACAGCATCCCAGGTACTGCTACTTTTTTTTTGAAGATTGTTTTTTGATATAGACCGTTTTTAAAGTGTTTATTGCATTTGTTACAATACTGCTTCTGTTGCTTTGGGGTCATGCGGAATCAGCTCAACCAGGGATGGAACCCGCACTGCCCAAATTAGACGGCGAAGTCTTAACACTGGACCTCCAGGAAAGTCCCTCATGTACTTCTGATACTTCCCAACTGTACCCAGAGAGAGCTGCTCGTGACAGTCACAAAGACCAGTCCTAAAACTTTTCCTTGCCTCTTCTTGGCCACTTGGGCCTTTGTTAGGAATCTTCTTTGTAATACGTATGATTATTCCTTAGTTTGCTATGTTGTATGCTTCCTAGGAGAGCTCTGTCCCACAGAACTTTGGTAAATCTGGAAATGTTCCACACCTGGGCTCTCCAACATGGTCACCACTAGTCACACATGGCTACTGAACATTTAAAATGTGACTAGAGAGATGGAGAAACTATATATTTAATTTTATTTACTTTTTAATATTTAAATTTAAGTGTGAATAGTCACATGTAGCCAGTGATAACCACATGGGACAGTGAAGTTCTAGATCAATTCGCTGCGTAAGTTATTGTTTTTATGTAGTTGCAAAGTTGTGTCTGACTCTCTGTGGACTATAGCTTGCCAGGCTCCTCTGTACATTGGATTTCCCAGACAACAAGCCTGGAGTGAGCTGCCCTTCCCTTCTTCAGGGGATCTTCCCAACCCAGGGATCGAACCTGGGGCTTTTGCATTGGCAGACAGATTTCTTTACCACTGAGCCACCAGGGAAGCATGGCTTCACACGTCAGTATGGTACTCCAGATTTAATGACAAGAGTCTATTAATTCTACACAGAGAAAATGCTGCTCCAAAGATACAGGTGGGGCCTCTTCCCTGATCCACTGCCTCAGGAATGGGCCTCACTCTCACAGACAGAACCAAGAACCAAAGCAGATGGCCAAGAGCAAACATCACCACTCTGAGAAAAGGAATCCAGACAAAACTGTGGCTGGGGCTCAGCTGACCCTTCCTATATACAAAATAAAAGAGCACTGCTTACCTTTTTTTCAAAATGATAATTCCTAGAATCATGTTGGCAATTAGAGAACCCTGTAAAAAGAGACAACAGTTTTAGTGCATGAAGGAAAGAAAATAATGTAATTCAAGACAAATATGAACATAAGACAAGAGGGAAAAACAACTACAAAGATGGAGGTTAGGATTAATAACTAGTGAGAATCACTTGTTCTTAGGACAGCAAAAAAAAAAAAAACAAACTATAAAAATCTATCATAGAAAATTATAACACCTTTTAAAGATGACATTAAGAATAAAAATGATCAATTCCCAATATGGTCATAGTTGAAGCCAGGGCTAGCAGGAACATTACAGACTTATTTTTGGCAGGTTTTCTAATTAATTATTGTTGTCGTCTGTTGTTTAGTTGCTAAGTCATGTCGGACTCTTTTGCGACCCCACGGACTGTAACCCATCAGGCTCCTTTGTCCATGGAATTCTCCAGGCAAGAATACTGGAGTGGGTTGCCACTCTCCTGCAGGGTATCTTCCCCACCCAGGGATTAAACCCAGGCCTCCTGCTTGACAGGAGGATTCTTTCCTACTGAGCCACCTGGGAAGCCCATATAATCCACAAGAGCCTTTAATAAGCTTCTCCTCAGCCGCTGTTCGACTGAATGAAGTTGGGCAGGGACCTCTTCTCTTCTCTCGAAAGGCATCAGTCAGTCAGCAAGTGTTTACTGAAAGTCTACTCTGTGCGCAATGCTCTGAAGGTCATCTTAGTTATTATAATCAGCTCTGGAAAGTTCCTTTAGGGAATCTCACATTTCATCTCACAAAAATCTCAGGCCACACAAAAAAGTTATTATTCCAATTTTCACCCATTTTGCATTCCTCTACAAGCCTAACTACATTCCCCTTTGAGTTTCTCTCCTGTTCTCAGGAAACACTCTGTCCTTATTTATACACAAACTAAACGAAACTCTCCCACCATGCCTGAGGCAAAGACGAAAACCCCTGCTGCTCCGGGAGAAACCCTACCTTCCTCAAGAATTTCCCTTTAGCTAATTATCTCAAGTCTCTGCTTTCAAAAAACAGCAGAAAAAAGAAGTAATCTATACCACATACTAGAAGTAAATATAATTTTACAGAAGAAACAAAAAGTGATGAGAAAAAAGTTAAATAACATTCTTAGCAAGACTGAATATAAAACCAACCAGAAAATTAAAGGCAAGATCTGAGGAAATTTTAACTTTGCTTTTATTAACTGCCTATAAGCCTCTGATAAATGAAAAGTAAACCATCCACCTTCACATTTTTATCTTTATGCCTTCCATCTCAGATGAAATTCAGCCTCTTTTCATTCATCCATGAGACCTAGTCTTACACCCTAGACTTTACTTCCTATAGGAACTTTGAATTTAATGGACCCGCTTAACTTCATTTTCCAGAGGAACATATGCATGTGAGTCTGCAGACTTACAGATCTAAATATCATGTGCAGGGGCATGGCGATGTTAAGATTCAGGGCGTAGTTGTTCACCACGCTGACAGTGAAGAACATGGTCACCATTACGGCGTAGTACCTGAGAGGCAGAGACAGCAGTTCATCATCACATAGGGTCTACAATTTCAAGAAAATCAAGTAGACTAGGAAATACATAGTTTTTATTTTAAAAGTATTGTGCTTATCTTCTCTATGTTAAAAGACTGTATCACTATCACATGAAGTCAAATACCAAGTATATATGAAAATACTTCACAAAGCTAGACTAACACAGAAAAAGTTTGAACTATAGAATGTGTTTCAAGAAACACTATTTTAATATTCTTCCATAATGATAAAAAACAACAACTTAAAAAAATTTAGGAACTCTAATCACTTAGAAAGATAAAGGGATAAATACAAAAGAAAAAATTTTATATTTGTATGCCCCCATTTTGAGCTAGAAAATATTTAAGATGACTCTCATATAAATCAGCTTAAACCATTTAAAATGCTTTTCTCTCTTGGTAGGCTAAACATCGGCAATTTCATACAATTCAACCTAATATATTCAAAATGAGAAAAACTGTATTTGAAGTATCAATTCGGTTACTCAATTGTGTCTGACTCTTTGCGACCCCAAGAACTGCAGCACGCCAGGCTTCCCTGTCCATCACCAACTCCCAGAGCTTGCTCAAACTCATGTCCATCGAGTCGGTGATGCCATCCAACCATCTCATCCTCTGTCATCCCCTTTTCCTCCTGCCTTCGATCTTTCCTAGCATTAGGATCTTTTCCAATGAATCAGCTCTTCACATCAGGTACCAAAACTATTGGAGTTTCAGCTTCAGCATCAGTCCTGCCAATGAATATTCAGGACTGATTTCCTTTAATTGACTGGTTGGATCTCCCTGCAGTCCAAGGGACTCTCAAGAGTCTTCTCCAACACCACGGTTCAAAAGCATCAATTCTTTGGGGCTCAGTTTTCTTTATAGTCCAACTCTCACATCCGTACATGGCTACTGGAAAAACGATAGCTTTGACTAGATGGACCTTTGTTGGCAAAGTAATGTCTCTGCTTTTTAATATGCTGTCTAGTTTGGTCATAGCTTTTCTTGCAAGGAGCAAGCATCTTTTAATTTCATGGCTGCAATCACCATCTGCAGTGATTCTGGAGTCCAAGAAAATAAGGTCTGTCATTGTTTCTATTGTTTCCCCATCTATTTGCCATGAAGTGATGGGACTGGATGCCATGATCTTAATTTTTTGAATGTTGAGCTTTAAGCCAACTTTTTCACTCTCCTCTTTTACTTTCATCAACAGGCTCTTTAGTTTTTCTTCACTTTCTGCCTAAGGGTGGTGGCATCTGCTTATCTGAGGTTATTGATATTTTTCCCGGCAATCTTGATTCCAGTTTGTGTTTCATCCAGCCTGGCATTTTGCATGATGTACTCCACATATAAGCTTAATAAGCAGGGTGACAATATACAGCCTTGATGTACTCCTTTCCCAATTTGGAACCAGTCTGTTGTTCCATGCCTGGTTCTAACTGTTGCTTCTTGACCTGCATACAGATTTCTCAGGAGGAAGGTAAGGTGGTCTGGTATTCCCATCTCTTTAAGAACTTTCCACAGTTTGTTGTGATCCACACAGTCAAAGGCTTTGGCATAGTCAATAAAGCAGAAATGGATGTTTTTCTGGAACTCTCTTGCTTTTTCGATGATCCAGTGAAGGCTGGCAATTTGATCTCTGCTTCCTCTGCCTTTTCTAAATCCAGCTTGAACATCTGGACGTTCTTGGTTCACATACTGTTGAAACCTCACTTGGAGAATTTTGAGCATTACTTTGCTAGTGTGTGAGATGACTGCAATTGTGTGGTAGTTTGAGCATTCTTTGGCATTGCCTTTCTTTGGGATTGGAATGAAAACTGACCTTTTCCAGTCCTGTGGCCACTGCTGAGTTTTCCAAATTTGCTGTCATATTGAGTGTAGCACTTTCACAAATCATCTTTTAGGATTTGAAATAGCTCAACTGGAATTCCATCACATCCACTAGCTTTGTTCGTATCTGAAGTATTGGGTTGACCAAAAAGTTTGTTTGGTTTTTTTTTTTGTAAGATGTTACAGAAAAACCTGAATGAACTTTATGATCAACCCAAAGCAGAGCTAAAGAATTCAGGGCAAACATCAACAAGTGGTTCCATATTCTTCAGGAAGTGTCGGAAGTCTTTGAGCACAGAATCCCATCCTTTTACCCCTTTGCACATCTGGAGAATGTGACACATTGAGTCTCAAGTTACCTTCCCTAACAAGAACCAGTTTTGTGTTCCTGGTGAGGTAGTGGGCTCTCTGCCCTCAAGGCAGCCATGCCGGGGCAACATTAACCCAGTTTGGGAAGTTTGAAGAGCTTTACAATGAACGCAGAACCCAGTAATACACACAGGCAGAGTTACTACTGCTAAGAGCAATTTCACAGCTTCTGAATAATAAACTTAGTGATTTCACAAGCTTTTTTGTCCAATTTTCCTTGTCCTGTCTTGAAAAGATGCCATTTGGAGATAGAGTTCATCAAGTTCTTTCAGGATAATTAATTCCAACTATTCCACATCACTGCCTACATTTTGCACTGTCTAGAAATTGCTTGTGGGGATGAATGACATGAGCAAGATGTTGATTATGCCTTCACAGACAGAAAATAAAATAGCCAGCACAAACTGCACACATGGGAGCATGGTTGTTAGGGAAGTTCATGGGGAGCCTCCGAAGGCAGGTTAGGGAGTTTGGGCTTAACTCTTGAGTCCAGGGGTGAACCCCGAGCGCTTGTGAGAGTGGGTGCTACAATACAATGGTAGGAAGCTGACATGGAGGGACGAACAGCTAGGTGATGGGCAGGAGATCAGCCTGCTAGGCTATTAGTATAAAAGTTACGGCGAGAGTGGAAATGTTCTTGAGCTATGCTACTGGCTGCCAGAGCAGAAAGAAATAATGGAAGGAGAAGGAGAAGAACCAGAGGAATCAAAAAAGGTTGGGCTTCTGCTCTAATGTAAATGCTGGTCTTAGAATAAGAAGAAAGTTTTATACAGATACCAAAGCCACTGGGGGACGGGGGTATTTATCCTACTAAATACTCACAACTGGATGGATCACACTTTGTTTCTGTGTGCATGTGTCTTTTTTTTTTAATTGAACAACAGGACCCAATGTATAACACAGAGAACTCTACCCAATATTCTGTAATAGCCTATACAGGAAAAGAATCTGAAGAAGAATGGATATATGTATACGTATACATATCTGTAACTGAATCACTTTGTTGTACACCTGAAACAAATATATTGTTAATCAATGCTACCCCAATATAAAATAAAAATCAAATTTAAAACATAATAAATACACTTTGATTTCAAGTATCTCACAGCAAGAACGCTGTTTTTCAATACAATGTTTATTATAAGATCTGCCCTGTTTCTTTTTGGCCCCATGAATATAATTACACAAATTTGGACTAATGGATGGAGGTCTGGAAATAAGAATCTTACCTTAGTTTGCCATTCATTTTGTTCTGATTGAGGTGAAATTCCCATAACAAAAAACCAACCATTTTACAGTGAACAATTCAGTGGTGTTTAGTATTGTGTTGGCCAAAAAGTTTGTCTGGGTTACAGAAAAACCAACTCAATATATTACAATATTGTGTAACTACCACTTCCATGTCCAAAAGCCATTAGTTTTTTTAAAAGTAATGACAATACCACTCTTACCATATTTGGATACCATCAGGAGGATAACACACATAAGTACTTAAAAATTGGTTATCACACTAGGCCTTTAACTGACCATATGCCAGACACAGAAGATACACAGACACACACACATACACAAAGAGTTATTTTAAGTGTTGTGGCAGGAACTGTATTCTAAAAACAGGCTCCCTGGAGTTTCACCACATATTAAATTCAGAAAATGAATTATTCTACTGCTATCTTTGATATAAATCTTATAAAAGGATGCCTCACATTCCTTTTATATGGTTACGAGAAGAAAAGCTGTTAAGTTTTTTAAAGGGGCTAAAAGAAGACTTCAACGTGCCATACCTTATTGGGATAGCTGGACGCTTCCTTCCCAAATCAGCCTCAAAGAGGAAGCCTTCCACAGCGATAAATAAAAACTGTGCAAATGTCACAATGTTCCCACATCCTGGATGTTTCCTGTGGAGTGGATAACAGAAAGAAAAAAAAGCACAGAAAACCGAGATAAAGGGCATTAAGACTTGTTTTACTGATAGTTCAGAATAACAGGGAAGATGGATTTCTATTACCCACTGTCCATCTTTATTTCAGTTTTCATATCCCATGGATCTCACACACACAGCAACAGACCCACAGAGAACATCCGTTTTCTTCCTTCACTCTTCCGAGGGTGTAGCAGGCCAGGAGGAAGAACCACTCTGATAATGCTCATTCCGAGAACTATGATACAACTTTCCCAGTGAACTGTAGGAAGTTGGTCATAGGTTCTCATTGGGATCCTCACTTAACCAAGAGGGCTTTAGTCCAGATCCTTGTCAGCTTGGGCACAAAGTCCAGAGACAGAAATACACTCAGGTCTCTGTAATGATTTAGTTTCCCTTGTGGCTCAGCTGGTAAAGAGTCCGCCTGTAATGCGGGAGACCTGGGTTCGATCCCTGGGTTGTGAAGATCTCCTGGAGAAGGGAAGGGCTACCCACTTCAGTATTCTGGCCTGGAGAATTCCATGGACTGTGTAGTCCATGGGGCCACCAAGTGACACAACTGAGCCACTTTCACTTTAACCTGTAATGTTTACATATCCTCCCGACCAGGAATGTCCAAGACTGCTGTCAATCAAAGACGCCTGTCAGTGTTGGCCACAAGAACACTCCCTTAGGCAGAGACCCCATGGGGGCCACACCTGGCTGGGGGGAGAGGGACGCGGAATCTTACTCTTTTTCTAAGTATAAAGCACAGGATAAACATACAGCATGTAAGTCCATTTATAGTGTATCTGCAGAGGGATGACTAGGGGGAAAGAAATGCCTACAAAGGGTCTTTTGTGGGCACTGGGGGAGGGGCAGTGATGAAGACAAGACTGAGGAGCACTGCTACAGTCTACCAGTCTCCACTATCCTTAACACAAATGTACTAGGCACTCAATGTACATCCCTGGAATTCACTGGAACCGCTTCAGTCATCTATGTCAGGGTTGGGGAATCTTCCACAGTGACGCTTAGGAATAAATCTACAAGGTAGTAAAATTCTCTGACATCCCTCTTCAGGCACTTTGTGAAAGTTAGTTACTTAATATGTATGGTTTGTTTTCAGCTTCATTTAGCGTCATGTAGTGCTGCCCCATCACTGGAAGAAGGAAACAGTGAGCAGTTGTCTTTGTTTTCCTGAGTCCTCCACAGTCCTCACGTTACCATTATTCCCAAATTATGAAATAGAGCCTCCCAATTCTGTATCCGCATCTTCACCAAAGACATGTACTCAAGCCTAGTGAGTAGAGGGATTTAACAAATATTATATATTAAAATAACATTATTTATTAACAACTCCATTCTCTATTGGTGGTGTCCGTGCTCAGTTACTCAGTCGTGTCCTACTCTTTGTGACCTGCTATGGACTGCAGCCCGCCAGGCTCCTCTGTCCACGGGATTCTCCAGTCAAGAATACTGGAGTGGGTTGCCATGCCCTCCTCCAGCGGATCTTCCCGACCCAGGGACTGAATTCACATCTCCTGCACCTACTGCATTGCAGGTGCATTCTTTACTGCTGAGCCACCAGGGAAGTCCCTATTGGTGGTATTAATATTAAAATAGCAATCCCAAGGACTCATCCTTAAATTCACTAAATAAAAATAAACAATGCCAAGCATAAGCCGTTCCTGTATAGCACTGTGCTTTCCATCTGAAGCGGAACTGTTGCTCCTCTCTAGGCTCTACTGCTTATGAAGGTTTCCTTGAAAACTACTGCTCTGTATTCGACAATCTCTTTTGGTACTCCTTATGTTCGAGGGACAGGGCGAAACATTGCAGGAATTCATACATAATCATGTAAGTCATTCCCCTCATTCAAGGAACTAATCAAGACTATGAGCCTAAATATAAGTGACAGGAGAGGGAACTTTAGCTTTAGCACAGTGCTCTTCAACTCCGGCTGAAATGAAAGTGAAAGTCGCTGAGTCCTGTCCGACTCTTTGCGACCCCATGGACTATACAGTCCATGGAATTCTCCAGGCCACAATATTGGAGTGGGTAGCCTTTCCTTTCTCCAGGGGATCTTCCTAACCCAGGTCTCCTACACTGCAAGCAGATTCTTTACCAGCTGAGCCACAAGGGAAGCCCAAGAATACTGGAGTGGGTAGTCCCTATCCCTTCTTCAACAGATCTTCCAGACCAAGGAATCAAAGCGGGGTCTCCTACACTGCAGGCAGATTCTTCACCAGCTGGGCCACAAGGGACTCAGGCTAGGCTGCTCTTTAAAAACCCATAAACCTGAGAAGCCCCACCCTCCCCTGTGGGCTGGGGCCCTGGAATCTGTACTTTTGAAAGCTTCCCACTAGATCCTAATGTGCACCCAGAGCTGAGAACCACTAGGGTAGGTCTGGGAGGTGTAGGAGTGTGTGTGTGCATAAGATGCACAAGTCTTAAGGGCTGCCATGGGGCTGAGGGTCCATGTGCTCCACAGAGCTTGTGTATGCCAAGTTGCTACAGTCACATGTGACTCTTTGTGACCCTACGGCTTAGAAGCACACAGTGACATGCAGGATCCAGCTCTGCCGCTTACCTGATGACAGCGGAAGTTAATTACCCTAAGTTTAGTTTTCTTATCTTCAGAATGGGAACAGCACTAGTGCCTATCTCCTTGAGTAAATAAGCCAGTCCCTGAAATGCACTTGACAGAGGGAAAAGGCAAAGAGTAGAACACTAGGATACCTTCAACCTAGGTATAGTAACTCTTCTAAAGACATTTATATGGACCAAGTTTTCTCACCTGTAAAACAGAAGTGATGTCTTTTTAATGTCATAGTGAGGATTCAATGAGAAATCAACAATCACAGGACTCAGTCCAAGAAGGGCTCATTATACGTCTTGCTTTCCCTTGCATTTCCTCTTTACCACCAGCTTAGGCCAATTCAACTAATGAATAATTATTGAGAACATTCTGCCTGTGCAGTTAAGTTCTGGCTGTGAGGGAGCTGCCAACTTAATGAGATATGATCCCTGCCAAGCATGGATGGAGTAAGAGGCAGAAGGAACCCAGTGCCCTGATCCTTCTTCCTGGATGGTTAAAGGGTTAAAGGGTTCATCTTCATGCCTCCAGTCTCTGGACACTGAGTCTGGCCTTCACTCAAGCAACTGAAGGAAACATGACCTAGAATATTAGGATTGTATGAAAGTTAAAAAGAAACTACTTCAAAAAAAAAAAAAAAGATTCCCTTTAAAAGTATTATTCTTCACAGGATGTTTTAAAGGGCATCATAACAGGATTGGATCAAGATGGCAGAGGAGTAGGACGTGGAGCTCACTTTCTCCCACAAATACATCAAAAATACATCTATGTGTGGAACGATTCTCATGGAACACCTACTGAACACTGGCAGACGACCTCAGACTTTCAAAAGGGCAAGGAAATCTCCATGTAACTGGGTGGGACATAGAGAGAAAAAAGAAAGGAATCGAGATGCGAACCTGACTGCCTGAGAGGGAGGCTGTGAAGGAGGAAAGGTTCCTGCTCTTGGGAAGGGCCCTCTCTAGCAGGGAGATCAGCCAGGACAGAGGGGGAGCTCCGGAGTCCTGGAGGAGAGCACAGCAACCTGTCTGTGAAGGGCAAAGCAGACAGAGACCCGCAGAGACGGGCAGTGCTGCCCAGCCCTCCCCAGACTGAGGTGCTCCCCTACTGGGGTGGGTGGGGGCTGGGGAGCGAGGCTCGGGTTCCAGAGCTCAGACTCTGGGGAGAGGACTGGGGTTGGCTGCGTGCAGACAGCCTGAGGGGGCTGGCTAGGATGTGGTGTGCCACAAGCAAGGGGGTGTGGGAAGATGCCTAGGCCCACCAGAGAAGCAAGGCCATTATTGGGAGGTGTGTGAGGAGGTGGTGGGCCCACCAGAGAAGCTTCTTTCTCCGAGTACACTCGGAGGCAGGGCACAGGCTACTTGGACTCTAGGAGTCCTGAGGAAAGAGACACCACCCAAACCCAAAAGAGCCCTCCTGCCAGAAAATATTAAACTCACACAAGCTATGCAGGGATGCTCCCACATATAAATAGCCCTCCAAGACTACAGTAGATAGTTGTTTTTTTTTTTCAAAACTCACAGAGTAAGAGGGATATAAGCAAAATGAAGAAGCAGAGGAAACACTCCCAATTAAAAGACCAAGAAGATTCCCCTGAAAGAACAAACAATGACATAGATCTCTTCAGTCTAAAAGACACCAAGTTCAAGAAGGAGGTAATGAAAATACTGGAGAAATTAAGAAAGGCTATTGACAGAAATGCAAATTACTGTAAAAAGGAACTAGAAACATAAAGAAGCAAAAAAATTTAAAATTCACTTGCCAAGACAAAAGTGGAGCTAAAGGCAATGGACACGCAGAATGTATCATGCAGAAGAAAGAATAAGTGACCTGGAAAACAGAATAATGGAAATTACCCAATCAAAACAGCAGACAGGAAGCCAAACTGGGGGAAAAAAATGAAAGCAATATAAAAGACTTGTGAGATAATTTAAAGCATGCCAATCGCCAATCTATATATAATAGGGATTCTAGAAGGAGAAGAGAAAAGGGGATTGAAAATGTATTTGGAGAAATTATGGCTGAAAACTTTCCAAACCTAAAGAAGGAAACAGTTTGCATTCCCACCAACAGTGTAAGAGGGTTCCCTTTTCTCCACACCCTCTCCAGCATTTATTGCTTGTAGACTTTTGGATAGCAGCCATCCTGACTGGCGTGTAATGGTACCTCATTGTGGTTTTGATTTGCATTTCTCTAATAATGAGTGATGTTGAGCATCTTTTCATGTGTTTGTTAGCCATCTGTATGTCTTCTTTGGAGAAATGTCTGTTTAGTTCTTTGGCCCATTTTTTGATTGGGTCATTTATTTTTCTGGAATTGAGCTGCAGGAGTTGCTTGTATATTTTTGAGATTAATCCTTTGTCTGTTTCTTCATTTGCTATTATTTTCTCCCAATCTGAGGGCTGTCTTTTCACCTTACTTATAGTTTCCTTTGTAGTGCAAAAGCTTTTAAGTTTCATTAGGTCCCATTTGTTTAGTTTTGCTTTTATTTCCAATATTCTGGGAGGTGGGTCATAGAGGATCTTGCTTTGATTTATGTCGGAGAGTGTTTTGCCTATGTTCTCCTCTAGGAGTTTTATAGTTTCTGGTCTTACATTTAGATCTTTAATCCATTTTGAGTTTATTTTTGTGTATGGTGTTAGAAAGTGTTCTAGTTTCATTCTTTTACAAGTGGTTGACCAGTTTTCCCAGCACCACTTGTTAAAGAGGTTGGCTTTTTACCATTGTATATCCTTGCCTCCTTTGTCAAAGATAAGGTGTCCATAGGTTCGTGGATTTATCTCTGGGCTTTCTATTCTGTTCCATTGATCTATATTTCTGTCTTTGTGCCAGTACCATACTGTCTTGATGACAGCCGCTATGGAAAACAGTGTGATTTCTTAAAAAACTGGAAATAGAACTGCCATATGACCCAGCAATCCCACTTCTGGGCATACACACTGAGGAAACCAGATCTGAAAGAGACACGTGCACCCCAATGTTCATCACAGCACTGTTTATAATAGCCAGGACATGGAAGCAACCTAGATGCCCATCAGCAGATGAATGGATAAGGAAGCTGTGGTACATATACACCATGGAATATTACTCAGCCGTTAAAAAGAATTCATTTGAACCAGTCCTAATGAGATGGATGAAGCTGGAGCCCATTATACAGAGTGAAGTAAGCCAGAAAGATAAAGAACATTACAGCATACTGACACATGTATATGGAATTTAGAAAGGTAATAACGATAACCCTATATGCAGAACAGAAAAAGAGACACAGAAATACAGAACAGACTTTTGAACTTTGTGGGAGAATGCGAGGGTGGGATATTTCAAAAGAACAGCATGTATACTATCTATGGTGAAACAGATCACCAGCCCAGGTGGGATGCATGAGACAAGTGCTCGGGCCTGGTGCACTGGGAAGACCCAGAGGAATCGGGTGGAGAGGGAGGTGGGAGGGGGGATCGGGATGGGGAATACATGTAAATCCATGGCTGATTCATATCAATGTATGACAAAACCCACTGGAAAAAAAAATAATAATAATAATAAAAAAAAAAAAGAAAATAAAAGTTATCATTGGATGCTTTTCAAAAAAAAAAAAAGAAGGAAACAGATATCCAGATACAGGAAGCACAGAGAGTTCCAAACAAGATAAACCCAAACAGACCTAGACCAAGACATATTTTAATAAAAATGGCTAAAGCTAAAGAGAGATTTCTAAAGACAGAAAGAGAGAAACAGTCAGCTATAGGGCTTCCCTGGTGGCTCACTGATAAAGAATTGATCCAGGAAGATCCCATATGATGCAGAGCAACTAAGCCCATGTACCACAACTACTGAGTCCGTACTCTAGAGCCTGAGGGTCACAACTACTGAAGCCTGCACTTTAAGGCCTGCACTCTACAGCAAGAGAAGCCACCACAATGAGAAGCCCTTGCACTGCAACTAGAGAGAAGCCCCTGCTCACTGCAACTAAAGAGAGCCTGTACAGCAACAAAGACCCAGCAAAGCCAAAAACAAATAAATAAAATTACTTTTTAAAACAAGCTAATTGTAACAGAACCCCCCATTAGGCTATGAGCTGATTTCTCCACAGAAACACTGAAGGTCAGAAGGGAGTGGCAAAACATATTCAAAGTCTTGAAAGGGAAAAATCTGTAGCCTAGATTACTCTACCCAGCAAGATCATCATTAGAAGAAACAAAGAATTTCTAAGACAAGCAAAAACTAAACAAATACAGCAATTTTAAAAACTACCCCAAAAGAAATATTGAAAGGGCTTCTCCAAATAGACAAAAAGCAAGAAGATATAGGAAGGAGGAAATCACAGTTGGAAAATAAATCATTTAAATTGGCCAGTACAGATTAAAAAAAAAAAAAAAAACCTAATTGTGAAAGTGATGATCAACACAAGGAACAGCAGAAAGATAAACATGAAAATGTAAAAACAGACACCAAAATCAGAAAATGTGGGCAAGGAGAATAAGAAAATACAGATTTTTTTAAAAACTGTGTTTGAGCCTATAACCTAAAGCAATCTAAAGCAATATGAAGGGATTAACACATGTGGGGGGAAAAAGGGGGGCTACCACAAATCAAAAACATAGATTCACAAAAACCAAAAAGAAGAGAACACAAGCATAAAATACATCAAACCACAAAAAGAAACAGAAGAATCAACTGGAAAACAAAGTTTAAAATGACAATAAATACATATGTATGAATAATTACCTTAAATGTCAATGAACTGAATGCTCCAATCAAAAGACACAAAGTGGCAGACTGGATTAAAAAACAAGAGCCTACAATATTCTGCCTACAGTATGAGACCCACCTTAGGGCAAAGGACACACATAGACTGAAAGTGAGGGGATGGAAAAAACATATTTCATACAAATGGAAATGACAAGAAAGGAGTTGCAATACTCGTATCAGATAAAATAGACCTTAAAGCAAAGGCTCTAAACAAAGATGAAGAGGAACACTATATAATGATAAAAGGATCAATACAAGGAAAGTATTTTACATTCATCCACATATATGCACCTAATATAGGAGCACTCAAGTACCTAAAACAAACACTGACATAAAAGGAGAAATTGATGAGCATACAACAGTAGGAGACTTTAACTTCTCACTCACATCAATGGACAGATCTTCTAGACAGAAAATCAGTAAGGCAACAGAGATCCTAAACAATACAATAGAATTGACGTTTTTCAGGACATTATAACCGCCTTCTTCCCCCAAAAAGAAAACATATTCTTTTCAAGTGCACATGAAACGTTCTCTAGGATTGACCACACACTAGGGCACAAACTAACCTCAACAAATTTAAGAGTATGGAAGGAGGCCCTGGAGCACGTGGTGTGGCGGCAGCTGGGCTGCGCGAGTCGTGCCAGACTCTCTGTGGTAATATCTGCTACGCCTCGCTAACTGGAGTGGAAAGTAAAAGGGACCGCCCCTCCTCCATCTTCTTTTTCCCCTCCCTGCCGCGCAGGCATGATGGCGGAAGCTGCAGCGACAGATACCGTTGGAGAGGCTAAGGCAGCAATGGCCGTAGGGGAGAAGGTTCCTCTGGGCCGGAGCTTCTCGAGCAAGCGGCCCTTCGAGCCCTAGGCGTTGAGTCGCAGCAGGAGCTGGCGGCTCACTGGCTTTGGCATGAAGGGCTGAGCCTGCAAGGTCCCCCAGGAGACGCTGCTCAAACTCCTGGCGGGACTGACGCGACCGGAAGTGCGACTGGCGCCAGGCGCCAGGCCGGGGCCTGGTCGGAGGCCTTGAAGAGACGGCCCAGGAAGCAGATCTGCCCGGTGAGGGCAGCACCCAGCCCGCCCTTCCCCACCCTCCGCATTGGGATGGACTCCTGCGTCATACCCCTGAGGCACGGGGTGGGGGTGGGGGGGCTGTCCCTGGTGCAGACCACCGACCTCTTTTACCCCTTGGTGGAAGATCCCTACAGTAATGGGGCCCATCGCCTGCGCCAACGTGCTGAGTGACCTCTACACCATGGGCATTACTGAGTGTGACAACGTTTTTGCTACTCAGTGTCAGAGAATGCCTGAGGAGGAGTGATCAAAGGCTTTCAGGATGCTGCTGAGGAAGGAGGGACTGCAGTGACTGATGGGCAAACAGTGGTATTATCATCAGTGGAGTTGCCACTGGGTATGTCAACCAAATGAATTCATCCTGCCTGACAGCGGGGCTGTTGGGGATGTGCTTGTGTTAACTAAACCCTTAGGAACCCAAGTTGCCTGTCAATGCCCACTAATGGCTGGGTAATCCTGAAGGATGGAATAAGAAAAAGATGGTGTTCTCCAGAGAAGAGGTAGAGCTGGGCTATCAGGAAGCTATGTTCAACATGGCTACCCTCAATAGCATTGCTGCCAGACAAATGCACACGTTTTAATGCCCACGCAGCCACAGATATCACCGGCTTTGGCATTCTAGGTCACTCTCAGAACCTTGTAAAAGAAAATAGAAATGAAGTGTCTTTTGTCATTTGTAATCTGCCCATCATTGTCAACATGGCTGCCATCAGCCAGGCCAGCAGGTGCTCTGGTTTCCTGCAAGGAACCTCAGCAGACACTTCTGGAGGGCTACTGATTTATCTGCCAAGAGACGAGGCAGCTCACTTTTGTTCAGAAATCAAATCTTCAAAGTATGGAGAAGGTCGTCAAGCCTGGATTGTCAGTATTGTTGAAAAGGGAAACCAAACAGCCTGGATCATTGACAAGCCTCGCTTATTGAGGCCCTACCTTGCGAGGCCACTGCTACTGCTCTTGCTCCTGAGAACTCCGGTGCCTCCTCTGAGCCTGGCTTGTTAGATGGAATAGCAGAAGTTGTACACAAGCATGGACCATTCTCTAGAGTTGATTTTAGGAAGAAATTTCCAAAGAAGCCTGCCTGCTTAGTACTTCCAGCTGCTTTTCCTAGGTAATTTGAATCAGCCCATCAAAAACTGCAGGTTCCAAGGCCAGAAGTAACATTTTGGACTTCCAAGGGGTAGATTTGTTCATCTCTTGAGTGGAAAAAGAGCAGGAAACCCCCTGTTTCCTCTTTCCAAGAGCAAGATGAGATTATTCAGGTTTGAGATATTTTTCTTGGCACAGGGTTAATTGATTTCTTCACAAGGAGTGAGATTATTTATTAAAATTACATGGACACCAAAAATAAATTGCAAAATGAAAAACACTTGGATCAGAAGCAAATAAGTTTGGACCAATACTGTTGATAAATTGAAACTGTTATGAGAGATTAAAATGCAATGTCAAATTCTTATTAGACTACTCTGAAATACTGGCTCTTTCCTACTCTGGACAAGAATTGAGCAGCTTGTCCAATGACTGGGAAAAGAGGACCTCCAACCACCTTACTTGATCTCTGCTAATGACATCTCTCTCTAAACCCCTTTAAGGACTGGGAGAGGCAGAGCAAACCCCAGAGCCCAGGCCTTGGTGGATATTAAGATGTTAAATCTTGTGTTGAAAATTCCTGGTGATTTCATCAATAAAGCAATTTCTAGTGAAATAAAGAATTTCGTTGAAAAAAAAAAAAGTTACTTCAAGCATCTTGTCTGACCACAACAGCATAAAACTATAGATCAAATACAAGAAAAGAAATGAGAAAACATACAAACAAACAATTATATGGGGACTAAACAACATACAAAAAAACCAATGGGTCAGTGAGGAAATCAAAAAGGAAATTAAAAAATACCTTGAAACAATGACAACGAAAATAAAACCATACAAAAATCTATAGACTGTACTAAAAGCAGTTCCTAGAAGGACATTCACAGTGATACAGGCCTTACTGAAAATATTAGAAAAATCTGAAATAATAACCTACCACCTAAAGTAATTAGAAAAAGAAGAACAAACAAAATCTAAAGTCAGAAGAAGGAAATAATAAAGACTGTGTGTGAAAGTTGCTCAGTTGTGTCTGACTCGTTGAGACCCCATGATGGTAGCCTGCCAGGCTTCTCTGTCTATGGAATTCTCCAAGAAATTCTACTGGTGTAAGTAGCCATTCCCTTCCTCAGGGTATCTTCCCAACCCAGGCATTGAACCCAGGTCTCCCTATTACAGGCAGATTTTTTGCCATCTGAGCCACCATGGAAGATTAGTGAGTGAATAAATAAAATAGAAATTAAAAGGGCAACAGAAAAAATAAATCAATAAAACCAAGAGCTGGTTCTTTGAAAGGGTGAACAAAACTGACAAACCTCTGGCCAGGATCACCAAGAATTAAAGAGAGAAGAGACCAAGTAAGAAATGAAAAGGGAGAAATCACAACTGATAACACAGAAACACATAAAAACCTTAACAGAATACTATAAACAATTACACGCCAACACAGGTAAAAGCCCAGAAGAAACAGACAACTTTCTACAAACATAGAAGCCCACCAAAACTGAATCAAGAAATAGATAATTTGATGAGACCAATCACTAGAAGTGAGATAGAATCTGTAACGAAAAAAACAAAAACAAATAAAACACCCTATAAACAAAATTTCAGGACCAGACAGCTTCACAGGCAAATTCTACCAAACACACAAAGAAGAACTTATACTGATTCTTCTCAAAGAGGAGGGAACACTCCCAAAGACATTTTACAAAGCCACCATCACCCTGATGTCAAAATCAGACAAAAGATACCACCAAAAAATAAAATTGCAGGCCAATATCTCTGAGGAATATAGATGCAAAAACCCTCAACAAAATATTAGCAAATCAAATCCAACAACACATAGAAAAGATCATACACCATGACCAAGTGGGATTAACCCCAAATTCACAAGGATGTTTCAACATATGCAAAATCAATGTAATACACATTAACAAAAGAAAAGTAAAAAAGTACATGATCATCTCAATAGATACAGAAAAAGCAATTGACAAAATTCAACATCCATTTGTGATTAAAAAAAAAAAGAAAAACTCTTACCAAAGTGGGTATAGAGGGAACATATCTCAACATAATAGAAGTCATTTATGACAAACTCACAGCCATTTTAATACTCAATATAATCGGAGAAGGCAATGGCACCCCACTCCAGTACTCTTGCCTGGAAAATCCCACGGATGGAGGAGCCTGGTAGGCTGCAGTCCATGGGGTTGCTAAGAGTCAGACACGACTGAGCAACTTCACTTTCACTTTTCACTTTCATGCGTTGGAAAAGGAAATGGCAACCCACTCCAGTGTTCTTGCCTGGAGAATCCCAGGGACGGGGGAGCCTGGTGGGCTGCCATCTATGGGATCGCACAGAGTCGGACACAACTGATGTGACTTAGCAGCAGGAGCAGCAGCAGCAGCAGGACTCAATATAATACTTTTAGCAAGAAAGCTTTCTTGCTAAAATCTGGAATAAGACAAGGATGCCCACTCTCACCACTTTTATTTAACATTGTATTGCTGTATAGCCACAGCAATCAAACAAGAAATAAAAAAATATCCAAATCAGAAGGAAAGATAAAATTGTCACTATATGCAGATACTATGAAACTATATATACAAAACTCTAAGATCTCCACACAAAAGTTACTAGATCTAATAAATGAATTCAGCAAAGTGCAGAATACAAGATTAACATTCAGAAATTAATTGCATTTCTTTATACAAACAATGAAATAACAAACAGAACATAGGAAAAAAAAAAAAATTTAAAAAAATCATGCCAGAAAACAAAACAAAAAAATAGGAATAAACCTGACCAAGGAGGTAAAAGACTTATATGCCGAGAACTATAAAACACTAATAAAGGAAATCAAAGAGGATTCAAAGAAATTGGAGACTATCCCATGCTCTTGATTTGGAAGAATTCATATTGTTAAAATGGCAATACCATCCAAAGCAATCTACAGATTTCATGCGATCCCTATAAAACTACCCATGATATTTTTCACAGAACAAGAATAAATAACCCCAAAATGTATATGGAACCATAGAAGACCCAGAATTGCCAAAGCAATCCTAAGGGGGGGGGGGGGGGGTGAAGCCAGAGATATAACTCTTCCAGACTTCAGACAATACTGTTAATAAAAAGCTACAGTAATCAAACCCTGCAGGAGGGCATGGCAACCCACTCCAGTATTCTTGCCTGGAGAATTCCACGGACAGAGGAGCCTGGTGGGCTACAGTCCATGGGGTCACAAAGAGTCAGACACAACTGAGCGACTAACACAGAGTAATCAAAACAGTGTGGTGTTGGTACAAAAAACATATATACAGATCAATGGACCAGAACAGAGAACCCAGAAATAAACCCACACACCTACAGTCAATTAATCTTTGACAAGGAAGACAAGAATATAAAATGGGAAAAAGACAGTCTCTTCAGCAAGTGGTACTGGGAAAGTTGAACAGCTGCATATAAATCAATGAAGTGAGAACACAACCTCATACCATGCACAAAAATAAACTCAAAATGTCTTAAAGTCTTAAACATAAGACATGATACCATAAAACAAGAGAACATAGGCAAAACATTTTCTCACATAAATCATACCAATGTTTTCTTAGGTAAATATCCCAAGGCAACAGAAATAAAATAAACAAATGTGACCTTACAAGCTTTGGCAGAGCAAAGGAAACCGTTAAAAAAAAAAAAAAATCTACAGAATGAAAACCGTAGCATCATTTGCAAATGATGTGCCATACAAGGGCTTAATCTGCAAAACATACAAACAGCTCATATAACCCAACAACAAAGAAAACAACCCAATCAAGAAATGGACAGAAGACCTTAGTAGACAATTCTCCAAAGAAGATATACAGATGGCCCATAAAAAAATATTCAACATCACTAATTATTAGAGAAATGCAAATCAAAACTACAATGAGGTACCACCTCACACCAGTCAGAATGACCCATCATTAAGTCTACAAAAACAAATGCTGAAGAGGGTGTGGAGAAAAGGGAACTCTCCTATACTGTTGGTGGGAATATAAGTTGGTGCAACCACTATGCAAAACAGTATGGAGGTTCCTCAGAAAATTAAACACAGACTTATCTTATGTTCCAGCAAACCCACTCCTGTGCATACATCCAGAGATAACTCTAATTCAAAAAGATACACATACGCCAATGTTCAAAGTAGCACTACTCACAATAGCTAAGACAGGGATACAACTTAAATGTCCATCAACAGATGAATGGATAAAGAAGAATATAGTACACACATACAATGGAATATTATTTGGCCATAAAAAAAACAAAATAATGCCATTTGCAGCAATGTGGATGCAACTAGAGAATATCATGCTAAGTGAAGTCAGAAAGAGAAAGACCATATGACATCATTTATATGTGGAATCTAAAAATGGCAAAAATGAACCCATCTATAAAACAGAAACAGAATCACAGACATAGAGATCAGATTTGTGATTGCTAACGCGGAGGGGAGAACAGGGATGGACTGAGGAGTTTGGGGTTAGCAGATGCAAACTATTATACATAGAATGGATAAATAACAAGGTCCTACTGTATAACACAGGGAACTATATCCAGTCTCCTGCGATATACCATAATGGAAAAGAATATTTAAAAACACGTATGTGGTAGTGGTTGGTGGTTTAGTCGCTAAGTGATGTCCGACTCTTGCAACCCCGTGGACTGTAGCCTACCAGGCTCCTCTGTCAATGGGATTCTCCAGGCAAGAATATTGGAGTGGGTAGCTATTTCCTTCTCCAGGGGATCTTTCCAATCCAGGAATCAAACCCAGGTCTCCTGGATTGCAGGTAAGTTAAGATTCTTAACCTACTGAGCTACAAGGGAAGCACTCCCCCACCCCCACAAAAATGTATGTATGTGTATAACTGAGTCACTTTGCTGAACAGCAGAGATCGGCACGTTAGAATTTTTTTAAATGTTAAAAATAAATGATTGAAATCAAGATCTTGAAAGCATAGCCATACCCCCATATTCACTGCAGCACTATTTGTAATGATGATACAGAAACAAGTGAAATGTCCATGGACAGGTGAATAGATACAGAAAATGTGGTATAAACATATAATATTATTCAACCTTAAAAAAGAAGGAAATGATATCATTTGCAACAACATGTAAGACATGCTAAATGAAGTCAGTCAGTCACAAAAGGGCAAATACTGCATGACTCCTCTCACATGAAGCATCTAAAATCAAACTTACAGAAGCAGACAATAGAATGGAGACTGCCAAGGTCAAGGGGGAAGGGAAAATGGGGACCTGTTGTTTAACGGGTGTAAGTTTTCAGTTATACAAAGTGAGTAAGTTCAAAACATACCTGTGCATTGTAGTACATATGGTTAACAATTCCGTATTGTACACCTTGGGATTTGTTAGGAGGGTACATCTTATGTTCAGTGTTCTTATCATAAAAAAGAACACAAGGAAATTTTAGAGGTGATGGATATGTTTATTACCTTGATTATGATGGCTTCATGGGTGTTATTTTATAATAATACCTGTCTCCACAGTAGGTATTATTATGCCCAGTTCATTGCTAAAGAGACTGAGGGCCATATGACACTGAGTTAGGTAAGTCTCTCAGGGCTACCTGGCAAATAAATGGTGTTTGCATTTTATTATTACTCTGTTTATTATTATCATTGTTATTACTTTTTTCTTTTTTGCCACGTGGCATGTGGGATCTTAGTTCCCCCACCAGGGATCGCCTCGTGCCCCTGCACTGGAAGTGCTGAGTCTTAGCCACTGCACCACCAAGAAGGTCCCTCCCCCCAACTTTTTTTTTTTTATTCAGTGGTTTTTAGTATATTTAGAGTAGTGCAGTCATTTCCATTATTTAATTTTAGGACATTCCAAAAGAAATTCCATATCCATTAGGAATCAGTCCCCATTTCCCCCTCCCGTTGACAATCTAATCTTTGTCTCTATTTCCATAGGATTTTTATATCTCCCTAATGTGCCCACATAATTCAATTTTTAAGAAATCAATTTACAGAACTTTTCAAGAACACAATGCTGTATAGCTACCGATGGAACAATTTAACTTGAATAATTCATTTGAAAACATCAGAGTACAAAACTAGATCTTTTTCCCCTAAATCACTTATTTTCTTGAACTTTATTCCTCAGGAATTATAATCACTAACTGCAAATCATTTCTGTTTGAATTCTCTTTGGCAAGAATCCAAAGTTTTACTTTTAGAAAATGTCCTTATTGGATTTAACATTAGGCACTTGATTAAAAAAATAAAATGACAAAAAGAAAATGTTTCAGATTGTTTTCCTGATCTAAGACACTTCACCTAGATAGGGAACTGATGTGTATCTTGATTCCGAAGTAGAAGGTGAACTCTCTCAGAAGGAAGGTCAAGGCACTCATTCACTACTTCATGCTTGCCCTATACACTGCATGGGTGCTTTGTATTTTATTATAGGTCCCAATCATAGGTACAAAATCAGAAAGAAAAACCTAAATTTGTTTTCCAATTTGGAAGAGAATGGTTAAAAATGCTCACTTTACAAGTCACTTTAGTATTTCCATTCATACTTGGTGTTCCATACCTAATGATTCCAAGAAAACCATAGAGGAAGCACAGTGCCTGCTCTACAAAATTTTATTAGCTTTCCACTATGATGTCCCAAGATAAGAGTTACGAATTATGGGAAGCCAAATCTACAAAGAACCTTGAAGCCTATCTAGTCCAACCAGTTCTTATTTTCTCAACCTGAAACATGATTAAGTTGGAGTTGCCCAAGCAAATTAGGAAAAAACTGCTATTCAGTCTGGGGTCCCACTCATTAAATTAGCAAATGTACCCCTTACCACTGTATGCAAACATTCAAATGAATAATGCAGAAAAACATTCTGTATAGTTGTATTTACCCACAACTTTTCAGGAACAGTTAATAAAACAGAGTTGTTGTTTATCACTAAGTCATGTCCAACTCTGCAACCCCATGGACTGTAGCCCACCAGGCTCCTCTGTCCATGGGATTCTCCAGGCAAGAATCCTGGAGTAAGTTGCCATGCACTCCTCCAGTGCATCTTCCTGGCCAAGGGATGGAACCCTCATCTCCTAAATTGCAGCCGGATACTTTACCACTGAGCCACCTGGGAAGCCCAATAAAACGGGTATACGAATACTGAAACAAAAGTTGTTAGAAGGGGAACAAACCGAATATGAGCTTCAGGCATTTAATCCTTCAAAACCCTGTGAGGCTGGCAGAGCTATCACTATCCTTTCACAGCTCAGAGAACAGACTCAGAAAGCCTAAATAATTAAGCTAAGGGCTCACAACTGGTTTAAAAAAAAAAAAAAGGCTCTCAGTTGCTAGCATATTCTGATGTCATACAGCCTTTGGCAAGATTTAATTTAATGGCATATTCAACATAAACACACTATTATTTTCTGACCTTCATTTCCATGGCTGACCTGATTTCATCACATTTTTGTATTTTTAAACCAATTTCCAAAGTGATCTTCCTTTGCAGTGTACCAGCTGACAGCTGGATGCATCTTTTCCTTTCATTTTCATATCATTCACCACTTACTCCCACGAATGACAAATGACAGATCTTTATGAACACTTTTTGCATAATAAAATTTCAAGCTCTGTAATTGCAAAAATTAACCCCACAGAACTCCCTTAAGTAAACTGGTTGCTTCAGAATAACTTAATCAATCAATAGTGTCATGAAAATAAAATACAAGTCTCATAGGCACCACATGAGGAATTGACCAAAACTATGGGCTGCTCCAGTTTAAAAATAACAGGAAGGCTGAAAAAGATCTTGGACTAGGAGTTTAGATTCTTGGGTTCCAGTTCTGGTTCCGCCACTTACAAGTGATAAAAGAGGACCTAATTTCTTGGGACGTGTTTCACTTTCAGTAAAACAGAGAATATAATTGTTGATCTATCTTGTACATAAGATTGTTCTGATAGGCAACGGAGAAAATTGTGCAGATTTTAAAACGAAGTGTTAAACAGCACAGATATTATTTTATAGGTGGAAAAAGGAAGCCCAGAGAGGCTAAATAACTTGAAAACGTCACACAGCCAGGGCAATGACAGAGCCAAAGGCTGAAACTCATATGAGATTTTCAGTCTTGAGCTTTTCCAGTCCACCTGTCGCCTTTTCTGTACAGTTTCTGCTCAATGACCTTTGCACATTGTTACTTAACACTGTTTGTGTGCCACCTCAATAAAGCCTAGTGTCCTTTGGACAGAGAAGGCAATGGCACCCCACTCCAGTACTCTTGCCTGGAAAATCCCATGTACAGAGGAGCCTGGTAGGCGGCAGTCCATGGGGTCTCTAAGAGTCGGACACGACTAGAGCGACTTAGCAGCAGCAGCAGTGTCCTTTGGGAAAGTGTCATAACCATTCTTAATTTATAAAGTTTTACGCCTCAAATTGCAAGCTTCCTAATTTATTTAATAGTATCTTAATGCTGGAAAGTCTGTGTCCGGTCAATTAGACCACTTTCTGTCTAAGAATTCGTTCTACTACATCCCCAAGAGGTATGCTGGGCGAAGTATCATAACCATCTCTAAGGCCAATAAAACAAATGTTTTGCAGCCTACTTTAATACAACTGAAACTTTCTTTGCAGCGTAAACCAAGTCAGACTGCTTTTTAAGTCCAAGCTTTGCTCAAGTCATACAAGAGGCACTAGCAGGAATCGAGAAGAACTCGGGGGGATCTTGGCTTCTGCCACGAGCTCCCTTCGACCTTGGCGGGTGGGAAACTCTACAGGCTTCAATCCTCCAGGGTATGAAAGGGGGGGTGACGACAGCAAACACCCCGAGGGTTCCCCTCGAGAGATGCTGAGAAACTGTTGGGCAGGAGAGCTGACGGTTCATAGGATGACGGATCAGCCAATTCAGAGAGGTCCCAGGTAGTCCAGAGCAGACCCGTGCGCAGGCGGTTCCATCCCGGCCCGCGCGCGCCTCCGGGAGGGAACGGCAACAAGACGGGGCCGGGAGGTGGGGGTGGAGGGCAGGGCTGCGGCGCTCGGGGGCGCCCCTTCTCCCGCTTCTTTTGTGCGACCGGCGGGGGTCACTCACCGTGCCAGGAGCTCTAGGAAGATCACGTTACTGCAGCAGCCTGCGAAAACCAGGCCCACCGCGAAGGCCGGGCGCATGGCCAGGACAGGGGAAGGGGAGCGAGAGCGCAGAGGAAGCGCCCAACTAGACCACTACCCCAGGAAGCCCGGCTACCGCCTCGTCGCGGCACTGAACATCACCACCGTCCTGGAGCGCCGCTCTCCCAGGGTCGTGACGGTCTCCCTTTTCCAAGCGGCTGCCACCAACGCTGCCGGTCAAGGAGCTGTAGTTCGCCGTCAACCAGAGCCCCATTCATACGAGGGGGCGTCCGAGTCCAGGCTAGACTACACTTCCCAGAATGGCGCGCGCCCGTACGTCAGGCTACGACGTACTCCACTTCTGCCGGGCAGCTCAATCGGAGAGAGAGGCGAGGTACCCGTCATGCCTCGCGCAGCAGCGAGCCGCGAAGCTTTCTGGGAAGTGAAGTTCCAACGCTGTCAATGTTGTTTCCCGTGAGGCAGCCAAAGGCTACGAAAGGGATTCGTCCATCATTTTCAGGGCAAACTCACAGCTGAGGGCACTAGAACAACACACCTGTGATTGATAAATAGAAGTGTTCTAGGATCTGACAATTCTCCTGAATTGGGAGAAAGTGCAAATTTTCTGAACTTCCTTCTCTACCTTTTGAGAAGAACTCTGGACTCAGGGAGCTGGTGATGAAAGGGAGGCCTGGCTGCTGCTGTCCATGGGGTCGCTAAGAGTCGGACACGACTGAGCGACTGAACTGAACTTGGACTCAGGAAGTTCTAGTACTCAGTCTTGGCTCAGCCACTAATCAGCTCAGCTAAGACAACCGGTTTCTTATTATAGGTGAAGATGGGAGCAGTAATGCCCATCTTGCTTCCCTGGTGACTTAGATGGTAAAGATTCCGCCTGCAATACGGGAGACTTGGCTTCGATCCCTGGATCGGGAAGATCCTCTGAAAGAAGGCATGACAAACCACTCCAGTATTCTTGCCTGGAGAATCCCCATGGACGGAGGAGCCTGGTGGGCTACTGTCCAGGCTACTGTCCAGGTCACCAAGAATTGAACACTACTGAAGCGACTAATTGAACGCGACTAAGCACAGAACACAGCAATGCCCATCTTACCTGGTGGCTGTGAGGATTAAAAGCTATGATCACCTGGGGATCTTGTGAAAATGCAGATCCTGAGGTTCTGCATTTCCAGCAAGTTCCCAGGTGCTGGTGATGCTATAGATCCATCCACCACACTTTGAAGTGTGTGTGCTGTTGTTCAGGCATGTCCAACTCTTTGCAACCCCACAGACTAGCCTGCAAGGCTCCTCTGTCTATGGGATCCGCCCCACCCCCTCCCCCGGCCAGATGCCTATTAAATAGTTGACTCTGAAGACCTTTTTATTCCATCCCTCCCATTGGCTCAGGGATTTAGTACCCCTTGCGGCTCAGCTGGTAAAGAATCCACCTGCAATGCAGGAGACCTTATTCGATCCCTGGATTGGGAAGATCTCCTGGAGAAGGGAAAGGCTACCCACTCCAGTATTCTGACCTGGAGAATTCCATGGACTGTATAGGCCATGGGTTGCAAAGAGTCAGACATGACTGAGCGACTTTCACTTTCAGGCAGGCAGCCAGGCTCCTTTTTCCCCCATGGCCTACAGTCATGCTCAAATAAACTACCTTGTCTTTCTCCTTCACTTTAACACCAAATATCTTTAAAGAGTAATCTACATTCATGGTTTCTTCATTTTACTCTGACCAAAGCCAGCCTATTGAAATAAGTCTCATTTAAGAAACCTGCTGCTGCTGCTGCTGCTGCTAAGTCACATCAGTCGTGTCCGACTCTGTGCGACCCCATACACGGCAGCCCACCAGGCTCTGCCGTCCCTGGGATTCTCCAGGCAAGAACACTGGAGTGGGTTGCCATTTCCTTCTCCAATGCATGAAAATTAAAAGTGAAAGTGAAGTCGCTCAGTTGTGTCTGACTCTTCGTGACCCCATGGACTGCAGCGTGCCAGGCTCCTCTGCCCATGGGATTTTCCAGGCAAGAGTACTGGAGTGCCATTGCCTTCTCCATTAAGAAATCTAGTGACTGCTTAATTGTAAAAACCAAATACCACAAGACTCACCTTACTCGATCTTGCAATGACTTTTGATAATGAGAGCTCAATGCTCTTGACATTCTCTTGTCCTTCTGCCTATATGACATGAATTTTCTACTTCTCTGACTTAATCTTTTTTCAGTTTTTATTTGGTTTTTTCCTGCTCTGTCCACTGAATTCTCCTAATAAACCTCCACTATCTGTCCCTCCTCCTGCTGCTGTGTATACTTTCTATTGATGACCTCGCCTCCATAACTTCAACCATCATTGTTTGTAACTGAGATAGTACATGAATATACACCTGCAGCCCCAATCTCCTGTGTGCCTTAAAGTTTCCAATTGCTTATCAGACATTTTCACCAATGAATCTTTGTAACCCCCTCAACATCAACATATACACAGTTCATTATCTACCCTCTCAAATAGGGCCCTTATTTCTATTAAGGACATTATCCACCACCTGTTCTCTTTGGGCAAAAACCTGAAAGATATTCACAGTATTCTTTTCACAATACTTCTGCCTCACAAGTATCTCTAGATTCCAGCCTCTCCTTTCAGTTTACATCCATGCCCACTTCCCCTCCTAACACATTCTTGGTAGCTTCAGCCCACCCTCCATGCTGTCTCCACACTGTTTCCAAAAATAAACTCAGACTCTTTATGTCACAGTGCTATTCCAACAAGTCTTCCAATTGCTACTACTGTGTAACAAACCACCCCAAAATATGGCAATTGAAAACGGAGTATAGGGCTTCCCTGGTGGTCCAGTGGTTAAGAATCCGCCTGCCAATACAGGAGACATGGGTTCGATCCCTGGTCTGGGAAGATCCCACATGCCATGGAGCAACTAAGCCTGTGCAACCCAACTACTGAAGCCTGAGCAGCCTAGAGCCCATGCTCCACAATGAGAGAAGCCGAGAAGCCACAATAAGCCCACATGCTAGAAGTAGAGAGTAGCCCCAGCTTGCCAGAAACTACAGAAAGCCTGTGTGCAAAGCAACGAAGACCCAGTGCAGCCAAAATAAATAAATATTTAGAAAAGATAGCATAGAACAAAAAGATTTTCTCTCACTCACAGTTCTGTATGTTGACAACGTCCGACACATGGCTAGTCCATTCTCCGCTGGGGTTTTGGATGCAGTTGTGGCCAGATGTCAGATGAGGCTGGAGTCATCCGAAGTCTTGACTGGGCTGGTGAAGGGTCTCTCCTCATGGCCTCTCTTAGGCTATGCTTCCTCACAATAAGGTGAACTCACAATAGCCAGACTTCCCACAAGACAACTAGCGCCCCCTAGAACAAGCATTCCAAGAAATCAAGTCAGAAGCTGAAGTGGCCTCAGATATCACTTGCATCAAATTCTATTGGTTCCACAGGCCAAGAATGATTCTCAGATTCATTCTGAGAAGGGACTAGCAAAAGCATCAGCTACATGTGGGTAGAGAGGCTTCTTTGAAGACTAATTATACGTTGTTTCTTGGCTCCTTGTGTGAAATTCACACTCTGTAGAAGGCATACAGACGTGTCACCATCAAGCCTGTTTACATTTGGAATTTCCTCTCTTGCCATTCTTTCCAGTACTACCTGGATTCCTGCCACATTAAACACTCTGTTCTCTGAGTTTATGGACACTCAAAATCCACATCTCCACATGCTGTTTGGCCTGCTCAGAACACCCTTTTCACTTTAGCCAACTCCTGCTCATCCCTTTATGGCAATGGAGGACGGAGGAGTGAGTAGATACTTCTACAGTGTGTGGGGGGGGAGTCCGCTGCTGGAACGTCACCTGTGTGTAGTTTTCAGTGCACCATTCACAGCTTCCTCCTCTATGTCTCTAGCACCCCATACATCCCTGCACCAACCCATGAATCATGTTACCCTGTAGTTTCCATGTTCATGTCAGTCTCCTCCTTTAAACTATGCCCCTTTATGAACAGGAACCACAATAACTAATTCATCTCTAGATCCTTAGCATTATAGGCAGTGACTGGTATATGATATGTACATACATTTTTTGTTGAATGAATGAGTTTGACCTCATTGGGAAGTGAAAGTCATTCAGTTATGTCTGACTCTTTGTGATGCCATGGACTATACAGTCCATGGAATTCTCCAGGCCAGAATACTTGTGTGGGTAGCCTTTCCCTTCTCCAGGGGATCTTCCCAACCCAGGGATCAAACCCAGGTCTCCCACATTGCAGGTGGATTCTTTTTCTTTTTTTTGCAGGTGGATTCTTTATCAGCTGAGTCACAAGAGAAGCCCAAGAATACTGAAGTGGGTAGCCTATCCCTTCTCCAGCGGATCTTCCTGACTCAGGAATCAAACTGGGGTCTCTTGCATTGCAGGCGGATTCTTTACCAACTGAGCTATCATTATTTGAGTCAAATAAGTCACACTTTATAATTTCAATAACTACATAATACTTTTCAGCTTGAATCATTTCTAAAATATAAACGTCAAAAATGCACTGCTCAATAAATTTGCATAAACAATGATATATAACCAATACCCTGGCCAGGAAACAGAACATTACCAGTACCCCCAAGATCCCTGTGCCTCCTTTGAATCATTAGTCCCCTCCAGGCATAACCACATTTCTTACTTTCTAGCACCGGATATTAGTTTTGCCTGGTTTTGGACTTGACATAAGTGGAATCATACAGAATATTTTCTTCTGTTTCTGCTTCTTTCACCTAACATTGCTTGTCAGTTCATCTGTGTCATTGCATGTACTTGTGGTTCATTTACTCTCATTGCTGGATAGCATTCCCTTGTATTAATGTACTACAATTTCTTGGTGATGGACATTTTAGCCACTATGAAAAGTGCAACTATGAAATCTCTTGTACATAACTTTTGGTGAACATAAACACACATTTCTGTTGGGTATCAGTGAATTAATCAAGGTCTTTAGTTAAGAAACAGAAATCATACTGTAACGAACAAGAAAAGTTTAATATAAAAAAGTATTAACTGGTAAAAGATGATTCATTACCTTAAGGGGTTAAGAAACTCCCAAGATTATAGGAAGAACAACTATAACCTAGGGCAGGAGCAGACCACCCAAGGAAGGAACAAATCTAGAAGAGAGGGCCTTCTCTCCTGCAAACTGAGACTTGGGCTTTCCTGCAGAGGGCATGGCTATATAGCCCTCTGGCTAGCAGAGAAGTTCTGTAGGGTCCTGGTGAAACTAGCTATGAACCACCCTCTAGGGTTTGGCTGGGGCACTGGCCAAGTCATGGGAAGTTGCTGGGGGAGTGTACTTTCCAGGAAGCTGGCTGGGGCTCCGGAGAACCTCCTGGTGACGACCTGGAATGGAGCCATGGAATTCACTGCCACGGGGTGTCCCATGTGCTGTAGGAACAAGGAGAGAGGGAACAGCCCTGGATCCAGGAAGACAAGGCACCTCCTGCGGCACGCCTGCAGCACCATGTGACTGAGGTCCACAATGTGCCACTTGGCAGAGGATACACGGCCAGAGGATCCACCTCCAGCATCACAAGAGGAGCCGTGAGAGGTGTCTCTGCAGCTGGGAGGCTCTGAGTCGACACCTGGGACTTCGTTAGGTGTCATGTCAACTTCAGTATTTTAATGGTTTCATCATAAAACCACAGTTATGAAGTGCAGACAAGGCTTCATCTCCCAGGCTCCTTTCTACACTCCATTCCAAATTCTAGCCTCTTTGAATCAATAGCAACATCTTAGACAGCAGCTGGGCTCAATGTGTTCAAACCTTCATGCCAACCACTTCCCTTACAAGGAGGACCTATTGTTTTGGGAATGTTCATCATCTTTGCCCCTGGGTTGTCAGCAGGAAAAGGCTGTCAAGGTTGTCTTAAAAGCCATGTGTGCTTCTAGCTCCAGCCACTCAGACATATTTTGAATCACTTATTAAATCCACTTAACCAACTTGTTGACAAAAAATTAAGTAAGATGACTCCTGTGGGATATTCCTAGACAAGTGTCCTCAAGTTGACAACCCTACAGAGATTTGTCACTTGAGTTTTTTTTTAAAAAACCTGTTTTCATATCTTTCACATGAGGATGATTTTCTCCTCCATTACCTAAATCCTGAGACACTTGGAGCTGTGCATGGCACATTATAAATATACGTACAGTATTATTTATAAAGTCAAATATTTTTGTTACTTGTTTCATAGGTCAGAGTCAAGCAGTGCCCTGGTGTGTTGATACATTGATGTCATCTAGCTTCTTCAAGGACGTTATTCAAAGACAGATGACCTTTTTCAGAGTACTACAGAGTTTTGGCGAGGAAGGAAACTTTCTCAATCAGAGTGTTAGTGGCATAAGGTTAAGGATTTTGTCTTATTAGCCATGGTACCTTCCATATCTCAGTGGCATTTGGCTCATAGCAGATGCTCAATAAGTATAGAAAGGAAGGAAGGAATGGAGGGACAGAGTGAAGGGAGAGACGGAGGGAGGAAGTAATGAAGAACCTTTAGAAAAACCAGCTCCTATTTACAAAACTCTTAGATACAAAACAGATGAAGGGTTGAAAATGGTACTGGCTATAGTAGAAACTACAAATCAGGCTAAACACCTGAAGAAACAGTCCTGCATGCTCGGGGCTAGGGGCAAGCTCCTGATGGCAGAAACTATGTCTCTTTGATCTGTGTGCCTCCCAGTAATCCTCTTCATTGTTACTGAACTGATGTTTGTTATATTATGTTATTGCATTGAGATGGTAAATCTCAGTACCAGGAAAGTTCAGTTCAGTGGCTCAGTTGTGTCTGACTCTTTGTGACCCCATGGACTGCAGCATGCCAGGCTTCCCTGTCCATCACCAACTCCCAGAGCTTGCTCAAACTCATGTCCATCGAGTCGGTGATGCCATCCAACCACCTCATCCTCTGTCATCCCCTTCTCCTCCTGCCTTCAATCTTTCCCAGCATCAGGGTCTTTTCAAATGAGTCAGTTCTTCACATCAGGTGGCCAAAGTATCAGAGTTCAGCTTCAGCATCAGTGCTTCCAATGAATAATCAGGACTGATTTCCTTTAGGATGGACTGGTTGGATCTCCTTGCAGTCCAAGGGACTCTCAACAGTCTTCTTCAACACCACAGTTCAGAAGCATCAATTCTTCAGTGCTCAGCTTTCTTTATAGGCCAACTCTCACATCCATACATGACCACTGGAAAAACCATAGCTTTGACTAGACGGACCTTTGTCAGCAAAGTAATGTCTCTGCTTTTTAATATGCTGTCTAGGTTGGTCATAGCTTTTCTTCCAAGGAGCAAGCGTCTTTTAATTTCATGGCTGTAGTCAGCATCTGCAGTGATTATGGAGCCCAAGAAAATAAAGTCTCTCAATGTTTCCATTGTTTCCCCATCTATTTGCATGAAATGATGGGACCAGATGCCATGATCATAGTTTTCTGAATGTTGAGTTTTAGGCCAACTTTTTCACTCCTCTTTCACTTTCATCAAGAGGCTTTTTAGTTCCTCTTCACTTTCTGCCATAAGAGTGGTGTCATCTGCGTATCTGAGGTTATTGATATTTCTCCCAGCAATCTTGATTCCAGCTTGTGCTTCCTCCAGCCTGGCATTTCGCATGATGTACTCTGCATATAAGTCATATAAGCAGGGTGACAGTATACAGCCTTGACCGTACTCTTTTCCCAAAAGAACCAATCTGTTGTTCCATGTCTGGTTCTAGCTGTTGCTTCTTGACCTGCATACAGATTTCTCAGGAGGCGGGTCAGGTGGTCTGGTATCCCCATCTCTTTCAGAATTTTCCACATTTTATTGTTATCTAAACAGTCAAGGGCTTTGGTGTAATCAATAAAGCAGAAGTAAATGTTTTTCTGGAACTCTCTTGCTTTTTCGATAAGCCAACGGATGTTGGCAATTTGATCTCTCATTACTCTGCCTTTTCTAAATCCAGCTTGGACATCTGACAGTTTCATGGTTCACATACTGTTGAAGCCTGGCTTTGAGAATTTTGAGCATTACTTTGCTAGCGTGTGAGATGAGTGCAATTGTGCAGTAGTTTGAGCATTCTTTGGCATTACCTTTCTTTGGAATTGGAATGAAAACTGACCTTTTCCAGTCCTGTGGCCACTGCTGAGTTTTCCAAATTTGCTGTCATATTGAGTGCAGCACTTTCACAGCATCATCTTTTAGGATTTGAAATAGCTCAACTGGAATTCCATCACCTCCACTAGCTTTGTTCTTGGTGATGCTTCCTAAGGCCCACTTGACTTCACATTCCAGGATGTCTGGTTCTAGGTGAGTGACCACACCCTCATGGTTATCTGGGTCATGAAGATCTTTTCTGCACAGTTCTTCTGTGTATTCTTGCCATCTCTTCTTAATATATTCTGCTTCTGTTATGTCCATACCATTTCTGTCCTTTACTGAGCCCATCTTTGTGTGAAATGTTCCCTTGATATCTCTAATTTTCCTGAAGAGACCTCTAGTCTTCCCCATTCTATTGTTTTCCTCCATTTCTTTGCACTGATCACTGAGGAAGGCTTTCATATCTTTCCTTGCTGTTCTTTGGAACTCTGCATTCAGATGGGTATATCTTTCCTTTTCTCCTTTGCCTTTAGCTTCTCTTCTTTTCTCAGCTATTTGTAAGGCCTCCTCAGACAACCATTTTGCCTTTTTGCATTTCTTTTTCTTGGGGCTGGTCTTGATCCCTGCCTCCTGTACAATGAACCTCCGCCCATAGGTCCTCAGGCTCTGTCAGATCTAGTCCCTTGAATCTATTTGTCACTGCCACTTATACAGTAAGGGATTTGATTTAGGTCATACCTGAACCAGTCCCATCATTTCATGGCAAGTAGATGGGGAAACAGTGGAAACAGTGACTGAGTTTATTTTTCTGGGCTCCAAAATCACTGCAGATGGTGATTGCAGCCATGAAATTAAAAGATGCTTACTCCTTGGAAGGAAAGTTATGACCAACGTAGACAGCATATTTAAAAGCAGAGACATTACTTTGCCAACAAAGTTCCGTCTAGTCAAGGCCATGGTTTTTCCAGTGGTCATGTATGGATGTGGGAGTTGGACTATAAAGAAAACTGAGCACCAAAGAATTGATGCTTCTGAACTGTGGTGTTGGAGAAGACTGTTGAGAGTCCCTTGGGCTGCAAGGAGATCCAGCCAGTCCATCCTAAAGGAGATCAGTTCCTGGGTGTTCATTGGAAAGACTGATGCTGAAGCTGAAACTCCAATACTTTGGTCACCTGATGCAAAGAGCTGACTCATTTGAAAAGACCCTGATGCTGGGAAAGGTTGAGGGCAGGAGGAGAAGGGGACGATGGAGGATGATATGGTTGGATGGCATCACTGACTTGATGGACATGGGTTTGGGTGGACTCTGGGAGTTGGTGATGGGCAGGGAGGCCTGGCGTGCTGCGGTTCATGGAGTTGCAAAGAGTCGGACACGACTGAGCAACTAAACTGAACTGAACTGAATGGTCTAGTGGTTTTCCCTACTTTCTTCAATTTAAGTCTGAATTTGGCAATAAGGAGTTCATCATCTGAGCAACAGTCAGCTCCTGGTCTTGTTTTTGCTGGCTGTATAGAGCTTCTCTACCTTTGGCTGCAAGGAATATAATCAATCTGGTTTTGATATTGACCATCTGGTGGTGTCCATATGTAGAGTCTTCTCTTGTGGTGTTGGAAGAGGGTGTTTGCTGTGACCAGCACGTTCTCTTGGCAAAACTTTGTTAGCCTTTTCCATGCTTCATTTTGTACTCCAAGGAAAACTTGCCTGTTACTCCTGGTAGCTCTTGATTTCCTACTTTTGCATTCCAGTCCCCTCTGATGAAAAAGACATCTTTTTTGGATGGTAGTTCTAGAACATCTTATAGGTCTTCATAGAACCATTCAATTTCAACTTCTTCAGCATTACTGGTTGGGGCATAGACTTGAATTACTGTGACATTGAATCGTTTGCCTTGGAAACAAACAGAGATCATTCTGTCATTTTTGAGATTGGACCCAAGTGCTGCATTTCAGATTCTTTTGTTGACTATTGACGGCTACTCCTTTTCTTCTTCTGGATTCTTGCCCACAGTAATAGATATAACAGTTATCCGAATTAAATTCCATTTTAGTTCACTGATTCCTAAAATGTCAATGTTCACTCTTGCCATCTCCTGTTTGACCACTTCTAATTTTCCTTGATTCATGGACCTAACATTCCAGGTTCCTATGCAATGTTGCTCTTTATAGCATTGGACTTTACTTCCATCACCAGTCACATCCACAGCTGGGCATTGTTTTTGCTTTGGCTCTGTCTCTTCATTCTCTCTGGAGTTATTTCTCCACTCTTCTCCATTAGCATATCGGACACATATTGACCTGGGGAGTTCATATTTCAGTGTCATATCTGTTTGCCTTTTCATACTGTTCATAGGCTTCTCAAGGCAAGAATACTAAAGTGGTTTGCCATTCCCTTCTCCAGTGGACCACGTTTTGTCAGAACTCTCCACCATGACCCATTAGGGCATGGGTCATAGTTTCATTGAGTTAGATAAGGCTGTGGTCCATGTGATCAGTTTGATTAGTTTTCTGTGACTGTGCTTTAAATTCTGTCCGCCCTCTGATGGATAAGGATAAGAAGCTTATGGAAGCTTCCTGATGGGAGAGACTGACTGTAGAGGAAAAGATACTCTTAAACCACTTTTAGGAAAAGAATGATGTCAGAGAATCAATCATGCTTGTTTGCATCAAATGTAATGTGTCTCTAAGTTGCTTACTAATCTTCCACCTTCTCTCACCCTTAGATGATAACTGATACTATTTTAAGGGAATAAAATAAACCCACTGAGTCATTTCATTTTGATTTTCCTACTCTGATTCTATGACCTTTCCCCTGGCTCTGGCGTTAAGCTATGTTACTAACCCACCTGGTGGAACACTTTGATAAGCTCTTCCCTGAGATGAACATAGCACATCACAGTGACCATTTCAGTTTCTAAATGCTCACCTACCCCTCCATCAGTTATGTGAGGGAGATAGGGATTATTATTCCTACAAGAAAATCTGAGGGTCAAAAAGTTTAATACATTTGCCAAGGCTCACAAATTTCAGTGCATGTGGGGCCAGACAGGTGAGGTCAATATGAAACTGATTTTCAAGGTAAATGTGTGAAACTGCTAAATGTATTGAGTTTTGAGGGGAATTGGAAGGTGTAAACTGTTTCTGGGTACATTCAAATTCAAATTTTTAAAATTTTATTTTAAATTGTGGTAACATGTATTTTACACACAATTTACCATCTTAACACTTTTAAAGTGCACAGTTCTGTGGTATTAAATATGTTTACATCACCACCATCCATTCTCAGAACCTTTTTCATCTTGCAAAACTGAAACTCTGTACCCATTAAACAACCATTCAGTCTTCCTTCCTCCACCTCCCCCAGCCCCTGGAAACCACCATTCTAGTTTCTGCTTCTGTGAATTTGACTACTCTAAATACTTCATGGAAATAGAAGCATGCAGTATTTGTCTTTTTGTGATTGGCTTATTTCAATTCAGTTCAGTCACTTAGTCATGTCTGACTCTTTGCGACCCCATGGACTGCAGCATGCCAGGCTTCCCTGTCCATCACCAACTCCCAGAGCTTGCTCAAACTCATGTCCATCAAGATGGTGATGCCATCCAACCATCTCATCCTCTGTCGTCCCCTCTCCTCCCACCTTCAATCTTTTCCAGCATCAGGGTCTTTTTCAATGAATCAGTTCTTCACATCAGGTGGCCAAAGCATTGGAGTTTCAGCTTCAGCATCAGTCCTTCCAATGAATACTCAGGACTGATTTCCTTTAGGATGGATTGGTTGGATCTCCTTGCAGACCAAGGGACTCTCAAGAGTCTTCTCCAACACCACAGTTCAACAGCATCAATTCTTCGGCAATCAGATTTCTTTATAGTCCACCTCTCACATCTATTCATGACTACTGGAAAAACCATAGCTTTGACTAGACGGACTTTTGATGGCAAAGTAACGTCTCTGCTTTTTAATATGCTGTCTAGGTTGGTCATAGCTTTTCTTCCAATGAATAAGCATCTTTTAATTTCATGGCTGTAGTCACCATCCGCAGTGATATTGGAGCCCCCCAAAATAAAGTCAGCCACTATTTCCATTGATTCCCCATCTATTTGCATGCAGTGATGGGTCTGGATGCCGTGATCTTAGTTTTCTGAAGATCTGCCTCCTGAGATGACCTAAGTAGCTTATTTCACTTAGCATAATGTCCTCAAGGTTCAACCGTGTTGTCACAGGTGTCAGAATTTCTTTCCATTTTAAGGGTGAATAATATTCTACTGTCTGTTCACACCACATTTTGTTTACCCATTCATTCAGTGATGGACACTTGAGTTGCATCTTTTGGCTGTTGTCAGTAATGCTGTCATGAATATGGGTGTACAAATATACCATTGAGACCCTGCTTTCAATTTTTCTGGGAATATACTCAGAAGTGCTGGATCTGATGGTAATTCTATCTTTAATTTTTTGAGAAACAATCATACTATTTTCCACAGCAATCACACCATTTTCTGTTTCTAAACAATGCACAAAGATTCCCTTTTTTCTGTCTCTTTACCAACACTTATTTTTCTGTTGTTTTTTTTAAATAGTAGCCATCCTAATGGGTGTAAGGTGGTATCTCATGGTGGTTTTGATTTGTATTTCTTTAGTGATTATGGACATTGAGCATCTTTTCATGTGCTCACCAGTCATTTGCATATCTGCTTTGGAGTCCATCTAATTCACATTTTTAAAGCATGGATTTTTGAGCCAGGTTCTTTCTGCAGGCTGGTGGCTTCTGACCCTGGATCATGCTCTAAGCAACACAACCAGGAGGAGTAGGTCCTTGTTCAGCCCTTATTTGGCACCTGATCAATCTGCTCCACCATTTCACCAGGTTGCCTTTTCAATTGATGACATTTCTTACTTTTTTCTCATTAAATTTTTTTTTCTAGATTTTTGAATTTGTAACACATGTGCATGATACAAAATTCAAAAGGTACAAAGGATACCAGTGTTAAATAATTTCTTTCCCTTTCCTGAACCTCAGTCACCCAGCACCCTTACTTTGAGGCTAACATTGTCACTAATGTTTTGGGCATCCTTCCACTTGCTATAAAATATGTAGGTTTTTTCACTCATTTTTTTCTTTAACAATACATCTTGAAGAATGTTCCATTTTAACATTTTGTTCCCTGTTGTTGGATCTTTAGGTTGTTGACAGTATTTTGCTCTAACAATCAACACTGCATTGAATTGTCAATGGTATGTATTTTTCAGTAAACTGAATAAGTGGACAACTAACTGGACATGACAGCTATGAAACATAGCCCAGTTAACTAACTGACTCAGGTTTTAGATTCACGTTTTAGATTGGCAGCATTAATACTACCAAGCTTTTTCAATGCAGCATTATTTACAATAGTCAAGATACAGAAACAAACTAAAGATGGATGGAAGAAGATGCATATATATGGTGCATATATATCACATACACACCATATGTAGTCACTTTCCCAGTAGCTCAGCAGTAAAGAATCCACCTGCAATGCAGGAGCCATGGAAGACATGGATTCAATCCTTGGGTTGGGAAGATCCCCTGGAGGAGGGGCACGGCAACCCACTCCAGTATTCTTGCCCGGAGAATCCCATGGACAGAGGAGCCTGGCGGCCTACAGTCCATGGGATTGCAAAGAGTCGGACACAACTGAAGGGACTTTAGCACGCATGCAGATTGTCACATATCCACATGTACATACACAACGGAACACTACTCAACCTGAGAAAAGAATGAGATCTTGCCATTTTCAAACAACAGAGATAGACCTTGAGGGTATCATGCTAAGTGAAACAAGTCATACAGAGAAAGACAAATACCACCCAATTTCACTTATACGTGGAATCTAAAAAAAAAATAAAGCAAACAAACATACAAAACCAAACCAAACCCAGACTCATAGGTACGGAGAACAGATTGGTGGTTTCTAGGGGGGAGGAAGTGGGGGGAGGCATGCAAAATGGGTGAAGGGGACCAGAAAGTACAAGCTTCTAGTTATAAAATAAATGTCATAGGGATGTACAGTACAGCATGGGGGATATAGTCAACCATATTGTACTAACTTCGTATGATGACATAGGGCAGCTAGTCTTATTGTGGTGATCATTATATACAAATGAATCACTATGTTGTACACCTGAAATTAATATAATATTGTATGTCAATTGCACATCAATAAAAACAAAATAGAGACTTCCCTGGTGGTACAATGGATAAGAATCTATCTGCCAATGCAGGGGACATGGGTTCAGTCTCTAGTCCAGGAAGATTCCACATGCCTTGGAGCAACTAAGCCCATGTACCACAACTACTGAAGCTTGCACGATCTAGGGCCCACACACCACAACTACAGAAGCCCATGCATTTAGAGCCTGTGCTCCACAACAAGAGAAGCAACTGCAATGGGAAGCCCATGCACCACAACTAGAGAGCTGCCCCCCCACCCACTCTCTGCAACTAGAGAAAGCCTGTGCATATCAATGAAGCCTCAGTGCAGCCAAAAAATAAAAATGAATAAAAGCAAAACAAAAAAACCAGGATCCAACCCTCAATTTGCATAGTCACCTCACCCACCTCACTGTATTGAAAACTGTTATTTCATTCATTGTGGCTTTTTCTGCACTGATTTTGATGTTTTAAAATATTGCATTAAAATATTATTTGTCTTTTTACCACAATAAAGAAAATTTAAAAAAAAAAAGTGCCAAACTTTCACAGGACTCCTATAGCAAAGGATAGTTCTTTCTAAACCTTTCCCCATAGCCAGTTTTTTAAAAAAAGTAGGCACTTTATCTAATATTTATATACAAAACAAAATATTATATTGTAAGCCTCATACATCGTCTGAAAAACTACAGCCTAACAATAATCTCTCATAGATCTTGTATCACTAGGAAATAAATGTTAGTGCCACAAGGGCAAGATTGCAATGAAGCAAAAATTTCCAGATAATGCATCAATTTAAGAACTGAAAATTGTACTGAAATAATTTTTTTAATGGAAATCTTCATGTTATTCCCTGCTTTATGAAACAAAATACAGGGAACATTGACGATCCTTATCTTGTGCACTGAACACTGTGGTTTTGAGCATCCATTATTGCAGTGTGGTGATTCTTACTGAGTCACTGGATGGACCGCGGCCTCTGAGTGCCCTGATGCTAAATGGCCTCCAATTTTCTCCAGTAAACGAACGCTGCGGGATGAAGGCTGATCGACGCTCTTCCAGCGCCCTCTAGTGTTCTGTGCTCACTCTGGCCTATAACTTAACGCTGAATTGAAATTGTTTCCTTGCCTGTCTTCCCCCACCACACCACAAAGCTCTGCCAGCGCAAGGATGAGGGTCTTGCCACTTTTGTGTACCCAGCTCTTAACAATAGTACCTAGCTAACAACAGTCATCCATAAATATGTGTTGAGTAACTGAATTAATGAATACATGAATAAAGGGGTGAGTGAGTAGATTCCTGTTTTCCTTTTTTGAGTTCTCCTCCTTGCTTCCTATGGTTTTCATTTGACGTTTTTTTGCACTGTTGCCATCTATACATTAAGCTACATTAAGTGTGTTGGCCTTTGGCCACTATCTCTTTCAACTCTCTGTAACCTAAGAAGCCGACTGATGGAGCACGTGATTGGGTTTGAAAATGTTAGGCGGAGGAGCTCTCTATTCCTAACGTTTTCAAACCCAATCATGTGCTCCATCAGTTGGTTTCTTAGGTTACAGAGAGTTGGAAGGAGGAGCTTTAGCGTGCAATCTTTCTGGCAGGTGTTTGGGGAATTTAAAGACATGTTTTGTTTTCCTTCTGGTTCTTGGGTTCCAAATAGAGTTGTCAGTAAACTGATTGCTGGGTTAGAAAGTTATTGCTCTTTTGTAAATCTAAGAAGTTCACTAGGCATTGGGTTATGTGGTCAACACAATGCTAGGGAGTATGGGATTATACCTCACAAGGCATGCCCATGGTAAGAGCTTCATATGGATGTCCTGATGGATAAAAGAGCAGAGCATGGGTCTGCTGTCCTCAATGGTAATAGCTAAAGAAACTGATGCTGGGAAAGACTGAGGGCAGGAGGAGAAGGGGGCAACAGAGGATAAGATGGTTGGATGGCATCACTGACTAAATGGACATGACTTGCAGCAAACTCTGGGAGATAGTGGAGGACAGAGGAGCCTGGCATGCGTGCTGCAGTCCATGGGATCTCAAAGCGTCAGACCTGACTTAGCGACTGATCAACAACATATGGACACTTATCCAATGTCCGGCACCTTTCCCAACTTCTCTCATCTAATCGTCATAAAAACCCAGTGAGATAGGCGTGGGCACTATTATGAGCTCCATTTTTAGAGGAGGAAATTGAAGCTTAGTGAGGTTAAGAGATCTTTCCAAGGTGATGCAAAGTTGTGAGCATGGCTAAAACCCAGATCTGTCTGATACTAGAGTCAGGAGTCTTAACTGCTCTGTTCCACTGACCCCCGAGGTTTTCAGCTTCGTCAGAGATGCAAGATAAACTCCCGTGAAACCACCAAGGTGTCTCGGGACACTCCAGCTATAACCCAGCCGCTGGACTTCTCTTCCACTCTTCCCTGGGCCACTACTCTCCAACTGCTCTGGGCTTCTTGCTGTACCCGCATCCCCCCCTTCCCAGGCCCCCCCACCCCTGTAGGATGTTGAGCCCATTCCTGCTCCAGGACCTTTGTACTTGCTATTCATTCTGCCTGGAACACTCTTCCCCCAGGTATATCCCTGGCTTTCTTCCTCATTTCTTTCAATTTTGTGCTTAATTGTTACTTCCTCAGAGAGACCATTTTTGACCACCATATCTAAAATAGCATCCCTTGACATTCCATCTGACCCATCCCCGCTTTATTTTCTTTACCATTACCTAACATGATGGTCATTATATTTTTATGGATTTTTTTTTTTTTTTAATTTTCTGTGTCTTCCACTAGAGATTTGACTCCAGGAAGCCAGGGACTCTGTGTGTACCTTCAGCAAAGAGAACAGTGCCTTGTACATTAGAGAGGTTGGATAACCTGTTCCAGGGCAGTTAGTAGCTGAGCTGGGATGTGAAAATGCTCTTTCCTATAATTCATCATGGGCTTCCCAGGTGGCTCAGATGGTAAAGAATCCACCTGCCAAGCAGGAGAAGTGGGTTCTATCCCTGGGTTGAGAAGATCCTCTGGAAAAGGAAATGGTAACCTACTCCAATACTCTTGCCTGGAAAATCCCATGGACAGAGGAGCCTGGCAAGCTACAGTCCATGAGATTGCAAAAGAGTCAGACACAACTGAGTGAATAAAGAACAACCCAATATTTATGCATCATATCCTGAGAGTTCATTTTCTCCGGGCTTATTTTTCGGCAGAGCTATACAATCTCTCTAAAACTTGAAGCAGAGAGTAGTTTCTCTTCCATGTGGCACTGATGTCAACAAGTTCTCACAGACAGAGAAGATAACTGGAAGATGAGCCTCTCAAGCCTCAGCATCCACAGCATAGCCCCACCAGGGTCACACACAAGGAGCCTGCTTGTCCAGGACCGACTTCCTCCAGGATGCTTTCCATTCTCTGCTTTTTATTCCAGCCGTGACAGATGGCTTATAAAGGACAGACAGCTCCTTGAGTGAGCGGTAATGAGGAGTGGTCAGAGGACCTCCTAGGCAGAGATTTTGTGTTCCTGCCCACCTCTTTAATACAAGGAAAGCTTGTTCCTATGCAGAATATTTTCCGAAGCTTTTGATGATGTGTCAACACGTTTTTTTTTTTTTGTTTTTTTTTCCCTGAGCGTGGTTTTCACATCCTGCTTTCCTTGAGCTGCTCTGATTGCTGGAAGTTGCATCATGCCCTGGGAAAGTGGAGCCTCAGTCCCTGATCTCCTGCTGAAGGATAATCATTCTCTGAATGTGGACCTGGAAGATTCCGTCTTTCACAAACCTACCCCACCTGCTTTGGCTTGGTCTTGAGGGGGAGGGTGAGGGAAGGCGGTTCTATCATACAAAATCAAAACAACTCATAATTAGTATCAACTGATTCCCCTGAGGCACCAATATGGTAGTCAGTTTTTGCTAGAAGTTTTGATGTTGTTCAGTCGCTAAGTCTAGCCCGGCTCTTTGCAGTCCCATGGACTGCAGCACACCAGGCTTCCCTGTCCTTCACTATCTCCTGGAGTTTGCTATTTCCCTTGAGGCATTATGGTAGTCAGAGTTTCTGACTGGTAACTACTACTGGTAGTTAAAAGTTTTAGCATTTCATTATGAACAAACCCTGTAACAAGACAGATGCTCTTTTGGTCATGGGTATAGAGTATTCCTGGTGGTTCAGATGGTAAAGAATCTGTCTCCAATGTAGGAGACCTGGGTCTAATCCCTGGGTCAGGAAGATCCCCTGCAGAAGGGAATGGCTTCCCACTGCAGTATTCTTGCCTAGAGAATCCCATGGACAGAGGAGCCTGGCAGGCTACAGTCCATGGGGTCGCAAAAAGAGTCAGATATGACTGAGTGACTAACACACACAGTCAGCACTGGTTTCCTCCCCAAACCCCCAACACCCCCAATTTCATGCAACAGTGAGGAGGGTGGTTCAGAGGAGAGGGGTGGACTGGAAAAGAGGAAGTTCTAGTCTGTTCCACGTCAGGCCCACGGGGGTGACCACTGAGAAAGGAGGCTGCAGCTCAGCCAGAGATGCCACATGTTGACGAGGCAGCTGGAAGAGTCTAGAAAACCAGCGTTTTGGCAGCCCACTCCAGTATTCTCACCTGGAGAAGTTCACGGACAGCCCATGGGGTCTCAAAGAGAACACGACTGAGTGATTAATACTTCCTCTGCTCAGGATAGTCCTGACACAGACAGATCTGTGAGGTGAGGTGGACCTCGTTATCTGCAGTTTTGCAACCCCCAAACAGTGAACTGGAAGCTCAGAGAGGTTGATCATTAGCCCAAGCTGATTTACCTAAGATTCACTTCTCTATTTAAAAGCCTTCGTTGATCTCCTGTATCTTCACAGAAAAAGAAACCAAAAAATCCAGACTTCCTTCCAAAAAAGGAAGGAATTCACTTCCTGGAGTGAATTGCCATGCCCTCCTCCAGGGGATCTTCCTGACCCAGGGATCGAATCCGTGTCTCTTATGTCTCCTGCATTGGCAGGCAGATTTTCTTTACCACCAGCTCCACCTGGCAGGTGAAACACACATATTACCATACGTAAAATAAACACCCAGTGGGAATTTGCTGTATGACCCACGAAACCCCAAGCTGGTGCTCTGTGACAATCTAGAGGGCTGGGATGGGGAGGAAGGTAGGAGGGAAGTGCAAGAGGGAGGGGACATATGTGTATCTATGGTCGATTCATGTTGATGTATGGCAAAAACCATCACAATATTGTAATTATCTTACAACTAAAAATTAAATACTAAAAAAAAAGTTTCTGTGCTTTGGGTACCCTGCACAGTGCTTCAAAAATCTGGCCACTAGTCTTTTCCAGTCTAACACTTCTCAGTAGCTTCCCCTCGCCAACAGGATAAGGCTCAAAGCATGGCATCGGATGTGTGACCCTCTTTATTGTGAACCTTCCCCTAACCTTTTCTTCTAGAACCACACTGATCTTCATGGTAGCTGCTATTCCCGTGTGGCTATATAAACTTAAAGAATTTAAAAGTAAATAAAATAGAAAACTCAGTTCTTAATCACATTAGGCACATCCTAAGTACTCAACAGAAATGTGTGGCTTGCAGCTATCATTTTGGATAGATTTAGAGAACATTCCATCGGCAGAACCTCAGATGGGAACAGAAAGTTCTATTGGACAGCACTCTTCTAGAACCATCTACCCCCACTTCCTGTACCACCTCTGTGTCTTTTGTCCTGGTCCTTTCCTAGTCCTTTTTAAACCCCCTAGTCTGCCCCCTTCAAGTCCCGGCTGGGAAAACTGCAGAACCTCATGCTTGGGGAATAATGACCTTCACTATTGCCACTCCCTTGTTTTTATCTTACCAGGTGGTAGAGCATCCCTGATGGAGTAAAGGTGATTTGTGCTCTATCTGAAGGTAATCATTTCAAGGCCACCAAATTCCATTGGTTCGAGTGGAAAGACACTATAGAATGTTCCTTACCTTCTGTTGACCTGGAACCCTGTGATCCCTCTGCAGGAGCAGCTTCCATATCACAGTCTCGTAAAAAGGATCTCAGCATCCTTATTGGCATTCTGTAGGAGCCTCGGTGACAATGCTGAGCTGATGGAAGGGTCTTATGCATCATGAATATGAATACCATTATTGAAATGCCTTTGGTAGATGTCGAAGATAAAAGGAAATATTTTATTTTGTGTTCATTAAGCACTAGAAGGTATGTTTCCCCAGGATGCGACTCATTAAGCCTGTAATGGTTAATGGGAGTTAAATTCCAACATCACATCAAGGGGGAGAAATGATCCCTCAAGTATTTGGAAACTCCTTCCTCCAAATTGTTGATCAAAGCTAGGTTATGAACTTCTGTGCTGTCTTGCTAATGGATTAGACTGTGTTCTTTGAATTTTTTTTCCCTCTCCAAATACTAACTTTCCCTAAGTAGAGATGATTACAGGAAGTTTACAAGTGTGAGAGATTGTGAGGTCTACCAGAGCCAGTCACCATGATCGGGTTTCCCTCTAGGGGAGAGAAATGGACATTGTATAAATGCCGATTATATATCAGAGGTTTTACTTATGCCTTCTTGCGGCTCATAGAACCCCAGTGAGATGCTTGTTTCTGTCTTATCCGTGAGGAAACTGAGGCCTGGATGGTGAAGTCACCTGCCCCAAATCACACGGCTGATGGGAGAATAACATAAAAAGCCCAGAGCTGCCTGGTTTAAACACACATCCAGATACACCATTACAGGTCATCTCCCCAGTGTCTGTCAGATCCCTACTCTGTGATAAATGTTATATACAGGGCTGGGGTCGGCACCCAAGATGAGAAAAGACTGAGCTAACAAAATTGCCGAGAAGGTGTGGCTGATTCATATAAACTCATCCAGGCTGTCTAGTGATGTGGTTTCCACTCCTTCCATAAACCTGCTGATGAGAAAAATGAAGGGATCCCAGATCATGGTGAGCAATAACTAGGAAAGTGCCCTGGAGGTGGCTCGGGAGAGGAAGGAGCAGGTGCAGAGGCGAGGGGTGTGGACAAGGGGCTGGCTGGTGCCCTCAGCACGCCTGTGATTGGGACCTTCTCCTTTGCGTCTCATCACACTGTAGTGGCAGCTTCTGGTGACTTCTGGAAGGAGAGAGACCCCAGACAGCTCAGCCCCAGGCAGAGTTTCATAACGTTTACGACAAAATGTCTCAGCCGCTGAGGATGGAGGAGAAAATGGATCCCTGCTCTCCTTACATCACCTTCCTGTGACAGTTTCTAGGCTCTAAGTGGAATACAGTCCAGCTTTGTCATTCTCCCTCCCAGGACCCATTCTATGGGTCGGGGTAATATCTGTGCTTTTCTCCTTTGTGCTCTCTTTGGCTTACCCTGTCTGGAGTGAAATGTGGGACCCAGGGAAAAGAAAGAAATAAATTTGCAAAGCAATGCTTGGAGTAACAGACGACCCTGCTGAGACTCCACCTGGAAGGCTGTGCTTGGCTCTGAGCATCTAATTACCAGCCGGGTACCGACAAATGGGATGAGTGTTGGGAGGAAAGATACAAGAGTGATGGAGGCGGGAAACTGGATTTATGGAGAACGATTACAAGAGCTGAATGGTGGAAATTTGTCAATGATGATCTGGGGAAACTCAGGGACCATCTACTCATACCTGAAGGTTGTAAACAGTCAGCAGAATAAGAATTATTTTGCTTAGATCTAAGAAATATAACAAAGAGTAATGAAAAGAAATATATAATAATAATGGACTGTAATTTTACACCTATTCCCATCCCAAGAAACCTCAAAACATTTTATAGTTCAGTGTAATATACATGCTACAGTGGGGTATATTCAGACTATAAAGCGGCTTGTAATTTAGCTAAAGCTTTTGCAAAAATAATAATATTTAGCGAGAGGGTAATGGGCACTTTGAGTAGGAAGTGTGGGGCCCTGGTGGCGCTTTGCTTTCTGCCTACTCATGAGCAGACTAGAGGTGGATGAGATGGTTGTATAAGTGTACTTATACTTTGTATAAATAAGACCACTAACCAAGTTTCCCACTGCCATTTTCAGAGGCGCACACGATTCAACTGTTTTACAGAAAAACATAGAAGACCTACATAGTCTGAGAAATATGGGTCTCAGAAAACCACAGAGGCTACTACAGCTCAGCTCTGAAGTTGTCAGCTACTTGCTTGAGTGGCAGGGACCGGGGACCACAGCCAGACCTCCGGGTCACTACACTGCTCTCCTCCAGACCCTGGCCCTTCAGCGACTGCACAGGGTTTCTGTCTCTCTCTGGACCTCAGCTCTCAGTCTCCACTGGAGGAGGCCAATCTTCGTCCCTTTTCTGAATGTGTTACTAAGGAGTGGTGAGACTTTGCCTTTTGCTGTTCCCTCTGCTTAGAATGCTCCTTCCTCCAATATTCACATGGTTCACCTCCTCATTGTGTTCAGCTCTCTGCTTAAATTCCAAATTGTAGACAGACTGTATTTGGCCACTCATTTGCAATAGCAATATTCTCCCAACTTCATTACCCTCCAGCTCCTCCCTCAACTTCTTTATTTTTAAGGTGTTATTATCAACACCCAAAATATACCATAGATCACATACTTTCTGCCTCTCATGACTAGAATGTAAGTTGTCCTTCTACAGGACAGGGATTTTGCTGTTCTGTCCACTGTGGCATCACCAGCAGCTGATGATGTCACTGGATGTCACATTTGACCTTCCCAAAGTGATCTGACCTTACCAAATGACATCGGGCTCTGTAAAGAGATGTGAGGATGAAGGGTCTCAAAGAGAAGGAATAACTGCAAACTGAGAGAGGTTATGGGATCCAGAAACTGTTCTTTTATCACTTCTGTCCCTCCTAAGTGAAATGAAGAGATCTGCCCTTACTTGCTGAGCTGTTGGGCAAAGAAAAGCCTTCTGCAAAAATGAAGCAGAGGACTTCTCTGGTGGTCTCGTGGTCAAGAATCCGCCTGGCAATACAGGGGACACAGGTTCGACCCCTGGTCTGAGAAGATCCATATTGAGCCCATGAGCCCTAGAGCCCATGCTCCACAATAAGAGGCCACAGTGAGAAGCCCACACACCATGATGAAGAGAAGCCCCCACTTGCCACAACCAGACCTTGCGCAGCAACAAAGATCCAGCACAGCCAAATTAAATGATAAATTAAAAAAAGAAAAAGGAAAAGATGAAGCAGAGCATGAACTCACTGACTATCTGAGGCAGTGTTTGGAGATGAGGAGAAAAAGCCAAGCCCAAACGTCCTCTTGGGTACACAATCTCATAGCATGTCCCTGGAGGTTTTATGTGGTCCATCCCATCACCTCCTGGCCACTCACAGCATCCCATCACCTCCTGGCCCATCCCATCACCTCCTGGCCACTCACAGCATATGCTCAGTAAATATTAGCAAAGTGATATATCCTTTTGATGTCTCAGAATAAAGGAACCTTATATACTGCATGTGTAATTTATACCTGCAGTATGCATTTAACCTTTTAAATTCTTATCATTTTGGTAGTCCTCTGGGATGCACTAGTGATCTTCTTTCCAATTTACAGATAGGAACACTGAGGCACAAAATTACAACGCGAGGGGATTTCACATTACAGGAACCAGGTTTATAGCCAGAGCTTCTCAAATTTTAGAACTTTCTTGGGACCCATGGGCATCTCCTACTGGAGTCCAAGTTTTATGTCAATAAGCTCCTTGCCTCCCACTTTGCATAAACTTGTAGAAAGTTGTCAGGGGATTATAAGGAAACTCTTTCTGCAGAATTGGATATGTATATAATGATCTCATGCTAGAGAATCTATAAATCCAAACCAACTCTCCCCTGCTGCTGATCACAGGTACCTGAGGTCTCTGGCATAGGCTGTTTGCACAGTGTCTACTTCAGCTGGCTGTAAGGCCTCGCTGCTCCAAGTAGCTGGGAGAGCAGAAGAGGCACTTTGGTATTGTGCTTCTCCTGCCTTCCATCTGGTTAAGAATCTTAATGGCCACGTAGGGCTTCCCTGGTGCTTCAGACAGTAAAGTGTCTGCCTGCAATGATGGAGACCTGAGTTCGATCCCTGGGTTGGGAAGATCCCCTGGAGAAGGAAATGGCAACCCACTAAAGTATCCTTGCCTGGAAAATCCCATGGACTGGGGTTGCAAAGAGTCAGACATGACTGAGCGACCAGTTGACTTTCACTCAACTGGTAATATCTTTTCCAACCTAAGTTTTCAGTAATTGTCTTCAAATTGTAAGTTGCTGATGGGTCAAGAGGATCAGAAGTTTCTCTGGTTCCTTTATTGGCAGGTGTCAGCATCCTTTTTACTTTTGTCATTAATGCAGAGTCAATGGTACACCAGGCAGCAATGTGGGGGCCTGGAGAAAGTGGACCCTGTCCTTGGCTGGGACCTCACAGGAGAGTTGACCTCACAGGAGAGTTGACCTCACAGCAAGTGACTTGTCTTGGGAGGTGAGGCCACCACATGTTACTCACCATGCAGGGAGCCTCTGAAAGCACTTTGTTTAATTACGGATGGAGCAGCCATACACACAAAACCTCCAGGGACATGCAGTGAGACACCATGCAGGAGAGGACATTTGGGCTTGACTTTCTCTTCCTGTCTCCTAAACACTGCCTTGGATAGTCGGGGAGATGATACTCAGCTTCACTTTTTCTTCTTTCATGCCTGCTTTGCTCCATTTTTGCAGGAGGCTTTTCTCTGCCCAACAGCTCGGCAAGTAAGGACAGACCTCTTGGTCCCATTTACGAGGGACAGAGGAAGAGATAAAAGAAAAAAGATCCTGGAGCCCATGACCTTCCTCAATCTGCAATTATTCCTTCTCTTTCAGACCTTCCCTTCCCCCATATCGCCTTATAGACCCTAATGTCATTTGAGAAGGTCAAATTAGAAGTATAAGACCAAGATAGCCAGGTGTCAGTTAAGAAGTACCTTTTCTATAAAAAAGCACTAATGGAGCCATCTCAGACACTCTGTGCAGACCTTCCAGACTAGGTGGGTAATGATGAAGGGACCCTTCTTTCTTTTTAATCAGAGATATATATTTCTTTTCCATTCTTCACCTGGTGGTGTGGAAATTTCATTAACCAGGTAACAAAAGGGAGTCCACTGGGCAATGTGATTTCGAAGGGAAGGAATTAGGGCCATTTGCCATTTGGTTCTACATTTTGTAAAAAATATTGCACAGATTTTGGCTCCCGAAATGGCAAATGACAGTGTGGAATGCTCAGTGTGATTTAGGCATTGTGGCTGCCTTTGTGAGCCTGCACCAGGGTGAAACCTGGACCATAATGTTCTCAAAAAAAGGGTGTCCTGCTCCATTTGCAAATAAATTCTATTTGACTCATATGTCAGGCGTCACGGTCATGTGTCCATACTGAACATGTTCAGTTGCTCAGTCGTGTCCAACTCTTTGAGACCGCATGGACTGCAGCACAGCAGGCCTCCCTGTTCTTCACTATCTCCCGGAGCTTGCTCAAACTCATGTCCATTGAGTCGGTGATGCCATCCAACCATCATCCTCTGTCATCCCCTTCTCTCCCTGCCCTCAATCTTTCCCAGCATCAGGGTCTTTTCTAATGAGTCAGCTCTAGGTAAATAAATCTGGAGATGAAAGTGGCAGGATATGGGCAATGTTTTGAGCATTGGGTAAAGTGTTGATTTTGAGTTCGGTGTGTGTGGTTTTTGTTTTTTTCTGTGCAAATGAGTTTTTGAGGGTTTCTCTATCAAGCTCTAATTTAGGAATGTAAAGTTGGCCTGTAAGAGTTAACAGGCTCTAATTTTAACGTAAAACACCAGAGTCAGAGAAACAGTATGGAGTTATGGGAAAAGTAAATACACGTTAGAATCAGATACTGGCTTCAAACCCAAACTCTGTTTCTTACTAGGTGTTATGAGCAAGTTGTTTAAAAACCTGCAGCTTCCACTTCTTCATCTGTGAAAGGGAATAATAACATCTATCTATTATAAGCCCGAGAATTCAGTGATATTACATATGTAAAGCTCCCAGCACACAGGATGCACTCAATTAACTTTAATCTCTTTCCACCCTCTGTCCACCTTAAGATGCAGCAGAAGAAATGCACAGCCAAGGTCACCAGAGGAGGCTCTGTGTTCTGCATACAAGAGCGGTTGCTGAATGTGCTTTCAGATACCGGTTCTCACGGTGGCCAGATCAAACCCACAGCCTCAGGAGGCTTTGGGGCCCCAGAGGGCTCTGGGCAGCTGCTTACTGCATACCAACTTTGTTTAGGGTCCAGATTCTTGAATGCATCAGTCCTTTTCGGAGATGCAATATGACGTTGGAGGAGTCAGCCTGACCTGGGAGTGAGGAGCCTGGACAAGCAGTGAAGTGACCAAACATATATTGAGTTTGCTGCCTAGTCAGCATGTGCACTCCACCTTGGGTCTGAGAGAAGAGAGGTGAGGGACATTCCAGGGCATTCTCAGAACTCTGGCAGGAAGCCCTGCTCTCGCAAGTGATGGTAGGCAGTAATCACAGGCTCTGCGGAGGATTGGAACAAAAGCCACTCCATCTTGCTGTGATCAGTGACACTTCCTTCCTCCTGGGGGAAAATCCTGGGCAGTTATACCCTCCCTGCTTTGGCAGGACAGATGCCATTCTGTCTTGTGAAGCAGAGAAGAACCTTGCCTTCCACTCTGTCCTGCTTTTTCCTCCATCCTTTCAGAGTCTCCTATAAATTTTCTCCTTATAATCAAGTCTTGTTCAGTACAAATGGGAAAAAATAACTTCCCTCAAGTTAATAGCCTCCGAAATCTTTAGAAATGCTGCCACATATCTTGTTCAGTCGCTAAGTTGTGTCCTACTCTTTGAGACCCCATGGACTATAGCACACAAGGCTCCCCTGTCTTCCACTATCTCCCAGAGTTTGCTCAAATCCATGTCTATTGAGTTGGTGATGCTATCTAACCATCTCATCTTCTGTCACCCCCTTCTCCTTTTGTCTTCAAAGGACTGTAGCCTGGTGAGGCTACAGTCCATGGGGTCATAAAGAGCTGGACATGACCGGGTGATTAACACTTTCACTATGTGTCTAGCATGGCTTAGAACCATGTTAGGTTTTAAGGACACCCCCAGACGAGGTTGCAGGGAAGTGGGCTAGAATGAGCTGGAGGTGCTTTGGGAGTAAAAAAGGAAATGTGAGAACCAGGCAGCTGGGGCAGGTATAGAGAGTTAGGGTCTCTGGGTGAGAATCGAGATTTGGGGGCAAAGAGATAGAACTAGACTGGCTGTGGGGCCTGGCTCTCTCCCTGCCTCCTTGAGACACTTTCAGAAAAGGCACATATTACCTTCCACCACTTTCTGTGATGGAATTTGTGTTTCTTTTGAATGCAACCCTGCAGTGAGACATGCCTGGATTAATTCAGGGGCCAGGAGTTGTCGTGACATGTTTAATGCACAAAGGATGCTGATGACACCGGCTGAACACTTCACATTCATTTGCACACCTAACTTTTACAGCAATCTTTACATTTATCCCCGTTTCACAGAGGGCAAAACCAAGGCTCAGCAGGTTTTAAGTTAAAAAAAATTCTACAACATGTATTTATTTCTCACCATCCTGGAGGCTGGGAAGTCTGAAAGTAAGGGGCCAGCAGATTCAGGAAAGACACTGTGAAGTTGTGATGTGGCAAAGGCAGGGTTGGGTTAGAAGCCCAGGTGTGTCTGACTCCAGAGCCCACAAGCTCTCCCTGCCCCCTGCACTTTCTTCCTGTTACAGAAGATGCTATGTCTTGGGAAGGCATCTGTGCTCACCACTGAATCACCAACACTGGGCTATATTTCTGGACATCACACAAGCGAATCCTGGAGTGGCACGAACTCAGTTAATCCACACAACACACCTGTGCTGAGCAAGATGGCGTGAGTCAGTCCTCTTCAACTTTTAAACTCAGAAGGATTCCTAGGAGTACACTTCTGAGTTCACAGTTACCCTCTCAAGCAAAACATTTCATGGCTTAATTATTTCTCAGGAGACTTTCGGTGCCTCACAGAAGTGCCCATTCACTTGAAATTTGGAATGATGAACAGGCAGAGAAAATCAGCAAAATCGGCAGATCCAAGACACGGTCAAGTATGTTCCCAGATGCTTAATTGTTATTCAGAGACAGAAATAAAAAGGTATAGGGTTCCCAGATGTAATGTGGACCCCAGAGTATGCTTGATATGCTTTTGATGGGGTGTACAACTCATTCCATCTGAAAAATTGGGGCAACAGGTAACACCAATGGAGGGATAGGTAAGTTCATCAGGGCATAACCTCTGAAATCAGAGGGGAGAGTTGGGGAGAAATGAATAGTAGCAACTCAGAACTGGAAGGCATTTTGAAAAGTTATCTAATCTGTCTCCCCTAAATCACTGGAGGTAGTTTTATTTTGAAAGACCCCCAGAAAACTTTTTTTTTTTGGTAGAGCCATTGCAGTGTTAACAACTCTCGCTTGCTGGAAATTGAATCCCTCTAATTCATCACCTGTCATAGCAAACACAAGCTTATGAAGTCTATCTATTTTTCTAAGGATTTACAATCCTACCGCTTCCAAAAGGTGTGTGAGGCAACCCGCTGATGGAGTTGGCTCAGAGCTTAGGGAAAAAGAGAATATAAAGAAGCTGAGGGCTACATGCTGTGTTGCCCTAAAGAAGGACAAAGGATGGCCTCGGTGTGTGAGCATCTGGGCTGGACATAGCATAACTGGAATGGACTGAGGGGCAGAGAGAGTCCCAGGGCTACAGCGGGTGCAGCGTGAAAAAACTGTGTGTAAGTTGCTTTGAAACTCTCTAGGGAAAGAAGACAGTGGCAACAGGTAAATTTGGACACAGTAGAAGATTAGAGGAGGTGATCCTCAAATCCTATGTCTCAGTTTATACCCTGTGTCACAGAGGATCCTTAAGGAACATGTGCTATGCTCTGTGTCTGCTCAGTCGTGTCTGACTCTTTGCAACCCCATGGACTGTAGCCCACCAGGCTCCTCTGTCCATGGGACTCTCCAGGCAGGAATACTGGAGTGGGTTGCCATTTCCTCCTTCAGAGGATCTTCCCGACCCAGGGTTCGAACTCAAATTTCTTGAGTCTCCTGTGTTGGAGACACATTCTTTACCAAGGAACATGTGGGGGAGTTCAAATGAGTCCTGCCATCGTTCCAAAGCTGGATGGGTAAGTGACCTATAAAAAGGGAAGTCCAGGTGGTAACAGGAGGGAAGGAGAACCTGTGGTTCTGGAGGTAGCAGTTGGGGGGGGATGTTGGCTGTGGGCAAGGATGCTGGCTAAGCCAGGACTGTGCAAGGCGAGAATGAGGCTCGCTATCAAGTGAAGCACAACAGGAAGGAGTCTCAACGGCCTCTGTGAAGGTACTGTGCTGACCTTTAAGACATCGCTACAGAAGAGCTTTTCATGCTGACAGGCTGAAACAAAATGCAAATGTTCAGAGAAACTGAGTGAACTGAGGGTGAGGAGCCTTAAATGGGCTAGAAGCAATCTCGGCTGTGTGAAAACACAGTGTGCGTAATGCGGAAGCTAGAAATGCTCCATCTCTTCATTAAGAGGAAGATTGTTCAATCATGGTGTTCCTCTTATTGCTCTGGTTACTACTGTGGACTCAACACAGAAATTAAGCTGGGATCCGAGGTGCTTTATCAAGACCAAACATCAGAATGGGTATCATGGTGTGTATGTGAGGCAAATCTTGCACAATGCCTTCAGAGGTAGAAAACAAAAACTAGTAAAAATATACAAACAAACAAGTACATAAATAAATAAAAGGAAGAGGACTGAGGGACCCTTGTGTGCCCTGCACCTTAGTGGGAAGTCTAGGACTTGGATGGAACGAGGGGCTGAGGGATAGATGGGTGGATAGGTGGATGAATGGATGGATGGAGGGTTAGGTGGATAAATAAATGGATGAATAGGAGGATGGAGGGAAAAGTGGATGGATGGGTGGGTGGATGGACAGATAGGTGGGTGGGTGGATGGATGGATAGTTGGCTGGGTAGGTAGATGGATGAATGGATGGATGGATGGATGGATGGATGGATGGATGGATAGGTGGATGGATGGATGGATGAGTAGATGAATAGGTGGATGGACGGGTAGGTAGGCACATAGATGACTGGATGTTTAGTTAAAAGTTTACCCAGAATAGCTGTAAAAAGAATGGGGCTGGGAGGAAAACAGGGATTAGCATCACTGGTTATGGGGCTTCCCAGGTGGCACTAGTGGTAAAGAACCCGCCTGCAAATGCAAGAGATGTAAGAAATGCGGGTTTGATCCCTGGATTGGGAAGATCCTCTGGAGGAGAAAATGGCAACCCATTTCAGTAATTTTGTCTGGAGAATCCCATGGACAGGAGCCTGGCAGGCTATAGTCCATAGGGTCGCACAGAATTGGGCCCGACTGAAGCGACTTAGCATGCACACACATCACTAGTCATGGATGACAGACAGCTTCTGGAGCACTGGCTGCACCATCCCCATGCACCGTCCTTGAATTGCTGTTGATCTAGGTGACTATATCAGCAGCCATTATTCCAGATTTAAATTCCCACCCTTTCTTGCTCTGTGACACCCTGTTTGCCTGGTTTTTCCTCATTCCTCTTTGGCCATTGCCCCTCAGACCTCCTAGCTGATTTTCCTCTACCTAAGAACTAGACGTGGACCAACAGACTGATACCAAGTAGGAAAAGGAGTACGTCAAGGCTGTATATTGTCACCCTGCTTATTTAACTTCTATGCAGAGTACATCATGAGAAATGCTGGGCTGGATGAAGCACAACCTGGAATCAAGATTGCCGGGAGAAATATCAATAACCTCAGATATGCAGATGACACCACCCTTATGGCAAAACGTGAAGAGGAACTAAAAAGCCTCTTGATGAAAGTGAAAGAGGAGAGTGAAAAAGTTGGCTTAAAGCTCAACATTCAGAAAACTAAGATCATGGCATCTGGTCCCATCACTTCATGGCAAATAGATGGGGAAACAGTGGAAGCAGGTCAGACTTTATTTTTTGGGGGCTCCAAAATCACTGCAGATGGTGATTGCAGCCATGAAATTAAAAGATGCTTACTTGGTGGAAGGAAAGTTATGACCAACCTAGATAATATATTAAAAAGCAGAGACATTACTTTGCCAACAAAGGTCCGTCTAGTCAAGGCTATGGTTTTTCCAGTGGTCATGTATGGATGTGAGAGTTGGACTGTGAAGAAAGCTGAACGCCAAAAAATTGATGCTTGTGAACTGTGGTGTTGGAAAAGACTCTTGAGAGTCCCTTGGACTGCAAGGAGATCCAACCAGTCCATCCTAAAGGAGACCAGTTATGAATATTCATTGGAAGGACTGATGCTGAAGCTGAAACTCCAATGCTTTGGCCACCTCATGCGAAGAGTTGACTCATTGGAAAAGACCCTGATGCTGGGAGGGTTTGGGAGCAGGAGGAGAAGGGGACGACAGAGGATGAGATGGCTGGATGGCATCACCGACTCAATGGATGTGAGTTTGAGTAAACTCCGGGAGTTGGTGATGGACAGGGAGGCCTGGAGTGCTGCGATTCATGGGGTCGCAAGGAGTCGGACACGACTGAGAGACTGAACTGAACTGACTGAAGCTCTAGATGTTACAGTGTTCACTCTCAGCCCTGGGCACTGTTCTCACTCTTACTCCTTGGGTGAATTCAACCACTGCCATGACATTAAAACCCTCTTTATCCTGATGGATCTAAATTTTATCCTTGGTGAGAGCTCTCCCTACGCAATACATTCACAAGTACAATGACCTACACTTCAACTCTGATGTCTCAGAGGCAGCTGATGTTTCCTGTGTGCAAAGCAGAGCAGTTTCCCCTCCTGCCCGTTCACTGCTGCAGGGCTCTGGTCTTGGTGCTGGTGCTTCCACCCACCCAGCTGCTCAGACCCAGAAATCTGGGGAGCACTCTTGATTCTACCTTTTATCTCACTCCTTGCTCTTCCCAATAGAATACATCCACACACCGGTCATGTCTGTCTCCCAAGTTAATCTAGAATCCTTCTCTTCATCTCTCTTGCCATAATCCTGGACTAAGAAGTCAGTATAGTTTCTCCTCCAGACCCTCAGGTGTTCCTCAATGACCTTTGGCTTCCACTTTTCCTTTTAGTTACCCACTTATGCTGTCACTAGAATGATCTTCCAAAATAAACAAAAAATGATGTTATTGCACTGCCAATAACATTCACAACCTGGCTGTCAGACCTAGCAAAGCACAACTTCTGAGACCCAGCCCAATTCAGCTTTGGGCCACCCTGGCATTTAAGGTTCTCAAATATACCCAACAGAACGCAGAGTTCCAGAGAATAGCAAGAAGAGCTAAGAAAGCCTTCTTAAGTGAACAATGCAAAGAAATAGAGGAAGACAATAGAATGGGAAAGACTAGAGATCTCTTCCGGGCAATCAGAGATACCACAGGAACACTTCATGCAAAGATGGGCACAATAAAGGATAGAAATAGTAGGATCTAACAGAAGCAGAGAGATTAAGAAGAGGTGGCGAAAATACACAGAAGAGCTATACAAAAAAGATCTTAATGACCCAGATAACCACGACGTTGTGGCCAATCACCTACAGCCAGACATCCTGCAGCGTGAAGTCATGTGGGCCTTAGGAAGCGTTACTATGAAGGAAGCTAGTAGAGGTGATCAAATTCCAGCTGAGCTATTTTAAATCCTAAAAGATGATGCTCTTAAAGTGCTGTACTCAATATGCCAGCAAATTTGGAAAACTCAGCAGTAGCCACAGGACTGGAAAAGGTCGAGTTTCAATCCAATCACAAAGAAGGGCAATGCCAAAGAATGTTCAAATTACTGCACAATTGCGCTGATTGCACATGCTAGCAAGGTAATGCTCAAAATCCTTTAAGCGAGGCTTCAACAGTATGTGAACTGACAACTTTCAGATGTTCAAACTGGATTTAGAAAAGACAGAGGAACCAGAAATCAAATTGCCAACATCCATTGGATCACTGAAAAAGCAAGAGAATTCCAGGAAAACATCTACTTCCACTTTACTGACTACACTTAAGGCTTTGGCTGTGTGGATCACAACAAACTGTGGAAAATTCTTTAAGAGTTGGGAATACCAGACCACCTTACCTGCCTTCTGAGAAGCCCATATGCAGGTCAGGAAGCAACAGGTAGAACTGAACATGAAACAGTGGACTGGTTCCAAACTGGGAAAGAAGTACGTCAAGGCTGTATATTGTCACCTCCTTATTTAATTTATATGCAGAGTACATCATGCGAAATGCTAGGCTGCATGAAGCACAAGCTGGAATCAAGATTGCTGGGAAAAATATCAATGACCTCAAATAGGCAGATGACACCACCCTAATGGCAGAAAGTAAAGAGGAACTAAAGAATCTCTTGAAGAAGGAAGATGAAAGAGGAGAGTGAAAAAGCTGGTTTAAAACTCAACATTCGAGGGAGGAGCCAAGATGGCGGAGGAGTAGGACGGGCAGACCACTTTCTCTCCTACAAATTCATCAAAAGAATAACTGAACGCAGAGCAAACTTCGCAAAACAACTTCTGATCGCTAGCTGGGGTCATCAGGTGCCCAGAAAAGCAGCCCATTGTCTTCAGAAGGAGGTAGGACAAAATATAAAAGATTAAAAGTGAGACAAAAGAACTAAGGACGGAGATCCGTCCCGGGAAGGGACTCTTAGGCGGCATTGCTTGGAGTAGGGTCCGGGCCTGAGTGCCCTGAGGACAATCGGAGGGAGCTTCTAGGAGTTGCCAACTTGAACTGTGGGAGACCAAAAGAGAGAGAGTAAATTAACCGGCCCGAACACACTGCCGGCCGTTCGCAGAACAAAGAGACCGAGAAAATCCAGAGAAGAGCTCGCAGGCTGCGGACCGGCCCAGCCCCGCCGGAGGCAGGAGGCAGGGGGGAGGGGAAGGTCGCGGCGAGACACAGGGCGCAGGCACCCGACCGGCGCGGGCGGGGACTGGGGCTGGGGACGCGGAGGGCAGAAGGCGCGCGCACCCGACTGGCGCCAGAGGAAACTGGGACTGGGTCCGCGGAAGGGAGTGGGCGCGCCACACCTGGGGAGAGTGCGCCCACCAAGCCCCTGGCTGCCTGGACCGCTCTGACGGGGAAGGCACAGAGAGCAGGCGCAGCTTTTCGTTCCGCGCTTTTGTGGAACACCCGAGGGCTGGAACCTCGCGCAGCGCGGGGCGCGCTCCATAGAGAACAGCCGGGAGCCTGAGCAGCGCAGACCGAGAAAGCAGCGTCAGCCCCGCCCGGCAGCGCCAGCCCGTCCCCGCGGCGCCAGCCCCGCCCCGCAGAGCGACGGAACTAGCTACCTGAATAAGAGTCCACCTCCGCCCGCCTGTGTCAGGGCGGAAATGAGGCTCTGAAGAGACCGGGAAACAGAAGCCAAATAAACAAAGGGAACCGCTTCAGAAGGGACTGGTGCAACAGATTAAAATCCCTCTAGAAAACACCGACTACACCGGAAGGGCCCTATAGATATCGAGAAGTGTAAGCTGGAACGAGGAGCTATCTGAAACTGAGCCGAACCCACACTGACCGCAACAGCTCCAGAGAAACTCCTAGATATAATTTTACTTTTTTTTTTTTCTTTTTTTTTTTTTTTATTTTTTCTCTTTTATTTTCCTTTAAAATCCCCTATTACTCCCCCATTACTCCTTAACTTTCATTTCCATAGATTTTTACGATTTTTTTAATTAGGGAAAAAAAATTGTTTTTTTTCATTTTTTTTTCTTTTTTTTCTCTTTTTTTTCTTTCCTTTTTCTCTTCTATTTTCTATTTTTCTTTTTCTCTTATTTCTTTTAAAGTCCTCTAGTACTCCTCTACTACTCCTTAATTTTCATTTTCAATACACTATAACCTTACAAAAAAAAAAAAAAAAAAAAGAGAGAAGCCCTATTTTTAAACCGAAGATTATTCTCTCCCAATCTTGACTCTCTGTTTTCTACCTCAGAACACCTCTATTTCCTCCTTTCCCCTTCTCTCCCCAATCCAATTCTGTGAATCTTTGTAGGTGACTGGGCTACGGAGAACACTCTGGGAACAGATAGCTGCGTAGATCTGTCTCTCTCCTCTTGAGTCCCCCTTTTTCTCCTCCTGCTCATCTTTATCTCCCTCCTCCCTCTCCTCTTCTTCATGTAACTCTGTGAACCTCTCTGGGTGTCCCTAACAGGGGAGAATCTTTTCGCCATTAACCTAGAAGTTTTCTTATCAGTGCTGTATAGTTGGAGAAGTCCTGAGACTACAGGAAGAATAAAACTGAAATCCAGAGGCAGGAGACTTAAACCCAAAACCTGAGAACACCAGAAAACTCCTGACTACATGAAACTTTAAGTAATAAGTGACCGTCCAAAAGCCTCCATACCTACACTGAAACCAACCACCACCCAAGAGCCAATAAGTTTTAGAGCAAGACATACCACGTAAATTCTCCAGCAACGCAGGAACATAGCCATGAACGTCAACATACAGGCTGCCCAAGGACACACCTAACACATAGACCCATCTCAAAACTCATTACTGGGCACTCCATTGCTCTCCAAAGAGAAGAAATAAAATTCCACGCACCAGAACACTGACGCAAGCTTCCCTAACCAGGAAACCTTGACAAGCCAATTGTCTAACCCCACCCACGGGGTAAATCCTCCACAATAAAAAGGAACCACAGACCTCCAGAATACAGAAAGCCCACTCCAGACACAGCAATCTAAACAAGATGAAGAGGCAAAGAAATACCCAACAGGTAAAGGAACATGAAAAATGCCCACCAAGTCAAACAAAAGAGGAGGAGATAGGGAATCTACCTGAAAAAGAATTTAGAATAATGATAATAAAAATGATCCAAAATCTTGAAAACAAAATGGAGTTACAGATAAACAGCCTGGAGACAAAGATTGAAAAGATTCAAGAAATGTTTAATAAAGACCTAGAAGAAATAAAAAAGAGTCAATTAAAAATGAATAATGCAATGAATGAGATCAAAAACACTTTGGAGGGAACCAAGAGTAGACTAACGGAAGCAGAAGATAGGATAAGTGAGATAGAAGATAAAATGGTGGAAATAAATGAAGCAGAGAGGAAAAAAGAAAAAAGGATCAAAAGAAATGAGGACAACCTCAGGGACCTCTGGGACAATGCGAAACGTCCCAACACTCGAATCATAGGAATTCCAGAAGAAGAAGACAAAAAGAAAGGCCATGAGAAAATACTCGAGGAGATAATAGCTGAAAACTTCCCTAAAATGGGGAAGGAAATAGCCACCCAAGTCCAAGAAGCCCAGAGAGTCCCAAACAGGATAAACCCAAGGCGAAACACCCCAAGACACATATTAATCAAATTAACAAAGATCAAACACAAAGAACAAATATTAAAAGCAACAAGGGAAAAACAACAAATAACACACAAAGGGATCCCCATAAGGATAACAGCTGATCTATCAATAGAAACCCTCCAGGCCAGAAGGGAATGGCAGGACGTACTGAAAGTAATGAAAGAGAATAACCTACAACCTAGATTACTGTATCCAGCAAGGATCTCATTCAGATATGAAGGAGAATTCAAAAGCTTTACAGATAAGCAAAAGCTGAGAGAATTCAGCACCACCAAACCAGCTCTTCAACAAATGCTAAAGGATCTTCTCTAGACAGGAAATGCAGAAAGGTTGTATAAACGTGAACCCAAAACAACAAAGTAAATGGCAACGGGATCACACCTATCAATAATTACCCTAAATGTAAATGGGTTGAATGCCCCAACCAAAAGACAAAGATTGGCTGAATGGATACAAAAACAAGACCCCTATATATGCTGTCTACAAGAGACCCACCTCAAAGCAAGCGACACATACAGACTAAAAGTGAAGGGCTGGAAAAAAATATTTCATGCAAACGGAGACCAAAAGAAAGCAGGAGTCGCAATACTCATATCAGATAAAATAGACTTTCAAGTAAAGGATGTGAAAAGAGACAAAGAAGGACACTACATAATGATCAAAGGATCAATCCAAGAAGAAGATATAACAATTATAAATATATATGCACCCAACATAGGAGCACCGCAATATGTGCGGCAAACACTAACGAGTATGAAAGAGGAAATCAATAGTAACACAATAATAGTGGGAGACTTTAATACCCCACTCACAACTATGGATAGATCAACTAAACAGAAAACTAACAAGGAAACACAAACCTTAAATGACACAATGGACCAGCTAGACCTAATTGATATCTATAGGACATTTCACCCCAAAACAATCAACTTCACCTTTTTCTCAAGTGCACACGGAACCTTCTCCAGAATAGATCACATCCTGGGCCATAAATCTGGTCTTGGAAAATTCAAAAAAATTGAAATCATTCCAGTCATCTTTTCTGACCACAGTGCAGTAAGATTAGATCTCAATTACAGGAAAAAAATTGTTAAAAATTCAAACATATGGAGGCTAAATAACACGCTTCTGAATAACCAACAAATCATAGAAGAAATCAAAAAAGAAATCAAAATATGTATAGAAATGAATGAAAATGAAAACACAACAACCCAAAACCTATGGGACACTGTAAAAGCAGTGCTAAGGGGAAGGTTCATAGCATTACAGGCTTACATCAAGAAACAAGAAAAAAACCAAATAAATAACCTAACTTTACACCTAAAGCAACTAGAGAAGGAAGAAATGAAGAACCCCAGGGTTAGCAGAAGGAAAGAAATCTTAAAAATTAGGGCAGAAATAAATGCAAAAGAAACTAAAGAGACCATAGCAAAAATCAACAAAGCTAAAAGCTGGTTTTTTGAAAAAATAAACAAAATTGACAAACCATTAGCAAGACTCATTAAGAAACAAAGAGAGAAGAACCAAATTAACAAAATTAGAAGTGAAAATGGAGAGATCACAACAGACAACACTGAAATACAAAGGATCATAAGAGACTACTACCAGCAGCTCTATGCCAATAAAATGGACAACTTGGAAGAAATGGACAAATTCTTAGAAAAGTATAACTTTCTAAAACTGAACCAGGAAGAAATAGAAGATCTTAACAGATCCATCACAAGCAAGGAAATCGAAACTATAATCAAAAATCTTCCAGCAAACAAAAGCCCAGGACCAGATGGCTTCACAGCTGAATTCTACCAAAAATTTAGAGAAGAGCTAACACCTATCTTACTCAAACTCTTCCAGAAAATTGCAGAGGAAGGTAAGCTTCCAAACTCGTTCTATGAGGCCACCATCACCCTAATTCCAAAACCAGACAAAGATGCCACAAAAAAAGAAAACTACAGGCCAATATCACTGATGAACATAGATGCAAAAATCCTTAACAAAATTCTAGCAAACAGAATCCAACAACATATTAAAAAAATCATACACCATGACCAAGTGGGCTTTATCCCAGGAATGCAAGGATTCTTTAATATCCGCAAATCAATCAATGTAATACACCACATTAACAAATTGAAAGATAAAAACCATATGATTATCTCAATAGATGCAGAGAAAGCCTTTGACAAAATTCAACACTCATTAATGATTAAAACTCTCCAAAAAGCAGGAATAGAAGGAACATACCTCAACATAATAAAAGCTATATATGACAAACCCACAGCAAGCATCACCCTCAATGGTGAAAAATTGAAAGCATTTCCCCTGAAATCAGGAACAAGACAAGGGTGCCCAGTCTCACCACTACTATTCAACATAGTGTTGGAAGTTCTGGCCACAGCAATCAGAGCAGAAAAAGAAGTAAAAGGAATCCAGATAGGAAAAGAAGAAGTGAAACTCTCACTGTTTGCAGATGACATGATCCTCTACATAGAAAACCCTAAAGACTCTACCAGAAAATTACTAGAGCTAATCAATGAATATAGTAAAGTTGCAGGATATAAAATTAACACACAGAAATCCCTTGCATTCCTATATACTAACAATGAAAAAACAGAAAGAGAAATTAAAGAAACAATACCATTCACCATTGCAACAAAAAGAATAAAATACTTAGGAGTATATCTACCTAAAGAAACAAAAGACCTGTACATAGAAAACTATAAAACACTGATGAAAGAAATCAAAGAGGACACAAACAGATGGAGAAACATACCGTGTTCATGGATTGGAAGAATCAATATTGTCAAAATGGCTATTTTACCCAAAGCAATCTATAGATTCAATGCAATCCCTATCAAGTTACCAACGGTATTCTTCACAGAACTAGACCAAAGAATTTCACAATTTGTATGGAAATACAAAAAACCTCGAATAGCCAAAGTAATCTTGAGAAAGAAGAATGGAACTGGAGGAATCAACCTGCCTGACTTCAGACTCTACTACAAAGCCACAGTCATCAAGACAGTATGGTACTGGCACCAAGACAGAAATATAGATCAATGGAACAGAATAGAAAGCCCAGAGATAAATCCACGGACCTATGGACACCTTATCTTTGACAAAGGAGGCAAGGATATACAATGGAAAAAAGACAACCTCTTTAACAAGTGGTGCTGGGAAAACTGGTCAACCACTTGTAAAAGAATGAAACTAGAACACTTTCTAACACCATACACAAAAATAAACTCAAAATGGATTAAAGATCTAAATGTAAGACCGGAAACTATAAAACTCCTAGAGGAGAACATAGGCAAAACACTCTCCGACATAAATCACAGCAAGATCCTCTATGACCCACCTCCCAGAATATTGGAAATAAAAGCAAAAATAAACAAATGGGACCTAATTAAACTTAAAAGCTTTTGCACTACAAAGGAAACTATAAGTAAGGTGAAAAGACAGCCCTCAGATTGGGAGAAAATAATAGCAAATGAAGAAACAGACAAAGGATTAATCTCAAAAATATACAAGCAACTCCTGAAGCTCAATTCCAGAAAAATAAATGACCCAATCAAAAAATGGGCCAAAGAACTAAACAGACATTTCTCCAAAGAAGACATACAGATGGCTAACAAACACATGAAAAGATGCTCAACATCACTCATTATTAGAGAAATGCAAATCAAAACCACAATGAGGTACCATTACACACCAGTCAGGATGGCTGCTATCCAAAAGTCTACAAGCAATAAATGCTGGAGAGGGTGTGGAGAAAAGGGAACCCTCTTACACTGTTGGTGGGAATGCCAACTAGTACAGCCGCTATGGAAAACAGTGTGGAGATTTCTTAAAAAACTGGAAATAGAACTGCCATATGACCCAGCAATCCCACTTCTGGGCATACACACTGAGGAAACCAGATCTGAAAGAGACACGTGCACCCCAATGTTCACCGCAGCACTGTTTATAATAGCCAGGACATGGAAGCAACCTAGATGCCCATCAGCAGATGAATGGATAAGGAAGCTGTGGTACATATACACCATGGAATATTACTCAGCCGTTAAAAAGAATTCATTTGAACCAGTCCTAATGAGATGGATGAAACTGGAGCCCCTTATACAGAGTGAAGTAAGCCAGAAAGATAAAGAATATTACAGCATACTAACACATATATATGGAATTTAGAAAGATGGTAATGATAACCCTATATGCAAAACAGAAAAAGAGACACAGAAGTACAGAACAGACTTTTGAACTCTGTGGGAGAATGTGAGGGTGGGATATTTCAAAAGAACAGCATGTATACTATCTATGGTGAAACAGTTGACCAGCCCAGGTGGGATGCATGAGACAAGTGCTTGGACCTGGTGCACTGGGAAGACCCAGAGGAATCGGGTGGAGAGGGAGGTGGGAGGGGGGATCGGAATGGGGAATACGTGTAAATCTATGGCTGATTCATATCAATGTATGACAAAAAAAAAAAAACCTCAACATTCGAAAAATCAAGATCATGGCATCCAGTCCCATCACTTCATGGCAAATAGATGGGGAAACAATGGAAACAATGACAGACTTTATTTTCTTGGGCTCCAAAATCACTGTGGATGGTGACTGCACCCATGAAATTAAAAGACGCTTCCTCCTTGGAAGAAAAGATATGACCAACCCAGGTAGTGTATTAAAAAGCAGAGACATCACTTTCCTGACAAAAATCAGTCTAGTTAAAGCTATGGTTTTTTCAGTAGTAATGTACAGATGTAAGAGTTGAACCATAAAGAAGGTTGAGTGCCTAAGAATTGATGCTTTTGAACTCTGTTTCTGGAGAAGATTCTTGACAGTCCCTTGGACAGCAGGAGATCAAACCAGTCAATCCTAAAGGAAATCAATCCTGAATATTCACTGAAAGGACTGATGCTGAAGCTGAAGCTCCAACATACTTTGGCCACCTGATGCAAAGAGCCGACTCTTTGGAAAAGACCCTGATGCTGGGAAAGATTGAGGGAAGGAGGAGAAGGGGACGACACAGGATGAGATGGTTGGATGGCATCACTGACTCAATGCACATGAGTTTGAGCAAACTCCAGGAGATGGTGAAGGACAGGGAAGCCTGTTATGCTGCAGTCCATGAGGTCGCAAAGAATCAGACATGACTGAGTGACTGAACAACAATGGCAACAACAAAATAAACTCAGCTCTCTCCTGCCCTGCAGCTTCGTTTGTGTGGTTCCTTGGCCTGGAATATTCTTCCCCTTCCCTCTTTTTTCTTTTTTTTTTTAACTTTAACTTTATATTGGAGTACAGTTGATTTCCAATGTTATGATAGTTTCAGGAGTACAGCAAAGTGATTCAGTAATACATCCAGCTATTCTTTTTCAGATCCCTCCCCCTTTAGGTTGTTACATAATATTGAGCAGAGTTCCCTGTGCTGTACAGTAGGTTCTTATTGGTCATCCATATACTTCCCCTTCCCCTTGAATGACTATTTCCTACTTCTTCAAGGTTCAGCTTAAACCCCCAAGTTATATATCCTTCCCGTATTTGTCTGTTCAGCCTGCTGTAACAGAATACCACAGACTGGGCGACCTATTAACATCAGAAAGGTACTTCTCACAGCTCTGGAGACTAGGAAGTCCAAGATTAAGCTTGCAGATTCTGCATCTGGTGAAGACCCTCCTTCTGGTGCATAGATGGTCATTTCCTCACCATGTCCTCACATGGCAGAAGGGGTGAGGGAGCTCTCTGGGGTCTCTTTTAAAAGGGCACTAATCTCATTCATGAGGGACCCACCTGCATGATGTAAGTTCCTCCCAAAGGCCCCACCTCCCAATACATCACACTGGGGCTTAGGTTTCAACATAGGAATTTGGGGGTAGACCCAAACATTCAGTCTATATCATTCCCCCCAACCATTCTTCTCTACCATAACAGTCTGTACTTCTGCACATTACTTCCTCTCGCTTTGTAATTTATAAATTTATGTGCCTATTTTGCTTGCATCTTTTTCTCTCTACTAAATTACAATTCCATAAAGACTGGGGGTACTTATTGTGTTTGCTGTTCACAAATTTCTATTGGGTTGGGCAAAGAGTTCACTTGGGTTGTTCTCACCATCTTATAGAAAAGCCCAAACTTTTGGCCAACCCAATATTTTCTAGGAATCTGGAACTGAGAATCAGAGATGGTGTCAGTCTCTATTAGTTGTCTGCATTGAAGGCAAATCCTCTAGAAGGTGCGGGAATGAATCTCTTGCCAGAGAACAGAAAGCAAGAGGAGAAACTCCTACCAGAAAAGTGATATAGACCCAGTGTTGGAGAGACAAGAGACACAGACTCATATAAAGGCACATACACCCCTGCCCACTCTGGTTTTGGTTTTGTTAGTTTTTTTTTTTCTTTCCTTATGAGATCTCAAAACCCTCACACCTGTCCTGTTTTAGCTTGGGCTAAGCTGAGTACATTTCTGTGACCTGAAACCAAGAGGGGCTGTTTGGAGATGGAGACAGAACAACCGGAAGAAAGTTTCCTTAGCAGTTAAAGCAGAAAAAAAAAAAAAAAAAAAAAGACATCTTGAATCACTCGTTGCAATGGACCCACTGACAAATTTCAGGAACTTGGGCATGAGCACTCCACACCCCATGGAGTGCCTGTTACCTGTTCCCAGTTTGGGATGGCACTTCTCTGATCTACAGTCTCTCCAAGTGTCTTTGTGCTGGAGTGTAGCCGTGGGCTCAGGAAGGCCAAGCCTCTGACCACCGGGACACTGGTCACCTGGAAGTAGAGTCAGATGTGAGCCCCAGAGTTCTCTGTCTTGGCAGCTGCAGCAGCCCTTCAGAACAAAGATAGATTTGTGTTTCTTCCTTCAAAGGATGGGGCTGGGCTAATGCAATACATCCTTCCTGAAAATGATGCATGTCTAGGTTTCTGTGCTTTAGGGTATGTGATTTCTGAAGGGTAAATATGGCCTTAAAGGGGGGAAATTGTTCTGCTTAACTATGCAGAGAATTCCCAGTGGTTCCTTTAATTTGGTTTTCTCCAATAGGGCACATTTGCATTTACTGACTTGTGGCTTTTTAGAATAGCAAATGCATCTCTCTCTTCTCTATGTTTCATTAAATGACTAGGCGGTCTCTAAGCTACACTAACATTAGCTAGTACCCCTGAGATTCAGAGGCTTGTCCATCTAGCTGGCTGTTTTTTTTTCCTCCACCCTTCCTCCCCCATCATTTTTCATTTTATATCCTTCTGGTCATTGGGCCTCAGAAATGAGGGCCTGTGTGTGTATGTGCAGGCTTCCCAAGTGGCACTAGTGGTAAAGAATCTACCTGCCAATGCAGCAGACATAAGAGACACGGGCTTAATCCCTGGATCGGGAAGATCCCCTGGAGGAGGGCATGGCAACCTACTTCAGTATGCTTGCCTGGAGAATCCCCATGGGCAGAGGAGCCTGGCAGGCTACAGTCTATAGGGCTGCACAGAGTTGGACATGACTGAAGTGACTTAGCACACATGAACACATGTGTGTATGTGTGTACAACATACAGATGTGATGGGATAGGGAGATAAGAGGACAAAGAGTGTATGAAATCTTGCTTAGGATAAAAAAAGACTGCTTTGGTCTACAGCTGAAGTTAGTAAAGGGCATGGATTTTTTTTTTTTTAATTGTTTTGCAATTCAGTGTTTTATTAGTCTGTCACTGCATGGCACTTAATATTTGGTGTTGGTGATGTGTGTTACCAAGTGGCTCCCCCTCTTACCCAACAACGGGGAGGAGCAATTCTGAGCAGAAAGTCTGTCACTCCTGTGGTCACATGGCCTCTGGACTCCAGCCTGAGCCTGGGGGAGCAGCAGGGACCGAGACCAGCCCAGCTGGGAACTCACATCCCAGAGTGACACAGCTGAGCGATCAAAGGGAGAATTCTCTATACTCTAGCAGAGAAACCAAGGCATTGGGGCTGACCTAACACATCCTCTGTGGTTGGATGTTTTCTTTGCTCCAGTGTTTTGCAACTACGATTAAGGCAGATCAGGAATCACTCGCTGGAATGAATTACAAGTCGAGAGCAAAAGGTTTCCCACAAGAAACTCTGAAAATTTGACTGAATTCCCTAAAAAGACAAGAAAGGCTACAAAACAATTCCATGATGCACTGGAATTACCAACATGCAAGATAATAACTTTCAACCAATTTGGGTTTGTGTCCACATTGTCCTTTGGATTCATTTAAGTAAATTTCTTAGGGTTGGATGATCTAAATCCATGCCTGTGGAGAGTATCTTTTGCCTTTTTAATAATAGTCTTTTAAAAATGAATTTGTTCTCCTCTACATGTTTATGAGCTCTTTGGGTAGGGAAAAAGGTATTTCCCAGACTTTAAGCTTTGTAATGGAAGCAATTTTTAAAAATACAGCTTTATATATCTGAGAAGAAAAAGAGCCTAGCTCGGGAGTCAAATATTCTGGTTTTGAGACATTATTTTCCCACTGCACTTGGGCAAATTGCAACATTTCCAAGCCTTCCTCCTCTGAAAATAACACCTCCTTCACCTGGATGTTAGAAGGATTTGATGAGATATGGTATGTGAAAGTATTTTGTAAACTGTGAACCATGAAGAAATTTATTATTTCTCCTCTAGGCTACTAGCCACAGTTTTCAGCAGTGATTGGTCAAAATAGTGAAAATTCTTTTTCCACTTGCACAGTATTTTACAGGCACATGATATTCAATATTTATGTGCTCAGAACTGTAGCTGCTCTGCTGACTTCTCTGGATTCATCGTGAAGCCAGGACCCATCAACTTGTTCTAGGATGTGTTAGGAGCATGTGTTAGGATTAGAACCTTCCAGGCTATATATGTTCTGGGAGTAACTTTTGTTTCTGGAACTACCAAGTGACATTCAAATGATTTCATTTCTTTCACCTATATGAATCTCCTCTGATCAGCTTCAAATTTCCTCTGGCGTGCTTAGATGGAAGGTGTAGTTCAGGAGCATAGCATCTGTGATATTTCCTACAGATTCAAACTCTAACACGATAAGAAATACTCTCAGGGAGTCTGCCCCATAGGGGCTTCTATAATGTGTTGACTTAAAACTCATCCAGCATTTAGTGCAACATTTATGACATAAATGTTTGGCACAGGGTTAGGTCTTGTGGAACACAGAACATGTACAATTACACTCTTCCAAGGTAAGAGGCAACCCCAAATATATGTAAATATTCACATGACATGAACTGAAGATTATTTATAAAAAGAACCTTGTGGGACTTTCCTGATGGTCTAGTGGTTAAGTACTCTGTGCTCCCAATGCAGGGGCCATGGGTTTGATCCCTGGTCAGGAAATTAAGATCCTGTATGTCACATGGCATGAGGAAAAAGAAAAAAGTCTTGCATTTTTGCTGGCAATGTGCCCTGTGTGGTTTGGAAGGTGGCACAATGGTGATGCTAAAACTTCCCAGGTGGTGCTAGTGGTAAGGGATCCGCCTGCCAATGCAGGAGACATAAGAGATGTGGGTTTGATCCCTGGGTCAGGATGATCCCCTGGAGGAGGGCATGGCAATCCACTCCAGTATTCTTGCCTGGAGAATCCCATGGAGCCTGGCAGGCTACTGTCCATAGGGTTGCAAAGAGTCGGACACGACTGAAGTGACTTAGCACCCACAGCACACAGACAATTTCAGGGCCACATTATCACAAAAACACAAAAGCAGCCCAGGGTCCAGAAAGGCTGCTCTGGTGGACATTGCTCCCTTATTTGCCAGGAAGCAGCTTGGCCCAAACATTCCTTTTCCTTGACTGTGAGAAGCTTAAGGCAGAGTAAACTTGGCTGAGGATAAACCCTTATATCCAGCCCGCTCTCAGGACCAGCCCTGTTGTCAGGAGGGCACTGTGGCCAACTTGTTGATGAAGTTTCTTACTGGCACATGAAACAAGAAGGGGAGAATGATGATCTTGGATGGTGGCTTTGAGTGGGTACCGGAGCAGCTGTTACCTTGATAACTTTTGCTGCATAAAAGGATGTTAATTTTGTCACTTTTTCTTGTCATTGATTGCATAATATTTACCCTCAGAAGTGACGTTACCACATGGATCAGCTCTTTTCCAATTTAAAATGGGAGGAAGTTGATGTCATCAGTGAGGTTGATATGAGCTTCTCCAAACAACAGTGGATATGGATTGGTGGACAGACTAATGTTTTCTAAACCAGGCTTGACCAAGCCTGTCCCACTGCCACCTGCTAATGGACATATCTTCCATGAGCTGTTTATGTACACAATCAGTGGGAGCCAATCAAGTAAGCATCACACAGCCAGGAACAGATGTGACTATTCGAACATGGACCCAATGGTAACTGTCCTCCTATTTTCACCTTCATAGTGATGCTTTCAGAGATTCATTAAAATATATTGTTTTGATTGTTGAACTTTAAGAAGCATTACTTCTTTCACCATCTCAAGGTTTCCCAGAGCTTGAAGAATTTTGAATAACTAATTGCTAAAGAGTCACATGTAAAAACAGAGCCGGAAGATTTTCTTGGCAGTAAGACCTGTCTGTGAGCATTTGAGCCCCTGTGGAGGTGTGGGTCGGCAGTGGCCTGACATAGGGACGCTGGCACAGCAGTCCTGGGAAGCACATGGTCATTTTGGAGGTCATCTTTAGTCCTACCAGAGAGCCTGTAGGCTTCAGGACTGGGCTACCTCAGGCCAAATAACTAACAGGGAGGGATCAGAGCCTTACCCATCAGTAGACAATTGGATTAAAGATTTACTGAGCATGGCCCTGCCCACCAGAGCAGTTTTCCCCACAGCTTCCTCCCATCAGGAAGCTTGCACAAGCCTCTTACCAGAGGGCAGACAGAAGAAGCAAGAATTACAATCCCACAGCCTCTAGAACGAAAACCACAATCACAGAAGCTAACCAAAATGATCACATGAATCACAGCCTTGTGTAATTCAATGAAGCTATGAGCCATGCCATGCAGGGCCACCCAAGAAGGATGGGTCATGGTGGGGAGTTCTGACAAAGTGCAGTCCACTGGAGAAGGAATGGCAATCCACTTCAGTATTCTGGCCTTGTGGATCCCATGAATGGTATGAAAAGGCAAAAATATATGACACTGGAAGATGAGCCCCCAGGTCAGTAGGTGTCCAACATGCTACTGGGCAAGAGCAGAGAAATAGCTCCAGAAAGAATGAAGTGGCCGGGCCAAAGCAGAAACGACAGTTGTGGATGTGTCTGGTGGTGAAAACAAAGTCCGATGCCATAAAGAACAATATTGCATAGGAATCTGGAATGTTAGGTCCATGAATCAAGGTAAACTGGAAGTGGTCAAGGAGGAGTTGGCAAGAGCGAACATCAACATCTTAGGAATCACTGAACTAAAATGGATGGGAATGAGTGAACTTAATTTAGATGACCATTATATCTACTACTGTGGGCAAGAATCCCTTAGAAGAAATGGAGTAGCCCTCATAGTCAACAAAAAAGTCCAAATGCAATATTTGGGTACAGTCTCAAAAATGACAGAATGATTTCAGTTCATTTCCAAGGCAAACCATTCAACATCACAGTAATCCAAGTCTATGCCCCAACCACTAATGCCAAAGAAGCTGAAGTAGAATGGTTCTGTGAAGGCCTGCAAGACCTTCTAGAACTAACACCAAAAAAGGTGTCCTTTTCTTCAAAGTGGATTGGAATGCAAAACTGGAAAGTCAAGAGATACCTGGAGTAACAAGCAAGTCTGGTCTTGGAGTACAAAGTGGGGCAAAGGCTAACAGCTTTGCCAAGAGAACGTCCTAGTCATAGAAAACACCCTCTTCCAACAACAGAAGAGATGATTCTATATATGGCCATCACCATATGGTCAATACCAAAATCAGATTGATTATATTCTTTGCAGCCGTGGATGGAGAAGCTCTATACAGTCAGCAAAAATAAGACCAGGAACTGACTGTGGCTCAGATCAAGAGCTCCTAATTGCAAACTTCAGGCGTAAATTGAAGAAAGTATGGAAAACCACTAGACTGGTCAAGTATCACCTAAATTAAAATTCCTTATGATTATACAGTGGAAATGACAAATCGATTCAAGAGATTAGATCTAATAGAATGCCTGAAGAACTATGGATGGAGGTTCGTGACATTGTACAGGAGGCAGTGATCAAAACCATCCCCAAGAAAAAGAAATGCAAAAAGGTAAAGTTGTTGTCTGAGGAGGCCTTACAAATAGCTGAGAAAAGAAGAGAAGCAAAAGGCAAAGGAGAAAGGGAAAAATACACCCAACTGAATGCAGAATTTCAGAGAATAGCAAGGAAAGATTAAGAAAGCCTTCTTAAGCGCAGCAGAGGTCAAATTGCCCACATTCATTGGATCATAGAAAAAGCAAGGGAATTTCAGAAAAATGTGGCTCCCACTTTCAGCCAGGCAGACGCCTCAGGCTTGGGGCTGTAACATAAATAACACACATGCCCTCGAGTGCTTCCCAGGGAGTGTAAGCAGACCCAGCAGCCCACTGTGAACTGCAGGCTGCTGCTTCCTGGGACTTCCTGGGTCAAACACCAGGGAAGGCCCCAATATATTAATATATCTTGGGGCCTAACATAGGATTGTCATTTTTTCAATCTGGCCAAGTAAACCTTACATAAAAATGTTAATCCACAATTAGCATCATTCATGAGGAAATGGCATTTTAAGGGGAAAAAAAAACAGGAAGGAAATAATCACAGAATCTTATAAAATGAAAAACTTAAATTTTTAGGAACTCACCAGATTGAGATTTTTTTTTTTTAAATCATTTGACTCTGATTATAAAAAGGTGGGGGTGGCGGGTATTGGGATTAAAGATCTGGCTCAGCTCCTGACCCACTCACCCCCACTCAACCACGGCTCAAGGCAAGCTACTTCTTGTCTTTCAGCCTTGGCTTTCTCAGTCATAGAATCGGGATGGTAAAGCTCACTTTTCAGGACCATCATGAGAGGTTTGAGTGAGATTCCACAAGTGAGACGGCTAAAGGGCTTTGTGAATTGTCAGGAGGCGGGCAGAAGTCAACCACACACAGACTCTGGAGCCTGCAGGTGATTCAATCAAAGAGGCAACCCAGGGCAGCATAGGTATCTTCCCCTTCATATAGGACTGAAATGATCTAAGAGATGCTTCAACTCTGGCCACGCAGACGGTATGGATTCTACTCTGAGGGGCTAAGTATTCTTTCTCTGTCAGCAGGGCTGTGGCTGAAAAGGGGCTGGAGTGTTGGGGGACCTGGGGTCTCTTTTGGTGACAGTAGTGGAGGTACAAGGTGGGAGTGAGTGTTGGTGTCTGTCCTGTTTGGGTTTGTGATCCTATCCTCTCCAGTGCTTTGCCCTAGGCTTTCTGACCAGTGAGGACTCTAAATGCCGTGCCCCGCAACCTTCCTCCTGCTCGTTAGAACCACTATTCCAGAGAATTCCTGCAAAAGCATCCTACAGACTGAAGTCCCAGTTACTTCAGAGGGTTCATAAGCAATCACTCCTCACACGGTCATGCAGTTCAAACTAAGTCCCAGCCCAGCCACTTCAGAAGTGGCTTCTGGAGATTCCCAGCATAGCCACATGTGCTGGTATTGCTGTCATGTCTCAAGGGCCACTTTATTTATTTATATTTTTTCATTTATTTTTATTAGTTGGAGGCTAATTACTTTACAATATTGTAGTGGTTTTTGCCATACACTGACATGAATCAGCCATGGATTTACATGTATTCCCCATCCCGATCCCCCCTCCCACCTCCCTCTCCACCCGATTCCTCTGGGTCTTCCCAGTGCACCAGGCCCGAGCACTTGTCTCATGTGTCCAACCTGGGCTGGTGATCTGTTTCACCCTAGATAATATACATGTTTCGATGCTGTTCTCTCGAAACATCCTATCCTCGCCTTCTCCCACAGAGTTCAAGGGCCACTTTAAAAAAAAATTTTTTTTTTTTTTTACTTATTTATTTGGCTGTGTTGGGTCTTCCTTGTGACATGCAGTATTTTTTTTTTTTTTTTTTTTTAAGTTGAGGCATGTGGGATCTAGTTCCCTGACCAGGGATTTGAACCCAGGCCCCTTGCTTTGGGAGTGCAGAGTCTCAGTCAAAGGACCACCAGGGAAGTCCTTGGAGGATTATTCTTAGAAACCAGAGGCCACTTTCAGAGGCTGACCCCTAGAGCCTCATTTTCCATTCAGCGGACCAGGGGAGAGATCCAAGGCCTATTTGGCTGAGCCTCCCGGGCAATAGGCAGGGAGGGGAGGCCAACAGCACCCCCTGCAGGCAGGGCTGGACCCTCCTTGGTTCCTGTCAGCGACCTGGTCCCGCCCTCTGACCCCTCTTTTCGCTTTCTGTGCTTCCAGTCCGCCCTTCCTGGCTGTGAGCTCCGCCTTCCACCTCCTGGATTTCCACATCCTACACAGAACCAGACTCTGGGCTCTATCTGCTCCTCGGCTTCTGTCATCACCCAGACACCCCGCACCAGCCTCGCAGGTGCCCCCCACCACGCTGGCTGCGTCTCTGCCTCTCCTCCAGGGGAGCGCGGGTGTTTGAACAAGTGATGTTCGTTTAGGATAATCTAGACAGGAAGGGGACCCGGATCCCAGAGGGGCGCCTCAGAGCCCGAGGGGATGGTAGGGAGCGGGGTTCTTCAAGCCCAGGATGCCAACTGGAAACTCCGCCCCTCCCCCCCACCCCGGTTCTTCTTCCCACCCACCCCCCTCACAGGGGCTCCCACCCCCCTTCTCTCAGCTGATGCAATCACCTCCCCCGTGGCGGTGCCCCAGGAGCACTGAGAGCCTTGGCAAGCCCTGGCTCCATCCCCGCTCCTGCTCACTCACCTGCCCTTCTCTCAACCTCTTTGACCCCAGCCTTTCTCTCCCCCCATCCCCCGCCACCCCGGGCTCAGACACTTTCTCAAGCGAAGCTGATCACACAGCTCATAAGAGCTGCGGGCACCCCAGGGAAGTTGGGGGGCCTTGAGGGCTCTTCACATCACCCCTCCAGCCTGGACCGCGACTGTTTTTAGGCCGCCTGGCAGACTAACCCCCACGTGCGGCCCTGCTCATCTCCTCCTCATTAAGGGGATGTCTGGCAGCCCCCCGCCCCCCAGTAATTAAGTTCAGTAAGCACCCCACCCCCGCACGCCGCGAGCTCATGCCAGGGGAGCCCTCCCTCAGCTCATGTGGCTCAGGGCGTGGAACCCGGTCATCTAGTCCCCGGTGAGAGCCAAACAAGATGGGGCCTGGACTGCAGGGCCAACCGAGCAGCTTGTACAACTAGAAGAAAAGGCGGCCGGCGCAGAGTTTTCTTCCGGAAACTGCGCCCCTTGACACCAAAGCGCAGAGCCAACGCTGCGGGCTTGAAGGCAGCCACCACTCCAGCCCTGCCTCTAATGAGGGGGGTGTGATCTTTGGTCGGTTAATTGAACCTCTCAGAATTTCAGCCTCCTCCTCTGCAAAAATGGGGGGTGGTAGTTCCCTGGGTCCCGGTAGACTACAGAGAGATCTCGCAGGCATCGCTCCCAGCGCAGTGCCTTGACAGGCAGGCTTTTGTTCGCTGGGAACCGGAAGAGCAAAACGTGAGGTGTCACCGCCACCTGCTGGCAGATCTGGGTGTGGCAACTAAAAGGCTCCAGAAGGAACACAGTGTATGAAGGCTTGCTTTGACTTGCTTCAATATAATGCATAAATATGGATAGAAACTGGGGAAGGTTGTACCAAGAGGTGGATGGGAAGGCATCCTATTCAGGGAAAATCTCAGGTGAGGAGGCATGGCAAAGATATTTAAGAGATCTGGTGTTTCTCAATCTGCCGTGAACTCTGCACAAAGAGGCAGTGGACAGGGATGCTGTTGAACTCCAGGGTGTGGCCGTTTGCCATTACCCCTCCATCTAGGCTTTAGAAAATCCATGGCTTCTCTGACCCTATACCCATGTCCCTGGTGAACGTGCTTTTCTCTGGCTGTGTGAAGCGAATGTTGTAGGAATTCTAGCATTGCTGGGCAAAACCTTTCCAAGAGGGTGTCCTCAAGGTCTGTGGATTCTGCAGGGACTGGTCTGGTATATAGAAGCCTCCAGTCCTGACCGCTGAGGAACCACATTCACCCAGCTCCTACTTTCTTTCACTGGCTCCTCTCAATGGGGACCCCCAAGGGGTCAGTGGGGAAACCTTGGGTTGCACACAGTGGATATCACCCATTGCTTCAGGAAGAGAAATGTGAAAGCATGCTGTTTGAAGCTTAAGCGTAAGCTTGAAACATGAAGCTTATTCAGCCAATGGGAAGTGACTGATATCAGCTGTGGGGTACATCTGGAGTCTGTAGCATCCTCTGGGTGAGCAAGAGCTTATACTCCATGCCCTTCAGCTTCACTCTGCTTTTCAAGGGCTTCTGTTTCCTGGATGGCATCCTATTCCTTTTCTGATTTCTGTGCCAGCCAGTGAGCTGAGACCATGATACTCTGTGACCTAAAACAGTTTTCACTATGTAATGCTAACTAGTTTATAATTGGAATTGAACCTACAACCTTGGACCCATCATCTCTCTATTCTAAAAACCGAGATCACTTGCTTAGAGGAAATTGCTAAATAAACCACCCATGGGTGTACATGGATCAAACTCGGGTCTCCTGCAGTGCAGGTTCTTTACCATCTGAGCTACTGGGGAAGCCCCATGGGTGTACACACACACCTGCATGCACACGTGCAAACAGACAATGAGAGGCCACAGAGAAATGGACTGAGATAAATAACGTAGCCTTGTCACAACTTGAGCAGAGCTAGCACCTCCCGGGCACAGCAGAGAATCAGAAAAAGCCAGAAGAATTTGGCAACATCCTTGATCCTCTGACAAATTCCAGCCCCTTTTTCTTATCTTCTTTCCCCCAGAAACAGTCCTGCTGACTCTGCAAATGAAGCCAAAAGGGCTTCTGAGGAGATGCATTTCAGACCTTTAAGTGATGCCCTCTTGGTGAGCTGAAGCTGGGGACGTGTGGCTGCCAGCTGTCCCCGCTTCCATGAAATCCAGGCTGAGCCCGGGTTATCAAAGCCTTGTGCAGCCAATCCTCAGCTAATATGACATGACCTGGCCTAAGTCCTGCAAACATACTTTGGGCCTTTGAGAGTCACTGTCAGAGGGTCTTGGTAAGCTGGGGACCTTGCTGACTTTGGCTGCTGTTTGGTCTAAAAGAGCCAAGAACCTCGAGTTTATGAGGTTTTTCTTATTGTGATAAAATATACATAATACAAAAGTTACTGGGCTTCCCATGGGCTTGGTGGTTAAGAATCTGCCTTGCAATGCAAGGGCCATGGGTTCAATCCCCAGTCCGGGAAGATCCCACATGCTGCGTGGCAACTAAGACCACGCACCACAACTCCCGAGTCCACGAGCGGCAGCTACTGAAACCTGCAAGTTTAGAGCCTGTGCCTGTGTGCGTGCTTAGTCGCTCAGTCGTGCCCAATTCTTTGCAACCCCAGGGACTGCAGCCCGCCAGGCTCCTCTGTCCATGGGGGTTCTCCAGGCAAGAATACTAGAGTGGGTTGCCATGCCCTCCTCCAGGGGATCTTTCCAACCCAGGGATCAAACCCAGGTCTCTTGCACTGTGGGTGGATTCTTTACCATCTGAGCCACCACGGAAGCCCCAGAATCCTGGAGTGGGTAGCCTATTCCTTCTCCAGCAGATCTTCCCAACCCAGGAATTGAACTGGGGTCTCCTGCATTGCAGGCAGATTCCTTAGCAGCTGAGCTATCAGGAAGCCTGCTTAGAGCCTGTACTCCACAACAAAAGAAACCACTGCCGTGAGAAGCTGGCACCACCAGCAAGAGTAGCCTCCACTCGCCACAATTAGAGAAAGGCTTCGCACAGCAACAAAGACCCACCACAACCAACAAATAAATAAATCTTTAAAAACTGTTACCATTTTAACCATTTTCAAGTGTACAATTTAGTGGCATTAAGTACATTCACAGTGTTGTGCAAGCATCACCACTATTTCCGGAACTATTGCATCTTCCCCAAAAGAAACTCTACCCATTAAATGATAACTCCTGTCCCCTTATCTCCCAGCCCCTAGCAACTACCATTCTACTTCCTGTTGTTTATGAGTTGGCTTCTTCTAGGTAAAAGTGGAATCACACAATATTTGTCCTTTGTGTCTGGATTATTTAACTTAAAATGATGTTCTCAAGGTTCATTTATATTGTAGCACCTATCAGAATTTCATTACTTCCTAAGGCTGAATAATATTCCATTGCAAGCATATACCACACTCTATTTATCCTTTCTTCTGTTGGACATTTGGGTTTTTTTTCCCACTTTTTGGCTATTGTGATTAATGCTTCTATGAACACTGGTGCACAAATATCTGTTTAAGTCCCTGCTTCCAGCTCTTTGGGGAATATACTGAATTCCTGGGTCAAAAGATATGTGCTAAGTTGCTTCAGTCATGTCTGACCCCATAGACTGTATCTCACCAGGCTTTTCTAGAATTCTCCAGGCAAGAATACTAGAGTGGGTTGCCATTTCCTTCTCCAGGGCATCTTCCTGACCCAGGGATTGAAACTGTGTCTCTTTCATCTGCACTGGCAGGCGGGTTCTTTACCCCTGGCACCAGCTGGGTCACCAGGTAGGTCTATGTGAAACTTTCTGAGGAGCTGCTATGCTGTTTTACACAATGGCTGCACCATCTTATGTTCTCGCAGGTGCTAGACAAGGGTTTCAACTTCTCCACATCCTCGCCAACACTTTTTATTTTCCCTTAAAAAAAAAAAAAATGGCCATCTTGACAGGTGTGAGATACGTGGGCTTTTATCTTATTTTGCATCTCTCTCCTGTCTCAACTTTAAAGAGAGCCTTGAGCAGTGCAGAGGGTTTGAGCCTAGTGACACCCTAGAGAGCATCCTGAGGGGACCATTCTTCTTCTAAAGGCAGAATTTCTCAACTGAGGCATTACTGACATTTTTGGCGAGATACTTCTGTCTTGTCCCATGCACTGCAGATGTTTAGGCGTCATCCTTGTCCTTGACCCACTAGATGCCAGTAGCCGTCCTGCCCCTTTCCAAGCTGTGACAATGAAAAATGTCTCCACAACAGCTTCTAGCTGAGAACCACTGCCCTGAATCAGGACTAGCTGGAGTGAACCTGGCTCATCAGAAGAGGTAGGGGGCTTCCCTAGTTGCCAGGAGCTACATATGCTGAGTTCCAGTTGCAATTCGCTCATTGTCTCAGTTTAGATTTGTGTCTTTCCTCCGAATAAAAGTATAGTTCAAACCGAGCTAATTTGTTGCTATGCTCCAGAAAATGTGAGTGTTTTTTGACATACCACTAGAGGGCCCTGTTGATCAAGGAGAAACTCAAGATGGCAGCAAAGGTGGGGGGGTGGAGTGGGTGGTGGGGTGATGGTAGGGGGCTTAGAGAGGGGGATTTTACTGAGCAGCTGGTTCACATACCTCAAAGTCTCTGGTTTGCCAGCTGCACCGTACTGCACCCCTAGTGGGAAGGATGCTTGCCTTTCTTGTCCGTACGCCCCTTTCATGTTACAGATCATTTTTCATTGCCATCACATCTCTCCAAGGCTGATCTTGAAGACCTCCATCAAACTGCACCAACTGGAAGAAAGGTGCTCAATCTAAAATACCTCCAAAGAATTTGCCTCACCCAGCCTCCTGATTCCTAGATACCCAGACATGACTGTTCTGATTTCTGAATAATGGTGGCACGTACAGGCTGCCTTCTCATTCTTTCTTAGAGCTAGGGTTCTAGGTGCAGTTCAGCTTGTGCCAGTGAGCTGGACTGGCATGGAGAGTGGAGAAGCAGGCAGAGCAGGGAGGTCATTGTGTGGCATCACCAGCAATACCAGCTTCCTGACCTGGGAATCACAGAGGAATTTGAACTTGAAACCAACAGTCTAAAGGTGGTCCCTTATTCTGCCTGCCCAGTGATATCAGGAATGCCTGATTGCTATATTCCATCTGTTTCAGCAGGAGTGGTTCTGTTTTCTGCTTGACACATGTATGCTCACTCACACACACATACATATTTCTGGCTGTCTTCCCACTCCCGTGATTTATCTTTGGGAAGTATTCATTTGTTATCTGCTGAGAAATAGAATGTGCCAAGAGCTATCAGAAGTTGATGTCCAAAGGCATCTTCTTTTGAACTCATCTTAAGAAAATAGTCTCTGGGACTTCCCTGGTGGTCCAGTGGTTAAGAATCTGCTTGCAAGCGCAGGGGACATAGGTTCGATCCCTGCTCTGGGAAGAGTCCAGATGCTGTGGAGCAACTAATCCTACAAGCCGCAACTGCTGAGCCCAAGCACCCTAGAATCTGTGCTCCACGAGAAGAGAAGCCACTACGATAAGGAGCTCGTGCAATGCAACTAAAGAGTAGTCCCTGTTCGCTGCAACTAGAGAGAGCCCGAATGCAGCAGCAGAGATCCAGCACAACCAAAAATAAATACAGATTTTTTTCAAAGCAGAACAAGGGAAAATAGACTCTGGAGCTCAGGGATCAACACCCCAGGACCATACAAAGTCAATAAAGGAATAGTTGCTAAGTTGAGTATAGTTGAACACCACCAAGGGTGCTTGGTAGTCAGAAGGGGTGGGATCAATGGACTTAACTTCATTCAAACTGGGTTTGAACTAGACTTTAAGGACAGGTGCTCCCTACGAAGTGAGGAGTAGGGGAGGTACAGTATGAAAAGAGACAGGCAGGGCGTGACATGCATAAGGGGAAAATCCTAGACTCATGTCCTCACTTGGCCATCTCTTCTAGCTAGGCTGTTGATTTGATCTACCCGAGAACCGTTACCTTACTAGAAACACATGGATATCCGGGAGCCTTGTTTAGAGGATCAAATGAGATTAAAAAGGATATACCAAGGAATTTATTTATGAAGCGGAGACAACCTCACAGACTTAGAAAACAAACTTAGGGTTACCCAGGGGGAAAGGTGGGGAGTAGATAATCCACAAGGACCTACTGTGTAGCACAGCGAACTCGACTCAATATTCTGTAATAATCTATATAGGAAATAGAATCTGAGAAAGAATAGACAGATGTAGAGGTATAGCTAAATCACTCTGTTATACATCTGAAGCCAGCACAACACTGTAAATCAACTGTGCTTCAATATAAAATAAAAATTAAAAGAAATCTGTAAAATATGTTTAAAGGTAGATCTCTATATCCAGATCTAGGTGTCTCCGCCTCTGGATGTCAGAATATACTACACAAGTGCAGACTAGATCTTCTCTGTTAGACCCAGCACCTCATGTGCCTACCTGGCTCTGGCTCTGACCCTGGGAAGCTGACCTGAATGCCGGTCTCTTGCCGGTCCCCCCACACCCACACTGGGTCTCACACCCAGGTTTAGCCAACGGGAGGCTTTTGCAGGAGACTGGAGAGTGGGAACCAGGTTCTTTCCGGCTCCCTCCATTCCAACCATGCTGTGCTCCTCCATCAGAGGCCACAGCTTCCCGCCATCTGTTGCAGTAACCTTCAGGGTCTCCCACACTCTCCCTTGCTCGATTTGCTACTCTCCACCCACCCCATTGTTCTTAATCTCTTTAATAAACTTTCTTCAAGCACCAACTTGGAACATGCCATTCATTTCTGCCACCATTCTGGCAGATACAAAATATAAGCTGCTACATTCAACTATTCCCCTCAACTAAGAACCTGTGATGGTTCCCTGTTGTTGAACAGGGTCAAGTCCAAATTCATTTGAATAGCCTATGAAAAATGCAATTAAGAAAGTGAGTCCATGTGACATGATTTACAGATTACGGGGCTGCTGCTCCTGACAACCACATACAGAAAGGGAGATGTAAAGCCTGAGCTGGGACATGGGGGCCAGGGGGAGGGGCACAGAGGTACTCTTCCATTGGTTCCATTTCAGTCTCCTGCTTCCAAGCTTCCAGAAGAACAACTCCAGAATATCCTTTCTTTCCTGTTTTCCTTCTCTTTTCCTTTCCTCCATTTCTGTGTGCTCTTTCCCCCCACTGGAAATCCACATGTAGACACAGGAGGGGAGGCGTGATCTTATATGTGAAAGGTGGACACAGTGAACAACAGGAAAATTTCTCAGCCATGAAAGCCCCATGGTTCATCAGGCAGCCAGCCTGCCAGACAAGGGGGGCAGCGGATGATGCACTGGACAATCGGAGGCCAAGATGGGGAGATAGTGGGGCAGAGGGAGGGGTCACAGCGGGGCTGAGTGTCTAATCCAGACTCAGCGCCTGACTAGCTTCTGTTTACTTTCCTTCTTTCCTCCCAAGTGAAGGGTCAGAGATGCAGACTCCATTTCCATGGTCTAATGGCAACACTTGCAAATACAGGCGTGCCAAACCTATGCTGAGCTAAAGTGATTAAAAAAAAATTTTTTTTTGGATATGTTGCATTTTCATTTTATTCAGTTAATGCATTTGTTGATTTCCATTGAGAATAGCTCTTTGTCCCATAAATTATATAGAAGTACCAAAACTGCTAGTGCAAATGTAAAAGAAGTAACAATAGCACTGTTTCTCTATTATTATTTTTGGCCACATCACATGACATGCATGATACAGAATCTTAGTTCCCTGACCAGGGATCGAATTTACACATCCTGTAGTGGAAGCATGGAGTCTTAACCCTGGTTAAGACTGACCTTAACCAGGTCAGTCCCTAAAGAAGTGAAGCAAAGCGTAAGTCGCTCAGTCGTGTCCGACTCTTTGCGACCCCATAGACTACACAGTCCATGGAATTCTCCAGGCTGGAATACTGGAGTGGGTAGCCTTTCCCTTCTCCAGGGGATATTCCCAACCTAGGGATTGAACCCAGGTTTTCCGCATTGCAGGCAGATTCTTTACCAGCTAAGCCACAAGGGAAGCCCCTACAGTCCCTAAAGCGATTTTTTAAAGTATTGTTCGTAGTGGTTCCACAGAGAAAAGCCCTAAGAGACTTAGTCTCTGAATGAGGATTACAGCATAAATACACCCTGTCATCCTGTCACATCTCACACTGTTTCCTGAGCACCCACTCCTCTTAGGCTCTAGAACTCTGATGGAGGGTAAATGTCAACCACAGGCTCTGCCTCTGGCTCACCACAGGGACTCTTTCTTGCCAGAGGTCTTTGCTGCATGGTTCACTTCAAGGACCAGCTCTAACCTCACCCATTCCCGAAGCCTCTCCTCTGTCTCCAGCACCGTGGTAGGAACCCTCTATGTGGCAATTACTCACATGGGAATGGGAAAATATATGAACACTCCAGAGTTTGTGAACTCTCCCCAAGTTTGCCAAAAGGCTAAAATCAGGTTTTACATTTAACCAGTTCCCAGCATCTCACTGAGGAGCTGAACTAGAAAATAATGATCAGTTTATAGTTCAGGTTTACAATATTAGGTGAATACCAGCAACTGTTCTAAGAATTTTCCAAAGGACATAAACTTACAGGCAAATAGAGCTTCAGGCACAAAGATATTTACCAAAGCATTATTTCTACAAACAAGAACTTGGAAATATTCAAAATTTGCTATAAGAAGAAAAAGGTTAAATCAATTATGCTACATCCCTAAAGAGAAATATTAAGCAGCCCTGGATATAATGTCACAAGAACTGTTTTTTTAAACAATACGGGAACATATTTTTAAAAAAGAAGCAAGATCTAATGTATAGCAAGAGTGTATGGGTGTGTGAATTACATACAAGTTTTTTCTCTTTTATGCCTTCAAATATTTTGTCTTTTTATGCAGTTAATCTCCATTTCTCTGTCATCAAAAATATTACTTGAAATAAAAAGTATTTTGATGACAATGATCAGTCACACTCTCTTCTATAATCAGAGAGTTCTGAATCTCGTTCGTGGACTGCTGAGGAAGGGCGGGATTTAGCAGATACCCCTTTGGCTATACACATTATTTACTACTGGCTCCCATCCGACTGGGCAGTGCTCTGGCATTAGGATAGCTCCATATTTTGATTGTCATGCCAGAGAATTTGTATCACCAGAAACTTTGCTTCAAAATAGGCATCTTCCTGAGAATGTGTATGTAGCTTCAATGGAAAAGTCATAGGTTTTAATGCTGGTCCCGAGTCTTACTATCTGGGTGACCTTAGGCAGATTGTTTTCATTTTCTGAGGCTTGGTAATAAAATGAGGATAAAAAATACCCATCCCAGAACCTATGCAGCAGGTTTGTGAGACGAAATGAATGTGGGTAATGCCTCTGGCCCTAACTAGAGTTCACTGGCCTCATCTTTGTCCATACAAAGCATACCTGAGAATGTCACATTGCTCATCAGCTAGTGTTGTCACATGATCTCCAAGTACACCTTGGCCTAATATTGAATCACAAAGTTATCTGTTATGCATGCATGCACCTTGGCTTCCCAGATGGTGATAGTGGTAAAGAACCTGCCAGCCAATGCAGGAGACATAAGAGATGCTGGTTCGGTCCCTGGGTTGGGAAGATCCCCTGGAGGGAGAAAATAGCAACACACTCCAGTATTCTTGCCTGGGAAATCCCATGGACAGAGGAACCTGGCTGGCTACAATTGTAAGGTTGCAAAGATTCAAAAACGACTGAAGTGACTGAGCATGTGCGCTCATTAAAAAAAAAAAAAAAAAAGGTGCTTACTTGGTTGTGCCGAGTCTTAGTTGTGGCACATGGGATCTCTGTTGCAGCATGTGGGACCTGGTTTCCTGACCAGGGATTGAACCTGGACCTCCCTGATAGCTTGAATGGTTAAGAGTCTGCCTACAATTCGGGAGACCGGGGTTCAATCCCTGGGTTGGGAAGATCCCTTGGAGAAGGAAATGGCAACCCACTCCAGTATTCATGCCTGGAAAATCCAATGGACTGAGGAGCCTGGTGGGCTACAGTCCATGGGGTCGCAAAGAGTCGGACACGACTGAGCGACTTATCTTCTTCTTCTTCCCCTGCATTGAGAGTATGGAGTCTTAGCCACCAGGTAATCCCTGAATGCATAGCCTTTTAGATTACCAAAAAGTTGGTGAATTTTCCCTAGGAATTGCTGGTTTCACCATCATCTTCCATGAGTCTCCTCGGTTGAATCACTGTTGATGTGTGCTTGCTCAGTCGCTTTCATCATGTCTGACTATTTGCTACCCCACAGACTGTAGCCGCCAGGCTCCTCTGTCTATGGACTTCTCCAGGCAAGAAGACTTCAGTGGGTAGCCATTTCCCTCTCCAGGAGATCTCCCTGACCCAGGGATCAAACCAGCATCTCTTACGTCTCCTGCATCGGCAGGTGGGTTCTTTACCACTAATTCCACCTGGGAAGCCCCAGAATAGCGGCACAGACATACAAAACCAACTTGTGGACACAGAGAGGAAGGAAGGAGGGTGAATTGAGAGAGGAGCCCCTGCATGCATGCACGTGCTCAGTCGTGTCCGATTCTTTGCGACCTCATGGCCAGGCTCCTCTCTCCATGGAATTTTCTAGGCAAGAATACTGGAGTGGGGTGCCCTTTCCCTCTCCAGGGGATCTTTCTGACCGAGAGATCGAACCCACATCTCTTGTGTCTCCTGCATTGGCAGGTGGATTCTTTACCACTGGCGCCAGCTGGGAAGCCCACTCCTGACATGGGGACATTTTTTAGCTAACTTCATTCAGCTACAGAATCTTTCCACCAACACTCATTACCAGTTTGTTGGCAGCACAGAGGAGTTGCTTCTGATTGGGCATGTGCAGAACCTAAAACATCCATGAAAATGGAACTTTACCAGGATTTTCCATCAAAGGGGAACCAAAGTTCCCTCGATTCTTTTTTTTTTTGCCAGAGCAAGCTTTTCTGGCAGGGTTTTGACACTGCAGGAGGACACGTGTGTGTGAAATGTTGTGATGACTAAATCCACTGAAACGGAGAAGCCCAATGCCCACAAATGATGTAGCTCAAATTTCCCAAGACCCTGAATTACAGACAGGACAGTTGTTCAGTTTTGCTCTTTTCTTGCATGCAATGGCAGGTTGCCTGTACAACCAACATATGTCATTTGTAGAAAAGAGATAGCAAACATTTTTAAATGCCTTGTAGGTTGCATCCCCCCCCCCACACTGGAATGGGGACTTTAATGTTACCATATCACCTCAAATATGACATGGGTTGAAGTTAGTTTCTGTAGTGGATCCAAGATTGCTGTCTAAGGTTGATTTCCTCATAAGGGAAAAACTTTTCTAGCCATGGGCCAAAGTAAATTTAATAGAGGGGAGTGCTGGGGAAGGTTGTCCTCGGTGGGCAGAGCTGCTGCAGATCAATAGGTACTTCTGAATCCTGAGAAAGTGAGTTGCCTTACATTTTTTTCCAGTTCTGGAACCATGGAAAACCAAGGCTAGAAATGACACTGCATGAGTCACAGTCATGCATGGTGGTTGCATACTGGCTTTTAGGTTGTCAGTGACTCCCTTGTATGCATCATTTGATACTGGCCATGCATTGCCCTGACCTGGCCAAGCTGAGAAGAGAGGGAGGCATTTTGCAACTGACAGCCCCAGTCTGGAGATGTGGGGAGGATGGTCTCTGAGCACTGGATATGTCCATCACAGAGCTGAACAAAGGACAGACATCTGGTACCTTCTTCACTCTAAGCCAAGTCCCAGGTGGGACACTGGATCCCTAGCCTCCAAGAGACTATAATCTGGGAACTGGGAAGGGACTTGTAGAAAGAGGAGTCATTTGAGATGGGTGAGAGCAGAGGAGCTGGTTAAGGAAGAGGAAGGTAGAAATCTAAACTCAGTGTAGAAACGTAACGTGCATGGTGCAATCGCTGAGACCCAATTCTGCCAACATCTCTCTTAAGGAAGGTGGAAAACTTCATAATGCATTTCAGAAAAGTGTCAGCATTCTCATCAATAACAAGAAAAAATTATTTTTCTATTTTTAGACAACTGGCAATTATCAGATCCTGGGAGAAGTAAAAGGCAAGACGCCTGCCTGGGGAAGCAAGGCTTTTGTGGGTAGAGAAATTAAAAATGCAAGATGGCTTCTGCAAAGTGCCAAATAAATGATTTAGGCAGTAATTGCCTTGCAATTGAAAGAAAGGAAAATAATCGGGGCTCCCTGGACTACCCCCTCCCAACACCATATGACTAACTTCCTAGGGAGGAAAGAAATATTTGTTGAAAGCATGATAGACCTGTCAAAAATCCAAGAAATCAATTACATAAATTGTGAAGCATAAGTCACAATTCTATTTGTTCTCCAAGTGTGTAAAATTTACCATTTTCCACTGAGAGAAAATAAGAACCCACTACTGCTTCTGCCCAGAGAATCACACACACCTCTTGCACAAGCCCCCTAATTTTAATCAAGTCATGTCTGCAGCTGTTTTGGTGACTAGTATTTGTCATTTGAGGTATATAGAGAGACCACTGGTCATCATGTCATCTTTATTTTGATAGGATCAGTGATACAGACTAGTATCTAACGAAGCAACGAAACAGAAATGGTCAGAAGGCAAAGTAGATGACCTGAAGTCATCAAAAAACCTACAATGTTGGCAAATCACTTTGCCATACATGTGCAGGACTGGCTCCTGGCTCTTGAAGGACTTAGGTGGGGAGAAAGGTTGGGAGGCTCTTCCAGGAGGGCAAGACTGTGATGAAAGATGTGGAGATGGGACTGAGTAGGCATCAGAGAACAGCTGTGGAAAGGGTGTGGCTGAAGCAGACGTTTCTCTGTGGGGACTTGGGAGAAAATGATACAGAGTGCTGGGTGACATGAGATATGAAACGGTAGTGACTATTTTGAGAAGACATGCTGTCCTGGTCTGAGTTCCCTCAAAAGCATACCTTGCATATGAAATTGGGGACAAGTAGTTTATTCGGGAAGTGATAACAGGAAGTGTGGTGAGCAAGTGGGAGAGTGAGATGGGGGACTTCCCTGGCGGTTCAGTGGCTGAGACTTCATGCTCCCAAATGCAATAGGCCCGGGTTCAATCCTTGTCGGGGAACTAGATCCCACATGCTAAGACTAAGAGTTCCAGTGATGTAACTAAAGATCCTGCATGCTGCAACTAAGACCTGGCACAGTCAAATAAGTAACATATATTTAAATTAAAAAAAGAAAGGAAGTGAGATGGGAGGATGGAAAGTCAGCAAAGCGTGTGAATGAGGGTTGTCATTGTGCATAACCAGGGCGCAATCCCGCTGGGGTCTTCCCAGAAACTTGAGGAACACTCAAGTGATTTTTCCCTTGGAATTGATCACGAATCACAGAATGAACAATTTCCATTTTTAAAGATATCATCACTTTCCTTCATAGTTAACTGAAAATGAAGAAACACAATTTCATTCAAACTTTACAAATATCTTTACATTCAGCCTGTGATGAAGGATGAGAAAGCTCAAGCTGCAGTTAGACTTCATGACCCAGTTAAGCTTCCAGAAATAAAGCTGAGAATAAGCATGCATTTGGCAAACATAATTAAAGCCTTCCAGTGAAGTATGACAATGAACAGTGACACAGTCATGAGTGAGACTTCAGGATGGTCCCACACGGCGGCATGAGGAAGCTGAGGTTTTGATCTATCCAGTTCTATCTTCTTGGCTTGAAGTTTGCACCTGGGTCTTTAATTCCCTGCAATTATGGCCTCTCCACAAGCAAGATGAATATGCTCCTAGTGCGAGGTCAGAGAAAGCCTTCAAGAATGACAGCACTATTCACTGTAGCCAAGACATGGAAACAGCCTAAATGTCCATCGACAGATGAATGCATAAATAAGATGTGGTATGTACATACAATGGAATCTTACTCAGCCATAAAAAAGAATGAAACAGTGCCATTTGCAGCAACACGGATGGACCTAGAGATTATTGTACTAAGTGAAGTAAGTCAGATAAAGAAAAATACCATATGGTATCACTTATATGTGGAATCTATCATATGACATAAATGAACTTATCTATGAAACAGAAACAAGACTTTGCAGACACAGAATACACACTTGTGGTTGCCAAGTGTGGGGGTGGGGTAGGAGAGGGATGGATTGAGAGTTTGGGATCAGCAGATATAAATTATTATAAACATAATAGATAATAAGGTCTTACTCTATAACACATGGAACTATATTCAATACTCTGTGATTAAACCATAATATGAAAAATAATGTATATATAACTGAATCACTTGGCTGTAGAGCAGAAATTAATAGAACATTGTAAATCAACTATACTTCAGTTTAAAACAGAACAAAAAAATAAAAAAGTGTAACAGGTGCTTGAGAAAGTTAGCCATCACCTTGGATGGAAACTTTCCACTGAGTTGCAGGTGACTTAAGGTGGGCAGGGGAGAGATGCATTGCCATGCATTCACTAGCTCTGCCTTGCATTCTTCTTGCCTTCAAGGAAAACTCTACACAAGGGATGTTGGTTCTTGCATCCCCAGCTGCCCCTTTCTCTTTCTTCCTGTGTTTCATGCATTTCCCTTCCAACCTCATCTTCCAGAGTCCTTCCTCCTTGTCTCTTTTTCAGGTAACTGGATAGGGGTGGGAGACCAAAGGCAGCTTTTGCCTTTTAGCAGATGACCAAAGAAGGAATTTTAAATTACAAAATGTCAGCTGATTGAGAAATATGTTTGGGGAGAGACAGCAAACTACCCACACCCTTGAAATAAAGTTACCTTCTGGGCTTCTGCCAAATGTCAGCTCACTCCCAGCCCCGGGGACTCTGATATGTCGCTCATGAATGCATAGCATCACCTTATTTTCTGCAAGACTGCAAACCAGGGGATATTCTTCTGTTGACATTTGGAATTGCCACAACTGTAAAGTGACGGTGACTTTGGATGGACACCATATATATGAGTTGAGAATAAGGAAAGAAATAAGTTTTCAAAGTATTAATTAAAAGAATTCTTTTCAACAGGAGATCTTTCTTGCTCTTCTTACAAGAGCAGCTCAGGAGCCAGAACTATCACAGAAACTATCAGCCAAGGATGGAGAGAGTCATCCGACACCTGAAATGATGACATTCTGTATTCCTACCACATGCAGGCATCTCCACGGCGACTGACTTTCACGTCACCGAACAGACGAGAACACGAATACAAAGAGAAATAACGCTAGTGGATGGATAGTGATTCAGTTTCCATGCAAATGGCCTAAACCAGAACAACAAAAGAAAGCAAATCTCTTAACATGAAAGTAGAATTATTTAGGGATTGATTTTTTTCCCCTCTTTTTCTTTTTACATTTCTTTTTACACAGGTTATTTTTTAAGTTGCTTTTGGGAGGGTATGGCAGGAATGACAAGTCTGTTAGGGATCACAGTAATAAAAATCATAAATCTGGAGGGAGTTCAAGGGGTCACCTTGCTCAGCTTCTGCTTTCCAGGCAGAAATGATCACTAACAATGGTGTTCTGAAAGAGACTGCCCGAAAGATGATTTGACAGTCTTTTACAATATCCCAGCTTACAATGTTTTAACCTCTCCAAAAGACAGTCCTTTCCTATATCAATTGTGTGTCTTTGCACTGAATTTTAAGACTATGTTTTACATTCTGTTCTCACTGGCACAAGGAAACAGCTGGTCACAGCGAATGAGACACTCTGCATTTGTGATAATATATTTCCCCCTCATGCTGTGGGTTCCCGCTGTTTCTGAACCAATAGAGTTGGCCCTTCACAGAATTACCAAGAAGGCAGTAAAGAATAACTGGTTGGCATGAGTGTGGGAGACTACAATTTGTCCCCCAACACTTGCCACAGTTTCTTATAAGAAAATTACTTTCGGGACTTCCCTCGTGGTTCAGTGGTTAAGAGTCTTCCTACCAGTGTAGGGGGCATGGGTTCAATCCCTGGTCTGGGAAGATTCCACATGCCTCAAGGCGACTGAGCCTGCATGCCATAGATCCCATGCTCCGCAGCAAGAGAAGCTGCTGCAGTTAGAAGTCTGTGCAGCAAGAAGCCCAAGCAACACGCTTTAGGTAGTAGCCCCTGCTCACCGCAGCTAGAGAAAGCCTGTGAGCCCCAGAGCAACCAAAAATAAATAAATAAAATGTTAAAAAATACTCTGAAAAAAAAAAAAAAGGAAGCAGCCTGCTGCCACTGATGTACTTCTGCTTTCAGGGACCACCACGGTAACTGGCTGCAATGGGCAATTCCTGTGACAATACTGTTCCTGCGTAAACACATGAGATTCTTGGTTGTTTTGTGAGTAACGGTATATCAAGATATATTCCCTGTTTCTAATAAGGCACATAAAAATAAGAGAATGACTGAAAATAGAAAATCACTTTCCCTTGGAACTTCCCTGGTGGTCTGGCGGAAAAACTCCATGCCTCCACTTCAGGGGGCATAGGTTCGATCCCTGGTCAGGGAACTAAAATACCATATGCCATGTGGCCTGGCAAGAAAAAAAAGCAGCATACTAACTAAAAGAAAATTGTGTGTGTGTTAGTTGCTCAGTCGTGTCCGACTCTTAGTGACCCCATGGACTGTAGCCCACCAGGCTTCTCTGTCTATGGGATTTTCAAGAATACTAGAGTGGGTTGCCATTTCCTTCTCCAGGGGATCTTCCTGACCCAGGGATCAAAGCTGGGTCTCCCACATTGCAGGCAGACTCTTTACCTGTCGGGAGCCACCGGGATGCACCCAGTCCGTGACAAGGTCATGGGACAAGAGAGGAACCTGCAAGGCAGCTCTTCCTCACATGGGGCTGCCCCGGGGGCCCAATATGTCCCCTCCGGAGCCGCCGGGACGAGAAAGGAACCTACAAGGCAGCTCTTCCCCTTGAGGTTGTCCCAGGGGCCTGGTATGTCCCTTTCTTCCTTCTGTCTTACTGTTGTTGGGCTTTCTATTAATTCTTGGAAATGATAATATATAGTAATAAGGCCTCGCTGGAAAATACCAAACCTTTTTGGAAATGCTCAAGATTGCTCTGGCTCAGGACACGACCATAAACATCAAGTCATAAAAGAAAAGGCCACAGGTATAGTTTGGCTGATTGCTTAAAAGATTATAATGTTCTAGAACAGAAAAGAGTAGAGGTATTTAGATTTAGAAGTAGATATACTGCTTTAGTTTACTTGCTCCTTGGTTGAAAGGGTTTTCACTATTGCTATTTCCTGGCTGCTATTTGTTTATTGTTTCCCTTTCTTTAAACAACATGGGATATTATGGGTATTTTTGTAAAATTAGAAAATGGGGTATATAGGATTTTAATAGAAGATTTATATTAACCAGCTTTACTGCCATTATCTTACTATTAATAGAGGTGTTTTGCTGCTTTAGAGGTGTTTTTGCTGTTTAATAGTTAATCGTTGTAAATTGAGATTTTGTGGTTTCAGGTAAAGAAAAATATTAGGTTTTTTCTCATGGTACTATTTTCAGAAATGTCAAACATGTTACTATGACCCTTCCCATGTATTGTTTTATTGTCCAAAGAATTTACATTATACCTGAGACTTGTGGAACATTGTTTTTGTTAGAGTGAGAATGTTAGGCCACTGAGGCAAGAAGACTATGTACAGGACATTTACGTATAAACCCTGTAATCGGAAACGTTCTAGATGAATGCTTAGGGGAAAAACATGGGGAAAAAAATATTGACGGAAGCACAAACTAATATCTGATGTAATATGTGGTGATTTAAGGGGGAAGTAACATTCATTCCATAAAAACTGAGCTATCCTAAAAATAAAAAAAAAAGCTACCTCTTCTACGAAACGTCTGTGTGTGTGTGTCTGTCTGTCTTCTTCCTCGCCGACGCCACTCATCCCTTGGGTATTCCTGGTCCTGCCGGGGCTGGACCTCGGCCTTTACCGTCTCAGCCATTAGGGAAATTTCCCTAAATTTCTGCAAGCCAGCATGTAGGTGAGCTGACCCAGCTTTGCCCATCCAGACCCAACGCCTTGGAGGGTAGGGGGTGCAACAAGAAAGGAGAAAGTGCGTGGAACAGAGCTGCTCCTCCCACCAGGACAGCCCTCCCAGGATCTAGCACTCAGAGAGGAACAACCCTCCTGAAACAGAAGTCAGGCACATTTTCTTGTTGGAGAAGCCCCCGCTGTCCCCTAACCCAGTAGTCCAGCCACTGGAACTCAAGCAAGACTAACAGGGAAGAGTCCAGAACAAACAGGGCCTTCGCCAAGACAGTGTCCTCAGCTCTCCTTCCCCACCTCCCATAACACACATGATGAACGAGGTTCACACATTCAGCCCTTGCGAGGGCAGACCCCGATTTTGAAGAAACTCCTTGAAATTTGGTGGTTAAATAATGCCCCACGTGCATCCCAGATGTTCACAATTCTAACAGTCCATCAGCTGGCCCCTGGCCCTGGATTGAGGCTGGGAAAACTGGGCTGGGCTGACACAGGGATGGAAAGACAGTGGGGTGACCACAGGGCTTCCCCGAAGGCCACATGCAGACATTAGAAATTACAGATCAGTCACAGGCTCCTGTCTATTAAGGCACAAACACGGTCAAGCCCTTTCCACCTCAGCAGCCCTCACTCGGTGGGGACCTGAGTAGGGAAAGGAGAGGGGTTGGGGGCGGGCCTCAGAACACGGCAGGCTATGGATCACAGCTCCCTCTGAGTCCTCACTTTTGTTCTATGGTAATATTTATACCACTTTCGGCCCCGCTGCACTTTATCTCATCTGATTTTCACTGTTCAGTGTGTCTCTTAGGGAAACACAAGTAACAAGGATGTAATGGGCACCCTTGATGGCTCTAGCCCCCTCTTCCTCCCTGGTGAGTGGGCCAGGCCAGGAGGGACTGCTCGTGACTCCACTGGTACCCTGAACTCTTGGCTGCATTTGCGTTCAGCTGCAGAGTGTCCCTGTCCCCTTTCCCTGGTCTCAGCCATCTGAGTTGCAGTGCTGAGAGCCCTTCGTCCCAGGGACCAGAGCAGATCTGACCCCAGTTGGCCCCTTGGTGCCTCCTCTCCACTGGACACTGGCCTCTGAGGCTGCCAAAGGCAGGCCATTCCAAGTAGGGGCAGCCCTGGTCTTACTGCACCAGAGTAGGAAGAGAGAATACAATGAAACCATCCTGAAAAAGAATAACCTAAAATATCCAAGGTGAGAACAGCTCTAAGACAGCAAGATAATCCCAAAGAGAAGGCACTCCACTTAGAAAATTTTTAATATATTCAAACAAAACTATAATTCAAAAAGATAAATGCACCCCTATGTTCACAGTAGTGCTATTCACAATAGCCAACATGTTGAGACAACCTAAATGTCTGTCAGTAGATGAATGGATAAAGATGTGGTACATACATATAATGGAATACTACACAGCCACAAAAAAGAATAATGTCAGCTGCAGCAACTTGGATGGACCAAGAGGTTACCATACTGAGTGAAGTTAAGTCAGAAAGAGACAGACAAACACCATATGATATCACTTATGGGATGCTGCTGTTTAGATGCTAAGTCGTGTCTGACTCTTTGCAACTCCATGGACTGTAGCCTGCCAGGCTCCTTTGTCCTTGGGATTTCTTAGGCAAGAATACTGGAGCGTTTGCCATTTCCTTTTCCAGGGAATCTTCTGGACCCACGTCTCCTGCTTGGCAGGTGGATTCTTTACCACTGAGCCACCAAGGAAGCCTGATATCACTTATATGTGGAATCTAAAACACAACACAAACTTATCTATGAAACAAAACCAGACTCACAGGCATGGAGAACAGACTTGGGGCTATCGAGGAGGAGGAATGGATTGGGAGTCTGGGATGGATTGGGCCTTACACAGTAGGACCCTGTTTATCCATCCTATATATAATAGTTTGCGTATGCTAATCCCATACTCATAGCTAGTTCTTCTCTCTTTGGGGGCATATAGGTGGGTTTCATGCCCCTGCTTTCCTGGTGGTCAGGCAGACCATGTGGTTAGTGCCTCTCAGTGGGTTGTGACTGGGGTGTCATTTTGCAGGACTGAATGCTTATTTGATGAGGTAAGAATCTCCATCCCTCTATTCTCCTGCCATGATGATCCTGGAAGCCTGGGTGGGGTGAGTCAAACGAATGTCTGGTGCCACTGAATCACCACATGGAGTACAGTTGCCCAGACAGTTTTCTAGATTCAAAGTGGACTTTATGCAAGTGAGAAGGAACCATTTATTGTTAAGCCTCTGAGATATTTAGGTTGTTACTGCAGCATCATCTAGCTTATCCTAGCCAGCACAGTGTGGGCTTTTAGCCTGCTATAGTTATAGTTAACTCTTAAAATGAACTGAGATCACTCAGAATATTAGTAGTTAAAATCTCAGCCACCATCTCACAGAGTTCTTGAAGAATAATAAAAACATCGATGGCAATCACTAATAATTATTCCCACAAGGTAAGCAGGAAGGCACTAATTTCCATCTGAATTAGTGGCATCTTTATTAGTGGGAATGGAAGGAAAATACCAATTTTAGTAAATCTGAGGATTACATAATCTGTTTGTTGTGACATAATTAAAACTGTATGTTTTGCTTAGCAATAGACTCATGAAATGATTTAAAAACAAGTCTTAAATTGTGTTGTAACTTTTGAATCCCAACTCCTCCTCCTTTTCTGTGTACAGTACATCACAAAAGTTTTCTATCCTCAACTCAAGAAGACAGAACTGCAACTAGGATGTTTTTGGCTACAAGTAGCAACCCTCCCACCCCAACACAAACTAGCTGAAACAGTAAGGACCTGAATTATCTCACATTATTGAGAGCCTGGGGCCTTTGTGGGGCTCAGGGCTAGCCCATCCAGCAGCTTGATCACATCATCAAGGACTTAGATTATTTTCCAAAGTTGGTAGTAAGACAGTACAACAGTTCCAGACATCACATCTAAGCGGGATGATGTTCAGAAAGGTGTAAGAGATCATCTCATCTTGTGTTTCTTACTTACAGAGAGAAAATATTTCCCAGAAGCTATTTCTCATTGGTCAGAAGTGGTCACAGCACAATTCTGAAGCCATTACTAGTGAGAAGGATAAAATTGTCACGACTGGTTGAGAACCATCAGCTCAGGTGTAAGAGGATGAGCATTTCAGTGGAATAGGTATTTGGGGAGTCTATCACAGACATTAGCTCTATTTCCACTTGGCAAAATTCACAGCTGCAAAATGGAAATAGCGAGAATTTGGGTCATTTTCCCTTTATTCTCCTGGGTTGATCCCTTTGGTCTTAATTCTTCTCTGACTACCAAAGTCAGGATTTTGCAATAGCTTCCTACCTGCCTGCTCCAACTCATCTTGTTCTTCTCCAGTTCATTCTACATACCTGCTGCTAGATGAAGGCTCTTAAAACCCTCTTCTCATGTTGTCACATCTTTACCCAATTATGTCGAATGTCTCTCTTTTGACACTGGTTTTAGGTTCAGACTTCTCTGGGTGCTTTTCTGGGTGGTTTTATCACACTCATCCCACCTACCACTAATAGGTAATACACATTTTTTAAATGCCTCCCTCATTCAACACATCAATTTCTGCTTCCATACTTCTGTGTTTTCTCCCACCTTGAACCTCCTATTTCATTGTCTCTGCCCAAAGCCTGCACTTTCTCCTACCATCTCAGCCTAGTCTTCTTTATGAAGATTTTCTTGGTTAATTGCAGCCCACACTGGTCTCTCCTCACTGAATTCTTGTTTCATGTATAGCCAACACCATAACTGATTCTTACTGTGTGTTGAGATGCTCTCCCCAAATAAATTAGGCATGTCCTGAGAGCAGACACTGTTGTTTTGCTTCATGTCTGTCTCACACCATCTTTGCACATTTGTCACACCTTATTGATCCTTCAGTCCATCAGCAAGCAGTGACTGAGACCCGTTCCTCTATGGTTCCAGTGTGACATTAGCACAGATGAAGTCTGACAACTTGATTCTATTGGAAAAATTAGCATCAATTTTGCATATTTTGCTTCTCCTATGGGACAGAGAGGGGTCCCCTCTGAGTAAGTTCAACTCAGAGACAGGAGTGGGAGTTGTTTCTAGCTGTTTCTAGTTGTTTCTATCTGGAAGTTTCTAGCCCACTTTTGATAACTGAAATCTGTATACCTGTTTAGAAGGCCATGCTTTTGGAATTGTTTTCCAGAATAAATACTGAATGTTGACAAGCACTTAGCTAAGTCTCTTCAACAATAGAGTTCCAATCATGTAGATGTACTTTAGTAGGTATCAACTTTTGTTTATTAAAAAAGATTGGGGGTCTTCCCTGGTAGTCCAGTGGTTAAAAATCTGCTTTGCAATGCAGGGGAGGGGATTCCCCTAGTGGCTCAGCAGTAAACAATTCACTTGCCAAAGCAGGAGATGCAGGTTCGACCACTGATTTGATGCCTGGGTCCGGAAATCCCTCTGGAGAAGGAAAAGCAACCCACTCCAGTACCCTTGCCTGGAAAATCCCATGGACAGAGGAGACTGGCAGGGGACAGTCCACGGGGACACAGAAGACTTGGACACGGCTTAGTGACTAAACAACAACAACAATGCAGGGGACATGGGTTCAATCCCTGATCAGGGAACAAAGATCCCACATGCCTTGGAGAACCTAAGCCATCAGGCAGCAACTACTGAGCCACAATGAAAGATCCTGTTTGACACAATGAAGATCCTACTTGTCACAACTAAGACCTAATACAGCCAAATAAATAAATATTAAAAAAAAAAAAAAACCTTGAACCTCAATTCTTTTTGTTTTTTAATGGGGAAATATTCATAGACATGGTCATGTCCACTTGTGTCTTTTCCCCTTGTGATCAGTAATGGCATTTGGTGGTCAGGCAGTCTGAACCAGGCCTGCAGACAAGCACCACTGAACAGAGAGGAGCGGGGTGTCCCTTAGAGGAATCAGATTATTCCTCTGCTCAGCATTTTGTGCACCAGACCCTGGAAGGCCCTCTGGGCACCGGGCTGCCTGTGCTGCATGTGACTGTGTGTGATGGGAATTAACACCTAATTCTGCATCCCAGCTTTATGGCTGAGGTCCACAATGAGTCAGTATAATTAAGCACCGTTTGCCTGGTTAGTTAGTTCAGGTGTCTAAATCTGTCACAATAAAGTATGTGATGTTAAACATGTTTGGATTAGAACCTTCTGGAGCCAATGCCAATGCAGACAGCTATATTAATCACATGGGAGGTTATCTTATTTGAGATTTTCTATGCACCTCTGAGTTACAGTGTTTCATCCATCAAGGGCTTGCTGAAGACATCTGTAAACTTTGATTTATTGCACTGTTCCTGCTACAGAATTAAACAGCATTATACTCAAATATATTGGCTTAATTGACAGGTAGAGATTTAATCCTGTTAATTATCTAGCCAGCTCAAAAGCTTCCATTAACCCCTTGCTGAATCGGTGGGATTCAGAAAAGGTATCTCAGCACCTATTTGAGGCTCAGGTAAATCCATCATCATTCCTCCTCCTCAAAAAGTTTACTCTTGTTAGCCCCAGTTCGTGAGCAAAGGCACACACTCATGAGACAAGTGTGTTACTTCTGGGTGGTTCCCTCTCTGACTCCAAACAGTTCATTCCTTTAGGTAAATGACGTCGGAAGGTTTGTAGTCATCATCTCTCCTGGCTTTGGGTTTTGTCTGTGAGCATCTATTGAGATAACATGTGTGAACGTCGTTCATTCACTTATTTACACAACACACTTTTAGTGAGCACTTACTATGTTCAGGGACTTTGCTGGGCTGGAAAGAACAAAAATATATGGAAAGATAGTTGAGACTCTCAAGAAACTTACATCAGTTATAAATCAAAGTGCCCTACAGACCTATAGGATACTCATTAATGGTGATCATCTGTGCTGTTACAATAATGCACATGTCGCTCAGTTGCGTCCGACTCTTTGAGACCCTATGGACTGTAGCCCACGAGTCTCCTCTGTCCATGGGATTCTCCAGGCAAGAATACTGGAGTGGGTTGCTATTTCCTTCTTCAGGGAATCTTCCTGACCCAGGGATTGAACCCACATCTTTTGCATCTCCTGTATTGGCAGAATTGTTTACCACTAGCAAATGCACTGGAGAAGGAAATGGCAACCCACTCCAGTGTTCTTGCCTGGAGAATCCCAGGGACAGAGGAGCCTGGTGGGCTGCCATCTGTGGGGCTGCACAGAGTCAGACACGACTGAAGCGACTTAGCAGCAGCAGCAGCAAATGCACACAAATAGATCATTCATACCAGAAAACTTAAGTGTAACTAAACTTTATCTTTTTAAAACCAATATTTCTAAGAAAGGATATTAGGTGGAAATTCCAAACACTGAGAAAAGATCATGGAAGACATTCAAAGGAGGCAGATACTTTAGGAACTTTTAAACTCATCCATCACAAAGTGGCTCTATTCTCTTCTTGCACACACGGCAAGACCCCGCTTAACCATCTGCTAAGCTTCTCTACTCCTCAAGTCAACTAATGTCCTCTCTGTTCCCAGTCACCATGCTAGGTATGGAGGGCACAGAGAGAGGACAGACTTCTCTGCCTTTTTGAAGCTCACAGTCCAGTGGAGACGCAGAGAGCAGTGAGAGGACTGTGATGGAGGGCCCCACAGGGGGCTCTTGAAGCCCAGAGTGGACACAGCCTAGGAGGAGTCAAAGAAGGCTTCCTGGGGGAGGAGTAATCTGAACTGGACTTGAACAAATGCTTAACAGTTATTCAGTTAAAGAGAGAAGGGTGTGTAAGGAGGGCAAGCTAGAGGATGGCAGTTTGCACAACATGAGAAACCTGGCCAAAGGCAGAGAAGAGTGAAACCACAGAGACCTCCTACGAAGCCACAAGCATTGATACTTAGTGTTTTTAAATTAAGTACAGTGAGTTATTGCAGTTGGGACTGGGCAAGGGCTATGTCAGGAGGGTCCTGTGGGCCAGGCTAGAAATGTGGTGCTCAGGAGCCAGTGGAACATTCTAAGCAGGAAAGTAAAATGGCTGGGGTTCTACAAGTGGCCCACCCAGTGGCTGGGGTTCTAAAACTGGTCAGCCTGGTGGGATAGTGGAGGATTTATTCACATTTCTCAACTTCAATAACTTTTAAGGAAAAAAAATTTGTGTACTTTAAGAGCACTTATTGAACCAAAGTCCATGAAAGTCATGACACTTAAAAAAATATTTTTATACGATTTCACACTTAAGAATTGCAAGGAATACAAAGAATGTCCATATAAGCTTTACCCGATTTCACCAGTTAATATGTTTTTGACATTTTGCCCCATTTGCTCATCTATCAGTCTATTTACCAGCCTACAGTATACACACATACGCTCATTTGAAAGGTGTTTGTAGCCTTTATTCACATTCGTAATTACTCCAATGTCTACTTCCTAAAGACAAGAACTTTTTTATTAATATAACAAATATTTATCAAACTCAGGAAATCTGACATTTATATAATACTGTTATCTAATCCAGTCTTGCTAGTTATGCTAATAATGACTCATGATAGTTAAGATATGTGATGTAAAAAAATGAAACCTTGGCCCTGTGCAAATATCCTCCATTTGCATTTATAACTGAAATGGAAATTAATCTTTATAATAATAAATGCTTTCAGATTATCATAAGAGTAAAGAGACAGAATTTTAGAACTCTCATAGAACTCATGGATTTCTGGATGCACATTTGAGAAAAACTGTTGGTAGCCAAGATGGAGATGAGATGAGCTCTATTCAGCGAGCAAGCCTAGATTGTCTTTGTTCACATCAGTCAGAGCATCAGGAAGTTGAGCTGGGGGAAAGAGGTTCCATTTCTGTTCAGCAAAGCTGGGTACAAAAAGCCTGAAGGACCAAGGAACCAGAGTAGGGGTCCTGCATATTGACACTCAGGCCAAATACAGAGCAGGAAAGGGGTGGAGCATAAGGCCAATGATACTCCCAAGCCCTGTCTCTTAGCAGGCAGCAAGTTTAGGATAAACAGAGAAAAAAAGAGAAAGCATGGGGAGAAAGAAGGATGCAATTTCCATGGCTCGGTGGGGAGGGCAGACCTCTGAAACTAGAGGAAAATTGTAGAGGGTAATATGATATTGTTAGTAGTATGTAAGAAGATACAGTTTCTACAAAACAGAATAAAGTAATGGGAGAAGCTGAGATGAAAATGCAGTGGGGTGAGGCAAAAAAAAAAAAAAAGGGAGACAGTGGAGATAGGCTTTTGGGAAACCAAAAGGCAAAATATTTTTTTAAAATAATTTTTCAAAATTCACTTTGGAGTTAATAAAGGACAGGATTGAAACTGTGGCAAACAGGCTCAATGATGAGGCAGGCAGATCTTTACAAAATTTAAAAGGCTTAGTTATTTCAGGCACAATCAGGAGACACAGAGAGAAGCATGATCACTGAGACTTGAATAAAACTCTTCTTAGTCTTTTATGAGGGAGGCAATACAAATAATGACAAATGGAGTGTCCAGTAATAGATCTATTTCAAAGCTGATGAATTTCAACAGCGTTTTTATCAAGCACATATGCTATATTACCAACAGCTGAACTTAAATAAGAGACCATACGACAACCTCAATAAATTCAGATGAGTGGGGATCACTATGTGGATTGAAAACACAATGCAGAAACTGTGGAGCCACATTCTGGCTTATTAACTGAACCACGGTTTCTGAATCTGTAAAACATGAGAATTAATAATACCTACCTTCTATAGGTATTATGAGGAAAAAATGAGTTTTTACAGAACTTACTACAGTGGTTGGCATATAATAGGCACTCAATATATACTAGCTATTGGTATTTTTACTGTTAATATTTTTTGGTCACATCCTCTATTACCCCAAATAATAAAAGTTTAAGGAGGAAAACAATAATTAAAAAAAAGATCAGCTATGACGACATGAAGTCCAACAGAAGGCAGTCAAAGCACTATTAACAGGTAAACTCAAACAATTTTTTTATTTTGTAAAAGAATAAAGGATAAGAGTACAAAGAAATGACACAAAGAAATGGAAAGATACCTTGTGCTCTTGAATTGGAAGAATATTGTTAAAAATGGCCTTACTACCTAAAGCAATCTACAGATTTAATGCATCCTGCATCACAATACCCATGACAGTTTTCACAGAATTAGAACAGAAATCCTAAAATTAACATGGAACTATTAAAAAAAACCAAACAAACCCGGAATTTCCAAGACAATCTTTGAGAAAAGAACAAAGCTGGAGGTATCACCCTCCCAGGCTTCAGATTATACTACAAAGCTACAATAATCAAAATAGAATGGTACTGGCACAAAACAGACACACAGATCAATGGAGCAGAAGAAAGTGCCCCCAGAGTAAACCCATGTGCTTCTGGTCAATTAATCTATGATAGAGGAGGCAACAAAATGCAATGGAGAAAAGGATAGTCTCTTTAATAAGTAATAAGTAGTGTTGGGAAAACCGGATAGCTACATGCAAAACATTGAGTTTAGAACATTTCTTCATACCATATACAAAAATAAACTCAAAATGGATTAAAGACCTAAGTGTATGACATGATACCACAAAATTCCTAGAAGAGAACATGGGCAGAATACTCTGACATAAACTAAAGCAATATTTTCTTAGATCTATTTCACAAGGCAAAAAAAAATAAAAGCAAAAATAAACAACTTGGGTCTAATTAAACTTAAATACCTCTGCACAGGACAGGAAGACATCAACAAAATGAAAAGACAACCTATATATGGGAGAAAATATTTGCAAATGACATGATTAACAAAAGGTTAATGTCCAAAGTGTATGAATAGTCCATACAATTCAATGTCAAAAAAAACAACCCAATCAAAAAATGGGCAGTGTCTAAAACTAGTACAGCCACTATGGAGAACAGTGTGGAGATTCCTTAAAAAACTGGAAGGAGAACTGCCGTATGACCCAGCAATCCCACTCCTGGGCATACACACCGAGGAAACCAGATCTGAAAGAGACACGTGCACCCCAATGTTCATCGCAGCACTGTTTATAATAGCCAGGACATGGAAGCAACCTAGATGCCCATCAGCAGATAAATGGATAAGAAAGCTATGGTACATATACACCATGGAATATTACTCAGCCATTAAAAAGAATTCATTTGAATCAGTTCTAATAAGATGGATGAAACTGGAGCCCATTTACAGAGTGAAGTAAGCCAGAAAGATAAACACCAATACAGTATACTAACACATATATATGGAATTTAAAAAGATGGTAATGATAACCCAATATGCAAAACAGAAAAAGAGACACAGATGTACAGAACAGACTCTGGGACTCTGTGGGAGAAGGTGAGGGTGGGATGTTCTGAGAGAACAGCATTGAAACAAGTATACTATCAAGGGTGAAACAGATCACCAGCCCAGGTTGGATGCATGAGACAAGTGCTCAGGCCTGGTGCACTGGGAAGACCCAGAGGGATGGGATGGGGAGGGAGGTGGGAGGAGGGATCGAGATGGGGAACACATGTAAATCCATGGCTGATTCATGTCAATGTATGGCAAAAACCACTACAATATTGTAAAGTAATTAGCCTCCAACTAATAAAAATAAATGAAAAAAAAAATGGGCAGAAGACCTGAATAGAACTTTTTTCCAAAGAAGACATATAGATGGCCAACAGGCATGTGAAAAGATCCTCAACAATGCTAATTATTTCAGTTCAGCCCAGTCGTTCAGTCGTGTCCGACTCTCTGCGACCCAATGAATCGCACCACGCCAGGCCTCCCTGTCCATCACCAACTCCCAGAGTCTACCCAAACCTAATTATTAGAGAAAAGCAAATCAAAGCCACAATGAGGTATCACCACACATCTGTCAGAATTGCTGTCATCCAAAGTCTACAAAGGACAAATCCTGGTGAAGATGTGGAGAAAAGAGAACTCTTGTACACTGCTGGTGGGAATGTAAGTTAGTGCAGCCATTATGGAAAACAGTTTGGAGGTTCCTCAAAAAAAAAAAAAAAAAGAAACTAGAACAACCAAACGATACAGTAACTCCATTCCTGGGTGAAAGTGAAAGTGAAGGTCGCTCAGTCGTGTCTGACTGTTTACGACCCCATGGACTATACAGGCCATGGAATTCTCCAGGCCAGAATACTGGAGTGGGTAGCTTTTCCCTTCTCCAGGGGATCTTACCAATCCAGGAATCGAACTCAGGTCTTCCTCATTGCAGGCAGATTCTTTACCAGCCGAGCCACAAGGGAAGCTCATTCCTGGGTATATATGTGGAAAAAAACAAAACACTGATTAAAAAAGATACATCCACCCCAATGTTCATAGCAGCACTATTTACAATAGCCAAGATATGGAAGTAATCCATGTCCATCAACAGACAAATGGATAAAAGACTATTGGGGGAAAATATCTGTACACACACACACACACACAATGGAATATTACTCAGCCATAGAAAGCATGAAATTCAGCCATCTGCAATATAGATAGGCTCAGGTCCTCCTGCATTGCAGGCTGATTCTTTACAAATCTGAGCCACCAGGGAAGACCAGGGAAGTCTATCAGGGAAGACTGATAGACTATTATGCTTAGTGAAAGAGGTCAGAGAAAGACAAATACTGTATCATTCACATGCATGATCCAAGAAGTAAAACAAACTAATAGCAAAAGAGAAACAGACTCACACTATAGGAAAATAGTGGCTACTAGTGGAGGAGAGAAAGAGGGAAGAGGCAAGATGGGATTAAAAGATAAAAACTACTATGTACAAGACAGAGAAGCAACAAGGATATATTGTCTAGCACAGGGAATAATAGCCACTATCTTTTAATAACTTTTAATAAAGTATAATCTGTAAAAAATGCTGAATCTCTCTGCTGAATACCTAAAATATAAAATTTATAAATTAACTATACTTCATAAAAAATAAATATAATAATATTAACACTAATCTTAGGAAAACAGAAGGAATGAAATGGCAGATATAAAAGCAGAAATTGCTTTTTTAAAAATAGCATAAAAATAGCATAAAATGAGTATAGTTTGGGAGGTAAAACAGCAAAATATACTCATTACTTATAAATTTAAGTAGTTTTTTAAAAAGTTTTAAAAAGATGGAGACATATTCATATTTCTAGATAACAGGGTTGAATACTGTAAAAATGTTAATTTATCCCAGATTAGTTTATCTACTTATTAAAAACCCAATCAATATGCTGATGGGACCACTTTTTGGAAATTGGCAATGTAATTACAAGGTTCATCTGGAGAACAGGTGAGAGTAGCTAAGAACATTTTGAAAACATTCTAATAATACAAAATTCATCCAGTCTAGATTCAGGAGAAAAGTTATTTTGAGAGCAGACTGACATCAGGCTAAAAAGGACCTTATTCAACCTGATACCTTATTAAAATACTAATTGCCATCAGTCTGGAATTCACACCTACTCAGGTATTCTCACTTCTTTGATGTACAGACCTTCAAATCAGATAACAGAAAGACAGGCTGAAAATAAATGGCTCTATGTCCCTCAACGAGCCCCCCAAAATGGTGAAAATCTAAACCATAAAATATCTTTGAATCTTATTCAGTGGAATGTTTATTGTGTATTATTTTGTCATTTATTAATCACAAAAGGAATTTGATGTGCACGAGCCATTTCAAATCCTTTTGGTTATTTTCAGTCCTCAGGTTTTGCTCATCTTCAGGCTAGGCAGATTGGAAAGGTCATGCCCAAATTTTAACGTTACTGTTCAAGGACAAAACTATAAACCATTTCTAAAGTGACTGCTAGACTGATTCTAAAGTGGGATTTGTTTTACACTTAAGGTCTGAAAGTAAAACAGGTTGCTTTCATCCACCATCTGAAGGAAAGGATAGGAGTTTTGATGGATGGGGAGTGTGGCTTGGGGCAATCGCCAAGTGGGATTGACTAGGTGAAGATGCCTGAGGTTGGTTAGCAGCATAAAGATGGGATAGAATGCACAAGGATTCCCTCAACCTTCCTAAAATTACAAGAATTATGTGGAAAGATGGGGAGTCTAGAAGTTTAGGGGACTGGTACAGCAATCAAATGTTAGTGTCAGTACTGATTTCAAATACTTGGTATCATAACTAGGCCATGGGTTGAGAAAACATGTTCTAGAGTCACCACTTACTAACAGAGTAATGATAAATAAGTCCCTTAAACACTGGCTGCCAAGTTCTTGGTCTCTATATCAGGTATTACACAGATCTAGACAAATGATGGCCAGTATTGCTTAGTACAAAGGATTTCCCCTGGTGGCTCAGACGGTAAAGTGTCTGTCTACACTACAATGTGGGAGACCTGGGCTCGATCCCTGGGTTGGGAAGATTCCATGGAGAAGGAAATGGCAACCCACTCCAGTACTCTTGCCTAGAGAATCCCAAGGACGGAGGAACCTGGTGCAGGCTACTGTCCATGGAGTTGCAAAGAGTTGGACACGACTGAGCAACTTCACTTTCACTTTCACTTAGTACAAAAGACTGTGCTCATTGTAAGTCTAAATTTCTCGTCGCAGCATGGTAGAAAATGAGTAAATGTGTACGCAAAAGGAATTCTAACAAGTGAAGTGTTGGGCATAATATTTTTACTGTGTGCATATCGGGGGGAAGAAAGAGACAGAATATAAGAATAATATGATTAAAATGTATATGATGCACAATATGAGGGAACTATGCAGGCTTCCCTGGTAGCTCAGACAGTAAAGGGTCTGCCTGCAATGCAGGAGACCCGGGTTCAATCCCTGGGTTGGGAAGATCCACTGGAGAAGGAAATGGCAACCCACTCTAGTACTCTTGCCTGGAAAATTCCATGGATGGAGGAGCCTGATAGGCTACAGTCCATGGGATCGCAAAGAGTCAGACAAGACTGAGCGACTTCACTTTGTACTTTGTACTTTTTTATGGGGGAAAACTATAGATATTAATCTGGCTTAAAAATACTAATAAACTGGAACTTCCCTGGTGGTTCAACGGTTAAAATGTAGGGGGCTCAGATTTGATGCCTGGTCGGAGAACTAAGATCCCACATGCATGTGGTGCAGCCAAAAAAAAAAATAATAATAAAATAAAGAAATATTAGTAAATTCACAGAAGAGGGCTGCCCTGGTGGCTCAGTGATAAAGAATCTACCTGCCAATGCAGGAGACCCAGGTTTGATTCCTGGTCCGGGAAGATTCCACATGCCATGGGGCAATTAAGCCAGAGTGCCACAACTACTGAGCCTGTGCTGTAGACCCCAGGCTCCACGAGAGAAGCTATTGCAATGAGAAGCTTGTGCACCACAACCAGAGAGTAGCCCCTGCTTGACACATTTAGAGAAAAGCCTGCTCAGCAACAAAAATCCAGCACAGTGAAAAATAAACAAACATTAAAAAAAAAAAATCCACAGAAGATCCAAAGATGTTTGGTATAAAAAAGAAAATGCATGGTGGATGGTGCAGAGAAGCATTTGAAATTCAGCTTTGAGATAAAGAAAGGATGCTGATGTTAAAACGTCCAGCCTTTGAGCAGCCATTTAGGATGTCATTCCTGTGTGCTAGGGAGGACACAGAGATGTGGGGATGAAGGGGAAGATAGCGTGAGGTTAGCGGGTCCTGCTGTACCCAGGTGACCTCTAGTCTGGTGGCTGCCCTGCCTAGGGAAAGATGTAAGCAACCTTGAGCAATGGGAGATGTCAGGCACAGACCAAAGAGTCTCCATGAACTCAAGTACACGATTTATCAGCACACACCTGCTTACACAGTTTATGCTTATTCCCATGCAGATCATTAGGTGAAACAAATTGGTATTGACATGAAGTAAAGCTTACAATAGCACTGAACTTTCAACTCCCTTCCAGCAGATTTCTGATCTTTTCCAATTTGTGGCTCATCTATTTACAACTTAAAAAGGTTAGAAGGATATTGATGACAACATAATGAGTGTGGAGTAAATCTCACACTTTGTAAAAATGATTATACAACTGAGCAGGCTATAAAGCCCCTGGCTTGATCTGAGGTTTATAGGAACAGGACTTTAAACCTTAAGGAGGTTAATGCCTTAAGTTATCCCTTAATGCATAGGGCTTCCCAGGTGGTGCAGTGGTAAAGAATCCCCCTGCCAATGCAGGAAATGCTGAGATGTGGGTTCAACCCCTGGGTGGGGAAGATCCCCTGGAGTAGGAAATGGCAACCCACTCCAGTATTCTTTCCTGGAGAATCCCATTGACAGAGGAGCCTGGCAAGCTACAGTCTATGGACTCGAAAACAGTCAAACACGACTAAGCGACTGAACACGCAATGCATGGGTATGAAGATCCTGAAGAGAAGTGAAGTCGCTCAGTCGTGTCCGACTCTTTGCGACCCCATGGATTGTAGCCTACCAGAAACCTCAGTCCATGGGATTTTCCAGGCAAGAGTACTGGAGTGGGTTGCCATTTCCTTCTCCAGGGTATCTTCCCGACCCAGGGATCAAACCCGGGTCTCCTGCATTGTAGGCAGATGCTTTATTGTCTGAGCTACCAGGGAAGCCCATGAAGATCTTAACTTACATCTAAACAGAGTTGACTGGGAGATGGGGGAAAGATGGAGAGATAAGGAAGTTGTTATGAAAATTCAGGAGCACCTTTAATCAGAGGCAGGACTATCTCTGCCCTTTCCTGGATCCACAAAAAGAAGCTTTGTGTCCCTCATATCTGTGTCCCTCAGAGAGGAAGAAGAAAGAGAGAAAAAAGGCAAGAGAGGGCCAAGTTACCGAAACTCTCTTTCCTCCACACTTTGAAGTCATTCTTAAATAACTTTGAGCAAGACAAGCCACGCTGCTATGTGCCATGGAAGACAAATTGACAAAGCACATGTTTTGTTTGAGGGATTATTTCCTATTCCGTTGTAGAAAACCTAGCAGAGAGACCCAGATAGGTCCCCTTGTTATCCTCTGCTAAGAACCTAGGACAGTTAATCCTTTTAACGCTCAAATTCCTCCCAGAGCATTCCAGGCACCCTGGAGTGAGGATGTCTCCTGTGAATTCTGTGCATCTGTTATCTTGGTTGCACAGTGCAGTTTTCCTTTTCTTGTTCATTGGATGCTGCTAGATTGGGTCAACTCCAAAAGCAACATCTAAGCATGAATTCTCCTTCTAGGTCCCCACTGCGGCTGCCTGATGTCTGATTAAAAGGCCTAGACATGGGGGCAAGGGAGTTGTATGGTACTTCTGAAGTCCCTGGCACTATCTCCCACCATGCAGAGCTGCTGGGGCCAATATGGCCTCGTCTTATATTCTCAGAGCCCTGTGGAGATGGTGATGAAAAAGCTCATGGAGATCTGACTTGCTCTTTAATTGCAGAACTCAGCCATGAGCACCTGGGGTCTGAGCCAGGAGGAGATGGTTTGTCTGACAGATTCTTCACTATACTCAGTGGCGATTCCCAGTCACAATGAGATGGGGGACAAAAAAAAAACAAAAAAAACACGCTATCCTGTTAGTCTCTGGTACAAGAATTTATCTTAGTAAGAGACTTGCCTTTTTGAGAAAAATGCCTTGATAAGCTCACTTGTGTAGTCAATTCCCTTTGAAGTATAGCTGTTCTCTGGTGCCAAGGTTTCCAAGAAAGGGCCAACGTTGCTCTGCTTAAGAAAGCAAACGTAATTTATCCACCCACTTATTTTGTCATGGAGATGGGAAACAGGAGAGTAAAAAGGAGGAAGAATAAGATAACTAGACAGTGGGAGGGACTTCCCTAATGGTCCAGTGGCTAAGTCTTCAAGCTCCCAATGCAGTAGGCCTGCCTGGGTTCGATCCCTGGTCAGGGAACTAGATTCCACGTGGCAGAACTAAGAGTCCACAGTGCAACTAAAAAGATCCTGCATGCTGCAATGAAGACTGAAGATCCCTCGCAGCCAAACAAACAAGATAGCAGGAAGTCATGTGTCACACAGTGGGATTCTTCTTCACTAGTATTATTAAAACCATAAAATGGTTGGTCTGATTGGATTACTTGGGGGGAAAAAAAGCTAATGGGAGATGACCTTGTGTATATGCTGACCTGGGGGCAAAACAGCAGCAACAGAAACAGATAAAGGAAGGGCAGACAGACCAGTTGCCATCTGCACAGTTAGACCAGGTTTGTGGGCTGAAATCAAACCTGTTAGCCAGCCTGGTCCTTAAGTATGCAAACTGTTATGCAAACTGAGCCCCAGGGGATGTGCCGGGTGTGGGGTAAGGGCCCAGGAGAAGTTCAGACAGGTCTACAGGTCGGGGTAGACACAGCTTAGGAACTGCAGAACGCTTCAGAAACCACTGCAAGTGGAGGCAAAGCGAACCTCAACAACTACCTCCTATGACCTTCTTTGCAGTAAGCGTTCCCTTCCCTCTTCCAGGAGGGGCCTCATCAGGCTTGAAGAGCCTCGGCACCTGGGCCATTTCTGGTAACCAGGTCTCCCCGGTTTCCAGTAAGACCTCTGTCTCTGCACCAGTTCTCCCACCCACTCCATTCCCCGCCAGTCCACGCGCCGCCTCTGTGCCTGACACATCAGCGGGCTCTGAGCAAACAGGTAAACATCACACCATCTGTGGGAAACCAGTGCTCAGCTTCTCTGCACTGTCGATCCAGGGGAAAGTGAAAGTGGCTCAGTCGTGTCCGACTCTTTGCGACCCCATGGACTACACAGTCCATGGAGTTATCCAGGCCAGAATACTGGAGTGGGTCCTGTTCCTTCTCCAGGGGGTCTTCCCAACCCAGGGATCGAACCCAGGTCTCCCGTATTGCAGGCAGATTCTTTACCAGCTGAGCCACAGGGGTAGCCCGAAAATACTGGAGCGGGTAGCCTATCCCTTCTCCAGTGGACTTTCTCAACCCAGGAATCGAACTAGGGTCTCCTGCATTGTAGGCGGATTCTTTAACAACTGAGCTCTTAGGGAAGCCTGTCAATCCAGGGGATGGACCCCTTTTTCCTTCTTGCCTTGAGCACCCTGTTGAAAACACAATGCCTGTCCTCTAAAGAGGTTATCATTTCCTCATCTTCCAGATCAGTCTATCACAGAGACGAGTTTTGACTCTAGCATTTCTCACACATTTTCATTATTTTATTATACACAGGTGCCTCCTACATTGGTTTTCCATTGCTGCTAAAAAAAACTACCATTAATGTCATGGCCTAAAGCAACATAAATTTATTCTCTTACAGGTCTGGAGGTCAGAGAGGCTGTGCTTTTTCTGGAAGCTTTGGAATGAATTCTTTTTTTTTTCCCCTGGCTATTCCCAACTTTTAGGGACTGCCATACTCCTCCGATCGAGGCGCCGCAGCACTCTGACTGGCGCTTCCGTTATCACGTGACCTCTCACATAGTCATCAGCGCCTCCTTTAGGGCACAGACGCAGCCTGCCTCCCTTATTTATGAACTCTTAATTAGACTCACCTGGCTAATTCAGGATACTCAGCTCATCTCATGAGCCTCAGTTTAATCACACCTGCAGAATCCCTTCTATTACCTAAGGCAACATATTCACAGGTTCTAGGGATTAAGATGTGGGCCTTATTGTGCTGTGTGCTAAGTCGTTTCAGTTGTGTTCCACTCTGAACATTTGCCATTTCCTCCTCCAGGGGATTGTCCCAACCCAGGGACTGAACAAGCATCTCTTTTATCTCCTGCTTTGGAAGGTGGATTCTTTACCACTGCGCCACCTGAGAAGCCAAGTTGAAAATAATATCCATGTAAAAACCTGCACCCAAATGTTTATAGAAGCTTTATTCATAATTGCCAAAAATTGGAAGTAACCATAATGTCCTTCAGTAGGTGAATGGATTAAAAAAAAAAAAAAACCTGAAAAGCTGTGATCAATTCATACAATGGAATGTGGTTCAGTGATTTTTTTTTTTAAATAAGCTTTTAAGCCACCACAGGAGAAGGAAATGGCAACTCAACTCCAGTATTCCTGCCTGGAGAATCCCATGGACAGAGGAGCCTGGTGGGCTACAGTCCACGGGGTCGCAAAGAGTCGAACATGACTGAGTGACTCAGCACGTAAACCACTGCAATGACATGAGGGAATCTTCAATGCATATTGCCGAGTAAAAGATGCCAATCTGAGAAGACTATGTACTGTATGATTCCAACTGCATGACATTCTGGAAAAGACAAAACTATGAAGACAGAACAGAGGTCAGTGGTTACCAGGGATTTGGGGGAAGGAGAAGAGATGAGTGGGTGGAGCACAAGGAGTTTTAGGGCAGTGAAACGATTTGTATGATACCATAATGGTGGATATAGAACATGTAATGGTGGGCACAAGAACTTATGCATTTGTCAAAACCCATAGAATGTTCAGCACAAAGAGTGAACCCTAGTGTAAATTATGGAGTTTGTGGGACCTCTCTGTTACTTTCTGCTCAACTTTTCTGTAAATCTTAAACTGTTCTAAACTTAAAACCTATTCATTTAAAAAGGCATGGTATGTTGGATAATGATGTGTGCGATGAAAAATTAAAGCAACACATAGGTACAGAAGTAATAGTATGGTGGGGTGTGTGTATGTGTGCAAACTGTTTTATTCTTTAGGTAAGGGATGACATCACTGATGATGTGACACTTGAGAAGTCTTAGAAAAGTGATGGCGAAAGTCATACAGACTTCTGGTGGGGAAAAAGAAAGAAAACCTTATAGATCAAGGGAAGCAAGTGCAAAGGCCCTGTGGCTGATATGTGCTTGATGTGTTTGGGGTCAGTGTGGCTGGAGTGGATGATCTTGAAGAGGACAGCAGGGGTGGTGGAGGAACTTGCTGGTCACTATGGAGAACCAGGATTTTACCCTGAGTGAGATGGGAGCCCTTGGGGGGGTGGTGAGCAGAGGAGAGACACCGTTTGATTTATTTTTAAGAAAATTCCTCTCACTGATGCGACAACAGACTGTAGTGGGGACAAGTATGGGACAGGGAGACCTGATTTAAGTCCTATGGGCTTGGTGGGAAGAAGTGTCATAGCTAAGCCCAGAAACAAGATCATGTAGGCATTTGAACTTATGATCCATGTAAATAACAGAAGACCCTGGGGCCCAGTGCAGCTGGGGGAATTCTAACTTGTGCATGTGTGTATGCTAGCTCATTTCAGTCATGTCCAGCTCTTTGCAACCCTGTGAACTGTAGCCCACCAAGCTCCTCTGTCAGTGGGATTCTCCAGGCAAGGATACTGCAGTTGTTTGCATTCCCTTTCTCCTGGGGATCTTCCCAGCCCAGGGATTGAACCTATGTCTTTTATGTCTCCTGCATTGGCAGGCGGATTCTTTACCCCTAGTGCCACCTGGGAAGCCCAGCAGACTCATGGGGGACCCTAATTCTCAGGAGAGATTTAGAAACCAAGGAGTTGGGAGTATCGTGGTAAAGCCACTCTGCCTGTTTCTCAAAACTTCCAGGCTAGGGTTTCCACTTGGTAAGTCTCATAATGTCAATGTTCAGAATGGGCCTTAACAACTCATTTCCAAGGAGCATCCACATTCTGTGCCCCTGGAATGGCTTGGATATATTCATGGTGTCTTTTGTGATTGAAAACCCAAGATCTTCTAAGTTCTGCCCATAGTTTTTTTGTATTCATTAACTAAACGTAATCTTTATAAATACCCCATTATAAGGCCCTACTGACAAGTGTAAGGAACCACAGACCCAGAAAGGTTAAATATCACAAAGTCATCTAGTAATCAACAGCACGCAGACATACCTGGTCCTGAAGCCCAGGCCCTTCCCAAGACGTGCAAAGACAGACTAGTGGAAAGAACGGAACATCCCAACTGACACACTCACCACACAGCCTTGGGGTTTAATTCCAGAGTGGAAAATGTGAAGGTCAAACATTTCCATGTAAGACCTCTTTCTTTTCTTTGACTGTGTGATATCTTCTTTCAACGTGGGTTTGGGAAAAATGGTGGAGTGAGTGGAAGAGGTGGGGGTTGAAGAGGAAGAGTTTAGAGGGCAGGAGAGTGAAGCGTGTCCAGAAGGGGGGCAAGTTTGGGCATATTTATTTCTCACTTACTGTTTCTAAGTGGCTTCCAAGGTGTGGAGGCTAATGGCTTATAAGAACAAAGAAAAGCCATGTGCTTCTTAAAAGCTGGAAGCTTGTGGGGGCCTTCTTGTTTCTGTAGCTTCTTCTAGGCAGGGATTTAGACCAGGTAAGGGAATCAGGATGGGTGGAGGGTTGGGTCACTGCTGTGGTCCCCAGCAGGCTGGTTCTCTGAGCCCCGTCCCAGCCTCCTCCTCCCTACTATTGAGTAGAAAAACCTCCCCCAACCACACCAGCTGAGTGGATTTGCTTGGGGAAGGTCCCCCATTTCCAGGTGCAATGATAAATGGAGGTTAGGGTGGGGAAGGATGTCAAAGAGACCCCTGCTGACTGACGACTCTGGGGTCATTAATGTTCACATCCAAGGGCCATTCACCAGCTGAGTCATAAACTCCAAAAGCAGAAATGCTGGCTGAATCCAAGCTGTATGTCTGTGAGAGAGGGAAGTTGGCAGGGGATGGTGTTGACTTTATTGCTGCTCCCCGAATCCTGAAGGCCATTTTAATTAGCTTTCAAACAGCGTTTGTACTCTTTGGTCTTTGGGTTTGTTCTTATGGCTACACACACCCATCCACACATAATCCTGGTTTAATGAAACCAGAGGAACATCAAAACCACTATATTGTATCAGTGTCTCATTAAAATGGACATCTCTTGCTCTGTAGTTCATTAATATTTTTAATTATTTAAAGCGAAATTTCCACACACTGTTGTGTTGGTGAATAGAGGTCAAGTTTTTGGTTTTGTTTTTAATAAACAAGAACGGTTGTTTTCTAATTTTCAAAGTAAGCTGCCAAGGAAGGAAAGGCTGTGACTAGCTTTGAATATATCAGATTCCTGGTATAATTGGTTGTGTTTTTCAAAACATACTGCTAATATTTGGAGCGACTTTATACATATTTATGGGGGCAAGGGGTGGCAGGAGCCACACTAGGGGACTAGTGGGGAAATGAAAGGATATCCAGTTAGCTGTGGGCGGAAATTAATTGTGTAGTCCTGTAGAAATGGCCAAACTGTTGAATCACCACATCTAAAAGAAAAATGACAGTAACAGTTTAAATAACAAAAGTGTTTGTGTGTGTGGGGGTTGGGGGTGAGTTGGGGAGGTGATCTGTAGACACTGACGGGGAACCTCTGGCCTTGGCTGTGCTGGCTTCAGAGGCTGTGGGATAGCTGGTCCCAGAGAAAGCAAGGCTCAGAGGCTGGGGAAAGAGGGCGTGGAAGGAAGGAGATGATGTGATACTGGGGGAAACAGGAGGAGTTGCTTTTCCCTGCTGCCAAGATGCAGTAAAAAAAGAAAAATAAAGGTCAAGGGTAGACGAGAGGGACCTGAGTGAGTTCAGTTCCCAGTAAAGAACACCTTGGAGGGGACGCGGGTGGGGAAGACATGCGCTGAGTTTTCCCAGACAGCTGGACAGCTTGGAACGTGGCAGTCTGGGGACTCCAGAAAAGTGATGAGCACTTGAAGTTTTCCTAATGGAATTCTTGGTGACATTGTTTAATCCACATACCTGGTATGTGATTGTCTGTTAAACTGCTTTCTCTGGCATCTGTACCCTTGGGGTCCCTGTAGTAAGCAGATGGCATCCTCAAACTGGGTACTTAAGAGTGTAATAAAGGAACTGTTTGCCAAAGTGTGGGCACAGTGTGAGGAAACCACAAGGGATGGTTCCAAGGGCTGGGAACAGTGTGGGAGAGGACAGTCACCTGGTCAGCTGGAGTGGGGAGGGGAGGAAGCAGTCCTGAGCTTCAGCAGTGGAAAGGACCACTTCAGAAGGGCAGCTTGGAATAACCTACCAGGAGAAAGCCAAGGGGATAAATACCCCCAACCTCTCTCCCCCCACATCCTCCAACTGCCTGCTGTTGACACCCTTTGGCTAGTCCCAATTTGAAGTCAGCCTTGACTGTGGAGCTGTCCAGTCCAAAATCCATAGTCAAGTGGTAGGCTGCAAACTTGAGTAAAAGTTGACATTGCAGCCTGTAGTCCAAAGGCCGAAAAATCAAGCGGAATTTCTATGCTACAATTTAGAGGCAGAATTTCTTCTTCGGGGGGAAACCTGTCTCCTCAGTCTTCTCTGAAGGCCTTCAACTGATTGGATGAGGCCAACCTGTATTTTGGAGGGTTGTTTGCTTTACTTACAGTCAACTGATTGAGTTAATCCCACATTTAAAATACCTTTACTTTGCCATCTGCAGAGATGTGGATGGACCTAGAAACTGTCATAGAGGGTGATGTAAGTCAAAAAGAGAAAATCAATTATCATATACCAACACATAAAACATGGCTTAAATAAACTTATTTGCAAGCAGAAATAGAGACACAGACATAGAGAACAAATGCATGGAAACCAAGGGGGGAGGGGTGTGTGGGATTGGCATATATACACTGCTATGTATAAAATAAATAACCAATGAGAAATGACTCAATAGCACAGGGAACGCTACCTAGTGCTCTGTGGTGGCCTAAATGGGAAGGAAATCCAAGGAAGAGGGGATACATGCGTAGGCACAGCTGATTCGCTTTGCCGTAGAGCAGAAACTAACACAATATTGTAAAGCAACTATACTCCAATAAAAGAGGGGAGATGGAACAGGGGAAGGACAAATTAGGGGTATGGGGTAAGAGACACAAACTACTATGTATAAAATAGAGAAGCAACAAGGATATACTGTATAGCACAGGGAATCATAGCCATGGTCCTGTAATAGCCTTTAATGGAGTATAATCTGTAAACATACAGAATCATCATGCTATACACATGTAATGTAATGCTATACACATGTAACTAATGTAATATTTTAAATCAACTATACTTCAATAACGACATAAATAAATACCTTTACAGTGACATTCAGATTGGTATTTGGCCAAATAGCTGGTCACCATAGTCTCATCAAGTAGACATATAAAACTAACCATCACAGTTCTCATGGTGGAGCAAGATGGAAGCAGAGCTACACTGAGGTTCAATCAAAGCCTTAGTTTAAATATTACTCACATGTGTTGAATTATCTAATTCTCAAAACAATATGGGGAAACATCTGTAAACAAAATTTACAGATGCAACTGAGGCTCAGAAAAGTTGTTGCCCAAGGACACAGCTGGAATTTGGTCGAGGTAAAATCCAAGTCTTCTGAATTAAATTCTAAACAGTTTCTAAGTGACTAGCACAATATTTTAAAGTTCCATTACGAAATCACATGATAGCTAGAGTTGACTTAACTCTTTATTGACTGGGAGATTTTTGCAGAAACACCCATGGCTGGTGATTTGTTATGTAAGTGAAAGTTGAAACCCGCTAGTCAATAATACTCAGGTAACAAAAGAAGTATTAACATGTTTCTGGTCAATCATATGTTAAAAACAATAAAGTTTGGAAGCAAGTGGGAGTATGGATGAAATGTGATTGGTCATGTGGTTAATTATTGGGCTGGGTGATGAGTACACGGAGGTTCATTGTATTTTTCTGTACAATTCTGAATATGTTTGAGAGAATTTCCACAAACATTAAATATAATCTCACAGCTTTGTCAGCAGTTGGCATTTTACAAGGTGGAGCTATCCACTTGAGCCCATCATTCATAGCTGCATGAACTCAAGCCCTTTGAATCAAGCTCTGCTTTTTCCTGCTTTGCTTTTGAAGGGCATTGTTGCCACAGAACAACGGTGGTTCCAGCAGATGTCCTTGCTGTCAGGTTACACCGAATGTCTTCTGATGACACGACCCTTTTATCCATGAGCCAACTTGCAGGTCAGGCCATGGTGTGTTGCTCACAGGCACGGACTCTGCAGCCAGACTGGGTTTGACCCCTGCCTCTGTCACTTACCAGCTCTATTCCCTCGACAAGCCACTTAACCTCTCTGTCCCTCAGCTTCACTGCTCAAGAAGCAGGACATCAATAGTACCTTCCTCCTAGGTTTTATTACAAGGACTGAAGGAGTCAATATTGCTCAGAGACTTAGTCTCTTCATACAATAAGTGCGATGGAAGCATGGATTACATAAAACCTACACAACTCTCTATAAGAAAGAATTGCTTTGGGCTGCAAGTGGTTTTCTGGGTTTTGTCTCCCGATGCTGGAAGAGAAAGCAAAAAGTAAATTGTTCATTCACTCAATAATTATTGAATCCCTGTTGTATATCTATTATGATGATGATCATAAAGACAAAAGTCTTTGACAACAAAGAACACAGTTTAGTTCGAGAGGCAGACCATTAACTAAATCAATAGTTCTTAACATTTACTAAAACATAGACCTTCAGAGAACTGTATGAAGTTTATGGGTCATCTCCACAAAATATGCCTACACATAAATTATTGGGTACCATGTTAAGAATCCCTAAAATAAACAATTATAAATAGTATGATAAGTATTATGACAGATGTATGTACCCTGCTTATCTCTCTAGAATAATTTCTCTCCTCTACCCACCCCCTTACCCCCAGTTCTACCATATTGTCTTCTTTCAGTTCTTGAAAGAAATGGTTTTCCAAGTCTTATACACCTCAACTAGAAAACCACAAATAAATAAGCAAAAACCTTCTAGGCTTATATATATATATATATATGAGTGTGTGTGTATATATATATATATATGAGTGTGTATATATATACACATATATGTGTGTATATATATATATGAGTATGTGCGTGTATATGAGTGTGTATATATATATACACATACATATACATATATACACACACACACAATATGTATATTTGTGTGTGTATATATATATACACACACCTATGTATATACCCCAAGATATGTATATTTATAAATTGTACATATGCCTTATCACCATTAATTAAGATATCCAGATGAGAACTATAAACAGGCCCAGGTTTGCCTTTAACAATAGAGGATGCAAATTCATATTTCAAGAAGACTTGGCGATAATTTTGTATTCTTTTGGCAGTCTTCTTGTCAGGTCTGATTAAACCATTGTTTTTATTTCATAACATGGTTGACAAAGAACTTGTATGAGGCAGTGTCAGTTCAGAAGAAAATTCTTGTTCACTTGTACTTACATTATTAGCATCACCTTCTGTCTGTGACTTCTTCTTAGGAGACTGTGAGCCACGTTTTGTTTTGTGAGAGCTGGGTTAGGCTACGGTCATACAATCCATGAGTTCACGTAATAGACACACACACACTGCTTGTAGGGTGTGGCCATTCTTCCTTCAGAATACTGCGTGGGCTTTGTACTTTGCATGGCATGTGACCCTCTGTCACTAATGGAGTCTCTGGTTTCAGCCTGTTTACTAGAAAATCGTAAAGCTTAATTTCTTTTTCAGTTAGATTAAAAATTCAGCATAAGGAGATGAATATGTTTTCTTTCTGCTTCCTAATGGATTATCTTACGCACCCTTTGGGGAACAAGTCCTCTACTCTGGAAACATGTGCTTGAAAACACCAGCCCTTCTAGCTACAGTCTTCCCAAAGCTATTTGCTACCTGGAGCACTTTGGCTGGGCACTTGCTCTTGGCCTAATTCCTTCATTCCCCTCAGGGTGTCTAACTTCTTACTTATGCTGGGCAGCTTTTCATAACCCCCTAAAAACCAGGTGGAGGTCTTCTGTTCACTTCCCTGGCACTGCTTTATACCACAGATAGCTGCTAAGTTTCTATTAAGCCAGGTTTACCACGGTGAGCAAACTGGACATGGCCCAGCATTCACAAAGGTTACAGCCTGGAGGAATTGGAAATGAATCAAGCAGTGATCCAAATATATAGAAAATTATAATTGTGTTACAAGCTTTGATGAAGTACAAAATATGATAAAAGCATAAAGAGGAGGGATTTTATCTAGTCTGGGAAAATAATTAAGTTTAATCTGAAGGGCTTCCCAGGTGGTGCTAGTGGTAAAGAACCCACCTGCCAATGCAGGAGATGCAAGAGACATGGGTTCAATCCCTGGGTTGGGAAGATCCCCTGGTGAAGGGCATGGCCACCCATTTCAGTATTCTTGCCTGGAGAATCCCATGGAGAGAGGAGGCTGGAGGGCTATAGTCCATAGGGTCACAAAGAGTGAGATATGACTGAAGCGATTTTGCATGTAATCTGAAGGAGTACTAGTCAGAGGGAAGAGAGTCCCAGGGCGAGAGGGGAGCATAAGCAAATGCCCTGTGGCAGAAGGGGGCATTTATTTTAACACTTACTATATTTTTTAATAATTCCTTGTAAAATTGCCTCCACCCCTCATGTGAGGCTGAGCTCTATGAAAGCGGAGACCAACAGTCTTGTTCGCTATTCTATCACCCTCGCCTAAGAGAATGCCTGTTACATAGTAGTTGCTCAAGAAATGTTTGTTGAGTGAATGAATGAGCACATAGGAAACCCAATAAACCCAGACTGGGGGCTGGGAGAAATTTTCTCAGAGGAGACAGCACCTGGGTTGGTATATAAAGAACAAGTAGGATTTCACTACAGGAAGAAGCTGGAAGAATCCAGGCGAGGAGGAGCGGGAGGTCACAGGAGGCCAGCAGGAGTTCTCAGGGTGTGTGAGGACCTGCAGGGCCCCACGTGGCAGCAGCCTCAGCTTTGTACACACGGGACAGAAGGTGAGACTGGAGGGGACCTGGGGAGGGGACACAGAGAAACCTGCTCACTGGCCTTTGAAAGACTGGACCAATGGGAAGGTGTAACTCAGGTGCAGCAGTGAGGGCCCCAGCGAAGGTGGGTGCAGTGAGAATGAAGATGCCACTAGCCGAAAGGGGCAAGGGAAGCACAGCTGGATGTGACGGGCTGGGGCTGGGGCCTGCGGGGCTGCTCAGGCTGAACTTGAGGTGCATGGGGCATGTGTGTGTGTGCTCCGTCGCTTCAGTTGGATTCATGGGATTCTCCAGGCAAGAACACTGAAGTGGGTTGCCATGCCCTCCTCCAGGGGATCTTCCGGACCCAGGGATCGAACCTGCATCTCCTGCATTGCAGGCGGATTCTTTACTGCTGAGCCACCAGGGCAGCCTGCATGGGAACATAGCCTCAGACATAAACCATAGTGGTCAAGTTTGCTGGTCTGCCGTCACGTGTCAGGGTGAATCAGGGAGAGGGAATCCTAGTCCGAGTGCTGGATAGGATACAAAAACGGGGAAGACTGCCCTGTCCTCAGGTGAGTTTCAGTCTACCGGGGATGCATTTATACATATAATTACATATAAGGTGCAAGATGTTAGGTAAGAGAGGAAGCAGATGGGAATTCACAAGGGAAGGATCAAAAACTCCTTCTGGGGGGGCCAGCAGAGGAGGGAATCTGCTTAGAAATGCCCCATGGGGTGAAAGTCACAAGTCATATCTCGTAGTGGGGGCAACAGGAAAATGTGGGTGTCTCATTGGTGTTAATCTCAAAAAGCTAGTCCTTTAAAACCTAGATTCCTCAGTGACTTTTAAAAATAGCCCTTAGCGTGGAGTCTTTCTGAAAGTCTAAATAAATTGCCTTCATTGGTTTCCCCTTGTCTGCACATTAATCTTCTCAGAGGCTGCAGCGCATTAATCAGGTCTGCTCTCCTCTTCTGGAATCGCCTTTCCCTGCTAAGTTCTGCCACGGATGGTGCTCATCGACTCCACGCCCTGCCGGTGCTGGTGGAAAGGAGCGTGCTCCGCCTGTGGGTCTCTGAAGGCCCTGTGGGGTCTCCCCCGGGTTTAGGGTCCCACTGGAATTTTCTGGCCCCCAGACATCAGGGATCTCTGTGTGGACAGGCCACACCCACTCTGAGAGCTGAGCAATTTTACCACCCCCTAGAAAGTCTTAAAAAAAAAAAAAAAAAAAGCTGATATTCTTTTATTTATTTATTTTTAAATTGTTATTTCTTTTGGCACCAATAAGCAGCATGCAGGATCTTCATTCCCCAGCCAGGGACTGAACCCACAGCCCCCTGCATTGAGAGCACAGAGCCTTAACCACTGAACTAAGAAGAAAGTCCCTAAAAAGCCTTTTCACCCCTCTAAAAGTTTTGGGTGAACCCCATCCCTTCCCAGGGATATACGTACATCTAGTTGAATGATTAATAGTTGAATGATTAAGTAATTTGGCTAGATACCTCCAAACTGCCTGCTTCAATTAATAACCTAGGAATAAATGTTCCAGCCAAGGCATCTGAGTCGTGTGGCTCTATGCCTTTCTCCCTCTGCCCAGGCCATCACCATGGCCAAGTGTGCCCTTGACTTGTGGGAGAGTTAAGCTGAGTTGGGTGCCATCAGACAGCATCTTCTTAGAAGCTTTGGAGCTCCCAGCAGGGCATCTCCTAAATTATTTTTGTCCCTGTTGACTCCACTTTGCCCCAAATCTGCCACAATTCATGGACTTCCCAGATTTAGTTGACAGGGCTTTCTCCACATCTATAAAATGCACTCTGCCCACACCCCAGCCTCTCCTAATGAGTTTGGCCATCCAGCCTGTCAGGGGTCCTGTGGGCTGGCTCCTCTGTGAGAGAGTAGTTTCAGACAAAGAGGGACCAGGACTGGGTTGAGCACAGTGACCAGACGGGGTGGGATCGGGGTTAGGGGGAGCATGGGGTGGGGTTGGGGGGAGCCTACGAGGACTACTCTAGGGATGTCGTTGATTTGCAAAGAAGCTCTAAAGGGTTTGCTTTGTTTTAGTTGAGAGCTATGTTTCATCCAGTGGGAATTTTTATGACTTCAAGCCCAGGAGACAGCATCTCAAGTGACCCTGAGAAAACTGCTCTGAGGAGGTGAGGAGGGGGACCCAGGTTATACAGAAGTTTTGCAACAAAGAACAGGTAGTTGGAAAGTCAAAAGATAATCGTTAATTAAAGGAAACCAGATCTCCCAAGTTAAGAAATTCAGTACTTTTCTATGTATGGGAAGATGCAAGCTTCGGGCTCACTGAAATCATTCCTTTGATATGCATCTCAGCAATCTGGGGCCAGTATCCTGTACTTTCACACCCTGAGTTTCCTCACAGCTCACTGTAGGGAGTGGCTGCAGTCTGAAGCAGCTCTGAAGTTTTGGGTCGAGGTGGGAGCCTGTTTGCATGGCTTGTCCATGGCTCTGTAGCCGATCATGACTCAGGAAAGCTATTCTGCGTCTTAAAGGGCCATCAGAAGTAAAGAATTTGCCTGCCAACATAGCAGATCTGGGTTTGATCCCTGGGTCGGGAAGATCCCCTGGAAAAGGGCATGGCAACCCACTCCAGTATTCTTGCCTGGAGATCCCATGGACAGAGGAGCCTGGCGGGCTACAGTGCATGGGGTCACAAAGAGTCGGACACGACTGAATGACTGAGCCTGCACACGAAGGGCCGTCAACAGCAGTCCAGATTCACAGACTCCTAGATCATCCCCAGACTGAAAAAGTGAAACCCATAAGGCTGTCCTTGTTCAGTCAAGACCTTGATTGTAATTGAGGAGGTGGGCTCATCTTGGGACTGAATCGGCGGCGGAGGTATCACCCCCGGCCCCACCCCAGTCTCAGAGCAAAAGCTGACAGGGACTGAGAAGCCAGTAGTGTGTGGGGTTGCCTCCCCCTCATCCCCTGTCCCCTCTTGGCTGTCCGAAACTTGGTTCTGTGTGTCTGACGTTAAGGGCCAGGCTTCTTCTACTCATTATCCAGACAGTAATTAAAACAATCTGAAAAACAGCATCCTTAAATTTCCAAGGCAGCCTTGGTCATGAGTGTTAGAAATTTTCTGAAATGGTTGACTTTAAGTTGTTCTTATTCAAAATGACAAGAGGAGAGCTCTGAATTTGCAAAGCTGTTTGAATAACTTTCCGAGTTTATTGTCAGGCAAGACAGGTTGTAGTTGTTGAACTAAATGATATTTAAAGTCCCTTCCAGCTATGAGAACCATGTTTTTCATAGGTGGTCGGGCAAGTAAGGGGCTTCCCTGGTGGCTCAGTCAGCAAAGAATCTGCCTGCAATGCAGGAGATTGAGTTCAACCCCTGGGTCAGGAAGAGTCCCCTGAAGAAGGGAATGGCTACCTGCTCCAGTATTCTTGCCTGGAGAATTCCATGGACAGAGCAGCCCGGCAGGCTCTTTGCACCCATGTGGTCACAAACAGTTGGACACAATTGAGTGACTCAGTTCAGTTCAGTGGCTCAGTCGTGTCCGACTCTTTGCGACCCCATGGACTGCAGCATGCCAGGCCTCCCTGTCCATCACCAACTCCCGGAGTTTACCCAAACTTATGTCCATTGAGTCAGTGATGCCATCCAACCATCTCATCCTCTGTTGTCCCCTTCTCCTCCTGCCTTCAATCTTTCCCAGCATCAGGGTCTTTTCCAATGAGTCAATTCTTTGCATCAGGTGGCCAAAGTATTGGAGTTTCAGCTTCAGCATCAGTCCTTCCAATAAATATTCAGGACCTATTTCCTTTAGGATGGAATAGTTGGATCTCCTTGCTGTCCAAGGGACTCTCAAGAGTCTGCTCCAACAAATTGAGTGACTAACACTTTCAATTTCTGGACAAGTGAGAGACACAGTGGAAAAACTATTGACCTTGATCTGGAACAGTTAGGCTTCAAACAAACCCAAGGTCCAAGTCTGGAACAAGTAGGTGCTAGGGGAGACCCACTAGGTAGAAGACAAGATCTACCTTAAGGAATTTAGGTTCCAAAATAGGACCTCAGTCCTCAGAGGACACAGAATGAGTGTTATCCTATCCTCGGATGTGCTGAAGTCCTTGGAACCAAGGCCAAGATTCAGTCAGAATTGGGGCTTATGGCAAAGCTGGGGTCAGATGAAACAAAAAAGGAAGAATGATTGGAAATGAGGGACCAGGATCAGATACAGACTGATAGCCAAGGTGGTCTGATGCTAGCTACTAGCTATATGCTCTTAAATTTTTGCTACTTGGGGACAAGATGAAAAAGGTTGAACCACAGATCTGGTTTGGTGGCCTCAGTTGGAAAAAAGCACACAAATGAATTTCATCTGGCTATTAATGTTAACTTTGAAAAATGAACTTTAAAAACACAGAGGAGAGAGAATGACTGAACCTCTGGGAACATCTGCACAGACAGTTGAGCCAGCAGAGTGGTATTCAGGGCTGGCTTTTAGATCTGATTCTGGAATTGTCCTCCGAGAACCTCTAAGTGTGACTTTTCACAGAGATCGCACAGTGAAGGAAGTGCTTAGCAAGTCGTGCCCAAGAGAGTTATCAGAAGTCAACGAGATGCCAGAGATGGATCATCAATGAGCCACGAAAGAGAGACCGCAGGTCACAGTTAGATAATTCAACAACAGGAGATATTCTCCCAAGGAGGGGTGCTGTGTCCTTGGCTTCGCAGAACATCTCGGAAGTTTAAAGGAAGACAGGCACACTGCCCTAGAAACTGTTCTGTTATTCCTTTCCTGCTCCCAGCTCTTAGCATCTCAGCCCTAAACCTGCTAGCATCTCCCACCCCATCATGCTTGTGCTACATCACTGTTTTGTCCGGGGAGCTTGAGAGAGGGTTCAAGAAGAGTTTGGATCCCCAGCTGGCTTCTGCTGGATCGGCCACTTGCCAGCTGCATTTCTGAGCTTGTTCTCATCCCAGAAATACTGGTTTTGGTACTGCTGCCTTAGTGCCCTTTTCTTTGTCTTGCCTGTTTGGTTAAAGCGCCACTTCTCACCGTGTGCTCTGGGGGAAGCTTGTGTGTGTGTGCGCGTGTGTGTGTGTGTGCAGGTTCATATGGACACCCTCTGGTTTTAGCATGCAGTGGATGGGGAGGCAGAGAGCAGGTTGGAATAACAGCCAAATCATCTCCCTTTTCCCTTCTTCCTGACACATTCATGTGTCAGGCTTGAGGCTGAAATGCTGTGCTGTAGAGCAGCAGTCCCCAACCTTTTTGTCACCAGAGACTGGTTTTGTGGAACACAATTTTTCCATGGAGTGTGTGGAGGGGTGGGTGGTTTAGGGATAATTTAAGCTCATTACATTTTTTTTTCTGCACTTTTACATCAGCTCCACATCAAATAATCAGGCATTAGATCTGGAGGCTGGAGACCCCTGCTGTAGAGAACACGAGTTGGGGGTGGAAATGCTCTGAATGAATTTCCCAGGCGGTGCTAGTGGTAAAGAACCTGCGCACCAATGCAGCAGATGTAAGAGATGCGGGTTCAATCCCTGAGTCAGGCAGATCCCCTGGAGGAGGGCATGACAACCCACTCCAGTATTCTTGCCTTGAGAATCCCATGGACAGCGGCGCCTGGTGGGCTATAGTCCATGGGTTGCAAAAGAGTTGGACACAACTTAGTGACTAAACAACAACAAAAGATGATGAATATACTCAGCATGTGGTTCTCCTCTTGCTCACCAGCCTCCCACCCCTGTTTTGGGCAGGAAGACAATGAAGGGAACAGAAAGCAAGTGGGGAGATGCCCTTATGGGAGGAGCTAGAGTGTTGACAAGTCCTCGCTTCTCTCCACTGAGAAAGAACTGTGGACATGGGTCTCCCTGGCTGCAGAGGAGGTGGGGAGTGTGGGGGTTTTGTTTTTCAGCTGGAATTAAAATCAGAGTGCAGTTAGTAAGGAAGAGAGGGAATGGATATTGGAAAGGCAGCTTTACTATATTAAAATAGATTAATTACAGTATTAAAAAAGACTAATACACATTCCATTCTACGTATTCCTTTAGGGTCTCCCAACCTTCCTTTTTTGCATCATGGGACCTAGAAAATAAGGCTGGTCTGGCAACGTAGGGTAAATGGAGAACATGGCTTATGGGCAAGGCAACTCGCCCCAGGGACATGGGTTGATGTGAAACCCACCCAGCTTCTCCAAGGGCTGAGACCACCAATCCCTGTAGCCCACCCATTCACCATAAAACTGAACCATATCATAGCTACAGTGGCTTGCAGATCGGCACACAGGCGCTTTACTAAGTAGTGTTTGTAGAAAGGCTCTGTAGTAAAGAATCTGCTTGCAGTGCAAGAAACCCAGATTTCATCCCTGGATTGGGAAGATCTCCTGGAGAAGGAAATGGCAACCTACTCCAATCTTCCTGTCTGGAGAATCCCATGGATAGAGGAGCCTGGCAGGCTATAGTCCACGGGGTTGCTAAGAGTCGGACACGACTGAGCGATTATCACTTTCACTTTGTAGGACAACACCTGTGAGGGGTGAGGGACATAGGACTTGGCAAAGGAAGAAGCTGGGTGGCAATAAAATTGGCTCAAAGCTCTCAGGAGACCCTCTGGGGAGCTCTGGAGAGGGAACACCCTTCAGAGTGGTGCCACTCTGAGACAAGGAAGCCAGGCCCTCACCCCACCCCTCCCCACTCTGACCAGTCACTGGGCATGGGAGGGGAAGTGGCCCTGGAACAGGGGCCCTCAGGCTGAGGGCAATGCCCAGACGGGGACGTGACAGAGAGCCATCAGCTGCCATGACTGCCTGCAGCTGGGGAAACAGGTCCCTCAGTCCCAAAGGGGGTGGGGGTCTATGCAGACCTCCCCCAGTTCGCTACTGGGAGCTTTGTGCTCTACAGGGAACAGCCATGCCCTCCTGCAGAACAGCCCTTGGTGGCCTGGTAAGAACAGAATATAGGAAGGTGTGAAATAAAAGTCTTACCTGGAATGGCGTCTGTGGTGTTCTTGTGTGAACTGGCGTCTCAGCCCATGCTGAGTCCCAGACGCTTATGGGAGAACCCACCTGATTTCAGCAGCTCTGGAGGCTCGACAAATGTGCTCCACCTGCTGTTTATTTGAATTCAGCCAGGCTCTTCTGCGGCATGCATTGTCATGGACAACATGACAGGCAGCTGAGAGCCTGAAACAAGTTCCCAATTTGTCTTTGGAAAATTTTCTCCATTATGAGAAGAGAAAGATTAAAGGGATAATAATACCTCACATGGATATCATGCTTTCCTACCAGCGAAGAGTTTGCAGATGCATATTATCTTATTTGAGCCTCACAGAGCCTATAGCCCTGTGAGGTACCTAGAATAGGAATTACTATTCATCATAGAGGTGAAAATATTGTAGTTTTAGAAACTCATGACTCCATCTTATATTCCAAGAATGGGTTACATTTCTTAATTTCTTTTTTTTTTTTTTTTACCATGATCCTTTCTATTCTCTCAAAATCCAAGAAGGCTAAAGCAAGAAGGCAAGTGGGAAAAAGACTTTCCCTTCCCTATGCATGTCTGGTCTATAGCGTCTTTTCCCATCTCTAATACTATAATAGGAGAGTGAGGATGCCGAAATTAAACTACTGACAGACAAGAAAAATATGGCGGCTGTCAACTTCTGAGATGGCATCCCTTATTTATGTTTAATTAATCTGTATTAGATCATAGTTGCTTCAGTGTTATGTTAGTTTCTACTGTACAGTAAAATGAATCAGCTACACGTATACATACTATGTCAGTTAGTTCAATCGTTCAGGCCTGTCCGACTCTTTGTGACCCCATGGACTGCAGCACACCAGGCTTCCCTGTCCATCTCCAACTTCCAGAGCTTGCTCAAACTCATGTCAATCCAGTCGGTGATGCTGTCCAACCACCTCATCCTGTCGTCCCTTTCTCCTCCCGCCTTCAATCTTTCCCAGCATCAGGGGCTGTTCCGATGAGTCAGTTCTTCGCATCAGGTGGCCAAAGGATTGGAGTTTCAGCCTCAGCATCGCATCAGGCCTTCCAATGAACATTCAGGACTGATCTCCTTTAGGACGGACTGGTTGGGTCTCCTTGCAGTCCTATGTATCTCCTCCCTTTCGAACTTCCTTCCCATGCAGGTCACCACTGTGCATTAAGTAGAGTTCACTGTGCTCTACAGTAAGTTCTCATTGAAACTGAAAGTGAAAATCACTCACTTGTGTCCGACTTTTTGTGACCCCATGGACTGTATAGTCCATGGAATTCTCCAGGCCAGAATACTGGAGTGGGTAGCCTTTCCCTCCTCCAGGGGATCTTCCAACCCAGGGATCGAACCCTTGTCTCCCGCATTGCAGGCGGATTCTTTCCCAGCTGAGCCACCAAGGAATTTCTCCTTAGTTACCTATTTTATACATGGTATCAATAGTGTATATGTGTCAATCCCAATATCCCAATTCCTCCCACCTCTCTTTCCCCTTTGGGATCCATATATTTGCTTTCTGCATCTGTGTCTCCACTTCTGCTTTGTGGAAAGAGAAAAGAAAATATCATATATTAATGCATATATGTGGAATCTAGAAAAATGCATCACTTATTTATTGTGCCCCTACTGAATGCCATGGGAGTGGTAAAAAGGGTGAATAAAATGTATAGTTCTTGTAGAGCTAACAACCCAATAAGGGACATAAAATAGGAGAAGGACTAACAAACATTAGAGCGCAGAAGTGGAGCCCTGCTTGGCAGTTTAGAGGAGGCACAGACGCCAGGAGGTGGTAACAGAAGTGTCAGTGAGAGCGCCAACATCTAAGGATGGGCTGTGCCTCCTCCACCGACGATGAAACACACTGATGACCTTGTGAGTCAGCCAGAATCCCGGGCTTGCTGAGCGCCAGCAGGGCTGAGATGCGGGCAGGAGCGTTCGCCGTGTTGCTGGCAACTCAGGTCAATGTTTAGCCCACTGCACACTTGTTACCGCCAGCCGGCCACCTGAGCAGCCCATGCTTTCTTCCTCTTCCACTGGCTTTTTTTTTTCCAAACACATTTTGTCTTTTCAACACTTCTTGTAGCATTGGATAGGGTTATTACCAGAATTTTTAAAAGAAATGTTTGCTGCAGCTTCCCATGAAAAATAGACTCCCTAGGCTGGGACATCACAGGGTCTGGGGGGGAAATTCAGAAGCCACTTGGAGCAGCAGACGCTTTCATATCTTCACCAAGTCAGATGTTTTTTTTTTTTCGCACACAGGTGATACATAAGCTTGTGCCCGAGGGAAACAGCAGGACTTTGAATGGGGTTTTTCCAGAGTTGCCCATTTGTCTTGCTTCTTTGTTCCACCTTTTTTATTCTCCTGGAGGGAATATTCCTAACAGGATTAATAAATGAAAATGTAAATAATGTGACTACTGAAATATAGATTTTCCAGGTATGTAATTTATTACCAGCTTGGTAGAAGTGAAGTCATTTGATGCCATCTGTTCCACGGCCACTTCTCATGCTGCCAGTGGGAGAGGATTTCATAAATTAACAGCCAGAGCTCCCAGGAGTCACTGACCTTGGGAGAACCTGGAGGGAGAGAAGGGCGTCAACCCTGGGAGCAGAAAAAACCTCTGACCATAAACTGGTGTCACATGGGCACAAGTCTTGAATCGATACCAGTGCGGGTCTGATGCCTAAATTCTAAATAATCATTTGGAAGCTTGGGGTGAGGGTGGAGGGGGTAGATTTGAAAAAAATAGAAGGGGAAATGAAGGGGAGAGAATAATTAGCAGTAAATGTGTCAGACCCTTGAGCAAAAATTTAGGCTGATGGGGTGTGTTTACAGGCTTAACCCTTTGGGGGAATTATTTGCAAGGCTGAATGAACCCATGCACACTTTGGAAATGAAACTTCCTACTGGGGAGAATCTGTCTTTGCCTCACCTTGGTGGTCCCGCAGAGCTGGGCTAGACAGCAGACCGGGGGATCTCAAGTCTTAGCTGAGCCCCTCACCAGCTCCACAACCATTAGCATTTCTGTGTCTCCGTTTCCTCATTAATCAACGTAGAAGACTAGGTGTTCTGGTCTCTGGAGTTGCTCAATCTTTTATGAATGATTCTTATGAATGATTCCATTTTCAGAATCAGAAGTTTCAGAAAATCCTCCTTTGCTAGCGTCATTCAATGTCACCATTGACACTGCCTGCAGAAAGACATGGAGTCTGTGGTGAAGTGTGGTGACTTTGCCTTCATCAGGAACCATCCCCTGAAAGGGGGAACCTGGACACCCATGTAGGAAACCTGGAGAGTGAAGGAGTCGTACCAGAAGCCACCTCTTCCCCCAGGGAGGGCAGTGGCGTCTGACTCCACCTTCTTAACTGGAGAAGGAAAAACCCCAAGAGTCTGAAAGGGCAGTCTACCTCCTCATGGCTTCCCTCGGTCCATCCTTCCTCTCCTCCTGCTTTCCTTTCAAAGCTCTCTCTCCTCGTTATCAGCAGTTGACACTTAGAACAAGGCTGTCTGGGACAGAGGCGTGTGTTTCTGGGAGCTGGTGTGAACCTGAACTGAAGCAGGAGCTGGGAAGCATCTCCCCTGCCAGGGTGGTGGGCCGGAGGAGGAGAGGGCTGAGAGCTGGGTGGAGACGGGGTGGCTCGGGAGAAAAGTGAGATCCTGCCCCAGGGCTGGCCTTCAGGGGGCAGGCTCCCCAGCTGGCTCTGAGAGGTGGGCTTTGGAAGGGGCTTCTGAGGAGAGGAAGGAGGCCCTGAGTCTCCTACTGCAGCTGGAGACCCAAAGAGCAGCTGGGGCAGTTTCCCTGCCAAAAGCCTTCAATTTCTTCAGAACCTGTGGTCTTTCATGGGAGATTGAGCTTCTGCTCCTCCATGATTCATTCACTCGACAAGCATTCCTTGCCTCTGCAAGGCACTATGGATCCCGGGTGGGGAAAAAAAAAAAATTATATGTAAAATTCTTATGCCTTCAGGGAGCTTATGGTCTAGTGGAAGAGACAGAGCTCAAGACATAGTTGAGACTTCCCTGGCAGCCCAGTGGTTAAGACTTCACCTTCCAATGCAGGGGGTGTGTGTCTGATCCCTGGTCGGGAAGCTAAGATCCCACATACCCCATGGCCAAAAAAACCCAAAAACAAAACATAAAATAGAAGCAATATTGTAACAAACTCAATAAAGACTTTTAAAAATGGTCTCTTGTGGAAAAACATTTTTAAAAAGACATAATTGAAAAATTTTGAAATGATAGCAAGTGGTGAGAAAGTGGTTAGGGAGCAAAGTCCAGCAGAGTGAAGACGGATACCATGAGGGAGGGTTGTTGGGTCACATGGTGAGAAAAGGCTTTCTTTCTGAGCTGAGACCTAAACAAAGTGAAGTGGAGGTGGGGGGCAAGCCCTGGGGATTTCTGGGGTAAAAATCTGTCCCCAGGCTGAGGGAACAAATCCATAAGGGCCCCAGGCAGGCGGGAACCTCCTGTGTGCAGAGAACGTGTGGCCGGAGCAGAACAAGAAATAGGAAGGGGCCCCACTTGGTTCCCTGGAGCTGGTTCTCAACGTAATGGAGACCATGACGGGATTGACAATTGCGAGGGGTCACCCCAGGCTGGCCTGTGGAGAACGGACTTACCCGGGGGGAAGAATGGGAGCTGGGGACAGGATATTGGCACTGCTGTCCACCTGGGCCAGTAAGTGACAACCTCTGATGCTTTCCCACTTTGTAGGATGTTAGCAGCCCAGGCAGGGAGTCCTGGCCAGCCCATGGGAGGGTACTCGGGGGACCAGGGCTGCGGGGCCGCTGGACGCAAGCATCTGAGAGCATGACTTGCAGACAACTGGGCCCACGTGGCTGCAGAGCTTTGATGTGCTGAGTCAAGATTACAGGTTGATTCCTTACTCTCATGTTCTCCAGCTCTTTCCCCAGCGTGCTGTAGGAGGAAAAAAAACAAAGCTTTGGAGTCAAGGAGATCTGTTCAAATCCCAACTCTACTGCTTCTACGTACCACTTCAGGTAAGTCACTCCATGAACCGCAGACTCCCACAGGTGGGCTCCCGACCTGAAGCACAGACGTGAGGGTGTGAGACGGTTCCCGCCTGGTTCTCTGTCACCTGCTACTGCTCCTCAGGAAGTGTTGGCTGCCGTGACATCTAGGGTCCTGCTCCACCTCCCACTGCAGATGACAGTCCTGCCTCCTATTATGTCCTGGCTGCGCGCCTGCTCCGTCCTGTCCAACTCTGTGTGACTCCATGGACTGTAGTCCACCAGGCTCCTCTGTCCATGGGGTTCCCAGGCGAGAATACTGGAGTGGGTTGCCATTTCCTTCTCCAGGGGCTCTTCCTGACCCTGGGATTGAACTGATGTCTCCTGCAAGTCTCCTGCATTGCAGACAGATTCTTTAGAGCTGAGCCATCAGGGAAACCTCTCCTATTTGGGCTGCATCACAGTTAATGTTAGAAATCTTCTCCTCCAAGCCGAATCAAGCACTGCCACGTATACGGGGGAGGACAGGTCAGGATTCTGGAAAATCAAATAAATCATTGTTAAGTTTTCCATATGCCCTCTTCCTTTTCCCAGGAAATCAGGGGCCTAGGGGAGGAACAGAAAGCAGATAAATGATGGGCAGCTGTGTGATGTGGGAAGCCCACGGCCTGTCCAGCTTCAGTTCTGACCCCTGTAAGGGAAGGGTCGGCTCTGGACCACCTGTGAGGCAGGAGACCAAGGATCAGCCCTGATCTCTAGCCTCCTCCCCACACTGCAGCAGTGATGCCTTGAGAAATCTGTAATCGTTGCCCCAGGGTCTTACAGTGTTGCTGAGAAGCAATGACATCCTCCATTTCCCCTGATGCCTGGTCCCTGGTTTCCTCCTACAGAAACCAGCCCTGAGTCCATCCAGGCAAGGATGCTACGGGGGACTGTCTGCACGGCTCCTGGAGACAGATCCCATCCACTCTCAGCCAAGCCCATCTTACATTCAGACACGCCACGCTTCTCTGCTTTTCTCCTGGCCCTCATCACCATCTGATTTGTGTTTGCTTGCTTACTCTTTGTCCCACTCACTGGAACACAAGCTCTGTGAGAGCAGAGCCCTCCTTGTCATGCCCACCGCGGTGGTCTCTGGTGCCTCCAAAGCTGCTGGGCACAGAGCGGGCACTCACCAGCCTTTGGCTGAGGCAGCTCGTGAGTGAGGGCATGTGTCAGCAGTGTGCAGCACACGCGCGCTGGGTCCACAGGGTGCTAAGGCATCCGGACTTGGCTGTTGACCAATACGTGGTAGCAACAGTCCAGCTCATGAGTGAGCACGGAGACGCCAAGCAGTGCAACCCTTCAAGCTGCAGTTAAATGACCTTGACATACACACTTTAGTATTAAGTGAATTGATCAAACAGTTCCTCAGCTGCCCCCAGACTGGTCACGGGTTAGCTGAGTTTTTCCCTTTTTGCCCTGTGTAGGCAGATTTGGAGTCCTGAGAGTGGGGAGTAAGGCAAAGAAGAGGGATGTGAATAACATAGACTGATCTCCAGGAAGGGCGTGGCACAACCTCAGATCTGCCCAGAGTGGGACCAGGTGGCCAGCTGGATGTATGGGAGGCTTATGGAAGACAGGTGAGGCAAAAAAGCCCAGCAGGCATTTAAAATAAAACAGGCTGCCCACCCAAGCAGGACCACGTGGATGTTCCCGGGGGGACTGGCCTGAGTTCAATAGTCTACAGCGTCTCATGATTTGCTCAGACAAGATTACCTCCTACCATATCAGGCCTGCTTTTAACTGTCCCCCTAATGACACCATGTATTGATAATTCCTAAATTTAGGCCTTTGAAAGTTCTGTTTGTACCTCAATTTACCTGGAGCCCCAGTCTGCCTGCACCCGCATTAGACATGAGGGGTGGACACAGATAGCTCGGAAATCATCTGTTTTGCTTATCCCATAGGCTCCAGCAGGACGCCCCTCCAGTGCCTGTTGGGGCAGAATTCTGCAGAAGAGGGACAGGAGGGTCCTCGGGGGCGGACGAAGGAGATGCAGGCCTCTGGGTTTCACTCTGGCTCACTCAAACACCTTCTGTTGTGCTTGATTGATCTTAGCTGCAGATGGGACTATGTTTGCCCATACATTTCCCTTCCTCTCATTTATTTTTTTTAATCTGCTCTGCCCTTGGTAGTAGAAGTGAAATCACTGTGTCCACGGGCTCAATATTTTCCTTTCTGAACGTAGGCAGAGGCCCAAGTAGCATCAGTTTGTCTCAAACAGAATCGCTTGCAAAGCTGCTTTGTTATCAGTGTTTGGTCAGCGGATGAGGAGAGCTGATACCGTACGCAGAAAGAGTGTGCTGTTTGGAGAGCTCTCTCCGAGTCTCATTTCTCCTCAGGCCTGTTACTTGCCCTCCTGAGAGACATGAAATATGGGGTTACGGTGAGGATTCAATGAGATGACGTAGGTGCTTGGCACACAGGAGGTAATCAAGTCATATTCGGTCTCTTCTTCATACTGATGTGTAAGCTCTGTGTTAAGGCCTGGAGGAAAGACAGAAAAATGACTCTCCACGACGCTGAGGTGTGTGTCCACCCCTCCTGACGTGGTTGTCCCTAATCCTGGTCTTTTGTTGGTGCTTTGGAACCATCTTCTTTAACTCTACCCAAAATGTATCCCCCAAACCTGTGGGGAGGGTGAGAGTTTAGAAACGCAATTCCCTCTCCTCGCTCCTCATTGTGTCACTGTCTCTCTGAATCAAAGATTATAACAGAGGATGAAAAACTCATCAGAGCAACAACAAATATTCCCTCTAAGCCTTCAGCAAAATGAAATAGGAGTTTTCAGGACGCCCGTCAAAAGGACCAGAAGTGGAAAGTGGAGCCATGGCGCCACCGCGTGGTGAAATGGCAAACGACAGCTTTTACGGCTGTTTTTTGTTTTTTTGTTTTTCCCCCCATTAATTTCGTATCTTCGAGTTTCCCAGGTGGCGCTAGCGGTAAAGAACCCACCTGCAGATGCAGGAGACAAAAGAGACGCAGGTTCGATCCCTGGGTCCGGAAGATCCCCTGGACGAGAGCATGGCGACCCACTCCAGTATTCTTGCCTGGAAAATCCCATGGACAGAGGAGCCTGGCGGGCTACAGTCCATAGAGTCACAAACAGTCGGAAATGACTGAAGCAACTGAACAGGCACACGTTATTTTCATAGTTACAGGCCTCCACCTGACCCAAGGCCAGGCTCATCAGAGCACAGAGCTGAGCCTAGGGCTCATGGGGACTGGCCATGCTAACACAGGGGATCATCAAACAACTGTGCTGGTGAGGGTGACAAGCGAGAGAGTGGGAATGGATGAGCAGAAACGAACCCTCTCTGGAGGAAAAAATAATAACGCACCCTGTTGTTTATGGCTCGTCAGAGACACAAGGAAGTATTCTGCTGTTCTTATGCCGCCTGCTTCAGAGTCACCTGGAGAGCTTGGTAAAGATGCTGACTCCTGCCCAGAACCTCCAGGGATGCCGGCTGGCAGCCTGCAGGTTTTACAAGCCCCCTGGGAGAGTCCGGGGAATGTTACAACCTGGGGGCCAGAAAGGGACCAGAGACATGAATGAGGAGCCCTAAAGGCTCACTGGGCTTATCCTATAAAAAGAGAAAGTGAAGAAAACAAGCAAGGAGGAGGAACAATCACATTTAGAAAGGACAGAAACTTCAATTAAAAATAAATAAAATTTTTAAATAGTTAAAAAAAAATAAAAGAGAAAATGGAAGGGAAAGGGAATCCTGAAAACAGGCAGATCTTGGATATATTGTGAGTTCAGGTCTGGACCACAGTAATAAAGCACATATCGTGATAAAGAGAGTCATAGGAATTAGTTTTGGCCCCCAGTTCATATACAAGTTAACTTTACACTTGTGTAGCCTATTAAGTTTGGAATAACATTATGTCTACAAAAGCAGTGTGTTGTTCAGTTGGTCAGTCATGTCCGAGTCTTTGCGACCCCATGGACTGCAGCACGCCAGGCTTCTCTCTCCTTCACCATCTCCCGGAACTTGCTTAAACTCATGTCCATCGAGTCAGTGATGCCATCCAACCATCTTATCCCCTGTTGTCCCCTTCTTCTCCTGCCGTCAATCTTTCCCAGCATCAGGGTCTTTTCTAAAGAGTTGGCTCTTCACATCAGGAGGCCAAAGTATTGGAGCTTCAGCTTCAGCATCAGTAATAACATTACATCTACAAAAGCAATGTGCCTACTTTAATTTAGAAATACTTTACTGGGAAAAAAGTGATAACCATTGTCAACAACACAGGGTTGCCACAGACCTCCAATGCGTAAAAAATGCAGTATCTGTGAATCACAATAAAATGAGGTATGCCTGAGTAGATTACGACACACACACCCCCACACACACAGTCCTATATGTGCAACTGGCTGAATATGTGGATAGGGATTTGTTTGCTGGACCAATGAACCCTTCAGTTCAGTTCAGTTCAGTTGCTCAGTCATGTACGACTCTTTGTGACCTCATGAACTGCAACACGCCAGGCCTCCCTGTCCATCACCAACTCCCGGAGTTTACTTAAACTCATGTCCATCGAGTTGGTGATGCCATCCAGCCATCTCATCCTCTGTCATCCCCTTCTCCTCCTGCCCCCAATCTCTCCCAGCATCAGGGTCTTTTCCAATGAATCAACTCTTCGCATGAGGTGGCCAAAGTATTGGAGTTTCAGCTTCAGCATCAGTCCTTCCAATGAGCACCCAGGACTGATCTCCTTTAGGGTGGACTGGATGAATCTCCTTGCAGTCCAAGGGACTCTCAAGAGTCTTCTCCAACACCACAGTTCACAAGCATCAATTCTTCGGCGCTCAGCTTTCTTCACAGTCCAATTCTCACATCCATACACGACCACTGGAAAAACCATAGCCTTAACTAGACGGACCTTTGTTGGCAAAGTAATGTCTCTGCTTTTTAGTATGCTGTCTAGGTTGGTCATAACTTTCCTTCCAACAAATAAGCATCTTTTAATTTCATGGCTGCAATCACCATCTGCAGTGATTTTGGAGCCCCCCCAAAAATAAAGTCTGACACTGTTTCCACTGTCTCCCCATCTATTTCCCATGAAGTGATGGGACCAGATGCCATGATCTTAGTTTTCTGAATGTTGAGCTTTAAGCCAACTTTTTCACTCTCCTCTTTCACTTTCATCAAGAGGCTTTTTAGTTCCTCTTCACTTTCTGCCATAAGGGTGGTGTCATCTGCATATCTGAGGTTATTGATATTCCTCCTGGCAATTTCGATTCCAGCTTGTGCTTCTTCCAGCCCAGCGTTTCTCATGATGTGCTCTGCATATAACTTAAATAAGCAGGGTGACAATATACAGCCTTGACGTACTCCTTTTCCTATTTGGAACCAGTCTGTTGTTCCCTGTCCAGTTCTAACTGTTGCTTCCTGACCTGCATACAGGTTTCTCAAGAGGCAGGTCAGGTGGTCTGGTATTATCATCTCTTTCAGAATTTTCCACAGTTTATTGAGTTGGTAGTGGCTGGTAAATTGGAAGGACTGATACTGAAGCTGAAGCTCCAATACTTTTGGCCACATGATGCAAAGAGTCAACTCATTGGAAAAGACTCTAATGCTGGGAAAAATTAAAGGCAGGAGGAGAAGGAGGCAGCAGAGGATGAGATGGTTGGATAACATCACCGACTCAATGAACATGAGTTTGAGCAAACTCTGGGACACAGTGAAGGACAGGGAAGCCTGGTGTGCTGCAATCCATGGGGACACAGAGTCGGACAAGATGTAGCAACTGAACAACAACAAAATGTAAAAACAAAACCAAACTTTCATTTGAAACATTTGCCTTGTTTCCCTGGCATAAATACTCCTACCGTGGCATATTTCCAGTCACAACCTGACATCACTGAACACAGAGGAAATGCACAATCGAGTATTTCATTGCATGAATTTAGTCATAAATCACCCCAAGAGCTTACGTAACAGTAAAGTGTAATAAGATAATTAGGAAGGGCTGAGCTTTGAGTATTATCTTTGCTTCTAATATAGTTTATTTAAGGTTTATCTCATTTAATTTTTAAAATAAGCAGTGTTTTAGCAAAATTCCTGAAAATCAGCTCTTGTGAGCTGACCTGAGCCAGTTTCCAACACACCACTACTCTGTACCAAAGAGCTAAGGCCACTGAGCTAAGGCCGGAGATGGAGGGCAGGGCCAAGCCTCGCGAGGGAGAGGCTGACAGGAGCTGGTGAGATAATGCTCAGGAAAGGACTTTCTGAGGCAGCTGTCGGGCAGACAGCAAAGCCTTACTGTGGGGTTTTCTTCTCGAGGTCAGCTGTCCACTGAGCGTGAAGTGGCTGCTTCTCTCAGCCCTCTCCGAAACCCTCCCTAGAGCTGGGAGCATGTGGGTTTCCAGTCATCCCTGTCTAGCACCCTGTGAAGTCCATGACCCATGGAAGGCATCCAATGACTACTCACTGTGGAATGAATTACATGGCCCAGAATCCAGAGAGCTGGGTCTTGGGTCTGCCATTACAAGTTTCTGTAAATCTGTGGTTTCTGGGTTTCAGTTTCCCCATGTATAGGAGTAGACCATCAAGCCACATGACTCTGAAGGCTCTGCCAGGGTTCCAGGACTTTCTCTCCACAGCGATTGGCTCTGACCCCCCAGCCCCAGTCTGGGGTCCTATCCTGGCTAACTCATCCCCAGGGCTTGACTTCATCACGGGGCCTGGAGTCTCTAACTTCTCATGGGTTGACCTTGGTGCCACTGATGTAAGAGCTTCTGGTACATAAAGCGAAGTCACTTCAGTCATGTCCAACTCTTTGAGACCTTATGGACTGTAGCCCACCAGGCTCCTCTGTCCATGGGGATTCTCCAGGCAAGAATACTGGGAGTGAGTAGCCATTTCCTTCTCCAGGGGATCTTCCCGACTCAGGGATCGAACCCAGGTCTCCCACATTGCAGGCAGACTCTTTACTCTCTGAGCCACCAGGGAAGACCCTAGCTAAGAACCCACCTCCCATCAATGGCAGGAATCCAGCTCCACGGACAGGATTTCCTCAGGGATTCTGGAGATGAGTGAGGCTGTGTCATGAGGCTGGAGCAGCCTCAGGATGTCAGCTGCCAGGGCGCCTTGGTGGACGTCAGGGAAACTTCCAGCCCCAGCTTCCTTCCTCTCCCTGCCGGGGAAGATGTCAAGGGGATAAGAGCCCACAGGGAATCACGAATACACTAAAAGGAACTCCACTGAGGATTTTAAAATGATGCATTTTATGTTGGGTGGATTATACCTCAATTTAAAAAGCCTTTGAATCCTTATCGAGGAAGGAGGAGAAGGGGAAAGAAAGGAGGAAGAAGAAGAAGGGGAGGAAAGGAGAAGAAATCCGAGCGGCTCTTGTGGGTAGAGAGAAGGTGCAAGAATGTTCCAGGATTCCCTGGACCAACCCCCGTCTCAGGGATTTCCTTTTGGAATAGAAATTCAGATTGAGTGTGTTTTCTATTCCTTGGTTCAGTATTTTGGATAATTAGGGTGCAGGTGCAACCCTAGTGCTGGGTCTTAAAAGAAAACAAGTTGGGGTGTGAGCCTCCCTCCCATCCAGCGGGAGGTGATGTGGGGGAGGGGAGGCAAAGTGTCCCCAGGCTGACCTCTGGTCCAGCCCCTCCAGGAGTCCCTTCCAATGCATCACTCTTGGTTCTTTGCAGCTTTCAGACAAGGGTCAGCTGGGGCCCCTGGGTTTGCCCGTCAATCCAGAACCCCTTCTGGAAAAAAACCCCTTTTCTCTTTCATTTAGCAGAGACCGAGCTGTAATTTTCCATGAGGAACTTTGCCTCAGAAACAGGGAACCAAACAAGCCCAAAGTTTTTTTTTTAGAAAAAAAAAAAACAACAACTATTCTACCAGTGTAGATTTCCACTGTGATCAAAGCACAGATAGAAGGTGGGGGAAGGGCTGGTGGGACGCTCCCCCCTCCAACATACTTCTTCTTGCATCTTCACTTCCTGCCCTCCTCTGAGGCCTCCTTACCCTGCTGGGGGTCGAGGAGCCCAGCCCAGGGCCTCCCGTGAAGCCACATCCAGGCTGGGCACTGGAGGAGTCCTGAGCGGCCTTCCTGGGTGCTAGAGTTCATCCCAGAATTTCAGGAGGACAGAGCCAGTAGAAACCGTGTCCAGTAGCCAGATATCTCATCCTTCCAGTAGGAGAAGTAGCCTGCCCAGGGTGACCGGGTATCAGGGTGCTAGGCTTCGTGGGGCCGCAGAGCGGGCCGCCTGGCGTTGGGTGCCTGGGAAGCCAGACCCGTCCAGGCCCTCCTGTGGCTTCAGAGAGGACCCCCAGGAGCCAAGGGGAGACACCCTCGTCCCCACTGGGTAGAAGAACCTTGGAAGGTGGTATGGGGTGTTGGGAGGAGAGGAACGTCACCCAGGGCTCTGCCTTCCAGGTGGACGGTGTTTTGCCCTTGGTGGAGCTGGAGCCGCTGGAGGGGGACCATGGAGCCCGAGGCTGGCCACCTCTATGGATTAGACACCTGGAGGGTCGCTCACCCCAGCCCACCGGCTTCTCAGCCTGCCATCACGGACCACGCTATGCTCACATTATACCCCCCACCCCTGAGCCTGGTCTCCCCACAGACAGCCTCACCTTGTGGGTCTCTGAGTTTTGCTAAAAGTGCTCCCAAGCATCCCTGACTCAGTCCTTTAGGCTCCTTGGTGCTTGCACACCTCACGCCTCGGGCAGCCTGAGACCCTAAACCCACCATGACCTGTGCCTGCAACCTTGGGACGGCCCCTGGAAGGTCCGACTACAGTCCTGAGAGCTGAGTGGCTCTGCTGGTGGCCTCTTTGTCCTCCCTCAAGGGATTCCGGGCCAGGCCACGAGTGCTGCAGCTCTGAGGGAACTGCTCTCTAAGTGTCTCTCTTTTATACAAACGCACATACACACACGTACACATACATGTACGCGCACACACGTACACACACACACTTACACATGTACACACATGCGCACAGGTACACAGCACTTATGCCCACACGCATACATGTACACACATGTGTACACACGCATACACATACATGCACTGCACACACATGTACATATACACTCACATGCATACACACATACACATGTACATAATGCACACATGGAAACACAGAAACACACACAGCTATTATCTCAAGGCCGGTGAGCAGGGTGATAAGGCCGAGACTCCAGCCCTACTACCTTGACCTGCCCCGCTCCCGCCTCAGGCACCTGGGTCTTACAGGGTCTGGCTCCGGCCACAGGCCATTCCCTCCCTCTCCCAGAAAGTACCCTGTGGTCTCTCCCAAGGGTTTTTCAGTTTGGCTTTGTCTGGGGGCACAATAGAGGTTAGAACTCACCTCTGTTTTTTGCCCAGGGAATTTGTTTCAGTCCACCTGTGAATTCAGACATGGGACAGGAGCTCACGGGGACTCCACACCTAGCAGCATGCAAATTCCAGCCTGGATGCTGCAGGAGGGTGCCAAATACCCCCCACAGAAGCAGCCCCCCAGGTTCAGCTCCCCAGACGTTCTCAGAACCAGGCAGGGAGACTGGGGTGTGAGGTTTCCTCTCCCCATTAGCATCCGAGCCTGCCCCAGTGCCCTGGGGTTTTAAGGGAACAGCCCACTAGTCATTTTCCTATACATTTTTTATTACTAAAACTTTGATGTTGGTCTTGGGCTAGAAGCAGGGACATTAGTGGTTAGAAGAGACCTGTAGCAATACCTGACCCCCCTCAAAGGACCGTGAAGCCACAGTGGTGTCTGCCTACGGAATCCTGTCCAGGCACTTTCTCACTGCAGGCCTGAGACAGGCTTGGTGGAGCCAGGCCACCAGAGGAGGGAGTGGAAGGAAAAGATAGAAGCCCAAAGCGATGGTCCCTGACAAGCCCCTCTGGAAACTAAGGCTCCAGGGAGACTCCCCTCTGGAAGGCACAGCTCTCTGTGGCCAGGGACAGCTAGGGTCAGTGATCCAGTCCTGCCGGCCCCATGAGACACAGCAAGGTCTACCCGTGGGACAGATCAGAGTGGCTTGGCAGAAATGTGCTTCCTCTGGGTCAGAGATCCCCGTCAGGTAGGGTCTGACTTTCAAATAGACCAGTCTGGCTCCCCTCAGAGGTACTCTGAAGCTTGCCTCAGAACTTGATTGGCATATGTGTGTGTGTATGTGTGTTAGTCGTTCAGTCGTGTCCGACTCTGTTGACCCTGTGGACTGTAGCCCACCAGGCTCCTCTGTTTCTTAGATTCTCCAGGCAAGAATACATGAGAGGGTTGCCATTTTCCTTCTCCAGGGGATCTTCCTGATCAAACCTGGGTCTCTGGCATTGCCGGCAGATTCTTTACCATCTGAGACACCAGGGAAGGCCGGTTGGCACGATACCTGAGTGCAAACTTTATTCGAGGCTTGATCTTATCCCATCCCTGCTATGCCACCTTCTGGAGTCACCCTGGTTTTAGATCTGCTGGTACCCAGGATCTTGGTATCTTTTTGCACACAGTTGCCAAGTAATTGAAACAGACATGAGCATCCCAGGTCCAGAGAAGGGGACTCCTGTAGTCTAGGCTGTGAGGAAGCATGACCAGTGAAGGTGGGTATGACTTTGGAAGGGGTAAGGGGACTATTCCAGGGAGAGGGACCATGACTCAGTCACCAAGATGAGGCATGCCTGCCAGGTGAGGTATATCTCTGCCATGGACATCTACAGGAATTTCCATCTGGCCTGCAGGGACAGTGTGCCTGACAATTTGGCCTTATCACAGAAGGGCACAAGATGGGTAGAGAAGGCCTGAGGCCAGTTCAGTGGACTGTGCGTGCAGGAGTCATCATTCCAGCTCACAACCATCCACACCGAGGCATGCAAAGCATTTTCAGAGCACTTATACGTGCCAGGAAGCACCCTGGGCTGTTTGAACATGTTATCTCGCCCAATCCTCATCACAGTTCTAAGGTATTATTATAGCCTTCATTTTACAGATGGTGAAACTGGGGTACAGAGTGGCACAGTCAGTTGCCCAAGGATCTACCAGCAAACCCAGGAGTCTGGAGCTGGAATCCAGCTGACTGTGAAGCCACACTTCCCTCCATCTGGGGCCTGGGCAGTGGGTGGTGACGTGAGGAGCAGAGAGGAAATTCCTTGCTCTTGGGATGTTGGAGTGGATGTTTTCTACGTGGATGCTGTGTTGGGGGTGTGGGTGTTTTTTTAATTATTGAGTTAAGAGAGATTTTTATATATCCTGGATGCAAGTTGCTTACCATGTAATTTGTAAATACTTTCTCCTGCTATGTGGGTTGTTTTTCACTTTATTTTATGACCAGCATCTACATGGATGTTTGATTTATTTCCAGTCAAGGGTTGACCCTGGAGTTGCAGGAAACTCCTAAACCAAGGGGAGCAGTAGCATCTAGGGTTCGCTGTAGTGCTTGGTACACAGTGTGATGTAATGACTGCTGGCAGGCAGTTCAGACACAGGCTGGGGGGGCCGGCGCTGGGCCCAGACCAGGAAGATAGGGAGGCACTCACCAAAGCCCAGTTCCAGCCTGGGAGCAGTCCAGCCCAGGTCCATTTGGACCCAGAGAGCCAGGCAGGTACTGGCTAGCCCAGGTGTGCCGGCCAAGTTCCATTGTGGAAGGAGGACCAGAGGTCGGGGTTGGAGTGGGGGGTCCACTGTGTAGGTTGCTTTCTCCTCGGCTCTCAGGTTTTTTCTGGATGGCAGCTGGGCTCAGAGAACATTTTCCAAGTGTGGTTCCCATGCCTCGACCTCCATCGGCATCAGCGCCATCTGATTCCAGAGCTGCACTCAGATTTCCAGGTCAAGCCCTGGAGCTTGAAAAACACTTGGGTTCTAGAGGTTCATAATTCCCTGTTTTTTCCCCACTTTTCTCCCTCCCATTGAATGCTGATTCTAGGAACATAGGAAGAAGAGTAGGTTGCAGAGGGAAGATGATGTCTGGCTTCAAAGGGGTTTGTAGGCACGGTGCTAGTGGTAAAGAACCTGCCTGCCAATGCAGGCGACGTAAGAAATGTGGGTTCGATCTCTGAGTTGGAAAGATTCCCTGAAGGAGGGAATGGCAACTCACTCCAGTATTCTTGCCTGGAGAATCCCATGAAGAGAGGAATCTTGTGGGCTCCAATCCATGGGGTCGCAGGGGGTCGGACACAATTAAAGAAATTTAGCATGCAAGCACTTAACAGGCAGTGATGTAGTAAAAGCTAGAGCTCAGAGAAGCTGGGCTTCCCGTGTTGGGCTGGGATGGGTCTAGAGATGTAAGTATGTAACTGCAGGGATGATTTGAAAAATTTGTATGTGATTTTCTCTTTTGTCTTCATGAGTCAATGACCTTTTCACACAGTCTGCCTAAGGCAGCCGCACGTCTGGTTAGAGGTAGAATTTGTTACAGAAGGATTGCCTAAAGAAAGGCCAGGTTGACATTCAACTTTTGACACTCAGTATAGGAGGATGTGGCAGGACAGGAGTCTTCAAGCCAAGACAGTGTCTTGATGTAGGACTTGCCAAATTCCTTTACTTCCCTCTTTTCCATCCTGGCTCATCAACAGTGAGGCTCCTGCCTTGTCTACAAGGCTCAGGCGGAAATTGAAAGGAGCAGTAAATATAACAGAAGGGAGGTACAGGAAAGGCATGTCCTCCCGTTCTCTTCTGGATCAGGAGACTTAAGGAAAGAGGAGGAGATGGGAGAGGTAGGATGGGGTGGGAGACCGAGGATTCCCTAGCCAGTGACAGTTAAGATAGGACCCTGTCATCCAATGGCCTCGCCAGGCTCCGAATGAGCAGAACTCAAGTGAGACAGCAGATATTCAAGCTCTGAGGCCATGCAAGCATACGAGAGGCCAGCAAAGGGCATTGTCCTGGACAGCAAAGGACCCTGCTGGAGAGCTGGGCCAGCACACCGCAGGCCAAGGGCCTATATTCTCCCAGCAGAAATAGGCCAGGCTAGCTGAACAAGTGGGCATTTTAGACCAAGAAAGACTGAAGACACCTAATGGGCTTTTAGAGTTATCCCACCTGATTAAATTTCATCAGTGACAGGTTTCATCGAAAATTGCATTTTTGAAAATACTTCTTACCTGTTTATTTATGTATTTATGGCTGCAGTGGGTCTTCATTGCTGTGTGCGGGCTTTCTCTAGTTGTGGCAAGTGGGAGCTACCCACTGGTTGCGGTGCGCTGACTTCTCATTGCAGCGACTTCTCTTGCGGAGCACAGGCTCTAGAACTCTGGCTCAAAAGGTGTGGTGCATGGGCTTCGTTGCTCCTTGGCATGTGGGATCTTCCTGGACCGGGGATCAAACCCATGTTCCCTGCATTGGCAGGTGGTCAATAGACTAGTCCAAAAATTTTATTTTTAATCCTGCACATCCAAGGGGTAGCATGAGTTAAATATCCAATTCCATGGAGGTGTCATTAGGTGATAGTAGAAGTTCTGAGAATAATTAGATGTAGCCAAGGATTATGAATAGAATGGAAATGGTGGGCTGAAGGAACAGAAAAGGTGATTTAAGATATGAGGGAGAAATCAGAGAGAGGGGCTGGAAAGCCTAGAAGTATGGGTTATAGGCTGATGATGTTGAATAGCACAACTCAGTGTTGCAAAGGGAAGGGAGGATGGTCATTCGATCTGACCATCAGGAGATCAAGATGACATTTCAGAGGCCAAGATGAGAGTAGTGATGGGAAAGAAAGGTAAATCACTGGTGTTAAGGAGTGATGAAATGAAAATAGCCAGAGTCAGTGTTTCCTTTGAGGGAAACACTTCCTTTGTTAATGGGGTAGATAAGTAAGAATACATCAGATGACAATCTGAGAGGGTAGTGTGAATGGGAGTAAGAGGACCTGGGTGTGACTATAGGTAGAAAGAGGATACAGTCAATGCGAGAGGATTAAGGATGTTAGAAGAAAAAAAAAAAAACGAGGACACTGGAGAGGTGGCTGAGCAGGACATTGTGTGGAGAAGATGAGCAAGGTGATCAGGAGAACAAGATGGAGAGATTGACCTGGTTAAAAAGCAGAGCCCTCTCTCTCCAGGAAGGAAGACAAGTGAGGACACAGGTGTTCTCAGATGGAGACTAGGGTTTTTTAATACACGAGACATGTCCCCCTCTCCATTTGCCTTTACTAACTAAAAGGCAAGGCCATTTGTAGTTGAGGCCACCCAACTGGGGAGACATCAGTGACGAAGAAATGGGGAGGACAAGACGCATGGGACATGCACGTGCCTGCCGGATGTTTGGGCTTTGGCTCCACTTCTCATAAGAGGAGAGGCACTGCTGATTCAGTGGGTTAAGCTTCTGACAACTGCCGGTGAGAACAGTGGGATCTGAGAAATGGAGGAGCCAAAGGAAGCAGGGGCTGTCCTGAGAAGAATTTCCGAAGCGTTGTCAGCTTCGTTCCTTGTTCATGTAATTTTTATTAATCATTTTTACTTATTACCCAAATCATATTGCCAAAACAATCACAGGATTTCTCTAAAAGCAGGATTTTGTTTTCCCATGTTTCTTCCTAGTGTTTAATCCTAATGGTTTTGACTTTCATGTGGTTCTAACCAGATCATAGATTTCAGCAGATTGTATTTTCTGAAAAAACAGCCGCATTTTTGAGTCCTGTATGCTTGTTTGGAAACTGGTCCCTCTTCCATGACAAGGCAGAGTCTTTTCCTTCTCCTTTGAGAGCAGATGGGACTTTGTGACTGTCTCCATGAACGGAGAAGGAAGTAATGCTGCCCCATTACGAAAGCCAGGGCATGTAAGGTGAGTTGATTTCTGCCAGGCTCCCTCTCTGGGGACTGTTCACCCTGGGAACCAAGATATTGTGTTCTGAAAGAGCGCAGGCCACCCGTCGGTATCTCAGCCAAGAGATCCAGCTGAGGCCTCAGCTGACGGCCAGTGTCCATCGCCAGTCACGTGATCGAACAAGCCATCCAGTTGTGTCCTGAATTCCTAATCCATAATAAATGGTTGTTTCATGCCACTGGGTTTCAGGGTAATTTTTTATGCAGCCATAGTAACTGGAACTTTGATAACTTTTGCATTTGTTAGCATGAGCATTTACTCATGTTGCTTCATAATCATAATTATCATTTTATTGGCTGCAAAATATTTTGAATTGATGCAGGATAGCTAGTGTAAATATGGTGCTATTCTTGGCTATTTAGACTGCGTCTCATTTTTTTACTGCTTACATGCTGATATAAAAAGTTGTTGCGTAGAGATTTTTCTTTTTCTTTGAGCTGCTTCACTGGGACAAATTCCCAGAAGTGAAATTACTTTTGGGTACAAACATTTTTATGACTCCACAAATGTACCACCAAATTGCTTCTCAAAACTGCAGTGATAGATTCTACCCGCCATTGTGTTTGGCAGTTTCAGTACATAAAACCACCTCAAATTCATTTTGAATTAAAGTGGGGTATAAATAACTGCATTAAAGAAAAACCTTTACTCTAACTCAGTGAAATTGTATTTTATCACTGCTTATAATTTGTATATCTTGGGCGAGTACTGAGGCTGAGATTTTGCTCAATTTAAAAATGGTTTTGCCGTATTTTAAAAATTGCAAAGAATTATTTTATACATAAAAATATCTTTGTATATTCTTTATCCAACAATGCATTTATAAGAGCACTTGAGATCACTGTTTCTTCAGCTGCAAGTCACAATTTATTAGTAGATTATGAACCTGATTAAGTGGCTCTTGACCAGCATTAAGGGCTTCCCAGGTGCTATTGGTGAATAATCTGCCAGCCAATGCAGGAGACACAGGAAACACATGTTCCATCCCTGGAGTAGGAAATGGCACCCCATTCCAGTATTCTTGCCTGGAAAGTTCTATGGGCAGAGGAGCCTAGCAGCTACAGTCCAGCATGTTGCAGTCCATGGGGTCACAAAGAGTCAGACACAACTTAGCAACTGAACAACAACAAAAAGAATAGAACAGAATAAAAATACTAGAAAGTTACATAAAAATAAAAATACTATTCCACACATGATGAGTTTTCTGTGTGTGAAAATTTTTAATGTCCATAGTAGGTTATGATGTAAAATGTCTTTTCTTAGTGGAGGATGTGACCAAAGTGTTTTTAAAAATTAGCCTTATAAAATCATATTTATTAATCCCTTTTCACACTGACATGAACATTTCCAAAGCTATATCATCTCTTTTTATTTTGAATTTTCTTCCTTTTTTACCACTTCTATTTTTTATGCACTCAGGCCCAGCAGTCTTCCATCATTTCTTATTTCAGTTGAAAGCAGAAATTCATCTTGTTTCCACGAAGGTGATAAATGATCCATCCCATTTTTTTGTCAACTCAATTTATACTGAAGCATTCTCCAGACACCCCCGAACTTATAAAAATTCATGTTGGCTCAGCAAAACCCGAATGAAATGCTCGGACACAAATGTTATTATGGAGTGGGCAAATCGAGAAGATGTGATAACCCTGAGAACATGTAGCCCTGGTCTCACTTCCAGCTGTCAGAGTTTTCACCGCATCAGCAACGTGAGTCCTGGTATAAGCACACATGCTCACAATCACCCAAAGATAGCTACAGAAGGGTGGAAGAAAGAGGAAGAGGAAGCCGAGCGGAAGATTCCAGAACACTCAGAAACACTCTGAGTAACAGAGAGAGATGAGTTTGGGAACAGAATGGTTAGAGACTAATAAAATGATAATCATGGTAATTGCTAGCCTGTAGTACATACGAGTGGCGCTAGTGGTAAACAACTCGCTTGCCAGTGTAGGAGACTTAAGAGACTTGAGTTCAATCCCTGGGCTTGGAAGATCCCCTGGAGAAGGAGATGGCAACCCACTCCAGTATTCTTACCTGGAGAACTCCATGGACAGAAGAACCTGGTGGGCTTCATGTCCATAGCGTCTCAAATAGTTGGACACAGGTGAAGTGACTTAGCACACATGAACATCACATATTGACCAGGCTCACTGACTGCTCTGGAGAAGGCAATGGCACCCCACCCCAGCACTCTTGCCTGGAAAATCCCATGGATGGGGGAGCCTGGGGGGCTGCCGTCTACGGGGTCGCACAGAGTCGGACACGACTGAAGCGACTTAGCAGCAGCAGCATTGACTCCTCACCACCACCTATGAGGTTTATCATTATTTCCATTCTGCAGATGAGAAAAGTACAGTCCAGAAGGCTACGTGACTTAGCCAGGGCTACGTGACTTAGCCAGGGCTACGTGACTTACCCAGGGCTACGTGACTTACCCAGGGTTACGTGACTTTTACCCAGGGCTACGTGACTTACCCAGGGCTACTTGGTTCGGTCATCAGTGCCTGGAATTTCAACTTCAAGCTCATGCTCTTGATCTTGCCTCTCCTACAAGCGCTCTCGGTTGCAATCAAAGGAAAATGGTGAATGCCTGGGGAGAGATCCTTATAATTTAGGAGTCTTAAAGGAACACGTCTATTGCTTACCTTCTGGATTCCTCCTTTTTCTCTGGAGAATGTCTTTCAAATAACTGGATCTTGTCACCCAGGAAAAAAAGCTGCTTCTACCTTACACTGTGCTGGAGATAAACAAGACTAATCTGCTGTGTTCCATCTGTTATTTTGCTGGTTTCCTTTCAGATCGTGAGATTTCCTAATGTTACAAGGTCTCAAAGTGAAGAACAAGGCTTGGATCACAGTCACAGTAGTCAGTATATGTGTGGGTTTGTGACTCAGCTCCACTTCCTTCTTGCTGTGTGATGCTGGCCAAGTTTTCCTCATTTATAAGATGAGGATGATAATACCAATTGTTGTTGTTCAGTCACTGAGTCGTGTCCGATTGTTTGCCACCCCATGGTCTGAAGCATGTCAAATTTCCCTGTCCTTCACTATCTCCTGGTGTTTGCTCACACTCATGTCTATTGTGGAGAAGGCAATGGCAACCCACTCCAGTACTCTTGTCTGGAAAATCCCATGGATGGAGAAGCCTGGTAGGCTGTAGTCCATGGGGTCGCTAGGAGTTGGACACGACTGAGCGACTGACTTCACTTGCACTTTTCATTTCATGCATTGGAGAAGGAAATGGCAACCCACTCCAGTGTTCTTGCCTTGAGCATCCCAGGGACGGGGGAGCCTGGTGGGCTGCCATCTATGGGATCGCACAGAGTTGGACACGACTGAAGTGACTTAGCAGCAGCAGTAGCAGCAGCATGTCTATTGAGTTGGTGATGCCATCCAACCATCTAATCCTCTTGCCATTTCAACCCCTTCTCCTCTTGCCCTCAGTCTTTCCCAATATCAGGGTCAGTCCCTACCAATTAGGACAGACAGTGCTTGGTCCATAGTAAGGGGTACATTTGTATAATTTATAATATATTTATATATTGTAATTATTTATTTTGAATTCAGTATACTTTATATTCCCTAGAGGGGGAAATGGCAACCCACTCCTGTATTCTTGCCTGGAGAATCCCATGGACAGGGGAGCCTGGCGGGCTATAACCTGTAGGGTCACAAAGAGTCAGACATGACAGAGAAAAGGAGCTTGCATGCACGCATACTTTATATTAGTTATATTTTATTTTCTGGTTGGATTTTAGGAGATAATTTAACTTTATCAGCAGTATATTTATAGATAGGGTGAGTTTTTATGTTGATGTAAGTTACATTTAATCACATGGCATTTTCTTATCTAATTCCTTGGTTTCCATAATGCATGCTATTTGGGTGGGGTGACCTTACATCTCAGTTTGCACTTGTCCTGACGTAATTATTAATAGTGTCACCTTTCAACTCAAAAGTCAGAAGTGTCCTGCTTTGCAAAATTAAGTCATGTAGTCATCCTATTTGGAGAACTGCAATTGTTCCTATGTCTCTGGTCACTGCTATGTTATATGATCTGGATCAGAAGCCCCAAAGCCTGGCATAAAATCAAGGGCAGTGATCCAAATCATTTTTCATGCCAGGACCCCGTGGCGTCCTGCAGAAGCCTTTGGACCCCTAAGAATTTTTTAATACCTAACATTAAATGTACAGGATTACAAAGAAATTCCATAATTTTGAAAGAATGCTAATCAAAATATTGAAAAACCAAATTTGTGATATAGTAACAAATATGTTTTTTAATTAATGACTAAGTAATATCAATAACCTCAGATATACAGATGACACCACCCTTATGGTAGAAAGCAAAAAGGAACTAAAGAGTCTCTTGAAGAAAGTGGAAGAGGAAAGTGAAAAAGCCAGCTTAAAACTCAACATTCAAAAAACTAAGATCATGGCATCTGGTCCCACCACTTCATGGCAAATAGATGAGGAAACAATGGAAACATTGAGAGACTTTATTTTCTTGGGCTCCAAAATCATTGTAGATGGTGACTGCAGCCATGAAATTAAAAGACACTTGCTTCTTGGAAGAAAAGCTATGACAAACCTAGACAGCATATTAAAAAGCAGAAACGTTACTTTAACTGACAAAGGTCCGTCTAGTCAAAACTATGGTTTTTCCAGTAGTTATGAATGGATGTGAGGGTTGGACCATAAAGAAAACTAAAATTTGATGCTTTTGAACTGTGGTGTTGGAGAAGACTCTTGTGAGTCCCTTGGACTGCAAGGAGATCCAACCAGCCAATCCTAAAGGAAATCAGTCCTGAATATACATTGGAAGGACTGATGCTGAAGCTGAAACTCCAGTACTTTGGCCACCTGATGCGAAGAACTGACTCATTGGAAAAGACCCTGATACTGGGACAGATTGAAGGCAGGAGGAGAAGGGGACAACTGAGGATGAGATGGATGGATGGCATCACCGACTTGATGGACATGAGTTTGAGCAAGCTCCAGGAGATGGTGATTGGACAGGGAAGCCTGGCATGCTGCAGTCCATGGGGTCCCAAAGAGCTGGACATGACTGAGCAACTGAACTGAACTGAACTAAGTAACAGGACTAATGAGAGGTGTAGTAACTATTATAATTTTATTTTGAGATATCTGTAACAATGGTGCCTGTGATTTCTGTTAGCAACAAAATCACAGCTACCATTTCTGTTTGTTTTCTATATTCACAGTAGAGTGTAATTTTTTCCCCCATCCAAGTTCACAGACCTCTCAGATTCTATCCAGAGCTCCCTTGGGCCCCACCTTAGGAACTCCTGGACTCAGGTGGATGTTTATGGCCAGCAGGAGGGATACAAATTGCACAAAGACCAGGAAGGAAAGAAGAGACTATAAAAGTTGTGGGTGTGGTGATGGGGGAGAAAGCTATGTGGGAGGTTGTCAGGATGTGGACAGATGGAATAAAAAGGCACGTGGGCCTGCGGCTTGTTATTTTTGACAGAATATGGGAGAGGTGAGCCTATTCAAGATTTAGCCTGCTGGGAACATGAATTTGCAGAATGGCTTGGAATGTGGACTTTGAAGACTTTGGAATGTGAATTCAACTGTCTCTGAACCCAAACCCTGCCAATTAACAGCATGTATTTTGCTCGAGGTATTTATTTGTTCTGTGATTCAGTTTCTCCTCTGTTTAGGAATATTAATATAACTACCTACCTCTCAGAATCGCTTTGAGGATTAAATCAGATGATGTATGTAAAAAGCTTAGTATAGTGCCTGATACGCTTTTATAAGTTCCCCACTGATAGCATCGGTCAGAGTACTATGGCTATTGGGTGTCCCAGGTGGCGCAGTGGTAAGGAATCTGCCAGCCAATGCAGGAGATGCTAGAGACACAGGTTCGACCCCTGGGTGGGGAAGATCTGTGGGAGGAGGAAATGGCAACCCTCGCCAGTATTCTTGCAATTGTTACTATGAAGGTCTACCTGCCGGCAGTAAACAAGGGCTTCCCAGTCAACAGGGTTTATTATTAATAAAACGTGTCTTGACTCGTGTGGCCAGCAGGGGGCAGCAAACATCACATTACAGCATAAGCTTAGGAAGAAAAGAAAATGCAATGGGGAGTATGGAAGTATGCTCACAGGCAATGAACTAGAGGAACCAGTTTCCTTCTGCACTGCCCACCCAACCCTGTTTGGCCCACAGTGCCTAGAGGGGTGTTCAATCCTTGTTTTAGGATCAAGCCCACCCAGACCACTGAAGCACTGTCAGGAATGTTTAGGGGGAGGCTGCAGGCCGGCGACTGGGCTGAGACCAGAGGTTTAGATGTGCCCCCATGCTATCCAAGCAGCATTTTAATATAACTGAGGGACATGGGTGCTGGGTCTGGGGAATTCTGGGTACAATGTCAATTCACTCTCACGTAAAAGTTGTTCAGTCGTGTCCGACTCTTTCGAACTACAGGGACTATACAGTCCATGGGATTCTCCAGGCCAGAATACAGGAGCAGGTAGCCTTTCCCTTCGCCAGGGCATCTTCCCAACGCAGGGATCAAACCCAGGTCTCCCATATTGCAGGCAGATTCTTTACCAGCTGAGCCACAAAAACTTCCACCTGTCCTCCAGGTAGTCCCAGGGGCATCAACAGGGCTTACATGGGCTGTGCCCAATTTAGGAACATCAACCGAGAACTTCCTCCCTTATTTCTCTGTGATGAAGTTGTTACCTTATGTTACCCTGTACGGGAAATCGCCTGGAAACTTGTGAAATAGAGCTCCCATGCACGCATAGAAAAAAGTCATCCCTATTACAGCAGCAGAAAGTTGGCAAGTTGCAGGCGCCAAGGTCTTATCTCTTTACCCTTTACAACCTTTCTCCTGGATATCCAAGAAAAGGGATGCAATTAAACAGGATGATGGCAGGAACGTGGTATGTGAACTAGGCAAGCTGAAGTATCATTTGAAAATGCTTCCTCAGACTTTGTGACTCAGTGGTAAAGAACCCGCCTGCCAATGCAGGTGATTCAAGGTCAGTCCCTGGGTCAGGAAGATCCCCTGGAGAAGGAAATGGCAACCCACTCCTGTATTCTTGCCTGGGAACTCCCACGGACAGAGGAGCCTGGCAGGCAACAGTCCATGGGGGTCACAAAGAGTAGAACAACTGAGCAACTAAACAAAAACAAGACATAGAAAACAAACTTATGGTTACGGAAGGGGAGAGGGTGGGGGGATAAATTAGGAAATTGGGATTAACAGATACACACTACTATGTACTATGTATATAGGCTTCCCCATATAGATAGTAACAGTCCAAGGGGTCGCAAAGAGTTTTACGCAACTGAGCATCATGCACTGCACTACTATATATAAAATGAACAAAAAGGACCTACTGTATAGCACAGGGAACTATATTTCAAACTCTAGTAATAACCTATAATGGAAAAGAATCTGAAAAAGAATATATATAACTGAATCACTTTGCTGTACACCTGAATCATTGTAAATCAACTTATACTTCAATTAAAATAATAATTTTTTTAAAAAGGCTTCCCTCCTCCAAGTGACAGGACTCGGTTGTGGATCTGTGCCTTGAGAATGGAGTGATCTCCCTCTCTGTGCCCTTTAGCACGTGCCACAGAGCTGAACATGCAATGAGGTCTCTTAGAATTCTTGCTGAAAGGTACTAAAATTGGGGAATGAGCAGAGAGAACCTCAAGAGATATAATCTGGTTTTCCACGGAATGATTTTTAATCTTTGTGATCTTTATTCTTAAGGATCAGAGCCCTTCTCTGCCCGTGAAATCTTACAATTCCAACAAACAAAACAGATAAAAAGGAATTTGCTCCAGTTGAGGCGGGAAGGAGAGAGGAGACCTAGACAACCCCTTCCCAACCCTCAGCCCAGGTGCACAAATCCAGACTTCCTCCAAATGCAGTTTGGACCCGTTGGCTTTGCACCCCACTGGCTTTACAGTCAGTCTAGCCTCTAGTCCAAATGAGGCCACAAATTGAGAGTTGGGGGTTTCCAAAATGATGTTTTCCGGCCGAGAGGACACCAGTGTAGGTGAGCTAGGGAAAAAAGGATGAACAGCCAAAGACACGAGTTCTAATCCTGACTGTCCCACCCAGTGGCCGGCTTGTCTTGATGGAGTCACGCGGTCCGTTCTGGACAATGAAGGCTATGACCACATGACTTGGAAAGCCCTAGCAGAGCTGACATGCTTGTCCAAACCTGCTGACTGAGAGGGAAGGCCACATAATTCTCCTTGGGGCCCAGGTCCAAGCTGGGAGCCTCTGCGGCAGACCCAGGAGGAGCCCTGCAGCAGGAGTTTATAGTCCTGCTCTGGGCCTCTGTGCCCGCCCCGCCATACTGAGCCAGGGGGGCCTGTCCCTTGTGGTTCGTGTTCCTGTCTCGGCTCCCCCATGACCCTGGGCTCCAATTCCACAGAAGCAAGCCGACTTCTGTCCTGGGGCCTCAGGCTGACTTGCCCTCCAGGGTCCCAGCTTTAATCCATAGACCCGGAGAATTCTCTTCCAAAATCTACTGTCTCTGGCCTGACCGTACCTCACTCCCCAGGACCACTGCAACGATTCCTGGGCTGCAACTCTTGCATAGCTTGCTTATCTCTAGTGAATGGCTGTGTTATCTACAGAGCATAGAAAATCAAACATGATAGGAGAGAACAGAAATTTCTAAAGGATAATTCTGTTAAAAGAATCTGACATCGTTTGCTCAATAACTGCAGTTTGGCACTCTAGGTTTTCTGTGTGTAGAGTTAAGACAGCAACAGAAACAGTCATAAAAATTAGTTTCAGTGAAATTCAGTGGAAAGATCACAGAATGAGGAGGAGACATTGACTAGATATTTGGCACATCAGTGAACTTTTTTTGATTTAAGTTCATCTGCAAAATGAGAATTGTGGTGCATGTCTCATAGGTTTGTTGTAAGGATTACATGAGATCATGTGTTGATTCAGCAAGCATTTACTTTTATTGGAAGTATATATCCAAAAAAGTATATAAAATCTGTGTATACCATTTAAAGAAGAAAAATAAGCAAATATGTTCTAGAACTCAGGTTAAGAAATAAGTGGTACATTAGAAGCCCTTGGTCTGTTCCTCCCTGATTGCAAAATTCACCCCAAATCCCACCCTTTTTTTTGGTTATAATTTTAGTTTTCATTTTTCCCCGAGACTGTCTTTTCCCCCCAGCACTACTGAGATATCATTAATGTATGACTTGGGTTAAGTTTAAGGTGTACAATATGATGACTCAATGCATGTGTACATTGAGAAATACCTACCACAATAAGGTTGGTTAACACATCCTTCGCCTCATGTAATTACCATTTTGTTGTTGTTATGGTGAGAACATTAAAGCTCTGTTTTCTGTTTCAAGTATACAGTATGGTATCATTAACTACAGTCACCATGCTGTGCATTATGTCTCCAGAACTAAAGGAAGTTTGTACCCTTTGACCAGCGTCTTCCCATCTCCCTCACCCCAAGTAACCACCACCCTACTCTCTGTGTCTACAAGTTCAGTATTTCCTGATCCACGTTAAGCAGACCATCTTCCTTTGTCTGACTTACTTCACTTAGCCTAATGCCCTCGAGGTCCATCCATGTTCTTGTAAATGTCAGGGGTTTTTCCTTCTCTCTCAAAGCTGAATAGTATTCCATTAATGTATATTGACCTGGAGGAGGAAATGGCAATCCACTCCAGTATTCTTGCCTGGAAAATTCCATGGACAGAGGAGCCTGATGGGCGACAGCCCATGGGATTGCAAAGAGTTGGGCATGACTGAGCAAGTGAGCCCAATGAGCAGTGTATATTAATATATTAATGAATCCGCCAGCCAATGCAGGAGATGTGGGTTCAGTCCCTATGTTGGGAAGATCCCCTGGAGAAGGAAAATGGCAATCCACTCCAATATTCTTGCCTGGAAAATCCCACGGACAGAGGAACCTGGCGGATTACCATCCATGGGGTTGCAAAGAGTCGGACATTAGTGACTAAATAACAACAATAATTGATACGTGAATATATTTTAATAATATATCAATAATCAATATCAATAAATACATTACTATATATTTTTCCATTCAACCATTGATAGATACTTAGACTGTTTCCATGTCTTGGCCGTTAGGAATAAAGCTGCAATGGGCATGGGATAGCAGATATCTCTTTGAGATAGTGATTTCATCTCCTTCAGGAAGTACACCCAAAATTAATAAAACAGTGTGAATCAACTGTATTTCAGTAAATTTTTTAAAAATCACACTCTGAGCTTTGACTGGTCTCTTCAACTCTCTGATCCTGAGTTTTTTGTTATTGTAAAACCAAAAGTTTGCTTGTCTGGAAATGCCAATCTGATTGTATATTATTTTGAAATATCATGCATATGTTTGTTGTTACTTTTGAGGACTCCCCTAGTTCTAAACAACATGCAGTTCTAGGTTTGTAACTTGTGGGAGCCAGCCTCCATGGTGTCCCAGAGAATGGGGTTGATTTTTGGTGGAAATAATGGTGTCTGACTTCTGAGGTTAGATAATGAAGACCTGTGGCTTCCCATCTGTGCCCTCTTGGGTCACTCGCATCAGGGAGAGTCAGCCACCACATCATGAACAGCAGATTTATGGAAAGGGGCATGTGGGGAGAAACTAAGGCCTCCTGTCAATAACCAGGGCTGACTTGCCAGTGGCTGAGTGTGCCATCTTGGAACGAGACCCTCCAGCCTCTGTCAAGCCTCAGCATGATGAGTCACAGCAGTTGTATTTGCTGAGTGATTCCTCCATCCAAAACCACCCAGCTAAGCCCCACTGAAATTCCTGGACTCTAGCAACTGTGTGAAATAAATGTTAAAAGTGAAGTTGCTCAGTCGTGTCTGACTCTTTGAGACCTCATGGACTGTAGCCTACCACGCTCCCCCATACGTGGGATTTTCCAGGCAAGAGTACTGGAGTGGGTTGCCATTTCCTTCTCCAGAGGATCTTCCCGACCCAGGGATAGAACCCGGGTCTCCCTCATTGTAAGCAGACGCTTTACCGTCTGAGCCACCAGGGAAGTCAAGTGAAAGTTGCTCAGTTGTGTCCCACTCTTTGCAACCCCATGGACTGTATAGTCCAGTGGAATTCTCCAGGCCAGAATACTGGAGTGGGTAGCGTTTCCCTTCTCCAGGGGATCTATCTTCCCAACCCAGGGATGGAACCCAGGTCTCCCGCATTGCAGGCGGATTCTTTACCAGCTGAGCCACAAGGGAAGCCCAAGAATACTGGAGTGGGTAATCTATCCCTTCTCCAGGGGATCCTCCCAATCCAGGAATCAAACCGGGGTCTCCTGCATTGCAGGCAGATTCTTTACCAACGCAGCTAGAAATAAATATTATAGTTGTTTAAAACACACACACACACACACACACACACACACACACACACACACACACACACACACAAACAGTTGAATCCCAAGGCTTAGAAACTGTGTTCCAGGGCCTGTGTGTAGCGGGGTAATAACTGACTTGGTTCCCAGACTCCTCCCTCACTTAAACCACAGCAGCTGTCCTCTTATCTAGTGTACATATTGAGGATAGACAGAGGGTTTATTTTAGAGAAAGGAGCCTACTGTCAAAAACAGGTTGGAAAACCCTGAGTTAGTTGATCTCCAACGCTATGTGACTCCATCAGTATGGGAAAAAAAAAAAAAAACAACTTCTTACAAACACATGGGCAGCGTTTTCTTCAGGGCTCACCCTTCTTGCCAGGAAGCACAGTCCCCTTGGCTGTAAGCAGAAGTCACACTGTGGTGCTCTCAGATAAAGGTACCAGGAGTGGCCCTTTCTGGGCCGGAAGCTGGACTGAGTCCAGGCAGTGGAGAAAGAGCTGGTCATGCAGAGCGAAGAACCTCACTTTGGACACAGCTCCAACCCCTGGGGCACCATCCACAAACTGGGGGTGGGGTGGGGCCGGGGGCTTGCTTCTCTTGCCAAATATGGTTATAGTAATAATGACGATATTAACAACATCATGTTAACATTAACTAACATGCTGAAGCTGAAACTCCAACACTTTGGCCACCTGATTAGAAGAACTGACTCCTTGGAAAAGACCCTGATGCTGGGAAAAATTGAAGGCAGGAGGAGAAGGGGACAACAGAGGATGAGATGGTTGGATGGCATCACCGACTCGATGGACATGAGTTTGAGCAAGCTCCGGGAGTTGGTGATGGACAGGAAAGCCTGGCGTGCTGCAGCCCATCGGGTCACAAAGAGTTGGACACGACTGAGCGACTGAACTGAACAACATCAACAATGATGACTAGCATGTATCAAGGGCTGTGTGCAAAGCCCGGGAGATAAGTTTCACATTCACAATCTTAATCCTCCTGACTGCTAGGAGGGCAGCATTTGTAGATTGGAGGAATAGAGGTGAGTCGTGGATTAGGAAGGGCAGAGCTGCCGTGAAGACTCGATCCATCCAGGACTTCCCTGGTGGTCCAGTGGTAAAGAATCTGCCTGCCAATGCAGGGGACACAGGCTCCATCCCCGGTCTGGGAAGATCCCACAAGTTGTGGGGGAACTAGGCCAGTGCGTCACAAGCCTGCGCTCTAAGGCCTGCGGGCTGCAACTGGAGAACAGCCCCTGCTGGCCACAACTAGCGAAAACCCACGTGCAGTGACAAAGACTCAACGCAACCAAAGAGGATAAAATAAATTTAAAAAATGATAAAGCCAACCTTATTTAAAAAATAAAAAGACACTGTCTGTATTTATACAACTCTTTGCTACCTCTCATGTATTTTGGGCCACCAGTCAGAACTGAGCAGCCCCTCTTTGGGTCTAAAATACACTGATTTCACACTAGAAGGCTTTCACTGCTAGTTGTTTTAAGATAAGCTCTTCACACGTTAACTCACTCACACATGCAGGTGCTGTCCCCGAGTGCCCACTCTGTGCCCAGGCACGGTTCTAGGCACTGCGGACAGGAGGGCGAGGGAAACCAACGCTGGGGATCCCTCGGGCTTAGCTGGGAGTTGGGCTGGAGGACCTGAAGCCAAACTCTGGGGAGGAAAAGAAGAGAGGCTTCCCTTGGGGATCCTAAGCCCCACGTCTTCCTTGCCAGAAAATGCCGTCAAGGGTCAGAAAGACTAAGCATGACCCAGAGCTGGACCCCAGGAGCCATGAACCCCCAGAGACAGCCCCTCACCAAAGCCTTGGCCGGGTTGAGCCCAACACTGACTCAGAAGCCCAACTTGCTTCTCCTGGAGGAGGAACCCCCAGGACTCTGCCAGACGCAGCACTGAAACAGCTCCTTTGGGAATTGTGTCCACGTGAAGGATGTTGTGTTGAGAAATGTGAAATCACAGACCTTCAACCGTGCTATCTGTATTGAACCTGCGCCACTATTGTTCAGGGCAGATTTCCAAGCAGGTCTTAATCACCCATGCGATTCAAATTCTGTTCCATCTTTCAGCTGGTCTCATTATCTGAACAATTCTACTCTTTGCCTGGAACTTTGCTTTGGTCCAACTCCAAACCAGTGAATGTATTTCAGGGCCCCAACAGAGCTCCTCAAAGCAAAGACCTGCACCATTGTCTGTAACTGCCACTAACTTGGCCTCTGAAGTGTCACTGCACTTGGGGACCAGGGGTTTACCTGAGTCCTGAGGCTGGGCTGCAACCCGCCCGGGGATGGGTGAGAGGAGCGGCATGGGCCGAGAAGCGGCATCTCTGTCCATGGAGACCCTCTGGTGTCTATCAGCTCAGGCCTTATGCTGCAAATACTCCTCTATTTTATCTTCAAAATGCAGACCCAGCCCTTCATGATAGGTTTCGATCCCCTTCCTCTACCTTCACACCAGGCAAGTGGGAGTTCTTAGATACAATTGGAAAAGAAAAAGAAAAGGGAAGTTGCTCACTCCTGTCCAACTCTTTGCGACCCCTTGGACTATAGCCTTCCAGGTTTCTCCATCCATGGAATTTTCCAGGCTGTAATACTTGAGTGGGTTGCCATTTCCTTCTCTTGGGGATCTTCCCAGCCCAGGGATCGAACCCAGGTCTCCCACATTGCAGGCAGACTCTTTACCATCTGAGCCACCAGGGAAACCAGATACAACTGGAGATAGGTTAGAAAGCAGGGAGGTGGGTCAGCAGAGGGAATTTTATCTGGTTTGTGCTCTTGGCTGGCTTCTAAATGGTCTTGTTTTGATTGTGTTTTTAAGCAGGGACCTAGAAGGCAGGCATCTGATTTTAAATCTCTTACTAGTGATGACCCCAAAGCTTTCCCAGAGAGCACTTAAGCCAGCTCTTGCTACCTTGAGAAACAGGGCTTGGGAACTAGTTCTCAGAGGACTTGCCACAACCATTTATAAGATGATAGTCTGCTCTTGGTGGCTGGGAAGATCCCTTGGAGGGCATGTGCACCCGCTTCAGTATTCTTGCCCAGAAAATTCCATGGACAGAGGAGCCTGGTGGGCTACAGTTCATGGGGTCACAAAGAGTTGGACATGACTGAGCAACACACAGTGTTGGTGACTGAAGTGTGATGCAAGAGGTTTGCAGTTCAACTTGGGATAAGGTGGGACCTGCCTACCAAGCAGGGGGAACTGGACCACAGTGATGGGTAGGTTTCAGTAAGCGAGGGATCCAGGTACAGAGCTGCCAGCTGGTGAGCTGGAGGGTCCCCCACCTGGATCCACCCCAGCCACGCGGGGGCCGGACTATTCTCCTGCATCCCTGGGTAAGACCCAGCAACCAACGTTGCCCAACTATATGCTATCCATCTGACACATGGATCACCTGCAAAACAGCTTTCACCAAATGAAAGTGGCTAGTCAGCCAATAAACAGAGCCAGGAGCAAAGCAAAGCGACTTGTCTTTATTAAACTTGAAGTCAACACTTTTCTATCCAATCTCCTTCATGGCCTATGTCACTTTGTCAGTTAAGTTAGTGTTAGTCACTCAGTCATGTCTGCCTCTTTTCGACCCCCTGGATTACAGCACTCCAGGCTTCCCTGTCCTTCACTATCTCCTGCAGTTTGCTCAATTCATGTCCACTGAGTCGATGATGCCATCCAACCATCTCATCCTCTGTCATCCCCTTCTCCTCCCGCCTTCATTCTTTCCCAGCATCAGGGTCTTTTCCAATGAGTCGGCTCTCTGGAAAGCTTTCTTTCATTTCTATCCCTGGAAGATATAGTGAGAAGGTAGGCATCTACCTGCCATAAGGAGGGCCCTCATAAGAACTCAGCCACACTGGCACCCTGATTTCTGACTTCAGACCTCTAGAACCATGAGAAATACATTTCTGTTAAACCACCCAGTCTCTGGTTTTTTGTTATAGTGGCCCCAGCTACCAATTATTGCTGCTTTTCTCCCCTCTGCCCCAGACAATGAACCTCCTGAGAGCAGTCTCTCGTGAGTGGTGCTGTTTAGTAACCACAGGACTATTGGCCTTCACAGGTAGGAGGAAAAAACCAAGTAAATCTGTGAAATTACAAATGGGTTCACGTCCTGGTTCGGTCCTAGAGCTGTCGTTCTCAGCTTGGCTGCACAAGGGTCACCCAGGGGTCCTGCAAACTCCTGATGTCCTGACTACACCTGGACCAACTAGGTAAGTTTCCGGGGATGAGGACCAGCATGCTAGCATTCAAAGCCCCCGGGGTGTCTGATGTGCAGTCAGGAGGGGATCCAGCCCCCTAAAGCTAAGTGGGTGCAGTACTGAGGTCCTAAGTGTTAAGATGCTAAGTCCGTCCTCCTGTTGTGGGGCTGAGTGGCCAGCTGTATGGTATCTTGGGAGGAGGGTCGATGGGCACAGAAGGTGGTGTACTGTTTCAACAAACCAAAACAAAACAGACAGCATCAAACTCATAAGAGCACTTTTTATTTGAGGCAAAGAAAAGTCTAGCTGAAAGGATTACAATTCCAAGCAATCAAAACCCCACTGTTAGAGGCACTATTCTGATTTTGTAAATTCAATTTAGAAAAGAGTATTTGGGTTGCATGTTCCCCAGTTCCCCAGACTAGAAGGGCAAAGGAAAACTGAAAAGATTTCTACTAATCTACTGATTCTGCTCTTTGGACCCGACACCAAGCTGGCCGAGCCCTCGATGACCCACCACTGAGGGACACAGGCCAAATTACGCTACACATAAGAGAAGTGAGGTGGGAGACGGCAGGTCACCGGGGCAAGGGCAGGCACCTGCAGCTTCAAAACTCCTCGTGAAAGGGGTAATCCCTGTGGGAGGCACAGCTGTCAGGAGAAAACAGGAACACATTAGTCTTTCCTGGATGAGATTTCTGCCGTAACCAATTTCAAATAGATAGAAGTGATGTCTTGAGTATTGTACATTAACGCATATACATGGAATCTAGAAAAATGGTACTGATGAACCTAGTAGAGAACGGACTTGTGGATACAGCGGAGGAAAGTGAGGGTGGAACGAATGGAGAAAGTAGCACTGACATATATATACACTATTATGTGTAAAACAAAGTCAGTGGGAAGTTGCTAAATAACAGAGGGAGCCCAGCCTGGTGCTCTGTGATGACCCGGAGGGCTGGAGTTGGGGGAGGGCAGGGAGCCTCGAGGAAAGGGATATATATACACACAAAATTATGACCGATTCCCCTTGGCGTACAGCAGAAACCAACACAAAACTGTAAAACGATTTTCCACCAATTAAAAAAAAAAGCAGACTCACAGATACAGAGAAGACATGGAGGAAGAGGCCACTGTCATCTCCAGAGGCCTCCCGGGACCAGTGGGAGCTGAAATGAACAACTAAAGATTTGCTATAGAGGCTGGACACGTTGAGCTGGGGGCGGAAAGACACAGGAGTTGTTTGCCAAGGTTCACAGCCCTATGGCCTGTGTTGGAGGTATACAGTGTTGGAAAGCCTGGCTGGGAAGAGTGTGAAAGGCCCCAGGGTGAACCCTCCTTGGGGCAAATGACTCTTTCCTAATCCATTACACATCAGTGGTCTGCAGCAGCTGCCCTACCAAACGCTGTGTCAGCAGCTGGAAGGGGAAAGGAAACTAAACGAATAATGAGCAGTTCTCAGAGGACAACAAGGATGGGACTTGGTGACTGATTCACTTCTCTCTTCTCTCTCCTTTGCCCACTAGCTCAAATAAGATTTTAATGTCTAAAGGGTCAGTGCCATTAACACATACAGGGACCTCAGAGAGGGCCAGTGGTAAACTCTGCCTGTGGCCACAGCGTGGCAGCCACACACTCACAGGCAAGGGCTTGCCCCAAGGTCAGGCGAGAGCTGTTAATCAAGACGCAAACCTGGGAGCACCTGCCAGAGACGTGGGGGAACCACCAGGGGTGCCAGCTAGGATCTGGAGAGAGAGCAAGGGCTGGAAGGACAGCTAGCACCCGGGCCGGCCTGAGGGAACGCTCAAACTCTGCTTAGGAGAGTAAATGCCAGAGGGGACAGAGAAGAAACGGTGAGGTCAGACGATACAGTCACAGAGCAGGTTCTTAGTCTCCATGTAAAATGGGGAGAGTCTTCTTGAAAGCAGGAAATGTGTTTTAAACTTTGCTGAGTTAGCATAGTGGTACAAAAAGGAAAAAACAAACAAAAAAAACCCAAACCCTACTTCCTTGTCATCTCCTTCCAAACTACCAATCAGAGGGAACACAAGGAACCAGCTCACGGCTACTGGAGGGGTCCAGGTGGCCCCACTATCAGAGCTGGGGTGCTGGGGGGCCCCGAGCACAGCCTTCCACCAGAACCCTCTCACGAGTCCTTAAGGATAAAGAGTCATGGGGAAATTCTCCCAGGAAGGTGGGGCAGGGGCCACCTGGAATCATCCGGTTTCATATGAGCCACTCAACTTTGAAAAGTAAAAGTCAAAATACCTCGATGGGTGGGACAGGGCAGGAGGGAGGGGATATATAGAGACACGTAGCTGGTTTACTTCCTTGTACAGCAGAAACTAATGTAATATTATGAAGCAACTATACCCTAGTTAAAAAAAAAAAAAAAAAAGCAGCTGTCTGGCCCCTAGGTTACTGCAGGTTAGGCCACCAGTGCACAGGGCGAGGAGAGACCAGGGCAGGGTGCCGGGCATTTCCCCCGGGGCTGAGTGCGGCTCGGCTGACATGCCGTAAACGCTCGCTGCAGCACACGGAGGAGAAGGCCAGGTAACGTGAACAAGCCAGAGCTGCTGCCAGAGCAGGCCCTGGGTGGGAAGGCCTCAGCAGTTATCCTTTCACCTGCACCCCTCCAGGGGATCTCCCGGGACTCACCTCACCAAGGCACAGGCCCTCCAGTCCCTGTTGAAGCTGAGCAAGGTGTTCATATCCTCCTTGTCCAGTTCAAAGTCAAAGACCTAAAAAGCAAACAAAATAGAAACCACAGCTCCCATGAAGCTCTGTAAACAGCTATCCAACACAGGTAGGGGCTTCCCTGGCGACTCAGTGGCGAAGAACCTGCCTGCCCATGCAGGAGACTCAGGTTCGATCCCTGGGTTGGGAAGATCCCCTGGAGAAGGAAATGGCAACCCACTCCCGGTATTCTTGTCTGGAGAATCCCATGGACAGAAGAGCCTGGTGGGCTACAGTCCATGGGGTTGCAGAACAGTTGGACATGACTTAGCAACTAAGCAACAAAATCCAACACAGAATATGAAAGCATATGATCAGCTCCAGGCAGGACCACTGGTGAGATGCTGCCTGCTGTGCAGAGGGGCAGGAAGGTAGACTAAACTCAGAGAAAGTTCATTACATGGCCACTCAGAACACACATGTTTTGCCTGGGTATATGAAAAATGAAAACAGACCTTTCCCTTCCAGATCCTCCAGGCAAAATGATACTTTTTTTTTCTATTTAGTTCACTTCAAAACCTCTGCCCAGAGAATTCCCTGGCAGGCCAGTGATTAAGACTCTGTGCTTCCACTGCAGGGGGCGAGGGTTTGATACCAAGTCAGGAAGCTAAGATCCTACATGCTATGTGGCTTGGAAGCTTAAAAACGAGGGAAGGGGACGTATATATACCTATGGCTGATGTGTGGCAGAGACCAACACAATATTGTAAAGCAAGTATCCTCTGATTGGGCTTCCCTGATGGCTCAGATGGTAAAGAATCTGCTTGCAATGTGGGAGACCCAGGACCGATCCCTTGGTCAGGAAGATCCCCTGGAGAAGGGCATGGCTACCCACTCCAATATTCTTGCCTGGAAAATCCTATGGACAGAGGAATGTAGGAGGCTATTCTTCATTGGGTCGCAAAGGGTCAGTCACGGCTGAGTGACTAACACATCCTCCAATTAAAAGTAAATAGGTTTAAAAAATAAAAGTGGGTTTTAAAAGACTTTTTTTAATGAAAATGTGTCTTTTCCAACACTTTGAAAAAATAAAAGAAGAAACAAAAAAAATCCATCTCTAGCAGGGTATGTGTTTCTCATACTATTTCACCACTTTATTTATCTTCCCCACCCTGCCCGGGCCCCAGGTGGCCAGCAGCTCGTGTTACAGCCGCAGCCCCTGGCCAGTGGAACAGGCGTGATCAGCTGCTCTCCCTGGAAACAGAGCCACAGGAACCAGGGCTTGGGTGAAGACCGAGAGCTGCTCGCCTCAGGGGCACTGGGACCCTCCTGGGGAGCCCGTCTCCTGGCCCGGCCCCCGACCCTGGTGCAGGAGGCAGGCAGGTGGGCGGGAGGGGCTGTGAGGTCAGAAGGCCGCCTCGGCTCTGGCAGGTGCTCAGGGAACCCGCACGGAACGCCTCACTGGGGCCCCGCAAGGCCTCTCAGGCCCCGGAGCTGTCAGCACGGCGGTGTTTCCCGAGTGCTTACAAAGGTACCCGGTGCTGTCTGCATCTTATTTCATCTTCGTGATAACCCTTGTAATAGCTGACAGTTTTACAGATGGGGAACTGAGTCCTGATGCAAATCCAAGCAGCGTCACTCAAGAGCAACATTTCTCGGGCAAATGACAAGTCCCTGAGAAGTCCCAGCGCAGGTGTGTGCACGTACGAGGCCCAGGGCCCGCCCTGGCAGCACTGCCACCCACGAGGAACCAGTGTCCCGCGTCTACGGTGGGCTCCCTGCCCGAGAGGAGATGGCAGGGGGCCCACACATGACCATCCAGAGGCCCGGTGAAAAGCTGACCCCTCCACCACCGAGGGGACCCCGGGCCGACCAGCCAGGACTTACCTGGAAGTTCTCAGCAATGCGTTCAGGTGTCACTGACTTGGGGATCACAATCAGGTTCCTCTGCATGGGGAATCGGATCAGCACCTGTGCAAAGAGATGCCAAGCACGTACGTCCATCAGGAGCTCTGCACTTTCCACTCGCCCAACCTGACCCCCACCCCAGCCCACATCCAAAGAGAGAAACCCCAGAACTTCACAGTGAGGAGACCAGCTCAGGGGTAATGCCTCACGCCCTGTAAGGAGGAAGTGAGGTGCTCAGGTCCCAACTCCCAGCCCAGCTCTCAGCCTCTTTGTCTCTCTGTATGTTACTCCCTGTCTAGGAGCTCGCGCTAGCCTTTGGGAGCACACAGCCGAGCCCTTCTGCGAGCAGAGACGGGCTTTCCCAAACAGGGGCTAGTGTGGACCCTCGTGGTAGCCTTCAGAGGTAGCGGGGCAGGTCCGATCATCCCCAGCCCCACACAGTCTCCTAAGGCTCCTCTGTGCCCTTGCTACCACGCTTCCGGACCCAAGCCATACATCTCGGGAGGGCTGACGGGAACCACAACGAATGCAGGAAGTTCTGGGAACAGTCACGAGAGCCTGGAGACTGCCATACCTGGGCTGTGGTTTTATTGTGCTTGTCTGCAATTGCTTTGATCCTGGGGTCCTCCAATATGGAAGGGTCCTCGGGCTTGGCCCTGGAGACAGACAGCAAGACGGTCTGAGTGAGTGACCACCGTCACCACCGCTCAAGGTAGCCGTGACCCTAACCCTAAGGCCCATTGACCTCAGAGGGCGGCCCGCCAGTCTCATCCTGATTCAGAGTTCAGCTACAAACTCACAACCCTTGGAAAAAGAGGAGGCATCCTGCTACTAGAAATGCTGACCAGGAAACCCAACAGGAGGCTCCCGGGGAGGTCTGCCGATCACCTCGGAAGCATCCTCCTTGATGCTGGATTTTCCTTTTTCAGCCATTTCTAATCTCCGCCAATTGACAAGAGAACACGATCCCATGGAGACTCACCAGGGCCTGTCGGGAGAGCCAAGGGGACTATAGGCGGTCACCACAATGCCTTTGGAGTTGCAGTACTGGATTAACTTCTCCTGAGTGAGGTATGGGTGGCACTCAATCTGCGGATAAACACGGGAGGGTTGATGCTGACCCTGTGGGCACGGGCCACACCGGAAGTCTTCCCTGGCTAAGACCCCTCCCTCCAGACATAAAGTTATGGGCAACCTGCATCCCATTTGCTAGATGGGCAGTGACAACTCTTGCTTCCCAGCTAGCATTCTTGACATTAAAGATCCTAGTCCTGTTACCATGGCCACGGGCCTCGAGGCTTTTTTCTGGCTTCGGCCATTTATCAACTGTGATAGGTCTGAGGATGTCAATGTCTGCACGCAGCTCATCTCAAGACTCTGAGTCATCACAAGCCAGGCTCAAAACCCTTCTCTCCTGCAAGTTTCACTCTCGGATGTGACACCATCTTTTCTGAGCCATAACTCAGGACTCTGCCAGTGCCCAGGGACCCGCCTCCGGGTGATGCGATTAACAAGGCACTGCTAGCATCTAAGGGTCACACAACAGTCTCCCACGCACACCAGCTTCCCTGCTGACATTACCTGGTTAACCGCCGGCTTGTATTTCAAGCCAGGTTTGTTTAAGATCTTCTCCACTTGGAGATGGTTGAAGTTGGAGACTCCAATAGCTTTCACCAGCCCTTCGTCCACCAGCTCTTCCATGGCCTAGAAACCAAAGAGGGTCTGCTTGCTGCTGACATGTGCCCAGAAGGACAAGGACTAGAAGCACCTCTTGCACCAGCCAGCTTAAACAGGTCATGCCTTTATTATTCAGTGCCAGCAAGTCAGATCTTTCGGAAGACAAGAGGCATTGAGACAAAAGCCAGGATGGCTTTAACGAGGCAGGAAGAACCACAACAGTGACAGAGTAACAATCACAGGAAAAGAAACTGTGGAGCAGGTCATTCACGCCTGGTCCCTTACAAGGAGGCCGGGGAGCCGGCAAGAAAGGGAAGGCCAAGCCAGGGGCTGCCTTACCGTCCAGGTATCCACGAAATCTTTCTCACTGGGAATCACGTTGCCATCCTCATCCAATGGGAAGAAGTCTTTCCCAGGCTGCAGTAACAATCAAAAACAATCACAGACCTGCAGAGATCTGCTGGGGCAGATACACTGTGGAAAGCAAAGTTCTAAAACAACGGCTCTAAACTGCAACGCTGTTTTCAGATGCTAATCAAGGCCAAATCCATGTCATTGGGAAAAAGAAATAGCAGACAGCTCCTGAAGCCTCCAGACCCCTTTTCTATCAGTCGGGTGGGCACTGACCATCGTGTGGAGATGGAGAATTCTCGGTCAGTGAGATGAAGCCTGCCGTGTATGGGGGTGTGTGGATGGGGGGGACCCAGGGCCCATGTCCTGGCTGGACCCAAGCCTACAAAACCACCACCTGGCTGAGCCTCGCCAGCTTATTGTGAAAAAAAACAAAGGATGCAAGTCAGGCCTGGATACACCCCAGTGCAATAAAATAAGAGCTTCAGGGTAAAACCCGCATGCTTTCACACTGGCTGATGAAGCAGAAAACTGAGCCTGTGGCTAGAATGGAGGTTAAGGATGGAATAACTCTAGAGTTCTTGTGTGTTGAGAGGAAGGTTGTCGAGGTTTATCCTTCCGCAGGATGTGTATGGAATACAGGAAAACGCATGCATTAAGTGCAGGGTGCGTGCATATATATGTGCGTGCGTGTGCGTGTGTGTATGTGAAGGTGCCTGAGGTGGTGGGGAGCCGTGGTAGCTGATGACGCCGCCTTATGGGAAGGAGTGTCACCTCAGCCTTTGTTCATAGTCGCAAAGGTTGAAGTTTACCCAATTACCAAATAACAAAGAGTGGTGCTCCTCCAACTCTGAAACGTGCGCGTGAGCCACCCTTGGTTTGGGTCAGAGGGCTGGGTGGGGCCCGAGGCGGACTTCTAACAAGCTCCAAGGCGAGGCCACTGCTGCTGGTCTAGGGACCACACCTCGAGTGCAGTGGCAGGGCCACACACAGAGGGTCTACCTGCTTGTGACCTGCTCACAGCGGAGGGCGATGCCACTGGCGACCCCTGAGCCCCTACCTTGAAGCCCGTGGGCCAGTGGATGAGGTAGAGGTCCAGGTAGTCCAGCTTCAGGTCGCTGAGCGTCTTCTGGCAGGCACCTTTCACCAGGTCCTTGTCGTGATACGTGCACCACAGCTGAAGCCGGGGAGGGAACACGTCTTAGCCCGCAGGCCAGGAGCCAGATGGCTCGGGGACAGGGGACTCGCTTTCTGCACCCGACAACCCACCCACTTCACTGTGACGCTGTCAATGGTGGGGACAGAGATTCCACTGCACACGTGAATCCTAACTTCCCAAAGGAAGGGAGGATAATCAGATCAAGGAACCCTTTCAGGAGGACCAAACTGAAGGCATAATATGGAATGGGCAAGTTGGCAAGCCAGCCCCAGGCCCTGAACATAGTTCTCAGGGCCTATTTTCCCACCAGGCTGGTCTTTGTGGGGCCAGCCTCACCCTCCCACCCACTATATCTTGGGAACCATCAAGAGAGCTCAGTCTGCAGAGGGGAACCAAGTCCTATTATCAGAGGTAACCCTCTGGAAAGGGGGTGCCAACCCATAGCCTTGGCCTCATCAGCAAGGGCTCCAGCCAGTGGGTCCCAGTGGAATGACCATCCAACAGACAGGCACACATGGCCTTGGGTGTGGCCTTGAGTCACACATTTGCCCAGGAAGAACTGCCTGCTGGGTGATAACCCTAGCTGTGTTCAAAGACCCCAGGGTGCGGTCTTGGCCCCTAAACAGATGCTGCCCTGGATGAACATGGATGAGAACCCTCCCTTCAGGCTCCCCTGCGGGATGGGGTACCTTGCTGACGATGAAGAGGTCCTCACGCTTCACCACCTTCTCCTGCAGCTTTGCCTGGAGGGCCAAACCCACCTCATTCTCGTTCTGGTACACGTGGGCACAGTCAATGTGACGGTACCCAAGGTCAATCGCCACCTTCACAGCCTCCGTCACTTTGCCTGGAGGGGACTGAAAGAAACAGGAAATGGAAGGAATGGGGATAAGACCAAAAATGAAATAAAACACAGTCTGCACACAAGCCAGGAGGAAGGGAACCCAGGCTCCTCAGCGGCTCCTGTTCCTTCAAGGCCCGTAAAGCCAGGCCACCCAAGGTGAGACGCCACGGTGCTTCACTTTAGGAAAATCTGACCACCCTCTACTAGCAGCACAGATCACCTTAACTAGATGGGGTAAAGCCCCTAGCTTCCGTGTTTGTTCAGCATCTGTTGATTTACAAATCACTGTATAAACAATTCACTGTGGTGTTGGAAAAGACTCTTGAGAGTCCCTTGGACTGCAAGGAGATCCAACCAGTCCATCCTAAAGGAGATCAGTCCTGGGTGTTCATTGGAAGGACCGATGCTAAAGCTGAAGCTCCAATACTTTGGCCACCTGATGCGAAGAACTGACTCACTGGAAAAGATCCTGATGCTGGTAAAGATTGGAGGAGGAGAAGGGGACAACAGAGGATGAAATGGTTGGACAGCATCACTGACTTGACGGACATGAGTTTAAGCAACTCTGGGAGTTGGTGATGGACAGGAAAGCCTGGCGTGCTGCAGTCCATGGATCGCAGAGTCAGACACGATTGAGCAACTGAACTGAACAAACAAAAGCCCACACTATCTCAATCTGTTAGGTTCCTAAGACAATGAGGGATACCACTGCTTTCAAACAACTCAAAATACTTCAAAATCACTGTTAAACAGTCACCCCAATTCCCGTTTGGTTCTCAAGTTCTGTCAGTGAACGCTTATGACTTATTTTCTCCTTCCACAGGTAGATTCTGGTATTAGTCATCACTTGTTTTTACGCAGTTTGGGGAGTATCAAAGTCATAAACGTGACTGCTGCAGGTTCAAAGGCCCGTGCTCAAATCTCACTGTGTAGGAATCTGCTTTAAGAGGTGGAGGTGGGAAGTGGCCGCTCAGAGGCATTTAGTGGAGAGAAAGGAGTTGACAGGAGTGGGAAATGTGAGCTGTGGAAGACCACCATGTGGTTCATGGTCAGAGCTGCATAAAGACTGAACGCTGCCCCTGCTTGGACCACGTGTGTGTCTGGGTGAGCAGGAAGGCACAGCACCACCCCTCCATCCAGCGCCCAGCCTGACTGCGCACACACCCATCTCCACAACACTCCTGCTTGGACCAGAGAGGTGGAAAACAAACACATGTGCAGCGGACTGGTGGGTGAATAGGGCACATTCCTCCAGGGAGCCGGGGTAGAAAAGAATGAGCAGGGGAACTCCCTGGGGGCCATGAGCAGCTGCAGACATCTGCTGTTTTGATACCAGCTGTCGCCAACAGAGGAAGGCAGAGGAGCGCAGGACCGAGCCGTGAGCTCGCCCAGCTCGCTCGCCACCCCGGAGGGAGCAGGAGGGGGCAGATGGGCAATGCTGACCTCGGGTGTGACATCAGACATCTTCAGACGACCTGGCCATCTCCTAGGTCCCCGGAGGACCCAAGCTGTACCTGCGGTCTTCCTCATCCTTCACGGTGAAACGAACAGGGCAGGGAACCTCAGCGTGGCCAGAAATACCACGGTGTCCCTGGGGCCCCTGGGCACTGCTGTCGCTGATGAGAGCAGGGCACACCCCTTCCCAGGAGAAAGCCAGGTGGTATACGGAGACCCAGGTCGGGGACTCTAGCACGCCATCAACTTTCTTCAGGCATGAAGGTACCCTGGCTGGACTTTCTCTGTGGGGCCGTGTTCTGTACCGGCCTAGCAGCTCACCGCCCCCAACCCCAGGCAGAGGGCAGGCCCAGCCATGCACTGCATCTGCCACAGAGACTGGTCCAGGGCCCGAGACACGACCCCAGGCAGGCCCACGGGATTCCATCTTTGGACTTCAGCAGGCACTCCCAGGACAAGATTTCATTCTGCTGGCGTCTCTGTGCGGGGAACACGTGAGCCAGGAGGTGCTAGATGGAAGTAGGGTTTGAGGGGCAGATGAAGAGCGGACGAGAGACAGCTCCTGGCCATATCCTTCATAGCCCTGGCTCTGGTACTCCTGACATCCTCTAAGTCAGTGACTCCCCACCCCCAGCACATTTTCTTTCCTGCTTAAGATTAAATTGGTTATTTGGTTCCTTGGGACCTAAAACTTTGAAAAAAAAACAACAACAAGTTCTTGTGATGCTTTTACAGAGGAGCCAAGGACAGAAATGACCTACAAGAGGTCAGCAAGAAGCTGTGGCTCCCCGACCCTTGCCCGGACAGAGAAGACTGATTAGTTGGAAAGCATGTGCTAAGAAGCTGAGTCCAAACTGCTTTCATAGGACAATGAGGAGCAGAAGCAAGGACTGTTGGGCATTTACAAATTCAATACGTACAAGCTGTGGCAACCCATAAGAGGACTCCAGTGAATGGATACTACATGCTGGCTTCCCCTTTTTGGAGACATCTTTGCAGTGGTGGCGGTGGGGGGAAGGCTGCCTGGGGCCACCGGCCCTGTGTGCAGTGGGGACACAGCTCCCACCTGGGCTGGGTGGGCCCGGGCCAGCCTGGGGACAGGCATGTGGTTAGGAGAAGGCTTGTGCCAGGCAGGTCCTGTCACAAACGGAACCTGACCCACGTGGTGTGCAGCGCTCAATGGCTCGGAGAGAAAGTAACAACAGCTCCCACTTATTATGGATCAGTCTTCACGAGTTTTAAGTGTATCACTGAATTGCATCTCCACCACAACCCTGGGTATCCGTGATCTCTGTGGATTAGGGAATGAAGGTGCGGAGTTTATGAAACTGGCCCATGATCGAGCAGTGAAAAAGAGATGCCGGGGTTTGAACCCTGGCACCAGGACCTGAGGGCCAGCCTTGGCTCAGAGGTCTGTCCTTGGAAGAAGGGAGACACTGGTCAGGGAGAGGACCAGTCACCTGGGCTTGGTAAACCATCCTCTGGGATGAAAATGTACCGGAATCCACAAACTACGTTCCGTACTAATTACCCAGAACCCTCCCCAGGAGGAGACTAGACTAACTTTCCTCATCACTAATGAAGCAGCCACTTAGAGATCTGATTAAAAAAAAAAAAAAAGGCTCAATAAACTTGGGAATGCCAACACATGATTACACTGTCTCCTCACCCCCTGGCCACACTGAAAACTGCAAACACAAGGCGGGGGTCCAGACTGAGACTTTGAAAAGAGGATAATCACGAAAATATGTTTCTATACATCTAACAGGAAATCCACAGAAAACCAGCAGAGGAAACACCCAAGTTATAAATAACCAAATTATACAAATCACATAGGTGAAATCATGTTTGAAATTCACTTCTGCCACTAATCTGCCCTGTGACTTGGGCACAGCTGCCCATGCCCATCCCCTCAGAACTTAGAGCTCTGAGCTTGAGCAGCAACTGGACAATGTTCTAGCTGATGGTACCAAGTGACGTCGCTGACACGTCTCTACCCGAGGAGAGCCCCCCGTCAGTTCCACAAACTGGGCCTATTTCCTTTTCACATAACACTTCAGGCCAGGCAGTCCCAACTCGAATAATTACTATCCATGTCTCTCTCTCTCTCCTTTCCCTTTAAAACCCAATCATCTTCCGCTCTGCTTGGAGCTCCTGCTGCTGCTACGTTGCTTCTGTCGTGTCCGACTCTGTGCGACCCCATAGACGGCAGCCCACCAGGCTCCCCCATCCCTGGGATTCTCCAGGCAAGAACACTGGAGACGGTTACCATTTCCTTCTCCAATGCATGGAAGTGAAAAGTTAAAGTGAAGTCGCTCAGTTGTGTCCGACTCTTAGCGACCCCATGGACTGCAGCCTACCAGGCTCCTCCATCCATGGGATTTTCCAGGCAAGAGTACTGGAGTGGGGTGCCATTGCCTTCTCCTCGTGCTGCTAGGTACCTTAATATCCCTCCCTCTATTCCCTCTGCAAGCCAGAAGCAAGCAAACAAACAACAAAAATACTACAGCTCCAAACGTGAAGGGAATGGCAATCCATTCCAATATTCTTGCCTGGAGAATTCCATGGACAAAGAAACCTGGCAGGCTACAAAGTCCATGGGGTCGCAGAGTCAGACACAACTTAGCAACACACAGCTCCAAACAACAAAGGTTATAAAACAGTGTCATTGGTTTAAAAAAAAAAAAAACAACAAACAACAGGATCTCAGAAATTGAACCCTTTGTAGTTTTAACATGCAGATGTCTGGAAAGAGAAGATTGTGTTCTTTCTGACTTTTTAAAAATATTTTCTTCAGTTAGCAGGTATCACTTTTGGCATGAAGAAGGGGGATAGGAATAAAGGAAACTTCACTTTGAGGGGGAAAAAACCGGGGTAAGAAGTTTAACAGTGCGCCAATGATAAACTTGGAGCAAAAATAGGTAACCATAACTTTTGATGTAAACTTTGATTGATAAAACAAACAGGGCATCAACCTCTAAGGCCTTGAAATGTAACACGTCAGAGAAAAGTTGTCACTGAAAAGCATTGTTTAACCTCTTCGGATTAAACCAGCTTCACTTCAGAGAAGCTCAACCTACATTAAAAAAAAACTAACCTTACTTTTTAATTATCAGTTTTGTTTAAAATACTAGTGATGTCATGACATAATTTTCTGCTTCTCATTGTATATAAAGCATTTCAACTACATGTATGCTAAACAGACATTTGTGACCTAATTTCTCAAAATGTATTCCAACTTCCAGCTAATTTATTTAGAATCTTCTGGAAGAGAAATTGGCAAACTTCTTCTGTTAAGTGGCCAGACAGAAAATATTTTAGGCCTTGCGGGCAAACAGTCTCGTCACACCTGCTCAACTCTGCTGCTGCAAAAACAATATGTAAAGGAGTGAAATGTGTTCTAATAAAACTGCTTATAAAAATGGGCTGCGGTTTACTAACCCCTGGGGGTTGCTGGAAAAGCACACAAAGAAATGGGCAGTAGGCAACAGTCCCAGTCTTGATTTGTCCTATTTACAAACAACATTCTTGTTTGCAATTCATCACCTTAATAACCAAAACATGAGATTTCCTTGAGAGTCAATGGTTAAGACTCTGCCCTTCCAATAAAGAGGCACTGGTTCGATCCCTGGTCAGGGAACTAAGATCCCATATGTCATGTGATACAGCCCAAAAGCAGACAAATAGAAACCCTCCCAAAACAAAACAACAAAAAGGTATCCTGATATTGAACGTAAAGGTACTCTGGAGACTGAAAGGGTTTATACCCTGCTCCAATTTAATCAATGGACGATAAGGTCTGGGGAAACGAGCAAGCTGGGCCAGCTTGCCTGTCCTGTGCTTACACACAATGCCCGTATCTGACGGTTTTGTACCAAGACGACTTCAAATCTGCCACTCATAAGACTCCAATAGAATAAGCATCTGGGAGAATCCAGAGAATGACAACAATGTCCAGTCCTTCACCTCAACAGGGGAGCTTTTATTGCTTGGTGCAGATAAGCCAACCTCATTTGGCTCATGTTCAATTACGTCCAAATCTACAGTTTAATAATGTAAACCACAATTTCATATGATAAAGAGCAGACTGCTGAAGAAGGATCTTTTTTGTTGCCTTATCACATGAAAACAGTCCACTGTGGCTATTTTTTTCCACCAAAGCTCACAACCAGGTTTGGCCACAAACACAAACCAACAAGAAAACTGAGATTAACTTTCACTCGGTGTGAATCCAGCTGTCCTAAATTATACCACTGTCTCCACTTGGTTGCAATGGGGGTGGCCCAGGGCTTGCCCTGCGCAGGCTGGACTTATTTAAGTATCTTTGCTCTTGAAGAGCTGCAGGTGGAGGCCTGCAGGGAGATGAAGCAGGTGAACAGAAAGACAAGCTACTGGTTTAGCTCCGACTCTTCTAGCCCGGGATCCCAGGCCATCAAGAGCTTGGCCTGAGTTCTTTGTCAGCATTTTCTCCTAAAGGAAGTGTTCTCAACCTCAAAGAGGCAAAAACTAAAGCACTTAGCTTATAAAATGTTCTGTGGCCTGTCAAAGGGTCACAGGACACACACAGATGTACCATCTATCTGTGATGTTGAATTTTCATTGGGTGGGGGACATTTAGGGGGAAATGTCTCAAAGGCTCGTGGGTGCGGGCGGAAAACAATGGAAAAGCAGCAGAGAAAAGAGTCCTCCATTCCTAGGCTTGGAGCATGCAGGTGAATTACGGCCATTTACCATCAACAAGTTTTCAGCTAGTTCCAAACATTTATCAGCAACAGGACATTGGTCAGCATCAGAAGTAATCTGTTTCAGCCGCTTCCTGGGAATACAATGCCCGTGGCTTATTTACTGTCCACTGGGGAAGGCGAGCCTGCCAAGGGGAAATGGCCTCTAAGCCAAATGGGCTTGGAGATCAAGATGTTCTCCCAGTGGGCTGAAACCTTCACCTCCAAGGAGGGGAGGGGGAGTCCGAGGACCTTCAAAGTAACTGACTGGAGACTCCCAGAGCCCTGCCAAGGGTCCGAAGGATACAATACAGCCACCATGATATGGAAGACCCATGGGAACCAGGAACTGCCCCCACTCTCAGGGCCTCCCCCAGTTCTCACAAAGATATAAGCAAATGGTATTTAGGTCACCCCATTTTTGTCCAGCATCTGTGAGAATATATATTTTACACATACAGGGGAAAGGTATCAAACACTATTCATATACTTTTCCTTATAAAGAGGGAAATCTACTCCAAGCCCATACTTAAACCATTTATTTCCCCGTCACCTCCCCTATCATGCCTCTACACGGTTCCAAACAACTTCAACTCCTCACCCACTCCCCCAAATCTGAAATTATCTTACTTCTTCGTATTAATTCGACATGTTATCCTTAGGATACCTATCATTTACCAGGCTCTGTGAACAGTTCCGTAAACAGTTTGTGACCAAGTCAGATGCTACCCTTACACTCAACGAACCTACTCAAGTGAATGATCTAAACATACAGATTTATAGAGCTATCTTAACTAAATATACAGCTTTGGGGGTAGGTTTTAAGAGCTCAAGCAAATGATTTAAAGCCGTAGTTTTAAATCAACTTTTACTCCTTATTTACCCCCAGAGTACTGATTTTGAAACAATGGACCTTAAGTCCCAATTTTTGAAGCCACAAACTTATAAGGCTCAGTGAGGTGGTGGTTTTGTTCCAGTGACACGTGTATGTCTGTGTGCTGCCTCAGAAATTGTAATTTGCCACTGCCAAGAAAGTGTCTGTTCACATCCATTCCAAGAGAATAACCTGCGACAGACCGAATTTAACTTGGTACAATGGCCATAATTCAATTACACCCTTAGAGCCACCACCAGCCTTTCGGAAGGAAACACAAGGCACAGATAATTCCGATTCCTTTGTCCGAGAAACACTTTGAGTGAGAGGCAACTCCACGACAGTGAATGTTTACAAGATTCCAGCTGCTGACTTTAGTGTAGAGATAAATACAATCCTGTCTCTTTCAGACCATTTCAAGGTGCCCTTAATCTCTACGGTCTTTTCTTTCCTTGTCAGTGTGCAAATGGCCAATGCCCAGTGCTATATTTAAAGTTCCTGGAAAACCCGAGTCACAGCCGTGGAACGTAATGTACAAAATACCCCAAGCTAACTTACAAGCGGTTTAAAAATTGGGGGTTTTGCTTCGGCTCCCGTAACATCACTCACTGCTCCCCAACTATCAAATACTCAAGACTACCATTTTTACTCCTAACCTTTTCCTGGGGACGCTGTGAAGAGGTTCCAGTGGTGCCGAGGTTTCCGGAGGCAGTTTTAACTACCGATGCCAGCCCGCAGTTTTGCATGGGTGGGAACCTCCCCTCAACCACCCGCACCCCCGTAGATTCCTTCGTCCAGAACAGGACACTCCGAGGGGGACGCCGGCCTCCGGGAGTTCAGCGACCCGCGCGTTTCGGGACAGAGTAAATAGAAAGGTCCTGGGCACACTCGTGCCGCCTAATTCAATTACTTGCAGACTCCAGGCTTACCTTGGGATGCTTGTTCCTGAGGGAGCAAAGTCGGAAACGGTTAAGGACCAGCTATTTCGAAGAAAGGCAAAAGGCGCGGGCGCCCGCAGGTGCGGTTAGGCGAGGGACGCCGGCGCCCCACGCCCCACGCCCCTTTTTGCTCCATCTCCGGGAACGCCCCTCCCCGACCTCCATCCACCGAGCCACAGCGACGGAGACTCGGGAAAATTTCCCTTCGATTGGCGCCCCCTAGTTGTCTTTCCAGCTGAGATCGGATTCCAGCGGATCGCATGCACGAGGGGTTATGGGGTCGGCCACCCGCGAGCCATTCTCAAGCACCCCTTCCCCACCCCACCCCACCCCACCCCACCCCACCGTAAGTCCCCCGGTCCGAGACCGAGGCAAGCGCCTCGCCCGCCTCAGCGCCCGGGCTCCCGAACCGCAGGTCCAGATCCTGCCGGGACCCGACCAGCCCGAGCGTGGCTCCCTCGAGGCCTGGCGTCCGCCGCGGGGGCCGCTGCTCAGGGTCACTCTCGGTCCCTTCCCGTCCCAGGCCGCGCCGAGCACTTAAGTGAGCCCCGGAGCACGCTCGCCAGGGCACCTACCTTCCAGGTGCCCAGCCCCAAGATGGGCATCTTGGCGCCGGTGTAGAGCACGATGTGATTGGCCATGACTGCTTGAGCTCCGCTGACCCGGATCAGAGAACGGTGCAGAGGCGGCTCAGCGCGGTTCTTTAAATAGCCGGTGAGGCAGGCCGAAGGGGCGGGTATGATGGGCGTCTGGCTCGGCAAGCGCGGCTTCTGATTGGCCGTCCCGACAATCTGATGCCGCGCGTCTGTTAGCCCGGGGGGCTCTGCGAGGAAGCGCCTCCTACTAGGTCCTAGCGGCACCGGATTCCTTTTAAGTGGGCAGTTTACCCACACCCCCACGCGGCGCCCCGAGCACCGCCAGCAGCTGTGACACGTGGAAACGCGAATGCTTAGCAAAAGTAACAGAATTCCCATAAATAATAGCCCGGGAAGGAATTTTGTTTTTTTTGTTTTTTTTTTTTGAGAGCGCTGAAGGATAAGTTTATTGTTCAGGCCCAGTAGCATGTTTTTTTGGGAATTTGACCAAAGCCAGGACTTTACTTTGTAGGAACACACTGATGAGATGGTTGGATGGCATCACCGACTCAACAGACATGAGTTTGAGTAAACTCCAGGAGTTGGCGGTGGACAAGGAGGCCTGGCGTGCTGCAGTTCATGGGGTCGCCAAGAGTCGGACACGGTTGAGCGACTAAACTGAACTGACTACTACTGCTGGCGTTTAGCGCCCTTTGCTTACTAAGGTGCACGCCAGAGAAATGGTTTGCAGTCTTGTTGCAGAACATCAGCTTGAGATTTGGGTTTATCTAGGAGAAGGCAATGGCAACCCACTCCAGAACTCTTGCCTGGAAAATCCCATGGACAGAGGAGCTTGGTAGGCTGCAGTCCATGGGGTCGCCAAGAGTTGGACACGACTGGGCAACTTCACTTTCACTTTTCACTTTTCATGCATTGGAGAAGGAAATGGCAACCCACTCCAGTGTTCTTGCCTGGAGAATCCCAGGGACGGGGGAGCCTGGTGGGCTGCTATCTATGGGGTCGCACAGAGTCGACAGGACTGCAGTGACTTAGCAGCAGCAGCATGTATGTAACCTCCTAGGGCTATCTTCACACTCCGCCCTAGATGTGAGCTGCTTGTGCACACTGAAGGTGATTCAGCAACCTTTTCTCCTAGTGCCAGCCTCTCTTGAGGTTAGGAATCCCTGATGAGCTTAATGCAAAACACACAGAGGACATTGAGTCTTTAGAAAGTAAGACTCTACAGAAGCAGCACATTTCATACACAGTCATTTAGCAAAGCTCTCTAGATGATTAAGACAGAAACTCACAAAAGAAAAGTTAACTTTAATATTGTAGCTTCAAGTATGCCAAATTAGGAGGAGTTAGATGAATTGGGCTTCCCAGGTGGCGCTAGTGCAATGGCACCCCACTCCAGTACTCTTGCCTGGAAAATCCCATGGATGGAGGGAACCTGGTAGGCTGCAGTCCATGGGGTCGCTAAGAGTTAGACATGACTGAGTGACTTCACTTTCACACATTGGAGAAGGAAATGGTAACCCACTCCAGTGTTCTTGCCTGGAGAATCCCAGGGACGGGGGAGCCCAGTGGGCTGCCGTCTATGGGGTCACACAGAGGTAAAGAACTTGCCTGCAATGCAGGAGACAAAAAAGATGTGGATTCAGTCCCTGGGTGGGGAAGAACCCCTGGAGGAGGTCATGGGAACCCGCTCCAGTATTCTTGTCTGGAGAATCCCATGGACAGAGGAGCCTAGTAGGCTATAGTCCATAGGGTCGCAAAGAGTTGGACATGACTGAAGGGACTTAGCAGCAGCCGCTGCAACAGCAGGTAATGAGTTAATCAGTCCTAATTGGCAGTCCTAACACATTCTTTCCCAAGATAACCAAAGGAAAGTTGCTGAAAGAGCTTTGTGGACAATTTTGGTTTCTTTGAACAACCCCTTTCCATGATACTGTACTCTACTTCAAACTTGCTCTTGCTGCTTTATCTCCCTTTAATATTTCCTCTAATTATGTGAGATCGGGAACTACATTTGCCTGGGGATGACTCAGAACCCAGACCTCCCTAAATTCCATTCTGGTGATTTTCCTTTCAGTGCCTTCTAAAAAGTGCCCTCCCCTCAGGAGAAAATTTGTACAAAACAGACTAGGCCAGAGATTTTTCCATTTGACTTTTATAAAAACTGTTGTGGGTAGGCAAATTCTGATACTATTTGCCCCCTAATAATAGCAATTTAATTTGAGCCCTACAGCTAGGAACCTGGTTTGTGGTAAAATAGCAGTAGTGATACCACTCTTCATGCATAAATCTCTGTTGGCATAGAGGTTGCTGTCCTAAGGGCTAGTCTCATAGAGAAATTATACACCTTGAGTGAGCAGGTTGGTATACACAGAAGGGTCATCTGTTAGGGAGATACATTCAATATGAATGGCTTGTTGTTGCTTTGATGAGTGAGTTTAACAGTTGACTGCGTGAAGGCATAACTAGCTAAAAATGGAATATTCTGACTGGGCTAGCAAATGTAAAAAGTCAGACCTGTGGATCTTCTATAGCAAATAGCAGTACTATAGCGGGGACATACTGTAGTTATAGTCACTTTACTGCTCTGTTACTTCTGTAATCTTTGTAAAATGCTCTTGTGCACATATCAAAATTATGCTTTAAAAAAACTGTCAATGGAATTCTTCTGAGAAACCTTCTAGCAATTCCTAGCAAGAGCAATAAGAACCTTAAAGGACTCTAAACCAATAATCCTGTCATGAGAACCAGTGATCTCATTCTGAGGGAATAATTTAGAAGGAAAACACACATACATGCACACAGACACCTTACTATAGGTATAGAGCTGGGACTGGGCAAGTGAGATACTTAGGTGAAAAATTGCAGCCTGAATGTGGATACTTCCTTAAATTTTATACCTTTGGCATTTCACTTGAATCACCCTAGTCCACACACACACACACACCACACACATGTATGTTTGAAAAACAATTCTATACACATAATGGAAAACTATAAATGTCCAACAATAGCAGGAGACAAGGTGTAACCGTGAAGGGAAGACAGGGGCTTTCCTGGTAGCTCAGTGGTAAAGAATCCACCTCGCAATGCAAGCGACCCTGGTTCAGTCCCTGGTCGGGGAAGATCCCACATGCCTCGGAGCAGTTAAGACCTAAGCCCATGTGTGTGCTGCAACTACTGAGCCTGTGCTCTGGAGTGGGACTGCCACAAGTGCTGAGCCTGAGAGCCGCAACTATGGAAGCCCACACACCCAGAGTCTGTGCCCTGCAGCAAGAGAAGCCACTGTGATGAGGAGTCCACGCACGGCAACAAAGAGTAGCCCCAGCTGTCTGCAACTAGAGAAAGCCCACGTGTAGCAACGAAGACCCACCACAGCCAAACAATAAAATTAATAAATCTTTTTTAAAAAATGAAGACAATCTAGACATACAGAAAAATATATACGAAATAACCCTAAGGTTACCATAGAAAACAAAGTCATAGATAGGACATGGTTTCAACCATGAAAAAAACAACATGTGACATATGGATAAAGTTAGGAAGAAGCCGAAAGTAAGGGTAATACTGTTTGTCAGATTATTTAATTAATAAACATGTTTTTTTTTTTTTTGCAATTAAAAGACAATTTCCTATTAACTGTCCAATTCCTGTAGGATAAAACTTAAACTCTTTAGCTTGGCATTCAAGGTCCTGTGAAATCTGGTATAACTCTGTAAATATATGAGAAACTACCAAATTGTACACTTAAAATGGTGAATGTTATGGCGTGTGCATTGTATCTATGTAAAGCTGTGGTGAAGGGAGGCAGTAGGCTCTAGTCACACAATCCCTCAAGGACCCAGGCTAGAGGTTCCACCACCCTGGTTCACAGATTGCCCCAACCCAGGTCTTCAGGGTTTGCCTCAGGAGAGTCAAAGAGCACTGAAGAGTCACAAATGAGTGATGAATTGTTTAGGCCTGGAAGTGGCACACGTCACTTCCATCTACAATCTTGGCCAGACCTAGTTGCAAGGTCCTGCCTGTCTTCACTAAGATGAGCAAGTGTCATCTTGTGTGCAGAGGAGAACAGAATACAGTAGAATATAGTGATCAACAAAGTGTATTCCACGAGGACAAATAGCTATTGAGCCCAAATTATGTCTCAGGCACTGCTTCAGTCACTTTGTGAGTGCATACGTGTGTGCTAAATCGCTTCAGTTGTGTCTGACTCTTTGTGACCCTATGAACTGCAGCCCGCCAGACTCCTCTGTCTATGGGATTCACCAGGCAAAAGTACTAAAGTGGATTGCCATGCCCTCCTCCAGGGGATCTTCCTGTCCCAGGGGTCATACATTATATGCAGGTTCTGCTGCTGACAGGAATAATATAATAGCTAATTTCTGTGCCTGGCACTATTCTACAAACATTGTATGCATTAAATCATTTAATCTTCACAACTACTCTTTGCAGTGGGTAGTATTAGTCATTGATTTTACACGTGAGGAAACTGAGGCGCACAGAAGGGGAAAAAATATTGCTAAGGTCTCATAGCAAGTTGAGAGCTTCCCAGGAGGCGCTTGTGGTAAAGAATCTGCCTGCCAATGCAGGAGACACAAGAGATGATGAGGGTTTGATCCCTGGGTCCAGAAGATCCCCTGGAGGAGGAAATGGCAACCTATTCCAATATTCCTGCCTGAAAATTCCCATGGACAGAGGAACCTGGAGGGCTTCAGTCCACAGACTCACAAAGAGTCTGGCATGACTAAGCACGAACATATAACAAATGGCATGGTCAAGATTTAAAGCCAAGGAGTTTGACTATAGCGCCTGAACTCTTCACTGATACATGGGGGGCTTTCAAGTCATTTTACTGTGACTCACAGTAAGGAATAGATTACATTTGTTGACTGAAAAAAAATGCATAACCTAAAAGTTGAGAATTATGTTTTATTTGGCAGACTTCATAAGGATTTAAGCCTGAGAGTCAGCCTCTTAGATTGCCCTGAGGTACTTCTCCTAAGGGAGAAGCTAGCATACTTAGGAGTTTTTGCAACAAAGATCAGATAGAGGGATCAGCAAAAGATTACTGTTAATTAAAGGAAACCAGGTATCTTAAGTTAAGGAATTTAGCGATTTTCTTTGTATGGGAAGATGCAAGAGTCCGGCTCATTGAAATCATTCCTTTGATATGCACCTCAGCTATCTAAGGTCAGTACCCTGGTTTTTTTCCATCCTGAATCCCTTCAAGGTACACCGTTGAGGGATGGCTGCAGGGGCTGATGGCTTGCTGGCCACAAATTCTTTTTTTTTTTTTTCAATCTATATGGCAGGTGAAACAGCGGACATACATGTATATATAACAGAAACAAAAGACCTACAAAAAATTTCATCCTTATTATGTGTGGCATACTCTGATAGTGCATATTGTTTTATTTTTCTAGTATTGATTGCAACCATGATTCACTCCCAGTTCCGTGATGAATGATTTTCTGATCCACTCTTGGGTCCTGGTCTCCAGTTTGGAAAACTCTGCCCTCCGTCCACACTGTGGCCTCACCACGACTCCTCATTTCAGGAAGCAGGAGAACTGTGATAACCAGACACTGTGCACCTGACCACAGCAGCGCCCAGAGAAATCCACAGGGTGAGCATTCCCAACAGGCCAGCACAGGTGTCTTTCTTCCACTTCTGCCCACTTCGTCCTTCGGTACCCTTGGAGGAGCAATCATCGTTTTGGAATGAGAATGCCTGAGATTGGCCCTCTAGAAATGGGAAGCAAGGAAAGGCAAAAGAGAAAGTGTGGAGGTCACAGGAAAAAGACAGAGACTTCAGCTCCTGTCATGGAATGGGCTGGATGTAAGAGACTCAGGGAACTGGTCTAATGGGGTGCTGGTATCAATTGTGTTTGTTTGCAAGATGAGGTTTAGATGGTAAACAACACTGGAAGAACTGTCAATATTAACCTTCCTCATAGCAGGATAGCAAAAAAAAAAATAGAGACAGACATTGTGTCACCTTTAGAATAGTTGTTCAATAAATTCTTATGAATAGTAATATCCATGTGAGACGTGAAGGTGTTAGTTGCTCACTTGTGTCCAACTCTTTGAGACCCCAGGGATTGTAGCCCACCAGGCTCCTCTGTCCATGAAATTTCCCAGGCAAGAATACTGGAGTGTGTAGCCATTCCCTTCTCCAGGGGATCTTCTTCCCAACCCAGGGATCAAATCCAGGTCTCCTGTACTGCGGACAGATTCGTTACCATCTGAGACACCAGGAAAGCCCAGTAATACCCATGGGTGCCTCTTATGTATCAGGTGCTTCAAATTCATTTTCTGATTTGATCCTTATGGCCTCCTGGCCAAGACAACTGACTGTATTCCTTTCCCATTTGGGGCATCAAAGAAACTTGAGGTTTGGTAATGTTAATTTTGCAAGGCCAACAAGTTAGTAAGTGGCCTTCTTTTAAAATTTTGATATTTGGATTTTTTTGGCATTAATATAGATTTTTAAAAATATTGCATTAAAATATAATCTATCTCGGTTACTGAAATTTTTGGTGCCCTCCTCCCCTTAAATTCTGTGTAGAGGCACATTTCCCCCTCACCTCACATTGCCTCAGAGCATCCAGATAGAAAGGAACCAACTCCCAGAGGTGGAGTTACTCACACAGAGCATTCATTATCCTCACCGTGAGCATTCATGCTGTCTACACTCTTAACAGTGCATGTGTGAGAGCACGTGTGGGCCCATGTGGGCTTCAGCACAATTTCCTGTCCCTGTAGCCGTGATTCCACCCTTTTTCTTTGTGTCAAAAACCCTAAGAGAAAGCAGATGAGTGAGGGAGACATTGTAAGAAATGACTAAGACATTAATGACTTCTTTATCCTGGGGTGTGGTGGCTCTGTGGCTGAGAACCTCTGCTGCCCATGCCTTCTCTTTTCTGAGTGAGAGAACTCGGGATGCTTGTGGCAAAATGAGACACTTAACTCATACATCATTGCCAGCTGAGGGAATGAATGGGCCTCATATGCAAATAAATGTCTCCTGCACTCTGATTTAGGAATGGATTACTAGTGAGATTGAGGGGTCTCCTCATTTATCTGGAGTCCTGGTTTTGGAGGTGGGGGTGGAGGGTGTCAGGTCAGTGATTCTACAGAATTGACAACACAGGTGTTGGTATCTTCGGGAAGCATGTCATTCCCCATGAGCATGGACTTGGATGAGGTGATTGATAACTTCCTGGCTGCCAGCCCCTGTTTCATCCTCAGTGCATACTTTTGCTCAGAAAATCTTTTAGAAGAAAAGATCTCTGTGCACAGATAAAGCACATGTAGTATTAGCAAGTTTGGCATCTTTATGGGAGAGGCATATTTAGTCAACAACTTCATTCACTTATACTGTAGGTATCTACTGAATATTTAATGCCAACCCACTCCAGTATTCTTTGCCTGGGAAATCCCATGGATAGAGGAGCCTGGCGGGCTACAGTCCATGGGGTAGCAGAGAGTCAATCACAACTGAGTGACTAACACTTTCATTTCACTTTCCATGCCAGTAAGTACTGTTTTAGGTCCTGTGATTACAGAGATAAATAGGACAGTCTCTGGTCATATGCAGCTTCCTCTCTAGCCTGAAAGAGATAGTAAACATACCTAAAAGCAAGCTAATGTAATATCCGGCTAGATAATGATAAGCCATGTGATGAAAATAAAGGAGGTGATCAGCATAGAGAAGAGGGCAGGGTTGACAGTCTGGACAAGGAGGGTGGAAGGTAAGGTAAGCCATGTGCATACTTAGAGAGACACGTTCCAGCAGGTGAGAAGAAGCCTCCATGGACCTTGAAGGTGGTTGAGTTGTTTTGTGTGTATGAGGAGTGACAGAGAAGCAAGGAAAGATGGTGACTCTTCCTATTTGCTGAAGAAGATACGCCAAATACCTAGGCAACAGTAGGAGCTTATCATTTAATGACATTCTTGCTATTTCTTCTGTACCTTTGTTTTGATAGTTTCAAGATGCTATAATTTGTGCTTTCCTTTACTTTGGTGGGGGCTTCTCAGGTGGCGCTAGTGGTAAAGAACCTGCCTGCCAACATGGGTTCAATCCCTGGGTTGGGAAGATCCCCTGGAGGAGGGCACGGCAACCCACTCCAGTATTCTTGCCTGGAAAATCCCATGGACAGTGGAAGGCTATAGTCCATGGGATTGCAAAGAATTGGACATGACTGGGATGTTCCAGAATGTGCCAACCACTAGACCCCTAAAAACTTTATTGGTGTGGTATGCATCCTGGATCTTGGTGGGGTTTATTTCCCACCCTCTGGAGGACATGCTTCATTCTAAGGTCTCCAATATAATAGCCATTTCTTGCTCAGACAGTCCAATTAGTGTGCTGTCGTTGGTATAGTGGATCCATGTGGGATGTCCAGAGATCCAGATATCTTTGGACTATGAAAGAAGACAAGACAGTTAACTTAATCCTGGGGAAAACCTGTAAATGCATACTATTGTCCGTGCTGTCTAAATGGAAAAAGCCTTTGATTCTCCTTATGGGTGGGAACAGAAAAACTCTATTTGCCAGGTAAACATAAATGCAACAATTATTGTGATAGACCATGGAATCTAAGCTGGATAAAGAGGGAATCAAGTATGAAGGGATGTTGACTGTCTAGTGAAGTGGAGGTGAGGGACAGCAAAATGAGATAAGATAAGTCAGTCAGAGGTCTTAATGGTGCCAAAGAATTGGTAAAGTATGAGTGTTAGAGGAAATAAATGGGATAAGAAGTATGGTCAGGATTTGATGCTTATGTTTGAGATTTAATGGTAGTAGGTTTATTGGTAAGTAACAGTAAAGAGGGGGAAATTTCATAACAATTGAAGGGGGTCAACTAACTGAGATATTAGAATTATGTGGATATTGAAGGTTACCTAGAATAGTTACAGAAGCCCTAGAGAAAGGTTGAAGAGTGACCCTGGGGTCAGTAGAAGGGATCATGGAGCTTACAATTTGAGGCCATGTGCTGCACAGTATCTGAGATGTTGAGAGAGGAAAAGAACTAAAAGCTGCAATATGCCAGGAGTGTATTTTCAATTTTAGGCTCAGTGGAATGAAGATTGGCAGAGAAAAAAAACGGCACTCTCTTAAGAGAGCTCCGGGAGTTTGTGATGGACAGGGAAGCCCGGCCTGCTTGAGTTCTGTGAGTTCGCAAAGAATCGGACACGACTGAGCGACTGAATTGAACTGCACTTTAGGGAGCTGCAGAGGAAGCCTTCTCCTCCAGGGGGCGCATGTTTTCACGTACCGCCAATTCATGACCCCAGGTTGGGGAGAAGAGACAGATGATAAAGCGCAAGGGGTTTTGGCTCTGAGTCTTGTTGGCAGTGGTCTGCTGATAATGTCCAATAACCAGTTAGTTGTCTTGGCAGGGGGTGGCGGGGGGTGGCGGAGGTGGGGGTTGCGGGTAGCAGAGGAGTTCTGATTTGCAGTGATTGCCAGTTTCTGTGGATTAAATTCTCTCCACTCCACACCATCCCACCTCTTTCAAACTGCCTCAGCCTCCAGGGCCAAGATCGGGGTGAGCCCAGGGAGGCATTCGCCTCAGGCTCTACGTTTCACATAGTGCAAAAAAACAAAACAAAACAAACAAAAAAACCCCTCGATAATCACGATGCATAACATTTTAATACTTCTTTTTTTTAAAGGAATAAATTCATTAACCAAATGGATATGATGATTTCATAGAGTGATCACAAGGTTGAAAGAGTTAGAATGACGGGGTGGGGAGTGCCTGGGGGCGGGGGAGGGCCCCACATTTCATTGTAATTTTCGAGGACTCTGCGCAAATCCTGAAAGAACTCTTGTCTGCTGCTGCAGGCATCATCAGTTTCATCAGAATCAGGGCTTTGAATTCCCGTTTGAATCACAAGATTTTGTTGAGAAATGGGAAACTGACGGACTTTGCAGAGGCAGCACATGCTGAAACTTGAGGCAATTTTTTTTTTTCTTTTGTTAAGAGAAAAGGAAATTCCATTGTCAACACAATTTGCCAAGCTTCAACATTTGTGAGAATGAATGAGTCATAAATCTTTGTACATGTTAAAATATTATCTCTGAGAAAGAAATACATTTTTAATGCAATAAAAAAACATTATATATGCACAATTAGGAGTATATGTTTTTGTGAGCATCTTTTCAGGGAGGGCTTCCAAGCTTCATTTTAGATCCTCATATAGTCTAGTCAAAGCTATGGTTTTTAGTCATGTATGGATGCGAGAGTTGGACTGTAAAGAAAGCTGAGGGCTGAACTGCAGGGAGATCCAACCAGTCCATCCTAAAGAAAATCAGTCCTGAATGTTCATTGGAAGGACTGATGCTGAAGCTGGAACTCCAATATTTTGGCCACCTGATACGGAAAACTGACTCGGTTGAAAAGACCTTGATGCTGGGAAAGATTGAAGGCAGGAGGAGAAGGGGACGACAGAGAATGAGTTGGTTGGATGGCATCACCGACTCAATGGACATGAGTTTGAGTAAACTCCGGGAGTTGGTGATGGACAGGGAGGCCTGGTGTGCTGCAGTCCATGGGGTCCCAAAGAGTTGGACACAATTGAGTGACTGAACTGAACTGATGGATTTCTAACTTCCTCAAAAGTTAACAGAGGGCTTGTTGTTGTTCAGTCGCTCAGTCATGTCCCACTCTTTTGCGACCCCTTGGAATGTAGCCTGCCAGGCTCCTCTGTCCATGGGATTTCCCAGGCAAGAACACTGGAATGGGTGCCCTCCTCCAGGGGTTCTTCCCAGCACAAGGATCAAACCCGTGTCTCCTGCATTGGCAGGTGGGTTCTTTACCACTGAGCCATGTGGGAAGCCTTACAGAGGGCACCATCCATAAAATGTTTATTTTTGATATTTACTGATATTTACACTATAAATTCATTGACTTCAGCTTGTCTATACATACATGCAACTTGTTTCATCTTAGGGAAAAATGTTTTCTGAAATTCTGAGATTTGTTTCAATTATGAATGTAGAAAAATCCCCAGCAGGTGTCATGTAACCAGGAAGGGTTAATTTTGAATTCACACTGGAGTGGCTCTGTGACTTCAACCCTCATCTTGCTGCTTTTGTTACTACAGGTGTACAGAATAGCCTGCTTCAGGGATAAACTGACCCTGCCCACCTGTGAGGGACTGTGACATTCTTAAATTCTTTGTGTGGTAAATGGCGCAGAGCCCCTAGTCTGCTGCTTTCCTGCGTGACCCAGAAATTCACTTTTGGGGAGGCCAGCATCACAGATAGACGTGGCATCTTTGTTTGATGATATGACAGGAGATATTCCGTTTCACACGACCCATGAAAATGACGGTTAAGGAAGTGAAACTAAGACATCCCCCTGCATGAAGCTCGCCCTTCTAGGGACATTTGCAAGGACTGAATAGTCTCTTTACTTTCGTTTGCTCACCTTCCCCTATCTCTTATCCATAAAAGAACCTAGCATCCAGGTCCCAACAAGATGGTTGTTTTGAGGTGCTAGCCTGCCATCTTCTTGGTCATCCGGCTCCTGAATAAAGTCCCTTCCTTGTCTTAACACCTCATCTCGGATTTATTAGCCTGTTGCACAGCAAGCAGAGCAAGCTTGGACTTGGTAACACGGGTTTTATAGGAAGTAAAATTATAGTTGAGAAAAGGTTCTAATCCCATGCCAATCAAGCGAAGGGAATTGAGTTTTCTAAGAGAACATTTGGTCAACCTAACAACTAAGTAAAGGGTTAAGGGTATACCTTTCCTTCCTTTCCTTTCTGCAGCCTGGAATGTAGATATATGAGACCTGGAGCTCAAGCAGCCAGCTGGAATCATGAGACAGCCTGGATAAAGCATCAGGATAGGAGCCTAGATTTCTTTTAACGGTGCAGCTGTCATATCTGTCCTGGACTGTCTTTCTTCCGTCTTCTCTTTTGGGACTTCCGTGGTGGTCCAGTGATCAAGAAACTGCACTTGAACTGCAGGGGCATGGGTGCCATCCCTGCTTGGGGAACTAAGATCCCACCTGCCCCACAGGGTGGTCAAAACAATAGAAAAAAAAATCTTTTTCATGATAGAAAGATATCATGCTTATTTATGCTACTGCCTGCCACAAAGTCTGCACAGATGTTCTTCCTTATGCATCATACTCACCTCAAGTTAAACCAGTGTTATAGATGAGGAAACCAAGACCCACAGAGGTTGAGTAGGTGGCAGGTTGAGTTAGGCAGTCTGGTCCCAGAACCAGTGTTCCTGCTCTGTACCAGGCATCATTCCAAGCCTATTAATATAAGTAATCCCCACAGGAAACTCAGAAGACAGTTACTGTTAATAATAATTCCCCCAATTTGTGAAAGAAGAAACTGAGGCATGGGAAGGTTAAAAGGTACCATAGATTACAGTGAGGAAGATGGAGCCAGGTCGGAGGCATGTATCTGACTCTGGGATTCGTGGCCAACACTCTGCAATACAGCCTTCCTCAGAGGGCTGCTTCTGTCCAGTGAACGAACATCAGTCATCTGGTCACCTGATTTATGGCCATGTACCCAGAGTTGACCCTGACTTAACTCTGGTATTGAAGAAGCATCAGATTTGTAGCACTGCCAATGCCAAAACTACATATAGGCATTGATTTTTAAAAGGCTGAAACAAAAGTCAATATTTGCAAAAAGAAAAAAACTTTCTTCAGTAGTCATTTAAAAAATCTCAAAGAGAGCTACCTTTGTAACAAAACCTAGAAAGATATTTACCCAGGGACTTCCCCTGGCAGTCAAGTGGTTAAGACTGTACTTCCAATGCAGGGAGAGTGGGTTTGATCCTTGGTCAGGGAACTAAGATCGTATTTGCTGCAAGGTGTGGCCAAAACAGGAAAAAAATAAAAAAAGATATTTATTCCAACCATAATCTGATTTAATGCACCTGTACACAAAAGTTGGATTTGTCTATTTTAAAAGTATCAGAACTTGCTTGACAATCAAACACTTATCTGATATTCAGAAAAAAATGGCATATTGCATGTTCCTAGCATGGAAATGCCTGTGCAATCAAAAGTCAAAGTAATCGGCAACATGTATTCATCATATTCTATTGGAGTTTGAGGGTGACTGTTTTTTCACTTCCTGGGCTGAGAATAAATTGAGCCAGAGATACGAGAATCAGATACATGGAACCCAAATATCAGCATTGTTTCTGACAAGGCTGAGCTGGAGAATAGGGTTTGAACTTTGCAACCAGGCTCCACCATGTGCCTTCCCCTGACCCCCTGATTAAATGTGCCTACCAGAGCCATGCAAACCTGGACCACTGTGTCCCGCTTTCAGAGGTTGATCATTGACCCGGTGGAAAATGCATACAATCCAAAGACAGGTTTTCTTTGAGACACAAAGGGAGAGAGAGAAGATCCAGAAAAGGCTGTCCCAAACAGGCACAATTCAAATTCAGGAAAAGTCCTGGATTCACTGAAGAAGTCACTCTACCACACACAGGGAAGAGTAAGGGGAGCTGGTGGAGGTGAAAGGGAATGGATGGTGTCTTGTCCTCTAAAAAAGTTCCCAGAGAGGTTGTCCTACTTTATGGGGGCAGGGTAGAACCTGGAGAAATACAACAAACAGGTCCTGCTAAGATGACTCAAGTGAAAGGCAGTGTGTTAACAGTTTTACATGACAAGGTGATGGGTAGCCAACTGGTCTGACTCTGACTACAGAAGCCCACACTGCGGGTATTCCCAGTGCATGGAGAGCAGTTACTAAGGGCCAGCTTGGATCAGGAGGCCCCATCTCATTGAAGGAGTGTCCCACATGCATCATTGTTCAATCACATTCTCTCCACCCTTAAAGTGGCTATCTGGGCAAAGATGTTCAAAAATGAAGGAGTGTGTGAAGTCACCTTCTCTGTGCAGCTGATTGACACCCAGATTTTACCAATCCAGCGTGCAGGTGGGTGGTAGCGCTACCTTACAAGTGAGGTCTTTAAGGCTCAGAGGGGTTAAGGGACCTGTCCCTGACCATACAAAGCTAAATGGAGGATGGAACCCAGATTGAATACTTTAGAAAGTCCCTTCACTTTCTCTCTTATCTCACTGCCAAGGAGAAAAATGATCTACCAAGAGCTTGAACCAGGTTGAGGAGTAGAACATGAATGATCTGTACCCTAAGACCTCTCAGTAAGAGTGGTTATAAGATCTATAAATAGAGAAGGCTCATGGTGAGGGAGCTATGAATATGTAATAAGTTTATTAATAGAACCTCTTCCTTTTTCTAGCTGATTTAAGTGTTCAGAGCAGAAATTGCTTTCTCTTTCCTGTGAAATCTTCAGAAAGAAAGCTCGTAACTATGTAATAGTCTTGAATACCAGGTAACAGGAAGCTTATCTGTCAGCCATGCATCTCGACAACTTTTTCTTGTGGTTAAATGTTGGGGGCCTTGTGTTTCACAGTTACAAGTTCTCAATGGGCCAAGAAGGATTCAGGACAAGAAGTTTTGTGGAGCTGGAAGAGGTGATAATGACGGGTGACAGTGAAAGATGCATGTAGACATCATTTGTCAGAACTTGGGTGGGGGCAGTTCTTTGATTTTTCTTTATTTAAAAATACACCTTAGAAAACTGGAAATAGAACTGCCATATAACCCAGCAATCCCACTGCTGGGCATACACACCGAGGAAACCAGATCTGAAAGAGACACGTGCACCCCAATGTTCATCGCAGCACTGTTTATAATAGCCAGGACATGGAAGCAACCTAGATGCCCGTCAGCAGACAAATGGATAAGAAAGCTGTGGTACATATACACCATGGAATATTACTCAGCCATTAAAAAGAGTGCATTTGAATCAGTTCTAATGAGATGGATTAAACTGGAGCCCATTATACAGAGTAAAGTAAGCCAGAAAGGTAAACACAAACACAGTATACTAACGCATATATATAGAATTTAAAAAGGTGGTAAAGATAACCCTATATGCAAGACGGAAAAAGAGACACAGGTGTATAGAAGAGACTTTTGGACTCTGTGGGAGAAGGCGAGGGTGGGATGATCTGAGAGAACAGCATTGAAACATGTATATTATCAAGTGTGAAACAGATCGCCAGCCCAGGTTGAATGCATGAGACAAGTGCTCAGGGCTGGTGCACTGGGAAGACCCAGAGGGAAGGGATGGGGAGGGATGTGGGAGGGGGGATCAGGATGGGGAACACATGTAAATCCATGGCTGATTCATGTCAATGTATGGCAAAAACCACTACAATACTGTAAAGTAATTAGCCTCCAACTAATAAAAATAAATGAAAAAATAAATAAATAAGGCATTCACATGAGGAAATAAAAAAGGAAAAAAAATTTAAAAAATACACACTTCGAGTAACATTAAAATAATGATGGTTATTAATTTAAGAAAGAGTTATGCTTTTACAGGAAGAAGGAAGCACATGCATTGCCATGGGTTTTGCTAGAGGCAGTTCATACGTTATCCTGTTTAATCCTCACAAGAAGCAGCAAAAGTAGGTTGCAATCTCTCTTTTTATCTTTTTGTTCTTTAGTATGTGAAGATCCTTAGGCTCAAAAGATGAACTAAACTAAGTACATAAGTCCAAAACCCAAACTCCTGTCAACATAAAAGAATACATTCCAACAACTAATATTCTTAAAATGCTATTGAGTTACAACAAGCAATTCACATATATTGTCCTCTTAAAAGTCCCTCCCCCGCCCCCCCCAAAAAAAAGTCCCTCCCAGACCCCTCTGAGCTAGGCTTTGTTATGCTCACTTTGCAGGTGAAAAAGCCAAAGCTCAGAAAAAGTTACTTCTTACTGACGATAAATAGCAGAGTTGGAATTCAAATGCAGGTCTTCTGACACACCATCTCAATTTCTGCCCAGGACAATGCAACTGAAATCAGAGACACATTCCTTTTCACCCACAGGGAGCCTTTCTGTTTGAGTCATGACCTCACAAACAGAACAAAGCTGGCTGCCTAAAGACAGACTGGGGGATTCTCATGCTTAGACTTTGAAAATCTAAATCTAAAAGTGATGGATCACACTATTATCTTAAAAAAAAAAAACAAAAAACCCTCAAAACCTTAGGTACAATTATGGGTGGCAGCTCCAGAGTGCATCTAAAGGGAACTAGAACCTTTGGCATCCATCTCTGTATGAGTCAGTATTCTAGGACAGAACCAATAGTGTGTATCTATTTCTCCCAATAAATACATACATACATATACAGACATACATTCTTTCTCTGTCTCTCTCTGTCTTGCTGTCTCTATTTCTGTCTCTCTCTCTCTCTCTCTGTGTGTATATATATATATATATACACACACACACACATATTCTTTCTTTTTCTGTCTCTTTCTATACATATCATATATATTATCATATATATCATCTCTTTTAATCCTCACAAGAACCTGTAAAACTAGGCTATAATGTCTCTATATCTCTTTTTTTGCTCATTAGCAGGATGCTTTAGCAGGATCAATAGAATTTATATAGAGAGATCTCATTTAATCTTCACAAGGGTATCTATACATCAAATATTTATATCTTCATTTATCTAGATACAGATGTCCATGCATGGCTAAGTTGCTTTAGTCATGTCCAACTCTTTGTGACCCTATGGACTGTAGCCCGCCAGGTTCCTCTGTCCATGGAATTCTCCAGACAAGAATACTGGAGTGGGTTGCCATGTCCGCCTCCAGGTGACCTTCCAGACCCAGGGATCAAACCCAGGTCTCTTATATCTTGTGCATTGGCAGGCAGGTTCTTTACCACTAATGCTACCTGGGAAGCTCTAAAGATAGATGAGAGGGGTTTATTATAAGGAATTGGCTCATGTGATTACGGGGGCTGCATGGAAGTCCCAAGACCTGCAGTCTGCAAGATGGAAACTCAGGAGAGCTGGTGCTGTAGATTCCTGTCAGAGGCAAGAATGGCATCCCGGCATTCAGGTTGGTAGAATTCTCTCTTGCTCTGCCCTTTTTTTCTACTCAGGTCTTTAACTGACTGGATGACGCGCACCGTCATTTTGGAGGGCAATCTGCTTTACTCAGTCGAGCAATTCAAATGTGATCTCTGGAGGAGATTAACCAAAATAATGTTGATCAAATATCTGGGCACCCCATGGCCTAGTCAAGTTAAAATTAAATATAAAAGTAATGATCGTGTTACCTAACCAATGACATTGACATTAAGAAAGAGAACTGACATCTACCACATATAGCTCATGGCTTTTATGAGAGGCAGGTTGACTGGACAATCATTATATTTATGAAATCTAGACATTTGCTCTAAGCCCATAAGTTCTTTTTCTCTCCCACTCTTACTATTTGTTCTTTCCATACATCTCTTATATTAAGCTGCCCCATAATTCCACTTGGCAGCACTTGTCTGTCAACTGAATAAAAGGCACACAGTGTAAAAATTGTGAGTGAAGTTTGATTTGGTGTCCTTACTGACAACTAAGGGCTTTTCAGGCGGCACTAGTGGTAAAGAACCCGTCTGCCAATTCAGGAGACATAAGAGACGTGGGTTCAATCCCTGGGTGGGGAAGATCCCCTGGAGGAGGGCATGACAACCCACTCCAGTATTCTTGCTTGGAGAATCCCATGGACAGAGGAGCCTGGTGGGCTATACAGTCCATGGGATCGCAAACAGTCAAACACGACTGAAGTGACTTAACACGTACGCACAGGGGACTGTAGCCCAGAGACAGCCTCTTAGATCGCCCTGAGGAACAGCTCTGAAGAATTAAGGGTGAAGCCAAGATAAACAGGAATTTTTTGGGTTTTTTTTTTTTTGCTGGAAAAAAAACACGTAACCAAACATCAAAAAGACTACTGCTAATCACAAAGAACAGGCATCTCAAGCTAATGATTTTAGTGCTTTTTTATGTAAAGAGAAGATGTAAGAACCTAGGATCATTTGACATTTTCCCCTAGATACACATCTTAACTCTCTGGGGGTTGGTATATCCAAAGCACAGAACGCTTCTTGTTTTTCTCCATTCTGAATTCCTCTCAGGGCAACTGCAGTGGCTAATGGCTTGAACCTTGTAGAACTGGAATGGTAGGCAATGTTTTTTTCTTTACCTGTCCAACTAAAAACAAGTTTTACTGACAGCAAAAGTTTGAAAAGTGTGGAAGTACAAGGGGCTGGGACCCAGAAGGCTTGAGTTTGGATACTAGGTTTGCATCTTACTAGCTAAAATAAGATAGAACTGTAGTAATGTATAAATATTCAGCTTTTTAAAATACAGAAATGTCACGTGACTCAGCCATAAAAAGGAAGAAAACTGTGCTATTTGCAGAGTCGTGGATGGACCTATAGTCCATCACACAACATGAAGTAAGTCAGAAAGAGAAAAACAAATATTGTGTATTAACACATATATGTGGAATCTAGCAAAATGGTAGAGATGAACCTATTTGCAAAGCAGAAATATAGACACAGACACAGAGAACAAACCTATGGACACCAAGGAGGGAAAGAGGGTGGGATAGATTGGGACCCTGGGGGACTGACATATATATATTCCTATGTTTAAAATAGGTAACTATCGAGAACAGATTGTATGGAACAGGAAACTTTACTCAGTGCTCTGTGGTGACCTTACTAGGAAGGAGATCCAAAGAAGAGGGTTACATATGTATACGTGTGGCTGATTCACTTTGCGGCATAGCAGAAACTAACATGACGTTGTAAAGCAACTATACCCCAATCAAAAAATAAATAAAATACAAAAATGTCACGTTCATGTGGTTTCACGTGATAATGATAGAGGAAGGGAGTGACACCTACTATCTCATGTGGCTCTAACAAGGCCTCTGTGAAATAGGTTTCTCATCACTTACATTCTACTGATGAAGAGACAGAAGTTCGGAGAGTGTGACCAAGGCCACAAAGCTGTTGTGTGACTGAACTGAGATTTCTAAACAGGTTCTCCTTGTTTCCAGAGCCAACCCTCTTCCAGGCTTCCCTTCCCCTTTATGTGTATCACTTAAGCATACTAGGCCTCAGACATTATCTTTTAATTGATCCTATGCAAGAAGAAACTCGGGGTTTTCTTTTTGTCCATCAGTAGTAACAAAGGAGGGAGACCATACCAATGATCAGAATTCATAAGTAATGAAATAAAAGTTAATGTAGGTCAGGCAGGCAATGAAAAGAGTCAAACTAAGGGGTAAAATATGGCTGCAAGAATCAGAGGGTATTACTTGTGAAAGTAAAAATGATGAATATAAACGTGTGATGCCTTCTGTACTTGAGTCACTGTGTGCATGCTAAGTCGCTTCAGTTGTGTCTGACTCTGTGCAACCCTATGGACTGTAGCCCACCAGGCTCCTCTCTCCGTGGAATTTTCCAGGCAAGAATACTGGAGTGGGTTGCCATGCCCTCCTCCAGGAGATCTTCCTGACCCAGGGATTGAACCCGTCTCTCATGTCTCTTGTATTGGCAGGCGGGTTCTTTACCACTAGTCACCTGGGAAGCCCAACTTCAGTTAGTGAAAATGAGGGTGTCATTTTCAGTGACTTCAGTCTATAAATTGTTATAAACAATATAGAGAAATATGGATTCCTTTCTAGGTTGTTATTTAGCTCTGTGTTTCTCTCAGAATACAAGATTTCTTGTCTATGTAGAAAATGGAGCTGAAGACCAATCTTCCCCCTCTCACTCGCTAGAAGATGGAATTTTGCAAAGCAATGAGTGTAACATGAGAGGGAGACCTGGCCCTCAGCCTCAATGGCTGGGACTGTATCCTTCCTAGAATGCAAGGCTTGGGGGATCCCAATGAAGGCCTGCCTCTGCCTTGGCCAGTCTATGGGTCCTTCCACTTGGGGTTGGCAGGGCAGTAAGGAGCCCTCTTCCCAATCCCATGTCTGCCCCAGCTGAGACAAAGCACCATAAAAAATGTATGTCTCCTCCCCTTGTACTCCCCAGACCCTCTTCCAGGGCTGCCTATTTGGCAGCTGCACCAAGCAGATGATGCATAGCAGTTAGGGGGTCTGGAGGTTTTGGATTCACAAGTACTAGAGACAGAACCCAGGGAGGCAGGCAGGGGTTCCCAGAGATATGGGGGAAATGAGAGACATGGGAAAACCTTGTTGTTTTTTTTTTTTCATAATAAGAAACATCATGATCAACCTGTGAAGGCCTTTCTTGCCTGATATGCCTCCCCAACCTCAGGTAACTCTATGGAGGGAAAGGGCAGGGGACCATTCATGGATCTCAGATCATAAAATGGCGTCTTCTCTCTGTCCTTGGATCCATTCTTCTTTTTTTTAAAAAAAGATCTCCTCGACTTTATTGGACATTGTCAACAAAACTTTTTTTTCTAAACGGAAAAAAAAAAAAAAAAGTGCTTCCAAATGGAAAGTTGAAAGAAATCATTTAGTCTAGAACCAGGACTCCTGGTAATGAAGCATGGGTCCATTGTTCTGCCTGTGAAGATACAGTTCAATTCAGTTCAGTTGCTCAGTTGTGTCTGACTCTTTGTGACCCCATGAATCGCAGCACACCAGGCCTCCCTGTCCATCACAAACTCCCAGAGTTTACTCAAATTCATGCCCATCGAGTTGGTGATGGGCATGAATCATCCAGCCATCTCATCCTCTGTCGTCCCATTCTCCTCCTGCCCCCAATCCCTCCCAGCATCAGGGTCTTTTCCAACGAGTCAACTCTTCGCATGAGGTGGCCAAAGTATTGAAGTTTCAGCTTCAGTGTCAGTCCTTCCAATGAACACCCAGGACTCATCTCCTTCAGGATGGACTGGTTAGATTTCCTTGCAGTCCAAGGGACTCTCAAGAGTCTTCTCCAACAGCACAGTTCAAAAGCATCAATTCTTTGGCACTCAGCTTTCTTCACAGTCCAACTCTCTCATCCATACATGACCACTGGAAAAACCGTAGCCTTGACCAGATGGACCTTTGTTGGCAAAGTAATATCTCTGCTTTTTAATATGCTATCTAAGTTGGTCATAACTTTCCTTCCAAGGAGTAAGTGTCTTTTAATTTCATGGCTGCAGTCACCATCTGCAGTGATTTTGGGGCCCCAAAAAATAAAGTCTGACACTGTTTCCACTGTCTCCTCATCTATTTCTCATGAGGTGATGGGACCAGATGCCATTTTCTTAGTTTTCTGAATGTTGAGCTTTAAGCCAACTTTTCCACTCTCCTCTTTCACTTTCATGAAGAGGCTCTTCAGTTCTTCTTCACTTTCTGCCATAAGCGTGGTGTCATCTGCATATCTGAGGTTATTGATATTTCTCCCGGCAATCTTGATTCCAGCTTGTGCTTCTTCCAGCCCAAAGTTTCTCATGATGTAGTCTGCATATAAGTTAAATAAGCAGGGTGACAATATACAGCCTTGATGTACTCTTTTTCCTATTTGGAACCAGTCTGTTGTTCCATGTCCAGTTCTAACTGTTGCTTCCTGACCTTCATACAGGTTTCTCAAGAGGCAGGTCAGGTGGTCTGGTATTCCCATCTCCTTCAGAATTTTCCACAGTTTATTGTGATCCACACAGTCAAAGGCTTTGGCATAGTCAATAAAGCAGAAATAGATGTTTTTCTGGAACTCTCTTGCTTTTTCGATGATCCAGCAGATGTTGGCAATTTGATCTCTGGTTCCTCTGCCTTTTCTAAAACCAACTTGAACATCTGGAAGTTCTCAGTTCACATATTGCTGAAGCCTGGCTTGGAGAATTTTGAGCATTACTTTACTAGCATGTAAGATGAGTGCAATTGTGTGGTAGTTTGAGCATTCTTTGGGATTGCCTTTCTTAGGGATTGGAATGAAAACAGACCTTTTCCAGTCCTGTGGCCACTGCTGAGTTTTCCAAATTTGCTGACATATTGAGTGCAGCACTTTCATAGCATCATCTTTCAGGATTTGAAATCACTCAACTGGAATTCCATCACCTCCACTAGCTTTGTTCGTAGTGATGCTTTCTAAGGCCCACTTGACTTCACATTCCAGGATGTCTGGCTCTAGGTGAGTAATCACACCATTGTGATTTTCTGGGTCATGAAGATCTTTTTTGTACAGTTCTTCTGTGTATTCTTGCCACCTCTTCTTAATATCTTCTGCTTCTGTTAGGTCCATACCATTTCTGTCCTTTATTGAGCCCATCTTTGCATGAAATGTTCCCTTGGTATCTCTAATTTTCTTGAAGAGATCTCTAGGCTTTCCCATTCTGTTGTTTTCCTCTATTTCTTTGCATTGATTGCTGAGGAAGGCTTTCTTATCTCTCCTGGCTATTCTTTGGAACTCTGCATTCCAATGGGAATATCTTTCCTTTTCTCCTTTGCTTTTTGCTTCTCTTCTTTTCACAGCTATTTGTACGGCCTCCTCAGACAACCATTTTGCCTTTTTGCATTTCTTTTCCACGGGGATGGTCTTGATCCCTGTCTCCTGTACAATGTCATGAACCTCTGTCCATAGTTCATCAGGCTCTCTGTCTATCAGATCTAGTCCCTTAAATCTATTTCTCACTTCCACTGTATATTCATAAGGGATTTGATTTAGGTCATACCTGAATGGTCTAGTGGTTATCCCTACTCTCTTCAGTTTAAGTCTGAATTTGGCAATAAGGAGTTCATGATCTGAGCCACAGTCAGCTCCAGGTCTTGTTTTTGCTGACTGTATAGAGCTTCTCCATCTTTGGCTGCAAAGAATATAATCAAGTGAAGATACACTTCCCTATAATTAACATAAGACTTGTCTTGAACACCTGAACTCTTCCCGTTTGATACCCAGCAGGTTACTCCTTTACAATACCAGTCTAATTCTAACATTTTAAATGACTTCTTTCTTGGATTGATTCTTAACAACCAAGATCAATTGTCTATAGGTGGGAGATAGTTATTATACTTTAGGTGGGAAAAAAAGAGTAATATTTCAAATATCTATTTTAAAATAAGATTCTATTTGTCTCCTGCCTGGAAACCAGAAGCAAGAGAAATACAGCTTGGACAGGGAGTCGCTCTCATGATACTTAGAGTTTAAACTGCTTGGATGGTTTCCATTTCTTTCATGCATCTGCTTAGTCTGTAATGCAACAAGGAAGCCACTACAGGTTAAAAATACAGTAACACCATAGAAGTGTGCGTAGTGGCAGGCTTATGTCAAGCTAAATTAAACCAAACCAAGTCAAGTGAAATTGAACCAAACCAGTTCAACCACATGAGTTGAACAGTGTACCAGCCACGTGCTTAGAACAAAGGTACAGAACTGTGACGTGATGGGGGAAGGGCAGGAAGGATGCAGAGATGGGGGGATGGGAAAGTTTTCACAGAGTGGGTCTTGTTTGGAATAGGTTTTGAAGTTGAGCAACATCCCCAGTGGCTCAGCATGCAATACAGGAGACATGGGTTCAGTCTCCGGGTTGGGAAGATCCCCTGGAGGAGGACATGGCAACCCACTCCAGTATTCTTGCTGGGAAAATCCCATGCACAGAGAAGCCTTGTGGGCTAACGGTCCATGGGGTCTCAAAGAGTCAGACATTACTGAAGCAACTAATCACACGGCATCACACAGAGAGTTTAGGAAGGACATTCTAAGAAATGGTTACCTTGACATGAATGAGGATGCTGAATCCAGAAAATGGCAAGTATCTTGGCATCAATAGTTGGGGAGGCATTGGGGAAAGAAAAGAGACAGAGAATGTGGCCAGAAAGGTAGACTGGTTCAGACCATGAACATCTTATTGTTGTTGTTCAGTCACTCAGTTGTGTCTGACTCTTTGCGACCCTATGGACTCTAGCAAGCCAGGCTTCCCTGTCCTTCACAGTCTCCCAGGACTTGTTCAAACTCATGTCTGTTGAGTTGGTGATGCCATCCAACCATCTCATCCTCTGTCGTCCCTTCTTCTGCCTTCAATCTTTCCCAGCATCAGGGTCTTTTCCAGTGAGTCGGCTCTTCGAATCAAGTGGCCAAAGTATTGGAGCTTCAGCCTCAGCATCAATCCTTCCAACAAATATTCAGAAGTGGTTTCCTTCAGGATTGACGGTTTGATCTCCTTGCAGTCCAAGGACTCTCAAGAGTCTTCTACACCACAGTTCAAGAGCATCAATTCTTTTTTTTTTTTTTAATTTATTTATTTTTTCAGTGGTTTTTGTCATACATTGATATGAATCAGCCATAGATTTACACGTATTCCCCATCCCGATCCCCCCTCCCACCTCCTTCTCCACCCGATTCCTCTGGGTCTTCCCAGTGCACCAGGCCCGAGCGCTTGTCTCATGCATCCCACGTGGGCTGGTGATCTGTTTCACCATAGATAATATACATGCTGTTCTTTCGAAACATCCCACCCTCACATTCTCCCAGAGTTCAAAAGTCTATTCTGTACTTCTGTGTCTCTTTTTCTGTTTTGCATATAGGGTTGTCGTTACCATCTTTATAAATTCCATATATATGTGTTAGTATGCTGTAATGTTCTTTATCTTTCTGGCTTACTTCACTCTGTATAATGGGCTCCAATTTCATCCATCTCATTAGAACTGATTCAAATGAATTCTTTTTAACGGCTGAGTAATATTCCATGGTGTATATGTACCACAGCTTCCTTATCCATTCATCTGCTGATGGGCATCTAGGTTGCTTCCATGTCCTGGCTATTATAAACAGTGCTGCGATGAACATTGGGGTGCATGTGTCTCTTTCAGATCTGGTTTCCTCAGTGTGTATGCCCAGCAGTGGGATTGCTGGGTCATATGGCAGTTCTATTTCCAGTCTTTTAAGAAATCTCCACACTGTTTTCCATAGCGGCTGTACTAGTTTGCATTCCCACCAACAGTGTAAGAGGGTTCCCTTTTCTCCACACCCTCTCCAGCATTTATTGCTTGTAGACTTTTGGATAGCAGCCATCCTGACTGGTGTGTAATGGTACCTCATTGTGGTTTTGATTTGCATTTCTCTGATAATGAGTGATGTTGAGCATCTTTTCATGTGTTTGTTAGCCATCTGTATGTCTTCTTTGGAGAAATGTCTGTTTAGTTCTTTGGCCCATTTTTTGATTGGGTCATTTATTTTTCTGGAATTGAGCTTCAAGAGTTGCTTGTATATTTTTGAGATTAATCCTTTGTCTGTTTCTTCATTTGCTACTATTTTTTCCCAATCTGAGGGCTGTCTTTTCACCTTGCTTATAGTTTCCTTTGTTGTGCAAAAGCTTTTAAGTTTCATTAGGTCCCATTTGTTTAGTTTTGCTTTTATTTCCAATATTCTGGGAGGTGGGTCATAGAGGATCTTGCTGTGGTTTATGTCAGAGAGTGTTTTGCCTATGTTCTCCTCTAGGAGTTTTATAGTTTCTGGTCTTACATTTAGATCTTTAATTCATTTTGAGTTTATTTTTGTGTATGGTGTTAGAAAGTGTTCTAGTTTCATTCTTTTACAAGTGGTTGACCAGCTTTCCCAGCACCACTTGTTAAAGAGGTTGTCTTTTTTCCCATTGTATATCCTTGCCTCCTTTGTCAAAGATAAGGTGTCCATAGGTTTGTGGATTTATCTCTGGGCTTTCTATTCTGTTCCATTGATCTATATTTCTGTCTTTGTGCCAGTACCATACTGTCTTGATGACTGTGGCTTTGTAGTAGAGTCTGAAGTCAGGCAGGTTGATTCCTCCAGTTCCATTCTTCTTTCTCAAGATTACTTTGGCTATTCGAGGTTTTTTGTATTTCCATACAAATTGTGAGATTATTTGTTCTAGTTCTGTGAAAAATACCGTTGGTAGCTTGATAGGGATTGCATTGAATCTATAGACTGCTTTGGGTAGAATAGCCATTTTGACAATATTGATTCTTCCAACCCATGCTCATGGTATGTTTCTCCATCTGTTTGTGTCCTCTTTGATTTCTTTCATCAGTGTTTTATAGTTTTCTATGTATAGGTCTTTTGTTTCTTTAGGTAGATATACTCCTAAGTATCTTATTCTTTTTGTTGAAATGGTGAATGGTATTGTCTCCTTAATTTCTCTTTCTGTTTTTTCATTGTTAGTATATAGGAATGCAAGGGATTTTTGTGTGTTAATTTAATATCCTGCAACTTTACTATATTCATTGATTAGCTCTAGTAATTTTCTAGAAGAGTCTTTAGGGTTTTCTATGTAGAGGATCATGTCATCTGCAAACAGTGAGAGTTTCACTTCTTCTTTTCCTATCTGGATTCCTTTTACTTCTTTTTCTGCTCTGATTGCTGTGGCCAAAACTTCCAACACTATGTTGAATAGTAGTGGTGAGAGTGGGCACCCTTGTCTTGTTCCTGATTTCAGGGGAAATGCTTTCAATTTTTCACCATTGAGGGTGATACTTGCTGTGGATTTGCCATATATAGCTTTTATTATGTTGAGGTATGTTCCTTCTATTCCTGCTTTCTGGAGAGTTTTAATCATAAATGAGTGTTGAATTTTGTCAAAGGCTTTCTCTGCATCTATTGAGATAATCATATGGTTTTTATCTTTCAATTTGTTAATGTGGTGTATTACATTGATTGATTTGTGGATATTAAAGAATACTTGCATTCCTGGGATAAAGCCCACTTGGTCGTGGTGTATGATTTTTTTAATATGTTGTTGGATTCTGTTTGCTAGAATTTTGTTAAGGATTTTTGCATCTATGTTCATCAGTGATATTGGCCTGTAGTTTTCTTTTTTTGTGGCATCTTTGTCTGGTTTTGGAATTAGAGTGATGGTGGCCTCATAGAATGAGTTTGGAAGTTTACCTTCCTCTGCAATTTTCTGGAAGAGTTTGAGTAAGATAGGTGTTAGCTCTTCTCTAAATTTTTGGTAGAATTCAGCTGTGAAGCCATCTGGTCCTGGGCTTTTGTTTGCTGGAAGATTTTTGATTACAGTCTCGATTTCCTTGCTTGTGATGGGTCTGTTAAGATCTTCTATTTCTTCCTGGTTCAGTTTTGGAAAGTTATACTTTTCTAAGAATTTGTCCATTTCATCCAAGTTGTCCATTTTATTGGCATAGAGCTGCTGGTAGTAGTCTCTTATGATCCTTTGTATTTCAGTGTTGTCTGTTGTGATCTCTCCATTTTCATTTCTAATTTTGTTAATTTGGTTCTTCTCTCTTTGTTTCTTAATGAGTCTTGATAATGGTTTGTCAATTTTGTTTATTTTTTCAAAAAACCAGCTTTTAGCTTTGTTGATTTTTGTTATGGTCTCTTTAGTTTCTTTTGCATTTATTTCTGCCCTAATTTTTAAGATTTCTTTCCTTCTGCTAACTCTGGGGTTCTTCATTTCTTCCTTCTCTGATTGCTTTAGGTGTAGAGTTAGGTTATTTATTTGGCTTTTTTCTTGTTTCTTGAGGTAAGCCTGTAATGCTATGAACCTTCCCCTTAGCACTGCTTTTACAGTGTCCCATAGGTTTTGGGTTGTTGTGTTTTCATTTTCATTCATTTCTATACATATTTTGATTTCTTTTTTGATTTCTTCTATGATTTGTTGGTTATTCAGAAGCGTGTTATTTAGCCTCCATATGTTTGAATTTTTAACAATTTTTTCCCTGTAATTGAGATCTAATCTTACTGCACTGTGGTCAGAAAAGATGACTGGAATGATTTCAATTTTTTTGAATTTTCCAAGACCAGATTTATGGCTCAGGATGTGATCTATTCTGGAGAAGGATCCGTGTGCACTTGAGAAAAAGGTGAAGTTGATTGTTTTGGGGTGAAATGTCCTATAGATATCAATTAGGTCTAGCTGGTCCATTGTGTCATTTAAAGTTTGTGTTTCCTTGTTAGTTTTCTGTTTAGTTGATCTATCCATAGTTGTGAGTGGGGTATTAAAGTCTCCCACTATTATTGTGTTACTATTAATTTCCTCTTTCATACTCGTTAGCATTTGCCGTACATATTGTGGTGCTCCTTTGTTAGGTGCATATATATTTATAATTGTTATATCTTCTTCTTGGATTAATCCTTTGATCATTATGTAGTGTCTTTCTTTGTCTCTTTTCACATCCTTTATTTGAAAGTCTATTTTATCTGATATGAGTATTGCGACTCCTGCTTTCTTTTGGTCTCCGTTTGCATGAAATATTTTTTCCAGCCCTTCACTTTTAGTCTGTATGTGTCTCTTGTTTTGAGGTGGGTCTCTTGTAGACAGCATATATAGGGGTCTTGTTTTTGTATCCATTCAACCAATCTTTGTCTTTTGGTTGGGGCATTCAACCCATTTACATTTAAGGTAATTATTGATAGGTGTGGTCCCATTGCCATTTACTTTGTTGTTTTGGGTTCACGTTTGTACAACCTTCCTGTGTTTCCTGTCTAGAGAAGATCCTTTAGCATTTGTTGAAGAGCTGGTTTGGTGGTGCTGAATTCTCTCAGCTTTTGCTTGTCTGTAAAGCTTTTGAATTCTCCTTCATATCTGAATGAGATCCTTGCTGGGTACAGTAATCTAGGTTGTAGGCTATTTTCTTTCATTACTTTCAGTATGTCCTGCCATTCTCTTCTGGCCTGGAGGGTTTCTATTGATAGATCAGCTGTTATCCTTATGGGAATCCCTTTGTGTGTTATTTGTTGTTTCTCCCTTGCTGCTTTTAATATTTGTTCTTTGTGTTTGATCTTTGTTAATTTGATTAATATGTGTCTTGGGGTGTTTTGCCTTGGGTTTATCCTGTTTGGGACTCTCTGGGTTTCTTGGACTTGGGTGGCTATTTCCTTCCCCATTTTAGGGAAGTTTTCAGCTATTATCTCCTCGAGTATTTTCTCATGGCCTTTCTTTTTGTCTTCTTCTTCTGGGACTCCTATGATTCGAATGTTGGGGCGTTTCACATTTTCCCAGAAGTCCCTGAGGTTGTCCTCATTTCTTTTGATCCTTTTTTCTTTTTTCCTCTCTGCTTCATCTATTTCCACCATTTTATCTTCTACCTCACTTATCCTATCTTCTGTCTCCGTTATTCTACTCTTGGTTCCCTCCAGAGTGTTTTTGATCTCATTCATTGCATTATTCATTTTTAATTGACTCTTTTTTATTTCTTCTAGGTCTTTATTAAACATTTCTTGCATCTTTTCAATCTTTGTCTCCAGGCTATTTATCTGTAACTCCATTTTGTTTTCAAGATTTTGGATCATTTTTATTATCATTATTCTAAATTCTTTTTCAGGTAGATTCCCTATCTCCTCCTCTTTTGTTTGACTTGGTGGGCATTTTTCATGTTCCTTTACCTGTTGGGTATTTCTCTGCCTTTTCATCTTGTTTAGATTGCTGTGTCTGGACTGGGCTTTCTGTATTCTGGAGGTCTGTGGTTCCTTTTTATTGTGGAGGTTTTACCAGTGGGTGGGGTTAGACAATTGGCTTGTCAAGGTTTCCTGGTTAGGGAAGTTTGCGTTGGTGTTCTGGTGTGTGGAACTTGATTTCTTCTCTCTGGAGAGCAATGGAATGCTCAGTAATGAGTTTTGAGATGGGTCTATGTGTTAGGTGTGACCTTGGGCAGCCTGTATGTTGATGTTTAGGGCTATGTTCCTGCGTTGCTGGAGAATTTGCGTGGTATGTCTTGCTCTAAAACTTATTGGCTCTTGGGTGGTGGTTGGTTTCAGTGTAGGTATGGAGGCATTTGGACGGTCACTTATTACTTAAAGTTCCATGTAGTCAGGAGTTTTCTGGTGTTCTCAGGTTTTGGGCTTAAGTCTCCTGCCTCTGGATTTTAGTTTTATTCTTCCTGTAGTCTCAGGACTTCTCCAACTATACAGCACTGATAATAAAACTTCTAGGTTAATGGCAAAAAGATTCTCCCCCATTAGGGACACGCAGAGAGGTTCACAGAGTTACATGAAGAAGAGGAGAGGGAGGAGGGAGATAGAGATGAGCAGGAGGAGAAAAAGGGGGGCTCAAGAGGAGAGAGACAGATCTACGCAGCTGTCTGTTCCCAGAGTGTTCTCCGTAGCCCAGTCACCTACAAAGATTCACCGAATTGGATTGGGGAGAGAAGGGGAAAGGAGGAAATAGAGGTGTTCTGAGGTAGAAAACAGAGAGTCAAGATTGGGAGAGAATAATCAACACACTCCTGAATAAAAATGGGAACTGAATATTGGATTCTTAAATGTTCACAATTTATATCATATACTGAAAAACAAAAAAATCTGGAGTAGAGGTTAGACTCTTAAAAATACTATATTAAAAACAAAAACCAAAACACACACACACACAAAATTTTAAAAATATATATGAAGTTCAGTTTAAAAATAGGGCTTCTCTTTTTTTTTTTTTTTGGTAAGGTTATAGTGCATTGAAGATGAAAATTAAGGAGTAGTAGAGGAGTACTGGAGGACTTTAAAAGAAATAAGAGAAAAAGAAAAATAGAAAATAGAAGAGAAAAAGGAGAAAAAAAAAAAAAGAATTTTCCCTAATTAAAAAAATTGTAAAAATCTATGAAAATGAAAGTTAAGGAGTAATGGGGGAGTAATAGGGAATTTTAAAGGAAAATAAAAGAGAAAAAATAAAAAAGAAAAAATTAAAAAAAAATTTTTTTTTCTTACTTAAAAAAAAAAAAAAAAAGTAAAAATATATCTAGGAATTTCTCTGGAGCTGTTGCGGTCAGTGTGGGTTCGGCTCAGTTTCAGATATCTCCTCGTTCCAGCTTACACTTCTCGATATCAACAGGCCCCTTCCAGTATAATCGGTGTTTTCTACAGGGATTTTAATCTGTTGCACCGGTCCCTTCTGAAGCGGTTCCCTTTGTTTATTTGGCTTCTGTTTGCCAGTTTCTTCAGAGCCTCATTTCCGCCCTGACACAGGCGGGCGGAGGTGGACTCTTATTCAGGTAGCTAGTTCTGTCGCGCTGCGGGGAGGGGCTGGCGCTGTGGGGAGGGGTTGGCGTTGCGGGGAGAGGCTGGCTCTGCTTTCTCCGTCTGCGCAAGAGCATCAATTCTTTGGTTCTCAGCTTTCTTTATAGTCCAGTTCTCACATCCATACATGACTACTGGAAAAACCATAGCTTTGACTAGATGGACCTTTGTTGGTAAAGTAATGTCTCCACTTTTTAATATTCTTTCTACATCAGTTATAGCTTTTCTTCCAAGGAGCAAATATCTTTTAATTTCATGGCTGCAGTTACCATCTGCAGTGATTTTGGAGCCCAAGAAAATAGCCTGTCACTGTTTCCATTGTTTCCCCATCTATTTGCCATGAAGTGATGGAACCAGATGCCATGATCTTGGTTTTTTGAATGTTGAGTTTTAAGCCAACTTTTAACACTCTCTTCTTTCACCTTCATCAAGAATCCCTTTAGTTCCTTTTCACTTTGTGCCATAAGGGTGGTGTCATCTGCGTATCTGAATTTATTGGTATTTCTCCTGACAGTCTTGCTTCCAGCTTGTGCTTCATCCAGTCCAGCATTTCATATGATGTACTCTGCATGTAAGTTAAATAAGCACGGTGACAATATACAGCCTTGATGTACTCCTTTCCCAATTTGGAACCAGTCTGTTGTTCCATGTCCAGTTCTGTTTTTTCTTGACCTGCATACAGATTTCTCAGGATGCAGAGAAAGGTGGTCTGGTATTCCCATCTCTTGAAGAAATTTCCACAGTTTGTTGTGATCCACACAGTCAAGGGCTTCAGTGTAGTCAATGAAGCAGAAGTAGATGTTTTTCTGGAACTCTCGTGCTTTTTCTATGATACAACGGATGTTGGCAATTTGACCTCTGGTTCCTCTACCCTTTCTAAATCCAGCTTGAACATCTGGAAGCTCTTGGTTCATGTACTGTTGAAGCCTAGCTTGGAGAATTTTGAGCACTACTTTGCTAGCAAGTGAAATGAGTGCAATTATGTGGTAGGTTGTTTTATCCTCAAAATCTTGACCTTGCTGGATCCACCAGTCCTAGTTTGTTATCTCTTGATTCTTCCCCAATTCTAATCAAGCTCCACCTCTGCTTGCTTCTCCTTCAAAAGGCCAGACATCAAGAGTCTCAATAAATATTCCAGTTTTGCCTGCCCCCCTGAGATGCTAATGAGACTCCCCAGAGGTAGCCTTTTCCCTTACTTCTGTCCTGTCATCATCCTCTTACCAACAGGTTGCTTTAGTTTTATTTTGGGGACTAGCATTCCAAAGAAGAGTTTCCCTTAAATTAGTAGAAATATGAAGGTTTGAGCTGGAAAAGTTTATGTGGGAAGAACTTTTAAACAATTGAATTGATGGATGGGCAGCCTTACCAAGGAATCAGACCACAATAGTAGGGAAAAAATCAGATGACTAGGTAAAAAAAGAAAGTGAGAGATACATGGAAACAGGAATTTGTTAGCAACAAATGAGAAAAAGGAAGTAAGTTTAGGAAGTTAGATCTTTTTGAAAAATGATTGATCAACTTCATCTTTTACTAGACAAATATTGCAATTATTATCTAATTACTAAGAATAAGCTGTGGGCGAGGCCATAAATTTGGCTTATTTTGAGAATAATATGAATATTATAGCAGTACTAAAAATTCCTGGTGTCTCAGTGGTAAAGAATCCACCTGCCAATGCAGGAGACACAGGTTCAATTCCTGAGTTGGGAAAATCCCCTGAAGAAGGAAATGGCAATGTACTCCAGTGTTTTTGCTTGGGAAATCCCATGGAAAGAGGAGCCCGGTGGGCTACAGTCCATGGGGTCTCAAAAGAGTTGGACATGATTTGGCAATCAGTTCAGTTCAGTTCTGTTCAGTCACTCAGTCGTGTCTGACTCCTTGCAATCCCATGAACTGCAGCACGCCAGGCCTCCCTGTCCATCACCAACTCCCGGAGTCCACCCAAACCCATGCCCATCGAGTCAGTGATGCCATCCAACCATCTCATCCTCTGTCGTCCCCTTCTCCTCCTGCCCTCAATCTTGACCAGCATCAGGGTCTTTTCCAATGAGTCAGCTCTTCACATTAGGTGGCCAAAGTATTGGAGTTTCAGCTTCAACATCAGTCCTTCCAATGAACACTCAGGACTGATCTCCTTTAGGATGCACTGGTTGGATCTCCTTGCTGTCCTAGGGACTCTCAAGAGTCTTCTCCAACACCACAGCTCAAAAGCATCAATTCTTCAGCACTCAGCTTTCTTTATAGTCTAACTCTCACATCCATACATGACCACTGGAAAAACCATAGCCTTGACTAGATGGACATTTGTTGGCAAAGTAATGTCTCTGCTTTTTAATATGCTATCTAGGTTGGTCATAATTTTCCTTCCAAGGAGTAGGTGATAAACAACAACAATGACTGAAAATTAGAGCAATGAATTTTGTTTGGCGATTGTGCTTTTGTAATATGGAACCACAAAAGCAAATATTTAGACTGATTGATTTAATAGTGTCAGTGGGATAAGCTTTTATTGTTTATAAATTAGCACAGTATTTTACTCTCAATCTGCCAGAAGTTTAACACATAATGTGTAAGTACATGTTTTTGCAAATTTGTAAAAATATAAATGTTGCTTTGCATAAGAAAATTCATTCTCATAAATATCTGAAAATTTTTAGTGTTGTGAAAACTTGTAAGTTTAAATTTAGGTTAAAAATTTGGCAAGCTGGAGTGTTCTTATTTGATTAAAATTTTAACTTTGTAGCTATTTCAACAGGTTTAAAGCATAATTGTTATAAAGCTTATGTGGAACTGAAAAAAACTAGGGAAATTACTTATAAATTGAAAATTCACTTTACTTTTAGAGTTAGGAATCAAGAAATTACTCTTTGGACAATTCAAATTTAAATTTCCTCATAACTGTGTCAACTTTGACAAGACCCAGTTGTGAAATTTTTTTAGATAGATTCTTTTCAGATGAATCATTTGAGTTTTTAATAACCAAGGATATGATGCTGTCAAGAGGATTGAACTTCTCCTGGTTGAAGATTGATAGATCTTGATTAGGGGGGAAAAAATGAACAGTTCTTTTGTATTTTGATGAATTCACCCGTGAATACTTTCTTCCAATCCACTCAGTCCTACAACTGAAAGAGGAGAATCTGGTTTATTCATGTAGTATTAGTTCAATAAATTGGGTTGATGTTATTAGACAATAAAAGGGTTAAGGTGTGACTAGCATTGTGCAAATGTTTCTAGGGGCTTCGTGAGGCCAAAACTATTTCAATAATACTTCCAAGATAGCACTTCCCTTTTTTGACTGTCATTTTCTTACAAGCATATGGTGGAGTTGCCAGAGGCTATGTGACATGCATCATTGCAACAGAGTGAATGCACAAGATATGATAATTCAACTGTCTTCTCCTAAACCATACATTACAGAGGTGGTAAAATGAAAAATAATGCTGCTCTTCTCTTTTGTATTGCAAAAGAGCCATTTTCACATAAAATATGTGTATAATATGTAATGAGTTTACTACTGTTATTATTATAATTATTTCTGGCCAAATCCCGTGGCTTTTGGAATCATAGTTCCCCCACCAGGGATTGAACCCGGGGCCAGGACAGTGAGAGCATTAACCACTGGAGCGGACAGTGAATCCTAACCACTGGACCACCAGGGAATTCCATATTATTGTTATTTTTTAATGAACTAATATACTAATATTTCTTAACTCTCTCAGTTTTAATTTTTAACATAGCAAAGTTTAGGTAATATAGCCCACATTAAACTAGAGGTCTTCAGGGTCCTCAATAATTTTTAACAGTACAAAAGGGTCCTGAAACCAAAAAGTTGGAGAATTTTACTTCTACTCAGCATTCAATGAGGAATCATTTTCAGCATCCCTAATCGTTGGTCACCCAACCCAGGAAAAGATGCTGAGTTTAGAGATTTGGGAGGCAGCTTGCCAATGTGCCAGACAATGGTGATGTCTTAACGTCTGTTTTGCACCCCATAGAACTCCTGGCAGCATCTTCTTTTTGGTGCTTGCAGTCCTGAAAGTTCCATATGACAGTTCTTCAAATTCTGAAGACAGTACCATCTCTTGTACAGTTTGTTCTCCAAGCATATTCCTATTCCTATTTCTTTGTGTGTTCTCTGTCTGACTTGATTTATAATCATTACATTTATGTGGCACATCTTTTTTATCCATTCATCTGTCAGTGGACATTTAGGTTGCTTCCATGTCTTGGCTATTGTAAATACTACTGCAGTGAACATTGAAGTACATGTATGTATAGCTTTTTCTGGATATGTGCCCAGAAATGGGACTGCCTGGGTCATATAGCAACTCGAGTTTTAGTTTTTCGAGGAAACTCCACACTGTTTTCCATTGCAGCTGCACCAAATACATTCCCACCAACAATATAAAAGAGTTCCTTTTCCTTGGGGAGAATTCTTTAGTGAAAAAGATTGAGATGAGCATGGGAATACATTAAAAGCAGCCCAGTGTGGGACAGTCTCCGGCTGGCAAGGGCTGCTTGGAATACTGATGCAAATTACACTTGATTTCTGGGACATGGGTTCAGGAAGCTTTTATCTGATCTAACGAATTCTTGTTTTCACAGAAAAAAAATCTAGAAATACTCGTGTGAGCATGGCCAAGGCCTTTTTTAGTTTCTTTTGGTAACTTCTGGGTTTTCTCACAGGGACATCCAGGACTGCCTGTTGGGACATGACAAAAATAAACTGAATGATCCCAACTCATAGCAAGCGCCTATATACACCATTACTTCCCAGGTGACAGTAGTAAAAAATCTGCCAATGCAAGAGACTCAAGAGACGCGAGTTTGTTCCTTGGGTCGGGAAGATTCCCTGGAGTAGGAAATGGCAACCCACTCCTGTATTCTTGCCTGGAAAATTCCATGGACAGAGGAGTCTGGTGGGTTATAGTCCATGGGGTGGCAAAGAGACAGACATGACTGAGCACGCACACACACACACATACCATTATATATGAATCATTCATTTAATTTTCACAGTAAACCTATGAATTAAATATGACTGTCTCCTCCTCACAGTTAACAGAGAAGGACATTTGGAGAAAGTCACGCAGTAAGGTACAGCCAGGACTCTGAAGTCTTTATACTCAGCCACTCTGCTTTCAGTGTTTAAAGTACTTGATGTAAACTACTCCTGTTTCTGAGATATGTGATTTTTAACCTTATTAAAGAATATAACAGTTGGAGATTTGGAGAGGAATCTAAAACGGATCCTCTTAGGCAGTCTGCCAAAAACGAAATGAAACATAACATTTAAAAAAAAATTATTCGTTTATTTCTGGCTGCACTGGGTCCCCGTTGCTGCATGCAGGCTTTCCCTAGCTGTGGCGAGCAGGGGCTACTCTCTAGTCGCAGTGCTGCAGCTTCTCATTTCAGTGGCTTCTCTTGTTGGGAAGCACAGGCTCTAGGGCACGTGCGGGTTCAGTAGTTATAGCTCATGGGCTAAGTTGCTCTGCAGCATGTGGAATCCTCCTGGACCAGGGATCTAACCCGTATCCCCTGTGTTGGCGGGTGGATTCTTAACCACTGGACCACCAGGGAAGTCTAGGAATTGGATACGAAATTTTAAAGCAAGTAAACCAGCCAAAAATTGGTGTTATATTAAAAAGAAAGTGAAAGTGAGAGTTACTCAGTCATGTCCAACTCTTTGTGACCCCATGGACTATACAGTCTATGGATTTCTCCAGACCAGAATACTGGAGTGGGTAGCCTTTCCCTTCTCCAGGGAATCTTCCCAACCCAGGGATCGAACCCAGGTCTCCTGCATTGCAGGCGGATTTTTTTTTTTTTAACCTGTTGACCCACCAGGGAAGCCCATATTAAAAATAGAAAAGTTAAATAATAATGATGATTATGACCTACCTAGCCAGTACTTTTGGAAAGGGTAAAATCTGGAGTGGGGAGCAGTTTCACATATTTTCAGAATTTTCTGAAATAATCTTCTTTTTAGGCAAATTGCCTGAAATGATTGTCCCAAGGAAAAGTCTGTTATTGGCTTTTATCCCCAAAGAGAAAAGTCTCTTATTGCCTTCTATCTCCAAAGAGAATGCTAAACAAAGCATCTTACTTCACCCTCCTTCCCTGTTCTAATTTTAAGCACTGAATGTACTGTGTATGTATCGTTATCTTGACCCCTGCATGAATTTATCTCACAGGAATTATTAAATTAACCTTTTGGTCTCACTGGCTTTGTTGTGGGGCAAGTGAAAGTTATTTGGTGCAATCACCTGTCAAAGACAAAGTGGACAAACTCTTCAAAGTGTCTCACAAGGGCCAGGTAGCCGAGGATAACCCTGTCTGTCCATTGAGGTGGTGAAACTCAATAACTCAAGCTTTTAGGTTGAAACTCCAGACTATACATATACATGTGTATATGTAGGCTCCCCAGGGGGCCAGTGGTAAAGAATCCACTTGCTAGTGCAGGAGACCCAGGTTCAACCCCTGGGTTGAGAAGACCCCCCTGGAGAAGGAAATGGGAACCCACTCCAGTATTCTAGCCTGGGAAATCCCACGGAGAGAGGAGTCTGGTGGGCTACAGTCCATGGGGTCACAAGGAGTCAGACATGATTGAGTGACTAAAGAACAACAACATGTAGGTAAGTATGGTGTCAAAGAAAAACGCACACCATGAGCATTGTGAGTTTAGGTTTCACTCGGGGACTTACTGAGGGCTATAGCCCAGGCCACAGCTTCTAGTAGCTATGAGGGAACTGCTCCAAAGAGGTAAAGGGAGAAGTCAACTTACATATGAGTGCTTTTTTTGGCCAGGAAATACGTGTAGTCAAGTATTTTGTTGTTGTTTAGTTGCTAAGCTGTGTCCAACTCTTTGAGACCCCATGGACTGTAGCCCACCAGGCTCGTCTGTCAGTGGGATTTCCCAGACAAGAATACTGGAGTGGGTTGTCATTCCCTTCTCCAGGGGATCTGCCCAACCCAGGGATTGAAAGTGTCTCCTGCATTGCAAGTGGATTTTTTCCCGCTGTGCCACCAGAGACGCTCACAGTAGGGTATACATCTTGGTAAAAGATTATCGCTAATCACAAAGAACAGATACCTCAAGTTAAGGATGTTAGTGCTTTTCTGTGTATAGGAAGATGCAAGAATCTAGAGTCATTGAAATTCTTCCTGACATACATTTAACTATCTAAGCGCCTGTTTTTCCAGAGCACAGAGGGCCTCATCCAGTGTTTCTTCCTCTCAGGGTGCGCGGTCTGACAATTGCCATGAACTTGACCCTTGTAGAAATGGAGTGTGAGTAAAAAGTAAACACTCTTTGCTTTTCCGTGTTCACAATAGCAGCTTTTGAAAAAGTCTAGCTGGTGTGCCATATACTCTGCACATTTGGATAAATTACTTTGAAGAATAATCTCACACTAAAACTAAAATTGGTAATGTTTCAGTGAACCTGAAACTTTTTTCAAAAGTTGCATTGAGACTATGATAGATTCAAAATGTATACTTTAAACCCTAATGCTACCACTAAAAAAATAAAACTTAGAGCTTCAGCTTATAATCTCATGAAGGAGATATAATTCATAAAAGTCACTCAGTTCACCTAAAAGATGCAGAAAAAGAAAAAAAGAGAGAAAAAAAACATGAGACAAACAGAAAACAAACAACAATCTAACTTTACCTCAATAGTTACATTAAATGAAGGTGGTCTAAACATCCCTGCTAAAAGGCAAAGATTGGATAAAAAAGGCATAATACAACTAAATGGTGTTTATAAGAAGCTTGCTAATCATAAGGAAGCAATTGAAAAAGGAAGAGAATTATATTCCGTGCTAACGCGAATCAAAAGAAAGCATGATGGGCTTTATTAATATCAAACAAACTTGCCTTCAGAGCAGATGATATTTCATGAATAAAGAAGATTATTTCATAATAACAAACATTATCAATTAATTAGGAAGATATAACAACACTGAACATTTATGTCCCCAATAATAGACCATTAAAATGTGTGCAGCGAAAACTAATAGAACTGAAAAGAAAAGTAAACAAACCTGTAATGTAAGAGATTTCAATATTTCTTTAGTAATGATTGATAGAACAAGTCGTCAGAAAGTCAGTAAGGATATATAAAACTCAAGCAACACAATCAGTCAACTTGATCAAACAAACATTCATATAATATCCCATCCAACAACAGCAGAATATATATTCTTTTAAAATGCATATGGAATATTTACCAAGATAAACAGTAACCTTGTCCATAAAACAGGTCTCAATAAATTTAGGATTCACATCATACAAAGTATGTTCTAGATACATGACTGAGAGGCTAAGCACACACACTACAAGGATGGGCTTCCCAGGTGACTCGGTGGGTAAAGAATCCACCTGCAAAGCAAATGTGGGTTCCATCCCTGGGTCTGGAAGATCCCCTAGAGGAGGGCATGGCAACCCACTCCAGTAATCTTGCCTGGAGAATTCATGGACAGAGGAGCCTGGTGGGCTGCAGTCCATGGGGTTATAAAGAATCAGACACAGCTGAAATGACTGAGCACACACGCACGCACTACAAGGATAAAGCGTTTTCTACCCAAAGCCCTAATCTAGTTTTGCTCATGCAATTTATGTGTGTGAGTGCTCAGTCGCTTCAGGCAGGTCTGACTCTTTGTGACCCTATGGGTGGTAGCCTACCAGACTCCTCTCTCCAGGGCATTCTCCAGACAGCAATGCTGAAGTGGGTTGCTATGCTCTCTTCCCAGGGATCTTCCTGACCCAGGGATGGAACCCAAGTCTCCTGCATTGCAGGCAGATTCTTGACCACTAGGGGAAGCCCCAAAATTAATGTGTGAAAAAAAAAATGTAAGTGTTACTTACTCAGTTGTGTACAGCTCTTTGCAACCCATGGACTGTAGCCCACCAGGCTCCTCTGTCCATGGAATTCGCCAGGCAAAATGCTGGAGTAGGTAGCCATTCCCTTCACAGGGGATGTTCCTGACCCAGGGATCGAACCTGGGTCTCCTGCAATACAGTCAGATTCTTTGCAGTCTGAGATACCAAGGAAGCCCATAATTTATGTGATTACATGCTAAAGAGAGATGTTAGAATTACAGAAACACCCTGCATTGATTATTTGCTTGCTCATCTTAGACAGCAGGGACGAGCTACTTCTTTATTCTGTAGAAAACACGGGACTGTTTTCATTTCTTGACTCTTTTCTGTTAACCTATGTCAGTTTTTGGATCATAGGATACTATGTTCAAGCCTCTGAGATTGGGCCCACCCCGACTCAAGGAGCAGGGTTGGTGGGCTGCAGAGGGCATGATGGAAATGTTCACTTCCTCTTTCCTGTGCGCTAATCACTCAGACATTGCTTTGGCTTAAGCTTCGAGCCTTTATTCTATACCATAAACAATCCCCCATAAATTAAAACACATCACTCTCTTTGCGGACAGTGTCTCTTGAGTCTGGGTCAATCTTCCCCAGGAGGTGGGGGGATACCCACACTTCTAGGTGTATCCTGAGGTTTCTATCAGAAAGGCCTGCTCAGCATCTTGCATAATCTTAGTTTTCTGAATGTTGAATTTTAAACCAACCTTTTCACTCTCCTCTTTCACTTTCATCAAGAGGCTTATTAGTTCTTCTTCACTTTCTGCCATAAGGGTTGTGTCATCTGCATATCTGAGATTATTGATACTTCTCCCAGCAATCTTGATTCCGGCTTGTGCTTCATCCAGTCCAGCATTTCTCATGATGTACTCTGCATAGAAGTTAAATAAGCAGGGTGACAATATACAGCCTTGGCGTACTCCTTTCCAGATTTACAACCAGTCTGTTATTCCATGTCCAATTCTAACTGTTGCTTCTTGACCTGCATATAGATTTCTCAGGAGGCAGGTCAGGTGGTCTAGTATTCCCATCTCTTGAAGAATTTTCCACCGTTTGTTGTGATCCACACAAAGGCTTTGGCGTAGTCATTAAAGCAAAAGTAGATATTTTTCTGGAACTCTCTCGCTTTTTTGATGATCCAGCAGAACTTTTGATGATCCAGCGGATGCTGGCTGCAGGTAATTGCCCCTCTCCCAGGTGGGTCAGTGGTAAAGAATCCGCTTGCCAGTGTAGGAGTTGCCAGAGACGTGGGTTGAATCCCTGGGTTCAGAAGATTCCCTGGAGAAGGAAATGGCAACCCACTCCAGTATTCTGGCCTGGGAAATCTCATGGACAGAGCAGCCTGGTGTGGTAACAGTTCATGGAGTCCATGGAGTTGCAAGAGTTGGGCACGACTGAGCACACATGCAAAAAATCTCTCCAGACATCCAGAAGAGGTCTGGCTCTAAGTCAGCCCCTAGCCACCGGTTACTCTGTATCTCCTTGAAGAACCGATAACTGGTCAGGGTGCATCTACTTGGTCGCAGGTGCTGGCAGAGGAAGCAGAGCCATCTTATACATGATGTGCTGTACTTGCCAGTGAACCTGACTTTGAACGTGGTGTACCAGGTCTGACTCATAAGATGAATGCGATAAAAATCAGAGTAAATAGGAGATGCGGAACAGAAATTCAGTGCCAACCTGTGTCCACAAACAGGCACAGAGTTTTTATGTAAAACACGGGTAGTATCTATTAAAAGCCTGAAGCACGTCCGCTATTGAAGAAGGATCAGTTAACTGCCTTGCCAGCATCTTCCTGGTTTCCTTCTGTAAAGCCTTTAAAGGTCACCTGGAAAGGTCTCTGGTTTCTTTCCCACCTGTGCCTGCCATGGAAACTGTACCATTCATTTCTTCACTTGTTGATTTACTCATCAAATAGAAAGGACTGCCTTCACGGTAGGCAGAGCTGAGTTGGGAGAATGGAACTGTGCATGGTTCCTGCTCTTAGGAAGCTTCTGGCTAACAGCTTAGGCTTTTATCATGGCGCAGGTGGTCTGAGTGTAGTGCTGTGAAAGTGCAAAGCGTTTACCACCAAGAACTCTGGCCCATTCGTTCGCCCAGGGCTGCACTTACTATAGGTGAGGTCTCGTCCCAGGCCCTCTGGGGGAAGCAAAGAACACAAGGTCTCAGGTCTGTGCAAAAGAGCTTGCAGTCGTGTTAGGGGCCATGCAAGGGTGTTAGTGTGAGGCACAGAAGCAAAGGCCGTGGGTTTGTCACGGGTATGCGGGGCTTTCCACGTGTCATGGTGCACAGACCCGAAAACTAGCTTTCTTAACTTTTCTCTGATTTTCTGCCAGAAATTAGACTTGTTGCCAAGCTATGTGTTTATTCCAACAAATCTTAAGACTCAGAGAGCCAGTGTCTAGGGTTGCTATGTAGATGGCAATACATACCAGTGTCAACGACCATTCATCTCTGCATGCGTGTGTGCATGCTCAGTCGTGTCCAAATGTTTGTGACCCCAGGGACTGTAGCCCACCAGGCTCCTCTGTCCATGGTGTTTTCCCGGCAAGAATACAGGATTTGGTTGCCATTTCCTTCTGAAATCCATCTCTGATATCAATAATTCCGTGTTCACAGCATCAGTTGTTTTCAATGTCAATATTTACCCAAGAACTCATCATCCCCACTGTGACTATAGTTTTGTAGCCCCTGTATATTCCATTTTCTTTTTCTTTTACAATATTGTCTGAGTGCCTACCCCAGGTCCAGACCTTTTCCAGGTGGGAAAATTCAATAGCAGAGGCCATAGGAAGAGGCAAGTACCCTTGAGATGAGTGATGAACTCAGGACCATGTATACTCCCTTGGAATCCAACCTTCCCTGCAAATGGAGTAACAGACCCGAGTCACTTCTCAGATCCTCTCTAGCAATTCACTCTTCAAGATTTCAGCTCAGCTCCAGGCTTTTAATTGCAAATATCCCAAAAGAACTTAGCTCCTGGACCCATGGATCATTTGTGACTCAATGTGAATACATTTTCAACAGGTTTGATTGTGAAGAAAGGAGCAGAGTATCCATGGGGACTGAGCTTGAGAGACCTAGAACACGCAGGGAGGAGCATGTAGGGAGGAGGGACTGGAGGAAACGACGCATGAAGGCGGACCCTGCTGGTGTCATGAGTTCATGTTATCATTGCTTCTTACTGTAGAGGAAAGAGGGAAGTGTGCTGTGTTGAGGGAGCAGGGACACAGCAGAAGGAAAGAAGGGAAGGAGGAAGTAAGGCAGGGAATAAGGAAGGAAGGGAGGAAGGAAGAGGGGAAGGAAGGAAAGAGAGAGGAAGGAAGGAAGGGTTCCTATCTCACAGACACTCCAAGTCTGGACCTGAAGCAGTCTTGGTACCTGGCTCTTCCCTGGCAGCTCAGATGGTAAAGAATCTGCCTGCAGTGCAGGAGACCCGGCTTCGATCCCTGGGTCAGGAAGATCCCTTGGAGATGGAAATGGCAACCCACTCCAGTATTCTTGCCTGGAGAATCCCATGGACAGAGGAGCCTGGTGGGCTATACAGTCCATGGGGTCGCAAGAGTCAGACATGCCTTAGAGACTAAACCACCACCCCTTCTGCATGTACCCCCTTAAGGAGGGGAATTAGGGAATTCAAATGGTGACTTTCTTCCTGTTCTGTGCTCTTGTTCCTCGCCGCCCCCCTCCACCTCCCACCAAGGAAGAGGAATGTTAGGTGAAGAATAAACTAAGAGGAAACTAAGGCAGGGCTGAGAGGTCTCTCAGAGAGACAGCAGTGAGCGGTCCTGAAGAGAGATCTTAGTTTCCTGCCCAAAGCTTCCTGAGTGGCTCAGAGCGTAAAGAATCTGCCTGCCAAAGCAGGAGACACAGGTTCGATCCCTGGGTTGGGAAGATCCCCTGGAGAAGGGAACGGCTACCTACTCCAGTAATGTCACCTGAAAAATCCCATGGACAGAGGAGCCTGGCGGGCTACAGTCCAAAGGGTCTTAAAGAGTTGGACATGACTGAGTGGCTGAACGTACACGCAGCCTGGATGAAAACCAGGAATCCTAGCCACTGGAGCATCAGGGGCCAGAGGCTAGAAGCAAAGTGATCCTGGCTCTTTCCCTCATTTGAAAGCAAGAATGTTTCAAGGAGTTAAAAACTGTAAAAATGGGTACAAAGTTTATTATTAGAGACACAGTACAATGTATGGGAGAGCACAGAGAAAAGCAGTTTGTTTATTTAAGACAGAAGCTATGAGTGTCCTGAATGAGATGGGTGTCCTGAATGAGGAGCACAGTAAAGAGGGGATTTAAAACGCTTACATAGGACAGTTCTCTGGCTGTTTGCATGTGTGTGTACTAGGTCACTTCAGTCGTGTCAGACTCTTTGCGACCCTGTGGACCAGGGTCCGCCAGGCTCCTCTGTCCATGGGATTGTCTAGGCATGAACCAGGAATCCTAGCCACTGGAGCATCAGGGGCCAGAGGCTAGAAGCAAAGTGATCCTGGCTCTTTCCCTCATTTGAAAGCAAGAATGTTTCAAGGAGTTAAAAACTGTAAAAATGGGTACAAAGTTTATTATTAGAGACACAATACAATGTATGGGAGAGCACAGAGAAAAGCAGTTTGTTTATTTAAGACAGAAGCTATGAGTGTCCTGAATGAGATGGGTGTCCTGAATGAGGAGCACAGTAAAGAGGGGATTTAAAACGCTTACATAGGACAGTTCTCTGGCTGTTTGCATGTGTGTGTACTAGGTCACTTCAGTCGTGTCAGACTCTTTGCGACCCTGTGGACCAGGGTCCGCCAGGCTCCTCTGTCCATGGGATTGTCTAGGCATGATCACTGGAGTGGGTTGCCATGCCCTCCTCCAGGGGATCTTCTCGAGCCAGGGACTGAACCCTCATCTCTTACATCTCCTGCATGGGCAGGCAGGTTCTTTACCACTAGCACCAGCTGGGAAGCCCCAGGTCTTGGTTTACTTTTGACCAATGATCTGATTTCTTTTTTCACATCTGACCTGTCCTAGGACCCTCCCCAACATGTGTGCACCACTTTTTTCCAAGATGGATCCCAGTGGAGTGGCCTGTGGGTACATGTCCCCTCTAATTATGGGGTGGGTTCCCTCCCTTTTTGAGCCCCAGAGAGCCTTCCTGCACATGTGCAGACAGGGGAGGTTTCCATGACCTCAGAAGTAGCCACCTTATCTCTTTACTCCAGCAGAGCTCAGCTTCTGCCACTAGCTTTGTCCTTGGAGTGTCTGGGTAAAAGCAAGGCTTCAATTTTATCCCACTTGACAAACACCAGCTGTCCATCCCAGGGCTCATCTATCTCCTACCTCAAGAGGAGTGGGGGTGAAGAAGCCTGGGGAGGTGTCGGAAGGCTTTTGCCTCTGTTATCTGAGCACAGAGTGTCTCATTCCTGTGGGATCATCTTCCATTCCGAGGTGCTTCAGAGAAGCTGAGTGGGTTCCCAGGCCAGCACCCTGCCCACACACAGCGTCAGCATCAGCTCCCATGGTGACAGTCGTTCCTCCCAAAGAGCTTCTCCTTCAGCCCCGGGGCTGGGCACCCACATCCAAGGACTCATCTGACAGTCCTGGGAAGCGCTCATTCACCCAAATAACTTTGAGGCCACGACTCAAAAGTTATTTGGAGTCTAGGAGTAGGGTGAGTTTCTGGGTGCCATGTGTCTTTATGCCTTATTCTGCAGAAAGACAAAAGTGGAGTTGCTCAGTCACGTCCGACTCTTTGCAACCCCATGAACTGTAGCCTACCAGGCTCTTCCATCCATGGGATTTTCCAGGCAAGACTACTGGAGTGGGTTGCCATGTCCTTCTCCAGGAGATCTTCCCCACCCAGGGATTGAACGCGGGTTTCCCGCATTGTAGGCAGACGCTTTACCGTCTGAGCCACCAGGGAAGTCCAAAAGACAGAAAAATCTTTGCAAATCAAAAGACAGATTTGCAGAAAGACAAACCTCCCCCGAAAAAGCTCTTGACAAGCATTCACCCCTCAAGAGGAATTTGTTTCCAGTTTCTTTTCTCCTCTGCAACAAGCTAACGGCAGCTTTGGACAGGGAGAGGAAACTCTAGACAGAGCTCCTTCCTTAAAGAGGCGCTGAGCAGCCGGGGAGAAGCCTGAGATGTGAGAGATGCTCCCTGTGGAGACATAAGAAAGAGGAAGGGGCTGGCTTATTTCTTTTCACTATTTCAAGGAATTAAGTACCAAATATGAATACATAATGGAAACAGTGACAGACTTTATTTTCCTGGGCTCCAAAATCACTGCAGATGGTAACTGCAGCCATGAAATTAAAAGACTCTTGCTCCTTGGAAGAAAAGCCATGACCAACCTAGACAGCATATTCAAAAACAGACATTACTTTACTGACAAATGTCTGTATGGTCAAAGCTATGGTTTTTCCAGTAGTCATGTATGGATGTGAGAGTTGGACTATAAAGAAAGCTGAGCGCCGAAGAATTGATGCTTTTGAACTGTGGTGTTGGAGAAGACTCTTGAGAGTCCCTTGGACTGCAAGGAAATCCAACCAGTCCATCCTAAAGGAAATCAGTCCTGAGTATTCATTGGAAGGACTGATGCTGAAGCTGAAACTCTAATACTTTGGCCACCTGATGGGAAGAGCTGACTCATTTGAAAAGACCCTGATGCTGGGAAAGATTGAAGGTGGGAGGAGAAGGGGATGACAGAGGATAAGATGGTCGGATGGCATCACTGACTCAATGGACATAAGTTTGCACAAACTCCGGGAGATGGTGATGGACAGGGAAGCCTGGCATGCTGCAGTCCATAGGGTCACAAAGAGTTGGACACAGTTGAGCTACTGAACAACAGCTGAGGTCCTGAAGAGGACATCTCACAGCTGCTCACCTCAGAGCACATCACCTGTCCTCCTGCCTGAAACCAGCAGGACATCCTCTGCAGCGTTGTAGGGTGACAGGGTGGAAGTGGAAAGGAAGGTTGGAGTCTAGGAGTAGGGTGAGTTTTTGGGTGCCATGTGTCTGTAGAGAAGGGGTTGTTATCCTAGCACTTTTCAAACTTCCTTGTGAACATGAATTGCCTGGGAATCTTGTGAAAATGAAGATTCTGCCCTAGTGGAATCTGCCCCAAAGACAGATCCTTAGTGGATCTGAGGTGAGGTCTGAAATTCTACATTGCTGACAAACTCCTACTTCAGGCCGATGTTGCCAGGCCCCCAGTCATACTTTGAGAAATAAAAGAGGGACAAAAACAGGAGGTGGTGAGGATTCAAAGACAAAATTTTCCTGCTTCTGAATATGGTCTCGGACCATATCCAGCCAGCTCTGGACCTGGGCTTGAGTTCCAGATAGTGTTTTTTATTTATTTTTTTACTGTTTCTAGTTATTATTATTTTTATAAATTTCATTTATTTTGGCTGTGCGGGGTTTTGGTTGCTGCGTGGGGTTTTCTCTAGTTGTGGTGCGTGGGCTTCTCGCTGCAGCGGCTTCTCTTGGTGTGGAGCAGTTTCTAGGTGCTCAGGCTTCAGTAGTTTCAGCTCACTGGCTCAGTAGTTGTGACTCCCGGGCCCTAGAGCACAGGCTCAAAAGCTGTAGTGTGCGGGCTTATTTGCTTCAATGCACGTGAGATCTTCCTGGATCAGGGATCAAATGTGTGTCTCCTGCATTGGCAGAGGGATTTTTTTTTTTTTTAACCACTGAGCCGCCAGGGAGGCCCCAGATTGTGTTCTAAATGGCTTTTAATTGATACACCGGAGTAGGCTTTGTGAAAGTGAGTTGTTTCTCCCCGGAAACACCACCGGAGAGCCAGTTTTGTATTAGATATGTCTGGAAAGCCAGGTATGTAGGTATGTGCTGCCCTCTACTGGTCATACTCTGGCATTGTCCATTCTGCTAAATGGGGCAGTTCTGGGTCAACGTTTAATAAAAGTCATTGGATTCATTCATTTAAACTCATAGTTTCGTTCTGTAGCAAGCCTTCAGACAGCCAGATTTTCAAACTTTAACGCAGCTTGTTATTGCAGAGCTAGTTCTCCAGGCTACGTGTTAGATCTGTTAGGAGTTTAGTATTGGGTGGTGTGTATATTAGTGACTTTGAAGTTTTTTTCATTCGTTGTTGTTCAGCCACTAGTCATGTCTGACTCTTTGCAGCCCCGTGGACTGCAGCACACCAGGCTTCCCTGTCCTTAACTATCTCCTGGAGTTTGCTCAAACCTGGTAACTCAACTGTTAAAGAATCCTCCTGCAATGCCAGAGACCCGGGTTTGATTCCTGGGCTGGGAAGGTCCCCTGGAGAAGGGATAGGCTACCCACTCCCGTATTCTTGCCTGGAGAATTCCCATGAACAGAGGAGAATCCCCATGGACAGCCTGGCGGGCAACAGTCCATGGGGTCACAAAGAGTCTGACACAACTGAGCAATTTTCACTTTTCACTTTTTCAAGTCTATTGAGTCGGTGATGCCATCCAACCATCTTGTCCTCCGTCGCTCTTTTCTCCTCCTGCCCTCAATCAGGAGACAAGAATAGCATTCCAAGCTCTTGTGGCAGGCAACACCTTCTGTCTGCTGAGAATGACCACAGCATTGTTATTTTTCATATGAAGAAACTGGAGGCTCAGAGAGGCTAATTGATAGAACACACTGACCTTGAAAAAGCTGGCCCTGAAACTGTCAGAGCATCTGCCACCTCATGTTTGAGTCCCAGGTCATGACTCGGGGAGAGGAGCCAGTCAGTTCCCTTCAAGACCAGGAGGGTGACCCTTCAGAGCTCCACCAACCCCTCCTGCCCAATAAATCAGTTTGATCAGAAGGAGGGGAGAGAGGGGAGTGGAGCTTCCTCTCCTAATACAGCTACTCTGGGAATAATCCAGCTCTGGCTGTCTCCAGGCTTTCCCCTTGTGGAGGACAAGGCTTGTAATGTCCACTGAGAAACCCTAGAACTGGGAACTTAAGCCCCAGGACTTCCCTATATATTGAAGTCCTCAATGAATTTGTTACAGTATTGCTTCTGTTTTGCTTTTTTTTTTTTTATCTTTTTGGCCATGAGGCATGTGGGATCTGAGTTCCCTGCCAGGGATCGAACCCACCACCCCTGCCTTGGAAGATGAGGTCTCAGCCAGGGGACCAACAGACAAGTCCCCAGGATTTTCCTTTAAAGATTACTGTGAAAGACAGGGATGGAAAGGATCATGAGAAACTTCTAAATGATGAAAACAGTATCCTTCCAATTTCTGTCTCATTTTTCCAATTTCTGTCTCACGATGGAGGGCAGCTTCAGCTGTGATCTTAAGGTTTCTGCACGTAACCCAGCTAATAGATTCACCAGAAGGCCACTAAGGGCCTGTTAACTAATGGAGGGGAAAGGGCCAAAAAGAAAAATACAAGGCAATGTATGGCTTCCAGCAGCCATAGAGAAAAGAAGAAAAAGAACATTGATTGGTGGGAAAAAATACCCAAGAGGTCAGTTTTGCTCTGTCTTTTTCTACCTTGTTGCTGTTGTTCAGTCGCTCAGTTGTGTCCAACTCTTTATGACCCCATGAACTGCAGCACACCAGGCTTCCCCGTCCTTCACCATCTCCCAGAGTTTGCTCAAACTCATGTCCATTGAGTCACTGATGCTATCCAACCATCTCACCCTCTGTCATCCCATTCTCCTTCTGCTCTTAATCTTTCCCAGCATCAGGGTCTTTTCTATTGAGTCTTTGCATCAGGTGGCTAAAGGACTGGAACTTCAGATTCAGCGTCATTCCTTCCACAGAATATTCAGGGTTGACTTCCTTTAGGATTGATAGTTTGGGCTCCTTGTTGTCCAAGGGACTCTCAAGAGTCTTCTCCAAAACTATTTTATGCCTTCTCCTAAAGTCATCAACACTTTTCCTTTCCCATTTAGTGGATGATCTTCATGCATATTTAGAGACATCGAGACACAGAGAAAATGGACAAGCACCACCTCATTCTTCCCACTGTCCTGTCCACCATCCCCCGCTCTGCTGTCCTACACCCACGAGAAGCTTCCCTCTGGTTACAAAAGGAGACATGACTGTGGTCCTGAGGAGGACTTTCTAAGGAATGAGAAAACAGCAATAGTCTAAGGCAGCAGTCCCCAAACTTTTTGGCACCAGGGGCTGATTTTATGAAAGACGGTTTTTCCACAGGGATGGGTAGAGATAGTTTCAGGATGATTCAGGTGCATTACATTTATTGTGCACTTTATTTCTACTCTACGAGGTACCTGTCTGCACCGAGAGGTTGGGGACCCCACCCCGGTTTAAGGGAATCTGTTCCCAGATTCTCACAGAGCCCCAGCATTGTCTAAGCAGGTCACATAGACATTCTTGCTCTGTAACCAGCCCTGGTGCTACACTCCTCTGGGGGCCTCATCAACACCAGGGGCAAATCATGCATATCATCACAGAGTTACATTTCTTATTTCGTAAGACTGTTCAGGCTGGAATTAACCCTGACAGCACAGTTCACCCCCAATCTGCAGTCAAAGCCTTTTTATGATAAAACAAACACTCTTCGTTTGACAGTATCTATTTGCCTTGTAACATTGCCTAATCAGATAGACATCAAACGGTCCATACAAATTCCAAACATTTTCGATAGCCGGTGAAGGGTTACTTTAGATTTAAACAAATAGTTGAAGCCTTCAGGGATTCAGGCACAAACTATATTTTTTATTTTTGTAGTAAATTTATAAATCTTTTACTTCCCTGATCTATAGCTGTATGCATTTCATGCTATACATCTGTTGAATGATTAAGAACTATAATCAATCATTAATCAAATCAAATCTTCAGACCAATTCTCTATAGAGATAACATCCTTTGGGGACTTTAATTCATTTTCCCAGTAAATGTGATTATCAGCATCAGTATTATGATGTCTCATTAGCTTCAAAGACATTAATTTCATTTATTCTGCCTAAATTATGTTGTTGTTCAGTCAATTTGTCGTATCCGACTCTTTGCGACCCCATGGACTGCAGCACACCAGGCTTCCCTGTCCGTCACCAGCTCCTGGAGCTTGCTCAAACTCATGTTCACTGAGTTGGTGATGCCATCCAACCATCTCATCCTCTGTTGTCCCCTTCCCCTCCTGCCTTCAATCTTTCCCAGCAACAGAGTCTTTTGCTAAATTATAGCAACTAGTACTCTGGAGGTATGGTTACAACCTAAATCAGATATTATCACAATATAATTATTTTTTCCCTCTCAGTGAAATCTAACTTTGCATACAGCATGTGAATTACTTTCCCAATACTACGGGGATAAATGACTTCAAACTTACTGGCTTCAAGCAAGACAGATTTGTTATTTTCTCCTTCTATAGGTCGCAAGTCTGACATGGTTCTCATTGGGCTAAGAACAAGGTTCTGGCAGGGCGGCCTTCTTGTCTGGGGGCTCCAGGGAGATCTTGTTTCCTTGCCTTTTCTAATTTCTGGAGGCTGCCTGCATCCTTAGCTCATGGCCTCCTCCCTCCATCTTCAAAAGGCAGCAGTGCTAGGCTGATCCCTTCTCATGTTGCCGTCTCTGACTCTCTTCTCATCTCTCTTCCTAACCTCTTCCACATACAAGGACCCACGTGATGACATTGAGCTGACCTGAATAATCCAGGATACTCTCCCCATTTTCTTAGGCTCCAAAATCGCTGCAGATGGTGACAGAAGCCATGAAATTAAAAGATGCCTGCTCCTTGGAAGAAAAGCTGTGACCAACCTGGACAGCATATTAAAAAGCAGAGACATTACTGTGTCGACAAAAGTCCATATAGTCAAAGCTACGGTTTTTCCAGTCGTCACGTATGGATGTGCGACATGAACCATTAGGATGGCTGAGCTCCAAAGAATCGATGCTTTTGAATTGTGGTGTTGGAGAAGACTCTTGAGAGTCCCTTGAACTGCAAGGAGATCAAACAAAAGTCAATTGTAAAGGAAATCAGTTCTGAATATTCATTGGAAGGATTGATGCTAAAGCTGAAGCTCCAATACTTTGGCCACGTGATGTGAAGAGCTGACTCATTAGAAAAGACCCTGATGTTGGGAAAGATTGAAGGCGGGAGAAGGGGACAACAGGGGATGAGATGGTTGGATGGCATCACTGACTGAATGCACATGAATTTGAGCAAGCTCTGGGAGATGGTGAAGGATAGGGAAGTCTGGCATGCTGCAGTTTGTGGGGTCACAGGGAACTGGACACGACTGAGCTACTGAATAACAGCAAAGGTCATCTGGAAATTTAATTCCCCTGTGCTATGTAACCTAACATATTCACAGGTTCCAGAGATTAGAGTGTGAATACCTTTTAGGGATTTATTTTTTCACCTACCATTCCCCATATATTATTTCTCAACAGAGTATGAACTTGAGGCCATTATAATCCTTTGTTATTCCAGGATTCAAAATATCTGAGTAAGGAATTAGAGAGTCTTGAGTACACAGCCAAATTCCTTTCCTCTGGGTATTTGGCTTAAATAAATACTGCTTCCCAGTGAGAAAGGTCCACAGCGGGACCATGGGAAACACTCTAGTCCTATTTAAATCATGTCCAGTGGAAAGGATAATAAAAAGGGAAGAGAAAGTCACTCAGTCATGTCTGACTCTGCAACTGTATAGTCCATGGAATTCTCCAGGCCAGAATACTGGAGAGGGTAGCCTTTCCCTTCTCCAGGGGATCTTCCCAACCCAGGGATGGAACCCAGGTCTGCTGCATTGCAGGCAGATTCTTTACCAGCTGAGCCACAAGGGAAATCCAAGAATACTGGTGTGGGTAGCCTATCCCTTCTCCAGAGGATCTTCCTGACCCAGGAATCGAACCAGAGTTTCCTGCATTGCAGGAGGATCCTTTACCAACTGAGCTATCAGGGAAGCCCGAGAGTAATAAAACAAGTACCTGTAAGAAGACCACCAGGTCCAGACAATGTCAAGGATGAGTTTTGCAAACTTCCGAGGAACAGATCATTTTGATGTTGTATATACAGTTCCACAATATAGGGAAGAAACAAGAGTGATTGAGAGAAGCCAGCCAATTGTTTCATCAAACTAGCAAACCCAATAAGAAATAACTACTCTTCAGTACACAGCATATTTCTACTGGCCCGTGCAAGGCCTCTCAATTTGTCATCTGTTCCCACTTCCATTTTTTCCCATTGCCCTTCAACCCTGCTGCATGCTTCCTGTCCCTACTCATGGGCCAGCACTGTCGTATAATTAATTACAACTTTCTAAAATGGCTTTTGATGCCTGTTCTTTTAAATGTTGTAAATAACATGCTGTTAGCAAGAACAAAGAGTGTAGGGCAAGAAACAAAAACTATTGGCTAACCTCATGTATGAATTTAGGTACAAAATTCTATGATAACAACTTTTCCGCTACACAACTTGTTATATTACTCATGCTATTATGTTCAGATGTCCAAGATACTGCTCAGCAAAAAAGTTGCCCCCAAAGTGCATGATATCTTCCAAAACTAAAGAAATAAAATGTGTCCAACTACCATGAGCTGCACGATGGGGCAAAGAATGGTTAGCGCTCAGTCATGGTGCTGACCCTTGGAAAGAGGGTTTCAAATAGGTTGCTTTCCCCAATTAAACCTTTTCATAGATGGGGGCAGGGGGAGCCTATAAGTCCCCCAGGAGCATTCACTTGGACTTCTGCTCTGAGCTCCCCTGGTCATCATGCCTGGGATGCCTCAGACTCCATTCGCAGGAAGATATCTAATAACCCAGCGTGTGTGGACCTGCCAGCTCATTTTCAACACTGGATCTGGGTATGTTGTCTTCATATCCACCCTAATTGCAGGGCCCTTTTTATGAGTGCTGTGTTTCCATCCCAGCTGACTTGCTACGTTTTCCCTTCTCCCTGGAATAGGATGCCTTCTTGGTGCCCTATTTATGTTAAAATGTCTTTCCTCGTGAAAAGTGCATTCGGGACTTGCCTGGTGGTACAGTGGATAAGAATCCACCTTTCAATGCAGGGCATACAGGTTCGATCCCTGGTTCAGGAGGATCCCACATGCTGTGGAGCAACTAAGCCCATGCCCCACAACTACTGAAGCACATGTGCCTGGAGCCTGTGCTCCGCAACAAGAGAAGCCACCACAATGAGAAGTCTGTGCACTTTAATGACAAAGAGTAGCCCCAAGTGACAAGTGAAAGTCGTTCAGTCGTGTCTGACTCTTTGCAAACCTGTGGGCTACAGTCCATGGAATTCTCCATGCCAGAATACTGGAGTGGGTAGCCTTTCCATTCTCCAGGGGATCTTCCCAACCTAGGGACTGAACCCAGGTCTCCTGCATTGCAGGCGGATTCTTTACCAGCTGAACCACAAAGGAAGCCCAATAACACTGGACTGGGTAGCCTATCCCTTCTCCAGTGGATCTTCCCGGGCCAGGAATCAAACTGGGGTCTCCTGCATTGCAGGTGGATTCTTTACCAACTGAGCTATGAGGGAAGCCCTTGCCTGCTGCAATTACAGCAAGCCTGCACAAAACAACAAAGACCTAGTGCAACCAAAAATAAAAAATAAATTAATTAAAAATAAGTTAAAAAATGAATTCTTCCTGGCCCATTTCTCCTGTCTCCGATTCTATTTCTCTCTTTTTCTTTTTGAAGATTTTTTTGATGTGGACCATTTTTAAAGTCTTTATTGAATGTGTTGCAACATTACTTCTGCTTTATGTTTTGGTTTTCTGATCTTAGCTCTATGACCAAGGATCGAACCTGCACCCTCTGCTTTGGAAGGTGAAGTCTTAACCACTGAACCACCAGGGAGGTCCCCTCCTAATTTTCCGAAGGTCTGTTATTTTGAGTGAGCCAAATGCTGTTTGATCCTCCAGACATGCTGCTGCTGGTGACTACTAACTGTTTCAGTACAGTTAGGAAATAAAGTGAAGATGAGGAAAAGTCGAGTTCCTCAGGCTGTGATCACATGAGTAGCAATGACCCCTGAGTGAATTGTTTTGTGTGTCCTGTAGTGTTTCTCATAACCATGCATAGTGAAATTTTGTCTTTCATCCTGAGGCGTGTGGGCCCATCAAGTTACACCTAATTGCTTTCTTTTGTCAGTAATCCAAGAATGCTGATTAAACCGCTACCTCGGCATGGATTTCTTACCCACAACAGTTATTTTTATAAATGATATTCTGGTAGGTGAGACACACAGTGAATAGACTTCTACTATTATATGCCAAAACCTTACTTAAACCTTCATTTTCACAATTAATGGTCCACATTAGCAGCACCCTGCATGTCTCCCTAAATTAATTCTATCTTTTCAGTTAGCTTATTTTGAGGCTCAAGAAATATATAGTGTACCCTTGCATCCAATAAATCTGAAAGAGTTTCTTGTCCACTCCTAGGCTATTTTACCCTCATGTTTGTAAAAGGCCTTGGTTTCCACAGCCAGATGGGTTTCAAATGGTAAACAAAATGCAAAGGATCCAAAATGACAATGCAGGAATCTATGGGTTCTTGTAGAACAAGGACTCAATATAGAATAGCATTAAAGTAAGAATATCCATCACATCCAAAGGCTGCCTCACAGCAAAGATATGGGGAGACTCTTGAGCTCCCATTTTGCCCCCATGGTAAGGGCTGTATCAGGGCTTCCCTGGTGGCTCAGTGGTGAAGAATCCTTCTGCCAATGCAGGAGATGCAGGTTCCATCCCTGGGTTGGGAAGATCCCCTGGAGAAGGAAAGGGCAACCCACTCCAGTATTCCTGCCTGGGGAATCTCATGGACAGAGGAGCCTGGCTGGCTACAGTCCATGGGGTGATGAAGAGTCGGACATGACTCAGCAACTAAAGAGCAACAAAGGGCTGTACTGAGACATACTTTGTCTCTTGAATCAGGAACCACCAACTTATATATGAATCCCGTGAAATGAGGGGGTCCAGATAGGACCTCAGTGTTTCTTATCCTTAACTGCTATATCAGCGTTTTCTTGCTTACATAACTGGCAGTAAATCAGAGTTAACACTGAGATGCAGATCACTGAATTTATTTTTGTCAGCAAATAAAGCTGACAAGCTGGTAGAAGCTCTCTTGAAAATCCACAGAGCCAAGGTGACAAAGTGATGTGCAAGTCATTCAGTCGTGTCCGACTCTTTGCGACCCCACGGACTACACAGTCCAGGGAATTCTCCAGGCCAGAATACTGGAGTGGGTAGCTTTTCCCTTTTCCAGTGGATCTTCCCGACCCAGGAATTGAACCGAGGTCTCCTGCATGGCAGGCAGATTCTTTACCAACTGAGCTATGAGGGAAGCCCCAAGGTGATAAAGCAACACATTAAATCACTGTCTCATGCTCAGTGCCACATAGCCACATGGCCACATAGTTATATTTATTATTTTTATGTGGTTCAGGCTATTTTGTGTAGTCCAGACAGATGGAGTCAACTCTCACGGCATACATGGATACATAAACTACTTTTTTAAATACTTCCATTTATCTTTTTTAGAGATGAACTTCCAGTGAAATGCTATAGATATTTAAGGATTTATAAAAAATTTAAATTATATCTCTATTTAAAAAAAATTTTGGACTAATATTAATGCTATTCAGAAGAAAAGTTTCCTAATCTTTCAAACCTTATGGTCATAGACAATATGCTCAGATACTCAGTCATGTCCAACTCTTTGCAACCCCATGGACTGTAGCCCACCAGATTCCTCTGTCCATGGGATTTTCCAGGCAAGAATACTGAAGTGAGTTTCCATTTACTCCTCCAGGGAATCTTCCCTACTCAGGGATCGAACCTGGGTCTCCTGCATTGCAGGCAGATTCTTTATACCAACTGAGCCACCAGGGAAGTGGTCACAGACAGTAAAACATCAAAATGTTAAAACTCAATTTTTGTTGGAGAGAAACATGATCTAGTGAACAAGAAAAACACTTCGAGCATAAGAAAGTACTACGTTAGGATAAAATTCTGTGAGAGTGAAGCCTAGAGTTATGAGTTAAAGGAGCAAAACGCAAGATGTTAAGTTTCTAAATATCAAAGAAAAATCTCAGATTTAGGAGTAATGTTTTGTTTTAAAATGGCAATATTGATAATCAATTGGGATTATGTCCTTTGAAGCTCTTTCAAAAAGTAAATATTTTGCAAAATTTCTTTGGACAAAAATATTAGATTTCAACATAAAGAGTAAGGTTTATGTAAGAAGGTTCATATTTTTTTCAAACCATTTTAGGAAAAGTGTGAAAAATTAGAAGACATTGCCTTAAAGAAATTTACTTAGGTGTAGTAGAAGAACTGTCAACATTTTTCGCAGTAGCATTTTCAAAATAGCAAATAAAATTTTTTTTAAGTGTAACAAACCAAATGTCCATTAAGAGGCTTAACCCTTGGCACGAACAAAAGGAAATCAACTCTGAAGCTGAAGCTCCAGTACTTTGGTCCCCTGATGCAAAGAGCCAACTCCCCTTGGAAAAGATCCTGATGCTGGGTAAGACTGAGGGCAGGAGGAGAAGAGGGCGGCAGAGGATGAAATGGTTGGATGGCGTCATAGACTCAAAGGACTTAATTTCGAGCAAACGCTGGGAGATAGTGAAGGACAGAGGAGCCTGGCATGCTGCAGTCCGTGGGGTGGCAAAGAGCAGGACACGACTTAGCAACTGAACAGCAGCAACAACGAATGAGCAAAATATGCCAAAGGGCAGGTGTACACAGGCGCTCCAGGGGAACTGGGCAAACACAGTGGTTGGCAGACTACAGCCCCTGGACCAGATTTAGTCTGTCACCTGGTTTATAAATAGCATCTTATTGGAATGTGTCAATTCATGCTACATAGCAGGGCTGAATATTTGGACACCACATGGTTGGCAACCCTTCATTCTCCTCTCACTGGAAAGAAGGCCAAAACAATTTGCTTATTTGATAAGCTTTGGCTTTTTACAGAAAAAGTTTTCTGACCCCTGGTTTAGTTCGTCAAGCTGGGGCAGGGGGCAGGGTGGGGAGCACAACTATCCTTTATAATGTTCTTTTAAAAATTGAAATATAGTTTATTTACAAGGTCATGTTCATTTCAGATGCACAGCACAGCGGTTCAATTATATAGATACCCTTTTCCAGATTCTTATATATTGTAGATTTATCACAAAATACTGACTATAGTTCCCTGTGCTGTATAGGAGGCCTCTGTTGGTTATCTATTTCATTCTTTATAACTTATCCATACATTATGTCTATTCTTTTATAGGTATGAAATATGGCATGAATTTTAATTTAATATTAAATATCTACGAATACTTTTCATTTCCCTGCAACACAAAATTCTAAGTAGGTAGGAAAAATACCCTGGACTATTAAAGCATAGTTTCTGAGGAATACATTTTCCTTTAGTATCGTTTCTCATTGTGTGTTCTGCAGTTCACTCGTGTCAAGGAGGATCTACTAACAAAAGCACATCAGAGTAGGAGGATGGTCTTCCAGGACTGGAAAAGTTTAGAAAAATCACAACTATACTTCCACTTTAAGATTCACAATGCAGATGGTTAGTGTGTTAAAGGACAAGTCCTGCACAAAAAGTGACCTGCTTATATTTGCTTAACCCAGAATTTTCCAAACTGTTTTGAATAGATTCATTTTTTTCCCCCCACATAATATCTATTCCTTGGAGCACACTTTTGGCAACTCTCTAACCATCTACCGGCAGTAGGGGGAGGAGGAGAGGGCCAAAGGGAAGCAAAGGGCCATGACATTGATTTGGGGGTGATTCTATATGGTTTTGAACTAAAGCTGGGACTGTAGAACAGAAAAGTATGGATTGAAACAGAAAACACCGCTTTAAAGAATCAGTAATGCTAGAACTCTATTTGAAAATGAGGAAGAAGGCAGGGAGATAGAGCAGGACCACTCTACACATCTTCATAATGAAGGGTGTGTTTGTGGCTCAGTTGCGTCTGACTCTGCAATCCCATGAACTATAGCCTGCTAGGCTCCTCTGTCCATGGAATTCTCCAGACAAGCATACTGGAGTGGGTTGCCATTCCTTTCTCCAGGGGATCTTCCCAACCCAGGGATTGAACCCGGGTCTCCTGCATTGCCGGCAGATTCTTTACCGTCTGAGCCATCAGGGAAGCCCATTCATATTGGAGCGGCTGGGGACAACTGGAAGGGGAGAAGATATTGGTGACAGAGGCTGCGCCAGTCCTTCCACGGGGCAGACTAAATGCCCACTGCTGCCTTTGATGAGGCTGCTGCCTGCGTTCCTGCCAGTCAAGGAAAGGCAGAGAGGGAGCTGGACAAGAACTCCAGTAGATCAGTGTGAGATTACTGCAGGATAAAGCCACCTTCGTTCCCTTCTCACAGGAGAGGGGGCCAAGCTAGCTGGCTCTGCTGATCACTTGTCAGCAAGCACCCTTTGCTTTGGTTCATAGCAGTTTCAGTCATTGTCTGTTATGTCAGAACAGGGCGGCCTGTGAATTTCCCTTCAACGTGCTCATGTGCTGTGGCCTCAGCTGGGGTCAGTGTTGGTATTTTTGCAAAACATTGTAAGAGGGCTTTGTATCGGCTGCTGTTTGAACTTGGTTTCTGAGCAGAATGGTGGAAGGGAGGGCAGATTCTTCAATTGTTGGACTTTAGCCTTGACAAATCAAGTGGGCCAGAAACTCTGAGCAAAGTCCAGGCAGGAGTGAGGTAAGGACAAAATGGTGAGAGAAGAAAGAAAACACAACAACAAAGAGAAGAGCGCTTCTGGCTGTCTTTGATCCTGGCCAAATAAGAAGTGGAGAGGACCTAAGAGGTGGTGGGGACAGCCCTGGGAAATACCCTTATCAGCCCTGGGTCCAGGCCTCACTCCTGCCCTGGGGACAATCACTGTCAAAACCCCACAGCCCATCCCTGTCCCATGGAGCCATCTAATCTTCCTAGGCACAGCCTTTTCATTTATTTTCTTCTGACCTTTGAGGTTGCCCCTGAACCATTTAAAGGGAATACTTGTTTCTGAGATGCTTAACAAAATAACAGCTCTGTTAAAGTCACGCTTTCAGTTCAACTGCATTGAGTCACGTAGGCTAAACTTCGAGGCTCCGCAGCTGAGCCCGGGGCCTGCTCAGGCACCGGGGGCCCTCGGGCTCCTGCGCTGGCCTCCCGGCCTGTCCAGGCTGCCCCGTTCAGTGTGAATGCTGTCCTGTCCTCACAGCTCTGCCCTTGGTGGCCCCCGACCCTTGAGGGGCCGGAGCCACACTGCGGCCTGCGGTGGGGGACGGGCCCCGGGCCTGAGACTATCCTCCTCTCCACCTCCTGCGCAGGGTGACCTTCTGGGGGGCTGGGGCTGTAGCCCGGCGTTGGGCAGGGGGGCTGGCCCATGCCGGCCCCTCAGTGGCTCAGTAGCACTCAGTCCCTCAGTCGTGGCCCCCTCTTTGTGGCCCCATGGGCTGTAGACTACCAGGACTGTGGCCCGCCAGGCTCCTCTGTCCGTGGGATTTTCCAGGCAAGAATACTGGAAGGGGATTGCCATTTCCATCTCCAGGGGATCTTCCCGACCCAGGGATCAAACCTGGGTCCCCTGTGTCTCCCGACTGGCAGGCAGATTCTTTACCACTAAGCCTCCTGAGAAGCCCCAAGACATCTGAACTTTTACACTATTACAAGGCGATAATAATTCATGAAGGTGGCAAGTGGACTCACATCTTGGCTGAGGTGGTCTTTGTGCTAAGTGCTCTTCTTAAAGTGGAGACTTTCCTTCACTGAACTCAGATACTCAGCACAGGAAATGTTTACTCACTACCAAAAGTGCTGAGAGGAGGGCAGTCTGTTAGTAATATCTTATTTTTCAGCCTACTCCACTTCTCCGGCCTGGATCTTCTCCAGTCATCATACTAATGGCTATCAAGTCACCGCTGACCTCTGGCCATCTTGCCCCAGCTCCCATGCTGGCACCATCAAGGTGGCAGGGTTTCTGTGGAACATACCAAAAGCCGTGGGCCCCCAGCACCGTGGCATGGAGGAACCTTGCTTCTCCCAGGCTGGAGTTGCTCCCTAATTCTTCAAGTTGCAGCCAACCTGAGGGAGGGTTTGCCTCTTCCCTATTCAGTGCTGCAGTGTCCTCTGAGAGCTCTGGGCACCTTGTTCTGTCACTCTTCCTGGCCCCTTCACTTCCAGCCACCAGATCATACTGTTTTTCTCTGCTTTAGCCTGTAAATGCATGATCTAAGAATGGGACCTCCTTTGTATCATAAGGTAGTTTTTTGAATAAGTGTTGTTAAATTCTGTATTTTGATATCATTAAGATTTTTACTCCAATATCCATGCGTGTATTGATTTGTAGCTTTTTTCCCCTGACAGTTTTATTGAGATATAATCGACATACAACCCAAAATTTACAGTGTAAGCTTTGGACATATGTATATCTTGTGGCATGATTACTTTAGTTAACATCCATCACCTCTCATAATTACCAAAATACAAAACAATTTTCCATGTTGAGAGCTTCTAGGACCCTCTCTCTTAGAGACTATCAAATATATCATAGAGTAACGGTAGCAGAGTTATGGTGTTGTATATTACATCCCAGGATTTATTTATCTTATAACTGAAAGTTTGTACCTTTTGACCACTTTACCCGTTCCCCTACCCCCATTCTCTGCCTCTAGTGACCACAAATCTGATCTCCTTTTCTGTGGGTGTTCTTTTTTTTTTTTAAGATTCCACACATAAGTGAGATCATACAGTATTTGTTTTTCTCTGACTTATTTCACTAAGCATAATACCCTCAAGGCCCATCCATGTTGTCACAGAGCCTATAGTTTTCTTTTGGTGAACTATCGTGATGTTTTGGTAGCAGTGCTACAGTGAATTCATAAGAGAAATTGTGAAGCTTTTCTTCCTTCTCTGGAAGGAAATCAAAGAAAATAAAAACATAGAGGAATTATTTGTTCATTAAAGGTTTGAAGAGACTTGATCTATAAACCCGTTTGGATCTGTAATTTTTTAGGGAGTGGGAGTGAAAGAGATACTGCTCTTTGACAAATTTCTCATCTTTCTCCACAGATATTTATGGGTTTAGTAAGTAGATACTTCTACTTTTGAAGTACATTTTAGCAACTTAAACATACAAATATTCCACAATTAAAAATGTAATTGTATGGAATTACGTAAAAGAATTTCAAAAAATTTAAGATTTCTCCTGTATCTGTGATGATTTTTGCTTTTCTATTTTTGGGGATAAGTATTTGCGACTTCCTTGTTGTTTTCCTCATCAATCTAATGCGAGGTGTTGTTCTTTTGTTATTGTAGCTCATCTTTATTTATCTCTTAAAAACATGCTGTATAGATTCAGCTTTTTTACCCAATTTGATAAATTTTGATCATGAATTGAATTAATCATATTGATTCAATAACTATTTATTATGCATAATCCTCAAAAGATATCAGAGGATTGTTGTAAAGATTAATTGTTTCATGAACATTAGCACAATTCCAGAAGAATCATAGGTGCTCAACAAAGGTTATTCAATGTAGTAATAGATTATGAATAAGACTGGCCCTGTCCATAGAAACAAGACAGTTTTCTTTGATTTTTAATAGGTAAATTCAACATATTCATATTATTGTACTAAGTATTTTCAAATTTCCATTATCTAACCTTATTTTGTTTTTGTCACACTTTCCCGACTTTTTCCAGATTGAGAAAGTTTCTTTTAATCCTGACTGTTTCTCTTCCTATTGGTTTGGATGTTCTACAACCCACTCATTCATTCAATTATTTGCTCTTTCTTGGATAATCCTTCCTTCACCTTTTATCCCAAATTTTCCTCTGGAATCTTTCCACTATCAGCCACGAACTCAGAGAAGAAATGGGAGCACCAGCTCCAGGGGGTAAATAGTTCCCTCTGATTGTGGAAAAAAATGATAAATGACAGATACTTGTAAAGCAGCAGGAAGACAGAGCTGTTGGTTATTTTTTTTTAATTTGCACTGACTCAAACTTTGAAGGAATGTAAGAGGCTGTGTAGCCCATGAAGACATTCACCAGCCACAATCATTCATTCATCCATACACAAAGTTGTGCTGAAGAATTGCCATGTACCAGGTGTTCATAAGACTTACCTGTCACAAGACAGGTAAGATTTCTTCCACGTGGAGTTTACATTCTTGAGATGGGAGAAAGAAGCATCAAATAAAAAACACTAATTCAGGCCGTAATGAGTTGGCCTGAGAAATAAATTGGATGGTAGAGATTAGTTGCAGGGGAGAGAGTGGGTAATCATACCACTTTACAAAAGTTGGTCAAGGAAGGAAGCTTCAGTTCAAAGGAGACAATTTGCTGAGACATGCAGAGAGAAGTCAGCTCTGCTAACAGCCAAACGAAAAGATTTCAGGCAGAGGGCACATGAATTCATGCATATGTTAGTTAACAGAAACTTGTGCATCTAAAGAGTCTGTATGCTAATTTTTAATAAAATTAAAACCTAATTATGCCAGTTAAAAAAAAACAACAACCATTATCCTATATTCTAACTCCCTGAGAATGGACACTTTAAAATGTTTGTCTTAAAATGTTGAGCACAAAACTCAGCATCCATAATGAACTAGATAAAAATTGATATTAATGGTATTAATATATAACAATTTTAAGTTAAATATCTTAAAAATTTTTAAAAAGTCAACTGCCTATGTCCTGTGTTGACTAAAAAGCAAAATGCAGCATATAAAAGTTGTGAGTTAAACTTTATCCACAGACCTTACTGAAGACTGTGGCCTGGGAAACAAGGTCAGATACCTCTGAGAAACTGCTCCAAGAGGTAAAAGAGGAGCCAGGATGTCTCTGAACTTTTTTTACTTGGAAAAAAATGTAGTCAAGCATCAAGAGATTACTGCTAATCATAAGGAACAAACATGTCAAGTTAATGATTTTAGTGCCTTTTTCTGCATGGGGAAATGCAAGACTCTGGGGTCATTTGACATTTTTCCTTAGATATGTATCTAGGAGCCATCCTGAATTCCCCAAAGGCGATTGCAGGGGCTAATGGTTTCATCTTTAAAGCACTGGAATGGCAGGCAACATTTTTTTCTCTACCCCTGGGACAGGAAAGGACTTAGAATATTTGAAGAACGGCAAGGAAGCCTGCAAGTGTGACACATGATAAGCCAAGGGAATCACAAGATGAAGGGAAAAAAAGGTAGAAAAAGGACAAAGTGCAGAGGCCTTGAAGGTTCTAATGCAACCCTGTGTTTCACCGTGAGTGCAGTGGGAACTCCATGATATGATCCATTTTCGTTGTTAAAAAGGTACAGTGAAGAGAATGGTCTGCAGCAGCAGTTCTCATGCTTTAACATGCCTCAGTACCACCTAGGTAAAATATAAATTGCTGGGCCCCACCTCCAGTGTTTCTGAATCAGTAGGTTTGGGGCAAGCCTTGAAATTGTACCTTAAAACAAGTTCTAGGTGCTGAAATGGAGCAGGACTCTATGGTCCTTGCCCCCACATGTCCTTGGCCTTCCGTTTGTCTATGGAAAACTTCAGCCAAAGAATAAGTTTAATCAGAGAAGTGAGAACATGAGGAAACAAAGGAAAATAGTCAAAGGAGACTAAATAATAACAGTCCAGTCATTAAGCATAATCAAGGACCTTTTGTTTCTTTTTCAAGGGCTAGAGGTAATATTCTGAGCCATATCCTGTGAGCTGTGTTATAGAGACTGAAACCCCTACCAGGTTGAGAAGTTAACTACACGATGACCAGACTGCAGCCAAGACAAGCTGCCACAATTCTGAGAACTGGCTTCAAGAAATGAAAACAAACCCACCCTGGAACTGAAGATTAACGGTTGTTGTTCAGTCACTCAGTTGTGTCCAACTCTTTGCAACCCCATGGACTGCAGCATGCTAGGCTTCCCTGTCCTTCACCATCTCCTAGAGTTTGCCCAAACTCAAGTCCATTGAGTCGGTAATGCCATCTGACCATCTCGTCCTCGTTGTCCCCTTCTGAAGATTAACTGTACTTAAAGCAATCAAGATGACATGATGCTAGTTAGATCATTGATGACCAGTTTCAAGATGATTGTCAGAGTGGATTGTGCTGTTTCTGCATGTAGTTCCTCCTTCAGCCTATAAAAGCTTTTACCCACTGATTTGTCAGTGGGAGAGTTGGCCTTTGGACAGATATATGCCCCCTTCACTCCCCCCCTACCCCTGTTGCTGTCATTCAAAATAAAGCAAACTTTCCTTTCCAAGATTGCTGGGAGAAATATCAATAACCTCAGATATGCAGATAACATCACCTTTATGGCAGAAAGTGAAGAACTAAAGAGCCTCTTGATGAAAGTGAAAGAGAAGAGTGAAAAAGTTGGCTTAAAGCTCAACATTCAGAAAACTAAGATCATGGCCTCAGGTCCCATCACTTCATGGCAAATAGATGGGAAAACAGTGGAGACACTGACAGATTTTATTTTGGGGGGCTCCAAAATCACTGTAGATGGTGACTGTAGCCATGAAATCAAAAGACGCTTGCTCCTTGAAAGAAAAGCTATGACCAACCTAGACAGCATATTAAAAAGCAGAGATGTTACTTTGCCAACAAAGGTCCGTGTAGTCAAAGCTATATTTTTTCCAGTGGTCATGTATGGATGTGAGAGTTGGACTATAAAGAAAGCTGAGCGCCGAAGAATCAATGCTTTTGAACTGTGGTGTTGGAGAAGACTCTTGAGAGTCCCTTGGACTGCAAGAAGATCCAATCAGTCCATCCTAAAGGAGATCAGTCCTGAATATTCATTGGAAGGACTGATGCTGAAGCTGAAACTCCAATATTTTGGGAACCTGAAGTGAAGAACTAACTCACTAGAAAAGACCCTGATGCTGGGAAAGATTGAAGGCAGGAGGAAAGGGGGACGACAAAGGATGAGATGGTTGAATGGCATCACTGACTCATTGGACAGGAGTCTGAGCAAGCTCTGGGAGTTGGTGATGGACAGGGAAGCCAGGCGTGCTGCAGTCCATGGGGTTGCAAAGAGTCGGACATGACTAGTGACTGGACTGACTAACTGAACTTGTTGTGTAAACTATATCCTGAACCTATGCACCTGTCACCCTCTAACTCTGCATGAGCCACACTCTGTGTCTATTATCTTCTAACTTTATGCAAGTCATATCCTGATGCTTAACTTTACAGCGCTCTTTCCTCAAACCACCCTTTGCAGTTTGTTTTTCCTTTTTTTTCCACATTACAGAAAGAAAGTCATAGCGCAACCACAAAGGACAATGGATCCAACTGCCAGACTGCCAGACACAAATTACTGGGCTAACTGACGCCAGCCTATTGAATGTTTTGAAACAATGCAAAAAGAAAGAATACAGGATCCTTACACCTTTGCTCTTTATCTCCAACCCCTGACTGTGAGCCCCAACTATATGACCCCCTTGATTCCCCAAGGAGGGGAGACACAATTCTTGAGGCAGGAAGCTACTGTGCTCTCTCCTCTGCTGGCTTGAGGATTAAGGCTATCTTCCTACTTCCTCCAAACTCTTATCTCTGTATTCTCTTATTCAACGCTGGTAGGCAGAGAAAGCCAAGATTTTGGTAGCAGCACCATGGGCTGAATTGTGTCCCTGGCAAATTCACCTGTTGAAGTCATAAGCCCTAATGTGGTGATATCTGGATGAGGAGTTTTATGGAGGTAATTAGGTTTCAGTGAGGTCGTGAAGGTGGGGGTCCACATGAGGGGATTAGTGCCCTTGTAAGGAGAGATTTCACTTTCAGTGTCATGTAAGGACACAGGTAGGAGGCAGCTGTCTACAAACCACGAAGCAAGCCCTTATCAGAACCCAATCATGCTGGCACCTTGATCATGGGCTTCCAGCCTCTTGAATTATGAGAAGTAAATTTCTGTCATTTGAGCCACCCAGACTGTGGTACTTCATTATGGCAGCCAAGTTAAGAAGTTAGGTGATGCTGATGGGCTGGGGCCACTTGGCAGGGAACTGCTGCTCAGACAGAGACAAGAATAGGTCCATGGAGACAAGTTAGGAGCTATTTCAGGGATCTGGGTGAACATGGACACCATGGTACAGCTTCAGTGGAAAGGAAAGTGAGAGGTCAACTGATTTGTGAAAAGCATTTACCATCATATAAACAAGAAGAGTTAATGTATTTCTCAACTAAAATTTTTTCTAAGGATTGCAAAGAAATTCTCTCAAACTTGTTTCAACATTATTCTATTTTTCTTTTAAGTATTTTAAAGTCACAAATACAAATGTTCAGCAGAGAGTCAGACATGAGTGAGTGACTGAGCATACCCACAAAAAGTGGTAAAACTGAGAACTGAATGTTTCCTCTGACTTAGGTCACATATGGGCATCATTAGGGCTTCCCAGTTGGTGCTGGAGGTAAAGAACCTACCTGCCAGTGCATAAATCATAAGAGAGGTAAGTCTGATCCCTGGTCAGGAAGATCCCCTGGAGGAGGGCACGGCAATCCACTCCAGTATTCTTGCTTGGAGAATCCCATGGACAGAGGAGCCTGGCAAGCTATGGTCCATGGGGTTGCAAAGAGTTGCATATGACTGAAGTGCCGGCACACACACACATACACACACACACACGGGCAACTTAAGAAAAATGTACAATCCCACTGTGGTGTTGGAGAAGACTCTTGAAAGTCCCTTGGACTGCAAGGAGATCCAACTAGTCCATCCTAAAGGAGATCCGTCCTGAATATTCATTGGAAGGACTGATGCTGAAGCTGAAACTCTAATACTTTGGCCTCCTGATGCGAAGAACTGACTCATTGGAAAAGCCCCCGATGCTGGGAAAGATTGAAGGCAGGAGAAGGGGATGACAGAGGATGAGATGATTGGATGGCATCACCAGCTCAATGGACGTGAGTTTGAGTAAACTGGGAGTTGGTGATGGACAGGGAAGCCTGGTGTGCTGCAGTCCATGGGGTCGCAAAGAGTCAGACACAACTGAACAACTGAACTGAACTGATAATCCTCATGTCAGCAACATGACAGCATAGGATGTCCCTCCTTTTTGTCCCCCTTAAAAACACCTAATTAGGCCTTCATGTATGAATAAAAACGCCTTGTAGAACTCGTGGGATCCAGCACTATACACCAAGGGACCCAAGAGGACTCTTGCTCACCTGTGCATCTGTTAATAGGCAGACAGACTTCAGAAAGGGCTGTGGGACCAGAGGAGCCAGCAAACCTGCCCCAAACCCTCTTGGCTGCGGCCAGGGAAGACGTGGAGAGTGCTAACTTGGGCAAATACCCAGTGACAGGAGAGAATTCTGGCCTTCCAAAAAAAAAAGATTCAGAAAGTGGTTAGGGAAAAAAAACATGAGTTTGCACACAGTAAGAGGAACTCTGCCTGTGCTGCTCCTTCTCTAGATGACACAGTGAGGGGCTGAGCTATTCCACGGGGACCTTGCCCAAGGGGAAAGGGAAGTGAGTCTCTGGCTGAGTGCAGAACACAGCTGGAGAAGCCCATTTCTCTCCAGCAGTGTCCCTAGCACTGAGACAGGACTTCCATGACGGGTGGGAGGGAGGAGATCAGGAAAGAGGCAGACCGAAAATACCAAAGGACAGTAAAGGGCTGCAGTTCCTACAGACTGAGCCCAGCACTCCAACAGGAAGCTCGCCCACAAGCCACCAGGAGGACCTCACCTGAGGGTCTCCCCACCAGCCTGCAGGCACCCCAAGTGCCCCAGGACTAAAGACACACCACCCCGCACTCTTTAGCTGGCTTGCCTCTGAGGGCAGTGGTGAGACAGTCTGGTAAAATCAGTGCGATCAGAAAAACAGACCAGGATCTGTGGACAAGGGAGAAGCCACAAACTTGAGCTATAGCTCCACCTTCTGGAAAACAAGAAAGATTTCAGCAGTCAGCAGAGTGAGTTGAAAGAAACAGAGACGACCTAAAAGCTTAAGAATCCGGCCATAAAAGAAAGACCTGTGGAGCAGGTAGATCCATACAAAGGCAGAGGGAAAAGCCCAGGTATAATAGGACCAATAAAAAATACACCCCCTCTGAAGGCAACTAGTAATCTTTTGAGAAGTCTTCAAGTGCAAAAGCATAAATGCAAAGCTATAAGGAACACAGAGAATCAAGGAAATGGCACAAAAAATTGACAATAATCCTCTAATAACCGAGCTCAGAGACACAAGCCCTTGTGATCTAACTGCTGAATAATTAAAACTGGCTGTTCTGACAAAGTCAATGAGCTACAAGAAACAGAAAGACAATTTAAAGATATCAGAATAAAAATAAACAAAGTGAGAAATTTAACTAAGAGATATAAAGCATAAAAAAGAACCAACCAGAAATTCTGGAGCTGCAGGATTCAATGAGTGAAATGAAAAATGCAATAGAGAAAATTGGTACCAGAGTAGATCAAAGGGAAAACAGAATAAGTTACCTAGAGGACAGGAACTTTGAAAACATCACTGCAGATGGTGATTGCAGCATGAAATTAAAAGACGCTTGCTCCTTGGAAGGAAAGTTATGACCAACCTAGACAGCATACTAAAAAGCAGAGACATTACTTTGCCAACAAAAGTCAAGACTATGGTTTTTCCAGTGGTCATGTATGGATGTGAGAGTCGGACTATAAATAAAGCTGAGCGCCGAAGAATTGATGCTTTTGAACTGTGGTGTTGGAGAAGACTCTTGAGAGTCCCTTGGACTGCAAGGAGGTCCAACCAGTCCATCCTAAAGGAGATCAGTCCTGGGAGTTCATTGGAAAGACTGATGTTGAAACTGAAACTCCAATACTTTGGCCATGTGATGCAAAGAGATGACTCATTGGAAAAGACCCTGATGCTGGGAAAGATTGAGGGCAGGAGGAGAAGGGGACGACAAAGGATGAGATGGTTGGATGGCATCACTGACTCAATGGACATGGGTTTGGGTGGACTCTGGGAGTTGGTGATGGACAGGGAGTCCATGGGGTTGCATAAAGTCGGATACGACTGAGCGATTGAACTGAACTGAACTGAACTGAACTGAGGGGAACAAAGAAGGGTGAATGAAAAACAGCAAAGAAATCCTACATGATCTATGGGATGCAATGAAACATACAAATATTAGAATAAACAGATTTCTAGGAGAAGAGAAAGAGGAGGCAGGAAGATTGTATCAAGAAATAAGAACTTAGATGATGAAAATGCTCTGGAATTAGTGGTGATGTTTGTAATTACATTGTGATTAAACACTGTACACTTTAAAAGGGAGGAAAAAAAGAAATGATAGCTGAGAACTTCCTGACACTGAGGAGAGATTTGAACATCTGTATTCATAATGCTATTACCCTTTATCTCAGTGCAAAATGACCCTCTCTCAGACATGCCCTAGTGGTCAGCAGTAAAGAATCTGCCTGCAATGCAGGAGACACAGAAGACTCAAGTTCAATCTCTGGGTCGGGAAGATCCCCTGAAGAAGGAAATGGCAACCCACTCCAGTATTCATGCAGGTAAAAATCCCATGGATAAAGGAGCCTCGTGGGCTACAGTCCATGGGGTTGCAGGGAGTCAGACATGACTGAGCAACTGAGCACTCACTCACTCAAGATATATTATAATGAACCTATCAAAAATAAAAGGTAAAGACACCATGGCTGTCATCAAGAAGACAGGACATAAGGCAAGGATATGGAGGAAAGAGAACACTTACATATTGTTGATGGGAATGTAAATTGGTTATCCAAATAGAAAATGGTATGGAGGTGTCTCAAAAATTAAAAATAGAATTATCATATGATTCAGGAATCTCACTTCTAGGTATATAGCCAAAGAAAATGGAAACAGGATCTCAAGAATATATCAGTACTTGCATGTTTATTGCAGTAGTATTCATAATAGCCAACATATGTAAATAACCTAAGTATATGTCAACAGATGGATGGATAAAGATGTGCTGTGTACATGCAATGGAGTACTATTCAGCTTTTAAAAGAAGGAAATCCTGCCATTTGTGACAACATGGGTGGATCTTGAGGGCATTAGGCTAAGTGAAAAGACAGAGAAAGACACATACTTCATGGCATCACTTACACATGGAATCTACAAGCAAAATCAGACTCATAGAAACAGAATAGAATGGTGGTTGCCAGGGAAATAGGGAGAAGTTATTAAAAGAGTACAAAATTTCAGTTATAAGATGCATAAGTCTGAGGATCTAATGTCTAATATGGCAACTATAGTTAATAACACTGTACTGTATACTTAAAATTTGCTAAGAGAATAGAACCTAAATGTTCTCTCTTTCTCATACACACACACATGTACACATACAAAGGGTAAATATGTGGAATGAGGAATGTGTTCACTAACTCAAAGTGGGGGGGGACCCCTTTCACAATGTGTACATATATAAAATCATGTTGTGTACTTTATCTTACAGTTGTGTTTGTCCATTATACCTCAATAAAGCTGAAATATAATAAGTAAAAACCTACTGGGCTGTGCTGTGCTTAGTAGCTCAGTCTTGTCTGACTCTTTACAACCCCATGGACTGTAGTCCATCAAGCTCCTCTGTCCACAGAGATTCTCCAGGCAAGAATACTGGAGTGGATTGCTGTGCCCTCCTCCAGGGGATCTCCCCAACCCAGGGATCGAACCCATGTTTCCTGCATTGCAGGCAGATTCTTTACCATCTGAGCCACCAGGGAAGCCTTCTACTGAAAAAAAAGATTAGGGCAACTGAAAACTTAAGTTTCATGACAAATCTACCTTTGTGGGCATGGCTTTGTAGCTCTGGACCATCTGGCTTCCATATACTTCTCTGCCTTCATCCTTAGCTCTGTTCTTGGATCATCCACACACTGGCTTCCTCCAGTGAATTTCAGTCTCTCTCACTGCAGGGCCCTGGCTTATACCATTCTTCTGCCCAAAATGTTCTGTGTCTCACCATTTTTGGAATTGTTCTTTTCCTCCTTGTTCCCATCAGATACATGAGTAGCTGCTTCCTCTCCCTCTTGATATATTGAAGAGGGAATATTGGACAGGGTGAAAAATGATCGCTGCCCATCACTTATTCTTCTGTAAGGTATTGGGTTGGCCAAAAAGTTCATTTGGGATTTTCACTTTACTGAAAACTCTAACGAATTTTTTGGTTAACTCGATCATTTTCTCTTAACTTTTCTTTTACACAAAGTAAAACATTGTACATACATATTCCTCAAACCAAATAAAAGAGAAATTCAGCTTCTTAAAGTATAAAACCATAAAGCTGGAAGGTACCTAATCAAAGCTGTTACCAAACCTCCTGGGGTTGATTAAACGCAGCCACAAATTCTTTGTAACAACTCTATCAAGAAGTAGAGTTTGTTTTCCCACATCTTGACTCAGTGTTGGCCCTGTGACTTACTTTGACTAATAGAATGTGGTGGAATTAATACTGCAGACATTCTAAGAATAGGTCGTAAAATGCCTCGGTCTGGAAACCTGGCAAGGATGACGGACAGGCATGTGGAGAGGGATCTCGGCTGTCATGGCTGGCAGCCATCTCAGTCAAATGAAGCTGGAGGTGTGAGTGAGCCCAGCTGACACCATGTGGAGCAGAAACAAGTTTGCTGGGGAATTGCAGCCTGAGTTGCCAACCCATAGACTCATGAGCAAATAAATGGTGGTTGTTATGACAAGCTCATTCACACAACAGCTGATACACCTTCCTAATCCCAGTTATCCAATAAAGATCTTTTTCCGTCTCACTGGATCATCGGTTAAGTGGTTCTAGAGGAAATATTGTGAAGGCTAGGTAAGACACCTTTAGGTATTCTGTGAGTCACAAAGAACTTACTAGTTTAACAATACTTGCACTGCCATGTAATCAATATGTGCTGGGACAATAAGATGGCCTTGTGAGATTTACGAGAATTTCTACTACGACCTGGTGGCCACAGTTATGAGATAGGCATATGTTACCTGTTACTGAAGTAGATCATTTAACAAACATTATTGGAGTCTGAAGATTTTCTATTCATAGGTGCAGACGCCATGTCAATTGACCTCAATGAGTTATATCATAATCCACAGTCTAGAGGTTAATGTTCACTTCAAGAGTCAATCAGAGGATTTCCCTGGTGGTCCACTGGGAGTGACTAAGACTTTGCACTCCCAATGCAGTGGGCTCAGCTTCGATGGGAACTAGATCCCCCAGGCTGCAAGTGAAGATTCTGCACGCCACAACGAGGATCAAAGTTCCCTCATGCCACAACCACAACCTGGCACGGCCAAATAAAAATAAATAATTAACAAAAAAAAAGAGTCAGTCAAAGCCAACTCACAAACAAGTGAGACCACAAAGACAGAAACCCCACCACCTGCAGGCTGAAATCTATGCTGTACTGGGCCACGAGTCTCTGTCATGTCCTCTGTATTGTAGGCTACCCGACTAGTCACAGCTGACTTAGATCAGATCAGGATCTGACCATCTTGCAACTAAACCTGGAATTGCAACCCTCATCACTGAGTCACTTCCGCTCGCCTCTCCTTTTCTAGACCCCATTTCACAGTGGAAACAATTACAAGGTAAGAGAGTCCCTTTATCCTCTTCCTTTCCTTCTTTTCCTCCCTCCCCGCCTCCACCTCTCCTCTAGCTGAGATCCTTTTACACAAAAGAAGTGTGCCTTTCCAACTTTCGCATGTGCTGACTTTGTTAACCTCACTGTGAACAAACAGAAACTTCTATTGCACTTGTGATCTAGGGCTCTGAAACTTAATTCGGGTCTATTAGCAGAAACTTGATCAAATAGTTTAGTTCCTAAAGCTACCCTCAAAAAACGAACCCTATTAATGAAAAAATGGTCACAAAAAAAGGATGAGGCTGTACCATCTCGAAATGGGCTATGTGCAGGGCCCACAGGTCCATGAAACCCAGTAGGCACAGGGTCTAGGGTCCATGATATTTTTTAGGGACCTGCAAAGATGTTTTAATTTTCATTTCTTTAATACTCAGAAGAAAAATATGTAATATAATAATGTGCATGTGTGCTCAGTCATTCAGTCCTATTAGACTCTTTTGCGACCCCACTGACTGTAGTCCACCAGGCTCCTCTGTCCACAGAATTTTCCAGGCAAGAATACTGGAGTGGACTGTCATTTCCTCCCCCAGGGGTTCTTCCTGGCACAGGGATGGAACCTGCATCTCCTGCATTGGCAGGTGGATTCTTTACCACTGCGCCACCTGGGAAGCCCCTAATATAATAAACTGCATAAAATAATACATCAATTCAGTTCAGTTCAATCACTCAGTCATGTCCGACTCTTTGCGACCCCATGGACTACAGCATACCAGTCCTCCCTGTCCATCACCAACTCCCAGAGTTTACTCAAACTCATATCCATTGAGTCAGTGATGCCATCCAACTATATCATCCTCTGTCATCCCCTTCTCCTCCTGCCCTCAATCTTTCCCAGCATCAGGGTCTTTTCAAATGAGTCAGCTCTTTGCATCAGGTGGCCAAAGTATTGCACTTTCAGCTTCAACATCAGTCCTTCCAATGAACACCCAGGACTGATCTCCTTTAGGATGGACTGGTTGGATCTCCTAGCAGTCCAAGGGACTCTCAAGAATTTTCTCCAACACCACAGTTCAAAAGCATCAATTCTTTGGCGCTCAGCTTTCTTCACAGTCCAACTCTCACATCCATACATGACTACTGGAAAATCATAGCTTTGATTAGACAGACCTTTGTTGGCAAAGTAATATCTCTGCTTTTTAATACGCTCCCAAGGTTGGTCATAACTTTTCTTCCAAGGGGCAAGCATCTTTAAATTTCATGGCTGCAGTCATTGTCTGCAGTGATTTTGGAGCCCCCCAAAATAAAGTCTGTCACTGTTTCCACTGTTTTCCCGTATATTTGCCATGAAGTGATGGGACGAGATGCCATGATCTTAGTTTTCTGAATGTTGAGTTTTAAGCCAACTTTTTCACTCTCCTCTTTCACTTTCATCAAGAAGCTCTTTAGTTCTTTGCTTTCTGCCATAAGGGTGGTGTTATCTGCATAACTGATGTTATTGACGTTTCTGCTGGCAGTCTTGATTCCAGCCTGTGCTTCATCCAGCTCAGCATTTCTCATGATGTACTTTGCATATAAGTTAAATAAGCAGGGTGATAATAAACAGCCTTGATGTACTCCTTCCCAATTTGGAACCAGTCTGTTGTTCCATGTCCAGTTCTGTTGCTTCTTGACCTGCATACAGATTTCTCAGGAGGCAGGTCAGGTGGTCTAGTATTCCCATCTCTTGAAGAATTTTCCACAGTTTGTTGTGATCCACACAGTCAAAGGCTTTTGATATAGTCAATAAAGCAGAAGTAGATGTTTTTCTGGAACTCTCTTGGTTTTTCGATGATCCTATGGATGTTGGCAATTTGATCTCTGGTTCCTCTGCTTTTTCTAAATTCAGCTTGGACATCTGGAAGTTCATGGTTCACATACTGTTGGAGCCTCACTTGGAGAATTTTAAGCATTACTTTGCTAGTGTGTGAGATGAGTGCAATTGTGCAGTAGTTTGAATATTCTTTGGCATTGCCTTTCTTTGGGATTGGAATGAAAACTGACCTTTCCAGTCCTGTGGCCACTGCTGTTTTCCAAATTTGCTGGCATATTGAGTGCAACACTTTCACAGCATCATCTTTTAGGATTTGAAATAGCTCAACTCGAATTCCATCACCTCCGCTAGCTTTGTTCGTAGTGATACCTCCTAAGGCCAACTTGACTTCAAATTCCAGGATGTCTGGCTCTAGGTGAGTGATCACACCATCGTGATTATCTGGGTCATGAAGATCTTTTTTGTATAGTTCTTCTGTGTATTCTTGTGGACTTCCCAGGTGGTGCTAGTTGTAAAGAACCCATCTGCCAATGCAGGAGATGAAAGAGATACAGGTTTAATCCCTGGGTCGGGAAGATCCCCTGGAGGAGGAAATGGCAACCCACTCTAGTATTCTTGCCTGGGAAACCCCATGGGCAGGGAGCTTGGCGGGCTACAGTCCATGGGGTCGCAAAGAGTCAGACACCACTGACGTGACTTAGGACGCATACACGATGTGTATAATATAATGCAATATATATAATCTTAAATTCAGCCTTTATACCAGCTTACTCATAAAATATACTTTAGCATATTTTTATGGAAGCAGGGGTTTATGGGTTCACAAATGTCATAATGAGGCCCTTGCTGTGTGGGGGTGAAACTTAACACCCAGTGAACTTGGTTGTGAGCCTGTTCCATGGCTGGGGCTCAGTTGGAAATGAACTAAGAGCTTTAAACAGAGCTGGGATGTTAAGAAAAGAAGGGGCCTAGGGCAAGTTGTTTCAGAAGAAGCTTGGGCAACCAGTCTACTGGAAAAATAGTAAAAAGTAAATTAGAAACAGCATGAGCAGGAGCAGAATGAGGCTGGTGGTGGGGCATGGGGTGGGAAGCTAGAGTATTTTGTGTTTGGGATAAGAAACTGGGTTCAGAGGAACAAAGGCATATGTGCGTGCTAATTCACTTCAGTCATGTCTGACTCTTTGTGACCCTCTGGTCAGTAGCCCATCAGGCTCCTCTATCCATGGGATTCTCCAGGCAAGAATACTGCAGTGGGTTGGAACTATGGCATTAGGTATCAAGTACATGTGGAACTGCCGGATGGGAGCTGTGTTCCTGGAGACAGGGCCCAGGTGAGACAGAAGAGTCCTGTTCTCAGGGTGTGGGGACACCAGAGCCGGGACCCCACTCTGGTTGGGCAGAGACTAAACAGGCCTGCAAAGCATTTCTGTTACTTGTGTTTCACACACACAAAAAAAACAAAAAACAAAAACAGGAAATCACTCCTATTCTCCTGGCGGAAAACCTGTGTGTCTTCATCTGTCACAGATAAGAATGCCATGGCCCTGACTTAGATCCGTCTCATGAGTCCCATTTGATGTGAATAAAGGAAACATATTCTATTAGCCCCAGGGATAAGCAATCCAACCAAAGAGTGCTTTCACAAGTTACAGAAGTATATAAATGTCTTTAAACTATCTCCATTCTTGTAGCAAGCTTTCAAAATTAATGATGCCTGGGAGGAGTAGTTCCAATCTATAAATCCTCCCTGAAGGCAATTAAAATCATCATTCCCTTTAGTTGTTGCATTTTCATCAGTTTCAAAAGATCTTGGATGGAGAAATATATTACCAAGTCTGGATTGACTTCTTTGCAACATGGCATAATGCAGTGACTCTTCAACTTAGGTGTATGTAAGAACCACTTGGATGGTGGGTGTTAAAACAGTAGACTCCCAAGGACCACATCCCTGCTCTGCATTTTAGTTCACTGGATGTAGTTATCTGCATTTTCAACAAAGAAATCTGAGTTGGTTTAGGTGCCAGTGATTGGTAAATGGTTTTATGAGAAACATCTTCATAGTGCTCCAGGTATACTCTCTAGTGGAAAGAAGAGTGTCTCCACTTTGGGAGCACCTTAAGGACCTCCCCAGGAAACATTTTACAATGCCACTGTTTTACCCTCAGACTTGGCAGTTCCACTCTCCTGTAAATACCCACAGGAAATATGAACATATATTCACCAAAACATACATACAAGACTGTTTATATCATCATTAGTTCATAATATCTCCAAACTGGAAAGATCCTAATGTTTATCAATAGTTGAACCAAATGTCATAGAGTGGAATACTATACAGCAATAGGAATAAACAGACTACAGCTTCATCCAGCAACATAGATGAACTTTACAAGTGTACTTTTCAGTGAAAGGGACCAGGTACAAAAGAAAACACAATGTATGAAAAATGAAAGTTGTGTCTGACTCTTTACAACCCCATGGACTTTTAGCCTGCAATGGATGCGTGCTTGCTAAGTCGCTTCAGTCATGTCCGACTCTTTGTGACCCCATGGACTGTAGCCTGCCAGGCTCCTCTGTCCATGGGATTCTCCAGGCAAGAATACTGGAGTGGGTTGCCATTCTCTTATCCAGGGGATCTTCCTAACCCAGGGGTGAAACTCAGGTCTCCCGTATTGCAGGCAGATTCTTTACCATCTGAGCCACCAGGGAAGCCCACGCAATTAGTTCAGAACCAGGCACAACGGCTCTGTGGTGTCAGAAGTCAGGAGAGAGGTCATCCTTGAGGATCTGGAGAGTGACTGGGAGAAGGTGTGAGGGAGTTTCTGTGTCTGTAACGTTGTTTCTTGTTCTGGGTGTGTTTACCTGTGTGTGTTCACTGTGTGAAACTCATCAGCCTCTGCTCAGGTTCAGAGCACTTATCTTGAGGGGCGTGTTAAACTGCAACCAAATAATTGTATGCTAAGTCGCTTCAGTTGTGTCCAACTCTGGGCGACCTTATAGACCGTAGCCCACCAGGCTCCCCTGTCCATGGGATTCTCCAGGTGAGAATACTGGAGTGGGTCGCCATTTCCTCCTCCAGGGGATCTTCCTGACCCAGTGATCGAACCCTATTTTCTTACATCTCCTGCATTGGCAGGCAGGTTCTTTACCACTAGCGCCACCTGGGAAGCCCCATACTTAAAGACTAAAAATTAAGTTCAGTTGGTGTCTGGGTTCTCCCGGAGCCCAGCTAAATCTGAACTTGAGTGAGTGTGGGTGTGTATAGATGGGCGGTCCTGCATGTCAGTGTTTATAAGTTCCCCAGGTGATGCTAGTGTACAGGTAAGGTTGAGAACCACTGCTTGAGGAAAAGCCTGATCTGGGTCTATGTGTGACCTTTAAGGTGACCAACATTCCCTCAGATGACTGACCTGAATAGTTTACCTAACCTCTCTGAAGCTCTTCCTCCACCATAGGAGGATGATGGTGATCTCCACTCAGTAAAATGACCTAGGATGAGAAATGGGAAAATAGCACACAAGCGCTTGGCCTCATGGCGACAGCATCCTTCTTTCCCCTCTCTCCTTCTGCAGGGTGTTTCCTCTTCTACCTGATCTCTCCCTTGCCTGACAGACTGTCTCAGGGGATCCTATACTTCTCAGGGGATCCTGTCCTCCTTCTTGAGAAGGAAGGGTCTCTTTACCTGGATAAAGACGGAGATTGTAAGCAGAATGCACAGCGCAGAGCACTGTATGGAGCCTATGGACTAAATGCTCATAGCAAAACACTGTTCATACAAACTCCAACGCAGGCAGATTTCACAGCGGTATCATGAAAGCAATTCACCAAAATGCTAGCATATGGCCTCAGCACGAGGAACAGAAATAAAACAGGGGGAACACATAAATCCATGGGCTTCCCAGGTGGCTCAGATGGTAAAGTATCTGCCTGCAATGTGGGAGACCTGGGTTCGATCCCTGGGTTAGGAAGATCCCCTGAAGAAAGGAATAGCAACCCACTCCAGTATTCTTGCCTGGAGAATCCCATGGACAAAGGAGCCTGGTGGGCTACAATCCATGGGGTCGCAAAGAGTAAGACACAGTTGAGCGACTAACACTTTACACTTTTTTAATACTCAAACATTGTGTGAAGCAATGATGTTCATATGCCATGGATGGAGTCAGTTCATGCACCTGACCACTCCCCAAGTAAATGAATGAAAAACATACACGTTGATATCTAGAAACATGTATTTTTATGGAAACAAAAACAAAACCCCATCTGACTTTCTTCTACACTCCAGGGACCCCTGTACCTGAGGACCCTTTCTCGTGAGAACATGGTTTTCTGGGCAGCAGAAATGAAACTTGAGAGTTTTCGCCTGTTCTGGCAATCTTTCCTCAAAATATGTTTTCTTTTATGCTCTAGATGACTCACATTTCCTTAATTTACATAGCTCAATACATGCTTGATCAGTCTGGACGTCTGGGTTTGCTGGTCGTGGATCACTGTGAGTCATCAATCCACACAAACTATGAGAAAATAAGTGTTTGTTGTTTTAAACTGTTATTTTGGGAATAATTTATCATGCCGCAGTAGGTGACCAATACACCAGAGAAGAGCCTTCTCATGCTCGTGGACACACCCTGCTGGCCCTTGTCTGCCATGTGCTGGCCCCACCACCCCTTCCGATGAGTGTGTAAGACCTACAGAAGCTGGCATCATTTCTGGACGTGTCAGCCACCTCCACTGGTTGCCAGTGTCCCCGAGAATCCCCACTGCCATCCCCTACCAGATGCTACAGCATCTCTCCTGCTTTGGTGTTTGCTTATGTTTAGTTGCTAAGTCATATCCGACTCTTTCGTGACCCCATGGACTGAAGCCTGCCAGGCTCCTCTGTCACACTGGCTTTGTCTTTAGAGCCCAATAACCTGTATTCGTATTCTAGCTCTAGCATTTACCTTGAACAAACTACTGAACATTTCAATGTGTCAGTTCCTCTGTTATGAAATGGGGATAGTAATAGTATCTACCTCATTAGGCTACTTGAATAAATGAGAAAATGTGTTAATACACGCACTATTGGGTATTGCACATGGCTACTAATAGTAATAATGATAATAGTAAATCAGAATCAGAATTACCTCTCTTCTCATCTGACAATGAAGGCTTTTTGTTTGTTGTTTTAAGCTGAGTAAGACTTCTGGTTGGATCATCCTTCCTGTGAGATAAACTCTGAACCAGATATTCCTCAGTTCATTAGGAGACTAAAGCTTGCTTTGGTTTATAAGTAAGACTGAAGTTAATTTTTGATGGCATGAATGAAAAAATGGGCTGCATGCAACTGCTTCTGGCTGATACACACTTCTGAAAATGTTCTATGTTACACTTTCAACTTACACTGCCTTTCTTCTTTGCCAAAGTCTTTGCTTTGACTTTCTTGTATTTCAGGATTAAAATCCACTACATTTAGGATTCCTTCATGTAGGTATCAGCAGGGTTTAGAAGAGACTTGCAAAATCAAGCAGTGTGGGGAAAGTACCTGGTGTGAATCACCATCTATACATTGATTTTCCCTGAACTGGGATTCATATATCTGGTCCCTAGGTGTGATCATCCATCCTTTTGCATAGCTATCTGAGATGTCTTTATTCCCATCAAATCCTTAGTTATACAGCCCACTCACAACCTCCATCCAGCTCCCCTGAATATCATATGCTTGATGAACTTGTGTTTGTCACAACTTTCACAGTTTCTGACTTGAGATGTTCAGGGGCTCACCAATCCTTCTGAAACCTTACCCTGTTATGCACACACTCAAGGACCATAATGTAGAAACAAGACAATTAACAGAGAACCCCCCCCCCCCAAGCTTGTCTTGCAGAGCACCAGGAAAACTAGGTATGGAAAGACTTACTAGCAGCATCTCCCACTGGCACATTGAGGGACTAAAATGATCAATCGTGAACTTTGTACACTGTTCACCAAAAATCTATCATATATAACATGTGGAACTATCCTGATACTGCACATACCACCCGTGAAGAGGCATGAAGGACAGTCACCCCTGTGCACAGAATTCCTGAAACTTCTTCATTTCCACCAAACGTTTCAGAGCTGCCTCCCCATCTTGCTCCCTACTTCCACAATAAATACCCCACACAAAAGCCCATTGGGGAGACAGATCTGAGCTTTGCCTCCTGTCTCCTTGCTTGGTTGTCCTGCATAAAGCCTTTCTCCTTCTGCAAAAGACCTTTGCCTCTTTTGGTCTTGTGCAGGGCAACGGTCTCACTTGTTTTGTTTCACTTCCTTTCAGCCAGCTTTGCCAGTGGACCTAAGTAATCGGGCTGCTCTCCCAGCCCCTGGGGCTCATGGGACACGCTGAGACTACGTTTAGCCACTCATCTGGACACCTCCTGTGGTCATGAAGACCCTACAGTTTTGGGAACCAGGAGATCCCATCCTAGACTTGATGCCTTCTCCACAGCCTCACCCTGGGAAATGAGGCACAGTTCTCCTCCACTTTGGGGCATCTGAACTCAACTGGGTATCCTTAGACATGCTCCAAAATATTAACAATAATCATTTCTAAATGTGGGACTATGTGTGGGTTTTATTTTCTTAATCTATTCTGTGTTCTCTACTGATTTTTCTTTTCATATTTAAAAAATGAAAGTTGTAAATAATTACTGAAACATCACAAATGGTGGAGTGTGTTATTCTGTAAATGGTGTTGCAAAAATACCCCTCAGTTTTGGGACTTTCCTGGTGGTCCACTCGTTAAGAACCTGCCTGCCAGTGCAGGGGAACACAAATTCGATCCCTGGTCCAGGAAGATCCCTCATGCAGCAGAACAGCTAAGCCCTTGCACCACAGCTACTGAAGCCTGAGTGCCTAGAGCTCATGCTCCCCAACAAGAGGAGTCCCTGCTCACTGCAACTAGATAAAGCCTACCCACAGCAATGAAGACCCAGCATAGTCAAAAATTAATTAATTAAAAAACCACTATTTAAAAAATTCAATTTTGAACCACATTTCACATGATAAAAAAAAGCAGATTTCCTTTGACCACATACTCCCCTTTCTGGAGAAAAGCACAGAGACATCAGATTAATTAGAACCAGAAGTCTGATGATATTGACTTCTAATTACCTCACCACCAACCAATCAGAAGACTGTCCATGAGCTGAGATCACATACCCCATAACCCTCTCCTAAGCATGTGGTCTCTTCCTCTTTTCCCTCTGTTATCTCAGAGCAAAATCTGGGGAATCAGGAGTTGGTTTTTTGGGACATGAGTCCACCTTCTCCCCAGGACTATGGGCTTCTGCAATAAAGCTGTCTTTCTTTTCCACCAAATCAATACTACTTAGTATTGGTTACTTAGGTGACTAGCAGTCAAACCTGAGTTCAGTAACATATGCAATGTATTAAATATATATTTTGAATGTGTATACACACACACACACACATTTACACATATATGAAAGTCTGGAGGAAACAGTACTCTTGTAATGGTATCATGAGTGGTGAGAATACAGGTGATTAATATTTCCTTATTTATAGTCTACATTTTTCAGTTTTACTATAATGAGTATATATCATTTTTTCTCGATAAGAAATTACTTTAACAATTTCACTAACCCAAATTAATTTCTTGATCACTTTTCTATATTTCCAATTTTTTCATGTGAATAGAAATATTGAAATTAAAAGAAAAAAAAGAAGAATCTCACATGAACATTGTCTTAAGGGAAAAGAAGCCTAAAAGTTTAGGGCTTGTTAGGACTTGAGTACACAGCATTTTTTTTCAATCACAAAGTTTGTTTTTCAAGAAAGTGACAAGAATCACTAATATATGATGAATATTAGCATACAAAGATCCTATCCAGGCGGTTAACAGACAAATATATTCTTATACTTCGATAGTTTCCATGCTCTGAGGGGAAAAGAAATTTACAACAGCTGAGTAATAAGATAGGAACAATTAAAATAGGTACACATTTTTATTTTCCATGTGCATGTATTTTAATTTGTTGATAAAATTTCACTCATTAAAAATTCATGCTTTTTTTTTAATCAGGGAGAACTCTCCTGAGGTAACAGTGTCTGGTTTTCATTAACCTGAACCTTACAAAAGGGTGACAGGACTTTCCCGTTCGTGCCAGTGCAGGCTGCTTCCTCTGCAGTCAGTACATTTCCGTGGGGCAGAAGACATCTAACTTGCTCCCTTAGGGCTGTTTCTGCACGCACTATGGCCAACTTTGTGGAGCTCAGTACCAAGGTTAAAGTGCCCATCTTGGGACTGGGCACCTGGAAAGTAAGTATGCAAATATTTGGACACCTTCTTCCCTTGAGGGGCTTTGGGCATTTTCTCCTGTCCTGAGGGAAAGCCCAGAGGCAAGGGTTTTGGGGAGGTAAATATTGGGTGCTGGAGGCAGGACTGAGGTTGCTTTCTCAGGGCTGATTCAGCTGTAGTGCTCCAAGACTGACTTTTTCCAGCAGTGGTGAGAGCTTTCCTAGCAGGTATCAAGTTTTAAGCAGTTTAAGTGAAAGTGTTAGTTGCTCAGTCATGTCTGTCTCTTTGTGACCCCATGGACTGTAGCCCACCAGAAGATCAGTAGTAAATGCTTCTTTTTCTTTCATTGTTTGGTTTGGCTGGATTAGACAGAATGTGGTATTTCTAATGCCCTTCCTTCCTTCCTTCTCTCTTTTTTCTTCCTCCCTTCCTTCCCCCCTCCATCTCTCTCTTTCCTTCTCTCCTTTCTTCAAAGAAAGAAAAACTTTCTGCCTTCGAGTGAGGGGAGACATTCCATTTTTACAAGGTTTTCTATTTCTCCTTTTCTGAAACAATAATTATATAATGTCTTTTATCCACTCTTAGGTATATGCCTGGTGCTGTACTTCAAATTAGACATTCACTGTGGCACTTACCACAGTGACCTCATTCATGCATGTACATGCTAAATCACTTCAGTCATGTTCAACTCTTTGTGACCCTATGGACTGTAGCCCACCAGGCTCCTCTGTCCATGGGGTTCTCCAGGCAAGAACACTGGAGTGGGTTGCCACGCCCTTCTCCAGGGGATCTTCCTGATCCAGGAATTGAACTCCCATCTCTTACATCCCCTGCATTGGTAGGCGGATTCTTTACCATTAGCATCACCTGGGAAGCCACAATGGCTTCATGAGGCAGATGCTGTTGTTATTATTCCCATTTTGCAGACAAGGTTTAGAGAAATTAAGCAATCTGCTCAGGCCACACACCTAGCATGAGATGAGCCTGAATTTATGAGGTAATAACTACTTTCTCTCTGAAAATTCTCTCTGAAAATTTGGTTTATTTCAAAATCCAGTGTGTAGCCTGGTCATTAGAGAGAGTTTGCTGTCTCTTCTACATACTTTGACTTCCCTGGTGGCTCAGAGAGTAAAGTGTCTGCCTGCAATGCGGGAGACCTGGGTTCGATCCCTGGGTCAGGAAGACCCCTGGAGAAGGAAATGGCAACCCACTCCAATACTCTTGCCTGGAAGATCCCCTGGATGGAGGAGCCTTGTAGGCTACAGTCCATGGGGTCGCAAAGAGTCGGACATGACTGAGTGACTTCAGTTCACTTCACTTCACTTCTACATACCTGGAGACACTTCTGGGCTGGAGGATGAACCTGAATTAGAAGGGAATATGCCTGAGCTAGGATGGGATGTGATGCTATAATCATAAAATGAATTTGCTTTCCTTTCTTCTCTTTTGAAAAGTTTTCCAAAGCATGCTTTTTCCCCAGGTGTCCCCCAGGAAAGGGGATCTCAGGGAGATCTTGGTTTGGAGAAGATGGGCTGAGTAAGACAGCTTATTGAAGGTGGTCTGGGGAGATGGTTTTTTCTTTGTCCTTTCAGTCTGGCCTAGGAGAAGTCAGAGAGGCTGTGAAGGGAGCCATTGACATAGGATATCGCCACTTGGACTGTGCTTATGCCTACAAGAATGAGCATGAGGTGGGGGAAGCCATCCAAGAGAAGATCCAAGAGAAGGCTGTGAAGCGGGAGGAACTCTTCATAGTGAGCAAGGTACCAAGGGCTCACCTGGTGGGAAGACTACACTTCAAAGCAGGCAGCAGTGTTGGATCTAGTCAGCATCCAGAATTCTGTCTTTTCATACTGTTCAGGGGGTTCTGGAGGCAAGAATACTGAAGTGGTTTGCCATTCTCTGCTCCAGTGGATCACATTTTGTCAGAACTCTCCACTATGACCCATCCATTTTGGGTGCCCCTGCACGGCATGGCTTTGTTACACAAAGCTGTGATCCATGTGATGATTTGGGTTAGCTTTCTGTGATTGTGGTTTTCGTTCTGGAGGCTTTGGAATTATAGTCTGCCCTTTGATGGATGAGGTTAAGAGGCTTGTGCAAGCTTCCTTATGGGAGGGACTGGCTGTGGGGAAAACTGGGTCTTCTTCTGGTGGGCAGGGATACACTCAGTTAATCTTTAATTCAGTTGCCTGCTGGTGGGTGGACTGTGCTCCTTTCCTATTAGTCGTTTGGCCTAGGGCAACCCAATCCTGGAGTCTACACGCTCTATGGTAGGGCTCCTCAGTTTGGTTTAGCTCAGCTGTGTCCGACTCTTTGTGACCCCATGGACTGCAGTGCGCCAGGCTTCCTTGTCCTTCACCAACTCCTGGAGCTTGCTCAGACTCCTGTCTATTGAGTCAGTGATGCCATCCAACCATCTCATCCTCTGTCATCCCTTTCTCCTCCTGCCTTCTGTCTTTCCCAGCATTAGGGTCTTTTCCAATGAGTCAGTTCTTCGAATCAGGTGGCCAAAGTATTGGAGTTTCAGCTTCAGCATCAGTCCTTCCAATGAATATTCAGGACTGATTTCCTTTAGGATGGACTGGTTGGATCTTCTTGCAGTCCAAGAAACTCTCAAGAATCTTCTCCAACACCACAGTTCAAAAGCATCAATTCTTCAGTGCTCAGCTTTCTTTATGGTCCAACTCTCACATCCATACATGACTACTGGAAAAACCATAGCTTTGACTAGATAAACATTTGTTGGAAGGGCTACTGGAGACCTCCAAGAAAGAGGAAATACCAAGGGAACATTTCATGCAAAGATGGGCACAATAAAAGACAGAAATGGCAAGGAACTAAGAGAAGCAGAAGCGATTAAGAAGAAATGGAAAGAATACACAGAAGAACTATACAAAAATGATCTTAATGACCCAGATAACCATGATGGTGTGATCACTCACCTAGAGCCAGACATCCTGGAATGCAAAATCAAGTGGGCCTTAGGAAACACTACTACAAGCAAGCTAGTGGAGGTGATGGAATTGCAACTCAGCTATTTCAAATCCTAGAAGATGATACTGTTAAAGTGCTGCACTCAACATGCCAGCAAATTTGGAAAATTAAGCAGTGGCCACGGAACTGGCAAAGGTCACTTTTGATTCCAATCCCAAAGAAAGGCAATGCCAAAGATTGCTCAAGCTACCATATAATTGTGCTCATTTCACATGCTAGCAAGATAATGCTCATAATCCTTCAAGCTGGTCTTCAACAGTATGTGAACCAAGAACTAGATGTGCAAGCTACATTTAGAAAAGGCAGAGGGACGAGAGAGCAAATTGCCAACAACTGTTGTGTCATAGAAAAAGCAACAGAATTCCAAAAAACAAAAACAAAAACACATATACTTCTGCTTCATTGACTACACTAAAGCCTTTGACTGTGTGAACCACAACAAACTGTGGAAAATTCTTAAAGAGATGGGAATACCAGACCACCTTACCTGCCTCCTGAGAAAACTGTATGCAGATCAAGAAGTAACAGTTAAAACCAGACATAGAACAAAGGACTGTTTCAAAATTGGGAAAGGAGTATGATAAGGTTGTATATTGTCACCCTGCTTATTTAACTAATATACAGAGTACATCATGTGAAATCCTGGACTGGATGAATCACAAGCTGGAATCAAGATTGCCAGGAGAAATATCAACCACTTCAGATATGTAGATGATACAGCCCTAATGGCAAAAGGAGAAGAGGAACTAAAGAGCCTCTTGATGAAGGTGAAAGAGGAGAGTGAAAAAGCTTGCTTAAAACTCAACATTCAAAAAACAAAGATCATGGCATCTGGTCCCATCACTTCATGACAAGTAGATGGAGAAAAAAATGGAACCAGTGGAAGACTTTATTTTCTTAGGCTCCAAAATCACTATGGATGATGACTGCAGCTGTGAAATTAAAAGACACTTGCTCTTTGGAAGGAAAGCTATGACAAACCTAGACAGCATATTGAAAAGTAGAGATGTCACTTTGCCAACAAAGGTTCATATAATCAAAACTATGTTTTTTTTTAGTAGTCATGTACAGATGTGAGAGTTGGACTATAAAGAAGGCTGAGCACTGAAGAACTGATGCTTTAAATCGTAGTGCTGGAGAAGACATTTTAGTGTCCTTTGGGCAGCAAGGAGATCAAATTATTCAATACTAAAGGAAATCAACCCTGAATATTCATTAGAAGGACTGAGGCTGAAGCTGAAGCTCCAATACTTTGGCCACCTGATGCAAAGATCTGACTCATTGGAAAAGACCCTAATGCTGAGAAAGATTGAGGGCAGGAGAAAAGGGTGAAAGAGTATGAGATGGTTGGATGGTATCACTGACTCAATGGACATGTGTTTGAGCAAACTCAGGGAGACAGTGAAGGACAGGGAAGCCTGGTATTCTGTAGTCCATTGGGTCACAAAGAGTTGGACATGACTGAGTGACTGAACAACACCAAGAACAACTCAGGTCACTTCCCCCAGCCATCTTCATCACTGTCTTTATAACATCCCTGGACACAAAAATCCACATTATCGTCCAGTGTTGGTGCAAAGATGCTGCTGCTACCCACCTGTCTTCAGTGGGTTTTCCCCTAGAGGAGAAGTCTCCATTGAGCCACGGTGATGTCCTTAGCATCCCTGTTCCCTGTTGGTGGGCTCCATCTTCCCCTTGGCAGCCAAAAGCTAAGACTGCAATTGGATCCTGAAGCTCCACCTTTCAGCACTGTGATCTCAGTGGTTGTAGCCCAGAGGTTCTCAGCTGGCAGGTACTTTGGAAAATTGTGGGACATACTTATTGTCATATATGAATTTCACTTCAGTTCAGTCTAGTAAAAGGCAAGCTACAGAATGTTATAAAAAGAGGGAGGGGTGGAGTGAGAGACGGTTGCTGCTGCTATGGCTGAGTCACTTCAGTCGTGTCCGACTCTGTGCGACCCCATAAACGGCAGCCCACCAGGCTCCCCCATCCCTGGGATTCTCCAGGCAAGAACACTGGAGTGGGTTGCCATTTCCTTCTTCAATGCATGAAAGTGAAAAGTGAAAATGAAGCCGCCCAGTCATGTCCAACTCTTGGTGACCCCATGGACTGCAGCCTACCAGGCTCCTCCATCCATGGGATTTTCCAGGCAAGAGTACCGGAGTAGGTTGAGAGGGTTGAGAATCACTGAATATGCATTATACCCAATTTGCTAAAAGCAACTAGTTATAGGTACTTGGAATGTGCTTGTATCTAGTGGGACAAATAGACCCCATTGGTTGCACCTGGATAAATTCCTTGTAGAGTTATCATTTGTGGCCCATGGGCTTGGAGATATAGGAGAGCAGTAGAGGATCACCTGTTCCCAAAGTCTTAAGAACTTAAATGCTGGTCACGGCTCATACCTTCAGAAAGCCTACTGCTGAGGAAGAGAAAGGCACATGTGAACAGATGCTGAGTCTGTGCCCAAATATGGTACCTGATGTAACAAATACACAGAACACCAGGTGAGTCAAAAAGATAACTTGCCGTTGACACTTAAGAGTTGTCAGTGACTTCCAGAGAAACCTGGTGTTCCAGAGAAACCTGGTGACCTTGCATCCCTGGATGATGCATCTTAACCCCCTGTGCTGTAAATGGCCTGCCCCTGGGGTTAGCTCAAGCTGAGGGTCAAAAAGCAGGGAAAGCAGAGAAAGGTAGCCCCTTCTCTGTCCATTGCTGACTTCTCCCTGCTCTGCTCTCTGCAGTTATGGCCCACCTTCATGGAAAAGCATCTAGTGAGGGAATCCTGTCAGAAGACCCTCAAGGATCTGAGACTGGACTATCTGGACCTCTACCTTATTCACTTTCCGCAGGCATTACAGGTTGAAGTTCCTCCCCGTTCCAATCTCTGGTTCCTGGACACATGTTGGAAGATAGCAGCTGTGTCAGGAGTGGGGAGGGGAGTGTTGGGGGCTGGAGGCTGGGGACCAAGGGGAGCTGAAGCAAGAGGCCTTGTACTTCAGGACTCCACAGGAAAGTTTTCAGGATGAGACGGTGGAGCAGAAAGACACTGTCCTGAAAAGAAGTCCAAGCCCATGGACCAATGTGGTGGTGACCACACACCTTGGCTTTCTCTGTTACGTTTGAGAAAATTATGATTTCTAGCAGCCCAGGTAAGCTGCAACTTCCACGCTGCTTTGGTCCTGATTCCATGCCAAGGGCTCTCCTCCCAGGGCAGCTCTTACATAATGCTGTTTCAGGGCTCAATCCTCTCGTTAACTGATGCACTGGGAATGCCATTTTGGAGAGGAGCCTAAGTATGATCGTGCTGAAAGGTAGCCAGTGCTCAGTGAGGAATAGGACTCTGCTCCTGCCTTTGCCAGAGAGCCTGAGGGACATGAACTCCCAGCTCTCTCACCTCTTGAAATTGAACTTTGTCCCCAAGTGCATGTGAGAAATCAATGTCCACAGGGCTAATGGTGGCTTTTGGATGTGCTTATGATAGACTTTAAAATCAGTCCAGCAGTTTCTGGGAATTCCCTCAGGGTCCAATGGTTAGGACTCCATGCTTTCACTGCCAAGGGCATAGGTTCAATCCCTGGTTAGGAAACTAAGATCTCAGAAGCTGTGTGGCATGGCCAAAAGAAAAAAAAGTCCAATAATTTCTAAAATATAAGAACTTGTGTTTTTTACTCTAGCAGATTGATTTAGAGATTTTATTTCAACTCAGCTTCTTGAAATTTATACTGTGGAGCTTGAAAAAAAAATTGTATGCAGATGTGGGTGTTTAGGACGAGTTAGGATCCTGAAACCTCACTTGACAGAATCAGGTGTTTAGATGCACACTGCGCTAAGCTTCTTGTTTCGCATTTACAGCCTGGGGAGGACTTCATTCCCAAAGACGATAAAGGCGATACCATCATCAGTAAAACAACATTCTTGGACACCTGGGAGGTAGGTTCCGTCTTGTTCTCAGTGGACTGGGAGTGAAAACTTGCCTTCAGTCACCTACAAGGGTCTACACCAGTGTGAAGGAGCCCAGGTGCTCAATGAGGTTTTATCTCCTCATCATTTTGTAATTCTTTGAACTCCTTCCTAATCATCTTTGACTTTTGGGGTTCACCTGACACTTCTTATATTTTTGAAAACTAAGACCGAATCCTCAAAGGAGACTGGGAGTACGACGTATCTGATTTCAGAGGATACCCGGTTTATTCTTAAACCAGGGAGAGGGATTTGAAACAGAGTGTTGCCCTGGAATTGCATTAAAGGTATTGATTAAAGTGACTTAGTGCAGGTTATTTAACTCCTCCAAACCTCAGTTTCTTCTGTATCTTAAAAAAAAATCTTCCAATAGATACTAATAATATAAAGCTTCCTGGGTGACTCAGTGGTAAAGAATCTGCCTGCTAATGCAAGGGACACGGATTTCACCCCTGATCTAGGAAGATCCCCCATGCCTGGGAGGAACTAAGTCGGTGCCCCACCACTACTGAGGCTGTACTCTAGAGCCAGGGGGCAGCAACTGCCGAAGCCCATGCGCCCTAGAGCCTGCGCTCTGCAAAAAAAGAGCAGCGCCTGCTCACCACAGCTGGAGAAAGCCCTCATGCAGGAATGAAGACCCAGTGTGACCAAAAATAAAACTAAATTAATCAAAAGACAACAGAAAAACATTTAAAAGTTAGCAATAATAAAACAGCAATGATTATGTGATTAAGAGCCATTCTAAAATAATAAGCCATTGTCTATATCATATCTCATGAGCAAGAGCATATATATATCAGTTCAGTTCAGTTCAGTCACTCAGTTGTGTCCAACTCTCTGCAACCCCATGAATCGCAGCACGCCAGGCCTTCCTGTCCATCACCAACTCCTAGAGTTTACTCAAACTTATGCCCATTGAGTCGGAGATGCCATCCAGCCATCTCATCCTCTGTCGTCCCCTTTTCCTTCTGCCCCCAATCCCTCCCAGCATCAGGGTCTTTTCCAATGAGTCAACTCTTCACATGAAATGGCCAAAGAATTGGAGTTTCAGCTTCAGCATCAGTCCTTCCAATGAACACCCAGGACTGATCTCCTCCAGGATGGACTGGTTGGATCTCCTTGCAGTATATACACACACTGTGTGTGTATACACAGTCTCTTCAGTTGTGTCCAACTCTTTTCGACCCTATGGTCTGTAGCCCGTAGGCCACCAGGCTACTCTCTGCATGAGATTCTCCAGGCAAGGATACTGAAGTAGGTTGCCATGCCCTCCTCCAGGGTTATGTGTGTGTATATATATATATATATATATATGTATATATATACATATATATATATGTAAATCAAGTTCTTTTGGGAAAATCTTATGAAGGCATCATTCTGTCAAACATTCTGCTATCCTGAGCATATAATTAAATATAAATCCATGGTAAATGTGACAGAACATCACTGCTGTCCAAGCCAAAAGCTGGCTGAGCCCACATACATGAAGGTGGGTTCAAACTTCAAGTTTAAAAATGCTGTTTTTCTTAGATTTACATATTCTTTTTAATCTAATAACCACACAAGTCTTTATCCAACTACATAATCTTAAACACTTGTTTGATATACTCACTAAAACAAATTTATGAAGCCTAAATTTTCAAGAAAATATAGTACTTTCTTTCTGCTAGTGCCAAAAGAGTAACCATAAAGAGAAACATAAATTCTGGTACTTAACTAGTTTTTAAAATGTCAACATATTTATTTTCCTACCACAAACAAACTCCTGTGAGAGAAATATTTCAGGATGATGATTTAATGAACCATCTAACGGTGGGAAATCAATCCTGAATATTCATTGGAAGGACTGATGCTGAAGCTGAAGCTCCAATACTTTGGCCACCTGTTGCAAAGAACTGACTCATTAGAAAAGACCCTGATGCTGGGAAAGATTGAAGGCAGGAGGAGAAGGGGATGACAGAGGATGAGATGGTTGGATGGCATCACCAACTCGATGTACATGAGTTTGAGCAAGCTCGGGAGTTAGTGATGGACAGGGAAGCATGATGTGCTGCAGTCCATGGGGTTGCAAAGAGTCAGACATGACTGAGCGACTGAACTGAATTGAATGTTTTATGTGCATGGGCTCAACTCAGTGAATGTTTCATTCCTGAGAATGAAAGTTATGGTAAGACCTACAACAGAGCCTAAGATTTCAATAGACTAAGCTTTTGCATTAAATTTGACAAGAGGGCTCTGTCATATACATTACCTTGGTAAAACAAGACCTCTGAAATATCTTAGGGATTATTCTTTGTGAGATATGGAGACTGAGACACCTCTAGTGTTGTTTCCACCAGAGTTTTGACCTTATTCTTATTTTCCCTTTCTTTTTTATTTTTTTAAGTTATGAGATTATGATAACACATTTACCTGAGACTTGGAAAATACAAGACAAAGTTACATATAGTTCCACTATATGTTATGATTTTTTTAGTAGATAAATTGAGATTTTTAGTTGGAGTTTCAATATCAAACTCTCAAAAATTAATAGAATGAATAGACAGAAAAGTAGAAGGAAATAGTAGACCTGAAAAGTACCATGAACCAACTCAACATAATTAAGATTTACAGAATTTTCACACAATGGTAGGATACAGATTCTATTCAAGTTCTCACAGACAATAAACCGGGAGACACTGGAACATATCCAGGGACATAAAACTAGGTACAAAAATTTCATGGTCTAAAGGTATTGAAATCATGCAGAGTCTGTTCTCTTATCACTGTGGCTTTATGTTAGAAGTCAAATTCTTTTTATTAGTTCGGCTAATCCACACACATGCTCCTGTCCCGGAGAGGACTGAGCCAAACTAGGGTCCTTGAGATCTCTCTAGCAGTGGCCAAAGTCGTCCCTTTCTATGACAGGCCATGGAGGAGCTGGTGGACGAGGGGCTGGTGAAAAACATTGGGATCTCCAACTTCAACCACTTTCAGATCGAGAGACTCTTGAACAAACCTGGACTGAAATACAAACCAGTGATCAACCAGGTAAATTGTTTAGTAAAGGGTAAGGGTTCTGTTCTATTATTTCTTAGATGTCTGGAGGCAAGTTCAATGCTTTGCACTAAGTCTCGTCTTGAAGGTCAGGCATCACGTACTTTGTGGGTCATGGGGGACGGGTCTCGGAGTCTGGTTTAGCCAGCCTAGCAAGGGGCAGGATTTGGCCTTTGCTGATAGGCCTTTTTCTGTGTGTAGAACTCCCAATGAGCAGCTCAAAGAGCAGGTGGACTTTCCCAGTGATGAGAACTGCTTGCTTTTACAGGTTGAATGTCACCCATACCTCACGCAGGAGAAATTGATCCAGTACTGTCAGTCCAGGGGCATCAGTATCACAGCTTACAGCCCGCTAGGCTGTCCAAATAGATCTGGGTGAGGCATCTGATCTTTCTCTCGACATTCTTTTAAGAAAGCCATCAGAAAGAAAAATGCGTGTAAGGCAATGTGCCTGGTATACTCAAACAGTGGGGAAAATATGGGAACTTAAAAAAAAACAAAAACCAGCAACCTTTTGGGAATACTCCAGTTTAGCCACCTAGCACTGGACCAGCCTTTGCAAAAACTCCTGAGGCTTCAGAACCCATGGGTGGACCCCTGGGTAAGACATGAAGCTTTCAAATCCTTTTGCCTTATCTACCACATGAGGAAGACTGACGATCAGCCTTGGGCCCACACCGGAGTAATATTCAACTACATATGGTAGCCATGGTGATTATGCACACCAACCATCTTCTCCCTCTAGGGCCAAACCAGAGGACCCTTCTCTACTGGAGGATCCCAAGATTAATGAGATTGCTGCAAAGCACAAAAAATCCGCAGCCCAGGTATAAAGTGTATAGTTTCTTTACCTGCCTCAAACTAGACTTGTGTAATTCTTAATATTGCCTTCATTTAGCTCCTGTATTTCTTTTATTATCTTATGTTTTGGCTATGCTGGGTCTTCATTGCTGAGAGAGGGCTTTCCCTCATTGGGGTGAGCGGGGGCTTCTCATTGCGGGGGCTTCTCATTGCATTGGCTTCTCTTGTTGCAGGCTTCAGTATTGTGGTGCCTGGGTTTAGTTGCTCTGACGCATGTGGGATCTTCCCGGAACAGGGACCGAACCAGTATTCCTGGCATGGCAAGGAGGACTCTTAACCACTGGACCACTGGGGAAGCACCTGTTTAACTCCTTGAAGGGAAAGGGAACAAGAGAGGAAGCCCTCTAAGGCCTTTCCTTGAAAGTCTGTTTGTTTGGACCTCCAGGAAATAGCATGGTTATCACTGAAACAGGGATGGCCTCTAACAACTTCTGTTGAGACTGGAGGATCAAGAACAAGAGCATGGCTTTGCAGCCAGAAGACTTGGGTTCAGAACCCAGCTCCACTACATATCAGCCTTACGATCTCAAACACTATCCCAGGTCACTTTATTTTTTAAAAAGGAAGAATATAGGGTTGTTGTGAGGATTAAGGGAGAGAACTGAGCAGAGGACTGAGAAGTTATCTGATAGCTATAAAGTGCTCAGTGTATATTAGCTATTATAACTTAATAAAGACACAGTGAACGGCAGAGATGTTTCATTTTCTGAAAAAGTAGAGGGAGTGGTCGTTGCAGATGAGTGTAAATGAGAAGTCCCCTTTTGCACAGGTTCTTATCCGGTTCCATATCCAGAGGCATGTGATTGTAATTCCCAAGTCTGTGACACTCGCACGCATCGCTGAGAACTTTCAGGTAAGGTTCTGGCTGGTTCAGTCAGTTCAGTGGCTCAGTCGTGTCCAATTCTTTGCAACCCCATGGATTGCAGCACACCAGGCTTCCCTGTCCTTCACCAGCTTCCGGAGCTTGCTCAGACTCCTATCCATCGAGTCAGTGGATGCCATCCAACCATCTCATCCTCTGTCATCCCCTTCCCCTCCTGCCTTCAATCTTTCCCAGCATCAGGGTCTTTTCAAATGAGTCAGTTCTTCGCATCAGGTGGCCAAAGTATTGGAGTTTCAGCTTCAGCATCAGTCCTTCCAGTGAATATTCAGGACTGATTTCCTTTAGGATTGACTGGTTTGATTTCCTTGCAGTCCAAGGGACTCTCAAGAGTCTTCTCCAACACCACTGTTCAAAAGCATCAGTTCTTCAGTGCTCAGCTTTGTTTATAGTCCAACTCTCACCTCCTTACGTGACTACTGGAAAAACCATACCTTTGACTAGATGGACCTTTGTCAGCAAAGTAATGTCTCTGCTTTGTAATATGCTGTCTAGGTTGGTCATAGCTTTCCTTCCAAGGAGCACACTGGTTTTCTCAGTGGAGGAGGGGATGGCAGAGACTCCTTCACCAGGTTTCTCATGCTGTCCTTGTGTTTTCTGTGGGCTTCCACCACCTTCCCACCACCCTGCCATCTCTCAGGCCAGGGAGCTGACCTCAGGGCTGAGATGAATGACCCATGACCGAGGGTGGGCTGGGGGAGCAGCCGGTGATATCCTGTCAGGTCTGAGCACAGCTGTACCTCTCCACTGCCTGAGAAGGTCTGGGCTGTCCCTAAGCAGTTGTGTTGTGGGCCACACACAGCAGCAGACAGTCCTGCCTATGCTTCTGCCTCTCAGCACCAGGAGAGAGATAGATAGTACTAGAAGACCTGCCTTTCTGGAGGAACCCATGTGTCCATCAGGGGGCTTGCACCCTGTGCAGTTCAGAGCCTGTAAGGCAAGGAGGCTTAAAGGCTTTGGAACACAAAACCTCAGAAACACAGCAGTCTCTGTGTGGCACCCAATTTAGAGCCATTCGTGTCTGGAGGACGTAATGGGAGAAACTCCCTTGGCTAGTTACTCCTGTGGATGTGAGCTTGCTCCCTACTAGCGTGGCTGGAGATCTCAAATTGCACCAGGAACTGGTTTGCTGATGATGTTCTGGAATTCTCACTTTTCCAGGTCTTTGACTTTAAATTGAGTGATGAGGAGATGGCGACCCTGCTCAGCCTCAACAGAAACTGGCGGTACTGCCCCTTTCCCTGGTAAGTGGCGCTGGGCTGAGTTAATTAGGAGGATTGCCAGGTGTTTGTCTAAATTGGTAGAAGTTTAGCTAGAAGGATTGAAAGATAACTGGAACTACTTTTATTTCATATGCCATTTTCTGGTAGTGTTGAAAATCAAAACTGGAATACCTAGAATTATTATGAGGAAAGAGCGGGTGTGTGTGCTCAGTCACTCAGTTGCATCTGACCCTTTGCGACCCCATGGGCTGCAGCCCACCAGGTTTCTCTGCCCATGGGGATTCTCCAGGCAAGAATACTGGAGTGGGTTGCCATGCCCTCCTCCTGGGGATCTTTCCAACTCAAGGACTGAACCTGGGTCTCCTGCATTGCAGGCAGATTCTTTACCATCTGAGGCACCAGGGTAGACATATCCTTAATTGCTGCATATTGTTGGGGCTCCTGAATGTAGTTCTGGAATCTTAAGAGAGAACATGTTGTTAGTAGGTAGAAGGCAGAGGCAGTCATTCATCCTTTCATCCACTAAGTATTTATTGAGCATCTACTATGTGCCAGGCACACTCTAGGTGCTTGGGGATATCATCTAGACAAAGTTCCTGCCTTCACAGTCTTACATGCTAGTAAGGGAGTACAGAAATAAACTCACAAATAAGTATGTTGATTGAGAATGAATCCTACAACTGACAAAGAAAGTGAATTGTAGGAAGGCATTGTCTACCTTCTCTACTCCATTCCATTCTCTATTCTATTCTAACTTCTCTATTTTCTATTGAGAGAATACAGAAATAACCTCTCTCTCTCTCTCTCTACACACACACACACACACACACACACACACACACACACACACACATCAGACTGCAATAAAGGCTAAGCAGAAAAATCAAGTAGGATAGTAAGGGAATAGGGAGTGGAGGGTGCTGGGGGAGTGATCCCTTAAAAAGGAGGAGTCAGAGGAAGCTTTGCTGATTGGTGACAGTTGAGCAGAAACCTGAAGGAAGTGAGGGATGAGCCATGTGGATACCTGGGGAAGAGCATTCTAGGCAGTGAGGATGGCAAGCACAAAGGCCCTGAGGTGGAACTGTGTTTGGAGCACTGGAGTAAGAGGTCGAGTGGGGCTGGAGCAGAGCGAGTGAGCGGCAGAGGGAGAAAAGGCGAGGTCAACAGTGTCAGGGGCTCAGAGCAAGCAGACATGTAGACACTGTGAGGAGGGCTTTTGGTTCGTGCTCTGAGGGTGCTGAGAAGCCAGTAGAGGATTCTGAACCGAGGAGTGGCATGATGGGGCTTGTGCTTTAAAAGCCCCACTCTGATTTCTGAATTGCGAGACTACAGGGAGACTGCTGTGATAACCCAGGGAAAAGGCAACAGTGGCTGGACCTGGGTGATGGTGAGTAGAGAGAGCCATCCAATTCTATATACATTGGGAAAGCAGAGCCAATCGGATCTGCTAATCCATTAGGATTCAAAGGAGGCTCCAAGTCTTTGGTTCTGGTGTTGCCTGAATCACACACAAGATGGAATCGCCATTTTGGGGGAAGAAATCAGGAGTTTGCCTTGGGACATGTTTGCAATATCCAGTAAAGTTCTAAGTGTGTGAAAAGTGAAAGTGCTAGTCACTCAGTCGTGTCCAACTCTTTGCAACCCCATGGACTGTAGCCTCCCAGGCTCCCTTGTCCATGGAATTCTCCAAGCAAGAATACTGGAGTGGGCCGCCATTTCCTACTCCAGGGGATCTTCCTGACCCAAGGATTGGACCTGAGTCTCTTGAGTCTCCTGCATTGGCAGGTGGATTTTTTACCACCGTGCCAACTGGGAAGCCCTTGCTTTTGTTAGAGAACAACAAGCAGCAGCTACTTAGAATGAAAAGAAGTGTCAAAAGTAAAATGAGGGAAGTGGGAGGGAGGCTCAAGAAGAAGGGGATATATGTATACTTATGACTGATTCACCATGTTGTATGGCAGAAACAAATACAACATTGTAAAGGAATTATCCTCCAATTAAAAAAAAAAGTAAAAACAGCCAAAACAAAACAAAAAGGTAAAGTAAAGGACTTCCCTGGTAGTTCAGTGGCTAGGACTCCATGTTCCCAATGCAGGAAGCCTGGGTTCTATCCATGGTTGGGCAACTATTAATAAATCCCACATGCCACAAATAAAGATTCCACATCCCAAAATGAAGTTTGAAGATCCTATGTGTCGCAACTAAGACCAGAACAACTAAATAAAATAAAATTTTAAAAGTAAAGTAATACCTTGCTGGAGAGGAAACTACTTCTCTCCTGGAGGCATTAGAGGGGTGGGACTCAGGAGTGAATCCACCCAGTTCAAATCCCAGCTCTAACACTTAATGTATTGGACTTGTAACCTTGGGTAAATTTCCCAGGCTGGTTTCTTTATTTGCAAAGTTGGAATGCTAGGATTAAACACAGCTAACATCTCTTGAGTGTTAACTTAGAATGTGCCAGGCACCCTAAGCCCAGTGCATGCATCATTAACTCATTCAGTGATCATAACAGGCCCAAGTTATTCTATTGTTGTTCCTTCCAGGGTTATTATTTATTAGCTACCATTATGAAGCTCTCTGGTGTCCTGGTCATCATCCCCCCACCCTCCTTCTTAGCACACCATTCAGATCTGTTTGAGGGAAGGTGGAGGAAGACTTGGGTTCTTATAAAATCTTGGGGGAAGGGGAGAAGATGATAGAGAGCAAAGCTCATAGGATCCATGAAGAAGAATGCCATTTAACCCAGAGTTTAACATTGGTGTATTCTTCACAACTGTTTTCTCTGCAGGCTGAAAGGTCTGGAGGAGTATCCCTTCTATGCAGAATATTGAAGCTGAATCTCTTAATGCACATTATCCTTCTTCATCTTACTGAAGTGTAATTCTCTCCACCAGTGTCCTATTGTAGCCAAGATTGTCTGAAATCACATCAAGCCTGCCCTGCTGAAGTCCAGGGGTTAGGCAGTTGCTGTATCTGGACTGGTTTGTTCAACCAAAGGAACAGATTACAACTGGGAGATTCAAGTTGGATAAGCCAATTACATTTTTTTTTCCCCTCACTTCTTCGATCTGATTATGGGGACTCCACTAAACTTGAGGATACAATGACTGAAAATAATAAAGAATAATAATAACTAACAGGTATTGAGAGTTTACTATGCGCCAGCACTATTTGGGTGTTTTTTTGTATGTGTGTCTCACTGAATCCTGCAACCACCCCTTGGAGGGAGATATGCTTACATTTCACAGAAGCTGAAATGCAGGAATGGGGAGGCCAAGGCACTTGGTCAGGGCCACTCAGGTTATAAGTGGATGAACCACTTTCAAAGGCTCTAGGAGAGCTTTGGTTTCACTGGCAATCAAAATGTCATCTACATACTGAAGAAAGGCTCCCTCATATAACTGTAGGTCCTTTAGATCTTTGGCTAGGGCTTCCCTGAAACTGGGAGAAGCATTCTTGAATCTCTGGGGAGGCACAATCCTGCAGAACTGCCATTTCAATTTGGTCTCTGGGTCATCCTATTCAAAAGCAAAAAATCCCTGTGACTCAGGACTTTAGGATGTGCAATAAAAGGTCTCTTTGTGACCCCATAGACTGTAGCCCACCAGGCTCCTCTTCCATGGGGTTCTCCAGGCAAGAATACTCGAGTGCCTAGCCATTCTTTTCTCCAGGGGATCTTCCTGACCCAGGGATGGAACCCAGGTCTCCTTCCTTGCAGGTGGATTCTACCTTCTGAGCCACCAGGGAAGCTATGTAGGCCCAAAACTGTAAGCCAGCAGAAATCTCCAGAGAAAGTAAGGTATAGGGGTTGGGTGCCACCAGATGAATGTCCTCATCCACCAGATGAATGAATGAATTGCTCTCAGGTCCTGTATAAAGTGATATTCTTGGGTCTCCAGCTTCTGGACTGGTAGGATGGGAGTGCTGTGTGGTGACTGGCAAAGACAGATGAGGTTATGTCCAAGGAAGGCACATATTACTGGCTGGATTCCCTCTCTGGTATGTTCCCTTACGGTCTATTGTTTTAAGTTCAGAATGTTAGACCTTGGATGGAGTTCCACCTGTGCAGGGTGTTGCTGACTTTGCTCTTCATGGGTTCCCATCTGGCCAAACATCCCATCTTACCTTCTGCAGGATCTCTTCAGGTAATTTCAGGCGCTCAGCCTTTCCCAGCTATAGTAATGCTGCTTGAAGCAAGTAAGATTGTCCTGGCAGCTCCTTCATGTCCATCCTTTCTTGGGAAAAAGTTCCTCTTGCATTTAGTTTACTCACGAGGTCTCTCGTCCCAGCAGATGTATCGGACACTCAGGCATGTACAGGAAACTGCCTCAGATAAGTCTCTCTCATCTGACATTCCTGCGGTTTCCATAAGGGCTTTTGGAGAGGTTTAGGAGATAGTCGTTAACACTGAGGAGGTGTGGCCCGTTTAGTACTTTAGCACAGAGAAGTTAGCTCCGGTATCAATCAAAAAATCAACAAGCTTATTTCCCCCAGTCATTTTCACCCAGGGCTCCAGGTAGGAAATGTCAGGGGAGCCAGTGGTTCCTAGGGGAGCCCCCTAGGCCCTGTCACTCTTGGCCACAATCAGTCATCTGGGGCATCCGTGGAAGGAGGAATGAACAAACTGTTTCTGTATCTGTGGTTTCCCTGGCACTCTGCTAGAGAGCTTCGGGGTCTTGGTTCATCATTTTGTTTTTAACCTCACGAGGCTTGTAAGTTACAGAGTATGGTATCACACTTCCCATCCATATTTTTACATTCTTGCTATTATACATTCATAATCTATGAGATTGTTTTGAGTGCTTTTAAAAATTAAAAAAAATTTTTTCCTTCATGTGATTATGATTTCCTTAATTTAAAATCTTAGGTACAGGATAAAAAGATTAGATTCCTATTAGCAAGTTATATGACATTTTTTGTTTCACTTGAGTTTAACCAGAGGTGAATTAAAATGTGGATATGGAGAAATATTTTAAAAAGCAACTTCCTAGTTTTCTCTGATTTTATTTTTCACATCTAGATCTCAAATAATGAGAATTTTGCAGGCCTTGGATTCTTCAATTTCACAATTCTAACCAATACAATGAGTCCATCTTAATATTTTTTCACTGATTTTGGATTGCTGGGAATAAAGCCACACTAGCCATCAATTAGGTGGCTCAGTGGTAAAGAATCTGCCTACTAAGGCAGGAGACTCATGTTTGATTCCTGAGTCGGGAAGATCGCCCGGAGGAGGAAATGGCAATTCACTCCAGTATTTTTCCTGTAAAATTCCATGGACAGAGAAACCTGGAGGACTACAGTCCATGGGGTTGCAAAAAGTCAGACACGGCTGAGCATCCTGCATCCAGTCTAATGTATACACTACAGGTGTGTTAACTCTGTCTACTCTATGATTATGTCATTATGTAGTGAATTTTCCTTTTCTTATGGGGAGAGAGGATGAGGAGTAATGGAAGGGGCGGATGCTGAGGCAGGATATGGGAAAGGAAGGAAGACTGTCACAGGAAGTAGGTGAACAAGAAGTGGTCCTCATGTCCCAAGTATGTCTCTCCACCCATATTTTTTGCATTGAGCTGGGAAGATGGGTACCAGCCAATATGGAGATCTGCAAAATCACTGCTTCGGTCCTACAAGTCCCAGGGACTCTCAGGACCAGACAGGACTCATTAGTATTTAAGTAGGATCTGGTAAGGGCTTCCCAGGTGGCTCAGTGGTAAAGAATTTGCCAGCCAATGCAGGAGCTGCGGAAGATGTGGGTTCGATCCATGGGTCAGGAAGATCCCCTGGAGAAGGGGATGGCAACCCACTCTGTGTTCTGACACAGGAGTCTGGTGGTCTACAGTCCATGGGGTCACGAGGAGTTGAACACAACTCAGAGACTAACACTGTCATCTCACTTTCAAAGTAAAGTCTATCTAGAAAAATATAAGATTTTTTCCTAGGTGGTAACCAGTGAATTTCATGTTTGTTATTCTCTTACATAATTTTCATATTTTCTAAAGTAAAAAATTCATGTTTATAATCAGAGATGTATTAAGTATCAAAAAAATAACAAACATCCAACTCAATTAGTTATTTCCCACACTTATTGAGAAAGTCAAATCAAAGAAACACTTATAATTTAGATTATTTTCATTCAATTGGCCTTTCAACTTTAGAAAACAAACACACTTAATGTACTACAGGTGGAGTTTGATTGTTGTCGTTCACTCACTCAGTCTTGTCCAACTCTTTGCGATGCCATGGACTGCAGTGGCCAGGCCTCCCTGTCCCTCACCGTCTCCCGGAGTTTGCCCAAGTTTATGTTCATTGCATTGGTGATGCTGTCCAGCCATCTCATCCTCTGATGCCCTCTTCTCCTCCTGCCCTCAATCTTTCCAAGCATCAGGGACTTTTCCAATGAGTCATCTGTGCACATCAGATGACCAAAATACTGGAGCTTCAGCTTCAGCATCAGTCCTTCCAGTGAATACTCAAGATTGATCATCCTTAAGATTGACTGGTTTGATCTCCTTGCTGTCCAAGGGACTTTCAGGAGCCTTCTCCAGCACCACAGTCCAAAGGCATCAATACTTTGGTGTTCTGCTTTCTTTGCAGTCCAGTTCTCACAACTGTAGTGACCACTAGGAAGACCACAACCTTGACTATACAGACCTCTGTCAGCAGAGCAATGTCTCTGGTTTTCAACACACAGTCTGGGTTTGTCATCACTTTCCTGCTAAGAAGCGATCATCTGATTTCATGGCTGCAGTCACCACCCGCATTGATTTTGGAGCCCAAGAAGAGGAAATCTGTCACTACGTCCACGTTTCCCCTTCTGTTTGCCATGCAGTAATTGGGCCAGATGCCGTGATCTTAATTTTTTAAATATTTAGTCTTAAGCCAACTCTTTCACTTAACTCCTTCACCCTCATTAAGAGGCTCTTTAGTTTCTCTTCACTTTCTGCTGTTAGAGTGGTATCATCTCCATGTCTGAGGTTGTTGATGCCTATCTTGATTCCAGCTTGTAATTCATCCAGCCTGGCATTTCTCATGACGTGCCCAACATATTGATTAAATAGGGTAACAGAAGATAGCCCTGTCATACTCTTTTCTTGATCTCTGAACCAACTGGTAGTTCCATACAGGGTTCGAAGTATTGCTTCTTGACCCGCATACAGGTTTCTCAGGAGACAGGTAAGATGGTCTGGTATTCCCATCTCTCTAAGAGGTTTTCACAGTTCGTCATGATCCTCACAGTCATAGTCGATGAAACAGAGATAGATGTTTTTCTGGAATTCCCTTACTTTCTCTATAATCCAGCAAATGTTGGCAATTTGATCTCTAGTTCCTCTTCCTTTTCTAAACCCAGTTTGGACATCTGGAAGTTCTCGGTTCTCATAATGCTGAAGCCTAGCATTCAAGATTTTAACCATGACCTTACTAGCATGGGAAATGAGTGCAACTGTCCAATGGTTAGCATTCTTTGGTACTACCCTTCTTGGGAATTGGGATGAGGATTGACCTTTTTCAGTCCTGAGGCCCCTGCTGGGTCTCCCAGATTTGCTGACACAATGAATGCAAAAGCTTTATAAATTTGATTACACTGTGTTTAAATTTATATCCAGTTTGTATTTTCTCATTTGTTGTCATCAGGGTAAATGTTTTCCCAGCAATTCCGGGGAAGTTTTTCACCTTTCACCTGTTCATGCTGACTTTCAGCACTTTTGTTGGTTCAAAACGGTCAGGGTCCACATAGGCAGAAAGGACCAAGAAAAAGACTTTGACCATTGTTTAAAAATTACACACACAAATAAATAAATAAAAAAAATAAAAATTACACAAGAGGGGTGGTTTGAGATTACCACTGAGTGTGTGCTCCAGGGCCTCTGTCCTGGTGGTTCTCACTGCCTGGAATGTTCTATCTACCCTCAGACAGTGTGAGCAATTTTCTGTCTCAGATTCTCTGGGTCTTTGCTTGTTATCTTCTTTGAAGGCCTTCCTTCACCACACTATTTAAAATTAATCCATCTCTGGTATTCCCTCTTTCTCTTCTCTGTTTTCTCTTTTTCCTGTGGCATTTATTTATCTAACACGTTACATATTTTATTTATTTGTTGTTTGTATGAGGAAACATCAGACAATCCCACCATAAGAGCTGTTCAACAAAATTAGTGGTCATGTATCAAAATGGCAAAGCTGAAGCTCAAAGGGACAGAAAGAGTGTTCCTTTCGATAGTGTATTAAGAATGTAATTAACGTTTTTTAAAGCACACAGAAATGCCAAGGGTTTTGTTAAGGTCCCAGGCCATTTCTTTATATAGCAATAAGCAGGGTTTTTAATAGTTTCCTTTTAATTTTAAAAGGAATTAATATTTGCCAATTAATTTTACATATTTCTCCTAGAATTCAGCAAGCAGTAAATACAGAGGGCCTACATTTTGGTTTCTGCTTTTTAAAAAAATCACCCTGGACTTTTTTTTTTTTTTTTTAATTAGTTGTCTTAACAAACTTACAAACATCAGTCTCTGGACATAACCAGAAAGAAGGTCAGCAGTTTCCACTTTTTGAGCAGCCCCACTGCCTTCTATGTGTTTGTTTCTCCACACTTGGCACTACCATGTCCAAATACAATCTTATCAATTGTTACATGGTTGGCCAAGTTCCCTGCACCATGACGCTACCTAGCATCCTCCTCATCCCGTCTTTGGATCTGGGCTTTGGCCTTCTGTTGACAAAACACGTATCACTGTCTCTTTCTCTCCCACCAAGGCAAGGGCGGTGGAGTTAGAGGGGGAAGCTTCTGAAAATCGAAAATATCCACCACCCCCAGCTCATTCCTTTCTCTTTACAACCTTTCTTTTTCCTGGTGTTAGTTATCATAATAAAGTGACACACACATCACCTAAATATATTTTGCAGAATAAATCAAACACCAAGTATTTGTATAAGTCCAGAAAGAGGTTAGCAGATTGAAGTTAGAACCTACAGCTCTTCTGAAAGTATTAATAATTGCACATGTGCCAAAATAAAGCTCCTTCCCTTCTGCCTGCCTCTCAGAACATGTGGCTTTTCCTAGACCCACTCTTTCCACTTCCTGGCAACAATTTGAAAACCAGCTAGTCCTGAGGGCTCTTGAACTCTTGAACAAATTCCTTAATTTCTGCTTGAGAGTTCAGAGGGAAAAAATTATCTCAGGAAAATACATGTCTCTACTCCTTTCTTCTCTGATTCCAGAACTTTAAATGTGCCTCTTCTTTCAGATTTGCTTGACTTATTTCTGAACCAACTGGTGATATTCAAGAGTGGAAAATACTGCTGCAATTGCTATTTTCTAATTTTTTTGTAATTTATTTCTTTTCTACCTACAAGCTAGAAGCCAAGCACCCAGACTGACTCTTAAATATTTGCTTTGTGTGCTGTATGCCAAGTCACTTCAGTAGTGTCTGACTCTTTGCCACCCTGTACACTGTAACCTGCCAGGCTCCTCTGTTTATGGAATTCTCCAGGCAAGAATACTGGAGTGGGTTGCCATGCCCTTTTCTAGGGGATCTTCCCAACCCAGGGATCAAACTCAAGTCTCTTATGTCTCTTGCATTGGTAGGCAGGTTCTTTACCACTAGCACCACCTGGGAAACCCAAATATTTGCTTTGTGTGCATATTCAGTCTTGTCCAGCTCTTTATGACATCATGGTCTGTATCCAGCCAGGCTTCTCTGTCCATGCAATTCTCCAGGCAAAGATACTAGAGTGGGTTGCCATTTCCTTCTCCAAGGGATCTTCCCAACCCAGGGATCCAACTGATATCTCCTGGGACTTCTGCATTGGCAGGCAAATTCTTTTACCACTGAGGCACCTTTGCTTCATTCTAATTATCAACCTTGTGAATCTGTAAACTGAAAGATAACTGTGCAACATGAGGTTTGTAAGTTAAGTTATATTCAGCATCTTACTGAGGACTATAGCCCAGGAGACTATGGCCTCTTCATAGCTCTGAGAAACTACTTCTAAGAGGTAGGAGGGATGATAGTTCATATATATATATTTTTTTTGACAGGGGAATCCATGCAGTCAAGTATGCATCTTGATAAAAGATTGCTGCTAGTGTTGCAGTGAAATAAAAAAACAATTTTCTTTTTCTCTTTTGCCTTTTGAGTCCTTCTCTACTTTAACTGTTCCTGATCTACTGTCTGCATTGATAAGAAAGTTTCCTTCTTTTCAGAAGACTAACCTGTGTTAGAAAAACGCCGCGGGAGGAAAAAAGCCGCCTCTAAGGACCGGTGGTGAAGGCCTTTATTGAGCGGTCGCTCTCGGGCAGAACTCCCGGGGGCGGGTGAGTGAGGAAACAAAGGGAGTCTGCGAGGTATGAGGGGTGGGGAGGGGTTTTATAGCCAGGGCCGGCGTCCAAGCCAGGTCTTTTCATATAAGGAAGAAAGCGCGGGCTACAGCAGCGGTCAGTGTCCGAGGGCTCCGGGTCGGTACCTGATTGAACCAGGCTGCAGGGGGTCGGTCCTCGGAAGTTAGCCAGCCTCCGGAATTTGCCTTGCGGCACTTTTTCTGGGGCATGCCCCGACCTTTCAACCTGTTGTGTAAACTACATCCTGCACTTATGTACCTGTTACCTTCTAACTCTGCATGAGCCACACTCCGCATCTTTTATCTTCTAACTTTATGCTAGTCACATCCTGATGCTCGACTTGACAGCACTCTCTCTGCAATGCCCCCCGCCCCCCCCCTCGCTTGTAGTTTGTTTTTCCCTCTTTTGGCATTACAGAAAGAAAGTTGCAATGCAAGCCACAAAGGACAATGGACTTACTACCGGGACCAACTGCCAGACTCAAATTACTAGGCCAACTGATGCCAGCCTATTGACTGTTTTGATACAATTCAAAAATAAAGAAGAATACAGGATCCTTACCTTACACCTTTGCTCTTTATTGCCAACCCCTGACTGTGAGTCCCAACTATATGATCCCCTTGATTCCCCAGGGAGGGGAGACACAGTTCTTGAGGCAGAAAGCTACTGTGTTCTCTCCTCTGCAGGCTTGAGGATTAAGGCTATCTTCCTATTTCCTTGAGACTCTGTCTCCATATTTTCTTATTCTGCTCCAGTGGGCAGAGAAAGCCAAGATTTTGGCACCACTGTTTGACACCAGTCCAAACAACAGATATCTCAAGTCAGTGATTTTAGTGCTTTACTATGTATGGGAACATGCAAGAAGCCGGATTCATCAAAGTTCTTCCTGAGATATATATCTAACTGTCTAAGGGGCCCGTATGTTGGAGGCACGGGACATCCTATTATCATCTTCCTTTCCTCCATCTGGAACACAGATTGCGTCCTCCTGTTATCGTCTTGATCTCTTCTGTCTGAAGTTTAGGATGCACTGTTGGTCAGCCACTGCAGGGGGTTAATCTTTGTAGAACTGGCTGGTGACCCGGTGACCCAAACGCTCTTTGCTCTTCCTCTGTTTGCAAATCTACCAGACGATAAGCAGTCTATTCACAGCTGTACGCTCTACAAGTTCTGCTGAACAAATAGGTTTGTCTCCCTGGAGCTATGCCCTGCTTCTCTGTATGAGGTAGGCCAGAGCCAGCAGCCGAGGGAGCCCCAAGGCTAAAGTGCATCTGTGTGTTTTGGGCTGTGGCAGAAACGATAGGACTGATTTAAGAGATTCACCTGGTGCCAGCCAGACTAGACTCACAGGCTATCGAGGCTGGTGGGGCTTTAGAAGCACTGAATATCTTCCAGGCCTTCAACTTCTCAGTCTGGCTAATGCCCAGCCTCCTCTGGTGGCCAGGAATTCACTTCTGACAACTAGTATTCAGGAAAATCTTGTGTTAAGAGAGGTCTTTCTTATGTTGAGGCATAATATGCCTTCCTATATCTTCTGAGGGCTTCCCTGGTAGTTCAGATGGTAAAGAATCTGCCTGCAATGCAGGATACCCGGGTTCCATCCCTGGGTTGAGAAGATCCCTTGGAGAAGGGAATGGCTACCCACTCCAGTATTCTTGCCTGGAGAATTCCACGGTCAGTGGGCTATAGTCTGTGAGGTCACAAAGAGTTGGACACAACTATCAGTATATATCTTCTACCTAGAGGTCTCAGTTCTGTATACTGTGATCACATGGCATTCTGATCCTTTTGTAATAGGGAAAAACAAATCTGACTCCATATTGAATCTGTTTCTTTTACTTTAACCTTTGTATTCTATTGCTTTTGCTGCAAGTTAATCACAAAGGAATGTTGCCTATAGCTTAAAGTATACACAATGGCTCATCTCTGGGACACCTGCCTCCCAGGCCTGAGCATTAAGCTAAAATACTGTTGTTTAGCTCAGGGGAAACATCCTGACCAGGCCCACTTATGGATGGCTGCAAAGAAATTAATGCAATCCCTCTGCAGTCTGGCCAGAACCAGGAAATATTTGTAAATAGTTTTTGCCTTTTTTTTACTTTACTTTCTTCACCTCCCCCTCTGTAATCTATAAAAGAAACTAGTATCCAAATCTGGGTAAGGGGCTTCCCTGGTGGTCCAGTGGTTAAGAATCCACTTGCCAATGCAGGGGACACAGGTTCGATCCCTGCTCCAGGAAGATCCCCCGTGCTGCATGGCAGCTAAGCCCATGAGCCACAGCTACTGAGCCAGCACTTGCTTTTCAACTAAGACCCGAGCTGAGCACACTGACCTATGCCTGCCGGCCAGTGGGTGGATCCTCTTTCCATAATGCTGGAGGGAGAGTCTGACAAATTCTGGATGACTCTTCCTTTTAAATTTTTTTTTTTTTAATTATATGACATTTTTATTTTAGGCTGCAAAAACAAAAATGAGCAAACAAACAACAAAAAACTTGAAATAGGCTTGTCAAATGATGTAAATTCATCCTTTCCAGGGAAGCAGCAGGTTATCCTCAAGGCCACATACATCCTGCTTCACTGCTGCTTGCACTCTGCTGGATTTTGATCCTTCTTTGGGTCATAGTCTGGATCATTTTCCTCATCTCCTTCTTCTTCCCCTTCCTCATCCGCTTCTTCACCTTCTTCATCATAATCATCGTCATCATCTTCAATAGCTTCTCCAGTAAAGTATAACACTGATCTTGGGATTATACACTCATGTAAAAAGTGACCAATTTCAAAGTCTGCAGCGAGGATAGCTTCAGAATCATCATCCAGATCTCCACTCTCAGGAACTTCAGGAAGGGCAAAAAAATTAAAGAAAGAGTCATTAGAAGCTGTTTTGGTCACAGTACGAAATGTCCCACTTCCCTTGTGTTTCTGCTTCCTCTTAATCATTCTCAAAGTGACATTCTTCCCTTTTTTCCAATCTATCTGGCACCCTGTACAACCCATAATTTCTGGTCCATCAAAAGAAAAGGGATCAGAATCATCTGGTTCTGACCTCATCCTATATGTCTTTGTCAACACTCCATTTGTGAAATATTCATTGGGTTCAAAGTGAAATTCTAAGACAAAACTCATAGGTTGACCAGCATCTGAGAACTTCACTTTAATATCTTTCAAGTGTTTCAGAATAGGTTCATCATATTCCTGAACCATATCACTGAACAAGTCAACATTCTTAAAAACTGTCAACCAAAACTCAGGAATTCCCTTGGGATCTTCTTTTTCTTTATCCTTTCTCTCATCTTCAATCTTGGTCTTTTAGCTCCTCTGAAATTTCATCTTCCTCATCTGGTTTCCATTCACTTTCTTCTTCTGTAGGTTCATAAATGGCATTAATGATCTCAAATCACTTATCAAACAGAGGCTGATAAAGAACAGCATACTTTCTTTCAAGATCATGAGCTTCCTCATAGAATTTGGCTTCCATCAGCACACATTTAGCTTGAAGGTTTTTAAGAGCATTCACCCGTCTTTTAACTACCCTAGGCAGGCTTTCAATGTATCCTGTTGGTGTTTCTACCAGACCATCAAGTCTTTCTTGAAGGGCTGCAAGAATCTGAGGATTTTGCATCATCTGAACAGTCAGCTGATGCGCTTTGATTTTTGTTTCTTCACCAGTCTCTTCTTCTTCTACTTCTTCAACATCATCCAAATCTTGATCAAGTTCAGACTGTTCTTTGTTGTCGATGTCTGCCATGTTGTACAAATGCCAAATATTTTAAAAAATGACAGATTTCGTTTTCCAGCTCAGCTCTCCAGTGGCGAGCGCGGGGAGTCGGGCGGCCCGAGCTACGCAGGCAGTGACTCAGGGTGGCGGCGGCGGGAGGAGCAGGAGCCTTTTAAATATTCTTTATCTGTCTCAAATGTGCTCCATCATCATGTCTGTACTTGGCAGTGTGATGCAGATAGGAGTCTTGGCTAAGTCAATACTTGTTAATTGAATGATTGAATAAATGAATCAAAAATCGTTGGATAGGAAGAACAACATAAGTTAAAACTGGAGAGAATAGAATATATTTTATGTTGGTTTGTGAATTTTTCAACCAATAGTTTAAAAACACTGTTTTGAAGATGAGATTTGTAAAAGCTACCACCCCAGCAGATTAGATCATGACATTGAAGCAATAATGGGATTGCTGGCTTTGTAAGAAGAAAGAGATCCCTTTCATGCATTCAGGGAAAGACCATGGGACTTCACTGGTTGTCAGCGGTTAAGAATCTGCCTGCCAATGTGGGGGACACAGGTTCGATCCCTGGTCTAGAGTCTACATGCTGTGGGGCAACTAAGCTCATGAGCTGCAACTCCTGAGCCGGTGCTCTGCAACAAGAGAAGCCCCCATAATGAGGAGCCTGTGGACAAAGGGTGGCCCCAGCTCACTGCAACTAGAGAAAGCCCAAGCACAACAACAAAGACCAAAAATAAATAAATGAAAGACCACATAAGGATGTAGGGAGAAGGTGGCTCTCTGCAAGCCAGGAAGAAAGTGCTCACCAGGACTCAAACGTGCCTGCATCTTGAAATTCCCAGCCTCCAAAACTGTGAGAATAACTGTCTGTTGATTCAGCCACCCAGATATGTTGTTCTGTCGGCCTGAGCTGAGTAAGAGAGTAACATACCATTCAGAGGAGTAAGTTAATTCTGAGATGAGATGTAGGTGGTCTGTTTTCTTACTTTACCTTGAAGGAGATGGGATTTCTGACATCTTTTCCATTCAACTCAAGAAATGTACCACAGAGAACTCTGTTGGTCTTGTGCTCTGTCTGCTGCAGAGAGGGCCTGCACAGAGGGTGGGATGGATGGTCCCAGTCCTCCAGACAAGGGAGGATGTGCGATCACCTGCTGTGGTTGAGGAGCCGAAATGCAGAACAGGATTTCTGGGAGTGGCGAAGGCTTGCAATTGCTCCTATGAGCAGTGCCCCAAGCAGGTAACAAAGGATGAAAGAAGTAAACTTGAGCAGCCTTGAGGTTGCCACTGAAGTTACACATCATGGATTTAGTGTTGATTCATTGTGTAGACCTTTATAACTTTCTGCAGGAGAACCTGGCTGTCCAAAAGGAGAGAGACAAGAGGGTTGATTCCACCTAGCAATGAGGATTGGAAAGGCAGTTAAGAACAAAGAATTCCAGAGGCTTGTTGGCATTAAGTAACTAACTCTTAACTAGAAGCAGCTTCAGAGCCATCGGGCAGGGGATGTCTCATAGCAGGAGGAGACTACCCATGTGAACAGGTATGAAATGAATACAGACAATGAATCTGGGAGAACCCTGCCATCTCTATCATAGCTCAGGTCTGGCCACTTTGCTGGTTTAGTTATATGAAGCTCAAGTTCTTGTCCCCTGCTGACTGACCTTTGGTATGATCTTTTCTTTGTTTAATTCCACTGCCCCATCAAACTTGAGGGCCCCATTATAAGTAACGGTTACCATACCCTACTTGGTGTCCAATTTGGTGGACAGTTGAGACTCTTCTGCCACCTGGTGGTCATTGGTCACTTCAGATGTCCATGGGATCCAAGCCGGGAAAGAGGTCAAGTGAAAAACCAAGACAGAGTTGAACACTTGGGTATGAGCATTCAAGAGGTCGGGAGTTCAAGATGAGGGTAAGGAAAATATTAGTAGGTATAAGAAAGACAGGGGAATAAGAGTTTGTGGTTTAAGAGAATTTCAGAGTTTGAAATTTTGAGTATTAAATGAGGTCCCCTTCATGGATCAGAGCCTTGTTCTGCTGAAGGGGCTTGCATAACTCAATGAAGCTATGAGCCATGCCATGAAAAGACCACCCAAGATCAACAGGTCATGGTGGAAAGTTCTGAACAAAACATGGTTCACTGAAGGAGGGAATGGCAAACCACTCCAGCATTCTTGCATTGAGAACTCCATGAACAGTATAAAAAGGCAAAAAGATATGACACCAGAAGAAGAGTTCCCCAGGTCGGAAGGTATCCAATATGCTACTGGGGAATAGTGGAAGGCAATTACTAATAGCTCCAGAAAGAAAGAAGCAGAAGGTCCAAAGCAGAAAAAACACTGAGTTGTGATTGTGTCTGGTGGTGAAAGTAAAGTCTGGTGCTATAAAAAACAATATTGCATAGGAACCTGGAATGTTAGGTCCATAATTCAAGGTAAATTGTACACGGTCAAGCAGGAGATGGCAAGAACGTGAAGATCTTAGGAATCAGTGAGCTAAAGTGGATGGGAATAGGCAAATTTAATTCAGATGATCGTTATGTATACTACAGTGGGCAAGAATCCCTTAGAAGAAATGGAGTAGCCCTCTTGGTCAACAGAAGAGTCTGAAATGCAGTACACAAAAATGACAGAATGATCTCAGTTCATTTCCCAGGCAAAGCATCAACATCACAGTAATTAATTCAGTTTTTGCCCCAAACACTAATGCTGAAGAAACCGAAGTTGAACAGCTCTATGATGACTTACAAGATGTTCTAGAACTAACACCAAAGAAAGATGTCCTTTTCATCATAGTGGACTGGAATGCAAAAGTAGGAAGTCAAGGGATACCTGGAGTAACAGGCAAGTTTTACCTTGGAGTACAAAATGAAGCAGGCACAGCAAAAGCTAACAGTTTTGTCAAAAGAACACACTGTTCATAGCAAACACCCTTTTCCAACAACACAGAGGAAACTCTACACATGGATATCACCAAATGGTCAATACTAAAATCAGATTGATTTACTCTTTGTAGTCAAAGATGGAGAAGCTCTACACAGTCAGAGAAAACAAGACCTGAAGTTGACTGTGGCTCAGATCATCAGCTCCTTATTTCAAAATTCAGGCTTAAATTGAAGAAAGTAGACAAAACCAATAGGCCATTCAGGTATGACCTAAATCAAATCCCTTATGATTATACAGTGGAGCCGATGATTCAAGGGATTAGATCTGATAAACAGAATGCCTGAAGAACTATGGACAGAGGTTTGTAACATTGTACAGGAATCAGTGACCAAAATTATTCCCAAGAAAAGAAATGCAAGAAGGCAAAGTGGTCGCTGAGGAGGCTTTATAAATATGAGGAACAAAGAGAAGCAAAAAGCAAAAGAAAGGGAAAGATATACCCAACTGAGTGCAGAGTTCCAGGAAATAGCAAGGAAGAGATAAGAAGGCCTTCTTAAATGAACAATGCAAAGAAATAGAAAATATTTCTTTATTGGAAATATTGGAATAGAATATTTCAACTACCATACAATTGCATTCATTTCACATGTTAGCAAGGTTATACTTAAAATCCTTCAAGCTAGGCCTCAGCAGTACGTGAACTGAGAACTTCCAGATGTATAAGCTGGTTTTAGAAATGGCAGAGGAACCAGAGATCAAATTATCAACATTTGTTGAATCATAAAGAAAACAAGGGAGTTCCAGAAAAACATCTACTTCTGCTTCATTGACTAAAGGCTAAAGCCTTTGACTGTGTGGATCACAACAAACTGTGGAAAATTCTTAAAGAGATGAGAATACCAGACCACCTGACCTGCCTCCGGAGAAATCTGTATTCAGGTCAAGAAGCAACATAAGTGGACATGGAACAACAGACTGGTTCCAAATTGGGAAAGTAGTACATCAAGGCTGTATCTTGTCACCCTATTTATTTAACTTATATGCACAGTACATCATAAAAAATGCTGGACTGGATAATCACAACCTGGAATCAAGATTTCCAGAAGAAATATCAACAAACTCAGATATGCAGATGATACCACTTTAGTGGCAGAAAGTGAAGAGGAACTAAAAAGGCTTTTGGTGAAGATGAAAGAGGAGAGTGAAATAACTGGTGTAAAACTCAATATTCAAAAAATGAGATCATGGCCTCCGGGCCCATAACTTCATGGCAAACAGAAGGGGAAAAAGTGGAAGGAGTGACACAATTTAATTTTCTGGGCTCCAAATCACTGCAGATGGTGACTGCAGCCAAGAAATTAAGAGACGCTTGCTCCTTGGAAGCAAAGTGATGGCAAACGTAGACAGCACATTAAAAAGCAGAGACACCACTTTGCTGACAAAGGTCCATATAGTTAAAGCTACGGTTTTTCCAGGAGTCTTGTACGGATGTGAGAACTGGACCATAAAGAAGGCTGAGTGCTGAAGAATTGGTGCTTTTGAATTGTAGTGCTGGGAAGACTCTTGAGAGTCCCTTGAACTGTAAGATCAATTCAGTCAATCCTAAAGGAACTTAACCCTGACTCTTTATTGGAAGGACTGATGCTGAAGCTGAAGCTCCAATACTTGGGCCACCTGATGTGAACAGCTGAATCATTGAAAAGGCACTGATGCTGGAAAAGATTGAAGGCAAAAGGAAAAGAGGGCGTCAGTGGATGAAATGGTTAGATAGCATCACCAGATCAGTGGACATGAATTTAAACAAACTCCAGAGATAGGGAAGAACAGGGAAGTGTGGGGTGCTGCAGTCCAGGGGGTCAAAAAGAGTCAGACCCCACTTAGCAACTGAAGAGCAACAACAATTAAGTGAGGATCAGTACAAAGGAATGGTCATAGTTGTGTATAGCTAAAAATGTTCTGAAGAAAGACAATAAAGTTGAGAGTCAGGGAATCCAGGGCCAGGTTTTTGCAAGCACCATTCACATTCCCCACTTGGAGTGATTATTCCTGTGATAGAGTCCATATTTTAGTAATATATTCATCCACTGCAGTTCAGTTCAGTGGCTCATTTGTGTCCAACTCTTTTGCAACCCCATGGACTGCAGCACACCAGGCTTCCCTATCCATCATCAACTCCTAGAGCTTGCTCAAACTCATGTCCATCGAGTCAGTGATGCCATCCAACCATCTCATCCTTCGTCGTCCCTTTCTTCTCCTGCCTTCAATCTTTCCCAGCATCAGGGTCTTTTCAAATGAGTCAGTTCTTTGCATCAGGTGGCCAAAATATTGGAGCTTCAACTTCAGCATCAGTCCTTCCAATGAAGATACAGGACTGATTTCCTTTAGGATGGACGGGTTTGATCTCCTTGCAGTCCAAGGGACTCTCAAGAGTCTTCTTTGACACCACAGTTCAAAAGCATCAATTTTTTGGCACTCATCTTTCTTTATGGTCAAACTTTCAAATCCATACATGACTACTGGAAAAACCATACCTTTGACTAGATGGCCCTTTGGTGGCAAAGTAATGTTTCTGCATTTTAGTATTCTGTCTAGATTTGTCATAGCTTTTTTTCCAAGGAGCAAGTGTTTTTTAATTTCATGGCTGCAGTCACCATCTGCAGTGATTTGGAGCCCAAGAAAGTAAAGTCTGTCACCATTTCCATTGTTTCCCCATCTATTTGCCATGAAGTGATGGGACTGGATGCCATGATCTTCATTTTTTGAATGTTGAGTTTTAAGTCAGCTTTTTCACTCCTCTTTCACTTTCATTAAGAGGCTGTTCAGTTCCTCTTCGCTTTCTGCCATAAGGGTGGTGTCATTTGCATATCTGAAGTTACTGATATTTCTCCCGGCAATCTTGATTCCAGCTTGTGCTTCCTCCAGCCCAGCATTTCTCATGATGTACTCTGCATATAAGCTAAATAAGAAGGGTGACAATATACAGCCTTGACATACTCCTTTCCCAATTTGGAACCAGTCTGTTGTTCCATGTCCAGTTCTGTTGCTTCTTGACCTGCACAAAGATTTCTCAGGAGGCAGATCAGGTGGTCTGGTATTCCCAACTCTTTAAGAATTTTCCACAGTTTGTTGTGATCCACACAGTCAAAGGCTTTGGCATAGTCAATAAAACATAAATAGATGTTTTTCTGGAACTCTCTTGGTTTTTAGATGATCCAACAGATGTTGGCAATTTGATCTCTGGTTCCTCTGTCCTTTCTAAATCTAACTTGAACATCTGGACGTTCTCGGTTTATGTACTGCTGAAGCCTGGCTTGGAGAATTTTAAGCATTACTTTGCTAGCATGTGAGATGAGTATAATTGTGCAGTAGTTTGAATATTCTTTGGCTTTGCCTTTCTTAGAGATTGGAATGAAAACTGACCTTTTCCAGTCCTGTGGCCACTGCTGAGTTTTCCAAATTGCTGGCGTATTGAGTGCAGCACTTTCACACTACCATCTTTTAGGACTTGAAATAGCTCAACTGGAATTCCATCACCTCCACTAGCTTTGTTCGTAGTGGTGCTTCCTAAGGCCCACTTGACTGCACTCCTGGATGTCTGGCTCTCTAGGATAGTGATCGCACCTTTGTGGTTATCTGGGTCATTAAGGTCTTTTTTTGTATAGCTCTTTTGTGTATTGTTGCCACCTCTTCTTAATATCTTCTGCTTCTGTTAGGTCCATGCCATTTCTGTCCTTTATTGTGTCCATCTTTGCATGAAATTCTCACTTGGTATCTCTAGTTTTCTTGAAGAGATCTCTAGTCTTTCCCATTCTACTGTCTTCCCCTGTTTCTTTGCACTTATCACTGAGGAAGGCTTTCTTATCTCTCCTTGCTTTTCTTTGGAACTCTGCATTCAGATGGGTATATCTTTCCTTTTCTCTTCCTTTAGTTTCTTTTCTTTTCTCAGCTATTTGTAAGGCCTCCCTAGACAACCTTTTTGCCTTTTTGCATTTCTTTTTCTTGGGGATGGTCTTGATCACTGCCTCCTGTACAGTGTCACGAACCTCCATCCATAGCTCTTCAGGCACTCTGTCTATCAGATCTAATTCCTTGAATCTATTTCTCACTTTCACTGCATAGTCATAAGGGATTTGATTTAGGTCATACCTGAATGGTCCTGTGGTTTTCCCTACTTTCTTCAACTTAAGTCTGAATTTTGCAATAAGGAGTTCATGATCTGAGCCAAAGTCAGCTCCCAGTCTTGTTTTTGCTGACTCTGTAGAGCTTCTCCATCTTTGAATGCAAAAAATATAGTCAATATGATTTCAATATTGACCATTTGGTAATGTCCATGTGTAGAGTCTTCTCTTGTGTTGTTGGAAGAGGGTGTTTGCTATGACCAATGCATTCTCTTGGCAAAACTCTGTTGACCTTTGCCCTGCTTCATTTCGTACTCCAATGTCAAACTTGCCTGTTACCCCAGGTGTCTCTTGACTTCCTACTTTCGCATTCTAGTCTCCTATGATGAAAAGGACATCCGTTTTTGGTTTTAATTCTAGAAGGTCTTGTAAGTCTTCATAAAACCATTCAATTTCAGCTTCTTTGGCATTAGTTGTTGGGGCATAGACTTGGGTTACTGTGATATTGAATGGTTTCCCTTGGAAATGAATAGAGATCATTCTGTCATTTTTGAGAGTGCACACAAGTACTGCATTTTGGACTCTTTTGTTGACTATGTGGGCTACTCCATTTTTTCTAAGGATTCTTATATACCACAGTTGTCTACTAAATGTTGGCTGTATCAGTTTGGATGTTGGAAAATCAGAAATGGTGATGGTAAGAGATAGAAGTGGAGATGACAGGAGTGGTGGGAGGTAGGAGTGGAGATGACAGTTAGGAACTGGTTGAGATATAGTTTTAAACAAGATATAGTTTCAAGTACTTGGTTTTCCCAAGCTATATAGTTGTTTTCAACCTTTCAGTGACTGCTTCAACATATGGCCATTGTGAAAAATCTCCCCATTCCTGGTACTTCACAGTTTCATGCATATCCTCTTAGCGTGGGAAAGCATCCACGATGTTGCGATGTGTTCATTGCCTGAATTAGGCACACCACATTCAGAAATGCCCTGCGTTATACTAAGTGAAATGGAGAATGACAAATACTGTATGATCTCACTTTATGTGGCATCTAATTTAAAAATAACTCATAGAAAGAAGCGATCAATTTTGTAGTTACCATAGGTGTTGTGTTGGGGGAGGGGGAATTAAAAAAAAAAAAAAAAAGAAATGCCCTGGACAGCAGGTAGCAGGACTTATATTTCACATGGAAGCATAGGTGTGGTTGACTGAAAGTCACATACTTTCCCCAGTATTTTTCAAATAATTTCGAGTATGATCTTCAAGCTCTTATTTAGAAGCTGAATCCTAAGATAAAGCAAGTGGGAGTAGGACTCTGCTAAGGAACAAATGAACAGGTAATTGCTGAAGAAGACAGTGAAGGGTAGGGTGACTAGCTGTACCATACACTTGGGGGAATCGACTTGGCAAACAGAGAGAACCTTAAAGATCTTACTCTGACTACCAGCCAGCAATAGCAGAAGTGGAAAGAGATAAGTGCCTCTTACTCAAGCACCGTTTCTAGCTTTGGCAGCTTCTGATAAACCCTTTGTTCCTTAACGTCCACTTACTGCCCTGCCCCAGTCTGCTCTTGGTCTGAGTACAGAAAGTAAATGATACACCACTGTGTCAGACCCTGGGAGCAAAGGGTCTTCTTCTGAAGTTGACTGCTTAACCTTCAAGTTGAATACTGGAGCCCAGTATCAAAAGACTATGCTTACATTAGCAAGCATATGTCTGATCTTCAAATGGAAGCAAGTTATTAGAATGCTGCTAAGACATCAATAACTGTCTCAGAGAGTTGGTGAAAATGAAAGTATTAGTCAACTAGTTGTGTCCAACTCTTTGCAACCCCACGGATTGTAGACCCCCAAGCTCCTCTGTCCATGGGATTCTCCAGGCAAGAATACTAGAGTGCATAGCCATTCCCTTCTCCAGGGGATCTTTCCAACCCAGGGGTCAAACCCTGGGTCTCCTGCATTGCAGGCAGATTGTTTGCCACCTAGGCCACCAGGGAAGCCCAGAGAGTTGGTGCAGGGAAGTAATGTGACAACACATGTAAAGTGGTTATCACTTACTGGCCCAGAGGAGACACTCAATATTAAGTTCCCCTTTGGTCATTTTTATATAGAAGGGGGTGGCACAGAGTAAGTAATTTATCTCTTCCAAACTCCCTCCTTGAATCTCCCTGTCCAGCACAGATATACCCCTCATTATATTCCCCATTCTTGCAGGCACACTTCAAGTGGATGGTTTCAGCCTTGCCCTTTCCTATCCCTTTCCTCTGGACACCTGTGGCTTGACGCTGTCCCCCTATGGTGCAATGCCTGGGGCAGTACTCAGGTCCCCAGGTATGGGCTGATTAGTGAAGGAGAAACAAAACGATTTATTTATCTTGGCCCAGGTACTACAATTCTGTTTTCCCAAGCTAAGATGTCTTTAGGGTTTTGTTTTGCTATGTTTTGTTTTGTTAAGAAGCCACAACTTGCTGTTGACTCATATGCAGCTCCTAGCCAACGGAAACCCCAGAGCCTTATTTTTGCCCGTGTGATGCTGTTAAACCATTTTTCCCCAAGCCAGATCTTGGATGGCTGTTTGTTGTTCTAGATCTGAGGGAAGGACTTCTCATGTCTGTTACGTTCCATCTTGCTAGATTAATTTTCTCCATTCTATCCTATCGCAATATAAAATTCTTCAGTAAGTGAACAAATAAATGCAGTGCATTGTCATACAGTTGTCAGACCAAAGCTCAAAACATCAAACTCTAGCAGCAGAGTATAGTAAAAACAAAACACCATAGCAAAGACATACACTCTAGTTTTCTTAACAAAAGTGAGCCACAAGTCATATAGCTTACCAGTGTTAGTCTCTTAAGTTTCCAACATATTAGACTCAAAACCTTTTCTTTTTCAGGAGAATATACTGAATCCCTAGAACATATGATTTCTTATTACAGCCCAGTAATTATATATTTCATTTATTTATTTTTTATTAATTGATTTAAAAAATTCTATACTGTTTTATAATTTTCAAAAACTTCACACAGATGATTTCATATAATCTCATAATAACCCTTTTTTTCTCCTATCCCTATATTACCCCTCATCCAATCCTCTTCCTATCTTACATTAACAAATATATACTTTCCCCTTCCAAGAGAATAATTCAGTGGCATTTAATACACTCATGCTGCGGTACAGTCATCACCTCTCTCTAGTTCCAGAACATTTTCCTCACCTCAAAAGGAAACTCCAACCCATTAAGCAGTTTCTCCCAACCCCCTCTCCTACCAGGCTTGGGCAACCACCAACATGCCTTTTGTCACTTTGGATGTACCTGTCCTGGACAGTTCATATAAATGGAATCACATAATGTGTCCTTTTGTGTTTGGCTTCTTTTACTTAGCATAGTGTTTTTGAGGTACATTCATGTTGTAACATATATCAACTTCATTATTTTTATGGCTGAATATTAATCCATTATATGAATATGACACAATTTGTTTATCCCCAATTTGTCATTCAGTGATGGAAACCAGACTGTCCTACCTTTTGGCTCTTCTGAATGATGCTGCTATGAACATGTATGCACATGCATCTGAGTACGTTTGATTGTTTGGGGTATATACCTAGCCATGGAATTGCAGCTTCATGTGGTAATTCTATGTTTGGTTTTTTGAGAAAGCACCAAACTGTTTTCCACAGTGGCTGCACCATTTCAAATTCCCACCAGTATGGTAAGAGGGTTTCAATTTCTCTACATCTTTGCCAACACTGATTATTAATATGTTAAAGTTATAGCCATCCTAGTGGGTGTGAAGTGGTATCTCATTGCAGTTTTGATTTGCATTTCCCTAGTGACTAATGATACTGAGCTTATTTTCATTTACTTGTTGTCCATTTGTATATCTTCTTTGGAGAAATGTCTACTCAAGTCCTTAACCTATTTTTAAATTAGGTTGTCTTTTTGGTGTTGAGTTGTAAAAATTCTTTGTATATTCTGGATATTAGATTTTTATTATTTGTATCATTAGCAAATAAATTATCCCAAATAAATTATGTTGTATCATTAGCAACATAAATGATAAATATGTTGGTCATTCACTTCTCGATAATGTCCCTTGATGCACAAAGGTTTTTTAATTCTATGAGCTCCAATTTATCTATATTTTTCTTTTATTATTACGCCTTTGATGTCCTACCCCAGTCTCTAGCCAAATTTAAGGTCACAAAGGTTTATACCCTTCTAATAGTTTCTTCTAATGGTTCAATGGATTTAACTCTTTACTTAGATTGTTGATCCATTTTTAGTTAAATTTTTGTATATGGTGTGATGTATATGGTCCAATTTTGATCTTTTTGCATGTGGATATCAAATTACTTCCCTACCACTTGTTGAAGAGATTTCCCCACTGAATGATCTTGGTACCTTTGTCTAAAATAGACTGGCCATATATGTATGGGTTTTATTAAGGATTCTAAATTCTATTACATTGGTCTATCTATCTATATTTATCCCAATAATACATACTTGATTACTGTAGCTTTATAAAAGTCTTGGAATTGGGAAATGTGTGTCCTCCAGCTCTATCCTTCTCTTTCAATATTAATTTGGCTATTTGGGACTCCTTAAATTCCATTTAATTTGAGGATTAGATTTTCCATTTTTGTGAAAATCATCTTTAAAATTTTTATAGAGATTGCATTGACTGTGGAGATTGCTTTGGGTAATTATGCCGTCTTATGGCTAACAAACACATGAAAAGATGCTCAACATCACTCATTATCAGAGAAATGCAAATCAAAACCACAATGAAGTACCATTACACGCCAGTCAGGATGGCTGCTATCCAAAAGTCTAAGAGCAGTAAATGCTGGAGAGGGTGTGGAGAAAAGGGAACCCTCTTACACTGTTGGTGGGAATGCAAACTAGTACAGCCACTATGGAGAACAGTGTGGAGATTCCTTAAAAAACTGGAAATAGAACTGCCATATGACCCAGCAATACCACTTCTGGGCATACACACTGAGGAAACTAGATCTGAAAGAGACATGTGCACCCTGATGTTCATCACAGCACTGTTTATAATTGCCAGGACATGGAAGCAACCTAGATGCCCATCAGCAGACGAATGGATAAGGAAGCTGTGGTACATATACACCATGGAATATTACTCAGCCATTAAAAAGAATTCATTTGAATCAGTTCTAATGAGATGGATGAAACTGGAGCCCATTATACAGAGTGAAGTAAGCCAGAAAGATAAAGACCAATACAGTATACTAATGCATATATATGGAATTTATAAAGATGGTAATGATAACCCTATATGCAAAACAGAAAAAGAGACACACATGTACAGAACAGACTTTGGGACTCTGTGGGAGAAGGTGAGGGTGGGATGTTCTGAGAGAACAGCATTGAAACAAGTATATTATCTAGGGTAAAACAGACCACCAGCCCAGGTTGGATACATGAAACAAGTGCTCAGAGCTGGTGCACTGGGAAGACCCAGAGGGATGGGATGGGGAGAGAAGCGGGAGGGGGGATCTGGATGGGAAACACATGTAAATCCATGGCTGATTCATGTCAATGTATGGCAAAAACCACTACAATATTGTAAAGTAATTAGCCTCTAACTAATAAAAATAAATGAAGAAAAAAAAAAGAAAAAAATTTATGCCATCTTAATATTGTCATTTATCAATGAACACAGAACATGTCTTTCCACTTATTTAAGTATTCTTTATTTTTTTCAACAATTTTTATAGTTTTTGGTGTGCAAATTTTTAATTTCTCTGGTTAAATTTACTCTTAGATACTTTATTCTTTTGGATGCTGTAGTAAGTGAAATTGTTTTTTTAATTTTTTTTTACAAATTATTCATTGCTGGTGTATAGCAACACAGCTAATTTTTTAGTGTTGATCTTGTACCTTGCAACTTTGCTTCATTTATTAGATTTGGTAGCTTTGTGTGTGTGTGTGTGTGAATTTTTTTTTTGTAGATTCTGTGACTAGCCAGCAGTTACTGTACACCCATTATTTTTCTAAAACCAAACCAACACTTATGTAAAGAATCCTTTTTATTAAAATCTCTTCAAATTACACATTTCCTTTTGGAACAGAAACTGATATAAGTTTTCAGTCAGGATTCAATGAATAAAACAGAAATAGGTCTGAGTATTTTAAAAGATAGAAGTTTAATGAAAAGAACTGGTTATATGGATATTGAAGATCTGAGAAGCCAAATAAATAACAGCAAAGGAACCCAGAAATCAGCAACTGCTGGAAGCCACTACCATTCCTATGATGGGGGCACAAGGATTCTGTGCTGCCATATCCTGGAGGCTGGAAGACCTGCAAGAAGCTAGAAGCCAGTTCAAAGGGAACAGGAGCCATAGAGAGACTTGCTGCTGCCTGGAAATACAGCCTGAGGCCAAAGAATATATCCCTCCCTCTCTTTTCCACTGGAGAAGGGATAGGCTACCCACTCCAGTATTCTTGGGCTTCCCTTGTGGCTCAGCTGGTACAGAATCCCCCTGCAATGTGGGAGACCTGGGTTTGATCCAAGGGTTGGAAAGATCCCTTGGAGAAGGGAAAGGCTACCCTCTCCAGTATTCTGACCTGGAAAATTCCACAGGCTGTATAGTCCATGGGGTCGCAAAGAGTCAGACACGACTTCACTTTCTCTTTTCCTTCTTCTAGCTCTCCAGTCTCCTGAGTTGACTGAATCCAAGCAGAAGCCAACTAACACTGGAGGGTGAGAAAAGCAGCATGCAGGAGAAAGCAGAGTCGGGCAAGGGCATGATCAGATAACATGTACCTCACACCCTACAAAGAAGGCCCTTCTAAATAAGGCCCCTCTGACATTTCAGAAGGGACTTTAAAGAAGAAGCAAACTATGCAGTTATTCAGAATAAGAATGTTCCAGATTTCAGGGGGAAAAAGTGCCAAGGTCCTAGGAAGGAGTATGTATAGGGGCACATGGAATCACTGATCCTAAAGCAGAAAGAGTGGGAGAGTGGTAGGAGATGAGATCAGAGTGAAAGACAGGCAGCAGACCACAGAGGGCTTTCTACGCCATATGACGGACTTTGGCTTTTGCCCTGAGATGAAGTCATTGGCAAGTTTTGATCAGAGTCACATGATCTAACTCTGGCTTAAAAGGATCCTTGTGGCTGCTGAGCGAAAGAAACCTTAACAGGGCAAGAGGCCAAGAGAAAACAGTTCGGACATTATCTCAATAAACAGGGTAAGGCAGCTTGCATGAGGGCTCAATGGGTATAGGAAAGGTAGGATTTGAACATAAGGTGGAGCCAACAAACAACGTTGTGGGGTTGTGTGTACACGTGAAAGAAGGAGTGACCTCAACTTCAGCAGTGCAGATTTGGAGGGGAAATCAGGAACTCACTTAGAGACACATTAAGTGTGAAATGGATATTAGACGTCCACCCAGAGCTGCGGGGGAAGGCTACTGAATATAGTGATTTTGGAATCTGAGAGATGTTTGAACTGGAGATATACATACCAGAGTCGCTGGCATATAATTAGTATTCGTCTTAGTTTGGGTTCCCCTGGAAGTGTGTGTGCTAAGTCTCTTCAGTCGTGTCTGACTCTTTGCGACCCTATGGACTATACTTCCAGGCTCCTCTATCCATAGAATTCTCTAGGCCAGAATACTAGAGTGGGTAGCCTTTCCCTTCTCCAGGGGATCTTCCGAACCCAGGAATCGAACCCAGGTCTCCCGCATTATAGGCGGGTTTTTTACCAGCTGAGCCACAAGGGAAGCCCGGGAATACTCTAGTGGGTAGCCTATCCCTTCTCCAGAGGATCTTCCCGACCCAGGAATCAAATGGGTTTCCTGCGTTTCAGGTGAATTCTTTACCAACTGAACTATCAGGGAAGCCCTTGAGAGAGAATGGATGCATGTATATGTATGGCTGAGTCCTTTTGCTGTCCACCTGAAACTATCACAGCATTGTTAATGGGCTATAATCCAATATAAAATTAAAAGTTATAAAAATTTTTTAAAAGTGCTCCTAACAGGAGGAAGATAGTAACTGTGTCAAATACTGTAGAAGGGCCAACTAAAGTGAGGACCGGAGATTGCCCATTGGCTTCAGCAAGTTGCAGGCCATGGTGACCTTGACAGGATCAATTCTGGAGGTGTGGTTCAGGACAGAGAGTGAGTTCAAAAGAAAAAAGAGATAGGACACAGCCTGTATAGACAACTTTTTCAAATAGTTTTGTGTAGAAACACTGAACAGTGTCTGGAGGGTGGGGTGGGTGTCAAAATAGAGGTATATGTGTTTAAGATGGTAAGTGTTGCAGCAGGCTTGCAGGTTGATGGGACATCCAGTTGAGAGGGAAAAGCTGATGATGCAGGGCTAGGAGGGAAAACAACAGACGTGATGCCCTCAGTAAGTGAGAGGGAGTGGTACTGGGGCGCAACTGGAGGGAGCTTCTTTGGGAGCACACATTCTAGAGTAACAGAGAGAAGGCAAAGGGAATGGTCATGGGTGTGGATAGTGAGGGAGTCTGTGGAAATTCTCTTCTGAATTGCAGTATTTTTCACAGAAACAAGGAAGTCATTTGCTATTTGAGAACTGAGGAGAAAGAACTGTTGAAGGATTGGGGAGAGAGAAGAAGGTGTGAAATAGTCATTCAGGATTGGGAGTAGCTGAGACATGTGGAGAGAAATGGCCAAGTAGCACCAAAAGACCGCTTGAGCTTAGTGATCACTAATTTAAAGTCGGAGCAGTCAGCATGGGGCAGTCTTTCTCCAGCCGTGGTCAGCTGCTTGCATGCAGGCATGGAGTAGGAGAAATTAGATTTGACCAAGCTTCAGTAGGCTTTATTTACAATCCCAAACCTGTAATTTTGCTCCTGGAAGACATTAAATAGTAATTTGCTAAGAAATAAAATTTTCCTGGGAAAGTCATCCTAAATTCCAAAATTCTTGGGAATACGTTATAAGCCAACAACAAAAAAAGTGATTTGCAAGGAAGCAAAGCAGAAGTAGCTTTACTTAATCCATTTAGAAAGGGTTGCTCTGCAAAAACTCATCAGGGATTTAGCAGGAAACAATTAGCGAACCCCTCTACCCTCAATAAAAGCTGTGAACTGATCTTCCTTGCTGAGCCTCTTGGCTCTGGGAGATTGTGTAGCTACTGATTAGCTAAGGGATCAGAACCCAACTTGCCATTTAACTGTTAGTGTTGTAAATAATCTGTTCTCTTTCACAAGAGGCTGAATATATGACAACCATAGAGATTGTTTAAAAAAAAAAAAAAAAAGGAGGGAAAAAAAGGTATGTTTGAAGTAGCCCCACATTTTTCCAATAGAAATTTTTACTCTGAACCTTTTGCAGTTAGTGCTCACATCTTGGATGAGCCTCTGGTCTAAGATTCTAGTAAGAAAACTCTTGGAGATCTAGAGCTGGATAATCTGGACCTTTGTTTTACTCTTTGCCAGTGGGAGTTATGATGCTGTGTCTTTCCATCCCAGTGCCCAGTTTCTGCACAGGGTCTAACATCTCATAAACAAGTGCTCAGAAGACATCAGAAGTGGGCTATAAAAGGGGAAGACATAGTAAATTGAATACTGTTTCCCCAAAAGATATGTCCAGGTTCTGATTCCTGGAAACTGTGAATGCAGCCTTGCTTGAAAATAGGATCTCTGCAGATGTAATTGAGAATCTTGGGATGAGAGCATCCTGGATTTAGGATGGGCCCCAAAGCTAATGACTGGTATCCAGATAAAGAGAGGGGAGAAGGAGCTTAGAGACACACAGAGACATAGGGAAGAAGGCATTCTGAAGGTGGAGGCAGAGGCTGGAGTGCTGGGATTTCTGGTAATTACCAGAAACTAGGGGAGCAGCACAGAACAGATTCTTCCTCAGAGTTTTCATAAGGAATCACTCCTGCTGACACCCTTGTCTCAGACTTCAGGTTTCCTTAACTACCAGAGAATACATTTCTCTTGTATTAAGCCACGTTTGTGGTAACCTGTTGTGGTAGCCCTAGGAAACCAATACAGGGAGTGAACTCGCAGTTTAATAAAGGGAAGAGTGCGTGGTCAGGAAAACCACAAAGGGCTATAGAAGAAGGCTGGGACCACTCAAAGTTCCTAAAACCTTGGGGCATTTCCTTTAGGTTCTTTCTAGAAGAATATGGCTCCTCCTCCAGAAATCGTGTTTCCTGATAGTCTGGGGAACCTGCAGTTATTTTGAGACCATTGTCCCATCTCTATGAAAGTGTTTGCAAATATTTTGCTCCCCGGGAAGTCCTGACCTATGATTTAATCAGCCTGATTCTGCAGCCCTGAAATTTCTGCTTGCAGCATGTCTGAGCTGAGAAGAGCATCCTTGAGGAGGGCAAACTCCCAGACACTTGTCTCTCCCTGGATTTCTGACCCGTGTCTTCTGGAATGAAAAGAAATAACAGCCAGCGCTGCACTTTGATGTTCCGGTGATTTTTACTCATTCTGTTCTCACCTTAAGTGCTCTTACTCCACTTAGGGAGCCCCTGTTCCCCGTTTGAGACGTGCCCAAATGGCTTCTGCTCTGTGACAGCCACCCTGGAACCACAGAGTGGTTTTCTTCACCATTACCACAGAACTCACACACTTCAAAGGACTTATTAAATTTTATTATGGCTTATTCGTTATGTATTTGTCTTACCTGAAACACTCCAGAGGAAGTGTTATTCATGTCTGAATCATCTGCACTTAGTCTGAAAACTAGCTCAGTAGATTTTTTTTTTTAAATATAAACTAAGGAAAGCAATAGCTTAGAAAATCTATAGTAACTAAACTCAGAGTTTCTCAAAAATATACAACTGCTCTTATTTAACCTCATCTATTTTGTATTTCAAGGCACTGGAATTTGGCAAAGGAACAAAGTGACATAGAAATTAATGTGTCCTCTATAAGTAAAAAATTCAGTAAGTGTTTGCTGATTTGCTGTTATGATCAGAGGAGAACTTCTCTCCAGGAAATGAAAAGGGCAGTGTTACCCCCAGCATTGCAAACTTAGTTCATGAGCAAGGGAGATTCTTTCTATTTTGGATTAGAATTTAGCAAAGGCTTTCCAGAATTAGTTACCAAAGAAGCTCACTGAGCCATCTTTCCTTCACCTGATCACTGCAGAAAGCTAAAATGCTTACCGAAGATGGTCTTCAAAGTGACATTATCACTCCATGGTCTATCCAAATGCCTCCTTCCATCATATTTGGTTTGGAGTTTTATGCATTTGAAGATGTGAATCCTCAATTGTGAAAGAAAAATAGGCTGTGCTCTAAGCTTTTGTGTGAATATGCTCCATAGAAAAGATGAAAACATCCAAGTGAACAAAGCTGAGGACATAAATAAAAGAGGAAGGCTTGGACAGGTAAGTATGTGCGTTCCCATGGGAACGTACAGCTGCTGCCAACAAAAATCATGGGAAAAGGCTTCAGACTCTTCCTGTGATTCAGGCTCAAAACAAATTTGTAAAGAAGTCAAAATACACATGAATCATCTCCTCTTTCATCAACCACAGTCATTACTATCAAGTCAAAAGCTGTCCTAGAGTCACAAGGAAAACACCAGAGATGTTTACACTAAAATAATTTCCCCACCAAGAAATCCAACAGTTTCAAACATCCACTGCATAACATCGAAATGCCTTTGCCTATTAAGACCCTCATAACCTGGTAGTACAATCTCGGTCTCACCTAATTCATGACAACTTCCCCGTCTTGATCAAGATGGTCTTCTCACTATCCCCTACATACTCCACATATCCTGTTCATTCCTCACTCCAAACTTTACTCACACTCTGGTTCCTAGTGCATTTTCCTTTTCCTTTATCTATTCAATCTGATTTATTCTTCAAATGCAGTCCCAGTATCATCTCATCTGCATGGTTTGTCATGACTGCAAGCTATATTGGTATCTCTCTACTGTCAATTTCTATACTGACCCTTGATAGCTAGAATACCAAGCTAAAGTTTCTTTTGAAATTAACTCATCATTTATAAACACTCATTGGGTTGACACACTGTGCTAGGAGAATAATGAAGATTTCTTGCTGATTTTCTAGCTGTTTTTTCTTTGCTGGGTTCACCATTTTAAATAATGCTTTCCTTCCCAAAGATGACCAAGATAATTAAGGACTTTTTGCTCCATTTCAATCCTATGCAAGGGATGCACTTGTCCCCCTCCCTGGGCTAAAAAGATTAGTAGATATTAAACTGGTGAGAGCTATTAGAATCTTCAACTTTAACCCCTTCCAAGTTGAATAAATCTGAAAGTACAAATCAGTCACTAATTAAGAAGAGCCTGTGCAGATAAGGAAGTATTCATTTTAGACCCTTTAACCTTTTTTTTTGGATATCCAGATTGTGGAATTACTAGCAAGCATATTCAGTAGGATGTGCTGATTCTCATTCCAGGATTCAGAATGAGGGTAATTCTTTTGGTATTTGAAACTTGCAAGGAAAAAAAAAATAGACAAGGCTAGATTCAGGTGTCAAGTCTGGTAATCCCAGTTTAGTCATGAACAGATCATGGAATCTCCATAACAATAACATAATATTGAATCTCCATAACATTAATACTTGGAAACTCCAAATGCCTCTGTTTCTAAGGAAATATCATCTCTGCATTAGGAAACTTTCTACAACTTCCCTGGTGGTATAGTGGTTAAGAATCTGCCTACTAATGCAGGACACACAGGTTCAATCCCTAGTCTGGGAAGATTCCGCATGCAACTAAAGCCCGCAAATCTTAACTACTGAGCTGGAGGGCTGCAGCTACTGAAGCCTGAGCGCCTAGAACCAGTGCTCCAAAACAAGAGAAGCCAACCCAGTGAGAAGCTCTTACACCACAGTGAAGAGTAACTCCTGCTCACGGCAACTAGAGAAAGCCCATGCAGGAACGAAGACTCAGCCCAACCAAAAGTAAATAAATTTAAAAAGAAAAAAAAGAAACTTTCAAGATGCCAAGAAATTTAGCCTGCTATTTTAAAAAGTCACTCTAGTTCACTTTTGATGCATAAGAGGTAAACAAACCCAAATTCTCCTCCATTTTATTGAACAAATTGTAGCCTGCCTTTGAGTGAGTTTTCTGTAGTTTACCTGCTGTGTTAGATCTTCAAAAAGATTTACCCACACTCCCTTTCACCCCTAGACCTTGGCCTTGGCCGTGTGACTTGCTTTGGCAGATGTGACACAAACAGGGGCTTCACACTTGCTTGAGTAGTTGGACTTGCCTCTTGCACCTCTGTCATCATCGTGAGAAGAACGTGTCTTAACTAGTGACTCATCTAAAGCCCATGAAGAGCCACTGCCCAGCTGACCTGCAGTTTTGTGAGATTAAATGGTTATCATCTTAAGATACTGAATTTTGGAGTGGCTTGTTACATAGAATACAGGGGACCATAGCTAACCAATATATATATTCCAATAGTTCCACAAATGACCAGATTTTCCCCAGTTCTGTTTCAGTTCCCAGAAAATATCATTCTTTTTTTTTTCCATTTATTTTTATTAGTTGGAGGCTAATTACTTTACAATAGTGTAGTGGTTTTCATGTCATACCTTGACATGAATCAGCCATGGATTTACACGTATTCCCCATCCCGATCCCCCCTCCCACCTCCCTCCCCACTCCATCCCTCTGGGTCTTCCCAGTGCACCAGGCCCGAGCACTTGTCTCATGCATCCAACCTGGGCTGGTGGTCTGTTTTACCCTAGATAATATACATGTTTCAATGCTGTTCTCTCAGAACATCCCACCCTCGCCTTCTCCCACAGAGTCCCAAAGTCTGTTCTGTACATGTGTGTCTCTTTTTCTGTTTTGCATATAGGGTTATCATTACCATCTTTATAAATTCCATATATATGCATTAGTATACTGTATTGGTCTTTATCTTTCTGGCTTACTTCACTCTGTATAATGGGCTCCAGTTTCATCCATCTCATTAGAACTGATTCAAATGAATTCTTTTTAATGGCTGAGTAATATTCCATTGTGTATATGTACCACAGCTTCCTTATCCATTCGTCTGCTGATGGGCATCTAGGTTGCTTCCATGTCCTGGCTATTATAAACAGTGCTGCGATGAACATCGGGGTGCACGTCGTGTATCTTTCAGATCTGGTTTCCTCGGTGTGTATGCCCAGAAGTGGTATTGCTGGGTCATATGGCAGTTCTATTTCCAGTTTTTTAAGGAATCCCCACACTGTTCTCCATAGTGGCTGTACTAGTTTGCATTGCCACCAACAGTGTAAGAGGGTTCCCTTTTCTCCACACCCTCTCCAACATTTATTGCTTGTAGACTTTTGGATAGTAGCCATCCTGACTGGCCTGTAATGGTACCTCATTGTGGTTTTGGTTTTCATTTCTCCGATAATGAGTGATGTTGAGCATCTTTTCATGTGTTTGTTAGCCATCTGTATGTCTTCTTTGGAGAAATGTCTGTTTAGTTCTTTGGCCCATTTTTTGGTTGGGTCATTTATTTTTCTGGAATTGAGCTTCAAGAGTTGCTTGTGTATTTTTGAGATTAATCCTTTGTCTGTTGCTTCGTTTGCTATTATTTTTTACCAATCTGAGGGCTGTCTTTTCACCTTTCTTATAGTTTCCTTTGTTGTGCAAAAGCTTTTAAGTTTCATTAGGTCCCATTTGTTTATTTTTGCTTTTATTTCCAATATTCTGGGAGGTGGGTCATAGAGGATCCTGCTGTGATTTATGTCAGAGAGTGTTTTGCCTATGTTCTCCTCTAGGAGTTTTATAGTTTCTGGTCTTACATTTAGATCTTTAATCCATTTTGAGTTTATTTTTGTGTATGGTGTTAGAAAGTGTTCTAGTTTCATTCTTTTACAAGTGGTTGACCAGTTTTCCCAGCACCACTTGTTAAAGAGGTTGTCTTTTTTCCATTGTATATCCTTGCCTCCTTTGTTGAAGATAAGGTGTCCATAGGTTCGTGGATTTATCTCTGGGCTTTCTATTCTGTTCCATTGATCTATATTTCTGTCTTTGTGCCAGTACCATACTGTCTTGATGACTGTGGTTTTGTAGTAGAGTCTGAAGTCAGGCAGGTTGATTCCTCCAGTTCCATTCTTCTTTCTCAAGATTACTTTGGCTATTCGAGGTTTTTTGTATTTCCATACAAATTGTGAAATTATTTGTTCTAGTTCTGTGAAAAATACCGTTGGTAGCTTGATAGGGATTGCATTGAATCTATAGATTGCTTTGGGTAGAATAGCCATTTTGACAATATTGATACTTCCAATCCATGAACACGGTATGTTTCTCCATCTGTTTGTGTCCTCTTTGATTTCTTTCATCAGTGTTTTATAGTTTTCTATGTATAGGTCTTTTGTTTCTTTAGGTAGATATACTCCTAGGTATTTTATTCTTTTTGTTGCAATGGTGAATGGTATTGTTTCCTTAATTTCTCTTTCTGTTTTTTCATTGTTAGTATATAGGAATGCAAGGGATTTCTGTGTGTTAATTTTATATCCTGCAACTTTACTATATTCATTGATTAGCTCTAGTAATTTTCTGGTAGAGTCTTTAGGGTTTTCTATGTAGAGGATCATGTCATCTGCAAACAGCGAGAGTTTCACTTCTTCTTTTCCTATCTGGATTCCTTTTACTTCTTTTTCTGCTCTGATTGCTGTGGCCAAAACTTCCAAAACTGTGTTGAATAGTAGTGGTGAGAGTGGGCACCCTTGTCTTGTTCCTGATTTTAGGGGAAATGCTTGCAATTTTTCACCATTGAGGGTAATGCCTGCTGTGGGTTTGTCATATATAGCTTTTATTATGTTGAGATATGTTCCTTCTATTCCTGCTTTCTGGAGAGTTTTAATCATTAATGGGTGTTGAATTTTGTCAAAGACTTTTTCTGCATCTATTGAGATAATCATATGATTTTTATCTTTCAATTTGTTAATGTGGTGTATTACATTGACTGATTTGTGGATATTAAAGAATCCTTGCATTCCTGGGATAACGCCCACTAGGTAATGATGTATGATTTTTTTAATATGTTGTTGGATTCTGTTTGCTAGAATTTTGTTAAGAATTTTTGCATCTATGTTCATCAGTGATATTGGCCTGTAGTTTTCTTTTTTTGTGGCATCTTTGGTTTTGGAATTAGGGTGATAGTGGCCTCATAGAATGAGTTTGGAAGTTTACCTTCTTCTGCAATTTTCTGGAAGAGTTTGAGTAAGATAGGTGTTAGCTCTTCTCTAAATTTTTGGTAGAATTCAGCTGTGAAGCCATCTGGTCCTGAGCTTTTGTTTCCTGGAAGATTTCTGATTACAGTTTTGATTTCCTTGCTTGTGATGGGTCTGTTAAGATCTTCTATTTCTTTCTGGTTCAGTTTTGGAAAGTTATACTTTTCTAAGAATTTGTCCATTTCTTCCAAGTTGTCCATTTTATTGGCATAGAGCTGCTGGTAGTAGTCTTTTATGATCCTTTGTATTTCAGTGTTGTCTGTTGTGATCTCTCCATTTTCATTTCTAATTTTGTTAATTTGGTTCTTCTCCCTTTGTTTCTTAATGAGTCTTGATAATGGTTTGTCAATTTTGTTTATTTTTTTCAAAAAACCAGCTTTTAGTTTTGTTGATTTTTGTTATGGTCTCTTTAGTTTCTTTTGCATTTATTTCTGCCCTAATTTTTAAGATTTCTTTCCTTCTACTGACCCTGGGGTTCTTCATTTCTTCCTTCTCTAGTTGCTTTAGGTGTAGAGTTAGGTTATTTATTTGATTTTTTTCTTGTTTCTTGAGGTAAACCTGTAATGCTATGAACCTTCCCCTTAGCACTGCTTTTACAGTGTCCCATAGGTTTTGGGTTGTTGTGTTTTCATTTTCATTCATTTCTATGCATATTTTGATTTCTTTTTTGATTTCTTCTATGATTTGTTGGTTATTCAGAAGCGTGTTAATTAGCCTCCATATGTTTGAATTTTTAATAACTTTTTTCCTGTAATTGAGATCTAATCTTACTGCACTGTGGTCAGAAAAGATGACTGGAATGATTTCAATTTTTTTGAATTTACCAAGGCTAGATTTATGGCCAAGGATGTGATCTATTCTGGAGAAGGTTCCGTGTGCACTTGAGAAAAAGGTGAAGTTGATTGTTTTGGGGTGAAATGTCCTATAGATATCAATTAGGTCTAGCTGGTCCATTGTGTCATTTAAAGTTTGTGTTTCCTTGCTAATTTTCTGTTTAGTTGATCTATCCATAGTTGTGAGTGGGGTATTAAAGTCTCCCACTATTATTGTGTTACTATTAATTTCCTCTTTCATACTCATTAGCATTTGCCTTACATATTGTGGTGCTCCTTTGTTAGGTGCATATATATTTATAATTGTTATATCTTCTTCTTGGATTGATCCTTTGATCATTATGTAATGTCCTTCTTTGTCTCTTCTCACAGCCTTTATTTTTAAAGTCTATTTTATGTTATATGATATTGCGACTCCTGCTTTCTTTCGGTCTCCGTTTGCGTGAAATATTTTTTTCCAGCCCTTCACTTTTAGTCTGTATGTGTCCCTTGTTTTGATGTGGGTCTCTTGTAGACAGCATATATAGGGGTCTTGTTTTTGTATCCATTCAGCCAGTCTTTGTCTTTTGGTTGGGGCATTCAACCCATTTACTTTTAAGGTAATTATTGATAGGTGTGGTCCCATTGCCATTTACTTTGTTGTTTTGGGTTCACGTTTGTACAACCTTTCTGTGTTTCCTGTCTAGAGAATATCCTTTAGCATTTGTTGAAGAGCTGGTTTGGTGGTGCTGAATTCTCTCAGCTTTTGCTTGTCTGTAAAGCTTTTGAATTCTCCTTCATATCTGAATGAGATCCTTGCTGGGTATAGTAATCTAGGTTGTAGGTTATTCTCTTTCATTACTTTAAGTATGTCCTGCCATTCCCTTCTGGCCTGAAGGGTTTCTATTGATAGATCAGCTGTTATCCTTATGGGAATCCTTTTGTGTGTTATTTGTTGTTTCTCCCTTGCTGCTTTTAATATTTGTTCTTTGTGTTTGACCTTTGTTAATTTGATTAATATGTGTCTTGGGGTGTTTCTCCTTGGGTTTATCCTGTTTGGGACTCTCTGGGTTTCTTGGATCTGTGTAACTTCCCATTTTAGGGAAGTTTTCAGTTATTATCTCCTCGAGTATCTTCTCATGGCCTTTCTTTTTGTCTTCTTCTTCTGGGACTCCTATGATTTGAATGTTGGGGCGTTTCACATTATCCCAAAGGTCCCTGAGGTGGTCCTCATTTCTTTTGATTCTTTTTTCTTTTTTCCTCTCTGCTTCATTTATTTCCACCATTTTATCTTCTACCTCACTTATCCTATCTTCCGTCTCCGTTATTCTACTGTTGGCTCCCTCCAGAGTGTTTTTGATCTCATTTATTGCATTATTCATTTTTAATTGACTCTTTTTTATTTCTTCTAGGTCCTTATTAAACATTTCTTGCATCTTCTCATTCTTTGTCTCCAGGCTATTTATCTATAACTCTACTTTGTTTTCAAGATTTTGGATCATTTTTATTATCATTATTCTAAATTCTTTTTCAGGTAGATTCTCTATCTCCTCCTCTTTTGTTTGACTTGGTGGGCATTTTTCATGTTCCTTTACCTGTTGGGTATTTCTCTGCCTTTTCATCTTGTTTAGATTGCTGTGTCTGGAGTGGGCTTTCTTTATTCTGGTGGTCTGTGGTTCCTTTTCATTGCGGTGGTTTCACCCAGTGGGTGGGGTTGGACGATTGGCTCGTCAAGGTTTCCTGGTTAGGGAAGTTTGCGTCGGCGTTCTGGTGTGTGGAACTGGATTTCTTCTCTCTGGAGTGCAATGGAGTGTCCAGTAGTGCATTTGAGATGGGTCTATGTGTTAGGTGTGACTTTGGGCAGCCTGTATGTTGACACTCAGGGCTATGTTCCTGTGTTGCTGGAGAATTTGTGTGGTATGTCTTGCTCTGGAACTTATTGGCTCTTGGGTGGTGGTTGGTTTCATTGTAGGTACGGAGGCTTTTGGATGGTCTCTTATTACTTAATGTTCCATGTAGTCAGGAGTTTTCTGGTGTTCTCAGGTTTTGGGCTTAAGTCTCCTGCCTCTGGATTTCAGTTTTATTCTTCTAGTAGTCTCAAGACTTCTCCAACTATACAGCACTGATAATAAAACTTCTAGGTTAATGGTGAAAAGATTCTCCACCGTGAGGGACACCCAGAGAGGTTCACAGAGTTACATGAAGAAGAGGAGAGGGAGGAGGGAGATAGAGATGAGCAGGAGGAGAAAAAAGGGGACTCAAGAGGAGAGAGACAGATCTATACAGTTCTCTGTTCTCAAAGTGTTCTCCATAGCCCAGGCACCCACAGAGATTCACAGAATTGGATTGGGAAGAGAAGGGGAAGGGAAGAAATAGAGGTGTTCTGAGGTAGAAAACGGAGAGTCAAAAGTGGGAGACAGTAATCAACACATTCCTGAGTAAAAACGGGTACTGAATACTGGATTCTTAAATGTCCAAAATTGATATCAAATACTGAAAAACAAAGATTAAAAATCTAGAGTAGAGGTTAGACTCTTAAAAATACAATATTAAAAACAAAAACACAAAAAACTTTAGAAGTATATATGAAGTTCAGTTTAAAAATAGGGCTTCTCTTTTTTTTTGCAAGGTTATAGTGAAATGAAAATGAAAATTAAGGAGTAATAGAGGACTTTAAAAGAAAATAAGAGAAAAAAATGAAACAAGGAAAAAAAATTTTTTTCCTAATGAAAAAAAATAGTAAAAATATATGAAAATGAAAATGAAAGTTAAGGAGTAATGGGGGAGTAATAGGGAATTTTAAAAGAAAATAAAAGAGAAAAAATAAAAAAAGAAAAGAAAAAAAATTTTTTAATTAAAAAAAAAAAGTAAAAATATATCTAGGAATTTCTCTAGAGCTGTTGCGGTCAGTGTTGGTTCGGTTCAGTTTCAGATAGCTCCTTGTTCCGGCTTACACTTCTCCATATCTACAGGCCCCTTCCAGTGCAGTCGGTGTTACCTACAGGGATTTTAATCTGTTGCAGGGGTCACTTCTGAAGCCGTTCCCTTTGTTTATTTGGCTTCTGTTTGCCGGTCTCTTCAGTGTCTAATTTCTGCCCTGAGACAGGTGGGCGGAGGTGGTCTCTTGTTCAGGTTCGCTGGTTCAGTCGTGCTGCGGGGAGGGAGGGGCACTGCAGACAGATATCGCTGGCCTGTGTGGGTAGCACTCACAGTGTTCTGGCCACACTGGGTTTTCCCCGCTCATGGGTGTGTGCTTTCCCCGTCTACACTGCTCAGGCTCCTGGCTGCTCTATATGGAGCGGGCCCTGCATGGCATGCGGTTCCAGTTTTCGGGTACTCCACAAAAGCGCGGACTCGGTTGGGCCTGCGTTTTGTGCCTTCCCCACCTGAGCCTCTCAGGCAGCCAGGAGCTTGACGGGCGCACTCTCCCCGGGCACAGTGTGCCTTCTCCCCTCCTCGGTCTCTGCCTCAGTTTCCTCGCATGCCAGTCAGGTGCGCCTTGTGTCTGTTCTGTGGAGCTGGCCTCTAGCCACGACCCTCCCGGTGGTTGTCGACCATCCAGAATCTCAGGAAGTCTTTGGTTAGAAACTGGAGGCCTGTTTGCAGTTTGGTAGGGGATGCCGTCTCTGGGGCCGAGTTTGCCCCTTTCCCCTCCCCCCTGCCTCCTGCATCCAGCAGGGATCAGTCCTTTGTTCTGCGAAAGGCCGGCTGTGTGTTCAGGCCGGTTAATTTTCTCTCTCTCTCTTGCTATCCCACAGTTTAAGTTGCTATCTCACTTTAGCTCCCTCTGATTGCCCTCAGGGCATTTGGGCCCGGTCCTTACCCTAAGCAATGCCACCTGCTCCTCTCCGTTCTGCCCCCACTTGCTGGTAGTGGATGTGGGCATCTGGGGTACTTTTCTGCTGGGAGTTGCTTTTAGGCATGTAATCTGTGGGTTTTATTTATTTTTCCTCCCAGTTAGGTTGCCCTCTGAGATTTGAAAACTTCCCCAGACCTGCCAGTGAGAGGGTTTCCTGGTGTTTGGAAGTTTCCTCTATTATGACTCCCTTCCCAGGACGGATCTCCGTCCCTAGCTCTTTTGTCTCTCTTTTTATCTTTTATTTGTCCTACCTCCTTTTGAAGACAATGGGCTGCTTTTCTGGGAGCCTGATGTCTTCTGCTAGCGGTCAGAAGTTGTTTTGTGAAGTTTGCTCAGCGTTCAAATGTTCTTTTGATGAATTTGTAGGGGAGAAAGTGGTCTCTCCATCCTATTCCTCCGCCATCTTGGCTCCTCCCTCTGGAATTTGCCTTTCTTCAGAAAGGTTTCACATAAGACTAACTTTTTTCTTTCCTCAAACCTTGGGCTGCTAATGGCTCAACAAACCAGTATTCCTGTCAATTGTTTTATGGCTGGGGGATGACACACCTCATGCTATCCTATCTCAAAATTGCATATTGTGGGAGAGGGGCCTGGTGAAACTCCCTCAGCCTTGAGGTTGTCTCTTATCTGACTAATAGCTTTCTAAACAGACATAAAACACCTTGCTAAAGACTAGCAAGGGGGCACTCTTTCTGTCCCCTTCTGATGTCTATGTCAGAAGCTTTCCCTATCTCTATTATACTTTAATAAAACTTTGCTACACAAAAGCTCCAAATAGTCAAGCCTCATCTCTAACCCCGGATGGAAATCCTCTCCTTCTGAGGTCACGAATCCTGGCGTTACACACGGCTCCCAGCAACAAACTTTCACCAGGTAAACTCAAAAGAAGTGAATTCTAAGTCTTTAGAATTCCAGGTCTTTTGTTGGATGTGAAGTGAAGCATTTAAATTGTTAGAAGATTTATTAACAGTATGTTTATTCTAATATCACTTTATTAGTTTGCTTGATATTAAACTAGCCTAGAACACCTTTCTCCAGAACAGACCCTGAGACTAGGATTGAGGCTAGCTTATTTGGAAGGTGACCTCAAGAAGCATTAGTAGAGGAGGAGGGCACAAGGAGCCAGGGAAGGGAAGCCAGCCAGCGAAGGAGGACACATTCATGAGTATGTGACTGTGGTGGGGACCCTGGGCTCATCTCTACTGCGCAGCCATGGGAGAAGAGCACGCCTGAGAATTGTCCCACCCAGAGGACAAGAATGATGGAGAATTTGGCTACTGACTCCCATCTGTCATTAGCTTGGGGGCTGTTCCCAGAGGTGTTAACTCCCCGGCACTTCCAGTCAGCCTGGCACCCAGCATGCTCCTGTGGTCAAAGAAAGCTCTCGGGTGAAGGGAGGCAGGTATGTGCAACAGAAAGCTCTCAGTGTATACAGGAATGTTGAGTGCCAAGGTGTTATGAGTGGTGCCAAAAGTATCTACTTCAGAGGCATAGCTGACTATACAAACACTACTGAAGCTTCCTCTTAATGAGAGGAAACCAAAAGATCAGCAACCAAGGGTGGCAAGATGTGGAAAGTATAAACTGTAACCATTGTGGTAGCAGCCCTATTCTCTTCCCAGACGGATCTTTGCATTCTTCTCCTCAACCCCCAAGCAGTCACTGAAGGTCAGGCTAAGGGAGGCTTGAGAAAATTTCTGCCTATCTTCTTAGAAGACCCTGGAAACAGTTCAGGGGAAGAGTTTTACAGAGCACAGCCAGCAAGAGAATACAGTGCCTTTCTCATCAATGGGAACTTCATGCCTATATTTCAAGAAAGTAATATTTCTTTCTTATGCTGTAGATTTGAACCATCCTATTACTGTACAGGCTTGACAGCCACAGGATTATTTCCCTTCAAAGGGAAAGATTGAAGCTGAAGTCCTTACCATTCTTCAATATAACTTCCACATAGTACTTTCCTTTTAGAGTTTATGATATGCCCCAGTCTCCATGTAAATCCCAGCCATATGAGCTTTTTGTACCTCTTAAAATCAAACTGAATGTGTAACTAAGACTTGGGCTGTTTGTAGTCCTTGAGCTGGAAAAAGAAGGAGGTGCAGGAAAGGAGAGCCTCCCCAGGCCTAACACTGCAGGGCACTCCAGAAAGACAATGGCCGACACTGATTTTAGAAAACCAGTTCTCATGAAGCTGATTTTCTTTTTTCTTAACTTCCCCGGAGGAAGGATTCCTTTTATTAGTGGGAAGTGCAAGATAAGGAGAGCTTCCCTGGTGGCTCGGATGGTGAAGAGTCTGCCTGCAAGGTGGGAGATCTGGGTTCAATCCCTGGGTTGGGAAGATCCCCTGGAGAAGGAAATGGCAACCCGCTCCAGTACTCTTGCCTGGAGAATCCCATGGATGGAGGAACCTGGTAGACTACGGTTCATGGGGTTGTAAAGAGTCAGACACGACTGAGCGACTAACATTTTCCGTTTCACAGGATAAGGAATAAGTAGCTAACTAGACAAGGATGGCAGTAAGTGTTGTGGGCAAGAGAACTGCATGTGAAAAATACATTAGGCCAAAGTAGCAAGTCGCTGACAATGTGCTCCACACTAGTCATTAAGGAAATTCAAATAAATATTAAACTGACAGGCTACTCTACACTCAGGCTTCCCTGGTAGCTCAGCTGGTAAAGAATCCACCTGCAATGCAGGAGACCCTGTTCAGTCCCTGGGTTGGGAAGATCGCCCGGAGGAGGGCATGGCAACCCACTCCAATATTCTTACCTGAAGAATACCCATGGACAGAGGAGCCTGGCGGGCTACAGTCCCTGGGGTTACAAAAAGTCACAACTTTTTGGACACAACTGAGCAACTGAGCACAGCTCTGCGCTCTGCACTCCCTGGAACAGCTAAAATTTAAGACAGACAATACCCAGTACTGTGAGAATGTGGGACAGCTAGAAGTCAATTAGAGGTCACATGTATTCCTAGTGGGAGAGTAAAATGGTATAACCGCCTTAGCAAAGAATGTGGTAGTTTCTTATAAACATATCCTAAGCCAGTGATTCAGTCCATTTAGTTCACTGATTTCTAAAATGTCGATGGTCACTCCTGCCATCTCCTGTTTGACCACTTCCAGTTTACCTTGATTCGTGGGCCTAACATTCCAGTTCCTATGCAATATTGTTCTCTACAGTATCAGACTTTACTTCCATCACCAGTCATATCCACAACGGGGGGGGAGGGTGGGGGGCTGTTTTGGCTTTGGCTCTGTTTCTTGTTTCTGGAGTTATGTCTTCACTGTTTTCCAGTAATATATTGGGCACCTACTGACCTGGGGAGTTCATCTTTCATTGTCATATCTTTTTTGCCTTTTCATACTGTTCATGGGGTTCTCAAGGCAAGAATACGGAAGTGTTTTGCCATTCCCTTCTCCAGTGAACCAGGTTTTGCCAGAATTCTCCACCATGACCCATCCGTCTTGGGTGGCCCTACATGTCATGGTTCATAGTTTCATTGAGTTAGACAAGGCTGTGGTCCATGTGATCAGTTTGGTTAGTTTTCTGTGATTGTTGTTTTCATTCTGTCTGCCCTCTGATGAATAAGGATAAGAGGCTTATGATCTTAATGGCTTATGACCAAAAAAGATCATAATGACCAAGATAAGAATGATGGTGTGATCACTCACCTAGAGCCAGACATCCTGGAGTCTGAAGTCAAGTTGGCCTTAGGAAGCATCTTCAAACAAAGTTAGTGGAGGTGATGAAATTCCAACTGAACCATTTCAAATCCTAAAAGATGATGCTGTAAAAGTGCTGCATTCAATATGCCGGCAAATTTGGAAAACTCAGCAGAGGCCACAGGACCTGAAAAGGTTAGTTTTCATTCCAATCCTTAAGAAAGGCAATGACAAAGAGTATTCAAACTACCACACAATTACATTCATCTCACACACTAGCAAAGTAATGCTCAAAATTCTCCAAGCGAGGCTTGAACAGTATGTGAACCGAGAACTTCCAGATGTTCAAGCTGGATTTAGAAAAGGCAGAGAAACCAGAGATCAAATTGTCAACATCTGTTTGATCATAGCAAAAGCAAGAGAGTTCCAGAAAACATCTGCTTTAGTGACTTTGGGCATACTGACTATGCCCAAAGCTTTACTGACTTTGGGCATACTGACTATGCCCAAAGCCTTTGACTGTGTGGATCACAACAAACTGTGGAAAATTCTTCAAGAGATGGGAATACCAGACCCTCTGACGTGCTTCCTGAGAAATCTGTATGCAGGTCAGGAAGCAACAGTTAGAACTGCACATGGAACAACGGACTGGTTCCAAATCGGGAAAGGAGTACATCGAGGCTGTATATTGTCACCCTGCTTATTTAACTTATATGCAGAGTTATAGGTCATGAGAAATGCTGGGCTGGAAGAAGCACAAACTGGAATCAAGATTGCAGGAGAAATATCAATAACCTCAGTTATGTAGATGATACCACCCTTATGGCAGAAAGTGAAGAGGAACAAAAGAGCCTCTTGATGAAAGTGAAAGAGGAGAGTGAAAAAGCTGGCTTAAAACTCAATATTCAAACAACTAAGATCATGGCATCTGGTCCCATCATTTCATGGCAAATAGATGGGAAGACAACGGAAACAGTGACAGACTTTTTTTCTTGGGTTCCAAAATCGCTGCAGATGGTGACTGCAGCCATGAAATTAAAAATGCTTGCTCCTTGGAAGAAAAGCTATGACAAACCTAGACAGCATATTCAAAAGCACAGATGTTACTTTTCCGACAAAGGTCCATCTAGTCAAAGCTATGGTTTTTCCAGTAGTCATGTATGGATGTAAGAGTTGGACCTTAAAGAAAGCTGAGTGCCAAAGAATTGCAGAGTTTGAACTGTGGTGTTGGAGAAGACTCTTGAGAGTCCCTTGCACTGCAAGGAGATCCAACCAGTCCATCCTAAAGGATATCAGTCCTGAATATTCATTGGAAGGATTGATGCTGAAGTTGAAGCTCCAATACTTTGGCCACCTGATGAGAAGAACTGACTCATTGGAAAAGACCCTGATGCTGGGAAAGATAGAAGGCGGGAGGAGAAGGGGGCGACAGAGGATGAGATGGTTGGATGGCATCACCAACTCGATGGATGTGAATTTGAGCAAGCTCCAGGAGTTGGTGATGGACAGGGAAGCTGGCATGCTGCAGCCCATGGGGTTGCAAAGAATCAGACACAACTGACTTAACTGAATTGAACTGACCCCAGTGATCCAGCAATTGCAGTCACAGGTAATTATCCAAGATAAGTGAAAATACATATATATATATATATATATACATATAAAATATAATACATATACATATAAAATAAAAATTTTATAACAGCTTTATTCATGATAGCCCCAAATCGAAAACAACCCAAAATCCATCAACAAGAGGATGGCTAAACAAGTTGTGGTATATTACCACTTGGCAGTAAAAAGGATGAATTATTGTACCAATACATGCAACAGCATTACTGAATCTCATAAACATAATGCTGAGAGAAAAATCTAGGCACAAAAAAAATTTAGAAAATTGTATGTTTCCACTTAAATAGAAAAAGCAAAACCAAGGTCAAACAAAGTTAGTGGTTGCTTTGTGGAAGTAGGGGGACCATCTGGGAAGGGAGGAGTACTCTTTTTTTTCAGGAAATTCGGGAGATCTTGTAAAGTTGTGAGTACACAAGTATGTCTAGTTGTTAAAATTGTTCAGTTTGTAAATCTCATCTTAAAAACTGTGAAAATAATAATCAAATGGAGGAGTTGGTAGTGGATGGTACAGATGAAACGAGTGCTAGAACATTAATAGTTGAAGTTGAGTGATGAATTAGTGGGGTTCATTATACTATGCTATTTATCTATGTTTGAAATTTTCCACACACAAAGAATGACTTTTTAAAAAAGACAGTAAGCAAAAATTATCAAAAAACTTTTGGTGAACTAAAAATAGTTTAGTACAGCTGGTATGGGGAGTGTCTTTTCCACTGTTTCATTTCATAAGAATCTTCCCAGACAGTGGTAGACTGCCGACACCAAGTCTCTTAGTCACACTTCATCGGAGACAATGGAAGGTTACAATGACTAGCTAACAAACAAATAATTGTGGTGGGAAAAACAGCCACGTGTATCTCATGTGTAAATAAAGCTTACCAAATATTGTTCCCTGAGGTACCTTGCACTAATTGGAAAAACAGGAGCCATTTAGTTGCCATGGAATATGGGTATGTTTATTGGTACATACTCAGACCAGTATAATCCCTTTTCTTAACTTAGTAAAACTCCCAAAGTGGCAGTAATTAAAACACACCACACCCAATCAACAACTAATTAAGAAAAAAGTATGAATGTCTTATAAATTTACAATTATATCTGAAAATATATAAAAATATGCTCCATATATCACTTTCTATTTTAAAATAGATTAATGCCAATTTTTTTTGGTATTTCCTGAGAGTCTACATTAAATTTCCTTCATCTAGATGCAATGCATTTGTACATGTTTATGTGTAAGTGCATGAAATCAGGGGTCTCCATAGACTTGTTAGAGTGAATACAGATTTCTTTTTTAGGAAAAACATAAATTTCCCTTCAATTTTACAAATAAGGGAACTGAAACCAGGAGAAATGAAATGACTTGTCTAAGGTAACAAGGGATAAGACCACCACTCAGATCTTCTGATTTCCTCAAAGTGAGGTAGACTGTTCTGCAATGTTCATGGATATGAAATGCTTTCCATTAGCTGTAGAAATCCATACTGAATAACTCAAGAGAACATTATCTTGGCAATTCATTGAATACTATACAAATGCAGAATTTTTCGAAAGGTTTCCAATGCATTAGTAGAAACATTTTGCCCTACGGAGATTCCAATCCTAGAACAGGGTGAGATCATCAAAAGATTTTGAAAAATACTGGCAGTTCATCCTCTGCTGATGCTTGTGGTACAGCATTGTAGTCAACATTGAACTGCTCAGGACCCTTTCTTCTCTTATTTTCTCTTCTTTGTTGCTGTTGTGATGCTAAGTCATGTCTGACTCTTTTATGACCCCATGAACTGTAACACTCCATGCTCCTCTGTCCATGGGATTTTCCATGCAAGAATACTGGAGTGGGTTGCCATTTCCTCCTTCAAGGGATCTTCCTGATCCAGGGATGGAACCTGCATCTCCTGCACTGGAGGGTGGATTCTGTAGCTGAGCCCTCAGGGAGGCCTTCACTGGGTGTCACCACATGCTTTTTACACTAATTTTTTTCAAATGGTGGATTATAATCCATTTAATGGGTCATGAAATCAACTTAATGGGACATGATTAGCATTTTAAAAATGAAATTAATTAGGTTAGAAAATATCAGCATATAACACATTCAACCAGCATTATTTTGTGAAATTTTTGTTTCAGTCATATACATATGTGTGTGCACTGGGTAGCAATTTCTAACTGGATTACAGTCAAAAACACTTGAAAGTCAGTGGCTCTCATGGGGTCTCATAGGAACTCTAAAATACTTTACTCTGATTACCCCTTTCTTAACTCATGTTTGTACTGTGTACTATTTTTTATCTCATTTTAAGAAAAATACATATTATTTATCATAATATACAATGTCTGGTTTTACCCACGTTTGCTGATTTTTTTATATCTGTGAACTTTTTTATTACAGTAAAACACATAAAATTCAGTTCTAACCATTTTATAATGTACAATTCAGTGGCATTTAGTGCATTCACAATGATGTGCAACCATCATCACTATCTGGTTCCAGAACATTTTGATTATCCCAATAGGAAAATCCATGCCAATTAAGCAGTTACTCTCCATTCCTTCCTCTTCCCAGGCTCTGGCAGCCAGTAACATGCTGTCTCTATGAATCTGCCTACTCTGGACATTTCAAATGGAATCATAAAGAATTTGATTTTTGGGGTCTGACTTTTTTCACTTAGCATAATGTGTTTGAGATTTATCCATGTTGTAGCAAGCATCAGTACTTAATTCTTTTTTTTTTTTTTTGTGGGTGAATAGCATTTTATTGTATTAATATAGCAGATCTATTTATCCATCATCCACTGATGGACATTTGGGTTGTTTTTACCTTTTGGCTATTGTGAATAATATTGCTATAAACATTTGTGTCCAAGTATCTGTTTGAATATCTGTCATCAGTCTTTGGAGCAGGAAATGACAACCCACTCCAGTAATCTTGCCTGGAAAATCCCATGGACCGGGACTGGTAGGCTACAGTCCATGGGGTTGCAAAGAGTTGGACATGACTGAGCGACTTCACTTTGACTTTTCACTTTCATGCATTGGAGAAGGAAATGGCAACCCACTCCAGTATTCTTGCCTGGAGAATCCAAGGGTAGGGGAGCCTGGTGGGCTGCCGTCTATGGGGTCCCAAGAGTCGGACACTACTGAAGCGACTTAGCAGCGGCAGCAGTATCAGTCAGTGGGGTTATATACCTAGAAGAGGAATTGTTGTGTCATATGGGAACTCTCCATTAAACTTTTTAAAGAACTATCAAACATTTTTCCATAGTGAAAGTGAAAGTGAAGTTGCTCAGTCCTGTCCGACTCTTTGAGACCCCATGGACTGTAGCCTACCAGGCTCCTCCGCCCATGGGATTTTCCAGGCAAGAATACTGAAGTGGGTTGCCACTTCCTTCGCCAGTAGATCTTCCCGACCCTGGGATTGCACCCGGGTCTCCCGCATTGCAGGCAGACGCTTTACTGTCTGAGCCCCAAGGGAAGTTTTCCATAGTGGCTGGATGACCCCATGGACTGTAGCCTACCAGGCTACTCCGTCCAGGGGATTCCAGGCAAGAATAGTGGAGTGGGTTGCCATTTCCTTCTCCAGGAGATCTGCCAAACCCAGGGATTGCACCCGGGTCTCCCACATTGCAGGCAGACGCTAATTTACAGTCTGAGCCCCAGGGAAGTTTTCCACAGTGGCTGGATGACCCCATGGACTGTAGCCTACCAGGCTCCTCGGTCCATGGGATTTTCCAGCCAAGAATATGGGAGTGGGTTGCCATATCCTTCTCCAGGAGATATTCCCTTCCCAGGGATTGCACCTGGCTTTCCCACATTGTAGGCAGACGCTTTATCGTCTGAGCCCCCAGGGAAGTTTTCCATAGTGGCTGGATGACCCCATGGACTGTAGCCTACCAGGCTCCTCTGTCCATGGGATTTTCCAGACAAGAATACTAGAGTGGGTTGCATTTCATTCTCCAGGAGATCTTCGCGACCCAGGGATTGCACCTGGGTCTCCCGCATTGCAGGCAGATGCTTTACTGTCTGAGCCCCAAGGGAAGTTTTCCCTAGTGGCTGGATGACCCCATGGTCTGTAGCCTACAGGCTACTCCGTCCAGGGAATTTTCCAGGCAAGAATAGTGGAGTGGGTTGCCATTTCCTTCTCCAGGAGATCTTCCCGAACCTGGGATTGAACCAGGGTCTCCCGCATTGCAGGCAGATGCTTTACCATCTTTGCCCCCAGGGAAGATTTCCATACTGGCTGGATGACCCCATGGACTGTAGCCTACCAGGTTCCTCCATCCATGGGATTTTCCAGGCAAGAATACTGGAGTGGGTTGCCATTTCCTTCTCCAGGAGATCTTCCCAATCCAGGGACTGCACCCGGGTCTCCCACATTGTAGGCAGACGCTTTACCGTCTGAGCCCCAGGGAAGTTTTCCATAGTGGCTGGAAGACCCCATGGACTGTAGCCTACCAGGCTCCTCCGTCCAGGGGATTTTCCGGGAAAGAAGTGGAAAATTCCAGGCAAGAATACTGGAGTGGGTTGCCATTTCCTTCTCCAGGAGATCTTCCCGACCCAGGGATTGCACCCGAGTCTCCCACATTGTAGGCAGTCGCTTTACCGTTTGAGCCTTCAGGGAAGTTTTCCATAGTGGCTGGACGACCCCATGGACTGTAGCCTACCAGGCTCCTCCGTCCATGGGATTTTCCAGACAAGAATACTAGAGTGGGTTGCATTTCATTCTCCAGGAGATCTTCGCGACCCAGGGATTGCACCTGGGTCTCCCGCATTGCAGGCAGACGCTTTACCGTCTGAGCCCCCAGGGCAGTTTTCCATAGTGGCTGGATGACCCCATGGTCTGTAGCCTACCAGGCTCCTCCGTCCATGGGATTTTCCAGGCAAGAATACTAGAGTGGGTTGCCATTTCATTCTCCAGGGGATCTTCACGACCCAGGGATTGTACCTGGGTCTCCCACATTGTAGGCGGACGCTTTACCGTCTGAGCCCTCAGGGAAGTTTTCCATAGAGGCTGGATGACGCCATGGACTGTAGCTTACCAGGCTCCTCTTACCAGGGAATTTTCCAGGCAAGAATACTAGAGTGGGTTGCCATTTCCTTCTCCAGGAGATCTTCGTGACCCTGGGATTGAACCAGGGTCTCCCGCTTTGCAGGCATTTTATTTACCGTCTTTGCCCCCAGGGAAGTTTTCCATAGTGGCTGGCTGACCCCATGTACTATAGCCTACCAGGCTCCTCCATCCATGGGATTTTCCAGGACAGAATACAGGAGTAGGTTGCCATTTCCTTCTCCAGGAGATCTTCCCGACCCAGGGATTGTACCCGAGTCTCCCACATTGTAGGCAGTCGCTTTACCATTTGAGCCGTCAGGAAAATTTTGCATAGTGGATGGATGACCCCATGGACTGTAGCCTACCCGGCTCCTCCGCCCACGGGATTTTCCAGACAAGAACACTAGAGTGGGTTGCCATTTCCTTCTCCAGGAGATCTTCCCGACCCAGGGATTGCACCCGTGTTTCCCTCATTGTAGGCAGACGCTTTAACGTCTGAGCCCCCAGAGAAGTTTTCCATAGTGGCTGGATGACCCCATGGACTGTAGCCTACCAGGCTCCTCCATCCAGGGGATTTTCCAAGCAAGCATACTGAAGTGGGTTGCCATTTCCTTCTCCAGGAGATCTTCCCGACCCAGAGATTGAACCCCGGTCTCCCGCATTGTAGGCAGACGCTTTACCATCTGAACCATCAGGGAAGTTTTCCATAGTGGCTGCCCATTTAAGATTTCTACCAACAATGTACAAGGGCTCCAATTTATCCACATCCTCATTGATATTTATTTTTAAAAAATTTTTTATTGGCATATGTTTGATTTACATTTTATTAGTTTCAGGCATACAACAAAGTGAATCAGTTAACCACCCATTTTTTAGATTCATTTCTCATATATGTCATTATGAAGTACTGAATAGAGTTCCAGTGCTATACAGCATGTCCTTATTAGTTATATATTTTATATATAGTCATGTATATTTCAGTCCCAACCTCCCAATTTATCTATCACCCTTCCTTCCTGATAACTGTAAGTTTGTTTTCTGTATCTATGATGTTTATTTTATTCAAAAAATAATCAGTCATTCTACTGGGTATGAAGTGGTATCTCCTTGCAGTTTTGACTTGCAGTTCCCTAGTAACTAATGATGCCAAACATTTTTTTGTGTGCTTATTGGCCATTTATATATGCTCTTTAGAAAAATGTTTATTTAACTCATTCACTCACTTTTTGATTGTCTTTTTGTTGTTGATTTGTAGGAGTTCTTTATAAATTCTGAATACTAGACACATCATTTATATAATTTGAATAGTTCCAAGTCTGTAGGTTGTCTTTTCACTTTCTTGCTAACGTCCCTTGATGCAGAAAAAATTTTAATTTTGATGAAGGCCAGTGTATTTTCTCTTCTGTTTCTTGTGCACTTGGTGATATCTAAGAAACCATTGCCAACTCCAGTATTATGAAGATTTACCCCTATGTTTTCTTTCAAAGGTATGGTTTTAGTTTTCACATTTAGGTCTTTGATCTATTTTTAGTTAATTTTTGTACATGGTGTAAGATAAGTGTCCAATTTCTTTTGCATGTTGGTATCCTGAAATTGTTTTTAGAATCATTTTTCTTCTTTCAGGAGTGCATTTTTGAAAATGCCCCTTTAGGGAAGGTTTGTTGGAGGTAAATTCAGTGTGTCAGTCCGACTATGTTTCTGTTTCCCTTGTCCTTGAAAATAGTTTTGTGAAATCTAGAAATCTAGGATGATGGTTATTTTCTCTTCAGAACTTTGGAAGATATAATTCTACTGTGTTCTGTCTTCTATAATTGCTATTGAGAGACTAGATACCTACTTGTTGTTCTTTGTAAATTATCTTTTTTCTCTGCCTGTTTAAGAACTTCTCTGTCTTTGATATTCTTTGCTTTTACTAAAATATATCTGGGCATAACTTTCTTTTTATGTATCTATTCTGTCTTGGACTCATCTGTGGATTCATGTCCTTTTATTAGTTTTGGGAAATTCTCAGCCTTTGTGTCTTCAAATGTTGCCTTTTTTCTATTTTTTCTTCCTGGAACTCCAATTAGATGTGCTACACTTTCTCATTATATCTTCCATGTGGTTGACTCTCTTTCATATTTACTGCTCTGTCTCTATGCATTACAGACTGAGCATTTCCTTCAGACTTAATATTTTCTTCACCCACATATATTGTGTTGTTTAATTCATCCAGTGAGTTATTAATTTCAATAATTATAAAGGTTCTTATAAAGGTTCTTTAAAGGTTTTTTTTAATATGCCTGGTATTTTTTTTATTGGCTGTATATTTTGGTCCTTTTCCAGTTTTTATTCCATCTTTAATTTCTTAAAACATTTGATTCATAATTACTTTATACTCTCTTTCAATATATAAATTCTCAAGAATTTAAATGTATTGTTACTGTTTTCTCCTATCTTCCATCCAGGATATGTTTTAAATTTTCTAATTATATTTTATTATATTTAATCTTTGCGAATCGGAAGGCCTCAACCAGGGACATGGATTTGTTTCTTCATGAATATGAAGGAGTTGGGGGGACAACTGATCTGAAACCACTCTGGTCCCCTTCAAAGAGCTTGACTTAATGGAAGAGTCTCACTTTCCATTTTGGGGAAAGCCAAAGGTTTAATTTTCTAATCTCAGTGCTTGTTTTGACATTTTCCCTCAAGGCAGTCCTAGCCTTTTCATTTGTTTAAACTGCTCTTCATTCCAGATTTAGTTGTTTTCATTTTCCATTTTTGACATGTAGGGATACCACTTTGTATGTTAGTAATGTATTAAAACTATATTTGAAATCTATTCAGTTTCTAGTCATCTATCTATTCCATCATAGTCCTAGCTGTGAAAGTGTGAGAAATATTTCAATCTATATAGTTGAACGTTATTAACTTTGGAAGAAAAAAGAAGTGAGAAATAAATAATAAGCCATGTAGATGTGTTACATAACAGGATTTAGCTTCTTGGGCCATGATTATATCATGTGTCTTTTTCTGGGGGCTAGAAAGAGGGACTGGAAAAGATCAGTTTTCATTCTAATCCCAAAGAAGGGCAATGCCAAAGAATGTTCAAACTACCATACAATTGCAATAATTTCACATGCTAGTAAGGTTATGCTCAAAATCCTTCAAGCTAGGCTTCAGCAATATGTGAACTGAGAACTTCCAGATGTACAAGCTGGGTTTAGAAAAGGCAGAGGAAACAGAGATCAAATTGGTAACATCAGTTGCATCACAGAGAAAGCAAGGGAATTCCAAGAAAACATCTACTTCTGTTTCATTGACTATGTTAAAGCCATTGATTGAGTGGATCACAACGAACTGTGAAAAATTCCTAAAGAGATGCGAATACCAAGACTACCTTACCTGCCTCCTGAGAAACTTGTATGCAGGTTAACAACAGTTAGAACTGGACATGGAACAACTGACTGGTTTAAAATTGGGAAAGGAGTAAGACAATGCTGTGTATTGTCATCCTGCTTATTTAACTTATATGCAGAGTATATCATTCAAAATGCTGGGCTGGACGAACCACAAGCTGGAATCAAGACTGCCAAGAGAAATATCAACAAACTCAGACATGCACATGATACCACTCTAATGGCAGAAAGGGAAGAGGAACTAAAAAACCTCTTGATGAGGATGAAAGAGGAGAGTGAAAAAGCTGGCTTAAAGCTCAGTATTCAAAACATTAAGATCATGGCATCCAGTCCCATCATTTCATGGCAAGTAGAAGGGTAAAAAAGGAAACAGTGACAGACTTTATCTTCTTGGGCTCAAAAATCACTTCAGGTGATGACTGCAGCCATAAAATTAAAAGATGCTTGCTCCTTGGAAGGAAAGCTATGACAAACCTAGACAGCATATTAAAAAGCAGAGATATCACTTTACCAGCTTTCCAGTAGTCATACACAGATGTGAGAGTTGGACCATAAAGAAGGCTGAGCACTGAAGAACTGATGCTTTTGAATACTGGTGCTGGAGAAGACTCTTGAGAGTCCTTTGGAGAGCAAGGATATCAAATCAGTCAATCCTAAAGGAAATCAACCCTACATATTAATTGGCAGGACTAATGCTGAAGCTGAAGATCCAATATTTTGGCCACTTGATGTGAAGAGCTGACTCACTGGGAAATATCCTAATACTGGCAAAGACTGAAGGCCAAAGGAGATGGGGTAGGTGAGGATGAGATGGTTAGATAGCATCACCAACTCAATGGACATGAGTTTGAGCAACCTCTGGGAGATAGTGAAAGACAGGGAAGCCTGGCATGCTGCAGTACACTGCGTAGCAAAGAGTCAGACATGACTTAATGACTGAAGAACAACAAGAATGAGAGATATTAGAATAGATGAAGAAAGTTCAGTTCAGGTGTTCAGTTGTGTCCGACTCTTTGTGACCCCATAGACTGCAGCGTGCCAGGCTTCCCTGTCCATCATCAACTCCCAGAGCTTACTCAAACTCATGTCCATTGAGTTGGTGATGCCATCCAACAATCTCATCCTCTGTCATCCCCTTCGCCTCCCGCCTTCAATCTTCCCCAGCACCAGGGTTTTTTCAAATAAGTCAGTTCTTTGCATCAGGTGGCCAAGCATTGGAGTTTCAGCTTAAGCATCAGTCCTTCCAATGAATATTCAGGACTGATCTCCTTTAGGATGGACTGGTTGGATCTCCTTGCTGCCCAAAGGACTCTCAAGAGTCTTCTCCAACACCCCAGTTCAAAGCATCAATTCTTCGGCGCTCAGCTTTCTTTCTACTCCAAGTCTCATATCCACACATGACTACTGGAAAAACCATAGCTTTGACTAGATGGACCTTTGTTGGTAGTGTAATGTCTCTGCTTTTTAAAATGCTCTCTAGGTTGGTCATAACTTTTCTTCCAAGGAGAAAGCGTCTTTTAATTTCATGGCTGCAGTCACCATCTGCAGTGATTTTGGAGCCCCCAAAATAAAGTCTCTCACTGTTTCCATTGTTTCCCCATCTATTTGCCATGGAGTGATGGGATAAGATGCTATAATCTTAGTTTTCTGAATGTTGAGTTTTAAGCCAGCTTTTTCACTCTCCTCTTTCACTTTCATCAAGAGGCTCTTTAGTTCTTCTTCACTTTCTGCTGAAAGGGTTGTGTCATCTGCATATCTGAGGTTATTGATATTTCTCCTGGCAATCTTGATCCCAGTTTGTGCTTCTTTCAGTCCAGCATTTCTCATGATGTACTCTGCATATAAGTTAAATAAGCAGGGTAACAGTATACAGCCATGATGTACTCCTTTCCCAAGTTGGAACCAGTCTGTTGTTCCATGTCTGGTTCTAATTGTTGCTTCCATCACCAGTCACATCCACAACTGGGTGTTGTTTTTGCTTTGGTTCTGTCTCTTCATCCTTTCTGAAGTTATTTCTCCACTGATCAGTAGCATATTGGGCACCTACCGACCTGGGAGTTCATCTTTCAGTGCCCTATCTTTTTGCCTTTTCTTACTGTTTGGCAGCTGCATGGCACTGGAGTGGATACCCCATGTCCGAGGGCAAATGATAAATTTAATAAAAAAAATAATAACAAAAATAAAATAAAATAAAAAATTAAATTAAATTAAAAAATTATTAAAAAAAAAAAAAACAAGGCAAAGGAGCAGTCCCAGCAAGACGGTAGGACAGGCAAAATCACATTTAGAATCAAACCCCATACCTGCCAGAGATGCTCAGCGAGCTCAAACAAACGTGCACACCAGGACCCAGAGACCCCACAGACTAGCCAGAACTGTGTTTGAGTGTCTCTCGTGGAGGTACGGGTCAGCAGTGGACTGCTGCAGGGACAGGGGCTCTGGGTGAAGCAGACTTGGGTATGGCATAAGCCCTCTTGGAGGAAGTCGCCATTAACCCCACCATAGGGCTGCCAGAACTTACATAGTACTGGGGAAACAGACTCTTGGAGGGCATAAACAAAACCTTGTGTGCACTAGGACCCAGGAGAAAGAAGCAGTGACCCCATAAGAGACTGAAGCAGACTTGCCCCTGAGTGTGAAGTCTCTGGTGGAGGCGTGGGTTGGTGGTGGCCTGCTGCAGGGTTGGGGACACTGAGTGTAGCAGTGCGTGCTTGGAACCTTTTGAAGGAGGTCGCCATTATCTTCATTACCTCCACCACAGTTTGGCCTCAGGTCAAACAACAGGGAGGGAACACAGCCCCTCCCATCAACAGAAAATTGGATTAAAGATTTACTGAGCATGGCCCTGCCTATCAGAACAAGATGTTTCCCCCTCAATCAGTCTCTCCCATCAGGAAGCTTCCGTAAGCCTCTTATCCTTCTCCATCAGAGGGGAGACAGAATGAAAACCACAATCACAGAAAACTAACCAATCTGATCACATGGACCACAGCCTTGTCTAACTCAATGAACTATGAGCCATGCTGCATGTAGAGCTACCCAAGATGGATGGGTCATGGTGGAGAGTTCTGACAAAATGTGGTCCACTGGAGAAGGGAATGCAAACCACTTCAGTATTCTTGCCTTGAGAACCCCATGAACAGTTTGAAAAGATGAAGAAATGTTAGTTATAAATGGGGCTAAAATGATTTGAACTAAGTTCACCCTAAAGATTGAAAAAGAAAAATGTCATCTTATATCTGACTACTTAAATTTTAAGTCACATTTTCATGAAATTATATGTTTCTTGAGAATAAGACTATATTTTTCCCATTTTACTCAGGGCCCCAACATAAGATAAGTACTCATGTTCTTTTGGGGATTTGAAACGGCTATGTTTAAAAGATCTTTGAAGGTTATGTGGTTAAATATCTTAAATTTACAGACAAATAAATTGGATAACAGTTTTATGGAATTTATCCTGAGGTCACATGAGTTTGAGCAAGCTCCGGAAGATAGTGAAGGACAGGGAAACCTGGTGTGCTTCAGTTCATGGGGTCACAAAGAGCCAGACACAACTTTAGTAACTGAACAACAACAACACCAACACACAGCAAGTATAACAGATTGTGGGAGTAGACCCAAAGTCTCCTGACTCCAGGCCACGTTTGTGCATTATACAACACTATACCACTGAATTGAGTCAATGTGAATTGTTCTAGTGTGTGGCTTTGCATACCAGAAAAACGGGAGAAAATTCTCTTTGAATGAATTGTTTTTCTTCTTTTCCTTTTACAGAACTAATGACTTCATACATAACCTTGTTTGCTGAAAGAAGCACTATTATTAGTGCTAGTGCTAAACAGTGCTAAAAGAAGCACTATTAAAGGAGGATTATTTTCTATGAATATAAATCCTCTATTATGTTTTTAAAAAATAATTTATACCATAAGGGCAATTTTCTGGGGTAATAGTTCAACTCCTAACCTCAGTGATTAAGGATATGCCCAGGAATAAGCAAGGACTACAGCTTTAGTTAGAGATCAGGAAAGATCTGACTTGTGCATAAGAATCAAGGTGTCTCAGAGATGTAACTAGCAAAGAAGAGGGAAAGAAAGAGCTGTACATGTGTGAGGTGGGTCAAGTTGGGACCTAAAATCCTAAAAGATGGATGTGCTTAGCTGATTTGGGGGAGGTTTTGAAGAAGGGAAGACTAAATGTATACTGTCTTTGTCTACTTTTCCACCTCCCTTTAGGGTGAGGCTGAGTAGAATCGGATTGGAGTTTCTATAGTGATTTGTTTGGTAAAAGGCTGCCACACAGTTGAGGGTTTGCTTGTAGCACTATAAACTCCCATTAGACCACTGACTGCTCAGTTGTTTTATGCAATGTTAGGAATCCAAGATAATATACACAGGGTATCTTAACTTTCTTCCCCATAACAAAGGTGAACTATGGGGGCAGGGTAGGGGGGATGTATAGGATAGACATAGCTGGGCTGAATGGAGCAGGGACCCATGAAAGACAGGTGTTTGTAAATATAGGTGAGAAGAGCAAGAGATGTAAGTAACATAATGACAACTCTCCATGCCCAAGAAAGGCTGTCCATAGCTCATAGACAGGATTAGTAACAGGTCACCTAGAAAGAGACTACACCTGTTTTGTTAATTAAATAGTCCCTTTGGGCCATTGATGGATACAGCAGGGAATAATAAAAGATGCAGTGGATACACGGAGAGAGAAGGTGGTTAGGGTGGATATGGAAGACTAGTCAGGAGGTGCAACCCCATGTACTGTAGCCTACCAGGCTCCTCTGTCCATGGAATTCTCCAGGAAAGAATACTGGAGTGGGTAGTCACTTCCTTATCCAGGGGATCTTCCTGACCCAGGGATTGAACCCGGGTATCCTGCATTGCAGGTGGATTCTTTACCATCTGAGCCATCGGTAACTTCAGCCAAAGTGAAATGATACCAACTTAAATAACAAAAGGGTTATAAGTACAGTCAAAAAGATATTTGAAAGTTCTAAGAAAACATTACAAAAAATTTTGGTGCCACAAACTTGAAAATCTAGATGAAATGAATGTTACATAGGAAACATGAATTACTGATACTGACTTAAGAAAAAGAAAACTTCAGTAGACTGGGTTGCACCAGGTGTGAGAGGTGGGACTGAGGATAGACATTTTTACATGCTTTTTACCCCCTCACTCCCACCTCTCAAGCTAGGATGATTAACCAAAAGGATTCTATCAAATATTCAGAATGAAAGTTATATGTATGATATTCACATTTTTCCAAAATCAGAAAAGAAGTAATTTTCCCAATTCATCTTACACAGTTAGAATAACCTGGGGACCAAAATCTGGCCAAGAATCATTCAAAACTGTAGACCAACCTCTTAAAATACATAAATAATAAAATATGACAACTGGTTCTAATGGCATATTTGTAAACTATATTTTGCCCAAATATGCTTTATTTCAGAAATGAAAAGCTATTTAAATACTATAAGATCTATTTATTAATAGAATAAAAGATTTAAAAAGCAGAAGGCCAAGAGCCAGTCATTATAGCATAAATAAGAGGCTTAAGAGGCAGCCAGTGTGGGCTCCAGTCAAGATAGGTAAAGAGGATTATTCTAAGCAAAGAAGAGGGACAGTGAGTCAACTAAAAAAAATGGGTTGAGTCTGTAAATTAGAAATTTGGTGATCTTTCCTGTTGTTTTTTTTTTTTCCTGAAGGGTCGTTCAACTACAATAGGAAGGTCCGTTGCATTGTGTGCTCAATCGCATCCAACTCTGTGACTCCGTGGACTGTAGCCCACCAGGATCCTCTGTCCATGGGATTTTCCAAGCAAGAATACTGGAGTGGGTTGCCATTTCCTACTCCAGGGAATCTTTCCCACCCAGGAATCAAACTGAGTCTCTTGCGTTTCCTGCATTGACAGGCAGATTCTTTACCACCAAGCTACCTGGAAAGCAGAAAGATCCTTCCTAAGCACAAATAATTCAAGCTGTTTAGTATTCCCCATGAGGCTCCCACTGGTGTGTTACCAGTAAAGCTGGAATTTAAAAACAAAATTCGTAGTATCTGATAAAATCACAGATTTATTTGTGAAGTTGGCTGGTGATGAGAAGTCTTATCAGCCCAGAGATTATACCTGTGAAATGTAAAGATCTCTAAGGAGAACTCAGTTGATCAACAGACAATTGGGTTAGATGATACATATGGGCTTTGGCTGCACATGGCCCTGAGGAGGAAATTGGCCCTTGTCACTCACTTGGTGACCTTGGGTCATTTACTTCAACTGTCCAAGAGTCTATATTCTCATCTGTAAAGTGGGGATAATATGACATATCTCTCAGGGCTGTTATGAGAATTAAATGAGATCATGAAAATGAAGAAGTTAGAACAAAGCCTGGCATGTAGCAAAGCATAGTAGCCCTTACCTTATATTGATTATCATTGTATTTGTTGAAACTGAGGCTGATGGCCAACATTTCATGCGTGCTTTCTCCTCTGACCACCAGGGAGCACACTGAAGTTGCCCTTCCCAGGTGAGAAATGCCTTAGTTCTGCAGTCTGAGACCCTCAGAAATGCTCTGGGTAAGTCACTCAGAAGAGCAAACCAACCTTCTGGAAAGGCGTAAACAGAATATCTGCTTTCCTCCTGATATGTTAGTTCAGCAAGGAGTGCACAGGATAGAAGTTAAATAGTGGCTGAATAAAAAATTATATATAAACATCAAGGTACACTAGGTTTCTGGCATTAGGAAGCAAGGTGATTTGAGGTATTAACTTTCTTTTTCTTTTATATTTCAGAAAACTTTATTACTTCTTTGATGTACTATTCTACACATAGCTTCATTTTCTCCCTCAAAAGAACACTGTGAGGCACACAGGGCAAAGAACAAATTTTACCTATTTAACTGGTATGAAAACTGAGGCTCTGAAAAGTTTAGTGACTCACTCAAAGTCAAAGAGGTATTTGGTGTCAGAATCTGAACCACCCAGATCTTAAGATATCATTTTCAGGAATGCTCTTTTGTTTTTTTCTTTCCCTACCTCGTCCATCCCTACTTCCTTCCCTCCCTTTTTTTCTTTCTTTTCTCTTCCTTCATTCCTTCCAGCTCCTCCCCTTTTCTTCTTCATTATGCAGTATTTCACACATACATATGTCTGATCTAAACAAAATGAATGCCCATTAATCCACCATCCACCATTAAGAAATTTTGATACAACCAGTGTTTGTGAAGCCCCACAAATTCCACCCCTAACTGTCATCACTGTCCTGGATTTTGCCATAATGGTTGCCTTTGCTTTCTAGTTTGATCATCTTATCACCTATGCATCCCTACAATATCTATATTGCTTTATTCTGCCTATTGATGAACTTTCTATAAATGGAATCATACAATCTGCATTCTTTTTGGCTAATATCATATATCTGAGATTCATTCCTGTTGATGGGTACAGCTGTAGCTCATTTTCACTGCTTTAGAATACTCCATTGTATGAATATACCACACTTTATTCATCTCTTCTCCTACTGATGGGCGTTTGGGTTGTTTTCCATTATGTGCTAGTCTAAACAAAACTGCATACAACTCTTGTACATGTACAAGAGTTCCTCCAGTGAAATCACTGACTCATGGAATGTACCTACCTACGCTTTAGTGGCTAATGCCAAATTGTTTTCCAAACCGCTTGCACCAGTTCCCATAAGCCTATGAATTCCAATTAGTCGTTATTTTCATCAACTTGAAATTGTCAGAAATTTTAGCCAATTTCACACCTTGTGCTCATATGTTGGATTCTAAACTCTGCTCTCTAATAAAAGGAACCAGAGTTTCTTGGGGAAATGGTTGATTCCAGGGCAGGTAATATAAAGATGAACTTAGAATATCTTTTCCCAGATGGTAATAACATGATCCAAAAGCAAAACAAAATACAGGGACCAATACAAAGTAGTTCCTAAGTGCCAGAGCTGGAACAATTTGAGAAGCAAAATAAATAATTATAGAGTTAGATTATAATTCATAAGTATAATAAATGAGCCAATACTGATAAAATAATCAAATAAATAAATGGTAGAAATGGGACAACTCTTCCTTACGGTAGAATTTGAATTAATATAAAAGGAAAGAGAAAAAAAATAAAATCACCATGCAATACCACAATAATAACTTGAAGACAAGTTGCATCAATAGATGATAAACTTGGTGGGTAAAAGTTTGAGGAGACATAAAGTCTGCATGATTACAAAAAATCTCCCCCAACATACTTTTTAATTACAAAGGGAAAGACATGATTTTATGGGGGAGAAACTTGGCAGAAACCATATTAACCAAGTGGGTTAACACCACCAGTAATAAGACATATCAACATAATGAACCCTGTGATATATGATGCAAGCGAGGATAATAGTATTTCATGGTATTCTCACCTACCTGGAGAACCTCAGTCCAATCATGAAAAAACATCAGGCCAACTCAAACTCAGAGACATTTGGCAAAATCACCTACACTCTTCAAGAATATCACAGTCATGAAGGACAAGGAAAGACTGAGGCACTATTACAGACTTCAGGGAACCAAGGACAATTAACAATGAAATGCAATGTGAGATAACTAGATAAAATCCTGGAATAGAAAAAGGACATTGGTGGGAGATTTGTGGCAAAATTTTAATAAGTTCTTCAGTTTAGCTAGTAGTATTGTACCTATGCTAATTTCCTGGTTCTGATATGCTTATGTCAGATGTTAACATTGGGAGAAGCTGGGTGAAGGATACATGAAAAGGTACTAATCTGGCACCTTTCCTATCAGTCTAAATTTAGTTCAACATAGAAAGTTTTAAAGACAGTTCTTCACTAGTCCAAATTTGTAAAATTGGTAACTAAGTGTGAAAAGAAATAGGTGTAGGTGTGTGAAAATAAAGGTAGAAGCAGAATATCATCTGTATGCTTGATTAAGAGCCTTGTGATGAGGGTGAGAGAGTGAAAAAGTTGGCTTAAAACTCAGCATTCAAAAAACGAAGATCATGGCATCTGGTCCTATCACTTCATGGCAAATAGAAGGGAGAAAAGTGGATTTTCCTGGACTAAAAATTCACTGCAGATGGTGACTACAGCCATGAAATTAAAAGATGCTTGCTCCTTGGAAGAAAAGCTACAACCAACCTAGACAGTGTATGAAAAAGCAGAGACATCACTTTGTCGACAAAGGTCCGTATGTTCAAAGCTATGGTTTTTCCAGTAGTCATACATGGATATGAGAGTTGGACCATAAAGAAGGCTGAGTGCTGAAGAATTGATGCTTTTGAACTGTGGTGTTGAAGAAGACTCTTGAGAGTCCCTTGGACTGCAAGGAGATCAAACCAGTCAATCCTAAAGGAAATCAGTTCTGAATATTCATTGGAAGGACTGATGCTGAACCTCCAATACTTTGGTCACTTCATGCGAAGAGCTGACTCATTGGAAAAGGCACTGATGCTGGGAAAGATTGAAGGCAAAAAGAGAAAGGGGTGGCAGAGGATGAGATGGTCATATAGCATCACTGACTCAATGGACACAAGCTTGAGCAAACTCTGGGAGATAGTGAAGGACAGGGAAGCCTGGCATGCTGCAGTCTATGGAGTTGCAAAGAGTCGGACACGAATTAATGACTGAACAACAATGCTTGAAGAAGTTGTTGGATAATGTGGCTCAAGTATGAATGAGGCAACAGTAAACTTCTTAATACCATCCCCAAACCTAGACAGACTGACTATCCACCTAGATAGGAAGCACTAGACCCTAAGATCTATCCAGCAACGGCAGTGGCTTTATAAATAAGGTCACTCATGCACTTTCTCTCTGAAACAAGCCAATTAAAGGAGGTAGAGGTAAGGTGCACTCAAGCTTATTCTCCTATATTTACTAATGAGGAAGTTTTTTTCCCATTCCCCTGAAGATAAGTAACCTTGAGAGCTAGACAGATACCAGCTATATTAGACCAATACAGTTCCTTCCACGTGGCAGCAAATATCAAGCACTAGGAATAAGCATTTCCTGCAATCCTCAGCTACAGAATGTTCCAGGTCAGTGATTTTGGTAGGGGAAGATTTTATACTTTAGATTCATTCCTTTATTGATTATGGAATGATTCAGGTCTTCTATTTCTTCTTGAGTCAATTTTAGTAAGTTATGTAGTTTTTATATACTTTTTCATTTAATCTGTCTTTTCAAAATGTATTGTCATAAAATACCACCACCTCTGCCCCATCTCTGGAAGCAAGTGTCACCTTCTGGGCCTGGGGAGGCAGGGGTTGGCCAGTGGTGGGCATTTTATCTTTTGCCACCTATGATGATGGCTATTCCTATCCCCACACGGGTGGCAAGCTGTGACTTGACCTCACAGATAAGAAGAGAGCCTCTAGTGAGACACAGGATTGGGGAAATAGGAGATCCCAACATCTGTATGTTTGAAACATTACATAATTTAAAAATTCTAAAAAATAAAAGAATGATTAAGGGTTAGTTAAGTGAAGGAGGAAATAAACACATCGCAGGTGGAAAGAGCAGCGTGTGCAAAGGCATGGAGAAATATCATTGGAAGTGTGGGTAACACGCTTGATGAAGGTGCTTAGCAAGCAATGGAAGACGAGAAATGGGAGAGTATTGGGGGAGGCAGTGAAACCATGTAACTCAGACTGGGACTTGAACCTACAGTCTTTTAATTGCAATCACACACCTGGTTCCAGGACTTAATGAAGCTCAGGTTCTTGAGGTCTCATTTACAGGAAGAATTCAGGGAGAGACAAAGTGATAGGTAAGAAGTGAAATTATTTAGAAAGAAACACACTCCACGGAGTGTAGGCCATCTCAGAAGGTGAGAGCAGCCCCAGGGTATGGGGTTGTTAGTTTTTATAGGGGTGAGTAATTTTATAGGCTAATGTGTGGGAGGAATATTCCAGCTATTTGGGAAAAGGGGTGGAGATTTCCAGGAACTGGGCCACCGCCCACCTTTTGACCCTTGCAGTCTGCTTTGAAACTGTCCTTGCACCTGTGGGTACGTCATTTAGCTTGCTGATATGTAACAATGATTGTATACTGAGGTTCAAGTCTGCTGCTGCTGCTGCTAAGTCACTTCAGTCGTGTCCGACTCTGTGTGATCCCATAGACGGCAGCCCACCAGGCTCCCACATCCCTGGGATTCTTCAGGCAAAAACACTGGAGTGGGTGAGGTTCAAGTCTACTGGAAGACAATTCATCTGCCATCTTGGAGCCATTTGGTTCTAGTCAGTTTATGTGGTGCCATCAGGCTACATAATTATTTTTTTATTTTTTTTTAACATTATTTATTTTTGGTCGCACCTTGGGGCATGTGAAATCTCAGTTCCCTGACCAAGGATTGAATCCATGCCCCCTGCATTGGGAGCACAGAGTCTTAACCACTGGACCACAAGTCCCTATGGCATTTTTTTAAAAAAAGTTGTGCTCCACCCCCTTCTCTCCTGTTTCAGGAGGGGGTATCAAAGTCAAATTCTACTGAAAGGAAGTCAAAAGAAGCTATAGCTGCTGCTAAACCATTTAAAAGATAGCGCAAAGAGAGGTGTTTGATAGACAGCACATACGAACTCTCATTAAGCATCCCAGTGAGAGGGAATATTTCATACTGAGCATTGATAATGTAGCAGGAGCTTTACATACTCCATCCTATGTAATCTAGAGAGCTAGAGAGAGTAGATCATTATTCCTCCTTCACACTGAGGTTAACTAACTTGACCAAGATCACACAGCTAGTAAATTACAGAGCCAGGAATTGGTCCACAGGTGTCTGTTTCTAAAGCCAATGTTCTTAAGAAAAAAAATATATATCATAAAATTCAGCCATTTTTATATGCTAAATATGCTAAAAATTCAGCATATTTTTAGCATATAATCCAAATGAGTTTCAGTGAGTTTAATACAATTGTGAAACTGTCTCCACAATCCAGTTTTGGATTCTGGCTATAAGTCTACTCAATTTTTTTTAATCATTGTTTACTTTACCTCTTCCCCTATGTATTTAAATTTCTCACATCCCATTGACTCTTCTCACCCCTAACCCTCCCCACACACACTTAAGAACCCCCCCTCCCCCAGCCACCAAAACACCTTGAGTCCTCAATAATTGCACTTGCATTTGTTGGACTGTAATTCATAGTTCATGAGTTCTCTCTTACTAGGCCATGCTCCTTGAGGACAAGGACTCTGTTTCATTTTATTTTTCTTGCTCCTGGTACAGTTTATGGTCGGTACTAAAAATACTGTTAATTCTCTTTCTTCAAAACTTCAAAATTAGGAAGTTTAACAACTTCTTGGGCTTCCCTGGTAGCTCAGCTGGTAAAGAATCCGCCTGCAATGCAGGAGACCTGGGTTTAATCCCTGGGTTGGGAAGATCCCCTAGAGAAGGGATAGGCTACCCACTCTAGTATTCTGGCCTGGAGAATTCCACGGACTGTATGGTCCATGGGGTTGCAAAGAGTCGGACACGACTGAGTGCCTTGCACACAACTGAGCAACTTGCACTTCAAGAACGTTTTAATACAATCTCTTAAACACTAGGTGACATTCAATGAATAATTGGTTACTTTTTAGTTTGATTTGCTGTTTAAGACCAGATCCTGTGTACTTCTGATGGTTTCACTTGTTTTCGCCTTCTTTTTCCTATTTTTGTCCTTCTTTCTCACCCATTTCAGAGAAGGCAGAGAAACACAAAGCATAAAGAAATTAAATGCTTTTAGGCAAAGAGGACTATATATACGTACACACACACACTTACCATTTTTGGATTAAAAAATGAATCCTCTATCATAATATCTTGTTAAAGTTGACCTGTTATTAATATCCTGCCTAATATGGTTGGATCCGAGAACACAGGTTTTTTTTTTCCTACTGGTCCTAAAAATAATTTTCAAGGCAAGTTTTAGCAAGCCATAGATGCCTGGCCTTTATACATTTAACATTTCAAAAGTGAAGAAACTAGGTCATTTGGCATTGTAGTTCTCCACCTCAGCGGTCACTGAGTGACCATGGATCACAACCACCTGAGTTTCAGCCCATCATCTCTCCAAGAACCATCAAGCAGTAGAGCCTTTGCCATAACTCTTAAGTCTAAATAGTCTAGAGAACACCACGTGCGAGGACAGCTTTTCTTGCTAATTTTTACATCCTGTGGCCTACAACAGGTGATTTACCTATCCCTTCCTCTTATTGGACCTCACCGAGAGATGGTGGTGGCAGAGACTAGTTAGGAGATTCAGTGGGCATAAGGAGGTCAACAAGTGACTGGAACTCACTCATGGTTATCAAACTCATAACAAATTCTGTATTCTCATTATTCTTTACTTGAAAACTCACTAGTAAGTGAAGCCAGTCAAACTATTTTCTAAATTTAATTAATAAGGACTCTGTGAGTAATTAAATGGGGGATACAAAGAGCTTTGTCTCACTCAAGTTGGAGTCTCAGATCCACAGTAAAGTAGCTTCTCTCCTCTAGGTACAAAATAGCACCTACAAGTAGCTAGAAATGATGGGTCTCAAAGCTGCCAGAGAACATTCTAGTAAGAAGTTCTGGGACCTCAGATAGCTTCCAAAATGTTTATCACATAAGTAGAAGATCTTTTATATGATGGGGCTTAGTTGAGAAGCTGAAACTGATTTCATCTGTAAATATATTATCTTTTTGTCTGCTGTTGTGATTTTTTAAATTTTAGATTTCTTTTTTTTTCCTTGTGCATCTCTTAAACCCCTTTAGGCTTCATATTATCTCAGTTCACTGGCATCTGTGGCCTGGCACCTGTTTTGACTAAGTCATCACATGTCTTTCCCTACATAGTGCAGCCCCTGAAGCCTTATCTACTAGGACCAGCCTTTGGCTGCCCTGGGAGGGCCTCCGAGTTGCTTGCTGTATCTGTTTTTCCCCAGAAGAAAACAAGAGAAAATTAGCAAGGTTGATTTTACCTTCCACATAAGGAATTATATTGAGGGTTTCATTTATTGTTGAGACTTTTAAAAATTTACTGAGTTCTTTCCATGTATTAACTTATTTAAATAGTATAACTTTATGAGGTAGATACCCGTGTGTATGTGTGCTAAGTTGCTTCAGTTGTGTCTGATTCCTTGTGACCCCATGGACTGTAGCCAGCCAGGCTCCTCTGTCCATGGGATTCTCCAGGGAAGAATACAGGAGTGGGTTGCCATGCCCTCCTCCAAGATACCCTTATAGTGGCCCATTATACAACAGAAGAAATTAAGCAAGGGCGTTGAAAAAAATTTTGCCCAATATCATGTGGTTAGTACAGGATAGAACCAGGACTGGAATCCAGGCAGACTGACCCTAAAGCCCACACTCTTACCCACTGTGCTACTGAATTTTCTTTGATCCTCCAAATCATGTTTTCCCCCTGCTGGACAATAACAAATCCCTAGGAACACACTTACGTTAGAGATTTAGTCTGGGAATTATGAAAATCGGATCCATCTTCTGCGCTTTAACCACCTGCAAAGGAAGAGCATGCTAGGTAGGGAAAATGCTTGTGCAAAGTTCTAATGGCCGTAGGGGAGAAGAAAGGCCAGTAATAGGGCAGTGGGAAGCCGCTGTGGTGTTTAAAGCTGGGGGAAGGAGGGGATTAGCTGTACCACAATGACAAAGCTCATCCTGTCTTGCTAAAAGGGAGCAAAAATGGATTCCGGGAGATTTGTTACTGATAAAATCCAGCCATGAGGTGATGGTAGCTTCGGTTAGGGTATTGCTATAGTGTGTGTGGCGGGGGTGGGGGTGGGAGGGCAAAAAGCTATCTTTTTAAAAAAAAAAAAAAAAAAGGTATTTATTTGGCTGCACAGGGACAGCTTGCAGGATCTTTAGTGCAGTATTTGAACTCTCAGTTGAGGCATGTAGGACCAAGTTCCCTGACCAAGGACTGAACCTGGGCCCTCTGCATTGGGAGCACAGAGTACTAGCCAGGGGACCACCAGGGAAGTCCCCAAAAAGTTATCTTCCTGGTTAAAACTGTGATTTGATGATGCATACAGCCTTTAACAAAACATTCCAGAAATTACACTTCCAAATATGTGTTACTGCCTTCAAAGTGTCATATTGGGAGGTGATACACCCATTTTAATGATGCTGCATGGCTCTAAACAATTTTGTAAAGCCTTTTAGAACTTCTTTCAGAACCAGTTTATAACCAAACCAGAGGAAAAGACATTACTCTCTATACTATACAGTCATACTTCATAACTCCCCAAAGCTAAGGGAACTATGTAACATTGTTAAACTGATGCAGCTTAAAAGAACTTCCCTTTATGAGTCTGACTTCCCAAAATACAGAGTGAGAACACTTTAGTAAGAAAACAAGCAAATATATGGGGCGGAGGGGGGGGGAAGCTAAGTTGTCTGATTCTTCATCAAAGAATGAGAATACATTCTTGAGGCAAAGAAGGAGCCAACTTGGGAAACTCAGAGGCAGAAGAAATTCTTGGACAGTCAGGAGGATATTTTTTTTTAAAGGGAGCAGATAACCAATAAATCTTAGGAGACTGACAACATATTTCTCACAGGGAAAAAAAAGAAAGAATGAAGTTATAGCCATCAGTTTTTAGAAGTAGGAGCATGGTGGGGAAGAGTTCAAATTTCAGAACCAAGTCTAGGCGTCAAACTCAGATGCTCTAATTAGCAGGTTTGCATAGATTCTCTCTGTGCCCTACTTTCCCCATCTGTAAAATGAAGACACATATGTCAGGAGTTGTATAAGGTTTTATTAGTGGAGCCCAAGTCAACCACTCCCCCAATTTCTCTCATCTCAACACCTTTTCTTCAGGTTAAAGAATAGGAAACTGGAGAGAGGGAGGCAGGGGTGAAGGGGCAACCCTCTAGGAACTTTCAGGCTTCTCTGGCTTCAGCCTTCTTAGCTCTGCAGTGCCAGGGAACAGAGGGAAAAATGCCTGGCAGCTTTACCAGCCTCTTTTCAACAGACATTCCCAGAGCACCCTGTTATTTAAGGAAAGCAGCAGCCCGTTTAAATCCCTGAAACCTTGAAAGTAACTGAAACAACCTCAACGCACAAGAGTAGGAGACTGGTTGAATTGTGAGACGTAATACCCAAAGGTAGTCACATGATGGAATTGTAATTGGAGACTATTAAATGACATGGGGAGATGTTCATAATGAATTAAGTAAATACTGCCATGAAACAGTATATATACTATAGATTTCCATCTTTTTAAAATAATTGGTTTATAGGGGAAAAATTAGAAGGAAATAAGAATTGTTAACAATTTTACAAATGTTAAATGTAAAGAATTTTAACAAATTCTAAGTGGTAGGAATATGGATGTTCAAAATTTTTTCCTTTATAAGCCTTGTACAATGAACATAATATTTTTAACATACAGTATTATATGTAAATCTGACATGGCATTTGAAAAACAACTCCACAGGGAGAAATTATGACCACTTTTTTCACCCTACGATGCTCCATGTTGAGACATATAGTTCAGACTTCCTAATACCACAGGCTCCTGGCCCCACAGTGGGTTTATACCCTCTTCAGCATTCACATCTTGACAGTCACCTCTCTGGTTTGCAGCAAGATTAACAAAGGAAATTCCTGTCCTATAGCCTCTGCAGCAGGCCAGATCTCCACTTAAGTAGACAGTGGGAAAGGGGAGGAAAGCATATGGCCCAGACTTTCTTGAGTTTGTAAAACAGGAGTATAGTGTGAGTAGTTAATAGCGTGATACATTTCATCACTGCTGTAGCTGTTAAGAATAACTACCATTTACTGAACACTTCCTTTGTGCTGGATGCCTCCTGCATCATCTAATTTTCATGATGGCCAATTAAGTATTATCCCTATTTCACAGATAAAGACACAGATAAAGAGGTCAGACAATGTGCCTAAGTTCCCAGTGCGAGGAAGTGACAGACGTAAGGTGCTTCGGAGATTGCAAAACTGTTTCAAAATGGCCTCCATCATTCTTTGCACTACTCTGTGAGATGAGCATTCTATGATTTAACTTGAGAAATGGAAGGGACAGATGGCTTCAAAGGCCTTTCTGAGGTTCTTCGTGGCTGATCTCAAAGGCCATTTCCAGTTTTTGGCTTCAGTAGAAGAGTCGTGTACTGAATGGGTCAATGGTGAAGCCAAACATTTTGGGTATGTTACCCCAGATGATGAGAAGCAGATTTTAATCTGACCTTGAAGAAGGCAGTGTGTAGTGGGAGACCAGCAAACAACCAGATCATGGTGGTAAGATTGCTAAGGAGATAATCCTGTACAGAGGATATAGGACCAGCTACTTTAAAGCTTGCTGGTAGAAAGGAGAGAGCCAAGGCAGAAGAGCTTAGGTTCTTGAATGATTGGTGCACCAGCTCAACCCTACCTGTAAAAGGTAGTGGCTCCATTCACATAGTGGTGAAGTTATTTTGGCCCAGTGTGTAGGCTATCATAAAACTGTATTTTATTCAGGTCCTGAATAAGACACTCTGCTACTAATTCTTAAAGTACTATATGTGCTAATATTTACTTTTTGATATACTCACATAACAGAAAGAAAGACAACATGGCTATAATAATTTAGTGCATTTTCATTTCTTATTTGGGACAACACCAAACATTGTTTGAAGTAGTGAACTGGGACATTGAGCTATTTGCATACTACGCTGCAGCCGCTGCTGCTAAGTCACTTCAGTCGTGTCCGACTCTGTGCGACCCCATAGACGGCAGCCCACCAGGCTCCCCCGTCCCTGGGATTCTCCAGGCAAGAACACTGGAGTGGGTTGCCATTTCCTTCTCCAATGCATGAAAGTGAAGAGTGAAAGTGAAGTCGTTCAGTTGTGTCCGACTCTTAGCAACCCCATGGACCGAAACCTACCAGGCTCCTCCGTCCATGGGATTTTCCAGGCAAGAGTACTGGAGTGGGGTGCCATTGCCTTCTCCGACTATCTATACTATTTGTTATATCAGAAGTAAATGCTCATGACTGGTCTTAATGGAAGTAAATTTTCAAAATTTTTGTTGTTTAGTTGCTAAGCTGTGTCCGACTGTTTTGCAACCTCATGGACTGTAGCCTACCAGGCTCCTTGGTGCATGGGATTTCCCAGGAAGAATACTGAAGTAGGTTGCCATTTCCTTCTCTAGGAGATCTTCCCAACCCAGGGATCGAACTCACATCTTCTGCGTTGGCAAGTGGGTTCTTTACCACTGAGTAACCAGGGAAGCCCCAAATTTTCAAATTAGTGATCTTGGCAAATTTTAAACTTAGTAATCTTGATTTTTTTTTTTAAATTGCTTTGTGTGTGTGTGTGTTAGGAGAGAGGGAGAGGCAACAGAAGAGGAAGCATTTTCCAAGAATCATGATTAGCAACCTTGGATCCTTGTCACTCCAGTATCCTTGCCCAGAAAATCCCCTGGACAGAGGAGCCTGGCGGGCTATAGTCCACGGAGTTGAGAAAAGTCGTGTTGGACTGAGCATGCACTTGCAGATCCTTGTCTAGGCTCTGCCCTCACCTAGCTAAGTAATTCTGAATAAACCTTTTAATCTTCAGATTACTCACCTGTACAATGAGATTCTAAAAGGCAGGTGATGTTTGATGTTGTTAATATTCTGTGTGACAAGCTAGCATTCCACAGGTATCCATAACAACAGTAAATAGACCTTAAGTCCAGAGTAAGTATCCCTAAATGTCAAATGCTATAAGACGGATATTTGTGAATGGCTGTCTTTATTCTCCAGGGTATGGATAGTGGGCACTCTAGGTAGAGAGCTTTGATGTCAACCTGTAGGAAAGTTTCCCCTCACTTTGTCCTCACCTGGTGTGGAGAAAAGGAAGAGGAAGTGGGTAAAAGTATAGGATTTGGAAGCTGCATTCTTGGGAGTCCAGACTGGAAGTCGCCTTCTCCAGTTGCTCAGACCTGACCTCTAGTTAATGACAAATACAAGCTGAATTCAACTATCCTTGGATGGTATCAACCCCTTGCTGGGATTTGTCAAGCCTTGGATTTGTGATCTTCCAGAAGTAGGGATGAATCTGTTCTTTGAGATCCTAGGAGAAACTATTACTCTGAGGATAAATAAGATAATAGAACTAACTACAAATGCTTAGGTCTTAATTCAATACAGTGGATCACAGAGTTTAAAATGTGGAAATTACCTTTTCAAATGTATGTTTAATTATTCTGAGGATCTGGTTGCCTGTCAGATATCTACTGGACTTGTTATGAGGATGAAATAGGAAAAACTCAAAAAGAAGACACTAAACACTAGGAAGGACAGCTTTCAGAAATACGGGAAGGGAAATTTCCCATGTGGTCAGGCAAACACACCAATCCTTACTATCTTTCTTGCCCACCAAAGAGCTCTGACAGTAATGCTTCAAAGGCTTGTGTGGTGGTTCAAGCCTACTTAGAAGTTTACAGGGCCCTATGCTATGCTTCGGGTATCTTTATAGGTTCCTCTTGTTCAGTAATTGTGGCCTCCAAATTTATAATTCTCATTTCACTCCACACTCCCTTTATCTGTCCTCTAGGCTTTCAGTGCCTTCCAGGAAACATTTTTCTTCCTCCAACCAAAATAGCATAAGAGGACTGCCTAAGTGAAAGTGATAGTCGCTCAGTTGTGTCCGACTCTTTGAGACCCTATGGACTGTCCATGGAATTCTCCAGGCCAGAATACTGGAGTGGGTTGCCATTCCCCTCTCCAGGGTATCGTCCCAACCCAGGGATGGAACCCAGGTCTCCTGCATTGCAGGCGGATTCTTTACCAGCTGAGCCACAAGGGAAGCCCCTGAGTGCCTAAGGGGAACCTATAAAAGTATTAGGAGAGAGTGAGGGCCAGTTACTGCTCATAAGTCGGGCACTTTAAAGGCTTTTACTTTAATCACCGTTTAGGATTTAAAACACCAGGAAAGCAGGAGCTTTCACTCCTCACTCCGCGAGGAGTGCCCACCTTCATCCCCAAGCTGCAGTTTCCCATGAGTAAAGATAGGCATCACCTCATCACTTCAAGATTCCGTCGACACTTCTCTACGTTGGCAGATAGTTCCTTTTCGACGCGAAAGCGCTTTCAAGCACCTCAACCGCCGAAGAGCTCCTGAGGCTTACCTATTGCCCAGGCGACGCGCCGTGTTTTGTTTTTCTACGTCCCCGCCGGAACAGGCCCGCCCACTAGCGTCAGAGCTAGCTCTTCACTGGTCCGGAGGTGTGCTCGTCTCCTCAGAGAGCCAATCAGAGCCTCACTTTCTACTCAGGGGATTTGAAAACCGGAAAAGACCTTGACCTGTTCCTGGGAGTAGGGCGGGGGTGTGAATGATTGACAACTCGACTCTCCAATAATCAGAGCCCTAGGACCTGCCCCTTCTGGCTCCAGGGCTAGAAAAGAGAGTCGATGCCGGCCGCAGTGATGAGTCCTGGGGGACCGTGGCTGCTCGGCGGTTCCGAGGAGCGGCTGCTACTGGTGGCCTTTTGGCAGGTGAGTGGCTGCTCTTGTTAATAGTGCTGTCGCGAAGGTTTTGCATTTGTCAGTGATGTGGTGGTTTATTTCGGCGCGCTGGAGGGCCAGTTTCTTTCCTCCCCAGGTTCAGTCTGTGGTGGGAGCCTGGCACTCGCACGCCCACCCCTCAAGCTCCGACCCTCACTTATCCCCTAGGTCCCGCTCAGCTGTCCCTTTCTCAGAATAAGCCTGTTTAGTCTGCTGACGGAAAGGAGGACCCCGCGTTGGTAGTGGTGTCTTGACGGCAAGAATAAACAGGGAGTCGAAGGGAGTGATAACTCCACTTCCCTGGACGTCTCAGGTACCGGGTGTCAGTCCTTCGTAGGACTCCCCCTGAAAGGGCGCTTCCCTATGTTCTCAGGGCCTTGGCGCTATATTGAGGGCGATGGCAGACTTGGCCCTTGAAGGCTCAGCAGATAGAAAAAACCTGAACGTCATGAAAGGAGAAAGGTAAATATCTGCAGTGGTTTCATGGAGGGTTCAAATCTGGAACTAAATCACAGGTTCTTTGAACCACTACAAATGAAAAAGCAAGTGTATTTCTTCTTCTTTCCAAGGGATGAGGGCCATGTTACTGGAGAAAGAGAGTAGAAATGCGAATGGAAGTGAAATTCACAGTTGAGTTTTGAGGAGTAATTGTTTGTTGACTGACTTAGTATAACTCTCATTACCTTACTGCCTCCCAAATTATGGAGGCTTAATGGCTTGTAAGTAGTACCAGAATGTTAACTGCCCACTTTGGGGGGAAAAAATCAGATGCAATCTTTCACCAGTAGTTTCTAGGGTTTTCTATAATGAAAGCAGAACACATGGCATTTTGTCTTTTAAAACTGTCTCCCCTGAGGCCAGGGGACTAGGTTTGTTCCATCCTTGTATTCCTATGCACTTCACATACCACAGATGCAATACTCAATTGTGGTGGGGTTTAGAGAAGCATAATTCAATCAGATGGTGTTGTGGAAGGAGCTCTGAGTTGGCAGTCAAGACACCTGGTTTTAGTCTTGAAGTTGTGTGATCTCAGTGAAGTGAAAGTCACTCAGTCATGTCTGACTCTTTGCACCCCCATGGACCATACAGTCCATGGAATTCTCCAGGCCAGAATACTGGAGTGAGTAGCCTTTCCCTTCTCCAGGGCATCTTCTCAACCCAAGGATCGAACCCAGGTCTCCCACATTGCAGGGGGATTCTGTACCAGCTGAGCCACAAGGGAAGCCCAAGAATACTGGAGTGGGTAGCCTATCCCTTCTCCAGGGGATTTCCTGACCCAGGAATCAAACCACATTCTTCTGCGTTGCAGGCATATTCTTTACCAACTGAGCTACCAGGTATAATCTTAAATCATTTCAACTCTCTAACTCTTAACTTCTGCCTCTTTAAAAAGTGAATGTTGCATTAGATTATTTCTGAGGTCCATGCCTGTGTTCAAAGTCTGTTTTAAACTAAAGATTCTTAAACATTTTCCACCACAAGTACATCAGCAAAATCTCATTACAGTAAATTCCTAACCAGTCTGTTAGCAAACGAAAGCTCCCAGCTACAAGGGTCGTACCTGGTTCTTTTGTGTCCATATTTAAACCAAACCAAGTGGATCATTGTAGAACATTTGGTCATTGTCCAGAATGAACACTGTACAGAAGTAAAACATGGCAGAAAATGTCATCCTTTATTCCACTACTCAAAGACAGCTGCTGTTGGTGTCTGGGTAGATCTTTCAGTCTCTCTTCCTCTTTTGCCTTCTATGGTTGGTTGAAATTACGTGGCACATTTCATTTTAAATTAAGTAATTTAATTTAAGTAATGACATCTAAATTCAGCCACACCTTCATCTTTGTCTTGTGCCTAGAGCACAGAGGACATGCCAGTGTCTGAACTGATGATGGGTCACTTGAACATCCTTGGAATGAAATCTGGTATGAAGGGATATTTGTATGGGGAAATAGGACTAAAAGTATCACTGAATAACAAAACTCTTTAACTGAAACGTGGCCACAAATATGATAAAAACATAGTCTATAAAATGTAAAATAAATGTTAGCCACTTCACCAAAGCATGTGAATTATAGAATATCACTTAGTATTTGGTATGCTTCTAGGACTGTATCTTACCATCAACACCCCTGCCCTGAAACACATACAGCATTTGATTGCATTTCTCCTTACCCTATCTAATTTAACCTTTTCTCCTTACCCCCACCCTCATTTTATTTTATCCCCAGCTTTTGTTTCTGCTCATACCATCAGCAAGGTAGGATCACTTTCAAGGGTCTGAGGTCTGTATCAGTCTTCATGTGTTAGTCAAACTCTGCGCCATTCAACCCAGAATACCTTGCATTCTTCGGTAGGGTGCTCCACCATCATCTCATTTAGTATTCCTCATAGCCCCTTGAGAAACAGTAATTTCATTATCCTCATCTTTATGGACAAGGAACCTGAGGTGCAGCAGATAACTTAAATAGTCAAGATGACACTGTCATTAAGTAGCAGAGCTGGGACTAAAGTCCCATACATTTGGGATTTGGTGGAAATGGTTTGTTTTGACACAAATGCTATTACTGTAGGGGAATAAGTAACCAGAGATAGGAAGGAGACATCTTGAGTGGGTATTCCGCACATGAGTGATGCCATGCGAGCTGGAACAGGCCACATGCCCCATGCACACACGTCTCATTGCTGGACACTTCCCTGTGAGTAAGGGTCTACCTGCTATGGTTTGTTACCTCTGGAACATGGGGTCAGTCAGGGCTGTTAGAAGGTATAAAGTTGGAGAATGACAGGGTAATAGTGTCTGGAAAACACCTACAAGTAATAGAGTTTGCTCCTAGTAAAATAGTTGTTCTTATAATGCAAATACAAATGGAAAAATTACCATCATGCTTTCGGAAAAGTAATAGATGAGGAATGGGAGGTACTTTTGGATACAGGCGTGTTTTCATATTGAGCTGGGCTGGGAGAATCTTAGGAACTGAACTCCAGATGTCATTTCCCTTAAGAACTGTTCCTTTTTAATTTATCAGAAACTTGGTTAACCTCTCTTTTTCCTATCCTCAAGTCTAGCCAGTCTATCTTCTGTAGAGCTAGATCCCTAATGCAGTGGGGGTTGAGAGTCATTCAAAGCTGCATAGTGAGGATTTAGACCTCCAAGTGGTGCAAACATAGAAACACTCAAATGGTCTAGGGTAGCATTTGAATATTTATTATTGAAGAGAAAGCTTTGGATTAAAGGAACTCTCTGGCTCTGCATCCCTTATTTTATATTGCTTCAACATTCTATCATTGATCACATTTCTTACTCAATTTTTGGAAACAGAAAACAAGCTGAGACTGGACTTTATCCTATAATTTTCCCCACCTGTTCATGAGTTGCCAGGTATGTACTCACCTGAAGTGTGAAGCACTGTGACAATTTATAAAGATGTCTAATAAAAGTAAAGCATGTCAAAATGACAGATTATATTTTTGAAGTTGGTTAACAAGATGAATAATATTTTCCCTATTGTTCTATCTTGAACCCATTATTAAGTAATTTGATGAAGCAAAATAAACTACTCAGACTGATTTAAATGTGCTCAATATTGTCTTATATGAAGCATTAAAAACAGTTACGAATGGGATTCCATTATTCAAAGTACTTGCAGTGCTGGCCAAGAATAAAATCAGGTGATTTCAATAATGTTGGGATTATCCTATGACAGGATGCTTAAATGTTCAAAATGCTGATGTGATTAGTAGATCTGAGTAATCTCAGCTAGACCAGGGTTTAGGAAGCTAAGACCTTCTGGCCTACTGTCTTTCCAGCCCACAAGCTATGAATGACTTTTACATTTTCTTAATGGTTGAAATAAGTCAAAGAATAACAATATTTCATGTGCATGGAAATTATATGAAATTCTCATTTCTTTATCCATATGTAAAAGACAAAATGTTCCAATATGTTTATTGGAACATAGCCTTATTTGTTCGTATATGCATTGTTTATGATTGCTTTCAGCTACAGTGGCAGAATTGAGTAATTTTAAGAGAGACCATATCACCCACAAAGCCTAAAATATTTACTCTTGGACCTTGTACAGAAAAAGTTGCCCCCCCCCCCCCGCCTTTTTTTTGCCTCCAGCTAAGCTGAATGTCTCTCACATCATTGCCTTCATCCCATTTCAACAGCAATTATGCTGCCCCAGGTCTTCATTAAATGTTACCAGAATAGTTGCAAAAGATTCACAAGTATTCACATCCATTTCCCTTACTTGTAAGTACTGCCTGATCCTCCTAAAATACAGAGTATTAGAGCTTTAATGATGTCCCAGTACTTGCAGAAGAACCTATGTTCTTTGGCACAATGTCCTTTCAGGGCCACTATTCAGCCTTATCTTTCTAGACTAGTGTCCTCCTTCTTCCTTATTATACCCTATACTTAGTACAGGATGATCATATAATTTTCCAGATGGGACCTTCAAGTGTGAAAGGGGCCCTATAATAATTATGTTGGGGAAACAGGTCTAAAGCAAGACTGTTCTAGGCAAACCAGTTTGAATGGTTCTCCATAAATACCCATTCCCTTAATTCTACTCACTGTTCCCTTAGACCAGAATTCCTTTTCTTTTTTCTATAAATCTTAAACATCTTTTCAAATCCAGCTTAAATAGTGCCATGTCCACGAAGCATTATTCAAAAAAACAAACAAAAAAAAAACCCTCCTTTTCTATCTCTCTTATACATCAAGTGCTTTCTCGTGCTGTGGATTACTTTCTGCTGTCATGATACACACCCGTCCCTTTTCCCCCATTAGTCCCTTGGAGGCATCATTCATGTTTGATTCTCTGTTCCTCCCAGGCCTAGCTATGTGCCGTGTTCAAATGAGATTTGCAGCACATGTTTGAAGAATGAGTTGTTTGACCAGACTGGGCAGACTGATGAGTATCTGGGGCTGTCAATGGATACATCATCCATTTTAATATAATTAAAGTCGTGAGAAAAGTGGGGTTTCCAGGGTAGGAAGACAGAGCCTTGGGTGCCCATATGGTAGTGGAGCAGAGTGGGTCAGGGCATATGTATAGGCTTTAGGGTCCAGGCTGGCCTGATACTGAACTCCTGCTCTGCCAGTCTCTGTCCTCTTGGGCAAGTTAGCCTCTTCTGAGTTTCTGCATCTGTAAAATAGGAGTAATTGTAGTAACCTGTCCATAGAATAGTGGTTGAGAATACGAATCGTCCCAAGCACACGATGAGCACTCCAAGAAAGGTAGCGGCCGTGGAGTCTTACAGGCTTCCCTGGTGGCTCAGATGGTAAGGAATCTGCCTGCAGTGCAGGAGACCCATGTTCGATCCCTGGGCCGGGAAGCTATGCTATGATACATGCTTCACCATCCTAGTACTGTTGCCAACAGGTAGGCAGCACCAGGACGTAACAATAGAAGAGGTGGGAGAAATGCAGTCCTGAAGTCTTAGAAGAATTTTTCTTCCCCTGATGGAAGTGCTCAGCTTCAGAGGGATCAAACCAGTGGGAGTCCTGAGTGAAGATGGTCTCCGCTTACTAAGAAGTGATTAATCAGCAGTCTTTTGAGAGACTGTTTCAGTAGAGTGGGCAAGGTACAAGGTAGGTGTCAGACGACTAAAAAAAAATAATGGCCAGAAGGAGGGAAAAACAGCCAAGAGGAAGGGGCAGGAAGAGGAGATGCAGAGTCATGTAAAAGATATGTTTGCTTAGTATTTTTTTTTTTCTTTGAGCCACATCATATTTTAAAAAGGAAGGCACCCTGAAGTGTGGTCACTCAGTGACCTGTGTGGCCCCTCGGGGGTATGAAGTAAATCATTGACTAAAATCAGCGCTTAATTCAAGTGCCAATAACCCTTGCTGAGAGGATAAATGAGGACCCTTAAAAATCAACTCCAGCATGGTAAGCTTTACCAAAAGCAGCACACACCTCCCCCCGCCCAAAGCTTGATTTTTAAAAAGAATAGTTTTTAATTCTTGTCATGGCCCCTCTTTCTAAGCCGGGAGTGTCTGTCGCCTGATTCGACGTTGTGCCTGGAGGTTCTCATGAGCAGTCACACCCCGAGCCCTCCTTTATACTCACTTTGTTTGTGAGCAGCTCATGAAATGTCTGCCTGGGTTGGGAAGACAAGCTGTGACTGGAGATGCTCCTGTGAAGCGAAGCCAAATGAGCCTAGATGCTCACACCCAGACTCGCAAGTCTTCCATGGTGAGGTAGAAAGAGCATAGGTGTCAGAGGCACAGGGCCTGGACAACAGGTCCAGTTTCATTTACTGCCTCTGTGTTTTTGAACAAATCAATCTCTCTTTTCTCTGTGCACATTGTTAAGGCCATTTAGGAACACACTAAACTGTAACAGATACAAAAATATGATGGATGATTGTTCTTGGCTCTGCCTTTGCCATCAAATACATTGGAATTCTTGAGTTAAAACTTCCTAACATCTTGGACCTGCCAACTGACTGTTGATTTGTTTTTTTGGCCATATCGTGTGACATGTGAGATCTTAGTTCCAACCAGGGATGGAACCCACACTGCCTGCAGTAGAAGGGTGGAGTCTTAACCGCTGGATTGCCAGAGATGTCCCCAGCTGACTGTTCTATGCTTTGGCAGTTACCACTAAAACTATTGGACTTCCCAGCTGGCATAGTGATAAAGAATCCACCTGCCAATGCAGGAGATGTCAGAGATGTGGGTTCAATCCCTGGGCTGGGAAGATCCTCTGGAGTAGGAAATGGCAATGCCCTCCAATATTCTTACTGGGAAAATTCCATGCGGAGAGGAGCCTGGCAGCCTACAGTCCATGGGGTCGCAAAGAATTGGACACGATTCTGAATACTCATTGCACCATGCTTAGCCTTATTAGCACAGTCTAATCATTTTTGCTTGTCTTTGATTCAGTCAACACACCTACTAAGTACCTAGTATGTGTCAAGAGTCATGCTGGGTTCCAGATGTAGGCAGTGAGTCATCAGCTCTAATGCAGTTTACAGGGCACACAGACAGGGAACAAGTGATCTGTCACAGTGACCCATCACAACTGCACCCAATGTCATAAAGCAGGGGGCTGTGGGAAGGCACCTCATCACTTTCAATGGGTGAGAAAGAAGGGCATACCCAGAAGTCTGAAAGCATTGTCCTCAAACCCGCAGCATCAGCATCACCTGGAATCTTGTTAGAAATATAGTCTCATGCCCACCCCAGACCTACTCATTCAGGCTGTGGAAATGGGCCCAGTAATCTGAAACAGTTCTCTTGGTGATTCCAATGCACATTAAAGTTTGAGAAACCACCAGCCTAGAGGAAATAACATTTAAACTAAGCTCTATAGTCACACCATTCAATATAGTAACCACTGGTCATGGGTGGCTATGGAGCCCTTGAAACTTGGCTAGTTCAAAGTGAGTTGTGCTTTTAAGTATAAAATGCAGATCAGGTTTCAAAGACTAAGAAAAAAAGAAAATACCTCATTAATTATTTTATATAGATCATATGTTAGAATGATAATCCTTTGAAACTAAAGGGTTAAATAAAATGAATTATTAAAATTTCACCCACTTTTTTCTGCTTAATATGACTTTTAGAAAGTTTAAAATTACCAATTTTAAAAAGCCAATTATATGTGGCTTGCATTACATTTTGATTGGACACAGCTGATGACTAGTGGGTCCAAAAAGCAGAGTGGGATTGAAGTGGCAGTTGGAGGGGAGGTGATGATGGGCAAGGGTTCTGTGTAGGATACAGAGTGTGCAGAGTTCCTGAGGCCAGAAAGAACATGGTATGTTCAAGGAAATAAAAAAAAACCAAAGCCTTACTGGTCACATTAAGGATTTTGAGTTTTGTCCTAAGATCAACAGGAAGTAATTTGAGGGTTTTAAACAGGGTACTCAGTTTTCAGGAAGTTTGTAGCTAATGCATGAGGGTAAGAGAACTAGGGCTGAATGTTGCAGGACTCTCAGAATCAAAGCTCCCTGCTCCTGCCCAAAAGATGGTGGGGGTGGAGGCATTCGTTCAGGCGGTACCATCAAGAGGGAGGGAGCAGGACCCTCACCATCAACTGCCCCCACCCCAGGATATGAGGCACAAATACCCCTGCTAAAGGGAAGAGCAGACACCTGGGAATAGTTTTGTGCTCAGTTCATTTTCAGCTTGGTCAGTGTTGAGAGCTAGAGGAAACATTCCAGAAGAGTCCAAAGTTGAGTAGGAGTTTGATTACAGATCTGGGACTCTGCAAGGCACTGGCAAAGGTTTGGTGAAGGGAGGGTCAGGGACAAGGAAGCCCGGCATATCTGGGGATTAGCGGGTCTGTCCTTTGGAAGAGTGCGCTGGGCAACCACGGAGAAAGGGCCAGGGTTAGAGCCTGGAGGCCTGGGCTCTGGCCAGCTCCAGGAGGTGGGGGTGGGGCTTCCCATTCACCTGTGACCTGGAGGAGCGTCCCCTTTAAGTCACGGGTCATACACTAGCAGACTCAAGCTACTCTCAGACAGGTCTTGTTTAGCTCATGTTTTTTAAAATGTATTCTAGTTAGTTGCTAGTAGTTATATCAGATATCACATGGAATTCACATTTCCAGTTCTTTTGAAGATTGGAAAATTGAGGATCTCAGTTCCTCAGTCTCACAGAGAAATGGGCTGGAGCTAAGTAGTAGCTACTCCTTTCATTTTTCCTATGAACTTTTAAGCTGAACTGATCACATTACAAAAAGAAAAAAAAGACATTTTTGTTACTCTCAAGAACAAAACAGAATCCACAAGTTCTTTCTGGTCTGAGTCTTGCATTCTCTCCAGTCTTGTTTCCAGCAGCTTGCAGCTTCTCTTTGTTCTCCAGAAAAGTTCTAGAATGGTAACCTTAGCTCAGTGAGACTAGATTATATAGATGCTCCATCCGTGTTTCAAAGTGCATGAGTTGCATCCATCAGAGAAGCACCTATGTTCTCTGCAGTTCAGCAATGTTCCCACCACTCATGCAGCCCCACACGGATCTGCAGCCCCTGCCTGAAACTTTAAATGAAACTGACAGCAGTGTTGTATTTGTTGGTAAACACTTGGCATACCAGCTCCTACGGAGACTGAATCATAAAGATGCAAGCTATAAACCTCAACAGCTCCTTTGTAAATATTCAGCCATTAATTAAATGGCAAAGGTCAGTTGATAGCAAGGAGGAGAGAGGGAAGGGACTTTGTTGACCTGAAGTAGATGCTCCAATTTGCTATCTTATCCTGTGTTTGCCCTCTGTGCACCATAATAAGGGGCTGGTGTATTTGTAGAGTCTTTGTGGCTGTAGCACTATTTTCTCTGCTCCAGGGTATTTATTTTGAGAGGGAAGAAACAGAAATTGTCTTATTTCTTAAAGTAAACAAGTAGAACTGATTAAAATACTGTAAAGCTTCGTGATAGGTACCTGAGTGTTCGTGATGTTATTGCTACATTTTTCCCCCCGCTCAGGATAGTTCATCATCAAAAGATGATGGAGAGGTGCATCTGCCTATAATATTTGTGCATCACACCTTCTTCATTTGAAGTGAAAAATAGCTTCTTTGCTATAACGAGCTTCTTGCTTGACAAGACACAGTAAGGGCTGAGGTAGAGAACAATCGACAGCTTCTCTTTTCTCCATCCCCCTCCACCACCAGAAGCAGAGCAGTGAATGTTGCATGGGCAGGAATCCAGGTTTTGATGGGCCTGAAGCTTCTAGCACTTAGTGGAATTGGGGTGGGCTCTTCAAAAAAATCAATACCCAAGTGTCTTTATTTTGCTGATTAAACACACATACACATTCTCATCCATGTGAATTCATTATTTGGTCTCTCCCAGTGCCTTAGAAGGAGTTTGTTCAAGTGAGGGGCCCTAAAGCTTGAGCTTCATTCATTTCATGAGTACTCCGCTTCCAGGCATCAGTAATCACCTAGCCAAACACTGCCTAGCTGCCTTTCATCCCATTTTCAGTTTTCTGCCCCTCGCTGCCCATCTGGGTTGAGGGGAGAGGCATCTTTCTCCCTCTGGAAAGCCTCAACTCTGCAAGGTACCTTCACCTGCGTCCTGAGCCCAGGCTCTTCCAGTAACCTGATGCTTCCCTGTTGCACATTCACTAAATAAAGGTCAGACTTCATTGATGCCCAATGTGAAGGGAAGGTCATAAACCTAACTGCTGTCACCTTTCAACCACTTGCAGATCATTTCCATCTGCTTCCTCCCTCAGGTCCGCTCTTGGCCCTCTGAAATCGGAAGCTTTGTTGTAAAGACTGCCCCCACCCCCCCCCCCCCTTGAGAATCTCTCGGGATTAACTAAGGAAAGGAAGAAATTAGATCCAGATTCCAATTAACTTCATCACTGATTATTATAGAACTGTGGGCGAATCACAGTTTAAGTGGGACAGAGTATCTCCAGTTCATGGAAGTTGCCAAGAATGGCAGAAGACCAGGCCCTGATGTTTGTATAATCTGTACCCCCTGGTGTGGAAAGTGCTGGGCACGTAAACCGAGTAGCATTTGTCAGTGTGGATGTGCCCATCAAAAGGCCAGTGAGGCAGGCTGGTACAGCCAGGCTGCAGATTTTCTCCAGGGGACAGAGTGGGCCCAGATTTCTGCTCTAGCAGCTTCATTTAGGGGGTTCAGGAACACTCCAGGGTTGCCTGTCCCAGCTTACTAGAGTCTTCCTCTGCGATGTGGCTGGCATGTATAGGAAAGCTGAAGGGTTGAGAGGAGGAGATGTGGCCTCCTTACCTGTGTGCTTCCTCTCACTCCTGCAGACCACCTGCTCCTGGTAATCTCGTTCTACAGGCAGCATCTCTCAGCTGCTTAATTTGATAGCTTGTTTTGCATCCAGATTTATTTCTGCCAAAAACTGTCATCTTGAGTCAGGTGAGAGATTATTTAAGTGACTACCGTATTGGATGCTAAGGTTGATTGAAATCATCTTACTATTGTTTAAATATTGAAACTTAGATTTTCTTGTGTGTGTGGTGTAGACTATGGCATTAAAGAGCCAGTTGTCTCCATTTGGTGGTTTACATACCAGGTGAATGTGGTGGTTTATAGAATTAGCATGTTTAATAACTTCTGTAATAAGATGAGACTGTAAATATTTCTTTCTTCACCAGAGGGAAAACAGAATGAGAAGGGTGTTCCTTCAGTCTTGAGTCAGCTTCTCAAAGCTGGGAGTTCCCAGCTACAAGTCATCATTTTAGACACGTACAACTCATTCTATTAAATCCTCTCTTCTGTAAGCAGGAACTGCCTTTTTATCTGGTGGACTTGTAGCATGCCATTAGAATTAAGTGTTCTGTTGTTTTACGTCATACAATTAACATATACTATCTAACTATCAGAAAATTAAGCCAGCTAACTAGGTTCCCTGTAATTGTCTATAGACTTTGCCCATATGTGCCATAGTGTGTATTGCTGGATGCCTGATGTCAAAATGGTTCAAGGAATCATTCCAGTGTATTTTAGAAACTGACTGTTGGAAAGTTGTGCTTCCACTCCCAGGTAGTCAGTTGAATGAAACATATAACTTTTATACTTCTTGTTTCTTCTCCATGTAGATATATTGTTGTCACTGAACACCAACCCTTTGGAAAGCCCTAGGAAAGCTCAGCCATCAATATGGCCAAGTACAAACTGATCATGTTGAGACATGGAGAGGGTGCTTGGAATAAAGAGAACCGCTTCTGTAGCTGGGTGGATCAGAAACTCAACAGTGACGGCCTGGAGGAAGCGCGGAACTGTGGGAAGCAACTCAAAGCACTAAACGTTGAGTTTGATCTCGTGTTCACATCCATCCTGAACCGGTCCATCCACACAGCCTGGCTGATCCTGGAAGAGCTAGGGCAGGAGTGGGTTCCCGTGGAGAGCTCCTGGCGTCTCAACGAGCGTCACTACGGAGCCTTGATCAGTCTCAACAGGGAGCAGATGGCATTGAATCACGGCGAGGAGCAGGTGAGGCTGTGGAGAAGGAGCTACAATGTGACCCCTCCTCCCATCGATGAGTCCCATCCTTACTACCACGAAATCTACAACGACCGGAGATATAAAGTGTGTGATGTGCCTTTGGATCAGCTGCCACGATCCGAGAGCTTAAAGGATGTTCTGGAGAGACTCCTTCCCTATTGGAACGAAAGGATTGCTCCTGAAGTATTACGTGGTAAAACCATTCTGATATCTGCTCATGGAAATAGCTGCCGGGCACTCCTGAAATATCTGGAAGGTACCATCTTCACGCTATTACTAACCGGGTCTTAGTCTAGAAAGAACATGGTTTCTAAACTAATAATGCACAGTTTACATTATAGACTTTCGTTCCCTATCACCTTTTGTCACTTCAATCGTTTAAGGATTGTTTTGTTGCATCAGAAATCCTGGGTCTTTTACATTTGTATTATTTGCTCTAACTTCAGCAAGCATCAGAATCACCTGAAGGGAGGGAGCACTTGGACCACCCCTGGTTTCTGGCCCCACTCTTGGAGCCTGTAGGCCCGGGGTGTGGCTCCATAATTTGCTTTTCCAAAGAATTTTCAGATGATGCCGATACTGCTGCTTGGGCTTCTCCAAGTGCTTGAGAACCACTGATTTAGAAGATTATGTGGCTTTTGTTGTAACCAGGTAAGAGGAGGCTGGGGAGAGAAGAGGTTTCTGTAGAAATGGTGTGCAAGGTACATTTTTGTTGTTGTTGTTTGTTAAGTGTTTCACGATAAGTAAAATTATATAGATTTTAGTCTTGCTCATGTTCTTCCAGCTTTAAACAACCATTGCTGTATTTTCAGACCTAGGTTTCCTGGATAATTGTTTTGTTCCAGTCTTCTCTTTCCAGACCAGATTTAGTCATCGACTGGGAGAAAGTTCAGGAGAAGGAAAAGAAAAGGATGGCTTATTAGAGATAATCAGTAACTTTAATTTTAATTCCTTGATGTTGTGTTCTAGAAAGTACTGTTGTTACCTATCTCTTTAAGCAACACGAACTCTTTGGAAGACTCGAGCTCACCAGTTTGGGGCACCATGATTGCACTGTGACCCCTTCAGGGGTTTTTTCTCTCCTTTCACCCTTCACTAAATAATCCCAGTTGTTGTTCAGTCGAGTCCGATTCTTTGCTACCCCGTGGACTGCAGCACGCCAGGCTTCCCTGTCTTTCACCATCTCCTGGAGCTTGTTCAAACTCAGGTCCATCAAGTTGGTGATGCCATCCAACCATCTTGTCCTCTGTTCTCCCCTTCTCCTCCTGCCTTCAATCTTCCCCAGCATCAGGATCTTTTCTAATGAGTTAGCTCTTCACATCAGGTGACCAAAGTATTGGAGCTTCAGCATCAATCCTTCCAATGAATATTCAGGACTGATCTCCTTTAGGATTGGCTGGATTGATCTTCTTGCAGTCCAAGAGACTCTTGAGAGTCTTCTCCAACACCACAGTTTGAAAGCATCAATTTTTTGGTGCTCAGCCTTCTGTATGGTCCAACTCTCATCCATACATGACTACGGGAAAAACCATAGCTTTGACTATACGAACCTTTGTTGGCAATGTCTCTGCTTTTTAATACACTGTCTAGATTTGTCATAGCTTTTCTTCCAAGGAGCAAGCATCTTTTAATTTCATGACTGTAGTCACCATTTGCAGTGATTATGGAGTCCAAGAAAATAAAGTCTGTCGCTATTTCCATTGTTTCCCTATCTATTTTCCATGAAGTGATGGGACCAGATGCCATGATCTTAGTTGTATGAATGTTGAGTTTTAAGCCAGCCTTTTCACTTTGCTCTTTCACGATCATCAAGAGGCTCTTTAGTTCCTCTTTGCTTTCTGCCATAAAGGTGGTGTCATCTGCATATCTGAGATTATTAATATTTCTCCCTGTGTTCTTGATTCCAGCTTGTGCTTCATCCAGCCCAGCATTTTTTTGCATGATGTACTCTGCATATAAGTTAAATAAGCAGGGTGGCAATATACAGCCTTGACATGTTCATTTCCCAGATAATCCCAGATGGTTGTGCATTTTGTGTGATGGGCTCTGCTGGTGTTTTCCTGTCTCTCATCACTGTCAGCAGTTAGCTCACTGGCATTAGAATGCATTTCTCCAACATTCCCTTTTCATTCTGCTTTGCTTTTCTATACGAGGCTGTGAAAAATGAAAAGGTTGACCTTGCACATGAAATAAATGAAATAGGTTATTGTTAACAAAATGAAGTGATCTTTATGAGATTTTAATATAAACCTTTTAGCATGTGTTTTTTTCCCCCTCTAATTTTTATACCATGGCCAAGAGCCAAGTCATTACTCATAAACCTGACATCCATTCCTTATGCAGAGATCTGAAATCTATAGACTTTATTAGCTGTTAAAAACTTTATTGGCCAGGCATGGTGCTTGATCTGTTTATGTGTGGGTATGCGTGTGTATCTTATTTACTCAACTGTATAAAGGGTTTTATTCTTCCTTGTTCAGAATAGTCAGATATTTGATTAAATATGTATATATAACTTCATCATTACTGGGTTTATTATAGTACTTTATTGTTTGAAGAAGAGTTGAGGCTCCTCTCAGGAGAACAACAAACTGAAATTCAGAATTTCAAAGTTTCTGCCAGAAGATGTATTCTCTTCTCCCCAGACTAATTCCTTTTTTCCAGAGATGGATTTAGATCTCTCTGTGGCCAGATTCCCTTCCTTCAGGAAAATGCCATTATCTCCTTATGGATCCTCTTCTCTTCCCCATCTCAGCTCAGAAATCCTCCTTTTAAAGACAATTTCCTAAAAAATAAATAAATAAATAAAAATTTTAAAAAAAATGAAGACAATTTCCTGCTGTCTGGTACTATTTACTCTTTGCCTGTCTTCAGGTTTAGAGCGCTTAGATTATTCTACAGCCCCAACCATAGCTTACTCTAATACCCCTTTCTATTAGTGCATTGGTAATTTAACCATCTGTTATTGTTCTTTTTTTGAAAAATACAGGAAGGCTTAATAAATGGTGGTGAGGAGGATTGCCATCTTGGTGGGGTTGGAGAGAGAATTACTCTTCAAGGGCAAGGTAATACATAGAAGAGCTGACTGTATTTGAGGGAGGTTTTGAAATCACTAATAATTTGTTGAAAACAACCAAATGATACAGCTTTTTGAGAAAACAATCTGGCAGTTCCTTTATGGTGAAACAGTGACCCAACAGTTCTACCCCAGATGCATTCCTGTATTCATTTCCTAGGGTGTCTGTAGCAAAGGACCCCTAACTGGGTGGCTCAGAAAAACAGATAATTGTCTCACAGTCCCAGGAGCTGGAAGTCCTAAATCAAAGTATTGGCGGGGTCCTGCTCCCCCTGATGGCTGTAGGAGAGAATCCTGTCTTGCCTCTTGTAGTTTCTGGTGTTTGCCAGAAACCCGTTAACATTCCTTGGTTTGTAGATGCATCAGTACAACCCTCCGTCTTCACTTGGGTTTCTCCCTGTGTGTCTCTGCATCTTGTCCAAATTTTCCTGTTTATAAGGACACCCAAAATATTGGACTGGAGCCTAACCCAGTGACCTCATTTTAACATTATTGCCTCTATAAAAACTCATTTCCAAGTGAGATCACATTCTGAGGTGCTGGAGTTTACCTTCAACATATTTTTTGGGGGGGAAATACAGTTAAGTTCATAACAATACCTAAGAGAAATGAAAACATATGTCCAAACAAAAACTTGTACACAAACTTTCAAAGCAGCATTATTCATAAAAGACAAAATATAGAGGCAACCCAAATGCCCATCAATGGGTGACTGGACAGATGAAATATGTAGTATGTCCATACAATTAAATAGTATTTAGCATTAAAAAATAATTAGTGAACATGCTATAATGTGGATGAGCTTTGATATCATTATTACATGAAAGAAGCCAATCACAAAGGATCACATATTGTAGGATTGTATTGGTATAAAATCTCCAGGATGAGCAAACCTATATAGACACAAAATAGATTGTTTGTCTCCTGGGACTGAGTTGGAGGGGAAGAGGGTGGAGTGAGGAGTGACTGCTGATACATGCAGGGTTTCTTATTGGGGCGGTGAAGATGTTCTAAAACTGATTGTGGTGATGTTTGCACAACTCTGAATATACTAAAAGCCATTGTATACATTAAATGGGTCAGTTGTATGTGGTATGGTATGTGAATTACTAAAACTACAAAATAATTTAATCAATGAGATTTAAAAATGAGAGGATTTGATATAGCCCTGGAAAGCAGTAGTTTGGGGACAGATACATGGAAGTGACCGGTAACAAAGGAGATATGCATGGATGTGGAGTATAGAATAAATAAAAAAATTAAACACAGCTTTGACCACGGGGGCAGAAATGGATTTATAAGCATTACTGAGGCTTCCCTGGTGGCTCAGATGGTAAACAATCTGCCTGCAATGCAAGAGACTTGGGTTTGATCCCTGGGTTGGGAAGATCCCCTGGAGAAGGGAATGGCAATCCACTCCAGTGTGCTTACCTGGAGAATCCCCATGGACAGAGGAGCCTGGTGGGCGACAGTCCATGGGGTCACGAAAGAGTCAGACACGACTGAGTGGCAGACACTGACTGACTGAGAAATGAGTGGGCGTTTGTTCTTAGGCTTCATTTAACTTTTCTTGTGAAGGTCTTTCTTCCTTTCATTTGGAGTGTATGGAACTAAATTACCTTTCAGAGATTAATGATGTAGGAGCGACCTTAAATTATAACTCCTATCCCTGTCACTGTAAACAGGCTGTATAGAAAATGTTTTCATTTGGGGAATAACTGATTTAAAATAGCAGTGTTCATGCTCAAAGAGGTCAGTTATACAAAGAGTAGAAGGTATGTGTAGAGAAAGGTATAAGGCTGGCAGGTGTCTGCAGGAGAAGAGAAGTGAGGTATATGGGAGGGAGACAGAGAAGGTAGAAATGGTAGGGTTGGTAACCAGGAAGTGTGGCAGACATTCAGAGGGGGAAAAATTGGCAGAAAAACCAGAATATACCCTTAGGCACAAGCCAATAGCTGGGAAACGAATGAGTGAAAATTGCAGTTTGTCCATAGGAAGTCTTTTAAAAATCTTTTTAATTATTTATTTTAATTGGAGTCTAATTCCTTTACATTGTTGTGGTGGTTTTTGCCATACATTGGCATGAACCAGAGGAAGTCTTAAGAGTGGTTTGTGATCTTGGCTCCCCCATCCTTGGGAGGAGGGCAACTTTGTTCCCTTTTGGTCTATAGTACCCCCTGGTGGTACTGTTGTTAAGATTCACCAAGGTTCTTTGCTGTTGTTAAGATTCCCTGTAGTAACTTCCATGCCTAACATGGAAGAAAATGACTTCATGTGCTGGAAATAGACTGGACTAGATTTTAGGATCACATCATAAATTATTTGTTATCTGTTGTTTTAGGAATCCTCTAAATGCCAATTCCCTCTACTAAAATTTCTCTTACAGTGTATGTTGAAAAATAAGTTCCAAGTATTCTATGCCACAGCTCCAAGAATTAAGCATAAGTCACTTTTTAAAGATCAGAGGAAAGTGTTTATTTCTTCCATGTCATTTCTGATAATTTAGTGAGATCACAGCCCTTTAAAAACTTTATTGTAGATGTATATACTCACTGGAATAGGAATACCAAAATTAGTTATCTTATATGTCATTAACCTTCAAGAGTCCATGTGTGAAGGCTACATGTGTTATTATGTTAGTCGCTTCAGTCATGTCCAACTCTTTGTGGCCCCATGGACTATAGTTTGCCAGGCTCCTTTGTCCATGGAATTCTCCAGGCAAGAATACTGGAGTGGGTAGACATTCTTTTCTCCAAGGGCTCTTCCCAACCCAGAGATCTAACCAGGGTCTCCTGCATTGCTGGTGGATCTTCTTGGAAAGTTAGGAAACCTAATTTTCATGTGGTACTTGATAAATTCTCAATCTAAAAGAAACATTCTATTGAATTTGGAAAATATATTGATGCTGGTAAAGATAGAAGGCAGGAGGAGAAGGGGATGACAGAGGACGAGGTGGTTGGATGGCATCCCCGACTCAGTGGACATCAGTTTGAGCAGGCTTCGGGAGGTGGTGCAGGACAGGGAAGCCTGGTATGCTGCAGTCTGTGGGGTCACAGAGTCGGACACAACTGAGCCACTGAGCAGCAACAAATTGGATCCAGGTACTGACTTTCCAAGATTCCAAAAATTAAGTGACTCTCGCTTACTTTAAGGACTTCCCAAGGGGCACAGTGGTAAAGAATTCGCCTGCCAATGCAGGAGATACAGGAGACGAGGCTTCAATCTGTGAGTCAGGGACATTCCCTAAAGTAGAAAGTGGCAACCCACTCCAGTATTCTTGCCTGGAAAACTCCATAGGCAGAGGAATCTGGTGGTCTACAGTCCATGGGATTGCAGAGTCTCGGACATGACTGAGCAAGGAGCACACACACCCTTACTTTAAGGGGGAAAGTACAAGATTTTTCTAATATAAAAAGATGATTGGCCAATTTATTTGTGTGTATATGTGTTTATTGTGTTAAAAAAATGTAAAGGACTTCCCTGGCGGTCCAGTGGTTAAGAATCTGCCTGCCAGTGGAGGGGACATGGGTTCAATCCCTGGCCCAGGAAGATTCCACATGTGGTGGAGGCATCTAAGCCCATGCACCCAACTGCTGAGCCCATGTGCCTAACGCCTGTGCTCTGCCAACAAGAGAAGCCACCGCAATGAGAGGCGTGTGCACCAAAACGAGAGAGTAGGTCCCACTTGCTGCAACAAGAGAAAGCCCTCACGCAACAATGAAGATATTTTTTTAAAAAGACCATAAAATTTGCCATCTTAATTGCTAATTTATTTTTACTGTGGATTTATGTTACTGTACATCCCCCTGTTTTTGGTTAATGTCTGTTACCCTAGTACAGTTACTCACAGCATCTCCTTTCACTTTCTAAAGTGCCCCAGTTTGGATGATAAATTATATGGTCATCTTATTATAAAGGTTATTCATCTGTATTAAGAATGAATCTTTGAAATGGGTGTGACCAGATTCCATATTCCCTATAAGTACACAAGTTGCTAAATTCTTTGCATTGGTCACAAAGGTAAAAATGAATGTTGCTGTAGACTGATCTGATTCCTAGTCCTGTTTTCTAGATATGTTTATGTAAAATTCTCCCCTACAAACAGGATCTTTCAAGGAAATGGGCAATTTCCCCCCATACTGTTCTTAAGTTGTTTGACATGCTTAAAGCATCTTACCTTCTGTTGGGCAGAATACGGTAACTGACAGAATCAATGACAGCATACTGTCTTATAGAAATACCTTATTGTAACTTTGGATTGGAAAGAATGATAAGCCAGCCACGGAACTAATTGGGAAATCGGTCTGCCCTGAAGTCTCCAAGGGCCTTAAGATCGTTTGGCATAGAGTATACACGTGTTACTCATCTGCTCTAGATTCTGTATACCCGGACAATGGAGAAAGTTCCTAAGATGTTATTTTGCTTCTCAAATATTTGGTGCTATGATTCTACCCTGCTGCTGGTGCTAAGTCACTTCAGTCGTGTCTGACTCTGTGCGACCCCATAGACGGCAGCCCACCAGGCTCCTCTGTCCACAGGATACTTACCACCTGAGCTGTTTTAGTTTTTTTCCTGAAAAGTAGCCCTTCCCTTGATCTATTCTGTTTGAAATACTGTTACGAGAAGCTGACTCGAGTATCTTTGGCATGTAAACTATAAAAAGGTAATTTCATGCAACTACTTGAGTCTTATGGTTTTTTACATTGTGGTTTGTGAATGACACTCCCTGGTACAGCTATACAAGATGGCCCTTTTTTGAGTGCATACTATGCGCTAAACACAGTACTAGGCATTTTGCATACATGTTTGTGGTAGGAATTAGAACAAGTGCTTGAACTTACTGGAAAACTGTGGTTCGGTATTTTGTTTTGCTTTGTTTCTGTGTCTTCCTCTGCTATTTAGTGTAGTCAAGTCATGTTTTTTTTTAATTTTTAAAATTTATTTTTGGCTGTGCTGGGTCCCTGCTGCTACATGGGCTTTCCTTTAGCTGTGGCGAGAGGGGCTACTCCCTAGCTGCAGTGTGTGGGTTTCTCATTGCGCTGGCTTCTCTTGTGGAACACAGGCTCAAGGGTGCTTGGGCTTCAGTAGTTGCAGCACGTGGGTTCAATTGTTGTGATGGATGGGGTTAGCTTTTCCACTGCATGTGTGATCTTCCCGGACCAGGGATGGAACCCATGTCTCCTGCATTGGCAGGTGGACTCTTTACCCCTGAGCCGCCAGGGAAGCCTGTAAGTCAGGTTTTAAAAAAATTTTCATTTGAACAATCATTGATTGTTTTCATTTTGTTTTGTTTGGTTTTTTAGATTTCACATGTAAGTGAGATCACATGGTATTTGTCTTTCTCTGCCTGATTTCAGTTAGCATAATACCTTCTAGATCCATCCATATTGTCACAAATGGCAAGCTATCTTTTTTAACACTGAGTAATGTTTCATTGTGTGTATGTACCACATTCTTGTTTATCCATTAATTTATCATTGAATACTTATGTTACTTCCATTTCTTGACTATTATAAATAATGTTCCAGTGAACATTGGTTTGCATGTATTTTTTTTGAATTAGTGTTTTTGTTTTCTTTGGATAAATACCCAGAAGTGAAATTGCTAGATCATACAGTGGCTCTATTTTTAATGTTTTGAAAAACCTGCATATTGCTTTCCAGAATGGCTGCACCAGTTTACCGTCCTGCCAACAGTGCACAGGTTCCCCTTTTCTCCACATCTTGGCCACCAGTGGTTATTTGTTGTCTTTCTGATGATAGCCACTCTGACCGGTATGAGGTGGTATCTCACTGTGGTTCTTGTTTGCATTTCCCTGATGTTTGGTACAGCTGAGCGTCTTTTTATGTGTCTGTTGGCCATCTGCATTTCTCCTTTGGGAAACATTTATTCAGGTCCTCTGCCCATGTTTTAATCAGGTTGCTTGTTTGTTTGTTTTTTGATGCTGCATTGTTTGAATTCCTTGTCTACTTTGGATATGAACCCCTTGTCGGATGTATCACTTTGCAGATATCTTTCCCCATTCAGAATGCTGCCCTTTTGTTGATAGTTTCCTTCTCTGTGCAAAGGCTTTTCAGTTTGGTATAGTGACATGGACTGCTTTACTTTTAACCTGATAGTAGTTCTTAATTCCTTCAGAAGAAAGAAGACTTAAATATGTGAAATACTATATAGTAAGAAAACCTCTACATGAAGGACTGCTTTATTGATTTTTAACAGCATAAACAAATACCCATGCTGTCCTCTAAGAAGTCTAGATGACAGCAGAGCCCACCTCTCACCACCTACCACCATGATGACTCCTAGCCCAGGCTTAGTATCTAATAGCTCCCTGCTCCTTCGCATTCCAGACGGGTGTGTTTCTTTCTCTGTGGTTGGCAGAGCCACTTCCTGTTTGTTTCCTGCCGGCCCACATTGGAGGAGAAGTGAGGTATTGAACTGAAGCATTGGATGTAGTCTGCATTTTGCCAGCGGAAGTGGATTGTTTAGTCTGGGTTCAAGAGAGGACTAGGCAGTTTCAAGTTTGGAGTAAAAGTGGCATGCAAGACAGGCTTGCCCCACTGAAGAACTTTGTGCAGTTGCACACGTATCAAGGCAGAGAAGTGATGAAGTGAAATTAGAGACTTAAGGAGGAAAGGTCAGCTAGGACTTGCTGTGGGGACAGGGACTGACTGACCAGTCACCTTTGGCATTTTGTGGGATATTTTCAGAAGTAGCAAAGTCAGGCCTCTCTTCTGTGAAGCAAATGCTTATCTAGTGGTATGGTTAAGCTTTCTCTTATTATAATTGATTTATAGAAACCTTCCTTTTTAAAAGTTGTAAACCATTTAACTATAAAATTAGATGTAGGATGGATTCTACTCTCTGCCTTATTCTGAATCAGAGGCTGTTATGTTATCATCATGTTACACTACTCAAATAACCAATTTCTAATTGTCCCCTGGCCAGTCTTTTAAGTTGTACATGGATAGCATTCAAACCTAAAAGAAATAAAATTAAAAGTAGATGGACCATATATGAAATTCAGAATCTTGTGTCAGCTCTTATTTTGGCAATAGAAGAATACAGAACTCTCATCACAAGTCACTGTCAGTGGGGTTTTAATTGTGACTGATGTGATTGGGAAAAGGAAGTGGGGCACCTCACATTTGTATAATTTGATCGGAGTTTTGCCCTCTTTCTCTAATTCCCAAAAATATGCATCATGGAATTGGGGTTTCCCAGGGCTTCCCAGGTAGCGCTAATGGTAAAGAACCCACTTGCCTATGCAGAAGACACAAGAGACTTGGGTTCGATCCCTGGGTCAGGAAGATCTCCTGGAGGGGGACATGGCAGCTCAGTCCAGTATTCTTGCCTGGAGAATCCCATGGACAGAGGAGCCTGGCGGGCTACAGTCCATGATCACAGAGTCAGACATGACAAAAGCAACTGAGCATGCACGCGCATGTCGTCCTGTAGAGATCTGTCTCCCCAAACACCTTTTCTCTTGTTTCCTGATACTCAAAGATTTTGGCAAACACTTTGGAGAAAACCAGAGAAAATATATAGAAGACAAATTTAATTTCAGTTGTTTGCTGTTTGTGTACTAAATACAAATGACTTTTTCTTCAACCTTTTTGACCGTCTCTCTTTTTTCCTTAAAAAGGTAATAAAGGAATCACAATCTGACTGTTGAGTCAGAACTTCAACAGTAAGGGACCAGATTTAATTTGAAAGCTTAGAGAGTTCAGGTTCATTCATTTCAGCCTTGTGCCAAGGGTCCATTAAGTCAGGTGCCGTATATTCTTGGTACAAGGATGCAGCACCGGGATGTGGACATGCAAAGTCTGTACTTATGAGACACACTGTGAGTCTCCTTTTCAATCTCCTTCTGAAACTTGGCTGGTACCATACCTCCGACATAGTCCTCTGAGTGCTTTCATGTACAGACTGTATGTCTTAGAGCTTTTGTTAACATTCTATTCCTAACAGCCTTTATTTAATTCATATAGTTGTAATATCAGATCATTAAGCTAAAAAAATTCTGGATTCTAGCAGCCAACACATGATAAAATTCCTTACAGTTGAACAAACATTACTAAATTCTTGCATAAGGCCCCATTCAAAAGCATGAGCATCACAAGAGTGGCTAAAACATGGTCTTATAATCCTGGTGGGAGAAGTGAGTATTTGCTCAGCCACCGCTGATAGAAGGCAGAGAGGTCGTGCTGTATATATGTGTGTGGGGATCTTCATGACTCTCCATGGTTCCTGTTCCTGTTCAGTGATCAGGGGAGTCATTGTAGACACAGTCTGGATTTTTGGAAGTTGGTCCTGTGTGCAGAGAATTAAGTTGTTTGGATTTCTTCCTATATTGGCTTTGAGTTACTCCTTTGACTCACCACCAAACTTTCATTATTTCTTACTTGAAATATCCCAGTCATTAAAATGGATTGCAGTTAACTTTCAGATGCTTCTACATGGAAGATTCAAGAATTAAAGACAACAGTCGGGAGTTGGTGAAGGGGTTGATGCGGGATTAGATACTTCCCTTCCAAACATTCTTAGATGCCGTTTAAAACAATCTAAGCCCATTATCAGATGGAGGATGTGATATCTGGCCACTCATTATAACTTTCATATGATATTCCAGTTAATGCATTTGTAATATGATATTGCATAATATAGTATTGATTCAGTTTGATTTAATCCAATGCAGATGCATTTTTTAGCCTTAGGAGTTCTGCTTGCTTAACTCTCTTAGGACAAAGAATGTGGCTTATGCCAAAATTGAGTAATGAGTAATGGCTTCATTGTGGTTTTTCCTAATTTGCTTTTTTAAAATGTCAGTCACTAAGTCTGTTGACTGATTATTAAGCAATCTAAGTATTTTAAATATTTGTAAGTAATTAGTCTGCTCTGTGAATGGCTTGAGTAGTCATTAAAGTGGAATGTCAACTTTATTTATTGGAAATATTTGTATTTCTGTTGAAATCTCCTTTCTTTATAGGTGAAATATTGTAGTTCTCGTGGCCTTTGTTTAGTTTGCTCTTTCATGTGGTCCCACACAAAGCCGGGTTGTTATCGAAGCCATAAGCATGAGCTTGAGAGTAACGCTCTTAAAAATAACACTTGTTACACCTGGTTAGATCTGAGGCCATGATCAGATGAGTTCCATGTGTGCCCCTTGACCCTTGCCAAAGACCTAGCACTTTTCTCTGAGGTCACATCATAACCCCTAACCCTGGCCCATGATAATTTTCGTGTATTAGTTACTTCAAGGGGGATCAGACAAGGCAGTTCATCCCTGTTATTGTTGTTTAGTTGCCAAGTTATGTCCTACTCTTTTGTGACCCCATGGACTGTAGCGTGCCAAGGTCCTCTGTCCATGGGATTTCCCAGGCAAGAATACTATAATGACTGCCATTTCCTTCTCCAGGGATCTTCCCAACCCAGAGATCGAGCCCTGGTCTACAGCATTGCAGGTGGATGTTTTACCGCTGAGCCACAGGCAAAGCCTGTTCATCCCTGTACTAGTCTTGAAAACATGAGACCACTAGATTCTGGTGTCCAGTTAGCACCCAGCCCTTCACAAGGGCAGGACATGGACATAAGTGTTCTCCTCTCTCATAGTACCATATTTCCATAGAGGTGGAAATAGCCATCGACGAGTCAGATGACCAGAGCTGAAGTCCTGGAATTTGGAAATTTTTTTAAAAGTCCAATTTTACTACCTTAACTGTCTTGTGATTAGAACCATAAACTTCTCTGGATCTGTTCAGTAGTTTTTCAAACATCTTTCTAGAGTTATAATTCATATGCCATACAGTTTATCCATTTAAAGTGTATAATTCAGTGGCTTTTCACAGAGTTGTTTATTCACAGAGTTGTCCACCTATCAGCACAGTCCATTTCAGAACATTTTCATTATCCTAAAAAAAAAAAAAAAATCCCCATGCCTGGCTGTCACTGCCCAGTCCTCCCATGCCCTCTGGCCCTAAGCAACCATACATCTATTTATGTTACTGTTAGATTTGCCAGCCCTGGCCCTCATGCGTGCTTAGTTGCTCAGCCGTGTCCGACTCTTTGTGATCCTTTGGATTGTAGCCTACCAGGCTCCTCTGCCCATGGGATTCTCCAGGCAAGGATACTGGAGTGGGTTGCCATGGCCTCTTCCAGAGGATCTTCTTGACCCAGGGATCAAACCCACGTTTCCTGTGTCTCCTGCATTGGAAGGCGGATTCTTTACCTGCTGAACCATCTTGGGAAGGCACCATTTGGTTTAAATGGAATCATGCAGTATATACTCCTTTGTGACTGGCTTCTTTCACTTAGCGTACTGTTTCCAGGGGTTATCAATGTTTAGCATGTATCAGCACTTCATTCCTTTCTATTGCCAAATAATAATCCATTGTCTGGATCTACCACATTTAATTCATCCATTCATCAGTTGGTGGACTTTTAGGCTGTTTTCATCTTTTGTCTATTATGAATGATGCTGCTCTGAGGGTTCGGGTATAGGCTTTTGTGTGGACATATGTTTGCATTTCTCTTGGGGGTGTACCTAGGAGTAAAATTGCTGGGTCCCATGGTAATTCTGTGCTTACCTGTTTGAAGAATTGCCAGACTGTTTTCCGAAGATTCCATAGGATCTTATACCCTAATTTACAATGTATTAGGATTTCAGTTTCTCTATATCCTTAGCAGTCACCTGGCTCTAACCATGTGCTGTTGCATTCCGCTCTGACTGTCTCCAGGGGTTGCGTGTGGCAGCTGCTGTGCGTCCAGCTGACAGATCTGACCTGATGGAGCCCGAGCGCTCTTAAAATCCAAGGCAGTCATCTCCCAACTAAACAGCTGGCTGCTGGTCTGAATTTATTTGTTCTTGCCAGCTTTCGTTTGGAATGGTAATCTTATGTAGGGTTGCAGTGTGAGGGTGGGGGCTTCGCCCACCCTCAGTGTGTTAGTAGCTTTCTCTTTAAATCTTCAACCTAGAAGAGAATTCCTAGTGGAGAAAGAAGAAATACTTTTCGTGCTGTCCTTCTTCATGTCTGTTCTCTTTTTAAGTCCGTTCCTTCTACCTCACACCCTTGGTAACGGTGGTAGAGAAGAGTGTGTGTTTCTTTTTTTAATTAGACAGAGGCACTGGAGGCCCAGAGAGGGCCTCTGAGTTATGACCATTGGTTAATAAAAATGACAAAGTGCATTGATAACTAACTGCCACTAACTTACTCTGCCATTCTCGCCTTCCAAGTAAAGGGGGACCGTTGAACTTGCCCCAGAACTTGCTCTGCCTATAGGTCCTTTCTGTTAATATAGCACAGAAGCATGTGGTTAGAGTTTAGAAGTCTATATAATAAATGTCTGTTTTTAAAGCAGATAATTTGAACACTTTCAGTTGCCTTTTAATTAGCTTAACTCCATCTCTTCAGGTCTCCTCTCTTCTCTTTGTCCATTTTGAATCAGAGAAATTTGAAAAACATTGTATACTAATTGCAGACACCTAGGGTTCAGTTCAGTTCAGTCGCTCAGTCGTGTCCGACTCTTTGCGACCCCATGAACCGCAGCACACCAGGCCTCCCTGTCCATCACCAACTCCCGGAGTTTACTCAGATTCATGCCCATCGAGTCGGTGATGCCATCCAGCCATCTCATCCTCTGTCGTCCCCTTCTCCTCCTGCCCCCAATCCCTCCCAGCATCAGGGTCTTTTCCATTGAGTCAACTCTTCACATGAGGTGGCCAACGTATTGGAGTTTCAGCTTTAACATCAGTCCTACCAATCAACACCCAGGTCTGATCTCCTTTAGGATGGACTGGTTGGATCTCCTTGTAGTCCAAGGGACTCTCAAGAGTCTTCTCCAACACCACAGTTCAAAAGCATCAATTCTTCGGCGCTCAACTTTCTTCACAGTCCAACTCTCACATCCATATGTGACCACTGGAAAAAACCAAAGCCTTGACTAGACGGGCCTTTGTTGACAAAGTAATGTCTCTGCTTTTCAATATGCTCTCTAGGTTGGTCATAACTTTCCTTCCAAGGAGTAAGCATCTTTTAATTTCATGGCTGCAGTCACCGTCTGCAGTGATTTTGGAGCCCAGAAAAATAGTCAGCCACTGTTTCCACTGTTTCCCCATCTATTTGCCATGAAGTGATGGGACCAGATGCCATGCTCTTAGTTTTCTGAATATTGAGCTTTAAGCCAACTTTTTCACTCTCCTCACCTAGGTTTAAATCCAGGCTTTGCTATTTACAGCCTGTGTGATCTTGAATTGTTTGCTTAACCTCTCTGTGTTGAAATTGTTACATGGAAAAATAATAGTGCATATCTGATTTTAAACAAGTTAACACACATAAAGTACTTTGAAAAGTACCTGGCATGTGGAATGTGCATTAGCTATTTATCGTTTAAAGCACTCATTAAAAAAAAAAAAAAAAAAAAAAAACCCAAAACCTATAACCACCATGCTTGCTTCTACCCTTGCCACAACTCCAGCTCTTCTGGTCAAAGTTGAACAACCTATGATTCAGGTTACTTAAAAAAGATCTGATGGAATTCCCTGGTGGTCCAGTGACTAAGGACTCTTGGCTTTCATTGCCAAGGCTGTGGGTTTAATCCCTGGTCTGGGAACTCAGATCCCACATACACCTTGCTCTCCCGGCAGTTAGAATGTTAAAGGACAAGAGGAGGATGGGACCTGTCAATCATTTAGTTAGGAAACAACCAGGAACAGGTTGCCCCAAAACGTATTTTCCTAAGATTTGATGTAATGTAAATTTCTGTCTCATCTTTCTTTCTTTTTTTTTTAATCTTCTGGGATGTCCTTGGCTTCCAATGACCATAGCTGGAATCCTTCAGTATCTGGCATGATTCCAAACACACAGTTAATATGGGACTAAATAAATGTGCACTTAAATACGTAACCAGAGCTTCCTCCTGTGTTGTCTTTAACGCCTTGTTTCTCCCCCTCTTGATCTCCAGGTATCTCGGATGAAGAAATTATCAACATTACTCTTCCTACTGGGGTCCCCATTCTCCTGGAACTGGATGAGAACCTGCATACTGTTGGGCCTCACCAGTTCCTGGGCGACCAAGAGGCTATCCAAGCAGCCATTAAGAAAGTTGAAGATCAAGGAAAAGTGAAACGAGCTGACAAATAAAGTCTTTCCCACGTGCTGGCTAGGAATAGCTGCAGAAGGAGTGGCATGCAGTGTGTTATGGGTGCTCATCTTGCTTTTTTTTTTTCTTTTTTGGTCTCCCTGCCTGATTTTTCCAGATCTAGGCTCTGGGGTAGAGTTTGTAGAGGTAATTAGGTAACTTAACCTTGGCCCAGTTAAAGGCTTTAGGATGCCCAAGTGCTTATGTCATAGCCTTATGCGCTAACCCCTGCCGGCCTCCTTTTAATTAGTCACTAAGTTAGTCACCACTGGGGCTTAATCAATGTCCTAAGTTTCTGAGATGGGAAAGCCACAAATGAAGGTCAAGTTCAAGGTCGTCCTCATTCAGTAAATCAGTATTGAGTCACTACTGACGGACCTTCACTTCAATAAGACGTTTGTGTTTATAGAAAATTTCTGGGATGATAATAAAAGATATTAGATAATATGCTCTACTTAAGTACTTATTACTAGTCTTTTCCTCAAGGAAAAGGGGTACTCTCATAGGTAAGACCAGCGGCCCATTAAATGGGAGAGTCACAGATGGATTCTTCCAAAGCAGCCAGCTACAAACAGCAAGGCCCTTTGCCTCATCTCTAGTCCAGAGACATCCTGTTTGACATCTGGTGGAATTCCTTTCTGGCTGCTGGAATTAGCAGCATATAGACAGCCATGGCTGTTCATGTTCTCTTTTGTTTTTAAATATTAATCTTGGGCTCCTTAAAATTGATTTAAAAATAAGTTCTGTGTCTTAAAATGGTACCCCCAAAGTATTTCCATATGATTCATAAGTATTAAGTACAAGCTTCTGGATTAGTCTCTGCTCTCATCTTCCCATAACACAAAGAGTTGTACTGGTTTCAAAACACAGACATGCTTAATTCTCTATAAATTGAAGGTTGGGTCGGGGTGAAGGTAGAATACAGTAGGTGTAATTTCATTCACTTGAACAGGGGAAATGGTAGACTGGCACTTGTCAGGTACATTTCTTCTTTATCTGCTGAGGGCAAAACACTATGGTACATAGTCTGTAGTCCTCAGGATAGACCACAGACTGATTGATTGATTGCTCATCAATCTTAATGATACAGGATGTCTTTAGATGCTGTAGACAGGTACGTCATCATTTCTTTAAGCTACTGCCTTATGTCAAAGCAAGTGACATACGTTTCAATGATAGAGTCATCTTAACAGTTTACAACTATAATAGCTATTACAGGTATCACCAGTTTTTCACGGTTTTCCATTGGTGGATTAGTTTATTTGTATCCATTTTATAGTAAAATTGGTATTAGAAGGAAACTAATTATAAAACCCTTGCTACTGCTTGGTCTCCACTGATCCTTAAATCAAGACTTAGAGGGACTTTCCTGGCAGTTCAGTGGTTATGACTCTGAACTTCCAGTACAGGGGGCACGGGTTCCATCCCTGGTCAGGGAACTAAGACCCCACGTGCTGTGCAGTGCAGCCAAAGGATAAAAGATAGAGAAAACTTAGAGCATCAGCTGATAAAGGTGGCTGAAAAGAACATGGTTTGCTCACAGCTGGCCACATCTGCAATGCATAAGGACACGGAATGTGGCTGCTTGGCATTCCTGACCAACTACTGTCTTTTCTGCTGCCGTCCTTCTTTTCACAGTCCTGTTGCCCAAACAAAGAGCACTCTTTATGATAATTCAGAGATCAGGGCTGTGAATACAACTATCGTCTCTTCCTAGAATTCCGAACCTGTGGCTAAACGTCAACTCAGACCATTTTTGAACAGCTTCATCTCTGGAACTGGCATCTGAATTTTCCAGCCCAAGTGCTGACCTTGTCTTAAAGCAGCTCAAGAGCCCAGATTTGGATTTTCCCCTCGTCCCACCTCTAGACATCCACCTCCAGAGCACCCCCAGCAGCATGATTGTTCCTATGCACAAAGCTGTGCTCACGCTCAGTCACTGGAGTCTCACAGACTTCCGCAGAGAAGGATGATTGTTGCTGACACATTCTGGTCCAATTTTGGTTTTATTGTTTTTGACATCTTGGCTGAAATAAATGAGATTTATGAAAACTTGATGTACATTATCTTTAACAACTTTAGCACGTCAACCTTGAGACCACCTAGCGAACCTGTTTTCTTTGCATGGTTTGCAAAGTATTCAGGATTTTTGATGTAGGTACCTTGAAGTATGCCTAACCTGGATCCTTATCTTGGTATCCTCTGTACTGTGTCAAGCTGGGACCATAAAAAGGGGGAATTTTTTAAATGCAAAAAATGATAGCTTATCTAGAAATTTGGTCCTTGGCGGGCCAGGTTTGGCTTGCCCTGTAACCACCTAGCCAAGTTTCTTCTGCCCAGGCTGTAATACTTGTTATATGCAGGTCCAGTGTGGTAAGATAATAGCCATAACAAGATGCTATGAATTTTAATTTTTAAATATCTCAAATGAATCCTGTATCCCAGTACATTGAGACTTTGTTTTTCTGAAAAAAAAAAACAAAAATTCTGCCTCAGGAAAAAGGTTCTTAAAATCATCAGTGCAAATTTGAGCACTGAATTAACAAAGCATCCTCTGTTAGGATACATTACATCATGTATATTTCCTTGATAAAGATATGCAAGGAAAATTTCTCAACATGATCTGGCTATTTCCATGCTTAACCAGATTCTTTTGCCCCAAATTTGCAGACTGTTTCTCATCTTGGGTCATGACCACTTTTATTAAAATGCAGCCCTTCGTGTGCACATTAATGGCAGTGGTTATTTGTCTTCTAGCCTGGGAAACCTCCCCAGAGGCTCTGTAGCTTTGTTGCCAGATGCTTTTTTTGGTTAAAGCCAATCCCTGTTGGGCTGCAGTTGGCCAACTTGGTAGCCAGAAGCAGAAATCCTTCCAGGAAACAGAAGTCAGAGATCACATATGTTTACCCCCTTCCTACCATGTAGTAATAATTTTTTATTTTTCCAGCCCCTCTCTGTTTGACAGAATGAAGTAGGGGAACCAGCTTTACTGAACAGAAAGTTCATCATCCCCAGCATCATTTTTAATTCATTTTTATGCGCTTATAAGTGGCAAGTCTCTCTGTCTTCAAAGTTCAGGTTCCCTCTCACCTGGAAAGTCTTTCATATGTTTCTCTTCCCTCAGAAAAACAAAATTGCCTCAACATTTCAGACTCTGATCACTTTTCCTGCTTTTGTCTTCTGCGTGGTTGGATTTTGCAAGTTTGGAACTCACTTCTATAGCACTATTCGTCTTAATAAATCATGCATTGCCTCTCAGCAGATCTGACTGTGGCAGATGCTATGTTATGCTGTATCCTGAGGGTTTCCACATTGGACTGTGAGGGAAATTTTGTCCCAAGGGGAATATGAAACGACTGTACTGTAAGAATATTTTAATCATGCAATCTCTCTCTAGTGCCAAAGCTATTTAGCAAAATGATAGGCAGAATTAAAGTCACTCTTGCCCACAATTGGCGAAATTTTATTTATTGGAGGATAATCTCACTATATAGACTAGCTTTTAAGCCATGGAGTTTAAGTCCAAAAAATGTAAGTTCCTTAGACAAAATCTTAAACATGAGCCAGATTGTCATCATCACTTTTGACTTTCACATAATAGAGCCACATTTTATTTGCCTTCTATTTAGTTGGGGCTGGCCATTTAAACTTATGCTTACTCTGATTTAACAGGAATATATTTTTAATATTTTTATTAGAAAACATTTTAAACATCCACAAAAGCTGAGACTGTAAATAGCACAAGCAACACTCATTTACTGATCACCCACTACCACTTCATTAACTCTGTTGTTTAGTTACTAAGTCATGTCTGACTCTTTGCAACTCCATGGACTGTAGCCCACCAGGCTCCTCTTCTTCTCAGGCAAGAATGCTGGAGTGTGTTGCCATTTCCTTTTCCAGGGGATCTTCCCAACCCAGAGATCGAACCCGTGTCTCCTGCTTGGCAGGCAGATGCTATACCACTGAGCCACCTGGGAACCCTTCATTAACTTGTGACCACCATCGTGTGTGTCTTCTCACTCTGCCCACTGGATTGCTTTGAAACAAATGCTGAATGTCAAACAGGATCGATTTTGAGAAATAAAACTCCTCTGATAGTCTTCAACCAGTTAAAATGAAAGTCCCAGTAATCTCTTCTGATATTTGTCCATTTTGGTACTCTCAAGAAACAGCCGTTGCTAAGTTGTCCAATTCAGGTCCTAAATACAGTTGCATTATCTGTCCTTGCTCTTTAGAGAGCTGTTAGTCTGTTCTGTGTGACTTCTGTGGGATAATTTGGAATGATTGGCTAACACTGATGTTAAATTCAAGTGTTTAAAGATGTAAATGTTCCTGAGACTATTTTAAAGAATTACTTAAATAATTCTGAATTTCATAGGTTTAAAATTGAGCATATTTGTTGATGTTGTTGTAAATTAGGTTACTCACAAAGGGAGAAGAGAGATAGAAGGTGGAGGAAGATAAAGAAGACCACCATGTTACTAGTTTTGAACTGGAGATATTTGTATGAATGTGTATGTGATTTCCTCTCTCTTCCCAGCCCCACCTCTCCTCTTCCCCTACCCCCACCTCTGGCTGTGTGCTCTGAAAGAGCCTGGAAGCCATAACCTAGTAATAATGAACACACTTAGTTACCTTGATCTTGTTTTCTAAATACTGTTCCACAGATCCAGCGATGTTTGAGAAAACTGTTGATTCCAGGTTGGAAGCAGATAAAGTGAACTTAGAACACCTTGAGTCAGAAAAGAAGAAAATGCCCGAATACTGGTGGGGCATAAACATTGGCTTCAGGTGCCAAATTTGGGACAGTTTGAGTTTAAAGAATTAACAGTGATGGATTATAAAACATTTGTTTTAGTCTGTTCAGGCTGTTGTAACAAAGCACCACAGATGACTTAAATAAACATCTCTCACGGTTCAGGAGGCTGGGACGTCCAAGGTCAAGGCACTGGCAGATTGATTGTCTGATGAGAACTGTCTTCCTGGTTTTCAGACTGACATCTTCTTGCTGTGTCCTCACACGGTAGAGAGGGAGGGGGCTCTGGTCTCTTCCTTTTAGAACACTATTCTTATCATGGGGGATCCACCCCCATGACCTCATCTAAACCTGCTCACCTCCCAAAGGCCCCACCTCCAAACACCATCACCCCAGGGAGCAGGGTTTTACCAATTAGGTTTGAACCTTAATTGGATATTTTGATTAAAAGTTATAAAGGACATTTTAGGGGCTGAAAAATTTGAGGTTGAGGTGTCATGATGCCTGCAATTCACCTTCAAATGGTTCAGCCAACACAGTGTTCATACATATTTAAAGAGACAGAAAGCAAATTAATAAATTACAATTGATAAATTGAGGAAAGAATTTATAATGCTGTGCTATTCTTCCAGCTTTCCTGCAGGTTGGATATTTTTCAAAATAGAAGCAAAGAAAAAGTAACAGGGGAAACATTGATAAGCAACCAAAACAGCCTCGTATTAAAAATGAAAACACGTTTTTGCTATATGCAATGACTGGATAAATGTGACTGGTTTCTGTACTTTTTAGTTCTCAAAATTTCAGTCTTTTGTTAGTAAAGGAAAACCTTCTTAAGTCTATATTATATTGTCAAGAGACAAATAGTTGTATGCTTATTTTACTTCTGCTAGGTCTAGTGCTACAGTTACGTATCAGACCAACAATTATTAATACCTTATCTGCTAATACAAGTCAGAAACAGGATTATGATTGCCATCACCTTGTAGCTGAACAAAGAGAATTTATTTCTCCTGATGCAAGACCTTAGGCTTTAATCTTTTCCTCCCTGAGACTGACATCCCTTCTTAATGACACCTGTTTGACTCCTAAACTCCGCTTAATCTCTGGGCCTCCATTTCCTTGGAATTTGGCTCCCTGAAGCAATCATCTCCCGTGTGCCTTGTTTCACTCAGCTCAGGGTCACACCTCAGCTTGGATACGTGTGACCTCGAAGCAGCTATGGTTTCGACTGCTGCTCCATGCTTCCTTCTACTGAGACTGCTGGCGGTCAACAGCCTGTAATGAATGCTTTTCATTGGCACCAAAAACCAGCCTTTTATTTATATTGTGGTTGGCCACTTAAACCTTCAGTCTATTCTTACTTTAAAAACAAGGTTCATGAAAATAATCCCTGTTTTCATGAAGGAAGCTCTACCTTTTCAAGACGGCTTCATTTAATTCTCTGCAATGCCAAGTTCTTAAAAACTTCAGCATAGACCAGAAGTCAACATAAGCTTGTGTCCAAAGAGCCAGTGCCTCACTTCCAGTCTGCAGAAAACAGATGCCATCTGATAGCAACTGCAGCAACCATAGACCGAAATGTCAGGTGGTGCCTTTCTTTCCCTGAAGCACTTGCACCTGAAGGAGCTATTTTGTTTCCGAGTTTTTACTCAAGAATATCTCATGAATTCACTCTAGCCACACAGATACTGAAAAGGGCACATTAGCCAACCACATTGCCCTGTATCCACTTGAGAGGAAGCTTCATTTGATGTAATGTTGACCTAGTGTCCGTCGCTCAGTTGTGTCTGACTCTTTGTGACCCCATGGGCTGTAGTTCACCAGGCTCTCCTCCAGTCAAGAATACTGGAGTGGGCTGCCATTCCCTTCTCCAGGGGATCTTCCCAACCCAGGGATGGAACCCAGATCTGCATTGCAGGCAGATTCTTCACCATCTGAGCCACGAGGGAAGGTCAACGTTGACCTAGGTGGAGAGTAAAACACAGCTGGAGTTTGTTTCTGTCAAATTAATTGTGTAAAAATCTCCTCTCTTACTGAAAAGACTTTGAAGCAGTTAAACCTGGAACTTGGAGCAGAGAGGGTCAAGACCATTATATAGTGTACACTCATAATTGAGGTCATTTAATTCACTATGACACTTTTTCTATAGACCATTCACTGGAGTTCTCCAGACTGCTATTAGCCATTGGTATAGTAAAATACTAGTCAGTATTTTTATTTCTGATGCACCCCCAGGATTCTGAATTGGATGGTAGGAAACACTATTTGTAGCTGGAATTCCAGGTACTCTCCCGAGAGTCTTGGTATTTTATAATCTTTATTTAATCTTTATTTCTGCACCTAGACACTGGGGGTCAGTATTTATTCATAAATGCCTCTCAATTTGACTGTAAGCCTAGCTCTGGCTACTTATAAAAGGTGATGTCTAGGGAGTCCTAGAGTTGATTGTGGGATTTCTTTCTCTGATTGTGTAACTACAGAGCCCAGCCTAGGTAAACATAAAATGTAAATATAAACATTGTGGATCCCTGTAGGACTGTAACCAGGGAAGGAGGCAGACAGTTTTCAATCTGAAATATAAACTAACACCAGATCCTTTTCCTTTCTGGAGACTTGTCTGACAACATTGGTCCAACGGGCGCACTCAAATCCTCAGGCAGAATTTGGCCATCACCCCTGACTTTCCTTCTGGTTACTTATTTTTTGTTGATTCTCCCTCCTCCTAGCTGTCAAATTCATCTCTATCCCCACCACTCAGGCCTTGAGTCACATCCCCACCTTTCTTCTCTTTATGAGACTCGCATGCTGCCTACTGCACTAAGAAGGCACTTCTCTCTCTTTAGACATTTCAGCAGTCTTCTAGATGATCTGCTTTTACTCTCCTTCAGTCCTCTCAAGGGTGACCTTTCAAAAGGTCTACCACACAGTACTTCACACAAACTTTTAGGGACACCAACATTGTTTAAGCCTCTGCCTTTGTACTCATTTCTCCTCCATCACCACCCCATCTTTTTATCTCCTGCCTAATATCTGCTTATCTCTCAGGGCTCTTAGGCTCTCAAGGATCCCTGTGATTTACCTGTGCTGGATCTCATCTGTCTCTTTGTCTTTTCGCTGGCAGGAGAATGGAATGAAGTTAAGTTCTCTGCCTCACAAAGCTGGGTGCCAGGCAAGGTCATGCAAACTTACTCTCCAGACTCCCCCAAATTTACCTCCCATGAGCATTAAACCATCCATTTTTTATAGATATATTCTTTAAAATAGTTCTTGTCTAGAGATATTTGATCTTAAGCTGTACTATGCTTTGTGGCAGTCTTCCCACTGTGTGAATTCATGGAAGCAGAAATGGAAACCCTGCTGATGGTGGAGTGGAACGCAAGTGAGGCTGAGTAGCCCTTCAACTCAGAGCATTTCTCCATAGGCAGCTGCTATAATGGTGAGAAAACAGGTTAATGAGTTGTGTTCTTGCTTTTTATTCAAATTATATAGTTAAATATATCAGTCTAAATATGTTAAAAATAAGTAAACTCCTTAATCCTGCAATCCAGAGAGCTATTTCTTTTCCTGTATGAATTTTCACATAGATATATTCTTAATTTGTATTCAATTTTGTATTCTTTTCTTCATCATAAGCATTTCTCCATGCTTCATAGACTTCAAACAATAGTATTATATGGATAAATACCATTCCATTATTTGGATAAAATTTAAATGTCCCAAAAGGAGGCAATTAGATGCTTTCAACATTCTGCTCTAATAACCAATTCTGTCCCTATAACTTCTCTCCCAGACTCTTTTTGAATGTTTATGAGGTCCAATGCAAGAGCACAGTGGAGGCCCACTTGCTTTTTGTCCAAATATTTTAAAATATCAATCAAGCTAACAGACATTTTATGTACCTTGCAAATATACCTTCATAACAAAAATATTTTAAAGTATATAAAGGTATTTTTTTTTAATAACTGAAAGCCACCACACATGGGGAATGGTTATGGAAATCTTCTCTGAAAAGAAGAGTGGTCCAATGTCCCAAGACCTTGTTGCCACTGAAGAACTTCAGCTACATGACACACAGTCTCCCCAAAGCAACATTTAGATTCTACTATTGAGAAATATAATCCCTATAAGAATCATAAATCCTATACTATTTTAAGAGAGATTAAGGCTCCCAAATATATGAATCATTGACAGAACCAAAGGGAGAAATGAACAGCAACACCGTAATAGTGGGAGACTTTAATTCCTCCTTTCAGCTATGGATAGAACAACTAGACAGAAGATCAATAAGGAAACAGAGGACTTTAACAGCACAATTAGACCAATCAGAATTAACGGACATATACAGAACATTTCCCTCCAAGCAGCACAATACAGTCTTCTCCAGTACACATAAAATATTCTCCCACAGACCACATGTAATCTACAAGTCTTCACACATTTGAGAAGCTGAAGTCATATGAAATGTCTTCGTCAACCATATAGAATGGAACTAGAAACCAACAACAGAAAGAAAACAGGAAAATCCACCAAAATGTGAAAATAACTTCTACAACCAACAAGTCAAAAAAGAAATCATGAGGGAATTTAGAAGACATCTGAAGATAAAATGAAAATGTAACATACCAAAATATATGGCATACAGTAAAAGCAGTAATAAGAACATGTATAGTGGCAAATGCTTACATTAAGAAGAAGAAAGCTCTCAGATCAACAACCTAATTTTACATCTCAAGGAATTAGGAAAAGAACAGCTAAAAGTTAGGAAGAAGAAGGAAATAATAAAAATTAGAGCAGAGAGAGAGAATAGGAAACAACAGAAAAAATTAAAATCAAGAGCTGATTTTTCTAAAATTTTTATTGGAGTAGGCTTAAAATGTGTTAATTTCTGCTGTACAGCAAAGTAAATCAGATATAGATAGATAGATACCACTGTTCTTTAGATTCTCTTCTATTTTCCTATTTCAGTGTGTTGAGAAGAGTAGTGTTATACAGTAAATCCTTAATAGTAATCTATTTTACGTATAGTAGTGTGTATATATAAATGCCAATCTCCCAATTTATCCCTACCCCACATCCCCCCCCCCCCCCCCGGTAATTATAAGTTTGTTTTCTATATCTGTGACTTTATTTCTATTTTGGAAGTAAGTTCATTTGTACCATTTTTAAAGATCTCACATATAAGCAATATCATATAATATTTGTCTTTCTCTGTCTGACTTATTTCACTCAGCGTGACAAACTCTAGGTCAATCTATGTTGCTGCAAGTGACATTATTTTATTCTTTTCTATGGCTGAGTAATATTCCATTCTATAGATGTACTATGTCTTCTTTATCCATTCCTCTGTCAATGAATATTTCAGGTGTTCCATGCCCTGGCTATTTTAAGTAGTTCGGCAATGACTATTGTGGTGCATGAGTCTTTTTGAATTATAGTCTTCTCTGGATATATAAGCTAAAGGCAAAGGAGAAAAGGAGAGATATACCTATCTGAATGCAGAGTTCCAAAGAATAGCAAGGAGAGATAAGAAAGCCTTCCTCAGTGACCAATGCAAAGAAATAGAGGAAAACAATAGAATGGGAAAGACTAGAGATCTCTTCAAGAAAATTAGAAACACCAAAGATAGGCACAATAAAGGACAGAAATGGTATGGACCTAACAAAAGCAGAACATATTAAGAAGAAGTGGCAACAAAACACAGAAAAATTATACAAAAAAACTTAATGACCCAGATAACCACTATGGTGTGATCACTCACCTAGAGCCAGACATCCTGGAATGTGAAGTCAAGTGGGGCTTAGAAAGCATCACTACAAGCAAAGCTAGTGGTAATGATAGAATTCTAGTTGAGTTATTTCAAATCCTAAAAGATGATGCTGTGAAAGTGCTGCACTCAATATGTCAGCAAATTTGGAAAACTCAGCAGTGGCCACAGGACTGGAAAATGCCAGTTTTCATTCCAATCCCAAAGAAAGGCAATGCCAAAAATGTTAAAACTACTGCCCAATTGCACTCATCTCACACACTAGCAAAGTAATGCTCAAAATTCTCCTACCGAGGCTTGAACAGTACATGAACCGAGAACTTTCAGATGTTCAAGCTGGATTTAGAAAAGGCAGAGGAACAATAGGTCAAATTGCCAACATCAGTTGGGTCATCAGAAAAGCAAGAGAGTTCCAGAAAAACATCTCCTTCTGCTTCATTGACTACGCTAAAGCCTTTGACTGTGTGGATCAGAGCAAACTGTGGAAAATTCTTCAAGAGATGGGAACACCAGACCACCTGACCTGCCTTCTAAGAAATCTGTATGCAGGTCAAGAAGCAACAGTTAGAACCAGACATGGAACAACATTTTCCCAAATTGGGAAATGAGTACATCAAGGCTATATTTTGTTACCCTGCTTATTTAACTTATATGCAGAGTACATCATGTGAAATGCTGGGCTGGATGAAGCACAAGCTGGAATCAAGATTGCTGGAGAAAATATCAATAACCTCAGATATGCACATGACACCACCCTTATGGCAGAAAGTGAAGAAGAACTAAAGAGCCTCTTGATGAAAGTGAAAGAGGAGAGTGAAAAAGCTGACTTAAAACTCAACATTCAAACAACTAAGATCAGGGCATCTGGTCCCGTCACTTCATGGCAAATAGATGGGGAAACAATGGAAATAGTGACAGACTTTATTTTGTGGGGCTCCAAAATCACTGTAGATGGTGACTGCAGCCATGAAATTAGAAAATGCTTGCTCCTTGGAAGAAAAGCTATGACTAAACTAGATAGACTATTAAAAAGCAGAGATATTACCAACAAAGTTTCATCTAGTCAAAGCTATGGTTTTTCCAGTGGTCATGTATGGATTTGAGAGTTGGACCATAAAGAAAGCTGAATGCCAAAGAACTGATGCTTTTGAATTGGTTGGAGAAGACTCTTGAGAGTCCCTTGGACTGCAAAGAGATCAAACCAGTCAATCATAAAGGAAATCAGTTCTGAATATTCATTGGAAGGACTGATGCTGAAGCTGAATCTCCAATATTTTGGCCACCTGATGGGAAGAACTGACTGATTGGAAACCTGATGCTGGGAAAAAGGCAGGAGGAGAGGGGATGACAGAGGATGAGTTAGTTGGATGGCATCACTGACTCAATGGACATGAGTTTGAGCAAGCTCCGGGAGTTGGTGATGGACAGGGAAGCCTGGCATGCTGCGGTCCATGGGTTGCAAAGAGTTGGGCATGACTGAGTGACTGAACTATATAAGAGCTGTTTTGTTTTTTTTAAAGACCAACAAAATTGGAAAGCCCTTACATAGAATAACTAAGAAAAAATGAGACTCAGTTAACTTAACTTGGAAATGAAATAGGGGACATTGCAACTGATGTCTCAGAAATAAAAAGGGTTATAACAGACTACTGTGAACAATTATATACCAACAAATTAAATAACCTGGAAGAAAATTATGTATTCCTACCAACTGACCAACATAAAAATCATAAGAAATAAACAATCTGAAGAAACCTATAACTAGTAAGGAGATTAAAGCAATAATCAAGAGCCTCCCAACAAAGAAAAACCCAGGGCCGGATGACTTCACAGCAGAATTCTACCAAACATTTAAAGAAGAATGAATACTAATCCTTCTTAAACTCTTCTAAAGAATTTAAAGGGAATGCTCCAAGCTCATTCTATGAGGCCAGCATCACTCTGATATCAAAAGAAGATATAAAAGGCACCCAAATTGAAAAGGAAGAAGTAAAATTATCTCTGTTCACAGATAACATAATCTTAAAGAAAACCCTAAAGATTTCACACAAAAAATGGTTAAAAGTAAGAAATTATTTTAACAAAATTGCAGGATAGAAAATCAACATATAATGGTCAACTAATAATGATCAAACTGAAAAGGAAATTAATGAAATAATCTCCATTTACTATAACATCAAAAAGAATAAGATACTTGGGAATCAATGTACTCAGGGAGATGAAAGACTTATATACTGAACACTACAAAATATTACTAAAAGAAATTGAAGAAGATACAAATAAATGGAAAGGCATCTGGTGCTCATGGATTGGAAGATTTAATGTTGTTAAAATGTTCAGACTACCAAAAGTGATCTGTAAATTCAGTTCAATCTCTATCAAAATCCCAGTGGCATTCTTTGCAGAAGTAGACAAAAAAAATCTTAAAACTGAATCTCATAGGACCTTCGATAGCCAAAACAATCTTGAAAAAGAGGAGCAAATTCAGAACTCTCACACTTCCTGATTTCAAACATACTACAAAGCAACAGAAATCAAGACCATTGGGACTGGCAAAGAGACAGATGTAGAGACCAATGGAACAGAATAGCGTCCAGAAATAAACCTGAGCATGTAACCCCAAATGATTTTTGACAATGGTGTCAAGACTACACAATGAGGAAAGGACAGTCCCTTCTTAAACGGCATTGGGAAAACATTGTCCATCAGGACACTGAGTGGAGCTCGTGAGCTGAGTTTTTTCAAACAGAATTGAAGGGTTTGCTTTTCAAGTTGGAGGAAATAGAGTTTGCTTTCCTTCTTTTCTCAAGTCATCTTCGATATTCAGGGAGTCCTGAGCTTTGTATGAAACCTAATTGGATTATATGAATGCATACCGAGGAGTAGGTGAGCTAAACATTTTGTTTGCAAAAAAATTAAAATCAAACATTGTGCCTTCTTCAGCATAGGTTATTTAAAGCCACAGAGCCCCAGCCTTAGAAAATATCAGTGTCAGAATCCTTAGTCAGGAACAGGAGAAGCCACTCTAGTCTAAACAAAAAAGGAGTTTCTTAAAGGATATCAGATGCCTCACAGACTCTTTGGGAAGGCCAAAGAGTTAAGTTTGGAAGACCAATCAGTTGAGAATAACACCCAAAGCCCTGTGTGAGAATAGCTCCAGCAAGGACTCCCCAGTACCAGGCTCAGTCACTGCAGCTCCCACCGATGATGTTGAAAAACAGTATAGAGGGTCCTTTAAAACCTAAAAATAAAATTACCATATCATAGTGTGAGAGCAGCCATATACTATATGAAAATGAATGGGTGTGGCAGTGTTCCAATAAACTTTACTTACAAAAAAAAAAAAAAAAAGGCAGTGGCCCTGATTTAATTCAGAGACTAGAGTCTGCCAATCTGCACTCTAGAACAATGTCATTGGTGGTCTTATTTAGACATTAACACCATTTTTTAAAGGTGAGCAACTTGGATGTCTTCACTGGGTGCTAGAAATACTAATGTTGCTGTCCTAATTGGCAATGGTCTGGTAGATGGCAAAAGTGGCCACACTCTATCCTTTCATCCATGCTTCTTTACCTGGAACTTTGTATCCCCTCCCACCTGATTCTGGGCTCAGCCAATGAAGTGAAGTGAAGTGAAGTCGCTCAGTCACGTCCGAACTTTGTGACCCCGTGGACTGTAGCCTACCAGGCTCCTTAGTCCACGGGATTTTCCAGGCAAGAGTACTGGAGTGGGTTGCCATTTCCTTTTCCAGGGGATCTTCCCAACCCAGGGATTGAACCCAGGTCTCCTGCATTGTAGGTAGACGCTTTACCACCTGAGCTACCAGGGAAGCCCCAGCCAATGGGTTATCAGAAAAATGTGACATAAGCAGAGGTTTGGAAACATGCACAATGGGGCTTGTCTTTTCTTAAAACCCCTCCTGGATGATGTAACACATGTGGCCCAGTCACTCCTGTTACCTAGACCTACAGATTGACAAACACCAGCCCTGTGATGGAACTCATGCTAGACTGCCCATTACTAGCCATTTTGCCAGTTCATCATGAACACGTGAGTGAGCCTAGAAATGATCAACTAAGCTGGCCCAGGTCACACAGTCCAGCCAATTCACAAAGTCACAAGCTAAATAAATAGTTATTATAAGCCACCATGCTTCCCTGGTGGCTCAGATGATAAAGCGTCTGTCTGCAGTGCTGGAGACCTGGACCACTTTAGAGCAATGACTTTGGTGGCCTTATTAGGATGTGAATGTCCGTAGATATTAACACCATTTTTAGAAGGTGAAAGACTTTCATATCTAGTGCACTTTAGTTTAAGGGGACCAACCCACACTCAGGTCGTGTTATTCAATCATTGCCCTGGCAAAGAACACCTTATTAGACCAGGCTATTGAGTGCATGGACGGCCTTGCTGTTGAGCATCATCTGCTCCCTCTAGCACTGTGCTGGCACAGGACACAAGTGGCAGAGTTTACTGGCTGCCCACTAAGACTCATTGTCTCCTCGTATAGTAAAACACTGCAGATAGGGTCATAGCCAGCCAGCCAGAAACTGCTTTTCCCAGCCTCCCTTGCAGCTTGAGTGGCCCTATTTCTAAGTTCTCACTAGTGGAATGTGAGCTTAAATGAAATGTTCAGCTTCCCACCCCCACATCCTTAAAAGGAAACTGCTGCCCTGGATTTACTTTCTCTCAGAGTCCTGGCTCTGACTTTGTGAATGAGGACAGTGCTAGGAACTAGGGCTTCTCACACCTAACGGCATTAGCATCATCTGGAAAGCTACTTATTTGCAAAAAAAAAAAAAAAAGCACAGTTAGACCTCTACCTAATACTATATTTAAAAACGGGCTTCCCATGTGGTGCTAGTGGTAAAGAACCCAGCTGCCAGTGCAGGAGACCTAAGAGACTTGGGTTCAATCCCTGGGTTGGCAAGATCCCCTGGAGAAGGAAATGGCAACCCACTCCAATATTCTTGCCTGGAGAATCCGGGGACAGAGAAGCCTGGTGAGCTACGGCCCATAGGGTCTCAAAGAGTCAGCGACTTAGCACAGCATAGCATATATAAAAATTAATTCAAAATGGCTCAAAGACCTAAGCCTAAGACCTAAAACTGTAAAACTCTCAGAAGAAAGCTTCATGACATTGAATTTGGCAATTATTTCTTCATATAACACCAAAGGCACAGGCAACAAAAGAAAACATAGACAAATTAGATTTCAAGAGAATTAAAAATTTTGTGTATCAAAACACAGTATCAGCAGAGTAAAAAGACAACCCACAGAGTGTGAAACACTATTTACATATCATATATCTGCTAAAGGATTCATATCCAGAATATATGGAGAACTCCTAAAACTTAACACAATAAACAACTCAATTCACAAAAGGACAAAGGACTCGAATAGACATTTCTCTGAAGAAGATATACTAATGGCCAATAAACACATGAAAAGATTCTCAACATCACTTATCATTAAGGAAATGCAAACCAAATCTATAAGGGTATGCCACCTCATACGCTTTAGGATGGCTACTACCAAAAATAAAACAGAAACCTACAAGTGTTAGTGAGCATGTAGGAAAACTGGAACTCATGCACTATTGACGGGAATTTTATATTTAGCAGCTGTAGGAAAACGTTCAGTGATACAGCAGCTGTGGAAAACAGCACAGTGGTTTCTAAAAAATTAAAACTAGGATCACCATATGATTCAGCACTTCTACTTTTAAGTACATACCATTAATAACTGAAAGTGAAGTACTTGAAAAGATGTTTGTATACTCATGTTCACAGCAGAATTATTTAAAATAGGTAAAACATGGAAGCAACCGAAGTGTCCAGAAGAATGGATAAACAAAACATGGTATGTCCATACTCTGCAGTATTCAGCCTTAAAGAGGAAGGAAATTACGACATATGCTATAATGTAGGTAAACTTTAATGATATTATGCTAAGTGACATAAGCTAGTCACAAAAAGACATGTGCTGTATGATTCCACTTATATAAGATATTTAGAGTAGTCAGTATCATAGAGACAGAAAGTACAATGGTGCTTGCCAGGGGCTGGGGAAATGGAAAGTTACTGTTTAATAGGTTTCAATTTTGCAAGATAAAAAGGATTCTGGACATGGCTAGTGGTGATGGTAGTACAACATTGAGAATGTATTTAATACCATTGAACTGTATGCTTAAAAATAGCTAGAATGATAAATTTATGTGTATTTTACCACAATTTAAAAAAAAAGAATTACCTGGAGAGTCTGGTGAAACACAGATGCGTGGGCCCCACCACCGGTAGTACTGGTTCAATAGCTCTGAACTGGGGCCTATGAATTCAACTTTCTTACAAGTTCTCAGGTGATGCTGATGTTGCCCATCCCTGGATCATACTTTGAACAGCACTGCCCTAGCAGAAAACAGGTTAACAATAGTTAAGGAATTTGGGTCCTCGACTGATCTTATGTAACCGGGAAGAGAGAGAAATTTTCTTAAGCCGATGTCAGTGTAGCGCATGCCTCGTTGTCACAGCAGCATGGTTTCTGTCCTCCTTCAGTTGGTGCTCAGTGGTCGTTTGTTGGATGATTAAGTAGGCGAACCATTGCATATATGGTGGTAAAAATTACTGATTGGTCTGGGAGGCTTGGTTCTTCTGGTCTGCTTTATTCTATCCCTAGGGTTGGTCCGAGGTGCATCCTACTCACTGTGAGGACTAGAGAGTTGGACCATAAAGAAGGCTGAACACTGAAGAACTGATGCTTTCAAACTGTGGTGTTGGAGAAGGCTCTTGAGAGTCCCTTGGACTGCAAGGAGATCAAAGCAGTCAATCATAAAGGAAATCAGTTTTGAATATTCATTGGAAGGACTGATGCTGAAGCTGAATCTCCAATACTTTGGCCACGAGATGCGAAAAGCAGACTCATTGGAAAAGCCCCTGATGCTGGGAAAGATTGAAGGCAGGAGGAGAAGGGGACAACAGAGGAGGATTGGATGGCAGAGATGGGGACCACAGAGATGGTTGGATGGCATCACCGACTCAGTGGACAGTGAGTTTGAGCAAACTCCAGAAGATGGTGAAGGACAGGGAAGCCTGGTGTGCTGCAGTCCATGGGGTTGCAAAGAGTTGGACTTGACTGAGTGACTGAACAACAAAAGAGTCCAATAACTGGGATGTGGGCAACTGCAGCAGTGTTGCTCTGCAGGGAGAACTGCTGCTCCCCAGAGCCAGGCCCTTAGCTCAGAAAGCTGCTCCAACTTCACATGCAGGTCCCCTGTGCAGGGCCGGACGGCTCCAGCTCCCCTACGCCTCCAGCCACAACTCAGTGTTTACCAACTGTTCTCACACAGAGTTAAAGAATGGATTATCTTGCGGGGAATGCTGGGTACACAGGCTTGCTGAGAGAGCTGGATTCCAGGTTCAGGAGATGAAGAGCCAGATGGGCAGCGTTAGACAAGGGAGGTGCTCTCGTGGTGGGAAGGAATGCTGGTAGTGACCACTTCCTTCTCTTTATCCTGCATCAGAGTTAAGTGCTGGCCTTGCGCGAATCTCACGCTGAGACCTGGACCTCAGTAACTCCAAAACACACACCCTTTTCAGAAATTTGTCATTTCATCATTTCTTAACCAAATGACTCCAACCGCAGAAAGGCACAAATTTTCCATTGGGACTTATTCCACTGCTCCCTTTTGGTGGGTATATTCTTTCCTGCTTCCTTTAAAAACCCCATTCATTATATGAAGTATAGGTTTTTTGAAACTGCTTTTAAAGTGAACTGGTTATTAAATACTCATATCTTGTCTTCCAGGCTTTCTCACTCCACTTTATAGATTTGAGAACTGAAACACAGAACTGTCTATGGCTTAGAAAAGCTAAGTTCCCTTTTTATTTGGCCCAAAGACCATAATCTGAGCTTTGAAGTCTAAAGATCTAGCATTACCCACCCTCTTCCCAACCCTCAGTATAGCCCGACCCTGATGCAAAAAGCCAGGAACCTCACTCCACAAGTAAGGGCAATCCAAGACTTCCAGTTTCTGGTTGCAATTGAAGGCCAGGAAATTTGGAGAACAGGCTGAAATTGTTTCTTGTACAGGCAAACAATTTGTAATCATTAAGAAGTACGAAGCTAATGAAAAGCAATTCATCCAATGGCAAGTGTTGCCATAAATTTCATTCCTAAAGTTAACACATGATACAGGCATGATTCTTGATTTCAGATAAAGAGAAAAATGTGGAGCTATTATTAAACACAAAGTAAAACAACATGAAAAAAAAAATGCCAAAAGATAGAAGGAATGCAAGCAGGAGCCCTGGGGCAGAGGGAGGGGAGGGCTCAGTGAAGGTGGGATGTGTGAGAGGAGAGAGGGCCCTGAGGTGGAGCTGTGCCAAGTGGAATCCATCTCCAGGCTGGCGAGGCCAAGGGGCAAGGACAGAGCCCACCCTCCCCCGGGAAGCCCTAGCAGGGCCTCTGCGGGCTCCGGCTGAGCCACTCACCCTCCCCACCCCGCCGGCCCTGCCACAGGGAGTCACGTGGGGCCCTCCCCCGATGAAGCAAGAAATAAAGAATGACTCCTCATTTCCTGGAACACTTGAGACCACAGGGGAGTTGGCAAAAGCAGGCAAAGTTTCAGATTTTTGGTAGCATAGGAGGGGAGGTGGGGGAAGAAGGCACCAAAGCTACCTAAGTCTCTCTCCCCAGGCAGACATCTGGCAAATATACCTGTGAGGGCTTTTGAGGTAGCCTGCAGCTGAAAAAAATCAGCCAGGGATACTGCAGGTTCTACTCAGATCCAGAGGACCAGGTAGAGATTTCTGCCTTTGAAATATCAACACATCCTTTGCTCTTCAAAGTCCACTTAAGGGTACCTTGAATGAATACCTAGTATGATGACAAGATCTTCCCAACCACTAAGAAAAAGTATCTTTCCTTTTTGCCACCACAGATGCCTGAAATTCCTTTCATAAGGGACTAAAAATCTCTATGAAATCATTAGAGATAAAACTTTTTAAAGCAAATACCACTAAGGAACAGCGCACATTGAAGACACTCATTCATAAGGAAAAGGTAAGCAGCAAACGGAACCACGGGCTTCCCAGAGGATGCTAGTGGTAAAGAACCCGCCTGCCAGTGCAGGAGACGTAAGAGATGTAGGTTTGACCCCTGAGTTAGGAAGATCCCCTGGAGGACGGCAGCCCACTCCAGTGTTTTTGCCTGGAGAATCCAATGGACAGAGGACCTGGCAGGCTACAGTCCATGGGCGTCTCACAGAGTCAGACACAAGCAATAGCACACATGCACGAACCACTGCTTAGACAGAGGGAAGGGGGTGCTAAAGCAGAGGAGGGCTTCCCTGGTAGCTCAGGTGGTAAAGAATCCGCCTGCAACGCGGGAGACCTGGGTTCAATCCCTAGGTTGGGAAGATCCCTTGGAGGAGGGCATGGCAACCCACTCCAGTATTCTTACCTGGAGAACCCCCATGGACAGAGGAGCCTGGTGGACTGTGGTGCACGGGGTCACACAGAGTCGGACACGACTGAGTGACTAAGTACACACACAGCTGAGCAGGGACTGAGGACTGAGGACTGTGGTCCAGTGGTTAGGACTTCGCCTTCCCGCGCAGGGCGTGTGGGCTTTATATCTAGTCAGGGGGCTGCATTTCCAAGTAACAGTGAAAGTCACTCAGTCATGTCTGACTCGACCCCATGAACTATACAGTCCATGGAATTCTCCAGGCCAGAATACTGGAGTGGGTAGCCTTTCCCTTCTCCAGGGGGTCTTCCCGACCAAGGAATTGAACCCAGGTCTCCCGCATTGCTGGTGGATTCTTTACCAGCTGAGCAACCAGGGAAGCCCTACAATCCCAAATGCCTATCAGCCAAAAAACCCAGAACATAAACAAATGATGGAAGCAATATTGTAACAAATTCAATAAAGACCTGAAAAATGGTGCACATCCAAAAAAAAAAAAAAAAGAAAGAAATCTTAAAAAAAAAAAAGCAGAGGAGGGACTTATGTTGAAGAAAGACCTGGAAAACAAAGTTACTGACTAGCTGATTACACTCAGGGTTGACTTTGTTTATCTTCAGCTCGGGGTGGGGAGAGAACTGGGTGTGACGATATCTTTGTCTCATGGGTCTGTTGGCAATAGATAGTCTTGTGCATGCTTTATGGAGATTTCCGTGCTTTCTTTCTTACTTTTTTTTTTTTCCCAATAATTTTTGGCTGTACTGGATCTTTGTTGCTCTGCAGACTTTCCTCTAGTTGTGGAAAGCGGGGACTATTATCTTGTTTTGGTGCTCAGGTTTCTCATTGTGGTGGCTTCTCTTGTTGCAGAGCACAGGCTCTAGGGCGTGTGGACCTCAGTAGCTGTGACTTGCAGGCTCAGTAGTTGCGGCTCCCCGGCTTTAGAACACAGGCTCAGTAGCTGTGGCACACCAGCCCAGGTGCTCCGAGGCATGTGGGATCTTCCTGGATCAGGGATTGAGCCCAAGTCTCCTACACGGGCAGGTGGATTCTTCACCATTAAGCCACCAGAGAAGTTCCAGTACTTTCTTTCTTAATGCTTTTTAAAAAGCATTATTTGAGCATTCTATAGAATCAATGGTTGGGGTATCCGTATATGAAACAGTTGTTGGTACAACCTAGTGAGATGCAAAGGACCTGGGCACTGGGACCCCAAGATTTGGGTTCTATCCCAGGCTCTGCCACCCACTAGCTGAGAGACCTGTGGCCACTTGCTTCATCTTTGGTGCTTAATTGCCTTGGGCAGCACTTTAGATGGTGGTTCCCTTCTTTCTCAGTTGGAACACTTTGAAAGCAGAGCTGCCCATTGGAAGGGCAGGAGGGCCTCAGGACCCTGCCCACCCTGTCCCCCTTCCGCCCACGGCTTGTGTGGCACCTCCTCCAAACCTTGGGGCAGCGTCAGCTGCACTGGCTCAGATGGGGGCTAAACGCTCTTTGAGTTCATCCAAAGGTGGCTTCCGCCAGAAGAACATCACAGACAGACTTTGAGACTCGGCGGTCTGGATTTAGAGCAAGGCACGTGCTTCATGAGCCTTGTTCTGCTGAGGAATTGTGCTTGGGGGCCAGAGGATGTATATCTCTATCTCTGTCTCCATACGTAGATCTCAGGGCCCCACTGTCCCATTTGTTGGCAGTAAGCATTTCTTGAACACTTTCCCTTTGGGAAAGTAAGTTCTTAACCAGCAGAGAGAATAAGAAGTCACATAAAAAATGAGAAGCAGTGAAACAGGTTCTTTACCTCTTTATGAAAATCAGTGCCACGTCACATAGGGGAGAGAAGCTCTGCAAATCCTTAAACACTGGAGCACAGTGAGAAAAAAAATTGTATTTGAACAAAACTATCCCTGCAAAGAGACGTAAAGGAGATCAGAGCAGGAAGACTCAAACGGGGAGACTCAGTACTTGAGGACTGGGTGTGATGAGGCCCGGCGGGGAGTGACTGCTCTCCCCTCTGAGAGCAGCTCCAGGCGATGGGAAAAACTTGGTCTGGGGACCTGGAGACCTAGGGGCTGGTGCTAGGTGTGTTCTCAGCTTGTCGGTCAGAGGCTCTGGAATGAGAGGTTAGGGCTTGAGCGTCTGTGAGGCCCACGTTCATCCATAAAGTCTAGGATGCTCTCCTTCAGCAGCCTTTGTGATCGAGAGGGGCCGTGAATCACTAGGCACGTTTCCCTGTGTTCTCTGCATATATTTTAATGGGTCCTTCGAGACATTCTCCATGTTGATGGTCAAGACATCGGAGCAATCCGCAATGGCCAAAAGCACTACCTTGTGTAATAGCAACTAGCACTTGTGTGGAACTTATTCTGCTCAGGCTCTTCTTAACTGCTTTATATATATTAGTGAATGCAGTAGGTGCTATCATCATTCTCATTTTATGAATAAGGAAACTCAGGCACAGAGTGGTTAAGCAAATGGCTCAAGGTCACACAGCTACAAGTGGTAGAGCTGGATTTCAAACCTAGGCAGTTTGGCTCTGGAACCCACATGTTAAACCACTATATCTTGGTTATAAGACAGATAATAATAGCAGTGGCATATAATACCACATATGGGAACTTCTGGCCATTCTGAACATGGAGAGCTTTGAGGCCATACATTAAGGAGGCAGGTGGGAGTGGGGTGTCAGGGTACCTCAGAGGGTACTAAGGGGCTGTGGAGGATCACAGGTACTGTATACATGTATTGCTACCACTGTATCTGTTTCTCTCTAAAAATTAATGGCAACAAAGAGACATGATCTTCTGCAACTTTGAAAAGAAACTAGCAGCTGTAGGAATCTGGAAATAATATCTCCTTAATTCAAAGAACTGAAGCATTGGTTTAAAAGGGGTTGACTTTAAAGCTGGTATGTGAGTTTACTGGGGCCACTGGCAGGGATGTTAACAATTTATGGAATGCATTTTTGGAAAGGATTAGGGGATAAAACATGTTGTGTCTTACAAACCCAGAGTTAGGAACACAGCTCTAAGGGGTGAGCATTAAATATCAAGCTTTCAGTATGCATAGTTTTTAAGGGACTTGGTTTGCCTTCCCTCTTCTTTCTTTTCTTTTTCAGATCTTACCCAAAGGATCAAATTCAGGCCATACCGGATATGTCCAAATCATTTCCATCTGACGCCCAGGACGGCCCAGAAGGCCTGGCCTTGAGAAACAACCCCCAGTGAGTGCTATTTGTGAAGCGACCAAGATAGAACCCTGTCAGTCGTTTCGGCTCAGCCTGGTCCCAGGCCCGCCAGCATTGGCTTGCTGGTATTCCTCTGTCAGCTGAGTTTTAGAAATAGCCTGCTGTTTACATTCTGGCCATGAATTGAAATAAGAAAAAAGAAGCCCTTCCTTTTATTCCAATTCCCTCTCCCTTTCCCCCTCCCACTGTACAAATGACGTGCTTCCCACAGAAGAGAGGTGGATGTATGACAGATGGGTAAACTGAGGCATGAAGAAGGTGATTGATGTGACCTGACTCTGCTTGGCTGTCGTAGAACAAAGAAAGTCACACAGATCTCTCAGACCAGAGGAAAACCTCTGGCCGCAAAGAGAGTGTTCAGTCAAAAGGAAAACACCGGGCTTTTAAAAGAGTCCCTTTGTTGCTATTTCTGGGAATGGTGCTTGGAGCCCACCTGCCGGCCCCAGATTTTCACAACTCCCCGAAACACAGAGAGCCTTTTAGTTCTGTTTTCACCTCCTCAATGACTAAAATGATTGGACAAAATACACCTGGCAGAAAGGATTTCCAGCTGCTCCTGAAGGCAGCAGTGATTGCGTCAAGGGTGGAGGTTGGGCACACTAGTATTTACCAGGGAGGCGGTGTCTAAACTGAATGGGACAGGAGACGAGGCGGGCAGACCCCAGCAATGGGCCAGATGTGCACACAACCTCTGCTTCTGCTGGGAAAGAATCTGATGGGGGAAGCGTCTTCTATTGCAGACAGTGGTCCTAGCCCAAGAAGGGCCCGTAGATCCAGGCTTCCAAACCCTACATCCAGCCTTCTAGGTTGTTTTTCTTTTTGAAGATTGTATTTTAAAAAACCATTTTAATATATTTCTTTATTTTGGCTGCACCGTGTTTCATTGCTGCATGCAGGCTTTCTCTAGTTGCCGTGAGCAGTGGCTACTCTCCGTTGTGGTGCACAGGCTTCTCATTGTGGTGGCTTCTCTCGTTGCAGAGCACAGGCTGCAGGCAAGAGCTTCAGTAGTTGCAGCTCGCAGGCTCAGTAGTTGTGGCACATGGGCTGGGTTTCTCTATAGCATGTGGAATCTCCCCGGACCAGGGATTGAACCCATGTCCCCTGCATTGGCAGCTGGATTCTTATCCACTGCGTCACCAGGGAAGTCCTACTGTATTTTTTAAGAGCAGTTTCAGGTTCACAAAAAAATTGGAAGGAAGGTACAGAGCTTTTCCGTATATATACCCCTGCCCCTTTACATGTATAGCCTTCCCCAGGATCAATATTACTCATCAAATGGATACATTTGTTATCAAGGATGAACCCACATTGACACATCATAATCACCCAAAGTCCATAGTTTACCTTAGGGTTCGCTCTTAGAGTTGTACACGTTCTATGGATTTGGTCAAATGTATAAAGATATACGTCCATCAGTAGTATATCCTAAGGAGTCTTTTCATTGCCCTAAAGATCCTCTGTGTTCTGCCTATTCATCCTTCCTTACCCTCCGAAACCCTTGGCAACCACTGATCTTTTTACTATCTCCATAATTTTGTCTTTTCCAGAATTTCATAAGAGTATGTAGACTTTTGGAATCATACAATATGTGACCTTTTCAGATTGGCTTCTTTCACAGTAATATGCATTTAACTTACCTACAGGCCCTTTCATGGCTTGACAGCTCATTTCTTTTCAGTGTTAAACAATATTAAGCTGCCTAGATGTACCACAGTTCATTTATCCATTCACATGCTAAAGGATATCTTAGTTGTTTCTAAGCTTTGGCAATTATAAACAAAGCTGCTATAAATATCCCTGTGCAGGTTTTCGAGTAGACGTAAGCTTTCAGCTATTTTAAGTAAGCATCAAGGAGTGCAATTGCTGGATCATAAGGTAGGAGTATATTTAGTTTAGTAAGAAGCTGCTAAACTATTTTACATAGTTGCTCTACCCCACTGGTACATTCCCACCAACAATATGTGAGAGTTCTTATACAGGATGTGGAGCATGTTTTCATGTGTTTACTTTCCATCTATGTATCTTAGAGAAGGAAATAGCAACCCACTCCAGCATTCTTGCCTGGAAAATTCCATGGACAGAGGAGCCTGGCGGGCTACGGTCCATGGGGTCTCAAAGAGTCAGGCATGACTGAGCTCACACACACACACACATATGTATCTTTGGTTAGGTGTCTGTTAAGATCTTTGGCCCATTTTTAATCAAATTGGTTGCTTATTGTTGATTTGGAAGATTTCTTTGTATTTTTGGATAACAGTCATTTATCAGATATGTGTTTTGAGAATATTTTCTCCTAATCTGTGGCTTGCCTTCTATTTCTCTTGACATTGGATTTCACAGAAAAGAACTTTTAAATTTTAATAAAGTCCAGCTTATCAATTATTTTTTCATGAATTGTGCCTTTGATGTTGTGTCCATAAATGTATTATCATGCCCAGTATCATATAGGTTTTCTCCTATGTTATTTTCCAATAGTTTAACAGTTTTATATTTTAAATTCAGGTCTGTGATCCATTTTGAATTAATTTTGTGAAGGGATATAATGTATGTGTCCAGATGCATTTCTTTTTTTTGCATATAGATGTCCAATTTTTCCAGGACCACTTTTTGAAGAGACTGTCTTTGCTCCATTGTATTGCCTTTGCTTCTTTGTCAGTGATTAGTTAACTATATTTAAAGGGATATATTTCTGGGCTTTCTATTCTATTCCATTGAGCTATGTGTGTATTCTTCCACCAATGCCATACGGTCTTGATTATTGTAACTTTAAAGTGTCTTAAAGTCAGGTAGCATCAGTCCTCGCACTTCTTTCTTCTATCTAATTTTGTGTTGGCTATTCCGGGTCATTTACTGCTCCATGTAAACTTTAAAATTGGTTGGTTGATATCCATAAAATAGTTGCTGGAATTTTTATTGGTATTGCATTGAGTCTATAGATTTAGTTGGAAAGAGCTGACATCTTGATGATATTAAGTGTTCCTATCCATGAACATGGAGTTCATTTCCTTCATTTTTAAGGATGTTTGAAAAGGACTGGTGAGAGAAGACATCTTTGCCTTGTACCTGGTTTTAGTGGGAAAGCTCCAATTTTCTCACCATTAAGTATTAATATAGTATAGTGTTAGTTGTAAGAGTTTTGCAGATAGTTTCTAGCAAGTTGAGAAAGTTCCCTTCTATTCCCATTTTACTGAGAAGTCTTTTTGAATTGTGTTAAAAAATAAATAATGACTATATAAGAACATGGAAATATAAATGGTTAGCTGGGAAAATATTTATAATACATAAAATAGTCCAAGAATTAAAATACTAACAAGATAACCCACAGGAGGATTTTTAAAGTTTTTTTCACTAAAGTATAGTTGATTTCCAATATTATATAAGCTTCAGGTGTACAATATAGTGATTCAAAATTTTTAAAGATTATACTCCATTTATAGTTATTATTAAATATTGACTACATTCTGTGTGCTGTACATTACTGAGAGTTTTTGTCATGGGTGGGTGTTAGGGTCTGCCGATTTCTTTTTCTGCATCTATTGATTTGATTGCATGATTTTTTCTCTTTTAGTTTGTTGATGTGATGGATTTTTTAATATAAAATTTTAGTTGCATGAAAAATGTTATTTTAAAGAATGATATGTTTCAACATCTAAATTACTGTTCTTGCTCCACAAATCAAGACTTTACAGAGAGACCTCTATGTTTTGTATCACACACAGCATTCTGCTCCATACTGGTTACATTCCGCTTTCTAGAAATCAAATCAATCACATCAGTAAGCATTTATGAGCACCATCTGTGTGCAAAACACAGTGCCTGACATCAAGAAAAATGCCAAGTCGCTTATCCCTACAGTAACGTTTAAACGTTCTACTTTGAAATCATTTTAGAAGTTCCAGAGGAGTTGCAAAATTAGTACTTAAGGTTGCTGTATATGCTTCACCCTGTTTTTCCCAATGATAACAGTATATATGGCCATAATGCATTGTCAAAACTGGGAAATAACTCTATAGTTTTACGGATGAAAATATGGAAGCTTGGGAAGGCTGGGCTTCCCGCAGAGGCACATGGTGAGGGAGGTAATCTGGTGTCCCCCACAGGCCCACCTCACACCCCACTGGGGCAGGCATACAGTAGTCAGGAATATCAAGGTTTGCTTGAGTCCAGCTTCTGACACTGATGAGCTGGGTGACTTTGGACAGGTTTGTTAAGCTCTCTAAGCATCAGTTTTCTCTAACAGTGCCTACCTTGGGGGATTATTCTGGAGACTGAGGAAGTATACACCAAAGGTTACATATAATGTCTGACCTATAGCAAGGATCTACTCTCTTTGGAGGCTTCCTCTGTTTCTGGCACTGCTGCGGGTGCTCTGTATGTTCAAGTGTGTGGTTCTTAGAACAGCTCTAGAACACATCAGCGTCATTTTACACATGAGGAAAGTGAAGCACAAAGACGTCACAGACCTAGTGAGGGACAGCGCTGGGCCTCAGAGCTAGGCATTCTGGGCTGAGGGCTGTTGCTTCAACATCCCGTGGCCAAGACTTAAGGAGCAGAACCGCCACAGTTGCTGTTCTGGCGCCCTGCCTCTCGCCCAGACCCACTGGTTAGCTGGGATGGTTTCCCTAAGCCATCTCACTGGTGCCACCTGCGTGTGAACTTGAGGACAGGCACTTAGCATTTGGCCACCATAAGCTAGTGGTTAATTAGCTACTGGGCTGACTTCACTAAGCTCTTCACTAAGGCCTTGAAGGAGCTCCGCAGCCATCCAGTCTGAGGATTCCTGCCTTTCCATCACCATTTTCTCCACCTCTTAAGTCGCCTATGTCTCAAAAGATTTTGCTATCAAAATCTTATATTTGTTAATTAGTTGAGCTATATTTCCATTTTTAAAAAAAATTAAACAAAGATAATTACAATTAACAAATAGAGATATTGAGCAGCAAAGGATAATCAATGTCATCATATTGGTTTAAGAGAATTCTGGATAAAACCAAACAAACTTTGACATTTTAATGGGCCTATGCAGGCTTAGCAGGCAGTGTGACTTCTAAAAATACTGAAAATAATTTAAGGATTCCTAAGGGTTTAGGAATCCCAAGGACTTAATCCAGTCCCAAAAGACTCTAAAGATTCCAGAAAATCCCCTACAAAATATAAATATGCTTTGTTATATGTGCTTTATGTTGGCCTAAATCCCCATTTCCATATCTTAATCTCACTCTACCTCAAAGTTTGATATTTACATGGGAATCTCTAAAATTTAAAGATATCCAATTGCATTAAAATATTTCTATGCACATATGATACCCAGGTGCATAATAAATGTAGAAATCATTATTTCAGAAATAGTGGCATGTAGTTTCTTTTCTGGTCATGCAATCTGCCTACCTTTCCACACATTTTCAGCCATTTCCCCTCTTCTATTCAGCTTTTTGCCCACTTGCCATATTCCTTTTTTTGCAATTAAGTCTGAGGTCTAAACAAGGGCTGTATTATTAGGGTTCCCCACAGAAACAGAACCAGTACTTTATGTGTGTGTGTGTGTGTGTATGAAAAAGAGACAGACAGACAGAAGACAGCAGGAGAGAGAGACAGAGAGCAAGAGAAACAGAGAGACCGATAGAGACAGAGACACAGAGGGAAATGGAGACAGAGAGAGGCAGAGCGTTTTATTTTGAGAAATGAACTTACACGATTGTTGGTGCTGGCAAGTCCAAAATTTGCAGAACAGGCTGGCAGCCTGGAAATTCCAAGAGTTTGATGTAGCGACTCAAGTCTAAAGGGAGTTTGGAGACTGAATTCCTTCCTCTTCCAGGGACTTAAGTCTTTTCTCTGAAGGCCTTCAACTGATTGGATGAAGCCCATCCATACATGGAGAGTAGTCTGTTCTACTCTAATTGTATTGATTTAAAAGTTAACCACATCTTTAACATATCTTTACAGCAATATCTAGATTGGTTTTGACCAACAACTGTGCCTCATTGTGCTTATCTGTATCCTACTCTCTGCAGCCCTATGGACAACAGCCTGCCAGGTTCCTCTGTCCATGGAACTTTCCAGGAAAAATTACTAGAGTGGGTTGCCATTTCCTACTCCAGGGGATCTTCCCAACCCAGGAATTAAACCCACATCTCCTGCATCTCCTGCATTGGCTGGCAGGTTCTTTACTACTAGCACCACCTGGGAAGACATGTTGGCACATATATGTAACCATCATGTGTAAAAGTACTGTATTTAGCACTGGGGCTGAAAGATATATATATAACCTTGTCCCTGACCTTAAGGAGTTGATAATCAAGTGGAGAAGTGAAGAAGTGATTTTGACAAGTATTATATTCAGGAGTGAACACGAAACTAAGACCAGTATGAGAAGGTTATGCTTTAACAGGTACGATTTGAGCTGAACTGTAAAGGCTGAGAAGAGGCTGACAGAGGAAAGGTGTCCGTCCCAGTGATAGAGTAGTGAAAGGAAGTAGGAGACTGTGAATGCCTTGGCGTGGTGGGGGGTGCAGTGTGAGGGTGTGAGGGTGGAGCCTCTAGGATGAGGATGGAAAGATGCTAAGGTACGGACTGTGAAGTGAGGGTTGCAGAGGGTTTTATGGAGGAGGTAGAAGCCCCGTCCACCTCTGGCTGTTTCTATCAGAAAATGGTGTCAAGGTCACCACACAGCAGGTGGTTAGGCTTCCTGGGACTATTCCAGCTGGAGAGTCCCTCAGAAGTGACCTCTGAGGATTTTCACCTAAGGAGGTACCCCTGGCACCACTGCGGGGGTAAGGGGTGGGCAGAACTCTGGGGGATCCCCACACCCTTTTCAAGTTAAGCACTCAAACGCTATACATTATCACCTGGAGATTTTCGGCTTCCAGCCAGCAGCTGTTTTCAGACTGGCACCCTTTCCTGGGTAGCCTTCACACGTGCCTCAGTAGAGGACGGGTTGGGGGGTGGGCACTGGGTTGTCTGAACGTTTCAACCTCACCGCCTGTTTACACTTTCCCACTCTGTCCTCCTCTAGGTGAGACAAAATAAAAATAGTGCTGGAGAGGCTCACACCTTAATGTGATCAGATAGCACCTTAGCTGGGACCATTTGTTATCCAGCTGGTTCTGCCTGATGAGCCAAATGCCCTGGCCAGAGCCCCAGGCTGGGGGCAAGGCGGCAACTGCAGCTCCATGGAGAGGTCTGAGCCAGGGGGTGGGGGAATAGGAAGAGCTCTCTCATGCAGGACATAGCTTACCTGCCTCAGTGAGGATCTGGGGTGGAAGGAGGGTGAGGGTTAATGTGCAGAAGACCCTTCATGCATCTGAATGTAGGCGTGAGGACCCTCTTTCCTCTGATGCATCCTGGTGCAGTTACTGTAGAAGGAGTTCTTCCAGAGGAAAAACAAAAATTAAAGCAAGCCAAATCTTCTTTCCTCTTTTCTTCTCCCAAAATTTTAGAAACAATCCTTGTTTCCTCATGAGCTAAAGTTAGGTCCTTCACATTAATGCCAAGTGAAAAGAAATAACATCAATTAATGGTTGACTACAGCAATGAACGTTTTCAATTCTGGATAGGGAAATTGACATTTTAAGGAATGTATATGGCAAACTGTGAAATTAAATATTTTTTGAAAATAATTTTTGCTCTCTTAAAGTATCAGAAAAGCAGAAGAACAAAGACATCCTACGCTAAAAGGTAAACTTTAAAAAATAAGCAGGGATCAAAGGTACAGGATCAGTGAGCCTGGAAGACCTAAGAGATCATTCAGCCCACAGATGAAGACCTCTGCTCAGAGAGGCTGTTTGCTTTACTAAGATCACACAGCTAACAATTAAAATTGAGAGAAAACCACATTTATGTCTTGATAACACTTGTTCCTCTACATAATGTTGCCATCTAGATTTGTGACCATTGCTTCTCCATTTTGGAAGAATGTGAGGGAAGTTTCTGGAGTCCATACAGCAAAATAATGAGCAAATTTAATCCCATTTTTTGTTGGCTTGTTTTGGTGAAATGTATATAGAATTCACCACCAGACACTATTGGGTAGTCTGAGAGGAGTAGGGAATGAAAAATTTTGTGTTCCATCTCTTGGTAGAAGAAAGCATGGTGGCATGCATCCCCAAGGGTATGACTGCGTTATTTGAGGTTTTAGGTGTATTAGTGGGGTGGCTTAGCTGGTAAAGAATTAGCCTGCAATGTGGGAGACCTGGGTTCAATCCCTGGGTTGGGAAGACCCCCTGGAGAAGGGAGAGGCTACCCACTCCAGTATTCTGCCCTAGAGAATTCCATGAACTATAGTCCATGGGGTCACAAAGAGCTGGACACAACTGAGCAACTTTCACTTTCACTTTCGGTGGGATTTGTAGTGTGAAAAGAGACAAAAAAGGAGTTAAAAGAAATTGCTGCTCTCTGGAGATCAAGAATGCCCTGAAGTCAGACATAACTACACTGAACTCTTATCGACTCTTCTTACAAAGCTAGATTCTATCAATTGGTTACTTTTGTGAGAAAGGGATGTATTTGACCTAAAAGGGACTAAATGACTCTTGCTGCAGACTGAATGTTTATGTTGGACTAAATGACTCTTGCTGCAGACTGAACGTTTATGTCCCCCTGCCCCAATTCATATGTTAAATTCTAATGCCCAATGTGATGGTATTTTGAGGTAGGGTCTTTGGGGGTGCTTAGGTCATGAGAATGGCACCCTCATGAATATAATTAGTGCCCTGATAAAGGAGGCCCCAGAGAGATCCTCACTCTTCTTACCATGTGGGGACACAGCAAAAAAAAAAAAAAAAAAAATGTTCATCTATGAACAACAAAGATGGCTCTCACCAGACACCAAACCTGCTAGCATGTTGAACTTAGACTTCCAAGAGCTTCCAAATAAATTTCTGTTGTTTATTAGCTGCCCAGTATATGGAATTTTTTTAATAGCAGCCTGAATTAACTCAAGACAACACTTTGTGAAGGCATGTTGTATCAAGTCAACAAAGAAATATGAAAAAAAAGCTGGACTATGCAAAAAATACCTGCATGTTTACAATGATATTTATTGAAGTGGAATTTTACCTGGCCAGGGCATAATGAAGACACAGAAGTTCTTTCCTCTGGAGCAAATAATTTATTGGGTTTTATGCAGCCTTAGCCTTTGACACAGGTCTTCATAACTTTTCCGTCATGAAACCAGGATGGAATTTGTCTCCCTACCCCAGGAGATGGGAGAGATGGATACTGGAAAAGAGATGAAATTGACTAACTATTGGTGATGAAGGGACTGTAGATGAAAGGAGGCAGGGACAGGGTACTTCCTGTTTCCTCAGAAACACCCCAGGGCACCCCAGACAACCCAAACAAGGAGCAAAATGAGTGATCCTTTGCCTCCAGCCAGATATCTGTACAGGTTGGGAGGGCAGCCTCACAAGAGTCAGGGAGATAGGCTGTCCGCCTGCCTCATCACCATGAGGTGACAGGGTCAGAAGGTCACTCAGATCTGTTTGTTGAGTCTTTGAGCCCCCAAAACTCCAGAGTGACTTCTTAAAGGGGAGGAGAGCAGGCGGATTCCACAGAAGGCAGCCTTATCAAGACTCCGGGAGTGCCCAGCTGGCTCTGGTCCTATGCACAGCCTGTATTATTCAGCAGTATTACTGAACACCTACCTGTCATTGGCAACATTCTGAGGGGAGTTAGGGGGCCTGTGAAGGCTCTCACCTTTCCTACGAGTATGAATTGACACAAACCAGTCAACAGAAATGCTAGTGACCAAGACATTTACCCTAAACCTCAGCTGCCCAGAGGTGACACTCTCACCCCTGCCAGCTCTTTGGTGGGACACACATTCAATCGTAGAACTGGAAGCAGCCTCAGCAATCACCTTGAACATCCTCTTTCCAAATTACAGATGAAAGAATAGTGCCCAAAGAAGGGGAGTTCTGCACCCAGTAGAGTTAGGAGCAGACAGAGCTGGAGCAGAGCCCCAGGCTGCTGGAGCTGACAGGCCTCTCTGTCCTGTCTATGATACCTGCCTCTTCTTGCGAGTTATGGGAAAGAATAAAATGATGGAAGCCAAATAATCCAGCAATTTGGGTTTTAATCTCCTCTCTGATGTAATTAGTGCTTCCAAATGGTCGAGACGGTGTGCAGCTTTGCCTCTTTTTCTACCTGACACCCTACAGAAGAACAAAATGACAAGAATGGCAGGATACCTTCGTCCTTGAACTCTGCCTGTGTCTTCCCAAAATAGTTATGCCAGCCTACCTTCCACTCAACTCAGCTCTGTCACTAAATCTATGCACTGAATAGGACTTCCCTGGTGGTCCAGTGGCTAAGACTCCATGCTCCCAATGCAAAAGGGCCCGGGTTCAATCCCTGATCAGGGAACTAGATCCCCCATGCTGGAAACAAGAGTTCGCATGCCACAGCGAAAGATCACACATGCCACAATGAAGATCAAAGACTCCACGTGCTGCAGCTAAGACCTAAGTAAATAATTTTTTTTACATATGGGAAACCCTTTAATTAAACAAATGTATGGCCCATAGAGCATGGAGGTTACAAGCATAAGTTCTGAAACCACACTTCCTGGATCCGAATTCCACCATTGGCCCTGCTGGCTCTGTGACCTTGGTCAAGTCCCTTAACCTCCCTCTCCTTTAGTTTCCTTACCTGGAAATAAGGAGATAGGATCAGGTCCTTTCAAAGGTGCTGCTTACCCTGACATGACTGTGCTTCTATTAATTTACTAAAAATACATATGAAATGACCAGTGTACCAGTGAGAGGAGGGGATGGGTCCAGGGAGCAAGCATTGGTAGAGAAAGATGGACCACAAAGTCCCTTCACTCCCCTGGAAAACACCTGCTTTTGTTTCTCTTTGCCTTGCATTGGGGTGGCCCTGACAACAGAAGGAGAAGAACACAGAAACCTTGAGTTGTTGTTATATAGAAGGACCGTGTGTTCAGGTACACCAAATAGCAGTGAAGCAGTGACTGGCTAAGTGTCTGATGAAGACTGGATATTTGGCCCCAAGCTGGGACTCAATGAAATCTAAAGCCTTGGGATGTATCAGCTGGGGCGGACTAAGTGATCACCAGGGTTACCCTGTAACTAGTCTGGAAGTCATTGGCAGTGGGCTTGGAACTAATGAATCAGAATTGCTGGTAACAGGGCCCAGAAATCTGCATTTTAACCAGCACCTCAGATTGGCTTCTTAGGCTTAAATTTTTTTCTTTAGAATTTCTTTCGATTTTTTTGGCTGCATCATGGTATGTGTTGAGTTTTAAGTCAACTTTTTCACTCTCCTCTTTCAGTTTCATCAAGAGGCTTTTTAGTTCTTCACTTTCTACCATAAGGGTAGTGTCATCTGCATATCTGAGGTTTTTGATATTCCTCCTGGCAATCTTGATTCCAGCCTGTGCTTCCTCCAGTCTGGCATTTCACATGATGTACTCTGCATATAAGTTAAATAAGCAAGGTGACAATATACAGCTTTGACGTACTCCTTTCCCAATTTGGAACCAGTCTATTGTTCCATGTCCAGTTCTAACTGTTGCTTCTGGACCTGCATACAGGTTTCTCAGGAGACAGGTCAGGTGGTCTGGTTTTCTCATCTCTTGAAGAATTTTCCACAGTTTGTTGTGACCCACACAGTCAAAGGCTTTGGTGTAGTCAATAAAGCAGAAGTAGATGTTTTTCTGGAACTCTCTTGCTTTTTTGATGATCCAACGGATGTTGGCAATTTGATCTCTTGTTCCTCTGCCTTTTCTATATCCAGCTTGAACATCTGGAAGTTCACGGTTCACAAACTGTTGAAGCCTGGCTTGGAGAATTTTGAGCATTACTTTGCTAGCATGTGAGATGAGTACAATTGTGCGATAGTTTGAACATTCTGAGTTTGAAGAAGCTCTGGGAGTTGGTGATAGACAGGGAAGCCTGGCGTGCTGCAGTCCATAGGGTTGCAAAGAGTTGGACATGACTGAGCGACTGAACTGAACATGGTATGTGGGACCTTAGTCCCCTGACCAGGGATAGAACCCATGCCCCCTGCAGTGGAAGCGTGGTGTCCTAACCACTGGATTGCCAGGGAACTCTCTTTAGGCTTAAATTTTAAAACCGCTGATACAGTTCTTCATCTCATTTTTAAACAACAGTCAGCTAGTTATTTTTGTTCTGCTTCCTTCTACACAAGGAGCCAGAAAGTTGGCATAAGACTGTGGGTAAAAAATGGTCAGAAATTTCTCAGGTCCTCAGGCAAAGACAGATTTGATTCCCTTCAGCCTATTGCTCCCCAAAATGTGTTAATTCTGGTGTGCAAGTGGTCTCAGGTGTTGCCAAGAGAGGAGAAAGTCTTCCTAAGAATGGAGGCCCTTACTCTTCACAGGCCTCATGGTGCAGGGCAGAGGTGCCTTGGACTTTTGTTCTGGAAGAAGCTACCCCCTCACCACCATCACCCCCACCCCTCCCTGTCCCCACCCAGCAGGGTCCTAACCTCTCATGAAAACAGTCTCTCTGAGGTCAAGGACTGAGAACAAACTGCAAATAAAAACATCAGTCTTCTTAGCAGCTGACTCACAGGACCAGCCCCAGGGAGAAGCCAAACCTCTGTATAAGGCAGGAACGGCTTGATTTGGGGCATGTATAAATTAGGAAATGTGTAGGACTACATGGAAAAATAATAGGTAGTTTTATCTGCAGAGCTGATAGACAAATTTGGAGTTCTGTGTGCTCAGGCTTTTAAATATTTATAACTGGGAACCTGCAGGGGTAATGTTCTTACAGAGACCTTTCTGACAGAATTTTGCAAACTTCGAAGAGATCTTGGCTTAATCTTTCTGCAAACCCATTCAACACCTTTTTAAAAATAATAGTTAGATATTCCTGGGTCACCTTAGTAAATACCATATAGTAATACTCTAAATGTGGCCAGGGATCCAGTGGCCTGGGAAGCAGCCAAAATACAGGGGTAACTCCCCAGCAAAGAGGTAGTTTGCGGGTAAGCAGGTGGAGTATGGCTAAACCTATTGTAATTTAACATCGAGGAACCACAGAACCTCCTTCCCAATGCATTTTGCTTGAGGTGAGCCTTGGAGACCTACTCTGGAAATATTTCAGGATGCATGAAAATCTCACCTTCTCTTAGAACTCAAGATGGTCTTAGGGAGTCCTGACCAAACCCCAGCTCTGAGGGAGAGGTTTCTTAGGCATGTTGAGACTCTGGGGAGTTCGTGAACTTGTCCTTCTCAGAGTGTTCTGGAGATGGGGGGAGCTGACCCAAAGCTAGACACTCCATTATAGCACCTCCCTTATGCTCTCAATACACACCAGTGGGAATGCCTGGTCCCCACTGGCCTACCCCGCGCACCAGTAAACAGTTCTAGGAGAGTACAAACGACTTGTCCACAGTCCCAGTAAAGTGATGGCAGGGTGAAGGTTCAAATTTATATCTTCCAAACCCCAAAGCTGCATTGGTACATATGATACGTGCTATGGGGACATTTTCAAGCAATTATGAAAGTAATATTATGCTTTTAGTTATTGTGGAGTGCTTTGCCAAACTTCAGACTTAATTATAAATAGATTTATATATCTATAAATGAAGTCTCTTAGCATCCATTCATAGAGTTGCACTGAGTACTGAATGAACTAACATGTATGTTGAGCTCCCAACATTTCTTTTTTCCTGGAACATAGAAAACTCGTAAAATGTGAGTGCTAATATTTTTATTGTGTTTAGGGAGTAGAAATGAATGGTTTAGGTGAAGTGTGCACACAGTTTTCTATGACTCAATACAGAGACAAATCAACTCAATGATTTGGGGGAATTACACGTGTTACAATTGTCTCCCTATCCAATTTGGACTTGACAAAGCTTTAAACCAGTCAACCAACAAAGAAAAAGCAATTTAGGGATAATTGTAAGAGATTCGATAGGGATGAACTCAAGACTGTTTTGAATTGTGAAACAATTCAGAGTTGCAAATGCAAACAATAAAGATAATGAAAGTCACTCAGTCGTGTCCAACTCTTTGTGACCCCATGGATAGTCCAGGGAATTCTCCAGGCCAGAATGCTGGAGTGGGTAGCTGTTCCCTTCTCCAGGGGATCCTCCCAACCCAGGGATTGAACAGAGGCCTCCTGCATTGCAGGAGGATTCTTTACCAGCTGAGCCACCAGGGAAGCAAAAAAGGACATAATAGCCAACCCGCCAAGACAAGAAAGAGAAAATATCCATCCTTCATTCTGCAAGAAATGAGAACTTACTGCATGGTGAGAAGTGTGCAGCCATGATCTGTGCCCCTCTCAGGAGCGCATTGCTGGTGCTAGAGACTAAGCTTGAGACTCCAAGGGCACAGACAAATCATAGCACGTTTCTATGGTGATGGGGGAAGGCCATCCCAGAGGAACCAGTGTAGGAGAGGATAGTAATATAGCTCAGAAGTTTTTAGCAGTAACAGCTGCTTCTGTGTCAGTGTTTCTTCCAAAGCAGTTGTAGGTATTAGGAAAGTTTTTGTAAATACAATTTTATTGAAATTGTGACATGATGTTTTGAATAAAGAATGTGAGAAAGATATGGCTATTCCTATCAATCAAAATATGAAAAAAATGAGTGTTTTTGAGGGGTAGGTGTTCTCTTGCATTTATGTAGCTGTTGAAGTTTGTAGAAAGGGATATCAGAAAAATGTCTGCAATCTCAAAAAGTACCTGTGGCCAACCTATACCTAATAATATAGATAAAAATTAACCCCCAAAGGATTAAAAACCTAAAACTATAAAACTTTTAAAAGAAAACTCGAGGCAAAAGCTTCAGGACATTGGATTTGGCAGTGAGGTCTTGAATATGACACCAAAGGCACAGTCAAGAAAAGAAAAAATAGACTGGGCTTTATGAAAATTTTAAAATATGTGCCCCAAAAGACAAAATCAACAGAGTAAAAAGACAACCCACAGGATGGAAGAAAATATGCGCAAATCATATATCTGACAAGAGATTCATATCCAGGCTATATGGAGAACTCATAAAACTCAACAGTGAAAAAACAACTTGATTCAAAAATGGACAAAGGATTTGAATAGGCATCTCTCCAAAGAAGATATACAAACAGCCAATAAGCACAGGAGAGATGCTCAACATCACTAATTATCAGGGAAACACAAACCAAAACTAGAAAGATACACTACCTCGCCCCTTAGGATGGCTACTATAGGAGAAAACATAACGTGATGAAAAATAGCAAGTATTAGCATGGATGTGGAGAAGCTGGATCTACTATGCTCTGTTGGGAATGTGAAATGGAAAATAGTATGGTGGTTTTCAAAAAATTGAATATAGAACTACCGTATGATCCAGCAGTTCCACTTCTGGGTATAAACCCAAAATCATTCAAAGCAGGGTTTTTTTTTTTAACAATTTTATTAAATATAATTGACTCATAATGTGTTAGTTTCTGCTGCGCAGCAAAATGATGCAATTTTATATTATATATTTATATATGTTTACAGCAAAGTGACTCAGTTATATATATTCTTTATATATATATATTCTTTTTCATATTCTTTTCAGCTATGATTTATTACAGTATATGGATATGATTTATCACAGGCTATTGGATATAGTTTCCTGGGTTACACATTAGGACCTTGTTGTTTATCCATCCTATACATCATAGTTTGCACGAAAGCAAATTATTGTTGAAGAGGTATTTGCACACCCATGTTCTAGCATCTCAAAAGTCTAACATCTCATCTAACATCTCAAAAGTCCTTGGTACCTTTAGGGAAGTGAATGCTAATGGAGACTTTCAGAGCAGATCTGATATACCACACACACACACACACACACATACACACACACACACACCCCATTGGTCTTGTTACATTAAAGTGATGCCTCCTTTTTTGACCAAAATCTACCTTTACTTAGTTTGATGGGCAGCTGGGACCACTAGTTATTCATCTAATAGTCTCCTCAGATAGTACATCCATGGACCATTCCATGAACAGTGCCCAATCAATATTTCTTCATTGACTTAGCCATTGATCGAAGATCCCCTTGAGTTACAGGACTTTGTTCTGAACAACTTATAGCTGCCTGTTTCCCAAAGCTCAAGCCACTTTCAGAGTCATGAAGTAGATGTGAGGTGGATGGAACACTTCACTTGGAGCCAGAAGTCTGGTTTATTTGCCAGCTCCGTGTTCTTGGCAAATCACTTTACAACTCAGGGCCTTTCATGCTGTGGAAGTAATATAAAGTTTGGGGGCTGTTTTGAGGATAATTGGGATGATGTATAAATATATGGTATGGTTATTTGTTATTGTCATTTACAAGACTTTCTATAGGTTGTGAAGGAATTTCACACAAAGATTTCCCCCAAATGTTTGGATTCATGAAAGTTAATTGGAATGAGTTTTTGTCTTCACAAAGTAGACATTTCTCGTTTGTTGCATTAGTCCTGGAATGTTGATTAAAAATTCAGTCACTCTATTACAATTTGAGGGATTAATAAAATGAGCGACAATTTGACAAAGACTTTTACAATTCCCAGCTTTTTTGTTACTGTTTGTAAAGCAAAGGAATGCCATTGAGACCAAAGTGAGAGGGAGGTAGAAAAATGGAAAATACCATGACGGGGCATCCGAAGCTTCCTTCGGATTAGGCTCTGATTAAAGAATGGAAAATATTTTTGCAATGAAAATTCTTGTCATTAAGCCAAACACCTGGGATTAGGTTCCTCTTGGGAGAGCTGAAGCTCCCTCCTCGGCAAGGTACCTTATCTCTTTAAGGGCTGACATCCCATCTGTAACCAATAATCTCAGTATGGATCTGTCTGAACCTAGTAGTTGTAGGACTTAATTTGTTAAAATAGACTGGTGTAGGATTAAATTGCCAAGAAAGAGACAAATATTTAAGTTTCTCTATGTTGGCTATTTTTTAATCACAAAAGTTTATATTGTGTACACTTCTACAAAATATATTTAAATGTTTAGTTACAAAATGTGTTTATGTTTTATCATAAAAGCATATTTTATACATTTATACAAAATATATTTTGTGAAAAATTTGGAAAATGCAGAAAAACATAAAAATAAATAAAAATCACTCTCACTCATAATTATATTTCATTTTGAGCCTATCTTCATTCTATGTGTGTGCATATATATATATATATATACACACATATACATACACACACACACACACATATACGCTTACATGGGGCTTCCCAGGTGTTACTAGTGGTAAAAGAACCCACCTGCCAATCCAGGAGATGTAAAAGACACAGGTTCGATCCCTGGGTCAGGAAGATCCCCTGAGGAGGGCATGGCAACCCACTCCAGTATTCTTGCCTGGATAATCCCATGGACAGAGGAGCCTGGCGGGCTATGGTCCTTGGGGTCATGAGTCAGACCTGAAGTGACTTAGCACAGCATATTTATATGTTAGACATATAAATATATATAATATATGGAATACACACTTTTAATGAGCTCATATTTACAAACTGCTAGGAACTGTTTTTTTTTTTAACTTAGTGCTTCATGAATATTTGCCCATGTCATTACTTCTCCTACTGAATGACTGAAGATGACTGTAGAATCGGGTTTTGGTGTGGTCTGGCCACCGGGTTCAGGGAGCCCTCTGCTGGGCCAGGCTGGTTAGCACTTCCCTGCCCCTCTGTCCTCTAGAGGAGCGTGTGTTCTGGTGAGGACAACCTATGGAGGGATGCTTGCTGGCATCCTCTGCTGGGTCCACTGTCACACTCCATATACTATCCCCTAGGGCTCAACAGAATCCACAGCAGCAGCCTCTCATCACTGAGGACTTCAGCAACCTAGAACCGCCCCTCGGAGGTGGGGGAGGAGGCAAGGATGCCTTTAGTCATGGTCATCCTGCATATTGAGTGTGGGACTAGAAAGAAAGCTGAGGACCGAAGAATTGATGCTTTTGAACTGTGGTGTTGGAGAAGACTCTTGAGAGTCCCTTGGACTGCAACGAGATCCAACCAGTCAATCCTAAAGGAAATCAGACCTGAATATTCATTGGAAGGACTGATGCTGAAGCTGAAGTTCCAATACTTTGGCCACCTAAAGAACTGACTCATTGGAAAAGACCCTGATGCTGGGAAAGATTGAAGGCAGGAGGAAAAGTGGACGACAGAGGATGAGACGGTTGGATGGCATCACTGACTCAATGGACATGAGTTTGAGCAAGCTCTGGGAGTTGGTGATGGACAGGAAAGCCTGGCGTGCTGCAGTCCACAGGGTCGCAAAAGAGTTGGACATGACTGAGTGACTGAACTGACTGACTGATCCTGCATATTGAGGGAGGCAGCCTGGCCACCACATGCGTTGGTGTCAGACTGACTGGCCTTGACTCCCTATCCCACTCTGCACCAGCTGTAGGACCTTAAGTAAAGTGCCTCACCTACTTGGGTGAGAGAAGATAATAATCAGAATGCCTGCTTTATAGAGTTGTAAGAATTAAAGAAGAAACTCATGCAGAGTTTGGCACAGTATCTGGCAAATAGTGAGAGCTCAGTAGATGTTAGCCACTGTCATTGTCACCTCGGAGTTCCTCGGTGAAAGTGGGGGATATTTGACAGAAAAACAAGATGGGACAAGGTACAGAGATGACTCACAAGAAGAAAGAATCCAGGAAGGAGCCTGGAAAGGATGCGGGGAGGGGCTGTGTGATGGTTAATTTTATATGTCAAGTACCCAGATATTTGGTCAAACACCAGTCTAAATGTCACTGTGAAGACTTTTCTTTCTTTTTTTTTTTTTTTAAAGATATGACCCACATTTAAATCAGTAGACTTTGAGTAAAGGAAAACTGTTTTACTCTACCCTTTATAATGTGGATGGGCTTCATCCAATCAACCGAAGGCTTACTCTAAGAGAAGACTGACCTCTCTCAAGGAAGAAGGATTTCTATATTACCTCCAGACTGCTTTTGTACTTGAACTGTAACATCAACTCTTCTCAGCATCTCCAGCCTGCCTGCCTGCCCTTTAGATTTTGGACTTACCAGCTCCCATAATCATGTGAGCCAATTCCTAAAAATCTCTCTCAAAGAGAACTATTATATATATATATATATATATTGAACATCACAGGTTTAAACTGTGCAGGTCTACTTACATGCAGATATTTTTTTCAATAGTAAACACTACAAGACTGAGGTTGGTTGAATTTGTAGATGCAGAACCATGGATACAAAGGAAATTCATGTATGGAGGGCTGAGTGTAAGTTATCTATGGATATTTGACTGTGCAGAGGTTCAGTGCCCCTAACCCCTGCCTTTATTCAAGGGTCAATATATACAGCATGTGTGTGTGTGTGTGTGTGTGTGTGTGTGTGTGTGTGTATCTCCTATTGATTTTTTCTCTCTAGAGTGATAACTAATACAGGCTGTCATCTAAAATGTAGGAAAAACAGAGAAAGGTAAATGGACTCGAATGTTCAGATAAAGTCAGTGGAAGAGGAAAGCGGGCAGTTGCGGGTATTGGATATATTCAGAGCATAAGCCATGTCATGTTTGTCTCTGTAGCTTAACACAGTTCCCGGTGTTTAAGTACCAATGAAAGAAAGGAGAAGAAGGGATGGAAGGAGGGAGAGAAAGAGGAAGGTAGCAAAGGGAAAGGAAAGGAGAGAGCACCTGCTCAACTGAATGAGCAGACAGGAAAGAGGGGAAGAAGGAGAAAAGAAAACTCTAAGGGAGGCTTGAAGGCAAGACTCTTCTAGTTGTCCTTTTCTCTGTTTAATCCTTGACCTAATGCCTGAAGTATTCCTCTTCTGTTTACTTAAAATCAAGCAACAAGCCCAAATCTCTTACCATTTTCCCCCAACCTTTTTGCTTCATCAGACACCTCTCTCATCTACATCACTTGGAGGTCTGGCCAACAATGTCTTCTTTTTAAATTAAAGTATTTAGTCTGAAATCTGTCTTGGCAGAGCCGTAACGCTCTGCTTTGATTATGGATCAGTTGGAGAGCGGTTGGAGAGATGGGACCAGGAAGATGAATGCTCAGATTGCTGGCTAATTACGTCCTGACCACTAGAATTCCCCCTTGTGGTTTCAGTTGGATGCAGGCATGCTTTCCTGGCATATGCTGGAGTCACCCACAAAGTAGTCACATTCCTGCCCAGGGCACAGGGGCTATGTCCCCTGGAAAACATTCCATCTGGCACAATACCTGGAGGGTACTCTGGAATGAAAGTAGAATCCAAAAGATGATAGGTTATCATTTTATTATGTTCATTCTATGGTTCCTTAGGGTTCATTTAAGAGTGGGTTTTCTCTTTTGTGGTGATATTGCAAGGATCTGGGGAGACTGATGCTCAGAGATCCTTCCCACCATAGAGTCAGAGAGTCATTTAAGTAAGATTTGACTTGTATCAAGATAACAACCTATCCCTGAAAAAAGAGCACTTTAAGGTGGAATCAGGCACGTCTTCTGACTTCCTGGGACTTCCCAGGTGGCACAAGCGGTAAAGAACCCACCTGCCAAAGCAGGAGATGTAAGAGACATGGGTTCAGTCCCTGGGTTGGGAAGTTCCCCTGGAGGAGGGCATGGCAACCCACTCCAGTATTCTTGCCTGGAGAATCCCACGGACAGAGGAGCCTGGCGGGCTACAGTCCACGGTGTCACCAAGAGTCAGACACGGCTGAAGCAATTTAGCGCAGCACACAGTAGACAGGCATGTCTTAGTGGGGAGTTTTCATACTAGAAGGAAAGAAGAGAAGAAAGACACTGAAACCCAAGACAGGAGACAACACACCGGAAAATAAACTTTGCTTCTTTATTTTTCTTATTTGGCCTAGCATCATGTGCCCTCACTCATTCATGAAATTCATTTAAGACTGCATTGAGTATCTATCACATGCAAGGCACTCAGGTATATATCACGAGGGATACAAAATAGTAAAAGGAACTTTAAACCCTTTTTTGACATTGACACATAAAGTTCTGGAGATTTCTTAAAATTACTTCCATGCAAGTCAGCACTGGGAAGTAAGTGACATTAGTGTTCATTTTCCTCTCACTGTCTTTTCAGCTCCTGTTCCCTGGGCGCCTTGCATACACACACACGTCTCTTTGGGAGTTGTTCTGAATGCCTGCCTAGAGTCTACCCTGATTTGTTAATTTCCACTCTGTGGCTCAGACTGTAAAGAATCCGCCTGCAATGCAGGAGACCCAGGTTTGATTCCTGGGTCAGGAAGATCCCTTGGAGAAGGAAATGGCAAACCACTCCAGGATTCTTGCCTGGAGAATTCCATGGACAGATAGGCCCGGCAGGCTACAGTCCATGGGGTCCCAAACAGTCAGACACAGCTGAGCAACTAACACTTTCACTTTCACTCTAATCCAAACTTATCTGACCTCAGGCCTGTTCCTTTTCACCTGGAAAATAACCACAGCAAACAATTTCCTTTTAAGGAGTTTAGTTGACTATGTGTTTGGTTCCCCAACATCCAGTTTCCTGAGATGTGGACAGAATGGTGAATGATCGGCTGTGAATGTGACTGAGAGCAGAGGCCTCCAGGAGATGCGGTATTCCTCAGACCGTGTTCAGAACATGAGGTTGGGGAGATAGTTACAAGCACTCAATAAAGAATTTATTTCTCAACTGAATGAGCGTGGGAAACATGACATATTATATCCTCCCTTGGAAATTCCCAAGAAACATTATAGCATAAGTAAAGACTTGATATTCTGCAGTAAAGAAACTCATTTAATTTAGTTTAACTTAATAACAATCCCAGGTGGGAAAATTTTTTTTTTTTCCTATGGACAGATGATTCACAGAACACTAGTTTGGAAAAGGCACACACCTGACCTAATAAAGCAAAAAAAACCCAAAAAAACAGAAATGTATATGGAGGGATTTCAGGTGACTCCAGACAGCAGAGAGAAGGGATGGCTTGAACTACGAGGGCTTGTTTGGAGCAGAAGACATTCCAGCTCCATGACATGGTCCTGCACAACCACAGAGATGGCTAGTCATTGTCATCCTACATCTCCTGGACAATTTTCTCCTCCTCTGGCAGGGTCTGTCCAGATCTTTGGACGTCTCCTCTTCCAGTCTCTGTCTGCTTCTCACACAGAGAAGTTCTATGGAGAAGAGCTTGCTCTATTCAGGTTTCTCCTTCTCTCAGACCATTTCTTCCTCTGCATCTCTGCATGCTGGCACCAGTTGTGGCTTCATGTTTGCCTAATGAGGGGAGGGGGCTTCATTTTCCTGATCATTTGGGTCAATTTCATTCCTGTATTATCATATGTTATCCATGGAGCAAACATATGCCTGGTTGCAAAGATTCCATAAATGTAGAATTCTAGCTTCTTCTTAAAATACACACACTTCAACTATTTAAAAAAATAAACTATGATAATAAACACACGCTCTAATTTGACATGCACCAGATTTTAGCATATTTGGGACCACCACTACCGTGACTCATACTGCTGGGTGAGCTTGGTTTAATTCAGACCTGGAAATAGCATTTCTCTTGATGTCTATGTGTATGTATATATTTGGATGTCTCATGGATAGATGTTCCTCTGAACAGAGCTTGTAGCTCTGCTCCTTTCTGTTCCTGAATTCAGGCCTGTACATTTTTCCTCGGGTAAATTATTACAAGTGCCTACCCTCCACTAACATGGGAGTGACCATGCTTCATTAAATGCTGAGCAAGCCTCATGTGCATGTGTTTAGCACGTGCTCTCCTCATGGAGTGGAAATCAGTTGTACAATAACAAGTGGACATTTAATGCATTGCATTATGATAATATCATATTATTGTGGTTTTAATGAATTGCTTTATCTTTTCAATCTTCATATTTACAAATATTATATATATATAATATTATATTATATAATATTATATATATATATATCTGTGGGCTTCCCAGGTGATACTAGTGGTAAAAGAACCCATCTGCCAATGCAGGAGACATAAGAAATGAGGTTCAATCCCTGGGCCTTGGAGGAGGGAACGGCTGCCCATTCCAGTATTCCTGCCTTGAGAATCCAATGACAGAGGAGCTTAGCGGGCTACAGTCCATACAGTCGCAAAGAGCCGGACATGACTGAAGCGACTTAACACACACACATATGTATCTATGTCTGTGAGAGAGTTTATAATTATATTTATCTCCCCCGTTGTTGTCATTGTTCAGTCACTAAGTTGTGTCTGACTCTTTGTGACACCATGGACTGCAGCACTCCAGGCTTCCCTGTCTTTCACTGTCTCCCGGAGTTTGCTCAAACTCGTCCATTGAGTCAATGATGCCGTCCAACCATCTCGTCCTCTGTCATCCCCTTCTCCTCCTGCCTTCTGTCTTTCCAAGCATCAAGGTCTTTTCCAATGAGTCGGCTCTTCACATCAGGTGGCCAAAGTAGCTTCAGCCTCAGTATCTCCTCCATAGTAATGTGAAATAATTTTATATATAATAAGAAAAGGATCAAGCTAATCATGACAAATCTGACCAGAATAAGCATCTTTCCAGAAAACCAAGGCCCTGTCTGGAAATGTATCTCATAAAGTCATTGAAAGACAAGAAGAAGAGTAATTATTATTTGTCATTGGGGTTCACCTTTTATGGTGCTAAAAGTTACTGGATGTACTTCATGCAGTAAAAATTTGCAAAACAGTTCTACAATGCCTGCCAAGTTACAGTGGCATTTTGAAACAGAATATAGTGAGAATAAAAAGAGGGCTGACAAAACCCACTGAAATGTTGTGAAGTAATTAGCCTCCAACTAATAAAAAAATTAAAAATAAAAAAAAAATGAATAAAGTTGTTAAAGAGGAAAAAAAAAAAGAGGGCTATTGACATCTTGCAGTCTTGAGATTTCTGTTCCTAGAAAACAGAATACACACCAAAATTAAATCTGACAATGAAAATTCACATGCAGCATCACTCAAAGTAGATGGGCTCTGAGAGACAGAATGGAATGTTCCATCAGGGAAACCTCGTTAAACATTCCATTACTAAGGAGGCAACTGGCTACTATCAATATTCAACCACTACCATTGTCTGACAAGAGTATAGTGCAAAATTCAAGAATTATTACCCAATATGCTTGGTGAATTAATTCAAACATTAAGATTTTCAAAATCTTCATGGATCCGGTAGACAGCACTACTTTTCTTGCCTTTGTATTATAAGTTCATGCAGACAAATATGAGAAAGATGCATTAGTTTTAAAAACTTTTGACATGTACACAAAGAAGAAATTTTAAGGTGTTTAGACCAGTTTTTAACAAACCCTCAAAGAGAGTGGCAAAAATATAAGCTATCTGTAGGAATGGTATGAACACAATGGCAGGGAAAGATGTCAGAAGGAACAGTTCATTTTATTTTATTTTTTATTTATTTTAATTGGAGGCTAATTACTTTGCAATATTGTGGTGGTTTTTGCCATACATTCACATGAATCATCTATGGGTGTACATGGGCTCCCCATCCTGACCCTCCCTCCCACCTCCCTCCCCATCTTAAAGCCGTTGTGTGCTGTCTGCTAAGTCACTTCAGTCATGTCCAACTCTTTGCAACTTTATGGACTATAGCCTGCCAGGCTCCTCTGTCCATGGGATTCTCCAGACAAGAACACTAAAGTGGGTTGCCATGCCTTCCTCCAGGGGACCTTCCCGACCAAGGGATCAAATCCGTGTCTCATTATGTCTCCTGGTTTAGCAGGCGGGTTCTTTACCACTTATGCCACTTGGGAAACCCTCAAAGAATACTGGAATGGGTAGCCATTCCCTCCTCCAGGGGATCTTCCGAACCCAGGGATCGAACCCTGGTCTCTAGCATTGCAGGCAGATTCTTTACCATCTGAGCCACCAGGAACCACGCTGAATAGTGCCACACAAATTGTCAATTTTATTAAGAAACAGTATTTACATTGTGTCCTTCCAAGTTGGATTTAAACAATATGATTAATGAGTTCTAGAATTTACTTTTTCATACCAAAGACAGAAGCCAAATGGGATGAGATATTACTGGTATTGTTTGTTTGTGGCCATTTTCATTGGTGAAGAAACTCCATTACCACATTATTTCTCAAATATAACAAGAATGGACTACTGTAGATTTTTTTAAATAGATATAATAGGTTTATTTTATTTTCAGTCACACTGCACGGATTGTAGGATCTTAGTTCCCTGACCAGGAGCTGAACCTGTGCCCTTGGCAGTGAAAGCATGGAGTCCTAACCACTGGATCCCCAGGGAACTCCCAGATTTTATTTTTTTAAAGAAGTTTTAGGTTTACATAAAGACTGAGGGGTAAGTACACAGTTCCTTGATATGCCTCTAGTTCCCCTGGCAGTACTGGTTTCCCCTTGTATTCGCATGTTGCTTGACTGCGGTAGACTTGTTGAAATGGATGACCCAATACTGATAGAGTACCGTTAACTATCAGTCTATCGTTTACAGCAGGGTTCACTCCTCGTGTTGTCCGTTCTTTGGGTTTTGACAAGTGTGTAACATCATGTGTAAACCAGATCGTGTCACCTCCTTGATGACCACAGTAGTCTTAACAAGCTGAAAGAGCCCAACTGGGAAATCAGAGTAACCTGGTCAGCTTGCTCACAACTGCAGGCAAAGCGCAAGCAACTAAAACGAAACACATCTCATTTTCACTCAGTCCATCTCATCAACACATTTCCTGCAATACAAACTAAGTTGACCTGCTTTGATGCTGAGAAGGAAGGAGACATAAGGGAACAGAAAGTGGTGAGGAGAAGGAAAGGTGTGATGCAGAACATCAGACAGCGCTGGAACCCAGCTCACAGCTTCGCCATTCCCTCATGGGGCTCCGTCTGCCTCTGCTGGCTGGGCTCCTTGTCCACAAAGCAAAGGGTTTGAAGCCATGATTGCAAAGGCCCTTCCAGCTCCAGGCGAAAGAGGGTACAGATAATTATAACTAGGGTAGTATGTGTTTAGTGGATTGGAAAACATTTTCCTCGAGCCTCAGGATTTTTGTGCTGATTGCCTTTGGAGAATTCAAGAATTAAAAAGACTAAGAAAACATAAATAGAAAGACTCTTATTTTGGACTTTACCAATTTAGTCATTAAACAGCATATTTGGGCTACAGCTAAGAGAAACAAACAAACAAAAATAATAATCCTAACAGATTATTTCCAGATAAGAATCCATAAATTCTCTTCTCTTCATCTCCCTTAAGTATATGAATAAAGTGTATTAAAGACCATTCTTCTTGGAATAGGAGTAAAGCTTGAAACTAACTGAATGAATGCTCAGGAAAGGTGGATGTTTTATTTGGTATGGATTTGTCTTCCTTCTTGTTTACATATAACTGAAACAGGAAGAAAGGGGGCAGGGCACAACCTTTGAAAGAATGACTCAGCCAGAGGACACAATATAAACTGATTAGAATCAAATGGGTCCAAGATGGCAGACAATCAACTTCAACTAGACCTTGATCCTCAGTATTGTTGTTGTTGTCCAGGGGCTCAGTCGTGTCTGGCTCTTTGCGACCCCATGGACTGCAGCACACCAGTCGTCCTTCACTATCTCCCGGAGCTTGCTCAAACTCATGTCCATTGAGTCAGTGATGCAAAGAGCTGACTCACTGGAAAAGACCCTGATGCTGGGAAAGACTGGCAAGAGGAGAAGGGGGCGACAGCAGATGAGATGGTTTGCTCATCAGTATACGCTCACTGTAACACATTAGCAAGCTAAATGACACCCAGGGTTGCCATGATAGTTTCAAGGTCCACCATCAAAGACCAAAAAGTGGGCAGTGGGCCAACTCCTGGAAACCTCCACCCCTTCTCCAAAATAGTTGGAATGACCCTCCCACTCATTAGCCTATGAAATTACCCATTCCATAAGAGCTAATCACACACATTTTGAGGCCACACTCAGTCTCTGTGACGGCCTAACTTTGTCTCTCAGTGACTTCTTTCTGCAGTGAGACATCAAGAACCTGTACTTCATTAGGTCTTAAAACCAGATTTGTGATCTCAGTTGAAAGATCATGGGTTTTGGATGGATTAGAGTCCCGGTACATAGGTTCAAGTCCCAATCTGAGATAAATGGTTTCAGAACTATACGTAAGTCATTTAGTGGTGAGGAGCAGAAAACACAGAGGGAAGTTTTGGTTATAAGTGCTTGTGGATTTATTCTGAAATCCTAGGTTCTAGACTGAATACAGTTTTAAAAGTCCGGCACTTGAGGAAGAAGACTATTCCAAAGGAATGTGTGAATATTCATTGTTAAAAATAGCGAACATTTACTGAAGCCTGATATCATTCTAACCACTTTATATGGACTAAAACTTTTATTCACTCATCAATATTATGAAGGAAACACTATCATTGTCTCCATTTTACAGAAGCGAAGATAAAGTTGAGAAGTTAAATAACCCTCCAGGCTGCTCTATGGTGATTAAGTTGAATTTTGAACCTAGGCAGGTTGATTCCTGAACTTCATTTCCTACTCACTATACTGCTGCTATAAATTACATGTTTATATCTATGGTTTTATTTCATGGGAAAGTAAGGAAACTTTAATACAATGATGTATCTCAGATAGGAGCCAAGATAAGTGTCCAGATAAAGCTGGTCTGTAAGACTTGTTCTGTACTTAGAAATGCATGAATCTTGGCTTTCAGCTCTTTTTAAATTGTAGTAAATTACTGTTCAGATTTATGTCACAATTAGTAGTCTTCCATTGTTTAATATAAATTCTGTTGTAGTGCAGATGGACCTAAGAGACTTGAACTTACATTCAAATTTCAAATACGCTGTCCATTTGTCACTGCTGCTTCTGCTAAGTCGCTTCAGTCATGTCCGACTTTGTGTGACCCCATAGACGGCAGCCCACCAGGCTCTGCCGTCCCTGGGATTCTCCAGGCAAGAACACTGAAGTGGGTTGCCATTTCCTTCTCCAATGCATGAAATGAAAAGTGAAAATGAAGTCACTCGATCGTGTCCAACTTTTAGCGACCCCACGGATTGTAGCCCACCAGGGTCCTCTGTCCATTTGTCACTAGGATTAGGCGAATGCTTGACAAACAGTTTGTTCTGTTTGGAGACAATTCTCCATAGGTCTCTTGCATTTCTGGATGTTCTATAAGCAGAGGCACTGACTTTCTTCTAGATTATTTTTTTCAATGATATTTGTATAGTAAAGAGCTTTGGAATGTACGGATGGCATCATCTCCCAGAGCAACGAGCAGGCACGCTTTACTGCTCTCTGTTACAGAATCTCTGGGCTTCTCTGGTGGCTCAGGCGGTAAAGAATCCACCTGCAATGAAGGAGACCTGGGTTCCATCCCTGGTTGGGAAGAACCCCTGGAGGAGGTCATGGAAACCCGCTCCAGTATTCTTCCCTGGAGAATCCCCATGGATAGAGAAGCCTGGTGGACTACAGTCCCTGGGATTGCTAAGAGTCGGACACAACTGAGTGCAATGCAGGCACACGCATATTTGTGTGCGTGCACAAACACACACACACAAGCACACATACACTGCTAGGAAAAGCAAAGTCTCTTGTTTCTGACCCAGAAGTCTTATGCCTTCTGTCAGCACTCACACAAATGTACCAGGCCAACTTGCTAGCTGGTAAGAAGGGTAAAACCTCAGACTCTTCATAGTTCTTGACAACTGTATCTGGATTTTTTACATTCTGAAAATATTGTTGCCATTACTTAGATGTCATACCTAGATGAATAATACTTGCCAGATGAATCTTTTAGTTCAATTGAATGAATGAATCACCTTTTCATAAGGATCTACCAGGGTTTTTTTTTCCATGCCAGCTTCACAGTTCTGCTTAGTGTAGACTATTATTTTCATTTTTCGAATGAAGAAACTGAGGTTTAGGAACATTAAGGACTTTCCCAATATCCTAAAGCTAGTAAATAGGGAAACTAAAGTCTTAAATTTGGCCTATGTTCTTTCTGCTACCATTACCTCTTGTAATGTTTTAGCTCTAGAAGTATTAATTTTCAAACCAAGTTACAAAGGCTAACTGGGAAAGGAAAAATGATTGTTTAAAGAGAAGATGTGAGCTTCAAACAAGAAGGAAAGGGTGAGGTGGAGAAAGAGTGAAAATGAAAGGAAAAAGAAAGAGGGCAGACAGATAGGATGAAGATATATGTCCTAATATTTTTAGAGAGCAAATATTGGACTGGGGTTTCCTGAAACAAGGGAACAGGAGGAGATTAAGGGGCTGGTTAAGGGAACTTGGTGGAGATCCATGGAAAATCTCAAATAGAGCACCCAAGTAAAGCCTGGAGGGAGCCAAAGGTCAAGTTCAGGAGTCCAAGAAAACAGCAGGGGGGAGGGGGATGGGGGCAGAGGAGGAATGCAGTTCATCAGAGTCCTGTAGAAGTGAGAGAAGGGGATCAAGCAAGAGGTCTTGGTGGTTGGAGGGGACAACTAGGAGTGATTCCTTGATGCACTTGAATATTATAAAGTGAGGACAGTCTTTTGTCATTATTGGGTGTTTATCTGCTTTGTTTTCTGTAGGCATCAATGGTCTTTCCTATGTGCAGAAGGGAATTATTAAGGACCACATCTGGTTTGGACAGAGCGACAGTAACTACCAGTTACCGCTGCTGACCCTCAGGAAAATGAAATCTGTAAGGCACTTGTTTAAAACCCAAAATGTAAAAAAAAATTAAAAATAAATAAATAAATAAACAAAACCCAAAATGTTTGGGATCAATCTCCCAAGATAACTGCAGGGAGTTTTTCTGTCCCTGTTTTTATTTCTATTTCAATTCACTTTGAGCTTCACAGAGCCTTAAAAATAATCAAGGTTGCTGTTATATTTAACTCTCACTCCGGGTAGTAACTAAACAGTGTGATGTTAGCACATAGCCTTGTACGCATTGCCCACCATATTTTGTTTTGTTCAGACTCACAGTTCATTCGCTGATATTCTGCAAACATTTATCAGTGATGATGGTGGCATCCTGTTAAGTCCCCCACCCCCGGGTTCTTTGTTTCCTGGCAGAGCATGGTTGCAATAAATTGGGAAAGTTTCCCTTCTTCAAGGGAGCTGTGAAAGAATGATAAATGGGTTCCTTGTTCTGATGCATCCTTCTGTTTCCTACAGGGGAAAAGCCTGACAGCTGCTCGTCTCTGTTGTCAGGAGCCCCATCTTGCTCTGTAATAAGATCACTCACTGTTGTGTGGGAGAGGTGAAGGTGAGTTTCATATTATTCATTAGGCTTGAGTCCTCATTAGCAACTTCTTTATTAAAATAAACACTCAGCTCTGCAGACACAGAGAACAAGAGCCTACTTCATACGAATTACAGTGATAAATGTCTCCTGTGGCCCTAGATTCCAACTCTTAACATCTGGGAATCTCCCCGTCTCCATGGCAACATAAAGTAAATAATAAAAATAGTCCACATCCAGGAAAAGCACAGCGGGGAATGTCTGTCCTGAAAGAAAACAAGTGCTTAACATGCATTCACATACCCGCAAGAGGACCCATGCAAAACTTAACAGTTGATCAATAGGAAAACAGCAGTGAGTGGATAATGCCAAGTGTGAAAGCAAACAGACAAAAAATGTCAGATTGTTTGAAGTATTGCCTGCTTTCAATAGGATGCCTGAAGGGAACATTGCTTCTTATATTCATGGGCTTGTACGGTATGTCTTTTACATTTTGTACAAATGTGTTTTGAATTATAAGCCTGTTATGTTACACTATATTTAAAGGGAACCATAGATTATAAAAGTAATAGTATCAACCAAGGAGTTGGGAACTGCTGATTTTGTTTTTGCCACATAACTTCTTAGCAAAGCCACCGTCTGCCAAATAGGCCTCCTGCAACTCCTCCCAACATGCACCCCAACAACCCGGAGGGCTACTCCTCCCACACCCTCACCCACCCCAGGGGGACACAAAATGGTACATCTGGGAGGCTCCATAGCCCCCACAGTTGGCGTGAGAGCGTCAGAGCCGCCCTCTGGGAGAAAAGAACGTGCCTTCAGGGTCACAAGAAAAAGCTCAGGAGTAAGATGTTTTCAAGAATGGGGTTTTGGCTTAATTTCCTAGTTAGCCGTAGTGACTTTGGGCCTTTCAGTTCACTGAGCCTGGTTTAACTCATCTGCGAAAACAGAGACAGGGGGACTTCATGACCTGGTGTCCCTACCAGCCCTAGAATTCTACTATTCTATGAATTGAGCACAAAGCATGATTTTGTTTCAATCTTTCTGGGTAAAAATTTCTGAGTTTACTGTTCTACTCTAGCAAAAACTGCATTGAATGTAACCAGATGGCAGCGTCGGGGAAAGGGGGACTGGGAGGAGGGGAGGGTTAGACACAGCTTAGGGGAAAGACTGAGGAGTCTAGAGCCAACGCCAGTGACTGGCTGTGTGACCCTGGGCAAGTTGCTCAACCTTTCTTGGCCATAATGTCTTCATCCCTACCAGTGGGGATGATGGTCCTCACCTTATGGCATCGCTGTAGGAATAACTGTAAGCAATCAACAAATGGCAACTATTAACTTTTTAATGGATCTTTAAGACAGTTGTTTGAAAACTATTTTGATCACAGAAGTAAGATTTTATAGTAGAGGGGCCACTTGTCTGGTGTGATTTATGGAAAGCCAGCTCAATACTTCGTCATGGGGGTACTATTTGGCACTACCTGTGTGTGAATCTATACTGAAGATCCACCATGGGGCTTTTCTTTGAATCCCTAACAGTAGCTTTTATATTCTGCATCTTTCTCCCAAAATTGAGAAAGTCTCTTAGTCGTGTCTGACTCTTTGCAACCCCATGGACTATATAGTCCATGGAATTCTCCAGGCCAGAATACTGGAGTGCATTGCCATTCCCTTCTCCAGGGGTTCTTCCCAACCCAGGGACTGAACCCAGGTCTCCTGCATTAGTGGGTGATTTCTTTACCATTGAGCCACCAGGGAAGCCCAAAATTAGAGTGTAGCTAAACCATTCTGGCTTTAATTTAATAATCTAGAAAGATTGGGTTCTGTTATAATAAGTGGAAGTTTTTGCTATATGAGTTGTGCATAGACATCTTGCCATGTATTCACAAGCAAATATTCAAATTAAAAGCTAACCATATTCATTGCAGCATTATTTATAATAGCCAAAATATGAAAACAACTTAAGTGTTCATCAGTGGATGAATGCATAAAGATGTGGTGTTGTGTATAGAATGGAATACTACTTGGCCAGAGAAAGAATGAAATCTCTCTCACCATTCTCAACAAAACAAATAGATTTTGTTAAATGAGTGAAATCAGTTAGATTGAGAAAGATAAATAGAGTATGATCTCACTTTTATGTGGAATCTAAAAGAAAACAAAAAAAAAAATACAAGCTCATAGATACAGAGAGGCAGATTGGTGGTCACCAGAGGGGAAGGGGTAGGGGTAGATGAAATGCATGAGTTCATCGTATAATGATGGATGGTAACTAGATCTTTCTTGGTGATCACTTTATAATATATACAGATGTTGTATTTTAGCAGTGCACACTTGAAATATTATATAATGTTATGTACCAATTTTAAAAAATCATCAGAGACTAACACAATATTGTAAGTCAACTATTCTTGAATTGAAGGGAGAAAAAAGCTAACTAGAAGTTAACAGTCACAAAGACGGCTTTGGGGGCAGATTCTTTTTGTTGAGGGGCTTCTCTGGTGCCTCAGATGGTAAAGAATCTGCCTGTGCTGCAGGAGACCCAGGTTCAATCACTGGGTCGAAAAAGGATTCCCTGGAGAAGGGAATGACTGCTCTCTCCAGTGTTCTTGCCTGGAGAATTCCATGGACCGAGGAGCCTGGCAGGCTACAGTCCATGGGGTCACAGAGAGTCGGACATGAGTGAGCGACTTTCACTTCTCTTTATTTATTCCTTTCTTCCAGTTAAGTTCCTCTTCATCTCTTTCTTTCGTGTCTGTTGACCACTCTCCCCCTCTTAGTCTTCCCCCGCCTAATCTTCTGTTTTCAGTGTGCTCTTCTTTCTAATTCCGTGCTGTATATTCTTCAGTATTGCTCTTTCCTCACTGCTTTCCTACTTCTTATTCCATTCCTGACCTCCTTTCCTTTTTATTTTCTCAAGTTTCACTTCCAGTGATCCACAGTACCTTCTAGAGGTGGGTGGGTGGGTTTTGCAGAAAGATAAATACTAGAAGGGCAGATGGACTTTCCTTGGAATATAGGAAACAGGACTTGCAATTAACTACTGGGACTGAATTTCCAGAGGAGGGTTCATATCAGAGCATCCAGCTGCCCAGGATTTAGAGACATCAAACGGAGAACCAGCAAGTGTCTGGGGCAGTAGTGACTCTAGAGGCACAGGAGTCTAACCTGTCAAGGGAAGAGGGAGTCAGTTAGAAATGGCTGCACTTAGAAGAATAAGGCTTGTATCTGATCCAAAAGACAAATCCAGCATTTGGGCTGCTTGACCTGAAAGGATGGGGAAAAAGACTAAATGAAAAAGGCTAAATTGACCTCTGTTCCAATATTACAATATGAGCAACCCAAACAATATAATTAAAATAAGTGATGTATTGAAATCCTTGGTCAAACAGGAACACTGATGCTGCTGCTGCTAAGTCACTTCAGTCGTGTCCGACTCTGTGCAACCCCATAGACGGCAACCCACCAGGCTCCCCAGTCCCTGGGATTCTCCAGGCAAGAACACTGGAGTGGGTTGCCATTTCCTTCTCCAAACTAGTTGATCTCTAATATTAACTATCGAAGAACCCACCTGCCAATTCAGGAGACATAAGGGACATGGGTTCGATCCCTGGGTCGGGATGATCCCCTGGAGGAGGCCATGGCAACCCACTCCAGTATCCTTGCTTGGAGAATCCCATGGACAGAGGAGCCTGGCAGGATATAGTCCATAGGGTCACAAAGAGTCAGACACAACTGAAGCGACTTAGCATGCGTGTACACCTCACCCTAGTCAGCTCTGAGTCTTATGCCCCTCTCTACCAGTTATCATCTGACTGATCTTGGATAAATTACTTAACCTTTTCAAGTTTTTGGTTCCCTCTATAAAAACATATGACACCTACGTCTTTTATAAGTAACAGGGATTAAATGAGATCTCATGTGAAATGCACTCAGAGTACTTTGAAATTCCTATGCAGTTACTGTATCTTTGTCTTGGGATTTTCATATTTCAGAGATGCTTTGTTCATCTAATGGGTAGTTAAATGTCCTTTTGGCTCAACGCCCTACCCTGTCCTCTTGTCCTGACATTGAGTTTGAAATAACCTTACGTCTATATTGTGCTGTATAACACATTGCTCGCGGCACCCTTACATCCAGCCATTCTTGGCACCTCCTCCCCGAATTCCCATTTGGCTCACTAATGATTTGAGTTGTCTGGTATGGAAGGAAAGGTTAAAAGCCAGAGGCTTAAAACACATTTTAAACCTCACACCAGGTATGTTAAAGCAGCGGTTTCCAGGTAGGGGTGACTTTAACTCTCAGGGACATTTGATAATGTCTGGAGACATTTTTCATTGTTATAACTTGGCGGGTAGATTGAGGTGGTGCTCCTGGCACGTGATAGGTAGAGGCCAGGAATGCTGCTGAATATTCACAGTGCAAAGAAATGCCTCATCCAAAATTTCAACAGTGCTCAGGTCGAGAGACCCTAGTTTGGAAGTAGCGAGTTGGACAAATCATTTTTGTAAATGGGAGACCTTCCTTTTCAGTTTTAGCCTCTTACTATTTATTAAGTTTGAGAATGTCTGGACAGAGGAGGCATTCAACGGGATCGGAAAACCTTTAAAACTGAGTTGCTGTTATGAATTCAGAGAAATATGTTTGCCTTTTGGACAAAGAGATCTGTAGCCTTGCGCATGCCAAAAAAATTTGCTCAGGGTTTGCTCTGCGGCAGCAAGCAAATCTGTCCATAAAAGGGATGGACTTCACTGCTCAGAGGGGTTCCCTTCAAGGGTTTCCCTTGCGAGCTGGAAAAAAAAAATCATTGGGAAAGGCAAGGCTGGCCAGCCTTCTGAGTTCCAGCCCCTCATCAAGGAGTGTTTATATTTCCCCGGAGGTGAGAGTGTGGAGGCTGTGGGGAAGGGCAGCTCTCTAGCCCTAAAAAGGGGTTGTTTGGGAACCATCTTATTTTTTAGATGTGAAGATGAACCAGCTTAGCTGGAAAGTTCTTTTAAAGGAGAATCTGGGTTTTATTATCAGGGGAAGCTGAGAGGAAGTCATCATGAAGGGACAAATGCCTGGGCTTCTGGATCAGGAACATCAAGGTTAGACCCCAGCTCCTGCAGCTGCTCACTGATGCTGTTACCTTGGACAACGAAAATAAATTAACTAAAATTACCACACACCTACTACATGCCAGACTTAATGCTAGTCTTACACGTGCAATATGATTTCACTTTATTTTTACATTAACACTTTGAGGTAGCTTGGTTATTTCATATAGTCAGTAATGGGCTAAATCACCTAGGTTTGTTTGACTCCAAAGCCTGTGATTTTTCCACTACACCCCATGGTCTCCCTAAATCCCCCTTTTAACCTTAGTTTCCTTGCTTGTTAAATGAACTCAGTCCACCTCAAGAGAGTGTTAGAAAGATCAGCTCCAAACAACCTTGGATGCCTCTGGGCTGTAGGCAGTCATGGCCTCCAGGGGGCGCTCATCACTCCTCTTGTCCACCTCCTGCGCCACTTTCAGCCGTGGTTGGTCAATTTTAAGGACATTTATCAGCCTTTGCGTCTGTGGCGGGGACATCAGTGAGCTGAGATAAAGGTTCATGCCCCTCCAGGAGGATTGCTTCTTCTCCCTCTTCTTTCCTTTTATTTTTTTTTTTCTTTTAAATATTTGATTTAAATATTTATTTACGTATGTAGTTAGCTGTGTCAGGTCTTAGTTACAGCATTGCAACATGCAGGATATTTAGTTGCAGCATGCAGGGTCTTTTCGTTGCAGCATGTGACATCTAGTTCCCTGACCAGGGAGCGAACCCGGGCCCCTGACCCTGGGAGCACGGAGTCTTAGCCACTGGACCACCAGGGGAGTCCCTGCTGCTGCTTCTTTCTCTGAAGCCACAGTCAGCTCCCTTTGACTGGGGAGTCTCAGAGATGGGGGCAGTCACCTCCCTCTCCCAATGGCCAACCTGATCTCTTCCACTTCTGAGGGTGATGAGGTTGGCTGGCCTACATCTTGCTTCTCCGACTTGCACACACCTGTCCTCTCTTACTGACTCCTCGGACACCCTCCTCCAGATCTACTGCCCTGATCTGGGTGTCTGTGTGGAGAGCCCAGGCCAGCTCCTCTCTAGGCCTCAGAGAAAGTCTTGCTTGTGCTGGGTGGAACCTTCCCTCAATCCAGTATTTTGATTTCTTGATGTAGAGATGGACAGATAACACCTCCACAGCCCTCTCTGCAATGGAACGGAAGGAGGACCCTGTAGGTTCAGCCTGTCTCCTTGGCTCCTACATTGCATACGGGATCCAAATCCTGCTGAGAACAGTACTGCTTTATCTGGCTTCATTATCAGTGCTCCTATCTCTTTCAGAGAGGCTTTCAAAAGTGAGATGGTTAGGATAATGTTCCACTATTCCTCAATTTCCTGTCCACAGGATTTCCACATCACCCCTTGAGTCTGACATCCTCCTGTGTCTAACAGTTAGTGCTTGATGGGTGTTACTCCTCCCTTGGACGCAAACAAGAGCCTGAGAGATCATACAGTTTAGGGGTGTTTAACTTAGAACCATACTAAGGGTAGAGTCAGTGACATAATGAGCATTTTTCTCTCTCATTAGTAAACAATCCAAAACTTTTGACCTGTGGAATAAAGCATGAGACAGAAGCAAGAGGCTTCTCTCTGTCAGGAAGACAGGCACAGTTATCGTTACAGTATGGTTGCACTGTTGGTCAATTTGAATCCCGAGGATTTGAAGTATTCCCATACACTCTTTATAAACAAAAATTTTAAAATATGAATCTCCTTTTTCTTTCTGGAGGTGGGGGGTGGAGGGGAAACCTCAAGAAGAGTCTAATTCCGAATCTGGTAGCCTGAGTGAGTAGAAAATCCTGGTTAGGCTGTGTGCTCCATGATGGTCTGAAATACCTGGGGAACAGCAATGCTCATCAGCTGTTGACAGTGATGTATGAACTCACTATTGTTTACATGCTGTGAGCGGACTTAGTGTCTATCACTTACTGTTGCTCTGTATGACTGTCCTCTTTATATCATACACCAATGCCATCTATATGCCTATTAAGTGGTAGAGCTGGAGGTTTCTTTTTATTTTTATTTTTTTTATATGTATATACATATATTGGAGGTTTCTTTTTAAAGAAGTGTTCTTTGGACTAAAATAGGGGTCAACATACTTCCTCTCCAAGAACCAGATAGTATGTACCTTATACTTTGCATACCATATAGTCTTTGTCACAACTATTCAACAATCCAATATTGTTGAACAACAACTATTCAAGAATCCAATTCTGCCAGGAAAGCATAGAACCGACAACATATAAATGAAGGTGCAAGGCTGTGTTCTAATAAAACTTTATATATAGATGCTGAAATTTGAATTTCATGTAATTTTCATATGTCAAAAAAATCTTTTTTTTTCTATTTAAAAATGTAAAACCCATTTTTAGCTTGCAGGTCATAGAAAACCAACTGATGAGCCAGATTTAGGCCACAGGTTACAGTTTTATGACACCTAGACTGGGAGTTAGATATCATAAAAAGGTATTAAATATTATTTTGCTTAGAAACTTTGTTAGAAGAAAAATAAGGTACAGTGACTGTTGCTCTATATAGTACATACATGCATATACACACAGGTATACACAGACATGCATATGCATTGATTCCCATTGGAAATTATTTTGAATTGTTGAGGAGGGTGTGTCTATAGGCTGCTGCTGTGGCCCAGAGGCACCAGCAAAAGACTGGATCAGTTTTCAAGTCCCTTAGCCAGAAAGGGCAAAAAGAGAAGATACTGTGATGTTCTGTATATAATTCTACTAGTTGGGTACCAGAAAAACAGAGATCTAAATACACAATGGCTTGAGCAATATAGCAAATATATCTTTCTGCATGTAAGAGTCTGGACAGGCAATGTAAAGCTGCACCCAGGTCCCTTCGTCTCAATTTTCTATCAACTTCAACAGCCTGCTCTTACCCTCATAGTCCATGAGGGCTGCTCCACCTCCCACCATCATACCCATATTCCAGTGAGAAAGAAAAGAGAAAGGGGAAGAGGAGGGCCCACTTGGTCATGATTTTTTTTAATTTTTATTTCTTAATTTTAAAATTATTTTTTGCCATACCATGCAGCATGTGGGATCAGAGTTCCCCAAACAGGGATGGAACCCATACCCCTTGCAGTGTAAGTGCATTTTCTTAATCACTGGACCGCCAGGGAAGTCCCATGATTTTCATTTTTTTTAAATGGTGCTTTCTTTTTCCAGAGAAGATGGGGTAACAGGGACTGGTTTTATCCTCTTGTTCCAAACAACAACGACAAGAAGACAAAATATGAGACAATGGTTTTCAAGGTGTAAGACATCAGGCAACAAAGGGCAACAATCCCCAAGAGAGAGGAAACAAAGGAGGTGAGCTCTGAAGGTGTCCCAGACCTCGGTGCAAGATGGGAAAATCCAGAGTGGAGGGAGTGGAGTGGAGCTGGGAGTCCCGGGAAGCCCAGGTCATTAGGGTTCACAGGCAGAGCACCAGGAAAGAGAATGCTGCATGGAGACAATTCTGGAGATCTGCCGAGGGCCCCCCTATCACCACCCCTCCACCCCCAACCCCCACCTGGTCTCATCTGAGCGTTGATCACTACACGGTGAAGAAACTAGCCCAGGCCTGAGAGTATTGGAAGGAAAATTCTCTAGAACTCACCCAGAGGCAGAAAGATCTCCTCTTACAGTAGCCAGAGTAGAAAATCTTCTAATTTACAGGGCGTCAAGTAGAAGTCTCAGAGAGTTCCGCCTCAGTAGGGGACAAAATGAATTCTAGCTTAAACGCTACTCTGCTTCCACCTAACAAAACCTAAAACCAAACATAAAAAGATCATTTCCTAATGTAATGGGATAAATTGGGGGCCCAAAGATAAAAGTCCTAATCTTTGGAACCTAGAAATGTTACCAGATTTGGGAAAAGGGATCTTTATAAGTGTGCCTGTGTTAGGGATCTTGAGATGAGAAGACCATCCTGGATTATCCAAGTAGGCCCCAAATGCCACCACAAGTGTCTTTAAAAGAGGGAATCAGGACTTGCCAGATGGTCCAGCGGTTAAGAATCTCTGCCTGCCGATGCAGCGGTCTCAGCTTTGATCCCCGGTCAGGGAGGATCCCACAGCTAAGCCCAGGCACCTCAATTCCTGAAGTCCGTGTACTCTAGAACCAGTGAACTGCCGGAGAGCAGCCTCCTCTGTGAGAAGCCCATATGCCACAGCTAGAGAGTATCCCCCACTCACCAGAACTAGAGAAAGCCCAAACATAGCAACAAAGACCTAGCTGCGAACAAAAATAAATAAATCAAAGAAGGAGGGAGGAGTAGAGCCACACAGAGGCAAAGGCAATGTGAAGACGCCTGGCTGAGATTGGAGTGATGTGGTCAAGGGATGCTGGGCTCCACCAGAAGCCGGAAGAGGCAAGAGATGAAATCTCCCCATGGAGCCCCTGGAGCTGCCCCCACTGACACTCCGGTTTCAGACTTCTGGCATAAAGAATAAACTTCTATTGTTCTGAGCCACTACGTTTGAGGTAATTTATTACAGCAGCATCAGGAGACTAATACACCAAGTAACTTAATCACATCCCGTAACAGAGTTCAAGAATATTTATAGGAATACAAAATTATTCAGCACCTAACAAGATAAAATTCACAGTGTTTACCATCCAAGCAAAAATTACCAGGCATGCAAAAAGACTGGGAAATACATAACGAAGAGAAAAATCAATCGATTGAACTGACCCAGAAAACACAGATGGTAGCACTAGCATACATCCTTTTTTTCTGTTTTTTTGGCTTCCCTGATAACTCAGTTGGTAAAGAGTTCGCCTGCCATGCAGGAAACCCAGTTCGATTCCTGGGTCAGGAAGATCCACTAGAGATGGGATAGGCTACTCACTCCAATATTCTTGGGCTTCCCTTATGGCTCAGCTGGTAAGGAATCCACCTGCAATGTGGCAGACGTGGGTTCGATCCCTGGGTTGGGAAGATCCCCTGGAGAAGGGAAGAACTACCCACTCCAGTTTTCTGGCCTGGAGAATTCCATGGATGGTATAGTCCATGGGGTCACCAAGAGTCAGACACGACTGAGTGACTTTCACTTTTTCAGTTCAGGACCTACGGTCAAGACGTGATGCTGCTGTGGATGCAGCTGAAATCCTGAGTTCTACAACCAAAAGATGAAATGGAGAAAATTGGCAGATGGCTAGCAGTCCCAGCCATCATAGAAAAAACTTGTCTCACCAGTTGTATTAGTCAGGGTTTTATAGTTGCAAACAACTGAAACAGATGTGGTTGATTTAAGTGAAAAAAAAATTTAATAAAAGGATATTGTGTATTTCACAGACTTTAGAACCAGGCCTAGAAATTGATCAGGAACAAATGAGATCTGGCAGCAGCCAGGACCACAGCCAAAATCTTGCTCCAGAGCCCATCTAGTGAGGATAACGTTTGCTGGACATCATAATCTGCCCTCTGAAGTCACCTGGCACATGTGCAGCTGGGGCTCCCGGGATGCTGCTGCAACCAGAAAGTCCACATCGTGGAGTCTGCAGCTGCCAGCTGCCAACAGGGGCGCTCCTTGTCCTGTTTCTTTGGACCACTAGCTAAAAGCTGCTACGGATGTATCGGACAACTGAGCTTCACCATAGCCTGAGTCCCAGCTGCTAGGAAGGCTGACAGGAGTTTTCAGCTTCTGCCCCAGAAAGCATCAAGAGGAAAAGAAATTGTCTCAAAACTGGAAGAGGGTGCAGAAACTGAACAGCCAAGTAGTAATGACAGTAGTAATAATAACAGTAACTACCGACCAAGTCCATTTTATGAGTTCAGATTCTACTGATGTTGGCAAGCCATGAGTGCAGAGCGAAGGGGGGCCTTAGCATTGGTGCATGCATGAAGTCTCTCCAGTCATGTCTGACTCCGTCCGTGGGATTCTCTAGGCAAGAATCCTGGTGTGGGTTGTCATGCGCTCCTCCAGGGGATCTTCTCCACCCAGGGACTGTACCTGCATCTTACATCTCCTGCATTGGCAGGCAGGTTCTTCACCACTAGCACCACCTGGGAAGCCCTAGCATTGTTGACACAACTTCTACTCTTGAGAATCCAGCTTTCACCCATCTAAGCCCACCTTTGTTTTTTATTCCTAATGAATACATTTTAGTCATAGTTACATGTATTTGAGATGTGTGAATGATCCTTCTGAAGTAAATCATCTAAGTCAGTGTTATTAACTTCCCATTTTCGGTGATTTTCTTACTAACATGTCCATTACTCTATGGACATCCTATTGGCTACCAGCCTTTGTACTGAGGATGGGAAAAATAAAATCTAAAAAGAGAATGGCAGTTAAATGCATTCTTTCCTTTGTGCTCTGATATTTACTATAGAGAATGACTTTAACTCTGGTTTAGTCCAACTTGCTTCCTGGATTATGCCTTTAATCCGTGATGATTCCTAAGCAGTCTGCTTCCCCACCCCCACCCCCCACACCACCAGCCTGGATTCTCCCTGCTTAAAAGGAAATAGTAGGGAATATCTGACCGGAAGGACCAGTGTTTTTAAAAGCTGCATTAGTATGACTTAAGAGTGATGGGAGGATCTCTACATTGTCCCTATAGTTCTGTCCTTTAAAGTTAATTCCCTGGACACTTTCCATAAGTCTCTCACTAAAATACCAAACAAAAACAAACGAAAAAACATAGAAGGGACAACACATAAAACAATAATCCCTTTTGACACCTTGGAGGCCTAAGTTTTTCTGGCACTAACTAACACTTACTTGGCACTACAGAGTGCCCTGGGTTTCCCTGGTGGCTCAGTGGTACAGAATCCGCCTGCCAATGCAGGAGACTTGGTTCGAACCCTGGGTCAGGAAGAGCCGCTGGAGAAGGAAATGGCAACCCACTTCAGTATTCTTGCCTGGGAAACCCCATGCACTGAGGAGCCTGGCGGGCTACAGTCCATGGAGTTGCAAAGAGTTGGACACGACTTAGCACCTAACAATAACAACAGAGTGCTTCACGTGCAGTTTAAGTCACTATCATCCATGAAGTCCTATCTTGGGGGTATTATTATTGCTGCTTTTCTACAGATGAGGAAAGGGAGGGTCGGAGAAGTATACTTGCCCAAGGGCACCCAGACAGTGAATGGCAGAGCTGTGATTCAAATCCCCGGAATTGCTCTGCAACTGCCTGGCCTCTGTGCTAGACTGGTGGCTGCCTCTCACCTAAGAGAGTACTGACCTGAACAAGACACGGGGCAGCTAAGTGCTGAGAAGAGGGAGAAGGGAGCCCAGGTCCAGGGCACAGCACACCGCCCGTGCAGGGCAGGCCTGAGTCCAGGTGGGAACTCTGTGGGACACAAGGAAGACAGATCTAGGGGCCTGGACAGCACAGATCGCCCCATGGCTAAGGGTCTGCCTTCTTTCTAGCTGGAGGCCCTTTGCTGTCTTGTGCCGATGGCTCTGACTTCAGGGATCTGCCTTCTTGAAGAAGTCCCCAACTACTTGCATTTCTGATGAAATCAGCAAACTCTGCCTGCCATCTTGAGGTCCAAGGACAAAGATGAGGGAGGGGGGACTATTACACAGAACTCTCTGAACACTGCTAAAGAGGCACAGAAAATGATTTGCTGCCTGTGGGAAGCAAAGTCAGCAACATGTATAACAGTGAGGCCAGTTGCTGATGAGAGAAATAAAATCTGTTGGAGCCATCATTAAATGGAGAGTCAGATGGGAGACTTAACGGCCAGGATGGCAGTCTCTGTGGACTGTCCACCCTTTTCACTGGAGAGATGAATTCACGAAGCACCACACAAGCACAATATTCACAGACAGGAAGCCATGAAGTTGCTGTTCTTGTTTCTGCTGGGGGTTTTACTACCTCTAAAGTAAATAGTGAGTTTTAGTTCTGTGGAACTATCCCTTTCGGGCATCCCAGGTGGTGTTAGTGGTAAAGAATCCACCTGCCAATGCAGGAGACATGAGACCTGGGTTTGATCCCTGGGTCTGGTAGATCCCCTGGAGGAGGAGGGTATGGCAACCCAATCCAGTATTCTTGCCTGGAGAATCCCCATGGACAGAGGAGCCTGACGGGCTACCTAGGGTTGCAAAGAGTAGAACAGGACCGAAGCAATGTAGCGTGCACACATCCATTTCACAGAAAAGTCCAGAATTCAAACTCCATTCAAATCACATCTTGGTTCTCTTGGTCTCTTTTCCCTCCCTACCCTACAGCATCCAGAGTGTCTGATTCTAAATAAAAATCAAACAACCAGAAACATTAGAAGATAAGAGAAATAAAGCAAAAGAACTTCAAGCAATCCTTCAGTTTTTGCACCCAGACCAGACAATGGTGGAGAAAAACAGGAAAGCTTCTGCCAAAACCATCCTGCAATAACTCCAACTTTCTAGTTCTTTGCTCATTGGCAGGCGAGTCAGGTACTATCAGCAGAAATAGGCTTTACAAGTAGCAGCGTGAGCACTGCACCATGATTTAAGCTTCTTGAAACACCCAGACTTAGGGCACTCAGACTGATAACATATTATATCTCAAAAATGTCTTCTATTCAGCATCCTTTCTTTTGAGGAAACACAGAAACAAGCAATGCGAATTACTCTATTTATAAATTTTTTGGCCTTATCCATGCTTTAGAATTAAAAAATAATATTAAAACATTGGGTAATACCATACTTAAGAACAACACAAGTTACAAACAGCAATGTAGAAGGCAATTTTAGAATTAAATTAGACATCGGGCTTTCATGAGTCATAAGATTTTGTATGTCAGACAAGCTGGCATTTGTGTGGGGGAGGGCCAGGGAGGGACTGAAGGTGGTGGAGTGGGGAGATTTCCAGATGTAGAGTGCATATACCCACAAGAAATCGGTTCTTACCCAGCCCCCACCCACCTATCCTACCGTCTCGGTCCCACTGCACTGTTGTTATCTGTTGACCCACAGTCACCTCTAGCATTTGGTCTCTCCCCCTTGTCTCTCCATCATTCCATCTGTCCACCTAGACTTCTGTGGTTCTGATGTTACCTCCCCAGCTTCTACCTGCCTTTGGAGCAGCCTCCTAGGCTAAACTGCGATCCTAGTCTCTCTCTTTTTAAAAGAAATAATTTTTACAGGAGTATAGTGGTGACTCAGATGGTAAAGAATCTACCTGCAATTCAGGAGAGTCGGGCTCAATCCCTGGTTTGGGAAGATCCCCTGGAGGAGGGCATGACAACCCACTCCAGTATTCTTGCCTGGAGAATCCCATGGACAGAGGAGCCTGGGGGGCTGCAGTCTATGGGGTCACAAAGAGTCGGACACGACTGAGCAGCTCACACACACTTAGTTGCCTTACGATGTGTTAGTTTCTGCTGTACAAAGTGAATCAGCCATACATTTACATATATCCCCTCTTTTTAAAAATTTCCTTCCCTTTTAGGTCACCACTGAGCATTGAGTACAGTTCCCTGTGCTTTACAGTAGATTCTCAATAGTTACCTGTATTATTCTGCTGCTGCTAAGTCGCTTCAGACTTTTCTAATCGCACCAGCTCAAAATGTTGGAGAATCTCTCATTCTTCTCTGTTTTTTTTTTTGTTTTTTTTTTGGGGGGGGGGGCGGTCTTGTATTTGATTGGTAGTAAAGTCCTTGGAACAAAAGTTATGACCAACCTGGATAGCATATTAAAAAGCAGAGACATTACTTTGCCAACAAAGGTCCGTCTGGTCAAGGCTATGGTTTTTCCAGTGGTCATGTATGGATGTGAGAGCTGGACTGTGAAGAAAGCTGAGTGCCGAAGAATTAATGCTTTTGAACTGTGGTCTTGGAGAAGACTCTTGAGAGTCCCCTGGACTGCAAGGAGATCCAACCAGTCCATCCTAAAGGAGATCAGCCCTGGGTGTTCATTGGAAGGACTGATGCTGAAGCTGAAACTCTAGTACTTTGACCACCTCATGCGAAGAGTTGATTCACTGGAAAAGACCCTGATGCTGGGAGGGATTGGGGGCAGGAGGAGAAGGGGACAACAGAGGATGAGATGGCTGGATGGCATCACCGACTTGATGGACATGAGTCTGAGTAAACTCTGGGAGTTTGTGATGGACAGGGGGGCCTGGCGTGCTGTGATTCATGGGGTTGCAAAGAGTCAGACAGACTGAGTGACTGAACTGAACTGAACTGATAGTTCTGTCAATTTGTTGAAAACATGTATCTTTTGTGTTTCTTCTTTCCTCTTTATACCCTCTGATACCCTCTAGTTCAAGATCTGACCTCCTCCCTCATTATTTAATGCCACACTTTCCTAATAGGTCTCCCTCCTTACTTCCGGTTTCACCCCACTGAGCTGCATCTATTGTATTCATCTTCCTGAAACACGTGTCAAAGCTGGCTGTTTTCCTGCTCAGTCACTTTTAATGGCTGCCCAGTCCCTAAAGCATAAAGACCCTAACACACACAATATGCGTAGGATCCTTCACCTCTAGCCCCAAACTACCTCTCTAGGTTTATTTCCCATCAGTTTTTTTTCTTTTTTCTCTACCAGTTATTTACTCTGGCCACCACCACACAATCACATGTTAATTTTTAAAAAATATTTATTTATTTGGCTATGTCAGGTCTTAGCTATGGCATGCAGCATCTTTAGTTGCTGCATATGGGATCTAGTTCCCTGACCAGAGACCAGACCCAGGTCTCCTCCACTGGCGATGTGGAGTCTTAGCCACTGGACCACCAGGGAGGTCCCTCACATGCTAAAGTTTTACAGCCAGTGGCAAGAAACAAACAAAAAATAACTCTAACTCAAAATCACTTAATAACTCATGAATGTATAGATTTAGTTAGTGATAGTGAAATTAATTGATTAATTTTAGGCTATACTTGATAAACTTACAGCAGGAAGTTCTGAAGCAGGAGGCCCCTGGCATGGATGTTCCCGCTCTGATCCTGCTTCTTTGCAATTCTGTTGACAGAAGTGACTGTTCCTTTGCTAACAACCTCACTCGAAGCTGGAACTCACACTGTGCTGATCGCAGTGTGATCTTTGTATTATAATTACCTGTTACCAGTCTTATCCTTGTTGAGACTGGAGGGGGCCCCATGAAATTATACCCTTCTCCTCTCCACCTGAATTCTGAAGTGAAGCAGAGAGAGGAAGGAGTGGCAGACAAGATCAAAACAACATTTTATTACTAATAAAACTGGTTCTCAAGAAAGGTGCTTGTCTGTATTGCAACAAAGGTCTTCCTAACACACGAAACCCCAGAACATGACAGATGCCTCTCCAGTCACAGGCAGGGTTAGAAGACAGGGCTCCTGAATGGGCAAGAAGTAAGTGGCCCATCCCAGTCAGTACGCTGGAAATTACTTATGGTAACTCACTCCTCCAAAGGGAGGAATAAGGGATGGGACAAGAACCCTGGAGTGATTAGGGGAAATATCTCTCCTGGAAACCATTGAAAAACTCAAAATCTTCAGGGGCAGACATCTCTCCTAGAAACCATCAAAGAACTCAAAATCCTCTTTCTGGTAAGATCATAGACTTCTTGAAGTGAAGGACTAGATTTTATAAATCTTTTAAGGTGATACACATATTGGGTGCTTAATAATGTCTGCTGTGCATGCGTGCAAGCTAATTTGCTTCAGTTGTGTCCAGCTCTTTGTGACGCTGTGGACTGTAGCCCATCAAGCTCCTCCATCCATGGGATTCTCCAGGAAAGAATACTGGAGTGGGTTGCCATGCCCTCCTCCAGGGGATCTTCCTGATTCAGGGATTGAACTCAAGTCTCCTGCAGCTCTTGCATTGCAGGTGGATTCTTTACCACTGAGCCACCAGGATAGCCCCAATAGTCTGTTACATTATATTAAATTATATGATAATTATTACACACAAAAGATAATAGTAATTATAAACAATTTATATTATATAATTTATATATTATAAGCTTGGCATGTTATATTATTATAAAATATCACATATAAAACATATTATATAAAATTATTTATATTCAGTTTAGTTCAGTCGCTCAGAGTGTTCAACTCTTTGTGACCTTATGACTGCAGCACACCAGGCCTCTCTGTCCATCACCAACTCCTGGAGCTTGCTCAAACTTATGTCCATTGAGTTGGTGATGCCTTCCAACCATCTCATCCTCTGTCGTCCCCTTCTCCTCCTGCCTTCAATCTTTCTCATCATCAGGGTCTTTTCCAATGAGTCAGTTCTTCACATCAGGTGGCCAAAATATTGGAGCTTCAGCATCAGTCCTTCCAATGAATACTCAGGACTGATTTCCTTTAGGATTGACTTTTGCTTGATCTCCTTGCTGTCCAAGGACTCTCAAGAGTCTTCTCCAGCACCACAGTTCAAAAGCATCAATTGTTCAGCACTCAGCCTTCTTTATGATCCAACTCTCACATCCATACATGACTACTGGAAAAACCATAGCCCTGACTAGACGGATCTTTGTTGGCAAAGTAATGTCTTTGCTTTTTAATATGCTGTAGGTTGGTCATAGTTTTTCTTGCAAAGATCAGGCATCTTTTAATTTCATGGCTACAGTCACCACCTGCAATGATTTTGGAGACCCCCAAAATAAAGTCTCTCATGGTTTCCATTGTTTCCCCATCTATTTGCCATGAAGTGATGGGACCAGATGCCATGATCTTCATTTTTTGAATGTTGAGTTTCAAGACAGGGTTTTCACTTTCCTCTTTCACTTTCATCAAGAGGCTCTTTAGTTCCTCTTCCCTTTCTGCCCAAAGGGTGGTGTCATCTGCCTACCTGAGGTTATTGATATTTCTCCTGGCAATCTTGTTTCCAGCTTGTTGCTTCATCCAGTCCGCATTTCACATGATGTACTCTGCATAGAAGTTAAATAAGCAGGGTGACAATATACAGCCTTGATTACTCCTTTCCCAATTTTGGACCAGTCTGTTGTTCCACGTCCGGTTCTAATTGTTGCCTCTTGACCTGCATACAGATTTCTTAGGAGGCAGGTAAGGTGGTCTGGTGTTCCCAGCTCTTGAAGAATTTTCCACAGTTTTTTATGACCCACACAGTCAAAGGCTTCAGCATAGTCAGTAAAGCAGAAGTAGATGCTTTTCTGAAATATCACATATAAAAAGTATTATATAAAATTATTTATATTAAAAAATTATTAAAATTTAAAGAGCTACTAATATGCAACAGTGACATTAGCAGAGACTTACAGAAGCAAAACTGGTTATAACACAGTGAAACAAATTATTCTTGAGCCTGCATAGCATAAAGGGAGGTTTACAGAGAAAATGGACACATTTAGAGCTTTGTGTATCATCAGACAGAATAAAGCAATTATTAGATAAAATATTTCCTATGAAGAGTTATTTCTTAAAAATTCTATCAAAGCAGCCAAGTTTTTATTTCTTTCCAAAATTCATAAGAAAACTTATTCATTTTATTTTTTTAACAGTGAATCATTTTGTACCACCCAGACACTTCCTACAGTGCCAACCATCTGGGTATGTAGAAAACTAGCATTTGTGACTCACTGTTTTCAACTTTCATTAAGATATTTGGTGTCAAATAGATGCAACACAAATGTGTCTCTTTGAAGTGCTTTAATATTGACATGTCATGTTGTCACAGCACATAATTCAAAATTTAGACACATTAATCTATTTGGAGAGTCTTGATGGAAAAACTTATTGCACATTAACAAACACCATTCAGTATATTTAAATAACTGAGTTCAGAAGGGTGAAATATTGAAGTAAACCTTAGAACTTAAACTTGGGTGGTAATACCATATATGCATATAATCTGGTGAGTGTGTGCATATCACATAGCTCACTTATTTAAATAACAGTCAAACACTTCTAAAGGAATGGCCTCTCTCTTTCTCTTGGGGTGGGTGTGTGTGTGTGTGTATGTGTGTGTGTGTGTGTGTGTGTGTGTATCTAGGTGGAACCTGATTCTCTTAGTAGAAACAATTTTCTGTCCTTATTCCAGGTACTATGATGTCCCTTGGACTGCTTCTGGGACACACCATTCTATGGCCCTAAGGGATTTTAAAGCTGAATTTAAAACTTTTTGTGAGGTTCCATGGCTGCCTGAGGTTGAGCACTGCTGGGAAGTAGGGATATGTAACAAACCACTCAGAGGAAACCACTGAATAATTAGGGAAATCATTTAAGGTAAGACAGTGTTCACGCTGCTTCCCTGGTCAGGCAGTGTGTGATGCTCAGTGGGGAGAGCTTCAGGGCTGGAGAAGTGCTGTGTGTAGACCTGGAAGCTCTGTACGTTCCTCTGAAAGCTGGTTTTTGAGAGCACAGCTGGGATCCGTTTTACAAGGGGTCTGATTGGGTCCCTGAGCAGTAGCCTACGGAGAATTATTTTAGGAACACTGATGACTGCCATTTGGGAAACTGATGACATTACTTTGCTTGTTGTTTAGCTGCTAAGTCGTGTCCGACTTGTTTTCATACCCATGGACTGTAGCCTGCCAAGCTCCTCCATCCATTGGATTTCCCAGGCAAGAATACTGGAATGGGTTGCCACTTCCTTCTCCAGGGGATCTTCCCAACCCAGGAACTGAACTTGAGTCTCCTGTCCTGGCAGGTGGACTCTTTACCATACTAACAGGAAAAAAAGAAAGAAAAAATCCACAGGGACACTGATCAGAAATCTACAAGAGCTACTTAAGATCCAAGAATGAAGAAGAATGAGTAGATACAGTGTCCTACTGTTATTGACCTTTTCAGGTTGGGACCTAACAAGGTTCCACCTTCCTATGTCCTTTGAGCCAATAGAATGGGGCAGAGTTCAGTTCAGAAGCAAAGGAAAGCTTTGGGTTTGGTTTTTTTTTTTTTTTTGGCCATGTCGTGCAGCATGCAGGATCTTGTTTCCCTGGCCAGATGTTGGACCCATACCCAGTGCATTGGGAGCATGGAGTCTTAACCTCCAGACTGCCAGGGAAATCCCAGGAAAGCTTTATTCTCTGATCTAAGACCAGAGAAGTGCAAGCTCGTGCTCTAGAGTACACCTCTCCAGACAGGCTGTGGGTGAGGCTGCCTTATAGGAGGACCTCAAGGGGACGCTTTCCAAACTTGCATGGCTGTGCTACTTAAGCTTCTGATTGCAGTGCCGGGCGCAGAATCTCTGCACTTGGCCTGTTGCCACCATCGTGCCTTGCAGTGTCGAATGCAGAGCTTCTGCTCACGGCCTGCCCAGCTAAAGCATCTGAGCAGCCATTTGCACTGGGAACTCCGGTCTGAAGTGCAGCATGTGAGGTCTCTATACAGGGCACCCTATGAGCAAGTGAAACTAGGTGAAGCACAAAGGAAAAGAAAGGAGAAAAATGGTCAGAATTTATTACCGAGATTCTGTTTTTATTTCCCTGGAATTATTAACGGACTTTGCCAGTGATAGCACTTTTTAAAAAGCCCCTCTTCAAAGGGTTTTGGTTCTAGATTCTTCCTGCCTATGGTAGTGCCTGCCATGGGAAATGGTAATGTAAATCCTTCTGCTTAATGTGCCTGTTAAAGGGAAAGGAGTGAAGGCAGAGGTCTTTTTCTGCTTTAAAAATCACTATCACCACCATCAAAAACCCACACCAAATATTTCCCTTAAATGCAGGGAATAATAAGGGAGTTATATCTGAACAGATAGGATGAAGTCCAAAAGTCTCTTACTGGAGGTGTAAGATCTGTGAAAGCCTCTGAAGAAAGTCTCAAATTCCAATTTGGGGTGTGACCCAGTAAAAGAGGACAGCACGTTTATGTACTTAAAACTCTTTGTCTGTATACATACATATCTGACAGTGTAGAGCTACAGAAAAATGCTTAGACATGCACATTGGCTCTATCCATCCACTCCCCTCAGGCTATTCCTCTATAGCTGCACACTCCCAGACTGATCTTTGCAATCGGAGGTTTTGAGCAGCAGGACCCCTCCCTTTCTTTTTAAGCCTCAGATGCTTCAAAGAGAAATCATGTGTTTTGTACAGAGAGACAAAATGACTGCCACTCTCCATCCCTTAAAGAACAAAGCTAAACAATATGTCACCTGGCCAGAGTCATCTGATTTGCCTAATGACAGTTTTGTCTTCTGCTGCTGCTGCTAAGTCGCTTCAGTCGTGTCCGAATCTGTGCGACCCCATAGACGGCAGCCCACCAGGCTCCCCCATCCCTGGGATTCTCCAGCCAAGAACACTGGAGTGGGTTGCCATTTCCTTCTCCAATGCATGAAAGTGAAAAGGGAAAGTGAAGTCGCTCAGTCGTGACTCTTAGCGACCCCATGGACTGCAGTCTACCAGGCTCCTCTGTCCACGGGATTTTCCAGGCAAGAGTACTGGAGTGGGGTGCCATTTCCTTCTCCAACAACTCTGTCTAGGTGGCTTTAAGTTCCCTGAGAACACTCACCGGATGGTGCATAGGTAGGGTACATCACAAAGACAATGTTCTTGGCAAACTGTAGTATGTGCTGCTTCACTGGGAGGAGTCTTTTTTTTTTAAATCAAATTAGAAAATTCTCACCATTCATTACCTTTTTCATTATTGCCTTGGCACCTTTCTCTCTCCTTATTTTCTAGAAATCCTTTTAGTTAATTATTATTTTTAAAATTTTGGCTGTGACTCGTGGCTTGTGTGATCTTAGTCCCCCCACCAGGGACTGAACCCAAGTCCTGGGCAGTGAAAGCACTGAGTCCTAATCACTGAACGGCCAGGAAATTCCTGTAGAAATCTTCTTAGACTCAATTGAAACTCCTCATGCTTGCTACCTTTTCTACCTTCACTTCCCTTCCAAGTTTTCCATTTCCTTATTTCTCTGGGCTATATTCCGGTATGTTGCTTTAGCTTGGTCTTCTCATTTACTAATTCTTCTTCAGTAGATTGCATCTAATCTACTATCTATCCGTTGAGTTTTTAATTCCAATAACTATTTTGTTTCTAAGCTTTCTATTCAGTTCTTTATTTTTTTCTTTTGAATTTTTTATTTTGTATTGGAGTATAGCCGATTAACAATGTTGTGATGGTTTCAGGTGAACAGCCAGGGGACTCAGCCAAACATATACATATATCCATTCTTCCCCACCCCCTTCTATTCAGTTCTTTAATCTGCTTTTTCTTTCTTCCTTCTTTCCTACCTTCCTACCTTCCTCTCTCTCTTTCTTCCTTCCTTTCTTTCATTTTCTTTCTTTCATAGATTTCTTTCCTTTTCTAATGTCTGCAATCATTTTGAGCATGCTTATTTCATTTTCTCTTTCAGATTGTTTTACTAGCTCAATTCCATGGGAGGTGGGAGGTGATGCAGGTAAAATCTGTTGTCTGAAGTATTTTTTCTTTCTTTTTAAAAAACACTTTTTGACCATGCCATGGAACATGCACAATCTTAGTCCCTCAACCAGGGATTGAACCTGCCATCCCTGCAGTGGAAGCTCAGTCTTAATTGCTGGACTGCCAGGGAAGTCCTGGTTCATAATTTCTACTGACTCTTGCCCATGATGGATTTGTCCCTCCAGTGTTTTGTAATTTATTTTATTGTGAGCTCATCTCGTGTGGGACTTGCTTATTTCTGTGAAACTACCTGTATTCTAAATTGTTAAATGCTTCTCTAGCGTGTCTTTTATAACTGCCTATGCCAGACACTCCCAAAATATTACTAGACAGGGACCAGTTTTTACATTAATTTCTTGGCTTGGAAGTTTCTGGGCCATTCCAGTAGGGCAATTTGAAAAAACAAATTCATTTGTAGAGCTGTTCCAGGGTTTCAAATTCTCAGGAAAGACTTCTTTTCCATAAAGAGTGCCAAATGAATTTTCATGTCATCTTGCTATGCTGGTTAGAAAATTTTTTTTCTGGTCAATATTCTCGCTGATGGTTCAGGCCTACCAAGGATCTTGGCTTCCTGTGGGAGTCTCATTTTCATCCCCATCTTTTGCAGGTTTATATCCTTGGTCTATTATTAATAAAATCCAGGTTCCAAGGCTGGTGAAGATCTGTGACTCACTCCAGTTTTGAGGGCAAAAGGAGCATCAGTTCATATGCTAACTTATTTGGTTTCACTCTTCCTCCTTCTGTGATTTCTTTTTCTTTCCTACGGTCTTAACTTTGCTTAAAATTTTGTTTTTGTTATATTTTTTATCCTGTAACCCTAGATATACTTAGGAAGGAAGAGTTTCCAAGTTATGTTAGCCTGCCATATTATCATAATCAGAAGTCCTTTCACCTGTGCTTTATATTTTCTTCCCCATACTCCTAAGTCCTCATGCTAAGACTCCTGCTGCAGCTGCGGCTAAGTCGCTTCAGTCGTGTCCGACTCTGTGCAATCCCATAGACGGCAGCCCACCAGGCTCCCCAGTCCCTGGGATTCTCCAGGCAAGAGCACTGGAGTGGGTTGCCATTTCCTTCTCCAATGCAGGAAAGTGAAAACTGAAAGTGAAGTCGCTCAGTCGTGTCCGACTCCCAGCGACCCCATGGACTGCAGCCTATCAGGCTCCTCCGTCCATGGGATTTTCCAGGCAAGAGTTCTGGAGTGGGGTGCCATCGCCTTCTCCATAAGACTGCTACAGTTGCCCCCTAATGTATTTTCCTCCAAGCGGGCTAAGATATGATCTCTCAGATGCATCTTTCTAAAATGCTGCTGTGACCACAAGATTTCCAGGCTTTACAACAGTTAATGGTCTTCTTGTGGTCTGTCGCATAAAGTCTGATTTCCTTTTCCTTGCGTATAAGATTATTCATTGATTCACTCAACAATTGAACAAATCTTTATTGCACCAACTACATGACAGGCCCTGGGCTAGGGCTGGGGGTACAGCAATGGATAAAATGAGTTAAGACTGTGCTCTCATGGACCCAGAAATCTTACCGTTCTCTGTTTTCTCCAAGTCTGTATTTAACCAAAAATGGTAGACTTGGAATTAGAGTCAGGCTCTTTTAACTTTTAACCCATTGAACTCCTCTAGTCACAGGTTTAGCTTTGTATTTGATCTGGAATAATATGTGGCTCCCACCTAAATTATGTCTGCTGTCTGTTTTAGAGTTGGGTTTACTATTCATCTAAGTCATTTCCTTTTTTTGCTGGGCACATAATTAGACCACATTTCCCAACTTCCCATGCAGGTAGAGGTGGTTATGTAACTGAATTCTAACCAGTGAAATATGCAGAGGTGATATGCACTACTTCCCAGTCTGGACCATAGAACACTGCACCTGTTATCATCTCTCCTTTCTCTCCATTAGCTGCTGAATATAGAGGACTCCAAGGACCAAGAAAAGGGTGAATCCATAACATGGAAGAAACATTTCCTGAATTACACATGGAAAGCAGCCTGTCAACCAGGAGAACTTTGTATGACTTCTTGTGAGTGAGAAATAAATTTCTATTGTCTTAAGTCACTGGGGTTTGGGGAATTCTTTTTTTTTTTTTTTTTAACAGCAGATAATAAATGCACCCTTCAAATAAAAACCTAAAATGGGACCACAGAATGATAATCAAATGGCATACTTTATTCTTAAATAATCTATTAAACTATATGCCCTATGTTCATCTTCGACAATCTGGATATAGACATCAATAGTCTCATTAAATTCAAAGGAGATAGCAGCACTCCAGGAAAATTTAAAATGATATTCAATGATACTGTAAATCCAGTGTACCTTAATATCAACAAGGTGTGCATGCTAAGTGACTACAGTCATGTCTGACTTTTTGCGACCCTGTGGACTGTAGCCCACCAGGCTCTTCTGTCCATGGGATTTTCCAGGCAAGAATACTGGAGCGGATAGCCATTTCCTCCTCCAGGAGATCGTCCCAACTCAGGGATTGAACCCACATCTCTTACATCTCCTGCATTGGAAGGCAGGTTCTTTACCACTAGTGCCACCTGGAAAGTCCTCAACAGGGCATTTTTGAATAAAGTAGTGAAATAGGGGTACTACTCAATGAGCTCAAAACTGCCTAATCAATTATACCCCAGATGATTAGTAGACACATTTAAGTATGCAGAGTATTCTGCAACTCCAGAAATACTGGGCTATTCTCTTAGCCTTGTCTTGGTCAGCATTTTTATTGGTGTCTTGCATGAGGATGTAGTAAGTATGCTGACCATGTGACACAAGTCTGGAGGGGCTAGAAATGAGATATAAGATCACTGACAGAATCAAAATTCATTATCTTGATGTGCTGCAGTGCTGAGCCAAAACCAGCAACGTGACATGTAATAAGGATAAATGAAAGGTCTTGTTTTTAGCTCAAAAAATGAATTATAAAAATACAAGATGGAGAATATGTAACTTGGCAGCAGGTGTAAAATGGCTCTGGGGATCTTGTTTAACCAAAAGCTTGATTTGAGCCAATAGTGTGATATGGCTTCTCAAACATCTGCTTTAATCAAAGCATCGTGGGACCATCATGAGACACATTAGGCTGTGTGCTCCTCAGATGAAACCTGGAGTGCTATTTTTAATTAGAATTTTAAAATTTTATTTATTATTTATTTTTGGCTGCTCTGGGTCTTCATTGCTTTCCAAGGGCTTTTGCTAGTTGCAGTGATCAGGGGCTTCTCTTCGGTGTGATGTATAGGCTTGCCACTGCAGTGGCCTCTGTTGTTGAGGAGCAGGGCTCTAGGCATGCGGGCTTCAGGAGTTGTGGCACACAGGCTCAGTGGTTGTGCCGCATGGCCTTAGTTGCTCCATGGCATGTGGGATCTTCCCACACCAGGGATCAAACCCATGTCTCCTGCATTGGCAGGTGATTCTTATCCACTGTGCCACCAGGGAAGTCTTTTAATTATAATCGTAAACTTCTGTGTATGTTGGAACAGTGACGAACTAGAGACTCCATGGAGGAGGTGATGAAGATGGTGAATAAAGAGGTCTGCTGCCTTGCATCCATAGCATACCACTGTTTAGCACTCATTTCTCCAGCTTTGCACTACAGTCTGTCTCATCCACTAGACAAGCTCCATTAATGAAGGGATCCTAATAATCATAGCATCAACAATGGTTACAGGTAACATTGACTGAGTTTTTCCCTTATGCAAGGCGTTTCTCTAAATGTTTTACATATATTCCCTTATTTAACCTCATGGCAGCTCTATGAAATGGATCCTACTAGTGACCCCCCTTTTATGCATGAACTAAGACATAGTGGGGTCAAGTTCCTTAGTAAATGATGGAATCAGGGCACAGTGTCAGGCAAGCTCTTAAACCCCCAACCTTAAGCCCTCATGCTCAGTCATTTTACTGAGGGAGAGTAGAGTGGTACATAGAGACCAAGGTGTACAAAGAACCAAGAGGGGCAGAGTTCTCTGGTAAGCAGTGGGAACTTGTCTAGTGCCTGCTGCATATAAGAGAATACACTCATGAGGTTTGGATACACCTGGCCACCTATTCCAGTAGCTTCATGAATAATATCCACATATTTTTATTTTTCAAAAGCACTTTAAATTTGAGACATAATTGACATATATTACATTAGTTTCAGGTGTCAAAAACATTTCAAAAACACTTGATGCTCTTTAATCCTCCACATTTCTTTGTAAATTAAGCATGGCAAGTTTAGAATAAGGAAACAAGCCCAGAAAGACTACATTAGTTCATCCACCCATATGTTTATCAACAAACATTTATTAAATGTCTATTATGTTCCAGACAATACCACTAGATCATAGGAACTTTATAAAGCAGGTGTTATCTCTATTTCATATTTAAGGAAATGGAAGTTCTGAAGATTGCATCAGCACCAGCACTATGAGATAAACACACACACACACACACACACACACACACACACACACTATATATATGTGTGTATATATATATATATGTATGTATATATATGTATATACACACACACATATATATGATACATGTCTGGGTCCAACATTACATACTTTTCTTTCAAAGGTTGAAGTTGGAAGGGTCATTCTTCTTCAATATTAAATTTCACAACCCTATGTGCTGGAAAGGGGTTTCCATATCTAATTAGTAGTTGAGCTCTTGGTTTCCAATATGATGTTCTTACCATGAGATAGATTATGTGAAAAAAAATCAAAGCGACATAAATGCAAAGAAGGGTCATCATCATCAGTAGGGATGAACATTCTTAAATAAACGCCTGTTAGAAAGTGAGATCACCCTTGGACGGTGCTTTGAGATCTTTGGGAAGTGTGATTGGGGTTGAGGGGAGCAAGCCAGGACACCTTCCCGTCCAGACATTCCAGGCTCCAGGCCTCCCAGCTGTGGAATGTCCTGGAATGTGCTCGAATGAGTGTGGGCTGTGGAGTCTGGGAACAGTAGGGCTCTGATAGCAGAGGCTGGTCTGGACCCACCTGGGACCTCTGGTGTTGTTCACCAGCAAGGTAAAGAAACTAATGCAAAAAAAACCCGCCTGACAATGCAGGAGACGTGGGTTTGATCCCTGCGTGGGGAAGATCCCCTGGAAGAGGAAATGGCAACCCACTCCAGTATTCTTGCCTGGGAAATCCCAGGGACAGAGGAGCCTGGTGGGCTACAGTCCATGGGGTCACAAAGAGTCAGACACGACCGAAGCTACTTCGCACACTTGCATGCACATCTTGTCACTGCAGGCCTCCCTGAGAACAGAGGTGGTTTCAGGGAGAAACCAAAACCAAAGAAGAGAGTGGTTGCTCTATCCTTTCTTACAAATGTCCACCAGGTCAGCGCAATTTCCAGCTGAGGCTATCCAAAAGTCTCCCTCACCCCTGTCACCACGGAGAGTTAGAAAGTCTGTGTCACCTATCCTTCTTCCTTTTAAAGGAACGGTCTTCTTTAAGGTTAGAACTAAAGAGAAACTGTGGACCCAGGCAGTGAAGGGTAAGGAGTTGGTAGTGAAAAGAGAAGCAAAGTGTTTGGTGCTTCAATCCTGGAAGTTCCTGGGAACTCGCCTGCCCACTTCTCCCTTTTAGTACAGACACAAAGGCTAGCCTCTCTGCAGAAGCCTTTTAAAGTGCTGTCAATAGGAGATCATTCAAGGAGAGTTGGAATGGTCATCAGGGGAAAGATTTCTGTGTCTCTCCTGGGAGGCCTCAGAGACGTCTACATTTCCCAGAACTTCCCAGAAGAGAATCAAGGGGAAGGAAAATTACTGCTTAGACTGAAGTTGGCAGTGGCTTTGGGGATCAGCTCCCCCCTTCCCCCTAGGCCCTGGCTTGGTGCCTCTATGGAGAAGCATCTTTAACTTTCATTGCCAGGGGTGTTTTGCTTCTAGTGAGGGGAGGAGGAGATAGCAGAGGAAATAAAAGCACAAAAATGAAAAACAAAGAATTCCTGAAGGTCTGATAAGTTGTTCAACTATGCACCAAAACATAAATATTTGGCCAAATTAGTTACTCCAAATGCTTTATATTTCTAAAATTGAGCCATAGTTTTGTTATACTTTGAAGTTTTTCAGCTCTTGACAATTCTGTGAAACTCTAAGGGGAGTGGGGCTTGGAGTTCATTTCCCTCCCTGAGATTCCAGCAAATACTTAGCTTCCTTTCTTTGAGGCCTGGTGAAATGATTTTGTTTTGTTGGTCATCTCTTTCCAAAGGGACATGTTCTGTGTTTGTGCAGTCACTCAAGTCAGCATTTTATCAGTGAACAAGCAACAGGCAGCGTGTGCTGGAAAAAAATAGCTTGGAACTGATGAGAAAGCTCTAATGGTTACTAAAATATCTGCATCCTAATATAATCTGCAGTGATGCTGCAGCTTAATTTCTGCTCACCTTCTGTTGAATTCACCTTTTGAGATTTGTATGACTTCAATCATGTAGTATCTCATGACTGAAATCTAATTTACTTATACTATGGCATGGCAGAAATCACTGTTCCCTTGGGCTGAAGAATGAACATCCATAAATTGAGTGTTTATATGATCCTCAAGCTGTTGGTTAATTTCCTCAGTGCAGTCCTGTTACCTGAAAACTTGAGTTTACCTCTGGGATATTGAGCCAAAAGATGCAACCAAGCCAAGGAACGGGAGAAGGAAGGTTTTCTTACTATACTTGCAGCAAGTAAGGAGAATCAGGGATCTTTCCCAAAGCAGTGTTTTCCAAGACAGCAAAATAGGGGAAGTTTAAGCTAAAGATAAATGCATACTCTTGAAAGGGTTTGAGTAGTAGGCAGAGACCAAACTTTAACTAATTAAAGTCAGGAGTTCAGTAAAGGTCAACATCCTCATCCTTTACGTTCCAGCTGATCTTGTGTGGTTGAGTGTTTCAGGCTAATCTTTACCTTGAAATAGAACTGGGACTCTTCACAAGTGGTATATTATCTTTGCTAGTGTTATTTCTTGTGCCATAAGAGTCTTTGTTTCTGCATTTTTTTGTTCCCTAGAGATCATTAATTACTGAGACTTGGTCAAGGGCATGACTAGGCTTGAGTCACAGAACAGTTTAGGCCAAAAATGGCTTCTCTTATGTTGAGAAAGCTATGTCTGGTTTTATTTCTCTGGGCATCCCTTCCTTAACTGCTTATAGTCCTCTAATAAATTCAATGAAAAATAGCCAATCTGATCAGTTGTTTGCTATCTTTTAAAAAAGCAGTGAGATATTTTAAGGTCTAGGGAACAATGGGCCTCTCTTTTCCTGCAGTCCCCATGTTTAAGGGAGTTAATTATTTTTTACTTCTTTTATTTATTTAGTTTTGGCTGTGACGGGTCTTTGTTGCTGCATGGGGTCTTCTCTAGTTGCGGTGAGCAGGGGCTCCTCTTCTGTTGTGGTGTGTAGGCTTCTCACTGTGGTGGCTTCTCTTGCGGATCACAGGCTCTAGGTGCGTGGGCTCCAGTAGCTGCAGTTTGCAGGCTCTAGAGCTCAGGCTTAGTAGTTCTGGGCTTAGTTGCTCTGGGGCATGTGGGATCTTCCCAGGCCAGGATCGAACCTGAGTTCCCAGCATTGCACGGTGGACTCTCAACCACTCGACCACCAGGGAAGCCCAAGGAAGTTAATTAAACAAGGAGGGTATTAGATTAAAGTGGCTTTAATGCCTTAGTAGCCTAACCTAAGCCAAACCTAAGCAAACCCAAACCTAAACCTGTAGACACCTCAAGGTAAAGAAATCAAACCTAAGGAGAACCTATCAGAATGAACCAAGTAGACGTTCCCAAATAAGGCAACTGCTTAAGCTATAGTCAAGCAGATAATTGCTTTGTTTTTGCCTCTTCTCTATCAAGTCTCTACTCGAGCATCTATAATATAAATGGTGAAGCACTCTGGTTTGCTGGTACCCAATTCAAATCGATTTTTGCTCAAATAAACTCTTAAAAGTGTAATATGCCTCACTTTACCTTTTAACAAGGGGAAGATCAAGACAGAAAGATGGAAGAACAAAGCCCCATGGTTAAGCCCTTGGCCAGTGGGAAACTTTTTCTCTAGTAGTAGCTAGTAGTACATCATAGTAATGAGAATTATTTTTTAAAATTATTTGGCTGCGCCGGGTCTTAGTTGCAGCACACAGCAACTTTAGTTGCAGCATGCAGGATTCTTTGAGTTGTGGCATGTGAGATCTAGCTCCCTGACCAGGGATCAAAACCGGGTCCCTTGCATTGGGAGCATGGAGTCTTAGCCACTGGACCACCTGGGAAGTCCCAAGAACTATTTTTGTTAAAGAGGACAATGTGTGGTGTTACTGAGGACTGTCACTTTCTAGGCAAAGGAAAGTGCTAAAGAAGTATCAAGCCTGCTCTCAGGCCCCAAATCTTTTAATCTCATGCCCAGGAAGCAAGACCAGGGACCACCTCCGGATGTTGCTGCTGAGAGTGAGTGTGTAGCTTAGAGTTCAGGTCAGATATTTAATGCATAAAATCAGAGGTCTTGCCTCATTAGAGTTAGCTTTAAGGATTTATTCTATTCTCTTTTATCAGGAAATACTTGTGTTTGGGGATGGGGGTGGTTATGAGAGGGACAGAGCAAGACCGACTGCATAATTTCTTTTTAAGAAACTTTGGAGATATTTAAAGCATAGGAGGTTCATCTATATATGCAGACACTGACTGAATTATTCTGAAATTGTTGCTGTTGTTTGATCGCTCAGTCACGTCTGATACTCTGCAACCCCATGGACGGCAGCACACCAGGCCTCCCTGTCCTTCACCATCTCCCAGAGCCTGCTCAAACTCATGTCCATTGAGTCGATGTTGCCATCCAACCATCTCATCCTCTGTTGTCCCTTTCTCCTCCTGCCCTCAATCTTTCCCAGCAACAGGGTCTTTTCCAGTGAGTCAGTTCTGCACATCAGGTGGCCAAAGGATTGGAGCTTCAGCTTCAGCATCAGTCTTTCCAATGAATATTCAGGGTTAATTTCCTTTAGGGTTGACTTGTTTGATCTCCTTCTGTCCAAGGGACACCCAAAAGTCTTCTCCAACACCACAGTTCAAAATGATCAGTTCTTCGGCACTCAGAGATTTCTTTATGGTCCAACTCTCACATCCATACATGACTACTGGAAAAACCATAGCTTTGACTAGATGGACCTTTAATAAATAGATGGGAAAACAATGAAAACAGTGAAAGAATATTTTCTTGGGCTCCAAAATCACTGCAGATGGTGACTGCAGTCATGAAATTAAAAGATGCTTGCTCCTTGGAAGAAAAGCTATGACCAACCTAGACAGCATATTAAAACGCAGACCTTTCTTTGCCAACAAAGGTCCATCTAGTCAAAGCTATGGTTTTTCCAGTAGTCATGTATGGATGTGAGAGTTGGACTATAAAGAAAGCTGAGCACCAAAGACTTGATGCTTTTGAATTGTGGTGTTGGAGAAGACTCTTGAGAGTCCCTTGGACTGCAAGGAGATCCAACCAGTCCATCCTAAAAGAAATCAGCCCTGAATAGTCTTTGGAAGGACTGATGCTGAAGCTGAAACTCCAATACCTTGGCCACCTGATGCAAAGAACTGACTCATTGGAAAAGCCCCTGATGCTGGGACAGATTGAGGGCAGGAGGAGAAGGGGACGACAGAAGATGAGATGGTTGAATGGCATCACCCACTTGATGGATGTGAGTTTGAGCAAGCTCCAGAAGTTGGTGGTGGGCAGGGAAGCCTGGCGTGCTTCCCCGCAGTCCATGGGGTCTCAAAGAGTCAGACACAACTGATCGACTGAACTGAACTGAACCTTTAATCAAAGTAAACCAGTCCCAGTAAGCTTGTCAGAGCAAAATTCTTCAGAAGATATATTCTCCACATCTTCCTGGTCACTATCACTTGATTTTCTCAAAGGAGCCTCTCCCTCTCCTTGACTAGCCTCTCAGTTGCTGCCCTTCCTAAACCTTGGAAGGCCTGTCTCTCTTTTCTCTTGAAAGAGTAGTTGAAACTCCTCTTCCTCCAGGGAGGCTTTCTTGGAGAAAAGGAGCGACTCGCCTTTCTCTGGACTCTTGCAGAACTTTACTTGCACCACTTCATGGCAGTTATTTCATTGTGATCCATTGTAGCAGTGTATGTTCACATCTTATCTCTTGTACTTACCTCATCTGACTTATAAGCTCCTGGAAGGCAATATCTGTGATATATTGATAGTCCCTAACTTCAGATTCAACTTATGATTTCTTGACTTTACAAGGATATGAAAGCAATATGTATTCAGTAGAAACTGCACATCAAATTTTGAATTTTGAGCTTTCCCCAGACTAGTGATGTGCAGTCCAGTACTCTCCTGATGCTGGCCAGTGGCCGTAACCCCCTCTCCCAGTCAGTCATGCCATTGTGAGGGTAAACGATGGATACACTCTCAACCATTCTGTACCCACACAACGATTCTGTTTTTCACTTTCAGTACAGTGTTCAATAAGTTACATGAGCTATTCAACACCTTATTATAAAATAGGCCTTATATTAAATGATTTTGCCCAACTGCAGGCTAGTGTAAGTGTTCTAAGTGCATTTAACATATGGTGTTTGGTAGGTTAGGTGTATTAAATATATTTTCAACTTACAATATCTGAATGTAACCCCATTGTAAGTCAAGGAAGATCTGCATCGTACTCTGTGTCGCTGTGCAGTTGTTAAGCCATGTCTGAGTCTTTGCTACTTCATGGAGTGTAGCACATCGGGCTCCTCTGTTCTCCACCATCTCCCAGAGTTTGCTCAAATTCATGTCCATTGAGGGGTGATGCTGTCTAACCATCTCATCCTCTGCTGCCCCCTTCTCCTTTTGGCTTCAGTTGTTCCCAGTATCAGGGTCTTTTCCAATGAGTCGGCTCTTCACATCAGGTGGCCAAAGTATTAGAGCTTCAGCTTCAGCATCAGTCCTTCTAATGAATAATTCAGGGTTGATTTCCTTTAGGATTGACTGATTTGATCTCCCTGCTGTCCAAGGGACTCTCAAGAGTCTTCTCCAGAACCACAGTTCAAAAGCATCCATTCTTTGGCTCTCAGCCTTCTTTATGATCCAACTCTCACATCCATACATGACTACTGGAAAAACCATAGCTTTGATTAGATGAACTTTAGTTGGCAAACTGATGTCTCTAGTTTTTATTATGCTGTCTAGGTTTTTCATAGCTTCCCTTTCAAAGACCAAGTGTCTTTTAATTTCATGGCTGTAGTCACCCACAGTGATTTTGGAGCCCAAGAACACAAAATCTGTCACTACTTCCACTTTTCCCCCTTCTATTTGCCATGAAGTGATGGGACCAGATGCCACGATCTCAGTTTTTTGAATGTTGAGTTTTAGGCCAGCTTTTTCTCTCTCCTCTTTCACCCTCATCAAGAGGCTCTTTAGTTCCTCTTCACTTTCTGCCATTAGAGTGGTATCATCTACATATCTGAGATTGTTGGTATTTCTCCTGGAAATATTTTGATTGCAGCTTGTGATTCATCCAACCCGGCATTTCATATGATGTACTCTGCATATAAGTTAAAAAAGCAGAGTAACAATATATGGACTTGACATACTCCTTTCCCAATTTGGAACCAGTCAATTGCTCCGTGTCTGGTTCTAACTGTTGCTTCTTGACCTATATGCAGGTTTCTCAGGAGACAAGTAAGGTGGTCTTGTATTCCCATCTCTTTAAAGAATTTTCCACAGTTTTTTGTGATCCACACAGCCTATGGCTATGTGGATCATAATTTGTATCTTCACACTATTTAGCATAGTACCTCGTACTTAAAAGGCACAGTAGTATTTGTTTAGCAATGAAATAAATGCATCCAAGGCCAGATCTACTGCACAGCAGTAGCCTGAGACCAAAATGTTCTTACAAATAAGGATAGAAAAAGTCAAAGCTCCACTTTCTAAGTTTCAAATAAATACTTCCCTTATTTTCTCTATCAAAACTCAGTACTGAGCATATTAAATTTGGTCAGAATCAACTGAGCAGTTTAGAGTGTAACCTAAAGTAAACCCAAGTAAACATTTTTCTTTCTCTTTCTTTTTTTCTTCCTTGGGAACAGATGACACTTTACTAGACAAAAAGGAAAAATATCTGGGTGGGAGAAATTGGGTGGGGCCAGTTAAGCCCACATTCCACTACTAGATTTAGTTGAAAATACCAAGCTGTTTTCAAGAAGTCTGAATTTAACGGACTCCCTCACACCGTACTCAGGGGTGCCTTCCTTGAAGAACTGAAAGCAGAAGTAATTGGGAGCTGAGAGTAATGCTCAACAAAAGGTAATTATTTTAAATCAAAACATATGCAGGAAGGGTGAACTTAAGCTAAATTCCAAGGGGCAATTGCCACTCAGCTTTCACTTCTCAGACCTGTCTTCTCTGATAAATTTTCCCTGGTTACATAAAAAAAAGGTGGGGTGGGGTTTGCTTTGCCATTCCTTAAAATAGTGCTTTTAAATAAACTGTCTCCTTTTAATACCTCTCATCTCATGGTTGCCCTATATATAATACATGGTATGATGTGGTCTTAATATGTAAGTAATGAGAAGATGAGGAACAAGTGGTAGAAGAATTAAAAGGAGGAAGAAAAGGTAGGAAAGATAGTTCCTGTCCTGATTACTCAGTGTCTAAAAGTTCTGGGAGACTTGGGAAGCCTTTTGATTGTGGCAATGGTGGAATTTATTTTTCAGTTTGTAATGCATAGTGTTATTTCTCATGGTTGTGTCGATCTGATGAAACAGCTGCTATTAGTTTGGGATGATTGGGGAGAATCTGTGGGCAATCCGTGCAAAGAGCCTAACTGGGCTGAAATCTCCAGCAGTGATAACTTTGGGTCACAGAACTTAAGTCCTGTCATTTGGATACTTGGACTTTGGGGAAGGAAGAAATTGATGAGAAATAATAATTAGAGGTTAGCCTAAAGAGGCTAGAGAAACGAAAACAGAGGCTTGTTTATACTTCTTCACAAATACAGAGAAATGCCCCTCAGCCCTGGCCCCAACAATGGAAGTGACCCAAGAGTGCAGAGCAAGGAACAGGACTCTCAAGGCCAAAGCCAAAAGAGTGAGCTCAAGGGCAAATGTGCCGTGGGTCTAGCCTCAAAGGGCTTCTGGCACAGAAGGGCAAGATGGAACCCCAGCCAGGGACCGAGGTGGACACTCTAACTTTATGAAGGGATTCTGTTTAGCCAACCCTAGACGGGGGCTTTTCAAAGTTCCAGAAAACAGCAGGGAGTATTAATAGTGCCTAGGAAATACACAGATGTCTGAGATGCCAGAGGTGCAAGAGTGGGTGACATTTCTGGAGTTTTGTTTAGAGGACACATAGATTTCTAGAGCTCAGGGTTGGAGCAAAGACGTTCTTGATCTCACAGAAAGAGCAAATTCTGAGACCCCCTTAGGGAATGCAATTCACAGTAAAGAAAAGCCTTCTAGGAAAAGCAGGTCTCTCAAAACTAGAGAAGTAAGAGGAAGAAAGAAGAATGATCCCTTCAGAAACCCCAAAACAACTGTTCTGATAAGGTGAGAGCACTGGGGAACTCTGAGTCGGGATGGGTACTGCCCCTCAGGATCCTGAGACCTACCTGTCCTCTGAGTAACACCTTTCCAGTGGATGACTTCCTCTGGCACATTTCTGCCCATCGATGCCCCAGCTTAAATTCTAAATCCTCCAATAAAATGACACCAGCCATTTTACCATCCTCTCCAAACATCTGGCCTTCCTTTGATCTTCCTCTTGATCATGAAATTCCCTTTAAAAACTCCATTGGTTGCCATGGATTTTTTAAAATTGTTTATGTTTTGCTATTTTCTGCTCACTCAGGGCTTTAGCATTCCCAATGCTTTCTCTATTAGTTTGGGTCCATTCAGAAGTTAAACTGCTACTAGTTATTTGAACAGAGAGAATTTAACATGTTTTTAAAGCCTGCTAATCAGATATAGAGCTGTTAGCAAAGTAAATAAAAGAATAAATGTGTGCATGCTAAGTCACTTCAGTCATGTCTGACTCTTTGCAAACCTGTATACCATAGCCCACCAGGTTCCTCTGTCCATGTAATTCTCCAGGCAAGAATACTGGAGTGGGTTGCCATTTCCTACTCCAATGGGTCTTCCCAACCCAGAGATCGAACCCAAGTCTGTTGAGTCTCCTGCACTGGCAGATGGATTCTTCCCCACTGTGCCACCTGGGAAACCCAGTACCGCTATATATACATAATTTATATTCAATGATTAATTCCAGCTCTTACTCTTGTACTAGTTTTATCTGTCAGAAATGTGTAATTAATGTTCTCCTTCTGAGCAGACGGCCCCTAACAATCCCAAAGCAAGCTGTTTCTTCTCTAACTCATCCTCACTATACAGTGTTTCCATTAAATGTAACCCATTTCCATAGGTTATTCATGTGAATCGCTCCTTGACATATAATACCACCCAGGCTTCTTATTAGAGGCCCATCATTTAGGATTAGGACTTGCTCTCCCCTCACCATATTTCAGTATGGAATCTCTTCCTACCATGTCTCAAAAATCACATTGTGTTATAGTTTCCAGCTCACTTTGCTTACACTACACACTCGGTAGGTTAGAGAGACCGTATGATGTAGTGTGAATCCTGGGCCACATTGTGTGTGTGTGCACTCAGTTGCTCAGTCGTGTCTGACCCTTTGTGACCCCATGGACTGTAGCCTGCCAGGCTCCTTTGGGTCCAGGGAATTTTCCAGGCAAGAATACTGGAGCAGATTGCCACTTCCTTCTCCAGGGGATCTTCCTGACCCAGGGATCGAACCTGTGTCTCCTGTGGCTCCTGCATTGGGAGGCAGATTCTTTATCACTATGCCACCTGGGAAGACCCCTGAGAAGCCCCCTGGACCAGACTGCCCATATCTAAATCCTTGCCTTCCCTTTTACCTGCTGTGCGTGTCCTTGTGAACACAGCTTCTTAAATGTCTATAAGCTTAGTTTCTATAAGCTTCATTTCTCTATCTGTAAAATGTAAGCAATAGTGGTACCTACTTTAAAGGATTGTTCTTAAGTTTAAGTGATATGCAGGGAGTAAATAATCAATGACAGATATTATTAGTATAAGGATATTAAGTCTATCAGTTATTTCCTTCTCCTCACCAATATTTTATGGGTACAAAATACTAAGTCCCTCCCAATACTCTTATTCTTCTTCTCATCTTACACTTGTCCTCTACAGGTATCACTTTCATAGGTTTATCAAGGTGACTGTCTCCCTCTCCTTCTTTAGTTTTTCAGCCAAGTCAGTTAGACTCTGGTTATACACACTTCCCTGGCCATGCATCCATCACTCCTCCCAGTATCTAAGACCATAGTTATGTCTTTTAAATCTCATTTCTCATCATCTCTTTATTGGGACGTTCAACTCCCACATCTTCCTTTCTCCTCCAAGCCTTCGCTGTCAATAGAGAAATTATGTCTATCATCTATGCTATTTTGGCTTTTGATTCCTAGGCCCAGGCCTCTTAGTTTCTTTTCAGTTAATGTCGTTCTTGCAGCATTTTAAACTTGAGATGTGCTGGGAGGAGATTTCCAGGAGCAAGTTAACAGGAATCTTCAAGTGGCAGAGGAATCATGAGAGCAGACATGAAAGCTTAAGGTAATAACTTTCAAGAGCTTGGTGATCTGTCTTGGGTATTTGACTTGGACAGAATGCTTATTTCATATAGGTTAAGCAGGGCATCTCAAGACTGTCAGAAAAATGAATCTGTCTTTGTTATGCCAAAGAAATCTGTTATCTAGTCAAAACAACTAGTCAAATAATTTCCACATTAATTTTTCATTTTATGCTTGCATTTGCACATCCAGCCCAAAACTCTCCAAGGAATAAATTATTATTTCAGTATGTGAAGGTTAAGCTTCTTTTCCTGGCTACTCCAAACCATCCGCATTATAAAAGTTAAACTATCTATCGTGCTTCATAAATGTACTTCCAAGAGCCAGAGAAGAGGCATCAGGAGTGGGGAATTTCTTATGTGTCCATGCATGTACAGAGTTCAAGCTCTAGGAATAAATGTGTCAAGAATGTGTAACTGCTGCCGAGTAATTATGCAACTTACATTTCTGCCAATAAAATTTGAGCCTGAGTTATGTAAGATTGAATTATAAATCCAACCTTTGCACCAGTTATCACTGAGATGTGGAAAGAAGGAACATTATAAAGGGTAGAGGGGAAGAAAAATGAATGACAAGTAATAGTCTTCAGGTGAATCTGGGAGTGCACAATAAATGTTAGTGTTGGTTACTTTAGCTTGTACAGATGCCACTATCATTTTTTAATTCCTGCAACATGTCTTCTTTGTGACTTTTTAGTAGCACAGTTGTCTCAAGGGTGCAAGCACAGAATGGAAGTGTAAAGTTTTTAAAATGTCAATAGAAAACACATATATTCTCCTGTTCAACAATGCAAACATTAAAAGTAACTAAAACTGACTTCCATGCCTAATCCCAGTTGGCTCCCAGAGGTATCCCCCGAAAACTGAGGTATAACCCTTCCAGTGCATTTACATACAACGACATACATATATGTTATATAATACATATAATTATGTAATATAGATATTATATTATAAAATCAATTAATGTGTGTGTGAGAGTAAGTTTTATGTATCTGGTATCATACCATACGTGTCATTATGAAGCTTACTTCTTTCACAGAACAGTATATAATGAAGATCTTTGATTTCACTACATACAGATCTATCTCATTCTACTTAACTGCTAAACTCTATCTGCATACAAATAAGATGTTTCTAGTTTATGTGATTACAAATAATTCTGCCATAAATAGCTTATATATGTGAGAGTAGAGCTTTCTTTAAATGGAGAAATAAAATTGTTAGATCCTAGGCATATGCATTTTTAATTTAAATGTGTATCATCACATTCATACCAGGAATGCAAGAGGGTACCATTTCACTATACCCTAGCCAACAATGATATTTTACATCTTGTCGATCTGAAATGGTATTTCTTAATTGATGTGAAATGTTTTCTCGTTATTGATGTTGTGAAAATATGCTTCATTGTTGTTCCAATTTGCACTTCTTTGACTGTGAGATTTGACATATTTGTATATGTTTATTGTTACTTGTATTTCCTTCTCTTTGAATTCACTTTTCATATCCTTTGCACAGTATTCTTGGATGGTTTATTGATCTTTTCTTCTTATTGACATAGGAGGGCTTTGAGTATCTTGGATTTTGATCAAGGCAACTTTAGGGACACCGTTCACATTGTGGTCCACAGGAAAGTCTCCCCCTGGTGGTGTACAGTGTACAATTTACACAGTCTCACGGCAGTTCTTCATCTTTTGTTTGTAATAAATTATGGAAGCATTTTATCCTTAATCTGTCTCCTGTCTTTTAACATTGCTTGTGTTATTTTTTTCATAGTAGAATAGTCATACCTAATCAGTCTTTTCCTTCGTGTTGTTTGCCTTCTCTGTCTTGTTTAAAATGGTCTTTCCTACCAAAGGTAATGAGACATTTTTCCTGTATTTCCTCTGATTGTTTTCATAGTTTTTTTTTTAATGCTTGTATCTTTAATGTTTCTGAAAATTATTAAATTTTATAAATGATGTGAAATAGGAATCTAAACATTATTTTTCCTATTAATCATAACCAATAGTCCCAACAAATTATTGGATAGTTATCCTATCCCCTTATCTAAAATACTACCTTTATTATATACTCCTTTTTCCTATACTCCTGAGTGCATTTGGGGGTTCTACACTACGGTCTTATGAGTAAAATAATATTTGGAGAAAGTACTCATTTAGCTACATTAGGGTTATCACTATCTACTAATAACTGAGAGGTTGAGATTAAAATAAGAATCCATTTAATATTGGCTTTAATACATAGTATACAACTTGATGTTAAACTTTGTGTTGCAAATTATGTGAAATTCTCACTTCTGAGAGGAGGCTCAGTCTATCTTATTAATTTGTCTGTCATATTTATAGAGTTCCTACATTGAAAACCCTGTCTAGTTGCTCTTATAAACATATAGTTAGAACTGGTGGATCTTACATAATGCTTCTATACAAGATTCTGGTGCCCAGTTAAGCAGCCAAACTTTTTTTTCCTGAATACTGTGCTTGACTTGAAAATGCTTAACTTGATTTAACCATGTACATAGTAAATTAATAAAAATTAATAACTATATCTTTTAGCTTTAAATGTATAGATCACTTGCAACAAAAGTGTAAAGCATTTGAGCTTTTCTATAGGGCCATGAGGACCTTAAGTGTAAGATACATCTGGTAGCCCAGTTTGACAAATAGTCAGCACTAAATACACATTTGCAGGGTGAAAGAAGCCAATAGCAGGCTTAACTTTAACGAAAAACTTTTTTTGTTTTTTAATGGGAGTATAGTTGCTTTACAATGTTGTAGAAGCTTAACTTTAAAAAAAGCATTATTATTATTAGTTCTTTTTTCTAGACACTTTACTGATTTGCTTCATTCAGAGTTGCTGTTTTGCTCTTATTTACAATGTATGATATTAGAGAAGTTCAGTAGCTCAGTTGTGTCCAACTCTGCAACCCCATGGATTGCAGCACACCAGGCTTCCCTGTACTTCACCATCTCCTGGAGCTTGCTCAAACTGACGTCCATCAAGTCAGTGATGCCAGCCAATCATCTTGTCCTCTGTCATCCTCTTCTCCTGCCTTCAATCTTTCCCAGCATCAGGGTCTTTTCTAATGAGTCAGCTCTTTGCATCAGAGGCCAAAGTATTGGACTTGGCATTAATCTGTCTTTCTTAGCCAGAAAACTTCAAGTCAATTTATCCTTTTCTATGAGAGCTGTTTAAATCCAAGACTTAGTTATTTGGTTATTGGTTGAAAGAAAAAACAACCTGAAGTATAAATCTCGTTGTCCATATTTGCTTTCCATGTAGACCAATTGAATGAAAACTAACTTTCCTCTCCCTTCTCCCCAGGTATGCTGGTACTTTTGAGTGATGCTAGCTTATTCTGACTGTTATTTGCAACTCTGTTCTTCTTTCTTAAAGCTAGTGTGAGATAATGCAAAGTCAAAGTCAAATCCTGGACTTACAGATTCTTAGAACTGGAAATGCCTTGAGATATTCTAGTCTAACCATCTCATTTTAGAACTGGGATGATTGCCCTGTTGATACACTTGATTATATATATATATATATATATATATATATATATATATATATATATATATAATAAGTTTAGTTATAGATATTTAAAATTTGTATGAACTAATCATTTGGGATAAGAGTCTAAATATATTTACAAACACATGAAGTTAGCTCTTCTTTCTTTAAAATATCCATAGCACCTACTGAATGTACATGAATGTGCAATTATAAGAATGTGAGGATGAAGTTACTGATTATCACCCATTAGCCTGATAGGAATGGTTAAAATGTGAAACAATTTCCAGCAACATGTGGAATTCTGGCTGGCTGCTTTTTTATTTCAAAGTCTGTTTTATTTTCTGAAACAGTTTCTTATCACATTTATTTATTATTTCTCAAAGGGGTGCTGGGAAATATTCTGCCTTTATTGCTATTCTCATGTTCACACGTGAGAAAATCAAGTTCACACAGAGCTTAGCATTCTCTTCCTGGAAATATGTACTTAAAATAACCCACAAAACACTCAGCTATCTGTCACTCAGCTCAGCACCCTTTTCTAGTCCTTTCTCTTCCAGCCTGAGGGCTTTCACACAGATGAAGCTGATATTACATGGAAATTCCCCAAATCAAGGCTTGTTTAAAAATCCCCAAGAGACACTGGACTAGGCATATCCCCATGTGGCTGAAGATACATGCACACAAAATGATACCAATAAACTTGGGAAGAAGACATGTAATATCAAAAATGCACAATTAATAGAAGAGAATGGTTGTCTTCAGTGCGGAGAGGTGAAATAAGAGGATGTTGTGAAAACAACATTAAGTTTTATTTTTGCTTCTCCCCACCCATATTCCTCATCCCAACCCAGTTTTCCAAAAGTATCTTATTCCAATATTTAAGAAAAACTTTAGTGTTTTTCTCTGCACACGGTGGAATTTCACCAATTTCTTCGGAATGACAAGTATCAGAAAAAGTTCTGCGGCTGCTAAGATCACTGTTCCATAATCTATCAAGAGCCAAGATCTCACAGGAAGAAAATTTGCAGTAGATTAACTTAAAGTTAAAAAAAAAAGAAAAAAAACAACTGACAGTCAGGAGACCACTTGGATTTTAATCTCAGTTCTGTGCTGATGATGGTAACCACTCATAGCTAAGTACTTTTTTAACAGTTTATAAAACATGTTCACATTTATTAATCTATTTGATCTTCATAGCAACTCTTCAGGGGAGCTGTTATGTAAATGAAAGAACTAAAGCTCAGACTGCTTAAATGACTTTTTAAAAATCATTTTGGAATATTTATTTTTACTTATTTATTTGGCTGCACCAGGTCTTAGCTGAGTTAAGGCATACAGAATCTTTGGTCTGTGTTGTGGCAGGCGGGAACTGTACTTGCAGCATGTGGGATCTAATTCCCTGACCAGTGATTGAACCCAGGACCCCTGAAAAGGGAGTGCAGAGTCTTAGCTACTGGACACCAGGGAAACCCCTTACATGACATTAAAATTGCTTAATTTGTGATCTATACTTTTTCTGTGTTCTGAGGGCAGGTTCCTAACCTTTCTTTGCTTCACATTAGTAAATATAACATTTGCCAACTGACTTTACAGGAATGTATAAGAGAAAAGTGATGATACTATGAATGAAATGGTTACTTGGGATAAAAGTGCTAAATAGGTTAATTAATATATAATAATTAATAAATTGAGTGTTATTTAAATTAAATAATGTATTAGAGTACTATAACATTGTATTAAATTATTATATATATTATGTATAAATAAATAGATTATTTATGTGCAAATAAGTTTACACAATATATATGTATATATAGGTAGATATAGATAGTTACCATTATTTGTATGTTATTATTATTATATGGCTTATTATTACTTTTGAAATATTTGCAACAAAGTCTTTGCAGATTATAAACTATCTTAAAGGGATGGTATTTATCAGGGACCTAGGAACACTCAAATTAGATCCACACAATCAAGCAGCCTTCTCTTTGAGTTTCTCAAGAGAAATAATGTACAGAATCCAGTGTTGGGTGAAGTATCTTTTCATCTATTAGCTGGAGATCTGGCCCCAAATCCAGGATAACTGCCAAGGGAGATTGGTCAGATTAAATTGAATCTACAGTTGAATCTTGGATTTTATCCCTCCATTGAGGAAGAAGCCCATTAGCCAGAAAACTGAAGAGGAAGTATGTGAGGAGGGCGTGGAGAAGATGAATGGCCCGCTGCTCTCCTGAGGATAGGCCCAGCTCTCCTTAATACTCTAATCTGGAAAAGCTACAGCATCTGACCCTAAGGAGCTCTACGCTGAGGCTTTAGCTCCTAATGCCTAGAAAACTAGCCCAATTGGAGTCCTTGAACTTGACCAATCCCTAGCAATGGTTTTCTTCTATGGAAGGCAAGAGTGTTAAGAGTGCTGGCTTGAAAGTGTTGCTGAAAGTTCTCCTAGCTAACTGTTTCCAAAGTAAGAAGAATCCCCAGACTTGGGAATGATTTTCAGTTCAGTTCCGTCACTCAGTCATGTCCGATACTTCACAACCCCATTTACCGCAGCACACCAGGCTTCCCTGTCCATCACCAACTCCTGGAGCTTTCCCAAACTCATGTCCATCAAATCAGTGATGCCATCCAACCATCTCATCCTCTGTCATCTCCTTCTCCTCCTGCCTTCAATCTTTCTCAGCCTCAGGGCCTTTTCCAATGAGTCAGTTCTTCGCATCAGGTGGTCAAAGTATTGGAACTTCAGCTTCAGCATCAGTCCTTCCAATGAATATTCAGGACCGATTTCCTTTAGGATTGACTGGTTTGATCTCCTTGCAGTCCAAGGGACTCTCAAGAGTCTTCTCCAACACCACAGTTCAAAAACATCAATTCTTTGGCGCTCAGCTTTCTTTATAGTCCAACTCTTACATCCATACATGACTACTGGAAAAACCATAGCCTTGACTAGATGGACCTTTGTTGGCAAAGTAATGTCTCTGCCTTTTAATATGCTCTCTAGGTTGGTCATAACTCTCCTTTGAAGGCGTAAGTGTCTTTTAATTTCATGGCTGCAATCACCATCTGCAGTGATTTAGGAGCCCCCCAAAATGAAGTCTGCCACTGTTTCCCCATCTATTTGCCATGAAGTGATGGGACTGGATGCCATGATCTTAGTTTTCTGAATGTTGAGCTTTAAACCAAATTTTTCACTCTCCTCTTTCACCTTCATCAAGAGACTCTTTAGTTCTTCACTTTCTGCCATAAGGGTGGTGTCATCTGCATATCTGAGGTTATTGATGTTTCTCCCAGCAATCTTGATTCCAGCTTGTGATTCATCCAGCCCAGCTTCTCTAAAATTCATTCATTCATTCCATAACATTTTGTGTTAGGTATTATACTATGTATTGGGATACAGAGATGAATATTTGCTTGTGACTGTGTGTGCATATAGAGAAAGAGATATGGACAGATTATGAATAATTGACTTAAATGAAAACTTCCCAGAAATTGTCCACTCAACAGAGAACAGATATAGAGGTAGTCCTTCTCTGGAGATAATTTCTTGTAATATAGATTCCTATAGATTATGTGGAGATAGTCAGTTACAAATAATATATAAATTTGAGATACATAAGTTGAAAGAATTCAATGTAGATGGTAGAATAGGCAAAGAGAAGTCTGATGTTTAGAGATTTGGACAGAAGAAAATGCCAGTATTCCCCCAGTACTATTTTAGGAGACGTTCTCTCAGCAATGGAGTCCTATTCTTCTGACAGAAATGTTCCTTAAAGACTGGCATTTTAGTCAGTCACCACTGAAGAAGTGAAATCATCCCTCCAAACTGGCCAGCCTCTTGGGCTTTGGGTCAGAACTTTCCCTAATACCTCCCTTGGCATCCTAAGCTGCCTGTTGGAAAGGAGACTTGATTGAAATGGCCACCTAAATTTTCTGTCTCAGGATATATTTTAGCCTTTAGATAATAAGTCAGCACTCTAGTTTCTAAGGCAACACTAGTCATACCCACTTGTCTGTTATTTTTATCATGGCTCTTACTTCCCTGCCTTCCAGAAGAGCCATGAGAACCCAATATCCCCAAAAGTCCATACATGGATAGTTCTGTTTGAGGTATGTCTGGTATCCATGTGCATGTGGGAGTTCACCTCCCCCAGCCACCTGCTCCTCTTAATTAGGATTGCAACAGCAAGACTCCAGGGTTCCTGGCCTAGACCCAGTCACACTCACCAGTCCCCAAGCACTCACTTGAACTCTCAGTTTTGGTCCTAGGTTTGCATACAGTTGAAAAAGATAGTTTTTGTCAAGATTTTACTATTTCATTTGCTTGTATTTCCCAATTCTGGTCGCCCAAAGCAGTGTTGGAGGAACATAAGTAAGCATAATAGATGGCCCAGAATTTTAAGTATGATCCTGTTTCTATTTTTTTTTCTACTAAAAAATTCTTTTTACTAATTTTATTTATTTATTTTTTACTGCCCCGTGTGTTTGTTGCTGGGAGAGGGGCTACTCTCTATCTGTGGTATGAGGGCTTCTCTTTGCGGGGACCTCTCTTGTTGTAGAGCACGGGCTCTAAGGCATGCAGGTTTCAGTAGCTGTGTGCACGGGCTACATTGCCATGAGGCGTGTGGGATCTTCCCAAATCGGGGACTGAAGCTGTGTCCCTTGCACTAACTGGTTCACCAAGGAGGTCCCTGGCCCCTGTTTTTACAAGTTCTGTGCCTTGTTTACCACTGCATCACTAGGACCTGATAGTGTTAACAATGCATAGCAGACAATCAAGAAATATTTTTTGATTATCAATTCAGTTCAGTTCAGTCGCTCAGTCATGTCTGACTCTGACCCCATGGACTGCAGCACTCCAGGCTTCCCTGTCCATCACCAACTCCCAAAGTTTACTCAAACTCATGTCCAATGAGTCAGTGATGCCATCCAACCATCTCATCCTCTGTCATCCCCTTCTCCTCCTGCCTTCAATCTTTCCCAGCATCAGGGGCTTTTCCAATGAGTCAGTTCTTCGCATCAGGTGGCCGAAGTATTGGAGTTTCAGCTTCAGCATCAGTCCTTCCAATGAATATTCAGGACTGACTTTTAGAATGGACTGAATGGACTGATTTAGAATGGACTGGTTTGATCTCCTTGCAGTCCAAGGGACTCTCAAAAGTCTTCTCCAACATCACAGTTCAAAAACATTAATTCTTTGGCCCTCAGCTTTCTTTATGGATTTCACTATCAATTAATTAACCATTAGTGAAATAACTGGTTAAGCCATCATTAATTAATTAATCTAGGATGTAAAAATCCAAATGAAATAATCAAATCAGTAATGGATAAATAGAAAATGAGTCGGTTTGACATCAAGTTTGTAATTCATTTAAAGAGGACTGTTAACTGAGGGCTGAGATTTTAGTGATGGTTTTTCAGGTGGATCTGGGGCTCCGAAAGCATGAAGGAGGAGGAGCCAGGTGACTGGAGTCCCTGAGGCAGAAGGTGCAGGATCAGAATGGGAAGGCGAGTGGTTTGTGTCAGAACAATCAGAGAAGCAAGAAAGAGGGTGATTATGAAAATCACTGTAACATGCCAAGTCAAGTTTTGACTTTATCATTTTGGTGGTAAGATGATATTGAAGATTTCTGAGCAAGGAAATTCATGATAAAACCTAAAGTTCAACACTAAATATGTATTTTTATTTTTCATATCAGAAGAGGTAATTGTTGAAAACGTGAGAACAAGTGAAAAAGATTTTTTTAAATCCACTAACATAAAAATTACCTCTCCCTCCCTGGTTCCTCAATATGACCCTCACTGTACAGAATTTTTTTGATAATACCTGCCTACTTTACTGTGTTTCTGTGAGTACCTGTGTGTTCTAGCAAAAGGTAAGCCCCTTTTTGGGAAAGGGCCATACAGGGCCTTATATAGGACCAAGAAAAGTTTCAGAATGGGGAAAGTACTTCATAAATGTTTGTCCTATGCATAAATAAATGAGCATTTAGTTCACAAAGCAACTTCATAACCATTTTATCTCATTTAATTCTTACATCTGCCCTGTGAAACAGATATTATTTTTTTTCCCATTTATTTTTATTAGTTGGAGGCTAATTACTTTACAATATTGTAATGGGTTTTGCCATACATTGACATGAATCAGCCATGGATTTACATGTGTTCCCCATCCCGATCCCTCCTCCCACCTCCCTCTCCATCCCATCCCTCTGGATCTTCCCAGTGCACCAGCCCGGAGCACTTGTCTCATGCATCCAACCTGGGCTGGTGGTCTTGAAACAGATATTATTACTCTCTGAGGGAGATCAGGCCTGGGCATAGGGGGATGTCAGAACTGTGGGAAAAGAAAGAACAAATGGGAAAATCAGAGAGGCCAGAGAGGTAAGACAACAGTCAGGACACCAGTGGCAGGAGCCACCAAGACAGAGCCAGGAGAGCTGGGGGACTGCACAGGGGTCATCTCTTCAGGGGTCACAGACGGGACTGCTCAGAAGCGGGCGAGGAGGGGACAGAAGGTAGAATGTCCAGGGCCAAGAAGAAGGGAGGTCATGGAAGAAGAAGTGGGGTGAGGGGAGACTGCACCATAAATGCATCGTTTGGAGAAACTTGACACTGAAAGAGAAGAGCGAGGCTCAAAGAAACAAGATGCAAGGTGATCTTCCCCCAAACCTCAGACATGTTTTGGACAGAGGACACTGACCAGCGCAGAAAGAGGCATGCACGCGGGCGCGAGAGGTGAGGTGCTGCTGGACAGCAGACAGCTCAGGTCTCACACGTGCTCTCTCGCGGATATCATGTGATCAACCCCAGCGTAGCTTGATCAGTGGTTAGGTGTGTCTAAGTACATGGCTAGTTTGCTTGTTTCAGACAGCCATCCTTCCCCATGTATTACCAGACTACACTATCTTTGAAAATATGTTTTCTCTTTCTTTGGATCTTAAAAATAGTCTGCCCCCCAAGAGAAATCACTGCCTCTTAGATGACATTCTGCCAGGCCAAAGCTACAAAACCTCACCCAAAATAGATCAAATATTTTAAATATTTTCTTATTTGCACCCCTCACAAGTATGCCTGCAATGCAAAGCCAATTATGAGACTGACTTTTTTTTTTTTTTCCTGAAACGAGAGAAGACATATTTTCTGGTAAAAAAGTGGACACTAGGTCTCACCACATGGTGTTGGTTGGATTTCAGCCAGCCTTCCCTAAGCCTAGGACAGGGAGAGGGAACACCTACAGCTGAGTTAACACGTGTAGAGTAAGGAGGTCTCTGTTAGCATTTACCATCTGGGAGTCTAGCTCGTGCACTTGTCTGAGCTTCCCCATGAGAACAGTGATTCTGTGAAGGCAGGTGCAGTGTTTTTACAAGATTACAAAAGGCACATAGCCTCACACTAAGCCTTTCAGGTAATAGGTGTTCAGAGGTTGGTTGAATGAATGAATGAACAAAACTATCTGAGAAGAATCCAATTTACAGCTCTGAGAGACAAGAGGAATTTCTTGTGAATGAAACCTCTTTGCTTTCTCTGAGGGGAAAGCAAACCCAACAGAAAGAGTGAGGGAAGAGTGGAAACCATAGAGCCATCAGAAATAGGGAGACAGAGATTTCTTGTTGGAGACTGAGGGAATTGTTTAATCCTGTTGGGTAGAAGTGGAGAACAATAACTTGTCTCAGATGGCCCTTCTTCCCGCCACACTGGATCTTCTCCCACCTCACTCCCTTTCCATCTTGTCAAGTCCTCACCCTTATCCCATGAGACCGTGTCCTCCTTCTTCTACCTCGTGCCTCGGGAGACTAGCCCCTCCTTCTTTCTTCTTTGCCCTATAAGTGCAGGCTCTCCCTTCAACCATACCCTATTGATAAAACATAGGCTATGGCTTAAGGTGTTAGCCCTTAAGGGTAACTACTGTTTCCATGGTGTCAAAGCTGTACTACAAGTGTGTGACTAAATTAAGGACTTCCCATTCAGGGCAGATCCCCTCTCCTGCTAGTCAGGCTGGCCCTGTGAAGAACACCACTGGTCTGAGGACAAAGGTCAATGGCTTTTCCCAGTGTCCTATAGGTGACCACGTACTAGTGACCTGGAGAGAGAGTTCCCATCTGTATAGCAGTTTCTTTAAAAAAAAAAAAAAAAAAAGTTTAAGGATAGAATAAAACCTGTGTACATGCTCTGCAGAATTCACAAATATAATAATTTTGTCATCATTGCGTGAGATCTTCTTTTATATCTTGCAGAAAATTTTCAAGTTCCTTGATTTTGTGGCCAGTACCATTCTCTCTCCCTCTCATGGGAAACCACTGTATTGAACTTTGGGGCTTCCCAGGTGGTAAAGAGTCTGCCTACCAATGCAGGAGATGTAAGAGATGTAGGTTCAAATCCCTTGCTTGGAAAAATCCCATGGAGATCACTTTGGTATTCTTGCCTGGAGAATCCCATAGACAGAGGAGCCTGGCAGGCTGTCCATGGGGTCACACAGGGTCGATCACAACTGAAGTGACTTAGTAGTAGCATGTTGAATTTGGTGTGGTTCTACCATCACAGGTATTTATATAATTTATAGGAATAGAATCAATCATCCATCCCTTTTAGCTGCTATATAGTATTCCATCCTATACTTTAGTTTATATAGCCTCTCCCTCACTGATGGCTGTTGGAAATTTTGCAATGATATTGCAATTACAGATGATATTCCAAACAGCTGCCTTTTACATGCTTGCTAAAGAATGTGGGAGTTTCCCAAGAAGATATACCTAAAAATGGAATTGCTAGATAAGAAATGCATACCCGGAACATCACTGGATGTTGCCAAATCACTGCAAAGTGAATGTACCAATTTACTTTCTTACACAAAATATATACACATTACCAGCAATATTTAGTTTTTCAAAATCAAATGTCTTTTTCTTTATCAATTTGCTGGTTATGAACTGATATTAATGTATTATCTTGCATTTTCTGGTTACTAATGAGTTTGGGCATCATTTCATGGTTTTTGGCCTCTGAATTTTTTTCATCTGTGGATTGTAATATCCTATTCCCATTTTCCACTGGGTTTTTCTCTGTGTGTGTGTCTTTGTGCCTTTCTCTCTCTCCCTCCCATACCTATCACAATTGATTTTCAGGCATTTTTTGATATTCTAGATTCTAATCTTTTGTTTTATACCTTGCACATCTTCTCTTGGCTTGTCTTTTCACTTTGTATATGATGGCTTTTGTTGCACAGAAGCTTTTACATCTTGAAATCTTGAAGTAACTAAATTTTCTTTAGTTTAAATTTCTTTAGCTTAATTTTTACTTTATAGAAATAAATATTACTTAGCTTTTTCTTGGTTAAAAAATGTTTCAAAATCTCAGTGGCTTATGGCAGACATTTATTTCTTACTCTTTGGTCAGTAGCAACTCTGCTGGTCCTGAGTGGGTTCACTGGCCCGGCGGAGCTATTTGTGTGTCGTCTTCTGAAACTCAAGCTGAAGAGCAGCCATGATCTGGGTTGTATTGAATTCCTGCTTTGCTATAACAAGTTACCACAAACTGGGTGGCTTAAGATGACAGAAATTTATTTTTCCACCATTGTGGAGGCCAGGAGTCCAACATCAAGGTCTTGACAGGGTTGTTGGCTTTTTCTGACAACTCAGAGAGAATCTGTTCCACGCCTCTCTCCTAGCTCCTAGTGGTTGCTGGCAATCCTTAGCATTACAAATATTTATTTACTTATTTGGCTGCATCAGGTCTTATTTGCAGCACCCAGGTACTTCACTGCAGCATGTGAGATCTTTCACTGTGGTGCAAGGGCCTCTCTCTAATTCTGGTACTCAGGCTCCAGAGTCCATGGACTCAGTAGTTGAAATGCATAGGCTTAGTTTCCCCACAGACTTAGTTCCCCCATGGCATGTGGGGGAACTTAGTTTCAGATCAGGGATCGAACCTGTGTCTCCTGCATTGGATGGTGGAGTCTTAACCACTGGACCATCAGGGAAGTCCCTGTCCTTTTCTTATAAGGACACTTATCATTGGATGTAGGGCCTACCTAGATAATCCATCCAGGCTACAGTCCAGGGGATCAAAAAGAGTCTGACACAACTTAGCAAATAAGCACAACACAGATAATCCTGTATGATTTCATCTTGAAATTCTTAATTATTAATACATCTGCAAAGACCCCATTTTCAAACAAAGTCACATTGACAGGTTCTGGATGAATATATCTTTGAGGGGATGGGAAGACCCCACTCAATTCCATGGCACCTGTTGTTATCACAGCAAAGGGCAGACACTCAAGAGTAAAAGCAAAATGTGATGCCTCTTAAAGCCTCCACTTGGGATGGGCACATCATCCTTTCTAGCCACATCCCATGATTCACAGCAAAACCCAGGTCAAGACCTCCTAGGAAGAGCACTGCAGCAATACAAGGCAGAGGACATGAGTATTTAATCCCAGTCACAGAGGAAGTGAATATCTGGCTGTAAGAATCCAATCTGTTACAAACCATATTATTTTTGAAGTCAAATCATACATGCAACTTTCAGTAAAAGACAGTCATCATCTTCCTCACCCATTCTTGTAACTGATCCTCCCCCTAGGCAATGACTCTCAATGACTCCTTCTCAGCCTTCTTTTCTGGGCTCTAAAAATGGGGTGTCAGTTCCCACACCTCTTCTCTTCACTGCCTGCATCATTTTTTTTTTCAGGGAACTTATTCCTGGTTTAAAAATACTATCTATAAATGGACAACTCTCAAAGGTGCATCTCCAGCCTCATCCTCCCCCCTTAACACCAGATTTGTTCATCCCAGGACCTATCTGTGCTTCTACTTGGATGCCTCTTATCATCTTAATATGCTTAACATATGTCTCATGTGATTCCCACCCCCTCCTTGAAATCTATACCTCCCTCAGTGGTCCCCGTTTCATGAAATCACACTCCCACTCAGTTATCCAGACCATGAAAAGAGATATCCTTGATTCCTCTCTTTTTCTCACATCCCTCATTCAAACCATCCAGATGTGTCCAAAATTCAGTGCTTTCTCAGTCCTCTGAGCGTGACGGCCCTAGTCCCAGGAGCACCTCATGTCTAGCAGGAGGCGACAGCTCCCTCCTGCTTCTTGCCTCACGCTCCTGCCGCCTATTCTGCACAAGTGCGTGTGCACTCTGCCAGAGTGACCCTTTTCTCTCTGCTCGACACCTTCCAGTGCCTTTCCCTCTGACTTGGAACAAAACCTAAAGTCCTTGCCGTGGCCATAAGGTTCTGGATGATCTGGGCCACTGGAAGTCACTTCTCCCAATTACTCTGAAATCTCTGTTATTCCTTCAGTATGTACCTGCTATGCTTGCAGCCAGAAATGCCCTTCCTTCCTGTAGCCTCACTGCTTACTCCTTCATTTTTTTTTATCCACTTCTCTATTGAAAAACTTTTCCAGAGAGGACTTTCTGATTTCCTCTCTTCCTCTGCACTTTCTTATTTTTTCTGTACAGCACTTCCCCCTGCCTCATATTATATATTTATGTATTAGCTAATGCGTTTATCTGTCTCCCTTCATCGAAATGTATTTTGTTCACAGTGAACGCCTAGAACAGGCCCTGGCATGTGGGTGAGACTCAATAAACATTTGTTCTGTGAATGAATGAACTATTGTAGGGGGAGTTGGTAATTGCTTTCATATTCCCAACAATATACTAATTCAACTATTTACTAAAAGTTCAAAAGTAGACATTTATTACTAATTTCCTGCTAAACAAAATGCAGATTTTGCTCTCTTATCTAGCATCATCCTACTAACATGTTCTTGCTCATTCTCCTCTGAATCTAATTACATCATCACTGCTTTGGTGAATTCAACATGTAATGTTTACACAATTACACCTGTAAATTTTTCTCACAGTTGACCTGTGTAGTGTACAATAGCTACTTTTCCTTTCTCATACAAATATTTAATTTTTCCTGAAATTATAATGACCTCAATCTTATAGTTACTTGTTTTCTACGTACCTATCATAAATACTTTTCCCAAGAACGTATCAGGTAATCTATCTACTTGCCTTTTTCTTAAATATCTTTCCTGGAGTCCTCTGCTCCAATCTCTGCTGATTGGTTTCTGGACCAGCTGTTGTCCCCGAATTTTCTTTCACCCTCATTATGGGACCACTTTTTACCTCTGTCATGGGTTTGCATCCCCTGTTTTCTGATCCTTGTCTTCGAAGCTTCTTGGTTTCTAGTTTTAGCTCCTACTTTTTCCTCCCTTTAAAATATATAACTTCAAGAACTTGATGACTTCAGAAGACAATATGTTTTCATTCATTTTACTGAATGACCAGTGGGCCCTCTGAATCTGGAAACTTCTACCCTTTAGTTTGAGGAAATTTTAATTTATTATTTATTTCATAATTTCCCTCCCACAATTTTCTGGAGTGCTCAGATATTGGCTATTTGCTTGATTCTCTAATGTTCTTTTCTCTCCTTTTTCCCATCTTGTCTTTTTCTTCTACTTTTCTGGAAGATTTTTCTAAACTTTATCCTCCATTTCTTGAATTGAATTTTTATGAATTTCTGTCATAGTATTTTTCATTTACAATAGTTCTTTCCTGTTCCCTGCAAATACCTTTTTACAGAGTATTTCTCGTTTCGTGGCTACAGTATCTTCTCTTATCTCTCTGAGAATGGTAATTATTGTTTTCTTCAAGTTATATGGTAATTATAGTTTTCTTGAAGTTTTCTTCCACTTCTCACCCTCCCCCTTTTTCCTCTGAGTCTCTTTTTTTCTGTTGTTCTAATCTTTTTTTCAGAGCTTTACTTTAACTTGATGTTCATATTTAAGAGTGAGATGCTAAACAGTTGATTGAAAGTTCCTTTCAATTCACAAAAGTTCACAAAAGTGTTTTGGGTGATAAGATAGACATTTCCAGGGTCCCTCAAATTTTGCCTTTAGATCCTTTTTCCATGGGTCTGCCAGTTTCCCTGAAGTGGGATCCCCCAGTTTCCTTTCTGTGGCGTGCAGGCTCAGTGTTCCCTGAGCAGACATTCATTTCAAAGTCTGTTTTCAGCACATGGCATCTTTTCTGTCCACTGCTTTGCTCTCCAGAAAATCAACTCCATGTCTGTCTGGTTGGGTGAGGGGTGGGTATCTGGGTTGGTGGGGGCAGAGGAGTATCTAGGCTTCTAATTGTTCCTTACTTGGATTTTCAGCCTAACCTGTTTTCTGCTCCATCTCTCATCTCAGAGATTCCCAAGCTTCCACATCCTGAGTTTTTCCTGGTTCTGAGGCTATAATTGGCTTCTTTCTTGTCTATCGGCCTTCTGCTCCACAGGGCCAGAGTTCAGTTTCTCAGCTCTGGTAAGTCAATTACTAACCATCCGTCCACTTTCCATATTTCAGAATTTGGCTCACATCGACCTGTGTTGACTCTTTTCCAGTACTTTGCCCCGTAGGATTTATTTATGATTTTTTTATTTCTTTGTTATCATTTTGATGAGATTTGGGGAAGGAGCAGAAATAAATGAGGGATGTGCATTTAATCTGCTGAGTTTAACCATATCCTCGATCTTGTTTTTTAGTCTTTTCATTTGTATGTTCTACTTTTTATGATTTAAGAATTCTGCCATCCTCTATCTTAAATATATTCTCCTACAATTTTTCCTAATCATTTTCAAGTTTTGTTTTTCATATAGTCTAGATTCTTTTGCTCTAGGTGGAAATTCTGAATCTAATTGTATTATTTTCATATAATTGGTTGTAACCTTACCATGAAAAATACACCATTTTCTCCCTAATCTATAATGCCCTCACTATTATTTTAAATGTTTTCATAAATGCTTGGGACTGTTTCTAAGCTTTCTACCTTATCCTATTAATCTATTTGTCTTATTTTAACTAGAATTGTCCTATAAATATATTGGTACTTTTCTTTAGATCTTTACTTTTCCATATTACTTTTAGGATTATTTTGTCAAATTCTATAAAATAGATCATTTAGGGATTTTAGTTGTAATAGTCAATGCATAGGTTAATATGAGAAGAATTTACATGTTTATAATTTTGAGGTTTGCCATTTTGTAAAAGTGATATATTTCACCATTCAGGCAGACCTTTTATGTCCTTAAATCCAGGACATAAGCATTTTGTAATTTGCTTGCACATATTTTGTTACATTTATTTCCCAGGTAATGCACACTTTTGTTGCTAATAATAACATAGTTTTGCACTATATTTTAAAATTAAAGATGACTGGTTACAGAAACTCTGAATTTTTGCATACTGAACTTGATTCCAATAATCTTGCTAACCTCTTTTAGTAGTTCTAATATATTTGATGATTCTCTTTTGACATAGATAATCATATCATAGCAAATAAATAGCAAATAAATAAATCATATCATAGCAAATAGCATGTTTTTCTTTCTAATTTCAATAGCTCCTATTTCTTTTTTCTATTTCTTTGTCTTGGCTAGGACTTCCAATCCATTTTTTAATTGCAGAAAAGATAATAGTCATTCTTGTCTTTTCATTGATTATAATGGGAATACTTTTAAATTTCATCATTAATTGTGATGTTTGCTCTATATTTATGGTAAATATCTCTTATGTTTACAAAGATTCTGGTGCTAGTTTTTTAAGAGCTTTTTTTTTTTCCTATAAGTGATTACTAATTTTACCAAGCATTCAGTTTCAGTTCAGTCGCTCAGTCATGTCCGACTCTTTGTGACCCCATGGACTGCAGCACTCCAGGCTTCCCTGTCCATCGCCAACTCCTGGAGCTTGCTCAAACTCATGTCCATCGAGTTGGTGATGCCATCCAACCATCTCATCCTCTGTCATCCCCTTCTCCTCCCACCTTCAATCTTTTCTAGATCAGGGTCTTTTACAATGAGTCAGTTCTTTGCATCAGGTGGCCAAAGTATTGGAGTTTCAGCTTCAGTATCAGTCCTTCCAATCAGTCCTACCAAGCATTATTTTTTATCTATTGAGATGAGCTTTCACTTTCCTTTTTTCTATTTTTATAGACTTTTAAACTGCTAATAGTATATAATATATCCATAGATTTTCAGATTTTGACCATCACAGAATTGGCCCTGTCTTTTTTTTTTGGCACTGTTAGATTCAATATGTTAATTTTTCCATCTAGGTTCATAAGTATATTTAGTCTAATTTCCTTTTCTTTTTCTTTCTTTTTTTTTTTTTTTTTTTTACCATTTTTGTTGTCCAACTTTGATATTAACATTCTACCAATCTGATTTTATTGTTTATAAACTTGAGTTTCTGGACATACTTCATTTGAGTGAAAGAAGGTATGTGTGTGGGGGAGACAGGTTGTTTTACTGTCTTTTAAAATGCTTGAAATATCTGTGCAACTCAATAAAGTAGATATTTTAAGTTGGAAGAATGTATATTTTTCATGGAACTCAATGAATTGATTTTAATTTTGAATGAGAAAAGTATGACTTGCTTTTACTTTTCCCAAATTGACCCACTAGCAAAATAAAACTGCTCACCACTGCAAGCTGGCAAATCCTCAGTTGGAAATGAAAGAATACAATGAATCATCCAGGTGTTTCCAAATGTCTTTTTAGAGTTGTTATGGTTTGATCAGGTAGATACAGCCTATGCTAGGCAAGCTGTTCTTTATCTGGGATGATCCGAGTGGGAAATATATTCCACAGAAGTTGCCTATGTAAATCCTGTATTTTTAGTGTCATTTACAAATGACTTCTGGAAAAAGTGAATATTGTTATCCCATGACTGAGATTGGCAACATATATCTCTTTTCTTTCTTTTTATTCCCTTTCCTTTTTTATTCCTGTTTACTTTTTTTAAAAGTAAAAGGACAATGAAAAAAGAATTTTTCTATGTCATGGTGTATATTACATGGAATTTGTTAAATTATTCTTCCAACTACATAGTTCCTGCACAATAAGTCTATTTTCAAATACACAAAATAAGCTGAATGATTGCTCATCCACAAAACCCTGGACTCAGAATTTATCTAGGGAAACATACGTCTCTTTTCTAAAGACATAATCCAAAAATATTTAGCCATTTATCTCCTAAAAACCATGCAAAATGCATGTCCTTTCTATGTTTCCTGCTGATAATACTTTCCCCATTTGTAGCACAACTTTTCTTTCCTCTGGAAAGCTGGTACTTATTTTATTCATAGATGGTAAATTATGCCTTGATCCTGCTCAACCAAAGGGTATTACTCAAACAAGCAGGGAGAATGCTGCTTAGGATATAACCAGCGGTGGCCATGGAAAGCAGCACATCGAAACAGGCCTCACTGAGTTGCAGTCATACTGCACGGAGATCACAGGCACCAAACCTCTCTGAACACAGGTCCTATCTTCACATCAACTTCACCAGCCGAGTTGTTTTCAGAGCTTAGGGATGCCTGCCCACCAAGTGTTCAAGCTCAGCAGTTTATCAGACTACGGAGTGTTATTCTATCTTTACAACCTGTCCCCAGCAGCCCAAACTGGTTGTGTTCCCAAAGTTTATTTCCAAATCATTTCTTTGGGATCAGAGAGCATTTTCCCATAGGAACAATTTTTATAAACAGTGGTGTTCCACAAATGCCTGGTTGAGCCACAGCATACTTGAAATGCAGCAGTGACTGTCCTATTCCCACAAGCCATTATTTATTTTGCTTCCCTGGGAAAGTGCATTCTGGGTTTCAACTTGGGATGCCTGGAGCTCACCTCTCCCTCCGCCTGGCAGGCTTTGCTGTAGATTTTTTTTTTTTTTTTTTTAGGCCGTGCTGCAGTAGCCATTGGAAAGAGGGGACAGAGTAGCCTTTCCCCCAAAAAGGTGAGTGTAGGTTGACAGAGATGCCTCTAGGTAACTTAGTGCTTTGGAACTGAGGAAGGAAGCCACGATGGGGCTCAGTCACTTCCCCAGTCCTCTGAGGGAGGCAAAATGGGCAGGGACTTTCTCCTAAGTAGAGCTCATTTCTAATTCAGATCTTCCTAAATAGGAAAAAGGCTTATCCAAGTTATACCTAAGATTTTTGAAGACCATGCTTCTGGGCTTGTAATTAGCCAGGCAAAATATTTTAACTCCTTCTGGTCAGTAATGGAAGAGTCTCCAAACACAGAGCAATAATGAATGAGGCAGATATGTAGCACCTAGCCCCAGCACCTGGCTCACAGTCTCTTGTGACTGAATTGAGTACTGATCGACTGAGTAAATTCTGTATTGAGAAGTACAAGACCACAGAATATATATACACACAAGCTAGTTAATTTCATTTTAATTCAGCATCTCCTAATTCTGACCCTCTCACAGCACACATCCTATCAAGGAAGAGTCGTTTGGAGTACTTTCAAGAAGACACGAGGATGTCAGTGTCATCTCTGTGGGCATATGCATCCATCCACACCAGCTCCAAAGCAGCTGCTAGATCCCTTCACACCCTCTCTGCTTTGCACAACTTCTAGCAATATCTGTCACCAAATCTGAGTAAAAAGAGGGGAGAGGGAAGGAGAGAGAAAGGTGATGTGGAAAATCAAAGAGGATAGCCAAGTCTATAGGACCCTGCCTGGATGAATTTCTGGCAGCATACTTATTCTATTAAAAAAAGACCTGCTTTTTTTTTTTTTTTTTTGGATTAGTTGTTTTTATAGCGCATATTTTAGGAGGCTGTGCCTCTTTCAGTTTAAAATTTAGCCTGTACATTGGACCTGGGTCTTAGCCATGTCAGGCTTTAAAATTGCATACACAATTAAATTCCATTTTGTATGTACAACGACTTTTAAAAGAAATAGGCTATCTCTCAATTAAAAAGCCACTCCCAACCCCCACCCCAATAAACGTACAGACTGTTAAGTTTAAGTTTCATGGACTGTGCTTTCTTTTTAAAGCTCCATTTGTGTTCTACAAGACAGCCTCTTTCTCCAAGATTAACATTTCTTATGATTGTTCCTGACAATGGATTCACTTCCAGAGGCCCTGCTAAGGATAACCAAAAAAGGGCATGTAGCAGGCTGGTTTTGGCAGCCTGCACGCAGTTTCAGAGCTTTTTAGGTCTTGGTTTTTTCTGATGAGTGATTTCCTGAGCATGCCTAGGGAATGACAGGCATCTCCACAGGCAGGCTGCATCCACCTCGGCTGGGGTGTCGTCATTGGCTGCCTATTAGAAAAACTACAGGACAATGCATACCACCGATGCCGACTGTAAACATAGGGGATATGTGTTCACTTAGCATGGACTTCTGGGAGGGGCTGAGGAAGGGCGGTCTGGAGTTTTCTTGAATAGAGCAGTGTGTATTGGGCTGCCTGCCTGCCTGCCCTCTCACTGTGCTCCTGCTTAAAGAAATCAGTCCTTCCTTTCCGACTTAGTCCCCGGGAAGAAGTTTCAGCCTACGAGGTAAGGCACAGAGGGCTTTCTTTTAATCTCCTCCAGAGAGCGTGGGGGCTTTCTCTGGGTTTCAGTCAGCATTCCTGGGCTAGGTAGCTGGAGATGCAAGATTATAAAAGTCAGTAAACCACGCAAATGCTCGGGATTGGACTTTGCTGCCCTGCAGATGTTCCCGGAAGACAAACAGGATGAGATTTCAAGTTTCGTTCTTAGAGTCTGGACGAGAGAAGAGATTATAGAGAGACTTATATCCAGGGACCACTGGCAACTTGATAAGATAGCGTTTTGTTCAGGAGTGCCCTGGGGATTATACCTGACCGCCATAGGCCAGTGTCAATAGTCGTGTGGTGCCTATTTGCTCATGCCAGCCGTCTCTCCTGCATCTTTTATTATCAGAGATTTAAAGAGGTTTTGCTTTAAAAACAACAATAACTTTCTAGGTGGATGAGAAGCCAAAAGTGATAATTTTTAACCAAACGCATTTACATTTTATTCGCTACCAGTGTTTAAGACTTGACTTCTAGAGCTGCAAGGAGATAAGGTCAGGGGTGGGGGGAGGAAGAGCACTGGCATTTAGCATAGGCTGGGTTAATGTAACTGATCTGCTATTTGCCCAGACAGAAGATGCCTCCCGTGATCTGTTTCCTATAAAACCTAATAATGAGAGAATGCATGTGCTAGTGGGTGTGTTTTTAGAAATCGCATTTCACATCTGACCAAGCTATTTCTCAAGAAATCCTATTTTCTGTTTGAAAGCATGCCTGAGTGTCACTGGAGAATTTGAAAAAGGTGTAGGTTGCAAGTTTGTTCTGGGAAGGGAGGGAGCAAGCTTTCATTTCAAGATAGTCAGACATATTGGGGCATCTTAAACAGTAGTGCAAGGCAGCTAGTTGGTAATAGCCTGGAATTCCTTTTAGAAAGAGATGGTTGTAAAGGGTGGGGAAATTTGAGTGGCAATACATGGTAAAAAAAAAAAAAAAAGATGAGTGAGAACAAAGTACTTGGTATTTGTGGATCCCATCTGTTAATCAGACTATGCAGATGGACTTGTGAGCTGGAATAGTGAAATCCTTCTAACGTGTTTGGCAAAACCAGACATGGATGTCTAGAATTTAAGTGAAGACTAGGTGGTATAGGGCAAGAAAGACATATCTGAGCTTTTTTTTTTTTCAAAAATAAACCTGGATATTAAAGGTTTCCAGTTCCAAATGACTGACTCGATTTGATTTTATTCCATGAATAGAGGTGGTTTTGTGTTGAGATTCATTAAATAATCTTCTCCCTTCATATTTAAAAGTTTGGGGATAATTTTCTTGAGAATGCTTCCCTCTCCTTCTAGAAGTGATATATGAGAACAGAATTCCCTGTGAGTTTCTCTTCCTGGAACAGTTCTGAGTAAGTGTGAAAGAAAGGCTGCAGGCAAAGCTATCGTTTGATTATTGTCATTCCCTCGAAGAGATCAAGTTCCAAACTATTTTCACAGTGTTTTTAATGTCAATCAAAATACAGAGAGCAGTTTCTTTCTTAACTGCTCTCTAAACCATGTAGGGAATGTAGTTTGGGAGGAAATCTATAATCTTGGGATTTGAGGATAAATTCCATTTTGAAACCAACATCTCTGAATCCCTGACAGTTCAAACTTTGCTACTACCACTCTCTCCTACCTTCCTCGTGTGCTCCCCACCCCCCAAACAACCACAAAAATACATTTTCTCAAAATAATGCTTCAAGTGTTCTACTCTATGTAGTGATGGAGCAAGGGGATTTGGGCATTATACTTTAGGTAGGACTTCAGGCCACTCTTTCTGCTACTTTTGTTGAATATTAGCTAGCACACATCTCCCCAAATAGTAAAGCAAAGGAGCACAATGAAACCACAGCACAAAAATTTCTCTTTGATTAGAATCATTTAATAAAAAGAAATGCAATGGCAGAAATCTGGACTAAAAAGTCACTAGTGAAAAGTGATCTCAGCACACAGGAGGAATGTACAATGAATTGATCCATAGGTAACATGCTAGGTTGTTTCCATTATTCAAAACTAGCAGAATGTACAATTTAAATAATTCAGATCAAAAGACTGCTTTAGAGAAACAGACACTTCTTACATTGAAGAGAAGGTTCAAAATGAAGCTTAAAGGATTTAAATGAGATGCATATAAGCATTCTCTGACAGTGAGGCCATTAGCAGTTCTAATTGGCTCTTGTGACTGGTCTGAGGATCTGCTCTGGAGCAGATAGTATAGGGTGATCCTGTATCTGGCTGTATTTTCTATTCTGATGAGTACAATGTCCCCGTGTACATGCTGACTCAGTCATGTCCTACTCTGCGACCCCATGGACTGTAGCCCACCAGGCTCCTCTGTCCACGGGATTTTCCAGGCAAGAATACTGGAATGAGTTGCCATTTCCTTCTCCAGGGGATCTTCCCAACCCAGGGATCAAACCCAGGTCCCCTGAGGCTCCTGCATTGGCAGGAGGGATTCTTTACCACTGAGCCCCCCCTGGAGAAGCCCCCAAAATGTACCTTAGTAGACCTTTTCTTAAGAACACACGTAGTTATCTCCATTTGTCATTTTCATGGTAGAACGGTTACTGGTTAGTCATTCTTTAGCAAGACAAAAAAAATGACCTGTACGTGGGCATGAGGGGAGACTGGCAGGTTCCCCAACTGCCTGCAGCCTGTCACATGTCTCAGAAATGTGGTAGGGTGAGGCCATGGTGGGGGACCAGGGAAAATGCTGACAGGGTGGTATGCAAATAGCATGGTAGGACTAAGGAGGAGGTTAGAAAGATGCTGCCAAAGAATTTTCAGACTTTAAAAAAGAATTTTCTGGGTAAATTCTCCCAGGGCCCCAAAATAGAAACATTTTCTCCTTACTGAAAGGCCTTCATCCATCAAGTTAATTCAAGTTTGATATTGAAGAAATGCCCATAGGATTGGAGTAGTTGGTTAATTTAAAGAGATACTTGTAGCTCTGGCTTCACTCCTGAGAGTCAGTCTGAGTACTGGTTCTCCTGTTTAAAAAGCCCAGAACTTTGAGGGAAGTCATCAATCTTTGACCTCATCTGTGGAATGGGCCTTCTAATGCTTCTCCTACCTCCCACAGTGGTTAAGATGTGTGAATGAGATGTTTCCCCTTCTTCTCTATAGGCTGTACACTCCACTGCCTTCAATTTGAGTCCTTTGGACATTATGCGCATTTTGACTAGTATCTCCCCTTCTTGTCTATTTTCCCTAATTATCTCCTCCGTTCTTCCTCATATTTGAAGACCTTTGAGTGATATCTGCTAGATCCTGGTTCTTTCTAAAACCCAGAACCCAGAGTTTAGGGAATACTGGTCCACCCCAGTGTTGACTAAACTTTGGCTTTCATAATCAGAGACCAGGAGGACAAAAGCTTCAGGAGTCAAATAAGTTGGGTCATCAGTGGTGTGAGGCCACATCCAGGAACCAGGAAATCTGAAGGTCCTGTTGAATGGAAGACCAGTGACAAGGCGCTGACAACAGAAAGGGCTTGGTAAATGAGGCAGTTTCTCTGCCCCCAGCCAAAAGCATGGGACGAATCCCAGCATGTCAAGCCTGGGATTGTGAGGAGGCTGAGGTAACTGAGAGCACCTGGCCGTGTTCCTGTTGGTACTGAGACCAGAGAGAGCCACGCATCTGGCCTCTCATCTCTGCTTGCTTCAGTCTTCAGCACCCCCAGCTGGGGCCCCTGTGACGGACCCTGTGGTGGCATCCCTCACTTCCTACCCCAGGCCTCCCTCCGTCTCTACCAACTTCTCTAGTTCTTCCATCCCCAGGCCAAACAAAGGGGGCTTTCCTGATCCGACACAGACAATTTACAGTGGCTGGGCTGTAGGGTGAGGCCCAGACAATAGCAGAAGAATCAAGCCTAGATATGCTCAAGATAGGGAAAGAGCAGTTTCTGTGGTAAAGAGCCACTCTTCAGCTCACAGGCTGGCTGCTGGTGGGCGAGTGCTGTGAGCAGGGGGAGAAGGCCGGGGTGATGGGGTAGCGGTGAGGAAGAGGGGATGGGGCTGCCCTGTCGGCCGTCCTTCCCTGTGCTGTTGTTGTTGTTTTCTCATGGAAGCCTTTGAGAAGCTGATAAAAACTCTAACCCCTCAAGGTCCATTGAGAACCCACTTTTCTGACTGACTTGTGAGAAACCCTTGAGCCGGTGGAGGTTGGGGTGGGCAGTGGGATAAAGTGTTGGTTCTCCCTGGAGACAAGAGTGAATGGGAGCAGAACATGTGAGGAGGTGTCCTTCCTTGTTTCCCAGATTCTTTGGAAGGAAGACAGGATGGTGTAAATATACGCATATATAGAAGGAGATTACCTCATATGGCCTCCATTTCAAAGAAAACATCATCTCTAGAGAAAGTTTTCTGTAGGGAACGGAGGGGCTGAAGAATTCAGGAAAGTCTGCTGTTACGCTCTTAAGTGTATGCTGAGAATTTAGTAAGAGGATTGATAAGAATGGTTGAAAGAAAATGAATATTTGGGGGAATATTTTAGGTGAGTTGGGTATTCTTACTAAGCGCTCGTTTTAGAACATGGCTTTTCTTTTAAAAAATGTATGTGTACCACTGATGGCTAACTTGAAGATAAATTACTTTTTAATAATTTCCTGAGGCTTCTAGCATGGTTTTGTAAATATGTAGATGAGAGCACTTAACTGTAAGGAAGTCATCTCACTAGGAGGGGGATATATTAAGTAGGAATAGTTAATTAGTTTCTTTTACCCTCACATGCAACATTCCCTCTTGGCTCAAGCTGGGGAACTAGGCAGATTTCACCTGAGTGCTGAAGAGGGGCAGGACCAGGGTGAGGCCCCCCCCCCCAACCACCAGAGACCCTAGGGCCAGAAGTACCTTCATTCCACTGGAGTCAGGAGGGTCTAAGCCACATAGACATAAAATACACCGATGGGCTAACATGTGAATTACAGCCAGATAAGTAAAAGAAAAACAGCAAAAATCAGAAGTCAGACAGAGGTTAAAAACCAAGAGCTTGCTTAGCAAGGCAGTGTACAGACAGGTACAGTAACATATGTGAGAACTCTTGGCACACTGCTTGGAACAAATAGACCCTTATGTTAATAAGTTTCAGTAGCTTGAGTAAAGGGACAGAATGATAAGATACATGTGGGATAATAAAGGGATGGAAATTCAAGGAAACCCAAGGATAGAAGCCAAGAAGGGACCAGAGTCCAAGGAGAATGGGGCTGCAATCAAGGTAGGTCAAAGCAACCCAGCAGAGGTCCATGTGCTACCATTAACGTAACTCAGCTGCAGCACATATGGCTGCTGCTTTTTGTTGACCTGCAGACTGGGGAATTTTTTCTGTGCTTCCTGGTTAAATTCTGAGGGAGAAAATGTGATTGGTTCAGCTAATAACTATTGTTTTTGGCAAATCCCTTAGGATAATCAAGGGTTACTTGCATGCCTATGGATGAATTACCAGTGTGTCTGGCTGCAGTCGTCACCCCTGGGGAATAATACAGCCCAGTGGGCAATTATTTAGTTAGAAGAGAAAGTTAGCCATGGAAAGCAAATTAGCTGAAATGTCCAACAGCTGTCAATGAATATCATTTGAATTTTTATGTGACAGAATTTATGGAGAATCAAACACCCACTGTCAGAGTCATACAGTTCCTAATGATCACTTCGGCATGGTCGGATGAACCAATCTTAAAGGAATTGGCCTGGAAACTTGTACCATTGATAATTAAAAGGATAAGGATTATCCATTTTAGAAAGATTCCAAAGAAAACATGGGTATTTTCATATGAGTCATTTGTGTGATATGGCTCCCCGCAAAATAAGGCAATCTTTAAAATTAAACATGCAATGACTTAGTAATGTTATAACTATCAATATATCTCTTAGGCCTTCCCTGTCTCAGTTGGTAAAGAATCTGCCAGCAATGCAGGAGATCCTGGTTCAATTCCTGGGTTGGGAAGATCTGCTGGAGAAGGGATAGTCTACCCACTCCATTGTTCTTAGGCTTCCCTTGTGGCTCAGCTGGTTAAGAATCCGCCTGCAATGGGGGAGACCTGGGTTCGATCCCTGGGTTGGGAAGATCCCCTGGAGAAGAGAAAGGTTACCCACTCCAGTATACTGGCCTGAAGAATCGCATGGACTATATATATATAGTCCATGGAGTCGCAAAGAGTCAGACAAGACTGAGCAACTTTCACACACACATATCAATACATCTCAGTGTAAATCATAGTACTGAGTAAGTTAAATGCATAAAAGCTAATGTACTCTTAGTAAACGTTTCAGTTCTTGGTAGTGTTTGCAAGACAACAGTGCATGCTAAGTCAATTCAGTCATGCCCAACTCTTTGCAGTCCCATGGACTATAGCTTGCCAGGCTCCTCTGTCCATGGGATTCTCCAGGCAAGAATACTGGAATGGGTTGCCATGTCCTCCTCAAGGGGATCTTCCCAACCCAGGGACTGAATCCAGGTCTCTTACATCTCCTGCATTGGCAGGTGTGTTCTTTACTATTAGCACTACATGGGAAGCCCCACAGGACAGCAGAACTAAATATAAACAATTTGTGGATTTTTAAAAGCTGGGCAAGGCCTTAGGAGTCATTTGACCCAGGGAATGATAATAAGTTTTCATCTGTTTGCCAACTTTAAACAGTTGGTAGTGACCATCTGGAATACTCTGTGGAGAAGGATTCTGAGGCTGAGGCTAAACTTCCTTTGGGCAATTAATGCTGTCACTGATAGTGATGTCTGTTGTATAAGAAAAGAGCCATTGCTACTCAAGTACCACATATTTCATGAGATTAATATAGTCTGTAGTTTCCTAACCTCTGTACCTTGGACCCCTGGGAGGCCACTAAGTTACTGCAAGAGGTAAATAAGTCCATATATGCAGTAAGTGATTTTGATACGCTGAGTAAACAATATGTGCTACTATTTTTCTAGTTACATAGGTGCATTATGATGACACAAATGCTAATTTATTGTAAACAGTTATTGAATTCATAGCAGCTTTTGGTATTATGTTATCTCAATCAGTGGCCCTAAAACATGTAATTATATTGTGTGTGGGAATGTTGGGACAAGAAATTTGGGATCTTAAGAAGAAATTCTTTTAAAAAAAAATGAACCAGTAATCTACTCTTCATTTTCTAGATGAGAAATTAAAGCTTAGCCACACCAAGTAAAATTACACACATATTTGCAGGTTTCTTTGATTCATGTCAGGAAGATTCATAATGGCAGGGAACATCTTTTTTTCCCCCAATATATACCTAATGCCTGGCACATCACGGAAGTCCGGTAAATATCTGCTGCATGAAAGAACAAACCAAATGACTTGACCAAGGTCACCCAGTTAATTAGTGGCAAAGGTGTTTCCAGAACACACGTGTCCTAAGTCCCACGCTGTTAATCTTTCAGTACACCAGGTTGCTTCTCCTGGTAGCATAAGAAAATGTCCCTCCCATTTTAACAGTATATGGATTTGGATTGTACACTGCACCCCAATTTGCCTATAATCCAGGAGATCTTAATCAGAGTCATCTGTAGGATTTTCTGAAAACATCCCTGAGACCCATCTACAGAGATTCTGATACAGTAGGATTAGAATGGGGTCCAGTTTATGAAAACTCCCTGTGATTCTGCTAAAACACCTCGACTCAGAAACAGTTCTGTACATCTGTGCTTAAAATAATTTATAGTAGATCCATGGAATCACTTGCTCCTCAGAAGCCTTGTTGTTTAGTTTCAGATAATTTCTTTCCAAAAGTTACAGCTGTCTATTCCAAATAATCAGTATTGCTAAAGAGTCTCTCCAGAAGCACTAGAATATTTATCTGAAAATTCCTCCAGCTTCCAATACTCTTTTGGTTTGGCCGCAAAGTTATCAACCCTGTAAGGTCAAGCTCTCTGATGAGATTTCCAGTGTTTGCTTTTGTAAAGCACTGAAAATGTGGCAAGAATAAAATTTCTCATGGTATTTCCACTTCCTGTTCCAGCCACCATTACTAAGTGAAATTTAGGCTTCAGGGAGGGATGAATTGAAGAAAAATTGTCTCTCTAAGTATTTCTGTCCTTAGGATGTTTTGGAGGTTGGTTACTTTAGATATTTAGCTTACCAAGAAAAACAGAAAATGTTTTTCTCTGTTTTCCACTTTGTGGTAAGGAATGTACAAATCCTCCACTCTCACCATCTATCTCCTCTTAGTCTGGGGCCTTGGATGCTTCCTTGGGTGGCCCCTTCAGAAGTCTGTTAGCCCTAAGAGACAAGAGGCCTCAGGTTCATGGACAGGGGGAGTAATTGGCTTTTGTAGGACAGAAACTCCATCCCTAGGGTTTTCCCTTAGACAACAGTCAGGAGGTACCTCCTTATTGCACAGAAGAATCTGCTATATTCAGAGCACCAAGGACATAAATTATATTCACTAAGGCCTGTAGAGTTAAAACCGTATCTGTATGAACAACCTGGTCCAAGAAGAATGCCAGAATGGTTGCTATATTTGTGCCGATGGTATTTAGTTTACAGAGCAGTGCTTCCACTGTGTACATGAAAGCAGAGCTTGCTGGAGAAAAGCAACTAAAAAGGAATCAGATTAGGACCTATGTCTGCATGATGACACAACTGTGACTCAGTCTCCTTTTCCTCTGAAATGTCTCCTTACCCAGTAGTGTGTGCAGCCAGCTCATACTAGCTCCCAAAAGCCAATTGCTAAATTTTCAAGATTTTGAGAGCTAGTCATTATACAGTCATTATCCAAAATTAAGTTACATAGACTTTCAGTTAAATTATAGCAAAAGACAAGGTTAAAAAAATACTCAAAACTGATCTCTTCCTAATTATGTTACATTTTATTATTAACTATGCTGTTGAGGTTAGTTACATCTATTTTATCCATATAATGGAAATACCACCAAATACTGTGCAAGAGAACTTCTCCCAATTCTTTATTCACCGATGACATGTTGGGAGCTTGAGGTCAACCATGATGGAAGTATTTACACCCTGGAAATTAGGAAATAACACAAGTCAGACTCCCCGCCCCTGCCGACCCCCAGGGATTGTTATCGAACATTTATTAGCACACCACTGACCCTAAAATATCAAGTCAGTAAAATTAATTGAAGAGCCAATCGGGATACCCACAATGCTTAGGTACATGCATATTCATAATGTATGCTTATAACTGCCTATTTATTTGTTTACTTGTTTATTGTTTCCCATGCTGCTAAAACAATGCACTATGAACTCAGAGACCTTGTCTGGATTTTTCAAGTGCTGTGACTTGAGCCTAAAAAAGTGCCTTGCCCCACATAAAGTAGGTGCTTAATATGTGAGTTAACTAATTAAAGGAATAAATGTCCATAATTTCTTCTTGATAAGAAAGTGGAAATCAATATTCATGTTTGAATTCCTTGATTGCTCTCTAATTGTATCAGTCCTGAGTGCTTATAATAGCCCCTGACACAGGCCAAGTAGCTAATTAAATAAATAATCTTCATAACAATCAGATTGACAGATGAGGAAACTGAGTCACACAGGTTAAGTAACACATCTAATGTCACACAGCTAGTAAGTGGCAGAATCAGGATTCAAACCTGGATAAACTGGCTCCATAGTCCACATCCTCAACCACCACACTCTGCTGCCTGATTACTCCATTTGAGCTTGTGTATATTTCTGGGGATGTAGCCTATCTGAGAACACACTTTAAAATCAGGAAGACTTGAGCTGGAATCTTAAACTTACTATTATCTGGCCTATTTCTTTACTCAACAAGGGGATCATTTTTTCCTCCTTTTTGTCATTGTTATAAGGACTAGAAATAATAGAGTTGAACTGCTTTGCACATGACAAGCACTAAGTTAAAAATCGTCAGCTACTAGCCGTGGCTTCCTGTGGAGGCTATCTGTAGGCATGGGACTCCTTTTAAAAGTGCCAGTGCCCTTAGCTACCCACTCTCCCAAGTTGCCTACTCCACTGCTATCCTGTAGACAGAGCAAAAGGAGCCAAATTCTTTCATGTCCAGTTCTCCAGGAAGTACAACTAGGACCAATAGAAACAATTCCAGGAAACCCTGTTTCAGGTCAGCATAAGCACTTTCTAACTAGATCTATCTGTCTCTGGAGCTCAGAGCTCAGCCAGCCATACACTACAGAGGCAGACAACCCCCACCATCCCTTTCAACCACAGGATTTTCTCTTCTACACTTATCATTGGGTCTGTGCTGCCTTGAACGTTCTAAATCATCTTTTGTCTAGTCTGGCTAAAGAGTTTTATTATTCCTGAGACTGGGTTGTTTTGTAGGATTTTTGTGTATTAGACCTAGAGTGAGAGAGGGAGAGAGGAAAGAGGAGAGAATGGAAGAAGGAAGAAGATTGAGACTTATCTAGAGAACAAAGCACTGACCTTCGAAGATAGAGCAAACAAATGAAGTGACTGATATCTCTCCTGAGCCTTTAAGTTAGAGATGGTTGGGAAGGTAAGCTAACTCAGTAAACTACCTTGTTGGTATACTTGTTACATGACAGGCACTGTTCAGGTAGAGGATAACTACCTCAGGTCAGTAAAGTAAATTCAGTTCAGTTGCTCAGTTGTGTCCAACTCTTTGCAACCCCCATGGACTGCAGCACGCCAGGCTTCCCTGTCTATCATCAACTCCCGGAGCTTGCTCACACTCATGTCCATCAAGTTGGTGATAACATCCAACCATCTTATCCTCTGTTGTCCCCTTCTCTTCCTGCCTTCAATCTTTCCCAGCATCAGGGGCTTTGCCAGTGAGTAAGTTCTTCGCATCAGGTGGCCAAAGTATTAGAGTTTCAGCTTCAACATCAGTCCTTCCAATGAATATTCAGGACTGATTTCCTTTAGGGTGGACTGATTTGATCTCCTTACAGTCCAAGGGTATCTCAAAATTCTCAAAAGTAAATTAGTTGCCCAAAGTCACACAACTGGCAAATAACTAAGCTAGATTCAATGATATTCCCTGACTCCAAACTATTCCATTTCCCTACAGCTGTCTGTTCTGTCTTTCCTAGGAAGAGTGATGGAAACCAGAGCAGGAGGTTTCCATAACCAGTCATTATAATTTGTCAGAAAGCCACACTGCAGTTCAAATAGACAAGCACATTGTCCTTCCCTGCCATATAAGGAAGCAGGGCTAAACACCACTGCTTTTACTAGTGACTCAAGAGGTTTTTCAAGTAAGTGTTTGATAGGATGAGATCTAGGCCTATAACAGCTTTAAAAAAAAAAAAAAAGTAATGTGCAGAAATATTTTTGTGTTTTCTTTTTCCGGTAGCAGAGATAGTTTAACAAGCAGGTTAGCAAGCCTTTTCTCTAATACAAGAAGAGATAGTCTGTACTGAAGGAAAACTCTTTGTCCAAATATATCAAGCTATTTTGGGTTTTAATCGTGTCAAATTTAGATACTCAAAAGGTGGAGAGAGCTGATTCTGTGAGGATCAGGTGGGAAGTCCTCCACTTCAGTGATCAGGTAAAGAATTGAGGGTCTACTTTCCATGACAGCTGTTCTCAGTGTATTTATTAATAAGGCTCCACATTTTAAGTTTGGTCTTCCTGCCCCAAACTCAGAATATTTCTGTGATCACCCTTCACCTTTCCACTCAGTCATAGTGTGAATTTCAGACCACAGGCCCCATGATCAACTCCATGGAGGGAGAAACTGAGGCATGAACTATCAAAATTATTTCCTGCGGATCATCCAGTCCCACTTGCCATAGGGACTCTTTCAGATAACTCAAAGAAGCATTCCTTAGTCTTCTTAGGGAAATGAAAAAAACTGTAATTAGTCTGGCGAGCTTCTCCTAATTCTCATCTTCCACCAGACTGCATCTCTAGGGTATCAGTCTCCTAGGACTGCTATAATAAAGTAACACAATCTAGATGTCTTAAATAATAGAAACTTATTGTTCTGGAGGCTGGAAGTCCAAGGTGTCAGAGGAGCTGGTTCCTTGTGAGGGCTGTGAGTGCAGGATCTGCTTCAGCCATCTCCCCTTGGTTTGTAGATGGCCTTCTTCATGTAAACATAGCATCCTCTCTGTATGCAGATTTCTTCTTCTAAAGTTACCAGTAGTATTGGATTAGGGCTCATCCTAATGACCTCATTGTAAGTTGATTGCCTCTGTGAAAATCCTATTTTCATAAAAGGTCACATTCTGAGGTGCTGGGGGTTAGGACTTCAACATAAGAATTTTGAGGGAGACACACTTCAACCCATAACATGCCCCAATTCAAAATATTGGTAGAAATCTATGAGACATAGTTTTTGAAACTCTAAATACCAAAGACCCTCTTGCTGGTGGTATTCCATCTTCCCTCTGGGTGTAAGCAAGGCTTAGCTAGAAATCACTTGGCCTTTTGAACTTGCCCTTGACATTTACTTTCTGCTTTTCGCAACACAAAATTCCGATCCAGGAAAAAGTCAAAAGAGGTCTCTGAAATGACGCAGCGAAGGGCAGCTTCACATACTGTGGCCTATCTGTGGAAGCCTGTGAAACCACAGTGGCAGACAGTCTGGTATGCGGCCATCAGAGGTGGGGGCAGGGGCTTGGTGGGAAGGCTTGCTCAAGGGAGCCTGCAAGGCTGAGAGGCAGCAAGTTAGGAGGAGGTGAGCAGCTTTGGAGCAGCAGACTAGGAGACAACAGCAGATGAGACTTTATGCGTGCCTACACAGGGTGGAAAGCCAAGATGGCTATTTTAAGTCATTTTTATACATGCTGATCATAACCACGAATCCCCCAATACAGGGGAAAATATAGGTGCCTAAGCATATCTGTGCTCTGAATCATGTCTCTTATCTTTGTTTTCTTCTATCTCTTCCCCATCCATCTTCAAGTTTTCATACACTTTTTCCTCTACAAGTCCTTTCTAACTTTATCTGTTTGGCATAATTGGTTACAAATTGTCTGCACATTATACCTGGTCTCGTTTTCCCCCCTCTTTGTTTAGCTATTGTTTCCTTTTACCCCTTCCTTAAAGCACTTCTTGATGTCATTGCCCAGATTGAGTCCTGCTTATGGCTACTTTCTGTCTTTGGCCAGAGGTGGTCTATACAGACAGTAACTCTATCATTTATTATCTAAACCAGGAGGGAAAGGAAGAGCTATTAATAATTTTCCTAAAATAACAGTTCTAAACGGAGACAGTCCTGGGTAATTTGGGATGGACCCGTTATCCTGCCCATGATTGTTTTCTGCCTTCCATAGAGCCTACTTCACTTAGCAACGGCTCCCTCTATTTCTGGATCTTAAAAAAACAACACCATTTATGTTCTGATTCTTCTTTTTATTTCCACCCCAGGAACCTTTTTGTATTTTTGTCATTGTGAGTTTCTATTTTCCCTTATCCCCTCCTCACTTTTCTTTCCTCTTCTCTATTCTAGATCTTACGTCATCACTTAAGTGCCTCTTCTTCCCTTTGTTTTGCTACAATCTTGAGTGCATCTCAAAGAGGCCACATTTGTTTGCCATAATACATGCAGGACAAATTTGTTTCACACACACACACAACTACCACCACCATCAAATGGGTCTCAAGTGACTCCTTTATAGGACTGTCACCAATTCAGCACGTCTGCTCAGAGACTAGAACAATCTCTATCCTACATAAGCAGCCATACCTAGAACTATCACATAGATGCATTCTGTGTATGCATCTGGGTTCTTACAGGGCATATTTTCAGTATGTGTACATGTATACACTTAGAGTTGAAAATATATGGCCTGAAAAAGATAGTCAAAACTGACTGTGTTGTGACTTCAGTAAGCTGGATTATTTTAGCCTCTAAAAATCTAGTAATGGCTGCTATAGGCTTAACATATGTAGAAATAAACTTTGAGGTGAAAAGATTAAGAATAAACACTGACTTAGATCTCTTTCAAATGCAGTTCTTTTTATGATTCAGTCATCTGCAACTTACGGTTCATTCTGAAAAATCATATCAGTTGTCATTCGAGGTCATGCAAGGATATGCCTTCTCAACTCTAAAATGAGAAAGGCAAAATAGTTTCCTCTTGTGAATTACTAGAAACTAAGCCCTCAATTCTGAAATATTTGACAGTATAGCACTGTGTCGGGCTTTCCTGGTAGCCCAGCAGTAAAGATTCTGCCTGCAATGAAGGAGACAGGATGGGGTTTCAATCCCTAGGTCAGGAAGATCCCCTGGAGAAGGGGATGGCAACCCACTCCAGTTTTCTTGCCTGGAGAACCCCATGGCCAGAGGAGTCTGGCAGGCTATACAGTCCACGGGGTCTCAAAGAGTCAGACACGACTGAAGAGTCAGACACAACTGAAGTGATTGAGCACGCATGCATATAGTACTATGTCAGCCAGAAAAAGCTTCTTTTGTCCTTTATTTATTTACTTATTTTAGAATTTGGATCATAATTTTCCCTCCTTTTTAAAGTACTCAAAAAATTAATAAATAAGGGAAACTGAAAGAAGATACTTTTTGGAAGGAAATAAAGGTTTTGTTAAAGTTTACTCCCTTCTTCCCTCCATCCTTCCTTTCTTCTCCCACTACTGGACCTCCTTCCCTTTCATCTTCTTTCTCTTTTTTTGAAGATGACAAAAGGAGAGAATTTTCACTAAAACCTTCTGGTCTGATTTTGGAGCCTATGGGAAAGACTGACTCAAGGCTGAAATGTGACATCCTTCACTTTTTTTTGAGGTGGAATATACATAGAGTTTTAATATACATACAATGAAGTGCACTGATCTTAAAGGTACAGCTGGAAGAATTTCTACATGTGTACACATCCATATAACTATCCTCCAGATCAAGATGGAGATGAATTCCATCCATTCTCCTCTAGCCCCTCTACCCATTGCTGTACCTGGGCCCAGGGAACCACTGTTCTGACCCCTGTCCCTTCCATCCATTTGTTCCTAGCCTTCATGAAGGAGCACCCTGTGTGGCTTGTGAAAGTTACCCTGTCACCAGATCGGCCAGCCGTTCACCCTTGACCCTGCCTGCGGTGTCCTTCACCCTTTCCCTCACTTTGCTGACAGTCCATTGAATGATTATACCCCAGTTTGCCTGGTGAAAAACTCAAGTCATTTCTGACTTTTGCCAAATATAACTAGAGCAACTAGGCTTGTGGCACTCCTGGTGGATCACAGGGTGGGCTACACGTTCAGCACTCAATTCTGTGGCTTTTTTTCCCTCTACTATATATTTACTTATTTATTTGGCTGCTCCGTGTCTTAGTTGGGGCACATGGGTTCTAGTTCCCTGCCCAGAGACGGAACCCCAGCCCCCCTGCATTGGAAGCACAGATTCTTAGCCACTGGACCTTCAGGGAAGTCCCTCAATTCTATGGCTTTTTCCCCAGGTAGTGCAGGCATGATACTGATGCCACAGCACTTGGCCCCTCCCTGATCTCCTTCTATTTTTGTTGTTGTTGTTTCTTCTCCCACTGAGATTTATTTGGTTGAAAATGTTCTATAGCTGTTGGGTAGCCATACGCTTTAGCCATGAAGTCCTTATGTCTCTCTTGCTTAGATATTTCTTCTTTAAAGTATTGATGATAATAAAAGGAAAACTCAATTTTCAAACACTCTGCAGGGTAAGTATAATATACAGTTATGGCAATGACAGAATGGAAATATCTAGCCAAGGAGCTTTCTAGTGCCCCTAAGATTGGATACAGAGATTATATCAGCCAGCCTGGAACTGCTGACCCACCTGTGCTTGAATAAATAGGAAATGAGAAGTATAGAAGTTTGAGAATTCTTTTATGTGCCATAACTTTCCATATTTCTGCTTTTAGTTACGCTGTTAAAACAGTCTTACCATTGGGAATAGTTTCTAGTTTGCTAATTCTTTTTCCTGAGAACATATGCAATGAGGTTTAAGTTTTTGCTATCTTGGTTCTTATGTTTTGTGGGTACCTCAGATTCCAAGTGGGTGGTCTCACAGAAAAGTGGCCTTGTTGCCAGCTTCACGTCTATAGCTGATAACCTGTGCGGCTTTGAACAGACTTCTATGCCTCAGGCTTCCTGATTATAAAACTCACAATAGCCTTTTTCCTTCTCTGTAAACCCAGGTAGGGAGCAGTGAGATCTTAAACATAAAGGCACTTTATGTATTAAAGTATCTTTAGGACATAGTTTTCTTTTCTTTCTTTCTTTTTTTTTTCTTGAAATATGAAGACTTTTGCTGGTTGGTTTTCTGGGAAGATATAAGTCATATTGAATACATTCTTAAAGAAAACTCTCTAGACTCTAAGTTCAGAATTTGAAGTTTCCAAAAATTATGCCATGCCTGACAGCTTCTGCTTTCTCTTTCTGGAGTAAGCTGCCCCACCCCTGGTTCAGTCTTTCCTTCTCTTCCCCCAACTCCTTCCCCCCACCCACCTTTTTTTTCCTTTTTAAGGCTTCTGGGACAAGCACATTCCTTTATATCCTTGCCCTAAAAAGCAGTATTGACCAGCATCTTGTTTGGAGACAATCTGAAACACCAAGGTGCTGAAAAAGGATGCTGAAAAAGTTAAGACAAACTACCATCCAATTTGAGCTTTTTCTCTAATGTAGTCAGAAAAGTTTTTTTACACGCTTTTCTGAAACCAAAGCACAAAATGAACAGTTGCGGATCTTAGAATCTTTGTCACCCTCTGATTCGCTAAAATTGTCTTCATTAGCATTTAAATTTCTAACACATGAGGTCACATATATGAAAGTGCTGTGCTTTGTAATGTCTATGATTATAGCATCTATGGCCAAATATGTTAAAGTTTAAAAATGCTCTAGGAACCTAAGGAGAAGAGTAGAAGAAAAGCAAGTTTGATCCAAACAAGAGTGCTTGGGCCCAGCTTGCACAAGCAGTCCTATGGGTGGGTCATGCTGTTTATTATTTTTGAACTAAAATTTTATTTTAGAATAATAATTTGTAGATTTATAGAAGAGTTGAGAGGACATTACAGAGTTCTCATATATCCACACCCAATATCCTCTGTTGTTAACATTGCTGTGCATATGTGTCACAGCAAATGAGTCATTATCTTTAACATAATTATTAACAAAACTCCATAATGGCTCAGATGGTAAAGAATCTGCCTGAAATGCAGGAGACCCGGGTTTGATCCCTGGGTCAGGAAAATCCCCTGGAGAAGGGAATGGCTACCCATTCCAGTATTCTTACCTGGAGAATCCCATGGACAGGGGAGCCTGGTTGGTTACATAGTCCTACACGAAGAGTCGGGGTCATAAAGAGTCAGGTCACAAAGAGTCGGACATGACTGAGCAACTGACACTTTCACTTTCATACTTTATTTGGATCACCTTAGATTGTGCCTAGTATTCTTGGCTTAATTTTTAAGCCCCTTAAAACAGAATTGTGCTTTACATAGTAAAAGTTTTATAGGTATGTCATTAGAGATATGGATGGAGCATTATTGCATGTATGAAGATTGTGTAATCCCCTGAGGACTTTCCACCTGAATACCCAAATACTCCTCTGGATTCTGGTTTGTTTCCCTTGAGGCTGATGGCAGATTCCTCAGCTTGCTCTATCTTGATGCCAGATTCTGGAACCCCCTCACTGCTTTACTGAGATGGGTCATCCCAAACAAATGGTAACATCCAGCAATGCCTCCCACTCTCACTTTACAGTTTTAGGCAGAAGTATTAGAGTGAAAGGGTTTATTTACCTGGCTGTTCAACTCCTGACACTCTGCCCTGAACTACATCCTATCACAGTTATTTGTAAGAGCTTCAACACTAACAAAGGCAAGAAAGACGATCCATGATCCCCCAAACCTTGAAATCTATAGGTTTTAGACAATTTTAAAACACCACAATTTATTTAAAAAAAAAAAAAAACCTATTACTAAAACATAAATTATGGAGGGACTTGCCTTATAGAAGTTATCTCAGTAACAGTCTTCCTTATACTGAGCTTCCAAACTTTCTCTGAAATATGAGTTAGCAGTAGATAATAGTAGAAAGAGTTAGCAGTAGATAATAGCAGAAAGAATCCATCTAATTCTGCCTTTGAGCCACTTGATGATGTCAGGCAGGTGACTCAACCTTTTGGTTGTCAGTTTTTGTAATGAAGAGGTTGTACTAGATGTGGTCTTTCCTAGCTCTAATGCCCCATGGATCATTGGCTTTATGACTTCCCCTCAAGAGGTTTGTTATTGTCCTTTCTATCAGGAAATCTAACCTTGTACTTTTATTGGCAAATCATCTTAAAGGGAGAATAACAGCTAATTTGGGCTTCCCTGGTGGCTTAGCAGTGAAGAATCTGCCTGCAATGCAAGAGACTTCCAGGAGATGCAGATTCAATCCCAGGGTTGAGAGAATCCCTTGGAGAAGGAAATGGCAACCCACTCCAGTATTCTTGCCTGGGAAATCCCATGGACAGAGGACCCTGGCAGGCTACAATCCTTGGGGTCGCAAAGATCAGACACGATCGAGCGAGTAAACAACAACAACAACAACAACAACAAAAAGCTAAATTAGGTCAAACAGTCATTAGAAATCAGTTGCATTCAAGGTAGCCAGGCTTTCTTTTTTCTTTTTTTTATAAAAGTTTGTTTTTAAAGTAGATTTTGCAGAAATGTAACACATGCAATGAAAACAATAAAAATGAAAATACATATTGAGAAAGGTAACCTCTTGTTATATTCTTATCAAAAAAATTAATTGAAGGAATCTATATATCAGTGAGTGAAGGTGATAGTCTTGACTCAAAGATAGGTCTTAAAACCTCCTGATAATAACATTATCATCACTGAGTTTGTTATCTATGTGTAAATAAAGCTGGTAAGAGACACCTTCCATAAAAGAAATGATTGAACTGACTCTCAAATAGGAAGACATCAAAGTCAAGAAAGAGAGTAAAAACTAAAGCCATGGAGTGGAAATGGTTACTGGGTTTAGCCATCTGCTTTGGTCTTTCCTGTTCCACATGTAGCTATATAGTTTACATAAAAATATCTCTCCAAAGGATCAGAAAGAACAGATTTATGGACCCAGATGTGAGTTAGCATTTCTACAGGTGTGGCTCTGCAGCTGAAAGAACATGTTGTACCAGGGATGGAGTTTCTTATTATGTAATCAATATAAATTACCTCTAGACTTTTACAGAGGTTGATAAAGCAAACATGTGTCATTTGGACTGGCCTTCTGATATATAAAGAGAACCTGCTCTACTTGGGGCACAACGTGAAAAAATGCACCATTTAGTATTTATGAAAGACTTGGTAGCAAATGCCATCACAGTGATCAGGCAAAGCCGTTACAGTTTGCACCCAGAGGGAATAGCTGGTGAATAGATGGAAATGGTGTATATGTGTTTTTCTTCATCAGAAAAGACAAGGAACAGGTCACAAATATTTATGACATTTTTCAGCATCTGATAGTAAAGGGCCAAGAGAATGAAAATGATTAGAGGACTGGGGAAAAGAAAAACAGAACATGAGAAAAGATGAAAAAATTAAACTAAAGAGGCAAATATCCTGCTTAAATGAAACATAAAGTCAGGACTATTTAAAAAAATTAACTTGGTAAATCACAGAGCACTTTAACAATTGCACACAAAAAGAGGATTTGAAAATTCTAGACACTGAGAGTAAAAATGTTGCTGGCTAATTAACTTTGGTCACTAGATTAACACAAATGTTTTGATTCTTTAAAAAAAACTGGATGCTTTTATGTTAGCTTATCTAATGGGACAAAAGTGAATATTCTGACACTTCTCATTTGCTTAAAGCTTTTTTGATTGAGTTTAACTGTATTTTTCAAATATCATATATTTATTAATTTTTTTAGTTTCTTAATCTATTAATTACTAACAGAGCTGTGATTGTGAATTTGCCTACTTCTACTTGTAAAACTTGTCATTATTATGGTTCACATGTTTTAAGGCTCTGTTATCAATACATATATGTTCATGATTTTTAAATCTTTCTGATGGAGTATTCTTTTCATCATTAATTCACCTTAAATTCTACTTTGCCTGCTATTAATATTGCTACAATGCCTTTCTTTCTATGGTTATTTACTTATTAAATAAATTCTAAACCTTTCACATCAGTATTCCTATGTGAAATAAAAATTAAAAACACTTAAAAAATAAAAATAAAGTGACTCTTTCATAAATGGCATATAGTGAAAGAAAGTGAAGTCACTCACTCATGTCCGAGTCTTTGTGACCCCATGGACGGTAACCTACCAGGCTCCTCGGTCCATGGGATTTTCCAGGCACAGGTACTGGAGTGGACTGCCATTTGACAAATTCTAAATATCCTCAAAGATTTTTATCATTTGATGTATAAGTCCATTTGTTATGATTCATGATATACAGGCTGATTGAAAATTCTGAAAACATAGGATGAACTTAATTTTTTTTTAAGACTTTTATTTATTGACTGTGATGGGTCTTCACTGCCACACCAGGCTTTCTCTATTTGCAGCAAGTAGGGTCTACTCTTCATTGGGGTGTGCAGGCTTCTCACTGCAGAGGCTTCTCTTGTTGCAGAGCACAGCCTCTAGGCGCAGACCTCAGTAGTTGCAGCACACAGGCTCAGTAGTTGTGGCTCTCAGGCTTAGTTGCTCTGCAGCAATTGGCATCAAACCAGTATCTCTTGCATTGCAAGATGGATTCTTAACCACTGGACCACCAGGGAAGCCCTCAGACTTAATTTTAAATAGTAAATTAGCTACATTTTAACATAATTTGCTCAATATATTTTTCTTCAAGCTTCAGAAAGCATTTCAAGTGAAGTGTCTCTAAATTTAAAGCAATGGGACCAATTATTAATCTTAAAAAAAAAGTATATACACTATTTTCCTTGAGTTTCCAGAATTGTTAGACCTTATGTGGTACATTTGTTATATAAGACATATTGCACATATTATTTGAAAATGGAACTAACCTGCAGTATAAGCATGCCAAATCCTTATCTGTTATAGCAGAAAATTAACGGGTAATCTCTAATACTAATAAGACTACCAAAATCAAAACAGTTTGATATTGGTGTAAGAATTAACAAACAGATCTATGAGACAGAAGAGAAACTACTGTCAGAAATAGACATCATATTCCCCATTTTTCTAATATTATTACTGTATAAATATTGCTCCTAGCTGACCACATAGTATATATTAATACTATTATTACTTTTTATTTCTTATATTACTATCTTCCTTCTCCCAACTCTCATAATTTAATAGTTACTCTGTTTCTCTTACCTGCTTAACTTTATATCATTAATGCAAACATCAAACTCTTTTCAATACAGTCAAATACATCAGGTAAATTGACATCTTTTTTTTTCTTTAAAGGTATCCTTTTTGGAAACTGCTTAGAATTTTTCTAGGTTTGTTGCACAGCTAGCTGTTCTAAATCTTTACTTCACAGTCATCTTAGGAATTTCCTTCCTAGGATTGGAAGGAATTTCCTTTGCTTGTGGGTTGAAATTTGAATCCTGTTCCCTGATTCCCGTTCTTTCTCTTTCTTTAATACCCTGATTTGATGGAGAAGATCATCCAGGATCTTCCTGAACATGGATGCAGAGGAGAAGAACAAGTTTTAGTGTCCTTCATTTATCTTATACTTGGTTGATTATTTGATTACACACAGAATCTTAGGCTGAAAATCATTTTCCCTAGAACTTCTCAAAGTATGCCTACATTGTCTTCTAGACTCCAATGTTGAATTTTTACATCTGATGCCATTTTGAATCCTGAGCATTTGTATGTTGCCTGATTTTTTTCCTCGGTGGAAACATTTAAGATCTTCTTTTTATCTTTAATATTCTGAAATTTTATGACAATGTACCCTGGTATTATTAGGATTTTTATTCATTCTTTTGAATACTTAGTGCACCTGTTGAATCTAGAAAAACACATCTTTTAGTTTGGGGAAATTTTCTTATATCATTTTGGTGGCAATTTCCTTCTCACTCATTTTCCATGTTCTCTCTCAAGAGAACTCTCTCATATCTTATACATTTATCCTCTGATTTTATATTTTCTCAGATCTTTTTTAGATCTTATTCTAATATCTGGGAACTTTCCTTAATTTTGGCTTTATATTCCTTGTTTTTAACCATAATACTTTGAATTTCCAAGAATTCTTTGGTTGTTCTTATTGTTTTGAATGTTCCTTTTTATAACATACTGATTTTTTTCAGAGATACAATGGTTCTCCCATCTTCTTGGAAATATCATTTATGCTTTTAAGTGTTTTTCTCTTCCTGTCTCATCCGTGTTTCCTCTGTGTTTCTATATTTTGTTGTTTGTGCTGGCTTCTGTCTTTAATTCCTTCCTAAAAATACTGGTGATCCTTGACTGGATGCCCATATTTAGAAGTGAGACAATAAAACACCAATGAAGCTCTAAGTACGGGGCACTCGTAGGCCCCCTGCCATATATTGGACCAGTTTTTTCAATGGACAATCGCCAAATGCGTATATCTCTAGATTCTTTTCCTTGAACAAGTTTATGCAAAGAAGACTTTCACAATCTCCTCCTGGTACTTGTAAGCACAGCTCCAGCAGTTTAAGAGGTTTTAAGGCCTGGATTGTGGAGGCACCCCACAGGATGGTTTCCTGTTTGTCTTCACTAGTCTCTGTCCATTTCATTGGTTTTTAGATCATGTGTCTCTTCCGTTTCTGGGCTGAAAGTTTTAAGTGGGACGTTCAGATTTGGATCCCATTCCCTTACACAGAAAGAGGTCTTCTCTGTTTCAGTCCAGGGTTTGACTCTTGCTGACAGATTCCTTCCCCATTAGTGAGTTATCTTAGGTGGAGTATTCCTATTCTTGTTCATAGATGGAGCACCATCTTCCTAGCTCTTGGCTTTAGGCTTAGGTATAGTTTTTCTGTCATGTTAACAATGAAATCTGCCACACCTTCAGTAAAGGCTAACCTCTTTGTCTTTGAATTCCCTCTGGATTCTGTAACTTATAACTGTTCCTCTCTTGCTGTAAACCTCATTTGTTGTTGCTTAGTTGCTAAGTCATGTACAGCTCTTTGAGACCCCATGGGCTGCAGCGTGCCACTTCCCTGCCCTCTACCATCTCCCATAGTTTGCTCAAGCTCATGTCCATTGAGACGGTGATGCTATCTAACCATCTCAACCTCATTTAAATGTTTCTAAATGTTTTTCTGCAACATTTATGTGTTTGGAGCATAGTAGGAACACTTCTTGAATCTGCTTAGTCTACCATGTTGAGCAGAAGTAGAAAATAATTGATTCAAAAGACTTATCTCTTAGAGCTCTGAGTAAGTTATAATGTGTACATTTGTTTTTGTGTATGTTATCAATCCTTGGTCATTAATTTTATCTACAAAGTTTTCTCAGTATAGTTTTTATAGTACTTGTTTTTCTGTATGTATCAGTTAGTAAAGTCACTAACAAACTAGTAATATGGGGATATTGGTCTAAGGGACATTTTTTTTTTCTGGTAGCTTTTTTCCTCCTTTTTTTTTTTTCTTCCTTTAAAGTCTGACTCCCCAAAAGTAGATCTGATAGATGAAACTAAATTCTTTGGAATATCTTGATAATCTTTGTCACCTTTTTTTTCCCATTTATTTTTATTAGTTGGAGGCTAATTACTTTACAATATTGTAGTGGTTTTTGTCATACATTGACATGAATCAGCCATGGATTTACAAGTATTCCCCATCCCAATCCCCCCTCCCACCTCCCTCTCCACCTGATTCCTCTTTTTCACCTATTTCTTCATTCAGTCCACATTATTATTAATAATTGAGGAAAATTAAGTTAACCTATTGGAGATTTAGCCTTGCGTATATTCTAAAAGGAAATTTGTTGCCTCCTCTGAGATATCTGTGATGGGAGGAAGATACTCAGAAAGTTAACCTTCTGTGTTTGTGTGTAGGTAGAGAATTGTTATGGGCTTCCCTGGTGGCTCAGATGGTAAGGAATCCGCCTGCAAGGCAAGAGACCAGGGTTCAATCCCTGGTCAGGAAGAGGCTCTGGAGAAGGGAATGGCTACCCACTCCAGTATTCTTGCTTGGGGAATTCCATGGACAGAGGAAGCTGGAGGGCTACAGTCCATGGGGTTTCAAAGAGTTGGACATGACTAAGCAACTAACACTTTCACTTTTCAAAAAGCAGTCATGATGGTCGGAAAAGCTAGTTCCTACTCCTGTTTATGTTTTTCCATGCTCAACTTCTTAAACAGAGATGATTCTCCTAATGGGATAAATATAAACCTTGCACCTTGAGAATCATGAAGAATATGAGATCTGGAGACGTCTAATTGCATACATATTTAAACATTAACCCAACTATAGAAAATTCTTTCTGTGATAGAATGACTGGTTTATTAAGAAGTCTCAAATCACTGGGTGTATAAAGACAACATGGTTTTATGGGTTGTTTTTTTTTTTTTTCTTATTAGTACCTTTAACTGTTCTGTTTCAAACTTCCTTTTATCATAGAGGAGAGGAGTCCCTTAAGTACATCTCCGCCCAGCATCCAAACTCAAGAAAGATAAATGTTTATTTAAAAATTTCAATCTCATCTCTTATTTGATTCAAAGCTCTGCTCCCACCTCTATTCCCAGGATAGTCTAGTGGCTTAGAGTTGTATGGCTGAGGCTCTTCCAAAACTCCACCTGCCCCTCTTTCATCAAGGTGAATAACTCTGGAATTCTGGGGGGTTGGGAGAGGAGAAAAGGAGGAAGACGTCTCTACTGGACTTCCACAATACTGGTTGTTGTAAAAAGACCCACTCTAATTTGCCTGGCTCTTTATGGTTAATGTCAGTAGTCTCTAATTATCAGATATAGTCACTGCTTCCTCTCAGATAACCTGCCAGATAACCAGGTATGTTACAATGTAAATAAGACTCAGAAACTAAGTTCTGTACCCATGCAAACATTCATTAGCCAGTAGGCACAGAAACAATTAGAAAAGCTGTTCTGTAGACTTGGAGACGCTCTCACTTTGTCCTTTTAGTTGCTCTGACAAACACCTTTTACAAAAGGTTTACTCCCTGGCAAGGATTACAATATTCTGATGACAGCATCAGTTTTCCTTCCACCCGGGTCCAAATTTTTAAATGGGCATATTTGAAGCCTAAATAGGATCCTAGAGTTATGGCACTTCTCCAGTGCAGGGCTTGCCAGATTCTTAATTGCTATACACAGTAGGATGGGATGCATGAACAAGTCTTTCTAGGCAAATCAATCATATATATTGAACCCCCAACTCATTTGCCAAATGAAAAGCTATTTCTGCATCCTTTATGTTAATTCATAGGCTTCTTAGGTATGTATTTAGATAATGGTATTTTGGGCTTCCCTTGTGGCTCAGCTGGTAAAGAATTCGCCTGCGATTTGGGAACCCAGGTGGGAAACCTGGGTTCGATCACTGGGTTGGGAAGATCCCCTGGAGAAGGGAACGACTTACCCACTCCAGTATTCTAGTCTGGAGAATTCCATGGACTAGTCCATGGGATCACAAAGAGTGGGAACGACTGAGCGACTTTCACTTTCACTTTCAGTGGTATTTTAAACATCAGGCTTATACACTTTATGGAGTGTGTATTCCTAACTAGAGTCCTTCATATACTAATTAACAATAGTTCCTAGCATACAGGTTAGAGTTAATTTACACACACATGCATTTGTTGTTGTTCATTGCTTAGTCATGTCCGACTCTTCGAGACCCCATAGACTGCAGCATGCCAGGCTTCTCTGTCCTTCACCATCTCCCAGAGTTTGCTCAAACTCATATCCATTGAGTCGATGATGCCATCCAACCATTTCATCTCCTGTGTCCCCTTCTCCTCCTGCCTTCAGTCTTTCCCAGCATCAGGGTCTTTTCCAATGAGTCAGTTCTTTGCATCAGATAGCCAGAGTACTGGAGCTTCAGCTTCAGCTCCAGTTCTTCCAATGAATATTCAGGGATGATTTCCTTTAGGATTGACTGGTTTGATCTCCTTGCAGTCCAAGGGACTGTCAAGAGTCTACTCCAGCCACCACAGTTTGAAGGCATCAATTCTTTGGCACTCAGCCTTTTTTATTCTCCAGCTCTCACACATATGTATAAATTACATTGAATACACTGAAGTATTTAAAAATAAAATTCCAACAGTGTAACATTGGTCATAACTCTGAACTAACTCTTTGAAAACCAGTAATGAGGGACTCATTCCAGAGGGATGAAAAAAGTAGTTAAGGAGTCTAGGGTGGTGAGAAAATAGTACAACTAGGGGAAAGACTAACTTATAAAAAAAATCTATGTTTACAAAGAAAATGATAGTAAGGCTAAAACCCATGAGGATAATACGTTCTTCCAAGCTTTCTACTTTTGAGCTAAAATTACCAATATGATTTATGTATAATGAGTCTATACTAAGTCGCTTCAGTCATGTACAACTCTTTGAGACCCTCTGGACTATAGCCCACCAGGCTCCTCTGACCATGGGATTCTCCATGCAAGAATATTAGAGTGGGTCGCCACGCCCACCTCCAGTGGATCTTCCACACCCAGGGTTTGAACCCGTGTTTTTTGTGTCTCCTGCATTGGCAGGCAGGTTCTTTACCACTAGCACCGCCTGGGAAGGCCCTTATGTATAATAATGGGGGTGCAAATAATATTCTTACTACCAATAATGCTGCTAGCCTTTGACTGACATTGGTAATTAAATGTAGCGTTCTTTCTCATGGATTCAGAATTCTTTTTCAGTGCAGTATTCTAGGCAGCTGAAGCTGATAGATTAGAATTGACAGACAAGTGAGAACCTGGTGTAGGACAAAAGTCACAGGGTCTGTACAGTATATAAGACCTATAGGTAAAATTCTGAACCCCTTCAAGTTTTCATTTCCTCATCTGTAAAAAAAAAAAAAAAGGCAGGGCTGGATGTTATAAGAACTAAATGAAATAACATAAATAACTTAGCACAGAGCCTGTAGAGGTTCAATACATATTAGTTCCCCCCTCTTGTAACCTTGATTTTTTTTTTTTATGAAGATGATAAATGTTACTTTCAGCTCATGTCTTTTCTATGAGAACAACACTTCCTCTAGAACAAAATGTACATTCGACATGGTACAGTTGTCTGTATTTTGACTGTCAGTTTTAGTCATGTCTGTCATTTTTTATTTTCCAACATGAAAAGAAAGGTTTAGGATAGTAGTCACATTGGAAAACAAAGACAATAAGATTAAAATTCCTTCAAATCAGCTTTGGAGCCACAAAAATATTAATGCCTTGACAGCTTACTCACAATTGCAAGAGACTGTGAGCCAACATTTTGCTTTGTATCATAGAGGTGATGAGAACATATTTTCATTGCTAGAAAAAAAATTAAGCTATACAGACAGAAATGGGACATGAGAGCCAAATTCCACAAGAACACCCTCAAGTTTAAAGATTTTTTTCCCCACAATTTGACAAAGTTTAGAAAACCAAAGACTGTACACTTTTAAAGGATTCTTGGATAGCTTACAGATATAGTAAGGTCACCAAAACACTTAGCAGATATTGAATTTTAATAAAAGTACTTAAATGGATTAATATTAGTCTCAGAAATAGCATAAACTTAAAAATCAGAAATGCTTACTACAGTGAACATATTGTGACTAGTTGCCAGTTGTCTAATTAACCCAGCTGGCCTAATCCTGCATTTTCAAGGAACAGACAAATCCTGCCTGTGTGAAGAGAATCAAATGGTTGGAGATGGCAAATCTCCTCTGTGAATTATTCTCTGTTGTCTTAATCAGTGTTTTCTAGATTTTTCCAGTTTCTGACACACCTCTGAATTGCCAGATTATGCCTGGTGAGGGTCTAGTCTCCCTTTCTCTGGTTGGTTATAATTATATTGGTTATAATTACCATGATTTATTTATAAGAATATGCACCATGAAAACACTGTTGGTAGGATATTTGCATGTTGTTTTTCCAGTCATCAATATATTCTTGTATAAGCACCATAGGTCAAAAGTGTGCCCTCTGCAATGGCTTCGTGGAGTGAGAGCTACAGTCTACAACTGATGATCTGGCCATTGAGAAGATCAAACCATTGACTTCTTCATTCATACTCCTCTTTGTGGTGACAGAAGGCCTTCTCTTTACCCATACCCAAGTGTATGCCAGTTTTTTAATTGGGTAGCAGTTTAATGAAACCCAAAGTTTTTCTGTGAGGTTTGCTCAGGTGGTCATTCTGTTCTCAACTTTTGTATTCTCAGTCTGAGTATACCTCCCATTCCCTTTCAGTTGACAGTGCAGCTGCTGGGTGTGTGTGGGCAAGACTCTTGGCATCTCCTGGGCCAAAGAGGAATGACTAACCACCCAAGTTACACACATAATTTTCCAGAAACATGTCTATCAACACAAGCCATCAGCTAAGAAGAAAGTTTCTTGGTCCTTGGGTCCTTTTCCATTCACTCTCTACAGACTGAAAGTCAGTGATCCATAGTTCAGCTCATGTACCACCACCTCCTTCTTGTCCCAGTCAGAGTGGATGGAAAAGTTTCCCACAACTTAAACCTCTGTGTATTATATCTGACCGAAAGAGTTAACTATTCTTTTCTCTCCACTTCACCATCAGGCAGGAACAATTTTCATTGATCTTTGTATATCCTGCCCTCAATTCCACTGTAAACTACAACTTCAAGTCCAAAGTAGAGGATCAACAAATGCTGAATTGAATTCGGTTAATTGAAGACAGGAATGTTCACTGACACGATTGATACTTCTGATATTATTCTGTCTCCCTGGGGACTCATAACTGGGGAGAAGGGTTGCCAAGTACAATCAGAATTGGCTGGAGAGTTTTTTCAAACTACGCGGGCTGATAGTGTGAATTGTGCTACTCAGGACATTCTGAAATTATCCTTACCCATTCCCCCACCAGCCCTCATCCTGGTTGAGAACCTTCAGAGAAGGCTTTCTAAGATTCACCATTCAGAACCTTCTATTTACTCCTATTCATTTTAATGAAAACTTCATAAAACTACCCATAGCTGTGTTTTCATCACATTTGAAGTTTAACTGACTGATAGCTTGGGCATGATGGAAATGCTTAGCTAGATTATCTTAAGTTACATTTAAACAGAACTACTTACAAAAGATCTACTTCTTGGATGGGCTATTTTTAATGTTTCCTAAACAAGTTATTGTAGGTGGGCCAATTTTCCCTTTTTGCTTGTCACTTTAGAAGCCCATTTGGACATGTTCTATCCCCGATCTGGTTCTCTCACCCCACTGGCTACAGAGTAGTGCGTTCTTGTTTGAAAGGGTCAAAACATTCAGAATCTGACATCCAAAATATGTGCTCTTTTCCCTTTTTTTTTTTCCTTCTGGAGTCAAAACCCCTGAAGTATAAATCCTTTTTAAATGAAGAAAACAGTGCCAAAAGGAATGAAACATTTTTGGTCCCTCTCCAAAACAGAGAGATAGCACTGAAACAGGAAGTGGATGATTTAAATATCCACTCGGCATCTTGGCAACATATTTATGTTTGAGGGACTTAAGGTTAAAAGGTTTTAGTCTGGCCTGGGAACACTCTATCTTCCCTTAGGGTTTGGAGCTTTGGGGAAAACTTTTAAGCACTTATCAAATATTTGCAATTAGCCATTTTTTTTCCGAGACCAGACTGTTACTAAGAATGTCACAGGACTGTGCTCCTGATACATAGCATGCCACCATTACTCTCCTGCTTCTTATGATTATCTCTTCAGCCATCTAGCTGGTATGGTATTTTCTATAAAGAAAGAAGAATGCCGTCTCCAGTTCTGCTCCCAAATCTGGAACTACACAGAAAGACTGAACAAGCAGAATACAAAATTGGGGTTCAATTGACTGTGTACCCCAGGGGCCACTGAAGGGTTCCATCCTCCAGGAAAATTTCCCTCTCCCCTATCTAAGCTCTATACCTGTCTGCTCTCACAGCACCACCTGTCCATACCATTATCATTTATTTTCTTTCTCTTTTTTCTTTTTTTGTTCTTTCACTCTTCCTTCTCTTCTTCTACCTCTCTTTCATTTCTCTTCTTTCTTCCATTTTATCCCCATTCTTTCAGGTAATGCCTTGTGGACCATTTGTTGAAGTTGGGATTTTATTCTGTGTAAATCAGGAAGCAATTAGAAAGTTTTAAGCAAAAGAGTGATGTGAACTGACTTAGCATTTACATCTGATTCCTGTGTTGAGAACAGACTCACGTGGGGAGAGTGGGGCGGTGGGGAAGCTGATATAGCTCAAAGAGAATGATGGCTTGAGTTAGAGTGGCAGTGATGGAGACAATGAAAAGTGATCAGCTTCTAGTTATTTATTTTGAACATAGAGCCATCTTGATTTGCTAGTGAATTGAAAAGTGAAAGAGAAACAGATAGTAGGTGGTATTCTGGAGCCAGCTCATTAGAGTTCATGAGAACCAATAGCTAAATTTTTAGGAATTTTGTAAGCCAGTTGTTAAGCACAAACTGTGTTCAGTTCAGTTCAGTCGCTCAGTCGTGTCCGACTCTTTGCAACACCATGAACCACAGCACGCCAGGCCTCCCTACCCATCACCAACTCCTGGAGTCCACCCAAACCCATGTCCATCGAGTTGGTGATGCCATCCAACCATCTCATCCTCTGTCGTCCCCTTCTCCTCCTGTCCTCAATCTTTCCCAGCATCAGGGTCTTTTCCAATGAGTCAGCTCTTCGCATAAGGTGGCCAAAGTATTGGAGTTTCAGCTTCAACATCAGTCCTTCCAATGAACACCCAGGACTGATCTCTTTTAAGATGGACTGGTTGGACCTCCTTGCAGTCCAAGGGACTCTCAAGAGTCTTCTCCAACACCACAGTTCGAAAGCATCAATTCTTTGGCACTCAGCCTTCTTTATAGTCCAACTCTCACATCCATACATGACCACTGGAAAAACCATAGCCTTGACTAGACGGACATTTGTTGGCAAAGTAATGTCTCTGCTTTTTAATATGCAGTCTAGGTTGATCATAATTTTCCTTCCAAGGAGTAAGCATATTTTAATTTCATGGCTGCAATCACCATCTGCAGTGATTTTGGAGCCCAGAAAAATAGTCTGACACTGTGTCCACTGTTTTCCCATCTATTTGCCATGAAGTGATGGGACCAGATGCCATGATCTTAGTTTTCTGAATGTTGAGCTTTAAGCCAACTTTTTCACTCTCTCTTTCACTTTCATCAAGAGGCTCTTCAGTTCTTCTTCACTTTCTGTCATAAGGGTGGTGTTTTAATTATATAAACTTCTAATTAAAAATTGTATTAAAACAAAGGTAATGAATTAAAAAAAAGAAAGCCTCATCATTTCCTAGTTATTTTACTACATTTTACAATTACCTAAGCTCTTGAAGTTATTTACATCCTTGGTTATCTGTATGGTGGAAATATTACATGATGAAGAGCGAGTATGCATCTCTTTGCAACTTAGTATTCAGTGATGTGATCTTTGCTGCTAGAAATGCATAACTGTGGGAGTATTTATACACAGAAAGTTGGACTGTCTTCTACTGCCCACCCTTTTACAAAACTTCTTACATGTTTACCAGAAAATCATTGGAAAAAAGGAGTCAAAAATGAGCTCAAGCTTTTTAGTTTAAAAAATTGGAAGAAAGGAAGTTTCATTTACCAGGTTCAGGAAAAATGTAGACATTGGGGCTTGGAAAACCATAGTTTAGTTTTGAACATTTTGAATTTAACATAACAACTATTCATCTGATTGGAATTTAAATAGGGTGTTGGATATACAAATCTGGGGTTCAGGGGAGAGGTCCTGGGTGAAGATAATGTTTTTGAGAGTCATCAGCACTTTCATGATATTTAATGCCAGGTGACAAGATGTGATCAGGGAAGTGAGTTAGACAGAGAAACACAATCTTAGGACAATTTCCAGGGTCCTCCAACTTTTAAAGATCAGAATGAAGGCCAGGAACCATCCCAGGAGACCAAGAAGAAGAATAGCTAATGGAAGTAGAAAGAGAACCAGGAAGGTATGATGTGCTAGAAACCAAGGGAAGAAAGGACTTCCAAAGACAGGAAGGGACCATGTCAAATGCTAATAGGCCAAGTAAAACAATGATCATTGGATTTAGCAACATAGAAATATTGATGACTCTGAAAGAAAAGTGGATAAAAAGCCTGATTGGCATGGATTTCAAGAGAAAATGGGAGGAAAAGAAGTAGAAACTGTGAGTAAAGGCAACTCTTTCCAGATTTTTTAAAAATAATTTTATTTTTTTATTTATTCATGTATTTATTTTTGACTGTTCTGTGTCTTGTTGCTGCACATGGGCTTTTCCCTGGTTGAGGGGAGCTGGAGCTACTCTTTAATCGCAATGCTCAGGCTTCTCACTGTGGTGGCTTCTATTGTTGTGAAGCTCGGCCTCTAGGGCTCACGGGCATCCTTAGTTGTGGCTCCCAGGCTCTAGAGCACAGGCTCAATACTCATGTCTGGGCTTAGTTGCTCCGCGGCATGTGGGGTCTTCCTGGATCAGGGATCAAACCTGTGTCTCCTGCATTGGCAGGTGGATTCTTTACCACTGATCCACCAAGGAAGCCTCAAAATTTTTATTGACAAAGGAGCAGAGAATTGCAATAGTTTTTGAAGCATCACATGAGTTTAATAAAAGTTCTCTTTTCTTTTAAGATGAGGTATATTTAGGCATGTCTGATGGTTGAAATAATTTGGTGGAGAAAGAAATATTGATGATAAGAGAAGTTAGCAGTTGCTATGACAATGCCCTTGGGAAGGATTCAGCTATAAGTAGATTGGGAAATATGATGGTGGGAACCTGTGAAGTTTCCACCTGATTGCCTCCATTTTCTCAGTGAAATAGGAAGCAAGTTTATCAGCTAAGCTGGGAAGGGGAGAGGAGATTTGGGAGGTTTTAAGAGAAGAGAGGATATTTAGACTTAAGAAACATAGAACCGCCAGGTAGCACTAAGGATCCACTCAACATTAGTAGTAATGAATTTTAGGTAGAACCCGTCAGCTTAGCTATGAGTTTCCTCCAGCTGGGTTCAGCTGCCTGCCTGCTACATGGAAAGTAGTGTTTAGAGCGATGAATCATGGGGGTATCATCTGGGAAAGGAGGTGGGTGGCTGAGATGTTGGAGAACAAGAACATTGGAAGAGAGGAGCTCAAGGAACTAGGAGGCCAGGTATTAGAAGGATCATGTACATGAAATTTGAAATCACTGAGAATTTTGGCAGGTATCAAGTTGAAAAGAGTTATAACCAGGAGCTAAACTCTTCTAGAAATGGAGGGGAGTAATGCAGAAACCAGTAAATGACTGTAACAAGAATGGGTAATGGGTAGTATTTTTAGGGAGAAATGAGGGATGAAAAATGGCAAAGAGAAGAAAGGAGGATACCTCCTCCACCCCCAAGCTCTGTGATAAATGTGTGTGGATAACAGAAGGACTGTAAATTGTACAGGGATTTATGAAGCATGAAATTGGAAGGAGTAATTGAAGAGTTTGCAATACAGGGTCTTGGTTGATGACGGATTCTGAGTTCTAGAGAAATCAGGTAGGAGGATGATATGGGATCAGAACAGGAGATGCATAGAGCCAGCTGGACTTGGAATATGGGTAATGTAGGAGGATCTGACAGTCTTGGGAGCCTTGCAGAATGTAGTGCATGTTACAGTCAGTCCTGATGGTCTCATGTGCAGACTAGGACTACTGCTGAGAAGGGAGGGGTTTCTTTCCAGAAACATGCAGAATTCCGGGGCTTCTTTTTCAAGCCAACTTAGTGCTCAGTAGAGGCTTGTGGAGGGGTAGTTTACTAAGAGTGCTAAAGCTCTACAGGCCACCTCTACTCCTGCATAATATTTGTTCCTCTTTTTTAGCCCTTAGCTCACCAAGATTTAATACTGTTTTACTTTACGTCTTCTGAAACACTAGAGGTTCACTTGCCTATGTCTGTGTCCCTAGTCCTAGCATTCTCCTGTAATATGCTCAGGAATATGAACAAGTGAATGAATGAATAAGGATTTGAAAGAACGGTAAATCTTTAAAGATCTAGTGTTGGAAAAAACCAAACAAGCAAAGTGAGAAGCAGCTTCTGCTCCCACCCAAGATCTTTCCTCAACAGACTTCTTACTCCTGAATCTTGAACTCACTAGACTTGTTGACTCCCACTGGCAACCTTAGCCAAGCCCTTCACGCTTTGTCTTTCTGACTGGACTGCATCATCCTCTGTAAACAGGTGTAACTCTAGTACATGAAGGGCTTTCCAGGTGGCACTAGTGATAAAGAACCCTCCTGCCAGTGCAGGAGACACGAGAGACATGGGTTCGATCCCTGGGTCGGGAAGGTCCCTGAAGAAGGGAATGGCAACCCACTCCAGTATTCTTGCCCAGAGAATCCCATGGAAAGAGGAGCCTGGGGGGCTATAGTCCTTGGAGTCACAAATAGTTGGACACAACTGAAGTGACTTAGCACACAGCCAAAACATGAATCTAGTGACCAAGCTCCAACTCTCCTGATCCTGACCTACCTCACTACTTGCCAGATTCTGAGAGAGGGCTTTGAGCACAAGTTTTGCCCCTTCACTGGTGTGTTCAGGATGACCTGGTAAGCTACCTGGCCTCACTTTTGTGGCCCTCATAAGCAGTATCCGAGGACTTGCCTGGTGGTCCAGCGGTTAAGAGTCCACCTTGCAATGCAGGGATGCAGGTTCGATCCCTGGTTGGGGAACTAAAATCCTATATGCCACAGGGCAACTAAGTCAGCATGCCAAAACTAGAAAGTCCATGTGCTTCAACAAAAGATCCCACATGACACAATGAATATGCCACAGCTAAAATTCAATATAGCCAAATAAAATGTTTTTTAAAAAGCAATATCCGGCTGCATCCCCTCAACCCAAAGCAACCATTGCTTATGATTGCTCTTCATCCTTTAGTATACTTAGTTAATGGTGCCATCTTGTTTTGTAAGGAAATAGTAATTCTAATTAGTTTCAGGAGGCTTAGACTTGAGACCTCTTTAGGGAATAAGATGGGTGGGCTAGGGACTTTGATGTAGCTGATACTAACCTGAAATTTACTTATAAGATTTAAATTCTACATTTAGAATCGTCTTTCTGAGAATGATGCTTACTTTCAATTAACCGTATTTCTTGTCACACTGTGGTGAACCCTAAGATGATTACAGAGAAGGGCAAAGTCAGGGACTTTGAGATTGTTAGAATGGATGAAAGCTACATGATCAGACATATAACCATCGAGAACAGGATAAAATAGTATGTAGTTAAATGATAGAAGGCAGGGGTCAGACCCAGCCAGAGCAGGAGAAAGAGTTTAAATGGAAGTCATCATGATCTAACAAGACTACTCGGAGGAGATGGGGTTTCATCTGGGCCTTAAAGATCAAGCAGGAGTAAGACAGAGACAAAAATATGTCATATGGAGATATTTATATTAAAGCACAACAATACAGACATTATTGTGAGACTTCCTAGGGAGTTCACTGACCTGATGGCAGTGGAAGGTGAATATACAGGAGTAATGAAAGGTAAAGTTGAGTCCACAGCAGCAACTTTGAAATGGCCTCTCAGCTCTTCAGCTGTTGTGGGTGTAATTTCTTGATGCCTCAGCAGCTGCACTTTAAAGTCTGTGTTCTTGCTGAAACCACAGATCCCATGGAACCTTGCCAGGGATATTAAAGTAGGCTTGTTCCTGGGAGATGTGGGACTCCTCTGATGGGCAACTTGGTTTTGAGGACTACCCTAGGTCTTGACTGACTTCTTTTTCAAGATTGGGGGTGGGGGAAGGACCATTTTTAAAGTCTTTATTGAATTTGTTACAATATTTTTTCTGCTATCTGTTTTGGTTTTTTGGCCATGAGGCACATGGGATCTTAGCTCTCTGACCAGGGATTGAACCCACGTCCCCTGTGTTGGAAGGTGAAGTCTTAACCACTGGACTACCAGAGAAGTCAGAAAGTCTGACTTTCTCAGAACTGCTCTCTAATCAAAAATTATTCTTACCTACTCGCCTTCCTTCTCTCCCTCCTTCACGGAGCTGAGCCCTGCACCCCACTCTGTGTTTCTCTCAGTTTCTCCTGGTCCTTCACAATTACCAGCAGTGTTCCTCCAATCAGCTGCTCTGATCTGCACCAGCTCCTGCTGGGTCATCAATGTTGTTACCCTAGTCACTGGTCTGGAGGAGTGACCAAACCAATGGTTTTTTAATGATTTTTTAAGGTTGAGGGAATGTTTAAGACTATGAGGTCCCAGTCCCAGAGTTTTATTTTAACTTCTAGAAGCTGACAGGGTCTAGGGTTTTGACTAAGTTGAACAACTTTATTGAACTAGTTGGACTGAGAAATCTGGTGTTTGAACCAAATGCATGGAAAAGTAGAGATCAAATGTGTGTTAGTCACTTGTGCGTGCATGTGTGTTCAGCCACTTCAGTTATGTCCAACTCTTTGAAACCCTATGGACTGCAGCCCATCAGGCTCCTCTGTCCATGGAACTCTCCAGGCAAGAATGCTGGAGTAGATAGCCATTCTCTTCTCCAGCGGATCTTCCCAACCCAAGGATCGAACTTGGGTCTCCTGCATTGCAGGCAGATTCTTTACCATCTGAGCTACTTGGGAAGCCCAAATACTTAACTCTATCAATATATGACATTCTCAAAAGTTTGTTTTTATCAAATAAAGCATTTAAAAATATCTTTCCTCTAAAAAAGTCTATTAAAAAATCTAAATGGTGTATATTCCTTTTGTGAACATCAGTTTCTTAAGAATCTTCCTTTTAATTGCAGTTATGTTAACCAGGGTCATTGAGTTGTGAATCCATCTAGTCTTCTCTTGACCACATCTAGAATGCTAGTTTTGCCCATTGCTATTATGTTTTCCTCCCAGCCTAGCTAAGGGTTTGGTAATTTAGTTTAGTTAGGTACTTTCCTTCCAGTTGCAATCTTCCTTCAGTCCTAATATTTTATTTTTCTGGAAAAGTGCAAGAGCTTATATGCACAAATATAGACTATAGAGTTTTAAAATAAAACAAAATGTTATATCAAATCAAGTGTAACAGTATCTGGTTATATGTGTATATCAAATCAGCAACTGTGTTCCCAGAAAAACTAGGTGAGGTTGAGGAACAAAAGGATCCTGCCATCACCTTCAGACTAAGAATCTCACAGCTTATCAATTAACAACCTTTTATTGAAGGAAATTACTGAAGTTCTTGCATTTTCCAGTTAGTAATTTTCATATGCTAGAGAAAGTGGAACTTGACTAATTATATTTAGTTTGCATTTTAAAGGCTACTCCAAAATACTTAAAAGAGTTTAGGGGACTTCCCTGATGGTCCAGTGCTTAGCAATCCATCTTGCAATGCAGAGGACATAGGTTTGATCCCTGGTCAGGGAACTAAAAATCCCACATACCTTGGGGGCAACTAAGCCCACAAGCCATGACTACTGAGCTCAAGCAAGGCAGCAAAAGATCCCTCACGCTGCAACTGAGACTCAAAGCAGCCAAATTAATAAGTAAATAAATTTCAAAAATAAATAAGTTTAGTATGCCATTCTCAGATCAGGTGTACATTCACAGCAACAGAACCGTTCTTGAACAGTCTCTATCCAGCCATTTGAAGCTAGCTGCGGGCCGTTTTGTATGCACTGTGCTTAGTTGTTCAGTTGTGTCCAACCCTTTGCGACCCCGTGGACTGTAGCCCACCAGGCCCCTTTGTCCATGGGGATTCTCCAGGCAAGAATACTGGAGTGGGTTCAGTGAGTTTGGAAGATTTATGTTTATGTTACTGCTTTGACTGGACTGGCATTTTAGAAGACTTTTGGAGTCTCCAAATTAATGGGTAAAATTTAGAGAGTAAGGACACTTTGGGCATTGATCATATGATCAATGTTTTCTGCCAAATACAAGTAAAGACAATTTCATTGGTTCCAGTGCATGTCACATTTCATTAACAATCCCATGGATTTAGTAGGTGAAGTTTTACTGAATCAGACAGTAGACCAATGAAATTAATGATGAAATCCCTGATGAAATCTGTTTTCTTTCTGGCTTTAAAAATGATCATTTATCTGTTGTTTTTGAAACAGTGGCTATTAGAGGTGTTGATTCATTGAGTTGGATTATTTATTGTAGAGAATGTTAATGTTATAACCAGAGCAGTGAAGTACTGTTTACATTTGCTAGGAAATCGTGATTGTTTTGGTTTTATTTTTATTTTCACTTTTTATCACTAGTCTTATGTATGGTCAAAACTGTCAAGAGTGTACCTCAGGAGGAGTGTTAAGGTAGACAAGCTTGCTGTCTACAGGACTAAGAGTTCCATTTAACAAACAGTTATAGTCTCAACAAACACGTACCTTCAGAAAGGACTATTTTCTTTGTTTGTGCTTTTTGACCACTGACATTTATTTTCATTTTTTAACTTTCTATTTTGAAATAATTATAGATTTGCAGGAAGTTACAAAAATAGTACACAGAGGTCCTTAAGAACCCTTCACTCAGTTTTCCCCAGTGGTAGTATCTTATATAACTACAGTACACTATCAAAACCCGAGAAATCAACTTTGGTACAACCCGCAGATCTTGTTCATGTAGGAAGGACTTTTCAAAACAAGAAATAATTCATAACAACCACAGTTGTCTTCTAAAACCTGACCTTCTTACAGGGAAGAACCTGAGTATTGTTTATTGAGCACTTCTCCACACTTTTCAGAGACAAACTCACCTGGAACTGAACTTTTTAAAAAAACTACATTACTTCCAAAATATTATCTTCACAAAGTCCAGCATGTTGAGAACAGAACAAAGTTATTGTTTCCTTTCATGAAGTATACAAAAGCTAAATGGAAAAACCATATGGGAAGGTAGAAATCAGTTGGCACAAAGTGCTTAGAAAGCTGAGTGAGGCAGGATTTCTCTTACTCGCTCCATTATATAAGAAGCCTTTCAAGACAGAGGATATTGTTTTTTTATTTCAGGATTTGCCTGAAAAGTCACAGGTGTGTGGCAGCAAGATAGGAATTTTCAAACAATAGTTTTCCTCAGAGTAACCTTCAACTCACTGAGATAGAGTTTTCCCTTTTCCCCTTTTTCTTAGTTAACTGTTTTCAAGTTTGATCCACATATGTATAATATGCATATATTAGTGACTTAGCAGCATATATACATATATCAATCACAATTTTTGTAGGAGGAGGCAAGTCACACACACACAAGTTGTTTTGTGTTGTTGTTTTTTTCATGGTGTACTTAAACTGGGCTTCCCAGGTGGCCCTAGTGATAAAGAACCCGCCGGCCAGTGCAGGAGACATAAGAGACACGGGTTTGATCTCTGGGTTGGGAAGATCCCCTGGAGAAGGGAATGGCAACCCACTCCAGTATTCTTGCCTGGAAAATCCCATGGACAGAGGAGCCTGGCAGGCTACAGTCGATTGGGTCGCAAAGAGTCAGACACGACTGAGTGACTTAGCACGCACACACACACACTTAAGCTATTTTGAGTGCAAACACCCAAATATTCTGAGGTGAATACAGTGCTTTACTTGTCAAAATTTTTATTAGCAACAAGATATTATTGAGGTGTAAGTGACTTACCTCTCTGTATAAGTTTAAGGCATGCAGCATGAAGGTTTGATTTTCATGTGTAGATTGTGAAATGCTTACCACACTAAATTGAGCTAACACTCATCTTTTCTTATAGATAAAATAGAAAGAAGAAAAGAATAAAGGGAAAAACAATTTCTCTTTGTGATGAGAACTTATAGGATTTCCTCTCTTAACTTCCTGTCAATATATATCATACAGCAGTATTAGCTATGTTGTATTCCTAGTACTTACTTATCTTTTAACTAGAAGTTACTAGCAATGAATTTAGTTTTGTGGGATAAGGATGGAACACTGTAAATATGGAAGTACTACCTTAAAGTCAATGATAAACCTGATACCATCTAGAATAGATCCAAGACTGATTTGAAGTTTCAGCTAGAATTTCATCAAGCATACTTTTTGCTTCTTAAGTCTTAATGCTGGTTGATAAAAGGAAAAGGAAACTGTTTTCTGATAACCAATTATCACAGAAGGCTTTCTGCTCAAAACATAGATGTATTTTATTCTTGGGTTCCTCTGTTTTTGAAGGGTTCAGTGTTTATTGGAGGAAGGTTTATGTCAATTATCTAATCAGAAGCAGACCCCAGGCTCTGCCAGAGATATTTTGGAATGTACGATCTACTTCAAAGGAAGGTTCCATGTGTCTGTACCCAGATGAACCCAATTTTTCATAGTGAAGACCAAGGTAATTAGATTTTCTTTTTCTGAGCAAAAATTATTTTTAGGTTAAATTTAATGGGTCATATTTCTCTGCTCAGTAAATCTTGCAATTATCACTCCTCTCTGGAAAATGTAACTGGATGACCCACCAGTGTGCCAGAGCTTCTGTGGGTCACCACGGAAGCAGGACAGATGGCAGCCACGCTCCAGGAAGCCCCTGAATGCAGTGTGAGGTTGGTGTCTGTGACACTCTCCAAGATCAAAACCAAGCCATCAGCTGATGGCAGTAGTCCACATGCCAACATTTTTGTTTGTTTGGAATGGAAAACGCTAGGGGGAAAAAGAGGAGACTGGATGCCAGGAGTGTGTGGTAGAGATTTTAACCATGTTCAGTCACTGGAGAAAATCTGAACTGACCACTCTAAAGAGGGCCTTTCTTTGAAAGGAAAGTCAGTAAGTCCAGATCTAAATTCTAGACATATGTCCTCTTCTCCTGTCTCCTCCATAAGCTCTTCTGACATTGTGCAAAGCAAGAGGGACTGAGGACAAGGAATCTGACCAGATAGAAGAGTGACCCCAGGTGAGGCCCAGGAGAAAGAACCAAGGCCCTTGCATGGAGAATATACTTGAGGCACAAATGATTCTCTCTAGGAAACTAAAAAAGATTCTCCATGCCATTCCACACCCTCTAACTCCACTACCTTAAGTCTCAGCTTAGATGTCGCTTCCTCAGGAAAGGTTAACAGACTCATGTTTGGCTAACAGCCTTCTCTGAGCTCCGACAATGCGCAATTCTTTCTCCACAGCAAGATTATCACACTGCATTGTGATATTTGATTTTCGTACCCCTAGTAGACCACAGACTTAAGGGGACTGGGACAACGTCTCTCGTGTTTATAACTTTATTCTCAGTGCTCCTAGCACTGTATCTAGCACATAGTAAATACTCACTATAAATGTGCTGTTTTGAGTCGGTGTAGTGAGGCCCAAGTGATATCCACACCCTTAATGTTTGGGATACTCAAGACTGCTTAACAAAAGTACTTGCATACCCTCAGAACCTCAATCCAGTCCAGTAGTGTTGAAATCATCTCTATAAAGTTTTGGAAAGTTCAGTCAACAGCTAAGAAGCCATTGTAAAATCACTGTAGAGCCCCACAATGACTGCACATAAAGCACATTGTTTTTATCATATGTATTGTTTTTTTAATCATAAAGTCCCTGTAGAGATGGAAAAAGGAGAAATAGCTTTAATTTCATAAGTGAAGAGAGTCAGACCTCATAGTAGAGAATTATCAACCAAGGCTATAAAAATTGATCAGCCTATTTGTGGCACCTCACAGACATGGCATCCCACAGTTCTGCATGCTCTAGTTAACTGCCACTTGAATATCCCTCTGGCACCAGTGGCCAGTCTTTATTGCCCAATGGAAAGAAGAATTGTGGAACACCAATAATCCCCCAAAATAAAAGTTTCTGTTTCTCTAGTCGTCTTCCAAGTTTTAAAGAAAGGATTAAGATAGCCATGAAATATACCTGAAAAGATAACAGAAACTGAAATAACGGGTCTAATGAAAATCAGACGTGGTCTTGTAATTTTGTTAATGTGATTATTTTTCAGCCTTCTACACAGTTCAGTTTTTATTTTCATGAGAATTTGAATCTAAAAACTTTGAGTTTTCAAAACTCAAAACTTGAACTTTGAGTCATGTCCTTTATATATATATATATATGATAACCAGAAACTTCTAAGACATAGTCTATGTGTAACTTCAGTCCATATTGATGAGAGTAGTTGAGTAGTCTGTTTACACTGAGGTAAGATTAAACTGACTGATCTGATGATTTTGACCCTGTGTAGATGAACAGTAGGACTTCCCAGTTAGCAGTAGTGGTAAAGAAGCCTCCTGCCAATGCAGGAGACATAAGAGACGCAGGTTCCCTGGGTCGGGAAGATCCCCTGGAGGAGGCCGTGGCAACCCACTCCAGTTTTCTCGCCTGGAGAATCCCAGGAACAGAGGAGCCTGGTGGGCTACAGGCCATGGGGTCCCAGAGTCGGACACGACTGAGACTTGGCATAGCACAGCACAGACGGACAGCAGTCTGAAAGCTCCAAAATGAGGAGCTGCCCTTTACACCATTTTACTCCAAAGTCGATTGGTTTCTATAAGAAAATAGTTCTGTTTTTTCAAGGAAGATCAGTAAAATGTAGGAGAAATCTGACACAGTTAAAAATAAATAGAGCACATTTAGTCTTCCAGGTAAAATACTGCTGGGCCTAAAAGACTGCTGAAAGATGTATGAAAGTCTAGATGTTGGATGATCCTATTCAGATACTTTTGTGTGATATACAGAGTATTGAAAGAAAAGTTACAGTACAAAGTATATAGAAAATAATACACAAGATAGAGAAAAAGCATCTGGCTACTGGAAGACTTTTTGACTGTATTATCCACTAGAAATGTTTAAGGGATCTGAAGATCTACCTTACACCTTTCAGTTCAGTTGCTCAGTCGTGTTTGACTCTGCAAACTCATGGCCTGCAGCATGCCAGGCTTCCCTGTCCATTACCTGGAGCTTGCTCAAAGTCATGTCCGTTAAGTCAGTGATGCCATCCAACCATCTCATCCTCTGTCATCCCCTTGTTATCCTGCCTTCAGTCTTTCCCAGCATCAGGGCCTTTTCAAATGAGTCAGTTCTTCATATCAGGTGGCCAAAGTATTGGAGCTTCAGCTTCAGCATCAGAATGAATATTCAGGACTGATCTCCTTTAGGATGGACTGGTTGGATCTCCTTGCAGTCCAAGAGACTCTCAAGAGTCTTCTCCAACACCACAGTTCAAAAGCAACAATTCTTTGGTGCTCAGCTTTCTTTATAGTTCAACTCTCTTGCACATTTAGTGATTCATATAATTTAAAATGAGATTCTCTGTAAGCACTAGATGTCCATGGTTGCCCAATTTAAAAAAAATATGTGTTGCTTTGCAATTTTGGCCAATTTTTTTTCCTGGGAGGTAAGGTGGGAGGAAGCAGGGGGTGGTGGGATATGGTAGAAGTTTCAACTTTAAAATATATGTGAGCATTCCCATTATTTAAAAGAAGGCTCATAATGTAACATGTTGTTTTATATTAATCTTAGATTATATTTATAATTAAATATAAAACTAAAGCTAAACAACTGTTACTATTATGATTTAAAAGGTAAATGTTATATACCTTAACAACTAAAAAATAATAATGATATTGTTTTAAAATAGGGAAGGAACTGTAAAACATAGTGTTAAGGAAACAAATTTCCCTATGTTTTATAGTAGAGAGTCAGGTAATGTCTAAAGATGACATCTGTAGTGAAAACAACAGTTATAACCCCAGTCTGTCTGTCTAGCCATCCGTCTTTCCTTGTGTGCTTCAAAGATTTAGCATATAATTCTTATAAAAATGGGTAAACTTCAGCACACCAAATTCTATTGGTCAGACACTTGTAGAGGAAAGTCCTAAACTATTAAAATGAGAGTGAAAGTGAAAGTCGCTCAGTGGTGTCCAACTCTTTGTGACCCCATGGACAATGCAGTCCATGGAATTCTCCAAGTCAGAATACTGCAGTGGGTAGCCTTTCCCTTCTCCAGGGGATCTCCCCAAACCTGGGGTCGAACCCAAGTCTCCTGCATTGCAGGCAGATTCCTTACCAGCTGAGCCACCAGGGGAGCCCTGTTAACAAATAGTTGAGACTAACAAAACAACTGACAACTTTGTGACTTTTCACCAAAATGATGATGATGATGCTCAAGATGGTGTCAATCCTTGGGCAACTCTGTCTTGTTTTAGGTACAGTACTGCTTGCTAAATAAAAGTTATACATAGAAGGGAAATCAGAAATGTTCAGTTTTAGAATTTTGTGTTTAATGAGATGCCAATAGCTAGCTACCTTTTACTATTACAATGTCTGGACTTAAAATGAGGTTTGCCTCATTTCCCCGGTATGTGGGAAAATGCTATACTTCCTTGCTTCGTTCTGACAATCAACTTATTTGGTGAATGATAATGGGTAAATTGAATGAAGAGAGACTTACTGGAATTTCTAGAATCATGTGTCCGAACAAGACATATGTTTGATCGATTCACTTGTCACATGTGTTGCCCAACATGGTATAAATTAAGGCATGCAGTAGACTGACCAAGATTTTTATTCTTCAGTTGAATGTCATATTGTGCTGATTTTCATAAGAAATTTGACAAAATTTAATGTTATAATTTTTTTAAAGAAAGACACTAACTAACACGCTCCTGGAATGTTGTCAGTGTTGAATAATTGTCATATGAGTGAAAGCTAATACCATAAATAATCTATGACATGGATACCTCCTTGTATAAAAGTATTTCAAATTTCTAAAACAGTGCCTCTTATCATAACCTTTTCAAACTTCCTTTCCAGATCTTAAAGCAACTTGTGCTACTTCATTTGAAGAGAATTAGGTATGTTTTATTGCATTTTTATTTGTTTACTTTTAATATAAATTTTTGAAATGCATTCATTTATTTATTTTGCTGCTTTGGGTCTTAGTTGTGACACGTGGACTTAGTTGCCCTGCTGCATGTGGGATCTTAGTTCCTCTTCAGGGATTGAACCCGAGTCCCCTGCATTGGAAGGCAGATTCTTAACCACTGGACCGCCAGGAGAGTCCCTATTGCATTTGTTATACTCAGCTTTCTATTTTGTGATATAGTGGTTGTGTCTGTCTCCCTGTTTAAGTTCTTTGAAGATAAAAACTGTGCCTTTATTGACCTTTGTTTTGCTCCCTCTCCACTGTGACTAGTACAGTACTTTATATATGGACACTCCAGACTCAGGTCAATAATTGTTGAGTTGCTTTGAGATGAAATTGTTGGATAGGTTTTTAGAAAACTTCCTGTGTAATAGGCCTGTGACAAAGCTCAAATGTAATCATGACAGAGAAAGTTTTGACACTATAAAGTTATAAACTGGTGTTCAGTTCAGTTTAGTTGCTCAGTCGTGTCTGGCTCTTTGTGACCCCATGGACTGCAGCACGCCAGGCCTCCCTGTCCATCACCAACTCCCAGAGTTTACTCAAACTCTTGTCCGTTGAATCAGTGATGCCATCCAATCAGTTCATCCTCTGTCATCCCTTCTCTTCCCACCTTCAATCTTTCCCAGCATCCAAGGAGTTAGTTCTTTGCATCAGGTGGCCAAAGTATTGGAGTTTCAGCGTCAACATCAGTCCTTTCAACGAATATTCAGGGTTGATTTCCTTTAGGATGGACTGGTTGGATCTCCTTGCAGTCCAAGGGATTCTCAAGAGTCTTCTCCAACACCACAGTTCAAAAGCATCCGTTCTTCGGCGCTCAGCTTTCTTTATAGTCCAACTCTTATATCCATACATAACTACTGGAAAAACCACAGCTTTGACTAGACAGACCTTTGTTGGCAAAGTAATGTCTCTGCTTTTTAAAGACATTTTTCATCATTTAAGCTTCAAGCATGTGATATGTGACTGAATGGAATTCCTGGAGAACTGTATTAATGTGTTCCAAAGGGCTGAATCCTGAGGAAAGGATTAGGAGTGCACCTTCAGAGATGCAGCCTAGTTTCAGCCTAGAGACCCCACAGAGACTCAGACAGAGACTCAGAGTCTTTGAGTGTCTCCTGAGGAGCTGAGGGTAGGCAGTGGACTGCTGCAGGGGCAGGGACTCTGGATGCAGTGGACCTGGGTATGGCTGGGTGCGGCAGACTTGGGTATGGCATAAGCCCTCTTGGAGGAGGTCACCATTAACCCCACCACAGAGATACCAGAACTTACACAGGACTGGGAAATAGACCCCTGGAGGGCACAAACAGAACCTTGTGCACCAGGACCCAGGAGAAAGGAGCAGTGACCCCACAGGAGACTGACCCAGACTTGCCCGTGAGTGTCCAGGAGTCTCTGGCAGAGGCGTGGGTCGTGGTGGCCTGCTGCAGGGTTGGGGGCACAGAGTGTAGCAGTGTATGCCTGGGATCTTTTGGAGGAGGTCGCCATTATCTTCATTACCTCCACATAGTTTGGCCTCAGGTCAAATAACAGGAAGGGAACACAGCCCCACCCTTCAACAGAAACTGGTGTTAGTGGTTATTATCACACCCATCTGTAAATTGGAAAGTTTAACTTTGGAACCCTTAAGCAAAAATGCTAGAAAGTCTCCATTTATCTCATTTACCCATTATCATTTACTAATCTCTGTGGGTCATCCTGCCAACCCCAGCTGTCCCCTCATCTATGTTCCTTGAAATACCAGAGTTGCTAAAGGCTTGGGGAAGGTTTGGTTTTCACATTATCTTCTTATGTACACCCTGACATCATCTCAGAAGTACAATTAGTATAATACTTACATAAAAGGTGTTTATGAGGACAAAATCAGACAAATAACTAAAGACTTAAGCACTCAATATGCTTCCCAGATAGCTCAGCGGTAAAGGAGACATGGGTTCGATCCCTGGTCAGGAAGATCCCCTGCAAACGGAAATGGCAATCCATTCCAACATTCTTACCTGGGAAATCCCATGAACGGAGGAGCCTGGCAGGTTCAGTCCACGAGGTCACAAGGAATTGAACACGACTTAGAGACTAAACAGCAACAGCAAGCACTCAATAGAATTAATACAGAATAGATACTTGCATGTTTCACAGATTTTACAGGGCAGCACACATCTGCTTGAAAAGTAAAAAATTCAGCCCTTTAGATTCCTGATTCCAAATTGTCAAACATTAAGTATCTTGTCATCTACATCTGGTTGATAGAATGTGAATCCTCCCCCACACCCTTTTTTTGTTTTGTTTTTTTTTTACCAGATGGCTTCAGCCATAGATAAAGCATGGACTTTTCCATGTTTCACATGGTACTTGATGTTGTAGAATTCAGTTTTTGTGCTGTTCTTTTTTCCCCTCTTGCTATTGCCTGGATCTCATTAAAAACCATTAGTGATGTAATACTAAACCTATGGAATCTTAAACATGCTTTTAAAATCCTGTGGAATAAAGATGTCTCCTACCAAACCAAAAATGCAGTGGGAATAGACAAAGTTACATTTCTTTAAGAAAAAATGACTCATTTCATAGTTTCCAAACTGTTTTGACTGAAGCCTCTCAAAATAAACTTTCTACAATATGCAGCCTTTGATGTCTGACTTTGAAAAAAAAATCGTTTCTAAAGATACAATTCAGTCTTTTTTGGGTGTTCATGTATTTTTGCAGATTAACCTACTTTTATTTCAACCAGTGAATGACACAATATTAAATAGCCATCAGACTAAAAAAGAAAAGTATGTTTGAAGTGGTCTTAACTCCTACATAAACCAAATGTAAAGAACATGCCATATGACTTTTTAAATTACCACAAAAATAGAATTTCCAGAACATTACCAGAAAGGGGATTTGGTCCATTAAGAATAACAAAACAGTGTAGATGTCATGAAAGTGGAAGATTAGGAGTGCAGTTAAACTTAGTAATGATATTTTTGATTCATATGCTATTTCCTAGGCTAGGCAACATTTTTAATTTTTCACAGTCCTGAACCTTAATCCTTAAAGGGTAATTCAAGTTTTGGAGCTTACATGCCGCAATTTGTTTGGGGTGGCAATTTGCCATTGACTTGCCTCTGGATTCTTTTGTGCTCTTCCAGCTGCGGGACTCAAAGGTGGTCATTTATTAAGTCCAGGTCTACATATGGCCACTGAAATAACCGGCTTTCAATCAAACCTTTATAAAAAATCCAAACAACCAGTTCTTGTGCAGTTGATCAGATTGATTTAAGACATCAGTTGCTTCTGTTCAAACAACTGTGAATGAAATAGCTGAGTAACTGAACAACCTTTTCTTTCTTTCTTTAATTCTTTTTTTCTTTTGAATGTTTCCCTTTGGAGCAGTGGGAAGGAGCTAGATTAAGATGTGCATTCTAGTTCCAACTCTTCCACCTCTATCTGATGCTTGGCAAGTTCCTTAACCTCTCCAGCCTGTACTTTCTCATCGACAAGTGGAGAGAAAAAACACTTTCCTCGTGGGTTTGTCTGAAACATTAAAAAAAAGATGTATGGCATTTGACACACCCTTAGCATATGGTAAATATAAATTTCTTTCCAGTTGCCTGAATGGCATATACATAGCATCTTCTGCAAAAGCAGAAGATTTCCACTGTAATGATAACTTCTCAATAAAAAAGTGAAGAGAATATTTGACACTCAAGTCATTAGACTATTGTAAATATCAGATTCTAAGATATATCTCACTTGATCAAATTCAAGTTCTATAGCCTGATGTCTGAGATAATGGCAAGAAGGGACTGTTGCTGGAATTTATGTTATATTATGAAACCTGTACATCCTCTAGAACTTGATATTATCTTCAAGCCTTCTACTTCTTTCCTTTCTTTCAGAGGCCCTTTTAAGCCTATTATCCAATAATATCTCTAAACTCTTCTTGAAGCTATATGCATTTTTAGCCTGGTACTAGCACTGCAAGTAATGTTTTCCAAGTGTTTAGTACACATACTTTGAAGAGGCTCTTCTATTATTTGGCCTGAAACTGTCATTTCAAAGCATCAAGACTGAGATAAAGCAGGGAATGGGAGATGGGAAAAGGGCAAGGCAACTAATATTTATAAGATGACAGAAAGTTTAATAGAAAATGAATGGGGGTCATACATTCTGGCAGGCTTGGACTTCATTCCAGCTCTGTTTCATTCTACTTCATAGGGTTGTTAAGAGGATGCTATGTACCCAGTTAAAACAAATCTGTTTTGCAAACTTTGCTAATGCTAGTAGACAGTTAATTTTGGATTCCTTCTTTCAAGTCACTTATTTTAATGAGTAATTAAGGGAACTCCTCTTGTGATCCGGTGGCTGAGACACTGTGCTTGCCCTGCGGTGGGTGCAGGTTTGATCCTCGGTCTGGAGATTAAGATCCCACACACCACGTGGTGCAGCCAAAAAAGAAAAAGTAACTTGGGTAGTTTACAGTCTTTAAATTGCTATAAAATGTCTAAGTATTAGCTATAATCTAAGTATTAAATTAGTATTGTTTTCTCTGTGTAAAGATAATTTCATAGCCTAACTTTCAGATTTGTAGAAAGTGAAAGTCGTTCAGCCGTATCCTACTCTTTTCAACCCCATGGACTATACAAGTCCACAGAATTCTCCAGGCCAGAATACTGGAGTGAGTAGCCAGCCCTCCCCTTCTCCAAGGGATCTTCCCAACCCAGGGTTGGGACCCAGGTCTCCCATATTGCAGGTGGATTCTTTACCAGCTGAGTAAGTCTTTTATATATTATTTCCACCCCCACCCCATGAATTATTGCTAACCATTTTTATTGCTAAGGGCATCTGCTCTAATACTTCAACATAGTGGGTCTCAAACTTTCACACTGGAATCATCTGGGGAACTTGTAAAACAGTTTGCCATGCCCCTTCCCCTGTCTCTAATTCAGGAGGTGTGGGGAGAGGCCCCAAAGTTTCACAATTTTGAGTAAATTTCTATATTATACTGACGCTGCTGGTCTGGGGACTACATCTTGAGGACCACTAGGGTGGTATTTTGTTCTAGATAAGCATCAAACCCCAAAAGCGAGGTTTCAAGTTGTGCCCAGGTGGCAATAACCTTCCCATGTCAAAGAAAAGAGAAAGGTGATTTGGAGGATCAAGGTTTCCTGCGTTGCAGGCCTTCCTCAGGGTGAAAGTTCTCATTCTTTCTGAGACAATCTCTTTTAGCTGGATTTCAAGAAAAATGTGAGAAGCAGGAACTAAATCTTTATAAGGTAGTGTTAGTCGCTCAGTCGTGTCCAACTCTTTGTGACCCATGGACTATAGCACACCAGGCTCCTCTGTCCATGGAATTCTCCAGGCAATAATACTGAAGTGGGGTCCATTCCTTTCTCCTGGGGAATCTACCCAACCTAGGGATAAAACCCGGGTTTCCTGAATTACAGGTAGATTCTTTACCATCTGAGACACCTGAGCCACCGTGGAAAACCTTATAAGGTAGAGGCAGGCCTAAGTTTGCTGTGTGTATAATATGTGTATTCTTTCAGAATAATATGGAGATTTCTTTTTTACTGAGTGGATTATTGGTCTATATGATTTATAAAATTATATTCAATCATACAATTAAAGAAAAGACCTCTATTTGCAAAATAGCCCAAAGTCATTTTATACTTACCAAAAAAATGATCTTAATACTTCTTGTAGATAAATCTTCCAAATGATTTATGAATCATTAATAGCTCAATTCTTAGACCCAGGGATTAGAATTAAGTGTTGTATCTGAGAGAGGATAACTTCACAAACTAACCAGAGGAGATAGGACAGGTTGGAGAGAAATAAATGCATCATATCTAGAGTCTTCACTGACTATCTTTTCATCCAAAGTTTCATTGTCACCATTTTAATTAAGATTTCAAGAATCACCAAACTTACTTCCATATTGTTTAGTCCCCTCCCTGACCCATCTCATTCTAGACACTGATTGTGAATCTTTCCAAACTATCATTTATATTTAAAAACCCTAATTCCTACTGACTGTTCCAAGAATAAAGTGTGAAATGGATATCCAAGGACATAATCAGTACAGCATGCTTCCCCAACACTTCCGGCCATACTTTTGAATGTGCTCGCTCATGAATTTAACTTGTGTGTTTCTGCCCAAATGGCTTTGCTTTGTTCCTGAGCAAAAGTGAAATATCCTCACTCCTTTTTTTCTAGTTATCCTGAATCTTAACTCTTCCCTGAGAGCCAGTCTTCTCTGTGAAGCCTCTCCTGAGTACTCTGTGTGTGTGTGTGTGTGTGTGTGTGTGTGTGTGTGTGTGTGTGTATGTGTGTGTGTGTTGAGTCGCTCAGTTGTGTCCAGCTCTTTGCGACTCCATGGACCACAGCCTGCCAAGCTCCTCTGTCCATGGAATTTTTCCAAGAAACAATACTGGAGCAGATTGCCATTTCCTACTCCAAAGGATCTTCCCAACCCAGGGATCAAACCTGCAACTATTGCATCTCCTACATTGGCAAACAGATTGTTTACCACTGTGCCACCTGGGAAGCCTTCCTGAATACTGTGGCTCATCTAATCCATAAATAGCAGAGCTCTTCCAATACACCCTTCATCCTTTTACCCTTGAGGAACTTGAGGTCTACAGAGTCCATGACTTGTCCAAAGTCCCATGACTAGTTTAGCAGTGTCACCAGGACCTAAAATTGAGGCCATTTAACATCTAGCCAGTACTTTCCATTGCACGGTGACAGTTATCTGAATTATTTAAACTAATCATAACCTTTTTTTGTATTGTTGATTAATTGTTCATAAGTATGTAACCTGGAAATGACAAAGCTCTTCCTGGGTTACTGGGGCCTCAATCTCCATATTTCTTGGAATCTCCAAGAAAGAGAGTGCTGGGAATGCCTATGTTTTCCTGTCACCTCCTGCTCCAAATTCCTGTCACCCTCTTTGAATTTTCCACCCTTCCCTATCTCTCTCGGCTTCACCCTGTGTGGAAAAACTCCTTTTTTCCTGACTCCCACAAAACTTTGCTGTTTAATAGACTCTGATGAATGGTTTGAAGTGTTAGAAGAACATCATGGTACAGCCCAGACTGGGTCACAGTTTAAAACAAAATGTTAGACAGGGTGGCCAGTGGGGCCTAAGGAGGAAGAGGGCAAATGAGAAGTTACCTGAGACTGGAATGGCTACAGGGAAAAAAATCAGCTTTTTAGCTCTTTGCCTTAATTCTCTCCCAAGCAACTTTGGGGGTGGGGATGTTGTTCACATTTATGGAAACAAAAATAGATCAAAGTGTTAAATTTACATAAAACAGTCATCTGCCCTGGGCTTATGCTCTTAGTAGCTCTAAATCACAACAAAAATGTTGACGTTAGTTTTTCTTTAACTTGGGCCAGACTGAATTTTTAGGTAGCACTCCATTCCTCAATGACCAAGGCAAATATCTGAGGTTAATGGTATATTTTTCCTTTTCAATTTCTGCACAGGTAGTTAGGAAAAAGCCTCCAGCAGAGATGTGCAGAATGCCCTGAGATTAGGAAGGGAATAGAAGCGAAACATGGGAGCTTGCTGACATTTACTGAGTGTTTCCTTCACGTCAGATGTCATACTACCATGTGATATCTCATTTAGTTCCCAAAACAACCATGCAATGTAGATGCATTCCGTTTTTACAGAGAAATTAAACAGTGCACAGAAGTCATCCAGCAAATAAGTGGCAGATCTAAAGTTCAGATCAAGATCTGTCTGACTTTAAAACATTGCTCATGTCTCAAAACAGCCAAAGAAATTACACTGCTGGTCAGATGACAGTTGTAGCAATCAGGCACAAAAGTTTGTGAACGATGAAAACAGTAGTGGGAATGGAAACAAGCCCTCATGACTGAAACAGCCTAAGGAGAATCCTCAGATTTGATGACCATTCATAGTATCTGTGGACTTCCCTGATGGCTTAGCTGATAAGCTGGTAAAGAATCCACCTGCCAGTGCAGGAGATATAAGAGACAAGGGTTCAATCCCTGGGTTGGGAAGATCCCTTGGAGAAGGAAATGGTAACCCATCCAAGTATTCTTGCTTGGAGAATCCCATGGACCAAGGAGCCTGGCAGGCTTCAATCCATGAGGTCCCTAAGAGTTGGACACGATGGACCACACGTGCATATGCACTGTATTTGTGATGAGAGAAAGAGTGAATTTAAGATAGTGTTGATCTGATCCCATCACTTCATGGCAAATAGATGGGGAAACAGTGGACACAGTGTCAGACTATTTTTCTGGGCTCCAAAATCACTGTAGATGGTGATTGCAGCCATGGAATTAAAGGACACTTACTCCTTGGAAGGAAAGTTATGACCAACCTAGACAGCATATTAAAAAGCAGAGACATTACTTTGTCAACAAAGGTCCATCTAGTCAAGGCCATAGTTTTTGCAGCAGTCATGTATGGATGTGAGAGTTGGGTTATAAAGAAAGCTGAGCACCAAAGAATTGATGCTTTTGAACTGTGGTGTTGGAGAAGACCCTTGAGAGTCCCTTGGACTGCAAGGAGATCCAACCAGTCCATCCTAAAGGAGATCAGTCCTGGGTGTTCATTGGTAAGACTGATGTTGAAGCTGAAACTCCAATACTTTGGCCACCTGATTGGAAGAGCTGACTCATTGGAAAAGACCCTGATGCTAGGAAAGATTGAGGGCAGGAGGAAAAGGGGACAACAGAGGATGAGATGGTTGGATGGCATCACTGACTCAATGGACATGGGTTTGGGTGGACTCCGGGAGTTGTTGATGGACAGGGAGGCCTGGCATGCTGTGGTTCATGGGGTCACAAAGAGTCAGACATGACTGAGTGACTGAACTGAACTGAACTGATGTCTATATCTGAGTACAAGAAGTAAGAAGCAGAAATGTCAGTCAGAGATGTTGTTTGTAGAAGATAATGATAAATCCATGATGGGAAATGGCAAACTTTCTTTCATCCTTTCTTCTGTGTGAAGCTATTTGATTTTACACACACTCAGAGGCCCTCCTACAGAATCTTAATTGGGTATGCTCAGTCACTCAGCCTTTATAACCCAAGATGGGCAACGTGTTCAATGTGGTATCACTGAGAGCCTTCTTGGGCAACTTTTATTTATTCATCTTGCCTGTGAGTGGGCAAGGCGGGCAGGTATCTGGTTTTTGTTACTGCATAGAAGTCCTTAGAGTTTTGTTGATGTGAACGGATAAGTACTAGCATCTGAACGGCAATTACTCTATGTCTAAACAGAGGAGTCTGTGGCAGTTTTCTTACTAAAAAGTTGTTAAATTTGGCAATCCTCACTCTGTTCCAGTCATACATTTTCTTAGCCATATTAGGTTATATGGAAATAAGCCAGTATCATGGCCGGTGTATGAGTAGTTTTTCTGTACCAAGGCAGTTTTCTTGAGAGTCTTTCTCATTAGTTTAAACGGAAAAGAGGCAAATGTGGCTCAGAGTATATTTGATATATGGTTGGGAAGAAAAATAAAATCTTGCCAATCCCAAAAGTATTAGGAATAGCAATTGAGACCAAAATCAGATTTTTAACCTGGAAGACTTGGGAATATTTGGAAGGAAGGAAAGAATATTTACCTTTGCATTTGGCATTTGAACGACTTTCACAGCAGGGGGCAAGAACGACTTTCACTTTCTACAAATCTGAATTCCTTGATAGTTTGGAAGAAACAAATAAATATTTAAAGGGCTGTATCAATTTATTAAAAGTCCAACTAACCTTATCACAGATGCAGAGGAAGAGAAGAGAACAAAATCACATTAACTGTCTTATATTTTCTCTTGCTTTTGTTATCACTCAGTCTCTAGTGTTAGAAATTCAGCATTTGAGTTCTGGATCCACTACATTCTGAGTAGTTATAGGCATTGGACTTAATTTCGTTGTTCACCAAATGGAGATGATATATTCTCTATCTCACAGTGTTCTTATGAGAATCAAATGAGATAATGCATGATTCAACCACTAACGATGGAAAATATACTTTCTCTTCCAAACTACTTCTAGAGAAAAGTGTAGCAGCAGGTTATTTACCTGGTTGCTTTGGTATGGTTATCTCCCTTTCATTCATAACTTAATCATATTCTGTTTTGACACCTAATACAAATTCATCCATATTTTCATTAATTTATTCAGTTAATTGAGCACTTGGTCAATGACAAATTTAATAAATACTTTCTCTGCAAATAGATTTTTAAAAAGCCTGTAAATTAATTAGTCTATAATTAATTAATTCCCTATCTTGTAACTGGATATTCTTTTGAAATATTGACTGTTTCTTGGTCATTTATTCATTTTATACATATTTGTTGAGGGATCACTATATTTTAGGTAATTGTAAAGTGCTTGGGGATCAATGGTTTAAAAAAAAAGCAGACAGCATTTATGGAGCTTTCAACCTGGTAGGAAAGACAAACATTAGATAAATACATAGACACCGAAACATAAATGTCATTACAAATTGTGATTGTACATGAAGATAAATAGCAAGAGCCATAAAAGAATAATATGAAGGGAAAAAATCTTAAAAATCTTCATATCTAATACCTTTAATTTGATATACCTTAGCAATATAAATGGATAGAATACTTAAAGCTTTAATCATGTATCTTGTGCTTGTGCTATAACAAAAAAAATCAGTATTTTGTGAATGTTGCAAAAACCTTGACTTTGTGGGTTTAAGGAAAGCTGAAGCTGAAACTCCAATACTTTGGCCACCTCATGCAAAGAGTTGACTCATTGGAAAAGACCCTGATGCTGGGAGGGATTGGGGGCAGGAGGAGAAGGGGACGACAGAGGATGAGATGGCTGGATGGCATCACTGACTCGATGGGCATGAGTTTGAGTAATCTCCGGAAGTTGGTGATGGACAGGGAGGCCTAGCGTGCTGCAATTCATGGGGTCGCAAAGAGTCGGACATGACTGAGCGACTGAACTGAACTGAACTGAACGGAACTGAAGTGCTATCCAAGTGAGAAATGTGCTGGTATTACTAAGGAAAGGTAAGGGGATCATTTCAGTCTTAGAGAACAGCATGACCTAGAGCCTGCAAGATTTGGATCCATGCAAGAAACTGAAAGAAAGTCTGACCAAATCACAAAATTAGTGATACAAGAGGAAACTGGAGGGATAGGCAGGGACAGACCATTAACAGCAGTTGCAGGTTGTATAAATAAGTGAATCTATAATCTAAGTGCACTGTGAAGCTATAGAGGTATTTTAAGCAGGGCAGTGATCCAATCAGATTAGCGTTTTTTAAAAGGTCTTTATTTGTACAAGGCCAGAAAATTTGAACAGAAAGACATGTAAAGGAGTCTCCTGGAATGATCCGAAGAGATAAGGTGGCTCAGATTAGAGCAGTAGCAATAATTATGAAGATAAATGGACTGCTTCTACTAAATATTCTGGAGGGAGAACCACTGGGCTTATTTATTGCATGGGGAGGGGTCGGGAATATACAGTGAGGACAAGGTGGCTGGAGAGACGCCCAAGTCAGGGCTCAAGCAGTCAGGTGAATGCTGGTGCCATATTGGAAGATGGGAAGAATTCAGGGAATATGGACTATGTTCAATTATTAACATATTCTTTTTGCTGGAAGAAAAAGGAGCAGTGCTTGAATGTTTTGAGTTGTAGAGAGGAAACAAAAGTATAAAGTGTGAACTCCTCCTTCAGAGTATTTGCACCATAAGCATTAAGCCCACAATTGACACTATTTGACTTCCCTGGGCTTCCCCGGTGGCTCAGACAGTAGAGAATCTGCCTGCAATGTGGGGAGACCTGGGTTCAATCCCTGGGTTAGGAAGATTCCCTGGAGAAGGCAACGGCTACTCACTCCAATATTCTGGCCTGGAATTCCATGGACAGAGGAGCCTGGCAGGCTACAGTCCATGGACTCGCAAAGAGTCAACCACGACTGAGCGACTTTCACTACCAGACCTTGTCAAACCACCAGAGGCTCTCCTATGATGCTATGGGTTACCTCACTACTAGGACTTATTCCCTCTCCTATCTTTCACTGTGTGTACCTACCTATAATGTATTTGCTCACAATACACTTTTGGGTATATTTTGCTTATAATATACTTTTGAATTATCTCATTTCTCAAGACTTAAATCAGTCAGTCTTGAAAATTGGGTGTTTTGTTTTGTTCTGGGCTGTGCCAGGTCTTAGTTGTGGCACACCAGGTCTCTGCTGTGGCATACAGGGTCTTTAGCTGCAGCATATGAACTGTTAGTTGCAGCATGTGGGATCTAGTTCCCTGACCATAGATTGAATCCAGGATCCTTGCATTGGGAACATGAAGCCTTAACCCACTGGGCCATCAAGGAAGTTCCCGAGAATTAGGTTCTTAGAAACAACTTTTGGGGGGGAGTTTTTCTATAACTTGGCAGTGAATGGATAGTACTAGAGGTCTTTTCAATTTTGTCCTACTAGGAATATATTATTTGCTGTAACTCTTCTATAAGTATTTTGGTGGCATTGCAATTATTGTTCCAACTTTTCCAGCTGGTTATTTGAAAACAAGAATTCACATAAAGAAAATGTGATCAATTTGATCCCTTGAGCATCACTACACCCTCTGTATTACTTAACAATTAAAAAGAAAGTGAGATTTGGGGATTATGGTTTATATACAAGAATGTCCATTATAATATTACTTATAACAGCCCAAACTTGAAATATATGTCCAGTCATAGGAGAATGATTATGTAAACTACGACACTGTTAATCAAGTTAAAAGGATGGTGTAGGAAAATATATGTATGTGAAAAATATGAATACATAACATATTAAATTTGTTTTAAAAATACTATCATATGTGTTAGTAAAGAGAACCAGAAGGAAATATATTTAAACTTTAAATCTCAGAGTAGGAGGGATTAAGAGACTTTAAAATTGTTCTCTGTATATATTTCTATCTTTTCTAAATTTCCTAGAGTGAAATTTATATCTATATATTCTCCCTTTTGTTGTTGTCTTTTAGTCACTAAGTCATGTCTGACTCTTTTGTGACCCCATGGACTGTAACCCGCCAAGCTTCTCAGTTCAGTTCAATTCAGTCACTCAGTCATGTCTGATTCTTTGTGACTGCATGGGCTGCAGCATGCCAGGCCTCCCTATACATTTCCAACTCTGAGAGTTTACTCAAACTCATGTCCATTGAGTCGGTGACACCATCCAACCGTCTCATCCTCTGTCATCTCCTTCTCCTCCCACCTTCAATCTTTCCCAGCATGAGGATCTTTTCAAATGAGTCAGTTCTCATCAGGTGGCCAAAGTATTGGAGTTTCAGCTTCATCATCAGTCCTTCCAATGAATATTCAGCACTGATTTCCTTAGGATGGACTGGTTGGATCTCCTTGCAGTCCAAGCGACTCTCAAGAGCCTTCTCCAACACCACAGTTCAAAAGCATCAGTTCTTTAGCCCTTAGCTTTCTTTATAGTCCAACTCTTACATCCATACCTGACTACTGGAAAAACCATAGGTTTGACTAGATGGACCTTTGTTGGCAAAATAATGTCTTTGCTTTTTAATAAGCTGTCTAGGTTGGTCATAGCTTTTCTTCCAAGGAGCAAGCTAGTGGATGTGATGAAATTCCAGTTGAGCTAGTTCAAATCCTAAAAGATGATGCTGTAAAAGTACTGCACTCAATATGCCAGCAAATTTGGAAAACTCAGCAGTGGCCACAGGACTGGAAAAAGTCAGTTTTCATTCCATTCCCAGAGAAAGGCAAAGCCAAAGAATGCTTAAACACTGCACAATTGCACTTATCTCACACGCTAGCAAAGTAATGCTCAAAATTCTCCAACCAGGCCAGGCTCCTCTGTCCACGGGATTTCCCAGGCTAAAACACTGGAGTGGGTTGCCATTTCCTTCTCCAGGGAATCTTCCTGACCCAGGGATCGAACCCACATCTCCTGCATTGGCAGGCAGATTCTTTTCCACTGAGATACCTGGAAAGGCCGTATTCTCCATGTTTATCTAAATAAGATGTTTATCTAAAGAGCACTCAAAGATACATCTGACTTTACAGATTTAATGATCTGAAACCTTTTTCAACAGAGTAAAATGGAAATAAAAGCAGTCTTAAAAAGCATCAGTCTTTCAGTCTGTCAATAAATAATTGATGCTGTTGCTGCTACTGCTTCTAAGTCACTGCAGACGTGTCCGACTCTGTGCGACCCCATAGATGGCAGCCCACCAGGCTCCCGTCCCTGGTATTCTCCAGGCAAGAACACTGGAGTGGGTTGCCATTTCCTTCTCCAATGCATGAAAGGGAAAAGTGAAAGTGAAGTTGCTCAGTCTTGTCCGACCCTTAGCAACCCCATGGACTGCAGCCTACCAGGCTCCTCCGTCCTTGGGATTTTCCAGGCAAGAGTACCGGAGTGGATTGCCATTGCCTTCTCTGAAATAATTGATGATTACTGCACAAGTTGCTGTGGGGATGTAAAGTGATAAGAATGTTACTCCTCACTCAAGGAACTTATGATCTCTCTGCTTTCCTAGATTTCCCCGCTTTGGATTCAAATAGCCTAAAAACATAATAAGGACAGTTTTTATTTTTGTCTCTGAGCTTTTCCTTTTGAGATACATCAGGAAATGAAAGGGCTCAGAGGGAGAGAGAGGAAAAAACACTACCCGAGCAGCTTAAGTATCTACGCAGCCTCAATGCCATTTAAATCCTGGCTAAATTTAATGTTTTCCTCTCACATTTCTAGTATATTTCATATAATGTATTTGTAATTCTATCCGAAGTTCTCGGATGGCATTTGTATGCAAGCTTAGTTGTTTTGAATTATTCACAGACATTTGTTTTTCATTCTTTAGCAGTGATTTCTCACAATCTCATTTTATGTTCCAAACATGTAAGAATTGTTGTCCCTGAAAAGTGCATTTTCTTTATAAAGCTGCAAGGTACGTTTTACATACATGTCAGCTCTATTCAGTCTTTATATGTCTTCGTAATGCCAGAATTGCCACTTCAAAAGACAGAGCTGCCCAGTATGAAATTATTTGGTGGTGGCAGTTACCCAGAAGATTTTATTGAACTAATTTGTCTCTTTCATTTAATTCAATGAACTCAGCTATAAATGCTGTCCCTGATGAGGCTTCTGTTGGTAATTTTGTTGGCATATGATTAGACACTGCTATTTAAAAAATGCTGTTCTTTAGAGATAAATTTACTATAGAATGTTAAATTTGAAATATTGTATTAATGTGAAAAATCTTCACTCCATGCTCCATTTGTTTAATCACACAGTGTTTTTTTTTTTTTTTTAAGAGATCAGCCTGGGTTTAAGTTTGTGGCTATAAAAGATTGAAGTTGAGGTATTGTCCACACAACCATCAACCATCTAATATAATTGCCAATAAAATTGTTAATAACAGGCTTCAGTGAGATTCTGATTGTCCTATTTGTATCCACTTTTAATCTGGTCCCAGAAAGAATGACCCTGGATAATAAGTCAAGATTTAGAAATAAAAAAAAAAAAAAGATTTAGAAATAGAAAAGTTGGAACATCTAGAGACATCACACATATTTCCTGAGAAACTAACATGTACTCAGAACTCCACAAAGTGCTGGGGATATAGAAGTGAAGAAGACTTTAAGAAAGTAGATCATATGTTAAGGGTTCCTAATCATAAATTTTTTTTCAAGAACTCAAGCCAAAAAAATAACAAAAAAGTGAAAAATAGCTTAATATTTTTTACTTTTCTCACTAGGGAATTAGCTCAGTGAGGGCAGAGATCTTGTCAGTCTGTCTCTGCGTCATCCTTAGCAGTTTCCATTTTATAACTAGAAATAGAATCTCAAACTGGGCTGATGTTTTGTGTCATGATATAGGAATAGAAGATGAGCAGATCTCGAAATATTTTTCTCCCTGTTTCATGTGTGAGGAATGATATCCACAGTGAAGTCTCACTCTCAGGAACACACATAAGAAGGCCTTTTCTTCCACCCAAGAAAGATTCCAAGAATGCAGTTGAGTGAGAGTCAGGTTTACAGAGATAACCTTGACTCTTTCCTAATGTTTTAATAAAGAGTAAGTCATAGGTAACCTCAGATTTCTGATGACATGTCACAGGTAATGATGCTATGATTGAGAATTCATGTGGCAAGCCTCTGGTGGGCCTCCATACCTTGACAGATCTATTTTGATGTTCAAGTGCTTTGAGGTTAAGATGGTTACTTGAAGGATTCATCGATTGTAGCACTCCCTGCACCATGTCATTACTGCAAAGACAGTGCAAATTTTAAGGGTCACAAAGAATCAGTTCTCAGGATTGTTGTTTTGAAAAATCTTATCCCATGATAGTAGTTGGGAATCAAATCAATGGATTTATCTGTCCCCTAAAAACAAATATAGTGATTAATTTGTCTTAAAATAAAAAACAACCAGCTTGAACTTGGTTGTTAAGTAACCAACTAGAGGCAAAGTAGTGTTCTACAAAGAGAAAAGATCTGGGGACCCATATCTACTCACCACTAGCTGAGAGGCCTTGGACAAACCATTTAACTTCTCCAGGACTCTCTAGGTCCTGTTTATAAAATGTTTCCAATAATATTTATCTTACTGATATCCAGGGTTGACATGAAAATCATTTGGGAAAAGGAATATGAAAGCTCTGTTTACTATAAAATTGCTTTCGTTTGTATTCTTAGTCCATTGATGATACTACTAGTCACTTGGAAATCAGTCCACAAATGACTGATCCCACTGATGACAGAAGCATAATTGCCTTGTGACCAACCACTTCATCCCTACCAAGCATTCCAGACATTTCAGTGCAAAAACAAGGTCTATGGGAAAAAGTCAAAAGGCAACTGATCAGAGGAATTCCACTGGCCCTTCCCAGGGCCCTGTGCACAAAATGGTCCCCTGTGCATTGTTATTTTGCTGTGTTTGCTGATGTCCACAGTTTCCAAGACAATCACAGACTGATAACTTGGGGGTGATGATGAACAGAGACAGAGTGTGCGTGATGTTACACCAGTCTTCTAGTGCAAAGGCCCCTCTATCTCATCCATGGGATTGCAGCCTTCACTGTCTACTTTTTGAGTTAAATGTGCAAATAAATTATTCAGAGACTGACATTTTTAAATGCTGAGGGATGACATCAACCAGCACATTTTTTTTCAAGGCTACGCACATGGATGGTTTTGTCTTTGTTACATGGGTAGGACAAGGTGATTCTAGGTTGTAAGCCCTCAGTCCTACCACTGTTCATATTCCTGGTCAGACTTTTGCGCTTAAGGTTCTGAATCAGGTCTTGGCATACAACCCTGGAGTGAAGGAGAATGGTGGGCAGTGCTAGTTGATTACAACGTAGAGAAGAGGAACAGGTTCATCCTACTCTCGGTGTTATTTTGCTTTGTGGTTTTGCTCATCTTGAGCAACCAGCCATACAAAAAATATATAATATGTAGTCTTTGAATTTTAATCAGTAGTAAAAGCTAACACTAGTAAAAGTTTTAAGAATCCTTTAAACAAAGTACATATTATATAATAGAAACAAGAATATTGGTTCACTAAATCAATAAAGTGTGCTCAAATTTTCCACTGAGCTGACTGAATTGAATAAATAATCCAATTGCTTTGATTACCTGTAGTCTCAACCAGAAAGTACTGAATTGGGCGCTGCTTCTTTGTGAATATCCAAAATGCCTGAGTACTGAGATTGTTAATAAACTGAGAGTCTATTGGAACTAATGGGTTTGACTTAATGAATTGTAACTAAACTTACAATTGTCAAACTTATTCTATATGCCTGAAGTTTACTGCACAGCAAATATTTACAAGTTATTCACCTTGCATAGCAAGGATGTTGGAAAAAGAGAGACCTACTGGTAGGAATATCAAATGGTGCAGCCACTTTGGAAAAAGGTCCTGTAGTCCCTCAAACAATCAAACATAGAATTACATACGACCCTGCAATTCCACTCCCAGGTATATGCCCAAGAGAAATGAGAACATATGTCTGTGCAAAAACTTGTACACAAATGTTTATACCAACATTATTCACAATAGGCAAAGTAAGCAAATAACAAAACATCCATCAACAAACAAAATGGATAAGTAAATTGTGATGTATCCATACGGTGGAATATTATTTGGCCATAAAAAAGAATGAAATACTGATACATGCTACCATATGGATGAACCTTGAAAACATTGTGCCAAGTGAAATAACGCAGTCACAAAAGACCACATATTATATGGTTCTATTCATATGAAATGTTCACAACAGAGAACTTTATAGAAACAAAATATAGTTTTTAGTGATCACTTAGGGCTGGAAGATATAGGGGATATTATGGTGGGTGGGGAGATGGCTAAGATTGTGGTGATGATTGCACAGATCTGAATGTACTAAAACTATTGATTTACGCACTTAAACAGATAAATTCTCTGACATGAATTGTGTGGTGTGTGAACTATATCTTAATAGAACTGTTTTTTAAAAATAAAGTAATACCTGATAAATAAAATATACTCAATTGAAAAATAAAGAAGCCGTATGTAATCACATAGGCAGATGAGTGCCGTGAAGACTGTATGATTTGGAGATTTTAATATATGTAAAAATTAAGTGTACCATTTATTATTACTCATGCGAGCCCAAGTATTTAAGAGTGCCTTACAAATAATATAGACAAACACCAGTGCTTGTTGATAATGATAATAATGGTGGTGGTAATGCTGATGTTTATGATGATGATGGTGACAAAAATAAGTGCCATTGCCTCTCCACAATCTTTGGACTTCTAAAAATATCTACATTAGGTTTTTCCTGATGGGAGGCAGTTAAACGAAATGCCAGGTACAGGCACACCATGATTCTGTAAAGAGAAAGATTGCATTTTTCTTAGGAATTAATATCTCATATGTGTGTAGTCACAGGAAGCTTATCAAACACTGACGTCAGCTACTTTCCCATGAGAAGCTCAGAAATTTCATAATACCATAAATTACTTTCGCTTTCCTGCTTGCTTCAGACAAGTAGAGAACTTTTCATAAAGCTTAAAAATAAACATCTAACCCTCACCCTGCCACAGACACATTCTTAAGGCTTCTCTGATCAGAAATTATCTTGCCTCTAAAAATTCACCCTTATTCTTCTATTAACAATTGAAAAATCTTGGCCAATGCAAATAACATCATGGATTATTCCTATTCAAAAATTGTCCAAGAAAAAAAAAGGAAAGGCTGCAGCAAATAGGAACCATTTTATGATATCAAAGCCCTTCTTTTGTACCATTATGTGATCTGGTTCTGTTCAAATAAGAATTTTTTTCGTCTTCATACTTGTACAAAATTGGCTCCTCTGTGAACAAAAATACAAGCTATGTCTTTGTCTTCCCATGAAATTTGAAGGGGAATTCAGAAAAACTTCCTTGGCTACCTTGGCTAGTCCTGGCCATCTAATAAAAATAAGCTAAGGGTTGATTCAATCTCCTTTCCAGATAGAAAATAACAAAAGGAGGAGGAAAAGAAAGGGGTGATATTCATTGGGAGCCTATAGCATTCTAGGTTCAGTAACGGACACCTTATATGTTATCTTATGCACTCACTCACTCACCAGTGAACTTTTACAGAGTGTTATACGTCATGGAATTTACTAAATGCTTGGGATAGAATTATGAGTAAGGACATTCTTTGCCATCAAGATGCTCATGCTCATATATACACTATCATCTGTAAAACAGATTATTAATAGCAAGTGGGAAGCAGCTGTAATGCAAAGGGAGCTCAGCTTGATGCTCTGTGATGACCTAGAGGGTGGGATGAGAGCAAGGTGGGAGGGAGGCTCAAGAAGAAGGGGATATATGTACACATAGAGCTGATTTACATGGTTGCACGGAAGAAATGAACACAAAACTGCAAGGCAATTATACTCCAATTCTTTTCATTGTAAAAAATAGAATAAATTAAAAGAAGCCCACGCTCATAAGATGACAGCCCACTGTGGCAATGCCTCCATAACAGCATTAGCAAAGTACTACATAGGCACAGATGAGTAAAAGGCCTTCAAAGCAGTTATTATTATCCTCATTTTAAAATAGAATCTGCTGTGCATGCATGCTAAGTTGCTTAAGTCGTGTCCAACTCTTTGGGACCCTATGGACTATAGCCCACCAAGCACCTCTGTCCATGGAATTCTCCGGGCAAGGATACTGGAGTGGGTGGCTGCCGTGCCCTTTTCCAGTGGATCTTCCCAACCCAGGGATTAAACCCACATCTCTTATGTCTCCTGCACTGGCAGGCGAATTCTTTACCACCAGCCAAAAAAAGTAACTGATATCTAAGCTCATATATCTCTCTTACGACCTCACAGCCTGTCTTCTTTCACAATTCCATGCTGCTTTTAAGGGAAAGACATTTCCAATCCAACTGAATATTGTAAAGCTTTGTTAGCAATCCAGTGAAACTGTTTGTTGCAGAATGCCAAGACAATTTTTACTTTCATTGGATAATTGACTTTTTCTTGAATTATAAGAGCAATTTCCTCAGTCTCTTGCTTTATTTAGTCTGCTTGGTAGCTAAATTCCTAACATAGTATTCTGTTGATACATGTTGCCCCTCTTATCTACTAGTTTATACAAATATCTCTGTATATCCATATGCATAATCTCATAAGAATATGAAAAATGCACCCTACAAAAATCAAGAGATTCTCCCACAGGCATAAAAATTTACACTGAAACGCAAGCATACTATAGGCAAGTGTTACTCAAGATACACAGGCAAAAAGTTAAATGGAAACAAACAGTTGAAACAAATGAAGAGGAAGCTTTGTGCAAGAACTTAAGGCACAGGTAAGGCACTGGAGATAGATTGAGGAAGAGAAGTGGTGGGAAGTGAAGAGGAGACACTGTGGTTAGTGAACAAGGGTCTGAATGCACTGCGAGGTTTCACAGCATCTTAAGATGATAAGTAGTCCCTGTATTTGAATTGCTTTGGTATGGGCCACTTGCAAAAACATTCAATATTTCCCTTCTAAGATATAGTAAGCCAAAATATATATGTGGAAAGTTCACTAAGTCATTGGTAAATAATCCAGTGTTGACTTTTAATTTAGAAATAACTGGCCAAATTGATCCCAGCCTTCCCGACTGCGATCTTTCCCCTGCAGAGTACATTCATTTGTATTACCTTTTTGTTTTCTCTCATTATTTGTCTTTCTTTTTATTATTTTATTTTCCTACTCTAATATATAGTAATATATGACTGGGAATATTAAATTTTCATAGTTTTATATATTTTGAGCTCATAAATTCCCTTTAGTTGTCATCTTTCCAGATTGAGGCTTCACATTTTTCTATTCACATGGTATTAAAATAATCTTTTTATTGATGTGTAGCATACAGAAAAGCACACATATCATAACTATACAGCATGGTTAATTTTCACAGAATGAGCAAAGTGGTGTAGTCAGCACCCAGATCAAGTAACAGAACATTACTGAGCACCCCAGGACCCGCCTCGTGCCCCCTCCCACAGTCACGCCTCCTCCCCGCCCCTCCCCCACTGTCCCAGGGTAACCATCACCTTGATTTTTGACACCTAGTGACCGTTTTGTTTATTTGATGGTTTGATTTGTTTGTTTTTGTTGAATTTTATAGTAATGTAATCCTATAGAATTTGGGGGAGGGGGTTGTCCAATCTCTGTGATTTAAAATTATGTGTCTGAAATTCATTACATGAGTGATTATTATATTATTCTAGCTTGCAACACAGTATTTTGTTGTTTGCCAACCACAGTTTATTCATATTACTATTGATAGACACAGAGGTGATTTCCTCTTTGTGGCTGTTTTGAATAGTGCTGGTTTGAGCATTCTAGCTCATGTTTTCTGATGAATATGTGCATGGATCTTTGTCATCTATATACCTAGGAGTAAGATTTCTGGGCCACCAGTTGGATCAATATTCAGCTTTAGCAGATACTGCCAAATATTTTACCTCAGTTATTATTCCAATTGACATTCCCACAGCAGTGCATGAGAGTTACAGTTGCTCACTAAAACTTTGAATCGCCAGTCTTTTCAACTTTAGCTATTCTAGTAGTGCGTAATTTGAATTAGAATTTTCTAATGCTTAATGAAGTTAAGCACTTTTCATATGTTTACTGCCATTTTAATATCCTTTTTGTGAAGTACCCATTAGAGTCTATACTTATTTTTAATAGAGTCATATTTTTTATTGATTTGTGGAAATTCTTTGTATATTTAAATACAAGTCCTTTCTCAGATGAGATGTAGGTTTTGCTAACATATATTTTCTTAATCTGTGGTTTGCCTTTCACTCTCTTTATGGTTCTTAATTTTGATGCAGTACAGTTTATCAATTTTATTCTTTTATATACCCTATTTACAAAATCTTTGCCTGTCCCAAGATCATGGAGGTATCTTCTTTTTTCTGAGAGCTTTAATGTGTAAGTTTTCACATTTAGATCTATAATCAACCTAGAATTGGAGGAGGGGGTGTATGATACAAGATATTAAATAGAAGTCAAGATTTGATTTTCTTTTCTTCCATATGGGTATCCAATTGAGGTGCTAGGTGATGTTACTTTCCTCCAGACTGAGTTATTCTATCTTCTTGTGGTTTGATAGAATTGGGGAAATTCTCTTTAGTTGAATTTGAAATCCATCTGCCATTTCCTACGATTCCATTGACTTGTAGTTTGCCCCTTCTCCATGGATGAACTCTCCTAAGGTCTGAGACTATATCCCAAGACCCTTTCCTCGTTTTTTTTCTTGCTTGTGTTTTTTCAATCAAAGTATAATTTATATGTGGTAAAAATTTACTCCTCTTAGTGTACAGTTCTATAAGTTTTGACAAATACAGATAGTTGTGTAACTTCCACCACAATTAAGCAATAGGTGCATCAGCTCCAGAGTCGTTCTTCCTTCTTGTGCTTTTGAGTTTTTCCTACTCAGCGCCATCAGTTCCATTCAGTTCAGTCACTCAGTCATGTCCGACTCTTTGCGACCCCATGAATCGCAGCACACCAGGCCTCCCTGTCCATCACCAACTCCCAGAGTTTACTCAAACTCATGCCACCGAGTCGGTGATGCCATCCAACCATCTCATCCTCTGTCTTCCCCTTCTCCTCCTGCCCCCAATCCCTCCCAGCATCAGGGTCTTTTCCAATGAGTCAGCTCTTCGCATCAGGTGGCCAAAGTATTGGAGTTTCAGCTTCAACATCAGTCCTTCCAATGAACACCCAGGACTGATCTCCTTTAGGATGGACTGGCTGGATTTCCTTGCAGTCCAAGGGACTCTCAAGAGTCTTCTCCAACACCATAGTTCAAAAGCATCAATTTTTCGGTGCTCTGCTTTCCTCACAGTCCAACTCTCACATCCATACATGACCACTGGAAAAACCATATCCTTGACCAGATGGACCTTTGTTGGCAAAGTAATGTCTCTGCTTTTTAATATGCTGTCTAGGTTGGTCATGACTTTCCTTCCAGGGAGTAAGTGTCTTTTAATTTCATGGCTGCAACACCATAATACTGCAGAAAACTCTGCTATGCTTTTCAGAAACATTGCTTCTTATTCTCTTATTTACTCTTGTCCTTTCCACTCCACTCCAAGTGCTAGAAAGAGCTTTGAAGTTGAACAAGTCTGGGCTGCAATTTTAGCTCTGATACATGTTAACTATGTGACAATGAATCTGAATCTGTATTCTTACTTTGAAATAAGATACTAAAACAATTATTTTCAGTCTTCTTTTGAAGGTTAATTAGATCACAAATACCAAGTACCTTGCACGTAGTAGGTGTTCAATAGATTCTCCCAGAACTGTAGGATACATTCGTCTTTTAGAAATAATGGAGAAGGGGTGGTGTAGGTGGTCCCTGAAAAGCAATTCTTTTCTCTGGGAACCCCCTTCGATGCTGAACTTGATTGAACTTGTTTTATTCCCAGCCATAACAAGGTCATTCATAGATACTGAGATATACACATTATTTTTTTTTTCCCTTAAAAAACCATAAAATTATACGAAAACCTTCTGAATTGGAGAGATCTTTAAAAATCTATTCCAAATGCTTCGTGTTACAGATGAAAGAATTGAGGGGCCAAGAGTACTTAAATAACTTGGTCAAGGTCAACTCACTCATTAGTATTTACTTAAGTGACCCAAATTCCCTGAGATCACATATTTCTTCTCTTCCAAAATACTCCTAGGTCCCATATTCAACTATAAATGTAAAACAGAGACAATTCACAAGAGACAATTATTAATGTTTTATTGTTACTGGCACATTTTGACTAAAACCCATAGATCTATTTTTAAAATTTTTATTTTAATTTCCATTCCCACAAATTATGTGACTTCCTGCCAGCTAAGTCTGAAATAGCTTCTTACCATTCCTTTCCCATTCCAAGGATTATATCCTGTAGTGTTTCATTCTTTTATTATTAAGAAATATTCTGCCTTATTCTCCAATGCACAAGACTGAAAGGAGCTGGAAACCCACAGAAGGCAGCTGTCTTCAAGTTTACCAAGTTAACAGGAGTGCAGAGGGGCGTCTATTGTCCTGGGCATTGGATGCACAGGTATCCCTGGCATGCTCCCTGATGGTTAGAGACGGATGACCAGCACCTCTGCCATCCTCATGCTTTCTGGCAAAGGTGGTGCTCTGACAATCTTTTTTTTTTTTTTTTTGGCTAAGTCCATTTTTGTTCAGCACATCTTTCAGCATTGTGTATTCTGCTAATGGACAGATAAGCCTGAATCCCATATGGACTGAACAACTTGGAAGAGTTTCATGATCACAGAACACACAGTCATCTCATAAAACCCTCTGCCTCCCACCAGGATTCTCAAAGCCTCTTCCAGAAACACTCTTCACATGAGTGACTCCTTAAACTAGAAGTATATTTTCAGCCTAGGTATCTACTCTTCAGAGAGACCATCTCTCACCATCCAACATTCAGTGGCGCTCTATCACGTTAGGCTCTTTTATTTGCTCACCATTGGAAACATGCGTGCTATCTGTACTCCACAAGATTATAACTCCCGTGAGAGCAGAGTCCTTGCTCCTCACTGTGTGTCCAGTTCTGGCTTAGAGAACTCACTCAATCTGTCAATGAATGTGGGCATGTATCCTTCTCATATACCTGTCAGGCTGGGTCTGCCCCGGATTTGAACACTGGCTTCATTACTTACTAGCTGGGTGAATTTAGGCCAATGTGTTAAACACAACAAATTTCTCAGGGCTTCTCCTAGGTTAAGAACATGTATCTCATTAGTTGTTGTAGTGATAAATGAGATAGATGTATGAAAGGAGTTTAGCACAGGGCCTGGCACTAAAAACCCTTAACACACAGTAGTTATCAGAATCTCCATGAGGAGAGCAGAGCATATTACAAAAGTGTCATGGGGGATTTTTTAATATAAATATTCATGCTGAAATAAAAGGAACCTAACTCAACTCCACAAGGCAATATCTAAATTAATGAAAACCCGGTTCTTCTTGTTGACTCCATGAAGTTATTATTTTTTATAAAGGATCTCTAATTGAACCTTTTCAATAACTCCCTGTTATAATAAGTTATCATTTGAGATACTCTCCTTTATCCGACCCCTTGGTATCCTTTTGGAATATGGCATCTTTCTGTGAACACTTGTGTTAGGAATTTTAAAGGAGAAGCATAACCACTTTTTGCAAGTATGTACAGTCAATATTTTTCCATTTGTGTAACCTAGGAAGGTGCTAGGTCCTGCTCCTCATGCTACTGAATGGCTTTACCTAGAGGTTTCCTGAGGGTTTTAAGAAAATCACTCCCCTTAAAAGACTAGAAAGCTGATTGAAAGGAAAGAAATTCCTCCTTTCTTTTTATTACACCTTGATTCTCCCTTAGTGAATGCTTTTGTATAAAACCCCAATTTTCCCACATGCCTGAGCAGACAGTTCAATCAAAGGAGCAATAAATAGCACCTGGCCGTTTGCCACTGGCTGGGAAGGCGACGACCGAGGCAGCGGGGCTTATTTGCCTCACGCCGTCCTGCTCGCTCTTCCGGCCACTCTTCCTTCATCTCGGGTCGTTCCCTTCCTTACCATGTCCGGTCTAGACTTAGCTCTGCCTGCAGAGAATTTCAGCAGCTGCCTCTGAGCCAGGTCAGCCCGTCTCTATATGTTGGGTACTGAATGAAAAGCGTAGAGGGATCCAGCAAATAACGGTTCACCCAGGCAAGAATCTGCAGTTGCAAGGTAGCGGACATGGTCTTGAAACAGCAAGTGAGAGCCTCATCAACTTTCTGGCCCTTCCGTCCTCAATCTGAAAATAAAAAGTATATGTGAAGACAAGCTCTCTGTTTAGTCAGTGTGCTATTACCTTATGATTTCTCTCAAAAGCCTTTCTATCTTTGTCTCACTAACAAGATGGTTCATTAACATATACATAGACTCTACAGACCAAAAAAGAAACATTTCCCCAGGTCCCCAATTTCTTTATATTTTTCTTTATTCATTCCCAGTTTTAAAAATAAAAATACTGAGGGAATTGGGACCAGGGAAAGGGAAACTAGGCAAATAAGTACCGACCCTGCCAGAGGGTTTGGGGGAAGGTACTGAGGATTTTTTTTCCCTATAAGTTTAAATCTCTTGGTTCATTCATTAGGCAAGTAACTCCATGATTTCTTCTAGTCTCCTGTTCCTTTGATGAAGCCTGAGGGTCAAGAATGAGAGGCCTATGTGGAAGGGATAGACTTCCCTGGTGCCTCAGTGGTAAAGAATCCACCTGCCACTGCAGGAGACCTGGGTTCAATCCCTGGGTGGGGAAGATCCCTGGAGAAGGAAATGGCAACCCATTCCAGTATCCTTGCCTGGGAAACCCTGGAGGGCTACAGTCCGCAGGGTAGCCAAGAGTCAGGCATGATTAAGCAACTAAACAACAGCAAGAGCAACATGTGGAGTGGGTTCTATAATCTGCATCAGCATCTGAATGTAAGGAACTTCTTATAATGTGCAAGTTTCGGGACACCTCTCTGAAATTTCCCATGTCATATTTTCTTGAAAAAGCTCTCCCAGAAGATTTTGATATGCAGCCAATCTGAGAATCTCAATTCTAGGGGGACAGTGTACTGTAAGTGCCGTGAAGCCAGGTTCAGCGGCTGTCTGTTCACTGGCAAATCTCCGATATGTTCCTGGCACATAGAGAGGAGCAGGACCTGGAGGGAATCTCTCCACCTGCACCCTACCTGTGCACACGGCTCAATGATTCGGAAAAGAAGTCTGCGTCTTTATCTCAGTGACTGGCAACCTGCCAGCACTTTAGACTCCCTGGGGACAGCTGAGAAACACATATGCCTGGGGCCTAACCCCCCAAATCCTCGTTAGGTTGATCAAAGGAGGATCCCAGGGTTGGGTCATTTTTTCAGCGCTCCTTGGGTGATTGTAGTGTACAGCCAAGGTCAAGACCACCAACTAACTCTTAGGCCCTTGAAGCTGCCCTGCAGTTAGGAGGGTCAGGGATCATGCCTTCCCTGCATTCTAGAGATGATGAAAGAAAGGCCACGGAATAGATGCAGTAGGTCTGGATGTGGCAGCATCGGGACTAGGTACTCAATCCTTATTTGTCTGTAAATTTACTCGTAGGATTTGTTTTCATCTAAACACTATCCTCTCGTGCTATGCCAGGGCTCCCCAGGTGGCGCTATTGGTAAAGGACCCCACTGCCAATGCTGGAGACATAAGAGCCGTGGGTTCGATCCCTGGGTAGGGAAGATCCCCTGGAAGAGGGCATGGCAACCCACTCCAGTGTTCTTGCCTGGAATATCCCATGGACAGAAGAGCCTAGAGGGCTACAGTCCATGGGATGGCAAGGAGTCGGACATGACTGAAGCAACTTAACGCACAGGTACTAGCGCCATCCTAATCATTTAGGCAGTGGTTCTTAATTCGGGGGGGTGGGGGGGGAAGGGAGCAGAGACTACTTTCAGAAATGAATGAAAGTTAACACACAAAATCTGGCCTACAGTTTTGAGGAGTTCATCACCCCCCTCTAACTCATAGCTTTTGTTCACTCACTCAACAAAATTTCTTGATGCCCTGCTGCGTGCTGGCAGAAGCCTAGGAGCTGTAGGGAACTGACTGTAAACCAGGCTCGAGCAACTTCTCCAGCTAGCAGATGTCTCACAGAATTTCTTGTCCCCCTTTTCTGCAGTTTTATAAGAAAGACCTCCAAAATGAGGCCCACGGTAGGAGAAAAGGAATTTAAATGGGATTTGGAGCTCTTATCACTTTCTGGCATTGTAACCTAGAAGGATAGTTATATCTTTTATCACTCCAACTAGATATTGGGCTCCTAAGATCAACACGCACATCCCCAGAATAATGAACAAGGTACTGTAGATGTACAACAATACAACAGTTGAAGTGTGCATTTTGGACAAATAGGAGAGGATGGTAGAGGTTCAAGGAGGAGAGCTGAAGATAGCCTGAATGTCTGCTCACAAATAAAGAAACGGAATAAGAAATAACACCTGGCCCTGCTGAATAATTTACAAGCCCCTCAGGGTTCCCCATCCCTACTTTGCAAACCAGCCTTCCTGAGATGGATACAAACCATCAATACCATGCTAGGCAGGTTTTTGTTTGGTTTTCTTTTTACCTGTGAAATCTGAAATGAGAATCTAGGAATCTAAGATTGATTCCCAACAGTGGGATTCCAAGCCAGTCCCTAAACTCCAAGAACTTCTATTTCCTTCCAATGCAAAAAAGCAAAGAATGGGGTGGGGGAAAGCAAGGTATGTTCTTAAGGTCCATGTGGGCCCCATTATTCTAGCAAAAAAGGCAAACATTAAAACCCAGAGCTGCACTTCCCACACTCATAGCATCCTTGTTGCATCATGCTAGGGCAGGTTAGGGATGCGATGGTGGTTTGCGGCTGCAGTTCATTATTTCTTTGGTCTAATATTTAATATTTGTTGCTGTGTTTCAAGTACAAGAGAGTTACCTCTAGATTATCTACTAGGGCATTCTATCATTATTTGTAATCTTCTGGAGCCTCCTCTTTTACCTATTAACCAAGTTCCTAACCATCAATAGCAGATTTTGGGCAAAGCAAAGGGTCCAAAAAGACTTTGAGAGTCTGAGGTTTAGAAGGTTTTGAAGGTGAACTTAGAAAAGGCAGTGTCCCTGGCTATGTTCTAATGCCTTTGGTCTTTGATTGTTGGCATTGGTAGTGCTCCCTGCTTTGTACAAACCATCTCTCACCTCCATTATTTAGAAGAATTTAGGGACTGACTCTGTAATAATTGTATTAATTTTTTTTAAAATGCAACTATTAATTGCAAATGCAATATCTATTTATATCTTTGCTTTATTTCCCTTTGATGGTCCTAACCAATATCAGTACCTGAGGAAGAAATTGTATCTTAAATATTTGGAATAGTTGTGCATTAACTAAAATTCACTGCACTGAGCTTCCATCCTTTTATACCAGGTAATCATTGAAAAGCTTGAAGATCATCCAGCCGAATTCATAGGGATTGGTAATCAACCAGAGGTTCACAAGCAGACATTTGACTGCTTACCTGTGAGTAGAGTTTATGTGATTTTGCTGGTGGAGCAGGCTCTGATCTTTTAAATTACATAGCCTTTCTGCCTGATTGTCTAAATTCTCGCACCTAAAGATTCATTGTGAGAAACCAAGGGTTCTGCTATGCCCTTCATAGTTTATTTACCAAGTAATCTATCAAGTTTGAAAGAATTGTTTTCCTGTTTTGTAATCTGATTTTTTTTGCTTTAATTTTAATTTTTTTCCTGCATCTATAGTATATTAAGCAAAACAGTCCCCAATCAATAATGAAGTTCTCACTTCCCAAGAATGTTGCTGACTTGAGGGAATAGAGAGATGATAAGGCAGTCTTCGGGGTAGAGGAGCTCACCTTTGAACAAACAATGATTTCAGGAGGAAGTGCTCTTCACTCTTAGCAAATCCTCCTCACCTGGAAGAACTTCTACCAGTAGACGGTCTCCCCGGGGAGCAGAAAAAAGGAGCTTTCAGAAGGTAGAGGATGGAGAAGCTAAAGGAAACTTCACTCATTCACAGTTTTTCCAAGGCTGGCACTAGTAGGGAGAAGTGGTTTTCTGTGGCTGCCAGAGCAAAATACCGCAGACCGGGTGGCTTACATAGCAGAGATTTATTTTCTCACAGTTACGAAGGCTGGAAGTTCAAGGTGAAGGAGTTGACAGGTTTGTTTTCTTCTAAGGCTTCTCCCCTTGACTTGCAGATGGCTCTCTTTTCCTGGGTCTTCACATAGCATCCCACTGCCAGCACATGTTTGGTGTGCTCTCTCTGTCCAACATCTTGCTCTTCTTAGAAGGGCCACAGTCATATCAGACTAATGCATGCTCTAAAGATTTCATCTTAACTTAATCACCTCTTTAATGACCAGATCTCCAAATTTGTTTATATTCTAAGTTATTCACAGCTAAGATTTCAACATGTGAATTTGTGGGAACGCAACTCAGTCTCTAATATCCCATCATTTTTTTCCCCTATATGCTGATTTTTAGTTTGTTGCATATGGACGGCTCTCTGAGTCTCCTCTCCTGAACTCCCTTAGCGCTTATGTCACTCTTAGAATATTTGGTTTTCCTAGAGTATGTTGCAGTCCTTCGTATACACCTCTCACTTCCCTGTTTCATTAAATAATTTTTGAAGCTGAAAAGTATGCCTTTTATATCTTTCATAGCACTAGAGGAGGCTTTGTAAATAGTGAGCATTCAATAGTATTTATTAAATGAATAAATGAATGGAGAGGTAAGATACAAGTTTCTGCACTTCTAATTTGCTTTAATACCACCTCCAAATAATGATTATTAGTGGTGCTTTCTCCTCACTTGCTGCCTGTCTCCTGACTTCTAAAAAGTGGAAATAAGTCAAAGCTGGAGACAGAGACTGAAAAAAAAATAATGTGATTAACTGATGGCAGGAGACTTACCTCGCTCCTCAAAGAGTAAATAACATGGACCTGCTCCAGATACTGAGAACACTCTTTTGGGAGCCAAGAGGGAAGGACAGTGAGTTTAGACTGAGACTTGCTGAGTTTAAGGGCCTATGCGACAACCAAGGGTGTGTGTCTAGAATACAAGGGCTATGCAAGTCTGAAGCCCAGGTAATAACTAGAGATAGAAATTTTCATAATCATAACCTACACGTAGGAATTATGAGGCCACCCAGAGAGATTGCAGAGGGAGAGGAGCAGCGGTTTAACAATGCCACTAGAAATTGCATGTAGAAAGTTTGCCTGGTAAATAACAGGAGGAAGAAATCTAAATGGCATTTCTAATGTAAGAATATGTGTATTAGCAGCTGCAGATGTCTATCTATTTCTCTCTTCACTTATTCCTTTGGTCCTATTTTATAACTTCTTCTGTCCTCTCCTTTAGGGCTCTGCCCGAAACCATTCCTGGGGAGCTTTCTCTACCCGAGCTCGCTCCTCTCCAGCCAGCTCCACCCACGAGCCTGTGTTTGACTCCCCAGCTGCTTGCCCAGGGCTATCATACGTCAGCACTTCCCTTTAGGACCATGTTCTCTGCCGCAATCAGAGCTGATCAGACTGGACAGTAGGGGAGGTCCAGGATTAGACTCCTCAGTGTCCAAAGAGACAGAAGGTCAGGTGACTGGGACTCCTCTGCCGCAGAGCATCGTCTTGTCCAGACAGTCAGCAAAGGACTCAGTTGAGGGGGATGTACCTCCTTTGCACTGAACCCCTTCCATAGTGCATTGGTCTCCCCACATTTCCTATGCCTTCAAGGAGGTTTTGGTGATATTTTCCTGTTTCATGCACAGGACAGAATGGGGGCTAATGACTCATGAATGGACCAGGCCCTGAGTCATGGTGGCCATAGCAAGCCTCTCCTCTCTGGGTCTCACCATCAAAAGCAATTTCTAATTGGGCCATCTTCACCCCAGCCCTGAATTTCCCACTTTTCTCCTGCTTAGTGTGATACAAACAAAAGGAGGAAAACTATTCATTCATTTCTCTGTTATTTTCTAAACTGTCATTTCTTTTCCTTGCTTCTCCATGCACCACCACCCCCCGCCCCGCTGCGCCACCCCCGGCCTCCATTTCTCCATTGGTTCTCTTTCTCTAGCAGAAACCCATGATCTTTCTTTGGATTGTCTGATTATTAGCAGGAGAGCCTGTCAGAGGCTTGTAAATTTCCTCCTGCTCTGAATACCCCCTTCTATTTCTTAAAAATAAACTTTGAGATACCAGATTTCTTCAAGTACCCCCCACTTCCATACTTTCCTCTTGGTATTCTTCAAGTTGCCAGGAAAAAGATGCCATTTTTCACTCAGTGACCTAAAGTGCTAATGGTACCTGTGTCAGTGGATTTTACATAAATTGCTATTTGTATAAAATGAGCAGGGAGAAATTCTGAAGTCAAGAGAAAACAGCTCTGCAATCCATGAATGGCCTAGGTGGGGTGTTCCAAATGAATGGTGGCCAGTGGCCAGCAGAGGTGCCTCCAGACTGCATTTCATTCACTTCAGTCAGCTATAGGATATGAAGAGAAAGATAATTTTCCTATAAACATGTATAAGAAGTGCTTTGAGTTGTAAGCACCCAGCAGGCTTTGCCTTGTTTTAGAACAGCATAAATGGGAGTTTTTATAACCTCTGTGGGCGAGTATTTATGGAGTCAGTTGAAGCTCTAGACGGTATGGAAAGAGAGGGTTTTTTCCCTTTATCTTCTCTTGAGTTTTGCAGAACAAGCCTCTCTGGACACTCTTGACACAGTATTCAGCCTCCTGTTTAGTTCAAGTGTGTCTATACTTGTTACAGCAGAATCTGAAGGGATCACTCTTGCACTAAAATTGTTTTCTATAGATTTCTGGTAGTGGCTGTAGAACAACACCCAAGTTTGCTTAGGAATCAAGAGGACTCAAGGAGCATGGGTTCTCAGGTCTTCCCAGTTCTTGAAACTTTCATGATAAGGAAGGTAACAGGACATTCCAGCATCACCATGTGCAGATTTTGTAACTTTGGCCAAGTGATGGTGTTTCCTTGGCCAGGGAATTGCACCTGGCCTTAGGAGGCACCTCCATTAAGCACACATTCCTACCCAGCATGGCTGTTGATGGAAAGAGGTTTTGTCAGGGTGGGCAAACCAAGATCAAGGCACAGATAGCAGGGAGAAAAACAATGTTGCCAGGAGTTCTTGCCTAGAACTCCTTTCCAGACTTCTGTTCCAAAAAACATGAGTGAGTATGCCGTAAAGAGAAAAAAAAAAAAAAGAAGAAGAAGAAGAAGAATGATCCTGCTATTTAGCTCTCAAACAAAGCTATCAGAAGTCTGAGGTTCCAACTGTGATGGGATTTGTACAGTTCAAGGACACAGACTCAACTACTTCCAAAGTTTGCTTTGGGATGTTCAATAAAACAAAGCTGCAAACATCTTGTACTAGCCCAGGGAACAGTCCTCCAGTAGTGCTTAAAGGCTCAATCTGGGGGGGGGGGGGGGGGGGGGGTCAGGCAGGGCGGGGGAAGACTGAGACATTTTCCTTCCTACTATTTTCTGTATCAGGTCCAACTTAATGCCAAATTAAATCTAGATTTTTTTTTTTTTTAATCGACTTTTACTGGAGGAAAAAGCAGAGCTGCATTCCCTGAAACAGATATTTTAAAGCCAAACTTATTACTTGGGTTTTTTTTTTTCCTTCTCCTTTTTGCTAATTCAAAACAAAATGTCTATCATTCACTCTAACACCAGTCTTTAAGAGTTGGAGACAAATGGAGTCTGAATATTCACGCCAACGTGGTATAAATGAGCTGTGATTTCAGGAGGCTGGCTGTTTCTCTGACAGGGGAAAAGAGAGGTTGACTAGTTTAATATCTTTGGCTGAAAACACTTTGTTAAAGAGGGATGGAGACAGCCAACATTAATATCAAGTCCTGTTATTTAATGACCAAGAATGACATACCGTGGAACGGGGCATCCTGAGTTTGGAGAGAAGTGTGTTTATCATATTCAGAGAATGCAGAGAGGGAGTGAATACAAACATATGGCAGGCCTGAAGGAAGGCGCTCGTCTAAAAGCATTTTCTTCAAGTTCTTCAAAAGATTCCTCCCATAAGTATATTATACCCATGACTGAATCTGATTCCATCACAGACTCTCAAGATGTATAAACATAAAGACATTTGTTATCATGAGGGACTCTGGGGACATATCTACTGCCTCCCCCAGCTTGCTGGCTAATAGATTAGAAATAAAAGATGCAGTTTTAAGTCAGGGTTGGTGGGGGAGGCTTGTGACCACTATTAGCACCATCTGTCCTTTTCTTGCTCTTCAAACATACATATTCAGTCACTCATTAATTTATTCACTCTACAGCTATATACTGAATTGGAACTTCTCTAGCCCAGTGCTATATTGGGTCTGGGCTACGTTAACAATTCTAGTGTTCCTTCATTCTTCCTATAAAATGGACTTTTTTTATTGAATGCCGTGGAAAATCTAGTGACTCCAATAATATACTCATTGACATAATTGTGATTTCTGATTCTTTTGTTTATTTTTTATTGGCCTTATCTTAACAAAGAGTCATAATATTTTATATATCTCTGCTGTCTCATCTACCTATCATTCTTAATTATGTGGTTTATAGGCAAAACACTGCAGACCACTGCTGTATCTCTGATTCTACTTTTCTGAAAATTGCTTTGAAGAATGAAGCTTAATTGTCCCCTGCCTCATTTGTTTCCTAAATTCTGTTTTCAAGAAGAATTTAATAATTAATGATAATTAATTATTATTAATTAATTAGGGGGACATTAATTAGTTAGGGGGAGACATAACTGTAGAATCAAAATAATTGGAAATTAAGACCAAGTAAGGGTTTGTGAATTTTTTATTGGAATGCTCAAAGAATCAAAGGTGACAGACCCAAAGTGATTCACTGTGAAACCAGTGGTGCTTAAGCCACAAAGCCCCTCATTTGAACAGATGTCTGTCACACCCCTGCCTAAGTTTTTACATTTAACATTGTATTTGCTTTCTTAAAGGACTCCTAAATAATTTTCAGGTCCTACAAAATCTGAGTCTGTCTTAAGACAGACACTAACAGATAATCTTAGATGATTTTGCTTCTTGTCTGAAATTAATTCAATGAAAAAACGAAAAGAAATAGTCAAAGTGTGTTTTATTTTTTAAAGACTTTAGGATGAATTCAGCTTACTTTCTAAAGTGAACCCCATTTAAATGAAAAAATAAATTAGTTTGCCAAAGCCCAAATGAACATCAACAAGATTCATTTTCATTTCATTAATAAACATCAAATATGGACTCCCCCTAATATCAAGCAAGCCAAATCCTTCCAACAGGAAACAAATTCTAGACAGGGTTGTTTGTAGCCAAGCATGGATCCTTTAGGCAATTACATGGTCTTTTCATCAGTGAGGTTATTGCCATAAGCTACCTTGTATTACATCTTGTAAGAAGTAGCATAGTCTCACAAAGCACAGACTCTAAGGGCTAGGCTGCCTGGATGTAAATCCTGGCTCTAATATTTGCTAATTCTGTGACCTTGGGCAAATGACACACCTTCTCTGAGCCTTAGTCTTTCTATCTGTAAAATGGACTCAATAAAGATTGTTATAAAGCTTTAAACTGATATTTATAAAGTTCTTAGAACTGTACTGGGTACATAGCACATGCTATATAACCATTGACTAAATAAATAAACTTCTCCATCTAGAGTGTAGGCTAATAGATGAATTCACATAAGTTCACCCTTTAACTCCTCACAGTGCCTAGCCTGGCACATGAGAGCCATTAAGGAATGATTGTATATATTAGGGATTACCAACAAGCAACCTGAGGTCCACACTGACCTGAAAGTGGGCTTCTTTTGCCCAGCATGGTTTTCTTGAAATTTTGATTTTGAATTTTTTTAGGGATGCATGCATTCTCCATTTCCCCACAGGCCATCACTCCCCAAGTATTTACCTTTTGGGTCCTTAAAAGCATTTGAGTTTGTCATTCCTGGTGTAAGTGAATGAACACATAACAAGTGAGCACTGCTGCAGTTAGTGGTAGTTTTATGACTCATTGGAGTAGGCAGATGGGGCCAATGAGCCATTTCCACTCCCTTAAACCCTACCTGATTAGCTTACCCATTCCTATTTCTATGTTAGAAGCCATAGAACAGAAACAGAAAATCAGTAAGTTGGATAAATACCTTCATGAAGCAGTGCCTAATATCACAAGATCATTTTTGTTATGGACTAGCTTAACCATGGCTATGTCAGTCATGGCAGCTAGGTTATGCTGGGGTTAGGGACCACTCAAAATCTTAGTGACTTCAACACAAAGGTTGCCCACTCGTGCTTTCTCTCTAACCCTGGATAGGCAGGGGTCTCTCATCCACATCATTGCCATCCTTACTTGGGGACCCCAGGGCAGAGAGAAAAAATACTCTGAAGGATCTCATATCAACAAGTAAATGGTCTGCCCCAGAAGTGACGGAATACTTCCGCTCACAAGTCATTGGCCAGAACTAGTCACTTGGCCGAAGTTGACCACAAGGAAGCCAACAAGTACAGTTCTATAAGGTGCCCAGAAAGCGTGAAGGGTATTAACGGCCAGACGTGTGGAATTTTTGGAACTTGGATTTTTAGGCCAGAAGTTTTTTCAGTAAATTCAGTTCAGCAACCATTCTCACGTATCTATAAAGGCAGAGCAAAACACCCAGCACTGTGAGGGGATACCAAAGGAGATGCAGGCCCTGACATTGAGCAGCTTCACATTTTCTCAGAGAAACAGAGGTTATAACACATTTGAGTAACAAAGCTGTATAGTATTGACCATCAAAAAGAACAGTGCTAACAATGCTACAGAGTTGAAAGACAGGATGCTTCTGGAATAACGAGAAGACTGAGCTACACTGTAGAAAAATATATGGGATTTGCAGAAGGAATGGAGGGCACTGCAGGTTATAAAAGAGAGGAAATAGGGACAAAGGCCCAGAGGCAAAAATACTAGCTGGATTGTTGCAGGACTAAGGAAGTGGCCTCACTGTGGGGTCAGGAGAGGTGGTGGGTACAGTGGAGTCATTACATGCAGGGCCCCCAAGGTGGACAGGGAAACAGGATGGTGGCTTTGCCAGCAGGGGGGTGGGGGCTGGGGGAAAGACCATCCCTCCTCACTAACCCCTTCATAACCCAGACACCTAAACCTCCCAAGCTTCAGCTTATTCCCCAAACCAAGATTCCTGGATGTCAGTCTTCCCAGACCCACAGGGCAGTCATTGAACAGAGACAGTAGTAAACCTGGGTTGCTCCTGTTTTCAGTTCCAGGATTTGATCACTTGTCCTACTAACAAAAGAATATTCAAGTTCAAGTGAAACAGCCTCTCTTTGCTGGGGTCAGTTCAGCCCTTCTGCTACGGAACATCTGTTTTTGAAATTCAGCTGAGACCCTGACTTAAATCTGTTTAACTTAAAAAGCAGCAAGAGAACATCTTGTTTTCATGAATGTCCAGGGGCTGTGTGTCAACAAATTAAAGGTCTGCTTGTGGTATTCAAAGTAGGAAAACTGGTCATGAGATGTTCTGCCACTTGGAGTAAATTTATTATGGGTTGTTCATTTCTTGGAATCATGAACCAAAATTTGAAAAAACAAAGTGAACCAGCTACATTCAAATCAACAAATGTCTGCCCAGTGGTGAGTGAGAAACATGCTTTTGTTGTTGGAAGGTCATTGAGTTGGGTGGTTTCTAGAAAAATGCCCTCCACTCTAGCCATGTGAAATTAATATCTTAAGTGGATTCCCTATGTCTGTATCAGTTCTGGCAGATCATATTTTTTGATAGGTCATTATATTTACATTACTTACATAGGATCTGAAGTTAGAAAGAAAGGGTGAGAATAGTTCACCACCCTGCAAATCTAACTAGCTACTTTACTCTTCACTCACTTTTTTAGGACAGAAAAGTAGAGACGAGTTTGATTTATCAACACCTAAAAGAGCAAGTGCCTGGCACAATCTAGATGTTGATATATATTTAATAAATGCAAACCTCAGTCTCATACATTTATGTTCCCTTTATCAATGCTTGTCTGTAGTGTATTAACATTATTCTTTTTTGAAAAAGCTACTACTTCTTAAATCTTATTTTAACCCAAAGGAAACCTTGAGTTAGAACTCTGCTTAATGTTAAGTAGCAGCTTGGATAGGAGGGGACTTTGGGGGAGAATGGATACATGTATATGTATGGCTGAGTCCCTTCACTGTCCACCTGAAACTATCATAACATTGCTAATTGGCTATTTCCCAATACAAAATTAAAAGTTTGCAAAAAATATATTAAAAAGAAAAAAAAAAAACAAAGAAAACCATGAGTCATTCCTGTAGTTCTCTCTCATAGCAGCTTAGATTTTCCTTTCCTAACCCCGCCCCAGTTTATATTTTATTGATTTATTGCCTGTCTCCACCATCAGACTATAAGCACAATGAGGGCAGAGTAGTTGCATTCACAACATCTTTGCCACACCCAGCAAGGTAGCAAATGGTAATTCACAATATTTGTTGAATGTTGTTTTTGAAGTTTTGATTGTGATGATGGATACAGAGCCTTTGCCAGTCTTGAATATGCTATCGTTGTTGTTCAGTCACTCAGTCGTGTCCAACTCTTTGCAACCCCATGCACTGCAGCACACCAGGCTTCCCTCTTCTTCGCTATCTCCCAGAGTTTACGCAGACTTATGCCCACTGAGTCCATGATGCCCTCCAATCATCTCCTCCTCTGTCGTCCCCTTCTCCTCCTGCCCTCAAGCTTTCCTAGCATCAGGGTCTTTTGCAATGAGTCGGCTCTTCACATCAGGTGGCCAAAGTATTGGAGCTTCAGTTTCAGCATCTCTTGAATATACATGAATTTAAACATAGTGAAGAAGACATTAGGACTTAAAATTCAGTTGAATGTAGAGAAGCCTTTTGTGTGATGACACACTCCCATTCATTTGAGCATACTCTCTCCTGAAGGTCATGGCGGGATGGGTTGGTCTAATCATCTCTATGTTCTCTCAGCTGAAAATTGTCAGCGACATCTGCAATGTAGCTGGCCAAGATTAATGTCAAAGCACATGGCAACAGTTTAGGACTTTTTTTTTCCCTCTCAAATAGTTAACTCATTCCTGGTAGGATTAAACCTATGACATTAGCCTTGTTTGTAATAACTGTTGATCCAGCAAGCTCCCTGGTCAAGACAGTACAAAGATCTACAGTCAGAAAGCTGTTTCAGTTGTCTGATGGGCATGTGGCTTTGTGTGCTCATTTACTTGTCTGGGTCACTGTTTACTTTTCTGGTGGTCAAGCAAAGTACCAACACTTTAGCTGAGTGGGGACAAAGTGGATTCACTTGCTCTGTTTTATTGTTACTGTATGTGTAGACAGGATTGAGATGGAACTTACTTGTGAGTTCTAAAGAATCTCAAGAGAAATGCTCATTCGTTTACAGGAGTTGCAATTCCACAACACTTTCTTACTTTGTATACTTGAAAACGTTCCCAAAGAAACAAAGTTGGATGCCGAAAAAATAATGGGAGGAAAGAAAAATAATACTCTGAATTCTGAACAATTCTACTTTAATAGGTTGATCTGTCTGCCAGCTGGCTTCAGTGTTGACTACTTGTAATATATACTTTTGGTAGGCCGCATGTAGTTCTTGGAACTGTTTATATTAGACTGCAGAAACTTAATTATTCTGAAACTGGCAGGACTCGCTTTGGTTACTTAATACAGAGTTGCTTAGTCATCTTTATACATGGTGTGGACAGCATTGTTTGAGTGTGAAAATTTGGAAAATGCAAATGTGTTCCGAAGAGATTACAGGTCAGGTAGAAAAACAAGACGTTATCGTTGTTTCAAGATGCTTGGCAGGTGGTTGCCACATGTTTTAATTTGACAAGTTAGGTGACTGCTGAGTTGAAGCCCTTGATTACAAGTATTTTTCCATTTTCTTTGTGAATTTTGTCAGAAGTAAAAAACTGCTCCTGCTGCTGCTTCTTAGATCATATTCTGATCCACATTTTGCGAAGTACAGATTTCCCAGCAAGAGTGTGAGGTACTCTAGAAGACACTGTTGAAATCGCTTTCTTGTTTTCAGAAACAAATAAGGATGTTATTTCATGCTGGTCATTGCAACGATCCTTCTTTTTATTCTTCTGGTTTGAATGCTTATCTTGCCATAGTTGAACTACTGCCTTCCAAATGCAATACAGATTTATAGAGCTTCAGTAAGGGAACAGGCAGGCAAAATGAGTTTCTTCCGTGTATTTTAGAGTCTGAAGTGGCGCCGGAGGTCTCCAGGTTTTCCAGGAATGCCCATGGCAACCTCACACTCTTCCTGTGACCTGGGTAGGAGCTCCTAAGAGAGATGGTGAGAAAAGATAAAGGTCCTGTAGCCAATGGGTAGTGACACCAAGCCTGGGAGGGTGGGTTCCCGAGAAAACATCCAGAACAGTGCCTTATGTTTCTAATTACCAAGCATAGTCACAGAGTAAAATCAGGCAACACTTTTTTTTTAGACTGATGGAAGCATTTAAATCAGCTCTGAATGTCAGTGTTTTCTAATTATGATGGAGGAGTGGCAAGGCATCTCCAAAGGCCTTGGAAATTTGATGTGCTCAACCCTGATTCTCTTCTTATTCATTGTTATCTCTTCTTTCTCCTTTTCCTTTGAACATCCCAGAAATTCCCTCAGTTACAAAGGCCTAATCCCCTTCTTTCCAGAAACCAGAATGTCTTTCTAAGACAAGTTTTTTTTCCACTAGAAGAAAACAACCACAACTACAAAATAAGATAGAGCTTTGTAGTGAACCACCATCCCCAAGGTTACTAAGAGTTCAACTGGAGGCAAGACCTTTTGATCATGTCTTAGCCAAGTTCCTCTGTTTACCAATTAAATCCAAAAATAAGCAATGCCCCGGAACCCACTTTAATTCAACAAGTGTGAACTTAGTGCTGACTATAAGAAAAAAAAATAGTTAAAAACTTTGAGGGTTGACAAAAATGAGTGATAATCACTAGGAGATTACAGCCTTCTGTGTGTTAGTCGCTCAGTCATGTACGACTCTTTGCAACCCTGTGAGTTATAGCCTGCCTGGCTCCTCTGCCCAAGGGATTCTCCAGGCAAGAAGACTGGAGTGGGTTGCCATTTTCTTCTCCATACAGCCTTCTAGGGAAGACAGATATGTATTCAGTAATTAAAATGCAAGCTCCAATAATACAGGTATCAGTAAACACCCATGTCAGTGAATACAAGATTCAGAGATCCTGTCATCTCGGCTTGTCAGAAGCGGGCTTGCACTCTGAGCCATTCTTTATTTGAAGGAAAGTCCAGAAATTCCCAGACTAACAAATGGGTGAAACTACCATCTAAATGATTCATGAGAAAGGAAGGAGGAAGCAGTCTAGGCACTTTTCAATTTATTATTTAACTTTGTTAATTTTAGATTATATGTTTAGATTTATATGTTAATTTACATGTTTAGATTTATATCTTAAATTGTGTATCTATTACATTCGAGGGACATAATGGATAATGTCCCTCAGTTTGGTTTCAAAGCTTATCATCTTAGATTACAAACTCCTAGAATATAGTCTCTAACTTGCTTCAAAATTCTAAAACACATTAAGTGCATTTGATGATCATGATGAATAGATGTTGAATAATTTACTAAGGAATAATTAATCCCCTGATTGTAATAGCATGTCCTTCATGTACAAAAATGTCACCAGTCCTAAGTATCACTAGGGCATACTGTTGAATTGTTCCCAGCAGTGTAAATGGATTTACAGTGCTGTGTAAATTTACATTACATTTACACATTTACAATGTGTTAAATTACATTTACAGTGTAAATGGAAGCCCTGCCATGGGCTTCCCCATGGGCTTAGCGGTAAAGAATCCACTTGCGATGTGAGAGACAAGGATTCAATCTCTGGATTGGAAAGATCCCCTAGAGGAAGAAATGGCAACCCACTCCCATATTCTTTCTGGGAAAATCCCATGGACAGAGGAGCCTGTTGAGCTACAGTCTTGTTATTGTTCAGTCACTCAGTCATGTCCAACTCTTTGTGACCCTATGTACTGCTGTACACCAGGCATCCTGTCCTTCACCATCTCCTGGAGCTTACTCAAACTCATGTCCATTGAGTAGGTGATGCCATTCAAGCATCTCATCCTCTGTTGTCCCCTTCTCTTCCTCCCTTTAGTCTTTCCCAGCATCAGGATCTTTTCCAGTGAGTCAGTTCTTTGCATCAGGTGGCCAAAGTATTGGAGCTTCAGCTTCATTCTCAGTCCTTCCAATGAATATTCAGGACTGATTTCCTTTAGGATGGACTGATTTGATTTCCTTGTAGTCCAAGGGACTCTTGAGAGTCTTCTCCAACACCACAGTTCAAAAGCATCAATTCTTCAGCACTCAGCCTTCTTTTTGGTTCAACTCTCACATCCATACATGACTACTGGAAAAACCATAGCTTTAACTATACAAACCTTTGTTGGCAAAGTAATGTCTCCACTTTTTCCTATGCTGTCTAGGTTTGTCATAGCTTTTCTTCCAAGGGCTACAGTCTATAGTACCACAAAGAGTCAGACACAACTGAGCACATCTAAACTCTGTCACCTTACTAATGTCTTGTACTAGCAGGATACCTGGCTAAGGCTCTGGATCTTGTTGTTGATCACTAAATTGGAAATGTTAGATGAGAAACCAATCATGAAGAGCAGACTCATGGATTGCTGATATTTTTATAGCTGAGTAGACTGGAAAGGCCAGAGAGTCATGCACAAGTAAAACTATAGTTATGTAAAATATGGTGACCTCCGTACTGTGTTTATAATTGGTGAAGCCCTATGGCCTCTGACCTGTTCCACGTAAGCCACTCTTGGGTCTTGTTATGCAATTCGAAGTGTGAGCTCTCTTCAGACAGGGTTTCAGCTTCTCTTGCATTCACTGAGCAGTCATTTCCCTTTCTCAGTTGCGAGTGTGCTCAGAACAGCAAGACTGCAGATCTGAAAGATCTCCCATGGGTCAACAAAGAAGTTACTAATGAGAGGATTAAATGAGCACATCCCTGCTTTGAGAGGCTGGCCCATACCACACCCCTCATTTCCATTCCATCTACTCTAGGAGATATAAGGTCTTTGAAGACAGAGACCACTTCTCTGAACTGTATAACCCCATGGTAAAGTCACTTCGTATTAGGAGTTGGAGGGCCTTACAGCAGGCTGTCCAATAGAACTTTCTGTGATGATGGAATGTTCTCTGCACTGTCTTACATGGAAGACACATGTAGCCCCTAGACACATGTGGCCACAGAGCACTTGAAATGGGGCTGGTGAGACAGAGGCACTGAATTTCTAATTTTACTTAATTTTGTTTAATTTAAATCACCTCCTATGACTAGTGACAACCATATTGAGTGTCGCAGCCTTAGAATCTCAAAAAAATAGCTTTCCACTACAACCCTAAACAGATGGCCATTTCACCTCTACCTGGCTATTTCCAGTAACTGGGTTCACATTTTCTCAGTAGCCCTACCCATTGTAGGATAGGTCCACTGGGACAAGGATCCTATCCTGATGTGACATCAGAATTAGCCTCTGTTATCAGGTATGCATTTAGAAAGCACATTTAGGAATTTTTATATTATAGCTATGCATTTTTTTTCTCACCTGGGCATAGATTGGTGGAGAATTTCTGTCTTTGCCGTAGCATTCACTCCCATGACTTTTGTTGCTTTTCTCTTCTTTCTGGGCCAAGACAGCAACAGTGACCATATGCCTTTGCTGATTTCATATGTTCTGTCCTGTGTCTTTTGGTCTAATTCTCCTGGAGTTTGCTGTGAAAGAGTATTTCAAACTCTTGAAAAGGGTACCAAAGGAATAGTATTCCAAAATTTTAATTCTTTCTCTCTTACAAGAAAACTTTTCAGCTTGGTTTAGAGATTAGTCTAAATACCAGTCCCGGTTTTCCACTGACGGGCTGTGATGCAGGAGCTGATGCCACAGTCCTATTTATCTCAGTCTTCTTTCTTTAAATGGAGGTGAATCCACTTTTCTTACTTGGGAAGATCAAACAGTGAAATGCCACGGGATTGTGAACAACTTAAAGTACTCCAAATGGGTAGTAACGCTTGGGGATGAGACATAAAATTCCGAAGTGTGTGGTCTTCCCCAGTGTGAAGGCCAGTATAGATAAACACCGTCCCTTCAAAAATCTAAAACGCCCAGTGTCCACTCCTCCTAAGGTGGAAAGGAGGCCATGAAGACATTGATTTTGGTAACATTAAGACTTCTGTTCTCCTGTTTTGCAAGTGGAGAAATTATGAATAGAGAAAAAAGTAATAATGAAAGACTGAGCAGAGGAGGAAAGAAGAAACAGGTTATAACATGTTAATCTACTCTTAGCAGGGCCTTGGGTTCTGTATTCCACTGATGAGAGAAAAGAAACAACTTAAGGAGGCAGAGTTCCACAGTTTGATCCCATTCGTTTTTATTTCTGTGTTCCTGGTCTTCACACATGTGTCTTGGAGATTGCATTTTTTTTAAAAGTAGCACGGATTTTTGGAGCAAAATGGTGAAGATTGAGCTAAAGTTAAGTCCAAACTGTATGTTAGAATCCATGTGTTTATTTGGTTTTTGAGTCCCAAATGAACTATTTAGTTGAGAAAAGAGTAAAGCAGGTTGATAAATTGATTTTTTTAAAAGGACAAAAGTTCATTTTCTATCATCAGAAAGAAAACACTGCCAGATCTACTGTGTAACTACTGCAAATGAGGGTTTATATAACTTTTGAGATTCATATACAGCCTATTACCTAGGTCTTTAATTCACTTTGTAAACACTGATCAGTCAGTAAACCATAGAGATGATTCAGCTTGAGTTACATTTTTTACTCTCAGCATGGTAAAATCAAGAATAAAAATCTAATAGTTCAAATCAGCTATAATTCCTGAGTGCCTGCTATGTCCCAAGAGTGAAAAGAGCTTTTAAAAGGCTGTATCTATTCATAAGTGGCCTTAAGAATGAAAGCATGTGGAAAGTAAATTACCAGTAACATATTTAAGTACTAGTTAGAACAACTAATAAGCCAGGGCAAGGCAGTACATTATTAATTACCAAAATTGAATGATGGATATCCAAGGAGTGAGATATCACTACCAAACTGGAGTCCTCATGAAAGGCATAAAGGAATTGAAATTTGAGCCAGAAATGCATGACTGAATTGAAACTATTCTGTCTGATACTGTAACAGTGAATACATAATATTATGTGTTTGGCAAAACCCATAGAATGTACCAAAGTGTGAAGCTTAATGTAAACATGAACCTTAAAAACTAACAGAGGTGATAGAATTCCAGGTGAGCTATTTAAAAACCTAAAAGATGATGCTGTGAAAGTGCTACACTCAATGTGTCAGCAAATTTGGAAAACTCAGCAGTGACCACAGGACTGGAAAAGGTCACTTTTCATCCCAATCTCAAAGAAGGAGAGTGCAAAAGAATATTCAAACTACTGAACAATTGTGCTCATTTCACATGCTAGTAAGGTTATGTTCAAAATCCTTCAAGTTAGGCTTCAGCAGTACATAAGCCAAGAACTTCCAGATGTACAAGCTGGGTTTGGAAAAGGCAGAGGAACCAGAAATCAAATTGCCAATATTAGTTGGATCATAGAGAAAGCAAGGGAATTCCAGAAAAACATCTCCTTCTGCTTCATTGAATACGCTAAAGCCTTTGTGTGGATCACAACAAACGGAAATTCTTTAAGAGATGAGAATACCAGACCACCTTACCTGCCTCCTGAGAAACATGTATGCCAGTCAAGAAACAATAGCTAGAACTGGACATGGAACAATGGAATGGTTCAAAATTGGGGGAATAGTACAATAAGGCTGTATATTGTCACCCTGTTTATTTAACATATGCAGAGTACATCATGTGAAATGCCGGACTGGATGAATCTCAAGCTGGAATCAAGATTGCCAGGAGAAATATCAACAACCTCAGATATGCAGATAATACCATTGTAATGGCCAAAAGCACAGAGGAACTTAAGAGCCTCCTGATGAGAGTGAAAGAGGAGAGTGAAGAAACTGACTTAAAACTCAACATGCAAAAAACTAAGATCATGGCATCCAGTCCCAACGCTTCACGGCAAATTGAAGGGGAAAAAGTAGAAGCAGTGACAGATTTTCTTTTCTTGGGCTCCAAGATCACTGCAGATGTGACTGCAGCCAAGAAATTAAAAGACACTTGCTTCTTGGAAGAAAAGCTACGACAAACCTAGATAGCATATTAAAAAGCAGAGATATCACTTTGCTGACAAAAGTCTGTATAGTCAAAGTTATGATTCTTCCAGTAGTCATGTATGGACGTGAGAGTTGGAAAAGACCCTGATCCTGGGAAAGATTGAAGGCAAAAGGAGAAGAGGGCAGCAGAAGATGAGACGGTTAGATAGCATCACTGACTCAATGGACATTAATTTGAGCAAACCCCGGAGACAGTGAAGGACAGGGAAGCCTGGTGTAACACAGTCCATGAAGTCACCAAGAGTCAGACACGACTTAGTGACTGAGCGACAAAAACAACAAATCAATATTATCTCGTTAATTATAACAAATGTACCACTGCAAGATTTTAGTAATGGGCTGTATTAGTTTGCTAGGACCGCTGTAACAAAGTACAACAAACTGGGTGGCTTAGCCATATGACCCAGCAATCCCACTTCTGGGCATACACACTGAGGAAACCAGATCTGAAAGAGACACGTGCACCCCAATGTTCATTGCAGCACTGTTTATAATAGCCAGGACATGGAAGCAACCCAGATGTCCATCAGCAGATGAATGGATAAGGAAGCTGTGGTACATATACACCATGGAATATTACTCAGCCATTAAAAAGAATTCATTTGAATCAGTTCTAATGAGATGGATGAAACTGGAGCCCATTATACAGAGTGAAGTAAGCCAGAAAGATAAAGACCAATACAGCATACTAACACATATATATGGAAGTTAGAAAGATGGTAATGATAACCCTATATGCAAAACAGAAAAAGAGACACAGATGTACAGAGCAGACTTTTGGACTCTGTGGGAGAAGGCGAGGGTGGGATGTTTCGAGAGAACAGCATCGAAACATGTATATTATCTAGGGTGAAACAGATCACCAGCCCAGGTTGGATGCATGAGACAAGTGCTCGGGCCTGGTGCACTGGGAAGACCCAGAGGGATCGGGTAGAGAGGGAGGTGGGAGGGGGGATCGGGATGGGGAATACATATAACCCCATGGCTGATTCATATCAATGTATGACAAAACCCACTACAATATTGTAAAGTAATTAGCCTCCAACTAACAAAAATAAATGAAAAAAAAAATAGAATAGAAATTTATTATCTCATAGGTCCAGAGACTGGAAATCAAAGTGTCAGCAGAGTCCCTCTGAAGACCCCAGGGAATGTCTCACTCCTAGCTGCTCATAGCCTGAGGCGTTCCTGCCCCACCATATTCTCATGTGTTTGCCCATGATCTTCCCTCTGTGTATATCTGTCTCTGTGTCCAAATTTCCCCTTATTATAAGGACACCAGTCATACAGGATTAGGGCCCATCCTAATACTCGTCTTAACTTGATTACATGTGCAAAGACACAATTTCTAAACAAGGTCACATTCTGAAGTGCTGGAAGTTAGGACTTCAACATATCTTTTGGTGGGGAATACACAGTTCAGTGCAAACACAGAAACACTGGGTGGGGGTAAAAGTGAGGGAATATATGGGTACTCTGTACTTTCTGCTCAATTTTTCCTTAAACTATGTTGCTGTTCAGTTGCTTAGCCATGTCCAACTCATTGTGACCTCATGAACTGCAGCACACCCAGCTTCTCTGTCCTTCACTATCTTCCTGAGTTTGCTCAAACTCGTGTCCATGGAGTCAGCAATGCCATCCAACCATATCATCCTCTGTCGCCCCCTTCTCCTCTTGCCCTCAATCTTTCCCAGCATCAGGGTCTTTTCCAATGAATCAGTCCTTTGCTTTAGAAGGCCAAAGTATTGGAGTTTCAGCTTCAGCCCTTCCTAGGAATATTCAGGCTTGATTTCCTTTAGGATTGATTGGTTTGATCTTCTTCCTGTCCAAAGGACTCTCAAGAGTCTTCTTTAGCACCACAGTTCAAAAGCATCAGTTCTTCGGTGCTCAGCCTTCTTTATAGTCCAACTTTCACATCCATATATGACTACTGGAAAAACCATAGCTTTGACTATACAGACCTTTGTTGGCAAAATTATGTCTCTGCTTTTTAATACACTAGGTTTGTCATAGCTATTCTTTCAAGGAGCAAGTGTTTTTTTAATTTCATGGCTGCAGTCACTGTCCGCAGTGATTTTGGAGTCCAAGAAAGTGAAATCCGACACTGTTTCCACATTTTCTCCATCTATTTGCCATGAAGTGATAGAACTGGATGCCATGATCTTAGTTTTTTGAATGTTGAGTTTTAAGTCAACTTTTTCACTCTCCTCTTTCACCTTCATCAAGAGGCTCTTTAGTTTCTCTTCACTTTCTGCCATTAAAGTGGTATCATAGGCATATCTGAGGTTATTGATACTTCTCCCAGCAATCTTGATTCAGCTTGTGATTCATCCAGCCTGAAATTTCACATGATGTACTCTGCATATAAGTTAAATAAGCAGGGTAACAATATATAGCCTTGATGTACTCTTTTCCCTATTTTGAACCGGTTCATTGTTCCATGTCCGTTGTTCCTTCAACTTAAAACTACACTAAAAAATAATTTTAAAAAAAATTTTTTTTTAATTTAAAAAATACGATCCAGCACATAGCACATGTTTGATTCGTGTTGGTTACTTTTGGAAGTTGCATTGACTTAGCATCCCTGACACAACAGATTTTATTCTTGATGTGTTCTGAGACCAGTGTTGGCACTGCCCCAAATTCCAAGGACCTCCTGCAATAATTCACCATTCACTTTATGATGATTTCAAGGTAGATAGAACTTAGCTTTCTCTACAGATTTCTCCCCCTAATAATGGAATACTGGTCAGCTAACTACCACCTACTGCCTTGACTATCTTTACACCTGTGTGCATGTGTGTGAATACACATACTAACACATGCACATACACTCACGCACACACAAGCACATATATACCCACATATGTGCACACACATGCACATTTAAGATGACTTCCTACCTGCTACCAACCCTGTCCCAAACAAAAGCAGAAACTAGTTCTCCTTATAAAGGTGTCTCAGGAAATATCTCTAGTGAAGGCCACATACCCATAAAGAAAAAAAAAAAACTTTGCAAAGGTAAAATATAATAATAGTTATAATTCATAATTCATAATATATAATTCATAATAATATAATAATTCATGATTGAAAGAGGCACATTGGAAATTAAACTCAATGTTTTTAAGAAAAAGAATCCTAGATTGGATTTAATAAGTAGACTTTAATTCCCAGTACAGAGAGGGAAATGAAGAAAGGAGGAAACAAAGGAAGTATTACAGAATGAGACACATGAAAAAAAGGAAATGACAGAAGAAATATTGATAAATATCTCCCCATCCCCCAAAAAGAAGTTGAGAGGGAAAAAGAAAGCAGAGAGAAGGAAAGGGAAGGAGGAAGCTTCAGGATGCTCTGGCATGGAGGAGAGACCATGACAGACTCAACAGGAGGTCCACTCACAGCGCCATTCACCTGAGTCACCGGCTTGGTAGTGCCGTTACCCAAAGGAAGGGCAGCATGTTAAGTGATTTGAAATCTCTGACGTTGACTTACTCCTTAATTGTACCAGCACAAACATGCCCCATTTTAAGAAAATCTGGTATTTGAGAACCCATATTGAAAAGACAGGTTTATCAGTAGGTGATGGTTCTCCTGCCTTTGTAAAATGCTTTTTCTCCCTTGACAAAAGGAGTTGCACCAAGGTTTTTCAGTAGCATGACTACAATCTCCCCAGCACAAAAATTTAGATTTTCATAAAGCTTTTCAAGAACCCATCTGTCACATTCGTGGATACATACCTCCCTTCGTCTGTGTCTGTCTTTCAAGCTACTCTGTCCACTTGCGACGCTCACGAGCTCACGAGCTCCGCTGTTTACAGAAGCTCTCTGCCTTGACATGTCATCACTTGCTTGATGAAGAGTTTGTTTCCTGTCCAATGTTACTGGAAGGAGTTCAGCATCAACTGGGGGTCAGGGAGGAGATGAGAGATTCCTAGCTGAGGACATGGGAGCTGCTGCTTCCAAAAGGGGGGAAAATTCACTTACAATTCTCCCCAGACCTGGCTCCCCTTATGAGGAACAGTGCCAGGGAGGTTCAGAGAAGCTCTGTGATGATATAAGGGTGTGAGGATTGAGAAGACTTCCAGCTCCATCCTACAGTGGGACCAGCAAAGAGCCATTTTCACAAGCACAGACAACTTCCCCCCAAACACAGCGCGTGTCCCAAAAGAGAGTCATCCCGCACCACCCGGTACAGAAATGCGCTTCTTCCACCACCTCAAGGGTTACACACCCGCAAAGCAGGGCCCAGAAAGGCATCGTGTGTGTAGATGCTCTCCATTGAGCGCTCACTCCCTGTCTCTTCCTCCTAGTGCCTTACTTCATTCAATGAGCAAACACCTGGCTAGGTAGAGTTCCTATATGGTTGAAGAAGAAAAACACCCAAATAATAAAAGATGGGATCTGCTTGCAATGCGGGAGACCTGGGTTCGATCCCTGGGTCAGAAGGTACCCTGGAGAAGGGAATAACAACCCACTCCTGTATTCTTGCCTGGAGAATCCCCTGGACGGGGTAGCCTCGCAGGCTCCAGGACATGGGGTCGAAAAGGGTTGGACATGACTGAGTGGCTAACAGACACGATAAAAGGTGAGGAGTAGGAGGAGGGAATGGGTCGGGGGAAAAATGTGCGTGGGTCGAGAGCCTGTGAGGGTGGCCAACCACAGTGACCACATGATGTTAATTAACTGCACTTCCCGAATGCTCCAGGATGCTGCTTGGCTCTGCCAGCCGTGTGCATCTTCGGCCTGCTTGGAAATGTTTGTTTCACAACTTGTAGGCACCTGCGCTAGAGGTATAATCTGAGAAAAAACCCAGCCTCCACTGCCAGCAAACCACCAGCACGACTCTTTGGCTTAATAAGGCTGGAGCGAGACCCAGAGGCTTAGAGGCTGCTCTTCAAGCTACTCAGATAAATTAAGAAAAGTGAAATTGTTTGCTTATAGACAGAACCTCTTTCTCCTGTTTCTGTTTGCTGTTGCTATAGTTATTCCAGAAGTTGTGTATATACAACAAAAAGACTTCACTGAAGAAAGGAAGGAGAAGCCTTTGCCCTCACTGCACCCAGCACTCAAGTCGTGGAGTCCCACTGCCCACAGGGCCGCCCTCACCCACCCTGCATTTTGCTCAGAACAGGAGCCCACCCCAGGGAGACACATGGCCTCTCAGGAGACCCTTGAATCACCTTCTTTTTTTTCCCCCATTCTGATAACTATGGAGAGATCAGACTGAAAAACATAAAGAAAATTTCTCTTGGTTACTGAAGTAATTTTTTAAAAAAGAAAACTGATTTTTTTTCCCTTTATAACTAGCTAAGTATTTGGAAAGAACTCTTTGTAAGAGGCAGATAAAAAAACACTGAAAAATCAAAAATCCCCAAATAAACACCCGAATTTGAATTTCTAAAGGATTTATGAGCAGTATAAATAATACCTTAGGGAATAAGAAGGGAGGGGGAATTCAAACGTTGCATCGTTTTGTTTTGGTTGGCTGAGATTTTATTTTTGTTTTTGTGGGTTTTTTTAAGGGGGGAAATGCTTGGAAAAATAAAAGCATCTAGTGATTTCAGAAGGTTTCTGAACTTGGCCTAAAAGTCTAAGTTTTGCTTTTCACTCCCCCACACAGAGATGCCATTAGCGGATGGCTTCAGGTTTTGCATGTCCCTCTCTTCTTACGCAGGGCAAATGGCTTGTCTCGTGTGCACAGAAAGGGCTGGAAAATATTTTTTGTGATCTGAGTGCAGCACAGAGTCTAGGATTCCAGAGGAAGTGGAGGCCTCCCGCTCCACACAGGAAACAATCTTCAAGCAGGCCTTAAATGCCAGATTCCAGGCCGAGTTTAACTAACCACTGACAGCTCTGTAAACAAAGCAAGGACAAAAAGAGCCCGCTTCCCCTTTTCTGGTAGTCATTTTGGGTTTGGGGGCTGCAGGGGAATTCTGGAATACTTGACTCCATGGCACAGAGACGCAGGAAAAGCGGACTCCTCAGCTGAAGAGCTGGAAAGGGAAGATATTTCTGGGATTAAAACCATCACGGAGGAGGTAGGAAAGGAGAAAATGGTTGGGTTACAAAGAGCGGCGACTTCTGAGCTCTGAGAACAGTTTGATCATATGTAACTGCTTTGAAAAATGCTGCTGCGCTGTTTAGTCATGGTGCTCTTGCTGTGGTCTTTATTATCATTCTGATATTAATATTCTTTTAGGATATGCAAATTACACCTAGATGCTTGTATTATTTTATTTCTCTCTTTACTTCTGCTTTTCTCTTAGTTCCAGACATTCCTTTTCTTGCCACTTTTCTTTTTCTCACTTGTGTTCCCCTTTCCTCTTTCTTTGTTCACTGATTTTTATCACTTTGGTCTGTAGTTCAGCAGGTTACAAAGAACAATATCATTCAGTAGCTTTCGCGTGATCCCAGCAATATTTCAAGTCATCAGACCTCTCTGTCTCAAGATCTTTGCTTAAAAAAAACCTGTGATTCTGGAATTTTTACTTATTTGTCTCTAAGTTGCATGAATGGGACTGAATTTAGCCCATAAAGGATATGGCTTGGCTTGGGAGTCAGAAATTGATCCCTGGCTACCTCATTCATCTTCTAAAGTGTTTTTCTTAAGAATAAAGAAAAGGGGGATAAAATCATGGTGAAGGGCTGAGATGACTCATCTATGATATCGATTTTGCTTCCTCCCCTTTAGATCCAGACATTCTCTGGTCTCCCTAAACCTGAACCCACACCATGGATGATTTTGAACGTCGCAGAGAACTCAGGAGGCAAAAGCGAGAAGAGATGCGTCTGGAAGCAGAAAGGTAAGGTATCTCTGTTCTGTTATCCACAATACTGGTTTCAGGCCTCGAAGAAAGATCATTGGCCTCAAGGGCCAAATGTATGGCACGCTAAACTGTTTGCAAAAGCAGTTATAGAAAATGTTCCCAGCCATTAAGACTCTAAATTCTGGGCAAACAAACATCAAGAAAAAGAGAGATTGGAGATTTAATTTGTGTCTTTCATATTACCCATAGACTTTTAAATGACAATGTATGGATAAAAGTTTTTAAATCACTTGTAATATTGAAATGCCAAAAAAAGTGACAAATATTGAATACTGAAACCATTTAGGAAATGGAAGTCTTCGGTCTGAAAGAATAAAGGCAATAAGGCCGGATGGACCTCAGGACACATTTTTATTCTTATGAGAAAAGCAGCCAAATCCAGTAATGGACATATTATGGGTTAGTAGCTGGCAGAGTATGTTATTGTGGAGATTCTAATTGAAAGTTGTTGTGTTGTGTGAGGCCTCTGTTGTGTTGACTTTCAAGGGCAAGTTGGGGAAATGAAGCAGTGACATACGAAGCACAGGACATAAAAGCATCTTTTAAATCTTTAGGCCTCGGAGCAAAGGACAGCAGCATTTAATGTGACTTAACTCAGACATTTGTTGAGAAAGCAGAATAGGCATTCACAGAAAGAAAAATGTTAAACAATTATTTAAAATCAAATAGATTTTTGCCTCATAATATTAGTAATTCCAAAAGATGGTACTAAGATAATACCTTAGTGATTCTGTAGTAGAAAACTAGAAACTTACACCGATAGCAAAATATGTTTAAAGCATGTACTAAATTGCTTCAGTCATGTCTGACTCTTTGTGACTGGTAGCCTGCCAGGCTCCTCTCTCCATGGGGATTCTCAAGGCAAGAATACTGGAGTGGGTTGCTGTGCCCTCCTCTAGGATTTAAAGCATGGGATCTACTTATTTGTGTAGAGAATTCAAAAGAAGAAGGTAAGATTACTGCCTTTGATGAAGTTGGTCAGAGTAGATTGCTGTATGCCACATGGTACCATGAACAGTATCTGGGCTCCGTAGGTTCAGATCCCACCTCTCACTTATGAGCTCTGTGGCCATGAGCAAGTGACTTCTCTCTACACCACAGCCGCCTTATTTGTAAATAGGCATAATATCTATGCAGCTTCTGTGGTTGTTGTGAAGATTATTGAACTTAATCAATGGCCTAGGCTAGTACCTGGCACATAAATATACATTACTATTTTTTTTACTGGAGTGTAATTGCATGACAGTGTTGTGTGTTTCCACTGTACAGTGAAGTGAGTCAGCTATATGTATGCATGGACCCCTCCCTCTTGAGCGTCCCTCCCACCCCACCCCCACATTTCACCCCTCTAGGTCATCACACAGCACAGAGCTGAGCTTCCATGCAATACAGCAACTTCCCACTAGTGCTTCCCACTATACACATGATAGTGTACATATGTCAATGCAACTTTCCCAGTTCATCCCACCATCCCCTTACCCTGCTGTGTCCACACATCCATTCTCTACACCTTCGTCTCTATTCCTGCCCTACAAACAGACTCATTTGTACCATCTTTCTTGTATGTTATTATTTGTCAAAACCATTATCCTTAGCTAAACAAGTAAGAAACAACAGAGCAATATAGCCAGAACTAAAAAGTAATGCCAGGAAAAGGTAGTTGTCATACTGTGATGAAACTAGGCAGGAAAAGCTCCCTGGAAGTGGAGGGTCATGGAGGAAGTTAACAATGGTGATGATGAACGAATACAAGGCGGGGCTGTGTAGAGGAGGCAGTGACGTCTGCAGAAGCTCAGAGGTGGGAATAAGAATCCTAGTGCAAGAAACCTGTTGAGTGCTTCAGGAAGAATGAGTTAGATTTGTGTATCTTGGGTGTTTCTATTTCACATAAAAGGCAATAGACAGAGACTTTGCCAGGAATGAAAACATACTGGGGGATGTTATCTATAGTGGGCTAGAGTGTGGGGGTACTGGCAGGGTTAGTGTTGAACACCCGATGATGAGGACCGAATCAGGGCAGCAAATATGGAAATGAAGATCAATGTGAGCACCTTTAGAGGGAGAATTAGCAAATCTTTCAGGAGAGGGAGAAACTCAAGACAATCCCACAGATTTTAAGTCTGGGAAACTAGAAGGGGAAACTGGGAAGTGTTGCACGCTTGGGTAGGCATGGGGAGAGTGCTTAATTTCAGGTAGAAACCACATCCAAAAAGAGATTTCCTTCAGGTGTTGAGAGAGAGACATTCCAATCTTTGTTCAAAAAGGGAGAAAAATTATTATTGGAGAAGTCAGTTTGGGCAGACTCAGTGTAGCAATGGTAGCACAAAAACAGAAAATGGATGGTAGCAATGGTGATGTGAAAGCAAGTGGAGACAGAGAGAGGTCATAATACATAATGGATGGACTCCCCTAGTGGCCCAGTGATTGAAACTTTGCCTTCCACCTGAGGGTGCAGGTTCAATCCCTGGTCAGGGAGCTAAGACCCGGCATGCCTCATGGCCAAAAAAACAAAGCAGAAAACAGAAGGAATATTGTAACAAATTCAATAAAGACTTTAAAAATGGTCCAGATCAAAAAAGAAAAAATAATCTTAAAAAAATAATAAAAGATGAAACGGAAACCATCACAGGAGACAAAAAATCAGGGAGAGGAGGAGAACCCGGGAGGGCATGGGGCAACCATGATAAGTGTACATGGAAGTCTTGTAGGGGTGTCCAGACCCATTGGAGTGTACCTCTTATCCTTTCCAATGATGTGTTATGTGACCTCAGTTTCTCCTGAAGGTCTACAAGATGCTGTACCCCGCTGCTAGGAATAGTGAAAAATGGGGAAATATACATAGACATAGCTTCCGTCTTTATGTTCCTCATGATATGCTAGGAAACCAAAGTGCAGCAGAGTCAGAATACAGACCAGGCCAGGACCAGGGGGCAGATCTAGCAGAACTGGGGCTAGAGGGAGTCAAGAGTGGGTACAGGAAGCTGGGCATCAGGTTAGATCAGTATCTTCAACTTCTTCCTTGGTTGTGTGAATTGGGAAATGGGGACTCAACAGGAGAGGAATAATAGAGTGAGCTTGTGGTTACACCCATACGATAATTACAGTGAATGAGCTAGGTTCTTTTAGAATTTTGCCTAAGAATTTTCCATACATCTACACAGTCCATTCCTTCCAGTTTTTTGTTTTGTGTGGAAGGATACGTCTTCCTTTAAAGTCAATTGTAAAAGAAATATGTACCAGTAAAGCTTAATTAGGTAACCTAAAACAAATTCACACAAATCTGTACTACCCTTGTTTAACTTACATTTCTTCAGGGATATTACAGCTCATGTGACTCCTTTTCTTTCTTTTTTTTTTCTTATTTTTAGATAAATTCTTAAGTACTTCCTTATATTTGTACTTATTAAGGGGAACAATTTAGTTATGTTATTCTGTAATTTGTTAAGCAAGTCCATGTTCACCCTATAGGATTTTGTAAAATCTGATCATTTATGGAAATGGTGAAGGTCAGGCTTTATGGTCCAGCCAACTTTGATGGGAAATTTCAGGGTGTGCACAGGAAACAGATGTCCAGAATCAGGAATTAAGCGCCATCTAAAAGCATCTGAAAGGGCATAAGACCCTGGGCAAGTCCCTCTTCTTTTAGCTTTAAAACTTGGCTTCTTCATCTGTGACTGGAGTAGGGGATTGGCGGTAATTTTTATTTTCCTTTAGCTTTTAGTATTGTCTAATTTTTACAATGATCATGTATTTCTTGGCTTAAAAGCAAATAAAACAATAAGGCAGATTTCCATTTTGAAAAATAAGATTCTATGGGCTTTGGCATTGTACCTGGGGTCAGGATGGAGAAGATCAAATTCTCCTTTGGGTTTACAGAACTAAAAGAAAGAACTCAGCCTTGATCTGGAATGGCCCTAAAGCTCAGGGCTGCAAGCTCATTCATTCACTCACCCACTCATTCAACAAATTTTATTGGGCTTCTACTCTGCTTCAAGCTTTATTTTGGGGCACTGAGGATAGACCAACAGAATGACAGAATTGGGAAAAGTGTGCTTAATGCTTTTCAACCTGTGTAAAACCAGGTGGTGATCAGGCAACTATACTTGTATGTCCTTAAATGTAATATGTACTCTCATATTCATTGATAGTTTTTAAAGAAGGCTTATTCCCTTTGTATGCTGTACCCCTGTGGAGAGTGTGGGGAAAATGGTAACACAGAGAAGAGACTGTTGACTTTTCCTCTTCTTACCCACAAAGCCTTTCCAAATAAAAATACCCCATTATTTTAATTTGTTGTTATTGAGTTTGACTAGCAGGTGCTGTTCTACTTTGCAATGATAAATAATTTAAAACTTGTACTCTCACCAGATGTTAAAACCACAAATTAAAATAAACCAGATTCTTTACACATTTTATTCCTCAGAAATAGAGTTTTTAAAAAGATTACTTAAAAATATAACTGTATATTTTGGGCCATGCTGGCTTTTCAGGGTTTGGGACTCACAGTTCTTCACTATATCTCAACTGCCTTGAGACTCTTGTGCTCACACCTCATTCCAAGGGTTTGCAGTCCAGTGCATTTCAAATCATTTTGCCTGCCATCACCTAGACTGGGAACCTAGTTATATAAAAAATATACTTCCCTTCTTTGTCCTACCCTTAACCTATGCATCTTTTTACTATTCACTTGTCCTTGTCCAACATACTCTGTATTTTGACCTGGAGAAGCATATGGACAGAAGAGTTTGGCAAGCCCCAATCCATGGGGTGGCAAAGAGTCAGACATGACTGAGCAACTAACCCTTGTCCTTCACTTGACTTTCACTCTGAGTCCTTAAGATGAAGACTTTAGAGTTGGTAAAGGAAGTACTTCATTCAGTCTTTAGATCTGGTAAAAATCCAAAGACTATCTATTGTATCTATTCGGTACAAAAAAGTATGGAATATCTCTAAAGTACAAGACACTATATTGAACCAAAGGGATGAGTTCTCACCAATCCAGGCAGTATCCCAATAGCCACAAAGCACGCATCATAAATGAATTAGTAACTTTAGAGCCAACTTGATTAAAAGGGGAAGAAAAAAATTTCAATAGGCAGAATGAATTCAGCAGGTAATCTGTGAAAATCCTAAATGTTTTGTTTCTAAGGAAAAATGATATTTGTATACATCTCAAATTAAACTGTACTTCTGAATCAATTACCTATTTGAACAAACAAGCATTTTGTTTTTCTGTCTATTATTCTTTACCTATGTCATGGGGATACAAAATGAATAGGTATATTCATTCATTCTGCTTCCCTTTCTGTTTCTTTTATTTCAATCCCTTTCTACCTCTGTTTCTGTACTCCTTTTCTTTCTTTATGGTATGTGGGATCTTAGACCCCAACCAGGGATCGAAGCTGTGCACTTTGCAGTGGAAGTGTAGAGTCTTAATCACTGGACCACCAAAGAAGTCCTGTCTCAAAAAAAAAAGAAGTTCTGCCTCTATATTTCTTAGTGCATCTTGATGTGTTTTCCTCTGGTCCATGTGCATCTTTATCAGTACTCAATCCACTTGTTTCTATTTCCCTCTCCTCCTAATTATCCTGGATTATTCTTAAACGTCCTTTTGTATCATCAGGGAATACATTTTCAAAGGGGAAAATGTAGGGTAAAGGGATACATTTTCAAAGAGGTCAAGTTCAGCTCTCTCTCTGTTCAACAAGTACCGCCCCCCCGCCAAATGCCAAGCATTTTATGTGTATCTGGCAAAGATGGACTGGACACCAATAATACATGTGTGTGAATAGAACACACGTTCTGTGTAAACAAAGCAACATGGATAGGCCTACCAGTGAGAGGCAGTAGAGCTTAGCAGTTAAGAGCGTGGACTTGAGCATTACACAGCTGTGCTGTCAAATCCAAGGTCTGCCACTAATTAGCTACATGATCTTACATATTATTCATTCTTCCTAACATTCTTTTTCATTTTCTGTAAAATGGGGGAAATAAGAGTATCCACTTCATAGGGTTTTTGTGGGGATATAAAGAGATAATACATGCAAGTATTAACACAGTACTAATCATCTAGTGTTTATTATTTAAATAATAATTTACTATTATTTAAATTATTTAAATAATAATTATTTATTACTCATTGGATTACTTTTATTTATTGACTGTTATTCAATCAACATCAATATTAAATTACCCATCTAATCCGATTCTATGCAACACACAAAGAATTGAAGAAATCTTTTATATTTACCATAAAACAAAACAAAATAAAAAATATGAAGGTTTTGTTTCTACACTTCTCAAAGGACACAGGAACCTTAGGAAGTTGAGAAGCAGGAATTTGCTGTTGAGTGAAGAGTTTTGAGGATGTGACTGGTAACAAGGTCTGTCTCAGTAAGAAGTTCAGTTCAGTTCAGTCGCTCAGTCATATCTGACTCTTTGCGACCCATGGACTGCAGCATGCCAGGCTTCCCTGTCCATCACCAGCTCCCAGAGCTTGCTCAAACCCATGTCCACAGATTCAGTGATGCCATCCAACCATCTCATTCTCTGTCGTCCCCTTCTCCTCCTGCCTTCAGTCTTTCCCAGCATCAGGGTCTCTTCAGATGAGTCAGCTCTTCACATCAGGTGGACAAAGTATTAAAGCTTTAGCTTCATCATCAGTCCTTCCAATGAATATACAGGACTGATTTCCTTTAGGATTGACTGGTTTGTGAACTCTTTAAGATTGACTGGTTTGTGAACTCTTTAAGATTGACTGGTTTGTAAACTCTTCAGTAAGAAGAGTTCACACAAATTTAAACTGAGATCTTCTATTACATTTGGACTAAAGGCTTTTGAGCTTTGATGTATCTGCTGGGAAACCTGCAGTGATGGTTTATCCATGAAGAGAGCTTCAGTGAGACATACTTTTCCCTGCATTTAGCTTGCTTTCAAAAGCAGCTCTCTCGCTCTTCAAGACGTGCACTCATTGCATTCACAGCTCCTGCTTTCCATACCCGAATGTGAGTTTCTCTTTCTGATCAGAAGAACAGCTGCTATTGTACAGTTTTTATCAGATTCAGAGGTTCATATATGTAAATAAAGGGAGCGAAAACACTCATGCTGTTGTCATCATTCACACATTTTTATAGGCCTCTGAAATATACTGATGATTAGACATTTGAAAGTAAATATTTTTATTTCACCAGAAAAAATACAATTTTTTAAAGTTCACTGAAGCTAAGTAGTGGCCTCCCAGAACTCTATCATTGAAACTTTTTTACATGATTTAATGGTGTGACCAATCAATGATTATACAAAAACACTTTTATTTACAGTGCTTAGCGCTGTGACATTGAAATTTCAAATCAAAGAAGTTTTTTGTTACTCTGTAATCAGAAAATTGTTTCCCATTAGGAAGTTAAATAAAATATTCCTTTGAAACTGTCTAAATTATTAGAGGAGCTAAATTTGCTCAAAACTTCCCTTCAGTTCTCTCAGCAAATTCATCACTCCAGGGGAGCAAAAAATTGTTAAGATTTGTATCCGCATTTTTACTTTTAAGTTAAAAGATTTTTTTCAAGTAATTCATTTGAAAGAGATTTAAAAATATTTCTGTAAGGTTCTTATATTTATTTGATGTTGTGTAGGGTCAGCCTAACTTGAATGTAGGGGCACTGAGAAAAGGAGGTAATTTTCACTTAAGGGATCTTTAATTATTTATTTGTGTCTAGTCACATGAAAAATCAAAATATATACACATATTCATATTCTCGCTCTCTTTCTCATGCACCATAAATAGACATTATTTATTGCCTCTATTGATGTATAAATGATCAAATTATAAATGATGAAGATGGCATAGTTGGACCAATTTCCACTAACCTAACAATTCCTCTGGTCCTAAAAGTATCCTACTTTATGATGATCAGTAGATCAAGAATTCAGGATCTGCTTGAGGTGACACTTGTTCAGTAAGAATGAAAAATCTAGATTCTTAAGGACTTTACATGCTGACCCATAACTTCATTCTTAGCTGGAAAAAAATGTGGCACATACATGAGTCAATATACTTATAGTTTAAAATAGCACTGAAAAAAAAAGAAAAAGAAATAAAATAGTACTGAAATTTTCTAAACAATTTATATATGTGACTTATAGTGTATCAGTCTTCACTCACCTGAGGAGAGACGGGACAATGTAGTGGTTAAGCATGTGAATGATGAAGTCTGACAGACTTGAGTTCCAATCCTGACTTTGACAACTACTGGTTGGGTAACCTCATGACAAATAACTTAAACATCTCATGCTTCAATTTCTTTATGTATAAAAATGGGGATAATTATTCTACCTTACAGGATCATTGTAAACAATAAGCTAGTTAACCCATGTAGGGAAATTAGCACAATGACTGGCATAGAGTATATGCTCAATAAATGTTAGATGTTATTATTAAAGTCATATTAATGTTTTGGTAGGCTTTTGGTACAAAATAGTATTTAACTGGGTTTGAATTTTCACTGGTCTGTCAGGTCAGTCATTATGATTTGTTTCATCCTTCTTTCCTATACTGATCTGTATACTTGCTAAGACACTTGCTAAGATACTTGCTGAATACTTTCTACTGAAGTTGGGAAAGAATGAAAACTTCTGACCATAAATAAGTCTACTGCACAAATACAATTGCTGTATGAATATTTCAAAATCACATCTTGTAGCTATGAAATTAATCAATTCATTCATTATGTCTTTATCTTAAATATAGCATATAAAACTTAACTCAGAATATTACCTGAAGAGTTCAGTTCAGCAAAAATAGTTCTCAAGTTGAAAAAAGTATAACCAGATTTTTCATCCAGTGTTAAAAAGGAAAAGGAACCATCATTTGTTTAGTATCAGCCACGTGCCAGGCTAGGTGATGCACTTTATACACTGTGTGTGTGTGTGTGTGTGTGTGTGTGTGTGTATGCTCACTCAGTCATGTATGACTCTTTGCAGCCCCATGGGCTGTAGCCCACCAGGTTCCTCTGCCCATGGAATTTTCCAGGCAGGAATACCGGAGCGGGTTGCCATTTCATACCCAAGGATCCTTCACACCCAGGGATCAAAACCACATCTCTTGCATCTCCTGCATTGGCAGGCAGATTCTTTACATCTAGTGCCACTGGGAAAGCCCCTATACACCTTATATCATTTAATTATCAAAACAACTGTATGATATTATCTTAGTTTGTTCACTCTGTTATAACAGAATACCATAGATTGAGTGGTTTACAAACAATAGAACTTTATTTCTCACAGTTCCAGAGGCTAAAATGTCCAAGATAAAGGCAACTGCAGAATCACTGTGTGGTGAGGGTCCACTTCCTGGTTCATAGACAACTGTCTTCTCACTGTGTCCTCTCCTGGCAGAAGGGGTGAGGGAACTCTCTGAGGTCTTGTTTAAAAAGGGCACTTACCACATTCATGAGGGTTCCACCTTCATGACCTAATCACCTCTCAAAGTCCCAAATTCTAAATACCATCACATTGGGGATTAGGTTTCCACATATGAATCTAGTGGGAGGACCCATTCAGTTTGCAGCAGACCTGGATATTATTATCCCTATTTTATAGCTGAGGAAAATGCATGTCTGAAAGGTTAAGTTATATGTCCAAATTTATACAGCTGTGGACCACAATCTGATTCTGCCTGCCCCAAGTCTCAAAACCTTTTCACTGTCATAAATTGATCAATAGAATTTTTCATGTTTCAACTGGTTGCCTTGGCTGAAGATCCATCATCTCTGCCATGCCAAAATAACTCCCTAAGATGAGGAGGGGCATCATTCAACGAAGTTATGTGGCAACAGAGAAAATGAGGTTATTGGGCTTAATTGAACTGCCCTGCTTATTCAGGTAAATTACTTACATGTGTAGACAAAGTCATTGTTTTCTTTGCCCTCAAAAAAAACTCCCATGTTATTCCCATTTCACAGAAAAATAGAAACAGAGAAGATCAAATTTTCTCCCTCCTAGCCAAAGGAGGTTGTTGGCATAAATCTTCTTGACTTTTCTCTGGATTTTTCTCAATAAGATTGTGTTCACCATTAGGACGGGACTTAGTCATATCATCACTCATGAAATCTTAAGGCTGTCACTAACTTTATAGATAATCTGCTTCAGTGGAATGTTACTTTTTCATTTTTGGACCACACACTACTTTGAGTCTCTGATGAAAGCTATAGACACTCCTCCAAGAAAAATTTATATATGCACCCACAAAACTTGGCACTTACTTTCGGTGGTGTCATGGTCCTCCATCCACAGACCTCATGGGGGCCCTTCAACATGGGGCCAAGAATCCCTGATCTAATGAATTTTAAAAGTTCATTTTACATAAGAAGAAACCTATCTCAAGGGATGTGGACCTCCTCAAGATCACCCAGCTAAGCTGGGGCAGAGCCTGCTGGCACAGTGCAGGCTCCTGAATAAATGGAATTGTCAATAAAGGTGCCATGGCTATTGATCAGGAAAATAGAGCATGCTTTGGGGAAAATAGTGTATATTACAGTGTAAGATGTTTTTTAAATTTAAAAACAGCTTTTGGATAATATTACAAAATAAGAGGAGATTGTAAGATGACTTCCCAGGGAGCAAAATGAAAAGCAAAGAAAGATAAGTAGATAGGCACAATGAAAAGTTAATTGTTAGCAACTAGGAATTGAATTTTGCCATCTTAGTCAAGAAGGAAAAGAAAAATGTGGTGATTTTCCAAGGAGAACCCTGTTGCCATCAATTTTGGAAGTATTTTATTTGACATACGTTGTCTTGGCAAGATTTCTTTATATCAAGCTTAATTATGATTCTAAGTTATTATGTAGGATTTCTCCATCCTTACCAGTTTCACCTGAGCAATTCAAACTCATCAAAGGATATCTCTCTATAAAAATGAGAGAGGTAAGAACTGATATGATTAAAGAGGATCTTGTGTTTCACCTTCATCACGACAATCTTTTGGGAGAATGGGCAGATTTGAGTGGGACACAGACATGAGGATGTCTCCCAGAAAGCAGAATCATGCAGACTTGGGTGCGAATCCTGGCTGAGTTAGGAAAGATGATTCTACTTAGTCTCTCTGAGCCCATTTTCTCGTCAGAAAAATGGCCTCATAACAGTTCCTCCTCATGGGGTTTCATATAGATTGCAAAGCACCAGGTAGATAGATGACTGCTGCTGCTGCTAAGTCGCTTCAGTCGTGTCCGACTCTGTGCGACCCCATAGACGGCAGCCCGCCAGGCTCCCCTGTCCCTGGGATTCTCCAGGCAAGAACAGTGGAGTGGGTTTCCATTTCCTTCTCCAATGCAAGAAAGTGAAAAGTGAAGTCGTTCAGTCGTGTCCAACTCTTAGCAACCCCATGGACTGCAGCCCACCAGGCTCCTCCGTCCATGGGATTTTCCAGACAAGAGTACTGGAGTGGGTAGCCATTGCTTTCTCTGAGATAGATGACTGATGATAGACAAATGGATAGATAGATGATAGTAGAATATATATGCTATATATGACATGAATACATGATACCTTGATATGATTAAAAAGTGTAAGTGACAGTGTTAGTTGCTCAGTCATGTCCTACTCTTTGCAACCCCATGCACTATAGCCACCGGGCTCCTCTATCCATGGAATTCTCCAGGCAAGCATACTGGAGTGGGTTACCATGCCTTTCTCTTGGGAATCTTCCAGACCCAGAGATCAAACCTGGGTCTCCTGCATTGCAGGCAGATTCTTTACCATCTGAGCCACCAGGGAAGCCCCATGATTAGTGCATGGTAAATGTTACCTGTCGGTGCTAGTTTTCAGCTGGCTAGAAGACAGCGTAAGGAAGGAGCTATTGGGAAAGCCCCCTCCAAAGTCATCTCCCAAGAAACTCGACCCCTCTCCAGCAACATTCTGGGGTTTCTGCACATTCTGCACATTCACTGAGCATGTGCACAGACCCCATGTCTTCAGACAATCTGGTTTCCATTCTACTCCATTTCAAATCTGTTCTAGCAGTCACTTTGAAAGTGATGGGAGAGTTATGGATACGAAGTCTCCATGCTGAAAAGAAAATCTACCTCCTTATTTTAAAGTCTTTTATTCTTCTATACTAGTTTGAAACCAAGATAAAAATATAGGGTAGTCTGGTATCTAACATATCAAGATTTTTTATCTTGATAATTTATGTATTAGTTAATCACATATTCTAAACAGGAGTTTTTTTTGTCTAGTTGAATTATGGTCTTTTTTCATATTACATAATTGTGGTTTCAATATAGTTAAAGAAGTAACTTAAAGACTCTCAACATAAAACTATACTAATAAAATAAAGAAGTTATGTGCCTAATTTTTACAAAATAACTTTTAATCACTTTATTCTAAATTAGTGATTTTATTCATTTTAGTTATGAAAAGCCAATACATACAAAATAATATTATGTAATGTATACAGAGATTATAGGGCTTCCCCGGTGGCTCAGGAGAGTGCAGGAGACAAAGTCTGATCCCTGGGTTTGGAAGATCCCCTGGAGAAAGGAAACGGCAACCCATTCCAGTATTCTTGACTGGTAAATCTCAATCCATGGGGTTGCAAAAGAGTCAGACACAACTGGGCAACGAGACAACAATAATATAGAGGTTATAAATCATTGTAATGCATACATTATAAACTTGTCGTTCATCCTAAGACCTAGAACATTTCTAATACCACTGAAACTCCCTCTCCAGCCCCACTCCCTTGCCACGCGTGCCCCCCCCCCCAGAGGAAACTAGAACCTTGAAAAATAAAATTCTAAATAAGATAATATGAACTTAGGTGATAGTTTTTCTAGGACCCTGTGATCCAAAGTTTTCCAAAGATTCTTTCCAGACTCAAGTGAAGGTGTTCATGAGAAGCCCACTGTTCTCTGAGAGGGCAACAAATTTGCCTTTCTAAACATTGAGGACCAAAGAAGTCCTTCTATGTCTATAGCTGGGAACTTTGGAGAAGTATCACAAACAAAGAATTCTCTACAAGCAAAGAATGTTCATCAAAATCAAATAAAATGTAATGAAGACTATCAAATATGTATGCTGAATACATCTATTCTGCTCACTGGTTTTCTGATTGACCAGCCTAGTATAAGAGATCTGCATTGCAGCCATCATTTGACCAGGTGGGAATGTTGGACAGGAATGATTACAGACTATTCCAAATTCTTATTCAAGGGAAATCTATCTCAATTGCTTTGAAGTCTTCTAGGGAAATTCTTGACCTTTATTAGCCCAAAAGTTCTTAACATTGTTACAAGAACATACCACTGGATGTGAAACATGAGCATGCTGGAATGAACAGTGGCTATATAAATGGATTCTCATCCATCTGTGAATGAAGTTAAAGAAGAATAATGTGCATACCTTAGGAACAAAACCAGTTCTTTTCATGAATTTGCTATATAATAGGTAATGTTCATCAGGAGTCGGAAAATCAGTTTTCAGTCCATAAATCTTCATTAATATTCAGATTCTTCCATTTTAAAATCTTTATGAGACTGTGAAAAAGTATAAATTTGAACTATTTGTAAATAAAGGATTTGACTAATATGTTAAATATGCAAGCTGCATTCCATGGCTTAGTTATTACGCACTTGAGAGCACAACTTTTTAAAGAATTTTGGAAGAATTCACCCTCATTTAAAGGCTTGATTTGCTAAGTATAATTAATTTTTATGTATGCAAATTTTAAACAAGTTTCTAATGTTCTGTTACTCTGGTTGAAGTCACCAGACATTCTTGAACATATTTTCAAAACAGAATTTCTTTCAAAATATTACATAATTTGTACAGGCCTTCCTTTCAGTTGGGCTTCCCTGGTGGGTCAGATGGTAAAGAATCTGCCTGCAATGCAGGAGTCCTTTCAGTTACTCTAGATTAGTGAGATTTGACATTACATCTGAGATTATTACCAACTAAATAAATTAAAATGTGAGGGTGTATTTTCCATTTAAATAACCCCCTACATCACATACAGTTCCTTTGTTGGAATAAAAATCTTGGTAAAATACACATCAGCCTCTATAAATAGCAGCCATAAGCCTGTACATTCAGGAGAGTCTCCAGAGAGTGTATTTTAAACTGCACATTGTTTAGAATAGGAAATTCTTCTGATGTTCATATTTTCCATTGTGAGTGACATGGTCTATTCCATGTCACATTTTTACTGGCTTCCATCTTCTTATACCATTTAGGGATCCAACTGGTAGATTCCAGAAGATTGCTCAATATGTGCTTTTTAGTTTCTTAAGTAGTCTGTGTCTTACTGCCCATGGGAATTCTGCATAATGAGGGGCTCTCCAAATGAAAACTAGATAACTTCCAGAGCTGGGCCCAGCAGCTAGGCCATTGAAACAGTCCTTTATCTTTGGAGCTAGTAATTCTACTGTGCCCATTCAATATAATAGCAGTCAATCCATTTTTCATTCCCACAGAAAGCTTTGCACTGTTGGCAGGACTTTCTGGAGAAATCAAGAGACTAATATGGAAAATAACTGAGCAGGAAGTGAACAAACAGACAAACATGATGAGATGATGGGTTATCATGCAGATTCCAAGACAAGGAGCCTCAGCAGTTATAATTACACTGCATCTTTCCCAAGGCACTATTGGCAGCCATACTAGCTGTATGCCTCTGCCCACTCTTTCCTTGAAGAGTCCTTCTGTTTCTCTAATCAAAACTGTTGTGTAAATCTAACTTTTTTTAGTAGGGGCCCATTTTGGAGATCTAATACTCCCTCACCATTTCTCCTTCCTTGATGAAGAGGATGAGAAATTACTTTTTAAGGGGACTTGGACAAAAGTTGTGATATACAAGGAGTTGATATCTGATGCCCTTCTTTGCTGATACTCCCCTTTTAAGAGCCTTTAACTCTTCCCACCTAACTAACCATGAAAGCAAAACATTCCTAATATATGTATGTTTTCTGAGCCAGCACCCTCAGAGTATATCCTGGCTGCCCAGGGAATATCATTGCTACGGAAGCTCCATGGTTTATGAACTGAACAGAATGAAGCTTTTATAAAACTCAAGGCTGAGGCAGAATGGAAAATCCTAATCCTTTCATTTCTAAGTGCCTTATACCAGAGGCACATGAATATAAGTTCTATCTCATTGAAACATTTATCAGAGCAACGGTAGCGTGAACTGGGGAGACATGCCCTTCAGAAAGGAGTTAGTTTTCCGTAAGAATGCTGACTGAAGTGAGAATTACTGCTAGGGAACATCCTGGTATCGTGTTGGGTTGTGTGATCAGAAATTAGACTCTCTTCCCTGCGTTCTCAAGTTTAGAAATTCAAATCATTGAACTCAGACTTGCAAAGCAGCACATCCAAGAGCATACAGTCAGTGGCAGCGTTCATTCTGGAAACTCTGTCATTGACTTTAGTTCCGGTGCTCTCCTCTCTGCATTGTGCTGCGCCTGACGCCTCCAACTGCCTCTAACTCCATGAAAGAAAGTACCTTTTAGATCAATGATTAAAAAAAAAGGACGCTGTATAAAGATTGAGCAGATCTGGGCTTCCTCAACAGTAAAATAGAATTAACACTTCTCAGGGTAGCTGAGAAAATGAAAAGACATATGGACAAATACCATCAAAAGTGTAAGGGGCTGCATGTGACAAATGCTTATCAGGTAGAGATACCTGTATGATTTGTTTAAGTCAAATTCACTTCCATTTAACTCTGTGTGTTGTGGCAAGTTTCTTTCTGGTCATATAGCGTGTTTCAGACCTTCTGGTCATATAATGTGCTCCAGAGGAATGTTCACACTTCACATTCTGCTGTGTTACGCTGTCTAACTGGCCCTCAGGTATTCAAGTCTTTCAAAAATCTGACTCAAAGAAAATGCTGTAAAATGTTACCTCCTACTCTCCCCAGAGTCTATCACCCCTGGAAAGGCCTTAGGACCTCAAATGCAGATTAAAAGATACCATTTCATCTTCCCTTTCCTAGTGGTGAATTGAAGAGAAAATTCAAAAGATTTTAAAATGACTTTATCCCATTCAAAATTAAATCCTGCTGCTGGCCACTTACCTATCTGATTTTGCATCTAAGTGAGCAAAAGTCCTCAGGCTTAAAGGGATTTTGTGCTGCTCCACACCACTGTCCTTCGCTCCTGAAACTCTTATAAGTGGTGAACTCTTACCTTGAAGCCCCATCTCAACAGTCATCCTCTGGAACAGTCCCTAGTCAAAGTGACTGATTTCCCACCTTGGGTTTCCCGAAGCACTTTTCTGGTACATTAATTATTATCACCCATTTTATTTTTTATTTGTTCACATGTCTGTTTTCCCCACCAAACTGAAAGCAACTCTAAATCCAAAACTACATCTTACTTTTATTTCCCCAAAGACTCATACTCAATGCTGAACAAATGAATGAAAAACCAGCTACTTCAATTTATATCTGTGTACCAAGGCAGAACTTTGCTTACTTCAATAAGCTATTTAGGGACTTCCCTGGTGGTCCAGTAGTTAAGACTTCATCTTCCCAAGCAAAGGGTGTGGGTTCAATTCCTAGTCAGAGAGATATGATCCCACATGCCTTGAGGCCAAGAAAACCCAATGCATAAAACAGAAGTAATATTTAATAAATTCAATAAAGACTATTTTTTAAATGGTCTTAAAAAAAAAATAAATTTTCAGGGGGAGGCAGAAACGTTGGTGACCTCTGTGGTATTCTCTGAGTACCAGCACCATCCATACAGTGCTTGAGGTTCCATCACTCTCCTGACGGGCCACTGGAATTTTGACTTCCTGTATTTGTCTCTAGAGATATGAAAAAACTCACCTCCTGTATTTCTCTGATTATTAAGGATAGTGGACTCCTGTTCCATGTAATTTTTGACCATTATGTTTATTTAGTTGCCTCATGAAGGCAAATGATATTAATATGGTAAAAGTAGATTCCCTTTGAGTTTCCCTGGTGGCTCAGCGGTAAAGAATCTGCCTGCGAGGCAGGAGACCCGGGTTCGATCCCTAGGTCGGAAGATCCCCTGGAAGGGGGAAATGGCAACCCTTTCCAGTATTCTTGCCTGGAGAATCCCATGGACAAAGGAGACTGGTGACCTACGCCAAGGGGTCACAAAGAGTCGGACACAACTGAAGGGACACAGAGACAGCAGCAGATTCCCTTTAGTTGGCCTATTTGCTCTAGTATTCAAGCTCTTAAGTGTTATTTGCAATTAACATGTGCATTGTAAGACCAGATAATCATTGAATTACAGGGTTCATACCAAGCTCCAAAGAGTCCAACAGTGAACAAACCATGTAATCAAAAATTTCTCTAATGAAAGACCAAGTTTGTGGTCTGGAGGAGTAAACTTCTTCAGCTAATCCCAGGAGGATGGGCTGAAGTAGATGAGGGTTAGGGTCAACCTCAGACAAGTATTTACTAACGCTCTTTCTGAAATAGAGAGTGTTTAACGCTCGAGTTGGGTCTAAAGTTTAGACTCTAAATAGTGCACTGTTTTCTAGCATTGGGATGTTGTGAGGAACCAAGGGGGGAAAAAAGAAATAGAGAAAAGATGTTAGACAACCCAAGACTTTTAAACCAAGATATGGATGATATGGACAGTTAACTTTATTTTCAGTGAAATGGAGAACTTTTTGTTTTTATTAATAGTTTATACACCTCCAAAAGTATTGTTTGGAAGAAAGAAGAGAAGCATTTATAAATAAGCATTTATTTATAAGTAAACTATTTATAAATAGTTATCAGTCAAAACTCTAAGATTCAGATTAAATTCAGTAAACATTGACTATGATACAACACGGTAGGCACTAGGTTTCTTAATTATAAAAGTATAACCTTTGGTTGATTTGTTACCCTAAAATTTGTAATTAAAATGAAGTTAATGAACTGGAACACCCAGAACAGATAGGCGTGGATGCACTATAAAATAGTCTCAGAATTGTATCTTTTAATTTTTAATTTAATTTTTAATTCTTAGATTCACTGAAAAAGAGTCAAAAGGAAAGATAATTTGAAGTTATTCTAGAAAGACACTGAATTCTAAAATACCTATGGGAATCTCAGATTACATCAGCTTTCTCTACTTTGAAACACAGTTTAGAAAACTGAGTGCATATTTCGGGTCACTGGCTTTCAGATTTGACTTGACTGAATGCTACTTTTTATATAAGTATCATCCATTTTACTTTCTTTGTTGTCTTCAGGAGGTCTTAAAAAGCTTTCCAGATGGCTTTTGACTTCTAAATAAGAAAAATGAATGCAATTTTTTTAATTAAATGTTTTCACTAAAACCCCTTCTCTCTTCTGTTCTATAAACTAATGAACAAAAAGGAGCTCTATTTGTTTTTCTTGCCTTGGTCTTAATAACAGTTTTATTTCATTGCTCAATAACTTCAAAGTAAAATAGTGTCCTAAAGCTGAAGAGCTTCCTCCTAGTCTGCTTCTAACCTCTTGTCTCAAGGCATATCATAAAGACACTCAAAAATTATACTAAAGAACATTTCTTATAAATTCAACACGTGTCAAATTACATTAGGTCTCCCAGATGTAAACAAATGGAATCTAACTGTAATCTACTCTATTAGTCAGTCTGGACTGCTGTAGCAGAATGCCAAAGACTGGGTGGCTTAAATAGAAAGAATTTATTTAGTGTAGTGCTGGAAGCTGGGAAGTCTAAGATCAAGCTACTGGCAGATCTGGTGTCTGATGAGAGCCCTCTTCCTGGTTTGCAGTTGACTGTCTCCTTGTTGCATCTGTACACGGAGGAGAGAGACAAAAAGCAAGCCTTTTCATGTCTATTCTAATAAAGACACTAATCCCACTCATGAGGACACCAGCTTCATGACCTAATTACCCCCCAAAGGCCCCATCCCCTAGTACCATCACATCCAGGGTTAGGATTTCAGCATGTTAATTTTAGGGGATACAAACATTCGGTCCACATCTCTGATGGGATCAGTAAGTCTGAAAAAAGAACGGGTCAGTAGAAGAGGTCTGCATTGTTGCCCGGTCCAGGTTTGGGACTGGGTATCTAGGAATATCCAGATGAGATAGACCTCGACTCTCAGGATTTGTTCAGTCTTATGATGTGATAGATATTTTCTCCACCGAAGGAGGTGTTTCTTCACATCTCCCCTTAGCTTGGGTGCAATCTTCTTTATGGTGCTCTCCCTTCCATTTGCTCTGACTCCATGTCATGAAGGATACTCTGGTGAATGAGACTTCCTGACACTCTGGTGTGGGAACTGGGGGCATCCTGGTTGGGAAACAGGAGCTTCCCAGCCACTGAAGAGGGAGGCCATCCATTCTATCTTAATTAACTGGCCTTAACTGGGCATTCTGATGTACACATCAGTTTCTCGTTAGTCTGTGAGCCAGTCAGTTGAGACCTGTCCATTCTGAGAATTCCCGATTCAGTGGCTGGGGGCAGCAGAGCACCTAGAACTTGTACCATGAGAAATACTCTGAAGAAGACCACTCCGTGGGAGTATCTGGTAGGACCGGTCAACTGGCCTTCTTCATGCAGCATCTCTAGTCCATTGCTGTCCCCCTTTAACCCAGAGAGCAAATGATGAGAATTCTTTCAGCATCTGTCATATGTCTGACACTATTTTAGGCTGTATCAGATGCCAAAGAGGTATTAGGAAACATCCCTGCCAGAAAACAGGTGAGAAGAGGTATATACATGTGAACAGTGAATAAATAAGACTCTCTGTATCCATTCATCTATTTCTATTTATAGAAATAAATATTTCTATAATACTAATTCATGTGATCTGTTAATCACAAAATAGGACAATACCTTAAAAAGTGTCATTTATGTAATATAAATAGTAAATGCTACCTCCAAAGTATCCAAAACACACAATGGATTATTTCTCTAGCAATAGGAAGAAATACATATTTAATCCAGGTCTGACCACCTAATAAAGAAATCAAGTTTTTTTCAGACCTTATGTATCACTGGAAAAAAATCTGGATTTTATTCCAGCTCTGAAATCCATGTGTAAATTTTATATCCAGATGTATAAAGTGGACATTAGAAAATAAATTTATGGTGTGGAAATATTTAGATAGTTTGAACTGTGAATTCCATGGCTTATGAATTACCATGCTTCCTTTAAAGATGTGACTTTTTCCCTGCACCAGAATTATATTCTGAGTCCCCACAATAGTTTCTTAATTCCTTCACAGTTTAATTTTATCTATATACAATAAATATATATTCTAAAGTTATCACCAAGGGCCAAATCCAGTTTCCTACAGGCAGAGACCATATCTTTCACGTACACACTTCTTCTCTAGAATTATATAAGGTATATATTATTATTTTCTGAGACCAGCACTAGGGGTTTATAAATGTGCACTAGCAACCATTCATTCAAGAAACTGATGTTAGAACCCTACTATTTCCAAGCACTGTCTTACTGTTTTAAAAATGTGTTTCAAGCTGGAGGGTGGAGGGAAGTTGGAGGCACAATCTGTTTAAGATAGAAACTGTTTAAGAAACTTTTCTTTCCAGAAAAAGAAAGTAGTCCAGCTAGCTAAAGCCCTCAGATTTTAAAAAGAGCTTAGAGACTAGACCTAAATAATTGTTGCAAAAGAATTTAAACAGAAATGGAACCTCACAGCAAGTTAGCTGGAAGGGCTGAGTCACACATAACACTATTTCTCACATGCATGCAAGCAAGAGTGGGCTTTCTCATCGCTCCTCCTAAGATGATAAATTACAAAGAAATAAAGTCAAAACTAGAAGACTTTATAGAGGTGGAGCCAAACACTGGTTCTTAAAGAATCACTAGAATTCAGAGAAGCAAAGGAAATTTAAAAGGCTGTTTTAGGGAAAAGGAGAAAGAATAGCTTCATTGGGTAAAGGCAGAACACTTCAGGAAATATTGGGAAAACAGTGGCAAATGCCAATAATCTTTTCACTGAACAAAAGTCTCTTTTATGATCCATGTTATGGTACATTGCACTGAGGATGTTCGTGTGCTAGATTGTCTGTGGGTACAGCTGGAGGTCACGATTTCCTAAGGGGATGAATTAGCAAGGTAATGCTGGGGTTCAACATTTGGCCTTGAGACAGAGAGAATGCCCTCCTTTTAACTGAACGGTGGGGTCTTGAGCAGAGGACCTACATTTCACCGTGAAAATACAGAAGCATCAAGGCACAGTGAAATGATGTCTCACTCCCGTGCGCCCATCCTGTTTTATTCAAGAACCAAAAACATACTAGGGTGGCATTGATGATGAGCCCACTGGGCCAGCTGTGGAGGGAGGAGAAGAGGGGAAGAATAGTTCACAGGATTAGATCTCAAGAAAGCAGCTTAGACAGATTCAGGAGAAACACTACCTCCAGGTAGAGAAAGGGAGAAGGTCATCCTGGGAGAACCCATGGAGCACTAAGTGACTCTGAAAGTTTTTTTTCTTTAGCTGAGTGGTGAGCACACAGATGTTCATTATAGTTTCTTACTCCTTTTAGTTTGTCCAAGATTTTAGAATAAAATGTAATTTTAAAAATGTACAGAAACCTTATAACTGGCACCCATATATCCTCAATCAGATCTGCCTGTGGATGTCAACAAAATGACATTACTAATGGTATAATTCTTAATGATCCCTGCTGATGCAAGACTAACTCCACCAATAACCTTTTTTTAAAAAAGAGTCCTTCTGTTTCTAGAAGTCTGATTCATAAAACCTAACAAATGGTGCATTCAGCCACCATGTGCAACCTTCTGTGGCTCCTGCTGCAGATTCCCTGCCCCCACCCTCCACCACTGCCCTGGGGCTTACTTGAGACCCTACTCTTCCATGTCAAAGATGCTGTCTCATGCCCTTAATACAAACTTTCAAGTTTCCAAAGTGGTCATGCGTTTCCTTCACTCTTCCAGATTTCCAAAATGGCTGTGGTTATAGAAGTGTGTGTGTATGTGTGTGTGTGTGTGTGTGTGTGTGTGTGTGTTGGGGGTCAGGGGAGGGGGCTTTCCTCTGCCCCTCTTTGTCACCAGGCCACTAAAACTCAGCCTAGACTCAGCAAACATCTTGTGGTTTTGCTGAGTGGTTTTCCTTGTAGACTCAGGAAACACCTTCTGCTTCCCTGAAGCCCACCTTGGTCCTCAGGGCACAAATGTGTGGCAACGGGTCTCGGCTCAGGGGCCAATTCCAAGGCATGGGATAGCAGACAATGAGCCGAACCTCCATGTAGATCGGCTCCCTAGACCCCCTTCACCACACAGTCACACGTGCCCAGATGCATCTCAACTCCAGTGGTGGGCATAACTGACCTTGAGGCTGGGCCACCAGTCACATCAATTCTCCTCTCATTTCAACTCAATGACAGAAAAAAACAAATTAACTTGGTCAAGGCCATTATTTGCTCTTTATGAAGCTATGCACCCTAATTTACTTATGCAGCACGTATTACAGAAGGGCTGATCTATGGCAGACATTGTGCTAACTGGGGTGAGAGGCTGGGGCACGAAGATGGGTAAGACACAGTCCTCCTCCTCAAGGAGCTCACAGCCTAATAATGGGAGGTAGAAATATGTAAATAAACTCGGAGTGCAGTCCAGGACCTTGAACTCTATGTTGCTTCAAATCATTAGAATTCCCAGACATTGAAATGTAGGTATATATATGCTCTCTGAAAGAGCGTGTCCTCCTTTCTTGAAATCATATTTTGTGTTTCAAGCAGGAGAGCAAGAAAAGTACTATAGAGTGTAACCTGAAAGATTTGAAAAATGAGCTTCTGGAAATAATATGAAGGTCTTTGTATGAGGGTAATTAATAACAACAAAAATAGCTTAACAGATAAATGTTGGAGATAGATTGACTAAACAACAAATCTGGAGGGGAAAAAAAAACCACCCTGGATTTAGCACAAAATTTAATGAATGATCTCTATAAGGGATGCTATTATCAACGTGAAAACAATGTTAGGATGTGTTAACAGGAACATGGCAGGCAGTGCTGGGACTTCAGCCAGCCACATTCAGCCTTGGTCAAGCCTTTATTATGTTCAATTTTGGTTTCCCATTTGAAGAGTTGTTAAATTTCAGGCTGATATTAAAAGGATGGAAAATAGGCATTGGCATCTAGCCTAGAAAAGACGAGACTGAAGGATGACTTAATACCTGTGGCCCTAACAGAGATAAGTGGATTTCTATTTCAGGCACAGGAAGTCTAGTTCAATCACTGAATAAATTGAGAGTTTAGGAGTGATTAAACACTGGGACCTTGATCATGGGATGTCACCTTAGAAGTAGAGTACTTCAGCTCTGCCACTTTCAGAATACTGTTCACTCTCCATCTTGCATTAATATTTTAGAATGCATATATTATCTCCCTTTGGGACTGCCCTTCTTATCTTTGAAGGCCTCATGGCTCTTAACTCTATGACTTGCTTGTAGTAAATATTCAAATAGCGTTAGGTAGGGGGAAAGTGCTGGAATGGAAACTATATGGCCACCATTATAAGGTAGACAAGAGAATGTTGCAGCCCAAGCTGTGTTACAGGCCTGGAGTCAGACCAAAGAGTAGTTCAGAGAATTGTCTCAGCAAAGGCCATAAACATTCACTGATGGACAGGGGGCTGTACTGGAAGACTGTGAGGAGGGGTAAATGATGACTTTCTGTAACAGTCCATACATCCCTCCACCCCCTCCCCCGGCCAGCCCAACACACATTCCACAGTGGGAACTCCAGACTTTAGCTAGGACGTGATATGGAAGGAGAGGCCAGGAAAACACTGGATGGTAGAGAGCAGAAGAAAGAAGGAAGAGTCGTCTGTAATTTCTGCAAAAGGAGATGGAAAAGGGAGAAGCATTTCACGAGAAGGTGTCTCAGGAAAATCTATTAAAAAGGCAGTAATCCCAGGAAAGTACAAAGCAATATCATTTAAGTGAAACATGTCCAGCACCATTCGGGGAGGGAAATGGGGAGGAGGGTGATGCCTCAGCTGTGGAAGAAAGACTCTGAGAGGCCACAGGAAAGGAGGAAAGATGCCGTTAACCCCTTCACTTCTGTTCCTGGTGAGCGGCTGTCTAGGCAAGATCTTTTGCCTCATTCTAAGAGTGTAGTGTCTGTGAATTTCTTTACAAGAAAAACTTTCTTCAAGAACTTTTTAAAATATTCTCTTTAAATTACTTGAGTGGTTGCCTCTCGTGTGTTTAGATTTCCTTTGAGTTTAAGTTGTGTTTCTGTAGGAGGTGTGTGTGTGTGTGTCTGTCTTGAGTGCATTAGGGCAGTACATGGGGCACTTCCCACATACCTCTCTTTTTCCCTAGGGAATTGCTCCAAGGTAGAAGCTGTTCTTAAACAACCATTGCAGACCATAAAGTCTGGAACAGATCATGGAGCTCCTACCTCCATGAAGTTAAGTTATTTTTTAATCATATTTTATTAATAAAGGACCACCCTGTGGTGGGAGCTTATTTCTTTCTATAGCACTGACCTCTTTCAAACCTTCCCAGCCCAGAATCTCTTTGACGAAAAATGAAACAAACTTTCTAGAAACAAAGGGTGCTATCAGTAATTTCCTTGATGCTGGAAAAGATTGAAGGCCTGAGGAGAAGGGGACAACAGAGGATATGATGGTTGGATGGCATCACCAACTCGATGGACATGAGTTTGAGCAAGCTCCGGGAGTTGGTGATGGACAGGGAAGCCTGGTGTGCTGCAGTCCATGGGATCGCAAAGAGTTGGACGTGACTGAGCAACTGAACTGAACTGATTGGTAATTCAAGAGTGGCCCGGATTTTCACTTCCGCTAGTAAAAGAGGCCAGAAATGTCACATGTATGACACCTACTCTCTTGCTGAAGGATGACTGGCCCAGCTGTTCACAGTGCCAATGAATGATCATTACTTTGGTTCTCAGAGACACCAGTTCAGGCAGTTGGACCCTGAGTACCCGTGTCTGTGCCACACAGTGAAAGCACACGTGCTTGCTGGTCTCTTCAGAAACAGACACTGTTCACAAATTACCTTCTCGCATGTTCTTCCTGATTCCTCTCACCTCGCCTCTCCAGCCCCTGGTGGCTGGACCTCAAAGGGCTACCTGGAAGCAGTTGCCTACTCCCACCCCACTCTCGTCTTGTAAGTCTCTCATCTTCCTGCCTCTCAAATGCATCCAGTCTCCTTCTCATTGTCCTCTGCGCTCCCTCTTCCCTACTGGCGTCTGACCAGAGCCCCAGATTCATTCCTCTCTTTGCTATTGTCATGTTAGTACCCTATTAGGTAGCAGGAGTTATGACATCCATTAGTTTTACAAACTGAAGACAGACAGCTACTTCCCAAACACATTCCATTAATAACAAGGGGCCAGCTACAAGTGTGCATGATTTCCCTCTTTCTATCTGTACAACTAGGAAAATAACTCAGTGGATATCTTTTATATAGCTGGCCATTAGCATATTTTCAGTGCATGAATGTCAGCATGTTAGTGGAAGATTACAAAGTTCTTGCTCTCCTCTGTGTGTGTGTGTGTGTGTGTGTGTGTGTATGTGTGTGGAGAAAAAGAGAGTCTGGCCTGGAAGAACCACTGAATTTTTTCCAGGCTAGTCGATTTTATGAGTTTATTCTGATGATGCCAAAATTATACTTGCCACCTCAGAATTGGAGTGGGAGTGGAAAACAGGAAATCAGGAGGTGAAATGTATTCCCAAGGTCAACTGAGTCCCATAAGCAAATGTATTGGTTTTCTATCACTGCTGTAACAAAGAACCACGATCATGGTGGCTTAAAACAGTACAAACTTACTATCTATTGTTCTAGAGGTACAGAGTCCAACAGTTCTCTCCAGGCTAACATCAAGGTATAGATAGACAGGGCTGCATTCCTTTCCAGAGGCTCTAGGGGCAAATCCATTTCTCTTGCCTTTGCAGTTTCTAGAAGCCGCCACATTCCTGGATTCCTGGCCCCATTCAGTGCCAGCAAGGTCATCTCTCTGGCCACTATTCTATAGCCATATCTCCCCGTGACCTCAGCGGGAGAGGCTTATCTCATTTTAGACACTCGTGTGACTAAGAGTGAACACATCTGGATAATCCAGGATAATCTCTCCACCTCAATGCCTCTAACTTAATCACATCTGGAAAATCCCTTTTGCCGTGTAAGGTAACATATTCACAAGTTCTGGGCATTAGGACATTGGATGTCTTTGGGAGAAACATTATTCTGCCTGCCACAGCAAATCACAGAATTTAAAAGGAAAAAAAATTAAATGGGAAAAATGTGGTAGAAAGAGGAATGGCAAAATGCCTCAATTCATGTATCTATCACAGCTTTGGAGCAATAAACTCAAACCAAGTCAGTATTTTATTAAAGCCACTTGTGTAATCTCTAATTTTATGAGTGTCTTGTGCACATTAAGTAGTCTATATATGTTGAGTGATAATATACATAATCAAAGGGATGTTTAAAGGTGTATATTCATTATGAGTGTGTGTGTTAGTCGCTCAGTCGTGTCGGAGTCTTTGAGACTCCATGGACTGCAGCCCGCCAGTCTCCTGTGTCCATGGAATTCTCCAGGCAAGCATACTGGAATGGGTTACCATTCCCTTCTCCAGAGGATCTTCCCTACCCAGGGATCTAATCCAGGTCTCCTGCATTGCAGGCAGATTCTTTACCATCTCAGCCACAGGGAAGCCCACATCATAGTATACGGAGATAATTAACTTTGAAATTCATTCAACTCTATTACTCTATAAACTATGGCTTTGAGAACAGCATAGGACTTAAGCAGGAAAACAACCAAAACTTTCTAGTTAGTGAAAGTGAAGAGAGGATTTAATCAAACTAAATTAAACTTCTTTAAGTTGAGCACAAGAGTACCTGCTTTGGTTCCTCTCTGTGACTTGGGGTGAACTTTTGAAATGCTCTGTGCTTTTGCATCCATGTTTGCAACATGAAGCCATAGATCTCAAAGATTTTTTCTTTTTTTTTAAATCATGAGAAGGATGTGAATCAATGTGTGAAGGGGATTGTTTCTCCTGCTATATACCAAAAGAATCATCTTAACCCTCCATTGTGGAGATCTGAGTTGTTCAACTGATTTAACAGAAAGCCAGTCCCATCAGCATCTTGGTGCCCCAGAAGCGATCTGTTCATTGCTTGTTAGAGATGAAGAAACACATTCACAACTCAAGCCTAGACGGAGTGTCATCTCCAGATAGAATCAACACCACCCCCTCCACAGGGGCTGGAATCTGGCTGCTTTCCAAGGTGTTGCTGACCAGGCTCCCTTGCCTGGCCTGGCCGATGAGATCATCACACCAAGTGCCACGGGGGCAGACCAGGCCCGCTGTTGCAACATGTTCCTTCCTTGGGCTGTTGCCTTCATTTCACCAAATGCCCTGTATAACACAGCATATCTCTGATCCGCTGGCTCTCTTCCCTTTGCCTTTGTATGCATTTTTATATCATGCATCTTCCCCTGAATAAAAGGGATAATAGAGGTTTCTCAGATTTGATTTCTCAGTGGGAACTGTTTGGTTTGGAAGCCACCTACACCAATTCTAATTGAGAACAGAGCTCAGAACGAGGGCCTGAGAACTGCACCCGGATGAACTTTTTGGTGGGCTGATTTCCATTGATCTCTGTAGCACTGGATTGTGTATGTGAGTGATCCTAGGGTCGACTGTTTTCCAAAAGCCTGGACACGTGGATCAATCAGTGTCTTTTTCTTTGACTAGCTCTCTACCTTGGAAGGATTCGTTGTAATTGATCATATAAAGTCTTCATCATGAAAGCTACTGGGGATCCTGGGCCCCCGCTGTCCAGTCATAAACATTGTGGAAATCACGAAGCCATCTGGGCCCTTTACAACCTACTGTCTAAACATGATGAGCCTCTATTAGAGAGATTACAGTAAAAAATAACAATCAGCTCTCTGATGATCCGGTGCGGAGGGAAAGGGTGGGGAGGAGTAGATTTGGCAAAGGACAAGCCCAGACTTTCGTCACAGGGACAGACCAAAGTGTTAACACAAAGGGAGAACCCGGGAGCATCCCGCACACTGCATTTCAGCCCAGATAACATGGCACTTCCGCGGGCCGGGTCCACGCCCTGACCGCCGGAGGGTCTCAGCACCTCTGCGCCCGCCCGCCGCCCTTCCAGCTGCAGACATGCTCGCGGGATCCGGATCTCAGGGAAGACGCAGCCTGGCCGCGCTCTCCCAGTGAGTGCTCGCTTCACCTCTTCGGGGGTTTCTTCTTCTCTTTCTTATAAAGGAATTGCTGTTATTAAAATGCTTTTTAATTGTGGGAGTGGGAGGAGAGAGGAGAAGCCAGGAGGCAAAGGAAGGCAGTGAGTGTGTAAGTTTCAGACCCGTAGGGAACTTTTTTGGTCTCAACTTCGTGGTGGTTCTGATTGGTTTTCCTCGGTTCCATTTTTTGGGGTGGTTCGTAGACCATTTGCGGGGGGTTGATACCTAGGCACTGAGTTTTCTTATTCCAAATAGCGATCCACAAAGCTTCGGGTTTCTAAAGATCTGCTGTTAATTTAGACCTGAGCCCTCTGCTCGGAATGATCCATCTGCAGGGCTCAGAGACTTTGGCTAAAGCACACATTGCCCAATCCGTAGAGTCAACAGCCCAAAGCCCTTAATACACTGACCATCTGACTATAACAGAACAAGACCCAGAGCGCATGCTATCGATCAGAGAATTGTTCAGATAACAGGCTCCAAAGTTTAGGATCCTGGAATCTTAGAATGTTCAAGCTAGAGGGGCCCCTAGGGCTGTTTGCTGAAACTCTTTCCTATAGACTGAGGAACTGGAACCCCAAGGGGCAACTCCTCTCACCCAAAGCCAGACAGCAGTCAATAGCGGGGAAGCCAGTGTCTTTGTACTTGCAGGCAAGGGCCCTTTTCACGCTGGCGTTTATGAGGTTTGGAAAACTCTCTGGGTCTTGGGAAAAGGTACCGCACAAGAGTAAGAACACCAGATGGCCTTTCAGTAAATCTGTCCCATTTTTGAAAGTTTTGGCATCGATTCAGCATGACAATTGTTGTTCCAGTCGTTCCAGCGTTTGTGCAACAGTTCATCAAATAAACAGGAACTCAACAGGGTCCTAAAAATGAGACCCACGTCCATTGCATTGGCAGATCTCTTGGATAACCAGTTCCTTTGAGTGTGATCGTTCAAGTGTGAGAGCGAAAAGGGGTGTCAGAAGGTTATCTGTATGGCTATCAGACTGGTTGGGGGTGGGTTTTTTTTTTTAACAAATTTACTGTTATGGGGAATTCTGTTACATAAAGGAGATGTTCTGATTAAATGGGTGGTTTTGGATCTAGAGCTTCTCTTCACCGCTGCAGTCCCCATTGCTCATCTCCCCCACTCCCCATCCTTCTCTACCCCACCCCACTCTACCCACTCCACCAAAACTTCCTTGGAATCCTAGGTGTCCATGGAATTTGAGAAACCCCCGATTGTGCTTAATGGCTCAATTTCCAATGAGGAAACTGAGGAACATGGGGTAAAGGGCTGGCCCAGTATTCACAGCTGATCAACAGCAGAGCCTGGAATGCAGGGCAAAGAGTCCAATCTTGGGTGTGTGTGTGTCTCTGTGTGTGTGTGTGTGTGTGTGTGACTGTGAATTCCTGGTCCTGACTCTTCCCACTTTATCATGTCCATGCTTCTATCAGTTTACTTTCTCCATATCTCTCTACTCTTATCTACTCACTCTGTCATTCCTGAATTTCAGCAGTTCTGCCCACCCACCCCCCAACACACACCTAGACAATTCTAATTGCCTCCTATCTGGTTCCAGCTTCAGTCTCTGTCCCCTTTCTGACCGCGTCTCCTCCGGCCCTCCCACCCCTCACCCTTGAAGATAGAGCTCACTGTCCTCTACATGGCATTCAAAGTTCTCCCGATCTGCCTTTTGTATCCCTTCCCATTCTGACCGCCCCCTGCTCTAGCCAAATCAGATTACTCACTGGTCCCCAAACTCATCACATAAAAGTGACCTCCATTCCTTGGCTCACTCTATATCTTATGTGGAGAACACTCTACAAGCCTCAGTTTCCCCTCCAAAATGGAGGAATTGAACAAGATTGGGGCTTCTGAAGTGTTCTGTGGAGACCAAGGATTCCAAGGTAGTTCTGGTGGAGTGAGTAGGGTGCAGTGGGATAGGGAAGAGATGGGGAGTCTGGTGGGAGGGAGAGGCAATGGGTGGATGGTGGGGGCGGGGGGGCGGTGATTGGAGAGTACAGTAGGGATGTGCGGCTCTATCTCATGTGCTCCTGACTCCATACCTGTCCTTCAGGGCCCTCATCAAATGCTGCCTTTCTCCACAAGGCTTCCTCCGCTCCTCTTTTATCTCCACACCACTAACCTTCATTGTCCATCCTTCTATTATTAGCTTTAAACTAAAGATAGTGGTTAGCATGCCTGTCCTCTTGCAATAAATGGTAATTCACTTGAGGGTAGGAACTATTGTGACTCTTGGGACCTTCAGCTTCCAGCATGGTGCCCGTGGTCAAAAAATACTCTTTCACTTTCCCATTATTGGATAAATCAAACTCAGTTCATCTAAGTTCACACTTTTCACTGGAGTCATTTGAACACACCAGCGCTTCTGGACCTTCTGCTTTGGAAGAAGTTTTAGGTTAAATGCCAAAACAGATGCCCAACAAAATGATTTCTAAATTCCTTTGCATTTGCATCAGATAATTTATCTCAGTTTCATCACCTATGGAGCAAGATTGGAAGTATTTCTTTTATGAGGTACATTAAGATTCCTAAATGCCAAGACCTACCCAGGGTCGTGTGATTCTCAGGGGCAGTTGTAAATGGTTTTTCAGTTCTTTATAGCTTTCAAGGTGCTGTTTAATTTGTTCCTGGTATGATTATTGAGAGATTCTGTCACTCGCAGTCTAATATTTTCACCACTTACTTTCTCATTTTCCCAAAGCCCGGGTGAAATCTTCTTGAGTCAAGATATGGGGTTTCCTGTAAATAGCCATACTTTTGTCATTTTGTAACAAATGTAGAAGGGTATATATAAATTTTTAAACCATGATACCAAAGAAACATAGGAAATTTTTTTAGTTCATGCCACAGTTTTCTGAAGAAACTAAGTTATAAACATGACAGGGAAATAAGTGTATCCAGTTCTAGTTATTCCACTCACTGTTCACAGTAGCCAAGACTATGAGGAAACCCCGTCTGTGACAACTGTTTAAGGAAATAGTCAGCAGTCTGGGCAGAGGAGCACTCAGGCGCCTTCTCTCTTACCAAGTAAAGGGCATGTACATTTTGTGACTGTTGATTTGTATACCAAACCGGCCATTTTTGTTCACTTTGGGGTTCAAAGTTTGGCTTTAAATGATTGACTTCACTAGACCTCTTATCTGGTTAAGGGTAAAATTACCACTTTCTGTTAGTGGATAAAAAATAAGAAAGAATGGTAGAGAAACGGGCAGTTATGCTTTGCCAGTATGGGTACTCTATAAACGATATTGCTGAGTTTCTGCTGGAATGGTGACTATACCAAATCTTCATGGAAAATGGCCTCGACTTTCTGCATATGTGTCTTCCTAGCCACCTGGCCACAAGCACACTGACTGGGTGCGTGGTGGCCACAGGCCTTTCTTTCCCACCTGGTTGATGCAATTTGCATTGCTCACTTCTCTTTCCCTCTGCTTATCTTTGACCTTATTTCTATCCTTGACATGAGCCCTCACTTCCTACTGCTTCTCACACCCGCCTCCCCAGTTCCCCCAAAATGGGAGGGCTAGCTGAGGCTAGAGGAATGGGGGCTGGGGAGGTGTTTCTCTGCCATCTGGAGGCTAATTTGCCTCCGGCATTCCTAACTGGACCAGTGAGGATGCTTTTTCCCCCTTAGAAATGCAGTTTCAGTTCTCAGTACTAGCTTCAGATATATCCTGGGTTTTAAAAGGTGGCTGTGGGCTGGCCCGAGATCCCAACTGCCATGTATAATAATGTTTGAAGTTCCAAAAACCAATTTGCAAATTAAGGTTTTGGAAACAAGCTTTTCATAAATGTAGGACTGCCTGAATTCATTTCCAAGCCTAATTGAGTTTTTAAGAGGAGCCTTTAAAAATCTGTAAACCTCACTCATTTCCATGCATTCATTCAACAAATATTCATTGAGGGTTTCCTGTGCCAGTTAGTGCTGCTGGGACTAGGCACTAAGAACATAAAAAAGAACAAAGCCCAGGCTCTGGCTTCAAGATTATCTAGTCTTTTAACCTCCCGCCCACTGCAGGAATGCTCCTCTGTTCTGGTCCCACACCCACCTCCCGGTCCACCAGGGGGCTGCCGTCAGAACAGCACAGACACCTAACCAGTGCTAGCTGCATCAGTGTTCCCCTGTTTTCTCTTTCCCTCTGACCCTCTGAAAGGAATACTAGTTTCTATTATACTTGAATATAAACTTAAATATAATAAACTTAAGTTTATCTTGTGACTCAGTATGTCAGCGACTCAATGGACATGAGTTTAAGCAAACTGCGGGAGATGGTGAAGGACAGGGAAGCCTGGGCTGCTGCATTCCATGGGGTCGCAAAGAGTCAGACACAACTGAACTGACTAAGCATATATACACACATATATCTCTTTGAAACAAATATTTCACAAAATAGTGCTCACTCTTGCTATGTACGATGCCCTCTGATATTTTCTTTTTTCGAGTTGTACTACTGATTTTTTCCAGCTTTATTACAGTATGATTGACAAATAAGATTATTATAATACGTCCACAGGATTCTCCAGGCAAGAATACTGGAGTGGATTGCCATGCCCTTCTCCAGGTCAATTATTAAAGCCTAATTGACAAATAAGCTTATAATATATTTGAAATGTACTATATGACGATCTATAGATCTGTACATTGTGAAAGAAGTCCCAGAGTTAAGTTAATTAACATATTCATCACCTATCATATTTACCTTTCTTTCCTTTTTTGGTGAGAACACTTAAGTTCCACTCTTTTTGTATATTTCAGTTGACAACACTATATTATTAACTATAGTCACTATGTTATCCATTGGATCCTAAGATTTGATTCACCTTATCACTAAAAGTTTAGAGCCTTTTACCAGCCTCTCCCCATTTCCCCTAGCCTCCAGCCCTTGGCAATCACTATTTTAGTTTAACTCTTTTATTCAAATTCCACATATAAGTGATAGCACGCAGTATTTGTGTTTCTCTGTCTGGCTTATCTCAGCGCAGTGCTCTCCGTATTCATTCATGTTGTTGTAAATGGCAGAATTTCCTTCTTTTTTTATTTTTTGTTTTTTTTCCTCTTTTTTTTTCCTTCTTTTTTTTTTAAAAAAAAATAAGTTTTGGTGGCCTATAATTGATGTACAATGTTGTATTAGTTTCAGGTGTCCTTCTTTTTAAAGGCTGAGTAAGATTCCACATTACTATGTATATTATATATGTTATTGTATTCCATATTATATATATATATATATATATATATATATATATATATATATATATACACACATGTATATGGATCCCCATTTATCCACTGATGAACACTTAGGTTGTTTCCATACCTTGGCTATTGTGAGCAATGCTGCAATAACCTGAAAATACAGATATTTCTGATATAGTGATATAGTTTCTTGCCCTCTGATATTTTCTTTAGTCTATATATCATTAAAAAATGCTAGTCATAACCTACTGAGTAGATTTCAGAAGCTGTAAAGTGAATTTTGAAAGCCACTGAACATATTACATAATCTTGATAACCCTGACCCTGCTACCTGCCTGTTTCAGAGATCAGCCTAGATACTTAAAGAGAAGCTTTTCAAATGGGAATCAGAGGGTCTTGATTCTGGTCTAACTCCTTCAGCAATAAGCCCTGTGTTCTCCAGGAAGCCACTTCATCTTGCTGCAATGCAGCTTAAGATAGAAGTGCTCATGTCTGCTCCGTGTAACTTGCAGGGTGGTAAGAGCATCCAGTACAGTGATGTGTGTCAAAGTATATGGAAAAAAAGCTAAGTATTAAACAAATGCAAGTTATTATGAAATAGCCTTATTTTTCCCAATTAAAATTTAATATCAGAGGAGCAATTTGGAGAGACCATTTGTTCTTTATAGAGTTGTGGAAAGATCCTTGCATGGGCTATAATATTATGCAACTTCACAAATGAAAATCTCAGAGTGACATTTATTTGGGATGTTGTAACTAGGTTTGTATTTAAGAAGCTCAGCCAGGTCATCCTCTTTCCTCTGCCCTTAAATACTTTTTCCGGTTGTAAAATCAAGGAAGCAACTAGGTGGTCGATGGGTTTTTAACTTCTGAGCCAATTTGTGAAGGAGTATGCTTTGCCTGATAGTATCTGCTCTGGCCCACTGCATTGATAAACATTCATTTCCACTGCTATTAAGACTGCTTTTTATTAAAAACAACTGACATTAAATAAAAGTAAATAAGAGTAAAGGCGATAGCTTTATTAAGAACGGTTGAAAACAATACATTTCTAAAGAAAATATGGTACTTTTCTCACTGATTGTTCACTTTTTCTTTATAACCTTTATTGTAAACCTCATCTCCTGCAGACATTGATTAGAATGCTTCTTACATCTTGATATTGCTATTTCAGTTCAGTCGCTCAGTCTTGTCTGACTCTTTGCAACCCCATGAACTGCAGCACACCAGGCCTCCCTGTCTATCACCAACTCCCAGAGTCCACCCAAACCCATGTCCGTTGAGATGGTGATGCCATCCAACCATCTCATCCTCTGTCATCCCCTTCTCCTCCTGCCCTCAATCTTTCCCAGCATCAGGGTCTTTTCAAATGAGTCAGCTCTTCACATCAGGTGGCCAAAGTATTGGAGTTTCAGCTTCAACATCAGTCTTACCAATGAACACCCAGGACTGATCTCCTTTAGGATGGACTGGTTGGATCTCCTTGTAGTCCAAGGGACTCTCAAGAGTCTTCTCCAACACCACATTTCAAAAGCATCAATTTTTCCCGCTCAGCTTTCTTTATAGTCCAACTCTCACATCCATACATGACCACTGGAAAAACAATAGCCTTTGTTGACAAAGTAGTCTCTGCATATTGCTATTTAGGGCCTGGTATTTTAGGCTGGTATTTTCTATACTAATGAATTCCTGTTGAGAGTCTAACCCATACTAGACAGGCTCTTCCAGGCTAGCTCTGTCTTTTCTTTCCATGACTTCTTTCTGATAGTTAGAAGGAATAGCACTCACCTTTTCTAGAACTCAATTCTGTAAGTCACTATACCTTGCTCTTTATAAGCAACAGAGATAATATGTCCTTAGGCACTCAGTCATGTCTGACTCTTTGTGACCCCATGGACTGTAGCCTGCCAGGTTCCTCTGTCCATGGGGATTCTCCAGGCAAGAATACTGGAGTGTGTTGCCATGCCCTTCTCCAGGGGATCTTCCCAACCCAGGGATCAAACCCAGGCCTCCTGCATCGCAGACAGATTCTTTACCAACTGAGCCACCCGGAAGAGATAAAATTACAATATAATAACATAAAGACTATACTCACCCCAAGATAATTAGCCACTTTTGCCCTCTGAAGAGTGAAAGCATTCTTGCACAGATCAGTGATACCCCACCAAAGGCCACAGTTCAAAATTATCTTGCATAGTTTCCAGAGAAGGGTACATGAAATACAAAAAACTTAAGTAATTTTTTCAACCTACCTTTAATATGGTTTCATGATATTTATAGCTTTTGTGTAATTCCCATAGCCACTTAATGAATTAATATGATATGTCTAAGAATTGAATTGAAAATAATGGTGTTCACACAACTTTTTACTAAGAGTAAATTTAAGGTCCAAGGTGGCCTGTGCAGAAGAGATGTCTTTAAAGAGGAGCTGATTGCTCACCTCTGCTATTTCTCAGGTGGTCTTTCCAGAGTGAAACAGCACTAGTGGCTGGGGAAAAGGTCTCAGCACTCTTTCTACTGACCAGACCCACCTTTCAAAGCACTAAATGGGCACATTATTGGCAGGTGAAAACTAGAGCCAGGTATCCTGACTTCCACATCTGTGTTTGGACTTTGATCTTTGATAAGTGTGTGATTGAGCAGGTCTCTTAATTTCAGTGGGCCTAAGTTTCTTCATATATGGGGCGGAGCGGGTGGAGGGGAAGAAAGGTATAGTATCTGTCTTGCAGGTTTAGTGAAAATTAAAGGAATTAGTTACGTGAAGGTGTATAAACCACAGCAGATAATCAATCAGTGTTAAATTTTCCACCTTCCTCTTCCATAAGAGTTCTTCTTTTCCTGCAGACCCTAGAAGAGAAATGGCTTGGTATCTTACACCAGCAAAACTACTGGGGTGTAAGATGCTGGGGTAAAAGCCAGGTGAATTCAGTTTGTGATTGACATGTGTTCAAAAAATCCATCTATTTTTAAAAAATCAGAGGAGCTCCTCATCAGATTTTAGTTGTTCCATGTACTTCCTACTTAAAAATTATAACCCATACGGCAATACTTTGATAAGTTAAAAGAAACTTGCTAAAATTAGGCTTGGGGGCAAAATATAAAATTACTACTTTCCAAACTGGCCTAAACCAGACACATTGTGAAGGAGGACATAGTAAGAAGTACGGATTTGTTTGCCAAAACTTGGATGCCACCAATCTCTAAGTAAGCTCGATAGAGAAGGGGAATATAAATTAAGAATATTAACTTTGAAAAAAGGCAGATAAAGTTGGGAGCTGGACTCAAATCCTAGTTGCATCATTTTATTAACTATGTGCCCTTGAGCTGATTACCTAATCTCACTGAGTTTTTTCAGTTTATTTGTCTATAAAATGAGGAAAAGATATGTAAAGTGGTTAGCATGGTGCCTGGCACTTAGCTGAAAAAGATGTGTGTGGGGTGATAGACAGTAATAATTACTGGCATTAACTGGATGCCTAAGGGAATGAGTCTGAGGTAGCTTCCTGGTACAGTAAGCCCCCTACACATGAATCTTCAAGTAGTGAACTTTCAAAGATTCGAACGTGCATTCCGTCATCATCAGCCATGCGTGAAATTGGAGCTTGCCATCCGTCTCCTTGGAGTCCTTCAGCTCTACCATCTCCCACCGCCACTCCCCCCTCCACTCAGTAACTCTTCTTGCCTGTTCACTCAATGCCAGCCTCTATTTATTAGCTTACTACTATACTTTTCAAGGTAATGTTCTGTAGGATTAAAAATGGTTTATTTTTTGTGGGTTTTTTTTTTTTATGTATTATGTATGTGAAAAGTATACTATTACAGTACAGTACTATATAGCCAATTGTGATAGTTGGGTACCTAGGCTAACTTTGTTGGACTTACAAATGCCCCGTCGGAACAGAACTTGTCGTATGTAGGGGACTTACTGTATTCACAGAACTGTGAATGACTGTGATGGGTCGTTATTAGTTTCCTAGGTCTCACATAACAGTACCACAAACTAGGTGGCTTAGAACCACAGAAACTCATTGTCTCTCTCAGTTTTAGAGGCTAGAAGCCTGATGTCAAGGTGTCTGCAGGACTATGCGCCCCCTGAATCCTAGAGGGGAAGATTCTTCCTTGCCTTCTCAGGATGCTGGTGGCCCCAGCTGGGCCTTGGTTTGTGGCAGGATAGCTCCAATTTTTCCATTACTTCTCATGACATTCTCCCTATTTCTCTTCACATCATCTTCCCTCTGTCTGTCTCTGTGCCTGAATTTCTCCTTTTTATAAGAACTCCAGTCATTGTGGATTGGAGTTCACCCTAATGACCTTATCTTAACTTGATTACATCTTAATTACAAATAAAGTCATATCCTGGGTACTGGAGGCTAGGATTTCAATGCATTTTTGGAGACAATACAGTTAGACCCTACATAATTATGTGGGTACACAGAGTTCCTAGAATTAAATGCAACAAAGGCCTTACCTCTATATTTTAAAGTTTGCTGAGGTCTCCACAAATTGAGCAAACCTTCTGTACCCTGGAGATACCTAATGTGGAAATGGTATTCTGATGTGAGTTTGCGGAGTAGTAGATATTTCCGGGGGGGTTCCCAGGTGGCTCAGTGGGTAAAGAATCCACCTGCAGTGCAGGAGAAGCAGGTTCAATCCCTGGGTTGGGAAGATCCTCTGGAGGAGGGCATGGCAACCTACTCCAGTATTCTTGCCTGGAGAATCCCATGGACAGGGGAGCCTGGTGGGCTGCAGTCCATGGGGTTGCATAGAGTTGGACACAACAGAAGCAGCTTAGCAGGCACGCACACAGGTACTTCCTGATCACGAAAGGACAAAAGCTCCTTAGGCTCAAGCATTATGGGGCTTTGTGAGCGAAAGGCACCCAAGAAGTATGTATGTATAGCATAGCCTCTTCTCACCCCAAGGGAAACAGCCTTGAAGTCATAAATTGAACCATGCCAGGCCTGTACAAGTTAGTATCATGGGAAAGATTTACTTTCCACTTCTTCTCCCTCCCTTGTATACATTTTTAAACTTCTGACCTTAATTACACATTCAGTTTGACCCAGGGAAGCATTATAAGTCTGTCTCTCTCAGATCTGAAGACTTGCAGACTGGAAGGGAGACCCTGTAAAACATTCCCTCCATCCAGGAGCTTAAGAAGCCTAGTTTTATGAGTCCACCTAGAGCTACAGGTAAATCTTAAACCAAGACCCTCAGACACCAGAGGAGCAAAAGGAGCACAGCAAAGATGAGAGCTGAGCATATGAGGAAATAAAATTATAAGTTACAATGGAAGGCAACTTCATAAATTAGATGGGCTACTAATTCAATGTAATGAACCACATGCCTAAATAAACAGTAGAAGGTGCTTGTAATTGTTGAGAAAAATTAACAAAGTAGAACCACATGCTAAGTAGTGTCCGACTCTTTGCAACCCCATGGGCTGAAACACATCAGGCTCCTCTGCCCTCCACTATCTCCTGGAGTTTGTTTAAATTCATGTCCATTGAGTCGGTGATGCCATCTAACCATCTCATCCTCTGTTGCCCCCTTCTCCTTTTGCATTCAGTCTTTTGCAGCATCACAGTCTTTTCCAGTGAGTAGGCTCTTTGCATCAGGTGGCCGAAGTATTGGAGCTTCAGCAGAAACATTCAGTCCTTAAACTGAGGATTGTCTTAGTTTCCTTGAGCTGCCTTAACAAAGCACTACATACTTTAAACCAACATACTACATACATTAAACCAATAGGCAGGGTTGTTCCCTTTGGAGGGCCATGAGGGAGAATCTGTCCCAGGCCTCTCTCCTAGCTTCTCTTGGTCTGCTGGTCATCTTTGACTGTCCTTGGCATGTAGATATATCACTCCAGTCCTCTGCCTTCCTCTGACATTCTCTCTGTTTCTTCACATAGTCTACCTTCCATGCATGTCTCTTTCTGTGTCCAATTTTCTTCGTTTTTATAAGGACTCCAGTCCTATTGGATGAGGGCCCACCGTATGACCATCATAACTTGATTACCTCTGTAAAGGCCTTATTTCCAAATAAGATCACCTTCTGAGGTTCTGGGAGTTAGGTCACCAACCAACCTATCATTTTATTTTTTCATAATTTTATTTTTTATTTGTTTATTATTGGCTGTGCTTGGTCTTGGTTGCTGCACAGGCTTTCTCTAGTTGTGGCAAACAGGGGGCTACCCTCTAGTTGAGGTGCATAGACTTCTCATTGTGGCAGCTTCTCTTGTCACGGAGCACGGGCTCTAGGTGCTCAAACTTCAGTAGTTGCAGCACGTGGGCTCAGTAATTGTGGATCTTCGGCTCTACAGACTCAATAGTTGTGGCGCATGGACTTAATTGCTCCAAGGCATGTGGGATCTTCTCCGAGACATGTTCTATCTCTCCCAGATCAGGGATAGAACCTGTGTCTCCTGCATTGGCAGGTGAATTCTTTACCACTGAGCCACTAGGAAAGCCCCCAACCTATCATTTTTAGAGAGGACACACTTCAACCCATTACAGATTCTGAGAGATTTAAAATACTTTAACATGACATTGCATAGTTTAATTCATAAGCAGTAAGTGGAATAACTTTCTAGTACAATCAAAATGCCAGCTGACTGAAGGATATGGGGGCAGTGTCAGGCCATCTGTCTAAAGCCATTCCAGTGACACTCAGAACCAACCTCTATGTGTAGAGTTCTGAACCATCAGTTCTCCACCAAGTTTGGGTGTTAAGCCAGCCCCAAAGAATAATAGAAAAGGGGATTATCCTCTTCTACTGGCATGCATGCGTTTTCTGGTATGGGAAGATAAAGCTGTCTGATGATAAATTTTACATTTTAACGACAAGTGACATGGGGACTAAGAGACAGAGAAAATGAGAGATAAAAGGCATTCTCCTTATTGCACATTTTTAGCCCCTACTCTTCCTCTCCGCACTCCACCCCTCAAAAAAAAAAAAAAAAAAACCACAGAGACAAGGTAGTCAACAGAGAAGGAATAAAGGAATACCAACAAAAGAATATTTCCCTACGTTTGTTCTGCATTTCTAAGCCTTCTCTGGTGTTCATATTCTCAGTGAAAAGGAGTTTAATATCCTTGAGTTAGAGAAATCTTCCTGCCCAGTTCTCCCCTTCATGCTTAGAAACAGCAGCATGCCCTGGAAGACATAAGCACAGAACCTATTTTCTATATGATAATGAAGAGGAGGAAGAGAAGGATGGTAAAATAATAGTAAGAATAAATAATAACAATAATAGTTAGAACTCATACAGTACTTAAAACGTGCCAAGCCTTGTGCTAGTACATTACAAATATGGGTTTATTTAATTCTTCAACAGCATGACATGTCGAGTGCCATTATCTCCATTTTCGGTCAGTTCAGTTGCTCAGTCATGTCTGACTTCGGCAACCCCATGGACTGCAGCATGCCAGGCTTCCCTGTCCATCACTAACCCCCAGAGCTTGCTCAAACTCATGTCCATTTTACAGATGAGGAAAATGAGGCCAAAGAGGTTGATTCACTAGCCCTCTTCCTCCCTGTGTGGGTGTGTAATGCCTGGCTCCTGTCTCCTGGCTGACTCCCAGCGGCTCCCTCCTTTCTCCAGCTAACACAGATGTTATTCCAGGCCCGTACTTTCACAGCTCTAAGCTCTGGTCTTTGAGTGGGAGAATCTGGCAGCATTTGTAATATGACATCAGATCCTGCCTGATGAGCAAGCTTCTCCTCCTGGTGGAGCAGGGCTGGATGGGGTGAGACAAGTGGTCTGGTGAGGGTCTTTGATCTTTCATGACTCTTTACCTTAAACAACCCACCCAGGGGACTACAGATTGCTTTAAGGACCCTACAAAGAGACAGTGAGTGTTCCTTTTCCCCTTGGTGGGAGAGCTATGCCATTAATCATCACATGGCTTTCTTATGCTATTTAAAAGAAAATAAACGCTTTGAATAATTTTGACCTTTTCCATATCTGAACTTCTCAGTCCTGCCCTGTCAAAGTCAAAGAACTGAGACCTGAAACGAAAGAGACAAGCTATGTCATAGTTGTGCAAAGAGCCCAGACTTTGGGGTCGGCCAGACACGCAAGCTAAGATCCTACAGGTATAAGCCTGGGCAAGTGACTTGACTTCTCTGTGCCAGGTTTGTTCCTCTCATCTGTAAATAGTAACTGTTGTGTGTGTTCAGTGCTGTTGTAAGGGTTAGATGAGATACACCCTGTGCATTGCCCGACACCTAGTTAGTACAGGCAGATCTCACTTAATTGAGCTTCACAGATACTGCGTTTTTTACAAATTGAAGGTTTATGTCAACACTGCGTTGAGCAAGTCTATTGATGCCATTTAATCAACAGCATTTGCTCTCTTTGTTTCTCTGCGTCACACTTTGGTGATTCTTGCCATATTTCGAACTTTTTCATTATCACTGTATTTGTTATGGAGATCTGTGATCAGTGATCTTTGTTATTGTTGTTCAGTTGTTAAATCGTGTCCGACTCTGTGACCTCGTAGGATGCAGCATGCCAGAGTCCTCCATTGTCTGCCAGAGTTTGCTCAAGTTCATATCCATTGAGTTGGTAATGCTATCTAACCATTACATCCTCTGCCTCCCGCTTCTCCTTTTGCCTTCAAACTTTCCCAGCATCAGGGTCTTTTTCAGAGTCAACTCTTCTCATCTTTGATATTACTATCATAATTTTTGGTATTTTTAGCAATAAGGTATTTTTAATTAAGGTATATAAATTGTTTTTTAGACATGGTGCTATTGCACACTTAATATACTGCAATATAATATAACATAACTTTTATGTACACTGGGAAACCACAGAATTTGTGTGACTTGCTTTATTGTGATATTTGCTTTATTGCCGTGGTCTGGAACTGAAACTGCAGTATCGCTGAGGTCTTCCTGTACTGTTCAAGTGGGAGTTATATATCACCACTGAATAATCCCCCTCATTTTTTTTAAACAATTTGTTTTAAAAAAAATTGTTTGCTTCATTCATTCAAAGTCAAGGTTGGCTGGTCTTGTACATTCCTCTTTTTTTTTTATCACCAATGTTATTATTTCAAATGGGTAATGGCTATTGTGTTTGGATCATTAGCCATTGAACTTAAAACTTTAACACGGAGTCAAATTTAGCGGAATGAGTTGTTGGCTACAGCACCCAGAGGGCAAGGTGACTCTTGGAGCCACCTCCAGTCTCCTGGGGGTGAAAGCACTTTTTAAAAAAAGTCCCTAGGGGAGCTTGAGGACTTAAAATCTCTGTGGTAGGCTTCAGAGCTCCATCTGAGCAGAACACCACAATTCAATGACATCCTTGAGATGGAAGAGAGCATCAGAATAGTCCAAAATTAGAATGATGTCCTGACTCTGAACATAAGTTACTCACCTTCGCTGAGCCTATTTCCTCAGTGGCCGAACAAGGATGGTAGCAGTGTCTGCCTCACTATTGACAGCATGTACATGCTGGAAGTGTTTTATAAACTCTAGTTAAAGTTAGAATTGTGTGGATGGATCTGAGTTTCTGAGTTGGCTCTGAAAACAGCTCAGCTACTAAACAGGATAGGATTGACAGGACAGCCCTGCTGACACAAATCATAACAGGGCAGCATCTCATTTTAACTTGGAAGCTGCTCCCAGTTGCACCAAAGTCCTAGGATAAAAAAAAAAAAACCTGTTTTAAGTGGTGGAACACTGTGAAAAAAGGAAGAAAGTGGTTAGCTAGGACAAGGGTCAGAGCATGGATAGGGGAACCTTTGTAGCCAGGTGAGAAGTAGAAAGACAGAAGAGGAGTCAGGGCTTTTATTTTGCTTCAGGTTCAAAACCAAAGATGCAAATAACACCTCTAGGTTCAGGTATATGCTTTAGAACTGGGACAGGCCATCTAAGCCTAGCCCTTCTTTAGGTTAAGACCAGGTACTCACTGATTATACATATGCAACTCCCTGGAAGCATTCAACTTAAAATTTCCTTGCCTGCATTTCTAAGTTTCAAAAACACCCTTCCAAAAAAAACTGCATTTAAAAAATATTAAGATTGTGTTTTTTTGGTTTGGCCTTTAAAAAAAAAAATTTTTTTTTTTTAATCCAAAACCATAATTGTGGCCTACCAAGATGGATTCTCCTCCCATACAGAGAGGATTTAATTTTTCCAGTCCCCTCCCTCGGTGCCTGTTACCCTCTGCTCGTTTTTGATGAACTGCACATGTTGTGGAAGCCACTCCTGGGCCTCAGACACGAGCAGTCTCCCTCGCCACTGCCAGTGTCCTAATAAGGGAATGAACAAGCTCCTATTGGTGAGCTAAGAGGAGTCAGGCGGTGGATGATATTTTTGCTGATTGAGGAGGATAAGGTGTGGTTTGGCAGGTACCTCGTCGGTTTGGCTGGCTCCCGAACTAGTTTTTTTTTCTCTCTTTTAGAGTTCAAATTCTGTCAAACAGCCACTCAGAATTGTTTTCTCACTTAAAACTGAGCTGAGCTTCAAGAGTATCATCTTGACACAGATCATCCCCGACGGGGGAAAAGATAGGAATTTGGAGTGAGATGAAGTTTTCATCCTGAATGGAGGTTGAGGGGCTGCCACCAAAAGGAAGGTGGCATCAGACTCAGTCAAATTTGGTCATGGAGAGAACGTGCAATAGACCACTCAACATACTTAACCAGTGTTTCATAAATTTAAAATTTTTATCTGCACAAAAATATTACATAACATTCACTTGCTGCCTGCAAATATTGATCTACCCTAATTTTAAAAAATAAAAGAAACAAAAAGAATATCTAGGATCATAAGGACAAGTGCCCCCATCTATTTCCACTCTGACCTCAAACTACTTGCCCACTACTCCTGTCTCCACTCTTGTGTTTTGAATGACTCTCCGTTGCCGTTTAACGTGACTGTATCTGGCCCGAACTGTTCCTCAGTCACTCATTATGAATCAATGTTTCTCAACCTAGAACCACTTAGGGAGCTTTAATGCCTGGATCATAACCCACAGTGGGTCTGATTTGATTGGTTTGGGGACCAGCCTGGGCAGAAAGATGTTTAAAAGCTCCCCCAGGTGATTCTAATGTACAGCCAAGGTTGAGGACTGCTGCTCTGAATGCCTCCTCTATTGTATTGTCCAGGTCCTGGATGGCAGGGCCAGCCTCTCTCTCTTTCTGATGTTTTGAAACCTCTTTAAAAGAGAATACAACACGTATATGAAACGAGTTAGACAGGTTTCTTCTCAGGTTGGTAAGTTCAGTTCAGTTGTTTTAAACCTCATAGTAGAGACTTGTGCTTTCAACCCAAATCAACTTCTAGACATTTGGGTATTGTTTGAACTTTACTTTCCATGCGTGTAAGGAGTGAAATTCTCTGCCAACTAGTATAAAAAACAGTGATTCCATTTTAAAGGCATAAGTAATGAAGTTATATTTTAATGTTTTCTCTGTGTTTATGCAAGCTATTCCTCTCTTGATATTTAATTTAGTTAATAAATGCTTCTTTATTTGACTTTTCTTCTAATATTAACCCAACTTCACATCCTGAAACTGTGAACTTGCTATCTGCAGCAAGGATAGGATGATATGACTGAGAAATTTTTAAAAAGTATGTTTAAGCAATCCATCTTTGAAAACAAGAGGATCTGAGAGTGTAGTACCACCATGGACAGAAGTTTTGAATTTTGGGAAAGTCATGATCAGTCAGATGTCCAGAATAACTTATTACTCTCAACTTCTTCGCTGGAAATTTCATTATCAAAGAAAAAGTTCAATTAGAAATTCAAGAGAACAGCTTACATTCTACTTTATATGGAATATAGATTAGAAAAGCATCACCTAAAAATTGACTAACAAGTTATAAACATAAATGGGATTACTCAGGGCAAGTATGTTCAATAAGACTAGCACTGAGGAAGACACAGAGGAAACTGCAAAATATTTCATAAATGATAGGTACATAGGATTTTCACATAGGGAAATATGGTCAACAGCATCAAAGACCTCTGTGAGGTCAAATAAAATGGGGTCTGAAAAGGGTCACTGGACACTTTGTTCCAAAGTGTAGCCCTAGAGCGCACAATACCATAATACAGTGTCATTGGGAATTATGGCTACTAATGTCTGGATCAAAAGTAGTCAACCTAGTGTTCTGAGACATTTAATTGTTGTTGTTGTTCAGTCGCTCAGTCATGTCCAGCTCTTTGTGACCCCATGGACTTCAGCATACCAGGCTTCCCTGTCCATCACCAACTCCTAGAGCTTGCTCAAACTCATGTCCATTGAGTCGATGATACCATCCAACCGTCTCATCCTCTGTCGTCCCCTTCTCCTCCCACCTTCAATCTTTCCCAGAATCAGGGTCTTTTCCAATCAGTCAGTTCTTCCCATCAGGTGGCCAAAGTATTGGAGCTTCAGCTTCAGCATCAGTCCTTCCAATGAATATTCAGAGTTGATTTTCTTTAGGATTGACTGGTTTGATCTTGAAGTTCAAGGGACTCTTAAGAGTCTTCTCCAACACCACAGTTCGAAAACATCAATTCTTCAGCATTTAATAACCAAATTGAAATGTTCCATTTTGGGGTTTGTTTTTTTTTGTTGTTGTTGTTATTTTGATCAACTGGGCAAATGGGTAAGATGTTTGGAAAGTGTTAGTCACTCAGTCGTGTCCGACTCTTTGCAACCCCATGGACTGCAGCCCACCAGGCTCCTCTGTCCATGAGATTTTCCAGGCAAGAATACTGGAATAGGTAGCCATTCACTTCTCCAGGGGATCTTCCCAACCCAGGGATTGAACCCCAGTCTCCTGCATTGTAGGAAGATTCTTTACTGTCTGAGCCACCAGGGAAGCCCCAAAATGTCTGGAGATAAAATAAAATCACTTCATTAGCCCTTTGTAGATACATATCTGGGTAAGTTTAGGTTAGCTACAACGTAGATTAAACTAATTTAGAAGCCTAACTCTGAAAATAGATGTCAAATGACAAGACTTCCCATAATACAGTGGAATTAGCTATTTTCAATTATCTTAATGATTTATCCCATGAGTTACAGACTCTGTTTTGACTAGAGCACTTAAAAATATTTCTAAAGGACTGCCTAACTCAAATTTGCTTAGTTTATCTACTACTGAAGTTTTTTTGCTTTCCACACACATTGCAAAAGGCCAAAACCAATACTAGGCTTGATAGTGAGAGGAGAGAGAATATAGAGGGATAGAAGGATTTTATAAGGGAAAATGATACAAGACGGAGTGATGGGAGTGGGGGGAGGCATGTGCCAGAGTAACAGGAAAACAAAGAGTTTCTGCTCTGCTCACAAACCATGCTGAGGCCAGTCCTGTGACAGGAACAGAGACAGGCCGATGGCAGGTGTGCATGTGCACACACTCACACACACAAGCCTCTGAAGCAGGCCAGGATCTGCAAACAAATGAGAAAACACTCGTTGACTCAGTTTAACTTTAGTCCCTGACTATTGCCTATATTCTAAAGTCAAATATCTTTCCTGTTCATAACCATTTGGTTCTTCTTACCCAGGAAAACATACATTTTCCAGCTCTAAACTCAGAGTCTAAGTCTAAAGTCTAAGAGAATTTCTGTATGTAGTTACAACACAATCTCATACATAGAGAAAACAGCATTCAAATGAGAAACAAATTTATAATAACTGCATTAAAATTTTGGCATTTTTGACCAGTGAGCTACATTTTCCAGGTACCCACAGAGACCCTGCAAGATGGCTCTGACTAGTAGCTATTCCCAACTTCTAGTAGGAAGGACTTGAGAGAAATGTGAGGTATTGGGGTTCTACCACCTGCATTTTTTTGCTAACCCTCTTCTGTCTCCAAGCATAGCCTGGAAGCTGCCACTGGCACTCCCAGTTCCAAGTAATGTGGCTCTCTTCCATTGCTTCATAGTGTTGAAGTTCAAACCTGAGAGGTGCTTTCTTCCCATTGTGAATGATTAGGCTTCAGCAGCTGGAACTCATGGTCAGAGAGCAAGTCCCATGGCCGATGCAGTATGGCCATGGGCACAGCTAGATTTCCTGATTCATATTCACAAGCCAGTGTAGAGTGTCTGCCTTCTTGGAGACTCACAAAACTTCTGAATGAGTGTGCATGTTCATGCACACATGTGCCTTTGGGACATCCTTTGGGGGTGGCATCTCCATCTGAAAAAGCTCTAATCACTCTAAACATAATTTTCTCAGTAAACACTTGTGAGCCTCACGTAGAATTGTTGGCCTTTCCCTGTTCCCTGAGTCAATGAAACTGAGTCACATTTCATTGATCTGTCCTTTGGGGAAGCATTGTTGTCCTGTATTTGACACTAAAACTTTTAAGTAGCTTCATGTTGACTTATTTGTCCTTTCCATATCTGATTCAGTTAAATCCACATGAACTTAGGCAGTTCACCTCATATGCAGGGAACTGAATTAGCCTTCATCGTTGTTAATTAGCCATATTGCTCAGTGTCTTTTGCTGTATGCCTTTCTTGAATTTATTACTAAAAATACTTATTAAATACGTGCCTTATGCAAACACATTGGGGAGAGGTCTAAAAATATGTATAAAACATAATTCTTGCTTTCATTAAACATGAAATAGTATGAGAGAGAGAAATGCATGAGTGCTCAGTCATGTCCAACTCTTTTCAACCCCATGGACTCTAGCCTGCCAGGCTCCTCTGTCCATGGGATTTTCCAGGCAAGAATACTGGAGTGGGTTGCCATTTCCTTCTCCAGGGGATTTTCCCAACCCAGGGATCAAACCTTCATTTCCTGTGTCTCCTGCTTTGGCAGGCAGATTCTTTACCGTTGGGCCACCAGCGAAGATGTATGAGAGATAGGATGCTACACAAAGAACAATAAGGCAATATTGAAAAATATCCGGAAAAACTGCAAAGATTTCAAGGGAAGAAGGAGTTTCTTCCAGTTGACTTCCATTATGTCTGGTAAGACTCACACAGATCTGAGCTGGCCCTGGGGGTAGAGAAGAGCCCTCTAGGTGGCAGGAAGAACGCAGTGAAAGAAGAGCAGGCAAGAAGGTATAAATGAAGTTAAACTAATAGGAAATGAAGCTTGACTGATGCTTATTATGCTTTCTGGCCCTGGCACCTTCACTTAGTTCCTATTTCCAACCACGTGCGACTGGTCTTGAAGGAAGAGCAGGAGTCCCACCCCCAGAGGTGAGGTGACCTTTCCCGTACTGTGACTCCTTGCAGTTTACTTGTAACTGGGTAAGTGCATCTACCGATGGTATAGCTTATCTAGTTTAAAGTAAACTAGCCTTTGTGAAAGGGATTCAGATTTCTGGACTCAGAAGGATTTCTGTAGAAACTGCAGCCTGAAGGGAATACTGACCATGTGAACCCAGGGCAAGTCTGAGATGGAGCTCTAGGTGTCACTAATGCTGCAAGCGTATATAGTGCTTAGCTACTGAGCCACGCACATCACCTGTGCCTTCCAGTGAAGGAGAGCTTTCCACAAAGACGGAGGGATGTATCTGTTTTTAGAAGAAGCTCATGCAGCAGAGAAATCATTTGGGAAATAACCCCATTGTTTTGTGACCTTTTTTTTTTGTCTAAAATGATGTAAACATATAACCTACCTAAGACTATTGGTCTTCATACCTCACCTTGGGACCAGCCTTTTCTAATCTATTAAAAGAAACCTCCCAAGCAAAACATAACAGTGGATTTGAAGCTGTGTATTTAAAAATGTAAAACTAAAATAGCTTTGGCTGACTTTAAGCGAACAACTGGTTGATAACATGACAAACATAAATTTCCTAGGCAAATTTCACAAAGAACTGCATAGTTGGTGGGGAGATGGACTCTATTAGTATAATGCATAAAAATGCCTAGCCAATGATGTGTTCTTTCTATTTGTATCTACCTTTTAGGAGTTTTTGTTTTTTTAATTAAGTTATAGTTGTCATTTAACATCAACTATCAAAAATAAATTGAACTTAAAGACAGATTTTTCAAACCACTGATCCAGTATGTTAAACTAAGAGTTTTCAAAAAATATTTTATGAACATTAACAAATTAAACTTATTTTAAAAATTCTATTTTGTTGTCATTATATCTTTTTCTGTTTTATAAATCTATAAACATTTAAATAGCACTACATGTATATTATTTATAAATAGTGAATATATACATGTATGTGTATGTGTTCATATATGTACATAAGCATATATGTGTATATACATATATATTTTCAAATTTGTGGGAAGCACACGCTCTGTTATAATTATAATTACACAACTCTGTATGTGACTTCTTTCACATTTGAATGCCAATCTGGGAATGACTATGCTCCAATAAAACTTTGTTTACAACAATAGAATGTGGGCTGGATTTAGCCCTGGGGCCATAGTTTGCCAATCTCTGACTTAGATGACTGAAGCCATTTGTTAATCTACAGAACACCCTAAGAAAGCTGAACATAGTGTCATAGGTTAGAAAGAAAACAAATATGGGATATAAAGACCTGGGTCTAGTCCTGGTTTTGTAATTGCTTGTGTGAGTCACTTCACCTCTTCAACCCCACATTACCATGTATAGCATGGATTGAAAATAACCTCCAACATTCCTTCCAGTTTAATTATTCTATGTTTTTAATATCTTGCCAGTTTGCCACAGTGGTGGATTGCTCCTGGGATTTGATGAACAAGCAGAATAAGTCAAACTTTAATTTACTCTATGTGGGCAAAGTGGAGACAAGACAGTGGAGAATGTGGCAAGAATATAAAAGAACATAATGCCACTCTGAAAAATCGCAGTGCATTGCTCTTGAAGGATCCTCCACAGTGCTTCTGTTCTAAATGATTGTAGGATTTGCTGAACTGAAGTCTCTTCTTGTAGCTAAGATTTATGAAGCCCTTGATATTGAGTAGCTGGCCCTTTATTTCTCAGAGAAAGCTGTGGAGTGAGATGAAACACCTGGAGTGGAGACTGAAACTAGAAAAGACTCCCGGTGTGTTTCCGTAGGGCCACCGCCATGGAAGACGACTCCCACCTTAAGCTTTGTAAAATGGTCGGTTTACTCTTCCAGTTACTGGAAGCTGTCCTTCTGCGTGTGCCAAGCACAACTGGAGCCTCAGTAATACCCTTCATGTACTCCAAGCCCCGGCCAGGCTGGATTGTTTGCTTTCTCATGTCCATATTTCCTGTCTCTGCAACCTTGCTATCTGAGCTCTTTGTACGCGGGAGGATCCACTTCTGTCCCCCCAGCCCTAATACTAAAGATCTAGTTCAAATACCACTTTCTCTGTGTACTTCTCTGATCCCTTAGCTGGAATTGCCTTCTTCCTCTTCTAAACTTTAGATCATTTCATCAACATTTCCTATGATATTTACTGCATTCTACCTACTATTATGTTCTTATACATTTTTTAGCTTCCCTACCAGATTACAAACTCTTTTCAGGGTTTTCATGTTGGTTTCCACCTTCAGTGGTTTGAATAGAGTAAATACTCAGTAAATGTATGTTGAATGAATGCATTAATTCCAGTCACCTAGGTATCAATTTGCATGTTAGAGTAGCATTAACAATCAGCACCCCTATACTGTAAGTTAAAATGCCACATTCATATCTGGCACATCACCCACCACTTCCTCAGAATCTAGACTGCTCATGGCCCACCACTCTGATGTCCCACTTTGTCTTTTTCAAAGTCTGTGTTCTGCGCGGATCAGTGGTTTGGTTGTAGAGAAATATATATACAAGATTAGAAACCTATAAGGGCTTCCCTAGTGGCTCAGATGGTAAAGAATCTTCCTGCAATACAGAAGACCCAGGTTCGATCCCCTGAGTCAGGGAGATCCCCTGAAATAGGAAATGGCAACTCACTCCAGTATTCTTGCCTGGAGAATTCCATGGACAGAGGAGCCTAGCAGGCTATAGTCCATGGGATCACGAAGAATCAGACATGACTGAGTGACTAACACTTTAACACACTTTCAGAAACCTATAAACCAGTGCCAATGCTGTAACTTTGTAATTTGTAATTAAAAATATATTTTTTAAGTTGGTTATCTCCCCTACTGAAGCAGTGCCTCCTATACTAGGTAACAGTTTTAAAGAACTAGTGATTGCACTAGTGTCTACTCAGAAGATTGCATAAGCCTTGTTGGTTTACACTCTGCTGTTGGGATATCAATCTTCAGGTACTGGACAGGTACCTCAAGCAGTTTAAGTGCTATCCAAGAATGTTGCTATTGCTCATGTCCCCCTCTCTCAGAGCCCTGGCTGTCTGATTCTTAAGCTGTTGGTGATTTTAATTCTATTAACACACATAAATGTGGGAGCTTAGCTATTTAATATTACATTAACTATTTAAGTGTTCACATTTTTATAGGGGTCTGCTATTAACTTTAACTGTGGAAGAAGGTTTTTATCTGGTTTGGTTTGGTCAGGCTGGCTCTTTAACCAAATCACAACAAAAAGGTGTCTGCTTTATCCCTTCCCCATGGTGCAGGTCCCAGCATAGGTAGGATTTCTGTTGACTGGGGAAGATGATCCACTAAGCACAGAGCAGACCCTTTGACTTCTTTTCCTAACAGTAGGGAGGTTGGGCCCATCGGCAGTTGTTGGCTCCCAAGTCCCCTGCAAGAATAAGTGTTCTTCCCACAGGTCCAAGCTTCAGGATTTGGCCTTTCATTTTCCATTTCCTGTCTCTATCCAAAGTTTGTCTTTCTACTTGCTACTACTTGTAAACAAAACTCTGTGGTCCTAGCATAGGCAAGGAAGCTATGAGCCAGCTGGATGTTAGGTGTGGGTATGTGTGCACTCAGTCATGTCTGACTTTACAACCCCATGGACTGAGTCCGCCAGGCTCCTCTGTCCATGGGATTATCCTGGCAAGAATACTGGAGTGGGTTGCCATTTCCTACTCCAGGGGATCTTCCTGACTCAGGGATCAAGCCTGCATCTCCTCTGTCGGCAGGCAGATTCTTCACTGCTAGTGCCACCTGGGAAGCCCACAGATGTTAGGCAAGGTTGTGTGGTACCTCTAGAGTTGGGGAGGTCGTAATCACCCCTCAAATGTGCTTCCTTGTTATAAAAGTCCCTTCACTCCCCAGAGTTGCCAGAAACAATGCTCTAGTGTCGTATCTATCAGTATATTTAAGCTTTCTGTTTCTGAAGAAGAGAGGAGGGAGAGAAAGGAGGGGTGGTGATGGGAGGCCATGCCACCCAGAGGGAAATGGAGCCAAGAGAGTGCTAGAAAAGAGGAAATGAATACTGAATCTTTTTCCAATTAAGAAAAATGAGAGTGGAAGCAGGAAAGCTCCAGAGGGCACTTTTGGGGGGGAGGAGGAGATCATAAAAGGCCTGTTATGAAAATCCATTACCCATAAATTTCCCTGCATTAAGCACTGCCTATGTAGAGAGGATGCTGAGAATCCTCTCAGCTGACACAGGACACGTGACTTCAGATAGCAGTACCCACACGCCATGTGCCATTTGCATCAGCATGTCTGAAATACTGCTTTCCCTTACAAGAATTCCTTCTAATTACTCACAGGTTCATCCTCTCCTCTTAAGGACATCTTGTTTTTGTTTTTCCAATCACTTTGTTTCTTTTGTCCGATGTTTAGCAATGTGATAGAAGTACCATAATTCAAAGCCCCACCATGTGGAATTATGGGCCTTTGTACTGCATCATACAAGTATTTCAAATTTAGGGGTAATATGTGAATTTCTAGATCACACTAAGACTCATCTAAAATGAGTTCATATATTCACATTTGAAGATGGCAATGGAAATTTCTGCTTCTAGGAGATTGTTTTTGACTGTGAAAAGACTCTGCTTGCTTATATATCTGTGGTCAGATGTAGATGCATCCAAATCGGCCTTTGGGTTGGATTTTCCCTGCACCCTGCTCTCAGGTAGTTTTTTTTTCAATCAGTTGTATATCCACGTTCAGACCTACATGCAAGAGAAAGAACTGGCAAGATGTAGCACTGCCAGTCATGGGTACCTGGGTCAGATGAATTATTTTATCATGTCTTATTCGAAAATAAATTACCTAAGCCCAAGATTTATTGTCCACATCTATTATGCACATTAAAACAAGATTGTCCTTTCATAGCTACATCAGGAAACAGCCCCAAGTCAGATTTTACTCTTGACTGATAGCATTTTAAAAAGTCTGAGTTTATTAATGATCATATTTTATTTAAGATTCTTACTCGACAAAGAATCCTAGGTTGAGGATGAAGAAAAAGTAATGTTTATGAAAACACAAGTAATAATTAGGTTTATCCCCCAGCCACATTTTATACCAGTTGAATTTCAAATTAGAGTTAAGAGAGGAAAGTTTGATTGCTTTATTTTAATTATCTTACTGGCCACTTAAACATTTCTCTTACTCCTTGTCATTCATTTCAAATCAAAGCTTAACTTGAATTATCAAGTAAGAAGTAAAATATCTTCTCCATCATCAACCTTCTCTTTCCATAACTACACTTTCTAAACATTTATAAATTAAAAATTGAACTGTATTTGACCAAGCTTATTGTTTGAATAGGGTGGGATCGTGGGAGTGGTGCAAATTCAGTCCTGTTCGTGACAGAATAAATAGAATTACTTTATCTCAGGAAACTGCCATGGAATTATCCCTCCAAAATCCGTGTTTAATAGATTTGACAGAAGCATTGTTCTTTTAAAAAATGTGAAAAAAATAGCAATTCAAAAAGAAAGAAATCCTGATTCTATTCATTTTATTTCTACTGAATATCACCAACCATCTGTGGAGTTTTAAAAAAACATGGCACCCATTGGATAAAAAATTAGACATTTATCTCATCCAAACTAGAATCTCAAGAAATGTTTGGGAAACCTATGTCTCATCTGTCATTATAAACTACAGCTATTTATATAAATATAGATGAATCTCAGAGGCATACTATTGGGTAAAAGAAACTAATCACAGGATTCATACAGTATGATTATATGAAGTTCTAAGAAGGCAAAACTGAAAACCAAATTGTTTAGGGATACATCTGTTGGGGTAAAACTACAAAGAAAAGCAAGAAAATAATTAAGAAAAACTCAGGCTAAAGGTTATTTGGAGGCATTAAAAAAGAGAGGCAGATGGGATTGAAGAAGAGCACGTAAGGCTTTCCAGGGTGCTGGTGCTGGGTGGAAGGCACATGGTATTTGTTTCACTATTTTTCTTTCAAGTGGTCATGTACTATACACTCATTCATAGGTAAAATATATTTCATGCTAAACATCTTTTTAATTTAAAATACCGATCCCAAACAATTGGAGTTCATCTTTTAAAACTTTCCTGTGACCTTGTGTATCAATTCAGAAGTGAGTCTCTAAGCTTAGGAATCTGCCAGGGCGGGACCATTCTGAGAACTGTGTTCACATAAGCCCTCAGCCATATACACCTGAGTCACAATCAGAACTCCCCGTACTCCCCGATATGTGATCAATCAGACCCGATCTATTTGTCTGACAGGACGTCACAGTTAAACGGTTCTAAGAACCAGCCTGCTCCGAGAGTGTGAGGAAGCAAGTGAAGAGATTCTTCTCCCACTGCCTGATGGTTGTTTCTTTCTACTGTGTTCTGCCACAAACGTTTCCCCATCATGGTCTGTGGTTATAGAAACTCATCTGATTATGGCCATCACCATTATATACAGCATATGGTAGGCTGGTGGTGATGACTTGTGGTGACAACATATACGAGAACCCTGAAGTGTGCAAGCACACAGTGTCTCACTACTGAGAACCAAAATTTATGGCTGGTTTGCAAACTTAGTAATTCTCAAATGTGTGTATGAGGAGATGGGGTAGGACATACCTTTCTTCCTAAGTAAACTTCTTCAGAGTATCATATCCCCTTGCATGCCAGCACTCCCACAAAAGGCATACCCTGACATAGCAATGAATCCTACAGTGAAATTCAGCATATTTTTACTTTCCCTACCAGAAAAAAAAAAAAAAATACACACACACACACACACACACACACACATATTCTAAATGAGAGGGACTGTCTTTCATTTTGGCCTGCGTTAATTACTAATAGACCAATTGACTATTGGCTATTAATCCATTTCTAAACATATTCTGACCTGAAAATACTTTTATTTTCTTGATTTTTTTCCTCCACTGTAATTTTCAATGCCTTTCTTTTAAGGAATCCAAGGAAAAACATTCAGAATTGGACCTCATGTGCATTAAATGAAGCCACAACATTTTACAGATACCACATATAAACAAAATCATATTTAAGAGCCTGGAATGTATCTATAAACCTCTTTTTAACTTTCAAATACACAATAAATCTGTAGAGCAAATATGGCTCATTTCAGTAGCTCAGGATTTTTTCCCTCCTGATCACAGCATTGCCCGAAGTTTTACTGAGAACATTTGAGCAATTCACAGAACTAACTGGATATGTTTGGAGAATCGCTTGCATTTCATATTATGAAAAAAAAAAAAAATCACTGGGGTTTTTTGGTACATGAAAAATAATACTGAAAGTATGTATGAATCATTCTGCCTCCTAATAGCTGATGGGTACATTTTCAGCCCATAGGAGGTTTTAGCTCTAAGTTGGACACCATTGTAAAACCAGGTCAAGACAATGACATTGTCAGAACCAAGAATGATGGAAATCAAAGAAATGTAATTGACTAAGAAGTTGGCCTTTGTGGCTAAACCCCAGGCTGTCTTCCTCCTGAGTCTGGCCTGCGTGGGGAATGTACAGCTGCAGAAAACTGGGGGCAAGATCATGTTTGGGGTTGAGTATTTCAGTTCCCACCTGGAATCTTTTTCAGTCAGCACCACCTTCTATCAGATGACTCCTTGCATGAAAGCAGAGTTGTGGAGGGATACAGGGAGATGAAAGCTGAACTTGGGGTTCAGCTAAGTGTCTACTGGTCTGCAACTTACTGTGAATCCACAAATGATGAGCTACTGGTAGGAGTCCTTCTTTCAGGTAGCGAATTTATTTGTTCTGTTGGAATTTTAGGTGCAACATTCTCTTTTTAAAGTAGAGGAATGTGGCAGAAACAATCAAGGGACACAGAGAGACTTGGAAATTTTTATCTGAATGAGCTCTGTTTAAGTCTTTTGTACACAGGCCTCATTTTAGTGCCTTGAGCCTTTTGTTTTCCCCGAGGTTTTTGTCACTTAATCAGTGGGTCTGCATGTGTGCTTACCAAGAACAAGGAATGTTAAAGGATGCAAAAGGGCTTGAAGGGGACAAGTCCAAGTCTGTTCAGTGGCACTCTGGTAATCTTCTATACACCAATGGTTCTCTAGCAATGAAATTACTGAAAGAGTCCCAAGTTCATATCCACACCAAGTGTTTTCTGTAGTCTGATATATAATTTTTTAAAGTATGAAAAACTGTTCTCCAAATATGTATTAATACACTGCTTTATAAAATACAGATTCCTTTCTATACAGTGTTAATTTACAGGCACTTTATAAGACATTTTTAATAGATAACAAATGTATAAGCAATTGTCATAATATTTTATTTTTTCTTGATATTTTAAAGGGATTCACATTCCTCAAATGTTACTAACTACTGCTATAAGATATGGAAAATTAAATCTTTTCTGTAGTTCTCTTTAACTTTTAATAAAATCAGCCCCCTCATAAAACTAGTTATTATTTTTTCTTGTTCTATTTTTAAACATGGTTTCCTGATAAGAGATCTTGTTAATAAAATGTTATTGCCAGCATTTTTACTTGAAAGTTTAAGGATCATGTACTAGAGTCTCAAATCAGAAAATAGCAAAAAAAAAAAAAAAAAATTTTTTTTTTTTTTTTTTTTTTTTAAGAAAAAAATCAAAGGAAATGAGAGTAGTATTTTTCTAACTATGGAGAACATGGGGTTAAAAAAAACTCTAAACTGTAGATGAAATCATAAAAAGGATTTTGCCAATGTTGAGCAAGTCTGGAGAAGTGTTTGCTGGAGAAGATGGGATGCAGGGGACACTGGGGCAAGCTGACAGCTAGTGGCCCGCTCCAGTATCTGACTGCGGAAGCCTCTGCTGCTTCCTCTTTCTTCTAGGATACATTTAGACCCTGGTCCAGCCAAATGTAAAGACACTGAGTCCTCAGTGGTTTCATTATTCGCCATGTCTGCAAAACTTTTATTTATTTGAACTTTCTATCTAAAAGGCACAGCTTGTAACATGATTACCGTGTTACTTGAATACACTGAGGCAATAGAAGTCTGGTGGTAAAGACTTAAAAAGTCTTTGGTGTGAAAGCCACAGCATTCCAAGAGAGTTTTCCCAGTGCATAGATCTGTTTTTTCTTATAATATAACACCAGGATATTTAGGCAATGGTTCTGGGAATGGAAGAAAAGCCAGTCCTTTCTGCTTTTATCATACCACTGACACAATCAAATAACATCATGTAATTACTATTGACTTTTGAGACTGGTCAACACTTACTCGTACACAACACACACACACACACACACACACACACACACACACACACACACACACACACACACACACACACACACACACACAAAGATCATCTCTCGCCCAGACATCTGATGTGCCATTTTGCTGCCCTCAGCACTTGCCTTCCTTGCAGTAAGATTAATCACACCTTTCTCCAAGTGTTCTCTAAAACATGAGGAAAGGCAGTTACCCAGAAACAAAGCATAATACTCCAAAGTAAACCTGCTTACACCCAGCCTGGGTGGGAAAGTCATGGATTCTGGTTAATTGAACATTTCATTTAATAAGAGGTGCTTTCCTTATCACTTGAGATTTTGTTATTGTTGTTCAGTTGTTGAGTCCAACTCTTTGCAACCCTGTGGACTGCATTCACCAGTCTTCCCTGTCCTTCACCATCTCCCAGAGTTTGCTCAAACTCATATCCAGTGAGTCAGTGATGCTATCTAACCGTCTCATCCTCAGCTGGCCTCTTCTCCTTTTGCCTTCAATCTTTTCCAGCATCAGGGTCTTTTCCAATGAGTTGGCACTTCACATCAGGTGGCCAAAGTATTAAAACTTCAGCCTCAGCATCAGTCCTTCTAATGAATATTCAAGATTGATTTCTTTTAGGATTTACTGGCTTGATCTCCTTGCTTTTCAAGGGATTCTCAAGAGTCTTCTCCAGCACTACAATTCAAAAGCATCAATTCTTCAGTCCTCAGTCTTCTTTATGGTCCAACTCTCACATCTGTACCATGACTACTGGAAAAAGCATAGCTTTGACTATACAGACTTTCTTTAGTAAAGTGATGTCTCTTCTTTTTAATATGCTGTCTAGGTTGGTCATAGCTTTTCTTCCAAGGAGCAAGTGTCTTTTAATTTCATGGCTGCGCTCACCATCCACAATGATTTTGGAACCCAAGAAAATAAAAATCTGTCACTGTTTCCACCTTTTCCCCTTCTATTTACCATGAAGTGATGGGACTGGATGCCATGATGTTAGTTTTTTGAATGTTGAGTTTTAAGCCAGCTTTTTCACTCTCCTCTTTCACCCTTATCAAGTAATCATTTGGGATTACTCATTTTTTAATAAAATGCATCTGATTAAAACTCTAATAAACATAGTTTAATCTTTCTCAGATGATTCAGAGGAACTCCGCTGCTTGTGAATCATCTGGGAACATCAATTATCTTTGTAGTATAGGATACAGTAGACTGGTTACTGCCATCATCTGCTGAGGTTTCACAGAAAGAACAAATGGATTGTTATGCTTTCGTTTTGCAACCCAGTGCATGGTTAGGTATGATTTTTACTAGTCAGCAGCATTTCAATACATGTAAATGTGGTGTGTGGAAAATCAGAAATGTTAACATTTTGTCTTTAACCAAAGCCTAACGCAGTTGTCCTATCATGTGGGTTTATTAAGGATGCTGTGTTCTCATCTGTCTTTTTGAGTAAGTTCTTGTTATGGTGAAATTAACACTCACATGTGACATATCTTTCTGGAGGGCAGTTCGTCAATGTGTATCAAAAAGCCTTTACATGAGCATACTCCTAAACTCAGAAATTCTAACTTTTGAGAACATTTCCTAGATAAATAATTGAACACGTGGTAAAAGTATATCTATAGTGAGGCCCTTTGTAGCATTGTTTCTAAGATCATAAATTTGGAAAAATTTTAACTGCCCATCCGTAGAAAACTGGTTAAATAGATTATAGTACATCCATATACATATATCTACTACATACATCCAGTCAAAAAATACTGTGTTGCTGTTGAAAATTATATTTTGCTAATGTGTTAACGTAGTAATAAATAAGGTAAATTAAAGAAATTGTTTCTAAAATAATGTATATCTCATGATCCTATTTGGTTAAAAATTAAAATATCTATGCATGCATAGTTCTTCCCTTGTGGCTCAGATGGTAAAGAATCTGCCTGCTATGTAGGAGACCTGGGTTCGATCCCTGGGTCAGGAAGATTCTCTAGAGAAGGGAATGACAACCCATTCCAGTATTCTTGCCTGGAGAATGCCATGGACAGAGGAGCCTGGTGAGCTACAGTCCATGGGGTCGCAAAGAGTTGGACATGACTGAGACACTAACACTTTCATGTAAAGATAGGTGACGTTCTGGTAGAATACACTGAATATTAACCATGTTCATATCTGAGTGGTGTGATTAGGAAATTGATTTTTGCTTTCTCTTTTATACATTTTTTAATGCCTGGTTTAAGAAAACAATAAATGCATGTTACTTTTGGAGCCAGAAAAAAATTTAACAATTAAGTTTTTTTCAATTTTGAAAGAAAAGTAATAAGTCTCTGGTAGTAGTATGAAGGGTAGTTGTCGTGGGAGAGGCCTGAAAGCTAAGCAGCCACTGTGTGCTCTGACCTTGGAGGGCAGATGTAGGGAGGTTCACTTTCAAAGAATTTGCACACATATCAAGTCATTTGGCATGGACACAATTTCACATATAAAGTCAACTGATAAGTCATTGAGCCAGCAACTGGGCACATTCTGATTCAAAATACCATGAAATCATTTTGTCTCCTTTTTTGTTTTGAAGTTTGAAAACAATTTTAACATGTTTCTTTATTAATAGACATATGTATAAAATAGATAACTACTAAGAACCTACTATATAGCACAGAGAAAAAAGAAAGGTACAATCTGTAGGGCATGAATGAAGCTAACCTTAAAAATGCATCCCAGTAAAAAAAATAAAAATAAAAAATAAAAAAATGCATCCCAGTACACATTGTTGTGCTGTGCTTACTCAGTCGTGTCTGACTCTTTGCATCCCCATGGACTGTAGCCCGCCAGGCTCCTCCATCCATGGGATTCTCCAGGCAAGAATACTGCAGTGGGTTGCCATGCCCTCCTCCAGGGGATCTTCCTAACCTAAGGATTGAACCCAGGTCTCCCACATTGCAGGCGGATTCCTTACCATCTGAGTCACTGGGAAGCCCATGAATCCTGGAGGGGGTAGCCTATCCCTTCTCCAGGGAGTCTTCCCAACCCAGGTCTCCTGCATTGCAGGCAGATTCTAAACTAGCTGAGCTACCAGGGAAGCCCCAATACACTTAGGTGCAGACAAATACTGTTTGATTCCACATATACAAGATATCTAGGATAGTCAAGTTCATAGAGTCAGAAAGTACCCTGGTAGATGCCAGGGAACGGGGGTGAGGGGGTGGGGAAGGAGAATTGGGAGTTAGTGTTTAATGGGGACAGAGTTTCCCTTTAGGAAGGTGAAACATTCAGGAGATAGATAATGGTGAGAGCTACATGACAGTGTGGATACACTCAGCGCCACTGAACTAACTGTACAGTTAAATATGGTTAAAATAGTACATTTTATATTATATTTTACCACAATAAAACACATTTGAAAATGAATAAGTGTCCTCAAAAATTTAGCTCTGGCAATTGCATGTCCTAGACAAGAGTCTACCATTGCAACGCAATGGTAAATTGTAAGCCATAGGAAGTTAAAAGAGTCAGAAGAGACAGTGGAGATGATCCAGTTGTTCAAGGTCACTCCTCCAGTGAGGAATCTGAGATGAAGGAAGACTGAGTGTGACCTGGCCAAAACAGATGGCAGATCTCGGTGGTGTCAGAACTAAAAGCCAACAGTCTCCACCATGAAGCTCATTGGGTGAGTGGGAAGAGACAGTAACATCTCAAATCGTTCAAGTATAATGTGAAATTAAGAGCTTCAAATGAGATTCCATTTTTAGGAGAGGGGATAGTTTTGTTTCTGGCAAAAAGTGTCCCATATGGAGCTTTTATGTGTCTTGCTTGTCTTGGGAAAGGAAGGCCCCAAGTAATAGCCAAGACCTCGTGGCTGAACCAGAGATGTAGACGGGCAAATTAAGACTTTCTGTTTGATTAGCTTGGGAAGCCATCATTAAGGACTCATTCTCCCTGCTGTGGTTAAAGTTGTCTATTGAGAAATAAGCCAAAGGAATATGAAGCCAAGAATCTGAAGACTGAAGCCAAACCACTGGGAAGGGCTTTTGACTGCAAACTACAATGTGATTGAATTAGAAAGGAACATTTGAATCATGTCATGCTGTCACCTAGAATTCAACAAGTCTAAAATTGAACTCATCTTTCCTCACAAAGCAGCTCCTCCACTGCACTTTCCTAATAGCAACAAAATACTACACTGTAGCTTGACTTACCACAACACATCCATGATTTCTTTTGATTGTGACACACTTCCAGACAAGGCAGCGTAACGCAGGTTAATCAAAGAGCTGCCAGCTAGGGAGAGACCAGTTGTAGAAACCAGGTTTTCTGAATATTAATCTAGTTATCCTTTAACTGTATCACACTACCCCTCTCTCCATATTTGTGGAAATAAACCAGTCAGCTTTATAGAATTACTAAGTGACAGTTTATTTATATTGGCATTTGAATATTGCACACCAGCACATTTTAGCAAGTATGAAGTCAGAGTTTCTTAAGTAGCAAAGAGCAAACCAACCAACCTTCAGAACTGTTCATCTGGTTTTGTAAGATACCTAGGTCCAAAAACATTCAAAGCATTTGTATTATTGAAGTCAAAAGATAAAGCCCCGGATCTAAAAATACCTAGTTTGTAAGTCCAACAGGAGCAAACTTCATCTGTCCTGTTAGGTTTGTTTTGTTGGTATAAATTGTATGATTTCACTTGTAAATTATTTTAGCTTAGTCATGATTGATAGGCATGTAATATTTACATATCTGCATTTCTATTTGTAGATATGTAAGTAACACTGTTAAAAAAAAAAAAGCACATGAACTCTCCAATGTAAAGAGCAGTCTGGTGCACACAGTAGCTCCATCCCAGCCCATGGAATCATCAGGTCACCCAGCACTGCCGTGCCTCCTCAGCGCTGTGTATCCCAGTCACAGACCTCCCTGCAGAGCAGCCCGGTTAACCACGTAGGCCTTCTCCTTTTGAGTCTGAGCATCTGCAGCACTCCAGCTCCAACTCTTTACTTGGGATTAAATATTAGGGGAAACACATCTAACTAGTGATTCCGATTGTATGACTTCCCTAAATAGCTCTTTGCTTCAGATAAACCAGGAAAGCTAAATACCACGTATGCCTGGGAAACCCTCTCTGCCTGTTGTACCTGCCATTGTTGCGGTTGTTGGTCAGCCTCGTGTCGGACTCTGTGACCCCACGGAACGCAGCACGCCTTAGACAACAGGTTCTATCTAACACATGCCTGTAGGCTCCCATGAGGCGCCCAGTGTGAGGGTGGTGGAACACTAAGGCAGTTTTAGAACAAAAGAGGGGGCCATAGAGGGCACTGCCAGTGGCTCAGCGATAGAGAATCCGCCTGCAATGCAGGACACATAAGAGACACAGGTCGGATCCCTGGGTCAGGACGATCCCCTGGAGGAGGAGATGGCAACCCACTCCAGTGTTCTTGCCTGGCGAATCCCATGGACAAAGGAGCCTTGCAGGTTGCAGTCCATGGGGTCACAAAGAGTCGGTCACAATGAGCACACACACATATACATAGAGGGTGCTGCCCTGAGTGTGAAGCCTCTTCTCAGCTGTCAATGACACCTTCTTTCTTCCGTGAAAAGGAGCTACAAGGGAAACAATAAATCCAAGCAAAGAGGATATCCTGCTCTGGTTTTTAGTTAGCTATTTGGCTTGTTAATGCCAGATTCCTGGCTTGGTAACATAACTTGATTCTTTTCTGACCTTTGTGAAAGTGTATCCACAAATAATTCATACAACATGCTAAATCTTTTCGGTTAAGTGTTTTGATTACTTTCAGTTCAATTCTTTGGATTTCTGCTTCTAAATCTTTACTAATCATCAGCTTAGTAAAGAAATCTAAATAAGCTAACCCACAGTCTTCAAAGGCAGTTGCTGTTGTATAAATTTTTTCAGTTTAAGCTGTTATTTGATCATTGTCAATTAGCCTCTGTAACTATTGGACTAATGCTTTTCAGATACAAGTTTAAAAACTCGTCAGATCAGGTCTCTAAATGTTAAGAAACAGAACCGCCCTCTGAGAACCCTGTGGTTCAGTAAGTAGTCACGTTCAGGGTTGATCCTGCTAAGAAGCTGGTAAAAATGGTTGGCATTTGGCTCAAGAGATTGTGTTTTCGATGTTGCAGAATCGCCTACCAGCGGAATGACGATGACGAGGAAGAGGCCGCCAGGGAACGGCGCCGCCGCGCCCGACAGGAAAGGCTGCGGCAGAAGCAAGAAGAAGAAGCCTTGGGGCAGGTGACCGACCAGGTGGAGGTCAATACCCAGAACAGGTACTGTCCTCTTCGGAAGGGCACATTTCTCAATTGCTTCTTAGCCTGTCTGATGAAAGAAATGTGTTGGGCAAAGCATTCCCTTCAGCCCAACTCAATCTCTTTCACTCTTTCTAGCTTGTCTAATTCTTGTGTGGCCATTCTTGGCATCTCACCAGACTGGACAGTTGATCTGATTTAGACATCAGGACACCAGAATTCCTTTTTTCTCACCCCCTATCCTGTCCCCTGGACACACCCCAGTTGAAGGATATTTTCTTTGTAATCTAGTAAATGTTTTATTTACTAAAAATCACTGATTATATTCTTAAATAAGGAAAACTATTTACATTCCTTCTTTAAGGTATTGTTATCTGTTCTGAACTAAAGATGTATTAATTTAACAGTCCTCTGTACCTACCAGTAACAGAGATAATACTTGAATTTTAAAAGTAGGCATGAATTGCAGATGTCTTATTCTTCCTAATATACACCCTAACCCAGTATTCTCTGTTCTCTGTAATATTCTACAAGGTGCAGAATCCTGTTTAATTTAATGTAGTTATTCAAACAAGCTTATGAGTTTAGTACTGCATTTTTTCTATACCAGTCCTGGTGGAAATCAGGAAAGTCGAGATCTCTTAGTAGTAAGTTCAATTTCTTATAACAAGTGTTAGTTGCTCAGTCATGTCCAATTCTTTGCAACCCCATGGACTATGCCCGCCAGGCTCCTCTATCCATGGCATTCTCCAGGCAAGAATACTGGAGTGGGTTGCCATTCCTTTCTCCAGGGGATCTTCCTCACCCAGGGTCTCCTGCACTGCAGACAGATTCTTTACTATCTGAGCTATCAGGGAAGCCCTAACTTCTTCTAAAGAGACTTTTAAAAGTTCACACATACAAGGTCAAACAGTGCATTATGCTAATAGTTAGTATATGTCACGTATATGCTCCAAGGTACAGAAAAGATGAGGATGTTTGAGAAGGAATGGAGGAAAAGATAATTTTATTTTAAAATTATGGAATGGTTACATATAATGAAATCATCATATAAGATCTTTTGTGTGGTTTTGGTTTTAGATTCTCTTACTTTGTGCATGTTGGGAGGAAACTGTATTTGATAATCCCCTTCATTCAATCTACATAGAAAATTCTGAAGGGAAAGACTTCTGACCTCTTTAACGTGAATTTCAGTGGGTACACAGGTTTCTGAAGGCAGTCGTGAAAATGCTGGCGGGATGACTCAATCAGGAAGCTTCTTGGTTAGGTGGACAAACAGACCTCATCCCTCACTAAGTAGCTCCTAATTAGGGAGGGTGTATAGCCAAGAGATTGAGGTTTGTTCTTTGGGGTTCACCACCTGGCTTTGAATCCCAAACTGACCCTCCCTTCACTCACTCTATTTCTTCAGTTAAATGGAAATAAAAATTATATTTTTGTTTTAGGCGTGTCGTTAAATTTAAATGAGATGATAACACATGTAAAATGCACATAGTAATCTTGACCATTATTAGGAAGATGGTATCAGAATCTTATAAATCAGAGCAGTATGGTCGTCACTTCCTTTTCCATTTTTGAGCTGAGGGAGATGGGAAAAAAAGAGTTTAAACACGACATTTTTCATTTTAAGGCCTTCCATGAATCTGGCTATTAGGGAATAATAAACAATGCTTTAAAAAGTTACTAGTGCCTGTAGTTTTCTTGCTTTTAAAATCTTGCTCCTGCTTGTATTTCTATTCTTTCACCATTTACTATTACCAGTTATTTCATGCTATTGATTGAGTACAAAATTCTTTTTTTTTTTCAGTAGCTCATATTCATATAATTTACCTCTGACATGAAGAATAAGTATTCTTCTTGGGGCTAAGCAACTGTAATTGGTACTCACCTTCTACTGATAATAGCTGTCCTGATTTATAAATAGCAAATAGCAAAAAAAGATTCAGTAGAGTCTGTGTTTCTTAAGAGTTCTTTAAGCCAACTAGTATTTTGGAATTTGGGGTACCTCTTAAAAATTATTTAAATTCAGTTGACCCAAATGCCTCATATACATAGATTTTTCCCCTTAAATTCTAAACTATTTGCATTTTCAGAGAAGTTTAACCCTTAAGTGTCTAATTCATTGACATGGTGCCTTACAGCAACAGTGAAGGCCAAGAAAATTTAAAATCTAGTCTCTACTCTGCCGTTTCTTATTGTTAAAGGTGAAATGTGTTTTTCCAAAATTAAGTGAACTTGAACTTCAAAAGGGCCAAGGTTGGTATGAACCATGAAATTTGATGGAGTTTCAAAACACTGCAAGACATACTTTTCCAACTCTGGTCACAGTCCTAGTATCACATGACTAGTTGTTTCCTGCAGTGAAGACCAACACCCCTGGCTTGGGCAGTGTCCAGCCAGCATCCCACAGTAGTGAGCATGGTGATGGACATGCTGCAGTTTGTTTTTTAGAGATTTTCTCTTCTTATTTTATAAACATCAAATCTAACTGTTCTTTGTCTACTGTAGAAAAGAAGGGCAAGAGACCTTTTACTCATGGAAATCTTGACAAAGAATGGAGATGATATATTATATATATATATTAGTTAGGGCAACATCAGCTGCTTTAACAATGAGTTCCCAAATTGGATATTTCTGATTGGTAGAACTGGTCCCCTATCTTCTTTCCACTTGTGAGTCTATCAACCTCAGTCCTCTGATCTAGCCAGCAGACAGAGGTTGAAAAGGAAGACTATGTACCTCTGCTTCTTATTTGTCCTGGCCTGGACATCACACTTCTGCTCATACTTCATTGGAATTATTGGTCCTGTGGCCCCACCCAGGTGTAAGGAAGAAAGGAGGGCTAGGCAATGACTTGACGGGCAATGACTTCCATGTGACTAAGGAAGGAGGACCATGAATTGTGGTGGACAGTTGGCTGTCCCCACCGTGGGGGTTATTAGCCTGAGTATAGTATAGCATCTGTGCACTATTATTAATACATACACTCCCTTCCTCTCAAAGTACTTTGTGTTCCAGAAATCCAGATCAGGAATTCCAGATGACTTGGCAACATGTGGGAACACTATATGATATGAGAGGAATTTGTTTCTTCAGTTTGGTCCTTGTCTTAATTTGGGTTCTCCAAGAATCAGATTCTGAAACAAAGATTTGAGCACAGTTTATTTGTAAAGTGATCCTAGGAAAAGCCAGTAGCAGTGTGGAAAAGTGAGGCAGAGAAGGCAACACAACCAAATAGAGGTTTTCTTTCTGAGAAAATTACCACTGTGAGTATCTGGAGCTTAACTCCACTGGGAGCTCTAAGATCCAGTGCACTGCAGGTACCTCGGAGCTATCTGATTCCAAAGGTGAGGGGAGCTGAGGTATTTATTCACTAATGCTCATCAATTTTTGCTAGAGGCACAGTGCCCAGGGGGCATTAATACTCAGCTCTTCTGTTTACAGAATAGACTCACCATGGCCAGAGAAAGACCATGGGCAAAGGTTTGCATATGCTGTCATTGAAAGCCAGGCAGGAATGTACTAATATGGGGCTATATATGGGGAGTGTGTGTATATATATTTCTCTATGTATCTGCTATAGTTCCCATGTGGCACAGTACATGAATCCAGCTGACCGATTAATCAGCAAGCTGTCCTTGGTGTTGTTTCTGTTGTCCAGTGTGCCTGACGAGGAGATCAAGACATCCACCACCAACACTCAGGTGGAGGGCGATGATGAGGCTGCTCTCCTGGAGCGACTGGCTCGGCGGGAGGAAAGACGCCAAAAGCGCCTCCAGGAAGCCCTGGAACGGCAGAAGGAGTTTGACCCAACAATAACAGATGCAAGTTTGTCGCTCTCCAGCAGAAGAATGCAAAACAACGCAACAGACAATGAAACGGCGGAGAAGGAAGGAAAAAGTGAAAGTCGCCAGGAAAGACAGGAGCTGGAGGAAACGGAAATAGTCACCAAGTCCCACCAGAAGAATGATTGGATGGAAGCAGAAGAGAAAAAGAAAGAAGAGAAAGAAAAGGAGGAAGAGGAAGAAGAGAAGCCAAAGCCAGGGAGCATTGAAGAAAATCAGGTAGAGGTGGTGGTAGAAGAGAAAACAGCAGACACCCAGCAGGAAACAGTAATGCCCCTGAAAAATGGGCAGATCAGTGCAGATGAGCCTAAGGCCGAGGAGGAGGGGGAAAGGGGCTCAGATGAGATTCTCCACAATGAAAAGCTGGAAGAGGAAGCCAGGGAAAGAGCTGAGGCAGAAAGGGCCAGGTTGGAAGCAGAAGAAAGAGAAAGAATTAAAGCTGAGCAAGACCGAAAAATAGCAGAGGAGAAAGCAAAAAAGGAAGCAGAAGAACAAGCAGCTGCCCAAGAGAGAGAAAGACGGGAGGCAGAGGAGAGGGATAGGATTAAGGAGGAGGAGAGAAAGGCAGAAGAGGAGAGGAACAGGATCAGGGAGCAGGAGAGGAAGGCAGAAGAGGAGAGGAACAGGATCAGGGAGCAGGAGAGGAAGGCAGAAGAGGAGAGGCAGAGGGCAAAGGCAGCGGAAGAGGAGAGAGCTAAGATAGAAGAGCAAAAACGTAAGAAGCAACTAGAAGAGAAAAAGGGGCAAATGCAAGAGAAAAAGATTAAAGGGGAAAAGGTAGAGGAGAAAACAGCAGGGAAGGGGGTCAATGAAAAGAAAGCACAAGAAGATAAACCTCATACAGCTGTCCCAAAGAAACAGGTACTGTAAACCTTTTGCACCAAGTGTGTGATGCCTGCAACTTGCGAGAAATGTAATGCACATCAAATTTGGGACTGAGGCCACATTCCTAAGGCCCCCCATGCTTAATCGTTTGGCAAGCTGTTCATTTTTTTAGGTCATAGCAATACGCAAGCATAGAGCAATTGACTGAGAGCTAAATATTCCACCAACCAAATTTACTGGTACAACCAGAGAGAAGTGAGTTGCTCTGTGCTTGATTGCTATGAATCCCAGAAAAAATGAATTAACCCAAAGATGACAAGTGTGGTGGTGCTGCACTGACATGATTCTGCACCTGCATCTAAACTCATTCCTTCTAACAACTTACCTCTCTCCACAGGTCTACATGAGGCAGGAGGACCATAACTCCTCACCTCATCTATGTGTTTGGCATCTAATAAAAGATGCTAAAAGTTGGGGTGGGAAACTGATATGATGAGTCATGGTCAGAAATATCTTAAGAAGACAAAAATAACCCCCTTGAAATTAACTGGTAATAAAGGAGGGAAAGGAGCCATTTTGGACCTTTTATAAAAAAACGTCAAAACCCTGACTTGCCGTCATGTAGACCTGAGCCTAATGTAGACTTGCAGAAAGCCATTCATCTGGGGCAGCGTCAACTTAAAACTGGTTGGTGATTACGAGCACACATTTTGCTTCTTTTACCATCTGGGTGATACAGATTTATGTAGCACAAGGGAAGAGTGGAATGGGGCTGGGGGAATGTCTGTAATCTAAGAAACATTTTTTTTTCCCTCTGTCTGCAAGGCTACATTAAAAGCACTATACCTAACCAGAAAAGAAAAGAGATGCTTGTGTATTGAGCTTTCCAGAGAGAATGCTCTATCGCTAAGTCTGCATTGCACTCAAGTCATCTTTCACTTCTGCTTCTTACAAGGGGCTCATAAACACAGCTATCCTAAGAGATGATCAGGAGTAAGATGCACCAAACACATGAGGTATTCAACACTCACTAGAAGCACCACGTCACGCTGGACTTCAGCAGGCACAATGGCAGGCACATGAGGAAAGATTTGGTGGGAGGAAACGATCCCACATGGCTGTTTAGAACCACTGACACTGGGGAAATGTGAGCATTGGGACAGCCACAGAGAAGTCACTTCACGCCACATGCAGAGTGACCTGAGCACCCTCTCACTCTTGCTTTTAAATAAGTGACCTTACCATTCTTGAAAATAAAAAGGAAGAAGAAAGGGGGGCTAAAGTGCCAGCTAAAAGAGAAAAGTCCCAAGAAGACAAGGCTGCCTTCAAAAAAGAAGAGGTAAATATCATTGAGAAGGAACCTAGTCATAAAGCACAGAGAGCAGTGTTCCATGACGTTTCAGGTCAGATGATCTCAAAATTGTAACCTCTAACCCAGTATTTTTCAAGCCATGGCTCATGATCCATTGAATGGTGAAATCAATTTGAAGCAAAACTAGTTAAAAATGTCAATCTGCATTTTTTTAAATGAAGTAGAATAGAAAATATCAGAGGGCATCATGGCCACTGAGTATTGCATTGTGATATAAATTGTCTTTTCTACTATGGGTCACAGTCAGAAAGCTTGAAAAACACTTCTCTGATCAACCTTGCCTGCTTTCTATTCTCCTCCAAAAAAGCTATTTTTTTTTTCCTTTGGGCCATCCTACTTTCATTTCAATCAGGAAATATTTCCAACTGGCTTTGATTAATGATTTAACTTTTCAACGAGAAAACACTCCCACACCTCTCAGTAGAAAATCTGTTGAACTGAAGATGATATTTGGTTTTCAAAAAAAAGTTTGGCACAATGTTCTGCACTGCATTTCTGAGGCACACACGGGAGCTGGTGCCAGGGTGTTTGACTGTAGGTAAGTAGTAAACAAGTCAGTGGACCAGAGGCTGCTGCAGAGAGCATGTCATTATGTCCCGGCATAATCAAAATGCCACATCAGAAAGCCTGACCTCAGGACTTCCGTGGCCATCCAGTGGTTAAGACTCTTTGCTCCCAATGCAGGGGGCACAGGTTTGATCCCTCGTTGGGAAACTAAGATCCCGCACACCACATAGCACAGCTTAAAAAAAAAAAAAAGGAAAAAGAAAGAAAGTCTGATCTTGTTTTAACCATCATGCTTCTGTTAGCTCCAAGCAATCCTAAAAATGATGATAGTATTTAATAAGCTCAAAGTACTTGATCGTGGTAAAACTAAATTATCAAACATAAGATTTGAATTACTCTGCCTGTAGGACTGAATTGTAGTTATTAAGCTCCAACTCAGATGGACTCTTGCTACATTTCTCTGCCCATTATAGCACAGAATAAGACACAGACAAATCTATATTTAGCAAATAGATGAGATTTAATAGGAGAATGATTTTTTCTTAAACCTTTTTTTTCCTAAGATTCATGTAAAAAGAACTCTAGTTCATGTGATATTTATTTTGTTTTTGGTATGTGTTCCTCCCATTTTCTAGTAGAACTTGTGGTGGCTTGGGAGTAAAAACCGAATGTGAACACTGCCCAGTTAAAAGCAGGAGAAAGCATGAATGCTAAAGACTAGAAAACTAAATTTGGCTCTAATGAGGCTGCTGAGAAATTTGTTGAACATGTTGGGAAACAACTGTTCCCATTCTGTAACAGAAAAACAACTACAAATTCATTTCCAAAAAATGAACATTACTTTGGAACTAAACTCAAGAAATATCCCACATATATTATTTATTTCGCTTCCCACATATATATTTATACATCCCACATATATTATTATTTAGCTTCATCTCTGAAGCTAGCATTTTGTGAGAGAATATCTTTAACTTATTTTTTAATTGGAGTATAATTGCTTTACAGAACTGTATTGCTTTCTTCTGTGCAACAGCATGAAATCAGCTGTGTATATACATATATCCCCTCCCTCTCAAGTCTCCCTCCCACCACCCACCCCACCCATCTAGGTCATCAGAGAGTGCAGAGCTGAGCTCCCTCTGCTATACAGAAACTTCTTGGGGGGGGAATATCTTTAAGTACAGGAGGAAGAGGGCATGAAATCATAACTCAGTAATTACATTTCTGTGGAGCAGGAGAGGCGGGAATGACTGTATGAATTCTCCATTTCATTCAGTTCAGTAAGGTGTGGATTGTTTTTAATGACCAAGGCATTCTGTGTCCACATTTTGTGCCTGTAAACTAGAAGGAGCTCACCAGCAGTCATCCCATCATCCTTTAGCCTCTTTTCAGATAAGGCCCCCAGTTCAACAATGGCCGTGTGGCCGATGATTTCAGTCCTGCCCCTTTTTCAGTCTGCCCTCCAGCACATTCCAGTGTCCCAAAACCTGGCCTCTTTTTGACACAAGAACAGATTAGCTCCTTAACCCAAGCTTTGAAAAAAAAAAAAAAAAACAACTGCCATTCCTGTTTTAACATTGCATACATAAATTACTAGTTGAGTAACTAGTTTTCCCCCTCTCCACCTGTTTGTGTAGCTGCTCCACTTAGATAACTTTCAATCATAGTTTACGAGATGTGGCCATTTTAAACGCCCTCCTTCTACCCCCCCAACCCCCTTTTTGTTCTCTACTCTCAACAAAAGTCTTTCCTTTCATGGAGTTTGCAAGGAAAGGAAACACAAACATCAGGTGAGCTACATTTCCAGAAGTCACTCCAGTCCCTTACACAAAACCTTCTTTCTCCCACTGCAGTTTAACTGTTTGTGGCAGTGAATCACAGATGACCAGTCACCCTGAAACTTAACTTTTAATCTTCCCCAGCTATAAAATGCCTTCTTTTAATTTTTTATTTTTTACTGAAGCATAGTTGAGGTACAGTGTTGTGTTTATGCTGCTCAGCAAGTGATTCAGTTATACACGTATTGCGTGTGTGTGTGTGAGTTCTTGCTCAGTTGTGTCTGACTCTCTGCGACCCCATGGACTGTAGCCCACCGTGCTCCTCTGCCCATGTGATTTGCCAGGCAAGAATACTGGAGTGGGTTGCCATTTCCTACTCCAGGGTAATCTTCCCAACCCAGGAATCGAATCCACGTCTCTTGTGTCTCATGTATTGGCAGGCAGATTCTTTACCCACTAAGTCACCTGGGAAGCCCTTTATACATATACATATATTCTTTTTTTAATATACATTCTTTTCCATTATGGTTTATCCTAGGATATTGAATATAAAATGCCTCCCTTTAGTTCTTCACCCCAGAGCTCGTTGTTTGTTCTGGCCTCTAATAGGAAAACAATTTCCAGCAGAGCTGTTCATATAATAATGAAACTAATGTTCATATCACGTAGGCCAGAGCCTCTCACTAAACATCAGGGTGCATGCTGGTCACCTGGGATCTTATGAAACACAGACTCTGACTCTGTGGGTCTGAGCAGAGCCTCAGCTCCCCCAGGGAAGTCCATGTTGTCCATGGACAGGGCCATTCATGTGATAGACATTGGGCCTGGAAAAGGAATTGAGGCTTCTGAATCTAACAAAAGTATGTTCTACTTAGTCTGAAAAAGTGTAACTTGCACCAGTTCTTATCATTCTTCTGGAATCAAATGATAGAAAGCAGTACAACAGAGAAACTGGTGCCTCAGTCCTTTTAGACTTGTTCACAACTTTTTGAGCGTCTCTCTGGCACAAGAGTATGTCACTGGAATTCCTACCCCTACACACATAACACCCATGTGTTACCCCACTGATCACTTTTTTTTTTTTTTTCCTGTGCTGTTCCCAGCTGTGTCTGACTCTTTGCGACCCCATGGATTGTAGCCCAGGCTTCCCAGGTGGCACTAGTGATAAACAACCTGCCTGTTGATGCAGGAGATGCAAGAGACGTGGGTTCAATCCCTGGGTTGGGAAGATCCCCTGGAGTAGGGCATGGCAATCCACTCCAATATTCTTGCCAGGGATAATCCCATGGACAGAGGAGCTTGACGGGCTACTGCAACAGGGTCAGATACGACTGAAACAACTTAGCAGGCACGGACTAGCCCACCAGGGTCCTCTCTCCATGGGATTTCCCAGGTGAGAATGCTGGAGAAGATTGCCATCTCCTACTCAGGATACATGGCCCTGTATTAATCCATCAGCACAGATTGTCTTCTTGGTAACATTTTGATCTGGAGGCTCTAATGCTTTTCCCAGTGGGCTCAGAATATCCCATTTGCTTAGGCTGAATCTGCTATAGAAGCCAACCCACTGTGCTCCTTAAAGTGTTACGGAATTTATTTATTCATTTCCCAGAAAGAAAAAATAATTTGCAGTCAGCATTAAATTATCATTATTTCTTTGGGAATTTTTTTTTAAGTCTTCCAAAGAGAATATAAGCATACCATCTACCACAACTTTGCCAGTACAGGCAGAACTTGAAAAAAAGGGATGTTTCTTCTGTTAGACACGTATTGTTTTACAAATCTATTTTACACACATTTTTGGTCGATAAATTAGATAATGCATTTTGGGAGACTGGAAATATCTGACTCCAAAATAGGAGAAATGAGCTTCTCTTTGTATAGTGCTCCACAAACTGTGAGGTGTGACTCACAATTTCTTTCATGGGTTCACTGCAAGGGGACCACCTCACCCTTAAATGTGTATCCCCAGATACCGCTTAACCAGGATATAAACTCCCATCCATAGTTTCTGGGGCTATTCCCAACAATGGTAGGTCAGAATGAAAAGAGACCTTGCTTGCTCCTGCCTGCCCAATAAATACTGATTTACCACCAGGCAAGGACCGTCGAATTAAAGCTGCGGGACAGACCAGGAGCTTCCTTCTCTTCTCTGACCCTCTCAGCACAAATCTGGAGCCAAGAGAGAAGGCACAGGCTGAAGGATTAGGAAGGGATCATCTAGCCCAACCCTTTCTTTTCATGCACACGGAGCCAGCATTCCAGAGATGTTAGGTGACTTAAAGTCACAGTTAGATTGTTGACAACACTAAGACTAAAACTCAGATTTCCTGACTTTCAGACAAAGCTCTCAGAAAGAATAGCAAAATAACAGCCTCCCTCTTCAGCAAGTCCAAGGGATGTCCTAGATATATGCCACTTGGAAAAAGATGAAAAGTCTTAACTAGATAGGGCACCGTGGTAGTGAATAGTCCATCGATAGTAATTTAATCAAATAATACTCGGCAAAAGGAATCAGGCAAAGGACTACTGAAGACTCATTAGTAAAGAGCAAAAAAAAAAAAAAACCTTTTCTTAGTAAAACATGCACTTTGGTGGGAGTTAGGTATCAGAAGCATAACAACTGCAAAGAGGTGAGTGGTGAGGTAAGGGGAGGGACCATTCTTGGCAGCCACTGGAGCCCTGAGTTCTTACACCCAAACCCCCCTCCTTTGGTCTCTTTCGAATGTTAGTGCTTTCTCACTGTTTGTCTTCAAATGAGCAGTAATGAACCTCACCTGTTCTCACACTCATTTTTTAAGAATGGGTGAGATGATAAAGGTAATTTGAATTCTTTTACTCCCCCCCCCCCAAAAAAAAGCTATGCAAATTCAGTATACTTTGAAATAATCTGTCTCACTGTGAGGAACTTGTAACACAAAGCCTACCCATGCACACAAAAATTAGAGCTAATACCTACCACCTTCCTCTGTCTCCCACAACAATCGCAAAGCCACTTTCAGAGACTAAATTATCACCTTCAATGGAAGTCAAGGTCAGCCCTGGAATTTTTCCTTTGCATTCTATCTTTAATGCTTTAGATGACTATAAACATGGCCCCGCAGGTCTCTGCGTCATCCCTCTAAAGGTAGGGTTATTATGTCTTCTATCCTGAAGACCCTAGTTATTCATTTGATTAAAATACTAGGGTGGTCTTCCTCTGAAATCTGCCAAGACTGACTTGACAGATCTGGCTAACTCAGTAGGTTTCTTATTTCCTCCTCAACACATTCAAGTCCTTCTCAAAGAAGCACCCTTCATCCAAGAAGAAATCTGTCCAAGCAACTTGGCCATTCTCCCATCAAGGCCACACTAATAATTGCTCTTCCCAGTGGGAACTGAAAACAACCCCTCTCATGTGGAGTTTCCAGAACATAATGGTTTCCAAATGGTAACACCTCCGTCACTTTTGAAAATAAAACCTCAGTGAAATAAGGGATGATCCTGACCTCCTAAAATTGTGGTCAGGGTCTTTGCTCAGAAGCTGGAGGACCATAGCTCATGCTCCAAGAATTTCCTCTGATTCCAGGTCTACCACATCATTCTCCAGTGGTTTGTTTTACTTCTCAGTTTTCTGGCTTCCTAACAATGTTGGGTTTTATTTGGTGATACCAACCGAAACCTAATAAGATTTTTATCGTTATGTTTCTTCCTGATATGTACCATTGGTTAGCTCAAAGATGAGAAGACTAAAAAGGACAAAGAAAGCAAAGACGTTAAGAGCTTCTTGGATGCAAAGAAGGGGTTTACAGAAGTGAAGTCTCAGAATGGAGAATTCATGACCCACAAACTTAAACACACCGAGAATACTTTCAGGTAAGACATAGTGGCTAGTTAACAGTGACTGTGCTCATGTGTGGGGGGGGGGGGGGAAAGTCAGTCTCCCTACCCTGTGACTCCAGACAGAAACGTGCTAACAGGCAACATACTTTTGTTGTGAGGTCACTGGCCATTGTCTTAGAGATACTCCGTCAGCAGATCAGGCTATCAATCACTAACAGGAGAACAGCAGGCCCTGCTCAGACAAGGTTTGATCTGCTTTTCCCATTATTTGACAAGGCAGATCAATCCTGCTTGGTATCCATGTTTTTGTTCACTGCCCTAATACGTTCACGTAAGATCAGCTTATTAGAAAACATTTTCACCTGAGTTCATCTCATTGATTCATTATCTGTAAGGTCCAGCAGACTTCATAAAAGAAACTTCTCAATACCATTTTTCAGAATGTATTTTCTAAACATTGTAAATAAATTGTTGCAGAAAAGGAAGATTGCCTGGTGGCCAGATACTTTGCAAACCTTAGGTTAAACTAAATAAGTTACCTCTCTTTACCCAGGACTTGGAGAAACTTTGATGTTATTTTGCCTTGGGGAATCTCTAAGAGGGAGGAAGAGGGCATACAACTAATGCTCCAGTTTGGAAAATCCTCTTGCAGAGCTTCAGATTCCCCTTTTTCATCCCCTCTCCCATCACACTGAATAGATCTCGGCAATTAAGTTTAGGCCAGATAGACAAGTGTGTGCATGCTAAGTCGCTTCAGTCCTGTCTGATTCTTTGCAACCCCATGGACTGTAGTCCACCAGGCTCCCCTGTTCACGGAATTCTCCAGGCAAGAATACTGGAGTGGGTTGCCATGCCCTCCTCCAGGGGATCTAAGTATATGCAGGCAAATCCTCACTTCTAGGTTAAATATGGAGATTCCCCCCACCCCCACCAGCTTTGTAGAAGCCTGCCATGGATGCCTGGCTACCTGACTCTCCGTGCCCCATTCCTGCACACACTCGCTCCAACTGCTGGTGCCAAATTGCAGTCTCTGTTTTGTCACTGGCTGCTGTGCCAAACATTCTGGAAAAGAGTCTGGGGTCCCGGTAACGTGGATTCCCAGAGGGTTGTTCATTGGTGGCCACCCTGCCTGTAGACCCTGTTTTTGGGAATACTTCAAATAAGAAAGTTCCAAGCAGGTGTTGTATAGAAGCCAGACGACTCCTTACACCAAAGCATGGGTAACACTCAGGAGCAAGCAGAACTATGAGGGATGGACATTTCTAGCCGCTTTAAGATGCTAAAGTTTTAGGTAAATATAGTTGTTATGCACACAATTTTTCTACACAAAAATTTGAGAAGAAATCTAGTCACGGTTTTACAAAAGACAGCTGAAAGCACATGGAAGAAAAGATGTGTATTCAAAGCCTAAATAAAGTGTGAAGGAGTGAGAAGGGTAGAACCTATCGATGTTACTTGGGATTGGCAAGAAAGTAGATGTAAAAATTAAGTTTATTAGGAATTCATAGAAAATCTAGAAATCAAGCTGATTCAGGCTGGTAAGCTGAGTGCAGAGCTTGCTGAAGTGCCAGTCCTTTAATGCGTTAGAGCCCTAGAACAGTGTCAAGTTCATGAAAAGTGTTCAAAGAATATTACCTAAAAATGTTATTGTTTAATTACTTAGATAAGACCCTGATCCTGAGAAAGATTAAGGGCAAGAGAAGAAGGGGGTGACAGAGGATGACACAGTTGGATGGCATCATCAATTCAATGGACTCGTGTCTGAGCAAACTCCCGGAGGTGGCGAAGGATGGGGAGCCTGGCGTGCTGCAGTCCATGGGGTTACAATTGTCAGACACACCTTAGCAACTGAACAGCAATAACAGTTACTTGATGGTTTAAAATATGTGCTGTAGGCACAAGTACAATTTTATTAAGAGAAATAACTTTAAAAATCTGTCAGTAGAAAGAGGTTTGGTTAACAGTTAGCAAGCTTGTCAACCAGTTTCAGTCAAAACTCAAATTGACAATTACCATGCCCATTGTTTGGGAATCCAAAAAACTGGGTAACTCGAAAAGATAAGTCACAAGGGATGGCAACAGAGTAAGGATTGAGAACCCATAATTGGGACTCTTGCTTTAATTTTGCTATGTTTTGACAGGAAAAAATGAAACAAACTGCTACCATGTTATTAGTTTTTAATTTAGCTGCCTACATACGTTAGTTGTAGTTTCAATTAGAAATTGATGCCTATGGAAGCAGAGACACCTCACTTTGCTCCATATAGTTATAGAGTGAGGAGCTGGGGAGGAGTGAGAGCCTCTATTTAGATTAGCTTAGTACCTACTAGTCTAATTGAAAACTAGCTGTGTTCATAGTGAAAGGTCTATATTCATCTTAACTTTCACCTAACGAAGCCACAGAAAGAGGAAAGAACCTTCTGGAAGAAATTTCCATATTAGTGGTACCCTAACGCTCAGGCCGTTGCCTGGAAAATCCCATGGACGGAGGAGCCTGGTAGGCTGCAGTCCATGGGGTCGCTAAGAGTCAGACATGACTGAGCGACTTCACTTGCATGCATTGGAGAAGGAAATGGCAACCCACTCCAGTGTTCTTGCCTGGAGAATCCCAGGGACGGGGGAGCCTGGTGGGCTGCCGTCTGTGGGGTCGCACAGAGTCGGACACGACTGAAGTGACTTAGCAGCAACGCTCAGGCCATCCAACACATCTGAGCAGGTGTGATGCGGCCAAAATTCTTGTTCTTGTTTTGAGCATAGCTCCTTTTGTTGATTTAATTACTTTTCCCTTTGATAGACCCATTTTCTTATAGCTAGATGTTTTCTCTAAAATATGACATGAAAATCTCAATTCAGGAGCAAGTTAAGCACCCATCACCCAAGGAAACCACCAGTAACATTTTCCCCAGATACTCTTTATGTGTATACATTAAAAAACAGACATAGATGTATATATGTGTATAATTATAAATCTCTGTTTTAAAGTGATTCTTTCACTGAGCATAACAGTGTATCTTTTTGCTAGCTTTCTACACCAGTGAGTATAAGCCTACAGTTAATGTTAGAGTGTTCTACTGGCTGGATGGGTCATGACTGATTTAACCAGTCCCTAATGATGGGCATCTGAATGTCCAAAATGAAGATTGAGCGACACCTAGTGGAGTCCAGAAAAGTTTCTATAGGCACGTGTTAGCAGTCCTACCAAACACTGACACCAGCTCTCAGGAAGAACCAACTCTCTGAAGATGGAGAGACTTTATCTGAAAGGAGAGGGTTCCTCTCTGGAGTCACAGGCCTATGGACATTTAAGACTTTGAAAGAGCAATATCAAGTCTTAAGGGGTCCCCTAACCTTGACTGAGTTAAAAATAAGAGTTGATCTTTAGCTATCAAGAACCTAGAATGATATTTTTTAACTTTTTAACCTCAACTCCTAGTAAAATATAAATTTTACATTATATCGCGGTACACGTCTACATATGTCTACATATGTACTTATAACTGAAACAAGAATGTCAAGAAAAGGTCATTTCCCTTGTTCCATGCAATACCCTCTGATGTTTTCTCATTGGTTCTTTTAAATGTTAATTACAGTCCACTAAATAGATTTTACAAAATGCAGCTTGAAAAGCATAGTACTAAAGGACATAGTTTATTCAGAACTTTCTCACTATCTTAAAAGCATGAGATGCATGCAAAAAAAATCAGTATGGGTAACTATGTAATCCTGAACTCCTTTTCTGTTCCTCCTCTTGCTTCATAGCTAGAAACACCAGTGCTATTCTCTGCATGGAATAAATGATACTAGACCATGGTAATTATCTGTTACAAAAGTGTCAGAAATGGGCCACCTATGTTCAGATATAGTTAAGAATGCCCTCACTACCTGTTAATGAGTATTTATATAAGATTTCTTCCATTTTTGTGGCTCAGCAATATTCCATTATACCTACTTTTACATTTTTGTAATACGTTCATCCATCAATGGGCACTTGGGCAGTTTCCATATCTTGGCTCTTGTAAATGATGCTGCATGACCATGGGCATTACATGTATCTTTTTGAGTTCGTGTTTTCATTTTCTTTGGATAAATACCCAGAAGTGGAATTTCTGCCTCATGTGGCAGTTCTGCTTTTAATTTTTTGAGGTACCTCCATACTGTTTTCCCTAGTGGTTGTACCAATTTACAGCCCCACCAACAGTGCCTGTTTGCTCCCATTGTACAACCTAGGAAACCCAGGGTAAGTGGCAGGGAGGGGACTCGGATTCAGACCTGGGAATTCCAGATGGAACCCAACTTAGCCGTGAGGATCCGCTGTCCAGTGAGGGCAGTGGAGATTTCCGTGTGGGATGCAAGGCCTGCAGACCGACCTCCCCTGCTTCCAGGGGCGGTGAGGGTAGGCTGCAAGGCAGACGAGTGTCCCACTCCTTTGCAGCCGCGCTGGCGGGAGGGTCAGCGAGGCCAAGGAGGCTGAAGGCGCCTCCCAGGTGGAAGCCGGCAAGCGGCTGGAGGAGCTGCGCCGCCGCCGCGGGGAGACGGAGAGCGAGGAGTTCGAGAAGCTCAAGCAGAAGCAGCAGGAGGCGGCCTTGGAGCTGGAGGAGCTGAAGAAGAAGAGGGAGGAGCGAAGGAAAGTCCTGGAGGAGGAGGAGCAGAGGAAGAAGCAGGAGGAAGCAGAGCGAAAAGTGAGAGAGGAGGTAAGGCGGGGCGCAGCGCGGTGGTCTAGCACCTTCACTTACCCAAGCCCACGAGAGGGTGTCTCCCCGTGAACATTCTGACCCTGGAAAATAGTTTCTTCCTTGGTGAACTGCTGCTGCCCTTTTGAATGTGAGTTCTTACAAATGCATGAATCTGAGCAAACTCCGGCAGATAGTGAAGGACTTGGAAGCCAGGTATGCTGCAGTCCTTAGGGTCACAAAGAGTTCAAGACGACTTAGCGGCTGAACGGCAGCTGCAGCTTGCTGTGTGCTAGGCATGGTTCTAAAACTTTTATACACATTAATTTATTCAGTTCTCCTAAGAGCTCTCTCATATAAGTAGCCTTCTCATCCCCATTTTAGAGATCAGGAAACCGAGGCACTGAGAGGCTTTGTAATGTTCCACAGGTCCCACTTGCCTTTGTCTTAACACGTGTCCCTGTAAATGTCTCTCAGTAAAGACCGCGAGAGCAGAGAAGGATGAAAAAGTCTGCAGATCAGTTACAGGAACCAAGAGTCACATGGTGGTTGTTTTTTGATATTTGAGGAGGTTGTATAGAGAAGAGTTTCGCAAAAATCATTTTGGGGGTGTTTTAAGTGGAAGAGTAAGTAACTAGATTTTCAAAGGGAGGGACAGTACCTGCTTTTTTCACTGTTGTACACCCAGGACCCAGCACAGCGCCAGGCATGTAGCGGGAGCACAGTGATTATGAGCAGATGAATTTGTTCCATCTTCTTAAGCAGAACTGAAAATGACAGATAAAGTTACAAGAAGGCAAATTTTGAGAACTGAAAAAGTGCTTAACCAGTTACTGTAAGCATTGCAGTAGTTCACAAAGAGCCTTTTTTCCTTGTATCCTGAGGTACATTATCCTCATTTTATGGACAAAGAAATGGGAATCAAGTAGTTTGACCTGTGTGAAGTCACTTGACTAATAAGTGATAGATTTGCTACTGGGACCCAGCTTCTCCAACTCCACGTAGAGCTTTCCACACAAATCTCCAGAAATTGTGATCTCCCATCATTTAAAATATGCAAAAAGACTTTAGATGACTTTCTGACATGGATCCTATACAAACATTCCCCAAACTGTGTGGAAAGTTTGGATACATTACTCCAAGATCTCTTTCAGCTCCAGCTCTTCTTGAGCCTATGACCTTTGGTTAGAAAGTAATTGGAATGATCGTTTTAGAATCAGACCCTCTGCCACTGGCAAGCTGGGACCTTGGGAGGGTCACTAGACCGTGAGACCTCTTTTCCTTATCTGTGAAATATCTACTTTCAGGATTGTGGTGGTGATTAAATCATGGCATTCAGGGTGCCTGGTACTTAATAGACACTCAGGAACTCATAGTTTTCAGTCCTGTTATTATTGTTATTGCTATTCTCTAGAGGAGCAAAGTATCAATGAAAGCAGAGGAGAAACATGTCCTCTGAGACCTGGATTGGACCTCAGAGATGATTTGGTCTAACCTCCTACCAAGCACCATGTCTTAGTGGCGGCCGCTATAACAAACTGCCATAGACTGGGTGGCTGATGAGACATCCAGGAAATGTTTGTCTCACAGTTCTGAGGCTGCGAAGTCCAAGATCGAAATGCCAGCAAACTCTGTGTCTGGTGTGACCTCAGTTCACAGATAGCAGTCTTCTTGCTGTGTCCTCACAGGACAGAGGGGTGAGAGAGCTCCCTGGAGCCTCTTTTAGGTTCCATTCTCATGGTCCCTAAATCCCCACCTCCTAATGCCATCACCCTGGGGGTTAGGATTTCAACACAGGGATTTGGTGAGGTGGTGGTGTGGGGAGAGCGGGGGCGGGGCACAAATATTCAGTCCACAATACACATGATCTTTCTGCAGCATCCTCTGATACATGAACATCCAGTTCCTGCTTGAGAACATCCAGTTTGAAAACTACAGAGACTACATAAATCTGTCAGAAAACTGTTCCTAGAGGATGTGCAGCCTGATGAGAAGACAGAGTGTTCTAGGCTAGGAATGAAGGCACCTGGGGCGGGTGGGAGGGGTTGATGAGAGGGATTGTAAACATCTATGATTTCACCACTAGGGTGCAGTGTCTACACCGTTTCAGATTTGTCAGACTATCTAGAAATAATCTACTCAGCTAAGGAGCTAAGGTAGGAACAACCATGAAACCATCTCTTGTACAATTTAGTAAATATAGTACTGTACATTTGTATACCTTAGCATATGAATCATCTCATTTGTCTTCACATCTCTCCTAGGAAGTAGAAGTGATAACTTATTTCACATACACAAAATGGAAGGCCAGTGTTTGATGACTTGACGAGGTGATGATGACTATGATGATCATCCTGCTGAACATGAGTCTAAGCCTTCTACCTGAGCTTTCTCATTTCAGTTCAGTCCAGTTCAGTCGCTCAGTCATGTCCGACTCTTTGCGACCCCATGAATCGCAGCACGCCAGGCCTCCCTGTCCATCACCAACTCCCAGAGTTTACTCAAACTCATGTCCATCGAATCGGTGATGCCATCCAGCCATGTCATCCTCTGTCGTCCCCTTCTCCTCCTGCCCCCAGTCCCTCCCAGGGTCCTTTCCAATGAGTCAGCTCTTCGCATCAGGTGGCCAAAGTATTGGAGCTTCAGCTTCTCATTTAGTCTGTGTTAAACCCCTAGTCAGTGGATACTATTATTATCCCCATTTTACAAATGAGGAAACTGAGGCATGGGGTAGATAAGTAATGTGGCCAAGGTCACACAGTTTAGACGGGGCAGTGCCAGAGTGTGCATCAGCAGCTGGACTCAAGTGCTCGGGCTTAACCTCTGATGCCACCCTCGAGGAAGGGGTAGCATCTTTTCTAGAACCCGGCTCTTTTTCTTCTAGGACTATGACCATTCCCCTACAGCAGTCTTTCCTTTTGGCCTGAAGCTGATATTAACGTCCTTGTTATTTGTTCTTTCTTAGGAAGAGAAGAGGAGGCTAAAGGAAGAGATTGAAAGGCGAAGGGCGGAAGCTGCTGAGAAACGCCAGAAGATGCCGGAAGATGGTTTATCAGAGGACAAGAAGCCCTTCAAATGCTTCACTCCTAAAGGTTCATCTCTCAAGGTATTTTTCCCCAGAAAACCTTCTTGTGTTTATTAAAATATGATAGAAACATGATTTCAGCCCCTGATTTAGTTATTGATTATTCAAAGTTTTTGTTCCATTAATCTTTTTGCTCCCTCTGTCAGCAATTTCATAGCTTTTTTTCATTTTCAAGATATAGATAGGAGAGAAATCAAGTGGAGTACTTTGTGTCTTTTGTTTATTAGACCTTTGATTAAAATGACCTATGGTGATTACCTCTAGATTTCATTGACCCATACTCTCAATGTGCCTTATTACTTTGAGCAATTAAAAGCAGAAACATTGAAACTTTATAAAATAGGCAAATATATTTTAAAGGTTGAAGCTGCTTTTTCATGCTAATTTCATTATTTTTCTTTGTCATTATTAAGAGCAGGACAGCTGGGGATGGTACAGGTCAAATTTCAAAGCCATTATCATCAAAGGAGATGAAATGTGACTCAGATAGGCTCCCTTGCCAGGATGAGTTTGGTCCGACTACTCCCTTCAGTGGGCATAGCTCCTAATAAAGGAAGACAGGGGTGCTGCTGAGAGAATGAGCAGGAAGGAGCTGAGTCAGGGAGATGATGGGATGGTTGAGAAGGAGGGACAAGAGCATAGACTCAAATATGTATTTTTGCTTATATAGTTAGCATGTTTTGAGTCCCTGGCACAGTGAAGATATTCACTGATGTAGTGAGTGAGTGGTTATTGAATAAATACATGGATGAATGAATCTTTACAGATTGGAACTTTGAGCAGTTTTTATTTTCTGTCATCCTAGCTAGGTTACAAAGCCCTGACAACAGGTAAAGCCAGTATAGAATCATAGCTGCAGCTGGATAATGTGTGTGTGTGTGTGTGTGTGTGTGTGTGTGTGTGTGTCTATCAGCGTGTGCACATTTTGATCAAAAGTCAGTTATTTACACTTACACTTATTACTTGTTTCACATGGAAAACAGTATGTTTTATTTCTAGATCATTTCCTTCAGTCTTTAGGATGATCTGGGTCCCAGTCTACCATGGTTCTGCTGCTGCTGCTAAGTCGCGTCAGTCATATCTGACTCTGTGCGACCCCATAGACGGCAGCCCACCAGGCTCCGCCGTCCCTAGGATTCTCCAGGCAAGAACACTGGAGTGGGGTGCCATTGCCTTCTCCATACCATGGTTCTAACCCCTCCCAAATAAAGTCCTTATACTTCAACCTCATCTCAAGGGCTGCTTCAGGGGGAATTGAAACTAAGCCACAAGGGAATTTTCTTATTTGATATTTATAACAAATCTAATATGTGCTATGAACTATGAAGGAGGGAAGCACAAAGCGAGGTCACTGTCGATAGGGCACTCATATAGTTGACCGCCTCAGGAAAACTCAAGAGTTACAAGGGTAACCAAGTGCAGACTACCAGCTCAGTGAGGTCTCTGGGTGGAGCAGAAGGAGGAGAGAGAGGCTGTGAGGAGTAAGTGAGCTTCATTTATGGATCTGAAATTTGAATTTCTTAAAGTCTTCCTATGTTACAAAATATTCTTTTGACTTTTTCCAAACCATTTAACAATGTAAAATGTTCGTAGTTTATGGGTGGCTGGAGAACATGGGCAAAACTCCATTTGCATCCCCCTGCTGAAGGAGAAAGAGCAGAAAGATGCAAACCCTGCTCACTTTAGACCATCTCTGCAAAGCCACTAGGTCCCCTTCTGACTGGGTCCTTTTGTTCCTGGCTCATCGATAATCAGAAAAAGAAAAGTGCCCTCTCTCTTTCAACTTTCCTTCAATTGCCACCTGAGCTGAACTTTCCTTGAACTGTGTGGGAACATGAGAAAAGTTGTAGTTATCGAAACTTCTGATTTCTACTTTGTTTTTTAAAAGAAACGGCAACCCATCCTCTTTTTTCAAACATCTCTCTGCCAAGGTTCCCAACTTAGCTTCTCTAGTGTTTCCATCAACCAGACTCCAGAGTTCCCACAAAGCCATTTATCTACTTATTCTGGTAGAGAAGCACAGGAAAGCCTGGCATGCTGCAGCCGCAAAGAATCAGACACAACTGAGCAACTGAACATCAACATTCTAGTAGAGAGGCATGTGTGAGCCATCAAAATTGATGTATAAAAAAGAAATTTTTAATTTCTGTGTAACAGAGATGTGCTTTCAAGAGTAGGCAGTCTAGTGTTTTTCTCCATAGTATGTGCCTTGAAGAACCTGCTATGGCTCATAACTTCATTTCATGTCCTACAATTGAAATTCCTGCAACTGTTGACACTCGGCCCTGCAGCTTTTATAAACGGTCACAAGGTAACATTGTCGAATGCCAGTGGAAGGAGAAACGTTTGATATTTGACCACAAGATATTATCCACTGGTGTATTTTGTTGATTTCTCATGGCTTACATTCCTCGTCTGAGAAGCTCAGAACCTGGTTTCTCATAGTTAAATTATGCTGGCAGTGAATGATCCTTCTTACGTAAGACATACAAAGAATAAGTAAATTAAATTTAGAATTTTGTTTTTATTATTATTATTTTCATATACTCGTGGTGGAGGAAGTGTGGAATTAAGGAGAGCACCAGTTTGCTGAAATGTGTGTGATTTTCCCGTTTTATTAGGACCACACTGCCACCTCTTGGTTTATAAAAGAACCAGTTTCTCTCTTTAAACTCCTTACACAGAATGAGTAATTAACAAATTTAGTAGAAATTGTTACATTACCCAGAGTCACTAAGTGCAGACATTTGCCAGCAAAAATACATCACTAAGTCCTGACAAAATGTGATGATGAAATCAATCTGTATTGAATACTGTAGATACAAAAGGAGACGTTAGAGTCTGAGAGCCATAATGTGCATAAATGTGATGGCCAGCGTTAACAAGATGATCCCCAGGTCAGAACGATGCTACAAAGAACAGGCCTGCTGTCTGCCCTGTCCATTGTCCTTCCCGCACACTGAGCGGTTCGCCATTCTTCAGTCCCACTGCTCTGCTTGCTTCTTGGTTCCCCAAATCTTTGTATATGTGTCTGCTCTACTACAAATGTCCTCTCCCCTCCAACGCACAGACTCCCTACCCTCACTTTCATGAACTCATTTATAAAGCTGTGTAAACTATAAACTATAAAGATCAGCTCAAATACCAGAACATCTGAAAATTTTTCTCCAACTCTCCAATTTTTTAATCTTTAATATGGTACCTACTGTTTAGTTTTTTTTTATTTTTATTGAAGTACAGTTGATTTGCAATGTTGTGCCAGTCTCTTCTGTATAACAGAGTGACTCAGTTTTACACATATATACATTCTTTTTTAATATTCTTTTCCATTATGGTTTGTCCCAGGAGACTGGGTACAGTTCTCTGTGCTTTACAGTAGGACTTTGCTGTTTATCTACCACTGAATTTTAAATTTTTCATTTATGTGTTCTGCTAGTCTCCCCTACTGACTCCTTACAGAATTGGAGCCCTGTCTTATACATCACTGGTGTTTAATTTTATATAATAGGTACTCACATATAATTTATTGGTTTGTTGGTTGTTTGACAGACAGGTTGACAAGGATAAAGGTTGGATGGATAGATGAGTGAATAATATTATAAGTGCCAGTACATTGTGTGGTTCTAATGTATTTTATCTCATTCAGAAAAAGTTTAGCTGGGAACTTTTCCTCCAGAAATGCACTTCTAAGTTCATGTTAAAATCAGAAAAATAAGGGTTTGAGACCCTTTACACCTCATAAACTCAGGGATACCTATAGCACATTTTTGCATAAAGTTTTATTTTTAATGAGTTTGATTTTATCTTTGTGAGAAATCACTGGAAAGGATGAAGTGCCCTCACTAACATCTATAAAAGTATTGTTCAACTGATATTAGGAGTGAAGCATGTTTTCCAAAAAGCTTAAGGTTATTTATTAATAATCTCTGAGTCCTAGGCCAACAGTCTAGAAAAGCCACTGACATTTCGAAGATTGTAGGGGAAGGTCAACTGCTCCAGTATTCTTGTTGTGGTTCAGTGGATAAGTCATGTCCAATTCTTTGCGACCCCGTGGGCTGCAGCACGCCAGGCTTCCCTGTCCTTTCCTGTCTCCCGGAGTTTGCTCAAACTCATGTCCATTGAATCAGTGATACCATCCAACTATCACATCCTCTGTTGCCTCCTTCTCCTCCTGCCCTCAATCTTTCCCAGCATCAAGGTCTTTTCCAACGAGCAAGCTCTTTGCATCAAGTAGCCAAAGTATTGGAGCTTCAGCTTCAGCAATACTTCCAAAGAATATTCAGGGTTGATTTCCTTTAGGATTGAGTGGTTTGATCTCCTTGCTGTCCAAGGGACTCTCAAGAGTCTTCTCCAGCACCACAATTTGAAAGCATGAATTCTTTGGCACTCAGCTTTCTCTATTGTCCAAAGCTCACATCTCTACATAACTACTGGAAAAACCATAGCTTTGACTATATGGACCTTTGTGAGCAAAGGGATGTCTCTGCATTTTAATACACTGTCTAGGTTTGTCATAGCTTTCCTTCCAAGGAGCAAGCGTCTTTTAATTTCAAGGCTGTAGTCAACATCTTAAGAGATTTTGGAGCCCAAGAAAATAAAATCTGTCACTGTTTCCACATTTTCCCCATCTATTTGCCATGAAGTGATGGGACCAGATGCCACAATCTTAGTTTTTTGAACGCTGAGTTTTAAGCCAACTTTTTCACTGTCCTCTTTCAACCTCATCAAGAGGCTCTTTAGTTCCTGTTTGCTTTCTGCCATTAGAATCATAGCATCTTATTTGAGGTTGTTGATATGTACCCGTCTAGGGTAACTGTAATCTAGTAGATTCCTGAACAGGACAGAAAATGGACCTGTGTACTTTGCACATGCAGTCATATGCAGAGATGTTACTCTTTGCTGATGACAGAGGATGCATGGCAGAGGCTATTTCTAGCCTGGAGTTGGGTATCATAAGGAGTCAACAAATATTTGCTGGCTTATGAAGAATATTTGGATTTGAGTGATGCAGTTTTAGTAAAATACAGTGTTTGATTTAGCAGCTTTAGTTGTAGCAAAATTTCTAGCTTTAAAAAAAAAGTCTTTAAAAATACTGAATCAATCAATATACTCATAGCAGTTTCTCTAGGCTTATTTCTTGACTACTAGGGTTTTCATGAGAATCCTCAGCCATTCCTGATGAGCTGTGCCCTAGTTTCACCCAGCCCCACATCGGTCTTCTACATTCAGGGCAAATTAAGTTCAGTAATAGGTTGGATAGCTATCAAAATTAGGAAACCAGGCTAAGCAGTAAGTGAATAGATCACAGTTCCTGGTTATCATTCTTATATATACAAATATCAAATCATTATATGGTATACCTAAAACTAATGTTATATCATTTATACCTCAATAAAAAATGAAAAAAATTTAAAGTACATCAGAAAGCAAAAAAAAAAAAAAAGTTAGTCTTGGAATGTGATTGTTTTGCCATTGATTTATGTTATTTCAGAGTCATTTTTATTCCTTTCTATCTAGTCCTTGTTTCCAGAACTTCATATTTTCTCTGTCTTCTGCTAATCCTACCTTCATCTCCCAGTCTCACAGACCTCAATCAAATACCTAATGTGTCATTTTCCTCCCTAGCAGAGATGCTGTGCACAGCACCCTCTTACTCTTTGATATTCTTTGGTGCTTTTATTCCCCAGGTTCAGGGAAGATAGTAGTATGGACTGAGAAACCTTTATATGCTGAAAATATTAACTGGTTTTATTTTTTTTCCTATTCCTAGATAGAAGAGCGAGCAGAATTTTTGAATAAGTCTGTGCAGAAAAGGTAAACATGGTTGACTGTTGAATTGAGAATCATCAACCATTATATGTAATGGGAAAATTCTCTCATATTTTTATGCATGTCTGTGTGTCTTTATTTACTTAACAGTGGTGTCAAGTCAGCTCATCAAGCGGCAGTAGTCTCCAAGATTGACAGCAGACTGGAGCAGTACACCAGTGCGATTGAGGTGAGAGATGGCCTCGATGTTAGATAACTGAAGTGAAAGTGTTAGCCACTCAGTCATGTCTGACTCTGTGCAAACCCACAGACTGTAGCCTAGTGTTATGGTCAAACAGAAATCATACTCTGATTGTATATTATACTCTGATTGTATAAACAATCAGAGAAACACTTAGGACAATAATCAAGTCCGGTAGTGTTAGAATGTTAATGATGCTTTAGTATTTTGAATAAGTTATAGAGAAAGCAATAGTGAAGATAAATTATAGAAAAGTTTAAAATAAATTATTATTTACTACTTTCCACCTGAGTATTCAATGAAGGTGTAATTTTTTTTTTTTAATGAATGAGTTTGTTACTTAACTGTATTATTTATGTGTTCACAAGTATATCTTCAATATTCTTAATTCCTTATAAAAGGTGTTCCTATATATAGTTTAAACAGGTCCTTTACAACCATGATTAGTCCTTCTTTGTCTATAAGAACTTTCATCATCAAATAAATTGGTAGTATAAATTAATATAAAGATGACAGCCAGCTGGAATTTAATAGTCAATTTCAAATTGATTGTTTTATGTTTGAAGGATCATAGTTTTATGCCTCTGTCTAATCCAACTTTCTTTCCCCCTCCCAATTGACCTAGGAGTTCTACTCTATTTGGAAATAATGTATATTTCCAAGTACCAAAGCACTAAGAGGGTAGGGTGCCATTGATCAGGATGCAATACTGATTTTTTTTTCTCCTTTGTGTAGACTTTAGTTTTAGTTGTCTGCTGTGATGTAACTGGATCAGTTTGATTTGCTTTGATCCTGACCTTTGTACTGCAGAGTGGAGATGCCTATAAAATAGTTTGTAACAAATGATAAGAGGGAATAAGAAAGAGTTCTGGATGGTTTGTCAAGTGAATAATCAAGTCCTAACATTCAAGAGGAGATTTTCAGAAGATCAAATGGCCACTAAAATATAAGACAAATAAGATAAATTGCAAATAGTTTTTTTCTGTGGTTGAATTGGTCATAACTCTAACAGGGTTAATGAAGTCAAGACTATTGCTTCAGCCTTTACTTAGTCCAGCAGTGGGGCCACTCACCCTGGCTGCCCACCTTGATGACACATGCCACAGGCCCCAAAGCAGGACCAGGAGAGAAAGTACATGATTTAGGGTATGTGCATCACTACTGCTGGAAAAGTATCTTGGATGCGCATCTTTCTTTTTTACACCTGTTCATTCCTCCTTTCAGTATATTCTCCATGCAGTGATCGCTCAGTCTTTCTCGATGTTCTGGCATATCCCTATCTTTGGTCCTTGGCATGTACTGTTAGCTCTTTATGAAACGGTGTTTGTGCTTTCCTTCACCAACCTCTTTGAAGTCTTCCATCAGATCTGGGTTTAAATGTCTCATCCTCAAAGTGGTTTCCTTTGCCCCCCTAAACTAAATGCGTCCTCAGTTGCACGGCCTTGTCTGACTCTTTCCAGCCCTTTGGATTGTAGCCTGCCAGGCTCCCCTGTTCATGGGATTTTTCTGGCAAGAATACAGGAGTGGGTTGCTGTGCCCTCTTCCAGGGGATCTTACCAACCCTGGGATCAAACCCATGTCTCCTGCATCTTCTGCAGTGCAGGTGGATTCTTTACCACTTGAGCAGCTACCTGGGAATCCCCCAAACTAAGTACCACTGTCCTCTTGTGTGGTCTCTTGGCATGCTTTCAGCACCACACTCATCTTTCATAGCACTTATTGCAATGTGAAATAATACTGAATAACTAGTTACCATCTGTCCTATTAATGTCAGTCCAGTGGGGCTCACAGAGAAGGCTGTCTTGAGTGCCGCCGTGTCCCCAGGGCCTACCACAGTGCCCTGCATGCGGCAGGCACTCAAGAAGTGTCTGTTGAAGAAATGAAGTAGCATATCACTATAACAATAAGTGGGGTGGGGGCTGAGATGCCAATGAAAAGCATATTTCACTTTGAAAAGATCCTCTGAAGTAGATATAATGGTTTATTTAGAGATAGAGATCTTATCAAAATGTATAGAAATTATGAGTCATTTTTGGTGAAGGTGTTTACCCAATGAATTTGTTGAGTGATAACGCTGAGGAAGACAGGCTCACTATAGTTTTATGAGAACAAACTTATCAGTGTCAGTCCTAAAAATAATTCACATACTTCAGGGAACAAAAGCTGCAAAACCTACAAAGCCAGCAGCCTCAGACCTTCCTGTTCCTGCTGAAGGTGTCCGCAACATCAAGAGCATGTGGGAGAAAGGCAACGTGTTCTCATCCCCCACTGCTTCAGGCACACCAAACAAGGTGAGCAAGGATTGCTGTCTTTTCATTCTAGAGGTTGGATCCCCCCCACCCTTTTTTTTTCCTTTTATTTATTTTTTTAGGAATTACATAGTTAATTACAAAAGCAGTGAAGAAAGTATAATTCTTACTTTCTTTTGTAATGACCACAAAAGCAAGCTCAGAAAGAGTGTGTTCCTGAGGTTCTATACTATGCCCTGGCCAGAGGCCTCTAAATACAATGCCCGGAGTTCATCACTAACCTTGGGATTGGCAGGGGAAGGGAAGTGCAGGGGGAAGAAAACCAGATATCATACTCTTTCAATATCAAGTTCAAGGTTTATTTTCCTTAAAATAGTCCATATAATGATCGGTAATTGATTGGTGATGTATGAAATAATACTGAATAGTATTTCGAGGTTGCTTTGAATTTCCAGGTAGTTTTTTTCTTTTTTTCCCCTTTAACATTGGATGCTTGACCTTTACAGGAAACCGCTGGCTTGAAGGTGGGGGTCTCCAGCCGCATCAATGAATGGCTAACCAAAACGCCCGAGGGAAGCAAGTCGCCTGCTCCCAAGCCTTCTGTAAGTAGCTCCAGGTTTTTCTGAATGTCTTTGATAGCTCAGCTTCCAGCAACAGAAGAAAACAGGCTGTTGGGGCATTTGTCTGGGGAAAACAGGGCCCCTGTTCTTGGCTGCGACTGCTGAGTAACAGACAAGGAGGGGCTCAGATGAGAGAGCAGTCCCGAGCAGCTGCGCTGTCATTACCCAGAAGGTAAAACGGAGCTGCCAGCACCTCTCCTCCCGGAACGCTGAGGCAGTTCAGGTTTACCCTCTTAACTGTCTGCATGTTTAGTTTCTATTCTATGAGTTAACCTAGAAATTTGAACATGTCAAATCATCTTGGCCATCTCTCTGTTAAGAGCACCCCTGGACTTAGAATGTTATGCTGGCTCTCGAACTCACATTTTTTAATTTGCCTAATTTCTGTAACTTAACACAAAAATACAGTGATTAGGTAGTTGTTGAAATAATTGCTGTAATTTCCTTGTCAACACCTCCAAAGGAAAGCCATTAAAAACAAAACAACAGTAAGACTAGAAACTATCAAAACTGGTTATGAATGTTATTTTTGGAAATTTAAAGTCTTCTTATTAAGCATGGCTTTCTTACTAAAAAATATTCTCTTATCCTTTTCATTGAATGTATATGGTAGTTGCCTTGCATTTATCATTATAATCAAAAGCCATATGAAGCTCCCTACTGTACACTGGTGAGCTTTCTCTGCTCAGCTGGCTTTCTAGCTTTGTTGGTGCCCAAGGTAGCGAAAGACTCTATTGTCACAACCACGCCACTCCAGAGGCAGAAGAAAAGCTTCCCAAACCCTAGGTCTCTGCACCATTGAGCATTTAATTGCACCCATTGGCTCCATGTTTAATCTCCAAAGTCACTAGAGTTTATCACCTTTCCAACTGAAAAAAGAAAAATGGAAATATTTCCATACTCTTCTTGGGTACATTTCCTTCTAATCAATTAATATTCAGCCTGAGATTCTTTACATAAAGGCCTCACAGAGATATAACACTAATGTGAACCCAGTTTACAACTGGAAAGTTAATATATTGAAAAGAAATCTTTTTCCCTCTCCCAATAGATACAGACTCTTTGTGACTCTGGACTGTAGCCCCTGTGACTACTCTGTCCATGGAATTTTTCCTGCAAGAATACTGGAATAGGTTGCCATTTCCTCCTCCAGAGGATGTTCCTGACTCAGGGATCAAACCCATATCTCCTGTGTCTCCTGCATTGCAGGCAGATTCTTTGCCCTCTGGGCCATCAGGGAAGCCCTCAGATATATGAAAGGAGGCCTATAAAAGGAGATAGTAGGGCTTTCCAGGTGGTCCTCGTGGTAAAGAACCCGCCTACCAATGTAGGAGACTTAAGAGACACAGGTTCAATCCCTGGGTCGGGAAGATTCCCTGGAGGGGGCATGGCAGCCCACTCCAGTATTCTTGCCTGGAGAATCCCATGGACAGGAATCTGGCAGGCTTCAGTCCACGGGGTCGAAAAGAGTCAGACACGACTGAAGCGACTTAGCACACACAAGGCAAGGGGTGATGCCCTCAAGGTATATGATCTTTAGTGCCTCAAGTTTCCCAGCACCCCAGGTGATATGAAGGATGGAAATTATTTTTTAATGGCAGTTTACATAAAGTTTTATGATTCCAGACCAATGTTTATCAACCTTATTGAATTATGGACCCCTTTGAAAACCTAATGAAATCTAAGGACCCTCTCCCCTAGAACATTGCATATAATACAAGTTCAGCAAGTTTGTGGACCCATTTAAGACTTCTCATGATAGCAAGATAAGGAGAAAGAGGTGTATGTTTTTCTTCTTTCTTCTTGGATGAACATGGCACATTGCTAAAGGAGGTGGTCAGTTTTTTACATGTATTTGCAACCTTGTTTCATTTCAGTCCCAGATTATACTCATATATTTGGTCAAGGACCTGACCCATACTCTTTTATCTACACTTTAACTGATAAGCCTGTCATCTAATTTATCCTAATGGGAGGGTTAAAAAGATTCAATTCAGTTAGTATTACAATAAGTATAGCTGAGTCAAGGTTTCCACAAATATCCACATTTTCTGGGAATTATTGATGACCTCCTAAAAATGGCAGGACAAACAGGCATTACAGAGAAATTACAAAATCATTGCCTGCTTTATCTAATATTTAATAAGTAATTTGCCAGACTGTCTACTAGGCAGGGGTCCCCAACCCCTGGACCACAGACCAGTAGTGGTCTGTGGCCTGTTAGGAACTGAGTCACACACAGCAGGAGGTGAGTGGTAGGAGAGCAAGTGAAGGTTCATCTTTATTCACAACTGTTTTCCATCACTTGCATTACTGCCTGATTCTGCATTTTGCTGAATTGTAGAATTATTTCATTATATATCACAATGTAATATAATAATAGAAATAAAGTACACAATAAATGCAACACACTTGAATCATCTTGAAACCATTCTCCCCTACCCCTGGTCCATGAAAAAATTGTCTTCCTTGAAACTGGTCCCTCATGCCAAAAACGTTGGCAACTGCTATACTAGAGTCTAGAGAAGAAAAGGAAAGGAGAATGTGGCAATTAGTATACATCAGAATGATCTCTTTTTCCCCATGTCCCATTGGATTTTGTAGATTAGTGTGGCTTCCTCGATAAAGGCCAGGTCGAAAGATAATGATACATAATTGATGTTATAGATAAAAGGCCAGCTTGAGTATCCTTAATAAGCAACTTTGAGCTTTGTGCACATTCCAAGAGTAGTAGACCAGCAACATGTCATTCAGGAAAAGAGATAACTTAGAGTTCAACAAGGCAGGAGTGTGAACCACAGACAATAAGGATCCAACAGAAACGAAATGAAAGTGCCCAAACTACTGGAAAGAGCCGAAAGGATCCTGTAGATATGAGTGCACAAAACTTATCAGACAAAAGGTTAAATCCAGGAAGGCGGCTTAGACAGTCAGATCAAGAAAGGCTGTGGTCTAGGTCTTATCCAGGGGGTTTCACTCTGGTGGCCTGCAGCTAAGATCTGTGTAGACAAGGCCATCGTGCTTTATTTTCCCTTTTAAAATTATAATTCAAACACATTTTTGAGGTGTGGAGGCATGCACTCTTTAATTTGTCAATTCCCTCTTTTACAAAATTTAAAATTTTCTTCCACCAGCCACTTCTGGCTTTTGTTTCTAACTTGTCTCTTCATGACAGGCATGTGAGTTTGACAGCGTGGGGATTCTGGTCAGGCCGACGCTGAGCTCAGGATGTCAGAGGATTATCTAAGGACAACAGTAGAGAGGACGCTCCCACATTCACCCTTCTAACTGGGGGCCATAAGCGATTTATTCTGAGCCCTTGGTTTCTATTCCTTGGCATATGTGTGTGGAGGGAAAAACCAGGGTTGTGTTTGCAGATGTGTGGCACGTGGCCATTAAGGAAAAATCAGAGAGAAATTCTCTCACCAAAATAGTACTCACCCAGTGAAACCTCAAGAAGAAGGAAAAGATATTTGTGTTCGGTTCTGAACTTTACCAAAGAGAAAAACCATCCTCTGCTACTAGCTATGAATTAATTTTCATGTAATTAAAAATGCCCAGGAGCTTATCAAATCAATATTATTTGGGGTTTCTGAAAATTAATAACTTATTTAAACACTGATGTATACCTGATTCTTTACTGGGACATCTATTGCTATTTGTGGGTAGAATTTACAGGACTTCAGTGTCACTGTGTAAAATTGTAAATATGTCTGTTTTACCTGGTTTGTCTGTTCTTTGTGTCTAAGCTACATGTTATATACAGCAATTAAAATGCTAATTTATCTTTCTTTTTGTTTAAAAAAAACACAACTTTGTCCTTCTCAGCTGAATTCTCTTCTTCATTCTTTGATCTCTGGTTGACTGGAAGTCTGCTTTCCTGCCTTCATTTTTCCCTCTTCTTCTGGAGTGGGTCTTTCTCTAAAACGTAGTAGGCCGGTCAGGTAATTTCATTTATATTTCCCATTTGATTTAAAATGCCAATTTGCTACTTGGATGTTAATATTTTCTTTAAATGGACTCTCTAAACCGTTTAAGTGACCTCAAAAGATTCATAGGCAGGATTTAAGGGAGATACAATTCATTTTCCTCAGTAGAAGAGTATTCACATTAAAAAAACTATTTCTCTTATATGAATTAAATAAAGTAGTAATAGCCACTTTCCAGAGCTACCATTAGCATGATCCTAATTACAGTCTCCACTTTTTTTAAACAGTCTTCCAGACAATTTGGCAGCTTCTGCCTACATTGGAATATACAGTGGAATTCTTCAAAAACAACCTGATTTGTTGCTTACTGGTTCCAAGTTAAATAGGTGTAACTCTCTAACAGAATATCAGGAATCCACATCACAGTGAAAATCCAGAAATTTATTAATAATAAGATTAAGGCAAATCTGAACTGCTTTATGTGATACTATTTAACCAGTGCATCTTCAGCATTACAATCTCAATAGTTATCTATGAAAGAATATATGTCCACTTAGACTGGTGTCCATGGGTAAATGCAATTGCTGTTAGCTTTGCCTTCTAATGAGAAAAGGGTTTGCCAAAATAAACATTTCTATTTCAGTAAAACACATTTATTTTCCAGAAACTGCCTTTGCCAGGGACTAACATAAGCAAATGTTAGAAGAAAAGTAAATGGAAACAGAAATTTGGATCCTTGTCTAAGCCAAATTCATTGTGAGGTAGTAAATAAAAAATCCAAGATATATAGCCGTTATCATATTTTAGTGTTTTCTTCCCAAGATTTTCATGCGTTCTTGCATATGTCATCAACCTGTCAGTTTCTCTTATGGGTACAGTTTGTAGTAAATGTTTACTTTCATGGGGCTGGCTTCTCCTGATACACTTCTGAATTACCACTTGCTTCTCAGAAAATATAAAATTATTTTAGCCTGAGGAAAGTGCAATTAGAAAAATGTCTTAGACTGGGCTGCCCTAAAATAGTGGTTCCTATGCAAGTAGTGTACTTGGGACGTGAGGAAAACACTATAGGAAGTGAGGTGGGAAAAGAAAATAGTCAATTAAGAATGTTTATTAAGCAACTCACTACGTGAGCTTTTAAATGTAACCCCACTGGGAAAAGCCTAGAAGCCACCACAAAACACATGCTTCTGAGTTACCCTACCTGAGGCGTGAGCGAGTCTAAGAAATATTCTCGCACCAAATCTCATGGATGAGTGATTGAAGACTGCTCTTAGGGGTGACTCTGAATGTCCAGGTTGCCCCCTGGGTGGGCAAAGTGGGCACGTGGAACCAGAGGAAGTCCTCAGGCGAAGAGATGCAGGGTTGGCCATTGGAAGTCCAGCTGATATGCATTAGTCTTAAGGGCTGGGGGCCGTGGGGCCAAAAAGAAAGTTAATTGGCAAGGGATGAAGTACTTATCCAACCCCTTGAAAATTATTTATGTATTGTAGGTATTTTTTATTTTTTAAACTTTTTATTTTATATTGGAGTATTCCAAAAAATTGGGCTTCCCTGATAGCTCAGTAGATGAAGAATCCACCTGCAATACAGGAGACCCTGGTTCGATTCCTGGGTCGGGAAGATCCCCTGGAGAAGGCATTGGCTATCCACTCCAGTATTCTTGGCTTCCCTTGCAGCTCAGCTGGTAAAGAATCTGCCTGCAATGCGGAAGACCTGGGTTCAATCTCTGGGTTGGGAAGATCCCCTGGAGAAGGGAAAGGCTACCCACTCCAGTATTCTGGCCTAGAGAATTCCATGGACTCCATGGGGTCGCAAAGAGTCGGACACGACTGAGCGACTTTCACTTTCATACCAAAAATTATTTAAAACCCATGCGCTATTCACTTCTAAGGACATAGAAAGTTAAACATAGACTATCTCATTTTAAATATGCTTATATTCCAATTTTACAGGTCAATAGACAGTAAGTCCTCAGTGAATAATGGGACCTCAGTGCCGGATAGTTTGAGCCCATTCTCATGTCACAACATAGGTCAGGGTCTATATAAAATCAAAAAATGGTTAGCAATCCTTTTGATTCAAACCATTTCACATCACTCGGATAAAGTGTGTTACACAAATAAACAACACATGTTGTGATTTATTTAGACCCGGCCAGAAAACACAAAGAGCCACATATCAATTTTTCTGCTTTCTGTTCATTAGGATTTGAGGCCAGGAGATGTATCTGGCAAGCGGAACCTCTGGGAAAAGCAATCTGTGGACAAGGTCACTTCCCCCACTAAGGTAATCTACTGGGAGATTTGTTTTTCATGGGTTCATTTCCTACTGTATCCTGCAGTGTGAGGTCCCAGGGTCAAATGAGAAATAGCACTGATCCGCAGAGTCTTGCCTGAGTAACCATCAGTTTCTAAGGACCTGCATGTGGTACAGTGAAAGGCAAGGTCATGGAGCCTTCAGCATAGTAGATTTGTCAGTTACACAAGGTAAATAGTCCAGATCTGTGAGATGGTTCCCGGACATTCTAGAAAGGGGCGTTGACAGCTGAAGGCTGTGTGGTATAACCGCAGTCTGCCCTTCCTTACAAAGCCCAGGTTTGAAGATCAGAAGTTTCAGATTGCCCAGGGAAGAAACATCTCTCTCCCTACAGGGTAGTTTGAAAGCTGCTTTCTGGAACCATTCTAAGGGGTAGCATTGCCAGCAGCCTAGGACTCAAGGCTGTTGTGACAAAAAATTGAAATAACATTCAAAAGTTAGCAAAATTTGCTACCCTATGAAAACTAGTGGCTAAGGATGTTTGGATTTGTTTTTTTTTTTTTTTTGGTCTTCTGCTCATTCTTCATAAAGGGGACTCTGGACAATACCTAAATGATGCACAAACTAAAAACAGGACCCCTTGTTGTAGCATTTTATTTCAAGTAATAATTCTGGTCTTCTCTCTTGGTAGGGGGAAAATTGAAAAGAGGAAAATTAGGGATTAATAGTAAAATTAGGATAGTTTGCTTATGGGCCAGGGTAGAACTCCATACACAGAAGCACTTTTTAAGCAACTTAGGACTAAAGAACATCTCAAAAGCATCTGAAGAATCACTGCAATTCACAAAAGGGAAAGAATTACTTCCTCTTTCCTACTTCTATGTGCTGAAGTCTGGTGCTGTTAAGTCTGAGTGTGTTACTTCATCTTCTCTATTAGTTCTTAGTTGTTGTTACATTCTGGTAAAAAAAATCCACTGGCCCAGCCTCTCTACTTAAAAGAGTTTTAAATAAGCTTTCTAAATAATTGCTAAATACATTGAAAGTATCAGTAATAATTATCACCATTACAAATCGCTAACATGTAATGAACATCCACTATATACAAGACACTGTTCTACCTTCTCAACCTCCCTTACCTTATTTGACCCTCCAATCACCATTATTTATTTTATTTTTCAGGCACCATTATTATTATTAGCCCTGTTTAGATCTGAGGAAAATGAGGCACAGAGAGTTAAGTAACTTTCTCAAAGTCACGCAGCAAACCAGGAGCAAAGCCTGGATTAAACTCAGGCAGTCTGATCCGAGCCTGCATTCTTAACCATTATACGTGATGGGGTTTTTATGAGAATTACAGACTCAATAGAAAACATAACATTCTGAGTTTCTTATACAATTTTCTCCTGGTGGAAGGGAAAGGAGTCATTTTTCAGTTGTTCTTTAAAAAAAAAAGAAGAAGAGCTTTTGTTGGTCTAAGCCATTATGACCCTTGTAGGAAAGACCTTTCGTAAATGACAGTCCAAATGTTTATATAGTCTCCTTTCTGAGTAGGAGATGTCAGCTGTCCATGGCCATCATCACAGGTTTACTAGATCCCCTCTGGACAGCATCCCTCTGAGCCAGGGTTCTAGAAAGTAAAGTTATGATCTGGGATGGTCAGACTCAGACAGCCCCACTCACATAGGAAACAACACAAATGGTACTCCCTGAAATTGTGCAACATTGTGATAAAGGGTAAGACTTCACACATACCAGCCCCTCCTCTTTGATCTACACCACGAAACTCTTTCTACAGTAATAATAATAACACAACTAGCAGGCCCAGAGCTGAGTTTATGAGGTAGCAAAGTAGACAGCTCCTTTGGTCCAAAACGTCAAACTCACTAGTGTCATGCAGTAATTCCTTTGAAATGAAACTATCTATTTGAAATTGCAGATTCACAACAACTCAACATTTGTGAATACCTCAGCAAAGATTTTTATCAGCTAGCAGAAGAAAAGAAATGGTGTACAGTAAGACCATGGATCAGACAAGTTTCTAGGGTAGGGGTGTACAAATAGGAAGTAGGAAATTAAAAAACCAGAGAGAACTGAAGATAAGCACAGTCTGCTTTACCATCATGCCTTGATGTGGCCTAGACTGAGCCATTCAGTCATGTGTGCCTATCTTGGGATGCATATCATAGAGTCCTGGCCCTTACAGTAGAGTTTAAAAAAAAAACAACAGCAAACCTCTCTGACCCTGAATGCCATGAGCAAGGCTCCAGATCAAGATATGGAAAAGGGAATATAAAGAAGAAAAAAAGAGGAAAGCAAAAAAAAAAAAAAAAAAAACAACAACAGAAGAAAGGATAGTCTGAAAGAAGAGGAGCATATTTAAATGAAATGCCAACAATAATCCTCCCTTTCATAAACATTTATTCCTGCCATATTATGATTCTTTTTTTTTATTCTGACACAAAATGTCTAGCTGAAACACCATGGCCTGCCTTTTTAAAACTTTCTTCTCTTAGCAGGTTTGAGACAGTTCAAGAAAGAACCCAAAGTAGCCGCTCAAGATGCTGGACCAGCTCAGTTGAAGAGGGCTAATTTGCTCTGTTTTATATTTATGTTGATTTACTAAATTGGGTTCATTTCCTTTTGTTTTGTTTTTCATTATCCCAGTAAACCCATGTATATTATCACTATATTTAATAATCACAGTCTAGAGATGTTCATGGTAAAAGTACTGCCTTTGCACAGGAGCCTGTTTCTAAAGAAACCCATGCTGTGAAATAGAGACTTTTCTACTGATCATCCTAACTCTGTGTCCGAACAGTGATACCAGCCACATTGAAAGTCAACAAAAGAAGATCCGAGTTGGAAATTGCCTGAGGAATGTGCAGTATCCAGAAAAATGAAACCTAGTGGTTTAAAAAAAAAAAATACAGAAGTCATGTCATTTCTGCACTTTAGAATAAAGCATGGAAGAAATTATCTTATAGGCAATTATAACACTTTGTGAAAGTAACCCATTTCAGATTTGAGATACTGCAATAATGTTTGTCTTCAAAATAGAAAGATGTACTGTTAAGGTATTACTTTTTTCATGCTGATGAATATCTAAATTGGATTATGATGTTAGCTGACAGTGGTACTGATTTCTTTAGGTTGGTTGCTTTGTGGATTTCTTTGGTAGTGATAGTAAACCACATTTTAGATGACCCTGATCATGTATGTATGTGCATACACGTATACAAACACACTAATGGTAGAAAGCTTTTTTATGTGCTAGGCTATTATATTTAGCAGTATGTCCCTGTAACTAGCCAATATCACTGCTTTTTAAAAACTAAAAATCACAATTTATATTAATATTTCATATTTGCCAATAGAAACATGGCAGAATAGGTATCGATATGTTTTCAATGCTGGATAACCTATAAGAAAGAGAGATTCAAAGTGTCAAAATGCATTGACATTTTCTATAAAACATATTATTTAGTTTATAATTAAAAGCAATCTTGAAGTCCAGTGTGAATTGTACCAAATATACCAAACTTAAAGCTTGCTCAGAACTTCACTCTTAAGAATCAAGTTCACAATAGGTTGGCTTAAATGCTATCTGAGTTCTCTTCCTTCTCTAAAACTTACAGACAAGAATCTTAGTGACAAAATTGTACAGCTTGGAATTCCATGAATAAGTGTACTAAGACCAACTTTGACTAATCTCTGGAAGCAGAAAAGTAAGCAAAAGCCACTATTTAGGAGTCATGACCTACTTCCATCTTTAACATCTTTTTAATTAAACTTTTCTACCTTTATTAGTCATTGGTACTTGCCATAAGTTGATAATGTGCTGAGCTTTCAAAAAAATATATGTAATTTTTATTAGTTTTACCTTTTTCTCCAAGAGTCTATCAACTCATCATTTGTACACACACAATCCGGATATCAGATTTTCTTTTAGCTCATATGCATTCATCTATTCTTCACAACAGATTAGAGTACTCCAGTGTCTTGGCAATATGTTCTAGCTTAGAGCTATACATATAGTGTAGTTCTATAAACCTATACCTCATGACTTACCAAAGTTATCTTAGTCTCAATTCCTACCACAATGAGGGAGCCTCCCAAATGACCCTTTTCTAATCCACAATGTTCCCTGGGGGAGCTTGCCAGGGTAGGGCTGGCATGAGGAGTGACTAGCGCCTTCCAGAGGCTCTTTTCCTTGTAAGTCAATAGAGTTGTTGAGGCCTCTAGCTTTTAGCACACCTGGGCCAAAGAAAGTAAAGCCAGCAATATTGCACAAGTCACCCACCCATGACAGAGTAGACATGAGTCTATGATACGATGAACTAGAATTCACATGCAGTGCCTGAGTTAGCACTGACTCCCACCACTGGAGTGAAATGGATCAAAGTTTGAATTATGGCCTATGGCGAGATAAAGTTTCTTTGTTGTACTTTTTAATAAGAGCTTCTCCTGATCACTGTTATATATTTTTTCTAGAAAGTCTAAAGTTAAGAAGAGAATATATCGATTGATCCTGACTTTTATTCCAGTATTTGGATGGAATAACTTTTAGGGTAGACTTTTGTTCGGTTTGAATTTAATTTTTTGAAAAAGAATTTCTTCGTTTACTTGTTTGATTACAATTCTCTTTGTTATCTTTTTAAGAGATAAACCTGCAAGGTGACTAGCATGTTCTGTGAATCTGCCATTCCTAAAAATTTTATAAACACGATATTTTTCACTGATAATTGATCGCTGCAATAAATACATATTGTGAAAATGCATCCACAATAAATGGAATTCCTCCAAATATCTTTGCCTCACTTGTTTTATGTACTATATTGATTACAAGAGTTCTATCTGATGTAATAAAGATGATGGCATAGCAAAATGTGTATTTCAGATTGAGTCTTGGATTCATTTTTTAAAGAAGAAAGCCATTTCATATTTTTAGATACTTCTTATTACAAGCAGTTTTTCAACAGAACATTAAGAATTGCTCTGATTGGGACAACTGATCAAACATATATGGAAAGTTTGAAAAGAGGGATTAAAAACTTTTTCTTAAAAAAAAAAAAAAATTATCAAATGTTCCTTTCTCTTCCTTCTCATTCCCTGCATTGTCACAAGTCATTGTTCTTGCTCCTATGGTGGCAGTATTGTTTTCTCAAAGGCAGTGTCTTTTATAGTAGAAATACCCATTTAATATATACTGTTTGTCTATAAAATACTATTTGCAAGGCACTGGTGATTATATTTAAATCCAAAGATTTTTTTCGTAGCAGTTTTATATATTTAAGTAGCACTACTTGAAATCTGAGGCTCATTTACAAAGGTTTTATTTATTTATTTTTATTATTTTGACTGTGCTGGGTCTTCATTGCTGTGCGTGAACTTTCTGCAGTTGTGGCATTCAGGCTTCTCATTGCTGAGCACGGACTCTAGCACACGTGGGCTCAGTTGCCCCATGGCCTGAGGGATCTTAGTTTCCCCCACCATGGATTGAACCTGTGTCCCCAGCATTGGAAGGTGGAGTCTTAACCACTGCACCACCAGGGAAGTCCCCTCATAAAGGTTTTAAATTGTGTGTCCGGAGGCTCTGAACAGTCCCCTCATTCCTGTTCATAAGACTGACAAAGAGTTAACTACTGTAACTTAAAAACAACTAGTACTTTTGACATCTCCGTCCTAATAAGAAGGACTCTCAGTTTAGACAATGAGATAGTTATCATCAAAGTCTATCACAAATTAAGCAATGAAAAGCATACAGCCTGTAGTACCAAACTGATAGGATTAGGGATGCATCAAAATTAGTCCTACAATGTGCCTATCCAGGGTTTGAGCTCAAAGGTGTTACGGTCTTGTGTGTGATGTAGAAACAGGTTTGTATTAGGGAGTTTTTTCTACTCTTGCTTGCATGTGTGTTCCAAGTAGAAAGATAGATAAGATCTCATGACCCTAAGCATAACTTCTTCCACAGGAGTAAGGAGATGGCCTAATAAGGTCTTGATTTGAGTGCTGTGTCTATTTGTGTTCAAGCTTATTAATCATGTAGTCCAAATGTTCTATATCCTTACTAATGTTTTGTTCCTTTTTTCTAGCTATGACTGAATAAGGAATGTGAAAATCTCCCTCTATTATTATGGATTTGTCTATTTCTACTTCTGAATATGTTAATTTTGCTTTCATATTTTAAGCTCATGGTTTTGGTGCATACAGAAATCTAGAATCATTTTCCAAGTGAATTGAATTATTTTAGTTTTATGAAGTGCATGTGCCTAGTACGTTGCTTCAGTCTTGTCCAACTCTTTGCGACCCAATGGATTGTAGCCCACCAGGCTCTTCTGTCCATAGAATTCTCCAGGGAAGAATACTGGAATGGGTTGCCATGCCCTCCTCCATGGGAAACTTCCTGACCTAGGGATTGATTGAACTGTGTCTCTTAAGTCTCTTGCATTGGCAGGCAGGCTCTTTACTGGTAGCACCACAATTATAAAGTGACTCTCTAATTATAGCAAAGATTTTTGCCTTAAAGTTTTTTTTTTTTTCTATTCTTAACATTGCTACCATGGTTTTCTTTTGGTTAGCACTTGCAGGTGGCTCAGTGGTAAAGAATCTGCCTGCCAATGCAGGCAACACAGGAGATACAGTTCAATCCCTGGGTCAGGAAGATCCCCTGGAGTAGGAAATGGCAATCTACTCCAGTTTTCTTGCCTGGAGAATCCCATGAACAGAGGAGCCTGGTGGGCTACAGTCTATGGGGTCACAAAAAGTCAGACATGACTGAGCAAGTGAGACTTGGCAACTGCTAACTTTACTTCTACCCTTTACTTTTTTCTCTTTAACTTCACTGCCTCAGTGATTAGTTTTAGGTTTTGGTCTCTCTTATTTTTCAATTTTTTTAATTGGAGTAGCTTTACCATGTTGTGTTAGTTTCTGCTAGGAAGCAAAGTGAAATCAGCCACATGTGTACATACATTCCCTCTTCCTTGGATTTCTTTCCCATTTAGGTTACGACAGAGCACTGAGTAGAGTTGCCTGTGATATACAGTCAGTTCTCCACTCTTTTATTTTCAACCTTTGTGTGTGTGTGTGTTTGATATATGATATAACTTTCTCTACACCTTTATACCTTTACTTTTCTCTACGATATATGATATAACCTTCTCTACACCTTTACTATCAATATTTGTATATCTTTAGTTTTGGATAAACATTCACTTAGACTGGTATCCATGGATAAATGCAATTGCTATTAGCTTTGACTTCCTAATGAGAAAACAGTTTGCCAAACTAAGCATTATTATTTCAGTAAAACACATTTATTTTCTACAAAATACCTTTGCCAAGTACTAATAGAAGCAAGTGCTGGAAGAAAAGTAAATGGAAACAGAAATTTGGATCCTTATCCAAGCCAAATTCATTACGAGGTAGTAAATAAAGAATCAAGATTCTAACCTCTGTTCCCCATAATTCCTCACAAGAGATTGCTATTTCCTAGGAGCATGCCTTGAAGACAGCCCCTTTTTAAGGGGCAAGCTGGGGCCACCATGCTCCTCTTGCTGTTATTGTTAATAACAGCACTGAAGACCAATAAGGCATACTGCAACTTGGCCCAGTGATGAGATATTCTGCCCTTTCCCCCCAGCCCTGAATCATCCTCACACAATAAGGAACTAGCACTTAGAAGAAAGAGGGGATGAGTGTAAATAGTAAAACATCACTTCCCTCTCACTTTCTAAGTCACTAGAGCTAGGGACAGATTTGGGAGGTAATGAGGAGAAGGGCACTGAATCGAGTTTGAAATTGAAGCGTAACATGTACTGAATATCAAATATCAGATAACCCCAGGTGTTCCCAGGATCCGTAGGGCTTCCTCAGCCAAATGATGACAAGGCTTCTACAGCCACATAACCACTGACTTCTGTGATGTCATAAATAACTGATTACCCTACTCACCTCATCTTCTCATTTAAGTCTCTGCTCAAAATGGTATAACCACACAGAATAAATCACATTCCTAACACAATTTACATTTGGCCATATGTTGCTAAAGTGACCTTACCTCCTGATTGCCACGCCAATAACTGTGCCTTTTGGAGTACTGTTTTGGTTTTTCTTTTCTTTTCTTACTCTTGCCTTTTATACTGCAGGCTTAGAGGAGATGAATCCGTCCAAAAACTGGAGGAGGAAAAGTTACTGCACAAGTAAAGCTGACTTCCTAGGAAGCAGAAGCTGCTCCATGTGGAGCATATCCCTTAACCTCTGATAAAATCATAGACAAGAGGAACAAAAGTTCAATCTGCCATAAATGACCTTTGGGTTGAAGGTCCACTTTAACTTGAAGCCAAAGAATTTCATTTTCACTATATTCTACAGTCTAGAATAGGAGAGTAAGTTTTTCTTAAAAAAAAAAAAAGCAACAGGTGCTTAAGGAAATCATTTTAAATTTATCTGGGGAAAAAAAGAGGTCCTAATGAAACCTCTTTCCTTAAAACGTAGTCACTCCAGCTAAACCAGCAGTCCCCTACCTTTTTGTCACCAGGAACTAGTTTTGTGAAAGACAATTTTTCCACAGACCAGGGATAGGGGGTGATTTGGGGATAATTCAGGCACATTACATTTATTGTGCACTTTTGGCTGAGATGGTAAAGAATCTTCCTGCAATGTGGGAGACATGGGTTCAATCCCTGGGTTGGAAAGATCCCCTGGAGAAGGGATCGGCACCCCCTCCCATATTCTTGCCTGGAGAATTCCATGGACAGAGGAGCCTGGTGGGTTACAGTCCATGGGGTCACAAAGATTCAGACACAACTGAACTACTTTCACTTGACTTTATTTCTGTTATTATATTAACTCCACCTTAGAGCATCAGGCATTAGATTCCATGGGGGGGGGACGCCTGGGCTAAACAGTACTGCCTAGTATAATTCATAACATGGTCTCCTCTCAGAACCGATGTGCTTGCTGACTGTCCTGCCTGCTAAGGTCTCCCCCAGACATCCCCGTGGCTCATCCCTTTCCTTGCTTCAGGTCTCTGCTCAAGAGTCTGTTCAGACACTTTCCTGGACTGCTCATCAAGAGAGCCACACCTACTGAGGCCCACACACCAGAGTACTCCCTATGCGCTTTAATTTTCCATTATATTTCTCTCCATGCCAATTGTTATCACGTGGGTGCTTTTTTTTTTAAACACCACCCTTATGGCAGAAAGTGAAGAAGAACTAAAGAGCTTCTTGATGAAAGTGAAAAAGGAGAGTGACAAAGTTGGCTTAAAACTCAACATTCAGAAAACTAAGATCACAGCATCCGGTCCCATCACTTCATGGCAAATAGATGGGGAAACAGTGGAAACAGGGGCAGACTTTATTTTGGGGGGCTCCAAAATCACTGCAGACGGTGATTGCAGCCACGAAATTAAAAGACGCTTGCTCCTTGGAAGGAAAGTTATGACCAACCAAGACAGCATATTAAAAAGCAGAGACATTACTTTGCCAACAAAGGTCTGTCTAGTCAAGGCTATGGTTTTTCCAGTAGTCATGTATGGATATGAGAGTTGGACTATAAAGAAAGCTGAGTGCCGAAGAATTGACTCTTTTGAACTGTGGTGGTGAAGACTCTTAAGAATTCCTTGGACTGCAAGGAGATCCAACCAGTCCATCCTAAAGCAAATCAGTCCTGAATGTTCATTGGAAGGACTGATGCTGAAGCTGAAGTTCTAATACTTTGGCTACCTGATGTGAAATGCCGACTCATTGGAAAAGACCCTGATGCTAGGAAAGATTGAAGGCGGGAGCAGAAGGGGATGACAGAGGATGAGATGGTTGGATGGCATCACCAACTCAATGGACATGAGTTTGAGTAACTCCGGGAGTTGGTGATGGACAGGGAGGCCTGGCATGCCGCAGTTCATGGGGTCACAAAGAGTCGGACATGACTGAGCAGCTGAACTGATTGGTCTGTCTTCTCCCAGTAGGACACAAGGAATCTCCACAAGGAATATCTGTTTTATTCCCTGCAAAAGCCTTCCACGGGGAACAGTCCCTGGCAAGTAGTAGGGATTGAATAAATACTTGTTGAACTAAAGAATGAGTAAAAACAATTTTCATTTTTTTAATTTTTATTACACACTAAAATTTTTCTCTGTAGGATCACTTGGAATACGATTGTGTAAACATCTGAACTAAAGATCTTGTGACCTAAGTTCCAGCTCTGCCATTCATTTCTTGTGTAACCTGGTTAGATCATTTCTTGGAGTTTCACCTTGTGTGTCTGACGCTATGGCTTGAAATCTTGACACTAAAATCCAACACAAAATAGATTCCATATATAAAAATTATCTATGCATGTCATCTTTAGTAACATGTATGACCTCCAGTACTTTGGCCACCTGATGCAAAGAGCTGACTCATTTGAAAAGACCCTGATGCTGGGAAAGACTGAGGGCAGGAGGAGAAGGGGATGACAGAGGATAAGATGGTTGAATGGCATCACCAACTCAATGGACATGGGTTTGGGTGGACTCCGGGAGTTGGTGATGGACAGGGAGGCCTGGTGTGCTGCGGTTCATGGGGTCACAAAGAGTCGGACACGACTGAGTGACTGAACTGAACTGATGACATAAAACCAGGTACAATTATAAAGGGTTATTACTTTCAAGAAAGTGTGATCTAATAATGTGCTCATTTCTTTTTCTGGAAGGGCCAATCTTCCAAACCGCCAACCTCAAAAAATTATGTTATTTTTTTGGAAACTAACAAAATTTAACCAGAGACTATTAATCTATTTCCATGTTTAAGCTATTGTTTTGCTCTTTATTCTACTGTGAAACTTGCTATGGTCCATCATCTCCATTTCTACAATATTACAAGTCTCTTGACACATAATGCCTCATGCAGGCACCAAACATTTTTTTTTTTTTAGCTCTACTTGGAAAACTATTCCATATAAACTATCCAGTAAGCTAAAGGCCAGGGGAAAAATCATGGTTGAATATACAGGTATAATGACTAAGCCTGTTACGGGAAGATCATATTTAATTAGGTGAAACAGTACATGTAATCTGATTTGCATAATGTCCTCCGTATGTTGTTGTCGCTGTTTAGTCACTACGTCGTGTCTGGCCCATTTCCGACCCCGTGGACTGTAGCCCGCCAGACTCCTTTGTCCATGGGGTTATCCAGGCAGGAATACTGGAGTGGGTTGCCATTTCCTTCTCCACGGGATCTTCCAGATCCAGGGATTGAACCTGCGTCTCCTGTATTGGCGGGCGGATTCTTTATCACTGAACCATGATTATTATTCTTAAACAATCTCTGAGCTGATAAAAATCTCGAGACTTCACCCTGGTATATCTCTGGCTCTTCTATCAAACATTTAAAAAGAAAAGTCTCATTTTCCAAATCCAATAAAGATTATTGGCCACACAACTGTGCAAAACGCAACTCAGTGTAGCTACAAAGAAAGTTCAACAAAGCACAAGTCTTAACCAGTCTGCTCCACTGTCTCCTCGGGTGCAGCACGTGGGAGCAAATACCTGTCCTTCCTCCGCCCCTATAATTTCTAGCTAGCCACCCTCCCGCAGCCAGCGGCACTTTGACACCTGTGCGTCTCTCCCTAGCTCCCGCCATCTTTAGCGCTTTCCCTTTCAGTTCAGTTCAGTCCCTCAGTCGTGTCCGACTCCCCGCGACCCCATGGACTGCAGCACGGCCAGGCCTCCCTGCCCATCACCAACTCCCGGAGCTTACTCAGACTTAAGTCCATTGAGTCGGTGATGACATCCAAGAGTACAGCTTTCCCTTTATTTCAGCTGAAATGCAGCCTAGCTAGGTCTGCCCGAGGTCTCGCGAGGGTGACCCCGTTGCCCTGGTAACGAGTGCGGCGCGCTGCGAGGTGAAGGGCGTGGCGGGGGCTGCTCAACTGCAGTAGCGTTTTATCCTGTGTCGGGGCTGTTGGCGCCTGGGGCAGAGCTGCGGCTCCCGGCACCGAAAAGGCGCCTGGCCGGGCCGCGGGAAGACTGACCTGGCCGGGAGACTCAGGGCGAGGGGGTGGTGGCCGAGACGGGACAGGGAAGTGCGGAGGGGGACGGTCCCTAAGGGGAAAGAACGCGCCAGAGAAAATGTGCCCTTCCCGCCACTGCTGGGTCGCGAAGTGAGTGTGGGAGGAACACTTGCCCCTCTCCCCCTCCCCCCCGGGAATTGTGGCTTCACTGTCCTTCCCGCCTAGGAAGTTGTTCCTGCCCGCGGACGGCCCCCGCACGACTGGGCGGGGCGGTGCCGGCTGTGTCGCTTCTGAGGTAGAAGACGCGCGCGGAGGGAGCGTCCCTTAGATCCGCCTGTGTTTGTGACGTCCCTGCCGCCTAGGTTTTACCCTGCAGCAGGTTGGTGCGCCTCATATTTTCACGTAAAAAGAAAGAACCAAGGTTTATACCAGTCTGGTTTTCCAAAATTGGAGTTGTGGTCCCCAAACGGAACCTTTAGTTTCTTACCACTGAAGGTATCACCCATAAGACAGACTTCTCAGTTGTATTCGTAGTTTTTCGCTATGGAGCTTGGGCTTTATATAGTCCACGCTCTAAAACACTTTGTAGAAAAGAGAGTCTTTATGTAGTCCACTCTCTAAAACCCTTTTTGTAGAAAACAGCGTAAATCAGTAGTTTCAAAATTAGTAAATTCCTTTAGTCTCTCAAAAATAGTAGACTCTTGACAAGCGATTTCTATTATTTCATTGTCTTTACCATTTAAGAAGATACTCGCATAGGGAGGATTATGGTCGTTGTCCAGCCTTCTGATAAAGATTGAAATTCCAGTAAGACTTACGACCGAATATTTAGAACAGACAGTATCTACAGAATATCAATCAAAATACAGAGAATAAAAGCCTAATTTCATTTGAACCGTTGGTCAAATGAAAATTACGCAGAAAAAATATTAACTATATTGTTGAAACTCAATGCCTGAATCAGTAACTGTAAATTTTCTTTGATTCACGATTTTTTTTTTAATGCCGCAGGCTCATTCTGAACTTTCTATCACTGTATGGTATTTAATTGTAAATAGAGGATGTAAACGATTTGGCTGTGTACCCTGGAAATTCCTTTTTCAATTAAATTATTTACTTGTTTTTTCTTTTGTGATTTTTGTCTCTAATAAAAATAGAAAATGTCTTTAAATCTTTGAAATTAAAGGTTTAATTAGCTGTGTCCTAATTTACTTTATAGAGAAACCTTTTGTCACTATTAATTAAATTGAATATATTTGGGGGTAAACATTTAATGTGTGCTTAAAAAGAAAACTACCAAACAAGTTCCTTACAAATTGTTTTACAGCCGACCTACATAATAAAAGAAATTTCGAGCCAAATATTGGAAGAGATGTCAGAAGATTCAGAAAAGGAAGACTATTCAGACAGAACAATCAGTGATGAAGATGAATCAGTATGTTTTTCTCAACTTTATCCTACTTAAAACTTATTTGTATTATAAAATACAAATTCCCAGTAAAAATGTTATATATTCAATTGACTAACAATCAATTGGATACTTAAATCACTTGTCACTAAGTTGGGAAATTGATTGAAAGCAAAGCGGTTACTGTGTGCAGTATGCCCTATGTAAAAAGAGAGTCTATATTGGGGTTTTTTTGAGAGAGTATTTTAGATAAAACTTCTCTGAGTTATCTTAATAGTGGGACCTCCTATTTCTAAACCTATTGTGTGTCACCGTAATAGGTTTCATGTGGCAGTGTTGTAGCAAAAGTACATGGAGGAAGAAATCGGGGAGGGGAGAAACAGTAGTTTCTCTTTCTAAACAAAATAGTTTAGCAGTAGTTGAAATATTCTTCTGGTCCCAGCACGTACTTCTAAGAAATTCCCTTCACATTTTAGTAAAGTATAAATGATCTATGTAAGTTAAGGTCCCAAAATAAACTCCCCAAATGAGGTATAACCCATTAAGTTAGCGACTTTCTGGGTTTCTTGTCTTTCTTCCATTTTCCAGTTAATTTTATATTGAATTTAAGTTGTTTTGCCAGGTTTACCAAGAATCTTTAAACTATTTGTTCTCTACAATCATTAATATGGCCTTGCCTTGTTGAAGAAGAGAAATAAAAGCTGAAAACTTTGTTTCAGGATATTCAAAATGTTGGGGGCTTTGAGACCAACAGCTGATAATAATCCTTTAATTTTTTTCATTTATTAAAGATTAAAGACAGACTCAGTTTTAAGCATTAAGATGTAAAATATTTCTGGATTGGCAAGCTGCTTTTAAAATAGGAATATTTTAAAATTCTCATTTTAGGATGAGGATACCTTTATGAAGTTTGTAAATGAAGACATCCATCAGTGTGCACTTTTAACAGGTTTGAAATTATTCATATATTCTCCCTTCTCTTTTTGATAAGACCTTAAGTAGATGAAAAATGAGAGAAAGCTAGAAAAAAAAAGTCAGAGTGAATAACACAGGAATTATTATTCTGTTATTGGTAAGGAGAGATGTATTTTTATGAGTATTTTGGAGTTTGAACATTTTTTTAAATTGCAGTACAGGAGATTTACAATATTCTGTTAGTTTCAGGTACACAGAAAAGTGACTCAGTTATATATATAATATATATAGTTTTTCACATTATTTTCCATTATAGGTTATTAGAAGATAATGTAATTGCCTGTGTTATTCAGTAAAGCCTTGTTTTTATCTATTTTATGTATAGTAGGTTGTTAATCCCATACTCCTAATTTATCCCTCCCCCTTCCTTTCCCCTGTGATAACCATAAATTTGTTTTCTGTGTCTATAAATCTGTTTCTGTTTTGTGTATAGATTCATTTGTATTGTTTTTTAGATTCCACATATAAACCATATTGAAGTTTGTCTTCCTCTGTCTAACTTACTTCACAGGTATTTTTAAAAATGACACAAATGAACTTATTTACAAAACAGAAATAGATTGATAGATTTTTGGAAACAAACATGTTTACCACAGGAGAAATGTTGTGGGGGAGGGATAAATAAGGAACTTGGGCTTACATACATACAGGTATAATGTTCTCAAGGTCCATCCATGTATTTTCAAGGTCCATATTGTTGCAAATGGCCATATCCCATTCATTTTTATGGCTGAGTAATATTTTATTATACATCTTAAATCAGTCATCTCTTGATGGGGACTTGGGTAGCTTCCAAGTCTAGGCTATTGTAAATAGTGCTGCTATGAACATTGGGATGCATGTCTCTTTTTGAATTAGAGTTTTACTTATTTCTGGATATAAATCCCAGGAATGGGATTGCTGGATCATATGGTAGTTCTATTTTTAGCTTTTTAAGAAACTTCCATACTGTTTTCCATAGTGGCTGTACCAATTTACATCCCTACCAACAGTGTATAAGTGTTCCCTTTTCTCCACACACTCTCCAGCTTTATTCTTTGCAGATTTTTTGATAGTCATTCTGACCTGTGTTAGGTGATAACCTCATTGTGCTTTTGATTTACATTTCTCTAATATTACCAGTGGTGACCATCTTTTCCTGTGCCTGTTGGTCATCTCTGTGTCTTCTTTGGAAAAATATCTATTTAAGTCTTCTGTTCATTTTTTGACTAGATTGTTTGGGGTTCTTTTTGTTTGTTTTTAAGTTTTATTGGAATATAGTTGATTTACAGTGTTGTGTTAGTATCAGGTGTTAAACAAAGTGATTCAGTAATACATATACATATATTCATTTCTTTTTCAGATCCTTTTCTCATAAAGTTTATTACAGAATATTGAGTAGAATTCCTTGTGTTATATAGTAGGTCCTTGCTGGTTACCTATCTTATATATATGGTGCTGTCTGTATGTAACCGCAAGTTTCTTATTTATCCCTCCCCCAGAACATTTCCCCTGTGATTACCATGTTTGTTTTCAAAATCTATCAGTCTATTTCTGTTTCATAAATACATTTGTATCATTTTTTTAAATTAGATTCCACATATTGGTGATACATATATTTGTCTTTGTCTGATTTACTTCACTTAGTATAATAATATCTAGGCCCATCCATGTTGCTACAAATGACATTATTTTGTTCTTTTTTTATAGCTGAGTGATATTCCATTGTATATATGTACCACATCTTATCCATTCCTCTGTTGATGGACGTTTAGGTTGCTTCCATGTCTTGGCTATTGTAAATAGTACTGAAATGAACATTGAGGTGCATTATCTTTTCGAATTATGGTCTTCTCTGCATATATGCCCAGGAGTGGGATTGCCAGATCATGATGTTGTTGTTGTTCAGTTACTAAGTCCAACTATTTGTGACCCCATCAACTAAAGCCCACCAGGCTTCCTTGTCCTTCACTACCTCCCAGAGTTTGCTCAAATTCATGTCCATTGAGTTGATGATGCTATCTAACCATGTCATCCTCTGCCACCCACTTCTTTTGCATTCAATCTTTCCCAGCATCAAAGTCTTTTCCCATGGGTTGACTCTGCATCAGGTAGCCAAAGTATTGGCACTTCAGCTTCAGCTTCAGCTCTTCCAATGAATATGCAGGGTTGATTTCCTTTAAGATTGACTGGCTTGATCTATTGCAGTTGAATAGATTCTCAAAACTCTTCTCTAATACAGTTTAAAAGCATCAGTTCTTTGACGCTCAGCTTTCTTTATGGTCCAACTCTCATATCCGTATTGACTACTGCAAAAACCATGGCTTTGACTAGACGGACCTTTGAGGGCAAAGTGATGTCTTTGCTTTTTAATATGTTGTCTAGTTTTGTCATAGCTTTCCTTCCAAGGAGCAAGTCTTAATTTCATGGCTATAGTCACTATCTGCAGTGACCTTGGAGCCCAAGAAAATAAAATCTGTCACTGTTTCCACTTTTCCTCTTCAATTTGCCATGAAGTGATGAGACTGGATGCCATGATCTTAGTTTTCTGAATGTTGAGTTTTAAACCAGCTTTTTCACTCTCTCTTTCACCCTTTTCAAGAGGCTCTTTAGTTCCTCTGCCCTTTCTGCTATTAAAGTAGTATCATCTACATATCTGAGGTTGTTAATATTTCTTCTGTCATTCTTGATTCCAGCTTGTGATTCATCCAACCTGGCATTTTGCATGATGTACTCTGCATGTGTGCATGCTAAATCATGTGTGCTAAGTCACTTCAGTCATGTCTAACTCTTTGCAACCTTGTGGACTGTAGCCCACCAGGTTCTTCTGTCCATGGGATTCTCCATGCAAGAATGCTGGAATGGATTGCCATGCTCTTCTCCAGAATATCTTCTTGACCCAGGGATGAAAGTCACATCTCTTATGGTCTTCTGCATTGGCAGGCAGGTTCTGTACCACTGGCACATATAAGTTAAATAAACAGGGTGATAATATACAGCCTTATCATACTCCTTTCCCAATTTTGAGCCAATCAGTCATTCTATGTAAGGTTCTAGCTGTTGCTTCTTGACCCTCATACAGATTTCTCAGGAGACAGGTAAGGTGATCTGGTATTCCCATCTCTTTAAGAATTTTCCAGTTTGTTGTTATCTACACAGTCAATGGCTTTAGTGTACTCAATGAAGTGGAAGTAGATGTTTTTATGGAATTCCCTTGCTTTCTTTATGATCCAGTGAATGTTGGCAGTTTGATCTCGGGTTCCTCTGCCTCTTCTAAACCCAACTTATACATCTGAAGTTCTCAGTTCGTGTACTGCTGAAGCCTTGAGCATAATCTTACTAGCATGTGAAATGAGCACTATTGTGCGGTAGTTTGAACATTCTTTGATACTGCCCTTCTTTGGAATTGGAATGAAAACTGACCTTTTCCAGCCCTTTGGCCACTGCTAAGTTTTCTAAAAATGCTGACATATTGAATGCAGCTCTTTAACAACATCATCTTTTAGGATTTTAAATAGCTTAGCTGGAATTCCATCACCTCCAGTAGCTTTGTTCATGGTAATGCTTCCTAAGGCCCACTAGACTTCACATTCCAGGATGTCTGGCTCTAGGTGAATGAGTGACCACACCATCATGGTTATCTGGGTCATTAAGACATTTTTTTGTATAGTTCTTCTGTATATTCTTGCCACCTCTTCTTAATACCCTCTGCTTCTGTTAGGTGCTTGCCATTTCTGTCATTTATTGTGCTGTCCTTGCATGAAATGTTCCCTTGATATCTCCAGTTTTCTTGAAGAGCTCTCTAAGTCTTTCCCATTCTATTGTTTTCCTTTACTTTCTTGCAGTGTTTATTTAAGGCTGCCTTCTCCCTCCTTACTATTCTCCATTTCTTCTAAGGGATTCTTGCCCACAGTAGTAGACATAATGGTCACCTGAATTAAGTTCACTCATTCCCATCCATTTTAGTTTACTGATTCCTAAGATGTTGATGTTCACTCTTGCCATCTCCTTCTTCACCATGTTCAATTTACCTTGATTTGTGGACCTAATATTCCAGATTCCTATGCAATATTGTTCTTTACAGCATAGAACTTTACTTTCACCATCAGACACATCCACAGCTGAGTGTTGTTCCTGCTTTGGCCTGCTGCTTCATTCTTTCTGGAGCTATTAGTAATTGCCCTCTGCTCTTCCCCAGTAGTATATTGGACACCTCTCAACCTGACAGGCTCACCTTCCAGGGCTGTATCTTTTTGCCTTTTCATACTGTCTGTGGGTTTCTCCAGGCAAGAATAGTGGATGGAATGGTTTGTCATTCTGTCCTCTAGTGGACCACGTTTTTGTCAGAACTCTCCACTATGACCCATCTGTATTGGGTGACCTTGCACGGCATGGCTTATAGCTTCTTTGAATTATTCAGGCTCCTTCGTCAGGACAAGGCTATGATCCGTGAAGGGATGCTTGATCATATGGTAGTTCTGTTTTTAGTTTTTTATCTCTGCAAGAAAATTAGTGATACCAAGGAAACATTTCATGCAAAGATGGTCACAGTAAAGGACAGAAATGGTATGGACCTAACAGAAGCAGAAGATATTAAGAACAGCTGGCAAAAATACACAGAAGAAATATACAAAAAAAGATCTTCATGACCCAGATAACCATGATGGTGTGATCACTCACCTAGAGCCAGACATCCTGGAATGTGAAGTCAAGTGGGCCTTAGGAAGCATCACCACAAACAAAGCTAGTGGAGGTGAGGGAATTCCAGTTGAGCTAATTTAAATCCTAAAAGATGATGCTGTAAAAGTGCTCCACTCAACATGCCAGCAAATTTGGAAAACTCAGCAGTGGCCAAAGGGCTGGAAAAGGTCAGTTTTCATTCCAATCCCAAAGAAAGGCAATGCCAAAGAATGTTCAAACTACCACACAATTGCACTTATCTCACATGCTAGCAAAGTAATGCTTAAAATTCTCCAAGTGAGGCTCTAACAGCATGTGAACCATGAACTTCCAGATATTCAAGCTGGATTTAGAAAAAGCAGAGGAACCAGAGATCAAATTTCCAACATCCACTGGATCATTGAAAAAGCAAGAGAGTTCCAGAAAAACATCTACTTCTGCTTTATTGACTACACCAAAGCCTTTGACTGTATGGATAACAACAAACTATTGAAAGATTATTAAAGAGATGGAAATACCAGACTACCTGACCTGCCTCCTGAGGAGCCTGTATGCAGGTCAAGAAGCAACAGTTAGTACTGGACATGGAACAACAGACTGGTTCCCAATCGGGAAAAGAGTACTTCAAGGCTATATATTGTCACCTTGCTTATTTAACTCATATGCAGAGTACATCATACAAAATGCTGGGCTGGATGAAGCACAAGATGGAGTCAAGATTGCCGGGAGAAATATCAATAACCTCAGATATGCAGATGGCACCACACTTATGGCAGAAAGTGAAGAAGAACTAAAGAGCCTCTTGATGAAAGTGAAAGAGGAGAGTAACAAAGTTGGCTTAAAACTCAACATTCAGAAAAGTAAGATCATGGCATCTGGTCCCATCACTTCATGGCAAATAGATGTGGAAACAGTGGCTGACTTTATTTTTTGGAGCTCCAAAATCACTGCAGATAGTGACTGTAGCCATGAAATTAAATGACGCTTGCTCCTTGGAAGGGAAGTTATGACCAATCTAGACAGCATATTAAAAAGCAGAGACATTACTTTGCCAACAAAGGTCCATCTAGTCAAAGCTATGGTTTTTTCAGTAGTCACGTATGGATGTGAGTGTTGGACTGTAAAGAAAGCTGAGTGCCAAAGAATTGATGCTGTTGAACTGTTGTGTTGGAGAAGACTCTTGAGAGTCCGTTGGCCTGCAAGGAGATCCAACCAGTCAATCCTAAAGGAAATTGGTCCTGAATATTCATTGGAAGGACTGATGCTGAAGCTGAAACTCCAATACTTTGGCCACCTGATGCGAAGAGCTGACTCACTGGAAAAAGATTGATGCTGGGAAAGATTGAAGGCAGGAGGAGAAGGGTATGACAGAGGATGAGGTGGTTGGATGGCATCACCGACTCAATGGACATGAGTTTGAGCAAGCTCCGTGAGTTGGTGAAGGACAGGGAAGCCTGGTGTGCTGTAGTCCATGGGGTCGCAAAGAGTCGGACACAACTGATCAGCTGAACTGAGGCTGGAGGCTGAAGCTCTCCGTTGCCAGAATGCAAGATGCTGAGCAGGCCTTTCTGATAGAAACCTCAGGATACCCCTAGAAATATGGGTATCCCTCCACCTCCTGGGGAAGACTGGCCCAGACTCAAGACACACTGTCCGCAAAGAGATTGATGTGTTTTAATTTATGGGGAATTGTTTGTGGTGTAGAATAAAGGCTCGACGCTTAAGCTGAAGCCATGTCTGAGTGATTAGGGCATAGGAAAGAGGAAGTAAATGCCTCCATCTTGCCCTCTGCAGCCTCCTTGGGTCAGGGTAGGCCCAGTCTCAGAGGCCTGAACATAGTTTCCAATGATCCAAAAACTGACAGAGATTAACAGAAAAGAGTCAAGAAATGAAAACAGTCCCATGTTTACTACAGAATAAAGAAGCAGCTCATCCCTGCTGTCTTAGACAAGTAAGCAAATAATCAATGAAGGGAGTTTCTGTAATTCTGATATCTCTCTTTAGCATATAATCACATAAATTATGGGCTTCTTTGGCAGCCCAGACCATAAAGAATCTGACTGCATTGCAGGAGACCCAGGTTCAATCCCTGGGTCAGGAAGATCCATTTTGAATTTATTTTTGTGTATGGTGTTAGAGAACTTTCTAATTTCATTCTTTTACGTGTAACTGTCCGGTTTTCCCAGCACCACTTATTGAAGAGATTGTCTTTTCTCTATTGTATATTCTTGCCTCCTTTGTCATAGATTAATTGACCATAAGGGTAGGGGCTTATTTCTGGGTTTTCTGTCTTTTTCCATTGATGTACATGTTTACTTTTGTGCCAGTTGTTGTTCAGTCGCTAAGTCATGTCTGAAGCTTTGTGACCTCATAGACTGTAGCATGCCAGGCTCCTCTGTCCTCCACTATCTCCCTGAGTTTGCTCATTTTTCATGTCCATTGAGTCAGTGATGCTATCTAACCATCTCATCCTCTGTTGTCCCCTTCTCCTATTGCCTTCAGTCTTTCCCAGCATCAGCGTTTTATGCCAGTACCATACTGATTCGTAGTATAGTCTAAAGTCAGGGAGCCTGATTCCTCTACCTCCATTTTTCTTTCTCAGGATTGCTGTGGCTATTTGGGGTTTTTTTGTGTTTTCATACAAACTGAAAAAAGTGTTTTTCTAGTTCTGTGAAAAACTCCATTGGTAATTTGATAGGGATTGCACTGAATCTGTAGATTGCCTTGGGTAATATAGTCATTTTGACAATATTGATCCTTCTGATCCAAAAACATCGTATATCTTTACATCTGCTTGTGTCATCTTCTATTTCTTTCATAAGTGTCTTATATTAATAATTTTCAGAGTACAGGTCTTTTGTCTCCTTTGGTAGGTTATTATTTTTGATGTGATGGTAAGTGGGATTGTTTTGTTAATTTCTCTTTCTGATCTCTCATTGTATAGGAATTTCCACAAGATATTTCTGTGTGTTGATTTTATATACTGCAACTTTACCAAATTCATTGAGCTCTAGTACTTTTCTGGTAGCATCTTTAGGATTTCCTATGTATAGCATCATGTTATCTGCAAACAGTGACAGTCTTACTACTTCTTTCCCAATTTGGACTCCTTTTTATTTATTTATTTATTTTCTTCTTAGATTGCCATGACTAGGACTCCCAAAACTATGTTGAATAAAAGTGGCAGCACTGAACATCCTTGCCTTGTGCCTGATCTTAGAGGGAATGCCTTTAGCTTTTCACCCTTGAGAATGATATTAGCTCTGGGTTTGTTACAGAGGCCTTTATTATGTTGAGATAAATTCAGTCTATGCCCACTTTCTGGAGAGTTTTTTTTTTTAATCATAAATGGCTGTTAAATTTTGTCAGACACTTTTTCTGCTTCTATTGAGATGATAATTTTTATTCAATTTGTTGATGTGATGTATCACACTGCATTATTGCAGTGTGAAGAATTGCAGATGTTGAAGAATTTTTGCATCCCTGGCATAAATCATGGTGTATGATCCTTTTAATATATTGTTGGATTTGGATTGCTAGTATTTGGTTGAAGATTTTTGCACCTGTGTTCATCACTAATATTGGCCTGTAATTTTGTGTGTGAGGGGTGTGTGTGGGTGTGTGTGTGTGGTATCTATGTCTGGTCTTGGTATCAGAGTGATGGTGGCCTCATAGAATGAGCTTGGGAGTGTTCCTTCCTCTGGAATTTTTTGGAAGAGTTTCAGAAGGATAGGTGTTAACTTTTCTAAATGTTTGATAGAATTTGCCTAAAGATAATGGAAGTCATCTGCTCCTGGACTTTTGTTTATTGGAAGTTTTTTAATCACTATTTCAATTTCAGTACTTGCTATTGGTCTATTTATATTTTGTTTCTTCCCAGTTCAGTCTTGGAAGATTGTACCTTTCTAAGAATTTTTTCCCTTTCTTCTAGGTTGTCTGTTGTATTGGCATATAGTTGTTTGTAGTAGTCTCTTATGTACCTTTGTATTTCTGTAGTGTCTGTTGTAACATCTCCTTTTTCATTTCTAATTTTATTGATTTGAGCCTTCCTTTTTTTATTGATTAGTCTGGCTAAAGATTTATCAATTTTGTTTATCTTTTCAAAGATCTAGCTTTTAGTTTCGTTGACCTTTTCTGTTGTTTTCTGTGTCTGTGATCCATTTATTTCTGCTCTGATCTTTATGATTTCTTCTACTAACATCAGGTTTTGTTTGTTCTTGTTTCTCTAGTTGCTTTAGGTGTGAGGTTAGGTTCTTTGAGATTTTTATTGTTTTCTGAAGTAAGGACTGTATTGCTGTAAACTTCCCTCTTAGAACAGCTTTTGCTGCATCCCATAGGTTTTAGAATGTCATGTTAAGCTGACAGTCATACAAGCTTAAAGAAAGAAAGAAGAAAGCAAGTTGCTTCAGTCATGTCCGACTCTGCAATCCTATGGACTATAGCCCACCAGGCTCCTCCGTTCATGGGATTTTCCAGGCAGGTTGCCATTTACTTCTCCAGGGGATCTTCCTGACCCAGGGATTGAACTTGAGTCTCCCACATTATAGGCAGACTCTACCATCTGAGCCACCAGGGAATCCCCATACAAGTTTAAACACAGTCTAAAGGAGCTAAATTTTTATACTCTCCTGCCAGCATTTTATGATTTTTATGTTATATTTTATATCCTCATGCTTATCATTTTAGCATTAATTATCATTATAATAGATTTTACAGGATTTTTTGGATTGTTTTTAGTTTATGTACTGACTTATTTTAGTGATCTTCAGTCCTTTTGTATATTTGCCTTTCCTGTTGTGATTTTCCCTGTCCTATAGATACTTGCTTTTTTTCTATCAGAGAAGGCCTTTCAGTATTCCTTTTAGTTTAGACTTAGTGTTGCTGTACTCTTAGTTTTTGCTTGTCTGAGAAATTCTCTCCCTCTCCATCTATTCTAAATGATAATCTTGCGGGGTGGAGTATCCCAGGTTATGGGATTTTCTCTTTCAGGACTTTGGCTGTATCATGCCACTCCCTTCTGACCTGCACAGTTTCTGCAGAGAAATTAAGCTTATGGGGGTTCCCTTGTAACTGACTGTTTTTCCCTTCCTGCCTGTAGAATCTTCTCTTTGTCTTTAACTTTTGCTGCTTTAATTATAATATGTCTTGATATGGATCTGTTTGTGTTCATCTTGTTTGGGACCCTTGGTGCTTCCTGTACTTGAATATCTGTTTCCTCCTTTAGATTTCAGGAAGTCTCAGCCATAATTTCTTCAAATACATTTTTGATCCCCTTTCTTCTCTCTCCTCTTTCTGGAGCCCCTTTTATGCATAGGTTGGCACTGTTTATATTATCCCATTAAGTCTCGTATGTTGCTTTTTTTTTTTTTTTTTTTGTCTTTCTGTCTGCCATTCTAGCCCAGATGGTAAAGAATCTGCCTGCAATGCAGGAGACCTGGGTTTGATCCCTGGGTCAGAAAGATCTCCTGAAGAAGGGAATGGCAACCCACTCCAGTATTCCTGCCTAGAGAATTCCAGAGACAGACCAGGGGGTCACAAAGAGCTGGATACTACTGAGTGACTGACACACACATGCTCCTGTTCTGATTGGGTGATTTCCATTATTCCACCTCCCAGATCACTTGTTCATTCTTCAGTGGCACTTAGTCTGCTATTCATTGCTTCTGGATTGGCTTTTATCTTGGCAGCTGAATTAGCTAATTTTAATTGGTTCATCTTCATAGTCTAGTTCCTTGTTACAGTGATTTGCATTTCTAATGATAACCTTTCTTAATTTCTTTAGCATTTTTATAACTTCTTTTTTGAACTTGGAGCTTGGTCACTTGACCCCTTGATAAGTGAAGAGGTGTGATTGGTTTCGTAGTGTCTAGAGGCTGTGCTCCATGTAAGCTAGGGTTTCCTCTTTCTCTGTGGTCGTCATTGCCTAGCTGGGTTCTGTCTGCTCCCCAGTTTTTGGAGTAGAAGTCTTGAGGATTGGGTTGGATAAGGCTCCATTACCCTTGAGTGTATGCCCCTTCCCAAAAGAGGTGATTGCTGAAGCAAGTGTGCTGTTGTGGTCACAGTGCACCTGTGCCTCACTTGTGTAGGCATCCGAAGTTCCTCTCAGAAGCAGCTCAAAGTCACATCCCTTTGTCCATTGTGTTTGACCCAGATCTAGTACAGGGCTGTGGTGTGGAGTAGGCTGGGGCTGAGGACGTGGACATTGTGGCTGCAGGAATTGAGGTGGCTGTGCGGCTGCCTTGTGACCTGGGCTGCCTCTCTGGCACACTTCTCCCTGGACCTGTCTGCCCCGCATCTGGTGCTGAGCTGCAGTGTGGGGTGGACGGAGCCCGAGCGCAGTCACTGGGAAACAGATTGTGGCATATTCTTGACCACGGCCTGCGTACCCAGGGTTTAGCACTTAGCTGCTTCACACATTGTTGTGGCACTGCCTGGTGTGAACACACTAACAGTGGTCTTCACAGCTCTGCCTGCATCACACCCAGGTACCCTGGTCTGATTCTGTGTACTTAGACGAAATCTTTGCCCTTATCTGATGCCAGGATGTAGTATGGAGTGAGTGGGGACAGGGTGCTCACCCCTTCGGTTTGGGAAGTGCAGCAAGGCAGCAGCTGCCAGTGCAAGGCTCTCTCCACCCTGTCAACCAACTCATGTGCACCCCTCACAGGTAGAGTCTAGGTTCCTCCAGCCCTTTTCTCTGTCTCAGTGGATTTCCCAGCAGGCAAGGGGGTTTGTCTCCTTGTGCAGGACCCAGGACTGGGATGCCCTGATTGTGAGTCTGTCTGCTCCCTCCCCAGGGTAAGGTTCTACCCATGCAACCTTCTCTTCCTTACAGATCCCTCTCAGAGGCACAAGTCCTACCTGACTTGGTACCCTTTTTATCTGTCTTACCAGGTTACATGAAGGTCTTTCTTGCTGCTTTAGTTGTATAGGAGACCTTCTGCCAGTTTGCAGTTAGTTTTCTCTGAGAATTGTGCCACGTGGAGGTTTTTTTAAATGTATTTGTTGGGAGGGGTGAGTACCTCATGGTCCTACTTTGTCATCTTGATCTTCCCCTGAAGTTCAAACTTTTAAGGTTTGTTTGATTTTTATATAAATTAAATGAAAGTGGTCATTATAGAGGACTTCACTTAATATAAGAATTTACCTTGACATTGCGTTTTTTTTGGCCATGCTGTGTGGTGGCATGCAGGATCTTAGTTCCCTGACCAGGGATCCAAACCATGCCCCCTGCATTAGGAGCATAGTCTTAACCACTGGAATGCCAGGAAAGTCCACCTTGACATTTCTTTAAATAATTAGTTCTTTAAATGCAACTACAGTATGATTCAAATTTTAATTTTCCAAAACATGTTTTGGAAATACATCCTTTTGTAAAATGAAATATGCCTGTGTGAAGAGTTTCTATAATAAAGTCATTCATTTGCAAATGTACATGTATATGACTATCTTGATATATACTTGGTTTTTTAAATTTTTACACTGTTTTAGAGTACTTTCAAATATACATTAAAATATTTCTTCTAAATATTCATATATCAGAGATATTCTGAAATTGAAGATAAGGTTTTTATCTCTTTTTTTTTTTTATCATTTTCACCACCATCCTAAAACAGATCTTTTTGAGATAACCATTGTTCTCAGTTTGGTATGTACCCTTCTAGACCTTTTTCTTTTCATTTGTATACATACCTATACCCATACTCATATAAAATTTATAGTACTATTTTGCAGACTTCTTCCCCCACATTTTCCTCTTTAAAATTTTGCCTGTCTGTTGGAAGAAAGATGGTAACTCACTATTTTAGCTAAGATTTTCTTGATTGCTACAGAAATTGAGAATTGTTTCCTATGCTTAACTATTTATATTCTACCTTATTATGAATTGCCCATTTATAATGATGCTTTGTTAACTTTGTTTATGTTGTTTCTGTTACTTAGAATTATTATGATGTTAAGTTTATTGTTACTTATTTATGGCTCTTTACTTTTATATCTGTTTAAGCTACAAAGACCTTCTCTACACCAAGATCATGAATATAATCTAAATTTCCTCTAAGTCCTTTTACCTACTGTTTGGATTTTTGTATTTAATTTCTATATGAATTTACAAAATAGTAAGAGGTACAAATCTAATTTTATTTTCTAACTCATAAATAGCTACCTTGTCATTTTTGAGTCATACCGTAAATTAGACAAAATGTTGTCTATTCACACAATGGAATGCTAGATGATTAATAGCCGTTGGATAAATGGATCCAAGTAAAAGTCCTGAGAAGTAGCAAGGGAAGGTAATATTATCCCTTATTTGCATATAGTAAGATTTATGTTCAAAGAGGCTGCATTGGCCAACCAAAATCATATAAAAACAGAGTGGTAGGATAGAACTCAGTTTGTCTGACTCCTAGTCCAATTGTTAAATCTGCTGCTGCTGCTGCTAAGTCGCTTCAGTTGTGTCCGACTCTGTGCAACCCCATAGATGGCAGCCCACCAGGCTCCTCTGTCCCTGGGATTCTCCAGGCAAGAATACTGGAGTGGGTTGCCATTGGTATATCTGCTATTGTACAAAAAATAGCCAAGAATTAAATCTAAAAACCCACATTTCAAAGGTGAAAGAGCAAAGGAGTCAGTGAGATAAAATGGAGAACCAAGTATGTGGAAAATAGAAAGAAAACTAGGAAGTATAGCATCATTAAAAAAAAAAAACAAGGGAACAGAGCTTAAAGAGGGATGGCTATCAACATCAAATTGATGGTCCATAATTATCCCATAAAAAGATGGCCACTGCATTACCTACTTGGAACAACAAAATTGTACTTTATGCAAATATGTTCCTGGGGTTATATCACATAGTGACCCTGGAATGAGAATTGAGAAGTTGTATCTCAGAGTTCACTAGCAAACTCTGAGAATATAGTTCCAGTAGGTGGTCAGGAATTAAGGTCAGTGTGTGTCTTTTAATGCATTAGACAGATGTTGCAGCCTCAGTTTGATTAAGTTTAAGAAGGCTTAGCCATAGACAGTTTGCTAAAAAAATCATAAGAAACAAGTATCTTTAGAGTAGCAGTGAGAATTTAGCATAAATTAATAGTATATAAGGTCAACAGCTATTTTCTAGCTATTCTGAAAATTATTTTTAAATTTCATTAATCTTTTATTTTTTTAAATGCCATGAAATACAACATTTTATAACAATATCCACAAGTATTCTTAAATTATGTTATTAGAAAAAGACTATGTAAAATAATTATAGGAATTGGGGTTTTCCTTCTTATCACTCACGATTGTATTTGAATTCTTTTTCAGCTGACTCTATTAGTGACCCATTTTTCCCCGGGACTACACAGATACTATTGGAATATCAGCTAGGGAGATGGGTGCCACGTCTTCGTGAACCACGAGATTTATATGGTGTCTCTTCTTCTGGTCCGCTGAGCCCAACACGGTGGCCATACCACTGTGAGGTCATTGATGAAAAAATCGAACATATTGGTATGTTCTTAGCAAGTTTTGGGGATTCAAACATTGGCAGACTTACTGTGCTAAACTTGACTTCAGTAAAAACACTCTTGGTATTAAATAGTATGTTCCAGCAGAAATATAACACAAACCATGTATATAATTTTTAATTTTTCAGTAGTTACATTTAAAAAGATAAAGTGAAATTGACTTCAAAATATATTTTATTTATTCCAAATATATTTAAAATATTTTACATTTTTTAATGTGAAGTCTTTGAAATCTAGTCTATATTTATACTTACTTTTCAATTCAATTCCATTTTTTCTACATCCTTGTCAACACTTATCTTTTGGTTTTTGGATAATAGCCATTGTCAACTTAAAAAAGTAGTCACAACCTAGAAGGTAAGAGTTATGTTTTATTTGGTGGGAATTTTTTAGGACTTCAAGCTCGGGAGACAGCATCTCTAGTAACCTTGAGACAGCTGTTCCAAGGAGGCAGGGGGAGGAGTCTGGTTTTATAGAAGTTTGCAGCAAGGGGCAGGTAGTCTGAAGGTCAAAAGATTATTGTTAATTAAGGAAAACTAGATTATCTCAAGAAATTTAGTGCTTTTCTATGTATGGGCTTAATGAAATCATTTTCTTATTGAAATTCTATGTGTGGGCTTATTGAAATCATTTTCATATTGAAATCATTTTCTAACTCTGGGCTTATTGAAATCATTCTTTTCATATGCATCTCAGCTATTTAGGGCCAGCATCCTGCAATTTGATTACTCACATCCTTAGTTCCTCGCTGTGACATCCTTGTGTATTGATATGGCAGAAAATACTTCATTTCTCCATACATGTATAAGATGATGTCTCACTGTGGCTTTGATTTACAATTCTCTAAAGATTTTTGATGTTGACAATGCAATCTTTATCAAAATTTTACAATGGTATTTTTTTAATAGAAATAATAACTCTAAATTCAGATGGAACCACAAAAGGCCACAAATAGTCATATCAGTATTGAGAAAGAAGAACAAAGCTGGAGACATCACACATTCTGATTTCAAAATATATTACCAAAAAACTACAGTAACCAAAACAGTATGTCACTGGCAAAAGGACACAAACAGGCCTGTGGAGCAGAATTGTTGTTTAGTCACTAGGTCACGTCCAACTCTTTGTGACCCCATGGACTGTAGCCTGTCAGGCTCATCTGTCCATTGGATTTCCCAGGCAAGAATACTGGAGTGGGTTGCCATTTCCTTCCTCCAGGGGATCTTCCCCACCTAGGGATCAAACTCGCGTCTCCTGCATTGGCAGGCGGATTCAGACTCCAGAAATAAATCCATGCATATGTGCCAACTGATATTTGACAAGAGTGCCAAGAATCCACAATGGGGGAGAGATTGTCTGTTTAAAAATGTTGAGAAAATTGGATGTCAACATGCAAAGGAATGAAATTGGGACTTTATCTTATTAAAAATCAACTTAAAACAGACTAAAGACAAACTTAAGGTCTGAAACTGTAAAAACTGCTAGAAAAAAACAAGGGGGAAGCTTCATGACATTGTTCCTGGCAGTGATATCATGGGTATGACAGGAAAAACACAGGCAACAAAAGTAAAAAAAGACAAATGGAAATATACATCAAACTAAAAAGCTTATGCACACAAAGGAAATAATCAAAATAGTGAAAAGGCAGCTTGTAGAATGAGGAAAAACATTTGCAAAACATATTTGATAAGGGTTAATCCCTTGTGGCTCAACTGGTAAAGAATCTGCCTGCAATGCAGGAGACCTGGGTTCGATCCCTGTGTTGGGAAGGAGGCTACCCACTCCAGTATTCTGGCCTGGAGAATTCCATGCAAAGATTTGGACACAACTGAGTGACTTTCACATCACAAAATCTCTAAAATATAAAAGAATTTCTGTAGCTCAATAAGAAAAAAACTAATAACCAGAATAAAGGATGGGCTAAGAATTTAAATAGACAAACAAATGAACAATAAGTATATTTACTGACTTTTTATGTGAACTGTTTGATAAAAATACTTTGCCCATTTTGTTATTGGTTGTACTTTTCCTTTTCTTCTTGGTCTGTAAATGCTGCCTACATATTCAAGAGGTTGGCTTGTTCCTGCTTATGCTAAGTCACTTCAGTCATGTCCGACCGACTCTGTGCGACCCCATAGACGGCAGCACGCCAGGCTCCTACGTCCAGGCAAGAATACTGGAGTGGGTTGGCTTACTATGTCATAGACCTGGCATTCTTTTCTTCTTAGTTTGTCACTTTATCATTCAGAAATTTTTAATTTTTATATAATCAATATGTCTACTGTTTTTCTATGACTTCTGGGTTTTGAAATTTTTGTGTTTCTCTTAACACTTTTTTTGGTTATTTTTTCACAGAGTGCCAGGCTAGGCTCCCTGTGTTATACAGCAACTTCTTACCAACTATCTGGGGAAGATTGAAGGCAGGAGGAGAAGGGGATGACAGAGGATGAGATGGTTGGATGGCATCACTGACTCAGTGCACATGAGTTTGAATAAGGTCCAGGAGTTGGTGATGGACAGGGAAGCCTGGCTTGCTGCAATCCATGGGGTCACAAAGAGTCAGACACGACTGAGCAACTGAACTGAACTGAACTGAATGGCTAGTATATTTCAAAAGCAATTCAGATTAATAGTCTATAGGATCTGGTTGTTATGGTTCCTGAGGTAATGGTTTTAAGATGATGATAATGTGATGGGATTTATTAGTACAGGAAGGGTATAAACCAACATTTTAGGGGTGGGCCTAATGGCTCATTTAGCTGACTTTCCTATAGAATATGGTATTATATGGTAGCAGAAAGAATTTTGAATTCTTAAGGGTAGGTTCAATTCCTATGATTCTAAAGGTAAGAGAATTTAAACCTCTGTTTACTCTATCAAAGTGACTTTTATCGGACATATTTCTTATGTTTATGGAGGGATGCTTGGTACTGTAGAAGCCTGATATTATAATGGGTAATGAGACGTGTCATATGCTTTGGACTAGCGTTAGATGGCATCACGAACTCAATGGACATGAGTTAAGAGCAAATTCTGGGAGATATTGAAGGACAAGGAAGCCTGTTGTGCTGCAGTTCACGGGTTTGCAAAGAATTGGACACGACTTAGCAACTGAACAACAGCAGCAAGTATTAGTAGTATGAATTTTTTCTTCCAAATTCATAGGAAAAGATTGTTAGTGATAGTGTTTTGATAATGAAGTTGGTTGTGTATAGATCTGGTATATAGGGCTATGGAGTGCTCCTAGCAACAGGATTATTGTGAAAATGTTTATTCTGATAATGTCTGCTTAAGAAAAATACAGCAAATGGACCTGCTGCATATTCTACATTGAAACCTGATACAAGTTCAGAGTTTTCTGTTAAGTCAAAAAAGGCTCAGTTAGTTTCTGCTAGAGTGGAAATAAATCATATAGCTAGGGTTCATGATGGGAAAATTATTTGTAAATGTTCTTGTGATGAGGGTTTTAAGGATGAAAGATCTATTTATTAAGAGAACCTATAAAAGAATAATTACTAGTGTTACTTCATATGAAATTGTTCTGCTGCTCATCAGGCTCCGATTAGTAAGTATTTTGAGTTGGAATCCCATCCAGCTTATAAGGTGGAATTTACAGCTAGGCTTGATATAACTATAAATAATACTCCTAGACTTACATTAATGAGGGGGTAGGGTATAGCTAGGGGGATTCACATGATTAGGGTTAGAGTTAGGGCTAGGATTGGTACAGATGATGAATATGGAAATGGAGGGTGCAGCTGGTCATAGTGGTTCCTTAATGAATAAAATGACTGTTCAGCAGTGGGTTGTAATAGACCATATGGTCCTGTGATATTTGACCCTTTTCAGTTGCATATAACCTAAAATTTTTCATTCAATTAATGTTAGGAATGCTATGACTGAAAGAAGAGGATAATAACAAGTGTTAAGATACTAATTATAAACATTTTGTTAGGGAGATTTGAATCTCTGGCTATAAAGGTTTAAGTTTTATGCAATTTCTGGGTTTTGCCACCTTAACAAACCCTGGTCTTGGGTAGATGTTTTGTATCTGTTAAGTTGAGACTGTATCATTAACCAGTTTTAACATAGTTTTTAAAGTGGAGCTTATTTCTCTTTTTCTTTCATACTGGAAGAAGTATATAATAGATAGAAACCAACCTGGATTACTTCAGTCTGAACTCAGAGATGACAGAGGATGAGATGGTTGGATGGCATCACTGACTCAGTGGACATGAGTTTGAGCAAGCTCTGGGAGTTGGTGAGGGACAGGGAAGCCTGGCGTGCTGCACTCCATGGGGTCGCAGAGTCGGACATGACTGAGCGACTGAACTAAACTCAGATCATGTAGGATTTTAGTTGTTGAATAAATGAACCTTTAATGGTGGTTACACCATTGGGGTGTCCTGATCCAACATCAAGGTTGTGAACTCTAGTATTGTTTATACTAGTTATATCAAGCCTGGCTGTAAACATCAAGGTCGATATGAACTCTGGAATAGGATTATGCTGTTATCCCTATGCTAACTTGTTCGGATGGTCAGTTTTTTGCATCAGTAAGTGATAATGTGTTTTGACTGTTAAGTCTAGACTTTAAACCCTCAGAGGCTATTTTGTTCTCCAGGGTCACCCCAACCAAAATTGTCCACCCATATGCATTTTTGTTATCTCTTGGTGGTTTAGTTATTTTTGTTGTTGATAAAGCTCCATAAGACCTTCTCATCTTGTTTTGTTATTCCTGTTTCTTCACAGGAAGGTGAGTTTCACTGATTGAAACTAAGAGACAGTAAAACCCTCCTGTGGCCATTCATACAAGTCCTTATTTAGAGAACAAATGATTATGCTACCTTGGCCTGGTCAGGATGTTAATGGTTGTCACTGGGCAGGCAGTGCCTCTAATACTGGTTATGCTAGAGGTGATGTTTGGTCAACAGGCAGGGTTTGTGTTTGCCAAGTTCCTTTTACTTTTTTAAAATCTTACCTTGGGTGCCTGCCTGTATTGGATTAACAGTGTGTGTTTGATAAGTAGTTTAATGTTGAGGTGTATTAATATTTATTTACTGTTAATTATCAGTATATTTTTAGTTACTGATAAAACTTGTGCAAGGAAAAATACTTCCTGTTACTCATATTAACATTGTTGCCTCTATTAGTTCATAGATTAGTCCAATATAAATCTAGGAGTTGATTCACTTGTTACTGATATTAATGTAAAATTATTTTTGAGCTTTAATACTTTTTTAATTGCTGGCTGTTTTTGAACCAGCTATGGTGTTGTTTATTTTTACTCTCTAGATAAGGTTGTACCCATTTATAAAAAGCTATTATCTTTTTTAGACTAACATTTAAAAATACATTAAAACTTAGAAAAGATTTTTAGTAATTTTTAAAGTTGAACTAAAATTCTTTTCCTGGACAACCAGCTATCACCAGGCTCGTTAGAATCTTCTCACTACTTTGCTACATAGATGAGTTTGTTCTAATAAACTGTTCATAAGTAGTTCATCTGGTTTTGGGATATTTAATTTAAGTTCTCTTTGTTAAATGTTTGTTAGTTAAATCATTATGTGAAAGGTACAAGGGGTAAACTTTGTTTTTTGTTACTTTTTAGGCTTCTTTCATCACTCCCTAACAATATTTTCTCTATAGTGCCAGAAGATATTAAGTTTCTATCTCCTATACTTTGAATGTTGAATGAATATTTTAGTTTGCTTATACTAGTAGAATAGAGAAGGGTATTGGGCCAGATTTAATTCAAAGTATTCATAAATTATGAAATGGCCTAGGTGTAAACTGGGTGCATTATTTAAGCTATGCTTTGATTTATCCAAGCACACTTTCCAATAAGCTTTCTTTGTTACGACTTGTCTCCTCTCATATGATCAGTATTTGCTGTTAGATTATAGGGAATTGTTACAGTGCTTGAGGAGGGTGATGGTTGGTATGTGCATGCTTCATGGCCTTATTCGCTCTAAGCACTCTATTCTTAATTTACTAATTAAATCCTCCTTTGGTTTTTTGCTTTCATAAAAAATGTTCATTTGGTGAACATAAATTCTTGAAGTAGAAAATGTAGCCCATTTCTTCCAATTCCGTAAGTTACACCTTGGCCTAATGTTTTTTATGTATAACAATTATGCTTACTTTTCCTCCTTTTTAGGGTTTGCTGAAGATAGTGGTATGTAGTCTGCATTAGCAAGGGTTGGTGAGGTTTATCAGGCTTTATCGATTATAGAACAGGCTCTTCTAGAGGAGTGAGAAGTGCCACCTAGTCATTTGAGTTTTGAGTTGCTGCTAGTAGTACTCTAGCATATAATTTTGTTCCTGTAATTATTTGGGTTTAGGACTAAGCATAGTGGGGTATCTAATCCCAAGTTGGGTCTTAGCTGTTGTGTAATCAGGAAATAAAAAAGTCACTTTTGTAGTCTCTTTTTATTTTAGTTACAACTTTTTATGGCTTAATTAAAACTGTATTTTATGTTACTCTTTAATATGCTTGACACCATATTTCTGTTAATTTGGGTTAATCATTATGACCACAGTGGCTGGCATGAGATTTACCAACCCTGTTAGTATAACTTAGTTGAACTTTTGTTTCTAGCTTAATTTTTATCACTGCTGCTTCCTGTAGGGGTGTGGTTAAGCAAGCTGTTATGAGCTACTAATGTTAGTGTGCTTGATGTCTGCATTGTGTAATTTTATTAAAACTAATAGAAAGTCTGGGACCAAACCTATGTGTTTATGAGTTAGTGAACTCATCTAGGCAATTTCAGTGCCTCGCTTTCAGGCTTTAAGCGACATTAACATGTTGTAATATACTGAAATAACATGTATATTGTTGTTTTGTGTGATTTATGTTAGACTTAGTGTTAAAATTTTGACTAAAATGATTGTCTAGGGATCTAGGAGATGTCTGTCTATATAAATGGTGAATATCTAAGTAGTTTATTGATATGATTGGGGTTTATTTTCTTGGTCTGTCTAATCTCAGTGGACATGAGTTTGAGCAAATTCCAGGAGATAGTGAAGGACAGGGAAACCTGGTATGCTACAGTCCATGGGGTTGCAAAGAGTCGGACACGACTAAGTGAACAACAGCAACAATCTTGGGTAGTAAGTTGTCTTTGTTATTGGGTAGATGGCCAAGTTCTATGTATTTATATACTTTTGCCTTGTTTGGGGGGTTTGGCAGGGCATTATGGGCATATAGAGCATGGGATTTATTTATTTATTTATTTTTAGAGCATGGGATTTAGTAGGGTGTAAGGGGGGTTTGTTAAACAGATCCATTACCTAGTCACATGTTCATATGTATGTATGTGTATGTGCATATACATGTATGTTTGTCTGCAATTATCTTTATGTCCTGTAACCATTGACTGAATAAACCTAATACCTTATGGTTGATGATGCTGGTAAATAATATTCAATTAAAGTCCAGCTACAGTTTTTTTGTTTTTGACTGTGTCAAGGCCTCAGAAAGCCATAGCTGAGTCATACTGTCCCTTAAAAGTTAAAAAATACCAAATACATGAAATAACAGATATGTGTGAAACATGGGCTTATTAGTCCTTAGTCCACTGAGATATCTTATTTAAGAGGAAAGAGTGGGTGATTTTAGGTAAGATGGTCCTGAAATAAGACCCAGGTGCCTGATAAAGTTAATAGAAACCCATAAGTTATGGGCCTGGAGCAAAAAGAGGGACATCTCATTCCATTTATTTCAGAGTAAATTGTAGCCATTCTTACATTTCACCTCTAAAGTTCAGTCTTTGTGATTCTTTTTTTATTTTGAGCTAAATTCTACATTCAATGAAATGTACAAATCTAAGTATATCTGTCTGTGAATTTTAACAAATGCATATGTCTGTGTAATCCAAATCCCTACCACAGTATACAACAATGTCATTGCAATCACTTGGAAATTTTAAATACTTAGGTGTGAATTTAACAAAACACCTTTAAGACTTGTATGCTTAAAACTACACAATGCTAATGAAAGGCATCAAAGAAGATGTCAATAAATCTCCGTGATCGTTGATTGGAAAACCCAATCTAGTAAAGGTGTCAGTTCTTCCCAAATTAATATACAGTTTCCAGGCAATTCCTGTCAAGACTTTTTGAAGATACAGACATATTTATATGGAAAGGTAAAATAACTAGAATAGTTAAAATAATTTGAAAGGAAGCATAAAGTGGGAGCAATCAGCTTACCCGATTTCAAGACCTTTTATGTAGCTACAGCGGTAACAGCCTTGTGGTATTAGTGAATGGGTATATATATAGATAGATTAGTGAAACAGAATAGAGACTGGATGCTTTTCCCTATAAGAGCAAAGACAAGACAAGGATATCTGCTTTTGCCATTCATATACACACATTTGCAGTGTGAATAAGTTTGATCCTTACCTCACACCGTATAAAAAAAATTAATTCCAAATGGATGAAGACCTAAATGTAAGAGCCAAAACTATAAAGCTTTTAGAAAAAAAATACAGAGCTAAATCTTTATGATCTTGGATTTGGCAATGGATTCTTAGTTAGAAGACCAAAAGTATAAGCAACAGAAACAAGAAAAATGAATAAACTGGATTTTATCAAAACTTAAAACTTTCATTCTACAAAGGAAACTATCAAAAACAAGAAAATACAACCTAAAGAATGAAAGAGAATATTTGCAAACAATTATATCTTATAAAGGACTTGTAAAGAACATACAGAACTCTTATAACTCAGTAAAAGACAACCCAGTTTAAAAGTGGCAAGGGATCTGAATAAACATTTCTCTAAAGAAGAACACATGGCCAGTAAACGCATGAAAAGATGTTCATCATCATTAGTCACTAGGGCAGTGCAAATTAATATTACAATGAGATACCATTTTATACTCACTAGGCTGACTAGAATAAAAAATCAGATGACAAAGTTGATGGGAAATCAGAACCCTCAAATCTTACAGCTACTTTGGGAAAGTTGGGCACTTCTTTCCAAAGTGTATCAGGGTTTCCATTTGACCCAACAGTTCCATTCCTGTTATATACCTAAGAGAAATGAAAACATGCCCCCAAAAAAGTACATGTGTTAATATGCCAACATGACTCGTAATAGCCCAAGGTGGAAACAACCCAGATGTCCATCAGTGGATGAAAGGTTAAACTAAGTGTGGTATACCCACATGGACTATTAATTGTACATAAAAAGGAATGAGGTGCTCATACATGCTGCAACAGAGATTCACCTTGAAAACATTCAGAAGCCAGACACAAAAGGACAAACATTGTATGATTCCATTTAACTGAAATGTCCAGAATAGGCAAATATATACAGAAAGTAGATTAATGGTTGCTTAGAGGCTTGAAGACTAGGAGATTGGAGAGTGATAGCCGAAGTGTACAGTGTTTTTTGGAAAGTGATCAAATGGACACCTGATTTATAATAAAAGTGAAATTTCAGAAGAATAATTGAAAGGTAGTCTTTTCAATGAATAGTGCTAGAATAACTGGATTTCAGTATTTAAAAAATGAAAACCCACTTCACTCCTACAGGTTGGTTGTAGATGTAAATGTACATCTACATTTAAAAACAACAAAACTTCCAGAAAACAATACAGGATAATATCTTCATGATACTGAAATTGGGAAAGGATAAAATGGAACACATTTTATTAATGGAACATATTAATAAAAAGGAATAAAACATGCTAACCATAAGGGAAAGTTTTGAAAATTTTGACTATAGCAAAGTCAAGAACTTCAGTACATTATTAAAAAAAATCAAGGCAAGTTATAGATTGGGATTATATATTTGCAGTCTGCAATATATACCTGTCAAAGAGGTCACATCTAGAATATACAAAAGCCCTTCTACAAATAATAAGGAAAAGGCAACCCAGTTGGAAAACAGGCAAGAGATTTGAACAGGCACATTATTAAAAAGGATATCCAAATGGCCAGTAAACATATCCCTGAACCTTACTATGAAGTGGTGTCTCATTGTGGTTTTAATGTGCATTTCTGATTATTAACAAGGCTGAGTATACTGTTTCTTAAAAATCATGAGAGACCAGGTTTTAACTTGTACTAAACATTGGTGAGAATGTGGAGCAGCTACAGCCTTCATAACCTGCTAGTGGGTATGTAAGGTGGTTTGGATTACAGCTTTGTATGATCTACTAAAATTGAAGCTACACATGCCCTACGATCTAGAATCCTTACTCCCAGATATATACCCAAGAGAAATGTGGGCACATATGCTCGCTGTTTGTAGCACTGTTGTTCATAATACCCCCAAACCAACAGAGCCCCAATGTCCATTACAAGTAGAAGCTGATAAATAAATTATAACATTTTTATAGTTACATATTATATAGCAATTAAAATGAACAAATTACAGCCACATACCATGACTGATTTCACAAATATATGTTTAAAATCACAGAATATAGTCTATGTAGTTCAGTTCAAAAGTAGGCAAAACAAAACTATAGTTTTATGTGTATATTTGTGTAAATATAAACTATATATTATGTATAGGTATATATGTGAATACTTAAGTTGAAAATTATAAAGGAAAATAGGAAGTGATTATACTAGAAGGCTAATGGTTACCTTTAAAGGTAGTGATTAGAAGGGGACATGAGTGGGGCACCTGTGATACCTGCAATATAGTATTTCTTGACCTGAGTGGTATCTGCTTTGTGATAAATCACTGAGCTATATTTCTAATTCCTAATAAACAATTTGTTTAAACATTTGGTTTGTTTCTGGTCATGTGAGCTATAGATAGTAGTATGTTTTGGTAGATTTGAAAAGTAAGCACAAATAATTGGCAAAAAAAGAAATACATCAGTGCAACAGAATAGAATCCAGAAAGAGGTCAACAAGTGATTGTTGACAGAGAACCAAAACCATCCAGTGGGAATAAAGAAAAATTCTTTTCAATAATTTGTGCTGTAATGACTTGGGATCCATGTAGAAAACAATAAACCTTGACCTCTATCTCACTTAATACACTAAAATTTAATTCAAAATAGATTGTAGACCTAAACATGAAAGTTAACATTTTAAAGTCCTAAAAGAAAACCAGACAGTATCTTCATAACCAGAGAATAAGGCAACAATACTGTAGGGAGACTCCAGAAAGAAAAAGGAAACAATGAAAATATTAATAAACTTGACTTCATTGATATTAAAAATTCTCATCAAAAGACACAGTGAATAAAATGAAAAGGCAAGCCACAGTCTGTAAGAAAATATTCCCAATGTATATCTGACAAAGGACTTGTATGCAGAATATATGAAGAATTATTACAAATAAATATTAAAAAGAAAAAAACTTAATTAAAAATGGGGAAAAGACTTGAGCAAACTTTTTTTTTTTTTTTGAGCTAACTGTTCTTAAAGCACGACATATAATGGCTAAGGAACATACGGGAAAATGTTCAACATAGGATATGAAAATTAAAATCACAGTGAGATAACAACTTTACGTCTGGGATGGCAGCAGTTTTGGTTTTTTTTTAATAAGGCTGACAACCCCAAATAATAGAATGTAGAACTGGAATTCTAATACAAAAGGTTTGGTGGTAGGTTTTTTTTTAACAAAAACAACAAAAAATATATATGTATCTACTCTGTGACCAACAGTTCTACTCCTAGGTATTTAGAGAAATTAAATGTCTTCAAAAATAGTTGCATATAATTTTAATTTTCATATTTATTCACAAAAGTAAAAAACTGGAACCAGTTCAGTAGAAGAATGGATATCCAAACTATGGTATAGCCATACAATGGCATACATATGAACAATAAAAAGGAAAATAAAACCTGGTAAACATAACATAGATGAATTCCAAAAACATTATACTGAGTTAAAGAGGCCAGAAACAGATGACTATATATGATTCCAATTATATGAAGTTGTAGAATAGGCAGACTGGTTTACAGTCACAGAAACCAGTGGTAGGGGTTGACTTGAAAGGGCAAGAGGAAACTTTCTAAGATGATAAAAAAAAAAATGTTCTATATTTTGATAGGTGTGTTGTTTACATGATTATATACTTTTAAAACTCATTAAACTGTACTGTTTTATGAGTGTATCATATATAATATGTAAATTTTTCTCAATTTAGAAAGTAGCCATGATTCTCCATGTGGATCCAAATATCCTCACCCTTTGAAATACCACTTTGAGTCTCCTTCCATGAAGAGGTATACTCTTGCCCTATCCCTTGAATCTGAGATGGCCTTGTGACTTGCTTTAGCCAGATTGAGTGTGGCAGAAAAGAAAGCATGCCAGTGTTGACCTAGGCTTCAAGAGCCTATACACTTGTGCTTTCTCTTAAACCCTGTTCAGCCACCATGGAACGATTCCTTGCTAGCTTTCTGGATAATGAGAGTGAAGCAGAGATGAACTGAGGTTATCCTAGATCAGCCAGCCTCCAACTAACCTGCAGCTGATCAAGATACATGACTGGACCTAACCCATACCAAAAGAATCACCAAGCTGAGATAACTAAGATTTGGGGAGATTTCTTATGTAGGAAAAGCTAAGGCTTAGAGTCCAGGCTCTGTAGTAATAAACTATAGCCCATGGGCCAGATATAGCCCATCACTTATTCTGAACCTTTTATTCAGCATTGGAAAATGGGACATAAATTAATCTTGGGAGAGGAACACCTTTTATAATCAATAGCCAAAGAATTTCTATTAATAAAATACCACAGTTATAGGAATACAGCCTGTCAATAGGTTTTCTAAAGTAGTCTCGAAGTTTACAGGGATGGCAAGTCATATTCCATTTGTACACAGACATCAGGTTAATTCCTCTGTGAACCTTTTAAGAAGAGGTAGAAGGAAATGAAACAACTTTGTAACCTAAGTGAGAAAAGGTATCCTCAAATTGCATGAAGATATAAAATGAGATTACTGTACTATTTAAAGGCCAGACTGTACAGCTTTTTGTATCAAGATGGTTAAAAAAAAAAAAAGAGCTAAAATTCCCCAAAATTTCAAAACAGGTGCTGTATTATCAGTTCATTGTTAATTTTGGTTTGAGTTGATTGTTTTCAACTAATGAGAGTCTTACTTCTAAATTTTAATTTGTTTTATTGTTTGTTATCAGTTGTGTGTTGTTGTTAACCCTACAACGTACACTGTTGAATATTTGCATTGATATTCTGCTCTGTGCTTTTTCTGTAGCTAGACTTGACCCTTATTCATCATGTCAAATACACTTTTGCTGCGAAAGCAGTTGTACATATAACACCAAAAACGTATTTGTCCAGCAACACTTGTTTCTCATCACCAAGTTCTTTTTGTTTCAGCAAATGTATTTGGGATCATAGAGGCTGGCTCCCTCTACTGGAGCATTTCTATTCCAAGAGTGAAGCACAGTCTGACACACAGCAGCCAATAATAAGTAGTATAAGTAGAATGAGTCATCACCAAATTCTTGTCCACTAAAAAGTGGGAACAACAGGGGTGGTTGGACCGTGAAGTCATTTTTTCCCAACCAGGTAGATCATGGTCAAAAATCTGGCCCTAAAAATAATGAAGAGCAGGAAAGCTGGTATAGGTAAAGGAAAAGATGTGGCTCCAAGGACTGCCTTCCAGTGGGGAGACAAAAGAAACTTGAACCATGCGTGCAAACTTAGGAGGCAACCATGAGGAAGCAAGAGACTGAAGATGCAGGGAAAGGGAGAATAAAAAGGTGAGTAAGTTTCCCAAAGATAGGTTAGAGAGGCATCAAGCACCCAGGAGTAATAGAATCTTTAGCGTTAAATCTGTGGTGACACAAAATAATCGTGAACTATATAATGACTTAGAACCAAGGTGCAAATTGGAGTAGGAAATGGCCATCCACTCCAGTATTCTTGCCTGGAAAACCCCATGGACAGAGGAGACTGGTCCATGGGTTTCACAAAAAGTCAGACATGACTGAGTGACTGAGCACAAGGTGTGAATAAGATGTTATGGGTTTTGTTAAAGTGTGACCATGCTCATTATTACTTTCAATGAGAAATCCAGCTTTGCTGGATTTGAGCCTAGATCTACCAATGAATAATTTGAAAATATACAATAAAATCTTACTGCTTTATTTTGAAGTCATATTCAAATAATGGTTTTTCTCCAGATTGGACCCCTTCGAATCCTGAGCCAATGTACATCCCCACGGGCCTGGAGATGGAACCCCTTTATGCAAACTCCAAGGAAGAAACTGTGGTTTATCTAGCCGAAGATGGTGGGTACATAATGAGACATGTTGCGATAAAATATAATAATTTGGTGTCTGGGCTAATCTATTAGTTGTATTTGTTCTGCTGTGTATAGTGGAAATTGCCAATTACCAGGAAATCCCTGACTCCATAACCATGTTTGGTTAATATTGATCCAGATGTTGATTCAGTGCTAATTGTATTCTTGAAGGTGCATACTGCAGTTTATGCACAGTTATTTTAAAATGAAGCATCATGTTGACCATGAGAATGAAGAGTTTTATTGAGATGGAATTAAACTTTACATCAGTTTTCAAAGATATATCCAGCAGAGTGCTCTGCACCTGTCTGTCTATAGGTCACATTCATGCAGTCTTTCAAATGGTTTATTTTCATTTCATGCCAGTTTGATGCATGGCTTGGAACTGCCAAAAAAAATCCCACATCACAAATACTATCCAAGATTATATCTCAGGAAAGTGTTCTTAACACTCAGGATTAATAATCGGCACTTTGAGAGTTCCAGTAATGTAAAAATCTCTGCTTTATGGTCAGGTGTACTAATAATCAAACATAGAAGTCTCAACCTGTATTCTAAACTGCTGCTCCTGAAACCCTAATGTCAGGAAGTATGGGACTCCTGTACAGTTTCACCATCACATTTGTATATCTTAGAGTATATATATTAAAGATAACTTCCAGGGAACATGTATTTTATTTAAAGAGTTGGCAAAATAGAGGAATTCACAGGGATTGCTTCCTATATAGTAAGCAATCATATATTGCAGATTACAGAAATCATATATTCATGCATTTTTAAACAACTGAGGTGAGAAAGCACCTCTGATTTTTTTCAAATTGATTTCAAATATTTACCCAGCTAACCTACCTTATAACTTCCACACATAACTTAAATGAGATATAATATAAAATTAAAGTAGCTGAGGTGAGTCAGTCAAGGTCTTGTCAGGAATTGGATGGCAAACGTAATTTAAGAAATTTTAATGAAAAGACATCCTATAACAGGGTGGACAGAATCAAGGGAGACTAATAAGGGGTGGTGAGAACACTGAGCTGTCGACAGAACAGAATCATTGTTTCTCCTCCACTCGAAGGGGTGAGAGAGCAGACTGGCGTCGAGACCTGTAGCTGCAGGAGAAGGAAGTCCCCACACAGCTGGACATAAAGAATTTGGGGTTCACATTTTTTCTTTTAAATATTCTTATTTCTTTAAAGATATTGTTCCATTATCTCATGACATCTGTTCTCTTTAAGAAAAAGTCAGACATAATTTATATCATTGTTCCACATTATATATGTTGTGTCTTCTGTCTGTGATCTGCCTAGATTTGGTTATCGTTGCATTTATCCTGCTTGCAGTTTGCTGAACATCTTGGATCCATAGTTTATTAGTTCTGTCTATCCAAATTTGAGAAATTTTCAACCATTATTTCTTCACATAATTTCTCCATGATATTTTCTTTTCTGTCCTTTGGAATTTCGAGTATAAATGTGGTAGATTTCTAGTTATGTCCCACATTCACTGGATCTTTGTTCTTTTTTTTATCTCTGGTCTTGAGTTTGGATAATTGTATTCATTTGTTTGTAAGTTCACTGAGTCTTTTTTTTTTTTTTTTGCAATATTCAATTTCTCTTAAACGCGTCTGGTAAATCTTTCATTTCTGTTATTATACTTTTTATTTTTAGAATTTCCATTTCATTCTTTTTATAGTTTCCTTTTTTAATTAGTTGATCTGTTTATTCATTATCTTTTCCTTTTAACATAAATTCAGAGTCTTTCTCTGTTAATTGTACCATCTGAGTTATCTTGGGGTCTGTTAAATATATAAATATTTATTGGATCACATTTCCTCATTCTCTGTATGCTTCATAATTTTTTTTAATCACATGTGGGAAATTGTGAAAGACATGTTTTGGAGTTTTCTTTTTTTAAATTGCACTGAATTTTTTTTCTGGTAGGCAGCTAAATTGCTGACAAATCATTTTGCTTCTCTTAGAATTGGTTTACTTTCTTTATAAAAACAGGTCTGTTTTTATTTTATCCTTCATTCTAGGTCATGACCCTTCTCCTAAATATGGTTTTTATGCCTAATGTTCAACATTTCTAGAGTCACAGTTAAATGCCTGCAGTGCTCAGTGAAGCCTTTCTATTCTGGATAAGTTGGAATTTCAGTATATGCCAGGATGTTTATCCTCTGCTATCTCAGGAGCACTCTGTCCTGTCTCCTCAACCTTATCCTGTGCTTGTACAGCCAAGTCTGCAGCCAGGCAGCCACCGTGTGGACTACCGAAGCCCTCCCTCTGTGTAGCTTCTTCTTCTAGTACCTAGGGTGCTGACTTCAGCAGCCCTAGGCAACAGTTGTGCCTCCTCAGCTCAACAAGACTGTTACGCTATCCTTAAGTGTCATCTTTCTAAGAGGTAAAAAGTACTCCCAAGAAATCTAATGTAGTTCTAATGTTTGTGTTGTCTGAATGCGTGGAAATAGTTAATTCATATTTTTTTTGGTCCAGTTTTATAGTCATTTACAGTGAAAAGACAGTTTCAGGAACAATTACTTCATTATAACCAGAAGTAGAATTCATGTATTTCTACTGTGAGAAATACATGAACTTATTTTAGGCATTGCTTCTCTAATCTAAATACTCAGACTTTCTTATTTCAACATAAACCTATATGTTAGTAAAATGTATAACCCTTAGTGACACTTCAGTTATACTATAGCTTCAAACTCTATGCAGAATAGCCTATAGACTTTAGATATGGCTTGAACATCTTTATGGTCTCTCATCAGCCTACAAAGAGCCGTGTTTTGTATATTCCCGAGTTGGGGGCAACCGGACACCCTTGAAGCAGCCTGTGGATAACTGTGACGATACTTTGATGTTTGAAGCAAGGTTTGAGAGTGGTAATCTGCAGAAGGTAGTCAAAGTGTAGGTTTTAATTATTTTTATTTGAGGAATTAGACTATCAACTATTTCCTGTATTAGGCACAATAGTTTTAGTATCCATTGCTGAACTATAATTCCTTGAAGTGTAGATGCTAATTAGAGATTATCATAAGAGGGTAGGTATGGAAGGTTCTGTATTCAAACAATTTTGAGAGCTAAGAATTAAAGTTCAGCAGGTTTCTGTAGTGTACATTTTTAGTATGCCAGTATGAACTGTTAAACACACATGAACACTGCTTCTCCAACTTTTTAATGGAATAGGTCTTCAGATGAGTGTTCTATAAAACATGCTTGGGAATATGCATACAATTCAAGGATATTCTTTTTTTAAAAAAATTTTATGAAAAATTTTAAACATAAAGTACAGAGCATAAAAAAAAAGTACGGAGCATAATACAGTTCTACATATACTCATCACCTAGATTCAATAGCTCTTCAGGTTTTGCAACATTCATTTCACCAATTCACACAAACACATACACACACATAATAAGTGTGTAATGCTCATAGAATAGGAAGTTACTTGGTAAAGAAAAAAGTCACAACTAACCAGGTAAAATTGTTGTATGTATAAGTAATGTACTAATGAAGTTATATTTGCTTTTATTTAAGTATCCTCAATGATTAAGTATGGGGAATGCAAATAGTTATCAAATATAGTTCCTGTCCTCTCAAAGAGTTTAAAATTTTATAATTCATATGCTCATAGTAATTTATATATATTTTTAACCTTTGTTAGTGATATGTATTTCAGATCTCTAGAGTTAGAATCTAATATAAAACAAATGTGTCTGAAGTAAAAAAAGAAAAAGACACTGGACTTTAATTCTTAAAAACTTAAGAACTCTTTAATCACTTCTTTTATAGGAAACATAACTGGGTTGAAATACATAAATTTTTGTCAAATGCCCATTTTTTTAATGTGCTCTCTTGAATTACAGAGGGATAAAAAGGCTTCAGAATTGGCATAGAATCAGTTTCACATCCAGTTAAAAGAGAAAATTTCAAAACATTGATCTTTTGCAATAACTTGGTATTAGATACTACTTAATAAACACTGTTTCCCAAATAGAAAGCTTTCCATGAATAGGTAGGTTATTATTTGTATATTTATTATTACTTTTATTATTTAAAGTTGAATGTCATTTTTATATTTTTATGTCTCCCCCCCCCCTTCCTTTTTCTGTGTATTAGGGCAGAATATGAATACCAGCTGACTGTGCGACCTGACCTGTTCACAAATAAACACACCCAGTGGTACTATTTCCAAGTCACTAATACTCAAGCAGGAATAGTCTACAGATTCACTATTATCAATTTCACCAAGCCTGCTAGTCTTTATAATCGGGGTATGCGCCCACTGTTTTATTCTGAGAAAGAGGCCAGCGCTCATAATATTGGCTGGCAGAGAATAGGAGACCAGATCAAGTATTATAGAAACAACCAGGGGCAAGATAGGCACCATCATTTTTCACTTACATGGACGTTTCAATTTCCACACAGTAAAGATACCTGCTACTTTGCTCACTGCTATCCGTACACTTACACAAACCTGCAAGAATACCTGTCTGGCATCAATAATGACCCAGTACGGTCAAAGTTTTGTAAAATACGTGTCTTGTGCCACACAATTGCTAGGAACATGGTGTATATTTTAACGATTACTACCCCCTTGAAGAACAGTGAGTCAAGAAAGCGGAAGGCCGTGATTCTGACTGCAAGGGTACATCCAGGAGAAACCAACAGCTCTTGGATCATGAAAGGCTTCCTAGATTATATTTTAGGAAACTCAAGTGATGCAAAGTTGCTTCGGGACACGTTCGTCTTCAAGGTGGTACCCATGCTGAATCCAGATGGTGTGATTGTAGGAAATTATCGTTGTTCCTTAGCTGGACGGGATTTAAACCGTAACTATACATCTCTCCTGAAGGAATCATTTCCTTCTGTCTGGTATACCCGGAACATGATCCGGAGGTAAAATAAGCCTCAAATTACCCTCTGCTTATTTAGTAAACTTGATAGTAAGAATTTTGCTCCCACAATCCCACTTACTTTACTCTTTAACTTTCCTTAAGATAGTTTAGCTAGTTAATTTTTTCCGTCATTCTTCCCAACTCTGCTTCTATAGCTTTCTGGCATTATGCCACTACATTCACTAGCTTTCTCTAAACAGCATTTTAATAGCTTAGTGAAACTTAAATTTGCCTGTCCTAAATTTCGTTTCTTCCTAAAGCTAATAATGTTTCTTTTGGAATCCTTGAGAATCCCTCATTAATTACATCTAGAAAATTAATTACATCTAGAGTCTTTGAGTACTGCATTGACCACACATTGCTCTGTGATGAGTCTCTTAGGATGATGATAAGTTGCATACTTATTTAAGCTTTCATGAATAGTCTTGTTTGCCCCTAGAAAAAAATGAACAGCTTTAAATTGTCTAAAGAATCAGAACAGTAAAATGCATGTAATATTTAAAGACTTGTTGGATTACTGGGTGAATTCTTTAATAGATTCAAGTAATAACAATCAGAAACAGGCGTTGCTAGAGTAGAAAGATTTATTGGAGTGAAACAATACCCATTCCAAGTCCAAAGCCTCTTAACTTTGTTGGTTAAGAATGTGGAGACTGAAATGAAAACACATCAAATGGGAATCCCTGCTCTGTCATTTGGTAACTGTGTGATCTTGAGCAGTTTAAAAACAAACCCAAACCTCCATTTCCTCATCTATTTGTAAAGTGGGAATAGTAATACTTACCTCACAAACAGGAGGATTAAATGAGATTATTACTAAAGTGCTCAGAATAAAGTGTCCAGTATTACTGGAATATTGTAAGTTCTAAATGTATTCATTGTTTCCTCAAATGTAAAAAGAAAAGGAGTTAATGAATTAGATATAGATGTAAAAACTCTTTGTAAACTTTTTAGGGTTGTTCAGATGTTACACTGATAAGTACTGTTACAGTGTTTGTATCCTCACCCAGCTCTGTCGCCAGGGCTACTAGTGCAAGCGTCAGAGCCCTGTTTCAAGAAGGACCACCTCAGTCCCTTAGAGGAGCTGACAGGCTTCCGAAGCTCCCAGCATGGCTCTAGTTGTCTGAGTTCAGCCTCAACTTTCAGTTAATCCTTTTCATCTTAGACACATGGAGAGTGAAATGCAGATTGCCACAAAAAGGAGTGAAAACCCTAGTTTTCTTTTCTTTTTTTTTTAAAACCCTGGTTTTATACCCCTCACAGATGTGGACTTCAGGATTCTCTGAAGTTACTTGGGAAATATTTAAGTGATAAAGAATAACCCACGATTGACTTAGTTTCCTGGGGATGACAGATAAAAGAGCTGAGTAAATGCAATGTGGTATCTTATATTGGATCCTGGGACAGAAAAAGGACATTATTGGGGAAATTTGTGAAATCCAAATGTTGGTTCCCTAGTTTTTGACAATATTTCATGGTTATGTGGTTATGTTAACATTAGGGGAAAATGGACCAAGGGGTAGCCATATGGACACTCTCAACTATTTTTGGCAATTTTATATAAATCTGAATTTATTCCAGAATTTAAAGTTTATTTTTAATAGAAAGGGAACTTTGGAGCCCATTTGAGTATTTATAATGTCTCCTTAATGCTCTTTGACATTAAGGGTGCCTGGCCCAACACAAGATGGATTACAGCCAAAGCCCCTTGGCTTGTCTCTGTGAAAGATGTTTATCTTAGTTCTTCTTAAATTGTCTCATAAGAAGCTTAAGGCAGGAATCCATTCAGTAAATTTTGGAAAGACTTGCAAGAAAAAGAACTACCTTAATGCAATTAATCATAAACAGTAAATGGAATAGACAGTCACATATGTGTGGATAGGTGAGCAGCTGAAAGTATGCCTAAGATTAGATATATTTAAAGTATTTGAAAATAATAGATTTTAGTATAGGATACTTAGTGTAAGATACTTAGTATATCTTAACTGTGGTAAGAAAAAAATCCAAACTGTTTCTAAAGGGATTCAGTGTAAGATGAGAGACCCTGTTACCTTGTTTCACTTCAAAAGTAGTAATTAATATTTCTTTGGGATTTAATTACTTAGAGTTTCTTTTGACTCACTTAAAAGAAACCAGATGTTCATTAAAACTAGGGAAATGATTTTAAAATGTATAGTTTTATAATCTAGTACTAAGAACTTGCAATGATCATTTGAAGGCTTTATGTCAATCTTATGTTATCAGTTAGAATTTATTGGTCATCAAATAAAAAAGGGCAATGAACTAATATATATAACAGATTTCAGCTTGGAATTTCACTGTAGTTTAAAAAAGTACTGTTTTGAATAAAAGCTACACTTTGACTATTTTGATTTTAAGATTTAATATTATAAAAGTAGTACATTTCATATTAGTACAAATTGTTAACATTTATATTTATCCTTCCAGATATAACAAACAGTGTATGTAATTTCAGTTATTTAAGTAGCTTTATGAAGTTTGGAAATATGAAAATCAAGGCAAAAATGCCCATAATCCTACCACTTTAATACCACCACTTTTTCACCTTTTGAAAGCCTACTAGTTATTTTCATCAACCAGTTTTGAGGGGCTTATTTTTTATTACTTTAATATTCACTGAATGCCTAAATTATACAGGCTAAAAGAACTGTGCTCTTGAGAAATGATTTCTGGAAGTTATTTATTAGAAAAACAATCAATTCAAACTTTGGTACCATTTTTCTCAAAATGGTATTTATTCACCACATTACTCAAAAGGTAAATGTTAACTGGCTTCAGCATTGAGTCATCAGGCACAAATTTTAATACATATTTGGTACTGTTTTATGCATTGCACTGTTTTAGAAATTTTGAAGCATTCCCTTTCTATAACAAGATTAACTATGGAAAATCTAAAAATCTATTTAGGTAAGTGTTAAGTAAATGGTACCAATATTAAATACTACAGGAGTTCAAAGAAAAGAAAAATTTGGCAGGGATCCTCACTAGTTAGAGAGGAAGTGTGACCTGAGGTCAGTGTTGATGGATAAGGGGTAGTATTTGCATTTACAAAGATGAAGAAGGAAGGTATTTCAGTCTGAAAGAATCTAAGAGCTAATGGGCAAAGATAGGAGTGAGTTGTTTTCAGTGTACAACAAAAAAACAACCAAAAAGCAGAGAAATCCTGTTGGAGAAATTCTTGGAAATAAGGTAAATTTTGTCTTTATAGTAGAAGGCTAAAGCATTCACATTTTATATACAATTAATAGGAGTTTATTGTAGGTGTTTAAAAAATTATATATTAATATGCAGAAGAAAAGAAATTGAAAACTAGGATATAAAAAATGCTATTTATTTGGATGTTAGACTTGTTAATTCATAATTACAACCACAGAAGAAAAATGTTGAGATAAAATGCAATAACTTGTTCTTTTTCTTCTTGGTAGATTGATGGAGAAACGAGAGGTTATTTTGTATTGTGACCTTCATGGCCATAGCAAGAAAGAGAACATATTCATGTATGGCTGTGATGGTAGTGATAGATGTAAAGCATTATACTTACAGCAACGAATCTTTCCACTTATGCTGAGCAAAAATTGTCCAGATAAAGTAAGCACCTTTAAGATTTTGACTTTTCCTTTACTACATATTGTCCATGCAGGACAGCTGAATGGATAGACTTATTCAGTAAACTGCTTTTTTATTTAGTTTTTTTGACTGGTTTATACAGTTGACCATAGAAAGCAATGATGTGAAATGTTTAATAACTAATAATTTGAAATATGAAGGGAAAAACGCTCGCTAGCCTACCACCACACATGATGATAAAAGACTTGATTGTTTTTCTCTTAAAGTCAGGAACAAGGTAAGGATATCCACTCTTACCCCTTCAATTCATCCTTATACTGGAGGTGCTAACAAGTGCAGTAAGGGAAGAAAAAGAAATAAAAGGCAGACTAGAAAGGAAAGGCAGATGTGATTGTCTTCACAGAAAATCCATGCAATCCACAAAAACTATAACTGAGTGAGTTTAGCAATGTCATAGGATACAGGGTACATCCACAGAAGCCAGCTGCAGTTCTGTATACTCACAGTGAACAGCTGGAAACCAAAATTTAAAACAAAACCATTTACCATAGCTCCAAAATAAGCAGAAGACTTGTGACTGCAAATGGATGGCACAAGGGGGTTTTTAAGAGGTGATGGAATTGTTCTATATTCTGATTTGTGGTAGTGTTTTATCAACTAAAAAAAAAATGCACAATGTGAAAGTTGCGAGTAAGTTTTATTTGGGGCAATATGAGGACTGTAGCCAGGGAGACAGCACATCAGATAGCTCTAAGAAACTGTTCCAGAGAGGCAGGGGGAAAGGATACGTATATATGTGATTTTGGTAAACGGGAAGTGCATGCAGTCAAGCACATATTTGTACAGAGTTTCTGCTGGTCTTGTGAAGCTTCTGCTAGTCTCGAGAAACAGTCGTCACCATGAAGGATCTTAGTGCTTTTCTAGATATGAGGAGATATAGGAACTGAGCTCGTAAAATCAGCTCCTGACAGTATCTAACTATCTAAAGACCTGTCCTCAGTTTCCCATAGTACAGAGTGTCTCATTCTTGCTTTCCACCCTGAACTCCTTCAGGGGGAGTATTGGAGGTCAGAAGCTGCTGTAGCACATGACTTAATCCTTATAGAGGTAGATGGCAGGCACCCATGGCAAGTGCCAATTTGTTGACAGTTTTCACAAACCTTTACATGTATTAGGGCTTTCTTAGTGGCTCAGTGGTAAAGAACCCGCCTGCCAATGCAGGAGATGCAAGTTTGATCCCTGGGTTGGGAAGATTCCCTGGAGAAAGAAATGGCAACCCACTGGTAAATCCCATGGACAGAGGAACCTGGTGGGCTACAATCTGTGGGATCACAAAAGAGTCAGACCTAGTGACTAAACAACAACATACATGTGTTAACAGTCACAGGATGGAACACAAAGTAAGTTTTTTCAATTGTATGGTAATTACAAAAACTCATTGTAGATACTGATGTTATAACAATCTTTCAGGGTAATTTTCAAATTATCTTTCATGTGATAATAAAGCATCTTTATTCTAAAAATCTACAACACTGATCATTCCTAAATATGTTTAGACTCCTTCCTATAACCTTTTAAAGTCAACACTATCAAGAATTAGTCAACTGGGTTTTGAATGCATATGTTTTATATATATATATATATATATAAAGTAAAATTTATTTCAGAATTCAGGCCTATAATTCTCAGAAATGTAAATATGTCATCCTTAAAATGAGCTATTTCCACTGATGAGGAAATAAAAGCAGCTCCAGAAGCTTTTATTTTAGCTTTAGAGAGAATTATGCTTTTGCAAACCTACTTTTTCATTTCTAACCCTACTTCCTATGACAGGCATTGTGATTAGAAGAGCAGTGGGTCTCATTTTTATTTGCTTCTTTTCAGTTTTCATTCTCATCCTGCAAATTTAATATTCAAAAGAGCAAAGAGGGAACAGGAAGGGTGGTGATGTGGAAAATGGGAATCAGGAACAGCTTCACCATGGAGGCCACTTTTTGTGGATCTACTCTGGGTAAGATTGAGGGCCCTCATTCATGACTGTCAGAGATTTAAACCAAAGGAACATATTCAATGTAAGATTCATAGTGTTTGACAACTGGATAGTGAGCACTTTCTTCCTAGTTAGATATATACCAGTAATCTAATCAATTCTATAAATAGGATGAATAAACAAATGCCTACTGTATGTATCTCTATCACATCATTTTCCTTTGTTGAGAAAAGGAAGTTTTAGCACATATATAATATACCTAAGTGGTTGTTTCATGATCTGATCTTTAATTGCTTGTTTAGGGTTTTTACTTTAGAAGAGTTCCTATGACTGTAATGATTTCAAGAAAAAGCAATGCTTATAATTAAAATATCAGAATAGAAATATCTTTACTAGATTTGCTATTTTTAAGACAGAGTTGACTGGGCTTTGTTTTTGTTTTTTTTTTAATTGGTTCCTTGAAGTAAAATAAACATGTGCTTTAGTTCCATTTAAGGAAGCTTTTAGTCACATTTAACATATCCTTAGAATGCCTCATATTAGGGTAACTCACATTATTAGAAAATGTATCAACTCGAAAGTGCCAGAAATCCAGACATATTACTTCTGGCTAATTTTTAAGCACCTTGAAATTGATCTAACACTGTTAATGATGATGAAACCATTAAATATTTCTGCAGGTTTTTCTCTAAGTAATGATTAGGGTGCTTATAACTAGTAACCAAGTAGTCCATAACTTTCTGACTGAATTTTCTTCTGCTTTGCAACACAGATTAATCTGTGTTCATTTAAATGTCACCTTTGGTCCAAGTAGTGGAGAGGGAACAAGGGAAAATAGTCAGTTGTTTAATGACCTGCCCCAGTGTAGAAGATCCAAAAGACAGAATATGGAATCATATCAGGTGTTTTGTTTATACTCTGTTTTGCAACTTAGGCCTTCTTGCTAAGAAAAAAATGTTTAACTCACCATCAAGGGTGGATAAACTTATTGATGTTTTAGGTAATAAAAGAGGCACTCATTTCAACACAAAAGACTTGGAGTCAATGGGATATCACTTTTGTGATTCTCTCTTGGACTACTGTGATCCAGACCGAACCAAGGTAAGTAAAGTCCATTTGCCCATACATTAGACTCCAGATGCCCAGATAACATCACCTGCCTTTGGACCTGCAGCAGTTTGTTCCTTCTAACATCCTGACTGTTCATTCAGTGTTTTGTTGTACTTGATGTTCCAGGTGTCTATAAATATTCAGTTACTTTAATTAGGAAATAGCTATTTATAATTAACTTACCTATCATTTCCCCCTAGTATTATCAGTGCCTGAAAGAATTAGAAGAAATGGAGAAGCATATAAACTTGGAAAAAGTCATTGATGATTCAGATACTTCTCTGAAAGAAATTACATTGGATCTAGAGACTAGGTAGGTCAAGATAGTGAAAGTAATGTAATTTGCAGTGTTATTCTACCATGCTGTCTAGTGGTTAGGATTTGACTCTCTCACCACCACGACCAGGGTTCTATTCCTGGCTAAGAAAGGCCTGTTATAACAATTCAAGGATGTAATTGTCAGTCTGTACTGAAAATCCTAGCTAGAGATGGAGGAAAATTTTCCCCATGCACATTACTTCAGCCAGACCTCATCAAGACTTCGTTTATTCAAATGATATTGAGTATCCACTATGTACTATATGTGAGAGACATACTCAAATTGTTTTTAATGCTGTCATTACCCACAGAGAATTGACACATTTATAGACACCATATAAATACTCTAAGTTAGCGAATAATAAGTGCAAAACTTAATGCCAAGGGAATGTTACTGGAAGAAGGAGTGTACTAATTTTAGTGCAGTTCCTATAGGAAAAGCAGAACAAATGTTTGATTCTTAACCTTTATAAGTTTTCAGACTTAGAGTTAGTGCCCCTGTAACCTCCAGTGGTGACTCACAAGTTTGTTTGCAGATAAAGTATCATTTTGAACTCATGGATTTGTTTATATTTGACATGATCCAATCAATTTCAGTCATCAATCCTCTAATACTCTCTTCTACAGCCTAGAACTATCAAACATCTACACCACCTTTGTAAACATCCTTTTTATAACTAGAACTCTTTCTGCCATTCCAATAACATAATAAAGTAAAAGTAACAGTTGAAGTTTTAAAACACCACCGAAACATTATGTAAAGTAATTTATTATTTTTTGTAGTAGCCATGCCTCTGACAGTTCAGAATCCAATGACTCTCAGACTGATCTTCTCAAGTTAAATTCTCAGGTATGATTGAAAATTTATGCCTATGATATGGATATGCCAAATGGGTACTCTTCTTACTATGACTAACAACCAGGCCAAAAAAAAGTCTGCAGTTGTATAATTAATTGTATAGCATAATTGTTATTTTCTTATTATGGATTCCATATCCTTAAATCATAGAATTTTCTAATCTAGAGTTTTTTAATACCCTTGCTTTATTGATGAGAACAATTAAGATCCAGAGAGATTAAATTACTTTTCAAAAGCCATACTACTTGTTAATAAGAGTTGGTAGCATAACATACATTGCCTGACTGTTAGTCCTATATTCATTTATTTATTTACTTAACAATTATGTACTGGGCTCTGACTTCATGCTTGGGAATAGATCAGTGAACAAAATAAGAAAAAAAAAAATCCTTCCCATCATAGCTTATATTCTGGTTGGTAAGTAAAATGTGAAAGTCACTCAGTCCTGTCTGACTCTTTGCGACCCCATGGACTGTACAGTCCATGGTGTTCTCCAGGCCAGAATACTGGAGTGGGTAGCTTTTTCCCTTCTCCAGCGAATTCTCCCAAACCAGGAATCAAACCGGGGTCTCCTGCATTGAAGGTGGATTCTTTACCAACTGAGTAAGTAAAATGTATGGTGTGTCAGATGAGGAGAAGTGCCTAAGGAGGAAATTAGAGCAGGAGGAGGAGTAGGGAGTTTAGGTGGTACTGTGAACTGAATGTTTGTGCCCCACCACTGAATACACATGTTGAAACCCTAACCCCCAATGTGATGGTATTAAGTGGTGACTAAGACAAGCTTGAACTGAAGGGGATGGAGACATAGAATAAAAGGAAGGCTATCAGAACTTCTTGAATTTTATAGTATGGCTTCAATACTACAAAGCTCTGCAGCTGAGAAATGTGTAATGTTCTTCAATACAAGTGACGGGTTTTTTGTTTTTTACTGTAGTATAGTTGATGTACAAAGTTACAGGTATACAGTATAGTGATCCACGATTTTTAAAGGTTACACTCTATTTACAGTTATTATAAAATATTGGTTATATCCCCCATGTTGTACAATTATCCTTGTAGCTTATTTTATGCATAGTAGTTTGTACCTCTTAATGCCCTATCCCTGTATTCTCCCTCTTCCCTTCTCTCTCCCCATTGGCAACCACTTGTTTGTTCTGTATATTTGTGAATCTGTTTCTTTTTTGTTATATTCACTAGAATATATTCACTATTTTCACGTTTTTTAGATTCACATACAAGTAATGTCATTCAGTATTTGTTTTTCTCTGACTTATTTCACTCAGCATAATACCCTCCAAGTTCATCCATGTTGCTGCAAATGACAAAATTTCATTCTTTTTATGGCTGAGTAGTAGTCCATGCACACACACACACACACACACACACACACACACACACACCCCCTCCACATTTTCTTTACCCATTCATCTGTTAATAGACACTTGATTGCCTCTATATCTTACCAGCTGTAAATAATGTTGCTGTGAACATTGGAAAGAATGTGTCTTTTCAAAACCAGTGGTCTTTTTTTTTTCTCTCAGATATACACCCAGGGGTGAAATTGCTGAGAAACCTCCATCCTCTTTTCTGTAGTGGATGCACAGATTTACATTCCTACCAGGAGTGTATGAGAGTTCCCTTTTCTCCACAGTCTCGCCATCATTTGTTACTTGTGTTTTTGATGATAGCCATTCTGACAGCTGTGAGGTTGAATTTCATTGTGGTTTCCCTGATGATTAGCTTTGTTGAGCATTTTTTCATGTGCTTGTTGCCCATCTGCATTTTCTCTTTGGAAAAATGTTTATTCAGTTCTTCTGCACATTTTTTTAATTGGGTTGTTTTTTTTACTTTGAGTTATATGGCAGTTTATATATGTTGAATATTAACCCTTATCAATTACATCATTTGTAAAATATTTTCTCCCACTCAGTAGGTGGTTCTCTTTTCCTTTGCTGTGCAAATGATTTTAATTAGATCCCATTTATTTTTATTTCCTTTGCTTTAGGAGATAGATCTAAAAAATATTGGTGCAGTTTATGTCAGACTGTCCTGCCTGTGCCTTCCTCTAGTAGTTTTATGGTTTCTGGTCTTACATTTAGGTCTGTAATCCATTTTGAGTTTATTTTTGTATGTGGTGTTAGTGAATGTTCTGATTTCATTCTTTTACGTGTAGCTGTCCAGTTTTCCCACCCCTGCTTTCGGAAGAGACTGTTTTCCATTGAATATTCTTGCCTCCTTTGTTGTAGATTAATTGATCATACATGTGTGGGTTTATTTCTGGGCTCTCTATTCTGTTCCATTGGTCTTTGTTATTTATTTTTGTGCTAGTACTATATTTTGATTACTGAAGCTTTGTAGTATAGTCTGTGGTCAGGGAGCATGATTCCTTCAGCTCTGTTCCTCTTTCTCAAGATTGTTTTGGCTATTCAGGGTCTTCCGTGTTTGCATACAAATTTTTTAATTATTCTAGTTCTATGAAAAGTGCCATTGGTATTTTGACAGTGATTGCATTGAATCTGTAGGTTGCCATGGATAGTTATGGTCATTTTAACAATATTAATTCTTCTAATCCAAGAACACGGTGTATCTTTCCATCTGTTTGTGTCAGCAAGATAAGTTTTTAAAAGTTCCAAAGGGACTAAGAGATCATCAGGGACGCTAATGCCTAGGTTTTAACAGGGCAGATGGCTTCCACTGAAGGCCATGGAGGTAGGCTGTCTGGAGCTGTGCACTGTGGTGTGGACAGAGTACTGACAGAGAGCCAGGTAGGAGTTGGCAGCCTGCCAAGCTGTTGGATGATACTGCCACCCCAGTGGGTCCAGAAGGCAGATCACGGAGGCACGAGGATTATTCATGATCATGAAGATCTCATTGAATCTGCTTTACTAGTTTTTGTGCTTGCTTGAGACCCATCACCTCATCCTTCTTTGCTTTTTCCCCCTTTTACAATGGGAATGTCTATCCTATGCCTGTCCCTCGGTGGTACTTTGGAAGTACATAACTTGGTCATGGTTTCACAACTGGACAGAAAATTTACCTTAGGATGAATCATATTTTGAGTTTCATCCATATCTGATTTAGATGATATTTAGCTAGGACTTTGGAGTTTAGAGTTGATACTGGAATGAGTTAAGACATTAGGGGTTGTTGGGATGGAATGAATGAACTTTGCATTTGAGAAGGATGTCAATGTGGGAGGTTTAGGGGTGGAACGGTCTGGATACTTCTGTCTCCCAGAAGTCATATGTTGACATTATAATGCCAAGTATTATGGTACTAGAAGGTGGGGCCTTTGGGGGGTGATTATGTCATGAGGGCCGAGCCATCTGAATGGGATTAGTGCCTTGTAAAAGAGGGCCCAGAGAGATCCCTAGCCCCTTCTGCCTTGTGAGGATGCAACAAGCAGTCCACAAACCAAAGGGAAGCTCTCACCTGACCATACCACATCCTCATCTCAACTTTCCAGCCTTAGAAATATGAGAAATAAGTTTCCTTTTTTATTAGACACCCAGACTGTGGTAACTGTTTTGTTAGAGCAGGTGAATGGACCAAGACAGATATTGTATTCATTTCCTCTTGCTGAGTAACTAATTACCACAAACCTCTGCAACTTAAAATGACAAGAATTTATTATGACACAGTTTCTGTGGATCAGAATCCAGGAGTGACTTATCTGGATTCCTAAGTTCTCTGAAAAGACTGCAATGAAGGTATTGGTGAGGCTGTAGAATCATGAAGGCCTGACTGAGGAAGGATCCATTTCTGGAGTTCACTTACATGGTTGGTGATAGATTCAGTTCCTCACAGGCTGCTGAGCTGAGGGACTCAGTTCCTTGTTGGCTGAGGGCCGAAAGTCTCCCTTAGTTCCTTACCATGGTGCTTCTTGTATGACAGCTCACAACACATATCTGGCTTTCATCGGAATGAGCAAGTAAGACAGCAGAAGAGAGCACACAGGCTGGAGGTACAGTCTCCCTGTAGCCTCATCTCAGCAGCAGAATCTCATCACTTTTGCCATACACCATTCATTAGAAGTGAGTCACTAGGTTGAGCCCAATGACCTAGGACCACAGAAGAGTATGAATGCTAACAGACGGGGATCATCAGAGGTCATCTTAGAGATTGTCTACCACAGATGTAAAAGCCATTAATATTGATTTGACCTTTGCCTCAAGGCTATATTGAAGCCAACCTACAAATTCTAGAATTTGGGGCTGTTTTCCCTCTCAATTCCATTTTTTTATCCAAGTATTTTTGAGCTGATTTCTTTCTTGTAGGACCTTATCAAATGAAGCTAGCAACCACCAACTCATACTCTATAAATTTTCTGCCTCAAAGTCTCTTTGTCCAGTGACTCAGGGCACATCTTCTCTCACAGAAGACAGTTTCACTAAATGTGTCACCTCTATATAACTTGTGTTTTCTGCCTTCCTATAACCACATGTTATTTAGTCACCAAGCCAATGATTGCCACATAGTTTAGGTTTTATTAGGACAGCATCCTACTTTTAGGTATCAGTTCTAAACTATTCATATTTTATTCATTAAAACAATTCTCAGAATGTCAATGGCTTATATTAGCAAATATCTTTTTTCCTGTTTTGGGGTCATCTATGGCTATATTGGACTTCACTGGTGGCTCAGATGGTAAAAGCATCTGCCTACAATGGGGGAGACCTGGGTTTGATCCCCTGGGTCAGGAAGATCCCCTGCAGAAGGAAATGGCAACCCACTGCAGTATTCTTGCCTGGAAAATCCCATGCCGGACACGACTGAGTGACTTCACTTTCACTTTCATGGCTATATTGGACTGACCAGGAATCCACTGAACTCATGTCCAGACTGTGGGCTGATTCAGATCTGGTCTACATTTCTTCCTTCTCCATAGACACCAGCAGCCAGCTGGGGCATGTTCTCTCATGGTAAATCACCAAGAGTTCAGGAGGCACACCAAACCATGAAAGTATGTTTAAAGTTACCATGTATCATTACACTGGCTAAATAAATTCCTGTGTCCAAATCTAACATCAATGGAGTAGGGAGAGTAAAGGTATTCATTCCTAGAGTAGGAGTACTAGAAGTGCAAAGGCCATGAGGAAGAACATGTCTGTTATCTTGTAGGAAGACCAAGGAAACTAATCTGGGTAGAGAAGATTGAACAAAGAGAACAGGAATAAGAGAGAGAATGTGAAATAGGTATTGGACATTGGGGAGCGGGCAGAATAGCTCATGTAAAACCTGGCTTAGGACTTGGTTTTTACTCTTGAGTTTGGAGAGTTTGGGTTAGAGGAGTGATGGGCTTTGTGTCAGCAGGGGCACTTTGGCTGCTGTGTTGTGAGCAGAGCGATGAACCACAAGGGGAAACCACTTAAGGGGCTATTGCAGTTACCCAGGCAAGGAGCAGTTGTAGCTGTAGAGACAATGAGACATGACCAGGTGCTAGATATATCTGACAGAGTCTAGAGAATTTGCTGATGGCTTGGGTACAAGTTTGAAAAATACAAAGGAGAGAAAGAGGTCTCCAGAATTCCAGGCCTGAGCAACAAGATGGAGCTTCCACTTAGTGACATGGGGATTGTTTTCTTCTCTGCCTACTATATCATATTCTGAGGGTGTGTATCAGAAGTTCATCCATTGTAAAGAACAAAAAACTTGCAAAAGATGGCTTAGCTAAAAGGGGAATTGGTCGGTTTAGTAAGGGAAATAGTTTAGAGACAAGGGTGGCTTTAGCCATGGCTTAAATAAGGGGCTCAAAGAATATCACCAGGATGCAAAGTTCTTTTGTCCATTTTAATGTCATTTCTGCCTCTTCTGAGTTGGTTCTATTCTCAGACTCTCCTTTCTTGCGGGCAAAATGGAATTCTAGCCTCCCATTCTCACAATTCTAAGTCTGGTATATACCCTCTTTTCCAGTAGCCCCTCAAAAATATAGAGATTGATTCTTTTTTTTTATTGCAGTAAAATTACACATAACATTTACCATCTTAACCATTTTTAAGTGTATAATTCATTGGTACAAGTACATTCACACTGTTGTACAACCATCACCACCATCCCATAACTCTTATATCATCTTGAAAAGCAAACTCTATAGCCTTTAATAACTCCCCACTCTCTACTCCCATGTCTCTTGGAAACCACTGTATACTCTTCTTTCTTCATGTATTTTGCCTGTACTAAGTACATCATATAAGTGGAATTGCTCAGTGTTTCTTTTTGTGATTGGCTTATTTCATCGAGCATGATGTCCTCAAGGTTCATCTATATTGTAGCATATTTCAGAATTTCTTTCCTTTATAAGGCTAAATAATATTCTATTGTATGTTTACACTGACTTTTGCTAATTCATCTCTCAGTGGATACTAAGGTTGCTTCCACATTCTAGCTGTTGTGAATATGATCACACATCTCCTCAAGATGTTGCTGCTCTTCATTCTTTTCGGTGTATACCCCAAAAGGAAACTGCTGGATCATATGGTGATTCTACTTTTAATTTTTTGAGGAACCTCCATACTGTTTTTCACAGCAGTTATACCATTTTATATTCCCACCAACAGTGCATGCAGGCTCTAATGTACCTACATGCTTGCAAGCACTTGTTATTTTCTGGTTTGTTTGTTAATAATGGCCATTCTGACAGATGTGAGATACCATCTCACTGTGGCTTTGACTTGCATTTCCTTAATGATTAGTGCTGTTGAGCATGTTCGTAAGGGATACTGGTCTATATAGCTTCCTTTTCTTGTTTGTAGTGTCTTTCTTTAGCTTTGGTATCAGGATAACTCTGGCCTCATAAATTACAAAATGTTCCTTCCTCTTCAATTTTTTGGAAATGTTTGAGAAAGATCAGCATTAGTTGTTCTTTAAATATTTGGTAGAATTCACCAAACCATCAGGGCTTTATTGTTAGTTGGGAGAATTTTGATTACTGATTTCAGTCTCCTTAACTAGTTACTTGTCTATTCATATTTTCTATTTCTTCATGAGATAGTCTTGGTAAGTTCTGTGTTTCTAGGAATTTATCCATTTCATCTAGGTTATCCAATTTGTTGGCATACACTTTTTCATAAGACTTTGTTATGATAATCCTTTATATTTGTGTAGAATTGATATAAAAATCCTCACTTTCATTTTTGATTTTAGTAATTTGTCTTTTTTTCCTTAGTCCATTTAGCTAAAGATTTGTCAATCTTGTTGACCTTTTGATTCATTTTCTTTAGTTTTTCTATTTCATTTATCTCTGCTCTAATCTTTATTACTTCCTTCCTTCTGCCATCTGTGAATTTGTTTCTTAATGTGATTACAGATATAAATTTCCTCCTCAGTGCTACTTATGCTGTGTCTCATAAATTTTGCTCTGTTGTGTTTTCATTTTTATTCAACTCTGTATTTTCTAATTTCCCTTGTGACTTCTTTGATCCATTTTTTAAAAAAGTGTGTGCATAATTTCCACAAGTTTTTGAGTATTTTAGATTTTCTTCTGTTATTTATTTCTAACTTCATCCCGTTGTGGTCAGAGGGAGATACTTTGTATGCTCTCTATCTATTAAAATGTATTAAAACTTAACTAGTGGCCTAACATATGTTTTATCCTGGAAAATGTCCTGTATGCAACTGAGGAGAAATGTATACTCTGTTGTTGTTGGGTACAGTGTTCTGTGTATGTCTGTTAAGTTTAGATGACTTACTGTGCTAAATCCTTTTTCCTTACAATCTTCTGATTGGTTCCATATTATTGTAAGTAGGGTATTGAAGTCTCCTACTATTATTGTAGAACTGTCTGTTTCTCCCTTCGGTTCTATTTTGCTTCATATATTTTGATGATCATTAGGTATGTAAATATTTATAATTGTTATGTATTCTTGCTGTATTGAATTTTTTATTAACCTATAATGTCCTTTTAAAAGTAGTTTCCAGTAACGTTTTAAAATTTAGTCTGTGTTTGTCTAATAGAGCCACCTCTGCCTCTTTGGGTTACTGTTTGCATAGGATATCTCTTTCCTTTCACTTTCAACCAGTTTGTGTGTTTGGATCTTTGTGAGTCTTTTAAGACTGCATATAGTTGGATCATGTGTTTTTATCCATTCTCCCAATCACTCTCTTTTGATTGGAGAGTTTAATCCATTTACAATGGAAATAACTACTGATAAGGAGAGACTGACTTCTGTCCTTGTGCTGTTTTCTATATGCCTTATAGTGTTTTTGTCCCTTCTTTTCCTGCACTACTGTCTTCTTTAGTGCTTAGTTGATTTTTTGTGGTGAAATGTTTCAGTTCCTTTCTTATTTCCTTTTGTATATGTTTTGTAAGTCATTTCTTTGTTTTCACCATGGGAATTACATTTACTATCCTAAAGTTATAACAGTCTAATTTGAATTTATATCAACTTAACTTCAAAACATACAAAAACTGTTCTTTATAGCTCTACCCCCACGCTTTCAGTTGTATATGTCACAGAATTACATAGTTATACATTGTGTGCCCAAAAACATAAACTAATGTTTCTTTAAGTGTATTAGTCTCCTAAATTATGTAACAAACAAGGTTTGGTGTTATAGGGCTTGTCTGGTGGCTCAGATAATAAAGAATCTGCCCACAACGTGGGAAACCCAGGTTCAATCCCTGAGTCGGGAAGATCCCCTGGAGAAGGTCATGGCAACCCACTGCAGTATTCTTGCCTGGAAAATTCCATAGACAAAGGAGCCTGGTGGGCTATAGTCCATGGAGTCGCAAAGATCAGACACAACTGAGCAACTAAACACTTTATAGGCCAAAGAAATAGTAGTACTAGCTTTTAGACTAATAAATGCTTTTTTTTTCTTTAATATTTTTTCCTCTTTAATCATGTAGACTTAATCATGTAGGGCTTCCCAACTAGCTCAAATGGTAAAAAATCTGCCTGCAATGCAGGAGACCTGGGTTCAGTCCCTGGATTGGGATGATTACCTGGAGGAGGGCATGGCAACCCACTCCAGTATTCTTGCCTGGAGAAGCCCATGGACAGAGCCTGATGGGCTACCATGCATGGAGTCGCAGAGTTGGACACAACTGAGCAACTAACACTTTTTTTCATGTAGATGACAGAAAATTCAGTTTGAAATTATTATTACGATAATACTAACGTTCATAATTTCCCATGTATTTATTACCTTCATTTAGACCTTTATTTTTCTCTATAGCTTCAAGTTACTGCCTAGTGCCCTTTCATTTAACCTTGCAGAAATCCCTTGAGCATTTCTTTCAAGGCATATCAAGTGGTCACAGACTCCCTCAGCTTTTGTTTATCTGGAAATGTCTTAATTTCTCCCTAAATTTTGAAGGACAGTTCTGCTGGGGTTTGTTTTGTCTTGTTTTGTTTTCCTTTATATTCTGCATTGTCTTCTGGCTTCCAAAGTTTCTGAGAAATTGGCAGTGATCTTATTGAGGATCCCTTGCAGGTAACAGTTTGCATCAGTCTTAACTGCTTTCAAAGTTTATGTGACTTACTGTGGGCATTTTATTTTACTTGAAGTTGACTGAGATTCTTTGATAGTTACCTTCATGTCTTTGATCAAATTTGGGACGTGTTCAGGCATTTTATCTTCACTCATTGGCACTTCTGGGTTTCTGGCTTATCCAGCTCTAAGGTTGGGGTAGATGAGGCAAAAAGAAAACACAGAGAACTACTCAGCATCAGGCAGCTCTTCTGTTCCTGAAGTCCCTCCTCATCTGCCTCCTCTTCCCCTTTCAGAGCCTCTTGTGTTTAGTTTGTATGTAACGGCCAGGGGTTTTAGTTGTACTTAGTGGAAAGAAGAGAAAAAGTACTTCATCTTCCTAGAAGTCTCGAAATAGTTTTATATCTGCATATGTACTGTCTTTGATACATTGATTAAATATGAATCTCTTACCTAGATAAAAACCAAGAAAATACAACTAAAAACAAAGAAGGAAAGAAACTCTACCATAGCAAGACATCAAAACATCAGAGAAGAAGAGCAAGAGGTAAATATTCATTGATAAGTTTGCTAATGGTTGTTTGAAAAAAACAAGAGAACAGCAAGTTACACGCTTACACGCTTAATGATTTTTCCCCAGGAAAACTTAATGATTAAAATCTTGCTCATATTACTTACTATTTATAAAAATACAAAAGAATCTTGACAGGTGAGAGGTGGGTCTTATTAAGGTTCTGTATTTAAATTTCACTTAGAATTACCTTACTCAGAAAACTATTTAAGGTCTCTTACAAAGAGGCATTCAAGATAGCAAGAAGAGATAAAACTTAGAAAACTTAATGGGAATACAAGAGTATAAAACAGGTGGTGCTGAGATTGCCTTTCATCATGACAGCAGGAGCTCTGCAAGCCCTTTCACCAGCAAAAATTAGTGAAAATTATTTTTTTTTTAAAATTTAAAGTTTCTGCAAATGGTCCTGGGGCATATAGCAAATGGAAAAAACATCTACTCAGGAAAATCTAAAATATGATAAAAACAAAAAATAACAACAACAACAACAAAACCCCAGAACCTCTGATATTTGAATCAAGACTCTGCCCACCCCCCAGCCCCAGCTCACTGATACTCTGCAGTGGAGGACACAGGGTCCCCTCTCCCCCCAGATACCAGACAAAGGGCTATCATATACCAGGAGGAGCAGGGCACTAGAATTTCTTACTCTGTCTCCAGCTACCTATTGCTAAAGCTAAGTTCCAGGTAAGTGCAGCCAAGAGGTGGGGGCTCCCTTCTTTTTATCCAGACCCTGTTCTTGAAAATAAGGCTCTAGTTTGGATGCTACATCACTGAAAATATTTTGGTCCTAACTGCCCTTTTCTTGGCTAATAAAGTGTTAGTTCCACATTGGAAGAAGCACATAGAGAAGACCCAAGACTACTGCCCTACTCCCACCTACATCTTAGCTCTGAAAGTGGGGTACCACTGAAAGAAAAGTGCCACTGTCCCCCTCTCAGCATGACACCCCCATTAGAAATTTTGCATAAGTGCAGCAAGATGGCAGAGTAGAAGGATGTGGAGCTCACCTCTCTTCACAAACACATCAAAAATACAACCACCTGTGGAACAGTTCTCACAGAAAACCGACGGGAAACGGGCAGAAGACCTCTTATATTGTACAACCGAGGCTGCATGCACAGTAGAGCAGAAGCTGTCAGCACCTGCGTGTGGGGCGCGGGGACGGTGGCGACAGACCTTGTTGGCATGCACACCAAGTGGCCTCCCAGAACCGCACGTCTCTAGCAGGCATCCCTAGGAGGAATACAGAGCGGCTCCTTTCCCTGTTGAGAGTGATCTGGTCCTTCCCACCTCACACCCCAGCTTGGAGCTGGATGGGGGCTGGAGAGGCCCTGGGGGGCACTCAAGCAGAGGCAGCCAGGGCCCCGGCGGCAGCACAGGGACCTCCATTCCTGCAGCTACAGCACCCCAACCTCTCAGCCCCGGCCTAGAACTAGTCTGGGACAAACACAGCAGACAAGGGACACAACCTCGGGCTGCCTCTGGGCAGAACTGCAGGCGACTTCACTGGCGACGCACAGGTACGCTGTGACCACGTGGGCCCCACTTGCTTCAGCACTCACCTCCTCTGGGACAGAGCACATAGTTAAGGGCAGCAGAGCCTTACTGAACCCAAGTGATCTGGAAGACAGAATAATGGCAATCACCCAATCAGAACAGAAGACAGAAAGCCAAATTGAGGAAAAAAAAAAATGAAAGCCATATACAAAAGCTATTGGATATTATAGAATGCCTTCTCAGTTGTGTCTAATTCTTTGTGATCACATGGACTGTAGCCCATCAGGCTCATCTGTCCATGAAATTCTCCAGGCAAGAATACTGGAGTGGGTAGCTATTCCCTTCTCCAGGGGATCTTTCCGACCCAGGGATCAAACCTACATCTCCTTAATTGCAGGCAGATTCTTTACAGTCTTAGCCACCAGAGAAGCCCCATGAAGAATGCCAGCCTATGCATAATTTTGGTACCAGAAGGATAATAGAGAAGAGGATCAAAACTGTCTTTAAAGATATAATGGCTGAAAATTTCCTAGAATCTAAAGAAGGAAACAGATATCCAGGTACAGGAAGCATAGAAGGTCCCAAAGAAGATAAACACAAGCAGACACAAACCAAGACATAGTTAAAATGGCAGAAGTTAAAGAGGATTCTTGAGGCAAGAGAAAAACAGTCAGTTACATGGAAACCCCTATAAGGTTGATTTCTCTGCAAAAGCTGTGCAGGTCACAAGGGAGTGTCATGATATAGTCAAAGTCCTGAAAGAGAAAACCCTGCAACCTGGGACACTCCAGCCAGCAAGATTATCATTTAGAGTAGATGGAGAGAGAAAGAATTTTTCAGACAAGCAAAAAGTAAAAGAATACAGCAACACTAAGCCTAACCTAAAAGAGATATTGAGAGATCTTCTCTAGATAGAAAAGAAGCAAGTATCTATAGGAAAGGGGAAACAGGAAAGGCAAATATATAAAAAGATTGAACATTACTTAAGTTAGTACATAGATTAAAAGCAATCCAAAAAAATTGTAAAAGCAACTATAACTACAATTAGTGGTAAAAGGCTAAGCATCAAAATATAAAATAGACCAAAATCACAAAATGTAGTGGAGGGGAATATAAAAATGTAGATCTTTTAGAATGTGTTTGAACTTGTATGACTATTCATTTAGAACACATAAGATATAGTTATGGGTTAACACTTGAAACCAAGGTAACCACACATCAAAAAGGTACAGTAGATTCACAGAGACCAAAAAGAAAGGAACTCGAGCATAATACAGAAGAAAGCAATCAAACCACAAAAGGGAAAACCAAAAGAAGAAATAAATAACTATAAAAACTGGAAAACAAATGTTTAAAATGGCAGTAGGTACATACTTTATTAATGATTTCTTTAAATGTCAGTGGACCAAATTCTGTAATCAAAAGACTGAGTGGTAGATTGAATAAAAATTACCACCTACAAGAGACTCACTTTAGGAGAAAAGATACAGATTAAAAGTGAGGGGATGGGAAAAGGCATTTCATGCAAATGGAAACAATACGAAAGTGGGGCTAGCAATACTCCTATCAGATAAAACAGACTTTAAAACAAGGCCATAAGGAAAAACAAAGGACATTATATAATGATAAAAGGAATAATATAAGTAGAAGATACTACACTTGTTAACATAAATATACTCAATACAGGATCACTTAAATATATAAAACGAGTATCAGCAGACATTAAGGGAAAGACCTACAAGAATACAATAATAATAGTAGGAGACTTATTGGCATCAATGGACAGATCTTCTAGACAGAAAATCAATAAGGCAACAGAGATGTACGATGACACAACAGACCAGATAAAACATAGCTCCTAATGTCTTCCCAAAGTAAAAGACTTAATTTGCAACAGATCCTGGGGGAGAAATTCAAGCTTAACATCATTCTCAAAAATTGAAATACAGAGAAAGGTGATTTGAAGAAGATTGGTAGATTCTTTGGAGATATGGGCCAAACGTGTAGGCTGGCTAGTTCACAGAGAGAATTGGGGGCAGGGGAACAGGTAGGAGGAGTCTAAAGCAGGGTCAGTATAAATCTGAAACCCTGACCTGGCAAATTATCCCTTCAAAGGAACCCAGATTTGATTGAATTAGCCTGTAGAGCAATTTATATCCCCAAGGCATTGCTAAAGCAATAGAGCTACCAGCCAGAAATTAGCGGAATTTAACTGCTAGGTATAGTCAGGGAAGGAGTCAGAGAGACTTCTGCCAAAACCACTGCACACCCAGAAAGTGTGGTCAGGGATGGAAGGGGTAGGGGGAAAGATTAGTACCCTACCAAGAGATCAGAAGAACTGTCTAGTTAGGAAATAAGCCTGACAAACACAGATGAAGGACAACATCCCAAGTTGATGAGATTAAAAAAAAAAAATCCTCCTTGGATCCCATCGGTCAATCCATAAAGCATCTGTTACCTGCAGAGAGCCCAGAAGTCAACCTGAGTACCAGCCTCAGGTTAGAAGATTTCTCCTCAAATATTTCTGGTGTTAATAATAGTAATCCAGTGGGAAATCTAAGGTTAGCCATGACAAGTTCATCCAGCAGATACAGCAGCAAATACACTGCCATCTGCCAGATGTGGATTAACAGAATGTACTTTTCCGAGAACTTTTGAATTTTTCTACTCACTTTTTAATAATCTTTGGTAAAAAGAGTGAACAGTATCATCTTAACTGAGGTTAATGCCTGAGGTCAAATTAAGCTCATGCTCTTCAACTGTTTCTTAAATGATTGCTTGTAAGATATCAATATACCCCCAAAAAAGTATTAAACTATTTTAGTAAGCTTTATTCCCTACCAGAATACTTTCAGTAATTAATCTTGCAGACTTTAAGCAAAAACAAATAATTGTAGATTACTGTGATTAGAATTTATAGATCAGTATGGCAGAAACCAACACAATATTGTAAAGCAATTATCCTCCAATTAAAAATAAATATTTAAAAACAACAAAAAGAATTTATAGATCACATTCATAAAGGGCACTAGGAGTTGATCGTAGCTCAGTTGGTAAAGAATCTGCCTGCAATGCAGGAGACACACATTTGACTCCTGGGTTGGGAAGATCCCCTGGAGGAGGAAATGGCAACCCACTCCAGTATTCCTGCCTAGACAATCCCATGGACAGAGGAGCCTGGCAGGCTACAGTCCATGGGTTTGCAATAGTTGGACATGACTGAGCAGCTAAACCAGCCAACCAACCATAAGGACACTGGCCTGGTAATTTTCTATAAGATGAAGATAATACTTTTATTATTGTTCACAGCCATATTTCAATCAAAGGAGGAAAGCTAAAAATGACAATGAATTCATCAAATCAAGTCTTATTACAAGTGAATTTTCTTCAGCCTAGTTTTACCCCTTGTCTCTAAATTCTTTATAATGATTATGTAATATTGCTACTTTTAACTTTGCTTAATTTTTTCTAGAATACTTCCTTATCTCTTTCCCTTCAATAATCAAGTTTTGATTTTTACAATTTCCTCCCACCTCCCATTTTCATGCTAATTGTCTTTTTTTTTTTTTTTTGGCTGCCATTCAATTTTATCTAAAAAGTGGCTTTCTTTATAGTTCAACTCTCATATCCATACATGACTACTGGAAAAATCATAGCCTTGACTAGATGGACCTTTGTTGGCAAAGTAATATCTCTGCTTTTTAATATGCTGTCTAGGTTGGTCATAACTTTCCTTCCAAGGAGAAAGCATCTTTTAATTTCATGGCTGCAGTCACCATCTGCAGTGATTTTGGAGCCCAAAAAAATAGTCTGCCACTGTTTCCCTATCTATTTACCATGAAGTGATAGGACTGGATGCCATGATCTTCGTTTTCTGAATATTGAGCTTTAAGCCAACTTTTTCACTCTCTTTCACTTTCATCAAGAGGTTCTTTAGTTCTTCTTCACTTTCTGCCATAAGGGTGGTGTTATCTGCATATCTGAGGTTATTGATATTTCTCCCAGCAATCTTCCAGCAGTGTTTCTCATGATGTACTCTGCATTTAAGTTAAAGAAGCAGGGTGACAATATACAGCCTTGACATACTCCTTTTCCTTTTTGGAACCAGTCTGTTGTTCCATGTCCAGTTCTAACTGTTGCTTCCTCACCTGCATACAGATTTCTCAAGAGGCAGGTCAGGTGGTCTGGTATTCCCATCTTTTTCAGAATTTTCCACAGTTTATTGTGATCCACACAGTCAAAAGCTTTGGCATAGTCAAGAAAGCAGAAACAGATGTTTTTCTGGAACTCTTGCTTTTTTGATGATCTAGCGGATGTTGGCAATTTGATCTCTGGTCCCTTTGCCTTTTCTAAAAGGCAGTTTGGAAGTTCACGGTTCACGTATTGTTGCAGCCTGGCTTGGAGAATTTTGAAACAGTTTGGAAGTATCTAAAATGTTTTCAGCTTGCCTGGTGGCTCAGCTAGTAAAGAATCCATCTGCAATGTGGGAGACCAAGGTTTGATCCCTGGGTCCGGCAGATCCCCTGGAGAAGGGAAAGGCTACCCGCTCCAGTATTCAGGCCTGGAGAATTCCATAGACTGTATAGCCCATGGGGTCGCAAAGAGTTGGACACAACTAAGAGACTTGCAGAATGTTTTCACACTCACATGATGATTTGTGTACACTACTCAAGATGAGCAGTCACAATTCCACAGTGTTTTGTGTTTCTTTTAGTCCAGCTCGGTCAGACTGGCAAGGCATCTCCTTTCATGACACACAGACAGCAGTGTCATGCATATTATGGTCTTTCTTACTCTAAACTTTTTTTTTACAAGATATGAGAAATTATTTTTTCAACTTTCCTGTATAAACACAGTTTTGCAATTCCTTATACTTTTTCCATACAATTTTATATATTTTCATTCATTTTGTACTTCTCTTTATCTTTTTTTTTTCCATTTATTTTTATTAGTTGGAGGCTAATTACTTTACAATATTGTAGTGGTTTTTGTCATACATTGACATGAATCAGCTGTGGATTTACATGTATTCCCCATCCCGATCCCCCCTCCCACCTCCCTCTCCACCCGATTCCTCTGGGTCTTCCCAGTGCACCAGGCCCGAGCACTTGTCTCATGCATCCAGCCTGGGCTGGTGATCTGTTTCACCCTAGATAATATACATGTTTCGATGCTGTTCCCTCGAAACATCCCACCCTCGCCTTCTCCCACAGAGTCCAAAAGTCTGTTCTGTACATCTGTGTCTCTTTTTCTGTTTTACATATAGGGTTATTGTTACCATCTTTCTAAACACATACCATCATATGTGTTAGTATACTGTATTGGTCTTTATCTTTCTGGCTTACTACACTCTGTATGATGGGCTCCAGTTTCATCCATCTCATTAGAACTGATTCAAATGAATTTTTTTTAATGGCTGAGTAATATTCCATGGTGTATATGTACCACAGCTTCCTTATCCATTCGTCTGCTGATGGGCATCTAGGTTGCTTCCATGTCCTTGCTATTATAAACAGTGCTGTGATGAACATCGGGGTGCACGTGTCTCTTTCAGATCTGGTTTCCTCGGTGTGTATGCCCAGGAGTGGTATTGCTAGGTCATATGGCAGTTCTATTTCCAGTTTTTTAAGGAATCTCCACACTGTTCTCCATAGTGGCTGTACTAGTTTGCATTCCCACCAACAGTGTAAGAGGGTTCCCTTTTCTCCACACCCTCTCCAGCATTTATTGCTTGTAGACTTTTGGATAGCAGCCATCCTGACTGGTGTGTAATGGTACCTCATTGTGGTTTTGATTTGCATTTCTCTGATAATGAGTGATGTTGAGCATCTTTTCATGTGTTTGTTAGCCATCTGTATGTCTTCTTTGGAGAAATGTCTGTTTAGTTCTTTGGCCCATTTTTTGATTGGGTCATTTATTTTTCTGGAATTGAGCTGCAGGAGTTGCTTGCATATTTTTGAGATTAATCCTTTGTCTGTTGCTTCGTTTGCTATTATTTTCTCCCAATCTGAAGGCTGTCTTTTCACCTTGCTTATAGTTTCCTTTGTTGTGCAAAAGCTTTTAAGTTTCGTTAGGTCCCATTTGTTTATTTTTGCTTTTATTTCCAATATTCTGGGAGGTGGGTCATAGAGGATCCTGCTGTGATTTATGTCGGAGAGTGTTTTGCCTATGTTCTCCTCTAGGAGTTTTATAGTCTCTGGTCTTACATTTAGATCTTTAATCCATTTTGAGTTTATTTTTGTGTATGGTGTTAGAAAGTGTTCTAGTTTCATTCTTTTACAAGTGGTTGACCAGTTTTCCCAGCACCACTTGTCTTTCTTTATTTTTAATCTTATTAAGTAAATGAAATTATAAAGCATACACTTTTTGTCTCTTTCTCATCATATAAGTTCTACATGAAGTAAAAAAAAATTTAAACTCCCTTTAATGCCAAAATACAGTATTTAACATTTTCTTCTGCCATTGGCGGAGAAGAAAAGTAGTATTGTGAAAGATACCAGAAGGTACTGATTTAAAAGATTATTTTTGTCCATTCCAAATCTATGAAAATAAAATGAGAAATGTTGAAAATTACCATAAATTGTAGAAAATATACCTCATTTTCATGTTTATAATATAGTACTGTTTTCCTTCTGGTTCTGTGTTCCATTAGGTTTGTGATAAAGGACATTTAGTTCAAAGACACAAAGAATCAGTTTCTGATGTGACAGGTAATGTTCTGCTTTTACCCTCTGATAAATGATTAATTCCTCAAACACTTTTTTGCACTACAACTCGGAGGTTATCACTGTGCTTTGTGCTAGGGATATTAAGAATATCTTGTACTGTTTCTTACCCTTAGGAACTCATCACTTAATAGGGGAGACAGACAAACAAGTTAGGTGCAGATGCAGTGCCTGCAGTCCGGACAGGGTGCCCAGGAAGCACCCTGACGGTTGGACTGAGTGGCCCACACACTTGAGAGACAGCCCTCATTTGAAAGGTTTTTCCCCAAACAGAATATAGGGGTTTACGTTTAAAAAACATCATGGTCCTTTTGTTTCATAAATTAATAAAGGATGGGTCAAGAGAGAAATTAAATTTTGGACTACTCATTTGCTTCTGTGAGAATCTGCTAAGTCTGATATAAATGTAAATCTCTAAGAAAAAAATACCAGAAATGTTAGAGATTCAGAGATTTATATTCTGGTATTTTTTTTTCTTAATTTTTATCTCATTATCTTGAGGTCCTTTGAAAAATATTCATGTAATTTAAACATTTTAATTTCATCTAAAATAATTCTTTAATTTTATGTGTATATTTTTTTAATATATTTATACCACACTTATTTTCAAAAAGGATCTCAGGTAATGATTAAAAGTATATATAAATGTACATGCTTCCTTGGTGGCTCAGACAGTAAAGAATCCGCCTATAATGCCAGAGACCAGGGTTCAGTCCCTGGGTTGGAAAGATCCCCTGGAGGAGGGCATGGCAACCCACTTCAGTATTCTTGCCTGGAGAATCCCATGGACAGAGGAGCCTGGCAGGCTACAGTCCATAGGGTTGCAAACAACTGAGCAACTAAAGCACAGCCCAGCATGAATGTACATAAATCCATTTAGTTTATGATGCAGTTGTTGTTATTCAGTCGCTAAGTTGTGTCCAACTCTGCAACCCCATGGACTGCAGCACTCCAGTGCTGTCTCTCACTATGTCCCACTATGATGCAGTAGGCTAATTAAAAATAGAAATGGAAATAAAAACCACACCTAAGAGGGAATTTTTTTATAATTAAGATGGTTACTTCATTGAACTTGAAATTTTTTCTCGTAGTGATAAGCCAAGAAAAACTGTCACTTTTGCTATGTAACTTTTATATATTCTTCTGCTAAATTTAATGTCAGAATTTAAAAATAGAGAACATATTTAGAATACTTATTTTAGACATTTTTTCTATACATGTACAGTCCATGTTAATCACACAGACTAATCTTCAGGGGGTTTTTTGCAAGATTTAAATGTTTTCATTTAAAATCACAGTGTATTATTAACTTCTCTCAATGTTAATAAATGGTGGCAAAGTATTCCATTGTATTAGTGAAACTTAATTTATTTAGATACCCTCCATTGTTAAAATTTTATTTTGATCATGTTTTTTTCTATCATAAACAATGAAGACTTTTTAATTCACTATTTGTATATAATTATTTATCTGTAATAGATTCCTAGAAAGGAACTGCTCACCCAAACAGTATGAATATTTTTTAGACCTTACCTATAAATAGAGTCGGACACGACTGAGCGACTGAACTGAACTGAACTGATAAATGGCAAAAATGCAGCAAAATTCATAAGATATGAAAACTGTTTGTATTAATTTCATTGAGCTAAACTACTATTTACACGTTATTTGCTAGCATACTAGCATTTTCGTTTATAAAAAGATAAAAATACGAAATGTAAGTCAACGAGCTGTTTTCTTGCTGCTAATGGACTTTTACCATCTTTTCTAGATACAAGGCCTTCTATATCAGATGACTGTATATTTGATTATTTCAGAAGACAGCTCCCTAACCAAGGTTTGTAAGATGGGAATATAGACAGTAATGAGCAGTCGCCTATCATCTGAATGTGAGCTATTTAATAATATGTATCTGGTCACGATTTACACATAAGAAACTAGAAGATTATCTTCAAATCAGATTGCCAGAGAACAGTTCACCTTCCCAGAAATTCTGTATCTAAAATTTTGATTTTCCTAACTCTAGAAATATATAGAAGACAGTAGAACTTCCTTATATGTCAATTCGATTTCCAGTAATTTTACCAAGTCGGAAAAAAAAAAGACCATTCATCTCATTGTCTAATCTTTTCATTCCCATCTCACCGAATCTTAAAGCAGAGAGAAGCCTTGAGAGTTCCCTACTCTCACCTCCTACAGATGACAGGACCCAAGCACATGCAGCCTTTGACTGACAACACCTGGTGACAAGCAGTTTACCAAACTGCAGTTGATTCATTCCACTGCTTGAGAGCAATGCTCTTTTTATGTTGAGTTTAAAGCACATGTCCCTGTAAATTTTAACTCACCTCTTTAACAACATAGAGCAAAAAAAAAAAAAAAGAAGAAGAAACTTTAAAGGTAAACATTTCTGATCAACTCATTTTCCCTAATCCTCCTTGCTTATTTCTTAATAATGTATTGCCTCTTCCACATGACAGATCATAAGTATTTTTTAAAGCTATTATTTATTTACCTGAAATTTTCCTTTCCTTTCTTTCAGCCATCCATAATATGATTCAAGTCCCTTTACTATCGTATTTTACTCTTTTCTGTCACTACTCAAGCTTGAAGGAAACTGAACACAGTATTGCAGATGTCATCTAACCAGGACAGTCATTCCTTGGTATTTGAGGGGGACTGGTTCCAGGAACCCCACAGAGACCAAAATCTGAGGATGCTCAAGTCCCTCATGTAAAATGGCACAGTATTTGCATACAACCCATGCGTATCCTTCAGTAGCTCTAGATTAATATAACACTTAATACAGTGTAAATGCTATGTAAACTGTCGCCAGTGCACAGCAAATTCAGGTTTTGCTTTTGAGAACTTCTTGAAATTTTTTTCCTACTATTTTGATCCACAGTTGGCTGAATGCAGATGTGGAACCCACGGATATGGATGCCTAACAATACACAATAAATTATCTTTCTCATTTGCTTCTTTCTAGATACCAGATTCACATTAATGCAGTCTAAGATTACATATGTTCTTTTGAAGATTATCCTAAAATACTGACACGCTGGACTCACAAACACTCAAACCTATAGTTTTATTTTGATACTGCCACTGTGTCTCCTCCATTCTCTTCCTTCAGTTGTGGTCTGGTGTTTTGGTCTCGTGTATGGAGTCTTAAATTTATCCTTGTTACACTAAGTCTTCTTCGATTCAGCCTTCCAGGAGCTCGTTCTTGATGATGTCACGTTGTTGACCACACACACATGTATACACCTTACACACACACAGATCTACACATGTATCTGACCTCTGGTCAAAGCTTCAGCCTCTTACATTTAACTATGTGCTATGTATCTTCACACAAATGTCCCTCACAGCCAAATTCTAATTCATCTAATCCCACACTGCATGCTGTTCCTTCTGTATTCACTGTATCTTTGGTAACAAGTATATCTATGTAACTACCAAACTAGAAAGCTGATAAGTTATCTTTTTTCTTCTTGCACTTCCACCACTCATATTTAGAGAGTCACTGAATCCAATTGATTTTACCTCATAATCCCTTTTATCTTCATCTTAACTACCATCATTCTTTTCAGACTCATCACATATTTATCAGAAGCACTTTAGTTTCTAAGTGGTCTCCTTGCCATCTTTGTGTGTGTGTGTGTCTGTTAAGTTGCTTCAGTCATGTCTGACTCTGTGCAACCCCATGGACTGTAACCAACCATGCTTCTCTGTCCATGGAATTCTCCAGGCAGGAATACTGGAGTGAATTGCCACGCCCTCCTCCAGGGGAATCTTCCCGACCCAGGGATCGAACTCCGGTCTCCTGCATTGTTTCCCTACTGAGCCACAAAGACCTAAAAGCCAGTACTGTCATCCTAATTCTACCTTTCATACTATCATAAAGTAATTTATCAAAAGCAGAAGTCTGATTAATACCACTGTCTAAAATAAAGCCTGTCAGTAATTCCCAGTTTTCTAACAGTGGTTGAAGTTGGCACAGTCCTGAGATTTAAATTTGTTCTAGGCTTTCTCTTTTCAATTTTTTTAACTTTTAATTTTTAAATAATTTCAAAAAGTACAAAGAACTATATCTACCTACCTATCTAGCTGTATTTCCCCCAAGTACATTTTTTTATAAATATCATGCTCCTTTATTGCTAAAGAACTTCAGCAATTATTTTCCAAGAACAAGAATAGTCTCTTAAGGAAATTCAACTTTGATACAATACTATTTTGTATCAGACTGTACTTAAGTTTTGCCAAATGTACCAATGTCCATTAGAGTGAAACTTCTCCCTGATTCAGTTTCATGGATTGCATTTAATTGCCATATCCATTGATTCTCTTTTAATTTGGAGCATGTACTCAGTTCTTCTCTGTCACTCACAGCACTGGCATTGTGAAGATTATAAGCCAGTTGTCTTACGGAACATGTGGTTTTAAAATTTTAGAATTATCTAGGGAGCTTATGATAATCCCAGCTTTGAATTCTAAGCTGGCATTTGTTGTTGACCCCCAAATCTGCATTTTTAATAAGGCACCATAGATAATTCTGATGTTCGTAATCTGCAGACCACACTTAAACTCACCACACTGGGAGCTATAGTGAGAATCAGAGGGAGGCCAAGCACCAACTGGCCCATCCAACCCTTATTCATCTTGAGTGGCTTTCATGTACAATTTTTCTTTCAATAATGGTCTGTTATTTTAAAAAAAGCATTTCACAACCACTTGCTGCAGCAGAGGAACCAAGTTGCCTATTATGACATGCAAGACTTCCAGTGAACAGGCCCCTGACTGCCTCTCCAGTTTTACCTCTTACCATCCTCTGCCTTTCCTTTACTCTTCAGCAACGGTGATCTTTTTTGTAACCTCAAAAAACATCAGTCTTCTCACCTTGTTGCCTTTGCTCACATTGTCTTCTCTGGCTGAAACATAATTCTCCCTCCCTCTCCAACAAGATGAGCTGCTTATTACTTAAGGAAGTGTAACAAGACGCATATACAGTTCATTAAACTAAAAGTGAAATGGAGTGATATGCATGAATTATGTCCTCAAAGAAGGGGATGTAATCCAGCCTGGAAATCCCAGGGAATGTTTTCTTGAAGGAACTGATCCTTAAATAAACATGATTATGATGGATGATGGATGGAATCTTTAGGCATTTAGCAGCAAGAGACTCACTTCCTTGAATTCTTAAAAGGTTAGTGTCAATGGTTTTGTGATCTTAGTTATATGGAAGTTCTTTTCTTACTTGAGATGTAACATATCTGGGGCTGAAGATGAGTACTAATGTTTATTCTCCCCCTGTCTGATCAGAAGAAACTCTACTTGATAGAAAAGACAGGTGCAGCAGAGGAGCTAAGGGAGTCTGCTCTTTGTCTTCCGGGAGTATTTTAAAATAACACCAGCAGAACAAATCTGAACATCAGTTGACATATTTTCATTCTGCATATAGCTAAGTAAAATTTTGCTGATACTATTCTCTGTGTCTTAGTCACTCTGTTTTATAATCATCCTTTGTTACATAATCTCCTTTTCCTCTTTGTTCATGTTTCTTTAAAAATCTGGTGATTATCTGCTTTGCAGAGGTCTCAAGTTATACTAGTCAATGACTGTGCTAGAGACTGGGCTACAGTATATAGTTTGTTCTCAAGAAGCAAAGAGTTTGACAAACACATAGAGAGACAATAGAAACAATGGGATAAATGCTACTTACTGTGCTATGGTATTATACAGGAGTTGTCTGGGGATGAAGGAGTATCAGAAAGTTTCTCTGAAAAGGTAATTATAAGGGTTCCAGGGGCCTAATAAATAAATAGCACTTCTTCTTTACCTTTGTATCTATTAAAAATTAAGACAAAATAGTAGGACCAAATTCTAGCAAACTGAGTCCAGCAACATATAAAAAAGATTATACATAGTGACCAGGTAGGATTTATTCTGGAAAAGCAAGGTTGGTTTAACATAACAAAAATTATCCACCTCTGAGAGTAAAGAAAATAAAAACAAACAAATGGGACCTTATCAAACTTAAAAACTTTTGCACAGCAAAGGAAGCCATTAAAAACAAAACAAAACAAAAACACAGAATGGGAGAAAATATTTGCAAACAAAACAATCAACAAGGGATTAATCTCCAAAGTATACAAACTCATGCACCTCAATTTAAAAAAAAAAAAACCAATCAGAAAATGGGTGGAAGATCTAAATAGACATTCATAAGACATACAGATGGCCAAGAGGCACATGAAATGAAGCTCAACATCACTAACTGAGAAATGCAAATCAAAACTACAGTGAGGTACCGCCTCCCACTGGTTAGAATACCCATCACCAAAAAAATCTACAAATGCTGCAGAGGGTGTTGAGAAAAGGGAACCCTCCTACACTGTTAGCAGGAGTAAATGGTACAGTCACTATGCATAACAGTACAGAGAAAACTTAAAAAACTAAAAACAGAGCTACCATATGATCCAGCAATCTCACTCCTGGGCATATATCCAGAGAAAGCCATAATTTGAAGGGATAACATGCACCCTAGTGCTCACTGCAGCACTGTTTACAATAGCCAAGAAACAGAAGCAACCTAAATGGCCATCAGTTGAGAAACAGATGAAGAAGATGTGGTTCAGTTCAGTTCAGTCGCTCAGTTGTGTCCGACCCTTTGCGACCCCATGAATCGCAGCACGCCAGGCCTCCCTGTCCATCACCAACTCCCGGAGTTTACTCAAACTCATGTCCATCGAGTCGGTGATGCCATCCAGGCATCTCTTCTTCTGTCGTCCCCTTCTCCTGCCCCCAATCCCTCCAAGCATCAGGGTCTTTTCCAATGAGTCAACTCTTCACATGAGGTGGCCAAAGTATTGGAGTTTCAGCTTCAGCATCAGTCCCTCCAATGAACACCCAGGACTAATCTCCTTTACGATGGACTGGTTGAATCTCCTTGCAGTCCAAGGGACTCTCAAGAGTCTTCTCCAACACCACAGTTCAAAAGCATCAATTCTTTGGTGCTCAGCTTTCTTCACAGTCCAGCTCTTACATCCATACATGACCACTGGAAAAACCATAGCCTTGACTAGACAGACCTTTGTTGGCAAAGTAATGTCTCTGCTTTTTAATATGCTATCTAGGTTGGTCATCACTTTCCTTCCAAGGAGTAAACGTCTTTTAATTTCATGGCTGCAATCACCATCTGATTTTGGAGCCCCAAAAAATAAAGTCTTGCCACTGTGTCCACTGTTTCCCATGAAGTGATGGGACCAGATGCCACGATCTTAGTTTTCTGAATATTGAGCTTTAAGCCAACTTTTTCACTCTCCTCTTTCACTTTCATCAAGAGGCTTTTTAGTTCCTCTTCACTTTCTGCCATAAGGGTGGTGTCATCTGCATATCTGAGGTTATTGATATTTCTCCCAGCAATCTTGATTCCAGCTTGGGCTTCTTCCAGCCCAGCGTTTCTCATGATGTACTCTGCATATAAGTTAAATAAGTAGGGTGACAATATACAGCCTTGACGTACTCCTTTCCTATTTGGAACCAGTCTGTTGTTCCATGTCCAGTTCTAACTGTTGCTTCCTGACCTGCATACAGGTTTCTCAAGAGGTGAGTCAGGTGGTCTGGTATTCCCATCACTTTCAGAATTTTCCACAGTTTATTGTGATCCACACAGTCAAAGGCTTTGGCATAGTCAAGAAAGCAGAAATAGATGTTTTTCTGGAACTCTCTTGCTTTTTTGCTGATCCAGTGGATGTTCGCAATTTGACCTCTGGTTCCTCTGCCTTTTCTAAAACCAGTTTGAACATCTGGAAGTTCTCGGTTCACGTATTCCTGAAGCCTGGCTTGGAGAATTTTGAGCATTACTTTACTAGCATGTGAGATGAGTGCAATTGTGCGGTAGTTTGAGCATTCTTTGGGATTGCCTTTCTTTGGGACTGGAATGAAAACTGACCTTTTCCAGTCCTGTGGCCACTGCTGAGTTTTCCAAATTTGCTGGCATATTGAGTGCAGCACTTTACAGCATCATCTTTTAGGATTTGAAATAGCTCAACTGGAATTCCATCACCTCCACTAGCTTTGTTCGTAGTTCTAAGGCCCACCTGACTTCACATTCCAGGATGTCTGGCTCTAGGTGAGTGATCACACCATCGTGATTATCTGGTCGTGAAGATCTTTTTTGTATAGTCCTTCTGTGTATTCTTGCCACCTCTTCTTAATATCTTCTGCTTCTGTTAGGTCCATACCATTTCTATCCTGTATCGAACCCATCCTTGCATGAAATGTTCCCTTGGTATCTCTAATTTTCTTGAAGAGATCTCTAGTCTTTCCCATTCTGTTGTTTTCCTCTATTTCTTTGCATTGATTGCTGAGGAGGGCTTTCTTATCTCTCCTTGCTATTCTTTGGAACATATACACAAGTGAATATTGGCCATAAAAAGAACAAAATAATGCCATTGGCAGTGACATAGATGGACCTAAGATTGTCATACTGAGTGAAGCGAGTCAGACTGAGAAAGGCAGATATCATATGATATCGCTTGTGTTTATGTGTGCACATGTGTGTGTGGGAGTGTGTCTGTGCTTAGTTGCTCAGCTGTGTCTGACTCTTTGCAACCCCATGGACGGTAGCCCACCAGGCTCTGTCCATGGGATTTTCCAGGCAAGAATACTCAAGTGGGTTGCCATTTTCTACTCCAGGGGATCTTCCCAACCCAAGGATCAAACATGCATCTCTTGCATTGGCAGGTGGATTCTTTACCAATTGTGCCACCTGGGAATCCCCAATATCACTTATATGTGGAATCTTTGTTTAAAAAAATGGTACAAGTGAAACTACTTATAAAACAGAAATAAGAGTCACAGATGTGGGAAACAAACTTATGCTTACAAGGGGGAAGGCGGAAGGGATAAATTGGGAGATTGGGATTGATATATACACACGACTATATATGAAATAACTAATAAAAAACCTGCTGCTTAGCACAGGGAACTCTCTTTAGCACTCTGTAATGACCTATATGGCAACAGGATCTTAAAAAAGAGTGGATATATGTATAATTGATTCTCTTTGCTGTAAAGCAGAAACCAATACAACATTGTAAATCAACTTTTGTTGTTGTTTAGTCACTAAGTTGTGTCCAACTCTTTGCGACCCTGTGGACTGTAGCCCACCAGGCTCCTCTGTCCATGGGATTTCCCAGACATGAATACTGGAGTGGGTTGCCATTTCTTTCTACAGGGGATTTTCCTGACCCAGGAACTGAATCTGGTCTCCTGCTTGGCAGACGGATTCTTTTTTTTTTTTTCATTAGAGGCTAATTACTTTACAATATTGTAGTGGTTTTTGCCATACTTTAACATGAATCAGCCATGGGTGTACAAGTGTCCCCCATCTTGAACCCCCCCCCCCACCTCCCTCCCCATCCCATCCCTCAGGGTTGTCCCAGTGCACCGGCTTTGAATGCCCTGTTTCGTGCATTGAACTTGGACTGGTGATCTATTTCATATATGGTAACACACATGTTTTAATGCTATTCTCTCAAATCATCCCACCCTCGCCTTCCACAGAGTCCAAAAGTCTGTTCTTTATATCTGTGTCTCTTTTGCTGTCTCGCATATAGGGTCATCATTACCATCTTTCTAAATTCTATATATATGCCTTAATATACTGTATTGGTGTTTTTCTTTCTGACTTACTTCACTCTAATAGGCTCCAGTTTCATCCACCTCATTAGAACTGATTCAACTGTGTTCTTTTTAATAGCTGAGTAATATTCCATTGTGTATATGTACCACAGCTTTCTTACCCATTCTGGCAGATGAATTCTTTACCACTGAGCCACCCAATAAAAATTTTTTAAAAATTAAAGAATGTAATATACATATTAATAGGATAGAGAACAAAATGCACACAATCATCTCAGTAAATGCAGAGATAATGTCTGGCAAAATTCAACATCTTCCATGATGTTTAAAAAAAAAACGATACCAGACTAGAAGTAGATGGGATGTTCCTCAACCTGATAAAAACCATCTATGAAAATCCCACAGCTAATGTCATAGATGATGGTACAAGACTGAATGCTTTCCCCCCAAGATCAGGACCAAGATAGGGGTGTCTGCTCTCAATATTTCTAATCAACATAATGGAGGTTTAGGCATGGCAGTCTGGGAAAAATAAATGCAAGGCATCCAGACTGCAAAGAAGTAAAACTATCTCTATTTGCAGTACACATGATCTTATATACAGAAAATCCTAAGGAATACACGCACACATATGTACATACACGCACACACAAAACCTACTGAAACTAATGAGTTTGGCAAGGTTGCAAGATAAAAAAACATGCAGAATTGTAATGGGTGAGGTATATGGTATGTGAATTAGATTTTAATAAATCTGTTATAAAAAATCAATTGTACTTCTGTATACTAGCAGTGAACACAGTATAAGTGAAATCAAGAAAATTCTATTTAGAAAACATCAAAAAGAATACAATGCTTCAGTCAGTCAGTCAGTTCAGTCGCTCAGTCATGTCCAACCCTTTGCGACCCCATGAATTGCAGCACACCACGCCTCTCTGTCCATCACAAACTCCTTAGGAGTAATTTAATAAAAGTGGTATAATACTTGTACACTGAAAACTAGAAAACTGTTGAAATATATTAAAGATAATTTAAATAAATGGAAAGATTCCCCCATGTTCATACATCAGAGTACTTAGTTAAGATGGCAATATTCACCAAATTGATACACAGACTCAGTGTAATCCTATCAAAATCTCAGCAGAAACAAAAATTAACAAGCTAAACCTAAAATGCAGTGGTAATATAAAAGGCCAGAATAACCAAGACAATTTTCAAAAAAGAAGAACAAAGTTCACAAACTCATACTTTCCATTTTCAAAACTTACTACCAAGCTGCAGCAATCATAACAGTGCAGCGCTGGCATAAGGGTAGATACAGAGATCAAAGAAGTAGAATTGAGAATGCAGACGTGAACCCTTACACTTATTGTCAATGAGTTTCAACAGAGGTGCCAAGACAATTCAATGAAGAAAAAATAGCCTTAAAAATGGTACTGAGACAACTAGATATGCACATGCAAAAGAATGAAGTGGGTGGTGGGGCTTATTCCTTACACCATACACACAAATTAATTCAAAATGGATGACCCATATGTAAGAGCTAAAACTACTCTTCAAAGAAAAGAGATACGATGTAAACATAGTAAGGGACTTGCTCATTTTAGCTCCAACAGGTAACGGACTGGATTTGGAGAGTAGACCTTTGTTATGGAGAATGTTCTGGATATATTTTACTCTTCCATCTGCCCAGTCAGCCCCCTCCCACTGAAAGGTAAGGGGAAGAAAGCCAAGAAATACTTATTAGGGTCACAGCCCAGGGACACAGACCCACTAAAAGACCAAGATTTCAAAAGATTAGAGGATGTTTCCTTTCCCCCATGCCTTACCACCACGACATGACTCCAGTATAGTAACAATGGTGTACAGCTGAAAGAGCTGCAGGCAAGACATATATTCTATCTGATAAGTAGTTCTTAGGGAACCCCAAAGACAAAAGGATAGACAAAAACAAGGCTATTGTAGGAATTCCAAGTCTCTGCCAATAGCTAATATAGCAAACATTAAACATACTCATGGTAAATATGAAAAAAGTAAGCATTAAACTTGCCAACATCTGTTGGCAAATTAAAATTCCCAACATCCACTGGATCATGGAAAAAGCAAGAGAGTTCCAGAAAAATATCTCTTTCTGCTTTATTGACTATGCCAAAGCTTTTGACTGTGTGAATCACCACAAAGTGTGGAAAATTCAGAAAGATATTTGAATGCCAGACCACCTGACCTGCCTCTTGAGAAACCTGTATGCAGGTCAGGAAGCAACAGTTAGAACTGGACACGGAACAACAGACTGGTTCCAAATAGGAAAAGGAGTACGTCAAGGCTGTATATTGTCACCCTACTTATTTAACTTATATGTAGTGTACAACATGAGAAATGCTGGGCTGGATGAAGCACAAGCTGGAATCAAGATGGCCGGGAGAAATATCAATAACCTCAGATATGCAGATGACACCACCCTTATGGCAGGAAGTGAAAAAGAACTAAAGAGCCTTTTAATGAAAATGAAAGAGGAGACTGAAAAAGTTGGCTCAAAGCTCAATATTCAGAAAACTAAGATCATGGCATCCAGTCCCATCACTTAATGGCAAACAGATGGGGAAACAGTGGACACAGTGGCAGACTTTATTTTGGGGGGTCTCCAAAATCACTGTAGATGGTGACTGCAGTCATGAAATTAAAAGATGCTTGCTCCTTGGAAGAAAAGTTATGACCAACCTAGGCAGCATATTAAAAAGCAGAGACATTACTTTGCCAACAAAGGTCTGTCTAGTCAAGGCTATGGTTTTTCCAGTAGTCATGTATGGATGTGAGAGTTTGACTATAAAGAAAACTGAGCGCTGAGGAACTGATGCTTTTGGTGTTGGAGAAGACTCTTGAGAGTCCCTTGGACTGCAAGGAGATTCAACCAGTCCATCCTAAAGGAGATCAGTCCTGAGTGTTCATTGGAAGGACTGATGGTGAAGCTGAAACTCCAATACTTTGGCCACCTTATGTGAAGAACTGACTCATTGGAAAAGACCCTGATGCTGGGAAATGATTGAAGGCAGGAGGAGAAGGGGATGACAGAGGATGAGATGGTTGGATGGCATCACCGACTCAATGGACATGAGTTTGGGTGGACTCTGGGAGTTGGTGATAGACGGGGAGGCCTGGCAGTCCACAGGGTCACAAAGAGTCGGACACGACTGAGCAACTGAACTGAACAGTTATCACATGATCACTGAATCAAAAATACATTTCCTCTGGCTCTTAAGTAGTTGAATTTGAAAAATGGGGTTTCAGAGAATCTTGATTTCTATGATTATTTTTAATGAAACCAAACGAAAAATCAACGAGATATTGTTAATACATTGTCCAAATACATACTAGACTTTGTTCATCTATCTGCATGGTTGACTGACAATGAGAATATAAAATGTATACTTTTGCATATTTCAGTCAGTCTATCAACTTCTTAACAAAGAAAATTTTTTTAAAAATTCTGATCTTCTAAATGTCTTGCACACCTTGTACTTTAAAAAGTGATTTGCTGTCCTGTGATAAAGAGACTTTCATAATGAACTTTTTGGGTCACGTTTTAGTTTCCTCAAAACATGCAGAAGCACTTAATGAGATTTTTTACTTTATAGAAATGAAAGAGGGTATTTCCTTAGACCTGCGCCTACAAGGTGGCTATCATTACTGATAGCCATAGAAAAGATGTTAAAATGCTGGTCTGCCATTAAGTCACATTTTCAACATGTGGGACAAGAAGAACAGCCTTGTCTGATTTGTAAATAGTTGAAGAAGGGAATAAAGGACAGGATTACAGTAAAATAATTTATATGCTGTTTCTCTAAATCTATTTGATCATCTCTGAATAGGTCATAAGGAGCACAGGATGAACTATACCTCAGTTGTTCGATATTATGTATAGGTTATGACAAAAACTCATATAGTGAAAAAAGTGAAATTTATGGGAAATAAGACTGACTCAGAAATTAAAAATATGTCACCAGAAAGAGCAGTCAAGTTGAACAGCACTAAAAACTGCAACAAAAACTGAAATTCACATTCAGTTTGAATTACCTCTGTGCTTTGAAAACCTCTTCCCTGAGAAAGAGAAGTTTAACATGTGATGATATCCAGTGTGCTTCAGAGTATCTATAATAAAAACAATAGATATTGTAGACATGGAGAACCCTACATGATGAATTTAAGGATATGCATGCATGCTCAGTCATGTTCGACTCTTTGTGACCGCATGGACTGTCACCCACCAGGCTCCTCTGTCCATGGAATTTTCTAGGCAGGAATACTGGAGTGGGTTGCCATTTCCTCCTCCAGGGGATCTTCCCAAACCAGGGATTAAACCAGCGTCTTTTGTGTCTCCTGTATTGGCAAACAGATTCTTTTATCACTGCGCCACATGGGAAGCCCAAATTTAAGGTTGCTAAGGGTCAAATCCCCAAAAGTCAGTCTACTAAAACAAGCCTGTAGATACAAAGTGAACAGACATTTTTGGGAAGCTGGAAACTAATTCTTACAAGTCTAGAAACCTGCTATTGCTAATTTTGTTGTTGTTCAGCCGCTCAGTTGGGTCCAACTCTTTGCGACCCCATGGACTGTAGTCAAGCTATTGCTTGCTTGAGGGGCTTCCCTCATAGCTCAGCAAGCTATAAGGGGTTTCCCTGATAGCTCAGTTGGTAAAGAATCCGCCTGCAATGCAGGAGACCCCGTTTCAATTCCTGGGTCGGGAAGATCCACTGGAGAAGGGATAGACTACCCATTCCAGTATTCTTGGAGGCTCTCAGCCTTCTTTATGGTCCAACTCTCATATTCATATGTGACTACTGGAAAAACCATTAGCTTTGACTAGACAGATCTTTACTGACAAAGTGATGTCTCTGCTTTTTAATATGCTGTCTAGGTTTGTCATAGCTTTTCTTCCAAGGAGCATCTTTTAATTTCATGGCTGCAGTCACTGTCTGCAGTGATTTTGGAGCCCAAGAAAATAGTCTTACACTATTTCCCCATCTATATGCCATGAAGTAATGGTACTAGATGCCATGATCTTAGATTTTGAACGCTGAGTTTTAAGCCAGCTTTTTCACTCTCCTCTTTCACCTTCATCAAGAGGCTCTTTAGTTTCTCTTTGCTTTCTGCCATAAGAGTGGTGTCCTCTGTATGTCTGAGGTTATGTCTCCCAACAGTCTTGATTCCAGCTTAGTCATCCAGCCCAGCATTTCACATGCTTTACTCTGCCTATGATGGACATACACATAATGATGTATGTTATTGATATTTCTGCCAACAATCTTGATTCTAGCTTGTGATTCATCCAGCCCAGCATTTCACATGATGTACTCTACATGTGATGGACATGAGTTTGAGCAAGCTCCGGGAGTTGGTGGGACAGGGAAGCCTGGCATGCTGCAGTCCATGGGGTCACAAAGAGTCAGAGACACGACTGAGCGACTGAACTGAATTGAACTCTGAATATAAGTTAAATAAACAGGGTGACAATATACAGCCTTGACGCACTCCTTGACTTTTGAATGTTTTCAGTTTTACCACTACATAAAATAAGGATATCCTGAAGACTGCAGGCAGTGGAGGTAAATATTATTGGAAGAGGACACACAAAGAGCAAAAATATTTTATCATGGGACATAAACATGTCAATTTTTATTAATTATAAGTAATATCTAATTATCCCTACTGTATTACATTCAGCTTTTTAAAAGGTCTTATGTATCTTAAGACATAATAATATTGCCTATAAAATGTAACTATTTTATAAAAATTTAAAATCAGAATCAGAGGAAAACACTATTGATAGTGTTCTGTTATTCTCACCCATACTGTTTAATTGTTTTCACTATTAAATACCACTAACTGCCACTCTTAACTAGTCCTGTTGTTTTTCTTAAATAATGACATTTAAGTAGCAGAATAGCAAATAATACAGAATAATATATAACTTTAAATAAACAGCTAATTTATACTGTATGTTAAAAATGATAATCATGTATGTGTAAGCATTTATTCATTACATATTATAATGATTCTTTGGTCTGATGTAGCTGTGTCCTGAGTTGGGGCTCTAAAAGTTAGTCACTCTGCTATACATGTAGATGCCCTTCCTAGAGCCTGACATGCAGAACGCAGTTCTGAATTGCTTGATAATTATTGGACAGGTATTTCTACTGTTTGCTTCTCTCTTGAAACAGCCTTATCTAAAGGCTTTCAGTGGAAATATGCACTAATATATTTCATATGTCTGAATGAGACAGTGGCAGGTTGAAACTCAATTAAGCTAGCAATTGTAAGGCAGTTGTCAAGAAAGTGAAAAATCAAGTTTTGTTAACTTTAAAATCTAAGTTCAGAAATTTTATGGTATATTCTCTTTTTTAGCAAAACTACCTGGACGAGTCCCTGCTTGGCTTCTAAAAAGGTATCTGAGGTAGGAGAACTACACTCAATTTCTTCTACCAGATTACCTCATTCCCTTTCCTCCGTCTTAAAAGATTTTGATTTTGAACTAAAGTAACAGGTAAAAGTGGCTTTTTGATAACAATTTCCAGTTGTGTCCTTAGAGTCTACATAGTGTCTGTGACACAGTGTCTGGGACTGCATAGGATTGCCCATATGATGAACTTTGAAGGGTTCTCAGATTTCAGTATCCCTAAACCATCCCCAGTGGATGCCTTAACATCTGCAGTTAGGCATTTATTTCTATGCAGTCATCATTGCTTTATCTGAGTTTCTCTCTTCTGGCCTAAGATAATACTTAGAATGAATGACTGTCAGATGTTTTACTTTCTATAATAGCAATTGAAGCACTGGTCACATAGGGTTGATATTATTAGTACCTAAAAACTAGAAAAGGGATAGGAAGAGAAGTCAGGGATAGCATAGATAAACACTGTTGTTTTGTCTAAACCAGTAATTATCATATCACAAGCCCCCTTGGCAAGTTTCCCCATCTTCAGGAACAATGACCTGAACAACCATCTCAACAGTGGGTTTGTAAGTATGAGAACAGACTGAATTTGCAGAACAGAGGAAACATGGTACGCCTGTTCTTCCTTCCTTGGCCTCTTTTCTAAGAACTTAGTTTCTGCCCAGCAATGGGTTCTGTTGAAATACATAGGCTTCTCTTGCCTCAAAAACTAGAAATTTAGGTTAAGAAACCACCTTTGGCCATACCTGTACTTGGATCTAAAGTTGATTAATTTAAACTAAGATTTAACTTACTTATCTAAGGGGCTTCCCCTGATAGCTCAGTTGGTAAAGAATCTGCCTGCAATGCAGGAGACCCTGGTTCTATTCCTGGGTCGGGAAGATCCCCTGGAGAAGGGCTAGGCTACCCACTCCAGTGTTCTTGGGCTTCCCTTGTGGCTCAGCTGGTAAAGAATCTGCCTGCAATGCGGGAGACCTGGGTTTGATCCCTGGGTTGGGAAGACCCCCTGGAGAAGAGAAAGGCTACCCACTCCAGTATTCTGACCTGGAGAATTCCATGGAAATCTACTTTCACATCTTATCTATGGAAAGAAATGAAATAATACAAGAAAATAACATGAGAGAAAGTAATAGACAAAGTACTAGAGTTAGAAGGCGTGTATTCGAGACCTGCCCCTCCTTGTTAGTTATGTTATCGTGAGCGAATAGTTTAACCTCTCTGATTCCTTAACGTTCCCTTTCTGATATAAGATGGGGATAACATTGGCCGTCCTGCCTGTATCAGAACTGCTGAGAGCCCCAAGTAAAGTAATATCTGTAACAATACCTTGCATACTGTGACATGTAATATACAGACATAACATGGCATTTCACTACTTTTAATTAGATAGTTCATTGTTAACATTGAAATCAGAGTACCCAATTTCTTTCAGCTCCCAAACTGTGATTCAGAAGCTTAGCAGAGACCAACAGAGATATGTTTTAGAAACTCACAAGAAAAACCAGGAAACAGTTCAGCCCAGGAACAATGATTTGTATGAAAACTGTGTCAAAGTGACATCCTTGAAGTGTCCTCTGAACAAACAGACTCGCATTTGGACTGAGACGACAAGGATACCAACAGAAGGTGTTTTTTTAATGTTTAGGATTTTAATAAATGCCAAGGTGGCTTCTACCATATCATCATTAATAAATTGTATGAAATCTGGATTATGGGAACTGTTTTTATAAGCAGAGAAGATAGACAGCCATTTTACTCCACTCTGAAAAATACTTGCCTTATTTAATTTCTATACAAGTTGAATACAGAAGAAAATTATTTAATATAGCCTTGAAAAAGTCAATTTATTGTATTGTTTCCATCACCTCTTAATTATTGATGCCCTTTCCATATCATAGAATAAAAATGTAATGAGTTGATACGCACAACATGGATGAATCTCAAAATCACAGTGCTGACAAAAAGCAACCAGATGCAGAAAAGTAAAAACTACAAGAAATCACATGCATGTGAAAAGCAAGCTAATCTCTAGAGACAGAAAGTAGATAATGGCTTCCTCGAGTAAGGGACAGAGTAGGGGAGGAAGGAAAGAATGGACTGTAAAGGAGCATCAGGAATCTTTTAGTGATCATCTTTTCTAGATCTTGGTTTATGGTAGTGGTTTCACAGGTATTTACAACTGTGGAAACTCTAGGGCGTTGGGCCAGAGCAACTAGCTGGATTGAACTGTCAGCCACCAGATGGCAAAGACCAAGAGTGGAGCATCACTTCAGTTTAGACTTGTTCCTTTTGACACGCCTTCAGACACTGAAGTGGAGGTACTGAACAGGCAGTTAGATATATGAGTCCAGAGTTAAAGGAAGAGATTTGGGCTGAAGATGCATTTAGGAATTTTCAGCATAAAGATAGTATTTTAAGGCGTGAAGCTGGATGAGATTTAAATGAGTGTAGATATAGATGAGGGTTAAGGAGCAAGTCCTTGGGAACCCCCAACACTGATGGATCAGCAAAAGAGTAAGAACCCAACAATAGACCGGAAAGCCCCACCTTGGGTAGGAGGGAAAGCAAGAGAATGTGCTGTCCTGGAAGCTTAAGTGAGAAAGTGTATCAAACAGGGCATAATCAGCCAGGTCTAATGCTTCTGATTAAATGAGATGGTTTTACGATTTGATTTTATAACATGTAGGTTTTATTTGGGGATCTTGTTCAGGGAAATTTCAGTAGAATGATAGAGGTACAGGTCTAAGTGAAGTGTACCTTAAAACAGGAGAGAAATTGGAGGCCATATTTATAGAATTTTGCTGCAAAGAGGAAATTTGATTTTCAGTGTTCCCTACTGCTCCCACCCACCCACTGCTCTTATAATTTGAAATTATGTTTCTCAACCTTCCCATCTTTCCTGAGCTGAGATTCTCATGGCTTTTTATTATATTATCTTTAAACATGTCCTGATGAATCTTGATGACATATAATTAAAAATTCTACAGTTTTCTTTTTTTACTGGAGTAAGTCATTTCAGAGGGAGTCAGTTTTTGATGCTGCCTCCTCCTCTACAGTATATGCATTTAGGGCTATACATTTTCCTCAAGTATGTCATCTCTCAGTTTCTCCCAGAAGTCTGTCCTTTCCCATTACTGAACTATTCAAGTGGAGATGAGCTGGATCTGTCAGAGATTCACGAGCAGCCTAGGCAGACTTCTCCAGTTCTGGGAGGGTTTACATTTGTAATGAGTCATGGATATATGTTCCTTTGATTCAGACTCCCTTTCTGCCTCCCCTGAATTAGCCTCCTAACTTGTCCCTCTGCCTCACTTTTCTTCACCCTGACAACCTCCTGGCTGCCACTCTGATCTTTCAAAAATGCATATCTAATTACGTCACTTCCATGTATAAAGGCCTCCTAACAATTCATTTTTTAAAACATTAAGCATCTACCTGTCACACGTGATTCCTATCTCAGGAAATCTCCCAGAAGTTCTATTATTACAGACAAGGTCTCCAGTTGTGAACCACTTATTCGCACCTACCTGATTTCTAGTCATTCTAGACCTTACTTGTGATTTCCTGAGTGTGCCGTGCTGGCCCCACTACCTAGACTACTGCTGCTGTTGTTGTCCGTTGTCTGGTGTCCAGCTCTGCAGCCCATGGACTGCAGCACGCCAGGCCTCCCTGTCCCTCACCATCCCCCAGAGTTTGCTCAAGCTCATGTCCACTGACATGAACCTAAATTACTACTCTCTTTTTTTTTTAACTAGCTGACATACCTGTGCATCAAGACTCAGATTAATTAGGAATTAGGAATATTTCTTTTTCCAGCTCTAAGTATGGCTGGAAGTACCTCTTCAGCAATCCTACAGTAAGTACCTTGCCTTATCCTAGAGATATATATTCTAACTGAGGCTTTACTTCTCCCTCTAGTCCCAACTGTTGGCATATTTAAGGCAAGGACTATGTACTTTTCACATCTATTTACCAAACTAAACATAATGCCAGCTACATAATAATGTTTCAGTGAACAGCCTAAGAACGGCTTTTCCAGAGACTGTAGATGAATTCATTTTATTTACCAGCACTGCCAGATATTGTAATCATACATACCCTCGTTAATTGTCTTTCAAGTCTAGTTTAATTCAGTGAGTGCTTTAGTCATCCGTTTCCTTTCTTTTTAGTAATGGACAATTCCCTTTAAAAAAGCATTATTGTGGATATTTCAAGCATAAACAAAAGTAGAATAGAATAATGAACCACTGGTGCCTGTCATCCACCTTTTAATAGTTATCAGCATCCTGCTATTCTTGTTTCATTTATATTCCCACTACTTTTTTTTTTTTTGCTGAAGTAATTAAAGCAAAGTCAGCAAATCATATTGTTTTGCCCATAAATACTTCAGTCTATGTCTCTTAACTAGATAAACCTTTTTTCTATAAAGCATAATGTATTTCTTGCTTTTATTCTAAGTGTATTCTACTTTTTTCTTATTCTGTCTACATACATAACAATTTAGGCATCATAATTATAAGTAATACTGCTACATCCTTTAAAATGTCTACCAGTTTTCCTTCAAGTTTTACTTAGGGTTCTTTTTTTCCCCTCTCTCTACCTATATATATTGAATTTTTAAAATTCTGTTAAAATACACATGACATAAAATTTACCATCTTAAGTATTTTTAAGTATAAAGTTCAGCAGTGTTGAATACATTCACATTGTTGTACACAGCCTCCAGAACTCTTTTCATCTTGCAAAACTGAAATGCCATAGCCATTAAATGACAACTGCCCATTGTCCCTCCTCCTAGGCCCTGGCAACTATCCTACTTTGACTATTCTAGGTATCCAATATACATGGAATCAAATATCTGGAAAAACAAATACATTATTTGTCTTTTAGTGACTGACTTATTTCACTTAGCATAATGTCCTTGAAGTTCATCTGTGCTGTAGCAGGTATGAGAATTTCCTTCCTTTTTAAGGCTCAGTAATATCCCATTATATATATATACCACATTTTGCTTATCCACTTATCTGTCAGCGGGCACTGGAGTTGCTTCCATCTTTTGGCTACTGTGAGTAACACTACTATGAACACTGGTGTACAGATAACTCTCCAAGATATCATCAATTCTGGGGATACACCCAGAAGTAGAATTGCTGGACCATCAGTTACCCTATGGTAATTCTATTTTCAGTTTTTTGAGGAACCGCCATACCATTCTCCATATCAACTACACCATTTTACATCCCAGCCAGCAATGCACAAGAGTTTTAATCTCTCCACGTCCTTGTCTACACTTTTCATTTTCTGTTTTTTGACAATAGCCATCCTAATGGGTATGGAGTGGGATAAACACTTTTCAAATGAACTTTATTTTTTAAAACAGTTCTCCATACATTTTTAATGTTATTATACTCTTACCACAATTAACAAAATAAACAATAATTCCTTCATATCATCTGTTAATAAATAATAAAGAAGGAATCTCTAACAGACTTTTCCCATAGTTTTCTCTATATCTTGTCCTTCTACTTGCTCAAACAGCAGCTTTGGGGCTACCAGTGATTTCTCTCTTCTTTTCTCACCCCACATCTAATTCATTGGAAAATCTCAAAATATACTCAGGATTCTTCCCCCCTGCTCACGCCTCTCCCTCTGGTGACTGCCACCACCCTGGTCCAAGCTACCGTGCGCTCTCCTGTTAACAGATTCTTTCAGGAGCCTTCCATGAGATCTCCCTGTCTGTTTACCCCTGCACCTCTTCAGTCTGTTCTTGGCTCAGCAACCAGCATGATCCTATTAAAGCAGATCTGAGATGTGACACTCCTCAAAGCCTTCCAGGGCCTCCCTATTTCACACTCAGTAAAAATCCAGAGTCCTTACAGTGGCCTGTGAGGCCTTATGTGAATTAAGTCACCCATCTAGCTCATATCGTTCTGCTTATTGATTCTGCTTAGCCACGTGTCTCCTCATGGTGCGCCCTGCACACACGACCATGCTCCTGGCTCGGTGTCTTTGCACTTACTGCTCCCCTTGCTGCAAATGCTCCTCCCTCCAACAGTGGCTTGACTCGCCCCCTAAGTCCTCTGACATGGCAGCATCATAAGGAGGCCTTCTCTGACCACCTTTTTAAAAACAGAAATCAGCCCCTCCCCAAGAATTCTCTATTCCCCTTCCCAGCTTTATTTTCTCCCATAAATTTTATTATCTAACAGATGTTTTATTTGTTTACTTTCTGCCCCATAATTAAAGTATAAGCTTGAGATGGATAAGAATTCTTAGATAGAATCTTTGGCAGATAATGCTCAGTAAGTAACTGCTTAATCAATTCAGTTTATGTATCTATACATATTTTTATGGTTGCTCCCCAGATCTGCATCACAATTTAAAAAGCACTATGAAAGAATGTCCATCTTTCCAAAGCAAGAAGGCTGATATAAACTGGACAGATGATGAAAAAAGAATCTACAGGGATAAAAAAATAGCTGAAACTCAAGAAATATTGCAGTATTTGCTCCCCATCATACATAGCACTAAAAATGTGCAAACCACTCAGATAACAGAGGTATTCAACCCAAGAACCAGCTTTCAAATCCAACATCAGTAAGTCAATACAATTTTGTCATTCTTAGCTATTTAATACATGCACTCTTTTATAAAGAAATATGGTTTATTGATTCCACATCCTATTAAACAAACATAGGCTCTTAATAGAGGCAGCCACACCATATTTGACAAAGGCCTAAAGCCATAAGAAAACACTGGATATGTGAAGGAGTAAGGTTATCAGGCCTTATTTGATTATTTACATGAAACCACTCATTAGTTTGGATTTATAGGAGCAAAAGGAAACTAATACAAATAAAAGACAATGACAAGCTGAAAATAAGAACTATAATACTAATATTATCAACAGATTTGATGAAGTACTTTCTATGTGCCACACAACATCCTTTGTTCACACAAACACATTTTACATTCTACACATAAGGAAACTGAGATGCAAAGTCTGTTACTCAAATTTGTTCAAGGTCACACAGCCAATAGGCAGCAACTGGACTCAACCCTAACTAGACATTTAGAATGCAGAGTCTTTCATCAGTATGCTTGGACATTTCTCTTCATAATATAAGAAACAGAGGGCCAACATACTTAATAGTCAAAGACTGCATACAAATCAATGACAGAATCATGAATATTTTAATAGGAAAATGGACAAAGGCTATGAGCCAGAAATTCACAAAAGAAAAAAAAGACCAATAATCACTTTAAAATGTTCAATCTCACTTAAATCCAAGGAATGTAAATTAAAACAATAATGAAATTCTCTCATTTTTGTCTCTCAAAGGAAGAATTCACTCACTGACTGTTGGAATAGAAATGGTACAATTTCTGGAAGGCAATCTGATAATATATGAAAATCCTTAATATCTACATTTGTTTTAAGAAATTCCACCTTTAGAAACCAGTCTTAAGGGGAAAAAAGCCTCAGGAAGGGCTAGAAGACTTCTGTAGTGATGTTCATTGCAGTATTGCTTACAGGAGCCAAAGAAAAGAAAATGAATTTAAATGTTCAACAATAGAAGACTGCTTAAATAAATTATTGTATAGCCATAAACAGAAAGATTGTGTGGCTATTAAATATATCAATGTATATATTAACATAAAATGATGTTCACAATATATAAGTGAATGAAAGCTGCAGACCAGCTTGATTTGCTATGGTTGCATTTATGGATTATGTATATACATTTAATGTGTGCAGATTATACTAATCAAACATATAACTAGAACAAACCCTGGACGCACATATTCCCAGCAGTGATTCTCTCTGCAGAGTCAAGTACTGGCAGAGTATGATGTTCCTCTTCCTGTTTTTTTTTTCCTAAATTTTTATTAATGCATATTTCTTCATTGTAAAATCAGTGAAGTTAAAAAAATTAGAAAAATAGGCACTTGATGGCAGTTTCTAGTGGGATGGGGTAGCTGTCAGTGCCTTACAAAAACTGAATCTAATAGGTCAACTAATATGAGAGAAGCAAATAGTACAGACAAACAAAGCATCAAGTATGATGATATCAGCAAAATAAACAGCAGAAAATTAATTTAAAAATATAATGGACCTACCTAGGCAAAGGAACTGAGAAGCTGAGAATCAATATAAGCAAGGGGTGTGAGAGATAATAATTAGGACATCACTTAATTTTTAGTCATTATTTTCACAAGTGTTAATGTGTTAGTTGCTCAGTCACGTCCAACTCTTTGAGACCCCATGGACTGTCACCTGCCAGGCTTCTCTGTCGATGGAATTCTCCAGGCAAGAATACTGGAGTGGGTGGCCAGTCATTCCCTTCTCCTGGGGATCTTCCCAACCCAGGGATCGAAACCAGGTCTCCCACATTGCAGGTAGATTATTTACCATCTGAGCCACCATAGATTCCTTACATTCTTTGAGCCTAGACATGCACTCAATGTGAACTGGCCTGAGCCTAAAAGTGTAAGTAAATAATAGTCTTTATTAATTAAGAACTCTTTGGTTACATATAACAAAATAATTCTATCTAGTTTAATCAAAAAGCATAAGGTAGGGCAGAGGGGAAGAACTGTAAGAAAATGGAAGGCTATTCATGGAAATAAGAGAGAGAATGAATTCAGGCAGGATTCATGCAAGGCCTGGAATTGGGAACGGAAAACTATCCATCTTCGGTCTCTGCCTTTCTCTCTCTGCAGAAAAGTCTTCACACCCCTGACTCACAAATGTGTATTCTACAGCTGCTGCTGCTGCTAATTCACTTCAGTCGTGTCCGACTCTGTGCGACCCCATAGATGGCAGCCCACCAGGCTCCCCCGTCCCTGGGATTCTCCAGGCAAGAACACTGGAGTGGGTTGCCATTTCCTTCTCCAATGCATGAAAGTGAAAAGTGAAAGTGAAGTTGCTCAGTCGTGTCCCACTCTTAGTGACCCCGTGGACTGCAGCCTACCAGGCCCCTCCGTCCATGGGATTTTCCAGGCAGGAGGACTGGAGTGGGGTGCCTTCTCCAGTATCCTACAGCAGTTTCACTTAAAAGACTGACCCACTATCTCTCATTACCAATTCTAAATTATAGGAAGGATAATTGGACTGGCAGCATTCCCAGTGGGTAGAGGTCAAATAGTTACAAATGTGGCTGACTGAAGCCCTACCTTGAGAGGCAGTCCCCCAGAGAAGAGAAAATTTTGCCTGGGCTGGACCATTCCCAGAAGTATCTGGTATAGATATACAAGGAAATAAGAAAAATTAGGAAAGCAGAAAGCAACAGATGGCCTTACTACATATTTAACACCATCCATTTTCATAAGATTATAATGAGGCATCTTGACCCCTCTGCTAGGCAGTGTCAAAGAAGGCGAGTACCAGGTCAGGACTTCCATCCCCAGTGGCCTGGAAAGATCCCCACCCCAGAGTGTCACTGGGAGCCACGTGGGAGACTAGACTTCCACACCCATGGGACAAAAATCAGGTGCCTTTCCCCCTCCTCACTATGGGGGTGTCAGAGTAGGTCTAGAAGAGAGTCAGAACTTTTACTATTGCCCAGCAGTAATGAGACCGCTTCTATCATAGTGTAGGTGGAGGCTACACAGGGAGATGAAACTCCCACGGCTGTCCAGCAGGAATGAGAAGCTGCTCCCTTCTGGTGTCAAGCAGTCTAAGTGCGGAACCTGGACTTCTGCTTACATCTGTTAGTAATGATGACTCACCCATGCTACAGCAGAGTCACACAGTCAGTTAAAACAGAAGGTTTAAGATCCAGCCTCATAACACTATATGAGAATGTCCATGTTTTAGTCAGAAATAAATCATCATACCAAGTATGAGGAAGATTAAACCTGATAATCAGCAAGTGCAAACACTGAGAATGATGGTAACAACAGAATTTTCTGGAAAAGATTTTTAAAGCAGTCATGATAAAAAATAAAATGTTTCAACAAACACAAACACTTGAAACAACTCAAAAGAAAATATAAAGCCTCAGTGTGGGGGAAAAAGGTGAAGTCAGGCAGACAGAGAAGGAGAGAAAGAAAAAGAAGATAGTAAAAACCAAAGGGAAATTTTTGGATGGAAAAACACAATAACTGAAATAAAAGGTTCAGTGGCTAAACTCAACAACACAACTGAGGAGAGACTGGGAAGAATCTATGGACCGGAAGACACAGAACAGAAATAACCCAACCTGAACACCAGAGAGAAAACAGACTGGAAATAAAATGAACAGAGCCTCAGGGACCTATGGAACCATAAAACAAAATCTAACATTCATGTTTTCAGAGTTCCTGGAAGAGAGGAGAAAGCAGCAAGGCTGAGAAGGTACTTCAAAGGTACTCCAAGTCCGGCAAGAGACATAAACCTACAGATCAAACAACTGAGCAAACCATTAACAGGATAAACTCAAAGAAATCATGCCAAGATATTCCAAAATTTAACTTCCGAAAACTAAAGAGAAAGAATAATTCCTGAAAGCAGCCAGAGAAAAATGACACCTTATTTATAAGGGAAACAAGTTTAATTACAGTCAGTTTCTCAGCAAAAACTATAGAGGCTAGAAGAAGTGGCACAATGTTTTCAATTATTGAAAGAAAGGAATTGTCAACCCACAATCTGACACACAGCAAAAATAAAGGAGCACTCAACAAATGTTAAGATGAAGGAAAACTAAGATAATTTTTCACTAGAAGACCTACACTAAAAAAATGACTAAATTTTTTTAAACAGAAAAAATAGAGGAGGAACATCAGGAAATAGATAATGCTGAGCTAATGTACAGGTAAATATAATAGGATTTCCTTCTCGAGTTCTCTAAATATGTTGATGGTTGAAGCAAAAGTTATTACACTGATATGGTTCTAAATGTATCTAAAGGAAAATATTTAAGATAGTTACAAATATGAGAAGGTAAGGGGGACATAAAGGAAGGTTAGATATCTATATTCCATTCAAGCTGAGAAAATTACACCATTAGATGTGATAAGTTATTCATGGGTAATGTAAAAGATACTTAAAAAGATACACTCAAAAACACTACAGATAAATAAAAATGGAATTTTTATGCAATCTAAAAACTCCACCAAACCACAAAAGAAAAAAGGAACAAAGAAGAAATACAAAATCAACTGGAAAACAAGGTTTAAAATGACAACAATTCATATATATCAATAATTACCTTAAGTGTCAATAGACTAAAAGACATAGAGTGGCAGGAATAACAAAACATAGCCTATAATAATCTGCCTGCAGAAATCATCAGCAAAATATTAACAAACCAAATCCAACAACATATAAAAAAGATCATACACCACAATCAAGCTGGATTCATCCCAGGGTCAAAAGATGGTTCAACATATGCAAATCAATTAATGTGATACGACTACATCAACAAAAGACAAAAAGCACATGATCATCAGATGATTAATGATCCTCTTATCATCAATAGCAGCAAAAAAATCATTTGAAAATTTATTCAGGGTAGAAACTCTCACCAAAGTGGGTACAAAGGGAACATACCTCAGCACAACAAAAGCTATGTATGATAAACGCACAGCCAACATAATACTTGATGGAAAGTTGAAAACCTCACTGAAAGCTGAAACAAGACAAGCATGCCTACTCTGACCACTTCTGTTCAACATAGCATTGGAATTCCTAGCCACAGTAATCAGAGAAGAATAAAAACCTATCCAACTTGGAAAGGAAGAGGTAAAACTGTCACGATGTGCAGATGACATGATACAATATACATAGAAAATTCTAGAGACTCTACCCAAGAACTACTAAAACTGATAAACGAATTCAACAGGGTAGCAGGATGCAAGATTAACATACAGAAATATGTTGCATTTCTATATACTAATAATGAAGTATCAGAAAAGGAAAGTAAAAAAAAAAAAATCCTGTTTAGAATCAAATAAAAAAAAAAGAACAAAGGAGGCAACCAAGTAGGTAAAAGACCCATATGCTGAGAACTATAAAACATAGATAAAGGAAACAGAAGATGATTCAAAGAAATGGAAGGATATTCCATGCCCTTGGATTGGAAGAACTAACACTGTTAAAATGGCCACACTACCCAGAGCAATTTACAGATTTAATATGACCTCTATCAAATTACCTATGACATTGTTAACAAACCTAGAACAATCCTAAAATTTATATGGAAGCATAAAAGACCCAGAATTGCCAAAGCAATTTGGTGGGAAAAGAACAAAGCTGGAGGTATAACTGTCCCAGACTCCAGAAAATGCCAAAAAGCCACAGTAATCAAAACAGCATGGTACTGGCACAAAAACAGACGTATGAATCAAGAGAAAAAGTGGAGAGCCCAGAAATAAACCTATACACTTAGGGTCAGTCTTCAACAAGAGTCAAGAATATACAATGCAGAACAGTCTCTTTAGCAAGTAGTGTTGGGAAAGCTACAGTCACATGTAAATCAAGTTAGAACACTCCCTCACAACCTACACAAAATAAACTCAAAATGGCTTAAAGACTTAAATATAAGACATGACACCATTAAATTCCTAGAAGAGAACATAGGCAAAGTATTCTCTGACATAAATTGTAGCAATGTTTCTTAGGTCAATCTCCCAAGGCAATAGAAATAAAAGCAAAAATAAACAAATGAGCCTCAAACTTATAAGCTTTTGTACAGCAAAGGAACCATAAACAAAATGAACAGACAACATACAGACTGGGAAAAACACTTGCAAATGATGCAACCAATAAGGGCTTAATTTTCCAAAATATACAAACATCTCATAAAGTTTAATATTTTAAAAAAACCAACCCTAACAAAAAATGTGCAGAACATCTAAATAGACATTTCTCCAAAGAAGACATACAGACGGTCAATAGGCACATGAAAAAATGGCCAACTATGCTAATTATTAGAGAAATGCAAATCAAAAGCACAGTGAGGTATTACCTCGCACTGGTCAGAATGGCCATCATTAAAAATGTCTATAAAGAATAAAACAGACATGAACAATAAATAACTGAAATGAAAAATACACTAGAAGGAATCAATAGCAGAATAACTGAGGCAGAAGAACAGATAAGTGACTGAGAAGACAGAATGGTGGAAATCTCTGCCATGGAACACAATAAAGAATGAAATGAGGGCAGTCTCAGACACCTCTGGGACAACATTAAATGCACCAATATTTGAATTATAGGGGTCCCAGAAGAAAAAGAGAAAGGGCCTGAGAAAACATTGGATGAGATTATAGTCGAAAACTTTTCTAACATAGAAAAGGAAAGAGTCACCCAAGTCCAGAAAGTGCAGGGGGTCCCATGCAGGACAAACCCAAGGAGGAACACGCTGAGATACACATTAATCGAAAAAGTCTACAAATAATAAATGCTGGAGAGGGTGTGGAGAAAAAAGGAACCCTCCTACGTTGTTGGTAGGAATGTAAACTGGGGCAACCACAATTGAAAACAGTATGACGTTTCCTTAAAAAAGAATATAGTTGCCATATGATCCAGCAATCCCACTCCTGGGCATATATCCAGAGAAAACTCTAATTCAAAAAGATGGATGCACCTCAATGTTCAGAATAACTCTATTTACAATAGCCAAGACATGGAAGCAACCAAATGGCCATATAACGATAACCCTATATGCAGAACAGAAAAAGAGACACAGAAATACAGAACAGACTTTTGAACTTTGTGAGAGAATGTGAGGGTGGGATATTTCAAAAGAACAGCATGTATACTATCTATGGTGAAACAGATCACCAGCCCAGGTGGGATGCATGAGACAAGTGCTCCGGCCTGGTGCACTGGGAAGACCCAGAGGAATCGGGTGGAGAGAGAGGTGGGAGGGGGGATCGGGATTGGGAATACATGTAAATCCATGGCTGATTCATATCAATGTATGACAAAACCCACTGGAAAAAAAAATAATAATAATAAAAATTTTAAAAAAATAAAAATAAAAAAAAATAGATAAATGGATAATAAGAGATGTGGTATATATAATGGAATATTACTTAGCCATAAAAATAATAACACCATTTGTAGCAAGATGGACCAACCTAGAGATTATCATACTAACTGAAAGAAGAGAAAGACAAATGATATGGTATCACTTAGATGTGGAATCTAAAATATGATACAAATGAGTTCATTTACAAAACAGAAATAGATTCACAGACACAGGAAAACAAACTCATGGTTGCCAGAGCAGGAAAGGAAGGGAAAGAGATAATTTGGGAGTTTGGGATTCACAGATACAAACCACATATATAAAATAAATAAACAATAAAGTCCTACTGTATAGCCCAGGGAACTATATTCAATATTCTGTAATAAACCATAATGGAAAATAATAGGAAAAAGAATATATACATATATATGTATAGTACAACTGAATAACTTTCTGTACACCCAAAACTAATGCAACATTGCAAATCAATTCTACTTCAATTTAAAAAATAAAATAATAAGAAAAATAAAACAATAGGAGTAGGAAAAAACCAATATTAAGAAAACAAATAGATCACTTAGAAAATGAGCAAAAGACATGAACTGTCACTTCACCAAACAATATACAGATGGCACATAAATACATGAAAACATGTTACACATCATTAGCCACTAGGGAAATGCAAAATAAAACCACAGTGAGTTATCACTACATACCTATCAGAATGGCTACAATAAAAAATAATGATAACACCAAATGTTGATGAAGATGCAAAGAAATTGGGTCACTCATATATTGCTGGTAGGAATATATATGTTTTCACTCTGGAAAACAGCTTGGTACTTTCTTCACAAGCCAAATATAAACTAACATATGACCCAGCAATTGCTCTCCTGAGCTTTAATCCCAGAGAAAGGAAGACTTACATTCACACAAAAACATATTCACAAAGCTTTATAGCAGCTTTATTTCTAATACCTATAAACCGGAAACAACTCACATGTCCTTCAGCGGATGAATCATTAAACAAACTGGTACATCCATTCCATGACCTCAGCAATAAATAAAGAATGAACTACTGATACACAAAGCAACCTGGATGAATCTCCAGAGTTTGCTGGGTGAAAAAAAAGGTCAATCCCAAAAGGTTCAATACAAGTTCACTTGTACAACACTCTTGAAATAACCAAATTATGTAATCTGGACAACAAATTGGTTGCCTGGAGTTGAGGGGATGAGGGAGGAAAGTAGGTATGACAGTAAAAGGGAAACATGAAGGAACTATTCTGTATCTTGACTATGTCAATGGCAATCTCCTCACTGTGTTATTGCTTGTAGTTTTTCAAGATATTTCATTTAGGGGAAACTAGGTGAAGGGTACATCTCTATATTATTTCTTCCAGCTGTAGGTGGGTCTACAATTATCTCAAAATTAAGAGTTTAATTAAAAACATGGTTGAGATTTTGTGGTTAAAAAATGGAATTCTAAAAAAAAAATGGAATTCTCAAGAAAAACTGAGAGACTTTAGGTAGCGACAATAAGTAATTTTGAAAACCTCACTCTCTCGAGGAAAACCTCTCTCTTGGACTTATATTGATCTCTTTACTGAATATAGGGTGTGAGCAGGGCGGGGGGGACAGTGCATGTACACTGAATTAATTCTAATAGAATACACAAAGTAGATTTTTAGAGCAAGGTGGAATTTTAGAGAGCGTTGACTTTAGCTGAATGCATTAATGTGAGAAAGGGCTGAGGACCAGAGTGGCCATTATACCAGGAAGCCTAGGGTCAGGGCAGGTATCCAAATAAACATATCCTCAGGGCATTTAAAAATACAAGGTTGGAATAGTGTTTAAAAATCATGACTAGAAATGAAGTTAGATCATTCTCATAGAAATAAAGGTAAGAGTCTTAAAGGAGAATGAACTCAGCAAAGAAAAAAAAAAAATACGATTTATACTATCACAGTACCTAAGGACTACAAATACTTAGGGTACATATTGGGCAGAAGCTCACGTATTTCATTTCTTTCCTAGACAAAAGCCATCTTCTAACATAAACATAAGGAAATGCAGCACATCTTGGACACCACCCAGAAATCTCCCTTTGATGAGCCAGAGGACTCTTACAATAAGCACTTCAAAATGGTTCCAGTCTCTGTCCCGGAAGTCATCTGAAAGTTCGCTGCCTCTCAGAGGGCCCAAGAAGAGGAAAAAATATTCTCGAGTCAAGGCCACAAAGACTAAAGACATGAAAGCTGCCAGCAGCAAATGGGAGATGACTCCCTCAAGTTCTGAGAAGGATGCAGACAAGAGTCTGCAAGCTGAAGGATCCAGCCAGCAAGGCTCTATGCAGACAGCACCCCATCCAACTAAAACTAAGGGAGGGCAGCCAAAAAAGAAGCATGGACAGCCCACCTTTCACCTGAAATTGCAGAGGGACATATAATCTAGCTTTTTGCTGCTCTGAAAACTGTGGATGAGAGATAACGTACGCTAACACAGTAAAAAGAAAAAGCAAAGAAAGACAAAGGAAAGCCCTCCTGGCCCCTCAATCCCTACCCCCTCCCACCTGTTCATGTGCATGTACTAAACTACAAACTTCAGATATCCTATCTTCTTTAGTGGGGACATCTTTCAGAGTTAAAAAGAAATCCAGAAAAAATATAGAAAATGAAAAATCACTTAGATATTTATATTTAATTTTTGTCAAGATAAAAAAAAAGTCTGAATTTTTTATTTCTTCTGAAATGATTTATTCACACAACACCAAAAGACCAAGACCTCAAGGCAAAGATGACATGTACTGCTCTTAATGTTCCTACTAGGCACTTTAATGAATCAGTCAACAAACATTGTTTCTTTAACTTCTATCTTGCAGTGTGCTAGAAACCATTAGTGACTTAACTGCAGAGGAACAGGTATATCGGGCAAATAAATCAAGATGGATGGGGTAAGTGAGAAGAGAGTCAATCTGCCTGGAGTTGCAGGTCAACAATGGTGGCCACTACAGGATAAAGCCATTGAGAATCAGGAGAGCTAGTTCAAGTTACAGGCCACAAGCTTCATTAGGGTCCCAGGAGCAAGACGCAACTAAAGATCTGAGGTTGGGGAATGTACTCTCAACAATATTTCCAATGGCCAAAGAGGGTTCAAGGCGAGCTCATTGGGGTATTAAAAGAGTAACTGTTATGTCCTGGTCTTGGTTTTAATAGACTTTATTTTTTAAGGAAGTTTTAGGTTCACAGCAATACTAATCAGAAGGTAGACTCCTATTATCACCATCCCACCAGAATGATTCATTTGTTACAACTGATGAACCTACACTGATACCTCATTATCATCCAAAGTCCATAGTTCACATCAGGGTTTGCTCTTGGTGTTGTACATTCTATGGGTTTGGATAAATGTATAATGAAATGTATCTACCATTATAGTATCATACAAATTAGTTTCACTGCCCTAAAAATTCTCTATGCTCTACCTATTCATCCCTCTCTCCCACTCAAACCCTGGCAACCACTGATCTTTTTACTGAAAAGTTTTGCCTTTTCCAGAATATCACATAATTGAAATCATAAAGTATGTAGCCTTTTCAGATTGGCATCTTTCACTTAGTAATATTCATGTAAGTTCTATCATATCTTTTCATGGCTTGATAGCTCATTTCTTTACAGCACTGAATTCCATTGAAAATAAAATTTACAAACTCCTCGCAACGTTAACGAAGAAAAAAGACACAAATTACTAACATCAGAAACAAAAGAGGGGCCACTAACATTGATTCCATAGAAATTAAAAAGATAATTAAGGAATATTATGAACAACTCTTGACCCACAAATGTGATAACCTAGATGGAATGGGCTAATTCCTTGAAAGACACAATTTGTCAAAATTCACGCAAAAAGAAATAGACGATTTATCCATCTCATTAGGACTGGTTCAAATGAATTCTTTGTAACGGCTGAGTAATATTCCATGGTGTATATGTACCACAGCTTCCTTATCCATTCATCTGCTGATGGGCATCTAGGTTGCTTCCATGTTCTGGCTATTATAAACAGCGCTGCGATGAACATTGGGGTGCACGTGTCTCTTTCAGATCTAGTTTCCTCAGTGTGTATGCCCAGAAGTGGTATTGCTGGGTCATATGGCAGCTCTATTTCCAGTTTTTTAAGAAATCTCCACACTGTTTTCCATAGCGGCTGTACTAGTTTGCATTCCCACCAACAGTGTAAGAGGGTTCCCTTTTCTCCACACCCTCTCCAGCATTTATTGCTTGTAGACTTTTGGATAGCAGCCATCCTGACTGGCGTGTAATGGTACCTCATTGTGGTTTTGATTTGCATTTCTCTAATAATGAGTGATGTTGAGCATCTTTTCATGTGTTTGTTAGCCATCTGTATGTCTTCTTTGGAGAAATGTCTGTTTAGTTCTTTGGCCCATTTTTTGATTGGGTCATTTATTTTTCTGGAATTGAGCTGCAGGAGTTGCTTGTATATTTGTGAGATTAATCCTTTGTCTGTTTCTTCATTTGCTATTATTTTCTCCCAATCTGAGGGCTGTCTTTTCACCTTACTTATAGTTTCCTTTGTAGTGCAAAAGCTTTTAAGTTTCATTAGGTCCCATTTGTTTATTTTTGCTTTTATTTCCAATATTCTGGGAGGTGGGTCATAGAGGATCTTGCTGTGATTTATGTCGGAGAGTGTTTTGCCTATGTTCTCCTCTTATACAGAGTGAAGTAAGCCAGAAAGATAAAGAACATTACAGCATACTAACACATATATATGGAATTTAGAAAGATGGTAACGATAACCCTATATGCAAAACAGAAAAAGAGACACAGAAATACAGAACAGACTTTTGAACTTTGTGGGAGAATGTGAGGGTGGGATATTTCAAAAGAACAGCATGTATACTATCTATGGTGAAACAGATCACCAGCCCAGGTGGGATGCATGAGACAAGTGCTCCGGCCTGGTGCACTGGGAAGACCCAGAGGAATCGGGTGGAGAGGGAGGTGGGAGCGGGGATCGGGATGGGGAATACGTGTAAATCCATGGCTGATTCATATCAATGTATGACAAAACCCACTGAAATGTTGTGAAGTGATTGGCCTCCAACTAATAAAAAAAAAAAAAGAAATAGACGATTTAAAGAGGCCTATATGAATTAAAGAAATTAAATCAATAAATATTAACCTGCCAAAAGAGGAAATCACCAGGCCCAGACAAGTTCACTGATGAATTCCACCAAAAATTTAAGGAAGAAATTATACCAGTTCTCTACAATCTCTTCCAGAAGATACAAGCAAAAACACCACTTAATAACATAATCTATGGGGCCAGCATTACCCTAATGCTAAAACCAGATAAACATATTACAGGAAAAGAAAATTACAAACCAATATCTTCTGTGAACATAGATGCAAAAATCCTCAACAAAGCATTAGAAAATAGAAGCCAATGATGTATAAAAAGAATTATATACCACGGTCAAGTAGACTTTATTCTAGGTATGCAAGCCTGATTCAATATTCAATTATTGATATAATCCATCAACAACAGATAAGGAAGAAAAATTATATAACATCAATAAATACAGAAAAAGAATCAAACAAAATCCCACACCCATTCATGAATAGAAATGCTCAGCAAAGTTTTCCTTAATTTGATTAAAAAATATCTACCAAAAAATCTATAGCTCACATTGTATTTAATGATGAAACTAGATAGGTCCCTGTTAAGAAATAAGGCAAAGGTGTCTACTCTCCCAATCAACATCATACTGGAAGCACTAGGTAATTCAATAAGATAATAAAATCTAAGGAAAAAAAATAAAATATAAGGAAGAAATAAAACTGTATTTGTTGACAGAATATATGCTTATCTATGTAGAAAATTCCAAAGAATCAACAAAAAACAACCTGCTGGAAGTAATAAGCAATTATAGCAAGATTGCAAGATACAAAGTTAATATACAAAAGTCACCATCTTATACACCAATAATGAATACTAGAGTTTGAAATTAAAAACACAGTACCATTTACATCAGCGCCAAAAATTCAAATACTTGGGTATAAATCAAAACTGTTCAAGATTTACATAAGGAATACTGTAAAATTCTGATGAAAGAAGTCAAAGATTAAGTAAATGGAGAAATATTCCATGTGCACATAGACAGGAAGACTCACCACCATTAAGAGGTCAGTTCTTTCCAACTTGGAAGTGCAGATTCAATGAAATCCCAATCAAAATTCTAGCAAATTATCAACCAACTTGATTCTAAAGTTTATATAGAAAGATGAAAGATTCAGAATGTCCAACACAATACCCAAATGGCAGAAGAAGTGACAGGACTGATGTTATTTGACTCCAAGACTTAAAAGACTTACAGTCTATAAAAGAGCATTAATCAAGACAGTGTGGTGCTCGCTTTCGCAGCACATATACTAAAATTGGAATGATACAGAGAACATGAGCATGGCCCCTGCGCAAGGATGACACCCAAATTCATGCAGTGCTCCATAAAAAAAGACAAGTGTGGTATTGGCAAACCTGAACTTCATGTCCAACAAAAAAGAAGAAAAAACTTTTCAAATGAAGGCCTCTGTGACAGGTAGGCTAAGTATGAGCTGTGACCCCATCCTCTCCGCAGATGTGACCCAGATTCTGCACCATCTTTGGTTCCCCACACAAGGCAACAGCGATGCCTGATAGAGCCTGGGTTTCTGACTTGGCACTCATGCTACTGACCTCGGCAGAAGGGCTTTATAACAGGAAACAAAGACATACACTAACTCTAGGGCTTTCATCCTGATACCATTAAATTGTTCTTTTATAATTAGGCTTTAAGATAAGAATGATCTGCCCATTATCACCAAAAGTTGTATTTCACCTTTATCCCAGAAAGGTGGGCACCCTTTCTGCACATAAAAGGGGTTTACTTGTCATTGTTTTTTCATAGGAACATCTCCTTCTATACTACCACAGCCAAATTCTCTACTTTCAGAAACATGAACTCCTAGTTGGCAACTTGTCTTTCAAACAAATAAACTATAAAGAAAGAAACAACTATCACTTCATCAAGCATTTGGCCATCTTCACCCCTCGCCTCCAAGCCTGGTAAGAGCCTCTGTTCACATTCCTAGATGGGCCATTGACCCAAATCCTGGAGGCCCCTCCAGGATTCCCAGACCAGTCTCTGCAGATTGTTCTATCCTTTCTTCTTTGGGAAAAGTCTGTGAGGAGAGAACCATTCATGGCAGAGTCCTCCGTGATGGACAAGAGAGGCTCTGGGCCTGAGTCTGCTAGAGAGATACCAGGAGAGTGAGGTTCTGTTTAAAGAAATAAAAGATGGCACAGTTCGCTGATAGAATGACGCACTCCCTCAGCAGAGGTAACAACAGTTCTGAAGATGCTCTGTGCCTATGGAGGCAGGGCCACCCGAGGGCAGGCACCTGGGGCAGAGTCATCCCATCTGAGAACACCTGGACTGAACTACGACAAGGCTCCACTGAGATGACACGAAAGGTGAAGACATCGACGGTTCCTCTGATTTCTCCCGAGTTCTAACTGAACTCCAGGTCAGTGAGGAAATACCTTGGGGGAGGCCCTTCATTTCTCTGGCCCGGCTTGTCTGCACTGCCCGACACAGGCTCAAAGAGGCCTACAGAGAAGAGAGACGCCTGCAACCTCTGTAGGCAGGATCAGGCTTCAGGGCTCCAGAAGGAAATTCCAGATCTGGAGAGCCTCACCCAGGAACGTGGTCCGTGCGTCCTCTGCTCCGGCACGTCTCGGCACTATGCCCTGACGCGCTTGTGTTCAGAGAGCAGGTTACAGCACGACGCCACTCTGTTCTCTGGCTTTATGCATCATCAGGTGGGGCCCAGAGTAGCCACAGCTTGTGGGTTCTTTTCTGACTGCTGTCAGCCTTTTACATTTTCCTGACACACAGGACAAATATCGCTTTCTATGTGTGCAACAGTGAACAGAACAAAGCGTGTAACGTTTTATTCAACTAGGCCTCCCTTGCCCTGCCCCACCGATGGTCTAGCCTGCGTGCCAGGCACTTGTTTGTTTTAGATGTACTCTCTCCACAGGGGCAGAAGCAGACAGTGTGGTTCACGGCATCGTATCAGCCAGAGGCCTGGCGTCCGTGCCTTTGGAGCCTCGGAGGGCCTTCAGACGGCCACAGAACTAGCTGTCCAGCTGCTCCTGGAGCAGCGCTCTGACGATGTTCTCTGACTACTTGGGTTTTCCTTCAGTAGGTGCTTCTGTGATTTATTTTTTAGTAAGAAGCCAACATAGTTTAAGGAAGAATAAAGGGCTAGTCAAAAGTTTTTCTGCCCTGGATAAAGAATATTGTTATGTCAGTGAAAAGATTAGTTTACACAAACCTATAAAAGGCCTCAAACTGCCTTTCACAGAGGCCAGTCCTCCAAGGGTACAAAGTCTGCGTTAGGCAGCACTTAAATGTGGAAGGGTCCACTCTTCACTTGAGGACACAGCAGATCAAACTGAATCAAAAAGCGATGTTCCTTAACTCTCACGTCATGGTGTGCTAATGACTCACCTTTAAGAATACATGCAACCAGTCAGAAAGGGATGGGAATCCTTCTCGTCCCAACTAACTATAGCCTAAAGCATCTCAGGAAAAAAATGTGTATAATAACTTCAAAGGGAAATAATGGATGGTCTGGATGAAAACACTCATCTTTCAGGAAAACCTAAATCTGCCTTCCCAAGAAGACGAGGGACAGAGGAGCGTGGGAACTGAAGGGCCAGAAAAAGAGAAGTGCTTGCAAACTATTACACGTGAGTAAGACAGGCAGTAAGTGATAAAAGGGATCCCTTACAGTGTCTTACTCAAACTGTGCTGCTGGTGGTAAGTTTACCTGCTCTCTTTAGAGAAGATCGTACAGAGGATGACAACGTCTCCAGTTCCAAGGAAGGATGAGGGTCACACCATGAGGTCACCACAAGGGATGCAGGGTCCCACGCAGGTTCATTTCAGATTTCAGAGCAGCCCTCTCCAGAACATCCACATGCACTGCAGGACATCTGATGGGTTGCTTTCTCTCTCTTTAAAAGTGATTTAGATTAACCTCGATTTAGTTTAACTGCTGTTACTTGATTTTTTTGTCTTTTTCTTATTGTTTGATAGAACTATTCATTCCTAAGAGTATTTTTAAATACATATGGTTTTGATTGTGATATGTTATTTACATTTCATTAAGCCCCCTAGAATTAAAAGATATAAGTGCTGTATTTTTACTCTTAATTAAACCATCATCAGTGTTTTACACAACTAGACGGAGATATGTGAAACAGAGGGGGACAAAAGACTATTACAATATATGTATCTATTAGAAGTCTATATAAGTAGCTTAATATTTACCTTAGTAAATTGTTATTGGTTTATCAGCTTCAAGAAAACAAAACCCTAAACAACCACAAAGACATTCCCAGCTAAACCTATCAGTACTTTTATTAATTTACAACCATTGTTTCTTATTTTGTAACTTTCTGTAATTTATCATTTCAGATTTGTTCATGATACCTTTGCTATCTAAATGTCTTTAGATTTTATGCAGTTAAAATTTTTTCCCTTTAAAAAATAATAAAGGGGCACAAATCCAGTTCTAGAACTACAACCTGAGAAAACCCTCCATCCACTCCCCGGTGAGAATACCAAAACTGGTTTAAAAAAAAAACAAATTAAGTCTTTAGAAATGGTCGTAAGGGACTTCCCTTCCCTTCCCAAGTGGTCCAATGGCTAAGACTCCACAGTCCCAATGCAGGGAGCCAGGGTTCAATCCCACGTCAAGGAACTAGATCCCACACACCATAAGTAAGATCTCGCATGCTGCTACTAAGACCCGGCGAAGCCAAATAAATAAATATTTTTCTATAAAGAAACTGTCCCAACAACACTTAACAAGTGAAGAAACATTTATTTTAAAAAGTCTGCTGAATCTCAGTAAGGGCATGAGAGTTCATGGCACTTAAACCACAACCCACTTTGCTCTTCACCCCAGTGGAGAGTGAGGGAAACGCCACTCTGTGCAGTGTGTGACCAAGACTGAGAGCTCTGGAGTGCCCCCTACTTATACTGATTTGTTTGAAACGGAATGTGGAGAAGTTCCTAAGGATGCTATCAAAAACAATGGAGATGTGGGTGGTTAGCAGTTAAGGGGAGCCTAGGAGCTTGATGGGGCTACCTGCAGTGCTGGAGACCTGGGTTCTATTCTTGGATTCAGAAGATCCCGGGAGAAGGGATAGGCTACCCACTCCAGTATTCATGGGAATTCCCTGGTGGCTCAGACGGTAAAGAATCCCTGAGTCGGTAAGAGCCCCTGGAGGAGGGCATGGCTACCCACTCCAGTGTTCCTGCCTGGAGAATCCCATGGACAGAGGAGCCTGGCGGGTTACAGTCCACGGGGTCGCAGAGAGTCGGACACGACTGAGTGACGAAGCAGAGCACACACAGGAGTTTGATAAAGCAGCAAACTCGGAAGGCCGCTGTGCTGCCAGAGCAACCAGTGAAGGAGAGCCAGAGCACCCTCCTAGGGTTTAAAAAAAATTAGACTTTCAGTAAAAACTAGCAAACTGGACACATATTTAATTTTGCTCTTTCTCAAAAACCTACTAGAATAACAATTAGTGTTGTGAGACCAAGCTGCGAGGATGAGACTAGGACAGGAGGCCATTCTGGAAGCCAGAAGGCGGGTGGCTTTAACCTTCTCAACTCTAGTGAGGGCTAGATGGGATGGAGCAAGACTTTCAAAAGTATGAAGGCAAATTATTTCTAACCTAAAATTCTATATTCTTCTATATTTGATCAAATTTAAGAGTAGATAAAGAATAGATTGAAAAAAGCCTTTGATGCAGGAAATAAGTGATCCAACACTGGAGAGAGGCAGTAAGAACCCCAGGATGGTGGTGGTGAAATGAAATGCCAGGACGACAGCTGGGTATCAGTCCAGACTGGAGCAGGCTGGAAGGCACTGGTGGGGATTATCCTGGGAGAAGATCAGACACCATGCATAAAAATTCCTTGAAAAATACCAGGCAGACTTAAGGGCTGGGTTAGTATAAAATACACAGAAAACCAAGGAAACAAACAGAAACTTAAGGTGAGTATCACCTGTAGAATAAGATAAACATTTATGCAGGAAAAGAAAGGAAATCATCATTTTCTACCTGATTCAGCTACTATACATGGTACGTCAGTTCAGTTCAGTTGTTCAGTCACGTCCGACTCTTTGCGATCCCATGGACTGCAGCACTTCAGGCCTCCCTGTCCATCACCAACTCCCGGAGTTTACCCAAACACATGTCCATTGAGTCGGTGATGCCATCCAACCATCTCATCCTCTGCCATCCCCTTCTGCTCCCGCCTTCAATCTTTCCCAGCACTGCGGTCTTTTCCAAGGAGTCAGTTCCTCACATCAGGTGGCCAAAGTACTGGAGTTTCAGCTTCAGCATCAGCCCTTCCAATGAATACTCAGGACTGATTTCCTTTAGGATGGACTGGCTGGATCTCCTTGTGGTCCAAGGGACTCTCAAGAGTCTTCACCAACACCACAGTTCAAAAGCATCAATTCTGCGCTCAGCTTTCTTCACAGTCCAACTCTCACATCCATACATGACCACTGGAAAAACCATAGCCTTGACTAGACAGACCTTTGTTGACAAAGTAATGCCTCTGCTTTTTAATATGCTGTCTAGGTTGGTCATAACTTTTCTTCCAAGGAGCAAGCATCTTTTAATTTCATGGCTGCAGTCACTGTCTGCAGTGATTTTGGCGCCCCCCAATATAAAGTCTGCCACTGTTTCCCCATCTATTTTCCACGAAGTGATGGGACCAGATGCCACGATCTTAGTTTTCTGCCAACTTTTTCACTCTCCTCTTTCCACTTTCATCAAGACGCTCTTTAGTTCTTCACTTTCTGCCATAAGGGTAGTATCATCTGCATATCTGAGATTTGATATATGGTATTTACATATTTACAATATTGTAGACACTGAGGATCAGTTTAAACAATGACCAATTTGAAAGAGGGAATGAGGACTTGTACTTATGGAACAGGAGTGAGGAGGAAAAAAGCTACGTATAAAAATTATGCTTGAAACTGAAGAACCAAGTTGTACCATTACAAGCATGTTACATACAGAACTGAATGTAAATGTAAACATAAATACCTAGAGAATCAGGTAAAACAGGTGAAGTGCTTACCCTGAAGAAGAAGGGGATAATGTGGGACTGCTGTTTTCCATAACAAGCTTGACAAACTCTTGACTCTAAAAACTATGTGCATTCTAACTTCAAATAAAAATTTTAAATGTATACTTCCATCTCTCCTATACTATTTCACTTCATTCAACAGTGTTCAATTTTCATGACTAGTTTATACTAGTACAAAAGAATTAATTTTGTCTCTGCCTTGAAGGCATTACTATGAAGGCTACGAAGACATTCAGAAATCCTGCTTTTAATAATAACAGTTATCATGACTGTGTGCCCAGTACTGTACTAAGAACCTTGATGCATAATCTCCAATTTCCACAACAGCCATGCAAAGTAGGTATTGTTTCCATTCTATAGATGAGAAACTGATGCTCAGAGATGTTAAATAATCTGCTAACCTGCAGCACAGCTCCCTGATCCCACGGTTTCTGTTCTTTTCATTAGATCACATCACCTCTTTCTAGGGTTTGAGTTTAAAGAAAATAAAAAGGGGGGAAAAATGCAACAGTTCTATTAAGTCCTTTGCGGGAAGGACAGAGAGGGGAAGAGGAACCCTGAAGGATTCAGAAATATTACTAGGTAGCTGTCTACTGACTTAACCGAGCTTAACCCCAAATCGGAATTTCCAGCTGGTCATGTGAGCACAGAAAGCAATTTTTAAACTCTGGCTAGGAGCCCCTATGATTACAAAAATAAGAGCTCCATTCTGCTCTTATTTTGAAAGGAGATGTTCCAGCTGCTCTAGCATGGGCCTAAACACCCTGGTGAGGACGCTAAAAAGACACGGTTTTGTGTCCAGGGACCCTCAGTCATCCTGCAAAGCTGATTTCTGAAACGGCAAGGACAGAGGCATAGGTGCTTCCACGCAGTCACCGGGGTCTGGAATCTTGGACTAGTCCATCTTGAGGGTCCTTTCTGAGTAAGATTCTAGGTTGTGTTTATCTCGGTTTAAAACATGAGGAGTTTTGAAAGTGTCTTGGCCAGTCTCCTTTCTGGAATCATTGTGTGTTATCATCCAGACACTTACCTGGCTATTTAGGTCTGCTGGCTGGTTGGCTCAGGTGTGGGTAAAGTGCCCAGTTTGGAGAAGAGCAACGTTGTTTACATTCTTTCTTTCTGAAAAGTCACAAGCCACCGGCAAGAAATGAAAGTGAAATCAGGGGACAGTGTCATCAGTCAGCAGAAATGTGCCAAAGTTCAGAGAGCTGTTTACTTAGGCACGACATGCCTGCCAGCCAGTCATAAGCCCGGGGCTGCATTGATCTGCCGGCCCCTCTCCACCGGCCTGGATTCTGGAGCCTGGACACTAGGAAGTCAGCGAGAGAGAAGAACCCACCGAACCTGATTTCCTACTCTTCCTCTTGAAAAGCGCTTTGTGCGTTCTGCATCTTCTTTTCGGTAAGTACCTGCCTTGTGTGCCCAACAGCTCGCCCAGATGCCTGCTGCTCTGGAGACAAGTGGGCTTTCCTCTCAGACCCTGCATTCTAGCCACAGAACCAGGGAAACAACCGGTAGTCAGGGTCTGGGGACCACCACCCACCCCCATGGATGACCCACCTCCAAGAGCTCAGCTCTCCCCTCCTCCTTCCCCCTACTCCCTTCAGCATCAGCCTGTGGGCCTCTGGCCTCTAAGGCGGTGCAGGTAATGCCAATATGACTGGTTAGAAATGCAGAGGAGAGCAATGGGCAGTGGGATTTTGCACCGCGTCTACACAAATAATAGTCTATGGCGCATGAAGTGGAAAAGGCGGCCAAACAAAAGCAGATCACAGGCTTGCAGTAGCTAAACAGGAATACCATGAGTCCTCCTGAAAATACGCACTGTGGACTAAGACTGTCAGAAAGACCTCTCTGCTCTCAACTCAGAAAGAAGACAGTAAGATCTAAGAGATTTTTAGACCTGGTGTTATTAGATTACATTGCTTTTCACAACTTGATGGAAATTCACAGTGGGATTTTAGTTCTGTTGGTGCAGATGTTTCCCCTAAAATTTCCAGTTAGCTTCTTCACCTGTAAAATCAAACGCTCCTTGGGAAAAGATAAACACGCATGTACTTGGGATTGTCTTTCCTTCCTCCCTCGTGACAACTGAAGTGCATTTTTCAGTATCTTCTTCCTAAACCTCACCTCTCCCAAACTCCCAAATCCGTGCCTATGACAGTCTCCTTTTGATTTTGCATATTCCCCTTTCTCAACACTCTTTCCGGCCAACCCACCTGCTTTATCTAATCACTAACACTGTTTTCTAAATTTCACTTTTACATAAATAGAACGCATGACTCTGGAAATATTTTTAATGTGAAAAGAAAAGAACTCTTGCCCATAATGCCTAGAGATACCAGAATTAACATCAACATTTTAGAACATTTCCTTAGTATCTTTCTTGCGGTCACACTGTATAGTGTGATTTTAGACCTGGTTTTTCTAAAGGCTACATAGAGTTTTATTATCTTGATATGTCATAATTTGATTCTAATGTTGCTTCTCATTTTTGGCTAAAGTAATACTATGATAAACATTCCTGTATATAAATCACTGACGGCATTTCTGATTGCTGCCTGACTCATAAGGGGAATTAATTGCCCAAAGGGGTATGATGATTTTTAGTGCTTTTTGCTCTACTGCCTCCCAGAAAGTTTGTAAGAATTTTCACATCCACCATTATTCTATGAAGATGCCAGTTTTATTGCACTCTTGGTATCAAGTGTTTTTATCTGCAGTTTTGATAGGGAAACTCAGACTATTTGGCATATCTTTGATTATTTACTTGAGGTGTAGACTTTTTTTTCATGTTAGTTAATGTGACAGAGTGATTTACAATAAGAAACAGATATTCCATCTCTGTCCCCATAAAACCCTTGGCATTTCCTAAGTGATAACAGAGGTAAATGTGTTTTTTTTTTTAATTCATTACAAACCCTTTTCAACCACCTCTGAGTTTATGTTAATGAGTCGACTTTTGGAAAGTCCCTAAGGAGAGGGGCTGGTTGCCAGGGAAAACCACCACATACTTAAAGGGTTGGAACCTTCAGCCCCAACCTCCAGGGAGGTGAGAGGGATGGAGATAGAGTATGTCACCAATGGGCCAACGATTTCATCGATCACACCTGAGTAAAGAAACCTTCACAAAAAATCCCTAAAGGACAGGGTTCAAGGGTTTCTGGGCTGATGGATGCATGGAGGCGCCAGGAGGGTGACAGGCCCAGACAGGGCATGGCAGCTCCGAGACCCCTCCCCGCATCCTCTGCCCCGAGCGTCTTTAGGGTGGCTGCTCCTGGGCTGTGAACCAGTACTCTGATAACGTAGACTGCTGGCCGGAGTTCTGTGAGCCGCTCTAGTAAATTAATCAGACCCAAGGAGGGGGATATGGGGACCTCCAAGCTGTCGCTGGTTGGTCAGAAGCACTTGTGACTGGGGGACTGCGCCCTCAGCCTCTGTGGGAGGTGCCACCTCCAGGTAGACGGAGTCAGAACGGAACTACAGGACACCCAGGTGTCGCAGAGAATTCCCTGGTGGGGGAAAAACCCTCCACCCTAGTGGAGGGTACAAATAAGCAAAAAAGAGGTTTTTACAGTTAACTACTTTGCATTCCTTCTCAGGTGAAATATCTCTTCATGTGCCTTGTCCATTTTCATGGGGATTAAATGTTTTTTAACTTTTTGGCATAAACATTTTTTTATATTAGGTATAGTAACCATTCCATATTGGTTGCAAATATTTTTCCATGCTCACTGACTTTTAATTTTGTGTTTCCGTTGTATAGAAGTGTACATTTTCCTGGTTAAATCCGTACCATTTTTCCTTTGTAGTTTCAATTTGCTTTTAAGCTCAGAGCATTCTTTTTTCATTCATAAATCAAATATTTACTTTTTTCTAGATCTTTTTTGTCTGCTTGTTCCTTATAGCTCACTACTGGGTCCATGTGAAATTTATTTTGATATGTGGAGTGAGATGAGGGCCTAAAATAGTTTTAACTAATTGCTTCAGCATTAGTTAAAGGAAAGCCCTTCCTTCCACTGAATTCTAACGCCACTCTTAATGGTGTATTAAGAGTGTATTCATAGGCGTGGCTTTTCTGAGATAGTCTGCTCTCTGAGCCATCCAGCCAGTGCCTCCCCACCCTCCTCTGTTGGCTCCACTTTCCCCTTAGTCACCTCTACCTGGGAGCCGGGCACTGCAGTGACCCCAGTGATCAGTCTGCCTTTGGAATCTTCCAGTGAATTGCATCTTCAAGCAAAGTAATATATAACAAGTATCTTTGGAGGTTTAATCCTCAAAGGCACGCATAGTAGGTTCTATAGAAACTAAGACACTTTATTCTGCACCCCTGGACTCACACCTTAGTTTTCTCAGTCCTGTCAAAAGGACAAACCTGAAACAATTTAGTAGCTACCTGACTCATTCCTTCACTCACGGGAAAACAAGCCACAGATCAAGGGAGCATGGCACCTCACGAGCAGGGCAGCACCCTTCCTAGGGATCTGGGGCAAGAGCGAGTCCCACAGAGCACTGGAAGAAGTCATATGACTTGTAAGGACACCCTGACCTCGAAGCCAGCAGGCCCTGCTCCTAGGGAAGGTGAACTGGCTGAGGCTGCTGGAGGGCTGTGAGTGGTGTACGTTAGGCTTCCTAGACAGGTGTTTCTCACGCAGGCTGACTTGGGTTTAGATTTGTGACCTGGGCCAGGTCACTGGAGCCACATTTTATGAGCCTCAATACACAAATGAACTTCATCAGCCAAAACCTGTGGGCTTTGGGAGGAGATCCCCAGATCTTCTGTGAGGACACAGACCTACTGCCCACTCGGCAGCAGGAGGGAGGTGGAGGTCTGACGCAGAGACCTTGGCAGAGCAGAGAACACACAGGAGCCGCAACGTCAGCCCCTTCCCGAGCAGCCCGCCCGCAGCATCCCGCCCACCGGCAAGCACCAGGCCTCAGTGAGCGGCCCTCCACGAGCGACCAGGGAAGATCCGCTCTCTGGGTGGAGGAGGGGGGGCCCCAACGCATGGACAGCTCAGTTCGTCTGAGACTGGCTGTGAGTTATCTTGCTTGAGTTATGAAGCCATTTTATGTGCGCTACAAGCTCCGGGTGAGAGACGCATCCTCCTGTGTGGGCGTGGAGGGCAAGTCCTAGAAGACACAGCTCCCTCCGGCTAACTCAGAAAATACCTTTTGCAAAACGGAAGGACTAAGACTTAGTGACGGTCTATCAATCTTCACCTCCTCCTCTTTCCTTCTGACTGCTGGGGGCAAACTGCGATCACTAGCTTTAGAGCAGGGCTCCTGGGCAGGACTGCCAAAGCCAAGGCCCAGCACTGCCCCCACCCCAACTCAGGAGCTCTCCACACCCCCGGCCCTGCCGCCTGGGGCACGTGCCTCAGGTTTGGGGAGCAGGGCCTTGAGGTGAAGCAGCAGCTCCTGGTGAGGACACAATCCACACCTCTCCCCCTGGCCTCCGAGGCCTCAGGGACCCGGGTACGCTCACCCATCCAGCCTTGTCTTGTCCCCGTGGTCAGCGGGCTGCCACCCCACCCCCAGTCTGTTCCTCTCCCAACGCAGTATCTCTAACCACTGCCCCCTCCTTCTGGAAGACTCTTGCCCTGGATCTTTCACACCCCTCAGGCCTCAGATCAAATGCCCACTTCGCACACAGGCCCTCCCCTGACCCTCCACTGGAGGCTCATCACTTCCTGCTGCCAGGTTCTCTCTTTCACGTCATCCTGTTTATCTGCTTCCCAAATCGCTTCAAAACTTATAATTATCTTTGTGAAAACATGTGCTTGGTGTTTGGTGCCCCAGCCAGAGTGCAAGCTCAAGGAAGGCAGGCCCCTGCCCCGCCCTGCGTGCCGCTCACTGCCCAGGGCCTGTGACTCGGGGACCGTCCTGCGTGTGTGACCCCGGGGGTCACAGGATGAAACCCTGGCCCGGTCAGTACGAGGGGGGACAGTGACTCTGGGCGAGTGCAGGAGACAGAGAGGACAGGAGCAGCGCAATCAAGAGGGACAGCTGAAGGGACTTCCCTGGCGCCCCAGTGGTTAAGACTCCGGCTTCCGATGCAGGCGGCATGGATTTGATCCCTGGTCAGGAAACTAAGGAGTCCCACAGGCCACGGGGTGTGGCCAAAAAGTTTTAAAAAAAGAGTGACAGGCAAAGGCAGTCACTGGTTTCTAGTACTGCTACCTGTCTTCAAACTCTGCTTTAGATCCTGTGAATCTTTTTTTTTTTTTAAGATTTTTTTTTTTTCCTGATGTGACCATTTTTAGTCTTTATTGAATTTGTTACAATATTGTTTCTGTTTTATGTTTTGGTCCCTGTGGGATCTTAGGGCCCCAACCAGGGATCGAACCTGCACCCCCTGCATTGGAAGGCGAAGTCTTAACCACTGGACCGCCAAGGAAGTTCCTGGGTCCTGTGAATCTTAGCACCCCCACGCACCCCCCCGCCCCCCGCCGGCCCCCGGAAACTAACTGCACTGTTGAGTCTTCCCAATAAAAACCAAACGAGAATGGGTCCCAAGGTGCAGGTACTTCCTCATTTTCAAGGATTCCACCCACCCCCCCAACTGAAATTTTTTTTTTTTTTTGACCTTTGCTCCCAGCTGGATAGTCTGCTTGCCAGCAGGGCTAATGAGCAACAAAACAACTGGACCAACAGCGAGTTAATATTAATGGAGCCGCTGAGACAGTCTATCCCGGTGGCTCGCTGGAGGCGGAGGAGCAGCGGGCGCTCCACTCTGCAGTCTCATGGTGCAGTCATGTTTCTGCTGGCCGAGCTGCTTTATTTACATGGAAAAATTAAGTGCATCCAGACGTCACGGCGTTCCATAAAAAGCCACTGTTGGCCCGGCTGTCCACGCAGCCTCTGAAACCCGGGTGCAGCTGCCGTCTTAACACACTCGGGCAACACTTCTGTGGCCTCATTTTCAGAATTAAGAGCCTGGGCTCACATTCCTGCTGCAGGAAACATGACGCGGTTCCCTTTCTTCTTCCCTTTTTGTTTGCTTCTGTCGGGAGCCACGCCCAAACCACCAACACACGGGTCCCCAGCTGTGCGCAGCCAGACACATTCCCTTCCGGGCCGGGGGCCTCCTCTGGCAAGCCGGCTCTCTCCTCCGCCAGGCTCTCTCTCTGACTTTCTTCTGCTGGCGTTTTCTTCCCTGGGCTTCGCTCCCTCTCTGTTCCCGCTGCAGCCCCACCCTCCGCCTCTCCTGGCTCTTCTCTCGTCTCCCCTTCCTCCCCGAACACCGCCTCGTAGGCAGCACCATGGCAGGCACCAGTCCACTTGTACGATCAAATTAGCTCCCTCCAGTCTCACAACAACCCCCAGGAACAGGCCAGCGGGTGCTCTGAGGGCAGGGATGTTGGCGTGGGCAAGCCTGTGACATGCTCAAGGTCATATGCTGTGAGTGACAGGACAGGGCCTGAACCCGGCTGGTCTGGCACTAAGGCCCACGCGCTTGATCGCCACGTCCCTAACCCCATCCCGGAGCCAGCAGCACCAGACACCAGTGAGGCCGGGCCCTCCAGGGACACTGGTCATGAACGCCAGCCCTAACGTCTCCCCCAGAACTCACTTCTCTGAGCCTCAACTTCCTCTCCACGATGATAATAATTTAAGTGATACTTACTAGGTCATGTTCCCCAGGCTGCATGTAAATCACCTCATTTAATTCCCACAACATCTACAAAACACGTTCTATTATTATACCCATTTTCCAGATGAGAAACCTAGGCAGAGAGACGTTCACGTATCTAGTCAATGGCAGAGCGGGGATCAGAACCCTGGACACACAGCTTTAATGCTGATGCTCAGCGGCACTGCTCCACAGCGTCCCCACCGTGCTAGATGAAAATGCCGGGGTGTCTGCCCATTATAGATGTGAGCGCAGGAGGGGAGGACGTGTGCGGGGGCCCAGCCTAGGGAGGACGTGTGCGGGGGCCCAGCCTAGGGAGGATGTGTGAGGGGGCCTGGCCTGGGGAGGACACGTGCGGGGGCCCGGCCTGGGGAGGCAGAGCTCAGGCTCTTAGAGTGATTTCAGTCCTGCCCGACAGGCTGCACCAGCCTCGCCTGGGGAAGCTACTGAGCCTCACGAAGCCTCCGTTTTCCTCTCTGGGACATGGATGTGGTAACAGTAAATGTGTTTCCACAGTGAACTTAACACTGGCCTGACACAGAGTAAACACTCAAAAAGATTCTGAGTTTAGTACTTAATCATTAAGTCCTCAGTCAAGCTAGATTCCTTCTCAGACACCTTCCAGTGATCACAAAGACTTCTCGAAGCAAGTTCTGCCCTCTATTGTCCCCTACAGCTTTCTTAAGTCATTAATGAGAAGAAAAAGCCCGGGAGATGAATTTGTAGCCCATAATAACCTAAAGACCCACTCATTTTTCTTTCGAGCTTCTGTTCCTCAAAACTTGCAAGCTCTACAGCGTCTGATGGCTGCCAAATGATAACACCCAGATTTCACCAGGCAGTTCTCAGGGCCGTGGCAGCGACTGGTCCGCAGCCTCAGCCGTCAATCACACGGAAGTCCATCCTTGCAGGTGGCCTCACTGTCCAATCCCTGAAACTACAAGCTCACACACATGTCTGAGAAAGAGGGGATAAGCTTGAGGAAACTGACGTTTAGGAAATGGGATAAAGAAAAAAATAAACAGAGAAGGACCTGAAGGAAGAGAGCCAGGACAGAGAAGTAGGTCAAAAAAATTAGAGGGAGGCATTTACGAAGCTCTGTGGGCCACGGCTGATGTTCACGCTGCATTCAGAGGTTGCCTGGTGGATATTCACAGACGTGCCAGGGAGTGTTGGGGGTATAACAGTTAAAGACATATTTTGATAGAGACAGATGGCCAGAGACTTTTGTCTAATTTGCACAACATAAAATTCCTTACCCTCATGAGGTTTACATTCTATTGAGGGCTGTAGGTTGAAGACAAAGTATTTAGGATGTTAGATGGTGGGAAATGCTACCGAGGGAGAGCAGGAGAGGGGCACAGAGAGCCGGGTGCTGTGGAGGAGCGTCACAGTGTCAAGGTGCCAGCCAGGGACGGCGTCACTGAGAAAAGGATCTCTGAGCAGAGACCCAAGGGAGGTGGCAGACACGTGATAACGGAAGAACAGTCCAGGCAGGGGGATGCCAGCACAGAGGCCTGAGCTCGTCTGAAGGTTTCGGAGGATGCCCATGGAAGCCAGCGTGGCAGGAGCTGAGGGAGGGGGTGGAAAGCAGGAATAAGGGCAGAAGGCGCCCAGGGGCGGACAGGGCCACTTACAGCCCCGGGAGCCCTGCTCCCCAGGAAGCAGGAGGGAGGCCACATGACTGCAAACGTCGTCCCGGCAAAGTGGACGCCCGCGGCACCCAGAGTCTCCCCGGTAACGAGCTCCACACGACACACCTGCCAGGCACAGCGCACGGTGCTCTTCCCCGGCCCAGGAATCCAGGCGCTCCAGTCTCGTCCCCACCCTCCAGGAGGGAGCGGGGACTGAAGGGCACCCTTGTAGACACTTGCCTGCCTCCCCCATGGGCACCTAGAAGGGCTTATTAAACACTTCATGGATGAAGGAGAATTTCCCGCCGGTGGCCTCTGATGTGAGGGGGCAGTGCAGGGGCCTCTAGGACGCATCTCTTGGGACAGACATACAGGTGGTGAACCCGGGCAAATGGCGAGAAACTAAGTAAGGCCCAACTGTACATATAAAGTCTTGTCACTGACTATCATTAGACCTTCAGGCAGGAAGAATGAACTGAAAAAACAGAATGACATGAGTGACTACAGGGGTAGGAGGGTATTTTTGCTAAGTCAGTGTAGAGAGGGAGTTGTGTGGCATCTCACATGTTGGGACAGATGGAAACGGAATATGTGAAACCACGATTAGAGCAGTGACAAATTGTTTTTAGTGCCTAAGTCACTCTTTGCCACCCCACGGACTGTAGCCCGCCAGGCTACTCGGTCCATGGAATTTTCCAGGCAAGAATACTGAAGTGGGTTGCCATTTCCTCCTCCGGGGGATCTTCCTGAGCCAGGGATCAAATCCCCGTCTCCTGCATTGGCAGGCAGGTTCTTTACCACTGAGCCACCAGGGAAGCCCCAGTGACAAATCAGAAGTTATAAATAAGTGCATGATCAGTATTTGTATACAAGGCACATAATGATTAAGCTGGCAGATATTCCAGCATATAAGAAAGAAGTGTCTGGGAGCTGGAGATTGTAGCTACAGATCTCCTCTGTAACAGAAGGTCGACGGGAAGTTTGGAAAAGTCCATTCTGATTCTGCAGCTAGAGAGAGCACGCGCTGGGCCTCCGGCCATCTGAAGTAAACAAACCAGTGTCGGTGGCAAGAGCCGGCCCCCTGCGCGGTCAGCCCTTCTCAAGTGTTCCTTACAGTCAGGGGAGAGGCCAGGGGTGCACCCGCGCTGGGAAAGCTCCCCGGGCACCGTTTTCTGCTGCCAGGAGCCCTGTACTCAGGGCGTGGGCAGCCAGAGGGTCTGGCAGGGCGACAACCTGCCGGGGCTCTAATCCTCCCTGACACGGCCTCAGGGAGGTCTCACTCTTTCAACATGAAAGTGGCAAGAACATAATTTAAAGACTGGGACCCTATGTCTGTGCCTCTTCCAACCATCATCCTATTGATGTGAAAACTTCAGAGGTGCTTAAACTGAAAAAAAAAAAAACCACGAAGTGCCTCAGATGAATAGTCTGAGAGTATTTTCCTTCTGGTGACAAACGTGAGGCCACACACTTATGGAGTCCAGATTTGTGTCTTGGTTCGGGGGCCCCACTGCCACAAAAGGGTTATGCTTTATGACAACCATTATGACAGCGAAACACTAGCAGCCTTTATTTATAAAGAGCTCATGTACACTGACAAAAACCAAAACTAAAAACGATGGGAAAAAAAAAAGGAACTGACAGCATTCCACCCCCTCTGATTTAAAAAAAAAGTCAACAAACACTAGAGAAACGTTAAACCTTAGTCAACAACAGCAATGCTGTGTCATTTTTCATCATCAAAGATGAAAAGATGAGAAAATTCAATAAGATGTATGAGACAAGCACTCTCAAACTTCTGGGGGAGGGAAACACTGGTTCACACACACAGCCACCATGGCGTTATTTACAGTACTGCAAAACTGTGTTGTAAAACAGGACATATAAACCGTGTACCAAAACAATGTCATAAAACAGAATATATAAACCATACATGATAGTACAGCTAACCCAGCCCTTAAAAACATTGTTTAGGAAACATTTCTAGTGACAAAGGGAAATATTCACGCGACAGGGATGTTTACAAAGCAGGATACACACACACATATTTGTGCAACCCCCAGCTACATAAAACAGTATAGAAGGAAATGTGTTGCTGGGTGGTTATTTCTACAACCTTGACGTTATGAATGATTTTTAGTCTTGTCTCCATACTTTCACATTTTTCTGATTTTCTACAACCAACATGCATTACTTTATTAAAAACAGGAAAGACTTCACTTAAAAATAGCAACAGTGACTCAGCAGTCTCCCTTCTGCCCGCTGAGGGAAGCACAGGCTTATCATTAAAGGGAATTAAAGAGCTCACTGGGCTGAGAACAAGATTACAAGGATTGCTAAAGGCCAAAACCAAACAAAAAACCGGGGTAGGCTCTTAGGAAGGCAGAGAAGGGTGCCCTAGGGTTTTCCAACCAAATAACCATATCCTTTCACTGGGACATGTTTAGAAAAAAGAGGCTAGGCCGAGCCCCCAAGCCCTCTGTCCACACCCCGGGAAGCGAGGAGCAGGCACCCAGCACAGCCCCTCACCTCACGAAGCTCTGCATCTTGTTAGAGGTCCGACAGATCAGTACGTGCGGCACCTAAATGACGCTATGTGCCATTTTCATTCATTCAAAAAAACAAAAGTTCCTACTGCGTATCAGGCACCATTCTGGGGATAAAATAGACAGACTGTTCCCCAGAAAGATTACAGCAGGCGGGAACACATAACCTGGCCTTCGGCTACATCAGAGTGCGGGCTGAAGTAGCCTGAGAAAGTTGGTGAAAAATCAGCAGAACCCAGAGAGGCAGACAACAGGGAGTTGGTGATGGACAGGGAGGCCTGGCGTGCTGCAGTCCATGGGGTCACAAAGAGTCGGACACGACTGAGCAACTGGACTGAACTGAACTGAGGGGCAGCAGCTGAGGGGGTGGGCGGTCGGGAAGGGGGACGGTGGGCAGGGGCAAAGCGAGGGAGGGAAGACCGAAGGCAGCAGGGCCGGCCTGGGGAACCCAGGTTCAAGTTTTCAGCTGCCCCAGGCGGTGGAGCTGGGACTGAACTCTATCTGCACGAAGGGCTGAGAGGAAGGAAACCAGGACTGCCACCCGCACGTCTGCTCATGGGCCTCTCAGCTCCAGCTTTGTTTCGTTCTCTATTGAAAACCTCCAAAAGGTCAGTCCAGAGAGGACAGGAAGTCAAAAACAAAGGCTCTGGGTGCCTGGGGAGCTGCTGTGAGGCGGCTGTACAATCTCCTCTGAGAAGCCCCAGGAATCTTTTTGCATTAAGCTTGATGATAACCTTTCTTCCAAGCCCAAGTGGAACAGGCTTGAAATAGGAGAAGTAAGACGGAGCATTTATACACAGGCAACCCAACTCCCAGCCTACTGGTTCCTGGACCACTGAGGCAAGTGGAATCTTATTTCCCACTACACAGTGGTATAAATCTGGATTCCAGCCCTGGAAGTCCATCCGACACCCCTAAATTCCTACAACCATCAAAAACTTAGATACAGGCTTTTACAAATATCTGTTAATATGCAAAATTGTGCAAACTATGTTCTTGTTGGCAATTTTTCCCATGCCATGGGTTGGACTGGTTAAAAACTTCTCACCCTACCAGTCTAATAACATGGACTAAACACATCATTTTAATATTTGATACATCTTTCTGTCTCTGCCAAAGGAGTTGCTGATAAATCCTTATTCTCATCAGCCACCTACTGCAGACTGAATGTCTGTGTCCCTCCAAATTTGTGCACTGAAGCCTAACCCCCAGCATTTGGAAGTGGGGCCCTGGGAGGTGATTAGGGCTAGAGCAGGGATTCACACTATCCCCTCTTGAATAGGATCAGTGCCTTAAAAAAAGAAGCCCCTGAGAGCTCCCTTGTCCCTTCCACCCCACAAGGACACAGCAAAAGGTGGACCATCTGGGAACCAGGAATCAGGCCCCTACTACACCCGGAATCAGCCAGTGCCTTGATTTGGGGCTTGCCGCCCTCCAAAACCAGGAAAACAAATCTCTGCAGCCGACGAGCCACCCCGTCCACAGTAGCCTGTGGCAGCAGCCTGTGCGGGTGGACGCTGCCGTCCCCTACAGCCTGTCCGCATCCGGTCCCCTCTCACGGCCTTCCTCTGTCTTTCCACGTGCAGGACGAGTGTGGGGTGGTCAGGCAGACCCTCCAGCCAGCATGGGGAGAGGGGAGGGGCTGTGCCTCCCAAGGGGGCTTCCAGAAGCTGATTGCCAGGGCGGTCCCCAGGGGCCACCGCTGGCCACCACTCCCCGCACTGCCCACCACGATGGGCAGCCGTGGCCGGGCTGGGTTTGGTTTTGTCTTGAAGGAAGTAGGCCACAAGTTTCTGTGGAATTCCAGAACAGGAGCTTGAGAAGAAACTGGGAGGGAGGCAGGGTGAGCTGGACATTCACGGTGTGACCTCCCCTACAGGGACCCAGGAGGCGCCCTGCGAAGGGCATGAAGATGATTGTCCTGAAGTCAAAGCGGCGGAGCCAGCTGCTGTTCCTCGGCACAATGGCCCTCATGATCACGGTCATCTGCCTGCTCTTCTTTGCTCTCCTCTGGAAGGCCGGCAACCTTGTGGACCTGCCCAACCTCAGGGTCGGCTTCTACAACTTCTGTCTCTGGCATGAGGGCGCCGGCGCCCTGCAGTGCTACCAGTTCCCGGAGCTGGAGGCCCTGGGCGTGCCTCGGGTGGGCCTGGCCCTGGCCAGGCTCGGCGTGTACGGCGCCCTGGTCCTCACCCTTTTCGTCCCCCTGCCTCTCCTCCTGGCCTGGTGCAACAACAACGAGGGGGAGTGGCAGCTGGCCGTGGGCTTCCTGGCCACATCCTCCGCGCTGCTGGCCAGCGGCCTGGGCCTCTTCCTCACCTACACCTGGAAGTGGCTCCAGCTCTCCCTTCTGGGACCCGGGTCTCTAGCTCTGGGCGCTGCCCAGGCCTTGCTCATCCTCTTGCTTGTGGCCACAGCTGTGTTCCCTCAGAGAGCAGAGGACAGGAGCTGGGGAGCTGCTAGCTCCGTCTAAAGGCTTACGTGATCGCAAGGGTTCGCTTTGACCTGTGCTCAGAGAAGGCTGCCAGAGAATGCACGGGCCGGTGTGTCTTCCCGGCCACCCTGTTTCACAGCCAGTCCTGAGCTCCAGCTGGAGCAGGCTGGACCCACCACGGAGGGGTTGGGTGCCCAACGTCAAGGAGGACAAGACGCAGTGAGGGCAGCCAGCGCCCCTTTGGCTTCTTAGGATAGGGTGGTCTGTCCTTTGGGACTTCTAAGAACACCCGAGAACCACGTAACTCATTGTCGCAAGAATTCCTGCTTTAGTTAAGTGACCTGAGCAAGCCATTCTGACTTGATCCTCAGAACAATGGGGAGATAAGGCTTCCTGTCACTGGGGCCAGATTTCCAGGACAAGCTGCCAAATGCCAGACGGGAACACGGTGATGGTTTATGAAGGAATGCCTCGGTGTTCCCAGGAACCCAGCCTAGCAAGCTCCCCATCTCCATTTGAGACAATGCTCCCAAAGGCCGAGGAGTGATCTGAGGGATTCACAGAACAAAAATGCACAGAGAACAGTCTGGCGGTTTTGAACATTCCCCTGAAAAGGTTCCTGGGCCTGAAGACAGAACAAGGGTCTAACCACTGCGTATGAACAGACCTCTCCCAGCACGTGACCTGGGCGTTCAGGAGCCCAATAGGCCAGATCCCTGGTCAGGAGAGGAAGCTGAACGGGACTGAACCGGCCCACGTGAATGTAGACGCCGCATCCCCTCCCCTCTCACCCGGCACCGGAAAGGACACGAGCACCGCTCACGCGCGGGGGCGCTTTGAGTATCCTTCAGCATCTGTTACACTGACAATCTGTACATCACGTGACCGGCTCACCCCTGTGCAGAGCCACACTCAATAGAGGCAGAAACACGGGCTCCAGTGTGATGTCTTGCCGTCACTGTCTCTTTGGGGCTCCTATCCCACTCTTACTTTCTAACTGCCCAGGGACCAAGGCCGAGGCCGAGAAAGGTGGCGGCCCAGGGGAGGAGAGCTGGCTGGTGGGTGGGGAGGCCTCCCAATCTGTACATGGGACCACAGGCAGGCTCTCAGCGGGCAGCCCAGCCCTGGGGGAAGGTGTCTAGTTCAGGGTTGGACCCACAAGGGCTCAGTGACTGACTGACATGTGACGGAAGAGATTTTAAAAATAGGCTTCTTCCTTGGGTGGCCAAACCGTAGGAATTTCAGTGTACTTAGTAGCCAAACTTGTTTTTCCTTGAAAATTATTAAGTTGACTCTCCAGTTCCAGTAAGTTTGACCCCCATGATCTCATTTCCCTGGAACCACGTACCTGAGTAAGACAATGTTGAGCTCCCAGGCCCCTGAGCAGGAGAGCAGAGAGCAGGAATTCTGGGAGGAGCTCATTTTGATTGCTCACCTCCCGCAGTGAACCCACCCAGCCCAGGGAGGCTCGACGCTGGGGGCAGAAGCTGTCACAGTCTGACAGGCGGCGCCCAGGCCAAGAGGGGAAACCCAGCTTCCTTCAGCCACTCTGAGCAGAAAGTCCTGGAATTTTGTCCCTTAGCTGAAAAAGATCTCCCTGACGTATTTTAGCTCGTCCTGGTCTTCCTCAAGGCTTCTGCTGCAGGCCGCGTCAGAGCCCGCGGGCCCTGGGGCAGGCCCGTCAGCCCCACAGTCCTCTTCCTCACGGTCCTCGCTTCGGCTCCAGGAGGGACTTGGGGATGGTGGCGCTGGGCTGGCCGGGGAGCGCTCTGGCTTATCAGCGCCTGCCAGAGGTGGCGGCTCCAATGGCTTTTCCTGTTTTCTGTCCTCCTAAGCAGAAGAAACGGCAGGCAAAACAGATGGGTTTTACTTCCCTAACGTGCACGGACACAGAACGTACCCAGTAGCATCTGTAAAGCCAGCGCTGGGGGGCCGGGCTCCCCACCCCTCACCCGACTCCGCCCCTCCCCACCCTCCTTCTCAGGCGCTGCAGAAATGGGGACCAGCAGGGCGAGCCGGGTAGGGGCCTGAGGAACAGCGGCGCAGGGAAGACAGGTGGACCCAACGGACATGGAAGGGCAGGCTGGCAGAATGAAAGGAGCACAGGATGCTAACCCTGAGTGTGGGCCTCACTCACTGGGACTAGCAACAGTATCGACCGGCAGGTTACTGCAAGCATTAAATGAGACAGGAATATATAAAAGGCCCCGAGCAACTCTCAGGGACTACACCACTCGAAGGTGGGACAACTGTTAGCCACTCTGGAAGCCAGGGCTTTAGGGGCGAGGTGCTAAGGGCGGCGCTCAGAAGTCACCTTGCCCGATGGAGACTCTCAGAGAACAAGCAGTCCACGACTCCTGTCCCCTCCACCCGCCACCAGCAGAGAGTCACCCAGACAGCGAGGGCCACCCTCCCTCACACGGCCACGGCCTCCCAGGTCTCCAGCCCCAAGGGCCTGGCGGGTGCACCCCTCCCCTGGAGCGGGCTGCAGGTGAGCGGGCTCCCAGCTGCCAACAGGCAGGGCGCCTCTTTTATCAGCACGAACCAGGGCCTGGTCTGGTTTCTGCCCGCCAGGAGTCTCTGGTCATCAGAAAAGACACAGCTGGTCTTCCCTAGTGGGTGAGTGGTGAGAAGTCCGCCTGCCAATGCAGGAGACATGGGTTCAATCCCTGGTCCGGAAGACCCCACAAGCCTCGGGGCAACTCAGCCCATGTGCCACGACTACTGAAGCCTGTGTGACCCAGGGCCCACACGCTACAGTCACTGGGCCCAGGACCCACAACTACTGAACCTGTGCTCTGCCAACTACAGAAGCCCATGCGCCCTACAGCCCGTGCTCCACAGCAGGAGAAACCACCGCAATGAGAAGCTTTCTCACTGCAACCAGAGAGGAGCCCCCAATCCCCGTGACCAGAGAAAAAGACCGAGCAGCAGCGGGGACCGAGCACGGCCAAAATACATATGTAAACAAAAAGAATAGAAGACACAGTTGACTTTACCTCAATGAGGATCCCCAGGGCAACGTCGACGATTTCGGCCTCATTCATGCAGTACACGGTCCTCGCCGCAGGAAATCTGAGAGAAAAGCATGAAGTTAGAGACAGGCACAAATCACCAGGAGGAAAGAATAAGACCCAGAGTCGCATCTCGGGGCCTGTCTGCCAGGGCTGAGAGCAGCAGCCTCTCCGGGCACTGCCGTGGCTTCTGCATCCTTGGAACCAGTGACTGGCACAGGGGCTTCCTGGGGCAAGCGTGGGGGCTTCCCACCGTCCATCAACTCTGCTAAGAAATAGGGTGAGATGGCCGGCTCCTGAGAGAGACACAAACGTGCGCGCACAAGAAGGTCAAACAGACCAAGACATGTCTGGATGCCACCCCTCACCCCCATGCGTGCATACAATAAAGGAGGGCTTTCCCTGGTGGCTCAGTGGTAAAGAAACCCCTCACAGTGCAGGAGACCTGGGTTCAATCCCTGGGTCGGGAAGATTCCCCTGGAGGAAGGCATGGTAACCCACTCCAATATTCTCGCCTGGAGAATCCCCATGGACAGAGGGGCCTGGCGGGCTACAGTCCACGGGTTCGCAATGAGTCGGACACAACTGAGCGACTAATACAGCACAGCAAAGATCAGAAAGCAAGGCTGGTCAATGAAGAAAACTTAGAAGGGGGAGAGTCAGAAAGGGACAGTGAGCGCCTGAGACTACGGCCCAGAGAGGACAGGGGTACCCCCTCCCTGGCAGCTTCGAGACCCCCATCAATATCACCATTTAACCAACCTCCCCCCCACCCCCCACAGCCTCTGATTTCCGGCCGGCCCAGCAACCTGCAGCTCGTCTGCCTGTCCCTGAAAATGTATCTGCAGGAAAATGGGATCACCTGGTCCACCTACCCCCTCATTGGATGGTCACAATTTCTGGGGCAAATGAAGATACTGGCAGTTTGGACAACTGGTGTCTGACAGCTTGGCTGATGTGTGTTTAACTCAAGAGCTGGAGCTGCTATCTGGGAGCTGACCCATACGGGCCTGAAGGTGGAGATTCACCAACAGAGGCAGAAGCCAGTGCCAGCCTGCCAGGGCACAGCCACCTGCAGCCTGCTCACCCCTAAGAGTGGATGAGACGTCTGTGGACTGAAACACCCCCCTCACTGTTCCACCAACACTGGACGACTGGGCCCCAGCAACAGTGAGGGTTTCAATCGCTCCCTGTCCTAATCCCCCGGGAGGACAGAAGCTGCCCCACCTGGCTGCAGCCACTGGCACCGTGGCTGGTCTCTTGGGGGTCTTCACCTGCGCCGCCCTCTTTTCAGACACCTGGGCTGTCATCCATGTGGGCAGCACCCTCTTTTTATTCTCAGACTTTAAGGCTTCCATCTCTTTAGTCTCTCATGAAGAAGAACCAGGGTCCAAGCTTAGTGACTTCAGGACAGCAAATCCCACTCTCTCATCACACACCAGGAACTGTAGGTCCGTTTGTCGTCAACAGGAGTCCAGCTTTAATTCCTACAAAGAACAAAGTCCAGTGAATTCTAATATATAAGAATATTCCCAGGCATCAGCCACAGTGACTGGTTAGGGCAGGCCAGAGGTGAGCAGGGCCAAGGAGACTCAGATGGGTCATTCACAGGGCATGAAGAGGCAGGTGTGGAGTGGGCAGGCAATGGGGGTCACGGCGAAGCAGTCCTCCACTCAGGGCCCAGGGCCCCCACCAGCAGTGGGGCCCCAGGCTCCCAGAAGCCTCTGCACTGAGCCCCTCAACACAGGAGGAAGGAAGGTGCCCCTCCTCCTCTCCAGGGGAGATGCTCACTGTCCAGACTACCCTACCCTTAAAACATCTCTCAATGCTCTCTCCCTCCCCTCCTCCCATCACAGATTTCTCCTTCCCTCTATCTGGGAGTGGTTATAAGAAACCCCAAGGCCATTTTGATTCACAGTGAGGGGTCACTGGCCAACACCCACTCCCTTAAATCCAAAGATACTTCTGACCAGTCAGATTTCAGCCAGCAGTGGGGGTCGGGGGTGGGGGTCAGAGATCACTGTGCCTGGATGTGCAGAATCCAGAAGCCAGGGCTTTGGGGGTCAGGGGCCGGTTCTCATCTAACCCACCCCCACTGGATTCCCGCCCTGCCCCTCCTCCTGAAACTCAACCCCGACTCTCTGAGTCAAAGGGTGCAGATCTCTACCCTCCACTGAGCAGTTAACCCTGAAAACAGCTCAGCGCGCGCGTTCTGTGAAAATTCAAGAGGTGGTAATAGTCATTCCCACATCTAAGGCTGTTGTTCAGTCGCTCATTGTGGTCCGACTCCTCGAGACCCCATGGACTACAGCAGCCAGGCTTCCCTGTCCATTACCAACTCTCGGAGTTTGCTCAAACTCATGCCATTGAGTTACTGATGCCATCCAACCATCTCATCCTCTGTGGCCCCTTCTCCCGCCCTCAATCTTCGCCACATCTAACGAGCACCGCTAACCGCCCCGCACAAGCCCAGCTGCGGTGCTCGGTGCATAGACTGATTTGACCATGAGATGGATATTCTGAAGCCCATTTTACAGACGAAGAACTGACATTTAGCAATTCGCACAAAGTCACAAAAAAAGTTTGAAACGGCCGGTCAGGACTCGCACCTGGGCCCTCCAGGCCCTGGCCCTGGGCCCCGCCGGCCGGAGGACGGGTGAGGGCCTGGGGCGGCCCCGCGGGCGCAGCGACCCGCCGGGCGCCCCTAGTTCTCGGCCTTCCCGCTCTCGGGGACCCCGCGCCGCTCCGGGCGCGACGAGAGCGGGGCCAGCCCGCTAGAGGAGGGCGAGGGGGGACGCGCGACCCAGCCGCCCGCGTTCCCGGTACTCCTCAGGCCGGGCTTCGTACCTCTGGGCCCGCGCCCCTTCCCTGGCTTCCGGGGAGGGCCCGGGAGGCGGATCCGGACGGCGGTCCGGAGCGGGGAGCCCAGCCGGCCGAGCCACGGCCCCACGCGCACCGCGGCCCGCCCCGCGCTCCCCTACGTTCCCGCACTTCCGGCTCCCGGTCGCCCGCCGGCGTGGCGGACCCGGCACGCCCCCTGCCGGCGGGCCGCGTGGTCTGCGCCCTCCGCGGTGGGGCAGGACTTGCCCGCTGAGGCGGAGGGGGGACACTCAGGCCTCCGCTGACCCGGGTCCTGACCAAGTCTCTCCTTGGCCAAATTCAGGTGGGATCTGAACTCTTCTCAACGAGGCCCTGCCTTTTGGACTTACGCGTGCGTCTCCACATTGTCCATTTTTACCGAGAATACTGCTAATACTGGATTAGCCAGAGTCCGCCCACCCTCCACACCTGATTCTCATCCACCGCCATGCCATCCCCCCAGGTCATGTCTGATTACCCGGCCGCTCCCAGCAATAATCTTATTAGGTCGATGTAGCCAGAATCCCACTTCACCCTGGTGTTTCCTCTTAGTAATTATCCATCCACTGACCCCCACCCAGCCACTTCCCTTGTACTGGGAGTTGAGTTCAACCTCTCCCCTACAGCAAAACCCTACCTAATACACCCTCTAATAGTTTCCTTACTGTTCTTTAACCAGGGTCGTGAATAATTTTAACAGTATTTTTTTTAACGGTTCCCAGATGTGACTCCATTTGAGGCTTGCTGGCTAAGTTCAGTAGCTCAGTTGTGTCCGACTCTTTATGACCCCATGGGCTGCAGCACACCAGGCCTCCTTGTCCATCACCAACTCCCGGAGTCTACTCAAACTCATGTCCATTGAGTCGGTGATGCTATCCAACAGTCTCATCCTCTGTCGACTCCCTCTCCTCCTGCCTTCAATCTTTCCCAGCATCAGGGTCTTTTCCAATGAGTCAGTTCTTCACATCAGGTGGCCAAAGAATTGGAGTTTCAGCTTCAGCATCAGTCCTTTCAATGAAGATTCAGGACTGATTTCCTTTAGGATTGACTGGTTGGATCTCCTTGCTGTCCAAGGGACTCTCAAGAGTCTTCTCCAGCACCACAATTCAAAAGCATCAATTCAGCACTCAGCTTTCCTTATAGTCCAACTCTCACATCCATACATGACTACTGGAAAGCCATAGCTTGGACTAGACCAACCTTTGTTGGCAAAGTCATATCTCTTCTTTGTAATATGCTGTCTAGGTTTGCCGTAGCTTTTCTTCCAAGGAGAAAATGTCTTTTAATTTCATGGCTGCAGTAACAATCTGCAGTGATTTTGGAGCCCTCAAAAAATAAAGTCTGTCATTGTTTCCATTGTTTCCCCATCTATTTGCCATGAAGTGATGGGACTGGATGCCATGATCTTTCTTTTCTGAATGTTGAGTTTTAAGTCAACCTTTTCACTCTCCTCTTTCACTTTCATCAGGAGGCTCTTTAGTTTTTAGCTTTCTGCCATAAGGGTGGTGTCATCTGCGTATCTGAGGTTATTGATATTTCTCCTGGCAATCTTGATTCCATCTTGTGCTTCATCCAGCCCAGCATTCCGTATGATATACTCTGCAGTTAAGTTAAATAAGCAGGGTGACAGTATACAGCCTTGACGTACTCATTTCCCGATTTAAAACCAGTCTGTTGTTCCACATCCAGTTCCAACTATTGCTTTTTGACCTGCATATAGATTTCCCAGGAGGCAGGTCAGGTGATCTGGTATTCCCATCTCTTTTAAGAATTTTCCACAGTATGTTGTGATCTACACAAAGGCTTTGGCATAATCAATAAAGCAGATGTTTTTCTGGAACTGTCTTGCTTTCTCAATGGTCCAGCAGATGTTGGCAATTTGATCTCTGGTTCCTCTGCCTTTTCTAAATCCAGCTTGAACATCTGGAAGTTCTCGGTTCACGTACTGTTGAAGCCTGGCTTGGGGAATTTTGAGCGTTAATTTGCTAGCGTGTTAGATGAGTGCAGTTGTGTGGTAGTTTGAACATTCTTTGGCATTGCCTTTCTTTGGGATTAGAGTGAAAACTGATCTTTTTCAGTCCTGTGGCTTGCTGGTTGGACTTTGTTAAAGTGGCAATTCCCAGGCCCCTTCTTCCAACCAGAAATTAAGGAGAGGGGGAAGGGGGAGCTTCATTTTGGAAAGCTCTGATGGGGAAGGGCAGAGGCGGAAGAGGAGAAGTCCCAGAGAAACCAAGTTCAAGGCTCCCTGCTGGAGGCACGCACTCCCTGGTAGGGGGAGTGGTGGCAAGGTGAGTCCCTTGGGTGCAGGAAGAGAAATTAAAAACATCGTTTACATGTGTTATCTAGAAAGTAGGAGTTACTAATAATTAATACTCAAATTGGCGACTGAGGTGTTCCCTCTGAGAACAGGGCTGCTCAACAAAGTTGCCCAGGTGTCCTCACTCTGCTTTCAACTTGATGCCGAGTGCTGCAGTTCACATGTGGAGTTAGCATCTTATTTTACACAAAATCATACAGCTTGAAATAGCTTCAAAAAGGCAGGAAAAAAAAGACCCCAAGTGGCAGACATGACTAAAATCACAAACATTTGTGTTTTTGAGGCAAAAGGATGATAAGGACCATCGACCCCCCAAATGTGAAATTATCAAGACAGCCATTTAAAATGTGACTTCAACAAAGCAGGTAATAATAGAATAATTACTTTCCATATACTAGAGGCACAGGATAGGGGAATGTGATCCAGAGCTTCGAAAATCAGAGCCAGATCTCGCTTATAACTGCGTGGTGACTTTGCTTTCTCCAAAGCACTTTCACCTCATAACTAATCCTCAATCCTAGGGAGGTAGGCTTGTCCAGGAATGTTTAAGTCAGTCAAGGATTAAGGAGATAAATCAAGGATTTCAAATCACAAAACCAACCTGCTGGGCACTGGAGTTGTTTAGCTGTGGGTTGAACCTGGGCTCTGCCTCCAGCCTCTCCAGGAGGCAGGACCTGCCTCTCCTCTGGTTCCCAAAGGTTCCAACATCACTGACCTCTAGTGATCTCACTGACCTCTGTTCCCACAAGTTGTGAGCCAAGACAAACCCAAGTCTAATCAGTGGAGATGTATCATTTTGTGAGTAAAGGAATGGGGAACACTTACTACTGTGAGAACCACTTCCTCTACCTTTTTCTCCTTAAAAACCTCTTCCCAAGACCCAGAGGAATCGGGTGGAGAGGGAGGTGGGAGGGGGGATCGGGATGGGGAATACGTGTAAATCTATGGCTGATTCATATCAATGTATGACAAAACCCACTGCAATGTTGTGAAGTAATTAGCCTCCAACTAATAAAAAAAAATAATAATAATAAGATAAAAAAAAAAAAAAAAAAAACCCTCTTCCCATAGCCAGCTGAAAAATGTAGGACGCCCATCTGCATAAAAACCTTTCCGTGTGAAGGCCCGACTAGGGACAAGAAACCCAAGCGGAGGGATTTGAATGGGTGGGAATCAGCTCCGGGAGCCGTCTGAATGCTGAGCGCAGGGGGCCCGAGGTCTCGGAGCAGGAGCAGGCAAGCGCAGACAGGCCCCGAGGATAACGAGGGGAACGCGCCTCACTGTTCTCACGCAGCCCAGCCCAGCGCCAGGGCCACCGCTGCGCCGGGCGTGCGGGGCCGGGCACTGGGGCTGGACTGGCTTGATGGTTTTCATCTGGTTGGCCTTGCCCGCGCCAGGGGAGGGACCTCGCTGCGGTTCCCGGGTAGGTGCCAAGCTGGCGTCGTGAAGGAGAGGTAAATTTAAGTTTTGACATGCTTTATTGGAAGATGAGAAGTCACCTTGGAGGGGGGCGGGAAGGGACAGGGAGGAACCCCAGGAAGAAGGCACGCTGACAGGCACTTAGGATGGGGTGGGGGTCGGAGAGAGACAGGCCAGGAGGGGCAGGGTGGCCCGCAGCACGTATTGTACCTGCTGATTTCAAAAGGTCAGAGGCTACTGTTGTTTTGGTTTTGTGTTTTTAGGCAGCTTCAAAGTGATGTGGAAATCCCCTGCCCCATCCCTCCTGGTGGAGCCTCGGTCACATCAGCTGTGAACAGAGCTCAAAACAAGAGGGAGACGGAGCATAAAGGAAATGAGAAAAGAGACAGCTTTTCAAGTGCTGTTTTTCTACAAACCTTAAAGACATTTTGGCGAGCTGCGGAAACCATATGTATGGAGAAGATGTCCATATGCCCTCAATGGGCATTAAGACAGAAACTTCGAGATGGAGAGAGGGAAAGTTAAATCGTGAATTCTCTCATCCAAATGAAACACATGACCACTCTTTAAATGGCCCACAAAATCCCTGGGGGAGAGAAATAAGGTTGTTGCTTCAGTGCAGAAGCTGGGGACAATTATAGATGGAAAAGTCTTGTGATTATTCATTTGAAGGAAGACTACCAGGTGGAAATGGGTAAAAATGTTTAAGTAACTACTTATCACTAAGTCTCTCATGTTTTCTCATAATCGAGCCTCCCTGCTTTCCTACCAACTCCCAGTAGGTCACAGCCAAAGTTTTAATACCCATCGTTTCATGATTTTCCAAAAGGAGGTAACTTGGAGCACCCCCTCACCAGGCCTGCACCCCAGATCTGGGTTGGAGCCCAGAGAGCCTCTGCAACAACTATTCTGAGCAAAGCCTGGTGACAAGGCTGTCCTGTCAAGGGTAGGAGCCCGAGGTCCGGGCCTGAAACCCCAGCGCCTCAGATGGAAATGCAAATGGGAGAAGGCAGTCATCCTCTCATGCTTCTCCACGCTGTGAGGGCATCTGCCTTTTCAAGGTCCCACCCAGCCAGGAAGCAGAGGGCCAGGCTGTAGACACACCCCGATGGCGAGACCCTAGGTTCCAGGCCAGCTCTTGGCCGACTTGCTCCTGTCCTCTGGCCACTCACCAGCAGAGGGCGCTGGTGGCTGGCTCTGCTCAAACTCAAGGATGCAAAGTTCACAGAACAGGAGGAGCCCCCTGACAGGTCCCAGGAAACCACCGTCACATAGATGGAAGGGGCAGACACCTCAGACCCTGCCCTTGTGCCGAGAAGCTTCTGGAACAAAAGCTGCCAACTCTCAGGGAAAAGAAGAGACACTATAGCCTCCTTGAAAGTGAAAGTCGCTGAGTCATGTCCAATTCTCTGGGACCCCATGGTCTATACAGTCCATGGAATTTTCCAGGCCAGAATACTGGAGTAGGGAGCCTTTCCCTTCCCCAGGGGATCTTCCCAACCCAGGGATCGAACCCAGGTCTCCCGCATTGCAAGCGGATTCTTCACCAGCTCAGCCACAAGGGAAGCCCAAAGCCTCCTTGACACGAGCCCAGAGACCAAGGAATGGCACAGACCTTGGTTGGCCAATGGAACGGTAGAGAAAAGGTGTTCTACTTCTATGGCGAAGCAAGAGCAACTCTCTGATAAAGGTCAGCCCCGTGGCTGGTGAGGTCAGAGCTGGGGCACGGGGCCTGGGCTCGCCATGACTGTCGCCAGGGAAAAGGGCGAAGGCAGACACACTGCTGCACACACACATTCCAGAAAGAGAGGCCCGGTGACCACAAGAGTATTCTTTTTTTAAAAAAGAAAACTGAGCAAATATATACAAAATACTTCCAATCTCTTCTGGGCCAACAGAGCAGCCACCACAGCGCTTCTTCTTCCTGAGCTTTCCCCTGCCATCTGGAGCCCGCTCCTGGCAGACCCAGCGAGCCCATGTCTGGGGAGCACGTGCCGCCACTGCACGTGGCTCCCGTTCCAGTTGGGTATCTGGACAGTGCCCAAGCGCTCCGGGCAACCTCTCCCTGAAGACTGCCCACCCGGCAGGGGGCCGCGAGGGGAGCTTCCTGTTCTCCTGTGTCTTCTCTGCCCGCATCCTAGGATAATACTGCTTCTGTGGGTGACCCTCAGGGCGGGTCCCTTCAGACTTTATGGGCCAGGAGGGTGGTCAGCTTGATCTTGCCGTCCATGGAGGCAGTGAGGCAGGTCCCGCAGTCCATGGCTGTGCTCCAGTCCACGGTGACCACAGGGGCGCGGTGGCCGCCCAGGCTCACACAGCTCTCCAGAACCTTGTCGTCCCCACCCAGCTGCAAGGGGACAGGAGGCAACATCATCAGGCACTGCTCACAAACACATGCAGTTTATTCACTTCCGGGGGCCAAACTGCCTTGAGCCCGGGGGCTGCCACCCCAAGCCCAGGACATGCCCAGGCACACATATCCCTCCGGCCAGAAAGTCTCATGTTCGCCACTTGGACCAGCGATACCTTCAATTTCCTGACTACAGTTACTCCTTCAGCCAAAGTGGAAAATAAGTCCCTAACATTCTCTAAGAGGCAGAATTCTCTCTGCCACCTTTAACCTGCTGTGGGTGTCTGAAAAGACCCTGATGCTGGGAAATATTGAAGGCAGGAGGAAAAGGGGATGACAGAGGATGAGATGGTTGGATGGCATCACCAATTCGATGGACATGAGTTTGAGCAAGCTCCAGGAGTTGATGATGGACAGGGAAGCCTGGCGTGCTGCAGTCCATGGGGTCACAAAGAGTCAGACATGACTGAGCAACTGAACTGACATTTTTAAAGGATATGGGGGGGGGGAGGCTTTCAACTCTTAAATTGGTTTAAGAGCAAGTCTGACTACAAACTGATCTGAACTGATCAGGATAAGTGACAAAGCCTACAGGATCAAAAATAAAATAATATACACACATACAGAGAGCAAAAGGAGAGCCCACCTGGAACTCAACCAAGTCTTTAAATAATGAAATAAAATTAGGCTTTAAACAGAAAGCTCTTTACAGTATCTCCCAATAACAATTACAAGAAATTATGGAACTCTATATGACAGCATCACACTGTACACCTTAAACATATAGTTTATTAAGTTATTTATCAACTGTAGCTCAGTAAAGCTTAAAAAAGATTTTTATTAAAATATCCACTGAAACAAATAAATAAGTAAACACAAATTGGAATTAATTTCTAAGGGGAGGGCAAGAGCCACCCGAGTCATCATCATCTACAGGGAAGAGGAGCCTTGGTGACAGTAAACCCAGGCTCCCTGGCACCACTCTTAAGGTCCAGAAGGCTCCTGACTTCCCACTTCCGCAGTCCCTTCCCCCTCACCCCTTGCTCCCCGCTGCCCCGTGGGACCCCAAGGCCCACCTTCCTCCTCCTCCAAAGGCCGTGACTCCACAGACGAGCATCCCTTTCCCAGTCCTCCCCAGGGACTGGGTCCCCACCTGGCTTCCTCCCCTCTGAGCCCTCAGCTCTGTACTGCCCCCACTGCTGATGCTTGCGTCTCATTCTCACCTGAGTGTTAGCACCAGGAGAGGGGCCACACTGTCTCCGGTGTACACTGCCCGGGGCCACGGCCACACCCACCCACGGCTGCCCCCCGGGGCACAGCTGCCCGTGGACAGTGAGCCCTGGGGAGACAGCATCCCACTCTGTGACTCCTTCTGCCCACAGACAAAGCACCACCGCATTCATGTGGAACTGGAACTACGCGCTCAGGCCACAACACAAAGCCTCATCGCCCCCGTCTGCTTGGTAAGACGAGTCCAGATGGAGAGGTTTAGAATTTCACTCAATTATATACACAAACAAGGTACATGAACCAGAGAGGCTGTGACGAGACGATTAAGACAAGCAGATCGACTGAGGGACAGAACAGAGTGGACAACTTACTTGCCACGTGACACATCACACCCCTGAATTTCTGTCCCAGCCGTGGCTGGTAATGTCCTTGACCCACAGGACATCTCATAAAACAATAAATATACGCCAGATTAGAGTAACTGGAACAGACCACCTGGGCACTCACCCAAACCAACACACAGCCCTTCTCCCTAGCTCTCGATGTTCTATAATTGTTATTATTCCCAAGGAAGCAGGCAGAAAAGGGGCAGAGTCTCGTGAAGGGACAGGGACAGGTGAGCAGAGAGGAGGACAGGCAGGTCACCCTCAGGGTTTCCGTCCCCCCAGTTTCCCCCGAGCCAGCCTGCAGCCGGGAGGCCTAGACGGTGTCCATCCCCGGCCAGAGGCGTCTCCATGGCCACCAGGCAGGGACGGGGGCTTGAGCTCAACCAGGCCCAGACCTCTGGGGAGGAACCTCCCTGCCACCCAGCGGGCCCCCAGGTACCTTGTAGATGACGCCCCCCGTGGCAGAACACGTCAGCATGTAATTGCCCTCCGAGTCAAAAGCGAAGAGTCGGCCCCGGGGCACCTGGACCTGCTTGTAGCCGCTGTAACCGGACAGCACGAAGGGGCCCGTGGCGTCGGCGGGCAGGCCGTACTCGGACACCTTCAGGCCACTCTTGTGGATGTTCCACTGGATGAACTGCAGCCAAAAAGCATGAGCGCAGCGCTCTCAGCGGGGTGGCCAGGGCACAGGGCCCGGGGGACGAGGTGCGGGGAGCAGTGAGGCGGCCCCCAGGAAGTGGGGGGGGTCCGTGGGCCCCAAAAAAGGTAGGGAGATGACCATCCAGTCCCATTGCCTCCCGACACAATGTAAGCTTTTTTTTTTTATTTTGAAGGAAAGAAAATCTAGAAAGAGTCAGACATATCATGTCCAGGTCAGAACTTTCTCTCTGGCCTGACTCCAGGAGCAGCAGAGTGTAGGCACCGGCCTGGACTCCCATCGCTCAAGCTGGGGCAATGCTCCAGCGACTGTTACACAATTGTTGTGTAACAGTTGTATAAGGTTGTTGTACACAACAGTTGTTGTACAGTTGTTGTAACTGTATTATCCGTGAGGTTAGAACCCAGCTAGGTTTTTCTTAAATTCCAAATACACTTCCGGTTCCTCAGCAGCGCAGCCGATGGAACACGGGCGGTGGAGCACAAGCGGAGCTCGGGGACTGTACTGCAAACACCCTTCGGCCTGCTTCAGGGCCAGGCTGCCTGCTGTGACCTCCTCCCGACTGAGAACTCTACTCAGATGAACAGCAAGTCAAGCTCTGATTTAAAAATCCCTTCTCAAAAAAAAAAATAAATAAAAATAAAAATCCCTTCTCAAGAGTTTTCAAGTGAAGAATTCACTTTGTAACGGCTATCTTCACTGGGTAAGAGAGGTGGACAGGATACAATCCCGAAGGCCCAGGAGGGGACACACGAAAAGTGAGACCTTATCCCAGCTCTGCCTGCCCCAGCTCCCTTCCCAGAGATCCTAACGAATTCTTCCAGGGAGACTAAAAGGGGACGCTTATTTTTACCTTCTTCCCCAGCTCGCTTTTTATGTTTCTTGACTCTGGGCGCAGCTGTCTCCAGCCCCCCGGCCTAGAAAGTTCTACCCACCCATGCTGTGATTACCCGGTGACCAAACTCACTCAAGTACACCCTGGCCACACTGGGACCCATGAGCAGGGTGGGTCAGGGAGATGCATCCTTTCTGCTACAATCAGGAGAAAGGATGTGGGTCTTCCCCTTTCCTAACAGTTGACTCCCACTGAACTCATATTCAGTGGGACCTCACAAAGGTCCTATATGAGACCAGTTACTATTTTCATCTGTTTTACAGAAGACAAAGCTGAGCAGAGAGAGGCCCAGGTCACAGAGCTGGTGAAAGGTATGGTCAGGACTGAACGCGGTCCACTGTTCTATTGCGGGGCCCTCTAGAATCTCAGATGCCTACTAAGCCAGGGGAAGGGAGCTTCCGGACCAAAGCCCGCTCCCACTTACCTTCCCGTCCTCACCGATGCTGTACACCGTGTTCTCATCGTAGCTGAACTCCACGGAGTAGACCTCCCCGCAGTGGGCCTTCCAGCTCATCGCACACTCGTGCTGCTGCATGTCTGAGGCAACGAGACGCCGCTAGGGTTCCCACCCGGGCCCTGGGGTCCACCTGCCCGCAGGCAGAGGCACCTCACCCTCCCTGTGCCTGGTGGGCAGGAGCCGTTCTGGAGGCAGAGGACCCCCTGGACCCAACAGGAGTCACAGAGCTGACCGCAGTGAAGAGCCTGCACGGGGTGTTTCAGTTCACTAGTTCTCTCCTCCACCGTGCCTAGTCTTCTGTTAACCTGTCTTAAATGAAAGCTTCTCTCACTGGTCAAAGGTGAGGTTCAGGAATCCTGGGGTGGAGTCTATAAGTCTAGGAGGACACAGAAGTCCTTCCCAGGAAGGGACTGTAACTTCCTACCAGGGCGCCCTGGAGATCAGTTAAAGATACAGTCCCCAGTGGTGCCTCTGCGCTGGCTCCGGCCTCCTGGGACCGGCCTGCATGGGAGCTTTAAAGAGCATGCTGCTGACTCTGAAGCCCACCCTCCTGCTCTCACAGGGACTATGAAATGGCCCCACCAAGAGGACAGGACAGCATCACTCCTGGATCTCACTTGGGCCGTGAAGACTCAGATCCAAGAGCTCAGGACTGAAGGACTGCTAAGCCCCATCCCTCCCATGTCCACTGGCTCAGATCAGGAACAAGGTAATTAGGGCGGCCCTGAAGCAGACGCTGACCAAAGTTAAGTTCTCTTAGGAGAATCTTGAATTTCCACAGTAGCCTCTAGTCCCACTGGCAAAAACCCAACTCTCTTCCCTGGGCTGATGGAGGAGGGGACCAGGACTGCCATGAGCACACTCTCTTACCAAACAGCCGGATGACGCCGTCAGCCGCCCCCGTGACCAGCAGGTTCCCATTGTGGTTGAAGGCGGTGCAGTTGACGGCAATGGGCTCCGGATCCAAGCAGAACTGGAGCTGTAAAAAGGATAAACCACATTTAAAATGTAAGACAATTAGAAACCAATCCCAAGACAGGTCCTGTCTGAAAGGGGGAAGCAGCCCGAGATTGAGGAGTGACACATCAGAGCACAGAAGGATCAGCAGTGTCCAACTTTTAAACCGTGACAGTAGACAGGTGCTCGTTTTACAGTCTTCTCTTTACTCCAAACACCTGTGATTTCAGTATTCTCTTCTATGGATTCAATACTCAATGAAAAAATTGGAAAATAACAAGTAAACATAAAATTAAAAATCCCAAGAAAGGCCCTCAGCAGAAAATGTGCCTAGTCATTTAGTTGTGTCTGACTCTTTGCGACCCGATGGACTGTAGCCCTCCAGGCTCCTCTGTCCATGGGGATTCTCCAGGCAAGAATACTGGAGTGAGTTGCCATGCCCTCCTCCAGGGGATCTTCCCAACCCAGGAATCGAACCAGGGTCTCCTGCATTGCAGGCGGAAATAACAAGATTAAAAAGGACCTGATCAGACTGGGTGGGATAAGGTAGAACACCTACAAGATGCCAGAGGACAGATGTACAGATGTCTGCTGGATGGAATGGGGCAGGAGGGTACATGTCATTACCCATCTGTCCAAGCCCACAGAACACACAACACCAAGAGTGAACCTTGTGGACCTGTGGTGATTACAATGTGTCCGTGTGGGTGCATCGATTGTAACGAGTGTGCTACTCCAGTGAGGGAAGTTGGTAGCAGGGGAGGCTGGGCACGTGTGGGGACAGTGTGCATGGGGAAATCTTTGAAACTTCCTCTCTGTTTTACTGTGAGCCTAAAACTACTCATACCACCCTTTCTATGGCCATACGACTCTGAATGTGCCCGATCTCGTCTGATCTCAGAAGCTAAGCAGGGTCACGGCTGGTTAGTACTTGGATGGGAGACCGCCTGGGAATACTGGGTGTTATAGGCTTCTGGGCTTCCCTTGTGGCTCAGCTGGTAAACAATCCGCCTGCAATGTGGAAGACCTGGGTTCGATCCCTGGGTTGGGAAGATCCCCTGGGGAAGGGAAAGGCTACCCACTCCAGTATTCTGGCCTAGAGAATTCAATGGACTGTCCATAGGGTCCCAAAGAGTTGGACACAACTGAGCGACTTTCACTTTCAAAGCTACTAAAAAAAAAAAAAAAGTTTTAAATATTAAAAAAATGTTTAAATTTTTCAATAAGCCAAAAGGGCCCACTAGAAGGCACTGTGTGAATTCTAAGTTTGTCGCACCTTCCGAACGACTTCAGCTGCCAGCAATCTGCCCCACTGGAGTATTACTACTTTTCAACACACTCTGAAATCTCACAAATCAAAATGTGAGGAGCCCAAAGCAAAGAGGGAAGAGACCAAAGAAACAGCGGACGGTGTAACTTGAGTGCTCCCCGCCCGGGAGGGTGCCCAGCCCCGGGCACCATGGGAAACTCCCACCTGCTGCTTCATGGTCTTCGTGTCCCAGAGCAGCAGCCTGCCCGGCACCTGATTGGTGCCCCTGCCGCCGATGTCTGGTGCCAACACGTCCACATGGGCAGTGAGGCTCGAAGCTGCAGCCGAGCAGACGAAAGACGCCCCGCTGGGGCTGCACGCAAGAGACAGGATCCTGCAACACATAGAGGGTGTCAGCAGTGGGGGCAACCCAGCACTCTGCCCACCCGCAAAGGAAGGGGGAGCTGGGCTCGGAGGCTCGGCCAAGGCCAAGGCCGGCCCACCAGGCACAGTGACAGGGGGAGTGGCATCTGGCTCACCTGGGCATATCATCATTGATGTTGATTTCACAGAGGTTCTTCTTGGCTTCCGTGTCGTAGAGGCGCACGGTCCCCACACCGCTGCCCAGCAACAGCTGGAAGGAGAGGGACAGCTCAGGGTCAGGCCTGCTCAGAGAGGCTCACAGGAGGGCAAGGCCCACCCCTGTGAGGGGGAGCGCAGGCTGTGGGGTGACCCACCCCCACTCCCGCAGGTAGGACAGGGGAAACTGGCTAAAACGGACCTCTTTTAAAAATTAAAGACACTAGAGCTGACCTTGAAGGAATCTGTGGAATAGGAGGTAGACATCACCACAGGCAGAACTGGAAAGGAGACCCTCTGCCCTCCAACCCCCCTGTCTTCCAGTTTCAATGCCAGCTGCCCTGGTCCTGTCCTCTGGCTCCTGGCCCACCACCACCTCCATGGGCAGAGGCCTCAGCTGGTCATGGGTCTGGGTGATAGCCCCATTTGCATGTCCTGGGCACAGCTCTGGCTCTGGGCCTATAAAGGCCTCCGGGAAAAATAGAGGAGGCCATCCTTGCCTTCAGGACAGTCCTGGAGGTGTGGTGCTCGAGTGAGCAGTGAGAAGAGAGGGGAGGGGTTTGGCCTGGGGTCCCAACCAAGCCTGGGAGGTCCTCACTTAGGACCACAGGTCCAACCATGGGCAAGACCACTCACCAGCCTGTCCCGCTTGGTGGCCCACTCTAAAGAGAGCAGCGGTGACTTGGAGATAGAGGATGCCTTGGTCTGCATGATGGGGTTGAAGGACCACACTTTGATGACCCCGTCCACGTCCAAGCTGGCGACCCTTCTCCCCGAACAGTCCACCCTGAGATGAGACAGAGAGGCATACCATTAGCATCCCCGCCTGAGTCCGCCATCCTCCTCAGCCCAGGCCCAGAGGACTGCCTTTTCTGACTCTCCTGCTGAGAGATGCCCACGCTCCAAGGACGGGTGTGGACTACTTCTAGAAATATTCATTCATTCATCTATCTGAGAACTACTCACAAAGCATCCATTATGTGCTGGGCCCAGTGGGCATCACCCTCTGGACGTTACTCTCCAGGATCAGAAGGAGTGGAGGAGCTGACTTGACCAACAACAGCCCCAGTGGCAGCTGTCCAGCCTTCCTCTGACAGTTCACGGTCCCTCGGGGCTATCCCACCACCTGCATCTCTGTTACCCCTCATCGTCCTGCTTGCCAGGCCTTTAAACGCACAGCCCGAGACCACAGGCTTCCCAGGGAGCCCACCCCTTTTTCCCCCAAGGCCCCGCCCCAGCGGCCAGCACCCACCTGCAGTGCATGATGGAAGAGTGGTGCTCCCCATACTCCTCCTGGCCCAGCACGATGAACGGCTGCTCGGGGCGGACCCCCCCACCCTCAGGGCCTGCCGTGGGCACCCGCGTCAGCGTCTCCAGCGCCTCCACGTGGAGCTCCGGGCAGGGCTCTGCCTCTGGGCCACCAGCTTCGGGCTTCTTCTCCGCACCCTGCGCCAAGCAAAGCAGGCACAAGTCAGCGCTGAGGGGTCGGCGCTGGGCCCAGCTGCTCCCTATGTCTGGGGACAGGCTGGGGGTGTCTAGGACGCCAGGCCACAGCCCTCGGGGGAGGATCTTGGTGGTCATGGGGTCTTAAAGAAAGAACTCTGAACTCCAAGAGCCTGCTTCACCGGCAGCCCCAACCTAGAGACCATGAGGAAGGAAGTGTGGGCCATGGACTCCCGGTCCCAGTTGACGAGACCCAGGACACGCACGACCCTGACAGACTAGGCCAATGATAACAAGAATCAGTGAGGGAGGGACTGCCCACTGCACGCCAGGCACTGTGAACACGATGGACTGTCTCATGTAATGCTCCCTCAACCATCTGTGATCCTGTTACTAACCCCATTTTACAGCTGTGGAAACTAAGACTGAAAGCTGAAGTTAAGTAACCTTGCCTAGGATCAAGAGCTGGCCCCAGGGGCGAGACGCCGATGTGAAGCCAGGTCCGTACAAGGTAAGCCTGGCCGCCCACCAGCACCTCCTCCTGGGAGACTGGGGTGATGGGCTAGGTCCGAGGACAGCAGCTAAGCTAGCGCAAGGCAGGACACCAAATGGCACCCACACACACTGCCACCCAGGAGGCTGCTGTCCATCTCTGCCTCTCGGGGGCCCTGGGCGCTGGCCACCACGACTACCACCTGCTCACCCAGACATAACCCAGGCCACGGAGCCTCAGCCAGGGTGCTCTCTACCACCCCCCTGGTTCTGGAGACTCCTGGAAGCACTCCTCAGAGACCCAGAAAGAGCAGTTTTACAGAAAAAATAAAATGTAACAAAATAAAGGAACAGAGACCTTGGAGCTCAGAGGTGCTTTCAGGAGTGGCTGAGTTCTAGAGGTATAGGATTATACCTCTAATTCTATAGCCCAGAAGGATCTGAGATGTGAGCTGTAAGGCTCTATGCCATTGGACCAGAACACGTTCAGGGCTGCTAACCCCCAAAATGCCTTTAAAACAGGCAAGTAGCCTGGATTAGGAGATAAACGGTCAACAAGGTGACTTAAGGCAGTAAATCCCCTGGGGCTTTGCCTTCAATCCCGAGTATTTCACTGAAGCAGCAGCAGTTTATACCACCAGGAAGGGAAAACCCGAACCCACATTCACTGGTGAGAAGTGTCTCTGAACCAGCCTGGCAAGGGCCGGGGCCGCCACACGGCCGCTGTGTGGGCACATGGCCCTCTGGGCAGCGACTCCAGCAGGGCATGCAGGAGAAAAGGCCCGTGACTTAGCAGGTCTGCGCGATGCTGGGTTACACCAAGGGCACCCTCTCCCCCGACTCCGAGCACCCGTGACATGCGCACACTAAGGCACAGTTAAACTCAGGGGAGGACAGAGCACGCAGGGGTCCCAAACCAACTGTTCACAGAGCTCATCTTCTGGGACCATTTTCAGAGGTCAGCATTTTATGGCCCCTGTTTAGGGCAACGCTACACTGGGAAAAGGGATCCCTGGAAAGCCAGATTATTCTGGAATGAAACAACCAAAGTGCAAGCGGTTAAAGCCAGTTAGGCAAAACCACACAAGGCATAGCGAAAGAAATCAAGAGAGGTAAGAGCAGGCCCTGCACGACCCCTATCCCCCCACCGTATCCCATGGCTGTCCACCATGGAGGCGGGCCTGTGGGGTGTCCCCGCGGGCGTTCGCGAGACACTGAGGCCAAGCCGCACCTGCAGAGTCATGGAGAGGAGCTCCTTCCGTTCCTTGCCGTGGTCCTGCAGGCGCCGCTGCCGGTGCTGCGACCAGCTGGACTCCCCCGGGGTCAGCCCGCCGAAGAGGCTTTTCCCGTCCTTGGGCGCGCCGGCCAGCTCCCTGCCCTTGGCGGTCTGGAGGACGAGACACCAGGCTATGAAACGTGTTGTCCCACATGGGGCCGGGCAAGGAGGGGAGCAGGAGCCAAGGAAGGGACTCTACCTTTAGTGCTGAGTAAGGCTCCTCCCTGTCCAGGCTGAGAGTTACTACCTCGGGCTTCCCTGCCGTTACAGTGGTAAAGAATCCGCCTGCCAATGCAGGAGACACGGGTGCGATCCCTGGTCCGGAAAGATCCCACATGCTGGGGAGCATCTGAGTCCGTGTGCCACAGCTACTGAGCCTGCGCTCTAGAGCCCGCGAGCTGCAAGGACTGAAGCCCGCACGCTCTGGAGCCCGTGCTCCGCAACAAGGGAAGCCACCACCACGAGAAGCCAGTGCCCTGCAACTGGACAGTCGCTCCCGCTCTCTGCAACTAGAGAAAAGCCCACACAGCAACAAAGACCCAGCACAGCCAAATCTAAATAAAAAAAATTTTTTTTTAAAAAACATATTATTATCTCAGCCCATGAGCAAGGTCAAGGGCAAAACACCAGCAGTCTGTACCTCCTCCTTCCTGTTCTCCACTCCCCCTTCCTGAGAGGACAACTCCCCAGCACTTCTCTGCCTGCCACATCTACTGCCTGGAGGTAGATACACACATATCCTCCTGATCTATTCAGCAACAGTTAACTTTATTTATTTTAGTTAGCACTTAGCGAAGCAACAATTATGAGACAGATCAGGCCCTACTCTGGTGTTATATTTAAAAGCAACAATGTGTTTGGGCAATAGAGAGGGAAAAAAAATTATGCAAAATATAATTACCCCTCTACAAGGGAAAAAGACACACAATACCCTCTCTTGTTTTGGGCCAAGTGCATGACTAAGCCAGTCAAAGTTAACAAATATTGAGGTATTTGGAAATGATTATTGGGCAACCAGAAAGTCTTTTAACAGAAATAGTTGGAAACTCGAGGACTTTGGGGCAGGATAAACTGGACAAGAGAGAAACTGGCATCTTCTGGCTCTTTTTCATAGCAACAAGAGATAAAGTCAACCAACGTTACAGCAAATGAACTCAGTAATTCCTAACCCAGGCTTTTTTGGTGACTCAGACAGTAAAGAATCTGCCTGCAATGCAGGAGACTCAGGTTCGATCCTTGGGTCAGGAAGATCCCCTGGAGAAGGAAATGGCTACCCACTCCAGTATTCTTGTCTGGAGAATTCTAGTCCATGGGATCACAAAGAGTTAGACACAACTAAGCAACTAACCAGGGCTTCCCAAGTAGCAATCGTGGTAAAGAAACTGCCTGCCTATACTAGAGACACAAGAGACATGGGTTCAATCCCTGGGTCAGGAAGATGCCCTGGAGGAGGGAATGGCAACCCACTCTAGTATTCTTGCCTGGAGAATCCCATGGACAGAGGAGTCTGGCGAGCTGCAGTCATGGGGCCACAAAGAGTTGGGCATGACTGAGTACATAACCCCCACCCCACTCCCATAGAGACTGAAGATTTCTAATCTAGAGCTTTTTAAAAAGGAGCTGCCACCTCATCACCTTTCCAGATGATCTGGCTGGGTTCTCTTTTTCTAATCTTATTCCCACAAATTGTGATGGTCACACTCCTAACCCCTCTCCTTTTTTTTTTTTTTACACTCTTAGCAAAGGGATATAGATACCAATAGCCACTCAGTTTGAGACCAACCTACTCACAAATCATTTGTACACAAGTCCTAAGTAAAGAGAATAAATTCAACCAAAGTCTACATGTGGCCTTTTAGTTCTTCTACTTGTTATATTTTATGTTAACACTAAACAACTTTAAACGATTGACATAGATTCCCTGGGACCCTGAGGTCTTTAAATGATTGACATAGATTCCCTGGGACCCTGAGGTCATATGAACAGTTAAGAAAGGAAATTTTAAAGCCTATTAGTTTATCTGGAGCCTAACTGTGGCTGACAGGATTGGTTATTTTTGTTTTTCTGACTGAAGCGACCTCCGGTGGTACCTGGAGGTATTTGTCACAGATAGTTTCTCTAGAATGGTTGATCTCTGAATTCTGACTTGTTTGGGGAACAGTAAATTTCTTAGTCAAGATTCTTTAAAAAAATAAACTAGGAATAAAATCAACAACAATAATGTCAATATATATTACTTACTGAGCATTTACCATATGTAAGGTACCATGCTAAGAATCTTACAAACATACTCTTAAAGATGAAGCATTATATCAAGATGGGGAGCAGTTGTATAGAGAGGTTAAATTACTCGTCTACACAGGGAGAACTTGACAGAACTGTAACTCACACCCAGATCTGACAGTGGCCCCATGATCTGAAAAACCTGAAGAAAGCAAAACCATGATGGAAGCACATGAAAGAAAGTGACACTGAAGAGAAAAGAGAAGAAGGAATGTCATAATCCTGGAACCTAAATAACAACCAAGAGAGGCCCCTCTCTCAGTGCTTCTGGCTGTTCTGGAGAAGCATCCCATGGTCCAAGGAGCACTGAATAGGTCCCATCGTTTTAGAAAGTGGAAGATGACTTCTCTTACCTTCCCAAAAGTAACAAGTTGTCCTGAGTTAACCATGTTCCCTCACATGGTCCCAGGGTGGGTAGTGGAGTGGAGGGCGGTTCACTCCCTAGTAGGTGATCCAAGGGTGCCAACCTTCATTACACAAATCTATTTATTCCTCCTGACTGATCCAGAAGGCAAATTGCTCAGACTAAGGAATTTCACAGGGGAGGCTATATCATGCCCAGTTGCCCAGCCATGTCCAACTCTTTACAACCATATAGACTGTAGTCTGGCAGACCCCTCTGTCCATGGAATTTTCCAGGCAAGAATTGCAGTGGGTTGCCATTTCCTCCTTCTGGAGATCTTCCCAAGCCAGGGATCAAACCCCTGTCTCCTGCCTCTTTTGCATTGGCAGGCAGATTCTTTATCACTGTGCCACCTGGAAAACCCCCATAGGCTATACTATATCAGACAAGAGACTTTAGGCCAAAGACTGAAATAAGAGATAAAGAAGGCCATTTTATAATGATAAAAGGGTTATTTCAACAAGAGGACATAATATTTGCAAGTATTTATGCACCTGACCTCAGAGCACCTCATATATAAAGCAACTATTAACTGACTTGAAGGGAGAAATAGGCAGCAATACAGTAATAGTAGAGGACTTCAATATCCTACTTTTCACCAATGAAGAGATCATCCAGACAGAAAATCACTAGGGACAAACTGGCCTTAAACTGCACATTAGACCCAGTGAACTTAATAGACATTTACAGAACATACCACCCTCAAGCACACATGTAACATTCTCCAGAATAGATCATATATTAATAAACATAAGCCTTAATAAATGTAAGGAGATTAAAGTCATAGCAAGTATCACAATGGATGAAATTAGAAGTCAATTTTAAGAATAAAATAAACAGTTCATAAATATATGGAGACTGAACAACCAATGAGTCACAGAAGAAACCAAAAGATAAATCAAAAAGTATCTTGAGACAAGTAAAAATGGAAACACAATATACCAAAACCTATGCAAAACTGATTCTAAAAGGGAAGTTTCTAATAATAAACACCTGCATTAAGAAGAAAGAAAGATTTCAAGTAAACAACTTAACTGTACACCTCAAGAAACTAGAAAAAGAAGAATACACAAAGCCCAAAGTTAATAGAAGGAAGGAAATAACAATGATCAGAAAGGAAAACAATGAAATATATTAACAAGTCAATAGAGGGCTTCCCTGGTGGTCTAGTGGTTAAGACTCTGCCTGCCAATACAGGGGACATGGGATGGATCCTGGGTCGAGGAAAATCCCACATGCCGCGGAGCAACTAATCCTGTGCATCACAACTGCTCAGCCTGCACTGTAGAGCCCATGAGCTCCAATGACTGAAGCCCACAAGCCTAGAGCCCATGCCCCAAAAGAAGAGAAGCCTCCACTCTCTGCAACTAGAGAAAGCCCATGTGCAGCAATGAAGCCCAGCACAACCAAAAATAAAAATAAATAAATCTTTAAAAAAAAAAAAGAAATGATCATTGAAACCAGGAGCTGGTTTTTTGAAAGTCAAACAAAATAGACAAACCGTTAGCTTGATTTACCAAGAGAAAAACCAGGACTCAAATAAATAAAATTAGAAATGAATTCCAAAACACATCTCCAAAAACTCTACCATTCTGATAGAAAAGATAAAATAGCTAGCAGTAAAGGCCATGTTTTCTGGACCACAAAGGTGGTGATGGGAACCCCACAGCTAGCTATGAAAACAGTGCTGAGAGCAAGATCAGTTTCCTGGGTTGACAGCAGTTTTCCAAAATAGTGGGATCCTGGCAAGCAAGGAAGTCTCAAACTAGCCTGGCACAACTATGATTCAGGTTTGACAGACTTATCAGCCTGACCAAGAAACCTTTATACTGGATACTTGAGAAGAAGCGGGAAAAGCATCCATTTACTACTGATGCATGCCCAGGGAAAGTACAGACACTGCAGGGGTATCCCACTTTGGGGCCAACGGTGGAGGAGGCTGCAGAACAGGCACTGACACTTGGTGGAATGCTTGTCTGTCCTTACTCACCTGCTACACCTGATAAATGCTGTCTTTTCCCTTTCTAACAGGTGGTGTTAAGAGGACCCAATTCAGTTGGCCCAAATGGATGGAATAGAGGGGCTTAGGATAGACTTCAAATTCCTGCAGCTGACACAAAAGACACTTACAACACTTCCCCAGCAAGTATATTACAACATTAAGAAGAACAAAAGCAATGCTTCCTTCTTGAGTCAAGATGGCAAGGAAGCTGTCCAATGTACTACAGGCTGGAAAGTAACTCCAAAATGAAAATTCAAACAGGTGTTAACATATAAATAAGAAAAACTATCTTTATAATGATAGGACAACTTATACCAAGAGAGCTATAGACCTAAACATGACCTAGCATATCCTACTTAGAGAGTGCTTCTCTTTAAACTGTATCTAAGATTCATCAGCTGAGCCACAAGGCAATTCCCAAGACATCCAAAAGAAGGGGAAACATCAACAAAAAACAATAGCACACTAAAAGCTGATGAATGCAGCTATCCACCAAACACCTAAATAAGTAGGTAAAGTAAACCTGTGTCCAGCTACAAAGGCATATGACTTAAGTAAATACTCACTGTGACACACCCAGTAATTCAAAGTTTTATTTTAAGAGCAAACTTCATAAAAATCTTAACTACTGGATTCATGTAACATTCCAACAGTCCAAATTATATTGTCCCAATCTATCATAATCTACCTGTCTCCTACAGTTCAAGAGAGGTACATTTATCATGCTTTATCATCTGACCTTCTCTCCTCTCACTCCAGAGAAGGATCTAAATTCATTTTTGGTGGCCTGAATAGACTTACCAGGCAATCGTCCAAATGGAACAGAAAACAAGTTCCAGTAATTTGGCCTCACCTGAGGCAAAATAAAGCCACCCAGAAGACAGGCCCAAGTAACAGAGAAATTACAGAATGAAAGATGGGGAGGAGGGACTCCCTTTTCCCCATCCTGCTGAGATCCATGGAAACAGCCCCAGGGGCGGCATTCTTACTGCCGATGTCACGGGAGCTACAGGATAATTTGATACTAATAAGCGTTACAAAGACACAAGCCTGTGGATGCTGTGCTTTCTTTACATTACCGTCAATTAAAGGTTATCTCTGTAATAACCATAATTCCCCCTCGTAGTCCCAAGGTGACTGAGTGGGTGTGGAAGGAGTGAAACTGTAACTGGAGGGGATGGTGGGGTAACACTGCAGTGGGGGAGCCTGCTGAGGAGGTGCCTGGGGGGTTTCTATAATAGAGAGCCCGGAAGAGCTTGGGAACTGTGGTTTTACAGCTACTTCTAAAATTTTGCCTCCAGATTCATAGTGAAAGCACAGAGAATGTATCACTGTAGACTCTACATCTATAATGTAGTGAACTTTTCAGTGTTAACAACAGTTACAGGGACCGATCACAAGCGGGCAAAATGCTGATATAATTGAAGCTTACAATCGTTGTTTTGTCACTACATCATATCTGACTGTTGCCACCCAATGGACTGTAGTCCGCCAGGCTCCTCTGTCCAAGGGGTTTTCCAGGCAAAAAAGTACTGGAGCGGGTTGTCATTTCCTTCCCCAGGGGATCTTCCTGACTCAGGCTTATTAAAAAAAAAAGTGTCATTTTATATTGACTTAAAAGCAATATATCACTAAAATCACAGGAAGTGATCCTATAACTAACAGCATTTGGTATTGGTAAGAGAGCATCCTGAATTGTAAACTCGAATTTGGCCATCAACCGTATAGAGGAGTTAAAAAATTAGAATGTCCCCCCCCAATAGAAGGGAACCAGGATGGTGAGGAGTCTAGAAATCATGCCACATAGGTAAATAGCTGGGCAGAAAGGGAGGAACGAACATAGTGTTTAGCATGGAAAAGACAGAAAGAAGCCTTATTCTATGCAGCTCTAAGGCAAAGCTAAGATCTGTGAGTGAAAATCACAGAGGCTTCAACTAACAACTTTCAAACAGGCCAACACCCACCCCAACACAAGCATTGAGCTCCCCACCACAGGAGGCAATCAATCAAATTAAAGGTCATCTGGCCCACCCTCCTAGCCAATAGGAGCCTGGCCCACCCTCCTAGACAATAGGAGGGTGGGCCAGATGACCTTTAAACTTCCTCCAACTCTAAATTCTATGATTTTCTTGAAACTCAGATATACTAGTTATTTTTAGAGCTGAAACATCACTGCTGAGTCAAATATATCATTTAAAAAAACAAGTGAGCCAACCCCTGGATTTTTTAGATTGAGAGCATTTATCATCTGTACCCAGGAAATGAAGAGTGCTACCTCTGCTCTGTTAACAAGCCAGAAGCTTTGTTTGAACATAGGTAAAGTAAAGGTAATAAAGGTAAAGTAAGGAACATTTGCCTGCAGATTACACATTCTTACCTTCCTCTCCTGAATAGGAACCTCACAAACATTTCCAATCACATTTCACCCTCAGTTTAGCGCCTGAACACGTAAAGATATGGCCACAGGCCAAAGCGCAAAGACCCCATCTCCATGCTTTCAAGTTAATGAAACTGAATTTCATCATTTCATGTACATTTCAAGGGATGTAGCACTCCATACATCATCTATTACAGGCTAATACCTTCCCAACTACAATAACTACAATGTATTGTGAGCTCATAATCTGTCAGGCACTGCATATACCATGGGCTCTCATCTCAACTCAAACACCTCTCCCCATAGGGAGTAAATGCTTTTATCATTCCCAGGCCAAGTGGGTGGGGAGATGTGAGCAAAGATGCTAAACAAGGTACAGTTGGCTGAGTCCGAAGCCCATGCTTTTTCTCCCCCCATGTCCTGCTCAGCATCTGCACTTGAACAACAGTATGAAATCTGTATGAAAACAGTATGAAAGTGCTGTGCCAAAGGCCCCGACGTCCCAGTGGCAGCGTGGACAGACCCCCGTCTCCCCAGGCAGCCCCACACTGCTGTGTCACCTGCAACTGTTCTCAAGCCAAGGGCAGCAGGAGAGGAAGGCAGAGATGATGACAACTTACTGTATCTGCAAGTAATAAAAATCTGGAGAGGGAAACAGTCCCAACCCAAGCAATAAAGCATCACTCTGGGTCTGTTAAAGCTTCACTCTGGCCAACATTTCTGAAAGCAATGAATTCTGATCATCTCCGCTCGGAAAACTAGTCAAGTTTTGGACATATGCTGGCATAAAAGAAATTTTCTTGCAAGCTTTTATGAAAGAAAAAAAAATAGCAAAAATCCTTTGTAGCATCAGGAAATAAGAACTTGTAGTAAAAGAAATACCACACTGATTTAGAACTTTACTCTTTACCCACTACTTTCTATCACCAAAAATTTTAAAGTCCAGAATTGCTTGAACTCATGCTTGAATAACCAAATTTTAGTCATAAGCACTCATGAGTTAGAGGAAATTGATGAGAAAAGGGAAGGGACCCTTCAGAGCACACTTCCTCCTGTCACCATCCACCCTCCCACCTGCAGGTCCAAGGGGAGGGCGGGCAAGTCTCCACGTGGGTGACGAGTGGGGTGTCGGAGGCTGGACCTGTACTTACCTGGCTGCCGAAGGACTCCTTCTTGGCCGAGCTCTGAGTCTGAGCCGGGCCCTGGGCGGGCGACAACCTTGAGGGGCTCTTCTTGCTCTGAGGCAGCAGCGAGGACAGGAAACCCACGCGCGGCGACTGGGAGAGGGAGGCGTTCCTCTGGCTGCACACCATGGCTCTGGACAAGCAGACACAGCACCAGGTCACGGCGCTGGACGGGGGCCTGGGAGAGCCCGCGGCGCACACTGTGTGGGCTGCGGATGCTGCTAGTAACCAGGGCCGTGGCCGGGTTTGCGCATCTGGGCTTTGAGGCGGCCTGATGATTGGTGTCCTTTCACAAAGGGAGCTCGCAGCCTACTTGGCACAACCGGGAAGGCTGCGGCTCTCTGAGGGCCACGGTAAAGCCCAGAGCAGAGCTGTCTACTGCCCACTGGCCACATGTGATGTTGAGCACCTGAGATGTGGTCAGTCCAAATGGAGAAGTGGAGAAATGCTACAGGCATAAAATCCACACTGGAATTCAAGATTTAGCATGAAAAAGAGTTGTTAAATAGCTCATGAATACTTTATATTCATTGCATGTTGAAATGATACTTTAAAAAAGTTGGACTATATAAAACTGAAAGTGTTAGTCGCTCAGTAGTGTCAGACTCTGCTGACATGAGCGTCAGACCTCACAGACTGTAGCCTGCCAGACTCCTCTGTCCACGGAATTCTCCAAGCAAGAATTCTGGAGTGGGTTGCCATTCCCCTCTCCAGGGGAACTTCCTGACCCAGGGATCAAACCTGGGTTCTCCTACATTGCAGGCATATTCTTTACCATCTGAGCCACCAGGGAAGCCTGGGCTAAATAATAAATATCATTAAAATTTACCTTTTTTAAGATAGTTACTGAAAGTTTTTAAGTTCAATTTTTGGCTTGCACTTTACTTCCATCAGCAGGCACTAGCTCAGAAACCAGAGCAGTTTCATCTGCTGCAGGACTTGGCCACAGACAGGTTTGCGATCTGACTACCTGGGTTTGCATCCTGATTCACCAATCACTGATCCTGGGACCTGTGGTGCCTGCGTCTCTTCCACTGCTATTATCATCATCATCTGGGTCTCTGGCTTTCAATGGCTGTTTTTTAAGGCTGCTCAAATACCTCTCTCCCAACCTGCCTACCGCTCCGAAACCTGAGACAAGAGCATGCGTCTATGGAGAAATGTGTTGACAATCCTGGCATCCATGGGGCGCTCCTGGCAGAGCACAGAAACTTCCCAGGGCTTCACGACGATGGCTGTATTAACCCAGGCTGCACACATCTGGATGTGTGAGCCCCTGGCAGAGCCTGTAGTTTCCCTGCCTCCGGTCAGGCCCAGAGACTCAGAAAACTCAGACTAGAACAGTGGGCGCTCAGGAGGTTCCTGGCAATTCGGAGGCGTCACCAGGAGGGAGAACACTGGGGACAGAGCGAGGAGGGGGCGCGGCACACACTCACAGTTCCGAGTCCCCCAGGCGGTCCATGTTGGAGACATAAGGAGGCAATTTGTGCTGGACCAAGGCCTCTTCTTCCTCTGGCTGTTGCTCCTCTTTCTTCAGTCGGTGGATTTCGGCTTGTAGTGCAAACAGCTACATAGAGGTGGGGATGAGTGAGACGGGGATCTCACCTAGCCTTCCCTCCCCTGGGGAAGATTAGATACATCACGTCCAAAACCCAACCACACTGACTCAAAGGCCACTCGCCCTCAGCCTCGGGGTGCCCATCTCACTCTCTGCAGGCTGGAAAGATAGGTGAGGCTGCTGTGACTTGATGACAAAGAGGTGAGAAAACTAAAGACCGTTAGATAATATGGAAGCTACTTCTTTTTTCTTTTTATCATTTGACTTGCTTCCCTTTTATCATTTGAGTTGCTTCTTCCTGAATTCACTGAGAAAAATAGCTCCACCCACTCCTGCTTTCCTCTTGGGAATCTACAAAACCAGACTTTGGAACTCAGATGGAAAAAAAATTTTTTTAATGAAGGTCAGCATTTTTTACCTTTTGCCTGAAGATAATTATACACACAGGCCCAAACCTAAGAACCTTAAACCCCCCAAACTGAAACAGCTTATAAGCTTCCTTTTTCTGAACAATCCTCCCTTTTCTGATGGTGCATCAATTTCAAGGTTAGAGAAATGCTCAGGCAAATGGAAAGGCAAACGTGAGCTGCCCAGGAGCTGTTCTTTTACCAAAGTAGAAAAACCTGGTCAGGCTGAGAACAATTAAATCATATCTGGGCTATAAACAAGACAGATGTGGAGATGGGTGGAAAAGGCCTGGGAGTGGGGAGTGGGAAGCGGAGATATACAAGCAGGTTAGCTGCAAGGAGACATCCATGCGTAGAGTCAGTTTCCTCTTAAAATTTCACGGCTGTTACTAACTTGCTCATGCTATGACATAAAACATCAACCTCGCCTCTGGTTTTCAAAGGCTTGTCACAGCTCCCAACACTGCCTTTCTGGTGACTCACTGTCACCTGAGACCAGTGCTGTCCTCTACTGACTCACCCTCCACGGCCACTGCCTAATTTCACACATGAAAAGCAGAAGTGCTCCCCAAGGAGCAAGCGTCATTCAGAACAAACCTTCTGGCGAAGAACTTCATTCTCTTCTTGAACCTGGTTGGTCCTCTGGCACTCTGCATCAAAGTTCAGGATCACGGGAACTGGTGTACTGAGTTAAAGAATACGCCTGCCTTTTAATCAACTTGATTGCGGTGGTCATGACACAATGCGTACATACACCAAATCCTTAAGTTTTACACCATATATACATATACAAACACATACACACAATGTTTCATTGTCAATTATATTCCAATAAAGATGGGGAAAAATTGCCAATTAAAATATGTATTCTATCACAAACTCTGCAATAACACAATTCAATAAACGTGTTTTAAAAGAAAAAGAATAAGCCTGCCTGCAAAACAATTAAAAGCCATTTCAGACACTTTAGACACCTCAGCAACACCCTTGAATGTGACACGGAGTAAAGACTCTGTGCTGTGGGCTCCTCAAAGCTTTATGAACAGTCTCTCCCTTGACCCTGGGTCTGGCCTGACTTCGTTCAGACAGACTCACGGACACCTGACAACATGCCTGGCTAGCCCACAGAGGACATACCTCCAAACCTGATGCTTTCTCCCAAATGCCGGCAGTAAAGGGTTTATCTTGCAGGCTTCACACTCAGTCTAAGCTTTAGCGACATTCGGCGAAAAGCCAGCCCAGTGGCCAGTGGATCTGTGGGCACATGGCCAGCTGCTCTACCAGCTCGGTAGAAGGACTGGCCGCTCGCCTTTTCCCTCCTCAGGGTGAGCCTCTCCTTGGCAAAGGTTCAGGCTGAGAAGCAAGCTTTCTGCAGCCTAGGAGCCACCCAGGAGGATGCACCAATGAGGTCACAGGGTCAGTCTTTCCCAGCCACCTCATACAGCGTCAGTCCAGAGGAGCACTAAGCCGGCAGGGCCACGGTTGGGCAAGCGAGCTTCCCTGGAGGGCCCACGAGGTCAAGCCCTGACCACCTCTGGGCTGGGGCCCCTGCAAGTTTTGTCTGAAAGCCCTCAGGATAAAGAGTGGCAGCAGGGGGAGAAAAAGGGCCAACCTGGGTAATTCACACTCACCCCAGCACAAAAAGAAATGCTCCCTTCCTACCTCCACCAGAAGATGGTCCTCCCAGAGACCAAAAGGCGATGGTGGGTGGGCCTCCACAACGCCCAGCTTATCAGTGACTCACCAGGCAGCCCCATTCAAATCAGACCCCCTTCTCCTCCTGGGGAGTTCCTGCCAGAAAGTACAAGTGAGCGAGAATGTCCCCAGCTTTCCACAACAAAAGGGTACATAAGGTAGGCTTGGAAATTATTTATGTCCTCTCTCTCTCCTAAATCTCTCCACATATTCTTAAAGCTGCCTTGTCCTCCGACAAGTTGAGGGACCCTGAGGTCACTGTGAAGTCAGTGACCCAGACACCAACACAGGAAGGATGTTTCAGCCCTAGAAGTGTTTTCACCTGCTACCTAATCCCAACAAAGTCCAGTGAAAGCCTGGGGGGCCACGGGGCATGCGCAGAGAGGCTGCTCTGGAGGCCGGCCGGTTTCGCTGTGCTTGCTGGGAGAGACCCCGGCCTACTCGAGGGCTCCTATCGCCCTACAGCGAGGACAGTCTCCCCACCCACACATGTCAGCTATTCAGCAGCAGAACTAAGAACTGCAACTCCCACCCTCCCAGATCAAAATAACCACAGCCTGCCCAGCCCCCTCACATGACAACACGATGATCTTATGACTGCGTTAAGCGCAGCAGCCGCTGGTCTCGCAGTCAGGTGGCCTCAGACTGGGCCGCCAGCCCCCCAGCCGCTGAGAGGATATGCATGCACTGAAAGAGGACGCTCAGGAAGTTATGCAGGGACACGATGAAGGTGTCGGCCCACTGGCGCGAAAAGTAGGTGGCGAAGGTGGGGTTGGTGTCTGGGGATGGCAGGAAGGGCAGGACAAACCAATCCTTCCACTCGGCCTGGTTCTGGAGCTCTGAGGCCTGCTTTGCAAAGAACTCCTGAGCCTTGTCACTTCTGTTTGTCTGCCAAGACACAGAGGCGGAGGCAAAGAAAGGGGAGAGACAGAAGGCCAGAGGTAAGCCTCTTCACCACCACACCACAGAGAGCCTCTGAATACTGGCCTCCTGAGCAAGTCACCAAACATGATCTATGAACTCGTTATAAAAGAAATCATCACTCTTTTCTCAAGTTCCTTGTAACTTTAAAGAAGTCTGTTTAAAGCCCTAGTGATAAATGCCACCCTAAAAATTAATTCCTAGTTGATTTTCAAATAATCTAAGTGATTTACTCACCCCCCCCCCCCCCAAGTCAGTCATAACCTTTTTACTCAAACTTTAACCCAACTACTTATATTCTTTGAAACACCACCCAGGCTAATGTGTTTAAGACAAGAGGAGAAATAGGAATGAGGAAGATAAGTCAGATGATCTACAGATGAGAAGGGGAAAAAAAAAAATTGGAAAACAGTCAAAAATAATTTGCACTTGACTGTTCCACCCTTTCCCAGAGTAACAGAGAAGAGCTGTCCCTAGGTGTTAAAAGAAAATCTATTTCTGGATTAAAGATTTTTCTCCACCAAGAGATCCCTGAACCAGAAACACCTGGATTGTGTAGACGAGATAAAAGCGGAACAGGCTGGTTTTCAGCTTGTTGATGGTGGGTCTGTACACGTCCTCCAAGCGGCTGAAGAGCCGCCGCTCCAGGTAGTTCCAGTAATCCCGAAGAGCAGTCAGGTCATACACCTGCATTAATTGCTGCAGCTGGTCCACAATCTTGTCCACCTGGAGAGCGAAAGATGTGATGGAAAAGGGAATTCTCTCTTCACTCCACAGAGTTAGTACAGCTTTTTTCCTCTTGCTGCAGCTTCTGGATGCTTCAATTTTTTTTTTTCTTTAAGTTAGCAATCTATAAAACTTTCAAAACACTGTAACATAATAGGTTTCAAGTTTTTTTCTTAATGTTAAGTATGCGTTTCTACCCTTTGGCAAGCATGGAAATTTCAGCTGTAAAAGCACTCTGGCCCAGGAACCAGACAGAGTCCAGGGCCTGGACCTGGCTCTAATTTATTCAACCACCTTGGCAATGTCACTTCAACTCTCCGGTCTTAGTGACCTAAGATTTCAAAAAGCAAAAAAGAGGGAGTGAGACAATCTCCATGCTCCTCCTCCATTCCAGGATTCCAAGGCTCATGTTAGATGTACTGTGTCCTTCAAGTCCTCTAAGCACCACTAAAGCCCTGGCAGCTGCTGAGAGTGTCAGCCAAAAGGGGTCCCCTCCTTGTGTGTGAGGAGCACTCATATCAGAGGACACAAGACGGAACATGTTTTGAATACTGATACCATTCTAACCTCCCCTCTCCCCATTTTACAGATCAGGACACTGAGGTTCAGAGAGCTGAAATGATTTGCTTTACCCACCACCAAGTAGCCACTAACTTTGGCAAGACAAGAACCCAGGTCTCCTAACTCCCCTCCGGTGTTCCTGCTGCTAGCTCACTGCCTCTCTCAACTCACCTGCCAACACCAACTGAAGCCAGCAGGTATACACACAAATCACACACATATAACTTCCAAGAACTCAACAGAAAATCATGTCTGAGCAAAGTTATGTTTTCAAATGTACAACAAGGTCTTCCTCGGAGATGAAGCAAAACTGCCAATGGGTCACTGGCAAAGCCATTTTAAATACCTGAACCTAGCTCACATGGGCTGCAGACCCCTTTGCTCCTAATGCCACTAGAAGCCGACTTTAGAATATTTCTGTTCCCAAAACCCAAACGTCTATCCAACCATAGCTTCTCAAACCTCATTGCCATCCAGCCAATGACTGGCCAGCACCTGCTGGGAGACTGGGGTGGAGATCAGAGCCCTGGACCAGGAGTCAGGGCACCTGGGCTCCAGCCTCGGCGATGCTCCTGACTCGTTGGCAACTTCAGACAAGTAACGTCCCCTCTCAGGGCCTCAGTTCCTCATCTGTCAAGCGAGTGCCGGACGCGCTGATGTCAATGATCCCCCTGGCGCGGTGACAGCGCCGCTCCCGCCCCGGAGGGCAGTGCTGGGGGAGAGCCAGCTCCTGGCTCCCTCGGGGCCGCCTCTGCCTGCGCCGCGCCCGCCAGCCCCTTACCCGGAAGCCCTTCTCCTTGTCCGCCTTGATCTCTGCGTCCAGCTGCCGCAGAGTGTGCGTGAAGCCGCGGAAGAGCAGGTACTCGCGGACCATCTCGTCAGTGCGCTCCACGGCCTCCGCCATCTCTGCGCCAGCGCCGCGAGGGGCTGCGCCGGGTGAGGGACGAAGGGGCGGAGCTAAGGCCGCGCGGGGCGGGGCCGGGCGCGAGCGCCGAGCCCGTCACGCCGAGGCCGGCCTACCAGCGCGCACGCATTGCGCGCCGCGCGCCTTTGGACCCGCCCCCGCCCCGCCCCCGGGCCCGCCCAGCTGCTCCCGTCACTATCACCCAGCTCAAAGAGCAGATGAAAGCAGCACGGCTAGCTGGGTTTTACTGGCAGCGCCGGCGGCTGTGTCATCTGAGTTATTGAAAGGGGCGGCTGCCGTCCAAGTCAAGTAGGGCTGGACCTTGGAGATTATCCCAGATAGTCACGAGGCGGGCGGGGGGCTGAGATGCCCTGATCGTTGGCATTACAGCGCCGAATCCTCTGTGCTCTGCCTGCCCTCATTTTACAAATGGGGGAAACTGTAGTCCTAGAGGCAAAGTAACTTGTGTGAAATCACACAACCAGGTGTGTTATCAGGGAGCCCTAACCTCCCCCCAAAACCTACTTTCATAAATAAGATTTATCAACACCGCAAGACAATCAAAGCACACTGTTACCAGAAAAGGAAAAAAAAAAAGGCAAGTTTCAGAACAGAATGTATAATATGATCCCAGTTTCTTGAGGAAAGGAGTTGGGGAGAGATGCGTGCTTTTGTGTACATTTTACAAATTCAGGAAGATCACACACTAACCGCTTGTAGTTGTTTCCTCTCCCAGGTGAGACTCCAAGGGACTTTTACTTCCGAATTTTTACTGCTTTTTTGTTTGACATTTTTATAAAGTGCATATAAGCAGGGAAATATTCAATATCTTTGAGCCTCACTTTCCACCTGCCTTCCAGAGTAATAATGAAAATGTAATAAGATAATGTATGTAAAATGCTTAGCACAGTAAACAGCCCATCAGTAAACTGCAAGGTTTGTTCCCTTCTCTCTAATGGTATGGCTTTCTGTACAGTAAGTCCCCTGCATGCAAATCTTCAAGTTGCAAGCTTTCAAAGATACAGACGTGTATTCACATGTCCAATCATGTGTTAGTTCATGTGTCTGGCATACATTGTCACATGTGTGCATCCCCTACAAATAGTTGTCGTTTTGTGTATTTTACAGTACTGTATGGAGTATAACGGTACGATATCTTCATTTTTTGCCTTTTCATTTGATACCAGCTCCTGTGTGCCAGCTTTTGTACTGTACTACTGTACTTTTCAAGGTACTGTACTATTTGATTACAAATGTTTTCTTTATTTTTTGTGTTTATTTTTTATGTGTTATTTGTGTGAAAAATATTATAAACCTATTACAGTATTATAATATAGCCCATTGTGTTAGTGGGTACCTAGGGTAATTCTGTTGGACTTACAAGCAAATTAGACTTACGAACACGCTCTTAGAACGTAATTCATTCATATGCCGGGGACTTACTGTATTTGGCAAAGTACTACTCAGAATCATTACTGCCACTCTGCCCAGATCCTCCAATATTATTACATGAAAATTGAGCCCCAAAGGCATTCTGATCTGCACTAGAGAAACTTGAAAAGATAACAAAGCATAAAACCCATGGCAAGACAAGGTAGAGACTTGTTGCTCTCTGCCTGCTTTACCTGTCTCCACAGGTGTAAGTGTCCCCTAGCAGACAGACTTGTCACACAGGGCAGGCAAGAAGAGTCGCCTCTGTGATTACTAGGAGAACTGGGGCAAGTCATACTGATACTTTGACTGGGATGTCAGATTTTCAAAAGGGAACTTGGGAAATCCTGACAAGTAGCCAATGTCAATACCTCCTGCTACAGGAAAGTTTCGAGTTAGATTCTCCTTTAAAAGGCACCAGAAGCCACAGCCCTCACCGCGCTCCCCTCCCCCCACCCAACTGCCATGGCAGTTTCAGACCAGAGTCTATAAAACCAACTAAGATTGTTTTTCTGATCAGCAAAAGACAGCTCCTCTGGGCCTTAGTAGGAGCTCTTTCCTCTACCAGGAATGCCTTCTCCCAGATACCCATATGGATGGCTCATTTGAGCAAACACAGGAAGGAGGTTATGCACGTTTGCACTAATGTCACCTTGTCAGAAAAGTCTGACCATCCCGTACAAAATAGCAGTGATGTCACGTCCAGAACTCCTAGCCCCTTTGCCCGGCTATATCTTTCTCCATAGCACATATCACCACTGACATACTAGATATTTTACTTATTTATTATCTGTCCCCTACCCTCTTTGAAAGTATAAGCGGCATGAAAACAGAGATTTTTGTCTTAATTGTTTGCTACTATAGCCCCACTGGGGCTTTCCTAAATAGTCCAGTGGTAGAGAACGCAGTGTAAGAGAATCAGGTTCGATACCTGGGTTAGGAAGATCCCCTGGAAGAGGAAATGGCTACCCATTCCAGTATTCTTGCCTGGAAAAAAAATCCCATGGACAGAGGAGCCTGGTTGACTATAGTTCATGGGGTCGCAAAGAGTCAGATATTACTGAGTGACTAAGCATGCATGCATAGCCCTACTGCCTAAGATGGTGTCTGACTTATAGTTATTACTATTACTATTAAGCTTAAAATAGTCACTTGTGCTTGGAAGCTTTGTTGATTGGCAGCTAACCCCTTCTAGGCTCCATTTCCATGAAATAAGTGAGTCTCAGACATATGTGTTCCCACAAATCCCTCGGAAATTGGTCCAAATGCAGATTCCCAGGCACCATCTAAGCAAGAACTGACTCATTGGAAAAGAACCTGATGCTGAGAAAGATTGAAGACAGGAAGAGAAGGGGACAAGAGAGGATGAGATGACTTGATGGCATCACCGACTGAATGGACATGAGTTTGAGCAAGCTTCAGGAGTTGGTGATGGACAGGGAAGCCTGGCGTGCTGCTGTCCATGGGGTTGCAAAGAGTCGGACACCACTGAGCAACTGAACTGACTGACTGATTTCATCTGAACCTCATTCAGCCCTATGAAGTCTTTTTCTCCTCATTTTATAAATAAAAAACTGAGGTTTAGGGAGCTTAAATGATTTATTCAAGTTCTCAGGTTGACGCTTCTGATTCCAAGTCCTCCAGTGCTCACAGTAGCATCACTGAATTAGTCAGCTTGTGAGATAGGCTGCGTGCCTAAGTGAGGACAATTATGTCCCCTTCCTGAAGAGTATTAGAGCTCAGACTAACCACACAGGGTCTCTTTCATGGCTGGAGCACTCTACCGCGAACAGGGATCAATCAGTTTAACCCTGGGTCCCACAGATAACAGGTCAAAGGTATAAGAGCTCTGGAGCTCTTTAAGTTTCTGGGATTATCTTAGAATTTCATCTCCTACCCATACTTCTTTTTTTAGACATTCTGGGAGGCATGTGAGATCTTAGGCCCCCAACCAGGGATCAAACCTGTGCCCCTTGCATTGGAAGCACAGAGTCTTAACCACTGGCCTGCCAGGGAAGTTCCTCCTGCCCTTACTTCTGATCCTGATGCTCTGGGCTGCACTTTCTTTAATCTACAGCTTCTGATATTTCTTGTCACCCCCATCCTTTGCCTGCTCTGCCTGCGGTTGTTCCCTTGAACTCCTATCCTTTAAGACTCAGCCTAGTCATCCCTGGCCCTCACCACTCCAGTTACACTTGGTGTTTCCCTCTCTCTGTTCCCCTGGCCTAGCACCCTGTTTGTGAGTATCACATTGCTTTGTAACAGTCTGTCTCATTTCCTTGATTATAAACTCCTGGGAGCAGAGAGTGTGTTTGTTGATCCTCCAGTGCCTAGCATAGTCCCTTGAAAGGAGGTGCTCAAGAGCTATTTGTTGAATTAATGAATGAATGAAGTCCACGTGACTGTACTGCCTGGGACTCCAAGTTACATGCTCAGTACAGAGCTTCCACTGCCATTGTCTTCAGCAGAGAAATATTTTCTTATTGTGGTCAGTGTCATAAAGAGTCCTGGGCTCTTCTGAAAACTGGAAGTGGCCTGGCATGACCTGTTTGCACATTGATGTTCAACCCCACTGAAAATCAGTGACATAAATTAAAATAGATGTTATTTTCCCTTACCAAATTTCCATTGAAAAATCTATTGCCTGGTGTTGATCAACCAAAAATGAAGTGTACATTCTTACCAAGCTCCAGATTGAGCTAATTTTCTAGGAATGACATTATAAGTGATTACTCCCCCACCCCCAAGAATGTTCATACTCTTGAACTCAGTGGCTATTGCTTCTAAAATTTCCCTTAAGAATAATTTTTACAAAAACAAGATTCATGTAGAATGGGTTGTTTGTAAGAGCGCAAATTATTTGTAATAATGGAAGTTATTTACAATGGTGGAAGTTGCAAGTACTTAGAGGCTGCAGTGAGTTGTCCTCCAAGAACTGAGGGATGAGGAAACTGCATTTCCACTGGGTGCTGAACTGCAGAACCAGCCCAAGATGGATCAGAAACCAAAGAAACACAGTTAGTGAAAAGAGAGAGAGAAGCTACTGGCTCACAGTACTTGACTGAGCATATCAATTCACAAAATAGTGTGTCTGTCCATCAGAAAAGGTTTTGCACTCAGACTCACAGAAATCAGGGACTTCCCCACTGGCTCAGTGGTAAAATAATCTGCCTGTAATGCAGGAGACACGGGTTCAATCCCTGGGTCGGGAAGATCCGCTAGAGAGGGCAGTGGCAACCTGCTCCAGTATTCTTGCCTGGGAAATCCCATGGATAAAGGAGCCTGGCGGGCTACAGTCCAGACGGTCGCAAAGAGTCAGACATGACTCAGTGACTAAACAACAACAACACGGAGATCAAGTGAGTGACCAAGGGCAGAGCCCACTGAAGCCCTCAAGTGTATCTCATCCAGCAGACATCCTGAGTTCTGTCCTGTGACAAGACTATGACTAGACCATGAAAGTTGGGCCATTAGAGGTAACCTACCCTTTTCCTAGGTCCAAGCTCACCAGGGGTCCATCTGATTACCCTGGCATTTGACCACAGGAAGAGTTGTAGCATTCTGGTGTCTTTCTCCTCGTAAACTGAAAAGGAGTTTCCAATTGTGTTAGTCTTCCAACATAGGCCAAAGGGGCTGTCATTGACACTAGGGCTACCATGCACAGTCTGTGTGTGTGCAATAGTTATATTTTTTACTGAATGACAATAAGTATGGCATTCTGGTATCTCCCTCAGATCCCTGTGCAGTGAAGTTAGCACTAATCAGCCTTTCAGAACCTGCTTATCCTTGGGCATGACAATAACAGTTCCAACCAACCTGTTCACACCAACTGCGCAGGCAGGCATCTCTTCATGATTTCTACAAGGAAAAAGAAATACGAAACAACCAAAATGTCCAACATCAGGGAAAAACTGAAATAAGTTATGCTAATCCATCCCATGGGAAATAGATGGGGAAACAGTGGAAACAGTGTCAGACTTTATTTTGGGGGGCTCCAAAATCACTGCTGATGGTGGTTGCAGCCATGAAATTAAAAGACGCTTACTCCTTGGAAGGAAAGTTATGACCAACCTAGATAGCATATTAAAAAGCAGAGACATTACTTTGCCAACAAAGGTTTGTCTAGTCAAGGCTATGGTTTTTCCAGTGGTCATGTATGGATGTGAGAGTTGGACTGTGAAGAAAGCTGAGCGCCAAAAAATTGATGCTTTTGAACTGTGGTTTTGGAGAAGACTCTTGAGAGTCCCTTGGACTGCAAGGAGATTCAACCAGTCCATCATAAAGGAGATTAGTCCTGGGTGTTCATTGGAAGGACTGATGCTGAAGCTGAAACTCCAGTACTTTGGCCACCTCATGTGAAGAGTTGAGTCATTGGAAAAGACCCTGATGCTGGGAGGGATTGGGGGCAAGAGGAGAAGGGGACGACAGAAGATGAGATGGCTGGATGGCATCACCGACTTGATGGGCATGAGTTTGAGTAAATTCCGGGAGTTGGTGATGGACAGGAAGGCCTGGCATGCTGCGATTCATGGGGTCACAAAGAGTCAGACACGACTGAGCGACTGAACTGAACAAGCTCGGGGAGTTGGTGATGGATAGGGAAGCCTGGCATGCTGCAGTCCATGGGGTCACAAAGAGTCGGACAAGACTAAGTGACTGAACTGAACTGAATACATATTATGCAGCCATGAAAACAAATTAGGTAGATCCCCAAATACAAATATGAACTCATCTCCAATTTATTTGATTGAATAAAAACAGCATGTTGCAGAGTGATATATTTATGTAAAGGTTCTTTCCTCCCAGAGCTCACAAAACAATATTTGCCAAGGGACTATCTGTAGGTATGTAAACATTTAGCAAAGGATCTGGGAGCAGACATATCAAACTAATAACAGTAGCTAAATCTATAAAGGTGGAGAGAAGACCAGGGTGGGCTCGGGTGTCTTCATTTTACAAGGGGAATGTGTATTATTTGTGTAGTTAAAATTCACTTTATGTGGCAACTGACTAAAGGAGTTGACCAATGATTTGATTTATAAGAACTGAGCCTGCCTGCCGTATGGTCTTCCCTATCCTTTCATTTCATCCTTTCAGCTCTCTAGGCTCAAAATCAGGGAGTCACGTTTGACTCCCCTCTTTCTGTGGTGCCCTCCTACCATCAACCCATCACAATATTCTGTGGGCTTTCCCTTCAATATCCAGTGATTTCTAACCTCATCCACCACCAGCTCTCATATTTTCTCACCTGTGTTATTAAAAGAGCATACCTGGCCTCCAGGCTTCACCCCCTCACCTCCTCACTGCCTCTTCTGGACTCTTGTTTCTATGAGGTTGACCATTCTAAATGTCTCACATATGCAGTATTTGTCATTCTGTGACTGGTTTGTTTCACATAACATAATGTCGTCAAGGTTTATCCATCTTTTTATGACTGAATAATATTCCACTGTATAGATAATAATATTCCATTGTGTGTACCATATTTTCTTTATCCATTCATCTGTCAATGGACATTTAATTGTTTCTACCTTTGGCTACTGTGCATGATGCTGAAATGAACATGCATGCAGACATCTTTTCAAGATCCTGGTTTCCATTCTTTCAGATAAATACCTAGAAGTGGGATTGCTGGATAGTTAGTTCTATTTTTAATCTTTTTAGGAACATTCATGCTATTTTCCCTAACTGTTGCACCATTTTACATTCCCAGGAACTATGCACATAGTTCCAATTTCTCTATATTCTTGCCATACTTTTTTTGATAATGGCCATCCTAACAGGTATGAGGTGACATCTCGTTGTGGTTTTGGTGTGTCTGTCCCTGATGACTGGTGGTATTGAGCACCTTTTCATATTGCCGTTGGCTGTTTGTATGTCTTCTTTTCGGAAACCTCTGTTCAAGTCCTTTGCCCGTTTTTTAAAATGGTTATTTGGGTTTTTGCTGTTGGGTAGTAGGAGTTCATCACGTATTTTGGGTAGTAACCCCTTCTCAGATATACAATACTTTGTCCCATTCTGGAATGCCTTTTGACTCTGTTGTTTGCTTTGCTCTGCAGAAGCCTTTTAGTTTGATGTATATTTTTATTTCATTGCCTGTGTTTTCAGTGTCATATCCACAAAATCACTGCCAAAACCAACGTTCTGAAGATTTTCCCTTATGTCTTCTTCTAGGAATTCTATAGTTTCAAGCCCCAACTTTCTTCATCAGTATTTGTGTTGCTCTTTTTCCATTTCACAGCACTTTCATACACTTTAAACTCTTTAAAACAGAAACCCCAAAGGGAGGTCCCATGGTTCTGAGTCATGATGACAGGCCCTGAGCCTTTGGGAGTTTTACTCTGGAGGTCAGGAGAGGATGGGCACTCTCACCCTGGGATGCGTCTTGGGAGTCATGTGTCTGTCCTTCTACAGTAGACGGTGCTCAGCCAAGCTGACTCAGCAATACCTGTTGCTCGTGAAGGAGCTTACTCGATTCCCAGGCTCTTCTGGAAGCCAGAATCTGGCCCTATGCAAAGGAGGTGAAAGGCAGAAGCCCATCTAGGATTGCATCTAAGGCTCCTTTTGACAGAAGAGGAGCTGGGAGCTCCTAACTGGAGTCAGAGACTGTACCCTTCTGTAGGCCTCTACCTTCCTCATCCTTCCCTACATGCCATTGTCCACAGACCTCAGTTCACAGCTGAGACTCTTCTGTTCGGAAACTTACAAAATCATGCAAATTTCTCTCCAGCAGAAAAAAGTTAACATTCCTTTCACTAAATGCTACCCAAGGAGGCATGGTGAGCAGAAAACCAGAGAGAACTCTAAGTGTTTAGACTTTAGGCAGGTGACTGCCCTTCCCTGAGCTGGCTTCTCCCATGTATGAAATGGGGAAGAGAAGACTCTTTGCAAGGTCATCCATGAGGATTAAGAACATAGCAGATGCTCAATACACAATCCATCACTCTCATTTTGTTTGGAGGATACAAAGATGATAGAGTCTGAGACCCCTGCCTGTTATCACATGAAATGGATAGAACTAATGTTGATGCAAATAATCAATAAACAATCTATAATAAGGGACAGAAGAGAATTTCATTTGATCCAAAGCAAGGACTATAGCCCAGGAGACACAGATTCAAGAAGCACCTGAATTATGTTCCACAGGACCACAAAATAGAGGCAGCTTGTATACACAAAACCTATAAAATTTACATAAGTTGTTTATCAAGAATTAGGACTGGAGCTGGCAAGAAGGGTGCCAGTTAAGCAGGGATTGGTTGGTGCGCAAAATGGTTGTATAGTTACAAGCATAGACCTTGAGACCATAAGATTGCAGCTGGCAGCTGCTACCAGATGTTTTGAAAATAGCTGGTGACATCCTTGAATTTGATATAGTTCAGAAAATTTAGGAATTGATGCAGCAAAGTGTCTGAAACCACATCTGCAATGGCCACCAGCTCCATTTTAGATGTCTGAATCACAGTTCCTCCATTTTGATTTTTAAATGATCTTAAACATGTCATCCCCAACAATGGAGAACAAATGAAAAACGCTGTTTCTCCAACCAGAAAGTTAGGGCTGAGGATGCAGAACACGGGTGGCTATAGTGGGCTGGTATTATGCAGAAATCTTAGAAAGCTCCCTGTTGGGACTGGTATAGAACTTATCTGAGGGAAAGAAATGCTCTCAGGCTGGTGGAGGGAAGGGGTATTTCAGGGCGGGATCTATGCTGTTTTGGCAGGGGAGGTATTTTGGGCAGGACCCATGTTACTATGGGGGGGGGATATTTCACAGCAGGATCTCTGGTACTGGGAGGGAGGAGTCAGGGTCAGAAGGTGATGGTGTGTCTCTGTGTGGCTGTTGCTGGGGAGAACTCTGATTGTATCCAAAACTGGTGAGAAGCCACCTAGAGGTCCCAGAGTTCATAAGCAGAGCCTTCTACCTCACGGCTGTGAGGAAGGCTGGCTGAAGTGGGCCAGAGGTCTTCATTTTCAAGAAAGAAATCAGGCTGCAGCAGGTAAGGAACCCTCTCAGCAACGTCCTACCCCAGGACTGCATTTTTTCTGGGTGCATACCTGCTCCTCAATGGCCACATCCAGGGAGCCAGACATGTGTGGTAGTGGTCGAGAGGGGATGACTAGACAAAGGGCTGGGCAGGTTGGTTTCTGGACCTCTGTGTACCCTCTTAGCGCAAAGGTAAAGCTCTCCAAGACAGAGGTGTGCTGCTGCTGCTGCCGAGTCGCTTCAGTCGTGTCCGACTCTGTGCGACCTCATAGACGGCAGCCCACCAGGCTCCTCCATCCCTGGGATTCTCCAGGCAAGAACACTGGAGTGGGTTGCCACTTCCTTCTCCAATGCATGAAAATGAAAAGTGAAAGTGAAGCCGTTCAGTCGTGTCAGACTCTTCTTGACCCAATGGACTATAGCCTACCAGGCCCTCCGTCCATGGGATTTTCCAGGCAAGAGGACTGAACAGACTCTTGAATGCCCTCAGTCGCACAGGGGTCTCACAACAACTCCGAGACTGGTGTTGGGAGGAGAGCAGCAGGGGCAGGGAGGAGAAACAAAGGAGGGGGGAGGGGAGAAAGCACTTTCTCAGGTCACAGGGTCCTGGACAGCCAGAAGGGACAGGGCCTCAGGCTAGGCAGAATTTTGTTTTAAAACGAATATTTAATATTTATCTTGAAAAGGAGGAGGAGAATTTGCTCCTCCTGGGTGCTTTCCATGTGACAGTTTCTTTCCACATAACACACCGTTTAATTTAGTGTTCCACCAAACTCCGAAGCTGAATTTCAAGAGCGTCCACCAGGGGGCCAGGTACCCTGTCTGTCTGCTTTAGGTAGATCTCATGGCAACTCACTCCAGTATGCTTGCCTGGAGAATCCCATGGAGGGAGGACCCTGCTAGGGGCTACAGTCCATGGGGTCGCAAAGAGTCGGACACGACTGAGCGACTTCACTTCACTTCATTTCACTTCACTTCATGGTCCTCATGGTCACTGTGAGGTAAATCCCCAGTCAGAATCCAAATCCAAGTGCCTCTAGGCCCCCTGCAGGAGGCCTTTTGACCTCAGGTTCACCCCTACCCGGGGTGAAGCAGCTTGCCCCAGGATAGGGAGCAGCAAGGGGCGCCTGGCTGCTGGAACTTCCTAGCCTCAAACTGAAGGCATGGGAGCAGACCATCCCCGAAACATTCAGGGGAGCAGGAATTCAAGCAGAAAGACACCTAGACACACGAATCTCTATTTGGGGGAGAAATGAATTTTTTTTTTTTTTTTTTTGCCTAAGCTGGAAGAATACCTGTTTATTCTTGTCTCAGAGAGTAAAGCACTATTTCTCTTTTCTTCTTGCTATTTTGATCCCACCTTCTAAAGGCCTCTTCTGTGCAACCTCTCTTATGGCCCACCCCCTTTTCTTCTTCCCTAGTTTAAAACATCAATTCCCCGGTCCCCCCTTGTATCTGTCTATTTCCTCACATCTGCCTGCTCTCATCTTTCCCCCGAGACAGGGAACCTGTGCTCTGGACCTGTATTGACCAAGTCTTCTCTAAGCCTCAGGGAAATCCAGTCAGGCTGGTGCCCCGTTTGAGGGATGAGGATACTGGGGCTCTAGGTCAGGCCAGCGGACCCAGTCGAAGGACATCCATTTAGCCCTCGGTGGGCACATACAAGCCGTGTGGTGACACAGGGATCCGCTCCCTAACCCCCCTCGGCCTCACTTGGAAAGGAGCCATCGGGCAAGGTAAAAAGGTCAGCCCGCCCCGCTCCCGCTCCCCGCCGCCGTGTGTAGCCTTTGGACAATATGTTACACTGTTTCTTCCACTGCCTGCACCTCATTGGTCCACCACCGCGCATCCTCATTGGCTGTGGGCCCAGGGCCACACTGCGATTGGTCCGCGCGCCTGTGCTGAGGTCTGTCGGGCCCAGGGGAGCGAAGGTCCCCACTGTGTTTGGCACGTGAGGCCAGTGACCCACTGCCACCACTGTCATGGCTTCCCGCTTCCCGTGTGCCCAGGTGTTCATCTCCCTGCGAGGGTGCGAGTCGACTAAACGCCACCCATTCACCTCCAGAATAGTGCACTGGACTTGTGGGTGGTTTATGTAATACATGCGACTTAGTGAAACTCGTGGATCCAAACAGGTGGCCATTTAGGCCTGAGTCCAAACTTTTGTACATTTGTACACGTCATGCTGACACCCTACAGATTTCTGAGAATGATTCTGGGTTTCTTTTAAGCATGATCTTCTAAGCATAGGGAACCAAAGGAAGCTGCTGGTGGGTTGCAAAACATCCAGTGTCTTGTATGCATTCACTTAGGATTTGCTAAGAGACTCTGTGTGTGTGTGTGTGTGTGCGCGCGCGCATGTGCGTGTGTTAAATCGCATCAGTCCTGTCCGACTTTGCGATCCTATGGACTGTAGCCCGCCAGGCTTCTCCAGGAAAGAATACTGGAGTGGGTTGCCCATGTCCGCCTCCAGGGCATCTTCCCCACCCGGGGATCCAACCGACGTCTCCTGCATTGACAGGCAGGTTCTTTACCGCTAGCGCCACCTGGGAAGCTCTAATACAACTGGATCACACTCAAATGGTTTAGGGATTGATAATTTAAGATGACTGAAAGTTACTTTGAAACTTGGAAAGGGTGAAGTCATAGTTTTTTTTTTTAAAGTTTAGCCTAGGGAGTTTTTGGTTTTTTGTTTTGTTTTGTTTTGTTTTAAGTTCAACTCTAGGTGGCTTCCCAGTCGTTCACTATCTCCCAGAGTTTGCTCAAATTCATGTGCATTGAGTCAGAACGCTATCTAACCATCTCATCCTCTGCCACCTGCTATCCTGTCTTATATCTATTCTGATGCACTCTCGGAGAGACACTTTAGATGCTGAATACATGGATCCTGACAAAGGATCTTGATTTGGTGACAAAACAAGATTCAAATGAGAAGCCAGTGTGACCTGGGTCTGAAAAACTTCTCAGAGAAATTGGGGCTTAAATTGAGAACTGAAGGACAAGCTGACTCTAGACAGGTATAAACCGGGGGGAGGCGGGGGGGTTGCATTCTAAGTGGGAGGAAAAAAAACGGAGACGCGGTGGAGGCAGCCTCTGGAGGCAGCAAGTCTTGGGAGTGTCTGCCCCCTATAGGAGAGGCAGAGGGCTGCACCCTTATCGCGTGCGGCAAACTTCTCCACAGTCGGGCAGATCTTTCCAGAGGAATGTGTTCGGGTAAGAAACCTGAGAGGAAAGTCAAATTATCAGTATTGGCACAGGAGAGCTCTAGACTCCCCACAAGTCCAGAGGCCTTTGGCATTCATATGCCTAGACTATTAGAGAATTTGAGACTCTGGGAGGACCTTGGTGTTTTCACCTCAGCCTAAATGTCAACCTAAATGCCCTGGTGTCCAGGCACATGCATTTCTTTTTAATTTAAACAGGTAAAGAAGACTCATATTCTTAAGTTCGAAAGGTTCTTGTTTTTCCCTGTACGGTGTGCTGGCCTGGTCCCTCAGTCGTATCTGACTCTGTGACGCCATGGACTCTAGCCCACCAGGCTCCTCTGTTCATGGGATTCTCCAGGCAAGAATATTGGAGTGGGTTGCCATTTCCTCCTCTGGGGGATCTTCCTGACACAGGGTTCAAACTCAGGTCTCCTGCATTGCAGGCAGATTCTTTACCACTAGTACCACCTGGGAAACCCTTGTTTTTCTCTGGGCTTCCTGTTCACTTCGCTGTTTCACTTTGCTTCCTATTAAAGATTTGTTTATGTCTGGAAATTGGAGACTATAAAAGGTGGCCTCTGATGTAACCTAGCCGTCAGGCTGGATGGGCCTCTGATTCTGTGGCTAGGGAAGACCTCACAGGGTTGGGACACACCTGCCCCACCTCTCACAGCCTGTAAAGAATGAGATCTCAGGGTACAGCCTGCCCTCCTTGGCCACTGTGGTCAATTAACAAGTGTCCAGTGAGAACCTGCAAGGTCCTGGAGACTTCCTGCTGTAAAGCAGCAGTGCCCTTCAACTGTAAGTCAGGTATGAGCACCTTGGGTTTTCAGGAGTCGAGTTTCGATAACAGGTTTTGTATCATCTATGGTTGATTGTGTATCTGTTGTCGATTATACTCACTGGTTTGGGACCTTTTACTTGGGAATTGTTCCCCTTTTGGCTTCAATCTACCTTCCTTTCTCTTTAATATTTTACCTTTACTATTTAGGGCCAAGCCAAGCCTAGCACCTTGCAGCTTCTCATGGAGACTGCAGGAGGAGGCAGCAACCCCGGCGGCGGCGGTGGTGGGGTGACGCCCCGGCCCCTCCAGAAACTGGAGCAGCGGGTGGCCCGCAGACGCCTGTCCCAGGCCCGCCACCGAGCAACCCTGGCGGGGCTCTTCGGCAACCTCAGGAAGGCCGTCTACTCCCACTCTGATCTCACAGCCTCAAAGGTATGGGGACCCGAGGGGAGGGAGGAAAAGCTCCCACATGTGGAAGGACTGTGGAGCCAGGGTGGAGACTGGCCTGGAGCTCCACACCCGAGGGCTGCAGCCCAGGTGGGTCAGTGGCCTGCAGTGGACACCTCAGGACGCTCTGTCTGCTCTGGGCCCTACCTACCCCCTGCAGACAAGCCTGGCCTCAGGAGGGAAATGAGCCGCCGAGAGGCCAGGTAAGCTGGCCACACTGATGCCCATCCCTCTTGTGGGCCGCAGTGAGCCTCCAGCCACTGCCCAGACCCTGCATTCCCACTGTAAGCACACACAAACCCCCCTCCCCCAAAGACCACCCCCCCCCCCAACTACAGGCGCATGTGTGTCCCTCAGTTTTCATGCACTAACCAGGTCTTTCCCTAGGTGGCAGGACACTCCAGGTAAGCATTTGTCTTTTCCTGATCTTAATTCTGCCTTTCTCCTTACTGGGCTTCTGTACTGCTGATTGCTGTCTCTGGCGGAGCACAGAAGTTCGCGTGGGTTCGGGTGGTGATGGAAGGATGGAGTTGGTATCACTGGAGGGAGTAGTCAGGAGGTCTCCAACGTCGGGGAGGTCATGATAGCCTCAAGGCCCCTCACCCTTTTTAACGAACGAGGGAACTGGAATTCAGACAGGACCTGCCAGCTGGTTGGTGGCAGGACCCAGGGAGAGGCCAGGTTTGGGGCTCCAAACCAGGCCCTCTTTCCACCGTCTGTCTCTCTGGACCAGCCTGTTGCTCTGCAACTGTGGGTTTCCCTCTGGGCTGGTGCTGCTTCCAGAGCAGGTACCCTTGTGTCCAGATCCAAGGGGGGCAGGAAGAATCTCAACAGAGCTCCCACCTGCTCCTCTAGAAGGACACCCAGCTGTGGACGCCTCACGGCGCTCTGGCTGCTGCTGCACGTGGGTAAAGCTTAAGAGCCGTGCCTTACCTCCCTGCTGCAGACTAGCCTGACCTCAGAGGCCCAAATCCGGGCCTCTCAGCAAAAGGCCTGTCCAGAACAACTCTGCTCCGTGCCCCCTGGGTGACATGCGTCCAGGGTGCACAACAACCCCAAGGGCCCTGTCACTGGCCAGTGAAGAAGTGTGCAGAGACGGGCAGCACGTCTAAAGGAAAAACAGGTACTGGGGGCTGGCAGGAAAGAGTGGAGGTAAATCTAGAGGGAAACCCTCTGCACCCCTGAAAACTCATACCTCCTGATGTGGTGGAGAGCCTGGCTGTTAAGTGGTGTCAGTCCACGTGAGGCAGGTTCCTTGCTAAGCTTCAGTTAACACATTGGTTAAACAGGGACCCCAGTCACGGTTTCCTGAGGCCTGCCGTGGAGTTTAAGAAGAAAAAGCATGAAAAACATAGCATGGTCCTAGGTGGTTTAGAATGCTAGTATCATTTCCCCATGCATCACTTCATTTCTTCCTCCCAGCTCTGTTCATGTCACCCTCACTCTGCAGAGGAGCAAACTGAGGCTCCAGAAAGTTAGACTATTTGCCTGGGATGGCACAGCCAGGGGGCAGACTGGAAATCAAATATCTTCTGTCCTGTTCTTCCTTTGCGCTCCTGCTGGAGGGACAATGCTGAGTTTTGCATTTGTAGCATCCATGCAGAAAGGATTTGCCTTACAAGAGTGAGATGCACACATGTGTGGCAGCAAGGTTGTACTAGTTTTCTGTGGCTGCCAAAACAAAATACGATACAGGAGATGGCTTAGAACAACAGAAATGTCTCAGAGGTCTAGCCTCTAGAGGTTCAAAATCCAGGTGTCCACAGGACCGGGCTCTCTCTGACTGCCCTAGGGGAGAACACTTCCTGCCTCTTCTGGCTTCTGGCATTTGCTGGCAATCCTTGACATTCCCTGGCTTACAGAGGCGTCACTCCAGTTACTGTATGTGTCTGTCTCTATGTCCGAATTTCCTCTTTTTATAAGAACACTGGTCATACTGAGTTAGAGCCCACCCTCATGATCTCACGTTGACTTGATTACCTCGAGAAAGGCCCTGCTTCCAAATAAGGTCACGCTCACAGGCCTGGGGTTAGAACTTAAACACATCTTTTTTTAGGGGGACATAATTCAACTCAGACAAAGGTCCTAAGAAAATCAGCCTGCCAAAAATGTTGTTGAAACAGAGTTTCAGTGACCCGAACCTGGCCCACCTGGCTCCGTTCTGGCCCAGGTGACGCAGTCAGACTGCAAGGTGGGCATGGGGTGGCCGTGCTGCGCGGACGCAGGTGACCGTCCTGGCCCAGAGGGCTAGAAAGTCCTCGCCTCCCAAGCCCGAGGTTCAGGCAGCCTGTCGCCCCCGGGTATCCCGAGAGTGGACAGAGTCCTTGCTGACCCAGCAGTGTAATTCTGAGCCTGGGACCGGAGCCAGCAGCCAGTGTAGGACGGCAGGGGCCCTGCTCTAAAGGAGCAGTCCGAGATCCCCGTGGTCCGCTGGGTCTCCTGTCACCGTCCAGTGGGTCTGCAGAGCGGGGTGCCTTTAGTCACCCTCCAGTCTCCTTTTCACGTGCCAGCAGGACTCAGTCGGGCCCTCCAGGAGGGTGGGTCCCTCCTCCTCCCCTGCTGGCCCTCCCACAGTCCTCTGCGGCGCTCACCGAATTCTGCATTAAGAGAGGCTGTGGTGTGTTCTGTGTGATGAGTGGTTGTCTCCACGCTCATCTTCCCTCTTAGAATGTCAGCGGCCTGAAAGCTGGGCAGTTTTGTTTACTCTGTGACCCCGGGCTGGGCACACAGCTCTTTGCCCTTGTGCATGCCTGAGGAAGGTCTGGGACTCCTCACAGCCACTGGGCGGTCTGCATAGTACACAATATTCAGCGCTTCTCATCGTTGTATAATCTTGCAGTTACCATTTTGACTTGAATAATGTTACATCCAGCGGTGAAGAAAGGGAAGAAGGGAGCAAGGAAATGCTTGTGATTCTATTTTTGCAGGACAGGAAATTCATAGTTCAAATTGACAGAGCACTTGATAAGACTTTAGGTCAACTAGAATGTATGCATTTGGCAAACAAAAATACATTTTTGTATTTTTACTAACTAGTACATTTACTAGTACTAAACTAGTACATTTACTGTTAACCCACCAGTAGCACACTGTGCGAAGTGAGCATAAGTTAATGGGGGGAGGAGGGGGCTCTCTGCTGCCTCTGCAGACATTGTCCATCCCAACTTCACAGCGCGTCTATAGTCATTTGCAGCCCTAACTGTCTGCTGAACCCAGCTTAATGGTTTCCAAATGCTTTGGTATTTCTGTGAGAACCATTTCCAGAATACAAAGTAAATGTGCCTTCCGTGGCTAGGAACTAACTCCTACCCTTTCTGTTGACGCTGTCAAAGACTGAGACTTTGCACCCGAGGTGGGGGTGGCTTCAGGGCAGGAAAGGGGCTTCCGTGTTCACAAAACCAACTCTGCGAGGGGAGGCCGGTTTCTCCGCACTGTCTGTCTCTGTCCTCAGTGGCAAGTTTTGAATAAGGCGAAGAATCGTATTCAGGAACTGGAACAAACTTTGGATGAGCTACTGAAGCTGAAAGGTAAGCGATCCATGGCTGCCACCCCTCTGCCTCCCAGGGTAGGGCTGGTTGGTTTTTTCTGTTGAAAACAGAGAGATTGGGGTAAGCCAAGTGAACATATATTTACTGAGAGCCTACTGTGTGCCAGGCATTGTGTCTGGACCAGGGGTACGATGAGACCCATGCCCCTGTCCTCAGTGAGCTTAGGGTCTGGCAGGATGGACAAACGTCAGTGGGCTGTGTGAGCAAGAGGAGTTCCTTCCCAGGTGCCTGACCTCTTGAGAGGCCAGAGAAGTGGACCAGGGCTGTCCAACTCGAAAGCAAAGGGCAGAAGCTGTCTCCCTTCTTTGGCACTCAGGCTGGACATTGGGGTTTCACGAGCCAGTGGGAGCTGAATTCTGAAAGGGGTGCTCTCCATGGCTTGACTGAGAAGGGCCAGCTCAAGAAGCTCTTCCCCTGTCCCTCTCCCCCTCCCATCTAAAAAGAGAGGTGAAACTGGGCTCTTGACCCCTAACCCTGAACCTGGGTGGGTTCAGCAACCACCCATGGTCCACATAGTCCAGAAAGGCAGGAGAGACTGGACCAAGTCCCGACTTTATCACGTGTGACCCTTGCCTTCAACTCCTTAATAGAGTCTTTCAACCTGGAGGATGGGAATGCAAACAGCTTAGAGGAGGCCAAGAAAGAATATGCCAGCATGTACTCCAGAAACCCCAGGTAAGAGCCCCAAGCACCAGGAGACCCAGGACGTGCCGCTCTTCTACCACAGTTCTGCTGCGGCTCGGCAGCCCACCCTCCCCGCCAGAATGCAGAGCAGAGTGAGAGACACTGCTTATCGATTTAGAACAGCTTTGTGCTGGAGAGTTCTCTTCTCTGTATTATCCTAATCACATGTATTGGATTTTTCCTAAATATAAAAATAATCCTACTTATTAACAGAAAATGTCAAAAAGAACAGAAGTACCCGAAAAAGAACATGAAAGTACTTCTTATCTCACCACTCAAAGAAAATCAATGTTAACCATCAAGAATATCCTTATTTTCTTTTATTTTGCACATTATTTTGTGGAGAAATGAGATCACAGTATTCATATAGTATTACAGCTTTTAAAAAACTTACCTAATGGTTTTACTGAAAGATACATAAGAAGATAAGGGAAATCCAAATCTCTGCCTACCTTCTAGCTTCACAGGAACCTAAGAAAAGCTAAAAGGGATGTCAGAGAAGAAAGGAAAAAGTAGTACATGCAGGTGCTGCAAGGGGAAGGGATGCTGAAAGGGGAACCTCGTTTGTAACATGGCACTCAGACAAGAGAGGCTGACTGAGGAGCGTCTCGCGCTTCTGTGACCTCACGGGGGACATTTAGCTCTCGCAGCTTTGGACGTGCACTGTGCAGACTCAGTCCTTGCGCCCTCGGAGGGTGACCCACGCCCTTCACCGCCTCAGCCCGCACAGCTGCTTCAAGCGCGGCCTGGACTCTGGGACCACGACCGGGCCCACGTCATCTCTGGTGGCCCCAGGGTGTTTCCAGCACGGTGTACGCTCAGACCGGCCTCTGAGGAGGCACCCGAGTACGTGTGTAAACAGTCTTACGCACTCTGAAAAGGGGACTGCACACGGCTTGGGATCAGAAGCTCCCGAGAACCCGTGGAGGCCAAGTGATGTTGTTTCCCTTCATTTTGGACGGGGTTACTGATTTCTTATATTGTCTTCTCTGTGCTTTTCTGTATTTCCAGTTTTTTAAAACAGCAAATGTGTACTATATCCTAAAGGAAATAATCAGGAGAGAAATGATTAAATTAAATTCACATTGTAGATACTGTGAGAATACAGAAAAGTATTAAGAAGGGTGTAATCACCTATAATCATAATCTGCACTGTTTGGTCATGTGGAGGGGAAGAGGCAAATGGTGTGTGTATGCGCGCGCGCGCGTGTGTGTGTGTGTGTGTGTGTGTGTGTGTGTGTGTGTGTATTGAGTATATGTGGCAGGGTATTTGTGGCCATATTTTACAAATCAGACTGGCCCCACCTAGAAATCAGCCTGGGAGATGATCTCAGTGAGGCAGACGTTAGCTATTGACTCCACCCCCTATTTATTATGTAAGCCATGCTTTCCCTCCTGATTTAACATATGAACACTATCACATACTAAAATCTTGTTAATACTTGTATCACCCACATCTGGATGGCTAAATTTCTTTCAGAATCATATTAATTAGGGAAGATTTTTCACTAGAATTATTATAAACCTGCAATAATTAGAAGTGTGGTACCAGTAGAGGACTAGATTAATTGCATTTTATAATTATTATATTTTAAATTAATTAATTAAATTATGAGTAAGCTTAAGTGCCTTTGTTCAGGGTCATTTGTATTTCCCTTCCTGGAAGCTTTTTTTACCTAATTTCTGCCCATTTTCCTGTTCGGTTGGTGGTCTTTTTCTTAGTGGTAGAAGCACTTTACATATCATGAGAAATCAGCTCTCCTTCTAGTATATAGATTACAAACAATCATACCTTGGTTGGTTGTTTTACTATTTCAGCATTTCTGTTTTTTGTCTTGTCCATGCAAAACTGAAGTCTAATCTGTCGATCTACAATGGCATCTGATGTTAGGTGAATAGTCAGAAAGACTTCTTCCACTCTGAAATTAAACAGAAAGAGAGAGAGAGACTGAGACCCCTCCTATGTTATCTTCTGATGCACTTGCCTTTTGACTCAATCTGATGCCTTGGGGATTATTCCTGTCAGTATGAAGAGATTCTAAGTACAAGCCCTGGTTTTCCAAATTGCGTCATATTGTTTCATTCTCTTAAAACTGTCTTTTGAAGAGCAGAATTAAAAACTTTAAAGTCCAGTTTATTCATTGCTTTCTTTTCTAGGTGGAGCTTTTAGTTTAAACCCAAACATTTAACCATGGTTTTGGGTGCTACTGTAAATGCTACTTTTTAAATTTCAATTTCCAGTTATTCATTGCTAGTTTACAGAAATACTATTGGTTTTTGTATATCAACTTTGTATTCTGAAACCTTGCTTCCTTCTTAGTTCTGACCACATATTTTTAGGTTCTTTGGGATTTTCTACATAGATAATCACATTGTCTGCAAACAAAGACAGTTTTATTTCCTCCTCTCCAATCTGTATACCTTTCATTTCTTTGGTTCATCTTTTGGGATGGGCTATAATCTCCAGCATAATTTTGAATAGAAGTGGTAAGAGAGGACATCTTTCTCTTGTTTCTGAGCTTGGCAGATAAACAATCTTTTACTGTTAAGTATGATGTTAGCTATAGGCTTTTTATAGATGCTCTTTATCAGGTTAAAAAAATTCCCTTCTATTCCTAGTTTGCTGAGAGTTTTTTAAAATCATGAATGAATGTTGAATTTTGCCAAATGCTTTTCTGCACATATAGCAATTAATATTTTTCCTTAATCTGTTGACACGGTGAGCTACACTGATTGATTTTCAAAGTTTGAATAAGCCACCTTATATTCCTAGGATAAACCTCACTTGGTGATAATGTATTTATACATATGTAGGGTAGGGTATGTAGGGTAAGAGCACCCTGTTGCCTGCATGCTCGGGCACATCAGTCATGTCCAACTCTTTGCAACCCCACGGACTGTAGCCCACCAGGCTCCACTGTCCATGGGATTTTCCAGGCAAGAATGTTGGAGCGGGTTGCCATTTCCTACTCCAGGGCATCTTCCTGACCCAGGGATCAAACCTGTGTGTCTTGTGTCTCCTGCATTGGCAGGCGGATTCTTTACCTGCCCACTTATTGGGGAAGCCCACTTATGTGTATATATAATATATATAAAATATGCTAAAACTGTATTAAAATGTTCAGCCTTGATGTTCATGAGGGAAATTAGCCTGTAATTGTCTTGTTTCTATTTCCTCCCCAGTCTGGTGTCAAATAAAGTTAACTGGAAAGGCTCGGACACTTGGTGCTCCATCGAGGCAGCTGGGAAGGATGTTGAGGAGGAAGAAGAGGAAGAAGAGGAGGAGGAGGAGGACCAAGAAGAGGAGGAAGAGTATGAGGAGGTGGAGGAGGAAGAGGAGAAAAAAGTGGAGCTCTTAAACTCCTCCGTCACCTTGCTGCCAGATCTCTTGGAATTTGAACGGTGTGAAAGGCCTGGCGCCCGCGGGGAAGGGGACAAGTGCTCCAGCGGGAGCACCCTACAGGCCCTGAGCTACGGGTCCTCCAGATTTCCACACAGGAAGGGCTCGGGGATGGGGTTGGCAGAGGGGCTAAAGAAATAGTCTTGAAACCACATTTGCACAGCACATGCACTGTGTTTCCTTAGACTGACTTTATCTGGGGTGACACTGTGGGGGTCTGTTGGTGTGATTTGAGGGCTAAAGTGCTTCCCCACCCCCGCAGCATTATTGGTCTTGGAGCAAGGGAAGCAGTGAATGGCTAGCCCAGATTCCACCTGCTATTCACTGCTCCTTCGCAAACTCAAGGCTGAACACATCCATGTATGTGGGCTTGGAGGAGTTGGCTCAACAGAAAGAGGCTTACTCCACAGCTTCCAAATTTAAGCGGGCTCCTATCATGTCTGCACATTCCTGGGCTCTAAATTTGAAGCTGTGTTCCCCTGGTGAGAGTCAGCCTGCCCTGCCTCTCATCCTCTCTTCTGTCTGACAGTGAGCTTCGCAGAGGGCGCTGGGAGGACTTAGGAAGGGACCCCAAAACACAAAACTAAGTCGCCGTGGCCCCCAAGCTGGCTCTGCACTGCTAGGGTCAGGGCTGGCGGAGACTAATGAGGCTGAGTCCCTGGTGAACCACAGTGCGGGGCAAGGCCTGTGCTCTTCACCGCTCCCCTCCCCACCACGGGATCCCGAGGAGCCGCCTGGGGTTGGGGGACCTCGGGTCGCTGCGTTCAGGTCTGGGGGTCACTGCCCTTTCGGTTGCAGGTACCTCAACTTTTACAAGCAGACAATGGACTTTCTGATCAGGAACAAGATCATCTCCTCCAAGGAGGTGACGCTCCCCATCGTGTCTGCGGCCATCTCCCATCTGTGGCAGATCCTCTCGGAGGAGATGAAGACCATCCTCTTGCAGGCCTGGGAGCAGACACAGAGCGGCCTCGTGGGGTCCTATCCAGAGCCGGCCTGTGCCGAGGACAGCATGAAGGACAGCGGGGTTGACAGCCAGGGAGCCAGCTGCTCGCTCGTCTCCACCCCTGAGGAGGTGAGCCGACCCACGGGTGGGATGGAGGGTGGATAGGAATGACTCCATCATCTGTGCCTGGAGACGCCCCGGCAAGTTAGCAGGGTTCCCGCAGCCACCTGGAGGTGCTCTCTGGATGCTGGCGCAGTACGTTTCTGATTTTCCTGACATATATGCATAACCACAGAACATTTATTTTTCTCCTGTTACCTTCCTGGCCTTTCCATGGGGATTACAGAAGAGATGGCTTAGAAGGCTGTATCCACTAAGATTCTTTCAGTTTCAAGTACTCTCTGATTAAACCAAGAGGTGATGTACTCTGCCCAACCCGGGAGGACTTTCGCTATGTCTCCAGGCCGTGTGGCCGTAGATTCGGTCCTTCCCTTCTCCCTGCTCTGCCTCCTCTCAAGGCTGGCATCTCACCTTTCCCGCCCTCCCATTTCCCGCACAGGGTAAAACTGGAACGGCGGCCAGTAGCAATCAAGTTATTATTCCTTCTCCTCTACATCAGTTTAGTTCAGTTCGGTCGCTCAGTTGTGTCCGACTCTTTGCGACCCCATGGACTGCAGCACTCCAGGCTTCCCTGTCCATCGTCAATTCAGGACTGATTTCCTTTAAGACTGACTGGTTGGATCTCCTTGCAGTCCAAGGGCCTCTCAAGCGTCTTCTCCAACACCACAGTTCAAAAGCATCAATTCTTCGGCGCTCAGCTTTCTTTATAGTCCAACTCTCACATCCATACATCCTCTACGTCAGGCAAGGGAAAAGACTGCCTCTGGCTCTTTCTTAAGCATCAAGGAAGAACATCCCCAGAAATTTCCATCATGCCTCTCCTTCCCTCTCATTGGTCAGAATTTGCTAGATTGCCAGGTAATTGAGCCAATGAAAAACCGAGATAGAATTCCGTTTGGACCAATCAGGGCCAAGACCTGAGAGCGGGGGGGGTTAGTTCCCTCCCACCCCACAGAGCGTTGGGGAATAGAGAGGAGGTACCCGTGCCTTTACTGTAAATGCTCGAAGTTGAAGCTGTTAACGCCGGCCATGGTCAGCCAAGCAGAGTGCTGGTGCGCGTTAGCGGTCGCTGAGCACTGAGATCAAGGTGGGCTCCTCCGCTGGTCTTCCAGAATTAGGACAGCCGCGGAAGGCTGCTGCTCCCACTTGGGGCCGCATCTCTCCTCCCTGCTCTAGCGGAGCGGGCAGTTCTTTGCTTCTCTGCTCCTAATCTAGTGCTTTGCAAGACATTCAGCTTGCATGGCGCCACCCCCCTGCTTTGCCCTGACTTTTCAAACGTTCCTCAGCAGGTGGTTTCTTTGAGGAGAGGTCCGGTGCCTCTCTGGGGAGTCTTGGAGCTAGAGAACCTCCAGGCGCCTCTGACAGTGGGGGAACAGCCCTTGTTGTTGCGCAGGCGTATCCGACTCTTTGTGACCCCATGCGCTGCACACGCCAGACTTCCCTGCTCTTCACTATCTCCTGGAGTTTGATCAAACTCATGTCCGTTAAGTCGGTGATGCTGTCCAATCGTCTCATCCTTTGTCGTCCCCTTCTCCTCCTGCCTTCTATCCTTCCCTAGCAGCAGGGTCTTTTCCAATGAGTTGGCGCTTCACACCCCAGTGACCAAAGCATTGGAGCTTCAACTTCATCATCCTTCCAATGAATATTCAGGGTTGATTTCCTTTAAGACTGGTTTAATCTCCTAGGTGTCCAAAGGACTCTCAAGAGCCTTCTCCAGCACCACAGATAGAAAGCATCAATTCTTCAGTATTAAGTCTTTTTTATTGTCCAGCTTTCACATCCCTACATGACTACGGGGAAAAACATAGCTTTGACTTTGACTTTTTTTTGGACCTTTGTTGGCAAAGTAATGTCTCTGCTGTCTAGGTTTGTCAGGTTTTCTTCAAAGGATCAAGTGTCTTTTAATTTCATGGCTGCAGTCACCCTCTGCAGTGATTTTGGAGCCCCCCCAAATAAAGTCTCTCACTGTTTCCATTGTTTCCCCAGCTATTTGCCATGAAGTGATGGGACCGGATGCCTTGATCTTCATTTTTTGAATGTTGAGTTTTAAGCCAGCTTTTTCACTCTCCTGTTTCACCTTCATCAAGAGGCTCTTTAATTCCTCTTTCCTTTCTGCCATAAGGGTGGTGTCATCTGCATATCTGAGGTTATTGATATTTCTCCCAGCAATCTTGATTCCAGCTTGTGCTTCATCCAGCCCAGCATTTCATATGATGTACTCTGCATATAAGTTAAATAAGCAGGGTGACAGTATGCAGTGTTGATATACTCCTTTCCCAATTTGGAACCAGTCTGTTGTTCCATGTCCGGTTCTGACTGTTGCTTCTTGACTTGCATACATGTTTCTCAGGAAGCAGGTAAAGATGATCTAGAGGTTCCCCATCTCTAAGAATTTTCCACAGTTTGTTGTGATCTACACAGTCAAAGGCTTTAGCCTTTGAAGTAGTCAATGAAGCAGATGTTTTTCTGGCATTCTCTAGCTTTTTCTGTGATCCAGTGGACAGCCCTGGATACCACGTTCCCTGGGAGGCCTCCCAGACTCCAGGGCCAGGCATGGGAAACTACTGTCACCTTGTCCTTCCAGCTTACAGACAAGTCCAGTGTGGGGGAGGACCTATCCAAGATGCCTAGTTCCTGCTTTAAGGATTGCATCCTTTATCACAGATTATTTTTGTGTTTTCAAATCTCTGCCCTTTGGTCACTTGTTTATGGTTAACCCTCCATGATCTCCCCATGGTTCTCACGTGGAATTTAGTTAAAAGATAGGTGCTTGGCTACTACTCTAGACCCACTGAATCCGAGTCTTCAAGGGGATGGCTCAGAATCCATGTTTTTAACAAGCACCCCAGGTGACTGGTGTGACTGCAAGGGACTCCCAAGGTGGAGTGGGGGTGGGGCAGGGACATGGGTTGACTATGGCACATCCACCCTGGGAGTGGGCTCTCTGCAACCTAACCGTAGAGACCCCTTAACCTCTGTTCCCCTGGCATGAAACTACTAGATTGTGGATCCTGGGCTCAGTCTGTCCCTCAGGCGGTGTAGATGAGCCCTTTCCCATGTAAACAGAGGCTCACCTCTGGCTGTTGCCTCTCCCACCTAAGCTCCCACCCTCTTTAAAAAGAGGAGACCATGGTCCCCAGTGCTTCCCCATTTCTCAGCCACTCTCTGGGGTTGGCAGTGTGTTCTGGGTGGGCAAGAACTTAATATTCATCCCCTGTAAAGGTCACCAAGCAGAGACCCTGGGTTTGGGCCTCATCTTTAACATGCATCCCTTTGGGGGCAAGGGGTAGGGAGCCTTTCTATCCCTTGGCAGCCCAGAGCAAACATCAGAGTGTGGCGGATTTCTAACACGTGAAGTTTTATGGTTTCTTTCAGATCCTTTTTGAAGATGCCTTTGATGTGGCAAGTTTCCTGGACAAAAGTGAAGCTCCGGGCACATCTAGCCCCAGGTGAGGAGGGGTATGAGACTCTGTGTGTGTGTGTTTGTGTGTGTGTGTGTGTGTGTGTGTGTCCCTGCTGGGGTGTTTAGGACCCTCTCCCTTGCAGCCTCTCAGAGGGGAGCATAGTTCAGTGGAAGTTCTTGGAAATCCACTTTTTCCTGTGATTCAGAAGAGGCTGGTCCTAGGATTGTGTCATTGCCCTGGGGAGAATCTTCTCTGGGGCTTCTTCAATATAGACAGTTCTTCCGTTGTGGTCCAGGGCTGAGATACATCAACCAGAGTTGTCAACTCTAGGTGGTTTGCACTGTCTCCTGGGGTGAGGTGGCCGTGGGTGGGTCACAGCAGTCAGTCTGGTTTGAGAGGTGGACAGGGAGCTCTGGGGCCAACGTGGAGCTCTGGGGCCAACGTGGAGCTCTGGGGCCAACGTGGGAGCCTGGGCTAACGTGGCAACAGGCCCCGTGCCTGAGCCTGGCGGGGAGGGACAGGGTCTCTGAGCTGCACAAGGGGAGGACTGTTTTCACGGTGCTGATGGGAAGGATGTAGAAGGAGGGGATGACCCCCTGAAGTCAGAAGAGCATCTGGGGAGATTTTAAAACAAGAAGCAGCTTGGTTTTTTTAAACACACACACACATAAAAAACAGTTTTGTTCCCTCAGAAAGAGAGAGTTTAGGACTAAAATTTCCTTGCTACTTTGAAAAGCTGCGGTCTTACAGCCCCCTCAGATACCTAGTTACAAAGGAGCAAGAAGGGATTTCCTTGGTCGTCCAGTGGTTAAGACTCCACACTCTCAAAGCAGGGGGCTGGGGATGGATCCCTGGTCAGGGGACTAGATCCTGTGTGCTGCTAGTAAGACCTACACAGCCAAATACATTTTTTTTTTTTTAAAAGAAGCAAGAACATGTAGTCTTTCTGCCTTGTGAGTGAGGTGACATTCTTGTTCTCATGATCCCAAAGAACATCTCCATTCTTTCTAAGGCCTGTGGCTCCAGCCTGGAGCCCTGGCAGCCTGCAGGCAAATCAGATGGCAGTATTTGCAACTCAGCTGCCACCCCCTCCCCCTCCCCCACCCCCAGCCCAGCCAGACTTGCCCGAAATCTCAAAGCGATTTTCCATGGTGACTCTTCCCGGCAGTACAGAGTTTGATTTTGCTGAAACCGGCTGGAGACAGACATTGCTATTTCTTTGTTGGGCTTGGGCTATGAACACAATTTGGTTGAAAAGTGGCCAAAGTGTACTTGACAAATAATTTTGTTAACTCCTCACCCTGCTGGTGGAACAGAAAACAACCAATTAGGGGGTAAAAAAAAAGTGAATTGAGGTCAAAGCACCACCAGCTGTCCAGGCCTGATTCACGGTCCCGTTGGTGGGCTTCTCCCCTTGTCCCAGGAAACAGCAGGAAAAAAATCTTCAGGGCAGCCTTCCGTCTGTGCCAGGGCTGGCGTTTCATGTTAGACCTCCTGAGCAGAGGCATGTCAAGGGACTGAACTTGATCATGCCCTGGGCTTCCTGAGCCTGGGCAGCCACGGGAAGGAGCAGAGCCTGACTTTGGGCAGAGAGGAGATCTTGCTCCTTGTTCCCCAGGCCACAGCTCAGAACACTGAACGAGGACCCATGGGCCAGCCTCCCTGTAGTCTTGCTTCCCCAGCAGCTTCCAGACATGATGCTGGAACCAGGGTGGTGTAAACCTTCCACAGAAGGCGCTGGGCCACCGGAGGGTTCAGCTGCGTGCTTCAGAGTGTTTGATTCTCATTGTAATCCAGATATTTTTAGAGGTGGAGATTGAGGGGAGGATGAAAAGGGGCAACAGAGGATGAGATGGTTGGATGGCATCACCGAACGAATGGACATGCATTTGAGCAAACTCCGTGAGATGGTGAATGACAGGGAAGCCTGGCACCATGGGATCACAAAGAGTCACATACGATTTAGTGACTGAACAGCAACGACAAAGCGGAGGTAAACAGGATTCTAAATGCTGTTTCTTCCTCCTTTCTGCCGTTAGTTCCAAGTTGGCCGTCTGCAACCCAAAAAATCCTGAGGAGATGTTTCAGCTCTACGTGCAGATCATCGATTTTTTCAAAGGCCTTTGCTGTGTTAACACTCAGGTCAAGCAGGTAGGATGGAGCAGGGTGCAGTCAGGCCTTGGCTCGCCTCCCGTCAGATGGTGGGCTCTGGAGGGGCGCACTGGCTGCAGCTCCCCCAGTTCACACCACGGGGGACGTTCTTCCACGGATAGGTGACTTCAATCTAATGCATCTTGTGGAAGGAGCATGTCCAGGGAAACAGGGAAGAGGCAGAGGGATGCTCTTCAGGGCACATCCGAGCCTGGGAACCTTGAGGCAGGGACCAGACGTCAGAGGCCTGGCCCTTGGCAGGCATTCCTACATGTGTGATTCCTTGATGCCTTTCTGAGAGGCTGAACTAGTTCATCATTTTCTGAGACCCTGGGGTAATATTTGCTGTCAGCTTTTGAAGGATATTAATTTCTGCTTTTTGCAGCCCACAGTGACATGCATTGTGGGGGTCTTGGTTAGAAGGTGCATTCCTGGAAGTTTCCATGGAGGGAGGGGGTTATTCATGAGCTGCCAAGGAGACAGCCCCTTTCAGATTCAGAGCCATGGATTTTCCCACTGATTTAGCAAAAATATAGCTGTTTATTTTAAAAGGCACATGATAGTGATGAAAATGGCCAAAAATAATCAGGGCAGCCTTTCAGTGTGGCCCTTTTCCTGCTTACCCTTCACTTCCCTCTGCTGAGACCACTTGGAGCCAAGGCCCTTCCCTGCGGTTTGCTCTCTGCACCGCCCCCACCAACCCTTGGCCACCAGCCCTGACCACTGAGTCCCTTTCTCTGGACACAGTGAAGTCAGGTCACTTTACCAAGGCTTTGAGAGTGGATGGATGGGACAGTCTTTGTTTTCCCCACTTCGTTACTCTACACATTGCAGGAAAGAAAGAACTGGCAGGACTGGAGCCCATGTAAAGCAGAGGCACTCAGACTTGACTCACCTTGGGAGCTCCCTGGAATGCAGATTCCTGACGTTCCCACACCCAAGATTTCCATTCAGTGTTGTGAGATGTGGCCCCAGGAATCTGTGTCTTGAACAAGCTGCCCAAGAGTGTCCTCATGCAGGAGGCCTCAGGCCTTGGTACAGGGTGTGTAAAGAGGGCAGCTGCATTCTCTTCCCTGTTCATCCCGCACTGTTGGCTTCAGGGAGGTGGTTGGATGAAACTTAATTAGTACCTGTATTGGTTTCCTAGGACTGATGTAACAAATTACCACAAACTCAGGGGCTTAAAACAACAAAAATTTATTTTCCCAGAAGGCCCAGTTTCGGTGTTGACAGGCCATGCTCCCTCTGAAACCTCTAGGGGAGAATTCTTCCTGCCTTTTCCTAGCTCCCGGTAGGCTCCCAGCAATGCCAGAGATCCCTGGACTTGTAGCTGCATCACTGCCTCCATCTTCTGTGCGTCTCTCTGTCCCTCTCATCTTGTAAGGACACCTATCATTTGGATCGAGGGCATACCCCAAATCCAGGATGACTTCCGCTTACAGCCTTAGTTAATCACACCTGCATAGACTCTAGTTCCAAATAGGTTCCAGGTGGACATGAACTGGGGGGAATGCTACTCAACACACTTCAGCACCCAGTCCCAGCAGACACCTCTTGCAGCTTAGCAATTTCACAGATCTGCAGCTGAAGAGTCCCTCATCACCATTTTCAGGGGCCTAGAGATGGTTGGATGGCATCACTGACTCAGTGGACATGAGTTTGGGTGAACTCTGGGAGTTGGTGATGGACAGGGAGGCCTAGCACGCTGCGGTTCATGGGGTCGCAAAGAATCGGACACAACTGAGTGACTCAACTGACTGACTGAAGGAAGTAGGACACTCGGAATGACATTCAGGCACACTGTGACAGACTCCAGTGTGTGGCTCCCTCCCCAGATGTTTGGCCTCTGGGCATCCTCCACGTTCCAGCTCCCCTTTTTCTCAACCTTTGCCACCATCCTCACCCTAAACAAGGGGTCGGGGTGATTTTCCTTTGACCAGTTCTTCCCCCTCTTGGATATCCTGGCTCTGATGTGCCCCACCCCTATCAGGAGGGCACAACAGGTGAGGACAATTCTCTCTGGAGCTGAAGAGGCTTCATTCTCAGAATCACCCCCAATCTGGTCCCACATCCATGAGATGGTTGGCTGGATTAGGGGTGCTTCCCAAGGCCCAAGGGAATCAACCCCTAACGAGCAGGGCTAACAAATTACAGGGGTGATTTTCTGCTGGAGTGGGGATACTCAGGAAGAACACAAACCCAGGAATGTACTTTTAGGGGAAGAGTTAATGAGGAATCAGGGAGGTTAGCTGGTGTCATCATTAAGGGAATGAGAAACGCTTGCTAAATTAACATAATGCTGTTTCTTTTCAAAATGATCTCCAAATAGCTAACCCATGAACATGGTTTAAAGTTTAAATGTTACCAAAAGATATACAAAGAAAACGTAGTCTCTTGCCTACCAGTGTCCCTTGTTCCTATTGTATTCCCTTCCCCAAAGGCAGTTATCATGACCAATTTCTTATACAGTCATCCAAAAATATTCTGCAGATATTTATATAATCTATCAAATACAAATGGTATTCCCAGGTGGCACTAGTGGTAAAGAATCTACCTGCAATGCAGGAGACCCAGGTTTGATCCCTGGGTTGGGAAGATCCCCTGGAGAAGGAAATGGCAACCCACTCCAATATTCTTGCCTGGAAAATGCCATGGACAGAGAAGTCTAGCAGGCTAGAGTCCATGGGGTGGCAAAGAGTCAGACACAACTGAGCACACAGACACCAAACACAAATGGCAGCCCACCATAAACACTGCTCTGGACCTTGCTCTTTTAAAATAGAGTATCCCACAAAGAAGGACCCCTTTCCTTTTATTGGAAGCAGCTGCATGGTATTCCACAGGTGGGTGCATCGTGGTATAATTCATCATCCTCTGTTGAGGGCATTTGGATAAAGCTTTAAGATTCCCCCTGTCTCTCTCATGGGATCTTAGAAATCCCCAGGAGAGGAGAGAAGCCAGTTCTACTGTATCCAGGAGAAGCCCTTCTGGAGACTGTAGAGTACGGAGTCCAGTGAAATGGAAATGGACTCCCTGCCCCTCATTGCTCTTAACTTCCTGGCTGGAAGCTGGAGGAGAAGATACTGCTGAAGAGATGTGGGGGAGAAGCAGAGGGAGGAGGCATGCCTGAGATGTTGGGGCCATCTCCCCTACCTGAGGCCTGGAGCCCTCAAATAAAACTTGAATCCTCCTCTACCTGTGTTTTGCAGGAACCAGACCTTCCTGTCGATGACGAGATGATAATGTTGAGGTGCACGGAGACGTTTGACGATGAAGATCTGTGATGCAGGAGGGCTGGAAGCAGGAGGGGATGGAGGGAGCTGGTGGTCTCTGGTTTTGAGTTCTGGCAGCCCAAGTTGCCCTTGACTTGGCGTTTTGGAGTGGGCTGTCCTGAAAGCATTCTGATGGTTGTAGTTTCTGATTGTTATAAAGTATTCAAGAATAGTGTACGTGTGTCGGTCTTTCGGAGTTGTTTTGAATGAGGTGCTGGCCCGCTGCAGGGCACACACCTGCTCCCGCTGTGCTCCTCTTCAGGGGAGCACCCGAGACCAGGCCAGCCAGGAGTCTTTCAAGAACAGGACAGCCAGGATCTGTCCCATGACATTGGGTACTTGCAGCACACTCAGGGCATTGTGTTGATGGGTTCTAGAGAGCTCTGGCATCCACCCCACATCCTGCAAGCTCTAAGAGCCCAGGATCAGTGCTGACCTCAATCTTGTGCTCCAGGACACCAAGGCAGAATCACCTATATCTGCTTCTTCTGACAATAAAGACTCCTGAATGGAGTCCACACCAGGTCCCACAGTGCTCGGAATGCTTTTTGGTGATGCTGCTGGGCAGAGTGCATCAGGGCACCTGAGCCTGTGTATGGGGGGTGATGGTGGTTATTATTACATGTCAGCTTGGCAAGGCCGTGGTACCCAGGTACTTGGTCAAACATTTTTCTAGATATTTATATGAAGGTTTTGTTTTTTTTTTAAGAAGAGATTAACATTTAAATTAGCAGACTTTGAGTAAAGCAGATTACCCTCCATAGTGTGGGTGGGCCTCATCAAATAAGTTGAAGGACCAAACAGACCACGCTTGCGACCCCATGGCTCTGAATTCTCCAGGCCAGAATACTGGAATGGGTTGCCTTTCCCTTGGATCATCCCAACCCAGGGATGAAACCCAGGTCTCCCACATTGCAGGCAGATTCTTTACCAGCTAAGCCACAAGGGAAGCCCAAGAATACTAGAGTGGGTAGTCTATCCCTTCTCCAGGGGATCTTCCCAGCCCAGGAATTGAACCAGGCTCCCCTGCATTGCAGGCAGATTCTTTACCAACTGAGGTATCAGAGAAGCCCTAACCTCCCTCAGGAAGAGGGAATTCTTCAGGGACTGCCTTCAGATTCCAGCTGCAACTCATCCCAGCCTGATGGCCTGCCCTGCAGACTTCAGACTTGCCAGCCTCCACAATCACCTGAGCCCAATCCTGAAATCAATCTCTCCATCTGCCTTGCCCGTGTGTGTGTGTGTGTACACATATATATGTCTCTCTGTAGACATGTATGTATATATGTGTATATATATGTATGTACACACACACCCTGTTGGCTCCGTTTTGCTAGAGAATCCTGACTAATCCATTGAGGATGCAGAGAGAACAGGCTCACCTGGCTCTGTAAAGTTTATAAATCACGACAACAGTGGCTCCACTCCACTGACGGCCTTTCAGAGGCTTTGGCTGTTTCATGTCCCCGTGAGAACCTGAAGTGCAGGTTAAGTCTTAGGGTCCAAACCTGGTGCCATCTGACTCCACACCCCCCAGTGCTCCCGGCCTCACCATACCATCCTGTGATGCACAATCTGACTCCAAGGACTAGCACTGGGGATATGCAGGGACTGTAGCTTTGCAGACCCTTCAGTGTTTACAGGGGCTTCCCAGGTGGCACTTGTGGTAAAGAACCTGCCTGCCAACGCAGGAGAGGTAAGAGAGGCGGGTTCCATCCCTGGGTTGCAAAGATCCCCTGGAGGAGGAAATGGCAACCCACTCCAGTATTCTTGCCTGGAGAGTCCCATGGACAGAGGAGCCTGGTGGTCTAATGTCCAAAGGCTTGCAGAGTCGGCCACGACTGAAGTGACTTAGCACAAGGGCAGCATTTACCAATGGCAGGGGCCTGGAGGGGAGGGGCCTGACTGGGAGGAACCTGGATGGGAGGGGTCAGCAGGCCTCATACTTCTTTGCAGAGGAAGAGAAATGTTACTGTCACCTTTCAGCTAACAGCTCCATCTCTGTCCCCTGCCCCACCCAAAGCCTCTGCCTCCCAACGCATCAAAATACTGCCTAGAGGCTTTCTGTGTGGACACCGGGCTGCACTGGTTTAGACTGGAGACGGGAGGGCTGGAGCACTGGGTAAGGATGTAGCTTGAGGCCAGACCTCGCTGACTCACTGACGGGGTCACAGCACGCTTGCCCTGGCCTTAATCTAACACTTGTCTAACTCTGCCACCAAGTGTGGGGTGCAGAGGTTCTCAGGACGACAGGGTACCTCCCATGCATGGGTGGGCAGAGGAGCACACGGTGGGGACGGTGCATTCGGGGCCCTCTCACATGCGGGTGTCCACAGCGCTCTCCGGCCGCTCTCCTGAGGTGTCCCGGGGGCAGAGCGAGAGCCGGCTCACTCCCACCTCACCTTCCCCGGGCCAGAAGGGGAGGTACCGGGTGCAGGAGGACACGCAGAACCTGGTGCCAATCCCCCAGGGGAGGCCGTAGACCTCCAAGGCCTTTGTAGTCTCCTCAGACTCCTCCTGGACTTGATTCCATGCCAGGAGGCCTCTCTCCTCCAGACTTCCTAATAGGAGACAGCAGCGGGGTCAGGACTGGGCCCCAAGGGAGCTGGCGGACCTGGGCGGGAGGAGCCTCTGGAGAGGCCAGTTCGCAGTGCCCTGGTCCTGCCGGCAACTCCTCCTTCTCCTCCTCCCAGCCCACCCCAAGAATCAGCTCAGCTCAACTCTGTCCCACTCAACTCAATGGATGTGAGAGCTGGACCATAAAGAAGGCTTGAGAGCCAAAGAATTGATGCTTTTGAGCTACGGTGCTGGAGAAGACTCTTGAGAGTCCCTTGGACTGCAAGGAGATCAAACCAGTCAATCCTAAAGGAAATCAACCCTGAATATTCATCAGAAGGACTGAAGCTGAAGCTAAAGCTCCAATACTTTGACCATCTGATGTGAAGAGCTGACTCACTGGAAAAGACTCTGATGCTGGGAAAGATTGAAGGCAGGAGGAGAAGGGGATGAGAGAAGACGAGATGGTTGGATGGCATCACTGACTCGATGGATATGAGTTTGAGCAAGCTCCGGGAGATGGTGATGGACAAGGAAGCCTGGCGTGCTTCAGTCCATGTGGTCACAAAGAGTCAGACACGACTGCCTGACTGAACAACAACTCAGCTCATCACCAGGCATTTTCTGAGTTCTGGGGTGTGACCTTCTGTGAACCACTGTTCTTTCCTCATCTTCTGGGGCGGACCTTTCTATGTTTCACTTTCTGGAATGCAGATGTGTCTTACATTTGGTGGAAAGAAGAAACGTGGAAAACAGCATATCATGAACCAGGAGTTATTACAGAGGTCCTTTCAAGAAACTGTAGGAGGACCAAGAAGGGAGCACGGAGAGCCACCAGTGAGGACAACTCTGCACCCTTCCCCTGACACATCCTCAGCACTGATGGGTTTGATGTGCTCCTCACCACACTCAGGGCCCTGTATGGTAATGGTCTGTGGTTGTGCCTCCCTTTCCGACAAGCCTGTGAGGCTCCAGAAGGCAGGGCGTGTCCTGCTGCTCTCTGCACGCTCAGTATGGAGCACCCGGAACACAGCACACCAGCTATGGCTTGTGTTGGAACATGAATATACACATGTGTTCTCTCCCTCCCCAACTAGACTGCAGGCTCTAACAGAGCTGGGGCTGTGCCTTTTGAGCTTTGCTTCTAGTATATTTCCCACCTTAGGGTCCTTTTATGGGCTGAATTGTGCTCACCCACCCACCCCCCAAATCATATGTTGAAGCCCTAACTCCCTTCCTCATATTCCTCAGAATGTGACTATATTTGTAGACAGGGACTTTAAATCACCCCACCCAGACCCTGGACCCACTCAGGGTTCCTGAACTGCCAGTTTTCAGAGCAAAGATGAGTCCTACCAGGGATGGTGTTGTCCAACAGAAATCCCAGAAATCCACCAACAAACATGCCCGTGGTCAGCAGCACCTGGATGACTTGGTCCAGCTGGAGAATCCCTAGAGTGAAGACAAAAGTGACAGGAATTAAAAAGTGGGCTGGGGATCTTAACAGAGATTTTCCCAAAGAAGATGTCCAGTTGACCGACGGGTACATGAAAGGTGTTCAACATCACAGATATCAGGGAAATGCAAATCAGAACCACAGTGACATACCATCTCACACATGTGAGGATGGCTTTTACCAAAAAGAACTGAGAAGTGCTGGCAAGGATGTGGAAAAATAGAAACGCTTACGCATCATTGATGGGACTATAAATTAGTGCAGCCATATGGAAAAAAGCATGGATGTTCCTTAAAATTTTTTAAATAGAACTACCATATGACCCAGCAATTCCACTTCTGGGTATTTATTCAAAGAAAATGAAAACACCAACTCAAAAAAAAAGATGCACAGCCACATTCACAGTAGCATTATTTACAACAGCCAAAATATGGAAACAACCTGAGTGTTCATCAGTGGATGAGCAACTAAAGAAAATGTGGTGTATGTTTACAACGGATGTTATCCAGCCTTAAGAAAAGAATGAAATGTCGCTATTTGCACAACATGGATGGCCCTTTAGGGCATTATGCTGTGAAATAAATCAGAGAGAAAGACAAATATGTATGATCTCACTTATTATATGTAGACTCTTTAAACAAAATAAAAACTCATAGAAAAGGAGATCAGATTTGCAGTTACCAGAGGCGGGAAGTGGGAAAAGGAGGTGCTGGAGGAGGGTGATCCAAAGGTACACACTTCCAGTTATGAGATAAGTAAGTATGAGGGGTGTAATGTACAACATGAAAACTATGGTTGACGCTGCTGTATGTTAGCCATACAGTTGTTAGCAAAACACACCCTAAGAGTTCTCATTACAAGGGGAGAACTTTTTCCTTTTTCCCCACTTCTTTTTCTTGTATCTATGTGAGATGATGGGTGTTAACTAGACTCATTATGGTCATCATTTCACAACGTATGTACATCCAAACTTTATGCTGTGTACCTGGAGCTCATACAGTGATGTATGCCAGTTATATCTCAACAAAACTGGAAATAAGTAATGGCGATGTAAGGTACAACATGGTGACTATAGTTAATTTAAAGGAAGTGACAGGAATTCCCGGGGACCAAGGGTCCCCCCTCCAGCTCTGCCCCTGGAATGGTCACAGTCTAGAGGATGGACAATCACCTGTGTGGAGCCTCTCTGGGTTCTTGTTCACCCAGTTGGGAATGGCAAGCCCACAGAAGATGGAGAAGCCGAAGATGAAGAGGTTTCTGGATGAGTTCAAGTCCACGTGCTGCAGGAGAGGGGCCCGGAGCCATCAGCACCTGTACTGAACACCAAGCACCCCTCCAAAGTGCCCCCTGCTCACCCATCACTGGAGGTAGGAGGGGGACGTTGGATTCTGAGGGCACAGGCTCTCAGTCAAGTCCCAACTCCCCCTTGACCCTGGGAGCTGAGTGGTTTGGATAATCCAATCCAAAAGGATGCAATTTTGTTTTTCAGAAGTTTGGATGTTTCTGGTTACTTCTTCCTTCCATTTGGGGCCGGTGCATTTGCTGGGACAAAAGGATTCCCTTCTCCTCCCTTGTCCCCACCCTGTTCCATTCATCTCCATCCCCGCGGGCACCTCTCAGGAGATGCAATGCTGCTGCTTTTCTAAGGGTGCCTCGCCTCACCTGGAGATTGGAAATCCCCACGGCAGTGATGACCCCGAACATCACCAGGAACATGCCTCCGATCACGGGTGTTGGGATGGTGGCAAATGCAGCCCCGATCTTCCCAAATATGCCCATCAGGAGCAGCACACATCCCGCGACGACAATCACCATCCTGCTTCCTACCTGCAGCACTCAGGGGAAAGGGGTACAGACGGTGGCTGAGCTCCAGCCAGGACACATGCCCTGGAGACCTCTGCCCTCTTCCTGGGGAATCGCAAACAACAGCTCTAGGAGACGCGCAGGAGGATCCCCCTCTACTCCCACATGGGGCTAGGGAAAGGATGAGGGTGTGGCCTTGGGTCCCGGCCTCTTTCTCCACCTCTCCTCTCTGCTGCTCTCATACCTATCTTCAAGTCCTGACTCCAGTGCTCCTTCTCTGGGCAGTTTTTTGCAAAGAAGTGGCATGAAGTCTCTTTGGGGAAGGAGTGGCCTGATGCTTAAGAATGGGGTTTGACAGCCAGATCCAACTCTGCCTCTAACTAACTGTGTGACTTTATGCATGTTATCTAACCTCTCCAAATATCAGCCTCCAAATTTATCAGGTGGAATTAATAATACTTACTTCACAAGCTCATTTTAGGAGGCCAGCAGGACCCTGGCATTACCAAAGCCAGATAAGGACGCTACAAGCAGAGACAGTACAGGTGACCCTTGAACAATGATTCTGAACCGTGTGGGTTGCTGTACATGCAGATTTTTCAACAGTAAACACCGCAGCACCAAATAATCCATGGTAGGCTGACTCTCTGAATGTGGAACCACAGATATGATGGACCCATGGATATGGAGGGACCACATGCACAAAGATCCAACTATAAGTTATACAAGGATTTTTGATTGCGAGGAGGGTTGGTGCACCTAATCCCACCCCATTTCCCATATTGTTCAAGGGTCAACTGTACAGGCCAATATCCTTGATGAATATAGATACAAAAACTATCAACAAAATATTAGCAAGCCAAATTTAACAGCACATTAAAAGGATCGTACACCATGATCAAATGGGGATTTATCTCTGGGATGCAAGGATGTCTTGACATATGGAAATCAATAAATGTGATATACCACATTAATAGAATGAAAGATAAAAATATATGATCATCTCAATAGATGCAGAAAAAGCACTGGACAAAACTGAACATCCTTTCTTGATTAAAAAAAAAACTTTCAACAAATCAAATATAGAAAGAATGTACCTAAAGGCATATATAAAAAGCCCACAACTAACATCATACTCAGTGCTGAAAGGTGGGAAACTTTTCTTCTAAGATCAAATCAGAAACAAGACTAGGGTGACAACTCTCACCACTCCTATTCAACATATTACTGGAAGTCACAGCCATAGGAACCAGGTAACATAAAGAAATAAAAGGCATCCAAATAAAAAAAGTAGAAGTAAAATTATCTTTACTTGCAGATGATATGATCTCATATGTAGAAAATCCTAAAGACTCCACTAAGAAATTGTTAGAACTAATCAGTGAATTCAGTAGAGTTACAGGATAGAAAATCAACATACAGAAATGTCACATTTTTCTACACTAATAATAAAACATCTGAAAAAGAAAGAAAACATACCCATTCATAATAGCATCAAAAACAGTAAAATATTTAAGAATGAATTTAAAGAAGGAGGTGAAAACTATAAGACTTTGATGAAAGAAATTGAAGAAGACACAAATAAATGCAAAGGTATATTATGTCATGACTTGAAGAATTAGTATTGTTAAATGTCCATATTACTGAGGCCATCTACAGATTCATTGCAATCCCTATCAAATTTCCAACAGCATTTTGGAATTAAAAAAAAATCCTAAATGCTTATATATAGTAGTGTAGTGTCAGTTGTTCAGTTGTGTCCAACTCTTTGCAACCCCATGGACTGTAGCCCACCGGTATCCTCTATCCATGGAATTCTCCAGGCAAGATTACTGGAGTGGATAGCCATTCCCTTCTGCAGGTGATCTTCCCAACCCAGGGATCAAACCTAGATCTCCTGCATTGCAGAGGGATTCTTTACCATCTGAGCCACCAGGGAAGCCCCCTAAAATGTTTATGTAAGCACAAAAGATGCCAAATAGCCAAAGCAATCCTGAAAAAGAAAAATAAAGCTGGAGCCATCTCAATTCCTGATTTCAAACTATACTACAAAACTATAGTAATCCAAACAGTATGGTTCTAGCATAAAAATAGACACATACACCAAGGGGGCAGAACTGAGAGCCCACAGGTAAGTCCATGCATACATGGGCAATGCTTGACAGGGCTTCCCAGGGTGCAAGTTTCATCCCTCGTCCTGGAACGAAGATCCCACACGCCATGTGGCCCAGCCAAAATGCAAAAAACCAAAGAAACAAACAAAAACATTAAAAAGATACTCCAGGATAGTTTATTTTGTAGGAATAAAAAGCTGTGAAGATCTGTTGCACAGCATTGTGGATACACTTAATAGTACGGAACTGTACACTTCAAAAATATTAAGATGATAGATTTTATGTTATGTGTCTTTTACCACAATTTTTAAAAATTTTAAGATACTCCAATGTCAATAACTTGAAGTCCGTTAGTGCAGTGATAAAGTAGTGGATTCTACCTTTGCTTATTTTTCTTCCCAGCTTAAGAGCACAGTGACCACTGACTGACACCTGGTGACTGGTGAAGGTTTATATGGTCAGTGAGGACCAGCAGTGGGACAACCAGGGCACCAGTCATGTCCTCTGGCTACATGGAGTGGCTGAAGGGCATGCCCCTGCTATACAGGGCCTAACAAAACATGGTCCACTGGAGAAGGGAATGGCAAACCACTTCACTATTCTTGCCTTGAGAACCCCATGAGCACAATTTATTTAACTGACTTCATAAGAAAACATGTGATAAGAATTTACCACATCAGCAGGCCTCCCTCGCCTGCCTGCTGCATCTCTTAAAATTATGCTATATTAATAAATCTACTTCTTGCCTATCAAAAGAAAAAGAGTTTACCACACCAAAGGAAACTTCTGTTTTGTTTATAGCCCTAACAATGAACTGTGGGAACTAAGCATGAATCTAAGCACAATAAATCAACTTGTCAGGTTCAACCAGTGCCCTTTGGATATACTGATGATCTCATAAATGGCAGGTCATCCAAAATCCTACCACCACAGTATTTGCCGTGCAACCCTGGGCCTCTTTTGGTCTCAGGATTGACATCTGAGCTGGAAGCCACAACACCCTAGAGAAGTGATGGGAGGTCTCTGACCTTCAACCTAATTCCTCCCCCCATGCCACCACCTGTCCCCCACTTCCCACCCCACCAACTAGGAGAGAACCAAGAACTAGTGAAAGGCAAAGGAGAAAAGGAAAGATATACCCATCTGAATGCACAGTTCCAAAGAATAACAGGGAGAGATAAGAAAGCCTTCCTAAGTGAACAATGCAAGCAAATAGAGGAAAACAAAAGAATGGGAAAGACTAGAGATCTCTTCAAGAAAATCAGAGATATCAAGGGAATATTTCATGCAAAGATGGGCACAATAAAGGACAGTATGGACCTAATAGACACAGAAGATATTAAGAGGAGGTGGCAAGAATACACACACCTATACAAAAAAGAACTTAATGGCCCAGATAACCACGATGCTGTGATCACTCATCTAGAGCCAGACATCTTGGAGTGTGAAGTCAAGTGGGCCTTAGGAAGCATCACTGCAAACAAAGTTAGTGGAGGTGAAGGAATTCCAGCTGAGCTATTTCAAATCCTAAAAGATGATGCTGTTAAAGTGCCACACTCAGTATGCCAATATTTGGAAAACTCAGCAGTGGCCACAGAACTGGAAAAGGTCAGTTTTCATTCCAATCACAAAGAAGGGCAATGCCAAAGAATGTTCAAACTACTGCACAAAATTGCACTCATTTCACACACACACAAAGTAATGCTCAAAATTCTCCAAGCCAGGCTTCAACAGTATGTGAACCGTGAACTTCCAAATACACAAGTTGGATTTAGAAAAGACAGAGGAACCAGAAATCAAGTTGCCAGCATCCACTGGATCACAGAAAAAGCAAGAGAATTCCAGAAAAATATCTATTTCTGCTTCATTGACTATGCTAAAGCCTTTGTGTGGATCACAAAAAACTGTGGAAAATTCTTAAAGATACAGAAATACCAGACCACCTTACCTGCCTCCTAAGAAACCTGTATGCAGGTCAAGAAGCAGCAGTTAGAACCGGACATAGAAGAAAGGACTGGTTCCAAATCGGGAAAGGAGTACGTCAAGGCTGTATATTGTCACCTTGCTTATTTAACTTATACATAGAGTACATGATGCGAAATGCTGGGCTGGATGAAGCAAAAGCTGGAATCAAGATTGCCGAGAGAATTATCAATAACCTCAGATATGCAGATGACACCACCTCATTGCAGAAAACAAAGAGGAATTAAAGAGCCTCTTGATGAAAGTGAAAGAGGAGAGTGAAAAAGTTGGCTTAAAACTTAACATTCAAAAAACGAAGATCATGGCATCTGGTCCCAACACTTCATGGCAAATAGATGGGGAAACAATGGAAACAGTGACAGACTTTATTTTCTTGGACTCCAAAATCAATGCAGATGGTGACTGCAGCCATGAAATTAAAAGATGCTTGCAACTTGGAAGAAAAGCTATGACCAACCTAGACAGCATATTAAAAAGCAGAGACATTATTTTGCCCACAAAAGTCTTTATAGCCAAAGCTATGGTTTTTCCAGTAGTCATGTATGGATGTGAGAGTTGGATCATAAAGAAGGCTGAATGCCAAAGAACTGATGCTTTTGAACTGTGGTGTTGGAGAAGACTCTTGAGAGTCCCTTGGACTGCAAGGAGATCAAACCAGTTAATCCTAGAGGAAATCAACCCTGAATATTCATTAGAAGGGTTGATACTGAAGCTGAAGCTCCCACACTTTGGCCACCTGATGCAAAGAACAGACTCATTGGAAAAGACCCTGATGCTGGGAAAGATTGAAGACAGGAGGAGATGAAGATTGAAGACAGAGGATGAGAGGGTTGGATGGCATCACTGACTAAATGGACATGAGTTTCAGTAAGTTCTGCGAGATGGTGAAGGACAGGGAAACCTGGCATGCTGCAGTCTGGGGGTCACAAAGAATCGGACATGACTGAGCGACTGTCACCCTGCTTGTTTACCTTATATGAAGAGTATATCATGCGAAATGCCAGGCTGGATGAAGCACAAGCTGGAATCAAGATTGCCAGGGGAAATATTAATAACCTCAGATACGCAGATGACACCACCCTTATGGCCAAAAGGGATGAGCTAAAAAGCCTCTTGCTGAAAGTGAAAGAGGAGAGTGAAAAAGTTGGCTTAAAACTCAACATTCAGAAAACTAAGATCATGGCATCCGGTCCCATCACTTTATGGCAAATAGTTGGGGAAACAATAGAAACAGTGAGAGACTTTATTTGGGGGGGCTCCAAAATCACTGCAGATAGTGGCTGCAGCCATGAAATTAAAAGACGCTTGCTCCTTGGAAGAAAAGCTATGACCAACCTAGACAGCATATTAAAAAGCAGAGACATTGCTTTAACAACAAAGGTCCATCTTGTCAAAGCTATGGTTTTTCCAGTAGTCATGTATGGATGTGAGAGTTGGGCTATACAGAAAGCTGAGCACTGAAGAATTGATGCTTTTGAACTGTGGTGTTGGAGAAGACTTTTGAGAGTCCCTTGGACTGCAAGGAGATCCAACCAGTCCATCCTGAAGGAAATCAGTCCTGAATCTTCACTGGAAGGACTGATGCTGAAGCTGAAACTCCAATACCTTGGCACCTGATACAAAGAACCAACTCATGGAAAAGACCCCAATGCTGGGAAAGATTGAAGGCAGGAGGAGAAGAGGACTAGAGAGGATGAGATGATTGGATGGCATCACCGACATGATGGACATGAGTTTGGGTAGGCTCCAGGAGTGGTGATGGACACTGGGAAGCCTGGTGTGCTGTCATCCATGGGGTCACAAAGATTCGGATATGACTGAGTGACCGAACTGAGCTGTAGTCCATGGCATTGCAAAGGGTAGGATACGACTGAGCAACTGAACAACAACTGGATTTGTAGCCTGCTCATGTACCTTTCCAGAGAAGGCAATGGCACCCCACTCCAGTACTCTTGCCTGGACAATCCCATGGACGGAGAAGCCTGGTAGGCTGCGGTCCATGGGGTCGCTAAGAGTCGGACATGACTGAGCGCTTTCACTTTCACTTTTCACTTTCATGCCTTGGAGAAGGAAATGGCGAATCACTCCAGTATTCTTACCTGGAGAATCCCAGGGACGGGAGCCTGGTGGGCTCCCATCTATGGGGTCCCACAGAGTCGGACACGACTGAAGTGACTTAGCAGCAGCAGCAGCATGTACCTTTCTGCCCTGCTCCTTCCCTCTAATCTAAACAGCCTTAGTTCAGAAAAGAGAAAGTTAGTTCAGAAATGATACATCAAAAAAATTTTTGTTCTGTTTATTGAGTATAATTTTCTGTTCTGCATGATATTTGCTTCATTTAGCAGGAAAAATTGTTGCTGCTTTATACTCATGTAGCCCATTCTTGTTATATTTTTGTGTGGGTCAGTGATCCTCACATGGAAAAACATTCCTTTCACTTGCTCTAAAGGTTTGGAAACTTTGGGAAAATATCCAAGAGTCCATGGTGTCAATTCACATGGTACTTGCTCCAGGCTCTGCTGTTGCTCACACATTTTAGCTCCCACTGTGGACCTGAGGTCATGCAGATACAGAGGTGGATAGGTCTGAGAGAGCGATCAGAAAATGCAGGGAGGGGAAGTGGATAGCGGGCTCTGTATTCTCCAAAGCTGACTTCACTTGTTCTGGGAAACACTGCACTTCTGCACTGAAGCAGACAGGAAAGCAACATTGTAATACTATTCTTTTCAAGCCTTTCTTAGAAAGCACCATCTTGAAGAATTTGTGCTGAACTTAGGGGGCTTTGCTGTGGAAAACGGGAGCCCCCAAAGAGATTTTAAGTAGGGACTAATTTAATTGGATTCTAGGAAGATCCTTGGGCAGCCACGTGGCAGCTAGATGAGAGATGGGCAAGATCCTGGGAAGGGACAGTTAGGGATGCTACCGCGTTCGGGTGAGAGATGATTGATCAAGCTGTGGTCCTGCTTGGAGAAAAGCGGACAAGACGGCCACAGGCACCCAGAGAAAACAGAATCCACTGTGAGGGGTACAGGACAGAGACGACAAAGATTCACTGGGACAAGCTTTACAAGGAGAAGTAAGAACGGGGCATGGACTGAACATCACAGAGGTCACGCTGAGTAAGAGGTACCCGTTGGACATGCAGGTACAGGGGACCACAACCAAGAAGGTCAAGAACAGTAAGCAGAATGAGGCTCCTCAAAGATGTCCACATCCTGATCCCAAAACTCACATGGAAAAAGGGACTTAAGAATTTTGAGATGGAGAGAGTATCCTGAATTACCCAGGTGGGCCCAATCTAATTACACATACCCACATAAACAGATAATCTTTCCCAGGTGTAGTCAAAGGGAGACGTGACAAAGGAAGAAAGGTCAGAGAGATGCAAAGTTACTGGCTTTAAGATGGGGGAAAGGGGCCATAACCAAGGATGTGGGGAGCCTCTAGATGATGGAAAAAGCAAGGCAATGGATTCTACCCTGGAGCCTCCAGGCAGGAACGTAGCCTTGCTAATACCTTTACTGTAGTCCTGTGAGACCTGTGTTGGAGTTCTGACCTCCAGATTGGTAAGATAATAAATTTGGGTTGTTGAAAGCCATTAAGTTTGTGGTAATTTGTTGCAGCAGTAATAAGAGACTAAGACATGGATGACAGATCCAGGTACTTAGTCTGCACACCCACCCCCACCCCCATGCCCCACACACACCTATGGACCACTGTCTGCAGCCTTACCCTGGTGATGCCCAGCGCGCCCACATTCTCACTGTAGGAGGTGGTGCCGTTCCCTGTCCCCCAGGCCCCTGCCAGCAGGCAGCCCAGGCCCTCGATGCCGATGCCTCGGTTGATGGCGTGCTTCGGAGGGGGTGGCGCCCCCACCAGGCGGGCACAGGCATAATAATCGCCTATTGACTCCACCATTGAGGAGATTACGCCTGCGATGATCCCAAAGACCCCAGCCAGGCTGACGGTGGGGAGGCCCCACTGTCCTGAAAATCCAATGCAGAGGGAATATTAACCCAGAAGACAACAGGTTACTGGACCCCCAAATAATTTCTTTCCGAGAGGATTCTCTGGAAGGCTTTAAAAACTGGGCAACACGTCTTCTAGCCCCACCACTGTCCTGAGACTTTGTCTTGAACCCCTGCCTTACCCGTGCCTCCCTGGGGGTAGGTCAGATGCCCTGACCTTGAGCTCCCAGGGCACACAAAGAACCAGCAACTCAGCCTTTTCCCAGGAAGGCCCTGAAGCGTTCTGAAGTCAAGATACTTACTCAGGGAGGCGCGAGCTCCCTAGTCCATGAGGCCACCCCTGCCTATCACTGCTGAAATGTGCTTATTCACACAACCTGAGCCAAGAACTGCAGGGAAAGGAGACCAAAAGAGGCCTAAGAGATGGCCTTGACCTCCAGCCCAGAAATGTTCTCCTTCAGTCTCGAGCCTCCCTTGTGTGGGACCCTCCGAGTCCAGGAGGAGACCCAGATGCTGGCTAGAGGTCGGGTTCCTCTGTGCTTTTCCCACCCACAGGCTGTTGTCAGATCCCTTGAAGAAGATTCTCCACCCACCCCCCTCGGCTCTATTCACCACCCACTCTGGTGCCCTGAGCCCCATGGACAGACCTAAGAAGCATGTGTCCCAGGCAATAAGGGCCCAGTGCTCTCATTACCTGGGTAAGGGAAGCGAAACCACGGAGCCTGGCTCAGGACGTTGCCTCTGGTGTCAGTGCGGGCCAGGTACCCGTAGGCTGTGGGCGCTGACGGGAGGGCGTCGGTGACTGTGAGCGTGAAGCAGAGCAGCCACGAGATGCAGAGCCCCAGCAGTACCTGCGGAAGGGAGGTACCCTTCACACCTGGCCCCACTCCCTGCCCCGGTCCACACCTCCCAGCAGGGCTGGGCAAAGGAGAGAATTCAGGAAAGCTCTTCAAAATGAGGAAGTGTTGGATTAGGAACCCTTCCAGTGACAACAGAAATCTGCCGTGTCAGTGGATGAGTAACTCAGTAAAGGAACACAGACAATAAACCATAGGGAGACCTTATGCCAGGTAGAGGCAGAACTGTCTAGGAAAGTAGACAAGGCCTGGGTCAGAAGGACTGCAAGCTGACTCCCTTTCTGCTGTTTGCTGGTCACGTGACTTGCTTCAAACTCCCTGACCCTCAGTGTGCTCATCTGTACAATGGAATTTCAGCCATTGCTCTGCAGAGCCTGAAGCAGGATTTCTTAAAGTGGGGTCCTCAGATATGTTGATTTTTAATCTCTGGTGGTAGAACCCCAGACATCTGTATTTTTAGCAATGTTCCCAAGTGAATCTTATGCACACTGAAGTTTTGAACCACTGGCCTACAGGGTTGTGGAAGGATCAATGAGATCACTATATGGAAGTATCTTTTTTACCATGCAGAATGTCGTTCATAGGTGAATTAAACCTGAAAACACCTTTATGGGGTTGGCAAATGTGCCTGCTTGACAGAATGGAACAAATTCAACAGAGAAGGCTCTGAAAAAGGAGGCACCATCTGAATCTTCCAGGAACCAATGAGAAAGAATCTAAGCATCTTGGCCCTTCGTTTTGCACCCATAGTGGTGATCCTGGCTATCTCCATGTTCTGAGGGCCATGTTCTGAGGACGTCCCGGCAAACATGAGGAAGCTGTCTCACACTGGCAACCACTGTAGCAACCTGGGGCGAGCTATCTGCTCCTGCAGGAGAGAAACATTGAGGGAGGAGCTGTAGGGCATCAAGCCAATGCTCTCACCACCCACGGGCAGAGCGGGGAGGAGCAGTTAGGGGAGGCCGAAGAGTAGAGGCCACTGCAGGGGGAGAGCATTTGACTTGAGGCCCATCTGGATGAACAGGAGGCTGCTCCTCACTCTCCAGCTGAGTCAGGTAAGGATGGCGGTGGGCGGGGAGTGCTTCTTACAGGGAAGACCTGAAACAGGTAGAGCTTAGAGGTGTGACACTTCTCTCGTCCATAAACGGGCACGGGCACTGCGATGTTTTTCAGGTACTGAGAAAACAGCACGATGAGGAAGATGGTCCTGAAACAGAAACAAACCACACTCAACCTGGTGAGCTGGGGCTCATCCAGAGCGAGGATCCAGGAAGCTGGGCCACTGTGTGCTTCTGGGTCTGGGGAGCAGGGACTGTGCTAGGAGGGCCCTCATCTAGGCCCTGCTCTGCATCCTGCCAGCTGGGAACAGGTGGGCGGGCCCCTTTCAGAGGCTGCAGGTGGCTGAAGAGGAAGAGTGGGCAGAGGACTACTATTCCTTGGGACCTGAGAAATGAGCATGACAGCTGCATAGATCCAGACTGGAGCCAAAGACCATCTTTTCTCCCAGGTGGTCCTGCAGGCCCTTGAGGTCAGAGTGAATGAACACATCCATCTGTTGTTGCCAAATTCCTCCAAAGCTCTGTTTAAATGTTGAGGGCCTCTTCTCCACCCCACTCCTAAGCCTTCCTGACACTCTTCCCCACCATCTCCATCCCTCATAAGCTGGCTGTCACTGCCCCATCCCCTGAACAAGCTTGACACTCTGGGACCCTCAACACTCTCTCCTGGTGTCACAGGTACTTGGACTCAAGTCTTAACCCTCTGCTAAACTACCAAATGCTTGAGAGCTGGGCCATGTCTCTGTACCCTTCCCAGGAGCTGGAGGTATACAAATATTTGCTCAGTGAAAGCCTAGGAGGCAAGGGACGGGTAGCATCAGCCATCTGTGAACCCTGCACTAAGTATGTTTATACACTGCCTGTGGTGAACTCATTGTCTGTGAGGATTAATAACAAATAAATAGTAATAATACATTCTAAATAGCCATGTCACTGCTTTTTAAGGTATTATAATGTACATGAACTAGAGAGCCTCTTGATGAGGATGAAAGAGGAGAGTGAAAAAGTCATCTTAAAACTCAATATTAAAAAAATTAAGATCATGGCATCTGGTCCCATTACTTCATGGCAAATAGAAGGGGGAAATGTGGAAGCAATGACAGATTTCCTCTTCTTGGGCTCTAAAATCACTTCAGATGGTGACAGCAGCCATGAAATCAGAAGACAATTGCTTCTTGGCAGGAGAGCTATGACAAAACTAGACAGTGTGTTAAAAAGCAAAGACATCATTTTGCTGACAAAGGTCCATCTAGTCAAAACTATGGTCTTTCCAGTAGTCATATATGGGTGTGAGAGCTGGACAATAAAGAAGGCAGAGTGCTGAAGAATTGATGCTTTTGAACTGTGGTGCTGGAGAAGATTCTTGAGAGTCCCTTGGAAAGCAAGGAGATCAAACCAGTCAATCTTAAAGGAAATCAACCCTGAACACTCTTTGGAAGGACTAATGCTGAAGCTGAAGCTTCAATACTTTGGCCACCTGATGCAATCAGCTGACTCACTGGAAAAAACTCTGACGCTGGGAAAGATTGAAAGCAGAAGGAGAAGAGGGTAACAGAGGATGACATGGTTGGATGGCATCATCTATTCAATGGACATGACCTTGGGCAAACTCCAGGAGATGGTGATGGACAGGGAAGCCTGGCATGTTGCAGTCCATGGGGTCACGAAGAGTTGTACACGACTTGGCCTCTTAACAACAAATGTTCATGAAAGTACTTGTAAGCCACCCGAGCTTGCCAATATCCAGGACTCACTCTTTATAATGGGTAACCTTCCTCTAGAGGGAACTCAAATGGCCCTCCCACCCCAGAGGGTACTTACGTGACAGCAATCCCCCAGTGGATCCCGGCGTTGTCGCCCGCAGAATCGAAGAGAGGCAGGGCCACCAGGGAGATTGTGGGAGCAATGGTCAAGGGGCCAATGAAGCGCATGAGGAAGCCAATGAGGCCAGAGAAGCCCACCAGCATCTGGACACAGGAGGCAACCATGATGGCTCCCTGCAGCTGAAAAGGAAGAGTGGGGCTCATCGACTAAGAGCCGGCGGCGGGGCGGGGCCTGCGGCGGGGCGGGGCCTCAGGCCTGCCCAGGCCACCGGGATCGACGGTACCTTCGGAGGCAGGGCATGGGGCAAGGCTGGACCCCAAAGGAACCCACGGAAGACGAGCTCTGACCTCACTCCTCTCTCCAGTCCTCTATTGCCAACTGTCTGTTGGACATTTTCACCTTATGTGAAGTTTTTCAGAAAGTAGACTTCAAGATTATCTGTTGATCATGGTGATAATGCTGACGACTTGTAATACTGGTGTTACCCAGTAGTGTATTGACCGTCTTGCTGCTTTACTTTTCTCTGTTTTCCTACTTTCTGTCGCAGAGGCTGGCAAAGGGGACAGAGAGTGAATTGTTGAGCTTCTGTGGGCTGTCCAGGCTCAGTCAAAACTTTTCCAGACAAGATAGGAACAAATGAGCTTGCCCATGTTCTAATAAAACTCCATGGACAGGCCCTGAAATTTGTATTTTGTACAATTTGGACTTGTCGTAAAATATTATTCTTCTTTGATTTTTTTTTCCAACCATTTAAATTATAAAACCATTTTTAGCTTGTGGGCCATTCAAAAAACAAACAGAAGACAGGCAACCGGCCAAATTTGACTCATAGGCTGTAGTTTGCCAACCACTGAGCTATGGGACTCATTAAGTTTATTTCTCTGTTTTTACTTTACTTATTTGGGTGTTATATATTCTTTTTATCTCTTGCTTTGAAGTCTGATTTCCCAGAAAAGAAAGAAGTCTGATTCCTGCTTTATTTTGATTAGTGTTAATATAGTATATTCCTCTCCATCTATTTACTTTTAATCTACATGTATCTTTATATTTAAAGTAGGTTTCTAGAGAAAGACAAATATGATATCACTTATATGTAGATGTTTTTTAAAAGGGTACAAATGAACTTATTTACAAAACAGAAATAGAGTCACAGATGTAGCAAACAAAGTTATGGTTATGAGGGGATAAGAGAGGAGGGGTAAATTAGAAGACTGAGGATGACATATACTGAGGATGACATTACTATATATAAAACAGATAACTAATACAGACCTGCTGCATAGCATGGGAAACACGACTCAGTACTCTGTAATGGTCTATACATATGAGAAAAGAATCTAAAAGGAGTGGATGTATGTATATGTATAACTGATTCACTTTGCTGTACATCTGAAACTAACACAACATTGTAAATCAACTCTACTCCAATAAAATTTTTTAAAAATCAAAGTAGGTTTCATCTGGACAACATATGGTGGGGTCTTATTTTTTGATCCACTCTGACAATCTGGTCTTTTAATCAGTGCCTTTAGAGCAATGATGTTCAAAGTAATTATTGATCTAATTGGATTAATATCCACCTTATCCATTACTGTGTTCTATTTGTTGCCCTTGTTCTTCACTTGTTTTTTTTTTGTTGTTGTTGTTGTTTTGTTTTTTGTCTTCTACTCTTTGTTTTTGTCTTCTACTCTTTTTCTGCCTTTGGTGGTTTTAACTGAGATTTCTATATGACTCCATTTTCTCTCCTTTCTTAGCATAACTATTATCCATTGTTTTCCCTTTAGTGGTTTTCCTAGAGTTTGCAATAAACATTTACAGTGAACTCAAGTCCACTTTCAAATAACACTATACTACTTCATGAGTCGCATAAATAACTTATAGTTACAAAACAATCCTAATTTCTCCCACCTAGCCATTTTATCATTGCTGTCATTCATTTCACTTATAAATAAGCATACACAAGCATACACAATTTTTTAAACTACCATAATACCAGAAGGTGAAGTTTAAATTGGTCTAACGTGTTGAAACCTGAGCTTGCCATCTCTTCCCTACCATCATTTTCTTAAAACACAATCACTATTTACATTTCTTCTCTATTATTTCTTATCTCCCAGAAAGTAATGACTTGACTATTGGTCCTATATTTGCCTCACTTTCATTTGTGGCTACTATTGTGATGCAGAGTTGGACTGCTAACCATTGGTGGTTTCAAGACTTGAGATGTGTGTAAACAAATATAACCCAGTGAAACATGGAAAAATCTACCTTGAATTCCAACAGGCTAGCTCAGTGAATTAAACCAATCCATTGATCAGTGAAAGGAAGTTGAAACTTGCAAAAACTTTCCCTTGTTTACAGCACTGGTGAAAAACCCTGGACCAGCAGATGGAGCTAAAACACCACAGCTAAGACTCTGGGTTTGCGCTCACTCTCAGACACTTGGAAGTGATGTGGAAAAGAAATAGTGGAGGCTACCGTTCTGGATCTGGGCAAGAGGAACCCCTACCCTGGGCCCTGTGCTTTAGAGCAGGGGTTGGCAAACTTTTTCTATAACTGGTCAGATTAAATAAACATTTCAGGTTTTGTGGGCCACATGTAGTTTCTGTCGCATATTCTTTTTTTAATTTTAAACAACTTAAAAATGTAAAACCAGGACTTCCCTGGCAGTCCAGTGGTTACAACTCCACTCTTCCATGTCAGGGGGCAAAGGTTCAATCCCACACACCCCACAGCATGGTGTGGCCAATAATAAATAAATAAAACGTAAAAACTATTCTTAATTGGTAAGGAGTAAAAAACAGATTGGGCTTCCCTGGTAGCTCAGCTGGTAAAGAAACCATTCGCAATGCAGAAGACCCCAGTTCGATTCCTGGGTCGGGAAGAGCCATTGGACAAGGGATAGGCTACTCACTCCAGTATTCTTGGGCTTCCCTGGTGGCTCAGATGGTAAAGAATCCACCTGCAATGCAGGAGAACTGGCTTCGATCCCTGGTTTGGGAAGACCCCCTGGAGGAGAGCATAGCAACCCACTCCAGTATTCTTGCCGAGAGAATCCCTATGGACAGAGGAGCCTGGTGGGCTACAGTCCATGGGGTCTCAAAGGGTCAGACATGACTGAGCACAGCACAGCACAAAACAGATTACAGGCTAGATCTGGTCTAAAAGCCATAGTTTGCTGACCCTGGCTTTAGAGGTATCAGAAGCACAAGAATAGTGAATGCACTAAAGAAAACTCGGTTACATCTGTCACTTGGGATCCTGTGCCCAGTGCAGGCTCAGCATGACCCACATCCCTAAACATCCTCTCACTACTAGTACTGTGTCCTCAGAACACAAGGTAACTGCTTCTGACTATTCCAGTGTTGGAGCAGACACGTCTTTAGAACCCAGGAAGGATTTGAGCAACAGAAGTGCTCAGGCAGGAGAGGAAACAAATTAACTTGTTGGATCTTTCTTCTCAGATAGTATGAAGGCAAGAGATTCTTGCATAAGAAATTACAGTTCTCGGGGCTTCCCTGGGGACTCAGTGATGAAGAATCCACTTGCCAATGCAGGACACACGGGTTCCATTCCTGATCCAGGAAGATCCCACAGGCTGCAGAGCAACTAAGCCCGTGGGCCACAACTATTGAACCTGTGCTCTAGGGTCCAGGAGCCACAACCACTGATCCCACATGCCTCACCTACTGAAGGCCGAGTACCCTAGAGCCCACGCTCCGCAACAAGAGAAGCCACTGAAATGAGAAGCCTACGCGCCACAGCTAGAGAGTAGTCCCCGCTTGCCCATGCGCAGCAATGAAGACCCAGCCCAGCCAAAAATAAATTTTAAAAAAAGGAATTATAGTTCTCAGTAAGTCTAAGTGAAAGGGAAATTGTGCCCCTGGCATCTAGCAGATCAGGGTAAAGAAACTGATGAAATAAAATTCATATTTTAAGGCAGACAAGAAAAAAAATTAAATATAAAAGATGATTGCTCCTTGGAAGAAAAGCTATAACAAACCTAGGCAGCATATTAAAAAAGCAGAGACATTACTTTGCCAACAAAGGTCCATATAGTCAAAGCTATGGTTTTTCCAATAGTCAGGTATGGATGTAAGAGCTGGGCCATAAAGAAGGCTCATCACCAAAGAATTGATACTTTTGAACTGTGGTGCTGGAAAACACTCTTGAGAGTCCCTTGGACTGCAAAGAGATCAAATCAGTCAATCCTAAAAGAAATAAATCCTGAATATCCATTGGAAGGGCTGATGCTGAAGCTGAAGCTCCAATCCTTTGGCCACCTGATGTGAAGAGCTGACACACTGGGAAAGACCCTGATGCTGGGAAAGATTGAAGGCAGGAGGAGAAGGGGATGACAGAGGATGAGATGGTTGGATGGCATCACCAACTCGATGGACATGAGTCTGAGCAAACTCTGGGTGATGGTGAAGGACAGGGAAGCCTGCGTGCTGCAGTCCATGGCGTCGCAAAGAGTCAGACACAACTGAGCGACTGAACAACAACAACAAAGGAAGACAAGAAAAAAAATTAAATATAAAATTCTTTCTGTTTGTTTGGGCCTCCTCCCTCCCTAAAATGCAGTGTGCACCCACATTACACATTAACCAGAGCTCTTCAAAGATGGAAGGGCCAGATAAACAGTAAAGCAGTTTTTTTTTTCTTTCTTCTGATGCTAACAATGTAACTTCTTTTATTTGTTTATTTATCTTTTAATTGAAGGATTAGTGCTTTACAGAATTGTGTTGGTTTCTGCCAAACATCGACATGAATTAGTCATAGGTATACATATGTTCCCTCCCTCTTGAACCTCTCTCCCATCTCCCTCCCCATCCCACCCCTCTAGGTTGTAGCAATGTAACTTCTTGAAAGAATAGTGTTCTTTCTCAGCTCTGTTGGGAGTCATGGTGACCTGCTGCTCCCTTCTATGTGTTTACCTGGACAATGTGTCCCTGGTGAACTTTACATGAAATATCAGTATGTCATTTTAACGTATGATCCTTTGTCTCAAAAAAGTATATGACTATGCCTTTGACTTCTAACAGGTGAAACAGTTCCCAGAGCTTCCTGACAATCTGCTCCCTGGGTTATAATCCTCAGTTTGGCTTGAATAGAATCCCCCACTTTTTTTTTCTTAACTTGATAGTTAATTAAAATTTCCACTTCTTATTCTTTGCTTAGTTTTAATTTGGATTTACCAAAGCCAAGTATTGGCTCCCTGGGGGAGAGCAGAAACAAAACCAAACCTCAAACTACATGTGTTTTGTGATTCATGCTATTGATGATATAATACAAATAGGCTTCACTGAAGAAGAAATACACCCTGCTTTGAAAAAAGTTGTTTGACAAATGGCATTTGAAGGTTAGCCAATTGACCTGGCAAAAATCCAGGGCCCAACAGCTTGACAAGTGAAATCCTTAGGTATGTCTTGGTCTAGAGCTACATGGAAAAGTTTATTAAATATTAAAAACTCCTGTTAACTCTGGGTCCACCTTGAGAAAAGAAAGGAAGCACAAGGACTTGATAGATCACTGAAGTACATCCGCATCTCTTGGACTGTACATCAGAGCACAGGCATGTGCAGAAAGGCTGTTTTGAAAGGGAAGAACAGCAGAAAGTTCTGGCTGAAATTCACAAGTTATGGCTCAGACTGGTCTCAGACCAGCACCCCAACCAGCACAGCACTCCTGAGATAACAGAAGTGTTGGTGGTTGAGTCCACACTGAATGAGGCCTGACCCTGCCAGATGCTAGGTGCTTCAGCTCTGAGTGGGGCATTTGATGCAGAGGTGGCCCAAAGCAGCTACTCAGCCACTCTCCCTTTGAAGTGGCTAAGCCACTCTCCTAACTAGTCTGCTACTGGGCACTGTTTGGAATTAGAGCACTATTGACTGGCACCAAATAACTCTAAGATCAGAAATCTCAATGATATCTTGAATGATGTCAGAAAGACATTCAAATAAGAAAGGGGCGTGTGTGCATGCTAAGTCTCGTCAACAGAACTTGCTGGTTAAAGGGAAATAGTTACAATCAGAAAAAGAAAACACAGTTACACAGGGAGGAGTTCATAGGATCCATGAGTAAGTGACAGTCCTTGCCTTCCCTGGGTGGACACTACTTCACAAGATAATCTAACTCTAGCAACCAAGATTTGGATCTCACTATGTGGGTCTTTGAATTTAGAAAGCAAGTTGGAGTCTTGCTAAAGGTGCTGCTCATCCACCTGAGAAAGACTGAGACTAAAAAGCGTAACATTTCAATAGAAGGGCTTTGATGGAGGAAGGAAGGCAAGTCTAAGACCAGCCAATGAACAATGTGTGTGATGTGCCAGTGGACACGAAATTACCCAGAATCATCCCTTTAAAATTTTAGGTTTTCAAGCTGTGGTCAATGGACTAGCAGTTTGGTCTGGCAAGTCGGTCATAGAGACTGTACTGAAATTTCACCTTTTATGGGACAGGACTTAATAGTCAAATCTCAAATACTGGTGGTTCATATCAATGTCCCCGTGTCTTAAAAAAGAGGAGGGAAGTATGACTTTGAATGTAGTCACTAGGGTCCAGGAGATGACACCTCAGGTCACAAGCCACGCACAAGTGAGCTCACAAACTGCACAATCTCCATCTCTATCTGATGTTGTTTGTGTTTCCCAGGATGATCCAGATTGATGACAATGATTGATTAGTGACAGTGATGGTCACAGGTGCCTCTGGTGGGAGAACATGAAGATAAATGGCCCATCACAGAGCTGGTAGACTGCCCAAACTGGACAGTCCACAGAGTATGGGAGATTTTTAACACTTTAAAAACCTGGTGGTTCTGGAGAATTGTGGTGCTGGAGAAGGCTCTTGAGAGTCCCTTGGACAGCAAGGAGATCAAACCAGTCAGTCCTAAAGGAAATCAACCCTGAATATTCATTGGTAGCTGAAACTCCAATACTTTGGCCACCTGATGTGAAGAGCTGACTCATTTGAAAAGATCCTGATGCTGGGGGAAAATTGAGGACAGGAGGAGAAGGGGGTTACAGAGGATGAGATGGTTGGATGGCATCACCAACTCAATGGACATGCGTCTGAGCAAACTCCAGGAGACAGTGAAGGACAGGGAAGCCTGGCGTGGTGTAGTCCATGGGGTCGCAGAGTCAGACCTGACTTACTGACTGAACAACAACACGAAAAACCTGGTATGGACAATGTTTCTGATTTGAACTTTGCCTATCCCATCACTGAAACCCTGGCCCAGGCTACAATATAGAGACCAGCAACCCAGACTGAAATCACCATGAAGATCAACTTATGTATTAAACAGCTCAAGGATCACTTTTCACAGCATGAACATGACAGGAATGGACCAAGAAATACAATATCAATTGATCTTTTCATATTTCATGACACTTCACCCCAAAGAGTAAAATTACTGCAAAATTAGAATGTGTGCTTGAAGCAATAAAATGTGGGTGACAAAGGCAGGAAGGGCAGGCTTTGCAGGGTAACATAGTGTAAGCTCAAGATTGAGCTGAAAATGGGGTACAAAAGTGAGTCGCCAGTGGAGCAGTTGGAGCAGAGGGTAAAGAAATCTTATTTTCCCAGGACTAGAGCTTTGGTTGTGTTCCTTAAGATGGAATACTAGAATCAATTTAATTTGACTTGCTGGTATTCTGATGGTATTTATGGGCCGGATTGGAAAGTCTGGTGTTTTTCAGGATGCATCCTACCCAGTGGAAAGAATCCAGTGACAATATATTTATTAAATCATTTGAAAGTACCTTGGGAAAGGACACACAAAGGAATGTTTAGCAATGTTATTTTTCCTGCCCACTAATTAAAAATTAGAGGAGAAAAACTCAAAACCCCCTCTAGGAGCAAGAAAATGGGTTGAGAAGGGCTCATCTTGGGGGGAAAAAAGATGGTGGCAGAAAGAATTAGAGTCACCAAATCTTAGAGTCATCAAATAATGCTACTTTTGCCCATTGTGTTTAAAATGGGAATAAGAAAATGATTTCTTAGTCATACTTCTAGATACATCTTCAATCTGGGATGAGGGGTGCTGGCATCATAGTTGATTCTATGAAACTGAAGCACATCTAATAAAGTTAGACCCAAAGTGTACTGGGCTGTACTGAATGGACAGTGAGGAATGAACACCAATACCTACAGTGATGCTGGCATATTTAGGACGTGGTCTGTTGTCTGAACTTTAAGATTAAAAGGTCATAGACTGACTATGAGCTCACAGGTGATTTACATGATACTTGATGAAATGAAAGTCACAGAAATAATGATAAATAACAAAATCTATATTGGGATATTGAACTCTAGTCACCAGTTAAAGGGCTTCCCAGGTGGCGTAGTAGTAAAGAATCTGCCTGCCAATGAAGGAGATGCAAGAGACTCGGGTTTGATCTCTAGGTCGGGAAGAGCTGCTGGTTTAGGAAATGGCAATATATTCCAGTATTCTTGCCTGGAACATTTCATGCACAGAGGAGCCTGGCAGGCTACATGGGGTCACAAAGAATCATACACGACTGAGCACACACACACACTGTTAATGTGGCAAGCATAGGAGCAAGAATGAGTCCAGGTTTTCAAATAGACCTATAAGATGAGGACAATTACAGTTAATTCTATGTCATTCAATAGCATCATAAAAGAATGATACAAGTTTACCATAATGCACTCAGGAGAGTGACTAACATGAAAAAGCTAGAAAATGTTGGTGAGATTGTGGAGTAACTGGGACTCACATGATGCTGGCAGGAGGGTAAATTGGAACATCCACTTCAGAAATGTATTTGCTAGTGCTTACCCAAGTGGAACATATGCACAATGTGATGGTGAATTTTATATGTCAACTGGACTGAGGATGCCCAGACAGCTGATAAAACATTATTTCTGCGGTGTTTCCAGAAGAGATTAGTATATGAACTGGTGAACTGAATGAAGCAGATGGCCCTATCCAAAATGAGTATCTCTCTCTGCTAAATCACTTCAGTCATGTCAGACTTCTTGTGACTCAATGGACAGTAGTCCTCCAGGCTCCTTTGTCCACGGGAGTCTCCAAGGCAAGAATATTGGAGCTGGTTTATACTGGTTATATTCCAGGCAGGAATACTGGAGTGCTCTTCTCCAGGGGATCTTCTTGACGCAGGGATTGGACCCATGTCTCTTACGTCTCCTGCATTGGCAGTCGTGTTCTTTACCATTAGTGGCACCTGGGAAGCCCACCCAAAGTGAGTGAGTGCCATCCAATCCTTTGAGGGACCCAACAGAACCAAAAGGCAGAGGAAGAACATTTTCACTTGCTGCTTGGGCTGGGACATCCATCTTCTCCTGCCCCCAGACATCAGCACTCCTGGTTCTCAGGCCTTTGGAAACAGATCAGGACTTACACCGTTGTCCCTCCGCCCCATCCCCCGCTGGAGGGTTCTGTCCATTCTATTCCCTGTCATTGGTCAGACTTGGGTAAGAATAGGAATCTTGTTAGGAATGTGTCTCCTCTGTATTACCGCTTCCTTCATCTGTCACGTAATGAGAATGTGACCCTTATTGCAGCCATGAGGCTGCTGAACTTGGACTGGGTGGGAGGCTGGATGGGCCCTGGCTTCGCTAAGGCTTGTCAGCTAGACTCTCAGGGATGTCTACTAACAGACTCCGCTCTAGGTCCATAGCCGTGAGTTTTGGAATGCCTTTGGTCCAGTCCTAGTGAGCTTAGGGAAGGCACACCAAGACAAAAAGTGAGGGCTGGAGTAATGCCTGAGCAAACTACCTTGTACTAGAAGGAATGGAAAAGATCAGTTTTCATTTCAATCCCAAAGAAGGGCAATGCCAAAGAATGTTCCAATTACCCCATAGTTGCACTCATTTTACATGCTAGCAAGGTAATGCTCAAAATCCTTCAAGTCAGGCTTCAACAGTACGTGAACTGTGAACTTCCAGATGTTCAAGCTGGATTTAGAAAAGGCATAGGAACAAGAGATCATATTGCCAATATTAGATGGATCATAGAGAAAGCAAGGGAATTTCAGAAAAACATCTACTTCTGCTTCATTGACTACACTAAAGCCTTTGACTGTGTGGATCACAACAAACTATGGAAAATTCTTCAAGAGAAGGGAATACCAGATCACCTTACCTGCCTCCTGAGAAACATGTATGCAGGTCAAGAAGCAACAGTTAGAACCAGACACAGAACAATGGACTGGTTCCAAATTGGGAAAGGAGTACGTCAAGGCTGTATACTGTCACCCTGCTTATTTAACTTACATGCAGAGCACATGTTGTGAAATGCCAGGTTGGATGAAGCACAAATGGAATCAAGATTGCTGGGAGAAATATCAATAACCTCAGATATGCAGATGACAACACACTTATGGCAGAAAGCAAAGATGAACTAAAGAGCCTCTTGATGAAAGTGAAAGAGGAGAGTGAAAAAGCTGGCTTAAAACTCAACATTCAAAAAACTAAATTGTGTCATCTGGTTCCATCACTTCATAGCAAATAGATGGGGAGACAATGGAAACAGTGACAGACTTTATTTTCTTGGGCTCCAAAATCACTGCAAATGGTGACTGCAGCCGTAAAATTAAAAGATGCTTGCTCCTTGGAAGAAAAGCTATGACCAACCTAGACAGCATATTAAAAAGCAGAGACATGACTTTACCAACAAAGGTCTGTCTAGTCAAAGCTATGGTTTTTCCAGTAGTCATATATGAATGTAAGAGTTGGACCATAAAGAAGGCTGAGCATCAAAGAACTAATGCCTTCGAACTGTGGTGTTGGAGAAAACTCCTGAGAGTCCCTTGGACTGCAAGGAGATCCAACCAGTTCATCCTAAAGGAAATCAACCCTGACTATTCTTTGGAAGGACTGATGCTGAAGCTGAAACTCCAATACTATGGCCACCTGATGCGAAGAACTGACTTATTTGAAAAGACCCTGATGCTGGGAAAGATTGTGTGAGGCTGTCATGGCTAACGCCATGACAGGCAGCCTAGATTAGGAGTGGGCCTAGTTTCCCGGGGCAACATAATTATCAGGCCTCCTGGAGCCAGCCAATCAACATATGCCTAGCAAGAAAAAGGGAACCTATCAGGGGAAAGCTGAAAGCCCCACGTTGGGCCAACAAAAATTACCTTGCAACTGTGTAATCAATCCGCTTGCGCCAACTACCCTTTGTGTAACCAATCCGCTTGCGCCAACTACCTGCTGCTTTTTTTGACCTAATAAATACCTGAGAGAACTGGGGCTTGGGGCCTTTTCGTCCTCACACCCTTGGTGAGGGCGGGAGGCCCTGGCTCGAGTCAGTAATAAATTCCCCTATTGCGAGTTGCATTGTCTCGAGGAGTCTTCTTTCCCGACCGGGGACTCGGACTACGGGCAGAACAATTGAAGATGGGAGGAGAAGGGGATGACAGAGGATGAGATGGTTGGATGGCATCACCAACTCGATGGACATGAGTTTGAGTAAACTCTGGGAGTTGGTGATGGATGGGAAGACCTGGTGTGCTAAAGTCCATGGAGTAACAAAGTGTCAGACATGACTGTGACTACGTGACTGAACAACAACAAGAACCCCACACCATACAGTGCTTGTGTAACTCTGCCCCTGCTCCAGAGGAGGTGGTCCTTTGAGTCGCTCCAGGCTTACATATTTAGGTCAAGCTGGGAGGGAGTTGACTGGACTTCCTAGAAATCTCAGGCGACCTTCACTCTCATATATTATTCCACCCATGAGCCATCCTTGACACCGCACCTCTGAGGCCAGGTGAGGATGTTAGAGTCTGGAAGTTGTGAGGCCTACGGTCCCTGAGGGTGTGGCTGGGCTTTCTGCTGACAATCCTGTGTGCTGATTTCCTACTCATTTAGATAAGCCAACCTGGAGCACAGGCTTCCTGGTGACTCAGGGTGTAAAGAATCTGCCTGCAATGCAGGAGATCAGGATTCCATCCCTGGGTTGGGAAGATTCCCTGGAGGAAGCCATGGCTAGCCACTCGAGTATTCTTGCCTGGGGAATTCCATGGACAGAGGAGCCTGGTGGGCTACAGTCCATGCATTTCCAAAGAATCAGACACGACTGAGCAACTAACACTCACTGAACTCAACTTCTCTTGGAGCACGGCCAAACTTTAGAGCCTGCTTCAAGGCCACCAGTTTCTTTCCCTGAATGACACAACTGAGTTAAACAAGAACCAAGTGTCTTAAAGTTTGGAATCTTGCCTAGTAGTGAGCTGAAAAAATGAGTCAACTCCGAAGCCCCTTCTGAGGACCACCCCATTCCTCGCACCCCCACCCCCTCAACCCCCTACCTCTCGGATCCTCTTCTGCCATTCCTCAGTAAATTCAGGTGAGCTGGTGTTCACGAGGCTGGCATTGAGTGTCCACGTGGGGCACTTCCAGGTGGGAAGAGACAGCATGGCCAGGGAGGGTGCCAAGAAAGCAAATGTCCCTCCCTGGAGAATGGGCAGCCTGGAGGAGGGGAAAGGAGACAGTTACCCACTAGCCCCTTTAACACTGGCCTGTCACTGGCCCCAGCAGAGGCCTTTTAATCCCAAGTCCTACCTTGGTTTCAGGGCAACACATGACTCCTGCAGTTTTCAGTTATAGGGAACTCCTATCAATCTCCAGGTCAGATCCACGAACTGTGCCAGACTTTGGACAGGTAGGAGAGGTGGGGAGGATAAGACCAGCAGACCTGATCCCGTTCCTGGAGATGCGGGCCCAGGAGCAGAGAGTCATGTACTGGGAAATGATCTGGGGCAGCACAGAACTCAGGGAACATGTTTGGTGAGTGCCGCTGCCTTCCAGTCCCAGAGATCAAAGCACAATTCACACACATCAAGTTCCCCCACTGACAAGAGATGCACAGCCTAGAATCTGGGTGGCCAGATTCCTTTGCACCTTCAAAAATGAAGGGCAATTCCAGACCTCTACCTCCAGGCTCCTTTTTATAACAGGGACTGAACATGCTTGAGGTCCATTATCAGGGCGTGTCCTCCACACAGGCCTTTCTTCCGCCTGGTCAGCATCTCACTCTGGCCTCTGTGAGAACTTCTAGCAGTGTCCATCTGACTTGTCTCCCTTCAAGGTGAATGTAGCCTGATAAGTCAACCTCCAATAACCCCGTCTCACTAGAAGGTCAGAAGCTGTTGAGGCTGACCTAGTCTCCTCACCCTGCATACTATAATAGAACTGGTGTGGAGGGAGAGTGGGACAGAGGAGCTTGGCCTCTCGCTTGCATTTGTCATAGTACAGCATACCCAGTTTAGATACTTGTTCTAAACAATACTAAAAGAGCACTTTTGAAATCAGGATTCCATGAAGATAGCTTAAAGAGTCTTCTTGAGAACAAATACATTTTATTTAATGAAAATATTAAGTATATGAAAGAGTTTTACTGCCTAACTGGATTTTGTCCTGGCTAAACATAGGAACTAGCAAGGCCTGAGCATCAGCCTCAGATGAGTTCACAGGCTTGTCAAACGGTACACCCAGGCATGGGGAGAGCTTAGACCTCCAGGTGATTCTAACATCAGCCAGGGTTGAGAACAACTGATCTAGATTCATAAATCTAGACCCATAAGGCTCCAAAAAATTGGAATGTATGGTACACACAGGGCAGGAAACATGGGTGATGGAATGGGTATGTATGAATGATTTTTTAATTAAAAAAATTACAGTGGGGAGAGATAAATTAGGACTTCAGGATTAACATGTACACACTAATATGTATATAAAATAGGTAAACAACAAGGACCTACTGTATAGCACAGGGAATTATATTTTATAATAATCTATAATGAAAAAGAATCTATATATATAATATATATTTATATATATGTATAACTGAATCAACTTGCTATATACTTGAAACTAACACAACACTGTAAATTAACTATACTTCAATTAAAAATTCATAGAAATTATGAAGCTAAGTATCTTGACAGAGAAGGGAAACACACTATACTTATATCATTGCAAAATCCCTTTTGAGCTTTTAAAATGAACACAGATATCTTTGCATATCATATATACCAACAGTATGTAAGACAAGATTTGTGTTTCAGTTTTTTGCTGTAATTCCATATGCACATTTCATTCATTCAACAAATATTTACTGAGGACTTGCTCTGCGGGAAGCACTGGTTGTCAGGCATTGGAAATACCACAGTGAGTGAGACAAAATTCCCACCTATATTCTAGTTACATATTTCCTCGTTAGCCCTTGTACTAACAAACTAATCATTTACAGTAACTCACTCTCAGGGATTCTTTTTTTTTTTCTCAGGGATTCTTTAAACAGTTTACAGTTATACTTATAAACAATTCATCATTGCTATACCACCATGGCCTCAGCCATTTCAGTATTACTGGGTTCCATGAGGGCAGAGAAGTCTATTTTTCTTTTCTATCCCTCCAGGACCGAGGTTAGTATTGCAAAATCTGTCAACATTGGGTTTTCTCATTTCATTTTTTTAGTTTAATAGGCATATAATGAAATCCTGACAAATGTGAATTTGCATTTCATTAAGTCATGAAAGATGTGATTTTATATCTGTTTTTCCTTGTCTATAAACTGTTTTACTCATTACATAGAAATTAGATACTGCCAAAATATATTTAAAACAGTTTCACTGATGGTGAGATTTGTTTTCACTTAAAAAATATTTTCTGTTTTTATATCCCTAACTTAGAACTTATTTAAGAGGATATTTCAAAATTTTCAAGTAGTTCAGCATTTTTCTAGCTCTGTTCATGTTTTTTTTTTTTTTTCAAGATTATTACATGTAGTTGGGATAATGTACTAACATGATAGATGCACTTTTTACCTTTTTTTTTTTTTTTTTGGCTGCACCTCTCAGCTTGCAGAATCTTAGTTCACCCACTAAGGGAACTTGCATCAAAAGCACTAAGTCCTCACCACTGAACCACCAGGGAATTCCCCCTACCTTTTTGTAACTACTAAATACATTTTATGTTCAAGAGCAAGATGAACTGTTTCCATTAATTTACTAGAGTGTATTCCTATGTCCTACCATTAGATTTATACAATGTATCCATAAATTCTTCCTTCGCTCTCCTATACTCAGATCTTCCAATCCCATTTTCCATCCATTCCTGTCCCCCTCCCCACCTTGTTTTATGAGCATTACCACCTTGCTCATACTTCTTATTGATACTCTTTTGACAGAGATCTATGTATATTTCTTGCATTTCTACTAGTTTTTCTTTTATGCACTTTCTTGGTACATGTTTAAGATATATGCATTCAGTATCACTACAAGGCTTTCATTGTTCTTTATACATTTTACCTTTTGTGGTGACTTTAATGTATCTCAGAGCTGCTTTTAATTTCACAATTAATTTCATCTTATTTTAAAAATTGAATTACCTTGAATATGATTCACTATTATTATACATATGCCTTCTAACTCCTTTGTAAACCACAGATTGTTGATTTTTAAAACTCAACATTTTAGAAATAGAAGGGCCATTTGAAGCATATCCAGCCAGGCCTTATCACTTTATAGATAACAGATCTGGAGACCAGGGTCATAGAATTAACCAGGATAAGTCTTAGGTTTTTTCACCACAGCCCTATAACACCAATTAAGAGCATGGTATAGACCAAAGGCAAGTTCAAATATGACTTTGCCTTATCAGCTATGTGACGAAGGCATGTTGCCCAACTTCTGCAAGCCTCCGTGTCCTCTTTGACAAAATATAGTAGTAATCTCCCAAGGAGTAACAGTGAAGATAAAATATATATAAGTGATTAGCACGATGCCTGGGGAAGAGCTCAATAAATAGAATAATCTTCATTATTATTCCCTCTGAAATGTGTGGTTACTTCTGGAAAGGGTCAGTCAGTCAGTTCAGTCACTCAGTCATGTCGACTCTTTGTGACCCCATGGACTATAGCATGGCAGGCTTCCCTGTCCATCATCAACTCCCAGAGCTTGCTCAAACTCATGTCCACCAAGTCGGTGTTACCATCCAACCATCTCATCCTCTGTCATCCTCTTCTCCTGCCTTCAATCTTTCCCAGCATCAGAGTCTTCTCCAATGAGTTGGCTCTTTGCATCAGGTGCTCAAAGTATTGGGGCTTCATCTCCAGCATCAGTCCTTCCAAAGAATATTCAGGGTTGATTTCCTTTAGGATGGACTGGTTTGACCTCCTTGCAGTCCAAGGGACTGTCAAGAGTCATCTCCAACACCACAGTTCAAAGGCATTAGTTCTCTGACACTCAGCCTTCGTTATGGTCCAACTCTCACATCCATACAAGACTACTGGAAAAACCATAGCTTTACTATATGGACCTTTGTTGGCAAAGTAACGTCTCTGCTTTTTAATATGCTATCTATGTTGGTCATAACTTTTCTTCCAAGGAGCAAGCGTCTTTTAATTTCATGGCTGTAAGTCACCATCTGCAGTGATTTTGGAGCCCAAGAAAATAAAGTCTGCCACTGTTTCCACTGTTTTCCCATCTATTTGCCATGAAGTGATGGAACCAGATGACATGATCTTAGTTTTCTGAATGTTGAGTTTTAAGCCAGTTTTTTTCACTCTCCTCTTTCACTTTCATGAAGAGGCTCTTTAGTTCCTCTTCGCTTTCTGCCATAAGGGTGGTGTCATCTGCATATCTGAGGTTATTGATATTTCTCCCGGCAATCTTGGTTACACTTGTGCTTCATCCAACCTGGCATTTCACATCATGTACTTTGCATATAAGTTAAATAAGCAGAGCGATAGTACACAGCCTTTACGTATTCCTTTCCCAATTTGGAACCAGTCCATTGTTCCATATCCTGTTCTAACTGTTACTTCTTGACCTGCATACATGTTTCTCAGGAGGCAGGTCAGGTGATCTGGTATTCCCATCTCTTGAAGAGTTTTCCACAGTTTGTTGTGATCCACACAGTCAAAGGCTTTAGTGTAGTCAATGAAGCAGAAGTAGATGGTTTCCTGGAATTCCCTTGCTTTCTCTATGATCCAGGTAATATTGGCGATATGATCTCTTGTTCCTATGACTTTTCTAAATCCAGCTTGAACATCTGAAAGTTCACAGTTCACATACTGTTGAAGCCTGGTTTCAGTCATATGAGGACTTTCTTCATAGCTCAGTTGGTAAAGAATCCACCTGCAATGCAGGAGACCCTGGTTTGATTCCTGGGTCAGGAAGATCTCCTGGAGAAGGGATAGACTACCTACTCTAGTATTCTTGGGCTTCCCTTGTGGCCCAGCTGGTAAAGAATCCACCTGCAATGTGAGAGACATGGGTTTGATCCCTAGGCTGGGAAGATCCCCTGGAGAAGGGAAAGGCTACCCACTCCTGTATTGTGGTCTGGAGAATTCCATGGACTGTATAGTCCATGGGGTTGCAAAGAGTTGGAAAAGGTATGTATAGCAAAACATTTTCTTAATTTTTCCTCAAATAACAGATGTTATAATATGGGCTTTTTGTTTTGTTTTATTTTAAAGCTGTTGCCTGGCATTCCCATTTCTTGAAGGTTGGTTTTCTAAGATGTGCTTTCTAAGACTCTCCCTTGTCCATTCTCCCCTTCCCTTAACTCTTTAATATCTCATCTGTATGCTCAAGTCTGAAGAACATTCCCCACCATTTTCCTTTACAACAACTTGCAAAATCTACAGTCTCAGGAACGTGCCTTAGAAATTTGATAGGATTGGTATTTTAAGTGGTCAAAGCCACAGATATGTGTCCGTGGGGGTGCTATCAACATCTAAGCTCGTATAGTGTTGTAAAGTTACACAGCATTTTCTCATCCTTATCTCAGGAGTATTGCAAGGTGTGTAGCACAATGCTGCTTTGTCTCTGTATGAGGAACTGGTACTGGGGGAGGTGCCAGTGGCAGGGTCCAACTGGGAAGCGCAGAGCCCTGATCAGAAAGTCTGAGTCACGGGGCCAAATTGTGACAGTATGTTTGTTATAAGAACAATTGATAAGAGGACATGTGGTAAGAACAAACTTCTTACACAGTATATGGTAACGATTACGTGAGTAATTTTTCTCATTTCTTAGTATATATGAATACTTCCATTTGGGCTCATAAAGTAGGAACAGCTAACCTTTTGGAAGTATTGGGAAGTTAAGCTTCAATCCTTCTCCCTGAGTTCTCATGCACTCCATAAAAATAGTATACATGACACTTGTTAAAGACGTTAAGGCAGGCTTTATTCAAGGGGGCTACTACAATGGGATTTAGTAATAGGGGAGAGACATCGGGCTCAACTCCCAATGTGACAAGGAAAGGTGAGAATTTATAGCCAAGGAGGAGGGTGGGGTTCAGTGGATAGAAAAGTACTAAGAGGAAGCATCAGGGTGAAGAGAGGATTCTTGATGAAGACAGGACAAGGTGATCGGACATCACCTGGGGATGATGGAGAATGAGGAACCCAATCAGAGAGTGAGGGTGGATAGTCTGACCTCAAGGACTGAGCAGGATTCTTGCTAAAATTGGACCTTGCAGAAACCAACATGCAAGCTCAAAAGTCAAGCCTAGTTGAACAGTTGTTTATTGGATGTAGCAGTAGGATGATCATAGTCAATCTTGTATGTTAAGACACTATGACTAAATGGATCTCTTCCAGTTAAATAGACTCAGCACAACTTGGGCTTGTACAAAATCCTGCAGCAGAAGGGGGAAGGTTGCATAATACTTTGGAGTTCCTAAAACTACACTGGAAACTAGAAGGCAAGGGAACAATGATTTCAAAATTCTGGAAAAAAAAATTATTTCCAACCTAAAATTCTATATCCAGCCAAGTTATCAATCAAATATGAGAATAGGATCAAGATATTTTCACATATGAAGAGTCTTACAGAATTTATCTCCCATGTGGTCTCTGAGGGAACTACTGTGTAATCATGTTCCACCAAAAAGAAGAGGAAGGCCTGGGATCAAGAGATCTAGACTTGAAAATAGACATGAAGAGAATTGCCAGGATAAGGGTAAAGAGGCATCTCAAGATGAGACATCTAATATACACCAGGAACGTAGCGACTGTTCCAGATGACAGCAAGTCAGAGAGCCCCAGGGGGTAGTCCATCAAGATGAAGCTGATAGCTACCTGATGCGATGAAATTATCAAGAAGAGATTTATACCAATAGGCAGGGAGTTTATCGTTGAAATGAAAATAAACAGAAACTTTAAAGTATTTTTTTAAAGATATTAATTTTAGAGAAAACACGCAGTCATTATAATGTGCAGGCTTCCCTAGTGGCTCAGTGGCAAAAAATCCACCTGCCAAGGCGGGAGACATTGGTTTGATCCCTGGTTTGGGAAGATCCCCTGGAGAAGGAAATGGCAGCCCCCTCCAGTATTCTTGCCTGGGAAATCCCATGGACAGAGGAGCCTGGTGGGCTACAGTCCACGAGGTCTCAAGAGTCAGGCATTACTTAGTGACTAAACAACAACATTATAATGCAAACACTCAATGATGACCTATGCTGGGAGGATGTGATAATAGGAAGATGGAAAATATGCTTCTATGTGGTAGGAGTGAGGGGCTGTGAAAGAAAATGAAATCATAGTCATCCATATTGGCACTTCAGTCGCTAGTGCATAAGACAGAAGTCTTATGCAGGAGACTCAGGGGAAAATAGCTAAATAATCAGCTTGGAGAGATGAGAGTGCTTGCCTCTGCCTAGAAGAAAGGGGAGGGGATAGATCTCCTTCTCTGGTAGGAGAAGGCTGTGTGTCTGTCTTCTTTAAACCCATCACTACCTACTGCCTTGAGAGTGCCTTTGACAGCCACCCACATTGCTCCAGTCCTCCCTTCTGATCTGCCCCACAGATTTGCACACCTATTCTTTTCTTTTTTCTTCTAAGGGCTTTAATGCTGACCGCCACAGGGAAACAGATTGGGAAAACAGAGATAAAAGCAGGTGAAGAGACAAAGGTTGCAGAATCTGGGAGGTTGTCTCAAGCCTGGAGCCGTGAGCCATATCTCCCAGCCCCACTTCCAAGATGGTAATGAGCAGTCTACTGGACTTTTGCTCTCAGGCAAAGTACATCATGCAAAATGCTGGGCTGGATGAAGCACAAGCTGGAATCAAGATTGCCGGGAGAAATATCAATAACCTCAGGTATGCAGATGACACCACCCTTATGGCAGAAAGGGAAGAAGAACTAAAGAGACTCGATGAAAGTGAAAGAGGAGAGTGAAAAAGTTGGCTTAAACCTCAATATTCAGAAAACTAAGATCATGGCATCCGGTCCCATCACTCCATGGCAAATAGATGGGGAAACTGGAAACAGTGACAGACTTTATTTTCTTGGGCTCCAAAATCACTGCAGATGGTGACTGCAGCCATGAAATTAAAAGACGCTTGCTCCTTGGAAGAAGAGCTATGACCAACCTAGACAGCATATTAAAAACCAGAGACATTACTTTGCCAACAAAGTCTGTCTAGTCAAAGCTATGGTTTTTCCGGTAGTCATGTATGGATGTGAGAGGGAGACTATAAAGAAAGTTGAGTGCTGAAGAATTGATGCTTTTGAACTATGGTGTTGGAGAAGATTTTTGAGAGTCCCTTGGACTGCAAGGAGATCCAGCCAGTTCATCCTAAAGGAAATCAGTCCTGAATATTCATTGGAAGGACTGATGCTGAAGTTGAAACTCCAATATATTGGCCACCGGATGAGAAGAACTGACTCATTGGAAAAGATCCTGATGCTGGGAAAGATTGAAGGCGGGAGGTGAAGGGGACAACAGATGATGAGATGGTTGGATGGCATCACCGACTCTATAGTCATGAGTTTGAGTAAGCTCCAGGAGTTGGTAATGGACAGGGAAGCCTGGCATGCTGCAGTCCATGGGATCACAAAGAGTCAGACATGACTGAGTCACTGAACTGAACTGAACTGAACTGAAAGATTCAAAGGGTGTGGGGCTCAAGAAACATGCCCTGATACTTTTCTAAGAAAAAGTTTTAAATGGTTCTTATTTCTCCCAGTTATAAAGCAACACATGGACTCTGAAGAAAAATTAATGGTAAATAAAAATACAAAGCATAAATCAACATAATTCCACAACCCAGAAATAATTTTTAACATCTTGTTCTAATCATTTTTTTTAACCCTTGAGTAGATAAACTTTATCAGCACACATACAATATTGGTACATATCTTTCATATATAATATGTATCACCCAGAAATAACCTTTAACATTTCTTTGATTCTTTTTGCTATCTTTAACTAGATAAATGATTGTCAGTTTACATAAGATGTATTTCTCTCACGGGCTTCCCTGGTGGCTCAGCAGTATAGAATCTGCCTGCAATGCAGAAGACCCAAGTTTGATCCCAGGGTTTGGAAGATCCCCTGGAGAAGGGCATGGCAACCCACTCCAGTATTCTTGCCTGGAGAATCCCAAGGACAGAGGAGCCTAGCGGGCTACAGTCCATAAGGTCACAATGGGACATGACTAAAGCTACTTAGCAAGCACAGAGTTCCAATGGCACATCTGGTGGCTTGTGCGATTTGTCATTGAGGCAAGGGCAAGGTGGCTGCAGACCTCTGGTGATGGGCATGGACTTTCTGCAGAACCTAGCAACAGCTACAGAGCTCGGGCAGATCAGGGCCCAGCTGCAGGCAAGTCCATGGAAGAAAAGGACCCAGGCTGATTTGGGCAAGACTATATAGAAGCCAGATCTGAATGTCTCCACACTTGAGACATTCCCAGGAAAATAAAAAGGGAGATATATCACTTGGAACCACTCCAGAAAAAGAAAATCCTAGGTAAAAATGAATAATTCCAGAAATGGAATTAAGACCCAGAATTACACAGTCAATATTTCATTTCCTTTAGTGGCAGCATTTAAACTTAACGCTTTCTTTTGAAACAAATGGTTACATAAATTCAGAATTGAGCACCTCAGTGGGAAGGGCCTTGGGAGATACACCCAAGACCCTAAAGTCACACCAGGGAGGCAGCCATCCCTCTGCCCAGGGCTGCAGCTGCCTGCCCCACAGTGGGCCCTGCGCTCTTCAGCTCTTATTGGGGAAGCTGTTATTGCCTCTTACCATTCCCTTTGACTATTTAACATGGTTTTAATCATTAACATCTTCTGAAATCTTATTGCAGTATCAGCATTTTTGTTTACAGTCTAAAAAAGTACATAATTAAATACTGTTTATCTGATAACCTGCAATCAAATCTACTAGGCCTTTGATTCACAGGCTATCAGCTAGTTTTATAATTTCTAATGTCTCTAATGAGCTACTGTACTTGTTAGTCTCTAAACAGGAAGGTTATTTCGGGGAAATAATCCCAGGTGTATTCCTGTCCCTACCTTAGTCTAAGACATTAGCATGGCTTTATTTCTTAATTTTATTTCCCTCTTTCTTTGCATGTTTAATTAGGTAAACAGATTCTTTTAACTCTATCTTCTGATTTTGTTATGCCTCTCACAGGGTTTACCAGAAGGCAAGGTCCACAAGCACCCTCAGTACTGAGATTCCAGTTGGAACATAGTACTGTATCATCTTCTCTGTCAACAACACAGGTGTCCACATATTAGAGATGAAAGGACTTACAGATACGACACACTTCAGCTCCCTCATTTTACAGATGAGAACACTGGGTTTTAGAGAGGGTGAATGGCTTGTGCAGGTTCCCACAACACAGAAGCCAGAACTAGAATTCAGGCCCTCAGCTTCCAAGATCAACCTTTTTCCATTATTATAGTGAACACCATCTCAGTTTAAGGCAAGGAGCTCCCCCATCCAGAAGAGCCTTGTGTATGTAACTCTCCACGGGGCGGCCCAGGGGTGGGACCTCCTGGGTGTCCAGGCAGGTGGCTGCAAGGCCTCGCTACTGCAGCACCTGTCACTCCCGGGGTTGATCCTGGGAAGGTAGGAGGGGGCCTGGATTTCAGGGACTTGAGAAACAGACCAGACCAAACCTTAAACCTCTCTCAGTGCTTGGTGGGGGGTTTGGAAGAAATCTTGGCTCTCAGAGATGATGACAAAAGAAGGAAGAGAGAGAAGGGAAATAATCTGACAAAGATGTAGGCTCTAAACCCCTCTCCTCAACAAAAAACGAGAGACCTGGCATATCTCCTGTAAATGACTTGCAAAAGCAGCACTTTGGAAAGAGTCTTTGATTTGATTTAGGCAAGAAGACTAGGTTAGGAAGGAATATTCTCTAGGTACTCTCTACAGGCAGCCTATCTTGGAATAATCAGCCACCTTGTAACAGCCTTCACTTGTAGTTTGATTCAGATAATTGATAAAGGATAAATAAATGATAGAGTAAATCCTGAGTTCTCATCAGAAGGAAATGTTTTTTCTGTTTCTTTAATTTTGTATCTATGTGAGATGATGGATGTTCATTAAATTTACTGCGCTAATCATTTCTTGACGTCTGTAAGTCAAATCCTCATGCTGTCACTTATACAGTGTTGTCTGACAATTACATCTCAATGAAACTGGAAGGAAAAAAAGAATAAATAGTAATTTTTCCTCTCAAGTAATTTTCTCATATGACAGGTTGGGCAGAAGCACATCGTAGGGAATGTTTTCCATCTTCCTCTGCATCTCCAAAACTGGGCACAGACCTGGCACAGATTAGGTCACAAGCAGACTTACAGTGAAGATTCCCTCACTTGTACTGCTCCTTCTAAAGTCCAGGGAGGCGTCCCCACAGTGTGTTCACTGGGAGCCACAAGCCTTGTAGAATTTGCAAAGGTAAAAGGTTTCAAGCACGGCTACCTGTAGCTATTTATATTTCTTTAACCAAGAACTCTGGCTAATGTAGATAGTAAATGTTGGAGCTGGGACTTCAACTCAGGTGCTTACTTCTGATCCTGTGCTCCCTCTGTCATGTCACACCAGCTTTCCAACTCATCTCAGGCTACAGGCCAAGCAAATCTTACTGCTACCCTGGGAGATAAAAGTCAGAATCCATGGGGAGGAGTTTTACCTACCTGATTCCTAAAAATACTTGCAGGAGAGTGCAGATGCCAGAGACAAAGAAAATGGTGCTGATGAGGTAGCTCTGGGTCAGGGGATCATGCTGCAAACACAGGTCCTTGGCCAGGATGAGCGGCACTGCCACAAGCCCCCCTAGGGCCGTGAGGAAGTGCTGTGGGCAGAGCAGAGAGAGGAGACAGACTTAGAGATGCTGTGGCTGCCTACTCCGCCTAATCCTATTCCTCCCACTGGAGGCTCAATCTCTGGTCTCAGAGGAGATCCAGGCAAGTGGCAGGAACTAGGAAGCCCTGGCAGCAAGAAGCAGGGACACAACCAGAAGGTCTGGGCTTCAAAGGCAGGACCCCGGGGCTGAGAACTGCTGTTCTATGCAAGAAACCAAGGTAGAGACACAGTGCAGGAGGATGTAACGGGAACCAAGGAAGTGGCCTTAAGAATAGGAATAAGACAAGAGGCTCATTATTAAAATAAGGCACAAGGTGAGGGCAAGACCATTGACCAGGAAGGCCTGAGCACGTTCTTCAAGACTGATTATACATTAGGTCACAAAACAGCATCAGGAAACTTAAGACGACTGAAATCAAACCAACAATCTTTTCTGTCTGCGATGGTCTGAAACTGGAAATCAATAAGAGGAAGGAAACTGGACACAAATTGGTGGAAATTAAGAAACACACTCCTGAACAACCAATGGGTCAAAGAAGAAATCAAAAGGGAAATAAAACATAACTTAAGACAAATGAAAATGGAAATACAACATACCAAAACTAATGGGATGCAGCAAAAGCAGTTCTAAGAGGACAGTTTATAACAATGTATACTTACATTAAGAAAGAAAAAAGGTCTCAAATAAACAACTTAACTTTATTTCTCAAAGAACTAGAAAAGGAAGAACAAATTGAGTCTCAAGTTTGAAGAAGAGAGGGAAAAAATGCAGATCAGAACAGAAATAAATGAAATGAAAAACCATAGAAAAAATAAACAAAACTAGAGCTTTTTTAAGATAAGCAAACCCTTAGCTAAACTCAGAAAAAAAGGAGAGAGGACTCAAATAAAATGAGACATGATACAATAGAAATACAAAGTATCATAAAACAATAGTAACATTACACACCAAGAAATTAGATAATCTAGAAGAAATGGATAGATTACTAGAAACATGCAACTTGCCAAGACTGAATCATGAAGAAATAGAAAATCTGAACAGACCAATGACTAGTGAGGCGACTAAAACAGTAATCAAAATTTCCCAACAAAGAAAAGCCCAAGACCAGATGGTTTCACTGGCAAATTCTATCAAATATCTAAAGAAGAATCAACACCAAGCCTTCCCAAACTCCTCCAAAAAATTTAAGAGGAGGGAACACTCTCAAACTCATTTTACAATCCAGCATAACCCTGATGGGGTTGTGGCTCAGACCGTAAGGAATCTGCCTGCAATGCAGGAGACCCAGGTTTGATCCCTGGATTGGGAGGATCCCCTGGAGAAGGAAATGGCAAGCGACTCCAGTTTCTTGCCTGGAAAATCCCATGGACAGAGGAGCCTAGCAGGTTACAGTCCATGGGGTCGCAAGGAGTCAGACACAACTGAGCGACTTTCACATAACCCTGATTCCAAAGCAAGATAAGGACCCTACGAGGAAAGAAAATTACAGGCCAGTATCCCTCATGGATATAGATGCAAAAATGCTCAATGAAATTCTAGCAAACAGCATTCTACAGTACATTAAAAGGGTCATATGACATGATTAAGTAGGATTTTTATCCCTGGAATGTTAAATATATACAAATCAATAAATATGATACACCATATTAATAAAATGAAAGATAAAAATTATATCACCCCAACGGATGCAGAAAAAAAATTTGACAAAATTCAACACCCTTTCACAATAAAGTATCTGCATTGTCCATTTTATTGGCTCACAATAATATTTTTAAAAATAGTAAGACATTTGTTTCTCTTCTTTTGTGGAAAAGCACAAGGAAGCAAACAAAAAAGTATATCCCACCCCTGATATTCCACAATGAACATTTTGGGATTAAAATGAAAACAAATCCATGTATGAGATTCAAGCTACAAAAAGTTACAAAACAAATAGTGAAAGTTGAAAGCTACTTTCCTTTTTCTAGTTCCTCAACCCAAGGTTAAATACCTCTATTAGTTTCTTATGATTCCTTCAAGACATGCAAAAATTACTACATATACTTATTTCTGCTGTTCTCTCTTTTTGTTAGTCTTTAACATAAAAAAGATCACACTATACACAGTTATTTACTTGACTTTTTTCACTTAATCTATGTTGGTGATCATTTTTTAACTGCAAGGTAAATATATCTTTCTCTTTCTAACAGCTACATTAAAAAACTATTTGTTAGAATATGCCAGAGTTCTCTAAGATGGATATTTTGGGGGTGTTTCTGGGTTTTGCTTGTTGTTGTGATTTTATGATTAATCAATAGAACATCTTTGTACTTATCTTAACAAGTCTTGCCAGCATATCTAGAGAGAAATTGTTTAAAAAAATTTTTTTTTTAATTTGGCCATGCCACATAATTTGTGGGAACTTAGTTCCTCCACCAGGGATTGAACCCATGCCTTGGCAGTGAAATGATGGACTCCTAACCACTGGACCACTGGGGAATTCTTTACAGAGAAATTCTTAAGCATTAGAGCCTGGGTTAAATAACATGTGTTTTACCAGTAAATAGAAAAGTTGCACCAGATAACATTCCAACAAGTGTTTGACATATGCTTGTTTTCCAATATTCCCCAAGCACTGGTTATCAAACATTTCAGTTGTTTCCAAACAAATTATAATTGGTATCTTGGGGAAAAAAAAACACCTCACAATGGCCCAGTTGGTGTCCTTGATGTGACCTAGTAGCTTAACATGGGGGAGAAACTTCCCCTAACTCCCTGCCCCCATCCCCAAACTCCTTGGGAGAAAAGAGAGCCTGGAGGAGCCTTGGGTCCCCGAAAGGTTCACAATATGGAAGCCAAGAACATAAGCAACTGAAGTTAGATCTTGACTAATTTGATCCGTGTGTGTTGATGCGCCTTTTGAGACAGAGCCTCCTTGCACCCAATGCTTCTGTGTGGCCTTACCTGGATCCCCAAGAAGATGCAGAGATACCATGGTGGGATATCCAGGATGCCATAAGCCAGGTGGCTGCTGCTGGGAGTCTTGAGCTGGCCATCCTTCTTCCTGCCTTTGTCACTTTCATCGGAGCTGAGCACACCATCACCCCTCTGGTGGGAAAAAGACAAAAACACGTTTGAGCATTTCAAGAAGAATCAAGTGCATTTTGATGCCAAAAGCCTGGCCTCTATGTACCAGTGTCAAATCAAATCTCGGAGACAGAGTTTTGGATGAAGTAGAAAAGAATAGCTTATTGCTTTGCCAGGCAAAGGGGAACACAGTGGCTCCTGCCCTCGATAACCGTTTGTCTCCACCCAGAGGGATTTGGTGAGAAGTTTTATAGCAACAGCTCAAGCGTGGGGCTGCTAATAAGATTAGGCCGTGTACAGTTCAGTTCAGTTGCTCAGTTGTGTTCAACTCTCTGTGACCCCATGGGCTGCAGTGCCAGGCCTCCCTGTCCATCACCAGCTCCCAGAGCTTACTCAAACTCATGTCCATCGAGTTGATGATGCCATCCAACCATTTCATCCTCTGTCATCCCCTTCACCTCCCGCCTTCAATCTTTCCCAGCATCAAGGTATTTTCAAATGACTCAGTTCTTCCCATTAAGTGGCCAAAGTACTGGAGTTTCAGCTTCAGCATCAGTCCTTCCAATGAACATTCAGGATTGATTTCCTTAAGGATGGACTGGCTGGATCTCCTTGAAGCCCAAGAGACACTCAAGAGTCTTCTCCAACACCACAGTTCAAAAGCATCAATTCTTCGGTGCTCAGCTTTCTTTATAGTCCAACTCTCACATCCATACATGACTACTGGAAAAACCATAGCTTTGACTAGATAGAACTTTGTTGGCAAAGTAATGTCTCTGCTTTTTAATATGCTGTCTAGGTTGGTCATAGCTTTTCTTCCAAGGAGCAAGCGTCTTTTAATGTCATGGTTGCTGTCACCATCTGCAGTGATTTTGGAGCCCCCCCCCTAAAAAAAAAAGTCAGCCACTGTTTCCATTGCTTCCCCATCTATTTGCCATGAAGTGATGAGACTGGATGCCATGATCTTAGTTTTCCGAATGTTGAGTTTTAAGCCAACTTTTTCACTCTCCTCCTTCACTTTCATCAGAAGGCTGTTTAGTTCTTCTTCACTTTCTGACATAAGGGTGGTGTCATCTGCATATCTGAGGTTATTGATATTTTCCCTGGCAATCTTGATTCTAGCTTGTGCTTCATCCAGCCCAGTGTTTCACATGATGTACTCTGCACATAAGCTAAATAAGAAAGGTGACAATATACAGCCTTGACGTACTCGTTTTCCTATTTGGAACCAGTCTGTTGTTCCATGTCCAGGTCTAACTGTTGCTTCCTGACCTGCATACAGATTTCTCAGGAGGCAGGTCAGATGGTCTGGTATTCCCATCTCTTGAAGAATTTTCCACAGTTTGTTGTGATCCACACAGTCAAAGGCTTTGGCATAGTCAAAAAAGCAGATGTTTTTCTGGAACTCTGTTGTTTTTTCGATGATCCAACGGTTGTTGGCAATTTGATCTCTGGTTCCTCTGCCTTTTCTAAAACCAGCTTGAACATATGGAAGTTCATGGTTCATGTACTTTTAAAGCCTGGCTTGGAGAATTTTGAGCATCACTTTGCTAGTGTGTGAGATAAGTGCAATTGTGCGGTAGTTTGAGCATTCTTTGGCATTGGCTTTCTTTGGGATTGGAATGAAAACTGATATTTTCCAGTCCTGTGGCCACTGCTGAGTTTTCCAAATTTGCTGGCATATTGAGTGCAGCACTTTACAGCATCATCTTTTAGGATTTGAAATAGCTCAACTGGAATTCCATCACCTCCACTAGCTTTGTTTGTAGTGATGCTTCCTAAGGCCCACTTGACTTCACATTCCAGGATGTCTGGCTCTAGGTGAGTGATCACACCATCATGATTACCTGGGTCATGAAGATCTTTTTTGTATAGTTCTTCTGTGTATTCTTGCCACCTCTTCTTAATATCTTCTGCTTCTGTTAGGTCCCTACCATTTCTGTCCTTTATTGTGCCCATCTTTGCATGAAATGTTCCCTTGGTAGCTCTAATTTTCTTGAAGAGATCTCTAGTCTTTCCCATTCTATTGCTTTCCTCTACTTCTTTGCATTGATCACTGAGGAAGGCTTTCTTATCTCTCCCTGTTATTCTTTGGAACTCTGCATTTAAATGGGTATATTTTTCCTTTTCTCCTTTGCCTTTCATTTCTCTTTTCACAGCTATTTGTAAGGCCTCCTCAGACAACCATTTTGCCCTTTTGCATTTCTTTTTCTTGAGGATGGTCTTGATCCCTGCCTCCTGTATAATGTCACAAACCTGCATCCATAGTTCTTCAGGCACTCTATCAGATCTAATCCCTTGACTCTATTTCTCATTTCCACTGTAAGGGATTTGATTTAGGTCATATCTGAATGGTCTAGTGGTTTTCCCTACTTTCTTCAATTTAAGTCTGAATTTGGCAATAAGGATTTCATGATCTAAGCCACAGTCAGCTCCTGGTCTTGTTTTTGCTGACTGTATAGAACTTCTCCTTCTTTGGCTGCAAAGAATATAATCAATCTGATTTCAGTGTTGACCATCTGGTGATGTCCATGTGTAGAGTCGTCTCTGTGTTGTTGGAAGAAGATGTTTGCTATGACACAGAAAACTAACCAATCTGGTCACATGAACTACAGCCTTGTCTAACTCAATGAAACTATCAGCCATTGCCATGTAGGCCTACCCAAGACAGACAGATCATGGTGGACAGTTCTGACAAAACATGGTCTACTGGAGAAAGGAATGCCAAACTACTTCAATATTCTTGCCTTGAGAACCCCGTGAACAGTATGAAAAGGCAAAAAGATAGGACACTGAAAGAGAAACCCTCCAGGCTGGTAGGTGCCCAATATGCTACTGGAGATCAGTGGAGAACTAACTCCAGAAAGAATGAAGAGATGGAGCCAAAGCAACAACAACACCCAGTTGTGGATGGGACTGGTGATGGAAGTAAAGTCCGATTCTGTAAAGAGCAATATTGCATAGGAACCTGAAATGTTAGGTCCATGAATCAAGGCAAATTGGAAGTGGTTAAACAGGAGATGATAAGAGTGAACATCAATAGTTTAGGGATCAGCGAACTAAAATGGACTGGAATGGGTGAATTTAACTCAGATGACCATTATATATACTACTGTGGGCAAGAATCCCTTAGACGAAATGCAGTAGGAATCATAGTCAACAAAAGAGTCTGAAATGCAGTACCTGGATACAATCTCAAAAATGACAGAATGATCTCAGTTCATTTCCAAGGCAAACCATTCAATATCATGGTAATCCAAGTCTGTGCCCCAACCAGTAATGCTGAAGAAGCTGAAGTTGAATGGTTCTATGAAGACCTACAAGACCTTCTAGAACTAACACCCAAAAAAGATGTCCTTTTCATTATAGGGGACTGGAATGCAAAAGTAGGAAGTCAAGGAACACCTGGAGTAACAGGTAAATTTGGCCTTGGAATATGGAATGAAGCAGAGCAAAGGCTAATAGAGTTTTGCCAAGAGAACATGCTGGTCCAGCAAACACCCTCTTCCGACAACACAAGAGAAGACTGTGTGCAGGGCACTGCTTTAATCTGCTCTCAGGTAATCTGATGAGAACCTTGTTCTTGGGCTTCCCTGGTAGCTCAGACAGTAAAGAATCCACCTACAATGCAGGAGACCCAGCTTTGATCCCTGAGTTGGGAAGATCCCCTGGAGAAGGGAATGGCTACCCATTACAGTATTCTTGCCTGGAGAATTCCATGGACACAGGAGCCTGGTGGTCTAAAGCCCATAGGGTTGCAAAGAGTCGGATATGACTGAGTGACTAACACACACGATCTTATGAGTTTGAGGTTCCTTTAATCTGGAATGAAGAATGGTGACACCTTCCTCTTTAAAAAAACTAGGAATAAAACCACCATATGACCCAGCAATCCCACTCCTAGGCATATACCCTGAGGAAACCAAAATTGAAAAAGACACATGTATCCCATTGTTCATCGCAGCGCTATTTACAATAGCTAGAACATGGAAGCAACCTAGATGTCCATCGACAGATGAATGAATAAAGAAGTTGTGGTACATATTCACAATAGAATATTACTCAGCCATAAAAAGGAATGCATTTGAGTCAGTTCTAATGAGGTGGATGAACCTAGAGCCTATTATACAGAGTGAAGTAAGTCAGAAAGAGAAAGATAAATATCATATGCTGCTGCTAAGTCACTTCAGTCGTGTCCGACTCTGTGTGAACCCATAATTGGCAGCCCACCAGGCTCCCCTGGCCCTGGGATTCTCAAGGCAAGAACACTGGAGTGGGTTGCCATTTCCTTCCCCAATGCATGAAAGTGAAAAGTGAAAGTGAAGTCGCGCAGTCGTGTCTGACTCTTAGCTACCCCATGGACTGCAGCCTACCAGGCTCCTCTGTCCATGGGATTTTCCAGGCAAGAGTACTAGTACTGGAGTGGGTATATACCAACGAATATATACAGAATCTAGAAAGATGGTACTGAAGAATTTATTTGCAGGGCAGCAATAGAGAAACAGACAGAGAGAATAGGCTTATGGATATGGGAAGAGGGGAGGAGAGGTGAGATATATGGAGCAAGTAACAAGGAAACTTACATTACCATATGTAAAATAGATAGCCATGGGAATTTGCTGTATGTCTCAGGAAGCTCGAACAGGGGCTCTGTATTAACCTAGAGGGGTGGGATAGGGAGGAAGATGGGAGGGAGGTTCAGAGGGAGCAGATATATATATACCTATGGCTGATTCATATTGAGGTTTGACAGAAAACAACAAAATTCTGTAAAGCAATTATCCTGCAATTAAAACAAACAAATAAATAAAAAGAATGGTGACATCTTCTATTTATTGGGGGTTTTAGTCCTTTTGTTATTGCTGTTCAGTAGCTAAGTCATGTCCCACTCTTTGTGAACCCATGCACTGCAGCACGACAGTCTTCCCTGTCCTTCACTATCTCCTAGACTTTGATCAAATTCATATCCATTGAGTCAGTGATGCTATCTAACCCTCTCATCCTCTGTCATCCTCTTCTCCTTTTGCCATCAATCTTTTCCACCATCAGTGTCCTTTCCAGTGATTGGGCTCTTTGCATCAAAAGGCCAGAGTATTGGAGCTTCAGCATCAGTCCTTCCAATTCATATTCAGGATTGATTTCTTTTAGGATTGACTGGTTTGATCTCCTTGCAGTCCAAGGGACTCTCAAGAGTCTTCTCCAGCATCACAACTTGAAAGCATCAATTCTTTGGCACTCAGCCTTCTTTGTGGTCTAACTCTCACATCCATACATGACTACTGGAAAAACCATAGCTTTGACTACATGGACCTTTGTTGGCAAAGTGATATCTCTTCTTTTTAACATGCTGCCTAGGCTTGTCATAGCTTTCCCAAGGAGCAAATGTCTTTTAATTTCATGGCTGCAGTCACCATGCACAGTGATTTTGGTGCCCAAGAAAATAAAGTCTGTCACTGCTTCTACTTTAGTTCTTTAAAGAGCTTGAAAGATACTGTTTTATCTCTTGAGGTGGAACCAGGACCCTGCCCAAAGCCTGCACTATTGTTTCCTGGCTGCTCTCTGTTATCTCTGAATCCCCTCCTTTCCCTGGTTAGCAACTGTTTGAATCTACCCTTTGGGACTCAGGGAAGGTCATGGAGGCTGCAGTCTGTTCCCCACAAACAAGGAACAAGGGACATGGAAAGGCTTCTGTGCCCAGGAGCCCCAGAGGCTCCTGTTTAGTTTCACTTTCTTATTACAACCAGACAGATAGACAGCTTTCTAGAGGCAAGAACAATGGTATTGTGATATATGCTGGCCAGCTTGTGGTTTCTAGATTCAGACTCAAAAGACCAGTGACTTTTTATATTACACATCTGCAGCAAGCCCTAACAGAAAATAAACTTTGTGGAAGAACGAATGGGGATCAACTCCATGGTCAGGAAATGGGCAGAGGAATTCCTTGATGATTCATTTAGTGGTTAGGACTTCATGTTTTCACTGCCAAGGGCTTGGGTTCAATCCTTTGTCTGAGAACTAAGATCCCACATGGTGTAGCCAAAAAAAAAAAAAGAAAGAAAAGTGGGCTTCTCAAGAAAAAGTGCAAGGAAATAGGGATTCTGACCCAGATGGTGTAGCTGCCAGTGTTTATGCTCCCACAGGCCAGCCCTGTGCCAAAGCCCTTCTCATAATGTGTTTATTACAATGGACTATTTCCTTATCCATCTTTTCTGCTGAGTTCCTAGAATGCATTCACTGTGTCTTACTCTCCTTTGTTGTCGCAGCTTCTAGAACAACCACAATGCTCAGTGTAGACTGTGTAAATGGCGGAATGAATGGATATAACACAAATGTAAATAAGTGTGGAGCATATAGAATGTTCTAGGGTCAATAGCCAGAGAAGGCAATGGCACCCCACTCCAGTACTCTTGCCTGGAAAAATCCCATGGACAAAGGAGCCTGGTAGGTTGCAGTCCATGAGGTTGCTAAGAGTCGGACACGACTGAGTGACTTCACTTTCACTTTTCACTTTGATGCATTGGAGAAGGAAATGGCAACCCACTCCAGTGTTCTTGCCTGGAGAATCCCAAGGACAGGGGAGCCTGGTGGGCTGCCGTCTATGGGGTCACACAGAGTCAGACATGACTGAAGTGACTTAGCAGCAGCAGTAGCAGCAGGGTCAATAGCCAAGTTACATTCCTTTAAGGTTACTCCAAATTAACTTCAAATCATAAACTCTCTCCTCCAATTTATTGGCTATATAGTTTACCAAACTTGGGCAAATTATTAACATGTATAAGCCTTATTTTTCTGATCTGTGTAACAAAAATGTTAATAACACCTACTTCATAGATGAAAAATTTAAATTGGAACATGAAGAAATGGGGAGATGTTGCTCAAGGGATACAAACAAATAGTTTAACATGAATAGGTTCTGGGAAACCAATGTACAGTGTGGTGATTATAGTTAATAATTGTATTGTATATTTGAAAGTTGCTAAGAGAGTAAATCCTAAATGTTCTCAGCACAAAAGAGAAGTAGTGACTGCATGATGTGATGGAGGTGCTAACTACTAATAACTGCTGCTAACTCACTAAGTCACTTCAGTTGTGTCCGACTCTTTGAGACCCCACGGGCCATAGCCTGCCAGGTTTCTCTGTCCATGGGATTCTCCAAGCAAGAATATTGGAGTGGGTAGCCATGCCCTCCTCCAGGGGACCTACCCCGCCCAGGGATCAAACCCAAATCTTTTAAGTCTCCTGCATTGACAGGTGGTTCTTGACCACTAGCAACACCTAGGAATCTACTAATAACTGCTATGGCAGAGACATTACTTTGTCAACAAAGGTCTGTCTAGTCAAGGCTATGGTTTCTCCAGGGGTCATGTTTGGATGTGAGAGTTGGGCTATTAAGAAAGCTGAGCACTGAAGAATTGATGCTTTTGAACTGTGGTGTTGGAGAAGACTCTTGAGAGTCCCTTGGACTGCAAGGAGATCCATCCAGTCCATCCTAAAGGAGATCAGTCCTGAATCTTCATTGAAAGGACTGATGCTGAAGCTGAAACTCCAATTCTTTGGCCACCTGATGTGAAGAGCTGACTCATTTGAAAAGACCCTGATGCTGGGAAAGATTGAGGGCAGGAGGAGAAGGGGATGACAGAGGATGAGATGGTTGGATGGCATCACCGACTCGATGGACATGGGTTTGGGTAGACTCCGGGAGTTGGTGATGGACAGGGAGGCCTGGCATGCTGCGGTTCATGGGGTCACAAAGAGTCAGACACAGTGTCAGGTCAACATGGCGGGCTGGCCAGCTGTTTCAGCATCAAGCAGGTGGCTGGAGGGTATCGAAATGGCGTTACAATGCTGTCAGGTTCAATGAACTGGGCTTCATGCGAGATGACACAATATATGAGAATGACGATGTAGAAGAAGCCATAAGAAGGCTTCCTGAGAACCTTTATAATGACAGAGTGTTTCACATTAAGAGAGCACTGGACCTCAGCATGAGGCAGCAGATCCTGCCTAAAGAGTAGTGGACAAAATATGAGGAGGATAAATTCTAACTTGAACCGTATCTGAAAGAGGTTATTCAGGAAAGAAAAGAGAGAGAAGAATGGGCAAAGAAATAATTTAGTAGTCTAAATCTGTGGGTACAGCTGTTCTCAAGTATTTTTATGAAGTTGGTTAAATGTGAAATGTACAATGTAGAACTATTTGGGCTGTAAATGTATTACTTTAAATAAATACCATAATTATTGTTGGAAAAAAAAAGAGTCAGACATGACTGAGTGACTGAATTGATGGTGGTAATCATTTTGCAGCATATAGTTGTATCAGGTCAATGTCTCAGACACTTTAAACTTACACAATGTTATATGTCAATGACGTCTAATAAACCTGGGGAAAAAACAGAGCATGAAGCACATAGTTCTCTGCCCTGCACAGTGAGCCTGCCCAGTAAATATATTATTTGCTATAACTATGATAAACTTCTGGTCCCATGTTTCAAAGGCTTTTAACTCACACTTGAGTGACATTCGGGCAGCTATAGGTGAGAGGAACAGGAAAACAATGTCTTCAGTGTGGCCAGAGGGGGGTAAGGCCACCAGCATGAAGATCAGGCAATTGGGTGACAAGCCCCAGCAGGGTCCTGGACCCTGGTCAGACCACAGAAGAAGAGCAGGGTCTGCCTATTGGCACAGCCAGGGTGCCCTGAAAATAGTGTGGGCTTCTCACAGAGCAGTTCTGGAGAAGACATTAAAGGCACCTATACCAACACCAACCTCCATGGTCAAGCACCCTTTACTCCAGCACAGCCTCAAAGAACAACTTCTGAACTGAAGCTGCACTATGACTCCTGGGAATGCTAATCACTTCAATGCTATGGGCTCCTCCTATAGAAGAAATCTGCTATTTTTTGTGACTATATTGATATAAAGATATATTATTATATACTAAAATTTTTCTCTTTCATCTAAAACTTATTATTTTTTTCCTTCTGATTTTGAAAGAAATGGGAGCAAAATTGTGGGCACAGACACCATGGCTGCTCTCCCTAAGGATCAGTGGCCCTGCTCTGGAGAAGGAGGAGAAGCCGATGAGTGGAGGGCAAGGGGTCACCAGTTGCTTTGAAGTGGAGAGAAGCAAGAAAGTCACCAGTTCAAGAACTGGGTGTTTGTCCCCTACCACTTCCAGGACAGCACTGGTCCCTGCTGCTGCTACTGCTGCTCCTAAGTCGCTTCAGTCGTGTCTGACTCTGTGCGACCCCATAGACGGCCCTAGGGAACATTATATTCTAAGACAGGGTTTCTCAACCTCAGCACCATTGCCATTTTGGACAGGATAATTCTTCCTTGTGTTGTATGTGTACATGGCAGGGGTTGGGGCTATATCATGCACCCCAGGATATTTAGTAGCATCTTTGACCTGACCCACTAGATGCCAGTGGCAAGCCCCTGCCCTCACCTTCAGTTGTAACAACCCAAAATGACTCCAGACATTGCCAAATGTCACCAGTAGGGTAAAAATCACCCCCAGTTAAGGACTACCATTTTAAGAGTATTGTTCAGATCCCACCAGGGAAGCTGCAACTAAGGACAGTTCTGTCTGAAGTGGGGAGTGGGTGGGATGGATGTGCTATCTCCACGTGGAGATAGAGGAAGCCAGTCCTCCTCTTCCGTGGGATGGAGCACTGGCAAACCAGATCTCAACTCCTTCCCAGTAGGTGGGGGCCCCATCACTGGCGATGGAGAAAATATCCCAGGGCACTGAGGTCCAGGCAGTGGGAGGAGCTCAGGGCTGCGTCAGGCTTGCAGAGAGTGGGTGGACTGAGTCAGCCACAACACAGGTCTGCAGAGTCACCCTGTTCTTGGGGCTCAGTGCAGCATTTGCCCATGAATATATTATTTAGTTTCTGAAACTTAAATGTAAGAGTTTTGCTTCTACTCATCTATTCAGCAACGCCTGGAAGCATGCCTCCCAAACCTGCTCCAGGAAGCCTTCCCTGACTTCTCTCCACTCCTGCCTCAGACTACAGCCCCAGGCATGCCTCACAGCCATAAAACACGTTTCCTCATTTAAAAGTCCATAAAGTCTCATAACTTCTCTACTCCATCGCTAGCACAGAGTTAGTGCTCACAGCACAATCTGTTGAGTGAGAAAATAAATAAATGAACACATGTATAAATTAATGACCATGAAGATTCTCTCATCAACTTTTAAAAATAAATCCATAACTGGTGAGAACTCTTTGGAAACATTATGCTGATCTATTTGGATTCCTGAAAAGAAGGCTGTACTGATGCAGCTTTGGTATTTGGGTTGGATGTGAAAGAAGGGTGGTTTTGCCTAAGCAGATCAAGGCCAAGCCAAAGATAGCCTGGAGGATGCCCGAGGGAACTCCGGAGCACTTACCGCGAGGTTTCAGTGACCGCGTGGTGCAGTCAATAGGCACAGCAGCAGAAGAACCTGCTGAAGAAAAGAGGAGGGGCAGAAGAAAAAAGAGTGGCTGTTGATTGGCTGGCTGGTTGATTGACGCTGCGGAGGCTACACAGAACAACAGAGCGCGCAGTTTGAACTGGGGCCGCGGTGGTCTGTCCGTCCCCTGCTTGGCAGCCATTAGCACATCACTGCTCAGACGGTCAAGCGTCTGCCTACAATGAGGGAGACCCGGGTTCGATCCCTGGGTCGGGAAGATCCCCTGGAGAAGGAAATGGCAACCCACTCCAGTATTCTTGCCTGGAAAATCCCATGGACTGAGGAGCCTGGTGGGTTACAGTCCATGGGGTCGCAAAGAGTCCGACAGGACTGAGCGACTTCACTTTCACTTTCCCCTCTCTCAGACTCCGTGTCCCCTTCTGACTCTGGGAGGGTTGCAAAAATGCTCAAAAGTGTATGTGGCTTCCCGTTATGTGTGCCTGTGAATGAGCTCACACGACTCGGGCAGGTACAGCTCTAGCAAACTCACCTCATACTTTCTCCCAAGACCCCTTGGAATTCTCAGAAAGGCGAAGGGGCGGGGGGTGGGGGGAGGGTAGGGGGGGACAGTAGGGAGGATGTTAGTTTGGGGCCTCCCCCCCCCCCCATTTAGGAGTCAATGAATGACTCAGGACTTCCCTGGTGGTCCCCTGGTTAAGATTGCCTTCCAATGCAGGGAGTGAGGGTTTGATCCCAGGGCAGGGAGCTAAGATCCTACATGACCAGTGACCAAAACAACAAAACATGAAACAGAAGTATTGTAACAAATTCAATAAAGACTTTGAAATTGGTCCACATCAGAAAAAAATCTTTAAAAAAAAAAAAAGTCAATGACTCAAAGAGTGTTCTCAGCCTGATGACTCCGAATATTCTAAGTTTTGTCTGGATATCAATCTGGATCTGATGAGGTTATGGAAACCACTTCTGTAATTGCTTTACAACACTTTTCTGGGAAATTGTCCTTGTATGAGGCTCAACATGGAAAAAAAAATTAGAACTTAAGAGTGGAGAAAAGCTCTCTTCCTTGAGAACAGCTGGTTCCTCACTCTGATAAGAGTGTGACTTCTGTGAAACATGTCAGCTATGGCTGGTAGAAAGCACACGGCCTGATCAAAATACGTCTTTTGCTGTAAAGCACTTTGTGTCACTTACAGAAAGTGCTGGGGCAAAAGTAAAATAAGCAGGTACACAGTGGGCTAAGATTCCTGTGTGTCAGAGATGAGTCACTAGCATATTAAAGATATACATGGAAACGTGACGTCCCAGAGATATTGTAGAGCAGGGGCTTCCCAGATGGAGGTGGAAAAAGCCCCACCTCAGTACATATCCAGATGAGGGAAGTGACTTTATCCCAGGGAAATCCCTGGTCAGTAAAATTTTGTAACTCTCAGGCTTCCCTGGTGGCCCAGGGGTTAGGATTCTGAGCTCTCAATGTAGGGGGTCCAGGTTCAATCCTTGGCCAGGGAACTAGATTCCACATGCCTCAACCAAGAGTTCACATGCTGCAACTAAGACCTGGTATGGCCAAATAAATAATTTGTTTTTAAGTCTCTGACTCATAGTGGCAGAAGAATGCCTCCAAGCCCCTTTTTGAAGGAAGAATAAACTCTTAATGAAGTTTCCCCATGAGTCAGCACTGGTATGAGAAGATGGGCCACAAGCTTTTCTTCTGATTGGAAGAGTCTATCAGCTCAACACATGGGCTGTAATTTCACAAAAACACTTGCTCAAAGAGGCATTCGTTGAGGTGTGGCATTTTATAGCGCTTTACAGTTTGCAAAGAGCTTCCAGTGCATTCTCTCGTTGGATTCTCACAACCCAGTTTCCAGAGAGGAGACTGAGGCTCAGTGAGATTACACGGCTTGTCCCAGGTCCCCTTGTAAATGGGAGAATGGAACTCTCCTCTCCTGGTCGAGGGCAGTTGCTGGCATGCATTCCTGTGTGTTCAGGGACAGCCTGTTGTCTCCCTGGAGCAGAGCAGGAGGAGACTGACACAGGGGGAACAGCAGTGGGAAGGAGGATTCCTGGGGGGAAACGAATCCCTTGGCCCTCTGACTCCATCCATCTCCCACACAGCCTCCCACTCCTCAACTTGCCCCCTAGGTTTGTTTCCTAACACTTCCAGTCAACTGACTCTAGCCATTGGGATTGTCCAGGTCTCTCCAAACATGGCTGGGAATCTGTCTTCCCCATGTTTATATCCCTAGAATGTTCTAACAAAGCAATATGCACAGGAAAACCAAAACATCTCAGAAAAGTGGCCTTTTAATCTGGGTGCTGAGATCGAGGCTTTGAGGAAAATGAAAAGACAGTTCACTGAATAAAGATAGATATGTGCCCAGACCCTACCACTCCCTACTGGCCTCAGGTATGCTAAAGATGTGGAAAACATCACAGCTTTCAGAAATAGAGTCTTCAGCTTATTTCCCAAGTTGGGTTTTTTTTTTTTTTTTTTTTTGCGTCTATGAGATGGTAACAGAGTGTTTAAAAAAAATTTTAAAGGTCCAAAATGGAGTAACTAATGCTAAGCCCATATCAGCCAACCAAGACATAATACCTAACCTAATTAATTGCATGCAGTTTTGGTCTCTTACAGGAATGTAACCTTTTGCTAGTCCGTCTCGAATTATCTGGTCAGAACTAATGAAGTGATCTGCCTGGTAGACGGCTGCTTTTCAGGAAAGTGACTTGGCCTGAAACAATCCACTCTTTGATAGAATAACTTTGCCATGCCTCCTTCTGCCTATAAAACTCCTCCATTTGGTACAGCTCCTCAAAGCTCCCATCTATCTTCTATGATGGTATGCTGTCCATTTCATGAATCACTGAATAAAGCCAATTAGAGTGGACTTCCCTGGCAGTCAAGTGGTTAAGATACCACACTGTCTGTGCAGGGGGCCTGGGTCCAATCCCTGGTAGGGGAACTAAGATCCTGCATGCTACGAGGTGTGGTCAAAAGACATAATAATAATTTAAAAAATAAAGCCAACTAAGCTTTAAATTTGCCCACTTGAATTTTTACTTTCAGCAGTAGGAATTCTGAGAAGAGAGGAAATTTCTCTGAGGTGCCTGTCACAATTTTCCAGAAGAGTCAGCCACAGTCTCTTTACCAGAAGTCTGATTAGCAGTGGGCAAGTTCTGGCAGCCAGGCTCCAGGGGACAGTTCTGAGGGCCCAGCCCAGGCTCATGCGTGGCACCTGTCCCATAGACACCATGGCTGGGCCTGGTGCGGAGAGGCTCTGTCTGGCTATGGTGGGCAGAGGGTCCCCCCTCAGTCAGCTCCCCCCGCCCCCCGCCCCGGTTGTTTTTAGGGGGCCAAACTAGGCTGGAAAGAATGGTGGGAGCAGGGCTCAAGGACTAGCTGGAGAGGCCTCCAGATTGGTTATTGTCACTTTACTTCTCTGGGCCTCAGCTTCCTTGTATGTAAAAGAAGTGCATGCTTCACTGGCTTGAAGGACGCAAACAACGCTGGGACTTCAGCCATTCGGTCAACAGAAGTTCAGTGCCTCTTTCGCTCCCTGTGTGTGGAAGACGCCTCTTCCCTCGCTGTTCCTGAAGGTGACCCCACGTCTGCCCTTGCCCACAGGTCTGTGAGGGTCGGGGGTGTGGGGGCGGTGCAGTCAACTCCCCACTCCTGGACCCTCATTCTCTCTCTGCTTTCCTCTTTCTCTTTGCTTTGCTTCAGAAAGGGTTTCTGATCAAAGAAATCATAATGCTGACAAGCCTGGAAAACAAACACCTAGATTCAACAGAGTAAAACAAAGAGGACCTTTCAGCTCTCCCTTCTTCCTTTGTAATTCTTTCACGGAGTTTAGCACCGAGGGTGGAATCTTTGCCTTGTGAGGGTGGCGGCAAGAGAACAGCTGTAACAATTCAAAGTCTCACTTAGAACACGAGCCACCTTGCTTATGAATCAGCATTAGGACTCCATGCTGGGACCTTTCTCCAGAGTCTTTCCTCTTTTCAGCTACCCCACCAATCTGCCTGCAATGCAGGAGACCTGGGTTTGATCCCTGGGTCAGGAAGATCCCCTGGAGAAGGGAATGGCAGCCCACTCCAGTATTCTTGCCTAGAGAATCCCATGGACAGAGGAGCCTGGTGGGCTACAGTCCATGACGTTGCGAAGAGTCGGACAGGACTGAGAAATTAATACTTAACACACCCCCCACCGCTATCATCCCCTCTCTTCTACCAGCACTCACCAAGGGGTTGGGGTGCTCACAGCTGGTGATGGCAGAGTTCATGGCCACCTGGGGTCTTCTCGTTTTGGCTTCCTCTCAGAATAGAAAAGAAGCAAAGCTGCTGCAGGAGAGGAAGATTAACTTCTCACAGCCTGCTGAAATAATAAGAGAGAGGGAAAGACAAGGATCTGAGAGGGTGGGGCCTCCAAGCCCCACCTGCTGGTCTATAACAGACACCCCCTCCGGCCCCCTGCGGTCACTGCAGGGGACCAAGGTACACCTAGTGATAGTAAGCATTGCATCATTTGAAAAGTGTGGGTAGTTGCAGAAGTTAATGATCCCCCATGGCACCAAGGAAGACAAATCAGGGTGCAGCCTGTTGAGATGTGGCAGGGCAGCACTTTCTGGAAACCAGGTTCCCAGGGGCAGGAGAAGAGGGGGGTGAGGCTCTGGGTCAGACATAGAGGCTTTTCTGTTTTCTAAAGCTGATTTCTAGTGACTGGTTGAGCTGGAATGAAAGCATTGCAAAAGTGACACAAGCAGCCTGGCCCCTGAGATACATGGACACAGTCGTTAGGGAGGGACTGCTGACCCTAAATGCTGACTTGGGAGAGGCCAATAAGTCTCACGGGTGGAGCAAAGACCTCAGGTGAGAGGCTGAGAAAAAAATGCTTCTACTCCTTGGGTGCCTGTCTCCCTAATATGCAGAAACTTCTAGCAACCTACCTATTGGAGAGACAAATCCAAGAAGGCATAGTCTCGGTCTTATCCCGCACAGAGTACTAAAATGCTCCTCTAAAACTCTCAATAAACTCTGCTCTTTGAAGTCCAATGGGGCTTCCCAGGTGTGCTAGTAGTAAAGAACCCGCCTGCCAATGCAGGAGATGTAAGAGATATGTGTTCAATACCTGGGTCGGGAAGATCCTCTGGAGGAGGGCATGACAACCAACTCCAATATTCTTGCCCAGAGAATCCCATGGACAGATAAGCCTGGTGGCTACAGCCCACTGAGTTGCAAAGAGTCAGACACGATGAAGCAACTTAGCATGTATGCACATGAAGGCCAATGCAAGCAAATACCTGTTATTCATAATGATGGAATGTTCTAGAACAGATAGCACTGGGACCCAAGTTTCAGGAAACACATAGTGGGACATATACAGACACTGATAGGAGTCCATCCAAGAGGAAGTCCTGAAAAGCACAAAAATGAGAAGCTTGACATGGGAGGGGACAGAGCTGACTTAGGCTATAAGAGAAAAAACCAAGGTCAGAAGAGAGTCAAAGGTAGTTGACCTTTACTGAATATTAACTGAGCACTGCACCATACCTTTTCTGTTTTTCTTACTAATTGTTCACTACAAACTATCATTCACATCCTTATTTTACAAAAGGAGTTAAAATCCTATAAATTCAGATTTTTCTAAGATTAAGAAATATGGGTGTCGATGGGTTAAGCTATTTGCCCAAGATTCGTAGCAAATGCAGGAGCTGAGATTCAAACCCAGACAATCTTGTCCTACAGCCCACGGGGCTCAAGGAGATGCCCATCGGAGCCAGGCAAGTGTTCTGGGCCTGGAGAGGGCTCAGGGACACTGTCCAGGGAGTGTGGTCAGAGAGGCTTCCCCACACCACCCAGAAAGGAAATGTGGATTGTTCTGCCCATAGTCCGAGTCCCCGGTCGGGAAAGAAGACTCCGCAAAACAATGCAACTTGCAATAGGGGAATTTATTACTGACTCGAGCCAGGGCCTCCCGCCCTCACCAGGTATGTGAGGACAAAAGGCCCCGAGCCCCAGTTCTCTCAGGTATTTATTAGGTCAAAACAAGCAGCAGGTAGTTGGCGCAAGCGGATTGGTTACACAAAGGGTAGTTGACGTAAGTGGATTGGTTACACAGTTGCAAGGTAGTTTTTGTTGGCCCAACGTGGGGCTTTCAGCTTTCCCCTGATAGGTTCCCTTTTTTCTGGCTAGGCATATGTTGATTGGCTGGCTCCAGGAGGCCTGATAATTATGTTGCCCTGGGAAACCAGGCCTACTCCTAATCTAGGCTGCCTGCCATGGCGTTAGCCATGACAGCCTCACATGGATCTTCTCCAAAAGGCACCTGGGGCCCCAAGTCCACCTGAGAAGGGGAAGTGAGGCTGCTCAGCTTCAAGGGGATGGGTCTTGCAGGGGTTGGGATCCCCAGAGCAGGCTAATTCTGTAGTCCCCAGGGCAGGGAGAGGCAGGAGGTGATGACAGAGGGCCAGAGCCAACATTTACACGGACAATGAACAGCACAAGCTCTGTTCGTTGCTCCAGGAAGGCCTGGCTTAAGGGGTGGGGCTAGGAGGGTCCAGGAGTGGGGAGTTGACTGCACTGCCCCCACACCCCCGACCCTCACAGACCTGCGGGCAAGGGCAGAGTTGGGGTCACCTTCAGGAACAGCGAGGGAAGAGGCGTCTTCTCAGACTCTGCCCTCCCCACACTGGAGGCCTGGCCTCGCAGGCTCTGACTTTTCCTCTTGCTGCCAATTTCTTGGATGGACAATTAAACTCTTCTATAGACTGAGGTAAAATGGCGCTGGGTTAGCCACACAAGGAAGGTAAAGCAGAGAGATGGGCTCCTCTCACCCCTTCGTCTGGCTGCCTGTACAGTGCTCAGCGTCTTCCTCCTTCTTCAACCTCAGCACCTCTCTTCCGGGGCTGACACTCTGTCTCACAAGGCTCTGTGCTGGGCGTCCTCCCAGCGTTGGCCCCTTGGCCTGTGGTCTCTGCCACTGTTCCTTTCTTGCTGTGAGGAGCCAAGCCAGCCGCCCCCACTCCCCTACTTTTCCTCCACCTTCCACACCTTAGAAGTCATTTTCAGGGAATTCCCTGGCGGTCCAGTGGTTAGGGCTCGGTGCTTTCAATCCCAAGGGCTCCACTTCAATCCTTGGTCAGGGAACTATCTCACGACCCTCACAGCCAAAAAAGGAGAAAAAAAACAAAGTTACTTCCACAGATTTGTCCCTCCTCTCATGCTTGACTGGGCCTGGCTTTGAAACAGGAGGGAAGGGCCCTTGAGGACTAGCTAGAACCGACTAGATGGTGGAAGAATTGACTCCCAGCAGCCCCTGGGGGCTCATTATAATACATTAACATGCTGATGACACACCCACAGCCACCATGACATTTTCGAGGCTGACCATAAAAGGCCAAAAAGTGGGCAGTGGCCCAATTCCTAGAAATCTCCACTGCTTTTCCAAGATAGTTGAAATAATCCTCCCACTCATTAGCCTACAAAATTGTTCTTGCTTATTTGCTAAGTCCTGTCAGACTTTTTGCAACCCTATGGACTATAGCCCACCACAGACAGGTTTCTCTGTCCATGGGATTTCTCAGGCAAGCATACTAGAGTGGGTTGCCATTTCTTTTTCCAGGGGAATCTTCCAGACCTAGGGATCGAACCTGCATCTCCTGCATTGGCAGACAGATTCTTTCCCACTGAACCACCAGGGAATTATGAAATTACCTAGTCGGTATGAAGTTACCCAGTCGGTAAAAACTAACCATCCCATGTTTCAGGGCCTCTTGCCTCCTGAGATGGCCCACACTCTGTGGAGTGTGCTTCTTCTATGACAGCACTCATATGAGATGACCTCATGCCCTCCAGCTGCTCTTGCCTTTTGAAACTGTCCAGATACTGTCTGTGGAATGTATATTTCTCCAAATAAATCCATGTATTACCTATTGCTTTGTCTCTCACTGAATTCTTTCTGTGCTGAGCTATAAAACCTGAACTTCAGTAATTCTTGAGACCAGGTGTGTGATTTTAATTAAAAGACAGTGGGTTCAAAGACAGTGGGTTCAAGTCTCATCTGAGTTATGTGGTTTCAGCTTCTGCTACCATCTCTTACCCCAAAGCCTCAGTGGTACCCCAACTCTCCCATTTCCTTGGCTATCCCAGACATTGGCTCACCCCTACCTCCCTGATTAGAATGATCCTGCTACCCTATACACACACTAGCCTGCGATTCTCCGCTACACATTCAATACAGTCACATGTGATTATTTATTACCCTGTGTTTCAAGTTACAGAAATCTTGCTGTTCAGTCACTCAGTCATCTCCGCCTGTTTGCAACCCCATAGACTGCAGCATACCAAGCCTCCCTGTCCATCACCAACTCCTGGAGCTTGTTCAAATTCATATCCATCAAGTCCGTGATGCCATCCAACCAACTCATCCTCTGTTATCCCCTTCTCCTCCTGCCTTCAATCTTTCCCAGCATCAGGGTCTTTTCTAATAAGTCAGCTCTTCGAATCAGGTGGCCAAAATATTGGAGCTTCACCATCAGTCTTTCCAATGAATATTCAGGGTTGATTTCCTTTAGGATTGCCTGGTTTGATCTCCTTGCAGTCCAAGGGACTCTCAAGAGTCTTCTCCAAAACCATGGAAATCTAGTAATTAGTTCAAGCAATGACAGTTTTAAGAATATGAAATAAGAATAAGAAACTGGTTTTAAGAATATGTGGTCTCTCTAGGCACCTATCGGAGAAGGCACTGGCAAGTGCCACTCCAGTACTCTTGCCTGGAAAATCCCATGGACAGAGGAGCCTGGTAGGCTGCAGTCCATGGGGTCGCGAAGGGTCAGACACGACTGAGCAACTTCACTTTCACTTTTCACTTTCATGCATTGGAGAAGGAAATGGCAACCCACTCCAGTGTTCTTGCCTGGAGAATCCCAGGGATGGCAGAGCCTGGTGGGCTACCGTCTATGGGGTCGCACAGAGTCAGACACCACTGAAGTGACTTAGCAGCAGCAGCAGCTAGGAACCTATGAAGGTTCCTCAAACCCATGAAGGAGTTAAAAACTCTTCCATTACATTTTCACGCATAAACTTCTAATCCAAGATCTGAGACAGTTCCTCAGGCCCCAGGCACTTTGGGAGGAGAAAGGCACTGGGTCTCTCCATCTATAATGCATAATAGCCCCACTGAATGCACCATCTTTGTATGTGGAATAGGCTACACAAGGAGGCTTGATCTGGACTGATTGAGGTCAGATAGATTGGTAGTCGGTGGTCGTAGGAGGGAATCTGCCGGGAGACAGCCATGGGGCAAGGCATACCTGACGGCAAGAGTGAAAGAGGCCAACAGAGTTTCTCAGAAGGTCAAGCTAAACTAAGGGTTTTACCACTGAGAATCTGTTTAGCCTTCCCCGATTTTCCGAGCTGGAACCATCCTGACCCCACAGCAGCCAGCCCATGGACTTCAGGCAGAGTTCACTCTGCCCCTGGCTGCCTGGCTTGAGGGTGAGAGGCCACTTGTATACTCAGTTGCTTAGTTGTGTCTGAACCTTTGTGGCCCCATGGACTGTAGCCTGCCAAGCTCTCTGTCCATAGAATTTTCCAGGCAAGAATACTGGAGTGGGTTGCCATTTCCTACTCCAGGGGATCTTCGGGACCCAGGGATCGAACCTGTGTCTCTTGCATCTCTGGCGTGAGGGTGAGAGGCCAGTTGGAGCACTGCAAGCTCCTGGCCACTGCCTTGGATGCGTGATGGGCATGTTAGCCAACCAGAGTAACAGATGCAATGGAATTTTGCTGGGATTTGGGGAAGGGAGGGATTCTGTCTTTGTCGCTAAACCTGAACCCACAGGATGTAGCTGCCAACAGCCACCTCATGACACACAGTCTGTGAAGGAAGCCAATATGAAGAAGAGAGACCAGGCCCTAGTGATATTTGAATCCATACATCAAGCCATATACCTCAGGTAATAAGTTCTCCTTTTGGCTTAAATCAATCTGATTTTCATTTTCTGTCATTTGAAGCCAAAAAAAAGAAAAAAAAAAAAATTCCCATACTTACACTTTTCTCTTTAGTCCTAGACTGATTCTTTTTCTGGAATAACTTACACAAAATTTACCAAGGTCTTACCCTTCACGAACAGTGATTGTTAAATTTCAAAAGCAATAAAAATAACTTAAAATTGACTCCAATGCAGACAACCTCAACATGCTTCTACACAATAGAATCCATTGTTTAAAATGTGACACAAACAACCCAAGAGAGTAACGAGGAAGCAAGGTAAAGGCTACTTGTCTCTGAGATGCTTCACTCAAATAAAAACCTAATTTGTTCATCTTTTTTTAATTTTAATTGAGGGGTGATTGCTTTACAGAACTGTGTTGGTTTCTGCCAAACATCAACATGCTGATTCGTTAATCTTATACTCTTGATGTAGAAGGCCAAGAAACCGACATTAGTCATGGAGGCTGGGATTTTCTAAATGTTCATCAAGTCCTGACTTGTTTTAACAGAAGCTGAATTCTGTTTAGACTTTTAGGTTTGATTTTGCCAAGTTATTTACTTCAAATTTTGATACATGCAGCTTGGGAAAATGCTTCAAGTGGATTGTGGCTTTTAATGTATGACCTCCTGGTCTAAATATTAATAATTCCCATACCCAGTTAAATCTCTGTTATAATGCAGAGATTGGTAAACTGACTCACAGACTAAACCTGGACCATGGCCCATTTTTGTAAATAGAGTTTTCTTGGAACACATCCATGCCCATTCATTTATATATTCTCTATTGTAACTTTGGTGTTACAAGGGCAGAGTTGAATAGCTATGACAAGATAGAAAGCCTAAACTAATTTACTACCTGACCCTTTATAAAGAAAAAAAAAAGTTTGCTGATTCCTGGTAGAGAATATCCGTCTGAAAATTAAGTCTTTAGCATGTAATTTTTTCATCTATAATGATACAATGGAGGTACAATTTAAATAAATGAAGTATAGCTAAGAACTCATTAAAAATTCTGTTTTTCTCCTCTTTTTTATATATTCTTTTCAGATTCTTTTCCATTATAGATTATTACAAAATATTGAACACAGTTCCCTTGCTCTACAGTAGGTCCTTGCTGTTTTTCTATTTTATATACAGTAATGTGTATCTGTCTTATTTTCTCTTTTTCAGTTGCTATCCCTCTTTGTTTTTCTCTTCCAAAGCTGCTTGACAGGAGCAGTCACCTGTTGTGGCTTAATAGGAACATACCAGGCAATTTGCCAGTTACACTATTTTCTCTTTCTCTTCTTGTGTAGACTAAATGCTTCTGCTAATCCTTTAGCTCATGTCTGTCTCTGCGTGTCCACGTCCTTCTGTTGGGCAAGCGGGGCCCTGGGAAGAATATCCAAGTCGCGTCAGGGGAGACAGGGCTGGACACCTGGATGAGATGGTACTGACCAGGAGACTGCTGTCTGTAAAACCAAAATCCAAAACCAGCTTTTGGAGAGTGGGGTTGAAAACTATTACTCTGATACAGGGCTTCCCTGGTGGCTCAGAAGATGAAGTATCCGCCTGCAGTGTGGGAGACCTGGGTTTGATCCCTGAGTTGGGAAGATCCCCTAGAGGAGGAGTATTATAGAGTGTTACTCTGTCCAGTACTTTCCTGGAAAAGAATCCCCATGTGCAGAGGAGCCTGGTGGGCTACAGACCACGGGGTCACAAAGAGTTGGACACAACTGAACGACTAAGCATACTCTAATACAACCAGGCATATTCCAAAGTTGGAAAACAGGTTGCCAAAATTTAATGGCTGTTACAAGCTGCCCGTTGCCCTGCAGCCAGCTCTGGTGCCTTCACAATTCTAGCTCTTCCTACGGCGTGCTCTGCTAATCGCCACCCCCCACCTCCATCAGGTCAATAAGGCTGGGAGAGGAGCAAGGGGCTGGCTGGAGACCACTGAAAGTCAGGTGGGCTCTCATGCAGAGACCCTTCTGGCATGAGCGATCCTGGGATTACAGACTCCACCAGCTTGAAGTGCCCCATCTGATCTTTTTCCCTGCCGGAGCACCACTCAGCAGCCTTCATGGGTCACCTCGTGGCCCACATGGCCAGAGGGCTATCTTCCAGAGCATTTGTTGGCAACTCATGACGCACCGGCTACCGCCTGGCCATTGGGGGAGCTGGGAAATCAGAGGATGCCTAGTAGGGGTAAATCAAATGCTATGAGTTAGCATTCTTAGTTGCAAGCAACAGAAACAGACTGTGACCAACTTTAGCAAGAAATGGGCATTTACTTGAAGAACTCTGGTAGCTCAGAGAATGAAGACTTGACCAACCAGGAGCTGGGAAGGATGGCAGCTGTGGATCTAGAATCACAGCAGCAGGAGCAGAGACTTTGTCTTTCCGGGTATTACCTCCCCCACCCACTGTCTCTGCCTTGTGCCATCACTCAGAAGTCAGACTCTAGGAGACGGGATCTGATTGGTCCCGCCTGGGTTATGTGCCCACCCCTGCAGGCAGCCCATGGCACTGGCGTGGTGGTGGGGTCCTACAGCGGGCAGCTGTCTGCGGGACACCTAGAATGGGGAAGGGGCAGTTTTTCCAAATGAAAGGGAAGAAAAGCAGAAGGAAGGTGTAGAAAGGAGATGATCACTTGGCACCATAATAGGGAGCATCCGGGTGGAGGAGCCTAACAAGTTTTCCCACGCAAGTTCTGTGCTATTGCAGGCAAGTGAACTGGCCACGTGATCAATAAGAAGTACCAGTTCAGTTCAGTTCAGTCACTCAGTCGTGTCTGACTCTTTGTGACCCCATGGACTGCAGGACGCTAGGCTTCCCTGTCCATCACCAACTCCCGGAGCTTGCTCAAACTCATGTCCATCAAGTCAGTGATGCTATCCAACCATCTCGTCCTCTGTTGTCCCCTTATCCTGCCTACAATCTTTCCCAGCACTAGGGTCTTTTCTAATGGGTCATTTCTTTGCATCAGGTGGCCAAAGTATTGGAGTTTCAGGTTGAGTATCAGTCCTTCCAATGAATAACCAGGACTGATCTCCTTTAGGATGGACTGGTTGGATCTCCTTGCAGTCCAGGGGACTCTCGAGTCTTCTCCAACACCACAGTTCAAAAGCATCAATTCTTCGGTGCTCAGCTTTCTTTATAGTCCAACTCTCACAACCATACACAACTACTGGAAAAACCATAGCTTTGACTAGATTGACCTTTGTTGGCAAAGTAAGGTCTCTGCTTTTTAATATGCTGTCTAGGTTGGTCATAGCTTCTCTTTCAAGGAGCAAGCATCTTTTAATTTCATGGCTGCAGTCACCACCCGCAGTGATTTTGGAGCCCCCAAAAATAAAGTCTCTCATTGTTTCCACTGTTTCCCCATCTATTTGCCATAAAGTGATGGAACCAGATGCCATTATCTTAGTTTTCTGAATGTTGAGTCTTAAGCCAACTTTTTCACTCTCCTCTTTCACTTTCATAAAGAGGCTCTTTTGTTCTTCTTTGCCTTCTGACATAAGGGTGGTGTCATCTGCATATCTGAGATTATTGATATTTCTCCCAGCAATCTTGATTCCGGCTTGTGTTTCACCTAGCCCAGCATTTGCATGATGTACTCTGCATATAAATTAAATAAGCATGGTGACAATATGCAGCCTTGACGTACTTCTTTCCCGACCTGGAACCAGTCTGTTGTTCCATGTCCAATTCTAACTGTTGCTTCTTGACCAGCATACAGATTTCTCAGGAGGCAGCTCAGGTGGTCAGGTATTTCCATCTCTTGAAGAATTTTCCACAGTTTGTTGTGATCCACACAGTCAAAGGCTTTGGTGTAGTCAATAAAGCAGAAGTAGATATTTTTCTGAAATTCTCTTGCTTTTTCAATGATCCAGTGAACGTTGGCAATTTGATCTCTGGTTCCTCTGCCTTTTCTAAATCCAGCTTGAACATCTGGAAGTTCATGGTTCACGTACTGTTGAAGTTTGGTTTGGAGAATTTTGAGCACTACTTTGCTTGCGTGTGAGATGAGTGCAATTGTGTGGTAGTTTGAACATTCTTTGGCATTACCTTTCTTTGGGATTGGAATGAAAATTGACCTTTTCCAGTCCTGTGGTCATTCTGAGTTTTCCAAATTTGCTGGCATACTGAGTGCAGCACTTTCACAGCATCATCTTTTAGGATTGGAAATAGCTCAACTGGAATTCTATCACCTCCACTAGCTTTGTTCATAGTGATGCTTCCTAAAGCCCACTTTACTTCATATTCCAGGTGCCTGGCTCTAGGTGAGTGATCACTAGGTGAAGTACCAGATGAAAAGTGAAGTTGCTCAGTCGTGTCTGACTCTTTGTGACCCCATGGACTGTAGCCTACCAGGCTCCTCCATTCATGGGATTTTCAGGCAAGGGTACTGGAGTGGGTTGCCATTTCCTTCTCCAGGGGGTCTTCCCAACCCCGGGATCGAACCCAGGTCTCCCACATTGCAGGCAGACATTTTATCATTTGAGCCACTAGGGAAGCCTCCACCAGATTGCTCAGTGGTAAAGAATCCACCTGCAGTGCAGAAGATGCAGGTTTGATCTCTGGGTTAGGAAGATCCCCTGGAGGAGGAAATGGCAATTCACTCCAGGATTCTTTCCTGGAGAATCCCAGGGATAGAAGAGTCTGGTAGGCTTTAGTCCATAGGGTCTCAAAGAGATGGACATGACTGAAAGCCCAACAACAGAGTGGGCCTGCCCTCTAGGCCCCCGCTGAAGCACTTTCCACCTCTACGCCCTATCAAGCACACACCTGGAAGGTGATTACCTGCTGCCCTCCCCTTTTCACCAAGAAATAAACACTCACTGTAGTGAGAAGATCCCATTTTTGCACTGTTAATGCGTGTTTTCTGTGCCCATATTCTCTGCTCCCCATGCTCTGCCTGTTCTATAAGACACAGCTCTAAGGCAAGCAGGCAGGAGCCCTGAACTGATCAAGTTTTAGAACAATGTGGTTAATTTCCAGACTGAGAATCCTACCCTCCAGTGTGGGAACTCACCCAGTTGGCTAGACTCCTCGGGCAGAGGCAACTGATCACAGACCAGAAGGAGTGCCACTTACAGCCGTGGGAAGTGGGGTAGAGTCACAGTGGAGCCGCTGAAGGCCGGAGTTCAGAGTGACCCTCCAGGCTGCACAGGGGAGGGTCCCACAGAATGCTGAATGCTTTCAGCAGATCCAGGGCCAATGGAAGAACAGAGATGGGAGTTACGCAGGCTGTTAAGAGTCTGCGGACCAGATTCACTCTTGATTCAGAAGAAAATATTAGAAAAGGAGAGGCATGGAGAATGAAATTTTAAGCTTCCCAATGCCAGGCTTGGGGCTTCCCAAGTAGCACAATAGTAAAGAATCCACCTGCCAATGGAGACACAAGAGATGTGGTTTCGATCCCTGGGTCAGGAAGATCCTCTGGAGAACGAAATGGCAACTCACGCCAGTTTTCTTACCTGGGAAATCCCATGGATGGAGGAATCAGACAGGCCACAGTCAATGGGGTCACAAAGAGTCAAATATGACTGAGCACAACACAACATGCCAGTCTTGGAATTTCTAGAACAGACACTCTTCCTGGAGAGGGAGGGGGCCATTCCAGGAGCCCTCCTTCTCTGCCTTGAGGGTTGAGGGTATTTACCGGACCTGGTATCACTGGCTGGGACCAGGCAGGGATTACGGCCCATCACATAGGAAGGGGGGGCACTTTACCGGAGAGGCCCCAGGTGCCCACCCAATGAAGGGGGCCAGGCTCAATGCAGAAACTGAGTTTGGGGAGGGTTCTGAATTCCTAGGAAAGCCAGAGCAAATGAGGCATCATTTCAAGAGATCTCTTCAGGATTTGGGGCCTACGGGTGTCCTTTTTGCTGTATTTCTAGGACTTTCTGCCCTTTCAAGGGTAGTTTGACCCATAGACTTGTGAACTCTCATTTGAAAGTGTGAAAGTGAGGTGTGGTTGGGAGGGTCTCAGGAGACCAGGGGCACAGAGGCAGGAGCGCTGAGGGTCCCACACAATCCTACCCCCAGCTGACTCTATACCCGTATGATGGCAGAGGGCTGAGACCCAGGGACAAGGACTGGAAGAAGGAGATATACCTGGAGACCGGGGGCAGGTGGCCACCCATATTCACCGCTCACCTTTAAAGCTGAGATCCCAGGGAATAAAGCCCCACCCCCACCCCTGCTTTTAGGGAAGACACTCAGAGACTTATCCAGATTCAAGGAAAGTTATGCTGGGCCCCTGTGTGGGAAGGAGAAAGGGAGGGGCGGGCATGGTGCCAGGAAGGGAGAAGAGATCTTTGCCCGGTATCCAGTCTCAGCTAGCTGTCCCCAAGAGACCCTAGGAGTGGCTGACCCACACAGCCAGGCACTCATTGTGCAGGGCAGAGCCAATGTCCCCATCTTTGTGAGGACATCAAACTTATTAGGAAGGCACTGTGGAAGAATAATGTTTTGGAAATAATGATAATCCTGGGTTCCTCAGGCTAAAAATAAAAAATGTTCACTATTTATAAAGGGAAGGATTTCATACTGCAGGTAGTTGAGGGGGTCGATGATGAGTGGAAATGGAAAATGTCAGAGCCTTGTGGATCTCCAAGAGGTGGCTGAACCCCACTTCCTGGGGAAAGAGTCCCTCAAGAGGACAGCAAGACCCTGAAGGGACCATCTGCACAATGGGTCCAAGTGTCCAAGTGGCAGGGACCCAGCGGCACCCTCCCAGGAGACTGAGGCAACTGAATAATTCCTGGGTCCTCAAGCCAAAGAATCAGAGAATCAGAGGTGATCATGATGGCTGATGGCCTGAAATGATGAGGGCCTTCTCATGGGGACATATGTGAACTGAATAACATGGAAAAGCCAGAAAACAGACAACTCCAGGGACACCTTTGAGCACAGCTGTTAGTCGCTCAGTCATGTCCGACTCTTTGCAACCTCATGGACTGCAGCCCACCAGGCTCCTCTGTCCACGGAATTCTTCAGGCAAGAATACTGGAGTGGGTTGCCATTCCCTTGTCCAGGGTACCTTCCCGACCCAGGGACTGAACCCGGGTCTCCTGCATTGCAGGCAGATTCTTTACCATCTCAGCCACCAGGGAAGCCCTGAGTACCAGTGACTCAAGGCCAAATGGGACCTTTCCTAAAGCCCTGGCATGACCCATGTGCTCCTGAACTTAGCCACAAACTCCAGGAAAGGGGGAAACCCCAGCTGGAAAGGTTGAACATCTACCATCCTAGTAGAATGAAGGGTCACAATAAAAAATGAATGTTTTTTCCTCTTTGCCCACCTACATTTTTTTTTGTATAAATTATTTTATTTATTATTGTAATTAGATCTACACAATCAAAGTTGTCTTTTCACTGTCTGTGTTTTGTTAATGTGAAATTGTAGTTATAAGCAAAAGTTGGTTGCCTAGGGAACAATAATTGTATATTCAGTTTAACAGAAATAAAAGAATATTTGTCTTAAAATGCAAGATTGTTACATAGCCTTGTGCCATGCAATTACTTTATATAAAAAATTTCAAAAGTGAAAATGACTTGTGCTTTAAGGGGTAATGTTTAAGTGCAGCATCGGCTCCTTAAAGAAAAAGCAAAGTGATATAGGATATGTCTCCCCTGCAAGAGGGAATTTAGATTTACAACTAACATGAAAATCATGTATCAGCATTTTGCAGGAGACTCTTCAGCATACCTTATCCAGCTCTTATTCGAGTCCAAAAGTATTGCTTTGAAGAGACCTGGTGAGTGTATCTCTTGGCAGCCTCACTTTCCCACATCATGGAAGTACAGATTCGCACATATACATAACATGATGATAGAAAATAAGATATAGTAAATAAGGTTTCTAAATTTCGGTTCTAAATCTCCTTGTCGATACCAGTAGATAAATATGCAGGCAGTGATACTGCTCAAAGAGATGCAGACAGCAAAAAATATATTCAACGGTTTTGGAGGTAGTTGAGGGAAAACAAAAGCTCTAATCAGCGTTACTAGGATCAATAAAGACGTTAAGCTGCCAACAACTAAATTGATGATTCGATCCTTGGCAGACGTCTCTCCGAACAGAGGTCTGTTGTCCAGGCCACTTGTGCCGTAGGTCCTGGTGGAAAAGTCCTCCATTTTAGGGTTTCTTCACTGTCCCCGAGCCACTCCAAGCCGAGCCAGCATTGCCTCCCGGAGTCCCGGGTCTACGACTCGCGGCGCCGCCGGTCACCGAGCGCTCATCGCCGAAGCCCAGGGAGGCCGGAGTCCCGGCGGCGGGGGTGGGCGCTCAGACCCGCGGGACGAGGCCGCTCCGCCCGAGCCTCTCTCCCCTCCTCATCGTGAGCAGCTCGGCGTCTCCAGCCCCCCGCACGCTTGGGAGTCCTGGCCGCACTCGGTAGCGCGGGTCCCGGTCCACGTCGGCGCGGGGATGCGGTGCCAGGCGTCGGGGAAAGAGAGAGAGAGGCCTTCCGCGCGGGCGGCGAGAGTGTGCTGCGCGGCGGGTCCCCGGTCCGCTCCCACGGCCGGGACCCGCGGCCACTCTGCATTTTTTTTTAATAGGAATTCAGTCTTGTTATGGAAACCTTAAGGAGGAGGGCTGATGCTTTACACAAGTAGAAAATTGCTCCAGGAATTGCTCCACCAACTGTGGTTGTGTGAGCCACGGACAAAGCAGAGTGAGTGTTTGTCTTCCCCACACTTCACCTTCGAGCTCAAATCAGGGACTAGATATCATGGAGGTGCCCATGGTTGGCCGTTCTTCGCACCATCGCCAGGGTTATACTGGAGACAGGGGTGTCTTGGCACTGCGCTCCATTGCAGCTCTTCGGCTATCCAGGGGTTGATGGCAGTGAGGGGTGGGCGGGTGGGAGCCCAGAGCCAGAGACCTTCTAAGATCTGTGCTCTTGTGCTCCCCCCAAATTCATATGTTGAATCCTGATGCCCAACATGATGGTCTTTGGAAGTGGGGCCTTTGAGGGAGTGATTAGGGCGTAAGGGTGGAGCCCTCATAAATGGAATTAACGCCCTTACTAAAGAGACACCAGAGAATTCCTTCACCCCTTCTGCCCTGTGAGGACACAGCAGGAAGATGACCGTCTGAACCAGGAAGCAGGTCCTCAGCAGACACTGAGCCCACCAGCACCTTGATCTCCAGAACAGTCGTTAAAGCCACTCAGTCTATAGTAGTCCTGTTATCACAGCCCAGACAGACTAAGACCATCTGGCATGTGTGGAATTCCCTTGTGATTTGCTTTACAAGAAGAGTGGCTTTAGCCTCTGGCCTTTTCTTCGCTCAATTTCTCTCGATAGGAGTTTGACCTAAATACTTTTTGCACGTGGCATCCATCTTCTCGTTGAACATTTCTAAGGAGACTGAGAAGCAGCAGAGCTTGGGCTACATGTTGAAATGCTTCTCCTGAGAGGCACACCAGGTGGGCATCATGGGTGGTTTCTGCCCAGCTCTGACCAAGATCCACGTGAACTCAGTCCTCTGAATGCCGGTCTGGCAAAATATCAGCAGCTGACTTCAGAGCCCACCAGGGTAAACATTGCTTCTCCCTTTTTTCCCTTCATCTTCTTGCAGACACGTTTCTGGAAAGTAGGATTCTAGATGATGAAATCTGGAAAGAACTATAGAAGAAACTAAGGTCCGGAGAAGGACAGAACCTGCTCCGCCCACACATCTCATCTCAGTGAAGGACACTAATGTCCTCCAATACCCAAGCCAGAGCGCAGTCCACCATACGCAGTTCTTAAGTCCTGTCTACTTCACCTCCTAAATGCATCTCATGTGTGTCCAGTTGTCCAGGGGTGGCAAATGTATAATATTAATTTCATCTAAGCTAACTTCATTGAGTCAACTCTTAAAACATAAATCTAGTCTCGTCATTCTCCTTTTTGAAACTCTTCCTGACTCACCTGTGCTCCAAGGTTACAGTAAAATGAATCCTTGGCATGGCCTGTGATGGCTTTCACAATTTGCCTTCTCAGAGCCCCATGGCTCACCACTCTCCATCACTCTGAGTGGCACACAACGGTAGGTCCTCCATGAAGAACAATTGGATTGAATCACATTATCCAGATGTATTCAGTATGTTTCAGTCATTAAGTTGTGACTTTGAACTCTTGGGCCAGGTCTTTGTCCACAAACAGGTGGAGACTCCAATACCTCCTCTTCCACTGGGCAGGCTTTCTGTGAGCCCCAGATGCCAGAAAATAAGAAAACACAGTTGATACAATCCTGGATGGAGAGGTCTGGAGTTTCTCACATGCCCACTGCTCACCAGAGCAGCTCCTCGGGGATATTGCATTGGCCACCTTCCCCTTCGTAATGAGGACTTCCCAGGTGGCACAGTGATAAGGAATCTCCCTGCCAGTGCAGGAGATGCAGGAGACTTGGGTTCAATCCCTAGGTTGGGAAGATCCCCTAGAGTGGGAAATGACAACCCAACCTAGTATTCTTGATGGGAGAATCCCACGGACAGAGGAGCCTGGTGAGCAACAGCCCACAGGGAAGCAAATAGTTGGACACAACCGAGCAACTGAGCACATACACTACACCTTTGTAATGACATTTCTTCCATGAAAAGTGCCCATGGAGAAGGACCATGGGAGAATTTGGGGAGAGAGAAGTGAGAGTCTGAAATAGAACTTGTCTTTGCCATCCTTTCTAAACAAGTTTTGCACTTTGGTGGGACAAAATAGACTGATGTTGGAGCTGAGATAGGAGGGAGAGAAAGCACCAGAGATCAAAGGGGACAGTGGCTGCTAGACGGCTCAGGACGGCCCTGGGGCTCGAGTCACCTACTTCTTAGTCACTTGGCCTTTGGCCTGGGATCCAACTGGACAGTCTCAAAGGTCAGTCCTTACTGATGTCTGTTTCCTTCCTTCCCTCAGATCTGCTCTGGGTTGGAGCAAGGTGTGTAGAGGGCTGGGAAGTGGGGGTGGGACACAGCTGCTGATACCAAAGCAGCAGCACAGGGAACCTCCTGGTGGTCCGGAGGTTATGACTTTGCCCTCCCACTGCCAAGGGCATGGGTTCAAACCCTGGATGGGGAACTAAGATCCCTGCCCCTCACCCCAACTCCCACCCCCAACATAGCAGCAGCACAATCAGGCTTAGCAAGGTGGCTTTGTGGAGGAGGAGGAAAAGGAAGCTATTAAAGGATTGTGTCAACAGCTCTGAAAACTATAAACAGGAGGGGGGTGTGGGAGGGGGCCGTTCTGTTGAGGGTGACTGAAGAGTGAGCCACCCAGGCTGAACTCGGAGGTGTAGTCAGGTCCGTGTCTCACGGAAGTTTCTTTTCAGGAAACTTGCACACACCTGCATAAGTCTACACACCCTCCTTCTGATACTGTCTGGTTTCAGCTTTGACTTTTTTTTTCTTTCCCAGGATCAGGAAAGTGCAAAGGGCTAGACCCTCATCCACCCTGTGTCTGATGTCCTGGAAAAATCTCAAAGCCACTCTGATTGCTGCTGGAGATGTGAACAAGTTTCCTGAGCAATGCCACTCCCTGGACTGACACTCAGAAGAATTTGAGGGGTAGGTTCAGAAGTCCCCAGAGGGGGTCTAAGAGGTCCAGAGTCATCAAGTCAAGCACACTTCTCCTAAGACAGTCTGGGAGAAATGACTTCAGTGGCCAAGACACCCTCATTGACCAGAGGGTCTCTGGTGGATGCTGTGAGTGTGTGTTTGGAGGATGGGGGGCAGGGGAAGGATGATGAACTCGAAATGATGGAGCAGGGCAGGTAGAAATCAAAAGGCATTGTAATAGTAGCTTCAGTGGCAGTGAAACAGAGCGAGATCTGATGGTCCTTGCCACTCCCCCCACCATGTCCTCTGCCTGCCTTTTGTCAATGGAAAAACTTTAGTGAAAGAATAACTTAATCAGAGAAATGAGAACATATAAAAACAAAGGAGAACAGTCAAAGGAGACTAAATAATAAAAATGTAGTCATTAGGCATAGTCAAGGACTTTGAGTTATTTCTCAAGGGCTATAGATAATATTCTGAGCCATATCCTGGGAGCTGTCTTATAGGTACTAGAACACGAGGTGCAGAATTTAACCACACAGTGACCAGACTGTACCCAGGACATGAGCTGCCACAATTCTGAGAATTGGCCACAAAGAAATGGGAACAAATGGACCCTGGAACTGAAGGTTAATTGTACCTAAAACAACCAAGATGATGCTGGTCAGACCACTGACGACCGATTTGAAGATGACTGTTAGAGATGACGGTGCTGTTTCTGCATGAAACAATCTGTCTATAAAAGCTTTCACCCCTGCTTTTTAGGGGGTAAGGGTGGAGCTGGCTTTTGCACAGATATCCGCCCCCTGCTCCCCACCAGTTGCTGGCATCTGAAATAAAGCAAACTCTCCTCTCCACTAACATGGCCTGTTTATTAGTTTTTGAGAGGCAAGCAGCCTCTTTCATTAAAAGTAGGTGTCTGGGGCAGGCATGTTAAATTTTAGGCTGAAGGACTTCCCTGAGGGTCCAGTAGTTAGGACTCCATGCTTCCACTGAGGGGACACGGGTTCAATCCCTGGTCAAGGAACTAAGATCCCATATACCACAAGCCCCCCCCTCCCACCAAATTTTTTTAGGCTTAAACCAGACACTCTAAAAACATACGTGGAGGCTCAGAAGCCTGGCAAATCAGAAGTAGAGTGGCATAAAATGAACAAGTCATGGCAGGAGCATTTTAATAAACTAGGACGCAGGCCAGGAGAACCCTTGTGTAAGAGCCTCTTGAGGGACCTGTCACTCAGGCCTGACCTCCCCTCCTGCCTCAGACATGGCGACCAGCAGCCTCACCAGGCACCCTTCTGGCAGTGAAGCCCTGACCCCCATTGTCTCCTGGACCCAAAAGGAGTTGTTTTCATGCAACAGCAACACGGTATCCTGCTCCCCAACACAGAAACAGCCTGGCACTCTGGACCGTCATCACACCTCCAGTAATTAGCTTAGAAAAGTGTTCTCAGGCCAGTGACCACTCTGGGAACCCAATTTGTGCCCTTAGCCCTTTAGATGACTTGAATGAAAAAAAATTCAACAAAATGGATTTTAGAGGAACAAAGAAAGATGTCCTGCTGGATCTTGTCGGTTCAGGGAGGGATGGGGGAGGTTGTGCAGTGAGGACTGGAGGGGGTGGGGCTGAAGGCGCAGAGGTTACACGCCTGCCTGCACTCTCTTCCGTTGTCCTGCGTGTCCCCATTGAAGCGGCTCCCATAGCCATTCAAAGGATGGCTCTGCTGGGGGTGAAACCAGGTCACAGTCCCAGCGGACGGCACTTTGGCTGATTTTACACTTGATGACACACTTTCTTCCATAATTGTTTCCTGGCATAGAGATACAGAAATTGCTTCACTCAGCTCTGCATCCATGCAAAATCCCTTCAGCCGTGTCTGACTCTTTGTGACCCTGTGGACTGTAGCCCGCCAGGCTTCTCTGTCCATGGGATTCTCCAGGCAAGAATACTGGAGTGGGCTGCCATGCCCTCCTCCAGGGGATCTTCCCCATCCAGGGATCAAACCCTTGTCTCTTATGTCTCCTACTTTGGTAGGTGGGTTCTTTACCTCTAGTGCCACCTGGGAAGCCCCTCACTCAGCTCTAGGCCTGACCAATGAAGATGAAACAGACACACATCCCGACTTGGGGACAGTGGGAACTGCCAAGCGACTTCAGAGATCATTTGGGATGCTCTGTGATCGAAATGTCTGTGGGTTTTTCTGCTCGGAAATATGACTTCTGCTGGAAGTCATAATAGGACTGGAGAGCTGTTCTCTTGGACATGAGTTCTCTTAGTTCTGGCATTTCCTCTGAGTCCTTCTAACAAGCCCCAGGGCCCAGGCCACTGCCTTTCTCCTTTCAGCTCTGACATCACCCAGGCAGGCTCAGGCCACTCTCTGGGCCCCAGTGCTGAGTGGGGTGTCAGCTAACAGGCCGCACTGTGCTGTTCCGTCCCTGGGAAGGCAGTGCTGCAATCTGGAGTCCCTGAGGGTGGGCGAGCACACTGTGAACCCTTTCAATGCCAGTGGGACTGGCCAGGGCCTCACAGAACCCTTGAGCCCTCCGAGGATGTTTTCCGCAGGGCAGTGAGTGCAGCTAACCCTAATCTTACCGCTGAGGTCAAGTGGGGTCCTGCCTGCTAAGTAGCATCAAAGACTAAAAAGCCATCGCAGGGCTCCCAGCCAGCCTTCTCCGGACTGACCCAGATAATTCCTTCCCTGTTCCCTACTTGGCGGAGAGGGAGGGGCCTCCTTTGCGTCCTGACCTTGCAGTCAGGCGGAGCCTGTGTGATGGAGAGCAAGGGGAAGCAGTGACACCCAGTGGCGAAATCATCACCATCTCGCTCCAACTGGCCTGAACCCTGAACAGACCTCATCTCCCCAGTTCTGGGCTTGGGTCCTGTCCATGGTGCTGACATCCTGGAGTGGGGAGGAAAGGCAAGCTGACTGGAAGGTGCCAGAAGGGCCTGACATGTGACATCTGCAGCCCCAAGGGAAGCCCATGAAGCCACTCCTGGCTCCCAAGTGCCTCTCCCAGGACCAGCCCGCTTCTCTCCACTCTCCCCAGGTATTACCCAGGGAGGTGGCCCTACACAGGAAGAGGTGTGTGGGGCTGATGGACAGGACTGGGCTGGGGACGCAGAGCTACCTTCCTGCCCTTTACTCCGTCAACTCACCACCCCTATAGCTGGGGCTTTCAGAGGGAAAGTCTCAAGCTGGACCACGCCCTGATCTGTGTGCCCGAAGGCCCAGGCAGTCCACCGGGGCCGAGGGGGGGGGGTGGTCCTGGTCACTGTGAGGTCAAGCTACCATACTGGAATTTTTCCTTCAGCCCAGGGAGTGGTGGGCTTCCCTCTAGCTCAGTTGGCAAAGAATCTGCCTGCAATACAGGAGACTCAGTTTCGATCCTGGGGTCGGGAAGACTCCCCTGGAGAAGGAAATGGCAACCCACCCCAGTTCTCTTGCCTGGAGAATCCCATGGACAGAGGAGCCTGGTGGGCTACAATCTGTGGGGTCACAAAGAGTCAGACATGACTTGGCGACCAAACCACCACCACCACCCGGGAGTGATGGGCTGAGGGTGCTGCCTGTGGCCCAGAGTCTGGATCCAGTGACTGATTTCTTTCCCCCATATTTATTACCGGTGACTTAGAGTCCTCTGGCTTGGTTTTCACTTGTCAGCGGCCAACATCACTCAGCTCCTGCAGAGGTGGGCTTCGTCCCCTGGAGCGGCCTCCTGCCGGCCACCCTCCCGCCCTGCCCAGGGTGCTGGCTGGTTCCTCCTATGCAGCCAGGCTCTCAGCCGTGCCTGGGCCTTGAGCCGGCTCCCTCAAGCCCCACGTCCTGGCCCTTCTGCCCACTCGATGCCCAGTGACTGGATGGCTACCTGGACTCCACTTGCCTGACGACAGGGGGATGGTGAGACCAGACCTGACTCCCATAGCCCATCAGTGCCTCTCGTTAGATGGTAAACGGGTTCCTGGTGATACAGGAGTGGGGAGCACCCTGTGTGACTGGAAATTAGCTACAACTGGGCAGCAGACTGCCCTCGCTGGCTTTTATCCTCAAAGGCAGGGGAAAGCAGTGGAGGGACATGCCATAGGAGAAAGCGCCCCTCCCCGAGTCGGGTGAAGACGGGGGAGAGGGCCCACCCGCCCCTCAGAAGCAGAGAAAACATCCGAGTCTGGAGAGCAAGACAGTGCTGAGCGCCAAGACACAACCTCATGGCGGGCCCCCACAGATGGAGTCCTGGGTCCCTCTTGTCTCCCTCCCTCCCTTTTCTCCCACTTCATCCTTCATCGCAGGGACGCCTCCTCAGGCCAATTGGCAGGCCAGAGTTTCCCCTCTGGAGTCTTCACCAGGGGCCCTGCCAGCAGCTCCAGGGGCCAAGGGGCCTGCACTCTGCTCAGGCCTCGCAAGACACGCCTCCCCGAGGTGGGGACCCAGGAGAGCCGGGATCCCCAGAGAGCTGGGAGGAGCAGCAGCATGATCCCTGCTGTCCTGGGCTCCCACTCTGCCTGCCGAGGCAGCAGGGAGGTATCCTGGGCAGGCTGCCTTGTGGAGACTTCTCCCCGATCCCCCAACCCCATCCCCATCCCCACCCCGGGTTCTTTGGTGAGCGAGGCAGGAGACGGAGCTGTCGCTCACTCAGCCATCCGTCCTGTCTTCTCCATCCCATCGTCACCCTCTGGAGAGTGCAAGCCCCTGGCTGAGATCCGACTTCAGGCTCTGTCCCTGTCAGCAGCTGTCCCCGTATCAACAGAAAGATCTTTCTAACTTGCCGCATCCTGTGCCTTAAGGGAACTGAACTTAAGGAAGAAGATGTCCTAAGAAGGGTATGAGGATGAATGAGGAACAGGATACTCTGTGTCCCTATAAACCTCTAGAGAGAAGACAGGCTGCCTGCCCATGTCAGGAGCATGGTTGAGGGACCCTGCACCCTTGACATGGGCAGGCCCCGGGCACACACACAAAACGAGGCCTATACACCCCCCCATGCCCACTGATGGGTTACACATCCCACTGACGCGCTGTGACTAAGTCCGTCCGGTCATTCCACCCTGACACTCGCACCTTCATAACAACCTGGGAGCCAGCTTGCATTTGGGATTCTCTGCCTCCTGGGATTTTGTGCTCAAATGCACAGGCAGAGCAGAGCAGGCCTCAACTCAACTCACAGCTCCACCCTGCTGAGTGGGCTTCTCATTGAAATCAGAAGTGTGAACCAATATATAATTAAGAGTGAGGGTTAATGATAAAACTTCTAGTGTTATTTGCAAAGGAGATGAAGAATCTCACACGTTTTTCAGAAAAATTAGTCTCCACTGACCACGTCCATGTCCTCACACTCCAGGCACTTCTTACCCCTCTGTGATCGCTCGGCTACCTTCCCTCCCTAAAGGTCGTCAGTGACCCCAAATGTCTAATTGGCCAACTGTGTTGTCGTCATCCTAACTAACCTCCGTAGCGTTTGATCTAATTGACCATGATACTCTTTCCTCTCTTTGCTTCCATAAAGCCATTTCCCCACCCTGGTTCTTCTTTCCTCTCTGTCTCCTCCAGTCTCACAAAACTGATGTTCTCCAAAAGCCTGCTTAGGGTTCTCTTTTTGTTTTTTTCTCCTCACTCTTACTGAATGATTTCAGTTCCATACTACCCACCCCTGAAGTGTCATCTCTAACTCTATGCTCTTCCCTGATATCCTGTGTGTGTGTGCACATGCACGTGTGTGCATGAACACATGTATTTTGTCCACTGTAGATTATACCACCCAGCATCAAACTCCTCCTTCCCTTCCTCTTCAGCCAACACACACATAGCTGTGTGTAAACCAAAGACCTCTGTCATCTCTGCTTCCTTCTTCCTTGATCTTTTCACCCAGACACAAGTCCTGGCAACTACCTCTCAGGAATGTCTTTTCAACTTAAATCACTCTTATTGGGGTAAAATTTAATTATTCTTTTCTTCTTTAAACTCATTATCTCAATTCATATGCATGTGCACTTTCTTACCAGGACAAATGCTTTGTTTTTCTCTCTCTCTTTTTTAAAGTCAAATATGCATAACATGAAATTTACCATTTGAATCCTGAGTGTACAGTTCAGTGGCATGAAATACGTTCATACTGCTCAGCTATCCATCTCCAGAACTTTCTCATTATCCCAAACTGAAATGGTACCCATTCAACAGGAACTCCTCACCCCCTTTCCCCAGGCCCTAGTAATCGGTATTCTGCTTTCTCTACGGTTCTGACGATGTTAGGCCTCTCATGTAAGTGGAATCATATAATATTTGTCCTTTTGTGTCTGGCTTATTCTCAGCAGTTTCTACAATTTTTCATTATTTATTTTTAAATTTTTATTGGAGTATAGTTGCTTTACAATGTTGTGCTACTTTCCGCTGTACAGTAAAAGTGAATCAGCTATACAGATACACATATCTGCTCTTTTTTACTTCCTTCCCCTTTTACTCACCACCGAGCATTGAGCAGAGTTCTCTGTGCTATATATTAGGCTCTCATTAGTTATCTATTTTATACACAGTATCAACAGTGTATATATGTCAACCCGAATCTTGCAATTCATCAGTAGTTTTTTAACTGGTTTCATTATGTATAGGGCTTCCCAGGTGGTACAGTGATAAAATACCCCACTGCCAATGCAGGAGATGCAGGTTCAATCCCTGGGTCTGGAAGATCCCTTGGAGAAGGAAATGGCAATCTGCTATTCTTGCCTGGAGAATTCTGTGGACAGAGGAGCCTGGTGGGCTACAGTCCATGGGGACACGACTGAGCAATTAACACACACACACATTACATCTTGTTTTTCTTCTCCAACACTTTTGGTACAGCACAATCCAAATTACCTTTCTAAGACATGAAAAGACTCTTTCACACTGACTACAAGAGAAAATCCCCAGTCTTTGGGATGGTGGTCAAGGCCTTTCAAAACCTGGCCACCACCTACCTTTCCAGCGTCACTTCTTGCTACTCCCACACCACCAGGTAAGTCCTCCTATGCCTTTCTCAAGGGTCCTGCACCTGCCACCTCCTCTGCTTGGAATATCATATCCTCCCTGTCCTTTCTGTCCTCCTTCAAACCTTTGGTCTTCACTTAGCAAGCTCTACTCATCCTTTGAAGCCCAACTTCTGTGTTTCTTCCCCGGGGAAGTTGGCCTTGACCTTCCAATACTGATCCAGTCCCTCCCTCTACCATGCTACTAGATCACTGTGCACATCTAGGTTTTACGTATTTTCTATTATATTTCTCATTCAAAACACTTTAAGAAATATTAATGTCAGTCTCCCCTTTGAGTCTGTAACTTTAGTGGTCGAGAACATATCCTTTCCTTTCCTTTAGGGCACTCTAGCTGGTGGGTACTCAGTAAAATGTAAGTTCAAGGAATAAACAAGCAAAATATTCATCCATCTATGTGGGGTTACAATTGAGCCTTCTTTTTTTTTTTTTTTTTGGCTGCATGTGGGATCTTAGTCCTCTGACCAGGGATTGAACCCATACCCTCTGCACTGGAAGCACAGAGTCTTAATCACTGGACCACCAGGGACGTCCCAGCCTTCTTTGATATATAAGGACACATTTGGTGATCCCTAAAAGTCTTCTTAGATACAGGATTCTGAAACACACTTGAGATACCCTGCCATATACCATGTAGGAGCATCTGCTCCCAACATGAAAACCTGGAATAACAGTGGTTATCACAACAGCTGCTTATGACTAGAAGCTCTTTAAGTGTCAAATATAATAAGGGTAATTACTCAAAGCTGTCATCTTGATTGTCTGAGGCAATCAAACCCAAAGCAGTGGCTTTTCCCCAGGAGGGTTGGTAGCAGAATTCAAACCTAGAAGTCACTTGAACTGAAGGTCTTCTTGAAAGGAAACTGTGGGTGCTATTCCCAGGGGGAGTGACAGTCACAATGCAGCGTGGCCTGTGGAGGGCTGTCTAGGAGGCTCCTTGACCGACACTGACGAAATCCACGTGACCATAAGTGTATGCCCATGTTCCCAGCCATCAGCCTGCCACTTGACAGCAGTATTTCAGGCGAAGAAAGCATGGTAGCAGTAAATCATTACACACTCTTTCTTGGTATTTGCATTGTACTTCCTTTTCAAAGCATGCTCATTTACAATATTTCATTCAAGCCTCACGGCCACATGAGTATAAAGATCTTGATGTGTAGATGAAGAGGCCAGCACTGGTACAGTGGTCTTCCCAAGGCCATGGAGTCAGCAGTAGCACTTTTTGCTGTTTCATATCAGGGGTTTCTCAACTAGATTATGGTTATTAATACATACGTGGCAATGATTCTCCCCTAGTCTATTGTTGATCTAATTTTGTTTATAGTGTTTGTTTTATAAGTCTTAAATTTAGGTTTAGTAAATGAATCAATATTTTTTCTTTTGGGTCTTACATTTTGCTTATAAATGCTTTCCTTACCATAGGGTGATAAACATATTCTTCTGCACTTTTTTTCTTCGCCAAGCCACAAAGCTTGTGGGATCTTAATTCCCTGACGTGCATGCATGCTCAGTCATGTTCAGCTCTTTGTGACCCCATGGTCTGTAGCCTGCCAGGCTCCTCTGCCCCTGGAATTTTCCAGGCAAGACTACTGGAGTGGATTGCCATTTCCTTCTCCAGGGCTTAATTCCCTGACCAGGGATCAAACCCCAGACCCCATGAGTGGAATCCTGGAGTCCTAACCACTGAAGCACTAGAGAATTCCTTCCTCTGCGTTTTTTGATATGAGTGCATAGTCACTACTGAACTGTTTGTTTAATGGTCAGCAGTATCACTCAAGTATGAATTCTAAGAAAGAAGGAGTTATGTCTGTTTTATTACCAACTGTATCCCTAGGGCATATCACAGCCTAGTACCTCTGGCTCAAGAAATATTTTGAATGGAAAAAAAAAAAAGAATTAAGGGGATACTATTAACAAGAGAACATAGATACCCCTGGAAGAAAATCAATATATGAAATTTGATTATTGTGAATTTTATTTTAATAATTCTGCATATAGTCTATTACAGTTTACACTCAGTTTTGAATTCTGGAGATTGCCAACTTCTGCAGCAATCCTAAAATAATAATAAAATCTTAAATGTTGGAAGCAGCTTTCGGGATCAGGGAGAGGTCCAACTTCTTGGTTGGTATGGCACCACCACCAACCCTGCCCCCGCCTTCGGCTCTGCCCTGAGAAGAAACTGTTTAGTGCGTGTGCACAACCTCATTGGCAGCAAGCCCTGTCCCAGGAGACCAGCGCATGGCTTAAGAACATCCCCTGCTGCTGGCCTTCTCTGGGACCGAAACTGGTGGTAAGAGCACCACTCTCCCAAAGCACCAACCCCAGGGTTTCTGCCATGTCTATTTCCTAAAAGTCCAGGTACTCTCTTCTGCCTGCTTGCCTTTCTTTGCTGTAAGACTGTTAAGTATTTGGGGACGACATCAAATTATTCTGATTGGGTCCATTTCAGATATATGCTAACCTCAACTAGGCCCTTGCTACTTGTTTACCACTCTTTTTATCCATTTTTTTTTTTTAAACCTTCATGCTACATTTTCCTAAGTGCTAATTAAACATTTTGTCGGTTAAGCTCTAAACCCTGAGTCTACCCCTGGCCTCCTTATTATACTGAGCTTATGGGTTCTCTTAAAATTTCTTGTCTTGTGTATAAATGAAATATTGCTGTGCATCTGAAATATTTTAAGTCAACTATACTTAAATAAATGGAGAAGGAAATGGCAGCCCACTCCAGTGATCTTGCTTGGAGAATCCCATGGACAGAGGAGCCTGGTGGGCTATAGTACACGGGGTCGCAAGAGTCGGACATGACTTAGTGACTAAACCACCACCATACTTAAATAAAACATATATGTTAAAAAAAGAAAAGATTTCTTGTTTTTAACCTCGAAACCCTCTCTCGTATTTGCTACTACTAATATCTTGGAGGAAAAAATATCCCTCTTTCTATGAGTAAACCTCCACATGTGCTCTTGATTGAATTCGGCTTTCTTGTTCAAATTTCCTTTTCCAGGTAGTTTTGTCTTCTCTGACTTCTAAAAGGCTTATGACTTCCTCAGGGACAGGCGGGGAGGGGGTGGGGGGGCGGTGGGGTGGCGGCAGGCAGGAAGCTGCTTGTCCTCTAATTTGGCCTCTGAAATTGTGTTGTCATCATCTCTTCATCAAACGTCTTGGCCATTCATCTCTCTTAATTCTTTAATTCCTACTCATTCTTTAGCCTACTGCAACTGACTTTCAGTACCTCCTCTGAATTAAAACCAGTCCCTTGAAGATCATTACTGATCACCTACCAATAAAATTTAATAGCAGCCCACCACCCAAAGTTTCTTTCCTTCTCTCATTTATGCCAACAAAATGGCAGTCAGTATGCTAAGCCCTGGGAACATGTGGACAAAAAGAAAGAAAACATTACTAAGGGTAAGAAAGGTACCAAGGACTACCAAAACTTGAGAGCAAGCCTCAAGGAGCAGATTACCAGGGTGAAGATAAGATTGGTGTGGATATTCCAAGTTGAGAGAACAGAAAGGCACGGAACAGTCTTGTGAAACAGAATATCACTGTGCGTTGGGAAGGCACTGGCTACCACCCTAGCGAAACTTAAACTTCATTATGAATGTGTTGGGAGTGGGGGTTTTGGAGAGTTTTGAAGGGAAGTGACATGACCCATTTTAGCTGCTCTAAACCACAGGTGCCAGCTTTGTTGACAATCATCAGACCCACATCCTGCTACCCTTTTCTCTGCATCACAGTTCTCAGAGTGCCTCCAACAGGATCCCAGGCTAGGCCCTGCTGGTAAGAGGCCCAAAAGTAAAATCTGAAAGGTGAGAAAGAAAAAGTCTTACTCCTAGAATCAGCAGCTATGGGCAGGTCGCTGGCCACTGGCAAACACAGGGTTTTGGTGGCCACTTCCCGCAGCCTCCTGAGAATCACCAACTTAGCGCTGCAGGCAGTTGAGAGGGAGCTCTTGGGTGAAGGCTTTCCTCGGACCCCAGCAATTCCAGATCTCCTGCAAGCCAGAGAGGTCCTCCTAGCCTTTCCTCTCCCAGCCTTCCTGGGGGTTGTGAAACCCCTGGTTTCCTGGTGAAAGCCTCATACAGGATACCATTTTCAGTAAGTCTTGCCTAGAAACAGTCCTACATTGACACCATATACTCAGTTCTTTGTCAGACCACTCATCTCTATTTCCCCCCAGATTTCTATCTCACTTCTCTCCACTATAAAGATGATGCCAAAACTATACTTTCTAACCTCTGGCTTTTCCTCTTAAGTTCTGCATCCAAATTTCCAACTATTTCCTGGACACGTCCATCTTGATGACCTGCGGAAACCTCGAACTTGACACATTCAATAAAAGTCACCTTCTTTTCAAACTAGTTCCTTTTCATGAGTCCACAGTTCTTTTAAGCACAATGCAGTTATTTATTTATTATTTATTCCAGTTATCTGGCTGCAAACCACAGCCATACTAAATTTTACTCTCCTTCAGGTAAACATTTATTGAGAGGTTACTATGTGCCAGGCCCTTTGCTAAGCGCTGGGACTAGCATGGCTAACAGGTAGATATGGGGACCTCTCTGGTGGTCCATGGTTAAGACTATGTGCTTCCACTGAAGGGGTGGCAGGTTCAATCCCTGGTCAGGGAGCTATGACCCCACATGCCACTTGGTATGGCCTAAACAAACAAACAGGTAGGTGTTTTCCTTGCTCTCAGAACTTACAGTCTAGTGGAAACTTCTAGAAACTTCAACATGTTTCTGAATTTTTTTTTTAATCCTTAATCTGTCACTGGGAAAAATTCAAGATTCTGAAATATCTTTTGAATTATTTCCCCTTCTCATTTTCTCACCCCTTATTAATCGGTAACCTTCACCTGGACTATTTCTCTTGTTTCCTAGCTAGACCTCTTATTTTATTGTGGACTTTCCTATGTTTTGATGGAACAACATGCACACACCTTATTCCATAAAAAATTTCAGGCGGTCATCAACAGTCCCTTTGAGGCAAAACCCCAGACTCTTGGGGTTTTTCATTAACCTAAAGAATCTCACTTCAGTGTCTCTCCCATCTTCATCATTCCTGCCTAGGGCTATGTATTTACAAAGAACAATCTTATAATGTCTCTCTCCTAAAACAGAAACTGGAAACAGGCTCATTTCCAACAAAATCAGAGTCCAGGACTCTTGCAGGCCTTCTTTCTCACAAATCCCCTGCACAATCCCAGGTTCCTTCCAAACTGAAATGTAGTCCCTAAACATGGCCTATGCAATCTCATCACAAGGCCTTTCTTTGTTCAGGCTGTGTCCTCACCCAAGTCTTAGTTTATCCAAAGCTCGCATTTCTTTGAGCTGGTTTGACATTTCATACATTAGACATTCACATCCAGTCTTAGTTTTTAATTTTTATTTGTTTATTTATTTATTTGGAGGATGGCATGTTAGATCTCATTTCCCTGACTGGAGATCTAACCTGCGCCCCCAGCAGTGGAAGCACGAAGTCTTAATCACTAGACCACTGGAGAAGTCCACAGTCTTAGAGTTGACTATTCAGACTTTTTCAGAGTAAGAGAATAGGAATCACCTTATTTTTGTACCTCCTGAAGCACCTGGCATAATGCCCAGCCCAAAGTAGATGTTTGGAAACAAATGTTAGACTTTATTAAACTCAAATTTCTCCTTTACATCCCAGACTCAGTTGTGCCCTTCATCCTTTTTCCTCTCCTACATAACTGTCCTTCAAATATTTGAAAACAATTACCTTGTTCCTTTTTCTTATCTGCCCCCAATCCAAGAGACACTGGCTAACTTGGTAGTCTATGTAAACAAAACTCAACATAAGCACAACATAGTCAAGAAGTCCCTCAGAATTCTATTTCCCAACCAACCTTTGACTCACACTCTATGATTTGGGACAAGCAGTATCTCTTCACACCCTTCATTTCACCACCACTTTGCTAAAATAAGGAAGAAAGAAAAATAAAACAAGGAGGAAGCAGGCAATTCCATCCTTATCTCAGTCATTTTACAAATATAAACAAGAAAGGCGGCAAACACAACACTTGGAGTTTCAGAACAGAAAGGGAGGATGAGCAAAGTAATGGATAAATGCAGCTGAGAATGGGTGACAGCAAGCTTTAGCTCTGCTATTAAATCTGTGACCCAGGACAAGACTCAACTTCTCTGGGTCTGTTTATGTAGTTTTTGCATATTAAGGAGACTGATAAAAACCAAGGAATTCACATCTGGACTGTATGCAATCTTCTGGACCTTAGGTATTTTATTAATATTTATCTGTTTTGCAAATACTAAAGCTGAAAACAAAAATATCCCACAGATCATTGTTTCTCTTTGTTGTTGTTTTTCAGTGATTCAGTCGTGTCTGTCTCTGCAACCCCGTGGACTGCAGCACGCCAGGCTTCCCTGTCCTTCACCATCTCCCAGGACTTGCTCAAAGTTATGTCCATTGAGTCAGTGATGCCATCCAACCATCTTATCCTCTGTCATCCCCTTCTCCTGCTTTCAATCTTTCCCAGCATCAGGGTCTTTTCTAGAGTCGGCTTTTTCTCTTTAAATTCTCTTAATTATTTATGAGCCTTAGTTTTAAAATCACCCAGCCTACACAAAAATATTCTATTTGAACTATTAACCTCTATTGGTCATATATACCTACTCCCATCAACTCAGGAGGGAAGCTGTAGAAGGAAGTGCAAGGACTCCATTTACAAACACCCGCATAACATACTCAGTTTCCTTCAGAGATGGAGCAAGTGCCGAATACTTTAGAATGGCCAATTCTTATGAGATGTGCCTTGAACATTTGGGCCAATGTTTATGTTCTTTCTCAAATTATTTGGGTTACCACCAATGGAAACTGTTATCTTACCCTTTAAAGGCATTTCCCCCCCCATAATCATGTACTCTCTTCTTTAAATCAATTTGTTCAGTGGCAATTTTAGAAATGAATTTTCAAAGGCAGTTCTTTCCAGTAGGAAATTGCCCGCATGTCTAAAAGCTATGTCTAGACTAAGTTAATAATGTGTTAAGCACAAAGAACTGAGTACTGATTTTTGTGACAAAATAAGTATTTGGTTTTGAAAGAATTCATGCTAACGTCCTCAGTCATCTTCCACTTGGATAGATCTCTTGAGTGGAAATAGCCATATCTGACAAAGGATATGTTTCATGATTATGTTTAAAGTATATAAGCTGTCAACTCTTTAAAGTTTACATACCCTAAATATAATAAGGAGCTTAAATCAAATGATGATGGTAAAAACTTGATAGAAAACTTGAATAACATGTGCAGTGGATGCCACGTCTTTAAATTCAGGCAGGTGGTGGAGAGTGCTAACTATATTCAGCTCTGTCATGGGTTGTCATGGCATAATCCTTGTGGATACACACTGTTAACACTTATTACCTGCTCACAAAATATAATCCATACAGCGCCAAGGGGAGGCTATTTCCTCCTCTGCAATTTCCAGAATTGCTCTAACTCAGGGTAGCCTAGAAAATGACCCACATCCATCTGACTTGCTATGTCCCCTAAAACTGCAGTAAATGCGGACATCTAGTTCAACATTTTAATCATTAAAATAATCCCCTGTATGATAAGCTTTGGGAAAACAAACTAATGATTGTAAATCAAAAGAGCTTCATTGGAAAAGAGGATATTAAAAAGAGAGAAACCACTTCAAGGTTAACAGAACAAACACGTGGGCAGGTGCCATTCAAACCATATATATACATATATATATATACACAACATGGTGGCTAGTGCTTGTTCCTCTACTGCCTAAAAATCTATGCCGGTTAGCTTAGAAAATCAGGGCACAAAACTGGACTAAGATGGTAGATTAAACCTACATACTTAACTTAAAATTAGAATAAAGAAAAAAGCAGGGAGACCCTGAGAGGAGATGACAGAGCAAAATGCGGTGACCAAGAAAGCAGCAGTTTGAGTCACCTGGCTGGTGAGAAACTTCACGCTAGCAGCAGAGATGCTGAGACCCAACACCATTCACACCACAGACCCCTCAGGGGCACACACTGCCAGGTGCCCTGAGAAGCAAGGATAAAATGTGTGGGGCGGGGCTAAAGTAAAGCTTACTGAGAAAGCTGTTTCAAGAAGTTAGTTCCCTAGATTCAATCCCCCACTCCACACCATAGTGCAACCACACGTTTCTTAAATGGACAGGTTATTTACTTGGAGACAATCTCTGGAGAGAAAAGGACTGAAAACAAGGATGAAGTAAACATTCTCATAATGAATACAGAGACTACCATAGCAGCTCTGGCCTCAGACCCTCACCAGCCACCATGAGACTCTTCTCTAGACAATCTGACCAGCCCAGGAGAAAAAGCCCAAAGACACTGACAATAGGTCTTCCCCAACAGAGCCCATCCAGACTTCCCCAAAGTGAAGTTTAAAGTTGGCATGCCTTCCTGTTTACAAAACTTCCTGTCAGCTTTTTAGTCTTATTCATGAGCGGATAAGAGTTACCAGGGATCTGCGAAGTCTCTAATGTGAAAGACAGAGATCAGAGCAAAGAGGTAAAACCAACTGGGAGAAACAGACACAACGCAAGGAGAAGACAGCTACATGTATAAACAAACTCGAGATAAAACTTCCTAGAAAGAGCAAAAGACCGAGCTGGCAAATTGGAAAAAAAAGGCGAAAGTCCAGAGTAAGGGCATTTTTAGAAAGGGAGAACAGTGAAAATAACTGCAAGAAATTCACTCGTGAAATAAGTCAAGAAAATTTCCTAGAACTGAAGGATGTGAGTCACCGGGTTTTAAAAACCTAGTGTGTATCCACTGTGTTCAGCATAGACCCATACCAAGGAACACAGAAGACAATTTCTACAAGCTTCCTGAGAGAGAGAGAGAGACAAAAGGACTACATACGAGTGGCTCTGAATTTTTTTTAACAGTAATACTGGAAGCAAGAAGACAAGAGAGTAAGGCCTTCAAAGTTCTAAAGGGAAAAATATCTACAATTTTCTGTATCAACAATTTACTGTTTATCAACTGAAACAGTATTTTCAGGTATGCAAAATACTAAAATATTTATTTCCCATGTGCATTTCTCAAGGAGTTTCTGGAAGATGTCACTCCAACAAAATTAGAGGAAAAAAGACCAAGATATGGCATACAGGAATACAGGGGGGAAAAGACCCAAGAAAGGAGACAGGTGAAGGGAACACTAGGAATGTCGGCAGTGCACCAGATCTAAGAATTGTGAGCCCAGAGACAGACATTGAGGGCTGTCAGTACCAAGATTCCTACTGCTGTTATGCCAGCAGACCGCCTAAATTGGTTTGGTCCAGATTCTTTTTTGCACTTATCTGATTTTGACCAAATCTAATGAAATTTCTGTTCTCCCCTCCATGCCCTGGTGAATTGGTCAGCTGATGCTTCTTTTAAACCATCCCATTCCCATAGGTTGGGCTTTGATCAACTCCAGAGGACTGGAGGGAAACCAGAGAGCTCACACACAGGAAAGAGAGCAGACTACTTGCATCAGTGTCTCTGCCAGACGCCCAGGGTCAGACTGACGGCAGCCCTGTCAGATGCCCTGCTGGCATCCTTCTCCAGGGTTCACTCATGGCCTTGCATCGTCTTCCCCAGAACTGGCTTTTATAAATTATCAGTGAAACTAAAGCCAAACTATGACCTAGAGAATCTGTTCAATTTATCTTCTAAAAGCCTGGATCTGATGGTGATAATACTGCTCTTCCTTACACATTTAGGTTTTGCTTTGCAACTTAGCTTTTTAAAAAAATGAAACAATGCATTATTCAGGGATATGTATGTCATGGCAAGATTTTAAAAAGAAAGATTAGCACAGATATCAAGATTATGGTTGTCTGTTGATGGGAAGGAAAGAAAACTGGAAAGGGAGAGATAGGAGGTCTTTCACGATATTATAGGTTCTAACTTAGGTAGTAGGCATAGAGGGTTTTATTATTTTTTAAATGGTATTTATATAAGGTCTTCTGTATGTATGATTCATTAAGCACATACACAATCATAGCACAGCCATGCAAGATAGAATTGCCCTCCTTTTACATTTTTATTGATATACCAACTCCCCTGGCCTGAATGCCCCAAAGCCTTGATTATAATTCACGACTACCTGATATTACTTGTGTGTTGGGCCACCACTCTGCAGCACAAAGTGAAGATTTAGGCAACTGAAGCAAAGCTTACAGACTAAAGAAAGCCTACAGCCTTAGTCTTCTCCTATCACAGGTTACATTGTGGTTAATTTTTTAAAACACAATTTGCTGTTCACCCAGTCATATCTACTTGTGGTGACATGTATCTGAGACAATCTGCTTCACATTCTTCAAAGATTGTTAAAAAAAATTTTGGTATCAAATGGAAGTACATATTAAAGGTAAGAAGGAGGACAATCAACCCGAAAAAAACCAGAACGTAAAATCTCAAAAGATTTACTTAATTCATCCCACAAAGATCTGCTTAATGGAGGTAGCTGGAAATATACCAACTCCAGCTTTGAACTTCTGAATGTAACCCAAATCACGCAGACTTCTAGCAAGCTCATCGTCTCCGACGGTCAGTGGTGTGACTCTCTCTCCCTCCTAGACCCTCCCTAGGACAGCTGGTCACGAAAGACTCCTCTGCGGGTTTCCTGCATCAGTGTTCCCGATCTCCTTCCCGTCAGAGCACGCACACGTGCTGCTGCTACGTGGGTGGCACCCCGCCTGCTGGTCCTGCCAGCCTCCCCGAGGCCGCCAACGTCTCAGCACGACACAGCCTATGTGCTCCTTTGTGGCACGTGAGGCCTCTCAGTTGCGAAGGTGTGGCCCACACAATGCAACAGCACAAAGATGAATCTTCTACTGAAAGCCACTGGGAGAGGAACTCTTGAAGATAAGATGGGCTGATCATCACACATGGCAACGCCTGACAGTAAGATTACTTTTTTTTTCTAGTTTCTTCTTCTAACCCATCTTCCCTATTGCTGAAGATGTAAAATCCATGGAAACACCGGATGACTGTTACCATGAAATGTTTCAAATTCACATGCAACAAAATGGAAAAACAAAAACAAGAACAACCCAATGGTCATCATCAAGTTTTCTGTTTTATTTAAGATTTTAGTTTTAATTCTGAAGAAAGAGGTACATTTCCTTTTTTTTTTTTTAGTTTTAGCATCAGGTTATAACCAGGTTTCTGTTTTCTTTTCTCCTGTCTTTTCAATACTGCACAAACGTCCAGAAACTACAGGGTTAAGTAAAAGCTGCAGGCAAGGAGGTCAGAGATTTGCTCCTGATGGTGATCAGATGGCCCCAGAGCAGTGCTATCTCAGAGTGCCCTTAGTCAGGTGAATTTACGGTAAAAAGAAAAAAAGATTCTGACAGAGGAGAAAGATTGACAAAATCACTTATATTTCAGCTCTTATATATTATGCATAGGTATTAAATCTGTGAATACTTTTTTTCTTTAAAACATCTGAATTTATTTTAAATCTAAAGTCAAAATTTTTTCTCCTTTAAAAAAAATCACTTCTCCCCTCCTTATAAACTCTTTAGCAACAGGCCAGTTACTACTACAGATCAATTTATCTTTCCATCAACTTCCAATAAATTCTTAAGCTTAACAACACAATCAAGTCCTCTCCATCAACTTGCCAAAAGAATTAAAAATTAAATTAAAAGCATTTTCCCTGCAATAGTGATAAGCTGAATACAAGATGGATGCCAGGACCACTGCTTTCCCCCATGCATTTAGCAATCTCATTTCAACCTGGTTTTCAAACTTCTGCAGTTGATAATGCATTTACTTCACCTTTCCTAGAGATTAATCGTCATTTTCTGCTAAGCAGATTATATCATTATTATGCGCAACAGACAAACAGTAATTTTCTAAGTTTCGAGACTGCCCTTTGATTTCTTTTTTTTTCCTCCTTAAAAAGGCATTTTTAGAAAACATTCAACAGTGTCACTTGAATGCTGGATCAACAGAAACTTTTACATTAAAAAAAAGGATGGTAATGACCCTGTGATCGCATTGCATCTGGGGGTAGGGAGAAAAAAAAAATTGATCAGGAACTGGATTCTTCAGAACGTAAGAGATGAGAAGGGAGCTGTGGGTGGGCTGAGAGGGAGAAAACAGGGTGGGACAAATCCTGCATTTTCTAATGAATTCTCCTCTTTCCCTAGTGGCGGTCCAGTGTTGAACTCTGTAATAAATCTGTGGGGGTTTTGCTGGGGGGTCTGAAGGCTGTCTGAAAGCCTGGGGGTGGGGAGTGAAAGCTGGAAGGGTTTGAAGGAGGAGGGTAGGGGTTCCAGCTGGCTCTGTGCAGAGGGATCTGTGTGCTGAAGGGGGCGCTGTGGTGGGTTTGTGACGGAGCGGCAGTGGGGCCGTCCATCTCTGTGAGGGCCTGAAGGGATTTTAGCCAGTGTGGAGGATTGTCATCTTGAAGAGAGTCTAAACTGTTTCCTGAAGATGCTGGAATACCTAAGGAGAGAAAACAAAACAAGAAGGAAGATGGTGAGTCTGTGCAGAGAGAATAAGAAATTCATCAAACAAAAAATTTTAAGGAGCTTAGTTTGTCCAAAAAGAAATGCAATTTTCAACTCCGTCCAAATAAGACGTTCTCAGGCTTACGTTGCTTTTATCCTCCACCCACAACGACCACGATTTATTGTCACACAAACCCATGCCTCCTCTTCAACTATACAGACATTATCCCCCCGTGTCACAGAGGCAGAGTTGCAAAAACCAGTCCCCAAGATTGTATTTCCCAATTGTGCTTCTCCTTCTCTAGCAGGGATACACGGACCAGATAGCCTTATAATAGAGAGCTTTATGTTTTAAAGTGGAGTATGTTCCTTTAAGAGGATAAGTCAGATCCTTTTGTACTTTGAGACCTACAAAATACACGCATGCTGTCAGACGTGAGCACCTACTGACATCAAAGGAAGCAACCTAGGTACAAAACGCCTTATTACACAACTAGGCCAACAGAGTTAACAACTGAGGCTACGTGACCCCAGAGGATCAAAGAAGCTGCCACACACTTGTGACTTTGGGGGAAGATTATGTTGACGAGACCTCTGCTTTTAGAACATCTGTGCTAAAACACCAAACCAGTGGCAGTCAGTGGAGCTGAAGGAGCGAGAAAGTTACCTGTGATGATGGCTGGGTCTGTCCAGCTGCCAGGGCGGTCCCAACTCGGGCTGTCGGTGGTGGCAGTGTTGGACGCTGGTGCACTGTGGTTGGCGTTGGAGGGGGAGGAAGAATTGGGCAGTCCACCAAAGTTGATGTTAATGTTGGGTAGAAGTGCCCTTAGCCCGTCCTGCCATTCCTTCATATTTAAACTCTCTACAGAACTGCTGTTGTCTGGGAGATTTACCAACAAAAAAATGAAAGATAAAAAAAAAAATAAAAAGCTGACGTTAGAAACATATGTTGTTCTTTCGTGGTTAAGCGGGAGGAGAATTATTCTTTCTTTATTGAGCATCTAGAAAAGGTTGTCCTAGCAAGATAAACTTAGTTAGGATTTTGCTCGTGAACTCGGAGCCCCTGAAATCAGTGAGGAAAAACTTGCTCAAGGATCAGGAGAGGGAGCTTCTTGTCCTGACAGACGCTTCACCAGTTGCTTTTGTAAGCCAACAGTCCAGTTTAAAGACTCAGTGCTCCAGAGCATAATTTGGTTCCAGCTACATTATGAAGTTTCAGTTAGTGGGGCATGTAGCCAGCTGAGCTGATTTATGCTATACACAAAAAAAGCAAGCCTGTGAAGTTCAGTATAGGCTTGTATAGTTCAGTAATGAGCCCATTAAATGAAAAAAAAAAAAGCCATTTTATGAAAAACAAACATAAGCCAATAGAAAAAAAACAATTTAAGTTCTTCCTGATTATAAAACTGATCATGTATTTCGGAGGAGAAAGGCGTAATGAATAGGCTTTTGAATCCGAAAAGAGTATTTTTCTATTAGTCACAAAGGCCAAAGAGGCAGGGGTGAAGCTACCCTTTAAATGGAATCATTTCCAGTGGCCTGCCCACTCTGTCCTTAACGGTTCTACCAATCATTCACAACACAAGACCTGGAGTCCTATGGTTGGTTTCCTGGTTCTATTTATAAATAGCATCAAATATGATATAATGCTATCAAGATAAAAAGGCTTTCATAAATTGTGACTAAACTCACTTGATCTGCTACCATCCAGAATCCACATGGCATATAAGCAATTGCCTGGGGGAGGGGAAGGGTGAAATGTAATTACTACTTAGAATAACTGTCTTATTGAGACTAGGATGGCAGGTCAAACTACGAACTGCAGTTCTTGAGAAGAGCACAGAAAACTGAGTTCTACAGAATTGATGAGAAATCACCACTAATGATGATGATGACGACAACAATGACACTTTATCAGGTACAGTCTAGGCTATTTGGTGAATTTAGTTTTCTTTTTATAATTTTTCCCTTGCCCCAATCACTGACCTATGCTAAATTAAAACGTTTCAGTCAGTGATGCTTTTAACCCTAATGACGTTATTTATAAGAAGATAGAAACTACAACTAAATGCAGTAAGTCATCTCTGAATTTACTAAAATGAAGAAAAAGCAATCAACACCATACGAGTCAGTAGAAAGGAAAATAAATTCTTCAAACAAAATTCAATTCACCATCAGTGTAATTTCCTAAGGCTCATCCTTCTATTTGCATCCTACCTCACACTTGCACTATGTTGAACAATTCACAAAGCACTCTCACAGTCATTATTTCATTTGCTGCTCATGTTCTGAGGTATGCAGAGCAGGAGGTATAGCGTGCATTTAACAGATAAAGGAACAGACTCTAGAATAATTTGTCCAAGTCACATAACTTATATAGTCAACACTTGAAAGTCAGACCTTATCTGAGATTTTTTTTTTTTAAGTAACACCAAGCTCTAGATTTTGTATAGACTATTTGCCTTGTATTTGTATAGACTATTATTTAGTTTTCTTAACAAGTTAAATGCTTAAGGCAAATCCCAGGGGCCTGTGAGACCCATGATGAAAAGGAAGCAAAAAATTACAGAAATATTATAGAATGTCCATCAGTCATGACTTGGAGAAGAAATATTTCACTAAAGGAACAAATGAGACTTGGCAGCCAGGATGAAAAAATTCTAATCGACAACACAACCATCAGTCTCCTCTTGGCTCCAACTGCATGAGGCATTAACAAAATCACACTAATAAAGTCCTAGAACACTCTCAATTACAAGGTTTGGTGGCTAAGGCACATTCTAACCTTGAAAGTAGTCACACTGTCAGACTGAATAACTTAACTTGGTTTCAGTTCAATTCAGTTCAGTTGCTCAGTTGTGTCCGACTCTTTGCAACCCCATGAACCGCAGCACGCCAAGCCTCCCTGTCCATCACCAACTCCTGGAGTCCACCCAAACCCATGTCCATTGAGTCGGTGATGCCATCCAACCATCTCATCCTCTGTCATCCCCTTCTCCTCCCGCCCTCAATCTTCCCCAGCATCAGGGTCTTTTCCAATGAGTCAGCTCTTCACATCAGGTGGCCAAAGTATTGGAGTTTCAGCTTCAACATCAATCCTTCCAATGAACACCCAGGACTGATCTCCTTTAGGATGGACTGGTTGGATCTCCTTGTAGTCCAAGGGACTCTCAAGATTTCCGTTAACCAAAAATTGAATTCTAAATAAGGAAAACTTCACAGGAGGGGAAAAAAAAATCTCCCCAATATAAAAAGGTGATGTACAACTACATGGGAAAACTTCAAGAAAGATTAATGCCCTAGAACTTTAGGTAGCCAAACTCAACAAGAAGCCTATTAAAATAAACTGAGGTTCCCTCTTCTACTTCACAGGGAAAAAGCAAAAAAACAAAAACAACAACAACAAGAAAAAAAACAACCCTGTAACTTAGTAAAAACCCATCTTCTCCTTACTTTTGCTTTACATTTAGTGAAGGCTGGAAATAAGGAACGCATTAACAGAATAACATTTGCATCTATATAAAGTTTATCTGAAAATTAGTATTTATCTGAAAACTAGTATTACAATAAAATCAAAGATAACTGCTCACAGGCAGGAGGTATATGGGAACTTTTTGTACTCCACTCAATTTTGCTGTGAACTTAAAAAGTCCTCTAAGAAATAACATCTATTTTCTTTGATTTTAGGCTAATGAAATCAAGCAAGAGTATGTTAGCCAAAGACACTCACAGACGGCACATGATATAGAAACTACGAGGAACGTGGATCCTCCCAAGGCGAACTATGATTACAAAATACCTTGGGAAATAAACTGGCTAGTTTATAATTCTTACAATCTTGCCAGAAAACAAAATCATGTATGTGCCTAGACATCATGGGAGCCCAATAGCATGGCTGGCTGGCTTGCAGTGAAGTTGCAAGTGTCACAGGAAGTGGACTGACATCATTAGCTCAGGGTATGGGACCACTCTTCTCAGTTGCTTGCAAAAAGAAGTTTTCTTCACTGTTTTGTCTACTATTGCTATGCCAAGTGTTGGCACAAAGAAAGGCCAAGAAAAAGGAAATCAGATAAATCCATCAAAACTTCTACAGACACATCTGTAACCACCTACTCTACCTCCCTGCCCACATTCCCACCCCACCTCTGGCCCAAATCTGTTCTGGCTGAGAGGGCTTCTGGTAATTCCATTCCTTGCAATACATAGAGCAGGGCAGATGAACCTTGGCACAACTGACATTCAGGAGAAATGACAGTTCGTTTCTCACCACGCGGGGGCTGTCCTCTGCCCTGGAGGCGTTGAGCAGCACTGCCGGATGCTAGTGGCTCCTGTGCACAGCCGCCGCCCCCCCAATTCGGACAGTGAGAAATGTCTCCAGACATTGCCGAATAGCTACTGGGGTGTGGAGAGGCAAAATTACCCCTTGTTGACAACCACTGACACAAAGGAAGTTGATTCCTTTGTTTCTAAGATTCTAAATAATTCCATTCGAATACACAACTCCTTTTAAATAGCAACCTGGATGCAACCTGATGCGACTTCATTTCCCTTTGCTTATACAGGACTTCACACTGGCATATAAATTCACTATGTACAAGTCAATAGCTGTAATGGAGAAAACACTGGGCTGAAAATTGCAGATGGACTCTATAAGACAACCGTAATTAACATAACCTTGAACATATAAGTGCATGCAAGTCTCTTAATATGCCAGGACCCTATTTTATAACATCTGCTTTTTTCTCTTATAAGGAACAAATAAGAGAAGGAAGGGCTTCCCTGGTGGCTCAGAGGTTAAAGCGTCTGCCTCCAATGCGGGAGACCCGGGTTCGATCCCTGGGTCGGGAAGAACTCCTGGAGAAGGAAATGGTAACCTACTCCAGTATTCTTGCCTGGAGAATCCCATGGACGGAGAAGCCAGGAAGGCTACAGTCCACGGGGTTGCAAAGAGTCGAACACGACTGAGTCACTTCACTTCAAGAGAAGGAAAAGCAATTTGAAGCCCATTTACTACTTGATAAATGTCTAACAACAATTTTTTTTTAAATACTCAATACTGAATAGATTAGTAGTTTCAGAAAAGCCAATGTAAGAACATTTCCCAGTTGCCAGAAAGTGGCTCTGTGCACAATAGTTTCCTCCCAGGAATGTAGAGCTAACATCCAGCATTCTCCCAGAGGTGCTATGCAGTCAACCTAACTAATAAGCCTTCTTACCACCAACACAGTACAAAGACAAACAAGACATGAGAACAACCTTTAAGTTTATTCTGTAAGCAGGGACTTCCCTGGTGGTCCAGAGCCTAAGACCCTGTGCTCCCAATGCAGGAGGCCCAGGTTTGATCCCTGGTCAGGGAACTGGATCTCACACGCCACAACTAAGTCCTGGAGCAGCCAAATAAATAAACAACAATAAACTTACCATAAGCAAACTACAATGAAAATCATGTCACTGAACACACTTTATACTAAACAATACTAATTTTAGTGTTAATGTATTTAATTAGAAGTAGCATAATACATTTGGAGAAGGAAATGGCAACAACCCACTGCAGTATTCTTGCCTGGAGAATCCCAGGGATGGGGGAGCCTGGTGGGCTGCCGTCTATGGGGTCGCACAGAGTCGGACGCGACTGAAGTGACTTAGCAGCAGCAGCATGATACATTCGGCTTCCTTGGTGGCTCAAATGGTAAAGTATCTGCCTGAACTATGGGAGACCTGGGTTCGATCCCTGGGTTGGAGAGATCCCCTGGAGGAGGACATGGCAGCCCACTCCAGTATTCTTGCCTGGAGAATCCCATGGACAAAGGAGCCTGGAAGGCTACAGTCCATGTGGTCACAGAGTCAGACACGACTGACTAAACACAGCACAGCGTGATACATTAGGGAAGGATTGTGTATTTTTAAGGGACTGCTGATATGTTTAAATGTTTTATGATGTTAAAATTTTAGTTTCAATTTACAATTTTCAAATATGTACAAAACCACTATTTTCGGTTCTAAACAATTCGAGGGCAGGAGAGCAGGTGAAGTTGTTTATAGTAGTTTTATTTTTTAGAACAGAACTCAAAGACAGAATTTAAAGTACTTTCAAGATGCCTTCTCACATTCTCATACTTCACTGTGTAAGAAACATCAGTATACTTCGATTTACCTAGCTCAGAACACATTTTATTAAGGAAGAAATTATAGTTAAAATTCTGCCAGTTTGCTGATAGCCTAAGACTAGGTCCATAACAAGCCGGTCATCACGCATTAAAGCAAGATGACAAGTCTAGTTTTTAGCAACAACAGAAAATGTATGTGTTAAGGCTGCCAAAATAAAAATCAAAGCAACTATTTAGTGAATGCCTACAGTACACAGGGAGGACAAAGCCCTTATGTCTTAACTCCTGTTCTTAAGCAGCTTAACGTCTAGATGGTGAGACAACGCAAACATGGGAAAAAGTTCAACAACCGCAGCCTGAAAAACCAACAGAAGAAATGCCATGGGGTTGTACATGATTAACAAATGCTATAAAAGTTTAGTAAAAAGAGAGGCTAGGTAGGCACACGTGTAGAAATGTGGGTGAAAAAGAGTTGCAGTCTCTCATTCATGGAGGCTAAAGTTCACAGATGCCCTGAGCCTGAAAAATCCATGACAGGTTAAAACTATCTTTGGCGTTTTTATATACCTAGCCCAACTATTTGCTAGAAAATACACATAAAGACACATTTTATAAGCAATGATTATAACATATTACAAAATCAAGTTAAGCTGTGTTCTGACATCAGGCCTTTCACAGAAAACCAAGAGCAGGAAAAGATGAATGGCTTTAGGTAAGAGCACAAGTTACAGCAGTCAAGGGGATTTCTCTCCTTCCTGTTCCTCAGATTAACTGCAATGTGTTATTATAAAATGCAAAACTTCGCTACAGAGAACAAGACTGTGGGGAAATCTGCTCCTTATGATACATCATCACTGGTGATAAGCCAATGACTTCTTCTGGCTTGCATGAAATCTTTATCTAAGACAGAAATTTTCAAATTGGTTATACAGACTGCAAAACCACCTTAGGAGCCACTGAGGAAGAAGTTAAGGGGATAAGGGTAGAAGGACAACACATCTGCTCCCACCTCTTGATTTCATCTATTTCAGGGTAGCAGGTAAGACTGCATTTGAAAAACAAGGCCTGCTAAGATAGAAGACAGAGGATCTATGTATATAACACGGTGAAATAAAACACACTTAAGGGGAATCCTAAAATAAAAGGCTATTCCAAGTCTTTGTTTCCTCTAATACAACATATACCACCAGGTCACAATTTTATCTCCACTTGGCATTCTTGACTCTACCCTCTCTTTGGTTCCCCTCCACAAGGTCTTTTTTATTATAAACACATAGGTCTTATTAATTAAACTAGCTAGATGCAACTACAGTCACAAATCTACCAATTTCTCCACTTTCCTGTTTGGGCAGGGACAACTGGTACACGTATTCAGCCCTGATCCTTTCATTATTCTGTTCCCACCTACAGTCGCTAGGACCAGAGACTTCTTATTTCAAGTTAAATTTCTGTTAGCAGTCTAACTCAACTGGGAAGTAGTCATTCAGAGTTCCAGTCCCAAAACATTCCTAAAAAGAGTTTATTCTGCTCTTCAGTTTTTAATCCTCATCTCACTGCTACTCCCCAAAGTCTCCTCAATCTGATCTTGTTTTCTAAAAAGCTTTAATCTTCCTTTTCTTCACTGCTGTCCTTTATAGTTCAAAGTCAGAGGCTAAATTCTAAAGGTAAGTTACTTAGTGAAACAAATCTTTCTTGGTACAAGGGGCTGTCCATCAGAAATTTAGTTCCCATTATGATTAATTCTTGCCACTTAGACTCTCAAATATTCATTTTTAGGACAACCGAGTACGGCCTGTCTTAGTCACTCTACCCCTTGCTAAACTCCCTGCCTCCTCCAGCCCTGTTAGATATTAATTCCTATGAGTTTGGGGATGGAGTCTATCTCTATCAGTATATGATTTCAAGAAAGCCTAAACTTTCTCAAACTTCAACATATCTCTAAGCAACTGAAATAGAAATGAATTATGCTTGTCCTATATACAAAACCAAACTTTAAAGAGCACACAAAATTTCTCTTATCAGAACTTAAAAGAAAGCCTTTATGATACAGGCATGCTTTTCTCTAAAAGTCACAATAATCATTTCAATTTATTAACTAAAATGTGAATGAATTCTTTCCAACAGATAAATAAAATCAGCTGTTTATTAAAAAAAAGTTATTCCATCTGAACAAAAAGAACTGATCCTCAGATTTTCTAGAATTATGCTCGTTATAAAAAGCAAAATAGACCATTACTGCACAGCACATTTGCTGGGGCACAAAATCTTAAGGGTTTAATAGATCTGAAAGTAGAGATTAAATGAAGCCAAACATTCTAAGAACTCAGAGCAGAAATGACACAAACAGGAAAAGAGAGGCCCTGAGGATCAGCTAAATACGATTTAGGCTTTTTGGGCTGTCTTTACTTCCTTCCTTTCTCCTTGTCTAGAATGCTTTCCTGATCTCTTCAATTAATTTTTACTCTTTCAAAAGTCCAAGTCTTCCCCACAGACAATCCTAGACAAGACTACCGTGGTCTGAACCGCACTCCGGCAGCCGCACACCCTGCTCTGACAACCAGTACCCCCTGACGTGTACTCCCATCTTCTCGCACAACTCTACTGACAGGCCTGAGGGAGGCTGTCTCATACCTTCTTGAGCATACAGCTCAGCGTCTTAGAAACGTGATCTGCTTCAAGATACCTGCTGAGTCAAAGACCCAACTTGAGTGGAGCTGAAAAACCACTTTCCCCGAAAAGGCCTATTTACATAATATCTGTATAATGCAGCGATTCAACCTGTTCTACCAAAAGGGATGCAAATCCTTCTGAAAGGAGGAATCAGCTAAGTCTGGAGGCCCAAAAGGCCTCTCTGAAGAAAAGAGGCCACTAAAATATGCTTTCAATACTGCTTGAGATGTTAAAACACAAGTAAATATAACTTTCAAAATCCACTTTACCAAAATAAATAAGGAGTACTTTTAAAAAAGAGATATTCTAACATTATGTGCATAAGACAGTAAACAGGCCTATTCAGTTCAGTTCAGTTCAGTTGCTCAGTCGTGTCTGACTCTTTGTGACCCCATGAATCGCAGCACGCCAGGCCTCCCTGTCCATCACCAACTCCCAGAGTTTACTCAAACTCATGTCCATCGAGTCGGTGATGCCATCCAGCCATCTCATCCTCTGTCGTCCCCTTCTCCTTCTGCCCCCAACCCCTCCCAGCATCAGGGTCTTTTCCAATGAGTCAACTCTTTGCATGAGGTGGCCAAAGTACTGGAGTTTCAGCTTCAGCATCAGTCCTTCCAATGAACACCCAGGACTGATCTCCTTTAGGATGGACTGGTTGGATCTCCTTGCAGTCCGAGGGACTCTCAAGAGTCTTCTCCAACAGGCCTATTAGCTATATTCTATCCATTTTTCTACTCTAGACACTCTTCACTCACTATGCACTTTATGTACTTGATATCCTAGTACCAACAATCCAATGAGTTAAGCAGTAGCTTCATTTTATAAATGAGGAGACTAAGTTGACTCTGGAAAATGAAACTGCTATCTAGCCCAGTGGATTGTTGGTACTAGGATATCAAGTACATAAAGTGCACAGTAAGTGAACAGTTCAAAAGTGCTGAAGTCAGCAATCATTTCCATTCTGATTCCAGACTGTGTGTTCTCACCACCAGGCACACTACCCAGTCCGTGTCTCGGCAGGACTCACAGGCCAAGAGGAGGGGAGGGCAGACATGTTTAAAAACCGATATGGCATGTGATAGTAAGTACTGTGATATGAACAAAGTCCTGTGGGGCACCAGGAAGAGAATGAACAACCGTGCCTTTCTGCATGCAGGATAAATGATGGCTGGAGAAGCTCAGGGGAAGAGAAGCTGATATGGAAAAGGGAAAGGCATTCCATACTGAACAGAGAGCAGCAGAAGCAGCTGATCACAAAACACAGTACATGGTACAATATACATAGATGTGTTTTGCACAATGTGTACTTCTCTCTTCTAGAATGTTCCTACAAGGATCTGTAAGTTTTGTTTTTGGGGAAGAATCAGATCCTTTAATGAAAGCTGGGAAGACATTTAGATGTTTGCTTTACGAAGGATCTGAAGAAGCAAAATCTATTTAAGCAAAAACAAATAGACAAACACAACAGGAAAAAGTATCTATAGAAAGAAGTCTATATGTAAAGCCTCATTTAGAATGAAGAAAAAGGTAACTGAGAAGTCAATGGAGGAGAAGACAATACATTCTTAGAAGCATTATTAGGTGGAACCTGAGCCAGAATACACAAAACTAAACAATGGGGAGGGACAAAAATCCAGTGTAAGAAATTGACAAAATCTGAAGTTGGAAGCTTGAAAGCAAGCATTTAAGTGAGCATGAAACTAAGAACCATGAACAAAAAGCCCTATGAAGACATCCAAGGATGACTGAGGGAGCTTACCACCCAGGAGAAGATATGTGGATCCATCAGAATATGATTTCACCCAATTATAAAACTGTGGGGACATGGAGAATGTCAACCACCCTGACATCTCTGAGATCTGAATCTGCCAGGAGAAAATAAACCTGATAAAATTTATCTCCTGATCCCCGCCCCCTCCATTCCCAATGTGGAAACAGAGAGAAAATTTTCTTCTGGACCTCTGACCAACAAAGCACAGGTTGGCTATTGTGAATATAACAGAAGCCCTAAAAGCATGTGACGTAACTTTAGGACTTTAAGAAGCAAGGCATGAGACTAACTGATGGAGTGCTTGGATGGCTGGCATCCTGGCTACTTCTGCAACCACCACCGTGAATTGCATTCACTTGTCAGTTTTTTCCTACTACACTGTGAGTTCCTTCAGAAAGGGCCTTGATTTGATCCTCTTTGTGTACAGTGAACAGTTTCTGAACCTCAAGAGGTATTTAATGTTTCCTAAATGAGGAGCCCTGAACATTTGCTTCCAGTTTTTTTTTTTTTTTTTTTGAGAAAACATCTTTCTAAAGGTTGTTTTTCTTTCTTTAAAAAAAAGGAAAGGTGGGTCAGCGTGGTCCCATGGTTATAGGAGGCAGTGATTTATAGACCATAGAAGATGCTAAAATATGAACATTCTGACTATGCAATAAATAATCTAATAAGGAAAATAAACTGGGGCAAAATCCAAAGAAACTAGTTCTTGTGCAGGGAGAGTCTCATGGGATAAGATGTGAAAAGCTGGATAGAGTTATGTAACCTACCTGTGGATAAGAGTATCATAATCCTTGAGGATTAAAATCAGAATCCATAATGATCTGAAGCTTGTGAAAAATGCTAAAGGCAAAAAAAAAAAAAAAACAACAACAACAACAACTAAGTTTGGAACAGAAGAAAATTAGGAAAAGGCCACGGCTCAGCCTGTCATAATGTTAAGTCCTGAGGAAAGTCAGAGCTATGCAGTTCCATCTTCATTCTGCCTCCTTCCATCTTCTTGATAAAAGAGCATGATCCTCAAACCAGAAAGGACAGAGTAAGCAACGTGGAGAGAGAACTGTAAGTCATAAGAGATACAAAGACAGTGAAAGAATATCTACTTAGTTTCAGTAAGCTTAAAGTTTCTAGGTGCAACATGGATTCTACTCTAGGGTATTCATCCTCAGAGACATCATCACAAAACCATTGTTAAAAGAATTACGAGGAAAGAAAGAAAAGGCAGCTCTGTAAGTTAAGTGCTTACCAAAAGGGTTCTGGGGAAAATTTTGAAACAGATTGGGAGATACCTGATTTCTTTAGAAGTGAACATGAGAGGTTTTGCAAGCACTGCTCTATTGTTTGCATTTGGGGTCATTTTTCATGAGAAATAATACGCAACATTTTGGACTAAAACCTCAGCTCCTTTCCTAATGAAATATACAGGAAGTTTAACTTTGAGGTGAACAGCAGTTGTGAAGGCAGCTTCCACTGACAATTGTTTCTCACTGGAAATGTCCTGCTTCTAAATTCTGGGATCCATTTCCTTTCTTCTTCTGTTGCTTGCCCAAACTCAAAGACTTCACAGCTAAACTCCATCTCTATCCCACCAAAACATCAATCCCATAAAACAAATGGAATAGAGTTGTCGATGAAAGCCAAAATGCATTTCCATAAAGAACCAACCATATCAAAGTAATTTATTCTTTGGACAGACTTCCTAGGATATAACTATGATATGTCTTGAATTCAGCAGTTTCTGGAAGCTTTCTAATGGTAATCTTTTGTTATAAGATTCTAAAGTACAGCATGGATGACGGCAGTGTTTAGATGAACTGTCACAGTGTTAGTCTGAAAGTTCCTGAGATAGTGCTTGGCTTATCTTTGACTCCATGCTTCTCACTATACTTAACAAAACCCACACAGTTTATCTAAACATGCAAACAAAAAGCCAATTCTAGAGATGACAGAATCAATTATTAAAACTACAACTATTATTAAATCAAAATCCTTAAACTCTTCACTATTAATGTTACTAATAACATTTATCTCTCACTTTATAATCACATAGTCTCATACGATAAAGTTGTTAAGATGGTAATATATAAACAAGAGTACACTCTAACTACACCAAATCCAAACACACAATTTAACATGGTTACATTCAGATTTTTAAAAATACATTTGGGAAGTACAGGATGGAAGAGATCTAACCAACCAGTCACATGTATGAAAAAAGGTTTAGTAGTTTTACTTACACCATTTCATAACAATTGGGTTAACAGAATTTTTTAAAAAATAACACTAAGCCCACATAAATAGATGCGAAATGTCCAAATTAGCTACTGTATGACACTGAGCCAATCACAAATGATAACCACTCTGAGCCTCAGTTTTCTCATTCACAAAATAGGGATAACATCTACTCCACAGGATATTTTTATAAAGAGACTGTGTAAACTATAAAGGAATATACAAATATTAGTAATAAGAAAAGTGTTAATGAAAAAGTAGATTCTCTAATCACATTTGGATTATTAAAGTATAACCTCCATATTTCAAGCAAGCCATTCAGTGCCATGTCAAAATATGTGGAGGAGAAATGGACTAAAGAGAACTAGAAACCATGTTAAATGTGAAAAGGTTAAAAGGACTAAGGATGTTTCATCCTTAGTCGAGAAGTTATTAGACAAGTGGATACTGCCTTCACATATTTGACAAGAAGCATAAATGGGAAAAAGATTTTGGTTTAGCCAAGAAAAAACATTCTTTAACAATCATAAGTTCCCTAAAGAGAGCGCCCTGCTTATGAAAGTACTAAGTTCCCCAAGTAGCTCTTCAGTACTTACGTTAAGTAGAGTTCTAGAAAATAAGCTATTTATAAAGGTTTTCTGAATTGTGTGTATATGTTTGTGAGTATTACAAATGAGACACGAGGTAAGAAGGGTTATTGGTTAGGTGAAATTTTTTAAAGCTTGTGTGTATGGAGGAGGGAGCACGGTGGTCTTGGGAAAATAAGGAATAGTCACAAGCTGAATTTCCAGAGTTCAGAAGTAGAGAAGGACTGATTATGGAATGATGAGGCGAATCCTAACACTGAACTGAGGATCACAGTTCAACCAAGAGATAAGATAACTTATTTGTAAACGAATCTGATTAATGTCTCCACAAGTCCAGATTTAACACAAAGCATATCCAGATCCAGGCTTTGCATACCTCCAGAAATAATCAGATACAAACATCACCCTCTCAACCACAAGTTTTCATTCAGCAAACGTTTATTGGCTATGTCTGGGGCTTGATGCTATAACATTCTGCAGCAGTGTCCTACATTTCACGTTGTTCTGCTTATTTTCTATTTCTTGAGCAGATCACTGGAGTTTGGTTATTCTGAAGAAAGCAGTGATAGCTTTCAATTGTTTAGTACCAATAAAATATTTTTTAAGGGAGTGTAAGTTCCCTTCAGGCTTGCATTCAGACCAAAGTATCTTGCCACAAATGCAGCAAATCCTCATAGGGTTGTATGTCCATTGAAATTTCTAAGACTTTTTATGTTCATAATCTTCCAAATTTAAAGATTTCTAAATTTTCTAAAAGTTATTAAAAACACTAAAGTCAGTTTTTACTTCATTTTATTATTACACAGCTCACTTTTGTTTTGACACTGAAGATCAGTCTGTCTCATCTTTTTCTGAAGGATGGCTCCTATCTTAAGGGCTTATATCAAAGACACAAAAATACCCTCAAAAGACGACTAAAAATTATCCATGCTCTGAAATGTGATTTTCCATGCTCTGAAATATAACCTAACTATGAGCTTTATTTTTAGAAATTTATCTTTTTAGGCATTAAAATAAGAAACTGCTTCTTAATTTTAGAAAAACGATTATTTTAGGAAATGAAGTAAAGTCCTCATTATTATACTAAAACTAAATGAAATAGATAATGGATATGGTCATAGCAATAAATACTTCCAACCAAACAGATCAAGCATACATCTTTCTTCTTCACTGTACTATTTTCACAAACCAGAGGTATTTGTTAAAATTTGTTTTGAGGTTGTTTTATAAATAAACATTTGATTTTTCAAAACAAGAATATAAATTGAAATTTACTTATTCTTTTATTTTCACATACATATGTGAAATTTATGATCTTAAAAAAAAAAAGACTAGTCTGCTTTTTCTTCCTTACTATTTATACTGTTGAAAATACAGACATTTTCTTGCTTTCAATTTTTCAAATAATGCCTCAATTTAAAGAGATTTAATCCTAATAAGACTGTATTCTTTTCAAACCTATAAAAGATAATACTCCTTTGGAGGATAGCATTTCAAAAGGCCTACCTGCTGATGAATTTAAACAGCTATATGCCTACCATCAGGTTCACTAAGTGGCCTTAGTTTAAAAATTATTTTAAAGATATACTTAAGTGTTCATCCTTGGCTATGATTTATTGTAGTTCAACTGGCAAAGAATGCCAGAGATAGTCTTGACAGACCAATTCTCAATCAGCGTTGAAGAAAGGAAAGCAGGAAGAAAAGAAAGATCAGATGAAAACAGTCTTAAAATATAAATTATATATTTAGTCTTAAATATAAATTAGAAACAACAATTCCTATTTCTCCATCTCCTGGAGCTGTATACGGAATTAGAATTTTTAGTGGAAAAAAATTAGTTTTATTAAAAATCACATATGATTTGTGAAACATTGAATTTCAGTAGTATTGTCCAGAAAGTATTTTTAAAGAGCTAGAATTACTTAGAAGTAAAAGCAAGTGAATAACGGCAATCTAGCAAAGTCAAAAGTCTACCAATCAGACATTTGTTACTCAATCTACTCCCAACCCAGACTGTACTTTCGGCTTAAATGTGCTGTTTTGATTTTTAAGAGAGAACAAAAAGACTGACCGAGAAGGAAACTGGTAGGTAAATGACCATAGAGGCACTGAGCGAACACTCAGGAAGCTGACAGAGCCCGTTCCTCTCCTCTGAAGAGGGAAAACTCAGGCCTGTCGAGGGCCCTGCAGGGGTACCGCACAGGAAGTGCACCTTAAGATCTAGTCAAGACCTCCCCCTCTAACTGTGGTCAGTTACATGGAGAAACAAAGAAGCAACTTCTTCTTTGCCCAAAGGAAGAAAAAAAACTGGACAGAGAGGTGAGCACAAGCTACCAGAGTAAGACTCACAGCGGGCAAAACTAAAACCAGAAAGCATGTTATAAAACAAAAGTTGCAGGGGTGTGTGTATTTATTTGGAAATTATGAAAGATCTCTGCTTAGTTCAGTAATAGGCTTCATTACAATCACCTGCCATTTAAAATAAACATGAGGTTTTGCAGCACTGACTCAAGAAATGTCATTCCTACCTGGGACTAGGGCTGGGGAAGACTATGGTTAGGTTAATGAGTGATTAACGGTTTAGATGTAAAAACAAAAACCCCAAAAACCCATACCTGGTAGCAAATCACACCCTAAGTAAGGGATGAGGGAATAGGGCTATCAGTAATTCATAATCACAAATTTTAATAAAAACTTATATTTTAATAGAGACAACGTAAGTGAAATAACACTCAGCTTAAGGTCAGTAAGAAATCTTCCTCCTTTGTTGATGAAGTCATAACCCAGGGCCTCCTTTTCCTTTAGCTGAATACTCAATTTATAGACATAATAAAGAAAAAAAAGAATGGCTTCAGCGTCAGTTTTCTTGCCAATGCCAACACATAAAATGACAATGTTTAAAAACATCCCAGCAATATTCCAGATCACTATGTTCTGCTCCATAGACACATTATTTCCATACACAAGACTGATGACAACAGAGTAGAAATGCTAGCACAGTCTTTGGGAGGAGATCTCACCATATTAGGAAACAGCGCTAGGCTATAAAAGTTGATTGCAGTCAGCATCCCTGCATTTCTTCTTGGAGACGATGATGGTATTATCAATTTTAAATCCTTGTGGAGCTTCCCCTCTTTTTCATTATGCTGAAAACAACAACCTCCTTGATTGGAAAAAAATCAGCAGATGTGCTATCATTTTACATGGTGTAGCATACAGTAGCTCTTCAGAGATGAATCTGAGATCACCCCTTTGGTGTGGGTGCAGTACATCTTGGTGCCGTTACTGTAAGAATTTTTTTCACTCTGTAGTATTAGAGATATCAGCAGTCTAGTAGTCATGCAGGTCCATGCTTAAATGTTCTTTGGCACTGCAGAAAAATCCTGGGTAAAATCAACTCCACCTCTGTTTTACTCTTTATTTTGGTTCTGACATCTGTATTTAAGTCACATTAAGAGTACCTGTGAAGTTTCAATCTCCCCCCACTAAAGTTACTTCAAGGTCACTAGGCGACATTTAACACAAAGCTGTTTTAACAATTTACAGGGTCTGTAATAACAGTTGCCAACAGATGGACAATCTGAATGCTTTAAATTCATTATTTGCACTGATATTCACAGTTGAAAGCCCTTGACTTGTGAGAACTACTATAATAAACTGTAAGACACAATGAAGTTTAGAGAAGAGATATGTTCTGAATCTTCAAGTTTTCTTCCTGAGTTACATATACTCACATTAAGAGTACCTGTGAAGTTTCAATCTCCCCACACTAAAGTCACTCCGAGATCACTAGGCCACATTTAACAAAGCTGTTTTAGCAACTTACAGGATCTGTAATTACAGTTGCCAACAGATGGACAATCTGAACATCTTAAATTAATTATTTGCATTGATATTCACAGTTGAAAGCCCTTGACTTCTGAGAACTACTATAGTAAACTACAGGACACAGTGAAATTTAAAGAAGAGATATGTTCTGAATCTTGATGTTTGCTTCTCCTTGAATTACATATACGAAAGCATATTTATTGGTGAAGGCTAACAAAACTTCAAACTGTTGTTAGAATGTGATTGTGGGCAAACAACAATCCTTCTGAGCCTTAAATATTAATATCATTATTATTATTTGGCCTTCAAAAGAAGGATCATTAAAGGCTATGCTATATGTTTCATAGCTCTGAAGTTTTAGGACTATATAATAAAACTACTTCTTCTCTTTATCCTTTCCTTAGGTTTTCCTAAAGAGTATGATATGGGACAGATATGTTCAGTAGTGCAAGTGAAAACTGATGAGAAAAAGCTATGAAAATATTTGTTCGGATAAAGCATAACCAGGGGTGAAGTGGGCACCTATACCATAACCTTGCTCCATATGAACAGGACTTTAATTCCCGTTAAGAAAAAAAAAAAACTTTAGAGAAAGACAGAATACGAATACAGCTCTTATCCTAAACACAAGAATTAATAAGAACACAGCAGGAATAAATACATGAAAAGTCACAGGGAGATGGCCTGAGGCTTTTTCCTCTGCCATATTCACCAAGTAGAGGATTTAAATGAAAATTAATATATATAAATCAATGTACATGCACACATACCCACTCAATCTCACCCTCAGACACAGAGCGAGGCTTATATAAAGCGAGGCTTCCTCGCTAAGGAAGCCGTTTTTTCTGTAATGTACTAGTCAAATGTCATGAAGACAGAAAAGACTATTATTACTGCTTAAGAACTACTCAGACAGTTACTTTAAACATTTTTACCTGAGTCTAGATGCAGCCATTACCACACAGCCCCAACAAGGATGGGCCAAATTTCTCACAGCCAGAGTGGGTTATTTATTCAACTTTAAGATAATTAAAGAACAGTCCTACTAGGCCATCAAATTGTACACTTTAAAGCAGTTAATTGTATGTTATGTGAATTTCAACTTAAAAAAAAAAGGTACTGAGTTCTTTAAAGGCTTTATAAATTATATGGAAGGGAAAAAAAGCTTTGAGGCTGTTGCTTATAACACAGCACCATAGTGGGTCTTAGGACCAAGCAGGAGCTGCAACAACAAACTGTTCAAAGCACAGTATGTTCTTAGGGGTTGGGTTGGAGCTTCCCTTTCAAGTAGCTCCAAGCTACTTGAAAATAATCACAAAATGTGAAGCTGGCTAAGAACAAAGTGAAGTCAACAGCTGCTTATGAAGTCTGGTGTGAAGGAACCTGAAGAAAATGGATTGGTTCTCGAGTACAATAATTTCGATCTGGTTCATGGAATTTCTAGGTACTTGAGTCTAATTCTCAAGCAGCTTATAACTGCATAGGCCTGCCTTCAATTCTAGGTATCAATAGGTGTAAACCAGATTTTTATCTAACTCAAACTTAGGGTAGACTCTCCAAAGCTCCAAGCTACCAGACTCGTCACATGCACCTACTTCCTCTGTCTAAACCTTTCACATCATAAGTAACACACTCACCGGGGTTACCTACGCTGTCCAATCTCATCTCTGGCTTTCCCCAGGCCTTCCCTTGAACTATGTGTTCACATCCTCCTACTGTGTTTTGAGGAAGCAATGTTCATTCCACTGTGGGATGTTTTCCTCTGGATCACCTTCAACTTACATGAAACATGATTCAGGATTCCCCAGGTAATACCATGCTTTCTACAACTCTCTCTCACACAGTCTGACTTCTTACTCTTGACAAAAGAACTAGAGGGGAAAGCTGGGTGAGTAAAGACCACAGGGGTAACGAAAGCTTGCCTTCTTTCCAACCTCCAGTCCTAATGTAAGACATCTATCTACAATCCTTTTTCTGGTTCTCACTTGTCATGTAGTGCTGAGTGGTCATCACGCTGACTAGTCTCCTATTCTGTCCTTCTCTTAACAATACTATACTGGTTCTTTGTCCTCATCAACATATAAAATCAATGAACTCTGGATCACAAGATTATATCATTAGTTTTGCCTTCTTAAACATCTTTGTGTTCTTTTTTTCTTCACCCTCTAACCAAAATCTCATACATGCTTTGTCCACTCCTGTTGAATCATCACAACATACAAAACTATACATATCTGACTCTTTTAAATTTGATCCTTACCTTGATTCAACAATTCTTAAATTTCTTTCTGATGAACTTCTAGGCTTATTCTCACAGACTTATTTCTTTCTCTCCCGCTTTTTTCTTTTTTTTTTTTAAAAACAGGTTCCCAACTCCAGTCTTTCATCCTCATTTTCTCACATGATATGCATCCAAGAATTACTCATATGAGCACCTTCATTTAATCTCATTTTCTCTAATCTCACCTTCTTTTGCCTAGATTTTCAGATTGTTTTTTACAAACAACAAAGGAAGATATAGCCCATCTCAATTAAGTTAAGCCCATAACCTAACCTCATCTTGGGTGTATCTCTTCCTAACACCTACAGAAATCTTTTACCCCACTGGTTAGCCTATTTTCTCTTCCATACTATCTATGCTATTCTCTCACTTAACTCTGTAAATTCTGCATTAAATATTCAGCTCCCTTATCTTAAAGCAGGGCTTCCCTCATAGTTCAGTTGGTAAAGAATCTGCCTGCAATGCAGGAGACCCGGGTTCGACTCCTGGGTCGGGAAGATCCCCTGGAGAAGGAAATGGCAACCCACTCCAGTATTCTTGCTTGGAGAATCCCATGGACAGAGGAGCCTGGCAGGCTACAGTCCATGGGGTCGCAAGAGTCGGACATGACTTAGCAACTAAAGAGAGAGAGAGAAGGATCTTAAAGCAATGCCTTCTAAGATATACAACCTGTCTAGTCAGCATCTTGCTTTTCTCTTCCCCTTTGTTGCCAAATGTCTTTAGTCAAGGACTGCTGCATCTACATCCTTGACATTTCCTCATGAATCCTAGAAATCTGCCCTTCCATCTGTATCTTTTTATGAAAGAAGCATTTTTAAAAGTCACTGGAGACATGGCCAAAACCAAAGGCCTTTCCCTGAATCTCATTCTGACTTGTAATTTATAATTTCTTCTGCAATCCTACTAGTATTACTATTTGTGTCCAGGCCATCTTGTTTTCACTGGTCAGCAATGATATATAGGAACTACTTTCTAACTAGTACTAATTTCCAGCAAATGTATTAATCTTAAAACGCTGCAATCAAGTTACATCTTTGCCAAAGAACATGTAGTTCTCTACCGCTGACCACATCTACATCAAGACTAAATTCTTCTTCCTAGTTATCAAGGCTTTTGCACACTTACCTCACCTTCCTACATGACCTGTAATACCTCAGACAAGTCCATCTCCTTACCATCTTCTCCTGACCCTCCAAAGACCATGCTAATCTCCATCCCTAATTCTTCATTCAATCTGTTCCCTTTACTGTATTTTCCAATTCCATCATTTAATTTCAAGCCATCCTTCAAAAGCAAAAAGTGAGACATTTCCTATGAAGCTTTTTTCCAAATCTGCCCTGAATAACTTCTTTCTCTAAATCCTATTTTTACTTCTGCATCAGCAAAGTGTCTAACTGGCTCACTCAGCATTTCATGTGTGACTATTCAGCACAAGGAGACAACACAGTACACATTCAGATAAAAAGACTGAGAGGAGAAAGACGCAGCACTAACGGCAGAAGAACTAGCTTGAAACCAGATAAGTGACTTAGTTATATTTTATAGAAAAAGACATTATATATTGTTATTTTCCAGTATCACCTCTTTAAAAGAAAAAAATTTTTTTTAAGTTATTGTGCTCTCAACTGTATGATATGCATCTCTTAAGCAGATATGGGAAAGCTTCATCATCAAATAAACAAAAGAATCCAAAACCTTACAACTCAATATAGGATAAAATGTCCTCTCATTTTTATATATGCACACGTAACTTGGTGGTCTTCATTTTGTGAGTTTCAATAAACCTGCAATTCGTTCCTTGCTCTTGACTCTCTGATGTAACGCCTCTGTATGAGGAGCTCCCTATGTACCTGCATCACAGCAGAACAGAGCTCTGTCAGTCTTGCAGGTGCTTGGAATATTGTACAGACAGGAGCCATGTCAGTTAAAACGTGCACACAATGCAATGAAGCTTTCTTTATATATATATATATGAATCTATACTTAACTACCACAACACTAAAGAATAAGACATGAGTATATGCCCACGACTGAGCAATACTTTAATCAGAATAATGAATGTATGTCTCCCCTGTTAAAATTTTTTTCACTCTCTCTAAATTATCACATATTTCAAAATGTCAAGTATCAGTATTCAATATCCTTCGTTGCCCTGTCAAAGCAATGAATAATGAAATGAGTGGACTAGTATGGCTGTTCTTGTAATTAAAATATATCAAGAGGTGACCCTATAGAAATAACTGAAATAAAATTGTCACAAGACTGTTATCCTTGATAATATATAATAGGATCTATACTTTATTTAACTGGTATCCCTCAAGATCTAGCTCGAGCCACTACACAGAACAGGCACTCAAATATTTAATCAATGCTCTGTTGAAGTAAGAGGAGAGTATACAAAAGTGCCACTTGTAAAAACAAATGCAACAGTAGAATGAAAAGGAAAGTATTATTAATCAGAAAATATTTCCTAATGGAATCTTTAAGAAAATAAAAAGAGGCACTTGACATTCATCATATGATCAAAATTATTCAGTCAAGGTCTATATCCTACTGTGGCACTAAGAAGTGATGCTCTAAATGTCTTTTTAACATTTTCCCCCACTTAGGCTGGGGGAAGAGGTCGGTCACCAAACGCTTTGACAAGTCTAGTAAATACGAATATTCTCCCCAGAAAAAAAATGAACATCTATACACACATACAACTCATAAGCACGTCCAAGGAGTTTTGTATTCCAGGTTAAACATTTCTGATTTAAGGAAAAGACTAGTCACTTTTGAAAAGTTAAGGATAGAAAAGCATATAAAGTTTCCCTTGTGCATGACATATCAGTCATGCAAGGAATTTATCAAAAACTAATCTGAAGTTTTTAGAACTTCTCATTCTTTACCATCATTTGGCTTCATCAATTTACTTGCTATGTGAAGCAGTACTTTCTTGTACATGTTGTGTAATTTCTTCTGAGTTTTAGTATAATTAATTTTGACTGATTTTAGGACTTCACTTAAAAAAAACTGTAACATACATAAAAGTAAGCAAAATAGTGAAGCTTAATTTTTTAGGCTTACAAAGTCTCAGATTTACAAAGTTAGTTAAATGATCATCTTTCATCCACATGAAAATATCTAAGTTGAAGCCTAATTACCCAAGAAAGCATTTTTCTGTTTACAGTGTGTATGTATAAGGTGGCATAGGAGGGGAAGCAGGCAGGAAGACAGTTCTGGGCTCTAGCAAATCAGATAAATTCTGACAGTTTTGTGGCAATGGCCAGGAATGAGAAAGGAGAGAAAGCTACCACAGGAGAGAAGCCTTGTTTAACAGGTGCATTTCTCAACACAGAGAAGAACGTAAATGAGAGCTAACCACCTCTTATGTTTTCATAAGAAGAGTCAAGCAATGAAAGGCTTGCTCTGAAGGCTGGAGAAAACTATGCACTAAGTAAGCCCTAGCAGGGAACCCAAGTTTGTCCACAAGGCCAAGGGGCCTCAGCACCACCGGAGGCATTAAGTGGATGTCTTGGCCTCTTACAGCGAAAATGAAACCACAGTCAACACATACTAAAAGGCTTCATACTCAACACATACTAAAAGGCTTCTAACGAATTTACAGTATTTGTATTTGCTAAGTTTCTTATAATGCTGTCCTAAAGTCATTCCTAAATCAAAAGCTGAGATTGTCATTTATGCAGAAATTTTACAAGAATAATTTAAATGGCTAGAGAGTTGTTTCTATACTCTCAGCTAACCAAATTGAAGAATATCTAAGAATGGATTTTAGTTTACCTCCTATACTTAAGGACAAAGCCATTTAATTTGTGTATTTTATTTAATGGAAGGTTATTAGACTTTATTACATAGAGAGGTAACCCTGAAAACTCCAACTCCAACATGATATTATTATCAGTTCCTAGTAAGGTGTTTCATTATTATTATCATCACCATCATCATTATTATTTTAAATCTTTAGGCTTCCTTTTTTGGTATTCATGCTACTCTTTTAATATTTTTTTAAATTAAGGCGTATCTTTTATATCACAATTGTCCTTTGAAAATCCCAAGAGGAGATCTGACTTTCCCTTTTCTTCCCAGATGCTTAATTTAGGCAGCAACAGTCATGTTTTCTGAACCAGCTTTGTCTAATGCTGAGTACTGAACTCAGCTTATTTTCTTTCATTATCAGCTTTAAAACTACTTCAAGAAATTGTTTATTATCCAAAAAATCACTTCACATTATATCCTAATAAAGTACACCACTATTCTCTGTGATTAAAATTACCTATGACAACTTACGTGGCCTAATTTTAGAGGATCCCCAATCTCTTCTCTTCCACCTTAGTCTCATTCTGGTCAGGAACTTGTAATATAGTTTTATTATCACATTTCAATTGTGAAACAATGAAATTTCCAAACAAATATCTCACAGAACTACCATTTTTTCAATAAAAGTTTTACACTACTATGGTTGCTTCTCACATACAATATTTACCCCATATTCAAGTTTCTGATAAATCAACTGTAAGTTGAAATTCTGTTTCTGAGGCATTTCCTGGTATACTAGGCAGTGCATTAGGAAAGAGATTATATTGCATTTAGTCTATAATAATTATCTTTTAAGCGTCTCTATATAATTAACAACCATTCAAAAAGAAAGTGCAAATGTGCAAATGAGAAAGAACAAAAACAGTTTCTAAACAGGTAATGCATAATATAGGACATAAATCCATACAACTACAAACAATTACTGATAACATCCTTCTGGGCATTAAATGACACCACCAATTTTGTTTTATATGTATTCTTTCTTCTCAAGTATTCAAAGAATGCAATAAACATTATCTTCTTAATTTCCAAATTTCTCATGAATATATTAGGATATTACCATTTTTTCACAAGCCAGAAAACAAGGAACTACCATTATCTTTGAATATTTTCAATAACAGAGCCAAAGTAACAATTCTAGCTAATCTCATCTGGGATCTTAATTAGTACTACAAGTTTATTTGTGTGAGTTAAAAAATAGTATCACTCATGAGAAACAATGCCAAAATTATTATGCTAATAAATTGTGTTAAAGGCCTAATGAAGAAATACTTTAGCAGCTCTATGAGGTAACACACTAGTTGTAGGCATGAGGAACGTTTATGTTGGCTCTTTTGGGTGTATACATTAAATGCAAAATCAGAAAGGAATCATGCAAAAATCCGGTTGCCCATGCAAGCACCCCAGAGTCTAATCCTCTCCTCTCAGTTCTGTTGTCAGGCCACAGTAGTGTGGAGACTTGTAGGCCGCTGTCCTTGTTGTAATGAATGGGAAGAGGCTGACAGTGGCATGGTCGAAACCTTCACCTCTTCTTCCCCTGTGGAAAAGTCAGTCATGGTCTAGTTATGGGTGACTAGATTTGTTAACAGTCCCTTTAAAAATGATTTCAATATTTGGAATACTGATACATATATAAAATACATGCTTAATGGCTGGAATGCGAGTGTGAAACAAGACATGAATTTTAAAATATAAACTTATCAAGTACCTAGAAAGCAGTTACACTCTAATCACACCCTTAAATTTAATACTATGTCAGATTTAAGAACAAATAGATTCAGCATTATAAATATACAAAAACGAAAAAAAGAGACCAGGAAAGCCATTCTTTTCCAAGCCAATTGGACCTTTTATATAGACACTCCTAATAGTAAGTAGTATTTTGTGGGGGGAAAAAAAAATTACAACTAAATTCACCGAAGTGAAAATGTGAGTTTTGTAAAGGGCAAAATGACAAATCCATGTTTTAAAACCAGTCATTATGTTTAGAAAAAAGAAATTAAAAGATATAAATATTAGCTTAGCAAATTACCATACAGCATCTGAAAATTCAATGTGCACTTTTGAAATAATGAGAAAATAGTAAAATACTAACAATACAATGATCCAATTGACTGAAAGTAAGATGACTACTTCTAGGTCAGAGAACTATACATGAAATGAGATCAGTTCTCCCAACTATAACTGATAATGACTACAAGTGACTTGTTTCACAAATGACTCAAAATTCAATCAAGTCACTGTTAAAACAGTGAATTCAGAAACAAAGAATTTTCTTTAAATGCCCTCTCTTAAGTAAATTTGAATAAACAAAAACATGAACAAAAATCTAATCTTGAACAGTTTTAAATATTTTTCTAGGTATATTTTGAAACAACAATGCTCACAGACTTAGATTATTATTTGTTTCCCAAATAATTTTTAGCTCTATAGAATAAAAACATCCTGGCAGAAAGTTCTTTGAAAAACAAATCTGCGAAGTTACACTTGGAAAGATAGTTTAAGTGATACCATGAAGAAAAAGACTTGAGTCTTTAGAATCGGTTATTTCATAGTTTTTCAGTAAATTGGCAAATATTCTATAAATCCCAAATATATAGCAAGAAAGCTGTGTAAAAGAAATTTTAGAGTTCTTGGTGAGGACATGGTACTCATAAGAACTAAGCAAGAGATTAATTTTCATCAAGTCAATGAAATGCATTCTATTTTGTAACTGCAAGTTATATTCCTGAGCTGGGCCAATTGTCTCATGAATAGATTAAAAAGGGACCTCCCAAGAGTGTGAGAGCAAAAATCAATTACTATGGGAAGAAAGCCAAGTTAAAGTAAATGCCAGTAATCTTCATTTATGATAGAGAACATCAATACTGTAGTGAAAAACATTTCACTTACTGAATCTGAGCCCTGGGTTCCTATCTTAAACCTACTACTAACTGAATGTGTGACTCCTAACAAATTATTTAACCTTTTCAGAACATAGCTTTGCCATTCCTAAAATGAAGGAGTTGAACAGGCAGGTCATTTTTTGGAACAGGAAAAGTTACTTTTTAAAACAAAAGCACACAGTTCCAATAACAAGGAAGGTCTGAATGGACTTCCCTATTACTGGTTACTAATCCAAGTTTTCCCTCAAGAATATTTATTCCAAAAACCCTTCTCAATTTAGAAAACTGGATATGCAGCCAAGAAAATGCTGCTAAAAAGATTTCACTTAAGGAAATAACTAATTTTCAACATTTAAAAAATGTTTTCAATTAGGCAGAGGAAATGGAAACCATGTTTATGTCAAACCTAGGGCAGCTGTCCTTCCCATGATAGATTTCAGATATATCAATTTTTAAGAATTAACTGAAACAAACCAAAACTTAAAATTTAAATACAAATGTATAACAAATACAGACATTTGTAAGATACAAAGGTGACTACTTACTCCTAACTAAAAGTCAGGAACCCCATCTTGCTCTACATATCTAAAGAACAAATACATATGATTTTTCCAGTACTCAATACTGTCTAAGCATATCTTAAGACCTCGCTGAAACCTATGTACTCTCCTTTATGAAGCTCTTAACAGTTACCCTGTGTAAGAAACCATGATATTCACTGCAGAAAATAGAGTTAAACCTTTTTCAACAGTTCAACTCAAGTACAGCTGAGTTATAACTAGGGGTGAGAGGCAGACATTGCCTACATATTAAATTGCTTCAAAAAATGCACAGTTAAGATGTACACAGTTTTCCAGAATTTCAGGTTGTCATTTCTAATTGTTACGGCAAAACCTCAATCATTTGGCTACAATTATAAAACTATCCTGTTTTGAGGCTTCACACATTCAGCATCCTGAGGTATTTGCCAAATATATATAGGCCATGGAAGGGTTCTGTATAACTCTTGATATCAATTTTAAATATTTCAGTACATTAACACTAAAATTTCTTTAGCCATGGGGACCTTGAGAGTTCTCTAAAAATAAGCTTAATTGTAAGTCACCACTTAAATACCAAGCTAGTATGCACAGTCAAGAAACTGAAATAACAATCTCCCACATCCCAGAAAACAGAAAAGTGATTCAGAATCTATAGTCGGTGACTTCATTCTTAGAATTTCTGGGGGAGAAAAAAAAAAAAAGGATTTTATGCTCTATGGTTGAGTATATGCTAAAAGAAAAGAAAAACCCAGGAGGACAGGATGATGATTTAATGCCACATTCTTCTTCATAAAGTATCTACTCTAGATGAAGATTTCAAATGACTAACATGAGGACAACTACCCTCAAAAATCAGTGATTACTCATCACTCCTGTGGCATTTCTGGAATATCTACCAGCTTAAAAAATATTTGGTTTAAACCTGCTCTTTTTACACTAATGGACAATATGATAACTATGAAATCAGAAGAACAGATAATTTTTTAGGATGGTCACATAATATGTCAAATGAAAGTCACGATGAAGACAGCTAAGAACTAGAGTTCCACAAAGGCATCCTCCTTCCTATCACATCAAGCCCACGCTGTTCTGCCTCCCTGACCGAGCTCCCCATCCTCTCCTCCACTCTAGAGAACACATGAAGCACCTCCTGGTACAGAAGGTAGTTCTATTGTTTCTTAATGTAATGACACTAAATTTTGCCTCTATGCCTTTATTTGGGAGTTTCTACCAACACAAAAGATCTTGCCCTTTCCCTCTTGCTAACCCAAATCCAGGATACAGATCAATTCCTACTTCCTCAATGATGCTTCCCCAACAATTTATAGGCTCCACTGATGTGTCTTGCATTCCAGTATCAAATAGTTGCCACCTTTATACACAGCCTTATTTTATCTTGTCAACTACACTATACAGTATCTGGAAATAATATCTGCATTTTAAAGTTTTTCTGCAATATCCACATGGCCTAGTTCATTGTTGGGCAGATACCCAAATATTCATAGTAATTGGTCTAATATTCTATTGTTAAATGTTTAGAATATTTAGGGGAAGTTAAATTCTTGGTGTTATGTTATGAGATACACTACTAGTAATTTAAATTCCACACTTCTAAATGATTGAAACAAAGGAAAACAAAACAAACTTACATTCTAATATACTGTCTTGGAAAAAAATTGAATACCAGGAACTGAACACTTAGTATTTCTCAAGTGAATATCATGTAGAAGAAGACTGAAAAATGTCACTCTCAGTTACCTACTAACTACCAAAATCAAATGAACAAATATCATGAGTCCCACCAACGTGCAAACCACTACATTAGGTGCTACCGTGGTGGTGGTGGTTCAGTTGCTAAGTCGTGTCTGATCTTTGCAACCCCATGGATGGGGACCACCAGGCTCCTCTGTCCACAGGATTTCCCAGGCAAGAATACTGGAGTGGGTTGCCATTTCCTTCTCCAGGGATCTTCCTAATCCAGGGACTGAACCCGGGTTTCCTGCATGGCAGGCAGATTCGTTAACAACTGAGCTACAGACCCCATGTGCTATCACTCTTATGTGTAAATTAACTTGACTGTATCAAAAGCCACACACCATATTCTCTTAACCTACCTACTTGTTTTGAAATTCAAATGCTGTAGTCACAAAGAGAATAGAGTCAAAGAATTTTGATGGATCTCTGAAAATTTATCTATCAACCTTGCTAAAAACAAGAGAACAAAGGTCTTGCTGGTGGTAGCACATTATCACAATAATGCTGTGCCATGCCATATCACAAAGGCCAAGACAAGGGATAAAAACAAATTTTATGAGTTATATGACAGAGTGAACTACTATTCTATTTGATTCTCTTCAGAATCAAGAGAAAACAAACTCTTTCACCAGTCATAGCTAAAGCCCAAATCAAACTTTGAAAAACTATTAATAAGAAAGATTCCTTTAAATATAGAAGTCACTTGGTCTAAAAAATATCATATGAGACCTTAAAAGCCAAAAGTTCTGAAACCTTCAAGGGTAGCAGTACAAAATCAGAAATATTCTGGCGTCACTTACAGGAATCTAATATTTACCCCAGAAACAAAAACATGACAGGCCAAAAGGAAAAAAATCTCTCCTTGAACAATTTTTCACAGAAAGTATAATTATGCACATATGATATGTCTGTGAAAATTAAGAGTTCCCAAATATTAAGTCGTTTACTATATAAGCAGAGTTTTGATGTGAGTGTGTGTCTATCAGCCAAAATAAATTGTCAAAAAGAGTTAAGAGGGTGGCTTTATCCCTCATGCTCTCACTAATTATCATCTCTAAAAACTTTTTTTTGAACCAGTTTACTTTCAGAATGTGTAATCAGCATTTTTGGTGTTGGACATTATGGCACCATAATTTCAGAGCCCATTTCTTTTTGCATTTGAAAAAGATTTATATGCCATAAGAAAGTATGGTAACTATGCTATAAGTAAAATGCTTCCGAGCAATAACCAGGTATAATACTCCACCATCCTTATAAAGCTCAATATTACAAGGCATCCATCCAATTAAAATTTTTTTAGATTATGATAAAGAGTGTTTCCCATTGAAATTTCCAAGACTAATGATAAACACTTTCTGTTATCCAAAAGTACCCTCCCTACCCACCCAACAATCTGCAGGCAAGAGTTATTCACAAATTCTCAAAGGCTATAAACAAACCTACCTGCTATAGGGATCCCTCCCAGACCTGTGTTGTGCTGTGGCGGGAGATTCAAGTCCAAGAAATTACTATTTGAGGTGGGGTTTGCTGTGTGGTTCAAGTGCATGATGCTATTGCGTGGAAAGGCCATCCAAGGATAGCGGGCTGCCTGGCCTGGAAAACTGAATGAATTATAAACCGCTCGGTGCTGCTGAAATTGAGGGAACCTCTGTGGCAAGACGGAAAAGGTACTATTCAGAGAGTTGGCATTTGTAGGTGCAGCAGGATGTAGGAATCCAGAGCCTGGACCTTTGGCGGTTGTAGTGTGTGACGAGGAGTTCTGAAGAGATGTGGGCGAAAGGGAAGGCTGGTCTTGGACTGACAGTTCCTTTTCAATTAAGTCTGCTAAGGCTTTTCGAGTGACATCAAAGGGATCAAAACCCAAGTCATCCTCTGGTTGTTTAGAAGAACCAAAGCCAAACGCTGCTTGCCAGTCTGTAGAGGATGATACTGGGATTGTTTCTGATGGGAAGAAAATCATTGATAAATTTAAAACATATATCTCACTTCTATACTAGTGAAACATCATACTATATAACACAAAGGCAAATAAATACATGCAAAATCTGTTAAGATTTCTTAGAACATTAAGACTGTAAAATTATAATTGGCCTCAGATATTTTAAACAATGATTTCATTTTTAAGTTACTAACTTCAAAAAGTGAATGATACAGATTGATTTTGCCAATCAAGGAAAACAAAGTACTACTTGAAACCCAAATCATACCCTCAACTATTCATCATCAAAACCCAGAATAAGTTGTTTAAATGAAATAAAGTAATAAATATGGTCAGAGAATTCAATTTAAGTTTATTTTTAAAATTTATTTCTCAGACACAAGTATAAATAATTTTGAATATATGCTTTATATACTACTATAACAATGAAAAAAGTATCTTTATATTTTTTTACATTGTCTTAATTTTATGCTATCTTTCACATTAATGAGAACAAAATGAATGAAACTGGAAATGGTTCAAAATGCCAAAATATAACGTTCGATATTAACATACTTTTTTGTCAGCTGGGAAAACACTTTATAAAATATAACTATATAAATACAAATCTAATTAAAAACTGTAAGCCTTTCCTATTAATACTTCCTAAAGGAATAAGTATTTGAATATTGAAAAAATGATCTAATACTTCATTTCTGGAGAAATCCGTTAACACAGTAATTTCTAGATCATACAACTCTTACCAAAACCATCCAATTTCTTGCAATTTAAATGATTACATTTTTATGAAAAAAGAGGAGGACAAAAGCAGCATAACAGCACACCCAGTGAAGGTCTGGTTTTAGTCTGAGTATCACTACTCATACACGCAGTGTTGTTATGTACCTGATGTGAAGAGGCTCTGTGGCTCTGGTGCTGTAGGCCAGTCACTGGAAGTCTGTGGGGAGCTGGGGAAAGGAGGAAGCCCGCTTGGGATAGGGTTGGGATGGCGAAAATTATCTGAGAATAACGACTGTGACTCAGTTACTGCTCCTTCAAAAGGAGACCGTGCACTGTGATTGGATGAGCTGATGGGGATGACTGGATTGGATTTTGATAAACCAGGAGGTGGTGAAGGTGTATCACTGTTAGATATCTAAATAAAATAGGAAAAGAAAAGAATAATCAACGTAAATTTATACTATATACAATAATAAGCCACACTTTAAAGGGCTTGCAATGAAAAGTACTAGAATAGTGCTCTTCAAAAACGGGATACTTAAGAGACTTTTTTTAGGATTGTGTGAATTTTCAAAAAATCAACTTCGGACTTCCCTGTCAGTTCAGTGATTAAGATTCCACACTTCCACTGTAAGGAGCATGCACAGTTTGATCCCTGGTAGGGGAACTAGAATCCCACATGCCACACAGTGCAGTCAAAAAAATATCAACTTACATATGTACTTTTTAATGTAAACTCCTGAAAAGACACAGTCCGTATCCTCTCCTTTTACAACCTAATTTCTCTCACTATTTCTTACTCTCTGGGGTCTAACCAAAGTGTTTTGCCCAAGAGTGAAAACTTTCTGGAAGCCAAACACAACTTTATTAGAAATATTCAGATTAGTAATGACAGCGTGTCTGACTCTTAAGGACTACATTTTCTTTGGCAAACTAAGTGATTCCCAATACTTTGGTTTTAAACAAAACGAAAATATCTAATCAAGTTGTTTCCAAACACATCATTATAACTAATTTTTATAATAAATCTTAATATGATTCTTAGGTATTTAAAATTCAAGAGTTTGAAAATTTGAGTGACACTGACATAATACTCTTTCTTCCATTTACTTATATATATGAACAAGATATCTCAGCACTTTCATTTAGAAAAACAAAAACACGATTAGATGGCTGCTAAAACATCTCCTTGTGCCAAAGGGTAATATTCATCCATGGATACAAGAAAACTAATTTTAAAATGCCCTATCTGCTTCATTAAGAAGCAAATTTCCAATACAATTTTAGCTTTTATGTTAAATGATTAATTTTTTTTATTAAAAAAAAAAATGAGGTCAAGGAAGGATGTACAATTTCCGATTGTTAAAGACGAGCTTGTGTAAATGGATGAGGGAGTAACAAAACATTCTGATACTAAATCTCTCGAATACTAATTAAAAACCAATATAGCCTATTTATTTAAAAATACCAAAACTTATAGTAAGCTGGAAATTACATCTTTTGTGGCTATTTTAAACTTATTATGAAAAAATATTTAATGTTAACTTAAAATATACAAGGGGACATGCAGATTTTCAAATTCTTTCATGGAACTCGTGAACAAAAGTTTAGAAAAGCAGTGTAATTCAGATTTCGCATTGTGGGAAACCACTTTCTTTACAGAAGAGATTAGAACACTTTTTTTTTTTTTTTAATTTAAACTAAAGTAAGAGGGTATACAGAAAGTAAGACGGTATAGTGAAAAGCTAGCAAATAGGCAATATCATACAAAGCATGCTCTACAGATTAGGACCTCATTCAGTATCATACAGGATACAACTCTGAAGTTAACTATTTGATTTAACCATTTCAAAGCCCAAAGTCATTTGAGGAATGAGGGAAACTTGGGGGAAAGTTCATTGAAAGAAACAGAAAATTAAAGTCAGTCTGGAACTAACAGATACAAACATATATATAAAGTGGATTAAAAGATCCTACTGCATTTCAGAGAGAATTATATTCAATATCCTAAAACATAATGGAAAAAAATATGAGACAGAATATATGTATAACTCAGTCACTTTGTTTTACAGCAGAAATTAACACAACATTGTAAATCAACTCAATAAGATTAAAAAAAAAAGTTGAAAGTTGACAACAAGGGACAGGGGAGCACAGGACAGAGAAACAACTCAAAATCAAGAATGCAGAAGGCATGTTAGTCTGGGACCATTTCATGTAGGGTCAAAAAGACCACGACTATCAGGGATTCTAAGGACACTAATGTATTGGTACATAGCAGAGTAACATATTTTATTTTCTTGGGCTCCAAAATCACTGCAGATGGTGACTGAAGCCATGAAATTAAAAGACATTTGCTCTTTGGAAGAAAAACTATGGCAAACCTAGACAGCATATTAAAAAGCAAAGACATTACTCGGCTGCCAAGGGTCCAAACAGTCAAAGCTATGGTTTTTCCAGTAGTCATGTACGGATGTGAGGGTTGGACCATAAAGAAGGCTGAACACTAAAGTATTGGTGCTTTAGAACTGTGGTGCTGGAGAAGACTCTTGAGAGTCCCTTAGACTGCAAGGAGCTCAAACCAGTCAATCTTAAAGGAAATCAACCCTAAATATATATTCACTGGAAGGACTGATGCTGAAGCTGAAGCTACAATATGAGAAGAGCCGACTCACTGGAAAAGACCCTGATGCTGGGAAAGATTGAAGGCAGGAGGAGAAGGGGATGAGAGAGGATGAGATGGTTGGATGGCATCACTGACTCAATGGACATGAGTTTGAGCAAACTCCATGACAGGGAAGCCTGGTGTACTGAAGTCCATGGGGTTGCAAAGAGTCAGACATGACTTAGGGACTGAACAATGAACAGCAACTGTAACATATGGTCATAATGATACTTCTGCATCATCAAGAAAGGGTTACATTATGCTCTATTCTGTGGAGAAAAAGATGGCTAATTATTATTCATTTAACAAAGATGCTCACTAAAAGTTTTTAAATTGTTTCAGTATTTAAAGTATTTTTCACTATCTAGAAAATTCACTTGCATAGAAGGTCTTATATCAGCAGATGGCAGGTAAATAAGGGAACACAGTATCACAATCTTACCTGCTGAGAATTATCACCATTCCCTATGCTGAGAGAATCAGAAGGTTTGTCAATAGGGCTGTAAAAAAATAAAAATTAAAGTAAATTTATTCTCCTACAACCAAAGCCTGAAAAATAGACATTTTTTCATCTTAACATTTACTGAAGCACTCCGATGCAAAATATTAGGTTAGATATTGGGGGACACAAAGTGTAAGATAAAATCTCTATCCTTGAACAACTTACAGTCTAATTAGACTCTCCAAAAACAACGAGTGAAACAACAGTTTGGGGCCGGGGAAGGGGAGTAATGTTTAAAAAGGATACTAATCCATTATTTAGTTTGTGCCCATAATAAACACATTCCCCATTAAAATTCTGAAAAAATTCTATTTTTCTAGGTGCTTAACAGAGGGCATAAAAGTTACTGAAATGTCATCCACAGGTTCTTAAAATCAATACATTTTTAATACTTCAATAGCCTAATCATAACCTTAAGAGAAGACATATGTAAGTGTATACACATACACACACAAACACATACACACCACACACAACTAATTAAAGAAACTTTTGTGCCTCCAACAATAGTAAAATTTGATTTCCATAAGAGAAAATGCAGTAACATAGTAAAGTAACACAGATTTGCTAACTTCAAGTCCATTTCAAGTCCATTTTAAGTGACTTAAAACAAAAATGTTTATAAACATTACAACACTGACCAAGCAAGCAATTTCTATAAAAAACTTTAATCCAGCACATGAACAAAAGCTTTGGCACTCATATAACTAATACTTACTTCTGATATAGTACTATAGCCAAAAAACTTAAGATTCCAAATTTCTGAAATTTATTTGATTGCCTGGAAACATATATAAAGTCACCTTACAAAGCAACAACTTACTGGTACCATATTTGATTGTTTTGGAATAATTTCACAAGAACTAGTACCCAATCTGAATACCAAGTGCACCTTCTGCAGAAACATTGCCAGGTGCTCTTGAATCTGACTGGTAAGTCCGAAATTTACTTGAAGAACATCTTTACTTATTATTCACAGTATATCAATAAATGAATTCATATTCTTGTCAAGAGGGGGATCCTAATCATTTTAAGATCTAGTTCTGGGCCCACTAAATTTAGAGGTAGTTGGGTAACGAGGAAGGTGCCCACCAACAAGTATCAGTCAGTGTCAACTATTACATGAGCTGTTTAGGCACGAAGTGCCATAAATCCTTAGAAGAGGAGCTACTCTAAGAGGGGCAACTGTGAAAAGTTTCCTAGGGAAGTTCAAATTTAACTAGGCCCTTAAAAAATATTTATACATTAGAAGGAAGAGAAAGGAGGGGGGGTGGCAGACAGCATTAAAGGCAGGATTAGCAAGAATTTCAAGAATAAAAAGGTTGTAGAAAAGGTTGAGAGAAAAGTAATTAGTTTAGCTAACATACAGGATGATTTTACCAATGGGAGGTAGGAAGAGAAAGACATCAGAGGCCACTGGAAATTTCTTTGAGCACAGAAATGATACAAATAAAGCAACGTTTTAGAAAGATTAATACACTTCAGTGGTATTAAATACACCTTGTTGTACACCTATCACCAACATCCATTCCCTAACTTTTAATTTTATAAAAATGAAATTCTATACTCACTAAACAACTCTATTTTTCCTCCTTCAGTATCTACTATGTACTTTGTTTTGATGACTCTGACTACTCTAAATGCCTTGTATATAAGTGTTTATCACAGAGTATTTATCTTTTTGTGACTAGCTTATTTCATAAACAATAATGTTCTCAAAGTTCATCCATGTTGTAACATACAGAATTTCCTTCCTTTTTAAGGCCTAATACTATTACATTGTATATATGTACCATATTTTCTTTGTCCATTCATCCATCCGTGGACACTGAAATTGCTTCTACATTCAAGCTACTGTGGGTAATGCTGCTATGGCAAAGTGCACAAATACCGCTTCAATATACAGCCTTCAATTCTCTTACATTTATATACAGAAGTGGAATTGGTGGGTCATATGGTAATTTTATTTTGAAATTTTTTGAGGAACTGCCATACTTTCTTCCACAAAGGCTGTACCATTTTAAATTCTCACCAACAGTACACAAGGGCTCCAATATCCCCACCTTTCTTCACACACTTGTTTTCTGCTTTTTTGATGGTGGCTACAGCGAGTGTGAGGAGAATGGGTATGAGGCGGTATCTCACAGTAATTTTCAGTTGTATATTCATAATGATTAGTGATATCCATCTTTTCATATGCTTAGTGGCCATTCACAAGTCTTCTTTGAGAAAATGTCTATTGAAGTCCTTTGCCCATATTTGAATTTGACATTTTTTGCTGTTCAGTTTTAGGAGTTCTCTACATATTCTGGTTAATAATCCTTAAGAGATTTATAATTTGCAAATATTTTCTCCCATTCTGCGACCTGTGGATAGTGTCTTTTGATTCATAATATTTTTAAGTTTTCATGAAGTCCAATTTATCTATTTTTTCTTTTGTTACCTATATTTTTGGTGTTAGATCCAGGAAATCACTGCCAAATTCAATGTCATCAGGTTTATCCTACATTTTCTCTTAAGGTTTTTTTGGGGGACAAGAGGGTGTTTAAGGTCTTAAATTTAGGTGCTAGATCCATTTTGAATTGATCTTTGAATATGGTGTTAGGTAGGCAACCCACTTTATCCTTTTGCACGTGAATATCCAGTTTTCCCAGAACCATTTGTTGAAAAGATTGTCCTATCCCCAGCAGTCTGGTCTTGGTGACCTTGTCAAAAATCATTTGGCTATATATGAGTTAATATTTATGAGCTCTCTATTTTACTGGTCTGTAAACTATCTTTATGTCAATATCATACTATTTTGATTAGTGCAGCTTTGTATAAGTTCTGAAATCAGGGAGTATGGGTCCTACAGTTTTATTCTTCTTGTTCAAGATTATATTGGCTATTTGCCCCTTGAGATTCTGTATGAATTTAGGATGAATTTTTTCATCTGTTAAAATCTCTGGGATTTTGGACAGGACTGGGATCTGTAGACAGCTTTGGGGAGAACTGACATTTTAATATTAAGTATCCCAAGCCATAAACATTGGTCTTTTCATTTATTTATGTGTCTTTTTAAATTTCTTTCAGCAATATTTCATATTCTTATACAAGTCTTGCATGCGTGCATATATGCTAAGTCACTTCAGCCATGTATTTTATTCTTCTATCTTATTGTGAATGAACTTGCTTTTGTAATTTCATTTCAGATTGTTCACTGTTCATGTACAGAAATGCAAATGATTTTTGTATGTTAACTTCGTATACTGCTACACTGAATTCATTTACTGATTTTAATAGGTGTGTATGTGTGTCTGTGTGTAATCATTAGGATTTTCTACATATAAAGCCATACCATCTGCAAAGAGATAACTTTACGTATTCTTTTCCAATTTACATGCTCCTTCTTTTTCTTGGCCAGTTGCCATGGCTAGAAAATGCAATGTTGTGTTGAAGAGAAGTAGTGGAAGAAGGCATCCCATTCCTGCCTTGTTCCTCGTCTCAGGAAAAGCTTTCAATCTTGCCACCACTGAGTATGATGTTCACTTTGGTTTTTCATATATGGCTCTTACTATGCTGAAGTGGCTTCCTTCTATTTCTAGGTTGTTAACTGTTTTTGTCACAAGAGTGTTTGTGTCGGATGCTCCTTTTGCATCAGTTGAGAGGATCATATGGCTTTTAACCTACATTCTGTTGATATGGCATATTGTACTGTTCAAGTTTCATACATTAGACCATCCTTGCATTTCAGGAATAAATCACACTTGGTCTTGGTATTTAATCTTTTCAATGTGCTGAACTCTGTGAGTATTCTGTTAAAGATATGTGCATCAATGTTCATTAGGAGTGTGAAGTTTTCTTACAGTGTCTTTGGCTTTGGTTATCATGGTAATGTTGGTCTCACAGAATGAATTAGGAATCATTCTCCTCTCTTCAATTTTGGGGAAAAGTCTGAAAAAGGCTGCCATTAGCTCTCCCTTAAATACTTGGTAGAATTCAATAATCAAGCCATTGGGTCCAGAACTTTTCTTTGGTGGGAAGTTTTTAATTACTAATTCAACATGCTAACTGGTTATACATCTACTCATGCTTTTTATTTCTTTGAAATACAGTCATGGTAGGTTTTGTGTTTCTTGGAATCATTTCATCTAGGTTATTCAATTTGTTGGCATACAACTGTTTATAGTACTTTCATATTTATTTCTGGAGAATTTGTAGCAATGTTCCCACTTCAATTTCTTATGTTAGTCACTTGAGACATTCTTTTTTTTCTCAGTTCACCTAGCTAAAGTTTTGTCAGTTTTGTTGATATTTTTCAAGAGCCAACTTTTGGTTTCCTCAATTTTCTCCACTGTTTTTCTATACTCTATTTCATTTATCTCTGCTCTAATCTTTCTTATTCCTTCTGCTAGCTTTGTGCTTATTTGTTCATTTTCCAGCTCCTTAAACTGCGAGGTCAGATAGTTGACTTGGGATCTTTTTTATTTTTTAATGTAATATAGTACTTAAAGCTATAAATTTCCCCCTTAGCACCACTTTTGCTCCTTTCCAGAAGTTTCAGTAGGCTGTGTTTTCGTTTTCATTCATCTAAGTATTTTCTAATTTCCTTGTAATGTCTTTTTGAACCCATTAGTTGTTCAAGTGTTAATTTCCACATTTATGAATTTTCCAGGTTTCCTTTTGTTAATGATTTCTAACTTTATGCCACTGTGGTCAGAAAAGATACTTGGTATATTCATCTTTTTAAATCTACTGAGACTTGATTTGTGGCCTAACACATGGTCTATCTTGGAAAATGTCCCATGTACATTTGAGAAGAATGTGTATTCTGTTGTTGAACAACAACACAAACATATACAGAACAGGGTACAGTGTTCTGTATATGTTTGTGTTCTTTAAATCCTCTCCTTATCTTCTGTCTCGTTGTTTAATCCACTATTATGAGTGGGGTACTGAAGTCTCTAGCTAGGATTGCAGAACTATTTCTCCCTTCAATTCTGTCAGGTTTTGCTTCATATATTTTGGTCACTAAGTGTGTAAATGTTTATCATTGTTCTATCTTCTTGCTGTACTGAAGCTTTTATTAATATCTAATGTTCTTTTTGTCTCATTAACCTTTTTTATTTGAAGTCTATCTTGTCTGATATTAGTAGTAGTTTTTGTTTAGTTGGTAGTGGTGTCCGACTCTTTTGTGACTCCATGGACTGTAGCCTGCCAGGTTTCTCTGTCCATGGGATATTAGTAGCCACCTTTAATCTTTTTTGATTCCTATTTGCATGGAATATTTTTTCCCATTCTTTCAGTTTCAACCTGTTTGTGACTTTGGGTCAAAAGTGAGCCTCTAATAGCATATTGCTGGACTATGTATTTTTATCCATTCTGCCAATCTCTTTTGAATGGAGAACTGAACTCATTTACATTTAACATAATTAGCAGTAAGAAGTTATTTATGTCATCATGCCATTTGTTTTCTATATGTCTTATAGCCTCCCCCCCTCATTTATTGCATTATTATCTTATGTTTAGCTTGTTCTTCTGTAGTGAAATGTTTCTCACTTCCTTTTGTGTATATTCTAGAGTTCTTTGTTGCTATCATGGGAATTACATTTAATATCCTGAAGTCACAAAAGTCTACCTTAAACTTACACTAACTTAACAATATACCAAAACTCATAGCTCCTTCCCTAGCCCTTTTGGTTACTGATGTCACAAAATTGTATCTTCATACATTGTGTGTCCCCAATAATTCTTCTGAATGCAGTTTCTTAAATTACATGGAAAACAAGATTTGAAGTCACAAAGCAGAGTAATATTACCTTTTATACTAAGGTACTGGACCTTAAATGTACTGATCTTAAGGTCTACAGGAAGAAAAAAGCATAGTTACAAACCATTGTTATAACACTAGGTTTACTTTTATTGAGATCTTTATTTCTCCATACACCTCTGTTTAATGTCTTTTTATTTCATCATGCAAGACTCCTTGAGTTTTTCTTGCAGGGCAGGTTTAGAGGTCCTGAATTCCCTTAGCTTCTGTTTATCTGGCAATATCTTAGTGTCTCCCTCACTCTTTGAAAACAGTTTTTCTAGACAGAAGATTCTTGGTTGGTGTATATATATATTTTCTTTATAGCACTTTGAGTCTATCAGCCCACTGCCTTCTGGCCTCCAAAGTTTCTAATAAGCAATCTGCTGATAATCTTACTGAAGATTCCCTTCTATGGATAATTTGCTTCTCCTGCTGCTTGCAAGATTCTCTCTTTTGTCCTTTGCCCTCTCTGATTATACTGTCTCAAGTATCTCACTGTGGGTCTCTGAGTTCACCTTAATTAGAATTTGTTAAGCTTCTTGGATGCTTATACTCAGCAGACTTGGGAAGTTTTCAGTCATTATCTCTTCAAATATTCTCTCTGCATCTTTCTCTCTTCTCCTCTCAACTCCAATAATGCATCTGCTGGTCCCCTGGAGTCCTATAAGTCCCTTAGGCTGTTCTCCTTTCCTCAATCTTTGTGTGTTCCTCAGACTAGATAATGTCCATCACCCTATCTTTAAGATTGCTGATTTCTTTCTTCTGTCTTCTCAAATCTGTCTTTGAATCCTCTGTAGTAATTTTTGTTTCAATTATTGTACTTTTCAGCTGCAGAATTTTTTTTAGTTTCTTTTAAATTTTTCTACCTTTTATTGATGTTCCATTTTTCTTCATGCATCACTTTTCTTTCTCCACATCTTTCCTTAATTCTTTAAGAATCTGTAAGAGTTACTTTAAAGACTGTCCAGTATATCTGCCATTTAGGTCTTTTCCAAAGACAGTTTCTGTTGATTTATTATTTTCTTTTGAACGGACCATTCTTTCTGTTTCTTTGTATGCCTTCTGATTTTTTTGTTTAACACTGTCCATTTGAATCTATCTAGTAACATGGTACCTCTGGAAATCAGATTCTCCCCTTTCCCCAGTGTTTGCTCTTTTTGTTATCAGTTGCTTTTTTGTTTTCTTTTTTGATTGTTGCAGCCTGTCTCTGTACTGAGAATTAGTCTTAGCTGTAAACTTAAGGTCTTCTCAGGTCTTTTTTGAGCCTTCCCTGGACATGTAGAGTAAGTTTCTAATTTTTTCCTTATATGTAGCTGTTTTTGAATGTCCTAGTCTTTAATGCCCAGTTCCCAAAAGGAGAAAAAGCAAAAATTAAAGGGGTATGGCAAGTGGGTATCAGTCCATCAAATTCTCTGGAAATCACTTCAGTCAGAGAGGAAGGGACTTGTAACTATGAGAGGAGATACAACAATGCTTGCCTGCCTCTCTGTCTGCACCTGTGATCAGAAGCCATGATCAGCAATCAGAGCAGAGAGCCTCGATATTTGAAGACATGGTCCACTTTGTCCATCCTGTCTTCCACAAGCTATAGGCAAGTTGCTCTAGGAACATGTACATAGCACCTGCCATGTGGCTGGGGGTGGGGGTGGGGAGCTACTGTGCTAAGAGTGGAAGTATACCAAAATTAACTGCCAAGTCTTTCCCTGAAAGTTGCAAGCCTTCAAAAGACCTCAGGAGTTCAAGAATAGTTTCATTAGACAGATTATGCAAGTGCAATTGTTGTCCAGGTGGAGAGACTGATTCCTGTTGCTATCTACTGTCACCTTCCCCAAATTTGCACTGTTCTTTCAATAGGGAATAAGGGCTTAAAAATGAGAGGAAGGAGTAGTCATAGAAACAGAAAGATGAGAGCAAGATATCACAGAAGGAAATTTCAGGGTCTTTATCTTGGTTCACCTCCTCAATTACCACCATTAGAAAGCACTAAATAATAATTTTCAACTTAGATAAGGTCAATCTTGCTAATGTCAAGGGTAATATATGAAAATATTATAGCATTCAGAATTAAACCTTGAGATTGTTTCTGGATTACAACTGATTAGAATACTTTATAGCATCTTTTCCACCATACCAACTGCAGTTTCATAAACAGTGATTCACGAGTACTTATCACTTTACCTGGGAAGGTCTTATCAAAGATCTCTAGATCAAAATCTTTATTATCAGTGTCATCAATTCAAAGACAGCTACTGAAATATCAGGATCAGGGCAAGATTTAGTAAGCTTAAGTCCCATTCAATTTTAGTATATTCTTCAATTTATTTTAAGAATAATTAACAAATTCAAGGAATAATAGATGACAGCTTTAGGAATAAGGATATAACTAGAAAGTTTTTTATTTTGTGGGTTGTAAAAAATAAAGTTTTTTGTTATGTAAAAAACATGGGTCAATTAAAATTAAACTTGCCATAGTAAGTGCAACTATCAGTGTCAAAACAGAAAATGAAGATGGGGGAGTCCTCACAAATGAATGTATAAACTCAATAGAAAGAAAAGGTACACTTCCCAAGTCTAACTGCAATAAATGTACACTTCTTGCACTCTGATGGCTGAACAGAAAACACGTATCTCATAGTTACCACTAACCAGTCAAAGTTCTCACAACTCCACTGGGATCAGGTGTCCAAATTCCTTCTTCATTATGCTCTGTCATACTAATAAAATTTGTTGTTTTACATTCAACATACATCCATCCATTATCATGCCAAGAAGGTTAAGAAAGGAAAGCAAACATAAATATCACATTTACTAATGAAGATAGAGACCTATTTCTTAGGGTTCCCTGGGAATGACTCTAGAACAGGCTCCAGCTCCAGTTCAGGTCCTGGGTTTGGTTCTGGCATTCTTAGTGATATCATGCCTAAAGCAGGTTCCACTGCTGGTCCCAGATCCAGCCCTGCTCAAGCAATGACTCTAACTCCAGGCTTAGCTCTGGCCCCCTGTGCCAGTCTGGGCTCCCCCTCTAATGATTCCAGTTCTGGCTCTAGTGGTTGTTTTAGCTCATCCATTGGTCTGTTAGAGATGACAATGAATCTCTGTTTCAGGTATTTCCTCTGTTCCTGAAAATTAACTTCCTCCTATAATAGCACCCAAAAGCCTCATCCCTGGGGCTTCAGGAGTGGAGGAGGTACAGCAGGCTCTCAGGTAAGTTTGCCTCAAAGACGCTGTTAGTAGTTGATGACTTCAGCTAGCAAGAATGATGGGAGCACGTTCCTGGTGCAGGGCTGCACGTCATCATCATTCAACCAGGAGCAGATACTACCCCCTTCCAGTGACTCACTGCAGCACAGCAGCAAAGTGCCAGAGATGGTCTTCAGAAGCTGGCATCCCTGGCAGTGCTGGAAAAGAACTGCTGATTCTAGGGGTCTGAACTGACCAGACTGAACCAAAGAATCAAGGACCAGGCAATCAAGAGTAGGTTCACACTAGGAATAATCATTAAAAAGAGGGTGTCTGTTTTCAGCTTCTGCTTCAGATCCTGGTAGCTGTATCCGACCATGAAGTTGATAATGTGCACTTCCTGTTGCACCCAGCAGTCCCCTACTGTTGCCCTTTCCAGAACCACCTGAACACTGCTCCGGAGTCAGGGAGCCAAAGACCCAAATTAAAATTTGACTCTGCTTCTTCTTGGGGCACAAAGTTTTCTGGTTTGAAATCAGAATGTTGAATTTCTATAATTTTGTACAGCTGGTCATCAACATCCATGGGTCCCATCTATTCAGATTCAAGAATATTCAGAGGAGAAAAAATTCCAGAAAAGTTCCAAAAAGCAAACTTGGATTTTCCTTGTGCCAGCATCTATTCACCTAGCATTTACATCGCATTAGGTATCATTAAGTAATCCAGAGATGATTTAAAGTATACACGAGGATGTGTGTAGGTTACGTGCAAATATCACACCATTTTATATAAGGGACTTGAGCCTTTGAGGATTTTGGCATCCTAAGGAACCAATCCTCATGAATATCAAGGGATGACTATAACGGAGGAAGATTATAATCAGCAGAGACTCCCGCAGTCAGTGACCCACGGCCTTCCTAGAATCTGTTCAGCAGCCTTGTTTGAACAGTAAACTTCCTCCCAGCCTTGAGGATGAGGGGCCAATGGGAAGTTCAGGAATTGCACGGCTGGGTTTCTACCAAAAAGGCTATGTGGAACAGACGTAAAAGCAACTCTGTGTATGGGACCTTTCACAGGTCTGCCCCTTGGGTCAAACGGTCGTCCTGATATATAACCTAGCAACTCAATTCCATCAGCTTCTTCAGGTCAAACAACAGCTTAGCTGTGAACATTTCTCCAGCCGATCCAGCCAATGGTCCAGGGGGGCCGCACTGCGGGCGTTGTGCTGCTGGACATTCCATGCCTCCAACTTCAACAGCAATACTTTAATTAGGGTAATTGGCCCAGTAGTCCTTTGGAGGCATCCAACACCTCCTTATTCCTTTAGTCCAGTTCACTGAGAATTTCCTGAAAAAGCTGCTGCTGTCTGGTCTGACAGGAGTCCAAAAAGGGTATCCTCACTGGGTCTGGCTCTTATTTGGAGGCAAAAGACATCCTGCTGGCATTTCAGGTGGCTGATGGATTTTACCAGTTTCTCCATCAAGCCCTTAATTCCAGGGTCCAGGACTCAATCTCATGTTGCTGGCTTTCCACAGGTTCTTTGAGGTCTGCCTCTCCTTGCTTCGAATGAGCCCTTTGAGCCTGGAGCAGAATTAAAGAGATCAAAGATCATCTCAGCCAATTACGTATGGCCCCAAGAAAGGCCAGAATGTCCCAACAGAATTTTTGCAAGTTGGGCTGTAGTAACAAACACCCAAGGTCCTGGCTGCAGTAGCTACACTCATAGTTCAGTTGGCTTAAGAAGTGGAAGAATAGCATGTTAGCCTTGGTATCATCGTTATCCAGTAACAATATGGAGAGAGAGAAATCAAGACACCTGAATCACACAGTTGACTGATAAGCACTGGTTTCAAGTGGGATTGGGAAATTCTAATAGGTAGCTAGGGTTCATAAAAAGTGAAACCTAAGAAAGGGAAGAGGAACTGAAGAGCCTCTTGATAAAAGTCAAAGAGAAGAGTGAAAAAGCTGATTTAAAACTCAATATTCAGAAAACAAAGATCGTGGCATCCAGTCCCATCATTTCATGGCAAATAGATGGGGAAACAATGGAAACAGTGAGAGACTTTATTTTCTTGGGCTTCAAAATCACTGCAGATGATGACTGCAGCCATGAAATTAAAATACGCTTGCTCCTTGCAAGAAAAGCTATGACCAACCTAGACAGCATATTAAAAATAACAGACATTACTTTGCTGACAAAGGTCCATCTAATCAAAGCTATGGTTTTTCCAGTAGTCAGGTGGGAGTTGGACTACAAAGAAAGCTGAGCACCAAAGAATTGATGCTTTTGAACTGTGGTGTTGGAGAAGACTCTTGAGAGTCCCTTGGACTGCAAAGCAGTCCATCCTAAAGGAGATCAGTCCTGAATATTCATTGGAAGAACTGATGCTGAAGCTGAAACTCCAATACCCTGGCTACCTGATGTGAAGAACTGACTCATTGGAAAAGACCCTGATGCTGGGAAAGATTGAAGGCAGAAGGAGAAGGGGATGACAGAGGATGAGATGGTTGGATGGTATCACCAACTCGATGGACATGAGGTTGAGCAAGCTCCGGGAGTAGGTGATGGACAAGGAAGCCTGGTGTGCTACAGTCCATGGGGTCACAGAGTCAGACATGACTAAGCGACTGAACTGAACTGAAGTTAGGTTTCACAATGCAATCAAGGTATTATTTCTAGAAGGTAATGCTGTGTGTATAAATCTCTGTAGATAAAAATTTGTAAACATGTTTTCATACAGTCTCACTAAAAATTTTTTTAAAATTCTAGTCCTAAATAGTTCTGAAATCTATGGTGAAATTAGTTAACCCAACAGTTGGAATCTGGTGCTATGGAGCTTTGCAAAATATAAACATTTACATTTATTTATTTAAAGTATTGAGTCTATATCTAGATTCTGTCCTTGGAGATTCTGACTCAGTCCAAATTGAGATATTTGGTGTCTGATGATCACTGTTCTAGTGGAAAAGGAATACAGTGAAAAAGTATCAAGTTTCCTCAAAGTCTCTGATATTATTAGGCTTTAGAGCCAGAAGGAATCATTAACATCAAATTTAAATGTTAAATTTAACTGTTTTACAGTTAAAAGAAACCAAATTCACAACTATCTGCAAAGTGCCTATCTCTGGATCTTCAGATGCTCAGCCAACTTTGCTAGCTTCTAACTGGCCCACTGGGCAATTTTTGAGTTTGATTTCCTTTAATTTCCTTGGTGGTGACACCAACCAAATTCCTAAAGATAGTCTCTTGGCTGCTTTCTAAAAATTATAACATAAAACAAGCAGTTATGTAGTAGAAGAAACAAAGAAAACATCACTTTCAAGGACTGGAGTTGGATAAGAAAAATAGTGAGGTTTAGTTTCCTGGTTTATCATATTCAAAAGATAAAAATAGTCTTCAAGGTTGTACTAATTTTTGTTGCATTTTGAATATAAAGTAAAATTTAAGGCAAATGTCAATAAAATGCACATTTCCAAATTTCTGTCGTGTTACTATATACCCAAGTACATACTTATACTGCTCCTAAATATTCCCTTATTCATTGAGAATAATTCACTTTAATTTTTCATGCTCGCCAAAGTCTTAAATAACTGAGATAAACATTTGCTACTGCAAAGGACAAATTTAAGTTACAGACAGAAAGCTTGCTTTTAAAGAGTTTATTTTGATACAGGGGCTTCAAATACACATTGACACTAAAATTACTTTGCTAGTAAAATATGGCCACATCTTAAGTTACATGACACAATTAACATGGCAAGAAAATAATGCCTCAGTAAACCTAGACTGATTGTAGTTGGCAAGTATGATTCTAACTGCAAGTTTCTCATAACTCCAGGACATACCAAATATGAAAGAAAATAAATGCTTTTATTACTGGTAAGCACAAAAAAATTAATTACCCTTAATATTAAAACTGAAAGATGGACATCCACCATCCTAAACATCGCAGACTACTGCAAGCTTTCAAAAACAAAAAGCAAAATCTCCATCTATTCAGTATAATTTTGTATTTCAGTAATAAAATTTGATCTTAAAAAGATATTTGACATGTCTTTTCTTATAAGAAATAAAGGCACCAAAAACTTCAATCTCTAACCCATTCCTACCAATCCCCACCCTCCCCTCCCTTCCTCGCACTTATTACAACCACCCTCCGGAAAAAATACCCGTGGCTCTCTAAACTTTTTGAAAATATTCTACTTCAGAGGAGCAAGATACCAGAGCTGACTGACTAGTTTTCCAGTACCTATGTGCACATGTGCAGTAACCTTATATATCCAAATATATCATGGGAATAAGTAAGATTTCTTAAGAAAAATAAGGAAAGACTGAGAAATAAGTTCAGAAAAATCTCATAATTCATGCATTTTAATATAAATACCCAATTTTAGCAAACTTGACCACCTACTTAATTTAACAGTAAGCAGCCTTAGCTTTATACAAAAATAAAAGTTCAGAACGGTAAATAATTTACCTACTTCAAAAGAGGGAATGCCTTACTGGGGGTCCACTTTACAAAAACAATGTAGGCTACCTGTCATGACACTTGTCCATACTTTGAGAATTACTGCTTTATACTGCTCCTAAATTCACCTCTATAGGTATCAACACACATCAGTAATTTATAACTATTTTTAGGTCATGGATCCTCCCTCCAGAAAAGTATACACACACACACACACACACACACAATTTTACATAAGATTTCAGAGTCTGCAGGTATTCAGAAGTCTATACATGACTTAACACGTTCTACTCAAGACTATTTTATACAATTATCTGGACCATATCCTTTCTAAATTTCAGGGGTTTATCAAATTAAATTAGGACAGAAGAATACGATTCAGGCAGTGCCTATTTCCATTCTGTTAAATAAATAAGGCACTCTCATTATGCCTTCAGTCTATCAGAGCTTATATTTGACTTTCAATACAAATATAGCTACATATAGTTTTTAAAAATACACCTTTTCCTTCAATGTGATAAAATAGACAAATTTCTAGAGAAATTTTCTTTTCACTGTTTCTTTAGCTTATCCTCTACTGCCACCAATCTGTGGTTTAGGGAAGGTTTTGCTTAAACCTTCTCTGGGATTAATAGTACATCCAATTATATTTATCCTGAGGTATAAGCCTTAAGTATCAGAGATCTTCAAGGTCAAACTACATACAGTTATGGCATAGTTTAACTGATTTACTTCGATTCACGCTAGAGTTTTTTATTCAGGTTAGAGTCTTAAATTTCGCCTCTTCTAGATTGAGAAATGGCAGAGTGGAAGAATGAACCTGGGCTTAAAACTGACAGAGACTTTTGGTCAGAATCTGGTCTATCACTTACTCGTACAGGATACTGGTAAATTACCTAAACTCTCTGAGATTTAGTATTCTTGCCAGCAGTAAGATAACAATGATGTCTACCACACAGAACTACTAAAGAGATTAGATGAACACAAAAGACATCAACTTTTTATTCAACCTTCTTTCTACCTAAATCTAAAGCTGAACATCTCAATTCCTTCAATGATGTCTTCTCTGAGTCACAACATCAAGTCATAAACTTGACTTGCGTGATCTGCACATTCCATAATCTGTCCCCCAAAGTAAGTAGACCTATGCACTGTCCTGGGCATATAGCAGCCATTTAGCTATTACTACCCTGTCTAAGTCTTCAATTGGTACACAAATAGTACCTCAATGTAAATAAAGGTTATTTCAAAGCCCTGAACTTAAAAACAGAATATCCAATCCTTAAGAATCACTACTGCATGGCTCCCTTACTTCCCCTTCTCCACATCTGTCTTCATCATTTCAAAGTAACTAATAGAAAAACAGCGTATCCACAGTCAAAACCCAATCTGACTGATACACTCTCAAACCCATAATAATGGAGGGATGTGTGTGAAGAACAAATGATACACACCCTCTAATTAATTATTCATTTAAGTGATATAGGAATAAGACATATTACAGAAAATTTCACTTACTAACATTAATGTGTATCAAGGGACCATGTTGGGGTTCAGTGATGATTAGCAGTTATGATATTCTTAATATTTATAATCTGGCTTAATTACAAATGAGAAAAGTACATTTCAGTTTAATGTCAATCTATAAATTTTCAAGTTTTGCTTTCTTGAAATTCTTCTAAAACTGCTACTCACTACACAGCAATGCCAAAAAAAGAGGAAAGGGGGCCATTCTTTCTGTCCCTAGAAAGTTTAATTCTCAACTCGAATAAGAAAAATGTTCTCTCTCTTGGGTAGGACCACAGAAAGAGTTGTACTGCTCTTCATTCTAACTTGGCAGATCTTCCCTGAGGGGAGAAGAAAACTTGTCTACAAATACATCCCTACCTGTACCCTGTATGGTGGTAAGGTACAAGTGGGGACCAAAGCAGACGTTCAGTAATATTGACAGTCAAACTAATTCTCTGGCAGGGGTTGGCATGCAAAGAAAATAAGCTATAGGAGCTTGCCAAACAAAACAAAACACCGATAACTCTATGTAACCTGGGCCATCAACTGTCCTTAATAAATCCTGGGGGGTGGTGGGGTGCGCCTTGCGTTAAATAAAACAAAAAAAAAACCTTCTCTCTCTCTCAAAAATCCTTCACATATTATGACTTATGTTAAGCAAAGGTAACCATGTCAAAATTTATTTTGGTCCCAGCTGAAGTTCAGTTGCACTGATTTTGGGCAAAGTTACTAAATGGGTCTACTGTTTCAATTCCCCCCTTTTCTTTTTTCCCCTACAACTTGTGGTTGCTATGACACTCCTCTCCTGTAACTGAAACAATTATAAATGTGCTCTGACTATACTTTATATGAAGGCAAAGTCAATGAAATATTAGTAAATCTATATTAATAAGTGATCACAAAAACAAAAGTTAAAGACAGCTAGCTACTGTTAAAATGCTGAAAAGACATGTTGGTAAATTCCAATTTTCACTTCTAATATAAAGAAAAAAGTCCAATAAATTAAAAATAATAAGGTGTTTTCATATTGTGATAATACCACTTTCTGACACTGTTGCTTAATTTTTAGTTCCTAGGGATTCTTAGACAGGAAGAGGTGATGGTAGGAGATCTGATTTAAAAATGCAGGGAAAAGATAAAAAAAAAAAAAACCTTTCCTGAGCAACACAGAAGACAAGTATTTTGAAACAAATAGACTTGGTCAACTAACGGGGGAAGCTAGCCTATATACTGCACATAAAACACTTCAATACACCAATAAAACATGGCAAAGAGATATGAACTCACGATGCATAAGAAGTTCAGTATATTAACCAAATATAAATTAAAACAAAAAAGATTTTATCAAAATTGGCAAATGTGCAGAAAAAAATACTTAATTCAAGGAAATACTCATAATCATTGACTTAGCAGTTCCAAGAGCATCAAAACTATAACCAAAATGTTTACATGAAAAAATATTTATCACAGTATTATAAATAATAGCACCAAAATGAAAGTAAGATAATATACACCAGCAGGAGATTGGTTTAATAAATGTGCAATACTCACATATAATGGAATACTACACAGTCATAAAAATTATGTTTTCATAACATGGGAAAGTATTCATAATAATGGGTATTAAGTTTTAAAATGTAACAAACCAATGCAATTTTCTGTATATATACATTCACAGGAAGGAAAAGGACTACAAGGAAATATACACTGCAAGGAAGATACACCAAATCATTTTAGTGAAAACGTCTGAGTATTGAGATCACATACAATATTTACTTTCTTCTTTATGCATTTGTATATTTTTCAGCTCTCCTTCAATAGAACATTACTTTTATATTCAGGGAATAACAGATGCTGTCACAAAGAGATAATCTAAATTTTACATTTCTGCTCTGCATTCTCCAGGGACTATAAACCCAGAACATGACTTTAACTAGAATGACAACACTTTTAATGAGAATAAAGACATGCATTTGAAAGCATCTGAAATAAATTTTTACTACAAATTCTTACATAATGTACTACAGAGTTAGCAACCAATGAGGTAAATAACAGCATAGGTTCTTAATAAAATAAACATATGGGTGGGTACAAAAAGATCAATGGAAAGGGTCAAAGTTTATCAACCCCCAAAGATTTTAGACTTAACTTTTATCCTTAGCTTTGATAAAATAAATTTCATGTAGTTTATTATATAATAATTTTACATTTTGCTCTATGGCCACCTATATATTTATTATATATATATGTACATATGTGTGTGCAAATAAAAGGAAGTTTTTAAATTTGAATTGCCTTTATAAATAATCTTTACTATCAAAGTGAATAAACTTAACAAGGACTTCCAAGAATTTAAATATAAGAATAAGTTTTAAAGAAACTGACTCTAACAACAATCCATGTGGTTATTATTAACTATGCTTAAAAATGGCCCTTACATTATTCTAGTGCTAAATAGACATGGGACTGTAATGGGACTATGTAATACCCAGACCTTTAAAGCATCACTTAAACAAATTTAACTTTGGAATAAATTTTTTAAAAAAGAAAACTGACCTATTTGATTACAGCTATTTACTTTAGATGAATTCACTTTACAAAAGTTAGACTTACCAAATTTAAAAAAAAAAACAACAAAAAAAACCACACCAAGATCCTAACACAAACTTAAGATATATTCAGAATAAAGTGTAACCCCCAAATTATCATTTTTATTAATCATATCATTTTCTGACAGGCCAAAACCAAATACAATCCAAGATGTGACGATCACCATATCAGAATGAGATTCGATACATAAAGTTATAAATTTGTTTAAACATGAACAGAATATAGGTCTGTGCAAAAACAAGTTGTCTCCAAGATGAAAAAGATCTGTATATGGGATACCCTCCTCACTCAGAGGACATAAGACTTTGGTGATTCCTGAGACAAGACAAACATGAACACTTGTATCCCCAACACAAAACGCTTCAGATTAATACCCTCTGTCCCTTTTACAGTATTTTGTGCCGCCCCCCCGCCCCCGCACCCCGCCATTACATCAGGAAGGAAACCTCCATTAGGTGACAAGAGCCTTTTAATAACCCACATCTCTTAATTTCCCTTTTTATCAAGGAGAGTGTTCCTGGGGCTCAGGGTAGTCTGCAAATCAATGCAAAGGGGAAGCATCGAGAGGCTCATCTGAAGTATTACCAGGGAGCAGCAGGCAGCAAATATTCAAACCCAGAAATTGTGACTCAACATTTCCTACAGTACAACAATTCTGCACAAATGACAGACACTGTCAAGAAGGATCCTGCCTGAAAAAGATGCAGAATGAAAAGAGAAGAATGACAGACAGGAAGGTTAAGGTATTTGATTATACTAGTATTGGTACTTACGTATCATACCTCTGCAGTGGTGTCACTTTGTTCTTATTCTTATCAATGGAACCCGTAGACAGTTGAAGGAAATTGGGGTTTAATTTATATAATTCCTGAAGGAGCTTCTGTTCATATTCTTGGTGTTTACCCGCCTGGTGGAAGAAGAAATGAAAACTGCAGTGGGATTCACAAAGTGGCTGGTCTAAAATGCTGACGTACTTTCTGAATCATTAAAGCTATCCTAAATAAAATACGTAAGAGTTAGTCACAGTGTCAGAGAAACCTGTGAGGAAGATGTCACAGAGCTTCTAGACCAATGAAAGTTCTTTCAACAAAACTACAGGAGACATATTCTATTAATTAAGCATATCGTCAACCACCTTATGTGGAGAAAAAACATATTAACAGACAACATTTTTGCTAGCTTAAGGAAAAACTAGAGGGGCCCTTTTAAATTTACTTCCCCATCTTTCCACAAAAGAATTAAGCTTTCTAACAGGTCATTACAGAATTTTCTGAAGATCAATGGAAAATCAATCTCTCTTTTAGAAGAGATTAACACTAAAAGTAACTCAGAGATGAAGAATTTTCATTATCCTAAGTAATACATTTACATAAAAATGAATATATTTAAACGTTGGACCAGAAGATGGCAATTTAGAGCCAACCGCTTTGTTTTTATAAATAAAGTTTTAAGGGAACAGTAATGCTCATTCATTTACATATAATCTATGACCTTGTTGGTGTTACGACAGCAAATCTGAGTAGTTGTTACAGAGACCATGTGACCAGAAAAACTAAAAACTAGAACATTGACTAACTGTCCCTTTACAGAAAAAGTGTGCCAATCTCTGCTCTATACATGACAAAGAGAGCTCTGTATTTCCTGGAGTTGGTAGCTCTCTATCAAAATGCAGTGTTACAAACATGATGGAAGAAATCAGACAACAACTGACTGTGCAACTAGTCACACACAAAAATAAATTACAATGAAATTACACTGAATAACTTTCTACTCTTTGCATGTATATTATGACTGCAAGGACATTTTTACTTACCTTCAGGATTGTTAATTATTTTTAAAGTGTGGTCTAAAGAGATGTTATGGGAAAACCAAAACCAGAACAGATCAAAACAAAAACAAAGCAATAAAAACAAGGGCAGTATCATGTGATCCAGCACAACTGTATCATATATATTGCACAATGCATCATTCCCTGCTCTGAGAGGGCTCTTGCCTGTTCAACTATACAAATATTTCATATGGTACTGAATTTTGAGTTATGCAGTAACAAGGAAAGACCTAGTTTTTGCCATGATATAATTTGTTCGTTTCCTTTCTACACTGAGGAAATGTTTTAATGAAGAAACCCCCTTTCATAGTAATTTTAAATTCAAAGAAGAAAGAGATGAATACAGGTCAACAATATGAAATAAATTTTAAATTGTTAAGGAAAAACACAGTTTAGATGTGGATTTTACATCTTTAAAATAAAAAAAGCCCTGAAAATTATTTCTGCAAGCAATACTTCAGGAGATATTACAGCTTTCATTAGCCACAAAGAGCTCAAACTGGTATTCAAACAGTTTAACAGGGGCAGTTTACAGAGACAGGTTAAATAGCATTACAAATATATTTCAAGGGACTGCCCATCCATTTTCTTTTACTTTTTAATAATACTTAAGTGAGATCAACTGGGGCTTAGAAACTCCTTGACAGATATTTTCATTGTAATAATACCCATAAGTAAAGCATAGTTCCTATTAATCAAAATACAGCATGAAATGGCTCAACCTTAGATTTCATCCAAGAAAGTTTCATTCAAAAGAAGAAAAAAAGTCAAGAACCATTTACTGGATAAGCAAGAAATAAGTAAGTCATCTGTCCCCATTAAATATCACAGAGAACTTAGTTTTTGGGTTTGGGGTTTTTTGTTTTTTTTTTTTTGACATGGACCATTTTTAAAGTCCTTACTGAATTTGTTATAACATTTATTGTTCGGTTTTTTTTTTCACTGTGAGGCATGTGAGATCTTAGCTCCCCAATCAGGGATCGAACCTACAGCGCCTGTGTTGGAAGGTGAAGTCTTAACCACTGGACCACCTGGGAAGTCTCTTAACACTGCTTCTGGATCATAAAGACCATACATACTGTAAAGAAATTCCAACGTATTTATTATAATGTGATTTAATCAGTGATAACTCCAAGTCAAAAAGGGTAATATTTCATTCCATTTAACAATCTGCTCTGAAAGGAGCCCCTCCTAGACTGTCTCTAGTTTGACCTGGAGAATGAAAGGCAGCAGTCAATGCCCCCCACCTTCTAAATGAGAAGTATTCCTGCAAAGTCCACAGCAACAATCTGAAGTCTTCACCTATAATAGGGAAGTGCAGCATTGTGCTTTGGCATAATCCTCATTTAATATGCCGTATGGTCAATATTTTTACTTGTAAAGGCAAATTTATACTACAAATTGAAAGAAGACAGGAGAACAGGAAATGTAAAAAAGAATACAGGATAATAAGCCTTCAATTCACCCTTTACAGGACACTGACTCAGTGTACACTTTCATGGATAGAATCATTTCATAAAAACAATTTAGCTTTTCAGTGGCATTTAATAGAGTATTATTTTCTAGCACGCTCTATGAAGAGCAGAGATGGCAAAGGGGAACCTCATAATTACAATACTCCACTTAGCTTTCATTTTGCCTACATTTTCAAAACTTAGGGGGCCACAGATGCATTTTTTATTATACCAATGTCCTGCAGAACTGATATTCCATAGAACAACCACGTATTTGGAAAAAGCTAATTTAAAATAATAAGAGTTTAATAAAAAATAAAATTCTTAGTTTTTGCTTTTGTAATTTTAAGTTATAAAGAAAAATACTTCCTTTGCTGCAAAGTTGATAATTCACATTACTTTACTACCTGCATTTCCTCTTTTGTGAAGCTGGCCGCCTCGTCCCCCAATTCATGTAGGTACATGCAGTCAGGCTTTGGGCACTGCATATTCTTTAAGAAGTAACTGCAATATTTTGTTGTACCTAGAGATGCCTGCAGGAAGAGAAGGGAAGAAGGAAAAAGACCCAAAACGTAAACTGACACCAGAATGAGAATTTCCGTATCTAGTGTTTTCATTTCATCTAAAATGAGGCAAAGACACAGCTAAACAAAGTACGGCTGTGAATACTAGAGAATTCAACTATCATTAGCAGAATTTATTAAAGGTGATGAAACACCTCAATCTATGGTTTCCAGAGCTTGAGCACCCAAATCCTTTCCCTAGACATCAGGAGAGTAGGAAGGCAAAATCTGTTCCATGTTTTAAGCGGTTAGGCACATAAGACAAATTCCTTTTTCTAATTATGCCATCCTTCTTTCAACTTACTTAAAGCATTGCTTGGTGGGACCCTTCACTCAAGCCTGAACTAATCAATGTCCAAATATTTAAGGACAACAAATTGGAACCATCACCTATTTCTTACAGGAAGAATAATAAATCCATTTTCACAAGAGAAAATATGTGTAAATACAGGAAATTTTTTTTAGGACTAATCCCCTAATAAGGTATGTGTTTACCTCCACCTGGTAGAACAGGACCCTAACAGGTAAGTGATAAGCAAATTAGCTGTCATAGGTTAGAATGGATACCTAGGAAGCAATCTTTAAATAAGACTCCTTCATTAATATGTAACAGCTATGTTCTTCTGTACTTGCTACATGTTATCTCTTCCCCCTAAAAAAAAAAATCCAGAGGACCATATTACCTTAAGTGTTCTGCCATCCACCACCACATTGTTAACACATTGTATGGCTCTGAGAGCATCTTCCGACCGTATATAGGTTACATAAGCACTGGCACTTGGACCCTAAAGTGAAAAGCCACTGTCATTAGAACCAAATTCAACAAAAACTTAAAAAAAAAAAATTAACTTGCAACCTGCCAAAGGAATTCTAAAGGCCTTTACTAACACTATCTTTAATAATAATGACAATGATTAGAAGTACCAGTAGCTTTGATTAAACTATATACTAGCTCATCTTAAGATAATCATACTTAATCAATTTTATCTGATTTTAAGCAGACTAAAATATTTATGAATGAAATATCTTTGGCTTGGCAATTTTCTTACAAAAGTCATCTGACAGGCTTGTCAACATTACAAAAAAAATCAAACTTTGAAAGTTATATTTAAAAAAATAAGATGTGAAGATACTGTGTCAAACTACATTCTCAGAATAAATGCAATCTTTAAGAGTATTCTAATAGAAAATTAAAAAAAAAAAAGAGTATTCTAGCTGCTAATATCAGCATAACAAAAATGCTCTATTAAGTTCACAATATCTGAAAATATTAAATAGAAATCATTATATAATTTAACTGCTTGGTTATAGACTCAATTCTCCCTCCCCTTCAAACCATCACTAAATCTCTGTTACTACTTTTCTCTTAATACTATCAATTCACTGTTAAGTTTTGAAAGGATCAACCAACCACCAAAAAATTCCCCCACCCTACCAATAGAGGTCACTATATGGTGTAAATGCTTGACCCCCAAGCTTTCTAATCACAGAAACCAAGTTTTCCTTCTGAACAGCCCAGGTCAAGCCCTGACCATAGGGAGGAAAGGTAAAAATCCCTATAATTAGTTACCTGTGAGCCTGCATATGATGTGCTATTATTGATGACAACTTTATGTATTTTACCAAACTTCCCAAAATATTCTGGTCGTTTTAAAACCTATAAAAGAAGAAGAAATAAGGTATAAACTGTCCCCACTTCATCAACTTTATCCTTATAATGGGGACATGCACCATGCCTCTTGAGTGAAAAGAAAATAATTGTTAAAGTTTCCCAATAAATGTGACTACTTTACTGATTACAATTTGTGTGGTTAACTTACCTACAGGAAATCATCAACAAAAACCTAAAAGCTATTCTTTACTGACCCACTGAATAGAAACTGAGACTGAGTAAGTCTCACATTATCTACTACGTTCTAACATGTGCACCAATAATCTATGGGATCTTAACTTGACATTATTCTTAAACACAAAACAGATCAACTATCTTAACCACACTGTCATTAATAGATGATTCTTATAAAGTCTCAGAACAATGACCAAGATTATGTATTAAACAGAAACTCAAAAACAGACACAAGTAGAGACAGTTTTACTCATCAATCTATTGTACATAAAATATTATGTATTATATTAAAGCACTGTTTATAAGTTACAAATTCGAAATATGGTAACAGAATATTTTTCAAACTTTCATGCTTTATGATTTATTACTCAGTGTATGTCCATAAATTTTCCTTATGTCAATTTCACCATTTTTCAATTGTCTTCTATGTTTTTCTCTCTTTTCCAGATAAATAACAAATGAATTTTTCTCTATTACCTGGTTACTTCTTGGTGGTCATTTTCCCTCATACTTGTGTCATCTCCTTTACTATGTGATCACTATATGCATTCATTTAGCTTCTCCTGCAAACTAACTTAACTTTGGCTAACTTAATCCTCTCTCCCAGGATTTACAACTACCTCAAAATTAAACTGTTCTTTTCCAAAATTTACCACAGACCTACATAGTATTTGTTTATAGGTTTAAAATTCAACATTCAAAAAATGAGTATCATGACAACCAGTCCCACCACTTCATGGCAAATAGGAGGAAAAGTGGAAACAGTGTCAGATTTTAATTTCTTGGGCTCCAAAATCACTGCAGATGGTGACTGTGGCCATGAAATTAAAAGGTACTTGCTCATTGGAAGAAAAGCTATGACAAACCCAGACAGCTAATTAAAAAGCAGAGACATCATTTTGCCAACAGAGGTTCATATAGTCAAAACTGTGTTTTTTCCAGTAGTCATGTATGGATATGAGAGTTGGACCATAAACAAGGCTGAGTGCCAAAGAATTAATGCTTTCGAAGTTGTGGTGCTAGACAGGACTCTTGAGTGCCTTGGACTGCAAGAAGATCAAATAGTCAATCTAAAGGAAACCAACTCTGAATATTCATTAGACAGACTGATGCTGAAGCTAAAGCTCCAATACTCTGGTCACCTGATGTGAAGAGCCAGCTCATTTGAAAAGATTCTGATGTTGGGAGAGACTGAAGGGAGGTGGAGAAGGGGGCAACAGAAGATGAGATGGTTGGATGGTATCACTGACTCAGTGGACATGAGTTTGAGGAAACCCCAAGAGATAGTGATGGACAGGGAAGCCTGGTGTGCTGCAGTCAATGGGGTTACCTACAGACCCACTGTTTCTACAATCTCTCCAAATAGCAAGCTATCTCTCAGTTGAAGCTTTCTGCATGTATCTGTTCAAGTGTATGCAAAGTACCTTCTCCAAATACTCTTATTTGATAATATTCTCACATACTTAACATCTTAGCTATTATGCTCTACATCTCACAGAACCAAAGTTTTGTGAAACAGTCTGTGGTTGGGGTGTCATGAATTCTTAACAGTTTTCAACTTGATTAATATAATTTTTTTTAACCTTACTTTATTTTAGGTTTTTATAAGTATAGGGTTATTATGTTTTCTGCAGCCAATTTTAATGGATAAGAAGGTGCAATGACTACACTGGCTTTCTATCTTTTTCCCACCCAAATCTTCTGAAGGATATGACATTTAGAGTGGCAAAGGCAATGACTCTCGTGTTGTTCACAGAGAGTCTTAGGATAGAGGCTATGGGAAGAGTATGTATCTTGAAAAGCCTTCTGGCCAGTGGAGAACAGAACTGCGTTCAATATTCCAGCTGGATGTGTACCAATTCAGCAAAAGGCCTCAGCCAAAAGACCTGCTTCAAGGGACTCAGCCTGGTCAAAAGCTGTGCTGCATTAGCATCTCATATCACACCCAAGTTGATGGTAGTACTTCTCAACGAAGGCAGCATCAAGGGATGCTGGCACATCATGTCAACGTAACTGGGAGACACTATTGGTGCTCAGTGGATGGGGGCCAGGGACAGCTTACAGCACTCAGGCTAGCCCTGCGCCACAAAGAACCATCCTACACAACTTCTGAATGTTCTTACAAGACATTCATCTAGCCAAGATGCTTGTTTATAACTAAGTGAATCTAGAAACAAATCATAAATATAAAGCACTTTCCCACAGTTTCAATGTATGTTGAATTTAAAAGCAAACACTATGTAAATAAGGGACAACTACAAATGCTTTGTTTGAAATTTTACTAAGAATTCTTCAGAAAAATCATACATCATTAACTCTTCATGGTACCCATGCTGTCAGTACATACATCTGTAACAATCTGCACTTCTAGTTGTCACATTCACAGTGATTCTACAAACAGAGGCAAGCTCCTATTTCATAATGTACTGGGAAAAAAGGTACTTTACAAACTTATATACACACACAAATCATTTGCGGATCCAGTTGAAATACTTATTTCAGCCCCTGAGAGTTTGCACCATAAGCTCCCAGGTGATACTAATGCTACCAGCCCAGAGGTCGCACCCTGAGTAGCGGTACCAAGTATTTACACGTAGAAACAGTCTTCTTATACTTTAATCTCTCCCTCATTTTTTTCAAATTATGTATCTACCTAGACAGATTATATGATCAAGAAGTCATTTCATGAAACTCAAAGGGTGCTACAAAATACTATTTAAAAAAAAAAAGTGGGTACTGGGTCTGAAAAGGTTAAAGACTGACTTATGGAAATAAATTCTGGCCAATAATTGAGCAATACTTTCATAAAAAACATAAGACTTGTATATAGTTACAGTGAGCAGCCAGAATAGTATTTCCAAAGCACAAATCTCACCATGTCATTCTGTTCTTAAGATTAGTCAATAGCTTCTCATTGTCTTTAAGATACAGTGCAAACTCGTTGAAAGTGAAAGTGAACTCGCTCAGTCGTGTCCGACTCTTTGCGACCCCATGGACTATAGCCTACCAGGATCCTCAGTCCATGGTACTTTCCAGGCAAGAACACTGGAGTGGGTTGCCATTTCCTTCTCCAGGGGATCTTCCCGACCCAGGGATTGAAACCAGCCCAGGTTGGATGCATGAGACAAGTGCTCAGGCCTGGTGCACTGAGAAGACCCAGAGGGATTGGGTAGAGAGAGAAGTGGGAGGGGGGATCGGGATGGAGAATACATGTAAATCCATGGCTGATTCATGTCAATGTATGACAAAAACCACTACAATACTGTAAAGTAATTAGCCTCCAACTAATAAAAATAAATGGAAAAAAAAAAAAAGAATACATGATAATGAAACTGGGTCTCCCTCATTGTAGGCAGATGCTTTACCGTCTGAGCCACCAGGGAAGCCTTTAAAGCCCTTCCTTATCCCTTACCACTTACCTCATCAGCCTCATCTCTCACCATTTCACTCTTAATTTTCCAGCCAAACAAATCATTTGAAGACCAAGCCTTTTTTTAAATCCAGAAGCACTTGTATAATCCCTATGCCTGAAGCACTTTATACCAAAGATAGCCAGGAAGTTCATACTTCCTGATGGCACTCCAACAGTCAGGTGCCATCTCTTGTGCCTCCACAACACACAGCACTCCTCACAGTATACAGCTGCTTTTATAAATAAACAGGGGCAACCTTTTATTGGTTTATGTTCAATGTCTCACACAGTGCCTGGCACACTGCAGGTACTCAATAAATGCTTATGGAATAATTAAACTCTGTTAGCATTGAACAAAAAGAATAACACATGTGTAAAACACTAGTGGGCCTTAATGTATTAGGAAATGATCTATGGGTGACAAAAATAGCCCGCCCAGGCAAGGGAAACTCAAGTAATTTCGATGTTCTATATTAAGTTGCACATTCAAGGTTCTATCTAAACATAAGTCGAATAAGCAAAACAGTAAATAAAGAAAGTAAAGAGCACGGGTAGTAGGCAGAACAGCCTGCATATAACCACATAACCTATATATTCAAAGTCCTATATTTACTTCACAGTGAGTCAACTTGAGTACTAGCTACTATATAAAAGGTTATATGGTAGAATTATAAATGCCCAATGACATACCTAATGTGTAAAATGTCTTCCTATACGTTGGGAACACAAATGTTCATGCACATGTCAGAGAAAATAAAAAATGTAGTGACAGATGAAGGATGAATAGACAAATATGTGAATGAAGGAACCATACAGATCACTGGTGTAAAATTCATCGGAATAGGAGTTCTAAGACCAGGGAGATGGGGGCGGGGGAGGGAGGTGGATGAGGGTGGTTTCTAGTTCTGGGTTTGCTATGAAATAGCTAAGTGATCCTAGACAAATCATTCAACTTCTCTATGCCTCAGTTTCCCATTTGTAAAAGAAAACGGTTACATTTTTAAAGTCTTTCAGTTCCTCAAACAAGCAGCTCTTTCATGCCACCATGCACCTGGGACATGTCTGCCCTTATTTGCTACCCAGCTAATCCCTAGTCATTTTTAATCATCCTTTCCTCAGGGAGGCTTTTCGTGGATCTCTGCACTAGCTAAATTACCTACTGTTCGTATGTTCTCAAAAAGCCCTGTATCTCCCTATTTATAAATACTCAACACACTTACAAGTACTTAAGTCTGTCTTCTCCACTGTCTGTAAGCTTCTAAGGGTAGAGACTGTGTCTGGCTTGCTAAACCATTTCAGTAACATCAAAGTATCTAACAGACTGTAAGTATTCAAGAGCTAATTTACAGAACGAATGATTAAGGTTCTGACAAATTTAAATTTTTAGGATTTAGGAGATGATTACTCTAAGCATTATCTCTAACTACCATATCTTCTAAGACAGGCTTTTTTCCTATTAAGCGATAAATGGATACATTCGACCATCAATCTTGGTATGAAGTTGTCAGATGTACAAAAATTATTTTCAAAATAAGCTTTAAATTTTCCTAAATGCTCCTATTCTACTAATCAGAATTCAGCCAAATATCAAATTGTTCATCATCCAAAAATAAGTAAATGATAGGGATCTTCTTTGACTCAAAGTTCCCCTAACAATTTGAAACTTGGTGATTTCTAATGAAGTGTTCCAATCTGAAAGAGTTAGGCAGTTACATTAAAAAAATTTTTAAGGTTATTATTTAGAAGTAGTAGGGTTTAATAACTAAAACACTAACCTTTGGTTTTCTTAGGGTTTCAAGAGAAACAAATGAGAGAAACTAATGTTTAAGAAAATTCACTGTCCTCTTACCAAGCAACAGTGCTTTCAAAAGTCTAAAACCAAGACAGTGATTTTTTAGGTATATTTACATTCATGATAAAGTATTCTCTTTCAAGAGTCATTCCCTAGATTAATTTCTTTCTGTGTAATAGTTCTTCAGATTAATCTTACTGACATTGTGCTATTTGAAATGAATATAAATCTCTGTACATAAGTAAAAACAAACTACAGATCTAAGTCACTTCTCTAAGAAGCAGCAGAAACCTGTAAACCAAACATCAGACTGAGACTATGGCTTCATTTTATCCAGAGTTTGGGTGCTGCTCGGTAAGCCTCCAATACCACAAGCGACTGGGTTTTGTATTAGTAAAACCAAGTACATCCACATCCAAGAGTTGTTAAATAAAAATTAAAGTTCCATTAATTTGCTGGACTAGCAGGGAGCCCCTTGGTGGCCTAGTGGTTACGACTGCACACTTTCCCTGCCATGGCCTGGGTTCAATCCCTGGTCAAGGGAGCTGAGATCCCACAGGGTGCATGAGTGCCCCCCCCCCAACAAAAAATTTTTTTTTTTTACTGGAGTAGCAGCTTCAGAAAAGCAAATATAGATTCTAATCAATAAGATTAGCAGGAATAAATAGAGGTAGGTAAATTAAAAACCTGCTTAGGCAAGAAATGTCCTCTGGTTAGAAAAAAGTAATGTTTAAAGAGGGAGACAGAAGCATTGATACAAAGTTGTGGCAGTGTTCAAGAGTGAAATGGGATCCTGACTGTCTGGGGAGTTAAATGCTAGATGATTTAGGAAAAAGGGAGAACTAGCTGCTGAGGTTAAATCGCAGGCCTAAAATGAGCTCCTTTCTTATCATTTATTAGAAATATGAACTCTAGATCCACCCCTTTGGCTTTGGAAAAAACCTCGACTCTTGAAGATCGTGTAGCCCACTAATGCCAGCATCTCGGACCTAGATCCTAGTAATTCGTGAGCTGCCTCCACATTTATTACCAATGACAGAGACTTCTTAGTAAGGTCACCCTGATGTTCTCCTCTACAGATCTTGAATCCCTTCACAGCCTCAATACATAGTTAACTAATCAGCAATAAATATTTCTTATTCTTTCTAAACTGATTTTTACAAAATCAATTTTTAGACTCCTTATATTTCCTCCTTCTGGGGCCTTTAGCCCTCTTAGACCAGTTCAAAGATTCCCGCCTCCCTAAGCATATTCACTGTAATCCTTCCTCTGACTGCTGCCATCCTGAGCATTACTTTAAACCCTTCTCAAGGAGTACTTCCGACAGATCCCTCAAATCCAGCTCTCTCCAACTGAAGCAGACATTCTGGCTGCCATTCAGTTTCTATTTGCCTTCCCAACAATCTAGTCAGCATCTCCTGGTATATTAGGAACTAAACATTAGCAGACATGTGTCCAAGGGCATTAAGGAAAAGTAATGAGTTCAACACTACTTTAATAAGCCTGGTGGAGGAAGGAGAGAAGAGTTAAGTAATAAACAAAAGGGTTAAGGCCTCCCCTGCTTTCAACGTATGACAAAGAACCTCAACCACTGTTTCCCTCTGAATTCTTTCTCCTTCCCCAAAACTGGCTTAAAATGAATGAATAAAGAATGATGACACAGTAGAGCAACAATTCTATCACTGTTTTATAATCAAGGTTCACTGCTTCGGCGTGATTAAAAAAAAAATACAGATCTCTGGTGGGTTCATGAAAGTACATCTCCACTGCTGGTCCTTAATACAGCTACAGAAAAGAGCAAAGAAACAGAGCGGTCATATCAGGGGAGCCTTGAGAGCACAACACAGCCACTGTCCAACTTCCGTAGACTAGGAGCACTGAAGGGGACTTCAGAGACCTAATTCAACTGCCCAGTTTCACAACTGAAGGAAATGGGCCAAGAACGATGAAGACACTGGCCTGAGATCACAACTGGTCGCGGTTTCTTAGTGATTATTAAAAATCATTTCCCATTATCTTCTAAGTTTTACAATTTTCAGGTAAATCCTGCCTTCGGGCAGGGCCAGCTACTATTTCCAAATAAAGAAAAAGAAAAAAGTGCCAAATTGAGAAAGAAAAGAGAAGACAACTTACCTCTGGGTCTGCTAGGCGCTGAGACAGACCTACAACAAAGACGAGGTTTTTTTGTACAACACGTACACTAGCCAAATGTTTGCGATTTTCTGATATTTTCTGTTTTCTCTCATTTTGTTTCTGTTTTTTCTCATTCTTTATCCTTTGCAGTTCTTCCTGGGAGAGTGGTTTATAAACTGCTGGGTCTTCTGGATATGGCTTTAGGCATAAAACAAACACAGAAGTTAGCATTAAATGAACAGAAAACCATGAGTAAATAATTTTCAAATGCTTGATGATATGTATGCAGTTATTTGCTACATCTCCCTTTTTCTGAATGTTCTAACTGTGTAACTTTTTATTTAATAAAAGTTAAATGTTACATAAGAGTGTTTTTAAATACTATGTAAACCACTTTTAGTGCTAAAACTTAAAATATCACCAAAGGTTCTAAAATTTTAAAAAACCACCCTGGTATTACCGACAATGCCTAGTACACAGTTTACAGGAAAATTAAGCTTTTAAGGTACTATGTAAAGGGCAAAAAGTACAAAATATCATCTAAATATGGGTTTATTGTATTACAACCAACAAATATTTAATGAAAACGTACTATGTGCCTGAAGATTAATGAAGTACTTATTCTTTAATAGATAGACATTTCCTGTCAAAGGAGATGGGCAAATAAACAATACACAGATACTCTGGCTCAGGAGTTTGAACTTAGCTTCAACACTTATTATCCACATGGCTTTAGACAAGTCAATAGAACGCTATGTCTCCGTATCCGTGTTAAGTAAAATGAAAATAATCTTAAAGGCTGGTATAAAAATAACACTCATAAAGCAATTATTTTAACTGGCCCACAGTAATCTCTCAATAAATACTAGCAATTACACCACTGTAATGTTTTTCTCTCTCATCATTACAATTTTGTTTTCATTCCTACTGCTAATGCCAAGACTACTGATGGCCTGAATGAGAGTTGCAAACTGGCTTTGAATCTTGGATTGTTCTTTACTGAGAGACCTTGGCTAAGTTATGTAATTTGTCTGCCTCAGTGTTCTGTAAAATGGGAATCACAGTACTTTATTCAGAGGGTTTCTGTGAGAACTTTAAAAAGGCAACACACTTACAAAGTGATTAAAACTGTGTCCTGCACAGAAGCATTCAATAAATCAGTTATTATTTCAGCTGGCCCTCCATATCTGCAGGTTCCACATCCTTCAATTGAACCAGATGAAACTATTTGGGGGGAAAAAAATTCTAGGAAAAAAGTTCCAAAAACCAAAATCTGAATTGGTCATGCACCTAGCATTTACATAGCATTTACATTGTATTTACAACTATTTATACAGCATTTACATTAGATATTAGAGACTATACATAATCTAGAGATGATTTAAATTACATGGGAGGATGTGTGTAAGTTACACACAAACACTATGCTATTTTATATGAGGGACCTGAGTATCCACAGATTTTGGTATCTGTGCAAGTGGCATGGAGGGGGCTGTTCCTAGAAAAAAATTCCCCACAGATACAAGAGACAACTGTATTAACAAAAAAGGTTAATAATAAATGGAAGATGGAACACACTAAATAAATAGTAACACGTAAAGCTGAATGTGAAGAGATCCCAGAAATGGGAAGTTGTGCCTATCAGAATACCAGAACCTGGGATTAACAGAATCGCTGCTGTAAAGAATAAACTGGAAGAGGAAGAGAGAAGGGAGTATCACAAGCCTGACACCGTGCATGCCCTTAATGTAAAGTTACTTTCATCTTTTCCATACATAAGTTTAAAAAAATTACTTAAAAAAAATGAACAAAACACCCTCCAATATGTGAGCACACTCTGAGTAATGCTGAAGGCAATTAAGAAAGTGAGATTTCTTTTCCTGCTCCATTATTTTTACTAGTAATAACATAAAGTCTCCAAAACTCCTGTTCTTAAATATTCAGCCATAACTCTTAGTGGTCCTGCAGAATAAAGTGCCCATTCCATTCAATTCCCACATTTAAACATTTGAATCTTTTAGCTAATTGGTCCTTTTTGGCATACTCCAACATACTAGTGAGTGAGAAGCATATAAAACAGCTGATTCAGTAATTTGCCTGACTTTTGCATGACCTAAGGGTTTTATTCCAGGGTCAAATATAAAGTTTGTGTCATACATTTTAGGAGCTTACTAAATATTTGCCACATTAATACCAAGCTATTTTCTAGAATTAGAAATTCAGCACTACTAACTTTCCTTTTTAAAAAAATCTTATTTCAATAGTTCTTACATTTTAATTTGAGGAACCAAATGGTTAGAGATCTATTACAATAAATTCAATTCTTCAATCGATGTAACCGTGCCCATTTAAATTTTTTCCCTTTTCTACACTCACACTTCTGTACCTATATTATCTTCTTTCAAATCAAACTATCTGCTTGGATGATTTTAATCCCGTGAAACTATTTAAAACTACAGCATGTATATTATCTATGGTGAAACAGATCACCAGCCCAGGTGGGATGCATGAGACAAGTGCTCGGGCCTGGTGCACTGGGAAGACCCAGAGGAATCGGGTGGAGAGGGAGGTGGGAGGTGGGATCGGGATGGGGAATACGTGTAAATGTATGGCTGATTCATATCAATGTATGACAAAACCCACTGGAAAAAAAATAATAAATAAAGGAGAAATTTTTAAAAAAATAAATAAAATTTTGCAATAAAAAAAAAAACTACAGAGGCAAAAGTATAAAAATGAACTACATACAAACCAGTGTAAATACCTTTCCACAATATCACTCACATTTTCATTTGCTATTTTCTACCACAGGATTTCTGGGCAGCTCCTTTTGGAGCATTTATTAAGTTTATCTGAGAGCTGCTGCCCGTCACTAACATGTGGAGTGGTGACAACCCACTCCCTGAGTCAGTAAAGCCTTTAGATTGTTCCCAGATCCATTTCAAAGCCTGGTCCATGCACTGCCTCATTCCACCAGTCCATGGTGAGTGTAAAAATTAAGAAAAAGCACTTGGAAACCTTTACAGCAACTTAACATTTCCACAGCATTCAAGTATGTCATCAGTGGGCTCTGAAGAATAAGATACTTATCAGTGTGGCTGTTATCAAGCTTAGGTGGTAAATCACATGACACAAGCTGGATACTAGGCATGCTCAACAGAACCTTGTGTCAGTTTCCAGCAGACTGTGCTGGGCGGGGGCGCACACACATCTGGTTCTACATCAGAGATAGTCTGAGAAACACTAGTGTAACTCTTCTGAGAACACGAAGATTTGACAAGCATTCAGGTTTTTTTTTTTGCTAACCATCTCTGACACTGTAAAATCCTAATAAAAGATGATGCAAAATAATATAAACACCTCCAATAAATGGAGAATGAAAATGACCAAAAATCAGGTTGTGGTACCAATTCTCATGAAGTGTATTACTGATGTTATCATTATATTGAGTTTGTAACACTGGTTTATCCCAGTCTTTTTCTATATTACTCCAAGTTTTTTCTATGGAAATTAGTACTTCTATCAGTCTTCAAAGGCAACTTTATTGGACTATAACTGCTATGTAATGATACATTACACATACCAATACACAAAGATATCACTACAGGAGAAGAAGATAAATTAGTTTATTATGACTTATCCTCCAAAATCCTCTTACTCCAACTTAAAAGAGATTATAAATACTAACTTTTTCATCTTAACATATTTGTGAATCTGCATCTCTGTTGTTAGGAAGAATTAAATAAATTGTTCAGATAATAGAAATCTGATAATTTAATCTAAACACAAATGAAAAATATAGATAATTTTGTTAGTCTCAACCTGTCTAAAGGTTTCATAAAAAGTTGGTAAAGTACACATTCTATGATGGTTCCTCCTCCACACACACCACCATTAAATGCCTACTCTACAAATCTGATAGAAAGTTAACCATCTGATACAATAAGATGAGGAAAGAAGCTAGATTAAAGATGGGAGATGAAAACACATAATTTGAACAGCTGCAGAAAAACACTGTGACTCACAAAACTAGTAACCTTAGTACTAAAAATGAATATAAAGAAAAATACATCTGGTCTACTTTTTGACTGAAACACATACGTTAAACCTAATATTCTAGGAATATAGGATCAAATAAAAAGCTATAAGCAAAAAATTTTTCTTTAAAATTTTCTACTGCATGTTACAAACTAGTGATAAATAGGATACTTGTGGAGAAGCATTTTAAATGTGCAAAATATTTTTAGTAGTGTTAATCTGTCAACAAATTGCCAAACTACTAATTAAGATGGTTTATAGCCTTTAATATAATCACTTAATCCCTTTCATATGTGTAGTTATGGTTCCACTTTTATTCCCAATTTACATGTATATTTAGATGTGTCTTCTGTTTTATTTTCTTATCAGACTTACCAAGACTTTGATTATTTTATTGGCTGTTTCAAAGAACCAGCTCCAACTTGTATGGAAATACAGCTTTCCTATTTCATTAAATTCTACTTAATCCCTACTTTCTACTGTCATGTTTCTTCTTTTCCTAGTTTCTTAACCCAGAAATAAGTTCATTTACTTTTGCTCTTAATTTTCCAATAAATGTATTTACAGCTTCATCTTTTTCTCTTGCTAAAGACAATGAAAAATACTGTGTAAAACTTTTCAAACCAACATCTTAAAAACAATAATGATCTGCAGTGGTGAAGTCCCAAGCAAATTTCTGGATAAAAGTCAAAACCCAAAGAGATAAGTGGGGGGAGTAACAACCGATGGGAGAGAGGAACAAATGAGGGAAGAAGCACAGCATTCAAAGTCCAAAACCAGTCCAAGGTAAAGAGTTCTGGGGAGATCACTCCCATGATAAGCTGAGACCAGCTCACCCCCAAAGGGCTCATATTCTCTTAGGGTTAAGTACAGCTACAGAAAGGTCAGAACAAGATAAGAAGAAAGGAAAAGGGTGAAGAAAAAAACCATCCTAGAGAAGTTGAAACCAGCCCCAAGGAAGATGTGCACCTGAGAGAACAAAAGATTAAGGCATCCCTAATGGCAAAGAGCTGGACACGACTGAGCGACTGAACTGAACTGAATGGCAATGTTCGCAGGTTACAGCAGAAAGCAAACCAAAGCCTATCTACAGGATGGCAAATTTATCCTGGGCCTCAGAGAACTATACAAATAACTCAGTGACAACCACGAAGCCGATACAGACAACAAATCATAGAAATAAAACAACAAGAATGACAACCAGCAGAAACATCCCCCACAGACTTTAGCAACTGGAATTAGTGGACAGATTTTAAAACAAGAATGATTATCTGTTTAAACAAATATATGACAAACTTGAAAATATCTGCAGGGTTTAAAAATCCTTTTTAAAAAATCAGGTAGCAAAAAAGAACATACATTACTTTTAGAAATGGAAAACAAAACTTTAAAAATCAGTAGAATAGACCTTATATACTATTTAACTTACATGCTGAGTACATTATGCAAAATGCCAGCCTGGATGAATTCAAGCTGGAATCAAGAATGCAGGGGGAAGTAACAATAATCTCAGATATGCAGATAACACCACCCTCGTGGCAGAAAGCAAAGAGGAACTAAAGAGCCTCTTGATGAAAGTGAAAGAGAAGAGCGAAAAAGCTGGCTTAAAACTCAACATTCAAAAAATGAAGATCATGGCATCAGGTCCCAGAACTTCATGGCAAATAGATGGGGAAGCAATGGAAACAATGACAGACTTTATTTTCTTGGACTCCAAAATCACTGCAGATGGGGACTGCAGCCATGAAATTAAAAGATGCTTGCTTCTTGCAAGAAAAGCTATGACCAACCTAGACAGCGTATTAAAAGCAGAGACATTACTTTGTCAACAAAGGTCCATCTAGTCAAAGCTATGGTTTTTCCAGTAGTCATGTATGAACGTGGGAGTTGGACCACAAAGAAAGCTGAGTGCCGAAGAATTGATGCTTTTGAACTGTGGAGTTGGAGAAGACTCTTGAGAGTCCCTTGGGCAGCAAGGAGATCAAATCAGTCAATCCCAAAGGAAATCAGTCCTGAATATTCACTGGAAGGACTGATGCTGAAGCTGAACCTCCAATAGTTTGGCCACCTGATGCAAAGAACTGGCTCATCTGAAAAGACTCTGATGCTGGGAAAGATTGAAGGTAGGTGGAGAAGGGGATGACAGAGGATGAGATGGTTGGATGGCATCACCGACTCAATGGACATGAGTTTGAGCAAGCTCTGGGAACTGGTGAAGGACAGGGAAGCCTGGCAGGCTGCAGTTCATGGGGTCACAAAGAGTTGGACACGACTGAGTGACTGAACTGAACTGAGACTAGACCTAAAAAAAAATTAATTGATTAGAAGGAATCATCTATTTATGCATTAAAGGAAGAAAAACAAAGAAACAGAAAAGAGATAAAAAGACATGACAGACAGTGAAAAGAACTGGAAAATATTTAATCAGAGTCCCAGAAAGAGAGGAAAGAAAATACCGGCAACAGCTGACAAGATAACAGCTTAATTTTTTCCCAAACTAATGAAACTCTAAATTTGATGATTTTGAATTGTGGGCTGGAGAAGACTCTTGACAGTACCATGGACAGCAAAGAGATCAAACCAGTCAATCCTAAAGGAAATCAACCCTAACTATGCCTTGGAACGACATGTTGCAGCTCCAATACCTTGGCCACCTGATGCGAAGAGCCGACTCATTGGAAAAGACCCTGATGCTGGGAAAGATTGAAGGCAGAAGAGGGTGACAGAGGATGAGATGGGTGGATGGCATCACCAACTCACTGGACATGAGTTTGAGCAAACTCCAGAAGATAGTGAAGGACAGGGACACCTGGCCTGCTGTAGTCCATGGGGTCTCAAAGAGTCAGACACAACTTAGCGACTGAACAGCAACAATAAAACTCACCAAATCCACAGATTCAAAAAGCCCTACAAACCTCAAGCAGAATAAATAGAAATACACAAGTGAGTTCTATATTTTGGAACTGATCAATAGTCAATTTCTGTGCCCGATACACTGTATTTTAAAGTTTTGTACAAATTTATTTGTACAAAGTTGTATGTATGCACACACACACATACTTGCTAACTCTGTTAATCAAATTTTTCATTCCTTCTGTGTACTTCATGTGTGCATGTGTGCTAATAAGTGACTCTGTATGACATATTTCTAAAATACAGAAATTAGAAGCTCCTTGATTATGAAAGTGGGTGCAGTTTCTCCTGGTATTTACATCAGCTCAATATACTTCAAAGCTCTACTAAGTAAATAAAAGTTTTGTGACTCTAGGGGATCTTTCATCAGTAAGAAAAATATCCTCTTTAACTACTTTCAAAACGTGTAGATCTTGAATCTGATTATGACTAAATAATATCAGTACTATTATACTTTCTTTCCTATGGTTTCCATTTGCCCACTCCTTTTTCCCCCCTAGTTTCATGATCTATTTCTTACATGTGTTCCTAGTCAAACAGTTCTACAAGGTTTATCAGGAAATAGAGCAGTCCCCTATATGCTTCCCCCTCAACAGTTGCCTCTCCCTAAAAATAATCTGTTTATTCTTTTACTTGATTCTTTTGTCATTTACTATCACACCATTAAATAACATGCTTGTACTGCTACTTCTTGATTTTTTCAATATTCAATATTATTACATTATGCAAACTCAAGATTTAGCTTTCTTTCAGCCAGCCTAACAACATATTCCAAGCCCACTTTCTAACCTTCCATCCTAATTTCATTAGGCCAATAGTCATAATTACATTATTACAAAGTTCAAATATTACTTATACACTTTCACCTCCAGCTATGGCAGATTATTAGATGATTAACAGACTAGGGATACCAGCATAAACAACTAGAAAACTAGACAAAATGTATGAAATAACTGTTTTCAGACACTGACCAACAGGGAATGAACAGCAAGCAGATCTATGACCTCTGAGAGAAAAGAAATAAGGCAGATAAAAACCACGAGTGTCCCAGTTTTCTGCTCTTCTGGCACTTACTGGACCCTGGCACTGGTTCTAACAGTCACACTGAGCAGAAGGGACAGTGTTCAAAATTTGAAGAGGCTGAAGCAACTGAAATTTACGGGGCAAAAATACCACAAAGAGTGAACTAATAAAAAAAAAAGAGTTCCAGAAATCAATGTGGAAGAATCCTGTGGTATCCAGTTTTCATAACAGCCCTCCTGACAGAGTGTCAACAGTGAATTTGGGAAGGAAATCAAAAAGAATTAACACCAGTCACATGTACACTCTTTCAGAATACAGATGAGGAGGAAACACTTCCTGAAGCAAGTATTTCTTTGGTACCAAATCTAAAAACAATATAAAAGAAAGCCATAGATAAATACTTCTCATAACACAGGTACAAAACTCCTTATGAAAATATTAGCAAATTGAAAATAAAAAGGATAATACATCATGACACATAAATCAAACAAGATTTACCCTTGGGAGGGAAGGTTGATTTAAAAAAAAATCAACCAACCTAAATCACTGTTTCTACAGAACAAAGGAGATAACACACGATCACCTCAACAGAAGCAGAAAAGGCACTGACAATATGCAACACCCACTCATGATTAAAATCTCTCAGTAACCAAAGAATAAAAGCAAATGTCCTCTACCTGATACAGACCATCTACAAAAAAATGGTGACATACTTAATAATGAAATACTCGATGCCTTCCCACTAAGATTGGAAACAAACAAGGATATGTGCTTGTAACACTTTCATCCAAGATTACAGTGTAGAGCGTTATTGTTGTCCAGTCGCTAAGTCATGTTCAACTTATCCAGTGCAATATGGCAAGAAAAATAATTTTTAAAAAATAAAGACTGAAAAGAAATAAAACTGTCTTAATTCACAGAAGGTGTAACCATCTATTTAGAAAATCCTAACAAATCTATTTTACAAAAATCAATTATTCTACCTATAAAAATGAACAATTAGAAAATGAAATCTTAAAAGGCATATCATGTGCCACAGCTCAAAAAACATAAAATAGTCATAGGCAAATATAACAAAACATGCTGTACTACTCTGTACACTGCAACTATAGAACAGTGTTTCTGAAATGTAGAAAAATAAACCTTATTCATGAACTACATAAGTCAACATTTTTAAGATGTCATTTTTCCTCAAATTGACCTGTTTATTCAATGCAGTCTCAATCAAAATTCCAGTAGTTTTGTACAAGATGACAAATGAATTAAAAAACTTATGTGGAAAGGCTAACATTTAGCTACCCAAACATCAGTCTGAAATGACCAATTCCTGATCTTTTATGTGCAACCTACCTCTTCCTCTTTGGCAACTTGTAGAACCTCTTTCTCTTTGGTATTCTGGTATTTGAAAATAAAAGTTTGCTGGACTTCCCTGGGGGTACAGTGGGTAAAAGTCTGCCTGCCAATGCAGGGGACACTGGTTCAATCCCTGGTCCAGGAAGTTTCCACATGACACAGAGCAAGTAAGCAAGGGTACCACAACTACCGAGTCCGCGTGCCTAGAGCCTGTGCTCTACATCAAGAGAAGCCACCGCAATGAGAAGCTCGTACATTGCAACAAAGAGAAGCAAGCCCTGCTCGCCACAACTAGAGAAAGACTGCACACAGCAACGAAGATCCAGTGCATCCATAAATAAATATTTTTAAAAAGGTCGTTGACTTTGTTTAATACCTAAACAATTATTATTTAAAAAGTTTGTGCCTGGCACTTGATAGGCATTTTTTATTCTTGGGGGTGTTTTTTTGTTTTTTTGTTTGAGGTAACACTAGTTTATAACCTTCTGTAAGTTTCACATGTACAACATTTTATTTCTACTTCTAGTACCCTACAGCAGTCTCGCAACCAAAAACAAGTTTCTGTCACCAGTTGATGCCGTTTATCCATTTCACCCTCCCTCTTTGCCCTTTCCCCTCTGATAACTATTACTCTGTTCTCTGTATCTCTGTGTTTTTATTTTGTTTGTGCATTTATTTTGCTTTGTTTATGTACTTGACATATGAGTGAAATCACACAGTATCTGTCTTTCTCTAACTTATTTCACTTAGCATTGACTCTTCGAGGTCCACCCAAGCTGTTACAAATGGCAAGATTCTACCTTTTTGATGGCCAAGTAATATCCCAAGGGTGAGTGAGTCAGTGAGTGTGTGTGTGTACACATCACATCTTCTTTATCCATTCATCCATTGATGCACACTTACATTGCTTTCATTTCTTTTTTACTCTAAATAATACTACAAGGAACATAGTACACATATCATTTTAAATTAATATTTCTGTATTCTTTTGTTTCTTTTTAATATGAAAATATATCCTTTGGTCCTGGGGATATTCTTCAGTCATACTATTGAAGGTAATTTTCTTCTCTATCATTGTAGTCTCTTCCTAGAACACTAACTTATTTGGCATGTGACCTTCTGGACTGATCCTCAAATCAAAGTTCTCTCTTCTGTCAAACATTCTCCCTTGCTTTTTCACATTACTTGTTAAGAGATTCATCTCAACTTCATCCTCCAACTCCTTCCTTGAGTTATTTCTGCTATCATATTTAATTTTCAATAACAGTGTTTATTGCTCACTGAATTTTTTTATACCATCTTATTCTTATTTCATGGATGCAGTACCTTCCATTATTTCGAGGTGAGAATAAAACATTTGTTCAAGTTCTCATTTCCTTGGCCAGCCTCTGATTTTCATGAGAATCAACACTGTATGGTGCTACATCAGTGTACCACCCATATTTCCACATCTGCTGTTTCCATTTTTCTCAGATATGCTGCACTAAAAGGACATGCAAAGGCAGTCTAAAGGATGACCTGTGCCTATGTTTAGGGAAGCACTAAGGTCCACTTGACCCCACCAAGCTCAGCAACTAGGACCAAAGAGAAATGTTCAACTTCATGTTTTTAAAGTCTGCCTCTCTCTGCTTTTCAAAGCTATGTAAACAAAAGAGGCCTTTTCTGCAAAAAGACAGATATCATCTTGTGGGCCAAAATCAGACGCTGGCTTCAACTAGTCCCCACCTGCATCTCCAAGTTTATTTAAATCATCTCAATTTGCCACCTCACAGAATGCCTTCTACAGACTTTTCCCCACAGGGTTGAGCTACATGTAAACTATAGTTTCATGGTCCTCTCCAGAAACACCTGTGGTTTCTTTCTGCGTTAACATAACCACTGAAGCTGGTCTCCAAAGATGTAAAGATCTGCTGGTCCCTGACTGAGATGGGTAGCTTCATAATTTTGGATGTCCAGCACTCTCTGGCAAAGCTAAGCCAGATTCGAAGACTTTGCCTGACCTGTACTATCTGCATTCCATGATTCATGCCACGAGATAGGTATGAGTAAGGTCTGATAGTTAAGAGACTAAGGACAGGTTCTAAGAATTGTGGACATGAAATCAACAGGAAGAAAAAAAAAATATTCCTGGTCTGACTATTTACGATAAATGACTCATCTCATATTTCTTTAATCTGGATTTTTTTTTCTCTTTTTTTCTATAAATGTTGGAAAGCATAACCTGTCATCTTTTCCACTGACCCTCTCTTGTGATTTCACTCAGCATCATTAATTTACAAAAACATTCTATTCATTGATAACTTCCAAATTTATAACTCCATATCCAAACCAACTTGAATAAATTCACCTGTTTATTCACTATCTCCATTTAGATCTCTAACAGGAATCTCAAACCTAACATGTTTAAAACCAAGTTCCTGATCTTCTCAAAAAAAACCTATTCCTATTACAGTCTTCCCCACCTCAGTTAACAGCCATTCTCTACTTCTAGTTGTTCAGTTCAAAACCTTCCTGTCATCCTCAACTTTTCTACTTGTGTTGTTATAAAACATATATATATATATATATATATATATATATATATATATAGTTTTGAAACTACATTAATTAACACTTAAATAGATCTCACCTTTTTTCATTCATATAACATATGTTAACTGCCCACTAGATTTTAAATAAAACACTGGACAATGCATTGTCTTCTGAGTTTTTGGTTGTTAAATACTTTTTTTAATAATGCAGGTATGTAAAACACATTTCTCCTTTATAAAAATTTGGTAATAATGAACCCAAGAGCTTTTTTAATGGGTAAACAGAAAAGAAAGCCTAAATTATACAAACAGACATTAAAGAGAAGGCAAAAAACAGATATTTGCATTAATCCCTAAGGTAACAAATAAGGAAAGACCTTCAAAACAGAGAAGCAGCAATCTTACTCATTCTAATAGGTCATTCACTACACTATAACTGCTATATCTGCTTAGTAAAACAACCAGGCCCAGAAAATTACTTTAAAAATCATAGATTTTTTTTATTTAGAGGGGATTCAAAGGACTTGCCTGTGACCAAACCTACTCCCCATCAGTTGACGCCTTAGACAAATTACTTAGAAGGCCTAGTTTCCTTAAGTGTATAATAGGGATAGCACTATCAGCCTAGAATTGTAAACAAATGAGTAAGTGCTACCTTCTGAACCAGGATTTCTCTTGTCATTTTAACTCACACTCTTTCTCAGTAAACGTCAAAACTTCTCTATTTTGTACTAGAAAACTAAATCAAATTTCTCCCCAGATGTAAAACTGATTGTGTTTTTCCAATCTGACACCATCCTATCTAAATCTACTGCCTCTCACTACTCCTAATCCTTGCTAAAGAATCTGCCGGCAGTGCAGGAGATCCAGGTTTGATTCCTGGGTTGGGAAGATCCCCTGGTTCGGAAATGGCAACCCATTCCAGTATTCTTGCCTGGAGAATCCCATGGACAGAGGAGCCTGGCGGGCTACAGTCCTGGGGTTCCAAGTCAGACACGACTTGGCGACTACACCACCACCACCACCACTGACTGGCAGTCTCCTCAGATAAGAAAACTAAAGGCCAACCAGAGAGGCTCTATGACTTTAGCAAGGTAATATACTTAGTTAACCATAATGTTGAGACTCTGACTCCCAGGGCAGTGTTCTCTACACTTCATGATATATTAAAAATATAATGTCACACTTTATCTCACCTGAGTTGTGTGGATTCTATTAAATCAACTTACTCATAGACATGGGGGAAAAAACTAAACGCAAAGTTATTCTGGAGCATTTACCTTTCTACATGCAGGACAAAGCCCATTTTCATCAGTGCGAATTCGATGCCAACAAAAGCGGCAAATCTGGTAGCCACAGGTGCAAGGGAAAAAGTTGATATCATCTATCTCCAAGGGCTCCATGCAAAGAGGACATTCCACAGGGTCTTCCTTCGCGTCAGGACTGCGAGACATCTTCACTTTTATTAAACAGCAGCAAAAGTTTATAATAATTTAAGGGAGAAGAAAGTTCAGCACTGAGAACTAAACCGTAGAACTTCAAAGACCTGCATGACAAAAAAACAAAATATACTGCTTACTACTGAAAAACAATGGCATTTTCAACAATCAAGAATCATATTATCAACAAATTTGAAAAATATTAATCAGATCCATTTTTGCTATCATCTCAGAAGATGGAATTCTGAGCATTTTGCATGTCAAGATAAAAGACCTGAGAGGCTGTTACATTTTTAGATTCAACAGAAAGAGAAAAGAACTTCCTTTTTTTAGCTATAACGTTTAATACAAAACCAGTACTAATCACAGCACATTTTAGAGTAATAAATACTATACAGAAGCACATTCATCTTAAAACATATTCTAAATTTAAACTGTCTTATCTTTGACCTAAAAGCTACTAGTAATATTGCCATGTAAACTAACAGTATTATAGCAGTCTAAAAGGTGTCCTAATTTACAAATAAGTTTAATAAAGAAGAGAGGCTTCAGATGTCCATTACATGTTAATATCAAACCATAACCACAGAAAATATAAGAGCTGAAAAAATGTGCCACAGAAGCTAGCCGTTTACAATTAAATAGGTATTAACATGCCAAGAAAAATTTCATCTCTGGGAAAATAAGCATGTATTAAACAAACGAAAATATTCCTTTTTATTGCAGAAATGCTACTAAAAGCCTAGAGAAAGGGGGAAGAGAACAAACAGACCTCCATGTTTCAAAGTTTTCTTAAAAATTAATAATTTATCTTTTTAGATTATGGAGAATTGAGAATTTTAGGCAAAAGTCACTGTTAAATTAAAAAGTTATGTCAAAATAACAGATTTTGGTTTATTTACATAATTTGACAAGTTAATTCTAAAGTTTACATGAAAGAGTAAATGCATGAGAAATGCTTTGAAACTCTTCAAGGGGCAACTTGGGAATTTGTGCTATTGGATATTGAGCTGTATCACAAAGCTATAGTAACAAATAATTTGATAATGATACAAAAACAGACAACAGATCAAAAAAACTAAATAAGGAATTTAGAAACAGACCATGAATAAGATTTCAAAATTTGATAAAAGAGACATAACATCAGTATGTCAAGGATGGACCCAATTTATAAAGAGTAACAGAAAAAAAAAAAAAAAAAAGAGTAACAGGATCCTGTTCTATCTATTTTGAGAAAGGAACAGTATATAGCCATCTCACACTGCAATCAAAATAAATTCTAGATGATCTGTCTAAAGAGTTATACAGTGAAATAAACTATTAAAGTGTTAGAAGAAAAAGGAATTTTTTAAAAACTTGGGATACAGAAAGTCTTCCTAAGAAAAAAACATAAATTCATAAAAGATAAATATGATTAACTTAGCAAAGTAAAACGAGAAAGACAAAATTAAAGGCAAGCAACAGAGTAAAGGATACATCCACTGTATGTAAGAGTTACTGTCCTGAATATACAACGAAATCTTACAAGCAATGTTTAAAAGGCAAATAAGTCAGAAGAAAAGATGAGAACAGAATATGATTAGTAGTTCACAAAAGAAGTACAAATGACTACAATATACAAAAAGATGATCAACCTCTTTAGCTTTAAACAGTGAGATAGCATTTTCCCTGCACCAGCATGTCAAAGTTAGCCTCCCCACAAAGCAGAGATCATCACTGAAATAAGTTCCTCTTTACAAAGAGTAAATGCAGGCACAAAGAGTACCTTGCCTTAAGTGATAGTCGCTCAGCTGTGTCCGACTCTTTGCAACCTCATGGACTGTAGCCTGTCACACTCCTCTGTCTATGGGATTCTCCAAGCAAGAATACTGGAATGGGTTGCCATTCAGGATATGCCATTCAGGGAATTCTTACCTGGAGAATCCCATGGACAGAGGAGCCTGACGGGCTACAGTCCATGAGGTGGCAAAGATTCGGATACAACTGAGACAAAGTCAAAGAAGAACAAAAGAGCCTCTTGATGACAATGAAAGAAGAGAGTGAAAAAGTTGGCTTGAAACTCAACATTCAGAAAACTAAGATCATAGCACCTGGTCCCATCACTTAATGGCAAATAGATGGGGAAACAGTGGAGACAGTGTCAGACTTTATTTTTGGGGGCTCCAAAATCATTGCAGTCATGAAATTAAAAGACGCTTACTCCTTGGAAAAAAAGTTATGACCAACCTAGATAGCATATTAAAAAGTAGAGACATTACTCTGCCAACAAAGGTCCATCTAGTCAAGACTATGGTTTTTCCAGTAGTCATCTATGGATGTGAGAGCTAGACTATAAAGAATGCTGAACATCGAAAAATTGATGCGTTTGAACTGTGGTGTTGGGGAAGACTCTTGACAGTCTCTTGGACTGAAAGGAGATCCAACCAGTCCATCCTAAAGGAGATCAGTCCTGAATATTCACTGGAAGGACTGATGCTGAACCTGAAACTCCAAAACTTTGGCCACCTGATGTGAAGAACTGACTCATTGGAAAAGACCCTGATGCTGGGAAAGGTTGAAGGCAGGAGAAGGGGATGACAGAGGATGAGATGGTTACATGATCACCAACTTGACGGACAAGAGTTTGAATAAACTCTGGGAGTTGGTGATGGAAAGGGAGGCCTGGCATGCTGCAGTCCGCTGGATTGCAAAGAGTCAGACATGACTGAGCAACTGGACTGAACTGAACTCTCCAGGGGATCTTCCTGAACCAGGGACAGAACCCAGGTCTCCTGCATTGCAGGCAGATTTTTTCCATCTGAGCCCACAGAGAAGCCCCACCTTGCCTTAAATTGCACAGCTATTGAGTGGTGGTTCCTGAATTCATTCCAGGAAGTCTTAGCCCCAGAATCTGTGCATTTAACCATTCCTTTAAACCACCTACGAATTTATTCTACATAAATTATGCCGCAAGTACTTTGTTGTACGTTTTGCAGCATTGCCTGTAAGAGTAGAACTATAAACAATGTTAACTGTCCATCAGTTGGCAAATCATTATGCAAATAATGATACAGCCATTAAGTTGATGTGTGCTGAATCAAAAGATGTTTATCATACAGATTTTTTTAAATTTGTAAAAGTAACTAACATAAATATACAGTAGCTTCAATATTAATATATAAAAATCTGTATGTGTATATTTTGTTTCTCAAAGAAAATAAAGCATATTAAAGGTTTTACACCAAAACGTTAACCCATATCGTACCTCCAAAATGGAGGTACTAATTTCATTTTGAAAATCTGTATTATCTGTATTGCTATGACAAAACTTTCTGCAATTTAAATGGCAAAAAAAATTATATTAAAAATTATTTTTATCTCCTTTAGGAAAATTAAATCTGACTTGTGCTAATAATTAGGAAAATGAAATATCTTATGCATCTATAATTATTTCAAAATATAAGTTTTTTAACGGCATATAAACAATTCAGGAATCCTGGTTTACAGACCCAGTTTTGTCACTATCAGTTTTCTCATATATAAAATTACGGGTTTAATCTTATGGTTACCAGGGGGATAAGAGGGGAGGGATAAATTGGGAGACTGGGACTTACATACACACTACTATATATAAAATAAATAATAATGACCTACTGTATAGCACAGGCTTCCCAGATGCTGCTAGTGGTAAAGAACCCACCTGCCAACGCAGGAGACATAAGGGATGTGGGTTCGACCCCTGGGTGGGGAAGATCCCCTGGAGGGTGGGGCAATCTACTTCAATATTCTTGCCTGAAGAATCCCATGGACAGAGGAGCCTGGCAGGCTACAATCCACAGGGTCGCAAAGAGTCATATACAACTGAAGTGACTCAGCACACACATGCACTGCATAGCACAGGGAAATCTACTCAATACTCTGTAGTGACCTATATGGAAAAAGAAGCTATAAAAGGGTAAATACATGTGTATGAATAACTGAATAACTGATTAACTTCACAGCAGAAAGTAACACAACACTGTAAATCAACTATACTCCAATAAAAAATTTTAAATAAATAAAATGAGGGGTGTTAAAGACAATGCAAAAGTAAGACTGTAAGCTTCAAAGTCCATGTCCTTCCAAAATGGTAAGGATTACCAAAGCTATGATTAACTGAAGGCGCAGCCACATTCTCTTCAGTATATACTGTAAATGTCCTGAAAGTAAAAATGACATTACTGTTTCAAAAAGTTAAGTTCTACAGGAAATCTCTACTTTATTATCTGAGTTCTTGTCCCCTATATTACCTGCAACTGCTATCACAACACAGTATATATTTAACATACATAAAAATGCTCCTGTATCATCAAAGACTCCCATGTAGTAAGTGTACAAAATATTTATTTTGTACAATATACCCAAAATCATGCTCAAAAGTTCCTTATCACTCATAACATGCCACATATATGGTTTTATACTTAAGACCATTTTCAAAAGATCTATGTAAGATGCACTACAAAATGTCAAGAACTGAAGCCGCTATGGAAAATAGTTTATTGGCTCCTCAAAAAGTAAAACATGAAATTAGCATCTGATCCAGCAATTCTACTTTTGGGCTATACCAAGAGAATTAAAGGAGGGACCTGAACAGATACTTGCACACAAATATTCATAGAAGAATTATTCACAGACAACCCAACTATCCATTAACAGATAAAAGGATAAACAAAATGTAGTCTGTACATACAATATAATGTCATTCAGTCATAAAAGGAGTGAAATTCTGACATGCTACAATGTGGATAGGGCTTCCCAGGTGGCTCAGTAGCTAAAGAATGCTCCTGCAAAGCAGAAGACGTGGGTTCAATCCCTTGACCGGAAGATTCCCTGGAGGAAGGCATGGCAACCCACTCCAGCAGTCTTGCTTGGAAAATCTCATGGACAGAGGAGCGTGGTGGGCTCTAGTCCATTGACAAGAGTCAGACACGACTAAAGTGACTGAGCATGCACAATGTGGATGAACTTTAAAAACATTATGCTAAGTAAAATAAGCCAGAAACAAAAACAAAAATAGTTCGATTTCACTGACAGGGGGTATCTAAAATAGGCAATTTATTGACACAGAAAGTAGAACAGAGGCTGGGAGGAGAAGAGAGAATAGGAAGCTTCTGTTTAATAAGTACAGAGTTTTGGTTTGAGAAGACAAAAAAATTTAGAAATAGAAAGTGTTGATGGTAAAATAACATTGTGAATGTACTTAATACCACTGAATTGTATACTCAAAAATACGTAAAGTGGCAAGCTTTATGTTCAGTTCAGTTCAGTCGCTCAGTTGAGTCCAACTCTTTGTGACCCCATGGACTGCAGCATGCCAGGCTTCCCTGTTCATCACCAACTCCCAGAGCTTACTCAAACTCACATCCATCTAGTTGGTGATGTCATCCAACTGTCTCATCCTCTGTCATCCCCTTCTCCTCCTGTCTTCCATCTTTCCCAGCATCAGGATCTTTTCCAATGACTCAGTTCTTTGCATCAGGTGGCCAAAGTATTGGAGCTTCAAAGTATCATTCCTTCCAATGAATATTCAAGACTGATTTCCTTTAGGATTGACTGGTTGGATCTCCTTGCAGTCCAAGGGCCTCTCAAGAGTCTTCTCCAAACCACAGTTCAAAACATCAATTCTCTGGCGCTCAGATTTCTTTATGGTCCAACTCTCACATCCATACATGATTACTAGAAAAACCACAGCTTTGACTACATGGACCTTTGTCGGTAAAGGAATGTCTCTGCTTCTTTAATATGCTGTCTAGGTTGATCATAGTTTTTCTTCCAAGGAGCAAGCGTCTTTTAATTTCATGGCTGCAGTCAACATCTGCAGTGATTTTGGAGCCCAGAAAAATAAAGTCTCTCACTGTTTCCATTGTCTCCCTCATCTATTTGCCATGAATTGATGGGACCACATGCCATGAATTTTGTTGTTTGAATGTTGTTTTAAGCCAGCCTTTTCTCTCTCCTCTTTGACTTTTATCAAGAGACTCTTCAGTTCCTCTTCACTTTCTGCCATAAGGGTGGTGTCAACTGCGTATCTGAAGTTATTGATTTCTCTCTGCAATCTTGATCCCAGCTTGTGCTTCATCCAGTCCAGCATTTCATATGATGTACTCTGCACATAAGTTAAATAAGCAAGTTAACAATATACAGCCCTGACCTACTCCTTTCCCAATTTGGAGCCAGTCTGTTGTTCCATGTCTGGTTCTTACTGTTGCTTCTTGACCTGCATACAGATTTCTCAGGAGGCAGGTATGGTGGTCTGGTATTTCCATCTCTTTAAGAATTTTCCACAGTTTGTTGTGATCCACACAGTCAAAGGCTTTAGTGTAGTCAATGATGCAGAAGTAGATATTTTTCTGAAATTCTCTTGCTTTTTTTATGATCCAAAGGATGCTAGCAATTTGATCTCTGGTTCCTCTGCCGTTTCCAAATCCAGCTTGAACATCTGGAAGTTCTCAGTTTACGTACTGTTGAAGCCTAGCTTGGAGAATTTTGAGCATTACTTTGCTAGCATGTGAGATGAGTGCAATTGTGCACTCAAAGAATTTGAACATTCTTTGGCATTGCCTTTCTTTGGGATTGGAATGCAAAACATTCTTTGGTATTGCCTTTCTTTGGGACTGGAATGAAAACTGACCTTTTCCAGTCCGGTGGCCACTGCTGAGTTTTCCAAATTTCTTGGCATACTGAGTGCAGCACTTTCACAGCATCAACTTTTATGATTTAAAATAGCTCAGCTAGAATTCCATCATCTTCATAATGATGCTTTGTTCATAATGATGCTTCCTAACACCCACTTGACTTCACACTCCAGGATGTCTGGCTCTAGGTGAGTGATCACAGCATCATGGTTATCTGGATCATTAACCTCTTTTCTGTATAGCTCTTTATGTTACATATATTTTATTAAAAAATTAAAATATACACTATACACACAAATGCAGTATATAATACACAGCACTTTTTAAAGAAGTATTTCATTTCTTTATTTAAATTAATTAATGCTCCAGTTTTCTTTCAATCTGGTAGTAAATTTGTGGTAAGTTAAATGTGTGTGTAATACAAGTCCACTGAATAGTTACATAGAAATTACATTCCTGAATACATTATACAGGAATGTACATTATCATTACACATAATAGAAAAACTACTTATAGATATGACGTATACACACACATTTTGAATGGCAATTAGAACAGCATCTTAATTGAACTTTCAGAAAGAGACTCACAGACTCAAGAGGACAAACCTATGGTTGCCAGTGGGAGGGCTGGAGGGAAGGGACGGTTAGGGAGTTTGGGGTAGTCATGTACACTCTGCTACATTTAAAGTGGACAAACAGTGAGGACCTACTGCACAGGACAAGGAACTCTGCTCAGTGTCATGGGGCAGCCTGGACGGGAGGGAAGTTTGGGGGAGACTGGATACATGCATATGTATGGTTGAGTCCCTTCACTGTTCACCTGAAGGTATCATAACACTGTTAACTGGCTATACCCCAATACAAAAGAAAAGAAAAAAAAAACAAGAACAGCACCTTAAGCTTCCATTAAAACCTTACATTCAATATATACACGGAACTATAAACTAATATTTTTTAAAAACCTATAATAAATATAAGTACAATACCACACAGCTTACATTTTACTTAGTCAATGTTTCATAACTATAAATTCTTGTTTCTTTAACAATCAGTCTATTCTCAGTAGAATGCAAGCTTCAGGAGAGAAGTTAACTGGTGTGTCACACGTACCAAGCAGCTACACATGACCGCGGATAAACAGCACTCAAGCATTTGATGAATGAAATATGAATAAAAGAAGGAATGAATTATTTGTTATACATCAGCTTTGACTGACCATCCTCTTCAAAAATAGGAAACAATATTCTAATTTGTTCATTGTTTCTGTATTAGGCATATACTTCATAAAGCATATATAAACTACACAAAGGCAAAAGCAGATTGAATGGTAGCTATGAACAGTTTGCTAAGTGAAAGAGCAAGGTAAGTCAACTGAGTTTCAGTGGCAGTACTTCTTCCCCTTTTTAGATTAAATACCAAAGTATCAATAACATATACCATGAATGTACATTTACAAAAGAACTCAAGATTGCCTCCACCAAAGTTAGGAAAGCTTATTTTCTCATAGAAATAAACATCATGTTTAGATATTTTCTTACAGAAAAATATCTACCTAAGAATTTAAAGTCCCTTTCATAAAAGGTTAAGCTGCAGTTATACAAAAAAATCAATTATGTGGAATTGCTCTCTACTTCCACACCAATTTGTTCTTTATTCAGCAACTTATTTGTACTTCATATCCTCTTCCTTTTTGGCAGCACTGTGAAGCTTGTGGGATCTTAGTTCCCCAGCCAGGGATTGAACCTGGGTAACGGCAGCGAAAGCAATGAGTGCTAACCACTGGACTGTCAGGGAATTCCCTGCGCTCATCAGCATACAAGTCATTTCACATAATATATGACGTCCCCTAAGCAGTTTCTGCAGAAGGGACAGATAAGGCTGGAAGGAGACAAACAATGTTTATCCAACAGAAAGCAAACTCCATGCGGACAGAGACTGCTTTGCTTGCTAGCGTATCCAAAAATCCTAGAAGAATTCTTGGCAGAGAGCAAACACTTAAGAAATATGTGTCAAATAGAAGGAAAACAAGAAAGGATGGAGGAAGGAAGGGAGCTGAAGGAAAGTACCTCCTCATTCATCCATAAACGTGTAAGCACATATTTGAAGAGTCACTGAACAAAACTGAGACAATCTCTATAAGTCTTCATGCAGCAAATACACAACAGACATAGTAATACACTCCTCTGAATGTATCACTGAAAAAGGCAAAGGTTTTTCTATTTTCTTATGATGTAACACTACTAAAAAATAATTTCTAACTTGCATGTAGTATTCATTTGCATAGTTAGAGCAATGTGATTGTTAATTTGGGGAAGTTGTTCAATAAAATCTACCAATTTATCAGCTACATAAAGACAATAAAGATGACAAACCATCTAAATCAAAGCCATAAAGAAATGTAACCTTTGCAAACAAGTATGTTTTCAAAAACCTAACACTATGGAAACTTACATGTATAAAAAATTTGAAGATGATCACTTTCTGATAAGTCAGTTTTAAAGAAAAAAAGTTTGCTAAAACTTTCCTTTAAATAAAAGTTTTCAAACATATTTAAAATAGTTCAAGCAAAAGTATCTAATTCAAGCCAATCTGGTAAAGAGTTCTACTATGGAAAGTATGGTAGGCAGAACTTAATGATGATTAGTCTTTTTGAGGGGGTGAGAGCTTATCTTTTTTTAAGGCATATTTAAGCTTTCTTACAAGAAAACTAACTGGTTGTTCTAACTGTATCCAGTATACCAATAACATTACCTATGATTCTCTCTAGGTAAAAAGATTTTCACTTTATTAAGAAAGTCAGATGGTTGACCAGTGAAGGTTTTTGCCACCTAAAAGTTCATTGTATCCTTCACTCCCTTAGTGATTCAATAAACAGTTATTAAGCTCTTGTTTCAAATTCTAGTCTAAGTCCTTGAGATACTTTAGTGACCCTAAAGGGCAAATATTTCCACCTTGGTTTCCTGGCCCAATTCAAACCCAAAACAAAAGTCATAATAAGTCAGTATATTAAGTATGATAAAAGGTGATAATGCTGTGTGTGTGTGTGTGTTCAATCGCTAAGCTGTATCTGACTCTTTGCAACCCCATGGACTGCAGCACACCAGGCTTCCCTGTCCTTCTCTATCTCCCAGTTTGCTCAAATAGAAGGTACCAAAGTCAGGATGCAATGGAAATGAGCCAATTGGACTAGATTTCATTAAGAAGGTAATATTTAATGGAGGAACCTGAATAAGCCATGCATTGAAAAAAGCTGGCTTGAAACTCAACATTCGAAAAATTAAGATCATGGCATCAGGTGCCATCACTCCATGGCAAATAGACGGAGAAACAGTGACAGACTTTACTTTCTTGGGCTCCAAAATCACTGCAGATGGTGACTGCAGCCATGAAATCAAAAGATACTTGCTCCTTGGAAGAAAAGCTATGACCAACCTAGACAGGATATTAAAAAGCAGAGACATAAGCAGAGACATTACTTTGCCAACAAAGGTCTGTGTAGTCAAAGCTATGGTTTTTCCAGTGATCATGTATGGATGTAAGAGTTGGACCACAAAGAAAGCTGAGTGCTAAAGAACTGTGATGCTTTTGAACTGTGGAGTTGGAGAAGACTCTTGACAGTCCCTTGGACTGCAAGGAGATCCAACCAGTCAATCCTAAAGGAAATCAACCCTGAATATTCATTGGAAGAACTGATGCTGAATCTGAAGCTCCAATACTTTGGCCACCTGATGCAAAGAACTGAATCACTGGAAAAGACCCTGATGCTGGGAAAGATTGAGGGCAGGAGGAGAAGGGGATGACAGAGGATGAGATGGTTTGATGGCATCACAGACTCAATGGACATGGGTTTGAGCAAGCTCCAGGAGTTGGTGCTGGACAGGGAGGCCTGGCGTGCTGCAGTCCATGGGGTCGCAAAGAGTCTGACATGACTGAGCAACTGAACTGAACTGAACTGATATCTGAGAAAAGAACAGAAAAGGCAAGAAAAAAATCAGTAGAGAAACCCCAAAAAGGAAAACTGCCTAAAATGGTTGAAGAACAGCAAATTCAGAGTGGCTGGAACAGAATAAGCAAGGAGAAGAACAATTTCAGATAAGGTCAGAGTGGGGGTTCAGGATCTTGGAAGGATTCATCACAGGCCACTAGAACAGTTTTGGCTTTTTTTTTTTTTAAGTTATTTATTTTTTAATTGAAGGATAATCGCTTTACAGAATTGTGCTGGTTTCTGCCAAACATCAACATGAATCAGTCACAGGTATACATATGACCCTCACTGTTGAACCTCCCTAGTTTTGGCTTGCTTTGTAAAATAAATGAAGAGAACCAGAGTTTTAGAGACAGGAAAGGCTGTGGATTTGACTTATATTTTCAAGTTTTCTCCGTGTTCTACTTCCAGACTGACAGTGTAAGGAGCTCTATGACCTCAATCCCCAGCAAAACTGCTGAAAATTATTTAAAATGAACCATTTGAAGTATCTGGAAATGATACTAAGAGCACAAGAGAAATGAAGAAACACTCACTGAAGAAAATCTACTAAGGCTCAAGAAGAAAAACAATACTATGTGGTATTGGAACCAAAATCTGCCCCGTCTCTTCTTCTCAGCTTCTTCTTCTTCTAAGTCTTCTTCTTCTCAGCTCAGTGAGACTGGAACTCTACTCCAGGCTGGCACTGCCAAGAACAACAGGGTGCTCCCTAAACACAGTTACCACTCAGAGAGCATCTGCCTAAGAGGGACAGGACATTAGCACTTATCCTCCCAAAGCTACCTGATGCTGTAGCTAAGTTCCAGGTAAGTGCAACCAATATGTGAAGGCGCCCCTCCTCCACCCAACTGCCATTCACAGTAAAGAGCACCTCTGCTGCTGCTGCATGTTGAAAACACTAGGACCCAGACTGCCCTGCAACCAGCTACTTTATAAAGCTGGGATCCTGCAACAGGAAAGGTAAGACAAGACTTGAGGCTACTGTACACTCTTCCAATGAGGGCTCAGTTACTAAACTGGGAGTGTCACACAGAGAAAAAGAGCACACCGCTGCCATTCCTTCTCAGTATCAGAGCTCAGCAAGAGATTCTGACAGGGAGGTAAAGCAGGTCTTAAGGATCTCTTCCCCCCTAAACCAACTTCATCTGTAATGGTGTCTTAAGTCCAAACCTAAGCGCAATCTCAAAACCAGGAAGCCTGTGGTGAAAGAAAAATAAGAGGAGTCAGACACAGGCTGAAGTGTAAACCAGCTAGCTTGCAGGAAAGAATAAGGAGAATCAGGTTCTTCTTAACAGCTGGGATGATCCCTCCCGTGGTCACAAAACAAACTTCAAGCTGTGACCTAAAAATCTATGCCTTCAAGTGAGCTCATTTAAAAAAAAAAAAAAAATCAGGCGGAGAAGCAATTCATATCCTAGGGCATTGTTGAAATCAACCGAGCAGTCAGCTGGAAAGTTGTAGAGTTTAACATCTGGATGTGGTCAAGGAAAGAGGGGAAGAGGGCCCTGTCGAAAACACAGTCATCCCAGGGTACATGTGGACATATATAAGTCTGCACCCCCCAGGAACACAAACAGATGCTTAACACAGTCAGAGCAAAACAGTTCACTAAATTAATTCACTCAGTCATTAAACAAATAAGCAAATAATAATAACAAACCCTGGGAAAAGGAGGACACTAGTACCCAGAGTCACTACAATACTATATAAAATGTCCAGTTTCCAACCAGAAACTACAACTGTGCAAAGAAACAGGGAAGTATAACCCATACACCAGGGGTGGAAAAAAAGCAGACAACTTCCTGTGAAAGCCACAAGACATTGGATTTAATAGCCAAAAACTCCAAAGGAGCCATTTCTAATATGTTCAAAAAACTAAAGGATATCATAATTAAAGAAGTAAAGGAATGGATGTGGTCCACTGGAGAAGGGAATGGCAAACTACTCTTGTATTCCTGCCTCGAGAACTCCACAGACAGTATGAAAAGGCAAAAAGTATGACACCAGAAGATGAGGCCCCCAGGTCAGGTGTCTGATGTGATACTGGGGAAGAATGGATAAACAGACCCAGAAAGAAGGAAGAGGCTGGGTCAAAGCAGAAATGACACTCAGTTGTGGATGCATCTGGTGGTGAAAGCAAAGTCCAATGTTATAAAGAAGAATATTGCATGGGAATCCGAAATGTTAGGTCAAGGTAAATTGGATACAGTTAAGTAGGAGATGGTAACAGTGAACATCGACATTTTAGGAATCAATGAACTAAAATGGACGGGAATGGGCGAATTTAACTCAGATGATCATTATATCTACGACTGTGGGCAAGAATTCCTTGCAAGAAATGGAGTAGCCCTCATAGTCAACAAGAGAGTCTGAAATGTAGTACTTGGGTGCAATCTCAGAAACAACAGAATGGACTCAGTTCATTTTCAAGGCAAAGCATTCAATATCACAGTAATCCAAGTGTAAGCCTCAGCCACTAACGTCAAAGAAGCTAAAGTTGAGTGGTTCTATGAAAACCTACAAGACCTTCTAAAACAAATACCAAAAAAAGATGTCCTTTTCATCATAGGGGATTGAAATGCAAAAGCAGGAAGAGACACCGCGTTTGGCCCTGAAGTACAAAATGAAGCAGGGCAAAGGCTAGGGAATTTTGTCAAGAGAATGCACTGGTCACAGCAAACACCCTCTTTCAATAACCTAACAGACTACTCTACACATGGACATCACCAGATGGTCAATACCAAAATCAGACTGATTACATTCTTTCCAGTCAAAGACAGACAAGCTCCATACAATCAGCAAAAACAAGACCTGGAGCTGACTGTGGCTCAGATCATGAGCTCCTTATTGCCAAATTCAGACTTAAACTGAAGAAAGTAGGGAAAACCACTAGACCATTCAGGTACGACCTAAATCAAACCCCTTATGATTATACAGTGGAAGTGACAAACAGATCCAAGAGATTAGATCCAGCAGACAGAGTGACTGAAGAACTATGGACGGAGGTTCATCACACTGTACAGAAGGCTGTGATCAAAACCATCCCCAAGAAAAAGAAATGCAAAAAGGCAAAGTGGTTGTCTGTGGAAGCCTTACAAATAGCTAAGGAAAGAAGAGAAGCAAAAAGTTAAGGGAGAAAGGTGAAGATATACCCAACTGAACGCAGAATTCCAGAGAATAGCAAGGAGAGAAAAGAAAGCCTTCTTAAGTGAACAGTACAAGGAAATAAGAGGAAAACAATATAGAAAAGACTAGAGATCCCTTCAAGAAAACCAGAGATACCAAGCAAACATTTCATGCAATAAAGGACAGAAACATCAAGGACCTAAAAGAAGCAGAAAAGAAGAGGTGGCAAGAATACACAGAAGAACTATACAAAAAAAGGTCCTAATGACCTGGATAAACACAAGGGTGATGTCACTCACCTAGAGCCAGACATCCTGGAGTGTGAATGATTGCTGGAGTGGGCTTTAGGAATCATTACCATGAACAAAGAGCAGAAGTGATGGAATTCCAGCTAAACCATTTCAAATCCTAAAAGATGATGCTTTTAAAGTGCTGCACTCAATGTGTCAGCAAATTTGGAAAACTCAGCAGTGGCCACAGGACTGGAAAATGTCAGTTTTCATTCCAATCCCAAAGAAGGGCAATGCCAAACACTGTTCACATTACCATACAATTGTGCTCATTTCACATGCTAGCAAGGTTAATGCTCATTCCTTCAAGCTAGGCTTTGACAGTATGTGAATCAAGAACGTCTAGACGTACAAGCTAGATTTAGAAAAGGCAAAGGAACGAGAGATCAGATTGCCAACATTCACTGGATGTGAGGAAATTAAAAAAAAAAAAAAATCTACTTCTGCTTCACTGACTACACTAAAGCCTTTAACTGTATGGATCACAACAAACTGGAAAATTCTTAAAGAGATGGGAATATCAGACCACGTTACCTGTCTTCTGAGAAACCTGTATGCAGGCCAAGAAGCAACAGTTAGAACCTGACATGGAACAATGGACTGGTTCAAAATCAGGAAATGAGTACATCAAGGCTGTACATTGTCACTCTGCTTATTTAACTTAAGATACCCCTGTGGCTCAGTAAAGAATCTGCCTGCGATGCAAGAGACCCAGGTTCAATCCCTGGGTCAGAAAGATCCCCTAGAGAAAGGAATGGCTATCCACTCCAGTATTTTTGCCTGGGAAATCCCATGGACAAAGGAGCCTGGCAGGCTACAGTCCATGGGGTCACAAACAGTCAGACACAACTTAGCGACTAACACTCTGCTTAACTTATATGCAGAGTACATCATGAGAAATGCCGGCTTAGATGAGTCACAACCTGGAATTAAGACTTAACTACTTAATTAATTAATGCCAGGAATTAATGCTGAGAGAAGTATCAATAACCTCAGATATGCACATGATACTACTCTAATGGCAGAGTGTAAAGAGGAACTAAAGAGCCTCTTGATGAAGGTGAAAGGGGAGAGTGAAAAGGTTGGCTTAAAATTAAAAAAATTAAGATCATGGCATCCAGTCCCATCACTTCATGGCAAAAGGATGGGGGGAAAGTGCAAACAGTGACACATTTGATTTTCCTGGGCTCCAAAATCACTGAGGATGGTGACTGCAGTCATGAAACTAAAAGCCACTTGCTCCTTGGAAGGAAAGCTATGACAAACCTAGACAGCACATTAAAAAGCAGAAACAGCACTTTGCCGACAAAGGTCCATCTAGTCAAAGCTATGGTTTTTCCAGTAGTCATGTAGAGATATGAAAATCAGACCATCAAGAAGGCTGAGCGCCAAAGAATTTATGCTCTCAAATTATGGTGCTGGAGAAGACTCTTGAAAGTCCCTTGGACTGCAAGGTGATCAAACTAGTCAATCCTAAAGGAAATCAACCTTGAGTATTCACTGGAAGGACTGATGCTGAAGCTGAAGCTCCAATACTTTAGCCACCTGATGGGAAGAGCCGACTCATTGGAAAAGACCCTGATTCTGAGAAAGATTGAGGGCAGAAAGAGAATGGGGCGACAGAGGGGGAGATGGTTGGATGGTATCACCGACTCAATGACCATAAGCTTGAGTGAACTCCAAGAGATAGTGAAGGACAGGGAAGCCTGGAGTGCTACAGTTCATGGGGTCACAGAGAGTCGGACATGAATTAGTGACTGAATAACAACAAAATGAATGTATGATGACAATGTCACAAATATCAAATTTCAATACAGAGAATAATGCTATTTTTAATAGAAATTCTGGAGTTAGAAGTACAATGACTGATATGAAGTCACTAGCGGGGCTCAAAGCCTGTACATGTAGACTAGCAGAAGAATGAATTAGTAAAAGAGAAGATAGATTAAGAGAGATTATGCAATTTAGAAAACAGAGTGGGAAAAAAACTGAAGAAAATGAACAGAGCTTCAGAGAAATGTAAAACACCATTAAGTACATCAACATACACATCATGGGAATACTAAAGAAAAAGAAAAAAATACTTGGAAAAACAACTGATGGACGAAAAAGAAAAACTACAGCAACACTAAAACAAAGACGAATCCCACAAACACAGTACTGAAAAAGGAAGAAAGAAGTAGAATGTAGCTGTGCTCATACAAAGTTGAACAGGTAAAATAAAACTTTAGTTTTGGGCTGCACCAATTACATTCCCACCAACAGGGTAGAAGGATTCACTTTTCTCTAAACTCTCTCCAGCATGTGTTGTTTGTAGACTTTATAATGATGGCTATTCTGACCAGTGTGATGTGGTACCTCAGTTTAGAATCTGCCTGCAATGTAGGAGACCTGGGTTCAATTCCTGGGTCAGGAAGGTCCCCTGGAGAAGGAAATGGTAACCCACTCCAGGGTTGTTGACTAGAGAATTTCATGGACAGAGGAGATGGCAAGGTACAGTCCATGGGGTCATAAAGAGTTGGATACAACTGAGTGACTAACACTTTCACATTTCTCTAATAGCTGTGGGTGTTAAGCATCTTTTCATGGGAGAGTACATCATGAGAAATGCTGGGCTGGAAGAAGCACAAGCTGGAATCAAGATTGCTGGGAGAAATGTCAATAACCTCAGATATGCAGATGACACTACCCTTATGGCAGAAAGTGAAGACGAACTAAAAAGCCTCTTGATGAAAGTGAAAGAGGAGAGTGAAAAAGTTGGCTTGAAACTCAACATTCAGAAAACTAAGATCATGGCATCTGGTCCCATCACTTCATGGGAAATAGATGGGGAAACAGTGGAAACCACGTCAGACTTTATTTTTGGGGGCTCCAAATCACTGCAGATGGTGATTGCAGCCATGAAATTAAAAGACGCATACTCCTTGGAAGGAAAGTTATGACCAACCTAGATAGCATATTAAAAAGTAGAGACAGGCTGTGGGCCCGACGCCGGGACCTAGCGGCCGCCCCGCCTTCTCTCCGCGCCCGCCCCCGGCGCGCCGGGCCGCCGGGAAGCAGGAGGAGACAGCGCCGGGCCCCGCGCCGCTCGGTCCACAGTCCTCAGCCGCAGAACAGAGCCGGCGCCGCCGGAGCCTGAGCCCAGCCGGACCCACCCGACCGCCTTTGTCTGCACCGCGCGGCCGGAGCCGCGGCCCCCGAGTCGGGGATGGCTCCCCCCGCGGCGGGCGCGGGCCGATGCCCCCGCAGCAGGGGGACCCCGCGTTCCCGGGCCGCTGCGAGGCGCCGCCCGTGCCGCCCCGCCAGGAGCGCGGGGGCCGTGGGCCTGGGGCGCCGGGGGACCGGGGGCGCGCGGGCGGCGCCGAGGGGCGCGGCGTCCAGTGCGTGCTGGTCGGCGACGGCGCCGTGGGTTAAGACCAGCTTGGTGGTGAGCTACACCACCAACGGCTACCCCACCGAGTACATCCCCACCGCCTTCGACAACTTCTCGGCTGTGGTTTCCGTGGATGGGTGGCCGGTGAAACTCCAGCTCTGTGACACTGCAGGACAGGATGAGCTTGACAAGCTCCGGCCTCTGTGCTACACCAATGCCGATATCTTCCTCCTGTGCTTCAGTGTCGTGGGTCCCTCCTCCTTCCAGAACGTCAGTGAGAAATGGGTGCCAGAGATCCCGTGCCACTGTCCCAAAGCCCCCATCATCCTTGTGGGGACACAGTCGGACCTCAGAGAAGACGTCAAAGTCCTCATCGAGCTGGACAAATGCAAAGAGAAGCCGGTAACCGAGGAGGCGGCCAGGTTGTGTGCCAAGGAGATCAAAGCCACCTCCTACATTGAGTGCTCGGCCTTGACTCAGAAGAACCTTAAAGAGGTCTTCGATGCAGCCATTGTGGCCGGCATTCAGTACTCGGACTCCCAGCAGCAGCCAAAGAAGTCCAAGAGCAGGACTCCCGACAAGATGAAGACCTTGTCCAAGTCCTGGTGGAAGAAGTATTGCTGTTTCGTATGATGCTGATGGGGACCCCAGCGGGCTATGTTCCAACAAAACCCACACTAGAGGCTATATTAGCTGAAATGACTCTTTGACTGTGTAGGACCTGTATAGCGAGCGCGTGTGTATATGGATTATAGGAGGTGCTCCAATTTATGTTATTCTTTCTTGCATTTGACCTTCTTGTTTGTTTGAGCTGAGGGATGAGATACTTATGCAAGGTATCTTGAAGTAAGTTAAGAATTTTTCATAACTCTGGAAATTTAGAGCTTTAGACCTTCTGATTAATTTATATCTAATATGAAAAAGGCACACCTTTGCTATGAGATAACACACAGAAGAACAAAGAGGAAATGGTGTGGTTAGCCATCCCTTCCCTGAAGGCTGGCTATGGTCAGAGTAACTCAGCTTTGAAACCTCATACTTTTTTCCCCTTTATTTTAAGGGAAAAAAATCTGAGGGAAAAAAAAAGATTTCTGCCTGTAAAACCTCAAATCAGACACTTTGGTTATATTCTTTTACTCCATTGCTTAAGATTTAAAAACAACCAACAGAAAACATCCCACTGACAATGGTCCTGTGTAGACCAAAAAGGAAAAATTGTTGATGGGGGTTTTTCATCCTGAGATCATGTGAACAGCCAGAATGCCATGAGGAGTACAGTGGCAGCCCGGAGCTCTCTTTTCTTTAGGGAACGACTCACATTGAGACCAGAGTGTGATGTTTGCTGTCATGCACGTGAGCCAAGCTGCCTGAACCTGTATGATGACAGTGCCCAGGAGACCTGCCTGGATTGGTTCCAAGCTTCTGGGCTTTCCCTGCCCCACCTTCAGGGAAATGAACACTCTAGCAGGGCTGGAGCAGGCAGGTGTTTCGGGAAATGAAACAAAATGTCTTTTTTTTTTTTTTAAGTCAGCCCAAAGGTACTTCTTTGTGTACACACATGAGCACAGATATATATGTGGCTGTTCTTGCTGCAGATTCAGACTTTTAACTATGGAAAAAAGAACGTGGCCACAGGAACAGCTGTGATGGAAGCCTGGCTTCCTCTTTTAACACTTTTTAGAACAGAACTCTTTTTAATGATACCTGAGATGTGATTCTAAGTGTATCTTCACACATTATGGAGCCTATGTTAAAACATGTACATCTCTTAGAACCTGTTTTACAATGAATGCCTCTTCAAACCTACTAAACCCACAGATACCTCTCAGGAGCTGGCCACAGAGACAGTGTGTAGGTCAGGGGCCGTGGAGTTGGCGGTGGCCGGGACCACAGCACCCTTGCTCACACTTTCTATACTGTAGAGCAGTCAGAAAACCACAGACTGTGACATATTTGTGTTGTTCCAGGTGGTGGCTTTTAGGGCTTTATGTTCTGGGGGAAAAAAACGTGCCACATCTGGGGAGCAGGTTTACTTTGGGATGGGGTTGCTTCTGAGATGCTGAGAAGTAGCTGAAGGCGAGTTGTGATGTCAGGCTTGCACTGGTGATGCAGATCTACCAAAATCTGCCAGTAACTGGGGAAATTTCTCTAGTGCCCATAGGTAGAGGAGTTTATCTTTCTGTGGATCTTGTCCTTTTTATATTAAAAAAAATCCAATTTGTGTTTCTTCATATAAAAAGTAAATGATCAGGCTATACTTTAGGTTAGGGGCTTCTTTTTTCCTGTTAGTAAATAAAATTAACTAATTTCTTCATTTAAAAATGAAACACATACTGTTTACTATTTATTTTTCAGTACACTGAAATTGATATCATAGTGTCCTGAAGCATTTAGTGAATAAAATGCTGAGTGAATACAAAAAAAAAAAAAAAAAGTAGAGACATTACTTTGCCAACAAAGGTCCGTCTAGTCAAGGCTATGGGTTTTCCAGTGGTCATGTATGGATGTGAGAGCTGGACTGTGAAGAAAGTTGAGCGCCAAAGAATTGATGCTTTTGAACTGTGGTGTTGGAGAAGACTCTTGAGGGTCCCTTAGACTGCAAGGAGATCCAACCAGTCCATCCTAAAGGAGATCAGTCCTGGGTGTTCATTGGAAGGACTGATGTTGAAGCTGCAACTCCAATACTTGGGCCACCTCATGTGAAGAGTTGACTCATTGGAAAAGACCATGATGCTGGGAAGGATTGGGGGCAGGAGGAGAAGGGGCCGACAGAGGATGAGATGGCTGGAGGGCATCACTGACTCAATGGACATGAGTTTGGGTAAACTTCGGGAGTTGGTGATGGACAGGGAGGCCTGGCGTGCTGCAATTCATGGGGTCGCAAAGAGTCTGACATGACTGAGTGACTGAACTGATTGGCCATTATGTCTTCTTTGGAGAAATATGTATTTAGGTCTTCTGCCCATTTTCCGACTGGTTTGCTTGGAGGTTTTTTACTGTTGTTATTTTTTTCTTATTGTTATTGAAATGGGTAAGCTGTTTTTATATTTTGGAAATTAAGCCCTCGTCAGTTGCATCATCTGCAAATATCTTCTTCCAGTCTGTAGGCTGTCTTCTCGTTTTATGTTTAATTTTGCTGTACAGAAGCTTCCAAGTTTGATTAGATCCCATTTGTTTATTTTTGCTTCGGTTTCTATTGCCTGGGGAGACCAACCTAAGAAAACACTGGTACGATTTAGGTCAGAAAATGTTTTGCCTGTGTCTTCTTCTAGGAGTTTTATGGTGTCAGGCCTTTTATTTAAGTCTTCAGGCCATTGTGAGTTTATTTTTGTGTACAGTGTGAGGGTGTGCTCTAACTTCACTGATTTACCTGTGGCTGTCCAACTTTTCCAACACAACTTGTTGAAGAAAGTGTCTTTTGCCATTTGAAGTCTTGTCTCCTCTATCAAACACTGACTTCAGTGTGATCACTACTGAAATAGGTGTGTGGATTTATTTCTGGGCTCTCTGTTCCATTGATTCATATGTCTGTTTTTGTACCAATAAAACTATGCTGTTTTTGATAACTGTAGCTTTGCAGTATTGTTTGAAGTCTGGGAGGGTATGCCTCCTGCTTTGGGATTCTGGGTCTTTTATAGTTCCATATAAACTTTAGGATTATTGTTCTAGTTCTGTGGAAAACATCATGGGTATTTTGTAGGGATCACTTAAACCTGTAGATTGCTTTGGGTAGTATTGCCATTTTAACAATATTAATTCTTCCAATCCAAGAACATGGGATATCTTTCCATTTCTTTGACTCATCTTCAATGAAATATTCTATTTTTGACCTGGGAAATGGTTACAAAGACGTTTGCTATACACTTAAACTGTACATGTTCTACATGTACACATTTTATGTTTCTGAATATGCAGTTCTTACATTCTTCAAAGTCTTGAAAGAATAAGATAATAGTTGCAATTTTCCTAGAATGATTAAAAATAACCCCTTGTCCCACAAAGCACAACATACCCAAGTGAGATCAACAAATCCACACCCAGACACAAGACAGTAAAACTGCAGAACACTAAAGGCAACAAGAGTCTCAAAAGCAAACACTGAAAAAGAACCCTTCACCCAGTAAAATAATCAGACTTTACAAGAGATTTCTCAGCAACAGAAAATTACTGTCAACCTACAATTGTGCTACTTGAAAACAATAACCCTTAAGAACAAAAGCAAATGATAAAACAACATTTGAGATAATGAAGCTTTTCACATGGACTGGTTATTAAAAGACATTAGTTAAATATCATACTAGTATTGAGTTTTATTTTGTTAAAAAGCTCTCTACAGAAAATACATTCTAAAGTATTTACAGATCTCATGATGAGATATTCTAGCAGGAAAGGAGACACAAAACAAGGAAGAGATGAATAGCAAAAGTCCATAACTATGGAAGCTGAGGGGTAGTAATAACTGGGTTTCATTACACTGTTTGGTCTACTTTCAGCTATGCTTAAATTTACCATGATAAAAAGCTAAAAATAAGGAATTTAAAAAATAAAGTGAATGGGACTTCCCTGGTGGCCCAGTGGTAAAGAATCCACCATGGAGTGGTCGGGGAACTAAGATCCCACATGCTACAGAGCAACGAAGCACACAGGCCACAACTACTGAGCTTGGGAGCTCCAGAGTCTGCTGTCACACTCCTGAGGCTCATGCTGCAACCAGACAGTCTGTGCGCTGCATCGAAAGATCCGGCATGGCACAACTAACACAGCCAACAACTAACTCAACACAGCCAAACAAATATATAAGTAAATAAAGTTTTTTAAAAGTAAGGCTAGGCTTCCTGGTAGCACAGTGGATGAGAATTCACCTGCCAATGCAGGGACATGGGTTCAATCCCTGGTCAAGGAAGATTCCACATGCTGTGGAGCAATGAAGCCCCCTCGGCACAACTACTGAAGTCTGCACCCTTCTAAAACCCATGAGCCACAAGTGATGAGCCCTTGGGCCGCAACTACTGAATCCTGCGTGCCCCGGGGTCAACAAGTAGCAACTACTGAGCCCACGTGTTGCAACTACTGACACCCGTGCACCTAGAGCCTGTGCTCTAAAACAAGAGAAGCCAACACAACGAGAAACCTGTGCACTGCAACTGGCGAGGAGCCCCAGCTCCCCAACCAGAGAAAGCCTGCATGCAGCATCAAAGACTCGGTGCTGCCAAAAATAAAACATAAAGCGGTGTGTATATGTAAAAAAAAAATTAACAAAAAAAGGCTAAATTAAAACAAGTAAACAAAAATAGAGACAGTTTTATCAGCAAGCCACCTCCATTACAGGCATTTGTGAAGATATTCTTCAGGATAAAGGAAAACAATCTCAGAACAGCCAGAGATTTAAAAAGATGGTGAGGAAAGAATATAGTAAAAATATATGTAAACTGAATCATATTTCTATAGAATATTCTACTTCTCCATAAAGTAATATAACTTTTTGGATTTGACAAGTATAAAACATTAAATAATAATAACATGTTGGTTGGGAGAGGATTGATATAAACTGCTATAAGATCCAACTTTAAGAACAATACAAATAGTAAAATCTCAAAGATAACCACATACACACTAAGATCCACTAATTCCCTTTCCTGTACCTTTGTTAGAGAAACCACTGCACATTTTAGTAAGGTACCATATACAAATAGTTCCAGCACTGTTTGTAATAGAGAAAAAAATTGGAAATGTAAACATCCATCAAGGAACTCACTGGTGGTCCAGTGGTTAAGATTCTGCAATTCCACTTTAGGGGGTATGGGTTTGATCCCTGGTCAGGGAACTAAAGATCCTCATGCTGCAGCATAGCCAAAAAAAAAAAAAAGTCGGTGAATAGGAAATGGCAACACAGCAATAAAATGAAACACTATACAGCAATTTAAAAGACTAAAAGAGATCCCTACATTACAAACAGATTGAATGAGAAAAGCTAGTTGCAAGTACTATGTAACAGTTTTTACATTAAAGAAGAAACCATATGCTTTCTTTATATACAAACATACAGATGGTCTTCAACTTATAATGGTTCAACTTACAACTTTATCATGATGCAAAAGCAAAATGCATTCAATAGAAGCCAAAATGTACTGTGAATTTTGAATTCTGATCTTTTCCCAGGCTAGCAATATGTAGTACAATATTCTCTCGTGATGCTGGGTAGCGGCAATGAGCCAGTGAGCCACAGCTACCAGTCAGCCACACCTTCCCAAGGGTAAACAATAGATACACTCAAACTATTCTGTACCCAGATAACCATTTTGTTTCTTGCTTTCATTACAGTTATTCAATAAATTACATGAGACAGTCAACACTTCACTATTAAAAAAAGGCTTGTGTTGGGTGACTCTGCCCAACTATATGCTAATATAAATGTTCTGAGCACAAGGAAGGGTAGGCTAGCTTATGCTATAATGTTTGGAAGGCTAGGTGTACTAAATGCACTTTTGACTGACTAGATGTTCAATTTACTGAAAAATAATTCCATAGTAAGATGAGAAAAATCTATAATAACATACACAAAATCATAGAAAAATTAAACACAAGCTAGTAACAGTGGTTACATCTATGAAAAGATGAAGAAAACGGAATGGATTGGAAACTTGAGGCTTGTCTGTAATTTTTGTAAAGATGGCTAATGCATTTCTCTATAATAGCAAAATTAACTTTTAAAGATAATTTTAAAGACATTAAACCTTGAATTCTTTGAGTGTAAAGATTGTATCCACTGTGTTCAAGTACTGTACCATGGGCAAATGTATAGCAAATAACAGATTCCCACAACTGGAAGAAGTGGAGGGAGATACAAAGGCTGACTCAAAAGAAATATTCCAAAGTAGCCGACGTTATCACTTAGCAGGGCAATTATGAATAGTTTCTTGTCTTCCTTTTATTTTCTTCCCCTTCCTAATTTTTAGAAAATAAACATTTACATTTACAATGGAAAGAACTATTTTAAATTAGTTAAAAACTTGGTACAACTGACCAAAAGAGACAATAAAGTGATGAGATGAAAACTTTTGACTGTATAATTAGATTAGCAGCATTAATGTTTTCCATTAGTTTGATGCTCTCTCAGAAGGCCAAGAGTATAAAAAAATTAAAGGCTAAGCCTGATGAAAGTCTTATTAATAAGATAAAATTAAACCTATATAAAATCAAACCAGAGATTGATTAATCAGTGTGCCAATCAGTTCTCTACCATACTTGAGCAGGTTGTCAACAGAAGTAGTTACCTTATCAAAAAAAAACAGATCTGTGGCTGGGGGTGGGGGGGTGGTAACAGTCTGTTTTCTAACACAGGGGGTTACAAAAAATGACTTAAACATATACACATGTAAATTCTGAGATGAAGAATACACTGTTTATTTAATTGTGGAATGTATATTAAGTCATTCATACCACTGCTATCTTAGAAACTAAAAGCCCCATTTTAAAAAATGTAACATTAAAAGAGAAGGGGCTCTAAACCAAGGATCAGCAAATATTTTTTGACAACAGCTGAATGTTAAATTTTATGCTTTGTGGGCCATGTGGTGGTTTAGTCGCTCAATCGTGCCTGACTCTTGCAACCCCATGGACTGAAGCCTTCCAGGATCCTCTACCCATGGGATTCTCCAGGTAAGAATACTGGAGTGGGTTGCCATTTCCTTTTCCAGAGGATCTTCCCGACCCAGGGATCAAACCTGGGTCTCCTGCATTACAGGCAGATTCTTTACTGACTGAGTTATGAGGGATGCCACACAGACTTGCAATTATTCAACTCTCTACTGAAATGTAAAGGCAATTACAGACAATACCTAAATGAGTGTGGCAATGTTCCAATAAAACTATATAAACACTAAAATCTGAATTTCACTTAATTTTCCCATATCATAAAATATTACTTTTTTTTATTTTTCAACCACCTGAAAATTTAAAAATCATTCCATTTGGCCCTACAAAAATAAGCAGCATGAACCCCTGCTCTAAACTAACAAGGAAACCTCACAAATTTGAGCATGAGTCTAAGTCTTGGACTACTTTCAAATCTATTTCTCTTAACGTTCCTGAGGAAATCTTTTTAGTATTTTATTAGGCAAATGATTTGCCTCCACTCTAAGCATTTACTTTTACATGTCCTGCTGAGTTGGCCCTAGCATGATATGAGAAACAAACTATAAGGACTATTTTAAGATACTAAAAATTCTTTCTGCATCCTCATATTCTTAACTATAAAACTTCACAGACCTGAAATAATTTGTGGACACAGGCTTGTTTGCCAATTAGACAAAATTCAGGAAGTAAATAAAGTACCTGAGAAATACTGACGTGAAATACTTAACCTACCACATGACAGCTACAATGAAACCAAAATCATTAATAATAATACATGTTGAAATAGTAAGTAAAACTGTCCCTAATGATGTTAACCTGCACTAACTAAATGTTTACAAAATGGTCCCGATTTTGAGGGCATCAGTAAACTTCTAGATACTCATAACTATTTGCATATAAAGAATGAGAAAATAATCAAGATGTTTAGAATTGGGTGCAGTTTCATATTTCACAGAAAGAAGAAATTCTATTGCAGGTGCAAAAAGGAGTAATAAGGAAAACAAATAATGGAAAATGCAAGAGGTAAAAAAGTAAAGGTATAGAAGTGAGATAAAACAATTATTAGAGTCTAAATTACATTTTAACAAGAAAAGAGAACAGCCAAAGGTGGACTCTTAAGTTTAGCAACACAAAGGAAACAACTGGGCTTTTTAAAGAGCAGAGAAAACAGTTAATATGAATAATGGTAGTGATGCCAGAAGAGGGAATAAGAAAAGCAAATGATGAAAATAAAACATTAAAATGAAGCCACCATTTAGATACCCAGTTACAATCTAACTCCAATCATTTCTGCAATATATTTATAGTCTTACTGGAGAAGACTCTTGAGAGTCCCTTGGACTGCAAGGAGATCCAACCAGTCCATCCTAAGAGAGATCAGTCCTGGGTGTTCAATAGAAGGACTGATGTTGGAAGCTGAAACTCCAATACTTTGGCCACCTGATGCGAAGAGTTGACTCATCTGAAAAGACCCTGATGCTGGGAAAGACTGAGGGCAGGAGGAGAAGGGGACGACAGAAGATGAGATGGTTGGATGGCATCACTGACTCAACAGACATGGGTTTGGGTGGACTCCGGGAGTTGGTGATGGACAGGGAGGCCTGGCGTGCTGGGGGTTCATGGGGTTGCAAAGAGTCAGACATGACTAAGTGACTAAACTGAACTGACTGATATAGAAGTATGCAACCATTACTTTCGAAATACTCTAAAAATCACAGTATATCTATTAACGGGAAACTTTAAGAATCAAGATGGTAATAATAATATACGCACATAATAAAATGTCAAAGATAACTGTAAACTTTTGTTACTACACTTAGAACCTGTGGAAGAGTCTAACTTTTGATAATGGCTAGAATTTCAGCATTTATCATTCACCAATTTTGGGGAACAAGGCAAATTACAGTGAACTGTTACAAACATCTACAATGCTTCTAGAAGCCTGAATGCACAAAATGAGAATTTTTTTGTAATTCTCCTTCAAAGCAACAGGAATGTATAAGAATACACTAACCATCACTTCTCGGCCTTTTGGCTAAGATCAAGTGAAGAATACACTAACCAAGCAGAAATCTATATCAAACTAAGAATCAGAAGAACTAGCTTGAAGTTTGTGAGTAACGATCTAGACTACAACCTACTAGGGCAAAACTAAAATTGCAGAAGTAGCAAAATTAGATTTATAAGATTATGTCTCCTAAATAAAGACTAATCAATAAACAGGTCTTAGAGTAAGGAACAAGTATAAAGTAGGTTTAACTGTAGAGAAGGATGAAGTTTGAGAAAATGAGGAGGGAGAGGAAAAAGGAGAGGAAAAACAGATGAGGAAACTATATCATAAGCTTAATACCAAAATTTGAGTAAAGAAAACTACAGATCCTTCTCATAAAAACATAAATACAAAAATCCTAACACAATATTAGCAAAACTAAATTCAACAATATTAAACTAGAATTTTCCCAGAAGTGCAAGGACTTCATAATAGGAAAGTGTTTATCTCCTCAAAAGGTCAAAACAAACAAACGAACAACTGTTCACCTCCAGAAGTACTAAAAAGTCACTTAATAAAAACCCACTATCATGGCCTTATGAACTCTCTTAACAGAACAGGAATAAAAAGATTACTCTATAACATGATAATGGGTACCTACCCTAATTCATTCTAATAATAAAATATTAAAGGAATTCTCAGTAAAATCAGGAATAATGTAGGATGCTATCATTACTATTAACATTATTTCAAAAGCTGTAGTCAGTGTTAAATAAAAATTTAAAATTAAGCAATATTATTATATGTAAAGAACAATTAAAAACAGAAAATGAAGACAAACATGTATTACCAATATCATAATAAAATGGGTACTTGCTGCATATGTGGGTATTTATGTAGAATAAATTCGTAGGTGGTTTAAAGGAATGGTTAAATGCACAGATTCTGGGGCTAAGACTTCCTGGAATGAATGGGTTCTATCCCTGGTTGGCGAACAAAGATGCTGCAAGCCACAGAGCATGGTCAAAAATCATAAAAAATGAAGAAAAAGAAAAAAGAAAAACTGAACCCAAAACAAACAGAAAACCTAGACTGCCCTCTAAAGGTTAGTACAATTTTATTTGTATTTTAAAATATTCTCAAATGGCTTCATGAATGAGTCCTCAAAAAATTTAAAAGATAAGTAATACAAAACTCAAACTCTTACAGAGAAGAGTAGAAGAGTAAACACTTCCCAAGGCATTTTATGAGGCAGTATATTCTGCTATCATGACCTGACAAAAACATGACAAGAAAAGAATATCCCCAAAAAAGAATCTTCATGAACACAGACTAAAAAAATCTTTGAAGCTCAACAAAATATAGCAAATATATTAAAGAAAATATATCATGACTGTGATCATGCCAGGGATGAAAAACTAATTTAACATTCAAAAGTTAAGTCAGTGGATAACCGAACAAACTGCCACGGAGAGTATACCAGGATGCCAGTGACACTAAAGAATAGAATATAACGTCAAGCAGCCTAGATGTGAAGACTGACCTACACAACCCACGGCCTTAGTGAGCAAGTTCAAGTGAAGATGAAGTTGCTTGATGGTCAGGAAATGAGAATGAAGCTGCTCAGATATAAATCAATTATCAGTGGGCTCTAACAGCCCATTATGCTCATCCTCATTTATTCAGTCATATGTATATTTTAAATGTATTATAAAGTATATGACAAAAGGTATTTAAAATACAGACAATACTTCTAAAATAAAACATTACAAATATAAACACACTGAAAAAATCAGTAAGTGGAAATCACCACATTAACCAAATAAAGAATCATGATCAATTTGAAAGATGCAGAAAAGTGACAAAATTTAACATTTATTTATGATAAAAACTCAGCAAATTAGAAACAAAAGGAAACTTCCTCAATGTAATAGAATATCTGTAAAAAGCTTATAGCTAACATCATACCTAATTGATGAAATACTGAAAACTTTTCCTGAAATCAAAAAGTCAAGACAGTCTGCTCTCAAGTGACTCATTCAAACCTTTTGCTAGACAGACAGGAGGGAGGTCTGAAAGGGAGGGGACGCAAGTCTGCACACAACTGACTCATTTCATGGTACAGCAGAAACTAGCACAGCACTGTAAAGCAATTACACCCCAATTAAAAGAAAAAACGTGTTTTCACTAGATGTCCTAGCCAGTACAGCAAGACACTAAACAGATAAAGATTGTGAGACTAAAACCAGTCTTTATTTGCAAATGATATAACTTCATACATAGAAGATCCAAAGGGATAGAAAAACTACTTGAACTAAGTGAATTTAGCATGACCACTGGATACAAAAGGTATACACCAACATCTACTGTGTTTCTAAACACTAGTAACATACAATATAGACAGAAAGTAAAACTACAACACCACTTATAATTAAATAAAACATCAATTACTTAGGAATAAATTTACTGAGATGTGAAACACATCTATACTGAACCACAAAATACTGCAGAAATGAATGGAGAGGTTCACAATGCTTATAAATTGGAAGACATGATATTTTTAAGATATCAACTATCCTCAAATTAAAGTATTTATTCAAAGCAATCCAAATCCAAATGCATTTTCATGAAGTGAAAAAGCAAGTTAATATTGCAAGATAACGCTTAAAACATCTAACAGAATTCATACTCAAAATATATAGAGAACTTCTACAAATCAATAATAAAAGACAATACAATTTACAAAAATGGTCAATAAGCAATTATTGTGTTCAACACCACTGGTCATCAGGGAAAAGCAAATTAAAACTACACTGAGATATTACTACACAATCACCAGAATTGCTATAATCAATATCAAGTGTTAGTGAGGACATGAAGCAACTAGAACTGCCATACTTTGATTAGAGCATAAAACAGGACAACTATTTTTGAAATCTAGCAGTTTTTAATAAAGTTAAACACACACCTACTCTATAACCCAGAAATTCCTCAGCTAGATATATACTTAAATAACATTGAGTGTGTATGACTAACAAAAGATTTGTACAAGAATGTTCATAGCAGTATTATTCATAACAGCTTCCCTTCCTTTGCCCACAAAAAAAGGAAATGATTTAAACATCCATCAACAGAGGAGTGGATGAACTGTGCTATATTCATACAATAGAATACTACTTCACAACAGAAAAGGTATTACTAATACAAATAACTACTTCAATAAATCTCCAAGTTATTATTATGTCTAGAGCAAGGAGCCAAGCACAAAGGAACACATGGTTTCATTACATAAAACTAACCAAAAGTCAGATGCTTTTTCATCATGGGGGTTGGAATGCAAAAGTAAGAAGTCAAGAGACATTGGGAATAACATGCAAGGTTGGCCCTGAAGTACAAAATAAAGCAGGGCAAAGGCTAACAGAGCTTAGAGAATGCACTGGTCATGGCAAACACCCTCTTTCAATAACACAATAGACAACTCTACATGGCCATCACCAGATGATCAATACTGAAATCAGACTGATTCTATTCTTTGCAGCCAAAGAAGGAGAAGCTCTATAAAGTCAGCAAAAACAAGACCTGGAGCTGACTGTGGCTCAGACTGTGAGCTCCTTATTGCAAAATTCAGGCTTAAAATGAAGGAAGTAAGGAAAACCACTAGACCATTCAGGTATGACCTAAATCAAATTCTTCATGATTAGACAGTGGAGGTGATCAATAGATTCAAGGGATCAGATCTGGTAGATAAGAGTCCTGGAAGAACCATGATGGAAACTCATAACACTGTACAGGAGGTGGTGACCAAAACCATCCCCAAGAAAAAGAAATGCAAGAAGGCAAAGTAGTTGTCTGAAGAGGCGTTACAAATAGCTGAGAAAAAAAGAGAAGCGAAAGCAAAGGAGAAAGTAAAAGATATACCCTACTGAATGCAGAGTTCCAGAGAATAGCAAGGAGAGAGAAGAAAGCCTTCTTAAGTGAAAAATGCAAAGAAACAGAGAAAAACAATACAGTGGGAAAGACTAGGGATCTCTTCAAGGAAATTACAGATACCAAGGGAACATTTCATGAAAAGATGAGCACAATAAAGGACTGAAATGGCAAGAACCTAACAGAAGCAGAAGAGCTTAAGAAGAGATGGCTAGAAATACACAGAAAAACCGTACAAAAAAAGGTTTTAATGACTTGGATAACTGCAATGGTGTGCTCACTCACCTGAAGCCAGACCTCCTGGAGTGTGAAGTCAAGTGCACCTTAGGACTCATTACCATGAACAAACTAGTGGAGGTGACAGAATTCCAGATGAGCTATTTCAAATCCTAAAAGATGATGCTGCATTAAATATGCCAGCAAATTTGGAAAACTCAGCAGTGGCCACAGGACCGGAAAATGTCAGTTTTCATTCCAATCCCTAAAAAAGGTAACACCGAAGAATGTTCAAACTACTGGACAATTGAGCTCATTTTACATGTTGGTAGCTCAAAATCCTTCAAGCTAGGCTTCAACAGTATGTGAACCAAGAACTTCTGGATGTACAGGCTGGTTTAGAAAAGGCAGAGGAAAGAGAGATGAAACAGTCAACATCCGTTGGATCATAGAGAAAGCAAGGGAAAGAAAGCAAGGGAAAAAAATCTACTTCTGCTTCATTGATTATGCTAATAAAGCCTTTGACTGTGTGGATCATAACAAACTGTGGAAAATTCTTAAAGAGATGGGAATACCAGACACTTTACCTGTCTCCTGAGAAACCTGTATGCAGGTCAAAAAGCAACACTTAGAACCGGACATGGAATAACAGACTGGTTCCAAAATGGAAAAGGAGCACGAGGCTGTACACTGTCATGCTGCTTATTTAACTTATATGCAGAGTACATCATGCAAAATGCGGGGCTGGATGAATCACAAGTTGGAATGAAGACTGCCAGGAGAAATATCAACAACCTCAGATGACACTACTCTAATGGCAGAAAGTGAAGAGGAAGGAGACTCTTGTTGAGGGTAAAAGGAGAGTGGAAAAGCGGCTTAAAACTCAACGTTCAAAAAACTAATATCGTGGCATCATATCCCATCACTTCATGGGAAATAGATGGGAAAACAATGGATACAGTGACAAATTTTCACTCCCAAATCACTGCGGACATTGACTGCAACCACGAAATTAAAAGATGCTTGCTCCTTGGAAGAAAAGTGATAACAAACCTAGACAGTGTATTAAAAAGCAGAGACAACACTTTGCCAAAAGAGATCCATATAGTCAAAGCTATAGTTTTTCCCATAGTCATGTACACATGTGACAGCTGGACTATAAAGAAGGCTGAGAACTGCAGAATTGATGCTTTCAAATTGTGGTGCTGGAAAAGACTCTTGAGAGTCTCTTGGGCTGCAAGATCAAACCAATCAATCCTAAAAGGAAATCAACCCTGAATATTCATTAGAAGGACTGAGGCTGAAGCTCTGGTACTCTGGCCACCTGATGCAAAGAGCTGACTCATTAGAAAAGACCCTAATGCTCTGAAACATTGAGGGCAGGTGCAGAAGGGGGCAACAGAGGATGAGATGGCTGGATGGCATTACCAATTCAATGGACACAAACTTGGGCAAACTCTAGGAGATAGTGAAAGACAGGGGTGCCTGGCATTCTGCAGTCCATGGGGTCACAAAGATTCGGACAGGACTTACTGGCTAAACAACAAACAACAGAAGTCAGAATGCTTACTTCTTAGTGCGAACAGTGAAACTGACTGGAAAGAGGGAACCACCTGATTGTAAAAGTTTCATATCTTGATCTGGGTGTTGGAGACAAGTTTGCATACATATGTAAAAGGTCAAGTGTCTAGTTTTACAAAGGTCAAGTGTCTAGTTTTACATAAGAATTGTCCCTCAATTTTGTACTGTGCAAAAGAAAAGAAGGAAGCGCCATTTTAATTTAATTTAATTTCATGATCTAAATCAAAATTTTCTCTCTTAAAATGACACCAACAAATTTTTTGTGGAAGGGCGTGTTCTCTATGATACACAGTCCCTCAAATTGTTAGGAATATACCTCATATTGTATTGTTTTTTGAACAGCCCACTGAAATGCCATTATTACACATTCAGCCTGTTGAATGTCTAAGGATAATACATTAAGAGGATTTCGACAGCAGTTCTATTTTCTCTCATTTGCCCAAAAACATCTAAGTTTCAACAGAGCATTCATACTTCTAATACTACGTTAGCTCTTCTCTTTGGGACTTAAAACTAATGGTTAATTTTTTCAAATTCAATCATCTAAGTTCACCGTAAAATAGTTAGCAATTACAAAACTGCAACAATTCAAAAAATGTGAAGTCAGCCACAATCCCATATTCTAGTACATAAAGTTTTCTGTATCCACACATCTCAATTACATATTATAAATGTTCACATAATTTAAAATGGGGGAAGGATCATGCTGCACCCTATTCTGGACTCTGGCCCCGTGCTTAATGCTATCTTCCCTTCATAAGTCATGGGTGATCTCTCAATGCATAATACTCTTCTACACAGATGTCCTGTAATTTATTTAGTCAGTCCCCTGTTACTAAACACTTGTTTTCAACTTTTTATCACTGTGAACAATATTGTAACAAACACTACATCTGTGTTGATTTTTTTCATATCTTTTATTTTTACTATAACTTTAAAAGGCCTGAAATGATTTAGGATCTTACTGGTGATTCTGGGCAGATAGTGAAGATTTTTTCTTCAAAGGCTAGATGGCAAATACTTTAGGCACTGAGGGCCATGTACAATCTTTGTTGTATATTCATTTGTTTTTACAAACTTTTAAAAATGTAGAATACCACTCTTAGCTCACGGACCTTACAAAAACAATCCATGGACAGGATTTGGTCTGTAGGCCAGTTTGCTGACCCAATTTAGATCATGTTTTATAAAAAGACCCATGAAGAGAGAAAGTTACCTTAGAATTCTTGGTGGGTGAGCCAGTCACCACATTTTACTGGACAGTGTAGCCTAATAAGTTTAATTCTTAGTTATTTTTAAGGAAAACTTTTACTTTCTTATGATCTCTTCTTTTAACCCCCACAAGATCACCTAACCTCTATCCTGATGAGATTATTAAAATGTTTTATTTAAATTTTAAAACTATAAAGGCTGCTGTGCAAAAAATTTACAATTTTAAAGGTGCTTATCAGAATCAGTGATTTTGCTAACGTTCATAACTCTTCAGCTTCGACATTCTAGGAATCAGCGAACTAAGATGGACTGGAATGGGTGAATTTAACTCAGATGACCATTATACCCACTGCTTTGGGCAGGAATCCCTTAGAAGAAATGAAGCAGTCATCATAGTCAACAAAAGAGTCCGAAATGCAGTACTTGGATGCAATCTCAAAAACGACAGAATGATCTCTATTCGTCTCCAAGGCAAACCATTCAATATCACGGTAATCCAAGTCTATGTCCCAACCAGTAATGCTGTAGAAGCTGAAGTTGAACAGTTCTATGAAGACCTAAAGACCTGTTAGAACTAACACCCCAAAAAGATGTCCTTTTCATTACAGGGGACGGGAATGCAAACGTAGGAAGCCAAGAAACACCTGGAGTAACAGGCAAATTTGGCCTTGGAGTACAGAATGAAGCAGGGCAAAGACTAATAGAGTTTTGCCAAGAGAAGGCACTGGTCATAGCAAACACCCTCTTCCAACAACACAAGAGAAGACTCTACACATGAACATCACCAGATGGTCAACACCGAAATCAGATTGATTATATTCTCTGCAGCCAAAGAGGAAGAAGCTCTATACAGTCAGCAAAAATAAGACCGGGAGCTGGCTGTGGCTCAGATCATGAACTCCTTATTGCCAAATTCAGACTTCAATTGAAAAAAGTGGGGAAAACCACCAGACCATTCATATATGACCTAAATCAAATCCCTTGTGATTATACAGTGGAAGTGAGAAATAGATTTAAGGGACTAGATCTGATAGACAGAGTGCCTGATGAACTATGGATGGAAGTGCGTGACATTGTACAGGAGACAGGGATCAAGACCATCCCCAACAAAAAGAAATGCAAAAAAGCAAAATGGCTGTCTGAGGAGGTCTTACAAATAGTTGTGAAAAGAAGAGAAGCGAAAAGCAAAGGAGAAAAGGAAAGATATACCCATTGGAATGCAGAGTTTCAAAGAATAGCAAGGAGAGATAAGAAAGCCTTCCTCAGTGATCAATGCAAAGAAATAGAGGAAAACAACAGAATGGGAAAGACTAGAGAGCTCTTCAAGGAAATTAGAGATATCAAGGGAATATTTCATGCAAAGATGGGTTCAATAAAGAACAGAAATGGTATGGACCTAACAGAAGCAGAATATATTAAGAAGAGGTGGCTAGAATAACAGAAGAACTATACAAAAAAGATCTTCATGACACAGATAATGACCATGGTGTGATCACTGAACTAGAGCCAGACATCCTGGAATGTGAAGTCAAGTGGGCCTTAGGAAGCAGCACTACGAACAAAGCTGGTGAGAGGATGGAATTCCAGTTGAGGTATTTCAAATCCTAAAAGATGATGCTGTGAGAGTGCCGCACTCAATATACCAGCAAATTTAGAAAACTCAGCAGTGGCCACAGGATTGGAAATGGTCAGTTTTCATTCCAATCCCAAAGAAAGGCAATGCCAAACAATGTTCAAGTAACTGCACAATTGCACTCACTCACACGCTAGTAAACTAATGCTCAAAATTTTCCAAGCCAGGCTTCAGTAATACATGAACTTCCAGATGTTCAAGCTGGTTTTAGAAAAGGCAGAAGAACCAGAGATAAAATCGCCAACATCCGCTGGATCATCAAAAAAGCAAGAGAGTTCTAGAAAAACACAGATTTCTGCTTTATTCACTATACCAAAGCCTCTGATCATGTGGATCACAACAAACTGTGGAAAATTCTGAAAGAGATGGGAATACTATACCACCTGACCTGCCTCTTGAGAAATCTGTATGCAGGTCAAGAAGCAACCGTTAGAACTGGACATGGAACAACAGACTGGTTCCAAATAGGGAAAGGAATATGTCGAGGCGAGGCTGTATATTGTCACTCTGCTTATTTAACTTATGTGCAGAGTACGTCATGAGAAATGCTGGGCTGAAAGAAGCACAAGCTGGAATCAAGATTGCTGGGAGAAATGTCAATAACCTCAGATATGCAGATGACACCACCCTTATGGCAAAAAGTGAAGAACTAAAAAGCCTTTGATGAAAGTGAAAGAGGAGAGTGAAAAAGTTGGCTTAAAGCTCAACATTCAGAAAACTTAGACCATGGCATCCAGTCCCATCAGTTTATTGCAAATAGATGGGGAAACAGTGGAAACAGTAGCTGACTTTATTTTTTGAGCTCCAAAATTGCTGCAGATGGTGATTACAGCCATGAAATTAAAAGACACTTACTCCTTGGAAGAAAAGTTATGACCAACCTAGACAGCATATTAAAAAGCAGAGATATTACTTTGCCAACAAAGGTCCATCTAGTCAAGGCTATGGGTTTTCCAGTAGTCATGTATGGATGTGAGAGCTGGACTATAGAGAAAGCCAAATGCCAAAGAATTGATGCTTTTGAACTGTGGTGTTGGAGAAGACTTTTGAGAGTCCCTTGGACAACAAGGAAATCCAATCAGTCCATTCTAAAGGAGATCAGTCCTGGGTGTTCATTGGAAGGACTGATGTTGGAAGCTGAAACTCCAATACTTTGGCCACCTGATGCGAAGACCTGGCTCATCTGAAAAGACCCTGATGCTGGGAAAGATTGAGGGCAGGAGGAGAAGGGGATGACAGAGGATGAGATGGTTGGATGGCATTATTGACTCAATGGACATGAGTTTGGGTAAACTCTGGGAGTTGGTGATGGACAGGGAGGCCGGGCATGCTGCAGTTCATGGGGTTGCAAAGAGTCGGACACAACTGAGTGACTGAACTGAACTGAACTGATCAAATACTAAGAAGATATTCTTTGAAAGGCTACTGTTAACAAACACTGCACTCCCAATTCTGGCCACGTAATGATTAACAACTACAGCAGTAAACATCATCACCTAATTGTCCTCATCTTATCCCATAGCCTGTCCTTGCATCATCTATAAACTCTTTATAAAAAAACACATGAAAGAAATGCAATAAATATTAAAAAGTAAGTTGTTTACCAATATATGATTTCACTAAAATGTTTTTAACAACATCAGCAAATCATACAATTTAAACAATAAGGATAAGACCAGTGACATTACAAAGAATTAAAAGAGTATGTCTTATGAGTATATTCACTTTATATTTTATGCATTTTTGTAAAATAAACACTAAGCAAAGAATGCTTAAAGGATAAAAGGAAAAGTTTTTTAAAAAAGAAAACACAGAAGATAGACTTTATAGGTGCATGGTCGAAAACTAACGGAAAGACAGTTCAATACATTTGTAATACCGCCAGCTTTGGTGCACTCGTGGATGCTTCATAAATCTACTGATTTTGGTTCTTTTGGTTTCTAGTGCCTAGGTTGGAACATCAGAACTAGCACGGTTACTTGCTGTTGCTGTTGTTTAGTTGCTACGTTGTGTCCAACTCTTTTGCAACCCCATGAACTGCAGCCAGCCAGGCTCCTCCATCCATGGGATTTCCTAGGAAAGAATACTGGCTGGGTTGCCATTTCCTTCTCCAAGGGATCTTCCTAACAGGAATCAAACCTGCATCTCCTGCACTGGCAGGAGGATTCTTTACCACTGAACCACCAGAGAAGCTACAAAACATAACCTACTCCAAATTCACCCCATCTCGCTAGGTCCAATTTCCTTATAATAGGTCCTCTTTACAGTCTTTTTATGTGCACTCTAAAAGAGAAAGGAAAAGAAGGAGAGGAAAAAAGATATGGAAAAATAAAAGATAGTATCAGCCACATATCACTAAGACAGTATTTTCTCACAGGAAATTTCACTTTACCCAAAGTGCTTTTGGCCATCATAGGTTCTGGCAGATTTTCTTACCAAGGAAATAATTGAACATGTGAATATTAAGCTCATTCTCTATTTCAAGCAAACTCACGGCTAGAAAGGGCCAGAAAATAAGATATATATATAGATCTAGGTTACAGTTCTGATTCTTACCACAACTTGTTTTGGGTAACTGGTCAAGTTACTGACTTTCTATGGATTTCTTTGTTTGTAAAATAAAGGGATTGTATTAAATACTGAGATCTCTCCCAGTTCTAAAATTCTAAAAATACAAGGTGCTTAAACCTCCCACAATTAAGCACAAAGTACCTTAAAGGGACTATATAACAACCACGACCAATAATAGGAAAAAAATAAAATGCTACTTAGGAAATATTAAATAATCCAACATCTTGTGATTCTAAAATTCCAAATTGTCATCATTCTCAAGAAAATTGTAATATTTAATAAAGCCCAATGTTTTGATATTTGATGTTAATTCAATTCAGTTCAGTCGCTCAGTCACGTCAGACTCTTTGCGGCCCCATGGACTACAGCATGCCAGGATTCCCCGTCTATCACCAACCTTGGAGCGTACTCAAACTCATGTCCATCAAGTCAGTGATGCCATCCAACCACCTCATACTATGTCCTCCCCTTCTTCTCCTACCTTCAGTCTTTCCTAGCATCAGGGGCTTTTCAAATGAGTCAGTTCTTCCCATCAGGTGGCCGAAAGATTGGAGTTTCAGCTTCAGCATCAATACTTCCAATGAATATTCAGGACTGATTTCCTTTAGGATGGACTGGTTTGATCTCCTTGTTGTCCAAGGGACTCTCAAGAGTCTTCTCCAACACCACAGTTCAAAAGCATCGATTCTTTGGCACTCAGCTTTCTTTACAGACCAACTCTCACATCCATACATGGCTACTAGAAAAACGATAGCTTTGACTAGATGGACCTTTGTTGGCAAAGTAATGTCTCTGCTTTTTAATATGCTGTCTAAGTTGGTCACAGCTTTTCTTTTGAGGAGCAAATGTCTTTTAATTTCATGGCTGCAGTCACCATCTGCAGTGATTTTGGAGCCCCCAAAAATAAAGTCTGTCACTGTTTCCATTGTTTTCCCAGCTATGTGCCATGAAGTGATGGGACTGGATGCCATGATCTTTGTTTTTTGAATGTTGAGCTTTAAGCCAACTTTTTCATTCTCCTCTTTCACTTTCATCAAGAGGCTCTTTAGTTCTTTGCTTTCTGCCATAAGGGTGGCGTCATCTGCATATCTGAGGTTATTGATATTTCTCTGGGCAATCTTGATTCCAGCTTGTGCTTCATCCAGCCCAGCATTTCTCATGATGTACTCTGCACATAAGTTAAATAAGCAGAGTGACAATATACAGCCTTGACGTACTCCTTTCCCTATTTGGAACCAGTCTGTTGTTCCATGTCCAGTTCTAATGGTTGCTTCTTGACCTGCATACAGATTTCTCAGGAGGCAGGTCAGGTAGTCTGGTATTCCCTTTTCTTTCAGAATTTTCCACAGTTTGCTGTGATCCACACGGTCAAAGGCTTTGGCGTAGTCGATAAAGCAGAAGTAGATGTTTTTCTGGAACTCTCTTGCTTTTTCGATGATCCAACAAATGTTGGCAATTTGATCTCTGGTTCCTCTGCCTTTTATAAATCCAGCTTGAACATCTGGAAGTTCACAGTTCACATACTGTTGAAGCCTGGCTTGGAGAATTTTGAGCATTAGTTTACTAGCGTGTGAAATGAGTGCAATTGTGCAGTTACTTGAACATTGTTTGGCATTGCCTTTCTTTGGGATTGGAATGAACTAACCTTTTCCAGTCCTGTGGCCACTGCTGAGTTTTCCAAATTTGCTGGCATATTAAGTACAGCACTTTCACAGCATCAGTTTTTAGGACCTGAAATAGCTCAACTGGAATTCCATCACCTCCACTAGCTCTGTTCATAGTGGTGCTTCCTAAGGCCCACTTGACCTCACATTCCAGGATGTCTGGCTCTAGGTGAGTGAGCACATCATCATGGTTATGTGTGTCATGATCTTTTTTGTACAGTTCTTCTGTTATTCTAGCCACCTCTTCTTAATATATATGCTTCTGTTAGGTCCATACCATTTCTGTCCTTTATTGAGCCCATCTTTGCATGAAATGTTCCCTTGGTATCTCTAATTTCCTTGAAGAGCTCTCTTCTCTTTCCCATTCTGTTGTTTTCCTCTATTTCTTTGCATTGATCACTGAGGAAGGCTTTCTTATCTCTCCTTGCTATTCTTTGAAACTCTGCATTCCAATGGGTATATCTTTCCTTTTCTCCTTTGCCTTTCCCGTCTTTTCTTTTCCCAGCTACTTGTAAGGCCTCCTCGGACAACCATTTTGCCTTTTTGCATTTCTTTTTGTTGGGGATGGTCTTGATCCCTGTATCCTGTACAATGTCATGAACCTCTGTCTATAGTTCTTCACTCTATCAGATCTAATCCCTCGAATCTATTTGTCACTTCCACTGTATCATCATAAGAGATTTGATTTAGGTCATATCTGAATGGTCTAGTGGTTTTCCCTGCTGCTGCTGCTGCTGATGCTAAGTCGCTTCAGTTGTGTCCAACTCTGTGCCACCTCATAGACGGCAGCCCACCAGGCTCTGCCATCCCTGGGATTCTCCAGGCAAAAACACGGGAGTGGGTTGCCATTTCCTTCTCCAATGCATGAAAGTGAAAAGTTAAAGTGAAGCCGCTCAGTCGTGTCCGATTCTTCACGACCCCGTGGACTGCAGCCTACCAGGCTCCTCTGTCCATGGGATTTTCCAGTCAAGAGTACTGGAGTGGGTCGCCATTGCCTTCTCTGGTGGCTTCCCTACTTTCTTCAATTAAAAATTTGGCAATAAGGAGTTCATGATCTGAGCCACAGTCAGTTCCTGGTCTTGTTTTTGCTGACTGTATAGAGCTTCTCCATCTTTGGTTGCAAAGAATATAATCAATCTGATTTCGGTGTTGACCACCTGTTGATGTCCATGTGCAGAGTCTTCTCCTGTGTTGTTGGAAGAGAGTGTTTGCTAAGACCAGTGGGCTCTCTCAGCAAAACCGTTAGTCTTTGACCTGCTTCATTTTGATGTTAATTAAATGGCTCTTAGTGTTAAAGTAATAGCTAGCTATGGTATAAAAAAAGTTTTTCCTAAATTTTCCATATGCAAACCCAGAAGTTTTACTAATTTAGATTGGAGGACAGTCTGAATTAGCAGAGTACTTCTTTGTATACAGATTGTATCAAATACATCAGATTGCTTTTGATAGTACTAACTTATAAATTATAGAAGATGATATTGAAGACAAATTGGCTACTAAAGCAGATTCTTAATAAGTCTGGCTTATTTTCTAGGGTGCTGCTCTCCGGTTTTAGTAAATTAATTTTTTAAAAAAGGACATGCCTTGGTTACATAACCCAGGAGTACTCTAAATGCAGAAATCTTCCTAAAACTGTAAAGTGCAGAAAGGCTCATAAAACTCACTTAAGGCAAGCAACTGTAATTTTAAACAGTGTTTTTTATTTAAGTGTGTATATTTGTGCATACATATAAAATCTCATAAGTATAAATGCCAAATTGACTAGAGGAGTTAACTAAGTGATCTGGATGGGCAAAGGGCAGTGCAGTTCAATTAAAAGGGACTTTTACTCTATTTATACAGCTTGAATTTTTCTAAAATTTCATCACTTCTGTGACTACAGTTAAATTTTTTAAGGACAATGCTTTTAAGAAAAATATATTCAAAGAAAGTCATATTAGTACAACACAGTGATCACTAGTTGGAGCAGGGTTACATGCTATATTTAAATGTCTAAAACAAGAAATAAATTCACATTTAAAAAAACTTATATAGACTAGATATTTAGGTCAAATTCTTACTCCTCCATAAAATACATTTCCATTTCTAGGACTGAGTATTTTTAGCAGTGTTCACTTTATATTTCACCATCTGTGAATTTTTCAGGGAACTAAAGTGCATCACTTTTAAAGTAGCAAATCCTATGTTCCTACTATGTTTCAGATATAGTGTTAGGCACTGAAGTTGGTGAGTTGGTGATCATAATGAAGTTACTGCTGTTGTTGTTGGGGGGTGTGGGGGGAGAAAAATTAAGGACTAATGAATTTATTATACTATACTCAATGACCTTTACTCTATTTAGACAGGCAAATTTCAGGTTCTTCCAGATTTAAAAATAAGTCAGCTATGTTCTAAACATAGCTGTGCAAACTAGTGTGCAATTCTGTCTACTCCATGCTGTTCCAACTTTCTCCATCATCAGCATGAGCCAACCTTTTTTCATTAAGAGTCTATGATGTAAAGAGGTATAATTTACAGAAAACTTGAATGTCTGAGGAAAATATAGGGTAGAATGATAAGGACAGTCAAGAGCAAAGAGAAAATATAAATGCTGGTGTTTTAACTGAATTATGTAGCAAACTTTTTTTCCTTCACAGATTTTAAACTCATTTATTAGCCTGGAAAAACAAAATTGTTACAGATAACTTGTAATGTACATGAAGATTATACTGTGGATATTTAATTTGTAGATTGAAAACCAAAGGAACAATTTTGGTTTTCTATTTTCTTGAGTTATTTTCTCAATTCTCAAGCAAACCAGAAAGGACTCTACTAGAAATTTTCCTACAAATTTTCTGTATCTACTCCTTCCCTGAACATAGTTTTATTATAACCATTAACATATTTCCTATTTTCGTATCTACTCCTTCCCTGAACATAGTTTTATTATAACCATTAACATATTTCCTATTTTCTCCTCAAAGCAAAGCAGTATGTAGTTCACTGTATGTCATAATCACTTAAGACCTCATGCCTTACTCCTAATATCACAGTTTTAATCTTCCTTTAAAAAAAAAATCTACTTTATATCCAGGGAAGAGCACAAAGAAAGAAATAAGCACACAAGACCAAGGTCAGAGTGATTCCAACCTTGTAGAGACTGCAGCGGAGACAAAGGATGTTTATGAAGACCACAAAGACACTCCAAAGACAGACAGGTAGGAGAAAAAAAGAGCATAGTGACAGCAGAGATCAAGAAGAGTGAACAAGTTTGAGAAATATTTTGACAGGAGAATAGACTAGATATTAGAGAAAGGAAGAAAAAGAGGTTTCAAGAATGACTCTCAATGTGACTCTCAGAGATGCCCATGAACATTCATTCATTCACCAAAACATTTATTGAGCATCTAACAGGCACAATGCACTTACTTTCCAAAGCATGGGGGTTGGTGTCACTTGAATAAACATACAGAGCTCAGTGATATGAGGGCTGATGAAATATGAATTTTTAACTCAGACACAGATTTAATATTTACAGTTTTGATGATACTACCTGGGCTTTCTCGTTTATGTGACACAAAATATTCTCATGTTTAAGCCAGTTTGGGTCAAGTTTTATGTCATTTGCAAGGAAAGAGTCCTCTTCACAGGGTCTTGCATCTTCAGCCTCACCTTTAACCCACTCTTCAAAAAGTGGTCTCTGAAACCCTTCCACGGCTTTATATTGTACTTGGGATAAATGTTCTTTAATATGACCTCTAAGATCATTCACGGTATAGCCTTTAAAGGTATTTCTCACTTCCATTGCCCTCTAAATTCTGGTCTTGGGAAAACGGTTTTTAAGCAGACACTTACCACATAACCTAACAATTCCACTTCTAGAGATTTACCCAGGAAAAAATGAAAACACATGTCCACAAAAGAGCTTATCCATGAATGTTCATAAACAGCCTTATTCAGAGTTAGCCAAACTGAAAACAACCCAAATGTCCACCAACATATGAATGGATAAACAAACTGTGGTATATTTATTCACTGGAATACTACAACTATTCAGCAATAAAAAGGAACTGCCGATAAATATGACATGGACAATCTCAGAAGTATTACACTAAGTATAAGAAATCAGTCACAAAATTATTTCACTTATGTAAAATTCCATCAACAGCAAAACTAAGGTCTGGTAACAGAATCAGAACAGAGATGCATTCTGGAAGATAGGTACTGAGTGGTAAGAGGCATAAGAGATTTCTGGGGTAACTGGAATGTTACAGATCTTGAAACAGGTGTAGCTACACAGGTGCATACATCTGTCAAAACTCACATATTTCACTATTCAGTTGGTGGTAAAGACCCCTAGCAAAGCAAAGCACAGGGGGCGAGAAGGGGGAGTTGAGGGGAGGAAGAGAGGGAAGTCTTTTAACTCTCCTCTAGAAGTCTGAATCCTGAAATAGTCAAGACAATTTTCCTAAATTACAAGTAAATTTATTAGTTCGTGGATTGGAATAGAGACAAGGGATTCTAGTTGATAAAACGCCATTATGCATACAAAACCACTCAGAGACCATTCAAACTACTGGAAAAACTTGATACTTAAAAGAAACTACTATATTATAAATGACTTTATAAGATACCTATGTTATAAAACTTGAGATTCCTCAAACAACTATTAAACTATAGAATATCTTGCAATTATAAATTATTAGGAGTTGTAATACAACCTTAGAAGTATAAGGTACTAAAATTGTAAATAAGATAACTGCTTATGAAAAAATCATGCTGAAGACTAATTTTAAAGCAATCTGATAAAATTAGGTTGAGGGACGTAAAATCATCAAGAGATAAACAAAGTTAAATGTAGAAAACAGCCTTGAAATGAAATTACTCATTGTTCTTTTCCTTCTCTTTATTCAGCTCCTGTGTACACAACGACTTGTATTATTCATGTCTTACATTATATAAGCCAACCTTGCAATTCAGCTAGCCTACATGCCAACACTTTGAAGGCAGTGTCCTACAGCTAGCAGAGAGCTGGAAGACACACTTAATAGCCAAATGAGATCCTGTTATACTGTATTGGGTCAGCCAAAAAGTTAGTTCAAGTTTTTTCTAACAGCTTGTGGAAAAACTAGAATGAACTTTTTGGCTAATCCAATATATTAAAGGTTCCTCACTACAAATCAGTCATGGCAGAAAGCATCAAAACAACCCTTTCAAACTGGCTCTAAAGATAATGACTGACTCCAAAAGAAATTAAACAGGGGGGGGGGGGGGGTGGAAAAGAACCTTAAGCATGTGCCTCACAAATAAGAAATTCTAAGTGAGTTAAAAATAAATCTTTCAAAAGATGCAATTATAATTTCTTATCTTTTAAAAAAAAAAAGATTAACCTGCCATAGAATCAGTTTTTAACAAAATTGCTGGATGGTTTGGAGGCTGAATAAGTCTTAAAAGGTCACCAACAGGAAAGTAAATAAAAATACTCCTTATTTTCTGACAAGTGACCTAGTGATTTGCTTAATTTAAAAGATTATTTCTAAGTTTCTCCTAAATAACTTACAGTTTTAAAAAGTAGATTCAAAAACAATAAAAATGGGGCTACACTAAAATTTTTGTTAAATAAAAAATAAACACAAAAAGCTATTAAAACAAGACAAAAATAATTTTTTATTCAATTCCTTGCAAAATATGACATTACTAACTTGGCAAACAAACAAACAGTAAGTTTTTTAATTGACTGAACCAAGCAGACACACAGAGACAGACTTAAGCATAGTGACTGTTAAGCTGCAGGATAAAAGTAGCACATTATTCTATTCTCAGCCTAGGGGGACATAAGACAAAAGAACTCCTCTGTTCCAAGAATACAATAGTACTCTTCATGACTTTCTTCCAGGGACACTCTATTTCATTATGCTAATAACCAATCTTAACTTTTGATTCAAAACAATAATGTAGTGACGGTTGCATAACCAAATGCTCTAGTTAGAAGTTAACATTTTCCAAACCCACTTCTAATTTGTTGTTCCTACTGAATTTTTACACAAAGCAAATGAAAATGTAACTCCACAAGATCATTTTACTCCTAGTTAATATTTTCTAATAATAATAACTAATTCCAAAGAAAATCTATTGAAATCAAGGTGTTTATACACTGCTGACGACATTATAAATTGATTCAATCCTTTTGAAAATCAGTAACCATGCAAAAACCTTATATAATGATGTCCTCTGCTCCAGTGTTTTTATGTCTGGAAATACAGCTAAGGCTAAAATACAGCTAAAAGAAATGTAAGCTATTTCAACCTTGCCTAGCACCTGAGAGTCCAGTTAATACCAATTTTGCGGTCAACTTAAACAGGCTGAACTCTGGTTTCAGTGAGTGTGAAGATCGGTATTTCCATGAATGAGATTGTCTCCCACTACTCTGAAAGTGTCATCTATGTAGCAGAACAACTAATAGCAACTACATAACAAAATTTTATCAAAGATGTGAATAAGTCACATACAAACAGAATTCTACATTCTAAACTCTCATCATTGGAACAGAAAGCCTCCAAAACAAAAATGTCAAAATCATGACCAGTAACTTTTAGGGAGAAGAACAACTGAAATACCGAAGAATGGAAAGAATTCTGAGACTCAATGAACATGACTGAGTTAGCAATCCTACAGTATTAAATAAAAGATGCTTACAATTTTCTCATGGATTAGCTAAGAAATACAACATCAGTTTTTTGCCCAATTCATAAAGAATATTAATGGCAGAGTTAATTAACAAAATTAAGCAGACCATGACCAAAACTGCACATGGTAAAACATCCCAGCAAAAACTGATGAGTCAACTCTTCTTGACAAAATTCCAGTGTACAGTATATAAGAAAAGTAAATTTGCATACGCAGTTCAAATGAAAACTAACAACCAGAACTATACATAAGTAAATAAAACTAATTCCTTTAAAAAGACAGTGAAAAATACCAATGTTGTGGTGAGTAAACTAATACAAAAAAGCAAAATATAAAAAAAGTGAAAGGAAACACAGTAAAACAAAATTTTTAACAAACGTCACCGTTGGGAGACTTGTCCTCTACATGTCATTTTCACATCTTCTACAAGGAATATATGCTGCGAATATTTAATTTTACTTTTACTAGTTAGTAAAACTGATCAAGTTTTACTTGATCAAATCTATTAACTTTGTCTCCACCTGTTAGGATCCTAGTGGCAACCACTATAAATAATTTTTAGTACTCTTACAGATATATCCCATGTATATATATGTTCATAAGCATCTTTTTTTTTAACTGAAAATGAAAAAGACTGTGTGCACTGTTCTGAACCTTTTTTACTTTACACTAAAAATTTTTCTATCTTAATACACTTACCTCTACTTTCTTTTCTATGGCTACAACATATTCCATCATACAGATGCAAACATAATTTAGTAAACTCTGCTGACACGAATTTCAGCAGTTTCAGCCTTTTGGTATTACAATAATGCAATGCACACTCTTCAACATATGTTCTGGTATGTTAGTATTATCAGAAACAAACCAAATCTCCAAAATTCAGTTTGCTGAATAATAAATTCACTGAAATTACCAAATTTACATATTCATCTCAAAGATCTCAAAAAATCAGATACATGACCCTGATTATATTTTATATTAATATATACCATATTGGCTTACTAATACATTGCTATAACACATGTATTTAGAGTATAGTCTATATGTATAAATATATTTATTAATTTAAAAATATATCTGTATTTATAGCTACCTACATGTATAAATGGGCTTCCCAGGTGGCACTAGTGGTAAAGAACCCACTTGCCAATGCAGGAGACACAAGAGAAGTGGGTTTGATCCGCGGGTTGGGATGATCCACTGGAGGAGGTCGTGGCAACCCACTCCAGTATTCTTGCCTGCAGAAGCCAATGGACAGAGGACCCTGATGGGCTACAGTCCATAGGGTCGCAAAGAGTTGGACACAACTGAAGTGACTTAACACACATACATGTATAAATACCTATATTTATTAATACATTAATAAATATAGAAATCTCATTTATAAATAGTTCTTATTTATAAATATTTATAAATACTTCTATAAGCACTTTATATTTATTAGTAAATATATTTGTTAGTTTTGTATTTCCAGTCATTAAATTTTTTGTCTTTTATAGCAAGATTTAGGCCACTGTTTCCAGTTTTTTTACATTCTTGTTTGAATGAAATATTTCATTACTCCACTCTTTAGGTAATTTTATTATTATTCCCCAAGGCCTCAATCAAGATATCATTCTTAATTTTTATAGCGATTAATAAAATATTAGCATGTCTTAGCGATAGTTGCTCTAGATATTTTTCGGCACATATCTATGGAAATTGCATGTAATATTTACACTGAAATATTAATAATTATGATTGTGAAATGTTTTTCTGAATATTAAATATGTTCATAAAAAAAGTCAATCAACCTATGACCCTTAGCTTCCAATATTCCTTAAAATAAGGGGGGGGTCGGGGATTGTAAACCAAATCCCATCAAAAATCTTAAAAAGCTATTAAAATAATTCCATCCAATATATGTAACTGCAAATTTTTTATAACTTATAAAAATTTTTAATTTAAAAAAATTTATTAAAAAACAAAGGCTGGTAGATGCACTTGGAAACTGACAAAAGAACCCTAAAACTATTAAAATGCTAGAAGGAAACACAACATAACTTTTAAATAACTTTTTAAAAGATTATAAAGAAATCAGAAAGTGCTGGTGGGGGGACATAAACTAACTCTTCAAAGAATGGGAAAGAAATCAGAGTAAACTGAAAAATTTTATTATGAAATAATGCTATTTTGTCTATACTCATTAAAAAAAATATTTTCCTGAGTACACTGATACAAAAAAATTGGTAAACGTGACAAGTCAGCCTTGTAGATTAGTTGACCTAGAGCCAGTATATTTGTAGAACATATTCCTAGAAGTGAAACTGCTGGACCAAGAATGGTATGTGCAATTTTTAGTTTTAACAAACACTGCCAAATCACCCTTTAAAAAGTTGCACCAATCTACATTCTCACTAAAATCTATTAGAACCAAACATTTTAATCCTTACCAATCTAAAAATGTAAATACTGAAATCACTGTGATTTTTAATTTGCATTTTTAAAAATGTGGATGAGAGGGTATGTATGTATTTCAAGTTGTAAAGAAATAGAAAACATTTATATAATGAGTTTTAAAGTATACAAAAAATATAAAAACAAGTTACTTCTTAATAAGAAATCAAGACAACATATAAAAATAATGAAAATGCTATTTATTTTAGGATTTTGGAATTATAAGCTTTTTCCATTCATTTTTCAAGATTTTCTCCAATGTTATCATTATGCTCATTTTCTATCAACAAAAAGTTCTCTCAGCCTGGGAATAAAAAATAATCACAGTTTTTTTGCCACCCAGGCTTTTTATTTCCTGTCAATGGCCCACCCAGTTTTCAGTTGCCCAGTGCCAAAACTTGAACATAATCTTCAATTTAGCAGTTTTATTATACTTAAGCATGCATACAAATTACCTATCTTATTAAAAAATGTAGGTTCTGATTCTGTAGGTAAGGTAGGGTATTAAAATTTGCATTTCTAACAATCTCCCAGGTTATGGCAATGCTTTATACTCCATTCTTCAAGTCACTCTTCAGAATGAGAACCTTTAAATCTGCTACTGCCTCCTGCTCAAACTGAAGCTCTTTCTCGGTATTCAGAAACTTCCCTCTAGTTGACCTTTGATCAACATGGGTTTGAACTGGGGATCCACTTATACATGGATTTTTTTTCCCAATAAACACTACAATACTACACAATCTGCAGCTGATTGAATCCGCAGATATGGAAGCAGGGATATGAAGGGCCAACTGTAAAGTTAGGTACTCCTAACCCCTAAGTTGTTCAACTACTGAATAATCCCACTGCCTCAAAGAATGTCCCCCTCTCCCACAGGCCATGCTCGTTTTTGTTCAATAGTCCCCTTATACAATGTTCCCCAGTTTCAGTTAAACTTCCTTTCCAACTCCATCTACCACTCATTGAAGTAGTTAACCCTTGAACAACATGGGTTTGAAAAGCACAGGTCCACTTACATAGGAATTTTTTTCAACAGTAAATGCTACAGTACTACATGATCTGCTGCTGATTGAATTCACAAATGAAAACCTCAGATACAGAGAAACCTGGGACATGGAACAAAGAACCACATATATGAAGGGTCAACTATAACTTGGCTTCCCAGGTGGTACTAGTGGTAAAGAACCTGCCAGCCAATGCAGGAGACATAAGAGACGTGGGTTCCATCCCTGGTTGGGGAAGATCCCCTGGGGTAGGAAATGGCAACCCACTCCAGTATCCTTGCCTGGAGAATTCCCCAGACAGAGGAGCCTGGCGGTCTACAGTTCATAGGGTTGCGAAGAGTCAGACAAGACTGAAGCGACTTAGCATGCAACTATAAATTAAACAGAGATTTTGTCTTTTTTAATTTTCTTTATACTCGGATTTTTGACTGCAGGGAGGGTCAGTGTCCCTAACCTCCACACTGTTCAAGGTTCAACTGTATTATTTTTTCACAAGGCTACACAAATTAATCCTGCCTACATTCTTTAATTACTCCTTTTCTGAATTCTTATAGTACCTCTCCATTAAGCATCTGTCTTATACTATTATAAACACTGAAGAAGTGTTTATCTTGTGTCCAATGAAGTACCTTGAAAACACAGATTTTCCTCCTATTTAATGCACAGCAATATGCCTGGCATACAATTCCTATTCAGTCTAAATTTATCCCAAGAATCATACTTTATGAGCGACTTTTTAAAGAATAATAAAAACACACCACCATATTTCACCTTGGAGCAGTAATATTTCAAGGTCAATCTGCCATTAGTGTAAGCACAAATGACACTGCCAACATTAAAAACTAGTGACAATATTAAATTTTGTTTAAAACTACAGAAAATGTCAAATGAGACATGAGACAAAAAATTAAGAATTTATGGGAAATAAAAAATTATAAGGAGAAGAATTAAGAATAAATGTCAATGATGCTCTACAAACCAGTAATAAGGAACATGAACCAAACAGAATGGGTGGGGCAGGCAGTAAGGAGAGAGCTGCACAGGGAGAGGTAGGTGGTATTCCAATGGAGTCAAAAAGTAAGTAGAACATATATTCTTTTCAAGCATCCATAGAACATTCTTCCAGAAAAACAATATCCTGGGCCATAAAACCTCAATAAATTTCAAAGAACTGATATCATAAAGAGTATGTTCACTGACCATAATGGAATCCAACTTACAATGTATCAAAGGCGAAATGCAGCTAAAGCAGTGCCCAGAGGAAAATGTATGGCCCTAAACGCTTACTTTAGGAGACAAAAAAGGCCTTAAATTGATCATCCTAGTTCCTATTGCAAGAAACTACAAAGAAGAGGAAAATTAACTCAAAGCAAGCATAAAAGAGAAAATAATAAAGACAGAGATCAATAAAACTGAAAACAGAAATAAGAAAAAATAATGAAACAAAGAGCTGGTTCTTTGTTTCGAATAAACTTATAAACCTCTAGCAAGACTAACAAAAACAAAAAGAAGAAAGACTTGAATCACAACTATCAGAGGGAAATAGGGGATTATCACTACAGATTTCTCAGTCATTAAAATAATAATAAGGAAATACTGAGAACAACTTCATATTCATAAATTCAACTTAGAAAAAATTATTAAAAACCACACATCATGTTGAGGAATATAATAAATACAAATCATAACTAGACATCAGGTGATCATTTTGAAATGTATAGGAATACAAAAGCACTACATTGTATATAACAGGAACTAACATAGTGTTGGAGGTCAGTAACACTTCAAAAACAAACTCATTAAAAAAAAAAAAGAGATGAGTAACCAGAGGCAGGGAACAGGGGATGTGGGGGTGAATTGAATGAATGTGGTCAAAAGGCACAAATTTTCTGTTTTAAGATAAATGAATACTAGGAATGTAACATACAACATGATGAATACAGTTAACACTGCTGTATGTTATATATGAAAGCTGTTAAGAAAGTAAATCCTAAGAGTTCTCATCACAAGGAAAAATTTTTTTCTATTTCTTTAATTTTGTATCTGCATGAGATGATGGATGTTCACCAAATTTATTCTGATAATCATGTAAGTGAAATTATTATGCTGTACATCTTAACTTTACACAGTGCTCTATGTCAATTATATCTCAATAAAACTGAAAAAAACATTCAAAAAAAAAAACCACATATCACCATAACTCAATAAAAGATGAAAGAGATCATTTGAATAGTCCTATAAGCATTAAAAAAAAAAAAATTTGACTCCATAGTTCAGAACTCAGGAAAAGGAAATTCCAAGGCCCAGATGGCTTCACTGGAGAATTTTACCAAAAATTTAAAGAATTAGTTTTATTGTTATACTACCTTCCAGAAAAGACGAGGAACTCTTCCTAACTCATTTTATGAGGTGAGTATCACTGTGGCATCAAAACCAGACAGACACAGTACCAAAAAATATAAAAAAAAACTTCACACCACTATTTCTCATGAACTTAAGATGCAAAAATCATAAATAAAATGTAAGCAAATAAAATCCAGAAACATATAAAAAGATTATTAGACTTATTCTAGGAAAGCAAGGCTGGTTCAACACTGGAAAATCAATCACTGTAATCCACCAAATAAAAGGGCTAGAGAGGAAAATTACATGATCATATCAATTGACAGAAAAGCATTTATCAAAATTCAAAATAAAAATTCTCAGTAAACTAGGAATAGAGGAGAACTTCCTCAATTTGGTTAAAAAAAATAAAGTTGATTAAAAAAAAAAAAAAACCCATGGATAACATCACAACTTAATGGCGAAAACTGTTTCCCACATAAGCTTAAGTACAAGGCAAAGATGGCCACTCTCACCAATCTTTTTCAACATTGGAAGTTCAGCAAACAAGGTTAAGAAAAGGAAATAAAGGCAAACAGATTGGAACAGAAGAAAAAAATCTGTCCCTGTTTGTAGATAACATGACTTTTCATTTAGAAAATACTGAGGAATCTATAAAAGAAGAAATGAACTAAAAGAACGAATAAATTAGTTCTGCAAGGTCAAATGATAAAAGGTTAACACATAAAAAGCAACCATAGTTCTATATACTAATAATAAACATATGAAAACCTAAGTTACAAACACAATGTCATTTAAAAATCACTCCAAACAAAATTAAATACTTAGGTGTAAATCTAACAAGATGGGCAAGGTCTATATATTGAAAGTTACGAAATGCTGATGAAAAAAATTTAAAAAGACCTAAAGAACTGGAGACTTAGGATGTTCAATGCCTGGAAGACACAACACAGTGAAGAACAATACTCCATAAATAAGGTATGTAATTGATATAGATGTAATTCTTAGCATGATTTTCACAAAATCTTAGCAAAATCTTTCACAGATTTTTTTTACAGGTATAAATAAGCTTATTCTAAAATCTGTATGGAAAGGAGATCCTACAAGACCTAAAACATTAAGACCTAAAGAATCAAATTATGTAGTAAGCCTGATATTGAGGCTTACTACATAGACTTCCCTGGTGGCTCAGACGGTAAAGCGTCTGCCTACAATGAGGGAGACCTGGGTTCGAACCCTGGGTTGGGAAGATCCTCTGGAGAAGGAAATGGCAACCCATTCCAGTACCCTTGCCTGGAAAATCCCATGGATGGAGGAGCCTGGTAGGCTATACTCTGTAGGGTCCCAAAGAGTCGGACACAACTGAGCGACTTCACCTTACCTTGCCTTACATAGCTACATTACTCAAACAGTGTAGTACTGATGGAGACAAACACATGCATGGATGGAATGGAACAGAACATCCAGAAATAGGTCCACACAAATATGTCCAAGTAACTGTTGACAACAATATGCAAAGCAATTCAACAGAGGAAAGAGAGCCTTTTCAACAGAAGGTGCTGGAACAAATGAACTAAAAAGAAAAGAAAAAAATATCAACTGAAATCTCCTATCTTATACAAAAAGTGGCTCAAAATGGATCATACACTAAATGTAAAATGAAAGACAATAAAACTTCTAGGAAAAAATTTAGAAAGACATCTTCAAGACTCAGGACTAGGCAGAGTTCTTAGACTTGTAACAAAAAGCACAATACATAAAACAGAATTAACATATTGGCCCTCATCAAATTAAAAGTTTTTTCTATGAATGACCCTATGAAGAAGATGAAAAGACAAGCTACATACTGGGAAAAAAATATTTGCAAACCACATACTTGACAAAGTACTTATATCTAGAATATAGAAAATCCTCACAACTCAAGAGCAAAAATATCAAACTGGAAAATGGGCAAAAGACATCAGATATTTCACCAAAGAGGATACACAAATGACCAATAAGGACATGAAAAGGGGTTCTACAACTTTAACCATAAGGAAGTGCAAACTAAAACTACAATGAAATATTACACATTTGAGTGACTATAATGAAAAATAGGGATAATACACACCCACTCTGATCAGAATGCAGAGAAACTGAATTACTCATACAATGCTTGCAGAAATACAAAGTCATAGAGCAACTCTAGAAAATAATCTTATAGTTTCTTTTAAAACTAAATATGCACTTATCTGATGATCTAGTAAGCATGCTCTTGGGCATTTATCCCAAAGAAATGAAAACCTATACCATGCAAAAATGTGTACGCAAATGCTCAAAACAACTCAATTAGGAAAAGCAAAAAAACTACAAACAAGCCAAATAAACAAACTGTGGTATATCCACACCACGAAATACTACTCAGCAAATTAAAAAAGAACATATGATATACACAACACAGATGGATTCAGAAATTATTCTTATAGATCAACCCAAATCTAAGTCTGCACAGCCAACAGAAATCAGGCCTATCCTCAAAACTTAGGAAGAACCAAAAAGTTAAACAGGGTATTCTAAGATCCAGAAAGTTGCCAAGTAGCAAAATCTTTGTTTCAGTCTATCAAAGAGTAACAAAATTATCCTTCCATTGAGCATCTAAGAATGTGAACTTCTATGAGCTCACTTTTCTACTTCCTTCTCACAATCCCTATTATCTCTATTTCTCTACTCTTTTCTCCCAAGCTATCCTTTCTCTCAATTTTCATTTTTAAACCTATATTTTATCAATTCCAATCTTAAAAAAAATTCAAGCTTCTTGGCCAAATTTTTTTCTTATATACTTTCTTGTGAATATGCTTTTATATAATTTACAGTATGTAGGTACCTACTATTCTCTAAGTAGGTAAGGATAATAAAATAGTTCTCCAGTAAATAATTTTCAAATACCTAACAAAGCCATATTTGTTAATACCTTGATGGTAACAACATATGACAGATTAATTTGAAATAGATTTTGGAGCTCAGAAGTCAACAGCTCACTTTAAAATATAATCCACAATTACCCAAATCATTTATTCACTTAAAAATTACCCAGATCTGAGCTACACCACTTGGTTTTTTTTTTTTTTTTTTTCACCACTTGGTTTTAAACAGTTTAAGGCTTAACCCTATAAAGGTATTCCTTGAACCCAATATGAATCCTTTTTTTCCAAAGATCAAAAAAGGTAAGAGAAATAAAAAGCAAAAACTTAAACCCTCAAAGGACTACAACATGGAAGGAGAAACAGTAGCAATGGTGCTAAGGTCCAAGTTTATGAAAGTTTATAAAACCTTTAACAGCAAACTAAGTCAGTGCATTTTTGCTTGTGTATTTATTTGTTTGCTGGGTTTTATGTTCAAGCAGACTTTCCTCATGTGAAATTTTCAGTCCCTTTTCTTTTCTACCAGGTACAAATTGCTTTTACTTTAAATTTTAAAATTTTACATTAGTAACAGAATGATTTATAAAACATAGTATTAGTAGTCCTAAATATTAAGAAGTAAATAAAAGATAAACTCTTATACTTTTTAAATTCCTCCAAAATCCTTCCAGGCAATATACAGAAAGCATAACATGCCTATATAGTACCATGAGAAGATAAGACGAAAGTCAAAAGGTTAAAAAAAAAAAAGGAAAAGAAAGACAACTCAAGGTTTCAGAAAGTGAATACTAATAAGCATAACAACATAAAAATACTAAACTTCGGAAAAAATCCTTTTATATTACATAACACCAAAATCATTTTTAGAGAATATATAATGGATTAAAATAATTGAAACTGTTAGAACAAAGGAAAAAGTAAGATAAGACAGCAATGTCAAAGAGATATAAAATGCAAACCACATATGTAACTGTAAATTTTCTACTAGACACATCGAGAAAAAGAACAGGTAATTTATCTAACCCAATATATCCAAAATATTACCAACTCAACATGTAATCATTAATTTATACTTAGCGCACAACTTAATTCAGACTAGCCACATCTCAAGTGCTCAAAAGCCAACACATAGCTCATGGGTAACATAGTAAACAATACAACTCTGAAACAGCTTGAGAAAACAGGCATATATATATATATATCTATCTTCAGACCAATCTCTTGGTACCAATCTAGGGTCCTAACTACTAAAATATGAAAAGATCTGATATCAGTAGTAACATACACACAATATCCCAACTTGTAATATGATTGCTGATCCCAGTATAAGAGAACATTCTGAAAGGGAATCAAAAGAAAACTGATTAAAGAACGTCTGCTTCAGAGAACAGAAGTGAAAAGATAAAAGAAACGAACTATGAAGTTGTTTTTTCAACTAATCTCCAAGCTTCTCTACATGTTGCAATACAGTGTAACTCTTCTAGAAATCATGAGCATTATGACAAGCACATTCAGAGTACCCAAAAAACATATCTTTCATTTCCCCACAATTTTACACATGATTTCCCTATTTGTATCAATTAACCCTTTTGTTGTCATGTTCAGTATCATTCTGTTGGAAACTTTATTAACAAAAGTAAAACCAACTCACATCAGAGATGGCAGAATGCACTATCAAGATATCTGAAAGAAGAGTTTAAAGTATAAAATACTGATTCAAATAGAGCCAAAGGTCTTAAGAAATACAATACATCCATGTGGAAGTAGGGAAAAACAGAGAAAGGGCAGGGGTAGAGAAGGACACCGAGTTTGGCAGGAGTCGGGGAGAAAGCAAGTGTTGCTAGAGGAGGTTAGAGGCAGTGGTGAAGCAACAACAGATCACTCTTTTATTTGCCACACTGTGTGGCATGTGGGATTTAGATCCCTGACAAGGGATCAAACCCGTGTCCTCCACATTGAGAGCATGGATTTGTAACCACGGGGCCACCAGGGAAGTCCCAATGGATCTCTTAATTTAAAAGGGTGGTCCAGTCTTCCATTCAAAGTAACTTTCTGTAATAGTAACCAACTCATAACCTCTCTTCCCAATTTCCTTTGGTATATAGGTCGTGTTTGGGTGTAGGATGGAGGAGAGGAGGGTGAATGAGGTGAAAAGCAGACAACTTCCCCACCCACAAACATTGGTATAATCAAAGTCTAGTTAAATATGCCTTCAAGGTTTAGTTAAGATAAGATAGACTAGAATAATCTCTCATCAACTCATGAATAGAATGATTGATACCTAGGTAATGAATGTACACTAGGTAAGAAGGGAAGAAACAAAATCAAGGTCGGGGTGGGGCGGACAGTGCAAAGGAAAATAGAATCTTTGGATCAGAGCTCCTAACTACAATAAGATTGTTGAGTCGGGAAGTGCCTGGAAGGAGTGAAAAGACATATGGTGGTCAGAGAGGGGTTGCATGAACTGAAAATCATGGGAGGCAGGGCTCACGTCACTGGTAATAACAAGGCATAAGATACGACTATGGGGACTTCCCTGGCGGTCCAGTGGTCAGGACTCCTCACTACCATTAAAGGGGGCACAGGTTCAATCCCTCGCTAGGGAACTGGGATCCGGCATGCCAAGCAGCACAGCTGGGGCGGGGGGTGGGGGGGAAACAGACAACCATGAAGTAGTGGCTGAGATTGGGTGGAGAGCAAAATCATTAAAGAATTTTAGAACTTAAGAGGTCAAAGTAATAGAAACAACACAAATGGTACACACTGCAACTATCAAGAATTTTTAAATGGATAGTGTTATTAGCAAAAACAACAGTATACTATGAGCTAAAAGATGAGTAGCTCAGAATGCAAGAAATGCCAGCAAACCTAAGGGTTTTTGGACAATATAAACCAGGCTCCCTTTTTGACTCCTAGTCAGTAGAAGTGGCCATAATGAGAAATGCAATCTTAAATCTCAGTACATGAAACTCACCACTGACCCTTGATGACAGCATATAAAAATTAAATGAAAAATATTATAGCCAAAACTTGCAAGGATGACAGGGGAAACTGTCTTCATAACAGTAGGAAGTGGAGGAAGTGTTTAGGGGGGAAAAAAAAAAAAACAGTGATATGAGAAATTTTGCTGATGATGGAAAGGACTGAAAAGGTAAGAAACATTCAGAACTTTGTGAGGATTCAAGTGTGAGACATGAACTGTCACTTGGGAGAATGGTAGTAACTGACATAAAAAGGGATAAAAGATATAATGAGATCTGGACTTCAGGCGAGCAGTGGTGTCAAGCCTGCGAGTGCCAGAGGGAGAAAGCAGGTGTGAGGAGCTCCCTGTCAACAGAACACCAGAGTCTGGGGAAGCACTGCCCTTTGTCTCAGCGCAAAGGGCTTTTCCTTCACCCTAATGATGGCATACACGGAAACTGCAATGTACCTGTGAGGCTGCAGAGTTTTTAAAAATTAATAATATAAATGTTTACAACAGTTCCTAAATTCTAATAAACACAAAAATTTAAGCTTTTACCAGCTAATCAAAAGTAAAATATTATTATAGAAAAAGAGAGGTGTCTTAACATTTTTCTTTCCTCAGTTTAATGGGTTTGCCAAGTGATTTCCAGGGAAACCAGTACCAAAATGGACTCAGAAAACCCACTTGAGAAGAGGAAGTTGATCTGAGAAGATCAACTTCTATATAGTATCCATCAATCTCAGAAAATTGGCTTTTCCTCCAAAATTGTATCCCCAGCACCACTTAAACTGATTTCCCCATCCACCTCACTTCAATGGAGAAATAATTTACTCATTCAAAGAGCATATACTGAGCACCTATTATGTACTAAATATTATTCCCAGAACCTGGGTCTATCAAGGAACAAACATCCCCATCCTAGTAGATGGAGATTGACAACAAAAGGAATATATAATAAGTAAGTGGATTATATGATATGTTTGAAGTATTGTATTTTAAGGGCTTCCCAAATGGTGCTAGTGGTAAAGAACTGCCTACCAATGCAAGAGATTTAAGAGAAATGGGTTCAATCCCTGGGTTGGGATGATCACCTGGAGCAGGGCATGGCAGCCCACTCCAGTGTCCTTGCTGAGAGAACCACATGGACAGAGGAGCCTGGCAGGCTACAATTCACAGGTTCACAAAGAGTCAGACACAACTGAAGTGACTTAGCACATTGTATTTTTTTTTTTTTAAGTAAAACAATGCAAATATTAGGAGAGAGAGAGGCTTGAATGCTAACTGTAAATAAATAGGGCAGGCCTATTGAAAAGGACATTATGTGAACAAAGGTCTGAGGGAGTTGAGATAGCTATACAGTAATTGGAAAACTGTTCTCCAAGCAGAGGGACAGTCAGAGCAAAGGTTCTAAGGCTTTTCTATTCAGTTCTTACCACTACTTGGCAATGATTTTATTAATTTTTTTCCTATTTCTTCTCTTCTATTGTCCAATCCTACCCCTTACCCTCACTTCAGCAGTGGATGATAATAACAGCTAATATTTATCAAATATTTACTACATACTAAGCATTTTCTAAGCATTTTAAAAAGATTAATTTAACAGATCTAAGAAATAACATAGATCTATGAACATAACAGATCTATGAACTAGATCTCCAACATTTACAAGGAAAAAACCAATGCATGAGAAGATAAAGCAATTTTACTCAAGATTACAGAGTTATTTAGCAAGTGGCAGAGCCCTGAAGCAGCATGTGTAATAAGTCTTCTATACTGTGAAATTTAAGAACATTCAGCACGAAGACTGCCTCAAGTTTTCTCATTTCTAATAAACAGAATCTCTCATATTACACATTCAATAACTATGAAAGCTGCTATTATAATCTGTTTTACTGACATTTTTACAGTCATTATCTACTACTGAACAGTCTTTACCTACAATCTCTACTTACCACTTCCCTTAACTCCCCCCAATCTGATTCATATTCCCAGTCTAATGAAACTGCTCTAATGTGATTAGTGACCATCCCACCACAAGCCAAAGAGCCTTCTCTTCTCAAGTCTCCTTCTCCTGGAATGTTGCATTGCTGCTGCTAAGTCACTTCAGTCGTGTCCGACTCTGTGCTACCCCACAGACGGCAGCCCACCAGGCTCCCCCGTCCCTGGGATTCTCCAGGCAAGAACACTGGAGTGGGGTGCCATTTCCTTCTCCAATGCGTGAAAGTGAAGTCGCTCAGTTGTATCCAACTTTTAGCGACCCCATGGACCGCAGCCTACTCCATCCGTAGCCTTCTCCCGAATGTTGCATTGAATTGTGTCATTTCCTTCTTTCCTCCTGAAGTCATACTGGAAGTGATATCATACTGGATCTTACCATCCCTGTGACTTCTGCCCTAGGAAATTCTTCGTTTTCTGAGACATACTTTTCCACCTTCTTTTTACTTCTCCAGTTGTTCCGTTAATAATACCTTTTTTAACTTCTACCCCTTTAAAGGGAGGGATCCCAAAAACTTACTTTCCTTTATACTTGTCTGTTATCTCAGTCCCCCTCAAGGTTCATTCATCCAATAAATATTTGTCAAGCGTCTTATTACCTACCAGGCACTGTTGGAGTCACTCTGGATACATCAATGAACAGAATAGACAAAAAACATCTTATCCACATAAAATCAAGTATCTGTGCTACCACAGACAGTCAAAACCATCTTCCCCTAAATACTATGGTTCTTCCAGTAGTCATGTATGGATGTGAGAGATGGACCATAAAGAAAGCTGAACGCCAAAGAATTGATGCTTTTGAACTGTGGTGTTGGAGAAGACTCTTGAGAGTCCCTTGGAAAGAAAAGAGATCAAACTGGTCCATCCTAAAGGAAATCAATCCTGAATATTCACTGGAAGGGCTGATACTGAAGCTGAAGCTCCAATACTCTGGTCACCTGATGCGAAGAGCTGACTCATTTGAAAAAACCCTGATGCTAGGAAAGATTGAGGGCAGGCGGAAAAGGGGACGACAGAGGATGAGATGGTTGGATGGCATCACTGACTCGAAGGACATGAGTTTGAGCAAGCTCCAGGAGTTGGTGATGGACAGGGAGGCCTGGCGTGCTGCAGTCCATGGGTCACAAAGAGTCGGACACGACTGAGCAACTGAACTGAAACACTATTTTAAACACATCTCTCCCCAACTTAAAAAAATGAATTTGAAGTGACTGCAATGATTCCCCTCTTATCAATCACATCTAAATTTCTCTGTCTTCATTCAAAACACTCATAATTATTTTCTATCTTACCTGTCCAGATTCATTTTCCAGTATTCCTTGATTCAAAAGAATCCTAGATAGGTCAGTACTTGGATTACCCCATAAAACACTCTACTCGTGTTTCTAGCTGGTCAAATAACTACTGAAAATCTATGTCCACTACCTAGACAGAAAAAAAGTATACTGAATAAAAACTCTACTGAAACAGATTTTTTTTTAAATCCTTTCAAATGTGTAAAAACAGCAAACACTTCTACAGGGCTTACTATATGCCAAAGGTTTCCCAGGTGGCGCTAACGGTAAAGAATCCTGCTGCCAATGCAGGAGACACAAGAGACACAGGTTTAATCCCTGGGTTGGGAAGACCCCCTGGAGGAGGAAATGGCAACCCACTCCAGTATTCTTGCCTAGGAAATCTCTTGGACAGAGGAGCCTCGAGGTCTACAGTCCATGCGGCTGCAAAAAGTCAGACACAACTCAGCACACATACAAAACAAGACTATATGCCAAACACTACTCCATGCATTTTATAGACATTAACTCATTTATACCACACGACAATCTTAATGGCTGCATCCTACAAATGAGGAAGCTGAGGCCCTGATAGGATAAAGTAACTTGCCCTAGGTCTGACAAGGAGTATGTGGTAAAGTCAAGATTCACGCTCAGGCAGCCTGGTTCCATACTAAACTGCATAATATTCGCAGCAGAAGCAATAAACAAAAATAGGAATTCAAAAGGCTGGCAAGGAAATCCAGGGGCCAATGAAAACTATGTTCAACTGTATTAAAAAAAAAAATCATTTAAGTTAACTCCTTTACTCTAAGAGCAATATTTCTTTTAATATAATGCCAAGTTTTGAAGATTGTAGAATTTAGTAGTACATCATAAAATGCACAATCTGTAAACACAAACACATCATATGTTATTCAAAGTTCTTCAAAGCTGCTGAAAATATTTGCTAGGTATGACAAAATATATTTTTATATATTTATATATACATATAGCTAATAAATGTTCTTTTATTAGCATGGCTATTAAAGTATTTTATTGTCATACTTGTTTTCATTAGTATCAAACAGATTGGAATACAGTGCAGGGAAGGTAACTACCTTAAACAAAGACTACGAGCTCTACTTTCTAGAAGCAACATTCACATCTGTACTAGGGCGAGTATAACAGAAGAGATTTTAATAGAAGCAAGACATTCCCAAAGATGTACCACTAAGCACCTAATTTATATCCATACCCTGCAACCTACCACCAACTCTATGGCTAAAGCACATTTTACAAGATTTCTAAGGATTCATTTAGGAAATTTATGAAGCTATTTTAGAACTGATTATATACAATTAAAAATCAAAGGAAGAGGTTCTTGTATAAAATAATCTTAGAATAATCATATGCCAATTTATGAACAGACGAGGAGTATCATACATATTTTTTTCTCTTTCCCATTTCCCCCTTCTTCCTGGCAGATTAAAGACACAATTATCAGGTTCTGAGCTAGAGAGATTAAAATACCGAAGCCTGGAGAAGGAAGCCAGTCTGACTTAGAAAAGGCTAAAGTTTGTAGCCTTCCCAACTAGTAGCCTAACTTAGAAAAGAAAAACCTAAAGTGTGTAGCCAAAGGCAGCAAAGGAGCCCGTACCATCAACGCCTGAGGCAAAAATGCACTGTGGCCGTTATTAGAATTTGAAGACTTTCATTGTATTTTCTGCCTGTCTTCCCTTTTCCTAGGTTTGCAATGCACCTGCCCTCCTAGCAACTCAAGACACTCCCAAAGCCACTCACACAAAAAGGGCCCTTTCCCAAGGTTTATATGAATAAAGCTATGCAAAATACTAATAATTTGACATTAATTCAAGTTGTTAAAATCTGGGAGAGCCTCTTGGAGCATGGAACCATTTGCTCCCCTCCCTACCAACCCCTCAGGGCTTCCCTGGTAACAGCTGGTAAAGAATCCGCCTGCAAGGCAGGAGACCCCGTTTCGATTTCTGGGTCGGGAAGATCACCTGGAGAAGGGATAGGCTACCGACTCGAGTATTCCTTTCCCTGGTGGCTCAGCTGGTAAAGAATCTACCTGCAGCATGGAAGACCTGGGTTCAAAAGATCCCCTGGAGAAGGGAACAACTACCCACTCCAGCATTCTGGCCTGGAGAATTCCATGGACTGTATAGCCCATGGGTCACAAAGAGTTGGACACAACTGAGTGTCTTTCAGTTCACTACCACCCCTTCATCATGGCTCCATACTCAAGGCATTAAATTAAAAGTTGCTGGGGGAAAAGAATAGATTGGGAGCTACCAATGAAAATATTCTCAAATACTAAGGCTCTCCTATACTGCATATTTGATAATTTACTTCCTTTCCACGTACACTGGGAATGAGAAAGAAGCATAATGCTCCACAAGATTCTTCTGCGCAAAGGCGATCTCAATTCAATCTTAAATCCAAAAATTAAAATATGAAAGGCTCTGTTAAAATATACCAAAGGAGAAAGCAACAGCTTTCTATTCTAGTGACCATATTAGACAGCACACATAACCCGCTAAAGAAAGAAGGGGAAAAATGTCAGAAATAGCTCTGTCACATTACCAGGATCAAGGAGGTTCAGGATGGAGGGAATGTCAATGAAAAACACATATTTCCCAACAAAGCACTATATTACTTTATTATCTTTATTCTTATTATAATTTCCCAAAATAGTCATGGCATTATTGTAAATCTTTTATATTAATAATAGGAAAGAAAATGATTGATAAGTCATTTTGAAGCTGTAAGCACCCCAAGCTTGATATATTTTCAGACTCAATTGTGATAATTCTTGAGATCTACATGCTAAATGTTGTAAAAAGGGACTACGTGTCATATTGAGGGAAGCAAAAACAGAAGAAATGCAAATACAGTATTATTACTCATCTACTATTTACAAAGCCAAAACAAGAAATCTACTTTTTCCCCGTTGCTTTAAGATACAAAATGAAATTTTCCTTCACAAAACAAAGAAAGCATGCTATCCAGAAATACACAATAGATGAAGAAAGTTGGTTTAATGAAGAGTAAACAAACCAAAACAAAGAAAAGAATAACTTCAAGGGTCTCAGAACTTAAAAAAAAATTCCAAATAGAATAAATAAGCCTGTTGTTTAACCAGATCTGTTTAGAATACCTCTGCAAAACAAAGTATAATCAAAATAAATCAAAGAAAAAACTTTCACTTAATAATGGCCCTACATTCTTTCCCCTGCTGACCTATCCTTATTCATCCTTACGGGAGCTTGGGGTTGACAATATTAGTATTCTATTCATCAGAATTTTATGCCATTCCTTCTGCTTTCATCAGGTCACTATTAAACTTTAAAGACACCCAATAATATATACTGGTTACAAGCTGTTCAAACATACATTTCCTAATAATCCTGAACTCATACACACTTAAGCAGATGAGGCATCAACTTCTCTTTTACAGATGAAATATGTTCCATCTCATCATCATGTAATAAAGATTTTATTTTCTAAACTCTTATTTCTCAGTGAACACACAACTAAAATTATTTGAAAACACTGGTGGTTATTTTCTGCTGAAATTTTTTGAGATTGTTATTTTGAGAAATCACGCCTCACTTCCTTTCCAAAAGCTGGGCTTGGGTAACAAACTGCAGTTTACTATCAAAGACAAAGAGACTACGTTTCTTCAGTTCTCTACTCTCCAAAACCTTGCTGTCATTTCTGGATGTAAAGGACTGAAGCGAAGTTGGAATCTACAAGACGTCACACCAACATCTCTCAGATTAATTTTTCTCACTCAACTGTCCTCCCCAAAATATACTGCACACTACTGAAGGAGGGATCTTTCTAGAGAGTACTTTCACTATGTCATCTCCTGCCCCAACCAACCTACTGGCTCCTTACTACTTAGCAGATCAGATTCAACCTGACACTGAATATACCTCACAATCTAGCCCAAATCTAGTATACTAATTTCTCTGACACCATTCTCAGAAATTAGCACCTTATTCCACTGAGATCAGACTCATCTCTCTCTCACATCATGCTGGTCCCCATCAACGTGTCTGCTCCTGCTTCCACACTCCACATGGAATGTATGGAATGTTCTCCTTCTGAAGACGCTCTGCCTTCAGTACATATTCTTTATTCAAGTCCTACTTTCTCAAGAAGCCCTACTTCTAAATATCCCTACTCTAACATACTGGACTCAGACCTATGAATCAAAGCATTAGATGCATTATGTTTTGGTTAGCGCTAGTTAATAATTATAGAAGTACACCCAACAAGATAATGAACTCTTAGAAGAGGTTGAACCGTTTCCCAAGAAGCACATCTATAGTAAATACTTAAAGACCATCTGACAGACTGAATAATCATGCTTCAAAAAGAAAAAACTCAAGGATTTTTATGTCAAAAGATTTCTAGCTCATATGAAATAGTTGTGAAGATGAGGATTTGCTTCAGAATAATCCAGGTCAAAGAGCAGGGGGACACGGAGTAAACTAAGTGAAGGCACAGGTGAACCCAGACTGATTATGAGTTGACCTTTGAAGTGACACAGACACTTCTGTCTGTGTCAGAGATTTCTGACACAGTAGACAGCGATTTTTGTCCACTTTTGTTTAAAATTTTCCACAATGTTTTCTTTTTTAACACTAATAAGTCTATAGTTTATTTTAAATGACAAAACCAAGGCATAGAATACCACTTTTCTTTACCCAACAAATACCCAGGTCCCTATTTAAAGTAAGAAAAAAATTCTGGAATGATCTAACTTGGCAGGGAACTTGTATGATTCTAATTCTCAACTAAGAATTAACTTAAAAATTAGAGGGAAAAAAAAACAAAAAAAAAAGAAAAAAACCAATCTAAATGGAAGGGATCACCATCAAAAGAAAAATTAATCTACTACCAAAAGCAATACTGTTTATATCTCAAATTCTCATTCAATTACAGCATTCACAAAAGGACCCACCCAAACAACAGCTGAAAATCAGCTGTTGTTTTTTTTTTTAAAAAAAGCAAAATATGAAAGGCAAAAAAAAAAAAAAAAGACTGCTACAATCAACGTTCAATAAGCCAAATCAGTCAACGCTACTTCAAGAAATACACAATCTGAAGACACCTATTGCTCTTAACAGAGACTGACTTAGTAGAGTATTAAATAATCAGAAAAATAAGCACTTCCTCTATTCTGAGAACTGAAAATTATGTTTAACAAATTTCAGATATTTGTCTTAATGACAATGTATCTGTTTGCTGCTACTAAGGAATGCTCCACCGCTTTGGTAGTTCAGGCTACAGCTACTTATCAAAATTCAACCACCATTTCTCTACATCATCGTTAACTAATTCTTTTTAAAAGCAGTAATACAAACACCTACTATCTTTAAATGTTGGTGTTTTATTCTAATGACATTGCTTCTTTACCTTGACTTTTTTTCTCCCAAACTAGTTTTAGGTATATACACACACTAATCTGATTATTTTGATTTCCCCTTCTCCACAATTTCTGTAAATATTCAAGAGGGGAGGTTTTAGATACCATAACTAAAAACCCAGCTGATTGCAAACAGATATTTCACATACCCTGATGCTGGGAAAGATTTAGGGCAGAAGGAGGGGGGGGGACAGAGGATGAGATGGTTGGATGGCATCACTGACTCAATGGACATGAGTTTAAGCGAACTCCAGGAGATGGTGAAGGACAGGGAAGCCTGGTGTGCTGCAGTCCATGGGGTTGCAGAGTCAGACACGACTGAGCGACTGAATAACAAATAAATAGCAAGCTTTATCCTCATAGCAATACATCATCTGTCCATCACCCAATACAATTAAAGTTTAAAACAGGACAACTTTCTTGTATAAACAGAGTTTAGAAAGAATGAAACCAAACTCATAAATAAACTTCTTAGAAGAAAAATAAACATACTCAAATTGCCTTGTACTTGCCCTATCTTTAAAGTTTCATTTTCCTAGCGAGTAAAGGTAATGATCTTCTTTTTAGTAGCATGTAATTTCCCTCTTCCAGTAAAAGAAAAACTGCTATAGGAAAGCTAATCTAAGGGGCCAAAGAAAAACTGCTATAGGAAAGCTAATCTAAGGGGCCAAAACAGTGTTGAAATATTCTCTTCTATAAACTACTTTAAGAATCATGCTACGAAAAAGAAATGAGACAAAACCTATTGGATTAATATTACACCTGAAAAAATTTGATATTTACCATACAATCTTTTCTAATAAAGAAGACCACATAAATATCAAAAAATATTTTCAGAAAACCACTAACTATAAGATTATCTTCTTTCATCACATCACTAAGTGAGTAAATAATGCCCATCTTTATTATTTGTATACTCTTGACTTTTGAGAAAAAATATTACTTTTTAAAATATCAAGGGGATTACCACAAAGAATGGGCCATTTGCACATTTTTCCTAATATCTCTGAGTTAAACACAAATTTTTTTAAATCTCAAAATGTGTTAACAAATTTTATCCAACACATGCTACTCCAGTGGGATGAAAACCATTTACAAGTTCCACTTAGATTAAGAAATCCTTTGAGAAAAGTATGTAGTACATTCTAGTTATACTATTTCTAGAGCACTAAAGATCTCTATAACCTATTTCCCTACTGTTCTTCTTTAGAACCAGCTGAGATGAATGTAACTTCCTTCACAAAAAGTCAAGACAGTAGTAAATTTAATGACAAAAAACTAACTGAGTTTTCAGCAAATGCTTAAGTTTTCACAAATTAAAACTTTGTACTTCACTTGAATGGTCTATAGAAATAGTAACACTGAGTTGAAACGGATTCATCAAGTGCTATTTGCAGGCACCAAAAAGAAAAAAAAAATGTTTTAATCAACAGTGTGGCTTAACCTTAAGACAGAAGTAGTGAAAGAGAGAAAGGGAAGATCTCTAAAATCATAGTGCTTAAACTGAGAAGGTATTTTTTCATTAACTATATATATATATATATAAACATCATCTTAAAAATAAAACTCCCCTAACACAAGATGTTCACCCTTAAGCAATGCCCTCTTTCTTTTACAAAGTAATAAACTGCAAGTTATCGCTAGTGCTCCATTCAGACTGAAGTTGAAGGGCATTACAAAACAATTTTTCTGCACTTTGCCATTTGATTATAATTGTCTCATCCCTCGTAAAAGGTCTGTCTACAGAACTTCATATAAACAAATTTTATAATAAGTTAACCTTAAGTAACTCACATTCAAAAACTCTCCATTAAAAATAATTTATTCAGTTGAAGAATTCAACTACTGAACCCAGCAGAAAGTATTTCAAACCACCCCCCACTCCCCCCCAAAAAACCCATAAAATTAGGAAGCTGCAATAAACCATACAAAAATATTTTAAAATCTCAGCTCTCTATTTCCTATCAAAATATCAAAGCACTTTTAAATTATTTTCTTCAGATGTGTTAAAGATCCCATAGTGAATTCATTTTGACTTCACAGTGCTGAAAATAAGAATTTGATGACTGCAGGTAAAAAAAAGTATAGAGTGGAGAAAACTACTTGAGAACATTTTTTTATTGAAGCAAAATAGCTTTACAAAAGAAAAGCTATATTAAAATCATTTACCTTCTTCTGCCAGACAGTCCTCTCCTAGAATACATTGCTTACAATTCAGCAAAGCATGACTGCCAAAGGTTTCTAAACCCATTCGGATTTTTCATAGTAGAAAGCTTCTCCGCCAGTGTATTACAAAGAAAAATGAAATGTATTTTTTGCTTAGAGTTGAAGATCAATTGTATTAAATATTTTCCTACTAATATAAACTAAAAGTAATACTTAAAAAAAAAAAAAGCTCAGGTTATAACTCAACACAAGGTTTGCTACATAAATTGCTTCTAAATCTCAGAAGAGTAGGGATTAATTCAGTTTCCCCAAATTGTGGCTTAAGTGGTTGAAAGGAAAAATGAAGCTTTATAAACATCTTTTCCTAACCTTGGTTTACATTTGATGAAACAGACCATTTATCACAATCAAGTGAATGTAATGTCAAATGTAAGATTCCTCAAGTATTACAGGTAAAATCTGTAAAAATCACAATTAATGCAGTAATCTCCAAAAGTGATTTAAAGGGCAGCTGTATGTATTTATATTTACACTTGAGGTATTATTACTTTTGCAAATAAGAGGTATATTGCTGCATGAGATTGCTACCATGACTTTTAACATTTTTATATATATCTCATGAATACAATGTCTTATTCATGTTTAAATTTGAGATGTATGTATCTGATCTATGTAATCCGGTTTGTTTTTCTGGTAATTCTTTACTTCACAGTAGTCTGACTATAGCAAAAGCTCCTTCTTCACTTTATGCCATTACTCAGGACATTTTAATTTCGCTTTCACCAAAACAGACATCATAAGCCACCCTTGGCTTCTAGCTTTCTGTTTCTTAATGTAAACAATAATGACAGTGAGTGCTACCAAATGCATTTATGTGCACAGCTTTGTCATTTCTTTTCCCAGCCCCCTTCTTTCCTATGAAAAAAATCAGGGATTTCGTTCTAGAAAAAAATCGATTTTTCTTTTGCTTATATACCTAATGGTTTTCAAAAGAAGATAATGTATTCTGATACCTACCATTCTAGAAATGTTAAAAGAAAGAACTTACCAAATCCAAAAATATTAAGTCAGTCTGGTATTAGCCAGAGAGGAAATTTCCACTCAAACTATAAATAAAATGTCATCAATTAAGGTGAACATCAATAAAACTGAGTCAATAATCAATTCTCAATTTGGAAGGAATCCGTAAACCACATATAACCTGCATATAATCAAAATATCACTTATATTTGCTCGTGAAGCTCACAGACGAATTTGATTGTGTGCCAGATTTATCTTATTTTTTAAACGCCTAGGCTAATATGTGTTGGTATAATCAGAGCCCATACTAAGTGTCCTGGGGAGATACAATTCAGAAGAACGTTTGGTAGCATGGAGAAACCAGTCCAAAATGAAAAAAGAAAAACAAACCAAAACAAAACCACGTCTCAACAGAGCGAATAATCCACAAATTGATCGCTGGGAGCAAAATGGTCAAGACGCTCCTCTCCGGAGTAGCCTGAATAAACGATCTTCACTCAAAATGTTTAATAGTATCCTACCTCACTTCATTCACTTCCCAACTTCCTTGACTTTTCAGGGGCCAACACGGGGCGTCCCTTTTTTTTTTTTTTTTTTTTTTTTTTATTCTGGAAGAGTATGCTGCAAGAATCAGTTAGGAAAGAGGGACGGGAAGGACAATACCCAAGAAAGCTGTGAAACAGGTGGGTTAGAACGAGCAGCGGCACAATCGAGATAGTTAAGGGGCAGCTTTAAAAATGACAGATGTGGTTAAACGAAAGACAGCAAATCTGAAGAAGCTCCAGGGTAGCAAGACAGGCTGAGGGGCTGACTGCAAGCAACAGAAGGGGGCAAAGGCTAACTCCAGAGTGGTAGCAGCCGAGCAAAAAAAAAAAAAAAAAAAACCAAGCAGCAGGACGAGTGGGCAACGAGCAGCAGGATTAATGAGCAGCAGCAGCGGCACGGGTCAGAGTGGGAGTGATGGCTTTGGTCCTGCGAGACGGGGTCCAGTGGGAAAGGACGTCAGAGAGGGGCAAGGGGGCTGGGAAAACAAGGAGTCCTGAGACCTGAGATTGCTGCTCCCACAAAAATGTAGAGGAAAGCGCTGAAGACGAGCAGCCGCCTCAGCTGCCCAATTGAAGAGATTTTCGAAGCAGCCGGCGCTCGCCGCCGTGCTGCCTTCTGCCCCGCTCCCTTTTCCTGGTGGTAACTGCTGTGGCGTAGAGGGGAGAGGGAGGAGGAGGAGGAGGAGGAAGATCGAGAAGGAGGAGGGTGAAGATGAGGCGGGGGGGCTGGGGAGAAAGGGGGGTGCGGCCTGCACAGTCCCAGCGAAGCCTCCGCTCTCTCGTAGCCGGTCAGCCCTGGGTTTCCCCTAAAGCCCAGCCCCGCATAGACTCACCCGCCTGCCTTGCCTCGCTTTTCCCTTAGCCGACTCCACGCGCTGCCGCGTCCTCACAAGAGACCACTGAACGAGTGTCGGGGAAAAAAACTCTTCAGAACCGGGTCTGATTGCTTCAGCGAGTCCGACCTTTACGGCTGAGAGAGAGACTCTCAGCTTTCGGTGGGTTCCACAGCCAGACGGGCCACCATCTTACATTAGGGTAAGACTCCTCCGGCCTCCCGTGCGCAGGCGCACGCCAATCCGGTCGGGAGGGCCGGGGGAGGGGCGGGAGGAGTGGCGGGTGGTCGCTCCCGCAGCACCCTGGGAGTTGTAGTCCTGGGACGGTAACCGCCCAGCTGCAAGCCGGGAGTTGAAGTTCTCACTCGGAGGGCGGCTGGCATCGCCTGCCTCACGTGGCTGCTACACTATTGCCTTTTTTCGTGTTTTGCTTCCTTCTTGGCCCTCGTGTGTGCTGCTCCGCTGTCATTTGGTCGGCGGCCTACGTTAGCGGTTCCGTTTCCTCAGTGTTTGCTCAAATATGGGAAACCAAAACTCGGGGCGGGCGTAACCAATTTGGGGGAGCCGAGAACGTTTTTTCTCTGCTCCGCCCACCATAGGTATCAGAGAGGGCGGGGTAGAGGCAGATGCGGGGGTAGGAGGAGCGCGGGATTTGATCTAGGGTGGGAATTAGATTCTGAATTAGCGTTTGTTTTTTGAAAAGTGAGTGTTATCTCGTTTCCCCTGTTTGCGCTTTTTGGAGCCACCACCCTTCTTCCCATCCTCACCATTAATCTCCAGTGAAGAGGTAATCCTAAATTGTCCTGTACAGAAGTACAAGAGATCGGAACACCCACGCACTTACAAAAATGTGTTTCTGATGAGGTCAATATGAGAACATTATGCGGACTTTGCATATTAGTGTTAGTTCGGTTTCCAGTCTGCACAGCTCTGCGCTCGGAGTTCACAAACCCTTCACACATCAATACATGCCAACGAACATAAGAATGCACTCGCAATTTCTACGAGCGCTGAGGAATCCTCAATCTCAAAAATCAGTCAATTTACTGGTCCCGCCCACAGTCCTCCTAGAATTCTGGTGGAAGTGGCGCTCCACGCAGTCGTTTTTGCTTATTGCGTGTATTCCTCACCCATTCATACAACAGATACTCATGGAGCTCCTCTTGTGTGCCCGGCACTGTTCTATACATGGGGAGGCGACGGTGAGCAAAAGAGATAGCATTCTCCGTTTCTATTATAGGAATTCCTGTATCTATTCCAGTGTGTGTGTTGGGGTGAGAGAAAAGGGAGAGGAAGCAACATATGATTAAAATGCATAGTGCATTGTAACTGATGAAAAAAAAAACAAGGGGAATGGGGAGAGGTTGCTGAAGTGACAGCAGTAGCGGCAGCAGTTTTAAATCTGTGAACCTAATCCCATAGGGAGCAGCTTTTTCATTTTTAAAAAATACGTTAGTTATTTGTGTTTCAGTTTCTTCACTGTCAAACCTAGACAAATTATTTGGTGAATACCTAAAAAATGTAATAAACTCACAATTTCCCCAAAATTTGAAATTGTAGAATCATGAGAGTATTATCTAGCAAGCAAAATTGGGAAAATCATTTGGCTTCACCACCTTAGGTAACTGTCTAAACATTCAGTATAGGAGATGTGTTTCTTTTTAATGTGTGTTTGTTTTTTTAATTACCAATTATATGGTGAAAAATAAGCCAAGTAATGCAAAGACCAAAATAAAAAGTATCCTTAACCTTATTAAAGATTAGAACCACCGCACTAAGTCTTTTAGAAAATATCTTAATCATCATTTAATCCATCATCTTATCCTACACACCTTTTTTTTTAAGAACAGTGTCTTCACAGTGTCTCTTGTATTAGCCTAAAATGAAATTCAGGGATAATTTATAAATTTCATTTACATATGTGACTTTGTTTTAAATCAAAATAATGTCCTATATATGATATAAAAAGTACAAAAAGTAATAATACAGTGATTTGTAGTTCAGTATGTAAATGCTCAGACATAACTAGTCTAGAAAATATAATCAAATCATCATTTGTTGGCTCCTGTAAATCTCCACGAATGTGGAAACTCCAAATACCAACTGACACAAGTATGGTGATTTGGCCACCTCTAGCCACAACGCTAATCTGTCCTCAGTGTCCACTGTAGATGCATTCCCAAAGCACTCACTGTTAGAATTGTGTAATAATTAGAAACAGTGTTGGTGAGAAGTTGCTCAATAACACAGGTAGCCCAATCTGGTGCTCTGTGAGGAACTAGAAGGATGGAGTGTGGGAAGGGGAGGGAGACTCAAGAGGAAGGTGATATATGTATAATTATGGCTGATTTGCATTGTTGTATGGCAGAAACCAATGCAACATTGTAATTTTCCTCCATTTAAAAATTAAATTTTTAAAAAAGCAAAAAAACCTTTGTGTTCATATGCAAAATAGTTGTTCATATATATACTGATCATATATATATATATGTACAGGTTTTTCACCTATACGAGGACATTTAAAAGATATGAAGGACACACAAAAAATTTTCATGTGAGAAAGGTTCCCATGTTTCACAGGAAGTCTTGGGCTTCCCTGGTGGCTCAGCTGGTAAAGAATCCGCCTGCAATGTGGGAGACCTGGGTTCGATCACTGGATTGGGACGACCCCTTGGAGAGGGGAATGGCTACCGACTCCAGTATTCTGTCCTGGAGAATTCCATGGATTTGTATAGTCTATGGGGTCTTGAACAGTTGAATGCGACTGAGCGACTTTCACTCATTCACTAGTTTACCTGGCCCCCAGCCTCTAAAGGTCAGTAGTACCTCCAGGAGTATTCAACACTAGGGGGCAATACCATACCTACTGACAGTCATTTATTCCTGGAGATTAACAGTACAGTGACATTTCCTAGTTCACCAACTAATTAGTGACAGAGTCACAACCCTCCCAGGCCAATGCTCCTTTTACAGTATTTTGCCAGTTTTTCATATATGTATATGTGTATGTGTTGTATGTATAATTTCATATAGACATCCAACATATTTTTTTCATATCATTTAAAAAATTAGTTAACATTAAATTCTATTACCTCACTGCCCAGTGATTCCTTAGGACTTCCTAGGTATCTCAGTGGTAAAGAATCCTCCTGCTAATGCAGGACACCTAAGAGATGTGGGTTCAATTCCTGGATTGGGAAGATCGCCTGAAGGAGGAAATGGCAACCTACTCTGGTACTCTTGCCTGGAAAATTCCGTGGACAGAGGAGCCTGGCAGGCTACAGTCCATCAGGTCAAAGAGCCAGACACAACTGAATGACTAAGCACACACAATGATTGATTCCTTGGTGTAGCATATACAATCTATTGACTCAATAAATGTTTTTTGCCTTTGAGTATTGTGCTAGGAGGTATTGGTGGTACAGTAGAGCAAAACATTGTCTCTGTCCTCATAGAACATGGTACCTAGTGGAGGAGAAAGAGATGAAATAATCAGACATTTAAATATATATATATATACATTTAAATATATACAATATATAAATATAATTTCTTATAGATTATTATAACTGGTGATGAGTACCATGAAGGTGTTTATAAGATGTTATGAGAGTGTTTAAGAGGGGAATTTCTTTTTTTTCTCTGTTTTTTATAGTTTGTATCTACCAGCCCCAAACTTCCAATCCATCCCTCTCCCTCCTCACTGCCAACCACAAGCATAGGTCTCTATGTCTGTGAGTTTGTCTCTGTAGATAGATTCCTTCATGCCATATTCTAGATTCCATACGTAAATGATATTATATGGTATTTGTCCCTCTCTTTCTGACTTATTTCACTTAGTATCATCTCTAAGTTGCAACCGTGTTGCTGCAAATGCAATTATTTTGAGGAAAACCTAATTTAAATGAGTGAGCAAGAGGAGGATGTGTGCACGTGTGTGTGCTCAGTCACTTCAGTCGTGTCTGACTCTTTGCCACCCCATGGACTGTAGCCCACCAAGCTTCTCTGTCCATGGGATTCTCCAGACAAGACTACTGGAGTGGGTTGCCATGCCTGAGCAAGAGGACGATAGTCAGGGGAAATCTTTACAGGTTAAGAGTTAAAAATATACAAGAATTATGAGTGGGGGGGGGGACCGTATTAGAAGGCCAGTATGGATTATGGTGAGCAAGGCAAGGTGGGGGTGTAAGGTGAATTAAAGAGAAGCAAGAGCCGTATCATACCTGAGCCTTGCAGGCCATGGTAGGTAATGTGGATCTTATTCCACAGGAAAAGGAAAGTTTGGAAGGAAAGAGGCATGATCTCACTTACATTTTTAAAAGGCCATGCTATGGAATGTTTGTCACTGAGGAAGTTACCAATTTAATTTCTGTACTTCCATTCTCTGGAATAATATACAGCTATATAAAAAAGAGAAAGGGAAAGAACTGTATATCAACCTGAAAGAATGTCCATGACATGTTATTATGCAAAAAATAAATAAGTGAATTATAACATGATATATTGTGTATAATGTTACCCATTTTTTAGAAATAAGAAAGAATCAATTTATATTTATGCAGAGCACAGAGAAAAGAACGGGCAGCTGGTTACTTTGGGGGGTTTCAGTTGGAAAGGCGTAGAGGGAGTATACAACTTTGTCTTTATAAATTGCTATATGGATCTATTGTGTGTATGAATTAGTCTTATACATTTAAAAAAAAAAACAGATCAATCTGCTGTGTGGACAGTGGATAGGAGAAAAGCTATAGAATGAAAATGGAGCAACTAACTAAGAGGATATTTCAGTTATCCATATGGTGGTTCTGATAGTGGTGGCAGTGAAGATAGCATAGTGGTGATGAGTTCAAGATCTATTTCCTGAGGTGGAAACAATAGGACTTAGTGATATAATGGATCAGGAGGCAGTCCCATGAGTAACTCTCAGGTTTTCTGATTTATTTGGCTTTGTAGATGGTGGCTCCTTTGATCCCGGGAGAATGGTGAATATTGAAATGGCATCTGTAGGGAGAAGAACAGCTTCATCCAAAACAACAGCATTTCAGGGAAATGATTGCCCATCTGAGCTGGGTAATCTTGAAAGTCCTGCTGATTGTATTTTGCCCAACTTAGTGGTTTATCTCTAATAATGCTTATCTGCTTGGGTTCTGCCAAAGAAACAATATACAGTTGGGTTTATCTAGGCTGGAGAAGGAGAATGAAAATAGGAAACATTATGGGTTATTTCCCTTTTTTTTTTAACCTTAACAAATAATTAATATATGGATATTTTAAATAAATAAATAAAAATTTCAAGTTATATTCTTAGACTATAATCTGAAATATAGATCTACAGGGCCAAAGGAAATGATCAGCTTTATGACCCTTGTTATGGCCAGATTGCTTTAGTATTAGTGAACATTAATGCCATTTTACATGGAGGCTTTTTTTTCCCAAAAATCCATTTGCTTGGAGTTTTATTGTTCTTATTTATCTTTTCTTGTTTTAATTATTTATATTTGAGTGCTAAATATTGACTATGTGGAAGTGAGCAAAGCACTAAGCTCCCTCAAAGATCTTAGAGTTTAAAAGGAAAGACAGAAAATAAGTTAAAAAGCAAGTAAAACTCCACTTATTTGTTGTCAAAGTATTAAGAAGGAAAAAGAACAGAGAAATATATACATTAGAAGAGGATTTACTTTAAATTGGACAGCCTCTCTAAAGAGATGACTTAATCTGAAATTTAAAGGATTGGAAGGAATCACCCATTTAAAGAAAAGAGAAGGAGAAGGAAATGGCAACCCACTCCAGTATTCTTGCCTGGATCAAGGAACCTGGCAGGCTATAGTCCGTGGGGTCCAAAAAGTACACGACTGAGCAATTAACACTACTACCCATTTAAAGAATGACTTGTGTTAAGATCCCAATGTGGGGATGAATTTAGCATATTCCAGGAATGGAAAGTTTACCAGTGAAGTCAGGGCATTCAAAGGCAGAGTGGTAGAAGATGGAGTTAGGGAAAATCTAGTCTATAAAGGGTTTTACATGGAATTTGGATTTTGTTCCAAGTAGATTGAGGCAATTGAATGGTTTGAAAAAGAGAAGTAACATAATCAATTTGTCTTTTCAAAAGATCAGTGGGGCAGTGATGTGAAGAGTGATCAAAGATGGCTGGCAAGAGTATATAGAAGTGGAGAGACCAGTTAGGAAGCTATTGCAAAAGTGCAACCTGGAGGTAATTAGTTTAGACTATGGCAGGGCTGCAACTAGGATGAAGTGAGGCAGGCTCTTGCCTTGGGCACAGAATTTAAGCAAGCTCTCAAAGATGCAGTCATCAAGGTAAATAACATTTTGATAGTATACGTTTAAAAAGCAACATTAATGCAAAAAATCCATGGTGAAAAAACTTTAAAATATAAAATAAAGACAAAATCTGACCCCTAAGTTTACACAACTTTGCCTCACTTTCCTCCCACTAATTCTAACCCTGGTTCCAATAAAAGTTTTGGTTTTTTTTTAAAAGCTAAGATAAGTAGCTGGCACTTGGGTACTTTGCTGGTTTGATATTTTTCTTAATCATTTATATAAAAGAAAATACCAGTGCCCCATTAATTTATATACTCTAACCAAACAGTTCCACTCCTGGGTGAGTGTATGTGTGTATGTATATGTGTATGCCAGGAGACTTAATGGCAGTATTAGTTGTAATAGCAAAAGCACTGGAAATAACTCAAATGTCACTCAATAGTAAAATGGATAAATTGAGTAATTTAATACAATATATTACTATACAGCAAAAATTAAAAAAAAAAAAAGGATTAACTTCAGGTACACATTTCAATTTCAAAGGATGAATTCCAAAAACAAAATACAGGGCAAAAGAAGAAAATCATACCTAAATATATAACAGTATGATACATTTTATATGGAGTTCAAAAATAGGCAGAATTAAATAATATTGCCCAGGGATACATAGGTAGAGTTAAAACTACAAAGAAAAATAAGGACATGTTTTATACAAAATTCAGGACATGGTTATCCTTACATGGGGGAGAAAGAGATATGACCTTGGAGGGTTACACAGGGAACTTCTGAAGAACTGATGCTATTTCTTTATCTTGTAGACCTACAGGTGTTCAGGTTACTATTATTTTTAAGAGATGCAGATGCATTTTGTACTCTCCCTTGTGTGACTTGCTTCATGGTGAAAACAATTATATTATTCAGGGATATACTCAGGAAAAAATTGAATTACTAACCAGGTTTCCCTAGCTGAAAGACAGCATGTCTGAATATTTTTGCAGGCTCATTTTACCAATCATTCAAAGAAATCAATAATGCCTCTCTTATTCAACTTCTTCACTTATGGAGATAAATGCAGCATAATTTACCACATCAGCAGATTAAAATAGAAAATACATGTAATCATTCTAATAGATGCACAAAAAGCCTTCAATAAGAGACAATGGTCAATTATTAAAATATATATTTTAGCAAAACAGAAATAAAAAGGAACTTCCTTAATCCACTAAAAACTTATAGCAAACATTACACATAATAGTGGATTTTAAAAGCATTTTCTTTAAAATGTGGCAAGGATGTTGTGCTATCTTTGTTACTCTCACGTATCATACCAGAGGGCCTAGCCAATGCAAAAAGACATAAAAGGAAACAAGAGATATAAGAAAACTAGGAAGAAAAATGACGTACTCATTATATACAAATATGATTGTCAGCATAGAAAATTCAAAAGAGGATATATGAACAAATAATGAAAACTAAAGAGGATTCAGCAAGGTCATTGAACATATCAATATACAGGAATCAAGAGCATTCCTATATGTCAGCAATCAGTATGAAACTGCAAAAAATGCACATGACAAAATCGATTTGTAAAGTTTGGGTGATGGGTGTTCAACTGAGAGATTAGGATTTCTTTTTTGGTAATAGCATGCAAAATGATTTTGATCAACCTTTCCACTATTGTTGCAAAAGGAACAGAAGCCCACACACACTGCTCATGCTGCATAGTGTAAATGCAAATAAGATTTAGTGAGGAAAACATGCTGGAGATGCAGCACAGATATTATTCCTCATTTATCCCAGAGACACATGCTTAAGCCTGGCATAAATATACGGGGAATACTCCCTATAAGGGAGTTTTGCAAGTGATAAACCAAACTCCCAAGATACTATATTGACACTTATACAAAATGGAAAACAGAGAGCATCTAGGCAATTGTGTAAAAATAAGAATCTCCTGGTTGAGGAATGACCTGTTAGAAGAGAGAAGCTTCTGGAGCTCAGATTCTGATAATAGCCTTTTTTTCTGTTGTGATAACTCACATACCTGTATGAGTAGTTATTACAGCAAAAGTACTATGTAACTATCCCCTAAATGCAGTGACTTAAAAAGAATTATCATTTGCTGTCTCTCATGCAACTGTAGGTTAGCTGGGGGGGGGGGGGGGGGGGGGGGGTCAATGTACCTAAACTGGGCTCACCTGGGTGCCTCTGCTTCTATCTCCAAGTCCAGTTGGAGTTGGCTGTTGCAGGTTGGGCTCAAGACCACTTTCATGTGAGTTTATTCTGGGGCCCAGGCTGAAGGGGCAGCAGCTTCTTGAGGAAAGTTCTCATGGCAATGAGGGAGATAGATGCAGGAGGGCAAGTCCAAATATGCACATATGTTGGGCAACAGCTCAGTACTCATAGCAAGTCACCCAGCCAGCTTCAACATCAAAAGAACTGGAAAGTAGACTCTTCTTAGGAAGGTTGCTGTGCTGTGCTGTGCTTAGTCGTGTCTGCTCTGTGACCCCATGGACTGTAGCCCACCAGGCTCCTCTGTCCATGGGACTGATTCTCCAGGCAAGAATACTGGAGTGGGTTGCCATTTCCTATTCCAGGAGATTTTCCCAACCCAGGGATCAAACCCACATCTCTTGCATCTCCTGCATTGGCAGGTAGATTCTTTACTGCTATGCCAGTTGGGTTAGGTAAAATGAATATTTGCTGAACAATAATCTAATCTACCACAATACTACAAAAGGGACAGGAGTGAATCTCTAGGATCATCTAGATTTGTCTCTTTTCACTTCCTGGCTTTTGGGGTCTCATTAGATGAGACGCTTTATCCAAAACTTCACTAAAGGCAACTGAGAAGAAGTTGGATAAATACCAAGAAGCATTTACTAAAAAGCATCAATGTGGCAGGCCTTAAACCTGGGAAAGAATTGGAACTTGAGATTAACTGAAGCCATTTCTGTCCAAGGGGCATTTGCTTATACCAAATAAAGGGGGTGAGGGGCATCTGAGAGACAAAGGTGCCAAAGGTAAATATCCCCCTCCTGTTAAATATGCTAATGAGCTACTGCTTTTACTCTGGAGGCATTTGTTAATCTGAGGGGAATAGCTTAAAAATGGAGTAACTTCATGGACACCTGAGGTTTAAGAAACAGGGGTTGGGATTCAACACATCCGAAGGTGGAGATCTGCCCTTGTGCTGGGACCCAGAAAACCCCTATTTCAAAAAGTAAGGGTAGGTACCATCCAGTGGGTCATCTCAGTAACCCAGTCTTGCCTTTGACTGCATGAACCATCAGGTCCTTGGTTGAAGAAAACAAAAATTTGCTGGAGGAAATTTACATTATCTTAGCTTTTAAGTTAATCCTAAAGATAATATTTAAAATAAAATGTCTAAGAAACAGTGAGAGATTATGGAATACACCTCAAGTCAAAACAAGGCAGGATTGAACACCAGTTGCCCACTACAGTACATGCATAATTCAGTTCAGTTCAGTTGCTCAGTCATGTCCAACTCTTTGCGACCCCATGAACCACAGCATGCCAGGCCTCCCTGTCCATCACCAACTCCTGGAGTTTACCCAAACTCAAGTCCATTGAGTCAGTGATGCCATCCAACCATCTCATCCTCTGTTGTCTCCTTCTCCTCCTGCTCTCAATCTTTCCCAGCATCAGGGTCTTTTCCAATGAGTCAGCTCTTCGCATCAGGTGGCCAAAGTATTGGAGTTTGAGCTTCAGCATCAGTCCTTGCAATGCATATTCAGGAGTGATTTCCTTTAGGATGGATTGGTTGGATCTCTTTGTAGTCCAAGTGGCTCTCAAGAGTCTTCTCCAACACCACAGTTCAAAAGCATCAATTCTTCAGCGCTCAGCTTTCTTTATAGGCCAACTTTCACATCAATATGTGACCACTGGAAAAACCATAGCCTTGACTAGGTGGACCTTTGTTGGCAAAGTAATGTCTCTGCTTTTTAATATGCTGTCTAGGTTGGTCATAACTTTGCTTCCAAGGAGTAAGTGTCTTTTAATTTCATGGCTGTCATCACCATCTGCAGTGATTTTGGAGCCCAGGAAAATAAAGTCAGCCACTGTCTCCACTGTTTCCCCATCTATTTGCCATGAAGTGATGGGACCGGATGCCATAATCTTAGTTTTCTGAATGTTGAGCTTTAAGCCAACTTTTTCACTATCCTCTTTCACTTTCATCAAGAGACTGTTTAGTTCTTCTTCACTTTCTGCCATAAGGGTGGTGTCATCTGCATATCTGAGGTTATTGATATTTCTCCCGGCAATCTTGATTTCAGATTGTGCTTCATCCAGCCCAGCATTTCGCATGATGCACTCTGCATATAAGTTAAATAAGCAGGGTGACAATATAGAGCCTTGATGTACTCCTTTTCCTATTTGGAACCAGTATGTTGTTCTGTGTCCAATTCTAACTATTGCTCCCTGACCTGCATACAGGTTTCTCAAAAGGCAAGTCAGGTGGTCTGGTATTCCAATCATTAATGTGTCCTTTTTCTCTCTTCCCTGTCTTTCCATGCTTCCTCTGTACTTCTGCATTTCTTGGACTCATCTCCCACATAACTTCTTTTACCCAAGTTCTTACCTCTGGGTTTGCTTCTGAAGGACTCTACGCTCACCCAACAGGTGGGACAATCACAGAATCAAGATAGAGGACAGGGACTTCCCTGGTGGTCCAGTGGTTAAGACTCCACACTCCCAATGCAGGGGGCCTGGGTTCATTCCCTGGACTATAAAAAGGGATCCTGCATGCCAGACTATAAAAAGAAAAAGATGCTATGCACTGCAACTCAAGGTCCCACAGGCTACAACGAAGATCTAATGTGCCGCTAAATGAATAAATGATATGGGGCAACGCCTGCATCCTAGTAAGTTTCCTTGTACCCCTTTGCCATCAGTCCTCTCCCCCTACCCAATTCTCAAGCAACTGCAGGCCTGCTTTCTATCATTATCATTTTGCTTTTAAATAACATGGAAAGGATTTAAAATTTCTTTCACCTTGTTGATTTTATTGAATGGCAGTTTAAAGAGAATTTATTATGTGATTGAAACTGCTAACCTTGTCCAGGAAGGACCCCAGGAAGAATCTCATTAGTATCTACTGCTATTATAGGATTTATATATGTCTGTTTTCTCTGGAAGGCTGAGGGATGGCCACCAGAATTCTATCTGTAGAAGATCCCAAAGAATCTCCTAAGAGACATGAGTCTCCAGGGAAGAACCTGGCATAAAGGACTGTAAGAAAGCCTTAGTCATTGGAGGGCCAGGAGATGATACTGACTCATGTGTGTTACTCAGATCTGCATCCCAATTCAGCCCCCTCCATAAACTCATATCTGAGTAATGCAGGTGTATGTACTGGGAGAAAAGGAAACATGAGCTATGAGTCAACTCAGAAAGAGCAATGTCCCTACAGTCTCTGTGTGACATTGATATACGAGCTTCACGTCGCTGATACTCATTCATAAGCATGACATCCAAAGCACATTTGCCCAGAACTCAGAGGAGCTTTGGCACCTTGGAAAACCCAGCATATCTTCCATGACGATGCACAGGGAGGGAGGCGACGGTGCCTAGGACAAGTGACAGATTAGTGAGCACCAGCAGTCATGATGGGTGCCTTCACGTGACTTGACAGGAGGCAGAACCCCGAGCAATTATGCTACTGGAGTCCAAGAAGTAAACAGTATATCCCAATGACTAAGAATCTGAACCTTGGAGTCAGGTCTAGATTGAAACTCCATATATGATCCCATCCTACCTACCTGAGGTGCCCTAATGAAGTACCAACTAATGGTGGCACTATTATTGTTCAGTCACTAAGTTGTATGTGACTCTTTGCAACCCTATGAACTGCAGCACACCAGGCTTCCCTGTCCACTATCTCCCAGAACTTGCTCAAACTCATGTCCATTGACTCAACAATGCCATCCAGCCATCTCATCCTCTGACGCCCACCTCTTTTCTTGCCCTCAATCTTTCCCAGCATCATGGTCTTTTCAAATGAGTCGACTCTTCACATCAGGTGACCAAAGTATTGGAGCTTCAGGTGCAGCATCAGTCCTTCCAATGAATATTCAGAGTTGATTTCCTTTAGGATTGATGGCTTTGATCTCCTTGCAGTCCAAGGGACTCTCGAAAGTCTTCTCCAGCATCATAATTCAAAAGCATCAATTCTTTGGCACTTAGTCTTCTTTATGATCCAACTCACATCCATACATGACTACTGGAAAAACCATAGGTTTGACTATACAGACCTTTGTTGGCAAAGTGATGTCTCTGATTTTTAATATGCTGTCTAGGTTTGTCATAGCTTTTCTTCCAATGAGCAAGTATCTTTTAATTTCATGGGTGGAGCCACCATCTGCAGTGATTTTGGAGTTCAAGAAGATTAAATCTGTCACTAGCAGGTGTCTGATTTTAATGATTCTTTCATTCATTCAACACATACTTATTGAGAACCTACAATGTGCCAGGCACCTTTGAGTGAGCAAAGCAAATGAGCTCAAGGGCTCAACTCCCTCTGTGCTAGTATCACAAAGAATCACGCAACCTGCTCATGGTGTCTTACTGTTCCCAAGTTATAGAGCCTTTGCCTCTTTCCACCAAGCTCCCTTTGAACAACTGAATTTGAAATCTGCAGTTTTGCCCTGGATATCTTCATCAGTTTTCTCTTGAGTCTCTGTCCTTCCCCATTCCTACATGCAACCAGTTCCTACTTGCTGGAGAGAAAAGCATTCAGACATTTCTCCTCCAATGATCCTGATAATCTCATTGGAAGAGAAGTGAAGTGAAGTGAAAATAGCTCAGTAGTGTCTGACTCTTTGCTTCCCCATGGACTACACATGGATTCTCCAGACCAGAATCCTGGAGTGGGTAGCCTTTCTCTTCTCTCTTTGTTTTTTCTTTTTTTTCCTTCTATTTTTTTTAATATATTTTTTCCATTTATTTTTATTCATTGGAGGCTAATTACTTTACAATATTGTAGTGGTTTTTGCCATACACTGACATGAATCAGCCATGGATTTACATGTGTTCCCCATCCCAATCCACCCTCCCGCCTCCCTCTCCATCCCATCCCTCTGGGTCTTCCCAGTACACCAGCCCTGAGCACCCGTCTCATGCATCCATCCTGGGCTGGTGATCTGTTTCACCCTTGATAGTATACTTGTTTCAATGCTGTTCTCTCTGAACATCCCACCCTCGCCTTCTCCCACAGAGTCTAAAAGTCTGTTCTGTACATATGTGTCTCTTTTTCTGTTTTGCATATAGGGTTATCGTTACCATCTTTTTAAATTCCATATATATGCATTAGTATACTGTATTGGTCTTTATCTTTCTGGCTTACTTCACTCTGTATAATGGGCTCCAGTTTCATCCATCTCATTAGAACTGATTCAAATGAATTCTTTTTAATGGCTGAGTAATATTCCATGGTGTATATGTACCACAGCTTCCTTATCCATTCATCTGCTGATGGGCATCTAGGTTGCTTCCATGTCCTGGCTATTATAAACAGTGCTGCGATGAACATTGGGGTGCACGTGTCTCTTTCAGATCTGGTTTCCTTGGTGTGTATGCCCAGGAGTGGGATTGCTGGCTCAAATGGCATTCTATTCCCAGTTTTTTAAGGAATCTCCACACTGTTCTCCATAGTTAGCCTTTCTCTTCTCCAGGGGATCTTCCCAACCCAGGAATTGAACCCTGGTCTCCCACATTGCAGGCATATTCTTTACCAGCTGAGCCACAAGGGAAGCCCCACTGGAAGAAAGGAGGGTTATCTAATCCCCAGACACCAGTGCAGCCTTTATGTACCTTGCCCTGCCTTTTACTTTTCTGGCCTCACATGATGAGACCAAGTCTATACTGTAGGTCAGTATTAGAGCTTTTCCCATTTTGGACCCAGTTCTTGGGATCTCTGCTCTTATCCTTTTTTCTGCTGGAGGCTGGCCCCAATCACTGTATGTTCACTGTATCAGTCGGGGTTCTTGAAGACAAAGAACAGCGATGGGGCCTGGCTAACAAAAGTGGGGAATAAATGTATTAGAGGGACTTTGGATGACTCACTCAGTTGGCTGAGAAATGGAGAACCAGGCTTGGAAAACAGGCAGGAACCAGGGGGCTGGCAGCTGCAGCAATCTGGTTAACAGCATAAGTGTCACGGCCACCACACCCATCACCACTGTTCTGCGTGGCTTAAATGGCCCTGTTGCCTCTGTTGCATACTGCCACAGGTCAGTCCGCCTCGGTCTGCCTCCTTGCATCACTCAGAGTCCCAGAAAGAGCATCTAACTGCAGAGCCTAGGTCGCATGCATGGTCTCTAGCTGTCCAGATACTCAGGCAAAACTCGTTGGCATACTAATTGGCATTTTTGCTTTGTTTCCCTGGTTTCCCCTAGCTGATACTCTTCCAAGTTGAAAGGATCAGGATTGGTTGTGGAGATGTAAAATCCTGTTAGCCAGGAGGCTTCCATGGATTTCATGCTGACCCTGCTTGGGCTGATCATTGCAGAGCCATCCTTTGGATATTATCCTTTCTTTTCAACTTGAGACTAGCCTATAGTTCCATTTTAACCCCCTTGCCCTTGTTCTCTGCCTTTTCTTTGCCATGTTTATCTGCAACACTATTTGAACCTGTTTATTCTGCTCTGTTTTTGTGACTAGGACTCTTCTCTCAGCTTTAATCATTTCAAACTTGTAAGTCCCATGTTCTATACCTTTTCCAGCTTTAAGACTTTTGTAAACTGCAGCTAGAGAAGCCCCTGTGCCACAGTGAATACCCAGCACAGCCAATAATAATAATAAAAAATGAAAGTTCTGTCTTTATGTAAAAGAAGGCTTTTGTACAGTGGGAAAATCTGTGCACATGTAGCTAAAGTTATTTCTCTTCAACCATCTTGTGCTGCTACCCAAACAACTTAACTCTTAAACCAAACCAACGTACTCCAAAAGAGAATGTTCATTCCCAAAACTCCAGTTTTCTTTTGCATGTTACAAGTCTCTAATTCTTATTATACTCACTGTCTTTCTACATTATTAGAGATTTAAAATATTTTCCTTTTTTAAATTTTCAAAATGAGTACCCCTAAAAGGGTTTCAAGGACTTCTCCAGTGGCTCAGACAGTAAAGAATCCACTTGCAATGTGGGAGACCTGGGTTTGATCCCTAGGTTGGGAAGATCCCCTAGAAGAGGGATGGCAGCCCACTCCAGTATTCTTGCCTGGAGAATCCCCATGGACAGAGGTGCCTGGTGGGCTACAGTCCATGGGGTTGTAAAGAGTTGGACATGACTGAGCGACTAAGCAAATAGCAGAGCAAAAGGGTTTCAAAGTGCTTTCTTTCTCAGTGTTTGCCCAATACTACCTCCCTCTGACATACTAGTTGTCTGTATGTTAGATATTTTCTTCTCAGTATTGTTTATAATAGCCTGTAATTGTTTATAAAAGTTTTAATTGTCCAATGATAGTAGACAGGCTAAAGAAATTATAGTATATTCATATGGTGGGATTCTGTATAGTCATATTAAGTAATGATACAGATCCATATATACTGGTGTGGAGCCATGTCCATCATGTCCTGGTGTGTAAAAAAAAAGGAGAGACCAGAAGTGTGTGTATGGTATATTATTATTTGTGAAAAAAAATGTGTGTGTATGCAAAGAATGTCTTCAGAAGGATATATGAGAAACTAGTACTGGTGAGTCCCTCTAGAGATGGAATCTGTGGGCTGGAGGATGAGGTGAGAGGGAGAGACTGTTTTCACTGCATGCTCAGTATGGTACCAAAATAAAATAAATTATTTCTACTGAGGAGAAAATCCAGTCACAAAGACCAAAACTGTAATAATTTATGATTCATTTGAAAGACCTTGAGAAACAACTCCATTTAATAACTTTGGGTTCATGGTTTAAATATTTTCTGATTTCTCGCCTGGGTTTGATTGCAACAAAAAACTTGGGGAAAACAGGATTTGAGGTTTCACATTATCTCTTTGGAGAGGCTGATCTGCATTGTGGGAAAGCCATTCTAGATCAGTCGGTCTAATCTTCAATGTAACTCCCTCTTCAACAAGTATTTATTGAACACCTGTTGGAACCAGGCCCAGTGCTACACACTGAAGTGGCCCATATGCTGCAAACAGGTTTCATATTCTGATGAGAATCAAGTGGGAAAAAATATAAACTTGACCATGATAACTCTTGCTCCATCACTGAGGGCACAGTTCTGTGTGACTTTCTTGTTCCAAGTCCTTGAAATACCAGTAAAGAGACTCAAGAATTAAAAAAAATTTTTTTAATGTTCAGGCACATTTACTTCCAAACTATGCCTTTTTTTTCCTATCAGTAGTCCAGTAGTAGGTGTCAAATAGTTTTTAAGAAAGCAGGATTCAATTTTCACGGCACAAGATTTTGTAGAACAATTAAGTAAGTAATAAACTGCAGAAAATTTCATGGAAGTTTCTGTTAGAATATTTTAAATATGCATTTTTAATTTTGTTTCAATATTTTTTTCACAAAATGTACTTGGGACCAGAGAGATTGCAGCAAAATAATGCTGCATGTTTGGAAATAAAATCATTCTTTTAGCCATTTTTTCCCATTTGGCACTCTACTGACGTCTAGCAATGCTGTGAAAATCCAGTTCTTTAGTTCTTTTCCAAAGATTTAGACAACTATTTCCACCTTGAGACATTTGTTAGAGACTAAATAAAAATCAGAGTAACTGAGACAGAAATGTCTGGTACTTCACTCAGCCAAGTTGCAATTGTAATGTTCATCATCTTTCTACTGGGGAGATCAGTGAAAAATAAGCCGGAGACATAAAGGAAGCCATCAAGAAGAGCCACTTGGAAAACTAACTGACCACAAAAGCCTAAGGAGCAGCAGTCCTAGATTATACAGTGCATACAGACAAAGGTTTCATTCATTCATTCATGTATTTATTCAGTTTAGTAGTAATGTGGACTCTGAAATCAGACTGCCTGGGTTTTAATCTTTGTAAGTGGGTAACATTACTAGTATGTGATTCCAGTCATTCAGCTTCTCTGTGCCTCAGTTTCCTTATCTGTAAAATAGTACATATTGCTTTATAGGGTGTTTAATATTTGTTCTTTGAACAGTGCCTGACCCCTAGTAAACACAGAAGTGCTAGTTAGATTAACTTATACATTAGTTTAACAGATATGCATCGAGCAGCTGTGTGGTCCAGGCCTTGAGCCTGATGCTTGGGTTACAGCAGTGAATGAGTCACAGAATCTGCCTCCTTGACTTTGAGATGATGGAGAAAGACACAAACTTGTGATAACAGAAAATGTGAGGAGCATTTTGATAGAGGATGTAGAAGGCATTACGGGAACACAGTATGGAGGGACATCCCTAGCCCATATCAAAGGAAAGTCTGGCTTTTCTTGGGAGGAACTTTTCGGGCACCAGAAGGGGCATTAGAGACTAGTGGTTAAGTGACTCTGAGAAGCCCAGCTTTCTGGGTTTGCATCATAGCTCCATCACTACTGCTCATGTGAACTTAAGCAACTTACTTAACCTCTCTGTACCTCAGGTTCTTCATCTATAAAATGGGAATCATAATTATATCTGCCTCTTAGAGTTATAGTGAGGAACCAATGAATTTATACATCTAAAATACTTAAATGGTACCTGGAATATCATAAGCACTTTTTAAGTATCTTAATAATAAGTATTACTTGAGTATTAGTATTACTACTTAAAAATAAGTATATTACATCATGAAAATAGAATGACATGTGATAATACTCTTGTAGTTGATGTTGTCTAGCTCTCTTCTTTATGGCTTCCCTGGTGGCTCAGATGGTAAAGAATCTGCATTGCAGAGACCCAGGTTCAATCGCTGGGTCGGGAAGACCCTCTGGAGAAGGGCATGGCAACCCACTCCAGTATTCTTGACTGAAGAATTCCACAGACATGGGTATTGGTGGGCTAGCTATCTTCTTTAGCTTTACCTCTCCTTTTATGAGACAACTGAAAATTTTAGAGCATTATGTTTTCCTTGCATCTTTTGTCTAAATCAGTGGTATAACTAAAAACTTCCTCCTCACTTCCTCCCTTCTGAAGTCTAGCTTCTAAACAGGTTTTACTGGACACTTTTAAATGATAGAAGCTGGAGTCATTGCACACATGGATAATACCAGAATGCCTGCTATTGTATTTTGGCTTTCCTCTACTGGAAGGAGCACTCAACTTGCAGTCAGAAGATGTAGGTTTCATGCCTGGCTGTGTCACTTTCTGGGTGGTCTTGGGCAAGTCATCTAACTTGTCTGATGTTCAGTTTTCTCATCTGTAAAATTGGAGAAGAATAATTCCTCATTTACCAAGTTGTTATAGGGACAATTGAGATTACATAGGCAGGAAGGAAGACTCTGTAACCTGTAAAGGTCTATTCAGGTCTGATCTGACTTATATGTGGAATCTAAAATAGTCAAATTCAGGGCTTCCCTGGTGGCTCAGTGGTAAAGAATCCACCTGCCAATGCAGGAGATACAGGTTCAATCCCTAATCCAGGAAGATCTCACATGCAGCAGAGCAACTAAACCTGTGGGCCACAACTATTGAGCCTGTGCTCTAGAACCTGGGAGCCACAACTGCTGAGTCCTCATGTCACAACTATTGAAACCCTCTTGCCGTAGAGCCCGTGCTCTGCAACAAGCTGCTGCTGCTGCTGCTAAGTCACTTCAGTCGTGTCCGACTCTGTGCGACCCCATAGACGGCAGCCCACCAGGCTCCCCCGTCCCTGGGATTCTCCAGGTAAGAACACTGGAGTGGGTTGCCATTTCCTTCTCCAATGCCTGAAAGTGAAAAGTGAAAGTGAAGCCACTCAGTCCTGTCTGACTCTTAGTGACCCCATGGACTGCAGCCTACCAGGCTCCTCCGTCCATGGGATTTTCCAGGCAAGCGTACTGGAGTGGGTTGCCATTGCCTTCTCCAGCCACAACAAGAGAAACCACCATAATGAGAAGCCCGTGTACAGCAGCTAGAGAGAAGCCCCCACTTGCCGCAACTAGAGAAACGCTCATGCAGCAGCAAAGACTCTGCCCAACCGAAAATAAATATATAAAAAAACTTAAGAAAATAGTCAAACTCATAGAAGCAGAGAGTAGAGGGGAAAAAAAAAAAAAAAAAGAAGCAGAGAGTAGAAATGATTTCCAGGGGCTGGGAGAGGGGGTATGAGGTTGAAGGGTATGAAGTTTCAATTATGCAATATAATTAAGTTCTGAAGATCTTCTATTCAGAATAGTACCTATAGGTAGCTATTGTTTACTTTTAAAATTTGCTGAGTAACTCAAGTGTTCTTGTCACATACACACACGAATAACAACACTAATGAAGGAGGTGAGAGGAAACTTTGGGATACATTTATGGCTTTGATGGTGATGGTTTCACAAGTATATACTTAACCCAAACATATCAAGCTGTGTACATTAAATATGTACAGCTTTTTATATGTTGATCGTATCTCAACAAAGTGGAAAAAAATTAGAAACATAGCCATATGCATATAACATCTGATCTAGTTTTCCACATAGCCGGTCACTCCTGTGGCCCATTCATGTTGCCCAATAAATCCTCAGCCATTTGCCCCAAAGCTTTGGCTACTTATGTCAATTCTGGATCAATCTTGGAAGCCTAACTAGGGCTTAAATTGCGAGAGGGGTGGGTTTGTGGGTATGGGAAAGAAACTAACTTTGTTTTCTTCTTTTTCATCCCATCCTCTTTCTTTTCTCTCTCCTTTACTTCCTGGAAGATCTTTGAACCACCCATTCAACAAAATAAGAGGTAAGAGGAGTTTTTCTTCCTGCTCCTTACCTGTATTTCTGTGGTCCTTTATTTCCATCTGTATCACATAGAGAGTCATGGTGTATTGTGGTTATATGTTGATGTGTGTTCTTCCTATGCCACCTCTTTTTTGTTTGTTTCTTTCTCCTGGTGGGTTCTCAATGAGTGTTTATTGGATTGAATTTACCTGAATAGAATGTAACATAATTGAAGCTATTCAGAGCGTATTCCACACACTCAGATCAAGTGATTTATTCAAAAAGAGTTTCAAAGGGGTTAAAAATAGAAATCTGGATTCAGGCAGTTTTGTTCAGAGACTTTCAAGGGGGTAAAACAGCTCTGGCTGCAGGCTATGGTCTTTGTAATGAGAAAAATGCAAATATGAAAAATCGCAAAACACCACTAGGGAAATGTCTGGGTATTTTGAACCTTTGGCAGAGATGTATTTCTGTCTGGAATACACTTCCTTCTCTTCCCTCATGTCTCTAATCTTAGTCATGGCTCAACCCAGTAGCACATAATAAATAAGCAAAATTTATAGAAATCTTTTTCTAAATCCTCATCCCTTGAAATTACGACCTGGCAATTTCTTCCCCCACCAATAATTCTGAATTCAACATGGAATATAAATATGGCAACTGCATATCCTGGCTTTTCCATCACAGTTTTGATATAAAATATTATCTCAGTATCAGACTTGTTTCTTTCCTTGTTCATATTTATGGGGGTCCTATAGTAAATTGGGTAACTTCCCAGGTGGCACAGTGATAAAGAATCTGCCTACCAGTGCAGGAGATGCAAGACATGTGGGTTCAATCCCTGGATTGGGAAGATCCCCTGGAGGAGGAAATGGCAACCCACTCCTGTCCTCTTGCCTGGGAAATCCCATGGACAGGGGAGCCTGGCGGGCTACAGTCTGTGGGGTCGCAAAGAGTCAGACATGACTGAGCATATACTGTTACTGTCTATGGTAAATATGTTATATGCACTTTTTAAGATATTATGCTTCATTTAATTATGTTTTTAAACATAGGATAGGGAGAGTACTTGGATTCCTAAAGAAATTTCTTTGAAGAAATTCCCAAACTTGACAAGCAATAAAAAATGCATTTTTAAAAAATTAGATGTCACTTTTTAAAAAAGCTTCCTAATAATAAAATTTTAAAGTTATAGTGTTTAGTATTGGTGAAGGTTGGAGAATCAGGTCCATTCTATGAAAGGAATGTAATGTCTTTAAAACAATTTTGTAATATTGACACAGAACATTAAAAACTGCTTGCTTGTTAAACTAATAATATTACTTCCAGGAAACATTTGTAAAGAATGTGGACAGAGATTCATACATAAAGATATTCATCAAAGTATTTGTAACAATGAAAAATTAGAAGAAACCTCAATATTCAGTATTAGCAGCTCAACTACATAAATGTAGGATTGTATGCTCACGCACAGGATTAATATTTTGGCTTTTGAGTTCTTAGCACATGAATGTTCTCTGAGCAGAATGACAAAGTGGAAAACTGTGATCCTGAAGAATATTTCATGATGAAGATAAGGCTCATGATGTTCTTATTGAGAATATAAGAAACAAAATAAATATATAATGTTAATAATTTATATTAATATCAATGTGTCCAGCTGGAATTAAAGCAAGATGTCTAGCTATGGTTATTAGAGCTAATTTCAGTTTTTTATTCTTAGAACTATTCTGTGTTTTCTAAATGCTCTGTAATGAGCATGTGCTATTGTTATAATCAGAAAAATATAATTTAAGATTATGAAGGTTTAACAGTGAACCTCAACAAGGAGATAAACTGTTATGCTAGAAACCAGGTGGGGTGAGTGAGGGAGTCAGGAGGGGGTTGTCAAAGAAATTCTTGCTTGGAAAGAGCCTCACAGGAGACCACTCTGCAGACCCAGGGGTGAGAGTTGGGCTTTGCCTGTTGCCATCCAGAGAATATTTATGTGGGACTCAGAAAGCCAAGATCGTGGAAGAATTTGGTTTGAACATGCTTAAAAGAATTGAAAATCCCTCTCTCCAGGAGGAGAGAATATCAGAGAAGAGAGTACAAAGAATTTAAGGAAAGCTAATAGCTATGAAGTTACATGGCAAGGCAGAACAGTGTCTGGGAAGGTCAGCCAGTCACCCAGACAGGTCCCCCTGTCTGGAAGGTGGAAGGCCCAGGAAGGTGGAAAGTACGTCACTAATTATTCTTTATTTATTTATTTATCTAAGATATTTATTAACCACCTCATAAGTATCAGACACTCCGCAAAGTCGAGGGAATGTGTTGGTAAATAATATACCAGGAATGCAAGTATAGTTGAACAAGTTGAGTTTATTTGTTGCTGTAAACACTGAATACACTTGGGGATCCATGGGGCATTTCAGTAAAAGTGTGTTAGAAAGGACTTAAAGGATTTGGGTTTGGGTTGGGTAATTTGAGGGAGGATTCAAGGAAACAGAAGTTTGGTCTAGATTAAGTGCTTTCAGAAAGAAGGAATAATTCTGTGATTCATCACATCAGTCTATCTTATCTCTAGGGAGGGCAAACTGGAGTAAGGCTAAAACTGCAGTTGGGAAAGAAGTGATAGTCCCTCATATGAGCTGAAGGGAGGATATTTGGTATTTTATAACTTGGACAATGTTATCATCTTTTTCTCTATTCAAATTGATTACAGAGTGGTCTTGTTTTGGTCTTGATTCATCATGGTCACAGAGTGCCTTTATCTGTCCTTGATATTGTGTGACATTGTTTATGTTCAGTGGGAACACATCAAGATCTAGTTATGAGTGCTGGGCCAACTCAAAGCAGCACCAAGGCCTACGTAATTAGTAATATCTTGCCAGCTTCTGGATATCAGGGGGCTGCTTTTCTCTTTCTCAAAAGGAAGTAAGTAAATGTAGAACTTCAGATTATACTTGTTGTTTCATCATGTCTAACCCTTTTTCATCCCCACGGACTGTAGAGTTGAACCATAAAGAAGGATGAGCGCCAAAGAATTGATGCTTTTGAACTGTGATGCTGGAGAAGACTCTTGAGAGTCCCTTGGACTGCAAGGAGATCAAAGCAGTCCATCCTGAAGGAGATCAGTCCTGGGTGTTCATTGGAAGGACTGATGCTGAAGTTGAAGGTCCAATATTTTGACTTTCAGGTATTTATACCTGAAGGAAAGAGCTGACTCATTGGAAAAGACCCTGATGCTGGAAAAGATTGAGGGCCAGAAAAGAAGGGGGCAACAGAGGATGAAATGGTTTGATGGCATCACTGACTCAATGGACATGAGTTTGAGCAAACTCTGGGAAATAGTGAAGGACGGGGAAGCCTGACGTGCTACAGTCCATGGGGTCACAAAGAGTCAGACACCACTTAGCAACTGAATGATGACAGACTATAGCCCACAAGGTTCCTCTGTCCATGGGATTCTCCAGGCAAGAATACTGGAGTAAGTTGCCATTTCTCTCTCCAGAGGATCTTCCCAACCCAGGAATCGAACCCATGTCTCCTGAATTGGCAGGTGGATTCTTTACCACTGAGCCACAAGTGTTATACCAAATTAATAGGATGCAATGTTAGAGATCAAATTAATAGGATGCAAATATTAGAGATCAGTGTTAGAAATCAGCTCCCTTATGATTATACAGTGGAAGTGACTAATAGATTTAGAGATAAGATCTGATAGACAGAGTGCCTGAAGAACTATGGATGGAGGTTCATGACATTTTATAGGAGGCAGTGATCAAGACCATCCTCAAGAAAAAGAAATGCAAAAAGGAAAAATGGTTGTCTGAGGAGGCCTTACAAATAGCTGATAAAAGAAGATAAGCGAAAGGCAAAGAAGAAAAGGAAAGATATACCCATTGGAATGCAGAGTTCCAAAGAATAGCAAAGAGAGATAAGAAAGCCTTCCTCAGTGATCAATGCAAAGAAATAGAGGAAAACAATAAAATGGGAAAGACTAGAGATCTCTTCAAGAAAATTAGAGATACCAGGGGAATATTTCATGCAAAGATGGGCACAATAGAGGACAGAAGTGGTATGGACTTAACAGAAGCAGAAGATATTAAGAAGAGGTGGCAGGAATACACAGAAGAACTATATAAGAAAGATCTTCATGACCCAGATAACCATGATGGTATGATCAGTCACCTAGAGCCAGACATCCTGGAATGTGAAGTCAAGTGGGCCTTTGGAAGCATCACTATGAACAAAGCTGGTGGAGGTGATGGAATTCCAACTGAGCTATTTCAAATCCTAAAAGATGATGCTGTGAAAGTGCTGCCCTCAATATGCCATATGGAAAACTCAGCAGTGGTCCCAAGACTGGAAAAAGATCAGTTTTCATCACAATCCCAAAGAAAGGCAATGCCAAAGAACGTTCAAACTACCGCACCATTGCCCTCATCTCACATGCTAGCAAAGTAATGCTCAAAATTCTCCAAGCTAGGCTTCAACATGAACCATGAACTTCCAAATGTTCAAACTGGATTTAGGAAAGGCAGAGGAGCCAGAGATCAAATTGCCAACACCCATTGGATCATCAAAAAGGCAGGAAAAAAAAAAAAGAAAAAAAAAGGCAGGAAAGTTCCAGAAAAACATCTACTTCTGCTTTATTAACTACACCAATGCCTTTGACTGTGTGGATCACAACAAACAGTGGATAATTCTTCAAGAGATAAGAATAACAGACCACCTGACCTGCCTTCCGAGAAATCTGTATGCAGATCAAGAAGCAACAGTTAGAACTGGACATGGAACAACAGAATGGTTCCAAATCAGGAAAGGAGTACGTCAAGGCTGTATATTGTTACCCTGCTTATTTAACTTATATGCAGAGTGCATCATGCGAAATGCTGGGCTGGATGAAGCACAAGCTGGAATCAAGATTTCCAAGAGAAATATCAATAACCTCAGATATGCAGATGACACCACCCTTACGGCAGAAAGTGAAGAGGAACTAAAGAAGTGAGTGAAAAACCTGGCTTAAAACTCAACATTCAGAAAACTAAAATCATGACATCTGGTCCCATCACTTCATGGCAAACAGATGGGGAAGCAATGGAAACAGTGACAGACTTTATTTTTTTGAGCTTCCAAATCACTGTAGATGGTGACTATAACCATGAAATAAAAAGATGCTTTACTCTTTGGAAGAAAAGTTATGACCAACCTAGACAGCATATTAAAAAGCAGAGGCATTACTTTGCTGACACAGGCCCGTCTAGTCAAAGCTATGGTTTTTCCATTAGTCATGTATGGATTTGAGAGTTGGACCATCAAGAAAACTGAGCGCCGAAGAACTGATGCTTTTGAACTGTGGTGTTGGAGAAGACTCTTGAGAGTCCCTTGGGCTGCAAGGAGGTTAAAGCAGTCAATCCTAAAGGAAATCAGTCCTGAATATTCATTGGAAGGACTAATGTTTCCATTTCAGAACTCCAATACTGTGGCCACCTGATGTGAAAAGCTGACTCATTGGAAAAGACCCTGATGCTGGGAAAGATGGAAGGCAGGAGGAGAAGGGATGACGGAGGATGAGCTGGTTGGAAGGCATCACCAACTCGATGGGCATGAGTTTGAGCAAGCTCTGGGACTTGGTGATGGACAGGGAAACCTGGTGTGCTGCAGTCCATGGGGTCACAATGAGTTGAACATGACTCAGTGACTGAACTGAATTGAATGGTAGAGAATCAAGGTTAGGGTTGGATCCATTTGCATAGGTTGGTTAAAGAAAGCTTCTCTTAGGAAGTAATGTTCTATTTAAGACCAGAAACGCATTACACTTGCTTACATACATGTGGATCCGGGATGATGCTGTAAACATATTTCTTTTTAAAAACAGTTTACTTATTTATGACTGTGCTAGGTCTTCACTGCTGCTCGGGCTTTTCTCTAGTTGCAGTGAGTGGGGGCTACTCTCTAGTTGCAATGTGAGAGTTTCTCATTGCGGTAAATTTCTCTTGTTGCAGAGCACAAACTGTAGGGTAGTTGGGCTCAGTAGTTGTGGTTCCCAGGCTTTAGAGAACCGGCTCAATAGTTGTGGTGCTTGGGCTTATTTGCTCTGAGGCACAATCTTCCCAGATCAGCAATCAAACCTGTGTCTCCTGCATTGACAGGCAGATTCTTTACCACAGAGCCACCAGGGAAGCCTGTACATATATTTCTTATTGTGGGTTGTCAAAAGGAAAAAAAGCGAGGGGGGGCGGTGAGGAAAGCATTGCATAATGAAGATATGAGCATGAGTAAAATAAGGAAATTGGATCCAGATCATATAAATCCTTATAGGCGAGGAGTTTCTGTTTTATTTTTATTAGATTGATCAACATAAAATTGTTGATTTTCAGTTTTGACCAGTGATTTTGATGCTGAAAACTCAGCCTCTGTGCACTAGTGCCAAATCGAACCTCAGAGTTTGGGTGAAGTAGAAAAGAATAGCTTTATTTCTTTGCCAGTTAAAGGAAGCCATAGCAGGCTTGTAAAAAGAGGCTATGTAAAAAGAGGCTATGTAAAAAAGAAGATGTGGTATATATGTATACAATGAACATTACACGGCTGTAGAAAGAATGAAATACCATTTGATGCAACTAGAGATTATTGTACTAAGTAAAGTAAGTCAGAAAGAGAAAGACACACTACATGATATCACTTGTATGTGGAATTCTAAAAAAATGATACAAACTATACCAAAATTGTATGTCCCAACTGGAGAAAGGTTTGATAAGTTTTATAGCAAGGTTCAAGAATGGGGTTGCTGATAAGGATTAGGATATGTGCAGGGCACACTCCTTTAATCTGGTCTCAGGAAGTCTCTTGAGCTTCTCTGGTTCCTTTAATTTGGCCTCAGGTGGTCTTCTCTGGAGTGAAGAATGCTAACATCTTCCATTTGTTGGGGGTTTTAATTCTGTTGTTGTTGTTTAGTTGCTAAGTCACTAAGTTACCTCCGACTCTTTGGGACCCCATGGACTGCAACACAGTAGGCTTCCCTGTCCTTCATTATCTCCTGGAGTTTATCCAAACGCTTGTCCATTGAGTCAGTGATTCCATCCAACCGTCTCATTCTCTGTCACTCCCTTCTCCTCCTGCCCTCAATCAGGGTCTTTTCCAATGAGTCAGCTCTTTGCATCAGATGGCCAAAGTATTGGAGTATTGACTTCTGTAAAGAGCTCAAGGTGTGTGCCGGGCAGTCGTGTCCGACTCTTTGTGACCCCATGAACTATATAGTTGGCCAGGCTCCTCTGTCCCTGGAATTTTCCAGGCAAGAATACTGGAGTGGGTTGCCATTCTCTTCTCCAGGGAATCTTCTAGACCCAGGGATCGAACCCAGGTCTCCTGCATTGCAGGCAGAATCTGAGCCACCAAAGAGCTCCAAGATACTGTTAAATGTGTCCCTTGAGGTAGAACCAAGCTGCACCGACCTAAGGCTGCACTATTGTCTTGGCTGCTCCTCCCTTGTTTCTTCATCCTCTCGCTTCCTTAATTAGCAACTGTTCCAAACTGCCCTTGGGAGCTCAGGGAAAGTCATGGAGGCTGAGTCTAGTCCTGGCCTCAGGTATAAATAAGAAACAGTGGACACAGGAAGGCTTCTGTGCCCAGGAGCTCCACAGGATCCTGCTCAGTTCCAGTTTCACTTGGTTCAACTTAATGCACTTCAACACCATTAAAACAGGGGCTGCAATGACTGGATTTATATTTTTAAAAGGTCACCCTGGCTTCTGGGTGGAGGATAGATGGCAGACAGATGAGAAGGCAGGGAAAAGATCAGTAAGGTCTCTTCTGATACTGAGTCCTCACTTTGGTTGACTTAGAAATCTGTTTTATTAATTACCCAGTGGAATCTGTGCAGAAAGGAGTTGACTCATGCTAGAAAAATTCACAAGAGAGTGTTAATAGTTGAATTGGAATGCCAATTTATTAATTTTCAATGAGAAGTAACACTGTCAAGCAACTGAATTCCTGTGTTTATTGATTAATGCCATCTTTTTACACGGGTAGCTAAATTCAAATCAACAGATTATTGGATAGGACTGCAAAAAAATCAGAGCAAGGGGAGTTAGGGAGAGTCATTGCCAGCAAACTTTGTTGGCATAACCCCTCGTTGGAAATATTTTTTACATGGAAACCTAGTTTATTAGTTTATTATTTTTTTAACTTTAAATTTTATGTTGGAGTATAGCTGATTAACAATGTTATGATAGTTGTAGGTGGACAGCAAGAGGACTCAGCCATACATTACACAGGTATCCATTCCATGGAGACCTATTTACACCACACAAAATAGAGCTGAAACAAAATTTTTACAAATCAGAACATGCTCTTCTTACACAAGACACTGATATTTTGTTATATATATATTTTTCAGTAAAAAAAATATTGAGGCACAGGCCCAATAAATTGATTTCAGGATCTACTAGAGTCACAACTTGCAATTTCAAAATCGCTGAGTCAAATCATCTTAAGGCTAGTTGGCATCACACTATGATAGTCCCATACAGGATGATGTCCAAACATCAGTAGCACCTCTAGGTTTAGGCTGAGACTGCAGACTGGCCTCTGCAACAACTTCCTGGCTTTCACATTTCCTGGCAATGGTCCCAGGCTGTCTCCTATTATCCTCCCAAATCTGCTGGGGGATTTGACTTGCTACAGTTATTACCATCTCGGTGACGGGCAGCACCTAGCTCACCTCCCTCTGCCCTCAACCTCACCTTGCCTTTACCCTGTTGAGCAATCAGCCTTTCTCCCTCTGGGTGGGGCAGAAGGAGGGAATAAGCCACCTACATAGCTAATGGCCTGTGCCCTGAAGCTTAACTGCGCTATGCAACTCCATATTTCAGATTCAGCAAATTAAGGTTAGCTATAAGGACGCAGTTCTACTTCAGCAGAGGTCCAGGACTGACTAGATGCTTGGGTGGCAGGTGAAATGAGGACTCTGCAAAGTGGAGTTATGATGCAGAACACCCAGGAGCCAGAAGGCCAGCAGCAACCCCTGCAAGTGAGGCGTCGCCCTGGAGAGTTTCTGCTCACTACTGATACAGGTTTTCTACCTGAGCAGTGAACAGGGAAATATTTCCCAGAGCTCTCTCAGGTCACCCATGAGTGCGCAGGTTAGGGGTGGGGTAATCATCTGAGATGAGTTAGAGGTCAAGAAAGCCAGGAGGGCCTGTTGGGGGAGTGACCCTCTGGGGAGGCTCGGATTCAGGTATTATCACTCAAACCTCTTTTGGTTGGCCCTAAGTAGAAATGGTGTCCTGCATAAGTGTAAGTAGTATTGCCACTCATATCTGTATTCAAGAGCTGGACGGGTTCTGTTTGTTGAAAAACTTTTATGCTTTTCCTTTTTTTCTCCCCTTATTTTCCTTTTCTTTTTTTTAATTGAAGTATAGTTAATTTACAATGTTGTGTTATTTTCAAGGGTACAGCAACATGATTCAGTTATACATACCTATATGTTCATTTTTCAGATTCTTTTTCATTTTAGGTTATTTAAGATATTAAGTATAGTTCCCTGTGCTATACACTAGGAACTTGTTTATATAGCAGGAGGTGGGAAGGAGATTCAAGAGGGAGGGGACATATGTACACCTATGGTTAATTCATGTTGATGTATGACAGAAATCAAACCAATACTGTAAAGCAATCATCAACCAAAAATAAGTAAGTATTTAAAAAAAGAATAAAAAGGATAAAAAATAAGTGTGTGTATGTCAATTCCAAGCTCCTAATTTATCTCTTGACCCTCCCACTATCCTCTTTGGTAACTATATATTTGTTTTCTATTTCTGTTTTGTAAATAAGTTCATTTGTATCATTTTTTTTAGAATTCCACATATAAGTGATATCATATAGTATTTGTCTTTCTCTTTCTGACTTACTTCACTTAGTATGATAATCTCTAGTTGCATTCATGTTGCTGCAAATGGCATTATTTATTCTTTCTATGGCTGAGTAGTATTCATTGTATACATATACACCACATCTTCTTTAACCAATCATCTGTTGATGGACATTTAGGTTTTTTTTATGGCTTGGCTTTTGTTGTGCTGCTATGAACATAGGGGTGCATGTATCTTTTTTAATTATAGTTTTGTTGGGATATATGCCCAGGAGTGTGATTGCTTGATCACATGGTAGCTCTATTTTCAGTTTTGTTTTGTTGTTTTTTTTGAGAGATCTCCATACTGTTTTCCATAGTGGCTGCACTAATTTACATTCCCACCAACAATGTAAGCTATTACAAAATATTAAGTAAGGCATGCTTAATTTTCATTCAGTTAAAAATATTGTCTAATTTTGCTTGTGATTTCCCCCACCTTGGGTCCTTCTCAGTAGTTTTTTCTTTCTCAATCTCACACTGCCTTGTGCACCAGCTTTTTCTCCTGTATATTTATTCATTCAGCAAATATGTATTGATCGTCTTCTATGAGGTGCTAGGTGTTGTTCTAGGTACTTGAGAGGCAGAGTGAATAAAATAAATATCCCTGTCCACACAGACATGTATTTTATTGTAGTGTCAATCACTCAGTCGTGTCCTACTCTCTGTGACCCCATGCACTGTGCCCTGCTAGGCTCCTCTGTCCATGGGATTCTCCAGGCAAGAATACTGGAGTGGGTGGCCATTTCTTACTGCAGGGGGTCTTTCCCACCCAGGGATTGAACTCGAGTCTCCTACCTTGCAGGCAGATTCTTCACCTTCTGAGCCACCAGGGAAGCCCCGTACACAGAACATGTATTCTATTAGGAGTCACTGTTTTATGATTTGGCCAGGATTTACTCCTATCAAAGGGTCACCTTCCTTTTGAAGTCTTGACATACTATTTCCTTCCTGTGTCTCCCTGATGACTTTACAGACCTTATTTGCAACTATGAAATGATACCAGTGACTTTTACACTTAAAAAGTATGTACCAAGGGAGACTTCCCTGGCCAAATATAAATAAATAAAATACATTAAAAATAATAAAATAAGAGTAAATGTCACTTAAAAAAGTATCAATACTTAATGCCTCATATTTATACTTAAACAGTAGATTCATACCTCCTGTCTACATATATTTCCTAAACTTATAATCATGTTTTTGAGACAGATGGTATTTATTGGGAGATGTGTTCTTCTCTGTCATATTTATGCCTTATTCTGTCTGAACTCAGGAAGATGGACTGAATTTTCGTAAGCATCAGCTAGCTTTAGGGTTGAATCATAACCAAGGTTTCCTACTATTGTCAACCAAAAAAAATTCTGAGATTATGCTGATTTAAATTTTCCCTTTTGGACTTCTCCCATGGAGTGGTGGATGAGAATCCACCTGCCAATGCAGGGGACGTGGGTTTGATCCCTGGTCCAAGAAGATTCCACGTGCCACGGAGCAACTAAGCCCACTCATCACAGCTACCAAGCCCGTGCTCTAGGGCCTGTGACCCACAATTACTGAGCCTGTGTGCTTCAACTTTTGAAGCCCATGCACCCTAGAGCCTACAGGCCACGACTATTAAGCCCGTGTGCTACAACTGCTGAAGCCTGTGTGCCTAGAGCCTGTGCTCAGCAACAGTAGACACCCCCGCAATGAGAATCCTATGCACTGCAACAAGAGCGTGGGGCTCTCTGCAACTAGAGGAAGCCTGGGCAGCAGTGAAAACGTTATGCAGCCAAAAATAAAATGAATGTTTTCTTGTATACTTTCACTGTTTGAAAAATGAACAAATTATAGAGACTTTCCAGTCACTATGAACGTAATTAACAACTTTTCCTGATCACTGTGGGATGATCATAGATAATGCAGTAAAAAAAAAAAAAATGCATATAAAATGTTGTTTTTAAAAATATTTATTTATTTATTTGAGTGACCTTGATCTTAGTTGCAGCCTGTGGGATCTAGTTCCCTGACCAGGGATCAAACCCGGGCCCCCTGCACTGGAGGCACTGAGTCTTAACCACTGGACCAACAGGGTATTCCCAAATGCGTATGAAATGAAACTAAAAAGTGAATAGCTGATAAGGGATTCATGTCCACAACATATAAAGAACTTTAAAAATTCAACAACAAAAATTCAATTAAAGAATGGACAAAGGACTAGAATATACATTTTTCCAAAGAAGATAAACAAATGGCCAATAAGCACATGAAAAGATGTTCAGCATCATTAATCACTATGGAAATGCAATAAAAACTGAATGAGATACCACTTCATATCCACTGGAATGGCTAGCATTGAAAAAAATAACAAATATTGTCAAAAATGTGGAGAAATTGGAAAGCTCAGGCACTGTTTAGTGGGAATGTAAAATGGTGAAGCTGCTATGGAAATGTTATGGAGACTCCTCGAAAATTAAACACAGGACTTCCCTGGTGGTCCAGTGATTGGGAATCTGCCTGCCAATGAAGGGGACATGGGTTCAATCCCTGGTCCAGGAAGAGTCCACATTCTGCGGAGCAGCTAAGCCCGTGTGCCACAACTACTGAGCCTGCCCTCTACAGCCCATGGGCCACACCTGCTGAAACCCACATGCCTAGAGCCCAGCTCTGCAACAAGAGAAGCCAACACAACGAGAAGCCCCCACTTGCTGCAACTAGAGAAAACTCATGCGCAGTAGCGAAGACTTGGCACAGCCAAAAATAATAATGATAAAGAAATACTTTAAAAAAATTAAACAGAATTACCATGTGATCCAACAATTCCACTCTGGGTATCATTCCAGAATAACTGAATGTAGGGGCTGGAAATATTTCTACACCTATGTTAATAGCAGCATTATTCACAATAGCAGAAAGGTGGAAGCAACCCGGGTGTTCAACAGATGAATGGATAAACAAAATGTGGTCTATATATACAATGGGCTATTATTTAACCTTTAACAAGAAGGAAATTCTGATACCTGTTACAATGTAGATGAGCCTGACATTATGCTAAGCAAAAATAAACCAGTCAGAGAAGGCCAAGTGTTGTATGATTCCTATTACATGAGGTACCCAAAGTAGTCAATTCATAGAACCAGAAAGCAGAATGGTGGTCACCAAGGGGCTGGGACGAGGGGAAAACAGGGAGTTGTTTAACGGGTAGAAACTTTAGTGCGGAAAGATGAAGAAATTCTAGAGATATGGATGGTGGTGATGCTTTGAGAACAGCATGAATGCACTTGATGTCATAGATCCATACACCCCAAAATGGTCATAATTTTAGGTTATGTTTATCTTGTGTGTGTGCATGCTCAGTTGCTCAGTCAGTCATGTCTGACTCTTTGTGGCCTCTTGGACTGTAGCCCGCCAGACTCCTCTGCTCATGGAGTTTTCCAGGCAAGGATACTGGAATGTTTTGCCATTTCCTACTGCAGGGGATTTTCCTGACTGGGGGGTCAAACCCATGTCTTTTCCATCTCCTCCATTGGTAGGTGGATTCTTTACCATTAGTGCCGCCATGTTTATCTCATCACAATTTTAAAAAATGAGTACCCAGACTTGGTCTAGGTACTGTGCAGATGTAATTTTAGAAACCAAGAAGCAACAATATTTCAATGCTAGATAATACCTTTTTTAGAAAAACCACATTTTAAAAATGATTACCTTGTTTGGCATCGTCACACTTATGACTGAAGATTAAAATCTTAAAATCACAGTATATTCAACTAAGTTCTAGTGACCATGTTGATTTTCTAATTTCAAATGCATTTAAATTAGTCTTATTACTACTCTCAGGGCTTCCCTGGTAGCTCAGACAGTAAAGAATCTGCGTGCAATGTGGGAGATCCAGGTTCAATCCCTGCGTCCGGAGGATTCTCTGGAGTAGGGAATGGCAACCCACTTCAGTATTCTTGCTTGGAGAATCCCATGGACAGAGGAGCCTGGAGGGGTTGAAAAGAGCCAGACGTGACTGAGGGACTAACACTTTTCACTTTCACTGCTTCTACGCTTATTAAATGGGCAGCTTAAAATGTATAGGGTTGTGCAACATGGCTGAGTTAACACTACCATGGGAGCCTCATTAAAAGAGTTCACTGATGCTATGCTATTGTTAATACAATCATCCCTGGGTATTCACAGGGGATTGGATCCAGAACCACCACCCACCCCCCCCCAACAATACCAAATTCTGAGGATGCTCAAGTCCCTTATATAAAATAGCATAGAATTTGCATATTGCTATATTACACATCCTTCTCCTCCCACTATACTTTAAATCATCTCTAAATTACTTGTAATACCTAATACATTGTAAATACTATGTATATAATTGCCAGCACAAGGCAAACACAAGTTTTGTTTTTTGGAACTTTCTGTAATTTTTTCTCCAAGTTATTTCAATCTGTGGTTGGTTAAATCCTCAGTTGTGGAACCCACAGATACAGAGGGCTGACTGTATTAGTATAGCTTTATCAGACAGTCTTATTCAGTGGCTCCTTCTTTCTTTGTATAATCCCCATATTTTACATTCACTGTTCTTCATTCTGACCATCCTATGACCATAGCAGAGTATCTTCTAAGTATTTTATGTCAAGTTCATATATTAGTTTACTGATTCTTCACAGCAATTCAAGGAAAGTATTACTCCTATTTTAATGGATGAGGAAACTCAGAGAGATTGAAAAACTTGCTTACAATCACACAGTGAGTCACTGGCAAGGTAGAAATTTAGATTCAGGGCAACCTGCCTCAAAATCTCTTCTCAACTCCACCAGCATGCTACACCTTGCACTGTTGATTGGTTCCTCCCTGAAATCTCAACTCTTCCACGAAGCAGGAAGAGAAGATACAAAATGCACATGGCTGAAGAAGGACCCTAAGCCAAATGGAAGCAGAGAAATGATACACACAACAGCTTCGTGGTAAACTGATATCTAAAAAATCTTTCTCTAATGTATTTTTGCATTTGTTTGCACTTGGAAATGTTTCCTATTGTCCTTTGTTTTGGAGTTTACGTCATGTTCTGAACAGTACGGTAGTTTACTTCAGTTAATGCTTTCTTCTTCCTTGTACATAGTTTCACTTTGAGTATTCTGAAAGGATGAATGCCCTGCTCTTTCATCACACTCAGACAGAATTCTGCTTTCCTCAGTGACTCCCCATTCTCCTTCACACACAAGGCGTCCCAGACTGGAGCCAAGTAGTCATGCTAATTCCCGGAGTACAGTCCAGACTCTTTTTTGATCAGATAAGTTGACTTTGCCACCAGTACATTTACACTCCTTTACTCCTGCTCGTTTTCCTTTTCTGTGTCTGCACTGCTGTGATGCCTCCTGTCAGGACCAAAGTTCCCACCATATCTATATAGGAAAACCTCTCAAAGCATTGCTGTCCTGTCGCTCGGTCATGTCTGATTCTTTGCAACCCCATGAACTGCAGCACACCAGGCTTCCCTGTCCTTCACTATCTCCTGGAGTTTGTTCAGATTCATGTCCATTGCAAGGGGATTCCGCCAGCTAATTCCTTAGCTGGAGCCCTGGTGTGTTTCATGCAAGGGAGCATGGAGGACCCTGTCCCCTTCAGGTCTGTATCAGTAATCCATGCATCAGGAACAGAGGCACCAGCCTTCTTTTCCTGGAGTTTTCAGGCACTTACAAGAGAGATGGCGGTATGTGGAGCCCTTTTTCAAGGAGCCCATGGCATAGTCAGGCACTGAGTAGAAGACGGTAGCCGGACATCTCATCTTTATTCATTCAACGAGTGTTTGTTGGCTGCTGGCTGCCTCTCCTTTTCTGTGTGCAGCTTCCAGTCGATGACTGACAAACCTGTGGGAAATTGTAGTACATTACTGGAGAGACAGGAGGGCATGTTGTCCAGGCTGAGGTAGGAGTTCCATGGGGGAAAGTGACACCTGAGAAGAGTAACTTAGATGAAGGGGCTACAGGTATTCTAGAAGAAGAAGATCATGCCAACAAGGATTCAGAGGCAAAAAGTTGTGACTCTAATTGTTGTTGTTGTTTAGTTGCTAAATCATGTCCGACTCTTTGCAAACCCATGAACTGCAGCCCACCAGGCCTTCCTGTCACTCATTATCTCCCTCAGTCTGTCCAAGTTCATGTCCATTGAGTTGGTGATGCCATCCAACCATCTTATCCTCTGTCGTCCCCTTCTCCTCCTGCCCTCAATCTTTCCCAGCATCAGGGTCCTTTCCAATAAGTCGGCTCTTTGCATCAGGTGGTCAAAGTATTGCAGCCTCAGCTTCAGCAGCAGTCCTTCCAATGAGGATTTGGGATTGATTTCCTTTAGAATTGATTGGTTTGATCTTGCTATCCAAGGGATCACAAGAATTTTCTCCAGTACCACAGTTCAAAAGCATCAGTTCTTCAGAGCTCAGACTTCTTTATGGTGATTCCAGTAGCCAGAGGGAATACTCCATGAAGAAGGGACTGCTGTGGATGCTGGAGGAGCTAAGAATGTGTATATAAGTAACCACAGTCAACACTAAAGAGCCTTAGGGAAGGAGGTGTGAGATTAAAGTGAAGAGGCCTGAAGGGGTCAGATCATGAACTGCCTTTTGTTCTACTGTAAGAAGAAGCAAAAGCTGGAATCAAGATTTCTGAGAGAAATATCAATAACCTCAGATATGCAGATGACACCACCCTTATGGCAGAAAGTGAAGAAGAACTAAAGAGCCTCTTGATGAAAATGAAATAGGAGAGTGAAAAAGCTGGCTTAAAGCTCAACATTCAGAAAACGAAGATCATGGCATCTGGTCCCATCACTTCATGGCAAATCCATGGGGAAACAGTGGAAACAGTGTCAGACTTTATTTTTTTTGGCTCCAAAATCACTGCAGATGGTGACTGCAGCCATGAAATTAAAAGACGCTTACTCCTTGGAAGGAAAGTTATGACCAACCTAGATAGCATATTAAAAAGCAGAGACATTCCTTTGCCAACAAAGGTCAGTCTAGTCAAGGCTATGGTTTTTCCAATAGTCATGTATGGTTGTGAGAGTTGGACTACAAAGAAAGCTGAGTGCAGAAGAATTGATGCTTTTGAACTGTGGTGTTGGAGAAGACTCTTGAGAGTCCCTTGGACTGCAAGGAGATCCAACCAGTCCATCCTTAAAGAGATCAGTCCTTAATATTCACTGGAAGGACTGATGTTGAAGCTGAAACTCCAATACTTTGGCCACCTGATGCGAAGACCTGACTCATTGGAAAAGACCCTGATACAGGGAAAGATTGAAGGCAGGAGGAGAAGGGGACGACAGAGGATGAGATGGTTGGGTGGCATCACCGAGTTGACGGACGTGAGTTTGAGTAAACTCTGGGAGTGGGTGATGGACAGGGAGGCCTGGTGTGCTGCATTCCATGGGGTCACAGAGTTGGATACAACTGAGCAACTGAACTGAACTATTGTAAGAAGGGTGGACTTGCCCTCAGGGCACTGACAAGAACTCGAAGGGTTTTAGGGAGAGGATGACATGGTCCCTCTGGTTATAGTATGGAAGATAAAGTGGGCATGAGTGAGACTGGCAGCAGGAAGACCAATTAGGAGGCGATGGGAATAATCCTGCCTTTGAAGGGAAGCATTTACACAGAATCATTTGCTGCATGGTGGTTGTGACTCTCTCAAGGGCAATCTGGGGAAGATTTGTTTCCTCCTCTGCCAGTGTCCCACGGCTAATAGTTCTGCCATTGCAAACTTTCCACAGCTGGCTACTGACTGGCGTCAAACATGATGGTGAGTCTATCATGCCTGGAGTCCTCACTGGCTGGATATGGAAAAATCTCAGAACTTGAAACTCATCTCAATGTCTAAGGCTTGTCCAGAGGAATTGTTGCAGATCTTTAAATAAGAAAACTTGGGCTTTGTCACTTTTTTACTGATTTGTTCCCTCTCCCAGCCCCATAAGCTCTCGGGACCATGTAAAATTCTAGCATCTGTCCATTCAAGTGCCATTTTCTTCATGTAATTTTCCCTAATTTTTATTTCCTGGACTCCAAATAAGAGTTAACTGTCCAGAAAAGAGCTATACGTCCTCATGTTCACTGCAATCTTATTTACAAAAGCCAAGATATAGAAGCAACCGAAATGTCCATTGATGGATAAATGAAAAAAAGAAAATGCTATATATTATATACATATAATGGGATATAATTTAGCTGTTAAAAAGAATGAAATCTTGGGACTTCCCTGGTGATCCAGTAGTTAGGACTTAGTGTTTTCACTGCTGTGAAAGCCCAGATTCAGCCCCTGGTGGAGGAACTAAGATCCTATAAACTGTGTGGCATGGTCAAAAACAACCCTCCCCCAAAACAACACAAAGATCCCCAAATCATATGAAACCAAGCTCATACATAACAAAGAAAAGATTGGTGGTTGCCAGAGACAGAAGTTGGAGGATGAGTGGAGGTGAAGGCAATCAAAAGGTACAAATTTCCAGGTCATAAAATAAATAAGCCATGGGGATTGAATTATAGCATGGTGACCATAGTTAATAATACTGTATTTCATATTTGAAAGTTGTTAAGAGAATGAATCTTAAAAGCTCTCATCGCAGGGGAAAAAATCTGTAACATGGTGACCATGTTAACAAGACTTTTTATGAATGATCATTTTGCAGTACATACAAGTGTTGTAGCATTATGGTGTACACCTGAAACTAATACGGTGTATGTAATTATACATCATTTTTTAAAAAAGGAAAAAAGAATTAACCTTTCTTGTTTTAAGAATTCAAAGAATTTTGTGTGTACAGTTAAAAATCAATAAATTGGAGCAAGGAAGGAAATTACAAATAACAGATCAGTTAGACTAGGGCACAGTCCTACCCCTCACCCAGATAAATCACAAGTTTGAGTAAACTCTGGGAGTTGGCGATGGACAGGGAGGCCTGGCGTGCTGCAGTTCATGGGGTCACAAAGAGTTGGACACGACTGAGCAACTGAACTGAACTGAAGTAGTTGACTATACCTCCACTTACACTTATTCTGCCTTAGCAAAACTTTATTTAAAAACACTCACATAGCACTAAAGGTCAGGCACAGTGTAAGCACTTTACAAATAAGCCTCTTAACGACTCTACAATATAGATGCTCATCTTATCACCCCCATCTAGAGAAGAGAAAACTAAGCCACTAAGGAGGGTTTCACAGCTAATATGTAAGAATTTGAACCCAGGAAGCCTAGCTCTAGGTTCTGTACTCTTAGCTGCAATTGCGTATATGTGTCCTCTCTCCCTGCCAGTAGATCTTGGAAGCACCAGGTTCTGCAGATTGTTTTTTCCTGAGTTGTGACTGTAAGCTAGGGATGTGGCAGCAGAAGGGAACGCAAATATAAAAAGACATAGTTGTGCTCTCTGGGAGGAAATCAGTTGTTTATTGAACATAACAAACCACGAAACTGTGGCTTAAAACAGCAGCCTTTTACTTGCTCATGATTCCAAAATGTGGGCTGAACTCACTTACCCGTTTGCAGTCAAGTGATGGTTTAACTAGAACTAGAGGATCCGAGATGGCCTTCCTCAAGTCTAGACTCTTAGCTGGTTTAGCTGGGAATAGCTGGAGGCTAGTTAGACTTCTCTCCTCCTGGTCTTTCATTCTCAAGGAGGCTGGCTGGGATTTCCTTTCATGATGTCTCAGAGCAGCAAAAAAAAAAGCACAAGTGGAAGCAGCAAGGCCTTCCAGATGCTAGACTTGGAACTCACTCAATGTTACTTACACTGTACTTTTTTGGTCCAAGCGAGTCATCAGTGTGGCAGATGATCACATAATGCCTTGAATTCAGGGTTGTGGGTGGTGATAACTTGGTGGGTGGTCGACAGAGGGACGGAGAAGGAAAGATAGACATTCTAGGCAGATAGTATAGTAGTTGCACAAGTACATGGTACAAATATTGTACCTAGGGAATAACAAATACTCAAGAGTGATTAGAATAAAGAGGGCACTTGAGGAAGAAAAAGGGTAGGAAGTTTGAAGAGGATGGAACCAGATCAGGAAATGGCATGAGTGCCTTATTAAGAAGTTCCCAGTGTTACCCTTAGGGACTAGGTCATTGAGAAGTTTTGTTTGTTTGTTTCTGAGAAATTTTGATTATGGAAAGCACATGATTAGGTCTTCCCTTGTGGCTCGGTTGGTAAAGAATCTGCCCGCAAAGCGGGAGACCTGGGTTTGATCCCTGGGTTGGGAAGATCCTCTGGAAAAGGGAAAGGCTACCCACTCCAGTATTCTGGCTTGGAGAATTCCATGGACTGTATAGTCCATTGAATCACATAGAGTCGAAGATGACTGAGTGACTTTCACTTCAAGCACATGATGTGATTTGTACTTTGACTATCACTTTGGGAGACCATGGGAATGGGTGAGATGGAAATCAGGAAGACCAGTGAGAAGGCTGTTGTGAAATAGCAGGTATAAGATGATGAGGCCTCATGCAACAATGGCACAGGGAGCAGAGAAGAGGAAAAGGGCTTCAGAAATATTTACAAGGCAAGATGAATAGGATACGGCAATTGAAGGAGGAATATGGAATGATTGTCAAGTTTGTGACTTTGGCAACTGAGTAGATACAAGTGATTGAGTTTTATGAAAAAAAGTGCTCATTTAAGCTTTGGATCAATTAATTTTGAGATGCCTATATGACAATCAATAAAAGTGTGGGGTGGACAAGTTGGATATACAAATTTGAATTCTAGGACAGAGGGCCAGGTTAAAGATATAAAATTCATCAGCAAGCAGGTGGCTGTAAGAAGCCATAGATTTCCCAGAAGTAGGCAGAATGGTAGAATAGAGGCTGGTGCAGGGGTGGGGTACTTCCCTCATGGTCCAGAGTCTAAGACTCTGTGCACCCAGTGCAACGGGCCCAAGTTTGATCCTTGGTCAGGGAATTAGATCCCTACATGCTGCAACTAACAGTTGGCATGCCTCAACTTAAAAAAAAAACCCTGCATTCTGCAACTAAGATCGGGCACAGCCAAATAAGTAAGTAAATAAACATGAAAAAAAAAAAAAAAAGAATCCAGGCTGGGAATGATCAAAAGGGAAGAACTACATTGAATAATGCGAAGAGAAAGAAAAGGCCATAGAGATTTTAAAAGAACTATTAAAAAAAGAACTATAAAGACAGGAGGAAAACCAGGAGGAGTGGTACCCCACAAGTCAAGGGAGAAAAGAATTTCTATGCTATTTGGAAAAGTGCTTGTGAGATTTAATTAATCACATTTAATTAATCACCAATTAATCACTGGTGACCATACTGAGAACAGTTTTAGGAGAGTTATAATGCCAATACCCCAATTGCTATGGACTGAGGAAACCTGTGAGGTGCTTGTACATGAGATGATGCACGAGGGGGAGTTGCAGGAAGTTAGAGTTAAAGAGTTCCTTCATCGAAAGCGAGTGATCTACAAAGAGGGAAATGTGTGGGCTTAAAGAGTGCAAGGGGAAGGCTCATAATAGTTGTGCTGAGAAAGAAAATCTTTGAGTGCTACTTCCTGCCAAGTTTCTGCTCAAAATTCTTCTCACTTTCGTGATAAACTTCAGGAAAAACCCCTTTACCTTTTCATTTGCTTTCCCCCTTCTCTCCTTAAAATCACTTTTATTGTAATCTGGCATTTGTCTCTATCTGACAATGACTTTCAAAAAAATCACCACTGACTGTTGTGTTCCACCTAATGTAAACTGTGTCATTCCATATTATTCATTCTAAAGAATGAATGTTTGCTGTTCTCAACAACATACTCTGTGATTTTGTCTAAATTATTTAATTATTTTTTTTCCAACCGTGAAATAGGAATATAAATTCTAATTTCTCCCAAATTCAGTAAAATGTAGGAGAAGTTGAGAAAGTGGGGTTGTAAGGTACATAAAAAATCTCTGAGATAAGTAGCTCTAATTATATCTCCCTAGTAGTAGGATTGTTTCAGGGATTAAGTGAAATAATGTAACAGCAACAACATTCTTAATAAATATCTCTAATAAATATCTGGCATATGTTTTTTTAAATTTAAAACAAATTCTTTTTTAAATTTCTTTTTTATTGAAATGTAGTTGAGTTACAATGTTGTGTTAATTACTGCTGTATATCAAAGTGACTTGGTTATGCACATATATACATACCTTCTTTTTCATATTCTTTTTTAGTATGTTTTATCACAGGGTATTGAATATAGTTCCCTGTGCTACACAGTAGTGCCTTCTTGTTTGATAGCAAATTCTTAATAAATATCTGGCATGTGATAGCACATGGTAAAGACTGTATTTTTGTTTGAAAATTAGCAAACTAAAATTCAGCAAGTGAAAAAAGAAGGTCCGGCTATTTGGAGATGCTTAGGCAGGAAAATATTTGGTGTTTGTGAAATGATATGTTTGGAAATTGCTTCAATATAATCTCCCATGTTGGGGGTATGGTACAGGAATTGACCAGTTATTGAAGCCGAGCATTCATTATTCTAATTTTGTACACATCTGAAATTTTCATAATAAAAAATTATGATTGTTTAATTGCATGCAACTATATTCACACAATATGCTTGGGATATAGATGAAATGTAATGAAAATTTAGTTTGTAACCGGTCAAGTTGCTTTTTGAGGTTTGTCACCGTACACCCCACTCAACTCCCCGAAGTAAGGGAGTGATGCAAGGAAGATTTAAAGTAGAATTATTTGAATTTACAGCTTTCATAATATCATAAGTGGGTGTCATTTCAATAATTAATCTTTTTCTGCTTCAGTTTGCTTTTTTTTTTTTTTTAGCATTCTCCTTTTATTTATTTTTCCTTTTGGATGAGTTTCGTGGCACGCAGGCTCTTCTTTCCCCGACCAGGGATCGAACTGTGTTCCCTACTGTGGAAGCACGGAGTCTTAATCACTGGATGTCAGGGAAGTCCCTAGCTGACCAACTTGAATCATTAGAAACAAAACTACAAGTCTCAGAATGCACTGCACGATGGACGTCAACTTGAGGACCCCGCGTCTCCGAACTGGTTGCCCTCGCCTTTACTTGAATGGGAATAATCCCAGCGAAAATTGACGTCTGTGACTCAGAGCAGATTTTCGAGTATCTGTACGCTTGGGTCGGTCGAGAGTGCAGTTCGAGAGGGACAGAGTGGTACCTTTCTGATCAGGCGTCGCCCCGGGCAGCCTCACCTCCGTCTGGGGCTTCCGTGCGGCAGGAGGGCTCAGTTTTTGCGCCTCCAAGATGGCGACGCTGTTGGCGGTAAACTCGGGTAGGTGCGGCCGGGACAGAATGCAAGCTGTGGGCAGGGGGCTGACCCGCCCTTTAGGTAGAGACCCGGGCAGTGAGTTTCCTCGGAGTCCAGGACCCCACTTGTGCATAAGTGTCCCCTTCTCCTTAGCTCCAGGGCTAGAGTCCCGCCCCTCCCCAGTTTGAATGGCGCGCGTCGGCACTGCGGTTCTAGCCCTAGAATTGGGTCTTAAGGGTCGAGGCAGGGAGGCTTGATCCACTGGAACAGGACGGGCAGTTCTCATAACCAGGGCCTAGTCTAGTGCCTTCCATTCCCCATCCCAGTATGTGTCTGCGGTCCGAATTCCTGCAGGATTAGCAAGTCTCTGGCAATGGGACCAGGAGACCGGAGATAATTCTCAGCCACGAGCTCAGGCTTAAATGAAAACTCCCACCTCAGAATAGTCCCTGGGGCCCTTCTAGGTTGGGTGGGCGGGTGGGTGGATGGGTAATTCTACAGAAAGCGAGGCCCCTTGGTTATGAAGCCTGCAATCCGGAAGCTGGTCCAGAGTGCCGTGACTCCCGGCTTGGCTTCTCTGGTCCGTCTCTGGATGCTCCTGAACGTTTGGAGCAGTAGACCGTCGGGGACGGGCAGAATCTAGAAGGGAGAGAAGAAAGTTTGACGGACTTGGATTGGGTTTTCTTGTCAATTCTCAGTCGGGCGAGTACCCCCCGCCCCACCCGTACCCCTGTCCCCACCTGGGCGTTTGAAAGAGTGGGTGCATTCTGATTGTTACAATTCCTGGGATGCCCTGCTGCAGCCTAGTGGGCCGGCCAAGGATGCCAAAAGTGCTGTGGCGGCCGGAAGGTGCCTGGTAGATGAAAAATTTCCTGCTTAGAATGCCTTGATTGAGCCGTGCTAAGCTTCATGGGTAGTTAAGAGCACATCTGCCTGGTAAATGCTTGTAGGGCATTTCACTCAAGAGGACCCTTTTTCTGGGTGCCTTTTCTTTCTGTCTCTGTACAGTCTTTTCTTGTTGCTGATATATTCTTTTCATGGGCTTCTGTGGTTGCTCAGCTGATAAAGAATCCGCCTGCAATGCGGGACACCTGGGTTGGGAAGATCCTCTGGAGAAGGGAAGAGCTACCCACTCCAGTATTGTGGCCTGGAGAATTCCATGGACTATATGTATAGTCCATGGGGTTGCAAAGAGTCGGACACTACTGAGTGACTCTCACTTTTCACTTACTCTTTTCACATGACTGATATTTTTGAAAACTTGTCTAAATCTGACTTTTGTAAATCAAACCCTTTCAGAGCCACTATGATAAATTATTTTATAATAATGAATTACGTTTATTGAGCACCTCCTTTTTTCCAGGCACTGGACTGAGAGTTGTGCTTTCATTTAGTCCCCCTTATACAACTCTGGGGTAGTTGGTATTAAATACATCAGTTTACAGATTTGGAGATAAGAGTCTTATTAACTTCTTCAAGATTATACAGCTAATGATTTAAAATTTAAAGCCAGTCGTCTTTTTTTTTTTTCCCTTGAAGCCAGTCTTTGATACTTAAACTTCTACATGTTCCTACTTGTGAAAGTGTTAGTCACTTAGTCATCTCTGACTCTTTGCAACCCCTGTGGACTGCAGCCCACCAGGCTCCTCTGTCTGTGGAATTCTCCAGGCAAGAATACTGGAGTGGGTTGCCATTCCGTTCTCCAGGCGATCTTTCTGAACCAGGGATCGAATCTAGGTCTCCTGCATTGCAGGCAGATGTTTTCTACTGTCTGAGCCACCAGGGCAGCCCCAGTTAAGCAAAACCTAATTCATTTCATTACATAGTATTTTCATGTATCTGAATGTTAGCAGTGAAGTTCCTTTCTTAATATTGATGTCCTGCCCTCCACCCAGATGTAAACTTAAAACAAGTCTTGCATGTTATATATGTGGTTATATACTTTTCTTTAGTATATACTCATTGTAAGTTACTATTCTTAAGTTGAAGGAAAATGCTGTTGCCAACAGCTGCAAAGAGTATACATTGTATAATAATGCCTTGTGGCAGGAGTGTTCAATTGGCCACATAGAAAGAAAACATTTTTAAGAGCTGAGTCAGGAGAAATTTTACATATATATACATATATATATATATATGTATATATATATTTGGCTGCACTGGGTCTTAGTTGTGGCATTCGAGATCTTTAGTTATGACATGTGTGATCTAGTTCCCTGACCAGACATCAAACCCGGCCCCCTGCATTGGGAGTGTGGAGTATTAGCCACTGAACCACCAGGGAAGTCCCAGGAGAATATTAAAAAAAAAAAAAAAAAAAAGATGTCCAGGAAAGTAACCCAAATGCCCATTGACAAGTTAATGGGTTAGTAGTGTGGTCTATACATCTATAATGGAATATTATTCATCTTTGAAAAGGAAATCCTGTCGTATGCTACAACGTGATTGAACCTTGAACATTCTGCTAAGTGAAGTAAGCCAGTAACAAAAAGACAAATACTGTATAATTCTACTTATGTGAGGGGTTGAAAGTAGTCACACTCACAGAAGCAAAAAATGTTGGTTGCCAGAGGCGGAGGGGAGGGGGAAATGGGGGCTTGTTTAATGGGTACAAAATTTCAGTTTTACAAGATGAAAGAGTTCTGGACATCTGTTACACAACAGTATGATTGCCCTTAACGCTACTGAACTGCATACTTCAAAATGTTTAAGATGGAAAATTCTATTCTGTGTGCTTTTTATCATAGTTCAAGAAAAAACTTAAACATCTTAGAATTGTAGAAAGGGAAGAAAGTAGATTGTAGAGTTCAGAGACCTATGCTTGAGTTTCAGCTGCATGATTTACTAGTATTGTGACCCATGTCAGCCTGGCTGAGTAGACCTATAGGCTTGTGAGTAAGCAGCCATTAACACTGTCAGTCCTTGGAGGGCTGTCTGGTCACTCCTGTCCTCTTCATAGCATTGTCTGTTTCAGACCTTTTCCACGCTCATCAAATCTTTAACCTCCAACTGATCCCTTAGTCTCCTAGTCACACAGAAAGAAGCCAACAGGCATGAACTCTTTTTTCACCCTTAAATCTACAAAGGTAGGTATATCTACACTCTTGAGTCAGTTTCCCTATGTCTTCCTGTCTAAGGTAGATCCTACCCTTTACAGCCTTATCCCTGTTACTCCCTCCTCTTGTCGATTTGCCTCTGTGTCTTGTTCCTTTTCTTTCCACTACCTGCCCTCTTTCTTGATTTCATGCCTCACCCCAGTTACTGTCCTCTTGCTCCTCTTCAGAGTCAAATCTTTCAAACATTGATCAGTATGCACTGACTGTTCCCATACCTTCTCGTCCTCCACCCACTCTAGTCTCTTGTTGTTTAGTCACTGAGTTGCATGAGACTCTTTGCGACCCCATGGACTGTAGCTCGCCAGGCTCCTCTGTCCATAGGGTTTCCCAGGCAAGAATAGTGGAGTGGGTTGCCATTTCCTTCTCCAAGGGATCTTCCCAATGCAGGGATTGAACCCGCATCTTGTGCCTTGGCGGGCAGATTGTTTCCTGCCGAGCCACCAGGGAAGTCTCTCTAGTCTGTTCCCCTCCTCCTAAACGACTGTCAACTTTTACATGCTTTTCTGTTTCAGTAAGTCCAGCAGACATGTGAGATCTTATTCTCACTTGGTCTTCAAGGGTAAAACCAAAATCCTTATCAGGAGCTAGTAAGCCCTGCCTGGTGTGCCAGTTGCCCCCCTTGCGGAACCCTTCTCGGTACTCTGGCTCTCTTGGCGTTTTCAGCAGTTTGAGAATGCAGCATTTCCTCTTGCCTTGGGAACCCACGTGCTGTCCTTTTTCCCTGGAGTGTTAATGTCTACCACCTTCCACTCCCCCTTTTATCCTTTGCATTTCAGCCTAATAACCATCCCTTGCTCAGTGCATCCTTGCCTTCCCTGATCTCCCTGGAGAGGTCACATTCCTCTGTTGTGCGATCTTTGCCCTGGGTATTTCACTGTCATAGCCCTTACCCCCTATTGGAGATTGCTCTGAAGTGTGACTGTGTGGGAAACGTGCTTCCTCACTACACTGCGAGCTTATGCATACCTAGCCCGTGATGAATGGGTGAATAGGTGGGATTTTTGATCTGTTATTGGATGTCTTCCCGTAAAAGGAGAGAAGTAGAATTTTCTCTAGAATTCAGTGAACTTATTTAAGCTATGTATAGTGCAAAGAATCATTCATCAGAGGCTCTATTAAGTATTATTTTTACAGACAGTCTTTTGTTAGCTTTTTGTCAGATTTTAGAAAATAGTTGTGGTAAGGCGACTTTTGCATTTACCTACAAGTCAGTTTTTTTTTTTTTTTTTTTAAACTATTTATTTCTTTTAATTTGGCTGCACTGGGTCTTAGTTGCCAAATGTGAGACTGAGTTCCCTGGCCAAGGATCGGACCCGGGCCCCTGCATTGGGAGCACTGAGCCGTACCCACTGAACCACTAGGAAGTCCCTACAAGTCAGTTTTGATAACTTTCCTTCATACCCTGGGCCAATCAGTAGCCAGTTCTGACTTTACCAAAAGCTCTCGCCTTTCTGTTTTACTGCCCGCAGCCTGCTTTAGGTTCCATCACCTCATGAGTAACTTACTGACCGATCAGCCTTGGGTCCTGACACTTCATATTCTAGTTAGTCTGTCAGTCACACCATTGTGCAGGTTTATTTTGTCTTCTGGGGCTTCCCAGGTGGCTCAGTGGTAAAGAATCCACCTGCCAATGCAGGAGATGCAGGTTCAGTCTCTGTGTTGGCAAGATCCCTTGGAGAAGGAAATGGCAACCCACTCCAGTATTCTTGCCTGGAGAATTGCAAAGAATTGGACACAACTGAGTGACTGAGCGTACATGCATTTTGTCATCTACTACTTGAAACTTGCCCATTTGCTAATTGGAAAAATTCCATCTTGGCCAGGAAGACAAGGCTCAAACCTGCTCTGTCCTCAGCTGGAAAGAGCCAAGAAAATGATCTCTAGGGAAGTCAGGTAGCCACCATCCAACTGGTCCCTCACAGGCAGTCACCAGGATCCAGGGTCGGGTCCTCATCTTGGCAGGCCTGGAGATGTGATATTTGTTAGTTGTATCCAGAGTCGAGTAGATGCCAGTAATTGATTTTCTCTACTCACCCTCAGACAGATATGTAAATCAGTATGTCAGGTAATTGATCTTTAGTGGGAAGTACATCTGCGTGGGTCCTCATTTCCTCAGCACATTTTATTCTGGAAAGTTTATATGACATGCTGTATTTTCCATCAGGAGATTGGCAAGTTTAGGGTCAAGATGGTAAAAGCACAGCCGGGAGTTGGGTGATTGTTCTCTATGTAAGGTCGAGACAAGTGATCCCCATTCGCTCACATCCCCACAGCAAAGATCTGACACACAACTTCCTCCCTGCCCATCACATCAAGTTAGATGCTTCCTTTTGTATGTTCTCCTAGGACTCTACTTCTTCATCATACCTTTCATTAGACTGTTAGTTGTGTTTTGAATTCTGCATTTAATGCCTGTCTTTCTCATCAGTCTATAAGTTCCATAAGCCCAGGGATCCTGTCTGTTCTGCTTGCTCTATAGTCCCTGACACATGGAAGGCCCTCAATACAGTGAATGAATGCTTCAGCTTGACTGGTTTAGTCTGTCCTCTTCTTGGACATCGGGCTTCCCTTGTGGCTTAGCTGGTAAAGAATCCACCTGCAATGTGGAAGACCTGGGTTCGATCCCTGGGTTGGGATGATCCCCTGGAGAAGGGAATGCTACTCACTCCAGTATTCTGGCCTGGAGAATTCCATGGACTGTAAAGTCCATGGGGTCACAGAGTTGGACATGACTGTGTGACGTTTACTTTCTCGCACATCCCTTTAAAAAAATGTGCACAACACTGTGCCGCCTTCTGACAACACTGTTCACAAGCTTGTCATGCATTAGTTAGGTCACAGCTGTCTTGCGTGTCTTTCTGACTGTCCTGGTGACTTTAGTGGGATTTGTGTTGTCTTAGATATCAGTTAAACATGTATGCAGCCTACTCTTTGAGGTTTGAGCTATAGTTAGTGCATCCGTTGAGTGAGTGAGTGGTTTTGGTTAGTTTCCCTTTCAGAGTCTTTATTAACATATAGGGGTACCATGCCTGATTGTTTGCAAACAGAAACTTTGGGCTTCTGTGTCATTTTTTTCAAACGGTACTTAGTAGCACATAGCAATAGCTCTGTATTACTTATTACTCTTAGTATCTTTACAAAGAAAAATGTGATCCTTTATTAAATGAGTTTACAGAAGAATTCTGTATTTCTATGCTGTTTTTTAACAGCTAGTGTCCCAAGCAAATAAAATACTTCTTTTCAGCTTCTAAGTTTTACAGACACTGGTTCCTCCTCCCCCCATTCCTGCTTTTCCTCTGGATGATAGGGAGGGAAGGAAAGGCAGTTACATTTATTGAGTGACTGTGATATGCCAGACACTGTATTGTATGTTTTGCTTAGTTTATTCTTAGTCCATTCAACCTTATGGAGCAGATGATGTCCCTATTTTCTATATAAGGAAACTGAAATTCAAAGAGGTTAGTTTCTTACTGCATGTCACATAACCAATAAAGTGACAAAACCAGGTTCCACTAATGCTTCAGTTTAAAGTCAGGATTTATTTTATATTAAGTTAGGTAAAATGATGTTTATGTTATTGCTTGTGAATTCTAATACTCTTTTATGTTAATGTTTGGTTTGTATATATAATTCCTTATATTTAAAAGTTGCTGTGTGACTAAAATGTGTAGACAATAACTTTGACTTATTTTCCAAATGTATGTTATACTTGATGCTGATTTTATTTATTTTTCCTTTAAGCTGCTAGTCTGTGGGGTCCTTACAAAGACATTTGGCAGACTGTGGGAAATGCTCTTTGGAGAAGACAACCTGAAGCGGTCCACCTCCTTGACATGATTTTGAAGAAACACAAACCTGACTTCATCTCATTGTTCAGAAACCCTGTAGGAGATTTTCTTTTTTTGCTTCTTGAATTTGCTTTTTCCTTTAAAGATTGAGGCAGCAAGTAAATTCTTAATGCATTTAAATGCAATATGTTACTTGTTTTAGTCTATTGATTTAAGTTTTTTCTAAAGATGGAAATTTCCTAGGAGGAATTATTCTCTTCTTTCTGTTCTCCATGGAAGTTAATATAGCTTTTAATTCTAGCTAGCCGGTATCTTGATAGTATTTGAATACGATTTTGGAAGGTCCACATATTCCAGAAATAGAAGCCTTCTTGGAATTTCTAACTTGCAGTTAATCCATCTAAGCTTAGTAAGGTTGATTATTTTATTTATTTCCAGGTACACTTCAACATTTTAACTCTTCATAACGTTATGTAAGTTGTGTTAGGTGAACGAGTTAATTCTTACATATCGTTAGTCACTGCGTCTTGACATACTTTTCAACGAGGAGTAGATTACTTCAGTGGTGGGGGTTCATATTTGGAAACTCCTTTCCCCGCTGTTTGACAGTTTCCTTTATATACCAGCAAGGCCATCTAAGAGCTATTTATGGGTTTGTCTTACCAGAAAGAGCCCTGGCCTGGGAGCCAGTTGAACTGAGTTCCAGTCTTGGCTTGCCCACTGAAGAGTTGTGTGACCGTAGGCAAGCCACCTGACTTCTCTGGGCATCAGTTTTTCCCTTCTGCAAATAGAGAAGGTGGATTAAATGACTATATGGCCTTTTTCAGTGTATAAATACCTAAGATTTTATGGTCCATCATGTAATTCTGTACTATGTTATGTGTAAAATATTTGCAGGTAAACCTTTTTGCAAATAAGACCACATTTTAAAATGACATACTAATAAGCTATCATTAGTCCTAATTAATTCAACAGTTCATTTCCATTTGCTATCTTCCACTTGAAGATTCATTGTTTTTATACTTTCTTAATGATGTGATTGGAAAGTTCCTTAGACACTTGAAAAGTCGGATGCTGTTTTGTGTGATTTCTCAACCTTTCAGAGTTGAGCAGAAATAGTTACTAAGAAGGTAATCATAGTGTAAAAAGTTGAAAGTGATGTAAAACGTTACCTCATAAAGTTCTAACTGTAGATTATGTGATAAATACTGTGTGTCTTGTTACCCGACTGCTTTGTGAGTGAGCTTCTCTAGATAACAGCTTACTACCTTGTTTCCGTGCGCCATTTTCATGAGATGATCCCATTTATTTCTTTTTACTGTTGTAGCCAAAAAACGTTCAGCAACATGAGAAGGTTCAGAAAGCCAGCACAGAGGGAGTTGCCATTCAGGGTCAACAGGGAACCCGACTTCTTCCCGAACAGCTCATTAAAGAGGCTTTTATCCTCAGTGACCTTTTTGATATTGGAGAACTGGCAGCTGTTGAACTTCTCTTGGCTGGTAGGTTGACACTTAACCTATGGTAAGGCAGTACATAAATACAAAATTATTCACTTGTAATTTCAACTGTTATACCATTTAGATTCCACAGTAGTTTCTAAAGATGCAGTGTATTTGATATTCACAATATTGCCTTTTGTTTATCTTTGACTAATGGAAAGGCTTTAGTTTAGTGGTCAGAATTGTTTAAGAAAATTTAACTGTTTTAAGATAGACTTTTTCTCGGTCATTGACTTGCAAAGAATAGCTGACTGTATCTCAGATGTTTTTATAGCACAAAGCATTTCTTGTCATACAATGAGTAAGAAGGTAAGGTCACTGCTTTCTTGGCGTTTCTTTTTGAGGGGGTGATTCAGACAATGAATAGGTAAAGAATATTCATGACTGAGTGAAGTTGCTCAGTCGGGTGTGACTCTTTGCAACCCCATGGACTGTAGCTTGCCAGGCTCCTCCATCCATGGAATTCTTTAGGCATAATACTGGAGTGGGTTGCCATTTCCTTCCTCAGGGGATCTTCCCAACCCAGGGATTGAACCCAGGTCTACCGCATTGAAGGCAGACTCTTTACCATCTGAGCCACAAGGGAAATTCCTAGGTAAAGAATAAGATAATTTCAATAATATGGAGTTCTAGGAAGGAAGTAAAACAAGGCAGTAGGATAGAGATGGGGGCTGGTAGAGGGAACTGTGTAAGGAGTGTACTAAGGGAAGGCCTCTCTGAGATTGGAGCATTCGATCTGGAACCTATATGATGACAAGATACCAGAGTTGTTGGGGAACGCTGTTCCAGGGATTGCAGAGCTTGAGGTGACAGCAAAGGCCTGCCAAAGGACACAAAAACCACAGTGGTCGGGACATCATGAATGAGGGTGAGAGTGAAAGAAGACAAGGACATCATAGGAGTCAGACCATAGTCTTGCAGGCCGTGAAAATTATTTGGATTTTATTCTGATTGCAGTGGGAAGTTGTTGGCAGGGGCTTTAAGCATAAGAGTTACAGAATCTGGAAAAACTGAAATTATTTGTCCTGCTGCTATATAGAGAAAAGATCGAAATTTCCATAAAAAAAGTAGTTCATTTTAATCATAGTTGGGGAGCCATGTGAAGAAGCCAGGTGAACATTTTAATTAAAAGACAGTCTAATATGTCTGAAGATAACCATGCAGCTGCCAGAATAATATCTGGCTTTTGACCTAAGATTGTATTGAAAGAAGTAAGATATTGAAAATAATTAAGGTCATTTTCCCATTCTGTGATGGAGGTGTTAACTGGGCATGTTCCAATTATGAGTTTAATTCAAAACTTAATTTACCAAATATTTTTTTCCTGTGCCTATTATGGGTCAGGCACTGTGTTAAGATTCAAGGGATATAAAGATGAATAAAACCTCAACTAGCTTATAAGTTATTATAAGTGAAGTTATTACACTGTACATAAAGGAGCTGATAGTTTAATAACTGAGAAAGACATAGGAACCAGTAATTATGACCCATTAAGTGCATTAATGCACAGTTAGGGGATGGCCCAGCAGGGAGATGTTTAAATTGACCTCAGATTGTTGTAGAGCAGTCCACAGAGATCACGAGGCTTACAGTGGTTGTTGAAAGTAATTAGGCATATGTCAGGTGGGGTAGGTGCACACTCAGAAGACAAAGGACATCCAGACAGAAGAAATCACCTGTGAGAACTGTGAGGCAGTGAGATGAATTTGGGGAAGAGAAGGGAAGAGAGTGTAGGAGTGACTGGGGCAAGGGGAGAAGAAAACCATAGGAGATGAAACTGTAGGCAAGGTTGTTCAGAAAAGACAAAGTAGAATTTACTCAGAGGGGAGTAGTGAAAAAGAGCGAGTAGAAATATAAGAGAAGGTTATTTAATTTACTAGGGGAACAATCTTAAAAATATTTGAAAGATTTTATGTGAAAGAGAATAAAACAATGGATAGGTGTTTGAAGTCGAGGACCCTTTAGTTCAGTCACTCAGTCGTGTCCGACTCTTTGTGACCCCATGAGTCACAGCACGCCAGGCCTTCCTGTCCATCACCAACTCCCGGAGTTTACTCAAACTCATGTCCATCGAGTCAGTGATGCCATCCTGCCATCTCATCCTCTGTCATCCGCTTCTCCTCCTGCCCCGAGTCCCTCCCAGCATAAGGGTCTTTTCCAATGAGTCAACTCTTTGCATGAGGTGGCCAAAGTATTGGAGTTTCAGCTTCAACATCAGTCCTTCCAATGAACACCCAGGAGTGATCTCCTTTAGGATGGACTGGTTGGATCTCCTTGCAGTCCGAGGGACTCTCAAAAGTTCTCTCCAACACCACAGTTCAAAAGCATCAATTCTTTGGCGCTCAGCTTTCTTCACAGTCCAACTCTCACATCCATGCATGACCACTGGAAAAACCATAGCCTTGACTAGACGGACCTTTGTTGGCAAAGTAATGCCTCTGATTTTTAATTTGCTATCTAGGTTGATCATAACTTTCCTTCCAAGGAGTAAGTGTCTTTTAATTTCATGGCTGCAGTCACCATCTGCAGTGATTTTGGAGCCCAAAAAAATAAAGTCTGACACTGTTTGCACTGTCTCCCCACCTATTTCCCATGAGATGATGGGACCAGATGCCATGATCTTAGTTTTCTGAATATTAAGCTTTAAGCCAACTTTTTCCCTCTCCTCTTTCACTTTCATCAAGAGGCTTTTCAGTTCCTCTTCACTTCCTGCTATAAGGGTGGTGTCATCTGCATACCTGAGGTTATTGATATTTCTTCCGGCAGTCTTGATTCCAGCTTGTGCTTCCTCCAGCCCAGCGTTTCTCATGATGTACTCTGCATATAAGTTAAATAAGCAGGGCGACAATATACAGCCTTGACGTACTCCTTTCCCTATTTGGAACCAGTCTGTTGGCCCATGTCCAGTTCTAACTGTTCTAACAGTTGCTTCCTGACCTGCATATAGATTTCTCAGGAGGCAGGTCAGGTGGTCTGGTATTCCCATCTCTTTCAGAATTTTCCACAGTTTATTGTGATTCACACAGTCGAAGGCTTTGGCATAGTCAATAAAGCAGAAATAGATGTTTTTCTGGAACTCTCTTGCTTTTTCGATAATCCAGCGGATACTGGCAATTTGATCTCTGGTTCCTCTGCCTTTTCTAAAACCAGCTTGAACATCTGGAAGTTCACGGTTCACGTATTGCTGAAGCCTGGCTTGCCCCCTTGAACCCTGGGATTTCATAATGTCTTTGAACTGAGCATTGGTATCATGATTTATGTCACAGCCTAAACACATATATGTTAACTTACTAAATTATTTCTCAACTTCCTTTTCTAGGAGAGCACCAACAGCCACATTTTCCTGGCCTCACGAGAGGATTAGTAGCTGTTCTTTTATACTGGGATGGAAAGCGATGCATTGCAAATTCCCTGAAAGCCTTGATACAGTCCCGACGAGGAAAGACATGGACCCTTGAACTCAGGTCTGTTTGCATGCTAGTATTTCAGGGCTTAAATAGAAATTGCTTGAAGAATTATAATTTTAGAAACAAAACTTTCTCTTTTGTATGTATAATTGAAGTAAAGTGTATAGCGTAAGTTGAGTAATAAACCCTCCCTTATTGTGCTGGGAATAACACAACAGTTTAAACCTGCTTTATTTCATTTACAAATGAAATATTACTCAATTATTTATGGTTAGAAGTTTACTGAAACACAGTGATCTGAAAAGAATGAAAAGAGCTAGGTTATAACTCATCCTGCTTGTTTCCAGTTATCCAACATTATTGTCAAAAGAGTATTTGCTATATCCATGTGATGAGGAAGTTTAAACACTATCGTTCATTGTAACTTGATTTTTTATCACAGTCCGGAGCTGGTTTCCATGACAACACGGTTTACTGATGAACTGATGGAGCAAGGATTGACTTACAAAGTTCTTACTCTGGTGTCACAGATTGATGTTAACAATGAGTTTGAGAAACTGCAGCGTGAGAGAGGTTTGGGCAGTGAAAAACATCGAAAAGAGGTAAGTGTTCAGTGTATTGGTTCACACTTGTCTGTGTCAAATCTTGAAGGCAGAAAAGTCATGTCAGCTAGAACATTCTTCTAATACATGCGTAGGAAAATTATAACATGGTGAAGTGTGGTCAGTTCATGAAATTGACTTGCACTTGTTTCAGCCTCTTTCTAGTCACTATGTGCCATGCTAGCACTTTTTCTAGAATCAGGCCTTTAAGAAATTGGTTATCCTGTAGAGGAAACTGGAGTTAGGATTTGTTCAGAATTGCAGAGTTGAGATTTTAGGGTCACTTATGGATTCAGATACATTTATTTAGTTCACCTTTATAATAGATAGTTGACACTTTGGAATAAGGTCAGGCTTCATAGTAATTCATTTATAATGATAATCATTCACCTTCACCTTTATTTTTAGGTTTCTGATCTCATCAAGGAGTGCAGGCAGTCTCTGGCGGAAAGCCTTTTTGCCTGGGCTTGCCAGTCACCTTTAGGCAAAGATGACACTCTCCTCCTTATTGGACATTTGGAAAGAGTGACGGTTGAGGCCAATGGCTCGTTGGATGCAGTGAACCTGGCTCTTCTTATGGCGCTTTTGTACTGCTTCGATAGCAGCTTTATAGAAGAAAGCACAGAGGAACGTGATGGTAGTGAACTTTGTATCCACTAATACATTTATTTAAAAAAAATCGGGTTTAATTGTGGAGATGACGTTTAAGAAAGGTGACATTTGAACAGCTAGACTATAAATTGTATATTTTATTCCTCTGTGTGTAATTCATCATATTTGGATATTTAGATATAAGATCACATTTTGAAAGTAATTTCAACCCTGTTAGATGTTTCTTTTATCGTTTGGGATTTTGAAATGGGAAAGTGGCTAAAGGATTTGCAATGTTTTTGAATTATGCATACATACTTTGGCCACCTTATGCGAAGAGTTGACTCATTGGATAGGACCCTGATGCTAGGAGGGATTGGGGGCAGGAGGAGAATGGGACGCAGAGGATGAGATGGCTGGATGGCATCACCGACTCGATGGACATGAGTTTGAGTAAACTCCGGGAGTTGGTGATGGACAGGGAGGCCTGGCGTGCTACAATTCATGGGGTCGCAAAGAGTCGGACACGACTGAGTGAACTGAACTGAACTGAACTGAATTTGCTTGTTTTTTATTTATTCACATTTTAAACCTTTCATTCTAAGGGGGGATGACTATAAATTTTAGTAACATGTCATCTTTGATGTTGTTTTCTGTGAAGTAGGTAGAATTTCTCTTGCTAACCTTGTAAACAGGCTTCTCTGGTGGCTCGGCAGTGAAGAATCCATTTGGCAATGCAGGAGATACACGTTCGATCCCTGGGTTGGGGAGATCGCCTGGAAAAGGAAATGGCAACCCACTCTAGTATTCTTGCCTGGGAAATCCCATAGAGAGAGGAGCTTGGCAGGCTACAGTCCATGGGGTCACAAAAGAGTCAGATGTGACTTAGCCACTAAACAACTTAAACAAAAACCTTATAAACAGTTATTGCTTAGAGCTGAGGATCTTAAAAATGATTCTCACAAAGGAAGATTACTGCTATTTAATGTCATGCATGCATGCTAAGTCACTTCAGTCATGTCTGACTCTTTGTGACCCTTTTGACTGCCAGGCTCCTCCGTCCATGGGATTCTCTAGGCAAGAATACTGGAGTGGGTTGCCATGCCCTCCAGGGGATCTTCCCAACCCAGGGATTGAACCTGCTTCTCTTATGTCTTCTGCCTTGGCAGGCAGGTTCTTTACCACTAGCACCACCTGGGAAGCCCATTTAATGTCATAAATATTTATAATTATTCCAACAGTTTTCCCCTGTCCGCTTTTGATTGTATCATCCCAGTTTGCTTTCATTAGATATGTGAAGAGAACAGACGTTTCCCATTCGTCTTTGGAGATCATCCTTAGCCGTTAGGAAAGGCTTATTTAAAACACAGCTATCCCGTACCTCCAGTCAAATTGTCAGGTGATACATCATGTCACATCACAAGCAGCACCTGTGCTATATTGTTCAGTTGCTCTGTCCTGTCCGACTCTTTGCGACCCTGTGGACTGCAGCACGCCAGGCTCCCCTGTCCTTCACCATCTCCTGGAGCTTGCTCAGACTCAAGTCCATTGACCTGTGCTGCTCATATAGGAGTGCTGCCAGTTAATGCATTGGTCAGATTTCCTGTATTGAATGAAATGAAGCACAGAATTAAGTGGATGTTGGCTGTGTTAATGGAAGTTTGTAAGCTGAAACTTTGAAATGCTAAATAGAATGAATGGGAAGTTTCATAGGTTTGGTATTCATTTAGGGTACTTATTTTGATTATCTCGTCTTAATTACTTGTTGATCTTTCTGAATATCTTTGTTAACGGGAGAAGTGAATTACTAATTCATGTATAATAGTAGATATAAACTTTAATAATACAGAAAATTAAAGAAAATGTTTTTCCTGGTTTCAGGTTGGAACCACTGAACTAGTTATTCACAGAATGACATCAAAACAAAATATAAGAAAACAATGAAGTTAAATAAAATTCGTAGGTGATCAGTGATGTTACCCCCATTTTTAGATTTATTTGGGATCTTGTGCTTTTTCGAAGTACCATAGTATAATTGAAAATACCTTAATTATTTGGTTGTTTCATTTATGTTATAATCAGACTAGATGCATGTTTGCAGTTGGCATGCTTTGTTATGGTCAGGGTTTTCTTTTTAATATTTTAAATTCAGGCTGTTATTTAATCTCATAAAAGTATCTTTCTTAAATCTTTAACATTGGTTTATATTTTGGAATTTGTGCACAGAAAAAAATGACTGGCTGTTTAACTTTTTTCAAATTTGTTAATAGAACATTTACCAAAAAATCACTGCAAGTAGTGAAACTAAAATTTAGGGTTATTGTCATTTCTTTCATTTTTAGTTTGTGTACAGTTGTTACAATAGTGTTCTTATTTCTAAGATTCATGTTTAATTAGTCTTTTTTTACAGGAATTCTCTGATTTTCTTATTCTTAGATATCATGCCTATACATCAAAAGTGGAAATTTTCTCTGCTTTTTGGTATAGTGTCTATTTTTGTTTTCAGATATGATTCACCAACTTCCACTGTTGACAGAGAGGCAATACATTGCAACAATTCACTCTCGCCTTCAAGACTCACAGCCTTGGAAGCTGCCAGGGCTGCAAGCCACAGTGAGACTTGCCTGGGCCCTGGCCTTGAGAGGGATATCTCAGCTGCCCGATGTGACAGGTAAACTGATTGTAGGTCATTTTCTTATGAGAAATGACATATCTGCATTTTATAATATTTCAGAAAAGGTGTGACATTTGACATGTCTAAACATGAGCCTAGGAAAATGCTTAGAGGTGTGATGAAGGAATCTTTTCCTTTTTTTCTTGTCTCTCGAAAGTATTCAAAAATTTTTTTCCCTTTCTTGTAGCTAGTGATAATTCTCTTTTAGCTTTTTTTTTTAAGAGTTTGAAATTTGAAAATGACAGTGTAACACATATATATACATTTTAACTTTTTCTTCTTGGGTTTGTTCATAGACAAATTTTTCTCACATTGTGTCAGATTAAAAACTAGTATTAAAAATGCAATGTATTAGGAGGTATTTGGTTCAGTCAGTAATGGATGTGGAATTCTGACTTCTAACAATGTTTTCTACTGTAGCATATCCTCTTCTGCCATGTGTGTTCATGTAATTATCATCATACTAGTGGTTCACTGTGACAGGATGAGAAATAAACTTTTGTTGTCATTTGAAGCCCCTGAAATTGTCACTTCTGTAGGTTTTTATGGTAAATTTGGAAAGGTTTTATTAAGATTTACGGTCCATGGGCTTCCCAGGTGGCACAGTGGTAAAGAATCTGCTTGTCAATGCAGGAGACACAGGAGACATGGGTTCAGTTCATGGGTTGGGAAGATCCCCTGGAGGAGGAAATGGCAACCCACTCCAGTATTCTTGCCCAGAGAATCCCAGAGACAGAGGAGGCTGGTGGGAGGGCTACAGTCCATGGAGTTGCAGAAGTGGGAAACGAGTGAGGGACTGAGCATTCACATCAGTTTTCTAGTTTTATAGTGTCAGCAGATTCCAGTATCTTATAAATTATGTGATTCCAGAACATTTTGTTCACTAGTCTCATGCTGTTCCCAAGTGGGCTGTGGAAAGCTTTTTTTGTGTTACACAGTTTTCTTTGGCTGAGTGTTTTTTATATTAAAGCTGATAAAAGGCTAATTAGACATTTACATTCATGTACAAATTCTGTTTTTTAACTATGCCTCTTCATTTATGAGTCTTATTTCAGTACTTTTTGGGCATAAAATGACCCTATGTGCTTTTAAGTAGCTATGTGATAGTTAATTACATTCACATACTGTAAATTACTGTACCATTGCCCTAATCTTGGGAGGCACATAGAATATGCTGTACCTCACTACTGAATAGTAGATAAGAATAGTCTAGAAATCTGGACCTGGTTTCAAATCCTAGATCTTTGGCTACTCAATCTCTTTGGTTTTGCATGCTCATATCCTTTCATAATCTTTGAAATTAGGGGTATTATAATGAACATTTTGAATACAAATTTTTTTCTGTTTATTTGTATTTTAAAAATTACTAGAAAAAATGAATAAATTATCTTATATTGCAGAAATGGTCGTTTCTTGAAATAATCCAGACAAGTTTTACCAAGATCTGAATTTTGAAAAATTGCTTTCTACTCTTTATTATAGACTTCTGTAAATTTTATCAAATTTGTTTATTACATTATTTTATAAAACTGTATTTTGAGTTTTATTAAACTCTAAAATTTTTGTATATTGTTTTGAGACATTAAAACTCAGTTTACATTACGGTATTAGTGTACTTTATTACCTAAGTAGTCTTTAAAAAGTAGTTCTTATTTCTAGTATTTCTGAATTCAAGTGAAGACTTGGAACTAATTATTATTGTTATTATATATTTAATTAATTAACCATTTCAGTAATTATTAATAGTATTAATAACAAATAATTCAGAAACTATTTTGTTCTCAAGGAATTTGTATAATATGGGTAGATATACAGGCTTTATTTCAAAATGCCAAACAGTACATAAACAAAAAAAGAAAAAAACCAACCAATCTCTTTTCCTCTGGTTGAGAATATCCTGGTTTATATCTATTCCAAGGCATTGAAAATGTACCTTAAGTAACAGATTATATTTGGTCTCTATGACAGTGAAACAGAATAAGCTATTTAACATTTATTTTCCAAAGCCAGATTATCACAAAATTACCTAGCAGTTTTATATTTAAAGTTTAAAAGAACTGAACAGCAACGTAGTTTTTGATGGAAGGATGCAGCATCACCCATGATATACTTTTACTGAAAAAAATGGAATGTAATTAATTAAACTGCTCAAGATCAAACTTACCAATATTTAGTGTAACCAGAGAAAAGGAATATAGTAACTATATTACTGGGATGCAATGCTAACCCACATGGTGGAAAATGCTACAGTATAAGACTTTAGTTTTTTTCAGCAGAATAAAGGGCAAGAGGAAAATGAAAAAGATGTAAGAGGAGCCTACAGATATATCAGTTAATTGCAGTGTGTAGACCTTATTTGGATACAGGTTCCAGCAAAAAAACAAACTGCCCTAAAGAGAAGAAGCAAAAAGACGAAGCTAAAATCTTTCATAACATTTATGGGACAGTTGTAAATTTAACCACTGACTGGAGTTTTGATATTGAATTATGTGGCAAAATACTAATGTACATATGTGGTTTTTTTCCTTTTTTTTAAAGTGCCATTTTGAGTTGTATACTTAGAAGTATAGTGTTAAATTGTCTGGTATTTGCTTCAGTCTAAGTGGAGAGGAAGAATGCATGGAGATCTAAATGATATAAAGTTAATCGTAAATGGTTAATATTGTAGCTATTGTAGGGGATGTGGAGGTTCATTATACTTGTTTTCTCTTTTTTCACTTATCCGTTTAAAGTTTTCCAAGTACAAAGCTAAAAATATTACAAATAGACCACTTTGTCTTTAGGTTAAGATTTATTTAGTTTTTCCATTTTTGCTACTTGTTTACCAGATTAATAGAGTTGCTTAAGTGGCCATGTTTTTGATTTTCACTTGTTGACTGAAGACTTTTGCTGAATGATCCAGTTCATTTCATTGAGATTAAAGCCTTAGCATCATTTAAACTTGTTAATATTTTGATAATAGCGTTCTGACTACATTTGTGTTACATCATACATCTGTTAAGTATTTATTTATTTTTTATCACTCTTAATGTTACTGTGAAGAGCAGATGGTTTTCTAATGCACTTTTTTGGTAGTTCTTTGGGGTTTAGTAGTCAATTACAGTTACACTGTCTTATTTTGTGTGTAACTCAAAATATACACAAACGAAGGGTTGAGAAGAGATCTGAATTTTGAACTGTTAGGAGAATATTATGAAGTATTATAATCTATTAACTTTTCCTCCATGTGCTATTTTTCTAAATACATTTCTAGCTCTGGCTGAATTCACAGAAGCAGATGAAGCAATGGCAGAGCTTGCAATTGCTGACAACGTTTTCCTGTTCCTCACTGAATCTGTAGTGGTGTCAGAAAACTTCTATCAGGAGGAATTTTACATTCGTAGAATCCACAATCTCATTACAGATTTCTTGGCACTTATGCCAATGAAGGTAAGTGTAATAACGTAGGGTGAGTAAGAGTGGTAGAAGATAATAAAAGACTCATTAACTGAGAACAAACTAAAAGGAAGTAGTATTTGACATTGAGAGTGGTTTATAATGAGAAAGTAGGAAGCAAGTGAAAATGCTTCTGTGGGGAGAAAATTATTAACTCTGTGCTATCCTGAGGAATCAGTGTTAAGGTTGCCTTATTTAATGCTTTTTATACATGATTAGTAAGATGCATGGTGGAGAATCTCCAGTTTTATAGATAATTGTTTAAACACTTAATTATAGTGTGTAAATGGACCTCCACATAGATACAGGTAATGGGTTTAAGAAACTAATGCAAAGGTTAGTTTTTCTTTTTAATTTTTTTTGTTTTTTAATAATAGGGCTCAGGGGCCCTGCCCATCTCTAGCGTGAGGTTATATTTAAGTAAAGTGCTGGAGCTATAGCTTTGTTCCAGAAAGGGATTCTTAGAGCCATTTCAGACATTTCCTTCATAGCATAGTTCTGTGTGCCATTTTGTGCCAAGGAAGTGGTGGTGGCAGGAAGTAAAAGAGAGAGTAAAGTCCTATAAAACTGCTTTATGTGTGTGTGTGTGCAAGCGTGCATGAGGAAACACCTGATATGGAGTTCTGATATGATACATCTTAAAAAATACAAGTCAAGTGGAAAAAATACCTGGAGTGGCAGCAAACAAAGAGTTAAGTGCTTACTCACACTATAGTGAATCAAGTGTTCATTGAGTTTCAGCTGTGTTCCAGGTAACTATGCTAGGAATTGTGAAGAAGACAAATAAGTAGGAGACTCATTCCCTGCCAGCAGAGAATGTATATATAGTCTAGTTGGAGAAATAACATACACACACAAAAATATAGATAATAACAGGAAGTAAATGAAGGTGTAGAGAGTAAATTGCTGTGGATTTTTTAGGCTAAGGATAGTTCACTTAGAATAGTCAAGGAGTATTTAACAGATAACTTCAGACCTCATCAGCCTTGAAGGACATGATAGAGTAACATGCTGGAAATTTTGAGTAGAAATTTTTTCATTTATATTTGTGGAAATGAAGCTTTAGAAAAGGTTAAGGCTTTAACTTTTTCCTAGTTATTAGTCTAGAAGGGACTCTTAATATGGAAAGATAATGGTCATCTGGAAAGATGAAGACTGAGAGGAGTTTGAATAAACAAAATCATACATGGTTTGGATAGGGTAGGCAATGAACTTATTCACACATCAGGACACTGTAATTTTGTTAATATAATACTGTTTTAGGTTATCTATTTTTTCTTGGATAAGTTTGGATGCTTTTTGTCTTCAGTGGATTTTTCCATTTCATTCCACTTATCAAGTTGATAGCATAAAGTCATTCCTAATAGTATACTTTTTATGTCTATATGATCTGTAGTGATGTTTCTTTTTTCATCCCTAATATTGGTAATTTGTGTTTTCTCCTTTTTTTCTTAATTAACTAGGCTAGAAGTTTATCAGTCTTATTGGTCTTTCCAATGAGCCAGCTTTTGGCTTCATTGATTTTCTTAAGTTTTCTTTCACTGTTGCTGATTTCAGCTTTTATTATTTTCTTTTTCTCTGCTTGGGATTTAATTTGCCCTTTCATTTCAGTTTCTAACAGCAGAAGGTTAAATTATTGATTTGAAACCTTTATTTTTTTCCTAATACAAGCATTTAGTGTTATAAATTTATCTGTAATTACTGCTTTAACTTGATCAAATTTTTATGCTTTTGTTATTAGTCAACTTAATGTATTTTTTTATTTTCCTTGAGACTTTTTTGATTGATGGGTTATTTACAAGTACACTGTTTAGTGAATATTTGGGAGGCTAGTTTTGCCTGTTAATATTGACTGTAGTATTGGTATTGGTAGTTACTAAATAGTATTAGGAATGCCAAATGTCCTGTAATGTTCAGAATCATTCAACCAGTGAAGAAGTGTCCTGCCCAAAATGTCAGTAATTGAGAAACACTATAGTTAAAATTATCTATAATGGGAATTGCATTGAGTTTTAAGATCTTAGAAATCATAGATAATAATATTGTAATAAAATTGTTGGTATATTCATTTCCACGACTAAAATGGAGTTGATATTTAAACTATTTTTCTTTTATGTAATAACTTAGTTGCCTGATTTTCTGTTTCATTATTATTAACACATAATAAATTTACATATGAATTGCCTGTAATAAATTTCATAGGTGAAGCAGTTGAGGAATCGGGCAGATGAAGATGCTCGAATGATTCACATGAGTATGCAGATGGGGAATGATCCCCCCATTTCGCTTAGGAGGGATCTGGAACACTTAATGCTCTTGGTAAGTTGTTATATTGGATCATAATCTCCCTCTCTCCGTTACTTTTCCCCTAACTTTGGAAAATTTCAGATCTTTTTCCCCTAACTTTGGAAAGTTTCAGGCCTAATATCTTAAACATACAGGTGAGTTCAATAAAATGTAATTCAATAAAATTCAATAAAATGTAACTTATTTAAAAGTAGTTTTTGAGTTATAGACATTTTCACACAGTTTTTTTTTACACTTTGCAGATCGGTGAGCTATATAAAAAGAATCCTTTCAATTTAGAACTTGCGCTGGAATACTGGTGTCCATCAGAGCCTCTTCAGACTTCCACTATCCTGGGTTCTTATCTTGGGGTGGCTCACCAACGACCCCCTCAACGCCAGGTGAGCTCTTGATTTTCTTTCTTTTTACCTTTGAAATCATAAAAACATGAAGATTGGTATTTTCCTCATGTTACTGCTGTTCATGCAAAATGAACACTAGTAAACTTCAGGTGTTTATACTTATTTAAGGAAATGGAAACTGTTAAATTGATCTGATCATTTCAAAGTTTATCCAATCAGCCTTGTATTAGATGCTAGCTATGTATTGAATCATTAGATGTAGGAAAGTGTCTAGTTTCTTTGTGAGTCGCTAAATAAGTGTGTGACTAAATAAGTGACTAATTAAAACTAATATTTATTAGCTTATTCTGTCCTCTATAGGCATAACAACAAATATCCATCTTTCTTAGCAAGTTGGGTAAGATAGGAGAGATACAAATACTAAAGAAAAAAGGCTTAGAAGTTATAATTAATGCCAAAGTGCCTATGAGTCAGTAGATAGTGTAGGAAAAAGTTCATTTTCTATTCTGTATTAACTTTTAAAATATGTTATGCATTAATCAATCAGAGGGATTACCATATCTGTCTTCATTCTTTTGGGATTTTCTATTTTAAATGGTTTCATGCCATGTACTATAATTTTCATTTGTGCTAACAGTCAAAGGTCAAGACCCCCTTTTTTAAACTGTATTTCTTACATTTATTGTTTCACTTTTTTCCTCACTTAAAAAATATATTTCAGGGAAGGATTTATTAAAATTTTTTAGAGATTAAAATAATTTCCATTATGAAGATTTTCAAACATGGGAGAATAATTATAGCGAACACCCAGTATCTTAATTTAATAGCTGTTAACATCTTGCCGTATTTACTTCTGCTCTTGTTATTTCTATTGCTTTTTTTTTTTTTGCTGAGTTATTTTAAAGTAAATTATAGGCAGCATGACTTTTTCATCTCTCATTGGTTAAGTTAATATCTCTTGAAAATAAGGATATTTTTCTATATGATCATAAGATCATTGTTAAACCCAACAGATTTAACAAAAATTTCCAGAGATCTGTAACATTTCTGGTTCAGAGTTCCAACTAATTAGTCTAAGTAATCTATTTAGTTGTTAATAATAGATTTAAGGCTTAAGCAGGAGAAAAGAGAAACCTAAGAAGTGAATCTAGAGAACAGGATTATGGAAACATGTATCAGCAAGAAGATAAAACAGTATGTTTAGGTTACTATCAAAAATTCTTCCAGGTTCCTAGATCTTTGTATTCAGTTTTACTGGGGTTTAGGAACTCTGGGTTCTAAGTGTGTCTTTGAATTTGCTGGTTAATTTTAGATGAGTAAATTCTTCAATTGTTTTACATATTTAGAATATGAGTAGTCTTGTATTTGTGACATTTAGTTGTTTTTAAAAAATGTACGTTGGGTTCACAAAGATATTCTGTAGTTCCATTAAATTACTAATGATAAACTTGGAAATGCAGTTTTTCATAAATAGAATACAAGATTATTTTGTCTTGGGGGAAGTTAAATAAGAGTACTTAGTTTTGGTTCATATGTAGTCTACATTGGCTAGTTCATGTTGGCTTAAAGTTAAGCTATGCTTTATGTAAACTGTTGGCTTTTCCGTATTTCAGGTTGTCTTGTCAAAGTTTGTTAGGCAAATGGGCGACCTGTTGCCTCCAACTATTTATATTCCTTACTTGAAGATGCTGCAGGGATTGGCCAATGGGCCCCAGTGTGCCCACTACTGTTTCAGCCTGCTCAAAGTCAATGGGAGCAGTCATGGTAAGAAAAATCTAGATGTTTTCTAAGTTTGTCATGACATTCAGTATTCTTCTACCTATTAAAGCATATTGGTTATTTATGCTGGGTTCTACTGGGTGTATACATTATATTTACAACAGAAAAGCACACTGCTGGCTTTATGTATGATGATGCTTTGATTATGGTCTCAAAGAGGGGAGAGTGTTACCATTTGCTTTATAAAATACAGTACAGTTTAAGAAATGAGGGTTAATATGCATTTTCAAGAACACATCTGGTGCTCAAAGCAGGATATGTACCCTTGCCACATAAGTTTGATTTCTTTAGTTTCTCTTCAGAAGTCCTTGTTTTCTCAATTTCTGTTCTTAGTTTTTCTCTCAACTTTTCCCCAGTTTCTGCATTTAATTTTCAGATTTGAGTCTGGTTATACCAAAAAAAAAACATGTGTGCATCCCTCATTCAGTAGGTAAAGAATCTGCCTGCAGTGCAGGAGACCTGGGTTCGATTCTTGGGTTGGGGAGAGCTCCTGGAGAAGGAAATGGCAACCCACTCCAGTATTCTTGCCTGGAGAATCCCAGGGACAGAGAAGTCTGGTGGGCTCCAGCCCATGGGGTTGCAAGAGTAGGACACGACTTAGCAACTAAGCCACCAACCACACCAAAGATAGTGCAAAAGGGAAGAGAAAGAAATATTTATTAAACATCTGTCAGGTAGATTACTTTCAATTTTACATTTGAGGAAACAGGTTTAGCAAAGTGAAGTAATTTAGGGTCACAACGCATAGGCAACCCATGATTGGTAATTGAGATCTGCCTGACTCTAAGACTGGGGTTTTGACCATTTTGTTAAGGCTTCTTTGTCTTGTCTGCTAGGCTTTTCCTCTCAGTGCTTAGTATGTAATAGAGTACTGTAATCTGCAAATCAGGATTGTAGTTATCTCTCTCTTTGGAAATTTAATTTAAGCTCAACATTTGGGAACTGCTCATGGGAAAAGCAACCCTGAATAGTTATATGACAATACGGAGAAATGTCCTGAATTCGAAGTAGGTAACTGACATTCAGGGCTTCCTAGGTGACTCAGCAGTAAAGACTCTGCCTCCCAATGCAAGAGATGCAGAGGATGTGGGTTCAGTCCCTGGATCAGGAAGATCCCTTAGAGGAGGAAATGGCAATTCACTGTAGTATTCTTGCCTGGGAAATCCCATGGACAGAGGAGCCTGGTGGGCTGCAGTCCATGGGGTTGCCAAGCGTTGGCCATGACGGAGCACACACGAAGGGCAGGGCAACTGACATCCAAAGTAATTTACCTTTGTACTTGCATGGGCACCACCAGTCTTAGTCCCAGGGAAAAATTAATCCAGAGTTCCAGTTTACAGAGGGCTTCTAACCCATTTTCAACACACACCATATCTAGGACAAAGGCAAAGTGTATTGTTTTATGTTTACTTTCTCCCTCCATTTCCAGGCAAGTACTTAGACAGTTTTGAAAGGAAATTCTGTGCTGTGTTTCTTTCCAGTTGAAAATATCCAGGGAGCAGGTGGCAGTCCTGTTTCCTGGGAACATTTCTTTCACTCCTTGATGCTTTACCACGAGCACCTCCGGAAGGATCTTCCGAGCGCAGATAGTGTCCAGTACCGCCACCTGCCTTCACGCGGTATCACCCAGAAGGAGCAGGATGGGTTGATTGCTTTTCTGCAGCTGACATCTACCATCATTACTTGGGTAGGTAACCCACCCGCAGCGTGTGAGTACAGTGTAATTTTATTTGTATTCTAACACAGTGGCATTTTAAGGAGCCCCCAAGTTTTCTTACAATGCTTAAAGTTTATAAGCAATAAATTTAGCATTTATATTTGGCATTCTGTGCTTCTAAGTTCTTTGTTTCTTCACCTTTAAAGGGTGTGTGGTATTCCCTGCTTACTGCCAGAAGTGTGTATGAAAATCACAGCCTAATTGTGATGTTTGTATTTTTTGATGTTGAATTGTACGAGCTATTTATATATTTTGGGTATTAACCCCTTACTGGCCATTTCATTTACAGATATTTTCTCCTGTTCTGTATATGGGTGGTCTTCATTTTGCCAGTGGTTTACTTTGCTGTGCAAAAGCTTTTAAGTTTAATTAGGTCCCATTTGTTCTTCTGGTTGTTTCTGTTGTTCGCTAGCACAAAGCTAAGTTCCTTTGTCTGACATTCTCTCTGAAGAACAGGAATAGTGTCTTCTAACTTTATTGGTTTTTCCAAGAATGCTAAACACTATTCAAAGTCAAAACATAAAGTTTGTAATTATTTACTGTTGAATTAAATTGAAGTGATACTTGGTAGTGTGTGTGTGTGTGTGTGTGTATGTATGTCTATTTTTTTTCTCAGAAAAGGACAAGGTATTTTTCTCATTTATATATGACATTGTTCCAGAAAGGATTTAAAATGCCTAAGTAAGATTTATGTGACCCTGGAAGACTGTTTATCTCTGTTTGTATATTTTGTTTTCTAGTTTTAGAGCTGTAATTCAGTAAAGGCTATTTTTTTCCTCCATTTTTTTATATTAACTGAGCTTGTGATCTGGTTTGATCTACTTGTAGAGTTCAGGCATTTGCTTTGTTTTAGTATGTGTTAATTAAGCCTGTGAATACTCAGTGTAAGTGTTAGCAATTTAGATGATTTTACTGGTCATTTTCTTAGCTTTTAAACATGCGAAGCCTGTCTTGTTCTTTTTGTATTCAATTCGCAGAGTGAAAATGCCCGTTTGGCACTCTGTGAGCATCCCCAGTGGACCCCCGTGGTGGTGACCCTGGGCCTCCTGCAGTGCAGTATCCCTCCTGTGCTAAAGGCTGAACTACTGAAGACGCTTGCAGCGTTCGGAAAATCGCCTGAAATTGCTGCTTCTCTCTGGCAGTCGTTAGAATATACTCAGGTAGTACTGTGAGCTCTCTTACGTACACTACTCCAGTTTGGAAGTGAGTTTTGATACTCTTGTACAAGCAAGTGCATCCAGTTGAAACTTAAAGTACACCATGAACTTCCCAAATAGAAAGTTATGATTTTGGTACTGAGCATAACATCAGAAACTGATAGGCTTGGATTTTTCTCTTGGATCAGTTGACAACTTCACTGGGTTACTAGAGATTGGTTCTTCTCTTAAGACTTTGTTTTTCAGTGTGTGTAAGATTAATAAATGGACAGAATTCCTCAAGTCTGTCTTTGGGTATTAGCCTGCAGTAAGTGTTCAGAAGTCATCTGTATTCATTAAATGTGAGGGATGCCCAGTTTTCTTTTTTACTCCTTCCTTCTGGGACCCTGCCTGTCTTATAACAGTCAAGTAAAATGTCTTATCAACTATTACTTCTTTAGATATAAGCCCTATTGGAATTTTTATGTCAAGATGGGCTTATTCTATAAGTGATGGAGTGAAAAAAGGAAAATAAGAATGTGTTCTGTAGAGATATTTCTAGGAAAATGGTTAGGTGGAACATGCATTTGTCTTCAAAATAATATGACATAAGGGAGCCTGTGACTCTGACACATTGGTAGAAGCTACTGTTTGAAGCAGTATTCTAGTTGATTTCTAACATACGTGTCCTGAATATGTTAACGATACTTTATGAAAACGAATAAAGTTGGTATGTGCTGAGAGGCTGGGCCACTTTTCTTTTAGTATTGATACTTCATTTTTTTCATTCAGGAGCATGTCAGTACTTATTATTGTCCTAAGTGCTTCAGTTCAGTTCAGTCGTGTCTGACTCTCTGTGACCCTATGGACTGCAGCACGTCAGGCCTCCCTGTCCATCACCAACTCCTGGTGTTTACTCAGATTCATGTCCATTGAGTCAGTGATGCCATCCACCATCTCATCCTCTGTTGTCCCCTTCTTCTCCTGCCCCCAGTCCCTCCCAGCATCAGGGTCTTTTCCAATGAGTCAGCTCTTCGCATGAGGTGGCCAAAGTATTGGAATTTCAGCTTCAACATCAGTCCTTCCAATGAACACCCAGGACTGATTTCCTTTGGGATGGACTGGTTGGATCTCCTCGCAGTCCAAGGGACTCGTAAGAATCTTCTCCAACACCACAGTTCAAAAGCATCATTGCTTTGGTGCTCAGCTTTCTTTATAGTCCAACTCTCACATCCATACATGACTACTGGAAAAACCATAGCCTTGACCAGATGGACCTTTGTTGGCAAAGTAATGTCTCTGCTTTTTAATATGCTGTCTAGGTTGGTCATAACTTTCCTTCCAAGGAGTAAGCATCTTTTCATTTCATGGCTGCAGTCACCATCTACAGTGATTTTGGAGCCCCCCAAAATGAAGTCAGCCACTGTTTCCACAGTTCCCCCATCTATTTGCCATGAAGTGATGGGACCAGATGCCATGATCTTAGTTTTCTGAATGTTGAGCTTTAAGCCAACTTTTTCACTCTCGTCTTTCACTTTCATCAAGAGGCTTGTTAGTTCTTCACTTTCTGCCATAAGTGTGGTGTCATCTGCATATCCGAGGTTATTGATATTTCTCTGGGCAATCTTTTTTTTTTTTTTTTCCTGGGCAATCTTGATTCCAGCTTGTGCTTCATCCAGCCCAGCGTTTCTCATAATGTACTCTGCATAGAAGTTAAATAAGCACCATGACAATATACAGCTTTGTTGTACTCCTTTCCCTATTTGGAACCAGTCTGTTGTTCCATGTCAAGTTCTAACTGTTGCTTCCTGACCTGCATATAGGTTTCTCAAGAAGCAGGTCAGGTGGTCTGGTATTCCCATCTCTTTCAGAATTTTCCACAGTTTTTTGTGATCTACACAGTCAAAGGCTTTGGTATAGTCAATAAAACAGAAGTAGATGTTTTTCTGGAACTCTCTTGCTTTTTTGATGATCCAGTGAATGTTGGCCTGATTCCTCTGCCTTTTCTAAAAGGCAGTTTGGAAGTTGACGGTTCATGTATTGCTGAAGCCTGGCTTGGAGAATTTTGAGCATTACTTTGCTGCTGTGTTAGATGAGTATAATTATGCAGTGGTTTGAGCATTCTTTGGCATTGCCTTTCTTTGGGATTGGAATGAAAACTAACCTTTTCCAGTCCTGTGGCCACTGCTGAGATTTCCAAATTTGCTGGCATATTGAGTGTAGCACTTTCACAGCATCATCTTTCAGGATTTGAAGTAGCTCAACTGGAATTCCATCACTTCCACTAGCTTTGTTCGTAGTGATGCTTTCTAAGGCCCACTTGACTTCACATTCCAGGATGTCTGGCTCTAGGTGACTGATCACAGCATCGTGATTATCTGGGTTGTGAAGATCTTTTTTGTATGGTTTGTCTGTGTACTCTTGCCACCTCTTCTTAATATCTCCTGCTTCTGTTAGGTCCATACCATTTCTGTCCTTTATTGAGCCCATCTTTGCATGAAATGTTCCCCTGGTATCTCTAATTTTCTTGAAGAGATCTCTAGTCTTTCCCATTCTATAGTTTTCCTCTGTTTCTTTGCACTGATCACTGAGGAAGGCTTTCATATTTCCTTGCTGTTCTTTGGAACTCTGCATTCAAATGGGAATATCTTTCCTTTTCTCCTTTGCTTTTTGCTTCTCTTCTTTTCACAGCTATTGGTAAGGCCTCCTCAGACAGCCATTTTGCTTTTTTGCATTTCATTTTGTTGGGGATGGCCTCTATCCCTGTCTCCTGTACAATGTCAGGAATCTCCATCCATAGTTCATCAGACACTTTGTCTATCAGATCTAGTCCCTCAAATCTACTTCTCACTTCCACTGTGTAATCATATGGGATTTGATTTAGGTCATACCTGAATGGTCTAATGTTTTTCCCACTTTCTTCAATTTAAGTCTGAATTTGGCAATAAGGAGTTCATGATCTGAGCCACAGTCAGCTCCCGGTCTTGTTTTTGCTGAATGTATAGAGCTTCTCCATCTCTGGCTGCAAAGAATATAATCAATCTGATTTTGGCATTGACCAGTTGGTGATGTCCATGTGTAGAGTCTTCTCTTGTGTTGTTGGAAGAGGGTGTTTGCTATGACCAGTGCTTTCTCTTGGCAAAGCTCTGTTAGCTTTTGCCCTGCTTCATTCTGTACTCCAAGGCCAAATTTGCCTGTTACTCCAGGTGTTTCTTGGCTTCCTACTTTTGCATTCTAGTCCCCTATAATGAAAAGGACATCTTTTTTGGGTGTTAGTTCTAGAAAGTCTTGTAGGTCTTCATAGAACCCTTCAACTTCAGCTTCTTCAGCAATACTGGTCAGGGCATAAACTTGGATTACCGTGATATTGAATGGTTTGCCTTGGAAACGAACAAAGATCATTCTGTCGTTTTTGAAATTGCATCCAAGGACTGCATTTTAGACTCTTGTTGACTATGATGGCTACTCCATTTCTTCTAAGGGATTTTTGCCCACAGCAGTAGATATAATGGTCATCTGAGTTAAATTCACCCATTCCAGTCATTTTAGTTCACTGACACCTAAAATGTCAATGTTCACTCTTGCCATCTCCTATTTGACCATTTACCATGATTCATGGACCTAACATTCCAGGTTCCTATGCAATATTGCTCTTTACAGCATCGGACCTTGCTTCCATCATGAGTTACATCCACAACTGGGTGTTGTTTTTGCTCTGGCTCCATTCCTTCATTCTTTCTGGAGTTATTTCTCCACTGATCTCCAGTAGCATATTGGGCACCTACCGAACTGGGGAGTTCATCTTTCAGTGTCCTATCTTTTTGCCTTTTCATACTGTTCATGGGGTTCTCAAGGCAAGGATGCTGAAGTGGTTTGCCATTCCCTTCTCCCGTGGACCACATTCTGTCAGACCTAAGCGCTTAGTGCTTCTTTATACCTGAGATGATGTGTGATTGGGTTTGGACATTTCTGTCTTAGATAAGGCTAACTGACACTGAGTATAATTATATACCAGAGACTATTTATGCCTCCAGCACGGTCAGGACAGAACTTCTTAACCCAAAACTTCTGTTCACATAAGAGACCTGTTAACAAATTTACTTCTTGGTTTTTTGGTGCCAACAGTAGGGCTGGTTGTAAAAAATACTAGTGTCTTGAACATAAGTGAGATTTCATCCCATAGATCCTTTTAAGGTTTATTCCTAAAATATCTGAGAATAAATTTGTTGAAAACACATCTTGTGTGCACTTAAGAAATTACCAGTTTTCTGAAGCCCAGGTAATTGGAGGTTCTCCCTGAATGTGGACACAGTTGCTCATGAAAGTTCATGAGAGACTTATCAGTTGTCATTTCTGATTGACATTGTAAATTGGTGGGTGATGTATGAGACTATTATATTATTGCAAAGCCACTGATTTTCATTGATCAATGAGGAATGCTCCTAACATTGCATTCTTCTTCTTATTTTAAGATACTGCAGACTGTTCGGGTTCCAAGCCAGAGGCAAGCAATTGGTATTGAGGTAACATTTTCCTTTTAGTTTAAATTCTGTAGTCATGCATTCACATGATGAAAAGACTAAGAAAAATATATTCTTACCGTATTAAGTTTCTGTAGTTTTCAGATTTGATGTGTTTTCATTTGAGGGTTTTCTGTGTTGAAATGGTGATGAAACTTTATGAAAGAGATCAAAACACTTTTGGTTTCAGAGCTGGAAAAGAATGTTAGTGGCAGCCATCCAGACTGAAAGTTTGGTTTGAACTCAATTTAATTTGACTACTTGGGTCAGCCATGAAGTGCGAATTTACTTGTTTAAGTTTCTTTTTTCTCTCTGTGCCCCCTTCCTCTTTTTTTTAAAGAAACTTTTAAGATACCTGTTTTGAACTTTTGTATCTTTACCTCTGAATAAAAAAATCGTAGGGTCTTTGTGGGTCTTTGGGTGTGATATTATACCACTGGTAATGAGTTAATGTCTGAAAAATGCTTTGCACTTTAAAGCTAGTGGTTTTATGTTACTGAACTTCCTTTATTTTTCTTTGGAAGGTGGAACTAAATGAAATAGAATCCCGGTGTGAAGAATACCCTTTAACTCGTGCCTTTTGCCAGTTAATTAGCACCCTGGTGGAGAGCTCCTTTCCTTCTAATTTGGGTGCTGGGCTGCGGCCCCCCGGTTTTGACCCTTATTTGCAGTTCCTGCGAGATTCCGTGTTTCTCCGATTCCGTACAAGGGCTTACCGGAGAGCAGCTGAAAAGGTTATGTTCAGAGAAAAACTTTTGTCTCCTTATGTATTTTATTGCTGTTTTTCTTTTATTTGAGGTATGAGATGCTATAAATTCATTTTAGCTTTTGAAAGTAAAATCTATGGTCTTAAACTGACATATCCATGGTCTGATTGGTTTAAATGTATTAAAAAATACATTCAGGCATTAAAACCAGAGCACTGACTCTTTAGTGATTAGTAATTTAATTGATTTATAACAGAGAAGCACACTGCTGGCTTTATGTATGATGATGCTTTGATTATGGTCTCAAAGAGGGGTGAGTGTTACTATTTGCTTTATAAAATACAGTACAGTTTAAGAAATGAGGTTTAATATGCATTTTCAAGAATATATCTGGTGTTCAAAGCAGGATATGTTCCCTTGCCACATAAGTTTGATTTCTTTAGTTTCTCTTCAGAAGTCCTTGTTTTCTCAATTTCTGTTCTTAGTTTTTCTCTCAACTTTTTCCCAGTTTCCTCACTTAATTTTCAGATTTGAGTCTGGTTATACCAAAAAAAAAAGTGTGCGTCCCTCATAGCTCAGTCGGTAAAGAATCTGCCTGTAGTGCAGGAGACCCAGGTTTTGTTCTTGAGTTGGGGAGATCTCCTGGAGAAGGAAATGGCAACCCACTCCAGTATTCTTGACTGGAGAATCCCACAGAGAGAGGAGCCTCGTGTTCTACAGTCCATGGGGTCACACGAGTAGGACATGACTTAACTACTAAACCACCAACCACCACCACCAATTTAATTGATATGAAGTCATAGTCATTAAATCTTTAATTGAACAAATTTTGACCAAATCGAACCAAAAATGATATACCTTTGGCAGTTGGAAGCACACTATCCTTTATTGGGATGATTTAGCTAGGGTTGAAATAAGTTTTAACTTGCACACCATTTAATATTGGTTAGTAAGTAGCACTTCTTTGTTGTGGAGTCTTGGCTTAGTGGGAAGGCATATTGTGATTCATCAGATATGTAAGCCTTGGAGAGAGGCCAAGGGAACACTGATGTTTATGCTCATATTTGCTCTGGTTGTAGTACATTCACAACTGAGCTTTTGTATATATCATCTTATGTAATTATAATATTACTGCAAGGCAGGTACTATTAACATTCCCATTTTACAGATGGAGGCTTAGCAAAGTTAAGGAACTTGCCTAAGGTCCAGGACCAGGATTTGAACCTAGGACTCTGATTCCAGATCCAAGCTCATAACCACTAAGCTATGTAAGAGACCCTTTCAGGTTCTGACTTAATTCACTTTAGTCTATAATACTGTTTATTGGTTCACAGAATACCCTTGCGGACAGAATACCTTATAGGGACATTTCTAATTTATTTTATAGTTTGGTGTTTTTGAACCTGTTGGGTTTATTTGTTGTTGTATTAATGATTATAAAATAATTTAGTTCATGCTACTTTGGGAAATTAGGAAAATATAGAAAAATATGTGAAGAAATTACATCACCCATAATCTTGTTGCTAAAGGAAGGGATAACTGCTTTTATTCTTTTTCCTTTGCATATCTACTTAAATTGAGATAATTAGTGGCATTAGCTTATATCCCTTTTTGGCCACTAAACATAGTATTATGAGGATTTTTTTCATGCTATTAAAGATTCTTTGAGAAGAGTCTTTTTAATGACTGCATAATCATTACTTGTATCTGGTATAGCTTATTTTTCATTGCTATATTATCAGACATAGTTTGTTTCTAATATTTAGTCCCAGATAGCTGAGGTTTATTTTTTGTCAGTTGCTTTATAAGTTTTGCTTCTCATGTGGTTAAAAATCGATGCCAACAGGGGTGTATGTTTTACTAAAGGCCTAGTATTATCTTATTAACATGTATTTCCTTATTGGATTAAAGCATTAATAGCAGTCATGCCTCATTAATAAAAGTCATTTCAGATGGATAATGGATGCTAACAATTGCAGTCTCTTCAGCAAAATGTTCTGATACTTTTTGGCATTTCTTTTAATTATCTTACTTGCTTTTTCTTAAAAAGGTCAGTGTGACCTAAGGGTTTAGAGCTTTAGTCAGCCACTCTTTTTCTGTGCTTATTATTTTTCACTCGTGCATTTTTATATTTCTAGCACTGCTGCTCTTCCAGCTACCAATGATTTCCTAACATATTACCCTAAGAAAATTTCCCTCAGTTTTGGGAATTTATTTCACTAGAAGGTCTTTTTTAGGTTTAATTTGTGTTATTGTATTTTAGAACACTAACTTGTCACAAAAACAGTGCTTTGCATTGAAATAAATAAATATAAACAGTGTTTGAGGCAGCATATATATTTAGTAAACCTAAAGTCCATTATCATGTGGTGATAAACATTTTTTATTTAAATAAATGATTTTGAAAAATTTAGAAAATAGAGAGAAATGAGTAATTAAATAAGATAAATTAAAATTAAGATTGTCATAGTCCTAGTTTTAAAAATCAGCTTTGATAAAATTATATGCAGTGGAAATAATGACTAAAGTAATAATCTTAAAAACCACCGTCTACAGTTACTAGACTCAGCCTTATTAAAATTTTATGTAGTAGATTTTTTTAAACAGAGTTTAATTTTACTGTCTGTACAGTTATGTCTGTACAATATATTTTCCCTTTGGCATAAATATTTTTCCTTGGTGTTACATAGCTTTTAAAAACATTTTAAACAAAGAGGTGAAGATGAGGTCATTTGGAGGAGGTCTACCAGTGATTCTTAACTTTGGCTAGAGCCATGAACCAGCTCTAGGAATTAGAAGTGCAGGGCTGGACCTTCAGCACTTTGGCTGCCAAGCTTTATGGTCTGTGGAAATCATTCAGTGCTCTGAGCTTTACTTGCTTCACCTGCACAATAAGAGTTGATGAGATATTTTCTCAGATCCTGTCCAGCTGAGATCCTTAGAGAAACTGAATGTTTGATGTTTTTGGAGAAGTGTTCAAACGTGATGGTTTTTCATTATAAATTGAACTAGATTTATGAACTAAATTTATTTATAAATTTTAATTTATAAATGGAACTCTGTATGGCTAGATATTGGGTGCTTTAGATTTGTTAACAGAGCTCAAATATCTGCTGTAGAAATGTTTCTTTTTTAGAAATGTTTCTTTTACTAATTCTTTTATACCTGTTTTACCTTGAAAAACTAGCCAGTCCACTGTCCTTAGCAAAACAAAGCAGAATGAATTGGGCGTTCTGTATTGCTTCGAATAAACAAAGTAGAAAAGGGACTTCACACATTTTCTGGAGGAAAGTTAGAGGGGTGAAAAACTTACCCAATCTATCACCGTGAACTGTTACTGTTACTGAAATATTTGTGTCTTTCTGTAGTGGGAAGTTGCTGAGGTTGTTTTGGAGGTGTTTTATAAATTACTCAGAGATTATGAACCTCAACTTGAAGATTTTGTGGATCAGTTTGTGGAACTACAAGGTAATTTAATTCTGTCACTTTCAAAGTGTCAGCTATTTATAAACCTATTTATAATTTATAAATTACTATGCATAAGATGTAAATTACTTCTGGCTATAAACTAAATTATAATTTTATATGTTTTGTTACATTGTTTTAGTCATTTTGATTGTTCTAAGCAAGAGAGAATAAAGTAAAAATTTCACGGAATGAAAGAGTAAGAACATTGCCTATAGATTAAGGAGTTAGATGTCAGCGCAACGTGTGAACCATTGTGTGCACATCAGTCCTTTCGGAAATAACCATTGTGTATAGTTTGTGTCACTGTCTCTAAATTGAAGCTTGCTTCATTTGTTTAGATACTATTTAATTCACAAATCTCATGCTTCATAAAAAGGGTGTGACAAAAGTACTAATTCACCATCTCTTGGACTATGTTATGTTCTATTTAGGAGAAGAAATCATAGCCTATAAGCCACCAGGATTTAGTCTGATGTATCACCTTCTGAATGAGTCACCGATGCTGGAGCTTGCCCTTAGTTTACTGGAGGAAGGTGTTAAACAGCTGGATACCTATGCTCCTTTCCCTGGTATGTGCCTGACTGTCTTCATAGCTTGAAAACAGTTTTGCTGTTTTTGTCATGTGTAAACTGAAGCTTTGAAGTAGATGACATCTTAACTTCCTTTCGCCGTAAGATTTTCTCTGTGTCTACAGTATTGTTTTAGTGAGTCATACCATCAAAGTAAATTAAAAGTGAGAGCTGACTGAAATACAGAGACTCTCATTATAACTGTCTTATTGCAGGGTCTTTGGTAGGTAATCATAGTTATCTCTTACAACTTTAACATCTCTAAATTTAAAGTACTTTTTGTTTCATTTTCTCCATAGTATTTGTAAAAGCACTTACTATAGTGCGTGGTACATGGTGTTCAATAAATTTCATTTACTATTGCTATAAGTTATTATTATTTATTAAGTGCTTACTGTGCATTTGGCAATTTTAAAAGCTCATTACATGTATTAATGTATTTAACCTGTATGAAAGACCTGTGCGGTAGATGATATTATTTCCATTTAATGAATAAGGAAATTGATGCATGAAGGCGTTTCACATCTTTCTCCAGGGTCAAGGATGTGATTTGAGCTTAGGTAATTTGACTCCAGAGCCCGTGAGTTTTAAGTTTGAATGGTGGCACTATATGTAGCCCTTGTTTATATTTGCCTCTTTATTTTCCAAATTTTCCACGGTGGTTATGTATTATTCTAAATCAGCTTCTCAGCCTCAGCACCACTGGCATATTTGGCAGAATAATTCTTTAATGTGGAGGCTTTCCTGTGTGTTGTAGACCTCTACCCACTAGATGCCTGTACTGCATCCCTTGCTGTGACAATCAAAAGTCTCCAGGTATTGCCAGATGTCCTCTGGGGCCAGACTCACTCCCATCTGAGAACTCTGCTCTAAATAATTAGGGAAAGAATGCAGGAAAAAATACTGAGAAGCCATTGTATTAAATTAATCTGAGTCACAAAAGTACAGTGACTTGTCTGAGTGAGCAGTTCTGTGAAGTTACTGCTAAAGGTTTGAAAACTTGAGGACTTTTTGAATCTGGAACTCACCCTTTATCTTGTTTTCCTGAGAATTGATTCTGAGTTTCTAAGATTCATGTGGAACTTTCTAACTTTGATTTTGCTCTGTAGGAAAGAAGCACCTGGAGAAAGCAGTGCAGCATTGCCTTGCGCTTCTCAATCTTACTCTGCAGAAGGAAAACCTCTTCATGGATCTGCTGAGAGAGAGTCAGCTGGCTCTGATCGTCTCTCCGTTAGAACAGCTATTGCAGGGAATCAATCCCAGAACCAAGAAGGCGGATAATGTGGTGAACATTGCCAGGTGAGTTCCGTGTGTAGGTAGAGAAGTGACAATGTGAGTCAGATGGCATTCTGACTTTGATGTCCAAATCTGATCAGATCCATAAGGCATCACTGAAGCATTTTTTTTTGTTTCATTTTATTATTGTCGTCTTTTGCGGCTCCGATTTTAATGACTCTGGACCTTGTAATTTCTTTTTCTTCTTTCTAATTTATTTTCTGCCCTAAATATTTCAAAGTATAAAATGACATAATATTGTCTCCTGTAGGGAAGTTGGATGTTTGGAGAATATAGGGCTGGGGAGCAAACTTTTCACTGTGTGTGTTTGAGCCTCTGGTGGTTTGCTGGCAATGCTTAGTATTCTGTAAATGGTGGGCACATCATCCCAGTCTCTGCCTTCAGCTTTACGTCATGGCGTTCTCCCTGAGTGTGTGGCTATGTCTACTTTTCCCTTTTTTATAAGGCTGTCAGTCGTTGAATTAGGGCTGTCCCCAGTGGTCTCATCTTTACTTGGTTAATTATATCTTCAAAGACTCTATTTCCAAATAAGATCATTCTGGGTTTGGCTGTCAACATGTGAATTTTGGGGAAACACGATTCAACCCATAACAAGGTTGCTCAGTCACTTCAGTCGTGTCTGACCCTTTGTGACTCTGAACTGTAGCCTGCCAGGCTCCTCTGTCCATGGGATTCTCCAGGCAAGAATACTGGAGTGGGCTGCCATGCCCTCCTCCAGGGGTTCTTCCCAACCCAGGGATTGAACCCCAGTCTCCTGTGTCTCCTGCATTGCAGGCAGATTCTTTACCACTGAGCCACCGGTGAAGCCTCCGTAACAGGTTACATCTAGTTATTGACAGAAGGGGAACCTTGTCTAACTTACCGAAGTGCGGTGTGGGTAGGAGAGCCCGGCCTGCGAATGTTCTGTAGTGATTATAGTAAGAAGCAAAAATTTCATCACGTTGTTCCCCAAATGTTTTCTTGTTTTAAAGATACCTGTATCATGGCAATACTAATCCAGAATTGGCTTTTGAAAGTGCCAAGATCCTCTGCTGTATCTCTTGCAATTCCAATATTCAGATAAAATTGGTTGGAGATTTCACACATGACCAGGTAACTGATTTTGTTATTGCTTTTCTTGCTATTTTTTTGGTACGTCCAGAATACATCTTATTCTTGTATGTGGGAAAATTCTGAGAGTAAGTATATTTGTATATGATGGATAAAAGCCTACCCATGTACTGGACTATGATTTGTGTTTGATGACAATACCGTTCTCTTAATACGTATATGATAGTATGTGGTTATACTCTTTATTATAGTATGTAACTGTATGGCCTAATGAGAGCATTTAATGCGCTACTACAAACACATGAAAGGGATGATTAGGTTTGTAAGTGCACCTTCTGTTTGTTTTTTGCATCCTTGTTTCACTCTTCCTCAGTTGCCTCTGTGCTGAGTGAGCCTCTGCTATTCTGATTTCACTGATGTGAGTTGTCTGCTTCTGTGGGTTTTTGGTTGTTGTTTGCTGTTGTTGTTTAGTTGCTAACTCATGTCCTGTGGACTTGTGACCCTGTGGACTGTAGCATGCCTGACTCTTCTGTACATAGGATTTCCCAGGCAAAAATATTGGGAGTGAGTTGCCATTTCTTTCTCTAGGGGATCTCCCACTACACAGGGGTGGAACCTGTGTCTCCTCCATTGGCAGTCAGATTCCTTACCGCTGAGCTACCAGGGAAGCCTCTGTGGCTTTTTGGTGACCCACAATTGTGTCACTTCATTTGATACACTGTAGAGTATTTTAGATGTTTTCTTCTTTTAGTCTGGTTCTCTTTCTATTGACTGAATAGCTATAATTGGAGAATCTATTATTTTTCTTTCTCTTTATAGACATTCCTCACCTTGTATATTTTATGCTGGAAATCACTGCTCTAGTTAGTTGAAGAATATTATTGGGTTTTGGTATTTTGAAACAGGGACTCTTCTGGCATTTTGGGTGGGACAGATCTTCGTTTTAGTGTAACTGTCTCTTAAATTGCAGGACTCTTAGCATCCCTGGTCCCCTGCCACTGTCTTTGAGTAGCCGTCTCTGGTCCTGAAGACTCAAAATGCTCTCATATAATTCTAAGGGCCTTTTAGAGTGGCAGTACCACCCAGGTTGAGAATCACTATTTATTGTAAATTTTAGATGTGTAATCTGGTTTTTGGATAAGCTCATGAAACCACATAATTAATTAGAGGACTTTGGATGCAGATTTTCAGTTCATTGGTATTCATTTGAGTTTGAATTATTACCAGTTTTAGTATCCTGCTAGAGTTCTTAAGGGCTTCCCAGGTGGCTCAGTGGTAAAGAATATGCCTGCCAAGCAGGAGACACGGGTTTGATCCCTGGGGAGAGTACCATGGACAGAGTAGCCTGTAGGGCTATAGTCTATGAGGTTGCAAAGAGTTGGACACAACTTAGCATATACACACATACACACACACACATAGAGTTTTTAAAAGAGATAGAGTCGTATCTAATTTCTCAGCCCAGAAATATAAAACTGGTGTAAGTAATACATTTCTAAAGAGAAAAAATGAGAATTTTATTTTATATTTTAGTTAAGATCAATAGCATAGAGTATATAATGAAGAGTTTATGAAATAGCAATTTAATGTTACTGTTTTTAAAAACTAGTTTGATTCTTTGGGAAAGAAAATTAATGAAGCAAGTTTTAAAGCCAATAAACTTTAAAAGTTTTTGTTTCTTATTCATCTTTATTTATTTTTGGCTTTGCTGGGTTTTCTCTGCTTTGTGTGGGCTTTCTCTTGTTGCGGAGAGTAGGGGCTACTCTTCATTGTGATGTGCAGGCTTCTCTTGTGGAGCACGGGCTCGAGGTGCCCAGGCCTCAGTAGTTGCAGCCCGTGGGCTCAGGAGCTGTGGTGTGCGGGCTCTAATAGTTGCCACTCATGGGCCTTAGAGCGTGGGTTCAGCAGCTGTGGCACACAGGCTCAGTTGCTCCACGGCATGTGGGATCTTCCCGGGCCAGGAATCAAACCTGTGTCCCCTGCTTTGGCAGACAGATTCTTATCCACTGCTCTACTGGTGAAGTCCTCTTTAGTTATTTCTATAGCAAGCTAAATGGCACTCAGTTAAGGAACTGAGTTTTATATTAATTAAAAATATAACTAAAACCTCATACTTTCCTTGGAGCAGATTTGCCTTTTGCCTTTATAGACAAGTGTTTGTAATTATATATCATATTTATCATAGTTTCTCTAATACTTAGAACCTTTTTATAACTTGTCATTTTAAAATCTTTATATCATTTCAGAGTGTAAGTCAGAAGCTGATGGCTGGTTTTGTGGAGTGTTTGGATAGTGAAGATACAGAAGAATTTGTACGTATGGAAGAGGGTATGTCTCAGATTAACGTGTATTTTTTATTTTATGTAAATAAACTGTTGAATGTCTGGTGGTGACATAAGGGAATTTTGAGAATTTGCTAGCATAACAGTAAATAAGACTTTTGGGAAACCTCTTAAATCTGAACTTAATGTAATAGCTAATCAAGTAAACTAAAGCTAAAGAAAACATCTGAGGTTTGAGATAGAAGTTTTATATTAGTTTGACCCATGGTAACTTTTTATTGCTTTGTTATTTCCACATTTAGGCTCAGAACTTGAAAAGAAATTAGCTGGAATCCGTCATGAAACAAGAATTCACATCTTGAATCTTCTCATTACCTCTTTGGAACGCAATCCACCCAATCTTGCTCTCTACCTGTTGGGCTTTGAATTAAAGAAACCTGTCAGTACCACAAACCTGCAAGACCCAGGTATTGCCACAAGACACATAGCCATTTATTTTTTTCCATATTTGTCACTCAATGGTTACGTATTGAATTCTAGGCTCGTGGGATAATTCACTGAAAGAAATAATGTGTGAAAAATTATGTGACAGGTTGATTTTTGGGGGATTTAGATGAAGTCTGGACAAACTAAGCCTTGGAAAATTAGTATTTAATAAATTTTCTGTATCAGTATTTGAAACGGTATTTACAGTAGAGTGTATGTGTACAAAACTTTAAGTTTTATAAATGTATTCTAAGGTTTTTAATGCCGAACTTTGAAAAGAGAAGCTGAATTTTCCTTTGGTTTCATGCAGGAGTGCTAGGCTGCCCGCGGACCTGCCTTCACGCCATCTTGAACATCTTGGAGAAGGGAACTGAAGGCAGAACAGGCCCGTTGGCGGTGAAGGAGTCCCCTCAGCTCGCCGAGCTGTGTTACCAGGTACACAGAGGGCTCAGCTTTGTAGCACACCCATGAGAGGAAGCTTATGCGTGAATCCGTCACAGATATGCAAGTACCACGGTAGGACTGAATTGGAATGAGTTCATCTAGTGGTTGGGCCAGTCTTTCATTTATGGGTAAAGTCCACAAAGCACAAGCTCAAGATCTTATAGATCTACAAGATCCTGTCTGTTGATCTCTTGAAAAATAAGGGATGGATTTAGACCAGTTGATGCAGAAATTTTCCAAGGATGCTGTGTTTCAAGTTGTTTCTTTTTGGTGGAGAGAGTAGTGGATTAGCGTCAGAAGACTTCTGGTTCCTACCTCTGCCCCTTAACTAGCTAAGTCACCTTGGGTCTGCCATGAAACTTCTCTCAGTTTTTAAATTTGTGAAATGGGCTATTGTGAGACTTCAATGAGAATGCAAGAAAGTAAGGGAAAGTACTTTTTAAGAACCATGTGCATTATACGTATAGCTGTTTGTAAGGTGGTCGATAGTCAAATTAATGTAAATTTAAACTTTAGTGAGAGCTGCTGTTTTATTTGTGTTTTATTCTTTTATTTCTTGTTTTCTTCACATTGTAAGTATTTTAAGAACTAGGCTTTATAAGATACAACTAATTTCTCAATTTAAGTGACACCCTGATTCTCATTTTCATGGTAAGAAATGCGTCATTAACTTCTAGTAACCTGGAGATTTTTGTTATTCTTGTATTTTTCTTTTTGTTATTCTTTACTGTCGTCTTCTATTTTCCGGCTCTCCAAACTTCACTTCTCAGTACTGCAGCTCAGTCTTCCTGTAAATCCCTTAATGAGGGAACAAACTTGATGTATATTTTAGCGCAGTGTTACTGATTTTGATGTACTTAGGTAGAAGCAATTGATAAGGTTAATCATCTGGGTTAAAGGAGTTAGGCAGGTATAAGAAGTGAATAAAACCAGATTTAAGACAAATAGGTGGGGAGAGGAGCCAGGGGAATCCAGCAGACTGGAGACCATCTACTCTGCTACTCAGCCCCTGCTCATTTTTACCCTGTTAGAGTGCAGACCCTGGTTTGCCAGATCCTCTGCTTTCTTAAACACTATACCGGCCAAACAAATCATGTCTAAACCAACAGATTGCCAGTTTAATACATATGCTCTGTGACTCAAAACGTGGACCAACATCAGCAGCATCACCTCCTGGGAGCTTGTTAGTGCAGAATTTCAGGCCCTACTCCAGCCCTTCTGGGTCAGAATCTGCATTTTTAACAAGAAACACTGCTCTGTTGTTAACGAAAGAGGTGTCCTTTACCTCTAGGTTTACACTTCACTGTGTTTCAGAAAAAAATTAAACCTCTAAGAAGAGCTTGTTTAAAAATAAATCTAATTATGTGAAAGGGAAACACTCTGGGCCTTATTGACACCTTCATCATCCAGCAGCACAAGGCCGTCTGACTGAAGAGCTGACATGGAGCCTTGTGTCTTTGCTATCTTCCCTTGGACAGCGGAGAGTTTTCCTACTTGATCTTGGAAACTAGGAAGGGTGTCAGGCAAACCCCTGGAGAGTGGCTTGTCATGCTTTTGGAATTCACTTTCTTTGTCCTTCTCCCTCGAGCAGTATTACCTCCCACATATCTTGGAGCATCTGTTCTTGTATCTTCTTAACTCACCATCTACTATGAATAACTTGATTTTGTTTTGAGAAGTTCAGTATTTATAGTGTCAAAAGCAATACAATATCAAAGCTGTTGGAAGGACAAGCATATGTCTGCAAGTATTTAAACTTTACCTTGTGTCCCCTTCCTGTCTTTTCCTTGTACATATGAAATACGTATGTACAATTTTGTGTCCTTCCCTCCCCCTGAGGGAGGGGAGACACTTTCTATGCTGCTACAATATAAGTTACACTTAGGTTGTTTCCAGTTTTTTTTAACTCTGCTTTACTCAACGTCTTTAGTTATGCTTTGTTGTTTTGTATTTTTCTTAAGACTATGTTTCTAGATCTATATTGAATTTACATTCAGTTGTTCTTGATTTTATAAAGTCACAGAGAACACTGAATTGGTGAATACTGAACCATTGCTCTTTGGGAATACATAGGATTAAATTCCCACAAGGGATTCTTAGATCCCAACAATTATATCAACTAATTAATATATAACCTTGGTTTTTAGAAGTTACTTCTGAGTAATTCGCTGATAATCATAGTTAAAATACTAAAACTTACTATTTAACTGCATGTATATATGTTAATGTATCTGGGGTGATTTAAGATTAGTCCTGTGAGAGTGTTGTCAGCATTCTCCTGTTGCATTTCAGTGTATTTTGAGTCAGTGTGCTAAGAACTGCTTTTACTCTTGAGTTTTTGTTTTATATGTACATGTGTTTATCCTTTTTGCTTTAGTATTTATGGGTCTTAGTTTCCACTTAGTAGATTTAAGGTCAACCTTTTTATATCTATAACCTTTTTTATCTAGAATATAAAAAGCTAATTTGGGGATTTTCTTATGTTATTATAATTCTGTAGGTGATTTACCAGTTATGTGCATGCTCTGATACATCTGGTCCTACCATGAGGTACTTGAGAACCAGCCAGGACTTCTTATTTTCTCAGTTGCAGCATTTGCCATTTTCTAACAAAGGTAGGACATTCTTCTCCTTTATTATTAAAACAAATGTGTAAAGTCTGTGTTGAGTGATTTTAATTTTATAACATTTTGGGGTAGCATTTAGACAAGTCCAAGTCTATGCCCAAACCAGTAATGCTGAAGAACTTAATCCAAGTCTATGCCCCGACCAGTAATGTTGAAGAAGCTGAAGTTGAACGGTTCTAAGAAGACCTACAAGACCTTCTAGAATTAACACCCAAAAAAGATGTCCTTTTCATTATAGGGGACTGGAATGCAAAAGTAGGAAGTCAAGAAATAACCTGAAGTAACAGGCAAATTTGGAGTACAGAATGAAGCAGGGCAAAGCCTAATAGAGTTTTGCCAAGAGAAAGCACTGGTCATAGTAAACACCCTCTTCCAACAACATAAGAGAAGACTCTACACATGGACATCACCAGATGGTCAGTACTGAAATCAGATTGATTATATTCTATGCAGCCAAAGGTGGAGAAGCTCTATACAGTCAGCAAAAACAAGACCAGGACCTGACTGTGGCTCAGGTCATGAACTCGTTATTGCCAAATTCAGACTTAACTTGAAGAAAGTAGGGAAACCCACGAGACCATTCAGGTATGACCTAAATCAAATCCCTTGTGATTACACAGTGGAAGTGAGAAATAGATTTAAGGGACTAGATCTGATCAACAGAGTGCCTGAAGAACTATGTACTGAGGTTTGTGACATTACACAGGAGGCAGGGATCAAGACCATCCCCCCAAAAAAGAAATGCTAAAAGGCAAAATAGTTGTCCGAGGAGGCCTCACAAATAGCTGATAAAAGAGTATAAGCTAAAGGCAAAGGAGAAAAGGAAAGATATACCCATTGGAATGCAGAGTTTCAAAGAATAGCAAGGAAAGATAAGAAAGCCTTCCTCAGTGATCAATGAAAAGAAATAGAGGAAAACAATAGAAACAGAAAGACTAGAGATCTCTTCAAGAAAATCAGAGATACCAGGGGAACATTTCATGCAAAGATGGGCTCAGTAAAGGACAGAAATGGTATGGACCTAACAGAAGCAGGAGATGTTAAGAAGAGGTGGCAAGAATACACGGAAGAACTATACAAAAAAGATCGTTACAACCCAGATAATAACGATAGTCTGGTCACTCACCTAGAGCCAGATCCTGGAATGTGAAGTCAAGTGGGCCTTAGGAAGCACCACTATGAACAAAGCTAGTGGAGGTGATGGAATTCCAGTTGAACTATTTCAAATCCTAAAAGATGATTCTGTGAAAGTGCTGCATTCAATATGCCAGCAAATTTGGAAAGCTCAGTAGTGGCCACAGGACTGGAAAAGGTCAGTTTTCATTCCAATCCCAAAGAAAGGCAATCCCAAAGAATGCTCAAACTACCACACAATTGCACTCATCTCACATGCTAGCAAAGTAATGCTCAAAATTCTCCAAGCCAGGCTTCAATAATACATGAACCATGAATTCCCAGATGTTCAAGCTGGATTTAGAAATGGCAGAGGAACCAGAGATCAAATTTCAATAGGATCATCAATTGGATCATCAAAAAGCAAGAGTTCCAAAAAAGCATCTATTTTTGCTTTATTGACTATGCCAAAGCCTTTGACTATGTGGAGTACAAAAAACTGTGGAAAATTCCGAAATGATGGGAATACCAGACTACCTGACCTGCCTCCTGAGAAATCTATATGCAGGTCAGGAAGCAACAGTTAGAACTGGACATGAAACAACAGACTGGTTCCAAATCCAGAAAGGAGTGTGTCAAGGCTGTATATTGTCACCCTGCTTACTTATATGCAGAGTACATCATGTGAAATGCTGGGTTGGATGAAGCACAAGCTGGAATCAAGATTGCTCGGAGAAATATCAGTAACCTCAGATATGCAGATGACACCACCTTTATGGCAGAAAGCAAAGAAGAACTAAGGAGCCTCTTGATGAAAGTGAAAGAGGAGAGTGAAAAAGTTGGCTTAAGACTCAACATTCAGAAAACTAAGATCATGGCATCTGGTCCCATCACTTCATGGCAAATAGAGGGTGAAACAGTGGAAACAGTGACAGACTTAAATCACTGCAGATGGTGACTGCAGCCATGAAATTAAAAGATGCTTACTCCTTGGAAGAAAAGTTATGACCAAGCTAGACAGCATATTAAAAAGCAGAGACATTACTTTGCCAACAAAGGTCCATCTAATCAAAGCTATGGTTTTTCCAGTAGTCATGTATGGATGTGAGGGTTGTACTCTAAAGAAAGCTGAGCGCCAAAGAATTAATTTTCGAACTGTGGTGTTGGAGAAGACTCTTGAGAGTCCCTTGGACTGTAAGGAGATTCAGCCAGTCCATCCTAAAGAAAATCAGTCCAGAATATTCATTGGAAGGACTGATGTTGAAGCTGAAACTGCAGTACTTTGGCCACCTGATGCGAAGAACTGACTCATTGGAAAAGACCCTGATGCTGGGAAAGATTGAAGGTGGGAGGAGAAGGGGACAACAGAGGATGAGATGGTTGAATGGCACCACCAACTCAATGGACATGAGTTTGGGTAAATTCCTGGAGTTGGTGATGGACAGGTAAGCCTGGCATGCTGCAGTCCATGGGGTCGCAAAGAGTTGGACTCGACTGCGCAACTGAACTGAACTGAAATGGGGTAGCAGTTTTAGAATTTGTGGAATTCTGTCCTCATTTTATTACTTTGCTTCTGTGTTCCTTTGTGTTGTTTTTGTAATTTGTGCTTGAGAAACCTGATGTTTTAACTGCCAGCATAAAATTATTTTCAAATAGCCTGTTAAGGTTGGAATTTTATCCTTTTACTAACAAAAATTTGAAGTTGTGTTTAAGGGTAAGAATATATTTACATAAGATTTCAGAAATTTAGATTTTTTTTTTTGAGTGAAATTGTTTTATAAAAGTCTGTGTTTTACTTTTGTTTCTTGTGTATGATCAGGTCTTGAAATGAAAAATAGGAAACTAATTATAATGGAAACTATACGTTTAGTTTATTGACCTGGTCAACACAGCTACCCAGGCTTCCTGTGTTTTATAGGATTCTATTTTATGTAATTTTCTTTTTGATCAATTTATAACAATTTTCTTAGCTCATATTATATCTGGAGAGCAATCGTTTTATTGAGGTTTTTTAAAAGTTTATTTTGTATCATCTTTATGTTTTAGGAAGTCTAGGCTCAAAGATTTCATAGTAAGTTTCCATTACTAGTAATTGTCAGCTCTGATTTGCTTTTTAAGGATTTTTTAAAAGCTTCTATTTATTTATTTTCGACGGTGCTGAATCTTCATTGCTGCGAGGGCTTTTCTCTCTAGTTGCGGTGCGTGGGGGCTTCTCAGGAGGTGGCTTCTCTTGTTGTGGAACAAGGGCTTCAGGTGCTGGGACTGCAGTAGTTGCGGCCCCAGGGCTCCAGAGCACAGGCTCAGTAGCTGTGGCGCACAAGCGTTGTTGCTCCTCAGCGTGTGGGATCTTCCCCGATCAGGGATGGAACCCGTGTCTCCTGCATCGCCGGAGGAGTCTTTACCACCGAGTCCCTAGGGAAGCCCCTGCTTTACTTCTTAGGGTGTGGTGTGAGACACTTGGGAATTACCTAATGGCAGAAGAGGTTGAGTTCATTTTCATAATCAGTATATGTTATTTTTAACCCCAAGATACTGTTTATAACAAGATTTTTAAGAAACCCTTTTTTATTCCTAATTGGAAAAAAAAAGTTCCTATCTTGCCTGTTTTGCTGTCTACTTTCTAAATATTGATGTAGCTTTGCTTGTAATTATTATTATTAGGAGGAGGAGTAGTGTTTGTATGTTTATAAAACTCATAATTTAGGACTTCAAAGCCAGGCATATTACAATCATACTGGATTCAAAAACTTTTATTGGATAAGTGATTCCCAATTCTAACTATATGTTAGACCAAAATGATGTTGATAATCTCAAGATAGCAGAAAATCATGCATTTTAAAATTATGCAAATTATGTATTTATTTTAGTTTTTAAAATGTATTTTTTTCTGAAATAAAAATCAAATTTTATGGTAGTCTTTTTTTGCCAGGATAAATAGTTGAGAATTACTTGGATTATCTTTTTAAGTATTAAATTCTCTATTCATGTCAAACTATGATAGATCCAGAGTTCTCTAGATCTACATGAAGTTATTCTAGCAACAGAAACTTGATTCTCTTTTGTTCTTCAGTTGCTTTTGCTTACCTATCATAGACATACACTTATTTTTTCTCTTGGCATCTGGTTTTTTCTTTTTTAATTTTACAGAGTGACAAATTATTATGGTGCATAGTTTCATAAATTATTGACTATGTTACATGGGAGAATACTGACGAGTTACAGACTATGTCTGTTCTGATTTTGTGTCATATACTGGGAAACTAAACATATATATTTAAATTACAGAATATGAAATATCTATGCTGAACCAGATGTCATGGCTGATGAAGACTGCCTCAATAGAACTAAGGGTAACTTCTTTGAATCGCCAACGCTCTCACACCCAGAGGCTCCTCCACCTCCTGCTGGATGACATGCCAGTGAAGCCCTACTCAGGTGAACATGTGCATGTTGCCATTTGTATTGTCCTGCTGCTGACTGGTCTGTGTGAATGCAAGTGCACATCTGAATCTCATGGTTAGTCTGTGATTGTAGGCCAGACACGTTCTTTCTGCCTTTAGAATTTTTTCCCTTCAGAACACAAAATTAAAAGTCACCCGTCATTGCCATGTTATTATTGTTAAAAGCATTCACATTTTGCTCTGTTCATATACACAGATACACAGTGGAGTTGGTCATGCTGAGCCAGCATGACCCAAGATATTCTAATAGGTGTTTTACATGCAAATTAAGCACAAACTTTTCTAATTGTCTCACAGGCATGATTGGATCCTGCCTCTTTTAGAGCTCTGATTATGCTTTTTACAATTGTGAAGTGGATCTGATAGAAACAGAAAGAATTAGAGGAATGTTGTTGATAAATTCTCATCATCTTTGCATTTTAATTATCCATTTGCAAGGGGCTCTTTGACCTAGAAGCAATAACATAGAAATAAAATAACCTGATATTTGTTATTTCCAAATAAATTTTGTGAATGTGTTCTTTTTCTGATCTTTTATTACTGATGCTCCAACAGATGGGGAAGGAGGCATGGAAGATGAAAATAGGTCTGTCTCTGGGTTCCTGCACTTTGACACTTCTACAAAAGGTGAAGCTCTTTGAATTTGTAATAAATTTGTAGATATGTATATATTAAATTGCTTAAAATCTCAGGAGGTAATTAATGCCTGTACCTGCAAATTCTGAACTGATGTTGAAAAGCTATGTAAAAATTATTTGTCAACAAGAAAAACTTTTTATAGCAAGATGATAGCATGGGAAAAACATTTTTGGGAATGAATGTGTTAGAAATAAAATCCAGTTTAGATTTCAATACAGTCTTCAGTTTCCAGACTGATGCCCTTTCTGAACATAGATGTAGTACTGTCTTTGGATTGCTTTTCTCCCCCATGTCGTAGCTAAAATAAAATGACTTTTCATTATTTCTAGTACGTCGCAAAATTCTCAATATTCTCGACTCCATTGACTTCAGTCAGGAGATCCCTGAGCCTTTGCAGTTGGATTTCTTTGATCGGGCCCAGATTGAACAAGTTATTGCTAACTGTGAACACAAGAATTTACGGGGACAGACAGTCTGCAATGTCAAGGTGAGCATTGCTTTAGAGTGTGTGGAGTATCACGGGGTTCAGTCTTTGAGTCATTAGGAAAAAATAACATGTCTTTTTTTGTAATAGAAGTGTTGGTTTATTAGACTGTGGTTTACGCTTTTCAAGCAGTAAGGAAAGAAAACTGAATAGGCCGCACTAATTTTATCTCTTTGTTAGGTTCCCCATCTCCTTCCTATTAGTCATGCCACCCAGCTGCCACTCTGGGGTGGTTTTAATTATTTAACTCTCTACCAGGTAGGTGTCAATGCCCTGACTAATAGGAAGAAGATAGCCTGTGCCTTTGCACCAAATTTCCTGCCGCAGAGGCTCTTCGGTACTACTCTCTGGAATGTGAGGGATCCCTCCTGTTTTTGACAGGAATTGGACAGTGCCACAGTTAAATTATATATAAAGTTATCTGAAACTTTCCCCTCTAGGGCAGTTTAAAGTAACTGCTAGGTTATTGTTGTACCAGTGTCGGGAATGATCTTATTTTTCTCCCTTCTCTCAATTATGTAGCTTCTTCACAGAGTTCTTGTAGCCGAAGTGAACGCCCTTCAGGGTATGGCAGCCATAGGACAGAGACCTCTCCTGATGGATGTAAGCCCTGCTGACACCTTTTAACTCCTTAAGCTACTTAAATCGCCAGTTAGATGACAAAGCAGTGAACTGACTTCTAATTCATTATTAGGAAACTACTTAAAAAATAAAAGTCACCCGTCATTGCCATTGTTATTATTGTTAAAAGCATTCACATTTTGCTCTGTTCATATACACAGATACACAGTGGAGTTTGTCACACTGAGCCAGCATGACCCAAGATATTCTAATATGTGTTTTACATGCAAATTAAGCACAAACTTTTCTAGTCATCTCACAGGCATGATTGGATCCTGCCTCTTTTAGAGTTCTGATTATGCTTTTTACAATTGTGAAGTGGATCTGATAGAAATGGAGTCTTTCACTTTTGACTTTGTAATGTTAAAAGCTGAGCTGAAGTTAATGTCTGGATGCCAGAATAAAAATTATATCTTTTTTGCTAAGCTAGTTGAGGATTTACAACCTTTTCATATTGTGTAATAGATTTTACTTGTTCCCAGTCAGTGAGGGAAGAGTCACTTGTCATCACAAGTGGGGAGATACGGGTCAGAGATCGAGTGGGAAGGACCACATATGTGGAAACACAGCTGGCTAGGCCAAAGCCAGAGGCAAAGAAATAGAAGACACATTGAGGAAAGGTGCTATTGAACTTGAGTTTTAGGGAACTCTAGTGTTACGAAGTATAATAGACAGTTGCAAGAAGAAAGAAGATGGGGTGAAAAACTCATTTCCATCCACATCACCTCTGTCACCTATCTTAAACATACACACACACACGTGCACACACACAGCTTTATTTTTTATGAAAAATAATAATATTCTGGCCACCAGTGTAATATAAAAAGTTAATCTGCTGTCTAGCAAGCATGTGGAAGGTTTCCAGAGGATACTGTAAATGTTTTCAGATTAACTGACAGGGTTAAAAATAGCAGTCTGTTGGTAAGACTTTATTTGTCTAAGTGTTAACCTTGCAATTCAATTTCTGCGGCGGTAGGAAATCAGCACCATACTCCAGTACGTGGTAGGAAGAAACAAACTGTTGCAGTGTCTTCATGCAAAACGGCATGCTCTGGAGTCATGGAGGCAGCTGGTCGAAATTATCCTGACAGCCTGTCCCCAGGACCTCATTCAAGCCGAGGATCGCCAACTGATTATTCGTGATCTTTTACAAGATGTGCATGATAAGGTGACATGCTTCCTGAATTACTGTATGCTGCTGAACAAATTTTAATCCCATTTAAATATATAGTCTGCCCCACCTTTTTTTCCATTGTAGATTTGGAGTCAATAGAGTTGTGTTAACACTGCAATGCCAGTGTTAAAACTTTCCTCAAGGAAAGTAACTGTACAATAATGGCTCTCAACCAGAGTGTGTCAGAATTCCTTAGGGAGCTTTTTAGAAATCTCCGTGACAGATCCCTACCCTAGACCTATTAAATGGCAGGCTCTACTGGGGAGGCCATTATGTTAATTTCCATTAAAAACCTCTAGGGAATTCTGCTAGGGCTCCCTTCTGGTTAAGAACATTTTACTCAGCATCCTATTTAAATTTCTTTCTGTGTATTAGCTTTTATCTTCTTTGAATAGTAGTTCCATTTTTAAATTCTTGTGATAGTTGAAAAGCTGCACGTGTAAGACGTGGTGATGACTAGCTGAAAGCAGGGCCCTCACTGTGGTTTGTCTTTCTGCTTTAAGATCCTGGATGATGAAGCAGCGCAGGAATTAATGCCCGTGGTAGCAGGTGCCGTGTTCACCCTGACCGCTCACCTAAGCCAAGCCGTTCGCACGGAGCAGAAGCAGCCCTTAGTCTTGGGACCTGGAGAGGTCCATTGTGCTTTCACTCTTGATGGCTCTTTCAGCTCGCCTCCGCCCACAGAGAACCCAGTGGTGGGGTTTGCTTCTATCGGAGATTCTTCACTTCACATCATATTGAAGAAACTGTTAGACTTCATTTTGAAGACAGGTTTTTTTTTTTTTTTTTTTGTCTAAATTTTCTACAAATTATGACTTCTGTATTTGTTTTAACTTTAATTTAAAAAAAGATTTTTACTCTGCTGTATTTTCCTAGGTGGTGGATTCCAGCGAGTGAGGACACACCTGTATGGCTCTCTGCTGTATTACTTACAGATTGCCCAGAGGCCGGATGAACCAGATACCTTAGAAGTGGGTAAGTGCTAATCGTCTCTGTTTTTAGAGATTGGTTACTTCAAATGTTTTTTTTTTTAATAACCTTTTCACCTTTTGGCTAAGCAAAGCTATTAATAAATGAGTCTTTATGGAATCATTAACGTACTTACTATAAAGTCAAAGGAAAATGTTTAGTTTTGTAAAATTGTGGCAATAGGAACTTCCCTGGTGGTCCAGTGGCTACGACTCTGCACTGCCAATATAGGGGGCCCGGGTCTGATCCCTGGTCAGGGAGCTAGAGCCCACATGCTGCAGCTAAAGAGCCTGTGTGCCGCAACTAAGACCTGGGGCAGCCAAATTAGAAAAGAAGAAGAAAAAAGTGACAAGAGTACAAAAGTAATGTAAGCACAAACCTTCAAATACTACTTTAGCTTACATATTTTTGTAACTCCTGCTCACCTCTGGTCCCGTTGAACCGTACATGTCTTTTAAAATAGCTCTGTCATTCCACAGTATAGAAGTCAGGTCAGTTCAGTCGCTCAGTCGGGTCCAACTCTTTGTGACCCCATGGACTGCAGCATGCCAGGCCTCCCTGTTCATCACCAACTCCCGGAGTTTACTCAAACTCATGTCCATTGAGTCAGTGATGCTATCCAACCATCTCATCCTCTGTCGTTCCCTTCTCCTCCCACCTTCAATCTTTCCCAGCATCAGGGTCTTTTCCAATGAGTCAGTTCTTCGCATCAGGTGACCAAACTATTGGAGTTTCAACTTCAGCATCAGTCCTTCCAATGAATATTCAGGACTGATTTCCTTTAGGATGGGCTGGTTGGATCTCCTCGCAGTCCAGGGGACTCAAGAGTCTTCTCCAGCACCACAGTTTAAAAGCATCAGTTCTTCTGTGCTCAGCTTTGTTTATAGTCCAACTCTCACATCCATACCTGACTACTGGAAAAACCATAGCTTTGACTAGATGGACCTTTGTGGGCAAAGTAATGTCTCTGCTTTTTAATATGCTGTCTAGATTGCTGATAGTTTTTTCTTCCAAGGAGCAAGCGTCTTTTAATTTCATGGCTGCAGTCACCATCTGCAGTGATTTTGGAGCCCCAAAAAATAGTCAGTCACTGTTCCCACTCTTTCCCCATCTATTTGCCATGAAGTGATGGGACCAGATGCCATGATCTTAGTTTTCTGAATGTTGAGTTTTAAGCCAACTTTTTCACTCTTCTCTTTCACTTTCTTCAAGAGGCTATTTAGTTTAGCATAGAAGTAACATTTATTTAATCATTTGCCTCATTCATAAGTAGTTAAATTGTTTCTAATTTTTTACTATCACAAAAATGCTGCATCAAATATTCTTTTATATGACTATATATTTCTCAAGAAGGATACCTTATAGTGGAATTTCCACGTGAAAGAGGACGCACATTTTTATTTCAACAGATTCTACCGAATGGCTTTCTACCAGTTTAAACTCTCATCAATAGTATACATGAGTCTTTTTGTACTTAATGTGAAGGTTTTCTTGAGTAAATGTCACAGAGTAGAATTTCTTGGTCAGAAGGTCTGTGTGTTTAAAATAATGATAGAGGCTTTGTAAACTGTAGTTTGTGTGTGTGTGTGTGTTTGACCATGCTGCTCACTTGTGGCATCTTAGTCCCCTGACCAGGGATTGAACCTTGGCCCTTGACAGTGGGAGCATGGAGTCCTAACCACTAGACCACCACAGAATTCCCATGTGATTAGCATTTTAAAATAAGAGTAATTATATATATTCTTTGATTGCCATGTTTGGAAAATGTTTTTACCTGTTCTGCCAGACTTAATACTGATATTTAAGAACTTGTCATAGGCACCTTCTTATAACCTTCAAGAGTATTTATCTTGTATACAGATTCTTAAAAACCACTCTGTGTGTAAGACTCAGATTATCTCATATTATTTTTTACTGGCTGTATTTTTTGTATAATATCCTTAGAAGGTAGTAATAGCCAAATCATGCATTTATGGGAATGTCCTACTGGCATAAATAATGCACAAAAGTAGTTTTAGGTCATTAAAAATAATAGTTCAGAGAAAGTTTTTAAACAATTAGGTTTTTAAGAGTGATAATCCACCAGCATACCTCCCCCATTTTCCTCTTGACTTACAAAAATTTTAACATTGGATTTAGTTGAATTGGCAGAAATCATCACTTAACCACTAGGTGGAGCTTTATAACATACTTTATAAGAACTTATTACCAAGATGTGGTAAAAGCAACGTGACCATAAAAGAAAATTCTCCTTTGTTTTAATTTTCAAATGATCTATTTTTGGAGCAGGTTTATCCCTTAATTAGTTTTTTTCTTAGTCATAATTACTGCTTATTTTGGCTTACTTTAGGTAGCAAAGTATTTTCTAGATACTAGTATTTTTAATTTTCAAATTAGAAATATTACATTTAAAAACTCTTACTGAGCACATATTGTTGTGCAAGACACTGTACATACCTTCTGTTGTTTTAAAACCAAAAGTGAATTTTAATGTGTACATACTTAATTTTTCATACCACTTTTACTTTATTTTTACATAACCATATATATTGAATACTGGGCAGCCATTTTCCCTGTTTGGTAAAATAGGAATCTGACTTAGAGAGATTAAGTGACTTGCTTGTATGTGACATCTGAGAAGTAGAATTCAGTTTTCTCAATTTGTAACAGAATTCTCCTGACCTTGGAACATCATATCTTCATCTTTTTATTTCATCTTTTTGTAATCTGTAGTTTTTCCTTACTGTAATTTGGTAGAAAATGTCACCAACATATTTGTAACTTATGTCATGCATGACTAATTTCTAATAAATAAAGAGCATCTACAAATCAATAACCCAACAGAAAAATGAACAGAAGATATGAGCAGATTGTTTAAGGAAAAGGAAATTCAAATGTCTCTTAAACATACAGTTAATTTTTTGAAAATCCTTGTAAGTGGATCCTGTCGCCTTGAGCTGGCAATACTGAACATACATCTGGGGAGGAACCAAAGTATATGTTTTTTGATAAAATTATTTGGAGAATCTTAAGTGTTTCCCTAATTAAGAACAGTGTAGTTGAAATCTGACATTGCTTTTGCATATGTAATTCTCGGGGATTAGCTGACAGCTATTATTGTCATAAATATCTCTCTGTATTCTTTTCACTTTTTATTTTCTCTCTTTTCTACCAGTGACCACTAGAAAGAAAAAGTGGATAATCTGACCAGAGCTTAAATGTTTAATATGAACCACAAGTATTATATTCTAGATTTCTTTATTGAGCTGTTTCTTAAACATATATTGATATAAAAATAGATTGATAACGACAAAGATATACATTTTCAGCATATTTTTAATCAGATTAATGTTTTCACTAAAAGTTGATAAAGCCAACCTGTAAAGTTATGTTAACTTTAACTCCACCTCAGTGTGTAGGTGCGTCCTTTTTCGTTTTATTTCTGAGATTAGCCCTGTTTGACTGTTTTGTTATAATTTCTGTAAAATGGATTATATTGCTTTGAAACCAGATTTGTTTTTAACTTTCTATTTTCTAGGAGCTTATCATTCAACTTTAATTTATAATTGATTGATGAAGATGTCAGTTTGAATTCTTTATTTTAAAATTATTGTTGCAATTTTAAGCAGTTTTATTATGTTTTTCTCATATGTTCTATTTTCTTCTAAATTGGCTTTTCTTTTTCTTTAGTTTTGACAAGTTGATAGTATTCAGTAAATAAGAATGAGAAATTATAATGATGATGAATTTTCTGCTCTGCTCATAATTCTTTTGGGCTATTGTGACTTTTGAGCAGAATTTTCTTGTTCTTTGTTTATGAAGTTGTAGTATCCAGTCATCTTTTTAAAGGAGACTAGAAAAGATGATCTATTGCTGTTACTAAATTTTTGAGAATTGTATCGTGAGATTTTCCATTTTTATGGTCTAGGTGTTAGTATGATCTAGAATCATAGTACAAGTACACCTATGATTTTAGTCATGAAGTAGTGGGACTGAAAGGATTTCATAGAGCATCTTGCTGGTTGTTGACTCCGTTCTTTTGAATCCAACTCCAGTAAGTGACTTAAAAATACCAGCTACAGCTGGTGTGTAGTAGGTGCAGACTTTTTGCTTGATATGAATTTAGATGTACATTTCTCACCACTCCTTTTGTTTTACAACCTGAGTCAGATCTTAGGACCTTAGAACCTGACTAAAAATAATCAGGTATTTAAAAAATAGGATTTAGCTTTTCTTTTTTATTTAAAAATAAATGTTAAAAATAAAATAAATGTTGATTGAAGGAAAGTTAGGACATATTAATAAATGAAAGGAAGAGAAAAGTCACACACTCCACCTTTCTAAGATAACTATCAGGACGTTTTGGTTGGAGCCAACCGTCTTTTTGTATTGATTTGTATCTTCCTTTTTCTTTCTACTTAGTATATTATGAGCTTTTCCCCTCTCATTTAATGGCATTTTAATGCCTCTATAGATTTTGTCACTTATGGATATGTGGCAAATGTCCTACCCATTTTTAGACCCTTAGCTTATTTCTAGTTTTCACAATACAAAGAAAAAGTAATAATTATTTGGTGGTTTATTATTTTAAATTGTTCCAGAAAGCATGAATTGGGTTCTTGCTTTCATAAAATCTTATATCCTAGTAGAAATGGCAGTATATGTGCTTATAAAACAATAAGCCTTAAATTGGATGATATAGAGTGGATGCCTGCAAACTTTTTCTGTAAAGGGCCAGATAGTAACTATTTTAGGCTTTGCAAGCCATATGCTCTCTGCTGCAACTCCTTAACTCTGCCATTATAGTGCAAAAGCAGCCAGAGACATATGCTATGTTACATTGAAATTTTATTTACAAAAACAGGTCGGAGATCACATTTCACCCACAGGCCTTAGTTTGCCAACCCCAATTATAAATTACAAGTTTTACAGGATTTAAGAGGAGAAAGGAAATCAAGGATTTTGCTAGACTTTTCTGGTTGGGTTGTATTTACATAAGAATAAATGAGGGTCTTTTCAGTAAGGCCCAAACTAGGAGGGAGTAAAGAATCAGGCCATAAGCAGGGGAGAGGGTTGATAGCAAATTAAGCCAATTTGAGATGGTAGGACCATATTATTAATGACCTTGAAAATGAAACTATAGTGTTAGAGCTAGCAGAATTAAGCAATAGACATTTAACATTTTTGAGTAACTTGATAAGAAGTTCGTAGTTTAGGAAAGTATGTGTGGCAGTGATTTATGTGGTATGTTGGAAGAAGGGACAGATTGAGTAGAAGAAATCATTTTGGTGATTAATTTATCCTCTTAAAAAATGAGGATTTTAAAGAAAGGCATTTAAAAAAAAACTGTTTTCCATTATGATTTATCACAGGATATTGAATATAGTTCTCTGAGTTACAGTAGGACTTTGTTGTCATCCATTCTATATATAATAGTTGGCATCTACTAATCTCAGATTCCCACTCTGTCCCTCTGCCTTGGCAACCATAAGTCTGTTACCTGTTTTAAAGAAAGAATTAGATTTTTCTTTTTTCTAGGTAGTGCTGTCAATAAGTAATATTGGAACTCTGAGATCTGTTCACAATTTGAAATCAAATATTTCTTGGATATCTTCTGCAATCCCTTGTTTTTCAGATTTCACTATGAGGCCCCAAGGTTCTTGCAGGGGTTCCTCAGGGGTTTTGGGGAAGAATCTCTAGAGTGATATGCCAGCATCTCTTTACCCTCATTTCAATCAGAATGTTTGAACTAAGGAATTCAGGGCTAAAAAGCCTTAAACCTGTAAAGTGGTGGCTTTCAGACTTGCCCAGATTCTTGACTCACATAATTTTGTGGCAGTTCTGTGTGTAGAACAGGAGAAGCCCTATCTCCTCAGACTAGGCTCCTGAGAACCCACCCACCATGGAACTCCCCCCGCTGAGGGCGTCTGGTGGCCTCTCTGAAGGAGAGTTTCTAAACTTTCCTTTAAGCTGTCGATCAGTCAATAATTAATATTTGAGCTTCTACTTGTGTGCTAAATTTCTGGAGAAATAGGGGTAGACAAGACAGAATCCCATTGTTAACAAGCTTATGTTTGATGTGGTCGATGTGGGGAGACAGGAAACAAGCATGGAAATCCACCTCCGCTTCAAATAACATAATTTTAGTAAATCTGGCAAATAAGTACTGTGGAGAAAATAAAATAGTCCTGTGATATGTCGTGAGGAGGGGTGGGGGAGGAGGGAGTATTGGGTGTATTTGGGGAAGTGATATTTAATAGAAGCTGGAATGGGGAAGAGGAGGTAGCCATGCTACGATCTGGGGAAGAATATGGAGAACAGCTAGTGCAAAGATCCTGAGACTGAAGTAAGAGCTGAATTTGAGGGACAGAAAGGCTAGTGTGGTGGTAGTGTGGAGGTGGAGAATGGAAGGGCTTGAAATAGAAAAGTAGATGGGACCAGATGGGATCATGTCGCTTAAGGAAGGGACATGATTGAGATTTATAATCTCATACCCTCCTTTGACACTATTGGAAAAGAAATGTGATTAAATAAAACTAAAGTAGTGGTGAAAATATTTTAGGGAAAAAAAATCATTAAAACTGAAGATTTGCCCGCTGTAGACTTTATAGTGAAATATAGACTTGTGGCTTTATTTTATTTTTCATGATTATGTCTGCTTTGTTTTATTTTCCATTCTGAGCACCCTGTCTTAAGAATTTTTCCTCAGTTTGAAAACTGATGCCATTATCCTAGTTGGGGAAAATCATAAGATTAGTTTCAGCTGTATTGCTTTATGTAGTATATTTATGAAACTTTTTTCTGAAAGATTTTCAGGAATCTATGTAAAGTTTATAATCCTATCTTGAATTATCATTGTGCCTTGAATTAAATTTAAGTTGTCTTCATAGTGAGTATACCTTTTCCTTTTTAGTAAGTATTTCAATTAGAAAGTATAAAAGAATAAAACATCTGCTTTTTGGAAGTAGAGGTTTGTCTACTTTGTACCTGATCCTTTATAGCCAAATTCTCATAGCTCTCAATAAAAGATAAAGCCAGATCAATTAGCAGAATAAATACAGGAATTGGTTCTCCTGGAATCTCTTAATTCATTTTGATTTCTTTAAGGATAGTTTCTCCTTTTCCTAATACCATTGTTATCTCAGTGTACATGCATGGAATAGTGCATTGTGTTCTTGAAATTTACCTGCTCAGACTCATTGGTTGATGGACCTTTGTGTGCAGGCAATAATGGAAATGTATAAGGTGTAATTACTCAGTTACCAAATTATTTTTTTTGCTGGAGTGTTTTATATGTCTTCTCTTGTAACCCTTTAGCCAAGAAAACCATGTGGGAAAGGCTGACTGCCCCTGAAGATGTGTTTAGTAAATTACAGCGAGAAAACATAGCCATCATCGAGAGCTATGGTGCTGCCCTCATGGAAGTGGTCTGTCGAGATGCTTGTGATGGTCATGAGATTGGAAGGGTATGGTAACTCCTGCTCAGTATTGTACTTGGATAGATATTTTGACATTATATTAAGGCATAAGTTGGATCAGCTTTTCAAATGGATGTTATATACTGGAAATTATTTTCTGTAATATATTTTAGTGAATTTTCTTATTTACTCTAATTTAGAATTTATATTTTGTTTATTCATATGTTTTGTTCACTTACATTTTTCTTCCTTATTAGTTCAGAATGGGCCCTGAGAATAATCTTTTTCCTAATTTTGAGATTTGCCTTACACTGGTAGAAACAACAGAGGTGCTGGTTAATAAAGATCCTTGAATAATAGAATGGGGATATATAGCTGTTCGTTTCCAAGGCAAACCATTCAATATCATGGTAATCCAAGCCTATGCCCCAACCAGTAATGCTGAAGAAGCTGAAGTTGAACAGTTCTATCAAGACCTACCAGACCTTTTAGAACTAATACCCAAAAAAGATGTTCTTTCCATTATAGGGGACTGGAATACAAAGTAGGAAGTCAAGAAACACCTGGAGTAACAGGCACATTTGGCTTTGGAGTACGGAATGAAGCAGGGCAAAGGCTAATAGTGTTTTGCCAAGAGAACGCACTGGTCATAGCAAACACCCTCTTCCAACAACTCAAGAGAAGACTCTACACATGGACATCATCAGATGGTCGACACTGAAATCAGATTGATTATATTCTTTGCAGCCAAAGATGGAGAAGCTCTATACAGTCAGCAGAAACAAGACCAGAAGCTGACTGTGGCTCAGATCATGAACTCCTTATTGCCAAATTCAGGCTTAAACTGATGAAAGTAGGGAAGACCACTAAACCATTCAGGTATGACGTAAATCAAATCCCTTATGACTGTACAGTGGAAGTGAGAAATAGATTTAAGGGACTAGATTTGATAGACAGAGTACCTGATGAACTATGGACGGAGGTTCACGACATTGTACAGGAGACAGGGATCAAGACCATCCCCATGGAAAAGAAATGCAAAAAGGCAAAATGGTTGTCTGAGGAGGCCTTACAAATAGCTGTGAAAAGAAGAGAAGCAAAAAGCAAAGGAGAAAAGGAAAGATATTCCCATTTGAATGCAGAGTTCCAAAGAATAGCCAGGAGAGATAAGAAAGCCTTCCTCAGTGATCAATGCAAAGAAATAGAGGAAAGCAACAGAATGGGAAAGACTAGAGATCTCTTCAAGAAAATTAGAGATACCAAGGGAACATTTCATGCAAAGGTGGGTTCAATAAAGGACAGAAATGGTATGGACCTAACAGAAGCAGGAGATATTAAGAAGAGGTGGCAAGAATACACAGAAGTACTATACAAAAAAGATCTTCACGACCCAGATAATCACGATGCTGTGAGCACTCACCTAGAGCCAGACATCCTGGAATGTGAAGTCAAGTGGGCCTTAGAAAGCATCACTACGAACAAAACTAGTGGAGGTGATGGAATTCCACTTGAGCTGTTTCAAATCCTAAAAGATGATGCTGTGAAAGTGCTGCACGCAGTATGCCAGCAAATTTGGAAAACTCAGCAGTGGCCACAGGACTGGAAAAGGTCAGTTTTCATTCCAATCCCAAAGAATGCTCAAACTACCGCACATTTGCACTCATCTCACACGCTAGTAAAGTAATGCTCAAAATTCTCCAACCCAGGCTTTAGCAATACGTGAACCATGAACTTCCAGATGTCCAAGCTTGTTTTAGAAAAGGCAGAAGAACCAGAGATCAAATTGCCAGCATCCGCTGGATCATCGAAAAAGCAAGAGAGTTCCAGAAAAATGTACATTTCTGCTTTCTTGACTATGCCAAAGCGTTTGGCTGTGTGATCACAATAAACTGTGGAAAATTCTGAAAGAGATGGGAATACCAGACCATCTGACCTGCCTCTTGACAAACCTATATGCAGGTCAGGAAGCAACAGTTAGAACTGGACATGGAACAACAGACTAGTTCCAAATAGGAAAAGGAGTACGTCAAGGCTGTATATTGTCACCCTGCTTATTTAACTTATATGCAGAGTACATCATGAGAAATGCTGGGCTGGAGGAAGCACAAGCTTGAATCAAGATTGCCGGGGGAAATATTAATAATCTCAGATATGCAGATGACACCACCCTTATGGCAGAAGGTGAAGAGGAACTAAGGAGCCTCTTGATGAAAGTGAAAGAGGAGAGTGAAAAAATTTGGTTTAAAGCTCAAAATTCAGAAAACTAAGATCATGGCATCTGGTCCCATCACCTCATGGGAAATAGATGGGGAAACAGTGGACACAGCATCAGACTTAATTTTTTTGGGCTCCAAAATCACTGCAGATGGTGACTGCAGCCATGAAATTAAAAGACGCTTACTCCTTGGAACGAAAGTTATGACCAACCTAGAAGCATATTAAAAAGCAGAGACATTCCTTTGCCAACAAAGGTCCGTCTAGTCAAGGCTATGGTTTTTCCAGTGGTCATGTATGAATGTGAGAGTTGGACTATAAAGAAAGCTGAGCGCCAAAGAATTGATGCTTTTGAACTGTGGTGTTGGATAAGACTCTTGAGAGTCCCTTGGACTGCAAGGAGATCCATTCAGTCCATCCTAAAGCAGATCAGTCCTGGTGTTCATTGGAAGGACTGATGCTGAAGCTGAAACTCCAATATTTTGGCCACCTCATGTGAAGAGTTGACTCATTGGAAAAGACCCTTATGCTGGGAGGGATTGGGGGCAGGAGGAGAAGGGGACAACAGAGGATGAGATGACTGGATGGCATCATCGACTCGATGGACATGAGTTTGAGTAAACTCTTGGAGTTTGTGATGGACAGGGAGGCCTGGCGTGCCGTGATTCATGGGTCGCAAAGAGTCGGACACGACTGAGTAACTGAACTGAACTGAACTGAAATAGCTTTTATATTGGATACATCTTTCTCTGCTTTTTTGAGAAGTATTTACATTTGTGTATCTTTAAAATATTATGTCATATTGGTGATAATATATTGAGAAGATAATTTCCTACTGGTGGAAAGTCACATTGCATTTGAATCATGTAGTGTGCTCTTACTTATGTTAAAAAAATAGTATTTGGGAAGAAACAGGCCAAAGTGGTCTTGTTTATCAGATACTGTATTTCCGTACTTTGTTTGTTTGTTTGTTTTCTATGTTTTCTACAATGAGCATGTAACACTTCACAGGAGGGGAAAATGCTATTTTTAAAAATCGATTTCCTCCTTTCCTCCAACAAGTAATGTTTAGATTCTGTTAAAATATGTTTAATGCTATTATTTTAATGTGTTAGGTTTTGTTTCAGAAATATAACTTTACCCTGAACATTTTCCTTTTATTAATAAATCAAGATTCTGGATATATAGCTTTCAACTTCTCCAAAAAAAAAGGAGAGAGTTGTATTGCATGCAACAGTTCTTCTTGTAAGAAAACTTTTAAACGTTTCCAGGTAGAGGGCGTTAACTGTTGTTGACTTGGTAGCCATCTCCACATTTTGGACTTTGATTTATTCTTCCTTCAGATGCTGGCGCTGGCTCTCCTTGATCGAATCGTCTCCGTGGATAAGCAGCAGCAGTGGCTCCTATATCTGTCTAACAGTGGCTATCTGAAGGTGCTTGTGGACAGCTTGGTAGAAGATGACCGTACTTTGCAGAGCCTACTCACTCCACAGCCTCCCCTTCTAAAAGCCCTTTATACTTACGAATCCAAAATGGTAAGGCTTTATGTTCACTTGAGGTTAGATCAACAGGTCATTTCCTCTTGAGGTGAAAGCTATATTAAGGAAAATGAACATGGCTAACATTTTTAATATTTTTATCATACATGCCATAATCATTTCTGAGGAGTTTTAAATTTGGGTACATGTGCTAGGAATGCATCTTCTGAGCTTGTGGAGTTGAGTTGAAACGGTCCTATGAAGGCTAGCTGGGTGCCGAGACTGCTGCTTACTCACTTCTGTTGCTGGTGATGCCAAAGCCGTGTGATACCCAGTGCTCTCTGAGGAGAGTGAGCACACATGTCCTTCCCAAAGAAAATCAGCCTGTGCCAGTTGCCTGATGAAATTCCAATGTAGATGTGCTGGTTCTACTTTTAAGCACAGGAATTTTTCAATCTAGTATATATATTTACTTTCCTTTCCTCCAAATATTGTTTTAATTTCCATTTCCTCCTGCTTAAAAATACCACCAATGTCACAGTAAGAGAAGCACTAAAACCTTAGATTCTTCACTGATTCTGTTTTCCCTCCCTCCTACATTTATTCAACAATTATTTGTTAAATATCTGTTATGTGCCAGGTATTGGGTGAGGTAGTAGAGATACAGCTGTGAGCAAAACAGTCTTTCCTGCCCTCCATCAGCCCATGTGATGATTTCCCTGAGTGTGTAACCCATGCAAGGCCTGTGTGGCACTTCAGATACACTGTACCGTTTATTCCTCATGAAAATCCTATGGTGAAAGTGAAAGTCGCTCAGTTGTGTGGGACTCTTTGTAACCCCATGGACTATACAGTCTGGAATTCTCCAGGCCAGAATACTGGAGTGGGTAGCCTTTCCCTTCTCCAGGGGATCTTCCCAACCCAGGGATCGAAGCCAGGTCTCCTGCATTGCAGGTGGATTCTTTACCAGCTGAGCCACAAGGGAAGCCATAGGGGTATAATGTGCCCCATCCTAGCTAGTCACCAATGATTACAGATTAGAAATGTGCTATGATGGGGACATGTCTGGCGGTCCAGTGGTTAAGAGTTTCCCTTCTAGCGCAGGGGGTGCGGGGAACTAAGATCCCACATGCCACAGGGTGTGGCCAAGAATTAAATAAAAACAACATTGTAAATCATCTATACTTCAACTTAAAAAAGAAATATGCTATGAGCAAGCTTCATTTTTATATGAGACCCGTGACTGCGATCTCTGTTCTCATGATTTTTGTTTTGTAACTTCTTAGGCATTTCTCACAAGAGTGGCCAAGATTCAGCAGGGTGCTTTAGAGCTGCTGAGGTCTGGCGTGATTGTGAGGCTGGCACAGTGCCAAGTTTATGACATGCGCCCAGAAATGGACCCACAGGGGTAGGTGTCTGTATCATTTGGCTTTTTTTGTTACCTGTAAAGGTTTATTAAGGAAAAAAACTTCAAACATAATTTTGCCCTTTATAATTCTGTTTGAGCAGTACTCTCATCTTGATGGTTTTGTCTGGTCATACCCCGCTGCCATTTGATGCTAATAAATGAAAGTTGTTAGTCAGGGTAAAAGTGAGTAGAGACATGTCTGCGTGCTCAGTCGTGTCTGATTCTTTGTGACCCCATAGGCTATAGCCCCCCAGTCTTCTCTGTCCATGGGATTCCCCAGGCAAGAATACTGGAGTGGGTTTCCATGCGCTCCTCCAAGGGATATTCCTAACCCAAGGATTGAACACATGTATCTTATATTCCCAGCAGGTGGGTTCTTTACCACTAGCACCACCTGGGAGACGAGTGCTTTTTCTTTTAGATCAGTGACGTAAGAGAAAGATGGGAGAGCATTTTGTTAGTAGATGTTACTTTTCCAAACTATATTGTTCTGTTTAGTGGAAGTACATATTTTCCATTATACTGTCTTTTAAAGTCCTGTATGAAATTATAATTTGTGGTGGATTTTCTTTTCTTGATGACTTGAGTAATATTTTATGTTTTTCTCATTTTAACATTTTGCCAAGTGCTTACTAATTTGAAAGCTTCAAATGAAATTTTAAGTTCCAAACTAGCAGATTTCTCAGTTGAGTTTGAATGTGGATTTTTTTTCCTTTTTTGTCTACGTGGCTCCAACATTATTGAGCTTATATATAGCCTACCCGCTTACTATCAAATAACATTATTTCAGTTTTAGTAATTTTCTTCAAAAGATCCATTGCCAGATTGCATGTTTTGAGTTTTTCAGGTTTAGCTATAGGACAATATTTTACTTCAAGAAAAATTAACATCACTTTCTGAAGTTTTAAAAATGCAAGTTTTTACTTTCACCTTAGGTGAAGGGGATTAAGTTATATCCCTCCCTCATGATGCGTTATTATTGCCCATCTTTGGAAAGCCTTTCTGTTATATCTTTTTATTTCCATATTCTGCTTTCATTCCCTTCTCAACAGGCGACCATTTTTTTTTGGTCCAAAAATTTAAATAGAAATATTTACAGTAGGCAAATAGTTTATTAATACAGTGTTCTGAGACCTAAACTTAAAGGCTAAGTCATTTTGCAACCTCGTTTTAGGTTTTAAAATCTCGTTTTATTTTATGTAATAGTGTAGATTCTTTTTTGGCTTTGTGTATATGAGAGGGAAATTTGGGGAAAGCAGCTTTTGTTTCTGTTTGTCACTCATAGTCTCTATGGCTTAAGGGAACATTTGGAGTAGAATAAGCATGTTTGGGGAATTTTGTCTTCTTTACTAAGATTTTTCTCAAGATTCACTTAACTCTGTCTTCACTGTACATGTGGGGTAGAGAGTCCTCGTTAGGAGCGTCACATCTTACTCAGTCACCTGTGGTTATTTGCCGTGGGGGTGGTCAGGGACTGTTGGAATGTACCTTAACTCTTGGACTGTTGCTGTCTCCTTGTTCACTTGATATGAATCAAGCATGTTTGGCATGAGAGACCCCCCAGTGTTCATCCCTACTCCAGTAGACCGATACCGCCAGATTCTCCTCCCGGCTCTTCGCTTGTGCCAGGTCATCCTTACGTCCAGCATGGCTCAGCACTTGCAGGCAGCAGGGCAGGTAAGAGGAGCCCTTAGTGTAGAAATCATCAAGTACAAAAGCTTTGTTTTACAAATGCAGAAGATGGACCGCTTACATGAATTTCTTTAGGTTCCTTGTACTTTGCTCTGAACTTCATCGGTTTGTTTTTGTACTCTTGTTTGAAGGAAATGTTATAGCTAATTAATAAAATAGTGAGATGGGAAGCAAGACATCTAAATTAGTTGTTGTATAGAAGGAAGCAGTTACCGTGATAGAAATAAGCTGACTTCTAAAATGTAATTTAACCGGGTATTTATTAGAGAATGCTATACACTTTATTATACCTTACAGAGAATACAGAAGATAGATGGTAATGCTACATTTAGTTGTGATATTATTTTCAGTGCTTTTCAGTGAAATCTTCAAAAATATGTTTATTTCTTTAATAATGCAGTATACAATTTAGCCTTTTGCTGGTTAATTAGGCTTATCATCATGAATCTGCCATTTTTTATTGTATTGCTCTATTCTTATGATACCCTCAGGAGCTGTGTCCTAATAATTTATGGTGATTTTATCTGCTTTCCCTGCTGTCAGTCTTTAGGCTTGCCTCACCAAGATAGAATGCTGCTGTTTCTAGTGTGACACCTGATTTTATACTGACTGCATTGGTCTTGGTGACATTCTGTCCCTTTCATATACAGCCTTTGAGTTAGTTCTTTAGCACACAAAGACTCTGTCTTCTACTTTATTGAGGTTAAGATTTTTTTAGTGGAAGTGGGACATTGTGAAATAAGACCAGACTCACCCTGAGCATAGCGGTATTACCTGAATAACTTCTTTAAAAAATACAGATTACTGAGTTGCATGTCCAACAATGATGGGCTGAGGCCAGGAATCTATTGAAAAAATAAAGGGCCACAATTCCTGAGAGATTCAAATGTTCAGCCTGTTGTGGTGTAGTCCCTGCCTTCGAGGCATCTGTAATCTAGTTGAGAAGATGTTTGGATGTGAAAAAGAGTAGAGTCCTCTGTGATGGGACACTGTAAAATGCTAAGCTGGAAGGGCAGAGTTTGGAGGTCAAGGTTTGTATCTCCTTTATTTTCACCATATCAGAAGGAGAATTAGACAAAAGCCTTTCTGTGATTGTCCCTGTCACACTAGTCAGACTTTCATAGAGCTAGCTTGAATTAGCTTGAATTTGGGAAGTCATTTTTATATACGCTCATTCAAAATTCATGTTCTAGTTAGACAAAAATTTCAAAATAAAAATTTTGGGTCAGATAAAATACGGGTCAGATAATAGTTTTCATGCAGTTGTTCCAAGTTATTTTATTCTTCTGCGATAGCTCTTAAGTGTATTAAATTTCTACACTTTGAAATAATCCTTATCTTGAGCTTTCTTATGAATGTTGTCTTCTTGAAGAAATAAATTATGTAAATACAAAGGATAACTGTTTATCTAATATTCCTCATTACATTAAATTATTTGCTTCAGTGTTACTAAACCGATGGATATAAATTTATAATATACTTTTCTCCTTTTCCACCTCTGTGTTTTCCTTTCCCCCTCTCTTTTTCCTTGGTAGGTGTTGCAGTTTCTCATTTCTCATTCAGATACCATACAAGCAATTCTGCGCTGTCAGGACATTAGTGCAGGGTCTTTGCAGGAACTGGCTCTGCTGACGGGAATTATAAGTAAAGCAGCACTTCCTGGTGAGTTGATTGTGTTGAATTTTTAAACAACGGCTTTATAGACATACACTTAGTAGAATGAGGTTATTATTACTTTGCAGCTGTATGTGAATTATTTGAGAGTGGACAAAGTTAACAAAGTTAACTACCTTTTTTGAAGTCATATGTTTATTAAAATGATTTATGGTCAGTATAAAAAATTCAGAAAGTTAAAATAATTAACACTCAAATCCCACTATCTAGAAATTACCAAATGCTAACATTTGGTAAGTAGCTTTTTTTTTTTTTTTTTGGTAAGTAGCTTTTTAACCAGTGTCCTATGCGTTTGTATGTATTGGTGAGTGAGGGGGCATGATGGAAAGAAACAGACCTATAGAGATAATATATGAAAATGGGATGCCTTTTGCATGCAGTTTTAGAAAGCAGCTGTTTAATTTTACGTAAACTTTATAGATGAAAAACTAGTTGAAGAGAAACTGAAGACATTGATGAATTCTAGACAGACTTTTCTTTATTTAATACAGGTGTACAAGAGATGTTAGTTCTTACAAGAGATATTAGTTCTTAAAAGATGACTATGATTAAGAAAAGATTATGATAATTAGTAAGGTATTTTGGTCATTAAAAAAATTTGTTTTACTAACATAAATTTTAGACAGAACCAACTAACTCAGTGTGAAAGATGAGTTACTTTACACATCTTCCACCCTCACGTTATGTTTACTTATATTTTTACTTTGTGAAGTAAATATCATTTTCATTCAGCTCTGGAACCATAATACCTTCAGCTGTTTAGTTTTACTTGTATATTTACTTGGATTCATAGAAATGCACCAGTTTTTTTTTTTCCTCTTACAACTTCACCATTTCTGAGTTCTTTCTTTTGATTTATCTCTTGGAATTTTTAATTTGTGTTGAGGTCCTCTCTCCCAAGAAAAAATATATAACATTCTCTGAATTCTCTAATGTTTATGAGTACCTGAAGATTGCCTTATTCTTGAATGACAGCATGGCCTAAAATTAATGATAATAACTCATATTTTTAAGCATTTATATGCTGGGTACTGTTTTAGACGCTTAGCATGTTAATTGATTTAATCATCACAACAGTCTTGAGAGTTAGAACCATTATTATCCACCTTTTACAGGTGAGGAAACTGAGGCACAGAGAGGTTAGCTTGTCCCAAGTCACACGAGTAATACTGTAGCGCTTTCCAGGAACCATGGCTTCTGAGCCTGTGCACTTAACTACTCAGCTATTCTACCTCCACTTTTACATTGCTGTGGAGAAGTCTGAGGCCAACCCCTGATTCTGCCTCAGCGCCCCCAGGAATTTTTCCTCTCTGGACATTCCTCGGTGCCTGAGCCCTTTGTGTTGGGAGGAGGAGAGTTTGGCAGGGCCGAGTGCAGTGTTTATTAAGGTACTCAGAGCCTGTGTTCATCCTGAGGAGATCCCAGGGTCAACTCCACCTCACCTTGTCATGTCTCAGTCCTGTGTGCTTATTATGGTCATTTCCCCAGTTCACTCCAGTGGCCTTGAATGATGCCAAGACAGTCCAAATGATGCATAGAAGAGTTAAAAGAAAAAAGGAATGCATTTCATTCTTAGTGTTTTATATTCTGAACTGTTTCATGAGAAAGTAATTTACTGTGGAGTTTAGAAAATTTTGTTTTATATTTATAAATAAAAAATAGATTTTTCTCAAAAGACTTTTTAAAATGCACTTTTGAATCACTGATCCAATCTAGATTTAGTTTGCATATGACTGAATGTGTGGTGGGTGGTACACTTAACAATTTGTAAAGTTGTAAGGTATTTCTCAAACCTCCTTCATGGCAGTCTGTGTCTGTTGATGCATTAAAGAATGTGAAAGAGTAAAACTACTCTTCCTAGTTTTTTAATGTCTATATTTTGTCAATTACAGAACTACATTTTAAAACATTCTAAATTTTATAGGTATACTAAGTGAACTTGATGTTGATGTAAATGAAGGATCACTAGTGGAACTACAGGGACATATTGGAAGATTCCAGGTAGCTGATTCTTTACTTCTTTTTTATTTTTTAAATTAAAAAATTTCTTTTGACTCTTAAATTTTTAAAGAGCAGTAGTAAAACTTATAGTAAAGTACAACAATCCTCTCTGATCCTCCTTATACGGCTCCCTTAATTTGCGTAAACCCAGCAATGGTTTTAATTGAGTCTTTCATGCCTCTAAATAATTTGCTTATGTTGCTACTACTTGATTTTCCAATTTTAAGAATCATCTGTCAACCTTCCATCAAAGAGGATAAGAATTTAGATCTCTACTCCTGTTCTTCCATCATATGATATGTGTGTCTTTTATAACAGCCCCCACCCCCAACTCAAAAATCATATCATAATTTTGATTAGATTAACATTTAGTATTATATTATTACTGTGTAAAGTCATTTATAAATAAGCCATGGGTGGACCATATGTTACTTTTCTAAACATTATGTTTTCCCTAGAGTAAATAATTGTTGCTTTTTTTTATTTGCTTGGTTTTTGTACTTCTGATTTATTCTCAAACTCTCCTCCAGTTGTATAATCTCCTTTCAATATATTCAAACATAGTAGATAGCTTATCAATTCAGTATTTTATCACAGTCCTTCTGGGAGCTTCCTGACCTGCTTTGATCTAGACATCTTCACTTTTGGGGCAGAGGAATTATATTTATATAGTAGAATCTATATTCCATTGTTTTTGCACAGTAATTGTCATAACCAATCCTCTTTTCGTGAACTGTTTTTCAAGTTTCCAAAAGAAAAATGCTGCCATCAGTTTTTTAATTTATACATTTTTATATAATATTACTGTTATCTCTGGGACCCAGGGCATATAAGTAGAACATTTTGAGTCATTGTCAGATAGCACTCCAGAAGGGCTTGTGTTCTCTGTAACCAGGCCAAAATAATCTGGATTTTTTTTTTTTTCCCCTCAGTCTTCTAACTTTTTTAATTGGTGGGGAGGAAAAAATATTTCTGATGCATCTTTCATAAGGTGGCCTCTGGAAATGTGTTGCTGCATCTGTTTTATCTGTCAGTGTGGCAAACGGCCAGTTGTAAGTTTTAAAAATAGATCCAGCTGTTTTGACAAAATAAATTTATATTATAGTCTCCTTAGTCTGTTTTGCCTTATCCAAACTTACTCTAAATTAACATGAGTTTAAAGTAGATATTATATAATATGTAGGTATGTATGTGTATATAGGTGTGTATGTATATAATACCAATGTTTCAAACACATTTTTATTGTGCACTTACTACGTGCAGTGGACAAGGAAATGGCAACCCACTCCAGTTTTCTTGCCTGGAGAATCCCGTGGATGGGGGAATCCTAGTGGGCTACAGTCCATGGGGTCATAAGAGTTAGACGCGACTGAGCACATTCTGCGTGCAGAACACTGTACTAAGCACTTTAAATATAATTCAGTGTCTCGGGTAATCCAAACAATAATTTTACAAGGTGAGAATTGCTATTATCACTCTAGAAATGTGAACACAGTGGCTTGAAGAAGTTAAGTAACTAGTCCCAGGACAAATAGCAAAAAGTCATGTGCCTGCAATTGGAACCCACATCTCTGATTTTGGACATATTGCCAATTTTGCAAAGCTTGTCCTTTCCCTCTGAGAACCATAGGAACAATTGTATTTTCAGGTGAAAAGTACCAACGTGTCAAACAAATGACCTTTGCATTTTATCTGCCAAGGTCACTTCTGTGTTCCCCACTCCTTGATGACATTCCCAGAAGAAGCCACAGGAGTCAGAGCCTTTAAATTTGAGCCTTGGTAGACACAATGATCACAGATCTGCTTCTGTCCACCGTCTCATTTTCTTCTCACTGTTTATTGATCGGTGTTTATTTAATGGGTATCTACTAAGGAATTATTTGGTGTGATACAAAAAATTTGGGGCCAACACTGAGACTTCAGTGGGTGTTAACTGCTAAAAAAATTAATATTCTTTTAATGAGTTGTCTGCCAAGTAAATACATTTGCAAAAAGATGAATTTTAATATTAATAACTTATAGTTGACTCAGTTGGAAGTCAGAAATCAGACACATTAAAGAGGATTTCACTCTCCACTGAGCTGAGTTTTTCTTTATCTCCCTCAAGAAAGAGAGGTCACTAACTTTAAACATATCCAGCTAGATGTGAACTTTTGTTCATTTTTTGTCTTTTATTTCCTTAGCGCCAGTGCTTAGGACTACTAAGTCGCTTTGGTGGCTCCGACAGACTGCGTCAGTTTAAATTTCAAGATGATAATGTGGAGGGAGATAGAGTGAGCAGGAAAGATGAGATCGAACTGGCTATGCAGCAGGTAAGAGGAGTGGCAGTTATGTAACTATTCTTTACGGTTTTTATGTTTCTGGAAATATTTGAGAAAAGTAATACATGTGGATAATTTTAAAATTGATTTGTGACTTTGTTGTAATTTTACAGATTGACCTAACTCTGTTCTCCTTGCATCTGGATTTGCACGAGATGGGGCATTTGGGGAGCTAATGTTTTTGTTGCTGCTCTTCTCACTTTGTAGATTTGTGCTAATGTCATGGAATATTGCCAGTCACTCCTGTTACAGAGTTCCCCTACCTTCCAGCATGCTGTGTGTCTCTTCACCCCCAGCCTTTCAGAAACCATTAACAGAGACGGGCCCCGACAAGGTGAGCTGCTTCTTTCTTTCTGTGTTTGAGGAATTCAGTTGCTAGGATTATGAGAAGCTCTAGTTAGCTCCAGTAAGGTGCAGCTTTTTTTTTTTTTTTAAACAAATAATGAATGGGGAATTTTAAAAACGACTTCTTTAAGAAGAAGTGATAAGGAGGTACTGTTGCCAGACCTCTGGATACAGCTGGAGATCTTGAAAGAATAGAGAAATTTAAGATTTTCTGAGAATAAATCTGGAAGAGCCATGTGGGGAGAGTATAGTTTTATATAGTGTGTGAGACCCCATAGAGTCTGGGATTGGAGACTAAGCTAGCTAGGTGAGAAGTATGAAAATACTGCAGACAGTTTATATGTTAAATCATGTTAAACTGAATTTTTAGTATCTCAGCTGGATTTTGTATGATAACTCCAAATTTCCATACCATAGCACAGTAAAATTTAGATACTTAGTAGGCTCACGTAGCCTGGGATTTCCTAATGACCCAGTAGGGAAGATTAGCAATCTAAGGCAGGATTATGGATTGGTTAAAGCCGTTTTCCATGGGACACTGAAAAGCCAAAAGCCATTTTGGATCTTGGTGGTTGTATTGTGATGGACTGGTGATTTCAAGAAACATTCTATTTGAGATTTTTGAGAATCATTTTGGGGTTTGTCTTACTCTGTTGTAAATGTCCTAGGTAGTGGGATTAAGAGAATTTTATTGAAGTATTATTTAAATACAACCAAATTCACCCATCTTAGGTGGACCGTTTGAGTAATTTTTATAGTTTTATGCAGTGTGGAACTACTACCACAGCCAAAATATAGAATAATTGCCTCATCCTTTGAAGTTTCTTCTTGTCCCTTTGCATTTGATTGTTTCCTTTGACCCTTTGGTCAAGGTGTCTATTATTTTGCTTTTTCCAGAATTTCGTATAAATAGAATCATACAACATGTCTTTTTTGTGTTTTGACATCTTTCATTTAGCTCAGTGTTTTTGAAATCCACTTATGTGTGTATTACTGTTTTGTTCTTTTTATTTCTGGCTAGTATTCCATATGAATTTATGTATCCACTAGTTGATAGACATTTGGGTTATTTCCAGATGTTTAGCTATTGTGAATAATGCTGCTATGAATGTTTGGATATAGATCTTAATGTGGATGTATGTTTTCATACCCCTTGATAAGATGCCTAGGAATGCAATTGCTGGCTTGTGTGATATGTTTAACTAAGTAAGATACTGCTATTCTGTTTTACAAAGTGAAAATCATTTTGTATTTCTACCAGCCATGTAAAGAGTTCTAGTTGATCCACATCCTTGCCAGTGCTTGGTTTGTCAGTCTTTTTAAGTTTCAGCTGTTCTAGTGGGTGTGTTGTGATATCTCATTATGGTTTTAATTTGCATTTCCTTGATGACTAGTGATGAGCCTGTGTCCAGGTCTAGTACCATTTGCTGAAAAGATTTATCTTTTGGTTTCATTACTTTGGTACATGTTGTCAGAAATCAACTGATCACATAAATTTGGATTTATTTTTCTTCAGACTTTTTTAAGGACTAATAAGCATATTTTTCCCTGCCAATTCTAGACATATAAATGGGTAGGTATTTAGTAGGTTCTAGAATAGTTACAGAGAGACAGTTTAACTTAGTGGTTAACCTAGGGTTAAGAGCACAGTTTGATGATGAACTGCCTGGATATGAATCCCAGTTCTACAGGTGACTTAAGAAAAATGACTTATCTCTTTGTGACTCAGTTTCTTTGTTTATAAAGTAGAAGTAATAACAAGGTCTCCTCTAGTGAATTATTGTAAGGATTAAATGTGTTAATAAGTATAAAGTGCTTTAGAACAGTGCCTGACAGCACAACATCAGTGTTAGCTATCATTATTTTTATTATTGCTCTTATATTGTTGTTATCCTCTAGTATATTTACTGTTCCTTGTGATCAAGGGACACCTTGCTGTAGCACTTCTATTTCCTTGACCTCGTTCTCTTTCCCGCAGAATCTATTTCTGTAATTAAATATCTCATGAGCCATCCTCATCAGATGTCTAAGTCCAGTGCCTCTGAATATTTTCCAGACTGGAGCAAATTATTGTATAAGAATTCCTGAAGACATCTGAATTACTCTCAGCATTAGACCATCGTATTTGTGGCTAGTTTCCTACCAAGTTGTGGAGAAGGAAATGGCAACCCACTCCAGTATTCTTGCCTGGAAAATCCCATGGACTGAGAATCCTGGTAGGCTACAGTCCATGAGGTCGCAAAGAGTCGGACACGACTGAGCGACTTCACTTCACTTCACTTCACTTCCTACCAAGTTGAGGTCTCACAAATGTTATCCGGGGACTGGCATAGCTAATTTCACTAAGAGAAGGCTTTCTGTGATGACCTGTGTCATAAAGATTGTCACACCCTCACTGAAGACTGGTAAAGGAGACCTGGCAAATCAGATGAGTCTAGGCAAAATCCATTGACAAAGGAGTCTTCTTTTTCCCCTCCATGTGAAGGTCTGTGAGATCCGACTTTGGAGCAAAGTTCAGGGAGATGGCAGTGAAGGAAGCAAGTGTAGATCTCTCTCCCTCAGTATTCATGGCAGTTGGGGCCATTAAACAAAGTTTGTCTTCAAATTAAACGTGAAATTACTAAGGTGTTTCTCAAAGAAATCCCTTCGTTGCAAGAGGAAATTGCTTTATTTGCACCACACAAACCATGTCTAGAATAATGACGTTGCTGCTCTCTACTTTTACTTCCCTTTACATACAGCTTTTCCAGCATCACATTGTTCCTTTCTACCTTCATCAGAAAGTGGTCACGTAAAAGGCAGATCATTTTGTTTTGCTAGCCAAATGGAACTATTGTGGTGGAAGACTTAAGCTTTAAAAATTCTGTTACCTGTTTTTTAGTTATGTGTTAGTATTCTACTTGTCTGTTTGGAAGAATGATTTTGAGTTGGCAACTCAGCGACCAGAAAGATGCAGATTGGAAATGAATCCATATAAGTAAAGCCATAGGGTGAGGCAGGACTTATTCACCTGGGGGTCAGGAAACTGTAAGCTATATCTGTGCATACGGGGTGGTGGGTGGTAGAGAGATGGGTGTATAGGTTTATAGCTTCCATTGAATTCTCAAAGAGGTCTTCACCCAGTAAAGGATTAGCTTTCTCAGTGTCCATCAGCCAGACTTACTTATTGTCTCAAGGCTCTATCCTTATGTACCTACCTCATTACAGTAGCTCCTAACCACGCCTTTGAACTGTTCAGTTCAGTCACTTGAACTGTTAGTGGTGTTTAAAAGTAGTCCTGGATTGTTTTTAATAATAGTTTACATGCCTTTAAATTCCTGGGCTTTCCTTTTAGAAAAAAAAAAACAGGTCATTTGAAATTCATATAAAATGGCTGTAGGTAGAACATTGGTTTTTTTTTTTTTAATCAACTCCATTAGATACCCAAGCTCCAGTGGTTCCATACTGGCACCTGCCTGGTTTGGGCATTATCGTCTACCTGCTGAGACAGAGCGCTAATGATTTCTTCAGCTATTATGACAGTCATCGACGGAGTGTCAACAAGCTACAGAACGTCGAGCAGCTTCCCCCAGATGAGATAAAAGAGGTATGAATCTTATTATGGGCAATGGAGACTTCTGAGAAGCCATTGGTTTTCCTGATAAGGCAGGGGACCAGTGTCAGGCTGGTAAGTAAAGATAATGCATGCAGTGAGATGAAAGGAACTCCACTGACTCTTTGTGGTGGCTTGAAGAAGAGTCCCTCACCTAAGTACCACACTTCATAAGTGTGGAAACTTGACTGAGTGACCAAAAGTTGTACCTGTTCAAGAAAACCACCTGCTTTTTTCAGTAGAAAAGCAACTGGCCTTTGAATAAAGAATTTGATAATTTATACTGTAAACATCTGTGCTGAGAAACTTAGGTTGCTGAGAAACTTAGGTTTCTATTGCAGATGCTTTTTCAGTTAGAAGTGATTTCCTTAGGTAAGATGTCTCTGTCCCTCCAACACCTTCAGTATCTGTTAAGTGAATTTTTCAGACAAATGGGATGACCTGTCAGACTTGACCACCTTCTCTCAATGACCCAGAACCATTCCCCGACACTTACTGTAACTGAAGAGGCTGAGTTACTGGGCTTGCTCCCTAAGCAGCCCGCCTTCCTTTCCATTTGGCACAGCTGAATTGTAAAATGTCCCGTGGCCAGTGCTGAAGCCTCCTGGCGTCCTATGTGGCGGCCTGGTTGGTGAACCATTCTTCCATTCCTGGTTCACACCAGGCTTCTGAATTATAGCATGTCACCGTCAAGACTAGTCAGAGCCCACTCCACTCCCTCCTTGCATCCTTTTGATAACTCTAGGGAGCATGTATTGAGAGTTCATGATGTGCCCAGCCCTGAGCTCCAGGCGCCACCTGAATACATGAGGCAGATACTGTTGCTCCTCCTCTTTCTGAGATGTGGAAACTGAGGCACTGGAAGAGGGTATAGTTTACCCAAAGCCAGCAAGTACAGGTGGGGGCAGGCGTTACTGAGTGGGCTCAGGTGATCCCTGAGGTTGAGTGGTGTGCACCCAGCAGCCTTTGCCCTTGGCGTGTGGCTCACGGGTGACGCTGGCACTCGCAGGAGGAGCTGCAGTGTCTCACCAGAGCACGTGGCACTTCCCCAGCCCACCGCGGCACGCCTGCTGCCGCACCCAGGGTCTGCAGGTTAAATCGACCCGATGTGCGTGCAGGCATGCCACATGGGGGAGGGGCCAGGGGAGTTTCTGGTTTATGATCCTACATTTGTTAGGCTCTACAAGTCTCATTTGTGTTTTCTTCAGAAGATACCTGACGGCTGTTACAGATATTCTCCACTGAAAATGCACCGTTTTGTTTCATTTTGTTTTGTCTTAATTTGACAGGAAATTCAGGGTTGGTTGGCCCATCAACAGATTGGAAATGTATATTTGAGGGATTGGACTTTTGCAAAAAGCCACAGATGAACATTCATTTATGAATTCAACTGCTGCTTTGGCTCTTGTTTTTTAAATTACTAGCTTCCTAACTAGATGCTAAACTCTTGTCTGCAAGGATGTTTAAATTCACTTGAATGTTTTTCACAGTACTTATCACAAATGACTGCTTATAGTAGATTTTCATTACATTTTTGTTACAATATATGTCATTCTTAATGCTGTGTTTTTTTTTTTTTTTTTTTAGTTATGTCAGTCCGTGATGCCTGCTGGTGTTGATAAAATCTCCACTGCCCAGAAATATGTTCTAGCAAGACGGCGTTTGGTGAAGCTGATCAACAATCGAGCTAAACTGCTTTCCCTTTGTTCTTGTATCCTTAATGCAGTCATCGAGACTGCAGGGTGCTTGAAGGGTGACCTCTAAGGGAATCTTCAAATGCAGGAACTCTTATTCTCACATTATTTGGGTATCAGAACCAAATGGAAAGGGGCATGATTATCATTATTTTTTTCTAGGTAAATGCCTGACATATTTCTAATGGAAAATTTTTTCTTACTCTTTCGAGTAACTAGTAATCCTCATAATATATGCAGATACTTTGTGTCCAGACAGGAGGTCAGGACACTGAAGGCTCTGCTAGCTCTGTCCCAGGGTCTGACCTCCTTTCTCTCAGCACAGCATGCTGCTTTCTGGAGAGACCTTACAACCAGCTTGTTAGACTGAAGGTGTATCACTTCAGGTGTGTGTATCACTTCAGGCTGTGGGTGTATCACTGAGTGGTGCAGTCTCAGAAACTGGATTGTGAAACTGTGTGATGAGATTGTTTTCCTTGAATCTGGCCTCTCCCCTGTAGTCATCATAGAGACCTGCCTGTTTATTCTCTGGCGCCATCTGGAGTACTACTTGTTACACTGCACACCCACCGATTCTCAGGATTCCTTATTTGCCTCCAGGTCCTTATTTAAAAGCAGAAGGCTACAAGGTAAACTTTATTCTGAAAATTAATGAACCAAGGATGCCTGCAGATTTTAGCACCTTGAAAACCTAGTTACATTTAACCGACTTTTGACTGTTCTGATTACAGAGCATGGACTAGGTAACTAAGTAACTACTTAATTACTAGGCATAGCTAGTTTTTGTATTTCCCTTCTGTCCATAGGAGATTGTGCAGAGCACAAGAGCATCTTAGAGGCTGTCTTCAGCTGCTCCTCAGCTTCTTGCAGTTAATGGCTGATGCAGGTCCAGAGTCCTCTGGTCCAGAGGAGTGGAGATGGGTCAGCCTTGGCCACGCTGCTCATTGCTAAAGGGATCTTTTGTGACTGATGAGCATGTACTGGATCCCTTATGTGGCAGGAAACAGAAGGAAAGCTTGAGAACACTGGCCTGGAACATCAAAATGCTTCCTAGGGGCTTCCATTTACTGAAAGCTAAGAGAGTCCTCAGCTTTGACCCATGCCTGGTCACAGACGCTGTGGTTCATTGTCATTGGGTTCTTCTCTTCTGTGGAGGAGACACCTGCAAACCTAGTTTGACTGTGTCTTTTATCTCTAGATTCCTTTGCTTCGGAAAGCAGTCTGGATTTTAGAAGTGGGTTAACTACAGTGAGCCAGCATGATATAGACCAGGTAACGTTCTGTTCTCATACTCTTGTTCTTTTTTTGCAAGTACAAAGGGAAAGCCTGGTACGTGAGTAAGATGATAGTTTTCACAGCTGCATGCAAAGACCTGATTTGAATTCTGGGATAGCAACCTAATAGCTATGTGACTCAAAGCAACTTACTTAGCCTCTGAGCCTCCATTTCCTCAGCTCAGAAATGGAAGTGATAATTCAACCTTGAAGTGTTTTGTCAGAATTAAATGAGGCCTTCATGTGTGAGACGCCAGGGTAGTGCCTAGAAAGTAGTAAGAGTTCAGTAATTAATATGCGTTATGGTCTGGAAACTCCATATACCAACAGTTACTGCAATTTAAAGCAAATTTAAAACTGTATGTACTTATACAAGAAGGAAAAACGTTATTATCATACCAATAAACTTCAGGGTGGAAAATGTGAATGTTGAGTTAATTTGGCATCTGAGAAAGGATCACATTACAAAAATTCAAAGGTATTTTAAATAGGAAGACAAAGAATAAAAGAAATATTTGAGACTACTTAATCATGAAATGTCACCCGTGTTACTTCTAGCTTCAGGCTGATGCTATCAGCGCTTTTGGAGAATCACTACAGAAGAAACTTCTGGACATTGAAGGATTGTATTCAAAAGTGCGATCTCGCTATAGTTTCATACAAGCTCTCGTCAGACGCATCCGAGGCCTGCTGAGGATATCACGGAACTGAGAGCCTATGCTTATACTCTTCTGAGGAAGAGACAAATTGGGGAAAACTGTCTCCTTTTTATAGTTTCCTTCTAAATTATGAACAGAAGATATTTTGCTATTTCTTTCTTTATATATGGACTTCTTTTCTGTAAACTTCTTTGCCTGGTGCCATGCTCACTAGTTTAAAAAAAAAAAAAACTTTTTAAAAAAAACAAACATGTGGTCAGTCTCTTGAAATTTTATCTAGAAAATGGTCAGCATTATCAGGAATTGTCAGGAATTCAACAATTCAAGAATCTTTCCACAGTGCTGGTTTTTCCCCAGGGGTATTATTCTGAGTGCCAAATTAAAGGCATAGTCTGAAAAACTCCTATTTTTCCTTCCTTTGTAGCCATATAACATGTTTTATGATAATGCTTTTTTAATAGAAAAGTATATTCAATACACTGTGTTACAGGAATGTCTCAAAGTCAAGGCATCCCTTTACTAAAAGTATTTTTTTCTTTCCTGCATGTAAATGATGAAATAATCACTTGCATTTATTCCCTAAAATAATTATGAAATTTTTCAAATTAATCATCTGCCTGTATTTTACACATAGTTAATAGGGTGACTGCTGTTAGCACTCTTACTTCTTGCCTGGTAGTATTTATGTGCCTGTGACTACATCATCTGAAAGTCCATTTGCTGCTTTCCAGTTACCAATTATTTCAGCCTGGTATATAGAAGAGACTGCTGAGAGGGGAAAGAGTCTTGACCCTCAAGTAGTGGCAGAAAATTAATACTTAATTCTATAATTTTTCTTCTTAATAAAATGTCCATGACATTTTAGGCATTTATAAAGACTTAGTCATTGTTATATTTTGAAATTAATCTACTGCCTAACACTGACAAACATCAATCTTTCACTGCAAAGCATCCTGTTAATAAGGAGCATTCTTGGAGGGATGTGGATGAGTAAGTAACTGGTCCAAGACATAGTAAGCCTGGTGGCTGCTGCTGCTACTGCTGCTAAGTCACTTCAGTCGTGTCCGACTCTGTGCGACCCCATAGACGGCAGCCCAGCAGGCTCCTCTGTCCCTGGGATTCTCCAGGCAAGAACACTGGAGTGGGTTGCCATTTCCTTCCCAGTGCGTGCACGCGTGCTAAGTCGCTTCAGTTGTGTCTGACTCTGTGAACCTATGGACAGCAGCCCACCAGGCTGCTTTGTCCACAGGATTCTCTAGGCAAGAATACTGGAGTGGGTTGCTATTTCCTTCTCCAGTAAGCCTGACTGTTGCTCCACTAATCAGGCATATGGTAAGCTTTATCATGTGGAACACAGGCATGAACACAGAAATATCAGGAAAGAGCCTGAGGCACAGAATCAAAGCATTTTGTAAACCTCTGATGTGTGAAGCCTTCCACAGGACAGAGAGCTAGTTTGGGATAGTTAAGATTTGGGATTTACTGAGTTTCATTATTTTGTTTTGCCACCATTTCTTCCAAAATTAACAGCAGAATGGGGATCAGAAGTTGGGGCAGTGGAGAAGTGCCTGGAAAAGAGAAGCTGGAAGAACTGCAGCTGCACTGTATATTGCTTTAAAGGCTGACGAGAAATGCTGTTTGTGTAATAAATATAACAGGGAGAGGCTAACACTTAGGGCACACGCCTGACTCAGCATTGTTCCCTGGGACACCGGGAGAGAGGCTGGTGGATGTTGCATGTGCTCTTCAGCAAAGCAAAGGAGATTGAAAAAGATTTTAGATTTTTTTTTTTTTTTTAAGCATTTACAGCGTAGATCATCTATTCCTCAATACTTTTTTGGAGCATAGGTCATCTGTTCTCCAATTCTTGACCAGCTGAGCCACAAGGGAAGCCCAAGAATACTGGAGTGGGTAGCCTATCCCTTCAGGGGATCTTTACTACAGGAATTGAACTGGGTTCTCCTGCATTGCAGGCAGATTCTTTACCAACTGAGCTATCAGGGAAGCCCATTCCTCAACAATACTAAATAAATATAGGATCTTAATGTGTTGCTTTTACTGAGTTAGTTTGCTGGAATTAGAAAATCAAAAAGAGGTGAGTACGTTCTTGCTAGTTATTAGGGTTTTAGTTTTGATAAACTGGTTGTTGTTTAGTCAGTAAGTTGTGTTTGACTTTTCCAGACCCCATGGACTGTATCCTGCCAGGCTCCTCTGTCCATGGGATTTCCCAGGCAAGAATACTGGAGTGGGTTGTCATTTCTTCCCCACACAGGGATCAAACTCGAGACTCTTGTATTGGTAGGCAGGTTCTTTATCACTAGCGCCACTTGGGAAGCCCCAGTGGAGTATGTCGCAAAAGCTCCACAGGTGATTCTGCTTTGCCTGTGTGGATGGGAACCAAGACCTCCTGTGGTCCTTCTAGGTCAGGGAGTTCAAAGACTGGTCTTTGGGATGCCGGTAATCATACAGACTACTAGGCCCCGACCCAAGTTTATAGGAGCGGTACTTGAGCACTGGGCTCTAAAATCTGAATGTTCAAAGCTTCCAGCCTGGCTTGGGCCTTGGGACTTGCTCCTACTGTGCCCCGCGCGCTCTCGCCAGACAGGCAGTTCAGGAGGTGATCCCCAGGCGCTCCACTAGGGGGCGCAAGGAACAGCTTCCGGGTGAAGCAAGGCGGGAGAGGCGGAGCGGGGCGTGAACCGGAAGTCTGCCGCGGGCGCCGCCCATCGCGCCGGGGGAGGTAGGTCCCGACGGCCCTCGGAGCTGCAGCCGCCTTTCGCGCCCTCCTTGCCGACACTATGCTCCAGTTCTTGGTGAGTGGAGCTGCCGAGGAGCGAGCCGGAGCTTGGCCCAGGGCTCTCGGGGGCTCCAGACGCCCCCACCCCGACCTCGTGCCGGTCTGGGGGGGCGTGGGCGTGGGTCCCGCAAACCCCGGCGCCTAGCTCGTCGCCTTTCCGGGTGGGCTGTGGGGGTTTTTGTTCTGCCTCACTCATCCTTTCACTAGCGTTTTTCTGACGCCGTAACTTTTGAGGTGTCAGAGCATAGGTGTTTTTTCAAATCTGTTGTGTGATGGGCCACGCGTGCTTTGTGTGCGTTCCTCGTGTTCAGGCTCCTTAATGACTTTTCGGCCCTCCCGCCCCCGACTTAAACACGTACCCCGTCTGCCGCTTGGAGCCCTGCTGGTTGCCATCTTTGAGAACACAGGAAGGCCAGTGATAAACACGGAATTCGTGAGCCGCCGGAGTTAGAGACCGAGGGAGCCCTCCTCAGACCTTTTATAGCTTCCAGATTGAGGACGGCTAGTTGCTGACGTACGTGAGTCAGGCCGCGGTGAACAAGTAATTTTTCCAGAATGCTCATTCTGGGAGAAAATGAGTGTTACCATGAGTAAGCAAATTATTTCTCATGGCTCTCCTTAAGTTAGAAACAGGTTTTCTGGCAAAGATTGCCTTGTTGAAGGTTTCAGGAGGACTTGCCAACTTTCAGCGTGAAAGTCTTTCCTCTCAGGCTTTTGTGCTTTCAAAACTTGATTCTTAAGTTCTGAGTGATAAGAGGCGAGTATTCTGAAAACCTTCCAGGTGGCCCATGGAAACTGAGTACTCTTGGGACGAGATACTTTCCCAAATGTTACTTTCTTTTTTTTCCTCCAGCATGCTGAAAGGAGATGCTGTCCTTCTGTTTTATTTCCAAGTTTGGGGTAATTAAAAAAAACTTTTTTTCAATTTTTATTGGAGAATAATTACAATGTTGTGTTCGTTCCAAACGTTATATTCTTTATCAAAGAGATTAAAGAAGAAAAAGTGTCCCTCTGTCCTTTTTGAGATGGTAGTTGATTTTTCAGTCTTATAGACCAAAAGAGGGTATCCCTGACAGTAAACTGCCTGAATTACTGCCTTGTAATTGTAGGAAGCACTCAGGTTAAAAACAGTATGGGCCCCAAAGTGTAAGATGATGTCATTGAGTCTCCTACTTCAGCTGTAGCTCATTGGTAACTGGGAGGACATGGATTCAGAAGGGTGGTGCTGGAACAGGTTTGGAAAGTGATGGAATAAGTCACAAGTAAATATCTTGGAGGGTTCATTGCCACCACCCATTTTGGAACCCTCCAAGATGTTTCCTGCAGTTGTCATTTTCTGGAACACCATTTGAGAACCACTGCACCTGATCGTGTTGCTTATGTTAATATATTTTCTTCATTGCTCATTTCTCTTTGGATTACAGTATTTGCGCATTATCCATTCCTTACATGTCGAAACTTGTTCCTGTGGTCCTGGCGCCTCTTTCTGCCTTGATTTTACTGCAGTGGCCTCCTCACTTGCAGCATGGTGTAGCCACAGTGTGATTTAAGGAAACTTTCAAAGCTTTTCAAGGGAAACCTGATATGATGGGCTCTGCTGGTGGTTTGTGTGTGCTGCCTTATGCACTTTCATGGGGTAATGCGTTGGTTCTGTTCTCTCTCAGAGGAGCAGCCTCTGTTACTCTTATTCACCTCCTCTTTAATCTGTCCTCCCTCAGCTTTTGGATCCTGCATCTCAGTGCTTTTCAATATTCTTACACAGTGGAACACGCTGGGACTTGTTTTTTTGGAAGAAGCTGCACAGAGTACAGGTGACAAGCCCTGGGTCCTGGCTGCTCCAGGGGCCGAGAGGAGCAGTATCTCGGTGCACCAGTTGGGAAGTTGCCTTATCTAATCTCCCTGGTTTGTACTGGCTGCTGTTCCCTTCTTTTGGTTTCTGGCTGTTTCTCAGGGCTCAGACCTTGACTCTCTATTTCAGCACCCTTAGGGGACGTGTTCCTTGTCATGCTGTTGTCTTCACCTCCGTTGACAGCTTCCAAAACTACCTTGAGTCCTTTTCTCTGAGTTCAGTTCCCCATCATCAGCTGCCTCCTGAACATCTCTTGTCCAACCCTCTATCTTAGACCCAACATGTGGGGGACCTGTTACCTCTTTCCCTTCCCACCCCGCACTCCACACCTAACTTCTTTCTCCCCTAGCCCTGGCTTTCATTAACTTGAAATATTGACATAATCTTGACTTAGTTCTCTCCTTCATTCTTCATATCATTTACTTGCTGTGTCTGGCACATTTACGTGCTTTATGTTTTTGGGCAAGTTACTTAACTGCTCTGTGCCTCAGTTTCCCCAACATAGAGTGGACAGTAATAGTACCTGCTTTAACAGGGTTGTGAAGACCATGAATTAATTACTGAAAAGGAGTTAAAATGCTGCCTTGCGAATAGTAAGCACTCAGTAAGAGTTAGTATTGCTTTAAGCCATCAAGTCTTCATTACTTAACCTTAGGACAGGTTCTGTCTTTGTGTTTCCATTGCCAAGTTTGTAGAGCAGGTCTTCTTCCTTCCATCCTTGGACTGGCTGCACTAGCCTAGTAAGTATGAATTAGAGAAGTTATTTTAGATTCTCTAGTTGAACATGATGGTGCTTAAGTCTCTGCTTCTGAGGAGGCATCCAGTTCATATTCAGTCACCTCCAGTTACAGCAGGACCTGTTTCCTCAGGTCCTCTTTCACTTTTGGTCAATGTCTTCTTACCTGGTTCTACTCTTTGATGTTAAAAAGCAGTTCTGGTTCACGTGACGATCTTTTACGGTTTCTGAGCATTACCTTGGTACCACTCTCTAACTCCCTGCTCCCACCAGTCTTGTCTTTAGGCTACCCATCTTTTCTTCTTCCACTCATTCTTCATGGTAATCCTTCTCTGAATATTCTAGTTTTTGAATTTTTTTTTTTTTTTTTTTAAACATAGCACTCCCAATATAATCTGCTCGGCTGTAGAATAGCAAGGCTGTTGTCTCTGGTTCGTTGTGTTTCCCTTGACACCCTTTGTTCTGTCCTGTCTTGCAGCTGCCAGAGTAGTCACCCAGGAGGATCTGTTTTATTCACATGCTCAGAATCTGTGGGTGCTCCCCATGTCCTTCCCCATCAAGTCATAACCACTTGTGGTTTGCTGGGCTAATCTCACTGGTCCACCCCAGGGTATGGACCTTCCTGCTGTCACATCGTCCCACTTCCCCTTTGTCCTCCTTTTTGCCTTCGCAGCTCCACTTAGTGGCCCATCTCCCACCTTTTCCCACAAGCCATCCTGATGACTTTACTCTTGAAAGCTTTACATTGTTGTGATCCATCTTCCCATTTATTTAGGGTCTTTCATCAGAGTTGTTTTTTTTTGTTTTTTTTTTTAATTTTCTTAGTGATAGTCTTGCTTTTTCCAGATACTTTTTAGTTCTGCCTAGTATTTTTTTTTTTCCTTCACTTTTACTGTGTTTAGTCTTACCTAGTATGCCTGGGTGCTTTTTAGTTTCGTTGTTGGTTAACGTGACACCCTTTTTATCATTACATTATAACTGAGCAGAGGGCTTGTGTGCCTGCTCTAGAGAAAAGTAAACTGTGACAGCAGTGTTCGCTGCAAAGTCAGGATTGTATCGCAAGGCGCCAAGCAAGGGAGTGGGAGACACGGCTCAGATCTGCTCCAGCTTGGTCTTTGAGGTTGGGGTTTTTAGAAGGGGAAGAACAAAGAAGCTAGGTCATTGTCTTGTGATGTTTCTGTGACCTTTCTTAGTTGTAGTTTTGGAGTCAGGGTTGTTCCTGGTTTCCAGTTCTGTGGCCTGTGACTCAGGAGTCTGTTAGCTCATCTTATCCTGGAGAAGGAACCTGAGTTTGTATATTAGTGATGTTATGCACAACAGCAATTTTTCATACATTAATGATGTTATTGACAGTAGCACATTTAGTACATTAATTATACTATTTAAAAATTTTTTAGTGAAGTGTAGTTGATTTATAATGTGTTGATTTCTGCTGTCCAGCAAAGTGATTCAACCACACATGTGCACATAAACATCCTTTTTCGTACTCTTTTCCACATGGTTTATCACAGGGTACTGACTGTAGTTCCCTGTGCTGTACAGTAGGACCTTGTTTTTTTAATGATAGCATTAGCAACAACTTTAGTCATCTGACACTGGTTGATTAGTGTTCGTTTAGCACAGGGTTGAGGTCAGAAGGAACAAGAAAACGGAATGAAGTTTTTGTTTGTTTTTTGTAGTGAAACAAGTCACGTGTTGATTAGGAGGAAAAAGAGTACAGTATGTGTGGATAGACACATGGGCAGTCTCAGAGCGAGAGTCTTGAGTTGCCAGGAATGAAGTTTTGGATAAAGAGCTTGGTTAATCATAAACTAGGCAAGGGTACTTAGTTTTAGGATGAGTCAGTTTCACCGTTGTCGAGTTAGTTGTTGCTGATGTATAGAAATGCTAACGATTCTGGTATATTGATTATGTATCTAGCATCCTTGTCTATCTTTTAGCTCCAGTAGTTTGTAGATTCACTTCGGAGAAGGCAGTACTATGAAGGCACTCATATCTCCAGGGAAGACAAAAATCACAGTTCTGTGTTCTTTTCTTCTTTCCTGCTCTCCTGTTCTCACTCTCAAGTCAGGACTTGTAGTAGAAGTAGAGTGAGTGTTTCTGCTTTGAGTGGAAATGCTTCTCAGGTTTTAGTAGGATGTTTGTGTTTCTGATATTTTCTAACAGATTCATGGAACTCTCTTGATAGCTCAGTTGGTAAAGAATCCACCTATAATGAAGGAGACCCTGGTTCTATTCCTGGGTCGGGAAGATCCACTGGGGAAGGGATAGGCTACCCACTCCAGTGTTCTTGGGCTTCCCTTGTGGTTCAGCTGGTAAAGAATCCGCCTGCAATGTGGGAGACCTAGGTTCGATCCCTGGGTTGGGAAGACCCCCTGGAGAAGGGAAAGGCTACCCACTCCAATATTCTGGCCTGGAGAATTCCATGGACTGTGTTGTACATGGGGTCGTAAAGAGTCGGACATGACTGAGCAATGCTCGCTCACTTACTCACTTCTGTTTCTTAGGAGTTTTTATTGAGATTGGCAGTAGAATTTTATTGTGCTTTTTCCCATCTAGTGATCATGACTTCTCCTTTTACATGTTAATATGAATTAGATTTCTAACACAAGGCACTTAAATCTATGTGGCCCATTCAGATCATTTGCTAATGTGCTGTGTTTTGTTTACTGCATCTTGATGAACAGTGCATTTTATTTTGTCTTGTCTTTCTAGACTAGATCATAAAGTTCACAGGAAGAGGAAACATACTTCATAGTTAGATTTCCCAAGCAAATGGCACTTAGTACTTTGGGATTGATTTCATTTATTTATAATTAGGTATTCCTTTTTTGCTTGGTTACTCCTGTCAGATATTCATAAGATATTTGAATATTTGAATCAGCTTCTTTGAAAATAGGCAGACCAGTTCTACCTGATGCCCTGCTTTTCAGAGTGTTACTGGCTAACTTCCATGAATGTCCCTGTTTAATTTACTGACTCAATTGAAGAATTAATAGGTTTTTTTTGGTTGTTGTACTTTCTTCATTCTTTAAGGAAAATTATTGAATATAAAACCTAGCTTACACCTTAAAAATGTACTTCTATGTAGTGTTAGTAGAGGGGGATAGAATTTGAGTTTTATTTTTACTGAAGCAGTTGTTAAACACATTTGATGATTATCTCTACACCAAGTGTTGAGTGTTTAAAAGACTAAGCTGCAAAAAAGGTAACTTTTTCCCCTGCTTCCTTGGAACAAAGAGATCCTCTGACAGCTTCTATAGCTGAGACTAAGCTTGAGAAGTAAAATTATCAGTTTACTTTTTTATTAATGTAAGATAATGTATACTTTTGGTTTTCTTGTCAGTGTGTAGCTTTTTTCATCTGAGACTGTGAAACATTTTTAGGTGTCCTTTTGAATGCTAGTTATATTTGCTAAACACAATCAAGATTATTTTTAGATTTCGTAAGTCCTCGGCAAATATAAAATGGTTCAGATTCTATGTTGTAACTTGTTTTGGGTGTGTACTTTTTGAAAATGTGATTTAATGGGTCTTATTTCAGACATGTCAGGTAGTATTCACTCTGGACTATTGCAAGTAACCATTTCCAGATAAAAATTGTAGCTTTATTTATGGAGCTACACACATAGTAATTTTTTGTTGGGTGCAGATGTTGAGCAGCATTGAGAGGAGTCAGATTGCTTCGGAGCTGTCTCTACTTTTTAAGACTTGGTGCTTCTTTATGTTAATAGATACAGTGTTGTAACTAAGCCCCTTGTGTCTATACATAAAAAAAAAAAAAAAAACAAAATTGACAGCATTTTCAGTAGACCTCTCATGTACAAAACAAAGCCTTAGTCTAATGGTCCTCAGTTTTTCATCTGACATTTCCATTCTTTTTAAACTTTTGTCCAATCTGGAAACCTCAAAGTTGTCTTTGATTTTCTCAGTTTTATCCCATATAGCTGATATTCTGCCCGTTCTTACTATTTGCTTTGGCTGGGCTGTGTTGCATGCAGGGTCTTCATCCCCCAACCAGGGATCAAACCCTTGCCCCCCAGTAGGGGGAGGGTGGAGTCCTAACCACTGGACTGCTGGAAAAGTCCCAAATCCTGCTTTATTTTTTTTTAATAGTTTTGAAATGTAGTTCTGAAACCATACAGTTCACTCATTTAAAGTGTAGGGTGTAGTAGTATGTTCACAGACTTGTGCAATAATCACCACTATCTAATTTTTATATCTAACCTTACCTGTCTCCTGAGAAACCTATATGCAGGTCAAGAAGCAACAGTTAAAACCAGACATGGAGCAATGGACTGGTTCCAAATTGGGAAAGGAGTACATTAAGGCTGTATATTGTCACTCTGCTTATTTAACTTTTATGCAGGGTACATCATGTGAAATGCCAGGCTGGATCAATCACAAGCTGGAATCAAAATTGCTGGGAGAAATATCAACAACCTCAGACATGCAGGTGATACCACTAACTGCAGGAATTGAAGATAAACTTAAAAAAGCTTCTTGATAAGAGTGAAAGAGGAGAGTGAAAAAAGCTGGCTTAAAACTCAACATTTGACAAAACTATGATCATGGCATTCGATTCTATCACTTCATGGCAAATAGAAGGGGAAAACATGGAAGTAGTGACAGATTTTATTTTCGTGGGCTCCACATGCAATTAAAAGACACTTTCTCCTTGGAAGGATATTTATGGCAAACCTGTGAAAGTTGTTCAGTTGTGTCCTACTGTTTGTGACCTCATGGTTTATACAGTCCATGGAATTCTCCAGGCCAGAATACTGGAGTGGGTAGCCTTTCCTTTCTCCAGGGGGTCTTCCCAACCCAGGGATTGAACTCAGGTCTCCTGCACTGCAGACAGATTCTTTACCAGCTGAGGCACAAGGGAAGCCCTGGCAAACCTAGAGTGTTAAAAAGCAGAAACATCACTTTGCTGACAAAGGTCTGTGTATAGTCAAAGTTACGGTTTTTTCAGTAGTCATGTATGGATGTGAGTTAGATGTGTAAAGAAGACTGAGTGTCGAAGAATAAATGATGCTTTTGAATTGTAGTGCTGGAGAAGACTCTTGAGAACACCTTGGACAGCAAGGAGATCAAATCAGTCAATCTTAAAGGAAATCAACTCTGAATATTCATTAGAAGGACTGATGCTGAACTCCAGTACCTTGGCCACCTGATGTGAAGAGCTGACTCATTGGAAAATACCCTGATGCTGGGAAAGATTGAAGGCAGGAGGAGAAGAGGGTGACAGGATGAGATGGTGGGATGGCATCACTGACACAATGGACATGAGTTTGATCAAACTCTGGGAGACAGTGAAGGACAGGGAAGCCTGGCATGCTTCATTCCTTGGGGTCACAAAGAGTCAGACATGACTTAGTGGTTAAACAAGAACTATATTTCGTTGTCTCCCAAAGAAACTCCATACCATTAGCATTCATTTCTCATTCCCCTCACACCCAACCTGGACAATCACTCATTTTGTGTCTTTCTGGATTTGCCTGTCCTGGACTTTTCTTTTACTGAAATCATATAATATCTGGTCTTCTCTGACTGCCTCCCACTTGGCATAATGTTCTCAAGGTTCATCCACATTTTAGCATGGATCAGTACTTCATTCCTTTTTATGGCGATATTGCATCGTGTGACTTACACCACGTTTTGTTAATTCATTCACCAGTTGATGGACATTTGTGTTGTTTCCACCTTTTGGCTATTATGAATACTCCTGCTGTGAACATTCATGTAGAAGTTTTTGTGTAGATACATGTTTCAGTTTTACTGCTTATATATCCTAAAGTGTAATTGGTGCATCGGATGGTAACTCTGCCCAGCTTTTGGATGCTTTGCAAGACTTTTCCATGGTGGCTGCATCATGTTACATCCCCACCAGCAGCGTATGTCCCTGTTTCTCCCTCTCCTTGCCAGCACTCGCTCATCTTTTTCGTTCAAGTCGTCCTAGTGGATGTAATGAGGCACCTTGCTGTGGGTTTGATTTGCATTTCCTTAATGACTAATGATGTTGAGCACCTTTCCATGTGTGTGTTGGCTGTTTGTATTTCTTCTTTGGAGAAGTGTCTATTCAAATCCTTTGCTCTTAAATTTGGGTTGTCTTATTATCATTCAGTCAAGAATTTCTTATATATTCTGAGCACAGGCCCTGTATCAGCTGCATGATGTGCACATATTTCATTCTGTGGTTGTCTTCACCGTCTTGGTATTCTTTGAAACACAAACACTTTAAATTTTGATAAAGTAAGATTTATCCATTTTTAAAAGAGTTTTATAGTTTAAGCTCTTATATTTAGGTCTTTGATCCCTTTTGAGTTAAGTTTTGTTTGTGATGTGAAGTAGGTGTCAGCTTTGTTCGTTTGTATGGGGATATGCGGTTGTCCCAGCATCATTCCTTGCAAAGACCATCTTTCTACCATTGGCTGCTTAGCACCCTTGTTGAAAATCACATGACCGTGAATGTAAAGCTTTATTCTTGGACCCTTTATTCTATTCCATTGATCTTGGTTTTTAAGAAGAAAAACCATTCGTGTTTGTGTGCCTTCTCTGCTCTCTGTTTATTCATTTGTTTTTGGGTATAGCTGTCAGGTGAATGCTGACAGAACGGTGCTTTCATCACATTGCTACCGGTGAAGAGCAGTCAGTGGTTTCCTACCGGTTTGCATGAGAACTAAAGGCACTTGCTGGCTTTTGAAGTCCATCAGCTAGCTCCACCCAGCTTTCCAAACTGGTATTTCTCTCCATTTTTTGTTCGATCTTCTTTTCTCATTGGGCCTATTTCTTTTATTCAGGTCATCGCATTGTCATTCCTGTCTTGTATCTTGATTCTCCAGAGTCATGTTCCTTGCCAGTTTAAATTTTAACACTTCCTTAGCATCTTTAGAGCCTTTAATAACAAGTTGAGGTACACTGATCTCTTTCAGGTATGGTTTCTCAAAAGAAGCACTTCTGTATCATTCATTTTGTTACTTACTGCATGACCCAGTTCTGGTTTTCATGCATCTGTTACATTCAGGGTCCTGTGCAGGGTCCTGTCTGTTGTTGTAACTGTTGTACTTACTGTGTAGCTTTTCTTTCTGTACAAAATATAAATTCTTTAAGAAAAGAGACCATTTTGAAATCTTTTCACAGGGCTGGATGTGAAACTGATTTTTGGTATATAAGGGACTGCAATCCTTTAATCAAAACCTTTAGAGGCCAGATGTATTTGGGAGGGTGTTTTTCAGATTTCTTCTCACCCATTTGTGCTCTGTGTAGCTTTGCTCATGTCACTCCTCAGTCCCCAGACTTCTGGTGTTTTACCATTTATTGTCCTCAGTATGTTTGTGAGAAGCAGTTACATATTCCTAGAGTCTCCGAATCATTGCAGAAAGGACATAATCATGATGTATTTAGTGTTGAGCTTGGGAGGAAGGCACTCCCTTCCTTCTGCTTATCTTCTCTGCGGGGAGTGCTGGGGGTGGGAGGGACCATGTAATGTGGGGAGGACTGTGGCGATAGCATCCATCCATCCAGATGGACCACTGAGGTCTTGACCTGGAGGAAGGTAAGCATTCCTGCCCTGTGGAGAGGCTTCTGGCTCATTCGTGACCCTCTGAACTCTGACTCCCATCTAACTTCTCAGTCACCGTTCCTCACATATAGATTTCATTTTTTTAAATCCTTTATTTATTCTGATTAAAACTTCTTAACTGTGTAAACTTGCCTATTGAGTATTCCATGAACAACATACAAATGCTTTTTACTGTCATGCATTTTCCTCCAACTTCTCTTCAAGTGCACCATTTCTCTTGCATTATGTATGTAGTTTTACAATATCCCATTGGTAGACCTAGCAGTATTTTGAAACTGGAGTTGGATGACTTGTCTAGAGACCCATGATATTTGTTTTGTGTAAGTCAGGAGCCTCAAATTGGCATAGCACCAAGGAGGTTAAGTGTCTTGCCTGAAGGTACACAGCTAGATAGTGATAGAAGCACAATTTCTTTTTCTTGAAATTTTTCAACCTTCTGTTCTTTCTGTTTGGTGTTAGAGCTAACATTCTTAGATGATTTCTTCCCCCTCTCTTTTAAGCAAATTTAATACTCTTTATGGATTTGGAAAAACTCTTACTACTTGGTTTCAACCCATAGGCGTGGAAAAAAATCCTTTGGCTTCTCAGTGCCACGTTGATAAAAGTATTTCACAAGCTATGTTTGAATAATCAAATGTTCAGAAAATGGTCTGTGTTTAGACTTGATAGTCTCTTTTTTGCATCCTACTAACAAACCCATTTAAATCATGGGTGTTTAAAGCTTAGTAAGCTTCAGGCTTAGTAAGGATCCAGCTGTGTTCTCTCTCCTATGTGCGTCTCCAACTTGAAGACAATTCCACCATGCCATATATGACCACTGGTGCTACGTGCGGTGCTTTATGTTTCTATATTAACCTCTGCTGTGTATTTATTAGGAGCAACAGTGACTAAAGAAAATGATAAAAAAAATCAGTTGCAAATTCAAATTTATAAAATTAGAAGTTAGGTGTTCAGTTGGACAATTTAAATTATTGGGTGAAAGTGTTAGACGCTCAGTCATGTCCAGTTCTCTGTGACCCCATGACTGTTTGCCCACCAGGCTCTATTGTTCATGGAATTCTCCAGGCAAGAATACTGTAGTGGGTTGCCATTTTCATCTCCAGGGGATCTTCCTGATCCAGGGATTGAACCTGGGTCTCCTGAATTGCAGGCAGATTTTTTACCATCTGAGCCACCAGGGAATCCCACCTGGGGGGAGGGGGAGGCAGAAACCAGGAAATTATAGATCATCATTAAAACTCCCAGGCTGAACGAACTTTGAAGCTCTTTTGGTGTGAAGGGATTTTCATGAAGCAGTTTTTGTTCAGGAAGACAGTCACCCAGTGAGATAACACCAGAGTTCTCTAAAGGTTGTGCATGTGTCTCTTGCCACGGATTCAGAGCTGGCTAGGGGACCTGTGTTCTCGCGGTCTTAAGTGCCCTGCCCATTAGACTCCACCCGTGCCAGAGAGCTAAGCCGTATGCACTGTCAGTTGTGTGACAGTCTCTTGCTTTATGTCTTTGTATATTTTAGTTTTTGAGTGTGAATCTGCTTTAGGTTGTCCTGTGCTCCTGTGATGAAAGACCCTGAACAAGTTACTTCATGTCTTAGAACAGGTGCTTCTTCAAATGTGAAGGGATTGAACTGTGAACATCCCTTCATTTTCTAAAATTCTATGATTCAGCTGGATACTTTTTAAAATTGAATACTTTTTACTTGATGTAGCAAGAAATAACAAATCTCATACCCGCCCCCCCCCCCCCCCCCCCACACACACACACAAAATACCAAACTGTGGCTCTCAACAAAAATCAGATTTTGGTTTGAGGTTCTAGAACTTACAGCCAAGTATTTGTAAGGTCAATGTGTTTAGTTCTACCATATACTATTTATTTAACCTTGTGGGAGGATATTTCCATGCCTACTTTATAGACGAAAGATGTGGATTTCATGCCATGCACTCCCCTGGACTGGGCACTGAGGACTTCTAACTGTCCAGAGTTCCTTAGATGCTCCCCCTGTGGTCTGGTTGGTATCAGGCGGCACAGAACTCGGTCTCCAGTGTGACTCTTCCTGTTCTATTCTTACAGCTTGGATTTACTCTCGGCAACGTGGTGGGAATGTATCTGGCTCAAAACTATGACGTAAGTGACCATATTCATGTCTTCCTTGATTCCACGTACCTAGTGTGTAGTGACTTGTGTTTGTTGAAGTAAAGTATGCCTTCCAGCATAAACAAGGTGGTCCATAGGTCTGAGAGGAAAGTCCTGAATTTTGCAGAAAGATTTCCATTGTCTGAAAAAATAATAGAACTCACAGAAGCACCTGACGTACGTTTCACCCTAAGAGAACAAAATCCTATCAGTTTAGGTGGTCTCATGGTGACCGTGAGCTGTGTGTGTTAGCGCAGAGTAACATTGTTGGAGTCTTACAGTTCTATGGAAAATCACGTAAAGTGAGACTTGCACTGGACAGTCTCTCCAGCCCCTGCTACCTGGTTGTAGAGATGACTGAGTAGTTTGGAGGTGGATCCATTTAGTGCTACACATGTAAGGACAGAATTCCATGAAGTAGCGAGTTGTATTAGCTTCACTTTACAGATGTGTAAGTTGAAAATCGGGTGACACAACTGCCCATGAATAGGAATCCTGAAATGTAATGTTTGTTTTAAGGAGACAAGGAAAGAAGACATGATTTTAACTTTTGATTTGTAGTGAAGTTTTTAGTGTAACAAAGGGAATTACCTTTGTCATCCTTAAACTTGAGTCTTGTGGTTTTCTAGGTAGGTGCTTGTTAATATATGTCACGTTTATTGTTTACATGTACAACTTTGCTTGGAATATAAAGAAAATTTGGACTATAAAGAAAGCTGAGTACCAAAGAATTGATGCTTTTGAACTGTGGTGTTAGAGAAGACTCTTGAGAGTCCCTTGGACTGCAAGGAGATCCAACCAGTCCATCCTAAAGGAGATCAGTCCTAAGTGTTCATTGGAAGGACTGATGTTGAAGCTGAAACTCCAATACTTTGGCCACCTGATGCGAAGAGCTGACTCATTTGAAAAGACTGTGATGCTGGGAAAGATTGAAGGCGGGAGGAGAAGGGGATGACAGAGGATGAGATGGTTGGATGGCATCACTGACTGAATGGACATGAGTTTGAGTAAACTCTGGGAGTTGGTGATGGACAGGGAGGCCTGGTGTGCTGCAGTCCATGGGGTTGCAAAGAGTCAGACACTACTGAGCGACTGAACTGAACTGAACAACTTTGCCTGGCACTGGATTGAGGGAGTTCAGTGGGTATATAAAAGTAGAACTCAGGGTCTGACTTTTGGGGGAGGGAGCCTGTTTTAACTTAGCACTTTTGGGATCTTTCTTAGGCAGTTATGAGGCTAAGGAACACCGCTGTTTATTAGGTTTCTTTTAGAGGAAAGTTAAGCCATTTCTCTTTAGAGGAAGAGAAATGAAAAAATACTGACTAGGTAGACATAAAATGATGATATTCTCTTTTCTCTTTAAAGATACCAAACCTGGCTAAAAAACTTGAAGAAATTAAAAAAGACGTGGACGCTAAGAAGAAACCCCCTAGTTGCTGAAGCCAACTCCAGCACTGCCTTCTGGATAAACTGTCTACTGTTCTCCAGGGCCTCCTTTACCGTCTGAACCAAAAGCTTTTGTTTTAATCTCCAGCCTCAGCAGTTTTCATTTTCGCTAGACCTTGCATTGCCTTACAGCACAAAAGGGACCAGAAGTTAAGAACGACCCTTATTTCTCCAACATCCTCACTTCTTCCCTTCCTCCTTCCAGCCTCTTGGGAGGTCCTGAGAATGGAATCATGGTGCTCGATTAGTTATCATACCTTTAGTTAGTAGTATCTCCCTTATTCTTTGAGATTTCTACTACCTTTTCCAAAAGAAAAATGGATGAGTTTTGTGTAGTTGATGAGATCCAAATAATGCGTGTTTCAGAGTCTGGTAATTATAATGGGTTTTTAAACGTTTGGTACTAAATTATGTTGTTTCACAGTAGTAATTAAAATGAAAATCTGGAAGCTAATTTCTGTGAATTATCTACTGATTTTATATCATCAGGAAGTGCCATAGTTGCTAATTTCACCAATAAATCAATTTACTATTCATTAACCAAGAAACTGTGTTCTGAGAACCCTATCAGGAATTGGGGAATTTAAAAGTATTTAAAATAATGGTCTTTGTCTCCAGTAGAATTCATAAGCTAGTGTGCCTGTTTTTTCTAGATGTATTTGATCTGGCTCTTTTCAGTCATGAGAATCATAGTTAATGGGATTACAGGTACCTTTGACATTACATGGTAGATCTATGAGAAGTTGTTTATAAAGGACATTTTCTGCATTTTTGCATTAAAAGTGTGCACATTATAACTTCAGAGTGATTCTCATAAGACTGCGTGTTTTTCCTGCAATCAGAAATCACTCTTGGAATTTTTCAAATGCATACTCAGTCCATAAAATTTTTTAGATGTAAAAGAAAGTTTAAATGCACAACTTTCCTCTGGGTCAGCACAAAAGTGATCTGTATTACCCTCCAGCTCCTAGTTCCTCTCACTGCAGTCAGACGTTGTTGCTAGTTTCCTGTATCCTTTTGAGAAAGATTTTGTGCCTAAATATACACACATGCGTGGGGGTTTTTATACAAATAACAACAAACTGTATACAGAGTCTTCCCCGGTGAGGATCATTACATAGCAGTATGGAAGGAACAAAGAACTGTTTCCATTTTTTGGCTGCATAAGGTTGTACTGAATGAATATACTATAAAATGCATTTAATCTGCTCCTGAGGAACGCTTAGGTTTTTTTCCTGTCTTGCTACTACAGTGGTAACGTAAAACTTGATGTTATTATGCTTGTCAATGCAGAGGGATAGCTCCATCCTGAAGTCCTAGAAAGGTAATTTGCACTAAATATAAATAAAGTTGCATCTCATTGGGCGTTTTGTTTTAGAGAGCTTGTTGGGCAGCTTTGCTGATAATGCCATTTCTGAAGACATTTTAGCAGAATCAGTAACCTGAAAGAATGGCTTAGAGACCTTTTTTTCCGACAGTGATGCCACTGATACTGTGATGATAAAATGAAGTGATTCTGCTTCTCTTGAAAAACATGGATCTTTCATACATGGAGATGAGTTTTGTCCCTGTTGAGCTGTACTGGTGTGTGAGACAGATTAGATCATACTATGGACTGGCGTCTCCCTTGAAGTGTGATCAGGGGCAAGCAGCTTATTTTTCTGAAACTGTTGTATTCTCTGTACCTACCTCAGAGGGCTTCCATGAGAAACAGCTGAAATAATGTGTGTGATGTGTAGCACAGTGCTTTGCAAATTATCCAATAAATAGTAGATACTAGTCCAAACGTGTTGCTTTTGGTCTGAATACTTTTTTTTCCCCCTGTACTCACTTTTGGAGCAAAAGTCTATGAACTGTGCAAAATTTGTTATTATTCTTTGGTCACTCACTTTGTTGATGAAAATCTATAGTATCCACATTGATCATACCACCTGGCTTACAAGGTTTGCTCTTGAATGACTGAATTGTTAACAGAATGAACTGCAACCTTGAAGGAGAGAGGTTTACCATCCTTGAGAATATTCAAAATGCCACAAACTTAGAAAACCGTTTTCAAAGACAGATTCTTTTTTATCACCTACGGAGCATTGTTGTTTGTGGATGTATTCTCCCAGACTGGCTTCTTTGGGGGTGAGGGTCACTTAGGTGTTGTAATATTAGGTCTCTATAATTATATGTTGTAATTGAAACTCATTTGGACTTAGAGCTTCCACAGAAGTGACACTTAACCTCGATGAGGAGGATCATTTCTTCCAGTGGGAGCCATCCAGGAAATGACCTTCACCATGTAAACTGCTCCCCAGTGAACACAGGCCGACTTCCTGGTCACCCTTCAGAGCCCCTCTCCTAGTTTTAGGTCCTTGCAGGAGTGAAAAGGAGCTTTGAGTTCTCAGGCAGGGTTGCCTTTACTGAGATACAGTGTTGGAGGAGCCCAGAACCACCATGGATTTTAGGGGAAGTGGTGATGGTAATGAGGGCAGTGACTGGTACATTCCCTGGGTGTTTTGTCGAGACTCTTGCCTCACAAAGCAGTGGAGGGATGGGAAGAACCACTGAGAGACCTGCCTTGTTTTCTTTTCAAAAAGTTTGAAAATCACTGTTGTGATTGAAGGAGACTTTCTGCTACTCCCAACCTTAAAAGGAGGGTTACATAAAATACTACTAAAGTTACTCATGTGTGAAAAGTAAGACTTAAGGGTTGATGTTGGGAACCTAAAAGATACATTGAACTAGAAACCTTATCCTTAAACTAACCTCCCAAACAAAATACACAAAGAAAGAGAAAAAACAAAAGAACCTTAGTTGGCACTGTCTTTTATGAATTGAAGTTACCAGCTGATGTCTTTAGACCTCTCTTCTGATTTACTGTTAATTAAGTAATAATTAAGCAGTTTTTGGTTTAAAGGGACAGTTTTATATTCTTCTTTCTAACTCATTTACTCAATGTATTTTTGTGACTCTAGAGAAAAGTTAGGATGTGTGGGTTTTCTAGTTGTCTGTACTTAACGGGTTCAAGGAGCATGTGCAGCATGCATAATGTTTTAATTTCCACTGAGTGGTTCACTCCCTAGATACTGTGCTGGTGTTTGCTTTTCTGCTAAACTCTCCCACATTTTAAATTCTTCCTCTGTTACTCCTCCTGAAGGAACGCTATATACTGTACTGAAGCAAAGGAGACTTTTCTTCAGCTCGCCGGCCTGAACTTTGCACGTAGCATTTCCCAACCTTACTCAAATGAGTGAGTTCTTTTTTCCCCCACTGTCTGTTAACACCTTGCCTCGTGGAAAGGAGCAGGACAGTGAAGGGGAAGTACTCTGAGATGTTGCCTGGTCTTAATAGGGAGTCTGTGAAACTTGGATTTTCACATGTTCTATTTATACCTCTCCTAAATCTGGATGCCACGCAGTCAAGCACTGAAGACCTTGAAGATGGCACGGGAGAGAAGCCAGCAGTGAAGTTTTGTGGGAAGTGCCTGGGGTGTGGTGGGACATTGCAAAACCGGAGCCCTGCGCCCGCGTGTGAAAAATGCAGCTCTTACACGTGCAGCTGTGCCAGACGGGGCCACACAGAAGGCACCCTGTAAATAGAGCGGGCGGTGTGCTCAGCATTTGTTCAGGGAGGGCGGCCCCGGGACAGCTGCCTGAGCCCCTGGGCGCGCTCAGCTCCCTGTCTCACAGTGGTTCAGTTACCTCGCTCGCCTGAGAGATCCTAGTGTTGAGATGCACTTTTCAAACAGGCGTCTAAATGTGAAGCCACCTACTTTATTTGGGTTCAGCTAAATAAGAGATCGACTCTGACAATGGGGGAAAAACTAGCTATTTTTTACTTACTAAAATGGCACACGAGTCTTTGTTTCATGTGAATTCTAACATAAAAGATTGTATACTGTGTACTTCATGGGTGACTTAAAGGAATTTCTGAGACAACATGAAGCAAACTTTGATGTATAATCGAGAATAAGATGCAACTCTACTTGGTGTTTTTGTTTCTCAGTTTCATCATCTATAAAATGAGCTGGTATAAGACGATCATTTACAGCTTTCCCAACCCATGTAGAGCTGTGATATGAGAAGGATCAAATTTAATGTCTTTGCAAAAGACAGCACTACCAAGTAGAGCTGTTAGGTCGTGTCCAGCAGGAGAGTGACTTTAGAAGACAAGGAGTTGTTAGTCACAGCGGACACTCGTTAGTCATATCTGGAATGAGCAGGCTTCTTTGGACTGAATCTCCGGTCTGGGGACGGAACAGTGCTGTTCGGTCTACCGACCAGACCGAAATAAACACCCTTTCTGAACTGACTGCTCCAGAGTGTTAGCTGCCTGGTGGACGTGGCAGCAGCTTCACGGAGCTGCTCTGCTTTCTGTTTCAGAGCAAGTCAGGGTCTCAAATAGCTGAACAGGGGCCAATCATTCTAAGTCAACTGAATTCTTTTTTTTTTGGCTGCACTGGGTCTTTGTTGCTGCATGCGGGCTGTCTCTCTAGTTGCTGTGTGAGAGCTTCTCATTGCAGTGGCTTCTCTTGTTATGGAGCACGGGCCTAGGACTTGTGGGCCTAGTTGCCCTGTAGGATGGGGAGTCTTCCCAGACCAGGGATTGAATCCATGTCCTCTGAATTGGCAGGCGGATTCTTAACTACTGGACCACCAGGAAAGCCTGAAGTCAACTTCATTATCTGTCACCTTTTCTTTCTCCTTTTGCTTGTTTATACTCCCAGCATCTTATTGATGATCTGTGCATTGCCTTGTTGTCTGACTTAAAGGTTTGGTGTCTTAAATTCTGAAACAGGTCAGACACTCGACCATTTGGCTACCCTGACAATAGGAGTGACATCCTGACTCAGAAATATTTCAAAGCAACATGACTGGTAGCGATGCTGGTTCCTCAGACCTGCCATAGTGTACCTAACATTGGTATTTCATTTGGCCTCATTCACTTTTGTAAGTGGCCAGGTAATTTGGCCTGCGCTAACTGGAAGCAGCAGTAATATTCCTGGTTAAACCTGGTGCAGGTTTTTGACTGGCACAAAAGAAACTTTGTAACGGACAGATACATGATAAACTAAGAGAGTGACTTTACTGGTAAATCATTGTTGGAAAACTGTACTTGCTATCATTAGTAACTTAAAATCAATTCAAGCAGAGCTGTAACTATGGTTTCCTCCTTTTTCCCATAAGATGTATTTAGCAAGTAGTTGATGGTAGAAATCTGAAATGTGTCATGCTGAAGGGATTGGGAGCAACATCCAGTCCTATCATGGGGATAGGGGTGCAGTTCAGGAAGAAGGAGGAGGCCTGGACTTGTAGAGTCATTTCAAGGAAGACATTTATTGAGCAGACACGCACACAGTTTACTGTATCATATAAGTTGCTGGAGACTTTAAGAGACATGAGACATCTCCCCTCCCCTCCAGGGGCTCAGCAGCTTTTAGAAAGTGACAGATGTGTTTGGACTTTTCTGTGCCTGTCTTCTTAGGGACGAGCTACTCATTACCTCCTGGAGAAAGCCCATCAACATATCATCAATAGTGCTGTGGTCTTAATCACAGTTTCCACCTCCTTAGTGAGATAGGTATGAACTGTGAAGGTTTTTCCTTCCTCCCAACGCTTAACCAGCACGGTGGTATTGATGGTTAGTGCTGAGTGGAGAGAGAGAGACTGATCCCAACGTGTCTTCTTTCTCTGCTGCCTTTTCCTTTGACAGAACAGCACCAGCTTCTTTCTGAAGGGGACACTATTTCTTTGCAGGGATTTGGTGCCAGGGTATAGAGAAGCCATTTAAGAGAGGCACTAAAAAGAGGAGTGATAAAAGAGTACTGATTGCCACAAAGAGGCCTCACTAAGAACTACCCTTTTGTGGAGAGAACTTGGGCGAGAAACACCTGGGAGAAAGAAGCCGATGTCAGGTCTCAGGTTCTGGGTGAGACTTTTCCCCCAAAGAGGAGATGACACTGGTTTCACTCTCTGCACTTGGAAGGATGATTTGGGTTTTCTCCTTCTATTCCTAAACGGGACTGAGAACTTAAGAATAACATCAAACCCAGTGAGACTGGTCAGTTTGTGAGGCTTGGCCTCTGAGGGGCAACGAGGACAGACTTTTGTCTCTTGCCGGCTTTCATTCAGAAAGAGCTGGTTGGAGAGACAAGCTACAAGGGAGGGAGAGGGGTTTTAGGTTTCCTCGCGCTGAGGAGGGAGGGCAGAGCGGAAGACACATCCGGGCCTGTGCATTGTGCTTGGAGGCTCTCCGCACGTCACTGGAGGTGGAAGATGGAGGAATCTTCTGAGGGGGTCCTGTGCTGCTGGTGGTCCTCTCAGCCTGCTGGGCGCTGGTCGCTCCTGGGGTCAGGCCTGATCAGTGATATTACTGACCTTGGCCCAGGCGGGAAACGTGTTGAGGTTGAAGAGGCTTATTCCCCAGGTATTGATGGCCACCATCACTGTCACCAGGCCAATGACATTGACCCCCAGGCCAGCTTTCACCTGCAGGACACAACAGCAGGGCGCACAGCCCGCGGTCACTGTGAGCAGACAGCACAAGTGCCCCGGTGCCCCCCGCCTGAGCCTGTCCTGACCTGACCCCAGCCCCCCTGCACGGCCCTGACTTGCTCCCCTCACTGCCCCCTGGTTCTCTGGTGGTGCCTCTTGGCGGGCACAGGCCTGTAGAGGACAGGTGGACAGGAAGGACTTGGGGCTGGGAGATGGCCGTTGGCATCGTCTCTCCTTTTGTAGCACTCACACTACTGCACGGAGGCCTGGGAGGTACGTGCTTGGGACGCCAGCTCTCGGCACGTTAAGTTGCACTAAGACAGCTGCATGACTGGGAAATGTGTTCACTGAGATCAAACAGAGCTCACGAGAGCAGAAGCCTCTCAGCCTTCACACGTGAGGGCCTCCTAGGAGAGCCTGTATTCTGTGACTGCTGCGTTTTCCCCACAAGGGACAGCTCAAGGAAGTAGTGTCCTTGGGTTCACCTGGGCAAAGGTCAGCCGCCTCCACTCAGCCCTTCTGCAGAAAGGCGACGGTCGGCGCCCTGGCTGGTGGCACGGGGCCTTTGCTGCTTTCTCCTGAGGGAATGCCACCTCTGCGGCTCTGACGGCTTTGTTTCTGTCATGGCGCCGACACACCCAGGCGGAAGGGGGACGTGGGGGAGGAAGGATGCCAGAGCCAGGGCCATCTGGGAAAGTGTACACTAGGGAGGGCTGGCATCCTAGCGGGTGACGACCCGAGTGCGCAGGGTGTCCCCACAAGTCCACTGACCGGGACTGAGCCGGGCAGGCTGCGAGGGAAAAGTGAATGTGAGGAAGTGGTTGATGACTCAGTGAGTCGCCCTTCTGCCTTCTGGCCCAAGCGCTGTCCTTATGAATCATCCCGACCCCCCGAGCCTTTCAGCATGGAGAACTGCCCACGTTTCCCAGCAGGTGAGAGGAGGCAGGTTCTAAAGGAGCTAAGTGAAGGTCATTTAGAGCTGGGAGGTCACACAGAGCATCTGGGCTGAACCTGCTCACTTAGCAGATGACGGAAGTGAAGTCTTGAGTCAGTGCCCAGGCTGGGGCTAGAACCCAGGACCGGCTCACTGCTCGTCATTTGGTGCCTTTGAAAATGACTGACTCTCGTCCCTTGATTCCAGGGTGAAGGCTGGGGGTGAGTGGCAGGAGCACACGGCAGAGGGAGCAGGATCGGGGGTGCAGGGGGAGGCCGAGGGGACAGGAGCATCGTCGTGGAGCTCGGCAGGAGCGCATGGGGCTGTGCAGTAAGATCTGGGGGGCGGGGACAGAGGGGCGGCTGTGACCCCGTTCCCGAGGTAACTCTGATGACTCAGATGGGCAGTATGAGAGCAGAGAGGATCTGAGTATCTGCTCCCAGCCTGAAGCTCTTTCTTCCTTTTCTCTGTTTGATATTTACAGGCTGCCGAGATCTAGTTTGGATTGGAGTGAAAAACTAGCCCCCAGCAAGGGAGGATGGACCATTTCAGTCAGCCAGGCCCAGGTACCTGTATGAGGGTTTCCTCCCTCCCCAACCTTGTCAGCCCTGGGAGTCGAGAAGCATAGCCGTGAGCATAGGCTGAGGGGTGGAGGGTGGCCCCACACTAAAACCAGCCACAAAGTGTCCCCTCCAAGCCGTGTTTCGTGAGCCTCGCTGAAAACTAAGAAATGAGCTGTGGGTGCTTCATTTTACAGTTGTTGCTTCGGGGGTTTCTTGGTTGGGGAGAGGGTTGGACAGAGAGAAGGATCTTGTTCTGACTAAGTATCTTTCACCCTCAGTTCACACAGTGTCTCACACTTAACCTATGAATAAGCCAGCAACTCTGGGCCAACATCCCCATGGTTCAGTGCAGGAACTGAGCAAAGACTAGAACAAGACTCTCAGCTTCCAGAGTGCGTCACACCCCAGGTCGGTCCCAGCCTTTTCTGTCTACGTTCCCACTCTTTTCCCAGATTAGGACTGGGGAGAGCACATGATTGCTATTCTTGGTGCTTATGGACCAAAGAAAAACCTTTTACCAGGACCATTCTTTCTGCCACCCTGGGGCTGAGCTATGACAGATCAGGGGTACTGCTTGTAAAATAATAAACTGTAGAAGGCTAGTCATCCCTGTCTTCATGGCAGGTTGGCCTGGTGGGAAGAGGCCACCCACGACTCACCATATCTTTAATCTGGCAGTGCCCATAGCTGAAGACGATGGCGTTGGGGGGATTGCCCACTGGCAGCATCACTGCAAAGGAGATGCACATGGTGACTGGGATCAGGGTGTAGAGTGGATTTATTTGCAGCGTCTCAGACTAGGAAAAGAGAGAATTCACAGAATCATTAGCATGGAGGTTAGACTTGCATTTGCCGTGCTTACCATCACGAGTGTGCCTAAATGATGGCTGGCTGCCAGCTGCCCTTGACTGGATACCACGTGTGAGGGACAGTTAAACCATGCCCTCAAAAGCACGTAGTCCCAGGCTCCTTGGATGGGCCCCTGCTGCTCACTCACTCCCCATGGAAACATGGACTCCAAGTTGCCTTCCTACTAGAAGGGATGTTTTGTTTCTTGGTGCTGGTCTAAGGGAGTAGTTTTAAAATTTGATGCTTCAGCTGAGAAATTCTTCCAACACAAATCTCATGAATAAGTTGCATTGACTGAGGTAGACATCTCTCGCTCTTGGGGTGCAGAACTAAGGTTTTTGTTTTTGTTTTTCCTAGGTAAGATAACTGCCTTATGTGGGACTTGAACCTGTGGTCTTACCCTCAATGGTACCAAGTTTTAAGTGCATTCCTGCATTCACGCAGGCGGGCTGATGAGAGGGAGAAGTTGGAGGGAGACGTCTGAGCAGTGAGCAGAGAGTGGCTGACTGGGAGAAGTTTGGGGCTGATAAAGTAGGAGGATATTATCTTGTTGGCAGTGAGGAAGAGCCTTCATCTTACAGGTTCCACCTCACAGGATGGGATGGAGGCAGCGTTGTGTTTGATGGATCACCTCTTGGGCTGCTTAGCCAGGCTGAGATCTGCCAGTGGCTCCACCCCCACCATCCCACTGCGCAAACACCTACTCCATTAATCACAAATTGTTCTGAGACCCAGGAATGAGCCTGACATTGCTCATAATTCTCAGAATCTCCTGGACAGAGAAGCTGGGTGGAGGCGGTGATGACAGAGCTGTGGTTTTGGTCTCTGCAGCTGAGAGTACTTCTGGGAGCACTTTTTGTCTCCATTTTCTGTAGCTATTTCTCCCGCCCTCCTGTTACGTCTCATCCCTGGAGAAGGGAAAGGCTACTCACTCCAGTATTCTGGCCTGGAGAATTCCATGGACTGTATAGTCCATGGGGTCGCAAAGAGTCGGACACGACTGAGCGACTTTCACTTCACTTTCACAGGAGAGAAAGATTGACGGCACTCGTGGGGTTTTAGAATCCTAGGGCTTTACGGTTATCTTGTCCATTCTTGTTTCCATTCAGAACTGCCCCTAAACTAAGCCTAGACTTTTGGGAAGGGGTTTCTAGAGCTCTTGCTTTTATTATCTACCTACTTATCAGTTACTGGATGTCTGGGAGCCCTGTTCTACTCACCAGACTGCACACGATGGGCAGGAAGATGGTGATGGTGGCTGGGTTGCTCACAAACTCTGTGACAATGGACACCAGGATGCATGCCAGCAGGGTGACAGCCCATGGTGGAAGGCTGCTCAGAGACAGCATCTGCTGCCCGATCCACGAGGAGAGGCCAGAGGTCTGCAGGGAGACAAGGCGATGCAGTGAGGAGAGAGCGGCACTCTCAGCCTCCAGAAGGTCGGGGATGGTGGGGGCTGGAAGGGACCACCAGGAGCCATCTAATTTGCCTCCCTATTTTTAGGCAGGCTGGATCCACAGGCATTCCTGTTTTGTTTTGTTTTTATGATTAAGTCACTTCATAGCTCAGCAAATTATTATTATTTTTTAATATTTATTTATTTGGCTGTGCTGGGTCTTAGTTACAGCATGCGGGATCTAGTTCCCTAACCAAGGATCAAACCTGAGCCCCCTGCACTGGGAGTGTGGAGTCTTAGCCACTGGACCACAAGGGTCTCAGCAAATTCTTTTTTTTTTTTTATTGGTTGCACATTTAGTCTTAGAGCCGCCTGGTCAGTTGTTGTCACAGGGCACGGAGAGCCTCCACTTGCTGTGATCCTCCTCGGCGCTGTGACAACTCAGCAGGGATTGGAGGCCTTTGCGGGTGGTGGGCCGCTCAGCTTCAAACCTGTTACTCTTTCTCCAGCCTCTGACAGTGTCATGCTGTCCGTTCAATCAACAATGCCCTTTGCACAGGTTGCCAAGTGTAATCCTTATTCCTGCTTTTGAAATCTATCTCTATTATCACCCATGAAAAGGAACAAATTATCACCATGTTTGGATAGTAACTTTCTTCTGGTCTTTGGGGCCTGAGTAGGCAGGGCTGGACATTAGAAATTTTACGTGAGTAATGAGGGAGAGAGAAATTATAGGTCTGTCTCCATGTCGTGGCGAAGGGGCCACCTCACTAGCCTGGAAATGGTCATTCAGCCTCAGCCTGTGTTAGGTTCAGGTCTCATTACGGCTGACATCAGGATCTACCATCTGCCCGTACTTCTTGTCAATATGAAATAAAGTCTTGAACCTTTTCCATTAGCAACACCTATACACATCAACTCAAATAAACCAATATTTCCACTTGGAGTAATTCACTTGGTTGGAAGATGTTCATCTGCCAGTGATGAGGGCTCTCCCCATCCCCTAAAAATGAAGGGCACAATTGAGTTTATGTTCTTAAAAAACCCCAGGTTGCCGTATGCACTTTCCAGCTCTCCCACCCTCCCTCCTCTCCCTTCTCTAGTTGACATGCTCTGACTTTTCCTGTTCACCCTCCAGACTGCAAATGCAATAAAGTAATGAGGACTAGGGCAAGAAACAGAGACATTTTATGATTCCTCAAACTGCGGGCCCTACTCATGTTCTGCTATTAAGGACGGCCTCACTATGTTGTCTGCAGGCCACCCTTTCTCCTCTTCTCCAAGTTCATCAAAAGCTCATTTCATCTCCATAGCACCCAGGCCACTTCATGGCACGCTCATAGACAACTGATAACCCAAGGGCCGCAGAATTCTCTCATGTAGCCATTTTTACCTTGAGACACTTCCTTCTTTTTTCTCTCCACTGACTGACAGCTATAAATGCAATATGTGAGGACCACCTCAGTTAATGGTGGGTGCAGTGCCTCGAACCTCTGTAATTGCTATTGCTTGTGACACATAAAACTCTGCTCATGAGAAAAGACAGAGGAGGCAGAGAAGTTAGCTGAGTGGAAGCAGTGTGTTTTATAAAGAAATGGAGTATTATTTATCATGTTATCCAACAGTACTTGTAAGTAAAGTGAAATAATGGAAATTTTTTCTTCAGAAGAACTAGCTTATACTATAATTTAAAATAAACTGATAAATTAGACTGTAAAGTTAGGGGGGAAAACACAATAAAGGAAACTTTAATTTTTTAAACCCTTGGTATGAAAACATTTTTATTGAATTTTCCTCACTAATGTTAAGACTCTGAAATTATTTTCGATTCAGGAGGAATCACACATACTGTACCTAAATTATATTATTAAAGTAGTAGAGTGAGTAGGTTTTATAGCCATACCAACTGTACACGTACAATTTTGGTTAAAAAAAAAAATCTTGCCAGGCTGGGCTCAGTGGCCAAAACTAACCACTGAAATTCAACAAGGATAAATATGATACTATGGACTTGGAATCAAATATTGAAAGCATATATACAGAACTGATTGAAGGATTTGAAGCTTAATAATGGCTAACAACGAAAAGAATGAAGGCTATTAGTTGACTGTGGTTTCAGTGTAAACATTGACATGAGTGCCAACAAAGCCTTGTAAAAGCTTCTGTAAAATACAGGACGGGGCTTGAGTTATTATTAATAACTGCTCTAGTCTGCAGTAGACTGACCACCCCCGGACTGTCTTTGATCAAAGGCAAGGTGTAGTGAGTCCTAAGGAGAGAGATCAGTGTGGTCAGGGGTCACTACTCCTATGAAGAATGGTTAAAGGAACTGGGGAGTTTTAGTTAGAAGAAAACATGATCTAGGGGAACATAAGTGTCTGTATTGTTTTAATAATTATTACTGAGGAGAGGGTTCCTGAGAAGAAAACCAGACCAAAGAGTGGAAGACATCCAGAAGACTTTAACTGAAAGTCAAGAGTGACTTCTCTGCTGGCTGTGCAGGGCTGGCCTCATCACCCGAGGTGTCCTGGAGGGAAGAAGTCTCTCCTGGGTGGGCTAGGGGACCCCATGTCCTCCATGGTTCCTTCCAAGTGGAGGACCCTGGGACCTGATTACTGATGCAGATAGCATTGAGGCCCAGACAATGGGCAGTCAAAACTGAGCCACGTTTAGAATGGGTTAATGTGTTAAACATACAGAGAAGACAAAGGAAGAAAACAGTGAGAACCTTAACCTGATTATTAATGGTTGTTACTTTAGGAAAGGGTTAGGAAAATCAACTCTTTCCCACCAGCCCCCTTTAAAAGATCTCATCCCAAATCCTCCCACGCAGGAAATCAGGGGGCATCTATACCCACTTTAGCATCATTCTCCACAGGGCCTCAGGATAGGCATACAGACTAACTGAGGGATCAGTCTGGGGCATCTCTGGGCCCTTATACCTGTCACCACTGTCAGATCCCCAGACGAGATGGCTACAAAGTCCAGTACTTCTCTTGCCTGCAGTGGTGTGGGCCCATACATGAGGTGTGAATGCCTGTGTGCCAGGACTCAGCTCCCAGTGGTGCCATTTAGACATTCTGGGTAGGACATGATGTCCATTCCTGGCTTCCCTTCCCAGCGACTTGGGTGGACATTCACCTCTTAGCACCTTTGGATCTTCCCTCCCAGAACCATAAGGACTCATTATGTAAAGCCAGTGGCTTTACATAATTTACATAATGAAAAAACACTTGGCCCAATAAGACGACTCAAGGGTTACCTTGCTGCCAGAAGCCAGAGCGTAGCCTCCTCCCACCAGAATTACGATCTCCCAGGGCATGGTCTTCTGGAAGTCCTTCCACGTGATGATGGGCTCCATGCCCAGCGAGGGCCCCCGGTCCTCCCCTAGATCACAGGGAGACAGGCGGAGCCAGATGAACCCTCCTGGTGTGATTCGTGGAGACAGGGGTCTCGTTGATGAACGAGAGGATACTCTGCTACGCCGGGAGGAGTCAGAAGGGCTATGGTAAGGCTCCTTCCAGAAATTCTGAACTTAGACCATTATTTGACTGGAGCCAGCCCCGACTCTTCCCTTGAACTCCTCTCACCATCTCTCTTTTTCCCGAAGCAAGGCTTCTTCGCTGGAATCAGGAAGAGGAGGAAGCCAAGGAAGACAGAGACCGTGGCATCGGTGCGATAGCCCTTCCTGCCAGAGACAAGCAGAGCTGGGGAGGAGAGTCAGGAGGCCCAGGGGTCACACCGGGCCCAGGACAGCCTGTCTGCACGTGGTGCCTTTCTAGGGCACCTAGTCTAGTGGGGACCTCAGCCTTCCTTCTGGCCAGCTGCTGCCATGCCATCCACTGGTGGATTTAATGTCTGGAGGGAGGGCCTGGCTAGGGTAGATGTCTTAGTGTGAATTTATGGACCTGTTGGAAGGAGTGAGCAGGAGTTATTTTAGACAGAGGAGAAGAGAAAAGGGGGCGTTCTCTTTCCTGGAAGGGGCACAAGCTGGCACTGAGAGCTTGTGGCCTGTGGCCCTGGCCCTCGGGAATATGGGGGGGGGGGGAGGCGGACACCCCTCGGCCACTGTGACCATAGCCTTTACAGGTGGTGTTTTACTCTACATTTTCCCCTTTAAACTCTCGAAACAAGCACTTAAGTAACAAGACCAAGGTCATGTGGATGGTAAGTGGCAACTCCTGACCCCAACCCTGGAGGCAGACTCCAAAGACTGTTTTCTTCTTGAGTCTGCACTGCAACTTCTCTAAGAAAGACGAATTTTTAAGAGGACAGAGTCCTTCCTGGGTTCCTGACTATCCCTAAGAGTCTAGGAAGGGACCCTGGTAGGTACTGCCTGAAGAGTTCGGGTGAGGGGGTCATTCACAGAGACGGTATCATTTACTTTTCAAAGAAGGAATCCCAACCAGGAACAAAGCCAGGCTCCCGAGTAAACCACAGCACAGTCATCAGGATGAAGAAGAATCCAGTCACCATTTCCGGGTAGCTAGAAGAGAAAACAGGAAGACCTCCTCCAGGAACTGGGATGTTTCACCTGGCCTCCTCACTTTGCTTCGGGATGCTCTTGCGATCAGGGGTCCAGAACTGGAGACCTGAGACGCAGCTTCTGCTCAACCACTTGGAATACAGCAACAGGGAAGCGTGGTCCCTAGGGCCTGGGCCAGCTTGTCTTTGGCATTAAATAGCACCTCTATTTGTACCTGAGGAAAACTCCCCCAGCTCAGGAGGCCACCGAGAACAAGGCTGCTTCTGTGCACACTTTACCTGCTGTGATTTTCTCTTGGGGAAAGAGAGAGGGTGAAGGACTGATTCTTACGTAATGGCTCCCAGCTTTTCATATTCCTCTTGGATCCTCTTCTCTGATAACTCCTCCCTTTTGGTCCTCTTCTTCTTACTCAGAGAGCAGGTCTCTTTAAAACTGAGAAGGGAAGAATAAGCAGAGGAATGAAGGCTGCTTCTGAGAGCAAGTGGAGAGCAAGTTATAAGCAAACACTAAACTACTGACTGGCTGTGACAGTTCTTCTCTCCCCTCACTCTGCCTATCATGTGTCTTCGTCTGCCAAGTTAACACAGCCTCTCAGCAGCCTTCTCCCCAGCTTCCTGGGTGAATCTCTGGTATATAAATGTGAAGTCATGTCTCATGGACTTGCGTGAGGGTATTTATGTGGGGTTGTTTCTACACACTCATCTTTCCCCCACTCCCACTTGGTTTTTTAATTTAGCTAATTAATTAGGCTGCACCGTGTGGCTTGTGGGATCCTGTTTGATTCCGAACTAGAATTGAACCTGTGCCCCCTGCATTGGAAGCACAGTGTCTTAGCCACTGGACTGCCAGGGAAGTCCTTACACACTCACCCTTTACCTAAGTGAGAATCATTGTGATGTGGCATATGTATGTAGATGCTTATATATTTATTTTTTTGCAAGCACACATAGAAGTGTGTGTGTGTGTGTGTGTATCTGTCTAGAGACAGGGTTGTTTGGGGTGAACGGGGTGTTAGTTTTCAATTAGCAATACTGGGAGCATGGAAGTATGCAGTTGTCATTGATTTGATGATTGTCTCGAGTTATTTTTTTAAAAAGCTCAGCTTAGAGAACATTCCCTGAGCAATGGGAAAGTTGGGTTCCCTGGACTAATACCAAAACATCAGGTATATCTTTCCTTTATGTGTTTGAAACTGATCAAATTTGGAGTAAGCATCAGTAATGGAAAACTGGCTAAGTAGATTAGTATTAGAAATATTATTACAAGAGGAATGTCTAATGTTATTTTGAGTGATATGAGCATATTTCATACAACTATTAAGTATAAATCAGTCACGTCTATAAAACTAAGCCTAAGGCAACTTCTACTTGGAGTCATTTCCTTAGAAATTAGTTCAAATTACTCTCCATGAAACTACATTAACTACTCTCCAATTCAGACTTTTTATGAATCCAGCCCTTCCTCTAACCAGTCAGTTGACCTTAAGAACATTACACTGTAGAGCTCATAGAGAAGTGCAGAGTCCACGTGTGTTTGGAGTATCTAGAAACACGATGCCTGAGTCCTCATCTGCTTCACTGCCTTCTCCCCTGGCATCCTTGATGGTTACTTGGCAGCTCGCAGTAGAGTCTCACCCCCAGGGCTTGAGCCATGGCCCTGGATGGATGGGAGAGCCTTGCTCTCAGGGTCCTAGGACTCACTTGCAGCCCAGGAACAGCCAGTGCATCCAAAACCAGCTGACCACCAGCATGATGAGGGAGATGGGGAAGCTGAAGAGGAACCAGGTGCCAAAGTTGACCACTTCTGCAGCTGGATACTGGCTGGAAGGGAAAGAACCAGGACAGTGGTTAGAAAAGGGTGGATTTCCATGTAGTATTTTGGGGGGTAATAAGCTAAATAGTCCTTAGGAGACATAAAGCAGAGTTAACAGTACAGCTAATGATAAAAGTATGATAATACATTATCAAGAAGTCACTTGACATCTGCAGCTGTCCTGAGCCCAGCCAAGAATTATGAAATGTGCTAAAATGGCATCCAAGCAACCAAAATTGATATCATGGAAGTGTATACACGTTGCACTCAGGAGAATCACTCAGATCTGTTTGCTTCTTAATTTATGTAAAGATTCTGATAAATTTACCACCCAAGATATAGACTAAAAGAATTTGAATTGGCCCAGAAACTAAATCAGAAGGGCAGAAACTCAGAGCTTGGGCAGGGTACTATGGTGTGAAGAGCTCAGATCCTGGGGAATTAGGTCTTAAACTTTGATCTATCCTTCTTCCTCCCATCTCCTTCCTCATTTTCTTCCATTTTCCTTCATTCTCTCCCTGCTCGAGATCCCATCCCCTCTTGTTTCCTCAGTGCCATCACTGTCAGTCATCCCCTCTCCCTAGTCTTTAATTATTTCTTATCTGGATCATTCCTATCAGCGCTGGAATGTCTTTCATCTTCAGAGCCCTTTCTTGACCCTGCTTTGTTGTTCAGTTGCCCAGTCGTAACTCTTTGTGACCCCATGGACTGCAACACGCCGGGCTTCCTTGTCCTTCACCACCTCCCAGAGCTTGCTCAAACTCATGTCCACTGAGTCGGTGATGCCATCAAACCATCTCATCCTCTGTCGTCCCCTTCTCCTTCTGCCTTCAATCTTTCCCAGCATCAGGGTCTTTTCCAATGAGTTGGCTCTTCACATCAGGTGGCCAGAGTATTGGAGCTTCAGCTTCAGCATCAATCCTTCCAGTGAATATTCAGGATTGATTTCCTTTAGGATGGACTGGTTTGATCTCCTTGCTGTCCAAGGGACTCTCAAGAGTCTTCTCCAACACCACAGTTCAAAAGCATCAATTCTACAGTGCTCAGCTTTCTTTATAGTCTAACTCTCACATCCACACATGACCACTGGAAAACCAGAGCTTTGATGATACGGACCTTTGTCAGCAAAGTAATGTCTCTCTCTAGGTTTGTCATTGCTTTTCTTTCAAGGAGCAAGCGTCTTAATTTCATAGCTGCAGTCACCGTCTGCAGTGATTTTGGAGTCCAAGAAAATAAAGTCTGTGACTATTTCCATTGTTTCCCCATTTATTTGCGATGCTTTATCCTCCCTTTATTATCACCCCATCTCTCCTCTTCCCTTCACGGCCAACTCTGCATTTCCTCATTTCCACCTTACTCCTCAAACTACTGAAATTTGGCTTCTTTTCAGGTCACTTGACCAAATTGTTCTCGCCTAGGTCACCAGTAATCTCCATATCATCAAATTTAATGGATACATTTTTGTCCTTACTTTGCCTGGTCATTCAACAACTTTAAACAATATGGACCACGTTTTTCCCTTGGGTAGAACGACACTAGATTTTCCTCTTCTCTGTCTGATACTGTTTTATTCTCTTTTCTAGTCTACTTTAAATGTTTTTCTAAAAAAAATATTTACTTATTTATTATTTGGCTGTGTTGGGTCTTAGTTGCAGCACGGGGGATCTCTCAATGCGGTGCCTGTACTCTTGAGCTGTGGTGTGTGGGCTTCATTGCTCTGCGGCATGTGGGATATTAGATGTCCGACCAGAGGTAGAACCTATGTCCCCTGCATTGCAAGGCAGAGTCTTAACCACTGGACTAACAGGGAAGTCCCTAAATGTTTGGGCTTAATGTTTATGCCCCTGATCTCCTTATTCTGTGTGTTCTTCCCGAGTAATCTCTGTCACTCTTAGGGCTTCAGCTTCTATATGCAAGTCACTAGGACCAGCTACCATCTACTTTGTGGGGCCCAGAGCAAAAGGCAAACGTAGGGCTGCTTGTTCACTGACAGTAGGACATTAAACCCCACATGAGGGCCTTGTGAGCCTGGTGGCCTGGGGATGGCACAGGTGGCCTCTGACTCCACATCTGTGTCTTTAGCCTGAAAATGCCTCTTGAGATTCAGGGACGTGTCCACCCGGACATGTCCACTTCTCTATCAGCATTTCCTCATCTTTACCCTCATGTAGGTCAAGGGCAGCTCTGTTTCCCCAGCTGCTGAAGCCCCGACTCAGACAATGAATCCAGGGCTTCCCCTCTCTCAGGCTTTTCCTAATCTGACCTCAGAAGCTCGCTCAGATCAGGCCATTTCTCCTCCCACTGTTATCCAGGCTGCCATCAGCTCTGTCTTGGGCGCTGGCAGCAGCAGCCTGGATTGTCTTCCTGCCTTTTCCTTCCCAAATTCCACTGTCCATTAAAAAAATCCAGAATGTGTTTTCAAAACTGTAAATGTGATCACCTCACTCACTGCCTATAATTCTTCAACGGCTTCTCCCAGCCTTTTCGGATGAATTTCCAGTTCCTTCATGGGCCTTGTGAGGCCCTGGGTGGTCTGTGCATCCACCTCCCTGGCCTCCTTTCTCCCTCTGCCATTGCCTTTATTTTCTCTGCTTTCTTGCCTCTGAGCCTCGTACACTGTTTTGTCTGGAAGATCTCCCTTTGTCTAGTTTACTCCAGCTCAGGCTCCAGGTCTCTACTTTCATCATCACCTCTTTGGGGAGGCATTTCCTCCCTCTAGATGGATGCCCCCCAGCCGCCCCCAGCCACCCTTGCAGAATCCCACCCTTCTCATCACATTTGACTGTAATGACTTAATCCTTTCTCTGGCCCTTTGTATAGAAGCTGCTCTGATTCCATTTTCTGCCATATCCTTAGCATCCCGGTCTGTTGCTGACATGCTATGGTTTGTAAATACTTGTTGACCAAATAGATTACTTACTTGTTGAAGTGCTCCAAGAAGATGAGGCTGGTGGAGGTGCCGATGATGGTGGTCAGACCCCCGATGGTGGCGGCATAGGAGATGCTCAGAGAAAGGCACTTGCAGATCATCTGGTCATGCTGGGACTTGTACTTTCTTTTGAGCTCCTGGTTCCTGGAGCTGGGGGTCAGGACTGGTGGCTTTGCCTACCAAAGGAAAGTCAGTGAACTTCTCCATTTCAGCTTGGGCTTCTGGCCCACAAAGCATGCAAGATCATTGTGCAGCGGAAATGTTTTGAGCTTGGGTGTCAGATGGGTCCCAGTCCCAGTACTATTCTTGACCTGCTTGGGCAGCCCCATCTGGACTATAGTTTCTTCTGTAAAATGGGGAAAATCCAGTTCCTCAGCCAGGTTGTTGTAAAGAGTAAATAGAAAGTACTTGGAACCCTTCCTGGCATTTAACAAATGGTAAGCTATTAATATTGCTATTTTTGTTGTTACAAATATTAACAGTTATGTTTTTTACTTGAATTCCAGTAAAACTGACTGCTCTCTACTTCATGTTTAAATACCAAATGGAAGATGGTTATTCTCTGTGGAGTTACAATACCGTCCTGGTTCAGAAATGACTAAAAAAGAAGCTTTGCATTATAGAAAGAGTCCAGCTTTCACTGGACAGAGAGTCAAAGTGTGTTTCTCTCCTCCCTTCTTTCTCACTTTTTCCTTCTTGCCTATTGACTTTTCCTCCCCTCTTTCTCCTCCCCCTCAATTTGCATAGAAATCTCAGCCTTGCCCTGGTCCAGTCAGGCCCTGAGTGGTCCATGTGATGGCCTTTCAGGGTCAGAGGTTTCTGACTTCCGATCTCAGCTCTGGGCTTAAGAAGCCAGTGCCTCTCTGTCCTGCCAGGCCCATGAGACTAGGAGTAGCCTGGTACAAATGTCACCAGGCCAGGCCATGGGGAGACCAGGGGGCAGAGGCCACCCTGCCACAGTTCTCAAAGCCCATAACCTCTGCCCCATCTTTCTACGAGGGCCCAGAAAAGGTTGGAGCTTTCCACATTCTCCTGAAACAGTCCTTGATTATAAGAGCTGGAGAAGACCTCAGAGAGTCTCTGATCCAGTGGTTTTCCATGATCCTTTCTCCTAATGGAAACTGATGTGGACCTCCAATAGAGGAAAAAAATATGGCATTTAATGAGCATATATCGATGTTTTAACTGAGAGTGCATTGGCATCAAGGTTCTCCTCTTACTAGCTCCAAAGCCTTGGGTACATCTCTTTGCATCTCAGTTCAAAGTTGCTCTCTCATTGAGCCAAGACTAGAGAGCAAATGCCTGGCACAGTGCTTGGTATTTAATAAACGATGGTGTTTATTTATGATTATACAGATGCTACATAATTGAGATGATTTTGATGAACACAAAAACTTGAAATCTAGGGTTATAAGTAAGAGTTGCAGTGTGATGCCAGCTTCCACATCTGTTTTACTTCTGCATTTTGTTTCAGTGATAAAAGTTCCAGGAAAATCAGGGAACAGAAAAGCAGTTGCCTTAAAAATCTCAGGATACGTGAACACAATATTTGCAGTGCCCCCAAAGCACCTTTGAGGAGTAGTGTGAACACCTCTGATCTAGACTGAGCCTCAGTTTTAAAGCTGATGGGACTGGGGCTCGGGCAGTGGGATAACTTGCCGAAGTCAGCAGCGAGTGGGATGCCTTGCCTCCACGGCACACGCAGACCTCACAGCCACACAGGTGGCTGAAGTGGCCTGTGACAGCCCGCCTGCCTGACGCCCTCACAGCTGCAGGAACAATGCCCCCTGGGAGCTCGGGTGCTTCATGAAGGAAACAGGGTCAGGAGGTACCGTTCCATTACCTGGGGTGGGTGCTGCTCCCTGCCTGGGAGGTTTGCTGTTTTGGCAGAACTGGTGACTGTGGGCACACCATTCAGCTTCTGTCGGGACAAAGACCATCACACCATCAGGAGGAGGATGTGGGGTCTGGAGAAGCCACTGGAAAACCCCGGGGGGGGGGGTCACGCCTCTGTCTCCCCTCCCTGGGGACTTGGGGAGCAGAGAGGATGAACAGAGGGTAGAGAGCCACCCCCACTCTGCCTGCCTCCTTTCACAGGTTCCTGTCCAGCTGGACCAAGCACCCCATTTGAAGAAGCTTTTGAAATTTGGAAAAACATGGCTCTGTCCTTAGAGAAGAGCTTGACTTTCTAGAACTCCATTAGCTCATGAAGAGCCCTTCATTTTAACACAGAGAAAATGAGAAAGAAAATGCACACAACCAAGTCCACAGTTTGGACCAATCAAGGCCCATCCATTGGGACTGAGGTGAGAAGTGATGTAAAACCAACCCCAGGGGAAGGGGCAATGCTGAGCAGTGTGTGGGCAACTTGACTTTCACCTATAAACCATCCCCTTTTGTAGTACAATTTTTCTAAATGAACCCCTCCTGAAAGGAGTCCTAAGGGTGAATCCGTGGATGGCTGAATATTGGGTTTCTGTGAGGAAAAGTTAGCTTGTCCCTTTGTGAAGCTAAGCCCAGAAACCAGGCCTGGGCTTCAGAAATGCCCGAAGCCTCACGTGTCCAGGCTCAGGTGAGCACCTCTCTGCCCTCACATCTGAGAAGGCCACTGGCTCTCGACAAGCTGCCAGGCATCTCTGTCTCTGAGTTACCTTTTTTTTTGTATAATTATTTTTTTCTTTTTTTGGCTGCACCATGCAGCTTGCAGGATCTCTGTTCCCCAAGAAGGGATCAAACCTGCACCCCTTACAGTGAAAAGGCGGCATCTTAACCACTGGACCGCCAGGGAAGGCCCCATGAGTTATCTTGAGGGTCTTTTAAGTATCTCAAAGCACAGGAGAAAACCAAGGCCATACCTTGTTCTGCATCAGGGAACTGAAGTCTGCATTTGACGTGCTGGAAGAGAACAAAGGAGGTGGGAAAAACAGCAGTGGCCCAGACTGGCTGAGGTGGGGATCCTCCCCACATTGATGTTTGGTATAAAGGACCCTTCTAGACTCGGGTGTTCTTGGCTACAAAGAAGACGAATCTCACCTTCGAGAGATGTGGTAAGGATTTGAGGGGACAGGGGTCAGGGGGTTACCTTTGAAGGGAGACCGAGACTCCTAATAACAGCTAACATGGAGCTGAGCACTCAAGAATGGATTCCAATCCTCATGACCTTGTTAATCTCACAGCAAATCTGTGGGGCAGGTACTGTTACCTACATTTACAGAGTAGGAATCTAGGCAGAGGGAGGTTACTAGCTTCCCTGGGGGGCCTGGGTGCTAAGTGGTAGTGCCAGAGAGGAACCTGTCTGCCTGCCTGGAGAGCCTGGGCCCCCGGACCGCGGTCTCACTGGCTGACCATCTAGAAGGAGAAGCGTGAAATGCTTCTCTAAGGCGAACAGGAGCAGGGAGGGCCAGGGCCACGGGTGGTGAAAGGCACAGGAGAGCAAGAAGGCGGGGGCGAGTTTCTCAGCAGCAGCTGCACCCCCCAGGGTGGGAGTCACCGTGGGTCCCTCCCACCCCAGCCGCCCTCCAGCTCTGCCTTGGGGAGAGAGGAAGGTGGGGATTTAACACCAGCCTTACCGACTCCCACTCAGCACTAAAGGCATGTTTCTGGTCTGTCTTAGCTCTGAGGACAGTGGGTCCCGTGAGCTCAGCCACTGGGAAAGCCAGTGAGGTGGTGGACGCATGCAGGACATGGGGCTCTGCGGTTGTCACCCACCTCCAGGCTCTATCACGAGTTGATGGAGCTCAGGGGGAAGTGTTCATTGGAGGGAGTTGTCAGCCTGGGGGGAGTATTGTGATATTTCCCTGTCTTCCTCCCCAGATCGGTGAGGATGCTGGTGAGGAACCCCTCAGACTGCCATCCTGTCTGGCAGTCTGGCAACCCCCTCCCTGCATCCCTCTGCTCCACTGCTGCTGAGAGAATCCAGGGACACCCTGAGCTTCGGCTTTGGAGTTTGGGACGTGTGTTTTCATCTGGAAAAGAAACAAGGGCGAGAGGCCAATGGGCGCTGCCCAGGAGGCCAGAGTGAGGGGGAACAGACCCCCTGCACCAGGAGCAGCTAGAGCTTTCGGTGTCCAGCGGATCTTGTCGGGGGGGAGGCCCCCAGGGAAGGTGGCTGGGCCACTGCTCAGCGTGAAAATGCTCCACCAAAGAGGCAGAGGCAACCCCAGATGGAAGGGCGTGGGGAGTGAGCCACCAGAACACAGAACCAAGGTGGCCAAGTAATTCTCCAAGAGCACCTCATGCCACTGGGCCGTGTGCAGAGGTGGCCTCCAAGGGACACTCTGAAGACGCTGAAGGGAAATGCCCGATGTGGGAAAGGGTAGGGACCTGAGTCCCTGGGCACTGACCGCACTCTCCAATACTTCCAGCCAAGGCCCTCTGTGCTCCTGTATCTTTCCTGCTCCCTATAGCCGCTGTCCTGACCCTGGGGAAGTCAGAAGTAGCAGAGAGGGTTGGTGAGGGGAGGGGAAGGCAGAGGAAGACTGAGAGAAAAAGCCAGCTGTCTCCCCCGCTCACGGTCACCTCTCATCCTGCAGACCTGGGCTGACCGGGGGTGAGTGTGAGCACGAGAGAGTGTGGGGAGAAGCTTCAAATGAGAGAGTGAAGTTTTGACACGAGCCTGGACTAGATGGCGGAATATCTGAAAATGAGATTGGTCTAATATCTGGAAGGAGCTGTGGGATTTGCCTGAGACATCATCAAGGGTGGGGAGGCAAGGCCAGTGTATTATGATCGGAGACAGTGGTGGGAGGAGGGGCCCCCTGCATCTGTTTCTCCAGATAGTGCTGGTCTCACTCACTGTGAGTCCCCCCCCCGCTTTTTTTTATGAAAAGAGCAAATTGCACAACGGAGCTCTAGTACAGATCCAACTTTTAAAATGTCCTATTCATCACAGTCTTCCTTGAAGACCACATATTGATATCAGATGTTCAAAAGAAATCAGCTGTTCATGAATCTGCCTCACATGAGTGTTTGAGACCAGATTTCCCCTTTTCTAAAAAAGCTTGTTTTCATCATCCCATGGCTCTCTCACCAACTGTCCTGTTATCCCCTACGTGCCACTTAATTTTTCCTTGCCATATCTAACAAGACCAAATCTTGTAAGACCAAAATCTTACCAAAACTAGTAAGACCGTATCTAATACCTATGAATTACTTTGTGGTCCTCTAAGAGGCTCCAGCAATATCCAATATGCAAGATGTTTTTCACCAATAGAGTTTTAAAATATTCTCCCAAGAGGGACATCAATTTAGAGGAAATTCTGCTTGGGAAATGTATGTACAGTCTGTATATCCTGTCAGGTTCAGCGTAGTCTTTCCCCCTCTTCCCTCAGCCCTGCAGTACCCAGTTTTGAAGGGAGTTGCCCTTGGGGTCTTGGGCAGTGTCTCCCGGGCAGAGAGGGAATTGGGCGGGGGTAAGGTGGTGGTGTGGTGAGCTGTGAGTGTGGCCCACCCAGCTGAAAGGGTGGTTCCTGGGGGGACTCTTTCCTGACCTCTGGGATGGACCTGGAGGGGACAGTCATACTCACTCTTCATTGACGAAGATGAGTTCCAGGGGAGGTTGGCTGTTGTTTACATCGAGATCTACAGCAGCAAAGGAAAGCAGAAAGTTAGACATGGAGTCCGGACTTGGTCCTGAAGGGCAGGGGCTCCAGGCTGGGGCTGGACTAGGGGGACCCAGGGGCATGCAGGCTCCCGCTGGGCCTGGTGCCTGGCGGTTCCCCTTCCCTCCGCTCTGAGGGCGTGGTGGGACTCAGGGACACAGAAAAAAGCCTGGGGTCCTGGGCTAATCCTTGAGCATCTGGGGGCAGGGAGCAGCAGAGGCTGCTGGAAGCGGGGCAAGAAGGAACAGCTGGGAATGGGGGTCCCAGGGAACCTCTGGATGAGCAGGGCTGGAGGTTAGGGGATAAAGGGCAGGGGAGGGGGGCGTCAGAAGACGAGGGGAGGGAAGCTGGCGGGGGGGGGCGGTGGGAGCAGGTGCCGAGCTGGGCGGTGTCACTGGAGGAGGGGTGGAGGAGCAAGGGGGAGATGAACTCCAGCAAACTGTACTGATGGGCTCGGCCTCTTCGGCGCTGGAGGTGCCGGCCGCGAGCTGCTCCTCCTCGGCACTGACCAGCTCCTGCAGCACGGCCTCCACGATGGGCATGACCATGGCAGTGGTGGACGTGTTGGAGAGCCACATGGACAGCAGCGTGGTGCAGCACATGAAGCAGAGCAGCAGCCTGGAAGGCAGGGCGGGGTTCGGGGTGGGGGGGCATGCCCACCTCCCCAGGCCCCACCTCTGACCTCACGGGGCTCCCTCAGGGCCTGCTACCAACCCACCAGTGCAGGCGTTTATCCAGAGTATTGGGGTTTTATGTCATACTTGGTACTCCCAGGGCTTGGCACAGAGTCAACATTAAAGATGTGAAGATGTGTTGAATGAATGAAGCACACTTCATGGGCTAGTGTGGCCTTGGCATTCCCCCCTACCACCCACCAAAAAAAGCCCTTACTTAAGCAAAGAGCTTTGGTCATAGGGTCACAGGGCATGGACTTAACTGATTCCTCATCTCTCTGTGGAGAGAGCTTGGTGACGTTACCTTGGTGATGATGTGTGTTTCTTTGTGTGGGTATAAAGGAATTCTTTTTTGCCCCTTGCAGCCAGCAAACCTCTGAATACCTTCATATTCCTTGCTTTGCAGCCATGTCACCATAGTTATTAGCGACCGAATAGAGATGAATGGATGGAGCTCATGGTTCCACCCACTACTTGTTCCACTACTAACATGTTGAAAGCTTAGCCCTCAAAGGCCCCAGTGTTCAATTTCACTGTGTGCACTTTTTCAAGCTGGTGTCTTAAAGAGTTGAGGCTTGGAAAAAGGCTAACAAAGATAACATTCAAGTTCTCCTTGACTTTGAAAACATGCACTGTGTGTACAGATATAGTTCTCATTTCCATAAGAGAAGTCAACATAAAAACCTCCCATGTGGATCACCTTAGGTGGGATCACCGACTGTGCAGTTTGGGGCCAGCATGTCTGTCCTATGGATCAAGACTGGGTAGGTGCCAGAGCCCCAATGAAGCCTCTGTTTAGGCTGATGGCGACAAGAGTTTGTCTGATTTGGGCCCTCACCAGCAAACAGAGGGCCTCACAGGGGTGGAAGGTGCGGCGAACAGAGATGAGTGGAAACACAATGGGATAAAAATTCTCGAAGATGGTATTCAGGGGTTTTAAAGAGCTGCAGGGTCCGAATATCATGTTGGGAAGTGCCAAGCTGTGTCCAGCAGGTCGAGTGTGGGGGTACAATATTAGGTTATTATTGAGTGAGGGGGTATTACTGAGAATACCCCCCTGCCTTTAATGCTGTGAATTAAAGCTGTGGTTAAGTGAGAGACGGGAACATCTTCTGAATTATAACCTGTATTCATCTAATGACTAATGTTGAAAATGAATACCGTAATATTTATTTATGCTCTGTCGGATTCCCAAAGGAGCCAGGGAAAAAGGGTTGCAAGAAAGTTGTAAGCTAGAAGGAGGTGAGGAAAGTATTCCAAAGGGAAGGGCAGGGTTATTATCCAACAGAGTGGGAGTGAGTTCACACAACACCATCAATTCTGACCTCCTACACATTCCCAAGTACCCCTCCTGACAGCAAAGAGAGAAGAGGAGACAGCTGAGGGGCTGCAGATCGGGTCAGGTGCCACGTCTGACAGGCCTGTGGTCTGAACCAGTGACAACACGAACTCAGGGCAGATGGCAGGAAACTGCCACGCCTCCTTAAATGACAGAGGAGACACCACTGCTTCATCCAGCCTGTTACCTGATACACCAGAAAGAAGGTTGGGAAACAGCTCACGTTGGTCCATCTTGTTTTACTGAACGAGCCGCTTAGATGTTGTAACCTGCTGCACCGGGAGTCTAGGTTACTCGGGTTATTTAGATTTTGACCGTAAAGGACACTAACGTCTCCGTTCCAAGGTCACAGTCCCTCTCCCTGGAGGGAGAGGAGGGAGCCTCAGGGCCCCGGTGTCCTCCCATCCCTTCTGGTAGAAAACCTCAGGTGGACATCCCCCTGACTGTCCGGGGGCCCAGTGGGCGCTGGGGAGGCGCGCCCAGTGTGACTCACATGCCCGGCTTGGCTCCAGCCATGAGGACCATGCGCAGAGCAATGCGCTTGTGCAGGTTCCGCTTCTCCACGGCCGCCGCCACGCAGATGACGCCCACCAGCAGCAGCGTGGTGTTCTTGAAGTACTCGCCCGCCACCTGCGGAGGCCAGGCTGGGTCACCCCGGCCCGACCCACGCCCAGCCCCCATCCGGCTAAACTCACTGTCAACCACAGGCTGGCAGGCAAGAAGCAGGGAGACGAGGTTTATTTAAATAGCTAGCTATGGTGTGTATTACATATATGGGCTTCTCTGCTGGCTCAGTGGTAAAGAATCCACCCGGCGATTCAGGAGACCAGGGTTTGATCCTCAGGGTCGGGAAGAACCCGTGGAGTGGGAAATGACAACCCACTCCAGTTGTTCTAGCCTGGAGAATTCCATGGACAGAGGAGCCTGGTGGGCTGCAGTCTATGGGTCACAAAAGAGTCAGACGTAACTTAGCAGCTAAATAACAGTATTACACATACATATTCTACTTTGGGCGGGTGCTGTGCTAGCTTTGCTGTCCAGTTGCCAAGTCATGTCCGACTCTTTGCAACCCCATGGACCGCAGCACGCCATGCTGCCCTGTCCTTTGCTATCTCCTGGAATTTGCTCAAATTCATGCCCATTGAATCAGTGATACTATCTAACCATCTCATCCTCTGCCATCCTCTTCTCCTTTTGCCTTCAATCTTTCCCAGCATCAGGGTCTTTTCCAGTGAGTTGGCTAAGCACATTACAAAGATTATTTCATTTAATCCTGCCAATAACTCTATAGGGTAAATAGTCTTCTCCGCTTTTTAAGAGATATAAAAAACACCCATTATGAATATGATTTCAAAAAATAAACATTATCAATTTTATCTTGTGAGTGAAGTGAAAGTCACTCAGTCATTTCCGAGTCTTTATGACCAAATGGACTATACAGTCCTTGGAATTCTCCAGGCCAGAATACTGGAGTGGGTAGCCTTTCCCTTCTCCAGGGGATCTTCCCAACCCAGGGATCGAACCCTGGTCTCCCTCATTGCAGGTGGATTCTTTGCCAGCTGAACCACAAGGGAAGCCCAAGAATACTGGAGTGGGTAGCCTATCCCTTATCTAGCAGATCTTCCTGACCCAGGAATCGAACTGGCATCTCCTGCAATGCAGGCAGATTCTTTACCAACTGAGCTATGTCCTTCAAAATTATGAAAATAACCCTGGGTCTGTCCACTAATCTTATTTTCTTTAGTTTTTTTTTTTTTTTTTTATAAAACTATGTTCATTTTCTTATTAGAAAAACACCTGTTCACTATGGAAAACTTTAAAATATAGAAAACTTAAATATAAAATTACCCTCAATCTTACTACTGTTAATACTGTGGTATATTTTCTTTGATTTTTAAAGTCTATATAGATACATAATTGGATTTATATAGTATGTGCTGGCTTTTATCCTCTGTTTTTTCATTTGACATTGTACTTTGATCATTTTCTTTTGAGACTTAAATTTATTGGAAAAATCCATGCTCCTAGCAGCATGAAGTACTATAGAATTTACTTAGCCATTTTCCTTTTGTTGAATATTTAAGTTGATTTCTTTTCTTTCTTTCTTTGCTACAATGGAACAAAGAATAATTTTCTGCTTAAATCATTAAGCTTATATGAATGTGATTATTTCCTTAAAATAGAGTTCTTGAAGGTGTCTTTATAACTTGCCAAATAATTACAAAGTTCCCAAGGGTCCCAAAATGATAATAGTACAAGGAATATCCTACACTGTATCCATTTTTGTTTATTTGTTTCTCAACCATGTGAAGGTTACATACATTTTAGACCTTTTTCCATAAGTATTTCAGTGTTTATTTCCTAAGATTTGGGGTTTTCTCTCAAACAACCATAGTACCAGTCACCAGCTTCTCCTTGCATTTTAATAATGAGAAAATTGAGACTGAGTCCTGTTCAAAGATGTTTCCTGTGTTTGGGGTCCAGAACCATCTCTTCATTGATCCCCTCCCTTGGAATATTCTCTTCTTATCTCCACTTTGATGAGACTTCAAAGCCAGTTCAGGCCTGGTACCCCCCAGAAAACCTTCTGTGTGCCTCTAGCCTCTGGCTCCAGAACATTCCTTGTGGGTTCTATTAACTCCACATGCATCACAGAGCACATAGGGCAATGCTTAAATTGTTGCTTCATGCTTGTACTGTTTATCTTTTTATGTGTGCCTCTCTTGTCTCTTTGGAGAAGGCAATGGCACCCCACTCCAGTATTCTTGCCTGGAAAATCCCATGGACGGAGGAGCCTGGTAGGCTGCAGTCCATGGGGTCGCTAAGAGTCGGACACGACTGAGCGACTTCAGTTTCACTTTTCACTTTCATGCACTGGAGAAGGAAATGGCAACCCACTCCAGTGTTCTTGCCTGGAGAATCCCAGGGACGGGGGAGCCTGGTGGGCTGCCGTCTATGGGGTTGCACAGGGTCGGACATGACTGAAGTGACTTAGCAGTAGCAGCAGCTCTTGTCTGTTAACTGAATTCTAGGCTGCAAAAGGCCAAAGAGCATGTTTCTATATCTCTTAACACCTAATAGGATAAATTGCAAAAGTAGACACTCAGTAAATACTTGTCACATACAAGAGCGTTGTTCCCAACAATGGGACCATGATATAAACTGAGAGGAAAAGATGTAGAAAAGTTGAACTCCCAACTTAGAAACCCTCTTAAAGTGAGAAAACAACATTTCTGATTGCAAGAAAAATCAAAACTGAACAGGGAAGGAAATGCAAATATAGTAAATTCTATGATGTTTAAAGTGAATGGAATTTACATAACCATAGTGTTGAAATTTGATTATTGAATTATATGCCTGTACTGAGAGATGGAGGAGAATTGGGTGGTGTAAGAGTACAAAACCCTCATCAACTACAATCAGAAGACAACTGATAATGTCTAAAAGTGATAACAATTAATATGTGTGTATTAAGTCACTTCAGTCATGTCCAACTCTTTGCGACCCTGTGGACTGTGGCCCACCAGGCTCCTCTGTCCATGGGATTCTCCAGGCAAGAATACTGGAGTGGGTTGCCATGCCTTCCTCCAGGGGATCTTTCTGACCCAGGGATCGAACCCACCTCTTTTTATGTCTCCTGCTTTGGTAGGCAGGCTCTTTACCATTAGCGCCACCTGGGAAGCCACAATTAATATAGGAATATCATAAAGGACTGTGGCACTTAATACCAGAAGAAGCAGTTAGCAAAGTTAAGTTATTAGCTCTGGGTTGGGGGAGGTAGGTGGAAGAGACAGCTATTTTTTAAATTATGATCTTTTTCAATATTATTTGATTTTTAAACCCTGCTAGGAGCACTTTGGTAAGATAAGAGCTGCGCCAGAAGGCAAGCTTCTCCATTTCCCTCTTCTCACTTGTTCCCCCACAGAGATTTCCTTGTGTCTGACTGATGAGTTCTGTGCTGCAGAAGGAACTTCTTTCCTCTCTGACCATTTGCTGGAAGAAAAGCCCTGTGCTTCTGGTCCTCGGCCTGGACCCCAGCCCTCATGGACACTGTCACTAATTCTCCTGGAGGACAGAGAAACTCTGCTGGGCTTGTGACTCCGGAGGAGAGTGCCCTCCGGGAGGGACAGGGAGGGTTTGGACCCCGACAGTGGATGGACATGCTGCCTCCTCTCGGGAGGTGGAAGCACTGCTGGGAAGGTCAGTGCTGGCTGAACTGGACCTTCCTCACTGTCCGCTCATGGTCCCAGGCAGCTGAGAGGCAGCTTGGTGGTGGAATCAGTGTTTCCCTTTCCTCTGTTGATCAAGGAGGGAGACCTGGGCGACGGTCCCCCACTGGCCCCATGACTCCTGGCCCTCTGTGAAGCTTCTAAAGACTCAGTGCTACCAAGGTTATTTCCCAGGGGACTGACTGACAGCATTATGGTTTTCTGCCTCTTTGGCACAAACCCTAATGGAACTCCAGTTTGTGATGGCCTTTCAGGAGGCTCAGAGCCTGCACAATGGGTGGGGCTACTTTCTCTGGGTTCGTCTCAAAGGGAAGCAGAAAGGAACCAACGTGTGTAGAGTGCCTTCTGCATACCAGGAATGTTGCATTTTGCATTTGCTTTCTCATTTAAGGTGAGGAAACAGTCCCAGAGAGGTTCGGGAAGAGGTTCCAGGGTCCCCGATGTGAGGGGTGGAGTCGAGATATCAATCCAGGTCCCTCTGAATCTAAAGCTACCATGCGACATGCCATTCATGGTAGCCAACTGGAAACCATTCATCTAATTCAACCCCAGGGGAAATTCTTGGTCCCCCAGACAGCATGGGCCAGCCCACATTCCTTATCTTTATTCACAATCACAGTCCTGATGCTAACCCCAAATACCTGGGCCTGGTCCAATGGAAGCCCCAGGCTCAACTTTAGTGGGATAGTTGTTAGTTGTTTAGAAAACAACTGTGCTGTTTTCTTATTTGGTGTTTGGTGGGTTCACACGTCCTCCCTCCCCCTTGTGAATGATACCACGGGCTTGGTGATTTAGCTTGGGTGTGGTCTGCGATCACAAGATAGTACCATTAAGTGGGGAAGAGCCAGGGCTCTGGAGTCAGCCAGGACTTGGCTGTGTGACCCTGGGCAAGTGATTCAACCTCTCTGGGCTTCATTTCTCTCATCTAAAAAAATAAATGAGGACTATATGACTCCCAGTCTTTTGTAAAGCTGTTGTGAGGATTAAATGGCACGTGCAAACCAGCTAGCCTGGCCCGCCACCCTGCCAGCTGGGGCTCCTGGTGGTTCTCCTGTCAGTCAGTGGTCCAACTGTCCAGGTCTGTGGCCATTCACCCACGGAGAAGGCTGAGGCACAGCAGATAGAACCCTGTCCAGGGGTGGTGTCGGTCAGGTTTCTAACCCACTGATTTTTCTTTGACAATGAAGCCTTGGTTATTCAGAACCCCTCTGGGAGTTCCAGGATTCCTAAGGATTCTTTTAATCATTTTCTAAAATGTGTTGCATCCTCACATTTGCCATGAGCCTTCCTTTCCCCACTATCTAATTTTCAAGACTAATATTCTATGAGTTGGGAAACTAGATAATGGAAATCGTTAGAACTATTTGCAAAGAAAAATTAGATTCTAAGACGAGAGCTCCTCCCGTGGCTAGAGTGCGTGGATTCTGTGACATTTATGTTGGCAGGGTTATTGCCTTTACTGCTTTTCTGCTCTGTGGTTTTTCTCCATGTGCCAAAACCCTGGGCTTGGAGAGCAGAAGTATTTCCGGACGCTGTTTAAGAAGAGAGATGGGCTCAAAGAGACGGCTTTGAAAAGGTGGAGCAGAGGATAGCAAGCTCAGGCTCTGGAGTTAAGATGACCTGGGTTCAGATGCCTGCTCCCACAGATGCTCTTGGACCAAACACTGAACCCAGATACCCTCGTCACTCTGTGCAGTGATATACACATTGAATCCATCATACTGTGTGCCCGAAGTAAAATGATGCAGGACAGACTTGGCATATAGGAAGTCCTCAGAAAAGGCCCATTATCATTGTTCAATGAAGTAAAAAAGATGAAATGCTTCAAGATGAGATTCAGGGTCAGGAATCAGGTATGCCAGCCTGACCACGTAGAGAAAGAAATGAAATAAGAAGGAGCAAGGTGGAACTTAAAGAAAAAGATGCTTCCAAACTTTCTTAAGTGAAGGGTGAGGATCTCTCTAGAGTTTTCTAACGCAGCCTGGACTAAGAGGCACAAAGATGTTAAGTGCTGAGCAATGCAGTCTATTAATGAACTAGTTCATTGTGAGTGAATTGCTGGTGACATCTCTTAGTGATGAGCTTTTAAAAACATCACCCTCTTTGGCCATGGGATTATTTATTGCTCTCTAGATAGGTCAGGTTTTGTTTTTACAAAGTTGTTGCTGTTGTTTTTTAATAGGAGGAGGGCAGTTGTGGCTTTAATCCTAGAAGTCTGAGGAGAACAGAAATCTGGATATTGATCTTGGTTCAGTGCTTTTCTCACTAAGAACATCATCAAGGGCATCGTCAGGGAGAAAGGCAGAGATGGACCAACCAATCATTCATGAAGATGAGCTGGGCACTCTGATGGGCACTTTCTCACTCAGAAAGCTTTTAACATCCTCATAACTCCCCAGGAGGTAAGTACATCAATTGTTCTGATTTTCCAGGTGAGTAAAATGGTTACAGCTTAGAGAAGTTACACAGGGAAAGAAAAGAATGTTGCCCATTCCAGTTCTCTAAGGATCAAGCCCTCAGCTTCTGCAGTCATGCACCCTGAGGGGAATGCAGGATGGAGAAAAACAGGAAGCCTCTACACTTTCGGTATGAGCCCTAAATAGTTAAGATGCATATCTAAGGAATCATTTCAGTGGCTCCAGATTCTTATATCTTCTCATAAATAGAAAAGCACCAGGATCATTAACTGGAGATGGCTGTTGTGATTAGCAGTAGTCTTCTGATGTTTGACTACATGTTTTTTTTTTCCCAGAAAAATAAATTCATATATTTCCTGGCTCCTGCCTCAGCTCTTTGGAGCAGCTCCTCAGTAACCCAGGCTGTCTCCCAGGCCATAGTCCTCAGTAAGGTACCCAAATAAAACTTAACTGGCAACTTTTATTTCAGTCAACACACAATTTGCTCAAGACTAGTTAGTGACAAAACTGGATTCAAACTCAGATCTACCTTACTCCTAGCTTGGATTCTGCCCCTTGCTAAGTTGCCGCTGCCCCTGCTCGTGGTGGTGACAGCCGGAGACTGGCGGGATGTGTGGATCTAACTGTGTCCTGACACGGTCATGGGTGGCATTGCACGGGTACTGTCGGCACCCTGCTGTTGGCGGCACACAGCCAGGCTCTCCTTGCAGGTCAGCTGGGGGTGAGCCTTGTCACGTGGCGGGAAGGTGGCAGTCCCTCAGAAGGTTGGTGGTGGTCGCTGGAGATGGGCCTATATTGAGGCTCTTTTGGTTCATCTGAACTATTCGCAGCGAGTCCAGGATGGGATCCTGGGCAGGCCCCCCTCAGTGATGAGCTAAGCCCATCAGAACTGGAGCCTTCCTGACACCATTCCAACCACCTCCTTGGCAAAGAAGCTACGTCCACTGTGGCTGCCTCTCTGCCCTTCCCTGGGGGCAGGAATGCTGATTCTACTGGTTAAGTCTGTGCAGGCTAAGACACCTTCCTAACCACCTGTCTGTATTCCCTGAGGACAGAGGTTTTCAAACCATTCACTGCCCCCTGGAACCTCAGGGGCTGCTGTGGGAACAGGGTGGCCAAAAGGTGTTGCAGCGGGAAGGGCCCGGGCAGCCAGGGCTCTGAGCCCCCATGACCAATCGGAGTAGGACTTCCTCTTCCATCAGTTTCATATATTGAGTCTCCTAAGATTTAGTTTCAAAAAAAGCTTTTGTTGCTTAAAAAACATGCTTGGCAAACCCTACCCTAGAGAAGGCTAAAGCAGAGAGACCCAGATGGGTGCTGACCTGGCCCGAAGTCAGCCCAACTCCTGCAGAGCCTAGAAGTGCTGACTTACCAGGTGCCCCCAGTTTCTGCTCTTCATGTGGAAACACATGAAGGTTTGGCCTCAAAGGGCTGCAAGATCTGTAGGTTCCTGGGTATTGGGCCCCTCTTGTGGCCTGGGCACGGGCTCAGCTCTGGGCTGTGTCTGGATGGCTGTGGGTGATGGGCAGCCTGGGTTCAGGTGGGTGGCTGGGCACAGATGCTCAGTCTGTATCCTCACAGGCTTGTATATGTGGGGGGGATGCGGAGGAGGGTCAAGGGGGCGGGCGTGTCAGCCTCCATGGTAAGCGGAGGCCAGAAAGGCAGAGTAGAGAGTGGCATATGAAATGCCCCCAGATTTAAACAAACATTGAAGGTCTGGGCACCGGTCAGGAATCGGTGGGTCAGAAAGATGAGAAGCCAATAGGGAAGCAGATTTCAGGATATCAGACTCCAGCATCACTTGGCTGTAGAGGCTGTTTTGTTTTTACAGCTGGAGCTGCCTTGCCTCTTCTCCCCGGCAGGAGCTAGAATCTAAATGGGAGTTGCTAGAGGCCTGCAATGTAGGCCACTGAGACAGCAGAGGGCGTGTGTGTGCGTGCATGGGTGTGTGTGTGTGCACGCGTGTGTTTGGTGGGTAGATAGAGAGCAGGTGTAATCACTACCAGAAATAATTCCTGACCCTGGGCACCCCTGAGGCTCTTTCTAAGCCTCAGTATTCAAACCATGCTGTTTAGTTCCCCAGAGCACCCCTGGGCCTCCACCTCGATGCCGTTCTCCTATAAACAGTCTCTCAGCTCACTTGATTGACACAGGTACTGTTCCCGGCTACTGTAATACATTAGAAGGGCTTAGAGGACTTTCAAGGCAGATACAATGATAGTAATGAGAGTCACAATGCAAGCAAAACAAAGAAAGACACGCCTAAAAATAAATCTGAAATACAGAACTGAGCTCTGTGCACCAGCAGAGGGGTGCAGTGACTGGGTGCTTACAAGCTTGATAGAATCCTAAAGTCAAAGGGTCCTTAGAGTCCAGCCCCCCCCCCCCGCCCCCCCGCCCAAGGAATGCAGTCTACGTCTAATGTCCCTGATTCAGTCATCAGACTTGTGCTTCTGGGGACAGAAACAGCAGGACCACATGGGGTCCCCGTTTCAGAGTCTTCCCTCCCAAAGAGGGGAATCTCCCTTATGGTGCTTTGCCTCTGGTTCTGGTTTGGCCCCTCTAAGCCTGGTGTGTTGAGCTGCACAAGCCAGAAATCATGCCCCTCTTGAGGCCTCTCTTCCTTCCTCATGTGACTCAGCTTCTAGATTTTAGACATCTTGGCTACCCACCTCTGAATGAGCACCTTATCCAGAATTTACTGCCCTGGACAGTGAACATAATAGTCACTATATAGAGGATTACAAGATAGGCTCCTCTGACCACAGGATTTCCCAGGCAAGAATACTGAAGTGGGTTGCCATTTCCCTCCTCCATGGTTCTTCCTGACCCAGGGATCAAACCAGGGTCTCCTGTATTGCAAGTGGATTCTTTACCAACTGAGCCACCAGGGAAACCCATTAAAAGATACAGTGCATGTAAAGGACCTCTGCATTTTGGCAGCCACCTTGGATGGAAAGCTTACACTGAGTCTGTACTCAGCTGAAAGCCAAGGGTCTTTTTCACATGAACTGCTAACATTCATCCTTATTAAACTTCATTTTGCCAGTGCCAGTCCATTGCCTCTTCCTGGCAGCATTGATTCTGTCACTGTATATTAGCTGGTCCATCCAGCTTTGAGTCATCTGCAATCCCAGTAATATGCCTTTCATATTTTCATTTGTGTTCTCTCTCCAGCATGATGCCAACATGTTATGAAAGATCCTTTAGGCTCAGCTATTTAACCACTACTCAAGCTACTCAACTGTGCTATTATCCAGCCCATATGGGTTCCTCTGATTGAGAAATTTTTATCCCTGGAAATACTGAAGGCGCCAAAGAAAAAGTTAATTTATGTTCAGCAACTCCTGTTTTAAAAGACCAGGGAAATTGTAAAGCCTATGGAAAGACCTCCATCAAAAAGCAGTCAGTATAAATTTTGGGCACTTGATAGGGTAAATTTCATTTATCTAGAACATTCTCTCACAGGAAATCGTGTAAATCCTCTGCAATGCCAATAATAGTGGCATTACTGCATAGAGTCTTCTGTGTTACTCCATGTGGTTTACACTTTCTCTCTACTAGAACAGAAACTTCTCAAGGTCAGGAGCCATTTCTATCTCTTTTCAGCACCTGAGTTCGGCTGAGAGAGGACAGTCTAAGCTTTGCACAGTGAACTCTTAACCTGCAGACTGACAATACATCACTGTAAAACTTAGCCACTTATATGCACACATCCAGCCCCAATGGGAAACCCAAAGCATTAGCTATGAGATTCAAGAGGGCAAAAATAGATTTCTTTTTCATTTTTGTCACCTGCAAGGTATCTGTAACATCCCACAGTGCACACAGTAAGTACAGCACTCAGAAATAAATATTTTTCTGAATGTTGACTGAATAACCTGAGAGACAGAAGCCACAGATTCAGGGTCACCCTGATCCTATTCGCACGCTTTCCTTCACATGGAGAGTACAATACTGACACATACCATCAAGAACACTGCAGTTGAGAAACATTGACTGAGGCTGGTGTGAAAGTGGACTGTATGTAAAAGACACTGTAAATCCTAGAAGGGGTGAAGCTGGGTGGAGAGACGATATGTCTACAGCAAGTTTTTAATCTGACGTTCTCCTGTACCATTTAAGGGACAGATAGTACAGATGAACCTACTTGCAGGGCAGGAATAGAGACACATATAGAGAATGGACATGTGGACACAGTGAGGGAAGAGAGTGTAGCATTAACATATATACACTGCCATGTGTAAAGGAGATAGCTAGTGGGAAGCCACTGCCAACCCCAGGGAACTCGGTGCGGTGCTCTGTGACAACCTAGAGGGGTGGGAGGGAGGTTCAAGGGGGAGAGGATATATGTATTTATATGTTGTTATTTGCATCCATTGCTGTTGCTGTATAGTGGAAACTAACACAACATTGTAAAGCAATTATACTCCAACTAAAAAAATCAAAGGACAAAGATATCAGGGCGGTCCCAAAGGAAGGGACCAACACCTTTAGTGTTGGAAAGTTTTTGGAAAGGCTTCATCCAACAGGGTAACTGCGTAGGATTTTAAAAGCTTAAAGGATTGGAGAGAACTTTCCAAGGTAGAAGAGTGGCCTGAGTCCTGGCAAGGGGCTGGGAAAGCACAGGTGGGTTTAGGGAGTGACAAATGGATGCTGTATCTGAAGAAGGGGATTCCTGTAGACCACCCCCCCACCTCATTTTTCCCAGAAAGCTAAAGCACGTGCTGGTATAGGAGATAAGTCAATGGCTGAGGAAGAGATATGTTCTCTGTCTTGCAAAGTCAACAGGCTCACACACGGCTATCACCCATGTCCTCTACCTGATCGGCATTTCCTTTAATCTGAGCTTAAAACCCTAGCTAAACAGATTATTTTTGGTCTAAACTGCACCCTGGAGCCCAGCTGTTAAATATCATCACCAACCAAAGATACTTTATCAGGCCAATGGGGTAGAATTTTTCACCTCAAATGATAAAATTGGCTCCCTGGCTCTTCTGGTGTTTTCCACCTCTAGCTCCAGCAGTAACAACCCCTAATCTCTCCCCAGACAGTCTTCTTTTTCTTCTTACAAAGTGCAGTTGCCTTTGAAAACAACTGCCTCCCTAGACTCCTTATAGGTTGAGCCTTCCTAATGGTGCAGATGGGCAGACCCTAGGATGAACTGTTGCCTAGCAACATCCCTAGTGCATGGAGGGGCTGACTGGCCCACCAGTCTGTAGGATTCCGCTGCAGGAAGCCCTTGGGGAAATAGAGACATCATCTACTTTAAGGTTGAAGCATGCTGTTGGCTTTTGGGCTGCCTGCAGTGAAATACAAAGATATTAGTTTTTTAATGAATAGTTAGCTCACTTTAAAAATGTTACTTAAGTTTCAATTCTTTCTATAACTTTTTTTCTCTGCTCTCTACTTTCACCTTCTGACTCATTGGCTTTTTTTTTTTTTTTTTTTGTGATGCATTGGCTTTTGCTGTCACAATTTTAAAGATAAACCTGCCAGACAAGTTCATACTTTTCTCTTAATAAAGGTAATATTGATGCTTGTTCTTTTAGGCATGCAAACAGACCCGAACTACCTATTCTCTTTCCACAAAGGAAGGGGGACAACTGGAGAGACTGCCTAGTACTTCAGGTCCCAGGTGAGTTTTATGTGGGTCCCAGGATACTGATGTTAGACCCATTTCAGGAATAAAAGCACTGCTGAGTGTTTGGGGGATTGTATCTTTTTTGGAGAGTTTGGAGAGTTTTTATGACTACTAAATGCCAACCAACAAACTAATGTACTAGCCACCTCTAAACCAAAATGTTGCAAACCAAAAAAAGCTAAACAAACACTGGCCAGTTGAGTCCATCTGGTAGAAGGACATGTTAATTTGTAGTCATGTACAGCGATTAATTAGTTGCTCTGTTGTGTCTGACTCTTTGTGACCCCATGTACTGAAGCCCACCAGGCTCCTCTGTCCATGGAATTTTTCAGGCAAGAATACTAGAGTGGGTTGCCATTCCCTTCTCCAGGGGATCTTCCTGACCCAGGGATTGAACCTAGGTCTCCTGCAGGATCTGACTAACTGCAATTAGAGGGGAGCCTAATTTTATCTTTAGACTTTCACAAAAAGTTCTGTTATCCATGGTTAAGGCATCCTATGGACCCAGGTTCATTATTCCTTCATCACATCACAGAGGTGAAGTGAAAAGGTATACAGTTCTTAGTAGTAACTCACCTTGAAGCTATGTAATACTTAAAGGAGTGTTTTTCTGACAGTACAGTTAGCAAGTGCATAGACTGAAATCTAATAGGTATGAGTTTGAATCCAATTCTGCTGTTTCCTACTATGTGATCTTAACTCTGAACATCTTTCCTCATTCTGCAGAATGGAAATAGTAATGTCTGCCTGGTGGAGCTCTTGGGAGTATTAACTAATACAGTACTTCTGGGGTTGTACCTGAGTCTTAGTGGGCATTCAAACAATAGGTCCCTTTCCTCTTTTCTTCTGAGCCTATGTCCTTAACTAACCTCTACATTCAATCTTCTTCGGAAACCCTAAGCAGAGACCAGGTGCTATAATGAGATAATCCAAATGGAACCAGGTGTTAATGAATGAGGACCGTTCTTCATCTTGCTCTTGGTGTCTGGCTGTGATTTTCTTCTTTCCTATTTGTCGGAGGCTTAACTGTTTGCCCTGAAATTTGGCACCACTCTGGGCCTCCTGTTGACAATTTCTGTCTGAGCTTTAAGAATGCCAGAGACAGTGAACAGAGGGCAGAGTCTAGGTAGACAGCAGTCAAAGAAAGAATCTGCAGTAATCCTGAATTGGGGAAGAAGGGAGAGACATGTTTTTTAGAGGAAGTGAATGAAGACATTGTCAGGCCTCAGGGAAACACGGTAAGTTTCTCTGTCAGCAAGCATTTATTGGGCCCCTGCTCCATAGAGGCTCAACTTTATCATGAGATTCCAAAGACCCCGAGACCTGATTCCTCCTTTGAGTGTTTAGAGTCTATAGGGACAATCGAAAGACAGAGAAAGGAGTGGGGAGCAATCTGGTTGAATGTGCCAATCACATGGTTCCCAAAGGTTTTCAGGTTGAAGGAGCATTTGGATCCAAAAGGCTTCCTGAAAGTGGCAGTTTGAGGGAGATGCAGGTAGGTCATGGGTTGAAGGAAAGGAGCACGGGGTCCAGAAGAGCAGGTTCAAAGGCTTAATGCTAATGGGTTGGTTCAGGGTTAAAAGAAGCCCCTCCTAAACGCTCTGTGAATCTCCCTTCACCTCCAGCCCTCTCTCACTGGCCCGGCAGGGACCAGGCAGGGGTCGCCACCAGTGGTCTAACCTCGCTGGATCGCAGGACTCCGAAGAACGGGTAGAGGAAGGCAGGCACCAGGGCTGCAGCTCCAAGAGGCACCGCCTCGGACACCCAGTACACGGCGGTCACGATCAACACATAAGCACATGAGGCTTCCTGGAAGGGGAGGAAAGTGGGTGGTTAGAGAACAGCATTGCCACCGAGAATCTAAAAGAGAGCCGGGGCAGAGGCAGTGATCACACAGACTTCAACACAGCTGCTGGCATACAGGCCTTGGGGGTGGGTGCAGAGCTGGACTTGGCGGAGGAGTTTGCTGGGTTGTTGTTGTTTAGTCACTAAGTCATGTCCCATTCTTTGTGACCCCACGGACTGTAGCCCGCCAGCCGCCTCTGTCCATGAGATTTCCCAGGCAAGAATACTGGAGAGGGTTGCATTTTTTTCCTCCAGAGGATCTTTTCGACTCAGGCATCGAAGCCGCATCTATCAGGTGGATTCTTTACCACTGAGCCACCAGGGAAGCAGTTTGGTGCGTATGTGCCATCATATTTTGGTGCGTGAAGGTATGGCTGCTCCTTGGGGAGACTGATGTCTGGCACGTGGTTTGCATGGGTTTGCGACAGGGAGGGACTGGACAGTCATGCTATCATAGCTCTATTGGTCCCTGAAACAGCAGGGTAGGGACAGAAATTAACTGCAGTGTCCAGATAGATCCAAGATCGTATTTCAAAAAGGTATATCATATATCATAAAGGAGTTCATACAGAATATTTTGGTGTCAAGTTGATCAGATGCTGGAAGTTCTTGGGGTGGCTGAAGGCAGAGGTTGATTTGTGTAACTGGTTCACATGTGAATTCTGGGCCATTTGAAGCTGGATCACTCCTTGCTGGGGGTGAGGGTGGGAGTGGGGAGCTGTCCTGCGCCTGTGCAGCATTTAGCAGCATCCTTGGCCTCTACCCAGAAGATGTCAGTAGTACCTCCCCGGTTATGACAACCAAAATGTGTGTATGCTCAGTAGCCCCCCAGTCCTCCTCTGGGACTCTCCAGGCAAGAATCCTGGAGTGGGCTGCCAGTCCCTCCTCCAGGAGATCTTCCCGACCCAGGATCGAACCTGGGTCTCCTGCACTGAAGGTGGATTCTTTACCGCTGAGCCACCAGGGAAACCTAAAAATGTCTCTAGACATTCCAGATGTCCCTTGACAGTGGGAGGAGGGGGGGGATTGTCCTTGTTGAGAACCAGTGCCCTAACCAGTCTGGGACTTTATTCCGCGTGCCTGATACACATGGAAACATCCTTCTGACAAAGGGAATAAGACTGTTCTCTGCCCAGAAGGGAGGACCTGGAAATTTACCAGGGTTTTTCCGAGCCTACCCACTTTGTTATTTTGAACAGCCTTGGGGTGCACAGAATAAATAAGTATAATATGCTTATCAAAAATTAGTGCTCCAGTGATGCTGGCTGCCAGGAATGGCGCTGATTAATGGTGGTGGGAAAGGTCTCTGTTTAAAGGCCTTAACCATGGACTCTGGAGGGCCCTGAGTAGAAGATCCAAGCTGGCTGTGTATTCCTCTGTTTATACCTAGTTCTAAACCATCTGGTTTCAGGTCTGACCTCCCCTGAGGCTGGCTGGCGATCAAGGAACCTGACAAACCTTGTTCTGTTTATCTCTCCCTTGGGTTCAGAACAAGTGTCCTCAGACTCTTACACAAAAGTTACAAAAGGTCGCTGTGATCAGTGAGGGGCGTCAAGGGAGATTAACCCAGCCTGGCTGGATGGGACCTTGCTCCCTCCTGATATGCATGGATTAGAGGGCTGGGGTTAGAGAAATGGGAACTGGGCCCAGCAATTGTTGACTGGGGCTCCCACTGAGGTTTCCTCTGGGGCCAGAAGATCAGAGAGAAGTTAAAACTTTTGGAAATGCTGATAAGACAACAGAACTAATACTGGTGGGGGCGGGGGAAGGAAAGGCTCCCTTTGGAAAAGAATGCAACTTAGAGACATGCTCCCTTTATTACAGAAATAAAAATACCTAAAGGAGTTCAAAGCTCTTCAGCCCACCTGAGCTCATTCATTCCCATTTCCTTTCTGGGAAAGAAACGGAATGGTAGGTGTTGGTTCTAGTTGATGAAAAGGAGATAGAACGTCTTTCTCTCTCTCTGAGAAGCCCTTATTTCTTCTGAAGAAACTTCAGTCCTTATGGCTTCATCATTACAGGTCCAGGAATGAAGCAGGGGTGGTGTGGGGGGCACAGAGAGAAAGAGCACGCGAGAGTGCCATTTCCTTCTACCATGCACCATTTTGGTTTGAATTAGGAGAATTTTGATAAGCCAAGGTAAACTTTTTGATTGTAACTATGGTTAGGAATTAGAACAGGTTACTGGAGGAAGTGACCAAGCCACCTTCACTCAGAAGTATTAAGAACAGGATAAACTACCATCTTTTTTTCTTTTCAGCTGTGTCACATGGGATCTTACTTCCCCAACCAGAGATCAAACACGTGCCCCCTGCATTGGAATCAAGGAGTCTTAATCACTGGACCACAAAGGAAGTTTCTCCTGCCATCAATTTTTAAAAATAGCTTTTTGTTTTTATTTTCTATGTATGTTTATATTCACATTTACGAGCATTTTCTCTTTTTGCACTCAGTCACTCAGTTGTGTCCGACTCTTTGTGACCCTATGGACTGTAGCCCACCAGGCTCCTCCATCCATGGGATTCTCCAGGCAAGAATACTGGAGTTGCCACATCCTCCTCCAGGGGATCTTTTGGACCCAGGGATTGAACCCATGTCTCCTGCATTGGCAGGCGGGTTCTTTACCACTAGTGCCACCTGGGAAGCCCTCCTGCCATCATTTTTATCTGAACTTTCCTTAGAGTTTTCTAACTTTCATTAGAAGAATGGGTAAGGAACCACCTTCAGATTACCTTTCCATCTATTTCACACTCAGTTCACTCATGGAATTCACATAAATTTCCCTTTGCTTCTTCTCAACCATTTCAAAATTCAGCAAGAAAGCCTATATGCGATAACCCAGAACGCGCTGTGTGTCCTTGCATCTGGCCTGGGGTCCGGCAGTTACTCAGTCCGTGTTGGGTGAACTAACTGGGCTCCTCTGCTGGCTAGCAGGTCTCTCTTATTTGCTGGAGAAAACGTTCTGGAAGCACTCAGCCCCTTATCACTGCCCCTGGTCAGCAAGTATGTATTGGTACGTATTCAGGCAGTGCCTTTAAGAGATAGTGTTGTCAGTTCTTCATGGCTCCTGTTTACAAACAAAGGAGTGAGTTTAAAAGTGGCATCTCCCCACAGCAGATGCTTCCAACTGGTGTTTGCATCTGCTCCTTTCCCCACAGTTTGACCACCTTGATGAAACCCCACTGGAAGAAGCTTGAGGTCTGGTTATTTGGTGTCATAAATGATTGCAAGGGCTCTTTAGTCTGAGAGCTGGGTTTAGTTATGGATGCCACCCCCTGGACTCCCGCTTCCTCTTCTGTCATACGGGGGTCTGAGTCGGGGCCTCTGGCTTTAGAGAGCTGGGCAAGAAAAATGGGGAGGTTCTTCTAATCCTTCCCGAAATATAGCTGTGGCTTGTCCCTTGGAAGGACCATGAGAACTGCAGGCTAGGACCTTCTGCCTAGGTCACTCCTCCCAGCTCCAGCCCAGAGCAAACAAGGCCATTTAGGAATCTTAAGGATTAAATATCAGAATGTAAGTGTGAGGCAAGGGGGATGAAGTGACGGGAGCCAGTCTCTGCAGTGGCTCGTGCCAGCTGTGGGTGCCGTGACCACATCCTCTATGATGTGCCTCTTCCTTGCAGAGAAAGGTAGCGTCTTACCGACACTGTGACCCATGGAGGAATTGCTGCTGCGGGCCATGCAGGGGCAAGTGGCAAGCAGGCTGCACCCACCCCTGAGGGCTTGGCCCACCCGGGTTCCACCTGGCGGTCCCGAGGGTTGTAGGTGGTCCGAATCATGTACCCTCCCCAACCCCGTTAACACAGACTGGGAAGCTCTGCTGTTATTTGATCCCTTAGTTGTGTCTGACTCTTTGCGACCCCATGGACTGTCGCCCACCAGTCTCCTCTGTCCAGGCAACAATACTGGAGTGGGTTGCCATTCCCTTCTCCAGCAGATCTTCCTGGACCAGGGATCGAACTCGTGCCTCCTGCATTGGCAGGCGGATTCTTTACCAATGGACCACCAGGGAAGCCCATTTTCTTAAGGTACTGATTCTCAGCTGGCGGTGATTTTGGCCCCCAGGGGATGTTGGTAATATCTGGAAGCATCTCTGGCCGTCACAGTGGTGGGGGCTGCACTGGCACCTGCCGGGTCACGACCAGGAATGCTGCTGAACGTCCTACAGTGCACAGCATGGTCCTCCCCTCGTGACAGAGAATTTTCTCTCCCCTCCACCCCCCACTGAATGTCACCAGTGTGGCTGTCCCTTCCCTAAGGTGAAACTCAGTTGGACAGGAGGGGATAAGTCAGTGAAGGGCTTAAATCAAGTGCCTCTTGATCTTAGTGAGTCCACCTTTAAAAACCTATTCAAAAATTATGCATAGACCCCAATAGAGCAGAGGCTCACCTTTCCTTCCTTTTCTCTTCTCTTTTCTCCCCCCACAACATCCCTCTTCTGTCAAATTGTATGGATGATTTTGTCTACTTCAATACTTTGTTTTTCTATTCTTTTTCTTCTCATGGGTCCTGCCCACCAGGCATTGTTAGCCGAGAAGCTCAAAGACTGGCTCCCAGAATGAAATGGCAACATCTCTCTGCACTCATGGTCCCCAGAGACAGAGCTGATTTAGGAGACTTGTGGGGAGTGGGGGTGGCTGATGCTGCCATGGAGAAAAGTGGGTGCTACTTGGCTGGCATTCCCTAAATCCATCTGACATTGAGTAAAACAAAGCAACAACATGGACAGAAATGAAAATCACCCTGTTGGGGACAAAGCCAAAGGCAGACTAGTCTATTGGCCAGGAAAACTGTCAGCACCAATCACTGTCTGCTAATCCCAGCCCAGCTTTCATCAGCGGCTCCCTGGCACTCTGAGGTATTTGTTCTACTGAATATTTAAACTAGTTTGTTTTTAAGAAACAGTCCTAATCCCCTCTAACTTTATAATTACTTTTGGTTACTAAGTTACTCAGGGAGCTGAATGGAAAGACAGCCCTTCCCCTCCCACAAACATGATTAACGTTTCTTGGCTTATTTTTCCTAAAGTCTCAAGGGTAGTGCCAGCTGGGGGAAGGGGTAGAAACACTGGGAGGAGGAGAAGGACAAGGAGGAAGAGAGGGGACACAAGGAGGGGAGAGGAGGAGGGATGGGGAGGAGAGGAGGGGGAGGAGGAGAAAAGGAGCCGGAGGAAAGAAAGAAAGCGAAGCTCTGGGTCGGCTCACACCAACCTGGACAAAAAAATTCGGTCACTGTCTAGAGTTGGGGGCTCTTACTCTTTTTTTTTTTTTTAATCAAGTCATTTGTTGTCTCTCCTTCCACCTCTCAGAGAAGGAAACAGAGAGGATAGAGATAATCAAAGGGCCATATGCATGCGGCCAGGGCAGGCAGCCAAGTTCCACTTTCAACTTACAGTTCAGGAGGAACTTATTTAAGAGTTTCCAATAGTGGTTATCAGAACCCACCGAGGGTCACCCACGGACCCTGGCTTGATGGACAAGAGCCTGGCCGGGCACTGCTCCCCAGCACACCCCAGGCTGGGGTCCACAGTCCCCTCCCTCTCCGCCCCCTCCTCTATGGGGAGGTCTTCCTGCATGTCCAGTCACTCTCCCATGCCATGGTCACATGTTGACTCCTGGCAAACACCGCTGTCCAGAGCGTCCTCATCGGTGTCCACCTGGCCCACAGACCGGCCACTCCAGCCACTGACCCACCCCCCTTCTTATCTCCCTCCCGGCTGGGGGCCGTAGGGTTGGGGGGACTGGGGGTTGAAAATGGCAGTTTTGGGGCAGAAAGCATGTGAGCCTCCTCCAGGAAAGCATTTCCACTTCTTGACACCGACAGAAGAGCATGCTGACCTCGGCACTGAGCCCCCCTCTTCCCTCCAGCGACCTCCCAGCTGACCCACTGGCCCCGGGAGGGGACGGCCGGTACTCACGCTGCTGGGGTGGAGCATGGGCAGGGGCAGCAGCAGGAGCGGCACGAGGATGGCGAGCAGCAGCTTCCTGGCTCCGAGAAGTCCCTCCAGCAAGCCCATCCTGGACCTCCGCCCCTCGGAGCCCGCGCTGGCCAAGTGCTGTGCTGCTTGGCGACGCTCGCCTCCGTCCAGAAAGACTTCTCCAACCTTTCTCGGCTTCCAAGAGTCCTCTTGTTTTATGGGCAGAACAGGAAGGCAGGTAGAGCCCCTGTCTACACCAAAAGCCGGGCTCCTCGCCTCCAGTTTTAGGTGGGATTGGTGAGCATAGCCTCATGCCCAGCAAAAAGGAAGCGGGAAAGCGTGACCCACGGGGACATAGTGGCTCGCTCCCTTTGCTAGATCAGTAATGGAGTCACTTTATTCTACAGCTCAGCAAAAGCCCCCTTAATCGATCAAGAGTACACCTCTGCTGCAGCTGTCTGGCCTCGAAGAAGTCATTTAAAAGCTTCGAAAAAATAACAGATGCCAAGAGTCTGTGGCGCCCTCCATCATTCTTCCTCTCTCTGATGGCCGGCCTGCTTTGAGCAGTACTATCTTCACTTTCTACCAGACCGGCTGTGCCCCTTCCCCTTAAAAAGTCTAGTCGTCCCCGCCCCACTTCCCTTAAAACAAACCCCCGAAGTTGTCAGCAGAGCATGCAGACTTCAATAGGGCTGGTCTCTTCTCCCAGGACCTGGCACCTTAACTCTGTTCAGACTTCTTTCCTTCTAATTGGTTTCCCATTATAAATGTGCCTTGAGCCTGGGCTTCCAGAGCAGGGAGAAAAAAAAAAAAGTCCCCAAGACATTCCTTTTTTTGTCACGGGACAAAATCCTGCTGGAGGCCCACCTTAACACTCCTTCACCTATGGGAAGCGGGACAGAGGCGGTAGCCACGCCCATTCCTCGCAGCCAATCAGCACGTTGGAAAGAATGAGTCAGTATCTCTTCCAAAGGTGGTTCGGGATTGGTCCCAGCAGGGGCCTGCTGAATTCGCAGAACCCAAGAAACTTGCAAAGCTTATTTTTGTTCCTCAAACATCCTAGGGGCCGGAGTGATGACCATCACTGTAAACATAATCCCACCTCCCCACACACTGCTTTAACGATGCAAAGCATAAGACACTGAGCTTTCTCTTTGAGGGCCACTTGCTGACCTAGTCCTCAGGAAGATATGTCTGGTAGCAGGGAGAAAATGAAACATGAACCCTGGAGAAATTTGCCCCAGAGGATACAACATCAAGAGGCATCTCTGGTGGCTCAGTGGTAAAGAATGTGCCTGAAACGGAGGAGATGCAGGAAACGCAAGTTTGATCCCTGGGTCGGGAAGATCCCCTGGAGGAGGGTATAGCAACCCACTCCCGTGTTCTTGCCTGGAGAATTCCAGGAGGAGCCTGGCCTGCTACAGTCCACGGGGTCTCAAGAGTCTGACACAACTTAGCAACTAAACCACCCACCACCACCACCATACAACATTAAGTCTTTCAGACTTCCCTGGTGGCAAAGACCACTTGCTTCAGTGCCCAGGTGAATACAAAGCACCTGAGTCAGCATTGGACGTTAGCCTCTCAGCAAGACCACAGACCTTTTAGGGAGAGTGGGAAGGGTACTGCCTCTCTGGAAAAGTCTAGACACCAATTTTATTTCAGAGGCCTTTAGAGGATATCCATGGTCCTTCTGGCTGGAGTAGGTGTTCAAATGCTCCTCTCTGAGGCTCTTTACCAAAAAAGAAGCAGAAGGCTTCCTTTGACTGGTATGCAAGGAGGAGGTGGGAGGGCAGAAAAAAATGGATGGGTTCAAGAACAGGGCCTTTGCAGCCTTTGGACTCTTTCTGCTGCTTATAGAAGAAGAGAAGCATTTCTCTTTTCTCAGAAAGGTCATGTGGATGAGGGGCAAGGAAGAAAGAGAGAGAAAGCACCCACAGTTTTATAATTGGTGGTGTTTGGCAGCATTGCCTTGATCTGAGAGGTGCTGTGGGGAAGTTAAGGGTTATGAAATTCATGCTCTCAAATTCACAGAACCCAAAAAATGACTTTCTAAGGTCTGCAGCTATGCCAGTTGAAAATAATCCCCAGGCTAAAGGTGACGTGAATCTGGAAAGGCGAGTCTTGAAACCAGTTCTTCTTAACCCCTAAAGCAGGAGCAGCTGTGGGTGACCTGGTTTGAAATTGTCTTGCCACTGGAGGATGAGCTACCATGACTCATCTCTTTAAATGCTTATTAAAGACTGGCTGTCATATTTACTACATTCAAGCCTCATTTTTTGTGATGATTTTGAAACTCAGGAAGAACAGTAACACATGAGTGATGTTTTGGTGGCAAATATTAAAGAGACTGGATGCAGACAGCTGTGGAAGTCAACATTTGGTGTTAAACCCGCGAGCCACTTCAAATTCTTTGGTGAGATAATCTGAGATAACAAGGATTCCACTGAGCCTGGAAACTCGATCATGACATTTTTATTACAACATAAGTGAATATTTGTTAAATAAAATTATGTGACACAGTAATACCAAGAGTTCTCCTTCAGGACTCTCCATTTTTTCAGACAAAACATTTTCTTAAGGAAATTTTACACATTGCTTCAGAAATGCAAGGCAAATTCCACTTATATGAGGTATCAAAAGTAGTCTAACAATTAGAAAGTTGAATGGTAGTTACCAGGGGCCATGAGGAGAGGGAAAAGTGGAATGTCGTTTCATAGGTATTGTTTTTGCAAGATGAATAAGTTCTAGAGATCTTTCACACAGCTGTGTGCATGTAGTTAACTGTTCTGTACTGTATTCCTAGAAATGGTTCAGTTCGAATGGTAAATTTCATATGACATGCTTTATAACCACAATAAAAAAAAAGAAAGATATTAAAATGGATTAGGGAAGTAAGGAGCGCCATTTAACAAGCATTTAATTTTAGATCAGTGCCCTACTTCCCAGGTGGCCCTAATGGTAAAGAACTCGCCTGCCAATGCAGGAGACACAAGAGATGTGGGTTCGATCCCTGGGTCCAGAAGATCTCCTGGAGGAGGGCATGGTAACCCACTCCAGTATTCTTGCCTGGAGAATCCCATGGACAGAGGAACCTGGTGGTCTGCAGTCCATGAAGTCTCAAAGAGTCAGACATAACTGAAGAGACTTAACATGCATGCATGCCTTGTGGAAATATCTTCTGATTCACTACTTTTGTGATTCTCCTTTAGTTAGATTCCAGGTGAGATGACAGAGTAATGGAAGTTTCAGCCTATAGATGTTATTCAGTGTCTCTTGAGGGACACCAGAGGTAGCCATGAGAATGCCAACTATAGAAGAAACTTCCAGGGTTTTTAGATGCTACAGTGACCCAGCATCTAGTAATGGCAGAAGGGTTCCATTGAGTCACAGGCAAGTTTCCACTGATGTCACACTCTGAATTATTCTTTGAGCGAATGTGACAAAATGTGTCTGGGTTATGACTGTAGCGTGTACAGTGTGGCATTCATGAGGCAAAATGGGAGAATCCATGGTTGTCCAGGCTACTCCTTCACTGCTCTCTGGGCAAAGAGTCGAGATTTGGAGGGGGTGGTGTTGAGCAGAATATTTGATTTTGTTTATGAATGAAGTCATTGCTGTAAAACTTTTTGTGGGCAAACAATTTGTATTCAGACTAAAATAGTGTTTAAATATCTAGTATTGGCTTCCCTGGTGGCTCAGTGGTAAAGAATCCACCTGAAATGCAGGAGCTGCAGGAGGTGTGGGTTTGATCCTTGGGTTGGGAAGATCCCCTGAAAGAAGGCGTGGCAACCCACTCCAGTATTCTTGCCTGGATAATCCCATGGACAGAGGAGCCTGCAGGGTTACTGTCCATAGGGTTGCAAAGAGTCAGACACGACTGAAATGACTGAACACGCACACATCTAGTAACAAAAATGAAAATGTCATTTGTCTTTAAAAAGGTTGTGCCCTTCTTATTCCTTTTTATTGTTTGTTTGTTTCAATTGACTGCCACGTAAGTTTGGACTCGATTTATCAGTACAAAAGTGCCTTTAATTTGTTTGTGGCAGGGTGAATGAATGAACTGTCACTGTTATCACCAGTCCTGAGAACAACCCTCTCCTATTCAGGGATCTTCTCCCCTCGGGAGCAGCTGTGTGTACCCTCACATGGTGCTCGGGGACACCAAGTGTGGGCCTTTCTGCTTGGTGACTAGAGGAAAGCTTGTAGATCCATTCTGATAGGCATGGAGCCCCAGAGCAGATGCAGGACTGTCAGACTATTACCCAGTGTCCAGAGACTGAGGCCTCAGCTGATCCCCTCCCCAACCCTCATGCAGGCAAAGCCCCAACACTGAAGGTAGGCTGTGAGGCTAATCTGCTTTCTGGGCAATCCCAAACTTGTCTGTACCTTTGTTTTGCCTTTGTTTTAATCAGACAGCAATTCCTGAAAGAGACAGTGAGCATCAGAGAGAGCCAGGCAGAGACAGTGAGAGGTTAGCCTGAAGAAATCAAGATGTGCCTTGAGGATTGAATGTAGAGATATCAGAATCGGACCTAAAGACAGCGCAGCAGAGACACCGATGAACACAGAGATAAGCGGAGTGATGATGTCAAAGAGAACATGTGATCTTAGAAAGAAATTGAGTAGAAAAGTATATATCAGAGTCTGTATCTGAGGGGTGTACAAGAGAGGTATAACTGGGGAATGAGAACTAGAGAGACTGGCTGGTTAGTCTTCTGAGCCTGAGAGCATGAGGATGCAAAGTAAGACTTTTATTTGATGATAAATACCTATTTCTTCATCCTGATATTTCTTCAAAAGATTCTGCAGCTTGTGCTGCTAGGTAAGGCTCTCTTATTCAAAGATTTTAAAGAGGTTGAGACCAGCATTCATCATCATTAAACGACAATTGTTAAAAACCCATTTCAGAATCAGATTTAGCTCAGTGAGTCCTCGCTTATTCAAAGACTGGACTTCTTGCAATTTTAGCCTCTCAAACGCAGTCATAAACCTTGGAGAAACTGGAAACATCTCTGAGCTGGTGAGGAATCTTAATTAGAACTGAGGTGATTTACTCCTGGCAGGGACTTTCATGGATTAACTCTTCTTTAACATAGAATGCTAAAAAGACTTGCTATCTTATCTTTCAGGCCAAGGCCAGTTAGAAAGAACAAATTGCAAAGGTCAAGTTATGTTGGTAGCAGAGGAAAGTGCACTCTTACAGCCTGACTCTGAGGAAGGCTGCAGAAATATACCAGATTCAGAGTTAACAAAGCCTGGGAAATTTCAGGGTTGATACAAGCAGCCCAGCAGACTGGACAATGCAGGTCCAGGTGTCTCCCCTTGTAACATTTCATAGTTAGTTAAATTTGAGAAGTAGAGGGATCTTAGATCTTATCTAACTCCTACACTAGGATGTCTCCAAGACACTAAATAAAAATGTAAGACATTTCATATGTATAGTTTAAAATATATCAAGTTGATAATTCTGAAATGAAAGATTTGGCATTTGAAGGGGTAAATTTTTGTCATCTGAAAATCACTTTTATTTGGTGCACTTAATTCTCTGAGGATGCTCAATAATTTTAGCATTAGAATAGACAGACCAGGGCATGGGTGCCACCTCTCTTGTCAGGATGACCCTCTCTGCATTAGCTTGGCTTCTCTGTTCAAAAGGCAAGGCATAACAGTAGCATTTCTGTGGGCCTCCTTCATATTTCTCCGCTAAATTAGACTAGCCTTCAGGAAAGAAGAAGCTTGGTATATGTGTCATAACTGATCTTTTGACTGATTCTTCTTGGGGACTTTTGAAAAAGTTGAGAAGTAGGCCCTTAGTTAACAACATATTTATTTGGCTATGGCTCTAGTTTCTTTAGGGCTTCCCAGATGGTGCTAGCAGTAAAGAACCCGCCTGCCAATGCAGGAGACACAGGAAAGGCAGGTTCAAATCCCTGGGTCGGGAAGATCCCCTGAAGGAGGGCTGGCAACCCAGTCCAGTAATTTTGCCTGGAGAATCCTGTGGACAGAGGAGCCTGGAGAGTTACAGTCCGTGGGATCACAGAGTCGGACATGACTAAAGTGACTTGGCACACACCCATAACTAGTTTCTTGATATCTTATTACAGAACTTTGGAAAGACGTTCATTCAGTCCAGCACCCTGATCTCTTAGGACCAAAGAAATCTGCTCCCCCCTCCACCTTCCTGTCACGCCCAAACTTCTATGATGCCTCTCCTGTCTCCTTCCTCACTCCTGGGTGTTTGTGTCATGGGCAGCCAGTGTTAAAGCATAAGTTGTTGCTGTCGCTGCTGCTAGACTGCTGCAATTCACCAGGCCAACCATTCACCCTCTGGAGGCATCTCGAATTACCATCGCAGCCCTTTTTTCCATCCCAGGTCACATTATGGTATAAATCACCATCTTTCGCTTATCAAGAAGTTACAAGGGGCAAAGAGCAGCAGGGTTCCTTATTTGATCTCTGCAGCTCTGAGTTGGCAATGTGTGTTCTGTGGCTGGTCTCTGTAAATGGAGTAGAGAATGAGGAGTTTCTGGATTACTGTGTGCTGGTCCCCGCTCCATGGCCCTGGTGCGGGTCAGTCCCTCGGGGAGATGCTCTCGGACCTGAGGACCGCATCAAGTCATGCCTCAAGGCACGGAAGAGGCTGAGGAGGGACTGGGCCCAGACGTCCTTCTGATACCCTTGGGACAAGGCTGTGCGGTAGGCCGTGTAGGCTAGAGTCAGTGCTGTCCTTTCAAAGTCCTCTTTCTTGAGGATGCCTGGGCGGCTGGAGAGGCTGGCACTCAGCCGCCGGATGTCGGGGATGCTCTTGGGGATCACGTCATTGCAGACAGCCCGGAAGTCTGAAGCCTTCCGCAGGGAGGCCAGCTCCTCGTCCCTGATGGAGATCTTCAGGTCAGGGCTGATCTCAAGTTCAGCCAGCAGGAACTGAGGAGAAACACGGGATGTGGAAAGGCATGAGGCACCCATGGTCATTGAGGACATCGCATTACCAGATTCATGATTACATGTGTTCATGTAAGGGAGGCGGCTCACAAACAGCTTCGGAATCAAGAGACCTGGGTCCCAGGTCTGACTTTCCCACTGTGTAACCCTGGATGAGTTACTTCACTTCTCTCAGCCTCGTTTTATCCCTCTGTGAAGTGGTTAACAACAACAACACTTCACTGGGAGAGTGTGAGGAGTAAATAAGACAAATATGGGCAGCATCTAACACCATGCCTGGTTCAAACCACTGTTAGGTGACTCTGTTGTTTCCACTGTCCCAAGTCACCCCCTTCTCGCCTTTCTCCCTCCTGCCAACCAAAAATCTTCTACAGCACAAACTGGCTATTTTCGATACTTTAAAATCAGAACCTGGGTATTCGAAGGATGCAGAGAATTGTGCTAGGAATTAAGTGGGCTACAGAGAGCTGTCCTCATTTGTTACCTGTTCTTTAAGGATGGGGTAAGGTCTGTCATTTGCACCCCCTGCTCTGTGCCCGGCTCATATCAGGAATCTAATAAGTCCTGACTCTTCCCTCTGGCTCTAGCATTCCCCAGCTCTGACCCATTTTCCATGCTACTGTCTCTTATCTTCCTAAAGCAGATCTGTTCCTCAGACTCCCATGTTCATAACTTGGCAAAGGCTATGCATTTTCCAGTTTGCTCCCTGAGGCAGGGTTTGAAATCTGCCGCCTGGCTCAGTCACTTGGCTGTGGCAGGCTGTCTGCTTCTTAGCCAGACAGCTGTAGTCCTGGAGGACCTCAAGGCAGGAGGGGGACTTGGGTGATCACTGGAGCCCCTTGTCTAACAGCTGAGGAGACTCGGGTCCAGAGAGACACCGTGGCTTATGTAAGGTCACGTGGCCGACGGGTGGCAGAAGCAGAGCTAAAGCTCAGATCTCGAGTCTGCATTTTCACCACTGAACCAGGCCACAGGGCCTTGGGAAATTCACTGTGGTCTGGAGAAGAGGGGTCATCGTGCCAGAGGTGTGAAAGGCAGAGGAAGAGCCTTTGGGGTGGCCCCAGACTCGAAAATGGGGCTCTCCCTGTGTGAGGTTACCGAGACTCAGTGCCACTCAGACACCAGGTGTGGCATCATCTGGGCACTGCTGACCCATCCTGGCTTAAAGCCCTGGTGGGGGCAGACTGCCCTCTTCTGCTGCTTGGGTGCTGGTAGGGGCACCTCTGAGCCAAGTCTAAATCTCTAATTTGCCTCCACTGAATTCCTAATGTCGTCCGTCCCTGGGATGACAGGTGGGACAGGAGAGGGGTACAGAGACCACTAGCCTTTGAGGTGGGCAGGATTCTGGGACCTCCACACACAAGTCTAGTCTGGTTCCCCAGGCAGCAGAGGCCACCCACTGTCAGGGGCTCAGGTCACTCCTCCAAAAACCACAGAGAAGGAGCAGTGCCTGCTCCGTGACTTGGGTTGCTCACTCTGCCCTCTGCCTACCTCATAGAGCAGCTCTACTTCCTCCAGGGAGCTCTGCAGGATGGGGTTCAAGGGCAGCGATGAGGATCTCTTTGGCCGGTGGGCGGCAGGGAAGAGCACGGCTGCAAGAAATTAAGAGTGAGCTTGAGGGCTTGCTGTGTGCACTGGCTTTTCCCCGCGGGTGAACTCCAAGGTCAGCCAGCCACTCTTGAAAGTGACTCCGATTGGTGGTGGATGCAGAGGGGGAGAGGTGACAGACCGCCCTGGTGTGTCCCAGAGAGTCCCAGGCATATCAGAGGTTACTATTTCACACCAATGATTACAAACCTGGCTTCTCATCAGAATCATTTCAGAAAGTTTTGAAAAATACGTTTGTCTAAGGAGTATGAATCCTCATGGGCCTTTATGTTAGAACAAAAACATTTATAATAGTTATGACATAGGAGCAACCTGAGTGTTCATTGACAGATGAATGGATAAAGAAGAAGTGGTACGTATACATAAACAATGGGATGTTACTCAGATATCAAAAAGAATGAAATAATGCCATTTGCCGCAACATGGGTGCACCCAGAGATGATCACCCTAAGGAAAGTAAGTCAGAGGAAAACAAATACATGATATCCCTTATATGTGGAATCTAAAATAAAATGAAACTTATTTACAAAATGGAAATAGACTCACAAGCAGAGAAAACAAACCTATGGTTACCAAAGGTGGTGGTGGGGGGGATAAATTAGGCATTTGGGATTAGTAGAGGCAAACTATTATATATAGACTAGATAAGCAACAAGGACCTATTGAATAGCACAGGGAACTATACCCAATATCTTGTAATAACATGTAACGGAAAAGGATCTATAAACAGAATCTTGATGTGTATAACTGAGTCACTTGGATGTACACCTGAAACTAACACATTAGAAATCAATTATATTTCAATACAAATAAAAAAAAGAGATGAGCAAACCATTGACCACCACCTCCCCCAATTCAACAAACAACTCCCTAATGCTACTGTTCCCTACTAACACTGCACATTTCAGCACTTTATCAGAATGAAGTGTACTGGTTTATGTTTATTGACAACCCTTTGAATCAGAGACTCAGACATCTGGCTTATTCCCCTGCCACCTGGAGGAGAGCTGCCAGGAATCTAAGCACAGGTGATGAAGTGTAGGAAGAGAGCTGCACAGACCCTGACACTGGCTCTGGGGGTGTGTGGTGTCAAGGGCTTGACTCAGAAACGCATTTGCTATAAACTCAGTGACTTGACACAGAAGTTCCTCAGTGGCTGCATAGAGATGTAGTGGCTGGGAGGAGATGGGCAAGCTGCTAGAGGCAGACAGGACCAAGAATTAGGAGCTGACGGAGGACACGAGAAAGAGAAGACAGAATATTATAGGAATTATTGTTGTTGTTTAGTCACTAAGTTGTGTCCAACTCTTTGTGACCCCATGGATTATACCCTGCCAGGCTCCTCTGTTCATGGCATTTCCCAGGCAAGAATACTGGAGTGTGTTGCCGTTTCCTTCTCCAGGGGATCTTACTGACCCAGGGATCGAACCCATGTTTCCTGCATTGGCAGCTGAATCCTTTACCACTGAGCCACATGAGAAGCCCACTGTAGGAACAGTCATTAGAAATTGCACTTCTCCTGGACCCATCAGGCTAGAAGCAGGTGGCCCCATCCACCCCCACAGCCCCTCCATGTCCCCAAGACATGGTGCAGAAAGGATTGGCAAGCCCACTGTCAGCTGTAAGAAAAATGGGCCACTTCTTTGAGACACTTGGTTATGATCTACCAGAAGCTTGGGCAAGTAGCTATAAAAACTGGTGAGACTTCAAGGGAAGGTTCATTCCCTGAAGTTGTGCAAAGCACAATTTGCATAATTGTACATGATCACTCAGTTTCTTGACTATGGTGACCTTGGACCCCCAGGGAAGGGTCCAGTGATGTCCAGAGTGCAATGTTGAAGAAGGGAACTGCAGAAGCATTTAGAAGGATTTCTATCAGAAGTGATAACAGTGAAACGTCTTTGATGTAAAGGACATTTCCTGAAAAGCTCACTGGTGGGAACCTAACCTCCTGGAAAAACTGCCTGGCTATAGAATTGCTGTAACACTGCCATCTCTGTAATCCGTTTATTATCTAGCCCACAAGTTCCTCAGGGGCTTGGATAAGAACGCTTTCAGATTTCTGTCTGCCCAGCGGAGAACCTGGCAGGCTTTCAGGGTGCACACAAGTTGCAGATGTTGGCAGACTAAATCCCTACATTGAAGGGGACCTTGACGGGCAGAAGGACAGCCCTCCTTCCCCAGACCACCTTGGGGGACAGAGCCTACGAACTCCAGAGCAGTAGTTCCTCACCCAGAATTTTAGCAGAATTTGTTCTCTTTGCCAGAAAAGTGCCCCTTTCCCACAGAATCATAGATTTTACGGGCTGAGTGAGCCTCTGCTCACTTGAGGCCTCTGCCTGTGGTCTCAGGTGGAGCCAAAGAGGGCAAGGCATCTATTCCTCATGTTTGTAACCTTGACCCCACGTGAGCGTCACCCAGGGCACCTGGAGAAGTTCTGATTGAAGTGACTAGTGATTGGGATAGTCAACTTTTTGAAAGCTTTCTAGGTGCTTCGAATGGCAGCCTGGGTTGTGAATCAGAGGGTGCTTGACCAAAAGCTGTGTAGAAGGAGCTGGCCAGGCTGAGTGGCCACTCCCAGTTTAGCCCGGGGCTTCTCAACCTTGACCATGTTGTAGAATCACCTGGGAGCTTTAAAGACCTAAATGCCCAAAACTGCCTCCCAGGCATCTCTGGGGTGGATGGATGTAGGCGATGGGACTCCTGACAGCTCCCAGGTATTACAAAAGGTAGGCAGGGTCTGTAACCACTGTGCTATCCAGACCCACTGCCAAGCAGTGGGTGCACTGCCAGAGTTGAGAGTTGCTTCCCATCTGACAGGGCCTTATGCGAGCATCTGAAGAGATGAAAGAGACATCCTAAAGGAAATCAGTCCTGAATATTCATTGGAAGGATTGATGCTGAAGCTGAAACTCCAATACTGGCCACCTGATTCTCCAAGCCAGGCTTCAGCAATATGTGAACCATGAACTTCCAGATGTTCAAGCTGGTTTTAGAAAAGGCAGAGGAACCAGAGATCAAATTGCCAACATCTGCTGGATCATTGAGAAAGCAAGAAAGTTCCAGAAAAATATCTATTTCTGCTTTATTGACTATGCCAAAGCCTTCGACTGTGTGGATCACAATAAACTGTGGAAAATTCTGAAAGAGATGGGAATACCGGACCACCTGACCTGCCTCTTGAGAAACCTGTATGCAGGTCAGGAAGCAACAGTTAGAACTGGACATGGAACAACAGACTGGTTCCAAATAGGAAAAGTACATCATGAGAAACACTGGGCTGGAAGAAGCACAAGCTGGAATCAAGATTGCCGGGAGAAATATCAATAACTTCAGATATGCAGATGACACCACCCTTATGGCAGAAAGTGAAGAACAAAAGAGCCTCTTGATGAAAGTGAAAGAGGAGAGTGAAAAAGTTGGCTTAAAGCTCAACATTCAGAAAACTAAGGCATCCGGTCCTATCACTTCATGGCAAATAGATGGGGAAACAGTGGAAACAGTGGTGGACTTTATTTTTCTGGGCTCCAAAATCCCTGCAGATGGTGATTGCAGCCATGAAATTAAAAGACGCTTACTCCTTGGAAGGAAAGTTTTGACCAACCTAGACAGCATATTGAAAAGCAGAGACATTACTTTGCCATCAAAGGTCTGTATAGTCAAGGCTATGTTTTTTCCAGTAGTCACGTATGGATGTGACAGTTGGACTATAAAGAAAACTGAGCGCCAAAGAATCAATGCCTTTGAACTGTGGTGTTGGAGAAGACTCTTGAGAGTCCCTTGGACTGCAAGGAGATCCAACCAGCCCATCCTTAAGGAGATCAGTCCTGGGTGTCCATTGGAAGGACTGATGTTGAAGCTGAAGCTCTAATACTTTGGCCATCTGATGTGAAGAGCTCACTGGAAAAGACCCTGATCCTGGGAAAGATTGAGGGCAGGAGGAGAAGGGGATGACAGAGGATGAGATGGTTGAATGGCATCACCGACTCGATGGACATGAGTTTGGGTGGACTCTGGGAGTTGGTGATGGACAGAGAGGCCTGGTGTGCTGCGATTCATGGGGTCACAAAGAGTCGGACATGACTGAGCAACTGAACTGAACTGAACTGGTGTGAAGAACTGATTCATTTGAAAAGACCCTGATGCTGGAAAAGATTGAAGGTGGGAGGAGAAGGGGACGACAGAGGATGAGATGGTTGAATGGCATCACCGACTCGATGGACATGGATTTGGGTGGACTCTGGGAGTTGGTGATGGACGGGGAGGCCTGGCGTGCTGCGGTCCATGGGGTTGCAAAGAGTTGGACACGACTGAGCGACTGAACTGAACTGAAGAGAGCAAGACCCTTGTGTCCTCGGATACAGAGATGGAGGCACAAGGAGGGGTGCGCTTTCCTTGGCGGGAGGAGGAACAGATGTGGGCTATGTCTTCTTCTGACCGTGAAACCCCTTTTCAAGGTAAGATCTGAGAGCAACTTCTTTGTGTCTTCTCTGTGATTGTGAAATGAAAGGTCTTTTTCTCTTTTAAAAAAAAAAAAAAAAATCATTTGGCAGCAGGGGAAGAGCCAAGAAGGGAACAAGGTCCCAGCATGGGCCCTGAAGTTATTCAGACCTGCACTTTCTTCACTCAATTGTTTCCCCGGGAACAGTCACTTCCTTTAAGGTGCAGACACGCTGGTAGACCACTAATTCTCAAGAATTGGGAAGAAAAGGCTTCCTGATGAAGGCTGTATTTAATAATGGAAACACTGTTTCCAGTAGCCCTTGTTCTCAAAGTTTTTAAAATAATAACAGTTCAGGGAAGATTGTTAGAAATAAGGTCAGCCTCTGGATGGGGCTGGTTATTGCTTCAGAAAGTCTGTGTGGGGAGCACAGGAATCTCAAAGATGGACCCTCGCCCCTTCCTCCCATCCCCACCTCTGCACGTACCCCTCGGGTTGCTGCGGCTGCTTGACGGTGCGGGTGGGGCAGGGGGCTTTTTGTACCTTGTGAGCTAAGTGTTCACATTCCATTTTATAGATGAAGAAAATTAGGGGCTAAGAAACTTGCCTTCAGCCACCCAACTGGTTTGTAATAAGGCCTGAGATTAAAATCTAGGTCTCATGGGCTTCAAAACACTCCTATATTTAAAATAGATAACCAACAAGGACCTATTGTATAGCACAGGGAACTCTGCTCACTACTCTGTAAGAACCTAAATAGGAAAAAAAAGTTGAAGAATAGATCCATGTATATGTATAACTGAATTACTTTGTTGTATACCTGAAACAAATAAAACACTGTTAATCAACTCTACTCAATACAAACTAAAAATTAATAATAACAAATTAAAACCAACAACCAGGTGAACAAAAACTCCTCCAATCTCACTGACGCGGTGTGTGTGTGAGCTAGTGTGTGTGTGTCTGTGCTAGACGCTCAATCATGTCTGACTCTTTTCAATCCCTTGGATTGTAGGCCACCAGGCTCCTCCATCCATGGAATTCTCCAGGCAAGAGTACTGGAGTGGGTAGCCATTCCCTTCTCCAGGGGATCTTCCGACCCAGGGTTTGAACACAGGTCTCCTGCATTACAGGCAGATCTTGGTCTGAGTTACCAGAGGAGTCCTACAGGAAGGATACATGTAGTTAATTAGAAATGAATGAATGCATATGGTGTAAAACATACTCTTGAATGAATCACACATATTTTTAAAACAAATCTCTAACTTTGATTTATAATGTGTTATGCAAAGTTATTTCCCTGGGCTCCAAAATCACTGCAAACAGTGACTGCAGTCATGAATTTAAAAGACGCTTCCTGGAAGGAAAGCTGTGACAGACCTAGGCAGCATATTCAAAAACAGAGACATCACTTTGCCAACAAAGGTAAGTATAGTCAAAGCTGTGGCTTTTCCAGTAGTCATGTACAGATGTGAGTTGGACCATAAAGAAGGCTGAGCGCCAAAGAAGTGATGCTTTTGAACTGTGGTGTTAGAGAAGACTCTTGAGAGTCCCTTATACTGCAAGGAGATCAAACTAATCAATCCTAAAGGAAATCAGTCCTGAATATTCACTGAAGGACTGATGCTGAAGCTGAAGCTCCAATACTTTGGCCACCTGATGTGAAGAGCTGACTCACTGGAAAAGATCCTTACCCTGGGAGACATTGAAGGCAGGTGGAGAAGAAGGTGGCAGAGGGTGAGATGGTTAGATGGCGTCACTGACTCATTGGACGTGGATTTGAGCAAACTCCTGGAGATAATGAAGGACAGGGAAGCCTGGTGTGCTACAGTCCATGCAGTCTCAAAGAGTCAGACACAACTGAGCGATTGAACACCAACATTCTCAGGAGGGGCCTGAAATGCTGCCTGACCATTACTCACGTTTCCTGATTCCTCTCACTCTATTTCAGCATGAAATAGATGACTCAACACCTCCTCCTTTCTCCTGATACCAGTTACCCACCTCTTGCCCAGACCTCTGACATCCCTTCTGTTATTGTTTCCCTGCTCTCATTTAGAGCTTTGGACCAGGTCTCCAATAAAGACTCACTCACCTTTCCACCTTTCTCTCCCACATCATTAGTTTTCCCTTCTCTACTGATTTTTCAAACTGGCATGAAAACACATTGCTGCTTCTTAAAAAAAAATCCTCCCTTGCCAGCCGCTTTTTCTCCTCATCCATCTCTTTGTATTGCTGACTCCTGGCCTCAGCCTGTGTCAGGATGCGTGACTCCTCTCTCCTCACCACCCTGACTTCCGTACTGATCGTCCGCTTTGTATTTCCAGGTCAGACTTCTAGATACCCAACTGCCTACAGGAATCTCCTTTTGGATTTGTAATAGTCGTCTTTCCTGATCCCTGACCCCATGCCAGTCCCCACCATCCCTCGCACCTGTTCCTACTCTCCTGATTTATCTGCTGTCTTTCCATCTCTCACAGCTGCCCAAGCCAAAACCTGGGAGTCATGAGTCATCCTTGCCTTTTCTCTTTCACATTTCACACCCATCCAATCAGCAAATCTTGTTGGCTTTACCTTCAGAACATACCTGGAATCTGGCTACTTCTTACCACATCCCTGCTAACCTCCATGTATCTAAACCTTGAACATTTCTCCTAATGGTGCTTCAGCTTCCATCCTTGGCTGCCATCATCATCCTCATTGCATTCTTTTTTTTGACCATGCCACGCAGGGAGGCATCTTAGTTTGCCTACCAGGCATGGAACCCATGCTCCCTGCAATGGAAGCCCCGAGTCTTAACCACTGGAAGGAAGTCCACCTCATTGTATTCTTTTTTTTTTTTTTTTCCTCATTGTATTCTTAACAAAGCAACTAGAGCAATTCTGTGAAAACATACGTTCCATGATATCAATCTTCTGCTGGGAAACTTCTGTGACTTCCCATCTCCCTGAGAGTAAAAGCCAAAGATCTTCAGATGTAGGAAATGGCAGCCCATTCCAGTATTCTTGCCTGGAAAATTCCGTGGACAGAATAGCCTGGTGGGCTTCTGTCCGTGGGGTTGCAAAGAGTCAGACATGACTAAGCACCTGGGCACACATAAATATATGTATTCTTTTTCATTGTAGGTTATACAAGATGTTGAATATGGTTCCTTGTGCTATACAGTAAGTCGTTGTTTTTATCCATTTTGAATATAGTAGTTTGTATCTGCTAATCCCAAATTTTTAATTCATCCCTCTCCCACCCATTTTCTCCTTTAGTAACTGCATGCTTGTTTCCTGTGTCTGTTTCTGTTTTGTAAACAAGTTCATTTGTATCATATTTTAGAGTCCACATATAAGTGGTATCATATGATATTTGTCTTTCTCTGTCTGACTTCACTTAGTACAATAACCTCTAGCTACATCCATGTTGTTGCAAATGGCATTATTTCATTTTTATGGCTGAGTAGTATTCTATTGTAATCATGTACCATATCTTCTTTATCCATTTTCTGTCGGACATCTAGGTTGCTTCCATGTCTTGGCTATTATTGTGAATAATGCTGCTATGAACATTGAGGTGCATTATTTTTTGGAACTGGAGTTTTCTTCAGATATGTACTCAGAGGTGGGATTGCTGGATCATATGGTAGCTCTATTTTTAATTTTTTGAGGAAGCTCCCTACTGTTCTCCATTGTGGCTGCACTAACTTACATTCCTACCAACAGTGAAGAAGGGTTCCCTTTTCTTCACACCAGAGAAGCTACTTTTAATTATTTCAGTCAAGGCTGGCACCTGTCTCGCTCTCTATGCCTTAGCTCCTTCAAGCTTTCTTGCCCAGATGTGCAGGCAGAAGCCTGCCTAACGGGAGAGCCTATTTTTGCTTTGAGCCTGATCTTCTCGTTGACTTTTATAACCTGTGACAGAAATCTCTTCTTCCCTCCCATCTCTCAAATAGGTTAAAAAAGCAAACAAACAGAATGGTATTAAGACTATGGCTTCTGGGTAACTGTGTACAGCATCTCTGCCAAAGACCTTCTTGGAAAGGACTCAAAAGATAGACCATATCAAGCCAAAATAAAACCATATTTCTACTGAATCAGTTGAAGCAGCTCTATGGAAACAGCCACGGGCGTGGAAAGGAAAAGCCCTCATTTATAACAGATCTTTTGCCAAATCCTACTGATGTCATTTTCTTTTTGGCTCCTGGGCCAGCCCTTCAGACAGCGGTCCCCTACCTTTTTGGTACCACGGATTGGTTTCGTGGAAGACAATTTTTTCATGGACTGGAGCGGGGGATGGTTTCAAGATGATTCAAGTGCATTACATTTAATGTGCACTTTATTTCTATTATTACATCAGCTCCACCTCAGATCATCAGGCATTAGTTGGGGGGTGGCTGGGAACCCTTGCCTTTATTAACATAGTGCCATTCTGAAGAAGCCAGAATCTCAGTCCCTTGTGCTGGGCGTCTTCCTGGAGCGCTTCTCAAAGGGCTGCTGTGAGTCGGCTCCCCTTGGCCAGAATATGCCACTGCCCAAGGGGAACCCCACCGCCCAGGGGGAGCCCCACTGCCCAAGGGGAGCCAGGGGATGCTGGGAGCACCTGGAAGGGATGGAGAGGCAAGGATAAGGACAGCAAGGCTCTGCTGTTAGAAACAGCGCGGGAGTGAGGTCGAGCTCTAGGCTTTCAATGGAGGGATCTGGGGCGTGCTCACTTCTTCCCATCCTCCAGTTTTCCTACCTGTTAGTGTTCAGAATAGCAGCTGACTAAACGCAGTGACGTGCAGCAGACAAAGTGGCTACTCAATCATGCTGGACCAGTGAGTCAGTCCCTACCGGGGGCCCTTCCCTCCGTGGAACATTCATGATTGAAAACACACAAAACACTGAACTGGACACCTTAAAATGACACCGAGGAACCACCTTCCTTACGAAACTACTTTTAAAAGAAATAACATGTATATGGAATAAAAATTAAATATTTATAGGAATTCATGCATGCATTTCTTTCTGTTTTTTTAAGACTGGCTAGGTTCCCTGCAGTCCCTCAAGTGGTGCGCCGGCAGGACCCGGTGGGACGAGGACTTGGGCCAGGTGTGTCCACTTCCAGGAGGCCTCGCTAACCACAGGTGAGTCATTTAATCTTCATCCAGCCGGTGAGGCTGGAGCAGCCATGCTGGCCCAGGGAGCTGCCTCCCAGGGCGGAATCCTAGAGAGCAAGTCCAAGGGAGAGGCAGGGAGAATGGTAGGGGAAAAAAGATGTCCTGCTGCAGGGCGCATTCCTGTTGGGTTTATTTCCCCACTTTCACCCATGGAGCCAGGCGGAGGGGGAGGGTGGAGGCCGGGGTGGTGCTGCGGAGCAGGGGCTGGAGGACTTTGTAGGGAGAGGTCACCCTCCGACTCTTTCCATAGGGAATTCTTCTCAATTAGGCCTGGCGGTGGAGGCAGGGGTGGGGCTGGGCTAAGGATGAAGGTGAAAGGGACAGTTTAAACGTTTGGAAAAATTGGTTTTCCTTTGGGTGTGACTCCCATCCCATCTTAAAAAAATGACAACTGTGGATTCTTTTCACAATTAGACAAAATGTTAAAAATGAATAAAAAAAAAATCAACCACGTGGAAGACTTGATGATGGTTGGAAGGGCTCCCATATCATTTGTTGGCTCTGAACGCTGACATGAGCCGCTAATCCAGCACTTAGTATCAGCGGCCTGATGGAGGCCTCTATTTCAGCTATGTTGGCTTTCTGTCTTTATATAGATCGTTATTGATATGGGGGGGCGGGGGGCAGACCTTCCCCAGGGAGGAGTGGGTAGAGGGCCAGAGCAGCTGCCTTCAGGATGTTGCTGTAGAACCCACAGGTTTTCTGTTGAGAACCTCACACTTTCTTTAATAAAATTTTTCTAAGTGGTGGGTAATAGTTGACCTTGATTTAACTCCTCATTATTTAGGAAGTGTTTTATTTACATTTTTGAATATGACCCTCACATGACAACGCCATGAGGGTCACTTTTTGTTATTAATATGTTATCTGTTCATGAACTAAAGCTCAGAGAGGTCAAGAGACTTGCCAGACATCACACAGCCAATTAGAGGCAGAACTTAAAATTTTTGAGTTCCTTGCAGGGTAGGTAGTTCATGATGCAGCTATTGTATTTACAAGACTTGTAAAAAAAAAAAAAAAAATTGAACCATCTCATTTGGCTTTCTAACAGCCTGTGTGTTAGGAAGAGTGGATATTATCATCCTTTTTTAATAGGCAAATGAAGGAAAGCCCCAGTTTCACACAGGGGTAAGCGGCAGAATACAACACCGAGGTCTCTTTGCTCTGTGCTTCCAGGTATTACCCCCCAAATTTGTGCACATGATGAGCAGGGAAGTGTGTGTGTGTGATGTTCACTGGAAAAAAAAAGGGGAAATGCTTCATTAATTATTTGTCCCTGGGCAAGAATCATTTCATAGCCCAGTATAGAGAATTGGCAAGTCCCTAATCTCAGGTTTACAAGTGAGGGAGTAAGAACCCTAATAAGTGCCTTGACTTTTGCTTTCCCCCATATCAGATCCACCTGCTCCACGCTGCTCTGTGCCCCAGCTGGCTGCTGCCTCCTTTCCTGACTCTCTCCTTGAGAACCAGGTGGGGGCTCATCCCCTTGCTGCTATGCCGTCTTCACCCCACTTTGGATCTCTGGGAATACCAGCAAACCTGACTTCTTTTTCCAGTTCTTTCCAGGACAGAGATCTCATTGACTTTAGGCAGCAGAAAGATTTCAGTTCAGATCGGCATGCAGCGGTCAGCGCTATGGGTCCCTCGCTTCCTAAGTGATAAACCTTAGTTGACTGGAGGTGCTGCCAGTGTCTGCCCACAGGAGCCAGAAAAAGATGCCAGCCCAGCTCTGAGGGGCTGTGCCCCGAGGGGAAGGAAGTCGTCCGTGGGGAGAAGCCTTACTGGGCTTCTTCCTTTCCAGGGGAGGCTGGCTGGGGTGGTAGCAGCCGGGCGGACAAGAGGTTGCTGAGGGGATTACTATTCCTCTTCTGTTGCTGGGCCAGCTCTCTCCAGCTGGAAAGGTGTGACCACTCCTGCTCGGGAAGCAGTGTGGAGCCCTCCACGTGGACACACCACGTCCCCCAGGGGTCAGAATTCTGGCCGGCCAGCACCCCCAGAGCCATCATATTAGCATCAGCCCTGGGCACCTGCTCTCTGCATGCCCTGCCCAGCTGGTAGCAGCCTGGGGGGCACTCGTGGGAGTCTGTCCACCTTCTACGAAGCAAAGATGACCTTCTCCCCGGCCTGTCAGGAAGGGATGCTCTCTGCACTCTCCACCTCAACCCCGTTTTCTCAGCAGCTTTGATTTTTTTTGGGTGTCATTTCCCCCATCACCTTCTAACACCTTCTAGCCTGTTGAGAAGCATAAAGTGTTTGACAAAGAGGAGATCAAAGGAGGGCACAGGGCTTCTAATTTCCTTCTGTTCCCTCTACCCCTCCAGATTCCTAATGATATTCAAGAAAGAATCATAAGCATCAAGTAAATAAAGGAAAGGCAACTCACCCCTGGTCCACCTGTGAGACAGAGTGGCCTGAGCATCGGAATACAGCAGCAGAAGCAGCAACGTCTTCCAACACATCTTTTCCTCCAAAAAGGTGAGACGTCGCCCTCAAACCCAAGGGGACCCCAGGAGCCACAGGTATGCCTGTCCTGGTCCTCCCAGGGAGGTGGTGAGCTTCCTACCACCCCTCCGTCTTCAGACGTGCAGAGATGCCCTCTCCTGCCTCCCAAGGGTGGAGTGGGGGTTACTCCTGGGGAGGACAGGAGTGGGACCTCTGTTACTCCTACTCTCTCTGGGATTGGGGCACTGGGCTTCCACAGAGAGACTCTGTTTTTGAGCACATCTGGAGTGACTCACGGGGCATGTGATCTCTCTGGCAGTGGGGCGGGTAAATATAATTTCTGTTCTTGAGTTCCATGTGTTGGATGCACCCACTGGAATTTTTCTTTAACAAACAGACTCGCGGAACTTGTTAGAGAGCCCGGCAAAGAGCTGGCTGCTGTCCCTGTATACACACACACACACACACACACACACACACACTCTCACACCAGCGCCAGGGGCGAGAGCCACAGCGCGAGCCGGGAGACTTGCCTGGCAGACGCCAGGACTGACTGAACCCAGAGCTGTGTCCAGAAAAGCAGAGTCATTGTGGCGTCTGGGCTGAGTGTCCGCTGTTGCCCTTGTGTGGAGCTAGCCCTCGTGAGGAGCAGGAGAGCTGCTGTGGTGTGTAGGTATTGTAGGGGCAGGTGATGATCCAGGGGCCCATAGGTGACCCCATTTGCATTCATGACACCTCGATTTCTGGACTGTCTACACATGGTCCCAAACCACTTTGATTCTCCCAAGCAAAATAGTAGTGTTTTTCCATGATGATACTTTTGGCATTTGATTAATTTTTATTGAGATATACTTGACATATAACACTGTATAAGTAAGTTTGAGGTGTACAGCACATTGAGTATTTTTTTTTCCCCTTTGGTTTCACTGGGTCTTCACTGCTTTGTGGGCTTTCTCTAGTTGTGGTGCCTGGTCTTCTCATTGTGGTGGCTTCTCTTGCTGTGGAGCACAGGCCCAGCAGCTATGACACACAGGCTTTGGTTAACCTCAGCATGTGGAATCTTCCCGGATCAGGGATCGAACCCATATCCCTTGCATCGGTAAATGGGTTACCTATTCACTGTACCACCACGGAAGTCCTCCAATGTGTTGATTTGATATGCTTCTCTTTTGCAATATGATTGCCACCATAGCCATAGCGAACAACTCCATTATGTCGCTGAGTCATCATTTCTTTTTTTTTGGTGAGAACATTTAAGATCTGTGACCATTAAAAACAATTTTTTTTTAAGTTTATTTTTGGTTTGCGCTGGGTCTTGGTTGTTGCACAAAGGCTTTCTCTAGTTGTGGCGCATGGGCTTAGTGGCCCTGCCCCCTGTGGGATCTTCCCAGACCAGGGATCGAACTGGTGTCTCCTGCTTTGCAGGCTGACCATTAACCACTAGACCACCAGGGAACCTCTCCACAACCATTTGGAAAGTCCTGCCACAGACACCTTGATTTTGTCGCGTACCATGTTCTTACCTTCTCTGAAATTATAGACGTGTGATGAGAAAGCCTGCAGGACATTTTTTTAAAAGAAATTTTCTAAATAGACTCTAATGGAAGTTGCAAACAAATATCTATTTCACTGAACTATTCCCAAGCTTTGAATTTTTAAAAAATATTCTAATAACCATCAAGAAGGTGATGTGAAAACAATTCAAGAATTTAAAAACCCCCGTTTTGAATGAGTTTTTCAAAATTACTGTTATGTACAAGTTGTTAGGTAAATTGCAGATTTTTTTAAATTGAGATATTATTAATTGGTTGTTTTGATCTTTATTTTAAAACCAAATGTACGTCTTCTCATACACTTAAATTTGTAAGAGTCATTCTGTTTCTAGTAGTTTGGGTTTTTTTAATTGTTAGACTCTTTGTTTGGTAACAGAAACTAGAGTCAATAACCACTGAGGTCAGAAAAGGCAGAATTCATAGAACTCTACCTTCTAATACCTATGACAGTATTACCACTCTTGATGTCTTTTTTTTTTTTTTTTTTTTGATGTCTTATAGATATAAAACTCATCTACTCAACTGCACTGTAAACTAATGTTAAAACTTTACTTTCTTTAAACAGTCTTTTTTTTTTTTTTCCTTCTTAGAAGTTTCTTTGGGAGTTTGTCTTCTAAGAAATGGATAAAGCCACATTCTTAAAGCATTTGAACTATAGGGTAAGCACTGACCAAACTGCTTTGGAGTAAACAGCTAATCCTAAAAGAGAGAGGAAGCAAGCCATGTGGATTTTTCTCTCTTTAAGGTCTTTAGAGTTCATGAACTTATATTTGGGATTGCATCAAGAACTCAGGGAACAATACTTTAAGTCATCTTCCTGAAATACTGTAGGGTTCTTTAAAAATTTGAAATGTACAAAATATGTGACCTTATTTATTTGTTGTATATTTAGAGCCATAATGGGATTTTTATTTCTACATTTTTAATGAATTTACTTTTCTGGGGAAAGGGCCTTGCTTTTAGAGTTAAAACCCTCTTTTAACTTACAGAAGAGTTATTATTTGCTTGTTTGTTTAATGTGGGTCAAAATTTCCATGCTTCCTGTTCCTCGGTACCTTGAATCTGATCGTAAGAATTTCTTACTGTCATAAGAGCTGGCATGCCTTCTGAGGTAAAGGAGCACCAAACAGGATTTCCCAATCAGTCTCAAGACTAGAACATTATAGAACAGTAAACATTTTGAATAACTTTTTTCCCCAGATAAAATCCCTGCTTCTAGCCTACTTCCGCCAGGAATTGGTTGGTAAAGAACTTTGTGTGTGGGACACAAACAGACCTTATCACAGCCACCTATTTGTTTTTGTGGAAGGGTAATTAGATCACAAAAATCCACTCTGCTGTATTCCAGGAAAGTCAAGTCCATCAATTTTTTTATAAGAGGTATCACAGCAAAATCAAACACTACCTTATGGGCAGGAACAAAAGGCAAAGCAAACTGCTAACGAAAGCTCTATTATCAGAAATTCCTGATTTCCCCCCGGAAAAGAATTAATTTTAATCCCTCCCTATAGTTATATTTAAAAACATTTGCTATCTGCTGTCATACCTTCCATAATCATTTTTCTCCAGTGCAGACAGTACTAAACTCAACTATTTATGCAGCATTGACTTTAACACTTAAAACTGTAGATAGGCCTAGGTTAAGATCACAAATAAACTAAGCACCTGTGGTGTGTTTATGTGATGCTTTAAGTTATTCAAGGCTTTTGCCATCAGAACTGAACACCAAGCATATTTCTCAAATAGATGGCTTACCATATGATCACATATGTTGTATTTTTATCTTTATTTTTTACATTATGAAAAGTATAGGTTAATTTGTTTATTTCTTATAAATCTGTATTTATATGTATATAAAGTGCTGTACAATGAGTGTAAATATGACTTCTGGAAAGTTTTAGACTACATTTAGAATCCCTTTAAAATCAAAATGCTGCTCAAATGAAAGTTAATTTAATATCTAGGTGCTTACTTTTTGTTTTACTGAACTTATAAGACTGGAAAAAAGATCAACACAAGTAGAGTTACCTTAAATTTATATATTTGTGCAGCAGATTATTTTTGTAGACTAGAGTGGGAATTTAACTGGCAATTTATAATATAGCTTACAGCTTTTAAAAAACTTTTAAAGAGATTAAATTTAAGCTATTAAATATTTAGATTTTGCTTTCAGACTTTATAATAGGACTCCTTAAAATCATGTTATATATTTTATAGGCATTTAATTCCTAGTTTATTAAAAGTACTGGTTGTTAAATTCATTTGATTTCTTAAGAACAGTTATTTAAATTAGTTTTAGGAAATAGGATCTTCATTTCAAGGAAAGAGAATCAAGTTTGCTATTTTGATAATATTACCCTTAGAAAGGGAAAATGTGAATAATAAAACCTACATTGTTCTATTTTGCCTTCTTCTGCTTTTTAGAAGCCTGAACTCATAAGCTCAAATTTGTAAGGGGAGAAAAGTGGATGGCGAGGGTAGAACCAACCACAGTATTTATTTTTCTAAAACTTAATAAACCCAGATTAAAAAAAAAAAAAGAAATTATATTTATTTATTTTTAATTGATTGATGATTGCTTTACAGTATTGGTTTGATTTCTGCCATACATCAACATGAATTAGCCATAGGTGTAGCTGATCTCACCCCATGGGTTTCCAAACTGTGGAGGTGGTGCCCAAGGTGAATGGACGACTGGAGAGGACTCCTCTTTGTTTTAATCAGAAGTGCTTTTAAAAAAAATCTGTTAGAGGAAGTTGCTTGAAAAAGGAAACGTAGCTCTGTAACTTTTGAAAAACACTGGTCTTTCTAACATTCAGACTAGCTATTGGGTACTTTGTTCCAGCCTTGGTGCTAGATGCTCTTCTTGTATTTATTGATTTAATGCTCACAGCAGACTGTGAGGTCGATCTAGAACTGCCCTCTCCAATTGAAATAGAATTTGAAAATCAAATGTAATTCAAAATGTTCTAGTAGTCATGCTGAGAAAGTACATAGGAAATCAATTGTCATAATACATTTTATTTAACCCAATATATCTAAAATATTATCATTTCTATGTGTAATAAACACAAGTTTAAGAAGATATTTTATATTCCTTTTTCATACCAAGTCTTTGAAAGCCAAAGTATATTTCACACTTTTGGCACATTTCAGTTCAGCTCAGTCACATTTCAAGTAATAGTTCACATATGGCCAGTGGCTACTGCATTGGGCAGTGCAGGGCTGGAAGGTAAGAGGCAGATAACTGTGGTCACCATGATATACATTACATCCCAGAACTGATTTATCTTATAACTGAAAGTTTGTACCTTTTGACCACCTTCACCCATTACTCCCCTCTCCCCCAGCTCTGGCAACCACCAGTCTATTTTCTGTTTCTGTGACCTTGGTTTTTTTAGATTCCACGTATAAGTGAGATCATATGGTATTTGTCATTCTTTGACATTTCACGTAGTGCCCTCAGGGTCCACCCATGTTGTGGCAAATGGTATGATCTCCTTCTTTTTAATGGCCGAATAACATTCCACTGTGTATATACACACCACATTTTCTTTATCCATCTGTTTGTTGATTGCCACTTAGGTTGTTTCTATGGTTATTGTAAATAATGCTGCAGTGAGCATGGGGGTGCAGACATCTTTTTGAGACAGTGATTTCCTTTCTTCAGATATATCCCCAGAAATGGGATTGCTGGATCATATGGCAGTTCTATTTTTAACTTTTTGAGGGTCCTCCAAACTGTTTTCTGTAGTGGCTGAACCACTTTTTATTTCCACCAACTCAGGCTACCTTTTCTCTACATCCTCATCAATACTTTTGGTCACTGTCTCTTTGATGATGACCATTGTAACAGTTATGAAGAGATATCTTGTGGTTTTGATTTCCATTTCCCTGACAGTTGGTGATGTTGAGCACCTTTTTATGGATCTGTTGGTCATTTGTACTTCTTTGGGAAAAGATCTGTTTATTTCCTATGCCCATTTTTTAATCAGGTTGTTTGTTTTTTCACTATTGAGTTGTATGGACTCTATATATTATGGATATCAACCCCTTATCAGATACACTATTTGCAAATACCTTCTCCAGATCATTCTGTAGATTACCTTTTCATTTTGTCGATGGTTTCCTTTTCTGTTCAGTGTACATCCTTTTTAAATCTTCAAAACTTGCCCAAAGGACCAGGCACAGACTGGGTGCTCCAAAGTTGCCTGTTGAATATTTGTTGATTGATGCTGAAGCTGAAAAAGCTTCCACTCCTCCCATTGTCTTGCCAAGAGAACTTCCGTAAGCGAGGAGGTTTCTGAGGAGGGAAGATGGACAGGAACTGGCCTGGCCACCGGGAAACCAGAATAGGAATCACGGTCTTGGCCTCCAGTCCTGGACTTTATCATCTGCAGATGGGACTCATCAAATGATCACCTACTATCACTAGGATGAGGATTAGCTTTTGGATCTGGGCTGGGAACAAATGCGTTTATAACTCTCTTTGTTTTGTAAGATGATGAGCCAGGCCTTCTCTCCCACCACTTTGCCCAGCAGCAGGAGGTGAATGGGCACAATTTCTCTAGGAGCCTGACTGAAGTCTTGGGAAATCCTGGCCCAATGCACTGATTTTTTTCTCTCTTCATGTGTTTCTTGTTCTTGCTGCCATTGCATGCACACCGGTTAAACCTGGCAAGTGAATGCAAACACCGCCTTTTATAACAACACAGCAAACCCACAACAATGGAGTTTCCCAGAGCTATCGATTATGTATAAAAAACCTTTTTTTGAGGGGGAGGGATGTTTTACTAAAAAACAACAGTGTTCAAGTGTGTTTGCACCTCTGAATTCCCACTGCATCTACCTGTGTGTCTCTTGTCGCACCGTTTTCCAGCTTAGTGATATCTATTGTTTACTGGGTTCTGACCGTATGCCTTGTTTTATTTCATTCAATTTTCACAGTAATTCTGTTCAGTGGATACTATAATAGAGTCCATTTTACACATGGAAAACTGAAGCTTAAAAAGGATAAATCACACAGTATCTGCAAGGCAGACACTTCCATATACTACCTACTAGGGGCTGAGCAAAACAAACACCATTGAAGCAGCTTCTGTATGTTGGAAGCATGATCAGTAACAGAGTACTGGGTAGGACCCATTAATAGTGATGGTTGTGTGTGTGTGTGTGTGTGTGTGTGTGTGTGTTGTGTGTAGAAATTCTGTTCATTTTGAGGGCTTCTGACCCCAGCACAGAAGTGGCACAGTCTACCCACATATGGTTGTCATGTACTCATTCATTTATCTACTTTTAAAGCACCACCTCTATGCCAGGCAGTAGGTATAGCAAGCCAAGTTAGACATGGACCCTGCCATCAAGAATCTTCATTCTAATGGGGCAAGTAGCTCCACAGAGATTTAGAGCATGTGATGTTAGATTTAATGATGGAAGAGCCTATGGTAGGAAATGAGAGGGCAGGGGTGTCAAGGAAGGCTTCTTGGAGGGGTTGACACATGAATTAAGATTTTAGGTGCGAGATGGATTTAATTAGATTATGGGAGAGAGGGTATGGTGAAGGATGAGACAACCTGAAAAATGGCACAAAGAGGGAGAGATGACGGGATATGTACAAGGAAATAAAAGTGGTTTGGCCTTGTTGGAAGATCAAGGATGAGCAGTGGGAAGCAGGTTGGTGGGAAGGAGAGCCTTGGGTGTGACACGTGGACTGTACCCTCCTGGGAGGGAAGCGTCAGGGAGGGCCACCTTCAGGGAAGCGAGATGGCCTGCTTTCTGTGGGTGGATTTGACAGAATAGAGATCAGACAAGGAAGGAGCAGAGGCAAAGTTCTAGGGAGAGATGGTAAGGGTCTGAAATAGGGCAGGAGCTAGTGGTGAAGGAGAGGAAGGTGTGGGTTTGAGAAAGATTGTGGAGGTAAAGAGGACTTCCCTGGCTGTCCAGTGGTTAAGACTTCTTGCTTCCAACACAGAGGATGTGGGTTCAATCCCTGATTTGTGATCTAAAACCCCACAGGCTGCACAGTGCAGCCCCAAAATAGAAAATAAAATAAAAATGCACTTTAAAAAAAGATTGAGGAGGTAAAATCAGAAACACACAATGACTTCTCAGAGGAGGAGCTGAGCGAGGGAGCAGATGAGAAGTTCTGGGGTGACCCCAGTGAAACTGGGAACAGACAGATGCTGTGACTTTGATGTTGGACCTGCCGAGGCTGAGGCGTGTGCTGGGCGTCTCTGTTTCTTGGTTTCTGGGGTGCTTGTTCCCTGCTGCACCCCCCGTGATATGCTGCTGCTCTTTACACGTGTAGCCCTGGGGGTGGGTTCTTACTGCCGGACTTGGGTGCTCTCGCTGCCCCGGGGTTCTCTGCTGAGGTCTGCAGCCGTGAGGACGGAAGAGGGTGTTCATCCTTCCTGGAGAGAAGTCACCTGTGTCTGGACGGGGAAATGAGTGAAGGTAGATCTGCCATTGGAGGGAAATGGGGACACTGACTCCCCTCTTCTGGGTCCTCTCCCTTGGCCTCAGTGGGGACGCTTAGGTAAGGGCCCCTCTTTATCAGGTTGACTCCACTCATCCTCCACATTCTGGCTGCAGCAGTGTCCCTCTCCCTGGGAAACCCTGCCTGGCCTCTCTGCCTACATTTTCTCTCCATATTAAGCATGTCCAAGGTGCTGTGACCCTCTCCTTTGAGTCGCATCCCAGCTGCACTGTTACTCTGTGATATTTTGACTCAGCCGATTAAATGGCAGGCCGTGCACCCTATGAAGGCAGGACAGTGTAGTGTTCACCCATCTTTGTATTTCTGGTGCCTTCTGGCACCTGCTAGGTGATCTAGGGCAGCCAGGCAATAGAGGTCTCAGTCAGAGTCCTGGCAGGAAACAGGTGGCACTTTCTCAAAAGGAATTGAAAAAGACGAGAATGAAGGAATTGCTTATAAAGGAGTAAAAGGACTAACGGAACAGTCCCAGGTTGGGGACTGGCCACGGTGGGAGGCTGTTATTCCTTGTCAGGGATTGAAATAGGTCACCCAAGAACGTTTGAAGTCCTAAGTCCCAGGTTCTGTGAATGTGATCTTATTTGGAAATAGGGCCTTTGCAGATGTAGTCAAGGGAAGATGAGGTCATTAGGGTGGGTTCTCATCCAGTCTGACTGGTGTCCTCATAAGAGGAGGCTTACACAGACACACCCAGGGAGAAGACAGCCACGTGGTGATGGAGACAGAGATTGGAACGATGTACCTATAAGCCAGGGGTGCCAAAGTTTGTTGGTAACCACCAGAAGCTAGAAGACACAAGAAAGTTCCTCTGCAAGTTTCGAGGCGGCATGGCCTTGCTAACAACTTGATTTCAGACTTCTAGCTTCCAGAACTGTGAGGCATTACATTTCTACTGTTTTCAGCCACCTAGTTTGTGGGGCTTTTTTATAACATCCCTAGACAATTCATATACTCCTTCTGGGCCTGAAGGGACAAGAGGAGGATCTAAACTGTTTGCAGTGATCTTAGCAGAGGAACCACCTGCCAGGAGCTGTGGCCCAGGTAGCAGAATCCAACTACTGCAAACCCTGGCCCAGCAGGGACGGAACAGGGGAATTACCGCCTTGACCTCGCACCTTTCCCACTTCCTAATTTCCTTCTCCTGTTCCCATTAGCCTAGCCCATCTGGCAGTCAGAGGACAAGGGAGCTTGGTGATGTGGTCTGCAGAAGTCAGTCTCCCAGGCACAGGGCAAAGGGGTCAGGGGAGTGATCTGGAGGGCAAGGTGAGTAGATTCCACAGAGGAAGTACATAAAAATATTGAATGCATGAATGAGTGAATGAATGAAGTCAGAGACAGAACTGCAGGGTAGTTCTCATTTCCAGTTTGGGAGTGGACGATTTCGTGGCACCGTTCTGTTTCCGTCACGAGGAGAGAGGAGTCATAGGATTCTCTCCATTAGGACTTTGGGTGTATCTTCCAGCCCTGCCCTCTGGCTCAGCACCCAGGTTCTGAGTCTTGTGAAGCCTCCCTCTTTGTGCAGCCAGCACCTTCAGGCTGGATGCTATTTTCAGGCTCTTAAGTGAGGTAATTTGGTACGACAACAGAAACACAGCTGTAATTATGAGGTGCCAGCCTCTGAAGCAGAAATGTTGGCCCTAAAGGGATGCAAGCTCAAGTGACTCAGTTGTACATGCAGGCTCGTGCCAGGCAGGCCAGGCTGGTCCCCCCTCCCCGCCCCACCATCCCCGGCTATGTGCACCAGCCTAGAGTACTGGGCAGATTCAGCTCCCGTGTCCATGCGGGGCCTCAGTGGCCAGGTGCTGCCAGCCAGAGCAGTGAGTGACACAGGGGCATCAAGGTAGCCCACCAGTTGATGGGCCATTTGAACCAAAGGGGCTAGACCTCTTCTCTGGTATAAATATTGTCAAGACCAGGCTGTATTGGCAGAGCTTCTGATGCCAGTTTCTGTGTCATGAGAACATCTGCCATGCGATGATCCGTTCAGCTTTGTGTAGACATAATGACTTGCATAATCTCCATTCTCCATCAGGTAGCTTGACCTGCCCTGTCTGGGATCTTTGTCATTCTCAGATCAAAAGTAACTAGTCATACCCTTTGCTTCTAGGATTGTTTGCTAGTTTGTTTAGAGTTGTTGTTCAGTTCCTCAGTTATTTCTGACCCTTTGTGACCCCATGGACTGCAGCATGCCTGGCTTTCCTGCCCTTCACTGTATCCTGGAGTTTGCTCAAACTCATGTCCACTGAGTCAGTGACACCATCCAACCAACTCATCCGCTGTCACCCCCTTCTCCTCCTGCCCTCAACTTTCCCAGCGCTAGAAAGGAGGTTGCTAAAACAGGGCCATGGCGTGAGTAGAGATTTGGATGGAAAAAAATCTCGGTGTTCCCATCCATCACTCAAGTTTTCTAGCTATGCTAAGACTGCTGTGGATTCTTCTCAGAATTATCCTAGATGACAAGCACTCGCTGGTGTCCACTGTGTACAAGCCACTCTGGGGAAAACAGAAGCGGTGGCTCTGCCCTATGAGAGATTATATTTTCCCCCTTTTAAGTAAATTTTACCACCAAACAGTTTCTGTAGAAGTTGAAGCTGAAGAGTGGCTCAGGGCACATGCTGAGACTCCTCATTTACTAAACAGATGTAAAGCAGGCAGGAGACTTGGAGAGGAGATGCAAAATGAATTCTTGGAGAAGCCTCTTTTGGTGTGAAATGCTCTGGGGAGAAGGTGGTCTTATTTGCACAAGGAGTCCCCGGGTACTCAGAGAGGGAAGGACTGGATATTAGACAGAATTTGCAAGGTTATGCTGCTTTAACAAATAACCCCAAGCTTTCAGTGATTCCCAACAAAAATAATACAAGTTTATTTCTCATTCATGTGACCTGTGCATCCTGAGTTGGCCATGGCTTGACTTCTTGATGTCTGAGGATCCTGGCTAGTGGAGTAGCTTCTATATGAAGCACTCCTTGGCCATCATAGCAGAAGAAAAAAGGTTCAGGTAAGCCACACTCTGGTTGTTACAGTTTCTGCTCCAAAGGGACACACGTCTCACATTTCAATTCCTCCCATATTTCAGTGGCTAAAACAAGTCATGGGGCAATTGCTGAGTTCAGCAGGGCAGGAATGTATAATTCTCCCATAGGATGGAAAAATGGAATGTTTGGTGAACATTAATGCAATCTGTTGTATATATTTGTGCCTTCCTCCTGAGATACAGAATTAGGGAGATGGAGGTATAGCTCAAGGGCAGAGCACTTGACTGCAGAGTCAGGGAGATCCCCTGTGTTTGGCACCATGAGGCTCTCATCACAGCCAGTTGCAGGGATGGGCAACTGGATTCTCAAAGTGAGAGAGAGAGAGAGAGATCTGATGGGTCCATCTGAGTGAGGCTGGAGACCAAGGGGTAATGGTTCTGGGTCCACGAGGTGGTTGCTGGATGCCATCCTGACTTAGTTCTCCAGTCGTAGCTGAGAAGCAGATGAAGGAGTACTTGGGAGACTCCGAGTTTTGGTGTAGTTTTCTTTTTTCACATATGTATTAATTTGTATTGGAGTAGAGTTGCTTTACTGGAGAAGGCAATGGCACCCCACTCCAGTACTCTTGCCCGGAAAATCCCATGGATGGAGGGGCCTGGTAGGCTGTGGTCCATGGGGTCGCTAAGACTCGGACATGACTGAACAACTTCACTTTCACTTTTCACTTTCATGCATTGGAGAAGGAAATGGCAAGCCACTCCAGTGTTCTTGCCTGGAGAATCCCAGGGACGGGGGAGCCTGGTGGGCTGCCGTCTATGGGGTCCCACAGAGTTGGACACGACTGAAGTGACTTAGCAGCAGCAGCAGCAGCTGAGTTGCTTTGCAGTGCTGTGTTGGTTTCCACTGTACAGCAGAATGAATCAGCCAGCCATATACATCCTGCTGTTGTTCAAGGTTTAGTTGCTAAGTCATGTCTGACTCTGTGACCCCCTGGACTGCAGCACAACAGGCTCCCCCGTCCTTCACCATCTCCAGGAGCTTGCTCAAACTCCTGTCCATTGAGTCAGTGATGCCATCCAACTATCTCATCCTCTGTGGCCCCCTTCTCCTTTTGCCTTCATTCTTTCCTAGCTTTAGGGTCTTTTCCAATGAGCTGGGTCTTCATGTCAGGTGGCCAAAAAACTGGAGCGTCAGCTTCCAGCATCAGTCCTTCCCATGAATATTCAGGGTTGATGTCCTTTAGGATTAATTTCTTAGATCTCCTTGCTGTCCAAAGGACTCTCAAGAGTCCTCTCCAGCACCACAGTTTGAAAGCATCAATTCTTTGGCCCTCAGCCTTCTTTATGGTCCAACTCTCGCATCTATACATGACTACTAGAAAAACCATAGCTTTAACTATATGGAGCTTTGTTGGCAAAGTGATGTCTCTGCTTTCTAATGTGCATATATATTCCCTCTTTATTGGATTTCCTTCCCATTTAGGTCACCACAGAGCATTGAGTACAATTTCCTGATGGTGTGGTTTTCTTTTTTTCATAGTTTTATTGAGAAGCTATTGACATACTTCACAGTATAAGTTTAAGGTGTACAGCATAATTGACTTATATATATTGTGAACTGATTACCACAATTAGTTAACATTCATCATCTCATAGAGATACAATAAAAAGAAAAAAAAAGAAAAAATATTCTCCTTGTGATGAGAACTCTTAGAACCAACTCCCTTACCAACTTTTCCATATATCACAGAGCAGTGTTAACTGTAGTCATCATGTTGTACGTTACATCTTTAGTATTTATTTGTTTTATAACTGAAATTTTGTATCTTCTGACCACTTTCCTCCAAATCTTCCTCCCTCTGGTGTAGTTTCTTGACTGAGCCTAGTCCAGGGGTGGGTTCCAAGAAGCACTTTGCTTATTTTAACTCTGCAATCATGGAAATAAAACTCCTCCCCAGCCACTAGGCTGCCACTGATGTTAGCAGAGCTAGAGCAGGCTAAATAAGATTTGACCCGTGCCAACTTTCCCAAGACTTCTCATTTCCTTTGCACTTTCTCTTCCTCTATCTCCTACCCTTCATACTAATAAGAACTCAGATGTCTTTGGATATATAGAGAAAAGGAGTTGGGGCTTTGGAAAATATAAACTGGATTTCTAGCTACTACCACCTGAGGCCTGGTTGAGGTTTGCTATTTGGACTACAGACTGTAAAGAGGGACATCTCAGTTACATGAAAATGTATAAGTCACAATTCCTCCAAGAATTATGACCAGAAGGCAAGACATATAATTTAGAACAAAATTCACAATCAAGGCAATTTTTGGTATAAGCAGGTGTTAAAATGTGAGAGACAGGTAACTCTTCAGTATGTTAATCCACTGAGGTGTTTGGAATGTTTGTTACAGCTAGGCAAATGCAGTGTGTGTGTGTGTGTGTGTGTGTGTTCTGGGGAGGTAGGCATGAAAGATTCAGAAGGAATTTCTCAGAATGGAAAGTTCTCTGGGATGGGCATCTTGGCTGCTCTTTGACTAGATTCCACAGAAGGAGGACAGTGCTGAAATTTTATGGAGGAAGTGGTTAGTGTGTCTGTGAGTTAAATCCCATCTTCTCCCTTGCACTCTCGCCTGGGAAGGATCTGATGAATGGGTGTGGCCTTACACTATGAAGCTGTAATTTACAGTAAGTGGCCCAGCGGCCCAGCCTGTCGTGTCGGAGCCAGTGGGTGGCCGGGTTGGAACCCCAGAGAGGTAGCCATGGAGGAGGCTAGTCTCTGAACGCAGCAGGCTTCAGGAAGAGAGGTAGCTATGTGGGGAATTTCCTGCCTTCGCAATCCTTCATGCCAACAACCACAGCTTAGCAAATCCACCTCCTGGCTACTTTGGGGGAATTTTAAAAAAACAAAACAAAAAAAAAACCTCACAAGCTCTTTTGGGTTTGTCCTTAAAATCCAAACCCAGTTCAGGGCTATTCATTTCTGAATCAGATTTTAGTAAAACAAAAACAAAAACCCTGACACCTAGTTTATTTCATCAAGTGTCAAAATGGAAGAAACTCATCTTCTTTTTCTTCTTTTTCAAGAAATTCTGGGGTCGGGGAGAATTTGTTCTTGAAAGATTAAGAAGTGGGTGGAGGGCGGGGAGAGGTTAGGAAAATGCTTCGGATTTTGGATGGCGCCATCAGAGCTGGTGCTGGCCAGGGGCTGGAATGGGACCGACTGGGGTGGGTTGAGGCTGTCGGCAGCTGATTATACTCAGTGTCGTCATTTTAAGAGAAGCGGGGAGACCCATCCAGGGAAAGGAACAAGGAGTTCAAGTAACAGACAGGCACCACCCCTGGCTGTTGTGAGGTTGAGAGAGATGTGAGCTGGGACCCCCATGGGGCACTCATTAGCACCCCAGGGAACAGCCTCCCTACCTTCAACTTATCTGACTCAGTTCAGTTCAGTTGCTCAGTCGTTTCCGACTTTTTGCGACCCCATGGACTGCAGCAAGCCAGGCTTCCCTGTCCATCACCAACTCCCTGAGCTTGATCAAACTCATGTCCATCTAATCGGTGATGCCAGCCAACCATCTCCCTTCTCCAGGGGATCTTCCCAACCCAGGGATCGAACCCAGGTCTCCTGCATTGCAGATGGATTCTTTACCAACTGAGCCACAAGGGAAGCCCAAGAATACTGGAGTGGGTAGCCTCTCCCTTTCCCAGGGGATCTTGTCGACCCAGGAATTGAACTGGGGTCACCTGCATTGCAGGCAGATTCTTTATCAACTGAGCTATCTGGGAAGACCTCCTCCCTATCTCAGAAAAGCCAAGTGGGTGGGATGTGCGAGGTATGTGTCTCGATTTGAAGGAGCTGGGAAAACAGTGATGGATTAGGTCAGCTGGTGCAGATGAAGTGTTCCTGGGGTACACATGAGGGTACTTGTGGGGACAGACTGCTTAAAGGGGAGATGAGAGGCCTGAAAGGCTCAAGTAAAGGTTGTTTAGCAACGACATCTACACCTGATTGTCCTCTTCCCTTTTCTTAGTAGAGAAAATGGAACTCACTAGGAAAAGGAAGAGGCGGTGTGGTGTGGAAGAAAGGTGAGATCAAGGGCTGAGAGAGAACAAGAGGGAATGAGGTGGAATTTGTGTCACCAGCGCCCATCCTTCCCTGTGGTCTGTTCTATCCCAGGAGATGTGTGAGGACAGGAGGACTTCACTGGTGCGTGCTCAGGCTGGATGTTAGACAGCACAGTAGTAATCATTCAGGCCATTAGGAGTTCGTGTCTTTGTGGGTTCAAACAGTATCTGTTGAATAAATCTTAAGGCAGAGTGATTATTTTTTATGTGCATCATCCAAATGATTGTTCCCAAGCTTTTATCTTCTTTCTTTCTTTTTTTGTTTTGGCCACTCCTCTTGGCTTGCAGGATCTTAGATCTTGACCAGTGATTAAACCCTGGGCCCATGACAGGGAGAGTGCTGCGTCCTAACCACTACACTGCCAGGGAACTCCCCACCAGTCTTCTCTTTGCATGGCCCAGAAAGACCTTTGCTGTGGTTAAACGGAGGCCTGACTTTGTGCTGGAGTTTCTGGGTGCACTGCACTTAGGCTCAAAAGGTGTGGTGTGGACATGTTTAAAGCCAGTGTTAGATAAGCAGCAGAAGGAAGAAGAATGAGTGATGGGAATTCATGGAAGGAACTGGCAGCTCCATTTGCCAGAAATGTTTCAGAGACCCGGTCTACAGTCCCTCTGTGAGCCTGGTTCTTTCCCACACACCTCAAGGGAGAAACTACTGTAGCTTTCCATGGAGGACAGGAGAGCTGGCTGGAGTAGACACATTTACTTACATCTTAACCATGATGGCTGGCCTTGCTCAAGTTGCTTCCAGAGGGTAGAAGAGGAGAGCATGTTTCCTTCGTGATTATACATCATTTGATGACAAGAAATGGAATGGGTGTATATCTTGTACTTGAATAAGACCTGCTGTCTTTGTTGGTGCAGGAGTTACAACTCTGTGCAGAAGCAATCACTGTCTGCTCTGCAGTTCAGAGAAAACATTGTCACAATATAGGAGCTTGATAGCAGCTCTTAATCAGAGAAGAGGTTGAATTAGAGGACCCCAGGGATGAAAGGACCATCAAGGTCAGCTGGTACCTCTTTTCCCTCACAGGCTGTGACCTGTGGAGGGTGACTTTTGTTTAAGTTCATTTGAGTGGAGAATTGAAATAGGCCCATGACACTAATTTTTAAAAAATCATGTGAACATAAACTGAAAACAATGCAAATATTCATCAACAGGTGGATGGATAAGCAAAATGTGGTATGTTCATACAATAGAATGCCATCCCAAAATAAAAAGAAAAAATTACAGATACATCATGGATAAACCTAAAAATATTATTATATTGAGCAAAAGAATATGAGGTTGATATGAGGTTGAAGAATAGGCAAAACTGTAACTATGGTGATAGAAGTAAAAAAAAAAAAAAGTGGTTACCTGTTGTGGTGAGGGTGGCTGTTGACTGGAACAAGGTGTGAAAGAACTTTCTAAAATGATGGAAATGTTTTCTACTTCTCTCCAGATGCAGGCTGCATGGGTGTGTGTCTGTCATTGAGCTGTATACTTAAGAGTTGTACATTTTATGGAATGTAAATTATATCAGAAAGAGAGAAAAAAACCCCAATCAAAATCCAAACAATGAACAATACAGAATGGGAAATATGTGGTCAACTGACTAAGGAACATGGATTGTTGATAAGCTCGATGAAGAAAACTGAATAGTAAACAAAACTAGTAGAAGTCCACTTGCTTAGCAGTTTAAGTAACTTGGACCTGTTATTTAATGTCTCTGAATTTTCGTTTTTCTTCCATTAAAAAAAGGGAGGGCTCGTTTGTTCACTGCACACAGTCTGCCACGTCGGATGGCACTGGTTTAGCGGGAGGAGGACACAGACTCCAATTGCAGACCTGAGGCTGTGCTGCCAGCTCAGGGAGCGCAGTCACACAGAAACCAGGGCAGCTGCCAAAGCCAGCCTGCCCTGTCTCCCTCTCCTGCTTTTCTGGTTACAGCCAGCACCGCAGGAGCTGTGAAAAGACCTGTGTTTAGGGCCAGACGGGAGCCTCTCTCCTTCCTCCCAGAGCCTTGCTTCTCCTGTGATCCAGAGCCGCCCTTGTCCTCCAGCCCAACAGCCTTGAAAGGCTCTTTCTGTTTGGGGAATGCATTTGAAGCCCGGGAGGGAGGGAGAGAGACAGAAAGAGAGAGAATGAATCTGAGGGCACTTGTCTCACACCCAGTCCCAGGGCCTAAAATAAGTGGCCAAGAATCCCAGTCTTTCTTCCCTGAAGGGAGACAGATGACAAAGGTCCTCCTTCAGGTAGTTCCAAAGACCCACACAGAGGGACTGACGCCTCCCCTCCCCAGTCCAGCACCCCAGGCCACTGAATTGGCTTCAAGTGGGGTCCCTCCTATCCCTTCACTACCTTGGAGCTCCCCAGAAAGGGGGACAAGGCAGGGGTGTGTGTATAATTTGGACCTGGTCACTAGAGTAGCGTCTGGGTAATTTTCCATCTTGCTTCATTTACTCAAGCCTTTCCTCCTGATGTAGGGAGGCAGACAGGTTGTGTCTCTTGTTTGCTGATGGGAAAACTAAGCTCCTAGATAAAGACCTCCTAGTGGAGGTCCTGGGCAGAGGTCACACTCGCCCTCCCCAATTTACACTCAGGATCCACACAGGAAGCCAGCTTATCATCTCGACTTGGAGCAGAATCAACAGATCTTGGTCTGGACATTCTTCTCACAGGAGCAGAGTTCAGTGAAAGCACAAATATTGACCCTGTGAAAACCATAGATTCTTAGGCAGGAAGGAAAATGGAGATCAGACTCCAGGGCTATTTTATAGACGAGGAAACATAAGCCGGGAAGTAACTTGCTCAGAGGCAAAGGCCAATCAATGATAGAGCCAGGAAAAGAACACAAGTGGCCATGCGGACTCAAATTCCTGAGCCAACTGGATAGAACTGATTGTAGCATATTTGCCCTTGTAGACCAGGCTTCTCAACCTTGGCACCACTCACATTTTGGCCTCAGTACTTCCTTGTTTGGGACACTGTTCTGTGCATTGTAGGATGTTAAGAAGTATTCCTGGCTTCTACCAGCTAAATACTAGTAGAACTGCTCAACCCAGCAGTGATAACCAAAACTGCCCCAGACACTGCTGGATGTCTTCTGGAGATGGAATTGTCCATGGTTGAGAAGCTAAAAGACACTTGCTCCTTGGAAGGAAAGCTATGACAAACCTAGACAGTGTATTAAAAAGAAGAGACATCACTTTGCTGACAAAAGTCCTTAGAATCAGAGCTATGGGCTTTTCTGGTAGTCATGTACAGATGAGACAATTGGATCATAAAGAAAGCTGAGCATCAAAGAATTGATGCTTTTGAACTGTGGTGTTGAAGACTCTTGAGAGTCCCTTGGACTGCAAGGAGATCCAACCAGTCCATCCTAAAGGAAATCAACCTCGAATAATCATTGGAAGGATTGATGCTGAACCTGAAGCTCCAATACTTTGGCCACCTGATGCAAAGAACCAATTCGCTGGAAAAGACCCTGATGCTGGGAAAGATTGAAGGCAGGAGGAGAAGGGGACCACCAAGGATGTGACGGTTGGATGGCATCACTGACTCAGTGGACATGAGATTGAGCAAACTCTGGGAGATAGTGAAGGACAGGGAAGCCTGGTGTGCTGCAGTCCGTGGGGTCACAAAGAATTGGACACGACTTAGCAACTGAACAACAACAAGAAGCAGTGCAATGGAAAGCCCATGCTGTCAATTCAACATGCAAAGATGCACTGTGGTCCACATCCTTTTTTTGTAAAGCTGTTTGGGTATTAGTCTGGAAGTTCTTTGAGGGCACAGACAGGGTCTGATTCACCTTGATGTTTCCTGTGTCTTGAGACATACCTGGCAGGTGAGAGACAGGCAATCAAGGGTTTTGAATGAGTGAACGAACCAACTCCCTGGGAGACCCTGAAATGTAAACTTCCACTCCCTGGATATCCTGTATTATGTTAAGCCTCAGCCAGGCAGAGGCAAGAGGAGGGGCAGGAGAATGACCTGCGTGACCTTCCATCAGCGGGAAGGGGGGCCTCCTGTCATTTGCTTTGTCATCCACGGTCCTGGCCCCACAGAAGTGTCTTCTCCTTGAGCTCCTTTCCTTTTGCTCCAGACTCAATTATGTGGCTTCTTTTCATTCTTGCAAAACAATAGAAATGGATGCTGTATCATAGAGACTTTTCTCACTGGGGGTTAAGCCAGAATTCTGGAATTTTTTTTTTTTTTTTTTTTTAGAATTCTGGAAGGTTAAGCCTGAGATTCTCACATTTGGAAGCCAGAAGTCCCTAAATACTATGGAGTCATGAAATTCTGACATTGGGAAAATTCATATGTAAAGTTTAAGAGGAAACATTCCTACCACAAAATCCTCTGCTACTGTTTCTCTTCATACCAGAAATTTTCAGCAGTGTTGTGTTTGGGCAAGTGACTGGACTCTTGTATGTCTGTTTTCCAAACAATTAAGTGCTTGAGAGGGTAGAGTTCTTTTTGGTAAGATGGAAAAAAAAAAAAAAAAAGCTTTCAGAAGACCTTATATTCAAAGTTATAAAGTATAAATTCCAGTCATTTTTAAGAGTCACTGGATTCTTGTGACTGGAACTTTATGTTTTATGGTTTACTTTGGGCAGAATGAAAATGGAAGTAACAGAAAAAAACGAGCTGTGGGTTACATGGATCTTATAGGGGAATTAATTAAAAAGAGACCTTTCCAAAGATTTTACTGGGAAATTAATTCAAATGGACAAATTGATTTGAATATAAATGGTGAAAGAGGACACAAACTGAATAAGTACAAAAAGGGAAATAAAGAAGTGACAGTGAGAGGGAAGAATGATTTTGTTACAATGATTGGGTGCTATTGGCCTAAGATGATTTTAAAGGTGGATTTTACCAAGCTGCTGAAGTGCATCCAGGACCATAGAACCATCATGTCTGGCCACATGCTGTTAGCATTTATATGATAGCTCTTCAGCCTAAATTTTATCAGGGATAATGAATGTTAATTTTTAAAAAAAAAAATTATTGACATATAGTTGATTTACAATGCTGTGTTTAATTTCTGCTGTACAGGAAAGTGACTCAGTTTTATATATATATATAGAGAGAGAGAGAGGGAGAGGGAGAGAGAGAGAGGTTTCCCTGATAGCTCAGTTGGTAAAGAATCTGCCTGGGATGCGGGAGACCTGGGTTTGATCCCTGGCTTGGGAAGATTCCCTGGAGGAGGGTCTGGCAACCCATTCCAGTATTCTTGCCCAGAGGAGCTTGGCGGGCTACAGTCCATGGGGTTGCAAAGAGTCAGACATGACTGAGCGACTAAGCACAGCCCAGCACATGACCTTAGGCAAACACGTCTGAAGCAGTCAGGCATGAAATGTTCCCTGCGAGATTTATCTCTGATGCTTCTCAGTGCTGAACTTAGACCCATATCATTTTATATGCTTCTGGTGTATAAGCACATAGATGCTCCTTTCCAGGTGACCAGTCCAAACCTGTCAATCCTAAAAGAAACCAACTCTGAATATTCACTGAAAGGACTCAACCCGAAGCTCCAATACTTTGGCCACCTGATACAAAGAGCCAACTCATTGGAAAAGACCCTGATGCTGGGGAAGATTGAAGGCAAAAGGAGAAGGGGTCAGCAGAGGATGAGATGCTTAGATAGCATCACCAACTCAATGGACATAGGTTTGAGCTAATTCCGAAAGATAGTGAAGGACAGGGAAGCCTGGTATGCTGCAGTTCATGGGATTGCAAAGAGTTGGACACAGCTTAGTGACCGAACAACAAGTCTAAAACTGTGTGGTAGCCAGAGCCAGCTGCTGGGGAGGGTACAGTAGATGAGGGTGGGGAGGAATGATGTGATCAGGTTGTCAGACTTAACACATAAAAACACAGGACGCCCAGTTAAATTTGAATTTCAGATGAAAAATGCTTTTTTTTTTTTTAGTATAAGTATATCCCCTGTGAAAGTGAAAGTTAAGTCACTCAGTTGTGTCCAACTCTGCGACCCCATGGGCTGTAGCCTTACCAGCCTCCTCCGTCCGTGGGATTTTCCAGGCAAGAGTACTGGAGTGGGTTGCCATTTCCTTCTCCAGGGGATCTTCCCAACCCGGGGATTGAGGCTGGATCTCCTGCATTGCAGGCAAACGTTTTACCGTCTGAGCCACCAGGGAAGTCATATCCCCTGTAGGGCATGGGATATACTTACATACTTAAAACATTATTTACTGTTCATCTGAAATTCAAATCTAACTAGGCTTCCTGTGTTTTATCTGGCATCCTTTCTTGGGACTCTCAGCAGCCAAGGAGCTGGGGTCCTTGATGATGGTAGTGATGTTGAGGGCATTGTGATGCTTCTGTATCAGATGGAAGATGGCTGTCCAGGTCCCCTTCTCTCACGCCTTCTCCCATTCACCTGGGGTTTCTAGATAAGCCAGGAAGTCCTCTTGCCTTGTAGATGTCCAGGCAGTAAAGGAAGGACAGAGCAGCATTTGTAGTTCATTGCTACCGTAAAGTTCTTTCTCCAGTTCCCTTTTGTCTTGCTCCAGCAAGAGGAACAACTCAGTCTTTTAAGGATTTGTGGACAGAAGGAAATGTGACTGGATAAAGCTATTGCACTCTGGAGCATGTGTCCTGGGGAGATAATGGCTCTCACTCTGCTAAAATAAATGGTCTGCTTTGTTCCTGAATAATAATCAGTTGGCAGTTTTGTTCTCTTTTCCCGGCAGCTGGATGAGGACGTTCTGATTTCTGAGGAAAACGGGTGACCTGGGGCTGGCCATGTTGGACAGAGGGGGCAGGGAGAGTCACCACACCTGGGAGCCCCCTATGGTGACAAAGATCCTGCTGCAAAACCTCTCCCCACTGGCTGTCTTAATGCCCAAAGGTCTGCCATAAGTCTGAAGGTTAATGACCCTCACCATAAAAAATGCATATTTCCCTGTGAATCAAAACATCCTCTTGGAATGAATTGACCCCATTTTTTTTAAAAGCTTATAAACAAGGGAAGCTTATTTCTCATTGAATTAGATCCCTAGAGTCTTACTAACCCCACATTTGGCTGAAAGCAGGGTCTTAGTGTTATTGGACTCTAGGCCAGGCAATTCTTTGGGGGACTGAGAGATAAAAGAGGTTGACCTACAGAGGGAGAATATGACAAAAACCTAGAAATTAAGGGACTGGGCAGTTCAGGAGGACTGGGGAAGGTGGAGAGAGGAGGAACAAGAGAGAGGAGAGACCAAGGAGAGGATGGGGTGAAACTACCCACTTTACTTGCTGCCATATTGGCTGGGGCTCCGTGGATAGAAGCACCCCAGACAAATTTGGGTTGGGCATGGCTGAGGTCAGGACACTGAGTTCCTGTCTTGCTCCTCTGTGTGAGTCCGAGTCAGTTCTATTTGATTTTCTTACCCGTTTCTCCCAAATGTCAGGAGACAAATGAAAGCACAGAGGGAAGTTTCTGTCCTGCTCTAGCCTGGAGGAGTGCATTAGGCTGCAGGGAAGGGAAGGCTCATATCCAGTGGATTGAACCTTAATGGGGTTTCTTTTTCTCATGTGACAGCAAGCTCGAGTAGTCCGTATGGGCTGATGTGAAGCTTGAGCATGTCACCGGGGGTATGGACTACATCTGTCAGCCTGCGGTCAAAGAGGGCATGGGGCTCGGTGTTCAGTGAGCTGCAGTGGCCCAGAAGAAAATCCCTGGCAGATATTCAAGTGGCCCTGGCATTCTGGGCCTTTCCCTTTGCCACCTGGAGACAAGTTCACCATCCCGAGATTGTGCTTCCCAGCACCATTCATCTTTATTTTTTAAAATTTTTTTGGCTGTGCTGGGTCTTTGATGCTGAGTAGGGCTTTCTTTAGTTGCAGCAAGTGGGGACTACTCTCTAGTTTCGGTGCACAGGCTTCTCACTGTGGTGTCTTCTTTTGTTGTGGAGCATGGGCTCTAGGCTTGAGGGCTTCAGTAGTTTTGGCTCACAGGCTTATTTGCCCTGGGGTATGTGGGATCTTCCCGGACCAGGGATCGAACCCATGACCCCTGCATTGGCAGGTAGATTTTTAATCACTGGACCACCAGGGAAGTTCCATCCAGTACCAATCATCTCAATGAGTGGTTGAATGTTTCATTTCCCCCACAGATATTTGACTCCATCTAGGCACCCCCTGTGTCTTCCTCTCTATTTGGGAGGGTGCCAAGAACACTAGGCTTCCCTGATAGCTCAGTTGGTAGAGAATCCACCTGCAATGCAAGAGACCCCGGTTTGATTCCTGGGTTGGGAAGATCTGCTGGAGAAGGGATAGGCTACCTACTTCAGTATTTTGGGCTTCCCTTGTGGCTCAGCTGCTAAAGAATCCACCTGCAATGCAGGAGACCTGGGATAGATCCCTGGGTTGGGAAAATCTCCTGGAGAAGAGAAAGGCTACCCACTCCAGTACTCTAGCCTGGAGAATTCCATGGACTAGAGAAGTCCATGGGGTCGCAAAGAGTTGGAAACGACTGAGTGACTTTCACTTCACTCCAAGAACACTGCAGGGGCCAGTTTGGTTCAGGGAATCTCTGTAGATTGTCTGGACACAGGATGATTTTTTTACCTGCGCTTTCCATCCAAAACCTACTTTCCAGAAGAGCAATGGTTACAACTTTGCCTCCTCTATCCAAAGAAGTCTTTTGCCACCATTAATTCAGTTCCATTTCATTCCTGAAGACTAGAGCCTGAGAAAAGATACAGTGTATGTCTTGAAGGTCAGAGAGCTTGGGCAATGCATGCAATTTTCCATTGGGAATGAACATTCCCATCTCCTGAGCAGGTCTGTAAATCCCCAAGGTTGCCCTCTCCTCAGTCTTGGCCAGCTGAATGAATAATATTTCTCATTCCAATAACCACAGAATTTGGATTGTGATAAAGCCAGTTGTAAAATTCTCTCTGTGGATGGCTCGAGTATGACATAAATGGGGATGAATGGCTCCAGGGTCATAGCCTACATTTTGACTGGAGCCAGCTGTCCTAGAAATGTGTCCTTTAGGTTCCAAAGGATAAAGAATGTGTAGCATGTCCCTTCTATGTGGCAAAAGCTGCCTGACTTAGTGACAGTAAGTTTTGGAATCAGGAGGCCAGGATGTCAGCCCTGGTTTCTTCCCCTCTCTAGGTGGACAGAGCCGGACGTACTTAAGCTCTCAGACTGTTTCTTCCTCTGTAAGAGATAGGGATATCTCTTCATGGATATGAGTGGGAATTTCAAGTGCTGACCTATTCAGTTCAGTTCAGTCGCTCAGTCGTGTCTGACTCTTTGTGACCCCATGAATCGCAGCACGCCAGGCCTCCCTGTCCATCACCAACTCCTGAAGTCTACCCAAACCCATGTCCATCGAGCCGGTGATGCCATCCAGCCATCTCATCCTCTGTCGTCCCCTTCTCCTCCTGCCCCCAGTCCCTCCCAGCATCAGGGTCTTTTCCAACGAGTCAACTCTTCACGTGAGGTGGCCAAAGTATTGGAGTTTCAGCTTCAGCATCAGTCCTTCTGATGAACACCCAGGACTGATCTCCTTTAGGATGGACTGGTTGGATCTCCTTGAAGTCCAGGGGACTCTCAAGAGTCTTCTCCAACACCACAGTTCAAAAGCATCAATTCTTCGGCACTCAGCATTCTTCACAGTCCAACTCTCACATCCACACATGACCACTGGAAAAACCATAGCCTTGACTAGACGGACCTTTGTTGGCAAAGGAATGTCTCTGCTTTTTAATATGCTATCTAGGTTGGTCATAACTTTCCTTCCAAGGAGTAATAAGCATCTTTTAATTTCATGGCTGCAGTCACTACCTGCAGTGATTTTAGAGCCCCCCAAAATAAAGTCTGACACTGTTTCCACTGTCTCCCCATCTATTTCCCATGAGGTGATGGGACCAGATGTCATGATCTTAGTTTTCTGAATATTGAGCTTTAAGCCAACTTTTTCACTCTCTTCTTTCACTTTCATCAAGAGGTTTTTTAGTTCCTCTTCACTTTCTGCTATAAGGGTGGTGTCATCTGCATATCTGAGGTTATTGATATTTCTCCCGGCAATCTTGATTCCAGCTTGTGCTTCTTCCAGCCCAGCCCTTCTCATGATGTACTCTGCATATAAGTTAAATAAGCAGGGTGACAATATACAGCCTTGATGTACTCCTTTTCCTATTTGGAACCAGTCTGTTGTTCCATGTCCAGTTCTAACTGTTGCTTCCTGACCTGCATACAGGTTTCTCAAGAGGCAGGTCAGCTGGTCTGGTATTCCCATCTCTTTCAGAATTTTCCACAGTTTATTGTGATTTACACAGCCGAAGGCTTTGGCATAGTCAGTAAAGCAGAAATAGATGTTTTTCTGGAACTCTCTTGCTTTTTCGATGATCCAGTGGATATCGGCAATTTGATCTCTGGTTCCTCTGCCTTTTCTAAAACCAGCTTGAACATCTGTAAGTTCTCAGTTCACGTATTGCTGAAGCCTGGCTTGGAAAATTTTGAGCATTACTTTACTAGCGTGTGAGATGAGTGCAATTGTGTGGTAGTTTGAGCATTCTTTGTGATTGCCTTTCTTAGAGATTGGAATGAAAACTGACCTTTTCCAGTCCTGCGGCCACTTCTGAGTTTTCCAAATTTGCTGGCAGATTGAGTGCAGCACTTTCACAGCATCATCTTTCAGGATTTGAAATAGCTCAACTGGGATTCCATCACCTCCACTAGCTTTGCTCATGGTGATGCTTTCTAAGGCCCACTTGACTTCACATTTCAGGATGTCTGGCTCTAGGTGAGTGATCACACCATTGTGATTAGCTGGGTTGTGAAGATCTTTTTTGTACAGTTCTTCTGTGTTTTCTTGCCCCCTCTTCTTAATATCTTCTGTTTCTGTTAGGTCCATACCATTTCTGTCCTTTATTGAACACATTTTTGCCTGAAATGTTCCCTTGGTATCTCTAATTTTCTTGAAGAGATCTCTAGTCTTTCCCATTCTGTTGTTTTCTTCTATTTCTTTGCATTGATCACTGACGAAGGCTTTCTTATCTCTCCTGGCTATTCTTTGGAACTCTGCATTCAAATGGGAATATCTTTCCTTTTCTCCTTTGCTTTTTGCTTCTCTTCTTTTCACAGCTATTTGTAAGGCCTCCTCAGACAACCATTTTGCCTTTTTGCATTTCTTTTCCATGGTGATGGTCTTGATCCCTGTCTCCTGTACAATGTCACGAACCTCTGTCCATAGTTCATCAGGCTCTCTGTCTATCAGATCTACTCCCTTAAATCTATTTCTCACTTCCACTGTATAGTCATAAGGGATTTGATTTAGGTCATACCTGAATGGTCTAGTGGTTATCCCTACTTTCTTCTGAATTTGGCAATAAGGAGTTCATGATCTGAGCCACAGTCAGCTCCTGGTCTTGTTTTTCCTGACTGTATAGAACTTCTACATTTTGGCTGCAAAGAATATAATCAGTCTGATTTTGGTGTTGACCATCTGCTGATGTCCATGTGTAGAGTCTAAGACATCACACATCACTAAATGTGCCTGTGAGCCAGGGCTGGCCACCCATAAGGCACAGTCCAATTGAAGGAGTCCTTTCTGCCTCAAAGGACATGGGAACCACTTCCTGGTTGGACACCCTTGTTCTAGCTCTGATCTTCCCCAGGAACTCTTCTTTGTTTTTTGTTGTTCAGTCACTCAGTCATGCACAACTCTTTGCAACCCCATGGACTTCAGCACACCAGGCTTTCCTGTTCTTCCCCATCTCCTGGAGTGTGCTCAAACTCATGTCCATTGAGTCAGTGATGCCATCCAACTTCTTTGCTACTAGAAAGTAATTTTTCATTTTTTGATTACAAAAAATATATTAGTGTGAAATTTCATTGGCTGTCTCCAAATTCACCAAAAGAAGGCAATCATCCAGATGATTCTGGTAAAAACCTTAGTGAACTCAGGCATCCTGTGCATGGTCGTGGGGAAAGCAAATGGATAGAAGAAGCAATGGTTAGTATTTACTGAGTAGCTACTATGTTCCAGACACTGCATGAAGTGTTTACATGTGTTACTGCATTTAATTCTCACATCAACCCACTTGGGTAACTACTACTGCACCACTTTGCAGATAAGGAAACTGAGGTGCAGAGAGGTGGGAGGGGGGATGTACCCCTATAGCTAGGAAGTACTAGTTTTTGTTGTTTTAGTTGCTGAGTTGTGTCCAACTCTTTTGTGTCTCCACCGACTGTAGCCTGCCAGACTCCTCCAACCATGGGATTTCCAAAGTTAGAATAGTGGAGTGGGTTGCCATCCCCTTCTCCAGGGGATCTTCCTGACCCAGGGATCGAATTTGTGTCTCCTGCATTGCAGATGGGATCTTTATTGCTGAGTCACAGGGGAAGCCCAGGAAGCAGCAGGGCTGGGGCTTAAATCCAGAGCTGTCTGATTGCAAAACCCACACTCTTAACCACCATGGGATTATTAACCTCTTTGCCTTTTTCCCCCAACTTGTGATTCCCAGTCAATATCAGAGACCACCTGTCCCTTTGGCCCTCTAACTCTCCATGTCTCTTTTCTTCTGTTGTGCAGCCCTGGGCTGAATCCCACAGAGAGCCTATGCTACACTGAAAGGACACTGGGCTTTGGTGGTGTGCTCTGGCCCAGGCAGGCTTAATGACATTAAAAAAAAAAAGTTTATTTATTTGGCGGTGCAGCATGTGGGATCTAGTTCTCTGACCAGGGATTGAACCCAGGCCCCTTGCCTTGAGAGTGTGGAGTCTTAGCCACTAGACCACCAGGGAAGTCCCCCAGGCAAGCTCTGAGGTATTAAGCTGTCTGGCCCTCTCTTTGGCAATGACCATACCCCTGGCACTAAGGGTGCAGCAGATGCCCCTGGCAGTGCTTGGGGGTGGGGGCAGAACTTAAAGTTTCAGGGACCAGCCATTCTGCCACCAGGGGCGCTCCTGAGGCTGGTGGGGGTCCGACCAGCACTGTGCCTCCAACTCCATCCCCACAGGCAGTCCAAGGACAGAACTGAAGTCTCTCTTTTCACTTCCTCCTTCTCTGCAATGGGCATAATGATGGGATGCATGCATGCATGCTTGCTAAGTCATTTCAGTCGTGTCTGACTCTTTGCAACCCCACGGACCGTAGCCCACCAGGCTCCTCAGTCCATGGGATTCTCCAGGCAGGAATACTGGAGTGGGTTGCCATGCCCTACTCCAGGGGATCTTCCTGATCCAGAGATCAAACCTGAGTCTCTTATGTCTCTTGCATTGACAGGCGGGGTTTTGTTTGTTTGTTTTTTTTTTTTTTTGTTTAAAACCCACTAAACCATCTGGGAAGCCCCATAATGATGGGATACCAAGGAATAAAAGGTTGAGAACATGTGTTTTGCCAGTTGTTTCAAAAGGCTCAGAATCAACCCCATGCCTCCCTCCTGTGTGAGCCTTGCAGAAGTGCTCCTGATGGCTACTTCCCTTCTTAAATCAGTGTTGGAGTCACATGTCCAGGAAGTCTTCCCTGAAGAAGCAGGCTAGGTTACGGTGCCCTCCCTCTGTGCGTTCTGCTATCAGAGTACCTCACCAGCACATTTATTACCAGTTGCCTTGTCAGTCTCCTCCTAGGCTCTTTGGGGGCTATTTCCTGGCATGTAGCACATACTTCTGCATGTTTGTTGATCTGAACTTGAGCTTTGAGTCGAAGAAAAGATCAATAACCATTTCAAAAGTTTTGTTGTTTTACATTTGTTGTTAATACCTGGTGATTCTGCCCTTTAGGCAGAACTATTCCTCAGAATTTTAGGCATCTTTGGGAGTTTCTATGCCTTATTCAGATCTCTGGGTCATGACTTAGTGTTCCGGGGATTTCAGAGGGGAAGAAAAATCATTTGCTTCTGCAAACCCTCATGTCCACCATTCTGATAAAGGACCCCAGCTGTGACAAGGAGATTATTTACTTGAAACTAATGAGCAAAGCTAATTACTGCAGTTGATTTGGGCAGGGACAGAGTGTTCCGGAGCAGGCTGCTGGCAAATGTCCCCAAGTCTCCAACTCAGCAACTGAGCCAATGAGCCCATTCGACGTGCCAGTGCTTTTCGGTCCTTGAATCTCCTGTCCAATAGCAAACAGACTTTAGGGTTGTGGTTTGGGGCTCAATTGCCTGAGAGGAGCCAAGAGTGAGTTTCTGTGGCTTGTTCTCATTCTCTCTGGTTCCAGTTTTTGTAAAAGATATAATAAAATAATTAAAGTCTGACCTTTGTGAGGGTGTGGGATTGGAGGTCCACCCCTCACTTCCACAACTTCCTTCTCCACAACTCCTCCACAGGACGGCTCCTCTCCTCCAGAACAGGAAACAGACTTCTTTTCGGGGCTCACAGATGCCTGGTTCCCTTGGCTCAGGCGTTTTTGTTTCCTTCTCCATTCCTCCTAATGCAACTGCAACTCACGTGTCAGGAAACCACTGCCACTGACCCATTTGAGGATATTCATGTCTTTATCTGACATCCTGAGCCTCGCGAACTTGTCCCAGATGCCAAATCCCATTCTAATGAATTGTGTGGGCATCCAAATTCTTTCCTTCTGGTGGAATTTTGTTAAAATTAGACCTGACAGGAAGTATTAATGAGTGGGATAGATGAGAATTAAATGTGTGAATTAAATAACATGTCTGGCACAATTTATAAAACATTTTTTAGACATTTAATTTCAATATGCATCTTTTGAGCATATATTGTGAAGCCCAATCCTATTCTCTGTACTGAATAATAATAATAAAAACTACACACACACACATACACACACAAACCGTGGTCTCTGCTCTCAGAGTGTTTGCATTTTGGAGGGAAATGACAAGACACATGTGACGAGTCAGAAACAGCCTTCATGGGATGCACAGACCATAGGGAGAGAGGTGGCGTGGAGAACAGGTAGGAGTGTTGGGGTTTAAAGTGAGGCAAGGACAGTCATGAGGTTAATTGGAAAAGGCTTAATGGGGAAGGATAGTCTGAAAGTGGAGGTACAATTTTGCCAAAGACTATTGGAGAAGGCATTCTAGGCATGAGGAAAGGGGTGAGGAAGCCCAGAGATGGTTACCAGGGCAACAGAGGATGAGAGGATTCTAGGGCATGCAGGATCTGATGGGCCATGGATGGGTCGGTAGGAGCTGAGGGTGGGATGGCCTCTGGGGTGAGATCATTAGCCAGACTGTCAGGGGCCCGAGCAGCAAAGACTTCAGGAGAAGGGCTGGTGTGCACGCATGCTCAGTCGCTTTAGTCGTGTCCGACTCTCTGTGACCTTATGGACTGTAGCCCGCCAGGCTCCTCTGTCCATGGGATTCTGCAGGCAAGGATGCTGGCATGGGTTACCCTGCTCTCCTCCAGAGGATTTTCCTGACCCAGGGAGGGGTGGAACCCACATCTCCCGGATTGCGGGTGGATTTTTTTTACCACTTGCCACTGGGAAAGACCAGAGGGGTTGGTAGATGGTGGCTATTTCAAAATCTCGGGAAAATGTTGGCTTTCCTTGGAATTCTGGAGTGAGGCACGTTACCCAGCTGAAGTTAGAAGCAGTCAGAGAAAGTGAGCCTCTGTGTTTGAGAGGAATGGGGCTGAAGAGTACTCTGGAAAATGACAGGTTCTACCAGGATAAGGTGGAGAGAAGACAAGCAGATGGCTGACAACAAAGGCGACTTAGCTCTAGCGACTGGTGCCCCACAATATTAACCGTGGAGGCTGTAGCAGGAAGCTCCAGGGCAAAAGTAATGGGTGCCCATTTTTTTTGTTTGCTTGTTTTTGTACTAAATGAGCAAGCACACCCTGGGCTTTGTGCTTTCCATCCTGAAGGGCAAATAAGAAATTGTCATGGAGCTAAGTTCTTGAATTTCTAGAAACTTACAGTAGAGATTCTTATTCCATACAATTGGCCAAAATAAAAATGTTGACAAATCAATGTAAAAATAGGACATAAGCATTGTATCTTAAGAATTGTAATTTAAAACATAAAATGTACATCTCCTAACATTTTGGGCTTCCAAGCTGGCTCAGTGGTAAAGAATCTGCCTGCCAATGCAGGAGACTCAAGAGATGCGGGTTCAATCCCTGAGTTGGGAAGATCCCTGGGAGGAGGAAATGGCAACCCAATCCAGTATTCTTGCCTGGAAAATCCTATGGACAGAGACGCCTACCAGGCTACAGTCCATGGGGTAGCAAAGAGTCGGACACAATTGAAGATAGCTCAGCACTAAGATTTCTTTGTTGAACTTAGACTTGTCTCTCTGACCTGGGGGATACTGATTGGAGTTTCCTGTTTTCTTTGTTATATGATCAGCATCCCAATGGATAAATAATGGCCACAGATCTTTTGCTACTCCTTCATTGTGGGGTGGAGCCCAATTCTCTATCTGGATCTGAGCTTACCTTGGTGATTTTCTTGACCTACAGAACACAGTGGAAGTGACATTCTGGGAATTCCATGGCTAGACTTGAAACTCCCTGCTGGGCACCCTGGAATGCTCTTCTGGGAGCCCTGAGTTCTGGAAGCTCATGGGAACTGCCATCTAAAAATTCACTACCTTGAGTTCCCCAGGCTTGAAAGGCCACATATGGGTGCTCCAGAGGACAATCCCAGCTGGGATCAGCTTTCTAGCCATCCCCATGAAGACACGTGACTGTAGCCATCTTGGATCCTTCACTGATATGTGTGGAAGAGAAAACTTGTAATGGTTGAGCCCTCTCTGAATTTCAGAGCCCTCTCTGAATTTCTAGCCCACAGAATTGTGAGATAGTAACAGAGTGGTTGTTTTAAGTCACCCAGCTTTAGGGTAGTTTGTTATCTCTGCTAGATACTTGGAACCTTGTTATAAAGAGGGCTGGGCACATAGTCATGGGACTGGGAGAGACTAGAGATCAGGTACTTCAGCTCTGACGTGCATGTGAGAATTCTGAGTACTGGCAGAGGCATCCAGAAACTGACATCAAAAATGACCCGTGATCCTACAGAAAGTGCCTGGGCCTCCTAGTTTCAGTTTTGCTTTCCTGCCCCTGAAAGCGAGGGGTATCCTGTGTTTACCTTTCCTGGATCACCTTGCTGGGAAAGTGCCAGCAAGCAGAGTCAGATATATAGATGGTCAGCCACATTGTGTTGGCCATGGGAAGTTGTTTCAAGAATCTGTTCTTTAGCAGTTGGTGTCTGTCCTCCCAGGGTCCCGGGAAGTCTCAGAGGTCACAGGGACTGTGCTTCCTGTTTGTCTGACGTCACTCCCCTTCCCATTCCTTCCACGGGAGAGGCTCCCTCCAGCCCAGTGGGAGCAGCAGGGAAAGCTTGGTGCTTCTTTCCTGCATGCTGAGGCTTCCACAGACAATTCGCGACCAGGTCCAGCCCCATGGACAGGAGACCGTACACAGAGGAACTTCAAGCTTGGTTTAATGCTCTGCTGGCGTCATTTTGAAATTCTTAATACTTTTGAAAAAGAGGATCTGCATTTTCATTTTACACTGGGCCTGAAAATTACATAGACAGCCATGCCATGACTCATTCATACTCCTGCCTCATCGTTGAGACGAGGGGTCGAGGCTGTCTCCTTAGTACAGCCCTGTGCTGTCTCACTGGGGACTGATAGGAAGGGGAGCCACGTGGGAAAATGAATGCTGTATTGCTGTTTCCCACGTTCAAAGATAAAGTGAGGCACATTAAGACTCTCTAAGAGTTTATCTGAACAAAAATCGACTGGAATCAAGCAGCACCAAGCTGGAAGTGGTTAGGAGCCCTCTGACCTGCAGTAACTGGGGAGAGACATAGAGAAAGTGAGGAAGAGAAGTAAGGAGACTATTTGATTGGCTGTATCGTGAAGCCTGGTTGGCCAATTGGCTATAGCATGAAGCCTGGTTGGCCAATTGGCTACAGTGTGAAGCCTTGGCTGATTGACTGTAGCGTGAAGCATGGTTGGCTGTTCACGAATGGTGGTCCTTTGCGTCTTGACTTTCAGGCTTTTACAGGTTAGACTTTGGTTTGCTTAAGCAGGCTGCCCCGGCGTTAGGGCCTCCTCAGTCTAACAGCCTCCTTGTTTAATTCATTTAACACCCCCTGTAAGACAGGACCCCTTCCTCACCCCTCAGCAGTTGACAAAATGACCACCTCGGGCCGGACTGACTGGGTGTGAGGGACGCTTGGCAGGGCATGAGTTTGGGAGCAGAGGGTGCCCTGCGGCTCAGGCCAAAAGTGCAAACCCCAGATGCTTTCTCTGCCGTCCATCACTAGGAGCCAAACTGAGGATCCTTTCTCACGAGCCCAGTTTTCCTACGAGGATCAAGAGTGGTAGCAATAACGGGAAAGTGAGGGTGGGCCTGGGGAGCTTGGGCACCCACACTGTCTGAGAGAGAAAAGAAATGAAGAGCTAGACCCCACCCACGGCCTAGTAGAAGCCTAGGGAGCGGGGACAGGGGCTAAGGAGACCCTCGCCCCCTCCTGCAGCAAACGTGAATCTCGCTCTCTCTGGCTCGTCAGGACGAGCTGTTCCACACTTGGTGATCATTTCAAAACTCTCTTCTGCCTGCTGTCGGCCTGCCCTTTCACATGCGGGCTCAGATCCAACCACAGCTGTCTCCTCTTTGTCTACCACCTGTGTCTCAAAAAACCAATCAGTTCGGGTCTGCACTGCCATAGCGGACGATTCTCCACTTTTTCGCTTTCTCTTTGCCCTCCTAGAGCAGTGATTCTCAAAGTGGGGCTCCTGAACTGACAACATCAGCCTTACCTTGGAAACTGTTAGAAATGCTAATTTGTGGATGCCACCCCAGACCTACGGAATCAAAAACTCTCAGGGTAATGGACTCACAGACTTAGAGAATGAACTTAAGATTACTGGGGGTGGAGTGGGGGAGAAAGAGGGAGAAGAGATCGTTAGGAAGTTTGGGATGGACATGCACATGCTGCTGTATTTAAATAGATAACCAACAAGGACCTACTGTTTAGGACAGGGAACTCCGCTCTGTTATGTGGCAGCCTGGGTGGGAGGGGCGTTTGAGGGAGCATGGATGCATGTGTGTGTATGGCTGAGCTTCTCTGCTGTCCACCTGAAACTCTGAGAACATGGTTAATCAGCTATACTCCAAAATAAAATAAAAAGTTAAAAAAACCAAAAAACTGAGGGTAAGGCTGCTGACCTGTGGTGGAATAAGCTCTTCAGGTGGTTCTAATGATCACTGAAGTTTGGGAAACCCTCTCCTTGAAACTGGTGACTGAAATAAGTCCTTCCACCAGCACCCAGGATTTCAGTGTTGACACCTCTATGACAGATGGCATATCAATTTTGCAAAGGAATGCAATAGTATAAAACCCCTCACTTATAAAACCCCTCCCCACCACACACAGACACACAAAAGTACACAGAAAAAGGAAAAATGCCTTGCTTCTCATTCCTCCTCTATCTAACATCTGTTACCCAGGCTTTGAGTTGTTTGAACAAGAGCATCAGCGTTAGAATAAGCTTGCTTGCAGGGTGTCTGGAAGGCAGGTGCAGCCTGCCACTTTTAATGCAAGCTGAGAACAAACACAGCATACTGAGCCCCCATCAGCCTTCTGCTGCTAGAGACAGAGGTGGAATTTCTGTTTTGCTGGGAAGATACCCCCTAAAGCGCTGCCTTACCTTGAGGCCTTAATTAGAAGCAGCAGTGGCCCTCAGGCCTGCTGAGTTTCTATTTGATGTGATTGCACAAAAGAGCTGAGGTGGAGAACTGGACCTTTTGTTATTTCACGTATTCAGAAAAGCTTTTTCATAAAAGCCCCTCTCTAGGTTCTTATTTGCTATCACATGCACCAGGGTAAACTTATAAAGATTTACACAGAGCAAGCAGTTAGTAATGTCTGGTTTTCCCGTGTTTGTCGTAGATTAACGGATTTAATTTATGCCATTTCAGCCCCACTTGCCCTCTCTCACAGGGGCCTCTCCCACTACAGCTGCCTTCCTGTGCATTCATCACTGCCCTGCGTTCTCTGGTCCCTGTGACTCTCTCTCCTTTTTTTTTGCGTCTTTCTAGAGAGGTCTCAGTGTCTAGTATTAGCTTGAATGCTTGAACATATATAAAAAAAATCCAATATAAAAGTGAAAATTCCTACTGGAGATACTGATATTTTAATTTCATAATTGCACCCCGAGTTAACCTGATAAACCAAAGAGCTATGGAGATTTTCTTGTGCTTTTCTTCATACGAATGTAGACAAGAGAGGACATGCCACAGACCGAGATTTCAGCTGTAAGCTGTCTGGCTGATAAGGTGCTGGGAAATACAGAGATGTGACAGTCTTCCTTGATCTGCCACATACGTCATGTAGATATGTTCACAGGCTTAGCTCAGTGCAGCTCTTGGCTCGTGATAAGTCCTAACTAATTGTCTACTGTGTGGTACTTAGCCGCATAGCAGAGAACCCTTACACTGGGCTAACAAGAAACACATAAGAACTGATGTCTTCTGACATAAGAAGGGGGTCTTGCACCAGGATCTGTGCATCTGCACTGCTTGGACAAAGTCTCTTATTGCTCTCTGTCTTGATTCTCTGGGTTTTCAAATTATGGGTTACTCTTTTGTTTTTGCTTGTATTTTTAAGCTCCCTAAACTCACTTTAAGCACAAAAGGGAATTTATTGGATGAATATTGGAATATCTCGAGAATCCAAGGCCAAACTATAGCTTGAGCTTCATGAAGGCCTGGAACTAGGAAGTGGGTGCAAAGCCATCAAGAGCCAGCAGGCATTTCATTCTCACTTTTCTATCTCACACTCGGGGCCAGCTGGACTCTGCTTCTTTCTCAAGGTTGAATCATGCTTCTTCGTGTCTGTGGACCAGCTGATACTTCTTTGGCATGAGAACCACAAATATGGCTGCCACAAAATGGCTATATTTTAACTATAGTGCTATATAGTAGGTCCTTGCTGATTATCCATTTTAAATATAGTGGTATGTACATGCACATCCCAGACTGTCTAAGGTGGGGATTTATTCTGTTAAGAATAATTATCTCAAATTTGGAAATGAAGCAAAAGAAAGACAACTTGTCCTTTTAATGTCATGTCGGAGTCCTGCTTAACCGCCTTAGGGTTCTTTAATTATCTTGAGGAATGTATCTTTATATAACTCACTTTCTACTGCTGATGAAAGACCCAGATTCTGCAGTTACATGGTAACTTTTAGATAAATGTTTGTCTAGTAGATATTCAGTTAATTTTATCTCATAGAGATTATAACCAAAGATTATGACTTTATTGCTCATAATCATGTTAACTAGTTTTGTACCTAACCTAGTAATCTTACTCCAATATTTTCTTTCTTTAATGACTGTGTATTCCCTTAGTCTATACTTTTCCTTTGAACCAGCTTCACTATCCTGTTGATTTCCTGAGAAACAAATTGGGCACATCTTGACATATGTTTATTTTTTTGTATTTGTATGAGAGGCATGTTGTTAACTTTTTGAACTTTATATTCTTTTCAGTTTTCGGAATAAAGGGGAGGAGGATTGAGTTGATACTTCAAAGTTATCTACAATAGCTTCTATTTTGGTTCCTTTGAATTTCCTGTTTTTTAATGACTTCCACAACAATTTACCAGTGATCTGGTCTTTTGCTTTAGTGAGAGTCTGCTGTTGGTATACTTTTTCAGTCTTTTTTGGTCTGAAATACACTTATTTCATTTTTGTTCCTGAAAGGAACTACCACTGAATATACATTTTAAGTTGCCATTCTAAGACTCTCTCTTAGGTCTTTGAAGATATTCTACTGTCTTCTGGCCTCACTTGTTGCTATTAACAAGTCAAATAAATCTAATAGTTATTTTGTCATAGGTAATTTTTATTTTCTCTCTGGTTGCTTTTGAGATCTTCTTTTTTTTCTTCAGTATTCTTTGACTAAAAAAAAAAAAATCTCAAAGTGGATTTTAAAAATTTACATCTCGTGAAATTCATAGGGCTTCCTAATTCTCAGGATTTGTGGTTTTCATCAATTCTTTGAAAAATTCAATTAATATCTTTCAAATATTTTACCTCTTCACACTATTTATGTTATTATAGACCAGTTGTTACACTACTGGTGGGAGTGTGATTGGGTATGACACTTTTAGGAAACAACTGTCATTACTTACTCTTGTTGAAGCTCTTCACCCCCTTTGAGTTTGTAATTCTACTGATAGCTGTATAATTAACAGCAATACAGACATGTATTCATTCAGGGGCTTTCAAAGCTATTCATAGCAACGTTATTCATAGTGGCCCCAAACTGGCAATAACTCAGATGTTCATTAAGAGTAGAATGATAATTAGTCATGATGTATTTATACAATGAAGACATATAGCAATTATAACAAACACCAGCTACAAGCAATAGGTGGATGCATCTCACAAGCCTAATGTTGACTGGAAGAAACCAAATTCAAAAGAACATGGTCTCTATGAAACCATTTTATTTTATTTTATTTTATGAAACCATTTTAAACAAACCAAAACAAACAGAAAACCAAACAGTTTGATAAAACGAAACTGTTGTGTTTAGGGGCAAACACCTTGGAGTTAAAACTAGAAAAATAGATAACCATAAAAGTCACGATAATGGTTAGCCTAGGTGGGGTGGGATAGTACTGTGACTGGGAACCAACACTCGGGTTTTCTGGAAGTACAAGTAATACTCTATGTTTTGATCTAATTGATGGTTACTTGAGTGTTTGGTAGAAAAATCATTGAACTATATGCTGCTTTGTGAAAAATGAAATACACACTTTGACTTGTAACTAATGAGAGTATTACATATCTTAATTTGTTAATGCAGGTAAGGAGGTATTTGGAGGGAAATTTATAGCTTTAAATGCTTATGTTACAAAATAAGAATGGCTAAAAATCAAGAAATTGAGCATTCAATTTAAGAAATTAGTAAAAGAAAAATTAAATAGTTCAAAGAAAGTTGAGTAAAGAAAGCAACAAAGATATGAGAAGAAATTAATGGAGTAGTAAACAAATATAGAGTAAAGTAGAGAATAAAATGATGATCAATACAAAGAGTTTGTTCTTTGATATAACTAAATTAACAAACTTCCAGAAAGGTTGATGAGACAAAGCAAAAAGATAGAAACAGATGTGAGGAATAGAAAAGGGAGTGTGCAGTGTGTAGCAGATACAGCAGAGATTAAAGATAGTAAGAGACTGTTATGAACAAATTTATACCAAAAGTAGTGGGAATATATAACATATTGAAACTGACTTTAAAGTAATACAAAAATTAAATAGCTCTATACTCACTGAATCAAATAAATTGAATTGGTAATAGGGAATCTTCCCATTAGGAAATGTCAGCCCTACTTTTATAGGTAGGTTTCTCTAGACTTAAAGAAATAGATTATTAACATATTACACAAACTCTTAGAATAGACAAAGAAAGGACACTCCCCAGCTCAATTTATGTAGTTAATAAAAAAATCTTCAAACCAAAAGCAGATGAGGACAATACAAGAAAGGAAAACTGTAGGCTGATTTTACTCAGTGAACACAGATAAAAATATCCTAAACAAAATATTAGCAAACTGAATGAATAATATATAAGGCAGCAACAATTCATAACTAAATTGGAATAAAGGCTAAACTCAGAAATCCAAGACTGGTTCAACATTTGAAATAGACTGATATAACTTACCTTGTTCATATATTCAGTGAAAATATTCACATGAATTTTCACAAAAGTTCTCTCAGTAGAAGCAGAAAACTGTTTGATATAATCCAACATCAACTTATGATAAAGAGTCAACATATCAGGAATAGAATGGAATTTTTTGAACTGGATAAAGAACACCAATGTACAAAGGAAAAAAAAAAACCAACCTTATAGCAAATACCATACTTAATGATGAAATTGAAAAAGCAGATCCTTTAGCAAACAGGAACGAGACAAGAATCTCTGCTTTTACCACTTCCTAGCCAGTACAGTAGGAGGAAAAAAAAGATTTATAAGGTAAAGGATTAGAAAGGAAGAAACCACACTGTCATTATTCACAGATGATGTGATTGTTTGCATAGATTCATAGACAGTGTGTTAGAATAATAAAAGTTTGGAAAGGTTGCCAATTATAAACACAATGTAAACAAGGCAATTTCATTTTTATACACCAGTTAACATTTGGAAATTTTAATTTGATAAAGCTATCATTTATAATAGTAATAAAAATATAAGGAAAGTATGCCTATTTTTCCAAATTTGAACTTGAGATTTAAAGCATTTCCAATAAAAATACCAACTTAGCTTTTCATGGAAGTTGGCAAGCTGGCTCTGATTTTTATGTGGCAGGGCAAAAGTCCGAGACTAGCCAACACTGTCTAGAAGGGAAAAGAACAAGAGTGGAGGGATTTGTCTTCTTAGGTGTCAAGCTTCATTATAAAATAATAAGGAAGACAGTGAGGTGTTAGTTCAGGGAGAGACAGAAAGACTACTGGAACAAAACAGCCCAGACACAGACCTAAGCAGTTTTAGAAATTTGATAACTGGCAAAAGGGGCATTACAGAAAAGTGGGGAAGTGTTAACACCATTGAATGATTTTGTTCCTGTTGTTTAGTTGCTAAGTCATGTCTGACTCTTGCGGCCCCAGGAACTGTAGCCCGCCAGGCTCCTCTGTTCATGGGATTTCCTAGGCAAAAATACTGGAGTGGGTTGCCATTTCCTTCAGTGATTATCCATATGGAAACTAAAGGATATTGGAACTCTATATCATTCCATGTACAAAAATCATTTTAGAGTGATTAAGGGCTCAAAGGTATAAGGCAAAATTTTAAGCTCTTTTAGAAAAAACATAGAACATCTTTAATCTTTAAAACATAGAACATCAGGGTAGGGGGGGAGGAGTTTTTAGATGTTACACAAAAGTGCAAAGCAGCAAGGAAAAGATTGGAAATTCTACCACCTTAAGAACTGCTATGCTGCTGCTGCTGACAAGTGCTCAGTCATGTCTCGTGTCTGACTTTGCGACCCCATGGACTGTAGCCAGCCAGGCTCCTCTGTCCATGGGATTTTTCCAGGCAAGAATACTGCAATGGGTTGCTGTGACCTCCTCCAGGGGATCTTCCTGACCCCCGGACTGAACCCCGGTCTCTTGTGTCTGCTGCATTGGCAGGCAGGTTCTTTACCACTGGTGCCACCTGGAAGCCCAAGAACTGCTATAAGTTCTTTATAAGACTATAAAAAGAGTGAAAATAAAAGCTCCAAACAGGGAGAAAGTATTTGTCACACATATAAACAAAAGAGATTATTATCCAGAACATATAAAAAACTTAACAAAAATCACTAAGAAACAGGTAAATCACACTATACAAATACAGAAAATATGAGAACAGGAACATTATTACAAAGGAAACACAAGCAACAACATATTTTTTAAAAATGCTTAATTTCATGATTAAACATGGACTGCAAATTAAAACAAGGAGGAGATAATGATTTTATGCTTCCAGACCGGCAGAAATGAATAATTCAGACAATACTATGGATGAGAGCAAAGTCCTACTGGTGGATGTGTAAATCAGTACTTTGGGGAAAAAGTACTGTGTCTAGAAAAGCTAAAGATGCTGCATGGTGCAGAAAGTCCACCATGTACCCCTTAGAGAAATTCTTCCATATAAACTCTAGGAGAGGAGCACAAGAATCTTTGTAGCAGAACTATTGCTAAAAACAAAAGAAAAAAACTAGAAACAACATCAATATCTACCCAGGAGAAAATGAATGCATAAACTGTGCTATATATACCAAAAAATGAACACAGGACAGCTCATGTATTAACTTGGGGGAAAAAACCCCCAGCAAGAATATTGAGTGAAAGGAACCATTCACGGATGAACATGTGACTCCAAAATGTTTGCAGACTTGCAAAAACCAAACCAGGTCTCATTCAGGCATACATATATGTGCTGAGATATTTTGCAGACGAGCCTTCTGTAGGCTAGGCTAGGCTCCCGGTTGCCTACCATTTTTGACAAGAGGACCCTTATCTGCTTTTCTGAGCGATGAGGGGGCCCTGAGTCAGGAAAGCAGGCGTCCTCAGGATGCCCGCATCACAAAAACTCCTGACCATCCAAGCTCTGCCCTCCCGATGGGGAGGCCAGTTGATGGCCTCCGTCTCCATTCTCAGCTCACTGCTGGGTTCTGGGGTTGGGCGAGGCCCTATTTGAGGCAAGGAAAGGTGGACTCGGGAAACTCAAATTCAATAGCTTTACATGAATTTAGTCTTGTTCAAATCAATTCCTGTGGTTCCAGGTGGCTTTTTTGTTTTTTTAAAAAAACCTTGTATCTACGTCATACCAACATACCTTTTATTTCAAACACTAGGACATGATCTGAGAGGTGCACCAGGACACGCTGGGTTCAAACAGGGTGAAAAGCAGTAAACCCAGTCCTTCCTGTCCTGAAAGACCCAGTTTCTGGCCACATGTCTGGGCAGGGATCCCGAAAACTGTGGGCCCAGCTGCTCCCGCCTCCTGGTGAGGGGCTAATGCATTCTTCCCCACCCCCACCCCTTCCCGCCTTGCCAAGGCAGCTGTCTGGTGGGATGAGGAAGGAAGGAGGACAGGTGACACGGGAAGGCAAGGGAGGACCGGGAAGGTGGGAGGACGGGGGAGTGTGAGGGGAGGAGACCCAGGCTGGCCTGGAAATGAAGCTCTTCAGCCCCTGAGCCAGGACTGCTTTTGAAACACACGAACACCTTCCAGCAAGTCCTCAGACAGACCCACTATTCATCTGGACAGTACGTTTTTCCCTGCAGAAAAGAGCCTTCGTCAGCCAGCAGCTCCTGGGATGTGGGCTGCAGGACGCAGTCCAATGGGCCGGCCCTCCTTCACCCACTGACGCTGATGCCCGTCAGGAGGCGACATCAGGGCCTAAAAATAGCCTCTGCCTCACCCACTCCCACCCTGGGCCCTGCTTTCCAGGGACTCCCTCTGCGAGTCGACTTCATTCCGGGACGGGAGCGTATTTCTGGACGAAGACGATTTGTGGTGTGTTTCTATTCTGAGCGGCCTTTTCCTTCCAAGGAAGGCAACTCGAAAACACGTATCTTCAGTGAGACATTCAGTAAGGAAAGATTCGTGAGTTCTACCAAGTCTGAGCACCTGATTCAAAGCCAATTCAGTCAAAGGCCGGGGTCCTGTCAGTGGTGTGAACTGAGACAGGCAAACACGTTATTATGGGAGAGCTACCAGGGAAAACGGACCCCTCGGCAGACTGGCGAGCAGAGTCACCCGAAAACAGCTCCTTCAGGTCTTGTAAGCCTCAAGTTCATTGAACTCGATGACCCTGATTTCAAGAAGAGTAACCTCCCAAATGACAGCCTTTATGCCTTTCCCGAGCTTACAGACAATGGACTTATGATAGAATATAGAAGTTGTCATTGAGTTGAAATATGAGAACATGTACTGATGTGGGGAAGTCCAGTACTATGGACCATGAGGACAGGACGGGCACCCCACTCCAGCTGAAGATCCGCATGAGGGTATTTAGTAGGATGATTCTGCCATCCCCTCAATGTGCTCCTCCCAGCAATCTAACTCATCTCGTTAGTTAACCTCACTGATCATCTTCCCACCCTGAATCCTAGCTTCTTTTCTCAGTTACCCAGTTCCTACCAGGGGAACTCATTGTCTGTTTTTCAGATGTCTCAGAGTCTTCTATGATAATTTCCCTGCACTTCACACCTGATCCTCCAGGCAGCAACTATCTTCTTCCTTAGAAATGAAAGATTTGCCTTGACTCTCACTCCAGCTCTCAGCATTCTACCAGCGATTCATGGATCCTTCTTGATCAGTCTGGCAGTCCCCCAGTAAATCTCGCATGTCTGGCCCAACTGATTTTATCAAGCCATCACTTTTGTCATCTCCTTACTCGAGAACTCATAATAGCTCCCTATTGCCACCTCCTCCCAATTTTCCTTGGATGGCTCTTGCTCTACCTGTTCATCTTAATTTTTTTGTGGTTACCTGTTGTGTGGACTTTATTTCTCAACATTAGGATTCCCCTCTAGCTCAGAGCCCAGCTTTTCAAGGGAGGAGCAGGGGAGAGAGAAGGAAGATGGTAGGGAAATAGAGGCGCATGTCCACCGCTGTGACTGTCCTAACCACTCTGTCATTGCATCTGTCCTTTCTTCCCTGCCATTCTCCGATAATCCAGGCCTTGAACTTCCTTTCTTTGAGACTCAGCTTCCCATTGGGATCTTTGCTATTAGTAGCACCTTCCTTCCCAGTCTTCTGAGCTCTTTCACCCACGCTGTACATCTTCTCTGACTCTATGGGGAAACATGCTGGTGCCATTGTTCACCTACTGGTCATGTCCACTGTCCATGGCAAGTTAGTGATCCACCTAAAGATGTGCCAACAGAGACTGAATTGCACGGATTGCCCATGTCCCTGGAAAATTCTCAGGCTTCCTAAATAACCCTCCTGTATTTGCTAACTGATAGTAGAAGAAAGGCGTGGACTCTGCTGTCTCCTAACCTTTGGTAGCTCAATTTCCTTTCTTTGACCTCATCATCATTTACCAAATCTTTGCTGAGCACCAGTTGATACCAGTTGTGCCAGTTGATACGTCTTAGTCTTTGAGCATTCAGATAAATAAGGCATAGCTTCCAGTCTGGCTGAGAATATAGGCAGTGTTCAGGAGCTTAGCCACCCAGAAAAAGAGCAAAGTCTCCTTTCCAAACACGTTCTTGCTTTGCACACAAGTCAAAGGAGTAGATACATCAACAGTGGGCAGGCAGGAAGGGCCCCCACTTCTTCCTTTTAACTCAGAGAGTGATAGTGTTGCTTAAATAGCCACAGTTCTAATGGAAAGAAAGTAGTTTAAAAATCTGTCTATGCCCGTGGTATCTCTGAGATAAGCACTGAGCTTAACACATCATACAGTAAGTGGGCGGGTGGTAGAGCCTGACATGTTGCTTCTGAGAGAATTGTCGACCACCGCATGTATGGCTTTCCAGGTGGTACGTGTAGAAAAGAACCTGCTTGCCAGTGCAAGAGACATAAGAGACATGGGTTTGATCCCTGGGTCGGTAAGATCCCCTGCAGGAGGAAATGGCAACCCACTCTCATATCTTTGCCTGGAGAATCCCATGGACAGAGCAGCCTGGCAGGCTACAGTCCACAGGGTCACAAAGAGTCGGACATGACTGAAGTGACTTAGCACACACCACCATGTATAAAAGAACAATTGTGGGGAAACAATGGGCTGCGTCAGATGCATTTAGGCTGTATATTCTTTTGAATTCTGCCTCTAAAAGCAATTTTTATCTTAAAATATAATTGCAGATTATTTAGTTGTATATCCATAATGAATATTGAGTTTGCATAAACTCATTAAACATTTACTGGGTCAGGAAGGTCCCCTGGAGAAGGAGATGGCAACCCACTGCAGTATTCTGGCCTGGAGAATCCCCATGGATAGAGAGGCTGAGCGGGCTACAGTCCACGGGGTTGCGAGAGTCAGACACAATTGAGAGACTAAGCAGCAGCATTGAACATTCACTGTATGGTTTGGGAAATAAGCTTGAACAAAGGAAGACTTTCTTGGGCCAAGTTATCTATTTTTGCATTCTTTTTTTTCCCGCCAGTTCAGGGGCGTTTGGGGTTTGGCTGACTGTTCAATGTCCCCACCTTGGGGGCTGCAACCCATGGGTTGGGAGTGGAATTGCACAGTGGCCCCCTATGCAATATGCAGAGAGTAGCCTAGTTGATGTTTGTGGCAGGAAGCTTCATGAGAGTGGCTTTAAGGACCTGTGTTAATCAAGGGAAATACCATTTAATCCCCCTTGTTCAGCATGTTCTTTAAAAAATTACTGTTTTTCCAAAACAGGTGATACATTTGCATAGTTCAAAAATGAAAACCATAAATAGATAGGGTAAAATGGCTCCTTCCCCATTCTCTCCCTTGTCCTGCCAGTTTCTCTTCCTCCAGCAGCTGTCCCATAGTATTTTTAAGAGATATTATTAGAGTAGGTACGAACCTTCTTTAAGATGTATTATTAAAGCAGGTGCAAACAAATATGAATATACAGGCTTTCCTCTTCCAACTTTTTAAAAACAACTAATGGTGTTCCCTACACTCTGTACCTTAATTTTTCCTCTTAATGTCTTCTCTAGGAGACTTTTCCAAAGCAGTTCCTTAAGAGTTTTCCCATTCCATTTTGGAGTTGTATGATATTCCATTTAGTGGCTGTCTTACTGACTTGGGTCCTTGGACTCTTTCATCAGTAGAAATTGATAACAGGCAAGATGAGAAATTCAGGCAAGGCATTACTGGGACTCGTGTAGCAGCACGAGGGAGTGAAAACAAGTAATAGGTGCCTTTGCTTGCCTCCAAGGAGGGCAGGTTACTGTGGTGAAGGTCGAGGCAGATTGGCGGGTCGGCGAGACGGTGGCTTAGATGGGCTGCTCGCCTTCGTGGCGGTGCTGTGTGCAGAGATCATGTGCACTTCCCTGCTTTTCCTTCCAGCACCTCTGAAGTGGCAAGTGTTTGTGGCCTTCTTGTATCTTATTGTTCATAATTACTTTAACTGTGAATGTGTGTATTTTTACACACATATTTTAATCAACTTAGATGTTGATTAAAGTTGATTCTAATCTAAGTTGATTTTAATCTTTTGCTGTTGCATACAACGTTTCAGTCAATAACTTTGTACACAGGTTCATTTTGCATGTGTTAAAGAAAGATGGGAAAGTAGAATTGTTGGGTCAAAGGGAACATACCTTTGTGCTTTAAGAAATATTGCCAAATTACTTCCAAACAGATTGTATCAATTTACACCTCTACCATAAGTGAGAGGACCTGCTTCCTCTACAGTCTTCTGCCTTATTAAACTTTAGGATTCTTGTCCATTTGTGAATTAAGAAAATGGTATTTCAGTGTCTTTAATTTACATCTTTTATTATGAGTGAGGTAGAGCATTTGTATTTCCTTTTTATGGGCTATCCTTCACCCATGTAACTTTGGGCCATTGATCTTTTTACCTGTCATTTTGGGAGAGCCTTTTTTATTTACGGAATATGAACTGAAAATATTTTTCTATTTGTCACTGGTCTTTGTTTTTATAAGGTTCATTTGGCTGTTTGTTTTTATCCATGCAGAAGTTTCAATTTTTATGAAGTAAACAATTTTAACCTTTTCTTTCTCATCTGGATTTTGAATCATTTTAGAAATGCTTTAACCATTCTAAGGTTATGAAAGATTTCTCTCATGTTTTATGATGGTTTTTTTTTTGTCATCACATTTAAATCTTGACCTACTTGAAAATTTTCTTGGCTTTTGACAGAAGGTGTGGTTTACAAATTGTTTCCAGATGGCCTATCTGGTTGTAATAACACCTTTTATCGAAAAGTCCATGTTTTCCCCACACATTTTCCAGTGTTCTTATATACCAAATTACTTCATTGGAAGGAAGACTATTTCTGGATATTCTCCAGACTATTTCTAGATTTTCTACTGTTTCATTAGTCTGTCTGCTTATTTATTCACTAGTACTACTAAATTAAAATTTTGAAGTTTAATAATACTACTGTGATGATTAATAATATTAATATAAATGCTACTCATTACCTTTTCCAGAATTTTCTCTGAGAACATTAGAATCATATTGTCTTGCTCCAGAAAAAAAAGTTTGTTGGTATTTATGGTGATATATAAGTTTATGAATTCCTTTACAGAATATTGACATATCACAACATAGTATTCCTTTCTCTTTGTTCAGATCCTCTTTTGTTCCTTTCAGAACTGTTTTCAAGGTTTCTTTCCTATAGATTTTTGGTTAACTTTATCTTTTTTCTTCCAAGTTCCTATTGTAAATGGTGCCTATTTCCCCATTTTATCTTCAGAGGTTTATTGTTTATTAGTTCTGGAGCATTCTACGCTACTAAATATTCTTATTTTTTTGAGATAGTTTTTCTGTCAATTTTTTGGGATTTGTCTGGTGTATCATTATAGAATTTGTAAATGGTGATGTTTACTTCTTCCTTTCCAATTGTTTTTATATCTCTAATTGCTTTCTTTTGTCTTGTGCTACGAAAGTTAATGGAATGGTTCTTCAGTAATACCTGTGCAGAATAAGGTCATTGTAATGGAGAGAGTTTCGGTATATATATATATTTAAATTTTATTTATTTATTTTGTTTTTGGCTGCTTTGGGTCTTTCTTGCTATAAAGGCTTTTTCTCTGGTTATGGTGAGCAGGGGATACTCTCCAGTTGCGGTGTGAAGGCTTCTTGTTGTAGTAGCTTCTGAGCTCTAGAAAACAGGCTCAATAATTGTGGTGCATGGGCCTAGTTGCTCCATGACATGTGGGATCTTCCTGGATTGGAGATAGAACCTGCGTCCCCTGCGTTGGCAGGCAGATTCTTTACCACTGAGCCACCAGGGAACCCCTGGGCATATTTACATATGGAGCACAGATGTCTACTAGGGAGGGACTGGTTTGAGACCCTAATCCCCTCTTTAGGAAATTTAGTGTTGTTTTAAGTTATAAACTGAGTTGCCCAGCAGGTTAGATGGCAAGAAAGAATAACAGACATCTCTGAGAGGAAGCTCACATAGAGTTAGGGAGTCTAGCCTAGGGCTCAGAGAGGCTACAGTATTTGACCTTTTCAGGAACTCCTCTAGGTTTAACTCTTATGGAGCCGTGAATGTGACTTTGGGGAAAGAAACAACTGTCCGTGCATGTCTGTGTATTTTCTTTCTTTTTTTCTTTTCCTTTATTTATTTATTTTTTTTTCAGTGGGTTTTGTCATACATTGATATGAATCAGCCATAGATTTACACGTATTCCCCATCCCGATCCCCCCTCCCACCTCCCTCTCCACCCGATTCCTCTGGGTCTTCCCAGTGCACCAGGCCCGAGCACTTGTCTCATGCATCCCACCTGGGCTGGTCATCTGTTTCACCATAGATAATATACATGCTGTTCTTTCAAAACATCCCACCCTCACCTTCTCCTACAGAGTTCAAAAGTCTGTTCTGTACTTCTGTGTCTCTTTTTCTGTTTTGCATATAGGGTTGTCGTTACCATCTTTCTAAATTCCATATATATGTGTTAGTATGCTGTAATGTTCTTTATCTTTCTGGCTTACTTCACTGTGTATAATGGGCTCCAGCTTCATCCATCTCATTAGAACTGGTTCAAATGAATTCTTTTTAATGGCTGAGTAATATTCCATGGTGTATATGTACCACAGCTTCCTTATCCATTCGTCTGCTAATGGGCATCTAGGTTGCTTCCATGTCCTGGATATTATAAACAGTGCTGCGATGAACATTGGGGTGCACGTGTCTCTTTCAGATCTGGTTTCCTCAGTGTGTATGCCCAGAAGTGGGATTGCTGGGTCATATGGCAGTTCTATTTCCAGTTTTTTAAGAAATCTCCACACTGTTTTCCATAGCGGCTGTACTAGTTTGCATTCCCACCAACAGTGTAAGAGGGTTCCCTTTTCTCCACACCCTCTCCAGCATTTATTGCTTGTAGACTTTTGGATAGCAGCCATCCTGACTGGAGTGTAATGGTACCTCATAGTGGTTTTGATTTGCATTTCTCTGATAATGAGTGATGTTGAGCATCTTTTCATGTGTTTGTTAGCCATCTGTATGTCTTCTTTGGAGAAATGTCTGTTTAGTTCTTTGGCCCATTTTTTGATTGGGTCATTTATTTTTCTGGAATTGAGCTGCAGGAGTTGCTTGTATATTTTTGAGATTAATCCTTTGTCTGTTTCTTCATTTGCTATTATTTTCTCCCAATCTGAGGGCTGTCTTTTCACCTTACTTATAGTTTCCTTTGTTGTGCAAAAGCTTTTAAGTTTCATTAGGTCCCATTTGTTTAGTTTTGCTTTTATTTCCAATATTCTGGGAGGTGGGTCATAGAGGATCTTGCTGTGATTTATGTCGGAGAGTGTTTTGCCTATGTTCTCCTCTAGGAGTTTTATAGTTTCTGTGTATTTTCCTACATGCATAGATGGGAAGAGTGGGTTATTGGACCTGTAACATTTGAAGTCCAAGTTCCTATTCTCCTTCCATGGGATGCTGGGTGTGGTGCTGGGGGCTGGGGGACCCCTCCATAGTACTCAGCTGCAGGGAGTGCTGTGCCTAGGGCTGCCTTTCTTCTTGTGGATTGCAGTCTTCACAGCATCACCCTGGTGACTCCTGGGGTGAATGAGCCAGTTCTGGGCACTGGCCCCATTGTATTGGAGGTGATATCATGTTTTAGGAGCAGAGGCATCAAGGATGGAGAATGAGGATATTGGGGGACTGAGAAGAGCATAGATGCTTCTCCACCTCCAAACCAACCTCCAACCTGCAGAGCCCCGCTTCAGAGCTGAAGTGCACCAGCTCTGCCTGCCCCCAACAGGTAGCAGCAGAGGTGATCAGACAAGGTCCTTGCATAGCAGCCACACTGTTTTTCTGTTTAGTGGGTTTTGTGTATGTATAGTGAATTATTTCTAGACAGTAGGGATGGTTAGAAGGACAAAGCGTAGATCAAGCAACACATGAGGTATCTGTCAAGTCAAAGGAGAGCAAGAGGAGTGACTGATGGAATCAAAGACACTTACTGCTGTGATGAAAGGGGGAGTACCATTGTCGGAAGTCTTGGCTTAACGTTGGTTCAGACGAGAGCTAGGAGTTTGTTCAGGACCTTAAGGCCAATAGGTGGTAAAAACGCTGCTGCTGAACCATCACAAGCCACACGTGGCCTGTATGTTTAAGGCCTGCTCAAATCTGCTCCACATCACAGAGTGAATTTGAGGGGCTGACTGCAGACACACTGGCCTGAAGAACACAGATGCTGAGGATTTTCTTAGGATACTTGCAGAGATCATGGTGGGGGTTGGGGGGGGGGGAGTAGGTTACCTGTCTCAACAGGTGTTTGGTGTAGGTAATATTGGCCTATGTATTTATTTTCTAGCTTTATTAAGATGTAATTGACATATAACATTGTGTAAGTTTAATGTGCACAATGACTCCTTCTCTCTACCTGCAACCTTGCTGTGTGGCCCCCAGATGTCCTGTGTAATTTCCAGGACTTGGAAATTATTATTATTATTACGTAAATAATAAATCTTGTTCCTTTCAAGTTTAAAAAAAAAGTAAAGTGCACAACGTATTCTTTTGATACACTTAAATATTGCAAAATCATTACCATGTTAGTATTACCTAATACTTCTATCCCACAAAATTAGTATTTCTTTTTAGTGATGAGAACATTTAAATCTGTTCTCTCAGCAATATCTGATGTATGCTATAGTATCATTAACTATAATCACTATGTTGGGTATTAGATCTCCATAATTTGTTACTTTTATAACTGGAAGTTTGTACTTTTTGACCAATACCTCCCTATTTTCCTCACCCCCAGCCCCTGGTAACCACCATTTCACTCTCTGTTTCTCTGAGTTCAGCATTTTTAGATCCCACATGTAAAGGAGATCATATAGCATTTGTCTTTCTCTGCCGGACTTACTTCATTTAGCATATGGCCTTCAGGTTGCATCCAAGTTGTAGCAAGCAGCAGGATTTCTTTGTTTCCACGGCAGAATACGATTCCATTGTGTGTGCATACACCACATCTTCTTTATCTGTTCACCTGTTGACGGACCTTTGGGTTGTGTCCACGTATTGACTATTGTACATAATGCTGCAGTGAACAGGGGAGTACAGACGCCTCTCTCAGATCCTGTTTTCACTTCCTTTGGACGTGTACCCAGAAACGAGATTGCTGGGTTGTGTGGTGGTTCTGTGTTTAATTTTTCTGAGGAAACTCCATGCTGTTTTCCAGAGTGGCTGCACCATTTACTTTCCCACCAGAGGGGCACAAGCATTCTCTTTTCTTCACAGGCTCCTCAACACTCATTATCTCTTATCTTTTTGATGACTTCTTCTGTAGAAGACTGCCCCAGATGACACATATCATCCACAAGTGGTGTTAAAACTCCGCGTGGTTGAGTCACAGTCCTGCTGGTGGCAGTGAATCCAGAGGTGGCTTCTTCACTTTAGACTCACGGCCCTTTGGAACCGGACCTGCTTGAAGCAGGAAGGCTGTATGTCTTCTCACTGTGCTGAGTGTAGGCGGGGCTACCCTTTGGTTTGCATAAGCAAGCCTGGGGTTTTTTGGAGTGGTTTTTGGAAGGAAGTTCTGGAAGTGGGTCTTGATTTCTTACTAACTTAGGCAGTTGGGGGCTTGGAAACTTAATAAGAAACGTGACTTTCTTTTGTATCCCTGACTAGTAAAGTGGAGCATCATGGTTACACTTTGCCCTTTCTTCAACGTGTTTTTTCCAGGGGACTGTGTTCTCCGTTGCACTGAGAATAGAAAGTCAGTGTACTAGACCCCGAAACATGTAAAACATGCAACAGAGAGAAACTTCCGTTGCTAAACCACCAAATTTGGCTGGAAGTTCTGCCGGTAGCAGCCCTCTCAAACGGCAGACACGTGGTCCCCACTTTCCAGCCAACGTCTGGTGTCCAGCCTGTGAGAGTGAAAAAGAACCAGAAGACCGGGTCAGGCATCTTCAATTCTGGCCACACGTCAAAATTTTAAGAGCTCATGGAATGTTTACAAATTCTGGTTGCTCAGGATGCTTCCCCCAGAAATCCCCGTTCAGTGGGTCTGGGTTGGGGCCCGGTGAGTGACTCAGATGTCCAGCCAGGGTTAGGAAGCGCCAGTCTAGGCTTGCCCTAAAGCATTACCAGGGAGCCGAGTGACCTTTGGCAAATCACTTTACTTCCTTGGACTTCAGTTTCCTCATCTCCAAAGTAAGAACTTGGATTGGAGGTATCCAAACTGGCCACAAGTCAGCAAGTCCCAGGAAGCTTTAGAAACACAGATTCCAGAGTCCTTCTCCAGATGGCCGAGTCTGAATCTTTGGGCCCAGGGCCCAGGAACCTGTGTTTTTAAAGACTGGTGTAAAATGCATGACACATTTTACCATCTGGACTATTTTTACTAATTCAGTGCAGTCATGGTAAGTATATTCACATTGTCGTGCAACCAATCATCAGAACTTTTTCATCTTGGAAAACTGAAACTCCCTGTCTATTAAACAACAGCTCCTCATTTGGTCCTTCCCTAGCGCCTGGCAACCACCTGTGTCTGTGACTCTGACTCCTCTCATAATAGCTGGAATCATACAGCATTTGTCTGTCTATGCTGGGCCTATTTCACTTAGCATAAGATCTTCAAGGTTTATCATGAAGCAGCTGTCAGAATTTCCTTCCTCTTTCAGGATGAATGACATTCTGCTCTACGTATAGACCACATTTTGTTTATTCCTTCATCTGTTGGTGGGGATTGGGGTTGCTTCTACCTTTTATTTAGTTTTGGCTGCGCTGGGTTTTCATTGTGCTGGGTTTGCACGCGCTTTCTTGAGTTGGGGTGAGCAGGAGCCACTCTCTAGTTGCGGTGTTCAGACTTCTTATTGTGGCGTCTTCTTTTGCTGTGGAGCTTGGGCTCTCAGCACGCAGGCTCCAGTAGTTGTGGCACATGGGCTCAGTAGTTGCAGCTTGAGGGCTCTGGAGCTTGGGCTCTAGGTGTCCAAGGTAAGCCAATGCACTGGCTGAGTTGCCCCTCATCACATGGAATCTTCCCAGACCAGGGATCAAACCCATGTCCTCTGCTTTGGCAGGCAGATTCCCATCCACTGTGCTACCAGGGAAGTCCTTTACCTTTTGACTATTGTGCTTCTGTGAACTTGGGTGTACATACATCTCTCTGAGACCCTGCTTTCAGCTTTTTTGACATACACAGAAGTGAAATTGCTGGATCACATGGTAATTTTAGTTTTTTGAGGAACCCTCAAACTGTTTTCCCCTGCAGCTGCACTGTTTTACTTTCCCACCGATAGTGCCTTAGAGTCCCAGCTTCTCCACATCCTTGCAGTCCTGATGGGCAGGAGGAATCTGTACATTTAATAAGCTGTCCAGGAGATCCTGGAGTTGTCAGTCCCTGGGTAGGGCCCCATGTCATTGGACCCAGTGGTGACTTGGGCTCTTTCTAGCTCGAAAGTACCTGGATGCATATATAAGGATAAACTTGAATGGCTAAACTTAGAGTGAGTGTCAGCAGTTGTCATGATTTGCCTCCATGCTATGTTTGTTTGGGGGCTTCCCTAGTGGCTCAGGCCATAAAGAATCTGCCTGCAATGCAGGAGACCTGCATTCAATCCCTGGGTTGGGAAGATCCCCTGGAAGGGAATGGCTACCCACTCCAGTATCCTTGCCTGGAGAATTTCATGGACAGAGGAGTCTGGCAGGCTACTGTTCACGGGGTTGAAAAGAGTTGGACACAACTGAGCGACTAACATTCTCACTTTCTATGTGTGTCTGGGATTATTCTCTAGCTGTTTTAGGTGTGAGCAGTTTTCTTCTCCATTGACTTTGAAGATGGAATCAGTGCCTGGCACTTGATAGACGGCTCAAAAATGGAGTGAATCAATGAGTGAACAAATTATAAGTCCCTAAGGCAGAGAACTGGCATTCCGTTTATTATGAACCTCTCGCTGCACTAAGCAGAAGTGTGCTAACACAGTTCATACTGATAAATGTTCGACTGTGAAGTAGACACATATGGATCATTTTTGCCAGTATAAGAGTTGGCATATTGAGAAGACTGAATGCAGAGTGAGCCCCAGGTGACTGTGCCTGGGTTTCTGCCTTATAGGAGAGTTCTTTGGTTAAGGCAAAGCCTGTGTAGGCAGCATCAGAAGGTATGGGGTCTAGGGCAGGGGTCCCCAACCTCTGGGATCTAATGCCTGTTGATCTGATGTGGAGCTGATGTAATAATAAAAAAGTGCACAATAAATGTAATATAGCTGAACCATATGGAAATCACCCCTCCGCCCCCTTCCCCACACACCCTGGTCCATGGAAAAATTGTCTTCCATGAAACCCGTTCCTGGTGCTAAAAGGTTGGGGACCACTGGTCCAGAGGAACACACCTAGATGAATGAGTTTGTGCATTTCTCTTCCCTGTGCACGGAGCTCCCAGGGCGAGCCAGCTGTATTGGCAGCCAGGAGCGGGTAACACCCTGGAGCAGGTTTGTCTTTCCAGGGGAGCCTCCCATCCAACTGTGGCCTGCCCTGCCCTGCCGGCTTGCTGGGGCCAGCGCTGCTCAGGGGAGATGGGGCCCTCCCTTAATGGGTGGCCCAGAAGAGGGGAGACTGCTGCTTTGTTCTCTGGAAGGTGGAGCAGGGTGTCACACCACAGCCCTGGACGTCCTGCTGATCACAGCCCCGTGGATGTGTCCGCAGTTGTGTCCTGCGGGGCCTCCAGTGCCGGCAGCCCTTCCCATCTGGACCGCGGTCACAGAGAAGACAGCTCCGCAGCCTCCTTGGCAGCATGGATTTCACCTTGGGTGCACCCAGCAGGGGCGGGGCACCAGCTTCATCACGGCCAGTGTGCTCAGCCAGGATGCTCCCCTGGCTACAAATCAGATCTTCCCTTGGAGTAGACAGCCTCAGGATTACATACAGTGTCATAGTGAATCCACACAGTGGGTAGTTTTAACTTTGCAGGGCGGTGAAGTGAAAGTGTATATTTCTTTAACAGCCTTGGTCAGAAGCACTGATGTCATCTGTTCCCTGTACTCACTAATTGCAGGCCCTGCTCTGCCTTTCACATCCCCCTGTTCAACATATGATTTTTTTTTTTTTTTTTTAAATCAGCATAGCAGGTTCTTCTGGCTTCTCTGAGTTTTCTCTTGGAAGTTGGTGAAAGTTGAATGAGTGAACTGATTTAAAAACCAGGATGGGATTTTCCCCGTGGTCCAGTGGTTAAGAATCCACCTGCCAATGCAGGGGACAGGTGTTCGATCCCTGGTCCGGGACGATCCCACCTGCTGTGGGGCAACGAAACTCACGAGCCACAACTACTGAAGCCCTAGAGAGTGGTGGGGTGGGGGTGGAGCTGCAACTAGAGAAAGTCTGCAAGCAGCGGTGACGACCCAGCACAGCCAGAAACAAGCAAAATTAATTTAAAAATGATTAGAAGGGTATATTTGAAAAAACAACAACAGAATGCATCTAGGAGAAAGTCCTTAGAGACGAATGTGTACATCCATGAAATTAGCACGTGTATTTGCAACCACAACTGACATCGACACCGTGTGTTCTCAGAGCGGGCTGTTCCGAGCCTCTTCTTCCCGCGGAGGAGAGGAGGGAGGCGCTGAGCGGGGGTGACTTGCCCGCGTCACGCAGCTGGTAGCAGAGCTGCTGTCCTCTGTATCTTGGTCTCTGGCTTGTCTCCCCATGGTGCTGTTGTCTCGCATGCCTTCCGTCCATTCATTCATTCTCTGTTCCCTACTCTATGCTCCCAGCACTTAGAAGAAAAAGTGAGGCAAGACATACACAGCCCAGAAGTAACCTCTGTAACATGTACAGTTTAGTGCCTTTTAGTGTATTCACAGTGGTGGGCAACCATGCCGTGTCTTTAGTCCTAGAACATTTCCCCCAACCCCAAAGGACACCCTGTGCTCATTAAGCAGTCACTCCCCATTCTCCGGCACCCCCAGTCCCTGGCAACCACTGACTGGCTTTCTGTCTCCATAGATTTGCCTGTTTTGGATATTTCATACAAATAGAATCCTAGAACATACGGCCTTCTGTGTTTGGCTTCTGTCACTTAGCATGTGTTCAAACCTCATCTGTGTTGTAGCATGTATCAGCATGCCATTCCTTTTTAAGGCCCAATCATTATCCATTGTGTGGAGACACCGAATTTTGTTTATCCATTTCTTTGCTGGAGAGCATTGGGCTGTGAACAGTTTTGCTATGAACATTTGTGTACACGGGTTTGTTTGAATTCCAGTGTTCGGTTCTTTGGGGTATATACCTAGCTGTGGAATTGCTGGTTTTAACGGTAATCCTATGTTTAACTTTTTGAGGAACTTTCTAGCACTTTTGAGTGGAGCAGGTCTTTTCTTACACGTCCAGTCTTAAGAAGGCCGGAATATGCGTAAACATCTTTGTGTGTGCATGCCAAGTTGCTTCAGTCACGTCTGACTCTTTGTGACCCTGTGGGTTATAGCCCACCAGGCTCCTCTGTGCATGGCAAGAATACTGGAGCGGGTTGCCATTTCCTCCTCCAGGGGATCTTCCTGACCCAGAGATCAAACCCGTGTTTCTCACATCTCCTAGTTCTTTATCACTAGCACCATCTGGGAAACACTGTCTTCACACAGTGTCAAATATCTGAGTGAAAAACCAACTGTGTGCATGTCCTCAATGGTTTATGATCCAAATGTTTGACTCTAAGGGAACCCTAAGACCCGTGTTCTTTAAACACACAGAAACCCAAACATTTAGATGAAGGTGACCAGCTCAGTAAATGCAGAGACCACAGGCGTTTGGAGAGAGAAGGTTGAATGGCTGACTGTTGTTCAAGCTACAGAGAGTCTGCATTTCTCTATCAACACAAATGCTGACTAAAGACCAATTTAAGTCAAATGAAATGAGAACAGGGTTGGGGTGGGGAGGTAGCGGGTGGGAGGGTATGGGTGGGGGCATGGGCAGAATCTAATACCTGCCTCTCGGGTACCTGTCTGCTTCAAGCTTCTGGACTCAGAGGCATGTATCAACTTGCATGGCCCCCATAACCGGCTTTCTTGGGCAAAACATCTCCCTTATCCTGACATACCACAGCTACTTAGTTGTGGAAATTTAACCTTCTTAAAAACAAAATCCCGTGACTCACCCTGTCCTTCACTAAACTGGAAAAGTATAGCCTGGTAGACCAGTAGAAGTAGCTAGCTGAAAATATCTCATCTATACTGCGTCTTCTGAAGATCTGAGACCTCTATTGAGCTGGTGATTTTCAGGAGTAAGCATCTTTGGCCTCTGGTCAATAGACAGGGGACTTCCAGTGCTCTTTGCAATTTTCAGAGTGCTTGTTGCTTTGGGAGTCAGTGGAAAGAGAAGGTACTCTGGCATTAGACTGAACTAGACCCCCCAAGTCTTGAACCTAATGCTTTCCAGTGGTGTGACTTTTCTTTGTGAGCCTGTTTTGGTATGTTTTGCTTTTATTTGCTTATATACCATTACCTTTGGGCTGGTGTGAGGATTAAATGAGACAGGGTGTGTATTAGTTCTTTTCTGTGTCAAGCACATCAGGCCCCCTTGTTTCACCCCTCATCCAGATTCCAGTAACATTTATTCTTCACACCAGTTATGTTTGGCTGTCCATGGTTTAGGGGGATGAAAGATGGGGGACACAGCCCAGCAGCAGGACCTGTCCATGTGCAGAGAGCAGTATATAACAGACTCACATGTTTTCACTCTATTGAGATATTCCGTTAGCCTTACTTCTTTCTGCTCCTCCATTTCCTTTTCATTCTACTGTGGGATGAATTAGATCACCCAGAAGGCACATTCTTTATCCAGAACATCAACACACCCTATTTCCTTTGAAGGGCAAAATCAAAGGAAAGCAAACAAGAGACCCAAAGAAGACCATTGTGCTGGCTGGGAAGATTTGGGCGCCTTGTGGATGCTTGGATCTGAGCCCCTTATTCCAGCCTCAGCAGTTTCAGCCGCAGAGGAGTTCTCTGTTCAAGTGCCATCTTCTGTCTCCTGTGGGACAGTGCCCTCTGCCTTCAAAACCCTTGACTTTTCTTTCACGGTTCCAAGTTCATGATTGCTGTCTATCTCAGCTCATGGGGACTCCCTCCCTCCACAAATGTGTGGAGTGTGCCAACCATGGGCTATCCTTACCATCAGCCAACTGGTTGGAGTTGCATTTCCAAGTTAATGGATCCAGTGCAAGTTATACCACAGTGAATGTATTAGTCTCATGCGGACGAGTGTCTTAAAGTGCTTACATGCAGACATTGCCAAAATAGTCAAATTATTCCAATGGCATGGGAGTGAATTCTCAATCCCCGAGTCTTTAAAATTTAAATATTTCCCCAATCATTTGTAAGTGGTAAGATAAACAGCCCTCTAGCTCGTCATTTGATTAAAGGCAGACCCAACCAGGCTTGCTGTTAGTGTGAGAATAATCTCTCTACTGTTCACCCCTGTTTCTCCCTGAGTGCTTCCATACTTTCTGAAGAACCAGGGAGAAACCTGCCTTCCTCTCCCTTTCTCTGCCGATCTCCACAGGAAAGAGGTGGGGGGACACCCAGTTGGTGAGGTGGGGAGAAGGGCCTCTGAGTGTGTATCCCGAAGTGTGTGCATGTGTGTGAGTCACGCAGTCGTGTGTGACTCTTTGTGACCCTATGGACTGTGGCCCACCAGGCTCCTCTGTCCATGGGATTCTCGCAGGAATATTGGAGTTGGTAGCCATTTCCTACTTGGCTAAGGAAGCTCACATGCTAAGTCAAGGCTTGCTCCAGGATGTGCTCTCAGAACCTCCCACGTGGAAGTTACATTTCTCCCTTTGTCACTGAACCCTCTGTGAACCGGGTACCCGCTGGAGCCTCCAGGTGTCACACCACAGCCCTCGGCTGGAATCTCCCAGTTCTTCAAATTCCAGGAGGGAGAGGGGCTGATGTAGTTGGTCTGGGTCACTGCAGCCTCCAGGCCCCCAAGTCTTTGGATGTGTCCCTGCCCTCAGCTCAGCTGCCCACATGTGACCACAGCTGTGGCTCCGGTGACCAGAAAGCCCCACTGAGCCCAGCTGAATGTTTCCTAGAGTTGGGCGCTTGCAGAGAGGGGGTGTCTCACCTCTCCGCACAGCCTCCCACCATCTTCTGACTTCTCACCATCTCCCCTCCTCCCCTCCACCACCCCACACCCCACCCACCTCCCCCCTCCAGCAGATGGCCCTGGCTCCCCTCCTTGGAAGCTCTTGTACCCCCACATCCCCCACCCTCACGGGCTCACCATGCAGCCCGGGTCCTCACCAGCTTCCTCTCCCAGACGAGGAGTTTCTTCCTCGAGGGGTGGTGGCAGCTGTTTAAGATGATAGTTTTATCCACAGCATCGATTATACTGTCCATACGGTGAGTCTCCTGCCCACATGGTGGGGACTGCAGTTCTTTGTAAGGTCGGTGGGGGCTCCATGCTGCCCCTGCTCACGGGGACACCCCGCCTCTGATTCTGCTCAGGCACCCCTTGGTCAGGGACCCAGTTGTCCCTTTCTGCCCCACAGAAGGGCTCCCTCAGCCCCGCTCTCCACCTGCAGATCAGAGGGACTTACCTATGTCAGGATGTCATTCCAGGTGAACTTGGAGTAGCCTTTCCACTTGGGGCAACTCGTCCTCCCCTCTGGACCTCTCTCATAGAAGGGTCTTTCTTCTGCTTGGAGTGCTCCTCATCCCAGGGTCCTGGCTGCCCTCCACTCCTGTTTTCAGTGGCCATCATCTATTCTCTCCCCTTCCTCAGGCCTCTGAGGAGGAAATCTTTATCTTTCATTTAAGTGGAAGTCAGTGATTTCTTTGGACTTTCATTTCCACTTTGGTGTAACCCGGGGAAGAGAAGATGGCCCCATGGTACAAGTGAAAAAGAAGAGGGAAGAGAAGTACATTCACGGCCATGGCAGGGTGCACAGGCTGTGCACTGCACAAATCCAGGCTCCCGTTCACATGGACTGTGGTGTGATGTGAAAAATGGGGTTTGCCGGGTGAAAATGCTTCCTTTGAGCTCTGCCTTCTCTTATTTGAGGGAAATTAGGAGGCATGGAGAGGGTGATGTGTTTTGAGCCCAGAAGATCCCAATTTGAATCCCCTTGTTTCTGTCACCATCCCATCAAATGGCCCTGGACAACTCTCACAACATCTCAGACTCCAGTTTCCTCATTTGTGAAAGGAAAATGATAGCACCCCCTTTACAGAATTGCTGTGAGAAAGAAATGAGACCTGATATTGATCAGATGGCATATTTTAGGTGCTCCATAGATGCTATTTCCCCAGGAGAGTTGTCTGGTTGAAAGAATGTTTGCCAATCTCATTTTTGGCCCTTTTCAAGTGAAAATAAATAGGACCTTCGAGAAATGCTAAGGGTATATCTGTTGGAGGAAGAAAAAGATACAATTATTTCCCTTGAAGCTCAGTTGAGGAAAATAAGAAATTAAGATATGTGGCCTATTGGGACATTCCAGAAAGTTGCCATCTTTAAAAAAAATATATTTATGCTTATTCAGTTGTGCCATTTCTTAGTTGCAGCATGTGGGATCCATTATATATATGTGTGTATGTGTGTATATGTGTGTGTGTGTGTGTGTGTGTATATATATATATATGTATATGTATATGTATATATATACTATAGTTGCCGCCCGTGGAATTTAGTTCCCTGACCAGGGATGGAACCCAGGCCCCCTGCATTGGGAACACAGTATTAGCCACTGGACCAACAGGGAATTTCCAAAAGTTGCAATCTGGACATCAGAAAGGACAACTTATTGAGCCCTTCCTGAAAGTTAGGCACTGTTTGAAGCATCTCCATGGGTTATTGCTCTGGTGAAAATCAACTCTTCTGGGACACAGCATCCCAGACCCCGTCCCCAGAATTCTGTGTCTTTGTCAAAGGATGAAAAAAAAATATCCTTTGCTTTCCAACTCGCTTCTGGCATTGCCTGGCACTTCTGCAGATCTTTGGGTCCCCGAATATGGTCTTTTTGCATCAGCCCTTCTGTCCCTTTTGATAATTACCAAAGATGTGCTTAAGACGCGAGTCCAGGAGATGGTGGTGTGCTGGAGCCGGCTTGCGCCCCCTGCTGGAGCTCCCGGTTTGCATCTCCTCTGTCGGTCTGGCCCTTGAGATCAGCCATCACAGAAATATTTGCAACATGGAAGACAGCAGATTCTACAAATTAGGACCAGCCCCTCTCTCCTTTCGAACTGGTTGGCTGCCTCCCACTGACCTGCTCACAGCAACTCAGGGGCTGGAGAAAACTCAACAGGCTTTTCCAGACTTGAGCGGAGGTGCTCGTAGGAAACCTTTAATTCACAGACATGTACTAAATGGAGACTTTCAGGTAGGCAGATTTTCCACTTCTGTTGTTGTTCAGCCACACAGTCGCGCCCCACTCTTTGCGGCCCCATGGACGGCAGCACGCCAGGCTTCCCCGTCCTTCACCATCTCCCAGAGCTTGCTCAGACTCCTGTCCGTTGAGTCGGTGATGCCATCCAACCCTCTCATCCCCTGCTGCCCCCTTCTCCTTTCGCCTTCAACCCACTTCTGTTTGTGCTAAGTTGCCCCAGTCGTGTCCGACTCTGTGCGACCCTATGGACTGACACCCACCCGGCTCCTCTGTCTGTGGGATTCTCAGTTCCAAAGGGAGGAAGACAAGTGACAGGTCTTAAAAACTACACTTGAAAGGCACCCTCCGGGGACCAGGTACATCTTTCGTGTTACCTTTTGAACCTGGAAATAGCTTAATATACTGTTTCTTATAACCCGACATCTCTGCACTCTGGAAATGAAAGGGGAGGGTACAGACCTAGCAGAAAGTAGGTGAAGTCCAGTGTTCATAGAAGAAAAGAACGGGCCGGCACATCCCGAACGTCAGTGTTTCCCCACAAGGTGGCGCTCGCGTCTCAGGAGACGGGAACTATCAGACACGCTCGCCGCCGCCGAGCTGCGGAGAATTGGGCTCACAGGCACCTTGTAATCTATCGCCTTAGCGCAATTGGTTTGAGCTGAGCAATGCTAAGGTCAAAGTCACTGGCCCGCTGCCTAGCAAATCCATCTCTGTGATCCTGTGAGTCCTCATTCATTATTTCTGCTCCTGGAGGAAGAGGAGCAGAAAACTCCCAGCCGTGGTGGGGGGGTCCTTAGCTGGTGAGTCTCATGTTCACCGATGAAGGAGAGGAAATTCTTTTTTTAAAAAATTAATTAATTTATTTTAATTGGAGGCTAATTACTTTACAATATTGTAGTGGTTTTTGCCGTACACTGACATGAATCAGCCATGGGTGTACCTTACATGTGTCCCCCACCCTGAAACCCCCTCCCACCCCCCTCCCTATCCCCTCCCTCAGGGTTGTCCCAGAGCACCGGCTTTGAGTGCCCCGTTTCATGCATCCAACTTGGACTGGTGATCTATTTCACATTTGGTCATATACGTATTTCACTGCTATTCTCTCAAATCATCCCACCAGGAGAGGAAATTCTAACTGAGCCTTTAGTTCTTATAAGGAACCAGAGGGTTCCTCTGTCTCCAGATGGAAGGTATAGAAGATGTCAGAGATCTCTGGAGAGCGTGCTTCTGAATCCAGGGTCCCCTCCTGCTCCCCTCATCTCCAGGGTCCCTCCTTCTGCCCTCTGCACATCACCAGTTCACAGCCTTGATGAAATCCTGCTGTGAGCTGCAGTGCTTAAAAAGAAGTAGTGCTGCTCAGATGAGGTACATCACAGAGCAGATGTGATGTGAGCCCTGACCGTCCGCTTGAGCTCTCTGGTCAGTGGTCTCCTCACTGACCCTCCCTGGCAGGCCCTGGCGTTCCCCCTCTCCCTGGCAGCCCACTGGACCTGAACCCCCCAGGCTGAGGCCAAGCTTTGCCCTTTGGCCTGTTGTGTTCACAGATGCCAGCTCTTTCTCCTGACCAGCTCTGCTGGAGGTCATTTTGTCCTGCTGGCCTGGCTAGCGTTCCCTCTGGCCGTCACCTCCAGCGTTGTCTGCTGACCACGGCCCCTCGATCTCCTCCTTGCTTCTCTGAGCTGAGCCTGCTCCCGCTGTCCTCCCTGGAGGCCCTGTCCATCTCTCGGCTCCCACTTTCCTCACCTGCCCACTGGGCACTTCTGGTCCTGTTCCCCAAGCCCTTCGTTAGCCCCAACTCCTCTCAAGTTGTTCCTCCGCCTCACCAGCAAACAAAGCACCTTTCAAATGGTCTCAGCACCGCCCTTTCAGCAGGAATCACCTTGGGGAAGCAGAGTCTTGGGAATCTCATGAAATGAATCTCTCATCTCTCTGTTAAACGCCGACATCCTGTGCAGGTCAGATTGTGCCAGACATCAGAGTCAAGTGTACAAAGTACACAATTCTAACCTTTGCAGCCTTTGCCAATGGCATACATAGACCAAAACCCCACCTTGCCTCTCTCTGCCTGGTCCTGACCAAGTCCTTCTGCTTTCAAGTTTTCTTATTAGGCTGATCTGAAGGGAACTGCCATGTAAGGTCGCCAGTATTCCTTGCTTCCCATCTAGTTCTTCTATTCAAGATAGCCAGTAGCTGGAGAGGCACATGAAATCAAGGGAGAGTTTATTCACGGTGAACAGATCAGATCTGAATGCTGAAGGGAAGGATCCAGTTGGTAGGGAAAGCAAAAGTATTTGTGATTGCCTGTAGTGAAGACAAAATAGCTGTCCTTCACCCAAGATCTTACAGCTCACAGGTGTAGAAAAAGCAAGAATGGGCCACGGGGTCAGTTTGAGACTCATCAGCCTTCCTGACACGTAAGGCTCATGCGTCCTGAGGACCAGTCCTGTCACTTCCTTCCTAACATCACTGTGGCGGTGCCCTTCCTGAATCCAGATCTCCTCCTGCCCTTGATTCCAATCTCTTCCAGCCTTTTTTCTTTCAGGCACTGTGATGATGGCATGACCGGTCCCCATGAGCGCACTATCTGTATCTCTGCCCTTTGCTGGGGAGCTGTGCGGTCTCCACGCACTCTGATTCTGGGACCCACAGCTTGCTGTTGCCAACGGGACAGGAACAAACCAGATGAAAGTGCAGATTTGCGAAACACTTGCCCACTTTCTCCTCCATCTCCAAATCCCGCTTCTTTATGTGAACACACCTGGGCCAGACTCCTGGAGGATGAGAGGCTATGGAGCTGAGGCATCAGCCAAGACCCTCTTAACCAACCAGTCCTCAGCTGACCTGTAGGATGGCCCAGCAAGGCATCTGCTTAGGAGCAGAAAGAGAGGTCTGTTTATGCACTCCACTGACGTTTTGTGGTTGTTTTTATGCAACAACATTGTGGCCATAGAGAGCTGTCCTGGCATAGAATGTGAGCGCCATCAGAGGTGTTCTCACCTGGAGATTCTAGGAGTGATGGAGCCTCTTCCCTCATCTTTCTGTCATTCTAGGCTCCTGGGAGTAGATTGGGAAAGTGTTGAGAGATTCTGGTGACATATTTTCATAAGAAAGAACACAGAGGATCATGGTTCTTTGAGTCAGAGGTATGTAGGAGTGCTATCTAGCTGAATATAGGAAGGGACCTTTATTATCCTTCCCTGGGCTCCATTATTGACACCTCCTGGTAACCAGACATTATTCAGCCTGTTTAGTTGAAGAAGCGAACAGCTCCTGCATGGGGAGTCTTTGGGTTTATCACATGTGATACAGCACTTTCCAAATGGAACTAAAGTCTAGCAATCACACTTCATCACCTGGATTATTGCAATGACTCCTAAATTCGTGTCCAGATCCTGCCCACCACTGCCAGATTTATCTGTCCCCAACACACTTTACTTCTCAGTTTCCTTCTCTCTACTCAAGGAAATCCAGTGGTTCTCCAAGGGCTTTTGGACTAAGCCCAGCTCAGTCTGGTCCTTTAGTAGCCCTGTAGCTTGCACCAGCCTAGTGACAGAGGATGAGATGGTTGGATGGTATCACCGACTTGATGGACAAGAGTTTGAGCATGGGAGATCTCTCTGGGAGATAGTGAAGGACAGGGAAGTCTGGCATGCTGCAGTCCCTGGGGTTGCAAAGAGTCGGGCATGACAGTGGCTGGACAATAACAACACCATTTCCCACACACTCTGGCGTGGGCTAGGCTCTGGGCCTTTCCCATCCATGCCCCTCACTGCCACTTCCCTGCCCACCTGCCCTTCTTCTCATCTCCACTCCGCCTGTGCTGAGCCCACCGACCCTGCAAGGTTCCACCCAGCCCTCACCTCACCCATGAAGCCTCCTTGGTATCTCTAGAAAATGTTGATGTTTCTGTGTTGTGAGAAGATGTAACACTTGGAACCAAAAGTGAGTCTCACAACCTTCCCGTCCCTCAGTGACCAGTCTCCAGAGAACAAAGCAATGGCAGAGAATTTAGATGAGTCCTCATTAGAACTGTCAATTAAAAGCTACTGGTAACCCGAGGGAAAAGCTGTAAGGAACACATACTCGGTTTCCCCTTCTGTAAGCCAGCAGAGGATACTTGGTGGAGAAAAAAATAATAGGATTTTCTAAACTTGTGGGTGGAGATGGCACCTTGGAGATTATGAAACAGGAAATATTTCCTTCCTAGTAGAAGCTGGGGCTTCCCTGGTGGCTGAGCGGTAAAGAATCCACCTTCCAATGCAGGAGATGTAGGTTCGACCCCTAGGTTGGAAAGATCTCCTGGAGAAGGAAATGGCAACCCACTCCAGTATTCTTGCTGGGGAAATCCCGTGGATAGAGGAGCCTGGCAGGCTCTGGTCCATGGGGTCTCAAAGAGTCGGACACGACTTAGCAACTAAACAGCAACAACGGGTAGAAACTACTGTCTCTGAGAATTAATGTTTGTCCTGTGTGTGCGAGTGGACCTGTTTCAACAGGTGCAACAGTTAAAGAAACAGTCATGCCTGTAACCATTCAGATGTGAGATCACAAAGGCAATCTGACCTGTAAGGTCCTTCTGGACCCAAAGGAAAGCAGGCATCCCAAAACCATGCCCACTGGATGCTCGTGGGATCTGGGGTTCAGTGGATGTCAGGGCTAATCTAGGAGAAGTCCAGGACGCTCTCCAGGCTAGATGATTTAGACCTGAGAAATGTACTGGGGGGAGAAAGGAGATGGTGGTGGCATTGTGGTCCCTTTTGATGCATAGACATTTGCTTTTCTCAAGGGTCATTGGACATTCCAGCTGGGGAGGTTTGATGAGAGGAGATGCTTTGAGGGGAGATATGGGAATTCTAGTCCTGGGAGCCAGGTTAGGGGCTAAATTTGCACCCTGAGGGCCACCTATGTGGAAGCATTAACATTTCAGATGCCGTCCTTTTGGAGCCCAGTAAAGTCCCCTCTATTGGTTTGGCCAAAAAAATTGTTTGGGTTTTTCCATAAGATGTTACAGAAAAACCTGAACAAAATTTTTGGCCAGCCCAATATTTAGTACTCGGCTTTATCCCTTCCCCTCCAACATTTAGTGCATTCTTTTAATTGACCTAATTCTCCTGAGCACATGTTGTGCAGCTGGCCTGAGGCCACAGGGGACAGAGGTCAAAATGGAGGGTTACTAGTGCATCTCTGCCTTCTCAAGGGCCTATGACTTCTTCACAATCAGTTTTTAACTTTGTTGTTGTTCAGTGGTTCAATCAAGTGCATCTCTTTGTGACCCCATGGACTGCAGCACACTAGCCTTCCCTGTCCTTCACTGTATCTCCTGGAGTTTGCTCAAACTTATGTCCATTGTGGCAATGATGCTAAACAGCCATCTCATCCTCTGTCGCCCCCTTCTCCTCCTGCCCTCAATATTTCCCAGCATCAGGGTCTTTTCTAATGAGTCAGTTCTTCACATCAGGTGGCCAAAGTATTGGAGCTTCAGTTTCAGCATCAGTCCTTCCAATGACTATTCAAGGTTGATTTCCTTTAGGATGGGCTGGTTGGATCTCCTTGCTGTCCAAGGGACTCTCAAGAATCTCCTCCAGCACCACAGTTCGAAAGCATCAATTTTTCGGCGCTCACCCTTCTTTATGGTCCAGCTCTCACATTCGTACATGACTACTGGAAAAACCATAGCTTTGGACTATAGATGCTTCAAATAAGGAAGCACGGTGGGAGGCCTGAGTCATCTCCTGGCTCAGGTGGTGCAGGCAGAGAACTGCGCCTGCTCATGGCAGCTCCGTGTACGCATCAACCAGGCTTCTCCTGAGAAGCAGAATCACGTTTGGGCAGATACACTGAAAGAGATTTATTATCGGGGAGGGGCCCGTGGATGATGGTGACTGAGGAGTCCCATCACCTGCCAACTGCAGGGTGGAGGCCCAAGGAAACTGGTGCTGTGGTTTCAGCCCACACACCTGAGAACCAGGGGAGCTCATGGTGTAAGTCCCAATCTGAGTCCCAGTGCCTGAGAGTCAGCAGCATGATATGAGGGGGCAGGAGAAGGGTGGACATCCCAGCTCAAGCAGAGAGCAAATTCGCCCTTCATCTATCTGCCTTTTTGGTCTATTCAGGCTCTTAATGGATGGCACAAGGCCTGTCTGCATTGGTAAGAGCGATCATTTATACTCAGTCTATTGATTCAAATGCTAATCTTTTCTGGGAACATCCTCATAGACACGCGCAGAAATAATGTCTTGCTAGCTCTCTGGATATCCTTTAGCTCAGTCAAGTTGACACATTGAAATTAACCATCACAGTGTATAAGCAGATGCATTGTATGACTCAGCTGATTTGAGTACTGTAGTTTATTAAAAGTAATTATCATAGTAAATTTACAACGTGTGTGCTCAGTCATGTCTGACTCTTTGAGACCCCAAGGACTGTAGCCCACCAGGCTCTTCTGTCCATGGATTTTCCCAGGCAAGAATACTGGAGTGGGTTGCCATTTCCTACTCCAGGTAATCCAGGGGATCTTCCCAATACAGGGATCAAACCCGCATGTCTTGCGTCTCCTGCATTGGCAGGCAGATTCTTTACAACTGTGCCACCTGGGAAGCCCACAATACAGAATTATTCTAATATGGTCAATAATCAGATTAAATTTAATGCAGACTCAACAGTGTCACAATGTTACTCTTCAGCTGAATTAGACAGCTCCACAGTGTTATCAGATGATGCATCATTCATGCCATCATAAGGCATTTGAGAAGGCATTATGGAGCAAGTTTTGGTTAAGTGTCAGTCAGTCAGTTCAGTCACTAAGTCATGTCTGACTCCATGAACCACAGCATGCCAGGCCTCCCTGTCCATCACCAACTCCCGGAGTTTACCCAAACTCATGTCCATTGAGTCAGTGATGCCATCCAACCATCTCATCCTCTGTCATACCCTTTTCGTCCTGCCCTCAATCTTTCCCAGCATCAGGGTCTTTTCCAATGAGTTAGCCCTTCGCATCAGGTGGCCAAAGTACTGGAGTTTCAGCTTCTGAAGTGAAGTGAAGTTGCTCAGTCATGTCTGACTTTGTGACCCCATGGACTGTAGGCTACAGTCCATGGGATTTTCCAGGCAAGAGTACTGGAGTGGGTTGCCATTTTCTTCTCCAGGGGATCTTCCCAACCCAGGGATCGAACTAGGGTCTCCTGCATTGTAGGCAGACGCTTTACCCTCTGAGCCACCAGGGAAGCCCTTCAGCTTCAGCATCAATCCTTCCAATGAACCCCCAGGACTGATCTCCCTTAGGATGGACTGGTTGGATCTCCTTGCAGTCCAAGGGACTCTCAAGAGTCTTCTCCAACACCACAGTTCAAAAGCATCAATTCTTTGGCACTCAGCTTTCTTTATAGTCCAACTCACATCCATACATGACCACTGGAAAAACCATAGCCTTGACTAGATGGACCTTTGTTGGCAAAGTAATGTCTCTGCTTTTTAATATGCAGTCTAGGTTGGTCATAACTTTCCTTCCAAAGGGTAAGCATCTTTTAATTTCATGGCTGCATTCACCATCTGCAGTGATTTTGGAGCCCCCAAAAATAAATTCAGCCACTGTTTCCACTGTTTCCCCATCTATTTGCCATGAAATGATGGGACTGGATGCTATGATCTTAGTTTTCTGAATGTTGGTTAAGTGTGAGGTCTGATTATTCTGAATGAGCAGAGAGAGCCTTGAATCATGAATATAATTGTGACTAGCACTCTTACATAAGCAGTCCCTCTCTGAATTAATATTAGAGTAGTCAAACCACAAAGCCAAGCCAATTCAATAAAGAACCAGACCCGAGTCTCTCTCACTCAACACTGCTAATTTGGTTATAGCAGAACAGTATCATTAAATTGATGTTAATTTAATTATTATTGATTTTTCAGGAATTCTTTTGAGGGGTTGCAAGTTATAAATTTGCTTTGGTTTTTATAAATTTAAAAAATTTATTCCAAGTTTTATGTTTATACATATTCAAGTAACATTATAAAAAAATTTAAGTCAAATTGGAAAGTCCCTGAAAAGGTTTCCCTTTTAGGGGATTATTTATTACTCTAGTTTGAAAAAAAACTATGACTTGGGAGAAAGATCTTTGGCTTATGTTTGTGTTATTGGCATCATAAACGTGTCTCCTATGCTTCTCCAGTTAGTTTTATGCATGATAAACGTGGGCTTCCCTGGTGTCTCAGCAGTAAAGAACTCACCTGCAACACAGAAGACACGGCAGGAGCTGCAGGTTCAATTCCTGGTTCAGAAAGATCCCCTGGAGAAGGAAATGGCAACCCACTCCAGTATTCTCGCCTGGAAAATCCCATGGACAGCCCATGCAGCTGAAAAAGAGTCAGACACGACTTGGCAACTAAACAACAATGATAAACTTGGCTCTCCAATTATTATCATGCATCTTTGGTTTACCCCATAGCACCAGGCACAATACTGGGTATGTAATAGGGGGTGGGTAAATACAGGGTTGTGTGGGAGTGATCTGGGCTCCATGAGTGGAGTGAAATTGATTGGAAATGGATTAGAAAGAAATGGAGTGAAATGTGTCCTTATCTTGTAGAATATTTTTTTCATTAAACATTAAAGGGAATTTTGCTTTATAAAGGCAAGCAAACTGAGGTTGCTTTGAAAGAGATTAAAAATTATGCAAAAGACATCACTGAAAAATTAGTATCTTCTGAAGTTCATATATGCAGAGCAAATATATTTAAATTCTTTTCAATGTCCCTTTCATCAGCAAATATTTAATAGCATTACTGACATCTGAGTTGTTTGTGGGGACCAAGATAATAGAAATCATTGACTCTCAAAGAGCTCAAAATCCCATAGATCGTATGGCAGCACCAGAGGTGTAAACTTCAAAGAACACTATTTCTTCTCTATTTCTCATTAAATACTTTATGTTCTGGGAAAATTCCATAGCCAGGCTATAAGTTCTGATATGTACAAGGGCCTCTGTGTCTCTCATGGTGCTTAATACAGAGGAGCTGCTCAGTCAATACTTATGAAGTAAAAAGGTCTTTAAACTTGACAAAAGGGGAGATAAAAACCCCAATAATCTCCAAGAGTCCTGCCCATGTACATCCAGGGAATCCATACACTGCCGTATGTCCTAGTACACACCTCCACTCCTGAGTATACATGCCCAGACACACACACTCCTTCTTTGTTTGCAGGGCAGTGAGATGGTCTGAAGCAGAACACTAGGATGGGGAGGCAATGTGAAGCTGTGTCCCCAGAAGACCTTCCCTGCATCTGGAAATCTGACCTGACCAGCTCAGGGTGGGTAATCCAATCCTGGTCACATTTTCAGTGAGCTCTCAGATATCGACAGCCTTCCTGATATGTACCCAGGCCTGAATTTCCCCCTGGGCTAGCCCAGGCTGCCTGATCATTTCAGGTATTTTTTTTTTTTTTCCTTTTTAGGTCCTACCCTGTGGCACTCAAGATCCTAGTTCCCCGACCAGGGATCGAACTTGTGCCCTCTGCATTGGGAGCACAGAATCTTAGCCACTGGACCCTCAGGGAAGTCCCTGGTTGGCCATTTCAGTGCAAGAATGGAGCTTCTGTGGGTGGGGCTTGGCTGCAACCCACAGGCCCTGTGGAGGGGTCTGCTACCTAGAGCTAGGGACCAAGGTGGCCCTGGTGGGCATGCCTGTTAGGGCCCCCAGGAGTGGTCTCAGCGCCCTTTTCTAGGATGTAAACAGAGCAGAAGGGAGAGTCCAGCTTCCATCCACAGGAACTCCAGGGCTTTGGGTTACGACAGGTAGCAGGGCAAAACCATCTAAGGGCCCAGGAATCTGAGTTTTAAACAAGATCCGCAGGTGATTCTGAAGTGCTCTCAAGGTGGAGGACTGCCGAGTGTGCTAAGAGCACCCATGCTGTTGGCCCTCCCACCCTGCTGAAGTTCAGGGTTGCTCCCCTCCCCTGGTGAAGGCCATCCTGAGACGCCACCCTGGATGGCTGGGAATTGGTCTGTGGCCCACGAACCTCCCTCTACCACCAACCCAGTCCCTGTCGGCTGCTGCTGTGGCCTTTCAGGCCATCCAGGTGGGAGCTGCTCTGACGTTTCTGTTTCACCCTCCTGACTGAGAATGTCTTAGTCACCACCAGAGCCTCGCCCTGCCCTCCTGGCCTCCTCCCTGCCTCTGCAGCTGGCGACTGCACCTTCATTTTCTCTTGCAGCCATCACATGTCTGCCATGGAAAGAGACAAGGCTGAAAGTGGCCTCGACATCGTATCTCTTGCCTGTGTCGTGAGCTGTGAGCCTCATCCAGATCAAGGGCTCTATTATCGATACTGGCAGGCTGAGGGCCAGTGCCAAGGACTCTCTTCTCCAGTATAGGCTCAGAAAGAGGGTGATTAGAAAAAGGAAACTGGGGATTCCCTGGCTGTCCAGTGGTTAAGACATCATCTTCCAGTGCAGGGGGGTTGGGTTCTATCCCTGGTCAAGAGCTAAGATTCCCAGGTGCCTCATGGCTGAAAACCAAAACATAAAACAGAAATAATAATGTAACAAATTCAAGAAAGACTTTAAAAATGGTCCACATCCAAAAAAAAAAAAAGAAAAAAAAACCTTTAAAAAAAGGAAGAAAAAGGAACCTAAGAATTTTCTCTGTTCTGTCCTCTCCCCTTCCTTCTGATGCTCCCCTCTGCATCCCATCACTGCATCCTGGACCTGGCATGAATCTAGCATGCGAGTATGACAACAGTTCTGTTGGCCAAGGGTGCAAGTAGCTCTATTTTCTGTCCCTAGGCTGGTCTTGTACCCTTAAAAACCAAGCCCCCTTCCCTGCACCTTAAAGCTGGTGGAGAGATTTGGCACCATTGGGTTATTAGTTCAATGTGCTTGACACTCCATAAATAATGATTATTATTCCGAAGGGCAAATCCAGCCATTGCAGAAAAAACTAACCTGATAACAAGGAAGACAGAAATCAGCCAAATGAGGCTTTCTTCCTGTGGACTGGATAAGTTTCTTACTTTTAGCACAATATTTTTCTTTTTCTGATTGGGTCTCCTGGCTGGTTGGATTTCATTGTGGTTTCACCCAATTGAGTACCTACTGCAAGCTCAGCTCGCCCAGTCATTTCTAACACTGGCTTCATTCGGTGATTAAGATCACCCAGGGAGCTTTAATGAAGTACAGTTTCTTCCTTGTTGAGACTCCAGTTCAGTCAGTCTGGGATGGAGTCCTGGCATCTGCGTCTTTCTTTGTGATGAGTTAGGGAACCACAACCCTACACCATGCTATGTGCCATGGGGATACAAAAGGGTTCTGACCCTGCTATTGCCTTTGAGGAGCTTATGGTCTAGTTGGGGATGGGTATTTTAGACACTCAGCAGCATTTCATTCTATTAAGTTCATAAGAATAATGTAGAGCCTGTGTTGGAATAGAAGATGGAGAGGGCAGGGTTGAGGTGGGTGTTTCCACAGTGTCTGTGTGTGCGTGTTTAGCTGTGAATTTCACCTGTTGATATTTTCCTGTCCCTTAATCGGTCCATTGTTTCGTTGAGGATTGGAGGTAATGCAGACTTGTAAGTTCATTGAGGTAGGAGAGTTATCTAATCCAAATGCCTGTGTTCACCTTCGAAGACACTAAATTCCAGAGAGATGACATGACTTGCCAGAGGTCCCGCAGAGGTCCTGGCAGAGCTGGAGGTGAATCTTGGGCTAAAGCTAGAGCATATGGCATCCAGGGAGAGACAAGGACTACCTCCCAAAAACTTCCTCTTGAGAAGGGGCATGGTAGAGAGATTTGTTACAGAACCCATTATGAAAATATCACCAACCTTGCTCAGTGGTCCCACGGCACTCCCACACTTGGGGCTTCATTTCTGCCCACCTCTACCTCTTGTAGCTGTCAGGCTGAGGAGATTCACAGGAAGGGCTTTTGGACTTGGGCAGTTAGAGCCGATTTGCCGCTTGTAATGATTGCTAAGTACATCTTACATTGGGGTTCTGGAGCCATCCCAAGGCCTCTTGGGTCTAGGATCTAAAAGGCTGGAAGGGTATCCCCCTCTGAACTGTAGTCCTCCTGTTTGGGGATAATCTAGTTAAATAGTCACAGAAACACTGAAACAGAGAGAGTGGTCATATTTGGATCAGCTGCCAGTAAACTTCCAGGGGACGAGAGAGAAGCTAGAAGGAAAAGTAATCTCAGGGATAAGGGATGGCGTAGGAGTGCAGAGTATGGGAAAGAGCAAGCCCCGATGTTTCTGGAAGCTGAGCCAACTGTTTCCCTCCTGTCTTTGGTGACGGGGGAGACAGTGTTAGGACATGGGCTTTCTCTTTTGTAGCTTTTTCTATGTAGGCTGGGGTTCTCTTCATCACCGACTCCACCAACCTGCTGTGGTCTTGAGTGATGTGACCCAAAACACCAAAGCAATATACACTGGGGAGGGTGCTGTTGCCCCTTATATTTCTGTTGGATTATAGACTTGACATTTTTCAGCTTTGTAACATATATGGTGGTGTGTGTATGTATGTGTTCAGTCGTGTCCGACTCTTTATGACCCTGTGGACTGTAGCCTACAAGGCTCCTCTGTCCTTGGAATTTTCCAGGCAAGAATATTGGAGCATTTTATTATCTCCAATAATAGCAACCTTATTGGAGAATAAGGTTGCATTTCCTACTCTAGCGGATCTTCCCAACCCAGGGATTGAACCCACATCTCCTGCATTGGCAGGCGGATTCTTTACCCCTGCAACACCTGGGAAGCCCTTTGTAACATATAATAGTGTAATTAACATCTCACCAGGTCCAGAGGATAAAAGGAATTGGTCTAGCTGTAAAAATCAAGGAGATGTAGGAATCAAAGACAAGGAAGGCAACTGGGCATCTCTATGAACTAACTAGAGGATTTTTCCTCCTCTTGGTACTTGAATGTATGCAGAAGGGCAATATTGCTAAGATAAGGCTATCTGTGAATTATTCCCCCCTCTTCCTGCCATATTTCCTGCTTTGAGCTTGCAGAAAGAGATCTGTGAGGACTCACCTTGCTCTCTCCCTTCAAGTAAATTTTTTTTTCCAGCTGAAGGCACTGGAACGCACCCAAATCTCAGAAGATGCTAAAGGACCCCCAATTCAGGAGCCCAGAAAACACAACACCTAGCCAGCCTTGCTCCAGGCTGCTTTGACCTTGTGGGTAGTTAACTGGGTTTCTGCCTCGTACTATGTGTCCCTGCAGTGCCCCTTCCAGGAGCTGGTTTCTGTCTTATTGTCTCGTTCAGAATTTCTGCCTGGTTCTCTTATCTGCTGACCCTGTGTGGGGACTCTGAGGGGTTCTGTCAGTGCCTCTCAGTGCCTGGGCCCCTGCCCCTGAAGCCAGCTCCTCTGGCCAGTTCTCTTGGTTCTTGCACCCTGCTGACCATTTAGGTGGTTCTATTATGATTCAGGGAAGCCATTTAGCATCTGTGGTGGGCTGAATAATGGCCCCAAAGATGTCCATGGCTTAATCCCTATACCTTTGAATGAATAGGTTGGGTTACATGGCAAAGGCAACTTCACAGAAGTAATAAAGGATTGCAGATTTTAAAATACAGAGTATTTCCTTTGTACTTAAAAAAAAAAAAAACTTTTCATTTTGTATTGGGGTGTAGTCAATTGACAATGTGGTGATAGTTTCACGTGGACACTGAAGGGACTCAGCCAAACATATACAAGTATCCGTTCTCCCCCAGACCCCCCTCCCATCCTGGCTGCCATATAACATTGGGCAGAGCTCCCTAGGCTATACAGTAAGTCTTTGTTGGGTGTCCATTTAAGTATAGCAGCGTGTACATGTCTGATCCCAAGCTGAACTCAGGTGAGCCCAATATTACTAATCAAACCCCCGGTTTTCTGGGTTCATCACCCCTCTCCCAAGTGTATCATTATTTCCCCTAGTGCCTCATGTTCCTCTAACCCAGTAACTTTCTGTTGTTGCTAAAGATGGGCAAGATTACTGTGAGATGAACTGCTTGTGATGACAGCTATTATTTCGTGAATGCTTATTGTGGTCCATTAGCTTTACAACCATCACTTCATTTTCTAAACACAATAACCACGTGAGGGAGTGGTTATTGCCATCATTTTGCAGACGAGGACACTGACATTAAAGCTCAGAGAGGTTGAGGGTCTTGCCCTGGGCTGTACGTTTGTTAAGTAACTGGGAAAAGAAAGTGAAAGTGTTAGTCATTCAGTCGTGTCCGACTCTTTGCGACCTCATGGACTGTAGCCCGCCAGGCTCCTCTGCCCGTGGAATTCTCTAGGTGAGAATGTGGGAGTGGGTTGCCATTTCCCTATCCACGAACCCACGGTCTCCTTTATTGTAGGTGAATTTTTTATTGTCTGAGCCACCAAGGTATTTTGATTTTAAGGCCTGTTTACAAACAATGGATCTACTTCCTTCCACAGTTAGGAAGGTTCTGTAAACCCCAAAGGATTTACCTTTGCTCATCATCTGCTTTTTGGAAAAGCAGCTGTTCTGATTTTACACAGACGACCACACTTTCTTTGATTTCCTTCCTTGGAGAGGTGGAGCTTAATTTTCCTCCTTCTGCCTGGGGCTGAGCCTGGTGTCTTGCTTGTGACGAACAGCATACGGTGAAGTGATTATGTGTGACAGCAGCTAGGTCACAGGAGGCACTGGGGCTTCTCACTCGCTCTCTTCTTGGATTGCCTGCTCCCTCTGAGGGAAGCAGGCTGCCGGTTTGTGAGCCGCTGTCTGGAGAGCTCCACGTGGCGAGGAACTGAGGCCTCCAGCCAACAGCCAGGGAGAAACAAAGGCGGGCCATCAACCGTGTGACTGAGCCTGGAGGGGACCCTTCACTCCAGATCACTGTGGCCTCCGCCTGCAGAGGCAGAAACCTCCCCAGAGACAAACCCAGTCAGAACCCCCAGCTAAGCCCCTCCCTGATTCCTGACCCGCAGAAAGGACGAGATAATTAACGCTGGTTGCTTTAAGCTGCAGAGTTTGGGGAGGAACTTGCTATGCAGCAAGAGAAAGCCAATAGAGGAACATGCTTGTCCTCTCTCTGCTGACGAGCCTCTGAATTAAACTCTTTCATGGGTTTAATTTATTATATTTATTATATTAATTTATTATATTAATTTAAGATATTAGAAGGGAAAGCACCTTTGGGAGATGAAATAGTTCAGCCTGCTCTAAGCCTGCACTAAGACAGACAGTCATGTTTAACTTCACTGGGTGTTTGTGAGAATTAAGTGCAGAGGCAGGAGGAGTATGTCTAAGTGTTTGAGTTGAGTGAGCGAGTGGTCAGTGAAAGCCATGCTCCCTACTCTGGGTGAGGATGCTGGGGCCCAAGAGATGAGGGGACCAGTCAGGGCCCCAGAGCTCAGCAGCTGAATCCTACAAGCAATTCCCAGGGCAACCCCTCAGTGTCCCCCCATCCTCCTACCCCTTTCCCCACCACTTCCCCGCCTCTTCCTCATCCACCAAGTGGAGTGAAGGCATCAATGAGCCACGTAGATGATGTTTGAGGGGTGTGAGCAAGGCGTGTGGGAAGGCGTGGAGGGAGAAGGCTGTCCAGGGACTGTGCTGTGTGATGACGTTGCACTTGGTCCCCGAAAGTCAAAGCAGTTGCTGGAAATTCTCAAGGCAGTTGTGATGGGCTGAAGCCTGAAGTTAAGGAAGGTGAGGCTGGCAGGCAGGATGGAACAGCGGGAGGAGGCTGGCGGCCGGGATGCTGATGGCGTGGGCAGCCCAGGTCCCGCCTGGCCGGCCCTGTGCCGGCACCCCAGCCCCTGGTACAGTCACCTTGCACACAGCAGGTGCCTAATAAATGTGTGCTGTCCTGGCTGTGAGTCACTCTGCTTCCCCGTCTCCAATGTGCCTCCTCTCTCAGGTCCCAGGTGCTAGTGCTCCCTCGTCTTCAAAACGCAGCTCAGATACACCCCCTCCACGCGTGGTATTGGCACGGCTTTCTCGGATCCACAGAAGAGTTCACCGTGGACTCACTCTCCTTTCTCATCCATCTCCCCCTCCCAGGAGCACAGGAGCTCCGAGTTGTGAACAGACCCAGCTTGCCCATCCGGGTCTTATCTCCACTTCACGCTCTGATTCTTCCCTGTCCCCTGTAGGTCTTTGACCTTCACACTGGTGAGCACTTGGGTGAGGACTGCTTGGGGGGTGGTGGCTGGCAGAGGGATGGGGCTTTGCTTCCTTGAAATGCTATCGTGTGTGTGTGTGTGTGTGTGTGTGTGTGCGTGCACACGTGTGCGTGGACTGAGTCATGTCTAACTCTCTGCAAACTCATGGACTGTAGCTTGCCAGGCTCCTCTGTCCATGGGATATCCTAGGCAAGACTACTGGAGTGGGCTGACATTTCTCCTCCAGGAGATCTTCCTGACTCAGAGATCAAACTCTTGCATCTCCTGCATTGGCAGGTAGATTCTAGTGCCCCCTAGGGAGCCCAAATGCTATCATGTTAACATTGTAAAAAGCCTTTCCTGTCAAATGTCTGTGCGTGAAGTCAGGTGTTTGCAACTGTTTTAAAGGTAGGAGCCGTTGAGAATGCAGAGGGGGTAAGGGGTGGGCAGCTGGTGCATTATCCTGGCTGGGAAGAGCAGTGTCTGAGGTGAGCCTGGGCCACGGATGGCTTTGACCATGCACAGCCCAGCTGATGTCCCACACAATGGCATTCTTCTCTGCCTGAAGATTTCATTCTGGACTCTTGGTGGTCCAGTCCCTCCTCAGTAGGCTTGCATCTTACATGTACTAAGTCATCAGATAACGTAAAAGTCTCAGATTCAAAACTGTCTTTGAAAAATCTGTGGTGTTGCTGTGAAATTATTATGTGTGTAAAATCCTGGGCCAAATTATGTGGCATGTAATGACCAGCGTATAAAATAGAGGGACAAGTGCAAATTCAGTATCACAGTGTTTAACAGAGAACCTCTGCCAAAGAGAATGATTTTTCAACACAGCAGTCACGCTCTTAGGGGGACCAACTATCCAGCTTGCCAAGAACTGTCCTGGTTCTCGTGCCATCAGTTCTGTGTCTCAGGAGACCCCCAGGTCCCTGGCAAGCAGTTGGTCACCCCCACCTCAGCACTGAGAGCCACTCACGTTGGAAGAGGCCTCATGGGCACCAGGGCCGATGGTGGGCTTTGCGTGTCCCGGTGGCCTGTAACTCCTCCTCTTTCTCTCTGCATCCTCCCACCCACAGTGCATGTAATTGAATTTGTACCACCCATAGAAAATGCCCTCAGCCTCTTGGTGTACTACAAAAGCAGCAAAAAGACAGGCGTTGGCATTGCTGAGTCCTTGGCATCACTCATATAGCAGGAAGTCAATGTGTGTGTGTGAGTGTGTAGGGGCAGAGTGTGGTAAAGCAAGAAGCAGCTACTGACAGGTGTCACAGATTCCTTGGCCTACATGGTTCATTCTCAACTGCAGATGGGTGAAGCTGACACTTCCTGGCTGGGCTTGCTCCTGCAGTCGGGATGTCTACGGGCAGCAATCGGCCAGTCCTGGGGACATGTGTCCCTGTCAGATCTGGGATGGGACAGGGAACAGGTGACTGACAGCCGCTCCCTGTGTTTGGTGTGATACTTGTGATACCAAGCCTTAACTTGGCTTTGGTATCAGCGACTTCTCATCAAACCCACACCTTTTCCTCTGTGTTGGAGTTGCTTGGACAGAAGATCACTTGGAAAGGTTTATTCTCCCTTCTTCTCTATCTGGAATTGCTTAGAACCAACTGGTTGACAGCAAGAAGATTTTGACAGGGGAGCAACATCTAGTTTTGCCAAACAGCTTTTGTGGGGCGGGACCAAGCCATTACCATATCTGCAGAGTGGGGCAGAAGTGAATAAATCCATGCGTGTTCCTTCTCTGATCTCCCAACAGTTGAGGAAGGGCATTTAAGCAATGCGGAATCAGGAGTTTGCCAGGGGTCTAACAGTGGGTGAGATAGGGCCAGCGCAGCAGCCAGAGCCAGGGACAGGGACAAGTGAGACCCGCAGCCCCGAGAGTGCCCACCACACTGCTAATGTTTTTCCCGGGAGAAAATAGGGGAGCCCAGAGTGTGCATGCCAGCCCCTCTTCTCCTCTTTCCACTGAGAAACAGCTCTGGGAAAGCCCCTGGGGTCTTCATGCTAACACCAGCGGTATTAAAAGCCTGGCCATCTAATTAGTGTGTATTTTGTTTTGGTCCGGTTTATATGTAATTAGGCATTTTTTTTCACTGTCTTGAGAAATACAGGAGAAGCATCTAAAAGCCTTCTTCTGTATATGGATCTACAGGATCCAGGTGTGAAGGTGGTGGTGGGGCATTCACGGAGGAAGGGAGACAGGCTGCAGGCACTGGCAGAGGAGCAGGGCTTCGTGATCGTGTTTGTTTCAGGGCAGAGGAGACGGTGAGGATTATTCTAGCTACATGCTGTGTGTTATCTTCGGGGCCAACTCGAGCTTCAGCTGTGGTTGGATGGCACTGCTCATACATATCCAAGTTTCCATATGCTGCTCCAACTCTTGAGATTCCCTTGGACAGCAAGGAGATCAAACCAGTGAATCCTAAAGGAAATCAACCCTGAATATTCACTGGAAGGACTGATGCTAAAGCTGAAGCTCCAATACTTTGGCCACCTGATGTGAAGAGCTGACTCACGGGAGAAGACCCTGATGCTGGGAAAGATCAAAAGCAGGAGGAGAAGGGGATGACACAGGATGAGATGGTTGGATGGCATCATCGAATCAATGGACATGAATTTGAACAAACTCTGGGAGATAGTGAAGGATAGGAAAGCCTGGCGTGTTGCAATCCATGGGGTTTCAGAGTTGGACACGACTTAGCGATTGATCAGCAACAACTCCATCGCACCATGTCCCACAAAAACTGCCCACAGGGCTCCACAGACCCGGAAACTCCCTGGGAGCATCTCATCTCGGCACCTAACATGGATTCTAATTAGATGTGTGTTTGTCAGTTTACTTGCTGAATGCTCTCTGCTTTCTACGCTGAAGTCCAGTGAGAGAAGGACTACAGCAGTTTGACTTAGCACTGTAACTCCGGGACCTAACGCAATGCCTGGCTTAACGTATGTGTATTGTAAATATTTACTGAATAAATAATTGTTCTTTCCCATGAGGTTCTTTCAGGAAGCTGGTGGAGCTTGCCAAATGCTTATGCCCACGTGTGAGTGAATATTAAACAGAAGACACAAGAATACCTATTTCACTTTTGGAGAGTGTGGATTGTATTCTGTTAATGAGATTAGTCTATGAGGTAGAAGAATCTGGAAGTTTGCCCTTCTGTGCTGTGCATAGTTGTGTCCGACTCTCTGTGACCCCTTAGACCATAGCCTGCTAGGCTCCTCTGTCCATGGGCATTCTCCAGGCCAGAATACTGGAGTGGGTTGCCATTCCCTTCTCCAGGGGATCTTCCCAACCCAGGGATCAAACCCAGGTCTCCGGCATTGCAGGTGGATTCTTTCCTGTCTGAGTCACCAGAGAAGCCCGTTTGCCTTTCAGTCCTTTTAAATGAGCTGCAGAAGGAGGTGGTTCTGGGGACAGGGGAGGAGAACTCACTGTGGGGAGAGGGGGTGGTTTGGCCAGCTGAGAACAGGTTGGCTCTGACAAGATCCTTTCGGGCTCATTAAAGATTGGTTGCTTCCAGGCCCTGTGGCATCCCCTCTGAAGGAGAAGAGTGGCAGACGGACTAATACCTGGGAATTCAGAAAGTGAAGTGAAACTGATTCAGTCGTGTCTGACTCTTTGCGACCACATGGACTATACAGTCTGTGGAATTCTCCAGGCCAGAATACTGCAGTGGGTAGCCGTTCGCTTCTCCAGGGGATCTTCCCAACCCAGGGATCAAGCCCAGGTCTCCTGCATTGCAGGCGGATTCTTTACCAGCTGAGTTACCAAGCCTCCGAATTAGGCAGATGAGCAGAGGCTCTGCATTGAAGGGGAAGGAGCGAGGCGGGAGAAGTCACACCTGTGCCTTCCCCATGCCAGTTAACTTGCCAGTGAAACCCTCTTCTGCCAGGTGGGAGACAGGAGCCATCTCACTGACCGCCTCAGATCCCAGCCACAAATAGACCTCGGTCATCGGCCACGCTCACAGGCCCTGCTGTGGGCACCTTGCCCTCTGAAGGGCTCTCTCTCAGCCTCACTGGCCGCCTGGCATCACAGCTCACTGTTTCTAGGCAAGCTGTGTGAGGAACGGCATCTCACGCCCTCTGCGGTGGCTGCTGAAGGCCTGTCTAGCAGTGGAATAAGTTGAAATTGGAGGCCCTTAAGCCCACACTCCCTTAAATAGAAAACAGGCAAATCACCCATGGAAAATAGCCCTTCTCCTGCTCTAATGTAAGGCTTCCTGGGGATTGCGAAGTCTGTGCTGACAAGCGATTCATCAAATTGATGCTTTTCCAGCATGGCTTTGTCTTTGTGCTGAAACAGTGTCAAACTGTACATTTTAGTAACAAGGCCCTGACGTGGCTTCTGAGCCCTCTGTAGGGATGGATGATTAGACAAAAGCATGATTTGGAACTTTTCTCAGTGGGGGAGGTTGTGGTACTTATGGCAGGATTAGGTACTTATGGAGGGTCTGTGGTTTATATTGATATCAGAAGAATTGGATCAGGATGAACCAAGCTCAGGGGAGATAAGAAAAGCAAGGAGGAAAAGGAACCGGCGGTTTTGAGGCCTTGAGGGTGCAGACATTGTCCGAGCATGACAAAATGAATGACTTCATTTTGTCTGTGATTGTCCTCGATCCTTTTGGGAGCCTGGCCTCCATCTACCTGGCGTGGGAGCAGGAGGCAGAATCTGGCCAGAAAAGGAGCTTTAGGATGTTTAGAGTGTCAGTTCAGTTGGGGAAGCAACAGACTCAGCTCTGAGATGACTCCAGAAGTCAGAACTCAGAGTGCCAACTTGGCCACAAGGCTCACCAGTTACGCAGGCTCCTCCGGGTTTGTGGTCATGGGCTCTGCAACTGGGCTGCAGCTTGGTGGGGAGGAGAAACACCCAGGATTTCTCTTCCTCCTTCAGAACAGAGGTCCTCAAACTAGCTGGCACCAGCACCCCGAGTTTCTGATCTGCGGGTGGGGCTGAGAATTTGCTTTTCTAACCAGCTCCCAGGTGATGCTGCTGCTGGTAGTTCAGGGACCACACTCTGAACCTCTGCTCTGGAGAACCTGCGTGACGGAGGCCCAGCTCAACCCTTGCAAAGGGCTGGGTTTTCTGGGGGAGGGGCTGCTCCCCACCAGAGTTCGGTGGTGAAGTCCTTCAGGCATCCCTGCCCACCATGCCCCCCTCCACTGTCCCTCCTACTGAACAGGCTGCCGAGTGCAGGGACAATAGCGGATACTCTTCTCCTTCTGGTGTTTTATAATTCAGTCCTCTCAGCACTTTGCAAAGCCTTTTTTTCCCTCTTTTATTAAAATAAAAAGGATCTGGTATCCTTGAAGACAGATGCCCTTTTAGTTTTGCTTTGGGGTTGGGGGTGGCTTTGAGCTGCCTATGAAGCAAACATCTTAGGGAGCCTGGTCTCTTACGTGTCTGGCAGGGGAGCCAGTGAACAGTCACTCTGCTCCCAAAGGCCAGGACCCCAGTGTCAGGAGCCCTGGGCCACCTGACCGCTCCTGTCCTGAATCTAATGTTCTGCATCAGCACCCCGGGAGAGGCTAATGAAGGTCGGCATCAGGCTCAGGGAGGCTCTCGGCAGATGTTTACTTCATAGATAGATGGAGTAAGGGAGGCAGTGGGAGGCTGGATGTGTGTGTATGTGAGTGTGTTGGGGAGTGATCTTTTCTCATGTCTGGAAGGAAACTCTTTTCTATAATAAGAGACTTATTTCCAAGTCCTAGTTTCACAAACTGACGCTACTGGCCAGAGGGGTGAAGGTCATTCTTAAGAGTAGGGGTTCCCCACTTCCAAGTCTCCTTTATAAACAGGGCTTAATGAAAGCCCCAGCCTGGAAGGGATGGGACCCCTTGAATGTTTAGCTCCAGGTCTGGCGCGAGGCCAGTGCATCATACTTTGTGGCTGCTCTTCCTGCGAATTTAAGGCTCTACACAGGCTTCTTCCGTTGGAGAGTCAGATGTGCTCAGAAACGGGGTCTTCTTCTCATTTCTGAGCAGGATCGAGGCCAACATGGTGGGAGCAGGTTTGGATTATTCACTGGAACGAGAGCAGCCACATCAGGCTGCTAAGACTCCCAAGTGAGGCCTGACTCTGAAGTCTCCATGCAAGTCACTGCAGGTCCCTCTAGAAAAGCCAGGCCCCGCCCTCACAGAGCCTGGGGATGCCTGGGAACCTGAAGCCATGCCCACTCACCCTTTCCGCCTCTGACCTCATCTCCGGCTTCGCGATGCTCTCAGGGCCAGTGCCCAGTGCTCTGTTGTTTTCCTGGTGGCAGGTAGGAGAAAGGGCCACGTGGGCTTGTGATGGACCATCTCCAGCCACTACCCGCATCCTCCTCTCCGCACGCAAGGAAGAACTGAGGGGCCCTGGAGACCCCAGGGGCGGGGGCGTGCTGCGGTCCTGATGTGACGTTTGACAACTTTCCGCTCTAGGTATTCCGTGTCTCAGGTGGCCGCTTCTCAGGCCACAGCTCTGCACTCTGGATCCTTCTCTCGGATTCCATGTCAGTGAGCTTCATTTCAAAATGGGCCCTCTTTTATCTCAGTCCTTCAGGTCCTGTTTTGCGTCTATTCATTCATTCATCCATTCAGCAGTAACTACGGAGTGCTTCCTCTGCTGATCAAACCTATGTCGTGAATGAAGCTGGACCTAAGTCGTGGGCCCACCAGGCACATAGTTGGCGACGACAGAGTGGGTTTCTGGCTCTCACTGTGCCACGTGCCTCATACCCAGAGGGCAGTGGCCTGGGGGTTCGGCCTGGCTGCCTCCAGTGTGGAGAGGTATATGGCAAGGCAGTAGCTGGCCCCCCACCAAAGGGAGGGAACTGACCATGACCATTTCTGTTGAGATGGAAATGCTATTCCACACTTAAGCCCATGGTGAGCACTCACGATCCCTGGCTTCTCTCTGGGTATCACATGTTTGGGAGAGATTTTGCTCCTCTGAAAAGAAAAATGACCTTAATCGTCTTCTGTGCAGGGACACGGTAACACCAGCCCTGGGAGTGAGTCTCCCAGCTGACACGTGGATGGGTGTGAAGGAGGATTGGAGCCTTGGAGAACCAATGCTCCCATCTTTACTGCCCCTGGCTTTGTCCAAGGTTGACCAGATGTCCAGCCATAGGAAGTAGCAAGTACTTTCTTTAGTCTTTTTTCCAAAGGGTTAGTAGGGACGTTTGAGGACCTCCTGGGGGTGTGGGAGGCACCATCAAACCTAAGGCCTCAGATATTTTGAACCAGGGCTGATACTCCCCACTCCCTACAATCCCACACTGCTGAGAATCACTTTGAATAGCGCTGTTCCTCACAGGGACGTGATGTGCTTGTGAATGACTCAGGAGCAGAAGAAAGGGCGAGAAAAACATTGTCTGCCGGCTTTCATTCATTCACACATTCATTTGTCTCCTATTGAGCCCCTGCTGGGTGTCTGGCTCTCTTGGGCACTGGAATATTGACAGGAAGACTAGGCTATAAGGATGCACCTGCCGGCATCCTTGGGAAGCTTGCCATCAACGGGAGCTTGTGAGAATCTGATCAAAGGGCAAAGGGGGCAACGACCCCTCTGTTAACTTTGGAAGTTGTCACTGTCTCTCTGGGGACCCAACTCCACATAAGGTGCCTGAAGTCAGGACTGTTCATGGTGCCTCCATCAGAGGTGCTTCACTCAGCTGACCAGAGATAGGTGCTCAGAGACCTGGGTTGTGAGTTTAATTTTCAGAGATTAACAGGTGACTGATTAGAAAACCATTCAGAGGCAGGTATCTTGCAGATTATGTCCTTGGTTCTGGGCTCAGGTAACCCTGGTGGCTCAGCTGATAAAGAATTTCCCGCAATGCAGCAGACCCAGCTTCCATCCCTGGGTGGGGAAGATTCCCTGGAGAAGGGAATGGCAATCCACTCCAGTATTCTTGCCTGGAAAATTGTACGGACAGAGGTGCCTGGTGGGCTACAGTCCATGGGGTTGCAAAGAGTCGGACATGACTGAATGACTATCACTTTTGCTTTTGAACCCTACACACTCTGAGAAAATAAACAACTCAAGTGCAAGTTCTAGAGGTGAACTGAAGGTTAGAGTGAGGTATATCTAGGAAAGTTAGCAAATGCAAAGAGGCTTCCACAAATGGTGTTGGTATTGATAACCTCCTCAGAGTCTAGGGTCTACCTCCAGCCTTATGCACTCAAAGCATGGATCAAGAGCAGATCTGATGCTTAGGAAAGATTTACTCTAGCTAAATCTACAGGCTTGTGAATCAACTCAGAATGCTATTTTCTTGATTTATACGAAAAACACAACTGTCATCCAAGTAAAACACATGGCTAATGGCCTGTATCTGTCTCTTTCTATAGAACAATCTTTAAGGCAGTTGTCAACAGTAGATCGTTTGGTGAGTTCGAAATCAGAACAAAGGGACCTGGTTAGATGGCTTTGCTATTTAATAACATTAAATTGTGAGAACTTGGTCAATCACAATTATATGTAAAATATATGGTCACTGGCTCTGATGGACTTGAAATGGGCAGTGCATCACTCCTGAACACACCTTGGGTAGGGGTTGCCAACTCCATTTATGATGGCCTATTCTTGCTTCATCTATGTTATGGCTTTCAGTCCTGTCTTATAGGTTTGGGAGTCATTTTATTTCTTTCAAGAGACTTTGTCTCTCTCCACTATGGTTCTTAGAACCTATGGTTTAACTTATAATGACAACCTTATATCCTTTTGAACATTTTATCCACAGTTCAGTTCAGTTAGGTCACTCAGTTGTGTCCAACTCTTTGCAGCCCTATGGACTGTAGCACACCAGGCTTTTCTGTCCATCACCAATTCCTGGAGCTTGCTCAAACTCATGCCCATCGAGCTGGTGATGCCATCCAACCATCTTCTCCTCTGTTGTCCCCTTCTCCTCCCGCCTTCAATCTTTCTCAGCATCAGGTCTTTTCCAATGAGTCACTTCTTCGCATCAGGTGGCCAAATTACTGGAGTTTCAGCTTCAGCTTCAGTCCTTCCAATGAATATTCTGGACTGATTTCCTTTAGGATGGACTGGTTGGATCTCCTTGCAGTCTAAGGGACTCTCAAGAGTCTTCTCCAACACCACAGTTCAAAAGTATCAATTCTTTGGTGCTTAGCTTTTCTTTTGTCCACAAGTACTCCCAAACAAGGAAAAATTATGGGCCATCCTCAGGCACAAAGACCAGCCCATTGATCACTGATGTTAGATTGGCCCAGATGTGGGTCAGAAATTCTTCTTTCTCTTGTACATGGTAGAATTTTTTCAGTAAAGTAAAGAAGTCTGACTTATCCTAATGCATTTTTAAATAATGTTTTATATTACTATGTCACCAGAGATATTTCTCTTGGGATGCTGAATGAAATGAAGTTACTGTTCTTTGTTGTTTGTAAACTAGGAAAATTCTTGGATAGTGCTCTTGGAAGGGAAGGGCTTTCCTGGTGAGTCAGATGGTAAAGAATCTACCTGTAATGCAGGAGACCTGGGTTTGATCCCTGGGTTGGGAAGATCCCCCAGAGGAAGGCATGGCAACCCACTCTGGTGTTCTTGCCTGGAGAATCCCATGGACAGAGGAGCCTGGCAGGCTATAGTCCATGGAGTCAGAAAGAGTTGGACACAACTGAATGACTAAGCTGCAGAGCTTGAAAGGGGAAAGGTGGTGTGAAACTGAAAGTGAGAGGCACTCAGTCGTGTCTGACTCTTTGCAACCCCATGGACTATACAGTCCATGGAATTCTCCAGGCCAGAATACTGGAGTGGGTAGCTTATCCCTTCTCCAGGGGATCTTCCCAACCCAGGAATTGAACCAGGGTCTCCTGCATAGCAGGTGGATTCTTTACCAACTGAGCTATCAGGGAAGATAGCTGGTTTCTCTGAGTAACTGGAATAGAAATGCACAGACATCTATTAGCATGGGGGGATATTAAGAATTTGCAGGAATTAGCTGATGAAGCTACTTGCAAGCCCTGTGATAGAATCTAAACTTTACCTTGAGTGCAATGGGAGACCATTTGTAGGTTTACAGGGAAGGGTGTAGCATTATCTGATTGGTTTCCTTCAATTAGCACATGGAGAACAGGTTGGAGAGAACGGAAGCAAGACCAGAGGGAAGGAGCCTTGCTAAGAGATCTGCTATCACCTGGGCTGGGTGATTCTCAATCTCGAGAAACTAAAGAGGCACCTGGCTTTGCCCTGACCGCAGCTGGAACCAGTGACCTCAGAATCTCTGGGGGTGGAGCCCCCAGGGTGCAGCCAAGATTGGGAACCACTGATCTGGGAGCTACAAAATGGCAGCCTGGATCAGGAAGGTAGCAGTGAGGCTGAAGGAGAGAGAGGTTAAGAGGCAGGGTGAACTGCATTTCTGGGCGGGGAGAAGAGAAGAAGCCTTCCTCCTTGGTTACTGCTTTGGCCCTCCGAGTAGGCGGTGTAATTCATTCATTCACAGAGAGGACTTTAACAGGAGGATTAGCTCCAACCTGCAGGAGAGAGGTAAGCACTTTCTCCCAAGAGTTGCCTCTTGTTCAAGGCAGCTTTGCTCCGGCGTCTTGTGTCTGCATTCCGGGTTTCTGCCCCCACCGCCCCATCCTCTGGCACCACTACCTCTTCTGCCTCTTGACTACATCCTCTGGCTTCTGACTCCCGCTTCCATCATCTCCCCAAATCTCCCCAAACCTTGGTTGACTCTCCCATCCTGCCTGCCATGTTATACCCACAGTTCACTGGTGGCCATGGACGTGATAAACAAAAGGAGAAACCTCAGCTGCTGTGATCTCTTGAGGTAGAGGCATGGGGTCTCCCTTTCCCACAAGGACCATTCAGTGACTCAGTCTGCCCAGAATGGAAGCTCCACCCTTGCTATTTGTAGGCTTAAATGGAACAAGGCTGGAAAGAAAGTGAAAGTGAAAGTTGCTCAGTCATGTCTGACTCTTTGTGACTCCACCGTCCATGAAATTCTCCAGGCCGGATTACTGGAGTGGGTAGCTGTTCCCTTCTCCAGGTGATCTTCCCAACCAAGGGATCAAACCCAGGTGTCCCACATTGCAGGTGGGTTCTTTACTAGCTGAGCCGACCAGGGAAGCCCAAGGCTGGATAGGCTATTAAATACACTTCATGAAAAAAGGAATGTGCTGACTTTCTAACTAAGGTGTGGAGGGATGCTCAAGACCCCAGCCCCAGTGATGGAGGGCAGACTGGGGGCTCCTTCCTGGCCTCGGACCTACTCTGACTGGAGCCCTAATGCTGTGACCTGGGCCCTCCCTAGGCTGCCCGGATGTAATTTTTCTCAAGCCTGCTTTAATCTCCAATGAGCGAGAAGCCTGACTGGTGCACTGTGTTTGTTCTTACCTTTTAGGCAGGACCTGAGTTCCTGCCTAGGGATTCTCTTTGGTCCAGTAAGTTATTTCAGTTAAGTCCAAGTGTTCTGGAGAGGAAATTAGCTTGTACTTATGGAGCTTCTAGCACATGCTTAGCATTGATACCTGGGCTTTTTCTACCTGGGGCGATGACGGGTGTGTCTTGGCTAGGGTAGCTCACTTGGTCTAAACGGAATCGAGCGGCAGAGGCTGCAATTCCTGTGGATGACCACACGAGGGCGTCCCTGGAGGAGTGCTGGCTGGCTGCCAGGCAGCCACCAACTCGGGGTCAGAAGGGCACTGAGTCTATGGAGCCCGCTCCTGCTTTGGCCACCGGGACCCGCAGGAATGAGGCAGGAGTGCAGAAACCATGCTGGGATAGCTGGTGGGCTGGTGGGTGCCAGGTGGCCCTGACAGCACACAACCAGGGTTCCAGGGACCCAGGGCAGGTGGTGGTGTGGGAGGGTCTAGAAAGCTTCACGCAGTGGTTCTTTACCAAAGGGTGACATCCAAACTTTCCTTCCCTTTCTGCAGCCCAGCTGTTTCCCAACAGATTTCTCCAAACAGCACCAGGCATGTAGTAGGGAGCTTCCGTCATTCCTGTACCCATATCCTTGGAGTTTCCCTACTTAAGGAAAATACAAGGACGAGGTACTGACCAGTGTCTCCGATTGACATGGCTGGGGAAGAAAATGTTTTTAACCAACTAACTGTAATCTAATTAGATCCCAAATCGTCACAACCATCCACGATATTGATCTTGAGGGGGCGAGGCCACATGGAACGCATACTTGATCCGAGTCCCCAAATCCTGACATTTGTTTCCCTTTCTGGTTTCCGACCCTGCCACGGCAGCTCTTCTCCCATCTGCCCTCAACCAGCTTGCTGGGGGGCTCCACGGACCAGTGATACCTGTGTTGGGAGGGGCTGCAGGAATTGTTCCAGCCAGATGCTCCCCGAGCTTGGAGCTCCACCCACTTCTAATCTAGGCTGATGTAATAGAGCCCTAATTCATCGTCTTCTCAGCTGTGGAATGGTAGTGATGCTGTCAGGCAATGGGCTGGCACAAAGATGAGCAATAGGGCTGCGACCATCACGTGTCTGCTCATTCCTGTCTTCACCAACATCAATGAGAGCCAGTGCTGTTGTCCCAGCAGATAATATTAAGGACACGGGCGTTTTATTATGGCCAGTGCTAATTAGTTTCAGTGGGAGAAAACCGTCTATCTTGTGGACAAAGATGCACTTCTGATGTCATAGATGTTTCCTGGTCGGTCCCAAAGGAGATCAGGCCCCGCCTCAGTAGAGAGGGGGGCTGGTTGGTGGGACCTATCCTGATACCAGAAAAACATCCTGGAGAGTGTGTTCTTTAATGGTGATCATTTCTGCTGGTCTGGATGATATTGGGTTGGCCAAAAAAAGTGGTTTGGGTTTTTCTATGCCATCGTATGGAAAAACCCAAATGAAATTTTTGGTCAACCCATTTTTTTCTCAGCTGAGAGAGAATGTGGACTCCTAGTTAGTAGAACAAAATACTTTGCCCTTGTTTATTCTGATCTCTTGCTTTTACTTTTTTTTCCCCCTGATAGTTCAGGATTTGCAAACTGGAGACCAGAATGTTGCTCCTGATCTTCAGGAGAATTTTGTTTGGCCAGCACGTTTTTTAAACTTGAATTTGAGGACCTGCAGGTGGCTTGTGTCTCTGGTTAGGTCTTGACTCACCTAACTCACATAACTCACCTAACTCACATAACGTTACCTTCCTGGCCTTGATCACATCACTTTGCCCTGTAAACTTTGACCTTTGTCCTATAAACTTTGTGCCGGGGTGGGAACATCTGCCTCACTAAGTATATTCTTTTTTGACTGATCCTCATGAACCCTTTCAGGACACGTTTTAAGATCATGGAAAGCATCTCCTTATTTGGAAGGACTGCTGATTATCAGAGAGCACCAGCTAAGAAGGCCAGGAAGCTCTCTTCTCTGACATTTAGGCTTTCGTGGTGTGACCCAGCTCCAGGGCGCGGCTCACACAGAGGGCGGTGCGCCTGGAGCCCCTGGTGTGGGCGGGGGACCCTGGTGAACTGTAAGGAGCTTCCAGCTCTAGCCTGTTAGGTCATTATTACTCTGCCCCGGTTATGCCAAAAGCTTCTGCCCCTTAGGGGATGGGCACCCACACTCAAAACTATAATCTGAACAGATGAGCATGAAGCTGCTCACCAGGGACTCATTTTGGACTTGGGCTGTGGGCCCTGCCGGTAGAACAGAGGCCTGTGCTGAGGAGGAGAGACCAGGGTGGCCGCGGCCCAGGAAGGGGTTCAGAGCGCCAGGAGAGCCTCAGGCCTACATCCAGAGCCCGCTGCCTGCCTCGCCCAGACATGGGCCCGTACCAAGCTCCGTCTTTTCCTCGTTTTGTCTCTCTCATCTTTCCATGAGCAAGAAGGGAGGTGCACCTTAACTTCTCCCGGTCCTCTTGTCCTCAATTTTCCTCAGGAAAGACAGGGTCAGGGGGGGCCTGGCCAGGGATGGCAGTTCATTTCAAAACCTCAAGCTAACCTGTGCTCCCTTTCCCGACCTCCAGCCTATTTTAATCTTGTAAACGGTAATGATGTGTGTGGGGAACAATTTTGTTGTTTACTGAAGCAGTTGAGTGATAATTGCAGAGAAAGGAGAAAGCGGAAGGGTTTCCCCACACCCTGTGTTCCTCTCTGCCATTCTCTACACTAATATAGGCCCCCGATGCTGTTTCTTGTGAATCAAGATGACAGACTAGGAAAGGAAGGTTAGGGGGGTAGTTTGAGGGGGAGAAAAGGAGGGAGGTGAGCCCAAGGCCTGGACCCCTCCCAGCGAGGAGAGTAAGTGGGATTGGACAGTTGCCAGCTCCTCAGGGTGGCTGTGCTGTAAAGAGGGTGTTTGGGCAAATAGCTCTTGGTCCTCAAGGTCTTCTGAAATAAAGCTGTGGCGGAAAGTTCTTTCTGATGTCAGATCAAAATGTATTCTGTTTCAACATAAAAAGGAGGCAGACAGACCAAATGGAACAAATATAAAATTATTTTATTTAGCCTTCTTAGGTTAATCTGTTTCTGTGTGACTACTGTTCATTAAAAATTCATCATGCTTGAAATTATCAGCACCACATTTCTCTTTAACAGTGTACATCCATTCCTCAGATAAGCATCTTGTCACTGCCGGATATAGAATGTACCGAGTGGCCAATGTATGTAGAATCCTGTGAATACCCTGGGCTGGGAAGCCAGAGTGCAATTTAGTTGAAGAGATGGCTCATGTCCCATAACCACAGACTGCTTTACACACAATAGAACAAATGTGAAAGTGTTACAGATGTCATGGCTTGAGTGATGTGGCTGCAAAGCAGGCTGGGAATCAAAGAGGCGCGGTCAGGAGGAGCACAGGGCAGGCATCCAGAGCTGAGCAGGACTGGGTCTGTGGGTGGTTCATCCATGGCAGGGTTGCACAAGATGGGGTTCAGGAGCTCTTCCCCTTGAGTCACCCAGGACTGGGATGAATGGATGGACCAGAATCTCCAGGGGTGGGCACAGGACTTCACTCTTAACAAGCTCCCAGGAATTCTGATGCACACTGAAGTTTTGTGATTTTAAAAGAATGCCTTAAAAAAATTTTTTTTTAATTTGTGTATTTGGCTGTGCTGAGTCTCAGTTGTGGCATGCAGAATCTTTAGTTGCTGGCATGTGAGACTTTTAGCTGTGGTGTGTGAACTCTCAGTTGCCATATGTGGGTTCTAGTTCCCTGACCAGGGATCAAACCCAGGCCGCCTGCATTGGGAATGTGGCATCTTATCCATTGGACCACCAGGGAGGTCCCCACTCGGAAGTTTGAGAACTTTTAAGCCATAGGGTACTTAGGTGAATTGGGGATGGCTGTCCACAGGCATGACCGAGGCAACCCTGGCCACAGGCCGTGGCTTTGAATGCAGGTGATTGTTCAGTGTAAAAGCAAGCCCCAGCCCCTGACTGTGGATACAGGGTCCGGCCCATCCCCAAGAGAGAGAAACCGATGACAACAGACCAGGTGCCAGGGCCTCAGTGCATTTGGGGGAAACCCAGCTGTGTGGCAGGACTTGGCAGGAGACCTGGCGGGCATGAGAAGGTTCAGGCCTCCCAGAGCAGCACGGGCTTCCGCATCACGTCTGCCAGTGACCTGAGGCTCTGAATTTCTTTCTGGCCTTGGTCAGGACTGGCCTGGGGCTGGGTAAGGCTGGGCCTGCAGTTGGGGGGCCCTGTAGGTAGGACCAAGCAGTAGGGGCAGAAGCAGGGAGCCAGGGGTCAGCAGGACAAAGGTGACCTTGGAAGTGAAGACTAGAGATGTTAAGGAAAAACTCTGTGGTGGAATGCTTCTCAAGTTCCCAAAGAAATCCACAGAAAATGCAGGAAAGTTCTCAAAGTACTGTTATGGGATGTAATGATCTTCCTTGGGTCTGCTTGGGTGAGAGAGGAGTCCATAACAAAGGATTTCCTAGCAGGCCTGACCATGTCCAGGCAAATGCAAACTTGATTTGCTAGAGTTGCCAGCAGAAGCAGGGTCATGTCAGACAGAGGGAGGCCCAGTGGGCTTCTTGCCTGATCTTGGTGGAGAAGGCATCATTTTTAATCTGAAATCAGGGCTGGCTTTGAGAAAAGATGTTCAGTTCCAGACCTCTACCATTTTACATCAAAAAACCTCAGGCTTTTTCTTGTTTAAACTTCTTTTGGTTAAACCTTCCCTTTCAACAAATCCTGCAGTGAAGTTCCTAGAGCAAGCCTATCCAATTATAGGGTATCTGACTCTCAGGATTCTTGTCTAAGAGAGACCAAATCCTCTCTCACCTAAAAACCAGGACCCTGTTACCCGCAGCCTCTTGTTTGTTCTGTCTTTTCAAACAATCCCTGAGTCAGAATAAAGGGAGATTTTCTGAGACAAAACAAACACTACCTGAGAAAGACTCCCTTCTTTTTTGTGTTCCGTATGCAGCGTCCACAGACACTTCCCTGAAGGTCAAGTTCAATTCAGTTCAGTCGCTCAGTTGTGTCCAACTCTTTGTGACCCCATGAACCGCAGCACACCAGGCCTCCCTGTCCATCACCAGCTCCCAGAGTCTACCCAAACCCATATCCATCGAGTCGGTGATGCCATCCAACCATCTCATCATCTATCGACCCCTTCTCCTCCTGCCCCCAATCTTTCCCAGCATCAGGGTCTTTTCAAATGAGTCAGCTCTTTGCATCAGGTGGCCAAAGTATTGGAGTTTCAGCATCAGTCCTTCCAATGAACACCCAGGACTGATCTCCTTTAGGATGGACTGGTTGGATCTCCTTGTAGTCCAAGGGACTCTCAAGGTCAAACATCTCCTTTAATTGTACCCAGCACACTTAACCAAGGCAGACTCAACCCAGATGGCCCTGGCCTTCTAGGTCAGCACACAGCTGTTATCCTCTGGAATGAAAGTGCAAGGAATGGGCAGGACTTTGTATTATTATTATGGCTCTTTTTTGGACTTGAAAGTTGAGTTTGTGAAACACAATTTCTTTTGGCAACTGCATCTATGAACTTGGTCATTTACTGATTCTCACCCCCGCCCCCAGTAACTTTCCCTGTCTCGCACTCTCTTATATATAATCTGGAGAGCTTTACCTACAGTTGCTTTTGCTTCTGGGGCTTTTGCTGTGGCAAGAGGTGGGGGAGGCCTTTAGGCCCGGCTAAACTTCAAGTCAAGCTTTCCACCTCTCCTCTTCCAATTCTTTGTCTCCTCCGAGGAAGGGCTCAAGTTTCTCTCTCTCTCTCTTTAAAATTTTAGTACTTATTTTTGGCAGCGCTGGGTCTTCGTTGCTGTGTGTGGGCTTTCTCTTGTTGCGGCTGCGGGGGCCAGTCTGCGGGTGAGGTGTGTGGGCTTCTCACTGGGGTGGCTTCTCTTGGGGAGCACAGGCTCCAGGTACCCGGGCTCAGTGGTTGTGATGTATAGGCTGTGGCCCCGCAGCAAGTGCAGGATGCCCGGACCAGCCATCGAATCTGTGTCCCCTGCATTGGCAGGTGGGTTCTTAACCACTGGACCACCAGGGAAGTCCTCAAGTTTCTCTTGAATGCTAAGAAAAGAAGGATGTGGTAGGTAGCCCTCTTTTGGACTTTGAGTCCCCAGTTCAATCTGAAATGACCAAAGTAACACACATACACATTCCGCCCCCTTTTCACAAGCAGGGAAGTAAGAAAGAGGAGGCAAGGGGGACTGGTTCTGAGGTTTTGGAGAGGGTGATAATTCACTGATAGCTCGGTTAATAAAGAATCTGCCTGCAATGCAGGAGACCCTGGTTCAATTCCTGGGTCAGGAAGATCTGCTGGAGAGGGGATAGGTTACCCACTCCAGTATTCTTGGGCTTCCCTTGTGGCTCAGCTGGTAAAGAATCCGCCTGCCATGTGGGAGACCTGGGTTCGATTCCCTGGGTTGGGAAGATCCCCTGGAGAAGGGAAAGGCTACCCACTCCAGTATTCTGGCCTGGAGAATTCCATGGACTGTATAGCCCATGGGGTGGCAAAGAGTCAGACACGACTGAGCGACTTGCATTTCACTTCACTATAATTCCTGGAAGGTCTGACCCAGCGGACCTGACGGGGAGGGGCAGTGGGACCCAATTGAAAATAATGAAAACATCACATTGTTAGACAGAGGAGCTTTTGGTTCCCAAGCTCCTCTGGGAGTACCTGGAAAAGCTGAAGCAGGCACCTCCTCTGCCTCACCCTCCTCCAGCAAAACACCTTGAATCACCAGGACATTCATATTGTTCTTCATAATAAACTGATCACCCTTCCCCTCTTAATCTTATTTTATCCTTCTACAAGTATTAGCTGAATACATTATCATCATACAAAGTTCAGGGAACGCAGAAATAGATTGCCTGAGTTCAGATTCTCTAGGAAAAAAATGAGTCGGAGATGAAACTTACTGTGCTAATACTGAGACTGAGAGAAACAGGGATATGAGTCCAGGAAGGCAGGAGGTAACTACCAGGTGGGAGCTACCAACGAGGCCACAGGTTCACAGGGAAATAAGAGAACTCAGATGGTCTTGGTCATGAGGGACATAGCCATGAAACCAGTTACACCCAAGTAATGCCCAAGGAAACTTCCTGTTACCTCCTGTCTTTCATCGGTCAAAGGTGGTTGTTGCTATTGTTCTTGTTCAGTTGCTAAGTCATGTCTGACTCTTTGTGACCCCGTGGACTGCAGCATGCCAGGCTCCTCTGTCTTCCACTATCTCCTGGAGTTTGCTCAAATTCATGTCCATTGAGTCAGTGATGCCATCCAACCATCTCATCCTCTTCCGCCCCTTTCTCCTCCCGCCTTCAACCTATCCCAGCATCAGGATCTTTTCCAGTGAGTCAGCTCTTTAACTCAGGTGGCCAAAGTCCTGGAACTTCAGCAACTGTCCTCCCAACGAATATTCAGGGTTGATTTCCTTTAGGATTGGTTGATTTGATCTCCTTGCTGTCCAAGGGACTCTCAAGAGTTTTCTCCAGCACCGTAATTCAAAAGTATCAATTCTTTGGTGCTCAGCCTTCTTTATGGACCAACTCTCACATCCGTACATGACTACTGGAAAAACCAGTAGTTTCTAACTATATGGACCTTTGTCAGCAAAGTGATGTCTCTGCTTTTTAATATGCTGTCTAGGTTTGTCATAGCTTTCTTTCCAAGGAGCAAGTGTCTTAATTTCATGGGTACAATCAACCATCTGCAGTGATTTTGGAGCCCAAGAGAATAAAATCTGTCACTGCTTCCACTTTTCTCCTTCTATTTGCCATGAAGTGATGGGACTAGATGCCAAGATTCTACCTTGGTTGTACTGGGGACCCCAGAACTGCTTTGGGCTTGGCAGAGCCCAGCGCTTTCCACTATGGCAAAAGCCAAAGACAGAATCTTCTTTGTATGAGAAAATAATTCTTCTCCCATTTGCCCTCTTCTCCTCAAAATAACTGTTCTTAAGAGCTTAGTGTGTATCATTCCAGGCTATTTTTACGCTTTTGTACACATATCTTTGTGGGTTCTAAAAATCGTGAACTAGATAATTTATATGTATTGTTTTGTAGTTTCTTTTTTTCCTCTAATTATACCTTGTAGATTTTTCATGTTTGTACATTCTTTTAAATTCCTGTGTTGCATTATTTAGTATGGATATTCCATAATTAATTCTCCTTTAGCTAGCCCTTTAGATTTTTCCAGCTTTGGCTATTCTAGTCGGTAATTGTAACGAGTAATTGCAAAACGAGGTGATTGCACAGAGCAACGATTCTGTGTACATGTGAGGATATCTCTCACATCCTTGAGGTTGTACTTTTGGGTTAAATGATCACCCATGGAAATCAAATAGGTTTCTTCTTGTCAGGCTCCTTTAGATCCTGGGAGATTTAAAAGTGGAGACCACTTGATTCTGTTGGTTAGAGCATGAAGCCAGTGAACCCGGGAGATACTGAATTCATTGTTGTTCACTTGCTAGGTTGTGTCTAACCCTTTGTGATCCCATGGACTGTAGCACACCAGGCCCCCTGTTTTCTACTATCTCTCGGAGTTTGCTCAAATTCATGTCCATTGAGTTGGTGATGCTATCTAATCATCTGAACTTGAACCTCAATAAATAGTGACAAGGACAATTACACCCCATGGTCACAGACTGCACCTTGGCTGGTTGCTCCTCAGACATTTGTCCTTGGTCATGAGGGGGAGACAGTGAGAGAGCCTGACTCTGCAGAGCACTTCTCAAGGGGTGGCCCACTGTCCAGCATCACCTGGAAACTTGTTTGGAAGGCAAATGCTTGACTCCTGCCTCATAGCTACCGAATCAGACATTCTAGGGGTGAATCCAGAAAATCTGTTTTACTAAGTCCCTTCAGTGGTTCCAATGCATATAAATAACATCTGAGATTGGCTGCCCTTCCAAGCCCATCTCTATTACTAGAAGAAAACAAAGCTGATGGAGCTCTGTGCCCCCACTGTTCAGTTGCAGCAGAACCACGTCGGGCACTCCTGAAGTTGTGGAGGATCATACCCTCGTCTAGCTGGCGATTTGGCCCTTAGGCTGTTCAGACCCGGATTACTGCCTCTCCCACCGCACACACTGCCTCCGCCATCAGATCAGAGTCACCAGAGGTGTGTCTTGCCAAGAACCTCATCTTCATGACTTCACCGTTTGGCTTCCTTCACCTCTGTGGCCTTTGCTCTTGACCCTGGAAAGCTCCTGCCTCCTTGAACATGGGCTTGAGCCCATGGCCCACAGTCCACTGGCTGCATTGTCAGAGCCCAGCACCTACCTAAGGACTCTTCTATTTCCTTTTCTGTCCAACCATCCAGGGCCTGCTGATACGTCTGCTAGGCTGTGTCCATTATTTCTATATACAGAAGATCATTTGCTTTTTCATATTACACCTGGAACTGTAAATCCCAGCTCTGTAAGTGGATACGTTTAAACCAACTGTCATGGCTGTGATGCAAGAAAAACTGAATTATAAAAGATTTTTTGCTGGCTTTCCTGCCAAAGAAAGTCTCCTTTAGTTTCATTTTTATTGCATCTGCCTCCAGATAAATGAGATCCTCACCAACCTCAGAAGCTGTGGATGGAGATTCCATCCAGCTGACTTCAGTTATTTGTATTGTGAGGTAGAAAAACTGATCTCTTACAGATTGTTTCCGTTTGGTGTGTCTTACTGGTTGAATGTGTGGCCCACATTCATCTGTTGGAGTCCTAAAGCAAGTACCTCGGAATGTGACTGTATTTGGGCATAGGGGCTTTATAGAAGTAATGAAGTTAAACTGAGGTGTTTTGTGTCTGACTCTTTCCGATCCCATGGACTGTAGCCTGCCAGAGTCCTCTGTCCATGGAATTCTTCAAGCAAGAATACTAGAGTGGGCAGCCATGTCCTTCTCCAGGGGATCTTCCCGATCCAGGAATTGAACCCAGTTTTCCCGATTTGCAGGTGGGTTCTTTACCATCTGAGCCACCAGGGAAGGCTGATATCGTCATGAAAAGGGGAGATCTGGTCACAGCCATGTGCAGGGAGACCACCATGGAACAAGAAGGCAGAGATGGGGTGATGATTCTCTAAGCCAAGGAACCCTAAAGATTGCCAGCAAACCACCAGAAGCCAGGGGAGAGGCGTGGACCAGATTCTTCCCTACAGCCCTCAGAGGGAATCGGACCCACTGACACCTTGAACGTGGACTTTTGGCCTTCAGGACTGTGTGACGATAAATGTCTGTTGTCTATGTTGCCCAGTTTGTAATGCTTTTGCAGCAGCCCTGGCAAATGAACCCAACGTGCCTGTCCTCATTTATATTTCTTCTGAGACTCATTCTGCCTTTCCGAGCTCATCAACTCTTATGTGGGCTGCTATGAACAGCTGGTCTCTCTGACCCAGTCTCCCCACTCTCCACCCTGTCCAGCCAACCTTTGTCAGAGCGAGCTTTGCTGAGAGTGGTTTTTATCTCCTGCAACACTGTATTCTTACTACTTCAAGTCTGAATCTTGTGACCATAGCCTTTTCCCCAAGCCCTTATCCCTGCCGGCCTCTACAGGTCCTCTGCTGTCTCTTCAGATAGGCCTTCTCACTACCCACATGAACATACATGTCATACCCACCTCCGCACACCTGCCATGCCCTCCTTTCCAAGTTCTTTAGAAGCCTCACCATCTCACATCACTTGGTCAAAGGGTTCTTAGACTTTGCTGCATGTTAGAATAACTCTGGGGGATTAAAAAAAATCCTAAATGCACAGGTTACTCCCTATACCAGTCATGTAAGAGTCTCTGGCATAGGATCCATGCATTAGTAATTTTTAAAGCTCTAGGTGATTCATTGTAGAGCCAGATTTGACAATCTTAGTGATTCCCTTCTTCCATATCACCCTGACACCTCTCAAACCTCAAGGCGCACACAAGAAGGCATCTGCAGGGCCTGAGTTCTGCCTTTCTAGCAAGCTCCAAATGCTGCTGGTCCAGGGACCACACTTTCAATAACGAAGTACTATACAACTTACAGGGCTTCCCAGATGGCTCAGGGGTAAAGAATCTGCCTGCCAATGCAGGAGACGTGGGTTTGATTCCCTGGGTTGGGAAGACCCCTGGAGAAGGAAGTGGCAACCCACTCCAGTATTCTTGCCTGGGAAATCCCATGGACAGAGAAGCCTGGTGGGCTACAGTCCATGGAGTCGTAAAAGGGTTGGACATGTGATTGAGTGACTAAAAAGTGACAACACAACTTATCACTTAGTGTTTATACTCAGCTTGGCCCATAGATGATATTAGATGGTTTATGGGAAATACACAGACAAAAATTAGCAATTAAGTTTATGCCTTCATCCAGACATGCTTACAAAGGTCTTTGGAGAGCATCTAAGGAAAACTGGCAAAGATGTGCTCAACAATAATGCTAGAGAGAGGAGGAAGCCTGGGGAAAGCAGGAAATCCACCTGTACTGCCCTCCCCCAGAGAGCTGTACACGCAGGCTCCCCCAGCAGCAGCGACAGGGGAGCAGCCCTGAGGAGCCCTTGTCCTGTGATCTGAGGTGTGTGGTCTTTTAAGGAAAACTTGGACTTTTAGGGAATTTGGGGCCCTCTTGTTGTGTACTCCCTCTTGTCTGGTGGGGTGTGTGCTCTTGCTTGGGAAAAATCTGAAATTACAGAGGCAGAGGAGTGAAGATGCAAAACATAAGGTGAGCATTGTCAGCTCACCAGCCAGCATTGTCATATCATGTGATTCTGGGGGATCAGTATCAGGGAATATACCGTGGCTGGTGCCCCCTGCAGTTGCCAATGTAGGGCTCTGAGGCCAGGGCGCATTAGGTAAATTCTTTGAGCTGTGGTTTCTCCATCTCTAAAATGCAGGTAATAACATCTACCTTCCAAGGCCTAGAGGTGATTAAGTGAGATCAAGCATGTAAAGCTTCTAGTACTGAATCTGATGCACCCTGGAAGTACTCATTAAATGGTTGCAATGATTATCACCATAATCACTCTTATCAGCACTTTGTTTTCAGATCCAGGGCAGTGCTCACATGCCTGTGAGCAAAGCAGCTACTCAGAACTGGCTCCAGGACTCTTGGGGTTTGCATGTTTCTTGTGTAGGTGGCAGCTGCCCATGCAAGGGTGGAATAGGAATTGGGCATTTCGTGCAGCTGCTGGTTCGGTTTCCCTTTGGTTTGGTCAGGGCTGCATTATGATTTCTGGAGTTCTCAGAAAGTTTTGCCTTTCTTGGGCCTCCTCTTGCATTAAAAAAAAAAAAAAAAATTAAAAACACTTTGTGCTTGCGTTGGTAGACAGGTGAATGCAAGTCAGATTGGATTATATTCACTTTTTTCCTCCTGATTTTTGTTGCTGTTGTTCAGTCGCTCAGTTGTGTCTGACTCTTTGTGACCCCATGGACTGCAGCACTCCAGGCTTCCCTGTCCTTCACCATCTCCCAGAGCTTGCTCAAACTCATGTCCATTGAGTCAGTGATGCCATCCAACCATCTTGTCCTCTGTCATCCCCTTCTCCTCCCACCTTCAATCTTTCCCAGCATCAGGGTCTTGTCTAATGAGTTGGCTCTTCACATCAGATGGCCAAAGTATTGGAGTTTCAGCATCAGTCTTTCTGGCTTTAAACGGAGTTAAAACGTTTTCAGGGCCCCTAACCTATCGCAGGCCCTGGGCACCATGCCCATTGTGGCCCCCAGATGCAACCTGCCTGTGCTGACCCTCCCAGCAGCTGAGCATGGCTTGGGCGGCATGGGGCAGCAGGCAGAGACCTCCAGCACAAGGTATTATTTTCTATGCAGAGGTCTTTCTCCCTAAACTAGGTCACAGCTGCCTCCAGTGTAGGGGTTTTCCTTTTTAAATTCCCACCTAGCACCCAGTGCCCAGCTGAGCACCAGGGCCAGTCTGTTTAACACTTTGCAACTTAAGTACATTTTGTGGCTGTTAATTGTTAGGAGACTCCATCCCAAGCCTTGGAAACCTGTTGCTCAGTGGCTTCCATGGTCATTAGCAGACTCAGGTGGCCTCTCAAGGTCTTTCTGTGGCACAGCCTTGAGAAACTGGCCACAACAGGCTCCCACCACTGATAGAATCCCGTGTCCCTGAGTCCAGAAGAGTGAGGTGATGTGGGGGTGCCTGGCTCTGCGTTCTCAAAACTGTGATTCAGGGTCACGTGGAAGCTGCCTGTCAGGGCTGAGCTTTGCCCAGTGTGAGCACCATTCATCTGCGTGATGGGTTTCCTGCCCTCTCTCTTGGCTGTACCACTCCCAGAGGGAGCCTGGCAAGGATGCTGTGTGAGATGGTTGCAGGGTCGTCCTTCGTGCTGCTGTTCCCTAGGTCTGTTCAGTTGGGGAGAACAGCACAGAGCATCGGCCACAACCACCAGCGCTTGTCGGCTCCCAGGGTCACAGTCAGCCCAAATAGCAACACATGGGGGAAGGCAGCAGGGGCGTGACCCTCTGAGGGGCGTGTCATTTGAGAGTGCCTCCGGGGCTGCCTGACTGGGAAGCTGGCTGGATCGACAGCCAGGAGGGGATCCCCTCAGTTCTACTCCTGAGTTGGTTTAGCAGGAAGTGTGTTCACGTAATCTGTCCAGCACGCCGAGGAGCTGGCCAGGCAGTGACAGTGGGCCTGGGGACAGACTACAGAGGCTGAATGGTCACAGTCCTGGAGCAGACAGCGCTTTTATTGTAACTCTTGAATGCTTGTTTTAATATGTGCGTGCTAAGTCGCTTCAGTCACGTCCGCCTCTTGGTGACCCCATGGACTGTAGCCCACCAGGCTCCTCTGTCCATGGGGTTCTCTAGGCAAGAGTACTGGAGTGGGTTGCCCTGCCTTCCTCCAGGGGATCTTTCTGACCCAGGGATTGAACTTGTGTCTCTTATGTCTCCTGCATTGGCAGGCAGGTTCTTTACCACTAGCGCCCCCTGGGAAGCCCTTGTTTTAATATGAAACTCATTAATTCATGTCTTATTTACAATAAATTGCTTGTTTATCAGTTATTCTTGACCTATTACGTTATATCTGACTCTCTTTTATACAGTTTGAGAGCTGCCAAGATGCTTAGTCAGTGTTACTGAATGTACCCAGTGATGGCACAGTGTAAATATTGAGCTAAATTCTTAGTTTGGAGATGCAAATTCTAATTACCCATCAACCCAGATACTCCAAAACTTGTTAGAATATTGGTTTGTGATGCAGCACTGAAGAAAGGAATATAAAAATTAGGATTAGGGCCTGAGAAGAAAGATGGGGATATTAAAAACCCCACTGATCGTTTCAAAGAGGGATCTCCAGTTGCATTGGAAGCAAAGACTATTTGAGTACTGGTAATGGAAGAAAGAGAATATGGAGTGTTAGTTACTCAGTTGTGTCCAACTCTTTGAAACCCCATGAACTGTAGCCTGCCAGGCTCCTCTGTCCTTGGAATTCTCCAGGCAAGAATACTGGAGTGGGTAGCCAGTCCCTTCTCCAGGAGATCTTCCTGACCTAGGGATCGACTCCAGGTCTCCTGCATTGCGGGCAGATTCTTTACTGTCTGAGCCACTGGGGAAGCCCCTGAAGGAGACTAGAAACCTGTTTTAAAAGAAGGTTCAAAGCCTTATGAGGCCAAGACCAAAGAAACAGTGACTCAAGAACAAGGGTACTGGAAACACCAAGAAAGTTTCTCCATTCACCTGTTGCTCTTACAAATACTGTTTGAATCCTGGTAAAGAGAGGCAGGAGGCAAGGGTAGTTACAACACAAAAGACGCACATCTGTGGTTCCACGGGGTGGGGGAGAACACGGTTGGGATGGTTGGTATGTGAAAGGGACTGATCATGAAGGGCCTTGAAGTCATGGGGTGGGGGAGGAATTTGGATCTTGAGTTTAGGACAATGGGAAGCCACTGAGAGCTTCAAGCTGAAGAGTGAGTCACTTGTGTTATTTGGGAGCCAGGGTTTCATGGAGGCCATTAGAGGGTGTAGTGATCCAATGCTACAATAATCCAGAAGGATAATTCCACCATAGAAACTAGAAGCTTCAGCAGCAGGAGTCTCAGGCGCAACTCCTGAGAGCGGTTGTTGAGGGTGTGGCTTGGGGTTGTTGGAAGTGATGAGTTCAGGTTGGAAATATTCAACTGGAGGGACCTGTGGGACTTCCCAGTGGCTGCTTGCATCTGGGGTAGAGGTACAGATTTTGGAGCCATGAGAAAATAGATGGTCATTGATGAAGCATAGGAGTGGCGGAGGTCACCTCACTAGATGACACGGGCTGGGAGAAGAGGGACTAGGGTGGGACTCCCTGAAGAGCAGTGTGCTGGGGATGGGCCGAGGAGGAGGAGCTCTGAGGGAGACTGGCAGGCGGGGTCCCTGAGACCAGGGTCTCAACACAGGGTCGCAGAAGCTGAGGGAAGCGATGATGTGAAGAAAGAGCAAGTGATCGTGAATGTCAGAGTTGGAGAGAATTCATATAAGAACTTTACCTATTAGATTTGGAGCAAACAGATCTTTGGTCTCCACTTAGAGGGGTTCATTTTTTTCAATTATCAAATATTTCCTGGCTCACTCATGCCAGACACTGCTCTTGGTTTGAAATTTACATTTTGGTAGAAGAGATAAGCAACCAAGAAGTAAGCCAGTAACAGGGGAAGGCTATTTCACTCAATGATAAGAGCTATTATAGAAAGGATAAATAACAAAGCCTTATAGCAAACTAAAAGGAACTATAACCAATACCCCATGATAAACCATAATGGAAAAGACTATAAGAAGAGTGTATGTGCATGTGTGCTAAGTTGCTTCCGTTGTGTCTAACTCTTTGTGACCCTATGGACTGTAGCCTACCAGGCTCCTCTGTCCATGGGATTTTCCAGGTAAGTTTACTGGAGTGGGTTGCCATGCCCCCCTCCAGGGGATCTTCCTGACCCAGGGATGGATTCTGTGTCTCTTACATCTCCTGCATTGGCTGGTTGGTTCTTTAACACTAGCACCACCTGGGAAATAAATATATATATATATATGTGTGTGTGTGTGTGTATATTCATATATATATATATATTCATATATTATATATATATTCATTCATATATATATATGAAATGGAGTCAATTTGTTGTACAGCAGAAATTAACATTGTATATCAATTACTTGTTGTTCAGTTGCTAGTTGTGTCCGATTCTTTGCAACCCTATGGACTGCAGCACACCTGGCTTCCCTGTCCTTCACCATCTCCTGGAGTTTGCTCAAATTCATGCCCATTGAGTTGGTGATGCTATCTAACCATCTCATTGTCTGCCACCCTCTTCTCTTTCACGTTCAATCTTTCCTAGAATCAGGATCTTTTCCAATGAGTTGGCTCTTTGCGTTAGGTGGCCAAAGCATTGGAGCTTCAGCATCAGTTCTTCCCATGAATACTCAGGATTGATTTCCGTTAAAATTGACTAATTGATCTCCTTGTAGTCCAGGGAACTCATGACAATCTTCTCCAGCACCACAATGAAAAAGCATCAATTCTTTAGTGCTCAGTCTTTTTTATGGTCCAATTCTCATATCCATGCATGACTACTGGAAAAAATCATGGCTTTGACTATATGGACCTTTGTCGGCAAAGTGATAGCTCTGCTTTTTATATGCTGTCTAGGTTTGTCATAGCTTTTCTTCCAAGGAGCAAGCATCTTTTAATTTCATGACTATAGTCACCATCCACAATGATTTTGGAGCCCAGGGAATTAAAATCTGTCCCTGCTTCTACTTTTTTCCCTTCTATTTGCCATAAAGTGATCAGATCAGATGCCATGATCTTAGTTTTTTTAATGTTAAGTTTTATGCCAGATTTTTCACTCTCTTCTTTCACTCTCATCAAGAGGCTCTTTAGTTCTTCACTTTCTGCCATTAGAGTGGTATCATCTGCATATCTGAGGTTGTTGATGTTCTCCTGGCAATCTTGATTCCAACTTGTGATTCATCCAGCCTGGCATTTTGCATGGTGTACTCTGCATATAATTGAAATAAATGGTGACAACATACAGCCTTGTCATACTCCTTTCCTGATTTTGAACAAGCTGTTTGTTCCATGTCCAGTTCAAACTGTTGCTTCTTGTCCTGCATACAGGCTTCTCAGAAGGCAGGTGAGCTGGTCTGGTATTCCCATGTCTTTAAGAATTTTCCATAATTTGTTGTGATTCACACAGGAAAAGGCTTTAGCATAGTCAGTGAAGCAGAAGTAGATGTTTTTCTGGAATTGCCTTGCTTTTTCTATAATCCAGTGGATGTTGGCAATTTGATCTCTGATTCCTCTGCCTTTTTGAAATCCAGGTTGTACACTTGGAAGTTCTCAGTTCATGTACTGTTGAAGCCTAGCTTGAAGGATTTTGAGCATTACCTTGTTAGCATGTGAAATGAGTGCAATTGTGCAGTAGTTTGAACATTCTTTGGCATTGCCTTTCTTTGGGATTGGAATGAAAACTGACTTTTCCAGTCCTGTGGCCACTGCTGAGTTTTCCAAATTTGCTGACGTACTGAGTGCAGCACTTTAACAGAACCATCTTCTAGGATTTGAAATAGCTCAGCTGGAATTCCATCAACTTCACTAGCTTTACTTGTAGTAATGCTTCCTAAGGCCCACTTAACTTCACACTCCAGGATGACTGGCTCTAGGTGAGTGATTATGTCATTGTGGTTATCCCAGTCATTAAGACCTTTTTTTGTCTAGCTCTTCTGTGTATTCTTGCCACCTCTTCTTAATCTCTTCTGCCTCTCTTAGGTCCTTGCCATTTCTGGCCTTTATCATGCCCATCCTTGCATGAAATGTTCCCTTGATATTTCCAGCTTTCTTGAAGAGATCTCTAGTCTTTCCTATTCTATTGTTTTCCTCTACTTCTTTGTTCATTGAGGAAAACCTTATCTCTCCTTGCTGTTCTCTGGAACTCTTTATTCAGTTTGTATATCTTTCCCTTTCTCTTTTGCTTTTCACATCTCTTCTTTCCTTGGCTATTTGTAAAGCCTCCTCAGGCAATCACTTTACCTTCTTGCATTTCTTTTTCTTTTGTATTGTTTTGGTCATTGCCACCTATATGATGTTATGAACCTCTGTCCATAGTTCTTCAGGCACTCTGTCTACCAGATCTAATCCCTTGAATCTATTTGTCACCTCCACTGTATAATCATAAGGGATTTGGTTTAGGTCATACCTGAATGGCCTAGTGATTTCCCCTACTTTCTTCAATTTAAGTCTGAATTTTGCAATAAGGAGCTGATAATCTGAGTGACAGTCAGCTCCAGGTCTTGGTTTTGCTGACTGTATAGAGCTTTTCCATCTTAGGCTGCAAATAATATAATCTGTCTGATTTTGGTATTGACCATCTGGTGATGTCTAGGGTAGAGTTGTCTCTTGTGTTGTTGGAAAAGGATGTTTGCTATGATCAGTGTGCTTTCTTGACAAAACTCTGTTAGCCTTTGCCCTGCTTCATTTTGTACTCCAAGGCCAAACTTGCTTATTACTCCAGGTATCTCTTAACTTCCTACTTTTGTATTCTAATCCCCTAGGATGAAGAGGACATCTTTTCTGGTGGTAGTTCTAGAAGGTCTTGTAGGTCTTCATAGAACCACTCAACTTCAGCTTCTTCAGCATTAGTGGTTGGGGCATACACTTGGATTATTGTGATGTTGAATGGTTTGCCTTTGAAATGAACTGAGATGATTCTGTTGTTTTTGAGATTACACCCAAGTATTGCATTTTGGACTCTCTTTTTGAGTATGAGGTCTACTCCATTCTTCTAGGGGCTTCCCTTGTGGCTGGCTCAGCTGGTAAAGAATCTGCCTGCAATGCAGGAGACCTGGGTTCAATCCCTGGGTTGGGAAGATCCCCTGCAGAAGGGAAAGGCTACTCACTCCATTATTCTGGCCTAGAGAATTCCATGGACTGTATAGTCCATGGGGTCACAAAGAGTTGGACACGACTGAGAGACTTTCACATCATTCTTCTAAGGGATTCTTGTCCATAGTAGTAGATATAATGGTCATCTGAACTAAATTTGCCTATTCTTGTCCATTTTAATTCACTGATTCCTAAAATGTCAATGTTCACTCTTGGCATCGCTGCTTGACCATGTCTCAGTCAGTCAGTTCAGTCGCTCACCCATGTCTGACTCTTTGCGACCGCATGAACCGCAGCACACCAGTCCTCCATGTCCATCACCAACTCCCAGAGCCCACCCAAACTCATGTCTATCGAGTCAGCGATGCCATCCAACCATCTCATCCTCTGTCATCCCCTTCTCCTGCCTTCAATCTTTCCCAACATTAGGGTCTTTTCAAATGAGTCAGCTCTTGGCATCAGGTGGCCAAAATATTTGAGTTTCAACTTCAACAGTCTACTTTACCTTGATTCATGGACCTAACATTCCAGGTTCCTATGAAGTATTATTTTTTACAGCATCGAACTTTACTATCACCACCATTTACATCCACAAATGAATGTCATTTCTGCTTTGGCCAGCCACTTCATTCTTTCTGGAGCTATTAGTAATTTCCCTCCACTCTTCCCTACTAGCATATTGGACACCTACCAAGCTGGGGATCTCATCTTCCGGTGTTATATCTTTTTGCCTTTTCATACTGTTCATGGGGTTCTCATGACAAGAATACTGGGATGGTTTGCCATTCCCTCCTCTTGTGGGCCATGTTTGTCAGAACTCTCTGCTATGACCCATCCATCTTGGGTGGCCCTGCACAGCATGGCTCACAGCTTCACAGAGTTATACAAGCCCCTTTATCATGAGAAGGCTCTGATCGATGAAGGGGTATTTAACTATACTTCAATTAAAAAAACACAAACAAAGCAGGGTGATGTGGCATTTGGTGATGGGCAGGGGGCTTATTTAGACTGGGTGGACAGGGAAGGCCTGTTTGAGGAGGTAACATTTGATCTAAGACCTGATTATGAAACATTTGCATTAAGATCCAAGAGGCAGAACAATCCAGGTAGGGGGAATAGCTTGTGCAAAGACTCTAAATTGGTGAGTTAATTTTGTTCCTAGAGGACACTTGCTATGTCTGGAGACAAACACCACTGGAAGGGGAAGGTGTGTTGCTGACATCTAGGGGGTAGAGGCCAGGGATGCTGGTAAACATCCTACAATGCAGAGGACAGGCCCCACAACAGAGAATTATCCAGCCTCAAATGTCATAGTGCCAAGGATGAGAAATCCAGCCTTAGATTAGGAACAAATTTGGTTCATTTGAGGAGAGTAGAAAAGAGTTCAACATTTGAGAAACAGGGGTCTTGAGTTAGAGATGTGGATAGGACCAAGTCATAGAGGCCTTGGAAGGAGGGCTAGGTAAGGGATGTTTATTTTACCTCTGAAAGTGCAATGGGAAACCATTAGAGGATTGTCTGCAGTGAAGTGATCTGATCTGATTTATACTTTGAAATGATAGTGTGACTGCTGCAGTGACAGCATTGCAGCGGGCAAGAGTGGAAACAGGTGAGGCCATCCAGGTGAGGAGAATGGAAGATAAGTGGATGACTAGGTAGAGCTGATGGAATTTTTCTGATGGATTAGGTTTGAAGGTTGAGGGAAAGTGAGGAATCAAAAATTACTTCTAAGACTTTGGATTGGACAATAGAATGGAAATGAGATGTCATGAGAAGACAGGGCAATGTTTAAAATAGGATACAAATAGTCTGAAGTGTGTGCTGAGGAGATTGTCAAGGTAATGAATGAGGGTTTAGTGCTCATGGTGTTTATCAAATAACCGTTTGAAATAGTTGCAAACAACCTAATTGTCCAGTTATAGAAGATTAATTAAATAGATTATGGAAGCAATATAATATAGAATATATCTACTCATATGAAAATATGGTCACAGTGCAGTAAGTGAAAGAAATTATTGTAAAATAGTATGTGGAGTATGATAGTATTGGATTCTTATTTCACTTTATTTTTTGGCAGCACTGCTGTGGCATGCATGCAGAACATCTATGACCAGATATCGAACCCATGCCCCCTGCAGTGGAAATGCGGAGTCTTAACCATTGGACCATCAGGCAAGTCCTTATTTCACTTTTTTTTTTTTTTTCAAATTGCAGTTTGAAAAAATTTTTTTTTAATTGTATTTTTTTCCTTTTTTTTTTTTTTTTTTTGGGTTTTGTCATACATTGATATGAATCAGCCATAGATTTACACGTATTCCCCATCCCGATCCCCCCTCCCACCTCCCTCTCCACCCGATTCCTCTGGGTCTTCCCAGTGCACCAGGCCCGAGCACTTGTCTCATGCATCCCACCTGGGCTGGTGCTCTGTTTCACCATAGATAGTATACATGCTGTTCTTTTGAAATATCCCACTATCACATTCTCCCACAGAGTTCAAAAGTCTGTTTTGTATTTCTGTGTCTCTTTTTCTGTTTTGCATATAGGGTTGTCATTACCATCTTTCTAAATTCCATATATATGTGTTAGTATGCTGTAATGTTCTTTATCTTTCTGGCTTACTTCACTCTGTATAAGGGGCTCCAGTTTCATCCATCTCATTAGGACTGGTTCAAATGAATTCTTTTTAACGGCTGAGTAATATTCCATGGTGTATATATACCACAGCTTCCTTATCCATTCATCTGCTGATGGGCATCTAGGTTGCTTCCATGTCCTGGCTATTATAAACAGTGCTGCGATGAACATTGGGGTGCACGTGTCTCTTTCAGATCTGGTTTCCTCAGTGTGTATGCCCAGAAGTGGGATTGCTGGGTCATATGGCAGTTCTATTTCCAGTTTTTTAAGAAATCTCCACACTGTTTTCCATAGCGGCTGTACTAGTTTGCATTCCCACCAACAGTGTAAGAGGGTTCCCTTTTCTCCACACCCTCTCCAGCATTTATTGCTTGTAGACTTTTGGATAGCAGCCATCCTGACTGGTGTGTAATGGTACCTCATAGTGGTTTTGATTTGCATTTCTCTGATAATGAGTGATGTTGAGCAACTTTTCATGTGTTTGTTAGCCATCTGTATGTCTTCTTTGGAGAAATGTCTGTTTAGTTCTTTGGCCCATTTTTTGATTGGGTCATTTATTTTTCTGGAATTGAGCTGCAGGAGTTGCTTGTATATTTTTGAGATTAATCCTTTGTCTGTTTCTTCATTTGCTATTATTTTCTCCCAATCTGAGGGCTGTCTTTTCACCTTACTTATAGTTTCCTTTGTAGTGCAAAAGCTTTTAAGTTTCATTAGGTCCCATTTGTTTAGTTTTGCTTTTATTTCCAATATTCTGGGAGGTGGGTCATAGAGGATCTTGCTGTGATTTATGTCGGAGAGTGTTTTGCCTATGTTCTCCTCTAGGAGTTTTATAGTTTCTGGTCTTACATTTAGATCTTTAATCCATTTTGAGTTTATTTTTGTGTATGGTGTTAGAAAGTGTTCTAGTTTCATTCTTTTACAAGTGGTTGACCAGTTTTCCCAGCACCACTTGTTAAAGAGGTTGTCTTTTTTCCATTGTATATCCTTGCCTCCTTTGTCAAAGATAAGGTGTCCATAGGTTCGTGGATTTATCTCTGGGCTTTCTATTCTGTTCCATTGATCTATATTTCTGTCTTTGTGCCAGTACCATACTGTCTTGATGACTGTGGCTTTGTAGTAGAGTCTGAAGTCAGGCAGGTTGATTCCTCCAGTTCCATTCTTCTTTCTCAAGATTACTTTGGCTATTCGAGGTTTTTTGTATTTCCATACAAATTGTGAAATTCTTTGGTCTAGTTCTGTGAAAAATACCGTTGGTAGCTTGATAGGGATTGCACTGAATCTATAGACTGCTTTGGGTAGAATAGCCATTTTGACAATATTGATTCTTCCAATCCATGAACACGGTATGTTTCTCCATCTGTTTGTGTCCTCTTTGATTTCTTTCATCAGTGTTTTATAGTTTTCTATGTATAGGTCTTTTGTTTCTTTAGGTAGATATACTCCTAAGTATTTTATTCTTTTTGTTGCAATGGTGAATGGTATTGTTTCCTTAATTTCTCTTTCTGTTTTTTCATTGTTAGTATATAGGAATGCAAGGGATTTCTGTGTGTTAATTTTATATCCTGCAACTTTACTATATTCATTGATTAGCTCTAGTAATTTTCTGGTAGAGTCTTTAGGGTTTTCTATGTAGAGGATCATGTCTTCTGCAAACAGTGAGAGTTTCACTTCTTCTTTTCCTATGTGGATTCCTTCTACTTCTTTTTCTGCTCTGATTGCTGTGGCCAAAACTTCCAACACTATGTTGAATAGTAGTGGTGAGAGTGGGCACCCTTGTCTTGTTCCTGATTTCAGGGGAAATGCTTTCAATTTTTCACCATTGAGGGTGATGCTTGCTGTGGGTTTGTCATATATAGCTTTTATTATGTTGAGGTATGTTCCTTCTATTCCTGCTTTTTGGAGAGTTTTAATCATAAATGAGTGTTGAATTTTGTCAAAGGCTTTCTCTGCATCTATTGAGATAATCATATGGTTTTTATCTTTCAATTTGTTAATATAGTGTATTACATTGATTGATTTGTGGATATTAAAGAATCCTTGCATTCCTGGGATAAAGCCCACTTGGTCATGGTGTATGATTTTTTTAATATGTTGTTGGATTCTGTTTGCTAGAATTTTGCTAAGGATTTTTGCATCTATGTTCATCAGTGATATTGGCCTGTAGTTTTCTTTTTTTGTGGCATCTTTGTCTGGTTTTGGAATTAGGGTGATGGTGGCCTCATAGAATGAGTTTGGAAGCTTACCTTCTTCTGCAATTTTCTGGAAGAGTTTGAGTAAGATAGGTGTTAGCTCTTCTCTAAATTTTTGGTAGAATTCAGCTGTGAAGCCATCTGGTCCTGGGCTTTTGTTTGCTGGAAGATTTTTGATTACAGTTTCGATTTCCTTGCTTGTGATGGGTCTGTTAAGATCTTCTATTTCTTCCTGGTTCAGTTTTGGAAAGTTATACTTTTCTAAGAATTTGTCCATTTCATCCAAGTTGTCCATTTTATTGGCATAGAGCTGCTGGTAGTAGTCTCTTATGATCCTTTGTATTTCACTGTTGTCTGTTGTGATCTCTCCATTTTCATTTCTAATTTTGTTAATTTGGTTCTTCTCTCTTTGTTTCTTAATGAGTCTTGCTAATGGTTTGTCAATTTTGTTTATTTTTTCAAAAAACCAGCTTTTAGCTTTGTTGATTTTTGTTATGGTCTCTTTAGTTTCTTTTGCATTTATTTCTGCCCTGATTTTTAAGATTTCTTTCCTTCTGCTAACTCTGGGGTTCTTCATTTCTTCCTTCTCTAATTGCTTTAGATGTAGAGTTAGGTTATTTATTTGGCTTTTTTCTTGTTTCTTGATGTAAGCATGTAATGCTATGAACCTTCCCTTTAGCACTGCTTTTACAGTGTCCCATAGGTTTTGGGTTGTTGTGTTTTCATTTTCATTCATTTCTATACATATTTTGATTTCTTTTTTGACTTCTTCTATGATTTGTTGGTTATTCAGAAGCGTGTTATTTAGCCTCCATATGTTTGAATTTTTAACAATTTTTTTCCTGTAATTGAGATCTAATCTTACTGCACTGTGGTCAGAAAAGATGACTGGAATGATTTCAATTTTTTTGAATTTTCCAAGACCAGATTTATGGCCCAGGATGAGATCTATTCTGGAGAAGGTTCCATGTGCACTTGAGAAAAAGGTGAAGTTGATTGTTTTGGGGTGAAATGTCCTATAGATATCAATTAGGTCTAGCTGGTCCATTGTGTCATTTAAGGTTTGTGTTTCCTTGTTAATTTTCTGTTTAGTTGATCTATCCATAGTTGTGAGTGGGGTATTAGAGTCTCCCACTATTATTGTGTTACTATTAATTTCCTCTTTCATACTCGTTAGTGTTTGCCGTACATATTGCGGTGCTCCTATGTTGGGTGCATATATATTTATAATTGTTATATCTTTTTCTTGGATTGATCCTTTGATCATTATGTAGTGTCCTTCTTTGTCTCTTTTCACATCCTTTATTTGAAAGTCTATTTTATCTGATATGAGTATTGCGACTCCTGCTTTCTTTTGGTCTCCGTTTGCATGAAATATTTTTTTCCAGCCCTTCACTTTTAGTCTGTATGTGTCTCTTGTTTTGAGGTGGGTCTCTTGTAGACAGCACATATAGGGGTCTTGTTTTTGTATCCATTCAGCCAATCTTTGTCTTTTGGTTGGGGCATTCAACCCATTTACATTTAGGGTAATTATTGATAGGTGTGGTCCCGTTGCCATTTACTTTGTTGTTTTGGGTTCACGTTTATACAACCTTTCTACCTTTCCTGTCTAGAGAAGATCCTTTAGCATTTGTTGAAGAGCTGGTTTGGTGGTGCTGAATTCTCTCAGCTTTTGCTTATCTGTAAAGCTTTTGAATTCTCCTTCATATCTGAATGAGATCCTTGCTGGATACAGTAATCTAGGTTGTAGGTTATTCTCTTTCATTACTTTCAGTACGTCCTGCCATTCCCTTCTGGCCTGGAGGGTTTCTATTGATAGATCAGCTGTTATCCTTATGGGAATCCCTTTGTGTGTTATTTGTTGTTTCTCCCTTGCTGCTTTTAATATTTGTTCTTTGTGTTTGATCTTTGTTAATTTGATTAATATGTGTCTTGGGGTGTTTCGCCTTGGGTTTATCCTGTTTGGGACTCTCTGGGTTTCTTGGACTTGGGTGGCTATTTCCTTCCCCATTTTAGGGAAGTTTTCAGCTATTATCTCCTCGAGTATTTTCTCATGGCCTTTCTTTTTGTCTTCTTCTTCTGGAACTCCTATGATTCGAATGTTGGGGCATTTCACATTGTCCCAGAGGTCCCTGAGGTTGTCCTCAATTCTTTTGATCCTTTTTTCTTTTTTCCTCTCTGCTTCATTTATTTCCACCATTTTATCTTCTACCTCACTTATCCTATCTTCTGTCTCCGTTATTCTACTCTTGGTTCCCTCCAGAGTGTTTTTTATCTCATTCATTGCATTATTCATTTTTAATTGACTCTTTTTTATTTCTTCTAGGTCTTTATTAAACATTTCTTGCATCTTTTCAATCTTTGTTTCCAGGCTATTTATCTATGACTCCATTTTGTTTTCAAGATTTTGGATCATTTTTATTATCATTATTCTAAATTCTTTTTCAGGTAGATTCCCTATCTCCTCCTCTTTTGTTTGACTTGGTGGGCATTTTTCATGTTCCTTTACCTGTTGGGTATTTCTTTGCCTTTTCATCTCGTTTAGATTGCTGTGTCTGGAGTGGGCTTTCTGTATTCTGGAGGTCTGTGGTTCCTTTTTATTGTGGAGGATTTACCCAGTGGGTGGGGTTAGACGATTGGCTTCTCAAGGTTTCCTGGTTAGGGAAGCTTGCATCAGTGTTCTGGTGCGTGGAACTTGATTTCTTCTCTTTGGAGAGCAATGGAGTGCCCAGTAATGAGTTTTGAGATGGGTCTATGTGTTAGGTGTGACCTTGGGCAGCCTGTATGTTGATGTTCAGGGCTATGTTCCTGTGTTGCTGGAGAATTTGCGTGGTATGTCTTGCTCTAAACCTTATTGGCTCTTGGGTGGTGGTTGGTTTCAGGAGGCTTTTGGACAGTCACTTATTATTTAAAGTTCCATGTAGTCAGGAGTTTTCTGGTGTTCTCAGGTTTTGGGCTTAAGTCTCCTGCCTCTGGATTTGTTTTATTCTTCCTGTAGTCTCAGGACTTCTCCAACTATACAGCACTGATAAGAAAACTTCTAGGTTAATGGTGAAAAGATTCTCCCCCGTTAGGGACACCCAGAGAGGTTCACAGAGTTCCATGAAGAAGAGGAGAGGGAGGAGGGAGATAGAGATTAGCAGGAGGAGAAAAAAGGGGGACTCAAGAGGAGAGAGACAGATCTACGCAGCTGTCCGTTCCCAGAGTGTTCTCCGTAGCCCAGTCACCTACAAAGATTCACAGAATTGGATTGGGAAGAGAAGGGGAAAGGAGGAAATAGAGGTGTTCTGAGGTAGAAAACAGAGAGTCAAGATTGGGAGAGAGTAATCTTCAGTTTAAAAATAGGGCTTCTCTTCTTTTTTTTTTTTTTTTTGTAAGGTTTTGGTGTATTGAAAATGAAAATTAAGGAGTAGTAGAGGAGTACTAGAGGACTTTAAAAGAAATAAGAGAAAAAGAAAAATAGAAAATAGAAGAGAACAAGGAAAGAAAAAAAAAAGAAGAAAAAAAAAAAAAGAAAAAAAAATTTTTTTTTCCCCTAATTAAAAAAATCGTAAAAATCTATGGAAATGAAAGTTAAGGAGTAATGGGGGAGTAATAGGGGATTTTAAAGGAAAATAAAAGAGAAAAAAGAAAGAAGAAAAAAAAGTAAAAGTAAAATTATATCTAGGAGTTTCTCTGGAGCTGTTGCGGTCAGTGTGGGTTCAGCTCAGTTTCAGATAGCTCCTCGTTCCAGCTTACGCTTCTCGATATCTACAGGCCCCTTCTGGTGTAGTCGGTGTTTTCTACAGGGATTTTAATCTGTTGCACCAGTCCCTTCTGAAGCGGTTCCCTTTGTTTATTTGGCTTCTGTTTCCCGGTCTCTTCAGAGCCTCATTTCCGCCCTGACACAGGCGGGCGGAGGTGGACTCTTATTCAGGTAGCTAGTTCCGTCGCTCTGCGGGGCGGGGCTTGCGCTGCAGGGCGGGGCTGGCGCTGCTTTCTCCGTCTGCGCTGCTCAGGCTCCCGGCTGTTCTCTATGGAGCGCGCCCCGCGCTGCGCGAGGTTCCAGCCCTCGGGTGTTCCACAAAAGCGTAGAAGGAAAAGCTGCGCCTGCTCTCTGTGCCTTCCCCGTCAGAGCGGTCCAGGCAGCCAGGGGCTTGGTGGGCGCGCTCTCCCCAGGTGTGGCGCGCCCACTCCCTTCCGCGGACCCAGTCTCAGTTTCCGCTGGCGCCAGTCGGGTGCGCGCGCCTTCTGCCCTCCGGGTCCCCAGCCCCAGTCCCCGCCCGCGCCGGTCGGGTGCCTGCGCCCTGTGTCTCGCCGCGACCTTCCCCTCCCCGCTGCCTCCTGCCTCCAGCGGGGCTGGGCCGGTCCGCAGCCTGCGAGCTCTTCTCTGGATTTTCTCGGTCTCTTTGTTCTGCGAAAGGCCGGCAGTGTGTTCGGGCCGGTTAATTTTCTCTCTCTCTCTTGGTCTCCCACAGTTCAAGTTGGCAACTCACAGAAGCTCCCTCCGATTGTCCTCAGGGCACTCAGGCCCGGACCCTACCCCAAGCAATGCCGCCTAAGACTCCCTTCCCGGGACGGACCTCCGTCCTTAGCTCTTTTGTCTCACTTTTTATCTTTTATATTTTGTCCTACCTCCTTTCAAAGACAATGGGCTGCTTTTCTGGGCGCCTGATGACCTCAGCTAGCGATCAGAAGTTGTTTTGCGAAGTTTGCTCTGCGTTCAGTTATTCTTTTGATGAATTTGTAGGAGAGAAAGTGGTCTCCCCGTCCTACTCCTCCGCCATCTTGGCTCCTCCTTATTTCACTTTTTATACCAAAATATATACTGCATGAAGTCACAATTTAAGCGTAGAAGTAAAATTATAAAAATAATAGAAGCAAATAAGGGTGAATATTTTTATAACCATACAGTGGTTGCATAACATAATATATTGCATATATTGCAATAATATAATATTGCAATAGTATATATTGCATAATATAATATTAAAATAAGAAATCATGAAGAAAAGATGGATATACTTGACTATATAAAAAGTTAAAACTCTTGGGGGAAATCCATAGACAAAATCAAGAAAAAAGAAAAACTAGGAAAAATTGTTTGCAATTTGCATGACAGAGTTAGTATCTCTATTAGCTAATGAAGTTTTATAAACTGATGTTATAGAAAAGACAGCCCAACAAAAAAATGGATAAAGATGGGTAGGCAGTTCCTAGAACAATAAATGAAATGGCCAATCAGCCTGTGAGGAATTCAGTCTCTCTATGAACAAAATGCTAATTGAAACAACTTCATTTTTTAATTTATCAGGTTGGCAAAAATTGAAAGATTGATAATATCCATTTTGGGAGAGGGTGAATGAGAGTACCCAGTACAGTCTTTTTAGAGTGTGATCTGGTACCATCAAAATGTAAATGTGAGTATTTTTTGACCAAGCAAATCTACTTTTGGCTCTTCAGCCTACATGAATTGGACAATTATTAAAGGATATAGATATAAGATGTGTAGACCTCATTGGTGATAATGAAAACTTTGAAATACCTCAAATGTTTCTTAACAAGGAGATGATCAAACAAATTATGGGCCATCTAAGTGATAAAGCAATATTCATCTATTTAAATGAGTCAAGCTGTAAGTCTTGATTTGGAAAACTGTTCGTGATACTGTTATGTGAAAAAAGCAAGTTCCAGAGCAGTTTAAGTGACATGGTCTCATCTTATGAAAATAAGTAAATAAATTGCATTGGTAGATATGGTTATAAATGATTAGGAAAAGTTCTGAAAGGCTTACACAGATTTATTCAGTGTTGTCTTTTCCAGGGAGTCAAATATTTAGCTCCTATTTTTTTACTTTTCTCTATTGTGTGTTTATTTTTAATGTAGTAGCATATGTCTACATATGGTTGGTAGTAAAAATTGTATATTGCCATATTGGTAAAGATGGACTTAACATAATTATGAGTGCAAAATATGTTCCTTACGTCAAAATCATCTGCCCAGGACTTCCAGCATCGTCCCTTCCTATCTTAACATCACACTATGTGTAATTAGAAAATAAATGAAATAACGTCTTACTGTTTGATAAACTGTTAAGCAAATATCACATCCTTTGGCTCCCACTGTTTTCTGACATGTAAATAGATGTGTCAAGTTGTCACAGAGTCCCCTTCTTTAATAACAGAAGCCAATATTTTATAAATCTTTGGATAATGTAGAAGCAGCAGGATACATAAACTAGTTTTGATTTATGTGAGATATGCAAAGATAAAACGGCAGAAAGATTGAGCAAAGAAAACAAAGCAGGGACTGTGGATGATGATGTTTTAGAAGTTCGCTATGCAAGAGAAGGCAGCTCTGAGTAAGGAACAGACCTGTATATATTCCTTACCCTAAGGAATATGCCTGTAACTATTGCTGCCTCCTGTTATCTTGTTCTTATTTGTTTGATGTTTTTGGTGAGCATTCTACTTAAACCTGCAAAGTACTTGTGAAAATTCATATACAATTTGTACATATACACACATATTAAGTAGTATATATATAATATGAATTCAAAGTTATTTAAATTAGCTTTTTGTAATCATGAAAAACTTTAAATAACTCATATTTATATGTGTGTATATTACCTGTGCATATAGCTCTGCATCTATACATGAATATATGCACAGAAGGTAATCGAGGATCTATGTCAATCTACTGACAGTGGTTGGCTTGGTGTGGGTGGGTTTATGGATTTTATTTTTTAATGTTCATTTTAGTTGCTTGAAGTTTCTAATTGTTCTGTAATGAGCATTGTTGCTGTTCAGTCGATAAGTTGTGTCTGACTCTTTGCAACCCCATGGACTGCAGCATGCCAGGCTTCCTTGACCTTCACTATCTCCTGGAGTTTGCTCAAATTCATGTCCATTGAGTTAGTGATGCTATCTAACCATCTCATGCTCTGCCATCCTCTTCTTCTGACTTCAGTCTTTCCCAGCATCATTAGGGTCTTTTCCAGTGAGTCCGTTCTTCTCATCAGGTGGTCAAAGTATTGGAGCTTCAGCATCAGTCCTTCCCATGAATATTCAGGATTGATTTCCTTTCCAATCCTTCAGGATTGATTGACTGGTTTGATCTCCTTGCTGTCTAAGGGACTCTCAGGCGTTTTCTCCAGCACCACTGTTCGAAAGCGTCAATTCTTTGGCACTCAGTCTTCTTTATGGTCCAAATGAACATATTTGCTTTATAAATAAGAAATTATTTTGAGAAAAAAGGAAGAAAAAATATGTAAATGGTGACCTTGTCCTGAGATATTTCTGGGCAGTAGTGATAGGACAGAAGCTAGATGGCTGTGGGAGAAGATGAAATAGAGGCAGGGAGTGTGAAATAATCTTTAATAATCTGGAGTGAGGGGAAGAAGATAAAGTCAAGAGAGAGAAGCTGAAAATTGAAGAGTCAAGGGGAGGTTTCTGCTGCTTGCCTAAGCATGTCTGTCTGTCTGTCCATGGGACATCAGCGCTCATGGCAGGTTTTCTTAAAAGCAGTCTTACTCTTGTTTTTCATTGTCCCTTTAAATCTGCTGCAGGGACTGATCATTTCTTTAGTTCCTCTTACTTAAAATTCTGAGTCATGGTAGGTCACAGTCTTAGTCTCAATTCATGTAGAATATCTGCTCCAAGATACCATACAACACTCTGAAGCTGCTTTATTGTTTGGTCTTCTCCCCGCTGCCCTCACAGCAAGCTGGCCCCTTGCTTTGATGGTGGGGGCAGGTGTAACCCTCCTCTTCCCTGCTCCCTGCTACATCCACACTTTCCCCTCATTCCCTGCTTGCCAGTTGAGCTTCTCTCGGGTGGGGTCTTCCCCCTGCACCTCTTCAGCTGGCCTTGTCCCATCTCCCAAACCCACCTCCACCTTCCAGTACTGCTCAGAGTCTCTTACTTCTGGGGTCCTCTTTTTGGGGAGCCTCTCCCTGAGCAGAAATCTTGGTCTGGTCCCAAGTTTGGTCCCAGGAGAGAGTTACTTCCCAGACCCAGTCTTCTACCCTGCTGCCCTGATCTTCTCAGGCATGAGTAGGTCCAGGTCTTCCCAGTGCCCAACTGCAGGGGACATTCATTCATATCTTCATGCTGTTCCCTTCAAGCATACTCACTAGGCTTGAGGAGAAGGCAGAGATCCTCTTCATCCTTGGGGTCTGAGACCCACAGCATTCTAATGCTCTACTCAAGACTCGACTCAAAACCCCATTCCATTCAGTCTTCATCTGTCTGCTGAATGAGAGGATTTAAAAGACATATACTGGTTTTTGGTTACTCTACTTTGAGATTTTGCATACATCCTAGCACATCCTTTGGGATGTAGATTTGGTTATATGTTGGTGCTTCACAGTCCCAACTTCTTTTTTTAAATTAATTAAATTTTTTTTTTTTTTGGCTGTGTCCCATGTGATTGCAGCCATGAAATTAAAAGATGCTTACTCCTTGGAAGGAAAGTTATGACCAACCTAGATAGCATATTAAAAAGTAGAGACATTACTTTGCCAACAAAGGTCCATCTAGTCAAGGCTATGGTTTTCCCAGTAGTCATGTATGGATGTGAGAGATGGACTATAAAGAAAGCTGAGTGCTGAAGAATTGATGCTTTTGAACTGTGGTGTTGGAGAAGACTCTTGAAAGTCCCTTGGACAGCAAGGAGATCCAAACAGTCCATCTTAAAGGAAATCAGTCCTGAATATTCCTGAATATTCACTGGAATATTCACTGAAACTCCAATACTTTGGCCACCTGATGCGAAGAGCTGACTCATTGGAAAAGACCCTGATGCTGGGAAAGATTGAGGGCAGGAGGAGAAGGGGAAAACAGAGGATGAGATGGTTGGATGGCATCACCGACTCAATGGACATGAGTTTGGGTGGACTCTGGGAGTTGGTGATGGACAGGGAGGCCTGGCGTGCTGCAGCTTATGGGGTCGCAAAGAGTTGGACATGACTGAGCGACTGAATTGAACTGAACTGAACATGTGGGATCTCAGTTCTCTGACCAGGGATTGAACCTTTGCCCCATGCACTGGAATCACCAAATCTCAACCCCTGGACCACCAGGGAAGTCCCACAGTCCCAACTTCTAAAATAACATTTTGTTATATACAAATGATGATGAGCCACAGCTAATACAGATGGAGAAGCTGAAGATGCAGAAGAGGGGCCAATGGAATTGGGGTCCACAACTTTGGTGGTGTATTGGTCTAGGGGGAAGAGGGTCTCTTTCCCTTGTGAGAGAAGGGGAGGAAGAAGGCAAGTCTTAGATTAATGGAGGCAGGCAAGGAGTTGATAGAACCCTCCTGTGATGACTTCTATTTCCTCCATGAAGCAGGAGAGCAGAGATTTATAGAAGCATCAGTTCAGTTCAGTTCAGTTGCTCAGTCATGTCTGACTCTTTGTGACCCCATGGACTGCAGCACGCCAGGTCTCCCTGTCCATCACCAACTCCCAGAGTTTACTCAAACTCATGCCCATTGAGTTGCTGATGCCATCTAACCATTTCATCCTCTGTCATCCCATTTGCCTCCTGCCTTCAATCTTTCCCAGCATCAGGGTCTTTTCAAATGAGTCAGTTCTTCTCATCAGTTGGCCAAAGTATTGGAGTTTCAGCTTCAACATCAGTCCTTCCAATGAATATTCAGGACCAATTTCCTTTAGGATGGACTGGTTGGATCTTTTTGCAGTCCAAGGGACTCTCAAGAGTCTTCTACAACACCACAGTTCAAAAGCATCAATTTTTTCGGCACTCAGCTTTCTTTATAAACCAACTCTCACATCCATACATGACTATTGGAAAAACCATATCCTTGACTAGATGGACCTTTGTTGGCAAAGTAATGTCTCGACTTTTTAATATGCTGTCTAGGTTGGTCATAACTTTTCTTCTAAGGAATAAACATCTTTTAATTTCATGGCTGCAGTCACCATCCACAGTGATTTTGGAGCCCCCCAAAATAAAGTCTGTCACTGTTTTCACTGTTTCCCCATCTATTTCTCATGAAGTGATGGGACCAGATGCCATGATCTTAGTTTTCTGAATGTTGAACTTTAAGCCAACTTTTTCACTCTCCTCTTTCATTTTTATCAAGAGGCTCTTTAGTTCTTCTTTGCTTTCTGCCACAACGGTGGTGTCGTCTGCATATCTGAGATTATAGATATTTCTCTAGGCAATCTTGATTCCAACTTGTGCTTCATCCAGCCCAGCATTTCTCATGATGTATTCTGCATATAAGTTAAATAAGCAGGGTGACAATATACAACTTTGACATACTCCTTTCCCGATTTGGAACCAGTCTGTTGTTCCATGTCCAGTTCTAACTGTTGCTTCCTGACCTGCATACGGATTTCTCAGGAGGCAGGTCAGGTGGTCTGGTATTCCCATCTCTTTCAGGATTTTCCACAGTTTGTTGTGATCCACACAGTCAAAGGCTTTGGCATAGTCAATAAAGCATAAATAGATGTTTTTCTGGAACTCTCTTGCTTTTTCAACGATCCAGCAGGTGTTGACAATCTGACCTCTGGTTCCTCTGCCTTTTCTAAATCCAGCTTGAACATCTGGAAGTTCACGGTTCATGTGCTGTTGAAGCATGGCTTGGAGAATTTTGAACATTACATTACTAGCGTGTGAGATGAGTGCAATTGTGTGGTAGTTTGAGCATTCCTTGGCATTGCCTTTCTTTGGGATTGGAATGAAAACTGACCTTTTCCAGTCCTGTGGCCACTGCTGAGTTTTTCAAATTTGCTGGCATACTGTGTGCAGCACTTTAACAGCATCATCTTTTAGGATTTGAAATAGCTCAACTGGAATTCCATCACCTTCACTAGCTTTGTTCGTAGTGATACTTCCTAAGGCCCACTTGACTTCACATTCCAGGATGTCTGGCTCTAGGTGAGTGATCACACCATCATGATTATCTGGGTCATGAAGATCTTTTTTGTATAGTTCTGTGTTTTCTTGCCCCCTCTTCTTAACATCTTCTGCTTCTGTTAGGTCCATACCATTTCTGTCCTTTATTGAGCCCATCTTTGCATGAAATGTTCCCTTGGTATCTCTGATTTTCTTGAAGAGATCTCTCGTCTTTCCCATTCTATTGTTTTTCTTTATTTCTTTCAATTGATAACTGAGTAAGGCTTTCTTACCTCTTCTTGTATTCTTTGGAACTCTGCATTCAAATTGGTATCTCTCTCCTTTTCTCCTTTGCTTTTCACTTCTCTTCTTTTCACAGCTATATGTAAGGCCTCCTCAGACAGCCATTTTGCTTTTTTGCATTTCTTTTTCTTGGGGATGGTCTTGATCCCTGTCTCCTGTACAATGTCATGAGCCTCCATCCATAGTTCATCAGGCACTCTGTCTATCAGATCTAATCCCTTGAATCTATTTGTCACTTCCACTCTCCAATCATAAGGGATTTGATTTAGATCATACCCGAATGGTCTAGTGGTTTTCCCTAGTTTCGTCAATTTAAGTCCGAATTTGGCAATAAGCAGTTCATGACCTGAGCCAGAAGCATAGTGAAGGGAAGAAAATGACAGAATCAGTCTGAATAACTTGTATGATGGAATTCCTCGGGAATTTCCAGTCCAACGTGAAGTTGTAAAACCCCCTACTACAGCGTGGGCTGCTGAAAGGGCTGCTGAGTTCCTCCTGCGTAAGGAGAAGTCATGGAGCAGGAAATGGCTCCTACTCCAGTATTCTTGCCTGGAGAATCCCATGGACAGGGGAGCCTGGCAGGCTACAGTCCACAGGGTCGCAAAGAGTCGGACATGACTGGGTGACTAACGCATACACACACACAAGAAGTCGAGGTTAACGCTTCCTGGCTGGGCTGTCTCTATGGCTTTCCTACAAGAGAGGACAGATTAGAGAGTACAAATACCAAAGGAAGTAGAGTATAACATGATGAAGGAAGACCAGAAAGATAGCAAGCCTCCCTGGATTAGAGAGGAACTTTTATCTTTGCAAATAGACTCAGTTTAGGTTTGAATGCCCTGAGTCACAAAAGCCCCAACTATTCACTAACCCACACCCCTGGAATCCTCTAGCTCAAAAGAGGAAGGTGGTATGAAAGAGCAGTCATGGTGTGGTCCACAATGACTGACTACAGCAGGGAATAGATGAACCCCTTCAGGCTTTTTCAGGCTCAGTACACTTGATTGTTCAAACTTGGTAGACTCTCTTGATTTTGTTTCAGAGGAGTATGTTGATATCCATGATTGGCAGTGAAACTTTCTCATGTCTCAAACACCTTCATCTCTATTGGATGGTAAAGGTCCTTGGGGCTTTATTATTAAGTTGGTATCACAAATGACCAAATGCTCTAACAGCACCTTTAACTGTAGGAGATACAATTATAAGGACTGAAACTAATGTTTCCCCAAGGCCAGAGGAAGAGGAGACGAGAAATAGAAAGTGAAGCATAAAGTATTTTCTCAAAGCTAAATGGCTACTTACAATTAAGGGGAATTAATAGAGATTAACAAGCTAAAATTTTAAGTAGGGAGCCTTTGGCAGCATATCCTTAAATAAATCACGTGGGCAAGTGCTATGAAGCCTAAGTGATGGGCTAGTCTTTTTAATAATGAGTCTTCAGAGTTGGGCGGGGGGTTCTACTGAGAATAGAACTCAGCCATGTCCAACTCGTTGTGACCCCATGGACTAAAAAGTCCATGGAAATTCTCCAGGCCAGAATACTGGAGTGGGTAGCTGTTCCCTCCACCAGGGGATTTTCCCAACCCAGGGATCGAACCCAGGTCTCCTGCATTGCAGGTGGTTTCTTTACAATCTGAGCCACCAGGGAAGCCCTGAGAGTATCCACTCTAAGTTGTCCCCAGAACTTTCAGGGCTTTTCATGGGGCAGTTAGGCCACCAAGAAGCCATTTGAAAAGGGTATGAAACAAAAAATTAATATCTAAGGTGGAACTTTGCTTTTTCTTTGGAACTCCTTATTCCAGACTTGTCACCCTGGGGAGACAGTGGGGTGGGTCCCTGACACTATTGCACTGAGTGTGTGATCATGATCAGCGTGTGATTTTCTCTAAAGAAATCAGAATCTTCAAACTGAACACAGTGAAGTGTGTTCTAGGGATTCTTCAAAGTGTTGCCACTCATGAGGGCAACTCTTTAAAGACAGTGGAAATAAAGGAAAGGACACAGATTTCCTCAATAAGGATCAAAGCTTTTTGATTGCAATCCCGTTAAACTCTCCAGTGCTAATTACTGCCTGGATGTATTCAGCCATGAAGCCCCTGAAGTTTGCCAGCTTGAGCTTATGAGGTATTCCATTTTAATGTTTCAAAATCTCTTAAATAACCACAAAGGCAACTGTTTATCTCAATCTTCCCTTCAAACACCTGCTTACTGATACTTGATTATGTGTTTTGAGGCTTGTGATTGAGTCTAACACCTGGCTGATGAGGCTGATGTTGGGTCATGTTTTGAAAAGCAATCTTACTATTTCGTGCGTCATTCCAGACTGCAGTGCATACCTCCAAACTCTTGTTGTTTTTAAAAGATAACCGTTAGAGAGTAATGGCTTGTTTTCACTGAAGAGATAATGAACTTTAAAATGCTTACAGTCTGATGCGGCCTTGTTCTTTAAAACAGTGGGTTTCAAAGTGTGGTGCTGGTTATGAGGGTGGGTGAGGGGGGCAGGGGACCTACCTTGAATTCCTACAAGACTTACTGAATCAGAATCTCTGTCATGGGGCCCTGGATTGACATTTTGAACTCATTCCCTATGTTGAGAAATGCTGCTTTAAGAGAAGGAAGCTTTCAGCTGGGTCCTCAGTAGGAGCTTTCTGGGTAGAAATTTCTGGTTCCTTACCTGTGAAATGTCTCTGAACTAGAGACAAGAGGTTTCTGGCTGTTCCCTCGGAGAGTGCCAAGCGTGTGCGGGAGCCCTCACCTTTCTCCTTGATGGGCAGTGGCCCTGTGCTCAAGGGTCTAAGAGGGGAGGAGATGTGCCCTTGGGCCCGTGATGGGTGCCCACATCCCCGTTTTGTTTACAGTTGAGACAACTAAAGCCAGGGAAAGTAAAAGGACTGACTGAAGGTCACTGAGTGCAGAGCTGAGGCTAGAGCCTGGGATCACAGTCCCTGCCTCATTCCCAGGCCATGGAGTGAGGCCTCTGTAAGAGGCTAGGTCCCACCAGGACCCCTCCCCATCCTTTCCCCCAGTGCCCAGGAGGCTGACCTGCTTAACCTACAGCTGGAGCATCCTTCTTTCCGTCTTCTGGCTGGGTTTGGGAAACAGGGAGAAGGAGCCTGTGGATGGATGTGTGGTGGGCTGGCCTGAGGGCATCTGTCAGTCTGGAGAAGGGAAGAGCCTGTCCAGCCCTCCCAGTTTGCCTGGACTGAAGGGTTTCCCAGGACTTGGGACTTTCAGTGCTAAAATCTGGACAGTCCCAGGCAAGCTGAAGTGGAGAAACACCTTTAAAATTTTCCTAAAGAACCGCTTGAGCAGGCTCAGGACTGTGGTTAATAATCATGGAGGTGTAATTTTTGTTGCCATTTAAAAAATAGCCACATACTTAATTTTTTTTTATTAAAAAATGAGAGTCTGACCTCTCCTTGTTCATCAGGGATGAGGGCACAGTTCTTGAGGTGCTAGCCAACTATGTTCTGCCTTTGCCTGGCAAAGTAGTAAAGCCATTCTTTCCTCCTTCTCCATAAAAAAAAAAAAAAAAAAAAGAGAGAGACTGTAATAGAAAATTAAAACATTTTAAAGGGATATGTTACTAAGTCTTTCTGACTTGATCTCTGTCAGTTTTCTTTTCAGAGGCAGTTGTGGCCAGTTTCTTTGTGTATGCTTCCAAAGGTATTTTATGCACATTTAAGTGCAAAAATATATCATGTAAAACATCCAAATGGTAGCATACTGTGTTCTTTACCTTGCTTTTCTTACTTAACAGATTTGAGATTGTTCTTCAATAGGTAACAGCTGCCTTCTTAGGGGTTGCATAGTGTTCCTTCATCTGGATTTATTGTCTTTTATAAACATATCAAGTCACCTATTAATAGGCTTTCAGTTTGCTTCTAATTAAGTGCCATTATTAATACAAATAATGCTGCAATGAATATCCTCAAATGTCTGGGTCAAAGGGAATGTGCATTTAAAACAATGAAGTCACTCAGTCATGTCTGACTCTTTGTGACCCCATGGACTGTAGCCCTCCAAGCACCTCTGTTCATGGAACTCTCCAAGCAAGAACACTGGAGTGGGTAGCCATTTGCTTCTCCAGGGGATCTTCCTGACCCAGGGATCAAACTCGCATCTTCTGTGTCTCCTGCATTATAGGCAGATTCTTTACCCACTGAGCAATTGGGGAAGCCAAGGCTGAACCAATTTACACTGCTCCCATCAGTACAGATGATGGACATGAGTCAATGGACATGTGTTTGAGCAAACTCCAGGAGATGGTGAAGGACAGGGAATCCTGGCATGCTGCAGTCCATGGGGTCACAGAGAGTCAGACACAACTGAGCGACTGAACAACATCAGTACAGAGAAGTGCCAGAAGCACCTCCTCTAATTCAGCTATGGCCAAGGCTTGGTTAAGCAAATATTAATTTTTGCTCCTAAGTCAGATCTTCTCCATTTTACTTCCTTACTGGTCTCTTTCTGGCTACCCAGGCAAGCTATCCTCTTGCCAGAGCCATTTCCTGCCTCTTTAGCTGCTTTTGCTGAGTCAGCTCATTAGCTTTAATTGTCTTCAAAATGATCTCCAGCTGTGTCATTCTTTCCAGACCTGCAGAGTTTTGGGAAATGCTGTCAAAGCCTAGGGGTGTGTCTGGAGGGGTAGAGCGAGGTCTGTGCAAGTGGGAGCCAGAGTTGGGCAACTGGAGAGTAAATCAGCATTTTCTTTTTTTTTGCTCTGAAAATAGGTCAGATCCACAAAGGCAGGGAGGAACCACAGAGTTTCATGCCAGGGCAGTCATACCAGGGTTCAGGCTTTTTTTTTAACATCCAGAACTACATGTGGGTTCATGGGACATGTATATGGGACAGTTGAATTTCCTGATCCTAACATATACCATCCCTACCTCCCATCTCCACACATTCTATATATGTGGAGAACTAGAGGTGACCCTCTCAGATCTTCTCCCACCAGTAGTGTGTGTATGAGAGGGGGACAGGGGCATCAGATCATATCAGAATTTCAGAGCTAGCTGTTAAGTTTTTAGGAATTTTGTGGGCTGCTTATTAAATACAGCCATTATTAAAAGTTGTATGTGTATAAGTAAGTGTATTAAAGGTGATACTCAAAACACATCACTGCCTAATTATTACACACATTTTATTTGTGCTTTTGAGTTTTTTAAGATGATTGTATCTGTCAACAAAACATTAATCAATAGTTGATCTATCTAACAAAGAAATGGAAAATTTTGTTCGAGCCAAATAGGATTATAACCTGGGAACAGCCTCTCGGAGAACTCAGAACAGTTTCACTTGCTAAAAGGCTAAAACACAGTTCTATAACTTTTTGAGACAGAGTGCCCTAGGTATATTAAATGACAGATTATTGACAGTTTGCACAGTCCAGATTTACGAGACAAAGCAAGTAGTGAGTCAAGGGTCATCATGACTCTTCACAAGATTTAGAAGGAAGGTTATCTTCTGAGGAGTTGTGAGGCTTTATGAGATTAAGAAAGAATGTTGTCTCCTAGGGAGGTCTGGTTAATGCAGATGTACAACACACAGTAAAGAGGAAGGAGGAGGCCCAAACAGGCAAAGAAAACTTTTATGTTTAACTTCTTCTTGTCTTGCTATCAAATACGAATTTCATTTCATTATATCGCTACAGTGGAAATACTATGGAACAGTGCACTGTGTTTCTCCTCTACTTGGGTTGGTGGTGTCATGTTGGTATCTTGAAACTGTCCACATCAGGCATATGTACACCAGGGAAACTGGCAAGCACTATAAATCAGTGCATGGTTTATTGTTTTGTTGCTTGTCTAGATTTAAGAAAGTCAAGGAGAAAATATTAATAATGCAGATTAAACTTTAAAGTCTGAAATGACTAGAGGTGAAGGTGAAGAGGATTTAGTTCAAAGAACACATTTGTATGAGGGTGAATTTATCAGTGGATGTTATAAGTAATGACAATACATTTACTAGGAAAAGAGCAGACTGAAATGGAACTCCATTTGTCAGATCATGGTTCAAATGCAACTGTGGTTTGACTACAGATTTAAGAGCGTCCTGGTAGGAAAAATCAACTGTATAGGCTCTGTAGTAAAGACAATTGTGTATTTAATTACTATCTGTAAATCGTGTATTATAAATATACGTGATGTATATCAGTAAAATTTACAATAGCCTTATGTGTGTGTGTGTATACACATACACATAGATTCACTTTTTTTGGAAAGCTGTTTAAGTATTTACCTGCACACCACCATCTCCAGCTTCAGAATTCTGTGACTATACCTTAAGTTTGTGCGGTTATCTCAAAAGAAATCCTGCTGTTTTCATTAGTCCCCTTTCCATGCAGTGGGGATAAGATGCTGTTTGGTTCCTTTCCCAAGGAGTAAACCTGAGGCTGAAGAGTGCCTTCACCTGGACCTCTGTGTTGACTAAGATGGGGGAATAGGCCTGGTGCTGGGGAGCAGGCTGGCTTGGAGCCAGGCCCTTTCTGCTGAACCTTCTTTCTGTTCAACAGCCAGAAGTTTTTGGCATTTTCCTAACTCAGGGGTTGGCAACCCTTCTGAAGTAGCAAGCCAAGTCCTCATTTATTCACTCTAAGGTGGCGTGTGCCAGGAATACATTCTAACTTTTAAAAGTTCTCCCTGTTAATCCAGATTCTGGACAAAGTCACTGTACAGAAGAATTCTTCTATTAAGAGAAAGCCCATGGAAACAGAAGATCCAAAATATGCAATATCTTTAAACTTTTGACGTGAACTGGATAGTTGTCATTTTGTTCCCCACCTGAGGGAGATTTTTATCTTGCCCCATGTGACTTGAGCAGAAGAGCATGTTCCTTGTATTAATGCCCCAAGTCAATGCTTCAGGGCCTCTGAGAAGCTGGGCTGGCAACTCAAGGGCTGGAGTGAATGGCAGCCCAGGGCTGCCCCTGGGCATGTATCTGGGATTGAGGCAGAGGGACTTGTGATATGGCTTTTACTTGGTATGTCACCCAGAATTCATCAGGGCAATCAAGAGCTACTACTTTTGCTTATGTGAAGGTTAGAGAGACTTACTATACAGAGGTTAGACAGATCAAGACCCTTCAGAACCAAGTTTGAAAAGCAGGCTTGAATAAGAGACTGGGTTTTAGCTACGACCATAACCCCACTCACATTCCAAACTACAGCCTGGTGAAGCCCCTTCAACTGCTTTTTGCCATCACTGAACACTGGGCATCTCTGCTTGGACCAGCTCTGCTGCTGGCCCAGGGCACTGGATGTCTTCACCCCTGGAAACTCTTTTTGTTGTGTTGTACTTAGGCATGACTCAGAGTATGTGGGAGTCTAGGTCCCTTGCCTTTACTGAGTTGCAAGGGAGCCTGGGGGAGAAAGTTATTTGGCTTTTTCAGGATCTGTAGTGAGAAGGCGGCTCTGTTTTCTACTGGAGAGCACAATGGGGATGTGCTACAGACAGAGGGCAGGGGTTGGCTGCTGGGTGGCCAAACAAGGAAAATCAGGTGTCCATGATTCTCGGCCACATGCTCTGCACACTTATATGCTCTCATGTGTCCCCTGGAATGTGCTCAACTTTTGCTTCATGGGACCACTATGCAGTGGACCACTATGCAGTCTTCCTCTTCTCTAAGCAGGGTGGTTTGGAATCCCCTTGTCCCCTTCTGTATACTCAAGGGTAAGTCTGGAAGAGATGCTGGTGCAATCCCGTTTCTGCTGCGTGCTCTCTTGTCCATCTCGGGACAGCACCCCACCACTCCTCCATGCTGTTCTGGGTCACCGTGCTTCCCCTGCCCCGTCACTCAGCCTATAGTGGGTCTGTTTTCTTGGGCTCCAAAATCACTGCAGATGGTGACTGCAGCCATGAAGTTAAAAGACACTTACTCCTTGGTTGTAAAAAGCTATGACAAACCTAGACAGAGTATTAAAAAGAAGAGACATTACTTTGCCGACAAAAATCCATATAGTTCCCTGGTGGCTCAGACAATTCAGAATCCACCTGCAATGCCGGAGACCTAGGTTCTATCCCTGGGTCAGGAAGATCCCTGGAGAAGGGAATTGGCTACTCACTCCAATATTCTTGCCTGGAGAATTCGATGGACAGAGGAGCCTGGTGGGCTACAGTCCATGGGATCGCAAAGATTCGGACAGGACTGAATGACTAACAGAACACACTTTTGGGGCTTCCATGGTGGCTCAGACAGTAAAGAATCTGCCTGCAACTCAGGAGACCCAGGTTCAATCCCTGGGTCAGGAAGATCCCCTGGAGAAGGGAATGGCTACCCACTCCAGTATTCTTGCCTGGAGAAATCCATTTTCAAGACGATGAACTCGTTTTATTGGCTGAGCTGCCCCCTGAGATAGCTATGATTATCCCCATCATGGAGTCAAGCCACTGAGAGGCCCAAAGGGTGCAAGGTTGTGTAGCTACTGAGGGGGCAGGGTTGGACTTGGCCCCAGTTTTCCTTACACCTCACTTGCTGCTCTGTGGACAGCACCGTGGTAGTGTCGTCATGCCTGATGACAGTGGCATGTGCTGCTATGATGAAGCCAATTACCCAGGAGCCAGGATCTTTGCTGGCCAGTCCTGCCCGCTGTGGGTTAGCAGACCGCTGCAGAGCTCTGTCCTGCCTTTTGAGCCAGATGGGGTGAGTCTGGATCCTCTGAAGGTGGCAAGGAGCTCTCAGCAAGAACTGTCCTGGATTGATTTCCAGCCCTACCCGGCCTGTAGCTTTCTCACTCACTCTCTACCCAGGATATCTCTCCTTCCCCGCTGATCATGAAACCTCTCAGAGGCAAGGCAAAAGCAGTTGATGAAGTGGTCACAACCCTCCAAGAGGAGCCCAGGGGGAGGAATTCACAACCACCCTGACCCTGAGGTTTGGGAGACAAATGACTTCTGTGTCAGACAAATGGGAGTGTCAAGTTATTCCAGCCTGATGAGGTTACAGCTCGGAGGATCACGAGGAATCAATTCCTCTAGAAGAAGAAAAAAAACAGCCGGCGCAGGAGCCCTGCAAGGCCCTTGGCTAAAGGTAACGCGGGGTCACAGGCTGGAAGATTCCAGGTGATGACGGGGTGGGCGAGAGGGAACTGGCATGTGAAACAAGCCCAAGATACAGTAGTGATGGACCCAGGGCAAGTCAGGAAGGTTCACAGACACAAGCAAGACTGATGACTGACAGGCACCAGCTTCGGGGTCCCATCTGTCTGTCCAAACACAGCACAGGAGAGACTGGAGGAGTTTGGACTCTCAAAAGGGAGCAGTAGAAAGACAGAGGGGGCCAGGAAGAGGCAAGAGAAGGCAGTGACGCACTTCCCCTGGTCCCAAAATTTAAGGAGCCCTGAATCTCAGAACTCAAGATGAACAGTATTTCAAGGTAATATTTTGATTTACAAAAATAAAAATTAATGCAGATATAATCTGTGGTGAACAAAATACCAAAATTTTAAAGAAAGGCTAGACAGTAACAGTGCTGTATGTAGCATGTTGGAACCTTAGAAAGAGGGACAAATCAATAATATTGGTCCTGTCTTTAAAATTTTGCCGTTTTGTCCACGTATTTTTTTTTTTTTTTGCATTTTTCCTTTTTTTTGTTTTGATGAAGCATATATAACACAAAATGTACCATTTTAACAATTTTCATGTGTACAGGTCAGTGGTATTGAATGCATTCACTCTTTTTTTTTTTTTCATTTATTAGTTGGAGGCTAATTACAGTATTGTAGTGGTTTTTGCCATACATTGACATGAATCAGCCATGGATTTACATGTGTTCCCCATCCCGATCCCCCCTCCCACCTCCCTCCCCATCCCATCCCTCTGGGTCTTCCCAGTGCACCAGCCCTGAGCACTTGTCTCATGCATCCAACCTGGGCTGGTGATCTGTTTCACCCTTGATAGTATACTTGTTTCAATGCTGTTCTCTCAGAACATCCCACCCTCGCCTTCTCCCACAGAGTCCAAAAGTCTGTTCTGTACATCTGTGTCTCTTTTTCTGTTTTGCATATAGGGTTATCGTTACCATCTTTCTAAATTCCATACATATGTGTTAGTATACTGTATTGGTCTTTATCTTTCTGGCTTACTTCACTCTGTATAATGGGCTCCAGTTTCATCCATCTCGTTAGAACTGGTTCAGATGAATTCTTTTTAATGGCTGAGTAATATTCCATGGCGTATATGTACCACAGCTTCCTTATCCATTTGTCTGCTGATGGGCATCTAGGTTGCTTCCATGTCCTGGCAATTATAAACAGTGCTGCGATGAACACTGGGGTGCACATGTCTCTTTCAGATCTGGTTTCCTCTGTGTTTGCCCAGGAGTGGGATTGCTGGGTCATAAGGCAGTTCTATTTCCAGTTTTTTAAGGAATCTCCACACTGTTCTCCATAGTGGCTGTACTAGTTTGCATTCCCACCAACAGTGTAAGAGGGTTCCCTTTTCTCCACACCCTCTCCAGCATTTATTGCTTGTAGACTTTTGGATAGCAGCCATCCTGACTGGCGTGTAATGGTACCTCATTGTGGTTTTCATTGAATGCATTCACTCTTAATGCAACCACCATGATCTCTAGAACATTCTTCATTTTCCCAAAGTGAAATTCTGTATCATAAACACTAATTCCCCATCCTCTTCTGCCTGCAGCCACAGTTCTGCTTTCAGTCTCTATGCATTTGACTGCTCCTGGACTCCTCCTGTGAGTGGAATGCCACAGTATATGTCTTTTATGACTAACTCATTTTATTGAGCATAATGTTCTCAAGGTTCATCCATATTGTAGCAGGTGTCAGAATTCAGTTCAGTTCAGTTGCTAAGTCATGTCTGACGATTTGGAACCCCATGGACTGCAGCATGCCAGGCTTACCTGTCCATCGCCAACTCCTGGAGTTTACTCAAACTCATATCCATTGAGTTGGTGATGCCATCCACCCATCTCATCCTCTGTTGTCCCCTTCTTCTCCCACCCTTAATCTTTCCCAGCATCTGGGTCTTTTCAAATGAGTCAGTTCTTTGCATCAGGTGGCCAAAGGATTGGAGTTTCAGCTTCAGCATCAGTCTTTCCAATGAATATTCAGGACTGGTTTCCTATAGGATCTCCTTGCAGTCCAAGGGACTCTCAAGAGTCTTCTCCAACACCACAGTTCAAAAGCTTCAGTTTTTCCATGCTCAGCTTTCTTTATAGTCCAACTCTCATATCCATACAGGACTACTGGAAAAACCATAGCTTTGACTAGATGGACCTTTGTTGGCAAAGTAATGTCTCTGTTTTTAATATGCTGTCTATGTTGGTCATAACTTTCCTTCTAAGGAGTAAGCATCTTTTAATTTCATGGCTGTAGTCACCACCTTCAGTGATTTTGGAGCTCCCCAAAATAGAGTCTGTCACTGTTTCCACTGTTTCCCCATCTATTTGCCATGAAGTAATGGGACCAGATGCCATGATCTTAGTTTTCTGAATGTTGAGTTTTAAGCCAACTTTTTCACTCTCCTCTTTCACTTTCATCAAGAGGCTCTTTAGTTCTTCTTCACTTTCTGCCATAAGGGTGGTGTCATCTGCATATCTGAGGTTATTGATATTTCTCCCAGCAATCTTGATTCCAGCTTGTGCTTCATCCAGCCCAGCATTTCTCATGATGTACTCTGCATTTAAGTTAAATAAGCAGGGTGACAATATACAGCTTTGACGGACTCCTTTCCCGATTTGGAACCAGCCTGTTATTCCATGTCCAGTTCTAACTGTTACTTCCTGATCTGCATACAGATTTCTCAAGAGGCAGGACAGGTGGTCTGGTATTCCCATCTCTTTCAGGATTTTCCACAGTTTGTTGTGATTCACACAGTTAAAGGCTTTGGCATAGTCAATAAAACAGAAGTAGATTTTTTTTTGGAACTCTCTTGCTTTTTTGATGATCCAACAGATGTTGGCAATTTGATCCCTGGTTCCTCTGCCTTTTCTAAATCCAGCTTGAACATCTGGAAGTTCATGGTTTACATATTGCTGAAACCTGGCTTGGAGAATTTTGAGCATTACTTTACTAGCATGTGAGATGAGTGCAATTGTGTGGTAGTTTGAACATTCTTTGGCATTGCCTTTCTTTGGGACTGGAATGAAAACTGACCTTTTCCAATCCTGTGGCCACTGCTGAGTTTCCAAAATTTGCTGGCATATTGAGTGTAGCACTTCCACGGCATCATCTTTTAGGATTTGAAATAGCTCAACTGGAATTCCATCACCTCCACTGGCGTTGTTCATAGTGATGCTTCCTAAGGCCCACTTGAGTTCGCATTCCAGCAAGTCTGGCTCTAGGTTGATGATCACATCATTGTGATTTCTGGGTCGTGAAGATCTTTTTTGTATAGTTCTTCTGTATATTCTGTGTCAGAATTTCCTTCCTTAAAAAAATTTTTTTTAGAATTAATTTATGTTTGGGTGCACTGTGTCTTCACTGGTATGCATAGGTTTTCTCTAGTTGTGGCTAGCGGGGCCTACTCTCTAGTTGCTCTGTTGGGCTTCAAACTGTGGTAGCATCTCATTGTGGCGCACAGGCTCTAGGCACATGGGCTCAGTACTTGTGTGGTGTGGGCTTAGTTGCCCCGTGGCATGTGGTATCTTTCTGGACCAAGGATCAAACCCATTGTCCCCTGCATTGGCAGGCGGATTTTTAACCATTGGACCAGCAGGGAAGTCCCAGAATTCCCTTCATTTTAAAGGCTCAATAATATTCCATTTTGTGTATATACCACATTTTTCTCATTCAGTCATCCATTCAGGTTGTTTCTACCTCAGCTATTGTGAAGAGTGCTGTGATGAATGTGAGGGTATGAGTATTCCAGTCTCTGTTTGAATTCCTTTTATGTATATACCCAGAAGTGGAATTACTGAATGATATAGTAATTCCACGTTTAATTTTTTCAAGGACCACTAAATTATTTCCTACAGTAGCTTTTGCATTAATTTCAATTAAAAAAAATATTCCATTAGAATTTTATTTATCTGAAGTCCAGAATTTTTTAGGACTTGTTTCTGTCTAGTCCTGGCCCTAGAAATGCAATCCTGATGCCGAGTTATTCATCCATGGCAGTGAGTGGAGCCACAAAGCTCTTTTCCAGAACTGTGGAAGGACCCCTTGGCTGGCCTGTCATTCGTGTTTTGCCCTTATTTGGGAAGATGGTGCTTTGGGTGGCTTTTCCGGCTGTGAGACCAGATAACATAGACCCAGCTGTTACCTTGTTACCTGGCATAGATCTGTGAAGGTGGGCCAGTGTTGGGGTGCAGTCTGTGACAAGGAGATATCATTCCGATAGATGGGATCCTAATTGTTATGAGCAGGAACTGTACCTGCTGGTACTCCTGATCCTGCATTTCAAGAGCAGCGCTTAATTCTACATGGTCCCCGTGGTTTTCTTACATTTTCAAGTGAGTTTCTGTTTCATTAAATACACCAACAGTGTTTTGATCACTTTCTCCAATCTTTAATTTTTTGTGTTAAAAAATTTCTGTTTTATATAGATGTATAGTTAATTACCAATGTTGTGTTAGTTTCAGGCACACAGCAACGTGGTTCAGTTAAACATTGTTATATCTGTATCTATTCTTTTTCAAATTCTTTCCCCATTTAGGTTATTACAGAGTATTGAGCAGAGTTCCTTGTGCTGTATAGTAGGATGTGGTTGGTTATCTATTTTAAATATAGCAGTGCGTACATGTCAGTCCCAAACTCCCAATCTATCCCTCCCCCTCCACCAGCCCTTCCTTCCCTGGTAACCATATATTTGTTTTCTAAGTCTCTGAGTCTGTTTTATAAATAAGTTCATTTGTATCATTTTTTCTAGATTCCTCCGGTTGTTTTGTTTTGCTTCCATTATTGGTAAAAAGAAGAGCAACCTCTCCCCGGAATAAAACATGACCCGAGTTCTGGCACAACACTATTGGACAGCCCGAGCACATTCTGGAATTACAGAAAGAGAAGTTCATCTGCGAAAGAAAATGGCTCTTTTCATCGTTCCCGAGAGGAATGTGGACGTGCTCACTCATGTCCGTGATCCCTGAGTCCCCTGGTGCTTTAGGAAGCTCCAGACAGGTGCTCACCATTTGCTTCTTGGGAGTTCTTCCCAGCAGGGCAACTCCCTCTTTGGCTCTTCGGCTGATTAGAGTGAATGCGGGGTTTCCAGGTAGTGGTCTCCATCCCCAATTTGAAAGGTCCCTTATCCTCTCAGTGTGCTTCCTGAAGGCTGGTGGACGGTCTCCTTTGTCCTTGCGCTCATGCAGGGCTTGCTTACTCCTCATCTCCCCCCCAGTGGTGCACTCTCTTTCATTTGATTGAAACCTGGGTGGTGGTGGTTGTTCAGTTGCTAAGTTGTGTCTGACTCTGCAGCCCCCATGGACTGCCACACGCCAGCCTTCCCTGTCCTTCACCATCTCCTGGACTCTGTCACTGTTTCCATTTTTTTTCCCCTGTCTATTGGCCAGGAAGTGATGGGATTGGATGCCATGATCTTAGTTTTTTGAATGTTGAGCTCTAAGCCTGCTTTTTTACTCTTCTCTTTCATTTTCATCAAGAGGCTCTTTAGTTCCTCTTCACTTTTTGCCATTAGAGTAATGCCATCTACATATGTGAGGTTATTGATATTTCTCCTAGCAATCTTGATTCCAGCTTGTGATTCATCTAGCTTGGCATTTTGCATGATGTACTGTGCATACAAGTTAAATAAGCAGGGTGACAACATACAGCCTTGACATACTCCTTTCCCAATTTTGAAGCAGTCTGTTGTTTCATGTGTGGTTATAAACTGTTGTTTCTTGACCTGCATACAGGTTTCTCAGGAGGCAGGCCAGGTGGTCTGGTAGACCCATCTCTTTAAGAATTTTCCACAGTTTTTTTGTGATCCACACAGTCAAAGACTTTAGCATAGTCAATGAAGCAGAAGTAGACGTTTTTTCTGGAATTTCATTGCTTTCTCTGTGATCCAATGAATGTTAGCAGTTTGGTCTCTGGTTCCTCTGCCTTTTCCAAGCCCATCTTGTACATCTGGAAGTTCTTAGTTCACGTACTGTTGAAGCCTGAAAGTAAAAGTCACTCAGTTGTATCTGACTCTTTGCAACCCCATGGACTATATAGTCCATGGAATTCTCCAGGCCAGAATACTGGAGTGGGTAGCCATTTCTTTCTCCAGGGGATCTTCCCAACCCAGGGATCAAACCCATGTCTCCAGCATTGCAGGCAGATTCTTTACCAGCTGAGCCACAAGGGAAGCCCAAGAATACTGGAGTGGGTAGCCTATCCCTTCTCTAGCAGATCTTCCCAACCCGGGAAGGTCGCTTGTATTGCAGGCAAATTTTTTACCAACTTCCCTGAGCTATCAGGGAAGGATTTTGAGCACTACTTTGCTAGCATGTGAAATAAGTACAATTGTGCAGTAGTTAAACTGGATAGGGAAGGGGTATGAGTGCACTGAATGACATTTTCTCATTGACTTGAGGGTGGCTAAACATGAGCCAATCAATAGCTTTGTGCCTCAGTTTCTGCAATGGTTCAGCATTAACATCCAACTTCTTACCACCTTCTGTTTCTATTGGGAACAGTACCTCTGATAACAAGAGTAGGGGATGCTGATTAAATATAAGAGTGTGTGTAGGCTTTCCTGGTGGCTCAGACGGGAAAGGATTTGCTGCAGTGCAGGAGATCCAGATTCAGTCCCTGGGTCAGGAAGATCCCCTGGAGAAGGGAATTGGCTACCCACTCCAGTATTCTTGCCTGGAGAATTCCAAGGACAGAGGAGCCTGGGGGGCTACAGTCCACGGGGTCACAAAGAGTTGGACATGACTCAGCGACTAACACTTTCACTTTCATGCCTGACTGACTGCATGTATTAACTACAAATAATGATGAAACTCTTACTATGTACCTAGCATCCTTCTAGACACAAAGATAGAAAATTGCTTAAAAGTGGTTAGGGTACAGTTGGGAATGTAGACTAGTAAAAAGATGTGATGAGAGTATGTTTTGAATAGTGACTGCTACAACTCAACAAATGGTGGTTCTTATTTCTATACTCCTCCCCCTATTCCCATCATCATCTCCATGCACCCTGCTAGGCTTGGGGATACAAAGATGAAGAAGCTGTAATTCCTTCCCTTAATTTGCTGATGATCTAGAGGGTAAGGTAGACATGTGAACAACAATCTGTGTGTGTATGAGTTTAAGGCTGTTCCACCCATCTGCCTTCTCAGTCGCTTCTCACAATAACCCTTTCATAGATTGCGAAACAAAAGCTCTTAGCAGTCACGTGATTTCTTTCAGCCATGCCAGTAGTAAAAGCAAAACCAGAATTCAAGCCCAGGACATTTTGATGCCAAAGTCTGAGCTGGTCTGTCTTAACAGAGATGGTGGTCAATGTTTGTCAAATGAATATTCATTCATGGGATGTATGTGAATATTTCCAGAACAGGCAGAGCAGGGTACACAAGAGGTGCTTAAAAGCTTTAAAAAGAATATCTGGATTTTTCCCTCCTGCAACGTGTGTGTGTATGAAGGAAAGGGAGAGAAAACAGCAGCTGGAAACTATATTCTGTGAATCAGTAGCAGGGAAAGACATGGACTCAAAGGCTCCAGGTTTTGCAAAGAATTAAATTGCCAGATGATGATTTCAGAACTGACAGTTGAAAACTGTTTCCTTCTATTTAGATGGTTTGAGTCTATTGTCCTTACTTTTACCTTATACCCTACAAGATAATCTCCTCCTCTTTGTTTTGTATTAAGGACTTGTATTTGGGTGAGTGACAGGGAAGCCGAGGTGGGCAGACAGCAGAGAGGAGAGGAGAGGAGAGGAAAGAGCTGGTGGTTCCTTCCCTTTCTTAAGAGTATTTGATGAAAGCTTTGCACCCTCTGGCTGTCATGTCTGTCCAGGGCCTCATAAAATAGGTTAGCAAATTCTGAAACGACAATTTTTCCACCCAAAGGAAAATTGCTTTTTTTATATTGTAAAAAATAACCTATGTTCCTTGAAAAAAAAAAAAAAAAAAAGACAGAGAGAGGTATAATGAAAACAAATATCATTTCTTATTCTGTTGCCATGAGATGTACACATACCGTACCCACACATATTATAAAAATGGGATCATACTGGTAATAGATACCACTTGGGTGCGTGCTTGCATATATGTACAACAATTTTCTTATGCTGGGAATATCCCTATAATCAGTGTTGGGTGAGTCTCATATAAACATAAAATAGCATGTTTATGTTGTTTGATGAACCAAAGCTGATTGGCTTTGATATAGATGACTGAGCCAATCTAGACCAACTTTAAAAATTTAGAAATATTTTTCTGCTGAGGTCTCTGAAACTATGCGGGTTTCCATCCTTTCTTTGTTTTCATTTATCTTATTCTTTCTTCATCCATGAAATAGCCCAGCATATTTCCAGTAAATTCCCTTCTCCCTCATCACCCCTCCTCCCATCACTTCCCCTTCCCTTCCTCCTTCTGTCTCTCAGCTTATGCTGCTGGAATCAGCTCCTCTTGCTTACAACCTGAAGAAGTTTAATAAATACAACATTATATTTGCTGCTCTGTAATGTTTTGCACTTAATAGCATGTTATAGGCATTTTCTCATGTCAATAAATGTAAAGTCAAAGATTCACGTGTAATGGCAGCATGCTGTTCCACTATATAGATGTACCACAACTTATGGAACTAAAATGAAACAGTTTTCAGCTGTCAATTCTGAATTTATTATCTAGGGACTAAAAGTTACTATTTTGGCTTTTATTGGTATCCTGCAACAAACATTATTGTATATGTATCTGTTTGTACTTATTTCATTATTTATTTCCTTATGACAAATTCCAGAAATGAAATGAATAGGTCAAAGGGTCTTTACATTTTTAAATATTATACATATTACCAGATTGCTCTCCAGAAAAGTTGTGCCAATTTACATTACCAATAATAAAATTTGAGCAACCAGAGTAGGTATCAAAAGTCTTCCCATTTATTGATAAGCTGTTGAGAGATTACTCAAAAGATGGCAATATGATTTATACTTTGTGTACAATTTTACTCCTGAAGAAGTTTCAAGGAGAACAAACAGCTATAAAGAAGGGTCAAAACTCACCCCAAATCCACTATCCATTTGGGTCAACTTCCTTTCCAATATCTCTTTATGCACAAATAAATAGAATATATATGTAATTTTAGATAAATAGGAAATTAACTTTAATAAATAAAATATAGACACATCAGAAATAGTCAGTGTAAATAACCCTTCCTAACCCCTCTTTCTCATTAGTGGTAGCCACTATCTTCACTGTGGCATTTATGCTTTTAATGCTTGTTTCTAAACCATATTTACAGGTGTATAACCATAAATAATATATGCTCTTATTTTACCTATTTAAAAACTTTATATAAATTATATGCTGTGAGTATCACATGGCAATTTGCTTTGTTCATCCAACATTGTTTTTGAGATTTATCTATGTTGACAGACAGAGCTCTAATTGATTCATTTTAACTATTACAGATTATTCTGTTGTTTTACCTTACTCCAAGTTCTAAAAAAGCCTGTTTTCTATTACTTATTGATACTTAGAAACTCTTTGTATATTGTGTATACTTGTTATTTATATTGCAGATGTTTTTCCAATATACAGTCTGTCTTTTCACTGTATTTTATCTTTATTTGAACAAGTTCATTTCATTCTAATGTAAAATCTATGAATATTTTTCTTTATGATTTATTTTGTCTTGTTTCCCTCTAAGTACTCAAGCCATGATACTTTCTTAAAAGTTATATTTTCTTAAAAATTTTTAACGGTTTTAACGGTTTGTTTTTCGCATGTAGATCTTCAAATCCATCTGAAGTTGACTTTTGTGAATAGTCACAAAAGTGACTTTAGGTGACTAGTTGTCCCAACTCCTACTGGTTAGTCCATCTTATCCCCATTGTTTGGAAGAGCCAGGCCTATCGCGTGTCATGTCTGTGTCTGTACTTCTATTTGTTCTGTTGGTCTAGTTCATATCTCACTGTTTTAATTACTATAATTTTGTAAGTCTGATATCTGATAGAGTAAATCTTTCCTGCTATTTTTATCAAAACAGCCCTAACTATACTGGACCATTGTATTTTCTTGTGAATTTTAGAAAGAATTTACCTAATTCTGTGAAAAAGCCTATTTGACTTTGATTGAACTGTGTTGCATAGAATTGACATCTTTAAGATACTGAGTCCATTAGTAAGTTTGGTTGTTCAGTTGCTCAGTCATGTCCGACTCTTTGCGACCCCATGAATCACAGCACGCCAGGCCTCCCTGTCCATCACCAACTCCCAGAGTCTACCCAAACTCATGTCCATCAAGTCAGTGATGCCATCCAGCCATCTCATCCTCTGTCGTCCCCTTCTCCTCCTGCCCCCAATCCCTCCCAGCATCAGGGTCTTTTCCAATGAGTCAACTCTTTGCATGAGGTGGCCAAAGTATTGGATTTCAGCTTTAGCATCAGTCCTTCCAATGAATACCCAGGACTGATCTCCTTTAGGATGGACTGGTTGGATCTCCTTGCAGTCCAAGGGACTCTCAAGAGTCTTCTCCAACACCACAGTTCAAAAGCATCAATTCTTCGGCACTCGGCTTTCTTCACAGTCCAACTCTCACATCTATACATGACTACTGGAAAAGTTAATATATCTCTGTAATTAGGGATTTTATGTTTGCTGACTATACATCATGGTTTTTTCCCTAGAACATTTCATATATATTTTGCTATATGTCTTCCCTGTAAGGATCTTACCATTTTTATGACTGCTTGCATGAAATCCTATTTCAGCTGAATATTTTCTAATTTGTTACTGGTGTATCTATTGGAAAGCCATTGATCTCGCATCCAATATTAAATTGAATTCTCACTAGATATCATAGAGTATACATAGATTCTATTTTATTTTCTTAACAATCTTAACATCTACAAACAAAGATAGTTTTTTCTTCCTTTCCAGTTCTTATTCTTTTTGTTTCTATCAAGAATATCTTTTAAGAATGCCTTCTTGCATTAGCTAGAACCTACAGTCAGTATTGAATGACAGATGTGATAATGGAATCATTGTGCTATTCCTGACCTAAATGGACTTTTTGACTTTAATGGTTTTTATTTTCAATTTCTAATTTTAATTTTTTTAACTTTTCAATCTTGTTAATTTTAAATTTTGACTAATTAATTTATTTAAAGCTCTAAGTTGCCCTCTAAGGACAACCTAAACTGTACTCAGAGCTTTTAATATGCATGATTTTCATTGCAGTTCAGGTCAAGATATTTTACAGGTTCACTGATAATTCTCTGTGTAATCTATGCATGATTTAAGAGTACATTTTAAGTTTTTAAACATAAGAGCTGTAATTTTTTAAAAACTATATCTTGGGCCTTGAAAGAAGTCTTGGAACATTTAAGAGTCTTGCAATTACATAGAGCATGCTTTCCTGACCAGAGTAATTAAGCTAAAAATCAACCATGAAAATAATAGCAAAAAAGGACTTAAAATCCTATATATTTGGAAATCAAGAACACTCTCCTGAATAATTCATGCATACAAATAAATCAGAATAAAAATTTAAAAATATTTTGCACTGGGTCTTAATGAAAGTATGGCAGATCAAAACTTGTGGATGCAGCTGAAGCCTGGCTTTAAGGAAAGTTTCTAGCAGTAAAACTCCCATTTTAAAAAAGAAGCCTAAGAAGTAATAAGCTGTATCAGCCACCTCAAAAAGTTGAAAGCAGCAGTGGTGGCAACAAATACCAATATTCACTAAAGATATCTGTAGGGTCATCTTCAATGAAGATTTATGTTTGTTTATTTTTGTGCTGTCTTCTCACGTAGTTTTATGATTATTGCTGATGCTTCCATCTGATCTATCAGGTTCCTATCCAGAATCAAGTCTTATGATGGTATTTTGGGGTTCTTGCTCCATAGAAATGTTGGGGATGATACAGATGAAACAGCTTAATTCCCAATCGTAAGGTTCTGCTTTGTCCCAGACAGCAGGTCAATGACATTGTTTCTCAGCTTCTTTACACAGGCAGTAAACCCTCATCTCGGAGAAGGCAGTGGCATCCCACTCCAGTACTCTTTCCTGGAAAATCCCATGGATGGAGGAGCCTGGTAGGCTGCAGTCCATGGGGTCGCTAAGAGTCAGACAGGACTGAGTGACTTCACTTTCACTTTTCACTTTCATGCATTGGAGAAGGAAATGGCAACCCACTCCAGTGTTCTTGCCTGGAGAATCCCAGGGACGGCGGAGTCTGGTGGGCTGCCGTCCATGGGATCGCACAGAGTCGGAAGCGACTGAAGCGACTTAGCAGCAGCAAACCCTCATCTCCTCTGTCCCCAGGTCCCTTCCCCAGTCCTGGTTCCAACAGTGAATGTGAGGCCAGCCCCTTCTGCTGTGGCCTGAACGTTTGTGCCCCTCTCCAAAGTCCTATGTTGAAGTATAGCCCCAGTGTGGCTTTCTTGGAGATGGGCCCTCCAAGTAGCAGGTTAAGTGAGGTCCTAGGGGTGGAGCCCTTATAGGAGGAGACGCCAGGGAACTCTCTCCCGTCTCTTTCCCTCTTTCTGCGGACACATGAGAAGGTGGCTGCGTTCAAGTCAGGAGGAGAATTCACCGGAAACTGAACCCCTATTGGATTTTGATGTGGGACTTCCAGCCTCTAGAACAAAGTGGCTCCTGTTGTTCCAGCTGCCCAGTCTCTGGTACTTTGTTATGGAGCCTGGGCAGGCTGGCACACCTTCCTTCAGGGTGACCAAACCATTTGCTGCCCCTGCCTGCCCTGTGGCTCAGTAGCCTCTATCCTTTCTTTAGTCCTCATCACCTTGCCTGAACTGCTCCACAGGGATGTTATTTTTGAGCCCAACTATGACTTTCAGGTTTTTTTGTTTGTTTCACATATTTTATCTACTGTGAGCTGAGCTCACAGTGTATGGACATACTGTTTAAGATCATTCATGTGGGGACTTCCCTGATGATCCAATGGTTAAGAATCCACCTTCCAATGCAGGGGATGTGAGTTTGATCCCTGGTTGGGGAACTAAAATCCCACATGTCATGGAGCAACTGAGATTCCAGCTAAGATCTGTGCACCACAACCAAAGATCCCATGTGACAAAACTAAGACCTGATGCAGCCAAATAAATATTTTAAAATATATATGTATGTTAGTTTTTAAAAAAGATCTTTCATATGTTCTAGTAAGAAAGAATCACAAGGAAACAGATGTGCCATTTAATTTTGCCCTAGAAATTAGTAGCGCTCAGTGGCCTAACAACATTGCTCTTTTTCTCTCTCATGGACACAACTATTTGGAATCAACCAGTTGCTCCTTGATAGTGACTGAACAGTCAAGGTTCACTATGAACCTGTATTTTCCAGATCATCAGGGGGATGGCTCTCAGCCATTCCTTCCCCTTTCTTCACCTCTCAGTCTGTTAATCAAGGCATCTCTCCAACCACAGCTCACTCCAGCTCTTTGCGTGTCTCTTCCCACATTACCACCCACTCCAAGCTCCACCCTCCCAAGCAGGAGTGGCGAAGTGGAATCTTTATGTACCGAAATGAGATGCAAGATGAAAAACAAAGCAGTAGTGAAGTATTGTTTGTGGATGTGAATGTCTGTGTGTACGTGTGTTTATTTAACAACACTGCCTTTGAGGTGCGAGATGATGTTATTGATGTAGCCCATGCAGGGCAGATGAGCCTGGACATGATATGTAACTGTTGGTCCCCTCCCTCTGCTCATCCATTGGTGCTGCTTAGCTTGTATGTGCAGACTGTTACTTGCAGGCCCTGTAGTCATTTATGATTCTGCCGTTCAGGCTTAAAGCAGAACTGGAGCTTTTCCTTCACATTACCTTCTTTCTTTCTCAGCACTATTGGATTACATAGTCATGTCTGTGATTTCTAGCATGTGGTGTTAAAGTTTGGCAACCAAGAATCAAATGGAACAAGTGGCTTCAGATGTGATTTTTTTGAGTCCCAGGGGGCTGTGTAAGAAGGTGGAACTGTGATGGAATTTGGTGTTGCTCAAATCTTATTTGTCCATCCATTAGCTGTGTGGCCTTGGACAAGGTCTGTGAGCTTAACCTCTATGACATGTAACATGTAACCTGTAACATGGGCCTTATGCTACATACTTTGCAAGATTAGTGTGAGTGTTAAATGCATGTCAAGCACCCAGCTTGTGCCTGGGATGCTCAAAGTACGTTATTAATACTTTTCTTCCTCTCCTCCCCTGGTCCTTCAGTGGCTAGACTCCAGACCTCAGCACAGTCATTCCATTGCCCTTACACCATCTTTCCAGGTGTCAGTGAATGACACATGAACCCAGCAGCTTGACTGCAATGATGTCCTCTGTTTCCATAACGCCTTGGCTGCCATCTGACAGCTGTTATCCAGGTTGCATGGGTGGTTCGTCTGGTTTGTCCCCACCCTCCCTTCATTCATTCCTTGGCTCTGGAGCCATGCAGTTGTTTATGACAATATTAATCAGGAGAAAGGAAGAGATAAGTTAAAAAAGGCTCAAAGGGAAAAGGGGGTTGGGTCAGAACCTGTCAGGAGAGGGTGTGAAACTTGAAATTGCTGAACACAGCAATGGGAACAGCCCTTCTCCATGTGAGCAGGCTGACTGAGCAAGTGAATTTCTGCTCTTACGGAATTAACTGGGAGGTTGGGGAGTGCGTGGCTTGCTGTTCTGGCAAGTCTAAACCCTGGGGAAACTACAGAAAAGTTGGACTCTGTCCTTGACACGATCCCCTCTCTTCTGTCTGTGACCTTCCCCACTCCCCCTCGTGCTGTACTCTGCGGTACCCCAATAGGCCTGGCTTCCTCACTTCTCACAAAATTTACCTCTTCTTCCCTCAAACTGAGTAACTTCTCTCGGTACCCAATTGTCCTACTTGCCAGAGAGGACGTAGATCTGAGAAATCAATTCACAACTAGGTTTCTTTCTATAGTGTTTGTAAGCTCTTCCAGAGGCATTTGCATTTTTAAAGAACTGCCTCTTAATGGAATGATACATTTCACTGGGCTATTCCGTACTAATCGTAAAAAGAATTAGGAGTATTGATATGATTGCTTAAAGAAGCCTGCATTAATAGGAACACAGTGTGAAGCTTGGAAGAGGTGTAAATCCCAGTCTGACTCCCTTGGGATCATCAGACTTCCCTTAGAGCTGCTACTATGGTCTTAGATTCCTTGCTGTGAGAAACACCTAGACATAATGGCATACATTTGGATCAATGACACGTAAAGAGAGATTTGGCAAGGCCTGGAGAACTGCTGCCTGCCCCTGTGAAAGACTAGTTCAATAACATTTTGCCAAGAGACAAAGCTAGGACCCTTGGGTGAAATGTATAGGAAGATTGTTTTTTCCCCAGTGAGAAGATGGTTGTTCTTTGAATCAGAAGAGCCCAGAGGTGCAATGGACTGTGAGAAGGGGGAGATTTCAAGGAAGTTCCACCCCACATGAGTGATCTGACCCATTCTCCTTCCTGGCTCTTCCAGCCCAAACTGTCAAAGCTCTCCATGAGTGCAATCCTGGAGATTAGCCTGTGGGTGGTATAAATTTTCGGAGTAGGGAAGATTCCCAGGCATTTGTATAATTTTCTCCAGGCAAGTGCAAGGCTGAGCCTTGAACAGGGCTGGTCTTATCTAGAAGAGGAAAAAGAAGTGACGGCCAGGGGCAAGGTTGATTTATTCCCCACATTCGCAGAACAACCCAGCTGTGGGAAATGGACATTTCATTTATTTGTTGTGGTGGCAACTCTGTAGATTCCCAAATGTTAATGAGTATGAATCATTTTTATTTCATCTCTGTGGACTTAGTCTCTAGCAAGATAAGGAGGCATCTTGCCAAATCTAGATGTGCTGTTTAAGTGATGGAATAAATTTAAATTTTTTGAGGGTCAAGTTATTTTTGACCCCAGACAAGCTCTCTCTCTTCCAAAGAAACCTAATCTGAAAGGTTTATATAAGGTATTCAAGGTTCTCTGGATCTTATGCAAACCTGAGTCAGTCTTACTCAGGTGAGTCTGTAGGTATAGTAGAGCTTTGAGAATTAAATTTTCTATGAACTAGCAAGAAATGAGAGAAAACAGTACTTGATATGCACTTGGGACTCTCACAATCCAGAAACTTAGAAGTCAGTGTTGTTTTATGGGCAATATTTCAAGCTCCGTATAAACAATTGTGTTCTTTTCCTACTTCTTTCTTGTTAGAGTTATTTCTTTCAAGAATTTAAATTGAAATATATCCATTATTTACTAGAATTAAGCTTTCTGAAGTGCTCATGGGGGCTTTCCTGATGGCTCAGTGGTAAAGAATCTGCCTGCCAATGCAGGAGACATGGGTTCGATCCCTGGGTCAGGAAGATCCCCTGGATAAGGAAATGGCAATCCACTCCAATATTCTTGTCTGGGAAATCCCATGGACAGAAGAACCTGGTGGGCTACAGTCCATGGGGACGCAAAGAGCCGGACATGACTTGGCGACTGAGCATGCACGCACGAAGTGCCCATGACTCAAATAAACCAGACAATACGTCACATAAAATCACATAAAATCAAACATATGGATGTCATTACAGTTAAAATTCCCACTTGACTTTTCTGCTATCCCCAAGTCCTATAAAATAGTACCGACAATACTGAAAATTAAATATATTTTGCAAGTAGCAGAAGGTCTTCCTAATAAATTTTTATGGTGATTTACTGATGGAAATTGAGAATACATAAGGATAAAACAACAGATGCATGAAACCAATATTCCTCATAATGAAAGCTCTTAGCAAGCCAGGAATAGAAAGGAACTTCTACTACCTAATAAAAACCTGTAAATTCCTCTACTAAAAACCCTATGCTTAATGATGAAAGACCAAATGCTTTCTCCTTAAGATAAGGAACTAGGTTGATGTCTGTCTGCTCTCAACATTCCTGTTTAATAACCTACAAGAGGTCCTAGTTGGTGCAGTAAGGAAAGTAAAAGAAATAAAAGGCAGACTGATTAGATAAAGAAGTAAAATAGTATTTACTCCCAGGCAATGTGATCTTTTATGTAGGAAAACCTAAGAATCTTAAAAAAAAAAAAAAAAGCTACTAGAACTAATGCCTTGTATTTGCAGGTCAGAAGACTGATAAAAAGGGTAATTGTATTTCTATATACTAGCAATTGGATATTGAATTTTTTTAATGTCATTAATAATAGCATCAAAAGTAAAAAATACTTAAGAGCAAATTTGACAAAAGATGTGAAAGGCCTGTACACTGAAAACTCTAAAACAGATGTCATACAAAAGAGATGTCATGTTTATGAATTAGAAGGATCAATATAGTTAAGATGTTGATTCTCGCAAAACTGATTTAGAGATCCAAAGCAAACCCAATTAAAATCCCAGCAGGCTTTTTTTTGGGTAGAAAGTGACAAGGCAATTCTAACAATCATAAGGAAAGTCAAAGAATATAGAGTAGTCAAAACAACTTTCATAAAGAAGAACAAAGTTGGAGGACTAACCTGATTTCAGACTTTCAAGTATAGTAATACTGTATGGAATTGGCATAAAATAGACAAGTAAACCAATGCAGCAGAATCAAGAATCCAGAAATAGACCCACACATATGTCAATACCATATGGTCAATTGATTTTCAGCAAAGGTGCCAAGACAATTCAATTGGGAAAGAGTAATCTTTCCAACAAATAGTGCTAGAAAAATTGGATAGCCATATGCAGAAAATCAAACCAAACTATCAAAAAGCACCTTAACCCCTACCTGACACAGCCTGTAAAAAGTAACTTGACAGTCGTCATAAACCCTAATATAAGAAATGAAATGATCACATCTCCAGAAGAAAACACATGTGAAAATCTTAGTGACTCTGAGTTTGGCAAAGATTTCTTAATAGGACACACGTAAAGAAATTGATGAATTGGACATATTTAAGTGAAAAGTCAAAGTGTTAGTTGCTCAGTAGTGTCTGACTCTTTGCGACCCCATGGACTGTGGACCGCCAGGCTTCTCTGTCCATGGAATTCTCCAGGCAAGAATACTGGATTCTTGAATTCCCTTCTCCAGGGGATCTTCCCGACCCAAGGATCGAACCTGGGTCTCCTGCGTTGCAGGCAGGTTCTTCACCATCTGAGCCACCAGGGAAACCCATGATATGTTTATTTTTCAAAAGATCCTTGTGAAAGTAAAAAGGCTCGTCATATATAGGGAGGTATTTGCAAAACTTACATGAAGAGTATATATATACTTTACAAATCAATAATGAAGAGGCTAATGACCCAATTTAAAAATAGACAAAAAGTTTAAATAGACTCTTCATGAAAGAAGATGTACAGATGCAAACAAGAAAAGACACTCAACATCTTTAGTTGTTGTATGGGAATGCAAATTAAAATCACAAGGAGATTCCCTTATATACCCACTAGCATGGTTAAAATTAAAAAGATTGAATATGCCTAATGTTGGTGAGATATGGAACAGTTTAAACTCATACATTGCTGTAGGCAATGGAAAATAGTATAGCCAGTTTGGAAAACAGTGTAGCAGTTTCTTAATAAGTTAAACACATCTACCAAAATACATAGCCATATAGTTCTTTTTACTCCTGGATATTTATTCAAGTGTGATGAAAGCATATGTCCACCCAAAGACTTGTACACAAATGTCCATAATAGCTTTGTTTTTTAATTGAACTATGGTTGATTTATAATGTTGTTTTAATTACTGCTATATGATAAAGTGATGTTCAGTTATACATATGTATATACATTTTTATATTATTTTCCCATTACGATTTATCACAGGATATTGAATATAGTTCTCTGTGCTATGTAGTAGGACCTTGGCAACCCCCTTCCCTTTGGAAACCACCAGTCTGTTCCTTATGTCTTTTTCTGTTTCATAGATAGGTTCATTTTTGTATTGCCTTAGATTCCACATATAAGTGATATCATATGGTATTTATTTTTCTCTAACTTACTTTACTGGGTCTGTTATTTCATTCTTCTTTATGGCTGAGTAGTATTCCACTGTATATACTGCATATTCTTTATCCATTCATCTGTCATTGGACATTCTTTTTTTATTTTAATTTTTACTTTTTTAAATTATGAAAGTATGATAACACAATTATAGGAGACTTGGAAAATACAGAACAAGGTTACATATAGTTCCACTATATATTACAATTATTTTTTAGTAGATAAATTAAGATTTTTAGTTGGAATTTCAATATCAGATTCTCAAAAATTAATAGAATGAATATACAGAGAAGTAGAAGGATTTAGTAGACCTGAAAAACACTATGAACCAATTCAACACAACTAAGATTTATAGAATTTTCACACAGCAGTAGGATACAAATTCTATTCAAGTTCCTATAGACTAAACTAGGAGACACTTTAACATGTCCAGGGACATATAGGAAGGTGCAAACATTCCATGATTTGAAGGTATTGAAATCCTAGAAGTCTGTTCTCTTTTTCACTATCATTTTCAAATATCAAAAAATTGAAAGTAACCCACATGTTTTCAAGGGCAATGTGACATTTACCAAGAGAGATCTTTGACTTAGCCACTGAAAGCCTCAGAGAAGAAAGCATTTAAATGAGAAATGAGTATCAAATGAGAAATTAATATTAAAGATACTTTAAACAAAATCCCATGTACTTGGAAATTAAATGTCCATTTTTAAATGATGGGTGTATCTAAGAAGTCAATGGACATTCTTTTTTCATTCTTCTGTAAATGGACATTTCAGTTATTTGCGTGTCTTGGTTATTGTGAATATTGCTGCTATGCACATGGGGGTGCATGTGACTTTCTGAATTACAGTTTTGTCTGGGTAATAGCCCAGGAGTGGTATCGATGGATCATGTGGTAATCCTATTTTTAGTTTTCTGAGGAAAACTTTTTTCCACATGACTGCACCAACTTTCATTCCCACCAACAGTATAGGAGGGTTCCCTTTTCTCCACACCCTCTCCAGCATTTGTGATTTGTACACTTTTTAATGATGGCCATTCTGACTGGCACGGGGGTAGTGCCTTATAGTTTTGCTTTGCATTTCTCTAATAATTAGTGATATTGAGCAACTTTTCATCTATTCTTCTTTGAAGAAATGTCTACTTAGGTCTTCTGCCCATTTATCAGTTGGATTGGTTTTTTTGTGTGTGTGTTGTATGAGCTGTTTGTGTATTTTGGAAATAAGGTCCTTGTCAGTTACATTGTTTACAAATGTTGTATAAGATATCTTATTCCATCTAAGGTGCACAAGTGAATTTTGAATAACTCCTTGGACCTAGGTCAAGACCAGACCTTGCAGCCACTGCCGCCTTTGTCTGCCCCGTTCCATCAGTGGAGCAGCACCCAGCTACCATGCACCTACTCAGCGTGAGTGCACTGAGAGTTATGCACCAGAGATATAGAGGTGAATATGCGTGGGTGCTGCCCTTGAAGAGTTCGCAACCTGCACAGGGAGCCCCTGGAAGGCAGGGGTTGGGTCTGGTTTATCTCCGCCTTGACAGAGTCTCAGCTCAGAGCCTCATACACGGTTGCTGTTCTGTTAACATTTACTGAATGAATACACCTAAAATATGGCTGTTTCTACTGTTTGACCAAGACTTCTTTCTCAGGCAAAGCAAAAAAGTTCTCCCAATGTTTTGTGACTTTCTCTCTTGTTTAAGGTTATATTTTGTGAGACAGAAAACCTAGGAATAAGGCTCAAAATCCAGGCTGAGGCAAACACACAAATGGGAAATTTTCCCTAACTTCCATCCTCTTCAGTGTCTTATCCTGCAGAACTTTATTCTTCTAAGGCAGGAGTCAGCAAGGATTTTTTGTAAACGATTTGGTAGTAAATAAATTAGACTTTCTGGGCAATTGAGTCTCTTTTGAAAGTACTTTACCCTGCAGCTGTCATGTCAAAGCAGCCATTGACACTATGGAAACAAAGGGGCACCTCTGTGTTCCAATAAAACTTTATTTATAAGAATCAGCATTGGGTTGAATTTGGCCTACAAACTCGCTGACTCTAGGGTTTGAATCCATTGTGGAAGTTACACTTTAGCTTTTAGGTAATGGAACTGATATTCAGTAAAGGCCATCTGGTTTTCTGAATAAACTTCTTGAAATAGATTTTGAATCATACGTGAATGTACATGATGCAGGTGGCTGGAAAACCATGCTGGGACTGACCATACTGGTACTTTGGACATGTCTATGGTACCCAGCTCCCACAATTCATGTATGTGCTTTGTTAGAGATGTGCTTTTTCAGTGGGATGGGATGAATGGCAGCTGGGTTGCATTTGGTAGCAGAGTAAATGGGAGGTAACACCAAAATGGGAGCAGCTATAGACCATATGTCAGGAGTCGCCAAGTCTCCCATGTTCAGATATATGTTAGAAGCATTCATGACACTTGGCATATGAATGTACTCATTGCTAAGATTTATTACAGTGATATAATAAGGCTACACACCTAATCATGACGGGAAAAGATGAAGAGTCTGGAGGAATCCATATACAGGCTTCCTTATGCTCTCTCCCACACAGGAGGGGCCACAAAATGCTCATTTTTCCCCCATCAGTGAAATGCAGCAACATATGTGTGATTCCTGCCTAGGGAATTCCACCAGACTCAATGCCCAAGGTTTTTCTCTGGTGCTGGGCACATAGGTATGGACTACATAGCACATATATAATTCCAGGCTAACCCAACACTGTTAATAAGCAATGCTTCAATTTAAGAAACTTCCAGGCTCCCAGAAGGAAAGCAGGTGTTCAGCATAAACCACATTGTTCGCACAAATAGTCCAGGCACTGTAAACCAGCCTTATCATTTAGGGAACCATCTGAGTGTCTAGTTCCCAGAGGCCAACCTTGTAAGCAGAAATTTCTAAGGTTAGTAGTCTCAGGTTTGATGTGTTCATTCTTTTCTACACATATTCTTACTCCAAGATATTTGAATAAGTAAGGGAAGAAGAGTGACAACGCAAGACATAAAGGCAACAATCATTTTGTGTCTTGTATAAATTTCAGGTCTTCATAATATCAGGGGGTGTATGCCCCGATGGGATGGTGTGTTGTGGAGCTCCGCTCTGCCTCTCGCTCAACATTTTCAGTCTTCTTGGTTCTTATTTGCTGCTGTGTATGCTGGTTTAAAATGACCTCCTCCTAGGTCTCCCTGGCTCCAGTAAATTACGTACAGTTTGCCGAGGCATGACTTCTAGGTTTCTATCGTTCTTACGATGCTGCTTGTGTTAAACCATCTAATGTCTCTTTCCTATTTTACTGTGAAAGTTGAGGCCATGATATTTTCTTAATCTCATTTATTTATCTGGCCCCCTCTTTCCTTTCTTGAATCCTCTCCACCTTTCCCCTTCTCTTGAGTCAGAGAACAAAATGTCCCTCTTTCTATTGGAGGTCAATGCTGCCACCTGTGTCCTAGATCCTACCCTCTAACCCTCGCCTCCCTTCACTAGGCTCTTGCTCCATCACTTAGCTTACCTCTCTTATATTCAAGATCCCTGTCTTTCCTGAATTTTTACCCTTAGCACATAAACACATTGTGTTCAAGTCTTTCCCATCATTAAAACATGTTCAAACAAAACCTTCCTGTGACCTCTTTAGCTGCTGTTCTTTCTCCTTCTGGTCTCTTTCAAACTTCTTGAAAGACTTATTTCTTTAATGATCTCCTTTCCAATTCGATCTTCATTACACTGCAATTTGACTTCTACCCACACAGTTCTATTGAATGTTAGGAGCCTTCGAGTACCTAATTGGCAAATCCAGTGGGTACTTTCCATTCATCATCTTCCTTGACCTCTCTGCTAAATCTAACACTGTTAATCAATCACTCCTGCTTCCTGGAAACTCTTATGTTCTCAGAAAAAAATGTCCTGGTTCTCATCATCTCTATTTGACTATTCCATTGTGGGCTCCACTTTCTTCACTCACCATTTAATTGTTGGAAACATTTTCATAGCCACGGGCTTCCACAGCCGGTAACCTAAAGTTTTATCTGTTGTGCATTCGTCTTCTTCTTATATATATTCTCTCTGAGCAGTCTAACCACTGTCTGGATACTGATAAGTCCCCTATTTATATCTGCAGCACAGACATCTCTCCCAAGTTCCAGACCCATATTTTCGTCTCCATCTAGATGTTCCAGAAGAACCTCAAATTCATCTTATCCATAACTGAACTCATCATTTTCTAGCTCTGGGATACTCTCCCTCATTTAATGGCACTGCCACTCACTAGATTCATAAGATAGAAGTCTTCACACACACACACACACAAAAGATGTCTTCAAGTCATCTTTGTTTTCCTTTATTCATATGTTCCATCTCCCTTCAATCAACAAGTTCCATTCATCCTGCTTCCTAAATATTTTTCAGGTTATTATCTCTTTATATCTATTACCAATACCTTAGTTTAGGCTTCCTTTACTCTTGCCTGAATGATTCCACAAGCTTTTTAATAGGTCCCTTTGGCACCCATCTTTCTTCCAACAAATCCATGTATTCAAAGCATTTATAGAACACCTAGCGTATGCACTGTTGTGGCTGGGTAGTTACTGGTAAACAGAATACAGCGTGTGTCGGTGTGATATGTAAGTTACTCTATAATTAAACCCACATTAAATATATCTACATTAAATATAATAATTCAAATACTAAGTGCTCCAAAGAAAAGAAAAGAGAATATAAGCTAACTGATGGTGAATTAAATGTGGATATTCAGAGTAGCCTTGTCTGAGTGGGTAACATCTGAGCAGAGAACCAAATAATGAGAAAGAGCCTGTTTATGGAATATCTAAAGAATGAGGGTTCTGGGCTGGAAGAGCAGAGTATAAGGGCTCTGAGGCATATCCATGTTTGGTGTGGCTGGAGGATGTCAGGTGAAGGCAAGAACAGTCTGGGATGAGGTAGGATCATAGTCCTATAGGTAGGACCTGTAAGGATCGCGTTTATAGGTCATGGAATGGGTTTGGGGACTTAGTGGGGGCCATTAGAGGATTTTCATCAGTAGAAATACCTGATCTGATTTACTTTCAAAGCAGATTACTCTAGTTGCTGCTTGGAAATAGGTTATAGGTACATAATTAGAAGTAGTTAGTAGTGATTGCATTATTCCAGGTAAGAAAGGATGGTTGGCCTAAGGGAATGGAAAGGAGATGGAAAGAAGTGGATGGAATTGAAATATAATTTGGATGCAGAATCAACAGAACTTGAAAGAATCAAGGATGTCTCCTCCAACCTCCATCAGCAGCTCCAGAGTGATTTTCTAAACACAGCTGAAGCCATATGTCTTCCACAGTGCAATAACCCTCAGGGTCTCCTTGCTATTTATCAAACAAATTCTAAACACTGTAGCCAGAGATACAAAGCCATCCCTGGTTTGTTCCTTCTTTTCCTCTCCAGAAGTCTTCCTTGGAATCCCTCCCTCCCTAGCTGTTAGGTATCTCTTCTCGATGACCCAGTGTCTGGGCATTTGGTGTGTCTATTGCAGCACCAACATTGTACTGAAAATTCAGTGCGCTTGCCTATAATCCTAAGGTGCAAAGTCTTCGTTGATCATTTTATTTCTGTTGTCAGCTCTTTGCTACTTAAAGTTTGGTCCTTGGACCTGTAGCATCAGGATCACCTGGAAGCCTATCTGAATCTGCATTTTCGCAGGGAGATCCCGGGGCACTCATATGTACCTTACAGTTTGAGAAGCTGGCTGTTTCTTGGAAACAGGAGGCACTCACTGAACGTTGAACTTAATGGAACCAGTGATCCAATCAGAGTGCTCAGAGAACAACTATGCTTTCCTTTCCCTGAAATAGATCCAAGTCACACAGTTAGCGTCAATGAGGTAGATTAAACCCTACTAGGTGCTGGGGATATATTGAAAATGTCTTTCACCTTATGGCTGGTGATGTATGTTTATAGTAACATAGGACCTGTGGTTACATTTACTTCAAGCAGAGGAACTAGAGTATCAATTCCATTTCAGACTGGATAGACTCAAATGTACTTTTCTTATAAAATATTCTGTAATTTTTTGTGAAGTCACCCATATAATTTAACACCTAACTTTTCCCTTTGAATAGTTAGTACTCTATTTAATTAAGTGTTGAGAACAAACTTCTAAGTACCAAAGGCAGGTACTTTGGTCCCATATGAACCATAACCAAACAATGCACAAGTGCTAATTAGCTCGTTAACACTTCACTGTTATTCTTTGAGCTGCTTTCAATTATTTTCCAGGCTAAGTAAATCCAGAAGGTCAGAAGTTCCCAATTTTGCCTTGTCTTTCTTATAGACTTGGAATAGTTGCTGTACTTCCTCTTCCACAAGCCACAAAATGGGAGTCACAGTTCATTCCCTACCCAGCTCCCCAAGTCCTCAGGGTGACGGAAATTTAGGGCCCTCACAGGCAGGAATTCTGACATTCCTCCAAGGCCCCGAGCATAGGTGGCCTGAGGATAGTTGTGCTAGGTCAACTTGTAGAAGAGACAGGGACCTTATCTCCTCAGTATTATAGGAGCTGGGGGAATTCAAGATTGCTTGAACTCAGATGTATTTCTTTGATATTAACTCTTAAGACTTCTGCAACCCTAGCTAGCCCTGCACTGGACTGAATGTTTGTGCCTCCCCAAAGCTCTTACATTGAAATCCTAACCCCCAATGTGATGTATTTAGAGGTGGGGCCTTGGGGTGGTGATAAGGTCATGAGGGTGGAGTCCTCTTGAATGGGATTAGTGCCCTTTTAGAAAGGACCCCAGGGAGATCTCCTGCCCCATTTCCACCATGTGAGGACACAATGGGAAATCAGCAGTCTGCCATATAAAACAGGGTCCTCTGCAGAGTCTGACCATGCTGGCACCTTGATGCCAGATTTCCAACTTCCAGAAACATAGCAAAAAAAACCACCACAACACCCAGTCTGTGGTATTGTGTCACCACAGCCCAAATGACCAAGACCACTGTCTAGAGGCAGATGCTGCGCAGGGGCTTCCTGCTCAGAACTCACTCCCTTCCTGGAAATCTCAGGTGAAGCAGGAAGTGGCTTTTTTCCATAAAATGCCTGGGAAATTCTTTTCTATTTTTTGTAACTTTTCATTTTCAATGTTTATTTATTTATTTGCCTGTGCTGGGTCATACCTGTGGCATGTGGGATCTTTAGTTGTGACATGTGGAATCTAGTTCCTGGGACAAGGTATCAAACCTGGGCCCTCTGCATTGGGAATGTGCAGTCTTAGCCACTGGACCATCAGGAAAGTCCCACTTGGCAAATTCCTAACCCACCTGCTTCTTGGCTTAAGGAACGTCATGGTGACTATTAAATGCATCACTTTTTAAGATGGGAAAATTTACTTCCTTAACAGTGGGGTAAAAGCCACGACCGTCTTTTGCTCGTCTTTTTGGAATCCGTGTGGAATGTTGCCGAGAATGGTGGCCTGGAGATGGGAGGTCTGAGTCTCGTCCTGTTTGTCTGTAACTGGCAGTAAGACATTCCTGTCACCTCTCTTGGCCACAGTATTTGCACTTGGTGACCTCTAGCATCCCTTCTAATCTGGACATTTTAGGACTCTCTGTTTCTATCTTTGCTGGTCTTTTCTGGAGAGAATTAAAACCTGAAATAGCTCAAGCTCAAACCCTTTCTGAATGTTTGTCAAATCCCGAGGATTCAATAGTAAGTTGTGATGTGCTGGTGAGTGTTTAAAAACTGGTACTGATTTGTCATACCTGCCAGTTTCTGGGGTGTAACTCATCTTCTCATGGCTGATTTCCAGCTATCAAGGTGATAGCAACCTGCTTGCAGAATTCTTGAAAATTTAATAGTCGGCTCTTAGGAGTTGCACACCATTGTGAAGAAGACTCCTTGTCCATTATTCTGAGAAAAGCAGGACTTCCACAGACAGGGCAGAGGCTCACTCATTGTGTTGGCTCTATGCCAGGCTATGGGGGAAAGTCGGTGTGGACATCAGAAAATTGTGGAAGACTGACATCGAAATGTGTGGTCAAACAGTGAAAATAGGGTTTGTTCCTATTTATCAGGATGTCTGACAACTCTCCTGGGGCCTCCTGCCAGACGTCATTGTGTCTTGATGCTTGTAGAAGGGCACACAGTGACACTTAGAAATTGGATTGCCAATAAGAACTGTACCAAGTTGAGAGACGCAGTCTTTTCCCAAGTGTCAGGTGGAAGAAAGTTTGGGAGTCAGGTGGGGCTTGATATTATGCTCTTTGGTGTTTCTCATCTTTAGTCTTATGCTCGTAACCGAAGTCAACTTTTTATTCTGGAATGACATTTGTTTTCCTATAGATATGCATTCCTTTCTTGTTGCTATTTCTAAGGGCTGGTGCTCAAATATTACTGTCTTTGTTAAAAAAATTATTTCCCAGGATATGCTCAGGGAGGGCCTCATATTTCCCTCTTATTTAACTGTAACTGAAAGCATAATGAAGGTCTTTTTTCCAATTCAGCAGCCAGTGAGTTATACTGAGAACAATCTTGTTCAATGGGCATGGACTGTGTGATGTTTAACTGTAATAATTTGAAGTAGAAAGAGTGTCTATTCATACTCTGATAACTAATGGGGACACCAGTGTCAGGTAGAACTCTCTCCCCAGCAAACCAGAGCTTAGCAGACCTGTAATGTCAAGATAGAGCTCAGTTTGCAGATACCAAAACCTGATGTGAGTGTCTTTGTGATGACTGGGCAGGACATCTGGTTTAATGCTTAGCCCTGTAGTTCCTTGTTCCCTTCCCAGGACAGCATGAAGCAACCATTAAGGTTCATGGTCAAGGTATCCTGAAAACTAAGCAGGTGAATTTTGTGTCCATATCTAGGTTGATTAGGAGGCAAGGGACAGGAACCCTAATCTGAAAATGAGAAAACTTTCATGTAACCTCAACCATCCATGTTATACATGAATGTTCTTGGGAGCAAGGAAGATACAGCAAGATAGGACAAACTGGCTCAATGAGTCCCATCTGCTTACTGGAGAGACACATCGCTCAAACCAATAACTCTTTATGTCTTTTCCAGACTATGGATGAGGACTCTCGGAATAAACTGTGCAGGAAGGACAGTACGTTACTGAGGATTTACCTGAAAGAGAGGAAAATAAGCTTGTCTATGAAGAAGTATTTCAGTGAGACAGGGAATCTACAAAGCGGTGCCTGTGTTGAAAAGTGAAAGTGTAGTCGCTCAGTTGTGTCCAATTCTTTGCGGCCCTGTGGACTGTAGCCTGCTAGGCTCCTCTGGCCATGAAACTCTCCAGGCAAGAATACTGGAGTGGGTTGCCATTTCTTTCTCCAGGGCATCTTCCTAACCCAGGAATCAAACCCACACCTTCTGCATTGCAGGCAGATTTTTTTTTACCATCTGAGCCACCAGGTGCCTGTGTTAGCATTATAATAATTTCAAATATTTATACATATGGATAAACATTAGAAGAGGATGCAGAAAAATGACAAGGAAGGTGGGCTGGGAAGATTGAATATTTTACAAACTTGTCTTTCCTGATTTTGTAATGTTGTTTGAATATATTTAAATCTCTTGTGAGAAGGATTTTCTGTCTTCACAGAGAAAAAAAATGAGCTGAAATTTCCCTGGAGAATTTGAAATCAGATATAAGGGAGAATTTCTCTGTGGAATGGTTAGACCTTGGCAAGTGCTTATAGGAGAGCTGAGAAATACCTTAAAAGAGTGGAATTCCTCCTTTACTTTGTGGGAAGAATTTGTGTGGTCCCTGGAGCAGGGGCTAAACCAGATTGCTGCTGGAGGATTCTCCCATCTGGAGAGTCTTACATTATCCCCATTGCACAGATGGAGGTCCTGATAAGTAGGGTTAGCTGAGATGCAGATGTGACTCAGTGAACTGATGGCAGAGCTATCAACAGACAAATTGATAAATTAGGGAAAGATCAACTTTGATGATTGCTTTAGAGCTGCTCACGCTTCGTGCCCCATTCCTGTAACTGATCTAAGTCTTCCCAGCATCACAGCCTTGAGGAACTCAGATTGGTCAATCCCTCCGCCCAGGTAAGTTTAACATGAGAAATTTGCACAGACGCTTGCAGTCGTAAACATTTTAAACAACGTAAAGGAATACCTCGGAGTCAGGGAAGACATTAGGAGCAGCTTTCTAGGGTGGTAAAGGTTTTTTGTTTTTTTCCCACCACAGTGGGGGTGCCACCTCTGTAAGCCAATCCCTCCCCCCCCACTGCCACAACTCAGGCCATTCATCTGCTCCGAGTTCAACACTCCCCAGTATAAATAAAGTCCATCCAGATAGGAAGTTGTTTTGTTGTTTTGGTAACTTGGCTAGTACTATGGACATAGCTGGTTAGAAACACGCCATGTTCCTGAGATAGAACGTTTCCTTAGTTAAAGGGTACTTGTCTTCCCATAAGGCACTTTTGTATGACAAAGTTCATGTATGAGCTTAGGGTATAGGCAGACTCGATTTGAAGCTAGGCCTCACCGCTTGCAAGTTCTCAAAGTCTCAGCTTCACCATTTTTAAGCAAGGATATCACCACTTCGTCACAGGGCTGTAGAGATGAAGTGCATGGATAAAATGCCTGTCATTAGTAGGCTCTCATTAAACCCCGGGTCCTTGAATGTTCTAAGTGTCAACAGGGAGGAGGCACCCACTCGGTGGTCCTGCACGGCTTCCTGTTCTCAGTCATGACTCATTCTCAGTACCAGGAGGTGTCAAACAACAGGGCTCACCAGCTCTAAAGAGTAGCACATATTATGGGTGACTGGCACCCTTCACCATGATACTTGGGTTTAACCACAGATACTACCAGAGGTTGTTTCAAAATAACTGTGGGGCCTCCTCCCCAAAAGCCCCTGTGAAATTATCTATTCTTGGCCCATGGTCAGAGTCCACCAGGGCCCTGTGTTGGCCCTGAGCACATGCACACCCTGGGGACAAGATGGCATTTCTGCACTTTCAGGGCCAGAGCTTGCCAGCCCTCCCCTGCTGGTGGATAAGGACCAGCAGCCTCAGTGCTGCATAACCCTGCCCAGGAGCCCAGGGTACAGAGGCTGGCATGTAGGAAAAAGTGGGAGACTGCCTCTCTGGAGCTGAAGCTCAAATGGATTTTCTGTTTGTTGGGTTGGGAAGGACAGAAGAGCCCATCAGAGCGGAATAGCCAAGGAGAGCCCAAGAGGATGACCATTTTGAATTGATGTGAGACCACAAAATAGTCATCTTTTAGGAATGGTGGTTAAAAGCACAGGCTTTGACAACAAATAGACTTCTGTTGAATACTTGACCATTTCCCAGGTAATATGACCTTGTACAAGCTCTAAAACCATTTAAACCTTGAGACTGGATAATCTGACAAGGGGCAGAGGGTAAATGGAAAAGATGAGAGATTGTCTAAAGGTGGGCTCCAGGGTTCACCAACATTTATAGAAAACAATCCTTATAAAAGAGGCCTTTAGGGGCCATATTCCTTTGGGCTCCCCAAGTTATATGCTTTAGGTGAGCAGTTATTGTTATTAGGTAAAGAGTAATTTTTTAAATTAGTAATTTTTAAAATTGCCCAAAGAGAGACAATGCCAAATAATGCTCAAACTACTGCACAATTGCACTCATCTCACATGCTAGTAAAGTAATGCTCAAAATTCCCCAAGCCAGGCCTCAACAGTATTTGAACTGTGAATGTACAGATGTTCAACCTGGATTTAGAAAAGGCAGAGGAACCAGAGATCAAATTGCCAACACTTGTTGGATTATCATAAAAGCAAGAGAGTTCCAGAAAAACATCTATTTCTGCTTTATTGACTATGCCAAAGCTGTTGACTATGTAGATCACTATAAACTGTGGAAAATTCTGAAAGAGATGGGAATACCAGACCACCTGACCTGCCTCTTGAGAAACCTGTATGCAGGTCAGGAAGCAATAGTTAGAACTGGACATGGAACAACAGACTGGTTCCAAATCAGCAAAGGAGTACGTGAAGGCTATATATTGTCACCCTGCTTATTTAACTTCAATGAAGAGTACATCATGAAAAACGCTGGGCTAGATAAAGCACAAGCTGGAATCAAGATTTCTGGGAGAAATATCAATAACCTCAGATACGCAGGTGACACCATCCTTATAGGAGAAAGTGAAGAACTAAAGAGCCTCTTGATGAAAGTGAAAGAGGAGAGTGAAAAAGTTGGCTTAAAGCTCAATATTCAGAAAACTAAGATCATGGCGTCTGGTCCCATTACTTCATGGCAAATAGATGGGGAAACAGTGGAAACGGTGACAGATTTTTATTTTTATGGGCTCCAAAATCACTGCAGATGGTAACTGCAGCCATGAAATTGAAAGACACTCCTTGGAAGAAGTTATGACCAACCTAGACAGCGTATTAAAAAGTGGAGACATTACTTTGCCAACAAAGGTTCGTCTAGTCAAAGCTATGATTTTTCCAGTAGTCCTGTATGGATGTGAGAGTTAGACTATAAAGAAAGCTGAACGGTGATGCTTTTGAACTGTGGTGTTGGAGAAGACTCTTGAGAGTCCCTTGGACTGCAAGGAGATCCAACCAGTCCATCCTAAAGGAAATCAGTCCTGAATATTCATCGGAAGGACTGATGTTGAAGCTGAAACTCCAATTCTTTGGCCCCGTTATGTGAAGAACTGACTCATTTGAAAAGACCCAGATGCTGGGAAAGATTGAAGGTGGGAGGAGAAGGGGATGACAGAGAATGAGATGGTTGGCTGGCATCACTGACTCAATGAACATGAGTTTGAGTAAACTCTGGGAGTTGGTGATGGACAGGGAGGCCTGGCGTGCTACAGTCTGTGGAGTCACAAAGAGTCAGACATGACTGAGCAACTGAACTGAATTTTTAAAAAATTTTCTTGGGGACTTAATACAACCACAACTCCTAGAAACTGTGCTTGGTCTCTTGACTAGCAGACCTTGCTCAGACCTGTCTCATGGCTGGAGTGGGCCATGGAGGGCAGACAGTGCAGGCCACGCAGAATCTTGGGGTCTGAGACATGGCTTAGCTTTGCCAGAGAGTGTTCTGAACAGAATTAGTTATGAAGTCGCTCACCTCAGTCAGGGACTAGTGAGTTTTCAAGCCTCTGGAGACCAGCCTCAGTGGTTTTGTTAACAGAGGGAAACCACAAGTGTTGCTAGAGGCCCCATGAGGCCACCATTTATATGTGGCCCAACCTTGCAGCAAGAGGCCTGCAGAAGCCACTCTGAAGTGGCAAAGTGAGGTGGCTGAAGTCAGTTTGGAGATGTGGGTGGGGGGCTGGTTGCAGTGAGCTCTTGTTTTGGTCCCCAAGAGGAAACTTGCCCTTTTGCAGGAGGGCCTCCTTTGGTTTCAGAGCTTTAAAGGACAGAAACAAGCAGATTTTTTAAAAAACCAAAACAGGGTTTAGTGTTCTTGTCCGGTTTTAGCTGTTGAGCCCGGTGGGGCCCTTGGTGCTTTTGTTTGTGGCTCAGATAGAAAATAATCTGCCTAAAATGCAGGAGATCTGTGTTTGATCCCTGGGTCAGGAAGATCCCCTGGAGAAGGGCATGACAACTCACTCCAGTAATCTTACCTGCAGAATTCCATGGACAGAGGAGCCTGGTGGGCTGCGGTCCATGGGGTCACAAAGAGTCAGACATGACTGAGCAACCAAGCACAGCACACAAAAGGCAAATATGAAAATAAAATACATTAAAAAAAAATAAAAGCAATGAGTTCAAGTTCTGAATGGCTCCTTTTGGCCTCCCAAGGCTCTAATCCTAGAGCTTTTCTCTTCCTGAAAAAGGAATATTAGCAAAGATAGAGAGATGGTCATGTATGGATGTGAGAGTTGGACTGTGAAGAAAGCTGAGCGCCGAAAAATTGATGCTTTTGAACTGTGGTGTTGGAGAAGACTCTTGAGAGTCCCTTGGACTGCAAGGAGATCCAACCAGTCCATCCTAAAGGAGATCAGTCCTGGGTGTTCATTGGAAGGACTGATGCTGAAGCTGAAGCTCCAATACTTTGGCCACCTCATGCGAAGAGTTGACTCGTTGGAAAAGACCCTGATGCTGGGAGGGGTTGGGGGCAGGAGGAGAAGGGGACGACAGAGAATAAGATGGCTGGATGGCATCACTGACTCAATGAACATGAGTTTGAGTAAACTCCGGGAGTTTGTGATGGACAGGGAGGCCTGGCGTGCTGCAATTCATGGGGTTGCAAAGAGTCAGACACGACTGAGTGACTGAACTGAACTGAACTGAAAGACCCACACCATAACTTTTTTGATGTAATCAAGAAGATTGAAAGAGATTTGAAAGGACTAATTGTCTCTATGAGTCAAGGTTATACAACATCCCCTCAGTGTACCACCTACCACCCTCCAACCCAGCCCCCAACCATTCTAAAAGTTTTTTCTTAAAAATACTGCACTGAAAGGACACAGAGACTGTGTCCCACTCACTAGCAAGTCTCAGAAATGACAAGGGGGTCTGTGTCGATATAAAAGTGAAAGTGAAAAAAAAGTGAAAGTGTTAGTTGCTCAGCTGTGTCCAACTCTCTAGACCTCATAGATTGTAGCCTGTGCCAGGCTCCTCTCTCCATGGAATTCTCCAGGTTAGATTACTGGAGTGGGTTGCCATTCCCTTCTCCAGGGGATCTTTTTGACCCAGGGATCAAACCCAGGTATCCTGCATTTCAGGCAGATTTTATTTTCATATTTGTCTTTTACTTATCACAAATAATAAAAGTAAAAAAAAAGTGATTTAATTTAAGGAAAATTAATAAAGAATAGTATACAAACTATTTGTGGTTATTGCAAAAATCATGAAGGTAGTGTGTGAATGACTGAATTTGGTGAGGGGGGAAATAGTGCCACAGTGAAATCTCACATTTAGGTGTATGGAGTACAAGTGCCTTTAATAACAGAAAAAATTTCTAGGTCAGAGACCACTGTCAGTAACTATTTTGAAGAGGTTATTCCATTGTCCACCAGGTCCCAGAGTTGCTGGGGAGAAGTCAGGAGTCACCTTGATTCCAGATGCTTTCTGTATGATTTTGGTTTTATCTCTCTGGATATCGTAGGATCTTACCTTAGTCTTCTGTGTTCTGAAGTTCCATAATGATGTTCCTTGGTGTGAGCCCATCTCATCTGTGTTAGCGCTGGGGTATTTTCTTTACTTTTAAAAAATTGAGATGTATTTGGTTTGCAACATTATGTAAGTTGAAGGTGTATAACATATTGATTTGATACATTTAGATTGCAGTGTGATTGCATTGTAACAGTAGCCAATACCATTGTTGCATCACATAATTATCATTTTTTCTACTGTTGGGAACAATTAAGATCTAGTCTGTTAGCAAGCTTAATGATTTTAGTATAGTTTTGTTGTCTCTAATCACTGTATTGTGTACAGATATTCCTTGACTTACGATAAGGTTATATTCTGATAAACCCATGGTAAATTGAAAATATGTCAAAAATTATTAATAATTTAATTCAACTAACCTACTAAACAAATTAGATGGGCTTCCCTGGTGGCTCAGATGGTTAAGAATCTGCCTGCAGTGCAGGAGATCCAGATTCATTCCCTGGGTCAGGAAGATCCCCTGGAGAAGGGAATTACAACCCACTCCAATATTCTTGCCTGGAGAATTCTATGGACAGAGGAGCCTGGTGGGCTACAGTCCATGGGGTCGGGGAGAGTCAGACACAACTGAGCAATTAATGGTTACTTACTTACATACTAAACAGCATAGCTTAGTCTGCTGCTGCTGCTGCTGCGAAGTCGCTTCAGTCGTGTCCGACTCTGTGCGACCCCATAGACGGCAGCCCACCAGGCTCCCCCGTCCCTGGATTCTCCAGGCAAGAACACTGGAGTGGGTTGCCATTTCCTTCTCCAATGCATGAAAGTGAAAAGTGAAAGTGAAGTCGCTCAGTTGTGTCCGACTCTTCATGACCCCATGGACTGCAGACCACCAGACTCCTCCATCTTTGGGATTTTCCAGGCAAGAGCACTGGAGTGGGTCGCCATTGCCTTCTCCCTATAGCTTAGTCTAGCCTAATTTAAATGTGCTCAGAACACTTACATGAGCTGACATTTGAGCAAGATCATCTAATACACAGGCTATTTTACAATAATGTGTTGAAAATCTCATGTAAATTATTGAATACTGGACTGAAAGTGAAAAACAGAATGTTGTCTGGGTCAGAATGGTTATAAGTGTCTTGGTTGTCTACTTTTGCATTCACATGGCTCACTGGGAGGTGTGGCTCACTGCCGTGGTCTAGCATCACAAGAGAGTATCATACGATATCACTGATCAAAAAGATCAAAATTGAAATTTGAAGTACAGTTTCTACTGAATGCATGTTGCTTTTGCACCATCATTAAGTCAGAAAATTGTGAGTGAAATCATCATAAGTTGGGGACCATTTGCATAAAATCTCTGGGATAAATAAATCCTAGAGATACCAGTTACAACTTACTAGTTGCAAGTATGTACCCTAAACAGCAGCTCTTCCATTTCCTGCTCCCTCCCCTAGCCCCCAGCCCCTGATAACCACCATTTTACTTTCTGCTTTTATGATTTTAGATTTTTTTAGATTTCACATCTTAAAAGTATCATAGAGTATTTGTCTTTCTCTGATTTACCTCACATAGCATAATGTCCTCTAGGTCCATAAATGTTGCAAATGGCAGGATTTTCTTCTTTCTTATGGCTGGATAACATTCCATTGTGTGTATGTGTGTGTGTATCTATATATCTATGTATATATGCCATGTCATCTTTATCCGCTCATCCACTGATGGGCACTTAGGCTATTTCCATATCTTGGCTGTTGTGAATTATGCTGCAATAACATGGGAGTGCATACGTGTCTCTTGGGTAATGTTTTCATGTCCTTTGAATATATACCCAGAAGTGGGATTGCTGGATCATATGAAGGTTTTATTTTTAGTTTTTTGAGGCACTTCCATATGGTGCTTCATGGTTGTTGAACCAGTTTATAATCTTACCAACCATATGCAAAGATTCTGGGAAATTTTCTTGTCTGTTTTTATTGATGTATAGCTGATTTACAATGTTGTACTGGGAAATTTTCTTGATTATTATTATAATAATTTATTTTCTGTTATGTTACTATTTGTGTTATTTTATTAATATTTTGTTATTATTTTATTTTCTGTTTCCTCTCTCAACTAGAGAGCTTCTGTTTGCTCAGATTCTACCTCTCTTCTTCAGAGTTTCTATTTTTATTCTCTTTCCTCCCTGTTTTCATCTCTTCATCTTTCTATTTTCTGGGTGATTTCCCCAACTTTTAACATGTTTACTTATTGAGCTTTGTATTTCTGTTCTTATACATCTATTTCCTAAGAACTACTGTTTTGTTCTCTCTGAAATTTCCGTTTTTAGAGCATACTATTCTTATTTTATAGTTGCAATGTTTTCTTTTTATCTTAGGATATTCATACGTTTTTGCTTTGATTTCTTTTCTCTAGATAGTCTTTGTTTCCTTCAGGTTTCTTTTTTTCCTGTTTGTGTTTTGTTTTTCATTATAAATTCTTCCCTCAAATGTCTGGTGATCCTTGGTAGTCACCTCATGAGGCATTAAAAACTGACTGAAGGGACTTCTCTGCTGGTCCAGTGGTTAAGACTCTGGGTTTCCAATGCAGGGGGCACAGGTTCAATCTCTGGTTTGGGAACTAAGATTCCACATGCTACACAGCCTGAAAAAAAAAATGATTAGAATACCCCAAAGAATTGAAAAGATGGTCTCAGATGCTTGTATGCCAGGGTTCATTGTAGTATTACTATTCATAATAGCCAAAAAGTGGGAACAGCCTAAGTGTCCATTCACAGATTAATGGAATAACACAGTGGGGTATGTACATACAATGGAACATTATTCAGCCATAAAAGGAATGAAATTCTGATACATGTTACAAAATGAATGTAACTTGAAAATATTATACTGAGGGAAATGAGCCAGAAACAAAAGGACATACAATACTGTATGATTCCACTTACATGAAATATTGAGATATGCAAATTCGTCAAGACAGAAAGTAGAGCAGAGGTTACTAGGGGCTGAAGGGGAGGAACGAGTGGGAATTATTGCTTAATGAGCATAGAACTTTGTTTGGGGTGATGAAAATTGTGGAAATAGATAATGGAGGTGACCACACAACACTGCAAATGTACTTAATGCCACTGCACTGTAAACTTACAAATGATTACAATGGCACGTTTTATATAAAATGTGATTTACCACGATGAGAAAAATAAAAGATGATTGGCAGCCCTGAGCTCACTGGAGCTTATTGACTGTCAGGAGTTCTGGCCAGGCCAGTTCCTGAGGGAACCTGTATTTCAGAACCTTAGATTGAGATTCCCCAGTGAAGCCTCTTTAAAGGTCTTGCCTAAAGCCTACAAACCTGGCTGCTGGCATTCTGGGCGAGAACGAGGGAAAACAGCTGAGACTGAGATGAGAGGGTGTCAGTATTCAGTGTAAGTCTTGACTGAATGTCAAAATCTAATGCCACTGCACTGTATTTAAGTACCAAAGCCGTCAACCATGCCTGGTGTTCCCTGGGCCAGAGACCCGTAACTTACTGTCTCCAGAAAATGCACATTGCTGTTCCCCCTGTACTGTCTGGGCAGGAGGAGATGGGAGAGACGGTCATTGGCTGTGCAGAGGGGGAGGCACCCCGAGGGCCACGTGCTTCCTAAACTGGCTTCCAGTCAATCCTCATGTTTTCAGACCTTTCCCCATCCTTGCTTTCGGAGCTTCCTGGTTGCTGTAATGTCTAGATCTTTTGGGAGTCCTAAAGTCTAAAATAGGCTGCTTCTCAATTTTTCCCCACTGCAGCTTAAGAATTAGAATTTGTGGATAAATATATAATCAGCTTGTTGTTTTAATGAGACAGCTTTTTAAAACCCATGACTTATTTATGAGTGCATGCAGGTTTAAAATTGGGCTTCCCAGGTGGTGTTAGCGGTAAGAACCCACTTGCCAGTGCAGGAGACATAAGAGACACACCTTCAATCCCTGGGTCAGGAAGATCCCCTAGAAGAAGGCATGTCAACCCACTCTAGTATTCTTGCCTGGAAAATTGCATGGACAAATGAGCCTGGTGGGCTGCAGACCATAGGGCTGCAAAAAGTCGTACAAGACTGAAGCGACTTAACACACACGTAGGTTTAAAATAAGTTTCAACTATCTTTTGGGGGTCTGATATTGGGTTCAATTGGGTTTAATTGCCAAAGATGGCCAAAACCATAAATGATGGTTTTATGGCTGAAGATATGGTTGCTCTATAGAGTCCCTGAAACTTTAGGGAACTTCTTTGTGACCTACTATATGGTCAACTTTTGTAAATATTCGCTTGTGTAGTAGATCCTTTGATGGAGGCAAGATGGAATTATTACCCACTTTCTTAAAGCAAATCATCAGGGCCCCACAGAATTTTAAATACTTGCCCAGAGTTCCTCATTCAGGTTGGACCAGAACTGAGGAATGTGAAAAATGGCAGCATAAGAGTTGAAAGCACGGATTCCATTCCAAGTACCTGGGTTGCCTCTAGGCTGTACCAGTTACTAGCCATCTGCCAACCAGGAACTATAATAGTTCTTGCTTCATAGGGTTCTTGGGAGGTTTATGTACATGGCACCCAGTAAACATTCAATATAAACTGTTATTATTATTACTGTTTTTACTTTTTATCTAGAGTTTGTGGTGCATCTTGTACAAAGGAGTCACTCCATTAAGGATTGCATCTTTAGAAATGTTTGTAGCTACTCCTCAGCCCCGCAATTTACATTATAGTCTGGCTCATAACTGTGCATCAGAGGTTAATGGCCAGAAACACCGCAATTTCAATAGCTCATCTTTCTGTGTGTTACCCAGTGAGGGCTCTCTAATCAATTCAGCAAATTCTGTATTGAGAGCCTACTGTGTGTTACTGCTTCATTCTTGTTCAAGAGGTATTTTCTGTCTTCTGGGACTTATTTATGCCTTCATCAGGGGAGGTACTCAAAAGGGAGCTTTTGTAAAATGAACAGCAACATCAACAGAAACACTTAAAACCACAGAGTTGAAAGCTGGCTGGGGGGTGGGGGAGGGTGTTGGCCTGCCACTTTATGGTGGATTGTCCTAAATAAGCAGAATTATCTAGGCCTCCCAGACTGTCAGGTGCTAATCCCCACAATAATCAGGCTCGAAGCCCTCAGAGCCACAGAATGGACTAGCTGGAGGGGAGGGCGGCCCTGGGCTGCTCACGTGGAAGCGGAGTCTCTCTCCTGTGGACACAAACAGCTGACGGTCTTCAAATGAAGGCGCCTGGCCTGCCTCTGTGCCAGGCACCTGGAAATAGGCCAATGCTCATCTCCCTTATTGCAGATTCTGTGTTCCACATCAGTCTCCATGAAATTAGCTTTTAAAATCTGTCTTCTGCTTTGAAACTTTCCAGCTCCTGGCTCCCTCTCCTCCTGTGGGGTGGAGGAACTGCACAGTCACTCCCTTTTGCACCATGGCCCCCCTCTCCCGCCCCCAGAGAAAACATCGTCGATGATTTAGTTCTCTATTCTCACCCCTATTGCAAAGAATGGGATGTAAAGGGACATTTAGAGAAAAAAAAGTTTTTTTCAGGATTTAAAATAAAAATTTTTTTTTGGCTGCACCAAGCTGCAGGGGAGATTGTAGCTCCCCGACCAGGGATTGAACCCACACCCCCTGCTTGGAAGCACAGAATCTTAACCATGGAACTCCTGGGAAAGTCCCAGAGAAGATTTTTATTTTGAAATAATGTTAGAGAACAGTTGCAAAGACAGCCCAAAACATTTCAGACACACTTTACCCAGCTGCCCTAATGTTTACATCTTATCCAGCCATAGGACCATGATCAAAACCAAGACATGAACATTAATTACATAATTACAAAACAAATAACATAGCTATCAACTTTATTCAGATTGAACCTGTTCCCCCGTTATTGTCTTTGTTCTATTACAGGATTCAATCCCAGGTGCCATGTTGCATTGAAAGGGCCTCGAATCCTTCAACATGTGGCAGGTCTTCAGTCTTTGTCTTTCCTGACCTTGATGTGTTTCAAGAGTACTGATCAGTTGTTTCATAGACAACTTGGGTTTGTCTGATGCTTTTTCATGGATAGATTGTTATATATTTTTGGGAAATTCTTTGGTGGGAATTGTTTCCCCTTCAAATTCATGTTGAAGCCATACTCACTGTAACTGTTAGGAGATAGGGCCTTTAGGAAGTAATTAAGTTTATAAATGAGGTCAGAGGGGTGGGTCCTTAACTTGATGCCAGGGGGACATGATCTTAATATATTTTATTAGTAGTGCTTTTACCCCGGTCACTGGGTTAAGGTGTGTCTGAAGAGTGTTTCCACTCTAGAGTTACTATGTTTCCTTTTGAAATTAATAAATGCAAACTTTTTAAAGTTTTTGCCACTAATTTTGGCATGCATTGGTGATTTTTTTGGCCTGCAATAATTATTACAAATGGTGGTTTTATATTTCTTTCTTTCCTTCTACTTTTCTTAATTGGAATTATCTGTAAGAAAGAGCTATACCTCATTGTCAATTTACTTATTTGTTCAATTATTTTAAAACATGAGGATAAACTCATGTATGTTTACTTTAGTCTATGGATTACAATTAAATATCATTATTTATTTTATTGTTCAGAATGTTCTAGCCTTGGCCATTGGGAACATGTTCATGTTGGTTTCTGTGGTCTTTCATCCTTCCTGAGCACATTCTTTCTTTCTGGTACCACAAGATGCTCCAAGATCATCTCGTGTTGCTCTTGCCCAGACCTAGAATCAGCTACTTCTTCAAGGAGCCCTGGTTCCTTTCATTGGAGAACTGTATTTTGGAACCAAGATCTGGGTTCTGGGTGTACTTCTGCTACTGGGGTGCCAATGATACAGAGACATTTTTTTTTCTTCTAAAAATGTTTGTCTTTGTTCCCATCTGCCATAGTGCCTAGAATTCTGAGTCTTCTGGAGACATGTGTGATTGAAAATAAGTCATCCTGCCATATTCTGGCTACCTTAGGGATGAACTATTGCATCTGGAAAGTTCTTCAGTCCCCGGTTAAAATGCAAACATTCCTGGGTTACAGGACGATGTGATAATGTACTCTAGGTGAAAGCAGGTTTCTTGTGAAGGAGGCCCAGGAGTGCCCGCTGCCAAGGACACCAGGGGCATGAGATGGATATTGAAGAGGAAGTGGGTGGCCCCCTTCAGTCATTGCAGCTTACTCATGCATTTCTGGAAAGCCAAATCCATGCTTTATCCCACTTTTTCACATTCCAAAAACAAACAGTAGATCATCTTCACTCTCCATTTTGGGAATGTGCAAAGTATTTTGAGTATTTGGGGTCAGAAAGTTACTGAGAACTGGCAGAAATATCTAGGGAACCCTTTGATAGCCCTTCAAACTTATCTCTTTCCTCTATGTTGTTGTTTTAGTTGTTAAGTCATGTCAGACTCTTTTGTGACCCCATGGAATGTATAGCCCACCAGGCTCCTCCATCCATGGGATTCTGCAGGCAAGAATACTGGAGTGGGTTGTCATGCCATTCCCTTCTCCATGGGATCTTGTTCCTCTATAGATAAGGTATTTTCCACCCCACTCCCCAAACTCTGGCTTCTTTTGGGTTTCACAGGTGGCTCAGTGGGTGAAGAATCCTCCTGCAATACAGGAGACATGGTTTCGATCCTAGGGAAGATCCCCTGAAGGAGGCATAGCAACCCGTTCCAGTATTCTTACTTAGAAAATTCCATGGACAGAGAAACCTGGTGGGCTACAGTCCATAGGGTTGCAAAAAGTGGACAGGACTGAAGTCACTGAGCAAAGCAAAGGGAAAAAAAGGCTTCTTTCAGAAATTTTTCTTTATCTTGATTTTCTGCAACTTGATGGGGATGGCAACCCACTCCAGGATCCTTGCCTGGAGAACCCCATGGACAGAGAAGCCTGGCAGGCTACCATCCATGGGGTCTCAACGAGACAGACACCACTGAGCGACTAAGCGCACACCCAATGCATGCACACACACACAGGTGTAGTTGTTTGTTGTTGTTGTTATTATTTGCATTTATCCTGCTTGGTGTTTGTTCTCTGAGCTTCCTGGATCAGTGGTTTGATGTCTGATATTAATTTTGATACTACTATTGGTGTTTAATATTAATTTGAGGAAATTCTCAGTCATTATTGTTTCAAATATGTCTTCTGTTCCTTTCTCCTTCTGATATTCCCATTATGTGTATATTATACCTTTGTAAATGTCCCATATCCTTGGATATTCTGGTTTTTGTTTTTTTTTTTCAGTCTTTGTTCTCTTGCTTTCTGGTTTGAGAATTCTGTTGATAGCAGGCGGGAGCTCAGATTCTCTTCTTAGCTGTGTCTAATCTGTTAATGAGCCCATCAAAGGCATTCTGCATTTCTGTCACAGAGGTTTTTTTTTTTTATTTCTCCTATCTCTTTTTTGGTTCTTCCTTGGGATTTCCATCTCTCTGCTTATATTGCCCATCTGTTCTTGTATGCTGTCTGCTTGATCTATGAAGGCCCTTTAGTGTAATAATTAGAGTTGTTTTAAATTCCTGGCCTGATAATTCCCACACCCCTGCTATATCTGGTTCTGTGGCTTGCTCTGTCTCTTCAAATTGTGTTTTTACCTTTTGGTATGCCTTGTAATGTTTTCTGGCTAGCTGGACATGATACACCAGGTGGAAAGAATTCCTGGTAATAGGCTTCCTATCTTTCCTGGTGGCTCAGTGATAAAGAATCCACCTGCCAATGCAGGAGACCTGGGTTTGATCCCTGAGTTGGGAAGATCCTCTGGAGAAGGAAATAGCAACCCACTCCAGTATTCTTGCTTGGGAAATCTCACAGACAGAGGAACCTGGCAGGCTACACTCCTTGGAGTCTCAAAACACTTGGACGTGACTTAACGACAAGACAATGACAGCAATGTGCTGGTGAGGGGTAGTGGGGAGGAGGTGTTCTCTGTCCCATAAGTAGGTCTCCGTGTTTTAGGGAGCCTGTGCCTCTGGACTGTGAACTTCACGAGTTTTTCTCAGTTTTCTGCTCCCTTCTGAGGTGGGATATGAAGGCTAGAGTTGGCTGGGGCTGGGTATATCTTTTCTCCCACGGAGAGCCAGTTGGAGCTGGGTATCCCCCTTTCCCAGGTCAGTTAGATTCTGATAATAATACACCAGTGGGTCAGGCTCTGGTTAACTGGTTTCACCTGAGAGCAGGCCTCACCGAGATGATCAGCAGCTGTGGTCAATTTAAAAATGTTTCCTCTGCCGCACCCCTCCAGCAGGGAAATCTCACAGCGTGTTCCTGGCCGGCCATGACTTGGTCACTCTGTAGTTTTTTAACCATCACAGTTGTCCACGCTGAGCCTCCAACAATACACGTTTCCTAGCTGAGCCCTGGCTGCTGCTTTCTCTGCTCAAGTAAGTTGTGACTCCTGTATTCTCCTATCTGTCTCTCTAACTTTAAGGGCAGTGGTTTGCCCATGTTCTCTGCTCCCCAACAAGATTTAAGAAGTATTGTTGATTTTTCCGTCTGTTCAACTTTCTACTTGCTGTTAGGATTGTTTTTTAAAAAAATATTCACAACCTTATAAGTTGGGAGTTAGGTTTTATTCGATCAGGAATTTTTAGGACTTCAAGCCTGGGAGACAGCATCTCAAGTAACCCTGAGAAAACTGCTCTGAGGAGGCAAGGGGACGAGCCAGGTTATATAGGAGTTTTGCAACAAAGGACAGGTAGTCTGAACATCGAAAAATTGTTATTCATTAAAGAAAACCAGATCTCCCAAGTTAAGGAATTTAGTGCTTTTCTATGTATGGGAAGAGGCAAGAGTCTGGGCTCACTGAAATCATTCCTTTGATAGGCCTACCTCAGTAAATGGAGCCAGTATCCTGTTTTCACATCCTGAGTTTCCTCGGGGCTCACTGGCTCATGTTGGAGGGCAGTAATCGCTGATGACGGCAGGCATATTCCATTTGTCTAGAGGAGGGCATGGCTACTTACTCCAGTATTCTTGCCTGAAGAATCCCCTTGGACAGAGGAGCTTGGTGGGCTACAGCCCATAGGAATGCAAGGACTGAGTGACTGAGCAAGCACACACATTCCATTTCTCAAGGTGGAGTGATGACTTTAAGCTCCTTCCATATGGATCAGGAAACTGGAAGTTTCCCTCTTTCTTCTTCTTTGGCTTCTTCAACCTTCCACAGTTGTATTTCCCCACACTGCACCTCTCCTCCCCTGATGCAACCTTGTAAATATCCAGTGGATGATCAGAAGTTTTGTATTCTGAGAGTCATGACCAAGAAAATCTTTAGCTGTCTGTTCAGTTCAGTCACTCAGTCGTGTCCAACTCTTTGTGACCCCATGGACTGCAGCACGCCAGGCCTTCCTGTCCATCACCAACTCCCAGAGTTTACCCAAACTCACATCCATTGAGTTGGTGATGCCATCTAAACATCTCATCCTCTGTAGTCCCCTTCTCCTCCTGCCCTCAATCTTTCTCAGCATCAGGGTCTTTTCCAATGAGTCAGTTCTTTGCCTCAGGTGGCCAAAATATTGGAGTTTCAGCTTCAGCATCAGTCCTTCCAATGAATATTCAGGACTGATTTCCTTTAGGATGGACTGGTTGGATCTCCTTGTAGTCCAAGGGACTCTCAAGAGTCTTCTCCAACACCATAAGTTCAAAAGCATCAATTCTTCAGTGCTCAGCTTTGTTTATAGTCCAACTCTCACATCCATACCTGACTACTGTAAAAACCATAGCCTTCACTAAACGGACCTTTGTTGGCAAAGTGATGTCTCTGCTTTTTAATATGTTGTCTGTTAGGGAGGCTAATTCATATGCTTTAGAGAAAGTGGGTAGAAATGTGGTGGGGGAGAGGCATTGATAGGCTGACAGTGTTGGAACAGCTGTATTCTTCCTCTGGGCTCCTTCCCTGACTCTGACCCTCAGAGTCACTGGGTGGTCCCTGCAGGCTTTCTGGATGTAGCATCTCGGAAGTCTGGATGACTTCCTCGCCCAGCAGAGGTCTCCCTGACCTTGCAGAGGCTCACGCTGTTTGGAAAGCCCCCTGCACAGCTCTATCCCTGGAGAATTTGTGACAGCACATTAGTCTGCCCAACTCTGTGGGAAGGAACGGGCACTTTGAATTATCAAGCACCCCTATGAGTAGAGAGGGCAGCAACTCCCCCACTTGGCATTTGCAGTGACAAGTCATGTCTTGGAAAGCTTTCAGGATTCTCAGCATTGGCAAAATCCTGGGGAAAGGAGATCAGTCGACAATCATTTATTTATGCTTTCAAAGGGCTCTTGGAAACACAGGTAACAATGGGGTAGAAGAACAAACCCTGTCATGTATTGTTAAACAGGAAGCCTGATAACGGGGAGGAAGGCTCCCCTTTTGGATGGGTCGCAGGGGACTAATAACCCTGAAGCTCCAGGCAGGGGCCCAACTAATGACTTCATAGTGAGGCCACAGGAGAAGCGGAATTCAGCCACTTTTGTCTGAAGAACTTTAAGGCGTCTCATTAGTCATTTCTTTAAAAGGAGGCAGATACTACTCTCAAAACAGATACACCGGGAGACGGGGTTTTTTAAATGAATTAAATAAAAATACTTATTGAAAGTTTATGAAATGCCAGATATGGTGTGAGACTTTGGGGACACAAAGATTAAAACAATGGTCCCTGGCATGCAGCTCACAGCCTACTTGGGTATTTCAGGTCAAGGGCAAAGCACGTGTAAAGGCTACTAGATTAGTTAATCTGTGAGTACTTACTGAGTATCTGATGTTCGGAGGGGCTTACCTGGTGGTGCAAGAATCTGCCTGCCAATGCAGGAGATGCAGGTTCAATTCCTGGGTCAGGAAGATACCCTGGAGAAGGAAATGGCTATCCATTCCAGTATTCTTGCCTGGGAAATCCAGTGGAGAGAAGAGCCTGGTGGGCTACAGTCTGTGGGGTCTAAAAGAGTCGGTCACAACTTAGCAACTAAACAGCAACAGTACTCGGGGAGGTTAAAAAAATCATAGCCCCTTTCTCAAGGTGCCTATGAATTGATAGGAAAGGCAGAAATAAATATACTTGGTAGAGTGAAAAGATATTTTAGTTGGACCATGGGCAGCAAGACTTTGAAGAAGGGAGAAGTCAGTGTAGATTGGAGTTTAGAAAAAGTGCTGAAGAAATAGTGGGAGACATATTTGTACAGAGACGGTGACGTGGGAAAGGGTCTCAGGAGCCAGGCCATTGACTAGAACTTGACATAATGAAGGAATAGGAAGCAGCGAAGGTTTTAGAAGGGAACGGGGCTTGTATTCATTTCCTAGGGTGGCCATCACAAAGGAGCACAAACTGGATCACTTAACACAACAGAAATTTGTCTCACGGTTCTGGCTAGAAAGCAAGGCTGTCAGCAGGGCCGTACTCCCTCGGAGACTCTGGGTCTGGTAGAATCCTTCTTGGTCCCTTCCTGACTTCAGGGTGGCGGCCATCCCTCTGAGGCTTGCAGCTGTCTCAGTGCAGTCTCTGCCTCCATCTTCACGTGGTATCCTCCTCTCATGGCTAAACATCTCGTAGGAACACCAGTTACACTGGATGCAGGGACCACCCTACTCCAGTGTGACCGCATCTTAATTACACCTGTAACCCTCTTGCCAGAGAAATTCACATTAGGGTTATGGAGGTCAGGACATCAACATTTACCTTTTGGGGAAACACAGTTCAACCCATAACGGGGGTGAATTGGTGAAAAGTGGGCTAATGATAAGGTTAGTCTAAATGGAGTGTGTTGATTGACTGGAGTGAGAGGGCCTTGCTGCTGGGGGTTGTGACAGTAACCAGGCTGCATGAGTGTGAAAGGAGAGTTAAGCTTGGCAAGTTTTTTTTTTTTTTTTTAAATATTTATTTTTACTCATTTATTTCTTTGTCTGTGTCAGGTGTTAGCTGCAGCACACAGGATCTTTAGTTACGGCAAGTGGGATCTAGTTCCCTGACCAGGGATCAGTCTTAGGTTCCCTGCTTTGGGAGCTCAGAGCCTTAGCCACTGGACCACTAGGGAAGAGCCTCACCATGGAGGGTTTTTAAGGAAGAAGTGACTAGGAGAGAAGCTGAAACTGAGGGTGTATAATCAAGCAGTTTTGATGAGGTTTTGTATCATTATGATTTAAAAAATGATATTGTGGTATATATTCAATTAATGGATTTTCATAAATGTTCCTAGCAGGACTGAAGTGTTTTCTTTTTGTAAGTGGGTGGCAGTGAGGATCGGAGGTTTAGTTGTGGATGTTGAAGGTAGTTGGAAGTCCGGGCCCAGAGCTTGGGTGAGATTTCAAGAAAGATAAAAATCTGGGAGTCATTCTGATGGAGGGGGGTGGCTCCTGGAGCCCTTGAATTATTGTTTGTATCCCTGAACTGGCTTTGGGGTTGCTGTTTCTTGTTTTGATATTAAACATCTGTGTAAGGAACTCTTCTAGTCCTGAACAACTTCTCTCTCCAGCAGGGTGGGGGCTCCTGTCATAACAAATGAACACTGGTTTCCTGAGTTGATGGTGTGATAGGGTTTTAATGGAGGTGTCTCCTTGAGAATGAGATGAGATTAAAAGTGCTTTAGGAGTTGAGATGCAGGAGGACTCTAGCAAGTTGGCCTGAAACTTATCTCTAGGATGTTCTTGTTCATGCCCCCACTCTCCTGGAACCCTTCCTATTGTGACTGGAAACAGGATGTCTTCAGATTTCCTGAAACCTGGCACAACTGTTTTTCTCAAAATACACTGTCTGTCTTTAAACACCTTGAGTCATTTTGTGACCATCTTGTGCGGCAGAATCAGCAGGGCTCTCAGCGCTTTCTTCTTGCCTGATTACCCATGTGTTTGCCTCCATTAGTCATCCAGTTTAAACCTGGCTGACTGGTACTTCTCATCAGCTGTTTACCTTAGTCCCTGGAGGCCTGGGTGGTCCTTGTGAGACTTTATTAGACCCATTAAGCATCGTTGCGGGAGGAAGCAGGATTGGGCAACGAGGACCTTTTAATTCAAATTTGGTTGGATGGATTTACTTGCGGACATGAGGAACCTGGTTTGTCCTTGGTGTCAGGACTGTGTCTGACCTCCTGGGAATCAGTTCAGCCAGCTAGGATGCAAGTTCATCTGCATGTTAAGTGTCACTGTGTGCAGGAAAGGACAGAACACAACATGAACAAAGGAAGTGCTCATCTGCAGACTTCTGCTTGAGATCAGCCTCAGGCAGCCCCATGTTCCTCCACCTGGAATCGGCTTCCACATCCTCCCCTTTGACATGTTAGCCCATAAACTTATGGAAGCATGTATTTTTTCCTTCTTCTTTTTGAAAAATTTAATTTATTTTTGCTTGTGTTGGGTCTTCCATGCTGCGGGGGCTTTTCTCTAATTGCGGTCAGTGGGGGCTACTTTCTAGTTGCAGTGTACCGCTAAGAGTCAGTTCCTAGGAAGGTTGGGAAGTCCAGAGCCCTCAGGAAGGAGAAAGGGGTCCAGGGCCCTTGAGAAGAAGAAAGGGGTCCAAGGCTCTTGAGAAAAGGATGAACTTTTTTTTTCTACATCGCTTTGTCTTAGCCAATATGACAATGTATCTTGCTTGAGGATATGTTTCTCTTTAACAAAAGCCATTTTACTAATCCTGTTATCTTAAGTCTGTTTTGGAAGTGAGTCTGATAAAAGTATATAAGGCTTTGCTAAGACTAGCAGGAGGGGGCGGCCCTGAAGCTAAATCTTTGGAGATCACGAATCCGACACCCCACTGTTAACTATCACCAGCTTCTCACTGTGCAGGCTTCTCTTGTTGCGGAGCATGGGCCCTAGGGTACGCAGGCTTCAGTAGTTGCAGCTCCCCGGCTTTAAAGCTCAGGCCCAGTAGTTGCTCTGAGGCATGTGAAATTTTTGTGGACCAGAGAACAAAACCCCTGTCTCCAACACTGACAGGCAGATTCTTTACCACTGAGCCACCAGGGAAGCCCCTATTTTTTTCCTTATTAACGAGGAGACAACAACCTCAAAGAGAAAGGGTAGGGCTAAAAGTGTGATTTTTGGCAAAAAAGGATTGTTAAGTTAATTCAAGACATGGTGGTAAAGAACCCACTTGCCAATGCAGGAAACACAAGAGACGAGGGTCCGATCCCTGGGTTGGGAAAATCCCCTGGAGGAGGGTATGGCAACCCTCTCCAGTATTCTTGCCTGAAGAATCCCATGAACATGGGAGCCTGGCAGGCTATACAGTCCATGGGGTGGCAGAGAGTCGGACACGACTGGAGCAGCTTAGCACGCACACGGGCATGGCAAGGCACTGAATGTAACTCTTTCCTAAAATATGTCGGGAAGCATAAGGCAGAATAACTCAAATAACTGTGGCAGGAGAAAAATCGTAATAAAGATATTTTCTTTCTGTTCAACGCTCCACAGTTTGGAAGGCCCATTAAGTGGTGTGCTTGACTCTATATTATAATAAGATAGTGACTATCTCAGAAAAAAGGAAATTGAATTAAATGAAAACATTCTGGGCCAGAGGTGGTAGATTTTTTTTTAACTCCCTAATATTTAGTCAATAAGATCTCCATTTATTTATTTGGCATAGTTGATTTACAATATCAATTTCTGTACAGCAAAGAGATTCGGTTATATCTATATGTACATTCCTTTTTAAAAATATTCTTTTCCATTATGGTTTATCATAGGATACTGAATATCATTTTCTGTGCTATACAGTAGAACAGGGGTTCCCAACCACCAGGATCTAACGCCTGAGATCTGAGGTGGGGCTGATGTAATAATAATAGAAATAAAGCGCACAATGCTCTAATGTCCTTGAATCATCCCCAAACCATCCCTGTCCCCACCCCACCCCCGCAGCCCCCCAGGTCCAGGGAAAAATTGTCTTCCATGGAACTGGTCCCTTGTGGCAGAAAGGTTGGGGGCTACTGCAGTAGGCCTTGTAATTTACCCGTTCCATATATAATAGCTTACATCTGCTAACCCCACCTTCCCATTCCATCCCTCCCCTTCACCCCTCCTGCTTGGCCACCACCAAGTCTGTTCTCTATAAGACCTCCTTTTAAAACACACATCCCTCTTAAATGAGGCAGTTTAAACTTTTAAAATAGAATCCACTGGGTCACACAATCAAAATATATGTTTCCACCTCCGCTCTCCTCAGGGAGAATTCCCTTCTTTCTTCCACATCATCAAACTTTGGCCAAACCTCCTGAGTGAAGGGCTCGGTTGCCTGTGGCAACTGGGTGGCAGATGTCCAGGCTTTAATTGGGGTTTGTATTGATTCTCATCATCATGAAAAGAATTGCTAATAAAGACATGAAACCAAGATTTAAATTCACAGCTACTGAAATGAGATGAACACAGGACTGATGTAATGGTGCATGCAAAAAGGAAAGGGGGAGTAAGAAAAAGATGGCAAGCCACTCTCTAGTGTTTTGTGCTGAGTGTGAGGAGTAGATATTTAGAAGGCACATCCTCCTTGGGGTGATGAAGCCTGGGGACCTCACTCCTGTTTGGTAAAGCAAGTGAAGCACTGGTCAATCACTCCCTGCACCCGGAAGCATTAGTGGCTCCCTACAGAGAGCTCTTCCCTGACGGACAGGGAGGCCTGGCATGCTGCAGTCCATGGGGTCGAGAAGAGTCAGACACGACTGAGCGACCGAGCTGACCTAACAGAGGGCTCTGAGCTGCTGGCTCCTGCATGGTCCCATTGGGACAGTCTGGTTAGAGAGGCTAGCTGGGGCCATGATACTGCTGCTCCTTGACCAGTGAGCACACACAGTGCAGAGATGGCCTTGGGACGTCACTGCCCGGCCTGCCCTGGGGGCAGGGTCATCAGCCGGGTGCCAGGCGATCCTCCTCAGGGTCCGCTGAACGTCTCATCTGGTCTCAATGCTGCTGCCACCCACCACCTTCCTCCCACATCTTAGCCTGCGTTAGTGCCGCCCCGACACAGCGGGATGGTCAGCGTAGGCTCACTTGGCAGTTAGCGTGGGAATGGCAGGAGAGAAGCTTAGCCCTGCTGGCTCCTCTTTATCCATGCTGCCCCCTTTTTCCACCCTCTCCCCATACTACTTAAGCTATTATAGCATTTTACCATAAAGCCACTAGTTTGGCATGGATGTTTTGACTCATACCAGCAAATCCCCGCTAGCTTTTTGACTCCTCCAAGAGGCAAAAAAGAAAAACCTACAAGGATGTGAGAGACACTTTCTGTCTGGGCAGATAGAAAGGGATAAAGAGGATTCTGCAGAAAGACAAGTGTTTATTATTTATAGCACCTAGCCTTTGTTAGACAGAAAGCCAAAGTATTTTGCTTTTAACCTATTTTTTCTTTCTTTCAAGAGTTGAAAGAAAAGGAAATGCTGGGTCCTTCCTTAATGGTTGTTGTTCAGTCACTCAGTCCTGTCTGACTCTGCGACCCCACGGACTGTAGCACACCAGGCTTCTCTGTCCTTCACTATCCCCCGGAGTTTGCTCAAACTCATGTCCATTGAGTCTGTGATGTCATCCAACCATCTCATCCTCTGTTGCCCCCTTCTCCTCCTGCCCTCAATCTTTCCCAGCATCAGGGTTTTTTCCAATGAGTCAGCTCTTCACATCAAGTGGTCAAAGTACTGGAGCTTCAGCGTCAGTCCTTCCAATAAATTTTCGGGGTTAATTTCATTTAGGACTGACTGGTTTGCTCTCTTTGCTTTCCAAGGGACTGTCAAGTGTCCCCTCGAGCACCACAGTTGGAAAGCATCAGTTCTCCAGCACTCAGCCTTCTTTATAGTCCAACTCTCACATCTGTACATGACTACTAGAAAAACCATAGTTTTGACTAGATGTACATTTGTCAGCAAAGTAATGTCTCTGCTTTTTAATATGCTGTCTAGGTTGGTCATAGTTTTTCTTCCATAGTTTTTCATGGCTGCAGTCACCATCTGCAGTAATTTAGAGCCCAAGAAAATAAAGTCTGTCACTGTTTCCATTGTTTCTCCATCTATTTGCAATGAAGTGATGGGATTGGATGCCATGATCTTTGTTTTTGAATGTTGAGTTTTAAGCCAGCTTTTCACTCCTCTTTCACCTTCATCAAGAGGCTCTTTAGTTCCTCTTTGCTTTCTGCCATTAGGGTGGTGTCATTTGCATATCTGAGGTTATTGATATTTCTCCTAGCAGTCTTGATTCCAGCTTGGGCTTCATCCAGCCCAGCATTTTGCATGATGCACTCTGCATGTAAGTTAAATAAGCAGGGTGACAGTATTCAGCCTTGATGACTCCTTTCCCAATTTTGAACCAGTCCATTGTTCCATGTCTGGTTCTACCTGTTGCATTTTGACCTACCTACAGATTTCTCAGGAGGCAGGTAAGTTGGTTTAGTATTCCCATCTCTTTAAGCATTTTCCACAGTTTGTTGTGATCCACATAGTCAAAGGTGTAGTCAGTGAAGCAGAAGTAGAAGTTTTTCTGGAACTTTCTTGCTTTGTCTATGATCCAGTGTGTGTACTGTGCATACTAAGTCACTTCAGTTGTGTTGACTCTTTGTGACCCATGGACTGTAGCCCACCAGTCTCCTCTGTCCTTAGGATTCTCCAGGCAGGACTACTGGAGTGGGTTGCCATGCCCCCCTCCAGAGGATCTTCCCAATTGAACACTTGTCTCTGATGTCTCCTGCATTGGCAGGCAGGTTCTTTATCACTAGTGCCATATTGGAAACCCTATGATCCAACAGATATTGGCAGTTTGATCTCTGATTCCTCTGCCTTTTCTAAATCCAGCTTGTATATCTTTAAGTTCTTGGTTCATGTACTGTTGAAGCCTACCTTGAAGGATTTTGAGAATTACCTTGCTAGCATGTGAAATAAGTGCAATTGTGTAATAGTTTGAACATTTTTTGGCATTTCCCTCCTTTGGGATTGGAATGAAAATCGACCTTTTCTAGTCCTATGGACACTGCTGAGTTTTCCAAATTTGCTGGCATATTGAGTACAGCACTTTCACAGCATCATCTTTTAGGATTTGAAATAGCTCAACTGGAATTCCATCACCTCCACTAGCTTTGTTTATAGTAATGCTTCCTAAAGCCCACTTGACTTCACTTTCCAGGATATCTGGTTCTAGGTGAGTGACCACACCATCGTGGTTACCCAGATCATTAAGAACGTTTTTGTATAGTTCTTCTGTGTATTCTTGCTACCTCTTCTTAACCTCTTCTGCTTCTGTTAGGTTCATACCATTTCTGTCCTTTATTGTGCTCATCCTTGCATGAAATATTCCCTTGGTATCTCTAATTTTCTTAACAAGATCTCTAGTCTTTCCCGTTCTATTGTTTCCCTCTATTTCTTTGCATTGTTCATTGAAGAAGATCTTATCTCTCCTTGCTATTCTTTGGAACTCTGCATTCAGATGGGTGTATCTTTCCCTTTCTCCTTTGCCTTTGCTTCTCTTTTCTCAGCTATTTGTAAGGCCTCCCTCAGACAAGCTTTTTGCCATCTTGCATTTCTTTTTCTTGTGGATGGTTTTGGTCATTGCCTCTGGTACAATATTAAAACCTCCATCCATAGTTCTTCAGGCACTCTGTCTATCTGATCTAGTCCCCTGAATCTATTCACCCCCTCCACTGTATAATCATAAGCGATTTGACTTAGGTCATACCTGAATGACCTAGTGGTTTTTCCTACTTCCTTCAATTTAAATCTGAATTTTGCAATAAGGAGGTCATGATCTGGTCATGATTAAAAGGATGATGCTTTCCTTTTAATGAGACATATCTTCTTGTCCCCAGGTGATGCTCCTGATGGTTCATCAGCAGATTTCCTCCATCTAGGGTGGGGTGTCATTATCTCTTGCTGCATAAAAAAACAAAAAAACCAAAAACCCTAGTGGCTTAAAATAACCATATATATTTGTTTATAATTCTGCAATTTGATCTCACCTGAGGTCACTCATGGCCCAAAGCCTACATACCCAGACATGATCACTGGGGACCATTACTGTAATAATCTATCCTAGGTATGAAGAGAGGTGCCCTATTTATAGGCTTGAAGTAAAGTGAAAGTCGCTCAGTCATGTCCGACTCTTTGTGACCCCATGGACTATACAATACAGTCCATGGAATTCTCCAGGCAAGAATACTGGAGTGGGTAGCCTTTCCCTTCTCTAGGGGATCTTCCCAACCCAGGGATTGAACCCAGGTCTCCTGCATTGCAGGAGGATTCTTCACCAGCTGAGTCACAAGGGAAGCCCAAGAATACTGGAGTGGGTAGCCCATCCCTTCTCCAGGGGATCTTCCTGACCCAGGAATTGAACCAGGGCCTCCTGCATTGCAGGCAGGTTCTTTACCAACTGAGCTATCAGGGAAGCCCATTTATAGGCTTGGCTTTTATTAATAATTTGTTTCATTTAACACATTACATTCTCCAATGACTTGCTGATCACTCTCTAATTAGGTTCCGGTCAATCCTACAGAGTTTTCTTTAGCCTATCTGAACTAAACAAGTATATCAGGAGTTGGCAGGCTTTTTTTGTGAAGGGCCAGAGAATAAATATTTTAGGCTTTCTTTGTGAGCTATCAAGTTTGTGTTACAACTACTCACCTCTCCTTTTGAAGTGTGCAAGAGGCCATAAACCGTGTTAAGTGAATGGATGTAAAATGGTGTTCCAATAAAAAACTGTATTTATAAAAAAAAAAACAGGTGGTGGGGCAGGTTAGGTCTGTGGGACATAGTGTGCTGATTCTTGATCTATATATTAATTCTAGATGCCAGAAAAACAGTACATTCAAGTAGTGCTATTTTTCAAACTAAAAATTAAATGTCGTCTCTGCAGAATTTGTCATGAGAAGTGATTGATCAAGGCATGTTACATCATACTTTTCATCTAATTGCTTAACATCATAAACAAACTCATAAAATGTTTTCTTATAGAATCATAAAATGTTTAAGAACTTGGAAAATGTGTTATTTACTGAATAAAATGTCATAAGTTGGTTCACTGAGAGTTGGAGAGGAAATTTATGTAGGAAGCACAGCCTACAACCAGTATATGGCAGTTGAGTATATGCAAGTTACCTAACTTCTCTGAGCTTTAGTTTTCTCGTTTGAAATAGTCCTACCTTATAGTTTTATGAAGTATAAATGAGTTAGTTCCTAGGAAATATTTAGCATAATGCCCAGACCATAATAGATGCTCAGTTAAAATGTGAAACATCAAAATGTCTTAAAATTCTAACTCCCTTAAATAGTAATTTTTGATAAGCCTGGGTGCATGATGATAGGTTTTCCAGGTTCATAGTGTTTAGTTTCAAATACGTAATTTTAACTTTATTAGAAATAATAGGCAAGTTCAGTAAAGTCAGAGGATACAGAAATCAATCTACAAAAATGAGTTGCATTTCTATATACAAAATTATCCAAAAAGGAAAATAAAGGGAATTTTAATGTGGTTCAGGGGTTAGGAATCTGTGCTCTTACACTGAAGGCCCAGATTCAGTCCTGGGCCAGAGAACTACGATCCCACCAGCCGTGCAGTGTGGCCAAAAACAAACGAAGAGGAAATTAAGGAAACAGTTCCATTTGCAATAGTGCAAAAAAGAATAGGATATTTAGGAACAGTTAACCAAAGTGGTGAAAGCTTGTACACTAAAAACTATAAATCACTGATAAAAGAGATACAGATGGAAAGATGTCCCACAGTCACAGACTGGAAAAATTAATATTGTTGAAATGTCCATATTTACCAAAGTGATCTATGAATTCAATGTAATTCTTATTAAAATCCCAATGACATTTTTACAGGAATAGAAAAACAATCTTAAAATTAATTTGGAACCATAAAAGACCCTGAATAGCCAAAGCAGTTTTGAGCAAGAAGAACAAAGCTCCCTGATTTTTAAAACATGTTATGAAGTTACCATAATCAAACCCATATAGTACTGGCATAAAAACAGATATATACACAGACTATGGAACAGGATAAAAGAAAACAAATAAATTCTGGCATATACATATGCTCAACTAATATTTGACAGAGAAGCCAAGAAGACTTATTGTGGAAAAGATTGTCTTCAATAAATAGTGTTGGGAAAACTAGATATCCATGTGTAAAAGAATAAAATTGGATTCTCATCTCCCACTATATACAAAACTCAACTCAAAATGGATTAAAGACTTAAAGCCCCAACACAATAAGACTCCTAGAAAATATAGGGAAAGAGCTTCTAACATTGGTTTCTGAAATGGTTTCTTTGATATAGTATCAAAAGCACAGGCAACAAAAGCAAAACAAGATAAGTGGGACTACATCAAACTAAAAAGCTTCTGCACCGCAAAAGAAACCATCAACAAAATGAAACGTCAACCTACGCAATAGGAGAAAATATTTGCAGACCATATAGCTGATAAGGGGTTAATATTCAAATATATAAGAAACTATATACTCAAAGGGATCCTCTCTGGTGGCTCAGGCAGGAAAGTGTCTGCCTTTGATGTGGGTAGACCCGGGTTCAACCCCTGGGTTGGGAAGATTCCCTGGAGAAGGAAATGGAAACCCACTCCAGTACTCTTGCCTGGAAAACCCCATGGACGGAGGACCCTGGCAGGCTACAGTCCATGGGGTTGCAAAGAATAGGACATGACTAACTGACTTCACTTTCTTTCCATAACTCAATAGCAAAACAAAAACAAAAACCTAAATAATTTGATTTTAAAAATAGGCAAATTCCCAAATAATTTGATTAAAAATGTCTCAATAGACATTCAATTATGTCTAAATATTCAATTATGTCTAAACATTCAATTATGGTTTATCACAGGATATTGAACATATTTCCCAATGCTATACAGTAAGACCTTGTTGTTTATCCATCATATATATAATAGCTTGCACCTGCTACTCCTGAACTCCCAGACCTTCCCTCCCCTGTAAGTTTTCTGATATGCAAAATAAGTTCTGGAGATCTATTATTAAGAAAAAGAAGGGGGACTTCCTTGATGGTTCAGTGGCTAAGCCTCTGTGCTTCCAATGCAGGGGGCCCGGGTTCAAACCCTGATCAGGGAACAAGATCCCATGTGCTGTAACTAAGACCTCATGCAGTCAAATAAATAAATAAATATATACTAAAAAAAAAAAAAAGAAAAGTACCAGGGCTGCTGGGCTTCCTTGAACTTTCTGCAAGGGAGCAGGTATAAGCTCTGGTTTTGGAAGAGAACAGCTTTTCCTCTTCACTTAATTTGAAGGAGTGTGGGCTCTAAAATCAATAAACAGAACTACTCGCTGTGAGCAAGTTATTTAACCTTATATTCTCTTTTCCTTAACATATGTTTTTTTAGCATATGATTATTATGAAAATTGAATAAGATAATATAAAAGGGGGGTTTCCTTGCTGGCTCAAGTCAGTAAAGAGTCTGCTTGCAATGCAGGAGACCCAGGTTCAATCCCTGGGTTGGGAAGTTCCCCTGGAGAAGAAAATGGCAACCCACTCTAGTATTGTTGCCTGGGAAATCCCATGGACAGAGGAGCCTGCAGGGTGTTTAACAGTCCATGGGGTTGCAAACAGTTGGACACGACGGAGCAACTAAACCACCACCAATGTAAAAAGTTCTCAGCACAACTCCTAGCTGTAAGACAATAAATATTTTTAAAAATTTTACTAGTAAAACTAAATTAACTTAGATCGAGTACTTTCAAGCCTACTGAAATTGGACTCACAATTCACCAATAGTGGCACATGGCTAGACTTGGTGGGTGTGCATATAGGACATTATTAGACATCAGGAAGATACACAGATATCGGATACAACCTTAGATTTGTTAAGTTAAAAAAACCTTAGAAAAACACAGCTTCTTTTTTAAAAAGAAAGTTATCTAGTAGTGTCTTCAAAATCAGCATCCAGTAGCTAGGAATTGTCTATGCATTATTTTCCTTTGTGTGATAAGATGCTGTGGCCTGTCAACACTGCCAGACCTGTGACCCATCGTTCTATCCAAATGAGGTGAAAAAGGCTGCTCTGCTGCAGCTGCAGAATGCGTAGAAGTTGCTAGGGTGGCCAGACCATCCTTTGTGTTGCTTCTCTATTTACAGCTGTGTTTTAGTATACACTACAAACAGCTCAGTGACCTACATTTGACCCCATGGTCAGCATTTCCTCAGTGTATAATTGTGACTGTTATTTGTCTCTACTTCATTGATTTGGGTCTTCAAGTTCAGTGGTACTTTTGAAGCTGCTTGGCCAATATTTGAGTACAATGACGCTTAGGTGTAGCCCCATGATCCCAATAGCCAGTAATCCTTTAGCTAGGATTTACTAAAACAAAGTTTATCTCGCATTTGACTGTATAATGATTTGACATTAGTGGTTCAGAGCAAATACAGTAGATGTCTGCTATGTATCAGGTGTTCCTAAAGCTGCTGATAAATTCTACTGTGTGCGCCAAGTCGCTTCAGTCGTGTCCGACTCTAGAAAAATATCCTATGGCTGATGTGTGATGATCTGGTTAGTGTCTGGGGAAGACGGTGGATCTAAAACAGGAGATGGTTTGCTGGCACAAGGGTGGCTGTTTCCGAGTCGGTGGTACACCCACTGCAGTGGAGAATCCACAACCAAAGCACTGATGCCTCCATAGGACAGCAGAGCTGAGAAGGCACCTTGTCTCCCAGAGGGCTCTCCTGCTGGAAGTAGGAGACTGCCAGGCAGAAGCCAGCAGGGACACAGCTGGACTAGAGCCAGCCCCATGACCTGCGACATAAGCATGAGATTTATGACATATCTACCCAAATTCCTTGCATGTTCCCCTCACTCAGGAATTCAAAGAAAGGGGTTGGACAAGGCTCAAGCCTCAGCAATTCAGCTGAGGACTGTAACCATGGGTTGCTGCTGGAGACCACGGAAATACTGTCCACAGCGATTGATGGGACATCCTTCAGGGAAAAGTCCTAATAATGAAGGGTCATAGTTCAGCTGGTAAAGAATCAGCCTGCAGTGCAGGAGACCCTGGTTCAATTCCTAGGTTGGGAAGATCCCCTGGAGAAGGGATAGGCTTCCCACTGCAGTATTCTTGGGCTTCCCTGGTGGCTCAGACGGTAAAGAATCTGCGTGCAATGTAGGACACCTGGGTTCAATCCCTGGGTTGGGAAGATCCCCCAGAGGTGGGCATGGCAACCCACTCCAGTATTGTCTGGAGAATCCCCATGGACAGAGCACCCTGGCAGGCTACAGTCCATAGTTGCAGAGTCGGACACAACCAAGTGAATACACGCATCATTCTTACCAGTGTTATATCTTTGGAACCGCTATTCTATCTTAATCCGACTTTTTACCCAGAATATAACTTGGAAGCTTATCTTAAAATTCTCTCAGGTGTCCAGTTCTGCTGTTGCATGTGTTAGCAGCTTCCGTTTACTTCCTCTCTAGGAAGCCACCCTTGATGACATCCTGTTTGGAGGCTTTTTGATTGTTTTTCTCTTTATTGTCTTGTACAAACTTGTGTGCGTTAGATTCACCTGGAAGGCTTATTGTAACAGATTGCTGGGCCTGGGCTGGACATTTCTATCAAGTTCCCTGGTTATGGTTGCTAGTCTAGGGACCACATTTTGAGAATAATTGGTCTTACAGAAAGAGGACAAAATCTAATATACTGTGATATATTGTGATAAGTCTGATATATTGTGATAGTTCTGTGATAGCTTAAATAAGCATATGAAAGGATTAAAGAGGTTTAGCTTGATACTATTCTAATACCTATTAAGATCCTGACACTCTGATGTTTCCCAGTTACAGCCTGCTCATAGTAATCTCAACATTGATTACAAACAAACAGTGTGTACTGGGAAACTGACAGATGAGCAGAACCTCTCAATGAGATGAGTAGTACAGTTTATTTCAATTAAATCTTTCCTAGTCTTATTTTCTTTCTAGAAGTGGAATAAAGGGGGGAAATTCAGATTAAAGTTTAAGGCAAAGTACTGATACACTTGTAAAGAAGACTAGAGGAGGAAGGTGATAATAACCCAAAGTAACTGAGGGAAGAGAAAAAGGAAAAACCCTGACACGTTGGCTGTAGCACAATTCAAGTTTATTCCATTTGTTCTTGCAACACAAAACTTAAACACAGTATTATTTAGCATTCTGATGTACATGAACTAGGATAATATGAGAAACCCAACTGTGTCAAATGTATTACATTGTGGAAAAAATGAACTCAAATATATCAAAATGCACAAAGCACTAGTCTTCCTCCATTACTGCTTAGAAAGATATGATTGTTTCTCCATTTACAAAATAGAATCAGGACAATTTAAATTTTTTAAAATTTTGCATGCAAACACTGCAATTGCTTATGTAGGAGGGCACTCTCACCAGCTTCTTCTATACACAATCGAGTACACAATATTGCATGGAAGAAAACAGCAGCTTAGTTGAAGTTTTAGGGGAAAAAAATCAAATAAGTACATATAGATTTGAAATCGATTATTTGGGGGAAGGAAATCAATGAATGAAGGGCCTGCTTGCTGATAGCTTCCACCCATGGCATCCACCTACTTCTCCTTCGTGCCCCACTGGGTTTAGAAGGTGAGCTGTGCAGAGAACTACTGGGTTGATTCCGGTGCCGGAGCTGAACTGTAAGTCTCAAGACACCAGTCGGAAGCTGCAAGGGGGAATCTGTTAGGATACTAATGTAGACAGGTAAACCACCTGTTTTCACTTGAAATAGTGCATCTGAAAAGACTGACTTAATACAAAACTACAAAACATGCAAAATTTTTTTCTGAGATGTTAAATATTACTGCAGTGGTGAACAAAACTTACTTAACCTTTTACTAATGCATGTAGTACCAAAAAAGCAGACAAGGTTTTAGCTTTCTTTACTCAAAATACAAACATTAAGTGTTGTAAATTTCTCTGCCAAGTGGTTCAGAAATACATTATAAATAACCTAGTTAAAAAAAAAAAAACTCTAAACCATCTTGGTCAGTCTATTCTATGTTTATCTGTTATTTTCTCAAGCAACCGCTTCATAATTACGGGGTTTACAAAATGGCTGAGAAAGAAGAGGGAAGGCAAAGTAGCCTCTACTGCATTACAAGGAACACCAGGATAAACTGTACAAAGAATCACGTGGTCTCTGGACCAGGTGACTGGAGGAAGCAGACCAGGTTTAGGAATGATAGAACAGCACACTCTCTACAGTAGCCCACTACAGAAAACACTTGGAAAATAAAGGTGTAGAGAGTAAAAGTCGAGTCTCTTAAACAGCATATGCCAAGAAGCGAAAACAAAGATACCAGCACACCTTGTACGCTGACAGTACATACTGACAGAGTGCCCTCCACCTTCAGCGAGGACCACTGTGTTTCAGTTCAGTGATGTCATAAAGCACTGATTACTGACTTCTAATCCAACTCGAATAGCCTGCATCAAGACAGCAGAATTAGCCACAGGTATCAAAGTATTTAAACTAGTATTCTGTGATTGTTTACTTGGACACAGGAAAATTCCAGGGTTAAGCTAGTTTTAAGTGAAAAAGCCACAGGATAAAAAAAGGGTTCACTGGGGAAAAATACACACAAACAAACCCACACATCAACCAACCAATCAGCAACTGGTCAGTAAAATTTGTTATTGGCCAGGCTGACTGTTCTTGGTACTAGTTTAACCCTGCTATAGGATGCTACATGGCCTTAAAAAATTGTCATTAATTCTTTATTAACCACAATCTGAATACAAGTCCCTAACCCACCCTCCCCCCACTTTTAAAAATTTGAGGTACATTCAATTATTGCATGACATGGCTAAGGAAAAACGCCAGTATTTTTAGTAAGCATATATGGATGGCAAGTCGAATGAATCTTATTTTATATGCAGGACAGCAAATTTAAGGGTATATGTTTTAATCAGCTGTACTGCTCAAGAAATAAACATTAGAAAATGTGTCTAACTATTTTCTGCAGGTCAGAACACCATTTTAGGGCACTGTATTTTTAAAAATACAGAATATAATTTGAAGGTGTCCCATTTTATGCAATGCATGAAAGAGAAAAGAAACAAAAATATATTAGGCAGGTGGGCTGGCATACATTCAGCAGAAGCCTATCAACAACTCTGGGAAACCTGGTGACATGCGTATTTTTAAGAGATGGGGTTAAACTGGTCCAAACAGTAGATCTCACCCCAGTGAAAGCTTTGGTACTGTAAGTAATCAGCATCCAAGGTGGGTCTGAGAGAGGCATTCCAAAAGAATGTGCCTTGATTCTCCAAACAGAACTGAGGCCAATCTACTCAAACAGCAAATGAAGAAAATCCATAAGTACTAAGACAACTGTTCTCTCTTTATCTAACAGGCTTATGGCTATGATTCTATTTTCAAATCCCCTTTTACTACCAGCAGGAGTTGGAAAGTGTTTCAATGTTATATGTCTGAATCTAGAGGAGGAAAAAAAGAAAAATGCAGACTGGAATGATTTCTCCTTTAGACTTCCAAAATTTGAGATTTTATAAATAAAACTAGTCAGTTTTACCTAAAGATACATGAAATCCATGTGAAGGGGGAGAGGAAACCCGAAGTCCAGCCGTCCAGCAGCGGAGGAGTGTGCGCCCCCTCGCCTTAACCGAGCTCTCATGTAACGCTGGAAGTCACCAGGGGAGATTTGGTCACCAACCACAGGCAGCGCTCTTGACGCCGCCGGGAGATCCCCACTAGAGTGCATCTTAAGGCAGAAGGCTAGAGCGGATTGCTTATCTCAGCACCCTAAGTGTCGTCACAGCAGCCACTACTGCTCACACAGATGGGGCTACCAAATGTAGAGTTGGCCTTGGTATAATCAGACCCTCCACACAATCTAATTAATAAATTAGCTAGGGAGCTGAAAAGGTCAAATATTAACGGTATGTTTTGTCTTTGCTCTCCCATGGGTATCAGTTGTTTTTTTTTTAACTGGAAATGGAAAAGAGGCTGACCTGATCAGGAATCCTAGTAAAAGCCTGATCTTATTTTTTCCTCTCCTCCCAAACATTGTTTTTTTTTCTGTTTTTTCCTGGTAGTCTGATTTGTTATGAATTTCTCTCTCCCCTCACCCCTCTAAAAGTATTTTAGCTGAAGAAGCTGGCAGATAGAGAGTGACAGACAGACAGGCAGCAGTGTGAGGCCACAGGAGAGTCATTCTTCCAGAGCTGTTAGCCCATCCGTCCATCACTGAAGAAGGGCTTTGATTGCCTGGTTGTCAGTGGCTTCAAAGGCAGTCAGCCCATCGGGACCTTTCACAGTCTTATCCGCACCCTGGAAAACACAGGAAAGAGCCTTTATCATTAAATGAGCCTACAACCAAGAGAAGAGAATGAAAGGCTAGATTACTTGGCACATGCAAAACTTCTTTGCTCCTGGAATCTGTTCCACCGAAGGAAAAGCCCCAAATAGTTGTCAAGGATACAGATTAAGCTGTAAAAATATCAGATTATTTTTTAGGCACTAGAAATATACAAACCTCAAACACAACTTGCCAGTAACATAGGCAATGACTGGTTTTTATTTATAATATCATACACTTTTTATTTGTAATACCCAACTAATATTTATAATACTCAACTAATTAAGTTTTAAATAGGAAGATCCCTGTGTGTAGTACATAATGAGGAGGGTGGGGAGAGAACACTTTTGCTAAAAAAAAAAAAAAAAAAAAAAAAAAAGCATTACTGTGACAACATTTTCTTCTTTGCAACACTTTTTGGAGAGTGCATAAATGTTACGCACATATTTTTAAAATCTAGAACTTATAACTCTTTTAGGCAAATTCCTAAAGAACATGTATGATATTGGTCATTATACTTCCAAAAAACTGAGCAGTAAGTGACTGGAATGTGAGCCGGGAAAGGAGGAGGGTCCCTGCTCTACTCCAGAGAGATTCTTTGCAGCTTGCTCCCTTGTGCTTCACGAGGAGAGTGCTGCTCTGAACGCTTTACTTGCAACACAGCACTTCAGCTTTGACAATGTGTACATATGCTTTGGTGTCTTGTTCTTATCCATCTTCCCTTGTTAGAATAAAAACTCAATGGAAGTAGAAATCTTACTCATATTGTCCACTACTCTGTCCCCAGTATTTAAACAGGTGCCTGGTGCATGGAAGGTGAATTTGCTCCCAAACCATGTCTGAACTCTCTAACTACTAGTGAGAGCAACACTGCACCCTCTTGAGGGTTCTCTGATAGCTCCAGCCCAACCAGTACGTATTCACCAAATAACCTCTAGTGTCCTGTCTTCCTCCCATTGCCAAGTCTCACTCATTCTTCTGTTTCTGAGGCCTTCAGAACTGTCTTAACTTGGAGTACATGGTCCTGTAGAGACCAGTGTCAGTCAAATTCACCAGTCTCTCCTCCCATTCATCCTTCAATGTGCTATCCCTCTAGAATGTCTCACCATTCCTGAACCATTCCATATCTTTTTACATTGCTGGGTTCCATATGGAATGCCTTGCCCCCTTTCTCTGGGAAACCCATTCGATCATTCAACAAATATTTACTGAATGTCTGAGGTATGTATAGACACTGTGTAAGGGGCTGGTGGTGATTCAGTCGCTAAGTCATGTCCGACTCTTGTGACCCCATGGACAGTAGTCAATCAGACTCCTCTCTCAATGGGATTTCCCAGGCGTTAAGGGGCTGGAGAATCAAAGGAAAAACAAGATACACTCTGCCAGTATGGCTCGTGTGAGAGACAAACAAATTAACAACTATGATACACCGGGATGAGAACAAAAAGAGCACTACGCACAGTGATGAGTGGCCCATAAACCAGAATGGGATGAGGTAGGAGGGTGCAAGAGTCTTTCTGGATGAGGTAATGCTTGAGCTGGGTCTTGATGAGTCAAAGTACAAGCTGATTAGGTGAGCCAGGAAGGAGATGACAGAAATTCTAGCAAGCGTTAAAATTATCACAAAGTCCTCCTCATTACCAATATAAATGTTTGCTTTCTCATTTTCTAAGTAATTTTAACTGCATTATGAGACACACGGAACTTACAGTCAAGTGACAGAGAAATCTGCAAGTGAGAACTTCAGTGGCGAGCATGCCAACACAGGTTAAGTGACAATAATTGGGTCAGTTGTATTCAAAACAAATTCTTTTTTTTTTTTTAACTGAAGTATAGTTGAAAGACACTGCTGTGTTAATTACTGCTGTAAAGTGACTCAGTTATATGTATACACACTTTTTTCATATTCTTTCCATTAGGCTTTACGTAGGACCGTATTGTTCACCATTCTATATATACCAGTTTGCATCTGCTAATCCCAAACTCCCAATCCATCCCTCTTCCATATCACTATCCCTTTGAACCACCAGTCTATTCTCTATGTCCCTGTTTCTGTTTCGTAGATAGGTTCATCTGTGTCATATTTTAGATTCCACATATAAGTGATATCATATGGTATTTCTTTCTCTTTTTGATTTACTTAGTATGATAATCTTTAGGGCCATTCATGTTGCTGCAAATGGCATAATTTCACTCCTTTTATGGCTGAGTAGTATTCCATTGTATATATATGTACCACATCTTTATTCATCTGTTGATGGACATTTCGGCTGTTTCCATGTCTTGGCTACTGTAAATAGTGCTGCTGTGAACAGAGGGGAGCATGTATCTTTTTGAGAATTATAGTTTTGTCTGGCTATAAGGCCAGAAGTGGGACTGCTGGATCATATGGTGGTTCTATTTTTAACAAAACAATTATTTCTTACTCATATTGGTAACTGTTTTTATGACTAGCAACTGTAAACTGTAACTCTCCATTAACAAAAAGTCAAATATCACAGTGAATATCTGTCGCTTTTTAGCTGACAGAGTTCACTTCTCTTCTTTTGATAACAGAATCCTAAATTTCATTCTAGGGAGCCACTTGTCCCCATTGTGTGGACGGACTCCTCAAACTATAACTTAAGGTGCCAGGTACTTTTCTTGCCAACCATCAGAGCAGGACACTCACTTCTGGATTTTGCGTCTTGACTGAAGAGAGCAAAAGAAGGCAACAAGAAGTCAGAGCCCGTTTATCTCTGTGGCGTCGCCCAGAAGAGGCAGTGGACAAGTTTCTCCTGTCCTGAGTCTTACAGCTGGCACAGTTCTGGCCTCTTCTGAGCCCAGTACTCCAACTCTCCAACTGATTCTATGATTAGTCCAATTACATTCTACTTGTTAGAGTCAAATTCTGCTATTTGCAACCCAAAAAATCTGGCTGATAAAAGTATTTAAAATTTTATATAAGCCATCTCTTTTTCCTAATTATAACACAAACTAATCACAGAATTCAGAATAAACACCAAAAAAGCCCCCATAATACTCATTATTCTATAAGCTAGATACAACTAACGTTAACATTTTAGTGTTTCTATCTACTCTTATGTCCTAAATATGCATGTGCATGTACCTCTTTTAAAAATAAATGAGTAACCATAAGAGAAACAGAGTGACTCTTACACCACACAAAAGAAACTTGAAGATAAAGAAGTATTACCAGAGACAAAGAGGGACATTTCATATCATTAAAAGGCTTAATATCCAAAATTTAAAAATAAAACCAAGAAAAAATTCCATTTATGATAACATCAAAAGTAAATGTTAGGAATAAATTTAATGAACTCAAACCAGTTCTTCTAAAAGTGATAAAGCAGTTCTGTCAATGTGGAAAATAAAAGAAAATGATTTTTTGGTAGCTGATTGGAGAACTTAAGAATATCTGGCCTCGAGGAAACCATTTTCAATCAATTGTTATTAGTTCTAAGGATTGTTTCATGTCTCTAACTAATACACTCATGCCACTAGAGTTATTAACTTTAGATATTACCTTCTGATTCCCAGCTATACAGATGCAGCTCTAGTGCACTACCAGGTTCTACTCCAGGTCCTCCCAATTTCTTATACTTAAAAATAGCAGTTTTGTTTCTTTGCAAATTTGTAATGTACTTATTTAAACCTGTGTTTCTTATACCATCAATTCTGACAGTATCTCTGCTTTGTAAGATGCTTTCTCTACTTTCCCATCCCTTCATTTCCTAAATTGCCAGCTTTTCTATTTTGTCAAGATTAACTTTTATATTCTGTCAAAAATTGTGTTTTGTTTATTGGTTGATTTTTCCGCCACAGTTGCCATACCGTAAATCACATCCCCAGGACTGACTTATAACTGGAAGTTTGTACCTTTTGACAACCTTCACCCATTCCTTGCCCCCAAATGAGTTTTGACATTCATATGAATGAGATAATACAGTATTTGTCTTTCTCTAATATCTCACACTTAGCACAATGCCCTCAAGGCCTCTCTATACTGTTTCAAGTGGCAGGATTTTAATAGCTGAATAATATTCCATTGCAGTGTTTATGTACACACACACACACACATTTTCTTTATTCACACATTTATTGATAGTCACTTAGGTTATTTTCAAGTCTTGGTCACAGTAAATAATGCTACAGTGAACACAAGGTACAGATATCTTTTTGAGTTAGGATTTTTGTTTCCTTCAGATAAACACCCAGTAGAACTGCTGGATCATATGGTAGTCCTATTTTAATTTTCTGAGGCCCCTCCATACTGTTTTCCACAGAGGCTGCACCAACTTACACCCTGCCAATAGTGCACAAGAGTTCCCTTTTTTCCATATCCCTGCCAACACTTACTGTTTCTTATATCTGTGATAACAGCCATTCTAATAGGTATGAGGTGACAATTCATTGTGGTTTTGATTTATATTTCCCTGGTGATTACTAATGTTGAAAGAAAGAAAAGTGAAGTCGCTCAGTTGTGTCCGACTCTTTGCAACCCCATGGACTGTAGCCCACCTAGCTCCTCCGTTTATGGAATTTTCCAGGCAAGAATACTGGAATGGGTTGCCATTTCCTTCTCCATGGGATCTTCCAGACCCAGGGATTGAACCTGGGTCTCCCGCATTGCAGGTAGACGCTTTATCATCTGAGCCACCAGGGAAGCTAATGTTGAGGAACCTTTTAATGCACCTGCTGGCCATCTGTATATCTTTTGTAAAAATGTCTATTCAGATCCTCTATCCATTTTAAAATCAGATTTTTTTAACTGAGTTTTTTTTCCTGTTGAGTTATGTGAACATTTTGTGTTTTGGGTATTAAACCCTTATCATTAATATGATTTGCAAATAATTCTGTCCCATTCTATAGGTTGCCCTTTCATCTTGTTGATGGTTTCTTTCATTTTTGGCACCAAATTCAAAAACTTACCACCAAAATGAATGGCAAGGAGCTTATCATCCATGTTTTTTCCCTCGAAGTTCCATGGTTTCAGGTCTTAAAGTCTTTAATCCATTTTGAGTCAATTTTTGTGTGTGGTGTAAGATAGTGGTCCAGTTTCATTCTTTTGCGTATACCTGTCCACTTTTCAATATCATTAATTGACCACACTGTCCTTTCCCTATTGTATATTCTTAGCTGCTTTATGGTAAATTAGTTGACTGTGTGTGTATCAGTTCAGTTCAGTCTCTCAGTCGTGTCCGACTCTTCGTGACCCCATGGACTGCAGCCCGCCAGGCCTCCCTGTCCATCACCAATTCCCAGAGTTTACTCAAACTCATGTCCATTGAGTGGGTGATGCCATCCAACCATCTCATCCTCTGTCATCCCCTTCTCCTCCCGCCTTCAATCTTTTCCAATGAGTCGGTTCTTCACATCAGGTGGCCAAAGTATTGCAGCTTCAGCTTCAGTCCTTCCAATGAATATTCAGGACTTATTTCCTTTAGGATGGACTGGTTGGATCTCCTTGCAGTCCAAGGGACTCTCAGAAGTCTTCTCCAACACCACATTCAAAAGCATCAATTCTCTGGTGCTCAGTTTTCTTTATGGTCCAACTCTCACATCCATACATGACTACTGGAAAAACCAGAGCTTTGACTAGATGGACCTTTGTTGGCAAAGTAATGTCTCTGCTTTTTAATAAGCTGTCTAGGTTGATCATAACTTTTCTTCCAAGGAGTATCTTTTAATTTCATATATATATACACAGGTTTATTTTTGGGTTCTCTATTTTCTGTTCCATTGATCTATGTACCTGGTTTTATGTCAATACTGTACTGTTTTGATTCTCGTGCATGTATGCTCAGTCACGTCCGACTCTTTGTGACCCCAAGGACATAGCCCACCAGGCTCCTCTGTCCATAGAATTTCCCAGGCAAGAATACTGGAGTGGGTTGGCATTTCCTACTCTTTATGACTCAGGGATTGAACTCACATCTCCTGTGTCTCCTGCATCAGCAGGGAGATTCTTTACCACTGGACCACCTGGGAAGCAATTTTGCTTCCTACATATTTGTAATATAGTTTGAAATCAGGAAGTGTGACACTACTAGCTTCGTTCTTTTTTCTCAAGATTGCTTTGAGTATTCAGCATCTGCTGTGGTTCCATACAAATTTTAGCACTGTTTAATCTAGAAAAATTGCCATTGGAATTCTGATAGAAATGGCATTAAAGCTTCTTTGGGCAGTATGGACATTTTAACAATATTAATTCTGCCAATGCATGAGCACAGAGTATCTTTCCATTTATTTGCGTCTTCTTCAATATATTTCATCAATGTAATTTTCAGCATATGAATGAGTCTTTTGCCTTCTTGGTAAATTTATAATCCTAGGTATTTTATTCTTTTTGATGCAATTATTTTAAGTGGAACTTAAATTCTCTTATAATTTGTAATTAGTATATAGAAACACAACTGATTTTTGGATATTGGTTTTGTATCCTGATACTTAACTGAATTAGGTGAATAGTTCTAACAGTTATTTTAGTGGAGTCTTTAGGGTTTTCTATAATATATGTTGTGTCATGGCAAATAGAGAACATTTTACTTCTCCCCTTCCAATTTGGATACCTTTTATTTCTTTTCTTCTCTAACCACTCTGGCTAGGGACTTCCAGTAGTATGTTAAATACGTGGTGTGAGTGGGCATCCGCAACTTGTTCATTACCTTAGAGGAAAAGCTTTGTTTTTCACAGTTGGGTATGATACACGGGTTGTGATAATAATACAGCCTTTATTATTCTGTGGTATATTCCCTCTCCATCTGGTTTACTGAGTGTTTTCATTATGAATTAATGTTAAATTATGTCAATGCTTTTTCTGTATCTACTGAAATAGTCGTATGATTTTTATCCTTCATTGTTATTGCATTATATCTCAATGATTGATTTGCAGATTCTGAATCATCCTTGTATCCCTGGAATAATCTGATCATGGAATATGAACCTTTTAATGTACTGGTGAGTTTGGTTTGCTGACATTTCGTTGAGGATTTTTATATCTATGTTCATCAGTGATACTAGCCTGCAATTTTCTTATTGCATCCTTGTGTGGTTTTAGATGGGGAAACGCTGGCCTTGTAAAATGAGATTGGAAAAGGTCCCATCTGTACTGATGTTTTTGGGAAGAGTTTGAGAAGGACTGATATTAACGCTTCTTTAAATGTTTGGTAGAACTCACCAGTAAAGCTATCTGGTTCTGAATACTGATAGATTTTTACAGTTAAAATATAAAAACAATGCTTAAATTACTTCTGGGTAGACAAAGATGCCACACAAAAAAAGAAAACTACAGGCCAATATCACTGATGAACATAGATGCAAAAATCCTCAACAAAATTCTAGTAAACAGAATCCAACAACATGTTAAAAAGATCATACATCATGACCAAGTGGGCTTTACCCCAGGAATACAAGGATTCTTCAATATTTGCAAATCAATCAATGTGATATACCACATTAACAAACTGAAAGATAAAAACCATATGATTATCTCAACAGATGCAGAGACAGCCTTTGACAAAATTCAACCCCGATTTATGATTAAAAATTCTCCAGAAAGCAGGCACAGAAGGAAAATACCTCAACATAATAAAAGCCATATATGATAAACCCACAACAAACATTACCTCAATGGTGAAAAACTGAAAGCAAAGAATTATCTCAAAAATATACAAGCAGCTCAATACCAGAAAAATAAATGACCCAATCAAAAAATGGGCCAAAGAACTAAACAGACATTTCTCCAAAGAAGACATATAGATGGCTCAAAAACACATGAAAAGATGCTCAACATTACTCATTATCAGAGAAATGCAAATCAAAACCACAATGAGGTACCATCTCATGCTAGTCAGAATGGCTGCCATCAAAAAGTCTACAAACAATAAATGCTGGAGAGGGTGTGGAGAAAAGAGAACCCTCTTACACTGTTGGTGGGAATGCAAACTAGTACAGCCACTATGGAGAACAGTGTGGAGATTCCTTAAAACACTGGAAATAGAACTGCCATGTGACCCAGCGATCCCACTCCTGGGCATACACACCGAGGAAACCAGAACTGAAAGAGACACATGTACCCCAGTGTTCATCGCAGCACTGTTTACAATAGATAGGACACAGAAGGAACCTAGATGTCCACTGGCAGACAGATAAGAAAGTTGTGGTACATATACACAATGGAATATTACTCAGCTATTAAAAAGGATGCATTTGAATCTGTTCTAATGAGGTAGATGAAACTGGGGCCTAGTATACAGAGTGAAGTCAGAAAGAAAAACACCAATACAGTGTATTAACACATATATGGAATTCAGAAAGATGGTAACGACAACCCTATATGTAAGACAGCAAAACAGACACAGATATAAAGAACAGACTTTTGGAATCTGTGGGAGAAGGTGAGGGTGGGGTGATGTGAGAGAACAGCATTGAAACATGTATATTACCATATGTGAAATAGATGATCAGTCCAAGTTTGATGCATGAAACAGGGCACTCAAAGCTGGTGCACTGGGACAGCCCAGAGGGATGGGATGCGGAGGGAGGTGGGTTCGAGATGGGGGACACATGTATGGCAAAAAACCACCACAATACTGTACAGTAATTAGCCTCCAACTTAAATAAATGTAATTAAAAAAAAATTACTTCTGGGTAAACACTGCTCACTGTGGCACCTGGCAGACTACTAAGATTAGTTTTGCTTCTACTGTTCCAGTATCAAAACCCTGTGCACCCCTCTTAAATGACAGAATCGGGACATCCACAGCTGAGTTTTTCCTCAGTCCTATTCGTTCATTTACAAATAACAACTCTTGATCTTATTTGTTCCAGTTTGGCTAAACTGCTATAATAGAGGCTAAAACACAATGGATTAAACTAAGTTAACTTATTTCTCTTTCACAGAACAATAATGCTTAGTGTGCTCACCTCCACATCTGCTTCCAGCCTGCTGGATGTGGGCGTGAAAGTCCATGGCAAGTGGCCTCATATTTTAGGTGATGATCTAGAAATGGCACACATCACCTGTGCACACCCCATCGGACCAAACTTAGACACAAAGCCCCAGCCACTGCAAGGCAAACTGAGATACAAGGACTAGCTGGGCTGCCACGTATGCACCAAGTTAAAACATGAAGGTTCTCTTTTTAAAAGGAAGAGTAAGGACTGGACATGAAAGGCAATTTGCACCCTAACCTATGCTGTCCTGAAAATACTCTGGAATATTATCTCCAAATTCTGTCTAGCCTGCCTCTCCTCCTTACTCCTTCCACTCCACCCTCCTCCCCTTTACTTTCTCTCAACTTTATTTAAATGCTGGATTCTCCATGGTTCTGGTTTTTGGCAGGCATCTTCACCACTTGCTCAGAATGCTTTTGCCTGATCTCATCCACATCATGATTAAACTTCTGACTTATATGTTCATTTTGAACATCTATCCTGATCTTTAAGGCCTTCCCCACCACTCACACACACTGAGACTTACCTACTTTAGTCCTGGAAATACTATAAATGGAGGCTTTCCTAAAGTGAATCCATAATGTTTCCTAACAAACTTATTTCTTCATCTGGAGCATTCTCTATCATGTTAAATGTGGAGATACTACGCAGTTTTTTTTTTTTTTTTGCTTACTTCACATGTAATCAGTCACTAAGTCTTTAGATAATAATGTTCTTAAAATTTCTCACCTGTCCTTACTACTAATACTATCTCAGTTCAGTATTTTCATATGTAAATTCTAATACAAGTTTCTTTTTTCAATTTTCATGCTACTCCAATTCAGACTCCATACATTTGTTGGGTGATCTTTGTAAAATTCAAGTCTGAGCGTAATACTCACCTACATAAATGCCTTTAATGGCATCCTCGCAGAAGAAAACAAGATAAATCACATGATACATAAGGTATAATCCACTTACTACCCACCTCTTTAGTCATGTTTCTTACTAAATCCCATGTTGCAGCTGTGCTGAACAACTTCCCTTACCCTAGCGCATTAACACATCAGGTCTCTCTTGCCTCTGTGACTTTTCTCACACTAATGCTTCTGCTTTGAAAGGTAATCCAGTTATCTATTAGATTCCTGGACACTAAGTTTTGAGGACTCAAGTGCCAATTGCTTTTTGAAGCTACATTTGTGGTCCCTGAAGTTGTAATGACATTCTTATTTATATCACACTAGGCATTTGACTCCCAGGACTTGTGACCTCTCCTTCCTTTAGATCCCTGCTGTGTTACATATAAACTCCTGCCACAACAATCACAACACTTTAATGCCCTTGTTTTACATTTTACCAAATAGGTTGACAGCAGTACTAAGCTTAACAGTCTCTAAATTCACAAAGCCTTGCACAGTGTCTAACAGGCAATAAAATGATAGTATATAAATGCTTTTAAAATTAATTGATATAGACTATTACTATATATAATGACAGACTAGATCAGAACTAGGTTCATCTGCTTACATTTACAGCATGATTCAGGTTGTGGTCAAGTTTCCTGGAGGATGAAAAGGCTGCTACGGCCAAGTTAAGTGGCCTCAGCAGAAAGAGAGATCATTTGTCATTCTAGGGAGTAAAAAACGTTTAAGGCCTCATAAGAAATTCCTTGATTTTCAAAAGTTATGGCTTTAGATAATCACACATTATTTTTTAAACTTTGTATTTTGTATTCGGGTGCAGCCGATAACAAACAATGCTGTGACAAGTTCAGGTGAGCAGGGGAGAGACTCAGCCATACACACACACGTATCCATTCTCACCAGAGCTCGCCTGGCGCCCAGGCTGCCAGGTAACACAGCAGGGTTCCCTGTGCTGTAAGGTCGGTCCTTGGCGGTTATCCATTTTATTGTAGCAATGTGTACACGTCCATCCCAAACCGACCCTCTCCCCACTGCCCTGTCAACCATAAGATCGTCCTCAAAGTCTGAGTCTGCTTTGTACGTAAGTTCATTTGTATCATTTCGTTTTAGATTCCACATATAATGGATATCATATGCTATTTCACCTCCTCTGCCTGACTTAAAAGTTCACTCAGTATGACATTCTCTAGGCATGTCCATGTTGCTGCAAATGGTATTATTTGACAGTAAGTCATTGACTATGGGAAATGTTTTAAAAAAATTAAAGTCATACTATCTCTGCCCTTGAACAGAATAGTTTACAGTGTAGCCAAAAGATAAGGTATGCTGGCATGAATCAACAAGAGGTATCTTTATCTACTACTTACCTCAGAGAGCCTAATTCTGTTTTATACTATCAGTTCTTAATCTGGATAAACAGGCCAAAAAAAACTGGATTAGTAACATTTTAAGAATGACTTCTTAAACTTGTCCTGAGGTTATCTGATATTATATTGACAAAAGACTTTTGTGGTGAAGATAATTATAATTACGCTGATCAACTGTTAGAATACTAAGCAGCTGTGTTTCAATGAAAAATTTATCAAATTAATTAAAAAATTAGCATTTAGATACAAATACACACACAACACTTCGGTGGATGTTTCTTTGTATGTTGCTAGACACTGTTTTACAACCTTAGAATATAACCACTGATTATAGAATAACCACTATATAACCACTAAATAAAAACTTAGCAACCATGGTTTGATATATTCAACTCACTTTTGGAAAGAAAGTGGGTCAGAATCAAATACAAAATGAATGCCTGAATGAATGTATCTGGTATTAAACGTCCCATAGGACTCTTAAAATGTAAAGGAACAAAGCAATTCTTTGTCCTCTCCCTTTAACCACTCGACTAACTTTTATTCAACTGTTATTCTGTGTGAAGCCCTTCTGGAATTTTCCAGAGAGTGAGTTGGCTTGGCTTCTCTCCTCCTGTACGCAAGGGCATGTTGCTGACCACACTTCAAGGCAGACACTGTAGCTTGGCTTATCTGAAGTCTAGTACAACCCCCCTTTTTTCTGTGCTTTCCTCCCCTACAGACGCTGAGAAGAAACTGAATCCCCAGACTCCCTTAAAGCTGTAAGTGGCCGTCTGGCACAGAGCTGGCCTCTGCTGTGGACAGCTTTCTTTCTCCATAAAGCCCCAGGGACAAGAGAATCCTTAGTTGTCTTGAGACAGTAAGGACTAGGGAAGACAGGGGAGAAGAGAGTGTGAGTGCTAAGGACAAGGGCAGCCAGTCACTCAGCCTTGGACTGTCATACCTTCAGGTCACTTTTTCTTTGAGATATAAGTGACACAGAGCATGACACTAGGTGTACAATATGATGATTTGATATATGGATATACTGCAAAATGATTACCACAATAAGACTAGTCAACATCTATCACTACACAGAGTTACAAAGTCTTCTTTTCTTAGGATGAGAACTTGTAAGATTTACTCTTGACAACTTTCAGATGTGAAATACAGTATTGTTAACTATAGTTACCATGCTGTATGTTACATCCCCAGGACTTATTTATCTGATAATTGTAAGCTTGTGCCTTTTGAACCCTCCCACCTCTGGCAACCATCAACATAACCTGTTCTCTGTATCTGTGAATTTTTAGATTCCACACGTAAGTAAGATCATATGGTATTTTTCTCTGTCTGACTTATGTCATTCAGCATAATGCCTTCAAGGTCCATGTTGTCACAAATGGAAAGGATATACTGTACAATACAGGGAATATAGCCAATATTTTATAATAATTATAAATGGAATATAACCTTTAAAAAATTGTGAATCACTGGATGAACCTAGAGATTATCCTAAATAAAGCAAGTCAAAGACAAACATTATATGGTATCACTTACATGTGGAATCTGAAAAACAGTACAAATGAACTTATATATAAAACAAAAAGACTCACAGACACAGAAAACAAATCTGTGGTTACCAAAGGGGAAGGGAGGGATACACTGTAACAGATGTACACTACCATATATGAATAAGGGTTTATTGTATAGCACGGGGAACTATATTCAGTTAATAACCTATAAAGGAAAAGAATTTAAGAAGAACAGATATACATACATGTATAACCACATCACTTTTCTGTACACATGAAACCCAGTATTGTAAATCAACTATACGTCAATTTAGAGAAATATACTGTACACCAGTAACTTATACAACACTGTGCAGCTACACTTCAAAAAAAAAAAAAAAAAAGCAGGTAGTGTGGACCAGGGACATACTGAACCTGACTGTGAATCCCAATTCTACCCCAAAGTAGCTGTGTAACTTCTGGCAAGTTCCTTAACCTCTCTGCAGAGGTTTTATTTGCTTTACAATGTGTAAATAAGGCTTCCCTGGTAGCTCAGGCGGTAAAGTGTTCTACCTACAGTGCAGGAGACCTGGGTTTGGTCCCTGGAGAAGGGAGTGGTATTCTTGCCCACCCTCCCCAAAACAATCTGTAAATAAAATGGTAAGGCTTACATGATCTCTGCAGAAAGTCCTACATCAAAAAATTCTGTTAATCTCTCTTAAAAATAAGAATTAAACAGTGGACTATTATTCAGTCATAAAAAGGGGAAGCCACTGTCTTGTTTAAATCTCTGTAGCAGGAGTTTTGTTACAGTTGAGCTCCACTTCTCTTAGAGGATTTGTCAGTCTTTAATTATTTGCTAACTGCGCTTTACTGGCTGTGAAGTCACAGGTGGTGGTTTAGTCGCTAAGTCATGTTTGACTCAGACAATCGCGTGGACTGTAGCCTCTTAGGCTCCCCTGTCCATTGGATTCTCCAGGCAAGAATACTGGAGTGGGTTGCCATTTCCTTATCCAGGGGATCTTCTCAACCCAGGAATCGAACCCGGGGAAGTCACAGGACCAGGTGTTAAATCTTGCTTTGCTAACTTCAGGGCTGTGCACCCCGTCTGCCTCTCTAAACAGTGTGCTAAACAAGCAACAGGAAATGGCATGTATGAACGACAATACTTGCGAGGACTTCTAATTTATGTGGTGGGCTGTGTTGCTATTTTAACCTTTTAGTTTGAAAAAAATAAAAAACTGATTCTTATAACCTCAATTAACTCTTAAAGAGAAAAGTAGCCACCCCAACCTATTTACATAACAAAACCTAACAAATGAAGCCCCTCTCCACCCCAGGAGCAATAAGTCATTCTATGTTTCACTGTACTTCTCATTTGGAGACAGTGACTACAGTTCATTTTCAGGTGCATATATATAATGGTCTTGGATTTGTTCTTATGTTACAGCTCTGGTGTCAAAGTGGTTGGGCTTGCATTCTCATTCTCCTCCTAACGAGCTGTGCGATCCTGGGAAAGCTTCCCAAACTTGGTGCCTCAGTTTCCCCACTCGTAAAATGGGGGATTAAAAATCATACCCACTTCATGGGATTACTGTGAAGATTAAATGAATCAATATATGTAAAGCACTTAAATGACATTTCTTAGGTATAAGTACTATTTTAACTAGGAGCTAATTCATTTACCTTCTCATCAACTCTATGTGGTAAGTACTAGCCCCATGTCTTAGAAGAGAACACTCAGGCTGAGAGGATGAGGAATCTATTTAAAGCCCCCAAGTTATTAAAGAGAACTGAGAGCCAAACTTGGAGGTGTGTCACATCACAGCACACACTTTATGTCACTGACAAACTAGCTAAAATAATGATGCACTCCAGTCTGGAAGAGCTAAACAGGTAAAAAAACAAAAAGCTTACAAAGGACATACCTGTGGATGAGATCTGTAAGGTGTATCAAACAGTATAACAACTGGTTTCTACAGTATCTGGGGGGTACTTTTCTAGCTGTATCAAGCCTGCTAGTTCTTTCCTCATGCAGTTTCTTAAAATAAGGCAATTCAGAAAAGGTATTGCTCAGTTCTTTGTAGGTCACTAGTCCTAAAATTTTTTTGAAACTAAACTTGCCCATGTTACATGGAAAAGAACTTTGGGGGTTAAAGCAATAATCATAATATGTGTGCTTTGAGAATACGCGCAACTGTTTAGATTTTTACCAGGAGTGGAATAGTGAGTAATTTGAGTAAAACAATGTTTGTATCTACCACACATCTACTTGTTTAAGCTGAAAAGGGGTCGACTTCAAGCAGCAAAATCTGTACCACAGACACCTCTTTTGACAATGCTGGTATTTGAGAGGGATATTCAAATTTTATTATCAGCTGGCTGCTTAAGTTTTTTCAAGTACAGCATAGAAAACACATTGGGCAAAATCTTCAACGTTATCAGGTTAAGATGGTTTTCTAATAAGAGCAGTTTTAGTACTTTTGTTCTCTACAGCAGTTGTACATAAGATGTTAATCATTTTACCTTTTTATAAAAGGAAGCGAAAGTGAAAGTGAAGTTGCTCAGCCGTGCCTGACTCTTTGCAACCCCATGGACTATAGCCCACCAGGCTCCCCCGTCCATGGGATTCTCCAGGCAAGAATACTGGAGTGGGTTGCCATTTCCTTCTCCAGGGGATCTTCCCGACCCAGGGATAAAAGGAAGGCCATTGAGTAAATCTGTTTTTCACTCATTTATCCACACAATGAACAGAGTGGTCTGAATCAGCTGTGCATCAGAGTTGCACAAACATCAGTGGTTACATATTTCTCTTGAAAGGTTACAGGAGGTCAATTCTGTGACACAGTGTAAAGCAGAGAAATAAAGGAAAACAAAAAAGCCAAGTTTATTTTGGACTTTTCTCTCTCAGATATAGCTTAGTATGCTAAATGTCTCTACCAACAAATGAATTTATAATAACAAGTATATTGTCAGTTTGATTCTATAAGAATAAAACAGTAATTATATTTTAAAAACTCATTAAATTTTTTAAGATTTGTGATTCTCTCATGCTAGGGTGCCTTTTCTCTTTATTTGTTTAAAAGAATTCTTATTTAATAGGAGGTTGAGTGGTCATTTTTAATAGCAGTATATAGCATCTAAGGGACAGAGTATAAACAAACACTAGAGTAATGAATGCTTATCTGTCTGAATTCTAAATGATAGGAAACTTAAATGTTTACTTTGATGTTAAGTATTTCCCTTTTCCCCACAATACCCTAGAGTGGATTATTTAGAAACAGTTTTCCTTAGAATTAACAAGGAGACATCTTAAAATCTTTTATTATCAAAAGAATTACATAAATTATAAAGAATTTTAGTAAGTATAAATATAGAAATCTGATATATATTAAATACTATACTAGATTAGAGGAAATGTGTAGCCTGATAGTGTATTAATGTTACAGGCAAACAATTACTTCTCACAGAGAACTGTTTCTTTAACCACACAGAAATTAGATGCTGCCAAATTATATGTAACTGTGAAAAATAAATGAATTTTAGACTTAACGAATCTATCAGCTATAACAGTTCAAGAGCACCATTTTGTGATTAACTCTCTTCTACATAATGTGTGCCTGCAACATTACTATTATTCAGGCATTTGAGATTTTAGTCAGATTTTTATACATCTTTTAAATATCTTTTATTCCAAAAGTTTCCTCTTAAGATTTTATTCAGGCAAAAAAAAAAAAAGGAATCTTATTCAACTGTGAGATAATTACAATTTAAAATGACAGGTGCTTACATGGTCTATTTTTGCTTTCATAACATTAGGTTGAAGTCTGTCAGGTCTGGTCTTTTTAGTGACTATGGGGCAGCTGCCACTTCTGTTTTATACCCTCACTTGGGCTTCTTACTCCCTGAGACTACTCTATTCACCAGGATGCTTCTGGAGCCTGAATTTTTAATCTGTTTCATCTGTCTCCTTTCACCAGTTTTACCACTATTTCTCATGTACTCTGGATTTGGTGAGTACCAGGAGTTTTGTTTATTTAGTATTATTTAGTAGTTCTATAGTTTTAGCTTATATTTTTAAACATTCATGTTCATTTTATATTTCAATATTTGTTTTTATTCACACAGTTATTTCTTGCTTATTCCTTTTTACATCTCAGTCTTCTCCTTTGGGTTTAATTTTTAGTTCACTTGTTTGCTGCTCAAGGGTGCTGACCACTTCTGGGCTTTGAGCTGCCTTGGATCGACTCCTACTTGTAACAGTCCGGTCTTGCTTATGTTTGGGAACTCTTTCTTCTTCAACTTCATCTCACCTGCTTTCTGTCGCTCAAGGATAAGTTATTGTCTCATGAATCCCATCTTATGGTCTAAAGCAGATGTCGATTCATTTATTTTAAAAAACCTCTTTTCTATCATCCGAGGATTAAAGGGGGATACCCTGGCATATGCTCAGACCTGTCTTGAAGTGAAAGGCTTACAAGTGTTGATCTCTACATTTTTTTTCAATCATGAGTGTAACAATAAAAAATCAGGCCAAATAGCTTTTACCTGCATAAATATAATCATTTCTCCTAACTGTCCATGATAATAAGTCTGAAAAGGAACTCTCAAGGAGGAGAAAGAACATGTGTGGAGTCATATCTTGGGAAAAATTCTTGATTCCATCACTTTCTGTTAGACTTTAGGAAGTTGTTTAACTTCCTTTATGGTCACCTTATGTATTTGGAGATTACATAAACAAAGATTATATTTTCCACAGATGTTAGCTTCCTTTTTTGCTATATGGATAATAAAGAATTAAACATCTTAAATTCCTACTTGTGTCATAACTTCATCTTCCACTGCATTAAAATAAAAATTGTCCAGTAAATGGCATAGCTTGATTTTGTTTTTACCATTACTTGTGATCACACTGAGTTTTAAAATATTATTTTGGCTTTTCCCTTATGCTAATGATATACCAGTGGAATAATATAGTTGACTCTTCGTTTTTGTGGTTCCTCCACATTATTGTGGATTCAACCAACCATGCATCGTGCAGTATATTCAGCATTTACTACTGAAAGCAATCTGCATGTAAGTGTGCTGGTTCAATACAAACCTTTGTTGTTCAAGAATCAGTTGTATATTAGAGCTGTCAACAAATCTGGAAACTTCTAAACTATGTACTTTCAAATAAATTCATAGTAATTGATAAGGATTCTAATTTTGATAAAAAGCAGGACAAATAGATTACATAATATAAACTCTGACTGGACTTTAAATAAATGCACTGGAATAGCCTTATTTTAGTTAATTAAGGATTTTTGAAAGAGCACAATTTCCTCCTTTAAAAATTTTGTTAACAGAACTACGGGGTATCCATTAAGAAGCTTATGCAAAAATAAAATCAACATAATTAATTTTGGAAAAACAACACTACATTGTATTACATTGCTTTAGAAAGGTAATATGTTGCTTTCAAAAAGATAAAAAGAAAATCTTTTTTTCATCTAAAATAACAGCTCTACATGGTTACAATTGGTCTGCCATCAATATAGCCACCGCTGAATGTCACTTATTTAGCTACAAAAATTAAGGCTTGGATATAATGAAAGGACAATATTACAGGCACAAATAAAATTTAAAAACTACTTTAAAGTCAGGAAACTCAACTTATAACCAATAATTCAGCAATATAGTCTATATATATATAGAACTATGTGAGTCAACATGATCTCTTTTACTGCTTGAGCCTGTCTAAGCTTGGTTTAGTTACTTGCAATAAAGAGTCCTAACCAATAAAATATTACAATTAAATAAATCTTCCATGAATTGTAAATTAATATTTGAAGCTTGCGACAACCAATTTTTAACACAATACAAAAATATTCCCCCAAGGCTGAAATTATCCATAGTTCTCAAAGGTTCTTTTTAATCTTTACATGGATGGGAAGACAGGAGAAAGATACAGTGGCTGGAAATCTTCATGATCACGTCCTACCACAGATGCTGGATCTATTACAGTGGCAAAGAATAATGTGTTCCTTTATTTTGGGTTTTTATATCAGTATGGTATATAATATCTAAAAATTACCCCAAACTTCCCAAAAACCACCACCACCACCACACATTTCAAGAAATCCAGTATTTGTGCTGAAGGTATGGGTAAACCCCCCCTAATTTTAAAGGACCTGAGTTAACTGCTTTCAGACAGTACCCTTGAAAAGTTGTCAATAAAGTGTTGGAACAAAAGTACTACTTTCTTTCCCAGTGTTCTCCAAATCCTACTGAAACTGAATCTATGAAGCATAAAATCCTCTTTAGTCTTAAACATAATAAAAGCTACTATTTATTGACTATTATTATATGTCAGGTACTGTGCAAAATGCTTCAAATATATTTACTCATTTTATTTCTAATTCTTTCTTGCTTCTTTTAGCAGGACTTATTTGAAAATTCCAAATTAAACATTATGGACATTTTCCAGAATATGGCTATGAAAAGATAATCTTGGGATTAATGTGAGTGCCTTATTTTACGACGATTTCTTGTCTTCCAACATTTGCAGCTTCCATCTAATACAGCTAGAATGGTTGCAACTGACTGGTTAATTTCTAAGGCTGGACTCTGACCTTCATTTGAGAGCTTGTAATCAAAGACAAAACACTGGAAAACTCCAAATGTACCATGATCTCAATCACACCAAGAAACCAAATGACTGGTAGAGCCCTTACAGCAATCTGCCTCAATAATCTTGCTCAGAAAGATCACTACAGACAAAGAAGTTTACAAATTTCAAAGGCAAAATTATTCAAAATGTGGTATGTGAATCTGGCACCAGTCTGCAAACTGTTACTAGCACAGGACAACATTTTTTGTGTTAAGTACAAAGTCTAGTTCAGCTAACTTTTTTAAAAAATTGCAAGATATTCCTGATGAAGGAGACTGTGTTGACTTATTTTCTAGCCCCGCCTCTTTACCCACCAAGAACTGCTAACAGCGTGTGAATCAGCTCTTTCGAGCAACACTGCTCTAGACTTCAATTTTGGCTGTTATCTCTAATTTTTCTGTTCCTGATACCACACAAAATTTAAGTAAATTAATAACCAATTACTTAGCTTGAACAGTTAAAGAACAATAGAAAAAGCAATAAAAATCAGCAATTGACCTCACCTTTGACAGAAGCAATTTCACGCAGGAAACATGACCTTCATAGACGGCAGACAGAAGAGGTGTGATATGATGTTTATCTGGAGCCTATGAAAGAATGAGATATAGATCACTTTATCCATTTTTCATTTTTTCCTTTCTCTAGATCATTAGGGAATGCTTGTAAATAATTGAAAATCAATGTTCTCCCATTTTTAGCCTCTTATAGAGCTGACAGAGGTGTAGGCCCACAAGCAGTTTCTCCTTAGAAGTCAGCACAGTGAAACAGGGAGCAGGACTTTGACCCCAGCTCAGATCTGGACTCTGGCACTTAACTGTGTGACTAGTTACTTAATCTCTCTGAGCCTCAACTCCCCACTACTGTAGGCATGCCAGTGTGGAGAGGTAATAGATGCCCACAATTGGGTCAGGTGACATGGAGTCCCTGCGATGTGAAAAGTTCATCTCACTTGCTGCTATGGTTAAACATTTTTCTGAAACTCTGAAATGCAGAAGCTACAAAAGGCAAGAATCAAGAGATAACTGCTGCCTAACCGTTGTCCAAAAATCCACTTTTAGATTTTTCGTATGACTACAGGGCCTACCCTCCATTGGGTGATAGCCATTTGCCACCTACAGATAGTGATAACTCTCAAACTGCTTTAGAACATGAAAAGGAAGCATGAACCATCTATCCATGCCTCTCACCCACCAGTTTTATCAGTTTAAAAAAAAAAAAACTTGTTCTGCTTATTTAAAAAAAAATCACAATCATATATTTCTAAGCTACAGAAATTCGGCAAAATTTCAGACTATATTCTTACTTCACATGAGATTTCCACCAGTAACTATTTTACAAATCTACTGAAAACAACTACCCCAAAGCATACAACAGGAATTTTTTTCTAGAATGATAATGTTCTTTACATACATTAATATCTGCTCCTTTCAGCAGCAGAAATTCCAGGATTTCAAGCTGCCCACAATCTGCTGCATAATGAAGAGGCTTTCTTCCACCTTCTAGTGTCCGGTTGACATCTTCTCCCTTAGAAGCCAAATGAAAACAGTATTCGTAAGGATGGTAGACTGAATGAAGAAGGGAAATAAGAAGGCATCTGCTATCTTTACTTTCTTAAATATACAACGGTTTCATCAAAGAATTACATTTCCTGCAAAGTGAAACAAGCAACCAAGAACTTGAAATTAAATTCTGCACAATGGTTAGCACACAATATGACCACAATTCAAACCATTAGTCAAGCTGAAAACAAACAAAAAATGCTAAACGTAATGAAATATATTACTGTGCTCTATTTCTAAGGAATTTTAATCACCATCATGTCAAGATGTGACCAGCAAAGAAAAAAATGTTGAGTTTAAATCATATGACATGTATTTTAATACTTCAAAGAAAGCATCACTATCACAAGGTAATCCGTATTAGCTATTAAGAATTCATTTCATTCATTCATTCACTCAACATTTAAGCCCTATTGTATGGTCAGCTCTGTGCACCGAGTGAACAATGGTAAATAGAATCAGAAATGGTTTCTGATTCTACAGAGCTTACCACCCAGTGTGGGAGGCAGATAGTAATCTAATAATCACATGATTAAACATACATTTAATGGAGTTGTGAGAATTAAAGTAACTGATCTATGCAAAGCACTGAAAAAAAGGCAGTATAGCTAAAATTAACAGATATATGATTAGTTATTATAATAAGCTACCTATGTAAGTAAGTAAGTATTTCAATACTGACTCAAATCCATTACTCAGTTTTTTCATTTTAAGGTTAAGGGTCATTATATAGACAAAGCATCTATTTTACAAATAATAAAATCATTAAATTCAAACAATTTGAAATCATTAAATATATAGAGATATTTTTTTTTTCCCTTAAGGAAAAAGTTTACCTCCAGGGTTTTACATCCTCCAGAAAGTATTAGAGTGAGTTATCATCTTATTTTTCAAGGGCTGGTACTTTAAAAAAAAAAAAAAAGCATTACAAGAGGTAAAACTACCTGCCTATCACAACAATCAGTGGAGGCCTCAGAGCATTAAGTCAGGAAACTAAATTACACACAGTGTTTCTGAGTTCCAGGCCAGATGTATGTTTTAAATATACTGTCTCTATGTCAAGAATTTCATCAAAAATAATTTTCCTCCTTTTTAATTCCTTGATGATAAAACCACCTTTTTCTGTTAAGAGGACATGAGCAACACAGCAGTAACTTCTAATGGATTGTTTATTCAAGTCAGTAAATGATATTTACAATAAAGCAGGCAAAATGGTTGCCTGAGGAGACCTTACAAATAGTTGAGAAAAGAAGCGAAAGGCAAAGGAGAAAGGGAAAGATACACCCATCTGAATGCAGAGTGCCAAAGAATAGCAAGGAGAGATAAGAAAGACTTAAGTGAACAACGCAAAGAAACAGAAGAAAACAACAGAATGGGAAAGCCTAGAGATCTCTTCAAGAAAATCAGAGATACCAAGAGAATATTTCATGCAAAGACGGGCACAGTAAAGGACAGAAATGATATGGACCTCACAGAAGCAGAAGATATTAAGAGGTGGTAAGAATACACAGAAGAACTGTACAAAAAAGATCTTCACAACCCAGATAATCACAAGGGTATGATCACTTACTTATAGCCAGACATCCTGGAAGGCGAAGTCAAGTGGGCCTTAGGAAGTATCACCATGAATGAAACTAGTGGAGGTGATGGAATTCCAGTTGAGCTATTTCAAATCCTAAAAGAAGATGCTGTGAAAGTGCTGCACTCAATACGCCAGCAAATTTGGAAAACTCAGCAGTGGCCACAGGACTGGAAAAGGTCAGTTTTCATTCCAATCCCAAAGAAAGGCAATGCGAAAGAATGCTCAAACTACCGCACAATTGCACTCATCTCACATGCTAGTAAAGTAATGCTCAAAATTCTCCAAGTCGGGCTTCAACAGTACGTGAATCATGAACTTCCATATGTTCAAGCTGGATTTACCAAAGCCAACGGAACCAGAGATCAAATTGCCAACATCCGCTGGATCATTGAAAAAGCAAGAGTTCTAGAAGAACATCTATTTCTGCTTTACTGACTATGCCAAAGCCTCTGACTGTGTGGATCACAATAAACTGTGGAAAATTCTGAAAGAGATGGGAATACCAGACCACCTGACTTTCCTCTTGAGAAATCTGTATGCAGGTCAAGAAGCAACAGTTAGAACTGAACATGGAACAACAGACTGGTTCCAAATCGGGGAAGGAGTACGTCAAGGCTGTATACTGTCATCCTGCTTATTTAATTTGAGAGTACATCATGAGAAATGCTGGGCTGGCAGAAGCACAAGCTGGAATCAAGACTGCCAGGAGAAGCATCAATAACTTCAGATATGCAGACGACACCACCCTTGTGGCAGAAAGCGAAGAAGAACTAAAGAGCCTCCTGAAGAAAGTGAAAAAGTTGGCTTAAAACAACATTCAGAAAACTAAGATCATGGCATCTGGTCCCATCCCTTCATGGCAAATAGATGGGGAAACAGTGACAGACTTTATTTTTTTGGGCTCCAAAATCACTGCAGATGGTGACTGCAGCCATGAAATTAAAAGATGCTTATTCCTAGGAAGAAAAGTTATGACCAACCTAGCTGCTGCTGCTAAGTCGCTTCAGTCATGTCCGACTCTGTGCAACTCCATAGACGGCAGCCCATCAGGCTCTGCTGTCCCTGGGATTCTCGGGCAAGAATACTGGAGTGGGCTGCCATTTCCTTCTCCAGACCAACCTAGACAGCATATTAAAAAGCAGAGACATTACTTTGCAACAAAGGTCCATCTAGTCAAAGCTATGCTTATTCCAGGAGTCATGTATGGATGTGAGAGTTGGACAATAAAGAAAGCTGAGCACTGAAGAATTAATGTTTTTGACTGTGGTGTTGGAGAAGACTCTTGAGAGTCCCTTGGACAGCAAGGAGATCAAACCAGTCCATCCTAAAGGAGATCAGTCCTGAATATTCATTGGAAGGACTGTTGCTGAAGCTGAAACTCCAATACTATGGCCACCTGATGCAAAGAACTGACTCATTGAAAAAGACCCTGATGCTGGGAAAGATTAAGGCAGGAGGAGAAGGGGACGACAGAAGATGAGATGGTTGAATGGCATCACCAACACGATGGACATGAGCTTGAGTAAACTCATGGACAAGGAAGCCTGGAGTGCTGCAGGCCATGGGGTCGCAAAGAGTTGGACACAACTGAGCGACTGAACTGAACTGCTTCACTGAGTACACTAAAGCCTTTGACTGTGTAGATCACAACAAACTGTGGAAAATTCTTCAAGAGATGGAAATACCAGACCACCTTACCTGCCTCCTGTGAAACCCGTACACAGGTCAAGGAGCAACAGTTAGAACCAGACATGGAACAATAAACAAACTGGTTCCAAATTGGGAAAGGAGTACATCAAGGCTGTATATTGTCACCTTGACATCATGCAAAATGCTGAGCTGGGTGAAGCACAAGCTGGAATAAAGATTGCCGGGAGAAATATCAATAATCTTAGATATGCAGATGATACCATCCTTATGGCAGAAAGCAAAGAGTAACTAAAGATTAAGGTGGGGAAACAAAGGCAGTGACAGATTTTATTTTCTTGGGCTCCAAAATCGCTGTCATCAGTGACTGCAACCACAAAATTAAAAGACACTTGCTCCATGGAAGAAAATGATAAACCTAGACAGTGTATTAAAAAGCAGAGACATTACTTTGCTACAAAGTTCTGTATAGTTTTTCCAGTAGTCATGTAGGGATGTGAGAGCTGGATAATAATAAAGGCTGAGTGCCGAAGAACTGATGCCTTCAAACTGTGGTGTTGGAGAAGACTCTTGAGAGTCCCTTGGACTGCAAGGAGATCCATCCAGTCAATCTTAAAAGAAATCAACCCTGAATATTCACCGGAAGGACTGTGATGCTGAAGGTGAAGCTACAATACTTTGGCCACCTCACTGGAAAAGACCCTGATGCTAGAAAAGACTGAAGGCAGGAGAAGGGGGTGACAGAGGATGAGATGGTTGGATGGCATCACCGACTCAAGGGACATGAGTCTGAACAAACTCTGGGAGATGGTGAAGGACAGGGAAGCCTGGCGTGCTGCAGTCCGTGGGGTCACAAAGTCCGACACAAGTGAGCGACTGAACAACAACAGGGCTCCTTATACAGTAAATTGACACATTAGTAGAGAGAAGGTGTTTAACATACTTAATATCACTGGAGGCTGGGTGAGAGCTCCAATTCTATCACTGAGTTGGAGGACCTTAGACTACTTTCTAAATCTTTGTTTTCTTCCCATTTTTACTCCCATCTGTAAAATGGGACTAAAAACACACATCACTGGACTTTAGTGTATCATTAAATGAAATAATCCATGCAAAGTATCTAACACAGTACCAGACAAGGTAGTATGTTTAATAAAGGTTAAGTATTATTGCTGTGGATTGACTCACACTAGTTCTAAAAGACTATCCAAAATTAGTTTTAATGCAGTTTCAGAATAATGGCTGAAATATAAAGATATGACTTATGATACTTTATATTCAGAAACAAATTTAAAAGTAAGGCCAATCGGGAGTACCAGCTTAATCTTTATTCACAACTGCAGAAATGTGAGGCTTTGAGGAAAAGAAGTATTGCTCAAAATGATTTAGATAAAACTAGTTTTCCTTTCACTTCCTTTCCATTATTCATGTTAATATTAACTGGAGAGTATTAACTAGATAGGCCTTTTCAATGGAACAAAGTAAAGAAATAACTTCAGTAAGTAGTCAGTAAGACAGCTTTTGTCAAAAAGTTGTTTTCCTGAAGTAAAATATGTGATACCGTCCTTCTCACTTGGTATAAATGTGGAAAAGGCATATGAAAAGGAACAGTTGTGAGTTTAAACTCCCCTTTATCCCTGCAGACACTGCCTTTACAATTCTTATTTTAGCAGACAAAAATGACAATACTGGAAAGGCTTAGTGTGACTGACAGGAAAGAAAGCATCTTCTTCTGCAGGGCCTTCTGGAATTTATAGTACTAAATAACTATATTGGGAAAGTAGAAAGGTCTCAAATTAACCATCTTTGTCCTTCTACCATAAGAAAATACATGGGAAAAAGACATATGGAAATCTCTGTACCCTGCTGCAAACCTGAACATGTTCTAAAAGATAAAGTCTATTAAAAAAAATTAAATTCAAAGTAAGAAGAAATCAATGAAATGGAAAACAGAAAAATAACAGAAATCAAAAGCTATTTCTTTGAGATCAATACAATTGATAGATCTCTAGCTAGAATGATTAGGGGGAAAAAAAGGACAGAGTGTGCTAATACCAGATTTTATAGACTATCATGTTCCCACAAAGAAACTCCCAGGTCACAGATGGCTACACTGGTAAGTTTTACCAAACACTTAAGAAAACATGAATAATAATAATAATAATTCTGCACACTCTTCCAAAATAATATGAAGGGCCGAAATGTGTTCTTTGAGATCAACATACTCTGATTCTGAGACAAAGACGTTACAAGTCAGGAACACCACAGGATAATGTCCCTCATGAACACAAACTCTAAACAATTTTACCAAATTCAATCAAATAATGTATAAAAAGTACAAGAGGCCATGACTAAGTAGTATTTATCCCAGGAATACAAGGTTGGTTGAATATTTGAAGACAGTTCATATAACTCACCATTTTAACAAACTGAAAAAAAGAAAAACTATAGTATAATCATTTCAAAAAGCATCTGACAAAATCCAATGTCCTTTACTGATAAAAGCTCAGCAAACTAGGAAAAGAAGGACATCTCTCTGGACTAATGAAGGGCCTCTACAGAGAAAGTACAATTAACATCATACTTAACTGGTGACAGACTGAATGAATGCTTTTCTTCTAAAACCAGGAACAAGACATCTTTTTTCTACCACCTATATTCTACACTGTACTAGAGGTTCTGAACAGTGCAACTAGGGAACAAACAAACCTCATCCATTTTGAAAAGGAAGAAGTATAACTGTCTTTGTTTGCAGATGATGTGATAGCTATGCAGAGGAAAGTCCAATGGAATCTACCAAAAAGGTACTAGAATAAATAATTTTAGCAATGTTAAATAAAGAACAAAAGATCAATATACAGACTCAACTGCTTTATATAGCACCAGCAATTAATAATTATAAGCCAAAACTAAAACCAGTATTAGCTACAATAGCATACAAATTTATAAAACATCTGGTAATAAGTCTAACAAAAAAGACAATACCTATATACTTAAAATCACCAAACACTGTTGAGAGGAATTAAGAGAGGATCTAAATAAATAAACGGAGAGATAAGCACATTCATGGGTGGGGAGACTGACCATTGCAAAGATGTCAATTTTCCACAGATTGATATACAGATTCAACGCAATACCAATTAAAATTCTAGCAGGCTCTTAAAAAAAGAAACTGACAAACTGACCCTAAATTTCATGTGGAAAAACAAACAATCTAGAACAGCCAAAACAACTTTGAAAAGAAAGAACAAACTGGAGAGCTAACAATATCTGATTTCAAAAATTATTAAAAACTGCAATAATCAAGAAAGCATGGTACTGGCATAAAGATATAAAATATAGAAACTAATATATACTAATAAAAAGCAGAATAGTAGTTACTTACTGGGGTATTATGGAAGGGAGGGACTACAAAGGGGCACTTGAGGGTGATGGAATCCACCAAATTCATTATCTTGATTGTGGTGATGGTTTCATGATTGTATACATGTCAAAACTTATCCAGTTGCACTCTTTAAATATCTGAAATTTTTTGCATTTAAATTATACTTCAATAACATAGATTTTCCTAAATCAAGTCTCTGTGGCTCTATTCTTGATGCTAACTAAAATTCGATGTAGAAGAGGGGCAGTAATGACTAATAGTACCTTCATGGGAGACTTAAAAAGCAAAAGCTACTTGGGATCAAGTTATTTCATTGTTAATGCTAAATGAAAAGCTCCCGACCTCTGTATTCTATAACTCAACAAACTAGATGGAAGAAAAGTTCTAAGGTGGAATAAGTGTGAATCAGTATGGCCTCTACTAGCTGGGCTTCAGATATCAAAACAATTGTCTGCACTGCTAGGGAAAAAAAAAATCTTACTCGGTACCTCAACTTCCAGCCCCATTATGCCGACCCCATTCCTTCCCACTGTCTTTTGCTCAGTTAATCCCTACTAATCCTTTAGAATGAAGCTTTACTCAAACTTCCTCTGAAAAGTCATCTTTGAGTAATATGACCTTCACAGGGGTACCCAAAGCAGCTTGTATATTTATTTCCCTGTGTCACATTCAACTCAGTCTGCCTCTATCTGTATCCTCTATGAATGCAGGTCACACATCATGTCACTATTAGTTACTTTTGCAGCTCCAATGCCTATATAGTTTCTGATACATAGTAAATTTTACGTAATAGAAGCTTTTATACTGAACAAATGTGAAATTGCTCAAGTGACAGACTTGGAAGTAAGTCATACACACCATCTTCTACTTCAAGCAACCACTGATAATGCATTAGTTATCCAGTAATAGCAGCAGTAACCTGAGACCAGTGCTATGTTTACTGATGGAGGGATCGGAATGACAATTTCACCAGCTACCCAGCAGTTGGAGAGGTGTTAACTTCAGTAGTGGTGGTGAAATAGGGAAGGAAGGCAGTGCTCTATCTAGTTCCTTTTTCCTCACTCTCGGTTGGCATCGGTGATCAGCGGTGATCAGAAGAGAGGACGTCAGATACCTATTCTTCACCTTCATTCTAACTTCATGAGGCATTACCAGCTACAGAGAAAAATCTAACCCTAATTTTGTCTCCCAGATTCTGGGGACAGAAGTGAGAGATGCACAATTCCAACAGGTCCCTTAGCATTACATGGCAATCTTACCATGTTCCTGTTTATCTTGCTTTTCCACGTTGCACAGAGACTATTTTAAATCTCTTCCACTTTTTGTAAGCCTCCTCCTTCCTTTTTATTCTCTGCAGATAACCCTGTATTATTCTCCAAACAGAAAATGGTCTTCAGACATGAATTTCCTCCTGAACTTCTCTCTATACTTTCCTGCAAATGACAAATCCTTTCCTATCTAAAGACAATCCCTCACCTAAGTTTTGGGTATCATCCTTTTTTGTTGTCTTAAAAAAACTCGTTTCTTTGTTATCCCTTTTCTTGCCTGTGTTTTCAACCTCTCCTGCTCTACTGGCTCCCTTTCATCAGAATATGCCACTCACAACTCTTCATTAAAAAAGCAACAGCAACATAAAAGTCTATCCTTAGGCCTGACATCCACCTTTTAGTTACTATTCTTTCTCCTCCCTTTCATAGCTAAACTTGCCAAACCAATTGTGAATATCTGCTATCTCCAGCTTCTCACTTCCTGTTCTAATCTGGCTTCCACCCTCATTATTATACTCTAGCCATTTTTGCTGACGTCAAAGACCTCCATGTTGTGAAACGCAAAGGTTATCTCTTAGCCCTCACCTTAACTGATGTCCCAACATGACAAAGCGGATCATTTCTCCCCTTTTAAAGCACCCTGTCTTCCCCTGACTTTAGGGACACCACATTATCTTAGTTTTCCTTCTGCTCTCTGGCTACTTCTTTGTTGTTTCCTCTTCTGATTTGTCCACTTCTAGGAGATGTTTAAAACTAATTTTTGAGATCTTGGTTATGAATTCAGATTATCATATATAATTCAGTTGATAAAAACTGGTTAGCTTTATAGTCCAGTAATAGTATACACCTTGATTACTTCTTCAGTGATGGTTTTTATGTTTTTAAAGACATCATGCAGTAACATCATGCAATAGCATCATATCATGTGTCACAGAGTTGGACAGCAACAAATTCTCACCATGATCTATGTGTAAACAACCAGGCAGGTGACAAATAACTGCACACAGCTTCTATTTACCACACGCAGTTCAGGCAAAGCAGGCTGGCAAATCTAACTTCTCAACACACCCAGGCCTGTCTAGCTTCACTTTTCCCTTTTTAGCAAGAATAATTTATCCAGTATCATTTTACTCTCCTTTCTGTCATTGCAACGTGAAGCCTGTTGGTTGTTAAATATACAACAGATTTTGGTTACATTAAAATTATACTTTTTACTATATTTTTCTTGTACCAAGAAATCTGTTTTGAAGCTATTTTGTTTTAAAATATAATATATTTTACTTTACAATCAGTGAAGAGACTTTCAAAAAGCTTACAAATTCTTTTGTGTGTATACATTTTCTAGGTAAAGAGCCCAGGTCACTTTTCATCAGATTCTCAAAGGGTACACCATGATCCCTTAGAAGTCAGGAAGCCCTTCCTTGAACTTTCCTACTTTATGACAGGAAGCAGTATTACACAGTGGAAAGACCACCAGACAGAAACCCTCAGTGCTGTTACCTCTGCTACTGCCCGCAATGAGGAAGTAAGAAGCTTGGAAGACCTTAGTCTCCTCACTGAAAACTCTGCAGCCGGAGCAGATGATCTCTTAAGTCTACAACTGTTCCCCCCTTGTATTTGAGACCAGGGAGAATAGGTGTTTCTATACTTCTGGCCATGAAAACAAAGTAGTAGCTTAAGAGACTGGAAGCGGAAAATGGCTGCTACATAGGTACATTTAACTTTCCACACAAACTGGATCCAGCATGAAGGTTTAATACAACAACATGAATGATGTAAAAAATACATCTACATTTCAAAGTAAAAAACCTTTTTTTTCAAACCTAATTCTTAGAGTTGTTTTGCTAACAAAAGTAGGCAATGGTTTTTTAAAAAAATGCAATATGGTATTTGAAAAAGACACATTACTTGCAATCAATTTAATTCAACAAACATTTACTGAGCCTACTATAAGTTAGGCACTGTGCTACTTGCTTGGGATAAAATAGGAAGGCCGAGCCCTGATTAAAAGAATTTGCTTTTTGGGAAGCTAGCATGCAAATAAATGAATGCCATTTAGTTAAGTACCACAAAATACAGAGGAACCTTAATGAAATGAATGTTCAACAACTTTGTTTGTTGGCAATTCATCTTTTACTGCCATTTAACCTTTCATGTATTTATATCTTGTATTGTTAATTCAATGTCCTTAGGGGTCAGACACCACATCTTAATATTTTTTCATTTGCACCATAATTCTAAACATGGTTCTTTTAAACCTTTAATAAAAATTTGTTTTGATTGCTAATTATAACAGCATATTCTAAAATGCTAAATTAAGGAGTAACAGTATTCAACAAGGTGTCTACTGATTTGGAGAGTGCGGATGTATGCATAAGTGTATGTAAGAGAGTGGCACCTGGAGAAATTAAATAATATATTATGCGGTATGGAATTTTCATAGGCCAACAGGAAATCCAGGTGCTCATTTGGAAAGCACCCACAGATACATTGTTGCTGTGAACTGAACTGAAAGTCACTCAGTTGTGTCCGACTCTTGACCACCCCATGGACTATAGTCCATGGAATTCTCCAGGCAAGAACACTGGAGTGGGTAGCCTTTCCCTTCTCCAGGGGATCTTCCTAACCCGGGGATCGAACCCAGGTCTCCTGCATCGCAGGCAAATTCTTTACCGTCTGAGCCACCAGGGAAGCCCAAGAATACTGGAGTGGGTAGCCTATCCCTTCTCCAGCGGATCTTCCTGACCCAGGAATCAAACTGGGGTCTCCCGCACTGCGGGCAGATTCTTTACCAGCTGAGCTAGCTACCATGCTAGCTTCCCAAAAAGCAAATTTACCAGAAGCCCCTGCTACCGTGAGGCCTCACTGAAATAAGGTAATGTATTTGGCACAGGAAGCACTCAATAAATGTTAACTGATAATATTATCAGAGGTCTCAATAGTCCTCATTTGAATAGTTTTACAATCAATTTTCCCACTTTCAACAATTTAAAAAATATCAATCAAGTAAATCAATGTTCCTGAAGAGTAACAGAGGAACACTGATCACACCTCTTCCTCACGCAAAAAAATTTCAACTGCTCCCTTTTGTTAAACAGAAAATCTTCGTCACAATACCCAAGTCATCTTCAATACCAACTTAACATTCTGGACTTTTTTATTCTCAAACTCACTGCTCCCAACATATCTAGGAAACTTCACTTTGTTGCTCTTCTTGGTCTACTGAAATTCCACTTGTCCTTGAAGATCTATTTTCTCTATGAAACTTTTACCTAATACTCTCCCCGCCTCCCACCCTTGATACTCTTGATAAACAATTTCCTCTGTTTAATTCTTATAGTTCTTATTTATATGTCTTTTACTACATTTATCTTTATTTAATTAGGTGTATGTCATTTTGATGATAACTCCATTAAAGAAAGGGCAATGCCTTATGTATATACTGCCTACATACCACGTCTATGGATGACTTGTACTTAAGAGTCCAATTTAAAGAATTAGTGTATTCCTTTATACCACGTTTGTCACACTATGTAACCTTTTGCTTACCAAAACATATACAAAACAAATATAAAGAGGTATTTAAAAACAACAGTTAACTCAGTGTCTGAAAGTCACATAATCTCACTGTTGGAAAGGACTCTGTCATCTAATTCAACCGTCTATATTGTATTTGAATCCCTGCTTGTGTATGCCCAACATACAACTGAATCTCTCTAATGAGAGCCAATTCAAGACCTTACAAGTCAGTCTATCCCTGCTTTAAATGCTGGAAAATTCACTGCTTACTGGTTTTGATCCTGTTTTTTCCCCAAAGAACATGGAACACATGGAACAAGGAGTTCCCCCTTTCATTAGATTGCTGTTTAGTAGACATGGTACTAAAATGAAATCTTTTCTATAGGATTTGCTGTCATCTTGAAATTCAGTTACTGACTTTCTGAGTATACATGGAGGGCCATTACATAAACTACTATTAAACTGCATCTTAAAATGGTCATCTTCTTTCTCCAGGCTCCCAAGTTCTTTCTAGATTTTTATTAAGAGTTTTGTTAGTCCTCATCTGCCCCTCCCTCCAGTTGCATCTCACCTATCCTCATTATGGTTAAAGACATTTATTAAAAAATTAAATAAGAAAAAGACTAGGGAAAGAGCCCCAGCAGTGTCAGAAAACTTCCTTCAATTTGCTGCATAGAGAGACATGTATTGTATTTGCGTACCACCCTTCAAACTATCTTAGATCTAATTCGTCACACTCTCTTCTAACCATCCTTTCCCATATGGCCCCAAGCATAACATTCTAACATCCATAGTTTCAATGAAATGCTTGAGATTTCCTTTATTTAACAGTCAAGAACTGCAAAAAAGGGAACAGAATATTTCATACCTTAAAAGTAATTTTATATGATTTTGATATAATGAAGAGATTAAAGTTAAACCCCAAAAGGACACATTATACTCCAATGCTAACATGTTTACAAGTTCTGACATTATTGGAATTACGTCCAGACTTAAAAGGAAAGCAAACTGAACTCCAGTATGAGTAACATATTCTGAGGGAAACATTCTCTGATATGCCTGTCTTAACTTCTTGGAAAAGAAGCAGGAAGAGGCAATCCAAAAAAAAGCTCAGAAACTACTTGCATATTCATTCTTGGATGCAGAGCCTGCTCCCATGAGAGAAAAAAAAAGTGATCTACTAATTCTCTACTCATAAAGGATTGTCTTATGCAGAGACACAGTCAGAGACCTAAGGCACATTCCTGTCTGAAGAATTTTTTCTGAAGTTTATTAGAAGCAGGCAATATCAATATAAAGTATAAACGATCTCACATCAGGCCAACAAAGTCACCTCAAACTAGAATTCTTCTAGCACACGAGGCAGAAGCAATCATCACATCCTATCTATTCACATACCCTGAAACTGGACAGCTTTCCCACTTTAAAAGGTAAGTAACACAAGAAAAACAATATGGGAATGCATAAAAATTAATCACATAGCAAAAGAAAAAGAATATCACATTGAAATCTCAAGAAACCTAATTTTATTTAGCAAGCACTTATAGCGTGACCAAAATGGAATCCAAAAGACATGGTTTCTTTGAAACAGGTATTTTAAGAAGAAAACAGGCAAACATACACAGTGAACAAACTGAGATGCCAACCGATAGGAAAAGCAAGTTGGCTAAAAAAGTAAAATGTAGCAAGAAAATAAAAACTGTAATAGAAAAATTAAAATTTGCACCAAAGTCAGTAGAATTGGGCAGCACTACTCAAATTAAGAAAAAATTAAATAAAGAATTGAGAACAAGCTTATCTTCCAGAATATGAAGGGGATAAGGAAATAAAATTAATTTTTAAAAAAGGATAATTAGATTGCCAGGAGAAATATCAATAACCTCAGATATGCAGATGACACCACCCTTATGGCAGAAAGTGAAGAACTAAAGAGCCTCTGGATGAAAGTGAAAGAGGAAAGTGAAAAAGGTGGCTTAAAGCTCAACATTCAGAAAACTAAGATCATGGCATCTGGTCCCATCACCTCATGGCAAATAGATGGGGAAACAGTGGAAACAGTGGCTGACTTTATTTTCCTGGGCTCTAAAATCACTGTGGATGGTGATTGCAGCCATGAAATTAAAAGACGCTTATTCCTTGTAAGGAAAGTTATGACTAACCTAGACAGCATATTAAAAAGCATACTTTGTCAACAAAGGTCTGTCTAGTCTAGGCTATGGTTTTTCCAGTGGTCATGTATGGATGTGAGAGTTGGACTATAAAGAAAGCTAAGCACCGAAGAATTGATGCTTTTGAACTGTGGTGTTGGAGAAGACTCTTGAGAGTCCCTTGGACTGCAAGGAGATCCAACCAGTCCATCCTAAAGGAGATCAGTCCTGGGTATTCATTGGGAGGACTGATGTTGAAGCTGAAATTCCAATACTTTGACCACCTGATACGAAGAGCTGACTCATTTGAAAAGACCCTGATGCTGGGAAAGACTGAAGGCAGGAAGAGAAGGGACAACAGGGGATGAGATGGTTGGACGGCATCACTGACTCAATGGACCTGAGTTTGGGTGGACTCCGGGAGTCGGTGATGGACAGGGAGGCCCGCCGTGCTGTGGTTCATTGGGTCACAAAGAGTGGGACATGACTGAGAGACTGAACTGAACTGCTGCTCCCTTGAGAATGGGAGAAAAAGGTGAGGAAAACCTTAAGACTTCTAGTGCAGTATTCACCAAATAAGATCCCAAAGAACTTTTCTTTTTTAAAGGGGATTATATCTATAGGTATTTATTGAATTTGAAATTAGAAAGCATTTTAAATGTTTATTCATATAGAAATAACAAGACATTACATGCTAACGTAAATGCAATTTTAGTAAAAATAACCATATTTCCCCCACCCCAAAATTGAGAAGGATGGTACTGTATATTTTTTTGGTAAATGTTTAAAATGTTTGCTTCAATAGAAGACAGCTGAATTCTCCTATCTGCTTCCACATTCAGTTTATTTTGACATACTGTTTTGGCTGAAATGTGTGAAGAAAATTTGGCCTCCTGAAGATACCTAGTTTAACAAGTAAAAAAAATTTTAAGTCTTTTTAGTCAATTATGGATATTTTTCTTTGACATTATAATAAAAACTAAACAAGTGGTAGTTTGTTAAAAGTTATTTACAATGTGGAATTTGAAACTGTATCAGTGAACTTCATACTGTTACATTAAAATCCACCAGTAAGTCTATTTACACTTTGAACAGCTCTTTTATCCATGCAGTATGATTCTGTAATCTCATGCACTGGTCATTTAGAATATATTGGTTTACCAATATTGGTTTTCCAATATATTAGAATACATTGGTTTATATTTAGAGTTATGCAAATCTTCCCGATGTTTACAACTTTATACAATAGCAAAACATCACATTCATTGATATCACCTCATATAATGGCAACCCACTCCAGTATTCTTGCCTAGAGAATCCTGTGGACAGAGGAGCCTGGTGGGCTGCTGTCCATAGGGTCGCATAGAGTCGGACACGACTGAAGCGACTTAGCATGCGTGCATGCGCTGGAGAAGGAAACGGCAGCCCACTCCAGTATTCTTGCCTGGAGAATCCCAGAGAGGGAGGAGCCTGGTGGGCCGCGGTCTAAGGGGTCGCACAGGTGGGACACGACTGAAGCGATGTAGCAGCAGTGGCAGCATATCTCACTAAAAAAGTCTTTAAGTACTGGGAAGTTGTCAAGCTCAAAACGGCAGATATAAATGTTCCAAAATTTTAGTTTTCTCTGAAAATCTGAATTTTGTCATTGGCAAAAAAATTTATCATCTGTTTTCCTTGAATTGAGTCTCACTAAATTCATCTTCAAGACAATATCTGCCAAATATCCAAGTCTGAATAACTGAATTCATAATTTAATCAGCTGGTTAAAAAAAAAAACAAAAAAAACCCAACCAACCAAACAGAAAAAAACCCATGTGGGCTTCCAGTTCAAGATGGTGGACTAGAAGGACAGGTGCTCATCTCCTCCTGTGAGAGCACCAAAATTACAACTAGTTGTTGAACAACCAATCAACAGGAGGACACTAGAACCCACCAAAAAAAAAAAATACCCCATGTCTGAAGACAAAGAAGCCGCAGTGAGACGGTAGGAGGGGTGCAAACACAATAAAATCAAATCCCATACCCGCTGGGTGGGTGACCCACAAACTAGAAAACAGTAATACCAAAGAAGCTCTTCCACTGTTGTGAAGGTTCTGAGTCAGGCTTCCCAGCCTGGGGAAGCACCAAAGGAACTGGGAACCCCCAGGGAACCTGACATTGAAGGCCAGTGGGATTTGATTATAGGACTTCCACAGGACTAGGGTAAAAAAAGAGACTCCAGTCTTGGAGGGTACAAAAAAAATCTTGCATTCACCAAGACCCACAGGAAAGGGGCAGTGACCGCACATGAGACTGAACCAAAACTACCTGCTAGTGTTGGAGGGTCTCCCGCGGAGGCGTGGGTCAGCAGGGGCTCACCACAGAGACAAGAGCACTGGCAGCAGCAGTCCTGGAAGGTCCCCCTCAGCACAAGCCTTCCTGGAGGCTGCCCTTAATCCTATCATAGAGCTACCAGGGCTGGGTCCCCTCGGGCCAAACAGCAAAGGTGGAGGCAATCAGCAGAAAATTGGATTAAAGCTTAACTGAGCAAGGCCCTGCCCACCAGAACAAGACCCAGTTTTTCCCAGGACCAGTCCCTCCCATCAGGAAGCTTACACAAGCCTCTTGGCCTCCTCCATCAGAGCAGAGAGAAGCAAGAAGAATCAGTCTCACAGTGGCTAGAATGAAAACCACATTACAAAAAGTTAATCAGGATGAAAAAGCAGAAAATTACATCCCAGATGAAGGGACAAGATAAAACCCCAGAAAAACAATGAAATGAAGTGGAGACAGGCAACCCTGCAGAAAAAGAATTTAGAATAATGACAGTGAAGACGATCCAGGATCTTGGGAAAACAATCGAGAAGATACAAGAAATGTTTACCAAAGACCTACAGGAACTAAAGAACAAACAGAGATGAATAATACACCAGAAGGAATCAACAGGAGAATAACTGAGGTGGAAGAATGGATAAATGATCCAGAGAACAGAATGGTGGAAAGCACTGCTTCAGAACAGAACAGAGAAAAAAGAACGGGAAAAAAAAAAAAAAAAAAAGGACTGCCTAAGAGACCTTTTTAGTGAAAGTCACTCAGTCATGTCTGACTCTTTGTAACCCATGGACACAAGTCCATGGAATTCTCTAGGCCAGAATACTGGAGAGGGTAGCCCTTCCCTTCTCCCAACCCAGGGACAGAACCCAGGTTTCCCACATTGCAGGTGGATTCCTTACCAGCTGAGCCACAAGGGCAGCCCAAGAGACCACTGGGACAACATTAAACTCACCAACATTTGCATTATAGGGGTCCCAGAAATAGGAGAGAGAGAAAGGACCTGAGAAAATATTTGAAGAGGTAATAGCTGAAAACTTCCCTAACATGTGAAAGGAAATAGTCAACCAAGTCCAGGAAGCACAGAGTCTCAGGCAGGATAAACCCAAGGAGGAACACACCAAGACACACAGTAATCAAACTGACAAAAATTAAAAACAAAGATAAAATATTACAAGTGACAAGGGAAAAAAAAAACAAGGAAACTCCCATCAGGTTAGCAGCTGATTTCTCAACAGAAAAGCTACAAGCCAGAAGGGAATGACATGATATATTTAAAGGGATAAAAGCGAAGAAACTACAAATAAGAATACTCTACCCAACAAGACTCATTCAGATTTGATGGAGAAATCAAAAGCTTTCCAGGGAAGCAAATGAGAATTCAGCACCATGAAACCAGCTTTACAACAAATGCTAAAGGAACTTCTCTAGGCACGAAACATAAAAGAAGAAAAAGACCTAGAGAAAATAAACCCAAAACAATTAAGAAAATGGTAACAGGATCATGTGCTGTGCTGTGCTTAGTCACTCAGTCGTGTCCGACTCTTTGCAACCCCATGGACTGTAGCCTGCCAGGATCCCCTGTCCATGGGCATTCTCCAGGCAAGAATACTGGAGTGGGCTGCCATGCCCTCCTCCAGAGGCTCTTCCCAACCAAAGGATCAAACCCAGGTCTCCTGAATTGCAGGTAGATTCCTTACCATCTGAGCCTCCAGGGAAGCTGTATATAGATCATAAATTACCTTAAATGTAAATGGGTTAAATGCACCAACCAAAAGACAAAGACAGGCTGGGTGCATGAAAACGTGCATTTATGCACTTCCACTTACCACATCACTCTGCTTGACCCCCCCCAAAATGTATGCATTATTTTATACTGTTAGGTTAATCATGTTCCCATTATGGCCTGCAATTGTAATTATCTTTTTTTTTTTGGTCTGGCTATTGACTGTGAAAACCAACAAACATTTTCTACTACTGTGATTATGTGTAACTATTACTCACTTAATACCATTGTATCATGATTGATCAATGGAAAAATAACAGAGTTCTATATCACCAAAACTACCATTTAGTAGGAAAACCTTTAATCACTTTTTAAAATCCAGATGCCTATCAGAATTATCTTGGAAGTTTTTGAAAAATACAAATGCCCAAGTATCTTTTTTTTCCTCCAAAGTTCCAGATATGTTTCTAGTGAGCCAGCCATGTTTAAAAACAACTGGACTATATGATGATCTTTTATCTAGTTTGTTTCACTTTTTCTATTTCATATTCAGTGCTCCCATTTATTTTTCCATCTTTTTTTTTTTTATGTTCTTTCTCAAGCCATTATCAAGCATAGTGGAAAAAGCTTTTAAAAAGTTGAATTTTTGCCTAACTAAAAAATGTATGACATTTTGATTCCACTTGTTTTGACTAAGTATGAACAGAATGCTAGATTTCTAATTAAAAAAAAATAGATAGGCAACAAGCAGGAAAAGCTTACTGTATTGCACAGGGAACTATAGTCAATACTTTGCAATAACCTACAATGAAAAATAATTCTAAAAATAATGTGCATATGCATAACTGAATCATCTTGCTGTGTACTTGAAACACTGTAAGTCAACTGTGTGTGTGTGTGTGTGTGTGTGTATTAGTCACTCAGTCGTGTCCAACTCTCTGTGACCCCACAGACTGTAGCTTGCAGGCTCCTCTGTCCATGGAATTTTCCACGCAAGAATACTGTAGTGGGTTGCCATTCCCTTCTCCAGGGCATCTTCCTGACCCAAGGATTGAACCCTGGGTTCAATCCTGCATCACAGGCAGATTCTTTCCTGTCTGAGCCACTACTTCAATAAAATATGTGTGTATATATATATTTAAAAGTTTCATATAAAAGCAGCTAGTTTAAGCTGCAAGTCCAACAAATGTAGGACATTTTCATACAAAGTAGTAAAGACATGCACTCCACAATCAAGATTTAACAAAAGCATGGCTTCCCTGGTGGTCCTGGGGTTGGGAATCTGCCTACCAATGCAGGAGACACGGGTTTGAGCCCTGGTCGAGGAAGATTCTACATGCTGAAGGGCAACTAAGCCAACGTGCCACAACTGCTGAGCCCACAGGGTGCGACTGCTAAGCCAGCACACCCTAGAGCCCATGCTCCACAACAGAGAGGCCACGCAATGTGAAGCCTCAACACGGCAACTAGAGAGTAGCCTCCACTCGCTGCAACAAAAGAAAGCCCATACACACAACAAAGACCCAGCTCAGCCAAAAAATAAATAAATAAAATTTTAACACACATTTAAGAGAAATAAATTATTAGTAGTACTTCAACAAGGGCCTATTTTTCAACTACACATGTGCGTGGTTCACAACAACTGGCAGTTACACATTTTGATGCCACTGCCTTGATTCACACCGCAGGTATACTTACCTTTGCTTTTGCACCATCAGTAAAAGTATCAATCAAAAGAGAAAATAAAAGTCTTAATACTATTATGAAGAGTTTTGACCTCACGAATCTCTTGAAAAGGTCTCCGGAGTCCAAGGAGACCTGTAATACTTTGAGAACTGCTGATCCAGCGAAACAAGAGAGGAATTCAAAATCAGAACACAAAAATGGGGAGTTTGGCATAAAAGAATAATGAAAAGTAAAGCTAAGTGAGCCTTTACTTAGGCAATTATGACTAAAAAATAAATCTTGAGAGAAGATATAGCATGTAACAAATATAATCACACATTTATATAAAGTAGAAATGGGTAGAAAATAAAAAGCCTATTAGATTTTGTGAGACACAAGGTCTTACTGAGTGACACAGTGAGCTAAATGCTGTACACGGGAGGTTTTTAGATGAATGACGGCATATGCTCCCTGAAATACTGAGTGGAATCACTCAAAATGAAAATGAGAAAGGCTCATACTCCCCAATGCTTACAACAGGCCAGGTACTGCCTTAAGTACTTTCTGGGTGTTAATTCCTAATTCGCTTCATTAGCACAAAAGCTTTAGGAAGTTAGTACTCCTCTTCTTGTACGAGGAAGCGGAGGCACAGAGAAGGTAACTCATTCAAGTTCTCTATTGCTGAAATGTGAGATGACCATGCTATTTAGTCAGTAAAGGAGGTGTATGATCCCCTTTATTTCAAAACTTAGAAGATGATGCTTATATATAATCATAAAATTTCAGAGAATACATACAAGTTTATTAGTAGTTATCTTTAATAAGAGGATTATGAAAATATTCATACTTCTGTATTTCAGTAATATTATATTTTAAAAAATGAGCACATATTACTTTTGGTCAAAGCAAGATAGACATTTTTCTTTTGAAAAACTAAAATTAAAGGCTGCTGCTTAGCAAAATGTAGACCTAAACATTTTTTTTCTGATGAAACTAAAGTTTTAGTAGACTTAAGTAGACATTCAAGTCATGGAAGAAAAAGAAGTAAATTCCTACACCTAAAAAGTGAAAGCAAATTTAAACAAAGTGAAAACAAAGTCTAAAAAGCAGAAAATTTTAATGTGAATAGATTTATCTACTGAAGATAAGAAGACTGAATCTTGCATTTTGTTAAATGACAAGAAAAAGAAAAGCAAACAAAAAACCCAACTAGGGGGTACTCTTTAGCCCCCTTCTGATGCCTATGTCAGAAGCTTTCTCTATCTCCTTTATACTTTAATAAAACTTTATTACACAAAAGCTCTGAGCGATCCAGCCTCGTCTCTGGCCCCGGATTGAATTCATCTCCTCCGGAGGCCAAGAATCCCGCGTCTCATCGTTCAGCAACAGCCTTTCATCTTGGGGGCTCGTCCGGGATCCTTCAGGACAAGATGGGCGTGACAATCTATGTGAGCCTACTTCTGCTGACTCCAGAAATCCTGAGTCTGCCGTTTGATCCTCAAGACTGTTAGAAAACGCCGCGGCAAGAAAAAGCCACCTCTAAGGACCGTTGATGAAGGCCTTTATTGGGCGGTCGCTCTCGGGCAGAACTCCTGGGGGCGGATGAGCGAGGAGACAAAGGGAGTCTGCGAGGTTTGAGGGGTGGGGAGAGGTTTTATAGCCAGGGCCGGCGACCAAGCCAGGTCTTCCCATATAAGGAAGAAAGCGCGGACTACAGCGGTGGTTGGTGTCCAAGGACTCTGTGTCGGCACCTGATTGGACCAGGCTGCAGGGGGCCGGCCCCTGGAAGTTTAGCCAGCCTCCGGAACTTGCCTGCGGCACTTTTCCGGGGCATGCCTCAACATGCCCGACCTTTCAAAGACAATGCCTTCCTGTCCTGGGCTCACTCCTATGCTGCATTCCACAATCGGTCTAACTGCTGGGTCTGCGGAGCACTCCCCTCTTCATCAGTGGAAGGCGTCCCATGGTGGACATCTCCACTTCAAGGAAAGGACTTTCTCCAGGTCTGCGAATACATTCGACAACAATCACATGTGATGCCTCTGCTTCGTCTGATGACATCTAACAACCCTAGAATGGACTGGTGCAATACTCTGTACCTTAACTACGGATATAACGTGACTTTTAATTCTGATTGTTTTGTTTTTGCTGTTTGGTCCGTGCATCTGTAACTGTGTAACTGGATTTGTTTCTAGTAGCATGAAAGCTTTTAAGTTACAAATGGTTGCTCAAACTCCTGCTATCACTGCAGCTTCTCCCGACTACTATTTGGGGCCCCTGGATCAGATATCCTCACTATGAGGATTAGGAGAATATGTTGCCTCACCAATTTAGGGACAACGCCCCTTGTCAGCTCAGAAGCAGTTATGGAATGAGAACGACGCCCCTTTTCCCTAGGCAACGTAATTCTCCTAAAAGAAAAGGGGGGGAATGAGAGTCATTTCCTAGGCAGGCTGATAAGAAGTCTAGGGGTCCCCAAGTAGAGAGAGGTCTGGGATATTCAAGGAGGAAGAAAGGACAAACTTTTTTACTTTTTTTCCTCTACATTCCTTAGGATTATATAACAATAATGTATCCTGCCTGAGGACAGTCTTTGGATTAAACCCTCTGGCTAATTCTGTTATCTTAAAATGTAAATTATGGGAGTAGGTCTGGTCTTTACAAGGATGTATCCTGCCTGAGGACAATCTTTGGATTAAACCTTCTGGCCAACTCTGTTATCTTAAAATGTAAATTATGCGAGTGGGTCTGGTGAGGTCTTTACAACCTCCAGACATTCTTTGGATTCATTGGAGAGTAGATAACTCCATTGCTAACACTAGCAAAGGGGGTACTCTTTTGCCCCCTTCTGATGCCTATGTCAGAAGCTTTCTCTATCTCCTTTATACTTTAATAAAACTTGATTACACACACACACACACACAAAACCCAACTAGAAGCTGATATTGAGAAACACAACTAAAAACAAAGTAATATGAGAAAGAATAGAAAAGAATGGGCAAAAACACATCAGGAACATATATCTAAAAAACTAAGACAACTGATATTAATATACGACAAAGCAGAATTAAAGAAAAGTAAATGGGAAAAAGGTGTTTATTTTACATTTTAAAAAATGTAGAAAGGTGGTCATGAATTTTTATCTGAAGAATATCAATAAAACAACTAACAAAAATAGCACGGCACACAACTCAACATAAAAAAAAAAATCAATTAAAAAATGGGCAGAAATGAACAGACATTTTTCCAAAGAGGAAATATGGATGCCAACAGAAACATGAGAAGATGCTCAACGTCACTAATCACCAGGGAAATGCAAATCAAAAACCACAAGGAGATAGCACCTCACACTTGTGAGAAAGGCTACTATCAAAAAGAACACAAATAACCAATGCTGACGAGGATGTGGAGTAAAGGGAACCCTCGGACATCGTTGTTGGGACTGTAAATTGGTGCAATCACTATGGAAAACCGTATGGAAGTTTCTCACTAAAAATAAAACTACCATATGACCCAGAAATTCCACTTCTGGGTATGTATCCAAAAAACCAGATACACCGACTTGAAAAGACACATGTATACAGCAGCACATTCACAATGGCCGGGACACAGAAACCGCCTGAATGGCTGCTGACAGATGAACGGGAAAAAAGATCACAGAGAGATTGTGTGTGTATCTCCCCTGGTGGCTCAGACTGCCAGCAATGCGGAAGACCTGGGTTTGATCCCTGGGCTGGGAAGATCCCCTGGAGATCTTCTAGGATAAGGAAGTAAGATCCAGGAAGCTGCCTGGAGAAGGGAACAGCTATCCATTCCAGTATCCTTGCCTGGAGAATTCCATGGACAGAGGAGCCTGGCAGGCTTACAGTCCATGGGGTTGCAAAGAGTCAGGCACGACTGAGCAACTTTCATATATATATATAAGTATGTGTGTGTGTGTGTGTGTGTGTGTGTATGTAATAGAATATTACTCAGCCATTAAAAATACTGAAATTTTGCCATTTGCAGCAACATGGACAGACTTAGAGGGCATTATGCTAAAGTGAAATAAGTCGGAGAGAAAAAGACAAATACTACATGATACCACTTATATGGAGAATCTAATAATGCAACAAATTAGCAAATATAACAAAAAAGCAGCAGACTCACAGACATAGAGAACATGTTTATGGTTACCAGTGGGGAGAGGAAACAGGAGAGGAGTGGTATAGGAAGGGTAAGGAAGTAAGAGATACAAACTATTAGGTATAAAATAAGCTACAAGAATACACTGCACAACTAGGGAATATAGCCAATATTTTATAGTCGCTATAGAGTATAACCTTTAAAATGTGATTCACTACATTGTATATCTGTAACATGTAACACTGGACAGCAGCTATACTTTAAAAAAAAAAAGCCTATCAATCTCCTGGAAGAAAGATGAAGAATCAACAAAAAGAAGTATACATTTACAAAAACATCACTGTAGTGAGGGTCTATCATAATAATCTGAGTCTCTGGTAGGTAAGAATATAGCAGGGCCTGATTAATAATTAATGAGACTGAATGACTATATATTAAACTATGGACTCTATGGAAACTACGTCTTCTATTTCCACAGAGAATTAAACAAAATTAAAATCACACACCAAAGAAAACCTCAATACATTCCCAAGTTCAGAAGCTTACAGAACCTATTCCCTAATCGCAATGCAATAAAACTAAAAATTAATACCAAGAGTTTTAGCACAAATACAAAGCAGAACAAAAAACCAAGAGAACAAAGAGCAAAAATAACACAAAAAACAAAGCACAAACACACATACAGTACTTCACATCCTAAATTACTCATGCAGTAAAAAGGAACTCAATACTAGAATTACAGACTCTTTTCACAATAAAGGGAAAAATATTAATTATATTACAGAAAATTACTTATAGTCAGAACCAAAACTGACTGTGAAAAAACCAAGTGAGCTTTTGTGAAATGGTTGGTTAAACCAAAAGTATGAATTTGAAGTCTGTCACAGTTCTTTTATTTCACATTAGATTTCGGAAACATTGCTAATTCTGCTTAAATCTAGAAACAACAAAAACATTTTTAAAATTTTTTGGGGGGAGGGGTCTGCATTGTGCAGTATTTGGAACCTCCCTAATGAGAGATCTAACACGTGACCTCTGCAGCAGAAGCATGGAGTCGTAACCACTGGATCACTAGGGAAATCTGATAAAAATTTTAAGTATACTGTGGTAACTTTTCATATTAACTGAAGGTAATGACAATCTTTACAAATTCAAAAATCTGTAACAAAGTCTGATTAGAAACATCATTTGATCCATCTTCCTTCCTAAGAAAATTGAAAACTAACCTCAAAAACATCATACATGTAAATCCATGGCTGATTCATGTCAATGTATGACAAAACCCACTACAATACTGTAAAGTAATTAGCCTCCAACTAATAAAAATAAATGAAAAAAAAAAAAAGAAAAAAAAAATCTGACTTCAAAGATCTAGCCTTCCAGTTTTGTGAAAATCAGTGTTAATAAGAATTCATTAAATAGAGTTCTTAATACTTGAGGAAAAAAACCCAGGATTTATATATAAGTATATCTACACACACATAAAAGTACATTTCATCAATATTTCCTTTAAAATAATTATTCCCAAACCTGACACTGTTCAAAATATATCCTTACAAAAATAAGTATTCTAAAGAGAAACAAGAAATGAATTAAGAACAAGATATAACAATTACAGCACTAACTGAAGAGTATCTCCAAGCTAATTAAAAATACAAGTATTAATATTTGGGGCCAAAGTTTAGCTGCTGAATTAATCTTTCACTTTAAATAAAACTGGCAAACTAATATCTGGCTTTGGTGGTATTGTGTAGCAATGTGACTGTTTTCTCTTGAAATACAAATTAGGGGGAAAAAAATAATGAGCAACATTCTGTGCCAAAAGTAAAGACGTCTTACAATGACTTAAAAGTTAAATTATTATTTAATTATGAAGCTTGAAATGCTGAACCACTTTTTTTACATGATTAGGTCAAAGCAGTTTGGCATCTTTATTTGATCTGTCCTTTGTTTACTTTCACCTTAGAAGAGTAAAAATAGTTAAAAGTATCAAAGAACTCAGAACCGCACCTCCCCCCGCCCCAATCAACTGGTTGACAAGAATCAAATCGCCACTCCTCTCCCCTCCCCTCCCCGACACCCTATCTTCCAGTTTGCTAAATCTGAACTCTGCTAATGCTCTTTTTCCTATTCAGACTGTGGATGCTCTTTCCCTGTTATTTAGGCTCCAAATTTTGCCAATGACTTTCACCTCAATCTGATATTCCTTAATCTGATCTCGATTCTGACTTCTGGATAAAGAAGAGCTGCAAGCTCTTTCTACACACACTCCTCTTACCCTGGTATACACCGTCCTAGATCTTCCCTAAGACCTTGAAGCTTTAAAGAGCTTATTATTAGTCACTAGTCATTTATTTAGTCAGTCAGTCAGTCATCCAACAAATATTTATGAGCTCCCATTATGAGCTTTATACATTATCCTCAGTGACAAGAATACAGACATGAACAAAAATGGCAAAGTTCATCAGGTCAAGTCATGGCTGTAACCTACTCAGCATGAGCTGGACTATGGTCACTGCAGTTCTGAAAGTTTCTCTTTTGACAATAGATTTGTGCTAAGTCAAACAAAAGTTCAAACTCCATTCCTCCTCTCCCCTCTTAATCTTAAATAAAAGAATAATGCTTATGTTCCTATAATGGAATTAGAGTGGTTTCCAGAATCTAACGGCTCCAAAAACAAATTCTGGCTCTGCCGTTTATTAGCTTGGTTATCCTAGGCAAGTTACTTGAATTTCTCCAAGTCTCATTTATCTCATCTGCAAAAACAATCTTTAATGGTTTTTTTGAAACAAAATTTTCTGACACAAAAATGTAGACCAAGCATTAAGTAAACAACCTCACATTAAATAGGGACCACAACCTCCAGTCCAGGTGCCTGCTAATCCCATATTCTTCATTTATCCCTCACCCCCTTCTCTTCCCTTTTTGGTTTGTTTTCTATGACTAGAGACCTAAGTTTTGCCCAGTGCTATGAAATAACAATAATCACAATACAGGTACATACTACCGTGTATGGGCTTCCCTGGTGGTTCAGACAGTAAAGAATCTGCCTACAATGTGAGAGACCTGGGTTTGATCCCTGGGCTGGGAAGATACCTGGAGAAGGGAATGGCTACCCACTCCAGTATTCCTACCTAGAGAACTCCATGGATGGAGAAGCCTGGTGGGCTACAGTCCACGAGGTCACAAAGAGACACAACTGAGCAACTAACACTGACTTTTTCTACCACATATAAAACAACAGGATTTACTGTATAGCATAGGGAGCTATATTCAATATCTCCTAATAACCTATAATGGAAAAGAAAGAGGACAAGATGGTTGAATGGCATCAACTCAATGGACGTGTGTTTGAGCAAGCTCTGCGAGATGGTGAAGCCTGGCGTGCTGTAGTCCATGGGGTTGCAAAGAGTCAGACACAACTGAGTGGCTGAACAACAACAAATATATGTAAGACTGAATCACTCAGCTGTTTACCTGAAAATAACACATTTTAAATCAACTATAGTTCAATTAAAAAATTAGGCCTCTGGTTTGGTTTATCTGTGTTCTAGGGATATTACTATTCTAATCACATACGGTCCAGAGAAAAAAATTTCTCCTGTTGGACTGCTGTTACTATTTCATTGTAAATGCAGCTATGAGTCAGGCAAACAGTTTAGGTACACTGGTGAAGAAAAGGCAAGTTCAAGGAGCTTTATGATCAGAATTGTTCTAACACCCACAATCCAAATACAGAGTAAATCAAGAAGAGTCTAGTTTACCTATTATTTCTGTTTTTTTTTTTAGAGCTCACTCTTCCTTTCACTAAATTTCCTTCAGTCTGTCTCCATCTTTGCCTTCCTCACTCTTCTAAATGGCTTTAATATGGGATAAAAATGTATTGTTAATAGTTTCAGATTTCCTATCCTTAATGGTAAAATTTTTTAAATGTATCTCAAAACTGTAGTTTGGTGGAGATATTTACCATAGATCCAGTACTTCCTACAGGCCTCTACTACACAGCATGCGGTTCACTTGAATAATTTCTTTTTTAGGTCTTTCTTCAGGTAAAATGAAACGATTTATTTTCCTCTGATCTCTAAAACATGTACACGTTGCTGAGTTCTAAAGCATAAGTACACACTGTACCGTCATAAGAAATCAGTATCCTGAAAAGCTCCTTAACAGAGTAGGTTAAATTAGCACAGGTGTGACCATTTTGGAGCACAGCATGTAAATTAATACTAGACACCTGACTGATTGTAGAATGCAGTAAAACTATTAAATTTAAATCCTATATAGTTGAGTCAATGTCCCCAATAATTCAAGTTACAGCTAACCCTACATTTCCCCACTTAGAATTCAGAAGTCTGTAGGCTGGATATTTAGTATTGTCATGATGACAGATCTTTTGAGAACTGTATGGATGCAATCAATTCTCCTTTCCTATGATCCTCCTGTCCTCCTCTCTCCCCTGCCACTCAAGGTTAAAAGTCCTTACTTAAGGGTATTACTTTGCCAAGAAAAATCATGTATTACTGCACTGGTGACATTAGTGGGTAAAACAGTACCAGAGTTATATATTACAACATAGCTATGGATTCAAATATATAATATCAGTACTTTAAGTACTTTATATGGAACTTTATGATACAAGTAAAATAGATGGCACAACAAAAAGGTATAAAGTCTGAGAAGTATAAAATAAAATCAACATGCACTTACTCTACATAGTTTCTACAAAGTTAACAGTAAAGTTCTCTCACATCAAATGCACTGAACTCTCAATATTATAAACATGAATTCATTTCAAAATAATGAACAATGATACCCATAACAAATAATCATTTTAGTGAACACCTGTTTAATAAATGTAATATATGAAGACACAGTTTCATAAAACATTTTGAATGTGTTTTAAACAATAGTTTTTTGTTACTAGCTACAAATCCATACTAGGCTGATCCTGATGAAAGTGATCACCTTCTAAAATCCAATGGATCAGTCACCTCAGACATGTTCCCAATTGAGGGTTATTTTCACTGACAAAATCACTAACACCTGTAGAGGTACTACCACTTGTAGTTCACTTGTAGTGGACATAGTGCAATGGCTGAGAATCTGGCCAAAAAGAAAAAAACAAAACTGTTCATGGTAAAAAACAAAACATATATACCTTGTTTAAGAATTAGAGAACTACAAAATAAGTCCTGTGTTTTTAACACAGTTTAACAAATAATTACGCATCTCCATCTCTGGGATTCTTAACCTAAGACTATTCAAGATTCTGAAAGTATATATTCAAATTACAGGCTTTATGTTCATTAATTTACTTATTAGCATCACACGGAACTAAAACAAGGCAAAGAGGTATCAATAAAATGTGTGCCAGAAAACATGTTAAGTGCAAATGTGTGAGTCTTTTTAAGTATTTTTAATCAGTTAAAGTGTTAAGCATCTATCTTTCCAACAAAAAAAAGCCTTAAAGTGGAATCCTGCAATAATTTAAGGCCTCAAATCTTACCATATGTTCCCATACATACCATCTATATACCTACACAGAATCTTCAAATTTTCTTTTCTTTCCAAAATGACTACTTCAGGCATTTAAATTAGTTTTATATAGCTGATTTACTTATTAAAAGCACACTTTTCTTTTCTGAAAGAAGAACAGGTTTAAAAGCAACAGGTTAGGGTTGGGTATCTTCTATCAGGCTGGTGAGAAAGTAATTCAGTTTTGGACTTCCCTTGTGGCTCAGCTGGTGAAGAATCTGCCTGCAATGCAGGAGGCCTGGGTTCCATCCCTGGGTTGGGAAGATACCCTGGAGGAGGGAACAGCTACCCGCTTCAGTATTCTGGCCTGGAGAATTCCAGGGACTATACCGTCCATGGGGTTGCAAAGAGTCGGACATGACTGAGCGACTTTCACTTTCACTATAACTAGGCTCAAACACATCTTTATTAGTCAAAATAGGAACCATTACAATCAACATATTTTTGCCAATGAGAAATAAGTCTGTTTATTCCTGGAGCATAAAAATCCATGCTTTGGAATTCAACGAACTCTTGTAAAGCATTTTCTGCCGCCTGCTATTTGTGGAAGCGTTTTCCCTGCAAAAAAGTTGTAGAGATACTTGAAGACGTAATAGTCAGTTGGTGAGAGGTCAGGTGAATATGATGGATGAGGCAAAACCTTGTAGTCCAGTTCTTTTGAAGTGTTGGTCGTGCAACATGCAGTCATTGGGTGCTGTCATGGAGAACTGGGCCCTTTCTGTTGACCAATGCCGGCTGCAGGCGTGCAGTTTTCAGTGCATCTCATCAATTTGCTGAGCAGACTTCTCAAATGTAATGGTTTCACTGGGATTCAGAAAGCTGTAGTGGATCAGATGGGCAGCAGACCACCAAACAGTGACGATGACCTATTTTGGTGCAAATTTGGCTTTGGGAAGTGCTTTGGAGCTTCTTCGCACTCCAACCACTGAGTTGGTTGTTGCCAGGTGTTGTATAAAATGTACTTTTGGTTGCAGGTCACAATCTGATCAATAAATGTTTCGTTGTTCTTGCACAGAATAAGAAAAGATGACGCTTCAAAATGACGATTTTTTTTTTTTTTTTTGCGGTCAGCTCATGACGCACCCACTTATTGAGTTTTTTACCTTTCTAATTTGCTTCAAATGCTGAATGATTGTACAGTGGTCAATGTTGAGTTCTTCTGCAACTTCTCCTGTAGCCGTAAGAGGATCAGCTTCAATGATCCTCTCAACTGGTTGTTGTCAACTTCTGATGGCCCATCACTGCATTTCCTCATCTTCAAGGCTCTTGTCTCCCTTGCAAAACTTCTTGAACCACCACTGTACTATACATTCATTAGCAGTTCCTAAGCCAAATGCGTTGTTGATGTTGGGTGTTATCTCTGCTGCTTTACAGCTCATTTTGAACTCGAATAAGAAAATCACTCAAATTTGCTTTCTGTCTAACATTATTTCCCTAGTCTAAAATAAATATAAAATACACTTTCAAATTGTGGTGCTGGAGAAGACTCCTGTGAGTCCCTTGGACTGCAGGGAGATCAAACCAGTCAATCCTAAAGGAAATTAACCCTGAATATTCACTGGAAGGACTGATGCTCAAGCCCCAATACTTTGGCCACGTGAAGCAAAGAGCCGACTCACTGGAAAAGACCCTGATGCTGGGAAAGATTGAGGGCAGGAGGAGAAGGGGGAGACAGAAGATGAGATGGTTGGACGGCATCACCGATTCAATGAACATGAGTTTCAGCAAACTCTGGGAGACAATGAAGGACAGGGAAGCCTGGCATGCTACAGTCCATGGGGTTCTAAAGAGCTGGACACACGACTTAGTGACTGAACAACAACACAGCAAGTGATAAATCATTAGCAAAAATATAAAGTGAGAAATGTGCATTAAAATCATGTATAACATAACCACATTTATTTGGAAATGTATTCTAATATCAAACAGCAAAGTTCAACAATGCAAAACTGCAATTACTTTTGTACCAACCTAATAATTGAAAATGTGAAGTATTAGAATTTTTTACTGGTGGCTATGGTTTTTCCAGTAGTCATGTATGGACGTGAGAGTTGGACTCTAAAGAAAGCTGAGCGTCGAAGAATTAATGCTTTTGAACTGTGGTGTTGGAGAAGACTCTTGAGAGTCCCTTGGACTGCAAGGAGATCCAACCAGTCCATCCGAAAGGAGACTGGTCCTGGGTGTTCATTGGAAAGACTGATGTTGAAGCTGAAACTCCAATACTTTGGCCACCTGATGTGAAGAGCTGACTCACTGGAAAAGACCCTGATGCTGGGAAAGATTGAGGGCAGGAGAAGGGGACAACAGGGGATGAGATGGTTGGATGGCAGCACCGACTTGATGGACATGGATTTGGGTAGACTCCGGCAGCTGGTGATGGACAGGGAGGCCGGGTATGCTGCGGTTCATTGGGTCGCAAAGAGTCGGACATGACTAAGCGACTTAACTGAACTGAAGGTATAAAATTTTTAATTTAACAAAATACGTATTTCTATATAAATAAAAACTATCAAAATTAAGAAAGTCCTTCCAAAACATTATAGCAGTAACTGAATGTGGAAAAAAGATTAGTATGATAAAAAGTAGCTTCATTTTCAATAAACTAATAAACTAATTCATAGCTCTGTAACGGGAATAAATTCCCAAAAACTTATGTAGCCAGGGAAATACCCTGTGTTCTGTTCCAAAGGTCTACACTCTGAAAGACAATATCTGTAATAATCCCATGATAGGAAGAGAGATGGGGAAAAGACAGAAAGGAGGGGGGCAAGAGAAGAGAAAGAAAAATTCTAAAATTTCAGGCATAGTCTCTGCAGAAATTTGTTGAGTGAGAAGCGGGGGGATATATACTTTCTTAAGATTGTTTTTTTTTTTTTTGTCACCATCATATGTGAATGACAACTTAAATATATTTCTTCCTATCTTTTATTCCTGACAGAATTGCTTATTTCACTGTTTTCTAGTAACATCATAGGTAATAATATAAAGGTAAAAGGAAAATTTTTTTAAACCTCTTAGCAATTAATGTTATTTTGCCCAGAAACTTACAGACTAAAAAACAAACAAACAAAAAAACCAAAAAACAAAGTTCAGTTAATCATTTTAGCAAGCAGCATCTATCTTGTTCCTCATTTGGGCTTATTAATTTTAAACAGAAATACAGGGACCCTCTTATTTCCAATCTGGGGTCTTTTTTCTGAAAACTTGGATCTCTATTAATCAGTTCAAACTTACATTGTTCTTCCCTAACCAGCAAAAGCTGGTTACAATGCTTTATTTACTGTAACACTCAATCTTCAATTTTTTCCATCTATGTATTTCAAATGTGGTTCTGAAACATTTCAATGCAAATGATGCAGAAAGAATACTCTGCTAGAATGAGTCAGACCAAATCCAATCCTTCCACTTATCAGTTGTTCAACTGCAGGCAACTTTACTTTCCATTTCCCTAACTATAAAACGGAGACAAGACCTATGGGTAGAGGTAACGATTAAATTTCATACACATCTGTATGTTCATTAATTATGTGGGACCATAGCTGGCCTAAGGACTCAAGGACAAGGCGTTTATTTCACTACCTTCCATTCTCACTCTGATGTTCTACAGCGTTCATTCTCCTGTATACTGCAACCAAACAGAACTTCTTGGCTCTTACAGCTGTTTATTCTTTTTATACAATTGTATGTTTTCTTAAAGTGTTTTTACAGTTGCTAAATTTTATTCATATATCATATAATAAACAGGGAAATAATTCATTGAGAACCTACATAACTATCTACCTTATTTATTGTTGGTCCTAAACACCCTTTTTGTTCTTTCCTGGTAGCTCAGCTGGTAAAGAATCAACCTGCAATGCAGGAGACCCCAGTTCGATTCCTGGGTCAGATCCTCTGGAGAAGGGAACAGCTACCCACTCCAGTATTCTGACCTGGATAATTCCATGGATGAGTCCACTGAGTTGTAAAGAGTCGGACACACCGAGTAACTTTCCCTTTCATACACCCTCTTATCAGAACCTACCCAAGAAAACTCATCCTCAAAAGTTACTGAATACACTGGCCAACACTGCAGGTCTCAAATGATACTGGCTGAATGAACTGTGAATGAACCAGTGAGAACTGTGCTAACTAGCCTTTTTTTTCACTTCTAGAGTTGGAAATCAAGCCAGGTCGTGTGACTGGCACTAGTGCTGGAAAGAGAAGAATTCTGGCACATTTTTGAGGATGGATGACCTTTGATAGCCAAAAAGACTTTGTAAAATTCCCTTTCAGTTTTAAGATTTAAATTAGCTTCTGTTTGCATGTTTATAAGTAACGATTCCTAATTTTCAGAGTAATTTTAGGTCTCCTGCCTAAGGTTCAAATTTACAATAAAAGCTCAGTACTTTTAGAGAATTTCATTCAGCCTCTCTTCTCTTACCCCAATCTACACATGGCTTTCCATGACTTGCTTTTCCTTATAGTTCAGTATCTTTAAACCATAAAGATAATTTTTTTGGAAAGGCTGATCCCCAAAATAAGTTTTATATTTGATCATATATTTTAATTATTTTAGTTCTCAAAAACTCCAGGGGGAAAAATGAAATTTAGTTTATTGGACAACCTAATTTTTGGAACTTGAATGTTACACAGCAGTGAAGAAACTATGTACCATGTGCAAAATCTAGTCTGCTGCCTACTTTTGTGAATAAGATATAACTGGACACGCTCATATGTTTACATATCATCTACAGCTGCTTTTGAACAATAGTAGAGATGAAAAGCTGTGATAGAGACTGTAAGGTCTACAAAACCTAAGCCAAAAGAGACACTAAGAAAATGGTCTATGTAAAAAAACAAAAACAGCACACATTTACTATATAGTTACAGTATGTGAGGCATTGCTTTGCCAAATTTTACCTTAACTATCTCCTTTAAAACTGGGTAAAATTTTTGGATAAAATTTATGGTTAAAACATATGAATTGGGTACTATTATAATTCCTATTTTCAGATGGGAAAGTTGAGGTTTGATGAAACTAAATAGTCTGGTCAAAGTTAACAGGTGGATTGGGAGTCAAACCTAGGTCTACTGGAAACAAGAGTAGAAGTATAATTACTCTTCTTCAGAGGGTTTTAAAAATAACACTAAAGGTGTTTTCCAAGGACTTAGTTTGTGATTAGAAAGCTTTCAATTTTATTGGTTTGATGGTCCACATGCTTTTATATTGGAAGTAGTATATAACTACTACTACCTATGTTAGTAGTAGTACATAAGTACTACTTAGTATGTAAGTACGGAATTAAGTATATATTTTAATATTTGTCCACTAATACCAATGAAAGAAAAATGATTTTTATTTTTCACAAAGAAATGAGCATAAAAACTATCTTTACTTTTACTGAGACTGTATGGTTTTTAAAATTTTTTTTAATTTATTTATTTTTAAAAACAAGTTATACTGGGATTAAATGACAATTTAAAGCAATTATCAATACATACATAGTAAGTAAAATGGACATACCCCATGTCCAAGGTCAGGAGCGGTGGCTGTGCGGCACTGTGAGGCGATACCCCACGTCAGATGGTAGGTGCTGGACGGGCCATGAGGAGATACCCCACGCCCAAGGGCAAAGCAGAAGCCCCAGCAAGATGGTAGGAGGGCAGATTCACGTTTAGAATCAAACCCCTTTCCAGCCAGAGACGCTCAGGGGGCTCAAACAAACCTTGTGTACACCAGGACCCAGGGACCCCGCAGAGACTGAGAGAGAACTGTGTTTGAGCGTCTCCTGTGGAGGCACGGGTCAGCAGTGGACTGCCACGGCGCAGGGGCTCTGGGTGCAGCAGACCTGGGCATGGCACAAGCCCTCTTGGAGGAGGTCGCCATTAACCCCACCACAGAGCTGCCAGAACTTACACAGGACTGGGAAATAGACCCCTGGAGGGCACAAACAGGACCTTGTGCACCAGGACCCAGGAGAAAGGAGCAGGGACCCCACAGGAGACTGACCAGACTTGCCCGTGAGCGTCCAGGAGTCTCTGGCAGAGGCGTGGGTCGTGGCGGCCTGCTGCAGGGTTGGGGGCACAGAGTGTAGCAGTGCATGCCTGGGACCTTCTGGAGGAGGTCACCATTATCTTCATTACCTCCACCACAGTTTGGCCCCAGGTAAATAGCAAGGAGGGAACACAGCTCCACTCATGAACAGAAAACTGGATTAAAGATTTACTGAGCATGGCCACACCCACCAGAACAACACCCAGTTTCCCCCTCAGTCAGTCTCTCTCACCAGGAAGCTTCCATAAGCCTCTTCATCCTTCTTCATCAGAGGGCAGACAGACTGAAAACCACAATCACAGAAAATGAACCAATCTAATCACATGGACCACAGTCTTGTCTAACTCAATGAAACTATGAGCCATGCTGTGTAGGGTCACCCAAGTTAGACAGGTCATGGTGGAAAGTTCTGATAAAATGTGGTCCACTGGAGAAGGGAATGGCAAACCACTTTGTATTCTTACCTTGATAACCTCATAAACAGTATGAAAAGACAAAGATAGGACACTGAAAGATGAACTCCCCAGGTTGGTAGGTGCCCAATATGCTATTGGATATCAGTGGAGAAATAAGTCCAGAAAGAATGAAGAGATGGACCCAAAGCAAAAACACCACTCAGTTGTAGATATGACTGGTGATGGAAGCAAGGTTCAATACTGTAAAGTGCAATGTTGCACAGGAACCTGGAATATTAGCTCCATGAATCAAGGTAAATGGCAAGAGTGAATGTCAACATTTTAGGACTCAGTGAATTAAAATGGACTGGAATGGGTGAATTTAACTCAGATGACCATTATATCTACTACTGTGGGCAGGAATCCCTTTGAAGAAATGGAGTAGCCATCATAGTAAACAAGAGTCTGAAATGCAGTACTTGATGCAATCTCAAAAACGACAGAATGATCTCTGTTTGTTTCCAAGGCAAACCATTCAATATCATGGTAATCCAAAGTCTGTGCCCCGACCAGTAATGCTGAAGAAGCTGAACTTAATGGTTCTAAGAAGACCTACAGGACCTTCTAGAACTAACACCCAAAAAAGATGTCCTTTTCATCATAAGCGACTGGAATGCAAAAGTAGGAAGTCAAGAAACACCCTGGGTAACAGGCAAATTTGGCCTTGGAGTACAGAATGAAGCAGGGCAAAGGCTAATAGAGTTTTGCCAAGAGAACACACTGGTCATAGCAAACACCCTCTTCCAACAACACAAGAGAAGACTCTACACATGGACATCACCAGATGGTCAACACTGAAATCAGACTGATTATATTCTTTCCAGCCAAATGTGCAGAAGCTCTATACAGTCAGCAAAAACAAGACCGGGAGCTGACTGTGGCTCAGATCATGAACTCCTTATTGCTAAATTCAGACTTAAACTGAAGTAGGGAAAACCACTAGACCATTCAGGTATAGCCTAAACCAAATTCCTTACAATTATACAGTGGAAGTGAGGAAAAAGATTGAAGGGACTAGATCTGATAGAGTGCCTGATGAACTATGGATGGAGGTTTGTGACACTGTACAGGAGACAGGAATCAAGACCATCCCCAAGAAAAAGAAATGCAAAAAACCAAAATGGCTGTCTGAGGAGGACTTACATATAGCTGTGAAAAGAAGAGAAGTGAAAAGCAAAGGAGAAAAGGAAAGATATTCCCATTTGAATGCAGAGTTCCAAAGAATAGCCAGGAGAGATAAGAAAGCCTTCCTCAGTGATCAGTGCAGAGAAATAGAGGAAAACAACAGAATGGGAAAGACTAGAGATCTCTTCAAGAAAATCAGAGGAAACATTTCATGTAAAGATGGGCTCAATAAAGGACAGAAATGATATGGACCTAACAGAAACAAGATATTAAGAAGAGGTGGCAAGAATACACAGAAGAACTATACAAAAGATCTTCCCGACCCAGATAATTACAATGGTGTGCTCACTCACCTAGAGCCAGACATCATGGAATGTGAAGTCAAGTGGGCCTTATGAAGCATCACTATGAGCAAAGCTAGTGGAGGTGATGGAATTCCAGTGGAGCTATTTCAAATTCTACAAGATGATGCTGTGAAAGTGCTGCAATCAATATGCCAGCAAATTTGGAAAATGCAGCAGTGTCCACAGGACTGGAAAAGGTCAGTTTTCATTCCAATCCCAAAGAAAGGCAAAGCCAAAGAATGCTCAAACTACCGCACAATTACACTCATCTCACATGCTAGTAAAGTAATGCTCAAATTCTCCAAGCCAGGCTTCAGCAATACATGAACCGTGAACTTTCAGATGTTCAAGCTGGTTTTAGAAAAGGCAGAGAAACCAGAGATCAAATTGCCAACATCTGTTGGATCACTGAAAAAGAGAGTTCCAGAAAAACATCTATTTCTGCTTTATTGACTATGCCAAAGCCTTCGACTGTGTGAGATCACAATAAACTGTGGAAAATTCTGAAAGAGATGGGAATACCAGACCACCTGACCTGCCTCTTGAGAAACCTGTATGCAGGTCAGGAAGCTACAGTTAGAACTGGACATGGAACAACAGACTGGTTCCAAATAGGGAAAGGAGTATGTCAAGGCTGTATATTGTCACCCTGCTTATTTAACTTATACGCAGAGTACATATGCTGTACTATGCTGGGTTGGACGAAGCACAAGTTGGAATCAAGACTGCCGGGAGAAATATCAATAACCTCAGATATGCAGATGACACCACCCTTATGGGAGAAAGCAAAGAAGAACTAAAGAGCCTCTCGATGAAAGTGAAAGAGGAGAGTGAAAAAGCTGGCTTAAAACTCAACATTTAGAAAACTAAGATCATGGCATTTGGTCCCATTCCTTCGTGGCAAATAGATGGGGAAACAATGGAGACAGTGAAGACTTTATTTTGGGGGGCTCCAAAATCACTGCAGATGGTGATTGCAGCCATGAAATTAAAAGATGCTTGTTCCTTGGAAGAACAGTTATGACCAACCTAGACAGCATATTAAAAAGCAGAGATATTACTTTGCCAACAAAGGTTGGTGTAGTCAAGGCTATGGTTTTTCCAGTGGTCATGTATGGTTGTGAGAGTTGGACCATAAAGAAAGCTGAGCACCAAAGAATTGATGCTTTTGAACTGTGGTGTTGGAGAAGACTCTTGAGAGTCCCCTGGACTGCAAGAAGATCCAACCAGTGCATCCTAAAGGAAATGAGTCCTGAATAGTCACTGGAAGGACTGATGCTGAAGCTGAAACTCCAATACTTTGGCCACCTAATACAAAGAACTGACTCATTTGAAAAGACCCTGATGCTGGGAAAGACTGAAGGTGGGAGGAAAAGGAGACGACAGAGGATGAGATGGTTGGATGGCATCACCAAGTCAATGGACATGAGTCTGAGTAAACTCCAGGAGTTGGCGATGGACAGGGAGGCTGGTGGGCTGCAGTCCATGGGGTTGCAAAGAGTTGAACAGAACTGAGCGACTGAAATGAACTGAAAAACGGAAACACATTTAAGACTTATTTACAGATTTGAGTGTTTTTCTCAGTAATGATATTTTCAAATGCTGTTACTAAAAGCTCTTTTCATATATGTAATCTTATTTTTTAACTGAAATATAAATGACCTACATATAACACTATGTTAGTTCCAGGTGCACAACATAGTGATACCATACTTCTAAAGATTTCAAAATAATACCCATGGTACGTATAGTTACCATCTGTCACCATATAAAGTTATTACCATATTAACTATATTCACTACACTGTACATTTCATTCCTGTGACACATTTATTTTGTAACTGGTAGATTATAACTCTTCGTCTCCTATTTCACTCATCTCTCCCACTCTCCTTCCCTCTGGCAACCACCTATTTGTTCTCTGTTATCTATGCATCTTATTTGTTAGGTTTTGTTCACTTATTTTGCTTTTTAGATTCCACATATAAGTGAAACTATACAGTATTTGTCTTTCTCTGACTTACTTCACTTAATATGATAATCTCTAGGTCAATCCATGTTGCTCCAAATTATATTATTTCATTCTCTTTTTATGGCTGAGTAATAGTCCATCGTATATACACATGGCACACGCTTCTTTATTCATCTACTGATGGATGCTTAGGCTGCTTCCATATCTTGGCTATTGTAAATAATGCTGTAATGAAATTAAGAATTTGAAAATACTTAATGAAATTCTAAAATGATTGTCATGAGAGGTTATAAGTGGAAGTTGTTTTATACCTGCTATATATAACTGCTATCATTATTACTGTTTTTCATAACTATTATAGTAATATGGAAAAGGTGAACAGAGTAGTTTGAAACTGAGCTTTGTTTAAGTGAGGAAATGAAATATTATTTATACTAAGAACATATGTTTTAAAAAGGAATATGTAAAAAAAAAAAGCTTTGGGAAAAAACGAAGGAAGGGTCAATTTCTGGAGATACTTCAACTCAAATTTAAGTAAACTACAGGTGGGTAAGAGATGTGATGAATACTGGAAATACAAAGATAAGTTCTAACTTCAAAAACTATACAGCACAACAGGGCAGACAGGCAGGTAAACATTAATATAGGGTTCTTAACTGCAAGCAACAGAAACCAATTTACAGTCATCAACACAAATGTACAGATATTAAAAACAGCTCTGAGAATTGCTGAGACATTTGAAGAACCACACTCAATAAATGGGTAGGAACCAAGTGAGGAGGCTTAAAGGGAAGAAATCAAAATCAAAATCTGTGACACGAACCACCTGGGTAGAGAAAAGATGCCACAACAGGCACTACTTCTCCTTTTGGAAACTGGATGCTTTACTGCAGACACTGTCTCTTCCTGTGTCTGAGTATCCGCTCCAGATAAAAGCATCCAATTAGCCATGTTTGGGTTATGGGCCCATTTCCTAAACTTTGGGCAAGAGAAAGCAATTTATTTGTCCTTTTCTGCTTGTGCAGTGGGAGTTGGGCCTTGCATTTCACCAAGATTCATACTATATATAAATAGCAGAAAAGAAAGTGAAGTCGTTCAGTCGTGTCTGATTCTGTGACCCCATGCACTATAATCTACACCAGGCTCCTCTGTCCATGGGATTCTTCAGGCAAGAACACTGGAGTGGGTTGCCATTTCCTTCTCCAGGAGATCTTCCCGACTCAGGGATCGAATCCAGGTCTCCCACACTGCAGGCAGACTGCTTCACCCTCTGAGCCACCAGGGAAGCCATATAAATAGCAGGGAACTCTTCAAAAGCAGGAAGGGGCTCAAAGGCTGCAAGGTCCACCCCCAAGAAAACAAATGCCTCTCTACAAACACTGTAAATTAAATCGAGACTTGCAGAAATATTTTGAGAGGGAGTCTCTGTGTTCTCAGTTTGAAAGGCATTAGTCAAATATTTAAATAATAACAAGTGATACACTCCTATACCTGGCACCTTTGCTTTTTTAACCATTCATTAAGACAAAACTCTTGGAACATTCAAAACTTAAGAGAGATATTCCATAGAGCAAGAGTTTCTTAAGCCACTTACAGTTTTTCAAACTCAAATCCAATGACTTGTTAGTCAAGCCCAAAGCCCATAAGTCTTAAGTTTAAGCAATTCTACACTAAAACATAATACAACAAGAAAGCTCTGTATTATTAGCATACTACACTGGCATAAACGAGAGATTAATAACACAGGAAATGTTATGCAAAACAAAAACTTTAAAAATAAGCAGAAATTTACCAAGCAAATAGAGTGGAACAAAAAAATAATAGAACAGTGGTAATAGCTATATAAAGCACTTCATGAGAAAACAGTGCAATGCAGTGCAACAGGCACCTGTTCGGGTCAGAAAAGTGAACTGAAGTCCTAATCCTAATTAGCAGTATAATCTGAGTCAAGTCCTTTCCTATCTAACTTTTCCTCATTTACAAAATGAGGAAGGTAGCCTAGATGACCTTTAAGTAGTTTTGCTTCTAAACAAATGTTAGGTTATCATTATTAATAACAATGGTTAACACTTATTGGCACTCACTGTATTCCAAGGAAAATAGTTTACAGTTTACGTATATTAAGTAGGTATCATTATCTCCATTTTCTCCAATTCAGGAATTTCAAGCTCTAAGCAGTTAACTAACTCATCCAAATCAAGTTAGATCAAATCTTAACTTTTCCTGAAGCTCAAGGTTATATTTACATACAGTAGTTATTGTACAGGTCTGGGGAACTTGAAGGTAATGTGCCTCTGTCTCTTCATTCTCTCAGGTCAGCTTAAATTTTTGTTTCTTCTCTCGTTGATTTCATTGACCACAGGTCCTCCACACCCATATTAGTGTCTTGTGGACTAAAAAAGTAAGTCAAGCTGCCTAAAAATTACTTTCAGTCACATTTCTTACTACAGGTAGCCTGGATGTAGTAATATAAAGTAATTCTTATTTATCAAATTAAAAATCCCATGGACTGAGGATCCTGGTAGGCTCCAGTCCATGGGGTCGCAAAGAGTCGGACGCGACTGAGCAACTTCACTTCACTTCAATTATCAATTCAGCTGTGATTTGATTACCTAAGCAGAACTTTGCTGTTCTAAATACTTTGATACAGAATACTGCCATGCTGTACCATACCTTCCTACTTTGAGATACTTCATTAAGAATTAAAATCTAAAGCAGCATGTCTTCAGATCACAAGCTGCAAGCATTCGAGGAAAAAGAAAATGCAATGTTTATGAAGCCATATAGGTTAAAGGTAAGGTCGGTTCCAAAAATGCTCAGTTTCCTTAAAATGACAGAAAAAAAGGAAGAATTCTTAAAGAAATTCTATTGCAGTAATTCTAAAGGGAATATAAGAGAGAAGATGGCTCTATCCCATACTAAAACATATTATGAAGCTACCATTAAAATCGCTTACTATGGATAGAAAAAGAGCAAGAAACATTGGAATTCTCTTTATGACAAAGATAATAGTTCAGATTAGCAGGCAAAGAGGAATTACAATAAATGTGAAAATTGTCTTAAAAAAAATACACCAACTATATTCCCATTTCATACCTTCCTGTGAGATAATTAACAGAAATGATCACATGTCTAAAACAGAAAAAAAAAGAAAAACAGAAGTTCTGAAAAAAAGACCAACTTTACTCATAATCTGATAGAGCAGAAACAGTCTCTTCAAATAGCACACAAAATCCAAGTCACAAAAAGGGGAAAAAGCAACAAATTCAATCACATAAAAAGTAAAGACTGCTGTAAAACAACAAAAAAAGATAAGAGGCAAGAGACAAACTGGGAAAAATACTTGCAAAACGTATGATAAAAAACTAACAATTTATAAAGGGCTCATACAAATCAATTTAAAAAATCAGACCAATTACCTATTAGAAAAATCAAAGGTATAAACAAGAAATCTGAGGAAATGAATACAAATGCTAAAAGTTCTGATGTTTCATTTCCTCATTAAAGAAATGCAAATCACCTATTCAAATAGCAAAAATGCAATGTCATTAGGGAATGGTCAGTCTCATGTGCTACTGACTCGTGTCTAAGTTGATAAAACTCATCAGGAAGGTCATAGAGCTATGGCCTCAGAAACTGTCAAGGTGTATATACACATACATACATACATACATACATATATCTATATATATATATAAAGGTAATCACAGTAACGTGAGCCAGAAAAAGATGTTTATTATGGAGCATCAGTTAAATTATGGTATATCCATAAAGTGGAATAATATGTACCACTTAAAAAGCAGGGATGAATAAATGTAATGTGGAACCTAAGATAAATTATTAAGGAATTTAAAAAAAGCAAAGTGCAGAAGTGTGCATAGAAATTTTTTTAAGTGGGGAAATAAGAGGAGTAAGTGGGTTTTCCAATGTTTTTCTGGAATTACTTATGTGAACCTGTTAAGAACGGCTAACTTTGTTCATAGGTACTAGCACAGAGAGCCACAGATGCTGTATTTTCTAATCTGTACCTGAGTTAATTTCCCTTTTTAAAGTTAACAGTAATTATCTAGAGAGTAGAATTACAGACCAAATTTCGTCTTTTTTTATACTTCTCTGTCTTAAAAAAACCTAATAAAATCTGTATTTTAAATAAAAAAGCACTCCAGTAGGGATAATGGGCAAGGGGTACTTTGTTGCATTTTATTAACAGGAAGGCCTGGCTTGCTGCAGTCCAGGGGGCCACAGAGTCAAACATGACTGAGCAACTGAACTGATGATTATATCAATACAGCTTCATCTCTTAAATAATAAGAATGCTATTTTAAAATTTAAATCAGCTTTATTACACTTTTACTTGTTTGCCCTAGTTTTTGATGTTTAGAATCTCAAAGCAAAACATGACAAATAGCTGATGTACATATGAGTAAACACTCCTCTTGCAATGTAAAAAAGATATTCTCATTTTCAATTCAAAGTAAGAGACACACAGAAAAGTATCTAAACTATTCTGTATCTACTGAGGGCACCTTTTTACACAAGCTGACCTACTGGCTTTCTGATTGGGTCACAAGCCCTGCTGCAGAAAGGGCCTAAACACAGTGACAAATTTTTACAAGAAAGAAACTGGTAATTTAAAAAAGAAACAAAAAAGAGGAAACTATGTAAAACTGATATATGCAAGATAGTCTGAATCAGGACCTCTTTTCAACTGCCTATTAGGAAAGTGAAGTGATCCCAATAAGTCATGCAATTTCTAAAGATTAGAGTTGAACCTTTTCCTCAGGTTCAAGAGATCCTTTTCTCTCACAAGATGAACAATTGTTGCTTTTCAACCTATCAGAATGTCAAAGGCAGGTGTAACTAGAAAGGGGCTGGAAGGGGAAAGAAAACCACAGAGAAAGAGAAGTTAGAGAGAGACCTGATGTCTAGTGTTTCACAGCAAGTGAAACAGAAGCACCGGTAAACAAGAGTACATATATCAGACCTGCTGGAGATTCTAAGGTAACTACTTATCCATACAACTCACAAACCTTCACCTGAGAGCTGGAGTCTCAAAACTAAACCCAAAGCTCACCTCTAAGTAGTCTCAATGGATAATTACCATCTTGCTGTGATTATTTTTAATACTTAATTATACTCAATAATATAGCATCCCTGAGTTATCCAGCATTATTGAAAAATGAAAGTCAATGTTATGCTTACATAACAAGAGCTTTTACGTCAGAGAGACTGACTTAAAATCTCAGCTTTGTTACTCAAGAGCTCTACGACCTTGGGCAAGTTGTTTAACCTTTGGCTTTGTTTCTTCATCTCTAAAATCGCTAATATTGGGTTAACAAATTAACTATGTTCATGGGTTGGAGTGATAAATAAAAGCAGTTACACTTCTACATGGCTTCACAGTATTCAAATAAAGTTTTAAGAACATACTTTTTGAAAAAAGTGCCATTTGTTTAAACCATTCTGAATAGAAATCTCAATACCTCAGTTAATTTTTGTTTCTTCTTAAAGCAAACAGACACAACTTAACTTTTTCTACAGGATAATTACTAATATAAATGATAAGATTATGTATGACTATGAGGGCTTCACAGGTGGCACAGCAGTAAAGAATCTGCCTGCCAATGCGGGAAATGCAAGAGACGCAGGTTAGATCCCTGGTCAGGAAAATCCCCTGGAGTAGGAAATGGCAACCTACTCCAGTATTCTTGCCTGGAAAATTCCATGGACAGAGGAGCCCGGCGGGCTACAGTCCATGGGGTTGCAAAGTCGGACACAACTGAACATGCGCACGTGCATGCACACACGTTTCCACAAGCTATCAATCAGTTTCCTTAGGAACACTTTAAGATAGCACCTGACAAGACTTAAAGTTTATAGAGAAGTCTCCATGCTAATTATTTCCAAATGTAACAATTTTAAAAGTAAACAGTTAACATTTTTAAAAACTATAGCCATTTTACTATATCCTTATTCACAATCAAATAACTTGTGCTTGCCTTTTGCAAGCCCCTTTCTCATCTTCTTAATGTGCTCACGCTAAATTACTGTGAGCTAAGAAGCCAGATAACCATTTCATGGCAAATCGATCTGGTGAAAAAAATATGGGCTGTAGAGACAGCTCTGTGTTTAAATCCCAGGTATGTTACTTATTTTGTGATCTTGTTAAGTTACTTCTCTTTAGCTTCAATTTCCTCATCTTTAAAATGGGAATGCAATTACCTATACTGAAATGCTGTGGTAAAAGGCAAATGAAAATTGAGGTAAAAATCTTACAGAGTACTTTCCAGTACCTGCCAAAATAAGTCATCCTGTCGATGATAATTATCATTACATAACTAATGCAGGATGTTAAAACTACAGTGAAGTTACGAATATAAAGGATTTCTTATTTGGAACATATGCTTTTAATGTGTGAAATTCCTTGGCACCATACTGGATATACAAAGATGAAAAAGGATATATGTATCTATCCTCCAGAGGCTCACAGCCTTTAATTAAAGACAGACACACAAACAAAATCATAGCAATTTGGTAAGTGAAACAGTAGAAGCCAGCAGCACTCCATTTGAAGTCAAAATGCCTTTCTGGAGGAGGTGATAGTTAAGCTAAGAGGATAAACAGCTCACCAGGTAGGACTTAGGGACTGAGGTGAGCTGACTGGGTCAAGAAGGATGAAAGATCACAGGTGAAGAAAATACACAAGTAAGAAACACCTTGGTGAGGTGTGGAACAGAGCACGTGTAGAGAGGAGCATTTAAAAAGGCCAGATCTTCATGAACTGGGATGCCAAACCAAGGAGGAGTTGGCCCTTTTAAAAATAAATAATGGGGAATCACGAAAGTATAAGGGTAATGAAGGAGGTGAGCTGAAAAAGACGCTCAGATTCCTATTACATAGAGGTTCCTCCAGCTGAGATGTTCCAGCTGACCAGGGAAGAGACGCAAATGACAGTCAAGGAAAATACAGTCCAGGTGGTTAAGTAGCAATTAATTTAAAGTAGTGATGTTAAGAGAAAGGAACTAAGAAATAAGGTAGTCTTGATTTCCTTAAACTCAAAAAGTTGGGGAAATTCCCCAATTTCTAGTTTGGGCAAATGGTTGGGTCATGAAGTCATTAGTCGGAAGGTGGACAAGAAAAATAGAAACATTCAGGATTTATCTGAACGCAGTTATTTACTAAGTCTGGAGCTCAAATGAAGGTCGAATTAACTCCAATGGGAGAAATTAACATAAAGGCAGAAATGGAAGGCAAAAATAAGACATTCATATGAATCACACAGATTGAAAACGGTGAATACTACTACCATTGCCGATGAACATCCTTACTTCGTGTTTTTCAGTTGTTTTCCAATTGAACAAACTGTTATATGTGACATGTTACTTTTAATCTACATGCTACCTTATAAGTATGAATGCTTTTTCCAGAGGTCAGCTGAACATTAATGTTTAAGTTTTCTGAGCATCACTATCATGCCAAGATTAGCAAAGTGTTGGGGGCCTGAAGAGTGCCCAATAAAAATGGAAGAATTAAGTAAATATAGTGTTTAGGTCAGTCAAGAAACCAAACTGCTTCAGATACTGTTTTAATGATGATTCAGATAAGCATGTAACGTGGAATAATCTGTTTTTCTTTATATGTTGCTTTTTTCATTTAGCAACATGTAATTTTCAATGGTTTTGGAACTTTGAATTTATTTTTCAGAATTCAAGAATTCACCCCAAGCCAACAATTTATGCCTATCCATACTCCAGACTTCTGTACAGAAGTCAGAAGTCAGTAAAAAAGTACAATTATTGCTTTTATTTTACGGAAAAATACTAAACCGCTTCATCTACAGGTCCATTCTTATATGTTAACAATGTGAGAGATCTTCACAGGTGTACTCAGGAGAGTATTTTAAAGATTCTCATCCCTTAGAAGGAAAACTAGACAACAAGACGTGTTCTTTATGTACTTTCTTTGTACACAACTCAGATAAATATAGATCACATAAACTTAGAAAATAATAATGACTGCCCACCAGATGAAAAAGGTGAATCAATGAATAAGCAGGGAAGATGGAGGCTGGGTGGAAGAAACCATGTTAGGAGGACTTGAAATATAAAAAGGCACAAGAGGAGAGCTCAGTCAGTTAAAAATGGAGGGCTAGTTTTTGGCTGTTTTGTTTTTTTTCATTTTTCATTAACAAAACAAAAGATATTTTAAGAGACTCAACAGTGTCTTAGTTTTTACTCGATAAAAACTAAGAAAAGAAAAAGCTCCATCATCTGTTCAAAGAATTACTTTTTTGGATAAATCAGTTCTTAATACTTTCTTTTGATGTCTATCCTTCCCTCTTATGCACATCTTTTTTGTTAATGAGTGTAGGCAGTATGGTCGTATTAGGGAAAAATCAAAATTAAACAGAACAGAATGACCTAACTTAAAAACTGAAAATAAATTAATCCATTGTTACTGGCACTTATTTTTACACAAATGTTTTTGTGTGATTGAAAACTGTGCATAATTTGCCTGGATGTGGACCTTGGAAATGTCCTGCTAGAGATTTTGGTATCATAAATTTTCACTATTACAGTTTAGATTGTGAGACTGCAAGGAGCAGTGAAAGAGTCTAAGTCTGGGAGTCATCAGTTTAGTTCTGCCTTCATTTGTTATCTCTGTAACTAGATTTTTTTTTTTTTTCTTATGCACCCTGTATCTCAGTAATCTTATCTGTAAAATGGGACTAATAAAAAGATTTACTTCACAAGACTCACAAGGATAATGTAACAGGAAGACACTATGTAAAGACACTATGTTATTTTTGTAGCTGCAAACTCAGTCCTTAACTTTTCAAATCTCAAGAATATCAAATAAACTAGGTGCCACCATTAACAGAAAAACAAGAGCCCACTCACTTCCAGAGTACTGCATGCAGTGTCTCACCACTGGAATCATACCATGAAGAGTTTCAAGTAATTTCTTTCCTTTAACCTTACATTGAAACATCCGAAAAGACTGGTTTCAGGCTCCCACTAGCTGAAGGCAGTTAACTGTATCCTAAAAATCCATCTCAAAGGACTAAGAAGATAATCTGCATGTGGAAAGTCTAGATTGTAATGGTACTAAACAGAGTAAAAACTAACAGTAGCTTGCCCTGCACAATCCTGTAAGTTTTAAGAAACTCTGCTTTTGCTTACTTGCTTCTAACACTCCACTGTGAAGCAGAAACACAGTATCATATACCAGTGGTCACAGCCTTTGAAGAACTAGAAGCTGGATCAGATTCTCAAGCTTTTAGAAGTTGAGCAAGATGCCCTCCATGATCATGTCACAACGTTATACATTTTAGAAACAAAATGTGCTCCGTATTTATGTAATAAAGTCTTATTTATTTTGGAAGATTTCTTTTTAGATCATCACCATACTAGAATCACACGTAAATTCTCTCATAATTACACAAGGCATAATTTCAGGGCCCAAAGGCAGGCCACTGGAATTTTAAGTTTACCACTCCATCACAACGTGGATTCACATTTGGGTTTAGGTTTGAGATTAGCTTTCTTCATCATGATTTTCCCTCTAAATGTACTATGACTAAACTACATTACTTTTTTATTACACATGTAAGCACTTCTGATGGAATCTAGGAGAAAGATGCAATCACTGAAGTTAACCCGCTGGTTTGAAAACTGCTCAAGTATCTTAAACACTCCCAGATGCTAACTGACAACCTGACCACTGGAAGCAAATTAAGTTATTCATTGCAGCCGGGGAGAGGAAAGAGGCCACACCCAAAGTTAAGAGTTCACAGTGAAGTGACACCAAGTTTCAGCATTTTAACTATTGCTATTTTTGGTGCTCTTTTTTTTTTTTTTTCCTTTCACGGTCAAGGAACACTTTAAATTCATAACAGGCCCAAAGTTACATAGAAAATGTTACTCTGATTCTAATCACTTAAGTTACTTCATTCAGTAGTGGGCAGGTCCAAGATGGAGAATTACCTCATCCAAAGGAAAGCTGGAAGTAATGTTGGCGTCGAAGAGGGCCGAACTCAAGTCCTCAGTGCTCATAAGCGACTCTAGAAGAGCTGGTCACCCACTCTCCCCAACCCCCGAGAAACCAGGAAGGCAAGGCTCTGTGTCACCACGGCAGTTATTTGACCCAGAATGCGACCGTTTTCTGTGGACCCAGTTTTCGGCTTTAGACGCTCCCGGCCTCCCACTCTCTCCGCGCCACCTCCATCCAGGAGGTCGCCCCCGCTTCCTCAGCCTCCTCTCCATCCCACCTCCGTGCTCTCGCCGACTCCACTCATTCCCCCACCTACCTTGGCCACATAGTCTTTCACCTCATCCAGGTCTCCGTTTTTCAGGGCCCACATGAACTCCTTGTCGCACATCACTGCAGCGGGGCGGGCCGGCTGGCCGGACAGCAAGCGGATACCGCCGGGCGAGAGGGACACAGGGCCGCGCGGTAGCCGCACAGAAGAGAAGGCAGGGTAGGCGGCCAGGCGGGCGAGGCAGTTGGCCGCGGCGACCGTTAGGGCGGGAGAAAGAAAAGTTTTTTTTTTTTTTTTTGAGGCCACCGGGCCCAGCAGAGCAGGTTCCGCCTGGCCGAGGAGAAGCAGGAGCGCTTGCACTTCCGGTTCACTCCCGGCTAGGACCGTCCCCCAACTTCCTCTTCCTCTTCCCCGCGGCGAAACGCCCTGCTCGGGACCCCGCCCCGAAAGCCCGCGGTGGAGCGCTCCGCGTGCGCAGACGCAGTGAGTGAGCCGTCCGGACAGCGCTGGTCGGGGAGCAGTGGGCGTGTCTGCGAGGCCAGAAAACTGGGTTGGAGGTTGAGAAGGGCCAGAGCGCTAGTGGAGGAACTGTGCGGCGTGAATGGGAAAAACTTAAAAAAACAATTCGCAATGTCGGAGCGCACCCTGCTCACCTTCTAAATGTTCAGGAGAAATGTCTGATTTGAATTCCTGCCCTTTTCTTTTCCCTCCTTCCCTCCTTTTCACCTTCCTTCCCTTCCTTGATCTTTCCTTTCCTTCCTCCACTATTGAGCATCCTTGGGCTCCTACTACATGTCAGACTCTGCTAAGCCCAGAGAATACACTTTAAAAAGAAAAAAAGGTTCAGTTCAGTTGCTCAGTCGCGTCGGACTCTGCAACTCCATGGATTGCAGCACGCCAGGCCTCCCTGTCCACCACCAACTCCCGAGCTTATTCAAACTCATGTCCATTGAGACGGTGATGCCATCCAACCATCTCACCTTCTGTCGTCCCCTTCTCCTCCTGTCTTCAATTTTTCCCAGCATCACGGTCTTTTTCAATGAATCAGGTCTTTGCATCAGGTGGCCAAAGTACTGGAGTTTCAGCTTCAGCATCAGTCCTTCCTGAATGAGTATTGAGGACTGATTTCCTTTAGGATTGACTGGTTGGATCTCCTTGCAGTCCGAGGGACTCTCAAGAGTCTTCTCCAACACTGCAGTTCAAAAGCATCAGTTCTTTGGTGCTCAGTTTTCTTTATAGTCCAACTCTCACATCCATACATGACCACTGGAAAAACCGTAGCTTTGACTAGATGGACTTTTGTTGGCAAAGTAATGTCTCTGCTTTTTAATATGATGTCTAGGTTGCTCATAACTTTTCTTCCAAGGAGATTAAAAAAAAAGAAAAAATGTGGCATAAAACAGTTACTGCCCTCAAGGAACTCTTCCATAGTTAAGACAACAATGTGAATACTGTGTGTCAATACTACACATAATGTTCTATGGAGGGAAAAACTTGACTCATCTCCCCAACTGCAAATGATGTCCAGAGACTTAAGACTTCAGTTTGATGCCATATGACAGGGCAGACTTAACTGACCGGTGCAATTTGTATTTGTAAAAAAAATTGTGCTTTTGTTTTGTTTTAAAAATTTTTGTTCTTTTGCTTTGAGGCTTCAGGACCATTCTAGCAAAACCAGTTCCACTTTTCCTAGAGACTGACGGTAATAACCTGGGGCACAGCCACTAGGTGAATTGTGCTTTAACCCTAATGATCCAGGTGCGCACATATCAACACAGAGCCAATAAAAACTCTTATTGGTACAATTATATGTATATATATGTATATATGTGTGTGTATATATATATAGTCTATTATTTATGACCCATTGTTACCCTGCTTATTTAACTTATATGCAGAGTACATCATGAGAAATGCTGGCCTGGAGGAAGCACAAGCTGGAATCAAGATTGCCAGGAGAAATGTCAATAACCTCAGATACGTAGATGACACCACCGTTATGGCAGAAAGTGAAGAAGAACTATAGAGCCTCTTGATGAAAGTGAAAGAGGAGAGTGAAAAAGTTGGCTTAAAGATCAACATTCAGAAAACTAAGATCATGGCATCTGATCCCATCACTTCATGGCAAATCAATGGGGAAACAGTGGCTGACTTGATTTTTCTGGGCTCCAAAATCACTGCAGATGGTGATTGCAGCCATGAAATTAAAAGACGCTTACTCTTTGGAAGGAAAGTTATGACCAACCTAGACAGCATATTGAAAAGCCAGAGACATTACTTTGTCAACAAAGGTCCATCTAGTCAAGGCTATGGTTTTTCCAGTGGACATGTATGGATGTGAGCTTGGACTATAAAGAAAACTGAGCACTGAAGAATTGATGTTTTTGAACTGCAGTGTTGGAGAAGACTCTTGAGAATCCCTTGGACTACAAGGAGATCCAACCGGTCCATCCTAAAGGAGATCAGTCCTGGGTGTTCATTAGTAGGACTGATGTTGAAGCTGAAACTCCAATACTTTGGCCACCTGATGCAAAGAGCTGACTCATTTGAAAAGACCCTGATGCTGGGAAAGATTGAAGCCAGGAGGAGAAGGGGCTGACAGAGGATGAGATGGTTGGATGGCATCACCTACTCAATGGACATGGGTTTGGGTAAACTCCGGGAGTTGGTGATGGGGAGGGAGACCTGGCGTACTGCGGTTCATGGTGTCGCAGAATCAGACATAACTGAGCGACTGAACTGGACTGAACTGAAACGGATAAATGATAAACCAAGCTACTTTTCTAGGCTTGCTGTATAGTATAGGGGATCAGAAAACATACTGGAACCAGAATGGTTAGTTTTAATAAAGGACCCAAACTATATTAATTCTGTGTCACCTCAGGCAAGTTATTTAACCCTTCTCTGTACAGTTTTCCATGTATGTTAAGTGGGTATGAGAACAGTGTTCAATGCATGCATATATATCACCTATGATTTGTGCGTGTGTGGCTAAATCACTTCAGTCATGTCCAACTCTTTGCAACCCCATGGCCTGTGGCCTGCCAGACTCCTCTGTCCATGGGATTCTCCAGGCATGAATACTGGAGTGGGCTGCTGTGCCCTCCTCCAAGGGATCTTCCCAAACAAGGGATGGAACCCACCTCTCCTGAGTTGGCAGGTGGGTTCTTTGCCACTCACACCACCCAGGAAGCCCTATGATTTAGCAATAGCAAATAGAGATAGGATTCAAACCAAAAGAAAAATAGAAAAAATCTCCAAATATTTAATAGCTACCTTGATTGTTATTCTGTTAATTTTCCTTTCTGACAATTAGAAAGACAAGTTCACATACCTAACAATGATACATTTCTGGAAACAAATCTCAGGAATGAGTTTGTTGGGTAACTCCGGAAGTTCCTATATGTCTTTTCTAACTCTGTGAGTGATCTCTGTGTGATCTCTGAGTTACATCCTGCTGAAAGCGCTTGATTTATTTCTCTAGCCCAGACTTCTCTTATGTGATCCATTCTGCTATTTAACTTCTTACTCATTTGAATGTTTCAGACTTAATATGTTCAAAATAGGATTTGGTCTCTTCTATATTCTAAATTTAGTTGTCCCCTAGACCATCCCTTCTCTGTGAATGACATCACCAAGCACCCTGTCACTAAAACCAAAAACATAGCAACAAATTTTCTCTCCTCGACTAAACTATAGTCAGACTCCTATGAGCCCTCTTGACTTGAAGCCTATAGACAGAGGCTTCAACCTCTGTCTATAAAGACTTGAACAAATAGGAACATAGGTCCTCTCGAGGCCACATCCTAAAATAATCCCAGTCCTCTTAAAGTGCCTGCGTGAGAAAATTCAAGGGTGCCAAAGCCCCTGTTTATTCCAGTCAACACCCAAGACTGGGACCTCTCTCTCCCAGCTTCTGCAAGAGGGTAGAATCCTAAGTCCAGTCATCACCACTAGCAGACACAGCTGGCCTCATTGCATTGACACTGACTGCATACATGTGTGCTAAGTCACTTCAGTTGAGTCTGACTCTTCGTTACCCTAAGGACTGTAGCCCGCCAGGCTCCTCTGTCCTTGGGATTCTCCAGGCATGAATACTGGAATGGGTTGTCAAATGGCTACCCACTCCAGTATTCTTGCCTGGGAAATTCCACGGACAGAGCAGCCTGGCGGGCTATAGTGCATGGGATTGAAAGACTCAGACACCTTGACACTAATCTTTTGTAATTTTTTACTTCCCTGACTTGACTCCCCCCGCCTTTTCCTGATTCTCCCTTTAAAACACCTATTCATCTCTGTACAGATTGAAGTTTTGTTTGGTTCATGTTGGACTCTTTTTTCCTTACAGCAGTAGTTATTACTAATAAAAATCTGTTCTTACCACATTAACTAATGTCCTGCTTTGTTCATCCTTGACAATGCGAGTCATAGGTAACTCCTGCCGCTCCCAACCTTTCTTTTATTTCATCCATCAGTAAGCTCTGCAAAATATATCTTAAGTGGTTCACTTCTTGGCATCTTCCCTGCTGACTACCCCGCTATGGCCCTTCCTAACCCTGTCATCTCTTGCACTGCTACAATCGCGTCCCAGCTGGCATCCCCATTTTCACTCTCACCCTTTTCCGAGGAATTTACCACAGAGCCAGTTACTTTTTTAAACATAAATCAAACATGCATTTCTTATCTTAAGACCTTTCAATGACTTCCTATTGCATTTTAGGATAAAATTCTATTTATTTGCTATGACAGTCAGGGTTCTCTGTGATTTGACCCTGATGGTTTCTCCCATCCATAACACTCCCCTTGCATCCCTTTACTTTTTTTGTTTCTCATAGATCTCATCTTCTGGCAGTTTCAGGAAAAATCAAGCCTACTCCACCCTATGACTGTTAAGCTTGTTGCTTCTTGTCTGGAATGTTGTCTTAATTTATGCTCACTTGGAGGTCTCAATGCAAATGTTACTTCTTCAGAGAGGCCTCCCAGACTATCCACTTTAAATAGGTCCCTCAATTGTGTCTAGCTTATAACCTACCTTTTTTTTTTTTTTTAATTTAGCTCACTTATCACAAATATTTTCATTGCTTTTTGTTTACCTGTTTTGGCAGGCATTCAGCAATTTTTCTTTTCATTTGGCATCCCAGGCACAAGAGAGAATTGCTCTTCCTGGCTTCCGTGTGGTTGGATAATGTCATGTAACTAATTTGGGCCTATTAGTTATGAGCAGAAGTAACATGAGTCACCTCCAGGCTTGCCAATGCAAGACCCTTCAGAGGGCCCTATTCTCTCTCCCGCAGCAACCAGCAACATTCGAAACAGTGGCTGCAGTCAGCCATGTTCCCAAGCGACTGCAGTGAGCAGAACTCCCCTGCCATCCCAGAATGAATAAAATAGTAATTAAACTTTCGTTGTTTCAAGCCACTGAGATTGTAGTGTTTATGACTGCAGCAACACTGAGCCAATCTTGGCTAACAGCGGTGGGCTATTACTAGAACAAAAATCTTCATTAGGTGGCTTTGGTTTAGGGGCTAGGTGGCACACAACAAAGGAAATGATATTGGAAACCATATGGATGGTGATTCATATTCGCAAAAAAGAAACATTTGGCAAAACAACCTTCTGTGATAGAATGGTGAGGCATGGAAGGCAGATAATGTATGCTGTAAACTTGTGGCTCTGGTGGAAGAGAATGGGAAATGGAAAGCTGGTGGCATGCGTTGGTAACTATTTTTATGTGTTGCCTGGTGAGGGTGGGGTGGGGGTGTTGGGGTGGTGAAGGACATGTTTTTATTTATTTTCTTTCCAGCTTTACTGTGATATAATTCACATGACATTGAATAGGTGTACGATATACAGCATGATGATTTCATATGTATATATTGCAAAATTATTACTTCAACAAGGATAGTTAACACAACCGTCACCTCATAGTTACTTTTTCTCTTGTGGTGAGAATTTGGAAGATTTACTCTCAGCATTTTTCAAGTATACAATACAGTATTGTTAAGTATAGTCACCATGCTGTGCATTAGATTTTCCAGAACTTATTCATCTTGTAACTAGAATTTGGTACTCTTTGACCACTTTCACCCATTTCCCCCACCTCATAGCCTCTGGTAACCACCCATCTACTGTTTCTGTGAGTTTGGATTTTTCAGATTCCACATTTAAATGAGACCATACAGTATTTGTCTTTCTCCATCTGACTTATTTCACCTTGCATAATGCCCTCCATTTAACTGCTTTGCTATATCCCATAAGTTGTGGTATGTTGTGTTTCCATTTTCATTGGTTTCAAGATATTTTTAAATTTCCTTTTTGATTTCTTCTTTGGTCCACTGGTTGTTCAGAATTGTGTTGTTTAATTTCCACATATTTTGGAGGGAACACATGTATAACGATAGCTGATTCAAGTTGACGTATGGCAAAAATTAACTGACTTCCCTGGTGGCTCAGACTGTAAAGTGTCCGCCTACAATGCCGGAGACCAGGGTTCAAACCCTGGATTGGGAAAATCTCCTGGAAAAGGGAATGGCAACCCACTCCAGTACTCTTGCCTGGAAAATCTCATGGAAGGAGGAGCCTGGTAGGCTACAGTTCATGGGGTTGCAAACAGTTGGACATGACTGAGTGACTTCACTTTCACTTTTCAATGCCCTCCAAGATTAGGTTGTTTGAGATCTCTCTTTTTACATGATGTATGAATTTATATCTATAAACAATCCCACTATAACTGCTTTGCTATATCCCATAAGTTGTGGGGCAGGAGGGCCGAGAGGAGCTACTCCACATTCAAGGTCAGGAGGGGCAGCTGTGAGAAGATACCCCTCGTCCAAGGTAAGGAGCAGCGGCTGTGCTTTGCTGGAGCAGCTGTGAAGAGATACCCCACGTTCAAGGTAAGAGAAACCCAAGTAAGACGGTAGGTGTTTCGAGAGGGCATCAGAGGGCAGACAGACTGAAACCATAATCACAGAAAACTAGCCAATCTGATCACAGGACCACAGCCTTGTCTAACTTAATGAAACTAAGCCATGCCGTGTGGGGCTACCCAAGACGATCAGGTCATGGTGGAGAGGTCTAACAGAATGTGGTCCACTGGAGAAGGGAATGGCAAACCACTTCAGTATTCTTGCCTTGAGAACCCCATGAACAGTTGGAAAAGGCAAATTGATAGGATACTGAAAGAGGAACTCCCCAGGTCGGTAGGTGCCCAATATGCTAATAGACATCAGTGGAGAAATAACTCCAGAAAGAATGAAGGGATGGAGCCAAAGCAAAAACAATACCCAGTTGTGGATATGACTGGTGATAGAAGCAAGGTCCAATGCTATAAAGAGCAATATTGCATAGGAACCTGGAATGTTAGGTCCATGAATCAAGGCAAATTGGAAGTGGTCAAACAGGAGATGACAAGAGTGAATGTCGACATTATAGGAATCAGCGAACTAAAATGACTGGAATGGGTGACCATTATATCTACTACTGTGGGCAGGAATCCCTTCGAAGAAATGCAGTAGCCATTATGGTCAACAAAAGAGTCCGAGATGCAGTACTTGGATGCAATCTCAAAAACGACAGAATGACCTCTGTTCGTTTCCAAGGCAAACCATTCCATATCATGGTAATCCAAGCCTATGCCCTAATCAATAATGCTGAAGAAGCCAAAGTTGAACAGTTCTTTGAAGACCTACAAGACCTTTTAGAATACCCAAAAAAGATGTCCTTCTCATTATAGGAGACTGGAATGCAAAAGTAGGAAGTCAAGAAACACCTGGAGTAACAGGCAAATTTGGCCTTGGAGTACAGAATGAAGCAGGACAAAGGCTAATAGAGTTTTGCCAAGAGAACACACTGGTCATAGCAAACACCCTCTTCCAACAACACAAGAGAAGACTCTACACATGGACATCACCAGATGGTCGACACCGAAATCAGATTGATTATATTCTTTGCAGCCAAAGAAGGAGACGCTCTATACAGTCAGCAAAAATAAGACTGGGAGCTGACTGTGGCTCAGATCATGAACTCCTTATTGCCAAATTCAGACTTAAACTGAAGAAAGTAGGGAAAACCACTAGACCATTCAGGTATGACCTAAATCAAATCCCTTATGGCTATACAGTGGAAGTGAGAAATAGATTTAAGGGACTAGATCTGATAGACAGAGAGCCTGATGAACTATGGATGGAGGTTTGTAACACTGTACAGGAGACAGGGATCAAGACCATCCCCATGGAAAAGAAATGCCAAAAGGCAAAATGGTTGTCTGAGAAGGCCTTACAAATAGCTGTGGAAAGAAGAGAAGTGAAAAGCAAAAGAGAAAAGGAAAGATATTCCCATTTGAATGCAGAGTTCCAAAGAATAGCCAGGAGAGATAAGAAAGCCTTCCTCAGCAATCAATGCAAAGAAATAGAGGAAAACAACAGAATGGGAAAGACTAGAGATCTCTTCAAGAAAATTAGAGATACCAAGGGAACATTTCATGCAAAGATGGGTTCGATAAACGACAGAAATGGTATGGACCTAACAGAAGCAGAAGATATTAAGAAGAAGTGTCGAGAATACACAGAAGAATTGTACAAAAAAGATCTTCATGACCCAGCTAATCACAATGGTGTCATCACTCACCTAGAGACAGACATCCTGGAATGTGAAGTCAGGTGGGCCTTAGAAAGCATCACTATGAACAAAGCTAGTGGAGGTGATGGAATCCCAGTTGAGCTATTTCACATCCTGAAAGGTGATGCTGTGAAAGTGCTACACAAAATATGCCAGCAAATTTGGAAAACTCAGCAGAGGCCACAGGACTGGGAAAGGTCAGTTTTCATTCCAATCCCTAAGAAAGGCAATCCTAAAGAATGCTCAAACTACTGCACAATTGCACTCATCTCACACGCTAGTAAAGTAATGCTCAAAATTCTCCAAGCCAGGCTTTAGCAATATGTGAACCGTGAACTTGCAGATGTTCAAGCTGGTTTTAGAAAAGGCAGAGGAACGAGAGATCAAATTGCCAATATCTGCTGGATCATTGAAAAAACAAGAGAGTTCCAGAAAAACATCTATTTCTGCTTTATTGACTATGCCAAAGCCTTCAACTGTGTGGATCACAATAAACTGTGGAAGATTCTGAAAGAGATGGAAATACCAGACTACCTGACCTGCCTCTTGAGAAACCTGTATGCAGGTCAGGAAGCAACAGTTGGAACTGGACATGGAAAAACAGACTGGTTCCAAATAGGAAAAGGAGTACATCAAAGTTGTATATTGTCACCCTGCTTATTTAACTTACATGCAGAGTACATCATGAGAAATGCCGGGCTGGATGAAGCACAAGCTGGAATCAAGATTGCCCAGAGAAATATCAATAACCTCAGATATGCAGATGACACCACCCTTATGGGAGAAAGCAAAGAAACACTAAACAGCCTCTTGATAAAAATGAAAGAGGAGAGTGAAAAAGTTGGTTTAAAGTTCAACATTCAGAAAACTAAGATCATAGCATCTGGTCCCATCACTTCATGGCAAATAGATGGGGAAACAGTGGAAACAGTGACAGACTTTATTTTTTTGGGCTCCAAAATCACCGACTCAATGGACATGAGTTTGGGTAAACTCTGGGAGTTTGTGATGGACAGGGAGGCCTGGCATGCTGCAATTCATGGGGTCGCAAATAGTTGGACACAACTGAGCGACTGAACTGAACTAAGTTGTGGTATGTTGTGTTTCCATATTCATTGATTTTAAGATATTTTAAATTTCATTTTAAATTTCTTCTTTGATCCACTGGTTGTTCAGAATTGTGTTGTTTATTTTCTACATATTTTGGGGGGAATACATATATACTGATGGCCAATTCATGTTGATGTATGGCAAAAACCATCATAGTATTGTGAAGTAATTATCCTCCAATTAAAATAAAAAAGTTAATAAATAAACTTTCCACATATTTGTGAATTTTCCAGCTTTCCTCCTGTCACCAGTTTCATGCCACTGTGGTTAGAAAAGATACTTGATATAATTTCTATCTTGAATTTTTTGAGACTTGTTTTGTTGCCTTACATGGGGGCTTCCCTGTGGCTCAGATGGTAAAGAATCTGCCTGCAATGTGGGAGACCCAGGTTGGGAAGATCCCCTGGAGAAAGAAATGGTGAGGCACTCCAGTATTCTTGCCTGGGAAATCCCATGGACAGAGGAGCCTGGTAGTCCATGGGGTCACAAAGAGTTGGACATGACTGAGTGACTAACAATTTCATGTGATCTATCCTAAAAAATGTTCCATGTACACTTGTATATCAGAATGTATATTCTATTGCTGTTGGATAGACTATTCTGTATATGTTTGTTAGATACATTCAAATGTTGGTAATTATGGACTACATAAGACATTATAGGAAAAGATGAATCAGAGAGTAATTGTTGACTTTACAGTTAAAAATGAAAGCGATTATAAAGAATCTAGAAATATGGAAACTTGCACTGTTGGAAGATATAAATGATTCTCATCTTTAAATGAGATGAGCAACAAAGGCTAATTAGAACTCAGCCTTATGTCAAGGATCAAATCAAGGATATGACTGTCACATTCATGACTAAAACCTCTGAGTGGATTAAAGTGGTGCCCAGTAAGTTGGATAAACTGGTCCAGGTCTTCCTGTTAACAAAGCCACATGGGCACAAGCTATCCACAAGAGAGAAATAAAATAAAAATTTGTGTCTCAGATGACTTTAATCAAATAAAGAAGATGACTAAAATTTTTAGGGTAGTGCCAAAATATCTACCAGTGAGTGCTAAAGGAGACTTAAGTGAGACTTAAAATGACCCTTGGTCCTCACCTTTATGTGGTCAGGAAGTAGTTTGAGAAAACTGCTCAAAATCTGAGGATTTATTCTTTATGTTCAGGTTTGGAAAAGGTCAGTTTTCATTGAAATGCCAAAGAATGTTCACACTACCGCACAATCGCTCTCATTTCACATGATAGGAAAGTAATACTCAAAACTCTCCATGCCAGGCTTCAACAGTACGTGAATGAGAACTTCCAGATGTACAAACTGGATTTAGAAAAGGCAGAGGAACCAGAGATCAAATCGCCAACATCACAGAAAAAGCAACATCACACAACATCACAGAAAAAAAGCAAGAGAATTCCAGAAAAACATCTACTTCTGCTTCATTGACTATGCTAAAGCCTTTGACTGTGTGGATCACAACAAAATGTGGAAAATTCTTCAAGAGATAGGAATATCAGATCACCTTACCTGCCTCCCGAGAAACTTGTATGCAGGTCAAGAAGCAACAGTTAGAAATGGACAGGGAACAACAGACTGGTTCCAGATTGGGAAAGGAGAATGTCAAAGCTGTATATTGTCACCCTGCTTATTTAACTTATATGTAGAGTACATCATGAGAAACGCTGGGCTGGATGAAGCACAAGCTGGAATCAAGATTGCCAGGAGAAATATCAATAACCTCAGATATGCAGATGACACCACCGTTATGGCAGAAAGTGAAAAAGAACTAAAGAGCCTCTTGGTGAAAGTGAAAGGGGAGAGTGAAAAAGTTGTCTTAAAACTCAACATTCAGAAAACTAAGATCATGGCATCCGGTCCCATCACTTCATGGCAAATAGATGGGGAAATGAAACAAGTGACAGACTTTACTTTCTTAGGTTCCAAAATCAAGGCAGATGGTGATGGCAGTGAAATGAAAAGACACATGCTCCTTGGAGAAAAAGCTATGACAAACCCAGATAGCATATTAAAAAGCAGAGACATTACTTTGCCAACAAAGGTCTGTATAGTCAAAGCTATGTTTTTCTAGTGTCATGTATAGATATGAGAGTTGGACCGTAAAGAAGGCTGAGCGCTAAAGAACTGATGCTTTTTGAATTGTGGTGTTGGAGAAGACTCTTGAGAGTCCCTTGGACTGCAAGGAGATCAAACCAGTCCATCCTAAAGGAAATCAGTCCTGATTATTCATTGAAAAGACTGATGCTAAAACTGAAGCTCCATTACTTTGGCCACCTGATGCAAGCAGCTGACTCCTTAGAAAAGGCCCTGATGCTGGGGAAGATTGAAGGCAGGAGGAGGAGGGGATGACAGAGGATGAGATGGCTGAATGGCATCTTGGACTCAATGGACATGAGTTTGAGCAAGCTCCAGGAGATGGTGATGGACAGGGAAGCCTGGCAATCTGCAGCCCATGGGGTCACAAAGAGCTGGACACGACTGAGCGACTGAACGTCTATAGGGCACAGGGGAATGAAGGAAAAGAACTTCTCTAGAAGGTAGAAGATGAAGCTAAGGATCTGAGAAAAACAATGCAGTGGGGGAGGGGAGTGTACCATGGATCAGAACATCCCCCACCCTAGTGGAAAGACTAGGAGGCAACACCCTTGCAGTGTCTGCCTGGTAGGATTCCACAGTTGCCGGACACTGATTACTATCTCTATCCCATTTTTCTCCATTTCAAATGGGAGTGTTTATGGCAGTTATCCAGTTTCTCCTCTGTCATTACCTATTAGGTAAGGGGTGTGGCGCAGACTTTTCTTCATGTGTGTCCAGATCCAGAGGAGATACAGATCTAGGCTTGACTACTGTCAGATCCTGGACTTTGACCTTGATGTTGTGATAGGATGAACTTTTTTGTCATTTCTCTGGAAGGGAATATGAGTATATTTTGCACATGGGAAGAAAAGCAAACCTAATATCTGACTAGCGGGTGACTGTGGCAGTCATTGGTCTTCCTGCTCAGTCTTCTGCTGTTGGAGCACTTTCTGGCCCCCTAGTGATTCGGTAGGGCTATGTGACTGTTATGACAAATGAGCCGGGAATATAAGTGATATGCCACTTCTAGGCCTTAGGAGTTTTTTTGGGGGGGGTCAGGCAGCACGGCATAAGAGATCTCTCAGTTCTAGGCCCTCAGCAGTGAAAGTGAAGAGTCCTAACCATTGGACAGTCAGAGAATTCCCACAAACATTTAATTACCATTGGGGGCTCCTCTGATGTTCTTTTTCCAGTAGGGTAGAAACCCTCAGCCTGAGTTCTTGAATAACTATGAGAAGCAGATTCCCCTGCCAGTGTGTGGTAGATAAGCAATATCAACGAGTTGTGTATTACTGCAGAATAATCTAGCCTATCCTGAATGATACCTATTTATTGTCTGTTTTTTGCATTAGAAAGTAGGCCTAATGAGGATAAGAATCTTGTCTATCTTGCTGTAAGGTATATACCAGATATTTATCACTACACTGGCTTGTTGACTGAAAAATATAGTCACAACATGAAAGTAGAGAGCTATTTTATTTGGTGGGAATGTTTAGGACTCTGAGCCCAGGAGACAGCATCTCAGTAGCTCTGAGAAAACTGCTCCAAGGAGGCAGGAGGGGAAGTCAGGCTATATATGAGTTTGCAACAAAGGGAGCAGGCAGTGTGAACAATCAAGGATGAAGTTAAGGAATTTAGCATTCTATTTATGGGAAGATGCAAGTCTCTGGGCTCACTGAATTCATTCCTTTCATGTATATCTCAGCTATCTGAGGCCAATCCTGTTTCTTTGTTAACTTTGCTTCTTGCATTGCCCCAGCTCCTCGGCAATCAATGTAGAGGGTTGCAGCATCTGCTGGATCACAGTTTGAGGAGGCCTCATTAACATTTTGCCTGGCTTCCCAGGTGGTGCTAGTGGTAAAGAGCCCTCCTGCCAATGCAGGAAACGTGAAGAGTTAGAAGGACTGAAGTGACTTAGCACAGAGCACATACACTCACATTTGGAAGCCAGAAATCACTGACAGTTGTGAAATTTCTTGTCTACTGATATGGCAGGAAATATTTTCACTTCACAGGCTCATAGTAGGTGCTCAACAAATATTTCATGAATTAATACATAGGTGAATTCTCTTAGCATAATTAAAGACCTTAGTTAACCAAGATTTGTGTCTGAATAGTCACCTCAATTTTGCATGGTGATGAGCCAAGATAATGCCAGGAAACAGGCCTAAAGAGTTTTCAGAACGAATTTTGAGGTTGCTTCAAAATAACACATAAAAAGAATAATCTTAAGTAAAGTGAAAGTCACTCAGTCATGTTTAACTCTTTGCAACCCCACAGACCGTAGCCCTGCAGTCTCCTCTGTCCATGGGATTTCCCAGGCAAGAATACTGAAGTGGGTTGGCATTCCCTTCTACAGGGGTTCTTACTGACCCAGGGATCGAGCCTGGGGCCTCCTGAATTACAGGCAGACTCTTCACCATCTGAGCTACCAGAGCATGATCTTAGTAGGGCCATGTTCTTCAATTTCCATTTACAAAAGTACTATGTGAATGTATGCCTGTTTTTAAATTTTTAAGGAAACATGACTGCACATAGAATAAAAAAGTGAAAATAGTCTTTCTTACAGCCTCTGATCTCTCTCTTAAACCACGCCACTTACTTTCTCATAGGTAAGCACTGACAGTGTTCAGCAGTACCGGGGAACTATGGTATGCATGTTAAATTTGAGAAATAAAAACATACAAAAATGGATTTATAAGAGTATTTTTGGGGCTTCCTTCATAGCTCAGTGGTAAAGAAGCCACCTGCCAATGCAGGAGATAAAGGTTCAGTCCATGCCTCAGAGCAACTAAGCCCATGTGCCACAACTATTGAACCTGTGCTCTAGAACCAGGGAGCTACGACTGTTGAGCCCATGTGCCACAGCTACTGAAGCCTGCACACTCTAGAGCCCGTGCTCTGCAACAAGAGATGCCACCGCAGTGAGAAGCCCCAGGTCGCTGCAACTAGAGAAGAGCCCATGAAGCAGTGAAGACCCCGCACAGCCAAAAATAAATAAATAAATAGATTGTTGAAAAGAGTATCATGGTGCCATTGTGACTTATCATTAGAAATATATGTTAGGTCTTTGTCTCTGACACAAAGCTCCTAAAACCTTTAGAATCTCCTAAGGGGTGAGAACTACAAAGGTGAATTTTATAGGTTATTTTAATAAAATAACTTTGGGATCCCATCTAAGGATGGGGACTGGTTGCCAGTAGAACCGACCATGTGATTAGAGGGATGGAAATCTCAGAGGCACAGATAACAACCTGGGCTTGTGACTAGCATCTGAAACTGAGGGGGGGTGGCGGGCAGGGTTGTAGGACTGACCCCTTAGCCTCTGGAATCTGATGCTATCCCCCAGTGGTGGTTGGTGGCTTGGTGGTTTAGTCGTTAAATTGTTTCTGACTCTCTCAATCCCATGGATTGTAGCCTTCCAGGCTCCTCTGTCCATGGGATTCTCCAGGCGTGAATACTGGAGTGGGTTGCCGTTTTAGATAGTGTCATAATTGGGTTGAACTGTAGGACATCCAGCTGGTATCTGAACGTTTCTTGTTGGTGTGGAGAAACCCCTCTCACACTCCCCCAGTCTCTTCTCCATGTACAATAGAATTGGGTGCAGAACTGTTAACTGTGTGTGTGTATGCATATAAAAAACTAGAAGGAATCAAATATTAATCATATCATTCTCTGAGTTATGGGAGTATGGTTGATATCTTGCTTTCTTCCATATATTTTCCCATATTTTCTAAGTTTTTTATCAACAAATATTAACTTAAGAATCAGGAAAGTAAAATTAGCTTTATTAAGTCATATATCTGAGTAGTTGTTACTGTTGTTGTTCAGTTGTGTCCAAGTCTTTGTGAATCCATGGATTGCAGTATGTCAGGCCTCTCTGTCTTTCACCATTTCCTGGAGTTTGCTCAGACTCATGTCCATTGAGTTGGTGATGCCATCCAGCCACCTCATCCTCTGCCATGCCCTGCCTTCAATCTTTCCCAGCATCAGGGTCTTTTCCAAAGAGTGGGCTCTTCACATCAGATGGCCAAAGTATTGGAGTTTCAGCTTCAGCATCAGTCCTTCCAATGAATATTCAGGACTGATTTGCTTTAGGATTGACTGGTTTGATCTCCTTGCTGTCCAAGGGACTCTCAAGAGTCTTCTCTGGAACCACAGTTTGAAGGCATCAATTCTTCAGCGCTCAGCCTTTTTTATTGTCCAACTCTCATACCTGTACATGAGAGGTATGGAAAAACCTCTGGAAAAGCTACTGGAAAAACCATAGCTTTGATTATCTGGACCTCTGTCAGCAAAGTAATATCTCTGCTTTTTAATATGCTGTCTAGGTTTGTTATTACTTTTCTTTCAAGGAGAAGTGTTTTTTAATTTCAGGGCAGCAGTCACCACCCACAGTGATTTTGGAGCCCAAGAAAATAGTCTCTAACTGTTTCCATTGTTTCCCCATCTATTTGCCATGAAGTGATGGGACCAGATGCCATGATCTTCTTTTTTTGAATTCTGAGTCTTATGCTAGCTTTTTCACTCTCCTCTTTCACCTTCATCAAGGGGCTCTTTAAATACCTCTTTGCTTTCTGCCATAAGGATGGTGTCATCTGCATATCTGAGGTTATTGATATTTCTCCCAGCAATCTTGATTGCATCTTGAGCTTCATTCAGCCTGGTATTTCACATGATGTACTCCGCATATAAATTAAATAAGCAGGGTGACAATATCTAATATCTAGAGCAGATATCTAATATCTAGAGCATATCTAGATATGTCCAATATCTAGAGTAGAGCTTATGTCCAATTCAGTTAAATGAGTTGCAGTCATTGCAATAAAAAAATATTATAAAAGCAGGTGACAAGAAAGAGTGATGAGGTAGACATAGTTCTATCAGATATTCAAACATATGAATTTACAACAAGTAGTTAATTCAATAAATATTTATTCAGTGCCTGACACTGTTTGGGAAATTGAGAAGGAAGTGGTAACTAAACAGACAAGATTTCTGTTCTCAGGTAGATAAATAGTCTAGTGGGGGATAATAAACAAGTAAATTAGTAAGTTAATTTAGGTAGTATTTAGTGCTATGAAGAAACAAGAGAGGGGTGTTATAATAGTGAATGTTGTTGGAGGGGGGCAAAGTTTGCTAAGTAGGGTGATGAAAGGCAGCCTCTTTGAAGCAGAATATTTGAGTTGAAACTTGGATGAGAAAGAGTGAGCCACTGAAGCTTCTGTAGGGAGAGCATTCCAGGAAGAAGGAAGAGCAATTGCAAAGGCCAAGGTGGGTATAGACTTAGCAGAATCAGGAGTTGGGCGGGCTCAGCTAGTAGGGAGGTGTACATGAACAGCCAGGGCAAGTCCTGGCAATATTGTGGATTGCTAAATATGCTGTGGGGGTTTTCCTGAGGGAGATGAAAGAATGACCTATGGAATACTATTGACAATGTGGTAAAAACAAGGCAGTGCTAAAATGGCACTAATATCACACAGAAAGTCTAATGAGTATGAAACTGTGTTTCCTATTTCTCTTGCTACAGTCAAGTTTTTATTTAGATGATATTGGTGGCTCAGTGGCAAAGAATTCGCCTGCCAATGTAGGAGGCACAGATTAGATCCCTGGGTTGGGAAGATCCCCTGGAGGAAGGCATGGCAACCCACTCCAGTATTCTTGCTTTGAGAATCCCAAGGATAGAGGAGCCTCGTAGGCTACAGTTCATGGGGTCGCAAAATAGTCGGACACAAGTGAATGACTGAGCATGCATCCATGCCTCAGTTAGATTCCACGTCATGAAGAATTAAGACCCTTATATGTAAATAGTTTCAAAATGAAGTTTCAAGGTGGACTTCCTGATGGTCCTGTGATTGGGACTTTGCTTTCCAATTCATGGGGTGCACGGGTTCGATCCCTGGTCAAGGAACTAAGATCCCACATGCCTCATGGCCAAAAACCCAGAACATAAACAACAAAAGCAATATTGTAACAAACTCAGTAAAAACTTTATGAAAAAATATGAATGGATATATTTGCTTTTGGTTCAAATACCTTTAAAAAGAGAGAGATGAGGCTTCAAAGAACCCTGTTCTTCATGTCCCGATTAAGCACTCGCAGATTAATGCTTGGGTATCAGCACTGAGTTTCAGGCAGCAAGTGTTGATGATGTCCAAGGTCAAAGCTGGGCCTGGGGGCAGCATACAGACCATGCTGTGTATACTTGTGGATGGGTGAATGGGGATGGCTGTGAATCTGGATGGTCACAATGTCTGGGCTGGGCACACAACTTGAGTTGTCAAATACAGTGCTAGAGCCTAGGTACCACCACTTCATAGGATCTAGATTCATTTTTAGAATGGGAGTCATTTGAGCTTAGACAGCCTTGGCCATTTTAGGAAGATGGTAAGATAATTTGACCAAACAGAGATATTTAGAGACATGGGAAGATCCTGACTTACTGCAGAGATTTGTGAGAATTTATTGAGATGTGTGAATTTCTTCCTTCTTCTGAATTATGTTTCACTTTATATTTAATTATTAGAGGATAACTTATTGTTATTACCTTGGTTTATAGAAACAAATATATTGTTATAAGCAAAATACAACCAGTTGGAAAATATGCTGATTTTCCTTTTATTAATTCATACCTATGTGGATCCTGGAGAAGACAATGGCACCCCACTCCAGTACTCTTGCCTGGAAAATCCCGTGGATGGAGGGGCCTAGTGGGCTGCAGTCCATGGGGTCGCGAAGAGTCAGACACGACTGGGCAACTTCACTTTCACTTTTCACTTTCATGCATTGGAGAAGGAAATGGCAACCCACTCCAGTATTCTTGCCTGGAGAATCCCAGGGATGGGGGAGCCTGGTGGGCTGCCATCTATGGAGTTGCACAGAGTTGGACACGACTGAAGTGACTTAGCAGCAGCATGTGGATCCTAGTACCAGGGACCATTACTCAGCTTTGGCAGCACTTGAATTTTCAGGCACATTCCTGGGTTTGAGATGAATCTCTGAGTCTTGAGATGAATCTTTGAGATGAGTCTCTGAGGTGTCAATTATGCAATCCTGAACCTAAGATAGAAAAGGCAAAGTTCATGCTGCCACAAGTGATAGCAAATGCTGAAATGGACCCTTAGGGAACTAGACCAGACAGGATGGATTAAGAAGCAGAGATTTAGCTTGCAAAGTCTGACATATTTGGCTGAGTCCATGATACAACTAATGACCTCTTGAAGAGCTGAAATCTCACTGGACTATTAAACAACAATATGTGTTCAAGAGCAGGCATCAGTAAATTGTCAGTGCTGATTCCAGTAACAATACTGAGAAACAGTATTTGACTTTCGGTAGATCAGACAGTAAAGAAAATCTGCCTGCAATGTGGGAGACTCAGGTTCGATCCCTGGGTTTGGGTAGATCCCCTGGAGAAGGAAATAGCAACCCACTCCAGTATTCTTGCCTGGAGAATCCCATGGACAGAGGAGCCTGGTGGGTTACAGTCCACGGGGTCGCAAAGAGTTGAACACGACTGAGTGTCTAACACTTCACTTCATATACATCAAGAATAATTTAAAAAAACATGCTTGTAGCTGCAGGGGAGTGGATTTTCCATTTAGGATACACACGTCAAAGTATGTGTATATATGACATTCTTGACTAAATAATCCTGAAATGTCTTCTTTATACATACAATACATACGGTGTGAAGGAATCACATTTTATAAAATTGAAAGGTGGTTTACTAGGAAATACAACTAGATATCAAATGTGGGTAGCTGGATAGTTGACACCCAGGGTTCACCTTGCTATGAATAGACTCAGTCACTTTGCAGTCTCTGAGGCAGTGTTTCATGCAGCTGTAAAGTCTGAGAGGTAACTCAGGGGAGCAACATGATAAGCAGAGAGGATGGGTCTTCAAGACCCGCTGCTCAAAAGGCTCTGTCATCAACAGTTCAGTTGGTCAGTCATGTCTAACTCTTTGTGACCCCAGGGACTGCAGCATGCCAGGCCTCCCTGTCCATCACCAACTCCTGGAGTTTACTCAAACTCATGTTCATTGAGTCAGTGACGCCTTCCAACCATCTCATCCTCTGTCATCCCCTTCTCCCACCTTCAATCTTTCCCAGCATCAGGGTCTTTTCCAATGAGTCAGTTCTTTGCATCAGGTGGCCAAAATATTGTAGTTTCAGCTTCAGCATCAGTTCTTCCAATGAAGATTCAGGACTGATCGCCTTTAGGATGGACTGGTTGGATCTCCTTGCTGTCCAAGGCACTCTCAAGAGTCTTCTCCAACACCATAGTTCAAAAGCATCAATTCTTCTGTGCTCAGCTTTCTTTATAGTCCAACTCTCACATCCATACATGACTACTGGAAAAACTATTGCTTGGACTAGATGGACCTTTGTTGGCAAAGTAATGTCTCTACTTTTTAATATGCTGTCTAGGTTGACTATAACTTTTCTTCCAAGGAGCAAGTGTCTTTTAATTTCATGGCTGCAGTCACCATCTGTTGCGATTTTGGAGCTCCCAAGAATGAAGTCTGTCATTGTTTCCACTGTTTCCCCATCTATTTGCCATGAAGGGATGGGGCCAGATGCCATGATCTTAGTTTTCTGAATGTTGAGTTTTAAGCTAGCTTTTTCACTCTCCTCTTTCACTTTCATCAAGAGGCTCTTTAGTTCTTCGCTTTCTGGTATGAGGGTGGTGTCATCTGCATATCTGAGGTTATTGATATTTCTCCTGGCAATCTTGATTCCAGCTTGTGCTGCATCCAGCCCAGTGTTTCTCCTGACGTACTCTGCATATAAGTTAAATAAGCAGGGTGACAATATACAGCCTTGACGTACTCCTTTTCCGATTTGGAACCAGTCTGTTGCTCCATGTCCAGTTCTAACTGTTGCTTCTTGACCTGCATACACATTTCTCAGGAGGCAGATCAGGTGGTCTGGTATTCCCATCCCTTGAAGAATTTTCCACATTTTGTTGTGATCCACACAGTCAAAGCTTTTGGCATAGTCAATGAAGCAGAAGTAGATGTTTTTCTGGAACTCTCTTGCTTTTTTGATGATCCAACGGATATTGGCAATTTGATCTCTGGTTCCTCTGGCTTTTCTAAATCCAGCTTGAACATCTGGAAGTTCATGGTTCATGTACTATTGAAGCCTGGCTTGGAGAATTTTGAGCATTACTTTGCTAGCATGTGCTGCTGCTGCTGCTAAGTCCCTTCAGTCATGTCCTGTGACCCCTGTGACCCCATAGACGGCAGCCCACCAGGCTCCCCCATTCCTGGGATTCTCCAGGCAAGAACACTGGAGTGGGTTGCCATTTCCTTCTCCAATGCGTGAAAGTGAAAAGTGAAAGTTGAAGTCACCCGGTCGTGTCTGACTCTTCGCAACCCCAAGGACTGCAGCCTACCAGGCTCCTCCGTCCACAGGATTTTCCAGGCAAGAGTACTGGAGTGGGTGCCATTTCCTTCTCCTTCTCCATCTCACTCATGTTAGATGAGTGCAATTATGTGGTAGTTTGAGCATTCTTTGGCATTGCCTTTCTTTGGGATTGGAATGAACACTGACCTTTTCATCAACAGCCAACTCATTAATACCTTCCAATGTTCACAGCCAATGAACTGGGATTGTCCTTTGTGTCACTCATTTTCTTATAGTTTTCCTTATGTGACTTGTTTTCACGTTCAATACTGGAGGACAGAGGCAATGGGGAACTCAGGTTCTCTGGGGAAGCTTCAAGTGCTCAGATACAGCAACGACTCTATCTCAACATTGCAAGGCCTTCCAAGGTAAATGGATTATTTATACTAAGTTTTGAGAAACATCCTAAGGGACAATGAAGATGCTAATGCAAACTTCCATGAGCTGTGTTTTTATAACATAAACTAACTGAGTCATCAATAAAAAAGTTTTATAAATGCTAAGCCTAACACAAATATTATGTATTGATCTGTCTGACACATTTATGTTTATTTTCTATGGGTTGGAATAAATTTCTGTTTCAGAGATTATAGAATTTTGTTTATTTTTTGTCCTTTCCTACATTTATTTGATGGTGGCTTTTCTTTTTTTCCCTAACCACAGGTCATAAGATTGTGTCTAAGAGAAAATATGGTATTTTGTGATGATTCATTTTATTTTCTATCCCTGGGTGTTTTTAGTAAAAATCCTGAACCATCTCTATAATTTTTTTTTCTATAATTTTTATGTTTGTGGAGGGGCCAATTTCAATACTGTCCTTTTGCAATATTACTTCTGTTTTATATTTTGTTTTTTTTTGGCCAGGAGGCATGTGGGATCTTAGCTCCCAACCAGGGATTGAACCTATACTCCCTGCCTTGGAAGGGGAGTCTTAACCACTGGACCGCCAGGGAAGTAAGTCCCTTCTCATCCCTTTTCTATGCTTTAAAACATGTAATTATGTATCAATAGATTCTTTGCCTCTATGGGTAGGAGCAAGAGTAACAAAAGCTCATGTTACAGATATGCTGGTTTTGTTGCTAAAGGCAAATGTTTGACTGGCATGCTGTGTGACATCCTTATCAGGGTGGCTACACAGATTAACCAGAGGGGAGTAAGGTATGAAGAAGAACTGGCAAGAAGAACGATAATGGCACAAGCATTCTACTATTTCACTGATTAGGAAATGCTTTTGTATTATTTCATCTGACCATAAAACTACCCTGTTGTTAATAGTTATTAGTTTCATTATATTATCTTGCAGATGTGGAAATGAAGCAGGAAGAGCTTGTCTGACTTTCCAAGGCCACGTGAGTTCTAGGTGGAGAAGCTGGAAGCCCACAGGGCTTTAGGATGATACTGTTCAGAGAAATGGCGGGGGTGGGTGTACAACTGTGCATCTTTGGTGAGAACAGCAGTTACGTGTGTTAAATCTCAGGTTCAAATATACATAACTGAGTGTTTCAGACAAGGCTCAAAACCAAGTGGTATTTCCTGCCCCTAAACCCTAAAGGAGTCTATCCTAAAGGAAATCAGTCCTGAATATTCATTGGAAGGACTGAGGCTGAAGCCGAAGCTTCAATACTTTGGCCACCTGATACAAAGAACTGACTCACTGGAAAAGACCCTGATGCTGGGAAAGATTGAAGGCTGGAGAAGGGACAACAGAGGGTGAGATGGTTAAATGGCATCACCAACTTGATAGACATGAGTTTGAGCAAGCTCCTGGAATTGGTGATGGACAGGGAAGCCTGGCGTGCTGCAGTCCATGGGGTCACAAAGAGTCGGACACAACTGAGTGACTGAACTGAACTGAACTGAAGGTGTATTTACCGAGGTAAATTTGCCCAAAGAATTTTCAGATTCGAAGAGCAGGCTTCATCTACTACAATTCAAGTTTGACGCTGGGCTCTGGGGCAACCATTTGGAGAGAATCTTGCTTCTTTAAAGACCTGAGAGCCACAAGATAGCTCTAGACCAGTAGAGGAAAGGACTATGATGTAAGGAAGGAAAACTGGAAATGCTGGGGAAAGTCACTGTGTTCATTAGGGTTTCTTGACCTGGGCATTTGGGTGGGATGATTTTTTTTTCTGTTGTACGGAGCTGTCCTGAACATTGTAGGGTTTTTAGCAACATCCCTGGCCTCTACCAATGTCAGTAGCATTGCCCTTCCCCATTCCTAGTTGTGACAAAATATCTCCATATATTACCAAATGTCCCTCAAGAGACAAAGTTGCCTTGGTTGAGCCTCTATTTAAGATGAGTCAAGCTGAATTAAATAATGAAGATTTAAACTTTGTGTTTACCAGCCTGCACATGAATTGTATTTTAGTATTTTTTCTTTTTTATTGCTTCAAACTATTGTAAAGTATTTTTTAAAGCAATGCAATCAACTTGTCAAGTACTTTTTGGGCAAACCTCTATAGTCAGAAAGATCCCCTGGAAAAGGAAATGGCAACCCACTCCAGGATTCTTGCCTGGGAAATCCCACGGACCAAGGAGCCTGGTGGGCTACAATCCATGGGATGGCAAAGAAATGGACCTGACTTATAGACTAAGTCATGTTTAGAGACTAAGTCACTAAACAGCAACAGAAAATCAGGTAAAAATAAAAGAGGAAATTATGGTCTTGAGGTAAAAGACTAGAGAAAAATTCCAGATTCTTGAGATAATGGCAGTAGAATATTACCTGGAGCAGAAATATTTTATCTTCCTCTTTTACATTAAATGTAAGCTGTTGGTAGGCATGTAAAATGATCCTCATGTTGGTGTCAGCAACTCCTTCTCTAACATGTGGAGAGCCTCTACTTCATATCAAGCTCACTAGTGCTGAATCACAAGGGCCCAGAGCCATCTCTTCCAAAGTTTCCAATGAGAGATGCTCTCTTGACTATCTCCTAGAAAAATAAAATTAAAATACCATAAGAAATAAGATTTTGAACTTCTTTCAAGGAAGTCATGAATAAAGACCGCTTAATTTTTAAAGGGCAAGAGGCTTGTGATATCACAGCTTCTGAGTGCTGAAATAACACAAGGATTGCTGGAGAAGTATAATATGCAATTAATAATTTCCTGATGAAGGAAAATCCATTGGTGAAAAAATAGTAAAGCAAATATATTAATTAGTATTTTGAGCCAACCTTTCATTTCAGCTCCAAGAATACCATTATAACTTTGAAAAGACTCTAAAGAGGGATGTAAATCCTTAAGAGAACTTCCCTGCAGGAATTTCCTGAAATTTTAATATGTGTTTAACTACTCAGTCGTGTTTGACTCTTTGTGACCCTTAGGACTGTAGCCCACCAGGCTCCTCTGTCCATGGGATTCTCCAGGCAAGAATACTGAAGTGGGTTGTCATTTCCTCCTCCAGTGGACCATCCTGACCCAGGGATCAGACCTTCATTTCCTATGTCTCCTGCATTGCAGGAAGATTATTTACCTGTTTATTAAAAAATCATTCACTTTGGCCACCTTACTCAAAGAACCAACTCATTGGAAAAGATTCTGATGCTGGAAAAGATTGAGAGCAAGAGGGGAAGGGGTTGACAGAGGATGAGATGGTTGGATGGCATCACCGACTCAATGGACATGAGTCTGAGCAAACTCCAGGAGATAGTGGAGGACAGAGAAGCCTGGCATGCTGCAGCCCATGAGGCTGCAAAAAGTCGGACATGACTTGGTGACCAAATATCATGGAGAAATCATTAATGACCACTTTAGTGGACATTCACCTTTAAAAATGGTTTTGGCCATTGACCATTAAGATGCTCATCTTAGGTTTCAGAAATCCCCCTTCTAATGAATCTTGGAAGGAGATAGGCTTAGCCACAACCCATAGAAGAAGAAGATGCTATATCCTTGCTCTTGTGACATCTCTCTGAGACCTAGCCTCCATCAGTTAGATGATGCCAGTTGGAGCCCACAGCCAGTGATAGGCTGTGAGAGTTGAGTTCTATGGTGGTGACAGTTGAAGGAAGATTGAGTTCCTCAGGACAGCATCTGGAACTGGGGCTGCCAGCAGTGCAAGCCATAAATCTGAGATTCAGAGATGACAATGGCATAGCGGGGAAAGAGGGAAGAGGGGGTCACACCAGACAGGTTCTGCCTCGTGATTTGGGGTGTTGTTATCAATTACATAGCCCTATGTCAGTTCTTTAATTTGTCCAGTGATTGTGGGAGTCACTCCTTATGTCTTTAATGAACCCCATTTCATGTTTAAGTCAGCTGGAGTTGGGTTTTGTTGCCCGCAACTAAAAACCCTGAATGATACAATTATTAACTTATAAGAATCTCATTAACAACTGTAAAAGCAGAAAATTTGTTTTCAACTCAAAACTTAGTAGCAGTAGCAGTAATAATAACAATAATAACTGAAGTGCTTATTCTCTGCCAAGTACTGTTCTAAATTCACCACATCTATTAACTCACTGATTCCGGACAACTGTTTTCTATGAGCAAGCTGAGGTACAGAGAACTCGTGGATATGACTGGGAAAATGCAGTACTGGGCTTTGAATCTGAGCTATTTGATGTCAGGGCCTGTCCTCTTAATAGTTATGATGTAGATACATACCTAATTTGTGAAAAGTTTCCTTTTCCGTTGCTCTTTTCATATTTCTTCAGGGAAGGATTCCTTATCTTTTCTTTGATCATTTCCAGAGACTTCATACTCCACAGTGAGGAGTAAAAGTACTACACGTGGAACAACCCCTCAGCCAGAAGAGAGTCTTCATTCATTCACTCACTCATCCAGAGGACATTTAAGAACATCCTGCAGCAGGCAGACCCCCTAAAATGGCCCCTAATGATCTCTGCCTCCTGGTATTCATGCACTTGCATAATCCTCTCTCTTTGAGTATAGGCTGGCCTAGTGACTTACTTCTAACCAACAGAATGCAGCAAAGATCACGTGATGTCACTTCCACGATCGGTTTACCTAAGATTGCAATTTCTCTCTTGCTAGCACAATCTCTCCATTTCCTTCTTGGCTTGCATGTTTGATAAAGTAAACTGCAATGGAAGAGCTGCCTACACAGCCAGGGACTGAAGGCAGTTTCCAGGCAAAAGCCAGCTAGGAACAGACTTTTCTTCTAAGAGCTCTTAAAGAACTGAACTCAGCCAACAACCATATGAGCTTAGAAGCAGATCCTTCCCCAGTCAAGCTTTCAGGTGAGACCCCAGCCCTGGCCAGTACTTTGAATTGCAGACCTGTAAGAGGCACTGGAGCAGAGCATCCTGGTTAGGTCATGTCAGAATTCCTGAATCACAGAAACCGTGATATAAATAAGTGCTGTTTTAAGCTGCTGAGTTTGTGGTCATTTGTTATGCAGAAATAGATAACTGATAGTGTAAAAGAAAGTGTGCCCAGCACTTTTTCTAGGTAGACCAGATCCCTGCCCGTAGGGAACTTACTGAGACAGGAAGGAAGTAAGGCACAATGTCTAAAAGAATGACAGCCCTTGAGGACACAACATGAACTGGTTAGAACCAACTAAGTCCAAGATGGTGGATGAGTCAATTTCCACTAGACCTCGAGCCTCAGAATAGGTTCGGTGTAACACATCAGCAGGCTAAACGACATATCTACAGGCACCATGACTATTCCAAGGCCCGCCACGAAAGGCCAAAATGTGGGTGATGGCTCAATTCATGGAAATCCCTGCTCCTTTCCCAAAATAGCTTGAATAATCCTCCCACTCAGCCTATGAAATTACCCACCCCTATAAAAACTGATGGGCTTCCCAGATGGTGCTAGTAGTAAAGAATTCACCTGCCAATGTAGGAGATGTGGGGTTGATCTCTGGGTCAGGAAGATCCCCTGGAGGAGGAAATGGCACCCCACTCCAGTATTCTTGCTGGGAGAAGCTCATGGACATGAGCATGGTGAGCTACAGTCCATGGTGTGCAAGAGTCAGACACGATTGAGTGTCTGAGCACACAGAAACGGACAACCAGGTACCCTGGGGCCTCTTGCCTTCTCAGATGGTCCACACTCTGTGGAGTGTGTTTCTCCCGAGGGTCCTCTCACTTTCTGAGATAAACTGTGTTCTGCTTTTGGAGTAGGTAGCTTTCTAAATAAACATGCTTTCACTTTACTATGGCTCACTGTTGAATTCTTTTCTGCATGAAACCAAGGACCACACTTGGTGGCCAGTCCCAAGGATGCACTCAGGTCCTGGGACATGACTCTCCTCTCATGCCCCTCTTCTTCCTGCAGTGGTGTGAAAAAAAACGAGCATGACTTTAAGTAGTTACTGGTGCACTGAGGAAAAGAAAATATAGTGATGCTGTAGATCTGTACATGGGACTGTTCATATTAATATAAATTAAAATGAAATAAAAATCTTAGTTCCTTAGCTGCAGGAGCCACATTTCAAGTGCTCTATAGCCACATGGGGCTTGACTCTTGGCTCCCGTATTGATTAGGACTGATTATAGAACATTTCTAACATTCCCATCACAGGAAGTCCTGTTGGACAGTGCTTTGCCGAGAATGACTGGGGAAGTCTGAGGGACTTGTTTTTCCTAAATGAGAAGCTAGAGAAGGCTTCTCTGAGACAGAAGTATTTTGGTATGACTGGAAGGAAGAAGAGAAAGCCAGTCTTGCCAAGACCAGGTTCAGGATGTGAGGCAGAGAAAGTAAGATGCATGCAGCTCTTTGGGTGGAAGCCACTGTGGTGTGTTTGAAGACAGTGTGGTGGGAGCTTAGTGTTACAGGAAGAGAGGAGGAGGAGTGGAAGGTAAGGCGGGAGAGGGGGCTAAGGGGCCAAGTGGTATAGGCTTATGTCCAGGGTCAGGAGCTTGGATTATCTTTTAAGTGCATCAGGAAGCCCCAGAAGTCTTAAGTAGGGGAGTAACATGATGGGATTTGTGTTCGTGCTCTCAACAGGCCACTTTGGTATGTGAAGAATTGATTGTCGGAAATAATAACCAACAACTGATTATTCAAAAAACAATTGCTTAGTGGGGGAAATAGGTAGGTCATGTAAGAGATGATTGCCATAGCCCAGATGTGTGCCTGTGTGTTAAGTCACTTCAGTCATGTCTGACTCTGTGTGACCCCATGGACTGTAGCCCGCCATGCTCCTGTGTCCATGGGATTCTCCAGGAAAGAATACTGGAGTAGGTCGCTATGCCATCCTCCAGGGGATCTTTCTGACCCAGGGATCAAACCCGCGTCTCTTACGTCTCTTGCCTTGGCAGGCAGGTTCTACGCCACTAGCACAACTGGGAAGCCCCTGAAGCCAGATACGGGTATCCTAAGGTGTGTGCAGTAGAAGGTTGTGGGAATATGGGCAACATTCCAAACGATGAGAGTCCACTGCTATCTGAGTGGCAGAGCCCGGAGGGCTGTTGGTTTAAATAGAATCAGGGCCTGGGCTGAGCTTCAAAAGGGCAGGCTGTGTTGGAGGAATCATGAGATATGGATTCTACTATCAAATAGAGGTGCTAAAACAAGATGGAGAGGATTGGGAACCAGGCCTTTTCTTGGAAATAGGGCACAAAGGATAAGTTATTACTAGTTTACTAGTCTGTAACCGAGCAGACTTCTTCCTGTCACCTGGGGGAAAAAATGGAAGAACTACAGGTATTAAATTCAGTAGGGACCTCCCTGGTGGCCCTGTGGTTAAGAATCTGCTTGATTGCAAGCAGGGGGCGTGAGTTCGATCCCTAGTCGAGGAACTAAGATCCCATGTGCTGCAGGACAACTAAGCCTGTGTGCCACAATTACTGAGCCCTCATACTGCAACGAAAGATCCCACATGATGCAAAGAAGGTCCCGCAGGCCGTAACTTAAACCCGACGCAGCCAAATAAACTTAAAAGAAAGAAAGCTGGTAGTAAATAAGACTCATGATTTTCAGGGGGGCAGTCTTCCCTTATGTATTTATATCATGTTTTTTATTGTGTATTTGTGAGATTATTTGAGTTGCGTTTGTCTAGGTTCCACAAGGGTTCTTTGTTTCCTTTCCTCAGGGTTATATGATAATGCCTCAAGTAACAATACTAGTAGGGACCAGTAAATATTTAATTAGTAAATAATAAAAAGAAATGATAGTCATACTAACAGGACACATGTTAAGTATCAGGAACTAAGTATGTCACACATATTAACTCAATTACTTCTTGCAAGAACTCTATGAGTAAGTACAATTATTTCCCACATTTTGTTGAGGAAATTAAAGCACAGAGAGTTTAAGTAAGCCTCCCAAGACCATAGCTAATAAGTAGCAGAGTTAGGAATAGAAGCTGTTCTAGAGGTGGTGCTCTGATACTTTGTTACAACATCTCTGAATGAATGAACTCGGGCACAAACAATTAAGGACCCCATGGCATCTCTACTTTTGGACAAGGAGCATGCTAAGGCTATTTTCAGATTTTTCTTTTGAGGATGAAGACATCCTGTCCACCTGGTCTTTCATTGGATCCATGAAGGGAGCAGCTGGCTTGCAGATAACTAGATGCACACACCAAACAGCTGGATGTAGCTGGAACAGGATAGGAAGTGGCTGGAGGGGCATGCTACAAATAACAGCAGACATTGAGTAGCTATGGGGTTCCATGGTATAATGGTTAGCACTCTGCACTCTGAATCCAGTGATCTGAGTTCAAGTCTTGGTGGAACCTAGTTGCTTTTACTTTCTAATTTTTTGGGGCTTCCCTCGTGGCTCAGATGGTAAAGAATCTGCCTGCAAAGTGGGAGACCCAGGTTCAGTCTGGAATGGGAAGATACCCTGGAGAAGGAAATAGCAACCCACTCCAGTATTCTTGCTTGGAGAACTCCATGGATGGAGGAGCCTAGTGGGCTACAGCCCATGGGGTTGTAAAGAGCTGGACATGACTGAGCGACTAACACACACTGAGTAAGGAAATTCTGAGAATTTAGTTCAGTCAGAGAAAATGGGGATGGGACACCGAAACCTGAGTGCCAGAAAGACCCTACAGGTGTACACTGAACAACATTTCCTAAATATGACTTTTAAAAATGAATATAAAATACAGGATGAAAGAAATTATAAATTATCATCAAGATGAACATATATGGATTTATTTGTTGATTATAAAAACAAAAACATGGGATTAAAATCTACACTCACAAATGTTATAACAGGGTACAACCAGCTGTACACAGGAATGTTATAAGGCATGACTGATAATATTACTTCAGCAATAATGGTGTGGTCTTCTCGTGGTTTATGGGATAATGGTAGGGCCTAAGGTCCAGTGCTTTTAAAGTTTATTTTTCTTTTTTCTACAATTGCACTTCTGTTTCTTAATCTGCTACTGATCCTGAGAGTTTTACCTGACAGCCATTAAAAATGATATAATTTAGTCTTCCACATTACTCTGAAACCTAAATTTGAAACAAATATTTCCTAAAAAGCAATTACATATTTCTGTGCTTATTATACTTGCTCTACATATATTATAAAAGTTGAGTGCTTTATGTTAGAGAAGTTAATCTGAAATCATTCTTAGTTAAATTCATCATTCTCTGTACTTGTTAGAAAAAGCAAAATGAAATGGTAGGAACATTAAAGGTAGAGCATTGTTATTGTATATTTCGCAAACTATGAAAATTAACATTTGAAAAGTACTTCACTGTGTTGATGTTTTATTATTGTTTAGCTATAATAAAGATGGAAATGTGAAAATATTCCAGGTAGTTATATCTTGTAAATAAAGGAGAAAACCATGTAAATACAAAGCATAATAATAACAATGTCTCATGTAGGATTTTGAGAAATATTTTTCACTTATTCTTACTGAATATTTATAACAACTCTAGGAAGTTGATTTCTGCTTTATTGACTATGCCAAAGCCTTTGACTGTGTGGATCACAATAAACTGTGGAAAATTCTGAAAGAGGTGGGAATACCAGACCACCTGACCTGCCTCTTGAGAAACCTGTATGCAGGTCAGGAAGCAACAGTTAGAACTGGACATGGAACAACAGACTGGTTCCAAATAGGGAAAGGAGTACATCAACGCTGTATATTGTCACTCTGCTCTTTTAACTTATATGCAGAGTACATCATGCGAAATGCTGGGCTGGATGAAGCACAAGCTGGAATCAAGATAGCCGGAGAAATATCAATAACCTCAGATATGCAGATGACACTACCCTTATGGCAGAAAGTGAAGAAGAACTAAAGAGCCTCTTGATGAAAGTGAAAGAGGAGAGTTAAAAAGTTGGCTTAAAGCTCAACATTCAGAAAACTAAGATCATGGCATCTGATCCCATCACTTCATGGAAAATAGATGGGGAAACAGTGGCTGACTTTATTTTTTGGGGCTCCAAAATCACTGCAGGTGGTGACTGTAGCCATGAAGTTAAAAGACGCTTACTCCTTGGAAGGAAAGTTATGACCAACCTTGACTGCATATTAAAAAGCAGGAGCATTACTTTGTCAACAAAGGTCCGTCTAGTCAAGGCTATGGTTTTTCCAGTAGTCATGTATAGATGTGAGAGTTGGATTATAAAGAAAGCTGAGCGCTGAAGAATTGATGCCTTTGAACTGTGGTGTTGGAGAAGACTCTTGAGAGTCCCTTGGATTGCAAGGAGATCCAACCAGTCCATCCTAAAGGAGATCGGTCCTGGGTGTTCATTGGAAGGACTGATGTTGAAGCTGAAACTCCAATACTTTGGCCAGCTGATGCGAAGAGCTGACTCCTTTGAAAAAGACCCTGATGATGGGAAAGATTGAAGGCAGGAGGAGAAGGGGATGACAGAAGATGAGGTGGTTAGTTGGCATCACTGACTCAATGGACATGAGTTTGGGTAAACTCTGGGAGTTGGTGATGGACAGGGAGGCCTGGTGTGCTGCAGTTCTTGGGGTCGCAAAGAGTTGGACACGACTGAACAACTGAACTGAACTGAACTAGGAAGTTGATAACATTATTATTTTTATGTTAGGGCTTTCTGTTAGGCAACAGATTTCAAGGAATAACTTACCCACAGGAGTAGTCGGGGAGGGTGGAATTAGAATGCAGTTTTCTGACTTCCAATTCAGTACAATTTTCATTACACGAAGCTGCCTCTGTGTGGAAAAGCAATCAGATTTGGACTTCAACAATCAGTTTAAGGTGCTTTTAGGATTTTCAAAATTAAGTGCTTGGTAAGTGGGTGTAGATATTTGGTTTGCTTTATAGGGAAATTGTCACAAGTGGAAATGAGTCCTTCCCAGCCCAGGTTCATTTTACTCTTTGTAGGTGGAAGACACAGAGTCATAGCCAGATGCTCTCTTCCTTAATGAGAAGCATATTCTGTGAAGCGTGGTCCTTTGTATAAACTCTGGAGGCAGACCTGGGATCCAATTCGCAGTTCTGTCACCTCCTAGCTAAGTGACCTTAAGTGAATTCACTCTTCTAAAACTCCATATTCTCACCTGTAGGATGTGGGTGAATAAAATATCTATATGAAAATATTTTTATGAAGGCAAAATGAAATAGTTTATGGAAGGTACCCAACAAGTCACATTAGGTATATTATTAGCGACTACTTTAATGTCCCATATTTGGGGGCTAAAATGCTCGCAAAGAATGCAAGTTGAGTGCATATAATATTTTGATAATTTAACCATTAAGACATGATCCCAGCAAAGTGAACATGGTCCAAGTCCAAATGGGAATGAGCATTAGTCATGGGATTTCTACATTTTCTCAGGATACTAATTTAAATACTTTGTCTCATTGTCAATTGTCAATACTTTGTCTCATAAGTCAATTGTTTTGTTTTGTTTTGACCCAGTGAATATGATCACTATAAGCCTCTGAAAAGAAACTCTGCCTTGACACACAGGTAACAAGGTGAACACACGGCTGGTTTCTGACTAAAAAATTTCAAAGGACAAAACATGTAAGTTGTTAGGGGCTAGTGTGAAATTTGGACACCTGTCGATACTGGTTTGCTGGCCTTAGGCTGGACTATTCTGAGTAACTACAGAATTCGCTCAATCATAAAGAGCCTGAGGACAATGGATTCATTTTTACTGTATTTAATCAGCTAAAACTAGTTTTAGGAACTGTATTTGGAAATTGTTGCAAAGGTTATCTTTTACTCATTGATTTGCATAAACACATCCAGAATTACTTATCAATAGAAGATGACACCTTGGTGGTTTTTCTGGTATGCTTATTATTTTAATCCAAAGACCTCTTATATCGCAGACAGTGGAGAATATATGTTTAAGAACAATGTAATATCCCCGGAAGAGCACTGAACCTCCAGGTACACACTGATCCATTTGAACCCGTCTGGGATTTTCAGGTGGAAGGAGAGGTGTCTGGAGTTTCTGGGTTGATTTGTAAATTGCTATCATATGGATGCAATGTCTTAAATTTTTCCCCCCAAATAAACTCATTCTTTAGGTTGGCTAAACTGAAAAAGCCCTTCCATTGATTTAAATGGCATGAAAAGCAAGAATTTTTTCCTTTAGTTGTTCAGAGTGATTATTCTTTTTTTCTCTCATCTGTAGATAAAACGTGTTCTGGGAAATGGACATATTTTGTTTCTCTGAATATCCCACTCACTGCTTTGCACTCACTGCTTGTCAGATTCTTCTTAAATAACTTTACATTAGACATTACATGTTAGGATCTGGGTGGGATTTGAGGAGAAACTTTGGAAATGGAAAATGCCTGAAAAATTGAGGATATTTAGCTTGGAAAAGAGAACTGAAGTTATGATGGTTGTTCTTAAATAATTATAGTGCAACCCTTTATACAGATGCAGAGAACAAAACTAGAAACAATGAGAAGTTGTCTTTGAGCCCAAAGTGTGATTTTATAAGATGGGAGTTCTCAGGACGGAGTGGGCTCCTGTGAGGGGGTGAAGGCAGTTAGCAATCTGTCATTTCTTAAGTGATGTCTTTTCAGAGGGGTTACTGAACTGGCTTTCACTTTGGGCTGGTTGAATTGGTTGACTTCCTAAGATGCTTTTTAACTCACAGAATCTCTGGTTTCACAATCTTTAAGAACAAATTCTGAAAAAAAAAAAAAAAAAATGATGTGCTGAGTACTCACTGTGTGATGTGAACAAATCCTGAGCTGTCACTGGGCTCTCCAGCTTTAATCTGCAAGATAAGATGTTTGGATACAGGATCAAGGTACATTCTGTGGCCCTGAAGCTGCGTCCAGCCTGAAATGTTAAGAAGGAAGATTAGAAGCCACCACTATGTTTTACCTCTCAAATATGTTCTCATGTTAATGTTTTTTTTACTGGTTGTTAAAACAGTACCAATCTTCTTATTTGCATTTAAAAAACTCATTAAAGTGGAAAATCCAAGTTGTAGGAAGGGTTTTCTCCCATAAGAAGCAATGATGTCATTTTCATTGGGAAGGAAGACAGAAATGTAACCTGAAAAATCTTGAGTTTTCTTGACTAGTCCCTATATAAAACTTCTTGACAAGCATTGTACTAGATGATGTTTATGGTCTCTGCATCTTGAATATTGTTCCTCATTCTCTCATTGCTGTTAGAATGGTGGTGGTTGGTGGTTTAGTTGCTAAGTTGTGTCCAACTGTTGAAACCCCACGGACTATAACCCACCAGGCTCCTTTGTCCAGGGAACTTTCCAGGCAAGAACACTGGAGTGGGTTGCCATTTCCTTCTCCGGGGGATCCTCCCTCCCAGGGATCGAACCTGTGTCCCCTGCTGTGCGGGCAGATTCTTTACCACTGAACTGCCAGGGAAACCACCAGCTCTTAGAATAACCGATTCTAAAACAAGCAATTTGAAATTGTTGGCATAGGAATCCTCTACCTTTAGGTCAGTCACTTCCTCTCAGAATCGAGCATTGACTGGATCTCAGAAGAGTATATCAAAGGAACAGAGGCAGTTTCTCTTTCTAGTTGCCACAGGAAATATATATCTCTCAAAGCACAGAGGAGAACAAAAATCAAATTTAATGTGTACTCCAAAACATTTCAAAGTACTTTCTCAGCAACTAGAATCACCCAATCCCCAAATGAATGTCCTAGTAATAACAGCTTTTACTTAAGAAACAATGATTATTTTTATTAGAGGTAGCTAAAATTTAGAAATCAGATTCTAAGTTCCCTGAGACCAAGGCCTTCTTACTGTATTCCTGGAAAGTAATAGAATTTGGCAGTTAGTAGGTACTCAATAATATTTTGGTGAATGGGTAAGTGAATGTACAATGGAGTGGATAATTTTAAATAATTTTTTCCATCTACACTTCTAATGGTGAGACAGCCCCCTGCTGGAAGAATGGATATTCGATACACTATCTGCATCTATGCACAGTGTACTGAAAATATTTCAGTTAATCAGTCTCGTTTCTACACCAGGTCATAGGAAAAGATGGCATCTTATCAGACAGAATATTGTAAAAAACTCTGTGAAGAATCACTGGATAGAGCAGGACTCATATGGCATTAATTGGGTATGTTGTTGATTAAACAATGGACTTCAAAACTGAATCTCATATACCAAGATTTCTGATATGATGTTATAAACCAAAACCTATAGCATGCATAATACAAGGAGCTATAAGGGTCATTGTCAAATGAAGTTTATCTGATACATAGATACACATATTTATGTAGCACAAAATTATATATAATATTCATGCTATGCAATGATTATGCAAGTAATAATTCATGAAAATAACTTGGTATTACTTTCTATGGAATCAAGATGAGATGTTAAGTTTTTCTTCCCATGAGTTCTTCAAAATGATAATCACTTGTGCTTTTTACACATGCAGTTTAAAACACACACGCATAAACACACACACACACCCTGTCTGGAACTAACCTCTCAATTCTTAGGTTCTTAGGCAGCTGTGTTTTTCCTGTGTTTCTTTCCATGTCCTCGCTTCCACTGTCTGGGTGTTTCAGAGGCTGCTCTGCTGGATGCTGGAGACCTAAAAGAGAGACGGGGCCAAGGAAGTGGGAATGACCTTTCCAGAGAGCAAAATGATGTCACCATACTTTAGGAGGAAGTCAGGATGGGGTAGAAGAGATTTAGGCAGCAGTTTCTAATGTGAGATAGGTGGAGAGCACAGTGAGATGGTGACTGGACCCTGGCAGCTTGGAGGGTCGGATTCGAAGGAGGAGACAGAAGCCATTGGAGAAAGTAACTGGAATGGGGCACTTTTCACCCCAGAACGGAGCAAGCAGTCAGGGCTGAACATAGCTGGAAGTAGGCGGCAGCCAACTGGGAGAGCTCCAGGTCCCTTAACCAGTTAGGAACAAGTCTTTAATAAAAACACACAGGAAGAGGCTTTCACTAAGCAATAAGAACCTAGACCAGGGGTTTTCAAACTCGGCTGCCAAATGGAATCACCTGAGGAACATTGAAGACTCCTGATGTTGCCCACGTTCAGAGAGTCTGATTTAACTGGCCTGGGCTGTGGATTGGTTCTTTGTGATCATGCTCAGTTGCTAAGTTGTGTCTGACTCTTTTGTGACCCCATAGACTATAGCCCACCAGGTTTCTCTGCCCATGGGATTTTCCAGGCAAGAATACTGGAGTGGGTTGCCATTTCCTTCTCCAGGATATCTTCCCACTTCCCATCTCCTACTTGTCAGGCAGATTCTTTACCACAGAGCCACCTGGGAAGCCCCTGGGTTAGTTTTTAGGAGGTTTAAAAATGTCTTAGATGATTACAATGTGTAGCTAAGGCTCAGAATCACTGGTTTGTACAATACTCTAGTGAAACAAGGAGTTTCTAATTTCAGATGCATGGAATTTACAGACCCATTGTTATTTCTACTCCTAATTTACCTTTTTCTTGCTCTATTTTATTCTTTTCCCCCTCATCACTGTGATAGGCAAACTAGTTGCACCTTCCCCCACAAAGATGTCCATGTCCTAATCCTTGAAACCAGAGAATATGTTACCTTATACAGCAAAAGAGTTTTTTCAAACATGATGAAAGGTTTTGAGATGAGGACTTTATCCTCATTTATCCAGGCTCACCCAAGTGTAATCTCAAGGGTCCTTGTAAACAAAAGGAGGAGGGAGGAGAATCTGAATCTGAGAAGGAGGTGTGATGACAGAAGCAGAGGTCAGTGGTCATGAGATGCTTATTTTGGAGATGGAGGGTGAACATGAGCCAAGAACATTGACAGACTCTAGAGGCAGGAAAAGACAAGGAACAATTCCTTCCTAGAACCTCCAGAAAGAACAGAAGCCTGGCTGACCCCTGTATTTCAGCCAAGTGAGACCTATTTTGACCTTCTGACCTCAAGAATGAGAAGAAAATTAACTTGTGCTGTTTCAAACTACCAAATTTTTGGACAGGTGTCGCACCAGCAGTAGGAAGTGAATACAGTGGTTAATTCCACTTTTCTGTACTTACTTCTTCTACCACCTTAAATAATCAATGTAAGGACTTTGCAAAATATGCTTGTATATACAAGTGTCCTTAAAGAATGTGTACATTTTACCTAAAACACACAAGCTAATGTGACTATGGGGGTTTCCCTGGTGGCTCAGACAGTAAAGGATCTGCCTGCAATGCGGGAGACCTGGATTTGATCCCTGGGTTGGGAAGATCCCCTGGAGGAGGGCATGGCAATGCACTCCAGTATTCTTGCCATGGAGAATCCCATTGACCAAGGAGCCTGGCGGGCTGCAGTCCATGGAGTTGCAGAGTCGGAGGCGACTGAGTGACTAAGCCCATCACAGTGTGACTATGGAGGGTTTCCCTAAGCTTCCCAAAGCCTTTAGTAGGAAACAAAGCCCTTCTCTTCTTTATTTTTATGAAAGCTTAAATGACAAAAGTTTACAATGAGCCTTGGATCATTTTCACTAATGCACACCAGACAAGTGCCAGTGAAGACGCTGAGTGACTTCTGGTTTGGGGTGGAGGAGGTGGGATGGAGGCAGCATGAAGTACTGTGAGGTAGGGAGTAAGAAAAAGGATAAGATAAGGGGGGGACAGGAACCCCCAGACTTGCACTGCTTCAGTTGGATGCCCATAATCAGAAGCCGTTGTGAAAGTCTTCCTCTGAGCTCAGCTGCACATGCACACAATTTTGCAGGAGTGTCAGTTTCTACATGGGGCTTCCCAGGTGGTGCTAGTGGTAAGGAACCCACCGGAGAGAGATCTACCAGACTTGGATTGGATTCCTGGGTTGGGAAGATCCCCTGGAGGGATTTCTACAGCATAATTACCCTTCTATTTAACCTTTCTTTCTTTCTTTTTTTTTTCGTTCTGCCTGCTTCACTGAATATAAGCTCATTTCAGTAGAGATATTTTGTGCACCTGATGGAGTGGGAAACATGAACTCTGGGAAAGCATTGACTATATGTGGTAGAAGGGAGTTCAGATTTAGTGCAAAGGACAAGAATTGTTTAAATACAACACTAGCTATAAATCAATAAGTGACAACAGATTGGGTAAAATAGAGGACTCCTTTAAAATGTCATAACTTTACATGGAAAAAATTGTATATATAAATATCATAATCAAGAGAAAATTATTGATTTGGAAATCAAAAGTTAATCAGATCCCTCTCCCTTCATGGCCAGAAAGCTGGAAACTTGTGATGAAGAGTGTGGTGTGAATTGAGGTTGGAGGAGTGAGGGGGATTCCTACCAGTGAGGGATTTGTTTTCTGGGGTGCAGAGAAAGGCTTAGACTTTATGTCACTTTCAAGGGGAAGTCATTGAAGGACTTTAAGCAGAGGAGTGACAAGATGTGGTTAATGCTTAAAACAATCCTTCTGGCTGCTGCACAGAGAATGGGCTGTGGGGTTGGGGACACAAGTAGAGTGGAAGCAGAGAGACTGGCCAGGAGGCTGCCATAGGGATCTAGGTTAGATATGATGATGGCTTGCACTGGGATGGAGGAATAGAAATAGAAAGGAATAAATGTCAAAGATATTTCGGGGGTACAGCCAAAAGGACTGTATGAAGGAAAAGGAAGAATCAAGAAGAATTAAGCTTTTGACTTAAGCAACTGAGTGGGTTGTTGGCGGTATTTACTGAGACAAAGAGTGTGTGAGGTGACTAATAGGTTTGGGGGCAGAGAGAACAGAGAGTCCTATTTTGGGCATGGTAGTTTTGAGATGCCTATTTGACATGCAAGTGGAGATGTCATTAAGGGAGTTGGATATGAGGAAGGAACTTGGGAAAGAGGCCCAGGTTGGCTCTTTTAATTTAGGATTTTATCGATGGACCAGATGAGATTACATGAACAAGAGTTTAGATGAAGAGAAACTCTGAGGCATCTTCAACTTTTAGACGTCAGAATAAAGAGGTATAGACAGCAAAGGACCATGGTGAAGAAGAGGTAGGAGTGTATGGTGGCATAAGAAGTCACAAGAAGAAAGTAGAAAGACAGATAAGCAATGTTGATTGAATTTAAGAAGTTCAGTGTTGTTTTTTTTTTGTTTATTTTTATTAGTTATTTCATGTAACTAAAAAATTACAGTACATGTATGTTGTATCAACCAGTGCTGGCCTAACTCCTAGTGATGGAAAGTATAGTAAAATAAAAAAGAGGACAACTATTACTGTCATTATTTAATTTTTTCTGAAAGAATTAGCCCATAAAATTATACAAAAGGAAAAAATTGCAGTTATGCAAAGTTAAAAGACTTTCCAGTATTTTTACTTGGATCTCAATAAATTTATAGGTTAATCTAAATGGAATTGACATTTTTACAAGTTTAAGATTTTTATCCTAAGAACAGGGTATGTGATGTATTTAAGTCTTCTTTTATGGACCTCAATATAGATAAAACATTTGCTTCAAGAAGGTTCTGCTTCTTTCTAGAAAGTTAAATTTATTCTTAGGTATTTTTTTAAAGTTTTATTTTGTATTGGAGTAGAGTTGATCAACAATCTTGTGTTAGTTTCACATATACAGCAAAGTGATTCAGTTATAAATACATGTATTTATTCTTTTTCAAATTCTTTTCCTATTTAGGTTATTACAGAGTATTGAGCAGAGTTCCCTGTGCTGTTCAGTATGTCCTTGTTGGGTATCTATTTTAAATATAGCAGTGTGTATGTTTCAATCCTAAAGTATTGTAAAAACTCTTTATGTTGCTACTGTTAACATATCTGCATCTGTATATTTATTAATATATATCTATACTGATATTGACATACAGATACTCTTAGAAACATATATGTTTAAAGGATTATGCACAGAAAGACTAAACCAGAAACGAGCAGAATCTTCCTAAAGAAAACACATGCTCTCTCTTTCCACATATATATACATGGACATATGGTATATTCATCCATATACATGTATATAGATATATGGATTGTGGTATATATATGCATATACATTTAAATACATATGTGTGTTTGTGTGTGTGAATATATATATATATATGGCTTCCTAGGTGGCACTAGTGGAAAAGAACCTGCCTGCCAACGTAGGAGACTAAGAGACACAGTTTTGGTCCCTGGGTGGGACGATCCCCTGGAGAAGGGCATGGCAACCCACTCCAGTATTCTTGCCTGGAGAATCTCATGGACAAAGGAGCCTGGTGAGTTACAGTCCACAGGATTGCAGAGTTGGACATGACTGAAGTGACTTAGCACACATGCACGCATACACACACACACAGCCTCTCTGAGCAATACTTAAATTTATCTCTGGGTGAGTCTTTTTTTTCCTCTGTCTAATATTAGAGTCATTGTCTATTTCCCTTTCCTAATTGTGACAGGTTACATCTTAATTTCTTGGGCGTTTCTTGAGATGCCCAATAAAGAAGGTGTGAAGACAGTCTTCTTTTGTGAGTCTTTCCAAATAAAGGGCCTGAGCAGGAGGGTCAGTGAAGATCACTGAGGGGAGAAGAGTGTGGTCATCAGAATACTCCTATCATATTTTTAGTCACGTCTAAAATTGAGCTGAAGTCTTAAAGAGTCCTATGAACTGAGACATTAAATTATGTTTTAATTTTAACTCACAGTTTCTTTAAAATTCCATCTCTTTGGTAACATCTTGTTTTTTTCCTCTCTTTTTAATAAAACCTCATTTCCAGAACAACTAAATTGCTATAGCTCTTCAAATGATTCCTTTCAAAAGCCTTATGGGGAATGTTTTTAATAAACACTAAAAAGTATTGTTCTATTTTTAAGCTTTTATCTCAGGTATCTGAACAGTTTCTCAGAGCTTCCTACTGGTCTGTTTAGTCTAATTCAATATAAAACAGGAAAACAATTATACAAAGCCTTTCCTAAAGAAGTGTTAAACAGATGCATGGTTTAAACTACATGGAAACATTAAATTTTGATAATATTTGGATAATTTATTAAGCAATAGTCAGCACATTAAAATAGCACTTGACATATACGTTTTGATAGCATTATATATTAATAATGTAGTTGGCTGCTTCTTCTCTATACAAAACCAATTATTGCATTTGCTTTGAGTTAGAAACAGCAGTGGGATTAAATATTGTTTTCTTCTGGAAGTTTGACTTAATAAGTTAATTCTCTGAAAGAATAAACATGTAGGTAGGAGGCAGGGTAAACACAGTACGCCAAAACAGGAACAACAGTGAGATTTTATGTCTTTAGAATATTGTTATAAGCCAGTTCATTAAACTACAGAATTAAAAGTATATTGAGAAACTCAGTAGCAAATGAATTTATGAATTATGCTTGTTGGCAAACTCAAAAGCTCAAATGATTTATGGAAAAGCAAATGAGAGAAGAACCCAACTTAACTTGACTAGAGATGTAGTCACTAGGGCTTAATTTCCAAGGGATCACACGCTTGTCAAGATTTCCCTAAAGGCAGAGGGAGAAATAGAAATGGAACTAGGGGTTGTAGATTTGATAAAGTACAATGAGGGAGAGAAAAATGAATGTGTCCAGTGATTTTATCCTTAACCTTTGTACTATTTTGTTTGGTTCCTGTGTCTGATAAAACTCTTACTGTTCTAAGTTTCTTAGGCAAATTCAATGTTGGTGTCAAAAAGGGGGCCTAGGACCTCTTGATTCCATAGGGAAACTCAAGGGAATATTTTCAGTCCTCCAGTAGGGATGGAGTATTACAGAATGTTCCCTTCCTGTACTCCAGTCAAATATTAAATTTTGATAAGGTCAGATTCTGCCTAAGTAGCTTAAGGCTAAAATATTCTATATCAAGGTGTTCTCCCATTAACCTCTAGAGAACCAAGTGATCATGTGTGACTCAGTAAACTCATGACTGCAAAGGGAACCTCAGCCCAAAGTATATTTTCTAATATTGAGGGGTGAATAGCATCCTCCTCATTCAGTCTTACTCATACCCACATGTTTGGGATGCTACTTAGGTAGTGTCACTGAAGTACGACAGAAACTCATGTTTACCAAGATGCACCCTTTTAGGGAGTTCTTTCCATAGGAAAACAGAAATGTGCTAGTCACAGCTCATGCAAGTCAGTAACAACAGCAACAAAACAACTCAATTAAAAAATGGGCAGAAGACCTAAACAGACATTTCTCTTAAGAGAACATAGAGATGGCCAACAGGCACATGAAAAGATGTTCAACATTGGTAACTATTTGAGAAATTCTAATCAAAACTGCAATGAGGTACCACCTCAATCAGGAAAGAATGGCCATCATTAAAATGTCTGCAAATAACAAATGCTGGAGAGGGTGTGGAGAAAAGCGAATCCTTTTACACTGTCAATAGCAATGTCAGTTGGTATAGCCACTGTGGAAAACAGTGTGGAGATTTTTCAAGAAAATAATATAGAATTGCCATATGATCCAGCAATCCCATTCCTGGGCTTATATTCAGACAAAACTGTAATGCATGCACCCCTATGTTCATAGCAGCACGATTCACAATAGCCAAGACTTGGAAGCAACCTAAATGTCCATTGACAGATGAATGAATAAAGATATGGTATATATATGTCCCACCAGACTACTTATTTGGGCGCAGTTTGCAATGTCCCTAATAAATTACAACAGTGACATCAAAGATCACTGATCACAGATCATTGTAAGAAATATAATAATAATGAAAATATTTTGAGAATTACCAAAATGTGTCACAGAGACATGAAGTGAGCAAATGCTGTTGGAAAATGATGCTGATAGACTTGCTTGACACAGGTTGCCATAAACCTTTAATCTGTAAAGAAAAAACTGCCCCCCTCCCAGACTGTAGTAACTGTGAAGCCCAATAAAATGAGGTATAATCATATGAATAAATCCAGAACCAGATATCAACAGTTTATGCTTATAGCTTTTATATGACTATAATACAAATCAAGTTTACAAACTAGTTCAGTTCAGTTCAGTCACTCAGTCGTGTCTGACTCTTTGCGAACCCATGAACTGTAGCACGCCAGGCCTATGAGATCGACAGAACCCAAATCTAGGACACTTACTTAATGCTGGTTTGTTAAAAACTAAATTACCTTTCATTATGTGAATGGATACTGTGTAGCTACCAACTTTCATTGAAGATAGGTCCTTTCACGATCACTATCTGTCTTGCGAGAGGAATAAAAAAAAATTTCACAATGCCAGCCAAAATGAATAGGGAACAGGTCTCACTAGGGGAAACTTACAAGGCAAGAATCTGTGAGAAGAAAGATGTGCGGTTGTCTATGGAGGGAGGTGGTTGGAGTTAGCAAGCTTAACTGGACATGCTGTGGATGTATGTTTTCGGGAAGGTTCTTTGCCCCCTATTGTTGTACCTTTTTATAGTACAAACACAGCAAAGTAGTCATGTTAGAAGTGAGACAGACCACTCAACTCCTTGGGATATCTGAATTTTTGATTCCAGTGTTAAAAAAAGTTGTCTGAGGAAAACCAGCTACTTGGAGACATTAGGAATCCACGTAGAGTTGGGTTTTGGCCAGACTTTCCAGTTGGGGGAAGGTGGCCACTGGGCTTGTAATTCAGGTGACCCAGAGTGAGTTCTTAGGACCATTTTTAGACAATTCTGCTCATTGTGTCTTAGTGCTAGATGCTAGGATACAGGTTCATTTGAATTTGGTATGTTTAAGTCATCATAAGTCAAGTGATGATTTAATTCTTCTACCATTTCTTCCCATTTGAACTATTGTAAAACTTTTATTTCCTATAGTATGTCATTACATCACTTAGTCTTCTCTTGGAAAAAAAGCCTCCTTTGTGTGTTTACTTAGATGGTGTTAACTTCATGGCAAACCCAAGAGCAAGCCAAGCCCTAAAATTTGGGAGCAGTATTCATTTTTAAAGTAATAAGCTGACATGATATATTATTCTGAACATGCTTACTTTTAGATTACCAAAAACAAAAAACCAAAAACCCTCACGAAACTAAAAAACAAACTATTTTAGAGAGGATTTCGACATCTATGAATTTGGGCTACACTGGAAAGATCATGGATGTTAACGCTCAGTAACCTTGGACTTGAAACCTTGGCCCTCGCACTTTAGTATGTAGCCTTGGGGAAGTCACTGAACCTCTTTGGACTGGAAGTTTTGTATTTGTAAAGTGAGGATGACCTTTACTTATTCAGTGTATAGTAACTAAGCTAGCTCTGTCCTAAGTGCTGGGGATCTAGCTGTGAGCAAGCTAAGTACCTGACTTCATGGAGCTCCTAACTTCATGGAGCAGCCAGGGTGAAGAGTGGAGGGAGAAAAAACACACATAAAATAATTTCACATGGTGATAAGTAGTATGAAGAATACAGGGCAATGGGATAGAAAGTGACTGTGGGTAAAGGCAGAGTAGGTACTGAGCCAGGGAAGAACTCTCAGATGATATGTGCCATTTGAGTAGACACCCAAATGATGAGATAAAACTAGAAGCAAGATGAGCCAGGAGATGTGGGAGTGAGCTTGTTGTATCTGAGGGATCCAGAAAACTAATGTGATTGGAGCAGAGAGAAGAAGGCAATGATGGATTCTACTTTGCAAGGTTGTTTAAGGATCACAGGAGCTAAAGACATAAAGTGTCCAGCACAGAATATCAACCCAATAGATGGCAAGCATTACTTGTATTATAGATTATAAATTCACATTTTATTACTTAGTCTGTTCTAAGCAAGAAAATTTTGTTGATCTCACTTAAGTTCATTCTCCTTAGAAACAGAGAAGCTAGCAAGATAACTATTTCAGTAAGTAGTCATTATTTATTCACTACAGCTTTGTTCACACTTACTCGTTGTCAAGTTTTCCTCAGTGAGGTCTGTGGTATGTTTTCTCAACAATCTCAGGGTATACATTATTCATATAATCATAAAATCTTTATTTATTGAAGCTGGTGATAGTTTAGAGATCATTCTGCCTCACTCATTTTTCTGGTAAGCAAGGTACAGCCCAAGCAAATGATGAAATTTAAAGAGACAGAAATAGTGGCAGAGCTGTACCGGATCCAGGTCCCTGAACTCCCAATTGTCTCTTCTTTTTATTATCCTAACTTATTCCCTCTTACTCTTCCTCCCTAGTCATACCCTGGCTTTTTGTTGCTTTACTTTGATTAGCAAAATGATACTTTAGGCATGGTTTGGAGTGAACACAAGCCAGTGATAGGACCAGCAATTTAAAGCCTTTTAGACAGATCATCACAGAATGAATCTATGAATCATCATAGATGATAAAGGCATTGTTATGGACTAAACGTTTATGTCCTCTAAAAATTCATATATTAAAGCCCAACGCAACTGTGATGGTATTTGGAGGTAGAGACTTTGGGAAGTGGTTGGGTCTAGAGGAGGTCATAAGGGTAAATTTTTCATGATGGAATTAATGCGCCTATAAGAGAGACCAAAGAGTTTGCATACTCTCTTTCTGCCATGTACAGACACAGCAAGAAGGTAGCCATTGGTAAGCCAAGAAGAGACCTCTCACCAGAATGTGACCATAGCAGCACCTTATCTTGGACTTCCCAATGTTTGTTGTTTCAGCCCTGAGTCTACAGTATTTTGTTGCAGCAGCCTGAGAAGACTCAAGCAGGCCTTCATATTGTAACATTTAGGATATATTATACTGTTGAACATTTACTAGGGTGAGTAAGAATAAAGCAGTAAGTTGGTTGCCCCCAAAAACTTCACTTATAAAATTAGAGGAGTTTTCTTGGGCAAATTTGCTAAAGTTTTCCCATCTTGATGGTGAGGTGTCCATTTCAAAGTTACACATGCCTTAAAAAATCTGCTTTATAACAGATCACTGTTGATTTTAGGGTGTGAAGGCAAAAACTGAAGATCTAAAAGAAAAATACAACCTAATAATATGACATTAGGGGAACTTGTAAGGTTTACTGACTTGTCCCATCCTGATGAAATACATCAGTGTCAGAGAATGCTTGTTGAACTAGATGGGCTTGATATATGCTAAAATCTAGGCTATTTTGTGCTTGTAATTGAGAACTGGATCTTTGCTAGTAATTTTGTTAGAGATGTATGAATCAGAGGAGAACACAATTCTCTTCTAAAGCTGTATTAAGGATATAGTGCTGACTCTGGGGGAAAAAGGCTTTGTCAGTAAATAAATGTAATACAGACACAAAGAATTGATGTGCATGGTAATAATTGTACTCCATTACTTTTATAAAGTCCTCTGGCCTACTGATGCTTAAGAAAATATACTACCAAATAGCCCCTTGATAGGGATGAATAAGTTGAGATATCGCTTCTTAAAGTTTAGACTCAAGTGCTCCCTATAGAATAGAAGATGTCTGAGTGCTTAGGATCGAATATTTAACAAATGAAAAATAGAGGCAAGTTCAGTGCATGCATCAGCTGGCCATTGCACATACAGTTTTTGTATCCTATTCTACTCATGAATTTGTCTGCAGAATATCTGTAGTAATTCTTCAATATTGGGGTAATGGTAAGAGCCTATGGAGTTGAAGACTCCTACATGTCAATCTATGGTTTGATTTTTTTAAATCTTCAAAATAGGAGGAGTAATAACACCTACATCTCAGGACCGTCCTAAGAGTTAAATGAGATAATGTATGAGAAATGTGGCCTGAAAAAACACTAAACAGATATTCTTAATCTATATACACAAAAGTATTTCACTTCCAAACCCAAGAACAAAGGAAATAAAAAAATAGCTTTTGTCACCAGTAATTAAATGAACTATGGCTGCCTTATAAGCAATGGACATGTGAGTAGAAGAAAAAGAATCCAGTGACTGAGGAAGCTGGCTTAAGAGGTCTCCTCATCCACAGCCAGAGCAGAAAAGATGAACCAGCAGAGAAGTTGGTTGCCTTCCTGGAAGCCAGTTTAGAAGGAGAGCTGGGGACTCTGGACAAGGATGTGGGAAGCCGTGGAATCTTCTTTTCATCTCGTTCATGAGTGAGGGCAGCCTGAAACACCTCCATGCACAGGTCAGGCCTGTAGTATCAATAGCTGAAGCAATTCAGGTATAGGCAGAAGGAGGCATTCTCTGTGGGTAGGTTGGCTGGTACAGTGGGACTAGGGCTGTACCTCCCATCAGCATTCCCAGTCCCAACCCCATGGACAGAGATTTTAGTAGAATACTAGCTTGCTCTGCATATAAAGCTTTGAGATAAGTCTCCATTCCATCCAAGTGCCTGTAAGACCTTCCTATTTAGAACTTCCGGAACTGTCATTGTTTTCTGCCCCATTTAAGAAGAAAGATGTCTAACTCTCTTTGTATTCAGTTAAGAGTTTATCTTCACCGGGCAGCAAACTCTATGGGATGTGCCATAGAGTCATTTTGTTTCCCATTGGGTCCTCAAAGCCTGGCCCAGGGCCTGGCACATAATAGGGGCTCAGTAAACAGATGAAGAATGAATATGTAACACAATGTAAATAGGAGGAATACATAAATAAGAACAGGGTAGGTCCTTGGGAAAGTAACATTACTGACTGCCTGGTTCGTCATTACTTACAGTAACGTTTGATCCTCTGAACTACTCTGAGGTAGACGTAAAATGATGTTTACTAAACGCAGAAAACAGAGACTTGGAGAATTTATCAAACTTATTTCTGGTTTCACACCTGGTAGTTGATACAGAATTTGGATGGGAAGTGAACAAGGCCAAAATCCATAATCCTCCAAAGCCGAGGTTCCCCTGCACAGCATGGATGATACATAAAGACAGGCAGATCTAGGTTCTGTTCTAAGGGTGTCCCAAGGCAACGCAGAAGCCATTTGCAATTCCAAGGAAGAATAGAACTTAATTTTCTGTTTCTTATTGAATAAAGCTAGTGTTTGTTTGAACTGACTGCAATGTTCCCAGTGAATGAGGACCACAGATAAACATACTTAGCAGGATCTGAGATGTGGTAGGGACTCAATCAATGTTTGTAGCACAGATGAATGAAAAATATAAATGGAAGAAAGAAAAGGATACATCAGCCAGAAGATGACCGGTTTTAACCTAAAAGTCACAAGGATGAGCATGACAAGCTGCAGGGAGATAGAAACGTCAAAGGACAGAAGCCATAAAGATAGGCAACAGAGCAACCCAGAGCCTGAAAGTAACAGGAAATGAGAAACAAGGCAAACACATTTAAAGCCCACACAGAAAGTGGCTCTGCCTTCTATTTAGTTCTCTAAACAATAATCCTGTGTTTCTTCAGTTCATTAGATAAACTATCAAAGAAAAACAAATAACCACATTGACTTTCGAAAGTCAATAAAGCTTTCCAGGGTGGGTTTCCAGAATCAGGGAAGGAAATCTTAAGAACCTGCTGGTGCCCTGATTGAGTCACTATGCTTGGATTGCAAATGTTCCTTGTGCTTGAAATATAATATTGCAAGCTTTATTGACGCACTGTAACTGAATAGGCAAGATGTTTGCTCCCACGGCTCAGATGGTAAAGAATCTGCCTGCAATGCGCGAGACCTGGGTTTGATCCCTGGGTCGGGAAGATCCCCTGGAGAAGGGCATGGCAACCCACACCAGTATTCTTGCCTGGAGTATCCTCAGAGGAGCCTGGGGACAGAGGAGCCTGGTGGGCTACAGTCCACGGGGTCTCAAAGAGTCGGACACGACTGAGCGACCAAGCACAGCGCAGCAGAGTGAGGCCTTCCTTACCCATCCTGGTGGGTCAGGATGAGGAAGCATCAGTTTCCTGATAAAGAATACAGGCGCTTAGAGGACATTAATGTTCCGCAACAGCTGCTGTGAAGGAGGAAACAGAACAGGCTCTGTCTTGAAAGCAGGGCTCCATCTAGGGCCGGGCTGTGGACTTTGAGCTATATGCCCAGTATCTATGGAAACGACACACCAACTGGAAAACCAGGCCCCCGGCTCTCCATGCCTAAGAGAATACCCTAATAATCTGTGTAACTGAATAGAATCATACATTCTATTATGCTTATTGGGGTATGACCACAAGCCTATTGATAATTGTCCACTGTTAACTACCTCGGCTTAAGGCATATGAATCATGGGTTAATTTTGATTGTAACTTTCTTTTTCCTTTGTTCAGACTAGTTTCAGGGAACCTTACACACTTAGGGTATATCAGGTTTTCACAAAGACTGATGGGGTCCTTGGCTAAGAGGAGACTCTGCCTTGGGCCCGCCGGTGTAATAAACTGCACTCCACTATCTGCATTGTCCTTCTGAGTGAGTTTGTTTCCCAGAACGTGTGGCTACAACTGTGCTTAAGTTGTCCTTTGACAGTTTGAGGCAAGTGACATCCTGCTGTCCCACACTCCACCCCTTGGTACCATTCCCATTCCTTTGGTACCAGTCCTGATGTGAAAGGGACAGGAGCCCTAATAAACACATGAAAAGATGCTCAACATCACTAATTATTAAGAAATGCAAATCAAAGCTACAATGAGATATCACCTCACACCAGCCAGAATGGCCAACATCACAAAATCTACAAACAATGAATGCTGGAGATGGTGTGGAGAAAAGGGAACCCTCTTGCACTATTGGTGGGAATGTAAATTGATACAGCCACTGTGGAGAACAGCATGGAAGTTCCTTAAAAAGCTAAAAATAGAACTACAATATGACCCATCAATCCCATTACTGGGCATATAAGAGAAAACCATAATTCAAAAAGACACATGCATCCCAATGTTTTACTGCAGCATTATTTACAACAGCCAGGACATGGAAACATCTAAGTGTCCATCTACAGAGGAATGGATAAAGAAAATGTGGTACATATAGACAATGGGATATCACTCAACCATAAACAGAAACAAAATTGGGTCATTTGCAGAGATGTGGATGGACCTAGAAACTGTGATACAGAGTGAAGAAGTCAGAAAGAGAAAAACAATGCATATATATTAACACATACATGTGGAGTCTGAAAAAATTAGTATCAACAATCTTAGGCAGAAATAGGGACACAGAAGTAGAGAACACACATATGGACACCAAGGTGGGAAATGGGGGCACAGGATGAATCAGAAGATGGAGACTATATACAAAGTATCAATAGACACTATTGATAAAATAGACTACTGATACTATATATAAAATAGATAACTAATGAGAACCTATTTATAGCACTGGGGACTCTACTCAATGCTCTGTGGTGACTTAAATGGGAAGGAAATAAAAAAAGAGGGTATATATGTATACACTTAGCTGATTCACCTTGTTATACAGTAGAGACTAACACAACATTATAAAGCAACTATATGCAAATAAAAGCAAATACATACATAAAAAAGAAAGGGGCAGGGGCCTCTTCATGTTCATCTGCCCTGTCCCTCATCCTGTGAAAGTGATGGTTAGGATGGCACTGTGCTGCTCCAGCTGCCTGGACCAGAAGAGGTGAAACAAGAGCTCACAGCCTCAAAACCCCTTAACTGTGAATTATTTTCCACTTATTATTATTGTCATTTGAAACGGTTCCATGAATTTTAAGATGAGAGAACTAAGTACATGTGACTTGTGGTTTATCCAACTTAGTATCAGAAATGATGTTGATGTATACATTAACTGCTTAGTAGCGCTGTCTGCATTTCTTAGATTAAATAGCAATAGCTCAGTTATTGAATAAGATCAAGATAGATTGATTCTATTAATTTTCTCTTAATGACTTTTACTGGCTATGGTGCAATTAATTAGGAAGCATTTTGATGCACTGATTAAACACATGGGATTTGGAATTGGATGGGCTGGCCTCAAATCTCACTTGATTATTATCTAACTTGGTGGGCTTTAGGAAATTAATTAACCTTATAACCTCAGTTTCCTTATTTGTAAAATGGGCACAGGAGCTATAGCTTCCTAGATTGTTGTGCAGATTAAATGAATTAAACCATGTGGTTTACTTGTCTGAAAAGGTCTATCATGTATTGTCTCAATAAAAGAATATCAGCTTGAGAGCAAGATGAACATTTCCAACATTGTGTCATTTCTGAAATCAGGATGTGTCTGAAAACCTTTCCAAAGAGACTTTCCAGGTGCTTGCGAGAGAACCTGACAAGTTACGATCAATTACCTGTGTTCATGTACCAGCTTTACTAGATGCAGAGGGTAGATGTTGACCTTAGTTGAGTTAGAACCATTGGTAGTCCCACAGGTGCTATATCATTGAAATCAAATTTAGAAGTGTAATTGTAAGAATCAACAAAAATATTTTTAAACAAGCCTGCACCTTAGAGCCACATAGAAACTAAAAGTTATTTTTTTCAATAGTAGACAACCTTTTACCTATCAGGCAATGTGTTTAAAGATATCAGAGAAGGCCAGGTTTTTCAGAATACATCATGGGATTTTCAAAGCTAGGAGAAAGGTGTATACAACCAGTTTTGTGAAGGTCTATCATTCAAGCTCAGAACATCAGATAAAAGCTTTAAGCTGACTTTCAAGAAAAGCAGTTTAAATTCCAATAATATGTAAGTCCATTAAAAAATTCCATGAGCATAATCAAAGCAGAAATGTAGGCAAAATTCCAGATTCTTTGATGTGCTTTTAAATGACACGGGCAATCCAAAAATGTTATAATTGTCAAGACAATGGAGTAAAGTGATGAAAATTAGAATATCTTTGTGACCCCAAAGTGACTCAGAATTATTTTTATACTTCGCAAATGAAGCTTAGAGTCAAATTTTGATGGTCATACTGATTCTGGAGAAGAAAGTAGTATATTATGATACGAACAGATACAAACTTTTGTAGTCTTTCTTCTCTCCCTCTCTCCCTCTCTCTATATATTTAATATGTTATTTGCTTTTCCTGGAAGAGTTTTCAATAACTGACGCTTTTTACAATGGCTGATGTCTTAGAATCTAGGGCATATAATATAATCAAGGTGACTAAAAGCTTCATGTTGGATATGGCAATACATTTTGGAGTGTGTCCCAGCTCAGAATGCCTCCCTGGAAACTGTTTTACATAAGGGAATGTCATTCCCTTTGCCTCAATTATGAACCCCTGGTTCAAGTGGAGCCAGAAATCTTTCCCCAGGAATCTGGAATTAGGGCCTAGAGCAGGAGTCTCTGAACTTGGGAGGGATGATAACGTGGCCTGTACTGTTGGTGAGAATGTAAGTTGGTGCAGCCACTATGGAAAACAGTATGAATTTTCCTGGAAAAACTAAAAAGAGAGTTATTATATGATCTAGCAATCCTACTCCTGGGCATATATATAGAAAAAACTCTAGTTTGAAAAGATACATGCACCCCAATATTCATAGCAGCACTATTTACAATAGCCAAGACATGGAAGCAACCTAAATGCTCATCAACAAATGAGTGGATAAAGATGTGGTACATATATACAATGGCAGGCTACTCAGCTCTAAAAGATATATACTCAGCCATAAAAGAAACAATGCCATTTGCTGCAACATGGATGGACCTTCAGTTCAGCTCAGTTCAGTTGCTCAGTCATGTCTGACTCGGTGACCCAATGAACTGCAGCACGCCAGGCCTCCCTCTCCATCACCAACTCCCAGAGTCCACCTAGACCCATATCCATTGTGTTGGTGATGCCATCCAATGATCTCATCCTCTGTCGTCCCTTTCTCCTCCTGCCTTCAATCTTTCCCAGCATCAGGGTCTCTTCAAATGAGTAGCTCTCCACATCAGGTGGCCAAAGTATTGGAGTTTCAGCTTCAGCATCAGTCCTACCAATGAACACCCAGGACTGATCTCCTTTAGGATGGACTGGCTGGATCTCCTTGTAGTCCAAGGGACTCTCAAGAGTCTTCTCCAACACCACAGTTCAAAAGCATCAATTCTTCAGTGCTCAGTTTTCTTTCTAGGCCAACTCTCACATCCCTAATGACTACTGGAAAAACCACAGCCTTGGATGGACCTAGAGAGTATCATACTAAGTGAAGTAAACCAGACAGAAAAAGGCAAATATCATAAGATATTCATTATATGTAGAATCTAAAAAAATGATACAAATGGACTAATTTACAAAACAGAAATAGACCCACAGACATAGAAAAAAAATTACGCTTACCAAAAGGAAAAAGGCGGGGAAGGAAGGGGTAAATTAGGAGTTTGGGATTAACCAACTCAATGAACATGAGTTTGAGTAAACTCCGGGACTTGGTGATGGACAGGGAGGCCTGGCATGCTGCAGTCCTTGGGGTCGCAAAGAGTCAGACATGACTGAGTAACTGAACTGACTGACTATTATATATAAAATAGATAAACAATAAGGACCTACTGTATAGCACAGAACTATATTCAATATCTTGTAATAACCTATAGCCTATAATGGAAAAGAATCTGAAAAAGTATATATAATCACATATATTTGTATATATATATATATATATATATATATATAAAAAACACGTGAACCACCTGCTGTATACCCAAAACACTGTAAATTAACTATAATTTAATAAAGAAATATAAATAATTCAACAGATACAGTAAAAAAAAGCACTCAGTAAATTGCACTCATTAGTGATAACAAACAACAAACTAGGGAAAAAGCGCTGAAAGAAAGCAGTGATAAAATTTTAGTTAAGGAAATAATTGGGCAGTTTTAAATAGTAACACTGACAGAAGAATATCTGGAAACACTGCATTTTATGAGCCTCTGAAATCTGAAATGATTGAAATCAGAATTACAGAGTTGGCCCCATGAAACAATATTCTTATATTGCCACAAAACTTCCTCTATGTTATCTCATGGCTGCTGGTGGCATATTTCATTAAAAAAGAAATATAATCTCTTTGGAATTTCCTGTGGAACTAACAAAACTCAGCTGTTTGATTTTTGCAACTGCTCATCTTCTGTTTATTTTTCCCCCAATTTGAATATGGAGAGAGGGCATAATGGAAGCTTATTAATTGCTATGACATTTCTTTCTAATATATTTCAAGCCCAAATGTTGAAATGAGCATGTGTCAGGTTTTAATCATTGGAACTTGTTTCTTCATAGGGCATCTTGCTATTTTGTGCCTCTGGATGTCAGATCTTGCCCTTCTCTCTCAGTTCTCTGTTTTTTAAAATCACCAGTTCTTTGACTTTATGAAATATGACATCCACCCTAGGTGCAAGGGTCTTCCTGGACACTTCAACTCATGAAGAAAATTCTCTTCAATGATTTTTAGGGAATAGCAAAACTTCAGTTCAGTTCAGTTCAGTCGCTCAGTTGTGTCCGACTCTTTGCGACCCCATGAATCGCAGCATGCCAGGCCCCCCTGTCCATCACCAACTCCCAGAGTTTACTCAAACTCATGCCCATCGGGTTGATGATGCCATCCAGCCATTTCATCCTCTGTCGTCCCCTTCTCCTCCTGCCCTCAATCCCTCCCACCATCAGGGTCTTTTCCAATGAGTCAACTCTTCGCGAGAGGTGGCCAAAGTACTGGAGTTTCAGCTTCAGCATCAGTCCTTCCAATGAATACCCAGGACTGATCTCAATTAGGACGGACTGGTTGGATCTCCTTGCAGTCCAAGGGACTCTCATACCCTAACGTTATTCAATGGCAGGAGTTCTTAACTCTATATTGAGCCCTTGATTCTTTTGAATATCTAATCAAAACTGTGTAATCATTGCACAGAAAAATTCATCTTCATGCTTATGCATACATTTTGGATTAGCATTTGGGAATTAATGCATTCATGACTGTGTGGATCACAATAAACTGTGGAAAATTCTGAAAGAGGTGGGAATACCAGACCACCTGACCTGCCTCTTGAGAAACCTGTATGCAGGTCAGGAAGCAACAGTTAGAACTGGACATGGAACAACAGACAGGTTCCAAGTAGGAAAAGGAGTATGTCAAGGCTGTATATTGTCACCCTGCTTATTTAACTTATATGCAGAGTACATCATGAGAAACACTGGGCTGGAGGAAGCGCAAGCTTGAACCAAGATTGCTGGGAGAAATATCAATAACCTCAGATATGCAGATGATACCACCTTTATGACAGAAAGCGAAGAAGAACTAAAGAGCCTCTTGATGAAAGTGAAAGAGGAGAGTGAAAAGGTTGGCTTAAAGCTAAACATTCAGAAAACTAAGATCATGGCATCCGGTCCCATCACTTCATGGCAGATAAATGGGAAAACAGTGGAAACAGCGGCTGACTTGATTTTTCTGAGCTCCAAAATCACTGCAGATGGTGATTGCAGCCATGAAATTAAAAGACGCTTACTCCTTGGAAGGAAAGTTATGACCAACCTAGATAGCATATTAAAAAAACAGAGACATTACTTTTCTAAAAAATGTCCATCTAGTCAAGGCTATGGTTTTTCCAGTGGTCATATATGGTTGTGGGAGTTGTAGTATAAAGAAAGCTGAGCGCCGAAGAATTGATGCTTTTGAACTGTGGTGTTGGAGAAGACCCTTGAGAGTCCCTAGGACTGCAAGGAGATCCAACCAGTCCATCCTGAAGGAGATCAGTCCTGGGTGTTCATTGGAAGGACTGATGCTGAAGCTGAAACTCCAATACTTTGGCCACCTCATGTGAAGAGCTGACTCATTGGAAAAGGCCCTGATGCTGGGAAAGATTGAAGGCAGGAGAAGAAGGGGACGACAGAGGATGAGATGATTTGATGGCATCATCGACTCGATGGACATGCAGGCCTGGTGTGCTGCAGTTCATTGGGTTGCAAAGAGTCGGACACGACTGAGTGACTGAACTGAACTGTAGCTAAAAGCTACTGTTTGCTATGCTCTCACACAGACCCTCAGAAATTCCTTTAGTTTCCATCTATAAATCTGACAAATAGAGCATTTTTGAGGGTGACAACACATTTCAGGCCAGAGTATGGAGGTTCAATTTCTTTCACCCCTCAAAGTAAGAGTTGGAGGGGGAGGTCTTCCTTCATCCTGAGATTAATCCCCTAACCTTGAGAGCTAAGTTATACTACACCTACTATTCCTAAGGCTCTCTCTGAGAGCCAAGAACTGTATAGAGCACTTCAAAGTATTTCATTTTTCTAATACACTTTGAGATAGATGAAATCATTCTTAGAGGAATAAACACAGTAGCAGAACAAAATTCCAGAACCAGAAGAGAATGAGATTAGACCAGCAGACAAAGGTGCTTCTGCTCTGAGCAGTTCATGTTCCTATTGGTTCATTCAACAAATATCTCCTAAGAGTGTTCTGTGGAATTTGTGCTATGCTGGAGTATTTGGCTATCACCAAAAAGAAAAAAAAAAAAAAAAATCAGACATGGTTCATGTCTTCAAATAAGCATTAGGAAGATGAGACAAAACAATTTATTAGCCTAGGTACTGTCTCCTTGCTCTGAATGACATCAAACAAGTAAGACCTATTTTTGTATTGAAAACACCTGTGACCTGCTTAGAGGATATTGCAAGTAGATACGTGGCATTGATGCAGAGGCAAATAAAATACGTGTTGAAAGAGTGAAATGAACCCAATGAGACATGCTTGGGGGGAAAGAGAGATGGAGGGTGGCAGAGTGGACCTCTAAGCTCTCTAAGTTCCCTGGGGAAACTATGGGGACCACGCGGATGGAAGATAGAATGTCTATATTAATCTACTGGCCCTGAGATCCTTGAATATAGAGACTGAGTCTCATTTTTTTTTTTACAACATTTTTTTTTTCAGGTCTTAACACAGTATTTGCCAAAGAGAAGGTGTCCAGCAGATGCTGGGTGCATGGAGCTGGAAACAAAATGTTAAAAAACAGAACCCCTGAAATGAAACTACTGCTACCATTGAGAGAGAAATAAAAAAACCTATTTACATGCTTTAGTGCTAAATGCAAACCAAGGAATTACTTTGGTCCTTGACCACTATGACTTGGCAGTCTAGTAGAGACGCATTAAGGTAGACATAGGAAATGCTTTGCATACATCAAGGACTTCCTTACTCTGTGAAGAAATCCTGCAACTCATTGGAGGAAACAATGTAAAAATGAGGTCATCTCATAGTTATTATTATTAGTTATTGGGCTTTCTTAGTTGCTCAGTGGTATAAAACCCGCCTGCAATGCAAGAGATGTGTAGGAGATACAGGTTCAATCCCTGGGTCAGGAAGATCCGTTGGAGAGGTAAATGGCAACCCACTTTAATATTCTTGCCTGGAAAATCCCATGAACAGAGGAGCCTGGAGGGCTACACTCCATGGGGTGGCAAAAGAGTCAGACACGACTGAGTGACTAAACAGTAACAGACAACTAGTCATTATTTCTATTTATATTTTATTCTTTTTTTTTCCTCTTTGGTACATGATGATTTGGCTGATCATCATCTAAAAAGTGTTGATTTGCTTGCTAGCTGTTATAAACTACTTTATACACAGACCATCTTTTATTATGACAGGGAGATATAACATTTCGATAGATATTGCTGCTTTTATTCGTCCTTTGTCATAATTTCCAGTAATTTTTCCATTATTGGAAATGCTTATGTAATCACATACTAACACCTACACACCTACAGGAGTGAATCACAGTTCATCCTGCAGATTTATGGCATGACTACTGGGAAAAGTGCCTTCTGACGCAAACATTAATGTTTAAGTTACCAAAGAGACCCACAGCCAGGCCATGGGGTTTAGAGGTCAAAATTAAAAATGAATCCATTTAAACTCTTTTCTTCTGCATCTAAATAACGAGACAAGTCAAGAAGAATTGGGAAATGCTCTTAGCAAGCAGATAAGTCACTTATTCACAACACAGTTGAAATAGAAAGCTTCCACACGTGGGAAGATTCATGAATATTTGCAGCAAGCAAACTCGTTATTCCCCCCTACACTTCGACCAGCAGGGGGATGAAGGTCTGCAGGTCTGCCTAGATTCTAGATTGTCAGAGCAGCCACTTTGCTTCTTAGCCATTTCCATGTGCCCTTGTACCTGTCTGTGCTGTCTAGTTTTATTCCATTGATAGCTGTCTTCAGCATTCAACGAGAACTTCGCAAATATTTTTGTAGGAGTAGGGGGCTATGTAGTTATTATGTTCATGACTTAATTTTTCTTTTCTTCCTTCCTTCCTCATCAAGGCTTCTCCTCCCTTTTCTGGTTTCTCTTTCTGGGTCTTTGTTCCTATTTCTGTCTGTCTCCCTCCTGACACTGTATCTGTGTCTCTCTCTCTCATATCTTCTGCCTGTCTTTTTTCCATCTGCCTCTCTCGTCACATATTTATTATGTGTTACCACGTGCCAGGCACTAGGTTAGGTATTGGAGACTATATAGATCCTAAAGAAGGCAGTTTATACTTTCCAGAGTTCTCGGTAAAACAGGGTAGGGGTTGAGAGGAGGGGAATGCATGGAGAGTAATGATGGCAATTCATAAAGGTGGAAGTTTCATGTTACAGTAGCACAGAGCAGTACTGAACTCTGTCTGATAGGGCCAGGATGAAGTGAAATTTGAGCTAAGTCTTGAAGTATAAGCAGGAGTTTTTAGGTCACAGTTGGGGAAGGGCAGGAGAGAGGCCATTCCAGAGGGGATAGCAAAAGTGTGTTGGTGAGAAAGTATCGACAATCGTGAAAATGGCAAACAGAAAATTCACTTTGTCCACTTAGAACCAGAAACTGAGGGTGGATCACAGAGCAATGATGCTTTCAATCCACTGGTGATCCTTCCCTGCAAACTGTGCAACCAGTGCTTTTGGTTTTCTGCCAACAGTCACCCTGAAATACATGTAATGAGGCCATATAGGGAAGCTGTTTTTCCTTGTAGTCTGTATCCATGGTGTTGGGCAGAGGGGAATCCTCTATTTCTCAGACCAGAGGGGTTTATGCTCTTTTTAATATTAAAATTAAAAGCCAAATGTTGGAGATTTGAAGACAGCCAATACATTATTCCTTGGCATTGCCTTTCTTTGGGATTGGAATGAAAACTGACTTTTCCAGTCCTGTGGCCACTGCTGAGTTTTCCAAATTTCCTGGCATATTGATTGCAGCATTTTCACAGCATCATCTTTTAGGATTTGAAATAGCTCAACTGGAATTCCATCATCTTCACTAGCTTTGTTCGTAGTGATGCTTACTAAGGCCCATTTGACTTTGCATTTCAGAATGTCTGGCTCTAAGTGAGTGATCACACCACTCATCACCCAGATATTATATTATCATCACCCAGATAATACCATGATTATCTGGGTTGTGAAGATCTTTTTGTATAGTTCTTCTGTGTATTCTTGCCACCTCTTCTTAATATCTTCTGCTTCTGTCAGGTCCATGCCATTTCTGTCCTTTATTGTGCCCATCTTTGTATTAAATATTCCCTTGGTATCTCTAATTTTCTTAAAGTGATCTCTAGTCTTTCCCACTCTATTGTTTTCCTCTATTTCTTTGCATTGTTCTCTGAGGAAGGCTTTCTTCTCTCTCCTTGCTATTCTTTGGAACTCTGCATTCAAATGGATATATCTTTCCTTTTCTCCTTTGCCTTTCACTTCCCTTCTTCTCTCAGCTATTTGTAAGGCCTTCTCAGACAATCATTTTGCCTCTTTTTGCATTTATTTTTCTTGGGGATGGTCTTGGTCACTGCCTCCTGTACAATGTCACAAACCTCTGTCCATAGTTCTTCAGGCATTCTGTCTATCAGATCTAATCCCTTAAATCTATTTGTCACTTCCACTGTATAAGGGATTTGATTTAGCTCATACCTGAATGGTCTCGTGGTTTTTCCTACTTTCTTCAATTTAAGTCTGAATTTGGCAATAAGGAGTTCATGATCTGAGCCACACTCAGCTCCCTGTCTTGTTTTTGCTGACTGTGTAGAGCTTCTCCATCTTTGGCTGTAAAGAATATAGTCAATCTGATATCGGTATTGACCATCTGGTGATGTCCATGTATAAAGTCTTCTCTTGTGTTGTTGGAAGAGGGTGTTTGCTATGACCAGAACTTTCTCTTGGCAAAATTATATTAGCTTTTGCCCTGTTTCATTCTGTACTCTAAGGACAAATTTGCCTATTACTCCAGGTATTTCTTGACTTCCTACTTTTGCATTCCTCTATAACGAAAAGGACATCTTTTTTTGGTGTTATTTCTAGAAGATCTTGTAGGTCTTCATAGAACCATTCAACTTCAGCTTCTTCAGCATTACTAGTCTGGGCATAGACTTGGATTACCGTGATATTGAATGGTTTGCCTTGGAAATGAATAGAGATCATTCTGTTGTTTTTGAGATTGCATCCAAGTACTGCATTTCAGACTCTTTTGTTGACTATGATGGCTACTCCATTTCTTCTAAGGGATTCTTGCCCACAGTAGTAGATATATGGTCATCTGAGTTAAATTCACCCATTCCAGTCCATTCCAGTCCATTTTAGGAAATAAAGTTATGACCAACCTAGAGAGCTTATTAAAAAGCAGAGACATCACTTTGCCAACAAAGGTCCATCTAGTCAAAGCTATGGTTTTTCCAGTAGTCATGTATGGATGTGAGAGTTGGACTATAAAGAAAGCTGAGCGCCAAAGAATTGATGCTTTTGAACTGTGGTGTTGGAGAAGACTCTTGAGAGTCCCTTGGACTGCAAGGAGATCAAACCAGTCCATCCTAAAGGAAATCAGTCCTGAATATTCACTGGAAGGACTGATGCTGAAGCTGAAACTCCAATACTTTGGCCACCTTATGTGAAGAACTGACTCATTGGAAAGAACCCTGATGTTGGAAATATTGAAGGCAGGAGGAGAAGGGGACGACAGAGGATGAGATGTTTGGATGGCATCACCGACATAATGGACATGAGTTTGAGTAAACACTGGGAGTAGGTGATAGACAGAGAGGCCTGGTGTGCTGCAGTCAATGGGGTCACAAAGAGCTGGATACAACTGAGTGACTGAACTGAACTGAGCACATTATTCCACTTTACCTTTCCAATTCCTTCAACCAACTAAGAGAGAAAGAATAAGACAGATGGAATTCTGAATATCCCCTTTGTTAGTAATAAAGGCTAATTTGGAGACTATGACTTAAACCTCTGGAAATACTGAACTTCTTGGCTTTTTAGCCTGAAACTAAGGAGGTTCACCTACCCATTTGTAAAATAGGGGCTTCCTTGCAACCCTGAGGAGATAGAGGATCAGACCAGAGCTCTTTGCAAGGCAGGTAGCAGAATGGGAAAATGAGGTCAAAGACCTCAGTAGTCTTAGAAATCATTCCACCCACATGGACTAAAATGAGTGAGTGTGTGGGGAGAGGTTATGAGCTGTAGTGATGATGTCCCACGGAAGCCTGAAGTCAGGTTAATAGAAGTACGTGTTATCTCTCTTCCTCACCATGAGAAATCGACATGGGTGAGAAGCATATGTGAAAGGTGATCTTGTGATTTTTTTTTTTTTCCTGAATCCCTAGCATGAACCAGTGTGGCAAGCAGAGACATCTTTTGTAAACAATATTTGTAACTGCCTTCTTTCTTAGAGTAGAGGGACAATATGTTGACCTTCCAGGAATCTCCTAGATCTGGAAGTCTAGATTGTATTCCATTAAAATTAGTGGAGAAACTCTAGCATTATTGTTCAAAAACTGTTAGAGACCCAGGTTTTTAGGAGAAAGCTAGAATTGAGCACAAGATTGAAGGTGTGTGGCAGTGTGACCTTTTGAGCAGACTATAAATTTGGAAAGAAGGTTCTCAGGTTGTTGCCTAGACTTCAAGGGTCTGTTCAGGACTTTTTGTTCTGGCAATATTTAACTGCACTTGATCATGCTAATCCTTACTCCTACCCAGAGTGGGCATTTTTGGCTTATGGACTCTAGTTTTCCCTGGTCCTACTTTCCCTTGAAGTTGGTAACTCTCTAGCGTTAGTGAGCATACCAGTCATTTGGTGCTTACTCACTGGGCAGATTCCTGGGCAGCAACCTCAGAGGTTCTGATGTGTTAAGTCTGTGATGTGCCCCAAGAACCTCGCCTTGAACTAGCACCCCCAGAGATTCTGAGAAAGGTGAGAATGCTCTCTCCCGTATGCGGCCTTGGTCTACCTACAATTTCTGTTCTCAAGACTCTCATTTAGGTGCAGAAAACCTGAAGGAACTGGGCTTCTTTAGCTTGTTATTAGATGCATTCCATGGTGTATCTGGAAGAAGAGAACGAAGTTGGTGACGTGCTTTGAAATGAAAGGGGTAGCTTAATTATGTTGTTAGCACGCACTCTCATTAAGGTTAGAAGTTTATGGAATGATTCAGCTCTGTCCAGTTCAGCTGAGTTCCCCTCAGCCTCCATGCTTCATGCTGGGGTCCAGTCCTCTGAGATCTTACAGTCCTAGAGGGGTCCCTGGGAGAGTTTTGTTTCTCCTCTCCAGGCAGTCTGCCAAGAAGTTGTTGACTTCTGTGGTTGTATTTTTTATGATGTGATTTTTTTGGTTTGATTAGTAATTGGAAATGTGATCTACAGAAGTTACTTTGAGACGCTTTCTGGACCACGTGCCTCTATTTAGGAATATTTGCCCAGAGTTATAAAACCTCTTGAAGGGCTACCGTGAGACATCTTGCTTCAAGGGACCCTATTTACTTTTCAATAGGGTATTAATCATAGGACTTCTGAATTTCTAAAAATGTTCATAGTTTTATTTTGTTTTCTGATATTCTTTTAATTGATATTCTAAATTATTCTCATGCTCCTTATGTTTTCTAGAATATTCTTTTACCTAAGACTCTTTTACTTTATTGTTTTTAAAACTTAGTTTACCATTTTATTAGTCTTTTTAAATACATCAATCTATTTAATTGTGTTTCATTTGTTGTTGTTCAGCCACTAAGGGGTTGGACTCTGTGAGCCCATGACTGCAGCACACCAGGCCTCCCTGTCTCTCACTATATCCTGAAATTTGCCCAAGTTTGTGTCCATTGAGTTGGTGATACCATCCAACCATCTCATCCTCTGCCTCCCCCTTCTCCTCCTGCCTTTAATCTTTCCCAGCATCAGGGTCTTTTCCAATGAATTGTCTGTTTGCCTCAGGTGGCCAAAGTATTGGAGCTTCAGCTTCATTTATACCATTTTGTCTTTCTTATTCACTTTTTAAGTTTTAATTTTATCTATTTATTTTGATCATTTCATAGCTATGACTCTTTATAAACAGAAAAACTGAATTGTGGATGAATTTTTTGCATTTTTGTTTAATATGGGAAATTACTTTCAATTTAGAATTTTTGTCCCAGTCTTTATTGACTTGCTTTGTCATCATCTCGGTTCCCTGTTTATACTAACGTTTCACTCAAGAATTGTTTGAAATTCAAATTGTTCATTGTATGCTGCCCTCTGGGAAGTTTTATGAGAAGCTAGTGTGTTTAGGTGGGTATTGGCATGGTGTTAGCATGCCAGCTATTTTCAGTATAGACTGGACTGTAAGGTGGTATGACCAGAGGCCACTAAAATTCCTGAGATTGTCATTTTTTTCTTAAAACTTGTGTGTCTCAGTGAAAGGCATATTACATGTGGCATTAAAAATTATTATTTTTTATTGTTTATGGTGGGTGAGAAATGTTTATTAACTTCCTCAGTGTCCTTTGAGGGAGCCATAAAGCAAGCTTCACTGTGCAACCATTTTGTCATAGACTGAAATGTCCTGGATTAATTTTTAAGGTTGCTTTTCTTAGAACACTTTGGACCCCCATCCAAAGACCTAGGAAAAAAATCTGTTTCCATGATCCCTAAAATGTTGACACCAGTTCTCTCACTTGCAAAAATGCAGGTTGTGATTTAGCAAAAAGATTCTGTTTTCAAGCAAAAGAAACCCAAACAATAGACTTCAGATAGTAGGGAAAATAGGACAGCTGAAGGTTCTGTTAAGTCTCCATACACGCATCCCTGAAGGTCCAGTGTACATTTGTGTTTCCGCAGAGTCCTCAGCCTGGTTGGAATCTATCAGATATATATTGGCTGTGGCACCAGTTCCTGCTCTGGGTTGTTAGAGATCTGTGGTCATCCACAAAGCACTTTTCGGACCCACTTCTGTCCATATCCTGGTCTGGTGATGTCTCTAAATTGATTTTATCTCCCATATTTGAAAGGGAATAGGAAGCTGGATTTTAGACACATGCTACGTACTTTGGATAAATCATGTCTTTACCTTTACATGGGTGTTTGTTGCTGAGGATTTATGGACACTCAGGCATCCTGTCCTCCCACTTAAGGTAGAAATGATAATCTTATTTCAAAAAAACCTGCCAACTCACCTTTTGTAACAATTGTTAACTATTAATGGGTGTGTCTGTGTGTGTGTGTGTGTGTGTGTGTGTGTGTGTGTGTATTTGGTCTACCTAGCATCTTTATTTCCTTATTTAGGTAAATGTGTCTATGTCTATATTTGTCTATATTAGTTAGGTTTCTCCAGAGAAACAGAACCAATATCTCTATCAGCTCTATCTCAAGAGAGATTTTAATGAACTGGCTCTTGAAATAGTTGGAGGTTGGCAAGTCTAGAAATCATAAGATAGGCAGCAAGCTAGAGACTGGGAAAAACTGACATTTCAGCTTGAGTCTGAATACAGCCTATAGGCAGAAGTCCCTCTTTCTTGCAAGGGGGAAAGGAGAAGGTGGACATGCAGTCAGTTTTTTCCTTCTCTTAAGGACTTTAGCTGATTGGAGAGACCTACCCTGATTATGGAGGACCATTTGCTTTACTCAGAGTGTACTGATTAAATTGTTAATCTTATCTAAAAAATATCTTAATAGCAACATGACCAAATATCTGGGTCCTGTGGCCCAGCCGAGGTGACATATAAAATTAACCATCACATATCCCACCTTGCTTTTGGAGAACTGCTCTCCTGTCCATGTGCTTTGCATGGCGTCCCTCATTTTTGGTTCCAAGAGTGAGCATGTGATGCAGGCTCAGACAATCAGCATAAAATTACCCTGACCAGAGGTACTGCTTCAAGGGTGGACAACAATGAAATCCAGGTCAATGAGAGCCTTTCCTGGGATTTCTGCTAGAACTACCAGGAATGAGGTGCTGTTCTCAGAGTCTGGGTGCTAAGGCCAAGTAAACTTGGCTCTACAGGGGTCATCTTTGCCCACACATAGGGAAAATGTGCTTGAAAATTAAGCCGACCCAGGGGAGAGAAAGCAGGGCTAAGAGAAGAACAAGAGACCATTTCTTGCAGATATTATACAAACAATATTTGAAAACCCGATTCCAGCTGCCTTGATCCATGGATTTATTTTTTTTTAAAGTTATATAAACCAATACATCCCTCTTCTTGCTAAAGCTAGTTGAATCTGAGTTTCTGTCACTGGCAACTGCAATAGTTCTGATTAATACACAATCTGCTGAGCCAAGTTCTAGGTGCTTCCCAGGAACAATCACTTTCAACAAATTTAGCTGTTTCTTTTCATATTTCTGTCTACACAGCTAAACAATATGCCTTCACTGCTATTTCTTGATTGGTTGATTTTAGTTAGTAGTGATTGATTTCCCGTTAAGGTGACAGATTCCCTCTCCATTTCTCCCTCCCTACTCCCAACCCGTCGATAGCTACAATGTTCAGTTAAATCACTAATCAGGAGTTACATTATTCTGACTTTGGCCAAGATCAATTTACTCTGTATAATAGGAAGTAGCAAAATCTTCTAACAAGGCAAAGGATTAAAAAATGAGGAAAAATTGTGTACAGATTCTTTACAACACATCAGGTAAACTCAAAGAGAACAGAGAATGTGTATGAAATTCTAGTTGTTAAATTTTCTGTAGGCCAGGGAGTAAGGAAACCCTTACTGATGTCTGCTGTCTGTGCGCCACACCCTGTATTGGTATTTAATGATTTATCTTTTTTGTACTTACAATAGCCCTACGAATTTGTGTTGCTTTCTCCTTTTCATGGATGAGAAAACCGAGGACCAGAGAAGATCATCATCGATGTGAAACAAACAAACAAAAAATGTCATCGTCCTTTTGAATAATATGGCAGCAATCCATGTACTCATAAAAGAAAGGCAAATCCTTTTTTAGGAAAACTTATTTAGTTATGGAATAAAGGCACAGGGACATAATTTAACAGGGGCTCAATTTGCTCAGCTTTGACTGAGTAAGATAGAGGATGACTCTGTATTATAATACCCAGGTATTATGGGATTTGGGCTAGTAAATCCCATTTTGTTTTATTTTATTTTTTAAACCATGTTTTAAAAAATGTTTTACTTTTTAATATTTTTGGCCATGCTGTGTGGCACACAGGATCTTAGTTCCCTGATCAGGATGTGGGACCAAGCCCACATCCCCTGCAGTGGAAGTGCAGAGACTAAACCACCGGACTTCCAGGGAATTCCCAGATTCCATTTTACAACCAGTAAGAATTCAGCCTTACAGCATCAGTGACTATTATGAGGGGCTGAACTGGGGGCTTGGAAATAGTTTCAGTAAAACCCCAAATGAAAACTATATCTTTCATTTGGAAATCAGTAGAACTCTAAAAAGATTCAAGAGATGTTTCCAGTGTGGTTGAGGTTGTGGAAGAGTTGGGGAAGAAGCTGGATTCAAAGATGGTTGAGGGGCCTTGTTATACTAGAAGAGCTCTGGAGCTGTTGACTAGAGGCCTGAATTGAAATTCAGATCCAGCAGTAACTTGCTTGTGTGATCTCAGGCAACTCACTTAATCTTTTTTCTATTTCCTTACATGTAGAATAGTTGTAGAAATTGCCATCTTGCTTCCACTACACTATTGCTATGAAGCAAATGAGATGTGTGTGAGTGACTGAGGAGCAACGGTGTGAATATAAGTGTAAGCTGTGTTCCTCTCAGGGTACCCAAGGTCTGGTAGGGCATATCTACCAATGATTTATTTATACACCTGGTCATTTAGCACCCTGAAGAACGGCTTATTTTAGAAAAAGAGAAAGCTGAAGTATACAAGTTTGTTTCAAGAGTAATGGCCAGTGGGAGGGTATCCTGATTCTGAGCACAATATAACTTTCTATCCTGGGGGAGGGATGGGTTGTGGGTAGTTTCCAAGTAATAAGCAAGCAGATACTAAAAGCCATAGCTTCTTTCAAATGCCTGGCAAAGGTTGAGACCACGTGGAAATTCTCAGCAGGTTGGTGGTGGCAGTTGCAGCAGCGATAGGAAATGACCTCTGGTGTCATTTAGAGCACATTAATAAGTTATGACCAACCTAGACAGCATAATAAAATACAGAGACATTACTTTGCCAACAAAGGTCTGTCTAGTCAAGGCTATGGTTTTCCAGTAGTCATGTATGGATGTGAGAGTTGGACTGTGAAGAAAGCTGAGTGCTGAAAAATTGATGCTTTTGAACTGCGGTGTTGGAGAAGACTCTTGAGAGTCCCTTGGACTGCAAGGAGATCCAACCAGTCCATCCTAAAGGAGATCAGTCCTGGGTGTTCATTGGAAGGACTGATGCTGAAGCTGAAACTCCAATACTTTGGCCACCTCATGTGAAGAGCTGACTCATTGGAAAAGACCCTGATGCTGGGAGGGGTTGGGGGCAGGAGGAGAAGGGGACGACAGAGGATGAAATGGCTGGATGGCATCACCGACTCAAGGGACATGAGTTTGGGTAAACTCCGGGAGCTGGTGATGGACAGGGGGGCGTCTAATTCATGGGATTGCGATTCATGGGGTTGCAGAGAGTCGGACATGACTGAGCCACTGAACTGAACTGAACTGAACAGCCCTTTATCATGTGAACTCTGGCAGTTGCATCATAGAAGAGATGAGGGCTCCTGAGGGAGGGTGGGCATGCCAGGGAGCCTCACCAGCAATAGCTTTGGTGAGATTTTTTTTTTTTTTTTGGTGGGATCTTGATAGCTGCAACAACTGGAGATTTTTTCAGAGTGAATAAAAGTGGGAAAAGAGAGAAGTGTTTCCTGAAGAGGAGGTTAGTTCAAGGAGCACGTGGAGGACAGCCCTAGGAAATAACTGCTGTGACAGATTTGAAGGTGGATGGGAAGTATGGTCAGAGAGCCCTCTCAGAGAAACTGGGGAGCAGAGCACCTCCATCCCTGGGGTGTTTACCATTTTATGATTTTTACTATAATCTTAATTTTATCCCAGCAGGAAAGGACAGAAAACTTGAGTGGTATTTCTTAGGTAGCTATGCAAATGTAAGGGATCATTATGAAGGCATTTTATAAGTTCATTTGTGCTTCTATATGCTAGGTTGATCTCAGAACGTGTAGAAAGCAGGGACCCAGAACCAGGAAGCTTTTATTTTCTTATTCAAAACAAAGCTTCAATGCATACTTTTGGATCTCAGATTTGTCTCTTCGAGTTTTGCTAGGTTTTCATTTATGTGTGTCAAATTGAAGCTTTGTAATCAGAATATTCAAATACTGAAGTTAACTGTGTCATCAAAGTGAATAGAAAATGCAGAAAACGGTAATAACTTAAAACCAGGTTACTGTGCATTCATTCAACAAATATTTGCTGAAAACACACCAGGCAAAGTGCCAGGAAGTCACTCATTTATGTATTCACTTAAGGAATATTTAGTGAGCACTTTGTTCTTGTCACTGGGATACTGTGGAGACAAGAAAAATAATGTCACTGATCTCACGAAGCTTAATTTAAATGAAAAGAGCAGTCAATCAACAAAGAAACAAATATTACATAACAGTAAGTTCCATGCAGAAAGCTTATTAAGGGAAATATGACAGGGGGCAACTAGGAGGCTGCTTTAGACTAGAACATCAGAGGAGGTGACTTTGCTGATATTGGAATGCTGAGAAGGATTCAGCCATTTGGAGGGAGGTTGGGGTCAGAGCATTTGAAGCAGAGAACATGAGGACAAAGTTCATGGATCCTAAGACTGGGATGAACTTGACCTATTGCATGAACAGAAAGGCTTTAAAATGAGGTTGGCATGGAATGAGGTTAAAAAAGAAGGCATGGGTCAGATTTTGTAGGACTTTGGAAATCAGGTGAAAGGGTCTGTGTTTTATTGTGACTGTGATCTGTGGAGAGAAGCACTTTGGGTTGCAGGAGCAGAAGCAGGGTGCTGTGACAATAACCTGGCTGAGAAGTGATGAAGGGGTGGCCACTGATGATAGCAATGAAGATGGTGGAATAGAAGGATTCAGGATATAAATTAGCAGGTAGACCTGACTGGATAAGTTCCTATGTGGGGGGGAGGGGTATTAGAAGAGACAGGACTGAAGGGTAACTCCTTGAAGATAGAATGTGAACCAAGATAGACATGATCTTGAACTAAAATCTATTCATAAATCTGAAGCGATATTCGGAGAGACCATCTCATCCTGGGATCCTCTCCTCTATCTCGGGCAGGCTGTTTAGCAGGGGAAAGGGTCAGGTTTGTACCCAGAGCCACCTCACTCCCATTCTCCCCTCCCCTTATTCCTAGAGCCTACAAAAAGATACAGTTTTGTTCTTAAGAAAATGCAAGAATAAAAGGGAAACACTGTGTGTGAGTTCCCAGAAATTGCTTGCTTGCCAGGCTCCAGCAAAGAGCCTATTCTTTTTATCAGCCAGAGGGGCCACTGAAAAGAGCAACAGCCTTCCTTTCCCATGAGGGTGCCAGCCAGGAGGTGGCAACGCCGTTTCCTTTTCTCTTCCTAGTATTATTACCTTGTGAGCCTGCCTTCACTCACAGTTGAGAAAGGGTTGAGAGAATTAGTCTCATGGGATTTGGTGTGAAGACCCTGAGTTTGACCTCTGGCTCCACTACTTAGTAGCTGTGTGTGCATGACCTTAGGTAACTTTCCCAGGGCTCTCTTTCTTTACCTATAAAATCTAGCAACACCAGCTGGCGTTTCCCCACCCCTGGTTCCCAGGAGTGATCAATATCCTGACTTCAAACACCATTGTCTAGTGCTACTTGTTCTAGAACCTCATAAAAACTGACTCTGTCTGGCTTCTTTTGTGTGTGTGTATAATTCAGACTTTATTGTTTATTGGTTGCATCATCGGCTCAGTTGGTAAAGAATCCACCTTCAGTGCAGGAGACCTGGGTTCATCCCTGGGTTGGGAAGATCCTCTGGAGAAGGAAATGGCAGCCCACTCCAGTATTCCCACTTGGAGTATCCCCATGGACCGAGGAACCTGGTGGGCTGCAGTTCAGGTGATCACAAAGAGTTGGACATGACTAAACACAGCACAGCATACCATTTTAAGTAAACAGACTTTGAGAACATACACTGGGAGTATTAAACAGATGATGGCAATATTGATGAAAATGTTGAAGTTTTACATAAGACAGTAAGAGACGCTACTGACACTATCATCGCCCAAAATTTGTACATTTCATATGAGTAAAAAGAGTTCGTGGCATCCTTCATAAGCCTATGAATCATGATACACCTGAACAATTTCAAAACTTCAAAGCAAAACAAAGCATTTCTTCTACTAGCAGTTTCAGTTTCCTTCAAAAATAAGCAACAGCAGAAACGAATGCAAGATTGTAAAGCAATTGTACTCCAATTAAAAAGAGCAAATAGATTCATAAAAACTATACACACAACTCCAAAACAAAAGTTGGCATATTCCTGTGGCTCTGAATTTTTTTTATATTTATTTTTTAAAATTTATTTTTAATTGAAGGATAATTGCTTTACAATGTTCTGTTGGTTTTTGCCATGCATCAACACGAATCAGCCATATGTATACACATGAGTGTCTGGCTTCTTTAGCTCAATATTGTGTTGCTTGGAACTGTGGTGTTTTTTTTTTTTTTTTTCATTTCTTTGTATGAATTCATCTCAGTTTCTCTATTCTTTTGCCAGTGGGCACTTGGCTTGGTTCCCAGTTAAAATAATGCTTCTAACACACAGCACCTGGCTTTTGGCGACCGTGTTTACACCGCTTTGTGGAGTATATATCCAGGAGTGCTGGATCCTAGGACACGCATAGGTTCAGTTTTAGTAGATCCTTTGAATTGTTTTCTAAAGCTGTTGGATCAATTTATGTTCCCATCAGTTCTGTACGAGAGCTCCAACTGCGCCCCACAACGACTTTGTATTGTCAGGATTTATGTTAGCCATTCTAATGATACTTATTGTGATATTTATTACAGCTTTAATTGCATTTCTATGACGACTAATGATGTTGAATATCTTTCCATGGGCTTATTAATTGTTTATCTACCTTCGTAACTTAAATATTTTGCCTTGCAAATGAAATGGAGTAACAGTAGTAACTGTCCCAAGGGCTACGGGGTCACAGAGGGAAGTATTGAGCGTTCAGCTTCTAGCGTAGCATCTGCCTAATTTTAAGTGATTGGGACGTGCTGCTGTAACAAATGACCACACACTGGGGTCTTAGAACACCACATTATCATCCGTATATTCTGGAGGGTCAGAGTCTGAAATGGGTTTCCCTGAGCTACAGTCCGGGTGTCAGCAGGGTTTCCTTCTAAGATGTTCTAGGGAAGATTCCACCTCCCTGCCTTTCCAGGTTCTAGAGGCTGTCTGTATTCCTTGGCCTGTGGGCCTCTTTCATCTTCAAAACCAGCAACAGCACCACTTTGACCTCTAACCTGGACAATGGGAGAAGCATTGGGAAAGTTGGGGAACATTTCGGGAGGGAAGCAGTCCAAACCCGCAGGAGGAGTGGCAGGGTCTCTGGCCTGTTTGGGGGGAGTGAAGAGTAAGGAATGCAATGGTGACTGCATTGACATTGGATTTTTGGCAGGTCCGAAGCATTTGGAAAGTTTCTCTGAGGTACTAAAGAACCGTTATAGGCTTTGAAAGGGGTGATAACATGTTCCAAGAGATAGTGATTTGAGAAAGTTAATTTACCTCAAGGGCAGGACTGATAATGAAGATGAATGAGGCTGAGGACTGGGGGTCCAGTTAGATGATTGTTGCTCTAGTGCTAGTGTGAGGTTAACAGGTGAGCAGCTGGGCTGAGGGAAATGGAAATGAAAGGAAGAGGCGGGTCCTTAAGAACTGAAGGTGACTGGATGTGGGGGAGAGAGTGGAAGGATTAAAGAAAGCTTTGTCTCAGGTGACAGGTGTTACTATGAGGGGCAGGATCCAACACAGTGTGTGGCAGTGATGGAGTGAGTGTTACCTGTAAAGATTTCATGGCAGTTTGCATCATGTCCACAAACCTGTTTTTTTAATACAGTAGTATCTGGTAACTTCGCAGTAGAAAAGAAACTCGGCTTGCAGTCGGCATAAGTCAGTTCTTTCAAATGAGATAAAACTCTAATACTTTAATACTTACTGAGCCCTCGAAAGATCTTCCCACTGTCATCTATGGTATAAGCATTCACCTAGGGCAGGAGAGGGTGTTTTTTCCCCCCATGAAGTGCCTAGATGAAAAGAAGTTCTCTAATAATCAAAAGGAAGACTAAAATTCTAATCCCTCTCTTGTCTTAAAAGGGAAAAAGGTGTAAAAGCACAGTGCAGCCTTCTCTTTCATCTGAACCCCCGAGGCCAGTGCACAAGGACTGGGGGTGAGCTGTGGGGATAATGAATGGAGCTACTCCTGAAGACACAGATGCATGTGGCTAGATCATTCCAGAGGGGCATGGCAAGATCCCTGTTCATACCAGGGATGAACAGGTATGAGCTATTTGGTCTATTTGTATTCCAAATAGACCAAAAACACCAAATAGACCCCCAGGCCTGACATGGGGAGGGTGATCAGCATTCTTGAGAATTCCCAGAGAACATTTTAGTATTTGAGCACTTTTGCCAAACCACCAATTTGGCCCCCCTAAGCCAGGTGGAGTGAATAAGTGAGTGAGTGAGTGAAAGTTTCTCAGTCGTGTCCGACTCTTTGCGACCCCATGGACTATACAGTCCATAGAATTCTCCAGGTCAGAATACTGGAGTGGGTAGCCTTTTCCTTCTCCAGGGGGTCTTCCCAACCCGGAGATGGAACACAGGTCTCCCGCACTGCAGGCAGATTCTTTAGCAGCTGAGCCACATAAAGTGTCCCAGGTGGCGCTAGTGGTAAAGAACTCACCTGCCAAAGCAGGAGACATGAGACATGGGTTTGATCCCTGGATTAGGAAGATCCCCTGGTGAAGGGAATGACAACCTACTCTAGTATTCTTGCCTGGAGAATCCCATGGACAGAGGAGCCTGTTGGGTTACAGTCCATGGGGTCGCACAGAGTCAGACATGACTGAAGTGACTTAGCACACATGCACGAGCGTCTTTGTTAGAGATGAATACAAATCCTTCTTTCTCCCACTGCTGGCTGATATGAATAGAGACCATAGCTAGAATAACCTCCATATATTTTCTTGACTCTCTCCAAAGTCACAGGGAGGGGGGCCATGTGGCCCTGGGAGCTGCAGTCACCTACTTGCACCCACCACTCACACCAAGGGTCTATGTTCGGTATGGCTTGTGACAGCCCTCCTGGGAGGCTGGGTACTGAAAGAGGCCCTGTGATGGGTTAGAGCTGACTCCTGCTCTGACATTGCTTGGTCTGATCATATGTCTCACAAGACCAGAAAAAAAGAAAAGCCCCTAAGTCATCAGAGAAATTATTAGCTTTCTCTTATAGATGTTGTCCAAACTGGGGGCAGCTCTGGTTTATGCCTGTTTCCGGACATAATTAAGTATATCCTGGTTCGGATGATAAACGATACAGTCACCCTTCACTGTGTGCGATCCAGTCTCACTGCGCAGTTAATCTGTCTCTAGATATGGGTTAGCTGAACCCAGAGGTCCCTTGTGCCCGGAACTTCCCTTTTCCTCTGCCTGCAAAGGAGTCATCCTCGTGGATTCCATATTGAGAGAGGTGACTCAGATCTCAGACTGGTCCCTCTAGAGGGGCCCCGAGAGAGCTGCACCATGACTGGCAAGGTGCTGACTTGTTCTTCTGCTTATACATGTGGGGGAATGAGACTTACTCATTTGTCTCACCTGTTGCCCTGAGTCCTGATTGCATTACTTAGAGGAAGTGTGTAAGTCTTGCTCAAGCTGATTGCTGTTGGTTTTGGGAGAGGGGAGGGGAGGGGAGGAGGTTGTCACCACCATGCCAGTCCTCTCAGGAGACTCCTGGAAGGCTGACCCTCAAGCCTTGATTCTTTTGTCCTAATTATGCACAGAGTCTAACAAGATACCAGAAGTATGTAGCAATTTAATGAGAAATAAATGCAATTACAAGAGCCTAAGAATGATTTCAATCTTGTGGCTGTGCTCCAAGCCTTTCTGGAATTTACTGAGCAGACCAAATTTTGTTTGGAAGCCAGAAATGCTGCTTGCAGTTTACCAACTCCAAAGCACCATTTTCCCCTCTGAGGTTATTTATAATTTTTTTTCTTTTATTAGGAATTAATTTTTTTCTTCTTTTATTAGGAATTAATTTTATAAAGCAGAGTCTTATAAAGGCATTTTTATAAGGAATTTTATGAAGGTAATTATTACCAATATTAAGATGAGTAATTATGACCCACAGTAAACTTAGAAAAATGATTTGCTTTCATGAGGAAGCAGCAATTATTGCTATCTACCTTGTGTAGTCTTCAGGCTTGCAATTAATTGGTCTTTGGTGGAAGGAAGCAGCAGCTTAGCTTAACATGGTTCCCTGGATTGATAATAGTCACATTTCTAGACAGAATCTTGAAGAATGTGTTTGTGTAAACACCTGTATTTAGAAGTACTGACATCCAATTCAGTGATTAATATAACTGCATTAATAATGGCAGGAAAATGGTGGTAACACATTTAAACAATTTAGTATAACAAATATATTTTGGGGTTTTAAAAACCTTTTCTCATAAAAACCCCAAAACCTTTTCAATTTACCATCTCCCAACATAAATTTCTAGCTTCCATCAAAGATAAAAGCTATACTTTTTGCCTCCTCAATTTACTTAGTAATAATTAGGGATTACCTTGTGTTCTGTGAGAGCCAGGCAGCCTTTCAATTATTGAATAAGCTACTCAGCAAGGGGAGATCACTTTGGTGGTGCCCAGACTTTTTATGGAAGCCTTTCATTTATTTAGGTCTTCCCTTGTGGCTTAGCTGGTAAAAAATCTGCCTGCAATGTGGGAGACCTGGGTTTGATCCCTGGGTTGGGAAGATTGCCTGGAGAAGGGAAAAGCTACCCACTCTAATATTCTGGCCTAGAGAATTCCATGGACTGTATAGTCCATGGGGTCACAAAGAGTTGGACACGACTGAGTGATTTTCACTTCATTTATATAAGGCAGAGTCTCTGATGGATTGCAAAAATGGCCAGAAATTGCTGCACCACTTATATTTAAAGCTTTCAACATCACTTCATACCACCTCCCGTTAAGAAGAATCTTTCTCTCCTCCTTGCACCTGGACTTGCTTTGGCCAAAGAGACAGTAGCAAGCAGAGACTTGCAAAACACCTGTGCAAAAGGCCTTGCCCTCTTGCTGCTCTTGGGGACTTGAGCTGCCATATGAAGCCTGGGATACCCTTCTAGGAGACAGGAGACAAATGGTTCAATCAACCTGGTCTCCCCAGAAGCTAGTTGACTCTCAGGAGCCCAAGTACCCAGCTGACTGGCTGTTGCTCATGTTTGTGTGAGTGAGCCCTACTCCGATCCGTAGAAAACCATCCAACTGAGCCCAGCCAATATTGCTGACCATCAGGACTGTGAGTTACATAACATTGGTATTTTAGGCCACTAAGTTGGGGGTGATTTACTACACAGCAATTCCAAATTATATACCTCTTTGCTGGAGAGCCAACCCAAAGAGGGAGAAGTTCACTTAACTAGGCAAATGCTATGTGCCAGATTCAATGCTTCCTATACAGTATTTCATTGAAGCCTACAAAGTAGGTAGTTTCCATTTAAAAATAGGTAAACTGTGACTTAGGGACATTATTATCTTGCCTAACCTTGCAAGTGGGGTAGAACAAGGATTCCAAACTAGGAATCCTTGTTTATCCTGTCTAATTTAGCTCTGCTTAGAAACAGACTTTGAATTAAAGATTCAAGTACAATTAGTTTATTTGGGATGTGAAGGACAAGTGAGAAAATGAGGAGAAGGAAGACAGACAGTGAAGGTAACTTAATTAGTAAGCTACTAGTGTAGGTAACTGGCCCTTCTTCATTCTGTATAGTACATGCATCAGCTATCCACCCAAGGGGAGAGGGAGCTGGACTATTTATGCTCCAATTCCTATAGTCGTTGGTTGACGGTATCTAGAGGGCAGTGTGCATGTGTGGGGCATGGACATGGGACCTGGTTTTGGCAGTTACAAGAATCATCCAGCAGTAAGGTACAGCTGGAATTCTTTTCTTTCTGTAAATATGGCTGCGCCAGATCTTAGTTGGGGCGTGCGGGATCTGGTTCCCTGACCAGGGAGTGAATTAAGTTCCTCTGCACTGGGAGTCTTAACCACTAGAACACCAGGGAAGCCCTGGAATTCTTGGTGTGTGCTGAAGTGCTGGGTGCAAAGCTATAGGGACTAATCACCGAAAGGGTCTGCTACAGCCTCCCAAGATGAGGCCCTTTTTGGTTCACTTGTTACCATTTCTTCATCTCCATAAAATTTTTCTACTATATGAGTAGAGACAGTGGAAGGGGGAAAGAGAGAGACATGGAGAGACATAGAGAAAGATATTTGCTACCTAAAACATTTAGTGATTTAAGGCTAGCAAATGGTTTTGTGGTGAAAGTTGGAAATTTTGTGGGCTGAGCTTAGGCTGAAAGCTAGTCAACCATGTGAAGGGGAGCAGAATTTGAGCTCCCCCAACATGCCTCTTTGGCATATGGATTATCTTGAGTTGATTATTTCAAGAAACTTCAGACACAAGAGAAACTCTGAAAATCTTGGACTGTATATTTCCCCTTTTGTAAAAGACATTTACATTAGAAGGGGAACCTCTATTTGTAAGGGTGTTCTCTTTGTACAGAAAGACAAGGATGACTATAAATAAGAAATTCTTTTCAATGAAAAAGGTACCTACTGAAGACAAATCTGCATGACCACCTTACCCTTATTTCCTGTGCTTTTCCTGGTCACCTCCCATAACTGCCTTCTCTAGCTGGATATGGTATGTAAGATGGTAACTTGGGCCCTTTCAGAGAGTTACTCAGTTTTCCTCGGTATCTCCCCTGTTTACAGAAGGAATACATACTAAACTTTTTTCTCCTGTTACTCTGTATTACAGAGAGGTCTTAGCCAAGAGCCTAGAAGGTAGAGGGTAAAATATTTTCCCTCTCCTACTCATGTAACATTAATAATGAATAATAGCAAACAACCAGCAAAAGAAAAACTTGTACTTCCTGTTCTCCTCCACTATTTACCTTTCAGGCAGGAGTCTCTTTAAACATACCTGCTATTTTTACAATTAGTTTTTTTACTTATTTGTTCTTCTATCATATCATTTAGGCCAGTAGATGAGCACTATGAGCAGCGCTACTGGGCACTGAGTTACTCCCCTAAACCCAGCATGTGTGGTTATCTGTACTTAGTTCAGTTCAGTTGCTCAGTCGTTTCCAACTCTTTGCAGCCCCATGGACTGCAGCATGCCAGGCTTCCCTGTCCATCACCAATTCCCAGAGCTTACAAAAACTCGTGTCCATTGCATTGGTGATGACATCCAACCATCTCATCCTCTGTCGTCCCCTTCTCCTCCTGCCTTCAATATTTCCAAGCATCAGGGTCTTTTCCAATGAGTCGGTTCTTTGCATCAGGTGGCCAAAGTATTGGAGTTTTAGCTTCAGCATCAGTCCTTCCAATGAATATTCAGGACTGATCTCCTTTAGGATGGACTGGTTGGATCTCCTTGCAGTCCAAGGGACTCTCAAGAGTCTTCTCCAACACCACAGTTCAAGAGCATCAATTCTTCGGCATTCAGCTTTCTTTATAGTCCAACTCTCACATCCATACATGACTACTGGAAAAACCATAGCTTTGACTAGATGGACCTTTGCTGGCAAAGTGATGTCTCTGCTTTTTAAAATGCTGTCTAGGTTGGTCATAGCTTTTCTTCCAAGAAGCAAGCGTCGTTTAATTTCATGGCTGCAGTCATCATCTGCAGTGATTTTGGAGCCCCCCCAAATAAAGTCTCTTATTTCCACTGTTTCCCCATCTATTTGCCATGAAGTGATGGGACTAGATGCCATGATCTTAGTTTTCTGAATGTTGAGTTTTAAGCCAACTTTTTCACTCTGCTCTTTCCCTTTTATGGAGAGGCTCTTTAGTTCTTGGCTTTTTGCCATAAGGGTGGTGTCATCTGCATATCTGTACTTAGGAAGAAAGCAAATGCAGTGTCATTTCATTCATGAGTGGGATCCTTGTGGGATTAGTCTGCCTGGGTTACCATAACAAGATACCACAGATCGGGTAGCCTAAATGACAGAGATTTATTTTCTCACAGTTCTGGACACTGGCAGTCCATGATCAATGACTTGGTAGGTTTGGTTTCTCCCAAGGCCTGTCTTCTTGCCTTGTAGACGGCAGCCCTCTTGCTGTGTCCTTACATGGTCTTTTCTCTTATTTGATGCGTCCCTGGTGTCTCTTCCTCTTGAAAGGACTCAACCCAACTGGACTCATTATACCTTTATCATTTCTTTGAAAGTCTCTCTTTCCAAATACAGTCACATGGTTTAGAAGTCACCCAGATGGCATCATTTAATTACCTGTGTAAAGATCGTATTTCCAAATATGGCTCCATTCTAAGTTAATAGGGGTTGGGACTTCAATATATGAATTTTGTGGGGACACAATTCAGCTTTTCTCACTTGTACATAAATCCACTTTTATTGAGAAGTTTCATTTATTCAGTAGATCTTCCATATCAGAATACTATGGTTATCTTTTCATTCCCTCCTGCATGGCAAAGTCCTAATGATAGATTTTGTCTTCATGTGTTGCCATTTCTGTGGTATTCAGAGAATTTTAGAGAGATTCCATCTTGGGGGGAAGTGAATAAAAATTTCAGCTTCTGTGATAGTTGGGAAAGGAAAATATTTTGTGAGGAGAATAGGTCAAAGTGTACCCACCCCCCATCCCACTCCCTCCAGATGACATCATCCATGTGAAAATTTGCTCCACAGATCTGGACTGGACACCACACCTTGGATTTCCACACCTCTGGAAAACTGAATAAAGGAAAAGGAGCTTATATTACAACCCAAGTAACTGACCACATTCCAGGAAGCATTTTCTGTTTAAAGTTTGTTGGTTACTGTGTGCTGTATGTTAGCCAGTGTTATTGTTGAAGTTCTTGTGGTTAACCTTGAACTTCAAAGCTTCTACACAATTCCTTATGCATTAACATTTGTTTTTTTGTAGTCTTGGTCAAGGCCTGTCCAGGCTTATTAAAGAAGGAGGTAGGATTCTTGTCCCTGGAGTATTCAGGGCTATTATTGCTTGCATCGATTTTCTTAAAGGAACGTTAGAAGGGCAGTAGGTGGTCACCAAGTGTCAACTTGAACTGTTAACATTTCTTTTTTATAAAATTAAAATCCCAAACTAAAGGTGACATATCTTTAAACACTCACCAAATGCAAAATAGAACCAGAATTTAAAAAAAAATCTTGCCATAGAAAGAGACTATTGTTCTCAATTCTACCTTGTCTAATTATTAATGGGAAACTTTAGGGTTTTGCAGTATAATATGCACACTCTTCATTAAGAATTTTCTCTATATGCATATTACTCTATCTAAAATCTGTTATGCTTGAGACTCACTGTCAGGTTAAGGCACTACAAGGATACGAATGGGAGGGGTCACGTGGAACCAATATCCATCAGCTCTTGGTGCAACTATATTAGGTTTGCTTTGGAATAAGATTCTGAAGAAATGAGACATAGAATAGGTAAGTTCTGATGAGAGGGGAGTCAGAAGTATGGGAAGACAGACTATATAGGAAGACAGGTCATATTGTCTTCAAGGTGGATTTAGCTGGCATCTAATGCCCGACACCAGGTTATAACAAGAGTATTCCATAGCAATAGAGGGAAATTACAATTAATCTTTGGTCACTTCACAATTGTGTGTTTGGCTGGGCATGGCTAAAACTTCTTTCCCAGGTAAAAGTAAGGATCACAGTGGAAGTGTTCTTCACTCATCCCAAGCTTCACCTTCAATCATCTCTCAAAGCATTGTCCACCTCCAGAAATTCTCCCTAACAAATAGGTGGTTGCTGACGGCTTCTATTCTCTCCAGATGATTTCTTCAGGCTACTTTTCCTTGCACCTCTACTCAAATGTAACAGATAAGTCTTCATCTGTTTGCAGCTTTCCAACATAATCAGCATCAGGATAACCAGTGATGAATATGTGTCTTAAAGTGAGACTTTTCAGAAATAGCATCCAGCCAAACCATTTCTCCATGGAGCAGGCAGTTGTCCTCATGGTGATTTGCAAGATGCCATTGAAATGACCCTGTTTTCAAATTCTCTCCTCCCCTTCCACATAGCATCAAGTCCCAATCATTAGAGATTAATTCCCCTAGATTAAGGATGAGGTTTCTGGGAGTTCTCTTTGAAAATTAAATCCCTGTGGATGGGACATGAAGTAAGATGGGGAGGAGGCTTTTCAGTACAACTGAACTCATCAACCACTAGCAACTCAACTCAGTTCTGTAACAGGGCAAAGGCAGTGATGGATACAGAGTGTGTGTTGATGAACAAGGAAGGGACGAGTCTGGAGCAGATGGTGGGAGAGTGCTCCATGGTGGGGGCTGAGTTAGCTGGGGCTTATATGGAATAGCCGGGAGTGAGACACCTGATCTGGTTTCTGACTAGTCTAGAAAACAGTCAACTGAAGAACAATCTCACTCTGTTCACAATTTGGCCTAGGCTTATTCCTGCCCATACTAATTTAAATAAGCTCAGACATCTACCAGACCAAGTACTATATTAGAGGTTTTCATGATTTTTAATAACACTCAGTGGGCACTGTTCTAAATGCTTTACGTATGTTAACAATCTTGATTCTCAAACAGCCCTTTTGTGGTCGATACAATTAGCTTCCCAATTGACAGGTGAGGAGATGGCAGCCCAGGAAGTAATCCAAGGTCAAATTCATACAAATGGTAAGTGGTGGAGCTTGGAGTTGAACCCAGGCTATCTTTGATGCAGTGGTTAAGAATCTGCCTACCAAGTAGGAGACACAAGAAATGCAGGTTCGATCCCTGGGTGGGAAGATCCCTAGGGGTAGGAAATGGCAACCCACTCCAGTATTCTTGCCTGGAAGTATTCCATGGACAGAGGAACCTGGTGGGTTACAGACCATGGGGTCACAAAGAGTCAGACATGACTTAGTGACTGAGCATTGTCTAGCTCCACAGTCATGTTCCTAACAAATACCTGGTTCTATCTTTAATGCATGTTATTTCCTTTAGGCATGACATGATGCTACTACATGATGCCTGTTCTTCGTTCAAAACCTATTTATTGAAGTGGGTGCTAGCACATGGAGACCAGCTATCCTGGTTTGCCTGCAACCTAGGCATTTCCTGGGATGCAGGACCTTTAGTGCTGAAATTGGGACAGTTCCAAGCAACCTGAAATTATACATCACCCTAAGCTAGTAGTATGATGTAGAAAAAAATAAACATAGAGTATGCCCTCAGAGCGTACAGTCTCATGGCAAATAATTACATGTGTGGTTGTAAATTTAGATGTGTCTGAAAGATAAAAATGTTCTCTGAGTGCAGGTAATGGAGGAATCATGCGAATAATGAAGATGGTGCCTATTATAGAAGCAGAAAGGTTGCTCAAGTCTGTTATCTGTCTCTATCTCTGGGTCTAAGAAGAGAAAGACATGGGTTAATTTTTCCCATTGGAGTGATTTTTATTATTGGGCTTCCCTGTGGCTCACATGGAGAAGAATTTGCCTGCAATGCGGGAGACCATGTTCCATCCCTGGGTCAGGAAGGTCTCCTGGAGAAGGGAATGGCTACCCACGCCAGTAATCTTGCCTGGGAAATCCCATGGACAGAGGAGCCTGGCAGGCTACGTACTGTCTACATTATATAATGAAAAGAGCAACCAATAATCAATAGCTATACCTCTAATGTCTCACTTATCCCAAGGATACATTATTACATACTTTTTAAGCCTGATGTGTTGCATTTTAAATAATTATTCACCACACATGCATATTTTTTAATCCAGCTTTTGTTTTTATAATTTACAGTTGCAGAAAGCCCCAGGCATTGTCTTTAAAGAGGATTAAGGTACTGCATCAAGAAGCCTCCATTTCTAATCAGCAAAATCCATTGTAGCCATGGAATTAAAGTTAAATATCATTACATGTTTCCCAAGAAGTTAGGAGAATATGGACATTAAAAAAACAGAAGATTAAAAGTAGTGAGAATGTAACGTGTGTGTAGGAACTCCAGGGGCGAATCTCTTCTGCTTTCTATGATTGGGAACAGGGCTGTGGCTCTTCAGAGCCTGAAGACCTACTGTGGAAGGATGGCCACTCTGCCAGAACACAGTCCTCTATCAGCTTGTTCATTTTCGGGACAGCACTGGTTAGTCGTGTGTTACTGAGAAAAGCTAAACCAAGAGGCACCTTAACTGCAGTTCAAGTGAAATGGAGAACTAAGAAACAAAGGTGTGTGCTCATGTGTTAGTTACTGAGTCTCTGTAACCACAAACCACAGACTAGGTGGCTTAAACAACAAGACAAGTCTCACTGTTCTGGAGACTGGAAGTCCAAGATCAAGGTGCCAGCAGGATGGGTGTCTGGTGAGGCCCTCCCTTTGGGTTGCAGATGGCCTTTCTTTGGTGCTTTCAAGTGAGGGGTGAGAGAGAAAAGCAAGCTTTCTGCTGTCTTTTATAAAGGCACTAATCCCAACTGTGAGGACCCCACCCTCCTGACTTCATTTGAATCTAAGTTCCTTTCAAAGACCCTGACTCCAAATTGACATATGAGTTTGGGGGGAATACCATTCAGATCATACCAACAGATATTTTAGTTTAGAGGAACAACTAGGAGGAAAAATCTTAGTTTCAGGAGATCAATAAAGAGGCATGAAGTCTTTTCAGCTGGTTTGAAGAACATGGCTTATGCTCTCAGTTGAAGATACAGTGAGACCTTCACCTGGAGAGGGTCCTGGAGCAGAAAGAGTGGAGTGTGGTAGGTGGGAGGCTGGATTCTGGAGTTGGCCTGCCTCTGTGTTGCCACATACCAGCCAGATTAATGGGAATCACCTTGTCTCAGGTTAATGGCAATAATAATAGTATTTAACAGCTAGTGTTGCTGGATGATCAGATGGTCAATGGAAAGTAAGGGATACAGAGAGACTTTAGAGCAAATATAAGTGAGGGGGCATCTACAGGGAGTCTGGGAGATCCACGAACTAGGGATCTAACCAGCTGTTGAGGCTGCACTCCACAGGATATAGCCTCTATGTTCAATCTGTTTAGATTGTGTTTTGAGCAATATACAAGAAGAAAATCTCGTTTGTACTGATATATAGTTGAAAACACGAGAAGTATGTTGAGGTTTTTCAGATGATTGTGGATATTTTTCTTTGATATTACAACAAAGCTTGACAAGTTGTACTTCCTTAAAGGTTATTTGCTATATGAAATCTGAAACCACATTAATAAACTTTTCTACTCTATTACATTAAAATCTACTGCTCTGTCTTGCACTTTGAGTGGATCTTTTACACATGCATGATTTTATAATAGCGTGCATTGGTGTTTTGGAAAATATTGATTCATGAAGCTATATAGATCTTCCTAATATCTATACATTTAATTATATAATATAAAAATCACACACACCAAAAAATCACATTCATCAACATCACCACTGATCTTGTAAAAAAGATCTTTAAGTACTGGGATGTGTCAAGTTCAGGTGGTGAATTCTAGTTCTCTGAAATTCTAATTTTTTGCCTGAGAGCACAAATGTTATTAATGGAAACAAACACTGTCATCATTTTCCTTGAAGTGATAGGCTCCTTCTGTTCATTTTTGACAAAATATCTGCCACGACTGAGTAGGTTCTAGTTTATCAATTGTTGTGCCAAGTCAAAATGGCGTTTCACGGAGAAAGCAGCAAGTTCAGTCACAATCCAAACATTTACACAAGAGCTTTTCCTTGAGACAACATGGTGTTTGCTCCTGGATGTGGCAGAAGGGCTGTGTGTGTACCTGGCACCCAGGCCTTGCTTCATACTGTGGTGGCAGCAGTTTTATCCACTACTGCTTTTGCAAATTTCAACAGTGAAGAAGTCCTTAATGTTATCAGGAGTCTAGTTTTGACCTTGCTGACTCTCTGAGAGAAACAGTGCCCTAATGCCTTAATGCCAACTTTCTCCATGTGGTGAAGTGCAGAATCCTAAAAATCCTTCTGCTCCAGTCTTAGCAGATGGGGAAAGTGGGGTTCTACAGCGAGACGGTCATAGCAGGATCATCTTGAGGTCAGAGGCAAGACTGCAAAGAATTCAAGCTCATAAATGGCAAGATACAAAAACAGAAGTAGCAGGCAGCATGTGAATCACACATAAAACACAAAACAGAGAGCTATTGACAAGTCCACTCAGTAAAGAGAGACATGAAAATATTGGCAGGAGGCAGAGAAAGATTATTATGAAGTATCTAGCAAATAGTATTACCAGAAATGTAATTTTGAGGGGATTCTTTTCAAGTGACCAAGTTCATCAATTTTTGGCTTAAGATCTCAAAACACATTATCAACATGGCTCTTCCTGGTGGGGTTAGAGTTAAGTTTTGCTTCTTTTGGTTAATCAGCATAAGTATGCTGAATTGAGTATAACCAACATGTTCCTTTCTTCATTGTCTGTAATAGAATGATGAAATGCCAAGAATGTCTTTGGCAAACTTTCTTGAGGAATAACCACATGCCTCTTGCTTGAGTACTGCCTGTGGTTGAAGCTTTCCTCTTACTGAATTCCCAAGAATGTAGTTGTTGCCTAATGAAGACCTACTGCTTCCTAAGGAGTGGGTGTGGATGGTCCTTATAATTTAAAACATTTTCAACAACAACCTCCTTTTGGCCGCTGGCAAACACAAATGACATTCATTCTCTTTGTCTTTTGTCTTCACTGGTGGCTTAAGTGGTAAAGAATCTGCATGTAGTGTGGGAGACCCGGGTTTGATCCCTGGGTCAGAAAGATCCCCTGGAGAAGGAAATGGAAACCCACTCCAGTATTTTTGCCTGGAGAATTATATGGACAAGAGGAGCCTGGCAGGCTACAGTCCATGGGGTTGCAAAGAGTCAGACATGACTGAAAGACTAACACTTTCTCTACTACAACTTTCTCAACCCCATTTCTCACTGTCTGGGTTTAGAAGCAGTGCAGTCCTCCCAAACCTCTGTGTACTGGACTTGTCTGCTAGATCGCTTAGTCATTGTGAACAAGATCCAATAGAATTAGAACTGCTTTTGAGAGTTGTTTGTCCCGAGGCTGTCTTCATGACAATAAGATCTTGCAGTGTGAAAGAGAAGGAAAGATGTTGACCTTTTGGCATTAAGAAGTTCTGCTGACTAGGTGTGGAGAAAGGGTGTGTGGACACAGGGTAGGGAAGGAGAGGTGAGATGAACTGGGAGGTTGGGAGTGACATATATACACTACCATGGGTGAAACAGAGAGAAAGTGGAAACCTGCTCTGTAGCACAGGGAGATCAGCTCTGTGTTCTGTGTGACCTAGATGGGTGGGATAGCGTGCGGGAACATCTCAGAGGGAGGGGATATGTGCATGCAGATAGCTGATTCACTTCGTTGTACAGCAGAAACTAACATGACATTGTAAAATAACTATGCTCCAATAAACTAAAAAAAAGAGGCTCTGTTGTCTCTAGTATAGAATTTTTATATATCTTCTGCTTTATAAGGTACATCTTGCACGATATTTGTTATATATACTTCTGTTTTAATTTCCTTCTTGGCTTTCTCTTTTTTTCACCATCTCCGCTCAAGATAACCCGCTTTCTTTTCCTTGAAGTGATGGCCCATGTGTAGCTAGGAAAGGGAATAAGGAATAGCTCAGTTTTGCATGCTTTCCCCCCTTCTCTCTTATTCTCATACTATTTGCTGTCTACAGAGCAGGTAGTATAGTGAACCCCTTATCACTGTTTGCCCTCCACGTGTGTGATCGTATTCATATTGATTAGTATGACAATTGTGATGCTTAGAGTCAGAGAGTCATTGTTTTTAGGACTAGAAGCAGCCTAGTGAAAGTTGCTGAGTCCTGTCTGACTCTTTGTGACCCCATGGACTATACAGTCCATGGAATTCTCCAGGCCAGAATACTGGAAAGGGTAGCCTTTCCCTTTGCCAGGGGATCTTCCCAACCCAGGGATCAAACCCAGGTCTCCCACATAGCAGGTGGACTCTGCTAGCTGAGCCACCAGGGACGGCCAGAAGTAGCCTAGGAGATCACCTAACCTAAACTTTCTCACTGTTACAGGAGAGGACATTGAGCATGAGAGTGTCAAGTGGTTTATACAGTTTCACAAAGTAAGTGGCAAACCCGGATGCCCTGAGTGCAGGAGTATGGCACTAATGTCTATTGTGTGACATCTATGCTTCAGGTGCTGTCTAGTTGCTATCTCATTCATCATGATAACCACCCTCTATGAATAATGAAATTGAGGCTCAAAATACTTGATATCTTCCCAGCCCCAAACTGCAAAACCCTATTCAGCCTGATTGCTCGCTCCACACTTTATCTCTTATCTCTTAGCTGTTTCTCCTTGTCCCCCCAAAAGACCAAGTAGTAACATGTCCCATCAGTTTATAAGCTTATACTAGTAAGAGGCACGGTTAAAAATACTGTTTTAAAAGTAGCAGACCCCTGTTCCTTTAAGACTTAGAAAACTAATCTATGAGAAATAAACTTTCTTGGAGACCTCATGCGTGTCCCACAAGTTCATTAAAAACATCTTTTCAATACTACCCCATTGTAGAAAGAAGACTGTTAAGTATAAAATTTATGCGTCGGTATTTTAATCAAGTCAGAAACCTCCTTCTTGGCTGCTCAACATGGGAGTTAAAAATCTGCATTTAAATTGTGGTTCTATAATATAAATCCCAAGGACCCAAGAGGCTCTTCCCCAGAGGAATGGTATACAGAGAGTATGAACTTCTTGCTTATCTTTGATTCAGCTAGCTCTCAGAAAGTTCACGGATGAGCCGGAAGGAGGAACAGCTTTAGGAAATAATAAGAAAATGCTTAGGGATTTCGTTATAGAACTTCACTTATTGATAAGATTTTCCCACTCATTCATAAGGGCTGAATCTGCATAATCTGACATGCATTATGGTGTGGGACTGCTAATAGGCAATTTATTCAACAGATGTAGGAAGGGTTATTGCTTTCTGTCAATAGTCACACTTATTTGTTTTGTGGTGACGTTGGGCAGCTGCTGGAGAAAGAGCATGGTCCCTTAAGAGTTGTGCACATGGGTTTCTCAGATGCTCAGACTTGGCTTAGGTTCTGAATGTAGGAACATCCAAAAGTAAAGGAAACCTCAGCTTAGGAATTGCTTTGGTCATAAAGAAAAACTGCAGGGTACATATGTGTACAGAAAATTTTGTCACTCTGTAAACTTTTCTCCTGATAGTGCTGCAGATGAAGCTCCAACACTTTGGCTACCTGATGTGGAGAATCAGCTCACTGGAAAAGACCATGACGCTGGGAAAGACTGAAGGCAAAGGAGAAGGGGGAAGCAGTGGATGAAATAGATAGCATCGCTGACTCAAGTGGACATGAATTTGAGCAAACCCCAGGAGACAGTGAAGGACTGGGAGGCCTGGCGTGCTGCAGTCCATGGAGTCAGAAAGAGTCAGATACAACTGAGCGATCGAACAACAGCAGGAACAAACTTTCTCCCAAAGTTTCTGCCTAATCTCAAGCTTTTGCACTTGTGTACAACCTACACATCACAATCAGGTTAGTTTCCCTAAAGCCAGTTCTGAAGGCATGTGATTAGCCTGCATAGATCTATACCCCCTGACTTCACATTGACCATGGAATCAAAACACAGGTCTCTGCCGGGCATTTGAAGGTGTCCTCCACAATCTGAGCCCCACAGCCTTTCCATTCTGACCTCCTCCTTCTCTGGGTAATAAATGCTCATCCAAAGCAAACAGCTCTTCTCAAGTGTCCCTTGTACTCTGGCTTCTGCCACTGCTCACGTGGGCTCCCCTCCCTCTTCCTCTCATTCTCCCCTCTGACTTTCCAGCCGCCCCGCCAGCGCCACCTGGAGCAGACTCTTGTAAAAACGAATCACTCGGTGGTGCTTGTCAAAGAAGTGAAACTCTTTGGGACTCAGCTCCTTGCTGGAAGTGCCATGAGCATCAAAAGATATATGTGGAAATGCTTTTTTTGCTTGAGCTTTCTGAAGATGGAGGTAGAGGATCAGAAATGGATGAGAAAACGAGGTTGGACTGAGTCGGGGACGTGTCCAGTCAGTAGGAAGCTACATGCCCTTCCCGAGCTCCTGTTAGCCCCACTTTTCAAAGGGGACTTTCCAAATCACTGGCAAATGTTGAAATAACTTCTGGGGCCACTCAGGTCACCCGGAAAGGGGGCAATTGGATGACTAATCAGACAGGATCTGCTCATCTCCTCTTGTGTGCTCAGTCGCTCAGTTGTATCCAATTCTTTGTGACACCATGGGACTGTAGCCCACTAGGCTTCTCTGTCCATGGGATTTTCTTGGAATTAATCAAGGAATCGCAACCAGGTCAGACAAGAATACTGGAGCGGGTTGCCATTTCTTCCTCCAGGGGACCTTCCCAAACCAGGGATCAAGCTCTCATCTCCGGCGTCTCTGGCAATTGCCGGTGGATTCTGTACCACTGAGCCGCCTGGGCAGCCCACTGATTTCCTCACTTTCAGGTTAATTGCTACTATCATACGGCTCCTGTTTCTCATCAGCACCACCCTTTCCCAAACTCTGTTTTGTCTACTTCTGTGTGTTCCTTTTTAATGCTCCCCGGAGCTCCTACCACAGAACCATCTTTCCTGAACTTAGTAAGACTCCAGATTTTGCTTTGCAAATAAATTTATCTTGCTGCACAATTGTCTCTTTCAATCTAGATTTTGGTATTTATTACACCCACTTAGGGATAAAAAGCAGCTCTCTGCCTTGTCGGTTAAGTTTCGGGGTCACTCCTTCCCCTGCCCTTGCCATTGTCTCTCACGGGAATGAAGTCCTTTGAAGCTGACCTGGTTGCGATTTCTTGATTAATTCCAGGCTGCAGCCCTGCCTGGCTGTAATTGCAGCATGCCAAAGCAAAAATCTTAATGATTTACACCAAAATCAGATGCTGGAAAATTGCTTTTGACGATGCTATTGAAGAAGATTTCTCAGGGGCTGTGTTGGTGGTAAACATTACTTAAATGTAGCAGAGCTGTGTCATCTGGGTTTAGCAAAGTCAAAATGTGACAAGTGGAAAAGTTGGCTGAACAATGAAAGGCGGTAGGGTTATATTTTTATCTAGTGTGGCTGTGTGTATATGTGTTGTGCTCACATTTTTTTAATGTATCCATTTGGATTAGGTTTTGCTTCACATAACATTAAAATTTGGTATGAAATTCTTGAGGGCTTCCCTGGTGGCTCAGTGGGAAAGAATCTACTTGCCAAAGCAGGAGACCCGGGTTAGACCCCTAAATTGGGAAGATCTCCTGAAGTAAGAAATCCCACTCCAGTATTCTTGCCTGGAAAATCCCATGGACAGAGGAGCCTGGTGGGCTAACAGTCCATGGGGTCACAAACTTAGTGACTAACCAACAGCAACGAGAGCCTTGAACTTTGTAGAAATTCTTTCTTTCTCTTGTAAAATAAGTAGTAGGTGATGCAGGCCTGACATGTGACCCTATGAAATAAATCCTCAGAGACCAAGGCTTCTTTGAGCACTCACCAACCTTAGGTTGTGCGTTCCATCCTCATGGCCCAAAATGGCTGTGAGAGCTTCAGTTTACACAGACGAGTGTTAGGTATGTCATGAGGAAGAGACGTGTGTGCCCCTGTAGGATTTACAGAGCTGTGCTGGAAGTCCACAAGACACTTCAGATAACACTCTATTGGCCAAAACATAGTTCTATGGATACAGCTAACTTCTAGAAAGGATGGGAATGTAATCTCTTAGTGAGGCAGCAAGGGGGGACCAGCTAAAATCAAGGTTCTGATGTTAAAGAAGAGGGGGTTGATGGGTGTTGGGAAATAACTAGCAACGTCTTTCACACCAATCACTGTTTCCCATCATCCCTCAATTTCAACTGACTTGTTTAGCCAACTTGACTCCTAAACTCATTTGCTTTTTCCCACTTTTCCTTTGCTCCTGTGAAGTCTTCTCTGCTTGAAACACATGTCCTCTGCTTCCTCCAGCTAGTGACGATTACCTTATCTGTAAATCTTTGCCTGAGTGCTCCCCTAAAAGAAAGCTCTCCACTCTTGGAATTCCTATAACACTTGTCTCTGCCACTTAAATAATACTTTTCACACCTTACTTTATTGGACAATAATTTGTATATGCATGTTTATAAGTTTTATTAATATATATTTATTAAGTCTATATACTAGATTCCAGAGAGCTGAGAGTCAGTTTTAGGCACATGAGTAATACATGACTTTGCTTTAATCATATTTACTCATTCAACAAAAATTTATTAGACAACTACCATGTGCCAGGATACTGTAATGGGTAGGCGTGACATGTCTCTTAGGGGAGATAAACTAATATGTAATTACGATGTAGAGTGGTAAGTGCTTAGTAGGGAACTTGCTACAGAAACAAATGAATTTTATCTCTTGCTTTACTTATTTTACAGTTCTAAATTGAGAAATGTATAAGAACAGTTAGTCTTATTTGTCTTACTTACTAGAACATAAACACATTTTTAGAAAACCACAGCAATGAGCTATGAGTATCTTGAAGTAATAGGATATACATATTCATAAGAATAACATCTGCAACAAGTAAATAGTACAAAATGCTTAGTGAAGATGGAGAATTTGGGCTCCAGCTGTTCTCCTCTCTCCCGCCTTCTCCCCTCCGCCTCTTCTCCTCTTTCTCTTCTAATTGTTTTCTTTTCCCTTGCTCTCCCAAAGGATGTGGGACAACATATAAAAATATAGAGCATGCAACGAGATAAAAATACAATTAAATATAAGAGTCAAGCAAGCCAACTGATATGCGCTGTGCTTCCAGACTCAGCTTTCTTTATTTCTGATATGACAGGCGCTGTGGCACCTTGAAAGGCACACTCAGCCTTGGAATCTGGAGTCTTGGGTTCAAGTTCTGACTCTATGACATATCAATCCTACAATTATAAAAATCCCATCTAACTTTTTTGAGTCTCTGTCTCTTTTTTTTTTAAATGGAGATAAAATTACCTTCCCATCTCATAGGACTGTGAGGATTCTGTCATCTAAACTATGAAAATAATTTGTGGTCTGTCAAGGGCTCTGTATATATACTTATTTTTAAGGAGATCCCTTTTCATCAACCCACTGACAATCTCTGGTTGATAAAAAAAGTGAAGTGAAGTCGCTCAGTCGTGTATGACTCTTTGCGACCCCATGGACTGTAGCCTACCACGGTCTCCATCCATGGGATTTTCCAGGCAAGAGTACTGGAGTGGGTTGCCATTGCCTTCTCCAGAGGATCTTCCTGACCCAGGGATTGAACCTGGGTTTCCCGAATTATAGGCAGACGCTTTACCATCTGAGCCACCAGGGAAGGCATTTTTGAGTTTTCGGGCTTGTCACTTCACAACATTTCAGTGGTGAGGTACCAGGACTGTAGTAGGCATACCTGAGGCTATCAGATGAGCTTCAGGGCCAGAAATCCTAACGACTGAGGCAGACTGCTACTGATTACTCCCAACTTATAACTCCTCCTTCTCTAAGAAAAGCAAGAGGGAACTTGTGTCCACACCCCTGTGGTCTGTCAAGGGATGGAGGGTGACTCAACAGGACCTAACAGATTTGGCAGCAGGAACTAGTCTCAGGCCATTAAGAGCATTGGGTTGAGAATCTGGGCTTCCCTGGTAGCTCAGATGGTAAAGAATCTGCCTGCAAGGCAGGAAACCTGGGCTTGATCCCTGGGTTGGGAAGATCCCCTGGAGGAGGGCATGGCAACCCATTCTAGTATTCTTGCCTGGAGAATCCCTATGGACAGAGGAGCCTGGTGGGTTACATACAGTCCATGGGGTTGCAAAGAGTTGGATGTGCATGGACCGTCACACACAGTGTTGAGGGTCATTCCTTAACAAGGGTTTCTCAAAAGGACATATCTATTCAGAATCTTTTTTGGTGTAAATCGTTGGTAGGCACACCTATTTCCAGTGGTTTGAAAATCCAAAATCTATTAATGTGTTTTTCACCTTTTAAAAAATCTGTATGTGTGTTTGCCATTAGTAGGTTCTGGAAATGATGGGATTGAAAGAAAGATATCCCTGTTTATGGATAGTTTTGCTAACTTCAGTATCTTGCCACCTTAGAAAGGTATAGGTTGACCAAGTGCCGGGGTTGAAAAGGAGCTAGAAGTAGATATTTGATGGCTGTTTCCCTCATTCCCCGCTACAGAGAGGAGAATTTTGGGTCAATTATAATGCAATTTGCAAAATGGAAATAAAGCCAAGTACAACTATTTGTTTTACTTTGAGGGTGGTGTTTGATAATTGGGGGGAGATGTCTTCTCTTATCCTCACATAAGCACTGGTGAGAAGTAACTCTCAAATTAAACTTAAGGAAAGGAAGGCAGGTGGGGATAGGGCAGAAAGATTTGGGAACATTCCACGTGGAACCAGCCCCAGGAGGGATCTGGGGAAAGCTAATCTTGACTACCTACCTACTTCCTCCCTCTCCACACCCCCTGCTCCACTGATGCCGCCTGACGACTGTGTCCTTCTTCTCCTCCCCCTTCCCCATTTTGAATGACCTCCCTTTCAACATTTAGAGCCATCCCCATAAAGTCCCATTTCTACTGTGCCTTATTTCAGGTTGGTTTTGGGAAGGAATAAAGTAACCTGATGAAATTAACTTGAGGTCACCTTATATTTAATCTAATAATCTATGCAGGATATTAAGAACTTCTCCCCTTTCCATTGTAATAAACTCAAATGTAAACTGAGACTGGATACAGGAAAATACCCGATGTCTCTGCTGATGTATGCCTTTTATAAATTTTGTGGATTCTAAATATCAATTTGGCCTGACAATTACTTCAAGGACTTCTCCCCCTCACCTTGGTTTATTTTATAAATTGATTTGAAGTTATTATCATGGTTTTGACTTGTTACAGGAGGTTCAATTTTATTGCTTGATGCAAAATGCCCTTCATTATCTAATAAGATGAAATTTATTTCATTCTCTCAATTAATTATTTCCCTTAAAATATAATTAGGGATGGAAAGAGATCATTTTATAACATTAAAGCTGGTTGGTTTCAAAATCTTACTTCTGCTTCACACCAGAAAGCAACTTCCCAGGATATCTGGACTACTGATTTAAGTCCTGTAATCTTCTTAGAGAACTGCTGCATCCAGGGGACTTAGTACCTGCATTTATGGAAAGGCTTTGGCTTCACGACCCTAAACAAAGTTGTATATAGAAAGGAAGTCAGTAAGTTTTCTGTTTAGTTAGAACCCTAGAGACTTTTATTATTTGATAACTATCAAGATATTTTCTTGAAAATACCTTGACTTTAGTAACTTTTTGTTCTGGAGGAACTCATTGATTATTAATTTAGAGGATTCAACCTTACTGATTTATGTCTCCTTAAATTTGTGTTCTCAGATTCTGTGTTGACAAACTAGACTTGGAAGTTGTGCTTTGCTGCTAATTGAACATTTTAGCAGATTTAAAAATTAATGAGCCAAAGCCTCTTCTTCTGGAATTTATTTAAAAGGAGTCATGTCCATCGAACAAGAACTTGTTTTCCTCCCCTGCATTTCCACCCTAAGGAAACCATATAATTCATTGAGTGTTTATAATGGTAACTGGTTGAGTGGTAAAAATGAGGTGGAATGGTGGATCTGAGTGATGCCACCCATCTGCTTGTCTGTTTTAATAAAAAGCATCTGTTACTTATTTAAAAAGGGATTTTACTAATGAGCTCACTTGATCATATCTCAGGGACAGGTCAGAATTAAAGGAGGTTAATCAATTTAGAAAGACTTCCTGACCATTATTTACATTTGTTTGTGTTTTAGGATCCTCAGGGAGCCTTAGGGTACAACATTCAGGAGGCTTTGTAGCTATCATTAAAAGCTGAATATTCAGGAAGTGGCTTACATAAATGTTTTCTGTTCTTGAATCTGGCCCTATAAGTGGTAAATGATTTATTTTTTCAGTCTGTTTGTGAGGAATCTGTTGCTTTTATGCCAGGGTTAAGTGAAAGAGAAGAGAAAAATGGGTACGGCTTTTCCTTTTGTGTACATCTGATAGAACTTATCGTCAGCAATGGAGAATGCTCTTGGGAATGTTTTTCCAGGACTGACTTTGGGTTACACCTAAATTCTTTCTCTTGGTCTTTTGATGATTAATAGCCCACAGTCAGTGAGATAGATAGCTAAGATTAGAGTTCAGCATCTCTTCATGGAACAGAGAGAAGGTACATCAGGTTATTATTTGTAACCTCAATATTACCACGCCAAAGAAACAGCTTATGTATCTATTGACAGGGTTATTTCCATACTAAAAACAAAACAAAATGAAAACAAAATAAAGAAAAAAGTATAGGTCCATAATATACAACAACAGCAAAAAACCTTTGAGAATATAAGTTGAGGGGAGAGTGGTTTTCTCTAGGTCCCTGTGCAGGTCAGTCACTAAACTTATTGACGCTGGTGGTCCCATGACGGGCTGACCTTGAGATCGAAGGAAGGTAGGGCTGGAGCTACAATAGGATAGGGTCAGAGGTCACGGCCACAGAGACTGTGAGGGAAGACAGGCAAAACTGACTTCTGGTCAAGGCCAAGACACTGTGTGGTAACTGCATCCTTTTTTGTGTCCCAGGGATTGTAGACTTTGGATTTGAAGGAATCTTACAGATCAGAGTCTAATCCCCTCACTTTTCAGCTGAGGAATTAGAGATTCAGACATTTAAGTGATTTTCCCTGTCAGACATCTAGCTGTGGCAGAGCTGTGAACAAAGAGAGGTCTCAAGCCATCCACCTTGCCAACCCATTTCCTGCTGATATTCTTGTCCCTGGATGCTATCTTTGTGTGGCAAGATGCTCATGGCTCTAGGGAAGGCTATTCAGTTGATAACAAAGAGCTCCTCCATTCAATAAATTATCTGTTGAGTGTGGACTGGCCTGCCAGGCCCTGCCCTAGGCATTGATGTCTTTAGAGGGACCTCTTCATGTTCTTCATTTTCCCTGTGACTTTCCTTTCTTCTCTCTTGTCAGCACCTCTCTGAGACTCGTTTTCACTGTTTCCATTAGCTTCCTGTCAGTTCTAGAAGACCTTGGGGGTGGTGGTGCCGCTGACTGTTTCAGGAGAGGAGGTGTCTGATGTCTATTGGAAGTGATCGCTCTAACTTTGTATTAACAATGTCTAGAAGGCCCACTAAGGTTGGTTTTCTTAAGTCTTTTAGAAAAAAAAAGAGGCACAATAGGTTTTCACAGAGGAAGGAGAACCGATAAATCTTGGTTGTATTTGGTTTCAAAAGCTGCATAAGAATTTGCATGTAGATTTCTCAAGAAATTTGAAAAAGGTAGAGAGTTTGGAAGTGAGCTTGAAACAATATCTTTTGTATCATGAGAAGTAGATAGATGATTATTTTCCCCTATAAAATAAATATGATGCTATTTCTTTTTCTAGGACTCTCATGATATCCCCAGTGGAAGATTATCTTAACATTTTACAGGTAATTAGAGGTAAGCATTCTTCCTTTCTGTCTGCTCCAGAAGAAGGAAGTACCTTTACTACTTCTACTTAACAAGGATTATAAATATTGCATTGATACAATTATGAGAGAAATTTATTTCATGTAGAAATAAATCACTTCCAAGACTCAGAGTTTGAAATTACATTTATTTTAACATTTGTCTCTCCTATATATGAGACAATTATCTACAATTCACATCAACACAGGACTCATTTCACAGTCTCTGAACACTCTGATTTATTTTTCATCTTCAGGAAATATGAGTGTTAAAAAATTTGTTAATTCTGCAGCAACTTAGTCTTCATAGAACAGCTAGGATGCAGGATTAATTGTTGTTGTGTTGCTAGAAATTGCATTAACTGACACAGAATTTGGGGAATAGATTTGTACAAGGAGAAATTATATCTTGGTCATCTAACCAACATCTTTTCATGGGGAATCATATACAGAAGGCTTCCCTGGTAGCTCAGATGGTAAAGAATCTGCCTGCAATGAAGGAGACCTAGGTTCAATCCCTGGGTTGGGAAGACCCTCTGGAGAAGGAAATGGCAACCCACTCCAGTATTCTCGCCTGGAGAATTTCACAGACAGAGGAGTCTGGAGGGCTACAGTCCATGGGATCACGAAGAGCTGGCTACAACTGAGTGACTAATGTACACGTGTCCAGAAAGGGAAGCTTGGTGTGGCTCACTGTAAATTTATTTTTTCTTACCTGATATACTTGTATTTAATTTATTTTTTAGACTCTCCAAATATTTGTGAGTCTTCTTTAATGACTTGCCATAGAATGAGGATGAGAATAAGGAAGTATATTTTGCTATGGGCAGATGTGATAGAATAATTTTCATTTACGCCCCCCACCCCAAGTCCTCAGGGCCTATGAATATGTTACCAGACTTGGCAAGCAGGATTCTGTGGATGTCATTAATTTTTGGCCTTGAGATGGAGATATTTTTCTGGGTTATCTGGGGTGGAGTACAATCTAGTCACACAGGTCCTTAAAAGAAACTTCCAGGGTTTCCCTGGTGGTCTAGTGGTTAAGGCTTTGCCTTCCAGTGTAGGGGGTGCAGGTTCGATCCCTGGTCAGGGAGCTAAGACCCCACATGCCTCTTGGCCAAAAAAACCAAACAAACCACAAAACAGAAGCAATATTGTAACAAATTCAATAAAGACTAAAAAACATGGTTCACATTTTTAAAAACTCATAAAAAAAGAAACTTCACAGGCTGTGAGCAGAAAGAGATGTGATGATGGAACAAGTCAGAGAGATGCTATGTTGCTGGTTTTGAAGATGGACGAAGTGGCAAGAGGCAAGGAAATGGATTATCAATTAGAGCCTCTGGAAGGGAACATTGCAGTGCTGCTGACACCCTGATACTAAACCAGTGAGATCTGTGTGGCAGTTCTGACCTCCAGAACTGCAAGATAATTTGTGTGTATTGTTTTATCTAGTTCTTCTTATTGTTTAGTCGCTTAGTCATGTCTGATCCTTTTGCAACCCCATGGACTGTAGCCTGCCAGGCTCCTCTGTCCGTGGGATTTCCCAGGTGAGAAGGCTGGAGTGGGTTGGTATTTCCTTCTCCAGGGGACCTTCCCTACCCAGGGATCAAACCAACCTAGGGATCAACACGTTTTTGGTAATTTGTTACAGTAGCAACAAAAATGATACCTGGAGATTTGATTTCACAAGAGAAAACATGAGGTGGGGGTGAATGGACTTCTCTTTAGATGGAGAAGTGGTAACATTTGGGACCTGAAAGAAGTAGTCATGGAACCCAGAATTTATTTTATTTTTAACTGGAGAATAATTACTTTACAATATTGTGATGGTTTCTGCCACAGACATACACAAGCCCCCTCCCTCCTAAACCTCCCTCCTACCTCCCTCCCCATCTCACCCCTCTAGGTTGTCACAGAGTACCGGCTTTGTGGAAGCCAGAAATTTCAAATGAAGATTTTTATAGGTAATCTGGAATGAAGATTGTATCATGGGGAAAATTCCAGGTTTCCCCATAACTGTGCTCCTGTCTACCTAGTAAAATGTCAAATTTCACAAACTTCTGTGTGGGCATGTGGCAGACAGTATGTTGAGGTGAACTGGCCCCAACTTATGTGGCAATAATATCACTCAATTATATTTGGGGGCTGTTTCAGCTTCTGATCTGATATCTTTAAATATAATTTTAGAATTTAGTTATCAAGTGTTGCTAGGGGCAACCTAGACAAAAGATATACATCAACCTCAGGCACTGTGTGCCCTTTAAAGAAGTCTGGAGTCCGTGTGGAGAAGCAGTGGGGAGTTGGGATGAGCTGCCATGGTAGAGTTTTTTTCTTCACACGAGCAGAAACTTTTAGCCAGAGAGAAAGCTAGAGGGAGAAAGAGATTCTGGACTCAAGAGAGGCTTACATAACTTTCCTTAGAATAGACCCTGAAGGAAAGGAGAGAAACAAACCTCTTAAAGGCAGTGCCACTCACCCGGGGATACAAATGCCCTTAGGTGTGAGTGACTGGCTCTGTGAAGTATATGAAGCTACATGACATGTAGCTTCCAGGACATCTTCCTGGAAGTCAGTTAATGGAATAACTTTGGAAAAATAGTTTTTAATATGCGATGCAATAAATGATGAAACAGAAGTCATGGTTTGCAGTATTTGAAGAAAAGACCTCAATGGAATTTTATGCCACCACAGACCACGGAGGTTCACCCTGCCTTGGCAGAAAAGCGTAGGAAGCACTGATGAGAGGAAAGTAAAAACTCCTCACCATTTGACCTCCATTTCCACAGCCCCCCACCCCCCACCACGGGGAGTCACAAACAACTGGGATTTTCCAGATACTAACTTCTAAATTATAAGGTCAATTGTGTCTTTTGAACTAGTCCGTCTTGCAATATTCAACCATATACAGTGTTCATGTATACTCTTTATAACTTGACCTGAATCTTTCTCTCCAGGCCACTCGTCACCTCTCTTAGTCATTCACCTTGTTTTTGAGCCAAACCACTCTATTCATCCTCAGGCCCTGTTTCAAGTTGAGTTTCCAGGAAGTGGACCCTAGGAGGGAGAGTCTGCTTATGCAAGAAATTTATTAGGGGGGGTTGTTTGGGATTAATCAGCTTCCCTGGTGACTCAGACTTGGTAAAGAATCTGTGTCTAATGCAGGAGACCCAGGTTTGATCCCTGGGTCGGGAAGTTCCCCTGGAGAAGGAAATGGCTACCATTCCAATAGTCTTGCCTGGAGAATTCCATGGACAGAGAAGCCTGGTGGGCTACAGTCCATGAGATCGCAAAGAGTTGGACATGACTGAACTACTAACACTTGGGATTAATGACCAATGTAGACAAAGAAGCAGGATTGGGCAGAGGGAGAAGCTAGACTTAGATACAGCCTCAATAGAAAACATCAACTGTCCCCCAGGGGAACTCTGAACTGGGAAGACCCCTCAGAACTCTCCCATGCTGGGGCAAGGAGACTGGGCCTTTATCCTTCTGTGTAGAACAGTTATGGGATTCTGGCTGCCTGGACATAAGGATGCTAGATTTAGCAAATAAAAATATGCAATGCTCAGTTACATTTGAATTTCAGATCAACAATGACTAGTTTTTTAGTCCAAGTGTATCCCATATAATATTTGGGACATGGCTTTATGAAAAACTATTTGCTGTTGACCTGACATTCAAATTTAGCAGGGTGTCCTGTATTTTACCTGGCAACCGTACCCGGGGAGGGAGCATGGTCATTAAGAAAAGAAAAGAACATTTAGAAAAGGAAAGAATCTGGAGAGGCTTCTGGAAGAGAGTAGTATTTGAGCAGGGCCCTTATGGTCAGGCTGGATTTGGACACGCAGAGATGGGCAGCCCAAGAGATCACTGCAGGGGAGCCCGGGGGTTACCGTGCACTTGGGCCAGGCACCCATTGCCTCAGCAGATTCCCAGAGGCTGACAGCTGAGGCAGGGCTGTGGGCAGCATTTCCAGGAGTTGGGGTCATAAATCCTTCAGTCCTCAAGGGGCACCTGGGGGCACACCTCAGCATCCACCGTAGACACACATCACCTCCCACTGTGCATCACTGGGAATTAGCTGTCAGTGAGAGTCAGGTGCATGGGTTTTTATGAATCAAACAATATCTGGCAGGAGTAAAAGAGAGGTGTTATGGTTCCTCTCACTCACTTAAAAAGAAAAGGACCTGTTCAAGTTGAACTCAGTGGCAATCTCTCTATCTCTAAGCCCTGAGAGCAAGAAAAAGATTCTCCTGGACGCTTGATATATGGTTTTATTATCGACAATCAGGACTGATTTGAACTGACAACTGATTCTGTTATATAACAGTTTCAGGAAGAATCACTACAGAACATTGTTTATCAAATTAATGTTCTCAAATATGTAAACATCTCTCCATAATTAAATTCCTTATGGAAAACAGGCCTATCTATCAAGCTAACTTATTTGTTTAATGAAGTGTATATTTCATGATTATAATATACTGAAATGTTATGTTACTTTCTGGGAGTTTTACTAAGATGTCATGTGGCTCAGATGAACTTTTGGGTGTTCTGCTTTAAATTTTTTCTAGCTGAAAATGTTTTAGGGCTATGAATCTATCCATTTGGCACCAACATCATATAAATGTCTTTATGTTAACATGGGAATCTAATCTCTTTCTGAAAAAAGTATTGGTTCTGGCTGGGGTTTATCTCTTGGCCTGTCTCTGCAAGTATCAAAACTTACTTTCAGGAATACCTCATTTTTAGATTCTTTGCTCTATTTCCTAACCCAGATTAGCTGAATCAAACCATATAGCTGTGTCGTTTGAAGGAACATAGAATAGCTGTTTTCCAACTGTTTTCAGGAAATATAACCTCAACTTGTAGTTTCATCATAATTATCAAATTCTTATTTAAGAAGGATTGTCTAAAAACATGCAGTTTATTGATTCCTTTAGATGTTTTGAAATTCATATCTTGACTGCTGAAAGCTACATTCTTATGCTACATTATCTGACTTTCATAAAATTGCTTCTACAAAATTGTGTTTTAATTTTATCCTCTGTTCATCTTGAAGAATATAATGCAAAAAGAGTTCTGTGAATCCTGCTAATGACAATGACATGTTGATAGTAATAATGATACTACTCACTATTAATTAAATGATGATAATTCATGAATTCACTCATTCAATAAATATATATTGAACAACTTCTATGTGTTAGAAATTCTTCTGAAGTCTGGGAATGTGGATGAATGAGATAGACCAAAATGTCTGCCTTCATTGAATTTATATTTAAGTTAATGGAGGGGGAGAGAGATTTAAAAAAGATAAAGTCTCATTGATGATAGTGCTACAGGAACAAAAGAAGCTAGGAGGGGGGTTGGAGAATTGTGATTTCGAGTAGGTGGTCACAGAAGAGCTCTTCAATGATGCCTGGTACAACCCACATATCTCCCTGTGTATTTTACATCAGGTTGTTGTTCTTTATTTGACCTTGAGAAGATGTTGCTCATTATATCACAATGTCCTCTTTATGAAGGCCCATGGGAGAACTTTCCCTTTGGTGATACAACTTGCAATAGTTGGGCTTCTCCTGAGTAACTGGTTTCTTTTTATCTTTCAGGCACAAAGAATCATGTAACAGATCATGTTTACCTTCTTGTTTAGACTACAAGGGAACTTGAAACTTTGGCATGAACGAGGAGTACTGACTTTGTTCTTGGCTTCATCTTACCTTTTCTACCTCATTTTAGCCTTTGTCCCAATTGACTCACCTACTTATTTTACATTTCATTCTATGTTATATTTATTTTGGTAAGCATCCTTAAATATTTTTTTTAACAAAAGAAGACATGAATAAAAATAAGACCCCCAGAACTGATGTGCACACGCATATAAGCATACATAAAAAAACAAATCATGTGAAGGTGTCATATATATTCCTTATTTCACTGTACCTTGAACTTGGAGTTCTTATTAGAAAAAGCATTTCATGCTTCATGGGACCCTGCTTATCTAGATGCTCAATAAATATTTATGGCATTACAGTTTTAGTAGTGTTTATAATTTAAATGAGAAAGATACTCATGAATATCTTGAGAGTTTTCTATTTGAATATAAGACAAGTAAAATTTTTCTGGCTTAGTTTTGAAAATAATGATGTTTAAAATATCTAACCCTTTAATATGAATGTGGGGGTGGCAAATCTGGAACGTGGTCAATATATAATAATGACCCTTCTAAATCACTTCCTAAAAGTTTTAGATCAGCAGCTTCTAATTCTGGGATGATGAAGCCCTTTGAAACTATCACTCTCTCTCCAAGAAAATTCAGTAGCACAAAAAATGTATTTGCAGTCTTAGCTAAGCCATGGACACCCTGAAGCCATCCATCAATCAACCCCGTTATGAATGCTTGTAAGTTATCTTTCCTTTTAAGTACACTATATATTCTTAAATTTTTAATATCAAAATGCATGAAAAAGCAGAAGAATTACCTTTAACTTCAGCACCAAGACAGCTATTTTTCACAGTATTTGGACATATTTATTTTAGATCATTATATTTTCATTTTTTAAAATAAGTTAAGATTACATAAATTGTTACTGATATGATTCTATATCCTGATATTTTTTTTTGGCTTAACAATATAATAGTAAGTAGTTCCCAAAACTTTGCAGACATCATTTTTCATGGTAAATTTATACATATATTTATAAATAGTATACACTGAAATATTACAAAACCATTAAAATAATATGTAAAGATATAATGTGCCTCATTGTTTTTCTAATGTTATAATTTACTTACCCTCATCCCTTTTATTTGGTTCAATGTTGCTGTGAACACCTTGGAACAAATGATTGTTGATATATCCAAATATTTCCCTAAGGATCCCTGAAAGGAGAGTTATTAGGTTCAAATGTAATATCATAACTAATGTTAATGATATACATGGACAAGTTGTTTTTCAGAGAAATTGTTGCAACTATATGGTACCAGCAGTGTGTAAAAGCACAAAAGTATCTACCTTACCTCACTCTTGCTGGTATTGGGTGGTTCCTTTAAAAACAGAGACTTAAGTAGGAAAAGGAGTCCGTCAAGGCTGTATATTGTCACCCTGCTTATTTAACTTATATGCAGAGTAAATCATGAGAAACGCTGGGCTGGATGAAGCACAACCTGGAATCAAGATTGCCGGGAGAAATATCAATAACCTCAGATATGCAGATGACACCACCCTTATGGCAGAAAGTGAAGAAGAACTAAAAAGCCTCTTGATGAAAGTGAAAGTGGAGAGTGAAAAAGTTGGCTTAAAGCTCAACTTCAGAAAACTAAGATCATGGCATCTGGTCCCATCACTTCATGGGAACTAGATGGGGAAACAGTGGCTGACTTTATTTTTCTGGACTCCAAAATCACTGCAGATGGTGATTGCGGCCATGAAATTAAAAGACGCTTCCTCCTTGGAAGGAAAGTTATGACCAACCTAGACAGCATATTAAAAAGCAGAGACATTATTTTACCAACAAAGGTCTGTCTAATCAAGGCTATGGTTTTTCCAGTAGTCATGTACAGATGTGAGAGTTGGACTATAAAGAAAACTGAGCAGCAAAGAACTGATGCTTTTGAACTGTGGTGTTGGAGAAGACTCTTGAGAGTCCCCTGGACTGCAAGGAGATCCAACCAGTCCATCCTAAAGGAGATCAGTCCTGGGTGTTCATTGGAAGGACTGATGCTGAAGCTGAAGCTCCAATACTTTGGCCACCTGACGCAAAGAACTGACTCATTGGAAAAGACCCTGATGCTAGGAAAGATTGAAGGCAGGAGGAGAAGGGGATGACAGAGGATGAGATGGTTGGATGGTATCACCGACTCAATGGACATGAGTTTGGGTAAACTCTGGGAGTTGGTGATGGACAGGGAGGCCTGGCGTGCTACAGTCCATGGGATCACAAAGAGTCGGACATGACTGAGGGACTGAACTGAAATAAACCAAAAAAACTTAATTTGCTAGGTGAAAAATGGTGTCATTTTTGCTTTAATCTACCTCTCTTTGATTACTGATGAGGTTTACTTTTAAAAATATGTGTTTAGGATTTACCTTTTCTCTGTAATGATCATGTGTTTGGTTGAGGAGTGTTATTTTCTTTCTTATTTTTCAATGTGATTTTTATACAAGAAAGTCTGTTAGTAAGATTTAGTTCTTTTTCAGGCAAGTCCTATTTTTAAAAGTTTATTCCTAGGTATTACATGTTTTGTTTTTCTTGCTGTAATATCCAAAGGGAATTTTAAATTATGTTTTCTACCTAGTTATTACTGCCATACCTAAACATGATAGATTTTTATGTGTTTATGTTGCATTAAATTTTCAATTGATCCACTTGGAAATGTTAGACATATTATTATTTCTGGTCTACAAAGAAAGATTTCTTTTTTCCCTAAGGTTTATGTCTCTTACTTCCTGTTCTGAGTCTTATACTGGCTAAAGCCTCCAGAAGATTAAATAATGGTGATGATATGAATTCATACACTTTCTTCTTATTTTAATGGGGTTACCTCTAATATCTCATTAGTGACAAGTTTGGAATTTTATTAAATACCTATTCTGCATATGCTGTCATGATCTTATGGTTTATGTCCTGCTGCATTATTGGTTTGATATTTTTAATTTCTTAATATTTAACAATTTTTACATTTTGTGATACATTCTATTTGATCATAGGTGGTTATTCTTATAAAGTTCAACTGGATTGAATTTGCTAGTCTTTTTATTTAGAATTAGCATGCCTAAAATGAGACTAATATATAGATTTCTTGTTTAACACATTTTTGTTAGGTTTTAGGGTCAGAGTTGGTTATGCTAGATTCACAAAATGAATTGGGTCACTTTTCATCTTTTTCTTTGCACTGCAAAAATTAAGTAGCCTGAGGATTATCTGTTCCTTCAGGTATTTGGATATGTAGCTGTGAAATAACTTAGACCTGTTATGGAAAATGATTATTTGATAACTTTTTCAATTTCTTCTGTGACTATTGACCTCTTCAGGCTAATATTTTTAGAATCAGTTTTAGAAGATTACATTTCCCCACCTCCATTTTTTATTCATATCTATGCTTTATTACTTAATTTATTAGGTTCATGACTGTTCCAATTTTATTGTAAGTTATACCTTAATTAACATATAGTGATCCATAGTCCATTTTAATGACTTTTTGCCTTGACTTCTTCCTACTTTGGTAATTATATTGCTTCACCAGCTTATTGATATCTTTTTTCCATTCCTTCTTAAGCTCTCTTTTTCTTCTTTGTCTTCCTCCTTTTTCCTTCCCCTATATTTCGGTATTTTTCTGACCTAGGAGTAACTGGTTTATTGAAATCTGTGAAATACTTGGGAGACAATTAAGAACAGTTTTATTTCTCTCGGGTCTCTGCCTTTAAACGTGTCCTACATATTTCTCTCCCTGTCTCTCTGATGAAATGACAACAGTGTTCATTTCAGTCTAAGGTAAAACTCTAATTCTTCATCCATTTGTGGCTTTCCCCAGGCACCCCCATCTCCATCCAAAGAACCCTAAGCTCAGGACACTGAGGGGACACTGATAACAGGCAGCATCAATTTTTTTCCTCATTATTTCTCCTCTTCTCTTCATTTTGCGGGTCTTCTGGGGTAGGGTGGGGGTGTGTGCATAGGAGAAGCAATAAGAGAAAAATCAAAAAACTTAGAAATAAAAAAAAAAAGCTGATCTTGTGTTAGAGTAATCTCTTGGTTCACATCACCTGGCTTAGATACTTTCTGTGTGATAGCACCCTGTACTAGGCAGGGTTCTCCAGAGAAACAGACCAATAAGATGTGTGTGTGTGTGTGTGTGTGTGTGTGTGTGTGTGTGTGTGCATGTAGGAAGGGAGGGGGAAGAGTGAGCAAATATGAGGGACTGATTGATTGATTTTACAAATGGGCTCACATGATTGAGGAGGATGGTGAGCCCCAACTCCGCAGGGTGGACCCACTGGGTCTAGAGACCCAGGGAAGAACTGAGGTTGCAGTTCAAGTGCCAATGCTGTCTGATGGCAGAATTCCTTCTTTCTTGGAGGAGGCCAGTCTCTGTTCTGTTAAGGTCTTCAACTGATTAGATGATGCCCACCTACATTGTGGAGACTAATCTGCTTTGCTTCAAAGTTGACTGATTTAAATGCTAGTTTTGTCAAAAGAAAAACTTTGCAGAAACATCTAGAAGAGTGTTTGATCAAATACCTGGGTAATGTGGCCCATCCACGTTGACACATAAAATGAACTGTCAGAGACCCACTGCATAACTCTGCTGTCGTCTTAGGACCCCTGCCCTAAACTGTTACCCCAGCAGCACACTTCTTCCTGTTGGGTTTCCTCACCCTAGAAAGCAACTCTCTTTGGAGGACTCTCTTGAACAATGTCAAGCCTGCCTGCCTTCCCAGGTCCTCCTGACCCAGAGAAAATTCTCTCACTCTTATTCTGCCACTCTGCTGCGTCTCTTCTTACTCCTTCCACGCTCCTCCAGCCAGACTCCGGCTCTCAGAATTCTTCAGAGAAGCACCACACACTTTTCTTTCACTCCCTGGTGAAAGTGTTAGTCGCTCAGTCATGTCCAACTCTGTGACTCCATGGACTGTAGACACCAGGCTCCTCTGTCCATGGAATTCTCCAGCCAAGAATACTGGAGTGGGTAGCCATTCCCTTCTCCAGGGATCTTCCCGACCCAGGGATTGAATCCAGGTCTCTTGCATTGCACGCAGATTCTTTACCATCTGAGCCGTCAGGGATGCCCTCAACTCCCTGGGATGCATGTCAGACTTCAAAGAACTTCTCCTCTTGCTCCTCTGCTCTGATGTCAACACCAGGAGGGGTTTACAAGTTTCCGCAGTTTAGCAAGTTTGAGTACCTGACAGGAGACTGAGATGCAAGTCTCCTCTTTTTTTTTTTTTTCTAATTTTTTAATTTTATGTTGGGGTATAGCTGATTAACCATGTTATGATAGTTACTTACAAAACAGAAAGGTCTCCTCTTCTTTTTTTTTTTTTCTTTTAGGGCTCCTCTTCTTAAAGCACTCACAATCTTTCTAGATTGTTTTCATGGAGTTGGGGGCTTATACTCCCTCCCCTCCTTCACAAGGGGAAAGAAAAGCCTCAGCACACTTTCCTAATGACGCCTCCTCTAAAATCACTCAAAATTCAACTAAGCCTCCTATGAGTTGCTCATTTTTCTTTATGTAAGCAAGTTGGGGCAAGGAGGTGAGGGTGTCTTATAAGCCCTGGAAGCATATGTGAGCTACTTATGGCTCTCTTTAGAATTTGGCAATACTTGGCCCCTATTATACTCAGCTTTTGGGCTCTAAACAAATTATGAGACAACAGGAAAAGTCCTCCTCAATCTCAAAAATTTATCATTGCTGTTTTTTTGTATTTTTAATCTTTCTTTGCTGTTTTTGTTTCACTGTAACTTTATGAACATAGATTTGTGTTTTAAAATATTCTGTTTCACTCTCATTGGGTAATCATGGGTCACATGTCTGTTCTGAACCAATCACTATGATGGGTAGGGCTGCCTAGATTGCCTTAGATCAATCAACTTCTTTCTTTTGTTTCTGTTACCACCTCTCTCAATGTTAATATTTCATACCTCTTTCCTTTTTGTTCTGGGAGCCTTTCTCCGGTTTGTCCTCCACACCTCTGAATGGATTTCTTCTTTAATAAGTTTTGTTTTTTACTGCCTTCAATATGAATTTTAATGCCATTCCATTAAAACTTGTATTACTTTTTAGTTTTTAACCACTTCCCTTTTGTTTCTTTGTTCCAATTTGTTCTCTTTAAAATTATTTTTCAATTTTATATTGGAGTAGAGTTGTTAGTTTCAGGTGTAAAGAGAAGTTATTCAGTTATAGATATATGTGTATCTACTCTTTTTCAAATCGTTTTTCCATTTATGGTGTTACAGAATATTGAGCAGAGTTCCCTGTGTTATATTCTCTTCTATTGGCTTCCTGCATTAAAAAAAAAAATTCTCAGAAGCTACCTCTTTGTAAATTTTTTTTGGGGGGAAGGTACTGTAAAGGAATACAAAAAATATGTTCTGTGCTGTATAACAATATGAATGTACTCAATGCCACTGAATTGTACACTTAAAAATGATTACAATGATACATTTTATATTATGTACCTTTTACCACAGTAAAAATATATTCTGTTTCCTATAGAAAATAATTTTCAATGTGTATTCTCCTGTGTATTCAGAGTAATATTTTCTTTCCCTTGCAATAAAATATTTTATTAGCCCATATGCTTTGTTGATTTGCTTGTTTTTCTGTTATCTCCAATGTTGGCAGGATCTGTCCAGGTTCAGTTTTCTCAAAAGTCAGGGTCCATGCAGAAGTCCCAGTATCTTTAGAGTAAAATGTTCCTTCTCTGATCTAGACTTGGAATGGTTTACCTGTTCAGAATTTCCAGTACTATGTCTAATTTTTGGTAGAAATTGCCTGGGATCTTCTATTCTTCTAGCTATTTTATCAAATTAAAATTTTCATAGAACATAAGAGACAGTATTTAATTCTTTTGTATGTATGCAATTATTTATATAGTCATCCCTCAGTATCCACAGGTTCTATAACCACAGATTCAACCATCTGCAGATCAAAAATATTTTTTAAAAATCCAGAAAGTTCCAAAAAATTAAATTTGAATTTGCTGTGTGCCAGCAATTTTTTATATAGCATTTACATTGTATTCACTATTCTTTCCATAACATTTGCATTGTATTAGGTAGTATAAGTTGGAGAAGGAAATGGCAACCCACTCCAGTGTTCTTGCCTGGGGAATCCCAGGGACGGGGGAGCCTGGTGGGCTGCCGTCTATGGGGTCGCACAGAGTCGGACACTACTGAAGCGACTTAGCAGCAGCAGCAGGTAGTATAAGTAATCTGTGCATGCATGCTAAGTCACTTCAGTTGTGTCCAACTCTGCAACTCTATGGACTGTATCCTGCCAGGCTCCTCTGTCCATGGGATTCTCCAGGCAAGAACACTGGAGTGGGTTACCATTTCCTTCTCCAGCGGATCTTCCCAACCCAGGGAACTTGCGTCTCTAAAGTCTCCTGCACCTGGCAAGCCACATAAGTAATCTAGAGATAATTTAAAATGTACAGAGTGGAGCCTCAGTGGTAAAGAATCTGCCTGCCAAAGTAGGAGACCTGGGTTCAATCCCTGGATCGGGAAGATTCCCTGGAAGAGGAAATGGCAACCCACTCCAGTATTCTTGCCTGGAGAATCTCATGGACACAGGAGCCTGGCGGGCTACAGTTCATGGAGTAGCAAAGAGTCGGACACAGCTGAGCAACTGAGCACACACACATGTGAGCAGGTTGTATGCAAATACCACACCATTAATCCAAAGGACCTGAGCATTTGCTGATTCTGGTAGCCATGGCAGGTCATGGAACCAATGCCACGTGGATACCAAGAGATGACTGTAGGTGAGAGATTACACCCTTTTCATGAAATGCTCCCAGATATTCTAACTCTACATTAAAAAAAATTATTTATTTTTTAATTGAAGAATAATTGCTTTTCAGAGTTGTGTTGGTTTCTGCCAAACTGATGTCTAACTCTACTTTTGTTTACAGAGCATTTCTGAAGATATATACACATCCAGAATAAAATATGTTACAGCCAGATACTTCCCATGTACTGGCAACTGAGATCTGCCCTTTCTCTCCATCCTGCTGCAGCCAGAACCCCAGTAAAGCCTTGCCTGAATTTCCCGTCTGGCCTCTTTCAATTTCTATTGATTAAGGAGGCCAAGAACCCTGGTTGGTAACAAAAGGATCATTGGTAACAATAGGATTATTTTACAATTTGTTAATATGCATGTTAAAAATCTCTGCTACCTCTTCTTCCCCTTTTCTTCCTGAGCAGTCCAGTTTTAAAGCTATCAGGGCAAGACAGGCATCCATGCTGGGGCGGGCAGGTCCTAGCCACGGTGGCCCAGACTGAGGTGACCGAGTATCCACCCTGCATACAGCTTGGGGTTCTGTGGCATCTCGAGGAGGGTCAGGGGGGTTCCCTGCAGCAGCGTGAGAAAGCCATCTGCACAGGGGCTGCCTGGCCTGGTTTGCCTGTGTCAGAGCCGGACCCGGGAAGGAGGGAGTCCCCATGTGGGGGAGTGTCAGTCTGTCTGGTGGCAAAGCTGAGTAGGGTGATGAGGGTGTCCATAGAGGAGAGATTAGTTATATAAGTCTATGCTGTGTCATGCTTAGTCGCTCAGCTGTGTCTGACTCTTTGCCACCCCCATGGACTGTAGCCTGCCAGGCACCTCTGCCCGTGGGGATTCTCCAGGCAAGAATACTGACATGGGTTGCCATGCCCTCCTCCAGGAGATCTTACCAACCCAGGGATCAAACCTAGGTCTCCTGCATTGCAGACGGATTGTTTACTGTCTGAGCCACCAGGGAAGCCCAGTCATATATGGGGTGTTGCTCAAATAAATAAATACATTAAGGATAATTGGCAGTCAGATATCCCACTATCAGAGCGAGGGAGACAATCACTAAGTTCAGTTCAGTTCAGTCGCTCAGTCATGTCTGGCTCTTTGCGACCCCATGGACTTCAGCATGCCAGGCTTCCCTGTCCATCACCAATTCCTGAAGCTTGCTCAAATTCATGTCCATCAAGTCGGTGATACATCCAACCATCTCATCCTCTGTCGTCCCCATCGCCTCCTGCCTTCAATCTTTCCCAGCATCAGGGGCTTTTCCAATGAGTCAGTTCTTCACATAAGGTGGCCAAAGTATTGGAGTTTCAGCTTCAGCATCAGTCCTTCCAATGAACACCCAGGACTGATCTCCTTTAGGATGGACTGGTTGGATCTCCTTGCAGTCCAAGGGACTCTCAAGAGTCTTCTCCAATACCACAGTTCAAAAGCATCAATTCTTTGGTGCTCAGCTTTCTTTATAGTCCAACTCTCACATCCATCCGTGACTACTGGAAAAACCATAGCTTTGACCAGATGAACCTTTGTTGGCAAAGTAATGTCTCTGCTTTTTAATATGCTGTCTAGGTTGGTCATAGCTTTTCTTTCAAGAAGCAAGCGTCTTTTAATTTCATGGCTGCAGTCACCATCTACAGTGATTTTGGAGCCTCCAAATATAAAGTCTCTCACTGTTTCCATTGTTTATTCATCTATTTGTCATGAAGTGATGGGACAAGATACCGTGATCTTAGTTTTCTGAATGTTGAGCTTTAAGCCAACTTTTTCACTCTCCTCTTTCACTTTCATCAAGAGGCTCTTTAGTTCTTTTTAACTTTCTGCCATAAGGGTGGTATCATCTGTCTATCTGAGGTTATTGATATTTCTCCCGGCAATCTTGATTCCAGGTTGTGCTTCATCCAGCCCAGCATTTTGCGTGATGTGCTCTGCATATAAGTTACATAAGCAGGGTGACAGTATATAACCTTGACGTACTCCTTTCCCTAATTGGAACCAGTCTGTTGTTCCGTGTCCAGTTCTAACTATTGCTTCTTGACCTGCATACAGATGTCTCAGGAGGCAGGTAAGGTGGTCTGGTATTCCCATCTCTTGAAGAATTTTCCACCGTTTGTTGTGATCCACACAGTCAAAGGCTTTGGCATAGTCAACACAGCAGAAGTAGATGTTTCTCTGGAACTCTCTTGCTTTTTTGATGATCCAGCAGATGTTGGCAATTTGACCTCTAGTTCTTCTGCATTTTCTAAATCCAGTGTGAACATCTGGAAATTCATGGTTCATGTACTGTTGAATTACTAAGTAGAAAGAGATAAAACTGTAAAGAATCCTGTAGTGGTCAGATTGGAGTTAAAGGCATCTATGTGGAGTTGAGGTTCTCAGTATAGGTGGATATAGGAACAAACGCAGATTTCAATGGATGTATTACATGCACACATGTATTTCTAAGCTCACTCTACTGGGATGGCCTGGGAGCCCAGGAGGGGACACCTGGATCACACTGGGCATCCCTGTCACATCAGATAGTGATGGTAACCATTTACAACACAACATGTGTAAACCATTAGAGGTTACCAAGTGAGTACATTGAAATTTTGATGAGCAATGGAAAATTTACATAATGTCAAAATCCCCACAAAATACACACGACTTACAAGACAAAAAATGAGGTATTTTCCAATGGAGGGCCTGGTAGGCACAAGCTCAATGAAGTGAATGTTATCAGTACTGAGATAGATCAAATCATGTGCTATCTGAAAAAATACAATAGTAATAACAGCATCCTTTCCATGATGCATCTACCAAAGATGCACAAACATCAGACACCTCTGGTTGAAGGAGATTTTACAGAATAATGAGGCTCTATTAATTAAGTTAACAAGGTCATGAAAGTCAAGGCCAGAGGAGGAACTGTTCCCAGATTAAAAGAGAATAAGGAGACACAACAAGGGCATGGAGAACTTGATTCTGAATTGTATCCTTCTACTGTGAAGGACGGGCTTCCCTGGTGGCTCAGATGGTAAAGCATCTGCCTACAATGCAGAAGACCCGGGTTCGATCCCTGGGTCGGGAAGATCCCCTGGAGAAGGAAATGGCAACCCACTCCAGTACTCTTGCCTGGAAAATCCCATAGGCCGAGGAGCCTGGTAGGCTACAGTCCATGGGGTCGCAAAGAGTCGGACATGACTGAGTGACTTCACTTCACTGTGAAGGACATTAATAGGACAAATGGCAAAATTTGAACAGGGTCTGGGTAAACTCCAAGAGATGGTGAAGGACAGGGAAGCCTGGAGTACTGCAGTCCAGGGGGTCACATAGAGTTGAACATGACTTAACAACTGAACAACTGGGGATTAGGATGTCAATTTCCTGATTTTGGTGGTTATATAACTTTCCAGGATAACATTAACTATTATTTTGTTTTATATATATATATATATATATGTAAAACACAATAGTTATATATATAATATTTATAATATATAAAATATTTTTATATGATGTATAAAATTTGATATAAAATATATAAATAAATAAAAATAAAAATATTTATATGTTTTACTATATTTAATATCTATTTATGTGTAATATATATTTATAAATACATATATATATATATTGCAGGAAACACATATGAAAGTATTTGGGGATTGGCGGATGATAGCATGGTAACCCACTCCAGTATTCCTGCCTGGAGAATCCCATGGATAGAGAAGCCTGGCAGGCTATTGTCCATAGGGCGGCAAAAGTTGGACATGACTGAAGAGACTGAGCATACAAATACGCACACAGGCATCATGTTGGCAACTTATCTTAAATGTTTCTGGAAAAATCATACTGTATTTTCAACTTCTCTGTAAGTTTAAGATAGTTTCAAAAAAGAATATTCTCAAAAAAAAATTTTTTTTCTGGCCACATCTTGGAACTAGATGTCCCAAGAAAACCCTTCTAGGACTGGGTACTTAAAATGCTGAATTTGAAACCAAAGAAACAGCTTCTTAAAAGTGTGAAGTAAAAGAGAAAAACGCTCAGTGACCAGAAATGCAGGAAGCATGTGTCCCCAGAAGTGAGTGAGCCCTGGATACTTCTAGTTTTTCCCAGATCACACAGGGCCTGGAGGCTGAGCTATATTCCCTCAGGGGCAGGAAAGAAAACAGAGATAGCTCAGTACCCAAGAAAGGAGAGAGGTCTGGTGAGAAACCTGAACTTGTTATGGGTGAAAGACACGTTCCCAGTAGAAGGAGACTTACCTGTCTCACCCGTCTTGGTGAATGAGGGGCAGTAGTTTAAAAAATGTTCTGAGAATTTTCAGTCGTAAACGTGCTCTCCATGAAGTTGGGGCTGGAATTCACAGCACCTGTGTGGTCTGAACCATACCCCAGCCCCCTCCAGGTGCACACTGAATTTAGAGTGACCCTGGTTAAGTAGTATGTAGTTAGCCAGGTTTTCTAAGGGCTTCCCTGGTGGCTCAGATGGTAAAGAATCTGCCCGCAAGGCAGGAAACCTGGGTTCGATCCCTGAGTTGGGAAGATCCACTGGAGGAGGACATGGCAGCCCACTCCAGTATTCTTGCCTGAAGAATTCCATGGACAGAGGAGCCTGGCTGGCTCTAGCCCACAGGGTCGCAAAGAGTTGAATACGACTGAGACTAACACACACACCAGGTTTTCTAAAATGCAATACATTGATATGAATATAAAGCTAATAATACTGTATCAGTGTTAGTTCATTAGTCGTAAAAGAAAAAATGTACCATACTAATGTGTTAATAAGGGAAAGGGGGTGTGGATACACTGAAACTCTCTGTGCTATCTTCACAGTAATTGTGTAAATGTAAAACTACTAAAATTTTAAAAGAAGTTATTTTAACAAAGAAACAAAAAATAAAATACAGATTCTGGAGGGAGGATTTCAAGTGCCGAGGCTTTGTTTGGGAAGTGCAAACCCAGGGCAGCTGGAATGAGGGAGAGGGAACCCAGAGAGAGGAGGTGGGGGGCAGGGGCGTGAGGTCCTCCTGCCCTGGCCATCCTCAGTGACGAAGGCTGTGGAGCAGGTGCTCAGAAATGAGGATGTGCAGAGAGACTGCCTCAGGGCAGTGAGTGGGGCGAGGGGAGGAAGGGAGGAGCAAAGGTTTACCCGCCTGGTGCCTTCTCTCTCCTACTTCCTACTGGTCAACGTTCGCTGGGAAGGCCACTCCACGCACTTCCGGGTTGAGTCCCCTGACCCCTCGGCAGGGTTCAGGATGGAGGTCTACGCTCTACACGGGATGTTTCACTTGGGTCCAGAAGTGGTGGGAGAAGCAGACACTTCCTGTGTGACTGATGGTCTGGGTCAGGTGACAGTGAGGAAGGGGAGGTCCAGGCACACACAGGACAAGTTCCTGTCAACTCCCAGGTGTGGCAACACGGGCAGGTCCAGGCACACACTGGACAAGGTTCCGTCAACTCTTGCCTTCAAGACTTGAGTCTGGTGACTAACCCCTCTCTGAACTTTGAGAACAGGAAACATCTGGTTTTGATTTGTCTTGCCATTCCTGCTGAGCCCCACACTCATAATTCTGGCTGCCCAGTAAATGTTTTTTTTTTTTTTTTTTTTTTACATGTTTCGTGGTAACTGTAGATGAAACGTGAAAATCATTGTCTCTTATTTTCAAACTCTTTTTCTTCCTGGCTTCCCTGTTGGTCTCTGACCTGGCTTGAAGCCTCAACTTTCAATCCTCTACCATTATCCCTTTAATTATTTGTTGGTCTTCAATGGTTACAGTTATTTTCCATTCCCAGGGCTGTTGTTCTGGCCACCTCAGTTCTGAAGACTCTAATCGACTCTTAATTGGTCTCCTTGGCTCTATTTTCTCCCTCTCTGATCCATCCTACTATTGTTGGCAGACTGTGTTCCTAAAATTATCCCTTTAATCATGTCACATGGCTGCACCCAAACCTTCGCTGATTCCCCAGTGACTGGAGTGAAGCCCATTGCTCTATTCCTGTGTTCACTGCCCTTCGTTCTAGGGCCCCATCTACCTTTCCAGTCTTCTGTATATTCACAAATTTCTCAGACCTCATCTTCAGGTAAACTCAGTGCTACTACTTATAAGCTTAGGACGTGGAAAGACGACTTCATGGTAAATTTTATTTGACTACCATTTTGAACTGTTCTCATTTAGTGGTCAGCTTTTTATCATTCTTATTTTTAGTGGTCAACGTTTTTTGCTTTTGTTTCACATTGCTCTGCACACATTCAGTATGGTTATCTTAACAGCCGTGGATCCCTATGGTGCGCACAGAAATCATCTGGGGCCTTTAAAGAATACCCATGCTTGGATCCCACTCCCAGAGACTCTGAATTACCTGGTCTGGGCATCAGGATTTTAAAAGGCCTCAGGTGACCCTCATGTGCTACCTAGACTGAGAACCTCTGGCTTCCTGGGAAGGCTGCTCTGCTCCAAACTTTGCCGGTGTTGTAGGATAAACCACAACAAATAACAGCAACAGCATAAAACGAGTTGATGGCATACTTGTTGGCCACTGAGCAGTGCAGTCTAGGGAACGACCAGGTATTGGGCTAACCTGGCTTTGATATGGTCCTGGGAATCTTATCAATAATTGCCTTCATTAACACTCAATGTGAAGAAAAAAAAAAATCTAGGCTTCTAGAAGCATTCTTTGAGGGGGTGGATTTATACTCTAATTTGGATGCTGGATTTTTCCATCTCCATAGGAGGTCTCTAACAAAGACACAAACAGGCTCTCACATTACCGTCATGGGCAAATGAATCATTTTCTAATTGCAGTTTATCAACAGAATAGCTACAAGTGTGTCAGAAAAGCTAGGAAAAAAGCTACAGGCAGACAAAAGGTTCTGATCTTTTATGTTTATTTTTAGATAAACGAGAAGCCTATTTTGTGCTTGAAACCAACTTGGTGCCTGAAATATTTTAGGCACTCACATACTTTTCTATGTGTCAGATTATGCCAGACTATAATATTCCCTAAATGATATGTTTAAAATGAAAGAACAATCCAGGGAAAAATACTACACCCTGTGTGATGAACTTCAACTTAACAATGGACATTTATATGCATGTCTAAAACCTATCAGGCTTACATGAAATTTACATGAAATCACTAGAAATTTCATTCTGATTTGTAGATTGGAAGATCAGAATTCCTCCAATAACCTTTTAGTAAAATCAGCAAGAGATGTCATTGGGAAGGTATTTTAGAACTTTCATTTGGGAATACAAAAGTGTTGTTCTTCATTGAACTATGGAGTAGTCTGAAGTTATTGGATATCTGAAGTGGTGATTTTGATAGTTCTATGCAATTTGGGAATTTTGGGATCTCAATTTTTTAATCTGTGAAGTAAGGTTACAAGAATAAGGGGTGAACCCTCTTACACTGTTGGTGGGAATGCAAACTAGTACAGCCACTATGGAGAACAGTGTGGAGATTTCTTAAAAAATTGGAAATAGAACTGCCATATGACCCAGCAATCCCACTTCTGGGCATACACACTGAGGAAACCAGATCTGAAAGAGACACATGGCACCCCAATGTTCATCGCAGCACTGTTTATAATAGCCAGGACATGGAAGCAACCTAGATGCCCATCAGCAGATGAATGGATAAGGAAGCTGTGGTACATATACACCATGGAATATTACTCAGCCATTAAAAAGAATTCATTTGAATCTGTTCTAATGAGATAGATGAAACTGGAGCCCATTATACAGAGTGAAGTAAGCCAGAAAGATAAAGACCAATACAGTATACTAACACATATGTATGGAATTTAGAAAGATGGTAACGATAACCCTATATGCAAAACAGAAAAAGAGACACAGATGTACAGAACAGACTTTTGGACTCTGTGGGAGAAGGTGAGGGTGGGATGTTTCGAGAGAACAGCATCGAAACATGTATATTATTTAGGGTGAAACAGATCACCAGACCAGGTTGGATGCATGAGACAAGTGCTCGGGCCTGGTGCACTGGGAAGACCCAGAGGGATGGGATGGAGAGGGAGGTGGGAGGGGGGATCGGGATAGGGAATACATGTAAATCCATGACTGATTCATGTCAATGTATGACAAAAACCACTACAATATTGTAAAGTAATTAGCCTCCAACTAATAAAAATAAATGGAAAAAAAATAAAAAGCTTAATGAAAAAAAAGAAAAAAGAATAAGGGATGGTATTGTAAGTCATATATTCATCAGAAGGACTGATGCTGAAGCTGAAACTCCACTATTTTGGCCACCTGATGAGAAGAACTGACTCATTGGAAAAGACCCTGATGCTGGGAAAGAGGCAGGAGGAGAAGGGGACAACAGAGGATGAAATGGTTGGATGGCATCACCGACTCGATGGACATGAGTTGAGCAAGCTTTGGGAGATGGTGAAGGACAGGGAAGCCTGGCGTGCTGCAGTCCATGGGGTTGCAAAGTGTTGGACACGACTCAGTGACTGAACTGAACCAACTGTAAGTCACATTGTTGTCTGTGTACAAGTTATTATTACTGTCTCACATGTTCGGTTTTTGTATAAAAGTATTACTATATTCCCTAATGGCTGGAGGTCTCACTGTATTTGTGCCAATAGACTACAGATGAGGTTTATCTCTAAGTGAGAAGGTCCTTTTAGGAGGCAGGTTGGGCTGTGGCTCTTTGATGGTGCAGAGAGGACTGGCATCAGGCCAGAGTTTTTTTGTTTTTGTTTTTTTTTAATGCAGTTTAGCTCTTACTGAGACATTGAACTTTGTTAACAGAAAATTGAGAATGCTTTTGTCTTCTAGTGCTGAAACTACAGCAAAGATACAAAACTGAGGACAAAACAGCAAAGTACCCCATATCCTGAAGGTCGTTATCAAAGGGTCACCACCTCTGGGACCCTTCAGGTTTGTTCACTAAGAGGTCATGACTGCAATCCCCTGTCCCACCCCTGTCTGGATGTGGGATGGAGGGTGTCCCTAGGGCCCAGGTAAGAGGTTCCCCCTTCCCCATGGGAGGTTCTTTCTTCTCCAAGAAGCCAAAGGAAGGGCTCTCAAGGGGCATCAGTCACAGGAGTCAGAGGCATCTGTATTTTCTCCCTGATGGATCAGTGCTGAGCTCCAGAAGCTGCAGGCTCATTCTGTACTGAGCTGGGAGTGGTGCAGAGCAGGTGGGAAAGTTTTTGGTGAGTCTGGCACATGCCTCCTTAAGGCGTAGGACAGAGGGACCTGGACGCTGCTAGCCTGGAGACTCCTGAGCAGAAGGCTTGTCGGAACAGTGACACCCAGCAGAGTGAGCAGTGGCCCCGGTGTGAGGAGGAGGACGTGCTGGGGGAGACCAGGATGGGGCCACGTTCACCCCAGTCCCTCTGAGGGCACAGGAGGACCACACGGGGACGGGCAGGAACACAGGGCTGCCCAGTTGCTGCTGGACCCAGCAGGGGGCCACCCAACCCAGAAAGGGCTGGACACATGTGCAGCAGATGGAATGCAGTAGAGAGAGCAGGGCCTCTTTTCTGTGGGGGTCCTCAGGGATTGGGGAGGGGCAGGGTGAAATTAGCATTGCCCCAAGAGGACTATGTGTCCATGTAGAAACTCAGAGGCCAGGACTCTGGCCCTCATGAACATGATCACTGTCTTCACTTTTTTCTCCATCCTGCCCCTAAGGGGCTAGAGGAGCCAGGTCTTGAAAAGAGAAGAGAAGAGAAGAGAAGCTATTTCAGAGTCAAATCATGTTCATTCTTTATGCCAAGAAACCAGGACCTGTGGATCTAGTGATCTGGAAGAAGGTGAGATGAACAATTTTCAATCAGCTAAGGTGTTAGAACTCTTAATATAAGTAATATTAATAACTAAAAGTGATTGCTAAGTTATGGACTATGCCAAGAAGTCATTGCTAGGAAGGGTTATTAGGAAAAGCATGACTGAAATAAAGATTTGAATAAAAAACACAATTTCATGTTAATAACCATTGAGTTGAAACTCCTTCATAAACAGCCTACATTTGAAGGGTTGGAATGCTCTTAGTAATACTGAACCTGAGTTTGAGATATCCAGGGACCAGGAGAAAGGGAGATCGGGAGTTTCCTACATCTATTTTTCAAGGAAAGCAGCTGGAGTGAGATTTGAAGGCGTGTCAGGAGACCATAGCCTTTTCCTGGAACCCTATGCTCTAGAATGCCCAAGGCGGGGCCATAAGGGGTAGGAGAGGAGGAGCCAGTCTGGGGAAAAGACACTTTATGAGGGGGAGCCTGAGTAGGAAGACAGGCTAAGCAGGAGTCCCTCACTGACCCTCTAAAGGAGGAGAGAAGAATGTCCTATTTAGCAGTGGTTGCTTTTTCCTGTCTTTTGGAGGTTTACAGGGCTTCCTTGATAGCTCAGTTGGTAAAGAATCTGCCATGCGGGAGACCCTGGTTCAATTCCTGGGTCGGGAAGATCCATTGGAGAAGGGATAAGTTACCCACTCCCAGTATTCTTGGGCTTCCCTTGTGGCTCAGCTGGTAAAGAACCCGCCTGCAATGGGGGAGACATGGGTTTGATCCCTGGATTGGGAAGATCCCCTGGAGAAGGGAAAGGCTACCCACTCCAGTATTCTCACCTGGAGAATTCAGTCCACGCGGTTGCAAAGAGTTGGACATGACTGAGCGACTTTCATTTCCACTTTGGAGGTTTAACTTGCTGTTGGTGAGGATTAAGGGCAGAGGTTTGGGGCAGGGGGCAGAGGGCAAGGATTCTTTTCTCCACCACTAGCTAGTTAGAATTATAAAATTGTTCAGTGTCAGAGCTGGAAGGTATTAAGGAAGGATATTCAATACCCTCTTTGTATAATCCTTGTTTTGCTAGTACCTCGTATAGGATAGCGGGCCCCTGCATTTCCCCCTGGTTATACAGGTATCTGCGGAGCCCCTGTACACTGAAAAACAAGTGTCTGGTAAAGTTCTGGTTAGTTGCCACATGATTCTTGCTACTCTGCTCCAGCCCCATTGCTTAGACGTTTCTTGAGGGGTCTTGAAAGTTCACTGAATACCACTCCCCACTCTCCCACCAAGCACCTTCACCCTGGCTGTTAGGGCATCACTTCTGCTGTCTCCAAGCAGACACAGTCCTTACCCATACTCATGGCCCTTTGAAGAGCCAAGGTTTTTTTTTTTTTTTAAACTGGATCAAGGTTGTTGTGGTTGGCCGCCTCATTCTCTTTGGATGTACTCTCTCCCCAGAAGTACTTAGTCCTTCTCTCTCCAATTTTTAGCAAGTCCCCTATTAATTTACCCCCACATAGCTGAACTTCATGGGTGAACATAGTTTGCGCCTACGCTGAATGTCCTTCTTCAGTGAAAGTGAAAGTGAAGTTGCTCAGTCGTGTCCAACTCTTTGCGACCCTATGGACTGTAGCCTACCAGGCTCCTCTGTCCCTGGGATTTTCCACACAAGAGTACTGGAGTGGGTTGCCATTTCCTTCTCCAGGAGATCTTCCCGACCCAGGGATCGAAATGGAAAGGAAGAGACAAGAAAGTTGCTTACCCTGGAGCGTCATGATGTCTGTGACTAAAACGTCCAATAAGTATGATTATTATCTATGCCTAGAGGGGCTAGGAGCGGAGAGAAGGAGTGAGAAGGAGGAAGAAGTAGAACCAAGTCAGCTTTTTGGAGCCACAGGAGATGGTGTGTGGACTGACAGCTGAGCAAGGAACTCTCCAAGATGAAATCTTGTCCATGTGAGGCTACAGACCATTCTGCCTGATATTAGGTGACAGCCGAGATTAAACGTGACTAGTTTGCTTTTACATTAATATAAAAATCTCTAATTATTTTTATTTTATGACTACTATTTTTTTTCTAAATATGAACACTTTCCTCGGAAAATAATGAAAATTATTTTTCACATTGAATGAATCTGGAGATTAATGATCTCACATTCCTTTCATATTAAATTCAGTCATGACTTTGTATTTTATTAAAACAATCTTATTTATGACCCAGGTCTGGATGCCTAATGGTATCTGGAGCTGCAAAGAATGATCTTGTTTTAGATTTTGCACAAAGCACTGAATACCGTTTGCAACTCCAAACACTTAATTTTGATTGGACAGATTTACTGCTTCAGAGAATAGTTTCCTGAAACACTTGTGGGGTGATCATGATGTTTGCTATAAATGAACAGAGAAACTGTTCTTGAATACATTAGTGAGGAAATCCTTCTCTTTCAGTTCACTTCCTTTTTAAGGCTAAAGGACTTATTCCATGAGGAGTGGGTGTTACATGGTTAACACACTGGAAAATTCTGGATCAAACTTAGAGGAACCATTGTTCTCTTATTTGATTAATATCCTTCTAGAATTGTTCCAGATTATATTTCTCTTCAACCCAGAGGTGAGACATAATCAGTGTTTCTGATCGTTGCATTTTCTACAGTGGTAAGGACAGCAAGAACAAATACTTAAAGAATTCTTAGTCCTTGGTGAAGTGGGAGAAGGAAGTCGGTGCTTGCTAGCATTTCTCCCCTCTGTAGGAATGGGCCTGGGAAGGGTGATCATTGAGCCCCTTGACCAAACTATAGATGAAATACACAACGTGGCTTATTTTAGGCTCAGTTTTAATAATAAAGGGATGGGTGGGATATGCAAATTGCGAAGTAAAAATATCAAGAGCTTGGGCAGTGAAGTTGGTCCAAATAGAATTTGATTCCTGGATCTTCCAGCAACTAGTCTTTGACATTTTGCATGTTTCTTGGCTTCTCTGAGCCTCAGTTTCTTCACTGGTAAATTATCATTTGTGTGATAGAATTGTCAGGATTCCCTGGTGGCTCAGATGGTAAAGAATCTGCCCACAATGTGGGAAGCCTGAGTTTGACCTCTGGGTCAGGAAGATCCCCTGGAGAAGTAAATGGTAACCCACTCCAGTATTCTTGCCTGGAGAATCCGATGGACAGAGGAGCCTGGTGGGCTACAATCCACAGGATGGCAAAGTGTCAGACACGATCGAGCAGCTACACTTTCTTTCTTTCTGATAGAACTGTTAGGAGAGTTAAATGAAGGGGTGTGTGAGAAGACCAGTGAATGACATATATCAGGTGAGTAATGAACATTGCTAGCTGGACTACTAAGCATCTGTTCTCTTGGTGACAGTGTCTAATTTTCCCTTTAGAGAACCCTCTTCTTCCTGTTGTCAGAGGACATGCTGCTGGTGGGGCTGATTCCGCTACCAGCCTCAAGGGTATAACACATAACTCAAAACTGGTCAGGTAGCACCAATGTACCCTTGGCTGTGTGGCTCCTTCAGGGATCAACATAAATCAGTGCAATTGAAAGACAACCCAATGTGGGAGCTACTGGGGAGAGATACTTTCCCTTTGAACTTGAACATAGAGAATGACGCTGTTGGCAGTCACTTCGCCCCCACAGAGCCTCAGAATTAAGCCAATACTGTAGTAGAGAGTGGGCTTCCCTGGTGGTTCAGGGGTAATGAATCCATCTGACAAGCAGGAGACACAGGTTCGATACCTGGTTTGGGAAGATTCCCTGGAGAAGGAAATGGAAATTCCTTGCTGGAGACTCGGGTTCAATCCCTGGGTTGGGAAGATCTCCTGGAGAAGGAAATGGCAAACCCACTCCAGTACTCTTGCCTGGAAAATCCCATGGACAGAGGAACCTGGTAGGCTACAGTCCATGGGGTCACAAAGAGTTGGACATGACTGAGCAACTTCACTTTCACTTTCCAGTATTCTTGCCTGGGAAATTCCATGGAGAGAGGAGCCTGGCAGGTTCATGGAGTCACAAAGAGTTGGACACCACTTGGCGACTAAACAACAACATGGTAGACAGCAAATCCAAGAGCTATAATTTGAAACATAGTTTGAATCACTGATCCCCAAATGCTCCAGCTAAATTAATATACACTAATTTTTATTTAAGCTATTTACTTGCAATCAAATGAGTCCTTATTGGTACAAGGAACATAATATATTTTAGCCATTCTCCACCTCCCCATCCCCTATTTCAGGAGCCAGAACCTTGCAGAGGAAGCATAAAAGCATCAAGGTTCTCCCAGAATTCCTAACAGCAGATAGAAAATGCAAGGAAGTGCTCTGAAATTTCATATATATAAACAACTTTGAAAATATATTCCATTAAAAAATAAAATTAATAAAACCCCAACAACCACCATGTACTCTATTTTCTCATAAAAGAAAGGGCGTTTTTTAATATTCTAAAATAAGAAGCACAGAATATAATAAAAGATAGTATTTTAGACTGAATAAATCTAGCTTTAAGAAAAATACACTGTGCTATTCTTATTTCTTTCTTTTACCACAGAGCAGTGAAAATGTCAGTGTTTTTTTAAGTTCCAGGTCTGAAATAAGACTTCCTAGAAGCAAATCCTGACTCCACCATTCACTAGCTCTTCCTTAATTATTCTTAGTTTCAGTTTTCTCATCTGTAAAGTAGAAATAATAGTGATGATCTCTGTCTCACAAGGTTTTGGAAAAGATATAGCACCCAAGAAGATGAAACCAGTCAATCCTAAAAGAAATCAACCTTGAATGTTCATTGGAAGGACAGATACTGAAGCTGAAGCTCCAATACTTTGGCCACCTGGTGGGAAGAGCCAACTCACTGGAAAAGACCCTGATGCTGGGAAAGATTGAGGGCAGGAAGAGAAGGGGTTGATAGAGAATAAGGTGGTTGCATGGCTTCATGGACTCAATGGACATGAGTTTAAGCAAACTCTGGGAGACAGTGAAGGACAGAGAAGCCTGGCATTCTGCAGTTCATGGGGTTGCAGAAAGTCAGATAGGATTGGGCCACTGAACAACAACAATAACATCCAAAGCACAAGCAACAACAGAAATAAACAAGTGGGACGACATCAAAGTAAAAAGCTTCTGGTAAGGATGAAATGAACGAACATAGGTAAAGTCTTTAGAATAGTGCCTGGCACATAGTGAGTACTCAATAAACATTATTATCATTAATAAACACTCAGTGTTTGGGACAGGTATCAGATTCTAATTTCAGCCTTGACGCTAAAATTCTATAGCGTTGGGCAGATCAGTTCAGCTGTCTGAAAACCATGCACTTTCTCGTATTCCTTCCTCCTCACGGAGAGGTGGGGATCGGGGAAGTGAGCCCCCATGATTGATCACTGAACGCTCACGTGGGATCAGGTTGGCTCCCCAGAAGGGAGTTGAATCATTCATCCTGCCCCTCGATGTCCCGGTCAGATGGCTGCTTTTCTCTCCGGATGGACAGGGAGACGTGGGAGAGAAAATGCCTGATGGGGGAGTGAGTGGAGGGATTCAGGATAGGAAGTTTCCAAAGAAGAAGCTGGGAAAATCCCAACGATGCCAGACGGGATAGGCAGCACATCAATGGATGACAGGTTATTACTTTCAACCACTCTACTGCCCTCTACTGCCCAAGCGTAGTACTGGTGAGAAAAATCTTGTGTAACCTGTTTGTCTGAGAGGGCAATCCCATCCTTGAAGGAAAGCTGAGCGTCCTCCTCCGGGTGACAAGTGGACAATGCTTAAAGCATTTTGACTATTAATTTTATTAAAAATTATTTTTTACTTTTAAAATTTTTATTGGAGTATAGCTGCTTTACAATGGTATGTTATTTTCTGCTGTACAACGAAGTGAATTTGGCTTCCTAGGTGGCGCAGTGGTAAAGAATCCACCTGCCAATGCAGGAGATGCGGTCCCATCTCTAGGTTGGGAAGATCCCCTGGAGAAGGAAATGGCAACCCACTCCAGTATCCTCGCCTGGGAAACCCCATGGACAGAGGAGCCTGAGGGGCTACAGTCCATGGGGTCTCAAAGAGTCAGACACAGCTGAGCGACTGAGCGCAGCACACACGCAAACATACATCTGCTCCTTTTTAGATTTCTCTTCCATTTATGTGACCATTAATTTTAAAAGAAAAAAATGGTTCAGGCAACTCATATAGAGTTTAAAGACTCCATTAGTTGATGTACTTTACTAAGAGTCAGACGGGACTGGGCATCTTCACTTTCACTTTTCACTTTCATGCATTGGAGAAGGAAATGGCAACCCACTCCAGTGTTCTTGCCTGGAGAATCCCAGGGACGGGGGAGCCTGGTGGGCTGCAGTCTATGGGGTCGCACAGAGCCGGAGATGACTGAAGCGACTTAGCAGCAGCAGCAGCAGAGTGAGAAAACTTCCTCAGCAGAAGCAGAGTTGGAGTTGCAGCAGAGCCAGGAGAAGAGTTGGATATGTGATCCTGGTCTTGACCCCAGGAGCAGCTTTCTTTCACTGCAATGGCTATGAAATGTGTAGTTGGAACACTGGGAGAGGATTCGTCCTCATCCCTTGGATTCCTTACCCCAAGTTTCATGTCAGCAGCTTCCAGACCAGTTCAGAGTGCTCTCTGCCTTGTGGCTTGTCTCTTTAACTGTCTTATGTCACTTGAGGTTCAGGGAAGGGGAGATAGATAAGGGACAAAAAAGATGGGAGAGGAAAAGAAGAGAGAAAATTTTAAAAGGGAAGGGGACAAAGTCAAAGCTGGCAACTGGGTCTGTTTTTATTCTTTTTCAACTTAGAAAGGAAACTTTCCACAGTCTTAAGAAATATTTTTTTTCCTGTATCCTGGCCCTCTATTACAATACCTGTCAAGCACTACTAAGTAACAGGACTATCTTATATCAATGAAAACAATGCATGTTTCACAAGGATACAATGAAATAACCTCAGCCCATATCCTCTTTTTTTTTTTTTTTTAAAGAATTTTCTTAACTTTATTTCTCAGGAGGCTCTCACATATATTTTCTTCCTTTGAATTTATCATTTTCATCCTTATTTCCTAAATAAGTCCAGTAAGTGCTTAAAAATTCCACTGAGAGAGGAAGAGAGTTAAATCATACAGATGTGTGTCATATTATTCTTTAAACTGTGTGTAAACATTGTATATATTTCTTTATGTATGGTCTATTCCACAACAAAAAATGTCAAAACAAAGAGAGAGAAAGAAGGAGAAATGTTTAACTTAAGGATGGAAAGGAAAACAAAATCCATATCCATAGGATAACTTATTCTCTTTTGGGTCAGGTGTATGTTTCAGGTTTAGTGTCAGATGAGGGGAGGAACAGATAGGAAGCAGTAAAGCCTTTCAAAAATGGCAGGTTCTGGGAATTGTCCCACTGAAGCATACTCTAACATTTTGTTTAGGTAAAGATCATTTTTGCAGTATATGAAACTAAAGAACTAATGAACTTCCATCAAACCCTGGTGAGGAGCAATTTGGAGTACATTAAAGGGTAAAGTGGCTCCTGGGCTAAGATGGATGTAACATCTTGCTGATGATGACTTTTTGTTTATGGGTCAACTCCACATTCACACACATGCACTGCTCTTTGCTCCAAATTGCTTTATGATTCTCTTTTAAGATGTCCACTTGTAGTGTTGCTTACATAAGGAATGAATAGCTGCTTTCTCAAGAAACTTGCTCTATGGGTATATCTTAATGAAAAGGCATTGAACTGGAAATTTTAAGCCCATGCTTTTAAAGCCCAATGGATAATGATCCAATAGAGACAGCAAACTGGAAGTAAGTGGAAAGGAGAGGAGGGTGCAGGGGGTGGGGTGCTGAAGAAACAGACAGTAAGTCTATCTTCTGCTTTAGCTCAGGACTTAAACCTGAACAGGGGTGTGTTTTAGACTCAATGTTTGTGTCCCTCCCAAATTCATTCATTGAAATCCTAGTCTACACAGTGATGGTATTAAAAGGTGGGGTTTTGAGGAGGTGTCACCAGGGTGGAGCCCTCATGAGTGGGATTAGTGCCCTTATCAAAGAAACCCTGGGAACTCCCTCACCCCCTCGTTCATGTGAGAACACAGAGAGCAAATGGCCATTTGTGAACCAGGAACAGGGCTCTTACCAGACCCCAAATCTGTAATGCCCTGGTCTTGGGTTCCCCGCCTCCAGAACTGGGAGAAATCAATGTTTGTTGTTTAACCCATCCTGTCTATGGTATTTTTGTATAGAAGTTCAAGCGAACTGAGACAGAATGGAAGAGTCCTCTCTGACATAGGTTTATTCCTGGTGGCAATTCTTCCAGCGTCCCCGAGGCTCCCCATGTTTGGATTTTTCTCTTCCCTGCTTCAGCTCTTGTGTTTATCACCCACCCGGGGCTCGATAACCATCCCATGCTACTCCTATTCCTCCATTTCTCCCTCTCCCTGTCTCTCTCTAGTCTTCTATGTTAAGCCTCTCCAGAACTAGCAGTCATAACAGGACCTATTTTGTAACCAGATTCAAGTTTGGCAGCACGAAGTACCTTACCTGTTTATTAGCTTTGGTTTTCATGTTGCAAGTTAACTAAATCCAACCAATGTTTCTGAGAGCTCAAGATACACAGGTGTGGGGAATGAAAAGACAGCACAAAAGACATGGCACGTGGTTGTGCTTTTGGGCCAGTCCGGTTAATAGTGCCACGTCCTCTAAATAGAGCAACTTCTGGGTATACTTCGGTTTGTTGGATAAATTGAATCCACTTTTAATAAGATCATTAATGTTAATTGTTACTTAGTAAAATATATTGAGAGAAAATAAAAGAACGATTGAATACTTCAGTTGCTTTTTTGCTCATAGAAAACTGGCCATAGAAAATAAGTCTTGGCCTTTCCACGTGATCAAGTAGCTAAGAGTCTGAAGTCCCAATGCAGGGGGCCCAGGTTCGATCCCTGGTCAGGGAACTAGATCCCACATGCCACAGCTAAAGATTCCACATGCCACAACTAGGACCAAGCACGGCCACATAAGTGAATAGTAAGTCTCAGTGAGTTAAGGGCAGGAAGGATGGCAATCAGGAGAGTCAGTGAGTGACTGTCAGCTTGTGAGGTGCTTGTAAGCAGTGTGGCTGCTTAAAAACCCAGATTCTTACCTGAAACATTCCCAAGTACTAATGGGAAACAAGAAGGGAGGAAAAACAATGCCTTACCATACATGGTTTTAATTGTTAACAAGGAAATAAAAAATGGATTTTGTACCAAAAACTTAATCTGTGGCTAATTCAAGTCTTTACTTCTTTTTCTTTGTTCTAGAAAATGGGATTATTCACATTAATCTCCTCCCAATAAACATTGAACTGTGTTATACAAAATCCAAATGGTTGAATCTCATATTCTTACACAGTTATTTGATTGAACTTCAGTTATCTAAAAATGAAAAAGTATTCAATTTGCAGAATCTCTTTAATTTTTATGTTTTGCCTTTTATGTAATTACTTTATTCATCATGCTGAAGTTGTTTAGATGAAAACAATTCAGTCACTTGAAGCAACATCAAAATCCTGAAAAATCACCAATATCAAGACAGTAAATTGAACTTTTAAAGTTTTGATTTAGATATTGAGTGAGTGCAAGTCACTCAGTTGTGTCTGACTCTTTGAGACCCAATGGGCTGTAGCCCGCCAGGCTCCTCTGTCCATGGAATTTCCCAGGCAAGGATACTGGACTGGCTTGACATTCCATTCTCCAGAAGATCTTCCCCACCCAGGGATCAAACCTGGGTCTCCCACATTGCAGGCAGATTCTTTACCAACTGAGTCACCAGGGAAGCTGGAAGATATTGGAAAGTTGCTAATTGTAATGGCAGGTATCTGGGTTTGAAATCTGGCTCCTCCACTTACTATATTTTACCCCAACAGGTTTCTAATCTCTCTGTTCCTTATTTTACTGATCTTAAGTGGGGCCATTTATAGCATTGAGTTAATAGGGTTGTTGTGAGGATTGAATGAATTCCTCAAATAAAGCATTTAGGTGAGAACCTGGCACTGAGTATCGTCCATAAGTGTGTTATAATTCTCATCACCATCATTATATCCTGTCAGGTTGATTGACTCAGCATCAAACATTTTTTTGACAGTGAAGAGCAAATTTGCATTTTCTATCTCAGAGAAGTTCAACCAAAATTGTCTGTGACGAGAAAACGGCAGCACATGGTTACAGTCATTGTACAAATGTTCAACTCATGCTGCTTGTCATTTAATGTGTTCTCCTTACTTACTATTTCACAACCATTTAATTCACGGATGACTCAGATGACTGAAAGAACATTAGTCCTTCTGTCTCCTTATTTGCTCAGGATTGAAGCAAGTAGTAGTTGCTTTTAAGAAAAGAAATTGGCAAATGGGTTTATTTTAGATGCATTCTGTTCTGTTCTTTCTGGCTTTGCTGGGCAAAACAATAAACTCCCTGGTGGGTGGGACAGAAGGAAGTCTCACTCTGACTCCCATCCAGTGCCTCTCCTTGGCCAGACTCCAGAGCTAGGGATGTTTACATTCATTCTAGAAGAAATGGCTTTGGGATTGGCTTCAGAAAAGGCCAAAATAATTGGATTAATTTAATAAGGATTAAAGACCGTTCATAGTCTTCAAGTATACACATAATGAATATGTAGAGAATGCTGTAACCATTTATCTACTGAAAACAGAAAAAAAGTATTTGTTGGCTTGTCAGTAGTAAAATTTTATGTAGGTGTTATAAGGTAAGCAAATTCTACAAAAGGATTTTTTGGGCTGATGAATTCTGCCTTTTGTGGATGTAGTCCATGTTTATTTCCACACGTTATTGTAGCACCTCTGTCTAAAAAGCCTTCCTTACCCACTACTGTCACTGCTAACACCCATCCCCTGGCTTATCTCACATTTGTTGATTAATAAGCTACTACACAAAGAGTAGTGACTAAACAACAAGCTACTATGCATTGCCTGTGATTTTTTTTTTTTTTCCCTCTCTCAATCTGGCCCTGTGGGTGAAAACTGTTGATGGGGCTTTCACTGTCTTTAAAATTGCCTTTAGTGAATATCTCCTGGCTTCAGTGCTCCCATCTGAGCTGTCACTGATTTCAGGTGACTCCACCAGGGGTGCCCGAAAGGCCACCAGTGGCCAAGGTGAAGGAATGTTTCCTGGGGTCTCAGTGAACCAGAGCCATGCCTGGTTCTGAATAGAAGTGAACCTTGCCTCTTTTCCTCTTAGGTTTTTCACATGGCTTCCAAAGAAGAGCTACTTTACCCAATGTTTTATAAAAATATTAGTGAACGGCCCTTTTATTTACTTTGGCTTTTAGCCCTACCTGCCTCCTGGGATGCTGAGCACAAATCAATGAGAAACGATCTAGAAGGCAAATCTGAGCCATAGACATCATGCTGAAGTCAGCAACTCCTTTCCAAAGCCTGAGAATCTATTATTGGACCACATCTCTGTTTCTGACATCTTGGGAAGAGCTTTTCTCTAGCTTCTGATGGGCTGTCCCTCAGCATCAAGATATGTCCAGGAGAAGGTACTGTCTGTCCTGCTCCAAGGACTTTGATGGAACCCAGTTGAGCTTCTTATTCATCAGGATGGTTGTGAATTGGGAAAAGATCAAGACTTTAAAATATCATGAAATTCTGGTAGATAAAGAAATTTAAATTCTAACATCAATGGATTACCAATGTTAAGCTCTAGTATACACATTTCATGGTAAAAAGGAAATGTACTAAATTATAATTGATTCTCTCTGGGATTGTGAAATCATGGCTGATTTTTCTTTTTTATGTTGTATTTTCAATTTTGTTTACAATTATTGTGCATACTTTTAATCATCAGAAAAATATTAGCTTTCTTTTTCAAGAGAATAAATATACCAATTTAAGGCTAGCTGGCAAATGATAGAGGTGGAATTGATAGATAATGATACAGTGTAATACCAAGAGCACACCCCAGATTCCTGAATAGTTTCACGTTAGTTCCTTGATGTGCTCTGTCACATTGAAAAAACCAAGGCAGCTTAGCAGGCCCAATACAAACAGTTATGTTTAATCACATTGGATGAATTTAGATTGGGTTTGATATTTTCAAGGCCTCAAAACATCTAGACAAAAGTTGAAAAGTGGTCAGTTATCCAGCACTGACATTTAATGTATATAGCACACCTGGCTAGGTGATTACAGTTTTAGCTTTCTTTACAGATGCTTTGACATTGCATAGGCAGCATAATAATGAGAGGAACTTACAGGAAATAATCTAGCGTAGGAATACATTTGCATCCTCTTTCTCCCCTTATTAATTAGGGCTAAGAGGCTGTCAGGAGGGTGATGTCTAGGAAAGAAATAGGAACAGTCTGTTTCTCATAGAAACCTGCTGTAGAAATAAATTCTTAATTTAGTCCAAAGATGTTCAACTAAAATAGAGTTCCCTTGCTTCGTGTTGAGTGTTTATTGCTTCTAAGTCCTTAAAGAAATACTGTATTCAAGTAAACCTATGAAAATTTTGTCCCACTGGTCTTCTAGAAACAAGGAAGGGATAAATTAAGAGCATCCAAAAATGAAAATACTACATTGTCTCAAAAGTAAATTCTTTTTCAGGGCGAGGTGCCTCCTGCAGGCTGGTTGCCCTTTCTAGTTCTGGTCACTTACTTGTTATGAAAACTTTAAGGACTCCTGTTGAATTATTCACATTTTTTTAAGGACAAATAATTTTTTTGTTTAAAGAAGTTATAATAGAATATAATAGATGTAGAAAATACACAGAAAACCCAAATATTGTAGCAAAATGTTGACTTCAAGTGTTTCTTACATCTTAAGAATTGTGTCAGAATTCATCTTAGAAGTACCCTTTTTTGGGGGGAAAACAGTTATTTTTAATAATAGATTATGTGAAGGCAAGGCCTAAGCATGACCTGAAAGGAAGGAATAAAGATAAAGAGAATCATAATAAAGCAAAGGATAGTTGTCTTGGTCTGAGGGATTCTCAAACTGTTACTAACTGATTTTTCAGGCTTCTCTGGGATTGAAAACTCCAATACTTTGGCCCCCTGATGTGAAGAGCTGACTCACTGGAAAAGACCCTGATGCTGAGAAAGATTGAAGGCAAAAGGAGAAGTGGGTAGCAGAAGATGAGATGGCTAGATAGCATCACTGACTCAATGGACATGGATCTGAGTACTCTGGGAGATAGCAGAGGACAGAGGAGTCTGGCCTACTGCAGTCCATGGGGTCGCAAAGAGTTGGACATGACTTAGCGACTGAACAAAAACAACTGGCTGTAGATGTGAAGTGGGACAGGATGAGGCCTGGGGATGGGCTTTGAGGCTCAGGACCCCAAAGAACCCCCTTTGGACTCCAAAAGTGAAAGTGAAAGTCGTTCAGTCATGTCCAACTCTTTGCGACCCCATGAACTATACAGTCCATGGAATTCTCCAGGCCAGAATACTGGGGTGGGTAGGCGTTCCCTTCTCCAGGAGATCTTCCCAACCCAGGGATGGGACCCAGGTCCCTCCAAGAGCAGTAATATTGCTTTTAAGTTTTGTTTTCCTGTTCTGCATCATCATTCTCTTAGGATATTCTCGGATTTCAGTAAAGCTGATTAGCTTAATAGTCTATTGCCTGAGTTGTATGCAAGCTGCCTTGGGAAATGCAAGCTGGTGGCTGTGTCTCCTCCTCCAGGTGTGGAGAGGATAAACTCGTGGAGAAGCAGTAGAGACATCCAGGACTGATCTGGGAGGAAGGGAAACAGCCATCTGGATTCTGAGGTGACAAGAATCAATTAAGACATGTAAGCACTTCCAGAGAATCCCCAGAAATATTTAGAAAAGACTAGATTTTCTGTTTATAAGTTTGGCCTATTTTATTTGGATATTAAAAAATGGGCACATTGAAAAGCCTAGATGACTTGGAAGCCCTCAGGTTCTATATGAAATGGATGAGAGTGGTGATGCTCTTGTCAAAGGGGGACTCTTGGTCTTCCAGAAGGGCTTTTCTGAGTCCACAGAATGTTAATGTTGTTCTTGATATACTGTAGATGATCAATAAAGGTGGGCTGAATGAATGATTAACCAAAGGAATGATCAGTAACCAAGAACACAAGGTTCACTATTTAAAGATAATGACCAAAACAGGTTTTGTCAGAGTCAAAGTAACTGACTGAAAAAATGAAATGTTTAGACAATTGTGTCATTAGACAAGTTGTTTAGATAAAAAAAAATCGTTTTTCCAGATAATGATCCAAATAGGAAAATAATCATCCTATTTCAAGATTAAGAAAATATTATAAGCTGGTTATGTCTAGAAAAATGATCAATTGGTAATCTGAATATTTTTCTTTATACCAAGCAAGCAGGATTTTTGGAACTCATATTATCATCTCATTTTTGAATTGGCTGAGAAAATGAGTTGCCTGCTTCAGTATGTATGACTGAATAAATACAATTTATTCATTTTGCAAGAACATAGTTCTTTTGGACACATTATTTATTGAATGCTCATGGTTGAAAAATATTTATGTATGTGTCTTTTTATTATAGGAATAAAAGGAAAGGACTGGAATGGATAAGTATAATGTACATATACAAATTTGAAGACAGAATTGTATAGGTGAATTAGAGTTATTTTTTTATTTTATTTTAAAAGAAGCAAAGGAAGGCCTTGTTAGAATTAAAACTCATGAGTTTTGGTTTTTGTAATGAAAATAATCGTGAGTCCTGTAGGGTACAGAATGGACAGTGCCAGCTCAGGAGCCCCAGTTGTAACACTGACTGGCAGGAAAGCCATAATGACAAGGTGGGCTCCTCTGTGGGACTTTGGGCTGTGTTTTGATGTGTTTTGTCCCTTGTCTCCATGGAATAAGCCTAGGAAAATATCAAGGAAAAAATGGGTTCTTCGATTATACATTTATCAAGACTCTAACTTCTTCTCTCCAGATCTGAGGTTTAAAACTTCCATTTGATTCACTGTTGCCAACCTATTATATGCCAGGCATTGTGATGCAAAAGTAGGTGGTATGTAACAGTAAACAAAGTGCATAGTCTCTGCCCTGATGGAGTTTAGACTAGAGGGAAGCAATCAGTACATCAGTGCATGACTACAGACTATGTTGTGTACTAGGAAGGAAACTATGTGATGCTCTAAGAAAGTATTGTGTGTGTGGGTGGGGAGTTGGGGTTGGTGTGGAATGAAGTGTGAACAAGAAATGGCATTCAGGGCAGGCTTTTTGGAAAACATGATGACTGACCTGAAATCTTAAGGATAATTGCTTTATTTTAAAGAATTTACCATATGCTCCAGCAACCCTACTTCTGGAGATATAGCCAAAGAAGGATGAAAACAGGGTGTCAAAGAGTCATCTGGATCTTATTTACAATAGTTAAGTAATGGAAGCAACCTAAGTGTGCATCAGGGGATGAGAGGATGAAGATGTGATATGTACGAACAGGATTCGGTCGTGAGAAAGAAGGTCATCCTGCCATTTCTGACCACATAGAGGGCTTATGCTGAGTGAGGCAAGTCAGACAGAGAAAGAAAAATGCTGTTTCATTTCATTTATATGTAGAATTAAAAAAAAATTCAGACTCATAGAAACAGAGAGAATAGAAAAGTGTTTGCCCGGGGTGGGGATGGAGAAAGGTTGGTAAAATGGTACAAACTTCCAGCTATAAGATGAATCAATTCTGGGGCTCTAAGAATAAAGCATGGTGACTATGACTGATAACACTATAGTACCATTAAAATTTGCTAAGAGAGTAGAACTTTAATGTTCACACCTCTTCCCCTCCCAAAAGAGATACATATGTGAGGTGATAGATGTGTTAGTTAACTAGATGTTGGGAATCTTTTCACAATTATATGTTATAAGGGACTCCTTAAATATCTTACAATTTTATTGGTGAACTATATCTCATTATAGTTGGGAAAAAACTTGATTTTGTTGGTTAAATAAAAAAGAATTTATTACCTCCTAAATCTTCCCAGCAATGTAAAGGGTTAAGTGTCTCCTTTATGGTTGGGAACACTGATGTACCCATAGGATAACTGATTGAGTTAACAGCTAACAAGTAAGTGGCTTATGTGATGTGAAAATCCCACTTTCTTGATTCATAATCTCATTAATCTCACCAGAGAAAACAAACTGCTTCAATACCTATCAATAGCTTGGTTACAGTAAAATTCCAGGTAGACACATTTCTGGGAATGTTGTACTTGGAAATCTACATCAGAATATTTCCAGCAAAAGGAAAAAAAAAACCAGAAGTAGATTTTACTTTTCGTATTTATAGCATTTGAACCTGTGAAGATGAGGATGGATTTCTTTTTAAAGACTGTCTTGGTAGACGGAGCCTTTAGTCAGGATGGTACAAGGTTACTTTCACATTTCGTTTTAGCAGCTCCTACTGTTTCCAAACTCCATTCTGACTTTTCTTTTTTGTCAGTCTAGGGTTGACTGAAACCAGACTGACAGTAGCCGTAATGACTGAGATCTTTATTATTCCTTTCCGCTGTTCTCATTCCCCTCATGCATGCCTCTCTCGTTTTGTGCTGAGATATTTTAATGAGTTTCTGAATGATTGTTTTCCACTTTTCCTAATATCCCTGCTCAGGTCACTAAATTAGAGGAAAGCATTTGAGCAAATGGGAACGGAAACAAACAAATATCATTACCGGGAGGACTGCTGAAGTCACAGCTATTAGGAACGTGAAACGTCTCTTGACTAGAAGTATGGAAAAGACGCTGCCAGTTGGAAGGGTTAATTACTAGATGCTGGCTTCAAAAGAAGACAGGGCAGCTTAGAAGATTCATTTGTCAACAGCGGTAAGGAACACACTTCTTCTAGTGCCTTCTGTGATCACTAAATGCTTCTCCTGGAATGTATTGGGTGGGGAGAAACAATTGCACAGATCTTGATTTTCCAACTTTTCTGTGCTGTTTCATCACCCAGAGACTGGGAATCTGGCTACTAGCAACAAAATGCCAGAGTTCTCATGTTTAAAACCAGAGGACTAACAAGCTGCAAATATTTATAACTTGGTATGTCTCAGAATGTTTTCCCCGAGTTCCTCTTTCCCTGTGCCCACTCATGTGGCATCTGAATTTCTGCCCACTCAAGGAGTTAATCTAGATGAAAATTTTAATCTCTTTTGAGCACAATCTTAAAAAGTACACTTGATCACAAAAAGATAGTGAATCCTATTTGAGGGGTACTTTTTTTTAATCCATTTCCATGACAGACAGGAATTAGGTTCTGGTGCAGTCAAATGGCTCTTGCATGCCCATCACAGATCCATTAGAGCAGCAGATTTTGTTGTCCTCAACTTATTTCTCCTGTGGGACAGGTGAGCATATTATGAGGAGCTGAATATTCATTTGGTGCCCCAAATTGGTTTCTTTGGTGGCTCATAATTAATCCCTGTGTTTTATGCACAGTAAACATTCAATAGATGTTTTTAAAAATGGAAGTCAATTGTTCAGGGATATCTCTAAGCAAAGCTGTGACTGAAGACTAAAAGATGAAGATCCTGTGTTTGCATTTAAAGCCTTACCTCTGACAATGGAATGAAATGACTTCCTTCTCAATTTAAGAAATATCAAGACTGATTGATGATGGAAAAGGAGGAGCCTCAATGAAACCTACAAATTGACAAATATGTAGCCGCCCACTCATGGTCTAAAGTAAATCCTATTTAAATTCTATGCATGCACTCCGTTTATTTCTGCATTCCTGTGTGAGAATGACTATTCTGAATGCCTGATAATTGTATGTGTAAAAACCAGTTGTTTCATTTAGATATGAACATAATTTTTGCCAAGGATGTAGTAGGAGACATAGACAAGTAAATATCCTTGGAAAGAAGTAATTAAAAATGTAAAAATCAGACCAGTATTGTAAAGGAGTAAACTTGGATATCAAGCTGGAAGAATTAAGGTGTTTAAGTCTTATTTTAATTATAGGGAATAACATCTTCACAGGCAGAACAATGGACCAATAACTTCATTACCAAGACTCCTGGTTCTAGGCTAAATGATTACTTTCAAGCTTCTATTTGGTAGCACTTTTTTTTTTTTATTAGAAAAATGTTTTGTTGACAACATCCAATAAAGTTGAGAGGATCTTTGCCTAGTCCTGGCCTAGTATTGCTTTCATGATATGATGCCATCATAATTACATATTTGTTTGCTTCTCAGCACTAGACTGCATATCTTTGAAGACAAGGGCTGTGTCTATTTCCTTGGCTTCTGTATCCTCAGAGCTGAGCACAGTGTATTTGCTAGCACTAAAAGAATGTGCACACCTGTTAATGTTATTGTATTATTAATTATGAACACGTGTGTGCCGAGTCACTTCAGTCATGTGTGACTGTTCGCGAACCCATGGACTATAGCCTGCCAGGTTCCTCTGTCCATGGGATTCTCCAGGCAAGAATACTGGAGTGGGCTGCCATGCCCTCCTTCAGGGCATCTTCCCAACCCAGGAAAGGAACCCATGTCTCTTATGCCTCCTGCATTGGAAAGCGGGTTCTTTACCACCAGAGCCATCTGGGAGGCTAGTTATGAATGGTCCTATACAAAATAGAGCACTTACCTTTAAATGAAATTATTTGCTGCATTTTATGACATGATTTCATCATATCCATGTCTGACTTTTTACTCACAATAAAACTATTTTGGCTTTTAAAGAAGTCAATGGGAAATAAGGTAAACATTTTTGCTGGGAAATTTTGATTCTTTGTATTGAATTAAGTGATGGAGCATCAGCGTTGGGGTAAATTCCTATTTGAATCATTGGCAATATGACTTTTTTTCAAGTTAGCAACCTGAACACCCATAACCTGCAGCCATATGTACTTTAAAAGTATTTTCTCAAATGAATTGAAATGGGAATCTGAAGATTGTTAGTTTTCGTTTCATTACTTCGTTATTGAGTGATCTGGGATAAGAATGTTCTGGTGCTTTAGTTTCCATGTCTTTTAACCAGGATTAGTATTGTCTGCACATAGGATTTTAAGTCAAATGGAATAATACGTCATCATTTCCAGCTATGGTGCTTAGGAAGGTAACTTGGATCATGGTGACAGTAATAAAAAGGGTCAGAGACAGCTGTGGGGCAGAAATGAAGCCTTCCATGTGACTGTGGGAAATTAATTCATCTTTCAAATATTTATGAAACAGTAGTTATGAGTCAAGAGATCTATAAGAAATGAAGAAGGGAAACAGACAGATGGCAGCTCTCTGCTCCTGGACCAGGGTTCTTATGTAAGACCTGGTGAAACAGGATTCAGACCCCAGGATGGCCAGACTGTTCTCTGAGGAACCAGGAAATTGGGAGCATCTGGTTAAAGTGATGAATGTGTGGGGAAGAGAAACTGAAGCTTCTGGATGGCAGATTTTGAAGCACAGGTGCTATCAACTACATTATCACCCAAACCTGAAAACTTGAAGCTAAATATGTACAGAGCTTTGGTACATGACATATGGTGTTTCAAATATAAAACTTATAGACCATCTGTCAGATCTAGTGGGGCTTTAGTCTGGAAGAATGACTGAAGATTGGAGAACCTGCTACATTTGCACACCCAGAAGTAACTAGACAGTTAATACATATTAATTTACTGGTCATCACAGATAGATTGTAGTTTCTGTAAAGAGTTACAGGAAATATGGTCTTGTCCTTAAAAAGGTAAAGCAAGACAGTAACAGAACGGCAGGCAGAGTGCATGGCTTTACATTGCTCCTAGTTCTTAGGCTTCAGTTTCATGGTCCATCATCACGATTACTCTTGTGCATTTGCCGTAAATATCCTTGCCCTCCTTGGCCCCTTACATGCTTGGCAAAGTCACAACCCTGGATAAACAGAATCTCTCTGCCTTTCCAAGCTTGTAGTCGTGCAACTGAATATCTCTGGAGAAAAACACACAGTCATGTCTTGTCTTACTTTAAATTCAGGGCTGTTAAAGTTCAGTGGGTTCTTGAAGTGGTTAGGCCATTGAATTATCCATCCCCTGTTCCCTCCCTCCTCACTCATCTAGCAGGACTCTGTCCTACCTTCTCTGCTTTGCTTCCTTGTTCTATTTCCCAGGGATAAATCTTTATTTCACTGAGAAAACTGAAGTAATCAGAAGAGAATGTCTAGAAGCCCACATCCCAGTTACTTCCCTATGAACACCCACATCCATACCCTCAGATTCCTTGTTTGTTCCCATAAAGCATCTTTGCTTTTATCAAAAGCTAGTTGCTCCCTTTGTTCAGTATATCTCATCCCCTTTTGCCTACTCAAGGACATTGCTATAGCAATTCTTTATTATTTCTCTTATGCATCATTTCCCCTTTTAATTTAAACATAATTTTTCTCTTAAATGAAACAAAATCTTCTCTGACTCCACTCCCTCCAGCATGTTTGTATTAAGCTCTTTGCTTACAATTTCTCATTTTCCATGCATTCTTAAACCATTCCAATCAAGCTTTTATTTTTACAAATTTCACCAAAACAGCCCTCATTAAGTCTACTAGTGACCTACATCTTGTCAGTTCTAATCATCAGTTCAGGACCTCTTTCCATTGGCTGTGTTTGGTCTTTCCCTCCTCCTTGATCCACGTCATTCACTAGATGGGTCTTTGACTTTTACCACACTGGCTGCTCCTTCTTATTCTCCTTAGTTGCTTTCTCCTCTTCTCCCCAGCCTTTGATGTTGCAGAACCCTAGGGCTCAGACCATGCTCTTCTTTTCTCTATGTTTACTACTCCTTGGGTGATTTTATTTAGATCTATTGTATTTAGTACCAGATAACATACTATAGATCTATATAATATCTGTTTGCTGATGATCCTTAAATTTGTAATTCTAGTCCAGAATTCTTTCCTAAATTCTAGGCTTATCTACCCAACTACCTACTTAACCTACTTGGCATTTCTACTTGGGAGCCTCAGAGGGATCCCAATCTCAGCCTGTGTGAAACCAAACTCTTGACTATTAGGCAACTGATCTCTCTACCTTCTCCACCTGTAGCCTTCCCAAACTCAACTGATGGCAATTTGACTCCTCCAGTCATCCTTGCAGTCATCTTGGGCTTTTCTCTTTCTCTCATACTCTACATTCAATCTATTGGAAAACCTTCAAATTATATGCAGAATCTGAGCATTTCTTACCAATCCACAATAACCTCCCTCACCTGAGCCATCATCATCTCTCACTAGGGTTGCAGAGGGAGACTCCTGGATGATTTCTCTATTTTTCTTATTCTCCTACACACTGCTTTCAACCCAATGGCTGAGAGTGAGCCTGTTAAAATGTGCATCAGTTCATGACACCCGTCCCTTCAAATCCACATCTCAATCAGAGCCAAAGATCCAACATGATCTGACTGCCATTGTCCCTGCCCCTCCCCCAACTCCTCTCTTCATACTCTCCCACTGTGTCACTCCCCTGAGACACACCTGCCACCTAACTACTCCTCAAATATATTCTGTACTTTATTCCTTATGAGCTCTTCCTAGAATGTTCTCTCAGATATCCTCTTGGCTCCATTGCACAACTCCTTCAAGTCTTTGCCTGTATATCTGCCTTTCCCAATAAGCCTGTCTGACTACTCTCTTCAATACTACAAACTGCTCTGACTCCCTGCACTCCTGACATCACTTAATCCTGCCTGACTCTTCCTTTTTGTTAACATGTACCATCTTCTCGGGCTTCCCAGGTGGCACTAGTGGTAAAGAACTGGCCTGCCAATGCAGGAGACATAAGAGACGGAGGGTTCAAACCCCGGATCAAGAAGATCCCCTGGAGGAAGGCATGGCAATCCACTCCAGTATTCTTGCCTGGAGGATCCCATGGACAGAGGGGCCTGGAAAGCTATAGGACCATGGGGTTGCAAAGAGTTGTACACAACTGAAGAGACTTAGCTTGCACGCATGCACACTATCTTCTCACATATGATATATATAACCCGTTTATCAGGTTCATTGTTTGTTGTATGTCTCCCTACAGTCCCAGTAAAATGTCATGAGGGCAGGGATCTTTTTTTGGTTTGTTTTTGTTGATTTATTCCAAACTCCTAGCACTCTGCCTGGTACATATTATATGTTCAATAAATATGTGTTGAATAAATAAATGAATAGCAGTGACTCTATCATCATCTAGACTAAAATTTATACAAATGCTTTTTTGCTTCTCTTTTATCTTTTGAGCATATTTCACACATATTATTTTTTAAAAGTTTTTATTCATTTAATTTTGGTTGCACTGAGTCTTCGTTGCTGTGCGAGGGCCTTCTCTAGTTGTGGCGCGCAGGCTCTAGGGCATAGGTTCAGTAGTTGTGGTTCACGGGCTTAGCTGCTCCATAGTATGTGGGATCCTCCCAGATCAGGGATCAAACCCGTGTCTCCTGCATTGGCAGGCGGATTCTTCCACCACTGAGTGACCAGGGAAACCCACATATTCTTGAAAATTACATAGCCATAATTCTAGATGATTATTGAGGTAGAAAATCACAGGCCTCCTATTTCATGTATAAAAATGTAAATAATGTCTATATTTTTACATGAAGTCTTAAATTTCTATGTCCTTGGACTTTTTGATTTGATTCTAGCAAATGATCTTGCCTGAATGCTTTGGAATCATAGTCCTTCACAATGAGCAGTTCCAGTAAAGAAAGGAATGCTGCAAACTCAAATGCAAAGGGCCAGATGTAAGAGACATTTTGGGTAAAGCTACATATTGAAAACATTTACAGGAGTGAAATTCTGTTGTAGATTTAGTAACATGAACCTGTATTTAAAGCCTTTCTGTGAAAAAACAACCTTTTTTGAGATATCTGGGACATTAAATTTTAGTATATTAAGTATAGAATGTAGACTTCAGTTTCTAAAGGTCACTCATAACTAATTGATTGTCATGGCTAAGAGTATCCAAATTATTAATTGTAACTTTGGAAAATATGCTGGGTTTCCCAGGTGGCACAGTGGTAAAGACTCTGCCTGCCAATGCAAGAGACACAAGAGATGCAGGTTTGATCACTGAGTTGGAAGAGCCCCTGGAGTAGGAAATGACAAGCCATTATAGTATTCTTGCTTGGAAAATTCCATGGACAGAGAAGTCTGGCGGGCTATAGTCCAATTCATGGGGTACCAAAGAGTCAGTCACGCCTGAGCGACACACACACATTGGAAAATAAATTATTGGATTTCTCTTTATAAAACATATGAATTTTTTTTTTTTAATTTTAGCTTTGTGCATGATGGTAAATTAAGTGACAACTTTTTATGTATGAGAAATTTGTTTTGGTAAGTATAAGACTGTAAGGAAAAACCCCTATAACCTCATTCTCCTATCTTTAGACAAAATTAGTCCTTCCTAGAAGAAGTATTTTAAAGTGGGAGAAAACAAGAACAACAATTAAAGAATTCTGGGTGTTAGGAGAACTGGATTCTAGTTTGTACCCGGTCACAATCTTGAGGGGTTAATATAATCCTCAGCATCAGTTTGGTTCTGTAGGTCCGAGTCAGCTTATCTCTAGTATTCTTTGAGTTTATACTTTATGTTTCAGCCATGTTTATGAAAGAAGAAAGCATCCTATTTCAGATTTAATTAGCCAAAGATAATTTCTAGGACTGGATGTCAGTTATTTTATCCAAGCAACTTTTCTGTATTGCCTGGAAAACAGTATTGGTATCTTTCTTAAAATTTCCTGTGTTTATCCTTCTGAAACTTAAGGGAGTGCATTTTGTCTGACTAAAGATGTGAGCAGCCTGTCTGTTGCTCCTGTCCTCAGCAACCCGAGGACAAGTGATTTGTGTTGTTGACTTTGGAATCAGTCAAATGAATAATTTGGGCCCTGTTTTCCTTAGACATCCATCACTTTCCTATCAATAAACTGGAGACAATGCCATCAAAATTTGACGTCTGGAGACCTATTGTGAAGGAGCTTTGTATTTGCTTTTCTACCTCAAACTGTTAACTCTTGTCTGTTATCTTTATGGGAGTGAAGAGCCCTTTTCCACCACTGTATACACTTAAGCCAGCACAGTGCCAGGCACTCAAAGAATATTTATTGAATGAGTGAATAAATAATTGAATGAAAGAATGAACTTTGTTTGGATACCATATTGTAAGGAGTGATTTAGACCAGCAGTCTCCAGCCTTTTTGGCACCAGTGACCGGTTTTGTGGAAGATCATTTTCCCATGGGCTGGGGATGGGAGGTGGTTTAGAGGTAATTCAAGGGTATTACATTTATTGTACACTTTGTTTCTATTATTATTGTATTAGCTCCACCTCAGATCATCAGGCATTAGATCCTGGAGGTTAAGGACCCCTGAATTAGACCATGGGCTTCCCAGGTGGCGCTAGTGTTAAAGAACCCGCCTGCAAATGCAGGAGGCAGAATGAGACATGGGTTCAATCCCTGGGTCGGGAAGATCCCTTGGAGGAGGGTTTGGCAACCCACCCCAGTATTCTTGCCTGTAGAACCCCGTGGACAGAGGAGCCTGGTGGGTTACAGCCCATAGGGTCTCAAAGAGTTGGACATGCTTGAAGTGACAGCATGCATGCATCACGAATTAGACCATAGGCCACTTTATAACTGGAAAGATAAAGAACTTTAAGAAAAAAAGCCACACTAATAGGACAAAGATTCCCCTTATTTCAAAGGCGGGGGCTCAGTTATGAGCAATGGGGAGAGACTATTCATCTTTCTGGACAGAAGCAGCAAGAGCACTCTCTGGCCACCTTGGCTGGGCTGCTGTTTGCAGGGTCCTTAAATCTGGCCTGATGACAGAAGAGTAACTGTGATTCACTTGATAAAAGAAATTGGTCTCTCTCTTTTCCTCTCCTCAGACACTTTTCTCTTTTGTGACTAAACTTTTCATTTGCATTTTCATATATTCAGCTATATTTATACTTGAAGATGTATATTTGTGTTTTTCCCAGAATTTTTGTTTTCCTACAGGCTATTTTAAAAAACTACAGTTGTTTTGTAGCTGTAACTACAATTACAGCAGAACTAGTTTTTCAATCTCATTCACTTCTTGGATTACCAAAATCCAATTACCAGAAATATCTCAGGATGCTTCTTTTGTCTCCAGTTTCTCCCTGACTACTTGCTAGTGTCTGGAACATAGGAAGCTGTCAATAACTAGGTAATTAGAATAACTATTAACACATTTGAGCATCTTAGGATGATCAGAGTTTCAAAGGAGATTTCTATGCTAATATGTGTATTTCAGAGCCATTTAGTTAAAATATGCTTTGAAAAATGTTTTGTAAATTAGTTTTTATTAGAAATTTTTGAGAAATTAATACACATATTCTGTTCAATTGTTTAGACAACTCTAATCAGATATACTGTTAAACTTCAAAAGTCTGAAAGAGTTCTTTTAACTATATTGGTTTGATTATGATTCTGGTGATTTTATTCCTATTTATATTACTTTTCTGATTCTATTTGTATTAGGAAGTCATGAAAAATTACTTTTATTTCATGTTTGCGGGTTTTAGGTTTTTTCCCACAATACCCTTCAGCTCTTATCTTTTTTATTATGCTAAATCTAAAATTACATATCTAAACACATTGTTTCATAAGTATTATTGTTGATTGTATTATGTTTTTATGGCTAGTACAATATAGTTTGTTAAATATGTACTTTTACTAAAATTTTAATTTTTAAAATTATTCTCTCTTTCTTAGAGTATAATTCCCACAGAATTCCCATGTGAGAAGAAAATAGTTTGTTTCTGTCACTTTTATTATAAATGTCCATATTGTTCTCCAGAATATTTGTGCTGTTTTACATTTTCACCAGTTATGAGATTAAGCTCCTGTCTGGCTGCCTGGTGTTGAGCATTTATTACCATTTTTAAAATCCATTATTTCAAAGAAGATTGATATGCAATGACATTATTTTCTTTAACTTCATTTTCATCTCAGTTTGAATATATTAATTTGATATACATTTTATAGCTTATTTTATTTTTATTTCCTGTACGTGTATTACTTTCATTTTCCTACTCTTTTTTCATCTGGAGAGCCTTTCAATTTCGTGATTTACATCTTTCTTTTTTATTATTTTATACAATAAGGTTTTTAGTCAGTGACTGAACCTTGGGTCTTAAGAAATATAATTATAAAAGTAATATATGTTCATAAAAGCACTGAAGCAGTACTGGAAGATGAAAATCAAAGTTAAAAGTCTTTTTCGGCACTCTCCACCCCTCATTTTCAGACTTTATTTTTGTTTTGGGATTGAAGTTGTCTCTGTAATACTAATTATATTTTATACTAGCACTGATTTATTTACCAGATTTAAATATTATTTACTGACTCCCCAATATAAAAGAAAAGGAATTTAGATTATTTACACATATATTTTTCATATGCAGCATTTAGTCCATCAAAAAATATTTATTGAGAAACTTCTGTGGTGGAGACAGATCAGTGAAAAAGATAGAATTGGCTTCTACCCTCATGAGGTTTACACTCTAACAGGAGGGAGAAATAGATTAAGCAAGTAATAACAGATCCCTGGGTTGGGAAGATCCCCTGGAGAAGGGAAAGGCTACTCACTTCAGTATTCTGACCTGGAGAATTCCACGGACTGTATAGTCCATAGGGTCGCAAAGAGTTGGACACGACTGAGCGACTCTCACTTTCACTTTATAGATGTGATGGTTGTTACCAAACAGGAAGCATAATGAACAAGTGAGTTTATAAGAGAAGCATTCCCTTAGTGTGTGTGTATGGGAACAAAGAGAGACCCTTCTAAGGAAATGCCATTTAAAGGAGAAGAAGACACAGGGCTTAGCTAGCAAAAGGGGGAATCCGAAATGTGTGAGGATTACATATAATTTTTATACCATCTTTTCCTTTTTTCTCTTCTCATCCAAACTGTTAGGGATATAGTACATATGCACTTCCCTTGTAGCTCAGCTGGTAAAGAATCCACCTGCAATGCAGGAGACCCTGGTTCAATTCCTGGATTGGGAAGATCTCCTGGTGAAGGGATAGGCTACCCATTCCAGTATTCTTGAGCTTCCCTGGTGGCTCAGATGATAAAGAATCCACCTGCAATGTGGGAGACCTGGGTTTGATCCCCAGGTTGGGAAGATCCCCTGGAGAAGGGAATGGCTACCCACTCCAGTATTCTTGGAGTGGAAAATCCAAGAATCCTGGAGAATTCCATGGACCAAGGAACCTGGTGGGCTACAGTCCATAGGGTCACAGAGTCGGACATGACTGAGTGATTCTCACTTCATTTCATATATAATTTATCATATCAAATAACTAACATAAACTTCTATTCTTTAATTCATCACTAGATGATATTCTTTCCCTTTCCACTTTTTAAGATGAAATTAGCACTCAGTTCACTTCTACATTGTCCTTCATAATCTTCTAACTTCTGTAAAAGTTAAAGTCATGTCCAATTCTTTGGCTGCTCTGTTCATGGAATTTTCCAGGCAAGAATGCTGGAGTGGGTTGCCATTCCCTTCTCCTGGGGATCTTCCCAACTTAGGGATCGAACCTGGGTCTTCTGCATTGCAGGTAATTTTTTTTACCATCTATGCCAGCAAGGAAGCCCAACTTCTGTAGGTATACTGTTTACATTTTCAACAATAACATTTTTCATTCTTTTCTGGTAATGTTAAGTAAGGCTTCTGTGCTATGCCTATTGACTTTAAAAATGGAAAACCTAAAAATATTTACAATATAATAATTACATAAACATTATTCACTGCAAAAACCAACTGTGACTGAACCTGAGGACTAAGTCTTTTCATAAAAATAACCTTATCATCTAGGGCAGATTAACTCCCCCCACTTTTTAAAGTATATCAAATGATCAAAATTATAGCATATGTTGGATTTCCCTGGTTGTCCCCTGGCTAAGACTCTGTGCTCCCAATGGAGAGGGCCTGGGTTTGATCCCTGATCAGAGAACTAGATCTGATATGCTGCAACTAATAGTTCACATGCCATAACTAAGACTGTGCATACTCATGTGTATAGTCACTCAGTCATATCCAACTCTTTGTGACCCCATGGACTGTAGCCCACCAGGCTCCACAGTCCATGGGATTTCCCTGGCAAGAATACTAGAGTGGATTGCCATTTCCTCCTCCAGGGGATCTTCCCAGCCAGGGGATCAAACCCACGTCTTCTGCATCAGCAGGCAGATTCTTTACCACTGAGCCACCTGGAAATGAAGACTAGGTGCAACCAAAATAAATAAGTAAGTAGACCAGGCATTTGATGTTTTTGCCAGATGGGGGTTTATGGGGAGGTGTATCGAGAGTGTGAGGTAGCATGAAGGATGAGAGGAAGAGACCTGGGCACCCGAGTGCATTGGCTACAGTACTCAGCCTGCCTTATTGTTGATGCAGATCTCATTGTGATATTAGGTCCTCTTTTTCTTTTCAAATCTTTACCTCTCCCATCCTCTGACTTTCAGAGCATTAAGTTTGCCTGTTGTCTGTTCCTTTTGTTGGTTGGAAAAAGGACCCTTGGGTCTTCAGGTTTGGGGCAATAAGCTACACTCATTAGATCTGAAAATGTAATTGAAGTAATGAGGTGAATTGAAAAAGCACCGAGGTTAATCACACACTCAGGTTTCATTTGTTTATGAAATGATTATTAAGTCTTGATGATATATTGCTGAGCATCCATGATGTATCTGGCCCCATTCTGGGATCTGTGATATAGCAGAGAAATAGGCAGCAAGGTGCCTACCATCAAGGAGTCTGCATTCTAGTGTGGGGTGAAAGACACCAAAGGAAGCGAAGAAGTCCATAAGATAATTTCATCTTGGGTCAGTGCTATGAAGCAAATAATAGGATTGACAGTGACTATCACAGCATAGTGATTAATTTAGATTGGGTGGTATGGGAATAATAAAAATAGTGTAAGAGATATTTTGAATAAGCATGACTCATAAAGTAATCAAAATGCAAATTTGTTTTTGTCACTTGCTCTCCTTTAGAAATTTTATTTGTGAAAGTAATCTTTCCCTGGCTGTAGATAAAATCTTGACTGTTCTCTCTTAAATGATGTCACAAACACAGCCTCAATTTTGTGATTAGAATGTCTACCCCTAGATATAAACCTATCCTTAAATGTTCATTAAAATTCATCCTCAAATTTTATTTTCCCTGTTTTGCATGCCAAGCCTTTGCAGAAGTGGCAGAGTGGTGGTGGTGGTTGACTTTTGCTCTCTTTTTCTTTACTCATCTTCACTGTGCATACTTTTGCATCACGCATTTTCTTTAACTCTCAACCTAGATAATGGAGGTGGGGGGTTGCCAGGGGCTGGAGGGGTGGGTAAAGTGGGAGATGTTGGTCAAAGGGCACAAAGTTTCAGTTATAAGATGGATAAGTTCTGAAGATCCAGTGTTCAGTAACATGATTTTAGTCAACAATACTGTGTTGTATACTTCATATTTGTGAGATCTTAAGTGTTCTTATAGAGCATGTAAAAAATGGTAATTATATGAGATGATAGATATATCAACTAGCTCGATTGTGGTGATTATTTCACAGTGCATACATATTTCAAAACATCAAGTTGCATACCTCAAATGTACAATTTCTTTTGTCAATTGTACCCTAATAAAGCTGAAAAAATTTAAAAATTGAAAAGTCTGAGATAGCTGTTGGGTGATAAAATCAATACTTGGGTGACTGAAGCCTTCTCCTAGAGGGAGAAAAAGAAGTCAACAAATTTAGATTGTTGAATTTTAACTCATTTGAAACAAAGCACTCATGTATATTTCAAATTTGCTTTGCATTTTTATTTAGTATTACTTCTCATTGTATTTTGAAACAAACAAGTTTATATTTATTTAAAAAATCAGGCACAGAGACCAAACCGCTAGGTCTAGAATACGCTATATGAACCCCATTATTCACCAGTGGATAATGGCTCTCAGCTGGGGTCAGATTGCCCTCGGGGTGTTCTGAAATGTCCAGGGGCTTTTGGATTGTCACTGTGCCTGAGAAAAGTACTAGCATTTATTTGTTGTGGGTCCACAGATGCTAGATGTCCTGCAATGTATAGTCTCCCATAATGAAAAGTTGTTCTACCTCGTTGCTTCTATGGAGCCCTTCTACTGGGAAATAGCATCATGGAGGCAGGTGACGTAAGTGAAGACAGAGTGCTGAGGGGTGCTCATTCACTGGCACAGAACTAGCCCTTCATTTTCTTGCACTGTCTGTAACAGGAATGCTTCTTATCCATCCATCTGGAAACAATATCTCAGCAGCTGGAGTAAGTAAACTTGTTTCTTAAATATAATTAACTCTTCCCATGTTGAATAGAATTGAATTGTGCAAGTTCACATACAATTAAGTTCAGTTCAGTTCAGTCGCTCAGTCGTGTCTGACTCTTTGCAACCCCATGAATCACAGCACGCCAGGCCTCCCTGTCCATCACCAATTCCCGGAGTTTACTCAAACTCATGCCCATCGAGTCGGTGATGCCATCCAACCATCTCATCCTCTGTCGTCCCCTTTTCCTCCTGCCCCCAATCCCTCCCAGCATCAGGGGCTTTTCCAATGAGTCAACTCTTCGCATGAGATGGCCAAAGTATTGGAGTTTCAGCTTCAGCATCAGTCCTTCCGATGAACACCTAGGACTGAGCTCCTTTAGGATGGACTGGTTGGATCTCCTTGCAGTCCAAGGGACTCTCAAGAGTCTTCTCCAACACACATAAAATTATGATTTTGTCAAAAGAGAAACTGGTTAGGAGGGTAGGTGAAGTGTACTCTTCCTAGCCCTGTGGCTCTGAGATCAGGATCAAGGGCTGGAGCTGCAGTTTACCTGACTCTGCTTCCTCAGATTCCATCAGCTGTGGCTGCTTAGCATCAGAGGCTCTGAGAAAGGGTTTGAACCAGATTTGCTTCCTTGATCCTCAGCAGCAGCACGTTTCAGGCAAGCGAGGATAAACTAGCTCCTTATTTTAAATGTGGGCTGTCTCAGGCAAGTGAATAGTTAAGTTTCTTGACATGGGTTTGTGAGGATAAAAAGCTTATTTTCCTGCCTGTCTCTGATATGGTATGTTGTTCTAGAAAAAAAGAACATTAGTTTGTGACTTAAGGTTTGTTTATCACACTGTCTTCTATATATTGGTGGCAATTTAATATTTCATTATATTCAATCCATCCTGCTAATACTGTTCCTTTCTCTCTTCCAAAATGGCCCTGGAACTTCATGTAACAGATAAAGGCTTGTCACTTTTGATTCCCCCTTAGTCTGAGGAAAACGCTTTCTGATAATGTCTGAAAGGCAGGTAGATAGAACTTTAGTGAACACTTTATCACTGAAACTCATTATAAACTAACATTTATCCAGTTCTAAAAACTTTTAAAGAACAGCATCATCTCACCTCAACAGCATCAACAATTTCTCTATCCATACATTTATTTTAGGACACTTTTACTCTGTCCCTATTTCTTGTCACACAAAGTAATGATTAAAGAGGACTTTTAGTTTCACATATAATCATCTTCCTTTAGCTCCGATGAGTTTAATTATCTCCTAAAATTTCCCCCTTGGCTTTTGTTGTTCAAAGAGCCCAATAAAAGGTCATCTGAACTCTCCACATAATTGACAATACCTCATTGCTCTTAGAGACCTGCTGACTTGACATTGAACCTAAGTCCTATCTCTTCGATAGGCATGGGGTGAATGAGAATCACAGTCTGTGTTATTCTCAGAGCCATCTTATTGTTGTCAGGTAAAAAAATTAGGATAAAAGACTTACGGTGAGGAGACAGATGAACTATTTTGGTCCTGCTGATATAATTCTGCCCATATAGCTGTCATGTCCTAAAGCGGATGAATATTCACAGGAACCATTGGAGAACTTTCAGTTCAGTTCAGTTCAGTCGCTCAGTGGTGTCCGACTCTTTGCAACCCCATGAATCGCAGCACGCCAGGCCTCCCTGTCCATCACCAATTCCCAGAGTTTACTCAAACTCATGCCCATCGAGTCGGTGATGCCATCCAGCCATCTCATCCTCTGTCGTCCCCTTCTCCTCCTGCCCCTAATCCCTCCCAGCATCAGAGTCTTTTCCAATGAGTCAACTCTTCACATGAGGTGGCCAAAGTATTGGAGTTTCAGCTTCAGCATCAGTCCTTCCAATGAATACCCAGGACTGATCTCCTTTAGGATGGACTGGTTGGATCTCCTTGCAGTCCAAGGGACTCTCAAGAGTCTTCTCCAACACCACAGTTCAAAAGCATCAATTTTTCGGTGCTTACCTTTCTTCACAGTCCAACTCTCACATCCATAATGACCACTGGAAAAACCATAGCCTTGACCAGATAGACCTTTGTTGGCAAAGTAATGTCTCTGCTTTTTAATATGCTATCTATGTTGGTCATAACTTTCCTTCCAAGGAGTAAGCGTCTTTTAATTTCATGGCTGCAATCACCATCTGCAGTGATTTTGGAGCCCCAAAAGATGAAGTCTGACACTGTTTCCACTATCTCCCCATCTAGTTAACAGAGGGCATTGATGAGGAAATCAGGCTGGAAGAGAGCTAGCCACAGAGGATGGCCCTGAGAGGAAAATCAGAGAAAATCTAGGACTGTGGTTAAAAGGATAAATGAGCTCAGGCTGATTAAAGCAACCATTGTTTCTAAGAGAACTAATCCAATCAAGGCATAGTAGAGAGGAGATCCAGAGACCAGTCAGTGTCAGGAGAGCATTCATTCACTGATGTCTGTGGAGGTGGACGATCAGAGGCGTGGAAAACAGGGTCATTTTTTAAGGGAAGGATGGCTAAAAGGAGCCAAACAGGGTACCAGCACTTTCAATTATTAGGTCCTGAGACAGTGTCCTCAGAACTGGAGTGTTAGGTAGGGAGTTAAGGTGGAAGCCTGACTTTTAGATCCAGATCAACATGGAGAAGGCAATGGCAACCCACTCTAGTATTCTTGCCTGGAGAATCCCATGGACGGAGGAGCCTGGTGGGCTGCTGTCTGTGGGGTCGCACAGAGTTGGACACAACTGAAGTGACTTAGCAACAGCTGCAGCAGCATGATATGGGGGAAAGAATTTTGTGTCAAATCCAGGGCTACACAGATACAAGAGTGTCCACGTTTGATGGTAAATGAGAATCAAGGATCTGAGCCCTATCTACTGGATTTCAAGGTTTTAAAAACATTTTTACTCAATTTTTTCTGATTTAAAAAATAATATAAAACTTTTATGGTAACTTAGAAGACTAAAAAAGTATTATAAGAAATCAAAACCCCTCATAGCCTTACACCAAGGAATAGCCCCTCTTCATGACTTACTAAGCTGTCCTTTTGTCTTCCACCCATTCATTTATCTTTAGCACTTGGAGTTAGACAGAATTTAATGAACTGCTTTAAGCTGGGCATTTCCCCATGTTGTTAACTACTATATATTGTCTAAAAGCAGTTTTTAAAAGTTTGCTAATATTTTGTTATAGAGCAACAAGATGATTTATCTTAATGTTACACATTTATTCATTTGATTAACTTTTACTGAGTTTCTACTTTGTGCCTGGTAGTTCAGTGCTAAACACTCCGCCTGTCAATGCAGGAGATACTGGGTTCAATCCCTGGGTTGGGAAGATACCCTGGAGAAGGAAATAACAACCCACTTCAGTATTCTTGCCTGAGAAATCCCATGGACAGAAGAACCTGTCAGGCTACAGTCCATGGGGTCACAAAAAGTTGGACACAAGTTGACAACTAGACAACAACTTTATTCAGGCAATGTCCTGGGTGCTGGGGATACTTCAGGGACCGAGACAAAGTCCGTGTCTTCCTAGAGCTCACATTCTGCTGCTGCTGCTGCTAAGTCACTTCACTCGTGTGCGACTCGGTGCGACCCTATGGACAGCAGCCCACCAGGCTCCTCTGTCCGCAGGATTCTCTAGGCAAGAATGCTGGAGTGGGTTGCCATTTCCTTCTCCAGAGCTCACATTCTAGATACTTAATATTCCAACTGTTTCCATTTTCTTTTTGCTATTATAAATAATAGTGAACATAGATAATCCTTGTCATATTAATCTTGGACCCCATTTCTGGTTATTTCTTTGGCCATAATTATTTCAACAACATTTTCAACTTTTATCCAACTTTTAAAAATGAGCAGTTAAAAATATAAAAGTGTTACATGAATAATGCTATTTATATATCTACACATGTATACCTGTACATGCATACACACACATTCAAAAGGAAATTTTAGACTCATGTCACTTCATCTCAAAATATGAGCATCTGCCTTCTAAGAACTATACCGTTATCACCTCAAATAATTTAACAGTCACTACCAATATCAAGAAAAATTGATGCTTTTGAACTATGGTGTTGGAGAAGACTCTTGAGAGTCCCTTGGACTGCAAGGAGATCCAACCAGTCCATCCTAAAGGAGATCAGTCCTGGGTGTTCATTGGAAGGACTGATGCTGAAGCTGAAACTCCAGTACTTTGGCCGCCTAATACGAAGAGTTGACTCATTGGAAAAAGCCCTGATGCTGGGAGGGATTGGGGGCAGGAGGAGAAGGGGACGACAGAGGATGAGATGGTTGGATGGCATCACCAACTCAATGGACGTGGGTTTGAGAAAAACTCTAGGAGTTGGTGATGGACAGGGAGGCCTGGCATGCTGCGATTCATGGGGTCCCAAAGAATTGGACATAACTGAGTGACTGAACTGAACTGAACTGAACTAGCATCTTGTCCATATTCACATTTTCCCAGTTTCTCCAGAGTTTCTTCCTTTTTAAAATTTATTTATTTTCGGCTACACTGGGTCTTTGTTGCTGCACGCAGGCTTTCTCCAGCTGCTGTGAGTGGGGGCTACTCTTCTTTGTGGTGCTCAGGTTTCTCGATGAGGTGGCTTCTCTAGTTGCGGAGCATGGGCTCTAGAGCGCAGGCTCAGTAGTTCTGACACACTGCTTAGTGGGCTTACTTGATCCGTGGTGTGTGGGATCTTCCTGAACCAGGGATGGAACCCATGTCCCCTGCATTGGCAGGCAAGTTCTTAACCCCTGCACCACCCCAGAAGTCCCCAAAGTTTCATTTATAGCGTAAAACAAACTCAAACAAGGGGACATGTTGCAATTTGTTGTTATTCTCTTTTCAGTCAGTCTCTCTCTCATCTCTCTCATTGATGTAGTTGAAGATTCATATGCAGTTGTAAAGTATAAAATAGAGATCCCTTGTACACTTTGTCCATTTTCCCTCAATTACAACAGTTTGCAAAATAATAGTACAATATCATGATGAGAATGCTGACATGGATACAATCCACTGATCTTTATCAGTTTTACTGGTACTTGTGTTCGTGTGTGTATGTAAATGTGTGCATTAAGATGTATATAATTTTTACCTCCTGTATAGATGCATTTATCCACCCCACAGTCAAGATTCTGAATTGTTCCACACCTTAGGGTCCCTCTGTGTCTCTTCGATAATCACACCTGCCTCTCTCCTATCTTACCTCTGCCCTGTCTCTAACCCTTTGTGACCACTAATCTGTCCATGATTTTTGAAATTTCATCATTTTGAAAGAGTATAATGTAGTCATACAGAATGTCATCTTCTGGAATTGCTTTTTTCATTTAGTAAAATTCCCTAGAGAGTCATCCAACTTGCTGTATTTATCAGTGATTTGTTCCTCTTTATTGCTGAATAGTATTCTATGGCATGTTTCTGTGATTTCTTAGACTATTTATTTGTTGAAGGATGTCTGAGCTGATTCTAGTTTTTGGCTGCTAAGATGCTGCTATGAACATTTGTGTTTGAGTTTTTGTGTGAGGAAGTTTTCATTCTTTTGGGATGAATGTTCAAGAGTGCAATTGTTGGTTCCTATGATAAAGGTCCACATTTAATTCTTTCTTTTTTAGAAACTGCTGAACTCTCTCCCAAAGTGGCTGTATTCCCACCAGCAATGTATGCAGTTTCTCTAGATCGTCACCAGCATTTGGTGTTGTCACTAGTTTTTATTGTAGCCATTCTGTTAGTTGTGCTGTGAGTTCATTATGGCAACCTCTGGGCACTTATAACTGTTGGTAGAAAGTAACGGGAGCACAGAAGGGAACATCTGGTCCTGACTGTGTCTGCAGAGGCCTGTGAGTGTGTGTGCATGTGTGTGCACGTGCTGATACAGTCATGTACACCTCAGGAAGATTCCTGGAGGAGCTGAGCCCTGTTGCCTGAGGTTCTCAGTATTTTGGGGAGTTAGTGTATGCAGAGAAGTCTGGATTGTTCTTCAGGTCTTTAGGATGCATGTCAGGAGGCAGGGTCATATACCCGGGGCTGGACTTTCCACGTCCCCCAAGAGGAATATGAGGCCCTCTCTTTGCTTGAGGTTTGCTCCCTCTGTGTCAGGGAGCAGGTCCTGGTATTTCATTTGTGTTTATGCACAGTTAAGGCAGATAATACCATCATTGCCTTGCAGAGATCTGCCTGCTTAGTTACAATTCCCTAAGCAGCGCTTAGGGCTGCACCTTAGTCTGCAGCCAGCTGCTGGATGCAGTGACTCCCGGCTGCCAGGCTCCGTGTTTTCATGGTGGGTTACATTGTCTGTCTTAGTTCTTCACTACCTGTCCTATTTCATTTCAACATTCACAGGCTGCTGATAAATTCCATTGTCACTCAACATCCTGTCTCCTGGTACATGGATGCTGCTACTGCAAGCTCTTTAAGATTATCCGTCACTACGTGGGGGATTCCCAAACCCTTCTTGCTTTCTCTCACTTTAATGTGTGGAGACAGCATGCCACCTTCAGTGACATCTCTCATGCAGAGGTTCTCAAAGGGGCTATAGAAGACATGGCGCGTGGGGTGAGGAGGACTGCGGGAGACTGACAACTCCATTTCTGCTTCCCTACCGCATCCCTGGCCTAACACACCTGGGGAAATGTGCACTAAATCACTCAAGTTCCTTCACACAGTAGCAAGTCCAACCAGACCCAGGGAAACCTTTTTGTAAAATTATTATTATTATTTTCTTAAAAGATTTTTTTTTTCACGTGGACCATTTTTAAAGTCTCTTGAATTTGTTACAATATTGATTCTGTTTTAGTTTCTGCTTTTTTGGCCTTGAGGCATGTATGATCTTAACTCCTGGACCTGGGATCGAACTGGTGAAATCTTTTTCACTTAAAGCAATAAATAGGATTCTCTCCAAATTCTTCCCGCCTGTGTTGGAAGGTGGAGTCTTAACCACTGGACCACCAGGGAAGTCCCTGAAGCCTTTTTAAAAATATATATAATATCTGAAGTGTTTGTTTCAGTTAAATTCAACCAGTGTCTCCGGAATTCTCACTTTAAGAAGGGGATTTCCAGGTAACTGTGGCTAAAAAGACATGGTGTCTGCCTTAAGGAAACTCTAATTCGAAGAGGAATGGATATATATATATCATATATATATATCATGGTTAAAAAAAAAACTGTGATCATTTCAGTTAACTCTGGGGGTGAGGAATTAATGTTCCTTTAGGAAAATCTTCAGCACACAGGAGATGTGATCTTAGCTCTCCAAGAGGATAAGTGAGGTCCACTGTGTTGGTCTGGGCTCCTGCGGGGTGACTGACAAGATATACCACTGTAGGGCTCCTGAGATCACAGGGGGCTAGGACTGGATGAGCAGATTAGATCTTATGACCCAAAAGACAAACAAGGATCAATGTCAGGACATGTTCCTTGGAAGGTAGTTAAAGGCCATTGGCGGTTCAGAACTATGACAGAGACGGATGTACAGGCCTCCAGGAGGAGCCACATCATGTTGCGGGCAGGAAGTTTTGACTTGGAGTTGGTGCCCTGGCATAGGAGCCTCTGACCTTCAGTTTCTCCACATTCTAGGGGATGAACAGTTTAGTGTTACAGGCAAAACAGTGATGTGTTGACATTTGACCAACAAGAGTGAATAAACAGCAAGACCTGTGGTGGAGTCTGTTCCTGCTGGCCAGCCCAGAAGGCTGGACATCTCACCAATAAGTGCTTAGTTCAGTGGTATCTCAAGAAAAATAGCCTCTTGGTGCCACATTATTCTGTTGGGAGAGAAACATACCTCCCTGCCATGACCTTCTCTCATGAATGGGTGCAAAAGTCTTAAAGGGAGATTCACTGCCATGAAACCACCATACAATTACTTTTGGCTATAATTTCATGACAAATTACCACTTCTTTCAATTGATAGGCTTTAGAGAACTAAGGTAACAGACCCTGAACACTGGAAAGGCTCCCTGTCTCAGTGAGGATGTGCTGATGCAAGATGTTATTCCTCTAAAACCTCAACAGAGCCTCTCTTTTCCTCTGAGTCACATAAGGGATCATAATTCATTTGCTTTGTCTTTCATTTCCTGTTTCTAAGAGACATATCTTTTGCTGATTAGGGACATGCACAGTGCATAGTCAGAGGCCTGGCTTCTTTAGCTTGTTGATGAAGGACTATTCTAGCAAACCTGGTGAGCATTAGGGAGATTGCAGAGTGATCAGGTGTAGCGTGACTTCTCTCACTGAACCCAGGCAAGTGGAGGGAAGGCACTAAGATCTGGCTAAAGCCACTGATATAATTCACAGGGAAAATAATAATGGATAGGATGCAGATAATCCTGGGCATATCACTTGAAATCTCTTTTGCTTAAAGCAGCAAATAGGATTCCCTTCAAATCCCCATTCCTGGTTAAAGGGTGAGGCAATTCTAGGCATGGTTGCCAGGCAGTGGGTATGTCAGTGTCACTCCAATGTGGCCAGCCATTCTAGCCCCCCTGTATTTTATGACAGACAACAGTATTTTAAACAAAACACCACACACAGACTAAATTTGTGCTACAAATATTTCTCTAGGGATAGAACAAAGTCTTTTTGTTTGTTTTTAAGTAGAATATTTGGAGGCCTGATGCTGGGACCCTGATGCTGGAAAAGATTGAAGGCAAAAGGAGAAGGGGACGACAGAGGATGAGATGGCTGGATGGTATCACCGACTCGATGGACATGAGTCTGAGCAAGCTCCACGAGACAGTGAAGGACAGGGAGGCCTGGCATGCTGCAGTCCATGGGGTTGCAGAGTTGGACATGGTTTAGGGACTGAACGACAACAAGTTGGAGTTTATAAGGTAGCATTAGGCATTACCCCTTCTTTGATGGCTTTGTCAGATTGTGAGTCCACAGTCCCAAGTCAAACCATTTGAAATGTATAGGGTACAATTAATTAAGTGATGTTTTGTTTGTATAATGCTCCCCTCCACGGCCCATAAATAAACAAATTACTTAAATAAAAGAAAGAAAAAAAATTCTTAAGCCAACTACTTTATTCTTGGAAGCAGTTGAATTTCCACCACTGAATTAACACAGCCTTATTATACAAAGATGCATTTCAACCAAACTGAAGTACTTGGACATTCCCATGAAAATACATACCTGCAAGGCTAGTTTACAGACATCACTATCTGTGAGGGTGGTTTAGAAGTACAGGGGCATCAGGGCCAAGCTAGGGGTGAGGGGTGTTACCACCTTAGGAACCCATGTTAATACTTTATTGGGAAGCAGGAATGAAGACATGAAGTATTAGAGAATGACATGGGTAAGGCATTAATAGTTTGATGGGCCAGAATGTTTCACTGGTATTTCACAATCTGGCACTAGAAAAGAGAAATACTGAGGAATAAAGGTAATAAAAGAGGGATGGAGGGTCTGGGAGCTTTGTCCCCATCTAGTAGCTCCCAGGATGGTAATGAGGATCTATGAGCTATTTTTGATGTCTCTAAAAATAAAATAGAAATGACACATTTATTCATAATAGCATTAACAGACTAATTAAAATGTTAAGATTCTTTGCTTTGGGCTGGGATTATATAAATCCATTGTTGTAATATATTTATCTCAATCTATCCAGAGTTCTGACTACGGACAGCTGCATCTATTAGATTAATGAAAAGAGAAAATAAATTATTCCTTAATATGTGCCTGTTTGTAGACAAAATTTTTCAAATCATGTGATTTGAAACCATCTACAGAAGGAAATGACAAGGATAGTCTTAGCAGTGAAATAGTCAGTAATTACTACCCTAGAGAAGACTCTGTCCAGTGGATCTGATGAGTTTCTCCTGTACCTTGGGGCCTAGGAAATGCTCAGTGATTATATATATTTAACCTTTATTCTAGGTACAAAACAAATATGTCTTGAGCTTTCTGAGTAGAGACACATCTGAGCTAAATAAACACACGAAAGGTCAGCTTAGTTGAGCTAAGGTGAGCTTAAGGTAAGTGATAGCTGCCATCTCTCAATAACATTAATTTCACAGGGAAAATTCTTTTTACAGGGTCCAGGGGCTTATTTCTTCCAGTTGGAAATAAGAGAATGATAAGACACTTCCCTGGCCTTTCAGGAATACCTGGGTTGGGACTTCCCAGGTGGCGCTAGTGGTAAAGTATCCACCTGCCAATGCAGGAGATGCAAGAGACATGGGTTCAATCCCTGGGTCAAGAAGATCCCCTGGAGAAGGAAATGGCAACCCACTCCTGTATTCTTGCCTGGAAAAATGCCATGGACAGAGGAGCCTGGCAGGCTACAGTCCATGGGGCCGCAAAGAGTCAGACATGACTGAACACCACAGGTGGGGATGGGAAAGGGGTGCTCATGAACTCCAGCTGGGCAATTGGGTAGCTTTGTCTTAGGAGAGCATGATACCATTTAGACAACTGTCTTTTCTGGCTTCTTATCCATGACAGAATCCAGTATCAAAAAGTAGAATAACATTTCAGGGAAAGCAAGGGGGCTCCTTGAGCCAAAAATTTTCAGTGTCTATTTATGTGTCAAAGACATCAGTTCAGTTCAGTCCAGTCACCTCAGTCATGTCTGACTATTTGTGACCCCATGGCAGTGTGCCAGGCCTCCCTGTCCATCACCAACTCCCGGAGCTTACAAAGACATAAAAAAACAGAAATGCATGGAAGAGGTTGTGGTGACCCAAGGACGAAAGAGCAGATAAAACCAACGAGGGTCTTGGAATGCAGGAAGGAAAAACCAGACCCTTAATCATCCTTCCCTCCCCCATGTTGTAACTATTAATGAATTTCAGGTCCTCCTGAGCAGTGTAAACTGTCTCCCCTCCTACCCCATAGGGAGAAGGTATCTGCCTTACTCTTCCCTCCACCCAGCCTCATCCAACCAGCAAATGACCCACAAGACCCCTATCCCACTCCTTGTACCCTGGGTATAAAAGAGGACTAAGGGCCCCTGTTCAATGTTGGTTCTCCCTTGAGCTGGCCCACTGTTCTAACAGCCTCTCCCACTCTAATAAACTTTATTTCCCTCTCATTCTGTCTCATGTCTGGAAATTCTTTTCCAATCCGCGCCCGGACCACGACAGAGGTCATTCGGGATATTTATTTCTGTCTAAAATAAAATCCATCTAGTGAGCCAAAATAAAGGATGCTTGATGTCTAGCTCATTTTGAACTTGATTGCAGAGAAGATCAGCAAGATGTTCACTGGGTGCTCCAAAGAGCTTGCGAAGGGAGGGAATCACAAAGAGAAAGCCCTGAATCCTGCTGATCTCATTGTTTGCCCAGAGAGGGCTCTGTGTGGTTTTTCCTCTTGTTTCAAGGCCAGTGGAGGCTTGTGAGAAGGTGAACTCTGACATGGTACATGTGTATGTGTGTGTGTGTGTCGGGGGCGGGCATTGCAGCTTAGAAAGGCGTGGTCCTCAGAAAGCTTCTACTTCAACATTTTTGACTTTCTTAGTGAAAAAGCAGGCAACAAATAGCTTTCTCCAAGGTGCCATTTCTATTGTCACAAATCTGGCTCTCTTGTAGGAGAACTCCTTGCATGTACCATAGTCGGCTCCACAGATGGTCTTGCTACTCAGAAGCTCAGATCTCTATGAGAGTTCTTGTAGATCCCTGGGTCATCTAATGACTAAGTTCTGCACTTTTAGTGCCTGACTCCAGTAATAATTTCTAGCCATTTCTTTTTCTTTAAAAGGCCTTTCTTACTCTTTAAATTCAGAATGATTTGAATATTGCAGAGGAGTCTTTATAAACAGCAATGAGGTGTTCTCTTCACTGGAGACATTGCTATCATCCTAAGATAAGGAAAACCTGCCACCCCTGAGATAATTCTGACATCCCTTAACTGCATTAAGGAGATGCAGGAAATGGTGATTCATTGCAACAGCAAAGGGTGTATTGGACGCACCGCCATTCAATTACAAGAAAAACCAGATTAAGCATTAAACAAAAGCCATCAGTCAAAGGAAAGGTTGTTTTTTTCGGGGGGGGGGGGGCGGGGAGAGATTTAATGAGAACTATGCCTGCTAGAAGCAAAGATTGGAGAGGATATATAAAAAAACAACTTTTTTTTAAAGCCCCAGGTGAAAGATTGAAAGATTGAAAAAAAAAAGCAGATTTCAGATTTTATGAGAACTCCACTCTCCTTTCCTTCACGATGCAGCCCCCACCCCACGCACCCCCCAACCCCCCACCAAAAACCAAAAATCAGACCAACCTTTGAGAAAAACTTCAATTAAGTTTGTTCGGAGAAACATCTTAGTTTCTTTATTCCATTTTCTTTTAGTGGGTCTTTGGGGAGCACAGTTATTGAGTACTGTTATTCCCTTTGTTGTCTAACTGTACTTACAAAAGATTTTATCCCTCAGTCAGTTTCCTTTTAGCTGAAGGCTGTTTGACCTTGCCCTAGGGTCCTGACCTCTTGTCAGAGTGAAAGTGCCAAGAACCTCTGCCCACATCCAGGGTGACCCTGCAACCCCCAGCTCTCTTGGCCTTTTCTAGAGGTAGCAGTTGCCAACCTGAAGTTTAAAATTTTTCAGCTTCAATTGTTTTGTTTTGTATTCAAGTCAGTGTTTATTTCTTAAGGAACAGTAAAAAATGTGAGGTTATTACAGACTTCCCAGATTTAAAACAAGAATTTTATTTTAGCACTTAATCTTTATGCACCTCTAAATGTCTTCAGCATTGTTTCAGTGTCTCAAGGTTTCATTATGATTAGCATGTGAATAGTCTGAGGGAAACATTTAAAAAGACACTGCCAAACATTCTCCCTCTTTCTGCACAAAGGTAATTTAACAGCTAATTAATCAAAATTCAAGCTTCCCAGGGTGTGAAACCTCTGGGTTAAACATTCGTTTTGCTCTGTTTGGTAGGGCAGATGAAGTCAACCAGTTCAAAGGTAAGAAATTCAGTTTATCAAGGCAAGAAAATAATTCTCATAGTTTTCATCTTTTGTGAAAAAAAAAAAAGAAAAAAGAAAACATAGCTGTAGCAAAAGGGAAAAAAAGGTCAGGAAAGAATGAGAAGGATGAATAATGAGCTGGAAACTGATGCTATGAAAAAAATGGAAGCAATGGAGATATGTTTGCTTTTGGAAGAGAAGGCTGAGGTAATTACCATCTAGGAAGAGTTTTAGTCACACACACACACAAGAACACATTTTCTGTCAGTGAAGGACAGAATAAGATGAAAAGGGCTTACACTAAGGCAAGAGAGATTTCAGTTGGATCTAACGAAGATCTTTGGGAACGCAAAGGGATCAAATACTGAAATGGAATGTTCAGGAAGGTTAGGTATTTTCTTTCCCCAGTTGCTTTAAAGAAGAAAAGAGATAACTATTTATTTTGAATTGCTTGCCTGTATAAGGGTAGAGATATGGGTGGATGGTTTCTGGAAGTCTCTTAAAGCTTAAACATTTCTATTCTCTGATAGTTCCTTTAATGTTGTTTTTACTTTGAGATAAAGTTACGCAAAGGAAATGAATGTTTCCTATCTTGATTAGCAGTGTTCCCATGCCCACAGTCTTTCATCTGACAAATCTCAAGGTCAGTCTTTCACTCCTTCCCTCTTACACACCCACATCCTCCTCAGACTGACCCACTACAGATGGCTACTTTTAAAATGCTGGGCAAATATCAGGTGCTGCTTTATACAGCTACGTTCTAATCCTCACAAAAAACTCTAAAGAGAGCCAGTATCAATGTATAGCAAAGCAGTTCAGTTTTCAGGATATGAAAAAGAATATAGGTATTCTTTTTCAGATTCTTTTCTATTATAGGTTGTTACAGACACTGAATATAATTTCCTGTGCTGTATAGTAGATCCTTGTTCATTATTTTGTATGTAGTAGTGGATATATTGGAGAAGGAAATGGCAACCCACTCCAGTACTCTTGCCTGGAAAATCCCATGGATGGAGGAGTCTGGTAGGCTGCAGTCCGTGGCATGGCAAAGAGTCAGACATGACTGAGTGACTTCATTTTCACTTTCATGCATTGGAGAAGGAAATGGCAACCCACTCCAGTATTCTTGCCTGGAGAATCCCAGGGACAGAGGAGCCTGGCGGGCTGCTGTCTCTGGGGTCACACAGGGTTGGACACGTCTGAAGTGACTTGGCAGCAGTAGCAGAAGTGGATATATGTTAATCCAAACTCCTAATTTATCCCCCACCTCCCTTTCCACTTTGGTAACAATAAGTTTGTTTTCCATGTCTGTGAGTCTATTTCTGTTTTGTAAATAAATTCATTTATGTAATTTTTAAAGATTCCACATATGAGTGATATATGATATTTGTCTTTCTCTGACTTACTTTACCTAGTATGATTATCTCTAGGTCCATGCTTGTTGCTGCAAATGGCATTATTTAATTTTGTGTGTGTGTGTGTGTGTGTGTGTGTGTGTGTGTGTGCGCGCGCGCGGCTGAGTAGTATTCCATTGTGTATATGTACCACATCTTCTTTTATCCATTCATTTGTCAATGGACATTTAGGTTGCTTCCATGTCTTGGCTATTGTAAATAATGCTGCTGTGAACACTGAGGGACATGCATATTTTCAAATTAGAGTTGTCTCCAGATATATGCCCAGGAGTGGGATTGCTGAATCATATGGTAATTCTACTTTCAGTTTTTTAAGGAACCTCCATACTGTTCCCCAAAGTGGCTGCACCTATTTATATTCTCATCAACAGTGTTGGAGGATTCCCTTTTCTCCATACTCTCTTCAGTATTTATTATTCATAGACATTTTTATGATGGCCGTTATGACTTGAGTGAGGTGATGCCCAGTTGTAGTTTTGATTTGCATTTCTATAGAGGGAAACCTTAAACTCCAGTATTCAAATCTAAATTTTGCACATGTAAAATAAAATGAGAAACAACCAGAAGCCACTACTTACCTCCTATGCTGTGTAACTTTGGGAAAGTTACTTAACTTTTCTGATCTGAATGTCCCTTTTACACTGGGGCTTGGTTCTTTTTTTTTTTTGACTAGGATATACAGGAGAGTGTTATGGAGAAGAGGAATGATCGATTAGCTTTATACCATGTGGGATCTAACCTGATATTAGGTTGACAGTCTTTCACTGCATGTATCTCTTGGGAAATATGAGTATTTCCCAAGACAGAAGACTCATTTTCCAAAAGAGAGGTTTCAGAGGTGGTTATCTTCCTTGCAACCAACTTGTATGCAATTACTTTTGATTTATGCACACTACCCTGATGATCAGTTGTGACCAGGGTGACCGGTTGGCATCCCTGCACATGACAAGAGCCAAAGAAAGTCTATATAAAAAGTATGAGGTGCTACATATTGCTACAACAGCAATCGCACTACCATATATAAGTGTATCAAAGTAACGGTTGTACACCTTAAATTTATACATTGTTATACGTCAAAGTATATTCAATTAAAGAAAAAACAAATACAATTTGACTGGCTTTTCTTAGAAGGGTTATAGGTTTGTGACTCATCTCTGGTGTATTAAGTATAAAATTTAGTTTGTAGAATACTTGAGGATAATATAGTCCAGATATAGCAAATATTGTACAATCTATCCGCCCTTGATCAGCTGTGGTTTCCTGTAAAACACAGAAGGGATCTGAGACTATTTCCAGGCTCATGTTTGCCATGGTCATGAGGGGCAGGGAAGCATTTGTTTCTCATAATTATTATCCCTAGTATAGTCAAATTTGAATTTTATAGACCAGATAACTACAATCTAGATAGATTTCTGTCTTGACCAATAATGGTTCCAGGGAGAATAAGCACAGTACACCCTGCCATAATGCTATAAATAAGGTCCAAAAATTTGTAAATGCATAACACGCACAATCTCATTACTGCAAAAATAATGAAAAACAATACTTTTTGATCAGCTTTTTGGTTGTTATATGATAAAAAGGGGAAAAAACTTTTTTTTCATCTATCAGCTATATAGAAAGAGACTGGTTATTAGAAATACATATATATATACACTGAACATTCGTTTCTTTCTCTCTTCTCTCCCTGCCCCTTCTGCAGAAGATAAGAACATTATCCTGCCTCTTTTGAGAATAGGGGTTGGGAGCCAATAGTCAATCACTTTGTCTTCTAGTTAGCATTGTTATTGGGTACATTATGACAGGACTTCACTGTAATTTAGTGCATTTCAATGAAAAGTATTCCAAATGGGAGTGAAGAGCAAATGCACATCTTGGGGACCTGTGAGTGTAGATCCCAGTGGCTCTCTGCAAGGATAAAGTTTCCAAGAAGACTAGTGCTTTATTTTATAATTTACTTGGACTTTAAATTCTTTCAATAATATATACAAATTTGTTTTAATATATAATTCAAATGATGCTGGTGCTCTAGGAATAATAATAACTGACATTTATTTATCCTGTGGCTTTATGTACACACTAGCATATGACTACATGTGTTTCCCAGACCAGAGTGATGTACCCAGGGGATTATATAACTCAACTAGTAAATTTTAAAAATATTTAAGCTAAAGAGAGTCTGAAAGTGATTGGTTATTGCATACTTGCCAGGATTCCCTCTGTCCCTTTTTCAGGTTTATATATTTATACTAAACCTTTCCATTTCTCTCCTTGTTTCTCCTTTTATCATCATTTATTTCTCTCCATCCTAGAAAATTGTCACCTGGCTAGCTATAATTTAGTGCCTCTCTTGAAAACTGCCTTTGCTCTAAAGCACAACTCCACTTTCAGGTAAAGTGCTGTGAGAGATCCCAACGCATCAAACGTAGCTATGAGATGGAGTGAAGCAGGAAGGGAGCCTTAGCCCTTAGTGTCTGCACCTCTGTCACCTTGAATAGTCCCTTCTTTACTTCTTAGAAATCTGGGGGTCTCATCATCACAGTTTGTAAACAGCTTTCTTCAGGAATCTAGTTAGTTATTAAACCATATGCTTCATTTTATACTTTTGTATGCAGAGAGAGAAAATTTAATCCTCAGAATCCTCAATCTCTCAGAAATTTGAGAAAACAGATTATTTGAAATTCTTTAAAAGTTGCTCTGATTGTACATTGGAGCTTCAATAACAAATAGAAATGTTAATTAACAGTGTGCTTATTTTATATTTCTAAGAGCAAGTGAATGGAAAAGTATATTAACACTCAGGAAATCATGTGGGAAAGAGGTTAGCAATTTGGACAATGAGGCTTTCCCACTACCATCCTCCTGGAAACATCTTATCCTAATTATAGACAAAATTACTAAGAAAATTTAAAGAACTTCTTGAGAAGTGACCTTTGACCCAGGTCTATAATGCTATTGGAAACATCTCAACACAAAAGGTGCTATAGCATGTTTATAAAATATTTACCTGTTTTCTTCTTTAAAACATCTGTTGTTGTTTTTTTTTTTTCATGTCTGCTATTTTGCTTCTTAATTATTATTATCTGCTTCTCAGGTTAAGCATTTTTAAAGTACCTGCAGTAAGAATAAGTTAACTGATTCAGAGATTCTCTAAAAATAAAACTGTCCATTTATCATTTTTTTTTTTTTTTTCTTAGAAATTCAGCCTATGAAACAAACCACTTTGGAGGTGGGAAAATGTACATATGTAATGTACTGATATGTTTAGATTCCATTACTGTCAAAAATATATTAAATGCTTTAAAATACTGGAATTGAGTTTCTTTAGAATGAGGTGTCCTTGTATTGGACATTTCCTTTAACATGCATTGTAGAAAAAAAGTTTAACCTAGTTTTAAATACTTTCTTTAATTTTTGAAGATTCACATTTATGTTGTAATCCTGTTATTATAAAAGATAAACTTTTCCCTTGATTCTTTGTTTATACATCTGGTATTAAGTATTTTTTTGTTTATGGCTATACTTCTATCCTAGGAATTTTAGTATATTTAGACCAGTGGTTGGTCAGACTTCCTTCTCTTTGCCAAAAAACAGTTAATTACTTGGTCCAATTTTTTTTTTTTTTTTTTTTTTAAAGCAATGAACCTTATAAGATATGAAGTTCCAGGCAAAAAGTGTCTTCCAATGACTGAAAGTTGCTCAGTTGTGTCTGACTCTTGCCACCGCATGGACTATACAGTCCATGGAAGTCTCCAGGCCAGAATACTGGAGTGGGTATCATTTCCCTTCTCCAGGGGATCTTCCCAACCCACGGATCAAACCCAGGTCTCCCACATTGCAGCTGGATTCTTTATCAGCTGAGCCACAAGGGAAGCCTGTTTTCTAAGGAAGTCCCTTTTTTATTTTATACTTACAATTATATTACGTAACAATCAGTAGTCCCAATAGTCCCAGATAGTGAGATGTCTTTCTTTTCTTTTGAAGTTTGAGCAGTGTTAAAACCTTCTATCTTAGCTTAAAAAGGTCAAAAGAGGTGTCTCATGGTCCAGATCTTTGTTTTTATCTTTTTAGAATTAAAAAAAATTAATTGGAGGATAATTGCTATACAATGTTTTGTTTATTTCTGCCAAACAACAACTTGATTTTTGTTTTTAGCTTGACTGCTAGCCTATGGCCAGGGTCACCCTTTACTCTTTTTTTTTTTTTTTTAAATAGAGATAATTGTCTATTATAATGTCTAATTACAATGTTCCCTTCTCCTGAAAGGCAAGGTTTATCTTCTAATACACCATTACAAAGTAATAAGTATGATTAGTCAATCAGGGCAAAAGCAATGTTTAAGAGTTTGTAGAACTTCTTATGTTTTTATTCCCTTTCTCTGTAATCAGTACTTACTCTGTTATCTTTGCAAGGAAGGGGCTGACTTTGTGGTCCTGTGGAAGAGGGTGGTGTTTGACAGTTTATCAATCCCATCTCTTCCTAGATACAGAGACTTCTGTCATACAGCCATTGACCAGGAATGTTAGTCTGCAGAATTTTTAAAGGATTTTTTTGTATAGTTGATATGGCAGATACTACACTGTTATAGACCTCCTGAAACATATCAGAGGATTTGAAATAATAGACACCAAATGAGGACCTTATGACATTTGGAACCATTTCGAGGACAAATTGAATAAGTTCCTTCCTTAAAACCGCTTACATGGAAACAGGTACTAGCTTCAGAGTGGAAACCAGGAACCCACAACCAGCTATGTTGCCCTATTTAGAAATCAGATGAAGATGCTACAGGTGGTGCTAGGTTGTTGGCAGGAGGTCCTGGAGAATATGTGACTGACAGGTGAATCTGGCAGGAGCTGCCTTCTGGCGATGGGACCTCCCCATCCCTCCCCATCCCTCCCCATCCCTCCCCATCCCTCCCCATCCCTCCCCATCCTTGGAATATACATTCGGCCCAGCGCTCCTGCAGTGGGAGCCATCGTGAAGAGGGCAGCCTGGAGAGAGGAGGGTGCTGCTGAGACCACCTGCCCTGAAAAGGTGGCTGAAGCCTCTTGCTGCTGCTGCTGCTAAGTCACTTCAGTCGAGTCTGACTCTGTGTGACCCCACAGACGGCAGCCCACCAGGCTCCCCTGTCCCTGGGATTCTCCAGGCAAGAACACTGGAGTGTGTTGCCATTTCCTTCTCCAATGCATGCATGCATGCTAAGTCGCTTCACTGTGTCGGACTCTGTGCGACCCTATGGACAGCAGCCCACCAGGCTCCGCTGTCCACGGGATTCTCTAGGCAAGAAAGCTGGAGTGGGTTGCCATTCCCTTCTCCTGAAGCCTCTTAGGGCCTCTGTAAACTTTTGAGATTCTGGCGGGCAACCCAGAGACCGACTCTGCTTGCGGCGCCCGAAGGTAAGGCGCCCGAAACCAACCCCGAAGGTAAGTTCCCATATTTATTCAGCCCGCGTCCCGTCAATCAGGAAAGCTTGACCTTTTTCTTCAGTTCTCCTTGCCCTCTGTGTATAGGGCCAACTTGTGAACCAAGAGTGGTCCAGAGATGATTTTCCTACATATTCTATTTTTATAGTTTCTTCATGTTAGGTTTTTGGGGATAAGGTAGAGACGGCTATGGTAGTTGACAGGAAAGGGAAATTCAACTCAAGAATTTTCCCTTCATTTTATGAGAAGAAAATTTTCTAATGCACTGTATGGAACTATTTCCAAGATTTTCTATATCTGTGCTACATGAATTTTTGTGGGAACAAGACCCACAACTTCCACTAATTTCCCCAGAAGGTTGTGGCTTAAAGCTAATTTCCTGATTTCTCTGGTGTTTGAAATATTTAAAATTGATTAGTTAATAATTTATGGCTGCACTGGTCTTCAATGCTGAACTCGGGCTTTCTCTGGCTGCGTGAGGAGGGCTTGGGTGTCCAGACTTCCTATTGGCTTCTCTTGTTGTTGAGCACAGGCTCTAGAATGTGTGGGTTTCAGTAGGTGTGGCTTCCAGGCTCTAGAGTGCAGGCTCAGTAGTCACGGCTCACAGGCTTAGCTGCTCCGAGGCATGTGGGATAGAACCTGTGTCCTCTGCATTGACAACAGATTCATAACCACTGGACCACTAGGAAAGTCCTCACTGATGTTTGAAAAGGAGATATAAGGTGACGCCATCCTATTTCCTACACAAGGATTGCTTGAAAACTGTAAGGAAAGATTTGAATATAATCAGAAACCGACCAATGCATTTTCTGTGCATTAGGAAAGTCCTTAGGAAAAGTGAAGGGGCTCAGGTTATTATGATAAAATCAAATGTTAATCCATAAATGACTTCTTTGTGGTATTAAAATAAATCCTTTTATCCAGAAAAAACAGAGTCACTGAACAAAAAGTAATTGCTATTGAAGCCTTTTTCTCCCATGAGCTACCCCAAGATGAGTCAACAGCAGACACTGGCTGAAATCTGATACCACAAAAGTTTATGTCCTCTGTCAGTTCAGTGAAGGGAAATCTGATAATGTGATTAATAAAAATAAATTATTAACAGGCAGATTAAGTTTATAAACAGTCAAGAGTACTTCCTTAACTACTTTTTTCTGTTTAATTTGAAAGCCTTATAAATAGATAAGAATGCTAGACTAATGGGATTCAATAAAACAAACTCTTGTTGCTTTGGACTCATGCTGAAATCAGAGTTATCTGTTCATAATACACATTGAACTGCAGTAATCCTGTAATTATGTCTATGTGTGTGTATGCTCAGTCGTGTCTGACTCTTTGTAACCCCACGGACTGTAGCCCGCCTGGCTTCTCTGTCCATGGGATTTCCAAGAGAAGAATACTGGAGTGGGTTGCCATTTCCTTCTTCAGGGGACCTTCCCAATCCAGGGATCAAACCCACATCTCTCGAGTCTGCTGCAGTTCTTTACCACTGCATTGACAGGTTCTGTACCACTAGCACCACCTGGGAAGCCCAGGAACTGTTTATGGTCCTCATATTTCTCAACTGTTTAATGATCTCTGAAAATTTGCAGACTTTCCTTTTGGTTCTTGTGCTTTATGACCTTGGCTAAGCTTCTCAACCTCAGAGTCTCAATGTGCTTAGCTACAAAGTGAAGATAATATCTACCTTTATGTGTTGTTATAAGAACTGAATATGATGTGTTTAAAGCCTATTTTTGTGATGTGGGTCCTTTTATTTTTGTGAGGAGAGGCAGGTTTTCTCTTCATTTTTGAAAAGGTATTATATATTTTAGGTTGGGTATGTAGTGTCAAAATTGAAGAATTTTAGAGCCAACAGGAATATGAAGGATGAGACCTCCTTGCAGCCACATGAAATAGTGGAAAGACTTAGGATTTTGGCATCTCAAAGATCTAGGTTTGAATGCTGGTTTTGCCACTTGATTTTTAAAATGTTCTTTTACGGATTCACTTACTATTGATTCATTGTCAATATTGGCATTGACTAGAATTTACCTCCTGCTGTGGTTTAATCCCAGATATAGGACCCTGGTGAGACTGATTCAGAAGAGCCCAGGGGCTATTTATGGTCCTCTTATTTCTCAACTGTTTAATGGTCTCTGAGATTTTGCAGACTTTCCTTATGGTTCCAGTGCTTTATGACCTTGGCTAAGCTTCTTAACCTCTGAGCCTCAAGTTCTTAGTTGTAAAGTGAGGATAATATCTGCCTTTACGTGTTGTTTTGAGAGCTGGATATGATGTGTTTAAATCCTATGGCACAGTGCCTGCCTGCAGTGGTTAGCTATTTGTTTCTGGCATTTGACAAGCTTGTATAGGAAAATGTTTCGGAAATGGAGGTCATTGCTTTGTGAGAAGACTGGTTACACTATAGCTCAGTTCTCATTCAGGTCAATGATAGGTCCTGGTTTGCCTTCCCAGCAATAATAAGCTTAATTGCACTAAGATAACATGAGCTTTCGAATGTTTGAGGACAGGCATTGCATCTCCTCTTCTCTAGGTTTTACATTTCAGTTTGTTGTCACATTAATTTGTTGCATTCTTTGTTGTTACATTATTATTAATAATCTTAATATTATTACAAGAGATTATCTCAAGACCCTTTATCCTTCTGAACACAATTTCGAATATCAATTTCTCTTTTCAGTGTGGAATCTAAATCAGGGTTCAATATTCTGGAATTAGTGCCAGCAACACAAACTCAGAATATTGATAGATACTCAGTCATTGGCAAACCAAGCCACCTTAGTTAGAAAATTTTGCACTTTACATCTTAAGGCCTCAATTTTCTCATTTATAATATGAGTTGCTGGAACTAAACAACACCTAGGATTGCTTCTCTGAGTTACATATTTCAGCTCATATGGATGGAGATTATATTTCTTAGATAGTGAAAAGTGAAAGTCACTCAGTCACGTCCTCCTCTTTGCAACCCCATGGACTGTAGCCTGCCAGGCTTCTCTGTCCTTGAAATTCTCCAGGCCAGAATACAGGAGTGGGTAACCGTTCCCTTTTCCAGGGGATCTCCCCAACCCAGGGATTGAACCCAGGTCTCCTGCACTGCAGGCAGATTCTTTACTGCTTGAGCCACCAGTGAAGCTCTTGTTTAATTTCACAAACAATGTTTCTTTTTAATTGGGCATCTGCTTTGTGTTAGACTCTGTTATACAAAAAAAAAAAAAAAAAGCATAAAAATATCCCTCCTCAAGGGGTTTATGCCATCTTAGTGAAAAGACATGAAGCAGAGTTTTAAAAGGAGAAAATAAGAAAAGTGTCTTGTCTCTAGTCATTCAGCTTTCACACAATGCGTGTTTTATATTTAACAAAAGTTAGTTATTGTCAGTAGAGATACTCTACTTATTAAAGTAGTAAAACTGACATTAGAAAATAAAATGTCTTATAAAAATAGATTTGAGGCTGTTACTGTAGATAGGCTTCCCTGATAGCTCAGTTGGTAAAGGATCTGCCTGCAATACAGGAGACCCCGGTTTGATTCCTGGGTCGGGAAGATCCACTGGAGGACATACAGGCTATCCACCCCGGTATCCTGGGCTTCCCTTGTGACTCAACTGGTAAAGAATCCAGTGTGGGAGACCTGGGTTTGATCCCTGGGTTGGGAAGATGCCCTGGAGAAGGGAATGGCTACCCACTGCAGTCTTCTGGCCTGGAGAATTTCATGGACTGTCTAGTCCACGGGGTCGGACACGACTGAGCGACTTTCACTTCACTTCACTTCACTGTAGATACAGTGGAAGATGGTGAGTGGCATCTCTGACGTTGGCATCTGCAAGGTGAGCTGGAATTAAGAATCACTCTCACTCAGCACAGTCCTCATTCTTTGTCTGGGAACTGTTCGTCCGTCTGAGAATATTAACAGCAGATCAAAGACAGAGAGGGCCTCTGTGGCCTGGGTGATTTCACACACTGGTGTTGTCTGCTGAACCTCTCTCCACCTCTCTGCCTGGGAAGCATGGAGCATTTTTAGACACCTCTCACTCACCCTGGACCCTGAGGCCCTGCACTGCTGTACTTTTTGTTCCCATCTGCTTGTGTTGTCCTGATATTGAAGAATATTAACAGGCAGAGATACCGATTGGAAGTCATGTTTCAACAATGAGACTGCTAAAACGTTATTTCAGAACAATGATGAAAGAAAATCATTGCCTTTAATGCTTTATTTTCAAAAGTCTAAAACCATGTTTTTTTGTTTTTTTCTTTTCAGATGGAAACTTGTTTCAGAGGTTTTTCTTCCTTAGCTGTTCCTTCCCTCCATGGCCTCAGGTGGCTCCTGGGGTCAAGAACCAAAGAGAACTTCTCTTTTCCAGGGGACCCAGGCTGATTTTTGCCTGGCGAGACTCTCATTTACCCTCTGTCCCAAGCTGAGCCTGAATAGAGGTTGTAAATATCTCTCTCCCTCCAAAGGGGATCAGGGCAGAATCCTGGCAGTTTTGATGACAACACATTCTTTAGTGGGTCTGGAATGTTTTCCCCAGGCTTGTTTCATCTTGAGCTCATTTTGCTGTAATTTATTCTGGGCGGCATGTTTCTGCATCTGTCCATTCAGATAAGAGGCATATGTGTGTGTGCATGTGTTTTGTGTTCATCTATTTGTCATTTATGTTGCTGATTAAAAGCCATAGATAAATATGCTATTCAGCATCAAGAGAGGCTAATCACAAATAACATGTGGCAACCTCAAAAGATTTAATTCTGCATTTTGTTTAAAAGGCAGAAAACTTGAAAGAGTGAGTGGATCTCAGCAGGGTGTATGAAGATCACAGTTCACAGTGGAAATAGTTCTTTCTTGGCAGGCGGATTTGTGAGCCTGACAATGTTTGCTGTTTATTGGGATGGACCCGTCAAAGTCCCTCCTCTCTCTTCTGTCTATTTGAGTCTACTGTCCTCTGAATGGCACCTTCTCATGAGCAGTTACTTGTCCTACTGTGCCAGCTGACATTTTACTAGTCTGTAATTAAGAAACTCGGTTTTATATGAGTCCTATAAGATCTGTTTATTTGTCAACTCTGCAGATAAACCCTTCTACCCTGGAGGTATCCCAGGGACAGGAACCATTTGTCATCACTTCCAGATAAATGTCTAAAGCTACTTGGTTATTAGTTTGCTGCCTGCTTTAATACCCAGATTTACCCTTAAGATCACTTATGGTTCGTGGTGTCCCAATTATGTGCAAGGCTTTGTCTTGGTTCCCATCTGAGTTAAAATGATGAACTCTTATGACCTATGGTGAAGCTGAATAATGAGTTGCAATAAATGCCCAAATAATTCAACTGAAAAAGTTTTATTTAAGGAAAGTAGTTTAATTTTTATAATGTTTGATCTAATTGAAACAGATGAGCTTTGTGAAATAAATTCACTGGGTCATTGATCAATGTTGCAATTCACTTAGCACGGATGGTTAGGCCAAATATTGTCAAAGAGCTTATGGTGCTATACTGGGACATGGGAGTCATGTGATTGATGCAAACTGACCTATAAAACCCAGACTAGAAGTGCAGTTAAGTGGGAAGCATCTGGCAGGTGTTATTAGTAGCTTCCTAACTAATTTGTTGCCACTCGACCCATGTGTAGTAGGCTGAATAATATCCCCCTCCCAACATAGCCGGGTTCTAATCCCTGGAATCTGTGAATGTGGTCTTGTATGTTAATAGGTACTTGGAAGATCCAGTTCAGGATCTCGAAAGGGAGATCAGCTTGGATTATCCAGATGGGCTCAATGTAATGACAATGGTCTTAATAAGAGGGAGGCAGAGGAGATTTCATCACACACAGAAGAGAGAAGGCCATGGGCCAGTCTCAGCAGAGAGAGAGAAGGAGAGGGAGAGATTTGAAGATGCTGCCCTGCAGACTTTGAAGATGGAGGAAGGGGCCCTGAGCCAAGGAATGTTAGCAGAGCAGCTCCTGAAGCTGAACAAAGGAAGGAAACCATTCTCCTCTAGAGCCTCTGGTGGGAACATGACCTTGCTGGACCTTGGTTTCAGCCCAGTGTAACTGATTTCATACTTCTGATTTCTAGAGCTATAAGAGAATAAACCTGTGTTGTTTAAAGCCACCCAGCTTATGGTAATTTGTTACAGCAGCAATAGGAAACTAATACACCACCTCCAGTCCATCCTGCACATTTTGGCCAGATAGATGTTTGTCAAACACAGCTCTGTCAAAGCCCCTTCATCAAATCAATTTAATAGTTCAATTCTACTTCCTAAACACTGTTGAGTATCTCCTAGGTGGCAAGTTCTGTGCTGTTTCTGGGGATGCAGACATCAAGAGGCAGTAGTTCTTGTTTTCTAGTGGCTTATATTCTGTTGAAGAAGATATACAAACTGGCCAAATTTAAATAAAAATCAGTCAGAGATATTTTTGAGGATGCACAGAACCCTTTGGGAGCACAGAAGAGTGGCCTCTCCACTGTCTTCTTGGGATACTCTAGGGGTGGGCTGTGTTGTTGGTGATGAGAGGTTATGCTGGGGAGAAAAAGCTATAGATTGAATTGTTTTTGTTGTTTCATCGCTCAGTGGTGTCTGACTCTTTGCGACCCTGTGGACTGTAGCCTACCAGGCTCCTCTGTCCATGGGATTTTCCCTGTAAGAATACTGGAGTGGGTTGCCATGCCCTCCTCCAGGGAACCTTCCACACCCAGGGATCAAACCCGTGTCTCCTGTGTCTCTTGCCCTTTAGGCAGCTTCTTTACCACTTAGCCGCCACGGAAGCCCTCAGATTGAATTGTAACCTCCTCCAAATTTGGATGCTGAGATTTTAACCTTCCAGTGTGACTGTATTTGGAGTAAGGAAGTAAGTTAGGTTAAATGAAGTTATAAGGATGGGGTTCTGATTTGATAGGGTTAGTGTCCTTGTAAAAGGAAATGCAAGATTGCTTGTGCTGTCTGTCACGTGGAGACACAGTGAGAAGGCGGTTGTCTGCAGACCAGGGACAGGGGTTTCACCAGGAATTGAATTGGAACTGATCTTAGACATCTTGGCCTCTAGAAGTGTAAGAAAACAAATTTTTGTTGTTTAAGCCACCCAGTCTGTGGTACTGTATTCTGGCAGCCTGAGCTAACACAGCATCCATGCTCCTTTTTAGAAGGAAATTGAGGATCAGAAATATGACTTTACCCTTTAAAAATGGAAATTAGCTTTTAATCAGGAAGGTGTTTACTAGTTAGATAGAAGACTTGTCAAGTTTTTGACATGCAGAGAGAAGATAAGAATCCTCCTAGTGCTAATAAACTCTTTAATTTACTTTGTTATACACATTAAGGTACTTTTAGAAGATTCCCTAGTTCCAAATGTTTGTGAAACATTGTTTGAATAAATTACTTAAGTCATAAAAGAGTGGCTATTGTGAAAGTTAATAATGGTTCAAACATTGCATGAGTTGCTGTAAACAGTAATTTTAATAAGTGTTTCTTAAAGAAGCACTGTATTCAAAGATTATAAATACCTTTCTTATTTTAAGAGTCATTCTACTCTACTTCCTCACATCAGGATACATTTGAGAATAAAATGATACCTAATTTCCCCCCTTCCCCCCTGAAACTCAAGCATAGTCTAATGCTTTATTTTCCACAGAAGGAAGAGGTCAGACTGTGGAGAGATTTGTACATGGCTCTACAGGGGTTCAAATTTATCCTGTTGGTGGAAACCCATGAAAGAAATTTTTAAAAATTAGTTTTAATTGTGGTGAAACATATCTAACGTTAAATTTACCATCTTAGCCATTTTATAAATGTACGGTGTAGTAGTGTTATGAGACCAATCTCCAGAACTCTTTTCATTTTGTAAATCTGAAATTCTGTATCCATTAAATGACATGCCATTTTTCTGTTACTGCCAAACCCTAGCAACCACCATTCTACTTTCTGTTTCTATGAATTTGACTACTCTAGATACCTCATATAAGTGGACTCATATGCATTCATATTCTTTCACTTAGCACAGTGTCCTCAAGGTTCATCTGAATTGCAGCAGGTATCAGAATCTTCTTCTCTTTTAAGGCTGAATAACTCTCTTGTATGTATATAACTCCTTCGTTTGTTCAGTCATCTGTTGATGGACAGGTGAGTTGCTTCCACCTTTCAGCTGTTGTGAATAATGCTTCTAGGAACAGGGATGTGTGAATATCTCTTAGAGAGTCTGCTTCTTTCAATTCTTTTTTTTTTTTTTTTTTGATGTGGACCATTTGTAAAGTCTTTATTGAATTTGTTACAATTTTGTTTCTGTTTTCTGGTTTGGGTTTTTGACCTGGAGGCATGTGGAACCTTAGTTTCTGGATCAGAAGCTGCATTGGAAGGTGAAATCTTAGCCACTGGACTGCCAGGAAGGTCCCTGTTTTCAATTCTTTCAGTTGTGTACAGAGCTGGGATTTATAGATCATGTAGTAATTCCATTCTTATTTTTCTGAGGAAACTTCATGCCATTTTCCACAGTGGTTCTACATTTTATACTCCCACTAACAGTGCACAAAGGTTCCATTTTCTCCACATGCCCCCCAACAGCTGCTGTTTTCTGTTTTGTTTTTTGATAGTAGTCATCCTAATAGGAGTGAGGTAGTATCTTTTTGTAGTTTTTGATTTGCATTTCCCAAATGATTAGTAATATTGAACAACTTTTCACGGGCTTATTGGCCATTGGTATATCATCTTTGGAGAACCCTGGAAGAAATTTTAAACAATGACATGACATAGTGAGATGCAGTTCAGAAATGTCACAAGAACAACCAAGTGGAAGATAGAATATACAGAAAGTGACAGTGAAAATGAAAGTCGCTCAGTCATGTTCGACTCTTTGTGACCCTGTGAACTGTTCCTCTGTCCATGGGATTCTCCAGGCCAGAATACTAGAGTGGGTAGTCATTCCCTTCTCCAGGGGATCTTCCTGACCCAGGGATCAAACCCAGGTCTCCCACATTGTAGGCTAGTCTGAGCTACCAGGGAAGCCGGGATTATACAGGAAGATGACCAAATGCAGGGCAACTAGTGAGGAGGTTCTCGCAATTTCTATACTGATACTTCATTACTTTCAAAGAAAAGATCTTCTGTTGGCATTAAATTTCCCCCATACACTCTCAGTCTTTCCCCCAAATCTCACTCTTGTTATATTTTCTCATGTCTTCTTCAAGATAGGCTGTTTGTCCCATTAGCACTCCTATCTCATAACTTTGTGATTCCTTTTTGTATTGGAATTGTACTTATCTCTCTTTTCCTACCCGAGAATATAGCTCTACAGTAGTTTCCTCTTATCTACTAGTGATATATTTCAAGGCCCCCAGTGGATGCCTGAAAACTTGGATAGTACTGAATTATATATACATATAAATATACTATGTTTTTTTCCTATATGGACATATTTATGATAAAGTTTAATTTATAAATGAGGCACAGTAGGAGATTAACAACAGTAACTAATAATAAATTAGAACAATTATAACAATATACTGCAATAAAAGTATCTGAATGTGGTTTCTCTCCATCAAAGTATCTTATTGTACAAACATAATGCCTTTTCATCTGACCTAAACACTTACCATGCACTGTGGCTGTAACTTTTGCAGTTGAGGTGTGTCAGGAGGGGTAAATTTCCCCCTCTATTCCTGTTGAGTTCTTGTGGCTGGAGTAACAATAAAACTGGCACAAGGCAGATCAAAAGGAGGGAAAAAACCCCCATTTTAATCCATGGGTATGAAGGTCCCAAGAAATGACCAAAGCAGGCAGTTTTTATACTTTTTAAGCAAAGAAACAAATTTGTGAGGAATTGACTAGGCTAAGAAACTTTGGTTTGGGTGCTTAATCAGTGAGTAAACAGAGTTTGGCGTTGGGGTAGTGGATTAAAAGAAGTGAAGTAACAAGGTTTGTTTATACAGGCTTCTGGGCTCTGAATTCCCAGTCCCTGATGATAAGGGTGCTTCTACCTTCAGATACAGGAGGTGCACTTTCTACATGAAAGATGTATTTCCCTCTTTGCGGGGAGACAGAAAGGAGAGTCAGATTTTCTTTCTTGCATCAGCTGCTTCTCAAGCAGCTTCAATTCAAAATAATCAATATGCCATTGTGGTATATCTTGGTGTGACCTACACTGAGCCCCAACAGGTGTAACAACACAACTAGCATGAACTTCTTTTTTCTTCTTCACAATCTCACAGATGGAAGATTTGTTCTTACTGTAGATCTTGGCACCTCAGCATACCATTTTTTCCCCCTTATTAAGCTGAGAACTTTCACCTTTTCACTTAAAGGAAGCACTTTACAGTTTCTCTTTGGTGTATGTAAATTGCCAGCATTGAGACTTTTGCACTTTGGAGCCTTTGTTAAATAAAATAAGAGAGACTTGAACACCAGCCCCATCGTGACAATAACTGAGAAGTGACTAATAGGCAGACATGCTGGACCAAGGGATGATTCACATCCTGGTAGGAACGGTGCTGACATCCTGAGATTTTATCCCAGTCCTCAGAACAGTGGGCAATTTAAAACTTACGAGCTGCTTATTTCTGGAATTTTCCATTTAGTATTTATAACCATTGTTGACAGTGGGGAACCAAAACTATAGCAACAGAAACTGAGGTTAAGAGGGGACTACTGTATACCTTTCCTTATGTCACATCTTGGTTTCTCTCCTCCTCAGACAGCATTCTGACCCAGCTTGGTGAGCTCTCTCTCTCTCTCATGAATATGCATTCATTTAGCACTTCTCATGAATATATCATTATGAGTTACATGTGTGTACAGAATGACAAAGTCCTTGAGAACATAGATGTCTTCTTGTGTCTGTATGTGTCTATGTCAATATCAGACCTTACTTTGTTGGGTCTGTTTGTAATGAACAGTGAGTGTTTGTTTCTACGATAAAAAATGAATAAATGAGTTTGGGAATACTTTGAATTAGGTTGCATTTATACAACTAAAATTATCTGCGTAATTTGGCTTTTTATGCATATATAATGGTGCTTCATCAAGTCAGACTCAAAATAAAATTGCTCTCAGAAAATATACGGAAATGGGAGGCAGTAGTATCAAGCAATATTTTAGGAAGGAAAATTCACATTACTTTTGAAATCTTCTGTGGGCCAGATGCCATACATGTTGTTTAATCCCCACAGTAATTTTCTGCACTAGGGATTAATATCCCCTTTTATTTATTTATTTATTTTTTTGGGGGGGGGATATTGTTTAAAAGACCTTTTATTTATTTTTTTGCATTTATTTATTTATTTTTATTAGTTGGAGGCTAATTACTTCACAACATTGCAGTGGGTTTTGTCATACATTGATATGAATCAGCCATAGAGTTACACGTATTCCCCATCCCGATCCCCCCTTCCATAATATCCCCTTTTAAAGATGAGGGATTTAGGGAAGTTCAGGGAGATTAGCATGAAGAAAGACTGAAATAGACGGAATACTTTGTTTCATAATGGTCTTGGGCAGAAGATCAAATGAAGAATTAGCCCAGGTTAGTGAGAATGGGGAGGTAGAGAATAGGTTCTGGAAATGCCTAAGAAGTAAAATAGGCAGCTTCTGGGTTTGGGAGCAATAAGGAGACAGGAATCTCAAGTTTCTGGCTGAAGACAGTAGAATTCGGTGCCATTCACCAACGAGGAGCAGAAAAAGGAGCACTTTTGGGGCCACAGGCCTGAGGTGGCCATGGGACAGTCAGGTGAAGTCAGGTGCATCGCTGATCCGGCTCAGAGTGCCAACTGTCTCGCTGTATCCCACTGTCCGCACTGTTCGCTGAACCCAGGGTAGGCAAGGCGCGAGCTAAAGGCTGGAAGAAGGCTCGAGGAGCCGTTGGAACTGCTGACACGTTTCTTCTCTTCTGGCTAGCACAGCAGCGGTAGCACCAGACATAACGTAACACAACAGAACCGCACACAACCCTTCCGGGCTTTCCCAGGTGATGATCACGCACGTGTACCGCACAAAGGAGCCGGCGGACAAGCGAGTACCTCGTGACGCGCATGCGCAGTGCCATAAGCGAGCTCCGCTGTTACCCAACGGTGCAGCGTCATTGTTGGCAGAACATGGGGCGAGAGAGGCTGTCCGGCGCCATCTTGTTCATTTTCCCACATCAGGTGACGGAAATACAGGCCTAGAAGAAATATAGGCCTTCTTTAGAAGTCTCAGCTGAAGAAGCAGCCCTAGAATCATGGGGTAAATGGATTCAGCCGTTCAGCAAATATCTGTTGTCAAGACTATACTAACAGCCACCAGCCCGGGGTGCGGGCAATGAGACGCTGTATTGGCTATACAGAATAAAACTGAGTAAGTGTTGATCTTATTACTATCCTCAAAGTGCCACAGTACCAGTAATAAAATACTCCTCCTTGAAAAAAGTCTTTTATTAATTTAAATTCTAAACAATTGCTGTGGTTGCTATTGATTTTAGCAATATATCTGCAAGCTACAAATTAGCACATTTTAATTCTTATCCGATGTTCACAAACATTGTCTTCTACATGGGGGAATTAATTCAAAGACTTCCTTGTTATGTATTCATCCCTTGACACACGGGAACTCAGCTACATGCTTTTGTTTCAATAGTGAGTTTATAATTGTTTGGAATTACTTGAAGTACACTTGTGCTTGAATTCTTGTCTTCATTCTCAGTGATGCTACATATTTTTGCATTTAAACAGTAGATTAGATATTAACAGTGCTTCCACAATGAATTGTGAAGGTGAAGAAACAGAACCTGTGTTATACCAATTCTGTCATGCCATTTGACACTTGGAAATTTTACATTTGTGTTTTAAAACAGTGGGAAATTGTTAAGTGTGAATTTTAGCTCATATCTGAAATATTTTACTCAGTGTGAATAATGTTTTAAAACTTAATATTTTTTAAAAAAAATTCAGCTTTATTGAGGTATAATTGACAAAATTGTGAGATATTTAAATTGTACATCACAGTGACTTGACACAAATAGACATCAAGAAAGGATTACTGTATCTCATTAATTTAAAACACATACATTATTTCACTTATCTATCTCCACCCCCTCTCTTTTTTTCTGAGTGAGACCATTTCAGTTCCATCCTCCCAGCAAACCTCAGTCATACAACACATTTTATCAACTACAGTCCCCACATTATACGTTGGCTTCTCAGGTATTATTCATCTTATAGCTGAAAGTTTGTTTGCCTTTACCAACCTCTCCTTTTCCCCATCACCTGCCACTGAATAATATTTTAAAATGCAAATTTATCCTTTATTGTGTGTTGTATTAAAATTAAAGGCAAATTGAGAAAATAATGATTACTACTAATTATTTTGTGATGATTTCTGAAAATAATTTTGTTGCCTGGATGAGGAGAATGTTAAAAATGATCTGACTTGAAATCTGACTAAGTAAGGACCATACCTCCAATGTCTAAGGAGCTGTTCTATGCTCTCTGGATTTAACTGTAAGTAAAACTATGAGAGTTTATAGGTTGGTATGGATGAAATGGCCCAGGGAGAATTTGTAAGGCAGGTGAAGACAATTCAGTGCTGACCTTTGGAAAAAACAGCTTCTGAAAGACAGTTTGGAAAAAGAGGTGCCCAGAAGCTGGACAAGGAGTAGACAGAGTGGAAGGAAGAATGGTAAGAAAGAATAGAGTCAGGGACTTCAGGGGAGAACTTTCAGCATAGGATGGTTGACAGCGTTTAGTGTGACTGCTGCTGCTGCTAAGTGGCTTCAGTCGTGTCTGACTCTGTGCGATCCCATAGACGGCAGCCCACCAGACTCCTCCGTCCCTGGGATTCTCCAGGCAAGAACACTGGAGTGGGTTGCCATTTCCTTTTCCAATGCATGAAAGTGAAAAGTGAAAGTGAAGTCACTCAGTCGTGTCTGACTCTTAGCGACCCCATGGACTGCAGCCTACCAGGCTCCTCCATCCATGGGATTTTCCAGGCAAGAGTACTGGAGTGGGGTCAGTATGACTAAGAAAAAAAAAATTGGCTGGGAGATTACCTTTGGTTTTGAGCATTAGAAAGTAATGGGCGGCCTTCCTGAGAATATGTCTGTGGTTAGGGGAATCCCAGTTGAGGATGGGAATGAGGTTCCTTAGTCTTCACTCTCCATAGGGAAAATAAGATGAGGCAGAGAAACTATTTGTCCTTTTGAAAAGAAATACATGTTCATTGTGAAAAATGGCATAAACTTGATCATTAAAGGAACAGTAAACCCATGTTCGTTGCTTTTATTCCCAGGTGGCACTAGTGGTAAAGAACCTACCTGCCAGTGCAGGAGACATAAGAGATACTTGTTTGGTCCTGGGTTGGGAAGATTTCCTGGAGGAGGGCATGGCAACCCACTCCAGTATTCCTGCCTAGAGAATCCCTTGGACAGAGGAGCCTGGCAGACTATAGTCCATAGGGTCGCAAAGAGTCGGACATGAATGAAACGACTTAGCAAAGGAAATAAAATCATGTTTTGATCACAAAGCTTCAAGCCTCTGTTTGATGATGGAGTCTCAGGATCACCTGAGAGTGCCCTCATCCATTGTTTTGGCCCAGGTACCAGATGCCATCACTTCTGGTTTTACCCTTTTCTGCTTCAGATCGCAACTAGCCATGCCTACTGGTCATGAGTACTTGGAAGTCCTTTCACTACCATCACTTGTAAGAACATTGTTGCCTGTGCTGATGATGTGGTCCAGAAATTGCCAGGCTGCATCCAGAGTCGGCCCTGCTCTGACTCTGAACCACGTATACATGGCCAGCTGAGCCTCCAGGGGTCTCAGCCTGGCCCAGAACCCTTGGTCTTAGTGAAAACCTGTCACCCTCCTCCCCACCATCCCCTTAAAGGTACAGCACAACCCCAGGAACTAATAAATAGTCTCTTCATTGCTTTCCAGTCCCCTGAGTTTCAACCCTTTCCTTGGTAGGGGAGAGAATTTGCCACACTAAAATGTATTTCACTGACATGAAGATTAATTTAGACTGATTATTATTTTTTAAAATTAATTTATTTTTTTAATTGAAGGATGATTGCTTTACAGAATTGTGTTGGTTTCCTGCCAGACATCAACATGAGTCAGCCATAGGTATAATATGTCCCTTTCCCCTTGACCCTCCGTCCCACCTCCCTGCTACCGCTTGTGATAGAGCTCCAGTTTGAGTTTCCTGAGTGATACAGCAAATTCCCATTGGCTGTCTATTTTACATATGGTAATGTAAGTTTCCATGTTACTCTCTTCATGCATCCCATCCTTTCCTTCCTCACATGTCTGTTCTCTATGTCTGTGTATCCATTGATGCCCTGCAAATAATTTCATCAGTACCATCTTTCTAGAGTCCATATGTATGCATTAGTATACGATATTTGTTTTTCTCTTTCTGATTAATTCACTTTGTATGATAGGCTGTCAGAGAAGGCAATGGCAACCTACTCCAGTATTCTTGCCTGGAAAATCCCATGGACGGAGGAACCTTGTAGGCTGCAGTCCATGGGGTCTCTAGGAGCCGGACATGACTGAGCGACTTCACTTTCACTTTTCACTTTCATGCATTGAAGAAGTAAATGGCAATCCAGGTCAGTGTTCTTGCCTGGAAAATCCCAGGGATGGGGGGAGCCTGGTGGGCTGCCGTCTACGGGGTCACTCAGAGTTGGACACAATCGAAGTGACTTAGCAGCAGCAGCAGCATGATAGGCTGTAGGTTCATCCACCTCATTAGAACTGACTCAAATTCATTCCTTTTCTGGCTGAGTAATATTATTGTTTTTTAAGAAATAGAAGGCTCAGGAAGTTTTTCTTGTTACTTCCCCCTTAATTGCTTTTTAAAAAATTTAGATAAAGGACTTAGGTCTTTCTAATGTGTGCATGTTTTTGAACTTTTGTGTGATGTTCTCCTGTTAATCTGTTTTATGTCAATTTAATTCTTAGATCAGCCAGAAGAACCTAGAAGTGTAGAGGAGAATTTCTTCCTCCCTGACACCTCTTAGAAGCAATCTCTGTCCCCAAAATATTGCCCTCTCCTCTCGTTTCCATTTAGTCTTTTCAGATTTTGAGTGTCAGACTTTCCAAACTTCTTCACTTGAGCAGAATCTTCTCTTTACCTATGCATAATTTAAAAGACTTCACTATAGCCTTTTCGTTTCCTCTAAAGGACCTGCCTGCCCTCACAGCTGAATTCAAATTCAAATTTCCATCTCTCATTAAACAGAAAGTACTTGAGGCTAAAACTGCACTTTTTTTCTGACTTCTATTCTTCCATTATGTTTTAGGACAAATTTTTATTCATGACCAAAGCACAAAGCACTCTATATATGCTGGCCTGTTCTTCAGCAATTTCTGTGAAATGGAGAAACAATAATGGGAAATAAAATAAGTTGACCTTTAGTTTTATTCACCCAGAGGTCTTACAGATTCTCTCTTTATAAGGCCTAGCACATATTTGACAGAAAGTAAATACATGTTGACTGAATAGATATACAGGAGAAGTTGGCATCATATGTAAGTGCAAGATTTTTATTATTCCTCTTTTCATAAAATTATACAAGTAGAATTTATTTAGACTATAGTCTTCACATTTTTCTTTTTTCATTTTATATAATTTAAAATATAGATGTAGCAGAAATTATTTATTCCTGTCACTATTGTTAGTCAGTTTAGGCGGTTTTTACACTGCACTGAATTCCTTGTACATTAATATTTGTCTGCATGTTCACTAATTTTTTTTTGGATAGATTTCCAATAGTAGAATTACTAGATTAGAGGATTTAGAACAGTGCCCAGTGCTTAGTAAATATTCAGTAAATACTTCTTCAGTGATTTGAGTGATGATTTTTGATGTTGTTTAGTTGCACAGTCGTGTCTGACTCTTTGCAACCACCTGGTCTGTGGCCTGCCAGGCTCCTCTGTCCTGGATTTTCCCAGGCAAGAATACCGGAGTGGGTTGCCACTTCCTTCTCCAGGTGATCTTCCTGACCCAGGGGTTGAACCCATGTCTCCTGCATTGGCAGGTGGATTCTTTACCGCTGAGTCACCTGGGAAGCCCCTCCTTGATACTTACTGTCCTTCAGGAAGATTGTTCACTGCCACTGCCTCCCTTAGGGGCCAAGTTTCATTGCATCCCCTTTCATGTTTAATATTATCTTTTGGTCTTTTTTCACCTAATTTTGAAAATTGTGTCTTATTTTAAAAATTTACATCTCTTTGTATGCTAGTGAGGCTGCCTATATTTCTGTCTGCTCACTAGACCCAACTGTCTTGTGAATTGTCTACTTGTCTGTATAGCTATGCAAGTGTGTTTATAGGTTGGTGACCTGGGTTTGCAGCGTACCCTTATCCCACAGTCTGTATCTCTTCGTGATGTGGGATGAATCATGCCCCCCGCCTCCCCACACACAAATGGCATGTTCTGAATAGTTGCAGGAGAAAGACACTTGGTGAGTGAGTTAACTATAGTGAAAGTTAAAGTTATACAATGACAGAGACGTGACTACATACTCACCTATTTCATTTCCTCTTCCTGGATACACAGAGAGCCTACATTTCCTTGCCTTACCTGAAATAGGGTAAGGATCTCAGTTTTGGTCAATGAAACATGGGTAATATAATCTACTTTTGACATAGCCCTTAAAAATATCTCCAGCAAAGATTTGGTTTTCCATTTTCTTCTTCTGTGAAGTATGATGAATCATGTATTAAAATGGAAGGTCTCTAGTGATCCTAGAGTTTCTGCCCAAGAGTTGTCCAAACTGCATTTGACTTTGAGAATTGATGCTTTTGAATTGTGGTGCCGGAGAAGACCCTTGAGAGTCCCTTGGATAGCAGGGAGATCAAATCAGGCAATTCTAAAGGAAATCCACCCTGAATATTCATTAGAAGGACTGATATTGAAGCTGAAGCTCCAATACTTTGGCCACCTGATGTGAAGAACTGACTCATTGGAAAAGACCCTGATGCTGGGAAAGATGAAAGGCAGGGGAAGAAGGGGGTGACAGATAATGAGATGGTTGCATGGCATCATTGACTCAATGGACATGAGTTTGAGCAAACTCTAGGAGATAGTAAAGGACAAAGAAAGTCTGGCATGCTGCAGTCCATGGGGTTGCAAACAGTTGGATATGACTTAACAGCCGAACAACAGCAACAGCAAAGCAAGAAAAAGCCTTTTACTGTATTAAGCCTCTGAGATCTTGGAATTGTCTGATATAACAGCTAGCATTAGTTATGCTTCTTACCACATGTATCATCATGCCCAGGATTAGATGAGAAATCAAGAAGGACTAATGACTTAAAGAACATGCTCAAAGCAGTGAAAGTTTCCATGAGGCAGAAGGATAGGTTTTGAGGGAATAAAAGGCCTGGAGTAGAGGTCTTTATTTGCAGGAAACACTGAAATGCAATATTTTGGAGTCAGATTTTGGGGTTTGGGTACACAACTGAGTGTTGGGGGTGGAAATATGGGGAGGGTCATGAGAGTTGATAAGGCCCATGAAGGGTAAATCATCCAAATGGAGCCCTGCAGGGGGTGATATTTCTTTTTAGAATAGATATCTTTTTATATTGCCTTAAACTTATTGTGGACTTGCCGACCCATCTTTGTGTGTGCCCTGGACTCAAAGTTACCTGTTTGAAATCACAGCATTCCCCCCTACAATACTTGTCAGAAAAACAGAAGATTTACATAGTAATGTTTATATGGCAATGGACTACTGTGTAATTATTGGTAAGGATTTTTCTGCCGATTCTACAGATTGTACTAGTAGGTGGCTATTCATTAATCTAATGAAGACCCAATGTCTTTATGATGCTGAATCATGCATGGAATATGATTGGATTAAAATACCATCATTCTGAGGCAGTTGATCATATATCCCAGTTTGCCCAGTCAGTTCTGGTTTACATTTTATTGTCCCAGCTTAACTATGAATGCCATCCATTTCACATTTGAAAGAGTCCTGATGGTCAACCTGATATGTACTGTATCACTCAAAGGCCACAATTTCATATGGCCTGAAGTTTGCTTTAAATTGCTGAGTAATTGCTGAGTGTGGTTATGATGCTAATAAGGCTTGAACTTTGAAATGTGCTTTAAGTTTTGTTCTTGGTATAATTTGCATACAATACTTTGAAATGTGCTTTAAGTTTTGTTCTTGGTATAATTTGCATACAAATGATTAAAAAAATTCTTGAGCCCACTGTACCTCTCTGGCAGAGTTTTAAGACATTTATGGAATAGGCCACCAGTCTTTGAGTGACTCAAATCCAAGTGGCATGCATATGTGGCTTGGTGTGTGCCTCACCTCATTTCCAGCTCTCTCCAGCAGTGGGAACTTTCAGGAACTCCATGCTGGAAACAGTACAGAGAATCCACAGGATATAGGCACTGAGTCCCCTAAAGGGGCCCTACTCTCTATTGGAAAGCACTACTCTCTATTGGAAAGCTTAATATTAGTGCCATTTCTATGATTTATTCTAATGTTCTTTTTCAATTGTAGTCAGCAGTTCATTCCTGAAACTATTCATTAGAAAAAATATTTCTACGTATTGAGGGAATCAGCTGCTCCTATGCCCACACAAACAGGCCTCAGAAGGACTTCACAAGTAGGTTAGTTCTACATCAGCTCATGATCTGAGTTAGGAAAACTAGGTCTTGACTAAAGTTGCTTGGTACTTTATGAGGAAATACTTTTCTCATTACAAAGTGAATACATTACATGCTTATTGTAGAGACAGGCAATAGAGAGAAGCAAGAAAAGGAAACTGATTAGAATCGTATGATAGTGACAAATTAGTTTTGTATATTTCCAAACAGTTTATTTTCTATATAAAATAAACAAATATTTTAAATTCATATTACAGTCACATATTTGTATATAGTTTTTTAAATGCAATACTATATGGTAAATAATCATACCACTAAATTCTTCAAATGCATAATTTATTAATAGCTGCATAATACTGGATCATATGGCTGTATAATTATTTATTAAAAGATTTTCTATCATCAAACATTGAGTTTTTCCCCTCCTCATGATTACAGTCAATGTTGTGATGTATATTTTTTACATAAAATGTTAACTGCATTTCTGATTATTTATTTATTTTTTGTATTTCTGATTATTTTTATGAAGGTAGTTTTCTATAAGTGAAAATACTGGGATAAAGGACAAACTTTTTTTTAAGATTCCAGATAGATATTCCCAAATGCCTTTGCAGAATACTCATACCAGTATTACTGTTACTAAAAGTGATTAAGAATTTGCCTTACTCCATTTTCATAACTCAGCCCTGAATACTTTAAAGTATTTGTCAGTTTGGTGGATATAAACTATTATTTTAGCTTAGTTTAGTCTTAATTTAAATTTGTCTGATTATTAGTGAAGTTGTGCTTTTCAATCTTCTTCTGTGGATTGTCCTGTTCAGGTATTTTGTGTTTTTGTTTGCTTTTTTAGTATATTGAGAATAAGTATTGATTTCTGTGAATGTTTTATCTATAAGAATATTAATATTATCCATCATTTTGTTAGTTATGTACCTTTGAATTTTATTAGTGAATTCTTGAATTGATATTTTTTAATTTTTTTTAATTGATTTTTTTTAAAAGTGCTTGCATTCAGGTGTAACATAGTAAAGGCCAAATCTCCCTAAACTGACATTAGGTTTAGCACAATTTCTACCAAAGTCTCATTAGGTCTTCTTGTTGAGGTAAATGAGCTTATTCTAAAATTTATAGTGTAAGGGTAAGGCCCTAAAATAGCCAAAACAATTTTGGAAAAAGAAGAAAAAGTAGGAGAAATCACTCTTCTCATTATTAAGGCCTGTTATATAGCTGTGGTCATCAACACAGTCTGGCATTGGTGGAGGCATAGAAGATAGACTAATAGAAACAAAATAGAGAAACCAAAAGCAGACCCACACAAATATGACCAATTAATTTAACCTCAGATATGCAGATGACACCACCCTTATGGCAGAAAGTGAAGAGGAACTAAAAAACCTCTTGATGAAAGTCAAAGAGGAGAGTGAAAAAGTTGGCAACATTCAGAAAACTAAGGTCATGGCATCTGGTCCCATCACTTCATGGCAAATAGATCGGGAAACAGTGGAAACAGTGTCAGACTTTATTTTTTTGGGCTCCAAAATCACTGCAGGTGGTGATTGCAGCCATGAAATTAAAAGACACTTACGCCTTCAAAGGAGAGTTATGACCAACCTAGATAGCATATTAAAAAGCAGAGACATTACTTTGCCAACAAAGGTCTGTCTAGTCAAGGCTATGGTTTTTCCAGTGGTCATGTATGGATGTAAGAGTTGGACTGTGAAGAAGGCTGAGCACCGAAAAATTGATGCTTTTGAACTGTGGTGTTGGAGAAGACTCTTGAGAGTCCCTTGGACTGCAAGGAGATACAACCAGTCCATCGTAAAAGAGATCAGTCCTGGGTGTTCATTGGAAGGACTGATGCTGAAACTGAAACTCCAATACTTTGGCCACCTCATGCGAAGAGTTGACTCATTGGAAAAAGACCTTGATGCTGGGAGGGATTAGGGGCAGGAGGAGAAGGGGCCAACAGAGGATAAGATGGCTGGATGGCATCACTGACTCGATGGACATGAGTTTGGGTAAACTCCAGGAGTTGGTGATGGACAGGGAGGCCTGGCGTGCTGCGATTCATGGGGTCGCAGAGAGTCGGACACGACTGAGTGACTGAACTGAACTGAATTTTGGACAAAGAAGCAAAATTAACTCAATGAGAGGAAATGTAGTTGAGATTTATTTTTAAGTCAATAAAGGAGAGTTTGCTTCCTAATAATATAATATAAATCATTAACATTTATTTTTATAACTTGTTTTTGACTTATTTATACTAAGTTAAGGGTTCTTTCTTATATATCCTATTTTAAATGTTACTAGTGGATGGTTTTACTTCTTAAAAAATTCCTCAAAAATATTTCTTTCTGCAAAATCTAAAACAATTAAGAAATTAATTTTAGTGTTTCCTTATGCATATAGGTTAAATAATTTGTCCTCTTCCTCCTGGTTTCCAATAATGGCTTGCTTAAGGGAAATGATGATAGATTGACTCATTATTTTAATATTATATATATTCCCATCTATTGTTGTCCCATGCTTAAGGTTAAGTCCATGTGACCACTACCAATTCTTTTATATGAGTTTTATTCATCCTTTTTAAAGATTTCTCTGAATCTTTACCTGTTCACAAATGCCTTCCCTTTGCTTAAACCAATGAAAATAACTTACTTTGATTCACAATTTTTATCAACTGAAGTTTAAAAAATTATTCTATTTCATGTGGTTGAGGGGGTGGAGAAGTCTGAGTTTAGCCTCAAAGTTATTTTTTCCTTTGAAGATGACTGGATCTTTCCTGCTTAGGTGTTTACGTGATTATTTTCTTGAACTTTTTAAGAATCGGCCAGCTTATGCTCCAATATGTATTATTGTTTTCACTTGGTACATGGTAGGCTCTTTCAGTTCATGGACTTGGTGTATCTTATTTAAGCTAAGGACATTTGTTTCTAATGTAAGTTGTGGTTTTAACTCTGTATTTTTGGCTTTGTTTTCTTTCTGGGATTGTGTGCATTTTCTTAGTCATATACTCAATTTTATAAAAATAATCTTCATTTATAGCTTTTATCATACATATGCTGGTATACCAATTATACAAACATACAAATTATTGTTGTGGTTGTTAGTTGCTAAGTCGTGGCTGACTGTTTGCAACCCAGTGGACTGTAGCCTGCCAGGCTCCTCTGTCCATGGGATTTCCCAGGCAAGAATACTGGAGTGAGTAGCCATTCCCTTCTTCAGGTGATCTTCCCAACCCAGGAATCCAGCCCGTGTCTCCTGCATTGACAGGTGGATTATTTACCCCTGAGCCACCTGGGAAGCCCATACAAATTGTACCTTTGTACAAATTATACAAATATACAAATTATATCTTTATAATTTGTACCTGAAGTAAACTGGTCTGTTCCTTGAAATGCTTCTCAAGTTTACTCTCCATATTACTGATTTTCTTTTCAGTAGAATTTGTTCTGTCTCTGAAGCCACCCATTTGTAGATTCCAATTCTGTGATTATATTTTAAGTGACCTTATGGTCTTTCCTTATTCCTTTTCAGTTCACTTTTTTTTTTTTCACAACATATTGATAATTAAAACTTATTTTTGTGAAATAAGTACTTTGCTTGTGATAAGCACTTTTCCAAATTTTATATACATTCTATCTTATTAATTTTAAAGAGGAGAAATAAACTCAATCTTGATAATAAATAATGTTTCTGGTATAATTTAGCCCATCACAGCCCATGTTGGTTATTGAATTTATTCTTTCCCAAATATTGACACAAAATGTACCTGAGTTTCCAAGGCCCAACAAGCATTGATCAGGTATAGAGCTACTGATCTTATCTAGGCTCTTTTTGGTGTCTCTCAAGTTCTGTGACTGTGCAGTGGTCAGGTGACATGTGCTTTTCTTCATGCATTCTGTGTCAACCTTCCCTTTCCCCTTCTACCAGGTTCTCCTCCAAGGGTCATTCATTTTCCTTTTATTTCTTCTATTCTGGTCTTGTGTCATTAGACCCAGGGCTATGGTGTTATCAACATTCATTTTCTGTATCAGCATTTTATATTCTGCATTATATAGTCCAAGATTCTGAAGGGAGAAGCTCATATGACTCTTTCTGGCTCAGAACCTGAGTCCCAGAAGATCAGAGCAATTACAGCTTAGTGTGCTTTTAAGGCAGTCTTTGAGTCCTAAGCCTCAGGAAAATAGTTTTAAATGATGAAAATTGTAACTAGTATGTGTTACTGTTAGTTTAGGTGTTTTTGTATGATTCATGCCAGCTTTTGTCTTTTTCTGCGTTGTTATATGTCTTGGCTGGTTCAGACTGTTTTAACTAAAACACCATAGACCAACTGACTTATAAATGACAGAAATTTGTTTCTTATAGCTCTGGAGGAAGTCCAAGATCAAGCTACTGGCAGTTTCTATGTCTGGTGTGGGCTGCCCTGGTTCACAGATGGCTGTCTATATGCCCTCACATGATAGAAGGGGGAAGGGAGCTTCCTGAGGTCACATTTATAAGGGTACTCATCCCATTCATGAGGGTTCCACCTTCATGCTCTAATCACCCCCTAAAGGCCCCACCTCCTAGTACCATCACGTTGGGGAAACAGGTTTCAATATATGCATTTTGTGAAGATGCATTCAGTCTATATCATTAAAGGGATATAAATTGGAAGTTTGGTGAGAATGAGTTACAGTCTACTATCCTGTTTCTGTGATCAAAATGTTTGAGGTTGGTAGTCATATACGATGGATTAAAGAGGCAAGTTAGCATCATGTAGTACAATTCTTAAATGAAAAACATTTAAGAGAGAAGTAATTCAAGTCAAAAAGTAAGACATTTTCAAGGTTAGAATTCAGGATTGCTGTTAGAATTATGAATTGCATTTGGAATATGAGTTTACAGCACTTTGTCAGGTTGAGATAAACAACACTGCTCATATTCCTTTGACCTTGAAAAATGCAGATATCCATTTCTCCCTGCATCCCGAGCACCGTACACAATGTACCCGTTTAGTTGATGTTTCATACAACTTCTGAATTGACTGATGGAAGGCAGGAAATGGGAAGATGTTCTTTATTGTGACTGCAGGAAACTTTTATCAATGCACTCCTTATCCAGTGACTTTCCAGGTTGTCCAAATGATTTTTGATTGGGAGAGAAGTAGTAAAAATAAACTATTTGGATTTGGAGTGAGAGTAAGTCTGAGAAAGGGTACGGGTGATCTCAAGATGGAAATAGAGAACAGGTAAGGTGCAGCAGCAATGGAAAATTGTGAAGCTGAGTCTGCGTGGTACCATTGCTTTAAGTGTTTGGAGCTGCAACAGATGGGATACTGAAGAATGTTCTTAATAACCTGCTACTATGCCTACGGTTCATTCATTCAGTTAATATTTATTGAATACCTTTTGCATGCAAGCACCCATTCCAAGTGCTGGAAACATAACATTGAACAAAGTAGTTAAATCCTACCCTTAAGAAGTTAACATTTGTGGGGAGGGTTGTGGTAGAAAGGCAAGGTTACATAATAAATCTTGCTCAGTCATATCCATCTGTATGTGACCCCATGGTCTAGAGCCTGCCAGGCTCCTCTGTCCATAGAATTCTCCAGGCAAGAATATTGGAGTGGGTAGCCATTCCCTTCTCCAGGGGATCTTTCTGACTCAGAGGTCAAACCCGGGTCTCCATTATTGCAAGCAAAATCTTGACCGTCTGAACTACCCAGGAAGCCCTTATAAGTCACATCACATGCTAGAAAGTGGAATGGTAGGAGCATAACTAACAGAGTGCATTTCAGATAAATTGCTCCCAGCCAAAGTGGATCGCCTCTATTATTTGAATGGCCGATTGAGTAGTTGGGCTTCTCAGAGGCATAGATAAATGCATTTGTACCCATAATCTTGTTTAATATTAACAGACATTTATTTACATGAATGTGATGCAGCTTAAACCAGTTTTTAAATGAACAGATACACCTGGCACAAGTCAGTAGCTACTTCACGAATCTTTTACTGTTTCCAAACTTTACCTAATCCAGCCCTAACGCTGAACGCTCAATATTTCCCTGTTTGTTTGAGGCTTATTCATGGCTCTGAGACCCCTAGCAACCCCTTCACAGTGTTCAAGTTCCTACAGTTTTCCTATAACTGAGTCTCTACAGGCTGTCCAGTCCTGCTGTCCTCTATTCAGTGCTTACTCTGTGTTTATCTGAATCATGGGAAGATAGCTTTATGCTCCATTTAGCCCCTCAAAGGCCAGAGAGGAGAGATTACCACACAGTGTGCACACTGGTCACTATCCTGAATCTAGCCTTAATTGTCCTTTTCTAATCACCAGGGAAACCTCTCTCCTTCCATCAGGTATTTGTTTTTACTGATTAATTACTTCCATCCATTTAAAACTAATTTCCTTGGAAACTCCTCTAGCTGACTTCTTAATTATGTTTTCCCCAAGCCTGGCCATTGTCAGAGGACTTACTTGGTATTAAAGAGATTATGTTTCTATTCCCATGAATATTTTAATACTTTAAAATGATCTTAATTGTGTTTAAAACAGAGATGATAGTTTGGGGCACAGGAAGCAAATTGCAGGGAGTAAAGGTATGATAGGAAAGAAAATTTAAAAGAGAGTGGGGAAAATGAGCAACAGCGAAGAATTTGGAAACAAATGAAGGTAAAGAAATGAAAATTAGCAAAGTTAAATAATATATTTTGGGTAATTCAAGCACATTTTCCATGTTAGTATTAGAACTTTTTCTGGGCACTGTATGCCCCTAAAACATTTCTTAATTTTGGGAGCAAAAACCCCAACGAGTATAGTGAACAGATACTGTCAGTAGATATAGATAAATAAACTGCCTTGTTGGCAAGGGAACAACCCCTGGCAACCATAGTGTGTATGTGATTAAGCACCCTAGAAGCCTGAGTTCCTCAGGTCCTTTGTTGTTGTTGTTGTTTAGTTGCTAAGTCGTGTCTGACTCTTCTGTGACCCCATGTACTGAGCCTGCCAGGCCTCTCTCTCCATGGGATTTCCCAGGCAAGAATACTGGAGTGGGTTGACATCTCCAGAAGATCTTCCTGACCCAGGGATCAAACCCATGTCTCCTGCATTGGCAGGCAGATTCCTTATGAATGAGCCACCTGGGAAGCCTGAAGTGGTCCTACAACATCTATTCCCATAATAGTATTATGATAAAATTTACCCATAAAATTCTCAAAGGGAGAGTAAATAAATGAGAGTCTATGTGGGATATAGGATTAGAATGGTTAAATGGTATACATTTTTAGTTATAAGTTAAATCTGGAGACCCAATGTATAGCATGGTGACTGTAGCTAATAACAGTGTGTTGTTCACTTGGAATTTGTTGAGAGAGCAGATCTCAGGTATTCTAACCGCCCCCCCCACCCCACCCCCACACACAACCATGGGAGGTGAGGGATATTTTAATTAGCTTGATTGTGATAATCACTTCACAATGTGTACCTATATCAAAAACATCATATTGCACACCTTAAATATATACATTATTTCTTTGTTAACCATACCTGAATAAAACTGGGAAAAAATGCTCCTCTTAAACCTGCTTTCAAAATAGCAGCACAATATCACTGAACATGGAGTTGGAAAGAAATACACACATTAGGATGACTGGTGAGTGTGAGCAGCTTTAGCAGAACACTTAGATTATGTTTAGTCACTCAGTCGTGTCCGATTCTTGCGACCCCATGGACGGTAGCCTGCCAGGCTCCTCTGTCCATGGGATTCTCCAGGCAAGAATACTGGAGTGGGTTGCCTTTTTCTTCTCCAGGGCTCTTCCCAACCCAGGGATCGAACCCGGGTCTTCTGCGTCGCAGGCAGACTCTTCACCAACTGAGCCAGCAGGGAAGCCCCTTCCCTGAGCCACCAGGGAAGCAGAACACTTAGTTTATCCTTAATTGGTTTGTTTTGATGCATGCCCATCTATACAGTTTTATCAACAATTCTTTTTTACATGTATAGAAAATACATGTGATTTAAGTGATTTAAAGTTCAAACTTTCCTCTAAGATTCTTTTTGTGTTGCTGTTGTCATCATGTGGCTACCTTCAGCTTTATTCCTTATATGGAAACCCAACTAATAATCTCTACGTTTCCTGTCTCATGATACAGTGAATGCTTTATGAATAATAATTAATTACTCATACCCATTATTCTCTTTTTTTTCTTTGGCACCGTACTTTTAATCCATAGACTTTGGTCTTCAAATTTAGTGGAAGTCATATTGTGAGATAATTTAGATTTAATGAGATTTACCTGAAAAAGACAATTCACTTTTGATTAGCTGGAAAACTGCCTGTCTAGCTTTGAAAATGGCAGGGTTGCTGTCAGTAAACCATGCCCTAACCTTTAGCTTTGTGGCTGAATGCTTTAGTTGCTTTTCTTTCCAAATCAATGAAGCCAGTTGGTCCACTGACCTTTATGAAAATGAAAACAGCATTATGGTTTTTTCTTCTTACCTACTTGAACATTTGTCATTTTTAGTGAGGCATCAGTAGGAATGTGTGTGTGTTTGAATTTATGTGTTTCTAGTGAAGATGGGGTATTAAGCTTTTATGCTAAAAAATAAACTATATGGAGGAAAAGTCTAATATTTCTAGAAGTGAATTCTTTCTTTTGTGTTATGTTCAGTGGAAATATTTAGACCTATCTCACCTTATTGACCATATGTTTTTTATTTTACAGTATCTGGTGCTACTGTTGACTGGTTGCTTGAAACACTCATCTCTGTGGTTTCCCAGACATTGTTCTCATAATTTTCCTCCCATCTCTTCAGTTTATCCTTATCAAGAACTTTAATGAACTCCTCTTTCTTTGCCTGCCTTGAAAGTACTGGAGTTTACTGGACACTATTCGTGACCTGTTTTTTTCCCTCCGTGTTTGGTGTACTGTTCTCTTCCATACTATTCTCATGCTCATGGAACACAGTGTGATTTTCTTGGTCTCTTTGTTCACTTACTCTAATTGGCTGTTGATCGTTAGGTTCAAGATAAAAATGGAGACTTACTAATTCTCTACTGTAACATCTTTGGTCCATAACTAAAATTAGAAATAAAACTACCTTTTAAGATATTTTGATACCTTCTTATCTTGCCTTTTGAATAAGCCTTCTTTTTACCTCAACCCTCTGAACCTCAGCATTTTGGTTTGCTGTGCGTGGAGCAAGACAGACTTGGTTTAGTGACAACTTGACCCCTCTTTTCCATTTCTTCTTCTTGCTAGATCAGAGTTTTAATTTCTCTTCTCTTCCAAATTTAACATGGAATTCATGAAACTTCAAAATCAATCTTATATTTCCGGAAGGAATGGGAGAAGTTCAGAAATTTGTTCTTCCTTCTAGGTGGTTAGTGTCAACATTTTCCATAAAGTACTATGGAAATAAATTGTATATGCAGAACATTTTTCTAACATATATCATTAATTGACCAAAAATTCTAACTGCTTAAAAATTATGTAATATTCCACTTCTCTTCCTGGATCTGTCATTTTGGTGCTTGGGGTATTTTTTTCAACATTCATTTGTATGCTAAGTATAGTCCAGAATGTATAAAGGCACAGCAGGTAAATTTTCTCGTCTGAGTTTTGACCTTGCCTTTTCAATCTGCAGTCTATCAGGGAAAATGTCTTCATTTCTTAATTCCTTTCAGTTTCCTGTCTGCCTCTCTCAGATGCATCTCAGGACTTAAAGATTTACTGTGTATTATTCTTATTTTTAAAGCTACCATCTACTTTCCAATCCCCAAATACCATCCAGTCACCTTCCCCTAAGACCTGGAGGTAGTTCAGAATATTCTCAATTCATCCCACAGGTTTTCATTCAGTAAGGAAGGCATGTTGAATGCCTTCCTTATGTTAGCCATCTTGCTGGGTGCTTAGAATACAAAGATGTCTAAGTCATGGTCCCTGTTCTCAAAAAGACCTCATCATCCAGCAGGGAGAAAGGCAGGAAAACAGGAAATTACATTACAGAATGATAAGTACTATTGGAAGGGAAAACACAAGGGACAGTGATCCAAGGAAGAGAAATTAATTCTGCCCGTAGGGTAGAGAGAGCTTCATGGAACACCAGTGCTTAAATCTTTCCTTGATTGATGAGTGAGTTAGTAATCTCCATTCAAGAATTTTGTTCCATTTAATATGGATTCACAAAAGGGCAACAACCACCCCTACCCTTTCAGTGGGGAAGCGTTACAAATGGTCCCAAGTTAGAACACAAAGTGTAGTCTAATACAGTTCCTTTGGAGAGCTAGTTCCTAAACTCATTTCAATTTGTAATTCCTACCTTAATTTGTGAGCTACACTGTGGGTTCCTGTTTCCCCTCTCTCCAATGGATTTTCTTCTCTTACTGATTATCATTCTCTAGATGCTTTTTTTTTTTTTAAGATTTTTTTTTTTTTTGATGTGGACCATTTTTAAAGTCTATTAATACAATAAAGTCTTTATTAGTACAATTTGTTATTAATACAGCATTGCTTCTGTTTTATGTTTTGGTTTTTTGGCCCTAAGACCTGTGGAATCTTAGGTCCTTGACCAGGGATCTAACCCATAATCCCTGCATTGGAAGGTGAGGTCTGAACCACAGGTCTGCCAGGAAAGTCCCTCTTAATGCTTTTTTAAAGAGTTCTTGTGGTAGACAGAGTAATGGCCCTCCAAAGATGTCCACATCCCAATTCCCAGATTCTATGAAAATGCTACCTTACATGGAAAAAAGGAATTGTACCAGATGGAATTAAGGTTGCTGATGACCTGACTTTAAGAGGACTGTCCTGAATTATCTGCGTGGGTCCAGTGTACTTAAAAAGATGCTTAAATGTGGAAAAGGGAGCAGAAGACTGTATGAGTGATAGGATGTGATAAAGCCTCAACTGGCCATTGCTGACCTTGAAGATGGAGGAAAAGACTACAGGTCAAAGAATGTTAGTGCTCTAGAAGCTGGAAAGAGCAGGGAAATGAGGTCTTCCCTAGAACCTAAAGAACACAGCCCGGCCCTACCAACATCTTGGTTTTAGCCCAATGAGACCATTTTGGCTTTCTGACCTCCAAGACTGTGAGACAATAAATTTGTATTTGTGTTACCACAATCCATTTTGTGGTAATTTGTTACAGCGGCCCTAAGAAACAAATGCAGCTATTAAAGTTTGTCCTCAATTACTCAGTTTACAGAGGTTCACATTCCATTTTGTCCTACGATTTCAAAGAGCTTTCCTACTTCATAGCTTTGACCATCCAGTCAAGGAATTCGGTCTGTTAATCCAGATCTGCAGATTAATTTGTTACTTAAAGAACCTTTGCCTAATTTCTGTTTAGAACTGTTTTTAACACAAAACAATATTCAACATTTTAGATTTATATGTTTTGTTATTTATTTCGAAGTTTGACATGAGACCTCAATCTCCAAGTTTTCTATACCTTGATTCTTGCCAATCTCCCTCTCCTCTCAAAAACACTAACCTTTTTTACTATCCACCCAAGTCCTGTTTGGAAGTCTCTTGAGAGACTTGGATTGTATGGAGATCAAGCCAGTTAATCCTGAAGGAAATTAACCCTGAATATTCATTGGAAGGACTGATGCTGAAGCTGAAGCTCCAATACTTTGGCCACCTGATGTGAAAAGCTGACTCATTGGAAAAGACCCTGATGGTGGGAAAGATTGAGGGCAGGGAGAGAAGGGGATGACAGAGGATGAGATGGTTGTAAGGCGTTGACTCAATGGGCATGAGTTTGAGCAAACTCTAGGAGACAGTGAAGGACAGAGCAGCCTGGTGTGCTGCAATCCATGGGATCACAAAGAGCGGAACATGACTTAGAGACTGAACAACAACTGCAATAAATCCCATTCTTCTTAAAAAGTCTCAATTAACTGACATATGAAGGGGTACATTGGTAACATTTGTTGACCGAGGTGGGTGATTAATTCAGGGTCCAAAGTTACTCCTAGTTTACTGCAGAATGAAAAAGTTCCTTATAAAACAGTGATAGAGGTTGGGGAGACTGGGCCAGGCCAAGTATTTGTTGACTGTAAACGTACTTCCAAACGAAATTAAAAGGGTGTGGTTCTCTGTTTTGGTGCACATGGCCAGATGGCCATTCCCCGTAGTTGCCATCATTGCCCTGTGGCTGCCCATCATGCTGTGGGGTTGCCGAGAAATGGCGGGAGGGATGAACTCACTGCAGGGGATGAACTCACTGGGAGATGTGTGCCCGACTCGTGAGTCCCTGAGAAAAGCTGCTGGGAGACCAGTGGGTGAAAGTTCAAATGACAGGAAGCTGAAGGAGAGAAAAAAGTTCTCTGGGAGCATTTTTAGATGATAAACTTGGCCATTCTGGGATCTAAAAGCTTTTCTGATGAGTCATTTGTGGGTAGCTCATTGCTCTGAAAAGCTCTTAGAAATAATGTGCTCTCCCAAAATTGCATCTTCTCCACCCAAAGGAACAAGCTACTTCTAGTTACAACCAGGCAGGAAAAAACTTCCAAGAACACACAGGCAGGAGACACACGGAATCTGAGTCAGAGAGGCCTTTGGAGGTAGCGTTCATCGACATTTTTAACTTACAGTAGTCCTTGCCACTTTTCTGTTGCCATACTTAGAGGGAATTGAAACTACAGTCCCCTCCTTCCTGTCCTGTTGTAGTATCCTATTCAGTTTCTTTATTTCACTATTTGATTTCACCTAAGCTTTATCTTATTATTTCCAATTTAGGAAAATATCTCAAATCCCAAGAAGTGATTTTAAATGTGGGAATGTTACATGGAGTCCTTTGTTAAAATCTAAATGTATAGTTCCAAGAGTTCTTTTTAAAGTGTGATAATGGTTTTTTACATCAGTTCTATATTTCAGAAGTATTAATAAAATATTATAAGCAGCAGCAGTAGTTAGTTGCTCAGTCATGTCCGACTCTTTGCAACCCCAAGGACTATAGCCCGCCAGGCTCCCCTGTTCATGGGATTCTCCAGGCAAGACTACTAGAGTGGGTTGTCATGCCCTCCTCCAGGGGATCATCCCGACCCAGGGATCGAACCCAGGTCTTCTGCATTGCAGGCAGATTCTTTACCATTTGAACTACAGGGAAGTCCTAAAATATTATAAAGGGAAATAGTAATTTCTTGGTTGTGGTAGGAGATGAGAACATGTGGTTGGAGTAGACTTGGGGAGGTTGTAACTGGAGAAAGTAGCCAGTGAGAAAAATAATGGAAGCGGAGAGCGTAAACTAGAAATCTGACAGTAGAGAAAATTTCTACAGTCCTAGATCCACAGAAGGATACCATTTTTACAATAGAGAGACATTATTTCAATGTTAAGTAAATTTAATCAATAAGGGGAGAATACAACATAGGCATTCTCTAGAACACTGTAAGTTAAAGGCTGGAAAAGGAAAGAGGCAAGGAAGAACTTATTACCTATCTTGAAAAACTAATGAGGGGTGACCAGATGCTCACTTGTGTTATGAATATAATTCTAACCAAGTCAATCTCACCCCAAAACTCACATCTGGGAATGATACTGATGTATCCATGTTAGGTACTTGTCTACAAGGTCAATAGCTAAGCCCCATAACAATCTCATGAGGTGGATACTATTACTATCAGCCACATATGATGGGTGAGAATATTGAAGCACGATTACTTGCCAAAATTGTTAGTGCTTATAAGTAGTGAACTTGAGGTTGGAACCCAGACCATCCCATGCCAAGGTCAGTAACCTCTATCCCTACACCCTATTGACTTGGGAGGAGCCTTTGAACAATGAGAGTAATGATGTCCTAAGAATGGATAGATGCACTAAAAACCGACTGTCCTCTGCCATGGCAGGAATCGGGCGAAGGCTGAATCTCAAACGTTGTTCTGTCACAGCAAGGTAACAACAACATGAAGGACGGCAGAAATCAATATTTGCAGTATAGAAATCCACCAAAATTCCAGTGGTTTTAACAACTTCCATGACGCTAGGTTAGAGCTCGGGGCTGAGAGGAGAGGGGAGCTTGGAACAGGACTTCAGAGCTAGAGGTTCTCAGGAGTTGACCAGATTGTCTGAATGGAGAGGTGAGGTCTGGGAGTGTGAGTCAGAGATATGGGATGAAAGTAGCAATCATCATTGTAAGTGATTTTTTTTGAAGTTTATTTACAGTGAAAGTGGCCTTGCATTACAGGTGTTGGGAATCTTCCCTTCACAGGCCATATTAAGGCTGCTAAGTTGCACAACTCCAGAGGGTGCCTTTCCATAGACTATGATTCTCTGTGGAGTTGAGGGGACTGTTCTGTGTCAGTGGCGAGAAGCCTGAAGAGTTTGCAGCAACAGCTGTTTCACTTCTTGACTTTGGACTGAGGACTGCGTGCAGTCCTCCTGCTCTGCATATCTCAGGACTCTCTTTAGTTGATAAGGACTTTCCAATCAGCCTTTTTCATTATCTACTGCCTGCTTTAACTTCAGACATATTCACATTCATCAGTCTTGTCTTATCTGAACAACAGGCGGGGACCAGTACCAGGGACAATGGAAGAGGTAATATGCAGAGGTTTTAATTACATTCACTCTTGAGGAGCCTCCAGAAAGAACACTTTGCAAGTTATAAGCTGTCAGCTGTGGAGCTGTGCATGCCTGTCTCTGACTTACTGGTGAGGGGCAGGTTCAGTGGAGGGCTTCCTGTGGGGGATGCTGCCAGTGCTGTCTGTGCAGCATCTCAGTCCTGGCTTTCTGGAAAGAGATGCTCTTGCCTGGTTACTTTGGTCAGAGAGGTAGAAGGGATAAACTCTTTCAGTTTGATGGGAAACATGTTCATGGAGCACCTCCTATGTGCCAGCTTCTGTGAGTGCTGGGAATGAGAGAAAAATGATCACTGCTCTCAGAAACTCACAGTGCAGAATTAAGGAGGTACAAAGAAGCAAATCAATGTGAATCATCATGAGAGATGCTATAAAGGAGATACTTTTAGGGAACAGAGGGACATGTGGACAATACGACTTTGGAGAGCTCGAGGAGGCCACCCAGAGAAAGGAATGCTTCAGTTCCAGGCTTCAGATCTCTGCAGCCACATGAAATCCCTCCATCAGAGGTGACCAACCTTGACTGCACTTTAGAGTCATCTGGAAAGCTTTAAAAATTCCCAATATTCAGGCTCTAGCCCATACCAAGTAACGTATACCTCATGGGGGTGGGATCTAGGCATAGGTATCTTGTAAAGTTCTTTGTGTGATTCCAACATGCATCCAAGTTTGAAAACCCAACCAAGTTTGTCCTAAAGTAAGAATTCAGAAATTCTAAAATAAGAAGGAATGTATTAATTTTGGAGACTCTGTTACTATATTCCAAGAGGGCTGGTAGGAAAAGGGAAAGGCCATTATTGTGTTGTAGAGATCAGTGGTTATATCTGCTGCTGCTGCTGCTGCTAAGTCGCTTCAGTCGTGTCTGACTCTGTGCGATCCCATAGACGGCAGCCCACCAGGCTCCCCCGTCCCTGGGTTTCTCCAGGCAAGAACACTGGAGTGGGTTGCCATTTCCTTTTCCAATGCAGGAAAGTGAAAAGTGAAAGTGAAGTCGCTCAGTCGTGTCCGACTCCTAGCGACCCATGGACTGCAGCCTACCAGGCTCCTCCGTCCATGGGATTTTCCAGGCAAGAGTACTGGAGTGGGGTGCCATTGCCTTCTCCGGTGGTTATATCTAGTCAGCTTCAAATATAGGAGTATCATAGAACCTAATACAGTAAAATCCAGGAAAATAACATGAAGAGCAAAGCATGGAGTATTTGTTGAAGCAACTTTGCAGTAGTGATCCTCATATACAGTTTGTATCTGCCTGCTTCAGAGAAATCTTGGGGAAGCTTGTATCTATCTAGAAGTATTTGAGGAGAAACTAGAGAGCTTTATCTGAAAAGGCAGAGGAAGTACATACATTCAAACACCAACCTTCAAATTATGGAAATAATTGTTGGCTTGTTGTACTACCCTAAAAACCATTTAGGATTTTTCAATTGTTTATTTGGGTTTTTATTTCTTACCGGAAATTCAGTGAAAATAGGCCATTCAGGAGTCATACATTAATGACTGCTTCCATTAAATTTTAATATTATTATTATCATTATATTTGATGTAATTTATATTTATAACATACCTACATATGCTGATACTTAGCATATCTTATGTAATTCCCACAGTAGTTCTATGAAGTAGGTAACTGTGATTATTCCTATCACCTGGATAAGTTCAAGAGGCACAGAGAGGTTTAATAAGTTGTCTGGGGGAGGAGGAGCCAAGATGGCAGAGGAATAGGACGGGGAGACCACTTTTTCCCCTACAAATTCATCGAAAGAACATTTGAATACTGAGCAAACTTCACAAAACAACTTCTGACTGCTAGCAGAAGACATCAGGCACCCAGAATAAGTTGTCTGGGACCCCACATTGTCTAAGTCCAGTCTGTCTGATTGCTAACCATTTTTGATCCTACATCTCTCCGTTGTGTAAGGGAGAGGCTTGCTATAGTTGCAAGAAAACCAGTTTAGAGTTATGCCTGGGGAACTGCTTTGTGATCTTGAGTTAGTTTCTCAACCTCTCTGGACCTTAGTGTCTTCTTCAATGTGACCAGACACGAGATGGTGGCAACGTGTTCCTTCTAGTTATGAACTGTAATGAGAATACAAGCTTAAAATGACTAGAATTTCACAGACATCTCACTCTTTTTTTTCCATTTATATTTATTAGTTGGGGGCTAATTACTCTGCAACATTGTAGTGCATCTCACTCTTTTGAAGGGCATTTTTAGAATATATATCTAATATACATAGAAAATACATACATAAAACATTTTCCCAGAACAAAGAGTACAGAGATTCACAGATTTGCTTTTTTTGTGAAGATATTATAGAAAAGATAACTTTTTTAAAAGTAGAAAATACTGTTCATCTTCCCCATCCTCTAGCGGTTGTGGGAAACTTGTACTGAAGGTAGGTACAAACAGACCTTTATTATTTATTTATTTTTAACACTAACCTGTGTCCTGTAGAGGATGCCCCAGCTGGCTCTTGATCCTTTGTGATCTAGATGGATCTTTTTAGCCCTTGATCTGGAGTGGGATGGTTCTGAAACAAGCAACTTAGTATACTTGGGAAATTAATTGGGTGGAGGAGGCAGTTCTCTAACTCATAGGCACATGAAGGAAGGTTCTGAAGCTTGTATAGCTTAATAGTAAATGCCTGGGGGAGTCTGAGAGGGAGGAAGAAATCCAGACAAGCTAGGCATTAGTTTGAAGTTGCTTGGGTTGTTTCATATCATTATAACATAGAAAAATTCAGTCCTGGAGGATGAAATCCATTTGGCATGTGATATCAATCATCCTTTAGAAAACAAAGTAGTTGGTTATTGGAAGTTTGGCCCTACTGTCTTGTAGAGTCCTTCATGTTCTTTGATCCCAGTCTTTTCTCTTAAATTGAACAGAATTTGTTAGGCAGATGTGGGTATAAAGCTGGAATAGAACCGTGGCCCTTGAGGACTTGTGAGAAATGATTGTCGCTGGAAGGTGGTAGGAGAACATTGACTGCGTGGAGGGGCCGGAGCTGGGGCCAGAGGGAAATGGTGTGGGCACTCCCCTCCCTCCTTGCAGCTCCAAGCCCTGTGATCTTCGTCATCTTTGCCACTACCCTTGTTCGTCCTTCACCACTTCTTGCCTGGACCAGTGTCACAGACTCCTGACTCTTATTTAGGCTCAACTTGGCCTGCTTGCCCCAGTTCAACCTCCTTACCGTAACTGGAGCTATCTTGCCAAACTCTAAGTTCATCACTATCAACCCCATGTGCTCTAGGATCAATCTAACCTCTTCAGCATAGCATGGAAATCTCTTAGACTCTGACTTCAGTCTTCCTATCCCCAAGGGGAGCCTGGGTCCTGTGAAAGTCCAGTCTTCTCTCTGGATTGACCACTCATCTGCCTTCAGAGGGATCTGGGAAAGACAAAGGCAGGAACTGGGACAGAGACTAAATCAAACTCTTCTCCGATCCTACCTGTCCCTCATCCACTGAGACACTTCAGTTCCCACTTTCTTGAACCTTAAAGGAATTAACCTATTTAAACTCCACAACTGCTATAATGCTGTCTCACTCTATAGTCTGTACATCCTCCAAGTCAATATTTTGTCAATCTAACCTTCTGTAGTTTGTATTAAAAAAAAAAAAGACAATAGAAATATTGGATATGAGTTTTCAGACAAATACACATACATCCCACTTCCAAAGAGCAATCTGAAACAATGCTTATTTCTTCCTTCCTTAAGAGTCACTACTGTTGGGAAACATCAAGCAGATTTTGATGATAATCCATCAAAAATATTTATTAAACTCCTAAAACGGAGCTAGCATCAAGTTCAGATCCCACATGATCTTGTTCACACGTGTTTGTGTCTGCCTCTGTTTTTACAATATTGGCCACCCCTCCCAACCCCAACTCCAAGGGAGACTTACAGTAAGGCCGATGGAGCCTAAGTTTTAGGACCTTTCACTTGACGGGGTCCCATCCACATCTCTGGGGAGAGTGCCAGCAAAGTGTTATGGCTCTATGTGTTTGCAAGGTTGGTAAAAGTAAGATATTTAAGTGCAGTTGGGATGACTGTCTCTTTGTCCTGCCTTCTTCCCCTTTGGTGTCAGGCAGTGCTGAAGTGGGCATTGTGGGGACTTAACTGAGAGGAGGTTGAAATGAGGACACTTTTAATGAACTCAGTGGGATATACTCATGTGCTCAGTGGGATATACTCATGTGCTCCATAGTCGCTCTGCGTATATTAAGTTATTGCACATGGAATCAGAATAGTTCTTAAAAAGAGTCCACCAACTTTATAAAAGCTTTGAGTTCCATCGACCTTACAACCTGATTTCTTAATCTAATGTTTCTCAGTGTGGTCCTTGGATCATCTGTATAAGGGTTGCTTGGGCTTCATCTTCAAATGCAGCTTTTTGGTCTACATCTAAGCTCTACTGAATTGAAATCTCTGGGACAGGGCTAGAGAAGCTTCATGGGATTAGGGACTTTGGCTTTGAGTCATGTGCAGTTGTGTTTATTTACTTACCACCGACTCCATCGGACTGCTTTGGGACAATGTAGGTGCTGAATAAATGCTCACTAAATCAAAATTTTATGCATGCAAAGGCTTAAGAATAACTGCCTCTGCCTACTTAATGCCTCTTATATATCTAGGGTACAGATCAAGGTTTTCCAATATGGTATTTTTTTAAGAGGTGTATTTCTTTTTTTAAAAGATATCTAATTTTTTATTTTTGGCCGCACTGGGTCTTTGTTGCTGCACATGGGATTTCTCTGACTGTGGGGAGCTGAGGCTGCTTTCTAGTTGTGCTGCATGGGCTTCTCATTTCCATGGCATCTCTTGTTGCAGAACACAGGTTCTAGGGTACATGGGCTTGGCAGTTGTGGCGTAGGGGCTTAGTTGCGTGCAGCATGTGGAATCTTCCTAGATCAGGGATTGAACTCCTGTCCCTTGTATTGGCAGGTGGATTTTTAACCACTGGACCGCCAGGGAAGTCCTGGTGTTGTTTTTCCAGGGAACAGAGAATGTGAGAAATAGAGAAGTCCTTGACGACCATCAGGCCAGTGGCAGTGGAAGGCAGGGAGCAATAATAGAATTACATGGGGCTGTTGTTTCAAATGAAATTTTCCCAGGTCTTCCATATTCTGCTGTGCTTTCATGTGAAGATATAAGGTAGGTAATGTCTGAATTCTCTAGACAATAATATGGATTATATGAGTTTGGAAATTCTTTATAAGTTTTCATATCCCCTCTCTACTCAGGAACATTGATTTAATTCAATCTCTCTTTTAACAAACGGGGTCTCTGAGAGGCAAAGCAGTTTAGGTAAAGTCTTCTATTTAGTTTGAGAGCAGAGTTAGGGCTAGGATGTGATTCTCAAAAACTCAAGATACAATGTTTATATGCAGGAAGTTGATACAGCTTCTTTTAAAAATTATCCTATGTTTGGAGACACATGCAACTTTTACCCTTGCTCTATATTGTTTTATAATCTTTTCATGGTTTCTTGTGCATAAATATGGTATTTTATTTATTTTAAATTTGCAGAGAACAGGTAACTTCAAATTCTTTTGTATTTGTGAAGTTAACTAATGATGAGCTAAGGGGGATAAAATAGTTGATTAGTTTATTAATATCTCAGAACAATCTATCTGGTAGGACATTTCAAGTGCAAATGAAATTCTTGTTAGAAATATTGTTCACGTTGTGAAATTCATGTTGACTAAAGATGAACAAGGGTTGTGGGCCAGAAGGAGGGTGAGCATCAACACATGATAGCCCAGAGAAGTAGTTACCTTTAAGGGTTCAAGGTAATGAGGTAGGGTGTTCTAACAGGGCTCCTGGGAATTCTAGGGCAGCCAGAACTTCAAAGTCAAGGCTTGTTGGCAGATGACTTCAGGGAATTGCTGGTTGGTAACCAGGGTCTGCCTCACACCTGGAGGCTACCTGAGCAGGTTCAGGGCAAAGAGCCAAGACCAGTGACCAGAACTAGGGTGTTGAATGTGATACCTATGTTATTTATCAAGAACTTGGTTAATGTATTGTAAGTTTTATGCTCTTCTATTTCTTCTTCTGTTTTATTTTCATACAATTATGTGCTTATAATTTTTAGTCAGATTTTTAGGTCAGTGCCAAGCAACTGTAGTCCATTTAATTAGACAAACTAAAATAAAAATTATTTTTTAGGAGCTGTCAAAATTTGAAAGATGTCAACACATTCTTCTAATGTGCTTTCATTATTATTATAAATGTTGCCTAATCATCAGCTCTGTGCTAATGGTTAGTTTGGGGAATGATTTACATGTTTATGAATATGGGCGAAATCATTTTGGCTACAGATAAATCTTTTTATTTACTTGAATTTTTTCCTTACACAGTATTAGCCTTTTACAGCCACATAAATTTTGATATGAACCTGGAATAATTTAGTAAACTGGAGAGATTTTTTTTCTTTTTTTTTTTTTGTCTTTTTTGGTCCCAGTTGTCTTGGTATCATAACTTTTATTTCTCAGGGGTTGGTCAAAGGACAAAGAAAAGTGAACATTATTATCTACTGCATTGTGATATCCCTTGCTTTGCTGTACTGTTATGTAATGCTTGATACTTTCTCATTTTATCTACACTTATACATTTTCTCAGAAATTGTACTGCCAAGTACAGGAGGGCAGGGACTATGTCTTATTAATTCTGTATGTTCTTAGTAGCAGTTTCAAAACTGGCTGTATCAGAATCACCTGAGGTGCCCTTTAAAAGCTTAAAGTCCAGGGCCCCAATTCAGAGATTCTAATTTAGACTTTTTAAAAAATTTTATTTATTTTTAAGTGGAGGATAATTGCTTTACAATATTATGTTGGTTTCTGCCATATACCAACATGAATCAGCCATAGGTATACATATGTCCCCTTCCTCTTGAACCTTCTTCTCATCTCCCTGATTTAGAAGTTTTAAGGAGAGTCTCTGGAATCTGATTTGTTTAAAGCTTGCCCAAATAATTTTTATGGACAGTTAGATTTGAAAATCACTGACTTACAGCATGGAACACTGCCCTTCATTTAGTAAGTGCTCGCAATGTTTGTTTGTTTTGAAGCCCGAATCACTCTGGGAAGTGATATGAACTGGGTCCAGCTTGCCTACTTCATTTTTTCCCTCTTTTCTGTGCTTTTCCATGCTTTACCAGCTACCTGACAAAACCGCATTCAGATGCATTCTTTTTGTTTTTGCCCGTAATCATAATCAAATAGCCAACACTTGGCGTTGTCCTTTTAGAACTACTTGACAAATCTGATAGTGTTTTTTTGTAAAATCTGCATTAGTCCTTTGTGATAGAAGATGACCTTGTTGACTGTGGTCACCAGCCAGAAGTGTTGGATATGGCTGGGAAGGCGGATGTGTGACAAATGTCTGTTGCATATTGTATATGTATTAAAACGCATCCTTCAGAGCCTGGCTGCTGCTGCTGCTATTTTCAGAGTCTTCTGCTGTTTTAAACATAATCCAAATGATATATTTGTTCCAGAAAGCCATCTAGTCTCTGATTACTCTCTCTGCTGTCTGGGTTTCTGATCACTTCTTTTCCCGAATGTCCTTTTTCAGATCATCATATAGCAGTTATCCATTCTCTGTCCATGGCCGAGCCAGTGAAACTGTGACAGAAAGCTCTGTAATGAATGACATGCTTCAGCATTGACTAGCTCAGTCTCATTCCTATATTTTGTGGGAGCGACCTGGTTTTGCAATTTAAAGTTCGGTAAACATTGTTTGTGACATTGAGGAAACTTTTCAAGAAGCTTATTAACTTGTTGATTGTTTGGTGTAGTTAGGTTCCTAAAGCTGTAGAGAAATGTATTCCTGCCTTATACTTCCTAGGGCTGGAGTAAAGTCACCGAAAAAGAAAATAAGAAAGTGGCTGATGAGGTCAAAGGAGAGAAATCACAAAGAGAAGAGAGAGGAATACATATGAGGGTAAAGAAGAGATGGAGAGGTTAAAAAAAAATAGTAGCACATAGTAACCTAGGGAGGTTCTATTAGTAGATGTTGCTATAATGAAATAGTTCCCTCAGAACATTTTGGAGATTATATCTGACTTGTGATAGCACTTGGGTTGACCAATCTTATACAAATTTGGACTGTGTTCTTCAAGATATCATTCCCTATTCTTATTTATATCCTTTGAAGTGTTCATGCGCAGATTATTTTGTTTATAACCATCTTAGGAAATTATCCTAACTCAGGGGTTTTTAAATATATGACTAGTGGATTCACAAGTTGGACATTAGTCCACAAATCCTCTATAATTTGTTTGTAAAATTTGTATTTTATGTACATTTTTCTCCACTTGGGAGAAGCTTAAGAATTCATCAGACTCTCAAGGAGATCATTGATCAGAAAATACTTCTTTTTTTTTAATTAAAAATTAAAAGGTCGGCTAGTAGTGGGCCCAGTCTTAAAAAAGTATCACTATGTAAAATATTCTCTGGATAATGGTGAGCAGAGGTCTCCATTAGCCTGATTACGATAACTGGTCCTCAGGCCGATGCTTCTTCCCTCGATAACTAGTCCTCAGGCTGATGTTTCTTCCCTCTTACCATGAATAGTTGGTTTGGTACTTGATCAGCTCCTAGCATCACCTTCTGTCTGTCATCTTCCCAAAGAAGTCTTGAACCCTTGGATGTCATTTCTTGCACTTTTCTATTAACAAAAACAGCAGTGACTTTTTTTTTTTTTAACATAGGCAGTCAACATCAGTGATTCTTTTCAAGCTTGAATTATAGGTGTTAGGTCAGTTGTTGTATTAAGGGTTTCTGTCCTGCAATCTGGCAATTATTTTTGCATTTATATTCTCAGATTAAAAAAAAAAATCTGTTGCATTAGCCAGTTTGCCAAGTATTTTAAAACTGCTTGAATGTAAATGTTTTTCCAGGGTCAGGTTCAACAACACAACTTCCAGTGCATACCTACCTCTAGATGAGGTAGTCGTCATTAGGATTTTTGATAATGTTTAGATTTCCTACCTGGAAGAGGACTGATCACAGGAAGCATATTCTGATGCAGTTTCTCAGTCTCCTGGTAGCTTGAGCATAGCTATATAATCCCACTCTTGTGCTAATTTATCAGTTTGTGACAGAAACAGTATTGCCATCAGTATGGCAAAAACTTCTGAGCCGATGGGTCCTTGACTTCAAGTTTATTTATGAGTGAAAGCTGCCCATTCCTCTAAGCCCTGAGTTCCTGGAAGGACTCAGTAGACACTTAAAATAGAAAGAAAAAGAGGATGAGGTCAGTGATGAGGTACAACAGAATAGAATCCCTTAAACCATCAGCTGCTTCATGACAGTGGGCATATGTGGCCCGTTAGAGAAAGTGCAAACACAGCTTCGAACGATCCCAGCTGTGACTTGCCGTATGCCACAGGGAAAAGTGAAAAGAAAGTGTTAGTTGTTCAGTTGTGTCCGAGTCTTTGCAACCCCATGGGCTGTAACCCGCCAGGCTCCTCTGTCCATGGGATTCGCCAGGCTCTTTTGTCCATGGGATTTGCCAGGCAAGAATACTGGAGTGGGTTGCCATGCCCTCCTCCAGGGCCTCTCAACCCAGGGAACAAACCTGGGTCTCCTGCAATTCAGACAGATTCTTTACCATCTGAGCCACCAGGGAAACCATTTATTCAATTTATTTCTTTTGCAAAGCCCTGTTGCAGTCTCGATTTTGTGGAATATTTCATTGTTTGAAGTAAATTTTTTAAAAATTGCCCCTCCTGCTTAATACTCATTAATGCTTTGTCCTCAGACTGCTTACAACCCATTTCCTACTTTGTATCTTAACTTACTTCGGTTATTATTCAGATTTGCCTAGGGGTAATAATTTTCTCCCCTAATATAGTAGAGAACATCCATATGGATTTATATTTATAGCTATCTGTAGCTCTTAGCAAATATCCATAAACTCATAGTAATAAATAATCCCCCTGTAACTCCTGAATCTTTTCCTTCATGCTCTCACTGCAGAGACTGGGGTAGCAATAGAGTAGGGCCTAAAAATGGTCCAGAGGTGAGCTTTGAAACAGCTCACCAGGTTCAAGACCTTAACAGGGACATGGAGTAGCAAGGAAGAAATAAAGTCCAGAGGAGTCTAGCCACAGAAGAGTCTGGAGGAGAGCTGCAGGAATGCTGGCACTCAGGAAACGCGTCGATAGTCTTGTTGAGTGACGAAGGCCAGGAAACTGGCCCAGAGGCTCGGATAGAATATACCAGTGCCCAGACCCTGGCTGGACTGCAGATTCAATTAGGAAATACAGGGCAAGAAAGAGATCTTACTATTATGTATTGTGAGCCTTATAAGAGCTCTTTATTGTTATAGTCTCTGCACTGGGCAAGGATGAGGCCGGCATGTGGGCAGTGCTGAGCCCACAGACAGAGCAGAAAGGAGAAAACACAGACCGAGCAGGGAGCCAGGCGGTTCCTGATAGCACTTTTGGCAGCATTTCATCTGGACCCAGTCAAATTGCTTATGTTTGCATTTTCTAGATGTCCTTTACCTTTTTGATTTATTGGTCAGCAGCATCTATGATATACCATATAGCTCAAGCGTTCAATCCTTTTGCTTTTTTTTTTTTAGGAAAAATCAGGGTGATTTTGCTGTCTGCTCTTTTCTGATTCATTTCAACTTTAATCTATCCAAGACAGAATAAAATGCAACATCTTGTTCCATTTCTTAGATCTTAGATGAATGCTTTGTTGCGTTATCCCATGAATAAAAAAAGAGTGAAAGGAGTTGCTGTGACGGGGTCTTGAGTCTCAGAGTGTTTACCTCTGGGTTCTTGTTGCTTTGGGGAACAGTCCCAACCTGACCCTTTCCTGTACGGATAAGCACATTTAAATGAGTCACCTGCAAATCCAGGCTTTCCTTTAGAGGCTGAAGTATAGACTGTCACTGCTGGGTTGAGGATATATACTATAGACAGTGGAGATGGGTAATAAACAGATGTTCGCAATACTGAATACTCATCCTCACTTGCTGGTTTGATTCATCATCTGAGGTTCAAGTGAGGAGTAGATAAGTCTACTGATTGCTCTCAACAGTGATTGAAAATAGATTTCATACAGTTCCATCAAGAGTGAAGGGATGAGAAGATTCCAGGAGTTAAATGGAGCTGATAAATAGCCTTTTGCAAGGGTCTTAAGTAGTAAAAGGCTATTATTAACCTTCTGGCCTCATCCATAGAAAAACCTGGCTTTCAAATAGGAAGTACAAGAATTAGATACCCAGACAGAAGGGTGCTCTATCACACGAGTGACCATCGATGTCACTCCAGGTACAGGAGGCAGGCTGGCAGCCATGATGGCAGGAAGAGGAAAGAGCCTTGTGAGTGAGGTGCCTCTCTGGTGAGAAACATGGCGTTCTCCCAATCTTGTCTGTTTTTTTTTTTTTTTTTCAATTTCTCCTTTATTTATTTATTTTTTTCCCAGTGGGTTTTGTCATACATTGATATGAATCAGCCATAGATTTACACGTATTCCCCATCCCGATCCCCCCTCCCACCTCCCTCTCCACCCGATTCCTCTGGGTCTTCCCAGGGCACCAGGCCCGAGCACTTGTCTCATGCATCCAGCCTGGGCTGGTAATCTTGTCTGGTTTTGAAATACTCAGTGCTCCCTCACAACATCTCCCTGTCGGCATTGCTCTGTCATTCCTCAGGCCCTTTCTCTTGCCTCCAGTCAGCCTTTGGAACTTAGCTATTTCCACTGGTTTTTGGTCAGAGAACATGATGACCTCACAGACAGTCCTCACAAATTGGCCACCGTGCTCCTAGCAATCTTTTTTTCTATTGCCTACCTCATCTGTTTGTGCTCTCACCCCTCCCAGAACTGGCCTGCTCTATTAGGTCATCCTGGACATTAGGAGTTCTTCTGCCACCCGCAGCCATGTCCTGACCAATTTTCTATAAAACTAGATTTTCATTTTCTTTAACTCCGCTCCCCTGCTTCCCACCCCCTGCCCCCCGCCGCATAGCTATCAACCTAGCTGAATGCAGCCAACCCAAGCCCTTTGTAATTTTTCTCTTCAGTGATTCACAATATATGTCCTCTGGTTTGGCAGTAACTTAATTTTAAGGATTCTGCACTTAAAATTTTATATAGCATCATTGGCTCTGAGTCAGGGAATGGATATTATGCCAAAATACGTATTGTTCCTATTTTGTGACTAGCAAGGTGGGAATTTTGATATAGGGTTATTTTATACAGACTATTGGGAGAGTCTGAAAGAACTTTAGAATTAGCTTGAGGAGGAAGAGGGGGACGGAATTTTAAATTAAAGCAAGAGAACCTTCTATTTCCCACTCCAGTTTCACTGAAGTTAACAGGTTAATTGATTTGTGGTTCTCCAAATATAATAATAAATAAATGAAAACATCTCAGTATTTGAAGGCTGTTTTTGTGGCCTTCCAGTCTGGTGCTGGAGAAGACTCTTAAGAATCCCTTGGACTGCAGGGAGATTAAAGCAGTCATTCGTAAAGGAAATCAACCCTTAACATTCATTGGAAGGACTGATACTGAAGCTCTGATACTTAGAGCATGTGATGCAGTGAGCCAGGTCATTGGAAGACACCCTGATGCTAGGAAAGATTGAGGGCAGGAGAAGAGGGTGGCAGAGGATGAGATGGTTAGATAGCATCACTGACTCAATGGACATGAGTTTGAGCAAACTCTAGGTGATAGTGAAGGACAGGGAAGCCTGGTGTGCTGCAGTCCATGGGGTCCCAAAGAGTTGGACATGACGGAGCAACTGAACAATGGCAACATTTTGTTGTGTGGAGGCTTACAGGAGCTGCAGTCACCTCATAGGATTAGGAGGTTATAATGCCTCACAGAAGTATGTAAAGCACTGTGCAAATATTTATAATGATACTGTGAGGGAGAAATTAAATGTGTGGGTGTAGGTTTTGGGGCAGGAGGAAGTGCAGAGGCAAAGGAAGAGTAAAGGTTTGTTTGCTGTGATTCTGTTTGGCAAAACCTGTTCTGAATGAAAATGCCCTCAGAAAAACTGGAGCAAACCCTCATCAGCCTGAAGGCTCTGAGTGTAGCCTTGTGTGTATCAAAAAGAAGTATAAGCTTTTGATCCCTTTCTCAAGTGGGCAATGGGATTTAGAGGTATGTCAGCGTCTACAAATTCAGTTCTAAGATGGTAGAAAGAAGATTTGAAGCCAATAGAAAGCATAAAGCAGGATTTCATTTAAAAATTACCCAGGACCATGGAACACAGTATGGAACATCAGGCTGGCACTGTTGCATGGGACAGGGCATGCACCCTGGGCTGGCCTTGCACTCAGCCATGCTGCAAGCTCTGAAAAGACTGCCCTGGAGACTCAGTTGCCGAGGGTGCTGAGCCATGACCTAATGATCTTGGGAGCACTGGCCCCATCTGATGCCTCAGTGACTCGACTGATGGCTGCAATCCTAACAGCTGAGTCTTACATCATCGGAGATGAATGGGCTCGTTGCACACAAAGCCATTACAAAATCCATGGGGGTTATGTTGTTGATAGTCATAGAGCCTAAAATAGTGAGAGGAACATCTACCAAAAGTCTGATTCCATGTTTCTATTGCATAGAAAGGACTATAAATTTCGCATGTTGATCATGTCATATTATGGTGTCCAAACACTTGGCATTTGGATTACTAAGGGCCCTTTGCTTCACCCTTAATGATTTTGAGATAGTATTTAAATAATTTATTGATGTTTTGTCAAAAGTAATAATTATGATACCTTTAACAACTTTCCATGGCATGTGAATATCAAAGTAGATACCTTGTGAGTACAAGCTAAGGAACACCAAAGATGGCCACCATCCACAAGAAGGCAGGGGAGAAGCATAGAACAAATTCTCTCACAGTATGCAAAAAAATTCAGGCTTTCCAACACCTTGATCTTGGACCTCAAGCCTCCAGAACTGAGACAATTTCTGTAGTTTAAGCCACTCAGTGTGTGGCACTTCTTTTGTGGCAGCACTACTTACCAATATAGCAATCATCAACACATCCATGTTATCTGTGATTGTGCTATAGTCTTGAGAGTTGCAATCTTTCCTTTTCCTGCTTTCCTCTGGAGGCATCTGGTTATTTCTTTATGGAAGGTATGAGGACGAGAGGAAGGCCTGTGAGAGTAGGGCCGGTGAGGGCTGTTGCAGACGAGGAGGGCTGAGCTAGCAGAGGATGGTGAGTGCTGTGCTGGAGGCAAGAGGCCAGAGCAGTTAAGTGTGGGTGCTGTTTGAGGCTCTGCACTAGGCCCCTTTTCCTTTTCATCCTCTGCCTTCCCCCTATCCTCTCATCTGCTCTCACGGCATCAATCACCACTCATTGGTTGAAAAAAGGGAAGCCGCTCAGTCGTGTCAGACTCTTTGTGACCCCATGGACTGTAGCCCACCAGGTTCCTCCGTCCATGGGATTTCCCGGGCAAGAATACTGGAGTGGGTTGCCATTTCCTTCTCCAGGGGATCTTTCTGACTCAGGAATTGAACCCGGGTCTCCCACGCTGTAGACAGATGCTTTTACCATCTGAGCCACCAGCGAACGAACTCATTGGTTGAGGGCTCCCAAATCCCCAACTCTAGCCCACCCCTCTCTCCAGAGATATTAGTCCCTATATTCATTTGTTGATTGTCCTCCTTACTGGAAGCCTCAGAGACACTTCAGACTCAGTAAATGCAAAATTAACTTTATTATCTTCAACCCAAACCTACACCTCCAATCGGCAATATTGTTTACCAACATCTCAATGGACTCATATCACAGGTCACCCAGTCCAGGATCCCAAGTGTCATCCATTACCCCTCCCATTCCCTTTCCACCACATCCAAATGATTACAAATAATTATCACTTCTACTTCCCTCAAGCTCCTCAAATCCATCGCTTCCTCTACATTTCAGGTCCTACTTTAATTCAGATAGTCATAATTTCACATAACTTTCTCAGTGAGGTATTTTTTTCCCTCCTGTCAAATCTCTTCCTTTCCTCATGATTGCCAGAGTCATATTTCTAAAATATGAGTCAAATTACTTTCTTATGTAAGTCTTCAGTGGCTGCCCCAAACATCCAGGATTATGTTTAAATTTGTTGGTGTGTCACCGCTTCATAATTTGGTTCCTGCCTGTTTTATCATCTACCACCTTTGACTTCTAATCATAAGGAACTATCAACCAGTTAATTTGCTGAAGGTAACATGCTTTTCCATATGGATGTGAAGTTCTACTTGCTTTTTCCTTTTTCAGGAATACAATTTCTTCCTTAATTGCTATGCGTGTTTTCTGAAGTCCATTTATCCTTTAAGATACCCTAAATATACTGTTTCCACACCCTCTTTTTTCTTTTTAACATGCTGGGCATGTAAACAGTGAGTCAGACAGTCACATTCCAGTTGGGGATATATACATCCAACCAATAATCAATTATAGATTGTTTTATTTTCATAATTATAAGCACTGTGAATGGGAGCATCTAACAGATGGACCATACCTGAAATGATGGAAGTGAGAAAGCTTCTCTGGAGAAGTGTCATTTAAGCCAAGATGTGAAGGATGTGCAGGAATTTTACAGGCACTGCTGCTGCTGCTGCTAAGTCGCTTCAGTCGTGTCCGACTCTGTGGGATCCCATAGACGGCAGCCCACCAGGCTCCCCCATCCCTGGGATTCTCCAGGCAAGAACACTGGAGTGGGTTGCCATTTCCTTCTCCAGTGCGTGAAAGTGAAAAGTGAAAGTGAAGTCGCTCAGTTGTGTCCGACTCTTAGCGACCCCATGGACTGCAGCCCACCAGGCTCCTCCGTCCATGGGATTTTCCAGGCAAGAGTACTGGAGTGGGGTGCCATTGCCTTCTCCGTTTACAGGCACAGAGTAAGCTAAATGTCCTGTAGACAAAGGCAACAGCATAGTTGAAGACCCCAAGGAAGGAAGAGATTTCCCTTTCTCAACTTGCATGGCATCCTGAATATATGTTTGTAATTGAAATCATCACATTGCTGTAATAATTTTCTGACTTGTGAGTCCTTTAAAGGCAGCATCTATGCAAGCTCTGGTCTGGTGTGTCAGCTTTGCATTCAATTAAATATAGGCTAAAGGAGAAGAAACTGGGATTTTCTAAGATTAAGTCGATGGAGATAACTTAGGTTGTTAGGTCTTAAGAATTTTACCAAGTTTTCTCTATCTAAAGAAGAGCTAACAATTTTAATTGGGAGTTAATATTAATGATCATGATTATAACAACATCATACATTTATGTAGATGTTCAGTCTTGATGAAACAGATATAAAAAGTTATGAGTAATGTGAAGTCCTTCTTCAGAGAGAAAATGAGAGAGAAATAGATTATACCTCACAAAATCTCCAAGGTCATCATTTTTCCCCTGTCTTGCTGAAAGGAAAATGACAGACATGATAGATAGCTGTCAGAGCTGTGATTTTCTCTTGCTCTATTGGAATTGGAATAGAAAGGCCAGGTTGGCATTGATAGGTGTGTGCCATGACATGAACTGGCACCGAATTAGAGTCATCATTGCCATGATACGGATGTGTTCTTGCACAGTCTTTTCTGCTGCAGGAACGTTGCTTCTCTTGGGGGCCTCTTTTCTCCCTCTTGATGCCTGTATTGTTACGTGACTCTGTTTCAGCCCTCTCAAGTGGTCCGCTGGCTCCCCTGTAGACAGAGGTGAGAAGGAGATGGCCATGTGTGTTGGATGGCTCAGAGGTTCACCTGCTGGGAGGGAGGGAGTCTGGGATAGATGATGGGTTTCCTGCTGGAAGTTCAGGAAGCCTAAATGACTGTTAAGCTCTGCGATGCCCCAGTCATTTCTTCTGCATATTTTGGACAGCACTTATGGCCCCGCAGGGCTATTAGTCACTTCCATCTAGCTGGAGGAAGGGCTCATCCGATCAGTGCTCTCCAAATGGCCTCGGTCTCCACTTCTCCCATCACCATCCCTCAGAATCGGAGGGTTTTCACAGCCTACATTGTCACAGAGGTTCGAGCCAGCTAGCACATGATTAACCTGATTTTACAGCCAAGTCAAGGAGGAATTCTTGCAGGGTTAATGATACCCTTGTCATTTGAGGAAGTCAGAGCAGTTCAAAAATAATTTATAGTATATGGAAGAGGATATGTAAACCACTTTGTTAGAAAAGGAACCATATCGCACCGTTTTCGGTGATTCTCCTTCTGTGTGACTGTGGAATGGTCGCGTGAGAGTGACATTTGTTTTCCTTTTATGCTGTTTACCACGCCTGGTTCCTTTTTCTTGCCATATATATTTAATTTTGACAGTGAACAGATCACTAAAAATCGAATTACGGCGTCATTTTGATTACAGCCATTCCAATTGCTCCTCAACATAACAATAAAAAATAGAAGTGTTACCAAGACGCTGCTGAGTCGTCATCTCTGTAAATAGCTCTCTGTGAGTGTGGCGTGTACCACCAGCTAATTATGAAGACTAACTCTTGTAAATGGGATGCGTGTACCTATTTTTAATGATCTATTAAGCATTGAAAGGAGGAGGCCTGGCTGGAAACATAAGAATCTTAATTTGATATATTTTATCCCATTTACTCTTTTATCCTTATCGAGCTGCTGGGTGTTTAGTATGCTGCTGCCTTTTTTTTTCTTTTAAAATTTTCTTTAGTCTTTTTTGTTACGGTGGAGAAGAGATTGGGGAGAACAAAGAAAGCAAGCAATTAAATTTTTCTGAGTCACAGCCAAGACTGTTTAGAACTTAGGGAAATCTTTAGGAAAGATTTTCTATCTCCCTTAAACTCCACATACTTTACTTAACATTGCACAGAAAGTGAGTTATTGATCTCTGTGTGGAGTGGGTGGCAGTGTGGAAGGGTTGCATATTCCAGGGATTTGTTTCAGTCTGCAGAATTGCTCTAAGCAGGAAGAGACCCACGATAAATTGCAATGTCTTCAGCCTCCTCTATTAATCCATTTGTGGTGTCATAGCATCAGGCCAGGGGACAAATATTAGCTTTATATCACCTTGCTTAGGAACAGCATCGTGAGTAAGTGCTTGAGTGTTTCCCCATAAAACTGGCTTTCAAATTCTGGGGCTGGAGAAGACTGTTGAGAGTACTTTGAACTGCATGAGATCCAACCAGTCCATCCTAAGGGAAATCAGTCCTGAATATTCATTGGAAGGACTGATGCTGAAGCTGAAACTTCAATACTTTGACCACCTGATGCAAAGAACTGACTCATTGGAAAAGACCCTGATGCTCGGAAAGATTGAAGGCAGGAGGAGAAGGGGACAACAGAGGATGAGATGGTTAGATGGCATCACCAACTCGATGGACGTGGATTTGAGTGAACTGCGGGAGATGGTGAAGGACAGGGAAAGCTGGTGTGCTGCAGCTTTGTGGGGTCGCAAAGAGTCAGGCATGACTTAGCGAATGAACAGCAACAACAAAAACTTTGAAAATTTATCTTCAAAAATCTAATGTCTAAATAATGCTTTGGAATCATTCCCAACGTATAGAGCTGAACCTTCCAGAACAGAGAACAGTATTTCCTCTGATTAGTATTTTTTTTTAATATCAAGAAATTGTTTCAATATCAGGATATGATTTGGACTCAGCAAAGCCTATTTGGGAGGTATAGGTGTAGGATACATTGTGGTTAAATTCAATATGAGTTGAGTCAATATGAAATTTTATCAAATAGTCAACTGGTCAATCTGTTTGAATGAATCCACACACTAGAGTCTAAAAAAGAATGAATCAGAAGCAAGCCCAGGTCTGAGGCTTTAATGGTTTGGAGAGCTTTCTTTAAGAAATGCAACTTTAAAGTAGGTACAAATACAAAGATTTGTTTAGAATGAGAAATCACGTTAGGCATTTTAGAATGCATCACAAAATCCCAAATCATCACAAAATCCTGAAAAAAGAACACTATTTTTATTACTTACCTTCCTGATTCACTTTTGTAATTGCTACATTTTGGGGTTGCATTCTCTTTGCCTGTTCAAATGACAATAAATTTTTAAATGTCATCTTCTGTAGAGAGTAGAAAGATAATAGCTTTTCCCTTAGCATGATTGATAACAAAACTGATTTGTATTACTAGTAGTTTAGAAACATTTATTTAAGTTTAAACCCTTTTTTGATGATGTTATGAAAATATTTGGGATTTCTCTCAGATTAAGGAAAACCTCTTTAAACTATGTTTTGCTCAGTCATGTCCAACTCTTTGTGGCGCCATGGACTGTAGCCTGCCAGGCACCTCTGTCCATTGGACTTTCCAGGCAACAGTACTGGAGCAAGTTGCTACTCCCTACTCCAGGGTATCTTCCCGACCCAGGGATCGAACCCAAGTCTGTGCCTCCTCCCTTGGCAGGAGGGTTCTTTACCGTTAGCACCACCCGGGGAGCCCTTTTGTGTCTGAACTTTATGAATTCAGACATTTGAAGTTTTTTTTAGGCAGAAGGTTTCTAATCTGGAATGTCATTTGATCTGACAACATTCATTAAGCAATGCAGGTTGTGCTTTTGTGTTCTACAACATTCATCTCTCTGTAGCTTTTTTTTATTTCTGTTTTGAGACTATCCTGGTATAATTCTTTTCCTCATGTTAATGATATTGATCTACAAATTGTAGTTTCCATGATGATATAATTAGAATTTTGGTGATATTGAAACTTCAGTCACTATTTGCTTTTGGTTTATATTTGACTTCTTTTTTAAAATCACTCTTGTATTTTGGCATTATCCGTAATTCTGGAAAAAAAAAAAGAATCTGAAATTAAAGTACAAACAAGAGTAGCTTAATGTATTTTAAATTGCTTCTGTATTGTACTGAGCTAAAAGTATTGTAGTTAAATGAATCTTATATCACATACCTTACTTATTAGTGGATATTTGCACTGGTTTCTTCATTCTTGCACTGTGTTAGTGACAGTATTTGTGCTGTTTCATCTAGAACCACTAGAGTTTATCAGGACAATACCTGAGAGATATTCTGAGATATAATCTAGTATCTTGGAATACATAAAACATGTAACAGTTGCAGGTTTGCACCCTACAAACACAGACATTCTGGTAAATCCCATTAAAGAATTCTCATCAAAAAAGGGAAAAATATATGGTGCATTTATATTTGTATCTGTTGCATAACTAAGTATACCTTTGATAGGAGAAGACTTTAGTTTTGATCATGCATTAATAAGAATGGAATCTTTTGTATAAAATATTATAAAAATTAGACTTTGATTTCCTACATTTCAAGCCTTATTTCCCTTTCACAACCCATCAGTTCTGGTGCTGGGTCAACCATGGGACATGCTAACATCACGGCTTAACTTCTCAGCATGAATTTCAGATCATGATGCTGGGCAGGTTGGTACAGTAGACTGTGAGAGTATTTTTGGAGGTTGTTTCCACATGGGGATGATCAACGGAAATAGCTCGAAGTGATATAAATAAATCCTATTAAACTCACCTCCATGTGTCCCTAACTCAACTTCTTAGCCCAAACCCGAGTGATTCACAATTACACCAAAACTCAACTCAGTGTGTTCCTAATTTAACTTGTTAGCCAAAACCCAAAGTGATTTGTGTGTGTATGTGTGTGTGTGTGTGTGTGTGTGTGTGTGAGCTATCAGTCATGTCCAACTCTTTGTGACCCTGTGGACAGTGTTTGTACTTTGTTCATGGACTTCTCCAGTGAAGAATACTGAAGTGGGTAGTCATTCCCTTCTCCAGTGGATTTACCTTACCCAGGGTTTGAACCCGGGTCTCTTGCTTCTCCTGCGTTGCAGGCAGATTCTTGACTGCTGAGCCACTAGGGAAGCCCAAAGTGATTCATAGTTACATCAAAATCACCTGATATAGGAGAAAATATAACAGATGGGAAATCAGAGTGGAAAGAGACTGTCATCTAAACCATTGCAATTTAAATATCTCTTGTTTGCAAAATTTTGAAAATATGTGATCATATGTGGCTAGGTCTTCTCTCAGGGGCCTATAAGTTGCAAGCTCCATTAGTCTCACAAGAAACCTTATTTGGGGGAGATCTGTCTCTGTCTCTGGCTGTTGCTCTCTATGTCTGTTTCCTTTTATCCCTCTTAAAGTTCTTTGTATAGGCCAGAGTGTGATTTCATCCCTTCAGTTCGAGAGACAACACTGGCATGTTTCAGGAAAGGAAGGCCATGGAACAGTTGTCTATGTTTGGCACAAACCTAAGACTCCTCATGTTTTCAAGGGGCAGCAATTTCCCATATGCTAAGTGCCTCTTAGTTGTGTTCATCAGTTCTTCCTAGCATTTTCTGTAGGAAGCAAGGCCCAATACTACCACAATGGAGAAGCAGTGAAGCACAGTCAGGCTAAATAGATTTCCCAAGTTTATATGGTGCTTTAATGGAAATGCTCTAAGTAGCTTTTTTTTTTTTTTTTTTAATGTGGGGCTTCCCAGAGCCTTTGAGATGCTAATGTGAACACAAAAGTTGCTTTAAGAAAGAAGAGGGTAGGCAACATTTCCTACATTTGTTTCATTGAGAATCTTTTTTTTAAAAAAATCATCTGCAAGGTCTCCTGTAGAACTAACCTTGTGGAGAAACACAGTACTTATATTTCCGTTTTCCATTAGGTACCTACCCTCAGGGGCTTGGCTTCCTGGTGGCTCAGACGGTAAAGAATCCACCTGCAATGCAGGGGACCTGGATTTGATCCCTGGTTGGGAAGATCCCCTGGAGAAGGGAATGGCAACCCACTCCAGTATTCTTGCTTGGAGAATTCCATGAACAGAGGAGCCTGGTGGCCTACAGTTCATGGGGTCACAAAGAGTTGGACACAACTGAGTGGCTAACACACCTACCCTCTAGGTAAGGAATTAAGATAGGTATTCCTGCTTGAACCACCCAAGAGTGCACATAAAATAAGCACTTATTGTTCAATGACTATATAGTTTCCATTAAATATCATTTAAATATCAATTAAGTAGCCTGTCAACAGATTAAAATTTCAGAATGTTATATTTGGGAGAAAACTCACAGGTCATATACTCAGACTCTTTTATTTCATAGATACCCAAGTGGAGTTGTAGCCTTCACTCATTCATTCATTTATTTAACACTATTTCTTGAGTTATGAAGATCTATGACCAAGTTTTCACATGGGCAGTGGTGGTTTAGTTGCTAAGTCGTGTCCAACTCCTGCGATCCAATGGACTGTAGCCTGCTAGGCTCCTCCGTCCATGGGATTTTCCAGGCAACAATGCTGGAGTGGTTTGCCATTTCCTTTTCCAGAGCAGCTTCCCAACCTTGGGACTGAACTCAGGTCTCCTGCACTGCAGGCAGATTTTTTACTGACGGAGCTACCAGGGAAGTCCTACCCGTGGGCAGTTAGCTACAACTTCATCACAGCTGTCACCTGGGAAACAGCAATTTTAAGACGCCATCAATTAGAAAATTTATTTCAATTTCAGAGATACCAAATATGTGGGGGAGAATGGGTGTACCCTTTTGGATGAAATATGGTTATTACAGAAACAGAAGGTGGCAAAGCCCTGTAATGCTTCCTAATTCTGTGGGGCAAGGGGAGGAACGTTGGCCAGAGCACACTCGACTCCCTAATTCTGAGTGAACTCTGGCACTCAGAGTTGGGAGCTGCTGAGGAAGAGCCTCTTTAGGGAATGCGTGTATGACTACAGATAACTTTTCTCCCCTGAAAGAGAAAGTGGGTTCTTGTCATTGCTGCTGTTGATTTATATTAACAACATAAATTGTGACAAAAGAAAGGTCACCAGTGACCTCACAATCCTAATATGATTTTTTTTGTACTCCATTCTAATGTTTACCTCTACGCATTCTTAGTTTTCATAATTGTCACCATAATAATGAATGTCATCTTATGTTTTCACTGAATATGACATCAATATTGTGTAATTATAATTTTATGGCTGTGTAATATTCCATTGGCTCATACACAATAATTTATTTAAACTTTCTTTATTCCTTTACATTCAGATTGCTTCTGATGCTTTACTATTTTAGATGGAGCTGCAAATAACATTCATGTGCCCTTAGCTTTTCCTTCTATTGTGTGGCTTCCTTAGGAAAAATTCTCAGGAGTGGAATATTTGGGTCTAAGAGAATGATACATTTTTATAGCCCTTGTATAAATTGCCATCATAAGAAAGGCACCAATAAAATTTCAGTGGCAATTTCTCCTTGAAGATTCTGTAGGACAGAGGATTGTTTAAACTACTTTGCGATGCTTGTCTTCTCCATTTTCTGGGTTGTGTATGTCATTGGAGGCATGGCTTAAGAAGAGAGGGAGAAACAGATGAAATACATGACTCTGGCTTAGTTACTAGATGCTCCCCAGCTTTCTCACAGTCTGGAAGCCATGGTTCAGTTCTTCCCTCTGCTATTCTAGATTTCTCTGCTTTGCACAACTGGAAAGAAGGCTCTAAGGGGCTCACTGAAGCAATGAACATGAGTTTGAGTAGGCTCCGGGAGTTGGTGATGGACAGGGAAGCCTGGCATGCTGCAGTCCATGGGGTTGTAAAGAGTTGGACACGACTGAACTGAACTGAAGGGGCTCTGAGTTAAGAGGAATCAGGCATTGTTAGGTAGGGCATGGAGCAAGATTCCTTTCGAATCCTTTAGTACTGGATAGAAGAAGGTAAACTTTGTTTTAGAAGTGTGGCTTGGCTTCCCTCGTGGTTCAACTGGTAAAGAATCCACCTGCTATGCAGGTGAACTGGGTTCGATCTTGGGTTGGGAAGATCCCTTGGAGAAGGGAATGGCTCCCCACTCCAGTATCCTTGTTGGAAAATCCCATGGACTGTATAGTTCATGGGGTTGCAAAGAGTCAGACACGACTGAGCGACTTTCACTTTCTTTGGTTATAAAATAATTTGCCTAGTTACTAGACATCGAGATTGACAACATCCCATGGAGAGCACATGGGGTGGAAGAGGGAAGATGCAATAACGAAAAGCAGGGTACATTTAGCAAAAGAAGCAGAAGGGATTCTGAGCAAATCCAACAGATGATCATTAAAGGGTGGTTCTAAATGCCAGTCCATCCTAAAGGAGATCAGTCCTGGGTGTTCATTGCAAGGACTGATGTTGAAGCTGAAACTCCAATACTTTGGCCACCTCATGCAAAGTGTTGACTCATTGGAAAAGACCCTAATGCTGGGAGGGGTTGGGGGTAGGAGGAGAAGGGGACGACGGAGGATGAAATGGTTGGATGGCATCACTGACTCGATGGACATGGGTTTGGGTGGACTCTGGGAGTTGGTGATGGACAGGGAGGCCTGGCGTGCTGTGATTCATGGGGTCGCAAAGAGTCAGACACGACTGAGCAACTGAACTGAACTGAACTGAAATGCCAGTAAGATTCACTGAAGAGATGGAGTGGGCTTCCTCAATATTTTCTTTTAGATCTGCTTTCCATTACCGTACATGTAATCTGACATTTTGAGTCATGTGCTTAGAAGGCTACATTAAGTGTGTACTCTCTCTTGTGCATAAATAAGTTTTAAACTGAGATCAAGGGAAATGAAAGCCGTTATCTCTTTCTGGTGTTTGGAATAATTTACTTGCTTTTCTGAAAGCCTCAATTAGTGGGCTTTGATGGAATGGGATTCATGTCCACATCAAACTTCATTCTAAAACTAGGTAAGGGTATCCAATGGTCTCTACCCCTGAAACAATTATAATTATCTTGTCTCAACCTCTGCATAATTAACTGAGAGCTCCAATCTCAATGAATTTTTTTCTTGAGGGAAACTTAGTTGCTATTGAATCTTTACTTGCACTTATGCTTAAATGTGGATGCATTAGACCAAATGACTCCTCTCTCAATTTTCCCTGAGGACTCATGATCTTGTAGCTCACCAAGTAGCAGGTTTTCCATTTGAATGAACTTCCCTATTCTTTCAGTGGTATGCTTCATATTTCCTTAATAAGTCTTGATTACAGAACTCGTTAGCCACTTGTAAGCAACTTCAAGTTTCTTTATTCTAGCAACAGATTGATAAAATGTAAAAAGAGGCACATTCTCTGAAGTTACTGACTTTCAAATACACAGCCTACTCTAGTTTTCATGTGGTCATGATGAAGATTTGGACTAAAGAATGATTATTCTATAACCTGAGGAAAGAAAAAAATTGATGTGTCTTGGGAATAAGTGTCTGATCTGTGGATATACAGGAACACTCCAGTTGTTGACAGTATTGTCTGGAGTTGAGTTTATCTGTTCATCCCTTCCTCCCTCTCATCTCTCTCTTCCTTCTCCCTCTCTTTCCCCTTCCTTTTTATCTTTTCTTCCTTTCTTTCTTTCACTGAAGTAATGAACAGCTCACAAGCTGAGCCGCCTTCAGTGGGTTCACAATGAGAACCATTGTCCGACACAATGGCATTACACCCCATTACCTAAGGTAAATAATACTTCATATCAAAGTGAGTCATTTTTCCTCAGCTCATGGATCAGTTGATATTTATGTAAATCTCATTTTAAAAATTAGCCATAATTAAAAATACAAATTCTGAGGAAAATCTTCCATAAAGGCCTGGCCATGGAAAAAAGAGAAAATTTACTAATGTTTTTCATTAAGATTAAAGTCCGAAGGAAAAGATGGCATAAGGAAGATAGATTTCCCTTTAATTTGGGGATTATTTCTCTTTTCAAAGACATAGTGAGTCAGCCAAGCCCAAATTCTCACTGGGCTGAAATGAAGAAGAAAAAAGTGTATAAAGTGCTGTCTCACTTACTTCTATGACAACTGTCCTTTTCTGGAGAGCAACCAGCCTGTCTTGAGTTAATATGTCTATTTGGTAGATGGACCTGAGAGCTTGTTCCTAACACACTTGAGCTTGGTCATCTCCCATTAACTGTTGATTCTTCAGAGGAGTTGTACCCATGTGTTTTTTTAATGCTCTTGAGCTCAGCTGTTTGCATGTTGGGTCATTCCTGAGACAGGCACTCACTTACTAGCGTTATAAAAGAGTTGTATTTTATGTTTTTTACTGAGTTTCCACTTCCACTACATAGGATTTTGTGGACTCTCCTGGGAATCTAACTATCAAAAATATAATAAACATAATTAACATTGTTTATTTCCAACTAGCACAGTGCTTAAAGTTCGACTAATATTTGTTGAATGAATTTTAAAAATCCCAAATAACAGATATGAAACTGAATTATAAGACTATATTCCTCCCATAAATTTACCTAAATTATTAGATCAAAAACAGCATTTTGATGGACCTTATATTCGAGTATTACAAATCAAGAATTAAATGATCAAATGTATGGTAAAAACTAGTTTTATTTATTTGATACCAAAATATCACACATTATTTATGGAGTTCTTAATATAAAATTAAAGACATATTCATCATTGCTAATAACTATGGCTATCACTTTAATTAGCCTTGGTGACATACATTTATAAATAGTAATTATAGAATTAAATATGTTAAAATCTACAAGGGGGTCTTGAATATGCTAGCAGATGATAATGTATGACTAAAATATCTTGAGAATTTACCATTTGCTGGACACCACAATTATCATTTATATTACCTTGTTTAGCCCTCATAAAGACACTGAGACAGAGAAATAAACCTGTAGGTTAAAACCAATTATTTAAGGTTATAGAGCAGAATCACCTAATAAGAAACCTGAGAGTTAAATCAGTTTTCCTGTGACCACAAGTCTGGAGACTCTCCATATGCTGCAGAAGGTTGTTGCTGTTGAGTTGCTAAGTTGTATCCAACTCTTTTGTGACTTCATGGGCTGGAGCCTGCCAGGCTTCTTTGTCCATAGGATTATCCTGGTAAGAAGAATGGAGTGGGTTGCCATTTCTTCTTCCAGGGGATCTTCCCAATCCAGGGAATGAACCTGAGTCTCCTGCATTGGGAAGTGGATTCTTTAATCACTCACCTGGGAAGCCCACAATATTGAGTACATGTATTTTTAACAGATACTAAATTATTTCTGGATGGTGGAGTCTCTGAAAACTCTAACCCTAACCCCATTCTACCCTTTATTGTCAATCTGGGGCCTAAAATAATGAAAATTCTTTTAATTGAAACAAATATTCATGAAAAATCATAGGTAATTAAGTTTTAAAACTAAAAGAGTGGATCCTATGATTGACATGGATTGTCAAGGGGTGATAAGGCCCTTAATCTAGGATGGATGCTCTAAAGAAGGTTATAACAAATGATTATGAACAAGAGGCTTCAGTTCAGTTTATCAGGAGAGAATTTGTCTCCCTAGGATGCATGTAGTTTTCTGTCTACATAAACCATCTACTATTAGTTGGCACCACCAAGGTGAAACTTAATAGCTTTGATTTCATAGTAATTGCATCTAACTTTCCATTTTATAGATCTGCTGAGACATAAACAGCAATGCTCATAAAAATTAAGGTTAATGACATTTAATTTAAATCTAAAATATAGCACTTAATTTAAAATAATGGTTGACTATTCTTTCACGGGAAACTAGGTTGCTCTTTTATGATGATTTTCAATTGTGGTTTTTATGGCTATAACTAAGGATGACTGCTGACACAGGTCCATGCTCACCGGCAGGCTTACCATTAAACAGAAGTAAAGAATAAATAGAAATGTAATGCATGTATTCTATTTTATTTTATATGTTTCTTTCATTTGAAATTTAAAACGTAAATATAGCACACTTACAGAAGAAAATTAGCAAAAACATTGATTGACAGCTTACTTATAGCATCAGGCTCTTTATTGAAAAAAAGTATGCACAGTAAGTCATTTAAATGTTTACTTACTAAATTATTTTCAGTCTCTACTACCATGGCTAATAGTTACATATTACACACATTTTATTGAACAAACATGGGATGCTAATTACATTTCTTATTATTTGGAGAAGTAGAATATTAAAAATTAAAGGCTTTTTTGAAGTAGCCTCTTGGAGTAAAAAAACTCTTGACTGATGCCTGTGAAATTACTTGTACATTAAGATACAGCTCACATAAAATATACATGCTACAAATAGCACATTCTTTCCCTTCCCTTCTGTGAGGTAAATAGCAAGATCAGAAAAAGCAGAAAGCTGGTTAAAAGCTCAGCTTCTTCCCTCACTTGTTTTATATTCATTGTATTCATTTATTTATTAAAGTACATTAGACTGATACTGGTGATAGTGTGAACAAGATAAGAAAAGCCCCAGTCCTCAGGGAGCAATATACAAGGCTGTATATTTTCACCCTGCTTATTTAACTTATATGCAGAGTACATCATGAGAAATGCCGGGCTGGATGAAGCGCAAGTTGGAATCAAGATAGCTGGGCGAAACAGCAATAACCTCAGATGTTCAGATGACAGCACCCTTATGTCAGAAAGAGAAGAACTAAAGAGCCTCTTGATGAAAGTGAAAGAGGAGAGTGAAAATGTTGGTTTAAAACTCAACATTCAGAAAACTAAGATCATGGCATCTGGTCCCATCACTTCATGGCAAATAGATGGGGAAACAATGGAAACAGTGAGAGACTTTATTTTTTGGGGCACCAAAATCACTGCAGATGGTGACTGCAGCCATGAAATTAAAAAGACACTTGCTCCTTGGAAGAAAAGCTATGATCCATCTAGACAGCTTATTAAAAAGCAGAGACATTACTTTACTGAAAAAGTCCATCCAGTCAAAGCTATAGTTTTTCCAGTAGTCATATATGGATGTGAGAGTTGGACTATAAAGAAAGCTGAGTGCCGAAGAGTTGATGCTTTTGAACTGTGGTGTTGGAGAAGACTCTTGGGAGTCCCTTGGACAGCAAGGAGATCCAACCAGTCCATCCTAAAGGAGATCAGTCTTGGGTGTGCATTGGAAGGACTGATGTTGAGGCTGAAACTCCAATACTTTGGCCACCTGATGCGAAGAACTGACTCATTGGAAAAGACCCTGATGTTGGGAAAGATTGAAGGCAGGAGGAGAAGGAGATGACAGAGGATCAGATGGTTGGATGGAATCACTGACACAATGGACATGAGTTTGAGTAAACTCCGGGAGTTGGCAATGGACAGGGAAGCCTGGCATGCTGCAGTCCATGGGGTCGCAGAGTTGGACACGACTGAGCAACTGAACTGAACTGAACTGAAGAAATGGTAAGTTTCATAATGACTAATAGGGACAAAAACCCAGCTGGATATGGCAAAAAGATGATCAAAGGGGACTGAGTAAGTAGTTAGACTAACAGGAGAATTGGAGGAAAGGATAGTATAAATATGACTGGAGTACAAAGGCTTAGAAATGAGCACAGGGTGAGTGGCAACCAGACAGACAAGTTGGTTTTCTAGGTCATGTGAAGAATTTTCCGACTTTGGGGCATATATCCAAAAGAGGTGAAATCTGAATCTCAAAGAGATATCTCTACTCCCATGTTCATTGCAGCATTATTGACAATAGCCAAGCCAGGGAAGCAATCTAAGTGTGAATCAACAGATGAATGGATTTTTAAAAATGTAGACAATGTTGTAAGGTAATTATCCTCCAGTTTAAAAAAATGTGGCATATACATACAACGGAATCTTACTTAGCCTGAAAAAAGATGGAAATCCTCCCATTTGTCACATTAGGGATGGATCAGCAGGACATCATGCTAAGTGAAATAAGCCAGATACAGAAAGACAAATACTGCATGATTTCATCTATATGAGGACTCTAAAATAGTCAAACACATAGAAGTGGAGGGTAGAATGGTGATTGCCAGGGAGGAGGGCAGGGAATGGGCAAATGGGAAAATGTTGGTCAAAAGAGACATAGTTTCCACTTTGCAAAATAGTTTCTGGAGAGCTACTGTACCAAATAGGGCTCATGACGAATAATTTTGGATTGAATGCTAAGAGAGCAGATCTTATGTTAAGTGCTCTCACTACAAAAGGGAAAAAAAATCCCTCAGTATATAAAGGGGGCAAGTGGAAACTTTTGGGTAAGCTTGTGGCATTGATAATGATGGGAGTTTCAGGGATGTATTGTTGTTGTTGTTGTTGTTTAGTTGCTAAGTCATATCTGACTCTTTGCAATCCCGTGAACTGTAGCCCATCAGCCTCCTCTGTCCATGGGATTCTCTAGGCAAGAACACTGGAGTGGGTTGCCATTTCCTTCTCCAGGGGATCGTCTGACCCAGGGATCAAACCCGTTTCTCCTGAATTGCAGGCTGATTCTTTTATTTTTTTTATTTCTTTTTATTTTTTATTTTTTTCTATTAGTTGGAGGCTAATTACTTCACAATATTTCAGTGGGTTTTGTCATACATTGATATGAATCAGCCATAGATTTACATGTATTCTCCATCCCGATCCCCCCTCCCACCTCCCTCTCCACCCGATTCCTCTGGGTCTTCCCAGTGCACCAGGCCCGAGCACTTGTCTCATGCATCCCACCTGGGCTGGTGATCAGTTTCACTATAGATAATATACATGCTGTTCTTTCAAAACATCCCACCCTCACCTTCTCCCACAGAGTTCAAAAGTCTGTTCTGTATTTCTGTGTCTCTTTTTCTTTTTTGCATATAGGGTTATCATTACCATCTTTCTAAATTCCATATATATGTGTTAGTATGCTATAATGTTCTTTATCTTTCTGGCTTACTTCACTCTGTATAATGGGCTCCAGTTTCATCCATCTCATTAGGACTGATTCAAATGAATTCTTTTTAATGGCTGAGTAATATTCCATGGTGTATATGTACCACAGCGTCCTTATCCATTCATCTGCTGATGGGCATCTAGGTTGCTTCCATGTCCTGGCTATTATAAACAGTGCTATGATGAACACTGGGGTGCACGTGTCTCTTTCAGATCTGGTTTCCTCAGTGTGTATGCCCAGAAGTGGGATTGCTGGGTCATATGGCAGTTCTATTTCCAGTTTTTTAAGAAATCTCCACACTGTTTTCCATAGTGGCTGTACTAGTCTGCATTCCCACCAACAGTGTAAGAGGGTTCCCTTTTCTCCACACCCTCTCCAGCATTTACTGCTTGTAGACTTTTGGATAGCAGCCATCCTGACTGGCGTGTAATGGTACCTCATAGTGGTTTTGATTTGCATTTCTCTGATAATGAGTGATGTTGAGCATCTTTTCATGTGTTTGTTAGCCATCTGTATGTCTTCTTTGAAGAAATGTCTGTTTAGTTCTTTGGCCCATTTTTTGATTGGGTCATTTATTTTTCTGGAATTGAGCTGCAGGAGTTGCTTGTATATTTTTGAGATTAATCCTTTGTCTGTTTCTTCATTTGCTATTATTTTCTCCCAATCTGAGGGCTGTCTTTTCACCTTACTTATAGTTTCCTTTGTAGTGCAAAAGCTTTTAAGTTTCATTAGGTCCCATTTGTTTAGTTTTGCTTTTATTTCCAATATTCTGGGAGGTGGATCATAGAGGATCTTGCTGTGATTTATGTCGGAGAGTGTTTTGCCTATGTTCTCCTCTAGGAGTTTTATAGTTTCTGGTCTTACATTTAGATCTTTAATCCATTTTGAGTTTATTTTTGTGTATGGTGTTAGAAAGTGTTCTAGTTTCATTCTTTTACAAGTGGTTGACCAGTTTTCCCAGCACCACTTGTTAAAGAGGTTGTCTTTTTTCCATTGTATATCCTTGCCTCCTTTGTCAAAGATAAGGTGTCCATAGGTTCGTGGATTTATCTCTGGGCTTTCTATTCTGTTCCATTGATCTATATTTCTGTCTTTGTGCCAGTACCATACTGTCTTGATGACTGTGGCTTTGTAGTAAAGTCTGAAGTCAGGCAGGTTGATTCCTCCAGTTCCATTCTTCTTTCTCAAGATTACTTTGGCTATTCGAGGTTTTTTGTATTTCCATACAAATTGTGAAATTATTTGTTCTAGTTCTGTGAAAAATACCGTTGGTAGCTTGATAGGGATTGCATTGAGTCTACAGACTGCTTTGGGTAGAATAGCCATTTTGACAATATTGATTCTTCCAATCCATGAACACGGTATGTTTCTCCATCTGTTTGTGTCCTCTTTGATTTCTTTCATCAGTGTTTTATAGTTTTCTATGTATAGGTCCTTTGTTTCTTTAGGTAGATATACTCCTAAGTATTTTATTCTTTTTGTTGCAATGGTGAATGGTATTGTTTCCTTAATTTCTTTTTCTGTTTTTTCATTGTTAGTATATAGGAATGCAAGGAATTTCTGTGTGTTAATTTTATATCCTGCAACTTTACTATATTCATTGATTAGCTCTAGTAATTTTCTGGTAGAGTCTTTAGGGTTTTCTATGTAGAGGATCATGTCATCTGCAAACAGTGAGAGTTTTACTTCTTCTTTTCCTATCTGGATTCCTTTTACTTCTTTTTCTGCTCTGATTGCTGTGGCCAGAACTTCCAACACTATGTTGAATAGTAGTGGTGAGAGTGGGCACCCTTGTCTTGTTCCTGATTTCAGGGGAAATGCCTTCAATTTTTCACCATTGAGGGTGATGCTTGCTGTGGGTTTGTCATATATAGCTTTTATTATGTTGAGGTATGTTCCTTCTATTCCTGCTTTTTGGAGAGTTTTAATCATAAATGAGTGTTGAATTTTGTCAAAGGCTTTCTCTGCATCTATTGAGATAATCATATGGTTTTTATCTTTCAATTTGTTAATGTGGTGTATTACATTGATTGATTTGCGGATATTAAAGAATCCTTGGATTCCTGGGATAAAGCCCACTTGGTCATGGTGTATGATTTTTTTAATATGTTGTTGGATTCTGTTTGCTAGAATTTTGTTAAGGATTTTTGCATCTATGTTCATCAGTGATATTGGCCTGTAGTTTTCTTTTTTTGTGGCATCTTTGTCTGGTTTTGGAATTAGGGTGATGGTGGACTCATAGAATGAGTTTGGAAGCTTACCTTTATCTGCAATTTTCTGGAAGAGTTTGAGTAAGATAGGTGTTAGCTCTTCTGTAAATTTTTGGTAGAATTCAGCTGTGAAGCCATCTGGTCCTGGGCTTTTGTTTGCTGGAAGATTTTTGATTGCAGTTTCGATTTCCTTGCTTGTGATGGGTCTGTTAAGATCTTCTATTTCTTCCTGGTTCAGTTTTGGAAAGTTATACTTTTCTAAGAATTTGTCCATTTCATCCAAGTTGTCCATTTTATTGGCATAGAGCTGCTGGTAGTAGTCTCTTATGATCCTTTGTATTTCAGTGTTGTCTGTTGTGATCTCTCCATTTTCATTTCTAATTTTGTTAATTTGGTTCTTCTCTCTTTGTTTCTTAATGAGTCTTGCTAATGGTTTGTCAATTTTGTTTATTTTTTCAAAAAACCAGCTTTTAGCTTTGTTGATTTTTGCTATGGTCTCTTTAGTTTTTTTTGCATTTATTTCTGCCCTGATTTTTAAGATTTCTTTCCTTCTGCTAACCCTGGGATTCTTCATTTCTTCCTTCTCTAATTGCTTTAGGTGTAGAGTTAGGTTATTTATTTGGCTTTTTTCTTGTTTCTTGATGTAAGCCTATAATGCTATGAACCTTCCCCTTAGCACTGCTTTTACAGTGTCCCATAGGTTTTGGGTTGTTGTGTTTTCATTTTCATTCATTTCTATACATATTTTGATTTCTTTTTTGATTTCTTCTATGATTTGTTGGTTATTCAGAAGCGTGTTATTTAGCCTCCATATGTTTGAATTTTTAACAATTTTTTTCCTGTAATTGAGATCTAATCTTACTGCACTGTGGTCAGAAAAGATGACTGGAATGATTTCAATTTTTTTGAATTTTCCAAGACCAGATTTATGGCCCAGGATGTGATCTATTCTGGAGAAGGTTCCATGTGCACTTGAGAAAAAGGTGAAGTTGATTGTTTTGGGGTGAAATGTCCTATAGATATCAATTAGGTCTAGCTGGTCCATTGTGTCATTTAAGGTTTGTGTTTCCTTGTTAATTTTCTGTTTAGTTGATCTATACATAGTTGTGAGTGGGGTATTAAAAGTCTCCCACTATTATTGTGTTACTATTGATTTCCTCTTTCATACTCGTTAGCATTTGCCGTACATATTGCGGTGCTCCTATGTTGGGTGCATATATATTTACAATTGTTATATCTTCTTCTTGGATTGATCCTTTGATCATTATGTAGTGTCCTTCTTTGTCTCTTTTCACATCCTTTATTTGAAAGTCTATTTTATCTGATATGAGTATTGCGACTCCTGCTTTCTTTTGGTCTTCGTTGCGTGAAATATTTTTTTCCAGCCCTTCACTTTTAGTCTGTATGTGTCTCTTGTTTTGAGGTGGGTCTCTTGTAGACAGCATATATAGGGGTCTTGTTTTTGTATCCATTCAGCCAATCTTTGTCTTTTGGTTGGGGCATTCAACCCATTTACATTTAAGGTAATTATTGATAGGTGTGGTCCCGTTGCCATTTACTTTGTTGTTTTGGGTTCACGTTTATACAACCTTTCTGCATTTCCTGTCTAGAGAAGATCCTTTAGCATTTGTTGAAGAGCTGGTTTGGTGGTGCTGAATTCTCTCAGCTTTTGCTTGTCTGTAAAGCTTTTGAATTCTCCTTCATATCTGAATGAGATCCTTGCTGGATACAGTAATCTAGGTTGTAGGTTATTCTCTTTCATTACTTTCAGTACATCCTGCCATTCCCTTCTGGCCTGGAGGGTTTCTATTGATAGATCAGCTGTTATCCTTATGGGAATCCCTTTGTGTGTTATTTGTTGTTTCTCCCTTGCTGCTTTTTGTATTTGTTCTTTGTGTTTGATCTTTGTTAATTTGATTAATATGTGTCTTGGGGTGTTTCGCCTTGGGTTTATCGTGTTTGGGACTCTCTGGGTTTCTTCAACTTGGGTGGCTATTTCCTTCCCCATTTTAGGGAGGTTTTCAGCTATTATCTCCTCGAGTATTTTCTCATGGCCATTCTTTTTGTCTTCTTCTTCTGGGACTCCTATGATTCGAATGTTGGGGCGTTTCACATTGTCCCAGTGGTCCCTGAGGTTGTCCTCATTTCTTTTGATCCTTTTTTCTTTTTTCCTCTCTGCTTCATTTATTTCCACCATTTTATCTTCTACCTCACTTATCCTATCTTCTGTCTCCGTTATTCTGCTCTTGGTTCCCTCCAGAGTGTTTTTGATCTCATTCATTGCATTATTCATTTTTAATTGGCTCTTTTTTATTTCTTCTACGTCTTTATTAAACATTTCTTGCATCTTTTCAATCTTTGTCTCCAGGCTATTTATCTGTAACTCCATTTTGTTTTCAAGATTTTGGATCATTTTTATTATCATTATTCTAAATTCTTTTTCAGGTAGATTCCCTATCTCCTCCTCTTTTGTTTGACTTGGTGGGCATTTTTCATGTTCCTTTACCTGTTGGGTATTTCTTTGCCTTTTCATCTCGTTTAGATTGCTGTGTCTGGAGTGGGCTTTCTGTATTCTGGAGGTCTGTGGTTCCTTTTTATTGTGGAGGATTTACCCAGTGGGTGGGGTTAGACGATTGGCTTGTCAAGGTTTCCTGGTTAGGGAAGCTTGCGTCAGTGTTCTGGTGCGTGGAACTTAATTTCTTCTCTTTGGAGAGCAATGGAGTGCCCAGTAATGAGTTTTGAGATGGGTCTATGTGTTAGGTGTGACCTTGAGCAGCCTGTGTGTTGACGTTCAGGGCTATGTTCCTGTGTTGCTGGAGAATTTGCATGGTATGTCTTGCTCTAAAACTTATTGGCTCTTGGGTGGTGGTTGGTTTCAGTGTAGGTATGAAGGCTTTTGGACAGTCACTTATTACTTAAAGTTCCATGTAGTCAGGAGTTTTCTGGTGTTCTCAGGTTTGGGGCTTAAGTCTCCTGCCTCTGGATTTCAGTTTTATTCTTCCTGTAGTCTCAGGACTTCTCCAACTATACAGCACTGATAATAAAACTTCTAGGTTAATGGCGAAAAGATTCTCCCCTGTTAGGGACACCCGGAGAGGTTCACAGAGTTACAAGAAGAGGAGAGGGAGGAGGGCGATAGAGATGAGCAGGAGGAGAAAAAGGGGGACTCAAGAGGAGAGAGACAGATCTATGCAGTTGTCTGTTCCCAGAGTGTTCTCCGTAGCCCAGACACCTACAAAGATTCACCGAATTGGATTGGGAAGAGAAGGGGAAAGGAGGAAATAGAGGTGTTCTGAGGTAGAAAACAGAGAGTCAAGATTGGGAGAGAATAATCAACACACTCCTGAATAAAAATGGGAACTGAATATTGGATTCTTAAATGTTCACAATTTATATCATATACTGAAAAACAAACATTAAAAATCTAGAGTAGAGGTTAGACTCTTAAAAATACTATATTAAAAACAAAAACCAAAACACACAAAAAAAATTTTAGAAATATATATGAAGTTCGGTTTAAAAATAGGGCTTCTCTTCTTTTTTTTTTGTAAGGTTATAGTGTATTGAAAATGAAAATTAAGGAGTAGTAGAGGAGTACTAGAGGACTTTAAAAGAAATAAGAGAAAAAGAAAAATAGAAAATAGAAGAGAAAAAGGAAAGAAAAAAGAAGAAAGGAAGGAAAGAAAAAAGAAAAAGAAGAAAGAAAAAAAAAGAAAAAATTTTTTTCCCTAATTAAAAAAATTGTAAAAATCTATGAAAATGAAAGTTAAGGAGTAATGGGGGAGTAATAGGGAATTTTAAAGGAAAATAAAAGAGAAAAAAAAAAAAAAGTAAAAATATATCTAGGAATTTCTCTGGAGCTGTTGCAGTCAGTGTGGGTTCGGCTCAGTTTCAGATAGCTCCTCGTTCCAGCTTACACTTCTCGATATCTACAGGCCCCTTCCGGTGTAGTCGGTGTTTTCTAGAGGGATTTTAATCTGTTGCACCGGTCCCTTCTGAAGCGGTTCCATTTGTTTATTTGGCTTCTGTTTGCCTCCTCAGAGCCTCATTTCCGCCCTGACACAGGCGGGCGGAGGTGGACTCTTATTCAGGTAGCTAGTTCCCTCGAGCTGTGGGGAGGGGCTGGCGCTGCAGGGAGGGGTCCGCGCTGCTTTCTCCGTCTGCGCTGTTCAGGCTCGCGGATGTTCTATATGGAGCGCGCCCCGCGCTGCGCGAGGCTCCAGCCCTCGGGTGTTCCACAGAAGCGCGGAACGAAAAGCTGCGCCCGCTCTCTGTGCCTTTCCCGTCAGAGCGGTCCAGGCAGCCAGGGGCTTGATGGGCGCACTCTCCCCAGGTGTGGCGCGCCCACTCCCTTCCCTGGACCCAGTCTCAGTTTCCGCTGGCGCCAGTCGGGTGCGCGCGCCCTCTGCCCTCCGCGTCCCCAGCCCCAGTCCCCGCCCGCGCCGGTCGGGTGCCTGCGCCCTGTGTCTCGCCGCGACCTTCCCCTCCCCCCCGCCTCCTGCCTCCGGCCGGGCTGGGCCGGTCCGCAGCCTGCGAGCTCTTCTCTGGACTTTCTTGGTCCCTTTGTTCTGCGAACAGCTGGCAGTGTGTTCGGGCCGGTTAATTTTCTCTCTCTTTTGGTCTCCCACAGTTCAAGTTGGCAGCTCACAGAAGCTCCCTCCGATTGTCCTTAGGGCACTCAGGCCCGGACCCTAGCCCAAGCAATGCCGCCTAAGACTCCCTTCCCGGGACGGATCTCCATCCTTAGCTCTTTTGTCTCACTTTTTATCCTTTATATTTTGTCCTACCTCCTTTCGAAGACAATGGGCTGCTTTTCTGGGCGCCTGATGACCTCAGCTAGCAATCAGAAGTTTTGTGAAGTTTGCTCTGCATTCATTTATTCTTTTGATGAATTTGTAGAAGAGAAAGTGGTCTCCCCGTCCTACTCCTCCGCCATCTTGGCTCCTCCCCCCAGGCTGATTCTTTTATAGTGAGCTACCCGGGAAACTTATCTCCAAACTCACAAGTTGTGTACTTTAACTATCTATATCTTTGTGTATGCCAAACATTCCTCAATAAAACTGTTAAAAAAAAGGAGAGAATTAAAAAGTTTTTAACTTTAAGCTCTAACCCAAAGCAAGCAACTCAAGGATTCTTCAGTGTCAGGGAGTTTGAATGAGAGAAGATGACAACCATTTCTTCTCAGTTCCTTTATAAAGTGTCCTAGAGTAGGAATCCATTTGTAAAGATAAGAGTGGTCACAGTTAATAAATCTTTAATAAATAGCAATGTAAAATTACCTTGTGAGATGGAATACCTTACTCATTATATTTACATTTCCAGGTTACTTTACATTTGGTCTCTAAGAACATGAATAAAACAGCATTGTCATTGGCTCAAAGAAGTGAGTTTCTGGGATTGGAGCATTCTGAGTATTTCAGATCTGATTTGGAATAGATACTTGCAGGAGTTTTCCCTACAATTTCTTCAGTCTTTCAATATTCTTTCTCAAAGATAAAGCCTGAGAGTAGACATAAAGTATGTTTGTTTTTGTCAATAACTCCAAATTCGGCTGCCCATTAACCTGTCCTTTGGCCTTAAGATGCTTGTGCAGGCAAATGTAAAGGAGTTCATTATTAGTATCTGCTCAGGAATAGAAAATTGAAGATTTATGAGAAGGACTGTGACCTCAACTATACCTGAGGGCTATATCTGTTTGAGTTTCCAGCAGAATGCTCATTCTTTCAAAAATCCTCCTGAACAGAGAAAGATGCCTTTGTTTTAAATGTTACCTCACATTATACCTGGAAAAACATTTGAAGCAATTTCTGATAAAAATAACTTTCATTACTTTAGAAATTATTTATTAGTCAGCAAATATTTATTGGGTACCATATTTAAGTCCATTAGCTTCTGTATATAAATTAGTCCTCCAAGAGTCCTGAAAATTAGGTATTTCAGGTATCTCCACTTTAGTGGCCAGACTTGAGATCTGGGAGGTAAGTTTGCTGGAGGACACAAAACTAATAAGTACTGGAGATGTGCTTTAAACTCAGGTTGCCTGCTTCAGGAGGGCGTGCTGCTTTCACTGCCATGGACTGTCTCCAAAGGGTTTATTTAATATTTATCATGTTACTTACTTGGAATAGTTATTTTGTGGATCACAAACCTGTGCCCAGAGGTCATAAGAAAAATGAGGCAGAATTGTAAATTATTGATACATTTGCTTTGAGAAAATATTATTTGCTATCTTAGAGCAGATTTTACTGTAGCTCAACTGGGTGAGCGGAGGACAGAATCAGCGGGTAATGGGCTTCTTGTGTGTGCTCAATCACTTAAGTCGTGTGCGACTCTTTGTGACTCCATGGACTGTAGTCCGCCAGCTCCTCTGTCCATGAGATTTCCCAGGCAAGAATACTGTAATGGGTTGCCGTTTCCTCCTCCAGGGGATCTTCCCAACCCGAGGGGTTGAACCCGGGTTGAACCCAAGTTGAATTTGCTTGCATTGCAGGCAGATTGTTTATCCACTGAGCCTTCTGGAAAGCCCTTCTTACTCTGTTTAAAAAGTGGTCTTTTATAGAAGAGCAGAGTCTTCATGCTTGTTTATTTGCTTATCATTTGTCATAAAATAATTATACCTAAATGAGGAGGATTAATGAAAGTCCAGGCCTCTCTCCACTCTCTAGGGTTTTATTCAAATATGATTGCTAATAAATAAGAAATGGTAATAATATACAGAATTATTCCTGGGAATTTGTTTCCTTAGGAAGACTAGCACTTCTCAAATTATTTTTCGCTGAAGACTAGTGTTTTGTTAGATGTTAATAATGGTTCTGCTAGGGACTTCCCTGGTGGTCAAGTGGTTAAGACTCTGTGCATCTACAGCAGGGGGTGAGAGTTTGATCCCTGGTCAGGGAAGTTCCCCCATGCCACTCAGCACAGCCAAAAAATTAAGGGGAAAAAAAAAATAGATCCGCCAAAAATAGTTGGTCCCATAGTGAAATAAATTTGGAAGATTTGAGATGATACACTGTCAAATTTGATCTTTATCATTGGACTTCTTAGAAACTTTAATAGATATGTTATAATCACTATATCCTGGCACCTTCCCAAACCCATTTAATGGGAATCTCTGGGGGTGAGACATCAGTATTTTTAAGTTTTCCTGGTGAGGCTGGTCTGCAGAAATGCTACTGTAATGAAACTACCTTTTTTTTTTTTCTTTTTTAGTACATACGCTCAGGCTAGAGGCCAATTGTTTTCATTTCCCCAATTATTTGTCACAACGGAGGGAAAATGATGATAAACAACACAAAGTAGAAAGGCTTTTGTAGTTCGTCATAGATTCAGTTCTTTATTAAATGAATGTCAATTTTGATCAGACAAGCACCCTATGAATCACTAGCGATGGGAAAACAGATAGAGCTATGAGAGGAAAGGAAACGATGGGAAAATAAGCCAACTCCTCCTGTGTATCTCGGATTTCTGTCCATAGTGCTTCCGCTTCTCCAGAGGCAGCAGCCAGGACCACTGCGGGAATGCAGGGCACTTGGCTACCCTGCCCACTCTGTTGCCCAGGGCACCTGTTTCTGCAGCCTTAAGGAGGACTGAGGTCTTGAATCTCTCCTTTTATCTTTTAACTTTCGTCTGCTGGTTCTGGCAGAGGCTTCAGATCCTATTAAATGAATTCTTGCTCTCTTTTAGCCCATTCCATATGTCTGAAATGTAGTGAAATGAGTTTATTAAAGATTAGGACTGACTTGTCCTTCTTGATTCCTCCCGTGGAGCTCAGTGTCTCTGGGGCAGAGATGGACCCAGGAGAGAATCCCTGTCCCTCCCATCCCCTGGGCTTGCTCGCCTCTCCAGCTGCACGTCCTGCTTCTGTTTCAGGCTCTCTGCCTCGGCGGGCGGGCGGCGGCCCCCTCCCCACAGCTCCACAGTTTCACTTTGCGTTTGTGCTTTTGCACAGGTGGCTGTCTCCTTCTTGGAAGCACTTCCTTTGTACTGCCTGACTGATTCCTATTTGATGTTCTTCACATCTGGACTTGGGGACCACGTTTCCTGGCAGTGCCCCCATCCTCCCTTATAGACGCATCTGGGTCAAGGGCCCCTCGTGTCTGCTACAGATAGCACCCCCTATTAAGTAGATTAAGTGGTAATCTACATGGCTGGCTTGTAGAGTCCTTGAGGGCAAGGTCTGAGTTTTGTTTCCCTGGAGTAGGAAATGGCAACCCACTGCAGTATTCTTACCCAGAAAATCTGATGGAGAGAGGAGCCTGGTGGGATACAGTCCATGGAGTCTCAGAGAGTTGGACACAACTTATAGACTAAAAACAAAGACAACAATTACTTTATAATATTTTGTAAAAACTGTCATGAGTTTTATGTTCCCAAACAGACTATAAGCTTTTCATAGATTATCTGTATTCTTCTTCTTCCAACTTCGGGTAGCCATTGAATGGCTGTAAAACTCAGATGATGTACACATTATCAGGTCTATCTTTTAGCTTATTCTGTTCACCTACAAGTATACTTTCATTTTGCCCTCCTTTATGATTCCAGCAATTAACTTTCTGCTTGCTGATATCTTCACTCATTCTTTATTTTCAAAAATTAACTTCTTCATTTAATATATATTCACTGAGCACCTCTTCTAGGTACCCAGGATATAGCAGTGAATAAAACAGAAAAAATTCCTGCCCTGGTGGGCGGAGGCAGAAAGGAAACAAGGTAAGCAAGTGACATACATGGGGTCTGTGCTGTGCTATGCAGACAGGTTTTTTTTTTGTTTGTTTTTTGTTTTTTACCACTAGCGCCAATGGTAACAAAGATACTGGGGAAAGCAGATATAATGGAAGGAGGATAGAGAAGGTTGAAGGAATTGGAATTTAAGATAGGAAAACATCACTGATAAAAACGGGGCCTTTCAACAGCATCCTAAGGGAATGAGTCTCATGGGTATCAGTGGAAGAAAGTTCCAGAGAGAGGAGAAGGCAGATGCCGAGGCTCTGATGGGAGTGTGCTAAGTGTGTTGGAGGGACAGAAATGCTGTCAATGTGGTTGGAACCAGCAAAGGGGAAGAGTTGTGGGGGAGGGAGCTGGAAAGGTGATGGGGGTGAACAGAACTGTAGGGTCCGGAGGTCAGGATAGGAACTTGGCCTGTTTATCAGAACCTTGTTTGGGTATCCAGTGTAGAACCAATGCCATTTAGTGCATTGGAGAATATAAAGGTGAAGTGTCAGACTCTGTCCTTGGTGAGTTCAGATTCTATCACGTGGGGAAAGCCCCAGTTGGGGTGAGAAGGTTCTTAGATCCCAAGTACAGAAGCTCAGTGCTGACTCTAACATACTGTTGGTGTGAGTGTAAACTAATATACTACCCACTCCCCTGTTGGTAAAATGTATGTGCTCGTGTGTTCAGGTGTATCTGACTGTGACTTCATGGACTGTAGCCCACCAGGCTCCTCTGTCCGTGGGATTTCCCAGGCAAGAATACTGGAATGGGTTGCCATTTCCTTCTTCAGGGGATCTTCCCGACACAGACATCTCCTACAGCTCTTGCAATGCAGGCGAATTCTCTACCTGCTGAGCCATCAGGGAAACCTGGAAAATGTATACAGATTTCATCTATATATGCTCTGGACCTAGCAGCTGTACATCTAGATTTTTTTCCCTGGATAAATATGAAATAAACAAAGCTGTATAAGTAAGTACATTTATAATAGTGAAAATTAAATATTCAGCATGAGCTTAGGCAGGTGAATTGTGATATAGCCAATTAAGGGAATGTTTTATAGTTATTCAAAATGATGTTGAAATTACTGATATAGAAAGATGATCATGATATACAGTTAAGTGGGATAAAGTTATAAAATAGTATACAAAGGAGGAATCCATTTTTATAACATATTAGAAGTGTGTGATCTGTGTATCATGGAATCTAGATGAACATGAACCAGGCTGTTAACAGCACTTATCTAAGGCATATTGGAACTTGGAGGGATTTTTACTTGCTTCACTTTACCTCTCGGTTTGGTATGATGAAATCAATGGGAAAACATTTCTATGGCAATCAGAAAATTATTGCTTTCACTTTTTAAAAAGGAAAGAAAATGATAAGTTCTTAGTCCATGATGAACCCTGTGGCCAGAAAGCATTCTGCTTCTCACCTGATGCCCCTAATCACATGGGGTGGATTTCTGGGTTCCCACATAAAAAGGCTTACTTGGTTTTATCAATTTACTTTCTTGTCTGCCAAACTAGGGCAGATCTAAGGACGCATCACTCTGACTGTCACTTCCTTCTGCATTTTATTGTTGTTGTTCAGTCTCTCAGTCATGTCTGACTCTGTGACCCCATGGACTGTAGCCCAGCAGGCTCCTCTGTCCCTGGGGATTTTCCAGGCAAGAATATTGGAGTGGGCTGCTTTGTCCTCCTCCAAGTGATCTTCCCAGCTCAGGGACTGAATCTGTGTCTCTTACATTCCTTGCATTGTGAGGCAGGTTCCTTATCGCTCTTGCCACCTGGGAAGCCTCACTTCCTTCTACCCTTCCCGAAACTGCTTTTCACGTCAGTGTCTCCAAAGTGAAAACGAGAAATGAAAATACCACAATGGAAGACATATTTATCAAGGGAAGCAGCATAATTGATTAACCTGGCTTGTATGTGCTGTGCCCAGTTTGGGACTCTTTGGTCCTTGATTAGAAAATGTTGCTGGGTCCCTAAGGATACTTATTACTCATGCTTGTTACTTCTTGGATACTACTGATGCCTATTCAAGGATTTGTTTGAAGAGTTTTAAAAAAGGATTGCCCTGCCCCTTGCCTGTCGCCTATATAGTCCTGACTCAGCCGAGCAGAAAAAAATTAATAGAGTTCTGAAAGGACTGAACGAAAGCTATAGTTTCCGGCCAGTCTCCTTGGGGAGCTGGAGATGCCTGGGCCGTGGTTCGGAGGCATTAATTCTGCTTGCTTTGACTTGCCAACTGTGCTTGATTTCTTTTTTTCTCTATCACTGGGCACTTTACTGTAGACTTTTGTGTATAAAGGAAGCGTTCAGCGTGTATTGCCATTTCCCGCGTGTGCTTAGGCAGCGAGTGCTGTCAGAAGCACTCAGTATAATGACAAAATGGCTCTCATCAATGACTTTTTTTTATTATGGATTTCCTAGCTCTCTGATAGGCTGTACCTTTGATTTAGGTTTTCAAAAAGAATTTAATCATGAAAGAAAGCTCTGTGTGCTGGGCGAATCCTCTTGAAAGCAATTGCCTTTTATATCTCCAGGGTCTTAATCGCTCCTTCAGTCTGCTCAGCTGTTTTATTCTCTCTTATGTTTGGATCAACATGTAAATAACCGAGGACGATGGCTGACTTTACTTAAGGCAAATGTAATGGAAAGGTAGGAATGAAGTCCAGGCTCAGTGGAAGAAGGATAATTTGGGGAACAAAAGAGTAGGAAGCTGATCCATTTGATCAAAGGATGACTTTTCATGTCCCAAGTTTTTGCTTCAGGTATATGGGATTCTTCCATGTTAGCTTTCCCCAAAGTGAGTTTCAGGGAACAGTGGGCCCGTGAGGTGTTCTAGGATAGTGTTCCAAGGTTGGGTAGGTTTGGGAAGCGCCAGGCACTGCAGCACTGCGCACGATCCTCAGTGGTTTACAACATGGGTTGGTATTATTGGATTGGCCAAAGTTCAGAATTTTCTGTAATAGCTAAAAGAGAAACATGAATAAATTTTTTGGCCAGCCCAACAGCTCTGGGAAGACTTGACATAAAGTTTTGTTTTGTTGCATATAGCACTTTTTTCTAATGTATTTGCCTATTGAACTCTTTTAGAAGAATCACTTATACCACCTGAGTTTTATGTTCCTTCCTTCCTTTGGAAAATTGAAAGATTAATGAATACTCTGTAACTGAGATGAAAAGATATATACACTGGAGCCCAAAGTTAGGGCAAAAAGTTAATATATTAAGGGATCTTCTACTTTATATCTAATTTTATGAATCTTTCATTTAAAAAGATACACAAAACAAATATGACAAGATGCTAACAGTTGTAAATTTTGTAAAGAGATTATGGGTTATACTCCTTTTTAGTATATGCTTATTTTCTGGGAAAGTCAGTTAAGGTACATGGGAAATGTAAATGTCAATTGTGTATAAGGCATTACAGTAATAACCATTCATCTGTTTATTTATTCAACAAAGGCTTATTGAATACTTAAAATATACCATGCACGATTCTCGGCATTTGTGATATACCAATAAATAAATAGATAAAGATCTCTGTCCTTGAGGTGCCAGACTAAAGTTTAATTCAATAAATATTTATGAATTGTTGAGTCTTGTTCCTAATAATGTCTGAATAAGATTCTATCTGACTGACCCTTCTGCAGATAACAACTGTAAAGTCTAGACAAAAACAAGACAAAACTAAAAAGCAAAACCAATGGCCAGAAAGTGCTGGAGAGCAGCAAAATGCAGGTAGTTTCTGAAGGGGAATCAACACTTAGAAAAAGGGGAAGGCTCTAGATAAGTTCCTATTGGTATGGCTTATAAACTGAGTAAAGGCCTCAGTTTGCCCTACACAAATAATGGCCTTTTTTTTTTTAACTTTGGTGGAGGACATCACCACCAAATTTAATAGATTTTCAAATCTGAGAAGATTAGCAAACCTAAGCAGAATATATACAAAGAAAGCCATGCAAAACATAGTCAAACTTCTGAAAATCAGTGATTAAGAGAAAGTCTTGAATGTAGCCAGAGAAAATCAACAGATTTTATAAATGTGAATGAAAATCCAAATCATTATTGATCTCTCATTAGAGAAAAATGGAGTCTAGAATACATTAGAACAAAAATATTTAAAGAGCTTGAAAGGGAGAACTGGTAATCCAGAATTTTCTGTCGAGAAAAAATATCCTTCAAGAATAAAAGCAAAATGAAGACATTTTTAGGTCAAACTAAAAATATTTGTCACCAGTATACCTGAACTAGAACTATATTGTGTTGAAAGAAGTTCTTCAAGCTGAAAGGAAATGATATCAGCTAAAAATGTCCTATTTTGAGAGTTATCGTAAAGATATAGTAATCAAGACAGCATAGTATTGGTGAAAGAATAGACACACCAATTGGTATAATAGAATAAAGAACTCAGGAATAGATCCACACAAATTTAGTCAGCTGATTTTTGACAGAGATACAAAGATAATTCAATGGAGAAAAGATAAGTTACATAAATATGTTTATCAAAACTCTGTAAATATACACTTAAGATTTATGCATTTCATTGTATGCATGCATGTTTAAAAGAAAAAAGAAAATAATGAACTTTAATTAATGATTTGCATATTGACAGATTTAGGAGTGAAATGTATCAGTGTCTTTTAATTTACTGTTGTTGTTCAGTTGCTAAGTCATGTCCGACTCTTTGTGACCCCATGAATTGCTGCACTCCAGGCTTCCCTGTCCTTAACTAGCTCCCAGAGTTTGCTCAAACTCATGTCCATTGAGCCCATGATGTCATTACACCATCTCCTTCTCTGTTGTCTCCTTTCTCCTCCTGCCCTCAATCTTTCCTAGCGTCAGGGTCTTCTCCAGTGAGTCGGCTTTTTGCATCAGGTGGCTAAAGTATTGGAGCTTCAGGTTCAGCATCAGTCCTTCCAATGAATATTCAGGGTTGATTTCCTTTAGGATTGACTGGTTTGATCTCCTTGCTGTCCAAGAGACTCTCAAGAGTCTTCTCCAGCACCACAACTTGAAAGCATCAATTTTTTGTCATTCAGCCTTATTTATGGTCCAACTCTCACATCCATACATGACTACTGGAAAGACCAAAGCTTTGACTATGTGGACCTTTGTCAACAAAGTAATGTCCCTACTTTTTAATATGCTGTCTATGTTTGTCATAGCTTTGAAATGAATAGAAATTTGATGAAGTAGATTAGTAAATGATAATGATCAAATCCAAGTGGCAGCTCTTCACATGCTTCTAGTATTATTTTTCTCTGTTTAATGTTTTGTAATAAATATTGTGAAAAAAATTCTGGACTGTCTATTTGGACTGGTATTTCTAATTGTTGTCCCCCAAATCAGAAAGAAGTAATTCTTCATTCTCAAGGATCTCCTAATGCAGTGAGAGAAACAAAGATGTAAATCATAAAAACATGGTACTATAAATTCAATAGTGATGAATACAAGTTGTTATGCAAACATAGAGAAAGGCCCTATAATCTAAACCAGGGGTGATCAGAGGTGATGAGGTATTACATGCTGCTTCTACTGAGTTCTAATTAACAACAATTTGCCATAAAGGTTGAGGAAAGGAGGCAGTGAAGGAAAGGGTATTCCAGGTAGAGGAGACAGATGGGCAGAGACCAAAAGAGGATTTACAGTAGAAATGAGTGAGATATTAGATATAATTGGAAGCCAGACATTGCAGTTTGAGCCTGTCTGTTGGGAACTATGGAGTGATCTTCAATAAGGAGGTAGCATGGACACTTTGAGTTTCAGACAGACTGCTCGGGCAGCTGTGAAAAATGGATTTGAAGTATTGCCTCTGCAAGAGTAATTAGGCTGTTAACAATATTGAGACTTGATGGGCATCTGAACTAAAACTTATATTTTAAGGATGGAGAAAAAGGGAGACTCAGTTTAAAACGTAGGAAGAAAGCAGAGTTGGATATGGGTTTAGGATAACCATATAATTTATCAACTATCAAGGGTACTTTGGAGAGTGAAAGCTGGCATTTTGATAATTATGCCAGGGGCATCTGGCATTAACTGGAATAGTCCAGGGCAAATGGAGCATATTGTCAGAGAAGACATAAAGGAGTGTGAATTGAAGAGGAGCCTAGAGTGACCCTGAGGCTCCTAACTCTTTGACAGAGGTGGGAGCAGGTTTAAAAGTGAAGATGATTATGTACAAAGAAGTTTGTGATTTGTTGGTTTCTGCTCTAAGGAATTTACAGTCAAGAGAAAACTCAACTTTTCTTGGCTATGATAGTCAAATGAGATCTGATTTGGATCACAAGAGAATGTAGGATTTAGATCTCCAGCAAGCTCAGTTGGTAAAGAATCCACCTGCAATGTAGGAGACCCTGGTTCTATTCCTGGGTTGGGAAGATTCGCTGGAGAAGGGATAGGCTACCCACCCCAGTATTCCTGGGCTTCCCTTGTGGCTCAGTTGGTGAAGAATCCGCCTGCAATGCAGGAGACCTGGGTTCAATCCCTGCATGTGAAGATCCCCTGGAGAAGGGAAAGGCTGCCCACTCCAGTATTCTGGCCTGGAGAATTCCATAGGCTATATAGTCCATAGAGTCACAAAGAGTCAGACACGACTGAGCAACTTTCACTTTCAAGATAAAAGGATACATAAGACCAAGGTGAGCCGTGAGCTCTGAAAATAACGTTTTTCATAGAGCTGTCTTTCTTGATTATTTAAATAGTTAAAAAAATGGAAATAACTCCTGGGCATCCCAGGTGACACAGTGGTAAAGAATCTGCCTGCCAATGCAGGAGACGCAAGAAAGCCAGGTTCAATCCCTGAGTGGGGAAGATCTCCTAGAGTAGGAAATGACAACCCACTCCAGTATTCTTGTTTGGAAAATCCCATGGGCAGAGGAGCCTGGTAGGCTTACTGTCCATGGGGTCACAAAGAGTTGGACATGACTGAGTGATTGAGCGTGCACACACACAGAGACACATACCCTCACACACCCCATTATTAGGATTTTAGGAGTCCAAGTGAGAAATAGATATCAAAACAGACAAATGAGGTTACTATATCTAGATCTATCTCCATTACTATTATTACTAGACTTGGTTGGAGCAGGTGGCTTGGACCTGCAACCACCGCTGCACTTCCTGATTGGATCTTGGGAGTCTTTGTGAGGAGAGGAGCCCATAAGGCAGTCACCACAATATTCTTGTTCTCAGTAGTATTCTGTAACTTCAAGGTAGAGCTCCTAACCAGGTAGATGATTATCCATCCAGGGGAGGAGTCACTGTCTTAACTGTACCGAGTCCTGAGAATAGGATCAGAGAGATAAAGACAACAGGTGACACCTGACTTTTGCATCATTGTCTTTTTCCTATCAGAAAAGCAAATCAACTGATGTCAGAATCTTTCTACTTAGCCAGATGGATAACTCCCTCCTCTTCCAGTGCTGGGAAGTCATGGAGAGGTGGGAAAAGGAGAAGTTTTACTGTCATGCTGGCCCTTCCTGGGATGAAAGTTATTTCACGGACACTTGAAGCCAGGAGAGTAGAGTCCCCTCTAACATCCCATATATCTCTAGCATAACTCCAGTCTAGGTTTGTTACCCATTTCAGAAATACATTAATATATTCTCATGTGGCAATACACCCACCATGTTAGTCTGCCTGCAAGTCTCCTTTTTTTCCTTCATCCTAACAGTTCCTAGGCACTGACATCCTCATATTTGTAGATTTACATTCAGTTACAAATTCCTTAAGCTGCAGTTTCATTTTGCTTCCATTTCCATCTGATTGATTTCTTTTGAACAAGATATACCTTTTGATCACTGACTTCGTAATGAATTCTGTACCATCGGGTCTCAACCATGCTTATGAGGTAAAATTGATCTTCTTTGCTAAGCCTCAAGTTCACCTTGACTTTTCTCCCCTAACCTAGATCGAATGCACTGGTATATCTATTGAAACATATGTAGATTCTTGTGCTTTCAGCTGTGTTCTCCTTTGAATTACCTGGCACTTCATCCACTGTTAATCTTTTTTTTTTTTCTCAATGTCAGAAGCAGTGTTGACTGTCAATACTTTTTCCCATTTTAACTGAGAATATTTCATCTTCCTTTTCAATTTCAACTTAAAAGTCCTTTCAATCAGAATAACAAATTATTTTCTTATTAGTCATCATGATGTATCTTTTGTCAGAGACATTCTGTAACCTCTAGGTGGAACTCAAGGATACATGCCCTACTCCCTCTTTCCAAAGTCAAGGAAGAAGATGTGTACTGATACCTGTCTATTTATCTAGATCTATGGGTCAGTGGGCTTCCCAGGTGGTGCAGTGGTAAAGAACTTGCTTGCCAGTGCAGGAGACATGAGAGACTTGGGTTCGATCCCTGGGTTGGGAAGATCCCCTGGAGAAGGGCATGGCAACCCACTCCAGTATTCTTGCTTAGAGAATCCCATGAACAGAGGAGCCTGGTGGACTACAGTCCATAGCATCCATTGAGACCCCATGGACTGTAGCTATTTCCTTCTCTCAGGGATCCTCCTGACCCAGGGATCAAACCCACGTCTCCCTCATTGCAGATGGATTCTTTACTGCTGAGCCACCAGGTAAGCCCGAACTCTAGGTTTGGGGAGTGGTAAAGGAAGCCTTGCAATGGCCTCTGTTTCCTATTTGAGCGGATGGTTTGGTGCTGATTTAGCTAGCTATTTGTGTTTGTACCCTGGGGAGGACAAGAGAAAATTGTTAATTTGGATACCAAATCCCACACTGAATTTTCAGCACCCAGTTCACCATGGAAGTAGATCCCACTGCAATAACACAGAATTAGCTAGGAAAAGAGCTTTGCATGTTCCTGAAATTTGTTCTCTGAATCTACCTCCCTCCTTACACAGTGTGACCTGTTCCAGAGTCAGCTAGTAAAGGATTCAGTGACCTAGGATTCCAGTCAAATATCTCTCTCCATCAGTGATAATCAGCATACCTAGCCAAAATCCTATTCTTTTTGAAACTTTAGGTTTTTGTCTGGAAAATGAAAACATACCTATATTATCCCCCATTTTCTAATAATCTATAATCTACTTCTCATATACTATTATTTTAAAGCTGTAGTACAATGTGGAAAAAAATGTTCACGTCATTACCTGTCATGTGGTAAAGGGGTCCTAGTCATTGGCCACTATAGTTAGGGAGAAGATGTAAATAATGGGATGTAATGGAAAATACTTCCTAGGTGGCACAGTGGTAAAGAATCCATGTGCAGTGCGGGAGACACAGGTTCAATCCCTGAGTTGGAAAGATGCCGTGGAGAAGGAAGTGGCAACCCACTCCAGTATTCTTGCCTGGAGAATCCCCATGGACAGAGAAACCTGGTAGGTTATAGTCCACGGAGATGTGGAAGAATCGGACACTACTGACTGGCTCAGGAACAATAAATGGGGAAAATGTACAAGCACAGAAGTAGCAGAGCATGCATACTCCCTGAAGCACTTCTTTTGCTAGAGAGTTGTTGACTCAAGCTGGACAGGATGCACTGTAACCAATGATCCAGTGGAGAAGACTTTGCCCCTGTAAAACTCTCCATATTTGTAGAAACTAAATTTCTATTTTCCCCTTTTTAATTGAAGCATAGTTGATTTACTGTGTTGTGTTAATTTCTTCTGTACAGCAAAGTGATTCAGTTATACATATATATATACACATTCTATTTATAAATTTATTTCTTTAGGTTCTATATATTTATAGGTACCATATATTTGTAGGAATTTGTTAGATCAGGATTGGAAAATTTTTTCTCTAAAGGACTAAAAAGTAATTTTAGCTCTGTGAGACGCAGGTTCTGTCACAACTACCCAACTCTCTGTTCAGTTCAGTCGCTCAGTTGTGTCCGACTCTTTGCGACCCCATGAATTGCAGCATGCCAGGCCTCCCTGTCCATCACCAACTCCTGGAGTTTACTCAAACCCATGTCTATTGAGTTGGTGATGCCATCCAACCATCTCATCCTCTGTCGTCCCCTTCTCCTCCTGCCCCTAATCCGTTCCAACTCTCTACTGTGGTGCAAAAGCAGACAGAGCCAATCTGTATTTTAATGGGCATGGCTGTGTATCAGTAAAACTTTATTTACACAGGAGGTGGTTGGTCTGATGTGACTCACGAGGCCTGTTTACTAACCGTTTATCTAGATAACAATGTAAGAGTGAGCACTTTCTATTCAAAAGTGGTCTTTACAGAAAGAGAGAACTTTTGGAACTTAATACCTATTGTGTCAGCCCTGCTAAGCTATTGTGTCAGTCTTTTACTGACCTAACCCTGACTGACTGAGTCAGCCCTGCTAAGCTACAAAAGCAATCTGGAATGAACCTCCAGAACTAGACTCTAGGAGCACTGTTACTAGTTTTTCATGAATCTACAGGAGAAGTTAGGACTCCTAGCAACATTTCTAGAAAGACCTTTCTGAAATTGCAGTCTCCAGTTCTTTACTTTCTCAATTTCAGTAGGGAATCTCTGCCCACTGTGCTTTTTGAAAAGGCCATTATCTGTCTCCATGTTATAAAATCCAAAGTTGGCTCTCTGTCTCTCCTTACTCAGTCACTATGCAGTGTATATATAGCTGACTGCTTTGTCTTTCCTAATGTACTGGCTTCTCTTGGCTTCTATGACACAGCATTTTCTGCATTTTCCTTCTACTTCATTGGCTACTCTTTCCTGTTTGTCCGAGTTGGCTGCATCAGCACATCATTTAAATGTTAGAGTATCACATAGCTGGGTTTTGGGCACATGCTCTTCTCTATTTGTTTTTTCTCCATTGCTAATTTCATTTAGTCCTTTGGTTTAAATGACATTTATATTCAATGATTACAAAATTTATAACTCAACTTCTGGCATTTCCTTTCATTTAGAGTCTTATATACAATTATATTCTTGATGTTTAACCCCTTGCACTGCAAAGAGATCAAACCAGTCAATCCTAAAGGAAATCAACCCTGGATATTCAATGGAAGGACTGATGTTGAAGCTGAAGCTTCAATACTTTGGCCTCCTGATGGGAAGAGCCAGTTCATTGGAAAAACCCTGATGCTGGGAAAGATTGAAGACAAAAGGAGAAGCAGAAGACAAAGGAGAAGATGGTTGGATGGCATCACTGACTCAGTGAACATGAATTTGAGCAAACTCTGGGAGACAGTGGAGGACAGAGGAGCCCAGTGTACTATGGTCCATAGGATTGCAAATAGTCTGACGTGACTTAGTGACTGAACAACAACAAGTTTAATATTTACAAGGAAGAAGTAAACCTGTATTTTCCCCAGCTTTCAGTATCTCAGTGTATGGCACCGTCCTTTCAGCTAACCAAGTAAAAGCCCACCTTGGTCTCTATTTCTCTCCCTCACAAGCTCTACTTCAGAACCATGAGCAGAACAGAGCCCAAACTAAACAGCTTCTCTCCATCTCTGCTTATGCACATCACTTCTTTGCTTAATATCTGTAACAGTCCAGTTCAGTTCAGTCACTCCAGTCATGTCTGACTCTTTGTGACCCCATGGACTGCAGCACGCCAGGCTTCCCTGTCCTTCACCAACTCCCAGAGCTTACTCAAACTCATGTCAAACTCGAGTCAGTGATCCATTCAACCATCTCATCCTCTGTCATCCCCTTTTTCTCATGCCATCAATCTTTCCCAGCAACAGGATATTTTCAAATGAGTCAGTTCTTTGCATCAGGTGGCCAAAGTGTTGGAGTTTCGGCTTCAGCATCAGTCCTTCCAATGATTATTCAAGACTGATTTCATTTAGGATTGACTGGTTGTATCTCCTTGCGGTCCAAGAGACTCTCAAGAGTCTTCTCCAACACCGCAGCTCAAAAGCATCAATTCTTTGGCACTCAGCTTTTTTTATAATCCAACTCTCACTACTGGAAAAACCATAGCCTTGACTAGATGGACCTTCGTCAGCAGAGTAATGCCTCTGCTTTTTAATATGCTGCCTAGGTTGGTCATAACTTTTCTTCCAAGGAGCAAGCGTTTTTTAATTTCGTGGCTGCAGTCACCATCCGCAGTGATTTTGGAGCCCAAGAAAATAAAGTATGTCACTCTTTCCATTGTTTCCCCATCTATTTGCCATGAAGTGATGGGACTGGATGCCATGATCTTAGTTTTCTGAATGTCAAGTTTTAAGCCAACTTTTTCTCTCTCCTCTTTCACTTTCATCAAGAGGCTCTTTAGTTCTTCTTGGCTTTCTGCCATAAGAGTGGTGTCATCTCTGTATCTGAGGTTATTGATATTTCTCCCAGCAATCTTGATTCCAGCTTGTGCTTCATCCAGCCCAGCATTTCACATGATGTGCTCTGCATAGAAGTTAAGTAAACAGGGTGACAATATAGAGCCTTGACATACTCCTTTCCCAATTTGGAATACCAGTCTGTTGTTCCATGTCCAGTTCTAACTGTTCTTTCTTGACCTGCATACAGACTTCTCAGGAGGCAGGTAAGATGGTGTGGTATTCCCATCTCTTGAAGAATTTTCACAGTTTGTTGTGATCCAAACAGTCAAAGGCTTTAGTGTAGTCAGTGAAGCAGAAGTTTATGTTTTTCTGGCACTCTCTTGCTTTTTTGATGATCCAACAGATGTTGGCAATTTGCTGTCTGGTTCCCCTTCCCTTTCTAAATTCAGCTTGAACTTCATGAAGTTCACAGTTCATGTACTGTTGAAGCCTGGCTTGGAGAATTTTGAGCAATACTTTGCTAGCATGTGAGATGAGTGCAGTTATGCAGTAGTTGGATTCTTTGGCATTGCCTTTCTTTGGAATTGGAATGAAAAGTGACCCTTTCCAGTCAATCCACTGACTCCTCCAAATTCTCCTGTCTGGTTACAACCTAGTCTCCAGGGATCAGCCAGAGTGCTCAGTTTATTTATTTATTTTAAAATCTTTTTATTGTTTTTAACACCAAAAACACTTTGTATTGGGGTATAGCTGATTAACACTGCTGTGACATCTTCAGGGGGAACAGTGAAGGGGCTCAGTCATACATTTACATGTATCCACTCTCCCCCAAATCCCCTCCTATGCAGGTTGGTACATAATATTGAGCAGAGTTCCTTGTGCTATACAATAGGTCTTTGTTGGTTATCCATTTAAAATATAGCAGTGTGTACACGACCTCCCCAAATTCCCTAACTGTCCCTTCCCCCTGACAACTGTAAGTTTGTTTTCTAAGTCTGTGAGTCTCTTTCAGTTTTGTAAGTGCTCGTTTTCAAAGGTAAATTGGATTGTGTCTTTTTCTGCAGAGAACCTTTAATGACTTCTTGGCCCATGCAAAGAAAACCCCAAATTCTTACATTATCTGATCCCTCTCAGACTCTCTATCCCGTTTTCTATCACTCTCTCCCTCCCTTCCTTTGTTTCAGCTACGTTGGCTAATTCTGACTGTAGAACTTGTTGTAGCAGCTCTTTTCTTCTGTATAAAATGTTCTCCTCCCCAAGATCTTTGCATGACGAGTTCCATTCTGAACTTCAGCTCAGAAGTCATTCTCTCAGGCGTTTCCTTACTGATTTTTTATCATTTCACTCACCACGCACAGACATTGTCTATTACAGCATTGTTCTCATTACCCTCATAGCTCTTACCTCAATTATAAGGACATACATTTATGTGTTTTATTGTGTGTCTCCCACCTGAAAGCAAGCTCCTGATAGTAGGGACCTCGTCTGTCTAGTTACTCTCTGTGTTACCTATAGGAATGTTTAGCAGAGTTGTCTGTCAGTAAACACTTGTTAAAACTGAACAGATAATATACCTCTAAAAGCTTCTTTCTTAAATATCTGCACCAGGAATATGGTTTACTCTCTGCTCAGCTTTGTTTCATAAGCAGTCATGTCTCTCAGCAGTGAGTCACCAGCCCCCACGGTGCATGTCTTCTCCTGAGGCGGTTGATTGGTTTCTGGATCTTCCTAGGCTCTTTCCTCCTGGATGCGGGAAGTATGGCCTGCCTCTTCCCAAGAGGGTCACTCAGGGCTGTCTTGTCATTTCTTGCTAAGTCACAATCTTTTTACCAATTTCCTCTTGGTGCCCTTGTACTTTTTAAGAGATTTAAAATGAAAAATCCCTTTGATTTTCTTTGATTATGATACATATGTATATATAATAAAGAGTCTGCCGACGCTTGGGTCCAGTTGGGGCAGCTCCAGTTCACTCCACCCCTGTGGTCTCAGAGTAATTATTAATGGAACCTCCTTTTGTTCCCCTAGTTTTTTTCAGTTTGGACAATATACTATACTGTCCCCCTTACTGGTAAGCCTGCATGCCGTCATTCTTGCTCATTTGTCATCAACCCTGTGTCCCCCAGTTTTTATCCCTGCTGGTGAGGAGTCCCAGGTGGCCTTACACTCTTAGTGGATCCCAGGGAGCCCTCATTACAAATGGTCACATCTGGCCATCGAACTCCAACATGGGCTTTGCAGCCACTATCTTCTCATACCAGGACAGGCAGGCTAATTTATCTTGGTGAGATGAATGAGCAATTAACAATTCGCCTCCTTAGAGCTGCTGAGCTGGGCTTTGCACAGGGAATTGCCTGCTTCAGAAAGCTGAGTCATCAGCCGAGAACCCACAGCCGTCAATATTTGAAAACTCCTCATCTCTCTCCGCCTCTTCCTCTTCTGCCAAATGAATTCCTTGATGTTTGTTAACAGGATGGCTAGTCTAGGCTGAAATGAAATTTCTCTCTTTTTTCAAAATCTTTTCCTTTTTAAAAATGATCTTACTCTGTTTTTTTCAGCCCGCTTGTGCCTCATTGGCATATCCTTCAGGAATCAATAACAAATAATTTTTCTCATCAATTATACGTGGTTTTACAAAGTCTTTTCTTAGCCATGATTTGTTTTCCACTGATACTATGGCTTAAAGTGCTATGATATTCTCTTCTGAAATAGCCTATAATTAATTTCTACCACCAGGCTTCCCCGGTGGCTCAGCAGTAAAGAATTTGCCTGCAGTGCAGGAGATGCAGGAGACGTAGGTTCAATCCCTGGGTTGGGAAGATCCCCTGGAGGAGGGCATGGCAACCCACTCCAGTATTCTTGCCTGGAGAATCCCATGGACAGAGGAGCCTGGTGGGCTGCAGTCCATAGAGTCACAGAGTCGGACACGGCTGAAGTGACTCAGCACAGCACAGTTTCTACCACTGAACTGTATTAGTCTTCACCCAAATTAGTTTTAATTTACCTCGTTTCACAAGGGAGTCCTACAGTACAGGGTTATGTTTCACTGTAGCAGCTGTGATTTGACTCCATCTGCCTTAATGTTCTTTTCTGAGTTATTCTGACGTCATTTTGATAACATTCTCTGCCTGTGCCTGACGCTAATATGTCTTTGCCATCATGTAGCTGACTTACTACGGTATCAGTTGACTTTGGGAGGATTTTTATTTTAGTCTCTGAAGACAATTGTTTTTGGTGTTTTAACATGCAAATATGAATTCTATTCATTTGTGTTAAAATAAGTTCTAAGGTTCTGAGATTTTCATTGTATTCCTATTTTTTTTTTTTTTTTGTTTGTTTTTTTTTGGTAACAAATTCCTTCAAAACTTACTTGCTTAAAACAGTGACAGTTAGCTTATGAATCAGTGGGTTGGTAGTTCGGGCTAAGGTCAGCTGGGAGGTTTTTGTGCTGATCTGAGCTGGGCTCACTCAGGTAAATGCAGTCACATTAGTTGGTTCTCCTCTGGGGTTTGGTGTGCGGCTGGCTGGAGTGATGAGGGCCAATGCACTGTCTGTTTCTTGTTGTTCAGAAGGCTCTTTGGGCTCATTCACATGGTTGAAGAGGTTCTAGGAACATCAAAAGATGTGTCCCAATGCACAAGCGATTTTTGATCTCTACTTATGTCACATTTACTAACATCTAATTGGTCAAGGTGGGACATGTGGCTAAAAGCAGTTTGAGAAGGCACCACAGAAGGGCATGGTTGTAGATAGCAGAATTACTGTGACCTTTTTTTTTTGTTTTGCAGACAACTTATCAAAAGATCATAAACTGAAACATTGCCATACTTATACTTTCTGTGTAGAATTCAGTGAAATTCTACACATAAAACATGTTATAAACCTGTGAAAAGAAATTTATTGTAAAGTTTCCTCTAGTTATTCCATGACATAGTCCTAAAGAACAGTGTTATAGTGAGAGTCTAGTGTATCTCAGTAAATTTTATGGACTTAACCATGCCCCCTCCAAATTCATGTTGAAGTTCTGACTCCTAGCACCTTAAAATGAATTCTCAGTACCTGTATTTGGAGATACAAGTTTACCTGTATCACCTTTAAAGAGTTAATGAAAGTAAAAATGAGGTCATATGGGGTCTGTATATGCTCAGTTGGTGAAGAATCTGCCTGCAATGCAGGAGACCCAGGTTCAATCCCTGGGTCAGGAAGATCCCCTGGAGAAGGAAATGGCAACCCACTCCAGTATTCTTGCCTGGAGAATCCTATGGACAGAGGAGCCTGGTGGGCTACAGTCCCTGAGGTCGCAAAGAGTCAGACACGACTTAGCGACTAAACCACCACGACGGCTCCAGTATGATTGATGTTCTTACACAGAAGGGAGATCAGGACACAGACATGTGTGTGCAGAGCAGAGGTCATAGGCAACACAGTGACCATCCACAACCTAGGAGAGAGGCCTCAAAAAAAACCCAAACCTGCTGACTCCTTGATTTGGGACTTGCCAGCTGCCAGCACTGTGAGAAGACAAGTCTCCATTGTTTAAGTCACCTGGTGTGGCGTGTGCATGCTCAGCTATGTCCAGCTCTTTGTGTCCCCATGGACTATAGTTCACCAGGCTCTTCTGTCCACGGAGTTTTCCAAGCAAGAAAATACTGGAGTGGGTTGCCATTTCCTTCTGTAGGGGATCTTCCTAACCCAGGGGTCGAACTCAAGTCTCTTGCATCTCTTGTGCTGGCAGGAGGATTCTTTACCACTTGCGCCACCTGGGAAGCCCTTAAGCCACATAGTCTGTGGTATTTTGTTACGGTGGCCCTAGAAAACCAATACAGTAAATATGCTCAAGTTAAAGTCAATTAAATTACATATCGTATACTGCATTCAGTAGTTAAAGAAATGATTCTTTTCTACCCAGCATTGTACTAAAACATTAATAATGCCAAAGAAAATTGCCTTTCATCCATTCTTTCAAAAGTTGTTCAAGGAAACTATTTTAGGTTTTTTGGGATTCCTGCACAAAAATAGATTACAATGCAATTGAGAAGATAGGACTGAAGCTTTTGGGGGAAAAAGTAAGGTTATATAGCAGTATATGTTAACTTATGAAACTTATTTCTTTAAATTATTCTTATTTTCTTATTTGTTTGAATTCTCACAGCTCTATGGGTTCCTTTAGGATAAACTCTATCTCCTATATGTTTGCTCTCTAGTACCCAACAGTTGATGGATATTTTTAATGAAAAGTTGCATCTGGAGTGAGCTACAACAGAGAGAGAAAGGTGTCAGGGATAGACTGTGAAAGGAAGATGACATCAAGGATGACTGATGGAGTAATAATAGCTGATGGCAAGGGGTAGTGGAGCTCTTCTGTAGCTGGCTATAGAATATATTCTACATTTTATACATCTATAAATATATTCTATATTCCTGGCCCTGGAAGCAGGAAGTCCAGGTATGAATTCTGTTCAGCCATTCCAGGAGACAAATATTTATGTCAGATGGATGTAGGCTTTATTCCAGGGCTATTCATTCTCTGTTTCTTTGTAGGTTCAATTTATTTTGGGGCTAACTTTGAGAGCTCTGGTTTTTATCCTCTATTATCCTAAGAGTTAGGGATTCCTTAGAAAATGATGAACATAAGCATGGAGTGTTGTGGTTCACATAGTATCCAGAAAAGCAAAGGAAATTCCCAGGCGGAGAATAATCACTTCTCTTTATCTGAGGATATTATGGGAAAGGCGAGCTATAATTATTTCAGCTATAAACGTAAAAGAGTTGGATTCTTCATCTAGTAAGTGGGAACTCAGCTCAGCTTTGTACTTAGAGGCAGTTCTCATTCAACATTTGTGCAAGGAAAGAAGATCACCTCTACATTTTCATAGGAACAGAAGTCATTTTGGCTGTGCTATCCCACTTCTGGCTTCCCTAGTGGCTCAGGGGTAAAGAATACACCTGCTAATGCAGGAGACATGGGTTTGATCCCTGTGTTAGGAAGATCCCCTAGAGTGAAACCCACTCCAATATTCTTCCCTGAAAAATTCCATGGACAGAGCAGCCTGGCAGGCTACAGACCATTGGGTCACAAAGAGTTGGACACTGAGTGACTGAACACACATATCCCACTTCTTAGGGGGTTACTCTTAAAAAACCTATCAGTGGTTTTCAACATGTCAGCTTCTGTCAACATGTCAATGTGTCCAACAATTTTTCAGTTGGAATTGAAGCTGGGTGGAAATCTGTGGTGCCAAGAGCTAGGGAAATGACCTCTTCTGAAGCTGGCAAAGGCTCAGGTGTGCAGGAATGTGAGATGAGAAGTGTGAATAGAAAGTGTGAATTGAAGAATCACACAAAAGGACTTAAAGTTCAAACTGCGGGAAGCATTGTTTTTTTCTGAGTTGCAATATCACTGAATCTTTTTTTTCTGCCTTTGAGTAGATTCAAGTTTTTAGCCAACTTAAAGGGTTGCAGCAGCCATGAAATTAAAAGATGCTTGCTCCTTGGAAGGAAAGCTATGACAAACCTATACAGCATATTAAAAAGCAATAACTTTGGCGACAAAGGTCCACCTAGTCAAAACTATGGTTTTTCCAGTAGTCATGTATGGATTGGAGAGTTGGACCATAAAGAAGGATGAGCATCGAAGAATTGATGCCTTTGAACTGTGGTGTTAGAGAAGACTCTTGAGAGTCCCTTGGACTGCAAGGAGATCAAACCAGTCAATCCTAAAGGAAATCAACCCTGAATATTCATTCGAAGGACAGATGCTGAAGCTGAAGCTCCAATACTTTGACCACCTGATGCGAAGAGCTGACCCACTGGAAAAGACACTGATGCTGGGAAAGGTAGAAGGTAAAAGGAGAAGAGGGCGGCAGAGAATGAGAACAGGTTAGAAGGGCTCATCTTTGAAGCAGAGTGGGATAAAAAGAGCTGGAAATGGACAGCTGATGACCAGAAGAAACTTTTCTATCTTCAAAGAGAATAAAAAATGAGTTGCTAGGTGAAGGTATTTCCTGAACCACTTTTATTTTAAATTTATTTATTTGAATAAATAAAACATTCTCATGAAAAAGAAAATAACATACAAAGTGTAAAAAGTAAGTTACTCTCCATTCCCCATTTCTGACTTTCAATTCACCACTTCCCTTATCCATTTCTTGCTTCATTTAGAGTCTATCTAGGAATATACGTGTGTTTTCACCTAGAAAAGAAAAAAAGAAAAAAGGAAACAAATGATTAGAGACCACATTAGTGATTCAGAAACTTCTTCATTTAACATCCTTTGGGATATGTGCCATATGAGTAATTATGGAAAAGACCTCATTACAGAAAATGCTCCAGAACATTCTATTATATGGATATGTCTTAGATTGCTCTGCAACACAGAGTGACATTTTAATATTGCTGACAGATGTTGCTGTTTTAATATTTGAAAGATACACCCATCTGAATGCAGAGTTCCAAAGAATAGCAAGGAGAGATAAGAAAACCTTCCTCAGTGATCAATGCAAAGAAATAGAGGAAAACAATAGAATGGGAAAGACTAGAGATCTCTTCAAGAAAATTAGAGATACCAAAGAAACATTTCATGCAAAGATGGGCGCAATAAAGGACAGAAACAGTATGGGCCTAACAGAGGGAGAAGATATTAAGAAGAGGTGGCAAGAATACACAGAGGAACTATACAAAAAAGATCTTCGTGACCCAGATAATCACAATGGTGTGATCACTCACCTAGAATTAGACATCCTAGAATGTGAAGTCAAGAAGCATCAGTAGGAACAAAGCTAGTGGACGTGATGGAATTCCAGTTGAGCTATTTCAAATCCTGAAAGATGATGCTGTGAAAGTGCTGCACTCAATATGCCAGCAAATTTGGAAAACTCAGCAGTGGCCACAAGACTGGAAAAGGTCAGTTTTCACTCCAATCCCAAAGGAAGGCAATGCCAAAGAATGTTCAAACTACCACACAATTGCGCTCATCTCACATGCTAGCAAAGCAATGCTCAAAATTCTCCAAGCCACGCTTCAGCAGTACATGAACAATGAACTTCCAGATGTTCAAACTGGATTTAGAAAAGGTAGAGGAACCAGAGATCAAATTGCCAACATCTGTTGGATCATCAAAAAAGTGAGAGAATTCCACAAAAACATCTATTTCTTCTTTATTGACTATGCCAAAGCCTTTGACTGTGTGGATCACAGCAAACTTTTGATAATTCTTCAAGAGATGGGAATACCAGACCACCTTACCTGCCTCCTGAGAAATCTGTATGTATGTCAAGAAGCAACAGTTAGAACTGGACATGGAACAACAGACTGGTTCCAAGTTGGGAAAGGAGTACGTCAAGACTGTATATTGTCACCTGCTTATTTAACTTATGTGTAGAGTACATCATGTGAAATGCTGGGCTGGATGAAGCACAAGCTGGAGTCAGGACTTCTGGGAGAAATATCAATAACCTCAGATACACAGCACCCTTATGGCAGAAAGTGAAGAACTAAAGAGCCTCTGGATGAAAGTGAAAGAGGAGAGTGGAAAAGTTGGCTTAAAACTCAACATTCATAAAACGAAAATCATGGCATCTGGTCCTATCACTTAATGGCAAATAGATGGGGAAACAGTGGAAACAGTGCCTGACTTTATTTTTAGGAGCTCCCATATAACTGCAGATGGTGACTGCAGCCATGAAATTAAAAGACACTTGCCCCTTGGAAGGAAAATAATGACCAACCTAGATGGCATATTAAAAAGCAGAGACATTACTTTGCCAACAAAGGTTCACCTAATCAAAGCTATCATTTTTCAGTAGTCATGTATGGTTGTGAGAGTGGAATATAAAGAAAGATGAGTGCCGAAGAATTGATGCTTCTGAGCTGTGGTGTTGAAGAAGACTCTTGAGAGTCCCCTGGACTGCAAGGAGATCAAATCAGTCAATCCTGAAGGAAATCAGTCTTGAATATTCATTGGAAGGACTGATACTGAAGCTGAAGCTGCAATACTTTGGCCACCTGGTGGGAAGAACTGACTCATAGGAAAAGACCCTGATGCTGGGAAAGATTGAAGGTGGGAGAAGAAAGGGATAACAGAGGATGAGATGGTTGGATGGCATCACCGACTTGATGGACATGAGTTTGAACAAGCTCCAGGACAGGGAAGTCTGGCATGCTACAGTCCATGGGATCGCAAAGAGTCGGACACAACTGAGTTTTTGAGCTGAACTGAATATTTGAGGGTTTGTTTTGCTCTCCAAGCTTTTTGAGTTAAATGCTTTTCCCAATTAATTTTTATTTTTTCTTTTTCAATAATAAAGGCATTTTTGACTTGAATGTTTCTGATTTCTTTCACAAAAATATTCCCATATCTTAGCCTCATTGTCAGTAATTTCTATAATATTGTAAAAGTTCAGGTTTGCTTGTTGTTAAGTTGCTAAGTTGTGTCTGACTCTTTGCAACCCCACGGACTGTGTAGCCCACTAGGCTCTTCTGTCCATGGTATTTCCCAGGCAAGAATACTGGAGTGGGTTGCCATTTCTTTCTCCAGGGGATCTTCCCTCCCCAGCGATTGAACCCCCATCTCCTGCATTGGTAGGCGGATATTTTAGCGCTGAGCCACCAGTGGGTGAGCTTTGCTTATTTCTTCTTAATTCAAAAAAAGGTTTTTCATCCTCAAGGAGATAATTTTTTTTAATGATGTTTTGGCTATTAAAATATGGTGTGACTTCTTATTTATGGACTTCCCTGGAGCATCTACCTACAATGTGGGAGACCCGGGTTCGATCCCTGGGTCGGGAAGATCCCCTGGAGAAGGAAATGGCAACCCACTCCAGTATTCTTGCCTGGAGAATCCCATGGACAGAGGAGCCTGGCGGGCTACAGTCCATGGGGTCACAAAGAGTCGGGCATGACTGAGCGACTTCACTTTCACTTTCTTATTAATAGGGTAATTCAAGTTATTATTTTAGCAATGGAAGGTTTTTAGGGGGAGAAAAGCACATTTCATGTGGAAGTCATGCTATATGCTGAGTTTCAGCTGATAGTGCCTGAAGAAATCTTTCAGTCCCTTACTCTAAACCTAGCCCTGTGATAACCAGCTATCAGAATTATACCCTCTGGAAAGGAAAGTCCCGAGATCTAGGAAATGTGACCAGCAATCTAACCAGTAACAGTGAGGATACCATACAGGTAAATTATACATTTTCAAGCCATCAGCACTGAGGGCTTACTATTACTCTTCACAAACTAGTAATTGGTGTTTACTGCCATATTTGTGAGATTCATAAATCCAATTTTTTTTTCTTTTTTTTTTATTATTATTATTTTTTTTTTCCAGTGGGTTTTGTCATACATTGATATGAATCAGCCATGGATTTACATGTATTCCCAATCCCGATCCCCCCTCCCACCTCCCTCTCCACTCGATTCCTCTGGGTCTTCCCAGTGCACCAGGCCGGAGCACTTGTCTCATGCATCCCACCTGGGCTGGTGATCTGTTTCACCATAGATAGTATACATGCTGTTCTTTTGAAATATCCCACCCTCACCTTCTCCCACAGAGTTCAAAAGTCTGTTCTGTATTTCTGTGTCTCTTTTTCTGTTTTGCATATAGGGTTATCGTTATCACCTTTCTAAATTCCATATATATGTGTTAGTATGCTGTAATGTTCTTTATCTTTCTGGCTTACTTCACTCTGTATAATGGGCTCCAGCTTCATCCATCTCATTAGGACTGGTTCAAATGAATTCTTTTTAATGGCTGAGTAATATTCCATGGTGTATATGTACCACAGCTTCCTTATCCATTCATCTGCTGATGGGCATCTAGGCTGCTTCCATGTCCTGGCTATTATAAACAGTGCTGCGATGAACATTGGGGTGCACGTGTCTCTTTCAGATCTGGTTTCCTCAGTGTGTATGCCCAGAAGTGGGATTGCTGGGTCATATGGCAGTTCTATTTCCAGTTTTTTAAGAAATCTCCACACTGTTTTCCATAGTGGCTGTACTAGTCTGCATTCCCACCAACAGTGTAAGAGGGTTCCCTTTTCTCCACACCCTCTCCAGCATTTACTGCTTGTAGACTTTTGGATAGCAGCCATCCTGACTGGCGTGTAATGGTACCTCATTGTGGTTTTGATTTGCATTTCTCTGATAATGAGTGATGTTGAGCATCTTTTCATGTGTTTGTTAGCCATCTGTATGTCTTCTTTGGAGAAATGTCTGTTTAGTTCTTTGGCCCATTTTTTGATTGGGTCATTTATTTTTCTGGAATTGAGCTGCAGGAGTTGCTTGTATATTTTTGAGATTAATCCTTTGTCTGTTTCTTCATTTGCTATTATTTTCTCCCAATCTGAGGGCTGTCTTTTCACCTTACTTATAGTTTCCTTTGTAGTGCAAAAGCTTTTAAGTTTCATTAGGTCCCATTTGTTTAGTTTTGCTTTTATTTCCAATATTCTGGGAGGTGGGTCATAGAGGATCTTGCTGTGATTTATGTCAGAGAGTGTTTTGCCTATGTTCTCCTCTAGGAGTTTTATAGTTTCTGGTCTTACATTTAGATCTTTAATCCATTTTGAGTTTATTTTTGTGTATGGTGTTAGAAAGTGTTCTAGTTTCATTCTTTTACAAGTGGTTGACCAGTTTTCCCAGCACCACTTGTTAAAGAGGTTGTCTTTTTTCCATTGTATATCCTTGCCTCCTTTGTCAAAGATAAGGTGTCCATAGGTTCGTGGATTTATCTCTGGGCTTTCTATTCTGTTCCATTGATCTATATTTCTGTCTTTGTGCCAGTACCATACTGTCTTGATGACTGTGGCTTTGTAGTAGAGTCTGAAGTCAGGCAGGTTGATTCCTCCAGTTCCATTCTTCTTTCTCAAGATTACTTTGGCTATTCGAGGTTTTTTGTATTTCCATACAAATTGTGAAATTATTTGTTCTAGTTCTGTGAAAAATACCGTTGGTAGCTTGATAGGGATTGCATTGAATCTATAGACTGCTTTGGGTAGAATAGCCATTTTGACAATTTTGATTCTTCCAATCCATGAACACGGTATGTTTCTCCATCTGTTTGTGTCCTCTTTGATTTCTTTCATCAGTGTTTTATAGTTTTCTATGTATAGGTCTTTTGTTTCTTTAGGTAGATATACTCCTAAGTATTTTATTCTTTTTGTTGCAATGGTGAATGGTATTGTTTCCTTAATTTCTTTTTCTGTTTTTTCATTGTTAGTATATAGGAATGCAAGGGATTTCTGTGTGTTAATTTTATATCCTGCAACTTTACTATATTCATTGATTAGCTCTAGTAATTTTCTGGTAGAGTCTTTAGGGTTTTCTATGTAGAGGATCATGTCATCTGCAAACAGTGAGAGTTTTACTACTTCTTTTCCTATCTGGATTCCTTTTACTTCTTTTTCTGCTCTGATTGCTGTGGCCAGAACTTCCAACACTATGTTGAATAGTAGTGGTGAGAGTGGGCACCCTTGTCTTGTCTTGGATAACTCAAAAGAAATTTCCTTCTTGATGAAAAACATCCACTTTGAAAGGCAGTTAGAACCTTCTGCGTACTCTCGCAATTCAGTATATAATTTGTTCATGATTTAAGGTGATTTTTCTCACCCTATAACGTAAGAGTTCCACTTCCTTTCTCCCTAGAATTCCAAGTGCAGTTGTTTCATTTAAAGAAAGCTACAAAAGCGGCCAGAAGTGACTTGGCCTAGATATTAAGGCTGACTTCTCAGATGTCCATCAGTCCTGTTGTGGATGTACGGATCCCCTTCTACCAAGTCAAAGCTGCCTATTTGCTACACTTACCTCAGATGCAGTACATCCAGTTATGAGTAAAGTGTGCCATATTCAGGTTCTGAGTGGACCCTGCTCAGAGGAATGTCACTCTGCAGTTCTCAAGCATTTATTTATTACTGGTTATACCCAAGAAATGGAAGTAAACCGCAAGTATCCTTTCTCTTTATAGAAGACATGGTAATTTGTGAATCCATAGTGGGAAAACAGCACTCTTATGGTGCTGAACAACCTTCAGTAGGTCTGTAATTTTGAAATTACCAAGTAAGGGCTTCCCTGATGGCTCAGTGGTAAAGAATCTACCTGCCAGTGCAGGAGATGCAAGTTTGATCCTTGATCCAGGAAGATCCCATATGTCGTGGAGCAACTAACCCACGTGTGCCACAACTGATGAGCCTGTGCTCAGAGCCGGGAAGCCGTAGCTACTGAGCCCACTCCCTGTGACTATTGAACCCCATGCGCCCTAGAGCTCATGCTCCATAAGGAGAAACCACTGCAATGAGAAGCCCATCCACCACAACTAGAGAAAAGCCCTCACAGCAGCAAAGACCTAGAACAGTCAAAAATACTAAAATTTTTTAAACATTAAAAAAAATTACCAAGAGATAGTTTTGTGAGAAAGGAACAGATTCAGAAACATGAATAATGGTTAGGGTGACCCTCACTTTTATTTTTCACCTTTTTTCCCACTCCAATCTTGCAAATGGTTTAGGGGCAAAACCCGTTTTCAGATTATAAATCATATGGTTTTCTAGTTTCAGGAATCATATTAGCTTATGGTATAATAATTCTGGTAAAATACCTAATTAAGTGATTAATTCTATTTATGAGTATCTACTGAGCACAGCATTGTAACCATGTCTTTCTGTCATTTGCAGACTGATAGACTGAAAATGGAATAGGAATGTGTGCAATAGGAATGCATAATAATCTAATACAGCAATTAATTTGAGATGTTTTAGTTTGTGTCCTCTTTCTGAAATAAGGAATTATTTTCCCCACAGAGACTGTTATCAGTGTAAATCCTCCATGAGGCTCCTACACAGGTTTACCGGATTATTATTAAGGAGAGGAAAACTCTGCTTCAGAAGAGGGTTATCTGGTTGAGGGGGTTCTGAGCAGGGCTGGGAAGACCTGGGTTCCTGTTCCAACTCTTGCACTGGCTTGTGGGTGATTTTGTGCACATCATTCAGCCTCTTTGCACCTTGGTTTCTTCATCTTTATGCATGTGTGCTAAGTCCCTTCAGTTGTGTCCAACTCTTTGTGACCCCATGGACTGTAGCCCGCCAGGCTCTTCTGTCCATGGGATTATCCAGGCAAGAATACTGGAGTGGGTTGCCATGCCCTCCTCCAGGGGATCTTCCCTGCACCCCACAGACCCTGGTCGCTGCTGACCAAAACTTTAAGTTCTCAAGTTCAGCTGCCTTCATTCAGCTCCTGTGGTCCTTTCCCTCTCTGTAGCAGTGGACACCATTGACCAACTGTGGCTTCTTTAAAAGCTCTGTGTTTTCTTTATTTTTGTTCTTTGACGTCTCTGTTCCCTCCAGCTGCTTCTCTGCTCCCCAAGGAGGGGAAACTTGTTTTTTTTCCCCCTTCCTTCTTAAGTGGAGACATGGAAGATTTCAGCCATGACCCTTAGCCTACCTCTCTCACTGTCACTTTTCTCTAAGACATCATTGTGTGTGTGTGTGTGTGTGTGTTTGTAAATTTAACTATCATGTCTATTTAGACAATTCAGAAATTTTTGTCTCTGATCCTGTTCTATCACTCTAACCTCTGGTGTGTACATTACCACTCAAGACTGTTGCCATCATGTCATACGTAATGTTTTCAAGGATTTTATCCTGTTATCATTTCTTCCATGTTCCTTTATTTTCTGTTTCTTTTTTGGCACTTTCTTAATTTATTTCTCACATTCTCCAAGAAACTAAAATGCTTCTTGATCGCCTGCGTCCGCTCACTTAGCGGGTTCCACCTTTGAAAATATTGCATGTCTTTCTTTTACTTTCTTCGGTGCTGCCATTCAGGTATAACTCTTGGTGGGCTGTCTCATGTCAGACTGTCTCCTCCTGAAGAATTGTGCACACTTCTGCCCCACTCATTTTCCCCAAAGACCACTTTCTTCAAGTCTATCACTTCACTGAACCTGTTTCCTGTGGTTTTCTGTTGGAATTCTTCTGCTTGGTTTCAAGTCTCTCAAACCATATTTCATCTCATATACTCATTCTGTACTCTGGTCACATTGGTCTCTTTCCTGACACTTGGATGTTCTTATTTCTGTGCCTTTATCCATGTGGCTCCCTTTTTCCAAGCACCCTTTATCTTTCTCTAACTACACCCTCATACATAAGGCTGCTCCTGTCCTCACTGAGGTCCTTATCTCCCCTTTCTCTAAACTTCTGGGGTCACAGCTGGTACCACAGGCATCTTAGCATCACTTTCAGTCCTACATTGCTTGCTTTTCTATGTATATTTATTTTGTGATCTCCCTACTTAATTGCAAATTCCTTGAGGGCATAGGTCTACATAGCTACTGAATGACTGGAGTTTTTCATCAAACAGAAGTGCCCTAGGTTTGGAATAATTATAAAAAGTACAAATCTTAAAAAAACACTTCAAGGGAAATTGAAAAGCTCCTTCTTAAGTAAAGGAGTTTTGACCAAATAAATTTTGCTTTTCAGGTAACTTTATTATAGTGCAGTTGTTGAGATCCTGTTTTGGGAAGCAAAGCTATGGATTCTGGAAGGAGGCCAGAGGGAAAGCTCCAGTGGAGATGCTAACAAGAATTAAGACATGACTTCTCCACAGATTACTCTTCACATGCATGCCATTAAGTTGTGATTCAGCTCCTTGTCTTAAAAAGAAGTGTTACTGGAGACCTTTGTTGCTCAAGTGTCATAAGCAGTCATAAGGCTATATTGAAATTTGAACATTTTGGGGGGAGAAATTTCCCCCTTTAAAAGAAAGTTTCTGCATTGTCTATACTCTGACATTAGATGGAAGTAGAGAGTTATAGACATAAAGTCCAAAGATCTAAGGCCACAAAGTCCATAGGTCCTTCCAATAGTCAAATGGGATGAGTTTACATTTGTATGATTAGCTGGATTAGACATTTGTCAGATTTATTGATTGATCTGTTCAGATAATCTCTTTTTGGTCGCGTCGATGACCTGGTTTCCTCTTGTCTCCCCCACGTTGTGTTTTACCATGCAGAGGTGCATTGTCTGACCCTGTGGTGAATACACTAAGGAGACGGTAGGTAAAGTAGGCTTTGCCCTGTTTATCTTGTAGCATTGCCAAATAGGTGAGAGGACAACAGGCCCTTCAATGGTGCATGAAGTCAGCCATCTGCTCCAGTTTCCCTAGGCTTCCCAGCTATAATCTGAAGCTGAACGAGGATGTCTGGATCTAAGCAAGCTCTCCCACTGCCGAACGAGGGAAGTGAAATGGTTGGCCTCCTTTCCAGTGCCGTGACTCAGGATTTCAATCTGTTCTTGAATGGGTTCTCAGATGCCCTCTGTGACTCAGAGCATTACACTTCTCTAGACCTACAGAAACTCTGGATTAGATCCTCAGACTTAGTCTTCTTTCCCTCCTGTTAGAATCATTTCAGCACCGGGTCTTTGAACTTGTCCAGTCTACCACATAATCGCTCGAGTGCTACTCCAGAAGTGGGTGGTAAGTAGCCCCAGTTGTCTCAAGGAATATTCCTACTCACATAAGGCAGAAATGAGATAAGTTGGAAGATACTCAAGCAGGAGAAATAGGCTTCAATGGGATGCTTAGTGATAACAGGATTCAGCCAAGAGAGGCAGTGGGACAATACTGTACTTAAGTAACAGTAGGCATTTTTAATATAGTCAGCAAAACTGAACCTAAAAATTGAGGTGGTTATAGTTACTGGGCGGGGGAGGCTTTTGGCCATTCTATAAGTATCATGCCTTCAGGAGAAGTGAAGATGTTTTGATCTGTCCTTCCTTTTAAATTAATACCATTTAAATAGTAGAAAATGCTTGAATCTTGTATGGAGTCTAACTTACACTAAACACGTAGGCAATGAATAATGGTCAAATTATCAAAATTACAATTAAACTTTTTCTGGAAACTCAAATAATTTACTAAATTGAAGTCCTCTTAGTTGTTAGAACCTTTCTTTCTTTTAATTAATAATAGATATAAGTACTTGAGTTGTATGAGAGCATTTCAAATGGTATATTTCAGAGAATGAATACCTTGAAGTAAGGCTTGGGGAGTTACCTTCCTATACATGTCACTACTTTTGACAAAAAAGACTGTTTTGAAATTGGATAATAGCCATTCATTGCTTATAGCCATGGTATGTGTATAGTGCTCTGATGTCCAAAGTCACACCAACATGGTTGTACCACTCATTTGGCTAAATGTCCAGCAATCTGGAAGGAGCCTTAAAGCTGCCTTAAAGCTAAATTATTGACACCATTAAATATTTTTGGTAAAAGTAATTCCAGGCAAAGATCATTCTCTAGGCACACCTTCTGGGGCTGTGAAAGGGAATCTGTGTTCCACATTGTTAAAAATGATGTGTTTCTTCTTTTTTTAGATCTTAAAATGGTATTTGAGAAAGTCAGAATTACCAAAAAGAACTGATAGAGAAGAAAATAAGAGTTCAAAATGTGATCATGGAGAGAAATGTATCTTCATGGTTATTACTGATGTAAAGATTTTAAAAATGGAATTACTTTTTAGAACACAAATCCACATCCTCAGATAGAGAAACACATGAGGACATGTGTACATTTGTGCAAATCAGAAGTGCAGTCATTTGGGAGTGGAGTGGTAGCTATTTTGGTAGGTGTGGATGACTGAGTGTGTGAGAGAGATGGAGTGAGGGAGAGATAAATGAGAGTTGGAAAAGGACAGACAGCATAGTTATACAACCCTGTGGGTTATTTTCTATTGTTGGGAAGTGAGAAGGACGACTGATTGTAAATGATTCATGAGGGGCCAGATAGAGCCTCTGAGGAGGGCAGTGGAAAAATATTGTGGTGGGGAGATGGATGATTCCCTTCACATCTTGAGCCTTATTCTTAGCCTTGGGGGGAAAAAGAAACAAATCAAGAAAAAAAAGTAAATATTACTTTCTCTTCGTCATAATCATCTGGAAGTGCAACTCTGCTGTTTCCTTGAAGTGGCTAGGGTCTTTACCCCAAGGAATAATTCATGGTCCAGTTTGAAATGTAAGCAGGTCTTAGAAGGAGGAGAAGAATAGAAGGTGAGAATATGTATGAAAGGGTTGGAGGCACACGGTCACCTATAATTTAGTAAAGCCCTTCATTTTTATTTTGTGTTCATGTAAATGCACCATCAAACATTTTTGAAAAAACCCTCAAGTTTCTAGCAGTATTCTCTACCAATTCTCTAGCCCAAGTTCAAAAGCATGCAGACATCAAAGACATTGAAAAAAAAAAAAAAAGAAAAAGGAAAGAAAAGAAATAGGGCAAAAGAACAAATAGGAAAGGAGCAAATAAGCATACTTTATTAGGTGTCTGGCACCGCAATAGCTGTTATTCACACAATATCGAGTTTCACAACAACTTCTGAGGTTTAGTTATAACTTTTACCTTTTTTACATTTTTTTCTAAAAAAAACTATAACTTTAGTCTAAGAAATTTCTCTGAGCCCGTGCATCTTTTAAATGGGGAAACCAGATTCTAAATGAAGCTCTATGTTCTTTCTAATAACCTTAAATTCATGACCAAGTAATACCTCATTTTTATTGTCTTGAAAAGTTGTGTCACTCTTCATTCTTCTGTTTCTTTTAACTACCACATTTAAGAATGAAGTCCTATCTAATCTACCTCCTAGGCTCCTCTCAATTGTTTTTTTTCTTTTCTTCTTTTTCACTAACTTCCTTTAGGCCTCTAATATTTCTTCCATGTTCTATCTCATTAGTCTTAAAAATTTCTTTTTATTTGTTTATTTTTGGCTGTGCTGAACCTTTGTTGCTGTGCTAATAGCTAGAATTCACATAATTCAAAGCCTTTGGAGTCTTTACATAAATTTTTAGGGTGTAAGAGGTCCTAAGACCGGAAAGGTATAAACTGCCGAGCTGTTGAGACGGAGATCAAAGCACAAGTGGCTGGGTGTGTGAAGCTAAGAAATTCTCCTGTCGTTCAGTCACTGAGTTGTGTCTGACTCTTTGAGACCCCATGAACTGCAGCACACCAGGCTTTTCCGTCCTTCACTATCTCCCGGAGTTTGCTCAAACTCATGTCCATTGAGTCAGTGATGCCATGCAGCCATCTCATCCTCTGTTGCTCCCTTCTCCTCTTGCCCTCAATCTTTGCCAGCATCAGGGTCTTTTCCAATAAAGTGGTTCTTTGCATTAAGTGGCCAGAGTAGTGTAGCGTCAGCTTCAGCATCAGTCCTTCCAGTGAATATTCAGGGTCGATTTCCTTTAGGTTTGACTGGTTTGATCTCCTTGCAATCCAAGGGACTCTCAAGAGTTTTCTCCAGCCCCACAGTTGAAAAGCATCAATTCTTTGATGCTCATCCTTCTTTATGGTCCAACTCTCATATCCGTACATGACTACCAGAAAAATCATAGCTTTGACAACATGGACCTTTGTCTGCAAAATGATTCTAATTTCATCTTTAAAATGATGGGGAGATAGTGAAAGATTTTTAAATAGGAGAGGGCAAATCGAATCTATATATTTCTGTGTTGGGAAATAACAGTCAGCCTGTCCTTTGGAGGCTTGCTTTGTGGTTTAGCTGAGGGGTGGCTTTGAGAGGAGGCACGGTGACCAGGTAGGAGGCTGTCCTAGTGGTTCAAGCTCGATGTGATGTAGTCTCAAAGGAGAGCAAAGGAGCGGTGGGAGTCACTTTGAGGGGACTCCTGGATCTCTGTAGGACTTAGGGACTGGAGCAGTGCACAGAATGAATGGGAGTGAGGACTCTAGAGTGCTGTAGGCTCCTGGGTCAGGCAATTCAGGGGATGCTAACAGCACGCATCTCTCTTAGATGTGCTCACACCCTCTCAGATCTCTGTTTCCTCCCCAGGCTTCTGTGCTATTTTGCTTCTTTGGGAGATGACTTGATGGCTCACTTGTGCAAAGACTGCAAGTACCTGGGAATTTATGTTTCCTCTGCTCAACCCTGAGATGGCTTTTAGCCAGAGACTGCACAGAATATGAAGGCTCAGCTCCCCTTCCTTGAGATGGAACAAACTGGAGATGTAACATACACCCCAGGGCTCCCCCACAGGATCAGGTTGAAGTTAGAATTTTTGCTGCAATCACACTGTTGCTTGACTTCCACTTTTTCCATTCAGCTTTCTCTTCCTTACTCCCTTAGAGCTTTCTCCTGGGAGCACACTTCTCTCTCTGCCCCTCACATGAATGTTCATCTCAGAGTCTGCTTCTGTGGAACCTGACCTAAGACAGCGCTCTTGTGGACCTTGCATTTTGCTCAGGTAGAACATACAATGTGTGGAGTGGACTTTAGAGGAAGGAGAGTCAGTTCGCTTTGGACGTGTTGATTTTAAGTGCACTTGGATCATTTGTGGAAATAGCTAATAAGTAGTCAGAGCTGAGTTAGAAATAGTGATTTGAGAGTCATCAGGATATGGATGGTGGTTGAAGCCATGGGTGTGAATGAGTTTCGTTTAGGAGAGTGTTTAAAAAGTCTAGAGGTGAAGACTGGGCCATGGGGAAATTTTGACAGATGTATATTAGCATGTCCTTCATAAAAATCCTTTTTACACAAGTAGCACTTTCCATTTTCATATTCAGAAACATCATATCATTTGACCTTTATGGTAACAAAGGAAGGTGGGAGGCTGTATAATTATTGTCATTATTTTTCAGATGAGGAAATTGAGACTCTGAAAATTCATGTGAATTACTTAAAGTCAAGAAAATGGCAAGACCAGCACAAAAACTCAGGTCATTTAATTCCCAGCAAAAAGATTTCCTGCCTCCCAATTGCTTTTGAAAAAAAATGTCCTTTTTTTCCTCTTCTAAAAAGTCTTGCAATGTGCAGGCAATTGTCGTCTTTATTGCCGACTCAGCATTCTTATGAATGCATATGACATCTGTTCCAGGGTTTCTGGTATCCTCATAAATTTACTATGCTCTGCTGCATAATAACTTTGTTTCCTAGAGCCCGAAATGTCACTTCCTTCAGGAAGCCACCCTGAAGGAGCTTCAGCACTCTGCTTGTTTCTTAACAGTTTCACATTCATTTGACAGCATATTCTTTTCACATGTTGATATGCTACTTTTGAATTTTTTTCCTTGATACATTTTGTGTATTTTTGTTTTTCTTCTCCCAACTATTTTATAAGACAGTCTTTAAGATGCTCTCTTTTATACCAAAGTCAATACATTCTCAGTATAGAATTTTGGGGAAAGTAAAACATGATCTATAATCCTAGATTATAATAATGATCAATTTCTTATGTATTTAATTGCAGTCTGTTCATTTCCTCCACGTTTTTGATTTTGTCCTGCATGGTGGCATTCCTGATATTTGTAGTTATTCACCCAGATTGCTATTTGAGATACAAATATGTCTCATAATGAATTTTGATTCTGTGTTAGGATATATTGCAGACATTGAATAGAGATTCTACATCTGCTTGGGCCTTTCTTAAGTAGAAGATAGATTTGCAAAAGATGCCTCTGACATTTTAGTCAGGTTTCAGGAGCAAAGATGGTCAGAGAAGAGACTGATGAGGGGGATATTATGTTTTGCTTACAGAGGTATTTTTACTTTCATGGAATAAAATGCTCAACAGATTTAATGGGTCCAATGGTCTTCATTTGTTAGGATGACCCCATTTGGTGAGCTTGCATTTTTACTTTCCTCTCCCTGTTGGGACTATTTTGACAGCTGAGGGCATATTAGAGCTAATAAACAATTTGGCTTTATCTGATTTTTATTCAGCTGTCAAAACATGAATCTGACCTTCTTTCAGAGTTTAGTATAAAACATTTTTCTGGACTTTGATTAATTTTTAAGAGAGTTCTAATAGGCTGTACATTCCATTCTTAGACGAGAAACTCTCCAATCAAGTTTTCTAAGCTATTCTCAAGTTCATCTGGCTAGCATCCTTTCTTGGCACAAGAATGTCATTGTATATAACTATGACTCGTCATTAATCTGGGTATATTAGATTTTCAAACATTGTTCCTCCAAACTACACACTGGATTTGCACTTTGCTGGATGACATTTAAGCAGTTAGCCTGGACATTATGTATTCCCAGCACAGCATGAAAATGCATTTACTAAGGGCTTTGTGTCTGTGGTTTTAGATAAAAGAAGAAATAAATCTTCTTCTCTTGAGATGTTTAGATTATGTTTAATTGACTTTTAAAATATATTAGCATGATCAAAACACTTTAAAAATGAATTCTTTTTTTTAAAAAATAAAGCAGGTTATGTTAGGGGTTTTAATTTAAAAGCTTTGAAATTGTGAAGTACCAAGGAGCTGAGGGGCAGTTTTTTAAGAGAAAGACCAGCACACGTGAAAAATATTTATAATGTATGCTTATGGTTTTGAAGTTTAAATAGACATAAACTTGCTTCTGGAAAGAATGCTTTTCATCCCTAGGAACTTGAAGTTTCAAACCTTTTCACAGGATACTGTTGGAAACCTGTTGTTGTCTAATGCTACTCTTGACTTAAACCTTAGAAAGAAGTCAATATATTTTCGGAGATAAGTGGACTATGGTAGAATTTCCATTTCTGAAAAAAGGTGAACACTTGCCACTCTGGCCATGTCTCTCAAGGCATGGTCTCTGGACCAGTTGCTTTGGCATTGCTACCCACCGATGTAATACTGAGCATGTGGTTGTCCTGTGATAAACGATGCTGCTCTCATAGACTGTTGCTGAGGTGCTTAACCTCAGACCATCTGCCAGCCAACTTCTGCTTCAAACTCTATGGAGGTCAGTCCCTTATGAGTAAAACTGTTGGAGAAACATGATATCAACTTACTTCTCTGGCTAATCATCAGACCTATCCTTGAATCAGGGCAGAGCTCTAGAAAATTACATAACTGTTTCACATTATCATATCGCCTGAACAACCACCGTCTCTAAATCAGATTTAAATGCTTTATCTTTGGTTTTGTCTGTATTTGGTAGATAATTTTGGTCAAAGACACATTGCCTATTATTTCTGTATACAGTCTCATTTGGTAAGTCCATTTAGAATTTATAACCTGGGAAGAAATGCATGTGCCAATTTCTCTCTCTCTCTCTCTCTCTCTCTGTTTCTATCTCTGTCTCTTTTTCCCTTATAAAATTGCTTTGCTTTCTTCAATCAAATAACGGAAAGTATTTAGCCTAGGTTTTTTGCTGTTGTTATTTTTCTTGCTCCTGAGGAAACTCAGAGCAAAATTGAATAGGCAATCACAATAATTACATCAAACCTTATGCTTAGCATTTTTGCTTTCTTCTACTCCTTCTTATATCTTTAATACATTATTTCCACCCCCAGAACTTTGCTGTATACATGCATTTTATTTTAAGGTGCTTTAAATCCCTGTGAAAAGCAGAAAGTATAAACAAACTGTTAAGGGTAGGATAAAAAGGGCTGCTGAGAAGGGCAGAGAATAATGATTCTATAAACTTCTATAAACTGTAGAAACATAAAAGGAAAATGGTATTTTTTTTTTTTTTTTGAAAATGGTATTTTTGATCATCATTTTACTGCCAGCGTGACTCCAGTCAACAATGGTCATTTATAGTGAGACTTAGCAAGTTGTGGCCTTATCATACACTCTACTTTTCTGTAGACTCTATTGATTGAGAGAGATAATGAATGACTAAATGTGGATTTAAAAATCTGTATATAGGACCCTTTAACAAAAGATTATGAAATAAATAAGTGGACCGAGTATCTGTATCAAAATGGAAACACCATGAGGATTCCAAGGGCTTTCCTGGTGGTTCAGACGGTAAAGAATCTGTGTTGTTGGGAAGATCCCTTGGAGAAGGAAATGGCGACCCGCTCTACTGTTCTTATCTGGAGAATTCCATGACAAAGGAGCCTGGCCGGCTACAGTCTATGGGGTCACAAAGAGTTGAACAAGACTGAGTGACCACTAACACTTTCACTTTCATGAGGATTCAAAACATTAGCTTCTCTAGTAAATTTCTTGTATTGGTTTTTTTTCTTTCTTTTTTATTGGAATATAATTACTTTATCATGCTGTGTTCATTTCTGCTGTACAGCCTTCTGAATCAGCCGTATATCCCCTCCCTCTTGAGCTTCCCACTTACCCCCATCATATACATACATTACCATGTGTAAAATAGCTGGCGGGAAACAGCTGTCTTGTTTTGGTTTTACATGTCTCAATTTTTTTTCCAAAGGATATATAAACTTGGAATCTTTGGCCATCTGAAAAACTTTATACGTGAAGCTAAAATAATTTCAGTGGAAACAGGAAGTAATTATGATGCAATTAAAATATATTTGCATGCAACCTTTCAAAATTCAATTTATTTTTGCATATAGTCCTGTCTGTACTCTTGAGATAATGTAGATACCAATAAAAGATTAAAAAATGAGAATCAGAACTGTAGGGTAAAAATTTCTTTGAAAAGTCATTTACCCCAAAATCTCATCTCAGTTTTAACCTTTGAATGATTGTTGCTTTAAATGAGCAGAAAATGAGTACTCAGAAAATAAGTTTTTTCTGTTCTCTTTCCATTGAAATTGGTCTTCAGAGTTAATTATTCTACTTCGTGGTTGGAAAGCCTGGCAGGTTGTGGTAGCTTTTATGGAATGCTAAAAGTTTTTCTTACTACAAATCACAAGATGTAGTCTTAGTATGAAATATTTAAAAGTCCAATCTCTTATAATATTCAAATTTTTTTGTTTTGCTTGAATATTAAGGCTTCTTCTAGTTCTTCCTGTAAAATTTTTCTCCCTTGATGAGTAGTTTCCACCTCTAACAGATCAGAAAAGGGGAGGGAGGAGAGGAAAGTGCAGGAAACTTTTGGTACCCTTGTGAACTAGCTCCTGTGTTCTCTAGACCTGGCTAGGTATGGAAGCTTACTTTTCTTCATATTGAGGGATACTTTTTAATGGATTCTTCAGAGACTCTTTCCATTGCTGGGATCACCCAGCTGAAGTTCTCTGGTGATTGGCTCAGTTCAGTTCAGTCATGTCCGACTCTTTGCGACCCCATGAATCGCAGCATGCCAGGCAACCCTGTCGATCACAAACTCCCGGAGTTTACTCAAACTCATGTCCATTGAGTCGGCGATGCCATCAGCCATCTCATCCTCTGTCGTCCCCTTCTCCTCCTGCCTCCAAACCCTCCCAGCATCAGGGTCTTTTCCAATGAGTCAACTCTTCGCATGAGGTGGCCAAAGTATTGGAGTTTCAGTTTCAGCATCAGTCCTTCCAGTGAACACCCAGAACTGATCTCCTTTAGGATGGACTGGTTGGATCTCCTTGCAGTCCAAGGGACTCTCAAGAGTCTTCTCCAACACCATAGTTCAAAAGCATCAATTTTCCGGTGCTCAGCTTTCTTCACAGTCCAACTCTCACATCCATACATGACCACTGGAAAAACCATAGCCTTGACCAGACGGACCTTTGTTGGCAAAATACTGTCTCTGCTTTTTAATATGCTGTCTAGGTTGGTCATAACTTCCCTTCCAAGGAGTAAGCGTCTTTTAATTTCATGGCTGCAATCACCATCTGCAGTGATTTTGGAGCCCCCAAAAATAAAGTCTGACACTGTTTCCACTGTTTCCCGATCTATTTGCCATGAAGTGATAGGACCAGATGCCATGATCTTAGTTTACTGAATGTTGAGCTTTAAGCCAACTTTTTCACTCTTCTCTTTCACTCTCATCAAGAGGTTCTTTAGTTCTTCTTTGCTTTCTGCCATAAGGGTGGTGTCATCTGCATATCTGAGGTTATTGATATTTCTTCCGGCAATCTTGGTTCCAGCTTGTGTTTCTTCCAGCCCAGTGTTTCTCATGATGTACTCTGCATATAAGTTAAATAAGCAGGGTGACAATATACAGCCTTGACGTACTCCTTTTCTTATTTGGAACGTCTGTTGTTCCATGTCCAGTTCTAACTGTTGCTTCCTGACCTGCATATAGGTTTCTCAAGAGGCAGGTCAGCTGGTCTGGTATGCTCATCTCTTTCAGAATTTTCCACAGTTTATTGTGATCTACACAGTCAAAGGCTTTGGCATAGTCAATAAAGAAGAAATAGATGTTTTTCTGGAACTCTCTTGCTTTTTTGATGATCCAACAGATGTTGGCAATTTGATCTCTGGTTCCTCTGCCTTTTTTAATACTAGCTTGAACTTCTGGAAGTTCACGGTTCACGTATTGCTGAAGCCTGGCTTGAAGAATTTTGAACATTACTTTAGTAGCCTGTGAGATGAGTGCAATTGTGCGGTAGTTTGAACATTCTTTGGCATTGCCTTTCTTTGGGATTGGAATGAAAACTGACCTTTTCCAGTCTTGTGGCCACTGCTGAGTTTTCCAAATTTGCTGGCATATTGAGTGCAGCACTTTCACAGCATCATCTTTCAGGATTTGAAATAGCTCAACTGGAATTCCATCACATCCACTAGCTTTGTTCCTACTGATGCTTCTTGACTTCACATTCTAGGATGTCTAATTCTAGGTGAGTGATCACACCATTGTGATTATCTGGGTCACGAAGATCTTTTTTGTATAGTTCTTCTGTGTATTCTTGCCACTTCTTCTTAATATCTTCTGCTTCTGTTAGGTCCCCTACCATTTCTGTCTTTTATCGAACTCATCTTTGCATGAAATGTTCCCTTCGTATCTCTACTTTTCTTGAAGAGATCTCTAGTCTTTCCCATTCTGTTATTTTCCTCTATTTCTTTGCATTGATCACTGAGGAAGGCTTTCTTATCTCTCCTTGCTATTCTTTGGAACTCTGCATTCAAATGGGAATATCTTTCCCTTTCTCCTTTGCTTTTCTCTTCTCTTCTTTTTCACAGGTATTTGTAAGACCTCCTCAGACAACCATTTTGCCTTTTTGCATTTCTGCTCCTTAGGGGTGGTCTTGATCCCTGTCTCCTGTACTGTGTCATGAGATTGGCTAGTGCATCTCTATTTCCGCTGGTTGCTTGATTCTTCCTTAGACCCTTTACATCAAACAATACTCAATTCTTTTTCTCTCTGGTTTCTCACTTTCTGTCTTTGTGTCCTCCCGATGTACTCACACCCCAACAAACTCTGAGAATACTGACCAGTTCCAGCACAGTCAAGTCTCATTTATTTTTTCATCAAAGCAGCCGGCAACACCGTGTCTTGCTCTTTAGGATTTCTAGATAGGAGTCAGACACCAGCTCATTAGGTCTCCCTACATACAGGGCACACTCATCAGCTCTCTGAGTGGTCCTGTTGAGTCCACTTTCCCTAGAGAGAGAGAGAACTCACTGCCTCATTTTAGTGACTGAAAACTAGGGTGAAACATTTTTTTATTTTTTATCTGGGTAGGAGAAGAACTGTTAGAACAATCATAGTGAGTATCATGGAATCATACTGTAAGTTAGTGAAAATCTGTGTAACTTTGGTTGCAGGAAAAGAACATAAATTTTATCAAACTAGTCAATCTAAAATAAATGTGTGGAAGAAAGAAGTTTGGAAGTAGTGACAGAACAATTGGTGATGAAATAGACAGGGACAATAAACACTGTGTGGAGTAAGGAATCCAGAGAAAATCTCTAGTTGTTTGAACAAGAATAATATTAAAAATATGATTTAAAGTTCCAAAAGTAACAGTGATGAATTGTAATAGTGGATAACTGTAGTAGAAAGAATCAGAGAGGGGTTTACAGAGTCACATTTTTGAATCTTAGCTTGTTTTGTTGGAAAAAGATGTTTGAAATAGATACATTTTAGCATATTATTTAGAGTCTTGGAGCCAGATAAATTTAAAACATAAACTCTTGGAAGAGTGAAACCTAGGTTCTTGTAGGAACAAAGATAGGGATAGATGAACTGGGGGATGATTGTGTATATTCCTTGTTTGCATGTTTTTAAAAAATATGTGCATTTATTTCTCTAACAAAATTTTAAACTTTTATTATTTAAATATATTTAAAAATTATGTGGGAATATATAAATTGATAAGAATATATTATTTAATGTGAAAAAGATGATTGATTTAAATTATTGCTGTAAGATATTAAATCAGTGTAAACTATAGTATCACATTATTCAATGGGGTACAGTCATAGGCACCTTTATTTTTTATTATTATTATTTTTTTCATTTATTTTTATTAGTTGGAGGCTAATTACTTTACAACATTGTAGTGGTTTTTGTCATACATTAACATGAATCAGCCATGGATTCACATGTATTCCTCATACCGATCCCCCCTCCCACCTCCCTCTCTACCCGATCCCTCTGGGTCTTCCCAGTGCACCAGGCCCGAGCACTTGTCTCATGCATCCCACCTGGGCTGGTGATCTGTTTCACCATAGATAATACACATGTTTCGATGCTGTTCCCTCGAAACATCCCACCCTCGCCTTCTCCCACAGAGTCCAAAAGTCTGTTCTGTACATCTGTGTCTCTTTTTCTGTTTTGCATATAGGATTATTATTACCATCTTTCTAAATTCCATATATATGTGTTAGTATACTGTAATGGTCTTTATTTTTCTGGCTTACTTCACTCTGTATAATGGGCTCCAGTTTCATCCAGCTCATTAGAACTGATTCAAATGAATTCTTTTTAATGGCTGAGTAATATTCCATGGTATATATGTACCACAGCTTCCTTATCCATTCGTCTGCTGATGGGCATCTAGGTTGCTTCCATGTCCTGGCTATTATAAACAGTGCTGCGATGAACATTGGGGTGCATGTGTCTCTTTCAGATCTGGTTTCCTCGGTGTGTATGCCCAGAAGTGGGATTGCTGGGTCATATGGCAGTTCTGTTTCCAGTTTTTTAAGAAATCTCCACATTGTTCTCCATAGCAGCTGTACTAGTTTGCATTCCCACCAACAGTGTAAGAGGGTTCCCTTTTCTCCACACCCTCTCCAGCATTTTTGCTTGTAGACTTTTGGATAGCAGCCATCCTGACTGGCCTGTAATGGTACCTCATTGTGGTTTTGATTTGCATTTCTCTGATAATGAGTGATGTTGAGCATCTTTTCATGTGTTTGTTAGCCATCTGAATGTTTTCTTTGGAGAAATCTCTGTTTAGTTCTTTGGCCCATTTTTTGATTGGGTCATTTATTTTTCTGGAATTGAGCTGCAGGAGTTGCTTGTATATTTTTGAGATTAATCCTTTGTCTGTTTCTTCATTTGCTATTATTTTCTCCCAATCTGAGGGCTGTCTTTTCACCTTGCTTGTAGTTTCCTTTGTTGTGCAAAAGCTTTTAAGTTTCATTAGGTCCCATTTGTTTAGTTTTGCTTTTATTTCCAATATTCTGGGAGGTGGGTCATAGAGGATCCTGCTGTGATTTATGTCAGAGAGTGTTTTGATAGGCACCTTTAGAAGGATCAAGAAACAGAACAATACTAAAAAGATATCTTAGTATATATATGAATTCACCTTATGAAAATAATCTATTAACAGATGTTTGGGAAAAACAAGGGTTATTTAATAAGTGAGTTTATGTCATTTACTTTTAAGTAAAACTGTTGTCTTCAACTCTTATCCAATATTAAAATAAATTCCAGATCATAATTAACTTATAAATATTCAGCCATAAAATGCCTAGAAGTCAACTCAGACATTTTATCTGAGCTCTACTTTGGGTAAGACCCTTTATATTTAAAACAAATAAGAATTTGCAAAAAATAAAAAGCAGATTCAGCTACTTTTGAATGTTTAAACTGTGCATGTTAACTTAAAAGATGGCAAAGAAAAATTATTGTGACAAATATAAAAATATTTAATAACAATGATTTATAAAGAAGTAATTCAATTAATTTTTATTTCTTTTCATACAATGCTAGGGTTCTCCCACTAAGCATGCTAGGCATGGTCTTAAAAATCAATAAGAAAAAACCTTGAGATTACAATAAATAAATAGGTGAAGACCATGTATGCTATTTCACCAGAGAAACAATAAAATAATTAGTAGGCATTAGACAATCATTTGGGTTACTTCATAGTCAAAGCTTACAAATAAAAATGAGATATAAATCGCATTAATTAAATATACAAAGTTATTCTTAAAGGGAATTCCCAGTGTTGGCAAGTATGAAGTGGGCACTTCAGATACTTCTGAGAGTACAATTTGTTTTAACTTTTCAAGAAGGTTGTTTGGGAATATGTGTAGAGTTTTAAAGATGTTCATATCTTTAAGACCAGAAATTCAATTGCTGATGTTTTTGTAAGATAATTTATAACAGTAAAAAACTTAAGACCTAAAAAAAAATTAATTTATCTATTTTAATTGGAGGCTAATTACTTTATAATATTGTAGTGGCTTTTGCCATACATTGACATGAAACAGCCATGGGTGTATATGTGTTCCCCATCAAGTTAAGACTTTCTAACTGCTCAACCATTAGGAACTGAAAAGTGAGAAATAGTGTTTTTAAATACTGTGCAGACATTACATAGGATATTCATGTGTAGTTTTTAAGAATTTGGAAAATGATAACATTTTAAAGAAGAACACAAATTAATATTTAGTAGGCAAAGCAATATATAGAAAAATTGAGAAATTATGATAACATTTGGGCTTTTCAAGTGGTGCTAGTGGTAAAGAACCCACCTGCCATTGCAGGAGACTTGAGACACAGGTTCGATTTCTGGGTTGGGAAGATCTCCTGGAAGAGGTCTTGGCAACCAACTCCAGTATACTTGCCTGGAGAATCCCATGGACAGAGGAGCCATGGGCTACAGTCCATAGGGTAGCAAAGAGTTGGACATGACGAATTAACTTCCCACGCACGCATGAATGATAATGTTTTAACATTTCTCTAGGAATTGAAGTCATGGTTTTTTAAAATACTTTCAATATTTTTTCTACTTTCTCTGAGATGATTATGTATTGTTCTCATATTGAGAACAAAATACAGAGAAATGAACACTTGGCATCTAGTCCAAGATCCATGATATGTTCATTGTGAGAGCCTAGGCAATTGACCCCTTTCATAGGGCCATCATCACAGTAACAGCCTTGTTCAGTTTAGTCACTCAGTCATGTCTGACTCTTTGCAACCCCATGGACTGTAGCATGGCAGGTTTCCCTGTCCATCACCAACTTCTGGAGCTCGCTCAAACTTATGTCCATCAAATCGGTGATGCCATCCAACCATCTCATCCTCTGTCATCCCCTTCTCCCCCTGCCTTCAATCTTGCCCAGCATCAGGGTCTTTTTGAGTCAGTTCTTCACATCAGGTGGCCAAAGTATTGGAGTTTCAGCTTCAACATCAGTCCTTCCAATGAATATTAGGGACTGATTTCCTTTAGGATGGACTGGTTGGATCTCCTTGCAGTCCAAGGGATTCTCAAGAGTCTTCTCCAACACCACAATTCAAAAGCATCAATTCTTCGGCACTCAGCTTTCTTTATATTCTAACTTTCACATCCATATATGATTACTGGAAATACAGTAGCTTTGACTAGATGGACCTTTGTTGGAAAAGGAACGCTTCTGCTTTTTAATATGCTGTCTAGGTTGATCTTAGCTTTTCTTCCAAGAAGCAAATGTCTTTTAATTTCATGGCTGCAGTCACCGTCTGCAGTGATTTTGGAGCCCCCCAAAATAAGGTCTCTCATTGTTTCCATTGTTTCCCCATTTATTTGCCATGAAGTGATGGGACTGGATGCCATGATCTTAGTTTTCTGAATGTTGAGTTTTAACAGTTTTGTTGGTACTGCATTAAACCATGATGGGTCTGGCAAATATAAATGGTATGGTGATTCTGGTTTTGGTAACTGCTGGTTACACAATCCAGTACATCTCCCCTTTTCTTGTCTCTGTGTATTCTACTGAATTGCATCACCAGTATTTTCTTTAATATTTCTCTTATATGGGGAAAAGACAAGTGAAAAAGTTGATTATTTCCATCTGTATTTGTACTTATGATCTCCAGACCTGGAGTTAAGAACTGAGTTTACAAATCTGATTTCTCATTTCTTATGGTCTTGAACCTTGGGTCCACATTCTCCTATCCTTTTAAAAAGTGGTCTTTTGGCTTCCGCTGAATACCAATGAACTTGAATTAGACAGAAAGGAATGTAATACCCCTTCATAAGAACTCACAACTTTTCTGTACTTGAAAAATAAGTCAAGTACAAAATACTCCACCTGATTCCCTCTTCGGATGGCCTTTGGCTTCCGTCTCTTGGAGGAATCAATTTTTGTTCCAGTGACCTCTGCGTTGTCACTTTTTGATACAACATTCTTCATGAACCTGGGGCCAAGAAGAAAACAATGGAGGAATAAGTTTTGATCTTAGGGCTGGAGAGTCTGTTATAAAAAATGCCATTGGCTTTTGAGTTGGAAGAAGTATGTTCTTTAGAGAATGCATTTCAAACAGCATTTTGATCCTCAGAAACCCAATAAATTCTTGACTCTTTCTAGTTGGGAACATAATGTAATAGTACTGTGCTAGTCTGTTAAGTCAGAGCTCCATCTTTTGCACGATTCATATTTAAACTTTAAAGAGGCTCACAACTGAGCTTTCACAAACAGTAGCTGTTTACTTTCTTTCCACTAAAATAATCATCACAAATATCCCTCTGAGAATGTATATTTTCAGATGCCAGGTAATCAAAGCTTAGTTGTACTCAGAGGCTTTTTTAGAACCAAATGGAAAATAATTGCTTTAAAGTACCCACTTGTGAGGATTTCTGCTCATCAGTATAATTGCCAGCAGCCACTGTCTTTCTACCACAATAAATTCACAATGATTCATTAGTTTCTTTTGGGAGGATGAAATAGATCATCTTGTTAACATCAGCTTTGATTTTTAAATAACTTCACTTGATTTCATATTGGAATTACAGTTTGCACATAAACTAAAATAATAAATACCCCTGACCCCACTTTAAAGAGTAGTGAAGGTAGTAGAAAAGGATAAAATTAGAACTTAGCCAGCTTTGCAGGATTTAGATATGAGTTCTCTGTGTGTTTACTCTAGGAGGATTTTTGTTTCTTCTTTTTTGTCAAAGGAATTTAATTTCTTGACTGTAAGCCTTGGCACACAGAACCCAGCAGTTGGCAAATAATCCTTGGGATGTGGTCTCAAGTACCTTTGTCCAGCCATCTGTTTGGTATCAAATGAACAGGATGATTGCTGAAAAAAAAAAAAAAAAAAACTGAGTAAGAATGCTTGTCCAAAACTCTGTCATCTTATTTACCAGTTTCCCTAGATTGATGAGATCTTAATTAATGTACATCAAGACTACTTTGCATATGTGGATAATGGTCAAAGTTTAGCATATGTTTACTGATTTGCTAGTTTTTTAAACAGCTTGAGAAATATATCCTGTCTATATCTTTGTCACTGGAATGGGATGATTAACTACTTGAATCAATTACCCTTTTGGAATTCTACCAACTCACCTGAGGGATCAGCCCTAGCTTTTCAGGGTCAGTACAGGTGGGCGTGTATGTCCCCTCCAAGCTCACACACACCCTCAGTGTGTAAATCACAAGTGCATCTTCCAGTGACTGCCCCTCAGGGGTGCCATCCACATTCCTGCCCAGTTGCAGCCTCCTCAGCCAGTCAGAGACTCCATCCTCTAGTTTCCATGTTCACCATAGTTGAAATAAGAAACCTAAATTTTAAAAGGTAATGACTGCTCATGGGTATTTAAAAATTTTAAATTGAAAGTGTAGCCAGAGCTTTTCAAGGTGGCTTCAGAGACAAATACACAGACTTAGAGCCAATGTAGCTATTTTAGTCTGTATCAACACCACAGAACACAACCTAGAGAAAAAGATTTTGAGGAAAAAAAACGTTTTGCGAGACGCTACCTGGAGATGATTTCAAAGAGATAACCAAGGCTGAGAAGGGCCTGTTTGTCAACTGCTGGTAAGCCAAGACTGGTGAGCAAGAGAGTCTGTCCAGGGCCCCAAACAGCAAGGTGACATGAACACAGGCCGTAACAAGTGGCCAGGGTGCAGGAAAACAGAACAGACAAATCCCAGGCTCTTAACTGGCACTGTGAGCAGGGGGCTCACTTCACAACCCAGCACACCCTATGCCGTGTCTAATCATTTGTTCGGCTGGCTGTGGAGGTGGCCTGTATCCAGCAGAGCACCCGTGATTTAGATAGTACAGTGAAGGGAAGAAAGAAGCATCTCAAAAAAAAAAAAAAAAAAAAAAAAAAATCAGTGGGTATTTCTGATTTGGAGTTTGGGAAGCAATAACCTAGTTTCTGAGTTGGCAAAGGAAAAAATAACAAAATGCCTAATTTTTTTCAATGCTTGGTCATTTCTAGAAGAAATAACTAAAAAGGATACCCATCAAAGTCTTTCAGAGTTAAACCACGGCAATTTTCAGCTGTTTGGATGAATAACCTTAATTCCTATTAATACAAGCTGCATTTGTTCTGTAGTGGAGGATCTCAGACATATTGTGATGCAAATTTAATTTGGTGGAAAGCTTGCAGTGTCACTAAAATTCTTAAAGTCCTGATTTCAAAGAATTTTAAAGCTACAGATGAATAATCCTGGGTATACTGTGCGTTTGATATCATGATTTGCCCTGAGAAATGCTTTGCTAATGTAGGGAAGGGATGGAAGAAAATACTTGATCATATGCTTTTTTAGCCTTTCTACCCTTGAAATATTGAAGGTTAAGATTTGAAAGAAAGAGTAGTTGTCATGGAATTACAGGGCAATCATTTGTGTCTTTAATGCAAGACAGATGTGGGTCAAAACTGGAAGACACACTAAAGCTTGCACTTTGCATTTATTAGAGATGCTATAAATGTTTGTTATTTGACTGGCTGAAGGAATGAATGAAGTAGAGTTTGTTTTGTGCTCTGTCCAGTTTTTTCCATGTCTCCTTCCTCTGTGTCACCATTGGAGTTACTGATTGCACTTCCATAGGGCATCAGGCGCCTGATCTCTTGGTGGCGGAAGGGCCAAGACATCAAGATCCAAACTTATTTTGCCCACCGACTCATACCATGAAATTTATTCCCCCTTCACCTTACCAAGCTCTGGGGAGATGTCTTAATACATTGCTTCCTAGTATGCTGTAAATTATCCACAGTTGGCTTCAGACTCACCCAAATGAATAGATACCTTTTTTTTTTGCATTTCAGATGACAAATTTCGGGGTGGAAGGTCCCAGAAAAGTCTAAAATCTAATTCACTGCATTAAAAAATACATTAAAACCAAATAATGCAATATTAGCTACAGAAAGAAGGACTGTCAAGTGTGCTGGTAAAGGGGTGGTACTGGAATTTTAGTTAATAGACCTTTATTGCATCCTCTCTGCAAGCAGCATATGACACAAGGTGGTTACATTTTCCTTGAATTTAATTTGAAATTTCTTCAGGTTCTGACAGCCTAACCTGAAATAGGCCATTCCTCTGATTGTTCACTAACCTCACCATCTCTCTCCCTCTTTTTTTTTTTAAAGGAAGGACGAAGTTATTTATAGACTATTAATTTAGCTTAAATGATTCTAGCTACTGGCTATATGTAATCAGCTTTTTCCTCCTTTCTACTTAGAGTTGGCTGGAAACGCGTCAGATGAGAGAATTAACAAATGTATTGTTTAAGAGCATCCGTAACTGCCTCTAATGTCCTAATACAAGTGGGGTTTCCAGGCCACATGAAAAATAGGTGGATTCAGTCCTCCATATAAGGCAGCTGGCTTGTTCACTGTGCTTAGAAACACTTGGGAAGAAAGAGGCTCTTACCTTGGAAGTGCCCCAATGACACATGAAATGGAATTTGAGCATACTTCTCTGCATTTTCAAGCAGAGTTAATTCACAGTAGGAATTTTTTAAAAAGTTTGTGAGTGAGGTTCTTGCTGTAATATTAGGGAAGGGATTACTTAGTGGGGACCACTGAAGGGTTTTGTTTTTCTCTGGGTAACTAGTCTCCTAGTTAATGCAGTGTCTGTCAATTTAAATGAGCACAACTTGTGTCATTATAATAGAAATGGGAGCCTGTTGCCTGAACAGTTTTGAGGAAATAATCAGACAGTGAGAGAATTTAGGGTCCTCTCTGATGGTGGCACCATCTCTGAGCCACCATGCCATCAACCTGCTCAACCCACTGGGTGAGATACTCAGGAAGTTCCTCTCCTGGTTGAAACTTAGAGAGGACAGCACTTCTCCCATCCCATGTAGGGGCCGGTCACAGAGGATTTTTTTTTTAAGTCATTTCAAATCTGGAAAATGTTCCTCAAGTAGTACAAAAATTTTTTTGTTGCATTTGGGAAAATGTTAGCATCTTACCATGTTAAATTAATTATTATTCCTCTCAGTCTCTATAATTTTTCTGTCTATAATATAATATATATTTATCTATAATATAATCTTTTTTTCTGTGAATGACGTGATGACTCTGACTTTGAGAACAAGACTGATCCCACTATTTCCAGAGGTAAGATCCTCATCAGTTTCACCTGGCTGCAGAGTTTACCATCTCTGTTTCATGTTTCACTCAAAACTGGTACCAGGTCTCCCCAGGTAGCAATTCCTGCCAGACTCAATTCCTGCCTACTCTTCCTGTCACCCATCTCTCAGCTCACATCATTAGGTCTGCTTTTGGTGAGTGACCCCCACTGCTGCCTCCTCCTGGTCCAGGGCCTTGCATCATTTCCCCCAGACCCTCTCATCAAACCTCTTCTTGAATCATAGAGTAGGAATAGGTCTCCCATATGGATATTCTATCCATATCACTCCCCCTGCCCCCACTGCCAATAGCCTGTTCAGGGTTTTTGTTTACATGCTAGAACACTTGATTACAAGCATGTTTATCTGTCTTTTCATTTCATTTATTTATTTAATGAAATACTAAGGACTTCCCTGGTGGTCCAGTGGTTAAGAATCCAAATTGCAATGCAGGGGACAAAGGTTTGATCCCTGATAGGGAAACTAAGATCCCACATGCTACTGGGCAACTAACAACTAGAGAGCTCCCATGCTGCAGCTAAGACCTCATGCAGCCAAATGAGTAAATTTGGAGAAGGAAATGGCAGCCCACTCCAGTATTCTTGCCTGGAGAATCCCATGGACAGAGAAGTCTGGCAGGCTACAGTCCATGTAGCAAGAGTTGGGCATGACTTAGTGACTAAACCACTACCACATTATTCAAACTTACCTATCCCTTTTTGGTTGGATTTTGATCAGGTATTTCTAAACCACTTGAACACTTGAGTATCCCCAGGACATCCACTGTTAGTCTCTACATATAGGCCTGTTTCCCTTATCCCTGTTCATCTTAGTAGGTGGGTCTACAGACTGGTCTTGAATGTTTTCACTTTTTCTGATACAAAATTGCTAAGATGGTAATTCTCCATCTAGTACTTCTTACCTTTGTACTCGAAGGACACATGTCACAGTGAAATTGACCTCTAGTATATGACCTTATGCTTAATTTGTGGTAGTGATTTTTATATTTTAGTTCAGCCAAAGTGATACATAACTATGATTACAATGCTTTGTGATATGTTCAATGCTAGAGATAGGTAAAATGTACTTTGGGAAAAGGAACCCCAGGTGAAGAGGTACTCAGTTCTCCTGAGAAGTATGGAGAAGAATGGTTCAGTTAAGCTCCAGGTGAGAAGCAACAGCTAGGCTTTGAAAGATGGATAGGAGTCGGAAAGAGTGGAGGAGTCCATTCAGTTGGGTCAAGGTTTCCCAAACCTGACACTATTGACATTTTGGGCTTAACAATTCTTTCCTTGGAGGGATTGTCATGCGCATTGCAGAATGCTCAACAGCATCCTTATACTCAACCCATTAAATGCACCCTAGCCCCTTCTCAGTCATGACAGTGTCAAATGTCTCTTGGGGCTACATCCCTAGCTGAGAGTTCTGAACTGGGCCGATGAGAGGTTCAAAAATGCTAGGGTTGCTCTTAATACTTTTCCATTTCACTGCTGGTCTGTCAGGTTCCACTTTCAAGAGAAGGAGACCTTCGTCTGATTTCTCAGTTCTGTAAGTGACACTGTTTCTCATCAGTCACGTGAATGATCACATATTCATCCTGCTTGTATGTATGTCACCAAGATTGTTGAATATTTAGTATGTATCAGAGGTTATGCCGGAGAAGGCAATGGCAACCCACTCCAGTACTCTTGCCTGGAAAATCCCATGGATGGAGGAGCCTGGTAGGCTGCAGTCCATGGGGTCGAGAAGAGTCGGACACGATTGAGCAACTTCACTTTCACTTTTCAGTTTCATGCATTGGAGAAGGAAATGGCAACCCACTCCAGTGTTCTTGCCTGGAGAATCCCAGGGACAGGGATGGTGGGCTGCTGTCTATGGGTTCGCACAGAGTCTGACACGACTGAAGTGACTTAGCAGCAGCAGCAGCAGCAGCAGAGGTTATGCCAAGCACTGAGCACACAAAATCTTTCCTCTCTTATGGTAGAGGCTCGGAGCTTGAAATTTACTCCCTCTTGTGGTTTTTATACATGTCAGTCACTCTTGCAGAATTCTGTTCCAGTTTTTGGATAACATTGTTAAACTGCTTATGGTTCATCATCAGTTCATAAAAATTATTGCAAGTGTAATTATTAAACATAAAATCTTAACCACCTACATCTCTTGACTGCTTTAAGCTCTGTATCTTAGCATTCAGCGTCTTTTGGACCTTTCTGATCTGTGAATCTAGGACAGGGTGTATGAACCACAGTCCCAGGATCATGTATCAAATCTTGGTTAACCTAATCCCCTCTAATTTCCTTTTTAAAAACACCTGCATCCTATTTTTGCTCTATTCATTGATCTGTTTTCTTGTTAATACCTGGTTCTTTATAACATTAACATTCATATTTCCCCATTCATTAAACATGCATAGATTGACTGCTTGTAGTAAGGACGACAATAACAGCAGCAAAATGTGAAGGTATACATGTGCTTAGACATTGGGTGGGGCCAATCATGACAAGATGATCTCTGAACTGTGGGCTCTGGTATGAATGCATACATATGCACAGCAATAGTGACTAAATGGTTCAAGAACATTGCCATTCCAAATAATATCAATTCAGAGCTACTAAGTGCCACCCACTCGGAACACTAGGTACTTTACAGAAGGCAGAGAACACTTGGTCCCCTACATTTGCAAGGGAGGGGAGCCTCGATCATGAAAGTACATGTCTGTGTGCATGCTTGTGTGAGTTTACTTCGATCAGTTGTGATTCCTCAGAGGTCTGTGTATGTAAATCTTCATCTCATATCAGCTTAGTCACAATACCTCTGGCCCCAGTGATAGTGACTTCATGTGAAAGGACATCTCATTTGGAGATGTTAAGTTGGGAACAGGCCCTTTGCTTGTGTAAAACAATATCTGCTACAAATATTAGCATAAATTCTACTTTAAATTCTTTTCTGTAATTTAGAAATTTGTGCCTTTATAGGGGGCAAAATTAAATTTATTTACAGTGGTTCCACTTTCTTTTTAGTATAGTTTTACCATTTTTCCAGGTTGGAAATTGATATGGAGCATAGAGATATTTAGAGTTGTCTGACAACTCCCTGGGAAACTTTTAAAAACCATTAATTTAGAAACAATTTTGCTTTTATATTTCATTTCTCAATTGGTTATGATGGAAGTAATTGTCATACCCAAAGGGAGAATCGTGACTTCAGGCAATACATAAACAGCTAAACTCTTAGAAACAAACTCTTGTTTTCATGTAAATGCCCCCAGTTATAAAGAAAAATATAATTCAATATGGGAAGCATAATACCATGACAGAACTCTTTCTCAGTAATAATCAAACTTGTCGGGCCTGCACATCATACACTTTAATAAGAGAAAAATGGCTTATTTTTTACACCAATTCTTCATTGCCCCAGATGTTTGATTAGGTGAGACTGCATCTACATACTTTCTACTCAATCATTAAGCACTCAAAAAAATCAGTTCTTGATATTACCAAAATTGTGGGATATCAGTATCAATAAATGTTACCAACCTTTCTGAATTTTATTGTTATTTTTTTTAACCTCTCTAAATTGTATTATTCTAAGACTAAGGACAAAGGTACCACCTTTGTAGAATTGTTGGGAGGCATAGAAAATAATACATAAATCTGTGATGTTTAATAAATGATAACTATGCCTATTTTTAGATCCTGTTTGTGTATACTTATGTGGCAGATCATCAGAAGAAAAATAAATTTGGGCCCTTCTGTGTTTGATTTTGAATTGCAAAAGATGGCTTTTAGTTAATGGCATTGTAACACCATTTTTCACCTATATCATAAAAGACCTGTTCACAATAGTACTCATTAAAAATCTAATCATGTTAAAAATTTAACTAACATAACTACTTTTCTTTCTCCATAATGTTCAAGAAATAATATGACATATTGGGCATATTAAACTAATTGGTGAATTATTTCAAAAGAGTGAAAGTGTTCTGGTCTACACATCTAGTTTCCTGGTATTTATTTTTATATTTAGAATATGACAATTCAGCAAAGAATTGTTAAACATCCACAATGAGGAAGACAATGTGACAGACAAAAAAACATACCTGTATAGAGATTAGTTATAATTAATTTTCCTTCCTCCTCCAAATTGAAGAAAAAAATCAATCAAAAACCTATGAGGTAGCAGAATACATTCTTCCTCCCCACTCTCCACCCCTGCTGGAAACTGTATTTTCTGGTCTTCTTTGCAGAGAGCTTGACTAAATTAGGGCCAATGAATGTGAAAAGTGAAATGCACAACTTCAAGATAACATTCTTAAATATGAACAGCTCTTCCTGGAATTTGTTTTTCATCTTCTTATGCACGAGTCAGAGATCCTGACCTTTGAGCTTAAGGCAGGAATAAGATGGGTCTTCAAGATATAAATTTTGGGAAGGAGCGTTAAGTGTGTTCTGTGTGCAGGAAGATTGCAGTGACCAAAAAGGATCTTCTATGAATATTTCTACTTTTAGTATACATTTTTCCTTTTATCTTTAAACAGTAGCTGGGCATATGAATGATCATATAGAGACTTCATCTCCCAGCCTTGCTTGCAGATAGGTGTCGAAATGTAGGCCAGTGGATGTCTTAGGGGATGGGTCATTTCCCTTGCCCAAATTTCCTCTTTCTTTTGCAGAGGGTCTGGAATATGATCATAGTAGTGAACTGTTTTTATGAGTATAGTGATGAACTGTTTTTAACCATATAGATGAAGACAATACCCTCAAAAGATGGTAGAACAACAAATTGGAAGACACTTGGATTCTTGAAGGACCTCATAGGTCATGATTGCCCTACCACGGCTCACTCTCGGGTATCTTTGTAACAGGATAGCCTATTTGATGATTAACACTTGTTCCCATGTGTATATACTGATTTACTATTGCCAAACACTTTAAAATATATTACTTCATTTCATTGATTTAAAAAAAATTGAAGACCTAACACGTGGTCAGCCTAAAGGGCTAGTTCTGAGGAAGTAGTGATAACTCACTGGGAAGGGAATGGGATGGGTTTTTTAGGATGACTGACATTTGGGAAGGCAGAAGAAGATAGGGCCTGAAGCACAGATGTTGGAGCTTTTCTTATACAGAAGGACATCTATCTTTTTTCCTTTAATTCAGTGGTTCTCAACCTGTGGTTTTTGGACCAGCAGCATCAATGGAATCTGGAAACTTGTTAGAAACTCTTGCCTACCCCTCAACCCAGATCTACTAAATCAGAAACTCTGGGGTCTAGCCATCTGTTATAACAATCCCTTCAAGTGATCCTAAAAGTGAAAGTGAAGTAGCTCAGTCGTGTCCGACTCTTTGCGACCCCGTGGACTATAGCCTACCAGGCTCCTTCCTCCATGGGATTTTCCAGGCAAGAATACTGGAGTGGGTTGCCATTTCCTTCTCCAGGAGATCTTCCCAACCCAGGGTTCGAACCCCGGTCTCCTGCATTGCAGGGAGATGCTTTAACCTCTGAGCCACCAGGGAAGGCTAAAGCTTGAGAATCACAGCTTTAATCCTTACATGTGCATACTCAGTCACTTCAATCATGTCTTGACTCTTTGCAGCCCATGGACTGTAGGGCACCAGGCTCCTCTGTCCATGGGATTCTCCAGACAAGAATACTGGAGGGTGTTGCCAGGCCCTCCTCTAGGGGATCTTCTGAACCCAGGGATCGAACCGGTGTGTCCAGCATTGCAGGTGGATTCTTTACCAACTGAGCCTCCAGGGAGCCACCTGGGAAGACCTTTAATCCTTGTAGCAATCCAGACCCTTGGCAAAGAGCCACCTCATTGGAAAAGACGCTGATACTGGGAGGCATTGAAGGCAAAAGGAGAAGGGGGCAACAGAGGATGATGTGGTTAGCTAGCATCATGGACTCAATGAATTTGAGCAAACTGCGGGAGATAGTGGAAGACAGAGAAGCCTGGCCTGCTGCAATTCAGGCGTTGCAGTGTCAGACACCATTTAGCAACTGAACAGCAGCAACAACAATCCTTATAGCAGCTCTGAAAGCTAGTTAAGAGGTTCAGAGTGTACCCAGTTTATGTATGAAAGATCTGAAGCTTAGGGGGTTAGGCACTTTGCCTGTGGTAACACACATAAGTGGCAGACTCTGGGTTAGAATCCATGTTCTGATCTAATTCCCATGTACCAGACTGATTTCATCCTCCAGCTCTCTGTTTAAAGGATTGAAATCTGTTCCATACAGAGTGTCTTTTCAAAGTGACAGCAAGGGAGTGGATTTTAGGCAACAGATGGAAGGTACAATTGTTGTTGGTTTCTGCAGATGGACAGAAAAGATGGGATTTTGTTGCAATGATCTCTCCTCAAGAATCTGGTGCTTTTTAATCTATTGTTTAGGTGTTTCTAATCGACCCCACAGTGGGCCAAAGTAGGCTCAGGGGCCTTTCTACACAAATCCATTTTCCAGTGTTAAGAGGGACTTTAGTGTAAAATGCCCCAGAGGACCTTTCTGCATGGGTTTATCTGGCCATAGTGATTTAGCCGTTTCCCTTTATGTATGCCTAATTGGTTGCTGTACAGGTGATATCAATTCAGAAACAATACTGAAACATTACTATGGCAATTCAGAAGGTATCCTAGCAGAGGTTAAAAAAATAAAACTCCCCGCACAGCTCCTTGCTGGCTGAGATAGGTGTGACACTGCCCTTCAAGCTGATCTTTCATCATGGACAACTTTGGCCTAAATATATTTTTAAAAATATATGAAAGGCAACATTTCTCTTATTTTTAAGCTATATAAAAATTTCCAGGTTGTCATATTTTTCATTGTAAAACTAAAAATGAATAAACACTAAACTTGCCTTATTTTTATTTGTCATATTTCCTTTTCTTTTAACAAAGGACTAGGGCAGTCAAGAAGGTGAATAAGATTATCAGTTTTTGGGCTTCTTTATAACTCTATATTAGTTGGAGTTTGTAGATATGAAGCAATGCTGTTGAGTTGTCAGACGTGAAGCAGATCTGAGCTATGCTAGGGGGAGTGTTGTGGAAATAGAATTTCCTAGGTAAAAAGAGAAATGACAGAATCTCAGAAGTGTGTAAAAGTTTATTATACAACAGCTGCTACTTTTGTGAGTGTGAGAAAGTGTTAACCACTCAGTCATGTCCAGTTCTTTGTGATTCCATGTATTGTAGCCCATCAGGCCCCTCTGTTCATGGAATTCTCCAAGCAAGAATACTGGAGTGGATTGTCATACTCTTCTCCAGGGGATCTTCCTGACCCAGGGATCAAACCCAGGTCTCCTACAATGCAGGCAGATTCTTTACTGTCTGAGCCATTAAGGCTTCTGAGAAAGAAAAAAATAGTGCATGAGGGATAAAGGCAGGACAAGGAGTCCGAGGTTATTTGCTGGGGCTTTGGTCACAAATTGCAATATGAATAGTGATCTTGGCTGGATTGCAGGCGGGGCAGCTTTAATCCAAGCTAGAAATAGATCTGTGTTCTCAAAACATGTGAGCATTGCCCCTTTCCTCCTAAGTGCATGCAGGAATTTCATCCCTCCATGAGAAAACAAACAAACCAGAGAGGAGCAAGAACAAGAAAGCAATGACCTCAACATCTAGAGTTCGGCTCGGTCGGGCAGGCTGCCCTCAAGAGGAGCCTTCTACCAAGTGTGGCATCAAAGAAGTCTTGCCAAGAAGAAAGGATGCACTCAGCCAGGCTCACTGTGGACAGAGCTCTATACCCAGGCACAGCCTATAAATAGAATGTTCTTTTCCTTGACCCTGACCCATTCTCAGTAGAAAGCTGAGGGACTGGGTGTGGAGTGAAAACCACCCAAGCCTACTTATTCATTAATGAGATAGCTGGTCTGTTTAGAAAACTCAGTGGAAAAAGCATCAAGCCAGTTAGTGGTGCTTTGTAGAAAAGTGACCTGACAGTATTTTTCACTTTTATACCTGTCCTAGGACCCAGAGAAGACTCATTTATTCATTCAGCAAATCTCTGTATTTGAGCACTACATACCAAAATAGAATTTGTGGCTGCAAAGATCACTAAAAACTGGTCTTAACAATGAAAATCTCCTTTCACATTTGAGAGACACAGTATCCAGGGGGAAAAAAATCCAAACAAGTGACTATTCATCAAAATGATGGGATAAAGAGGATACCAGATCAGTTTTAACACAAAATGGGTGTTTTCATCTCCTTGGAAAACTATCACTTAAGAACTTCAAGCTTTATACTCTGAAAGACTGCATTGAATAAACTCTGTTGACCCTAGTGTTTCCAAGATGCCTGATTTTTTTTTTATCTTTGTTCTTTGTTTTTCAGAGCTGACCTTTTCTTAATGATGTTTTACTGTAACCCAGGTTCATGTTGCATCAAATGGTATGTTTTTAGAAAAGAATCCCATAGGACTTTCCTGGTAATTTTGCAGTGGTTTATTAGAATGTTAAATACTTCAGAAAATGGACTTTAAAAATCTACTTGAAAGAATTTGAAAGAGAAAAAAATATTGACCTTTATAATAAATTGATACTGTTATAAAAATATACTCTAGAGAACACTGGAAATGATCATTTAGAGTTGACACTAGCAAAATAAGCTCTTTAATGTATCTCATAAATATTTTTTATATGCCTTTCAAATGGTGAGAGAGTAGTACAGGGTAATTTTTTTAATCCATAATCATTTTCTTCTCATCACAGGTATCTGTTCAGAATCATTTACACATGACATTTAGGTAGAAGTGGGAACATTTCCTATTTCTAAATGTTAGATTATTAACAACATCAACTAGCTCTCATGTATTATAACTATGTTGAGTCTAGTGGTGGTTACACACAGATAAGAATTGTGTGGTGCTCTACTGAGGTTCTAGCTCTGAAAAAGTAGTCAAATGTAGCTTGGCAAAGAGTTGGTCATTGTGAATGTATTTTTAACACAGAAATAATGTGCTGTTTTTTCAAATATATAGTGAAGGTTCTGGTTTGAGATCAAACAGAGCTTGTTCTGGCAATGTTTAGGTATAGAAGAGGAACACGTTTCCTAAAATATATCCTCTACCTCTGCACACAGTGTCTTGGGGATCTCTCCTGGTCCTCCTCTTTTTGCCCCTGAGTCACTTGGTTTCTGAATGCAGAATTCCAAAGAATTGCAAGGAGAGATAGAAAGCCTTCTTAAGTGAACAATGCAAAGAAATAGAGGGAAAGAATAGAAAGACTAGAGATCCCTTCAAGAAAATTAGAGATATTAAGGGAATATTTCATGCAAAGATGGGCACGATAAAGGACAGAAATGGTCTGGACCTAACAGAAGCAGAAGATATTAAGAAAAGGTGACAAGAATACACAGAAGAACTATACAAAAAAGATCTTAATGACCCAGATAACCATGATGGTGTGGGCATCACCTAGAGCCAGACATCCTGGAGTGTGAAGTTAAGTGGGTCTTCAGAAGCATTACTATAAACAAAGCCAGTAGAGGTGATGGAATTCCAGCTAAGCTGTTTCAAATCCTAAAAGATGATGCTGTTAAAGTGCTGCACTCAATATGTCAGCAAATTTGGAAAACTCAGCAGTGGCCACAGGACTGGAGAATTTCAGTTTTAATTGCAGCCCTAAAGAAGGGCAAAGCCAAAAAATGTTCAAACTACCATATAATTGCACTCATTTCACATGCTAGCAAGATAATGCTCAAAATCCTTCAAGCCAGGCTTCAACAGTATGCAAACCAAGAACTTCCAGATGTACAAGCTGTATTTAGAAAAGGCAGAGGAACCAGTGTTCAAATTGCTAACATCCATTTGATCATACAAAAAGCAAGGGGATTCCAGAAAAACATCTACTTGTGCTTCACTGACTATGCTTAAGCCTTTGACTCAGTCGGTAAAGTATCTGCCTGCAATGCAGGAGACCAGAGTTCGATCCATGTATTGGGACAATCCCCTGGAGAAGGAAATGGCAACCCACTCCAGTATTCTTGCCAGAAAAATCCCGTGGATGAAGGAGCCTGGTGGGCCACAGTCAGATGTGACTTTGCAAATAAACCACCACAGTGTGGATCACAACAAGCTGTGGAAAATTATTAAAGAGATGGGAATACCAGAACACTTTACCTGCCTGTTGAGAAACAGGTCAAGAAGCAACAGTTAGAACCAGACATAAAACAATGAACTGGTTCCAAATTGGGAAAGGAGTACATCAAGGCTGTATATTGTCACCGTTTGTATTTAACTTATATGCAGAGTGAATCATGCAAAATGCCAGACTGGATGAATCACAAGCTGGAATCAAGATTGCCGGGGGAAATATCAGTAACTTCAGATACACAGACGACACTACACTAATGGCAGAAAGTAAAGAGGAACTAAAGAGCCTCTTGCTGAAGGTGAATGCTGCTGCTGCTGCTAAGTCGCTTCAGTTGTGTCCAACTCTGTGCGACCCCATAGATAGCAGCCCACCAGGCTCCCCCATCCCTGGGATTCTTCAGGCAAGAATACTGGAGTGGGTTGCCATTTCCTTCTCCAATGCATGAAAGTGAAAAGTGAAAGTGAAGTCGCTCAGTCGTGTCCAACTCCTAGCGACCCCATGGACTGCAACCTACCAGGCTCCTCCATCCATGGGATTTTCCAGGCAAGAGTACTGGAAGGTGAATGAGAAGAGTGAGAAAGCTGGCTTAAAACTCAACATTCCAAAAACTAAGATCATGGCATTCAGTCTCATCACTTCATGACAAATGTATGGGGAAACAATGAAAGCAGTGACATACTTTGTTTTCTTGGGCTCCAAAATCACTCCAGGTGGTGACCGCAGCCATGAAATTAAAAGACGCCTGCTCTTTGGAAGAAAAGCTATGACAAACCCAGACAGCTCATTAAAATGCAGAAACATCACTTTGCTGGCCACAGGTTCATATTCAAAGTTACGGTTTTTCCAGTAGTCATGTACAGATGTGAACGTTTGACCATAAAGAAGTCTGAGTGTGGAAGAATTGGTGTTTTTGAACTGTGGTGTTGGAGAAGACTCCTGAGAGTCCCTTGGACAGCAAGGAGACCAAACCAGTCAATCCTAAAGGAAATCAATCCTGAATATTCATTGGAAGGACTGATGCTGAAAGCTGAAGCTCCAGTCCTTTGGCCACCTGATGTGAAGGGACCTGATGCTGGAAAAGATTGAGGGCAGGAGAAGGGGGCAACAGAGGATGAGATGGTTGGATGGAATCATTGACTCAATGGACATGAGTTTGAGCTAACTTTGGGAGATAATGAAAGTCAGGGAAGTGTGGCATGCTGCAGCTCATGGGGGTTGCAAAGATTCAGACACGATTAAGCGACTGAACACATTTGGTTTCATCAAAGGGACTCAAGTTCATAGTCTGAGTACAGATGGCCCAAGAAATACTGGAATATCCAAAGGATCAACTAGAAATAAGATATGAGATCTTAAGTAAAGAACAGACAAACCAGGGAAATGGGTTCATTAGTAGAGACTGGCAAGATCTTCTGATGTAAAAGATTTTGTTACTAACTTTTTTGAGTCAGGCACTGACAAGAATCCTTCTGCTGAGTGACTTCTTCAAGTCAATAGAATAAGATGAAGTTAGTTCAGAAGCAAAGTTGTATTCTTTAATCAAGAGAGAGGTGTGAGCTGCACTGCTGTAGGGCACACACTCACTGTTTCTCCCATTCTCCCATTTTTGCGTGCGCACGCGCGAGTGTCGGGGGGCCGGGGGGTGCGGCGGGAGTGGGTGCGCTAAGTCGCTTCAGTCCTGTCTGACCCTTTGCGATTCTGTGGACTGTAGCCCACCCGGCTTCTCTGTCCTTGGGGCTCTCCAGGCAAGAATACTGGAGTGGGAGGCTGTACCCTCTTTCAGGGGATATTCTCCACTCAGGGATCGAACTCTCGTCTTGTATGGTTCCTGCACTGCAGGTGGATTCTTTGCCACTGAGCTATCGTGGAAGCCCCCCGCACCTCCTACCCCACCTTTTAGGCAGAGATGGTGGGTGGGGCTGCTTTCGAGGCATCTGGTCTGCCGGGAGGGGGCGGAGCTCTCGCGAGGCCGGTGCAGCTGCTCTGCGCATGCTCCAGATCTCTGCGCCAGGTGGGTGCACTGTCTCTGCACACACCTGGCCTCCGCCATCTTGAGCTGAGGTGCCACAGCAGCGCTTCTACATGCAGCTCGCATAGCTGAGGTGTCGCTCAGCCGTTTACACTGGGAACTCTGGTCTGAAGTGTGGGTGAGAGAGTCCTCTGCTTACAGCCCCCCGACAGGTAATTGAAATTAGACTAAGCACAAACGAGACCTCATCACCTGAATTTTGTCTGATTTGCCCCAGGACCCTAGTGGGCTTTGCTGGTGATACTTTGATAGTTGGGATATAATGATGTAAAAAACCAGTCCTCAAATCTTAATGACTTTACAAAGGTTTGTTCACTCATTAAAGTCCAACAGTGGTGGGGGCTGGGCCCTGCATGGTCCTTCTTCCACCCAGACACGAGGAAGCAAGAATATCTCAGTGTGTGTCCTCTGCATTCACCATGGCTGAGAAGGCTGGAGGGCTGCTCATCAGCTCTTAAATGCTTTGGCTGAGATGAGAGCCAAGTCCTTTCCATCACTGTCCATTGGCCAGAATAAGCTAAATAGTTGCTATTTGCAAGGTGTGGGGGAAAGCACATGGGTGTTTAGTGAGCCCCACATGTCTGTGCCGTATAGTTTGAAGGACAGTTCTGCGTTATAGGGGTGACATGGCTGAGCCGGGAGCTCCAAGGAACTGCTTAGAGCCTTAAGCTTGTTTTTCTACTGGCTGCTTACAAAACTGATACTTTGGCCTTGGTTTAGCTTGTGCTTATACCCTTGGAATTGATGCCTTGGAGTGTCCCTTTGGTTTTCAGTTCTGCCTTTGCTGGGGTGGTGCTGCCGTCTCTTAACACGGCTGCTGTGGGTCAGATTAGTAGCAAGAGACCACACCCCAACCGACATGCTGTAAGTTCTTGATTTACTTTGCCTATAATACTGTTGGTGGCAGGAATCAAGGCAATATATTTGTGTATTTCCTATGTCTATAGTGGGCTTTGCTGATGGCTCAGATGGTAAGGAATCTGCCTACAATGCAGGAGACTCAGGTTCGATCCCTGGGTCGGGCAGATTCCCTGGAGAAGGGAATGACTACCCACTCCAGTATTCTTGCCTGCAGAATTCCATGGACAGAGGAGCCTGGTGGGCTACAGTCCACGGGGTTGCAGAGTCAAACACGACTGAGTGACTAACACTTTCACTTTTGTCCGTAGTCTCCTCTGGGGTACATTGGTGCCTCTGACAATTTTAGTACAGGAAATATACACCAGAACTCATAAAGGAGACAAATTATTCTATACTCTGCCTGTGTTTCTATTCCAAAAAAATCTGCATTAACAATCATAAGGGAGAGCTTACCATGATTTGACTCTACTGATTTAGTATCTGCATGGCCACCTCCTTACAGGAGGGAGGAAAAAGACTCAAGGCCAGGGGGGTCTGAATGATGTCTCTGTCTCCAGCTCTCTAGCAGACCAGAAAGCCTTGTCAGTCTTCATCTTCAGGCCAAATCAGAATCTTGAGCCCCTGTTTACATTGGTTGGGCAAACCTCCACCTAAGGGGAAATGAAAGGGCAGAGTCAGGTTTGTCAGTTGTATGCATGATTCTTTGGAAAACATGGTTTCCTCCCCTCGGGCATATTCTGACTGGTCTCATGGACTTGCGTCAAAAGCTTGCAGGGTAAATAAGCAGTGGAAGACCAAGAAAACATTAACAAGGATGGACCACGGAGGATGCAAAGCATCAGCAGCATTCATGCCAGCAATTTCACTGCAACAGAAGACTATGCCAGCAGCTTTTGTTAGGCTAAGAGACAAGGAATTGAGCACAGATAACAAGGTTGATGACATCAGGCCTAGTTGCCCTCTGCTCAAGTGTCAGTCCTTGACATAGAGCACTGGCAGCCTGGTGGAGATGCTGGCAGGCGCTGGCACTCTGCGGTGTCTCCGTAGGGCAGGTGTGGAGTCTGTGCTTTTGGAGGGTGCCAGCAGCAGACTTCCTGCTTTTGGTCTTGGCAGAGACAGGGGACTGGATCCGTAGAGAGCAGGGCCAAGGGAGAAATGAAATGTCTCACACTGTGTGGCAGGCAAGCGGGCTGATTCACAGAACACACCAGAAATTGTTCACAATTTCCAGAATCATGTGGGAGAGATTTGAGGAGCAGTGGAATTTCTAAAGAGGTGTTGAGTATGCAAAAGTAGTTTTTGGCCTATGAATGTGACCTAGGACTCCACAGAGACATACAGCCATCCATCCAGGTGGTGGATCTTTTTTTTTTTTTTTAACTAAACATTAAAAAAAAAGAAACTAAACCAAACCAGTTTTTGTTTGTAGTATTTATTTGGCTGTGCTGGTGTTACTTGTGGTGCATGGGATCTTCCATTTTTGTTGTTGTGGGCAGGTTGTAGTGTGTAGGTTGTGAGGGGCAGGTTGTGCAACCAGAAATCTTTTAGTTGTGGCATGTGAGTTTTTTTTTTTTTTTTAGTTGCAGGATGATAACTCTTGGGTGTGGCATGTGGGATCTAGTACAAAACACTGAATCGAGTTGAACTTTTTCTGTAGGCAACTGAAAATTTTGAAATGAAGAATAATGCTTTCACAAACAGTTTTAGACATATTAATCTGACATTGATACATTGAAAATGCAAGCTGAGAGACAGAAAATTCATATGACCCTCTTAAATTCTGGAGTAAAAATTAAGAATTTGAACTTAAGTGGTGGTGGTATAAATAAAAAGGAAGAAATGAGTTAAAGAACCTTTTAGTGAAGACTTTGATTTTGATTTTGACAAAGAAGGTCAAAGTGATTTATCTTTTAGTAGATGCTCTTTAAATATTTGTTGAATTAAATAAAATTTGAATGGAACTTTTGTTTACAAATTTAATTCTTTTTCTTCCTCTCTGGTCTTTCTCAGATCATCGTCCATTCTCTTTGAATATTCTTTGTATATGCTTATTTCTATATCTTACCTTGCTCTTTTTCCCCCCATCATTTTATTTTTCCTTACTTTAGTTCCAGTGTGTAAGTAAGTAAGTGTTAGTCGCTCCGATGTGCCCGACTCTTTGCGACCCCATGACCTGCAGCCCACCAGACTCCTCTGTCCATAAGATTTTCCAGGCAAGGATACTGGAGTGGGTCGCCATTTCCTTCTCCAGGTTAGTCCCAGAGTAATTAGTAAATAATCTTAGTAGCTGCTCAGAAACTTGGATAGCAGTATGTCTTGGGAGATGAAGTGATAGCTCGTTCCTCCCAGAGATCAGGTTAATTGGTATTCCCCAACACAATTATTACATCACAGCCTATTTCTGAATTGAAAAATACTTCATACTCTCAGCATGCTTATTTATCTCGTGTCAGTAACATCTTATAGATGGAAGCAACAAAATGCATGAAATATGAATCACCTTTAAAACTTACAGCATGCCTGTCAAATTAATTGCACAGCCTAAACACCAAATTCATTCCTTTAATTGAATGTCTTATAGGAGCCACCCATCAGCATATGCTATGGTTAATGATCAATTGTTGCCATAAGTGATTTAACATTTGTATACATGTGAGATAACATGTTGTAATTCATGGAAATGCCAATGCTATGAAATAACCACAAACGGTGATAAATGTGCTGTCTATTTTTGTATAATTACTCCACATCTATCATCCCACTTTAGTATGTTGAAATGCATTAGTGCATAACAAATGTGCATCATCCCGATGATCAATATCCTATTTCAAATGATAGTGTGTTACTGTATAATTATTATGTTATTCTTTCTGATGATTTTTCTGTCCAGCTATTTCAATTTAAAAGTAAAACCACAACATGTGTACCTAGATGAGGATGACTGTACTGGTCATAATTAGCACATGGTTGATATATGCAGTTTTAATTTAGACATTATGGCCTGTGCCTTCACTTACATATTAGATGATTTAATTTGCCCACTTGACATAGGCTCTCCTGACTAGCTATTTTGTGACCACAATAAATCTCACTCTCTGAGCCTTTGATCTGAGAACTATTTTTTTAGTGCGCTACTTTGGTCTTTTCTTCCTTTTTTTTTTTTTACTTTACTTTCTCTTTCTTGATTGTTTATTTCATTTTGCTGAGGTAGTATTTTCTAGGTTAAATATTGTAGTATTTTTAGGTTAAATATTGAGGTCAGTTAGGTCGAAGCAATAATAGGTAATTTAAAACTACCTCTCTGAGGCAAAAAAAGGTAATTTTTGTTATGCTTAATATTTTAAATATTTGTAATAATTTCTAGAAAGAACAGAGGGAACATAAACACCTCAGTTTTTCAGGCCTTCTTAACCTAGTCACATCCTTATAAGAGGGCAACAAGGTAAACATCTTTGGCCTTTCTCAGCACCCCTGAAGATGCACATGGAGTCACCAGTAATTTGGCTGAAGTGTGAGTCTGGCTTGCTCACACTCCAAGATTATCACCCAGCTAGTGATGGCAGTGGCTGACCCTCAACTTTTGCCTCTCTGGGTTGCTCTGTTGTTTTCTTCTTTCAAAAGCAATAGTTTTTATTTGTTTATTAATTTTTATTTATAAATTGGACATATAACACTGTACAAATCTAAGGCTTCATGTTACTTTGAAACATTTATAAGTTGTAATATTATTGCCACTGTAACAATATTTATCATATAACATACAGTTTGATGTTGTCTATGTTCAATAAGCTGTGCATTAAATTTCTATGACTATTTTAGTATTTTTTAAGTTTGTCCCCTTAAACACCCCCCCATCCCCTGGTAACTACCATTTTAGTCTGATTTTTCTTTTACATTTTTGCTTTTTTAAGATTCCACATATAGGTGATATCATGCAGTATTTATCTTCCTTTGCCTGGCTTACCTTACTCAGCATAACACTCTCATCCATGTTGTAAATAGCAGGATAGCCTCCTTTTCATGGCTGAATAATATTCCATTGTATATGTATACCACATCTCTTTTATCCATTCACCATTCAATGAGCACTTGAGTTGTCTCCATATCTTGACTATTGTGAATAGTGCTGCCATAAGCATAGGTGTGTATATATGGTCGAATTATAGTTATCATTTCCTTGTGTGTATATTCACAGAAATGGAATTGTGGATTGTAAGGTAGGTCTATTTTGACTTTTGTAGGAACCTCCATATTGCTTTCCATAGTGGTTAGACCAATTTATATTCCCCAGCAACAGTGGGAAAGGGTTTATTCTCACTGCCTCTTCAATAGCACCTATTGCTTCTTGTCTTCTTGATGACAGCCATTCTAACAAATGTGAGATAATCGCAATGTGATTTTTATTTGCATTTCCCTGATAATTAATGATGTTGAGCATCTTTTCATGTGCCTGAGGGCCATTTTGATATCATCTTTGGAAAAATTTTCCATTTAGTCCTTCCACCTATTTTAAAACAGACTGTTTTTTTTGTTATTAAGTTGTGTTAGGTCTTTATACATTTTGGATATTAGCCCCTTATCTGACATATGGTTTGTGAAAATTTTCTCCCATTCTGTAGGCTGTCTTTCATTTTGTTGTTTCTTTTGCTGTTCCAAAGCTTTTGAACTTGATGTAGTCCCATTTGTTGATTTTTGCTTTTGTTGTTTGTGAAAAGCAAACATTTTCAGAAGTTACATAATATTAGTTTCTTTTTTTAAAAAAAAGTTGCCATTCACTGAGAGGCAATATTCTAGTAAAGTTTTAAAAAAAAGAATAACTCGTAGTGTGAACATCTAAGCAAAAAAGTGTGATGCCTGAAATAAACTTAATTCAGGAGAAAGTGAGACACCTGGGAAACCAGAGGATTTCTCCAAGCTTGTGAATTTGGGGATTAGGGGTCTTCTCTGGTTTAGTGTGTGCAGGTTCAAGGTCTACAGCAAAGCAGTTGTAGTGATGGCAGGGCTTCACTGCAGTTCTCTGACGGCTCTGTGGCTCTAAATCTCCTTTAGTCCATTGGTATCCTATATTCATTGACAACACAAAGTAGGAGAGAAACCCCCCAGGCAACCACCCCTGAAGAGGCTAACTCTCTTCAGCGCTGTTTCTGAGGGCTTCTTCATCTCCAGGACACTGTTTCCAGCTCACCTTTCCACACCTGCAAGTCCAGGTCCCATTCTTTGTCCCCTGGTTTCTCTGGATATAAGCCTGAATTATTTTTTAACTTCTGTACTTTTCAAACCTCTCCTACTCACCTGAATTCATTATCTGAATTCTTCCTTCCCTTCCCTGTCACTTCTCAAAATGAATTTTTAAAAGGCCCTTAGTGATCTCTCAACCTGATCTTATCCTCTCATTCAAGCTTTCTTCATTCCACATTTACTGGCTAAGTTTTTCTCTTGTGTACAGGCCATGCTGTATGCTCAGGTTTTTGACCAAGACTAAACAATTCTCTCCAGGTTTTCCTTTGTTAATTTCTATTGATCTGTTGAATAAATCTTGGTTTCATCATTCCTTTCTGAGAGAAGTTCTTCCTGATCTCCCTGGCTAGGTGAAATCCTCTTATCATACCCTCACTGCATTGCAGTTATACATTTATCTGATTTTTTAGTTAACATCTTCCTTCTCCACTAGATTGTAGGTTGCTCAAGGGCAGGGATCTGTTTATTTTTGTTCATAATATTTGTTAATGCTTGCTTTCTCTCCTACCGTGTGTGTGAATGTGTGTATATAGGTGTGTGCGTATGTGTGTGTCTGTGTATATGTGTTTAATGAATTGATGGATTAATGAATGGATGGATAGATGAAAACTCTTTACAGAACTTGCAGTTGTGTTGGGAAATTGTCTAATCTGTATATACAAAGAGAACAACAAATGACAAATATGGATGTTAGAAATACAAGTAAAAGCTTTGCAAGTTAACTTCAGAATTTCTCTAAAATATTCTTCAGTTCAATTCAGTTCAGTCGCTCAGTCATGTCTGACTCTTTGCAACCCCATGAACCACAGCATGCCAGGCCTCCCTGTCCATCACCAACTCCTGGAATCCACCCAAACCCATGTCCATTGAGTTGGTGATGCCATCCCAACCATCTCATCCTCTGTTGTCCCCTTCTCTTCCTGCCCTCAATCTTTCCCAGCATCAGGGTCTTTTCAAATGAGTCAGCTCTTTGCATCAGGTGGCCAAAGTACTGGAGTTTCAACCTCAGCATCAGTCCTACCAATGAACACCCAGGACTGATCTCCTTTAGGATGGACTAATTGGATTTCCTTGTAGTCCAAGGGACTCTCAAGAGTCTTCTCCAACACCACAGTTCAAAAGCATCAATTCTTTGGTGCTCAGCTTTCTTTATAGTCCAACTCACATCCATATATGACTACTGGAGTTAGTGTTAGGTGCTCAGTCGTGTCCGACTCTTTGCAGCCCCATGAGTCTGGGCTCTTCTGTCCATGGGATTCTCCAGGCAAGAATACTGGGGTGGATTGCCATTTCCTTCTCCATGTTTTGATTTAAAGGCACCTTAAAAACAGTAGATATAAGAGGGGCACTTTAACCTTGCTTTTTCTTCCTAAAAGCAAGTGCTTAACCTTACCAGGAGGAAGGAGAACATTCTTATCAACAGAGACAGGGTGTTGAGGAAGAGAAATTTATAGAAACAAATCTTACTAGAATAACCCTTATTTTCCTAGTTACTTTTCCATAATTAGCTGCCCAGCCTCAAATCCTTCTTCTTGTCACCTTTTCACAGTTTATCACTCTTTTTCCCACAGTGTGTTAAGTGGTTCTGATGGCTTCTTTGGATTTTTATTTTTCTTGTGAAGTCTCCCATGTAAAAAATTGCTAAATAAAATTTCTGTGCTTTTCTCCTGTTAGTCTATCTTTCATCAGTTTAATTCTTAGGTCCAATCAGATACCTAAAGTGGGCAGAGGAGAAATTTTTCCTTAGAAGGCCAATAAAAAGATGGGAATGGTTATCTGAAATATCGACTTATGTAACATTTTCCCATAACACTATTATAAACTAACAAACTACAGCTGTTTCTCCAGGACATAAAATTGAAACATTTTGTTAGAGATTTAAAAACATCCATATGTTGAGCGTTTTACCCTTGGCAGGCAGATTATGCTAATCATGAAGACAGAAGATATGAGCCAGAGCTAGGCATTTATAAGATGAATTTCATCAAATAGACATAATACTTGTCTGTGTTCACTCTTTGTAGTCAAAGAGAATCCACAAATAAAGAGGAACATTGTGATGATTAATTTCATGTGTTGACTGGGCCATAAGGTGTCCAGACATTTGGCCACCCATTATTCTGAGTGTGTCCGTATTTGTAGGATGTTTTGGAATGACATTAACACTTGAATTGAGTAAAGCCGATTGCTCTCCCTAATGTGGGTGGATCTCATCCAATCAGTTGATTACTGAATAGAACAAAAGCCAGAATATAATGCTGTTTGACAATATAAGCTGGGACATTGGTCTTTTCCTGCCTTTGGACTTGAACCGAAAAGTTAGTTCTTCTTGGGTTTTGAACCTGACAGCTTTCAGACCTAACACTGTTGACTTTCCTGGTTCTTAGGCTTTTGAACTTGGACTAGGACTTGAATTATAAATATACCATGAACTCTCCTGGGTTTCCAGCGGGCACGCGTGCATGCACACAGACACACAGACACACACACACACAGACACACACACACACACACACGCTTTCAGGTGGCCCTAATGGCAAAGAACCCACCTGCCAGTGCAGGAGACGTAGGAGATGTGGGTTTGATCCCTGGGTCAGGAAGATCCTCTGGAGGAGATCATGGCAACCCACTCCAGTGTTCTTGCTTGGAGAATTCCCATGGATAGAGCCTGATGGGCTATAGTCCACAAGGTCACAAAGAATCAGACACGACTGAAGTGACTTAGCATGCATGTATGTGTGTATATCTCTATCTATATATATGTACATATATTAATAGATATCCTACTGGTTCTGTTTCTCTGGGAACCTTGACTAATATGGATTTTGGTACCAGATCCCTGGAGGTGATGCTGCCGCCCCCTTAGGGCCAGAAGGCAAGACATGGAGCCAAAGAGGATTATATTCAAGCCTTATAATCTAATGAGATTTACCATGCTAGGTTTGAACTTGCTTGGGGCCCATCAACTCTTTCTTCCCTCTGATTTCTCCCTTTTTGAGTGGAAAATCTATCCTATGCTTGTCCCATCATTCTGTTTTGGAAGCACATAACCTGTCTGCTTTGTGTAGTTCACGCTGGAGATACATTTTGCCTCAGGATAAATTGTACCTTTAATCTCCCCATATTTGACTAAGATGACATTTATGTAAGATTTTGGACATTAGACTTTGAGAGTTGATGTTGGAGCAAATTAAAACTGGGCTGTTGGGATGGAATAAATGTTTTGCATGTGAGAAGCATGTGAATTTTGGGGGAGTTGGGGTGGAATGCTGTTGACTGAATTGTATCCTCCCTGCTTCCCAGTTTGCATGATAGTTTTTGGAGATGGGGCCTTTGAGAGATAATTATGTTTGGATGAGGTCGTGGCCGGGGTCCTCATGTTGGGATTGTGTGGGTGCTAAGTCACCTCAGTCATGTCTGACTCTTTGAGACCCCATGGACTGCAGCATGCCAGGCTTCCCTGTTCATCACCAGCTCTCAGAGCTTGCTCAAACTCATGTCCATTGAGTCGGTGATGCCATCCAACCATCTTATCCTCTGTTGTCCCCTTCTCCTCATGCCTTCAAGCTTTCCTAGCATCAGGGTCTTTTCCAGTGAGTCAGTTCTTCGCATCAGGTGGCCACAGTATTGGAGCTTCAGGTTCAGCATCAGTCCTTCCAATGAATATTCAGGACTGATTTCCTTTAGGATGGACTGGTTTGATCTCCTTGCAGTCCAAGTCAAGAGTCTTCAGCACAGTTCAAAAGCATCAATTCTGCAATTCTTTAAATCATATAACTGAGCTCAAACCGTCATGTTCTTCCTTTTTTTCCATAGAAATTGAAGTAATAAAAACATTGCATAGCAAAACAAGTTGTGAGTTTTCTGTTTCACTGAAGGCAGTCCCCTCCCTGTTACTGCCTGCCTGTCCTCTTCCCACTGGGTGTTCGGATGCATTCATTGCCTGAGGCTGGCAGTAACTGTTAACCTTTTAGTAAGGAGCCCTTCATTTGTTCATCAGCTTCCTTACAAAAAGTGACAGCCAGGACCAAGTATTTCAACACTGAGAGAAAACCCCAGCATATTTGTATATCTTTCAAAGAGTTTGTATTCATATCTTCTGGCTTCGTACCATCCACTTTTTTCAAAAAAGAAAAAGATCAGGACAACCTGAGAACTCTTGTCCATGACTATGAAGTTAATTATTTACTCTAAAATATATTTAGAATAGATTAAGTTATTCTATTAGAATAGAGTAGATTCTTCAGATATTAAGTTTTTCATATGCTATAATAATTTAAACTATAAAAATGACAGTATACTAAACCAAAGTAACAAAATAACTAGATCAGAAGAGACTCTTTTATGTAAAAGACAATTATATGATTAAACATCAAAAATCAATGAGATATGTGGATCATTCAATAAATCTTATTAAGACTTGATTAATCAATATCAATTATTAATGTTTTTTCAATAGCACTAGAATATATTCAATGAAAAATTTAAAGTAATAGTTTTAATAAAACCCCAAGTCATAAGAGACCAGAAAAATATTAAGAAATATTTTTCAACCCTCTGCATGGACATCTTGTATTTTGAAAAGCAATGATACATATACACCATGGAATATTACTCAGCCGTTAAATAGAATTCATTTGAATCAGTTCTAATGAGATGGATGAAACTGGAGCCCATTATACAGAGGGAAGTAAGCCAGAAAGATAAAGAACATTACAGCATACTAACACATATATATGGAATTTAGAAAGATGGTAATGATAACCCTATATGCAAAACAGAAAAAGAGACACAGATGTACAGAACAGACTTTTGGACTCTGTGGGAGAAGGTGAGGGTGGGATGTTTCGAGAGAACAGTATGTATATTATCTATAGTGAAACAGATCACCAGCCCAGGTGGGATGCATGAGACAAGTGCTCGGGCCTGGTGCACTGGGAAGACCCAGAGGAATCGGGTGGAGAGGGAGGTGGGAGGGGGGATCGGGATGGGGAATACGTGTAAATCTATGGCTGATTCATATCAATGTATGACAAAACCCACAGCAATGTTGTGAAGTAATTAGCCTCCAACTAATAAAAATAAATGAAAAAAAAAATGAAAGAAAGAAAAGCAATGAAAGACATCACATTGGCAATAGTAGTAGATTTCACATCAATTAAATGTCTTTTTTAAAAAAAACTGTTGCTCACAATTAAAAGAGCAATTTATTAAGCATACTACACATTTGAAGAATATTTACAAAACATATTACAGAGAAAGGGCTAAAGTGTTTAACAAATAGACGTATACAAGGCACATATATAAATTGTGCACTTAAGACAGATTCAGAAGAATAAGTAATCAACAAACAGTTTATACTAGTGAAAATACAAATGGTAAAATGCTATATACATATGGGAAAATATTAAGTCAGAAGTCACAAAAAGTCAATTAAAACAACAAAATAACATGTTTGGACTATGAGCTTATCTAAATTTAAAAAACATGAATAATAATTCTTGCAAGAGTATTTTCTCATAAACTGCTATGGAAATGTTAATCACACAGTCCTTTGGAAAGTAATTTTCCAAAGTGTGTTGAGAACCTAAAAAATAGTACTTTTTCACTCACTGATAGAAATTTATCGAAGGAAATAAAGTGAAATGCCTTATGCATAAGAATGATCCTGGAAACACACACATACATTTATATGATTAATAGTAAGGCTTAAATGGTTAACAGTAAGAGGATGGTTAAATGAGATGAGCGATTATGGAAACATTTAAAATGATGTTTTCAAAGAGCATGTTATAATTTATATGAAAAAGAGATAATGTATGAGTATAGTTTGGTTTCAATTATGCAATGACAGCACATAAACAAGATAGATTAGAAGAATGAATAAAAAATATTAACGGCAGACCAGTCAGTAGCCTTGCTTCAATGTATTTACAGTAGCAGGATCATATTGTTGCTATTAAAATTTAATAGGTTTACTTTACAGGAGCAGGTGTTACTGCCCATCCGCGATGATAAGAATTTGATTGAACAGTAATGTCTTTTCTGCCATTTGTTAACTGGCTTTGGAAAGCAGCTATTCATGCTCTTTCCACCTCAGATTCTTGGACTCTCATGCTATTAGCAACAATAATACCACAGTCTCAAGGTCATTTGAAAGATAGAATAAAGTATGAATGTGAAAGTGAGCTGTAAATGACATTTATATGTTATAGTTTTCATTAAATAATTATCAAATACTTAATAATTTGACAAAACTTGATAATTCCATAATTATCAAGTATCCTAGTCCTGCATGGGTCTATGGCTCAATTCTACTGCCACAGAATCAGTCATACCAGTAACTTCATGGCCACCTTTGAGTGCTATTCCTGTAAAATTTGAAAATCCACCAGTGGTACAGATTTGTCTGTCAACATCAAATCAAAGTTATATTCATGTCAGCAAGATATTATACACAGAAAGAGCTGTCAGGTTGTTAATATGAAAAGCACTGACTAATTTATAAAAGTATTCAGTTGAAAGATAATGGAAAGGCAAGCTGCCAATATGAAGAGCAATGTGCAAATGAGAATTGGAGCCTAAGACCTAGAGAATTTATCAGAGAAAGACTTGAAAGATTTTGGTATAAATATAAAAGACAAAAACGACAGACACAAAACTGAAGGGTGACAGATCTTTGAGCAGGCTATTTTGATTGAATAATTATTTTTAGTCATCTTTAAAAGGAATGTTTTTCATTGTCTAGGTACAACATGTTACCAATAAATAAGGGAATAAAACCCAGAGGGGACAAATGAAAAAGGAGTGGACTCAAGTGCAGTGTGAGAAACTGCCTCTGTCTAGAATCCTGAAGCTTGTAGACCATAACCACGAATGGGGCTTGGATCACCACCTTCTTTAGGGGAGTCTTAAGATAAATCTTTTCTATATCACCATCTCCCTTGCCATGGTTAATTGCCCCTCAAAGTTAAATAGGACTGCAAAACAGAGCAGAAATACGAAGCTCACAATAGATAATTACAAAGCATAAGGGCAGGAAAGGAAGAAAAAGAGGTAGAGTAAGTACAGGTATGTTTATATATTTGGGGAAGAAAATGTCAGCGTGAGCATTTGACATCACACTCCTCCCTACAGTCGAATGGACTTAATTGGGTACCTGCTGTAACTGTTGCTCTGGTTTCTGGTGTAAGAGAATCACCTTTTCTATAGCCTTGTTCTCCAGCTAAGCATATGAATGGCCAAAATATCTGGTTAGTATGGCTAATTCTACTGAGGCTCTTGCCAGCTAATTTTGAAAAAAAAAAAAAAAAAAAAGCCCAAATAATTAACTGACAATTAACTGCACGTATCATTGGTCAACAATTGGTTGCACTTCTTTTCCTTGAATCTAAAATCAAAGTAACTTCAGAGTGCTGGAGTAGTTTATGCTTAACTTCCTCCTTGATACCAAATTCCCTACATCCAATAAATTTTACTGTTTACTCTCTAATATAAAAGCAATACATTCTCATTAACTTTTTACAACATAGAAAAGTAGGAAAAAAAGGTTAAACATTATGGTTCTGTTACTTAAAGCTACATGATTTTTCATATGTTATATTTCTATCTGTATTTTTGCATATTTATGCTTAGCAGTATAATTTATATTTTTTATTTAAATAATGTTACTATGTATTTCTTAAGTGTGTGTCTTAATGACTGTGTCATATTCCCTCTGGTTGGTGGTACCATTAACACTGGTTCACTGAATCATACCTCACTGAATCACTGGTTCAGTGAAACAGTGAACACTGGTTCACTACCATATGGAGCTAGATTGTCCTACTATGATATATATACACCGGGCTAAAAATCTTTGTATATAACTCTTCTATATGGCTCTAATTATTAAATATTTTCTTAGGGTTGATTTCAAAAAGCAGATTATTTTCTAATTACTTTTGCTAACAGTTGCTATCTGTGAATCATTCTAAACCACATTACTGGTCTATACCTCAGAATCTACTAGATAATTGGGTATGAAAGGTTTTTAAAGCCTTTAAGATGATAAAATATATACTTCTTATCCCAAAGCCAGCAAGTGTTTAAGAAACATTAGAACCATTTTCATTCAAGTAAACAATAAAACAAAAGTGTCCGCTTACATCGGTATTATTTAACGATATTCTTGGGATAGTAGCTTACAGAACTAGACTAAAGGATATAATATTGGACTTGAGATTTAAAAAGTTAGAAAAAAAATGTAAAATTGTTCTCTGATGATGTAAGCATATGCTTGGAAAATTCATGCTGAAAAATCACTCAATAAGAGAATTTAGTAGTATAGATAGGCACAAATTAATATTCAGAAGTCAGTGAAAAGATACAATTCTTAGAAATATACTTTATAATAAAAGTGCAAAAGAAAAGTAAACAAAGATTATAATTACACAACTCTAAAAAAATAAACACCAATCTTTAAAAGAAAAAAAGAAAGCAGAACAGCATGCATGGTAAGATAAATTCTGTTACATTGTAGAGGTAAATTTTTTCCAGTGTTTTGGAAAGCAGTTTGGTGAATGAGTAAAGTGGCTGATTGATGGGGCAGTGGTCCTGGCAGTGGTTATCTTCTGACTCTAGCTACAGGGTTCACAATGGCTCTCAGCAGATCTTGTCAGTAAAGTTACTACCCCCCTGCTCCACCACCCCCCTTGCCCTGCCCTGGGAGGGGGGTTGGCATCAGGGCTGGCCAACTGGCCCTGTGACTGTCCCAGGCCAATAGTAGGCTTTGTGATCAAAGATGTGTGTAAACATCTTTTTATGCTGTCAAGTTGAGTACATTCTCGTATCAGAAATATGTTTGGTCTTAGTTTTATCTTAGTAAGCTATTCTTTCTGTTTCAAAAGCTTGACTGAATTGCCTGTTTGACCAGCCTTGTTTTGTGTATTTGTTGTTCCAGAATGATCATTATAACAATAACTTTATAAAAGAGCTTTAGTGCTTGGTTTTAGATGGTCTCCATTGACTCCTGACTGGAAACAACATTAATGTCTCCCCATTTTCCCTCCTTCCTCTCCATCTTATCTACCCAGCTTTTAGTTGACTACATCATCTTTCTTACTGTCTACCTTTGTGCTGTTGAATAAGCCTGTACTCCTTTGACTTGACTAGAGAGAAGAGTCTAATGTAGCAGCTCTTTATTAATGAAGAGGAACAGGCAGGGTTGAGAGATTCAACAAGGAATGTGGTAGCATCTAGTAAGTAGCATCTAGCATAGTTAGAAGCTTCTTTACTTTCTTCAGGTTTGAGAGAACAACTGGAAGAAATGGTTATCAGAACATGTGGGTCAAGGAGAGGGGCTGCTGTGGCCACAGGTAGAGGAATACAGCACGTCAAGTCATCACTAAGATACGGAAATAATACCTGTCTATTAGTGTGACTACAAGTAGTACATGAAGATGAGATTTATAGCTATATTATTAATAGCTTGTGTGCATGCTAAATTGCTTCAGTTGAATACAACTCTTTTGAGACCCTATGGACCATATCCTGCCAGGCTCCTCTGTCCATGGGATTCTCCAGGCAAGAATACTGGAGTGGGTTGCCATGCCCTCCTCAGGGGATCTTCCCAACCCAGGGATTGAGCCAACTTCTCCTACAGCTTCTGCATTTCAGCCCCTGGGGAAGCCCTGTTAATAGCTTAGCAACAGTTAAGTCACAGTTACCCCTGGGTGACTGGACACGCACATTATGGGTGAGGACCAGTGAGTCAACTGATTTAGTCAACTGCAAACAATGATTCCTTTCTGTAGTCATTCAACTCACTCTAACCTCCTCCTTCTACAAACTTAGCTCATCAGAAGTCTGTGTGTGTGAGTGTATGGATGTGTGTGTGTTTCTGTGCATGTGTGCACATGAGCAAGTTGTGTTTATATTTTACATAGAAATGTGCAGGCTATAGTTCCACATGCATAGCCACACAATGATGTTCCATTGCTGGGGAGAGAAAATGTAGAAATCAGTATAGGAAATCTGATTCCTGTGTCATTGTACATGTCGCTTTTAGGTAGACGTGTTTAAATGTGATTGGAGATTCAAATAGCAGTCAGTGCACTGGAGCATGCCATGGTGTGCCACAGGGCAAAGACTGGAAAAATAACTAACTTTTGTTGGTAAAGAACTTTTACATTTAGAACTTTGACGTTTGTTCACTGAACTATTACAGTCCAGATGGCGAGATTGTTATTCAGCAAGAGTGAAACAATAGAAAGAATGTAAATGATCTGGAAAAATTAGAATTGATTGAATGAGTACAGAGTAGAGCAATTCTGAAGAAGCAGGCTATGGTGTTAAAACAAATGTCATATTCTTAAATCAGACTTATGATAGAACTCACAAATGACATTCATCTTTGTGTGTGTGTGAGAGAGAGAGGGAGAAAGAAAGAGAGGGAAAGAGAGGTATAGATAGAGACAAACCCTGTGAAAGAGATTAAGATATTGAGAACAGAGAGTCAGTGAGAAAAACACATACATGAATGTTAAGAGACACTGGAAAGGGGAAGAATGAGATAAAGAGAGCATCTAAATATCTAATGTCTAAAATAACATTTAAGGAAAAAATATGATGGGGTTGGTTCCTTAAGGAAGAGACTAGATTATGGCCTGGTACTGATTACATCACACAGCTGGAGCTATTGCTTCTTATATTGGGAATTCAGAATTCTAAAGCTGGGGATCTGTGGGCCTCAAGGAAGTCTGCAAACATTCTGAATTGTATATCACATTGTGTTTGTGTATGTACACGTGCGCACATGCACACAAGTCTGTGTACGCATAACTACAGATATCTTAGGAGGACAGGATCTGCAGCTTTATTGGATTCTCAAAGAAGCCATGATCTCTAATAAGCTAATGATCTCTGTGAGCAAGAGGTTGAACCTAGCACCATCATGTTGCCATTTTGATGAATGGATATCTTGGCAGTGCACCAAGATCTACTCTTCAGTGGTCACAAATAAGTCCAGTCATGTTATGCTGTTTTAAAAAGTCCACACAAGCATGCACATGTGTGTATATGTATTTAAAACTGGGTGAAAGCATGTTGACTTTGTTTGGAGAGCTGCAAATGGGAATACGTTAAGGAGTGGGAGCAGGACTTTTGCCTCCACAATACCAAGATGTGGAAGGAGCCCTGTACTACATGTATTTGAACTGCTCAACCATAGTCTCTATGGGTCACTTGTAGAGACATCAGAATGACATTTTGCTTTTGTTTACACATTGAGAGTCTTCAGTTTAGGAAGGGTAACAAAGGCCCACTTTTAGAGGATGAACTAAGACCAAATGCAGTTTTGAATTTGGAGACTCATTTACCTACTGTTTATAAAGTCTGTGAAGAGACAAATCATTTCTAGCTGTTTAATAATTAGTTCAACTTGAAGACACATGTGATATCAAGTGCCACACAGTGTAAATACTCCATCATTCAGAGCCCAGTTGTCCATTTTTTAGAATGTTTTTATCATTGGCTTTTTCTTTCTCTGTATTGCTTAATGTTTGACAAGAGCCACGATCCCTTAAGTGGAGGAAAACAGGAAAGATGAGTAAATTTTTTCAGTCTTGCTTCTTTTTGGAAGTTCTGAGGCAATTAGAGTGAGGAAGTTGACACAGCTACTTAGAATGAGATTCCCAAATTTTTAATATATAGATAAAATTCTATAAAATGAGACAAATTAAAATATTGTTCTGTGTCCCATTCTTTGTTGGATTTGGTAGCTATAAGAATCTTTCTTTCTTTACATTAAAGACCTTTGCTAGGCAAGCATGTTACATGATTAAAGGAAATGATGTAATATGAAGAATTTCAGAAGCTAGTTTCTTGTCTTTCAAGAAGTAAAGTTTCTTTAAAAAATGTAGCAAAAGCAGGACAACCTCATGTAGGGTGTTGTGTATTACATGAGGGGAAGTAGAGGTAACACTACCGCCTTAAAGTTGATTGGAAGTCCATCAACTTATATTTTGTTTTTGTTAATAAATTGTATGTAGAATATTAAAAATACAGAATATAAAAAATAACATAAAACTATACATTCCTCAGAGATAGATATTTTTAAAAACATTTTGATAATTTATCTACATGTATTACAGTTATTTTGTGACTATTTTAAGTTCAAATTAACTTTTGCAGAATTCCTTGCATCTAAGTGTAACAGTGTGACTGAATTCAAGTTAACAAAATGTGAGCAGAGGTGACATATGCCTGCAAGTTTATTCCCCCAACTATCTACTGGACTTTTTTTTGTTTTTAATATTCTTTATCTTCAGGCTGGCTAGAAGAGAGATACCTCAGGACAACCTGGAAAACCACCTATTTAAAATGTCAGTCTCTACCATCCTGGGTTTTGGAATGACTGGATTTGAAGGGGCTATAAACCCATCCATCTGCCTGGCATTGTTATATGAGCAAGAATATACTTTTACTGTGTCAGAACCATTATACCACTTGGGGGTCATTTGTGACTACAGTTAGGAAGCACAAATATATAGCGTAATTCCATTTTAAGAAAAAATATAGGTTCTTAAAAACACAAAATATTGAAGAGTAGTTTATTCGTGTATTCAATTCATATTGAGTGCCTGTTAAATGTCAAGCACTGTTCTAGGTGCTGGGGATACAAGGATGAAAGAGACAAAATCATTGCTATTACATATCACAGTATATTGGAATTGGCAGACAATAAACATGCAAACACACATAAGTAGTATCTTTCCAAATTCTGAGCAGTTTTAGGAAGAAATATAAAAATGCAGTAGTTTACAAAACTATGAGGGAAAGAGTATGTGGTCAGAGAAGTCCTCTTCAAAGGGGTGATATTTGAAGTGAGACATAAGTGTTGAATAAGAAGCAGCCACATGGCAATCTGTAAAAGAGGCATTGCAGACAGAGGGTCTGATAAATGCAGACACCTTGAGATAGGAATGAGCTTAGTTTGTTCATGACACAGAAAGAAAGCTTGGAGAATTGAAAGTGAGAGAAAGATTGACTGTGGATGAAGTTGCAGAAAGGGCAGATAGTGGAAGGTCTGAGAGGCCAAGGTAAGGGGGTCCCAGAGCCAAGAAGGGTTTTAAGCAGGACATCGAAATGATCTGATTCCTTCAAACAAGTGATCTTTCTGCCTGCTGGGTAGAGAATGAATTGCAATATGGCAGCCTGTAGTTTGCCAACAAAGTTCGGTATAGTCAAAGCTATGGTTTTTCCAGTAGTCATATATGGATGTGAGAATTGGACCATAAAGAAGGCTGAGTGATAAAGAACTGATGCTTTTTGAACTGTGGTATTGGAGAAGACTCTTGAGAGTCCCTTAGACTGCAAGGAGATCAAACCCATCAGTCTTAAAGGAGATCAGCCCTGAATATTCATTGGAAAGACTGATGCTGAAGCTGGGCTCCAATACTCAGGCCACCTTATGCAAAGAGCTGACTCATTAGAAAAGACCCTGATGCTGGGAAAGATAGATGGTAGGAGGGGAAGGGGATGACAGAGGATGAGATGGTTGGATGGCATCACTGACTCAATGGACATGAGTTTGAGCAAGCTCCGGTAGATGGTGAAGCCCAGGGAACCATGGCATGTTGCAGTTCAGGGGTCTCAAAGACTTAGACACTACTGAGCAACTGAATTACAGCAACCTGTAGTTATTCAAGTAAGAGATGTTGGGCTTGCATTGGAGTGGAAGCAGCAGAATGGTGAGAAAAGGCTAGGCTTAGGACATAAAACTCAACAGCATTAGATCTCATTGTTAGTCCCTGTTAAGCTACAGGAGAATGAACATTAAATGTGAAGCAGAGGAATATGACTTACTATCTCTATTATTTTCTGGTTATATTAAGGTCCTTCTATTAATATCTGTTAATGCTAAAGAGCCAGGCTTGGCAATCTCTAGCCTGTTGCATAAATGTTGCCTATTGGCTGGTTTGTAAATGAAGCTTTTGAAACAAAGCCCCCTGACCCCCAACACCTACATATTCCATATGGTCACTTTTGCATCACAATGGCAGACTTGAGAAGTTGCAACAAAAATTTTATGGCACCAAAGCCTTAAGTATTTTCTGTCTGAGCCTTTAATGAAAAAACTTTCAAATCTCTGCAGAGATTATGCTCTACATTTTATTATTTATCTTGTAAGAAGAGTCTGGAGTTGAAATAATGGAATTGCCTAATTCTCAGGCAGCTTTTTGTATCTCTCAGGATTCTGTATTGGTACAATGTTTTTTCTTTTCTTTTTTTTTTTTTTTACCCTTTAGTAACATATGTTTGCTTCAAGGCAGTCACTAAAATCAAAATTAATGCAAATCAACCATCACAAAGATTATGTCTTAGATTTGGAAGAAACCTTCGTGACCATCTGGTCTGACTCCTTTATTATTTTAGATAGGGAGACAGAACAGCATGGCCCTTATGTTTACTAGTTCAGGGTTGCAAGGTCAGTTAGTGGCAGAGAGAAACCTAGAATGCCTGTGTCCATTCTCCCAGCCCAGTGCCTTCTTCATTACTGAAATGCTTAAAAATAGGCACAGAAAGCCTTGATCATCACAAATATTAATTGATAGAGATTTTCTTTGAAAGTCTTTGTTTTTACATCAAATGTGAAGTGCCCCACATTTATTTTGAACTAGGTTGTTTTTCATTTTATATAATGATCCAGCTTATTCTGCTTTTAAAAATTTATACTGTATAAAATTTCAAACATGTATAATAGCAAAGATAATAGAAAACTGAACCCCTGTGTACCTGTCACTCAGCCTCTGCAGTTAACATGTGACTCAGCACATTTCCATCTGTTTCCTCCCACTCAGTCATATCCTTCTTTCTCTAAAACTCTACTTTCTCAGGAACTTGACACTGATTGTTCTCTTTTCCTGGAAAGTTAATCTCCCAGGTACCCCCAGGGCTTATCCCCTCTTTTCCTGAATGTGCCCATGACTCACTCCCTCATCTCCTCCAGGTCTTTGTCAGATATATCATCTTCTCTGTGAAGGCTTCTAAAATCAACTTTATTTAAATGACCATCTCTGCCCAGTGTTCCCCATCCACTCCCTCTGTATTATTTTTCTCCACAGAACTTACCTCATCTGGCACTTTATGAATTTTACTTCATTGATTGCCAGGCTGCTTGCCTTGCACTGAAGCTTAGTGAAGCTTACTTTTATATATCTTGTCCACTTTGTATTCCCAGTACCTAGGACAGTGCCTGGTTCATAGTAGGCATTTACTAGCTATTTGTTGAAGGCATAAATGAATACATAAAGATGTATTTTTTAGTAGAGTTTTCTTAAAATGAGTAATATTTACTCTAGATCAGAATGCTACTTCTGAAATTTTGGCTGTTTTCCTATTCACATTAATAAGGCAGGCTAACCTAGAAGAAAACCTGCATGTTCTAATTTTATCCTTTGAGCCTAAGACCTGGAAGAGTGCAGAGTTAAGTCCTAGTATGCTGCGAGTACTACAAGTTACAGCATACTAACTTGCTTTATTTCCTTTTTTTCCGGACTCTGATTTGGAGCAGTCTGTGTTCTGTAGAGATCCAGTTTTTTCGTGAACCAAAGCTCCCTCTCAAAAAGAGAGAAAATGAGCATTAGAGAGCCGGACACACCAAAGCCCCACTCTCCAATGACTTCATAATCATAACTTTACTTCCTAGAGGTAGAGAAGGAAGTGGATATTCATCAGCTGTCTGCTTCATTTTGGGGCATGATTCAAATATACTTTATCCCAGCTATGTTTCCTATTCATATTATATACTTTGTTAATATCCTGGTATCATCAAATGTGTCTTCTCTTTTATTTTGCCTATCTCTCTCTCCCTTCACCTGGAACATATCCTGTGTACGATGCTTTTCAGGGTGTCCTAGAGAAGACATGAAGTCAACAGCAGGCTCAGGAATTATTTTTTCGATTTCTAGATACAAAAACAGCTGAGGTTCTAGGGTCATGAATTTAGGTTTTCAGATCTCTTACTCTAATAACCCTAACTTGTTGCTAACTATCATTCTCTGTAATACTATTTGTTGAAATTATATCTCCATAGATATTTTAGTTACTTGTACTACCTCTGATTCCTTTAACGTGAGTAAATTCTCTTAAAACTTGGTAGTGTGGCTGATAATCACAGACGGCAATAACCTGGTTGATAAGAGTGTCTTTCATTCTCTGGTTCTTGTTGGGACCCCAAAGACCCTAGTGCATATACCATTTGGCACTGCATACATATTGATTAGACTGATGAAAAGAAATATTTTATGAACATAAAATATTCAAAAAGAATCAAACTAGTAGTTTCATTTGAGATAGAGAACAGAGTATTCAACTTATGATTAAATTTTAAAAGAAGCTTTAGGCAGAAAGATTTAGAGGGAAAAAGAGTCCCAAACTGATTCTATTCAAGTGTTTTGAACATTCATTAATTTATTTACTCATTTATTCCACCAATACCTGTTGAGAGCCTACTGTCCCAAGCATAATTTTTGGTGCTAAATGCGTAAGATGAGTGAAGCATGTCCCTTGTTCTTAAGGAATTCTGTCTGGTTGGGGAACAACTGAATCAATAATTGCAAGGTGTATGATAAATACTGCAAGTTAGCAGGTATAGAAAACAGGTGTTGTTGTAGCATAGATAAGTAGTACCAACTTAATTTAAAGGAAGGTAGTCAGGGAGTGATTCTTAACCTGAATATTAAATGTTGAGTGGGAATTAGATAGAATGATAGGTAGGAGAATAGAACGGAATGAGAAATCGTTCTTTAGGTACAGTAAGCAGTAGGTACAGAGCATGGATATGCCTTCTAGGAAAAGTAAGTATTTTGACTGGAGCTTAGAGTAGTAATTGAGCCATGTTTTGAAATGAGGCTAGAAAGAGCAAGAACATGCCATGGAGACTTTGTACACTATAAAGTCTGAACTTCATCCTCAAGCTATAGGCCACATTTAAGGATTTTAATGGTGGGGGTGGGTGAAGGCAGAGAGATGACGTAACTTTAGGGGCTTACGAGAATAGAAGCTGAGAGCAAGCCTGAAAGAGGGTGGCAGTGAATGGGAGGGAAAATTTCAGAGATGTACTTGATAGCCCTGATGATTAATTCAGTGTGTAGGTAGGCCAGCAAAGAGAAAAGGAGTAAGAGAAGAGGATATTGAGGTATAAAGTCCCAGGGAAAGGTGGATGTTGAAATGAAAGGGCAGAACTTCCCTGGTGGTCCAGTGGTTAAGAGTCTGCCTACCAATACAGGGGACTTGGGTTCACTCCCTGGTCCAGGAAGATACCACATGCCATGGGGCAACTAAGCCTGTGAGCCACAATTACTGCAGTCCAGGCACCCTATGCTCTGCAATAAGAGAAGCTACCACAATGAAAAGCCTGTCCACCGCAACTAAAGAGTAGCCCCTGCTCCCTGAAACTAGAGAAAGCGTGCACCAGCAATGAAAACCCAGCGCAGCTAAAAAGGTATAAATAAAAAGGAACAAATAAAAATAAATAAAAAGGCAGTTTGAAGGTGGAGAGGATGGTTAACAGCAACAAAATCACCAAGAGGTCAAACAGACTCGGAATTACTTAAGGATTTATAAGCTAGGAAATAAATTATGATCTCTGTCACAGTAATTTCAGAGGAATGTTTAGATTAGAAGCCAGTTTTTAATGTACTGAGGGAGGAAAGAATTCAAATTATGGGTACAGCCTTCTGCTGTACAATTTGGGACTCTTTATAAGAAAAAGAATACGCAATTACGAATTCGAAACCATGCATAAAGCCTTGGAAGGGGTCCATGCAATGAGGGGCCCTGACATTCAGCTTCATTTGCTCTTTACCAAATCTACCTTCAGGCTGAAGAGTGAGTGGGTGATGATTAAATAGCAAGTGTTGTTTCCTCCTTTAAGAAATTAGGCTTTGAAAGAAAAGAAAAATTGAAAAATCACTCTGTGTGGAAGTAGAGAACAGAGGGCATAGGATGATTGTGTGTGTGTTTACTTTATGGAGTGACATGAGCTCATTGGTAACATGACTTCAAGTGATGAAGGGAGATGTGGAAGATACATAAGAGAGCATGAAAAGTAGATCAAAGACCCTGAGGGCAAGAGAAGGATGGAATCAGGGGGAGCTAGGACAAAGGAAAGAACATTTGGAGAGTAACACAAATGAGTGGATTCATGAGAGGAGACTCCAGATGTGATCCCACAGGTGTGAAGATTATGCCAAGAGGATGGTGTTGCAGTATCTCAAGGAGGAAATTCTTGAAAGTCTTGGGAACACAGTGCTGAAAAGTGTTCAGTGTAGTTGGGAGGTCCAAGATGAAGATTCAGCATGGCTCATATTATTTGACAATCAGAAAGCCATTGATGACTTTAATCAAGGAAATTTCAGTGGAGTGACAGGGAGTGACAGGGAGAGAAGCCCAGTGATAGATAGTGGGCCAAAAAGTGAAGGGGAGGTGTGGAAGGACAGCTGTGTGAGTGGCCTCAAAATTGGACATTTTGTGAGGGGACGGAAGGAGATGGGACAGAAGCCAGGGGAACATTCACGTCAGGCAAAGGTTTTCTTATTTACTTACTGAGTTTGTGGTAAGATAAGACATGGTCAATGTAATGGGGGGTTTGAAGCAGAAGAGAGAGGAGACAAAGGAAATGTACCTGGGAATATAAAGGCATTTGTTAAAAAATTATTGCCCTTTTTCTAATTTGAAAAGCAATATGTACAGGTAAAGCATTCAAATAAAATAGAAGTAGTAGTAAAGGAAAATCATCCATAGTTATACCTTCTAAAAGTAAAATACTGACAACGCTTTTTTTTTTTCATCCTTGCAGACATTTTCTACTAAAAACATGAATATACATACACACGTACATAGAGATAAACAAGTAGAAAGACACTTTAAAATAAGAATTAAACAGGACATACCGTATACTAATTGATTTCACTTGAAACTGTGCAGTGATGTTCATATAAGCAGTTGGAAATTTAGGGAATTCTTTTTGTAAACAAATCACTAGCATCTTAAAAATCAGTCCTCTTTTGATGGGTGTAATTGTTTCCATTGGATCATAGAAAAAGCAAGGGAATTCCAGAGAAACACCTACTTCTGCTTCATTGACTACACTAAAGCCTTTGACTGTGTGGATCGCAACAAACTGTGGAAAATTCTTAAACCGTTGGGAATAGCAGACCACCTTACCTGTCTCCTGAGAAACCTGTATGCAGGTCAAGAAGAAATAAATGGAATCGGACATGAAACAATAGACTGGTTCAAAGTTGGAAAAGGAGTATGTCAGACATGACTTATCAACTGAACAACACCAATTGTTTTCAGTTTACTACTATCACAAATAAAGCTACAGTTACCATATTTGCATATTTGTGTGAGTGTTCATATAGAATTTATTGCCTAAATCATAATGCCAGAAATGTATGTAAATTTATGTTATTACCAAATATTTCCAAATTTCCTCCTCAAATGGTTATTATTCTAATTTATACTCCTGCCCACAATCTGCTGAGTGCTTGGAAAGTCATGTTTTAAAATTAAATTTAACTCAGTGAAGAATTGGAATGATCATATTTTGAAGTTAGCCAGAAATCCTTTGCATAAATGCTTCAGATATCTTAACCACTGACTTATCTTCCTCTGACACTTTCATTGGAGAAGTGAATAGCAAATAACTTCATTATTAAATTTTGTTATCATTTGATTTGATAACTATCCTTTTGCTACAAATATGTGAGTATTTTGGGCATATTGTAGGTTAAGTGTATGGTTTGCTAGAAACTTAGAGGTGAAAGGAAGGACAAATAAAACTTAAAGAAGTGTGCATATTTATTTATTTATTTAGTTTTGCTGTATCTTAGTTGCAGCATGTGGGATCTAGTCCCCTGACCAAGGACCAAACCCCAGCCCCCTGCATTGCGAGCGTAGAGTCTTAGTCACTGGACCACCAGGAAAGTCCCTAAAGAAGTTTTAAATCACCTTTCTCATTGTATAGCTGAAAAAAAAAAGTATTGATGGTCAGAGAGGCTGAATTTCACTATATACTCCCAGTGATCTTCTGTATGACTCCTTCTTTCTGACGTTGGTTTAATCTGGGGTGCATTCCTTTACTACTTAGCCAGTGGACCTTTTTCTGTTAGACAACCTCATACTACCAACTTATCTGGTATTGGCAGAGCCTGCCTGGCATTATAACAGTTGGTTTCTTTCTGCTTCTTATTTCCCATCCTTTAAGTTATAAGATTTTACTGAGCAAGACCATATCTTATTCATCTTTGAGTCCTCAGTTCTTATTTCTAGGATATACACATTGCAATTTGCCTAAATCTTTTAGAGTTCCATCTAAAGAATTAAAACAATCTAGGTAATTATTACAGTGCATTGTAACATTATGAAATAGAGACACTCAGCTATTAACTGCCTTGTAATGAAGGTACATAAACCATTCTAAGGTACTCCTAGGATTTCCCACGTGGTGCTAGTAGTAATGAACCTGCCTGTCAATGCAGGAAACATAAGAGATGTGGGTTCGATCCTTGGGCTGGGAAGATCCTCTAGAGTAGGAAATGGCAACTCACTCCAGTATTCTTGCTGGGAAAATTCCATGGGCAAAGGAGCCTGGTGAGCTGTAGTCTATGGAGTCGGACATGACTGAGCACACACACACCCCAAGGTATTTTTTCAAGAAAGGAACTTGAATCTAATCGATATACATGGGACACAGAACCATGCTAAATGACCACAGGGATGAAATTTTCAAAATCTAGGCTGGGCCAAGTACGCAGGACAAATACTCTCATTCTTTCAACAAACGAGTTAGAATGAAATAAGATGGAGAGTTGAATTTGTGATTCAGGGAGTCTTAAGAGATGTATCAACCAAGTTCAGAACATTTTGATCCTAATATGAGCAAATACATTAAAAAATTGTGAGACACTTTGAGAAATTTGGACTAATTGGATATTTGATGGTACTAAAATTTTTGCTATTTTCTGGGTAGTGTTATTATAGTTATGTTTTAAAAAAGAGTCATGGTGTTATGACTTTTTAGAGGTACAGTCTGATATATTTATGGATGAAATGATATAATAAATTGGGATTTGTTCCAAAACAATTTGAGCTTGATAGTTGTTGAGGCTGGGTGATGGGTGTGTAAGAATTATGACACTGTTTTCTCAACTTTTGTATATGTTCAAACTTTTCTATGGTAAAAATAAAAGTGTTTTTGGGTATGGATAAATGAATATTAAAATTTACTTTTTAACTTATGTTGGAATGATTTTCCTCATTCCCACCTCTACCTATATTCTCTTCCTGAAGCCTGGCATGCTAGAAGTGTTTCTAAAGTGAGTTTTAAGCTAGCAAAGATTCAGACACCATTTCAGTATGAGAAATATGAGATATGTTGGTATTAGATTCACCTTTTTAGTACAGAAATTCTTACTGGTTTTCAGATATCCACTTTGAAGTCCAGACAACTGTGAGGCTTTTTTCCAGCCCCTTCTTACCCTAATTTTAGGATCTAAAATTCCTCCTCCCTCTGTGCCATGTGGAATCAAATGGAGGTACGAATGGTTGATACCCTCCACTGGATCCTGGACTTCAGAGGGGCTGGGGCTTTGGCATGAGAGGAAGAAGAGTGGAATGAAAGCCCATGAAGATGAAGACAGCTGAGGGCTTTGTCATTGAAGAAACACTATAACCCTGACTTGATCAGGAGGGTTGATCTGTGAAGAGGCTTCTAAGACATTCAACATATAAGCTTTCTCTGACCCCTGGACGTGGGAGGGACCATTGCTTGCACCAAATTCTACCATGTTATTGGCATTGTACATTTCCCTACTGCATGGAACTTCTATGAATTCAGGGAACCGTTGGTTAGGGTTTGTTATGTTACTTAGCTGTGCGTCAGTAAAAAGATCTCATTAAAAGCAAATGGAAGAGTAGGTCTTCAGGGAACACCTCTCAAATGCCAAGTATATTTATGTGACATGCAGTTTCCTTGGTAACCCACAGAATAGGGAGCAGGAAGGGCTTGTGAGCTTATTCCCATCACAAAGAGGGTGGTAGTGGTGGGAGTTTATGGTTTCTTCTCCATATGGTTGACTTCGGAGAAGGGTTGCTTGCTACAAGCCTACTTTGTACCTGTGGGATACTGAGGATCATTAGGAGACAAGATTCTTTCAGCTGCATATTTCTGTACTAGAATATTTAGTAGAATAAGTTGTATTAATGTTCACTAGAATAAGTTGTATTAATGTTCACTAGTCAGAAACTAGTTAGAATCTTATTATTGGTTCCAGGAGCTTAGATATATGTGAACATTTTTAAGATTCTCTAAGAGACAAGCCAAAATATTTAGTTAGAAAATAATGTTCTGTGTGGAAATTTATTGGGATGGGGATGATTTAACCTGCAAAAAATGGAAGTAGATTTTCTCAGTGTCTGAAGACATATTTGGTTGTTTCTTATTACTTGATGGGCTTCCCTGATAACTCAGTTGGTAAAGAATCTGCCTGCAGTGCAGGAGACCCAGGTTTGATCCCTGGGTCGGGAAGAACCCCTGGAGAAGGAAATGGCAAACCACTCCAGTATCCTTGCCTGGAAAATCCCACAGACAAAAGAGCCTGGTGGGCTGCAGTCTGATAGGGTTTGAAATATCATACATAATAAGATATTAAGTCAGGGTCACATGGTGTATACATATTGATACTAAATGATGAGAAAGAAATACTGATAATAAAGGCAAAATAATTGAAGATTTTTGAAGATGCAAAGAACCACAGAAAACTTATCATACTGATTAGCTATAACTAGAAGGCCAGAATCGGTGCCTTGAAGATTTTCTTTCATATCTCTAGTTTCCTTTATGATACAAGTGGAGAACTGCTAGATTTATCCCTTACTTGATGGAGTTAACATCTCAATTTTGGCTTAAATTTGAGAACTAGAGAAAAAAGAAAACTCTAACCTGGAAAGTTCCATGAAGTGGGAGATGCATAACGTATTTTGCATTGAATCTCACCTTATGAATCACTGTTCATCAATATCATGCCTGCCTCAACTGACTGGTCACTGCGGAATTACTAAAACTTAAGTGGTATTTCTTGTAAAATATCCACTCGTTGAGCATAATGCTGCCTCTTGTATCGACACTTGCTAGATTATACAGCACGTCAAAATTAATTTTGTTCGCTTCTGAGATTTTGTCCATTCTCTCCCGTCTGCCTTCCTTCCCACTCCTCCTCAATTAAATTCCTTCTTTGACTAGCCAAATAGTTATATTAAAAGGCAGAAAGAAGAAACAAGAACTAGAGAGAAAGAATATTTCATGAAATCAGTGCCTGATTTAAGACATTCATAAAGGAAAGTTATTTTCACAATGAAGAGCCATCATCAAAGGATATGATGGATATGAAGACTCCCGAAACAATTTGTTTGGAAGTACTGAATCAGTACTTTTGCAAAGTTTTACAAATGCTTCTTCTTCTACTGAGCCACTTAACTGAGCACAACAGAAGCATTTCTCCCAGGGACATTAAATTCCCTTATTTAAAAAAAAATTTTAAATAATTTTATTTATTTATTTATTTTGGCTGTGCTGGGTCTTTGTTGCTGCTAGGATTTTTCTCTAGTTGTGGAGAACAGGAGCTACTCTCTAGTTGCAGGGCACAGGCTTCTTTCTCATTGTGGTATCTTCTGCTGTTCCAGAGCATGGGCTCTGGGCACAGTGGCTTCAGTAGTTGTGGCACATGGGCTCAATAGTTGTGACTTCTGGGCTTTTGAGCACAAGCTCAATAGTTGTGGTGCATGGGCTTAGATGCTCTTCAGGCATATGGGATCTTCCTGGATTGGGAATCCAGCCTATGTCTCTGCATTGGCAGGTGGATTTTTAATCACTGAGCCACTAGGGAAACCTTAAATTCCCTTGTTACCGGATGGTTTCACATATGGATTGAATGGTGATTTTTATTAGAGACTGAAAAGCAGGGGGAAATGAGATCAGAATATGATACTATAGGTAGAATGACTATTAAACATATCTTTATAAAAATCAGTATCTGAGAGGATAATGAAATATATCCTTTTGGTTTTGGGAGAAACAGTATAACACGATTACAAAGACATGGACATTTTTGATGAAAATTCTCTACCCTTGTTCACTTGTCATCTTTTTGGTGGGAAGACACTCGGAGTGTTTTCAATGTAGGAGTTTTAAATTACTGCCAGTATGTGCTAATGGGAGCATGTAAATGGGAGACCATTGTTTTCACTTTAAAAATCTAGAATAGAAGAAGAATAAATATTTGAGTGCTTGATTTGAAAATTGAGAACCATGAGTAAAGAAGGAGAAGAATATATTTTCAGAATTCTTTAAACGTTGGGAATTATTAGATTAATTATTCCTTGATTTAGGAGAGCTAGGCAAGGGGTGGCAGCCAGTTGGGGCCAGATGGGAAATTGGGAGAAAGGGCCTTTTCAGTGGAGAGGAGGGCTGAGAAAGACTCTGCTTGAAAACAAGATGAGAAGTTGGTAGAAGGAGCAAGATAATGTTTACTTTCTTAGGTAGAGAAGCAATTGATCGGGAATGTAACAAATTTAGGAAAGTAGAGAAATATAGGGCTTTCCAGGAGGCACTAGGGGTAAAGAACCCACCTGCCAATGCAGGAGAGGTAAGAGACATGTGTTCAGTCCCTGCACTGGGAAGATCCCCTGGAGGAGGGCATGGCAACCCACTCCAGTATTGTTGCCTGGAGAATCCCGTGGACAGAGGAGCCTGGCAGGCTACAGTGTATAGGGTTGCAAAGAGTCAGACACGGCTGAAGCTGCTTAGCAGAGAAAGATAAGCAGAGTTGAAAGATTGTTACATGCTATGGTTTAGAGATTATTTAGAGTTTAGAAACTATTAAGTGCTGTGGTAAACTGTCTGTCTGCATTAAACCCTCATAGCTGATTCTCTGCTTATTGTAGAATATGGTGAAAAAATGTTATTACCTAAGTGGTTGGCGTTAGAATTGCTCATACACAGTGAACTGTCTTTGGCTGGAATTTTATCTGAATGTTTGTAGAAGGCATACTGGCACCAAGACATCCAAGAAAAGGGCAAATATGTCAGTGGAAAAGATTTTTTTTTTTTTTTTTTGCTTTTCATGAAGTGCAAAGAGAGCTGCGAAGGCAGAGAAGGGAGAAAAGTGGAAGAAGGAGGAGGCATAACATGATGTGTGCTGAATGCCGTGTCATCAGGAAAGGTCTGGGACACTCATTTAATAGCAGGCTGACCAGAAAGTTCTTCCCTTTAAAGAGATTGCTTAGATCCAAATGCCTCCCTGATCCCTCAAAGAAAAATACAATCTAAACCAAAATGGTGAGCTGATCTGCAGAAGCATCTTCAAAACATGTCCCTACCTACCTCTTCTCCCAACCTGATTGTTGAATGTTCATATTCGCCTTTGAGGTAGAAATTTGGAGCTTCCCAGATGGCGTTAGTGATAAAGAACCCACCTTCCAATACAAGAGACATAAGAGACGTGCATTTGATCTCTGGGTCAGGAAGATCCCCTGGAGGAGGGCATGGCAACCTGCTCCAGTGTTCTTGCCTGGAGAATCCCAGTGGACAGAAAAGCCTGGTGGGCTACAGTCCATAGGGTCTTAAAGAGTCAGACATGACTGAAGTGACTTAATATACACACATACAGGTAGAAATTTGAAGCTGCCGCAGCCTCCAGCTTTTCGTCAAGATCTACTGTACACCCAAGTTGTTTGTGTGGGTTGGGTTTGGTATAAGTGATATAGGGACTAAGTCCCATGTTTAGTTTGATGTTGTGCAGAAAAAAGTCATTCATTAAATCACTAACTCTAACGTGTAAATCTATTGCTGATTCATGTCAATGTATGACAAAACCCACTGAAAAAATAAATTAAAAAAAAAAATCACTAACTCTAGTTAAGCTCTTTAAAAAAAAATGAAGGCACTGAAATAGATTCATTTAAAAAATATGCCAGAAACATCATTATGGCAGGCTCAGTCTATGGCTGTTTATCTAACACTTACTAAATGGGATATAGCCTAATTGTTTTTTAAGAGTTTGAAACTATCAAGCAAAAACCAATGTGGGTTAAACATATACCTCCCACTCCAATGGGTTGACATCCTGGTCAGAGAAAATTTAATATTTTTCTGAAGTTGACATATAAATGTCAATCTGAATATAAAAATGTGTTATTTGTAATAATTTCTTTTTCCAATTTGGAAAAAAATTATATGATGGCAAAATCCTTATAAGTCAGTAGAAAAGAGACAGGATATTTGGGTTCTAATCCTAGATTTACCAATAACTTTCTCTGTAATATTGGTAAATCAGTTTTCCTTTCTGGATATTGGTTGCCAGATTTACAAAAAAGGAGTGCTAGATTTAACTCTCTCTCTCCTCCAATTATATCTGTAAGTGTTTATAGCTACAACTGAATCAAATGACCATTTTGAAGTTATATGAAAATATTCTACCCCTAAAATAGCTGATGCCATCATTCAGTTCAGTTCAGTCGCTCAGTTGTGTCCAACTCTTTGTGACCTCATGAACCACAGCACGCCAGGCCTCCCTGTCCATCACCAACTCCCGGAATCCACCCAAACCCATGTCCATTGAGTCGGTGATGCCATCCAACCATCTCATTCTATGTCATCTCCTTCTCCTCCTGCCCTCAATCTTTCCCAGCATCAGGGTCTTTTCAAATGAGTCAGCTCTTCACATCAGGTGGCCAAAGTATTGGAGTTTCAGCTTCAACATCAGTCCTTCCAATGAACACCCAGGACTGATTTCCTTTAGGATGGACTGATTGAATCTCCTTGCAGTCCAAGGGACTCTCAAGAGTCTTTTCCAACACCACAGTTCAAAGGCATCAATTCTTCTGCGCTCAGCTTTCTTTATAGTCCAACTCTCACATCCATATATGACTACTGGAAAAACCATAGCCTTAACTAGATGGACCTTTGTTGGCAAAGTAATGTCTCTGCTTTTTAATATGCTGTCTAGGTTGGTCATAATTTTCCTTCCAAGGAATAAGCGTCTCTTAATTTCATGGCTGCAATCACCATCTTCAGTGATTTTGGAGTCCCCAAGAATAAAGTCAGCCACTGTTTCCACTGTTTCCCCATCTATTTGTCATGAAGTGATGGGACCAGATGCCATCATCCAGGTACTTCAAATCATTCAGTCTATTTAGTTTGATCCCTAGATAATTAAAACAAATTAGCTAGAAACCATAAAAGAATTTGAGCAGCAAGGCTCTAGGAACTGGATCTAATTACTTTGGAAAATAATCACATCATAGAATTCAGTCAAAAAGCTGATAATATGAAAACTGGTAGTTAATTATTAAATTAACCATAAACTGGCCCTAAGTCTGAAAAATAAGGTACATTTGAAAGGAGAATGACTTTTTGCTGGAATAACTTAGTCAGCTCTTCTAAGTACACAGATAAAATATTCAACAGCACTAGTCATAAAATGTAAGTTAAAACAAGAATTTTTTTTGGCCTATTTAATTTGAAAAGCCTAAATAGAACAAAGATAACTAAAACCAATGGAAGTATAAAGTGGAAGGGAAATGCAAATTAGAGCAACCAGATGCAGAATTACTTGAAAACAAAGGAAAATAATTATGACTCAAGCACATTTAATGTCTTATACTATATATATGTATATTTAATATCATATACTGTATATATTGAAGAAGGAGATGGCAACCCACTCCAGTATTCTTGCCTGGGAAATCCCATGGACAGAGGAGCCTGGAGGGTTAGAATCTATGGGATCGCAAAGAGTAGGACATGACTTAGAGCCGAAGCAACAACTATGCATGTTGTACAAGATACTGTGTCTTAAGTATAGACTGTGCTCCAAGAAACAACGTATTCCTCTACCAGTGGAATGCCTTTACCCTTTTAGGTAGGAAGTTAAACAAAATGGCACTGAGATTTAGAATTTTGAAAGATACAGAAAAAATAAATGATCAGTCAATAGGGATATTATAGTATATAACAGGAAACAGGATTCTGAGACTTTTGAAGCTCTGGCTGTGAGGCTGAGGAAGCAGAGAAGGCATGGTGGAGACCAGGCCAGATGGAGGACCAAGACACAGAGCTTCAAGAGTTGTCTGTAGCATTCACGTGAATTCCATTTTATTAAAGAAAGGGTTGTTTCCAATTTTTTAAAAAAGAGAGAAGTTGTGTATGTCCTTATTAAAACAGGAAATAGCAACTGATGTTTAAAATCTGAGAACTAGTTTTCCATGTTTAAAATTTTGAATTTTGCCATTAGGAAAGACTATCTTGGGTTAGATGTATAAGAGGTATAAGATCTCACTGTGGAAAATTGTCCTTCCAGGGACAGAGTCTGTTTTGACTATAAGTCTGAAGGTTGGAATTTTTAATAAATTATGATAGACATTTTTCCCAAGCCAGCTTAAGTAAAAGTTGGAAAATTCTGGATGAGACATCTTTTTGTAGCAGAATAATGGGCTAGTAGCTCAGCCGGTAAAGAATCTGCCTGCAATGGAGGAGACCTCGGTTCGATTCCTGGGTCAGGAATGTTAGCTGAAGAAGGGATAGGCTACCCACTCCCATATTCTTGGGCTTCTCTGGTGGCTCAGCTGGTAAAGAATCTACCTCCTATGCAGGAGACCTGGGTTCCATCCCTGGGTTTGGAAAATTCCCCTGGAGAAGGGAACAGCTACCCACTCTAGTATGCTGGCCAGGAGAATTCCATGGACTGTATAGTCCATGGGCTCACAAAGAGTTGGACATGACTGAGTGACTTTCACTTCACTTAAGTGGGCTACATAATCTAAAGGATGTTTTTGTTAAAATATAATGTGAAACTTGGTAAATCACCAGTAATATATTTAATTTATCACTGGATTTGCTACAAGATAAGAGAAATATCCAAGGGCAAACATAAACAAACAAACAAAAAACCCTAACAAAAATAAAACTCAGTGAGCTGAAAACTCACAGAGGGGTAAGTTATGAAAAAGAAAGCAAACTACATGAAGGAAAACACCTATGAAGGCACTGAATACCTGGAGACTTTGGCTCCTGGCAAAGCGTTGAAGCCAAACCTGCTAATCCTGCATTAAGATCCAACCAAAGGGATTTTACCCACGTTTTTCTCTATAGAAATCTGATGAGCTTATAGGTTCCTTCACATAATAGTAATTCTTAATGTATAAAATAAAATATGTAAAAGTATAATAAAACCCATTACATAAAAATAGTTATCAAAGTCTTTTTGAAAATGTGTGATTTAGTAACACATGCCTTTATTAGTAATAAGTGGTGGTTCTAATAACTGTAACTTTAGTTATAAATGTAAGTGATATTTTGAGATTTGGGCAACTATAAAAATATAATATAAAAACATCTGTCATTGTTAGTCACAAATACTCAGTTTCTTTTACTTCTGTGAAAGGATTTAAAATTACTGAGCTAACTATCTTAAGAAGAGAGTAGAACAGTAGAATATACCCAAGAAAATATAGAAGATAATAATTATACCAGGAACAGAAATTAACAAAATAAGAAGTCAAAGATAAATAGTGAGAATGGCAAAACCAAAAGTTGTTCTTTGACAAGATTAATAAAATAGAAATCTGATGAGGCCCATCCAAAGCAAAGGAGAAGGCAAAAATATCCAATGTTAGATAGAGAAAAGGGTTGTAATTACAAATATGAACGAGATTGACAAGGTAATAAGAAGCTACTACACACAGGTTTATGTCAACAGATTTAAAAGCATCAGTGAAACACAAATTCTGAGAAACACATAATTGATCCAAACTGACTCCAGAAGAAATAGAAAGCAGGACAATTTCTGTAACATTTAAAAAACTGAGTAATCTAAGTTCTTCCCACAGTGAAAAAGACTAGTTGCACAAAAGAACTCTATCAAACTTTCAAGCGGTAGTTCTAATGTTATATATTTTCCAAAAAATAAAAAAATAAAAGAATATTCTTTGAACACAGTTTTAGAAAGTGAATGTTATCCTACTTCTAAAATCACACAAGAGCTTCATGAGAAAATAAAATAATAGACTATGTTAGGAACATGGATGTACAAATCCCAAGCAAAATGCTCTGAACTAAATCTACTATGCACAGTAAGATCATATATCCTTAATAAGTAGTGCTTTTTCTAAAGAAATTCAAGATTATTTTATTTTCTAGCTTTCATTATGTTAAGGGCAGCCAAGATATTACAAAAGAAAAATAATAAAAGATACAAAGAAAGAAGAAAGAAAATGATTATTTGTAAAAAATGATTGCCCAAATAAAAACTTCAAAATGTTTTTAGACTTATTATTAGAATTAAATAGCAATGTTTCTGACTGTAAGATATAAAAAAGTTAATTGAATTTTTATGCACTATCAACAAACAAATGTACTTCAAAAATAATAATCTTTGCAATAGCACAGAAGTATTAGAGTATATAAGAATAAATCTAACAAAAATTGCATAAGACTTTTATAGAGAAAATTATAAAACTTCTTAAAAGACATTAAGGAAGACTAGAATAAATAAAGATATTTAATTAGTGAACTAGAAAATTTAGCATCAGAAGATGCCTGTTCTCTACAAATTAAGCTAGAGATTCAACACAATTTTAATAAAAGTACCAATAGAGATTTTTGAGAAACTTGACAAGCTGATTCTAAAAATTTGAGGGAAAGAGAAATGGCCAAAACTTCCCTGAAGAAGAATGTGGTGTGAGAACTTACTCTCTATGATACTGACTTAGTCTGCATTTGCAGCATTTAATGAAGTGGTATTTATGCTTCATAGAGAAAGTGACTCCTGAATAAGGATTGAGAGCCCAGAGCAGAATCTACATTTATGACATATTGATATGCAACTGATATGGCATCATTAGTCAGTGAGAATATAGGTCTAACAATTTGTTATCATGCTGACAGAAATAGAATTTGAGTCTTACCTCACATGAGGCTTATTTCTGAAAGGCACAGCTATAAATATTTTAGAAGACAAATATCAAACACTATTTTAAATGTTAGGATGGAAAACATAAGAAACAAAATGTACAAGAAAAGATTAATAAAACTGAATGCATCAAATTAAGTGCTTCTTTTTTGTGTAATTAACAAGGAAAGAAAGTGAAAGGACAGAACATTAATTGGAAGATATTTTAATAATATGTAACTGTCCAAAGATTAATAGCTGTGTCATGGATACAAATAGGGAAAATGAAGACAGCTAGCTTCCAGAACATTATTTTAAGAGCCCTAGAAACCACAGATACCCTTACTATTGGAAATTCTACACCACATTAAATCAATATTTTAAAATGTCCAATTTCCATAACAAATATATGTTTTCTGTAAAAATTGAAATAATTTATTTTGGTTTTGAAATAACTGGGCCGTGATACATTCATTTGACTTATGATGGTAATGTATCTTCGACACAGATTCAAGCATTTCAGACCAATTCTATAAAGACAAGTGATCTGTTCTTCTTTAAGGGGACCAAAAGGCCAGCAAACTAGAAAGGTGGTTTGCCTTTCTGTTTTCCACACAGGTTTCTGTTTCCTGTTTCGACCCCATTAGTCCCACAAATTTGGGGATTTCAGTGAAACTGTGTAGTTTTAACTGCTGACGTGGGCACTGACTATTTTTGACTTGGCCTGTCAGTGGGCAGGACCCACCAACTGCTCACACACAAGCTAAACACAGCAGCTGCCTCTCAGGAGAGGTGCCAAATGTGATATTTCACTGCTTTAAATAATCAGATACTTGTGAGTCACGAACGATGCTTGGGACGCCAGCCCATTGGGTGTTTGTTGGTGCTGAGGATTACTAAGGAGAGAGCCGAACATGATAGCAAGAGTTAATAGCAGGGATGGGGTGAGAGATGCATTCCAAGCCACAGTTTTACCATTCTGCATACAAGCCAAAATCCTTCTTGTTTAGTCACTAAGTCGTGTCTGGCCCTTTGCAACCCCATAGACTATAGTCCTCTGTCCATGGGATTTCCCAGGCAAGAATACTAGAGTGGGTTGCCATTTCCTTCTCCAGAAGATCTTCTTGACCCGGGGATAGAACCCGTATCTCCTGCATTGGCAGGCAGTTTCTTTACCAGTGAGCCTCCAGGGAAACCAGGATCTTTCACTTGGTCATGTGTGGACTTGAGATGGGGAGAGAGAAAGCATTCCAGGTCACAGTTTTACTATTCTACATGCGAGCCTAAATCCTAAGAGGCTGGTTCACTTTCACCAGTTACTTAAGCGGAAACTACTAGTCATTTGTTGAGGTTCTACAGCATGAATTCCCCGCTGAATCAGAGGTTTGACCCGAATGACCTCCAGTGTGCTTTGCAACTGTAAATTCCCTCATTCTAAAAAAATCATATTTGCAGAGGCAGGGTGATTTTTTTTTTTAATATATAGAAAAATTTTTTTTTTCAGATTAGAAATAGCTATTGCCTTTGAAAAGAGATAGAAATACAGTTAATACTCTTCTGGGAGCTGTAAAATACCAACTCCAATCTGTGCTCTCAAAATACACTAGACTGGCCTTGCAGGTAATGTTTTCTGTCTAAGCAGTCACAAAATATTTGATTATCTCAGTCAGAAGATTAATCAACTGATTATTGGAAGGTATGGGTCTTTTCTTTTCAGAGGGCTGTGTCAGCACCTTTGAATACATGAAATGCCTAGTCAGTGTACCATTTTCGTTAGCAAGATGAAAAAGGCTAAAATTGCACCATTAAGAACCAGTTTGAAATTTGGGAAGTGATAGTCCTATTTCAGCTTTGCTTTTTTTTTTTTTTAAGTAAAAGATATTTGAAGTTATTTTGAGTGAACATTGTTAAGTTGGGATGTCACAAAGCTTGTGCAATTCAAAAGTAAATAAGAATTATTTATCGCCCTTAAAAAATAGATGGTTTCTCCTTGTAATGTTCGTTGTTTCTGAGCTTCTCTCATTCCTTTTGGGAGAAGAGGATGGTAAGGCCCAATAGCCTGAGGACAATTATAGAGATAGAAAATTAGGGCCCTGTGGACATGTTTTGATTGGCCTATATATAATTTTTTAAAACTTAAAAAATTGTGTTGGTAACATAATGGTTTGATTTCTTCACACAAAAGTTTTCTAGCTTTTCTTGAAAAAAAAAATCAGACAGTATGGCAATGTGCAAATGGCTAAGTCCCTTCAGTCGTGTCCAACTCTTTGTGACCGCATGGACTGTAGCCTGCCAGGCTCCTCTGTCCGTGGGATTCTCCAGGAATGGGTTGCCATGCCCTTCTCCGGGAATCATCCTTATCCAGTGGTTGAACCCATGTCTCTTAGGTCTCCTGCACTGCCGCCACCTGGGAAGCCCCATGAGGGAGGCCTTGCAGTAAGGCAATACTGGACCCAAATTCCTCAGAGGCAACTACTAGCTGAGCCAGCACGGCCCCTGCTGTCTTTAGGTGCGAGCGCACCCTTGGCGCCTCGGCGTGCTCGTCATTCCTGTCATCTGGCTGGCTTCAGTCACTGATGTCTTGTGTTTGGCTCTATAAGACTGTCAATAAAACATTTAATTGATAGTCAATCTAAGAAAGAAATGGAAAAACTTACTTGTGCCAACCTGAGGATCACAACCCAGAGAGCTCTGAAAACTGTTCCAAAGAGGTAAGGGAGAGGTCAGTATATATGTGACATTGGCCAAGGGGTGGATGTATTTCAAGCATACATCTTGGTTACTGCTATTTGTAGGAAATAATATTTCTAAGTTAATGGCTTTAGTGCTTCTCTGAATATAGGAAGATACAAGAAATGGGGTTCACAAAATTTTCTCCTGAGCATATCTGTCTGAAAGTCAGTTCTACCAGTTTTCCCAGAGCACAAAATGCCTCATCCTGATCCTCACCCTGAATTCCTTTCAGGGTGTGCTATAGGTCAGTGACTGCCGTGGCTAATGACTTGATTCTTGTAGAGCTGGATGGTGGGTCATGTTCTTCATTTTATAGTCCCTCCCTTTCAGTCTTAATTTCGACCAGGGTTTGGGAGGCGTTTCATCATCAGTGTGTCCCAGGGTACTCAGAATGCTCATTCTTAAGTCAGGCAAGGGTTTCATTGATAGGCCACTTATTGTGCTATTACTGAACTAGCCCTGTTAACAGCATCCAGAAGCCTCTGCACTATCTGTCTTGCTAGTCTGTTATGGTCCTGCAAATGACTCCCTCTTGTTGCTTCTTCCCAAAACCAGAGTTACAACATAACAACCATTGACCTTATAAGATTATATATTTGATCAGTCATTTCAAGTTGCCTAGTCATCAGTCATCATTATTTTTATTAGAGGCTCAGTCACACATCTGGCAAGGCAAGAAATAACCCGGTAAAATAGGCAGGATACAAGTAATACAGCTAGTAACATTAATAAAGTCCTGTGTATTTAAGCTCAGAACTTCCATTAGATGTGGACCAGGATCTTCTCAGGTCATCTGACTGGGTCTGTCCCGTACCAATTGCTATCCTTAAGGGAAAAGATACACTGGCATTATTCATAAAGTTCACCAAAGATATCTGCAGGTACATGGCAAGTGGTGGATCATTGTGATCCCTCACACAATTGAGAAAGCAATGTTATCTTCTAAGGAGTAATGTGGCTGGCTCTGAAAGAAGAAAAATTAATCTTTATGGTTGAGCAGGTATTTCTGCATTTGGGGAGGTCTGGTTGATGCATAATGCAGCCGCACAACACACACCAGAGGGGAGGGAGGGGGCCCAAACTGGCAGAGAAAAACTGTATGTTTACATGTTTCTTGTCTTCCCTTAAAATATGAATTATTATTTCAGTAAGGGCAGAGAGTCTTTATCGCTAGAATCTCCATCTACCAGAATTATTTGCTCCATTCAGTGGAGCTCTGCCTACAGCCTATTTTCTCATATTGTATGTCTTCCATCTGTCCTCAACCCAACCTCATCTTTTATTCCTTTAATTGTACTTGCTGTGAAGCTCAGATGAGGTCTGTAGCACAGTTGCTTTCATATCAATATTCTATAAGATGGCTCCTCAGATGGTTTTTTGGGGATCTTGTGTACCAGTAGTTTCTGTTGGCCAAGAATCTCTGTTCTGTCGAATCTATCTTTGGTAAATAGTAGCTCTTTTATCTTTATACCAGCTGTTCTCTCAGGCGTTGGCTGATTTGTTTATAGTCTGTCACTGGGTATGTGGTTCCCTAGGTACAAACTAGGTTCATTATGTGTTTCCCTGGTCAGAATCAAAACATTGACTAGTCATTTCAGTTTCCTTCAGGGTTTCCTCTACAAATGGCTTTATGTGGAATTCTCGAGTGAATTCGTCTATGCCATATGTTTTCTGAGGGATGCATCTTCAGGGGAAATTATTTGAGGTCTTATGACTGTCTAGAGGAAGGAAGACATCCAACTCTCTTTCCTTCTTGAATTTCTGCACTTGACTCAGAGACGACTTTATCCCTGCTGGTGGCTTCTCAGTGAAGACAGTGTAGAACACATTCATTTTCTTCAGAAAAGTCAAACTTCAGATTTCTAACTTGGCAATAGCTTCAAAGTTTTCTACATTTGCACCACAGGCAAAAGGGCATGTATAAAACAGGGAAAGACTTGTTATTATAACCCAAAGCAAATATTCACATTATATTTCAATAACTACTTAAAATGAAAAATCTTTGAAGATAAAATTCATTTGTATGACACCTTCAGTCAAAACTTGCATTTATTTATTTACTCAGTTTGATAGAGCAAACTGTTTGCCATGTTATAGGTATAAGAACCCAATGCCATTTTTTCATGGTGGAGAATAGATGCATGTATTAGAATAGTTTTTATTTCTGTTTTAATACAGCTTTTTGATATCTCTAAGTTTTTGATATCTGTAAGATTTGAAAAAACTTTATGTTCAGGATGACAGAATGATATTAATGAATGGTCAAATTCAGGATTATTCTATAAGCTGTCAAATAGGACTTAAATCAATGGAGATAAAATATTAAACAAGTGTAAAAGTTTTAAACCAGAAATTTCACTTCTAGAAGCTTATTCTATAAAATAATTTAGGATCTGTATAGAGTTTGCTAAAGAATTATTGCTTAGAGGATTTTGTTTTTTTGTAATGGGAAGATATTAGAAATAACCTACATGTTTAGAAATATGATACTAACTAAATCAGTTCTGTTATATCCATATAATCCAAACTTTAAAAATGCTTTAACCCATAAGCTTAGAAATGTTACAGATAGCAATTCATAGGGTTCTGGCTGAATGTAAAATAGTTCATTCCCCTGACAGAATTCTATGCAGTCACAAAAAGCAAGGAGGACACTGTCAGCTGATATGGAGTGATCTTGAGGATGTATTGTTAAGTGAAAAAGGCAATGGTCAGGGCTTCCCTGGTGACTTATTGGTGCAGAATTTGCCTGCCAACGCAGGAGACTCGAGTTCCATCCTTGATCCTGGAAGATCCCACATACCATGGGAGCAACAAAGCCACACCTACTGAGCCTGTGGTCTAGAGTCCATGCAACTAGACTCTAGTTGGTAGAGTCCAACCACCAAAGCCTGCATGCCCTAGAGCCCATGTTCTGCAGCAAAAGAAGCTACTGCAGTAAGGAGCCCATGTACCCCACCTAGAAAGTCCATGACCAGCAAGGAAGACCCCGCACAGCCAAACATAAATAAATAAGTAAAATTATTTTTTAAAAAGCAAGGTTCAGAAGAGCATATTTGATCCACAACCATTTGTGTATATCTATGCAGATGTATTTAATAAAGCACTCAAAAAAGGGAACAGATATTAAAGCAAGCTTTCTCTGAAAACACCTTTTAAAATAATGTTGACTTTGGAAACATAAATTCTTTACATTTTAAAAATTAAATTGAGTTGAAAAGACACAATAGAGTATCTATAGATTAAAAAGCAAAGTGAATGCACTTAACTGTATATATAGAGTTGACAATATTAACCATGGAGAAAATAAATTATTTCAAGTAGCTTAGAAGCAATCTTTGACTACATATATTAATGTAATATACTTTAAGAACAATAGAGTTGCAAACACATTTTAAAGATTATTCAGGCTTCTGGTTGTTAGTAATGAAACTGGTATTATCATTTTAAAACTCTTTTACATTTATTGTTGGATGACGTAAATATGTAGTTATTTTAACACTGTCAGTAACAGCAATTTTCAATGTCATAGAAATCTTTATGACAGATGAACTCACTTCTGTAGCAGCTTCATTTCTTTATAACATCCTAAATCTCGCTCAAGCAGCTTCTCTCTTTCTTATGAAAACATAGTTGACCTGCAGAATTGACCTTGGTTTCCAAATTGCTGCTTTTGGGTTTTCTCCTTGTCTGTTTTCTGTGCACAAGCTGTAGCTTTCCATGCGTGCAAATGGGACTGCTCCCTGCTAGTCCCACCTGAGCACACTTTTTGAGCTGTAGGCCCTCGATTCCTCCTCTGATCTTTCTAAGCTAGCACTTCTTTACCAAGGCTCTCTGGTGGTGCTGGTTCTCAGTCGTGTCTGACTCTTTGCAACCCCAAAGACTGTAGCCCACCAGGCTTTTCTGTCCATGGGATTCCCCAGGCAAGAATACTGGAGCAGATTGCCATTTCCTTCTCCAGAGGATCTTCCAACCCAGGGATCGAACCCATGTCTCTTGTGTTGGAAGGTGGATTCTTTACCTCTGCACTCACCGGGGAAACCCTGGCTCTCTGGGTATGGTACATATTAGGCAACTATTTTAAAATAAGTGAATGAAGGAACATATGATATATAAACAGGATTTTAAAAATATTTCTCACAGCATTTCAGATCCAATGTTAAAATCATTGGTTAAGCCTGTCCTAGTGCTATCAATTGCCTTTCCTTAAAAAACCCCAGTAAAATATAGTAGAATTCTAAAATAGACAAGCTATAGAGTAATCCTTTTCAAGATGGGCCTAATGTTTCAGAAATAAGTTCATTCAGTATGTTTCAGTTGGAACATGACCAAATGTTGTTTAATGCAGTAGAAGTTGAAGTGACAAGCCATACATAGAGTTAAATATCCAAGCTAGAACGGATTCCCTCATGGCTCAGACAGTAAGGAATCTGCTTGCAGTGCAGGAGACCTGGGTTTGATTCCTGGTTTGGGACAATCCCCTGGAGAAGGGAATGGCTACCCACTCCGGTATTCTTGCCTGGAAAGTCCCATGGACAGAGGAGCCTGGAGAGTTACAGTCCATGGGGTTGCAAAGAGCCGCACACGACTGAGCGACTAACCCTAGGACGGATTAATGGGAAAAACATATCAGGGCTGGTGAGTTAGCGAACGTATTGTCAGACACTTATTTTATTAAAAATCAGTGTTATGTGCTATTTTGAAGACTAAATTAATAGAGAGAGATATGTATACATCAGAGGGTGTCCTATATATCCTCAGCCTTACACATATAAACAAACATGTACTTTCTGGGAGGATTCAGGAGAAATAATTAAAAGTGGCTAAAACTCAGAAGAGGTATTTAAAATGGGGTGAACGGAGTCAAATTAATATCCTTTTATATTTGAAATGTTAATATGTGTATGTTTTATTCTTTTGATAAGAACACAATGCATTAAAACTTTTTCTGAGCCTACCCAGAGCCTAACATAAAACTAAGTGTGTAAGAGGTACCTAATGAATATTCGATATCTTGCTACACGTGTGAAATAACTTTTAAAATGTCAAATAGGATAATGATAAGCTCAAATTAAAACTGTACAGAATAAGAATGGAGTGAAGGATGAGTAGGAGAAGCTGATTAAATGGCAAGAGTTGCTTCAGTTGCAGGATCCTGGTGATAGTTTTTGTTTTGGCAAGGAGGGTATTGCAGATAAACAAATTTGTAAACCCATTTTGTAAATGCTTCCCTAGGGGCTTTGGTGTGCCTGTCAGCAAGAGGTGGATCCTGTGGAGAACTCCAGAGAAGAAAGCTAAACAGCAATTCACTTTAATCTTGTGCTTTGCATTCAGATAAATATGCAAATGGGTTCAGTGAAGTGAACCTGGTTACAATATCACTTTGAAACTCATGTTAAATTATTTTAAATGGGCAGAATACAGACCAGCTCATGAGTTTAATTTATCTCCTTTTTGAATCATGTGGTTTTTGCCTTCATTTTAAAGTGTTCCTGATTAGTCCCTTCTAAGGACATACATGAGGGATAAAAATATTTGCTTTCTTACGCATATTTCCTATGATATATACATATATATTTACATGCATATATGTATATTTATGGGATTCCCTGGTGGTTCAGATGGTAAAGAATCTGCCCACAATGCAGGGGTCCTAGGTTCCATCTCTGGGTTGGGAAGATCCCCTGGAGAAGGCTATGGCAACCCACTCCAGTGTTCTTGCCTGAAGAATTCCATGGACAGAGAAGCCTGAGGAGCTGGAGTCCAAGAGGGTCGCAGAGTCAGACAAGGCAGAGTGACTCTGTCACACACACACACAAATGGGCTTCCCTGGTAGCTCAGACGGTAAAGCGTCTGCCTACAATGCGGGAGACCCAGGTTCGATCCCTGGGTTGGGAAGATCTCTGGAGAAGAAAATGGCAACCCACTCCAGTATTCTTGCCTGGAAAATCCCATGGACTGAGGATCCTGGTAGGCTACAGCCCATGGGGTCGCAAAGAGTCGGACATGACTGAGCAACTTCACTTTACTTTACTTTATATGTACATCTATATACATCTATATGTGTATGTACCTACATATGTACATCTGTATTTCCTATGATATATACACATCTATTATATACACTTTGCACAAATTTAAACCTAACATATGATACTGAATAGTAAGAAACATATTTGTATGTGTGTATATGTATGCATATTTATGTGTGTTTCTTCTGCTGGGTTTCACAGAGGAGAATAACATTATTCAACCTTTGGACCTCATATGGGAATCTCATTTATTTGTCTATACCTTTATTCATTCTTTTATCCTTTCTTTTATGCATGAGGTGCCAAGGGGTTTATGAAAAATAAGAAGAAAGAAGAACATAAAAAGTTACACAACTACCAGGCTGGTAGCCACCTATTTGTCAAGTTAACTGTAGCTGCCATTTGCTAAATTATAGCAATGCAGGTCTGGCGGCCCAGATGGTAAAGAATCTGCCTTCAAGGAAGGAAACCTGGGTTCAATTCCTGGGTCAGGAAGATCCCCTGGGGAAGGGAATGGCTGCCCACTCCAGTTTTCTTGCCTGGAGAATTCATGAACAGAGGAGCCTGGCAAGCTACAGTCCCTGGGGTCACAAAAATTCGGACGTGACTGAGCAACCAAAACGCACACACACAGGTCTGAGAAAGACAGTGAATTGATTGGTGAGTTGTCATTCACATACATCCAGGATCCTTCTACATAGTTTCCCAGAATTCACTTCTATAATCACATGGTGAGTTATAATCTTTCAGGATAAAGTCAGCAAATTTGTAGAGATAGAGAAAGAAGTTCTATATAGCTTGCTTTGCCAATCCAAACAAGAACATAATTGCAAGATCAGAGCAGATACTGACTGGACACAAAATGTTCCTTCGTAGGGTAGTGTGTGGAGAGTTGAATAGTCATACCCTCTCCAGCAACGCAGGCAATGATGGTTACCTGTGTCAGAAATAAGACCAAATACAAATAATTTGCTTCACTTTGTGCCACTCAAATGAGTTTTTAGCAAAAGAGGCATTAAATAAGTCATTATTTATTATAGAAATGAAGTGAGGTAGCTAGCTTATAGAAAAAAGAATTTTGTGGTATCTCACAGGGGCTGGGAAAAATTGAAGAGCTGTGCTTTGAGATGACTGGGAACTAGGGATAGTTAATGGGTTCCTGCAGTAGAAGCTTGGAGGCCTTCCTTCTGGATTGTGGACACTACAGTGTTTCCACTCCCACCATTATCTATCACAAGCCAGGAACTGACTGGACACCTCAGAACTCCGCCCAGATTTCTGAAGGTGCACACTTACTTGGTCCAGCTTCCTTCAGATGCCAACTTCTGGCCAATCAGTTACAGCCACATCACAGCACTATGATGCTGTCATCATTATGGGGAATAAAAGAAAAAAGATACTCTCAGGGGAATGTCCCAAAGAAAGCAGGATCATTGTGAGTGAACAGACCCTAAAATGCATAGAATGTACTACAAACACCTTTTAGTCTGGTTTTTTTGGTGAGTCATGACAAGGGTAGTTTTTGTTTTCCTTTCCCCAGGATGTAAAGCTTTTAGTGAAATGGGGATTATCTTCATAAAGAAACTTGTTCATCATAAGGTTTCAACCTCATGACCTACTTAATGGTATCGATCTCTTTAGTACTTAACAGTGGGAATGAGGATGAACAGTGGGAGGGGGGTAAAAGTGCCTGTGGGGAGACCCTTTCAAAGAACAGGTGGTTAGGCTTCCCTATAAAGTCAGGCAGAGTAAACAAGGGGTTGTCTACAGGGGCTCCTCACCCCTTCAGGGAGACTCTCAGAGCTCACCTTTCCTACCCTCGCGTGCTCTGTTGATAATGATGACAGTGGAACAAAAACCAATGCTCCATGATAAACGTTTTGGGTAAGGAAACTCCTTTGGGGTAAATGTTTCTTTCTTTCTTTTTTAAGATTTGCTTTTTTTAAAGAGTACTTTTAGATTTACAGGGAAATTTAGAGAGAGGTATAGAAGTTTTCTATATACTCCCTGCCCCTCACATGTACAGCTTCCCCCATTATCAACATCCCTCATCAGAGTGGTGCATTTGTTACAACTGGTGAAGCTACCTTGACAGGTCGTAATCACTCAAGGACCATCATTTACCTAAAGGTTCACTCTTAGTGTCATGAGGACTTGGACAAATGTATAAGGACATGTATCTACCATTATAATATCATACATAGTGTTTTTATCTTATTTTTTTATGTCATCAAAGTATAGTTGACTTACAATATTATATTAGTTTCAGGTGTAACAACATAGTGATTTGATTTTTTTATACCATACACATCATTATTGACTATATTCCCTGTGCTGTATGTTACAACCCTGTGACTTGTTTATTTTATATCTAGTAATTTGAACCTCTCAATCCATTCACCTACTCTGTCCATTGCCTCCACCCCTTCTGGCAACCACCAGTTTGTTCTATGTATCTGTGGATCTATTTCTGTTTTGTTAGATTTGTTCATTTGTTTTTTGTTTTTTTTGGCTTCACAGTACAGTATGTTTTCACTCATATGGGGTTATTTTTAAAGGCATTCTTGACTTAAATTCTCTTCTAAGAGAAGGAACATAACCTGCTTTGGTTTCTAGGACCAAAAATACTTCACAAGAAGAAAAGTCATTGGAAAACAGAAGAGGGCTGGTCAAGGTATTAGACCAAAGGAGCAATTCCTCACAGCCTGTGCACACAATTCTGGTAGGAGCCCCGTTAAGGCTTTGGTGATGGATTAACAGAAGTCAGAAATTCATTTTGATATATTTAGAGAGAAATCCTATTTTCTAGGCTCCTGAGAGATTAACTGATTTTTTTTTTAAACAATCACCTCTCTGTTCTTCTTCTTTTTTTTTTTTACTTTATTATTATTTTTTTCATTTATTTTTATTAGTTGGAGGCTAATTACTTTACAATATTGTAGTGGTTGGTTGGGAGGGTTCTATCTAGCTACTGTTTTGATTGCTGGAAGCTGAACTCAGATGGGCCATCAAAGGGACATTCAGATGTTTGAAGAGGAAGAGCAAATTGAGAAGATGCATCCAGTTTTAGGACAGTTGCTTTATGGTCCTCATGGTGAGTGAGATTGTGTGCTGAATAGATTAGTTGGTAAATGCTGTGAGGATTAAGGGTTAACGTGGGCCCATTTATAGTTACATAATTAGTTTCCAGTTCACAGATCATGCAGAGCAGACAGACTGGTGTTGACTGAGCAGTTCAGGTCCACTCCTACAAGTAATTTCATTATTTTTGATTATGGGGTTGCTCTAGATCCATAATCAAAGGTATTTAATAAAGAGAAATATGTCTTCTCTCTTATGCTCTATTTTGTTTCTTGTGGTTCGGGGCACTAATTATAAAATCTATTATAAAAGTTAAAGAGGTTGATGAGATGATTTACAGTAATTCTGAACCCAAATGATAATAACTGAGACTTGTGAGATTTTACGCATACTTGTCCGATCCAGGACTGACTTTTGGAGAGGTTTGGAAATGCTAACCAGGCTAGCAGTTTTGGGGGCCTGTCCACAGAGTCCTTCTGAGTTTGGTGATCATATATAAACTGGGACCATTTTAACCCTTCTATCAGAATCCCATTGCTTATAAGGTTCACAACTCACATAAATAAAATTTATGCTTAAATTGTAGTAAGTCCTGTGAAGGAAAGTTCATGGTGTTCTGAGAAAAGTGAACTAAGAACTGTGATTTGGCTGATAGGGGTTTCAGGAAGACAATCCAGTGTCTTCGGGAAGCTGGAACTTTCCTGTGGCTCAGAGCATAGCAGTTCTGTGGTCTAGGGTTTCCCGGAGGTTTAAGTTGGCCTCAGAACCTACACATGAGGACACAGTGTGCTTGGAGGGGCTGGGCTGAACACTAATTCCTCCCTCTCCTTCCCACATTGTACTCTGCTTCTGCCACCTGATTCAGACTCTCAAATCTGCCCCAGTTAAACCCCACCTTCCCACTTTCAGTGTCACTGCCCCGCCCCTGGGCAGTCCCTCTCCGTCTGTCTTCCTGGCTAATCCTGAACATGGCTTTTCTCTCTGATTCTGTAGTACTACCATAGAGGCAGACCTGAAAAGATCGATTACTTTGCTTGGTTATAGTAGCATTTTAATTGATTAGTTTCAGACAGAAAAGTGTTATATTAATTACTGACTGTGCTTTTAATTTTAAAAGTTCTTAGTCTTAAAAACATGTGATGGAGAGCAGGAGGAAGGACAGATAGAGTGTGTGGACTGGGGTGATACATAAAGACATCTGGGAAAACAGGAGGAATGCTTTGCGAGTATATAGTCTGCCACTGTTTGCATGTAGCAAGGTACGTGTGTGCTACCTGGAGACAGTACCAGGGAGAGAGGAGGGGAGTTCTACCCTCTTGGGTAGGTAAAATGATAAACATGGATGTCAATTTCCACGTCCCACAGAATTACCTGTTGCTTTGAATTCATTTAAGATAATGCTTTTACCCCTAATAAAGATCATTTTGGTGATATGTTGTTAACATATACAAGAATAAAAAGAAGGAAAAAATGATAGATAATCTCACCATCCATAGATAATCACGCATACATTTTAGGTGCTTCTGTACAAAAGTAGCTTGTTGAGAAGCTCTTTGAGAAGGAATTTCATCTTCAGTTGGACAAATGTTAAAGTGTCATATTTCTATCATACTTTTACTCTCTATATGTTTATTTAAAGTGGGATTTCTGTGAAGTGAAAGTGAAAGTCACTCAGTCATGTCCGACTCTTTGCGACCCATGGACTATACAGTTCATGGAAGTCTCCAGGCCAGAATGGGCCTGGAGTGGGTAGCCTTTCCCTTCTCCAGGGGATCGTCCCAACCCAGGGATCAAATCTAGGTCTCCCGCATTGCAGGTGGATTCTTTACCAGCTGAGCCACAAGGGAAACCTGGGATTTCTATACGTGACATTTTTAATTAAATTATTTGATTTTGTTAACTGTTGTAATTCTTGTGTTTATTTAAGTCCAGGAACTTGGAAGATCTCTTGTTAACTCTTCAGTTGATTTGAGATAATTCTTAAGTAAATTATTTAAATTTCATGAAAGTTTTTTTTACTTGAATAATGCAATTATGAGTTCAGAGAAGATGCTTGATAAGTATGAGAGGAGATTGACACAGATGATAAATATGAAAAAAACTTAAAAACAATTCAAATATATGCTGATTTACCTAGTATTCAGAGATGTACTTTATTAATATTGATTTAATCATTGAAAGGTCTCAGTATTATTTTTAACTTTACTTATAATAAAAATGGATACTTTACATTTTAAAAAGCACATGTGGATGTATTACTTCATTTAATTAATACCACAACCCATCTTGGAAGGTAACGCTCACATAATTGATGGACTCTGGGACTTTCAGAAATTAACTCCCAAATTTACATGGTTATGTGATGGACAACCCAGGACTCAGACTTGGGACTCTTTAACCAAGTCTTGTGTGCTGTTTATGCGGTATCACAGATAAGAATAAAGACATAAATCACTTGAAATGGTGCCCCCATCACACAAAAATCCCCAATAGTTGTAGATCTGATTCTTCTCCCAGGAAAAGGAACTTGCAACCAGAGTGTTTCTCCACTAGAGGGCACCACTCTGAATTCACCGTTCTGCATAGAGCCCAGGGAGATGATAAAGTGTCATCGAACGCTCTAAGCTCTCTTTCATGAGCTTTATGGCACCTGGTTGAAACTCTAAAGCTGTAGGCATAAAATGCAATGAAAAACACTTTTAATTCCAAGTGGAAAAAATTAAAGTTTTGCTTTTCCCTGCTTGGCAATGCTTTCCCTGTGATGTATATTGTACATTGTGGCACCAGTTAGAACATGTTGTTTCACTCTGAAGCAAAGCTTTTTCTTGTCTCTGATGTTTGTTGAATTGGCATGAAGAAGGAACATACCATTTCTATTTTTCAACCACATTATTTTTGTTGACCTAACAGACTCCAAGCAAATTAATATACCTTGAATGAGTCAATGGTTCTCATTTACTAGAGTTGATGCAAATTAAAGCATGAAATAATAATTTATAGAAATTCCCTGAGTCACAGATCAACCCTGGAAAAGACACATTCCTCACTTTATAGGTAATTAAACCAAGTCACAGAATAGGAAATGACATGTGCTTAATTACCCAGCTAACCTGAACCAAGGCTGACCGGGAACCCATATCCTAGGCTTTCAGGGTCCCAGGGTATTCACACACATGAGCATAAAGTGTTTCGGTGACACTGGTCCCAGAATCCTTTGGTGCTCTGATTTGGTCCCAGAATCCTTTGGTGCTCTGATTCTGTCAAAATATGTCCTTCTCCTCTTCCCCTTCTCATTTGCTTTCCCACCTGGGAAACTTCCTCTCTGGCTTTCCCTTGCTGAAATTAAATTTCTTTGTGGTAGGAGAGTTTAGAAGCTGAGGAAGGATTTCAGGAAGGAACTTAGCCTTAGCTTCATGAAGCAAAAAAAAAAGTGTGGTATTTTAAGTTACAGCAGCAGAGGCCTGCACAACATAGCGAATCAAAAGATTCTGAAAGACTACACCTCCAAGAGAAGAACAGTATACATACACTGGCATATGTGTGTGTACCTGGACTGAACAGCCACGAGGTTCCTGATGTGACTTGCCCCATATTCCTCGTCCCCTGGGGAACCGGCCAGCATTGTGCAACGTCCTTTCTCACCTCGTCTTGTCATGCTGCGTTGTCTCTGAACATTTATATTCCACCTCCTTTTATTTGTGGTTATTTTATATATGACAGCTACTAACAAACTAAGGGAAAATGATAAAGGGTCTTATTTAAATGAAAAATGCTAGACTGTAGTATAAATAAGTAAGTAGTACAGCATTCTCAGCTAAAAATGTAAAGTAGCAGGTATTTAATAATAAGGATTTTTAAAACATAAGAAACTGGGACTTCATCTCATTTTGAATTCCTCATGAACACCACTTAGAGATTCATTCAGTCACATTTTTGAATTTATATACCAGACATTTCCTCCACCCTCTACCATATATAAGAGATGATGAGAGGATTTTTCTGATTTTCCCCTAGTGCAGAAATTTGCAACAATTCTGAGGTCATGCAGTAATGCATTCATTCAATGTAGAGGTATTACATTGCTCCCAGAGTATAACACCTTGGTAGGTTTTGTGGCTGGAGATCCACAGATGGTTGATAACAGAGTCCTGTTCTCTATAACCTTGCATTGAGGGGAGGGTGTTTTTCTGGGAAACTTACATGCAAAAAAATATGCCCATGGTGTGTTACATGTTATAATTTAGAAGCACGTGGAAGGTGCTATTGGACTAGGGTGAGAGAAAACTGAACACTGCATACGACAAGTGAAGCAGACTTCCTGGAGAAGATGAGCCTGGCACTCGCAGAGACTCCAGTGTGAAGGAGGCAGGTGATGCCACTCAGGGAAAGGGGTAGCATGGGCTAGAGTACTGGGCTTCTTTAAGTTTGGCCTTGGCCCCCACGTGGAGGCCCTGAGGGTGGGATCTGATCGGCCATGGTTTCTTAAGGGGAAATTTTGGAAACATTGATGCACTTAAGGAAGCTGACCAGACAGGTACTTTAATGTTATCGAGGTCACATTCTCTGCAAGTTATTTATTAGCCTCTTTTAAAGTATTTGTTATTGTTATGTTATTTGATCTTAATTATTAAATATAAATTGGCAGGGGATCAGTCTGTTTGGTCAGGTAACAGATCATTGTTGTATCCAGTTGAAAGAAAATCTGCCTTAGCATTATGCTGGGTATTTGCCTTATGTGACATCAGGACTGGTTGAAGATAGAGATGTGAAAGAAAAGAAAGCTCAACAAAATTTAAATGTCCCTTGAATATGCTTGCATCATCAGCTGTGATGAAACACTAAAGCTAAAATATTTCTCATGTGATAGAGATCTTGACCACAGAAGTATGAGTTCAAGAAAACACAGAACACTCCTTTTGTCAGTCAGTTTTAGAGTTGTGTGTGTGTTGAAGCTCCCTAAAGGCTATTTCATGTCCAAGCAGAGCAAGACTGCTTGGAACACCTTTGGTGAAATACCATGACCTAAAAGTCAGTTTGTGACTTGCAACTCAGGAAGTAGAAGTTTATTTGGATACCTGTTAAATAGAAGTCTGCTTATGAGATTTTGTTGTTGTTTTGTTTGTTTTTTGTTTACTAAAGTAGTTTACCACATGCCAGAGAGTTTTTGATGATACAATGGCACTAAAATAAGACTTGTTTCTTGACATAATCATATTGATTAAAGAGGAAATAACTTGCTATGGGAGTTGATGCTATTTAATGTCTATATGCCTTTTGAAACCATTTGTGGAACCTCTGAAAGCATGCATTGTGTTTTTCAGGAGACATTGGCCCTGCCTATACGTAGTATGTACCCAGTCCAATTTAGGAATCTTATTGATTCCAAATATCTATGCTGGATCCTTCTCTTAGAGCTGTCCCAAAATACATGCCATAGGTCAATTTTATAATGAGGTTTTCAGGTGTCAATATCAGATTAATCTTTTCACAAGGATTGTGAAATGCCTTATGTTGATGCTTGTTCAGCCCTATCTGTCTATCTATCTGTAAATCAGTTTATTGATTTACAGGGAATTGACTTGCAAGATTTACCTTGTCTTTCTGTATATTGTTGGGAGCCACTCACCCTTCCTTCCATCTGCTTCTATTCATTGTATTCTCTTATGGGTAGATCTATGAGTTAAAAAAAAAAAAAAACTAGCTTATTTCTTATTTCTTTGTTTAAAATATGACATATAGATGTTTGTTTCTAGGCAGATGTAAAATATTAGAAATTTAGTGTTTAAAGCACTTTAAAAACTGTAGTCTTCTACCATTGCAAAGTGGTTTAACTAATGCTTTTCCAGCAAAAAGAAAAAAAGGAAAAATGGGGAAAAAGGTATAAATATGACTGTTTAATTGAATCTTTAAAAACCTCTAAAAGACTTTCCCTTATTTCACTATTTGCACCCTCATATTCCTGTCTACAGATAATTTTTAAAATAAAACTATGAAATTTAAGTATTTGACATTTGAAGAATTAACATTCAAATAATTAAAATACTAGAATTCACAAAATAGGTTTAATTAGAGTTTTAAGTAATTAAGAATGTTTACATTACATAGTACATTCTGGTTTTCTCCTTTCTTGGAGGCCAGTGATTGGTTATTGCCCTATAAGTGACTACACATTATTTTTTTTTTTTAGAATGGAAGCAGTTTACAATGGCCAATTGGTTCATTTTGGAGTGGACATTATATTATATTTTGATTGCTGTTACTCTAGTTTATATGCATGGTGCAGAATTCTAGGTGGATGTAAAATACTTGAAAAATAGTGGAAAAAAACTTATATAGCTGGATAGTTACCAATACATTGTATCATGGAAGCATAATGAACACTTTACATTTTTCAGTGGGGCCTTGCAAAATGAAAACATTTATTTGTTTGCATATATACAAGACAGTATTCCTTGAGAAAAATCTCTCTCTCCCTCTCTTTTCCTCTCCCATAGTAGAATGGTTTGTAAGCTGGTGAAATGGCTGCTCTGTAGACTTTTGGCAGCAAATTGATCCACTGTGTATAAAAATTGGAAAAATAACATATGTCCATGACAGATATATTCAGACATTGTATAGCACACCTAAGTCAACTATTCTGTCATTAATTTCTGTTTCAGCTATCGTGATCGACAGTGGACAAATAATGAAGCAGATAACTGCCCAGTTTATCTGACTTTGCTTTTATAATGATAGGAATAATTCTCTCAGATATCTCATGGTTTAGCTTTTTCAGTAACCCTCAAGAACAAATCAAATCCTCCATATTTCAATCCAAGTGATGTTGCAAGAAGCAGTGATTATTTCAGTAAAGAAAATGAATTGACTGTGACTCAGGACTGTCACTCTTTACCTATCATTCTAGAATAATTTAGCTGTTCCTCCATGGATTGTCATGAAATCAAAGAGAAGACAAGTATAATTAAGGGTAGAAGATTTGGAAAATGATCCAAGGCAGATTCAATGACTCCGAATCATTCTGATACCCTCAGCTCATGACACATAAGGTAGTGATTTTGATTTGCTCCTCCAAGGATTTGAGGAAGTTTTGGAGTATGCTAAAATTTTTATCCATTTTGAATGATGAAATACAAGTGAATGCCAAGGAAGTGCAATAGAGTGAAAAAGTCTCTGCAAAGTTGTCTTGTTCACACCCCCAAATCAGGGCTTCTGGCATTTCAGAGCTCTCCAGCCAAACTCAACCCATTGGAGCCATTTTGTTGCTGAAGGACATTTTCGTCCAAATGGGCTAACAGCTGATCCAGAATAATTGAGTTACCATTCGTCTTTTGAATATGTAATGAACAACTGATAATCTAAGGATATTTTTCCTTCCCACCCTTTTAATTTCTAACTGTGTTCTCCTGAGATACTGATTTGAGAAAGGTGAAGGTATCTCAAATGAGGGTGACTGGCAGTATCTTCAATAATTCAGTTCAAAGTAATATAGCCACACGTGTGGTCTTCCTTTGTGGCTCAGCTGGTAAAGAATCCACCTGCAATGTGGGAGACCTGGGTTCTATATCTGGGTTGGGAAGATTACCCTGGAGAAGGGAAAGGTTACGCACTCCAGTATTCTGGCCTGGAGAATTCCCAGTCCTGGGATTGAACCCATGTCTCCTGTATTGGCAGGTGGTTTTTTTTTTTTTTTTTTTAATCACTGAGCCACAAAAAAAGGTAAATAGTATAGTAAAAATTAATACCCCTGTCAGTTTAACTGAGACTCGTTAACCCGTTCCATGGTTAAAACACCACTCCATGCTGTGCTCTGACTTCTCATAAGTTAATTTCCACATCCATATCCAGGGGAAGGAAGGCACAAACTGATTTTAATTTTAAACTAATGGTGGGTAGTGGTAGGCATGGAAGGAGGAGTGAAAGAAGAGGTGTAAGCAAGTACATTGATAGAATTTTCTGAGCAGGTGTGTGATGACTGTCCATACGGCTCACCCCAGGGTATTTTCTCAAGGGAGGTAAAGAGGTTATGTGCCTTCTCTCAGCTCAGCATGCTCATGTCCCTAGGAGGCATAGGTTCGTGAAAAAGTAATTGCAGTTTTGGACTGTGAATTTTAAATCATTGTGACTAGGCCCAGTTACATCTTTACTAATCAAAATAGGAACCATCACAGTCTACACATTTTTTCCAATGAGAGATAAGTTTGCTTATTCCTGTAGTGTTAAAATCCATGGTTTGGGATTTGATGAGGACTTGGGAAGCATGTTCTGCCTCCTGCTGGCCGTGGAAGCATTTTCCTTGCAAAAAGTCGAGATGCTTGAAGAAGTGGTAGTCAGGTGGTGAGAAGTTATGTGAATATAGCAGATGAGGCAAAACTTTGTATCCCAGTTCCTTCAACTTTTGAAGCACTGGTTGTGCTGTGTGCGGTCGGGCATTGTCATGGAGAACTGGGCCCTTTCTGTTGATGAGTGCTGGCTGCCTGCATTGTCATTTTCAGTGCATCTCATCAATTTGCTGAGCATATTTCTCATGTGTAATGAGTTCACCAGGATTCAGAAAGCTGTAGTGGATCAGATGGGCAGCAGACCATCAAACAGTGACCATGACCTTTTTTTGGTGCAAATTTGGCTTTCAGAAGTGCTATGGAGCTTAGGTCTAACCACTGAGCTGGTTGTCACTGGTTATTGTATAAAATCCACTTTTTGTCACACATCACAATCTGATAGAGAAATGGTTCATTGTTGTTCTGCAGAATAAGAGAAGATGACTTCAAAAACAACAGTTTTTTTTAATTTTCTGTCAGCTTATGAGGCACCCATTTATCAAGTTTTTTCACCTCTCCAGTTTGCTTCAAATGTTGAATGACTGTAGAATGATTGATGTTGAGTTCTTTGGCAACTTCTTGTGTAGCTGTAAGAGGACCAGTTTCATTGATCCTCTCAATTGGTCGTTATCAAATTCCTATGGCTGGACACTGCACTTCTCATCTTCAATGCTCTTGTCTCTTGCAAAACTTCTTGAACCACCACTGCACTGTATGTTTGTTAGCAGTTCCTGGGCCAAATGCATTCTTGTTGTGAGTTGTCTCTGGTGCTTTACAACTCATTTTGAACTCGAATAGGAAAATTGCTAAAATTTGCTTTTTGTATAACATCATTTCTCTAGTCTAAAATAAATGTAAAATGAACAGCTAGTAATAAGTCACTAGCAAAATAAAATGAAGCGAGAAGTATGTGTTAAAATGATGTATAACATAACCACATTTATTTAAGAATATATTCCAATATCAAACAGCAAAGTTCAACAATGCAAAACCAAAATTATGTTTGCACCAACCTTTTAGATTCTTCCAAACCTTTCTCTGTAAAGGCAATGCCTTCATAGAAGGTGGGAGAAAGAGGAGGTTGCTTTTGAATGGTTGGAGCCCCACTTCTCTCTTGCAATGGCAGGACTCATAGCCTCTCCTCCCACCTGAGAGAGTGCTACTTCAAAAGTTGGCTCCTCCAAGGGTGGGTATCTCTCCCTGCCCCACAGCTGGGGTGGCTTCCTGTGGGCTAAGGCTGAATCTCTGACAGACTCTTATGGACCTCCTAGAAACTGAGGTGAATTCAAACCCTGCTTCTGCCCCTGCTGGCCACTCTCATTGCCCAGGCTAATTTTTTTTTTTTTTTTTTTGGTAATACAATTATAAACTATATCTTGGCCTGAGTCTGGGGGAGTATAAAGCAGACTTTTATCATTATGGTCATAATGTCACCACAAGGCAGTTGGGCAACCCGCCTCTTCTGGTGCTGTCCTACTCCCGGACCAGCACATTCGCTTATCCTCTGCTCTAGGTCTCCTGGTTTATAAAGGTGCTGGCAGCGGCAGAGGCCAGCCACATATAGTCTCAGTACACATTTACAGTTCTCTACAGAACAGAATTCTCTCTTCAGTAGGATGTAAATCCTCATGGCTCTCTAACAACTTGCCATCAGTCTTAGGCACCAGTGTCTCCTGGAGCATATAGTCATGGGTTTGCAAATCTATTTTTTTGGAATTGTCTTTTACAACCATCCCCTCCCCCTTTTACCTAAATAAACTCAAGAAAAAAAGCTTCACCAGCCTTACACTCTCACCAGTAAATAGCTCAGTAGATGACTTCATAGACACAACAGGATATAGGTTTATGCCTGATTCCTACTACCCTAGTTGTAATGCATGTGTGCTCAATCGTGTCGAACTCTTTTGTGACCCCATGGACTGTATGTAGTCTGCCAGGTTCCTCTGTCCATGGGAATTTTCCAAGCAAGAATACTGGAGAGGGTTGCCATTTCCTACTCCAGGGGGTCTTCCTAACACAGGATTGAACCTGTATCTCCTGCATTGGCAGGTGGATTCTTTACCACTGAACCACCTGGGAAGCCCACCAGTTAATCTATGTTGAAATGCCACCTCTAATCCCACCAGTTATGTTAGAGTTGTAATGCCACCTCTAATCCCGCCAGTTATGTTTGAGTAATCTATGTTGAAAATCTATGTTATAGAGCAATATTTCTCAAACTTTAATATAATTATGAATCACCTAGGGGAACTTGTTAAAAATGTAGCTTATGACTCAGTAAGTAAGTTTCAGATTTATCTTTCAAGCAAGCTCCCAGGTGATGCCAAGGCTGATGGCCCATGTGCCAAACTCTGAGTAGCAAGAGTTTAGAGGATGATAAAGTCTTATCCTTAATCTGGCATTTCTAGCTTTTAGGATATATTCATGTATTGACATTTCCATCTTTATATATGTAGTATTTGGGCATATTCAAAATTGTCATTCATATTTCATTGTTCCTGCATTCTGCAGGCTAGCCCTTATATAGGAATCTTATTGTCATCACTATCCTTAGTTACCATCCAGAAGAAAACATCCACACAAGCTATCTGGTCATGAACTTTTATCTCCATTTCACTATCTGCTTTTTTTTTCATTCAGTCAAGACCTTTCCCATTGTGTTTTCTATAAGCATTAAATTATTATTTAAGAACAAATACACTACCTGGCACGTAGTTGTTGTTCAGTCACTAAATCATGTCCGACTCTTTGCAACCCCATGGATTACAGCATGCCAGGTTTCCCTGTCTGTCACTATCTCCCAGAGTTTGCTCAAACTCATGTCCAAGGAGTCAGTGATGCTATTCAACCATCTCATCACCATTCTCATCCCCCTTCTTCTCCTGCACTCAGTCTTTCCCAGCAACAGGGTCTTTTCCAATGAGCCAGCTCTTCACATGGTGGCCAAAGTATTGGCGCTTCAGCATCAGTCCTCCTAATGAATATTCAGGGTTGGATTCCTTTAGGATTGACTGGTTTAATACCTTGCAGACCAAGGGACTCTCAAGAGTCTTTTCCAGCATCACAACTTGAAAGCAACAATTCTTTGGCACTAAGCCTTCTTTATGATCCAACTTTCACATCCAAATGTGACTACTAGAAAAACCATAGTTTGACTATATGGACCTTTGTCAGCAAAGCGATGTCTCTGTTTGTAAAATACTGTTTAGGTTTATCATAGCTTTCCTTCTAAGGAGCAAATGTCTTGATTTCGGGGCAGCAGTAACTGTCCTCAGTGATTTTGGGGCTCAACAAAATAAAATCCGTCACTTTTTAAACTTTTCCCCCTTCTATTTACCATGAAGTGATGGGACTGGATGCCATAACCTTCATGTTTTGAATGTTGAGTTTTAAGTGAACTTTTTTACTCTCCTTTTTCAACCCTCATCAAGAGGCCCTTTAGTTCCTCTTCACTTTCTGCCATTAGGGTGATATCATCTGTGTGTGTATCTGAGGTTGCAGATATTTCTCCTGGAAATCTTAATTCCAGTTTGTACTTCATCCAGCCTGGCATTTAGCATGGTGTACTCTGCATATAAGTTAAATAAGCAGGATGACAATATATAGCCTTGACGTACTCTTTACCCAGTTTTGAACCTATCCATTGTTTCATGTCTGGTTCTAACTGTTGCTTCTTGACCTGTATATAGGTTTCCCAGGAGACAGGTAATGTGGTCTGGCATTTCCATCTCTTTAATAAGTTTCCATAGTTTGTTGTAATCTGCACAGTCAAAGGCTTTAGCTTGGTCAATAAAGCAGAAGTAAATGTTTTTTCTGGAATTCTCTTGCTTTTTCTATGATCCAACGGATGTTGACAATTTGATCTCTGGTTCCTGTGCCTTTTCTAAATCCAGCTTATACATCTAGAAGTTCCTGTTTCATGTACCGTTGAAGCCTAGCTTGAAGGATTTTGAGCATTACCTTGCAAAATGAGTGCAACTATATGGTATTTTGAATGTTCTTTGGCACTGCCCTTTAGGATTTGAGTAAAAATTACCCTTTTCCAGTCCTGTGGCCATTGCTCAGTTTTCCAAATTTGTTGACATATTAAGTGTAGCTCTTTAACAGCATCATCTTTTAGGCTTTGAAATAGCTCAGCTGGAATTCCATCACCTCTACTAGCTTTGTTCATAGTAATGCTTCCTAAGGCCCACTTGACTCCACACTCCAGGAGGTCTGGCTCTGGGTGAGTCACCGCACCATCATGGTTATCTGGGTCATTAAGATCTTTTTTGTGTAGTTCTGTGTATTCTTGCCACCTCTTCTTAATTAATAACTTCTGTTTCTATTAGGTCATTACTGTTTCTGTCCTTTATCGTGCCCACCTTTGCTTGAAATGTTCCCTTGATAACCCCGATTTTCTTGAAGAGATTTCTAGTCTTTCCCATTCTATTGTTTTCCTGTTTCTTTGCATTGTTCACTTAAGAAGTCTTTCTTATAACTTCTTGCTATTCTCTGGAACTCTGCATTCAGTTAGGTAAATCTTTCCTTTTCTCTCTTGCCTTTCACTTCTCTTCTTTTCTCAGATATTTGTAAAGCCTCCTTAGATAACCACTTTGCCTTCTTTCATTTCTTTTTCTTTAGGATGGTTTTGTTTACCACCTCCTGTACAATATTATGAACCTCTGCCCATAGTTCTTCGGTACTGTGTCTACCAGATCTAATCCCTTGCATCACCTCCATTATAAAATCATAGGGGATTTGATTTAGGTCATACCTGAATGGCCTAGTGATTTTCCCTACTTTCTTCAATTTAAGCCTGAATTTTTCAATGAAAGCTCATGATCTGAGCCACAGTCAGCTCCATGTCTTGTTTTTGCTGACCATATAGAGCTTCTCCATCTTCAGCTGCAAAGAATATAATCAATCTGATTTTGGTATTGACCATCTGGTGATGTCCATGTGTAGAGTCATCCTGTGTGTTGTTGGAAGAGAGTGTTTGCTATGATCCATGCGTTCTCTTGAAAAAACTCTATTAGCCTTTGCCCTTCTTCATTTTCTACTCTCAGGCCATACTTTCCTGTTACTTCAGGTGTCTCTTGAATTCCTACTTTTACATTCCAATCTCCTATGATGAAAAGGACTTTTTTTTTTTTTTTTAGTGTTAGTTCTAGGTCTTATAGATCTGCATACAACTGGTCAACTTCAGCTTTTTCTTTGGCAATAATGGTTGAGGCATAGTCCAGGATCACTGTGATGTTGAATGTTTTGCTTTGGAAATGAACAGATCATTCTGTTGTTTTTGAGACTGCACCCAAGTAGTGCATTTCAGACTCTCTTGTTGACTTTGAGGGCTACTCCATTTCTTCTAAGGGACTCTGGCCCATGGTGGTAGATGTAATGGTCGTCTGGATTAAATTCGCCCATTCCCATCCATTTTAGTTCACTGATTCCTAAGATGCCGATGTTCACTCTTGTCATCTCCTACTTGACCATGTCCAATTTACCTTGATTTGTGGACCTTACATTCCAGGTTCCTAGATGATATTCCTTATGTAATGGATATTTCACAGGACCTTGCTTTCACCACCAGACACAACCACAACTGAGTGTCATTTCTACTTTGGCCCAGCCTCTTCATTCTTTCTGGAGCTAGTAGTAAAAGAAGTGAAAACTTCTATATAATGCTGGCTAGATGTAATTAATAGTTAAAAACACACCCTTCTAGACTTTTCCATAGATTTTTTTTTATGTACCTAAATGAAAACATAAGTATAGTATAGCATAGTGTTTTTTGTTTGTTTTTAGCAGTGGTGCATGGCTGGTGGGATCTTAACTCCCTAACCAAAAATCAAACCCTGGCTCATGGCAGTGAAAGCACCGAGTCCTAACCACTGGACTACCAAGGAATCCCCTGCATAGCACATTGTATACATATTTCAATCTTATTTTCACTTGGTAATATATAATGGGATACTAATGAATTATGATGCTTTCATCCTTTTAAGCAATTACCTAGTATTTCATTTTAGGAATAAGTTTGTCATTTATTTACTTCAGTTTCCTCTTAGTAGGTAAATTGTACCATAGTACACATTTTCATACTTGCTTCTTTATACTCTTTCCTAATCTCCTTAGAATATTTTTCTAGAAGTGAAATTACTGAACTGATAGACGACAACATTAATTTAATTTCATTAGATCTGAAGTTTTACAGAGTTTCATACGTATACTGGCCATTTGGATATACAGGTTTTTGACTAAAACCATATCTTCCTTTATAAAAATGACAAGAGTTTGGGCTGTTTGACCTCCTGCCCCAAGCTTTAGGGATATACAGATTCTTTGGCCTTTGTAGGTAAGTCCAGCTTCTGGAATTTTAAGTTCATAGGGTGTAATATGCAGGCTAAAATGAAAGTGTGATGTCTATGACTTTACAAACATCTAACCCATTATAACAGCAACAACAGCAACCCATTATAAAGATATTTAAAAGCCACATTTCTGTAACATAAATATTTAATGAATCTCTTGCTCCTTATTTTTTGATTCTCTCTCTCAGTGCTGCGTTTGGATTTATATTTTAATCAGACTGAGTCAACATTTAATTTTCATTCGCTTTAACTATAGTGCTCAATGAAGCAGAGAATCCATCCATCTTAACAAATACAGAGAAACACAAAGAGAGCAAATAAAAGAACCTCAGATATGCTTGTGCTGTCTCTCTCTCACTCAGAACAAACATCAGCTTGCAGATTCTTGAGTGCCTTGAGTTTCTTCTGTGGGTAGAGAAGGATCAACTCAAAAGATCAAGCCTTCCTCATACATTGTCTTTTTTCTTCCAGTTGTTGCTGTGTTTGTTGATAGTATTCCATTGTCCACAAATTCTTTATCATCCCATCAGTTGCTGCATTCTCTTAATTTCCCCCTGCACATACAAATAAGAGTTCAACACTGAATTTATCAAAATTGAGCTAAAATTTGTTTGATGATAACTCTACTTTATCTTTTTGGTCTTTTTCTCTCAATACTCTCCCCACTTTTGTTTCTTCCTTCTCTTTTCCTTCTTAATCTCATGGGCAGTATCTGCCCATGAATTACCTCCTTTTATTAATGATGTGAACAAGGAAGCAAGGCGTTCAACTCTAAAACATATTTGAAAGCAACATCTTCTAGCTTTGGCTCAGAATAGTCAACTATCAAATCACCTGCCATAATTTTAAGGTTTTCCTTAATTACCCAGGCTGTTTAGGGCACTATTTCTTAATGAGAACACTGCATTTTAGCCAGGTTAGTGTCTTGTGACATGCTGCACTATTTTATTCTCCTTTTTAAAATGTTGGCAGCATCATTGCATCAATACATATGCTATCTTTTCCCTCCTACTTTCCACCATCCCCTCCACCCTTTTTTCTTTGCCTCTCCAGATATTTTCCATCAGTAAGGTTGCAATGAATTCTGCCTATGGCATTTTCTAATCACTGACATCTGTCTTACTTTTCACTTAATGGTAGGATTCTTATTATAATATCTCTGTAATTTGATTGTGTATCCTTTGCACAATTACACCTTGCATGGTACATCAAGAGATAGTCCAGACTTATGAACTAGCTGCCATATTTGACTTCTTTTTTATTTTAAGGTATTTCTACCTCTGTAACTTACATTGAACTTTAGTTTTTTGTTGGGGTTTTGTTGCTTTACAATGCTGTGTTAATTTCTGATGTATGATCTTAAATTTTTAAAGCATACATTTTCTGTTCCTCTTCCTCTTGCGTGTTGTGATGCTGCAAATATTTGGAAACTATTATGCCTCTTTTCACTTTAGGCTTGTAATTTGTGACATGTTTTGGAGAATCTCCCATCAGATTGTCTTTCATAGGCAACTTCTTTATAACCTGATACTCATGGTTGAATATATTTTAGATATGGTTTGACCAGTACAAAACTCAGTGAGGCTCTTATTTACAATGTTCTGTCTGAATGTTTACTCCCCTTCATGTAGTCTAATATTGCATGAAATTTTTAGTAGTTATTCGACAATCTGGTTTGATCATTTTTAAATAAGTTATAATATTCCCTAACTCCAAAGTTCCTAAATGCTCTTTTACTGTTAATAGCATCTCTACCTCTGACCCCAGGCAACCAATGATCTTTATGTCACTATAAATTAGTTTGCATTTTCTGAAGCTTTGTATAAATGAAATCATACACACCTGGACAATCCATTACAAAGGATTTTTCTCCTTCGGATAATTTTTTATTTAAAGGAAGCCAGATTATCCAAAATCTGTTTGCATAATTGAATTTTTAAACCCACCTTGAGATATTTGTCCTTTAAAATTTCTTCTTGTTGGTTTCAGTCCAGTGTTTCTGTATATCAAAATGATTTTGAATCCTGAAGCTGTCATCCAAAGTATCAGATAGCTATCCTTTCTAGCTGTAAGGTTTCTGTATGTTTGACAAATGAATTTCAATACATTATTGCAGAACAAAGAATCATAAAATATTAGTGCTGAAAGAATATAAAGTCATGAATTTTACAGTTGATCAGAACAACCAACGTGCACTGGTGATGTTTTATCCACTTAATTTAGAGATAAAGGACTGACTTTGACCTTTCCTTTCTACTTCACCTACAGTGCCGTGGCAATTATTGCATCTACAACTAACTCTGACATGTTTTCAAAGACAAATAGCATATTATTTTTCAAAGGCAAATAAAGCTGGTTCTAATTCTCTCACCATCCTCTTCATTTTTCTTAAATACTTTCTGTGTGTGTATATGTGTTTAGAAACCTTTAAAATTTTTTTGAGGTATAATTCATATTCAACAAAATTCACCCATTTTGAGTGTAAACGTTGATGAGTTGTGATAAGTGTAAACATTTTTGTAAGTATTATAACAATCATTGTGCAGAATATTTTCATCACTCGAAAATTCCCTAATGCTTTTTTGCTTTCCATTTTTCTTCATGTCTGACTCCGGGCAACCACCAATCTACTTCATATCTCTATAGACTAGTTTGCATTTCCTAGAGTGTCATATGAATGTAGTCATGCAGTATGTACTCTTCATATCTAGCTTCTAGACTCTTTTTGAGATATATCCATGAGTTCTTGCATGTTCCACTAGTTTGTTTCTTTTTATTAATGTGTATCTTGTTTATTCATTCCTCTGTTCCTGGCTATTTGAGTTGTTCCCCTTTTAAGCTATTATGAATAAGGTGCTATGACCATTAGCGTACAAGTCTTTCTGCGGCAGTATATTTTCATTTCTCTTGGGTGCATTCCTACAAGTGGAACTACTGAGTCACATGTTTAATTTCGTATGAAACTGTCAAAGCGCTTTTCAGTGACTGTACCGTTCTCCAGTCCCATCAGCAGTGTATAAGAGATCTAGATAAACATCCTCACCAACACTTAGTTTTCCTTTAAATCATTCTGTGGATATACAGAAGTAACTTACTGTGGTCTCTATTAGCATTTCCTGATGACTATGGTGAGACTCTCTTGATGTGTTTTTTTTTTTTTTTTTCTTGCCATCTATTTTCTTCCTTTGTGAAGTACCTGTTCAAATTTTATCCCAGGAACTATCAATAATCTCTTTCTCTCTCCTCCTTCCCTTCTGTTCTCTTTCACCAAGTTGCGATTACATCTTGCTCTCAATTCCTTTTTTTCTTGGGGTGTGTGTGTGTTTAGAATGGCATCCACCTGCTCAAAAATGTCTTTGCTGAACATAAGAATAGTCCTAGTTGTTTCCAGTAACTGCAAGTCAGGGGTTCTACCAGTTGAAAATATTTACTGCTGGGAGAGAAGAAGCATTCTATGAAAATGTGTACAAAAAGCTTACTCATTGAACCACCGTCTTAGCATAATTTCTCATGTAAAACCAAATAAACCAAAATTTAAGAAGCAATTGAAAATTTCTGCCACATAAATATTGGTGCTTTGAATCAAAGTAAGTCAATAAAGCTGAATTAAGGGGGAAAAAATCTCTCCTGTGATTTCTTGAGCTGATTTCATTAAACTTGTTAGTAAGATGCAGTGTTCAATGTAGAGATTCTCAGGCTCTTTTAATGAATTCATCCTTTTGTTCCTAAAAGCTGAAACTCATCTTGACAGTAAACCATATTCAACATTTTCTTTGATCAGATTAGGAAGTTTAAATTTGTTAGAGATTTGTTTTGCCAACTATCTCAACTACTTGGAACAATCTAAAACATATTTTTCTTGGGAATTGCAGTATTAAAGCATAGCAGAAAGATAAGGAGGTTGGATAAGTGAGGAAAATGGTTAACCAGTTCAAGATCAAATCATTGCATTCCATATCTATAAACTTGCCAGATGACAGGATAGTAATCTCCTACCTAGTCATATGGTCTAATTTTGTTGTTGTTCAGTCACTAAATTGTGTCTGATTCTTTGTGACCCCATGGACTGCAACACTCCAGCCTTCTCAGTCCGTCACTATCTCCCGGAGTTTGCTCAAACTCATGTTCTTAGAGTCGGTGATGCCATCTAATCATCTCATCCTCTGCTACCCGCTTCTCCTTTTGCCTTCAATCTTTCCCAGCATCAGAACCTTTTCTAATGAGTCAGCTCTTCGTATTAGGTGGCCAAAGTATTGGAGCTTCAGCTTTAGAATCAGTCCTTCCAATGAATATCAGGGTTGATTTCCTTTAGGATTGACTGGTTTGATCTCCTTGCAGACCAGGGTACTCTCAAGAGTCTTCTCCAGTACCACAGTTCAAAAGCATCAATTCTTCGGCACTCAGCCTTCTTTATGATCCAACTCTCACATCTGTGAGACTTCACATCTCACACCTTAGAGACCCTGATGCTGGGAAAGATTGAAGGCAGGAGGAGAAGGGAACAACAGAGGATGAGATGCTTGGATGGCATCACTGACTCGATGGACATGTGTTTGAGTGGACTCCAGGAGTTGGTGATGGACAGGGAGGCCTGGCGTGCTGCAGTTCATGGGGTTGCAAAGAGTCAGACACGACTGAGCAACTGAACTGAACTGAACTTACATCTGTACATAGCTACTGGAGAAACCTTAGCTTTGAGTATACGGATCCTTGTTGGCAAAGTGATATCTCTGCTTTTCGATACTCTATCTAGGTTTGTCATAGCTTTCCTTCCAAGGAGCAAGCGTCTTTTGATTTCATGGCTGCAGTAATAGTCCACAGTGGTTTTGAAGCCCAAGAAAATAAAACCTGTCACTGTTTCCACTTACCACCCTTTTATTTGCCATGAAGTGATGGGACTGGATGCTGTGATCTTAGTTTTATGAACGTTGAGTTTTAAGCCAGCTTTTTCACTCTCCTCTTTCACTTCCATCAAGAGGCTCTTTTGTTGCTCTTCACTTTCTGTCATTAGAGTGGTGTCATCTGATTATCTGAGATTATTGGTATTTCTCCTGGCACTCTTGATTCCAGCTTGTGATTTATCCAGCTGGCTTTATGCATGATGTTCTCTGCATCAAGTTGAATAATCAGGGTGACAATATAAAGCCTTATACTACTTTCCCAATTTTCAACTAATCTGTTGTTCCATGTCCAGTTTTAACTGTTCTTTCTATGGTCTGATGATTGAACATTATCTAGGAGTTGCACAAATCCTGTATTGAGCATGTTCCCTGCAGTGGCTTTCCTCTCCTCATCCGGAGCCCTTCTGCCTCCCTGGTCATCTTCTGTCTTCCTACTTCTCCTGAGATACTTGGGCCTCACAAAAATGTAATTCCATCCAGGGCTGCTCTTTTAGTGATTCTGGTCTGAATAACCACATGTCTAGATTTAGGAGTAAGGGGACTAATACCACCCCCTCTTTCAGTAGACTTAAAATTTATTGAAATATATCAGCTCAGCTTTTCTCGGTTTCTCTTTGTTTCTTATTTTAAATGTAAGCAAGTCATATTCTTTTTTATTTCATTTGTTACATTCCATATAGACCACATTAAATTGAGTATCTGTATTAGTTTGGTTTGCAGTTTGTATCTTTGTATTTTTGTCTCTTGTATTAACTTCTTTTTTCCCCCTAAATCCAAACCCTTCTCAGTCCATTTGGATTGCTATACTGCATTGGACTGGGTGACTAATAAACAACAGACATTTATTTCTTGTAGTTCTGGAGGCTAGAAGTTCAGTATCAAGGCACCAGCATGGTAGCCTTTTGATGACGGTTCCCTTCCTAGTTCATAGCTGGTGCCTTGTTGCTATGTGCTCATGTGGTGGAAGGAGCAAGGGAATCTCTTAGAAGCCTGTTTTATAAAGACATGAATCCCATTCATGAAGGGTAAAACCCTCATGGCCAAATCCGTCATCTTTGGAAGTTAGGATTTCAACATATGAATTTGGTGGGGCAAGTCAGACACAGACATTCAGACTAGAGCAGTCCCTTTCCTCCTACTATATTTGGCATTTGTTCTGTTATTTTAACTTTTTAAATTGAATTAATAGTTCAGTACTTTTTCAGTTTTTTTTTTTATTTCAAAAATGTGTTCAAAGACTAAATTTTTCCTTTAAGGACAATTTTAACTACCTTGATACATTTTAAAATATGCAGTTTTTAAATTGTTATTCACTTTTAGGTTCTTTATAGTTTCTATTATGATTACTTCCTTAAATTTTTTTCTTTAATTTAAGCAGAAGTTTTTTCTGGTGTATTTTAAGTTAATTTCATTGTGCTTCTAAAACTTTTTTTCCAGTTCTTAGGCTCTGTGTGTGTGTGTGTGTGTGTGTGAGAGAGAGAGAGAGAGAGAGAGAGAGAGAAAGAGAGAGGGAGAAAGTCTTGTTTCATAAAACATAGCTTAGCATACGGACAATCTCCATAGATACCCCTTTATGCTAAAGAAAAATGTAGTTTACAACACTGAACATGTGGTTCTATACAAGTCCATTGATCAATCTGGCTAATGTATGGTTCAGATTTTCTCTATATTAACTGATCTCTTTTTTATTTGGTTGACCTACTGATTACTGAGATCTGCCCACCATGATGATAGATTTATCAATTTCCTTCTATATTTATGGTGGTATTTGCTTTATTTATTTCAAAGCTATATTATTCAGTAGCAACAGATTTCAAATTGATATACCTTTTTGGTAAACTGGATTCTTTATTAATGCCTTTGGCTTTAGGTTTTATTTGTCTGAAGGAAACTGTAGCTTCATTTTGGATAGTATTTGCCTGGCACATAATTTCTCATCCTTTTTCTTTTTATGATATGTATATGTAACTTGTAAGCAGTCTAGCACCAGAAATGTAAAAACTTTTGAGACTAATTTCCTTTTAATGAATAAGCTTAATTCATTTAAATTATTTGGATTACTAAATTTAATTTTACCCACATCACCATATTCATGTTCTCCATTTATAGTACATTTTTTGTTTTGTTTTTCTTGTTTAAGATTAAATAACTGTTGTATTTTTCCTTTTTTATTTTCTATGTGTTTGGTAGTTTTATACTTTTATTTTCAAGTTGTTAATGGCACTGTTAAAATCTCAATGTACATATTAATTATAAGACTAATCAATGTCTTGACCCCATCTTATATCAAAATAAGTAGCTTAAAAGGCTTTAACTCAAATAATCCATTTCCCAAATATCATTGTACTATCTGGTATTTTAATATGACTTTTATAATCCTATAAATTATATATTATCTATCTATCTACCTGTGTTGACACATTTATCCACATGTTTACAATCACATTTTGCTTGTCAGTGTAACTTTCATGGTAGACCTTTCTCTTGGGACCATTTTCTTTCTTCTCTTAGTACATCCTTTAGGCTTTCATTTAATGAAGATCTATTACGTGGTGAAATTCCTCAGGATCATTCTTTCCTTCTTTTTTTTTAAGCCTGAAGTACTTTTATTTTGCCTGCATTTTGGAAGAACAGCTTTTTCTGGATATACAATTTTAGGTTGACAGTTGTTTTCTGTCAACTCTTTAAATATAGTTTGCTGTTAGTTTCTGTTGGTGCTATTGAGAAAGTAGCTGTCAGTGTAAATGTAGTCTTTTTGCAGGTCTTTTCTTTCTTTCCTCTTGGTCTCCTTGGAAAACTTTGTCTTTGCTGTCTATAATTTACCATCATCATCTAGCAAAGGATTTCTTTTGATTAAACTGTGTGGTATCTGTGTACTGACTCTGATGATTCAAGTCTTTCATCCCTTTTGAATATTCTCAGCCATTAACTCTCCAAGTATTGCTTTTTACCCAGACTCTTCTTGTCTTTGTAACTCTTATCACAAATGTAATTTTCCCATCTGTTCTCTATGTTTTTTATTCATTCTTTCATATTTTTCATTTCTTTGGTTCTTGTTGTATTCCATAATATTTTATTATTCTTTATCAAAACAGATATTTAAAAAATGTAAAAAGAAACATGTGCTTTTCACTGAAACTTTCACTAAAGCATTGTTGTAATGGTAAAAGGATCAAAACAGACCAAATGCTATCACTAGAGCACTGGTTGTCTAGCATAAGTTCATATAACAGAGTACCAAGTAGTTTTATAAAAAGAATGTCAAATAGCTCTCTCTATTGCTATGAAGTTGTAAGTCCAAATAAAAGTAAAAAAATTTTAACTGTGATGAACTTATATCAGTATAATATTTTAAGGATTATATGTTGTTTCATTAAAAAAACAAAATTTAGTGTCTTAAACCAAGAATTATGCATTATTTTCTTATGTTCCAGTGGGCTTACTGGGTGATTCTTTTACTCATTTTGTCTGTGAATTGTTACATGGCAACAGCTTTGAGCTCACTCACATGTATCAGCCTCAGCTGGTATGGCTAAAAGCAAGGAAGCTTTACTTTAAAGTGAAGAAATTAAAAAGAAAGAAAAATGAAAAAGTAAAAAATGATTTTCTTTTAAGAAGCAAGAAAGATTTACAAGATTATTAGGACCAAAAAGACTCAAGAGTCAACTTGAAAAAGTTATCACTGGCCAAAGTTAGGACAATTTGATAATAAGAAAAATAAATGTGGTAAATTAAAATATAGCAAATATTTTTAAATCTATTAGTCAATAATAATAATAATTTATAAAATAATAGTGTCTTTGGTTACCTTTGGAGATCCAGTGCATTGTTTTGAAAACTGGTGAATAAAGGAATAGAATCAACCTTTTATGCTGCATTTCCTTTGTGGATTACACCTCAAGGTTATCAAATGTTGATGAGAGCATTCTCTTTATAGATGCTTTTTAGCAAATAAATGAAGAAAGAATGATTCAATTGAGAATCGTCATGTTTCAACCTCTACTGAAATAAAGTATCCAGGCAATAGTTATTAATTATTCAGACACGACCAGAAGCGATTTAGCAGCAGCAGCATTCACATCAAGAAAGAGACAAACAGATATTACATATCTGTTGGTAGAAGTGTGTGATATCACCCATAAAACATTATTGCCAAAACAAAAATGAAGTTTTGAATTGATAGTTTAGATCTAACTACTGATGTACAGCATATACAAGATATAGTAGAAACATTAAGTAACACCACAGAGGGTCAATCAATAATATTCAGTTTGTAATAAACTATATGAGATAAATGGCCCAGTTGCTTCAATAAACAGATTATAAGGAAAAGGAAAAAATGGTGAAAGAGCAATCTGTCAATTAAAATTAACTTAGCAAATGTAAAAACAAGTGGAGTGTATGGCTCTCATTAGAATCCTGATAAAAACAAATCGTAAAACATTATGAAACAATTGAAAAAAGAGGAAATATTTTTAATGGTGATAATGATATTGTGGTTATATATTTCAAGGACTATCTTTAGAGTTAAATACAGAAATGTTTATAGATTAAATGATACCTGAAATTTACTTCAAAATCCAGTAGGAATATTGGGAGTTTTGGGGAGGAGCTGTAGATAAGAGTGGATATCAGTTGATCACAGATGAATATTATTGCTGGGCAAATGGAGATTTATCATTATTTGTCATATTAGTCTCTCTACTTTTGTATATGTTTGAAGATTTTGATTAAAAAAAAAAAGTGATGGTGAGAAGAGGAAAATAGTTTTCCCTGGTGAATTTGGGCTCTGAACAGAGATATGAATAAAAACACTGTAGAGCAGAAAAGGGAAAAAAAATAAATTTTTATGGTTTCATCTCTCTATTACCAGCTCATATTTTGATTGCCTATTTCATGTCTTCAAACATATTAAATCTTAATCACACTCTGTTGTTGATAAACTGTAATAAATGTAACATGGGGAGTCTAAGTCCACTCTGTTGTTTTGGTGACCTAAGCTCTTCAAAGCCTCACTTGTTTTTAAAAATCACTTAATCAGGAAAAGAAGTTAGCATTATACCAGGTTATAGAAAAATATTGAAAACAAAATAAGGTGGCTTTAAAGTCAGAAAAAATGAGGCTAAATATTCATCACTTACCACTTGAACATATTCGTTTTCTTACACCTGAGTTTCCTCATCTGTAAAACATAGTAGTAATGCCTAGTTCAGAGAATTCCTATGAGAGTTAGTAAATAATTCATGGAAAATAACACCATACCTGCCATGCTTAAGCGCTCTAAACATGGTAGCTTTATATATATATATCTGTTTCCTGAATTGGGGAATAACATAGATAAATATCATCTTTGGGTGTAAAACCATCAAAGAATTTTTTCTTCATTTACACCCATCTCACACCTAACATGTGGACTTGGAAATCAGATAATAATGGTACATTTAAAACTGGGCTTGGATTATACAACTGACAACAAATGTTCTTAAAAACCATATCTAACATTGTGGACCAAAAACATTGAGTAGCAGAAATGAAATATACTTGTTCTTCTCATTAACCTTTCTTAAGTAGATCACTTAATTTTGGGGGGAGAACTGTAAGTCATGGGTTTGCAAAAAAGTACTAATGAATTGTCCATGAGTGTTTTCATCCTTGCTACAACTGATTTAATTCAGGGCATGGGTAGAGTATATTGTTGGTTTCTGAAAGATCATCTTACTTATAGTCATCAGAAGTTAAATCATTGTGTAGTTTTATTTAAAATTAGGGCTTTATGTTATATTCCTGGGTCGGGAAGATCCCCTGGAGAAAGGAATGGCTACAACTCCAGTATTCTTGCTTGGAGAATTCCATGGACAGAGGAGTCAGAGTGCCTTGACTCAGTCATGTCTGGATATGACTGACATGACTTCATTCTTACACTAAAGGACTACAGAGAAAAATGATTCAGTTATTAACTCTTTTAGTACACCAAAGTTGGTTCCCCAATGCTGCCTTGGCATCCAAAGAAACATTTCTGCATATATTCCATAGAAACAGCACAGGAAGAATTTACTACTTTGAAATCTACTTTGTATGAGACACACCACTGACTCCAAAGACTATTTTTTAAGACTCTCAAGGGCAGGTCTCTTTATTTTTGGTTAAATCAAAGGTTTCATCTACAAAGAAGAAAATATGAAGAATGGCAGTGCCTTTCCATTTGTCGTGCTCAGTAACAATTTTGCTGAAGGATTCATGCAACAGAATCTAGCAAATCATAAATCAAGTTTTGTCAGAAGACTTGCAAGATATCTTACTCTTGTGAGTAAGAATATTGAAACTGGAATGACTCTAAGTGAAACAGTAATTCGAGTTCAGACATACTGTTGTATGTGTTACTAACATAAAAATTCATTCTACCCACCAGCTGTTTTGCCCTTTTTTCCTTTAGAAGCCTCAGATTCTGTACTATGCTGTGCTTAGTCACTCAGTTGTGTCTGACTCTTTGTGGACTGCAGCCCGCTGACTTCTCTGTCCATGGGGATTCTCCAGGCAAGAATACTGGAGGCGGTTGCCTGCCCACCTCCAGGGGAGCTTCCTGACCCAGGGATTGAACCCAGGTCTCCTGCATCGCAGGCAGATTCTTTACTATCTGAGTCACCAGGGAAGCCCAAGAATACTGCAGTGGGTAGCCTGTCCCTTCTCCAGGGGATCTTCCTGACCCAGGAATCGAACTGGAGTCTCTTGCATTGCAGGTGGATTCTTTATCCCCTGAGCTACCAGGGAAGCCCAAGATTTGGATCCAAATAATTTTTACTATGTCTCCTTTATTTGTTTATGCTGAGACAGACAGGCAAGTCAAATAGTTCAGATATATATTTCTTGTTATTTATTCAATTCACAATATTCATTATGTACATTAGCTGTGCATAGGACCAGAGAATATTCTAACAAAATACATGGGGCTACGGTGACATCCAAGTACACAGATGTGAAAAATGTAAGCAGTCATGAGCACATGGCGTTCCAGGTGCAGATGCAGCGTCTTCTGTCTCTCCACTAATCCTGATAAGCCAGTTAAAATGATGGCTGATTTTAAAAAAATCTTCCACATATTTACAGTGACTTTCAAGGCTGACCTTTATGTTAATGTTTACTGGAGTTTGCCTCTTTGCTGCTGCTGCTGCTAAGTCGCTTCGTCATCTCCGACTCTGTGCGACCCCATAGACGGCAGCCCACGAGGCTCTCGCGTCCCTGGGATTCTCCAGGCAAAAACACTGGAGTGGGTTGCCATTTCCTTCTCCAATGCATGAAAGTGAAAACTGAAAGTGAAGTTGCTCTTTGGGAGACAGACAAATCAGGAAGACCAGATTTTGGGGGGCAGGGGGTCTCTAAGCTATTGGAAGCTACACAGTGATTTGTGGATATGGCCTCAGAAAGAGATAGTTTCATCATCTGGGGCTTTTATGAAATTTGTGGTTTAAAAACCAAAACAAATGCCGTGTGTGTTTATATATGTGTGTGTGTATAGGCGTGATCCTCTTTTCTTTATCCCACCAAGAAAAGCTAGGGCAGAATTGTCAAGCTTCTCTCCTGTATAGTACTCATCACTTTGAACTACTTCCTTTTCATAACATTTCTCTCTTTTAAAACTATCCTGTTTGAAAATAGAAAATGCCTCTGTCTGGTGACAGAGGGATTAGCTAGGGAGTTTGGGATTGAGATGTACACACTACTGTATTTAAAATGGGTAATCAACAAGAACCTGCTGTATAGCACAGGGAATCCTGCTCAATATTATGTAACAACCTAAACCTGAAAATAATTTGAAAAAAAAATCTGTTCAGTTCACTCAGTTGTGTCTGACTCTTTGAAACTCCATGGACTGCAGCACACCAGGCTTCCCTGTCCTTCACCAACTCCCAGAACTTGCTCAAACTCATGTCCATAAAGTCGGTAATGCCATCCAAGCATCTCATCCTCTGTCGTTCCCTTCTCCTGCCTTCAATCTTTCCTTGCACCAGGGTCTTTTCCAATGAATCAGTTCTTTGCATCAGGTGGCCAGAGTATTGGAATTTCAGCTTCAGCATCAGTTCTTCCAATGATTATTCAGGACTGATTTCCTTTAGGATGGACTGGTTTGATCTCCTTGTAGCCCAGGGGACTATCAAGAGTCTTCTCCAACACCACAGCTCAAAAGTGTCAATTCTTCAGCACTCAGCTTTCTTTATAGTCCGAGTCCCACATTCATACATAACTACTAGAGAAACCATAGCTTTCACTAGACGGACCTTTGTTGGCAAAGTGATGTCTCTGCTTTTTAATATGCTGGCTAGGTTGCTCATAGCTTTTCTTCCAATGAGCAAACATCTTTTAATTTCATGGCTACAGTCACCATCTGCAGTGATTTTGGAGCCCAAGAAAATAAAGTATGTCACTGTTTCCATTGTTTCCCCATCTATTCGCCATGAAGTGATGGGACCAGATGCCATGATCTTCATTTTTTGAATGTTAAGTTCTAAGCCAGTTTTTTCACTCTACTCTTTCACTTTCATCAAGAGGCTCTTCAGTTCTTTTTTGCTTTCTGCCATAAGGGTGGTGTCATTTGGATGTCAGAGGTTATTGCTATTTCTCCGTGCAATCTTGATTCCAGCTTGTGCTTCATCCAGCCTGGAATTTAAATAGAATTATTTAACCAGATCAAACCAGTCCATCCTAAAGGAAATCAGTCCTGAATATTCACTGGAAGGACTGATGCTAAAACTCCAATGCTTTGGCCACCTGATGCAAAGAACTGATTCATTGGAAAAGACCCTGGTGCAGAGAAAGATTGAAGGCAGGAGGAAGAATGGAGAACAGAGGATGAGATGGTTAGATGGCATCTAACCTGCATAGAAGTTAAATAAGCAGGGTGACAATATACAGCCTTGACATATTCCTTTCCCAATTTGGAACCAGTCTGTTGTCCCATGTCTGGTTCTAACTTGTTTCTTGACCTTCATACAGATTTTTCAGTAGGCAGGTAAAGTGGTCTGATACTCCCATCTCTTTAAGAATTTGCCACAGTGTGTTGTGATCGACACCGTCAAAGACTTTAGTGTAGTCAATGAAGCCAAAGTAGATGTTTTTCTGGAATTCTCTTGCTTTTTCTATGATCCAAAAGATGTTGGCAGTTTGATTTCTGGTTCCTCTACCTTTTCTAAATCCAGTTTGAATATCTGGAAGTTCTCGGTTCATGTACTTTTGAAGCCTAGTTTGGAGAATTTTGAGCATTGCTTTGCTAGCGTGTGAGATGAGTGCAATTGTGCAGTAGTTTGAACATTGTTTGGCATTGCCCTTCTTTGGGATTGGAATGAAACTGACCTTTCCCAGTCCCGTGGCAACTGTGAGTTTTCCAAATTTGCTGGCATATTGAGTGCAGCACTTTCACAGCATCATCTTTTAGGATTTGAAATGGCTCAGCTGGAATTCCATCACCTCCACTGGCTTTGTTCATAGTGATGCTTCCTAAGGCCCACTTGATTTTGCAGTCCAGTATATTTGGCTCTAGGTGACTGATCACACCATCGTGTTTATCTCGGTCATTAAGATCCTTTTGTATAGTTCTTCTGTGTATCCTTGCCATCTCTTCTTAATATTTATATGTATGTTATATGCTGCAAAAATTGAGTGTCTGGAAGGATATTTGCAGCAGAATATTTACAGGAATTATTCTGAAATGTTAAATATGCTTTTATCGTTTTCGTTTTATTTTATTTTTTTAAAGATCAATCTCATGTGGTGTTTCTCATATTTGTTTTACAATAAACATAGATTGCTTCTGCAAAAAACGAAAATGATGAGTTTAGGTATTAGAGTCTTTCTGTATCTTTAAAAATTATTATAAAATCTCTTATAAATGAGATATTCACTTAAAAATCATTTTTAGTCCTCATAATGTTTTAAAGGATTAAAAATGTATCCAAAGTCATGTAAGCCAGTAAATGACATAATGCGATTTGGAGTCCTTTCTTCTCAATGGAAATGTTTGTTTCTTTTACCAGTCTGATTTTAGGGGAAAATGCTAATTTGAATAATTGCTATTGGCTAATTTAAATTTGTAGGGTGCATCTGCAAAGCACAGATTTTTCCTCCTGTAGATTTTCTGAAAACTGCTTTTGCTCCAATAAGGGGGGGAGGAATAGAGGAAATGGAGGAAAATAAAAAATTATTTTTAAGTACTAGATTAGTGTTGTGTTGCTGCCATAATAAACTATCACAGATTTAGCAGCTTAAACCACACAAATTTATGATCTGACTGTTCTGTAGTTCAGGGATCCAGAGGATCCATGAGCTATGCTCCAGGTCCCATAGTATAACCTCAAGGTTTTGGACCCCCTAGGTTTTCATCAGGAGGCTTTGGGAGAAAATCCTTTGGGTTGTTGGCAGAATTGCTTCTGCGTGGCTGTAGGACTGAGGTCTGAGTTGCCTTGCTGCTTGTCAGCCTGAGGTCATTCTCAGCTCTTGGAGGATGACTGCCACTTCCTTCGAGTCTGACTGCCTCTTCTATCTCATAGCTCCTCTGACTTGAGCTGGAGAAATTTCTCTGCTTTTAAGAGGTCAGGTAATTAGAATGAGCCAATCTGGATAATACAGGCTACTTTCCATAATTTAAGGTCCATAACCTCAATTACATCTACAAAATCCCTTCATAGCCCTACCTAGATAGTGTTTGGTTGAATAACCAGGAGACAGAATCTTGGGGGAACAGCTTTAGAGTTCTTTCCACTGTATTTTTTTTCCTTCAAAACTTAGGGATAAAAGTATTCACACTCTTTTTAAAAGGTTAATGTAGTATTGATAACCTTCAGTGCTTATACCTAAACATTTGACATGTCTCAGATATTCAGAGAGATAGTTCCTCCAAATCCACACCTGGAATAGTTTTGTCTGTAGATACTTCAAAATGGATTTTTTAAGCCTCATAGGAGTGTTTATTTTCAACCTGGCTAAGAAAATGGAACACAAATATGCTATTCCCAAATAATACACTATTTCACTGAGAGTGTAGCTTGTAGAGGATTCAGGAACAAATTCCAAGGTCATAGGAGCTCATTAATATGCAAGTGACCTATTTATTGCACAGCCGTATATTTCTACAGTCTAGTTCCTGTTTCCAAGTACTTGTCTATTATGTCTCAGTTCTATGCATTTGTCTTAACCTAAACTGTGCTTATCACAACTACTCTGACTAGGATGTGTGGTCTTACTGTGGATTTGGGTTTTATGGATGTAAACTAGGTTCAAAGAGATAAGCTCCAAAGATTAGACAAACCTTAAGTTCTCTAGCCCTCTTCCTGGGAGTGTGATAAAAAAAAAATTGTATATTTTTCTTGTTCTTTGTTTTTAAATGAAATAATTTAAATTCCCTTCTTAATCTCTATCTTGACCTGATATAGACCACTTCCAAAAATGTATAACAATCTTTAAGGATAGTATATTCCCACAAATTAGTTAAAAAGTGACCCCAATTTTTCCATTAGAAATCATATCTCATTCCTTTAACAAGTTGGGCTCTTCCTTAGGAAAAATAACAAAATAGAGAGGCAAAACCTGGTAATAAACCAGAAGATGATCAATAGATATATAGATAAGGGGCAGGAGGTAAGAGACCTAAGTGGTTGAACAATACATTTTTGACAGGAAGCCTGGATAAATTTTGAAATAGACATGTGGATATTAAGAAAGTGTAAGTCGCTCCGTCCTGTCAGATTCTTTTGGGACTCCATGAACTGTAGGCTGACAAGCTTCTTTATCCATGGGATTCTCCATGCAAGAATACTAGAGTGGGTTGTCATTTCCTCCTCCAGAGGATCTTCCCAACAAAGGGATCGAAACCAGGTTTCCTGCACTGCAGGCAGATATTTTGAAGGTAGATATATATTTTTGGACAATTAGTAAATAGGGTTTTAATCCTCTGATATTTCTAAGACTAAATTGTCCTTAAGGGAATTAATGAGAATAGTAGATTGTGGTTCTGGCTGTTAAGGAATGTGAACAGAGTTTACTTTGTCCTTTATTCACTGGCAGGGGACATACCTAGTGAGGGGAGACCTACCTATCATGAAGGTGAAGGGCCATAATGCTAACATAACTGACAACTGCTGTCAGGATCTAACACATAATAGGATACTTTTTGCCTGAGGAGACATATTAGCCAGGGTCCTAGGGTCTATGAGATTTTCCAGGCAAGAACACTGGAGTGGATTGCCATTTCCTTCTCCAGGGGATCTTCCTGACCCAAGGATTGAACCTATGTCTCCTGTATCTCCTGCATTGCAGGCTTATTATTTACTCACTGAGCCATTGTGGAAGCCCCAATTAGAGAAGCCAAACCAAAAGGATGTGCATATATGTTGTTGTTGTTGTTCAGTCACTAAGTCACCATCAACTCTTTGACCCAGTGGACTGTAGCACGCCAGGCTCCCCTGTCCTTCACTATCTCCTGTAGCTTGCTCAGATTCATGTCCATTGAATTGGTGATGCTGTCTAACCATTTCATCCTCTATCACTCCCTTCTTTTGCCTTCAACTTTTCCCAGCATCAGGGTCTTTTCCAATGAGTGGGCTCTTTCATCAGGTGGTCAAAGTATTGGAGCTTCAGCTTTAGCATCAGTCCTTCTAATGAATATTTAGGGTTTGAGTTCCTTTAGGATTGACTGGTTTGATCTCCTTGCAGTTCAAGGGACTCTCAAGAGACTTCTCAAGCACCACGATTCAAAAGCATCAGTTCTTCAGTGCTCAGCTTTCTTTATGGTCCAACTCTCATATCCATGCATGACTACTGGAAAAACCATAGCTTTGACTCTATGGACCTTTGTTAGCCAAGTGATGTCTCGGCTTTTTAATATATGCTGTTTAGGTTTGTCATAGCTTTTCTTCCAAGGAACAAGCATCTTTTAATTTCATGGCTGCATTCACTGTCTGCAGTGATTTTGAAGCCCAAGAAAATAAAATCTGTCACTGATTCCACGTTTTCCTCTTCTCTTTGCCATGAAGTGATGGGACCGAATGCCACAATCTTAGTTTTTTGATTGTTGAGTTTTAAGTCAGCTTTTTCACTCTCCTCTTTCACCTTCATGAAGAGGCTCTTTAGTTCCTGTTCACTTTCTGCCATTAGAGTGGTATCATCTGCATATCTGAGGTTACTGACATTTCTCCCCACAATCTTGATTCCAGGTAGATATTTTTCTGGAATTCCCTTTCTTTCTCTACGATCTAAAAAATGTTGGCAATTCAATTTCTGTTTCCTCTACTTTTTCTAAACCTAGCTTGTACATCTGAATTTTCTCTATTCATGTGCTGCTGAAGTCTAGCTTGAAGGATTTTGAGTACAACCTGACTAGCATGTGAATTGAGTGCAACTGTACAGTAGTTTGAACCTTCTTTGGCATTACCCTTCTTTGGGTTGGAATGAAAACTGACTTTTTCTGTTCTGTGGCCACTGTTGGGTTATATATGCAGAGGAGATTTATTTTAAGGAATTTGCTTAGGTGATTCTGGTGATGGTTTAGTCACTAGGTCATGTCTGATTCCTGTGACCTCATGGACTGTAGCCTGCCAAGTTCCTCTGTGCTTGGGATTCTCCAGGCAAGAGTACTAGAGTGGGTTGCCATTTCCTTCTCCAGAGGATCTTCATAACACAGGGCTCGAACCCCAATCTCCTGCATTGCAGGCAGAATCTTTACCTTTTGAGCTGTGGACTTCTCATGATGATCATGGAAAGAAGTGCAAAATCTGCAGGGTGGGCTGGTAAGCTGGAGAACCAGGAAAAGCTGATGCTGCAATTCATGTATGAAGGCTGTCTGTTGGCAGCATTCCCTCTAGCTCAGAGGAGCTCAGTACTTTTGTTCTTTTTGGGCCTTTAATTGATTGGATATGGCCCACCTACACTATGTAGGACAATCTGCTTTGCTTAAAGTCAACTGATTTGAATGTTAATCTCATCCAAAAAATATCCTCATAGAATCACCTGGAATAATGTGTTACCGTATATCTAGACATGGTATGTAGTTAACAGGTTATCATATAAAATTAGCCATCACAGGGGATTCCAAGTTTGATCTTTTGGGTGTTGTGGTCTGAATTCTTATACCTTTACAAATTAATTTACATCATCATAAAAATAATGTTAGTGCTATCTGTGTTTTCTAGGTTTAGGTTTGATAGAATAACAGTGGAAAGTATATACAAGTTATTTCAAATCCATTATCAATACTAATGTCTCTCATCTTCAAGTACCTATTATGTGCTAGGTACTGCACCGAGTGCTTTATACAGCAAACTTACACAACAGGTAATATTACTCCCACTTCAGAGATGAGCAGTTTACAGTAATTGATTGATGTATGTAAGAAACAGAGTTAAGTAGCAGAGAGGAAACTTCCATGCCTTCTCTCTTGGAATATCTCATTTTTATACCGTGTCACTGGGCCTTCTACCTAGCAGCTCAGTCTCTTATATCTGTTTAAAAATCCAGAGATTGGCTCTTAACATCATAGCTTAAAGAGGGCAGCACCATTCTATATTTTTATTACAACTTGAATTCAATTAAAATGGTTAATAGAAATTGAAATGTTTAGAGAAAATGTTTCAAGAGCCTGATTATTATGCAACAGTCCTTAATTGTTAGCTGAAAATAGGATACATTTTAGCATTCTCAGATGGTTCTTATTTAATTAATATGAATAACATCACTGCCAACATTTTTTGAATAATTGTGTGTATTCTACATAAATGGTTGCAGCAAAGGTGCTGTCAGAACAGCAGACTGATTTTCTCTTGTATTGGCAGAAGCACATCTGATTTAAACTTTAACTCAGGATAAGCTGGCCAGGCTACTGTCTTGCTGAAATTCTGTTAAGGTCAGTGCTCTGTATCTGCCCCTCTGGTTTCACTGTCAAGGACTATGTGACAGTTCCCAAGGAATGGAGTCTGAGTAGTCCTGTAATTTATTTGTTCATTTCATCCATTTATGAAAAGAAACAAGAGCAACAACCATTTGGGAAAGGATTTACATAATTTAATTAAATGTGATCACTGCCTTCCTATCTCGAAATGCTGATGCAACTGATAACATACCAAATGTTTTAGTCACAGTCTCCTATCTTCCTTGAAGTTCTCAAGCACACATGATGGGAGGGGTGATTTCAGTTGGATATAAGAAGTGATCTTATATTCTACCAAGAACATATTCTTGCATTATCCATCAGTCCTGACTGTTAGGTGTAACAGACACTACTGGTTGCCAGCTCAATCGGCTTTCCTCCTTCCTTGCTGGTTTAGCTCTGATTTTCCATTGTAATTCAGGTATAAAATGTGATTTTTCCAAAGTGAATCATACTAATCCCATTACCTTTATTTCACTGATAGGTTTTGTTATTATTATTCAATCACTAAGTCATGTCCTATTCTTTGTGACCCCATAGACTGCAGCATACCAGGCTTCCCTGTCCTTTGCTGTCTCCTGGAGTTTGCTCAAGTTCATATTCATGGAGCTGGTGATGCTATTAGGGAGGGGAATATGAACAAGTCCTGGCTCCTGAAATGTAAGGAATTGGCTGGAGGACTTTGGGTGAAGGATTTATTGTTCTTAAAATAGGACACATGGGAAGAGATGTGCCCCCCTTTTCCCAATGAATCTTGTTATATCTCCATGAATGAGATGCCTGAACAGTGGTAATCACTTAGTGACCATAAAGGAAGTTATGTTGAGTGACTGACACATTATTGATGTTAGAGTAAAAAAGATTCTGAGTTCTTGATATGTCAATGAGCCACTTGAACAAATCAATCCTGGAGCTGTCCCTGCTATCTCATTATTTGAGATTAAAATGTGTCCTAATTTCTTAACCTACTATATCAAGGCTTTTCTGTGATGTTTGCCTTAATGTGTTCTTACTGATAGGATTGCCCCTTCTTCCTTTTGGTGGTTGTGTCCTTTGAAAGAGGTGTACCTTGCTAACTTGGTTTTTCTCCCGGTGACCTTACCTCTGAGTGTTGGTGAGTCACGCAGAGTCTCTCATTTCTAAACAGGCGTGTGTCGTGGAGGAGGTGTTACATGAAAAGAAGGCTCGTGCTGCACTGTCAGACTCGCGCCCAGGAGCGCCTCTGGCACGTGTGCAGAATACTGGCCAAGAATAGTTACGGATGAACCCTTACCATCAGCTCCCCCTCCAGTACACACACAGAAATGTGTACTCACAGAGAGGGAAGAATACTCTCAGAGAACCAGCTGCTCCTCAGTTAAAGCATATGGCTAAAGACATTCACGATCCTACATGTGTTGGAAGAAGGGACAATTGTTGGTACTGATGAATAGGACCACAAAAAGTATGCTATGTACATGGTATCACCTTTATTGTAGATAAAGACCAGGACAAAGTACTTGACTTTTCTATGAAAAACATGGTACTGTTGACAGTGAACTCAAGAATCAAACAACTTATCCCCCTTGGGCCAGTGAGACTTGCAGTGTAGATGGACCCAAGACCACTCATGATTCTGGTGGGCAGTTTCACTCCCATGATCAGAAAAAGAATGGAGTTGAGCTACTGCTATTGACTGAGCTGTGTGCCTCCTTGAAAGTGTGATTTCCTAACCCCCAATGTAGTGGAATTTGGAGATGCAGCCTTTGGGAAATAACTAAGTTCAGACAAGGTCATGGGGAGGAGAGACACTTTTGTGAGAAGAGACACAAGGGACTTTGCAGAGAATGCCCACAGGGTATATTATTGTGACTTCTCTTCCCAAGAAGGAAACTTCAGTAGTGAAAAAGATACACCCATCATGAAAACTGTGTTTCTCTTCTCCCTCTAGATGTGAATCTTCATGGGAACAAGCCCTGAAGTTAGCAGGGTGAGGGAAGAAATGATCCTCCTTCCACAGTTCAGTAATTCTGCAATTAAGTTTTTCTTTTGAATGTTTGTTTTCTGTCTGTTTTGGTGAAAATGGTCCAGCTGATAGGCAAGAGAGGGTGGTGAGTTTGTCTAGTGGGGGGCCCTGTTTGGTGTTGCTGATGCAATTAGCGTCATCTAGATAAATGGGGTTTTAGTCTAATGAAGTTGAACTCATTGGTTTTGAACTTAAGGGCTGGGGCTCAGGTGAATAATAATAGTGTGGTGACCCAGGTTATTCACAGCAGAGTCAGGGCTTCAAAGTAATAACCCAGTCCCAAGAGTCAAAGATGTATTCTTCAACCTCCACATAACAGGCTCAGCCTTCCATTATTATATTTTGAACTCTTTGAAGAAGCCAAGCAAGGAATGAAATTTACTAAGCGTAAAATATATTTTGTTCTTCCATTCCCGTGAGTTTATTGCTAGATGTCTCCTAGTCTTTTATTAAGAATTAATATGAACATTTTTATTTGCCAGCAGATTGGTATGTGAATGTACTCTATATCTTTGGTTTAAAATTGTCCAGATTTCTTAATGAAGTATTAAGAGAGTGCTTCATGTATATGTTCCAAGAAAAAAGAGAAACCCACATTTATGTTTTCATCTTAAAAACTTTGGAAAGTATAAATAGGATTTTGCCAACAGTATTTACCTCTGGGAGGGGGATTGAGTTAACTGAGAGTCAGGGCAGAGGGGAAGTTATATTTTTGACTTTATGTACTTCTATCTAAATTTTCTTTGAGTTCTATTATGATTGATTTGTTCTTCAGGAAGAGCACTAGAGAGTTACATGAAAAAAACAGATTTTGGTATTAGTGGGAATTTCAATAACTCCCCATTTGTTCTATTCTAGAAATTTATTACTAGTTAAAAATAAACGCCCACCTGAAGAAAAGTTTGGAAAACAAACACATCAGGATTTGACTTCTCGTTCTGTCTTTTCCTGTTTACTGTCTTGTAAGCTGTTGAATTTCTTTGCATTTCCTTATATGCAAAGTAAGGGTAATAATAGAGCATTTCAGAACTTTTGTACTGATTAGAAATAGTATGTGTTACAAGGTAGACATTGATGAAGCGCTGGTTATGGAACTAGAGGCCAGGTCATGAACTGGTCATGAACTGCCACATGTGGAGCTAGTGGAGATTCCTATTTGACTGGGGCAGTCATAGTTTGCCCAACTATTCCACTGTCATTACTGTTAGCACCCCTTCTCATTCTCAGATGCTTTGCACTGAATGATAAATAAATTACATGGGTGTTCTGTTATAAGCCACACTAAGGAGTTTGGACTTTATGCCAAAACTTGAATGAGATACTGAGGTGAAGAGTGTGCCCCAGGGGTAGTATGGCTTTTGAAATTTTCACCAGCCACAGGGAATGTCTATATATTGTTGGTTATATCTGCTTGTTTCAAGAGTAAAGAGCAGTGCAAGCCTAGAAGAAAGAGACTCAAATGGTCTAAGGAAGCACTGAAAGATGAGTCTGGTGATGGAAGGAGACAGGTATGAAATGATGCCATTGTGGAGCTGATCTTTGTACAGTTGCCTACCTCTCTTCTGCTGCTGATTTGTTTGCTTTTTTAATTTCAGTACTGACAAGTATAAAGCTGTTTGAATATTCCCACAAATTCAGGTTAAATTGGATCCACTAGCTAATACAGTGTTATTATTAGAGACTGAATCATTCACTCAGAAACCATTATCTGATACATTTCAGAAATAAGCACTTAGTAGATGTGCCACTTTTCCTGTTTTTATTGCTAGATGAAGTTCAAACATCCAAGGGTCTTAGAGCATGTGAATTAGAGGGCAGGATCATCCCTATGCACATAGGCAGACTTGAAAGGGCATCCTCAGGAAAAGATTTAGACTTAGAGACAGAGACTGTCTCTAAGGGACATTAGCAAGTTCTGCTTTCAGAGTTTGCTGAAGCAGGGAATACCCTGTGTGCAAGGTGGCCATGTATCTACTTATGGAGGAGTAAAGAACCAGATTCAAGCTGGTTTTAGAAAAGGCAGAGGAACCAGGGATCAAATTGCCAACCTCTGCTGGATCATCGAAAAAGCAAGAGAATTCCAGAAAAACATCCATTTCTGCTTTATTGACTATGCCAAAGCCTTCGACTGTGTGGATCACAATAAACTGTGGAAAATTCTGAAAGAGATGGGAATACCAGACCACCTGACCTGCCTCTTGAGAAACCTGTATGCAGGTCAGGAAGCAACAGTTAGAACTGGACATGGAACAACAGACTGGTTCCAAATAGCAAAAGGAGTACATCAAGGCTGTATATTGTCACCCTGCTTATTTAACTTATATGCAGAGTACATCATGAGAAACGCTGGGCTGGAGGAAGCACAACCTGGAATCAAGATTGCCGGGAGAAATATCAATAACCTCAGATATGCAGATGATACCACCCTTATGGCAGAAATCGAAGAAGAACTAAAGCACCTCTTGATGAAAGTGAAAGAGAGAGTGAAGAAGTTGGCTTAAAGCTCAACATTCAGAAAACTAAGATCATGGCATCTGGTCTCATCACTTCCTGACAAATAGATGGGGCAACAGTGGAAACAGTGGCTGACTTTATATTTTTGGGCTCCAAAATCACTGCAGATGGTGATTGCAGTGATGAAATTAAAAGATGCTTACTCCTTGGAAGGAAATTATAACCAACCTAGACTGCATATTAAAAAGTAGAGACATTACTTTGTCAACAAAGGTCCGTCTAGTCAAGGCTATGGTTTTTCCAGTAGTCATGTATGGGTGTGAGAGTTGGACTATAAAGAAAGCTGAGCACCAAAGAATTGATGCTTTTGAGCTGTGGTGTTGGAGAAGACTCTTGAGAGTCCCTTGGACTGCAAGGAGATCCAACCAGTCCATCCTGAAGGAGATCAGTCCTGGGTGTTCATTGGAAGGACTGATGCTGATGAAACTCCAATACTTTTGCCACTTGATGCGAAGCACTGACTCATTTGAAAAGACCCTGATGTTGGGAAAGATTGAGGACAGGAGGAGAAGGGGACGACAGAGGATGAGATGGTTGGATGGCATCACTGACTCGATAGACATGGGCTTGGGTGGACTCTGGGAGTTGGTGATGGACAGGGAGGCCTGGCGTGCTGAGGTTCATGGGGTCGCAAAGAGTCGAACAAAAATGAGTGACTGAACCAACCAACTAACTAACTAAAGAACCAGATCAGATTCCATTTTCTGTTCCAGTTATTTTTAATCAAGGGATGTATCAGTGTTACCCAAGGAACTTTCAAAAAAATAAAAAACAAAAAAAAAACACACACATGCTGGAGCACCAAACCAGATCTACTAAATTCAAATGGCTGGATGGAGGGGCAGTGAACCTTGAGTACCTTCCAGGTAAGTCTAACATGGACCCTGGGTCAAAAATGAATCCCCTAAGCCTGTGGTTCTTAGACTTTTGGGTGAACCAGGATGACCAGAAAGGCTGGTCTTACTCCTACACTTCAGATGCAAGTGTGTAGGGCAGAGCTTGAACGTATGCATTTCTGTCAGGTTCCAAGTAATGCTGATACCACTCTCCTGCCTGGACTTTGTGAATCCCTTCTCTGGGTTCTACTCCTCTTCACCCCTGTCCTCACTTTTCTAGTGAGGTCTTAGTCATTTCTTACCTGGACTATTATTTTAGGTTTATATCTTGTATACCTTCTACCTCAATTGCTGCCAAAGTGTTTTTTCTAAATAAAAATCTTATGGTGACTCAATACCTTAAAGTGTTCCTTGGGGTCCCCACTTTATTGATACAAACATCATTTATGGAATAACACTCTGGCCTCTGCTAGTCTCCCAGCCTCACCTCTCACTCTCCAGCCCTGCTCTGTTGCTTGCTTTCTTCAGAGGAGACTTGAAAGTGTGGTGGTGGTGTTTTTATTTCTGCTGCGGCAAAGCAGTTAGAAGCACAGACTTCCAGGGTTCCTATTCAAACTTCTACACTTCTATTTCCAGCTTTTAGTCTTGGACAAGTTATTTTTTTACCTCTGTTTATTCCCATCTACAAAGTAGAGTTGGCTATGTAGTTCCTATGTCTTTGGATGATATGCAAATTAAATAAGTATACATATGTATATAGCATTTGGAACAGTGCCCAGAAAGTAGATGTTAGTTAGTTAAATATTAGCTGCTGTGGACCATTTCTTTCAGGGAACTGTTTACACATCCCTGCATACCAGTTTTCATGACACGTTGAGTAGACAGTCCTGTATTTTCTATATGAACTGTTTATTTCCTTGATCTTGTAGCATTTCCATATTCACACTAGTAGTTCTCCTCTTCATTCACCTATGAGCCTATAAAGAGTGGATTTTATTGGTGTTATTCTTTGATGATCTTACGCTTCAAGAAATGTACACTGTAGTCTCCTAGCTACAGTACCTAAAAATGCTGGTTGAGTAATCAATTTGTTGAACAACCAATTGTTGACCGAACCACTGGGTCATGAGATTTATAGAGGATGAGCATGAGGGTTATGAAACAAGAGAAAATGTGCTACCTGAAACAGGGGCACCAGTGCCACATGGAAGAGAAGCTGGTAGATGTTTGTTCACTTTTTCTTGTTTCTCTGAAAGTGCATATTGACCATTCAAAGAGTCTATTTATTTTTCTTGAAAGAAATATAAGAAGGAAAAGTCTTAATGAAGAGTTGAACAATCAAGGATAGTTGATGTTTTTGTACAGGAAATAAAAAATAACTCAAAGAGATTGGGATAATTTGTTTTTAAGCATAGTATATATATATCTGTTGGATCATAGAAAAAGCAAGAGAGTTCCAGAAAAACATCTACTTCTGCTTTATTGACTATGCCCAAGCCTTTGACTGTGTGGATCACAACAAACTGTGGAAAATTCTTAAAGAGTTGGGAATACCAGACCACCTGACCTGCCTCCTGAGAAGTCTGTATGCAGGTCAAGAAGCAACAGTTAGAACCAGACATGGAACAATGAACTGGTTTCAAATTGGGAAAGGAGTATATCAAGGCTGTATATTGTCTCCCTGCTTATTAAACTTCTATGCAGTGTACAGTATGTGAAACTTCAGGCTGGATGAAGCACAAGCTGGAATCAAGATTTCTGGGAGAAATATCAATAACCTCAAATATGTAGATAACACCACCCTTATGGCAGAAAGCAAAGAAGAACTAAAGAGCCTCTTGATGAAAATGAAAGAGCAGAGTAAAAAAGCTGGCTTAAAACTCAACATTCAGAAAACTAACATCATGGCGTCCGGTCCCATCACTTCATGGCAAATAGATGGGGAAACAATGGAAACAGTGACAGACTTTATTTTCTTAGGCTCCAAAATCACTGAAGATAGTGACTGTAGCCATGAAATTAAAAGACTTGCTCATTGGAAGAAAAGCTATGACCAAATTAGACAGCATATTAAAAAGCAGAGGTATTACTTTGCCAACAAAGGTCCATCTAGTCAAAGCTATGGTTTTTCCAGTAGTCATGTGTGGATGTGAGAATTGGACTATAAAGAAAGCTGAGCATCAAAGAATTGATGCTTTTGAACTGTGGTGTTAGAGAAGACTCTTGAGAGTCCTTTGGACTGCAAAGAGATCCAACCTGTCAATCCTAAAGGAAATCAGTCCTGAATATTCCTTGGAAGGACTGATGCTGAAGCTGAAACTCCAATACTTTGGCTACCTGATGCAAAGAGCTGACTCATTTGAAAAGACCCTGATCTTGGGAAAGATTGAAGGCGGGAGGAGAAGGGGATGACAGAGGATGAGATGGTTGGATGGCATCTCCTACTAGATGGACATGAGTCTGAACAAGCTCTGGGTGTTGGTGATGGACAGGGAGGCCTGGTGTGCTGCAGTCCCTGGGTCCCAAAGAGTTGGACATGACTGAGCAACTGAACTGAACTGACAGAATATAGGCAGTAATATGCAAAATCTAAATGTTGATAAATTTTTAACTAAGACTCAGACTAAATCATACACATTTCCCTTACTTCAGAAGCGCCCCCCCCTTACCTGTCATTCTGTCCAGAAGTGGTTTATTTCCATTCTATCCAGAAGTGCTTATAATAAAGCACTTTTGTCTCTTTTTGAATCATACATAAATGAAATTATACCACAGATGCATTCTTGCCTGGAAGGTTCCTTGCACAGAGGAGTCTGGCGGGCTATAGTCCATGGGGTCATAAAGAGTTGGACATGACTGAGTACTCATCCACACATGGGGCTTGTGTGGCAAAGTGGTAAAGAATTGACTTGCCAAAACAGAAGACACAAGAGACACGGGTTCAATTCCTGGATCAGGGAAGATCCCCTGGAGGAGGAAATGGCAACCCACTCGAGTATTCTTGCCTGGAAAATTCCATGGACAGAGAAATCTGGTAGGATACAGTCCAGGGGGTTCACAAAGAGTCAGACACAACTGAGTGCACACACACACACACACACACACACAACAGATACTTGTGTTTGATGTCTTTAGTTCCTCATTTTGTCTAGGAAATTTAGCCATATTTTTGAGTGAAGCAATAGTTCATTTGTTTCATTGTTGTATAGTTTCTTTTATTAGAATATACCATAATTTATTCATCCATTCTGCTGTGATGTATGTTTGAGTCATTTCTAATTTGTTGACATTTGCAAATAATGCTACTATGAATGTTCTTATAACAAGCTCAGTAGTCAAATTGTCTGGGCACGGTATGATAGACAGATACTAAGATGACCTTTGTTGGCAAAGTAATGTCTCTGCTTTTTAATATGCTATCTAGGTTGGTCAGAAAGAGTCGGACATGACTGAGCGACTGAACTGAACTGAATTGAACTGAGGATGACCTAAATGATCTCTGCCTCATGGTAGCCATAAGTTTGTGTAATATATCACTTCCCCCACTCCCAACCCCACATAAAGATTGTACTTGTAACTTGTCTTAACCAGTATAATATGGAAAATTTATATTTGCCACATCATATTGACAACCCCTTTGATTAGGCTACATCATGAGGCAAAGATGATCTGTAACTCCTGTGGTTATATATACTACATAAAACTGTGTCTTAGGAGGTTGGAACAAGAGGTACTACTTGGTGGTTTAATGTACTGAATAACCATGTTGAGAAAGCCTCCCTGGCAAGGAACTCAGGGCTTCTATTTTCTGTTTTTTCTTTTTTTTTTTTTTTTCTGTCAGCTGTTATAATGCAGCTTTTGGGTATAGTGCAGCTCTTGGGATAACATGTACATTTCATCCAAATTATTACAATTATTGGTATAAAATTGGTCACAATAGTTTCTTATCTTTTTGACATCGGTAGCATCTGAAGTAATGGTGGCTTTTTTATCCCTGATCTTGATCATTTGTGTTCTGTCCCCTACTCTTTGACCCACCTCCCCACCCTGACACAGTGTTGTTAGACTTTAAATTTCAATTAATCTTCAAAGCCTTTGCTGATTTTCTCAACTTTATGTTTGCTTACTTTTTCATTGGTTTCTGTTCTTATTTTTATTTCCTTTCTTGTTTAATTTGCTGTTCTTTTCATAGCTTCCTCAGATAGAAGCTCAAATTCTTCTTTTCTACATGTGAAAAGTGAAAGTCACTCAGTTACGTCCATCTCTTTGCGAGTCTATGGACTATACAGTCCATGAAATTCTCTAGGCCAGAATACTGGAGTGGGTAGCCTTTCCTTTCTCCATAATGCTATAAATTTTCTGCTAAGCACTGCTTTACCTACATTTTACAAATTTTAGTATTTGAAAGACATTTTACTTTCCCTTGTATTGGTCATTGACTCAAAGGTAATTTAGATGTATATTGCATAATTTCTAAATATTTGAGATTTTAAAATTCAGATTTCTATTATTGTTTTTGGCTTACTATGTTCAGTGAATGCACTGTTTATGATTTCAGTTTTCAAAATTTGTTGAGATTTATTTAATGACACAGCACATGTTCTATTTTCATATACATTCTGTGAGCTTTTGTAAAATATCTCTGCAGCTCTTCAGTGTAGTGTTTTGGTTAATTAGGTTATTTTTATTAATCAGTTTGTTCAAATATTCTATATCCTTACTGATTTATTTTTTTTTTTACCAGTTTTTACCTTAATTGCTGAAGAATGTATTCTAATATCTCCAAAAATGATTGTTTCTTCCAATTCTTTCAGTTTTAATTAAAAAATTTTCCCTAAAAGTCTAGTTTTTCACTACTGATATGCTGTTTACATTGGTTATATATTTTCCCAGTCTATTGACTATAAAATTTCTGTGTCCTTATGTTTAAAGTGTGTTTTCTGTAGAGAGCACTTAGTTCAGTTTTATTTTTTTCTTGAATATTATAGTCCTTTAAATGGAATATTCAGTCTATTATGTTGATAAAACTACTAATATAATTGGGTTAAATCTATAACATTTCTGTTGTTTTTGTTTTTTACTCACAGGTTCTTTGTTCCTTTCTTTTTATCTTGATTTATTTTGTATTTTTCAAATATTTGAAAATTTTCAGTTTTCCCTTCTCTGTCAGTGTTACCATTCTCTTTTTAGTGGTTAGCCTGGAGACTATAATGTATTTTTGACTTATTAGATCCACCTTAAATATGTCGTGTTACCAACTGCCCCCAAAATACAAAGGCTTTAGAGCACTTCAACTCCAATTATCCTTTCCTCTCTTTGTTATGTTGCTGTCATGCGTTTTTATGCAAAATATATTTTAGAACCTCTAAGTCATTATTACTATTATTTATGCATTCAGTACTCATCTTCTGCCAGTGTGTTTAGCCTTTTCTTTCTTTATCCCTTTTTACATTATTGTGTTTCTGTTTGGAACCTTTTTTTTCTTTTTTTTTCTGCCTCAGAAACTCTCTTCAGTGTTCCTGCTAGTGATAAATGATTAGCTTCCTGAAAACCTCTTAATCTTATCCTTCATTTTTGAAGGATAGTTTACAAATGTAGAATTTTAGGTTGAGAAGCATTTTCTTTAAGCATTTTAAAGAGATCTTCCCGTTATAGTTGAAATTCTATCATTTCTGTGGAAGAATTAGCTGTCAGTCTATTTTTGCTCTTTCAGTATGTATTTTATATTTCACATTGGCCTCCAAAGAGAGCTTAATAATTCATTGTTGGTTAACTTGATTCCACCTTTTTATTGGACTAAATGAAAGTGGTGCTTTTTCAGTACTACCTGGAATTTACTGGCCCATGAACAGCACCAGACTATACATTGAATTGCAAATTAGTAGATCTGGTTTTAATTTTTGCTCCAATTAGCTAGTTATGTGGCTATAAGCAAATTAAGACCTCCATTTTCTCATTTGTAGAGTGAAATTGTGTGGATGTATTGGATAAAAAGACCTCTTTCTCTGTCAGCTGTTTGTGATTCTTGTCAACAGTACACATTTTTTGCTGAACCCATGGCAGGCAAAGCATGAGCTAAGAGGCTGGAAGAAGATGTAAAGAGCTGTAGGAACTGCAAAAACGTTTATTCTCTCCTAACTGACGCAGTAGCTGTAGCAGCAGCCATAACACAACCTTCTCTCCTGGCTAATGTGGCAACCATACCAACCAAACCACAAGGCCTTTCCAGGTGGAACTTATATGTGCTTATACAAAATAGCCCATGGCTAAGTGAGTACCTCGTGATGTACATGTGCCGTGCTATAAGTGATCTCAGCTGTTACATAATCATTATAAAATGTAGGGCAAGAGTGAGAGTCTGTGGGGTGAGAGAGCTTGACCACGGCATCTTGGCTAATTTGCTCTTTCCCTACACTTGATATGTGTGCATCTCCATAAGGCTACTCACAATGTGGCAATTTGCTTCTTCCAGAGCAGTGACAGAGAGAAAGAGAGAAAGATGAAAGTCATAATCTTTTGTTACCTAGTTTTTGAAGGGATATCCCATCACTTTTACCATTTTACCATTAGAAGGAAGTTGCTAGGTTCAGTCCACACTCAAGGGTGGAGGGTACAGAAGATCATGGATATCAGGAGATGAGGATCTTTGGGGCTCATTTTAGAAGGTGCCTGCCACACTATTGGAATGAAATTCAGATCATTTGAAATGTTTAGTCTTCCCATTCAGCTTGGTAAGGGGAAGGAAAGTAACAGCAAGGAATGCCAAATGGAAATTGTTTTGCATACATTTTCATGTAATGCTCATCAACTTTATGTATTAAATGTTTTTAATCCATTGAAAATTATGGAAGAAGTATGTAGCCTTCCCCAGATACCCTACCCCTCCCCTTAAAACCCTCTGTTAACTCCAAAGCTTAACAGATTGTATGTTAAGCTTTGTTAGTTAATCCCTGTTAATAAAAGGAATTATTACTTTAAAAAATAAACAAGCAACTCTTTTCTAGATAACTTTAAGTTTTAGAAAGGATGTAGTTCTCTAAGCTTCCCCAGGTTAGGAGGGTAGGACAGTATTTGCCACACCTGGGCAATTCAACTTCCCAGCACAGAATTGTCTCTGAAAAACAGAAGAACTCATTAAAATTTCTGTCTCTGTGATTACTTACAACATCTGCTTTGTGCCTAGGGTCCTCCCTTATTCTTAATCTGTCTAGAGTTTAAATATTTCTTTCTGCACCTGTTATCAGATAAATCTGTGACTCTCATCAGAGAGATGTTAATTTATTCCACAGAAAAGCAGAGACACCTATGCTCCTCAGAGGTAACTAACACTGAAAAGGGAGCACAGACGGTCCTGTCCTTTTGTTCTCTGTTTGTATAAGGCAAATAGCATGGGGAATTTAAAATGCAGGCATACTTAATTCAAATTAGTCAAAGTATGCTTAATTATAAGGAACTGACATGCAGACAAATAAGGCCATTTAACAAAAGTTTAACTGCTCAGCCTTGTACTTTGTTATGTTTAGGGACCCGAAAGAGCTGTTGAGAACGAATCAGTCTTTCTGGATGGATATTATCTAATTTTGCAACTCCAAGAATGCTTTGGGTTGTAAAAATCTTGAAATCTATAAACTATCTTTCTAGAAAGACATACATATTCACTTAACACATTTTGGAAGTTTCATAGGCCTCTATTAGTCTATACATGGACTTCCAACCAAGAAGCACTGCTACAATAGAAAGAGGAAATTTTTAAAATCAGGACATGCTTGCTGAAGAGCTGTATATTTGAGAAATGTTTTTGAAACTTCCCTGAGAGATATCAAGTGCCCTCATATGGCGACAGTATTGTGTACTAAAGAAAGTATTTCTGTTGTAGTACCTCTCAAGCTTTGTATGAGAAGGAATAATCTGAGAAACTTGTTAAATGTGTGCATCTCTGGGCCCTATGACCAGTATTGATTCAGTAAATCCTAGGCAAGGCTCAAGAATTTGACTTAAGAAGGGCATAGGAGTTACTAAATTGGTGGACCTGGAGCAAGCTTGGAGAAAGGCCTTGGAGCACCTGCCACTAAACCAAGTATCAGGGTCTTTGCCCCACCTGGATGAGCCTGGGAGCTGTATGTCACTGTGCCTTTTTCTCCCACGGCTTTCTGGAGGGTTCTTATTCTGCATGTGAAATATATCTCAAAAAAGTCCAGTGTAACTGGAGGCATAAAAACGGGAAAAGGTAAAAAATAATAAGCCTTGAGATCTGTTGCCTAAACAGCTTACTGATACTGGACTCTAGAATTAAACCAAAAATCTCAACATTCAGAAAACTATGATCATGGCATCCGGTCCCATCACTTCACGGCAAATAGATGAGGAAACAGTGGAAACAGTGACAGACTTCAATTTTTTGGGCTCCAAAATCACTGTAGATGGTGACTGCAGCCATGAAATTAAAAGATGCTTACTCCTTGGAAGGAAAATTATGACCAACCTAGCTGCTGCTGCTGCTGCTAACTCGCTTCAGTCGTGTCCAACTCTGTGCGACCCCATAGACGGCAGCCCACCAGGCTCCGCCGTCCCTGGGATTCTCCAGGAAAGAACACTGGAGTGGGTTGCCATTGTCTTCTCCAACCAACCTAGCATATTAAAAAGCACAGACATTACTTTGCCAACAAAGTTCGGTCTAGTCAAGGCTATGGTTTTTTCGGTAGTCATGTATGGATGTGAGAGTTGGACTATAAAGAAAGCTGAGCGCCGAAGAATTGATGCTTTTGAACTGTGATGTTGGAGAAGACTCTTGAGAGTCCTTTGGACTGCAAGGAGATCCACCCAGTCCATCCTAAAGGAGATCAGTTGTGGGTGTTCTTTGGAAGGACTGATGCTGAAGCTGAAACTCCAATACTTTGGCCACCTGATGTGAAGGGCTGACTCATTTGAAAAGACCCTGATGCTGGGAAAGATTGAGGGCAGGAGGAGAAGGGGATGACAGAGGATGAAATGGTTGGATTGCATCACCAACTCAATGGACATGAGTTTGGGTGGACTCCGGGAGTTGGTGATGTACAGGGGTGCCTGGCGTGCTGTGGTCCATGGGGTCGCAAAGAGTCAGACATGACTGAGCGACTGAACTGAACTGAACTGAACCCATCAATACCCAGGAAGACTTCCACCACATAGCAGCAGTGAAGTCTTTTGGGACAGACTCGTCTAGGTGGCTAACGTGTTGGGTGCATGAGCTTGCTCAGGTTTCCTCCTCCGGTTTGGTAATCAGGAATGAGAAAGGGGGGTGAGAGTGGGGTTAGGAAAGATTACTCCTCTTAGAAATGAATGGTGGGGAAAAGCATTCTACCCAAGACATCTTTGGTTCTGCCAGTGATTTGTTTTTTTAACTGTGATTATTTTCTTGTATTTTGATACTTCTAATGCTATTAATATAATAATAACATGTTATATTTTTCCCTCTTAAAGGTCTCACTTTAAAAAGACACTCAAAGCTGAATTTCCCTCTCTCTTACTCTCTCTCTTTGTCTCTCTCTCACACACACAGGCACACACAGAGACATATACACACACACCACAGATATACAAGACAAAGTCAGGCTGGACCTACTACTTCCCTTCAACATAGTTCATATTGACAGTATACATACTTTTTTATAAGAAGTATGTACATTTAGGGGAGGAATTTGGAATTGGCTGAATTGCATTTAAAAGTATTATTTACTTGAAGAGCCAGGAGAGCAGAAATTAAAATGTAATTTCATAGCTAAGGCATACAGTTTTGAGTAATGCTTGTTTTATTATTATGTAAATTCTTCATTCTTACAAAGGTTTTTTAAATTACAGAAATGCCTTCTGAAAATATCTAAGATATTAGACTCATGTCTCTCAGGAACGTTCATCAAGAATGACCATAACTGTGATTGATAAGAGAGGTGATAACACTTAGTTACCAAGCCATTTGAAATTAGATGTGGGCTTCTGTGTGATTCCGATCCTGAACACATGGATGATTTTGCACACCCTCTTTCCTTGCCTGGGCCTCTTTTTTGTATGGTATATTATTAGGTAGAGTACATTTAATATTATTTTTTGCTTGTTCTTTAGGTGTATGACTTTTAGACAGAATCATAGCAAACCTATTTCATAGACATAAATGCTCTCCAAATCCCCTTGCTCGTCCCTTTCCAGTCTCTGCTAGCAGTGTGGATCTCTGAACGTCCATATGGTGGTTGGGATCGGAGTAGACCCAAAATGGCAAATTGGTTACAATCTAGAGCAGTCAGATTCATTCAAGGATCTACAGTGTTGTTCAGAGTTTTTACTCCTCCAGTCCACACACACACATACACACCACCCATGGAAAGAGATCAGTCACCCAGATTGTACCCTCAGAGATGTCACTAACCACTAACTAACACATTTGCCATGATTCTATTACTTAATCTCTCTGAGTTTTGTTTTTCTAACCTAAAATTTCTAAATTGTCTCAAAGTCCTCTTCTAGTTTTGTGATCTAAGGGTTTTCTTCTGGTAGAGCCACCTGTTTTAAATTCCTGGGACCATTGAGACTTTCTGGAAAGAAGTCCATGAGTCTCCATAATTAGGGATTTCTCCAGGATCTGGACTGATTTGGATCTGACCCTTTTCATAAAAATACTAACATTGTTTTGGGGAATGCCACAGTTATACAAACATCTGTAGCTCAGTTGGTAAAGAATCTGCCTGCAGTACAGGAGACCTAGGTTCAATCCCTGGGTCAGGAAGATCTCCTGGAGAAGGAAATGTCCACCCACTCCAATATTCTCGCCTGGAAAATCATATGGACAGAGGAGCCTGGTGGGCTACAGTCCATGGGATCGCAAGAGTCAGACATGACTTAGTGACTAAACCACAGCTACACAGGTTTTGTCTTCCTTCCTGTATATTGATATGTCTCAGGGTTCTTACTGATCAAAGATTCGTAGTTGATTAGGTGATCCCTGAAGCAGGGGGATAGGAAAAAGCAGGTAACAGATCAACTGAAGTATATGTAGGTCATAGGAAATAGGGATGGTGGAGGGTGAATAACTGCGAGAACACAAACACTGGGACTGGGAAAGTGTCTCAACTTTCCCATCACATCACCCAGGGGACCTGCTGAAGGTGAATGAGTCCCACCCAGACCGATCGAGCAAAGTTGGAGGTGGAGTTTGGGCTGGGAGCAGGGGGTGATCTGCATTTTTAAATATCTTGCAAAATGTATTTTATGCACATTGATATTTGAAAATTGTAAGGCTAGATGTTCAGCAACCAGAGAATTAAAATAGTGGGAAGCAGGGAAAAAGTATCAAAGGGAATAAATAAATGGAGTATTAAAATACAGCAAGTAAAACCTGGAAGGAGAGTCCTCCAGCTCTGCTTGTCTGGGGCAATTTTTAGCACCCTCCAGGACACATACCTTCTTCTGCTAGACTCTTACCTCGTCAATCCTTGTGGCTTGGAAAACACTTCATAGCCTACCTATTTCAGTGGTAACTGTGTTTCCTTCTATACATTTTATTAAATGCTGGTTTCAAAGTCCCCCTTTTCTGTGAGTCTGTAAAATTCCTGGCAGGGGAATAAAATCAGCACAACTGCCTGTTAACTTCAGTATGACAAGAATAGTTCCTAATTAAACTCTTATGTCTTTGATTTAAAACTCCATTTAATCAAATTATTCACCAACTTAAGGCAGTTGTTGATTACAGGGAGAGTATACCTTGAATCTTTGTGAGTTATAACTCCCTTCCAGGACTCATCAAGCTTCTCTAAAGGGGTACAACATGTGCTTTCTTAAGGAGAGCTGAAAATCTTTCAACAGCTCACACCTTCCTCCTTGAGGCTCTTTCTTAAATCATGAAGGGGCTGGCTGAGTTCCAGGTGTAGACTATCATTCTTGCTTCCTGTATATCAAGCCTGATTTCAGGGCCTGCAATAGCTACTGAATGGTTTGAGGATGGATATAAAGGCCACTAGACTTCCCTTGTGGCTCAAATGATAAAGAATCCGCCTGCAATGCAGAAGACCTGGCTTTGATCCCTGGGTGGGGAAGATCCCCCAGAGGAGTAACTGGCTACCCACTGTAGTATTCTTGCCTGGAGAATTCCATGGACAGAGGAGCCTGTTGGGCTACAGTTCATGGGGTCACAAAGAGTTGGACATGACGGAGCAAGTACCACTTCCACTACTTTTTCACATAAAGACCACTGCCTCTAGGTTGCTAGGAAGCTAGTTGTAGCAAGCAGGTGATATGACCCTGAGGTACCTGATGGCACTTCGCTTAATCTGGTTGGCAGTGAGTCCTTTGGGATCTGTTGCTCTTTGAGGTTTTCCTACTTCAGGTTCTGGTCCCAGAAATTCCTGACTAGAGATAAGAAGTCTACTCAGGAGTCTTCTCATGTCCCTTTTCTTTCTTGGGCTTCTCCAGAGACTCCTCTTTCTATGCCTTCCTACTCAAGGTTGCCTGTTAAAGTGCAGGTTCAGAGGAGAGGGTGGTGGTAACTGTTCAGAGGAAGTGTTCAGGAAAGGGCAGCTGGGGAACCCATCCTATGAGTCTTGGCCCAGCTGGCTGCTGGTACAACTATTTGGACTCAGTAAACAATGCTGCCATCTTTGAAATTGGGCTCCATGAATGTGTCAGTGCAGTACGGGTAATACTCCTCCCTGGGTGTTTGTCAAGATGCCATAGTTTGACTGAGAAGCTAAGAGGAGGGGTAACTCAGAGTCCTTTTGTTTAAAAGATGTAGCTTTTACTAGTTGCTTTTAAGACTTGTTTTGAGAGGCTGGTCAAACTGCCTAACTATATTGACCTCATCACCTATCAAATCAACTTCTTGATGTTTGCACAAAAGATAACATAAAACATGAGTGACTTGAATTCTTGCCTTGCCACTGTCAGCATCATTTTAGGTAGTCTGAGTAATGTCCAGCTCCTAAAACTTAACCAAATGGTGGAGAGTGTTGTGAATAATATTCAAGTTGCTTCATTTTTGTTTTCTACCCTTGAAAAAGTCAGTTATTATGATAGTTCAAAATATGACGAGTACTTTCTGTAAGCTTAACAATCTAATTATGAGAATCAATTGCCCATAGAATAGAGTAAGGGATGCAATATGGTAACAATTACTTTTTCTCTGTCTTTTGAAGCAAATCCTATTTTCCACCAAGTTATAGATGAAGAAACTGAGACTTAGTTTGAGTAATTTGATGCAGTACAGTTGATAAGTAGCAGTATTTGGATTAAAACCTAGATTTTTTTTTAAAATTCATATTCTTAACCTGGATCTGTGCCACAGATGGGGCTTCCCTGTTAGCTCAGATGATAAAGAATCTTCCCCCAGTGCAGGAGACCTGGGTTTGATCTCTGGGTCGGGAAGATCCCCTAGAGAAGGGAATGGCTACCCACTCTAGTATTCTTGCTTGGAGAATTCCATGGACAGAGGAACCTGGCAGGGTCAGGCTCAAGGGGTCACAAAGATTGGATATGACTGAGCCACTAGCACACACACTTGCCGCAATTAATTTTCATAAATCTCTGGAGAAACCATTTTGGGATATTTTTAAGTTTCCTGTGGTATTAACCTAATAGATACCAACTGGCCCTATGTAAAGCTTCTTCAATTCAAGAAGTGGTGGAAAATGGCACAAAAAGCATTGCTACAATGTGCTAGCTCTCCTTCCAAGAAACCATCTAATCACTAAGGTGACAAAGACTTGTCTGATTGCATCTGGATGATTCCTGACACATTGATATATGCCATAATTCTACAGTACAGTTCATTGTCTGCCAACAGTTCTGGTATTCTGAGAACTAATCCAACTATCATTCCAAAAAAATGTTCCTATACCAGGTGAGATGTCTCACAGCTGCTACTGCCCTACCATGACTCCCTACTTCAACTTCTTCAGCTGGTTTATGATTAATGTCTCAGGAGGAGGAATGTGAGAAACAAAGTCATTCAACCCACCCAGATTCCATTTAGTTCCACTCTGTCCTCTCAGCAGAGACAAAAATTCACTCTGAGATTGATGACTGGCAGATAGAGGCATGGCTAAATTTGAGGCTACTCCTCACCTCCAGTTGCCCTGTGGGTGATATCTCAATACGGATTCTTGGCGTTCTGAGAGGAATTCTAATAGTGTCCAATTTTGGGATGTTATTCACCTTCAAGTTGATATCAACATTGGGAGTCTAATTGTTTCAAGGCTCTGCATTGATTCAGGTGTAACCATGTAGACTCCAAACACAAAATTGACTCCTTGACACGTCCTTATTGATTTCAGTGGGTCAGTTACATGAAGCCCACCTGTCAATTCCCAGTTATGAAGTACTAGCCAGGCTCTTTAAATATCTAGCTGACTTGGATATAGTCAATGGAAAGATGCTGCTTCTACCTTCATATTCAGTTCAGCTCAGTCACTCAGTCGTGTTCTGCTCTTTACGACCCCATGGGCTGCAGCACGTCGGGCTTCCCTGTCCATCACCAACTCCTGGAGCTTGCTCAAACTCATGTCCATCGAGTCGGTGATGCCATCCAACCATCTCATCCTCTGTCATCCCCTTTTCCTCCTGCCTTCAGTATGTCCCAGCACCAGGGTCTTTTCCAATGAGTCAACTCTTCACATTAGGTGGCCAAAATATTGGAGTTTCAGCTTCAGCATCAGTCCTTCCAATGAATATTCAGGACTGATTTCCTTTAGAATGGACTGGTTTGATCTCCTTGCATTCCAAGGGACTCTCAAGAGTCTTTTCCAACACCACAGTTCAAAAGCATCAATTCTTCAGTTCTCAGCTTTATTTATAGTCCAACTGTCATATCCATACATGACTACTGGATAAACCATAGCTTTGACTAGGCAGACCTTTGTCAGCAAAGTAATGTCTGTGCTTTTTAATATGCTGTCTAGATTTTTCATAGCTTCATTTCAAGAAGCAAGTGTCTTTATTTTGGGGCAGCAGTCACTGTCTGCAGTGATTTTGGAGCCCAAGAAAATAAAGTCTGTCACTGTTTCCATTGTATCCCTATCTATTTACCATGAAGTGATGGGACTGGATGCCATGGTCTTAGTTTTCTGAATGTTGAGTTTTAAGGCTCAAACCAAATCTGGTGAGTTACATTTCTATTCTTTTATGATAATCTGGCATTATCATTCTAAATGTCTAAGTCTAAGCCCACCTATGTTTCAACTACAAATTACACTCTAGTTCTATATTGCTTGCCATCTCAAGGCTACTAAAGCATCAACAGAGCTAGATTCTTCAAACAAAGCTTGCTCTTTCAATAGATCAAGCAAATTGTGGGTATAGTTGTTGAGGCATCCATAGGTTTTGACCTGAATATCATTGGCTCTAGATAAGTTTGTGTAAACCACTCTTACCAAGTAGAGTCAAGTTCAGTAAAAATACAGAGTTCTTAGGAAGAGATCAGTAGCCATTTGAGGCTGCATAGAACAAGTTATATTTATGTTTTTTCCCAGGTGTTAGGACAGGAAGGGAAAGAATAGCTAAAGCTATATTATATATATATATATATATATGTACTATATATATATATATAGTTAAAACTTGTGACTATACCTTTAAATTAACTGTTTAACATGTGTGTCAAGGAACTAAGCACTTTACAATTTTAATATGAGAGATCTTTTTTTTTAATTAAATGAGAGAAGTTAGCAGCTATTAATAACTAAGACAATTGGCAAATTAGGTTTTCAATCAGTGTCTCTGTCTCTCAAACCGTATTTCCTAATTAAAGAATTTAGGAGAGTTCTCACCATTGGCTGCAAGAAATGCCATGTTCTTTTTTTTCTCTTAGGGAAAGAAGAAACTTCTTTATACTAAAACTTTGTCTCCCCTCTTGTATCATGTTTCTCTTTTTTCTTTTTACCCCGACCTTGTCATTTGGAATAAACCTAGTCTATTTGCTCTCCTAAGAAACTATACTTTGAATCTTATCTAAGGCTATTAAACACTTTAACTGAAGTGAGCAGTTTCTACATACAAGTTTTAGGAATTTGATTTCACAAAATAAAAAATAAGCAGTTAAATAATTAATGTCATATCCCTGCCTGATTTTTTGTTACTATGCTTTCACTTCTGTGAAGCTTCTAGATGAGTATTGTCATAGTTGACTGTTTATCTGCTAGAAATATAATAAGGATTAGAGCTCTTTGCTGTCATCTTCTAGGTGGTCTCCTCTAGAAGGTAATGTCGACATTTGTAACTGCTGTGAGACTCAAACCTGTGAAAAATCACATCCCTCTCTGAAACTGGCTCAAAGCCACTGGGAGAAAGCTGAGTGGTCAAGGCAGAGTAGAAATTTTGTAAGTCAGCAAAGATGTAAGAGTGTTAAAGGCAGTGTCTCTCAACCCTTATTTTTTTTCATAGTAACTTCCTTAGAGATTAAAAATTTAAGTTCTAAGAAAAGTTAAATACTAAGGAATAAGAAATTTTCAGGCATTGGGACTTCCTTGGTGGTCTAGTGGCTACGACTCTGAACTCTCAATGCATGGGGACCGAATTCCATCCCTAATCAGGGATCTAGATCTCATATGCTGCAACTAAGAGTTCTGCTGCTGCAACTAAAGATCCCTTGTGCAGCAGTGAAGATCAAAGATCCCAAATGCTGCAACTAAGACCTGTAACAGCCAAATTATTAAATAAATACCTTTAAAATAATTTTAAAGAAATTTTCAGATATAATTGACCTTTAAAGGGCCACGACCATTGTAATAAAAACTAACTTTGGCCCTTTGGGTATTATAATGCTTTTTCTTGAGGATTTGTGCTATAAGCTCAGGATGATTTGAGCCATGTTCTACTAAAAGAGGCCATCTGACCTGTACCAAATTCAAGAATTTCTAGGAGAGAGATGGAGGCAGCTGTGCTTGTTGGATATCTCTTCACCACCATGAGTTACGACACCAACAGTAGTGCTGGTCAAGTGGCTTTCGCTTCATCCCAAGGTTGATTAACCGTAAAGTGTAGATAACAAAGATTGTAAGCATTCTGGCATTAACATTTTACAAAACCCCTAGTTGAGAAGAAGGAACCAGGAGCTGTATTGCTATTGGCTTTTGGAGTTGGAACCATAACCGTTGCTGATTTCTTTACAGCATTGCTGTACAGAAGACTGAAGAAACCAACTTGAGTGTTATCACTATCCTAATAAATTAATATACAAAATAAGTGGCAGTTCCATTTCAATATTTGTGTAAGACTTCTCATATAAAAACTATTTCTGAAACTAGACAAGAAATCATAACAGATCCTAACAGCCCTGGATTACAGGGCAATTCATCTGCAAGTATAGCTTCAACAATTCACATTTTAGCTAGAATACCTTCTTGTTTCCTGGAATTCTATCCCCTTACCCTCTCCCCACCCTCGAAGTCTTCCTTTAGCTTTTAGCTACTGCCTCCTGGAGGTTTAGGTCTATGCAAACTGAGATAGATTTGTGTGGATATACCTGAAGATGTGTGGATATTCCTGTGGTATTGGAGAAGACTCTTGAGAGTCCCTTGGACTGCAAGGAGATCAAACCAGTCAATCCTAAAGGAAATCAGTCCTGAATATTCATTGGAAGGACTGATGCTGAAGCTGAAGCTCCATTACTTTGGCTACCTGATGTGAAGAACTGACTCCTTGGAAAAAGACTCTGAAGCTGGGGAAGACTGAAGGCGGGAGGAGAAGGGGACGACAGAGGATGAGATGGTTGGATGGCATCACCAACTCAATGGGCATGAGTTTGAGCAAGCCCAGGAGTTGGTGATGGACAGGGAAGCCTGGCTTGCTGCAGTCAGGCTCGCAGCAAGCGAGTCATAGAGTCAGACATGACTGAGCAACTGAACTGAACTGAACCTGAAGATGAGCTTTGTGCATAGTCATTGTCTTCAAATGCCTTAGACTAAAAGATATGATTGTTGATTTTCGAATCTCATTTCTAGATGGTATCCATCATCTCTCCTCTGGCCTTGATTTTCATCACAGTATTAGGGCCTGTGTTTCTCAGAATACCAGGTGTTCATCCAGAGATTGTGGTCTACTAGATATAGAATAACAAATGGTGTGGGGAGGGAGAGTAGGCAATAGGAAGTGATAAAAGGCAGAACACCAGAATCATCTGAAAGGCTTTTTCTAAATACCATCTTTATCTGCCAAACCAGTGGCCAGAGCTGTCGCTCAGTACCGATAGTTGAATAGAGTAATTGGACCAAAGGGAAAGAGAAAAAACCTTTAGGAGTGCATTTTATATTTGAGTTGTAGAAAAGTCTTCAGTGCCTTTTCAAATTGAAGCTCTGAGGAGGGAAAAGTAAGCTCTAAAATATGTTAAGTACTTCCTTTAGCTAATTGTCCTTATGTGTAGGGGGAGAAGAAAATAGTTGTCTGCTAACTATGGCTCCCTGGGAGAACAGCATGAATGTGGCCCTGATGATAGCCTTGGCTTGTGCTCTGCTGGGGAAAGACGATAAGCACAGTGTTCCCCCTTCAGGAGCATGACCAAGAATTCCCGTAGGGATTCTTGTTTACACAGGACACCTGGACACAAGTTTCTTAATTTTATAAAGAGAATGCGTGAAAGACAAGTTTGTTTATTTCTGCTGAATAAGGAAACTACTTTTAGATGAGCGTACTCTTTGTGTTAACTAATTTTCATTGACCATTTCTCAGTTTGACACCTGAATGATTTTGCAAAGTAGAACAATAAGCTTATTTTAATGTGAAAGCATTACTTTTTAAGACAAGGCTGTAATTCACCTTTAGAAACAGTCTGCATATATTGTAGTAGGTCGCATGCAAAAGCAGCTTAGTGCACAGAAATATCAATTAAGGACTGGATTCTATGGCCAGAAATGAGAACCAAAATAGAAATAAAAAACTGGGACCAAACAAGCCAGTTCAACATTCTGATTCTGGCTTCAATATTAATATTTTAAAATGCCAGAAACTTTGGGGGTGGCTCTAAAGTGTTAGCAGGCAGTAGAAAAAACATTTGAAGTGCTGTTAAATCTCAGATTGCTGAGCCACTTTGCCGACTTTCAGATTTAGGAGGGCTGAGCTAAGGCCTGATAATCTGCCTTTCTGAGGAGTTCCCAGGTGATGGTTATGTTGCTGGTCTGGGGACCACACCTGGAAACTGTGGTTTAGAGAGCTACAACTCTTGAGAGGCCTGGTCTTAGTAAGAACATAGGTCACATCTGATGAAGAAAGTGTTGATTAACACTGATCACAATTATTGCTGTGTGGGAATTTCTGCAGCATTACGTGCCTCTTCTCGTCTTTTAATGAGACGCTTTACTCTTTTCCCTTTCATTGCAACTCAGTATTCTCTTAGCTACTGGTATGAGAGCCGGGTACTTTCCATCTCTAGTTCTTATTTTCATATGAAAACTTGAGACTTGGCACTTCCTCTTCCATCCTAATGTTTTCTGGGTCTAATGATACTTAGGGTCTTTGGCACCTTCTCTTTTGAAGTAAGCTAGCATGCCTTCATAGATTTCATTTATCTTTTTAGCCTCTTGATGATATTATCAATAAAATAACTTCTTTTCCCTTTGGAACTCTGACACCCTATATTCTCTAAGGTGTGTGTCTTGTGACTAAAGGAAGTTTCATTAGTGACTTCTTCTAAATGCATTTTTTTGGCATCCTAATATTTGCATTACTAACAAAGCAGGACCCTAAAAACTATTGCTGGAAATTCTACCTCAATATCCCATTGGTGAACCCCTCACTTACTTCAGATTCCATAAAAATGAGGCTGACACTTAACAACTGTTGGTGAAAACTAAATGATGTGCACATTATCCCTTATCCCTTCTAACCTCTATAAAAAGAAGGACACTGCCTTCCTCATTGTATGGATGTCATTTTCCCTACAGGCAGTCCATTGTCCAATTAGTTGTAGTTCTAGCAGCAAGATTATAAACCACATGTTATGGAATGTGATTGACTTCAGCCAATCATGTTAATCAAATTCTTATTTGCCATTAATTTGTCTAGGGGGAAACATGTGTCTCTCACTAGTGACATAAGGAAATCTTAGGTCTTTTGGAGATACATTTTCTTCCCTTAGGGTATGAAAACAGCTCTCCTCTCTCCAGCCCCTTTATTTCTACTTGAATACTGCTCTATGAAGTTATGTTGCTTGGAATCAGTGAAGCCACCCTGTGCTCATGATGGAAAGGAGAGGCAATGACAGAGATGTTCACTCAGAGTCCTGACATCGCTGAGCCTCTGAATCATCTCTGGGATTGCTCAACTTTGGGCTTGTTTTCATTTGAGAAAATCATTTACTTAAGTCACCTTTTAAAAAAATAATTGAATCTGAATCAATTTTAACTGGTCACTAATGAAAAGTTATTAGGTCTTTGTTAAATAGCAAATCCCTGGCCACTTATTTTCTGGGTTTGTTTTGGAGTATGGCCTCTGCTTCCCCAGAGGAGTAAAACTTGGTCTTCTACTTTGATAGGGGAGCAGATGAATTACTCCTGGCCTGGACTCAGCAGGGACAGTGAGAAGAGTCTGGCTTTCTTGAGCCCTAATTAGTCTTACCTGGTTCACAGCCTCCGAAAGTTGCCTAACTGATCTTTTTAATCACCAAGTGCTATGGCAATTGCCATAATATTATGGCAGTGCTAATATAATATAGGGGCTTCCCAAGTGGCTCAGTGGTAAAGAATCCACTTGCTAATGCAAGAGAGATGGGTTCAATCCTTGGGTCAGGAAGATATGCTGGAGGAGGAAATGGCAACCCACTCTAGTATTCTTGCCTGGGAAATCCCATCGACAGAGGAGCTTGGTGGGCTGCAGTCTGGGGAATCACAAAAGAGTCAGACAGAACTTAACAACTAAACAACAACAGCAATACAATATACCTCAGCTCAAATAGAAAGAACTCTCCAGAAAGAAATGTAGTAAGAATTTTATTTGAGATGGTTCCAAATTTTCTGTCCATCCTAGCATAAGTTAGGGATGGGAATGGAGAAGTGAAAGGGGGGCTCCTTATGTTATTCTGTTCAGATCATCACTGTAGCTGTAGCACTAAGATACCTTTTAGCTCTGGACATACCCCTTCACAGATTCTGTCAAACAGCCCAGGACTCCATGACTTAGTGTCTTGGCCTACTCAACTGGGTGAAGAGTGAATATTCTTTATGCAAGGACCATTCCCCAGCTGGGTGAAATGTCTGATCCACTTCTACTTTGATATGGAGCCTGAAATTTTTCTCACTGGTCACTTTTTTAGACTTAGAAGTTGTGTCCAGAAGAGGTGGGGAAGGGGTGGACTAGGGGATGTATACTTTTTTCTCTTCAGAAAGGGAATCACAAATTACTCATATTAGGACATTGTGGCCATGCTAATGGATTAAATTCCTTTAGATTATGTACTTGTGCATCATCCAGAATGGAACCAAGGACCAGTGATCTACTTTTTAAAGAAAGCCCGGAACATGAGCTAGTGCCATTGCTATCTGGTTCTTGGGAGATGTAGTTTATGAACAAGGGGTTCAAAATAGTATGATTCCCCCTGCCTTGTGTCAAAACTCAGGGATGATCCCAGTTGTGGTGTGTGTTATATATTGAGTTCTCTCATCACTCCTGATTAGGATTAGGCTCCCAGGCCAATCACCTTTGAGCAGAAGACCAAGATTCTCATACCTATCTGACCAACAGAATCAATTAGTCATCTTATTAAAATACAGATGTATAGGTTCCATCCTAGAGCTACTAAATCAGAATCACAGAATGCTTGGGAATTACTGTTCTGAGGAGTTATTTTTAGAATTTAGCTTCCATTTTCTGTGATTCTCAAGTTTAGATGAATTCTAAGGAATGCAATATCTAATATGACCCATTTTTATGAAGATGTCAGTCTGGATGATGACTAGGCTACTATAGAATATTGTGTCTTAGTTTCATGCCCAGATTTCCTTTTCCTCAGAAGGCTCTTCAGAGGCAGAGAAAGGTACAATAAAAAAGTTGGCCTGTGGAAAGGAAAGTTACCTTTATGGAAAGGTGAATAGGTAACAGGTTTTTATACATAAAGTGAGAGGTGATCAGGTAGGAAATATACCAGTTTATTGGCTATAGAGATCTGTCAAGGTGAGGCTCTGAAGTTTCAGCAGCAGGAAATACAGTGTAGGTGAAGGTTTGGGTAGAAAGTGAAAGTGAAAGTGTTAGTTGCTCAGTTGTGTTAGACTCTTTGCAACCCCATGGACTGTAGCCTGCCAGGCTCCTCTCTATCCATGGCAAGAATATCCATTCTCCAGGCAAGAATACTGGGGTGGGTAGACATTCCCTTCTTCAGGGGATCTTCCTGACCCGGGGATCAAACCCAGGTCTCCTGAATTGCAGACAGATTCTTTACCATCTGAGCCACCATGGAAGCCCTTTGGTAGTATTCAACAATTTAGTATTGAGTGCATTGTCTCTTCAAATGGACATTGACTGGCTGAGGGAAAACAGTGCAATTTGTTATGGTAATCCAGCTAGTTGGATTAGGATGGCAACTGTGATGATTGAAAGCAGAGAGCACATGAAAGACTGTTAACTGAGAGACAGTAACTGATTATAGGAAGCAAGAGAGAAAAGCACAAAAAAAGACACAATTGCCAAATCTTGGGCTTTAGGGGCAATAGAACACCATTAAATGAACTGGAAAAGATATTTGATTTGGAAGAGAGAAAATTTAGTTTTTGAACATTATTAAAGAGATACTAGCAGTAGCCAGGTGAACAAGCTGTGTGCCTGACTGAGGCAGCATGAAGGAGGTTGTACCTAGAAGACAAGTTTCAATCTATGTTTTGTAGGAAAAGCTTGTTGACTGAGACACAAGAAACCCTTTATTTTTGAATGACTAGTAAGCCTGGGAAAGAAAAAGCAAGTGATTTTAATGAGTTTATTTACTGCATTGAATTTTGCTAGAAGAGAAAATGGTTTTTATTTTGGTTTTATTTTTTCCAGTCAATGTATTTAAACATTCTCTGGATCTCATTTCCGTGTCCCTCGACGACATCTTATTATGGATTCTATGATTTCACTTTGATTATTAAAACAATCTTGTTCTGGTCATTAAAACTCTGCTAGGTACTAAAATCCAGTCCTATATGACATGAAAATGGAATCTCATATTTAGATCACATACTTCTCACCCCTTCTGATCCTCAGGAATGCATGGAAAAGGAGCATAATCTGTTTTCTTACATGTTTTGATTTTTCACTCTTCCTCTCACTCCAGCCCCCAAATGTGAGATAATTGATGTTGAGGTAGGAGGACAGATGGGTAACAGACAAAGGAACTAGTGTTTTACCTGGTTGATGTTTTATAGTTGTCTGTTCAGCAGGAACTCAAAGGGTAGCTGTCATCTGAGCACACTTGGAAAGATTCTGCAGCTCAAAGATCTTACCTCTAAACATTTTTAGGACATGGAAAATACCCTCTCTGACTTCAGGGTCTACCCTACACAGGAGCTGCCCAGACAAAGCAAGTTCAGTTCAGTTCAGTTCAGTCACTCAGTCATGTCTGACTCTTTGCGACCTCATGGACTGCAGCATGCCAGGCTTCCCTGTCCATCACCAATTCCTGGAACTTGCTCAAACTCATGTCCATCAGGTCGGTGATGTGATCCAACCGTCTCATCCTCTGTTGTCCCCTACTCCTCCTGCCTTCAATCTTTCCCAGCATCAGGGTCTTTTCAAATGAGTCAGTGCTTCGCATCAGGTGGCAAAAGTATTGGAGTTTCAGCTTCAGCATCAGTCCTTCCAATGAACACCCAGGACTGATCTCCTTTAGGATGGACTGGTTGGATCTCCTTGCAGTCCAAGGGACTCTCAAAGTCTTCTCCAACACCACAGTTCAAAAGCATCAATTCTTCGGCACTCAGCTTTCTTCACAGTCCAACTCTCACATCTATACATGACCACTGGAAAAACCATAGCCTTGACTAGATGGATCTTTGTTGGTAAAGTAATGTCTCTGCTTTTTAGTATACTGTCTAGGTTGATCATCGCTTTTCCTCCAAGGAGCAAGCGTCTTTTAATTTCATGACTGCAGTCATGATCTGCAGAGATTTTGGAGCCCAAGAAAATAAAGTCTGTCAGTGTTTCCATTGTTTTCCCATCTGTTTGCCATAAACTGATGGGACCAGATTCCATGATATTAGTTTTTTGAATGTTGAGTTTTAAGCCAGCTTTTTCACTCTCCTCTTTCACATTCATCAAGAGTCTCTTTAATTCCTCTTTGCTTTCTGCCATAAGGGTGGTGTCATCTGTGTATCTAAGGTTATTGATATTTCTCCCAGAAACCTTGATTCCAGCTTGTGCTTCATCCTGCCCAGTGTTTCCCATGATGTACTCTGCATATAAGTTAAATAAGCAGGGTGAAAACATACAGCCTTGGCATACTCTTTTCCCAATTTGGAACCAGTCTGTTGTTCCATGTACAGTTCTAACTTGCTTCTTGATCTGCATGCAGATTTCTGAAGAGGCAGGTAAGGTGGTCTCGCATTCCCATCTCTTTCAGAATTTTCCACAGTTTGTTGTGATCCACACAGTCAAAGGCATAGTCAATAAGCAAAAGTAGATGTTTTTCTGGAACTCTCTTGCTTTCTCGATGATCCAACGGATTTTGGCAGTTTGATCTCTGGTTCCTCTGCCTTTTCTAAATCCAGCTTGAACACCTGGAAGTTCCTGTTTCACATACTGTTGAAGCCTGGCTTGGAGAATTTTGAGCATTGATTCGCTAGCATGTGAGATGAGTGCAACTGTGCGGTAGTTTGAACATTCTTTGGCATTGCCTTCTTTTTGGGATTATAATGAAAACTGACCTTTTCCAGTCCTGTGGCCACTGCTGAGATTTCCAGATTTGCTGGCATATTGAGTGCAGCACTTTCACAGCATCATATTTTAGGATTTGAAACAGCTCAACTGGAATTCCATCACCTCCCCTACCTTTGTTCGTAGTGATGCTTCCTAAGGCCTGTTTGACTTTTCATTCCAGGATGTCTGGCTGTAGGTGGGTGATCACATCCTGGTTATCTGGGTCATGAATATTTTTTTGTATAGTCCTTCTGTGTATTCTTGCCACCTGTTCTTCATATCTTCTGCTTCTGTTAGGTCCATACAATTTCTGTCCTTTATTGCAAAGCAGCGTTGAACCAAAAGCATGTGAAAGTCCAGCTTGTGTCCCTTTACTGCTCATCGCTGCCAACCAGCATCACCACAAGGTGGGCTGATGATGTCTGAGCCTGACCTCATGTATTTTGCTGTTCCAAAGGGCAGAAATACACATCAAATGCCCTCTCTTTTTGCCTTGCTCTAGAAACCTCCTCCTGTCAGAACACTCCAGGCCAGAAATAGGCATTAGTCTCTATGCTATTCTGTCTCTAAGTTTCAGTATCAGATACAGCTCTCCTAGTGTATGGACTTATGCCTGTTATTTTCTGAAACTTAGCATGCAACCAGTTGGGGAATGAGGTGCTGGTTCTTACTCCAGACCCCTCATTATCTTGAGGGATGGGAATCTGGGGGTCACTGTCAGGTAGGACAGAAATGCAGTAAAAAAAAAAAAAATTGTCCCTACCAAGGTCCATGGTTCCTTGAATTTATGTCTTTCTTTTGAATATCTAGTCTTCTGTATGGTCTGAAGGTAGTAGGAGGATGAGATCCTCATTCCTGCATTGTAATAAATCTTGTAAGGATAAGCCTACTGATTTTTCTGAGGAAGGTGGGCATATCAATTGCCTATTGTCCAAAGCTCTAGCTAAAGATCTGAGATAACAGGGAAAGCCCCCTTAACCACCTGCTGCTGCTGCTGCTAAGTCACGTCAGTTGTGTCCGACTCTGTGTGACCCCATAGACACCAGCCCACCAGTCTCCCATCCCTGGGATTCTCCAGGCAAGAATACTGGAGTAGGTTGCCATTTCCTTCTCCAATGCATGAAAATGAAAAGAGAAAGTGAAGTTGCTCAGTTGTGTCCAACTCTTAGTGACCCCATGGACTGTAGCCTACCAGGCTCCTCTGTCCATGGGATTTCCCAGGCAAGGGTACTGGAGTGGGTTGCCATTGCCTTCTCCGCCTTAACCACCTAGTATAGGTTTATTCTACAAATGACGTTTACTGGCTCTACTAAGTAACAGGTACTGTTCTAGGTACTGAGGATCCCAGATAGGGTCTTTGCTTTCATTGAGGTTGCATCATTCCTGGAGAGTTGGGGGTGTCTAGAGGAAAAGATGATAAAAAAAAAATCAGAAAATAGCAAATTCTTATCTGTGTTAACTATGCAGAGTTAAAATGGGCTCTATCAGGTGACTGGATGATTACTTGGGAAGAGATAGGGCAAGCTACAAAAGCTACATTTTTTTTTAATTGAAGTATAGTTGATTTACAATATTGTGTTAGTCCAGGTGGCTCAGTGGTAAAGAATCTGCCTGCCAATGCAGGAGACCTGGGTTTTAGCCCTGGGTCTCAAAGATCCCTTGGAGAAGGAAATGGCAGCCCACTCCAGTATTCTTGCCTGGGAAATCCCATGGACAGAGGAGCCTGGCGAGTTACAGTCCATGGGGTCGCAAAGAGTCAGACATGACTTAGTGACTAAACAACAATAATGTATTTCATTGTTTTTAATGGCTGAGTAATATTCCACTGCATACACGCAACTCATCTTCTTGATCTAATTGTTGATGGTCATCTGGGTTGCTATTAACTGTTGGTATTCACTTGATCAGCAGTGGCCTTGGGAATAGTTAGGGTTACATAATAGGACTGTGGTCAGCAAACACAGTGAGTTATGTTGAACCTGCCATTTGTGTGTATAAGTTTTATTGGGAATTGGTCACACCTGTTTCTTAACATACTGTCTGTGGCTATTTTTACATAACACCTGAACAGCTGAATGATGAGCAGCCTTACAGAGGACTGTATTGTTTATAAGCCTAAAATATTTATCCTTTGGCTCATTACAGAAAAATTTGCTATCTTCTGCTATAAGAACATCTGAATAACCTACCCACATGAAAGTCATTTTTATTATTCAATGAATTAGTCATATTTTTCCTGCTTTAAAAATCAGTCCGTCACATAATCACTGAATCCCCAGGAGCAGTTGCTTCTTACTAATTAGAATTACTCATCAAATTTGTTTATTGAATAAGTCTCTGGCAACCGTGGGTTTTGCCTGGTCTGGCTATTGGATACAGTTTGCTCCTCGTTAAGGTCAAATATTTATTGATATACTTGATCCAGAATCTATCATAACTATCAGGGCACTCTCACAGAAAAGTTTAGGTTCTTGCTTATAGGGTGTATGTCAGCATTTGTGCCAAGGAATGCCTGCATCGATGCTTAAGACCATTTCTTTGCATATTTACTTCCTGTAGTTTGATTCCTATGAAACATTTTTAAATGTTTTGCCTTTCTAATTTGTGTCCTTTACAAAGTGTTTGTCAAATATTGATTTGCTTCCACAATGGGGTTTGAATGCAGCTGACAGTTGTTTTGTTTCATGACTTTGATTCATGCAGCTCTTGCTGTTGCCAAAGTCCTTTTTTGTGTACCAGCTTCATCCACTGACCTCAGCGCTGTGCTGGGAACAGGGTTTGTCTAATGGTTGCAGCTGGGGATCACACATCCTCTTCCTGATTTTATAAGTTGTGCTGTTATGGAGCTTTTCATCTGTGGTCTCAATGCCTTTTCCCAGTGTTCTAATTGAAGTAGCACAGCAGCTCTGCTGTAGAGGATATAATTACATTCATTCTTCTGTGCAGAAGCAAACAACAAGGTGAAGGATTTGGTCCAAGTTCCTGGAGGGAGCTCTCAGTTATCCCAAAGTCAAAGCACTTGGTGCTTTTTTCCCTATCAAATATGTAAATGTGATCCACCCTCTTTTGTGATCACAGTTGTCTTTCTTGTTCCCTGATTCCCACCATGTTACTGCTTGCTAATGGCTTTCCCGTTTGTATCCACCAGTTCCTTCTGTATATTTCTGGATCTTTTCTCCTGATGTGACCCCAGACTTGATTGTTTATACCAGTCACCGCACTTTCCATGGGCGCTTCTCAGGTGGTGCTAGTGGTAAAGAATCTGCCTGCCAATGCAGGAGACACAAGAGGGTTCAATCCCTGGGTTGGGAAGATCCCCTGGAGAAGGAAATCGCAACCCACTCCAGTATTCTTGCCTGGGAAAACCCAAGGGCAGAGAAGCCTGGTGGGATACAGTCCATTTGTTGTTTAGTCACTCAGTCATGTCCAACTCTTTGGGACCCCATGGACTGTAGCACACCAAGCTTCCCTGTCTTTCACCATCTCCCGGAGCTGGCTCAAACTCATGTCCATTGAGTCAGTGATGCTATCCAACCCTCTCATTCTCTGTTGTCCCCTTCTCCTCCTGCCTTCCTTCAATCTTTCCCAGTATCAGGGTCTTTTCTAATAAGTTGGCTGTTTCATCAGGTGGCCAAAATATTGGAACTTCAGCATCAGTCCTTCCAGTGAATATTCAGGATTGATTTCCTTTAGAATTGACTGGCTTGATCTTGCAGTCCAAGGGACTCTCAAGAGTCTTCTCTAACACCACAATTCAAAAGCACTGGTTCTTCAGCACTCAGCCTTCCTTATGGTCCAGCTCTCACATCCATATATGACTACTGGAAAAGCAAAAAGGACTACTTTGACTGGAAAGTAATGTCTCTGCTTTTTAATATGCTGTCTTGGTTTGTCATAGCTTTTCTACCAAGCAGCAAGCGTCTTTTACTTTCATGCCTACAGTCACTATCTGCAGGGATTTTGGAGCCCAAGAAAATAGTCTGTCACTGTTTCCATTATTTCCCTGTCTATTTGCCATGAGGTGATGAGATCAGATGCCATGATCTTAGTTTTTTGGATGTTGAGTTTTAAGACAGCTTTTTCACTCTCCTTTATCACCTTCATCAAGAGCCTCTTTTGGGGCCTCAGAGAGTCAGACTCAACTGAGCAACTAAGCAACAGCTGTGCCCTCCACAGGGCATCCTAGATGCATTCAAATAGGCATAGGTGTCCATTTTTCATCATGCTACAACTCTTAAGCCTTCAGAAACCTCTCTTTGCTGCTAGTCTTCAGCCTGACCAGACTCACTCGGTGTAGCATTCTGTTGTTGTTCTGTCATTGTTCTTTTTTGTCTTGTTTGGTTCTGTTACTCTTCTTGGCCTTCATTTGTGCTCCCTGAAAGTGTGTGTATTTCACGAGTTTTTCCCTTTTGTGCTTCCACTTGGATGCCATAATTAGCCCTCTCACGACCTACATACCCTCAAGCAGTCCAGAGCATTCCCTGTCTCCAAGACTTTTCTACGTTGGATGTTCTATCTCAATCACAAAGAGCAAAAGAAAGCTTGATTGGACTTCAGAACTATCTTCACTACTAGAGTCTATTTTACTTTTCTCTTTGTTGTAGTCATTTCTGAGTTTTATGTTAACAGAAGAATAGGAAATCATTTCTCAATGAGTTGTGTTAATATAATATACTTCAGAAATTCACACTTAAAGAAAACCAACCCCAGCTTAGAATGGCAGCATCAATCAGATATATCCTGGAAGTTGGACAGAATATAAAAAATATGTATTTTGTATTTTCTAATTAATATGCTCTTTCAATTTAGAAATGAATAGCATGAAAAGAGTGTTAAATTGAGCCTCATGTATATTTTTAATATTTCATTTCTCCCTGTATGCCTCTTTTCCTTCCCCAACCCCTTAGTCCCCTTTCTGCATTGCTTGTCACAGTAGTCTTTGCAAAATCTGTATCTGTTACTGCCTTGAAATAGTTCTTCTCTGACTCATTGCCTAAATGTTGAGATGCACACTCTGTAGTGATCGATACAAGCCCTTCATAATTTATTGTTATTTTATCTTTCTCTGTTTGGAATGCTCTCCCCATCTCTCACTTGCCCATCTTCCCTACTTTCTAATTTAAGAAGGACCAACCAACCATCTGCCAGGATTCAGCATAAGCATCACATCCTCTGTTTTTTTAATTGATGAACCCCCTTTCTCTGCCAGAAGAACTGATAATCTTTTCCTTTCCGCTAAAACAATGTGAATATATGACATAATCAATTCTTCACCATCTATAGCAAACTGTGGGTCATTTAATGGCAAATTGGGAACCAGGTCCTGGACCTCAGATATGAGCGTCAAAAGCTTCAAGTTCCAACTAAGTATTTGAAATAAATGAAACCATGTCTAGCTGACCCCCATGATGAACTTCAGTGATGTGTGGAATATGAATTGATATGTTATAATCCAGACCTGTTGGTTTGTTTTTAATCTAGCAAAACATCTTAAACTAGAACTTGAGTATTTTATGCTTAAACTATAGTGTAAAATACTGTGACATCTAAACCATTTGCTTCATTTTAGTCCTTGATTCTTATTGTTTATTCCTAACTGTCCCAGTGATACTACCAATATCACTGGCTTTATTCAACTGGCACTACTTTGCTGCTATGCTCTATTTGGACTTTATCCTAAACAGGGAACACATACAAAGCAAATCTTATTTTTCTGTGTTGACAACATTTGATGTCTCATGTCCTTATACCGGTTCCAAATAGGAAAAGGAGTACGTCAAGGCTGTATATTGTCACCCTGCTTATTTAACTTATATGCAGGGTATATCATGAGAAACGCTGGGCTGGAAGAAGCACAAGCTGGAATCAAGATTGCTGGGAGAAATATCAATAACCTCAGATATGCAGATGACACCACCCTTATGGCAGAGAGTGAAGAGGAACTAAAAAGCCTCTTGATGAAAGTGAAAGAGGAGAGTGAAAAAGTTGGCTTAAAGCTCAACATTCAGAAAACTATGATCATGGCATCTGGTCCCATCACCTCATGGGAAATAGATGGGCAGACAGTGGAAACAGTGTCAGACTTTATTTTTTTGGGCTCCAAAATCACTGCGGATGGTGACTGCAGCCATGAAATTAAAAGACGCTTACTCCTTGGAAGGAAAGTTATGATCAACCTAGATAGCATATTAAAAAGCAGAGACATTACTTTGCCAACAAAGGTCCATCTGGTCAAGGCTATGGTTTTTCCAGTGGTCATGTATGGATGTGAGAGTTGGACTGTGAAGAAAGCTGAGTGCCGAAAAATTGATGCTTTTGAACTGTGGTGTTGGAGAAGACTCTTGAGGGTGCCTTGGACTGCAAGGAGATCCAACCAGTCCTTCGTAAAGGAGATCAGTTCTGGGTGTTCATTGAAAGGACTGATGCTGAAACTGAAACTCCAATACTTTGGCCACCTCATGCAAAGAGTTGACTCATTGGAAAAGACCCTGATGTTGGGAGGGATTGGGGGCAGGAGGAGAAGGGAACGACAGAGGATGAGATGGCTGGATGGCATCACCGACTAGATGGGCATGAGTTTGAGTAAACTCTGGGAGTTGGTAATGGACAGGGAGGCCTGGTGTGCTGTGATTCATGGGGTCGCAAAGAGTCAGATGTGACTGAGTGACTGAACTGAACTGAACTGTCCTTATACAAAGTTGTGGCCTGACATAAATATTAATTTTGAATACTGAAAAAGTGTCTGTTTTCCCCAATTATACGTGTATCACTTGGTGATTTATGCAGTCTTTAGGAAACATGAAAAAACAAATGAAAGAAAAATAAATTACTCATGCACTGTTTTGTCTTCCCCTCTGCCAAACAGGGAGTTATCTTTTGGGTATGTTTTATTATAATATTTTCCCATATGTATTTCTGTGAGTTTTTTAAACATAAGATATACATATACTTCAGCTCTAGTTTCTCAATTCAAAAACTATTGAAACTAGAAGGACCCAACAAGATGACCTCATTCCTAATGTCTTGTTTCACTAATAGGGAAAGTAAGACTTTACAAATATCACATAGCTAATAAAGCATGGAACCAGAGTTTGGGTTCCAGTATCTGTATATAAAGCTAAATTCTGCTGTGCAATTGAAACTTATTTGTAACACCCAATCATTGTTTGTATTACTCATTTCCAGTTATTTAGCTTTAGTGGTGGCATGATGTGATTAAAGAAATAACTTTTCACTGGCATACATAAATAGAAGTCTAATATTTTGTCTTCAGTGTACATTAGATTTATCAGGTTTTATTAGGTTTGGTCATGTCATGCAGTCATAAAATCTGGCCAAATATCTTGGGTAATATAAAAGCAGAATGTATTCTGCTTGGGAGGAAAGTTCTCTATTTTTATCAATTCAACAAATTGTTCCAGTTAGTATATTGGGGTAAGAAAGGGAAAAAGAATACTCAATTGTGTTGCTACATATTTCAAAACAAAATCAAAGGGCTTGTGAGGGCAAGAAATCAATCATGTCAGAGTAATGCCAAAATCGGTCAATGTCATTAATTGTATATCTTTGTTTTTAGAGTGCTGACAATAGTCTTACCTTACGTCAAGGAGTGACAACAGAATAATGCAGGACACTGGAACTGACATAGACCAAATATACCCACTGGCTTAAAGTTCCCAATGTTCTTCTGTAAATTAGAAACCTAAATCTAAGGGGCAGAGTTTCTACTTACACATACTGCAATCTAAGCCTTTTATTTCCACTCAAAAACTTTACAAGTAATGGCTACAATTTACTTGCCATGTTCTTTATCTTGATTCTTCCCTTCCCCATCATTTGTGCTTAGGTGTGTATATATAGAAGCTTTTTTCCTTCTTGTCACCCATCTGATTCTTGCTGAGCTCAAACTAGGTAACAACCACCTATCTGTGATCAAATGCTCTCCTCCAAGCCACATATCATGACAACAGGGAACATGTCAGGCAGGAGGAGGGAAAGGTGGCTAATTTTAAAGAATGGAAGCTGTGATTTGGACACAAATAGGTTGGTAATAATCCCTGAAAATACCTGCCACTTAGAACAAGAGGAGAGAAAAAGCCAAACAAGCAGAATGGTTATGATAAAGTATAGTTCTGATTTCAGATTCTCAGGGATATAAGAAACTGAAACTCATTCCTTTTATGACACAACACAAGAATGTTGTCCAGGGTGTACATGCACGCCTCCAGGGAGGGAGGACCTCTGTCTCTGGCAAGCCCATCTACAGTTGAAACCTTCCTCTGACCCCTGGCTCTGCTGCCTGTAATCCTCCCCCACTGGGGGCAGCAGGGAGGAACTACTCATTCTGTTTGGCAGTTTTTCCGTTCTCAACACAGACCTGTCTGCCACCCCCACCCCTACTCTTTTCTAAAACAAGCATGTTTTTACTTCAAAATTTTCTGATACGGCAGGTCTTTAGACTTTCTAGCTATGTAACTAATCCTAGAATCTTTCCAATCTTTCCAAGGTGGTAAGCTACCTTTAATGGGGACAATATTGTCTCTAACAGAGAGAGAGCAAATTGGGACTGACACCTTGCCCCAGTATATGGCTATGAATTCACGGAAACATCCACTCTCTTTATGGAGGCCACATTGTATGGCTGACTTCCATAGAGCTTACTGTCTACTAAACTATCTCATATGTCTGCATTATATCCAAAATCCATTAGTTTGACTTATAATTGTACAGAAGTAAATTATCTTACATAGATTTTTATTAATTTTCATTTTGAGAGACTGTATCAATCATTCTGTTTTATTAAAGATATCTTTGGATCAAAAAATCAACACTGAATGCTCTCAGATGACAGGAAGGGATACTCAGCAGTAAACATCTTGACTCTCTGGTTTCTTGTGACCATTTGGGGAGAGGATGTTTATTTTTTTTCTGGTTTTCATCAGCGTGCCAAAAATAAGATATTTAACTTAGAACCATAATCTATGAGGCTCTTAGGATCATCAGTCTGTTTCTCTCACTTTTGATTGCAGGGTTGTACCAGGAGATTTTTTAAAACATACTTTACTGTGGATGTTTAAAAATATATACAGAACCAAAGAGAACAGTACAGTAAATTCAATATGCATCTCCTTTCAATTCATTTGAGTTCAACCATTTAAAATTCCTGGTCAATCTGGTCTCATCTATACCCTTACTCATTTTGCCTGAATTGTTTTGAGGCAACCACAATTTATCTCTAAATATTTTGCTATATATATATTTTAAGAATAAGGGCTGTTTGTTCTAACAAAAGAATATTATAACTAAAAAGGAATATCAATAAAATATAAACATTTTCCTTAGAATCATCAGGCATTCATGTTTTATTCACAATTCCAAAATTATTTTTTAATGTATTTCTTGACTTCACTCTGTTTTTCATTTGTTCTTTCATTTTAGTTTAATTTTTCTTTTTGTTTGAATCATTATATATGTATTTTAACTGGTTTGCCCTTTCTCTTAGGGCTCTTTTCATCTCTACAATTTGTGAAATTTTATATTGTTTTGAATAAATTTTACATATGTGTTTATGTATATGGATCCTGTAGAACTTCTCACAGATTAAATTTTCTGATTGCATCCACATGGTGTCACTTAATATATTTTGTATGTTTCTCTGACTTTTGAATTACTTAAAGTTCATTAGTTAGATCTGGAGACTTGATCAGATTCAGGTTCCTGTTTATTTATTTACTTTTGCAATGCTACTTCATAGGTGGTGCTTTGCTGTGCTCTTCCATTAGGGGCTATGGATGTTTGGTTGCCTCTATCTCTGCAATATTAGCAGCTGTTGGCATCCATTGCATATGTTCATTAATCCACTGGATGTTATATGGTGTTTGTAATTAAATTCTATCATTCATTTTTAGCTGGAAGAAAGACATATAAAAAGAAACATCCCTTCTTCAACTCTCCTATAACCATAATGTGCAGACTATGTAAGAAAAGCAGGGTAAACACTCACTTCCCTTTATATATCAGTTTAAATAAAAGTATCTGTTAAAAATATATTTAATCAGTTTAAAAATAATGAGCCAATTATCTAGCATCTCCCAAAGCTGACCAGTAGTGCTTGTTGTATTTAGTATCATGATGCTCTCAGGGACTTAAATGTATTGAATATGTTTAATGTATTGCATTTATTGCCTTTTGTTTTGGTGCTTAAATTGTCCCTTCTTTATGCAATTGTATCATTTAGTTTGGCTTCTCACTCCTTTTGATAGGACCTACTAGTCTGATAAATCCATAGCTTTCTGATATGTCAGGGTCAACTTACATCAAGAGTGTTGACATTGTAAACAAAGGGACCACGAGCTCTAATAAGTCAACTTATTTTTCATCAGACAAGCATCTTTCTTGAGGGAATAAGAGGAGGCACTTTCATGGCCAATGCATTTTAGATTTTGCTTTACAAAACAAAGAGAGTTTAATAAAAACCTAGAAATAGAGTTTAATACTTGGTTTCATATTCAAAGATGGAGCATGGAATTGTCCTGGTAGACTTTTCTTGGATAATAAAATAGATTGTACCACTGAGAAATAATAACAGCACAGAATCACAGCCAACTAAAGTAATGCTTTTAGATTCAACATTTGTTTCTGTTTTCGGTGACCCTATATTCAAAGTCCATAATAGTGCCAAAATCATGTAATCAGAGAGACAAGTATACATGTAAATTATGATAAAAATACCATCTCACATTTGTATAATGTTTTGAACTTTGCACAGTACTTTAACATATATTATCTTCATTTGATTTCAATCTTTATGATAGATGTTTAAAGAGAAGAATAAACTCAAGGATTATGCTAGTAGGTTTTACCATCTGGGGAAATCTCAGTGGATTTTCCTTCTCTATAGTTTAAAGAATGAGGAAATAATGTGAAATAGCAGACAGATACCATCGACTTCATTCTGGTAGTCTTGGTACCAGACCTTTTTCAGTTGTAGTAATGAAAAAATAAAGTTAGGATTATAACATTGAAATGAAGTCAGTTAATGTTATAAACAGGAGTAGCAACTTTTCTCCACAGTATACAGATATATACAGTATATATATGTATATACAGTATACAGATGTATCATTTTTACAATATTTATATTTATGAGCACAGTTGGATACACCAAAGATTTTTGTGCTGGGTAGGCGGCAGCATGGTTACTTGACCAAATGCATTGGTCTATTGCTTTTTCCAGGTTGAAAATTTTCCACCTGTGTTTTATCTATCTCATTTTTTTCTAATTTCTGTTATTTTTTCAAGTTCACCAAGAAGTTGGAGTTCTGAGTATCCCCAGCTATTTTAGTGACATGTATGGAGTCATAAAGGAGTATTTTTTTTTGCAGAGAGTTACACTTCTCGGCTTGAAGAAACTCTGAAGGATGATTTCTAGTTAGCTTCATCTTTTAGTATTAACCACACCTAACTTTCTACTATGGTTGTGATAGGTGCATTAGTTGCCTATCTCTACCAAAAGATTGTGGTTTCATGTCCTAGTTGAATAGATAAAGATGGGATGGGATGCAGGCCATGTGTGAGGCACAGCAATAGATAAGAGTATTAAGGACATGAAGATGAATGAGACCAGCCCTGCTCATGAGGCTGTCCATGGTGGTGACTGCAGAGGGAGAGGGGCAGACTGTCAAGCTAGTCCCACCACAGCGCAGTCAGTGCAAAGGTGGAGAGATGTGGCGTATAACATGAGGGTGGAGGAGGAGGACACCTGACCCATCCTTTTATCCCAGGTGCCTAGCACAGTATTGTGAGCAGAAAACAGGGCTCATTGGTTATTGCAAGTAAAATTATGTTGAGATTTGTCAGTATTCCATGAGAGGAAATGATTATACTGTTATCACCATTACATTTTCATCAAAGTGATTTATTTTCTGAGAAAAAAGTATTTTTAAATAATCTGCATCAGACATCCTTTTTAAGAAAAGGCACAGAATATTGTACAGTAGCTACTCTTCTCTTTGCTGGAATTTAAGGATCTTGAAGAATCTTTCACTGTCTTAGTACACAGGATTGATACAACTAATTCCATCATCTGGGTTGTGCTTCTCTTCTTCCCTTACTGCACTACCAGATACCATAGGTGTGATTATTAATAATTTTTACTGTATGATTTATTTCTGAAAAGTTGGCAGAAATGATTATTAATTCCAGACCATGAGCCAGGTGCAAGAATCTCCATGGCTTATCACCACCTAAGCTGGACAAGATAAGGTCAGATGCCCATCTTGCTATTCTGTTACTCTCCATTAAACAGATGATGCAGAAAATTCTGCTTAAAAACACATCTTTTCAAAAGGAATTGTTGATCGAAGAACTTGCCATTAAATAGAAGACATTATTGACTTTAACCCAAAGATCTATTGTTGATAGACTACCTCTAAGCACCTAAGTTAATGGTCTCTGTCTACACAGGCCTTTGATACACCTTTCATCTTCATATGCACATATGCAAGTTTAGAATTTGCTAAAGTGTCTTAACTACCATCAGTTTTTTTATGGCTACCTTTAACAATATTTTAAGTATCAGCTTATCTTATTTGACTGCTGATAATTTCAGAAACCCTCAAGACTCCAAAGGCTAAGAGTATATCTTCTTTTTGGCTAACAGTTGGCTCTTATTTATTTATTAACGAGGTCAATAAATTATCTGGCATTTTTTACATTTCCAACAACTGACACTTTCAAATGATAGGGCATATCAGGTCTAAAGCATCCTCAAGGTCCATCAAGAAACACTGAGAGGAAAGTAAACCTCCACCCCTCGGTGACAGGTTTTAGGAACTTGCCATTTCTCTGATTAACTTCCATGTGCTTTTCAAAATCTCTGCTCTGCTATTTTCTTTCCAGTTTTACTTTTAGGTGAATTAATTTCTCTTTGCTCCAGGTCTCTGTTTATGCTACCATGGATTTCTAGTTTCTCACTCCATGTCCTGTATGATTAAAAATCATATGCAAATCAAGCTTTACTTAGATAAAAGTCTCAGCCCATCTGGGATATGATGGAGTGAGATTACCAGTCTCCACTATGTCCTTTTCTAACTTCTCATTAAAATAATAATCACAAATAAAACAGAAAGCTCTTCACTTGGAAGCTATGGCTAGCAGTCAGCGGTTTATTATAAGAAAAAAATTTTCTATTGTTTGTTACATGGACAAACTTACAGAAAAATCACAATTAATTAATTAGGTCAATCTAATTAGTTGATTAGGTCAATCTAGTAGCCTCAGCCAACAAAATATTGTATACATCTGGCTTGAAAACCAAAATCTAATACCAAAGTGCCTCTCAGTAGAAATCTAGGAGTTGTCTCCTAATCAGTTTTCGCTTTCTACCCCATATACCATTTATACCTCACTGGAAATTCTATTTCTGTGCTTACGTAGAATATACAATTCCTGGTACAAAATAAGGCATGGATAGTGTGGTAAGTTAGTGGTGGAGAATCTCACACAATCATGTAGACTCTCCATAGAAAGCTTGTGTTGATGAAGGAGCTATCAGAGTAACAGAAACCTTAATGAAGGGCTTGTTGGAGGGATACAGTATATGTGGTCAATAAGAACCACAATTTCTTAAATTTCTTTAAAATAAAAATTCTTAGTAAAGTTAGTTAATTATGAGATTTAAAGATAGTTGAATGGTATGAGTGCAATGGTAAGAATTTTTGCAGTTAATATAAAAATAGTCACTTGAACATTTGAAAAACTCTTACCTCTTTGTAAGATATTGCCATAAAATAAACCACAAAAAACTAGATAGATGTCTTCCACTAAGTTATGGGAAGCTCAAATGCACATTTGAAAATCTTTAGGTTGGTAATTTAGTTTTTTAAATTTAAAAATGATACCAAAATCTGTAATCACTGAATAATAAAAGTAAACAAAATCTTGACTATAAGGCAAGATAGCTGACCAATGAGAAATCAAAGGAGTAAAAAATTTTAAGTATAAAATATGAGCAACTAGAGCTGCTATGACAACATGTTTAAATAGTAGGTACCTTATTATAAAAGCAGTGTTGGAACTGTTTAAATAACTGTGGTGTTGCAAAGCTCAATTTGTTTCTTACCTAACTTTGTAAGTGCTCATAGATTAGAAAAATATCGAAAGGGATGCTTTATTGAATTGACAGGATAGAAAATACACGTATTTAACAGATACATTTTGATAAATTTTTACATATGCATGTGAAACAAATACAATGAAAATAGTGAACATAGCCATCACCACAGCCCCCCACTCCAAGATTTTTCATGCTCATGTAATCCCTCACTCTCAACCTGCACTGACTACTTCTTAGCATCTGCCAACAACTTCTATTTGGCTTTCTCTCATATAGGCTAGTTTGCATTTCTTCTAAGTTTATATAAATGGAATCATATACAACTATTTTATATGACTTCTTTCACTCAGCATAATTACTTTGAGGTTCATCCCTGTTTCATATACCAAAAGTTCATCATTTTTATTACTGAATAATACTGTGTAGATATGCTATAATTTGTTTACTTATTCACATGCTGATGGACATTTGGATTATTTCAGGGTTTTGGCTGTTAACAATAAAGCTTCTAGAGCATTTGTATATGAGTCTTTGTACAGACATATACTTTTATTTCCTTTGAATGGATTCCTAATAGTGGAGTGGCTGGATCACATGGTGGGTGTGAGATTACCTCAGCTTGATGTGTCTCTCTGCAGTTATGTTAAAAGGCCCAGGCTTCCAAAGCTTGGAAATAGGAGCTAATACAATTGAATTCCTTAATACCAGCAAAAATATTTAAGAAGGATCTTTTTTAAGACCTATCCCTTAAATTATCATTTCCAATAGCAATAAAGTACTGCCATGGCCTGAATTTTTTTCTACCAAAATTCATATGCAAAAGTCTCAACCCCCAATGTGAGTATATTTGAAGATAGGGCCTTAATGGAAGTCCTGTGTGCTTGCCAAAAACTTTAGTTGTATCCAACTCTTTACTACCCCCATGGACTATAGCCTGCCAGGCTCCACTGTCCATTGGATTTTCCAGGCAAGAATGCTGGAGTGGGTTGCCATGCCCTCCTCCAGGAGATCTTTCCAATCCAGGGATTGAACCCATGTCTCTTATTTAGTGCCACCTGAGGAGCCCTATTGGAGGCCAATAAGGGTAGGTCCCTGATCCAACAGCGTTGGTGATCTTATAAGAAACAGCATAGAGGTCTCTCTCTCTCTGTTTCTCTCCACTATGTAAGGACACAGTGAGAATGCAGCCATCTGTAAGCTGGGAAGAGAGCACTGAAACCAGATCAGCCAGCACCTTGATCTAGACTTAACATCCTCCAGAACTCTGAGAAAATAAATTTGTTGTTTAACTCGCCCAGTGTATGGTATTTTGTTATGGCAACTAGAGCAGAGTCATACAAGTAACTAGAAATAAGTCTCACAAAAGAAATTCATTGTCTTTGTTTAGAAAATTGTGTAGAAATCTCATTGAAAGATACTGAAAAGATTTAAAATTTATTTGAAAGACAACATTATAAGGAAATCAGTTGTCTTTGGGTTTGTTGTTCAGTCGCTCAGTTGTGTCCAACTTTTTGTGACCCTATGGACTGCAGCATATCAAAATAAAAAATTAATATTGAAGATACTTTAAACAAAATTGCATATAGAAATGTCCACTTTTAATGGTGGATGTATCTGAGAGGCCATAACAAGGATATTAGAAAATATTTGTAATAGTCTAAAGAGCAGTCATGTTCACCAGGCTTCTCTATTATTCACTATCTCCTGGTTTGTTCAGACTCATGTCCATTGAGTCAACGATGCCATCCAACCATGTCATCGTTTGTCACCCACTTTCTCCTGCTCTCAATCCTTCCCAGCGTCAAGGTCTTTCTTAGTGAGCCAGCAGTTCACATCAGGTGGCCAAGGGATTGGAACTTCAACTTCAGCATCAGTCCTTCCAAGGAATATTCAGGGTTGATTTTCTTTAAGATTGACTGGTGTGATCTCCTTGCTGTCCAAGGGACTCTCAAGAGTTTTCTCCAGCACCACAATTTAAAAGCATCAATTCTTCAATGCTCAGCTTTCTTTGTGGTCCAACTCTCACAATCATATGTGGCTACAGGAAAAGCCATAGCTTTGAATATCCAGACCTTTGTCAGCAATGTGATGACTCTACTTTTTAATATGCTGTCTAGGTTTGTGATGACTTTTCTTCCAAGCAGCAAGCATCTTCATAAATGTATGCGTTAAGTTTAATTTTAATCAAACTCAAGACAGTCACAAAATTTTAATTAAAAGCCCACCTGGTGCAAAGAGCCAACTCATTAGGAAAGACCCTGATACTGGAAAAGTTTGATGACAGGAAGAGAAGGGAGTGATAGAGGATGAGATGGTTAGATGGTATCATGACTCAATGGACATGAGTTTGAGCAAATTCTGGGAGATAGTGAAGGACAGGGAAGACTGGTGTGCTGCAGTCCATGGGGTCACAAAGAATTGGACATGACTTAGTGACTTAACAACAACTTAGATTTTGACACAGTGCTTGAATCATAGTAGGAATTCGAATTAATAAGTGATTCTTTTCATTTTTCTTTGTGGCTTGTTTTTAGTTTTCTAATGTTTGTTACCTGATATTTATTTATTTTTTTTACTTGGAAACTATAATCCTAGTAATACCTGTACAACCTAAGAAATTGATGGGTTTGAAGCTTATATAAATGTGTAAACATATGTTGGTGTTATTGTTCTGTCACTCAGTCATGTCTGACTCTTTGCGATGCCATGGACTGCAGCACATCAGGCTTCCTCCCCTGTCCTTTACAGTCTCCCGGAGCTTGCTCAAACTCATGTCCATTTAGTCAGTGATGCCATCCAATCATCTCATCCTCTGTTGTCCCTTTCTCCTCCCACCTTCGATCTTTTCCTAGCATCAGGGTCTTTTCCAGTAAGTCAGTTCTTCGCATCAGGTGGCCAAAGTATTGGAATTTCAGCTTCAGCATCAGTCCTTCCAATGAATATTCAGGACCGATTTCCTTTAGGATGGACTGGTTGAATCTCCTTGCAGTCCAAGGGACTCTCAAGAGTCTTCTCCAACACCACAGTTCAAAAGCATCAATTCTTTGGTGCTCAGTTTTCTTTATGGTTCAACTCTCATATCCATACATGACTACTGGAAAAACCATAGCTTTGACTAGACGAACCTTTGTTGGCTAAGTAATGTCTCTAGTTTTTAATGTGCTGTCTAGACTGGTCATAGCTTTTCTTAAAAGGAGCAAGTGTCTTTTAATTTCATGGCTGCAGGCACCACCTGTAGTGATTTTGGAGCCTGAGAAAATAAAATCTGTCACTGTTTCTACTGTTTCCCCATCTATTTGCCATGAAGTGATGTGACTGGATGTCCTGATCTTCTTTGTTTGAATGTTGAATTTTAAGCCAGCTTTTTTACTCTACTCTTTCACTTTCATCAAGAGGCTCTTTAGTTCCTCTTTGTTTTCTGCCATAAGGGTGGTGCCATCTGCATATCTGAGGTTATTGATGTTTCTCCCGATAATCTTGATTTCAGCTTGTGATTCTTCCAGCCCAGCATTTCACAAGATGTACTCTGCATAGAAGTTAAATAAGCAGGGTGACAATATACAACCTTGATGTATTCCTTTCCCAGTTTGGAACCAGTCCGTTGTTCCATGTCCCATTGTAACTGTAGCTTATTGAACTGCATACAAGTTTCTCAGGAGGCAGGTAAGGTGGTCTGGTATTCCCATCTCTTTATGAATTTTCCATAATTTGTTGTGATCCACACAGTCAAAGGCTTTAGTGTACTCAATGAAGCAGAAGTAGATGTTTTTCTGAAATTCTCTTGCTTTTTCTATGATGCAGTGGATGCTGGCAATTTCATCTCTGGTTCCTCTGCCTTTTCTAAATCCAGCTTGAACACCTGGAAGTTCTTGGTTCACGTACTGTTGAAGCCTGGCTTGGAGAATTTTGAGCATTGCTTTGGTAGCATGTGAGATGAGTGCAGTTGTGCAGTAGTTTGAACATTGTTTGGCATTGCTTTTCTTTGGGATTGGAATGAAAACTGACCTTTCCTAGTCCTGTGGCCACTGTGAGTTTTCCAAATTTGCTGGCATATTGAGTGCAGCACTTTAACAGAAACATCTTCTAGGATTTGAAATAGCTCAACTGGAATTCCATCACCTCCACTAGCTTTGTTCGTAGTGACGCTTTCTAAGGCCCACTTGACTATCGCACTCCCGGATATCTGGCTTCTAGGTGAGTGATCACACCATCATGGTTATCTGGGTCAGTAAGATCTTTTTTATATAGTTCGTCTGTAACTCTTCTAAATATCTTATTCTTCTGTTAGGTCCATATCATTTCTGTCCTTAATTATGCCCATCTTTGCATGAAATGGAAATGAGATGGGAATACCAGACCACTTGACCTGCCTCTTGAGAAACCTGTATGCAGGTCAAGAAGCAACAGTTAGCACTGGACATAGAACAACAGACTGGTTCCAAATAGGAGAAGGAGTATGCCAAGGCTGTATATTGTCACCCTGCTTATTTAACTTATATGCAGAGTACATCATGAGAAATGCTGGGCTGGAGGAAGCACAAGCTGGAATCAAGATTTCCGGGAGAAATATCAATAACCTCAGATATGCAGATGACACCACCCTTATGGCAGAAAGTGAATAGGAACCAAAAAGCCTCTTGATGAAAGTGAAAGAGGAGAGTGTTGGCTTCAAGCTCAACATTCAGAAAACTATGATCATGGCATCTGATCCCATCACCTCATGGGAAATAGATGGGGAGACAGTGGAAACAGTGTCAGACTTTATTTTTTTGGGCTCCAAAATCACTGCGGATGGTGACTGCAGCCATGAAATTAAAAGACACTTATTCCTTGGAAGAAAATTATGACCAACCTAGGTAGCATATTAAAAAGCAGAGACATTACTTTGCCAACAAAGGTCCATCTGGTCAAGGCTATGGTTTTTCCAGTGGTCATGTATGGATGTGAGAGTTGGACTGTGAAGAAAGCTGAGCACCAAAAAATTGATGCTTTTGAACTGTGGTGTTGGAGAAGACTCTTGAGAGTCGCTTGGACTGCAAGGAGATCCAACCAGTCCTTCATAAAGGAGATCAGTTCTGGGTGTTCATTGGAAGGACTGATGCTGAAACTGAAACTCCAGTACTTTGGCCACCTCAAGCAAAGAGTTGACTCATTAGAAAAGACCCTGATGTTGGGAGGGATTGGGGGCAGGAGGAGAAGGGGACGACAGAGGATGAGATGGCTAGATGGCATCACTGACTTGATGGACATGAGTTTGAGTAAACTCCGGGAGTTGGTGATGGACAGGGAGGCCTGGTGTGCTGCTATTCATGGGGTCACAAAGAGTCAGACACGACTGAGCAACTGAACTGAACTTGCATGAAATGTTTCCTTGGTATCTTTAATTTTCTCAAAGAAATCTCTAGTCTTTCCCATTCTACTGTTTTCCTCTATTTCTTAGCATTGTTAATTAAGGAAGGCTTTCTAAGGTATATATGAATGCAAGCCTAATGTCAAATGTAATCATGAATGTATTGATTTCACATCACATAATAAATAATAAAGTTTGTTCATTTATATTACCTCATTTCTCCTCTTTTTCCACTTCATCTAGGCATTTCTGTGACCTTAGTCCTTGTCCATTTTCAGCAACTCATTATTAAGATTCAGTTCAGTTGAGTTCAGTCGCTCAGTCGTGTCCGACTCTTTGCGACCCCATGAATCGCAGCACGCCAGGCCTCCCTGTCCATCACCAACTCCCAGAGTTTACTCAAACTCATGCCCATCAAGTTGGTGATGCCATCCAGTCATCTCATCCTCTGTCATCCCCTTCTCCTCCTGCCCCCAATCCCTCCCAACATCAGGGTCTTTTCCAATGAGTCAACTCTTTGCATGAGGTGGCCAAAGTACTGGAGTTTCAGCTTCAGCATCAGTCCTTCCAATGAACACCCAGGACTGATCTCCTTCAGGATGGACTGGTTGGATCTCCTTGCAGTCCAAGCGACTCTCAAGAGTCTTCTCCAACACCACAGTTCAAAAGCATCAATTTTTTGGTGCTCAGCTTTCTTCACAGTCCAACTCTCACATCCATACATGACCACTGGAAAAACCATAGGTAGGTAGATATCTTTCAGAGTTTATAAAATATCCATGTATTGCTCCTACTTAGATGTATCATTATTGACCTTTTTATACCTTTTTATGTACTTAGTGCTCTGTCAGGCTTTTCTTTCCCTAATTTAACCACTTAGTTAGAATTTGTTCATTCTACTTTATCTTTTGATTCCTAAGATTTTCCTTCTTCAAGTGGGTGTGAAATGAAGAAAACCTTACTGCTATATTTCCTGATGTTTTGGTTTGCTTAGGAAAATGCCTTCTAATTTATGAAAATATCCTCCAACTGGAATAAAAACTTAGAAACATATAGAAGTTTTGAGTTACATCTTTGTTCCTAATATAGTGTAGATCAATACCATGGCATGTAACATTGTTTGGGAGAGGAGTCAGAGGTCAGTTTACTGATTGCTTTCTTTCCGAATGACATGCAGGCTGTGCCTGAATAATTAGGGAATTTCTTCATTGTATTTGGATTTCTGTAAATTCACTGGGATAGCTACACATTGCTTTCAGTCATCTTTCTTTAGAATCTGAGTCTTCAGGTCTTCTTTATTTCAGGAAATTTCTATTTTACTATATATTTAAAACTTATTCCTTGTGTTCCAGTTTGCTTTCACAATAGCAATTATTCAAAAATTGAATTCATTGTCTTTTCTTCTTATTGTTGTTTTCTGTCTAGTCATTGTGATTTCTTCATCTTTTTACTCTGAATTTTATGTTATTCCCTCTCCCCCAAGATTTACTTACCTACCACTGAAAAGACTTACTCTACTGTATTCAATTCTTTTCTGCTTCTAATGGGATTTCAAATACTTTAAAGGTTTTAGTTTCCTCTTCAGTTTCTTTGATAGGCTTGTCAGTTACCTTTCCTTTGTATTCTATGTTCGAACCTTCATTGATTTCCTGCATTATTTATGGTCTCTCTCACCACTTAATTCATGAACTCCATGTTATCTCTAAATTCCTTAAGCATATAGAAAAATTTGCCTTACATTTCTTTCTGTTTTGTTTGGATGCATTTTCCAAAGAATTTTCATTTATATTACACTTGTGTCTGTTATTTTATTCTTTTTTTGCTTTCATTCCCTATAAATAAATGCAATTCATTCCCAGCCTTCTATTAATATTTGTCCCCCTCCCCCATTATAAAAGATATATTTCCCAACTTTCCTTTTTGTAGCTGTTACCATGGTTGAATTGTCCCCTTAATCCTTGACCAAAAGAACTATATGATGATACTTAGTGTCTTTGATTTTGACATTTAACTATTGATGGCAGTGGGAAGGAATGGGCTTGGATAGTGTATCATCAGCAGCCATAGTTTAACTGTTCTTTAAGGGGAGCAGGACCCTATGGTTCTTGCCCCTCAATGTCCTCAGCCTGACTTTCGTCTGTGGAAAAACTTTAGCTGAAGAATAAGTTTAATCATAGAAGTGAGAACATGCAGAAACAAAGAAAAGCAGTCAAAGAAGACCAAATAACAATAGTTTAGTCATTTAAGGCATAGTCAAAGACCTTTAGTTCCTTCTCAAGGGCTATAGATAATATTCAAGCCATATCCTTTGTGGTGTCTTATAGATACTGAAATCCCCACCTGGTAGAATAACTTAACTACATGATGACCAGACTGTAGCCCTGACTTATGCCACCACAGTTCTGTCAGCTGGCCACAAAGAAATGGGAATAAATCAGTATGCACCTGAAGAGTAACTGTACTCAAACGGTCGAGATGACATTGTCAGAACTGACTGCTATTTCTACATGTAGCCCCTCCCTCAGCCTATAAAAACTCTTGTCCACTGAATGCCAGGAGGTGGAATTGACCTTTGGACAGGTGTCTGCCCTCCTCTTCTGGTTGCTGGCATCCAAAATAAAGCAAACTTTCCTTTCCACCAACCTGACTTCTTTATTGGCTTTTGAGTGGTGAACTGCTGGTTCCCTCTTTCAGTTGCACTATGTCTGAATACATTTTCTCTGTCTAGAATAAGTATGAATTACCCTGGCTATTAGAATTAAGGAATTAACAACATTGGTATTTTGACACAATAAAAATGATTCACAAATTATTACATATAAATATTTCTATTAAGATTTTCCAAGTTCTGATCAAGTATACCCTCTTTCATGAACCTTTCCCCACCACCCCCTTCCCAGTGGTGTCTCTCACTCTGACAGTCTCATGAAGCTTCCTGGTAGCATGTGACACCATGTTACATAGGTGCTGCCGTGTGGTGCTCTATCAGTCGTGACTCCCTAACTTAATGTAGGTTCTCTGATGACAAGAATGTGCCTTTTACTTTTGTTTCTTTTATGACTCGCAAGAGATTTTACAGTACATTGGAAGTACACACATAACAGTTCTTGATTAGTTATTGACTAAACTGTTATCTTTTGGAAAGATAAGATTGGATTACCTCTTTGATTCAAGTAATTATGTTTGAAAGAAACAAGCATGTTTAAAGTATCTCCAATATCCCAAATAGTTGCTGGGTACTATCAAACACATTGCATAATTTTTATCCTTTGATAACACAGTAAGTTTTATTAACACTGTTTTATAGATGAAAAAAAGTATGACCCACTGATGAATTATCTCTCCAAGTTCTCACAGATAATAAAATATAGAATTAAGAATTAAATGCTTCCTTCTAATATGACAACTCATGTTTTCTTCCTCAAGGTATTCAGTGGCACTTTTTGTGGAATTCAGTTATTCCTTATGGAAATAAAATGTTCTCTCCATGATTTAAAGGTTACTTTCTCAGAATTTAGACAGGATATACCCATATATTGCAGTAGGAAATGGCAGCCAACTCCAGTATTCTTGCTTAAAGAAACCTAGTGGACAGAGGAACCTAGTGGGCTACAGTCTATAGGGTTGCAAAGAGTTGGACATTACTGAGCACGCAAGTACACATGCATGCACCCATATTTTGAAAGTTTTGTTTTGCTATAATTAAACTGAGAAAAGTTTCATAATCTCCTTCCCACTGAATCTTGACATTCTGAAGGTATGGAACTCATTCTCATTAACCAAAGTAGCTGCCAGAGTTACAGCCATCACTTATGTTACAAGCGGCACAGTAGAGGAGAAGGAAAAGGGGCATTTCATTGAAGTGATTTGGTTACTCCTAGCACAGAGTCAGACACGACTGAAGTGACTTTGCAGCAGCAGCAGCAGCAGCAGCAGCTGTTGTTTAAATGTAGTCTTCTTCAGTGGCCCGTAGTGACTTCAAATAATGGACAGAGGAAACACATGACAGTTAGGGTTTGGCAAAAATTCTTTTTTTTTTTTTTAAGGATTTTGATTTTATTTATTTATTTATTTTTAAGCTAATGGGTATTCTTTTTTTTTTTTAAGCTCTTTTAGATTTTTTTTTTTTTCCATTTATTTTTATTCGTTGGAGGCTGCCTCAGAGGACCAGAGATCAATTAATTATATGACAGAAAGCTGAAAGGAACTATAGCAAGCATCACTGCATGGATTCAGAGAATATGAAAATAAAGGAGACATGATTGACAATGTTTTATATCAATGCCAGAAATGCATCTTTGAAAAGAGTAAGATCAAAGGACCAAGGGCAGCAGGGTTTCCATTTCCAGAACTGCGTTCCTTTTGCTAAATGACGGACCCCTGAACTTCATGTTCATCTATTAATTCAAGTATTTATTTATTCAATAATTATTTTGGTAGCTTTATTGAAATACAATTCACCTGTCATGACATTCATCTATTTAAAGTGCACAAGTCAATAGATTTTAGTATATTTACAGAGTTAGGACATTACCACTGCAATCTAAGTTTTAAATATTCCCTTTAGCACAAAAAGAAACCCTGTTCCCATTAATAGTCACTACCATTTCTCACTCCTCTTTCTTCTTTCTCCCCTGCTACAGTCATAGGCAGCCACTAATCATATCTTTATAGACTTGTCTAGAATGGATATTTATAAAAATGAGACTATGTGAAATGTGGTCTTTTGTGACTAGCTTCTTTCATTGAAAACATAATGATTTCAAAGTTCATCCCAACTGTAGCAAATATCAATAATTGAGTCAATAACTATTTTTGAGTGTAAATTATGTAACAGGCTCAGTAAGTCGAGAGGGATATAACTTCAAACAAGGGAGACATAGTGCCTGTCCTCATAGAGCTTTTAGCTTAATGGGGAAAGGCTTCAAACAGCCATCACACTCATAACTATATAATTACAATTGTGATGAATGTAGTATGGGTATCACAAGGATACCAAAGAAAACTGAAATGTCAAAGAAGGCCTTTTGGTTAAAGTCATATTTAAATTGAGGACTCAGCTATGAGAAAGAATTGGCCAAAGAAAGAGGCATCAACACATGATAATTGAGCTCCTGCTATATATCAGGCAAACTACAAGGTCAGGAATCAGAGAGATAAAAACATGCTTATTGTCTTGAAGCAGCTTTTGACATAATGAGGCATGACAATAAATAATACACAATGGCAACCTTGTGACAAATGCTGTGAGAGTGGTAAACCCACTGTGATTAGGAGCTTAGAGGAGAGGCATCTGGCATGGTCAGGGGACTGAGGCTTGAATAAATCTTCATGTGGAAGTTGATGTGTCAGCTGGGTTCTAATGAAGAAAAGGAGCCATCCACTTGAAGAATGACCAGAAGGTTGTTGCAGGCAAAAAGAGCAAAGTCAGCAAACCTTGAGATGACAAGAGCAGGCTGCTTTCAGAAAGTGCATTCTGTAGTAGAGCTTCTCGAAAGTGTCCTCATTAATTCAGGAATCTGTAATGGGCTCTAATCTTTTATCTGTTTTCTAACACCATAGATTTGGATTGTCTCCAACCATGAGCGATGTAGCTCCATCCTTTGCCTGTGTTCCTTTGAGAAAGCATTTTAATGAAAGCTGCAGTATTCTAAGAATGTAACTACCCCATCACATGAGATTGTTCTGCACTGTTGCATGTTAAAATGAATCATTCTGTGTAGCACTTATTGCGTATCCGGGATATTACTCTGTAGATCCATATTTAGTTAGGCTTATTGAGTTTGGCTCATATTTTTAATATTATTATGGAACTAATAATGGATGTATGTTTCATTTTTCATTGACAGGGCATTCTAGTTATAATCAACTAATAGCTCAAGAGATATTTTCAATAAAATGTCCCATTTATAGTCACTAGTGGAAAAATAAAACACTCACTACTCTGGTATAAAAATTTAAGTTTACTAAAGTGAGTTTAACTCGGTGACTTAAAGAATACTGTATTGAGTCATGTCAGCTAGATCTTTGAAGAAAAGGTTAGAGGAGAAAAGAACTCAAGTTTGGGACCAGGACCTATTGGTGAAGAATTCAACTTCCAGGTAATGCTCAGTTCAGTTCAGTTCATTCACTCAGTTGTGTCCAATTCTCTGCAGCCCCATGGACTGCAGCATGTCAGGCTTCCCTGTCCATCACCAACTCTTGTAGCTTGCTGAAACTCATATCCATAGAGTTGCTGATGCCATCCAACCATCTCATCCTCTGTCTCCCCTTTCTTCTACTGCCGTCAATCTTTCCCAGCATCAGGGTCTTTTCTGATGAGTCAGTTCTTTGCATCAGGTGGCCAAGGTTTTGGAGTTTCAGCTTTAGCATCAGTCCTTCCAATGAATATTCAGGACTGATTTCCTTTAGGATGGACTGGTTGGATCTCCTTGCTGTCCAAGGGACTCTCAAGAGTCTTCTCCAACACCACAGTTCAAAAGCATCAATTCTTTGGTGCTCAGTCTTCTTTATGGTCCAACTCTCACATCCTTGCATGACTACTGGAAAAACCATAGCTTTGACTGTATGGACCTTTGTCAGTAAAGTAATGTCTCTGTTTTTTAATATGCTGTCTAGGTTTGTCAGGTAATATTAGTATCATAGAAAAGGATCTAATACATGGGATGAATAAGAAAACTCATGAGTCTCAGATTCATATCAGGAATTTGTCAAGATTGTACTTGGATCATAACTCCATTTCTGTGCTCTGATTCTAGAGTATAATATGGAGAGGGACTAATGGAGCGAGTTTGAAAGACAACTATGAATGGTCAGTAGGTTGAATGCTTCTCATGGGAAATCTGTTTTTGCCTTTATGGTTCAGAATATGTTGGCAGGAGTTGAGGAGCTATAGCTGCTGCTGCTTATTTGGATGAGTTAAGATCTCTGAGAAAAGCTTTTCTTTCTATCATACTTGCTTTGTGATTAGAGCATCCTCATAGTTCATCTGAAATTTGGGGGAAATCTACAGATCTCTGGGCTGTAGTGGAAGGAGCAGTCTTCCACGCCACTAGGAGAACTGTGTCTGCACTCATTCCAATAGTTCCTTTCAAATAGTTTTCTACCATTTGTGTTGTTGGTGGTGGGCTATTTGTTTTTTTTACTGGGTACCTCAGAGAACCTCAGAATAATGAGTAGTGTTTAGCTGCAGGAATTACTGAAATATATCTTCATGGATATAAACACATGATCTTACAAGATGTGTTTATCCAAAAAAATATTGATTGAGCAGCTACTATGGAGCAGGCTCAGTTTTCAATGCAGGCAATGAGTAATGAAAGGCCTGAAGGAAGTCAGTCCTGAATATTCATTGGAAGGACTGATGCTATAGCTGAAATTCCAATACTTTGGACAACTGATGGGAAGAATTGACTCATTGGAAAATACCCTGATGCTGGGAAAGATTGATGGAGTTGCAAAGAGTTGAATATGACTGGGCCACTGAACTGAATTGAATGAGCAATGAACAAGAAACACACGATTCCTACCTTCATGGAACTTAGGTTCTAACATTTCATTACTATCTACATAAATCATAGGGTCAAGAAGGGGAACCTTGTCAAGGTGAGGCTCCTTTTTATGCCCTAATCCCTTGCTGTCTTCTACTTAGTGTTCAGATCAGACAGAGGTTAGAGCATTTGCATTTAGGTGGCAAGAACTGCAGAAAGAGTCTGAGAAGCTATGAAAGGAACATGACCAGGAAACGTAATTAAAGAGTAAAACTATTCCTTGCAGAAAAGATAATCTAAGTTCAATTTACTTTATATGCCTTATCTTAATTTTATTATTCTTTAGCTTTTTAAAAAAGTATCACTTTAAATTATTTATTTCCTTCTAGATTTTTTAAGTTAACTTATTGGCCTGCCTTCATTAAGTATCTCAGTTGCTCTCTATTCCTTGTCTCTAGGGATAGATAACACAACTCAAAATTAAAAAAAGAATTTCTCTCTAAGCTGCATTTCAAAAGCTTAGGTCCTGAGGAAAAAGAAAAGCCACACAATAAAGTTAGGAGAATTGGGAGAGTGGAATGGAAGCAATTGAAGCTGAATCATCAATTTCTCCAGACTGGTGGTTCCCCTGGAGAAAGCCTGGGATGAGGAAAAAACTTTCTGATGTTTCTGTAGGATCAGAGAATAAGACCTAAGCCAATTTCTGGGGGTGTAGAACTTCTTGGGAAGATGTCAAGACCCTAGAGAAGAAATGCATCTGGGCAGAGGTAGTCTTAGATAATCTGTTTCCTGAACCCTAGCATGTTGTCAAAGCAGCAGAATAAAGTGGTTACTTTAACTCAATATGATGGAAGCCTGGTGGAAAGAGCTACCAGACCCCGAGGTGCCATGTGAACAGCGTCAGTTGTCATCTCTGTGGCAGGTTGTGTGTTCAGCTCTCCAAGGACCAGGAGTGATGACAGGTGCCTCAGTGGATTCATGTTTGGTCAAGTTATTCTGACTCTCTGATGGTGCTCTCCCCACTCCCTAACACACACACACACACACACACACGCCCTTATATCTGATCTCTATATGCTCCTTGTTGCAGAGTCTCAACTCTAGGTGGATAAAGGTCCTTAAACAGAAGAAAAGAATATAGTTTGTGGCCTGAGACTCCTTCTTGCTGTACTTGCTTTAACGTCTCATGATATCTCCCTGAAACTGGAGACCAAGGAGGTTCTTGTGGACCAGCTTGAACCAATGTGTGTACTGGGTTCTAGGGTAATAGTAGAAAGAGATACTCAGGACAGAGTGATCTGAGGGGAAATTATGATGATCTTGGTTTAGGTCACTTTCCCTAAGTTTGGTGAATCTGACATTTAATCATAAAGTTGGTGGTTTCTTACAAGGTATCCCATTCTCATAACTGTAATTCTGTGGTCTTTGGATGCTGGTTGTCACACCCTGCTGAGCTTTATTTTCTAGAGAGTCATCTTTGGTATCCTCCTTTTAAAAGAAAGTAACAACATACGTAAGCATTAAAAAAAGTCACAAAGTAAATTTAAACTACTACCTATCTATATTCCATTTTTGTCTATTTTACCACATAATATAAACATATCCTTGCTATATTATAAGATATATAATTTGGGCTGTAGGGGGTGGGGCTCAAGTAACCTTCAATTTGTTACTTCTTACTTTTCTCTAACTTCCCAAGTCAGTGTCTCAGCGTCTTGTTACTTATTTTATTTGTAAGTAAATAAGACATTTTTTTAAGCCAAGGATTTGATGTGGGCAAGTAGATGGTAGGAAGCATGAAAATAGAGAAATCAGTTCTTTTAGCATGAATTGATACTATTAAGAATTATCTTTTAGGTTTCTTCCTGGAAAGACATGTTTCATAAAAATGTGGAGATAAAACATCTCCACCCTTATCTTACTATAATAATAATAATAATATCTATAAGCACTATCTCTTTCTTTGAATTTTTATTGTTATCTCTCTTTGAATTATTAAGATCTGATAATGTTTAGTGAAGAACTAATCTGAAAAGACACTACTGGTTCTCATTTAAAAGATACAAGAAAAGAACATGGAACACTGTTATCAAAGGCATTAATAGATTGTTGAATGAAATGGAAGGTTAAATAAGAAATCTGTTGGATATAAGCTCTTTGAAAGTATGCATTTGTAGTGGCATTGCATAATTTTACTTTCACTTTTCAATTTTATATTGAAAAATGTCTTTATGAATAACGAGATGTTTAGGGCGATAAAGTACTCTTAGGCCAAAGAAAGAAGAAATAACTCTTTTACATGTGATGTGGAGAGAGAGCGGATGTTAGCTATCTGGATCCATTGGTGATATAAATCCATGTGGATTCATGGAGTTCTGCTTGAGAAGCAGGCGGGAATGCCAGCTGGGGAATGTTTCTCTCTAGGACTGCTCGAGTGCATCTATTTCATTTCAGTAGATGGGGATATGAGCAGGCTGTGTATGAGAAGTGTGACTGTCAAGTAATCAGAACAGGTTTGATAAGGAAAGAATGCTTGTGGAGTCAGCTTGTCAAATTTATATTTTATTAAAGGGATGTCTATGTGCCCTGTCAATGGGTTTATGTTTTCTTTCAGTTTGAAGCACACCAGTGTCACCCTGATGCACGCTCCACGCTGCACAGTGCTTGTGGGGAGGTTGCTGACACTGTTGTAGAGAGGCTTTCCTGCCTCTGAACAGTTACTTGTCTTGTTCTTCATTCTGCAGCCTATGCCCCGCACAGAGTTTCAGTAGTAACAAGGGTTTGGGACCCGGATGGTAAATGCCAGCATCAGGATTTTCCTAGCAGGTATTGGAGGAACTCAAAATTTTCTCTCTCAAATTGGAAAGCAGTGTATAATGAAAAGACAAATTAGTGCCTTTAAGAAATGTAGTGGTAATAAAACCTGTCATTGAAGGGAAATTGTCTAATTCTGAAGTAAGGTAATAAAAAAAAACTGATGTGGCTAAATTTTTCTCAATTTACTATGATAGAGTTGACCTTCTTTGATGTCAACATTCAAAAGGTAAAAAAAAGTCTCTGTTTTACATAGACTGTTGATATTGGCTTAAATTTGAATTCTAGCTTACAGAGGCAATGTAAATTAAAAACAAGCAATGGAAATACCATTTCATCTTGATTAAACCATCTAAATAAAGTGATAGTGCTAATAAGCACCTGCTTTAAGAACGGATTGTGTCTATATCTTTTGATTTCTACTCTTGCTCAAAACTGATATTCACATTCTATGCTGCCATCTGAGTTTCTTGCTATTTAAAGTAAAAAAAATTTTTTTATCAGGATGGATGTTACTGTTGAGTATCTGTAGCCCTATTTTGGCAAGGAAATCAGAGCCTGGCAGCCTTTTTCAACAATTTCCTATAATGCAGGAGGGCTTAATGCCCCTATTATAGAACTGATTCTATTATACTCTCCTTTCCAGAACTAATGGAGCACTCGACTTATTCATGTTAAAGAAAATGATTAAACATGAAAAGCTTCCAGACTCTGCTTCTTGCCAGGATTAAAACTGCTCTGTCCTTTATACTGACCAGAAAAGTCACCCCTTAATTAAGTTTATTGTTATTTGTCACCTGCCAGGAAGTTGCATGCAAAGCACATGAAAGCACATCTGTTGGAAACAATTTTAGATCTGTCTCTAAAGTCTATATTTTTGTTTTATTGTATAAATATATATGTTAATAATAATGGCTAACATTTATTGAGGGCTTAAAACACGAGGATACTCTTTCAGTTCTTCATATGAATTGAGTCAAGAATTAATTCTTATTGGAAAACCGTAAGAAATATGTGCTGTTATTGTCACCATTTTATGGATGGAGAAAATAAGGCTCAGAGTTTAAGGCAGTAGTGGCATAGGGATTGAACTACTCACCATCTAAGCTCTTAATAACCACTGTTCTTATCTATTTTTCCATTTAGCTAAAACATATGAAAGTGAATTAAGCTAGTGAGTTGGTAATCAACTCATTCATTAAAAATGTATTGAGTGGTCATTTTTTGCAACATAATAATCATAGCAAAGTATTACTGTAAGCTGGGTAAAATATAGTATTGGCATAGAGTATATATGAATATATAAGCACATAATTGTCATATTTGAGTTTTATGTAAATAGTTTGATAAAATCTGTGTTATAGAAAAATAACCAATGACAATGTGGATCATATTTTTCAAGGGTGGGAAAATTGGAAGCAACATCTTGCTTCCAATATTACAAATATTATATATACATTTATATATAAATTAATATATAAATTATTCATTATAAATATTATAATGTCCCAGGAAAGAAGTAAAAAGTTATTAAACTGCATAATTAAGATAAGTCAAAGTCTTATAGAGATAGATTCTATAGCATTTGGTCACTAATTATACATGAGAGAGTCTAGAGAAAAAATATCGCTGATAACCCTGATCTTCAAAACCTGAATGAGTAAGAGAAAGGTGATGATATTGATTGATGTAGGAAGCAAGGATCAAGACAAAGTTTGAGGATGTTCATGATGAGTTTAGTGTTGAGGTACAGTTTTGGGGAGGTCTCCTGAATGTAGCTGAACAGGTGTAAAGATCAGGAAGATAAGAGACAAATTTCCAGGAGTCATCCATGGAATTAAAAATTGAAACTGTACAAGCACATTGTATTAAGGACTGAAGTATAGAAAAATTGAGGGAAAAGAGAGTGAGTAAGCTGAACACTGAAGAGTTGATGTTTTTGAACTGTGGTGTTGGAGAAGACTCTTGAGAGTCCCTTGGACTGCAAGGAGATCCAACCAGTCCATCCTAAAGGAAATCAGTCCTGAATATTCACTGGAAGGACTGATGCTGAAGCTGAAGCTGTGATACTTTGGCCACCTGATGCGAAGAACTGACTCACTGGAAAAGACCCTGATGCTCGGAAAGATTGAAGGCAGGAGGAGAAGGGGATGACAGAAGATGAGATAGCTGAATGGCATCACCGACTCAATGAACATGAGTTTGAGTAAACTCTGGGAGTTGGCAATGGACAGGGAGGCCTGGCATGCTGCAGTCCATGGGATTGCAAAGAGTCAAACATGACTGAGCAACTGAATTGAAATAAACTGAAAAGTGAGTAGTTGTCAAAAAGGTGGAAAGTCCATCAGCTGAGTTTATGGCATGGGAGTGATGTCACCATTTTCATAAACAGTAACTGTTCAACAGGGTGCTGCTTCAGAAAAGTAAAGGCAGCATAAAGTGGTCACTGGACTGTTATCAGTAACAATTAGGGATTTTTTAATACTGTGATTGAAGATTGTGTGTCATAAGTTGAGGAATGATTAGAAGGAGAATTGGAAGCAGAGTGTAATCAATATTTTAGTTTAGTAGAAAATAAATTGGATTGAGGTCAATTAGCATTTTTTATAAGGACAATTTTATTTTTATAGGAAATGACTGAACATTTATGAAGAAGTCTGACGAATAGACAAATTGAAGGTGTGTATGTAAAGGCCATGGAGGCAGTTCCTATAGAACATGACATAGGTAGGATCAAGTAAAGTTTGAAGGGCTTTGAAAATTAACAAGAATATTTCTTGTCTTCTGAGATAAAATGGTTACATAATGAACAGTTATAGAAACACATTGAAGTTGATGGCAGAAAGCTGATGGAGTTCTTTTGGGATGGTTAATCTTTCATCAAAGGAGAAGGTGAGATCAAGCAGTGATATGAAGAGCCATATGTTCCATCACAAGAGAGCAACTCTATGTAGGAAAACACAGATTCAACTAAGAAAATCTAGGTGAGTTATTTACAGTTACATTTGAGATAGCAGATAGCATGAATTTGTAATGCAGCCAGTTGGTTGCTTTATTTCTATCTATATCTTCATTGCTTTGGAGATTTGCATTAAAAGCTGGATAATAGAAAATGTTTACTTTGGCTGAAAATTGTCATTGAAAATTAAACATACCAGATACCAAGCAAAAGAGAAAAAGGTCTTGATCTCTAGGGAGAAGATTTGATATAATCAACCTGAAGCTCAGTCTTGATATAGATATGAACAGAAAATTTTAAGAATTGTAAATCATTGAGGAGTAGGAATAATTCTGAAGCTAAACTGAAAGTTTAAAACAACATATGAAGTGGTGAAGGTAGAATACTCCATCCATCCAGAGAGAATTTTCAGTACTTGAGATTTAGGCAAAGAAGCATTTTGAGCTAAGCTGAAACAAATTGGTGTTGAAAATGATAATGTGTGTGCATATTTTCATGAAGAAAAAGATATAAGAAGGACCAGTAGGAAAATTGATTTTAGTTTAATAGAATTGTCAAATTCAAGGACACAAAAATTTAATTTTAGGTTTTATTCTATAAATTTTATGGATTTAGCTCTTATATTCAAGTCTATTATCTATTTTTAGTTAGCTTTTGAGTTTGGTGTGAGGTAGGGGTCCAAATTCTTTCTTTTATATGTAGACATACAGCTGTCCTAGTACAATTTGTTGAAAAGTCATTTGTTTCCCCAACATAGTTTTCTTGCTATGCTTGTCAAATTCAATTCGGTGTAAATGTAATCTATATCTGAATTCTTCATGCAAATTCATTGATGTATATGTATATCTTTATGTCAGTACCACACTGTCTTGATTACTATAGCTTTCTCGTTAGTTTTGAAACTAGGAAACATGAATCCATCAACAATCCATTGTTACCTTCTTTTCAAAATTGTTTGGACTATTTTGGGTCTCTTGAATTTCCATGTGAATTTTAGAATCATTCTGTCATTTTCTGCAAAAAAAGTCTTGTTATTTATTTTTAAATCGGTTTTCTATTTTCCAGTTCATTTATCTCTTCTCTAATCTTTATCATTTTGTTCTGCTTGCTTGAGTTTGGTTTGTTCTTCCTTTTCCAGTCTTTTAAGGTGGAAATTTAAGTTACTGATTTGAGATTTAAAAAAATTTTTTAGTATGCTGCTGCTAAGTCGCTTCAGTCGTGTCCAACTCTGTGCGACCCCATAGACGGCAGCCCATCAGGCTCCCCCATCCCTGGGATTCTCCAGGCAATAACAGTGGAGTGGGTTGCCATTTCCTTCTCCAATGCAGGAAAGTAAAAAGTGAAAGCGAAGTCACTCAGTTGTGTCTGATTCCTAGCGACCCCATGGACTGCAGCCTACCAGGCTCCACCGTCCATGGGATTTTCCAGGCAAGAGTACTGGAGTATAGGCATTTATAAATATAAATTTGCCTTTATGTATACATTCCCAAGGCTTTTGTATTTGTTTTAATCTCAAAGTATTTTATAATTTCCTATGTGGTTTCCTCTTTGGTCTATTGCGCATTTAGGAATGTGTTGTTTAATTTCAATTTAGTTTTCAATTTCTGATTAATTTTGTTACTTATTTCTAATATCATTTCATGTGGTCAGAGAACATACTTTGTATTAATCTAGCCTTTCAATTTCATCAAGGCTTATTTTAAAGACTAGTATCTGTTCCATATATATTCTGATCTTGTTCCAAGATTGGTTCAAAATATAAAAACAAGTCAATATGATTCATTATATTAAGAGAAAAGAACAAAAAGCACATGATCATTTCAATTGGAAAGCATTTGAAAGAATCCAACACATTTCAATATAAAAACCCTAGAAAAAACTAGAAATAGAAGGGCACTTGTTTAATTTGATAAAGTTTACTTAAAAACCCATAACTAGCATACTTATTGTTGACTGGATTCTTTACTACAGAGACCACAAATAAGACAGGAATGTCTGCTGTCTCGACTTCATTGTGCTTGAGTTCTATACAGAGTAATTAAGAGAGAAAAGGAAATTAAAAGTATGCAAAATGAAAAGCAAGAAGTAAAGCTCTTTATTTGAAGAAGAGCTTCTTCAACAGGGAAAATCTATGAGACCTAGTAAGATAATTGATCAAGGTTTCAAATCAATAAAAAAAATATTGTATATACAATATATTGTATATACAATATACAAAAATCAATTGCATTCTATACACTTTAATGAACAATCTGAAAATGAAATTCATAAAACTATCTCATTTACACTAGCAGCAAAAATAATAAAATACTTAGGAATAAATTTAATAAAAGAAGTACAAAACATTATGAAAACTAGAGAACATTGTTGAGAGCCATTTAAACATGATCTAAAAAAAAAGGGAAAATTCACATGTTCATGGATTTAAAGACTTAATATTGTTAAGATGGAACTACTCCCCATACTGACCTGCAGAATCAACACAATCAAAACGAGAATCCTTCAAAATAACTGTCTAATGATTTGCTGTCTCCTCTCCATGTTCTTGCATTCTTTTTCTCTCTCTCGCTTTTGTCAACATACCTTTAATCATTTCTGCCCCATTTTTTAACTTTCAAGCCCAAGCTAAGATGTGATTTGAAGGAATATAGTCTGCCAGATGAACTGAGTGGAAAGTGTGCACAGTTAAAAAATACTTATTCTCTGATTCTGTTTTGTTTTAAACAGCTCATACATTTCATATACTAAATAATTCACCCATTGAAAGCATGCAAGTCAATGGTTTTGATTATATTCACATTGTTGTGCAGTCATCACTATAATCTAATTTTACATTTTTATCTCTCAAAAGAAACCTTGTACACATTTTCATTCACTCTGTGTTCTCCATTCTAAACCCACTCAAAGCAAGCACTAATTTATTTCTGTCTGTACACAGTTGCCTTTTCTGGATATTTTATATAAATGTAATTATACAATTTGTGGTCTCTGTGACTGTATTTTTTTCACTAGGCATAATGTTTCCTGATTTCATCCATGTTCTGGCATTTATTTGTATTCCATTCCATTGCAGTACTCAATAATTTTTAACTGCATGGGTATACCACATTTTGTTGATTCATTGATTAGAAGATAGACATTTTGTTGATTACACTTTTTGGTGATTCTGAAATTGTTTTCTGTTTTTATACCTTCTGTGAAAAAAAACCAATGTGATTCACTATGAGGAAGTTCACTATAAGGGGTTAAAGGCTTGAGGACAAAAGGGAAAATATAAATTATTTAGGGGAGTAAAAGACTGAATGGCCTGAGAACTGTTGCAGAATTGGGTGACTTGCTGGGCCCACTTGGTTTTAGTGATCAGGAATTTAAAGTGAGACTGATTTTGTCTTTTCTGTCTGACTTCAGCTACTCAAGGGCTTGAGAAAAAAGTGGATGAAGAGTTGATTAGAATCAACATTGGGGATTTTACAGACATGTTCAGTGGAGAGAGAGGAAAATGAGAGTTGAGTGTGAATGCAGGGTGTTAGTGTGGTGGCAAAATGGAAATTTATCCTGGGAAAGAAAGAACAGTAACAGCAGGATGGAGAGAGCCAAGAAGCATGAACTGAAAAGGTGAGAGGTGGTGGATGAAGAGGGTGATGCTTGATATTTGGATAATAGAGAGTGTGCTGCAAGTGGTAATGCCAGCTTCAAGGCAGTTCAACCATGGGAATCAGTGCTGGAGGTTGGGTGAAGGCAAAGGTCATTGTAGGAGAGGAGTTCAATGAATCAACAGGCTGAGGTATTGAATGAGCATCTATCTTGATATTAAAAGTATCAATATTTATGAAGTTTTTAGAGAGGGGTGGGGATAGGTACAGCGATCCATGGGCTATATCTTCAAAGATTTAGGTGATTAATTTCTTTAGAGACCTAGAAAAAGGGATGGGTTTTTAAGGCTATGTGAAGAACAATGATAAATATGCACACCTGAAAGAATTGCATGGAGAGAAATTTCCTCAGGAGCAGCCTTGCTTGGGTTCAAAGAAGAAGTTGAAGATATTTAAGATTTTTCAGTTGACTGGTCCAGAGGGCACAGTGACTGAGTGTGGTAATTGGAGGGTGAAATATGAGATTGGGTCAATTCAGACTTCATAAACAATGTCAGTCAGTTTAGTTCAGTTCAGTTGCTCAGTCATGTCCAGCTCTTTGTGACCCCATGGACTGTAGCACTCCAGGCTTCCCTGTCCCTCACCAACTCCCAGAGCTTACTCAAACTCATATCCATCGAGTCGGTGATGCCATCCAACCATCTGATCCTCTGTCATCCCATTCTGCTTCCGCCTTCAATCTTTCCCAGCATCAGGGTCTTTTTCAATGAACAATAAACAATGTGGGCAAGATAATCATGTGATGAGAGAGAACCTGCTGCTGCTGCTTAGTCACTTAGTTGTGTCTGACTCTTTGCAGCCTCACGGACTCTAGCCCACCAAGCTCCTCTGTCCATGGGATTCTCCAGGCAAGAATACTGGAATGGATTGCCATGCCCTCCTCCAGGGGATTTTCCCAACCCAGGGATCTAACCTGAGCCTCCTGCATTGGCCAGCAGGTTCTTTACCACTAGTGCCACCTGGGAAGCCCCAGGTAACCTGGGGATCCCGTATTTTCTATGGTGACTGACATAAAAAGGGACAGGGGTCTTGGTGGGATTATTTCTGATGATCTCTGAGACAGATTTGAACACCGATACTATAACTGTTGAGGAAGGGAGGAGGGCTGCAGGAGCACATAAAGTTCTGTTTTCATCCCTTGGCATCTTCTTTCAAAGGCAGCTTTAAGAACCCAAAAAGGGTCACAACAAACAGAACTCTGTGAGAGCTCCATTACCTTTGATGCTACTGAGGCTGAAATTTTATTTTAAGAAAGGAAAGGAAGTCATGAGGAAAACTATTCTGTACATCATTCTGAACATCAGTGAAAAGATGCTTGGTGAAATGAAAGTGGCTGAAATGTTAGCAAATGTGCTCAAACAATATTTGAGGTTAAAATATCAAATAAAATTAAATATAAGGCTTAATAAAATATGGATCATAAGACCTTAGAAAGCAGAATTAGAAATGCTCAGTGGTCTCACAAATCAATAAGAATAATAGCAACACTGCAGTCTAAATAAAAATAATCATTAAATATCAGAAACAAAAAAGTCAATAAAAAATAAGACAAACAAAAATATTCAACACAACTGCTACTCACAGAATTACATAATAAAATGCCATACACATGCTTCCTTTAACATATCGCAAGTTCAGTTCAGTTCTGTCACTCAGTTGTGTCTGGCTCTTTGTGACCCCATGGACTGCAGCATGCCAGGCTTCCCTGTCCATCACTAACTCCCTATCAAACACCAACATATTGCAAACTTGCAAATATATTATATTTGACAGTATATAAATATTATTCTATATTAGTGTTTTATGAATATATTCATTCATATATTTATGTATATATATTAAAAATTTTGTATATTGTATGCATATGTTTAGTAGCAGGCAGAAAAGTGATATCTCTCATGTGTTTCTGAGGAGAGTGGGGAGTTAATTTGTAAAATGTTTGCAGCAATAGACTTTATGTACTAAGAGTATTTAAAATGCTTATGTACTTTGACCCCTTAAGTCCACTTTTGGAATATATCTTAAGGAAATATAAGATGTATACTCAAAGATTTATTTTTGTGCATACTAATTGCAACATCATAAAACTAAAATATTGGAACTACTCTAAATATCCAAATAGCAGGCGAAAAACTGGAGTATTTAAACCTCAATGTCTATTAATGGCTATTGGACAATGCTGGCAGTGTTTTAAATAAATTTTATGATATAATATTGGATGCACATGAAAGGAAAAAAAAATTTTATTACAAAAGAATCTGACATGAGTGAGCGACTGAACAACAACAATATATCTATAAACATATTGCCTTAGGCGTTTGAAAATCATAGCAAATTCAGTCCAAGGAACTAATATATTTCTGAGCTTATATGGAAATACTTCAACATAAGGAAGCTATGTTTTGAAGCCATCCATCCCATGGCTTCAATCCCATGGTTGGATGGCATCACTGACTCAGTGGACATAAGTTTGAGCAAACTCAGGGAGATAATGAAGGACAGAGAAGCCTGGTGTGCTGCAGTTCATGGGGGGTCACAAAGAGTCAGACAGGACTTAGCGACTGAACAAGAACAACATAATTTGATGCATAATTAAAAGAACATGCATGAACCACCTAACAACTTCAGGATTGGAATGTTTTCAAATATCTCTGAAGTTATCTACAGGACTCTTGCCTATCCCACCAATACCTAAAAGCATATCCCTAATTTCGTGATCATAAATATACCCTTTATATTGAAGGGTAACAAATGTACAAAAAAAACACCCAAATCATAATATATAGATAATGAATATTGTAATTGAACATACCTGAGTAACCAGCATCCAGATTACTAAACACAGAAATACAAGAGAAACCCTCCTTGTGCTGCTTTCCTCAAAGGAAAATTATTCTCACTTCTCCTACTATAATTAGTTATGCGTGACTTTGAACAATACATAAATGAACTCACATAGTATGCATTCTTGTGTGTCTGTATTCTTTCTAAGCATTGTGTGTGTGGACATATCATTTCCAAATTGGACGAGCAAAGTATTCTGAAGACCTTGATGCTTTATATAAAAACAAAAACACTGGCAAAATCTCTCAAAATCAGTATTTTCAGAAATCTGGAAATTAACTAAAGACTTGCAACAATTTGAGGAATGCTTTTACTAAAAGATAAACAGTACAATCTTAGTAGGAACCCAGAGTTTTGTGGCTTTTTCAGTTCAGTCACTCAGCTGCGTCCAACTCTTTGCGACCCCATGGACTGCAGCATGCCAGGCCTCCCTGTCCATCACCTACTCCTGGAGCTTACTCAAACTCATGTCCATTGAGTCGGTGATGCCATCCAACCATCTCGTCTTCTGTCGTCCCCTTCTCCTCCCACCTTCAATCTTTCCCAGCGTCAGGGTCTTTTCCAGTGAGTCAGTTCTTCACATCAGGTGGCCAAAGTATTGGAGTTTCAGCTTCAGCATCAGTCCTTCCAATGAATATTCAGGACTGATTTCCTTTAGGATTGACCAGTTGGATCTCCTTGCAGTCCAAGGGACTCTCGAGAGTCTTCTCCAACACCACAGTTCAAAAGCATCAGTTCTTCGGTGCTCATCTTTCTTTATGGTCCAACTCTCACATCCACACATGACTACTGGAAAAACCACAGCTTTGACTAGATGGACTTTTGTTGGCAATCTCTCAGCGTTTTAATATGCTGTCTAGGTTGGTCATAGCTTTTCTTCACCATCTGTAGTGATTATTGGTATTTCTCCCGGCAATCTTGATCCCAGTTTGTGCTTCATCCAGTCCAGCATTTCACATGATGTACTCTGCATATATGTTAAATAAGCAGGATGACAATATACAGTCTTGACTTACTCCTTTCCCAATTTACCAGTCGGTTGTTCCATGTACAGTTCTAACTGTTGCTCCTTGACATGCATACAGATTTCTCAGGAGACAGATCAGGTGGTCTGGCTCATTTCTTTAAGAATTTTTCACAGTTTGTTGTGATTCACAGTCAAAGGCTTTTTAACTTACCCTAATAATATCCCCTTCTCCCAGCTCAATAATAATCTTTAAAAGCAATTATATTAGATGTGAAAACTGGCAACTTAGCAGAAGGTGGAATAATGAGTTTGGTACACCTCAAAACCCCTTTCTTACAGATCTGCCATGATTTGACTGTTTTGGAAAAGCTCCATTCTTATATCATTTGACCTGACTTGGAGTTCTTTTCATGTGAGCTGCCCAGAGGGCATTTTATTAAAAAAAAAAAAAATCAGCAAATGTGTATCATTGCAGATGCTAATCAAAAAACTTAAAAGAGAAAACTTAAATAAGATATCCTTAAGAGTTTTAAGGAGCTTTAATATATTCCTGGGAATCTACAATGCCACATACATATTCACAGCTAAGAGCATGTACAGGGCTATGCACACATTGAGAAAAAAACCTGAGAAGATCCCAGACTCTCACCTCACCTTTGGCTGACTTGAGGTTTTGTACAAGCAGGAAGTAAAGACTAAGGCAGAGTTATAAACTGACTACTTGAACACTGAAAACAGGTACCATCATATACAAAATATGTAATAAATCCAGCAAGGGTGTGGGGCACAAAATAAGTAATCAAATATCAATTATATTTCTGTACACTAGCAATGAACAATCAAATTAGAAAAGACTTCCATTTAAAGAGCACCAAACCCCCAAATTCTTACAGAAAAAATTTAACACAAAGCATGTACTTAAAACTGCAGAATATCACTGAAAGAAATTATAGATCTACATAAATTTTTGAACATCATAGGATGGATAGTCATAGTCATGGATCTGAAGAATTAAAACTGTTTATATGAACATATTCCCCAAATTGATCTATGGGTCAATACAATTCATTGTCAAATGCATCATTCCTGGCTAACTTCATGTGTGCATGCTAAGTTGCTTCAGTCCTGTCTGACTCTTTGAGACTATAGCCTGCCAGGCTTCTCTGTCCATGAGGATTCTCCAGGCAAGAATACTGAATTGGGTTGCCATGCCCTCCCCCAGTGAATCTTCCTGACCCAGGGATTGAACCTGCATCCCTTATGCCTCCTGCATTGGCAGGTGGGTTCTTTACCAGTGCCACCTGGGAAGCCTGTCTAACTTCATATCTATCACTAAAAGAAAAAAGTAGTAATAATACTGTTCACAATACCATGGTTTTAGAATTCTGTTTGCACAGAAACAGTATGTATCTTCTTGCTTCTGAAGTTCCTGAAGACCATTTATTTAATGCTGGTTGCATCATTACCCATGCTATTGCATCGTCCCTTGTGCAGCCCATGAATATTGGTTCCTAATGACTCAAGAGTTGCTACTATGCTTCACTGATAATGAACACAGAGACGAATATTATCCAGAATGTAAAGGAAAATATAAACAATAATCCATTTTCTGGTCATGTTAAATTTGTGATTTCAAATATAAAATAACACATCTCCAACTACATCTTCTCTTGACTACTTTAGGCAGTAATCACTACATTCTTAGGATGTGATCTTATTCAGTGTTGCCCAAATCCCTGCCTTCTAAACACTGCCACCAGTGGAGAGGCAAGGACTCAGTGTTCAAAGCAAGGAGAATGATTCTATTCTGCAAGGAATCCTTCATCCAGCATGAAGTCTGACTCAGAAGAGCACAACCTTACCACATTGATTGGAGACCAAAAGACATTAATCAAGAAGCCCTCATGGCATTGTGGAGTAAATGTCTCATCACCTTTAGAAGAATTATGTGCAGTCACTCCCATAGATTACCTTGAATATGGTTCAAAATTTGTGAAGAGGGTTGGTGTCCAAGGAGGTCCAAGGTGACTTCCTTGGATGCTTATGAGGGGAGTCCCAAGAGTAAATATTGGATGCTGGCATCCATGCTGTCCTTGGTGCTATATAAAGTGGAGGTCCAACACAGCGGGGTGAGGATCCACGCAGGGACCTCCCCACAGGACCCATGTCCAAGGGCTGATAGCAGACCATCAGAGCCCAGAGCGCTGAGCTTGTCTGGCATGCTGGCTTGGATAAAAACTGTCCTAAACTGACGTGTCAGAACCATCTCGGTGGAACATCTGCTTAACCCCAGAGTCTGGTATAGGATCTAAGAATACCCTAAAGTGGAGAAGCAGGGACTATAGCCCACATTAGCTCCTGGTATTCACACAGGGCACCACACCTGAAAAGCACTATTAGCTTTGGCAGGTCCAGCTTCTGGAATGGGACTTAAAATTTTTTGAGGTTGATGCTTCCAGTGAAAGGGACACACATGGCACCAGGTCTAGGCTCTAGATTAGCTGCCCGGAGAACACTGCTGCCCCTGGCTAGTCCTAGGTACAGGAGGGTGACTTAGAATATTTTCTGGAAGGCATTCCAAAATGTAGGGCCACCTGAAACATGGGGGCTCAGAGAAGGAAACTCTCTAGTGCAGTTCTAAGAATAAATTGGCAGAGATATCTACTAGTTCACCAAAATACAGTTCCTTCTAGTCAAACAGTAAGATTGTATTTCCCGGGCTTCCTTAAACTTAGGTGTAACCAGGTGATTTCTAGCTAGTGAAATGTGGACAGAAGTGATATGTGCCACTTTCTGACCTGACCCATAAAAATTTGCTCCATGACCTTCTGCTCTCTTTTCCCTTGCTTTATTGGATGTTTGTGAGTATTCAGAGTGAGCTTGGGTCCTGTGTATTGAAAATGACATGGGTTAATCTTTCTGCCTGAATCAGAAGTGAAGCAGAACCCTGCAATCCCTACCTCAGACTCAATTCTGAGCAAGAAATGCCCTTCTATCACATGAGACAGCTGAGATGTCAGAGTCTAGCTGTTATAACAACTAAACTAATAATGTTTTAAAACTGTGTATATTTATGTCAGAATTCTTATTATTAAACTTCAGCATGTGAAATAATTTAGAAAGATGCATTATTAGTACTTCAGGCTCACTGTGTAAGCATTTTGCCCTAAAATTAGAAGTAGATAGTAATATTAGTAATGTTACTAATTTCACATGGAAGGAAAATACATAATTTATTTCTAAGAGAAATACATAATACAGGAATATAATTTATCTTAGGTTTAGCAAGGCTATTGACCACATGTGTCATAAATCTCTTTTAGCTATAATAGTTATTAATAAAAAGGTAATGTGTCATCAGCTATGTCAACACAGAGGGAAATTTCTAGTCAAGTTCCATAAAATGCTGTCATTCATTGGTCTGATTTCTTATTTTCACTGGCAAGTTGGATAAAGACAGATGAGAGATACTTACCTAATTTGCAGGTGATGGAAACCAAGAAGAGATGATATAATGTGCCAGAATCAAGATGCAAAATGATTGACTGAAAAGATAAAGTGAAACAAAGAAAATAAAATTTAGCAAAAATATAAGATACAGAATTTGGTATTAATGTAAATTACCTAAGTATGATAGATATGGCTTATTTTAAGGAGTAAAATCAAGGACATTCCTGAAAGAAGTAGCATGGGTTCAAAATTTAAAACTTGCCAGATAGGTCACCAAAATGATAACATAGCTGCTTCTTAAAAAAAAATGACTCAGATAAACATAGAAGTGTAGATAGCTCTGGTACCCTTCAAATAGTAACTCTTAATGGAGGGGTTTTGGCAATCTGGGGGTGTATTTATTAATATATTTTTAAATTGTCCCAATGCTTCTTGTATGGTCAGCATTACTGGCCAGCAATGCCAGATACATTACAATGCACAAGGCAGGTCAAACCTTCAAGGCATTGTCCTGTATCATTTATGACCTTCAAATGTCCTGCAAGATAAGTAAAAGTTGTTTATAATCATCTAAGCTTAAAACCTAATTTCACATAGCATTAATCCTAAAATATTTATGCAGGGTATTATTTTTTCCAGGTGTATAACTACTATGTGGAAAGATTGTTCTTTAGTTTTTATTCAGAACTTTACCAGGGGCTGTTTACAATTTCAAAAAATTGTGTCACCGGTGGCTTCACTATTTGCTCCTGTATCAGCTATCAGCTGGCATTTGACATTAGTGCATTTATGGAAATACATATATAGATTGCAAATTTCTTTTCTGTTGTGCCTGCCATTGTAGTCTTGTGAAAGTTTTTAAATAATGAAGTACACATTTATTATGTATCAACTTAAAATGTCTCATATTACACTTAGGATATTAACTTTTTGAAATTATTTTTTGTATATAGATTAATTTTCTATTAATCTTTTTAGCGATAGTAAAGACAGCATTATATAATATTTACCATATAAAGAGGAAGCTCCCCTGGGTAGGAAATGGCAACCCACTCCAGTATTCTTGCCTGGAAAATTCCATGGACAGAAGAAACTGATGGGCTCCAGTCCATGGGGTTGCACAGTTGAACACACATTGAGTGCACATGAACACACACACACAAATAGAGGCATTGAGTCACAAAGAGGCAGAAACCACGATGTAAATGTCTATATTTCACCTATAAAAAGATTTGGTATCCTCTAGAATTTAGAATTGTAGTGAACTTAATGGATTGTGATATGATCATAAGGAATCTGGAATACAGGCCATTGGAGGAAAACGTCAGATTCTGAGGATCAAGAGGATATGAGAGGAAATTAATTGAGCATATATTATATGCCAAGATTATACTTATCTAATATTCTTAATTTAAATCTTTTTTTATTTTTTTGGCTGTACTAGGTGGTATGTGAAATCTTAGTTCCCTGGCCAGGGATTGAACCTGCATCCTCCAGTAGTGGAATGGAATCCTAATCACTGGACTGCCGGGGGAATCCCCTATATCACTTTAGAAAAAAAAGTTGGACTTCCCTGATGGTCCAGTGGCTAAGACTGTGCTTCCAATGAAGGGGCCACTGGTTTGATCCCTGGTCAGGGAAGTTCCACATGTTATGTGGTATGGGGGGAAAAAAAAACTTCTGAGGGGTCTCCTCAAAATAAAAGTCCACAATAACCTGTTTAGGTAAATAGGATTTTCATATTTAAAATTGAGGAAACAAACTCAGAGCATTTAAGTAATTTGTCCAAAAGCAAAAGCTATCATGCTTGTTTATTTGTTTGTTTTGTAGCTATTGAGTTTTAAATAGAAGATTCAGACCAAAATCTATTTCGCTTCGAAGCCCACGTTCTTAACTGTTGTGCAAGAGAAGATTCATAGGAGCTGCCTCCAGTTACTTGGAAGGACTGATGTTAGAAAGGGATAGGTTTCACCTGGGCCATTCCAGCGGCTATAAAGCTCAGAATTGAGAAATTAAACAGAACTAGATTTTAGCTCAATTTAAAGAATTTTTATCAAAAATGATCATCTCTTAAAAGAACAGACTGCCCCAAGAAGTACTGACCAGAGAGGTTAACATCAAACAGTAAAGACTAGTATTGATGATCTTGTGTCAGAATTCTTGTAGAAAGATTTTCTGCATCTGGGTAAGATAGTTGGTCTAGAGTTTTAACTCACTTTTGACTCTGCTCTTCTGAATTATTTAGCTCAACCTTCTGTATATAATAACCTCCTTCTCCACCACCTTGACATATGATTATGGAACCACTAGGAGCCTACTCTCTCCTATATATTCTTGTCTACACTTAATTCATGGAACTCCCCAATATTCCATTTATCCTTGAATATGACCTTAAATTATTTTTGGAGCAGTGTGGAAGGGAAACATGTTTTCCCAAATAGTTCATGCCATCATAGGATAGCACAAAAGATCAGAAAGATTTTTCTTACTCTGATCTTTTGATTTCTATTTGTTGGATCTTGAAATATTTGGAGGTGAGTCATGTTTTCAGATAGCCTTTGATAATGAACCATTACCCATTTGATCTGGCTTCCTATTTGTTGGCCAGTTCTCTCTGGAAGATATTTTCACTTCTAAAAAACTTCCTTTTATGGCTTGGACACCAGAATAGAACACAACTGTACATATCATATTTGTACAAGTTTCAAGGAGCTTATTAGCACAGGTCAGCATCTTGGCCCCTCTTTCAGGAAATCTAGTGAAACTATGGGTTTTAAAACTCTGAGGTATAAGGAGAAAAGCTATTTATCAAACCAAATACACATGGTATAATTAAAGACCTCCTAATGGTCACTCTCATTATGGATTACTATCCAACACAGCTACAAAAGTGGAGAGATTTTTTTCCCCGGGTGCATCAGAACATGAACTTAAGAGGATCAGAGCTTTTTCAGCTTCAGGAGGGTCACATTGAGTCATACCTTGTAGCTATAGTGGTAAAAGGAAATAAAATAAAGGATTTTTTGACAAAAGAGTCAGTAGTAGATTGTCACTGAGTTGCCCAGGGCACTGGTCTGGAGACTTGACCTCAGAATTCCCAGACTTTGTGTTTCACTGCCTTCAACCTTGTTGACATTTGCTTGTTTGACTTTGCTTCTTGCCTGCTTCTACATAACAAAGTGGAAAGGAACACAAACTTGCTTTCAGTTAAACATAGATATAGGCCAAATAAGGGACATTTGTGGGCTGGTTGAACAGTACAGATTACTCATTGGGAAAAAGTATTTTCAAATCACAGGTCAAATATTTATGTTAAAACTCACCACTCTTGAGTTCCTAACTTGTTACTGCCATTCTAGAAATTAGTAGAACATGTCATGATGCTCAGGGATAATGGCTGTTCTCTGATAGCAATAGGAAGCAATTCTGTTTGTATAATAACAGTAAATTCTTTAGAGTTTAAAAGAATTATTTCAATCCAAACATATTACAGTCTTGGAAGAGAAGATAAATTTAGAGCCTGTATCAACCGGTGATCATTTAGTATATTACCATTATTCAATAACCACAAGCATTAAATGGTTTTCCAAGGCTACACCCCTCTATTAATACAGATTGACTTACAAATGACATCTCTTAACAACTTGCCCGATTCTGTTTCCATGATTCCACATAATTACAAGATGTTGGGGTGTAGGATTCACATGTTAGTCTTTCATTTTTTTTTTTTTTTTGACTGTAGCAAAAACATTGTTCTTTTGTATATTTCATTTTAGAGTTTTTTGTATTTTTTTTTCCATGTTTTACCATTTATTAGCTTAAAGAGTCTCTGCCAAAATACAAGTCATGAGAACATTACTTTTGAGAAGTGCTCCAGTTGCTTGGACATAATTTTATAGCATTGTGTTATTTTTTTTTTTTTTGAGTCAAATATTCTTATTTATTTTTATTATTATTATTTTTTTTCCAGTGTGTTTTGTCATACATTGATATGAATCAGCCATGGATTTACATGTATTCCCAATCCCGATCCCCTCTCCCACCCCCCTCTCCACCCGATTCCCCCGGGTCCTCCCAGTGCACCAGGCCGGAGCACTTGTCTCGTGCATCCCACCTGGGCTGGTGCTCTGTTTCACCATAGATAGTATACATGCTGTTCTTTTGAAATATCCCACCCTCACATTCTCCCACAAAGTTCAAAAGTCTGTTCTGTATTTCTGTGTCTCTTTTTCTGTTCTGCATATAGGGTTATCGTTATCACCTTTCTAAATTCCATATACATGTGTCAGTATGCTGTAATGTTCTTTATCTTTCTGGCTTACTTCACTCTGTATAAGGGGCTCCAGCTTCATCCATCTCATTAGGACTGGTTCAAATGAATTCTTTTTAATGGCTGAGTAATATTCCATGGTGTATATGTACCACAGCTTCCTTATCCATTCATCTGCTGATGGGCATCTAGGTTGCTTCCATGTCCTGGCTATTAGAGGAATCAACCTGCCTGACTTCAGACTCTACTACAAAGCCACAGTCATCAAGACAGTATGGTACTGGCACAAAGACAGAAATATAGATCAATGGAACAGAATAGAAAGCCCAGAGATAAATCCACGAACCTATGGACACCTTATCTTTGACAAAGGAGGCAAGGATATACAATGGAAAAAAGACAACCTCTTTAACAAGTGGTGCTGGGAAAACTGGTCAACCACTTGTAAAAGAATGAAAGTAGAATACTTTCTAACACCATACACAAAAATAAACTCAAAATGGATTAAAGATCTAAATGTAAGACCAGAAACTATAAAACTCCTAGAGGAGAACATAGGCAAAACACTCTCTGACATAAATCACAGCAAGATCCTCTATGACCCACCTCCCAGAATATTGGAAATAAAAGCAAAACTAAACAAATGGGACCTAATGAAACTTAAAAGCTTTTGCACTACAAAGGAAACTATAAGTAAGGTGAAAAGACAGCCCTCAGATTGGGAGAAAATAATAGCAAATGAAGAAACAGACAAAGGATTAATCTCAAAAATATACAAGCAACTCCTGAAGCTCAATTCCAGAAAAATAAATGACCCAATCAAAAAATGGGCCAAAGAACTAAACAGACATTTCTCCAAAGAAGACATACAGATGGCTAACAAACACATGAAAAGATGCTCAACATCACTCATTATTAGAGAAATGCAAATCAAAACCACAATGAGGTACCATTACACGCCAGTCAGGATGGCTGCTATCCAAAAGTCTACAAGCAATAAATACTGGAGAGGGTGTGGAGAAAAGGGAACCCTCTTACACTGTTGGTGGGAATGCAAACTAGTACAGCCGCTATGGAAAACAGTGTGGAGATTTCTTAAAAAACTGGAAATAGAACTGCCATATGACCCAGCAATCCCACTTCTGGGCATACACACTGAGGAAACCAGATCTGAAAGAGACACGTGCACCCCAATGTTCATCACATGTTAGTCTTTCAATGCATCGTATACCTAGCAAGATGCCCTGAACTAGAAAGGATTCTGTTGTGCATGTTTTTAATTAAATGGACATCGTGTGTTTTCTCCTCAACTGAACTTTTGTCCCCAGTGGGCCTCCCTAACGTTTAATCTGCTTCTTGTCTTTTTATTCCCATGAGGACAGTTATTCCTATAAAAAGACCATTAAAATGCCAAGAGAAAAATGAGGGCCTTGGAGGGGTTCTACTCATTCTCATCATAACATGGATTTGTGAGTAATTTAGCTAATTGAACACAATAAATGCTGCAAGACATGTGGGCATTATTTGAAGGGTGAAGGATACTATTATTTCTGAAAGGCTGATGAGCTCAAAGTGCAGACTTTGTACAAAGTGGGAAAGTTTTGAGAATAACCAACAGACGTAAACCAAGCTGTCTCAGAGAATCAGATATTTTATCATGCTAGGCATATATGCATGACCTGAAGGGAATCTCAGGCTCTTGACAATACCAAAAAAAAAAAGTAGTGTCCCAAAGGTTTCCCTAGGGCACTTAGTTGTGGGTTTGAAGCCCTGACAACTGATTTAGGCAATGAAAAAAATTTACTTAATCCACAATATCACCCAGAGAAAACCTTAGATTTTCAAAACCAAATCTATCAAACAAGCAGACTCTCACACAAAACAGGTAGATTAAACAGCGTAAAACCACTTTGCTTACATCCATAAATATAAGAGCAAACTGTATCTGAGCTTCAACTTCCAGCCTACTTGCAAATGATGTCATTATGCAGACCTAGCTTCGCATGAAGACATAATTAGTATTCAGTCTGACAGAAAACCATTTCATTTAATTCCACTGGCTGAGCTCCAACTGGCAGTATATATATGACAGCATACGAAACAGGCACTTCGGGTAAAAGCAGGCTTGGCATTAGTATGCTGAACAGTGACCTGGAATGGGAGCAGGGACAGAGCAAGGTTGGAAGGAGCAAAGGAACAGAAAGGGAGACGTCATTCCAGTTCAGAAACCCACTGAGTTTGTGCTGTAGATGCAAAGGAAAGAGGTTTATTTAATAAAGATTCTTATGCCCTGTTAGTCATGCTGTTTGACAAATTTATGAACATAGTCATGATTAACTTTTAACCTGAAAAATTTACAGAAATCCTCCTAGGAATTTACCTGGAGTGAAAATCTGATCCCACATACTAAGTACATTTTGCAATATGAACTGAAAGCTATGTGCTGTTTCTTTAACATGCTAATTCTTTCTTTGTAATCCTGAGTAAATTTTGCTTGATCTGGAAACTATCTATGAAAAGCATTTTATTGACTCAGATTGCAACTAACCAATAATGACATTTAATGCTCCAGATTCATTCTTCACCCTTTCCCAATTCAGTGTCCTGGGACAATGACCTGACAATGACCATCAGCAGTCTTTCTTTGTTCTAAGGTTTCCTGCTGGATTTTGCCAATATGAGACACCAACAAGAGGTCTGGAGGCTGGGAGAAAGTCCTTGCCAGTTTCCCATGGTTAAACTGTCCTCTACTGAAGGTCACCCTTCCTCTTAGGTGACCCTCTCTGTGGAGCACTTTCTACAAGTTGTTTTATTACTCCTGTTCCTTTTCTTTTTCAGGCCTAAGAATATTGCCTGATCTCATAACCTTCTGGTACCACATCACTGCATTTTTTACCCCCATGTATCTTGCCCATACCTTTGAAAATGGACCTTTTATTCAACTCACCTCAATTTGCCTAATTTTGGCTTGTCATCTGTTTCCTAATTACTATTGACAGTGACAGCTTCTGAGATTACTGGACAAAAGTCAGAGTCATCCAGAGGAACTGAAAGTGAATGTAACCAGAGAAGGCCAGGAGAATTTTGCTTCACAGGAATGGAAAAAATAGGGAAATTAATTAGCGAGTTTATGAATAAGAAGGAGTCTTAGAAATCTGAGATGAGTTAATAAGTCATTGTCATGAAATTTGTGTAAAAGATGTGTCTGTAAATTTGTCACTGACCCTTTTGAGTCAGTCCCCAGCAAGGGTCCTCCTGCCTGGTGTCACTCTCACTAGTAGGAGGAGGAGGAGTTCAGTTCAGAAGCAACAGAAGTTTTACTCTTTCATCAAACAATGGATAGGCACAAGCTGCTGCTCTCTAGCAGGTGCTCTCAGGACAGGCTGTGGGTGGGGCTGCTTTATAAGGATTTCATCAGCAGGGGAAGGAGTGGAGCTCTTGCAGGCGGGAACAGCTGCTCTGCTTATGCTCAAGACTGCAGTGCCCAGTGCAGTTTCTGCGCACGGCCTGCTGCCGCCATGTTGAATTGAGTGTCCCGAGCAGAGCGCGGTCTGCCGGCTGAGATGTCGGCAGCCATTTTGCGGTATGGACTCAGATCTGAAGTACCAGCTGGGAGGCCTCTGGGCCTGGCCTGGCCTTATGAGCCAGTGAAACTAGAAAGCACAAAGGGAAAAATAGGTTAGACTTTATTACCCACATTCTATTTCCCAGGAATTGTTAATGAGCTTTGCCGGTGACAGTGTTTCAAAGGGAGTGCCTTCTGCTTAGTGCAAGTCTCCGATTGCAGGAGGAGCTGGTGTTGGTAAAATTGGGTTTGGTCTATAAAACTGGCAGGAGCCCCTGTCCATCGTGGTCCAGTTCAGAATAGAGAAACCACATTTCCTGGAGTAGAGGTTTTCATTCCTGCTGACTGATTTTTCTCAATTGTCCATTTCATTCCCTCTGCTTTGTCTTGACCAAAAGTTAGTCAGGCTTCTCTCTCCGTTAAAATTCCCTGAATTTTTAGGCTTCTCCCGAGTCTGAACAAGAACTGAAAGGGTGGAACGTTGCACCCGTCAGCTTATTCTGGGAACTGACTGCAGCCAAACTGTTCCTGTCACACTCCACAGGGCATTTTCTCCTGCTTGTGCAGCTGGTCCGCCCGTTTTACTGAACTTTTGTTAGTCCTCCCGTTGTCTGTGGAGGGAAGGGCAGTTTTCCAGCAGTCGCTTCCCTCACGGCTCGGCTCTGCAGACTGAAGTGCTGGGCATGGCTCTGCCCCGGGCGCTTCTGCCATCTTGAATGGAAGTGTCCGGCAGCGTCTCTGGCTGAAACTCTAACCTGATGTGTCAGGTGTGTGGCGTCTGACCACAGCCCCCTGCAGGCAAGTGAAGCTAGACGAAGCACAAAAGAAAGGGTTAAACCGTCTCACCTAGATTCCATAGATTCCATCTTCTTTTTCCCAGGGACTGCAGCAGGCTTTGGTGCTGGTGCTCGGTGTACCACTCTTTGAGACCCTATGGACTGTAGTCCGCCAGGCTCCTCTGTCCATGGGATTCTCCAAGCAGGAATCCTGGAGTGGGTTGCCATTTCCTTCTCCAGGGGATCTTCCCGACTGGGATCGAAACTATGTCTCTTGCATATGTCTCTTGCATTGCCAGGTGGATTCTTTACCACTGTGCCACGTGGGAAGCCGTAGCAATGGGCTTTGCTGGTGATAAATTCATCATCAGTAGCGAATGTACTTTGATGATTTTTATAGAAGTGAGTACAAATTTAGGTTGATTTATACTTATTTTTTATTTATATCTACAGTTAAGTTGATGATCATGAATGAAAACAAGAGGTCTTACTTGGTTGATACAAGAATTAAGCTTTCCATGATGACCTTGCTGACATTCTTTTCAAGCTCCTTAGTCCAGCATTATCATCCCTGTCAGCACCTTCATGAAGGGTGATTGGTGACGGCTTTTCCATCTTTGCATGGGAGTAGCCTCTGGGCTCACATTTCTGATCTTTTACTCACTCTTTCATTAAGTTACTCATTATTTACTGGTTAATAAGTCTGAACTTTTCACTCAGAATATAAAATGTCATCTTTTTTTTATACCTTTAGTTATTTTATTCACTTTTCTATATATATTTTAAAAATGAAGAAATCAAAAGGAAATAAGCAGATGAGACACTTACGTAAATAGAAGAGGGTCAGTTTATTGTTAGAAGATTAGACAAAGAGAAGCAGTTACTTAAATGCATAATAAAACATTCTGCTCTTATCTGTCCCTGCTAAGAATGCTTGCCACTTATACTGGGTTCAGCTTAGGCATACTAGAATGAGTCTTGTGATGATAAAAATAAACACAACCAAAATATATTGCAAATAAAGGGGAAATTTTGGCACTTTTTACCTTACCCACAGAGCTATAGAGAATATGCTTATTTATATGACCAAAACTTAGCAGTTTATAGTACATGATTTATTTGTTCAGCAAATACTTTCTGAGTCCCTACTATGTGTGAGGCAATGCCATTATGCTGGATACATAGCTGTGAATAAATTGTGCATACATCCCTTTTCTCATGGATCTAACACTGTGGTTGGGGGTGGACAGTCAATAAAGCATGAGTTAAATATACAGTATGCTAAATAGTGGTTGTTGGAGGAAGTCTTTGAGAGGACTTGACCCCTGGTTAACCCGTGAGCTGGACTCAGGCAATCGGAGGCTCCTGAATTCCTCCGCTGTCCTTGGTATTTATACTCTGTCTACCATTCCCACAGTCAGAGCCACTTTCAAGAACTCAGCCTTGAGAAAGTAGAGTGTGGTTGGGACCATCTGGACTGTATAAGTAACTGAATCCCCTTAAATCCTCCATAAAAACTTCTTTTAAGATTCTGGCAGTGGATGTGGAGTTTGTCATCTTGTGATACCCAAGACAAACTTTGTAAGTAAGTTCCTTTGCTGACTAGAACTTCTACCAGTCTGGACTGCTCTGCCTTTTTCTTTGGTCTCTTTTTGCCCTCCCTGTATGGGGGCTTGTTTGAGAACCAGCAGTAATAAGAGCTCTAGAGAAAAATGAAGCAGGGAAGGGAAATAGGAAGTAGTAAGGAGAAGAAGTGTTGCAGTTTTATAAGGGGGTATCAGCAAAGGTCTCCTGGAGGAGGTGGTATTTGAATAAAGGCCAAAAGTAGGAGATGCCTATCGATACATAGTTATCTGGGGAAAGTGTAACATTGGGAATAGCTAATCCAAAAGCCTTGTTTGTCTGAAACATTGACAAAACAAAAAAAGCAAGGATATTAATATGGTTAAAGTAGAGTGAGTGAGAGATTTGGAGAGAAGGAGCTTGTGTAGGCCTGGGGATGGCAAATAAAGAGCCAGACAGTAAATATTTTAGCTTTGTAGGATGCTTCAGTTCTCTAGAATATATTGTCCTCCTCCCATTCCTTCTGCTCTTCTTTCTCTTCCTCTTCTTCCACATTTGCTCCTGCTTCCCCCGTAAAAATTTAAAAACGATTCTTGGTTTGTGTGCTATAGTGTTCTGGCTAGATTTGACCTGCTGGCAGTAGTTTGATGACCCCTGCTACAGCTTACTTTAAGGGTATGGAAATCAACCATGCTTCATGAGGGCCAGTTTCCCTATACTCATGAGAACAGAGTATAGACAAAGACAGAAGCAGAGAGACAGCAAGTCACATCAGTTACCCAGCCACAGATAATGATGGCATGGACTCGGGTGGCTGCAGTGGATGTGATGAGTTAGAGTCCAGATTTCTTTTGAAAGAATTGCTGATAAGATCTATTGATGGATTGGATGTAGAGTTTGAGGGCTGCAGAGAAGACTTGGATGACTATTTTTTTTTTTTTTTTTTTGAGTAATTAGAGGAAGGAGTTACTCTGCATTGAAATGTGACGTCCTGATGATAAGTGAGAGGGGAAACTGAAAAGTGAACGCTGAACTTGGGAAGAAGAGGCCATTGCTATCTTTGAAAGTTTTAGTGATGTTTTGGGGAGTTAAACTTGCTTTAATCAGGCTTTTGGGGGAACAAAGAAGACATTAAACTTAAAAAAAAATTTTCTACTTTTAAAAATACCATAGGAATTAGGTGATAAATGAAAGGGGAGGGGAGTTAAAAAGAAGCCTTTAAAATGGCTTTTTAGGATAGTAGAAATTATAGGAGGTTTGTGTACTTATAGGAGTGTTGCTCCAGTGAAGGGAAAGTTGATACTACAGGAGAGGAGAAATGCTGGAATGATGTCTTTGAGTAGGAGAGAGAGGATGGGACATAACCAACAGATGGAACGGGAGGACTTAGCTAAGACTTTAGACACTTCAACTGTCATAACAGGGAGGACAGGAGGAAGCAGATATGGATGGGTGGGTAGATGTATGGTGAGAAATAGTGGAACTCATTCTTGATTTTTTCTGTTGTATTAGTGAAAGAGAAGGTAGGCCATCAGCTAAACATAAATATTGAGGAGGAGGGGCCATGGGTTTGAAGCAAATAACTTGTGAAATGGTTGTCCATGAGGAAGTGTTGAAGGGTTGCCAAGAAGGGTCCATTTGAGGTTAGTGAATATGCATTGAATGTAAGACTGGTCAGCATGCCTGTAATTGTCTCTGAACACTTTCATCTGCAAAATAGCAAAAGCACTGGATTTAACCAAGTTTGTTGAGAAAAGAAAAGGTCAAAATATTGGAGGTGAATATAAGGAGTGATTATAATTTGGACCATGATATATCATGTGATGAATGAGAGAAATAAAAGACTGAGGGAAAAGGGGCAGTGAAGGGGAGTCAGGATTGATGGATTATAGGTTCCAAGGGGGTTGAAGAATATTACAAGTTGAGACATTGGATAGAGGGAGCTAGAAAGATGGGAAATGGTGAACGGAGAGTGGGATGTTTAAAATTAGATTTGAGGGGATTGTAGTTTTTGGTAAAGACAAAGTCTGGGATATGAAGTTATGGGTGTGGTAAGGTGGGGAATAAACTCATTTTAGAGAACTGAAAATTTGAAATAAGCATTTACATGAAAATTTAAACCATGAAGCATTGTCTCAAGTATATTGTTACAGAAAGTGACAATCAGTCAAGAGCTAAAATCTTTGAGGAATAAGCATAAGTGATACTGGCAATGATTTATAACAAGGAGAGATGTGATAGTATAACTACAGAAGAATCAAAATTTGCTTTGCTTATTTTAATGTTTGTTTTAGGGAGAAAAGGAGCAGGACATTCTAGCAAAAGCAAGGGGACTATGATCCTGGTGTTAGGGAGGGAATGAAGACAAAATAGACATTAATTGTTAGGGCTGCTGGGTAAGTCAGGTTTCAGTAGAAGAAGTCAAAAAGGGAAATATAAAAAACAGATGGAGAATGTGGTGAACTTTGCTGACAGCTGACTATGAATTTCCAGAGTTAAGAGTGGATGAGTTTGAGGAGTTATGTAGAAATGAAAAGATAATGAATTTCTAGGGAATTAGAGTTGGAGGTTGAGAGGTTTAGGTTGGAAGTTGAGGTTGAGGAGTTAACCTGGGAGTTGTGAGCTTCCTTTGTGACAGAGGAAAACAGTTATAAAGAGCACTGTGATCTTAGTGTTGTTAATCTCAAGGCAGTCAGGACTGGGCTGCTGGGAGGGGAGGAGTAGGCATCTTGTCAGGAGCATGCAGAGATTTGGGCTTTGTTTTGCTCCTGCCTGAGAGAAACGGAGGATGGAAGATGATGGGGGAGTGGTCTTGTACAGATTAATGTGTGTGGGTATTTTAAATGACAATATAATTAATAAGAATTATTGTCATAGAATTACCTTTTTTAAAAAGTTCATTGTCATCATCATCTAGTCTGCAACAATGATATATCAAGTAGTTATCCTCTTTCAGGTATTAGAATTTACATAAACTTTATATTGCTGACTTCTCACAAAAGTGTTAGGAAGAAGATATTATGAACTCCTTTTTTTTTTTTGGTGGGTATGTTTTATTTATTTATTTATTTTTCCTTTATTTATTTATTTATTTTTTCAGTGGGTTTTGTCATACACTGACATGAATCAGCCATAGATTTACACGTATTCCCCATCCCGATCCCCCCTCCCACCTCCCTCTCCACCCGATTCCTCTGGGTCTTCCCAGTGCACCAGGCCCGAGCACTTGTCTCATGCATCCCACCTGGGCTGGTGATCTGTTTCACCATGGATAATATACATGCTGTTCTTTCGAAACATCCCACCCTCACCTTCTCCCACAGAGTTCAAAAGTCTGTTCTGTACTTCTCTGTCTCTTTTTCTGTTTTGCATATAGGGTTGTCGTTACCATCTTTCTAAATTCCATATATATGTGTTAGTATGCTGTAATGTTCTTTATCTTTCTGGCTTACTTCACTCTGTATAATGGGCTCCAGTTTCATCCATCTCATTAGAACTGTATGAACTCCATTTTAAAGTTTTTAAATCTCAAACAACTGAGGTCCACAGAGATTGAGGAGCCTGTCTGGGTCTCACAGTGAGTGGTAAAGAAATTATACCTGGGCCATGTAATTCCCAAATAACTCTTTCTGATAATATCTGAATCTCCACTAAAGCACAGACCCATTGTCTCCCTTTCCAATTGTTTCACTTGGATCTTTTCTCTTTGTGACAACAGTTAGAAATCTATACATGGTACATATGTAGGCCTTTCTATTGATGGATGATTTTCTGAAGATGATATTATTTAGAGAAAACTAAATATTAGCTGAAAAACTCTATTTTATTAGTGATGTCAAAAGTAATGATTTCCTCTAGGCTTGGTACAGCCCAACAGAAAAAATTCTGATTTATAGACTAATTGATTTTTGCCATAATTCAAGCAGGTAGAGATTTCCATGATCTTTGCTTAAAAGAGAATGTAATTATCCTTGCTTTTATTTATATGTCCTGCTTGCTGTTATCTTCAAGCTACTCCCTTCACTTAAATGCCCTTTTCAGTCATTTATCTTTGGACTTTTTCTAGTGATTAATGTTGGGCTAATTTAATATGTTAGTTTGAATATGATTAACCATGGAACCAGTGGCCCATTACTGTAGATATTACAGAGTGACACCATACAAAGGCATTTCTCATCACGGCTTAATAAATAATAAACCTCCACTAAACCTCTTGGGCAACACTATCTGTTTTTGAAACTGGCTTTATCATTTCTCTCTTTTCAAGCTTGAAGTGGCAGAGAACCTGCTCAAACCAAAATGCAAAAAGATTTGCTTTTGAAATTAGAAAAGATTCACATGTTTTACTCATTTCAAAACTTTCTGTATTCTATTTGCGTAGACTTACTTTGTTTATCTAGGTTTCTCCTTTCTCACCTTTCCATATTCTTACATTTATGAGAACTCTTCCACCTTAAGCACTTCATATAAATTGAACGTATTTCAAAATTACAAAAGGAAAAAATTGTGTTTTGTTGATTATCTTCTCCACTTATCTTGCCCAAAAATCTACATGATGGAAATAATATTCCAAAACTAATAAAATCATCACCATCAATCCAAACATGACAAACTATGAGCAAACTTTGATCAAAAACAAAGCATTCAAATGACTCTTTCCTGTCAGAGGAATAACTATCTCATTCAAGACTATAGTATTATCTTCCAAAACTATATAATCCATGAGACTATAATACTATCTTCTTTCTTTGGAAGTGTGGCATTGAGATTTATAATAAGAAATATATATGTATATTATGACTGCATGACTTTCACTTTCATATATATACATATATATATATGTATATATATATATAATAGTTTTTGTCATTTCTGGCACAAAGTTCCTAAACCCTTTGGAGTGTTTTGTGTTAAGAGCTATGAAGGAGTCTTTGGCTATATTAACAAGGTGACTTTTGGAAAGCCCTTTGAGGCAATATTAGGACTAGATTGGTTGCCAGGGAACCAACCATATGATTAGAGTGTTGGTACTTTTAGAACCCCGCCTGCCATCACAGGCTCTGGGGAGGAGCGAGGGGTTGAAAGTTAAATTAATTGCTAGAGGTCAATGATTTAATCAACCATGACTGTGTAACAAAGCCTTCCCCCTAAAAATACAATGAACAAAAAGACCCCAGAAGGACAGGATTCATAGAGCTTCCAGGCTGGTGAACAGGTGGAGATTTAGGGATAGTGGGGCACCTGAAGAGGACATTGAAGATCTAAGCTCTGCCCTTTTCCCTGTACCTTGCTCCATGCATCCATGCGTCTCTTCTACCTGGCTATTCCTGAATTATACCCTTTCTTATTGGAGTGTAATTGCTTTACATGTTGTGTTAGTTCCTGCTATACAGCAAAGTGAGTCAGCTATATGTATACATATATCCCCTTCCTCTTGGACTTCCCTCCCACCCCACCCCTCTCCCCACCCTTCTAGGTCATCACAGAACACCAAGCTGAGCTCCATGTGCATATTGCAGGTTCCCACTAGCTCTTTATTTTACACATGGTAGTGAATATTTGCCAGACTTTCCTGGTAGCTCAGCTGGTAAAGAATCCTTCTGCAATGCAGGAGACTCCGGTTTGATTCTTGGGTTGGAACGATCCCCTGGAGAAGGGATAGGCTACCCACTCCAGTATTCTTGGGCTTCTGTGGTGGCTCAGCTGGTAAAGAATTCCCTGCCATGTGGGAGACCTGGGTTAGATCCCTGGGTTGGCAAGATCCCCTGGAGGAGGGCATGGCGACCCATTCCAGTATTCTTGCCTGGAGAATCCCCATAGACAGAGGTGCCTGGCAGGCTACAGTCCATGAGGTCGCAACAAGTCGGACACGACCGATTAAGCACAGCACAGTGTCAATCCTACTGTCAATCCTAATCCTAGTTCATTCCACACTCCCCTTCCCCCCATGTCCACATCTCTGTTCTTTATGTCTGTGTTTCTATTCCTGTCCTGCAAATAGGTTCATCTGTAGTACTTTTTTTAGATTCCAGATATATTGGTGATCAAGTAAGTAAAATGTTTATCTGAGTTCTATGATTCACTCTAGCAAATTAATTGAACTCAAGGAGGGGATTGTTGGAACTTCTGATCTGTAGCCTGTAGGTGAGAAGCACAGGTGACAACCTGGACTTGCCTCTGGCATCCTGAGTGAGAGGGGGGCGATCTTGTGTGATTGAACCTTTAACCTGTGGAATCTGATGCTACCTACCAAGTATATAGTGTCAGAATCAAGTTGAATTCTCAGATACTTTTCTGGTATCTAAGAATTCTTTGTTGGTGCTGTGGAAACCATCCTCCTCACCCACTCAGTTTTGAAATTGGTGACCAGAACATAAAAAGAGGAAACTTTCTCTTACTGGGTCCAATCATGGGAATGATTTGAGGGCTTCATGTTAGAGAAAATATTAACATCCTATGGAGCAAGAGGGAATTGAAGACATAAAAATACTTAGGGTCTTGCTGAAAACTGTAAAGAATGCTGATAATCAAAGTTTAGCTGGTCAGCAATAGTATAATTTGTAGGACAGAACAGGACAGCTAAGATTAGTAATTATTTCTGAACATTAGGTTCATATTTACAATAGCATAATTTGTCTTTCTTACCCTTTTCCAGAGAGACAGGGAGCATATTTAGTTTAGAGACTATATTTTATTTATCTTTATAAAATGGTGGAGACCCCACCAGATCTCCCAACCATTCTTTTAATCAGTTGTTCATATATATATATATATATATATATATATATATATATATATATATATATATATATATATATTCTGTCAAGAATAATTGCATGTCTACTGTATATGTCAGGCACTCTGCTATGTCTAGAAATAGAGAAATAGTTCATGGACCCTATTATCATTCTCTCATTCACTTGTTTACTCATTGATTTGGCAAGTATTGATCAAAAGCTCATTATTTGTCAGGTATTACTTTAGGCATTTAGAATACATCAGTGAATAAAATATAAATCGTTGCCTCTGTGAAGCTTATATTCTAGAAGGAGTAACAGAACATAAACAAATAATACAAGAGATATTATATGAAAAAGTAAAAATACTATGGAGAAAGTATATTAATGTGAAGAGGCCCAAGAGGGCTAGTGTTGGAGTGAGCTGCAGGCTGTAATTTTAAGAATGGTAAAATCTTCTCTTCTGAGAACATGACGCTTGGGCACAGACCACAGAATGAGTTATTCATGTGGCGCTCTGGGGAAAGGATATTTTAATAAGAGGGACACCCAGTGAAAAGGCTCTGAGATATTATGATCCAGTAAAATAAGGCAGAAGTAAGCAGCAAAGCAGTAGTAGGAGCTGAGGTCAGAGAAAGTTTAGAGAACTTCATGATGTACACCCTTTCTGGATGTGGCTTTCTCTCTGCATGAAATGGGGAGCCATGACAGAGTTTGAGCAGAGAAATATAAGCTGACTGATACTTTAAAAGGATCACTCTGGTTGCTGTGTTGAGAGTGGAATACTTGGAATCAAGAGGGACCAGTTAGAAAGTTACTGCAGAAATCCAGACTCATGTTGGTAGCTGGGACTAGAAAAGTAGAGAAGGGGTAATAGGAAATGACTAGATTTTGCATATATCTTGAAGGTAGAGCCAAGAGAGTTTCACGATGAATTGTGTGTCAGTTCAGTTCAGTCGCTCAGTCATGTCCGACTCTTTGCAACCCCATGAACCACAGCATGCCAGGCCTTCCTGTCCATCACCAACTCCCAGAGTCCACCCAAACCCATGTCCATCGAGTCGGTGATGCCATCCAACCATCTCATCCTCTGTTGTCCCCTTCTCCTCCTGCCCTCAATCTTTTCCAGCATCAGGGTCTTTTCCAGTGAGTCAGCTCTTGGCATCAGGTGGCCAAAGTATTAGAGTTTCAGCTTCAACATCAGTCCTTCCAATGAACACCCAGGACTGATCTCCTTTAGGGTGGACTGGTTGGATCTCCTTGCAGTCCAAGGGACTCACAAGTGTCTTCTCCAACACCACAGTTCGAAAGCATCAATTCTTCAGTGCTCAGCTTTATTTACAGTCCAACTCTCACGTCCATACATGACCACTGGAAAAGCCATAGCCTTGACTAGACAGACCTTTGTTGGCAAAGTAATGTCTCTGCTATTTAATAGGTTATGATATAAAAAGAAATGTCAAGGATGACTCTGAGGTTTCACAGATTTCTTAGATTAATGAACAAGAAAATCAGTAGTTAACATGTAGTGCAAATAATACTACAGGTATAAGTATGGCCTGGGCTTCCCTGGTAGCTCAGTGGTAAAGAATCTGTCTGCCAATGCAGGAGGCGGGGGTTTGATCCCTGTATCAGGAAGATTCCCTGAGAAGGAAATGGCAACCCACTCTAGCATTCTTGCCTGGGAAATCCCATGGACAGAGGAACCTGGCGGGCTACAGTCTATGGAGTCGCAAGAGAGTCAGACATGACTTAACGACTAAACAACATGAGTGTGATCTACTAAGAGCCTTGAATTGGGGTATTGACATATTGAAATTAGACATGGCACTAAGGAAGACTCTCTAGAAGAGTTACTATTTGTACTGACTTTTGGTAAGATAGGCAGGTGTTTATGAGCTGAAGAAAGGAAGGGCAGATAATAATGCAGATTGTAGAGAAAGAAGCGAGTAAAAAGGCAAGAAGAATCAAGGAATACAGGTGAATGGATGAGAGAGGAGAATAGAAAAGTAGACAGCAGAAAATCATGCATAACTTATATACCAAGTACAATATCTTAAGCTTTGTCAAGAATTTCAGGGATAGCCTCTGGAGTGTGTTAAGCAGAGGTATGAGATAATTGATAAGAAGTTTTGAAATACTGTGTCAGAGAAGATATGAGCGATGAGTTCAGTTACAATTCTAAGTGATAGTGTGGATAGCCAAGTTGAAATGATTAATAGGGCTGACTATATGCATCTAAGCTCTGGAGAAAGGTCCAGTTGGGGATTTAGGATGGAGAAGCATAAGCATATAAGTGATCGCTTAAGCCACATATTTGGATAATTTCACTTAAAAAAGAAAAACATAGTGCTGAGAACAAAGACAAGCAAAGTACCAACATTTAGAGGCAAATAGAATGAAAGGTGGCCGTCCCCAGTGGCTCAGTGGTAAAGAATCCGCCTGCAATGCTGGAGCCGCAGGAGATGCGGGTTCTATCACTGGGTCAGGAAGATCTCCTGGAAGAGGACACAGCAACCCACTGCATTATTGCTGCTTGGAGAAGCCCATGGACAGAGGAGCCTGGAAGGCTACAGCCCATAGGGTCACAAAGAGTCTGAAGGTCACAAACACAACTGAAGCAACTTAGCAGAATGAAAGGTGTCTGTAAACAAAACATGAAATGGGAAGAGAGGAAGGTGTTTCTCAAGAGAGGAGTGTCATAGAAAGGTGAGAATTTTATGAAAGAGAAAGTGATCAACAGTGCCATGTGCTCTGGACCCTTGGGAGAGGAGGTAAACATATTCCATTGGGTTGCCATTATGACACCCCCAAAATGTTGTGCTTTATGATCCTAGAAGACAATTAGAAGCTTCTGAACAAAGAGTGTGAAAAGTCAGTAGTACTGAGAAAAGCTAAACATAGACTCCCAATTCATAAAATGGGTCAACATTTATAACTCCAGGCAAGTTATAGTAATTAGATACAGGAGTTCAATACGTCTGGTTTCTTTAATCTTTTCTTCTAAGAATATCTTCTCTTTGTTTTTATATGTGTGCTGCTATTTTAACAAAAATATGTGTTTTGGTAGTCAAAACCTGGGATTTATTTCTCTGTCTTCCTATGGAAGAGGTATTTTTTTTCTCTCTTGTGGCAGAAACACAATTTGAAGAGTAAAAAGCATTCATTCAGTATGAGTGAATAAAAATAAAAACAGTCTTAGTTCAAAAGAGATGACTAGTCATTTTAAATCTTGTCAATTGGTGGCAGATACAGTGTATTAATAGTAGGACACAGATCCCCTTAATTTCTAACCAACCATGGCACCTATTTGTAAATAATGCCACTGTATATGAGGAACATGATAAATAAATGTGAAAAGGTAAGAACAACACATTTTTTTCATACTAACTCAAAATAGAATCCCCTGCTAAGGGCTGGGTCAGAAGGGCCACACTGTATATATAGTGTTCTAGAAATATCTTTGTTGCTGTGGCCTGCTAATCACTTTTTCCAACTAACATACTTGTTTTTTTACTTTTCAATTTACACTTCACATCTGTCTTTTAGAAATAATTGTTATTATAATTTTTTCTAAAGGTATGAATAGTTTTAAAAATAGACCAATTGGAATACAGAGAAAATAGCCCAACTTCTTGTCTAGCAGGAGTGGTACAAGTTAACATTCTACTTGACAAAAAAGATAACAAATGCCTGTGGTACAAAGAAGTAGAGCTTAAATTAAATCTGACTTAACTTTAAAAGTGTGTGAGAGAAATGGTTTTGTTAGGAACATCAAAAATACCAAGTATCTCTAAGTAGATGTGACTAAGAATAGATTTTCATAAATACATGATTCAAATGATCCCTGACAGCTAGTACATGGAAATGATAAAAACAAACATCTACCATAAGCATTTATTAACAAAAAGTTTTTAAAGCTAAGAAAGTTCTTATTATAATGTGCAAAGCTACACCTTAAGCAAATAGTTGTTTTCCACCTCAGTATTTCACTGTTTGGGCTTCCCTGTTGGCTCAATGGTAAAGAACCTGCCTACCAAGCAGGAGACAGGGGATGTGGGTTCAATCTCTGGGTCAGAAAGATCCCCTGGAGAAGGAAATGGCAATCCCCTCCAATGTTCTTGCCTGGGAAATCCCACGGACAGAGGAGCCTGGAGGTCTACAGTCCATGGGGTCAAAAAGAGTCAGACGTGACTCAGGGACTAAACAGTGTTTCACTATGTTTACACTCTAAGACATGTATTTATTACTCTTCTGACTGTGAATATAAAGAACATAGACCAGAACCATTAAGATCTTACTGTTATGAACACCTTGTCCCTGTCCTCATTTTTTTCTTTCAAGTCTACAATGTGTTGTGTGCTTCAACTGTACTTTCCAGCAGCCTCTGTCACCTGTCACCTATCTCTGGTGCTCTCCCACCAGACTTTTCTGGATAGACACTGGAGGGTTCAGTTCAGTTCAGTTCAGTTCAGCTCAGTTGCACAGTCGTGTCCAACTCTTTGCGACCCCATGGACTGAAGCACGCCAGGTTTCCCTCCATCACCAACACTCGGAGCTTGCTCAAACTCACGTCCATTGCGTTGGTGATGCCATCCAACCATCTTATCCTCTGTTGTCCCCTTCTCCTGCCTTCAATCTTTCCCAGCATCAGGGTCTTTTCAAATGGGTCAGTTCTTCCCATCAGGTGGCCAAAGGATTGGAGTTTCAGCTTCAGCATCAGTCCTTCCAATGAATATTCAGGACTGATTTCCTTTAGGATGGACTGGTATGATCTCTTTGCAGTCCAAGGGACTCTCAAGAGTCTTCTCCAATACCATAGTTCAAAAGCGTCAGTTCTTCTGCACTCAGCTTTCTTTATAGTCCAACTCTCACATCCATACATGACTACTGGAAAAACCATAGCTTTGACTAGACTGACCTTTGTTGGCAAAGTAATGTCTCTACTTTTTAATACGCTGTCTAGGTTGGTCATAGATTTTCTTCCCAGGAGCAAGCATCTTTTAATTTCATGGCTGAAGTCACCATCTGCAGTGATTTTGGAGCCCAAAAAAATAAAGTCTGTCACTGTTTCCACTGTTTCCCCATCTATTTGCCATGAAGTGATGGGACCAGTTGCCATGATCTTCGTTTTCTGAATGTTGAGTTTTAAGCCAGCTTTTCCACTCTCCTCTTTCACTTTCATCAAGAGGCTCCTTAGTTCTTCTTCACTTTCTGCCATAAGGGTGGTGTCATCTGCTTATCTAAGGTTATTGATATTTCTCCCGGCAATCTTGATTCCAGCTTGTGCTTCATCCTGCCCAATGTTTCTCATGATGTACTCTGCATATAAGTTAAAGAAGCAGGGTGACAGCATACAGCCTTGACGTACTCCTTTCCCGATTTGGAACCAGTCTGTTGTTCATATCCTGTTCTAACTGTTGCTTCCTGACCTGCATACAGATTTCTCAGGAGGCAGGTAAGGTGGTGTGGTATTCCCATCTCTTGAAGAATTTTCCACAGTTTGTTGTGATCTACACAGTCAAAGGCTTTAGCACAGTGAATGAAGCAGATATTTTTCTGGAACTCTCTTGCTTTTTCAATGATCCAAGGATGTTGGCAATTTAATCTCTGCTTCCTCTACCTTTCTAAATCCAGCATAAACATCTGGAGGTTCACAGTTCACATACTGTTGAAGCCTGGCTTGAAGAATTTTGAGCATTACTTTGCTAGCGGTGAGATGAGTGCAATTGTGCAGTAGTTTCAGCATTCTTTGGCATTGCCTTTTTTGGGGATTGGAATAAAAACTGATATTTTCCAGTCCTGTGGACACTGCTGAGTTTTCCAAATTTGCTGGCACATTGAGTACAGCACTTTAGCAACATCATCTTTTAAAGTTTGAATTAGCTCAATTGGAATTCCATCACCCACTAACTGTTTGTGGTGATGCTTCCTAAGGCCTGCTTGACTTTGCATTCTCGGATGTCTGGGTCTAGGTGAATGATCACACCATTGTGGTTATCTGGGTCATGAAGATCTTTTTTGTATAGTTCTTCTGTGTATTTTTGCCACCTCTTCTTAATATCTTCTGCTTCTGTTAGGTCCATACCATTTCTGTCCTTTATTGTGCCCATCTTTGCATGAAATATTCCCTTGGTATCTCTAATTTTCTGGAAAATTAAGACTATGATATTGATATTGTGATATTTACGCAGCAGTCTAAAGACCAACTGTCCGTTTCTCGCTTTCTTGTCCATCCCAGTGCTGGATTTCCTTGAGGAGCACAAGCTTTCTCTGGAGATCCAATAGTACCAAATTTAAGGACTGGAGAAGAGCAAGTCTTAAATTTGGAGTAAACATAGGTCCATAATTCCCTGCTCCACCTTTGTTTCCTGATTCCTGTAGCCTCTTTCACCTTTCACTTCATAGGCACAATAACTTCATTTATCCGTCCAAAATGTATTGAATGCTAGGTCTGTACCCTGCTCTTTTTTTGTGTGCTAAGGGTGCAGTGGTGAGTAAGAGTCAACATAGTGAGAAGAACAGAGTCCTGCGTTTCAAGGAGGAGGCTTACAGTCAATGGTGTGGAAAACGGTGCAGGCAGTTTTTTTACTGTCTGAACCACCAGGGAAGCCGGATAAGGAAGAGCAGTGGGAAAATATGTGGAGAGCTGTGTGCTAACTTCTTTTGTGTCTGGGAGGTCAAGTTCTGTATTATTACTATTCTCCCACTGGGCTGTTCCTGAGTCTATAATCTGAGATATGTTTAATTTCAGCCTGATGTTATATAGTTTTTGTATTTATTTTCAAATGTCCGTAAATAATTACCTGTCAAACAAAGGGGCATCAGATTTTGAAAGCCTTTCCCTATTGTCATATCCACATCTGAGAAAGCTTTCCCATTGTTCATAGCAATTCTTCTTTTTTGAAACTCACCTAGCATTTTGTTCCCATTTTATGGCAAGTTTTCTTATTCTAAATGGTATACTGTTTGCATGCTATTCTTGATTTCATGAATTTGAGAGTCTGATACAATATTTTTCAAATGAAACAGACTTATGAAGTTATTCCCTTTTGCTCTTTCATACCACATATACTCTTCCACTTGCAGAAAAAAAGGCTAAAACCAGCCCAGCCTCCGAAACTAGTCTTTGTAAATAATACAACAGAGTTCTTACATTCAACATAGTCATTAGGTATGAAGCTGGAACTTATTCTGAAGCTTAGTTGGCTATGAAAGGTAAGATATTCATCCTTACACTCCTTACATATGGACTATTGACATTTTTCTGTCTTATAAATCCAATGCAAAGTGAAAGATAAATCCTCCGGCTAAAGATTTGTGATCAACTTCATAAAGCAAGAACATGTAACTTTGTTTATATCAGCACTTAGAAAGTGATTACATCTGTGACAGAGATGTGGCAGGGGCAGGGGTGAGGTGAAGAAGGTGGTATTACATTTCAAAAAGCATTTGGAATTCTTTGTAACTTAAGGCTGTACAAATAGACCTAACCAAAAATGGAAAAGTTGTGGCTATTTGTGATGGATATTCCAGCAGTGATATATTATGTTCTTTTGCATTTTTGTTTATTCAGCTTGATGGAGGATATAAAAAGGTGCTTTTGATTAAGCACTTTAATATCTTATATTTAGAGAGTACCTTTCACTCCAGAAGTCTTAATAAACTATGTTTATAGAGCTTTATAAATCTTAAAAAGTATTAGACTTTTCTTTACTGGGAATGGTAGGAAGTCATCTGTGTTAGACGTCTGCCCCACTGAAGGAGGTGAGAAATTCAGGTCACGCTCACCAAGGTAGATTCAGTTGGTACAGAAATCTACTAAAATTCTAGCTATTGGACAAATCCTGCCTTGGCTTGTGAGTTTGAGGAGGGAGGAGTTAGGTGAGAAGATGAATTAATCTGTTTAATTAATTGATTAATCTCCTATTTAGACAGTTGATATTGAGCTTCTTTGTTCTTGCTAGTGTGTGAGAAAGGTTTCAAAGTTTTAGTATTTCCTGTCTGAAACCATGAACTCATTTCCATCAGCTTTATTAAAAAGTAAGAAAACTGCTTCATGAATTATCTGCTTAAACTTTTCTAAGATATTTTATTTGGGACCCATTTATCCTATAGTTACAATGAAGAATAATGGTGCACATTTATGATTGTGTGTGTGTTAGGTGCTCAGTCATATCTGACTCTTTGGACCCCGTGGTCATTGGGTTCATATTATCAATATGAATCACTGTTCTTATAAAACTTTCAGGTGCTCATTCTTGACAACTAAAAAAGAAACAGCCAAAATATAGCTAATTAGCTATAAGAATGAAAGTAAAATTGTAATCTACAAGCAATATATTTATTATGTTCTTGAGACTTTAAGTGGCATTCAACATTTAATATTCAGTGTGAATTCCCTCTCTCTCTCTTTCTCTCTGTGTCTGTCTTTCTGTCTGACTGTCTGTTTCTCTCTCTCACACACACATCCCACCCTTATCTCTAATTGAAGGAATCCTAAATCAGGATTCAAGAGACCTCTAGGTTAATCTTGATTTTTGTTGCTAATGAATTTTCTGGTCAATCTCTCTCCAACCTTAGTTTATATTACTGTCTATGGAATGCAGTAATGGAGAAAGTCAATATATTATGATGTGTGTGTATATGTGTGTGTGTGCTCAGTTGTGTCCAACTCTTTGCGACCTCATGGACTGTAGCCTGCCAGGCTCTTTTGTCCATGGAATTTTCCAGGCAAGAGTATTGGAGTGGGTTGTCATTTCCTACTCCAGAGGATCTTCCCAACCCAGGGATCAAACCTACATCTTTTGTGTTTCCTGCATTGACAGGTGATTCTTTACCACTGTTCCATGTCATGGGAAGCACCATGATATGTTAAATATATTAATTATCTGAGGAATTTGTATGACTCATTCAGATCTCACTAGTCAAGTTAAAACTCTTCTCAGTCCTATAAAATCATTTCATAATCTAAACTTTACAACTGCATTAATCTTTTTAGACTACTATGTTATCTCTTACTGCATGAAGTTAGACATGAATGGATTTATGGCATGAATGGAAATTAGGCTATAAAAGCTGCCCAATTTCCATTGGAAACTTTAAAATTCTGAATTATTTAGTACTTATCTACAATACATTCAGTTGAATTGAGGAAGACATCAAATTCTAATAATAATAAAATATTTTATAAGCATCAAAAAATACTTTATCTATATTATGGAAGGACATTAAGACCTACCTTGAAATAGATCTAGCATATAGCTGTACTCTTAGTCAATGCTTCAAGCTTCCATATATTCAAATTTATGTAAATAACATAACTGTCATATTTGGGATATACTATAGCTGTTTAATTTATAATGGTGACTTTCCCCCCTCATTTCCATTACTTTGTTTTCCAGGAACTAGCAATTTAACTAAGCTCTGAAATTTGAAAGTTCATATTTTGAGTCAAAAGATTAGGGCAGTATTTATAAAGAAGTAAAATATCATAGTTTGGAGGAAAACCCCATGTGTGCTATTTCATTATATTATGACAGGTATAATTTCAGATGACATGTATGTTTATCTTGTTGTTCTAGGAAGGCAAAACAATCTAATGCCTTGCACACTGTTTAAAGACAGCCAACTCCACTTTCTTCATTCCCTATTATATTTCTCAGAAAATTGCTTGCATAAGAACTCCCCCAGATAACATTGCTATACATTAGGAAATGGATTATGCCTGTACACTTGGAAACAACTGATCCTGTAGGCTGGATTTCATGGGAAAATAAAAAATGAAAAAAAAATGCATTTTGATAAAATTAACTGAGCTAATAAAATTTCTAATTTAACTGTCTGCGTAAAAAGCAGAGCTATCACTTTGCCAACAAAGGTCCATATAATTAAATGGTTTGTCTAGTAGTGGTTTTTCTAGTAGTCATGTACAGATATGAGAGTTGGATCCTAAAGAAGGCTGAGTGCTGAAGAATTGTTGCTTTCAAATCGTGGTGCTGGAGAAGACTTTTAGTCCTTTGGACAGCAAGGAGATTAAATCAGTCAATCCTAAAGGAAAATCAACCCTAAATATTCATTGGAAGAACTGATGCTGAAGTTGAAGCTCCAATACTTTGGTCACCTGATGCGAAGAGCCAACTCATTGGAAAAGACTCTGATGCAGGGAAAGATTGAAGGCAAGAAGAGAAGAGGGCAGTGAAGGATGAGATGATTAGATAACATCACCGATTCAGTGAACATAATTTTAAGAAAACTCTGGGAGATAGTGAAGGACAAGGAAGCCTGGTGTGCTGCAGTCCATGGGGTTGCAAAGAGTTGAACACAACTTAGTGATTGACCAGTGACAACAATGCTGACTTTTATTTAGTGTAATGGATTGCAAACAGTTGGGTTACAAATGATGGAGGGATCTTACTGTAGTAATCCATTTTACTGGGAATGCCTGTACTTAGGAAAATAATTAAAGTTCAAATAGTCCAACTAAACAGGTTTTGAGCCTCTATTGAGAGACTCCTATGTTGCATATTCTGTAGAAAACAAAGTTAAAAAACAGAGACCCCGAGTGTACTCTTTTATCTAACTTATTTTATTCTGAATTTTAATAAGCCTAGTTAATTTATATAAATAATTGTTCTCCCCAGAAGTCAATGACTATGTTTCAACATTTGTGTTTCTCTTTTAACCCAAGTATCATAAGTAGTGTTCAAAAAGGTCTTTTCACATGCAGCCCAAGTGTTTAGTTCACTCAAAGTTTCTGGGAGCTTCAGGTTTCTTAAAAGCTGTCTAAAACTAGAAGAATCATGGAGGCCTGGTTGATTTATATATTCTCTATTGTAATTCTGTTGATTTCATTGGAACAGTTCAAACACTATGCTATGCTATAACACTACTTGAACAGTTCAAACAATAATTCTAGGAACACTGGGTTTAACTTGGTTGTTAATTCAGGGCTATAGTAGTCCCCGCTCAGACTGTTCTACAAGGATCCAAAAACATGGCAGAGTCATACTTGTTACTTTTTCAAGAATACCCTATATTATTGCTGTGTGTTCAGTAGTCTATGAATTCCTTTATTTATTGTAGTAGTGTTTTCAGAGTAGTGCTAGTCTCTTCTGAGGGAACTAAGAATTTCAAACCAGAAAGCACTGAGGGAACAGAATATACAGTTGGAGAACTAGTAATTTTAATAAAACTTAGGCTAGTTTCTGTCCACTTGCACAGATAAAATGCTGGCACCCAACAGGAACAAATCCAGTACATCTGCTTGGTCAAGTTCCTTTGATTTATATGAATGTGGATATGCACAAATTTACTGAACTGAGCTCCATAACATTACCTTCATCCATGATTTTATGTCTGTTTGCCTCCCACTCCCTGCCTTTGATTTTTAGCTTTCTAGTTGAATAGTAAACATTTATTTTCTCCTTTGGCTCAGGACCTGCAATTCCTGTCACAGTTAATATAAAGCACTTGCATCTGCTAAAACAGCAGTGCTGCTGTGAAAGCCTGTAGTTCAAACAGTTTCAAGTCTTCTTTTTCTCTGCCTTCATTTTTAGTCATGAGAATATAGGAGTGCAAAGTTCACAGTTCTTTAGGTGCTAGGGGAATCATTCATTCTGCCTTTGCCTGTAGAACTAGGAGAGCTGGAGGAGACCCTGGATGGTTTCATATGCGTCAAATGCACCTGGGGCTACCGGATGGGTCTGCGTTGTGTCTCATAATATGAACGTGTAAAAGACTGTCAAAAATATTGTGAGATATATTGGCCTTATTGTGAAGTGAGAGAGAGCTTCAAGTGTAAAATCATTCAGGAAAAATCATTATTCTTATTAATTGTGACCCAAGGCATGTGTGATCATACACATGTGATGTGTATGTGTGATCATAGACTCTCCCCTAGAAAACACTTCTCAGTGTATTCTTAATAAGAATAATTAAATCAAATTAGGTAAGGTATGGAAAATAATTTTGAAATTACTGACTTTTTCAAATCCATGATGTTTCTGTATCTGAAGATCTATGTGCTATTTTGTTTTCTGCTTCATAATATATATATATATATATATATATATATATATATATATATATATATACACTATGAGTGACAGAAGAATCTTTAATAAAAATTAAATGTTGGATGAGAAAGAATATGCTTATTATTCATACAATTATGAAGTTTATATTTATCAAAACCCCAAATAACAAAACTAATTTGGTCTTGCTTTTACAAGTGCTGTTTGGGGGTGGAAAGTTTATTTCCAAAGCTAAAGAGAGGGATAGGGAACAGATGAATGATGTTCAGCTGTCTAGAGTCTTATCAATAGTCAAAAGCTATTACTGTCCCTAAACTTAAAAGGACACAGAGAGAAAGTGATACCAGTTCAGAGATCTGAAGCTGTTGAGAGGAGAACTTCCAACAGGAGCTGGAAAACTGGACCACACTGCAAAATTAAGGAGAGGGATTTTTATTAGTTGGGGCCGCTATAAGAGAATACCATATAGCAGGTGGCTTGTAAATAACAGAAAATTTTTAACATAGTTCTGGAAACTTGACATCCAAGATTGAGGCACTCGAAAATGATATCTGGTGAGGACCTCGTTCTTGGTTCACAGGTAGCTGTCTTCTTGCTGTAAGCTTCACATGGTAGAAGTGAGGGAGCTTTTTCAGGCATCCTTAGTTGTTGTTGTGGTGGTTCAGTCACTAATCTGTGTCTGAATCTTTGCTACCCTATGGACTGCAGCATGCCAGCCTTCCCTGACCTTTAGACAGGGTTTGCTCAAACTCATGTCCATTGAGTCGGTGATGCCATCCAAGCATCTCATCCTCTGTCACCCCCTTATCCTGCCCTCAATCTTTCCCAGCATCAGGGTCTTTTCCAGTGAGTCAGCTCTTCACACTAGGTGAAGAGCCAAAATATTGGTGCTTCAGCTTCAGCAACAGTCCTTCCAATGAATATTCAGGACTGATTTCCTTTAGGATTGACTGGTTTAATCTCCTTGCAGTCCAAGGAACTTTCAGAATCTTGAAAGAATCAAATCTTCGGTGCTAAGCCTTCTTTATGGTCCTACTCTCACATCCACACAAGACTACTGGAAAAAATATAGCTTTGACTCTATGAATCTTTGTCAGCAAAGTGGTGTCTCTGTTTATTAATATGACATCCAGGTTTGTCATAGCTTTCATTCCAAGGAGCAAGTGTCTTTTAACTTCACGGCTGCAGTCACCATCCACAGAGAGTTTGGAGCCCAAGAAAATAAAATCTCTCACCGTTTCCACTTTTCCTCTTTTATTTGCCATTAAGTAACGGGACTGAATGCCATGATCTTAGTTTTTTGAATGTAGAACTTTAAGCGAGCTTTTTCGCTCTCCTCTTTCGCCCTCATCAAGAGGCTCTTTAGTTCCTCTTCATATTCTGCCCTTATAGTGGTATCATCTGTTTATCTTTCATAAGGGCACTAATGCCATTCATGAAGGCTACACCTTTATGACCAGTCACTTCCCTCAAAACTTCACTTCCAAAAACTGTCACATTGGGCATTAGAATTTTAACATGTAAACTTTGGGAGGATACAAATATTTAGTCTATAGCAGAAGGGAAAGTATCTGCTCTATCTCTTTCCATTCTTAGATATCCTGCTATGTTTCTCCTTAACTAACTCTAGTTAAAGACAAAAGAAAAGGAATCCCATATAATTAAACCCGTGGGGAACAATTCTTTGGGGGTACAGAGCAGAACTGAGAGAACTGAAATGTTGTTCTTTGAGTGAAGGAAAGGGAAATGAGGTGGCCTATTCTCAGCATAAAGATACAGTAATACTATGACTTTGTTGTTGTTCAGTTTCTCAGTCATGTCCAACTCTCTGCAACCCCATAGACTGCAGCACGCTGGGCTTCCCTGTCCTTCCATCTCGCGGAGCTTGCTCAAACTCATGTCCATTAAATCAGTGATGTTATGACTTGGGTATTATTATAATCCCCATTTCATAAATGCAGAACCTGAGTCTAGGATTGTTAAATAATTTTTCCGAGGTCACATAGCTAATTGAACTCAGACCACTGCCTTGAATTTATGTTTCTTACTCAATAGCCAAGATTAGACACTGTGTTACATTGCCATTGTGGTATTAATATTTTTCATTTGATTATCACTATAAAAATATTTAATGAAACTTTATATATGAAAATAAAAATTTATGGATGGATAAACTAAATCCAAAACCAAATATAAGAAAAAGCAAAGACTAGATAAAAAATGGAGGTAGTATAGGGAAAGTCAGTATGTACTGCTTTAATCTTTTTCATTCTCTGCTTCTATTGCATGTTTTGTTTCTTACTTTCCCAGCAAAAGCTTAGAGTTCCTGTCACATCAATCCCAAATTAGCTTTTGCAGGCTAAGGGCCTTAGGCATGAATGTTTCTGTAAATTGGATAGAAAAAGCATTGCAGTGGTCCAAAGGCTCCCAAGTCAGCTTGAATTTCCAGCATACCTTGGACCAGAGCCTAAACTGACAGCCTGGGATGTGTGAGTGTAAGGGAAAGAAGTTGAAACTGCCTCTTATTTCATATTTTCAACATTAAACAGAAACCAAGAGGGAAATGGTTCCAATATTTTATCATGTGTATTACTTCTAATCCATTCTAAGCTGACAATGTCATACAAACGAACTATAGCAAATGAAATTTTCTCAAATAAAAGTGAAAAACAAACCTCATGATCTTGATATAAAGTGTTATGTAGTGTAACTATTATATGTATTATTTCAATGAGTAAATGTTTTTTCATAAAATGTAGTAGTCAGTTCTACCACCATTTAAAATTAAAAATTTGGATTATTTTAACTCTTAGTATAGTGTGACATCATGATAAACCATAATCCAGAGTTCAGTTCATTTAATTTAGATTTCCTTTTCAATATTAGAGCCCTAAAAGGATGACAGAGCCAATGGCCATCATTAAGCACTGAACAGAGAGTTCATTAGCACCTAAAGAGATGAAACAGAGGAAGGAGGGGCCATCCAAATAGATGGCTTTTCTGTAGTGTGTTATTTAAGGGCTCATAAAAGAAGAGAAGTAGAAAATGCAATATCAAACAAAGGAGCAAAGTAGAGAGTATAAACAAATAATTGATGCTTTATAACAGTAAAGTATCACGCTTGCTGGGAGAATAAAGCAGAATATTTTTTTAAAGATCAAGTATAAAAAATGTAGCAAAAAAAATGAAGTCAGTTGATATGGAAAAGACTGTGTGCTGGGCAGAAGGACTGGCAAGAGCAAATGCATTGGTTTGCGAAGTGGTGGGTAATACCATTTGCTAATAGGGATCCTGTCAGGATATTAGGAAGAAGTAAGTACCACTGACATTTTGTTAAAGACAAACAAAAAATGGTGGGAGAACATGAAGGTTTCCAAGTCAAATCAAGAAAATGGAAAAGGAAAGTATGTATTCTCTAGGGGTTTGGGATGTGGCAGGAGAGTGCAAGTCAATGTCATCTCCTCCTTGGTGTTACATTTCTTGGAAATTAATTCAGTCAAAAGATACATGAAATTTTGCAAATTAATTTTACAAAATTTATAAATAAGTTGCACTTAACCTCTAAGTCCTTACTATTTTTACTACTATATAGATATCTATGTGAAAAAAAATGGGTATCGAATGTTGCTTTATATGTGCATTTATCTCAATGCATATTGCAAATGCTTCCTTCAGTATTTTTCTGTATCCTTTTCATCTGAAGACACATTTCTTAGGTCTTTTAATTTTATATGTGTATGAATTTATTTTATTCAGTTCATTGTTGTATAAACTTTATTACAGTTTATTTGTCCATAGATACTTATGTTTTGCCCAGTATTACCCAATTAAAAACCATGCTTCAGGAGTCAATACCCTGTAATGTGCTCAGTGTCTCCTCTTTCTGTCAAAGGAGACTCTATGGCTTACTGCTTCGAGTTCTATATAGGTATCTCATTTTTACTCAGAGAAGAAGAAAACTTGAAAGCAGTCTGCTCCCATCCTTACAACAAGAAAAAAAGCTGAACAAATAGCAATTCAAAGGATTTTCTTGACCCATCAGAGATATTAAGTCAACAGAGCAAAAAGCTAACACAAAATCTGTAAAGAGATAAGAGCCAACATGGAAAAACAGAACTTTCTGTTGTATCAGTATAACTGGTACTTTTATTGGTATCAATCTGGTCTGTGAAGGCAAATTAATTCTTAAGTCCAAGTTAATAAAGTTACGTGTAATAAATAGCACCTCAAAAGAAACTGAATAAACTATCTTTATCATATACAGACAGCACTCACTTTGCATGATTTGACATACATGCATTTTTGTTACCATGGTTTAATTAAAACATATTAGCCCTCCAACAACACAGTTCAAATTTTAGTACCACAGTTTATTTTCTGTGAGTAATGTGTAAAATACAAACCTCACCACTAGCTTTTCAGTCCACATACCAACAAATCAAAACAAATGATCAGCTACCAACTATGTTATTTCTTTCACAATCAATAGGTAATTGGTCATTTCACATCTGTTTACACATAGGAAAGTTTTTACTTACATTTCCTTTTTCTCTCCCATTGATAAACCCATGTGACATTTTACAAAAATCAAAAGAGGAAATTGGTCAACAAGATGAAAGAGTAGCCTAGAAATACAAAGTAATAATGGCAGGAGAAAATTGAGAAGTAGTTGTAATGAAAAAAAGGGTGTGACATTGGCAAGTGACATTGGCCCATCTTGCACATTGAAGGGACTCTAAGATATTACATGACATTGAAAATGTGAAGAATAAAATTTTGGAGGTTAATCCAAACTAAAAAAGGAGAATGACTATTCACCCAAGTCCTGAAAAGATACTCACTCTGAATCAAATGTTACACAAGAAAGCAAACACTATTCAAGCACTATTCCTTGATAGGGAATTATCTGGTGATCAAAGCACTGCACTCAATATGTCAGAAAATTCAAAAGACCTAGCAGTGGTCACAGGACTGGAAAAGGTCAATTCTTATCCCAATTTCCAAGAAGGGTAGTACTAAAGAATGTTCCAACCATGGAACAATTGCACTCATTTCCCACGCTAGTAAGGTCATGCTTAAAATCTTGCATGCTAGGCTTCAGTATTATATGATCCAAGAACTTCCAGACATCCAAGCTGGGTTTAGAAAAGACAGAGGAACCAGAGATCAAATTGCCAACATTCGCTCAATCACAGAGAAAACAAGGGAATTCCAGAAAAACATCTACCTCTCTTTCATCGACTATGCTAATGCTTTTGACTGAGTGGATCATAACAAACTGTGGAAAGATCTTAAAGAGATGGGAATACTGGACCATCTTACCTGTCTCCTGAGAAACCTGTATGCGGGTCAAGAAGCAACAGATTCCTGTGTGGAACAACTTACGGGTTCAGGATTGAGAAAGGAGTATGACAGGGCTATATCTACTGTCATCCTGTTTGTTTAACCTATATGCTGAGCACATCATGAGAAATGCTGGGTTTGGTGAATTACAAGCTGGAATCAAGACAGGTGGGAGAAACATGAACAACCCCAGATACATGGATGATACCACTCTAATGTCAGAAAGAGCCTCTTGAGGGTGAAGGAGGAGAGTAAAAGTGCCAACTTAAAACTAAATATTAAAAAACCTAAGATCATGGCATCTGACCCCATTACTTCATGGCAAATAGAAGGGGGAAAGGTGGAAGTAATGACAGATTTCTTCTTCTTGGGCTCTAAAGTCTCTGCAGATGGTGACTACAGCCATCAAATCAGAAGATAATTACTTCTTGGCAGGAAAGCTACCACAAACCTAGATAGTGTGTTGAAAACCAGAGATATTAATCTGCCTGAAAAGGTCTGGCGGGTCAAGGACATGGTGTTCCCACTGGTCACGTACAGTTGTGCAGTTGTGAGAGCTGGACCATAAAGAAGGCAGTGCCAAAGAATGGATGCCTTTGAACTGTGGTGCTGGAGAAGACTCCTGAGAGTCCCTTGGACTGCAAGGAGATCACACCAGTCAATCTTAAGGGAAATCAACCCTGAATACTCACTGGAAGAACTGATGCTGCAGCTGAAGCTTCAGTACTCTGATCATGTGATGCAAATAGCTGACTCATTGGAAAAGTCCCAGATGCTGGGAAAGATTGAGCGCAGAAGGACAAGAAGGTGTCAGAGAATGAGATGGCTGGATGGCATCACCGATGCAATGGACATGAACTTGGACAAACTTTGGGAAATGGTGAGGGACAGGGAGGCCTGGTGTGCTACAGTCCATGGGTTGCAAAGAGTCAGACATGACTGAGCAGCTGAACAACAGCCAGTGTCTAGAACTCCACACTTCCACTTCAGAGGCCTGGCTTCCATCCCTGGTCAGGAACGAAGATCCCCCATGCTTCATGCTGCAGCCCCCCAAAAATCTATTCTTGATGATGTTTGTTATTTTTTTAATTTATTTTTTTTTGAAGGATAATTGCCTTACAGAATTTTGCTGTTTCCTGTCAAACCTCAACATGAATTAGCCATAGGTATACATAGATAATGTTTATTATTAACAAAGGAGTAAACATTTCAATATTCATTCATAATTCTTCTAATATTTTAAATCACAGTATAAGGAAATACTAATTTTGTTATTTTTTTCATTTTTTCTATACATTTGTAACCAAGAATAAAGCAGTTTTTAATATCAACAAAACTTTTAAAGAAAATTACATTTTACCCATATATTATTAACATTTTCACGGTTTCAGCTTGCATGGTTATTTTCATGGTTCTACAATACCATGAAAAGTTAAGACTGTGTATATATATAATATATTGAATACTATATGTTATATATATATATAATGTGATTTTTAATTCATAATTTTATAGACATTTAATGTGATATTAATACTTTGCCAGAAAAACATGAAGTTTTTTTCATTTTTTACCTTTGAGGAAACACTCATAAATTAAGAGTAAGAGACATGCCAATTCATGTTATGGATCTGAGCTATAAACCTCAACTCTAGATCTCTCAAAGACTATATTAATTTTACTATATCCAGCAACCTTTATGTCTTTTGAATAAAAAGTACCATGTCCTAAAATACTGTACTTTATAGTGGTTACATTCCATCAAAACCATGGATAGCTCTAACGCCGAGACCCCCTCGTTCCTCTGATTCAGCTAAACAGTTGAACATGAACTTTACTTTTACACAGTCAGATTCACATACCAGAGAGCTCCATGCCATTGGGGGGAAAAAAAATCCCTAAAAGGAATAGAAAGGCAGAATAAAGATTGAGAGTCATCTTCCAATGTAAAGAATACATACAGATGAAAGAATGTGATGGAAGGAAGAGTCTAATAGATAGTTGATTGCTATACAAACCTGCATAAAAATCTCTTATTTTCCCAACACGCTGACTGAGATGACATTACCAGGGCTCCATATGAATTTTGGATGAGAAGAGAGGAAAAATATCCATGACATATAAAAGCAATTCATACTGCAAGGGTATTCTTCCCCCAGGATCATGTTTTAATACCATCCCCTGATCTCTTATTTCATACAAATCCATTAATTTCAGATTTAACAAGAGTCAGTTTGGCCAAAAATAGGAGCTGCATATCTCCTAGGTAGGAAGATGGAAGACTACAAAATTTATGACTAATGGTTTTTTCTCTTGCAATCCATTCTATACAGTTGGGATTTAGAATTAAATAGCAATAGACTTCCCTTGTTTTAAATTTTTCAAAAGTTAAAAAAAAAAATCTCATTTTATGATACTATTAACAAATCCTGTTTCTTTAGCCTCTTCTTTCCTCAGGAAAGCTTGCCATTGCTCTTACTGTCAGTACCCTTTACTACTTTTCAAAGTTGATTTCATGCTTTCTTTTATAGTAATTAAACAATGTCACTGAGAAATGTGTGACAAATGATGCTGGACTTACCTTTAGTAGTGAATGTTAGAGCGCAAACCATGAGAGAACGAAGAACAAAGTATTTGTAACTTGTGAGTCAGTTTGAAAAATTTCAAATTAAGGCTTGGAAAGTGCTTCATCCTTGTTGATTGGCCCAGTAAACTCTGACTGAGCTTCCGGGAAATACTTTTATTTATGTATTTTTAAATCTGTCCATATTCTAGAATCTGTTTTGCATGTTAAATTTCAGGCAAAATTTTCTTCCCTATTCACTCTAATGTTTGATCTTAACTAAACAATATGGGTAGTAGATTTTTCTCTGCAGTCTCAATTTTCCAAAGAGACACAGTTTTCCAATTAAGAGATCCACACCACCCATGAAATACTTTTGCTAAAGCTTAAAACCACAATGTGATCAGGGCTCTAGAATTAACTACAGGAAGTTCAAAAAGTGTTGGTGAAAGAGATCTGTTGAAATACATGACTGTGATGTCCTCTTCAAAATACAGATTGGAGGAGAAGCTCCATGGTCAAAGGGAGTGAGTGGTTACTTGAACAAACAGATTGCAAAATAACAGTAAACCACATATTAAGGAGAAATCTATAGCTTGAGACACAGTAACTAGTTACAGTATATGAACCTTATTTGGATTTTAATTCAAACTGCCAAAAACTGATTTATCAGGGAATTGTGAACACTACTTATACATTTTAAGATATTACAGGAGTATTGTTTGAGTATTGTTAGTTTTGTGATTATGTTAAAAGGAGGTCTGTCTTTGTGAGATGCATAATAAATATTTATGCAAAAATTATAAGATATCAATGAATTCTGAGATTTGCATCAAGATATTTAATATTTACAGCTTAAGAGGTTTGAGTAAATGTTATAAATGAAGCAAGGTTAGGTGGAAAGTTGATGGCTGTTAAAGATGAATGATGCATAAATGAGAGTTCACTAGATTGTTTTTGCTACAAAAATAACAGCTATTTGATCTATCTTTCAATTATTTGGAGTGTTTTCGGTTTTCTGTATTACTCTACCTTTTCTATTTTTAAATGTTAAAATAATCACACGTATCTTAGTTGGTGCTGAGAAAATAATAACTTTGTCCCTCAGTTTCCTCAGTTGTAAAATGGAGATAATAGTAGAACTTCCTCAAAGTAATGTAAAATATTAAATGATGGGAGAACAAATAAGTTGCTTTGAATAGCAAATGCTATCTATTATTTTTAATACAATATTGCATTAAATGTTATCTATTTCATACTACACATTTAAGTACAGATTTTTACCAATTTTTGTTTGTTCTATTTTGTCTGTTTAACTGACAAATAAAATGAAGTCAGGGTTATAGTAAGCAGAGGTCTGAAAGATGACAGTAAACACACTTACCTATATAAAAGAATGTTAAAAGAAGATAGCTGTTCTCCACTGCTCTTGAAAATGGAATATTGCTTTGAATCATTTAAAATTGTGAGCTATCAGAGCAAATAAAAGATATAACAAAGAATTTTTATCTGTGGAAATGAGATAGGAGGTAAAAACCAGGATAAACATAAAGAAGTAGTCAAGCTAATTTCTAGAGTGACTTTCAAGAATTGTGATTTTAAGATTAAGAGTGACTTTCAAGAATTGTGATTTTAAGATTATAATAGTAAAGTCCATGAATAGATAATGTTCAAATTGTGACAGTTGGATATGAGATATGGTGCGAGATTAAAAGGGAGACATTATCACTCTATTAAAAGCAAGAATAGATAGACTTCTAAAGAAAATTAGAGGCTGATTTAATAACAAAAACTTTTGATTATAGGATATTGTTATTCTTATTGCTAGTGATATGAGTATAAATAAGCAAATATATTCAGAACTTGCAAAAGGATCATGAATAAAAATCATGACAAATGAAAGCAAATTTAAATCAAAGGACGTACTTAGTAAACAAAAAAGAATATTTTCTGGATTTATTGGTAACATGAAAAAATAAGAACTATGATTATAGAACAATTAAAATAATAGGTTTATAACTAGAATAAATTAGTGTGTTAGGTTTTTTTCTATTCACTTTGAAATGCTTTGCTCGCCAGAATTTTTATACTTACGTAGGAAAATTTTTATGTCTTTTCAGAGGAACTTTTCAAGATTTTTGACTTTGTACCAGAGATTATTTCTCTCCTGTCAAAAACCATCAATAGTTTTCTGCACACCAACTTGCTCATTTTGCCTTTTCTCTTCCATTTTCTCTTTCTCTTCCTCTTCAGACCATTGATGCAGAACTGTGTCAATTTCTTTCTCATTTCTTTTAAAATGGTTTAAATGAGCTACAATTTACTTGTCACCCAATTCACCATCAGTTCAGTTCAGTTCAGTCGCTCAGTCGTGTCCGACTCTTTGCAACCCCATGAATAGCAGCATGCCAGGCCTCCCTGTCCATCACCAACTCCCGGAGTTTACTCAAATTCATGCCCATTGAGTCGGTGATGCCATCCAGCCATCTCATCCTCTGTCGTCCCCTTCTCCTCCTGCCCCCAATCCCTCCCAGCATCAGGGTCTTTTCCAATGAGTCAACTCTTCGCATGAGGTGGTCAAAGTACTGGAGTTTCAGCTTCAGCATCAGTCCTTCCAATGAACACCCAGGACTGATCTCCTTTAGGATGGACTGGTTCGATCTCCTTGGAGTCCAAGGGTCTCTCAAGAGTCTTCTCCAACACCACAGTTCAAAAGCCTCAATTTTTCAGCGCTCAGCTTTCTTCACAGCCCAACTCTCATATCCATACATGACCACTGGAAATACCATAGCCTTGACCAGATGGACCTTTGTTGACAATTCACCATATGGGTCAACAGTTCAGTGGTTTGAAGCATAGTTACCGGGTTCTGCAACCATCACCACAATCAAATCTTAGTACATTTTTATCAGTACCAAAAAAATCCCCTGTAAACTTAATAAATTGTTTCCCATCCCATGGTCCTCACTCTCCATCCACAGCCTTTAAGAAACAGTAATCTATTTACCATGTCTATAGATGTGTCTCTTCTGGAAATTTCCTATGAATGGAAGGGAAAGTGAAAGTCGTTCCATCGTGTCTGACTCTTTGCGACCCCATGGACTATATAGTCCATGGAATTCTCCAGGTCAGAAAACTGGAGTGGGTAGCCTTTCCCTTCTCCAGGGGATCTTCCCAACCCAGGGATCGAACCCAGGTCTCCTCTATTGAAGGCAGATTCTTTACCAGCTGAGCCACAAGGGAAGCCCAAGAATATGAAACAAATATGGTATTTGATCTTTTTTTCTGGCTTCTTTCATTTAGCTTAATGTTTTCAAGAATCACCGTTTTCACTCTTTCCGCATCTATTTTCCATGAAGTGATGGGACTGGATGCCATGATCTTAGTTTTTTAAATGTTGAGTTTTAAGCCAGCTTTTTCACTCTCCTCTTTCAAAGATACTGGTGCTGGGAAAGATTGAGGGCAAGAGGAGAAGGGGGCCTCAGAGGATGAGATGGTTAGATAGCATCTAATAGCAGTGGACATGAGTTTGAGCAAACTCCGGGAGATAATGAAGGGCAGGGAAGCCTGGTGTGCTGCAGTCCATGGAGTCACAAAGAGTCGAACACAGCTTAGCGACTGAGAAACAACCATGTTTTCAAAGTCCATCCGTGGTGGTCACATGTATCAGTACTTTGTTCTTTTTATTATTGTGTGACATTTCATTGTGTGGATGTACCAAATTTGGTCTATCCATTTATCAGTCAGTGGTCACTTACGTTGTTTCTACTTTTTTGCTGTTATGATCAATGCTGTTACAAACATTCATATATGAGTTTTTATATAGATGGAAGTTATTTTTCATGTATATATACATAGGAATGGTGGTATGAGATGGTTAGATGGCATCACTGACTCAATGGACATGAGTTTCAGCAAACTCTGGGAGATAATGGACAGGGAACACCCTCATATGGTGAAGGTCCTTCATATGGCAGAACATCCTCTGCCAATATATATGTTGACTTTATTTTTAACCTACTTAAAGAATTGTCAGATAAAAGAGGCTGTGGTGATTCACATTCTCACCACCAATGTATGAAGTTTTCAATTTTTCCACAACCTTGTCAACACTTGTAATCAGTTGTCATTTTGCTTAAAGTCATCCTAGTTGTGAAACAGTATCTCATTAGAGTTACAATTTGCATTTCCCTGATGGCTAATGATCTTGAGCTTTTTTTCTCATGTACTTATTGCTCATATCACTGTCTTAATAGGTTAGCTCTCTTTTGATTATGATGAGTTCATGCATTCTGGATACAAGTCTCTTTATCAGACATAAAATTTGCAAATATTTTCTCCTATTCTCTGTTATTTTTTTCAATTTCTTAATGGTGTCCTTTGTAGAACTTAAAAATTTTTTTATGTCATTTGACCTATCATTTCTTTTGTTATATGCTTTTGATAGTATATCCAAGAATGCTTTGTCTAACTCATAAATATTTATTTTTATACTATCTTTTAAGAGTTTTATAATTTAAATCTTGCATTTAGTTCCATGATCCATTTTGAGTTAAGTTTTGTGGATGGAGTAAGAAAACAGTTCAGCTTCATTCTTTTTCATGTAGATATCCAGTAAATCCAGTTGTACCAGTAACAACTGCTAAAAAGACTTTTCTTCCTCTATTTATCTTTCTTCACACCCTTGTCAAAAGGTCAAATGACCATAAATATAACTGTTTTGGGGCCCGTTCTTACACTGACTCATATGTCTCCCCTTTTGCAAAAGTCACACTCTCTTGAGTCTTTCTAGAGATTTGTCCATTTCTAAGATATCTTATTTGTTGAGATATAATTATTACCTTATAATTCTTTTTATTTGTGCAAGGCCAGTAGTGATGTCTCTCTTACATTCAAAAGTTTAGTAACTGAAGCCTTATTTATTTATTTATTTTCTTAGTTTAGCTCAGTTTGTCAATTTTCTTTCCCTTTTTCAAAAAACCAACTTTTGGTTTTACTGATTTTTCTGTTGTTTTTGTATTCCCTGTTTCATTTATATCCACTTTAATTTTTATTATTTCACTTATTGTGCATATTTTAAGTTTAGTTTTCTCTTCTTTTAATAGTTTCTTAACATGGAATGTTGTGTTAATGAATTGAGATTTCTTCTTTTTTAAATGTAGGCATTTGCCACTATAAATTTCCCTCTAAGTAATGCTTAAGCTGCACCCCATAAGTTTTCAGGTGGCAAAGCCTTAGGCATTCAGACAGTCATCCTGGGCTGACAGTGGCTTTAACTGGTTTCTTTTTTGCTGTCTATCTCCCTGATATCCTTGTTATGCTGTCTGCCTCTTTGGTATCACACCCAGCTGTTAGCCTCCATTAATTCCCAGATGATTACTCTATCCTTTGAAATAATGCTTTTAAGTCTAATCCAACTAAATCAGCAATAATCTTTGATGACTGTCTATGAGATGTGTTCTAGGTCCCAATAGGGTTTTTAGATGGGACAGCAGGAGTGGGTCATGACTCACATGCCACAGATTCTTGCTTTACTTACCAAAATTTAGTAGATTTTTTCAAATAAATGTTTCTTCATTTACCATATGCTTTTAGAGTAATTTCTAGAAATTGTTAATTGTTGTTGTAAATAATATTCACCAGTTGTATTGTTTCATTGTGGAGAGAGTCTGTGAAGTTCTTCACTTTGCCATCCAGAAGTCATGCCTCTTTATTCTCACTTTTCCTCTTTGCATTGTATGTATCATCTGCACCTATATTGATATTCCCATGGTTAATTATTCTGGTATATATATATTTTTATTCTTAGTGATTATTCTGCCTTGACCATTAATACAGAGATCTGATTAGCCATTAAGACTTATGGCCTTTTTTTTTAATAGTAGTTACTTAATTATAATACATAAAAAATGGGCTTCCCTGATGGTTTAGTGGTAAAGAATCTTGTCTTCCAAGGCAGGAGATGCAGTTTTGATCCCTGTATTAGGAAGATCCCCTGGAGAAGGAAATGCAACCCACTCCAGTATTCTTGCCTGGGAAATCTCATGGATGGAGGAGCCTGTAGGGCAACAGTCCATGGGGTCACAAAGAGTCAGACACAATTGAGAGACTAAACAACAACACAACAAAAATATATAAATAAAATAAGTGCTGAGATCCATACTAAACCTTTCTAATATGACATTTCATTTAATCCTATAAAAATTATGAAGTAGAAACTGATCCCAATCTAATACAGAAGAAACTTAGGTGTAAGAGGTGAAACAGCCGATCAGACTAAAACTAGATTTATCTATCTCCAGGGTAAAAAACCACTTTGTTCTGTTCCCTAAAAAAACATGATCTGATTATAACCAAAGCAGAATGTTTCCTCTGGAACTGTTTAGCTCAACAGTTTTAGCTAAACAAGGATATTCTCAGTCATACCAAGACACACCATAGAAGATACTGAAAAATGATGTTCACTCCCTCTCCTTGTCTCTCTGCATCATCGTGCCACTTCACTCTTTCTCTCTCTCTCCTTTGCTGATGCACTGCTCTTTTTTAACTGTAATCATGAATCTTTGAGTAGCTAATATATTTCAACAAATGGCTATGCAACGGTTAAAAAAATTGCATAACCTTAAACTCTTTATATAAGTCATTCAATTTCTTGGTACCAACAATTTAAAGAACATGATTCTGTTCAAATTTGAAGAAAATATCTTTGCTATATGTTAAGACAGAGAGTCTTCTTAAGGGTTACTTACTTAAAGGTTTAGATTATTATAGTCATTTGCTCAGTTCATAAACTATAGGCACATGTGAAACATCTTTTTAATATCTACACAAGACTGATGTGTATCAAAATAAGACACACAAAAATTACATCAGATGTCAAAACCATCTTAAACAATTTAAGTGTAATTGAAAGTGTAATTAAAGCTGAGTGCCGAAGAATTTATGCTTTTGAACTGTAGTGTTGGAGAAGACTCTTGAGAGTTCCTTGGACTGCAAAGAGTTCAAACCAGTCAATCTGAAAAGAAATCAACACTGAATCTTCATTGGAAGTTGCTGAAGCTGAAACTCCAATTCTTTGGCCACCTGATGAGAAGAACTGACTCATTGGAAAAGACCCTGATGCTGGGAAGGATTAAAGGCAGGAGGAGAAAGGGACAACAGAGGATGAGATGATTGGATGGCATCACCGACTCGATGGACATAAGTTTGAGCAAGCTCCGGGAGTTGGTGATGGACAGGGAAGCCTGGCGTGCTGCAGTTCATGGAGTCACAAATAGTCGGACACAACTGCGCTACTGAACTGAACTGACGTGTAGTAATTTTGACCAAAGATTTTTAGGTTTATTTATTTATTTTTAAGACCTGAAATAAAGACAGTTCTCTGATATAAAATAGCCCCTTTCTTGAATGTCCACAGCATTACACTGGCCCCTATATTTCCTCAGAGATTAGTGAATCTTTACAAATTTAAGAGTTTGTTTTTGTTTTTAGTCGCTAAAGTCGTGTCTGATTCTTTTGCAACCCCATGAACTGTAGCCCATCTGGCTGCTCTGTCCATGGAATTTCCCAGGCAAGAATACTGGAATAGGTTGTCATTTCCTTCTCCAGAGGATCTTTCTAACCCAAGGACTGAACCCATGTCTCCTGCCTTGGCAGGTGAATTCTTTACCACTGTGCCACCAGGGAAGCCCTTTTCAGAAGCTGGAAGGAAATGAAAAATAAGAAAAGAGTGTTGCATTCATAGGCACTGTTCAAGGGCAGTTTAAGCTAGTATTTTGTAGGTATGACAACACAGAACACTGAATCTGTTTACTGGGTTGCCTTTCCCAAAATCCATTTCCTGTTTTTTTCAACATGCTCAGTGTTTCTCCACAACAGTCAAAAATAGCATGGATTATTTTTAAGAAGTATTTTATGGTGCTCACTTCAGCAGCACATATACTAAAACTGGAACGATACAGAGAAGATTAGCATGGCCCATGTGCAGGGATGAGACGCAAATTCGTGAAGCGTTCCATATTTTTATTACTTTTCATACTTGAAATAAACATTTATTTAAAAAAAAAGAAGTACTTTATAAAGGTATTAAAAATATTTGGGAAGAGTGTTCCACTGTAGGCCTTGGTCTGGAAGTCATAGAATGGTAGTTGAATATTGATGAAGAGTAGAGTAGGCCCTGGTATTAATACCACATTGGTTGATAAGTTACCTTTTTTCCTATTGGCAAGGAATTGTCATAGAATTTAAGACAGACTTTATTTACATAGGTCAAAAAATAAATGGTGTATTTTTTTTTTAGAAAAATCAAGAAATTGAGCATATAAAGACTGAAAGAAAATATAAAATTAATTCCTCTTGCATAACGAAGCAGGCTAATTAAGTTATCATGAAAACCAGTAAGAAGCTCTGACACTAATGAATTTCCATTAAGTGAGAAGCTGAAATAAGTGTGATAGGACTTCTCAAACACAAACTACAAGTGACTAACTGGTCAGGCATGCATTTTCCCAAAACCTGTAATGAGAGAAAGTCAAAGTTTCAATCAAAAGAGAAGGAAAACCAAAGTTAAGAGATGATTTTTGACTGATAATAAGCGGACTTAGTATCTAAGGTATCAGTTTACAGTTGCATTTTGTGCTTCTTTCAGTCTTTCTCTAAACAACTTCTTATTTTAAGTATCCTTAAAGGTCGTGAGAAATGTCTAATAAAAGTGTTTACATTTATGCTACTTACTGAGCAAGAAGTTAAGTTTTATAGGAAAAGAGCATCAGGAATGGAATTGTTGATTGTCACTGATGCTTTCAGAGCTTCATGCCTAAGGAAAATCTCTATTGTAGGGAGATTCAGATTTAAGTTGACATCTTCCAGAACTGCAGGCATAGTACTTAGGAGGAAAATGAGCAGTATCTGTGGGGTTAGTCCTACGTTTCCAAACATGTTAAATGACGGTAAACATCAAAATCTCCTTTCAGAAACACCATCTTTTCTCACTATTCATTGGAAGAAAAGAAATAGATAACAAGAGCCTGTTCTTTTAAATACAATCTCATTTCCAGAAAGGCAGTGTATCTGAAATCAGTGCTATAGCAAGTATTAAGCTCATCTGCCTGAAAAGAACAGGCACAGCTGCTTCCCCAGGGTGTATTGTCAGACGTTTTGATTTTCAAAGAGCCAACAGAGCTAAGATACATGTAACCCTTTTCATAACAGCTCATCTTAGTGCGCCAGCCCTCTGCACAGTCTTTCTCTCCTGCTAAGCAATTAGAATGGTCCTGAGCTTTTCAAAGCAATGATACAGACCGTTTTACCTTTATGTCCTGATTGCGCGAAGCTCTATGGGAAATGCTTCTAAAGAGGTTAAAATGCAGCCATCTCCTACAAAGTCATGGTGCAGCCCAAAACTCAATCTCCTGCAGTGAAGACAAAGGAACGAAAGCAGGATAGACAATTTAAGAAAATGATAAAGTCGATTCAACAAATACTTCTGCCGTCTCCTACTTATCATAGCTGGGTCTATTTTCAGCATTGTTATCTGTACTTTCCCTGCATCATGCCATTGAATATCTATAATGAACCAGTAAGGAAGAGATTTGCTGACTTCTAAGGAAAGGCATGCAAGATTCCTCTCTGCTCCTTTCTCAATCCTCTCTTCAGTCATTCCCTAAATCTCAGTCGCTGTTAAGGTTAAGTTATGCCATCTCCACAAAGAAGGGTCCAAATCTGGACCCAATTTCAGGTTTCCTGCTGGACCTCAGTCCTAATGCGTGAGAATCTGCACACAGCCCCCAAACTAGAACAGCTTCCTCCCTGCCCACTCTAACTCAGTACCAGGCCTTTGACAGGGGTCTGAGCTGGCTCCATTCTAAGCTTTGGGATCGAAGGTCTTAACTTTCTCATTCCTTTCCCATTGTCACTAGAAGGTATAGTTTTATTATTTATATGTTTTCACCATTGAATTGTTTAATTGAAATGAAATTTACATTTTCAAGTAGATATAAATGGAAGAGGCTTGACCTGCTTTGTTTGAGCTCAAAACGGAAAAAAAAAACCCATACTTTTCCAGGTTAAGTCCCCAGGTTCTCCTCTGGAGTCTGGACTCAGCATCCCAGCTGGCTTTGTGCTAGCTTCAAGGACTTTGTAGGCAAAGGTGACTTCATTAAGAGTGGATTTGGACTTGTAGTTCTGGTCAAATACAGTGATGCCATTTTAATTCCACCACAGCTCACACAACCTCGACACTATTACTATTACAATTTTACCCATGAAGGATTTCAACAGCAGGGAGTTTAAGTGATTTGCCTAAACTCACAGATTGCTGATATGTGGCAGAGTCAGGCTTTGAACCCAGGGTCAAGTGATTCCAAAGCCTTTACTCTTTAAGTCTTATTTATCCAGGTATAATTTACATGTAGTAAAAGTCACACATTCAAGTTTTGCAATGCTATGAGGGTTTTTGCTTTTTTTCACAAAAATTGATTATTTTCCATGAGGTGAAATTCATATCACAGAAAATTAACTATCTCAAAGTAAACCATTTAGTGCCTTCACAATACTGTGCGGTCACCTCCTCTATCTAGTCCCAAATCATTTTCAGTATCATAAAGTTTGTTAGACTCATGCAAAAAGAAAGAAATTATACAATATGCAACAACATATGGACCTTGAGGGTATCATGCTAAATGAAATAAGTCAGTCATAGAAAGACAAGTAGTCTTACACTTACATGAAGTATGTAAAGGAGTCATATTCACAGAATCGAAGCATGGAATAGTGATAACCAGGGGCTGTGGGGGGAAGGGTAAACAAGTTAAAAATGAGCAGGCATAAAGCTTTAGTTAAGCACAATAACTGAATAACTGAATATTCAAACTACTGCACAATTGCACTCATCTCACACACTAGCAAAGAAATGCTCAAAATTCTCCAAGCCAGGCTTCAACAGTATGTGAACCAAGAACTTCCAGATGTTCAAGCTGGATTTAGAAAAGGCAGAGGAAACAGAGATCAAATTGCCAACATCCATTGGATCCTAGAAAAAGCAAGAGAGTTCCAGAAAAAATCTACTTCTTCTTTATTGACTATACCAAACCCTTTGACAGTGTGGATCACAACAAACTGTGGAAAATTCTTCAATATATGGGAATACCAGACCACTTTACCTGCCTCCTGAGAAATCTGTAAGCAGATCAAGAAGCAGCAGTTAGAACTGGACATGGAACAACAGACTGGTTCCAAATAGGGAAAGGAGTACCTCAAGGCTATATATTGTCACCCTGCTTATTTAACTTCTATGCCGAGTATATCATGAGAAATGCTGGGCTGGGTGAAGCACAAGCTGGAATCAAGATTGCGAGGAGAAATATCAATAACCCCAGATATGCAGATGACACCACCCTTATGGCAGAAAGTGAAGAAGAACTTAAGAGCCTCTTGATGAAAGTGAAAGAGGAGAGTGGAAATGTTGGCTAAAGCTCAACATTCAGAAAACTAAGATCATGGCATCTGGTCCCATCACTTCATGGAAAATAGATCGGGAAAGAATGGTAACAGTGGCTGACTTTATTTTGGGGGGCTCCAAAATCACTGCAGATGGTAACTGTAGCCATGAAATGAAAAGACTCTTGCTCCTTGGAAGAATAGCTATGACCAACCTGGACAGCACATTAAGAAGCAGAGAAATTACTTTGCCAACAAAGGTTTGTCTAGTCAAAACTATGGTTTTTCCAATAGTCATGTATGGGTGTGAGCGTTGGACCATAAAGAAAGCTGAGCACTGAAGAATTGATGCTTTTGAACTGTGGTATTGGAAAAGACTCTTGAGAGTCCTTGGACTGCAAGGAGATTCAACCAGTCAATCCTAAAGGAAATCAGTCCTGAATATTCTTTGGAAGGTTGATATTGAAGCTGAAACTCCAATACTTTGGTCACCTGATGCAAAGAACTGACTCACTGAAAAAGACCCTGATGCTGGGGAAGATTGAAGGCGGGAGGAGAAGGGGATGACAGAGGATGAGATGGTTGGATGGCATCACCGACTCAATGGTCATGAGTTTGAGTAAGCTCCAGGAGTTGGTGATGGACAGAGAGGTCTGGCGTGCTGCAGTCCATGGGGTTGCAAAAAGTGAGACAAAACTGAGTGACTGATCTGAGCTGAACTGAAGCACAATAAATAAGCTCTGGAGATCTACTGTACAACACTACCTATAGTCAAGAACAATGTATTGTACGCAAAGCCTTGACTGTTAATGATTACCCTAAACTAAAATAGTTTTTAAAAACATTAGCAATACAGACCAGGTACAAATACCAAATAAATGGGACAATGGACAGTACTAGAGGAATTAAGAATAAGCAGCTGTTACAGTGGACAATGAGTCTTCATTAAAGACTACCTGGCCCATAATGAAGCCCAAATACTGGAATGTAAGAAAAATGAAGCAAGGCACAGAAACAAGAAAGGAAAAAGTCAGCCCAATTTAATATAGCACACACTCAGTGGGCCATTTCAGCTAGCCACATTGATGTTGGTACCCAGGGAGGGCTCCCAACAAAATAAACTAGCAGGTGGACAGAAGGTGACCAGGAGTTGGGAGTCATGCCCCATGTCCATTATGAGTGTCTCCTTTCCCTCTTATCTCACTACTGGCACCATCTAGGCCTTAAGTTGTTTAGAGAACTTAATGTTTATTTTCACTCTTTTTTTTCAACCCCCCAAATGAAAACACAGTGCCTGTCATGTTCAAATATACCTAAGAAAACTTGGCAACAGAATTTTAAAATTTGGAAAATTCTTGCATTTTATTTGATACATCAAATAACCATTCTGTTTTTAATGAATCATTCCAAAATCAAGATACTTTCTCCTTAGTTTGGGTAACAATGCGTGCTCTCTCTGAATATGTGAATTTTAAATTCTGGTGTTGTTAATCTAAATGAAGACAAACAAATGAAGTTATAAATCTATGTATGAGTTTGAAGATACACTAATAGAAGATAATGCATTTTTTAGATTTAGATTTAAAGTTTTCTAGAACTCTGTAAATAGTATTATCTTAAGATAGACCATGAGAACGTGGCTTGTTTATTTTTAGGTAAATATGTAGTATCTGAAATGGTCTCTGTAAGGCATTTGTTTGAAATTTATAAAGCTCTTCTGCTTAACAGTTCTTTGTCAGGAACTCACATAGTGTGAGTTATTTTTGTATTCCGAGCTCTAAACATCATTAGGAAATAAATTCAAAGACAGAGATTTTTATCTGAGAATGGAGAATAAAATACTTAGACTGTATTTTCAGAGCTGGAGGATTTTTCCTGTGACGAATTTATTGGCCAGTGTTTTTCACTTAAAAAAGATGGTGTCTTTAAGAGCCAATTTGCTACTTCAAGGAACTTCTCTAGTGTTTTACACAAACATACAAAATTTTTCTTGCTCAGGATATTTTATGTGTCTTGGTGGGAAAAGAACCTGGTGATGATAATAGTAAAGTTATACTTTATAAATGAATGGGATTTACCGTTTGGTATTCCATTAGGTTTAAATATATATATATGTTTATTTGTGGTAGAGAGTTCTGACTTTGAAATACAGATGACTTGTGCTATTGTGTGACTACCCTAAAGATAGGTATGGAACACTCATTCTACTTCCTCTAAGGCTGTATTTGACATGTTTATGACACTTCATAGGGAGAGAATGAGGCTGATATATTCATTTTTAAACTCGTGAATTTGAGAATTTGAATTTCTTTTTAAGGAGAAAAATGCTTCTTTTTCAGATAAAGTCTCCAAAGAACCAAATTATTTATGAAATGTATCAAAAAGAATCTATTTTGAGTAAAACAGGCTGAGATCCAGATTTGTGCCCACTCAGAGTCCCGTGATGGGACTGGAACATGAGAAGCACATGAGGCTCTAAGGATTGCCTGAAAACACTTTGAAAATCCTTACTTTTGACTACCTATAAGGCTTATGTGAAGCTGTGGGATTTAAAAAATGTCTTCTTAAGGTGGAGGAAGTGAAAAGGAATAATATTTAAGGCAGGAAATGAGCACAATATGGGTTGTCTTTTGGAAAAGTGTATTTGGAAAATCTAATTGGAATTCATTGTGTTTGATGATGAACAGTTCCTAGCCTGGTCCTCCCAATACTCAAAATGCCTATAGAAAAAGTAATATGTGCAAAATGAATCTATTAAGACACTTGAGGCCTGGTGACTCGTAAAGAATCTGCCTTCAATGCAGGAGACCTGGGTTCTATCCCTGGGTTGAGAAGATCACCTGGAGGAGGGTATGACAACCCACTCCAGTATTCTTGCCTGGAGAATCCCCATGGACAGAGGTACCTAGTAGGATATAGTCCATGGGGTCACAAAGAGTTGTACACAACTGAGCGAGTAAGCGCAGCACAGCACAGGAATCCTTTGGAGACATTAAGACTAAACTACTGATTCTACTTAGAGAAGTGAAAAGCAAAGGAGAAAAGGAAAGATATAAGCATCTGAATGCAGAGTTCCAAAGAATAGCAAGGATAGATAAGAAAACCTTCCTCAGTGATCAATGCAAAGAAATAGAGGAAAACAACAGAATGGGAAAGACTAGAGATCTCTTCAAGAAAATTAGAGATACCAAGGGAATATTTCATGCAAAGATGGGCACAATAAAGAACAGAAATGGTATGGACCTAACAGAAGTAGAAGGTATTAAGAAGAGGTGGCAAGAATACACAGAATGCTACGAAAAAGATCTTCACGACCCAGATAATCACAATGGTGTGATCACTCACCTAGAGCCAGACATCCTGGAATGTGAAGTCAAGTGGGCCTTAAGAAGCATCACTACAAACAAAGCTAGTGGAGGTGATGGAATTCCAGTGGAGCTATTTCAAATTCTAAAAGATGATGCCGTGAAAGTGCTGCAGTCAATATGTCAGCAAATTTGGAAAACTAAGCAGTGGCCACAGGACTGGAAAAGGTCAGTTTTCATTCCAATCCCTAAGAAAGGCAATGCCAAAGAATGCTCAAACTACCGCACAATTGCACTCATCTCACACACTAGTAAAGTAATGCTCAAAATTCTCCAAGCCAGGCTTCACCAGTACATGAACCATGAACTTCCAGATGTTCAAGCTGGTTTTAGAAAAGGCAGAGGAACCAGAGATCAAATTGCCAACATCCGCTAGATCATCGAAAAAGCAAGAGAGTTCCAGAAAAAAACATCTACTTCTGCTTTATTGACTATGCCAAAGCCTTTGACTGTGTGGATCACAATAAACTGTGGAAAACTCCTCAAGAGATGGAAATACCAGACCACCTGACCTGCCTCTTGAGAAACCTGTATGCAGGTCAGGAAGCAAGTTAGAACTAGACATGGAACAACAGACTGGTTCCAAATAGGGAAAGGAATACGTGAAGGCTTTATATTGTCACCCTGCTTATTTAACTTTTATGCAGAGTACAAAATGAGAAACGCTGGACTGGAAGAATCACAGGCTGGAATCAAGATTGTGTGGAGAAATATCAATAACCTCAGATATGGAAATGACACCATCCTTATGGCAGAAAGTGAAGAAGAACTTAAGAGCCTCTTGTTGAAGGTGAAAGAGGAGAGTGAAAAAGTTGGCTTAAAGCTCAACATTCAGAAAACTAAGATCATGGCATCTGGTCCCATCACTTCATGGCAAATAGATGGGAAAACAGTGGAAACAGTGACTGACTTTATTTTTGGGGACTCCAAAATTACTGCAGATGGTGATGGCAGCCATGAAATTAAAAGACACTTACTTTTAGCGTTTATGCAGCATATTAAAAAGTAGACACTACTTTGTCAACAAACGTACATTTGGTCAAGGTTATGGTTTTTCCAGTAGTCATTTATGGACATGAGAGTTGGACTATAAAGAAAGATGAGCACAGAAGAATTGATGCTTTTGAACTGTGGTGTTGGAGAAATCTCTTGGGAGTCCTGTGGACTGCAAGGAGATCCAACCAGTCCATCTAAAGGAGATCAGTCCTGGGTGTTCATTGGAAGGACTGATGTTGAAGCTGCAACTCCAATACTTTGGCCACCTGATGGGAAGAGCTGACTCATTTGAAAAGACCCTGATGCTAGGAAAGGTTGAGGGCAGGAGGAGAAGGGGACAACAGAGGATGAGATAGTTGGATGGCATCACCGTCTCAATGGACATGAGTTTGGGTAAACTCCGGGAGTTGGTGATGGACAGGGAAGCCTGGCTGTGCTGTGGTTCAAGGGGTCACAAAGAGTCGGACATGACTGAGCGACTGAACGACTGAAATGACTGATTCTACTTTAGTTTTATATTCCTTTTGTTTCATTATGATCCTCAATCTTTCTGTCCTTGAGACAAAAAAAAACCTCTGATGTCATCTGCTAAAAGCTAATTTGGTAGATAACATGTAGAGAGTTAAGGTTCAGCAATGCCATATTCCTGATTTGGAGAGGCAGTGCCGATTTAAACTAGGTGGTCCTGTGGTCAGACCCCTTGTCGCAGTTTTTGGTTCAGAAAATATTTATCCATAAATAGTTAGAATTTTCACATGAATAAGATATGTAGATAGAAAGTTAGATAAATATAGATAGATGGATCTATAGTAAAAATCGATAGATATACTAATCTTTGGGGTAACCAAAGGTTGCTGGTTGTTGTTTCAACTTACTAATAGTTTACAAGTTTGGTATAATATAAGGCTCTCTAAGACCATATAAATTTTAATAATAAAAAAGGGTAAAATAAGTGAACCTAAATGTGTAAGAAATTATTAGCATAAACATGTTAATTATGTAAAATTATTTTAAAATGACTATATTAACCATATATCCCTAAAAGTATGTGGTGGTGGTGGTGGTGGTATTGGTTTAGTCGCTAAGTCGTGTCTGACTCTTGCGACCCCATGGTATCTTAATGAAAAAAAAAATATATAGACATATATAGATACATGTGTTTGTGTATGTGCTCAGTCATGTCCAACTCTCTGTGACCCTTTGGACTGTAGCCCACCAGTCTCCTCTGTCCATGCACAAGAATACTGTAGTAGGTTGTCATTTCCTTCTCCAGGGGATCTTCTAGACCCAGGATCAAACCACATCTCCTGTGTCTCCTGCTCTGCAGGCAGCTTTTTTACCCACTGAGCCATCAGGGAAGCCTATATATATAATCACAAATAAATCTTTGGCTGACCTCAATTTTTTTTTGTTAATAATACTTATCTTTGGATAGATCAAATAAAGAAGTAATTATGTAATATCTAGGAAACCATTTTTTGGTAATAAAGACATAAAGTCAACTAGATTAAGTATTAATCCTGTTTTTTTATCTTTGAATATGAAATAACATGTTTTTACTTTTTTACTCTTTCCCAAATATATGCTTGTTTTGTACACTAAAAAGCTTAACACTAACATCAGTCCAGTAGAAATGAACATTCTTAGGGCTCAGATTATGGCCTGTAAATGTTTCTTACTAAAATGAATCAGTACTCTTTGAAGAAAAAGCTTATTCCAGTTCAGGGTGATAAATATATGAGACAAGTGAAAGTAGCAGTTGCTCAGTCATGTCCGACTCTTTGCAAACCCATGGATTCTCCTGGCCAGAATATTGGAGTGGGTGGGTAGCCTTTCCCTTCTCCGGGAGATCTTCCCAACCCAGGGGCTGAACCCAGGTCTGCATTGCAGGAGGATTCTTTACCAACTGAGCCACAAAGGAAGCCCAAATATACAAGATAAACCTGAAATATTTTGTCATATCAGAAGGCAAGAAATCTATTTTAAAAACAGTCGTAGTTGTCTCAAATGGACAAAAGAATCTATCTGAAGGGAACACCAACAGATCAGAGATGGAATAGTTTGAACCTGACAAAGAATATAATTGCATTAGCTGAAACAGCTCAAATATATAAAATATCCACTGTAACAGAATAAAAACATAAACTAATGTTTTCATTTTTGAAGTTTTCTATAGTATCAACTCATTTTTTTTTTCAAATGAGGAAGTGAAGGTAAAAAGAAACATTTTTATAAACAGATTGCACTTCAAGATAACTAAATAGTTGATGAGGAAAAGTTCTTTACAGAAGAATTCCAAGGTTAAATAAAGAGAATACCATACAGTGTAGTAAATTACCATTTCAGACTGTAATAAAATAATGGATCTAGGCAGCTATTGGTTCTGAAACCAACTGGTGAAATACTGATGAGAACTTTATAATGAATAAATGAAGTTGGCACCACTCACATTAACTGGTTAGTCTTAATATTAGTAAATATGGAACAATCAGACATTTCCTTCTTCCTGATGTGATACAATAAGAAATACAGAACACAATCTGTGTTGGTATTCTTACCATTGCATCAAAATTTAACCAATTCTCTAGTTTTAAAGATGAATGTTATATATAGGAACATGTTAAAAACACAGCATGGATACAGTCTGCCAAATCCATAAAGTGGGACACTCTGCAGAACAGATGATTTGGTTAATTTGACACATAGATGACATAAAAAAAAATGGGAAAAATAGCATATATCTTAAAAAAATGCTTAAGAGATATATAAATCTAGTACAATGCAGGATAGTCTGTTTTTGCTACCTCAAAAATGCTGTTCATAAAATAATATTTTTGAGATAAATAGGAAATTTGCTCATTGAATCAACATTTAATGATATAAAGGAAATAATAGGCTGTTAGTATGCTAAAGCTCTTATGGTTATATATTTTTAAACTCCTTATGTGATAGACATACATGCTGAAATATTTACAAAGTGTTTGGTATTCCCTTTGGTTTAATTTATGAAACAAACATAAAACAAGTAAGCAGATAGTAAACATTGATTAAGTAGCATATCTCAGGTATTTTACTTTACATAGGCATCTATTCTTTTTAGTAGTTCACAGTGGCTTTTAAAAATTATTCCCACTGATAACCTTAATTCCTTAAAAATTAGATTCTAAAAATTTATTTTTTGCATATGAGCACAATGAAACAGAAATCAATAGTAATGGCAATAATAATAGAAAACTCTCCTAAATAATGCCAGAGTCAAAGAAAAATGAAACGTAAAGGAGCACATTAAATTATATTATGCGATATGTTGAATTAACACCTTTAATAGAAGACAATTTTAACTCTTTAGAAAAACAATATTAATGTCACAACACTTGCAACGAATAACTCATCCTATTTACATATTACTGATTTTAACATTTTAATCAAAATTTGGAATGGAGGAGAAATTACAAAATTTATAGTGGAAGGCCATTTTCAATTAAAGAGGATTCAGAGGAAAAAGGTGACCTTGAAATGTGTATTTAGAAAAATACTTTAGTTTTGTCCCCTGGAATTTTATTCAGCTAGGGAAAATTTTCCTCTGCCACTGAATTAAGATTTGGCAATCCTGTCACTTTGCTCTTGACTCTCAGGTAAAGTAAAAACTCACAGTGTTTTTATATGGGAGAGTCAGTAGCATTGAAAGAGAATGTGGTTACCTTTTCTGATTATCTCTTTCCCCACTTGTCATGGCAATGGTGGAAACAGGAAGTTTGCATTGGACTGATACTGTTGTAAAATATCTTCATGCTGTCTAGGACTGGCAGATAAATTAAGCCTGTTTTGCTTTCATGCAAATCCCTTTGGGGCACTCTTCTGATCTCAACTCCTATGAAATAATGTCTTCTGTGCCTCAAGGAGTCATGTCTCCTTAGTCCATGACTTTTCTGCTGTCCACTCCAAAGAGGTTCTCTGTTGGTCTCCTGTTATCTTCTAATTATCAAGGACTGAGTGGCTCCAGTCCAGCAATATGTACTAACACTAGTATATATTGGTCCTTGCATTAGTCCCCAAGATTCTTACTATTTTTTGGCTGACATTGGGTCATACAACTCTCACTCTTGTAGTGGGTTCCAATTATAGTACAATTGTTTTCAAAGCAAATCCTTATCACAAAATCCACTTTCTGTCAAATCACCCTTGTCACAGGTTAATTTTGAAACCAGTTTTGACCTATTTTATGAAAAATTTGTATATTTGTCAAATGCTGGAGTTTATATTCAAAATCTAGGAATTCTAGCTTTAAAGCCAAGGTTTCTAGTAACTATACTGTTTAAATCACTATGCAATACTAATAACATTTTTTCCTTTCATAATCTATGAATATGTGTCTGATATACCTAATTAGACTTCATACATCTAGAAAGTAGATATTATATTTTTGCTCAGCATTCTTTTTTATCTCCATGGGAAAAAATATCTTATAGGGAAATGGTGTTCAGGTGTTTCCAGTTAATACAACAGCCTGTCATAACATGACAGAGCCATTCTACTCAGTTCAGTCACTAAGTCGTGTCTGACTCTTTGTGACCCCATGGACTGCAGCACGCCAGACTTCCCTGTCCATCACCAACTCCCAGAGCTTATTCAGACTCATGTCCATCGATTCAGTGATCCCACCCAACCATATCATCCTCTGTCGTCCCCTTCTCCTCCTGCCTTCAATCTTTCCTAGCATCAGGGTCTTTTCCAATGAGTCAGTTCTTTGCATCAGTGGCCAATACTTTGGCCGCTTTGGCTATTCTACTCCCTCTTCTATAAACACTTCGAAATTCTGTATAAAATAAGATACAATTTATTTTAAATGAATACACATCCTCAGAACTTTGAATGGCAAAGTATTAGTTCCTTGAAACAAAGAAGGAAAAGAAATTTATGGAGTTAAGTGAGCTTAGATTCAAACACTCAATAAAGCATCAAAATCACATAAGCCTTAGTGTCTTGAAACACCTTCTATCAGGAAGAACACATGTGACCCAGAAGTATAAGATAACCTGATCAATTAGCATAAAGTCAGAATTCATGAAGAGCTGCCTTATACTAGAAATAGAAAACAGGTAAGTTCTGTCTATCAGCTAAGAGAAAGTTTCAAGAGGCTAGAGTCATAGTTGGAAAGAGAGCCACTCATAAAATGTAGATTCTCAGTGAATCAAAAATGACACTGACTTCTAAGCAGCATAACTAAAATTAAATCATATTTTAGATACATTTAGTGAAATCATACAACTTGAAATAATATTTTAAAGTAAACAAAGAGAAAAAGTAGTTAACCTTCAAGGGAATTACTATTTGATGATAGCATTCTATCCCTGTTGTTGTTTAGTCACTCAGTTGTGTCCAACTCTTTATGGCCCCATGGGTGGTAGTCCATCAGACTCCTATCTATGGGATTTCCCAGGCAAGAATACTGGAGTGGGTTACCATTCCCTGATCCAGGTGATCTTTCGACCTAAGGATTGAAACTGCATCTCCTGCATTGGCAGGCAGATTCTTTACCACTGAGCCACCTGGGAAGCCCCATTTTATCCCTGTCTAGCCTTATCTTTGAATTATGAGAGGAAATAGCTGTCATCCTAGCATTCTGTACCCAGCTAAAATATCATTCAATACTTAGGGTGAAATAAAGATAATTTTGGAGGAGCCATAGATGGAGAGTTCAGTGTTATCAAAACTCTTGTCAAAGGAATATTACTACTGATATACTTAAATAAGAATTAAACTCAAAGAAGTTTAAGAAGCAAAGTTAAAAAAAAATTAAACATTTTTGGTTCAATGATCTTGATACTATATATGTAGATATTCATACAATATTTATTTTTCTTTTTAAAATTTATGTACATGTAGTCAAGCTGTATTTGCCAAAATGAAATTTATTTCTTTTCATTGAACATTCATTTTTTTTTTGTATTTGTTTTTTTTTTTTTTTTATTATTATTATTTTTTTTTCCAGTGGGTTTTGTCATACATTGATATGAATCAGCCATGGATTTACATGTATTCCCAATCCCGATCCCCCCTCCCACCTCCCTCTCCACCCGATTCCTCTGGGTCTTCCCAGTGCACCAGGCCGGAGCACTTGTCTCGTGCATCCCACCTGGGCTGGTGATCTGTTTCACCATAGATAGTATACATGCTGTTCTTTTGAAATATCCCACCCTCACATTCTCCCACAAAGTTCAAAAGTCTGTTCTGTATTTCTGTGTCTCTTTTTCTGTTCTGCATATAGGGTTATCGTTATCACCTTTCTAAATTCCATATACATGTGTCAGTATGCTGTAATGTTCTTTATCTTTCTGGCTTACTTCACTCTGTATAAGGGGCTCCAGCTTCATCCATCTCATTAGGACTGGTTCAAATGAATTCTTTTTAATGGCTGAGTAATATTCCATGGTGTATATGTACCACAGCTTCCTTATCCATTCATCACCTTTTTCTCAAGTGCACACGGAACCTTCTCCAGAATAGATCACATCCTGGGCCATAAATCTGGTCTTGGAAAATTCAAAAAAATTGAAATCATTCCAGTCATCTTTTCTGACCACAGTGCAGTAAGATTAGATCTCAATTACAGGGAAAAAATTGTTAAAACTTCAAACATATGGAGGCTAAATAACACGCTTCTGAATAACCAACAAATCATAGAAGAAATCAAAAAAGAAATCAAAATATGTATAGAAATGAATGAAAATGAAAACACAACAACCCAAAACCTATGGGACACTGTAAAAGCAGTGCTAAGGGGAAGGTTCATAGCATTTACAGGCTTACATCAAGAAACAGGAAAAAAACCAATTAAATAACCTAACTCTACACCTAAAGCAATTAGAGAAGGAAGAAATGAAGAACCCCAGAGTTAGCAGAAGGAAAGAAATCTTAAAAATCAGGGCAGAAATAAATGCAAAAGAAACTAAAGAGACCATAGCAAAAATCAACAAAGCTAAAAGCTGGTTTTTTGAAAAAATAAACAAAATTGACAAACCATTAGCAAGACTCATTAAGAAAGAGAGAAGAACCAAATTAACAAAATTAGAAATGAAAATGGAGAGATCACAACAGACAACACTGAAATACAAAGGATCATAAGAGACTACTACCAGCAGCTCTATGCCAATAAAATGGACAACTTGGATGAAATGGACAAATTCTTAGAAAAGTATAACTTTCCAAAACTGAACCAGGAAGAAATTGAACATTCATTTTAAATCAGCTTGTCTCTACAAAGCAAAAAAAGAAAATGAAATAATGTAGTAACATATAAATAATATCAACTCCATATGTTAATATTTTTTGTTATTAAAAATGCATGGATAGCATAATGGACTCAATGGACATGAGTTTGAGCATGCTCCAGGAAATGGTTAAGGACAGGGAAGTCTGGCATGCTGCAGTCCATGGAGATGCAGAGAGTCAGACATGACTGAGTGACTGAACCACAATGACAAAATCTACCTCAAAGGTTTTTTTAACAATTAAAAGAGCTAATAAAGGTAAAGTATTCCCCCCAAAAATGGAGCAAAATGTCTAAATTTTAAAACTTATTTAAATCTGAGTGGTAGCTATACAATTGTTGTTATGTTTTCTGTGACTCATTCATTTTAAAATGGAAACATAAACGAACTACACTTCCAAAGAATAGAGTACAGAAAGGGACAAATGATAACTCTACAGTGGAGACGCCTTACACAACATCTTGTCAAAGTGATGAAATTTAACATTATCAGTGATGCCTTGTGGATACCAACCTCCCCATGATGATTTGATGTGACAGGATCACATGTATAGAATTCTTTCCCCAGACCCATGTAGCCTCAATCTAATCTTAAGATACAGCATTAGAAAGACCCAAATTAAGGACATCCTATAGGGTACTCTGGCCAGCTCTCAAGACTGCCAAGATCATGACATACAAATAAAGATCAAGAAACTATCAGAGACCAGAGATTGGAACAGAAAGAGGGCATTCATAGTAAAACTAATTTAATTCAAATAATCTGAAGTTTATTTAATAATAATGTACCATCATCAGTTTCTTAGTTTTTAGAAATGTACCAAAGTAATTTAAAATGTCAACTGTAGAATGGATAAAGGATATACAGGAACTCTTCAACTGAGTTTGTAATTATTATGTAAAAGTTTGTTCAGAAAAAGATTTTAAAATCATTTAGGTAAATGACATCTCATTCTTTTAAATTTTGAATGGGCAGTATTTTATATCTGAAGCAAATGTGATACATTAGTGGCAGGGGTGGGAAAAAGAATGATGTCCCATTTTGCTGAAGAATATGTTAGCAAGTAGCCTGCAATGTTTAAATAATTAATCATCAGAAAACTGTAGTCACTTGGATGTTTAATAGAATAACAAATTCCATGATTTTGCTCCACATGGAATATTTTAAGCTTGGATTCAGTTAGGAAATTACTTTTTATTCCAACATGTTAGAAGTTTTTAAACTATTCCCATTGCCACAATGTTGAGCGGATTCCAGAGAATATTCAGAAAAGTAAAAGGTCCTTGAATGCTGACCATAGAGTAGAACACCACCCATTACAACAGCAGATGCCTTTCTAGATTAAAGCAGGCAGCTGGCATTTCACAGAGTACGTTGGGGAGGAGCAATCTTTTTAGCAGTATTGTAGAAAACTGTATTTAAAATCTACAAATGTGAATAAACATTGATACAGAGAGTAAGAATTCTGATAAAGGGAAATAATAACTCATCACAAACTTCCCAGGTTTATGGCTGTGTGATGCAAAAAAATATAAAGAAAGAAAATTTGCAAAGCTTGGGTGACAGTGCAGAAGATAAGAAACAATTATATTAGTAATCCCTGCCTAAGGTTTTGCCAATTTCTTAGAAAAACAAATTAGATTCAGAGTGAGGATCTAGGGATTTCCTTGGTAGTGCAGTGGCTAGGACTTCAGCTCTCCCAATACTGGGGGCCTGGGTTCCATCCCTGGTCAGGTAACTGGATTCCACAGGCTGCAACTAAAAGATGCCACATGCTGAGACTAAGAACTGGCATAGCCATATAAATAAATGAAAATAAGGATCTAAATTTTAATCTGTTTATAAATATCTGTGTTTAAATACAGTATGATAATCTTTAAATTATTCTTTTTCAGTTGTCTTTTAAAAATTCTTAATTGAATAATGATGTCAGGTATGTATCTGTAGATGTTTTGGTATCAGTTTTTTCCACTGACATATCCCGGCACTTAGAAAAGAGCACAGCATAAAATAGCTATTAAGTAAATATTTGCTGAATGACTAATTGAATGATACCCTTTGGGTGCCCTTAACCACGTAAGTCTCAGCAGTAGCAGGGAGTATCTGGATTAGCAGGGAAGGACTGGCCAGTTATTGTTAGTTGAGCTCCTGGTCAGTTCCTTGCTGGTCCCTCATCTCTCCTGGCATCAGTGGAAGTCCTGTTCTTTCAGGGGATGGTCTACCCGGGCCACTGTCTTAGTTAGCTGGAGCTGCTTTAGCAAAATACCAAAGACTGAGTGGCTGAAACAACTGACGTTTGTTTTCTGTCAGTTCTGGAGGCTGGAAGATTTAGTATCAGGGTGCTAGCACGGGTGGGTTTTGGTGAGCCCTCTGATACACGGACGCCCTCTCACTGTGTGCTCTGACACCCTTTCCTTCCTGCATGCCTGTGGGGCAAAGTACATATCTTACTTTCCTGCTCATCTTATAAGGGCATGAATCACATCATGAGGATCCCACCCCTTTGATCTGATCTAAACCTAATTTTCTTCCAAAGGTCACATTTGCAAATATCATCACATTGGATGTTATGTCTTCAACATATGAATTTTGGTAGAATAGAAACATTCAGTCCATAACAGTCACCTTCTGTTGCCAACTTGGAGATGGAGGGTCTGGGCCATCTTTTTTGGTTAGGTGGGAAGTTGTAAGAAGCACTCAATACTATATTGTTCCTCAATCATGGACCCTTAATTATTTTGCCTTCCAATTTCTGTTTTTCTGTCTTCTCCTGTGATTTCTTCTTGCATCTCCCTACCCCCAAGGTTTTTTATTGTACTTAGTAAAAAGAAACAGGGAGAAATGAGTCTGTGCTATCTTATTCCCAGCAGATGTTGCATTTAATTTTGAAGTCCACAGAAAGTTCAGCTAAATCCCACCTCTTTACCACCTCCTTATTGTCAGGAGCTTCCCTCAAATATTTGAGAACTACAAGTCCAGTGATTTTCCTGTTGTGATCCAGATTGTACCAAAACCAAATACCCTCATCTAGAAAGGCTCTGAGCTGAATATTTTATGTTATAAAACCTACTTACAAGCTCCACTTTTAAGCTGTTTGATTGCTATCATAGTGGACTTGCTATATCAGAGAACAAAAAGTGGAAAATTGCTTTCAAAGGTCAATTTTGATCATTTCTCTTTCACTCATAGGCATAGAAATGGAATTGCCTTACTATGGAATTTTCCTTGTCTCTTGTTGGCATGATTGAGTCTCTTAATTTTCATTCCTTTTAATTTTATTCAGTGAATTAAGTCATCATTTGTGTATGTATGGAAATGTTCTAACTGAGCTTATTATTAGCTTGAAAAGGAGTGACGATAACTATTTTGACTTATTACTTTCTGTTTGGTTAGGATAATCAAACATTCAGCAAGGGAGAATAAAAGCACTGTAGGTGGTATAAATGAGCATGAAAAAGAGTTTCTAAAAATCTCTTCCAAATAGAGAACGTTTCCCTATCCCTCCTCTCTTCTTCCCACTCCACCCACATCCTTTTCCTACTTTTAGATTGTTCTTAAACCAGGAAGTAAAAGTTGTGAGTGGGAAGGGGAGGAGAGAGAGTGTGTGTGTAACCAACAAGGGAATTTATTCTCTTGGTGAATCATAATGATTGTACTATAATCACACATTTTCATATACAGTCCTGAATTCCTGTGCCAGCATCTATTCCCTTTGCAACTGGGAAAGCTGGCTTTTTCTATTTCCTTCTCCAGCTTTTCAAAACAAACTAATATAATCAGAAAACTAGGGGTATAAGACTTCAGACCATCAAATTCCAGTGTTTTGCTTAGAGGTGAGAAATCGAGAGTCTAGAACTTAAGAATCATTCAAGTTTACGTACTGTTAGAAATGTAACGCCATTTCTAACCCTAACATGGGTTAGAATCCATGGCTTTCAGGCCAGCACTCTTTTTATAATATCATGTTGTCTCATTTTAGTTCTAGTCATTTTGAGCTGTCATGCTTTAATACATACTATTAAGCAAGGCCTGAAATAAATGAGAGGCTATCTCACTGCTGTTTGGAACTATAAAAATGTCAGAAAAACAAACAAAAAATTGTAGTGACAATTTATAACTTGAAATGTAACTCAGTGCCTATGATTCAAGCAACTAGTACTGCCAGTATTCCTTCAAATATTTTGTCTTCATCTTATCTTTCCTTGGATTGTAAAAGAATTGAGATATTATAGGAGTTGTATATATATTTTTTAAATTTGTATTGCAATTCCTTCTGCTGCAATATGACAGAGTATAAGCCCAGGTACTTAAGGGAAGAGAAGGGTCCAACAGTCAGACCACAGAATTAGTCCCCACTCCCTCTGTATACCCAGGTCCAGCTGAGACCGTTGCACATTGGAGATAATAGCTATTTTAAATTAATCCTTGAAACGGATATTTGTGGCTCAAATGATGAAGAATCTGCCTGCAATGCAGGAGATCTGGGTTCTATCCCTGGGTCAGGAAGATCCCCTGGAGAAGGGATAGGCTGCCCACTCCAGTATTCTTGCCTGGAGAATTCTATTAACAGAGGAGCCTGGTGGGCTATGATCCATGGGCCATTGCAAAGAATTGGACATGACTGAGTGACTAATACTTTCATTTTCAGGTTTTTTTTTTTTTTTTCCAACCTTTTATTTTTTTTTATTTTATTTTTTTTTAATTTTTATTATTATTATTTTTTTTTCCAGTGGGTTTTGTCATACATTGATATGAATCAGCCATGGATTTACATGTATTCCCAATCCCGATCCCCCCTCCCACCTCCCTCTCCACCCGATTCCTCTGGGTCTTCCCAGTGCACCAGGCCGGAGCACTTGTCTCGTGCATCCCACCTGGGCTGGTGATCTGTTTCACCATAGATAGTATACATGCTGTTCTTTTGAAATATCCCACCCTCACATTCTCCCACAAAGTTCAAAAGTCTGTTCTGTATTTCTGTGTCTCTTTTTCTGTTCTGCATATAGGGTTATCGTTATCACCTTTCTAAATTCCATATACATGTGTCAGTGTGCTGTAATGTTCTTTATCTTTCTGGCTTACTTCACTCTGTATAATGGGCTCCAGCTTCATCCATATTATTAGGACTGGTTCAAATGAATTCTTTTTCATGGCTGAGTAATATTCCATGGTGTATATGTACCACAGCTTCCTTATCCATTCATCTGCTGATGGGCATCTAGGTTGCTTCCATGTCCTGGCTATTATAAACAGTGCTGCGATGAACATTGGGGTACACGTGTCTCTTTCAGATCTGGTTTCCTCAGTGTGTATGCGCAGAAGTGGGATTGCTGGGTCATATGGCAGTTCTATTTCCAGTTTTTTAAGGAATCTCCACACTGTTTTCCATAGCGGCTGTACTAGTTTGCATTCCCACCAACAGTGTAAGAGGGTTCCCTTTTCTCCACACCCTCTCCAGCATTTATTGCTTGTAGACTTTTGGATAGCAGCCATCCTGACTGGCGTGTAATGGTACCTCATTGTGGTTTTGATTTGCATTTCTCTAATAATGAGTGATGTTGAGCATCTTTTCATGTGTTTGTTAGCCATCTGTATGTCTTCTTTGGAGAAATGTCTGTTTAGTTCTTTGGCCCATTTTTTGATTGGGTCATTTATTTTTCTGGAATTGAGCTGCAGGAGTTGCTCGTATATTTTTGAGATTAATCCTTTGTCTGTTTCTTCATTTGCTATTATTTTCTCCCAATCTGAGGGCTGTCTTTTCACCTTACTTATAGTTTCCTTTGTAGTGCAAAAGCTTTTAAGTTTCATTAGGTCCCATTTGTTTAGTTTTGCTTTTATTTCCAATATTCTGGGAGGTGGGTCATAGAGGATCTTGCTGTGATTTATGTCAGAGAGTGTTTTGCCTATGTTCTCCTCTAGGAGTTTTATAGTTTCTGGTCTTACATTTAGATCTTTAATCCATTTTGAGTTTATTTTTGTGTATGGTGTTAGAAAGTGTTCTAGTTTCATTCTTTTACAAGTGGTTGACCAGTTTTCCCAGCACCACTTGTTAAAGAGGTTGTCTTTTTTCCATTGTATATCCTTGCCTCCTTTGTCAAAGATAAGGTGTCCATAGGTTCGTGGATTTATCTCTGGGCTTTCTATTCTGTTCCATTGATCTATATTTCTGTCTTTGTGCCAGTACCATACTGTCTTGATGACTGTGGCTTTGTAGTAGAGTCTGAAGTCAGGCAGGTTGATTCCTCCAGTTCCCTTCTTCTTTCTCAAGATTACTTTGGCTATTCGAGGTTTTTTGTATTTCCATACAAATTGTGAAATTCTTTGTTCTAGTTCTGTGAAAAATACCGTTGGTAGCTTGATAGGGATTGCATTGAATCTATAGACTGCTTTGGGTAGAATAGCCATTTTGACAATATTAATTCTTCCAATCCACGAACACGGTATGTTTCTCCATCTGTTTGTGTCCTCTTTGATTTCTTTCATCAGTGTTTTATAGTTTTCTATGTATAGGTCCTTTGTTTCTTTAGGTAGATATACTCCTAAGTATTTTATTCTTTTTGTTGCAATGGTGAATGGTATTGTTTCCTTAATTTCTCTGTCTGTTTTTTCATTGTTAGTATATAGGAATGCAAGGGATTTCTGTGTGTTAATTTTATATCCTGCAACTTTACTATATTCATTGATTAGCTTTAGTAATTTTCTGGTAGAGTCACAAGACATGTTTTGTTCCAGGATTTGTATATTAGAACAAAGCAATTGATGACAATATTACTGAAAAAATGAAAGTGTTAGTCGCTCAGCCATGTCTGACTCTTTGTGACCCCATGGACTGTAGCCCTCCAGGCTCCTCTGACCATGGAATTTTCCAGGCAAGAATACTGGACTGAGTTGCCTCTTCCTTCTCCTGGGTATCTTTTGACCCAGGGATCGAACCTGAGTCTCCTACGTTGCAGGCTGATTCTTTACTGTTTGAACCGGTATTATTCAGTTCCGTTCAGTCACTCAGTTGTGTCTGACTCTTTGTGATCCCATGGACTGTGGCACACCAGGCTTCCCTGTCTAGAGTCAGACCAACTCCCAGAGCTTGCTCAAACTCACACCCATCGAGTCGGTGATGCCATCCAACCATCTCATCCTCTGTTGTCCCCTTCTCCTCCTGCCTTCAGTCTTTCCCAGCATCAGGGTCTTTTCCAATGAGTCAGTTCTTTGCATCAGGTGGCCAAAGTATTGGAGTGTCAGCTTCAACATCAGTCCTTCCAATGAGTATTCAGGACTGATTTCCTTTAGGATCGACTGGTTTCATCTCCTTGTAGTCCAAGGGACTCTCAAGAGTCTTCTCCAGCATCACAGTTCAAAAGCATCAATTCTTATGCGCTCAGCCTTTCTTTATGGTCCAACTCTCACATCCATACATGACTACTAGAAAAACCTTAATTTTGACTATATGGACCCTTGTCAGCAAAGCAATGTCTGTGCTTTTTAAGATGCTGTATTGGTTTGTTATAGCTTTTCTTCCAATGAGCAAGCACCTTTTAATTTCATGGCTACAGTCACCATCTGCAGTGATTTTGGAGCCCAGGGAAATAAAGTCTGTCACTGTTTCCATTGTTTCCTCATCTATTTTCCATTAAGTGATGGGACCAGATGCCATGATCTTAGTTTTTTGAATGAGTTTTAAGCCAGCTTTTTCACTCTTGTCTTTCACTTTCATCAAGAGGCTCTTTAGTTCTTCACTTCACGACCCATAAGGGTCGTGTCATCTGTGTATCTGAGGTTATTGATATTTTCCCCAGAAATCTTGATTCCAGCTTGTGCTTCATCCAGCCTGGCATTTCACATGATATACTCCACATATAAGTTTAATAAGCAGGGTGACAATATACAGCCTTGATATACTCCTTTCCCAATTTTGAACCAGTCCGTTGTACCATGTCTGGTTCTAACTGTTGCTTCTTGACCTTCACACAGATTTCTCAGGAGCCAATATTATTAGTGGTTACCAAAAATTTGGAAAGTGGTTCCAAAGACTCTCAGAGTCTTTAGAATTAGAAAAGTTAGAATTCTAATTAAAATTAGAATTATTTTGAATCTGGTATGTGATGAAATGGGAAATCCCACCTCCCAAATCCTGACTGGTACCTGAGAGTGGCACGATATTGTTTATGGATCAATTATTGGGGGGAAATGCATCCCAATTTATAAAGCCAGGGTGAGATTAAGAAGTACAAGACCAAGCCCTTCTCCCCCATTTTCACATGGGCCTGGATATAATCCTGTTTGGATGTATAAGTTGTGATCATAGCCAAGTGTAGCTAAATTCATGTGAAATTAGGGAAAATTTTATTTCCAGTCATCTGTATGTCTGCAGATTGATGGCTTTAATGTGGAGGTGATAGAGGAGCTTATGCAAAAATACAGGAAGTTTTTGAAAAGCCTGTCAGAGCAGATGGTGGAGTGATGCAATTTAGGAAAATGCAGGGGTAAGTCTGTACAAAAGTGTTGCAAACAAACAAATTGTAATTAATGGGATCTTCTCAAGAAGACAAAGACAATCTGGGGAAATAGAAATAAATTAATTTCAAGTGCTGTCTGATCATAAAACTAGGGAAGGGTTTGTCAAACTGTTGAAAAAGGTGGAAAAGAGGAAATTCAGTAGGATCTTAATAACTATATTCAAATATCTTAAAGATGATCATGTGATATGAAATATGAAATGAGGTAGACTAAGAATGACACTGAAGAGTAGAACTGGGACTAGTAAGGGAGTTACAAGGAGAAATATTTCCATAAACAGGAGGGGAAAATGATGTCTAAAACGGATCAAAACTGTAAAGGCCTGCTTTAGGAGCTAGTTTGTTCTTACCACTGGTGGTGCTCAAATGACAGTTTAACAAAAGCAACATAAGGGGAATTCAGGAATATGAGATTCATAACCATTCTGTTCTTAATGAACACCCCTATACCAAAATCCAGTGGCTATGATTTTATAATTCTCCTAAAATCATTGTAGCTATTAAGCACTGGGACTAGAAAAGTACCTGGCTGGCCTACTTGACATCCATTCCAGAAACAGAAGCTCAGTGCCTCTTGGAACCATGTATGTATTTCTATACTAATATTCCATATTAACTGGACTTTCTTGATAGCTGAATGAATCAGCCTATATTTCCTTAGGTAAGCTAAGGCAGTGTTGATGTTTCAACACACACATGCATGCATGCATACTCAGTTGCTCAGTCATGTCCAACTCTTTGTGATCTATGGACTGTAGCCCACCAGGCTTCTCTGTCCATGGAATTTTCCAGGCAAGAATACTGAAGTGGGTTGTCATTTCCTTCTCCAGGGGATCTTCCTGACCCAGGGATTGAGCCTGTGTCTCCTTTGTCTCCTGTATTACCTGGAGGATTGTTTACATTAAGCCACCTAGGACACAGATGGTAAAGAATCTGCCTGCAATGTGGGAGACCTGGATTCAATCCCTGGATTGGGAAGTTCCCCCGGAGGAGGGCATGGCAGCACACTCCAGTATTCTTGCCTGGAGAATCCCTATGGACTGAGGAACCTGTTGAGCTATAGTCCATGGGGTCGCAAAGAGTTGGGCATGACTGAGTGACTAAGCACTTAGGAAACCCATGTACACACATGCACAACTATATTTGTGTATTTATTGTTGACAATGGAAAACATTAATGGCATCCTTCCTAATGGATTCCCTAGTGGCTGAGATGGTAGAGTCTACCTGCAGTGCAGGAGACCCAGTTTGGATCTCTGTGTTGGGAAGATACCCTGGTGAAGGAAATGGCAACCCACTTAAGTATTCTTGCCTGGAAAATCCCATGGACAGAGGAGCCTGGCAGGCTACAGTCCATGGGGTTGTAAAGAGTTGGAGACAACTGAGCGACTAACACTTTCACTTTTCTTATGGATTTAACAAATACCTGTGGTATTAGTAATATTCCTGGTGGGAAACAAAACTCATTGCATGTGGTTCAAAATAGCAGAGTAATGAAGGAACTTCTTACAGAGCTGTAGGTAAACAATAAAATTCTGAGACTTGCAATAGCCGGGAGGTTATTGCTACTGAGGTTGATAGGACTGGTGAGGAATCAACACTCCAGGAACCACGGGGAGCTGGACTGTGGTAGAGGAGCTGTCCAACTGGACCTGTAGTCACGGAAGGTCACAACTACTACCCAGCTGACTCAGGGAAGGAAGAGACTTACAGTCCTCTTCTTCCACACTGTCTCCCCCCCAGTGCCACTTTTTCAGCCTGTTCCATCTGAAAGTGGGAATGAAAAGGAAGCCCAGCTAGACTGTGGCAGAGAACGAATCTAGACAGTCAGCAGGAGAACATCCAGCTAACCTACAATACACACTGATTGAAGTGTTGCCCTCAGTCATAATGTATATTGCTAGATACTGATTATGTATGTGCTTTATTCTGGTTATTTTTATGTATTATTTTGTTGTCCAGTCACTAAGTCATGTCTGACTCTTCAGACCCCATGAACTGCAACATGCCAGGCTTCCCTGTCCTTCACCATCTCTGGGAGTTTGCTCAAAAATTTTTGTATACTTCTGTTTTTTTTTTTTTTTTAATTTATGTTTGTTGTTGTTTTCATAAAACCTTCAAAGGTAGGTTTTTGATTGTGACTTTTATACTGAACAGACTGCCCATTTCTTAGAGGTTTCAAGCTTATTTTACTTCTCATTTTCTTCCCTTTTGTGTTTTTTCTAAGATTTTATTTCCCAGTGTTTCTCCTTACACTTGTCACACAATGCTTCAAAATCTGGTGACATTCCCTTTATCAAAAGCTTGTGTTTCTTTTTCTGTTCTGCATATAGGGTTATCGTTATCACCTTTCTAAATTCCATATACATGTGTCAGTATGCTGTAATGTTCTTTATCTTTCTGGCTTACTTCACTCTGTATAATGGGCTCCAGCTTCATCCATCTCATTAGGACTGGTTCAAATGAATTCTTTTTAATGGCTGAGTAATATTCCATGGTGTATATGTACCACAGAAAAAGAGACACAGAAATACAGAACAGACTTTTGAACTTTGTGGGAGAATGTGAGGGTGGGATATTTCAAAAGAACAGCATGTATACTATCTATGGTGAAACAGATCACCAGCCCAGGTGGGATGCACAAGACAAGTACTCCGGCCTGGTGCACTGGGAAGACCCAGAGGAATCGGGTGGAGAGGGAGGTGGGAGGGGGGATCGGGATTGGGAATACATGTAAATCCATGGCTGATTCATATTAATGTATGACAAAACCCACTGGAAAAAAAATAATAATAATAAAAAAAAAAAGCTTGTGTTGTTTGTGTCACTAATTTAATGATTGATAAAGATGACTGCTAGACAAATGATATAAAGTAACTGTAGATGGTATTTAAAATCTTCAATGCCAGCTGTTTAAATCAATGGAACCATTGTTAGAACATTAGTGAACATAAGAAAACCACAGTAATTTCAAGAAGTAAATGTTTTTTTAGAAAACCTATTAAATGTTACATCTTAAGCCTTTTGCTTTTGCCAAACTGCATATTTGAAAGAAGTATAAACACATATTCAAATCTTTTGAAGTTTCTCTGACACCAGTTTTCACAGATGCTTTATGTTTTGACCTACAAATGTCTTTGGTTTTCTTTCTATTTTACTCTTTTCATTGCCTTCCCATTTTTTTCTCTCCTGTCTTTGGTCATATATTCATCACAAACTATATCTCCTATTATTTAGATTTAGAGAGTTATCTGAAATTTTGTGGCCATTACAGAAGAGGGTTGTGTGAAATACAGAGAAGGAAGTCTCTTTTAGTGTGTGTTACTACTGGCTTCTATTAAGTCCAACCCTTCTATTAACCCTGTCTGTTATATCTAAAATAAAACAACCTCCCCACCCCCCACCAAAAAAAAAAAAAAAAATCAAGTCCTCATTCCAAGGTAGAAGGAAGCTCTTCCTCAGAGAGCATCTACTTGAGACACTAAATCTTTGCTCATTTAGACTATGCCCTGGAAATTGAACACTCTTATATGAAGTTGTTCTGTGATGAGCAAGCCAGTGTTTTATCAGTTTGAAGATTGCTCTTTCACATTTTCACCTTTAAGAAATGAGTATTCAACTTATAATTGAGGGTATTTTAAAACATCTGTAGGTCAGACATTGATAGAGTTGTCATTTCCTCATACGTTCAAACTTGTTTTTTTTCTTTCTTTTTTTTTGATGGCATCTATGGCATCTAGTCAACATCCCAGTCTATAAATAAAATGGCCCACTCAAGGATAGAATAAACTTCTTGCTTGTTGTCTGAAAATCATTTACTGATAACTTCTGGGAAGATCAAAAAAGAGCCAGTACAAAAATGTACATGTGGGGCCCAAAGCTTCATAAATGATGTGTGCTCTCTTTTAAGAAGTGTTATATTGTTAAAGCTCTGGGTAGTGCATAGGTTGATGTTATATGAAATAAAATAATATATAGATGATACTGATGCCATGATGAAGAAAGCAGTACTGTTCTTGTCTTTCTATCATAAACAATGAACTGTACTATTTTTGATATTTGATAACTGGCAACACATGTCTGTGATTCTCAAGAGAGGAGAGACAAAGAGGTAGTCTATGCTTAAACCAGATTTTCTACATAGTTACTTTTGTTTCTGGTGGTCCAGAGAGGGAGAACCCAAGCAGAGCCCTAGATCCTTGCTGAGTTGAAAAAACAAAGATCTAATTTCAAGCAAATAAGTCAGTGAGAATTTTCAAAGCTGGTTATTGGAAAACAGATAGCTATGCAAAAGAGATCCAAAAATCTGCACAAGGTCCCCTAGAGTCTGTTGCTAAAGAGCAAGCATGCCTTGGGTGAAATCCAGGAAGCTAGGCAAAGAATGTCAGAGAAGCTAAAAGCTTTACAATTCCCAAAGTCCACATAGGGCTGGGATACATTCAAGTTTATTCAGAGTAGAAAATCCTACTGGAACACCAGGGTATTTTTAATAGAAATTGAAAAAGAGTAAAGCTTTAGAAATATGGCTTAAAACTCTGAATTAAAAACTGCTAGAGATCTCTCCAAACAAATGTGGAAAATATCAAGCTAATTTGCAAGTAATATAATCACAGCAAAAACAAAATTCCACGTACTATAAGGAAAACAATAAAATCCAGACACTCAACAACATAACAAGTCAGGAATCAAAAAAAATCGTTAAGCATAAATAAAGATGAAAATGTGACCCACAGTTAAGTGAAAATTCAGTCAATAGAAATAGAATCAGAAAGGAGAGGAATGAAACAATTGGCAGATAAAAAGTTTTAAAAGTGTTATATAAATAATATTAGGAATTAAAGGAAGACATGAACATAGCAAGTAGAGAAAAATAGAAGATGCAAAAAAGAGGCAAGTACTTCTGGTGATCAAACATACATTATTTAAAGTAAAGAAAAATCACTGGATAAGCTTTGTAGCAGATTAGATGCTGCTGAAAACAAAATCTATAAACTCATAGTACAGTAATAGACCTATCAAAATGAAGCAGTGAAAGAAAATTGCTGTATATGGAATTTAGAAAGATGGTAATGATAACCCTATATGCAAAACAGAAAGAGAGACAGTCAAGATGTACAGAACAGAATTTTGGACTCTGTGGGAGAAGACGAAGGTGGGATGTTTCGAGAGAACAGCATCAAAACATGTATATTATCTAGGGTGAAACAGATCTCCAGCCCAGGCTGGATGCATGAGACAAGTGCTCGGGCCTGGTGCACTGGGAAGACCCAGAGGAATCAAGTGGAGACGGAGGTGGGAGGAGGGATCGGGACGGGGAATACATGAAAATCCACGGCTGATTCATGTCAATGTATGACAAAAACCACTACAATATTGTAAAGTAATTAGCCTCCAACTAATAAAAATAAATGAAAAAAAAATAATAATAATAAAAAAAAGAATTGCTGAACAAAGACTCAGTAGTATATGGGAAAATATCAATTAGTGTAACAAGTAAATTGGAATTTGGAGGATGATAGAAAATATGTAAAGAATTAATGAGTAAAATCTTTCCAAATTCGATGGAAACTCTAAAAACACAAATCCAGGTGCTTCAAAGAAAAAGAATATTCGATAGAATACCCAAATATTCAAACATAATAGATGCAAAATTACACCGTGGTAAACCATAGTAAAATTTCTGAAAATCAATGATGAAAAAGCTATTAAAGTCTGCAAGAAGAGAAAAGAAAACAGAGGCATTACAAACTTTCTATCAGAAATACAAGTCATAAGACAATGGAACAACATTATTAAAGTGATGAAAGAAAAAAAAGTCACCTAAAAATACTATGTCTAGAGAAAATGTCCTTTCAAAATAAAGACAAAATACTTTGTCAGACACACAAAATCTGAGAGAATTTGTTTCTGGAAGCCCATATGGCCTACTTATAAATTAGTCCAGAGATGTCAAAGCACCTCAGTATTTTTATTTTGTTTTACTTTGTTTTGTCTTTACTTGTGTTTTTGTTTTAAGAAAGAAAATGTGGATCCCAGAAATTAAATGAAAGCTTCATATTCATCACTGAAAACAAAGAGTCTTTGAATGGGTTTTTAGTCAAACAGCATGTAGCACTTAGAAGAGTAAGTGGCATCTTCAGTAGTGAGTAGGAATTTAGAACAAAGACATGGCAAACCAATTCATTATGTCCCTACTGGTTTACCTAAGAGGCAGAGTAAGAGCATGGGACAAGCACAGCATATCTTGATTTTCAAATGCACCTTAGCAAATTCTCTCATGACTCCTGTGGGCAAAACAGAAAAATGTATTTATTTTTGCACTCAGTACATTTGAGTGCTTCCTTAGCTGACCAAAATTATAATACAAATCATTGGTAACAGAAGAAGAAGAAATTTAACAGTATACAAGTTTTTTGATAACTAAAAATAAAAGTGAAATTGTTAGTCGCTCAGTTATGTCTGACTCTTTCTGACTTCATGGAATGTAGCCCAACAGACTCCTCAGTCCATGGGGTTTCCCAGGCAAGAATACTGGAGTGGGTAGCCATTCATTTCTCCAGGGATCTTCCTGACCCAGGGATTGACCTGGGACTTTTGCATTGCTGGTGGATGCTTGACCACCTGAGATAAAGTAAGACATTTCAGTTATCGAGAGGAAACAGAAAGTCCTATTAAAATGTTAAATATTCTTTTATAGCAGAAAAATGTTCTGCTACTAATTAAATATTCATGCAGAATAAAATTATGGAAAAGTCACTGATTAAAGAATAGAGTGTATGAACTCTTTTCCTTCTGTAACATCACTTTCCTTATGTCACTATATTTCTCTTTAGTTCTATGTCTTCATATTTTGAAAAAAAAGTGAGATTTTGGACTTGAAAATCTCAAGTTCTTTTTACAGTTTCAATAATCTCTTTTCTTACATCTCTATTCCTGCCCTGCAAGTAGGTTCATCTATTCCATCTTTCAAATGGCATCCCGTTCCAGTATTCATGTCTGGAGAATCCCATGGATGGAGGAGCCTGGCAGGCTACAGTCCATAGGGTCACAAAGAGTCGGACATGACTGAAGTGCACACACATGCACACATGCACAAACACATACCACATATGTGTTAACATGCACACACATACCATTTTTCTAGATTCCACATAACATGTGTTAATATATGTAATAATATTTGTTTTTCTCTTTCTGACTTACTTCACTCTGTATGCCAGATTCTAGGTCCGTACAAGTCCCTACAAATACTCCAATTTTGTTCCTTTTTATGATTGAGTAATATTTTATTGTGTATATATACCACATCTTTTTTATCCATTCATCTGTCGATGGACATGTTTACATGTCCTGGTTATTGTAAATAGTGCTGCAATGAGCATTAGGGTGCGTGTGTCTTTTTGAACTATGGTTTTCTCAGGGTATATGCCCAATAGTGGGCTTCCCTTGTGGCTCAGCTGGTAAAGAATCTGTCTGTAATGCGGGAGGCCTGGGTTTGATCCCTGGGTTGGGAAGGGAAAGGCTAACCACTCCAGTATTCTGGCCTACAGAATTCCATGGACTATACAGTCCATGGGGTTACAAAGAGTTGGACACAACTGAATGACTTTGCTTTCGCTTTTTCATTTTCATGCCCAGTAGTAGGATTACTGGGTCATATGATAGTTCTATTTTTAGCTTTTCTAAGGAAGCTCTATACTGTTCTCCATAGTGGCTGTATCAGTTGACATTTCCACCAGCAGTAAAAGAGGGTTCCCTTTTCTCCACAGACCCTCTCTAGCATTTATTATTTGCAACTTTTTGATGATGATCATTCTGACATGTGTGAGGTCATGTAGGCATGGGGAGGGGCTGGAGAGGGGATGAATTAGGAGATTGGGATTGACATATGTGAGCTACCATGTATGAAATAGATAGCTACTGGGAACCTGCTGTATAGTGCAGGGAACTCAGCTCGGTGCTCTGTGATGACCTATATGGAAGAGGGGATGGGCAGGGGTTGGGGGTGGGAGGGAAACTCAAGTGGGAGGAGATATATATATATATATATATATATATATATGTATACACACACACACACACACACACCTATAGCCGATTCACTTCATTGTACCGCAGAAACTAATACAATATTGTAAAGCAACTATACCCCAATAAAAATATTTTTCTAAATTTCTGTAAATGGTCATAAATCCATTTTGGTCATTCAGATACTCTAAAGTGGAGAAGTAAAACCACAGATAATCCTGGGACCCGCATTAACACAGTAATAAATATAACTCCAGATACTTTGTTTAAATTTGAAAGTCAATTTAGCATTTTATAATAAATTGTTTTTGCAAGATTTTTCTGAAGTGGCTAAAGAAACCTATTATAAACTCTAGGTAAAGGCAAATCCTTTAATTAAACATGCTGCATCTGCCTAGGTACACACTGGATGGAAAATTAAAAGGCTTTTAAATATTTAAGAGGGAGGAATATAAATTGGTAAGAGAATATTATTAGAGAAGACAGGATGCATAAAGAATAGTCAAACATAGATTAATTACTTCTCTCCTCCCTCAAAATAGTAGACATAATTACCAAAGATGATGAGGTTCAAGGCATGAGTATTGCTCCATCTTTGTTTTGATTTACTTATGTTTCTCTAAGAATTTCTTTCATTGATTTGTAGAATATTTATTGGTAAATGTAAAAGATGTGAAGTCTGATAATACACACACACACACACACACACCACACCATGAGTACTGATGTTTTCCAAAGAGGCCTGTAGGCCTGAATATGTAGCCAAGAAGGAAAACCTAGCAAAGTAAAAATATTTGGAGACTTTTAAAAATGATTAAATTGTTTCAAAGAGGAACATATTGAGACACGTATGTGTCTCATATGTGGAGGAACATGACTCCACATGGAGGAACATGACATTGAGGAACATGACTATGTATGTTGTGTCAATAGATTGAGCTCAGTTGCTCAGTCATGTCGAACTCTTTGCAACTCCATGGACTGTAGTCCACCAGGCTCCTCTGTCCATGAAATTTTCCAGGCAAGAATCCTGGAGTAGGTTGCCATTTCCTACTGCAGGGGATCTTGTTGAGCTAGGGATCAAACCCACATCTCTTGTGTCTCCTGTTTTGGCAGGCAGATTCTTTACTGTTGTGGCTCCTGGGAAGCCCCATCAGTACATTACCGGTTCTTAAATAGAAGTTTTATTAAACAAGCCAAATTTGTAATAATTATATTCTTGCTTATTCTCAATAATGCTTAAGTATTTAAAAAAATTCTACAAATAAACTAATCCTGGAAATTTCCTTAACTGGGCACTTAGATGACAGTTTCTCTCGTTATCTGATTTCACCGAAGACTCCACTACTGTCTCAAATTGTAATAACATTTCAGCTTCCCACCTGTCATTTATGCAAAAGAAACAGAAAGAATTATAAGTTTTCTGAGTTGGAATATAAAACCAAGAGTCTTCCTTTAAGAGGAAATTTTTGAATATATTATGAGGCCCCAGAAGAAATGGTAAATGGCCCCCTCTGGCTGAGGGGGAAGAAATAAGAATATTAACTTCCATTGTTAACATTTCTACTTGCATGATTCATAGGCAGCAAGCATTCAACTTTGCAAAAACTAAATTTGTTTCTTTCCTGAAACCTTCTCTGCCTTTCATGTTTTCTGACTCTATGAGTGACCCTAAAGGCATAATGTGACTGAAATGGTTTGGACAGTCATGAGACAGGTTGATTTTTGGGTGGGGATATGGGGAATAATGTAATCTTACATGGTATTTATTTAATCATTCCATGAAATGGCACTTGTTAGTTACTTTAAGAAACTTTACACCTGTAAAACTATGCTTATGGGCTTCCCTGGTAGCTAAGAGGGTTAAGAATCTGCCAGCAATGCTGGAGACTGCAGTTCGTCCCTGGGTTGGGAAGATCCCTTGGAGAAGGGAATGGCATCTCACTCCAGTAGTCTTGCCTGGGAAATCCCACAGACAGAGGAGCGTGGCAGACCACAATCCATGGGGTTGCAAAGAGTCGGACATGGCTAAGCAACTTTCACTTCACTTCAAAAATATACTATGAAATATTTCAAAATGTTTTTTTTATCTAATTTTATGTATTATCAAGTATAATAACTAAAACAATTCTAAAAGTCATAAATATTTATCCCATGTTGGGATTTGTGATGTTGTGGCAGTGTATGCAGGTGTATTATAACATGAGGCACAGAATTTGAAGAGGTCTCTTGGGGTCATGGGTCACCATGTCCCTTGATTCTATGCTTAACCTGGCATCATCACCCACTAGATTCTTCAAGACAGAAACCAAGCCAAAAATTTTCTTGAATTACTCCTTCTCCATACCTTCTATGGTGGTGGTTTAGTCTCTAAGTTATGTCCGACTCTTGTGACCCCATGGACTGTAGCCCCACAGGCTCTTTTGTCCATGAGATTTTACACGCAGAATACTGGAGTGGAATTTCCTTCTCCACACCTCTACCTCATAATAAATTGTCAACTACACTTGGTTATAACTCTGAAGTTTTAAAAAGGGGTCCAAGGTGGGATTTTGTTCATAAAACCTACTCTTCTTTTTTTAGATACTCCAAGTTTCTCAAACATATGAGTATAGACAAAGGATGCAACAACCAAATGGGACACAGGATATCACATAGCAGTTATTAGTGATGTTCACCAAGTACTGACAGCTTTCCAGCTTCCAGGCTCAAGGCTGAACTGCACTTCCACACCACATTTTGAAATTAAGTGTTTCTTTGAACAATGAAATTTGGGGGAGGAGACAGGTATCTCCTCCCACTGGATCCTTTAAAAGCCAGTGAGGGATTTTCCATATTCCCTCTCACTTCTATTATGATCTGGAAAGCATAGGCTGATATAAAGCTTTAATATCCCGGCTCCCTGAGCAACTGTGATGAGCAGACTCCCTGTCAGCCCACATTGGACATAGACCAGGAGTAATATATATACTTTTGGTGTGTTAAGCTACCAACACTTGGAGATTGTTTATTTTTGACAGTATAAGCCAGTTCATCCTGACTGATGACTGATATTTATTATTTAACTGACAGTTGTGCAGATGCCTAATATGTGTCTTCCTGCCATGCTCCATGGAGAGCCTCTGAGATGAAAGTAGATTGAAGAATAGTAGTCTAAGTGAAGTCTCTTGTTTCTTTGACTGTTTAGTATGAAATGTCAGTGACTGCAGAGGAACTCTGTAACCATCAGCCACCTGACCAAAAAATGACAGGCCATACCTATGTCCTGAGTAATATTCATCCAAACCATAAAACAGGACTCTTCTGTAAAAATTTCATCAGTGTTTGCTGTTAATTGACAACTTTTACCTTCTCCCACGTCTCATTGTTGGGGTCTATATATTCAGGCATGTTGGTGAAGAAATGGAATAACGGCTAGACCTCAAAAGGAGTCCTAAATTCCATTACTTGGAAAAGATTTGCTGGCTTGCCCCTAGAGACCAGACTCTTATTAAGACAGAAAGTGAAAGATGAAAGCACATCATGGCTCTTGTTCATTAAGGCATAAGAACTTTAAACAGTAAATAAATGTGGTTTGGGCTTCTCTGATGACTTTGCAGTAAAGAAGAAAAGTGAAAGCCGCTCAGTCGTGTCCGACTCTTTGTGATCCCATAGACTATACTGTCCATGGAATTCTCCAGGTCAGGATACTGAAGTGGGTGGCCTTTCCCTTCTCCAGGGGATCTTCCCAACCCAGGGATCGAACCCAGGTCTCCTTTATTGAAGGCAGATTCTTTACCAGCTGAGTCACAAGGGAAGCCCAAGTATACTGGAGTGGGTCGCGGTAGAGAATTTGCCTGTAATGCAGGGGACACAGGAGTTGTGGGTTCAGGTTTGATCCCTGAGTCAGGAATAGTCCCTGGAGGAGGAAATGGGAACCTACTCCAGTATCCTTGCCTGAAAAATCCCACGGACAGAAGAGCTAGGCCGGCTATACTCCAAAGGATCTCAAAGAGCTGGACACCACTGAGCGACTGAGCACGTGCACATATACGTTTAGTATTCTTGGATTTTTGACAGATAATGTTAGCCATCTCCTTTCTTAGTGAGAAGTTAGAATGTTGTAAGAGGAGATGTTGTAAATGTGGGTGGAAAGTTTCTTCCTTCCTATAGGAAAAATAGATTCCTTCTTAAAGAGAAGGATAATACTTCCTTCTCCAATCTCTCTCAAATTTATTAACATTTCTTTATCCTTGCTCCCACTAAAAGAATTCACGCCATCATTTTCCCTCATTTCAATTATACTGGTAGAATTCTATAAACCTCCCTGAGTTCTACAGTCTTTGGTCAGTGTTTTATATTACAACCCCGACTGATGTTTTTCTAAACATACAAATCAAATCCTTCAGAATCTTAAAATCCTCCAGTGCTACCTCAGATAGGAGTTTTTAATGTTCTCCCTCTTCTCCCTTGCCTTATCATGCACCACTAAGTATTACAATTTGCTAGAACTGCACTAAACATTTAGTTATTCAAGAGCACTACACTCCCTCTGGGCAGTTGCATGCACCATTCCAGTTGCCTCCTTTCATTGACTGTCTACTAATAAATCAGATTTCAAATTTAAAAGCCTTTTCTTCTGGAAAATCTTGGATAACTGCTGTATGTAAAAATTATGACAAAAAAATGATCCTGGTACAATCTCATACTTGAAAGGTTTTATTTCTTTTATCCTGACTACTGTCCTGTGAAGGCCTAGAGGTGGTTGGCATAAGCAAGGAATAGAATATAGGGAGAAAATTAGATTTGTCTTTCCTAATATTATATACTGGTAGGATGATGGATGATACCTGAGAGTACTGACCTGTATCTGGTCATGAAGATCCACTTCAGTTATTTAAAAGTAGCTCTGGCCTAATGAGGCTCACAAGACCATGCCTAGCGTTCCACATGGAGGATTATGGTAAAAGTCTTGTAATAATAAACGGACATGTTTCTAGTCTTAAAACTTTTCAGTTTCCTAAATCTAATCCATTCTCCCAACTACATTTAATTTATGTCTCCAGATTTTCTCTCTGTATTGACTTTCCCCCCTTGATCCACAAATATACTCATGTTATCATAAATAAATCATTTTCTTCAATTTGTTATTGTTGAAGTTATTGTCTCTCCTGTCTTCCTCCTTCCTCTTGTCACCACACCCTTTGATAGAATAAACTGCACCAGTTCCTTCCCACACTCAACATTCACTCATTTCTCTATCAAGAATGCTTTGACCCCACCCTCAGCTGGTGAATAACACTGACTCTCAGTGGTCAGGATACTTCACGTTCACAGATGGAGAGACATACTCTCTGCCAATGTCTTACCTGATCTCACCACAGTGTATGATGGTGTTAATATCTTTTTCTGAAATTCTCTCTCTTTTTTAAACTCCTAAGATCAGTACTATTTTGATTCTACTTTCTTTCAGCCTACTTCTCCTGGGAAAATAATTTTCCATTACTTGAAAACAAATTATACTTTGGCTCTATTTTTTTTCACTGTCCCTTAAATAAATTCTTAAAATACCTTCATAGTTATGTTCCTAGACACAACTCCATTAATTAAAAAAATATACTTCATGTATGATGAGCACTGGGCTAGAATTAATGTGAAGATGAATTAGATCTAGTCCTTGATTATTGGAAACTCCCTTGGAGGATCCGATTCAGTAGTTATCCAAGGACACATGAGAATTGTCTTTTGAACAAAAGTCCCAGTTGATAAGATAGATTCAAGAAACACTGATCTGGAATAGTGGTTCTCAAACTTCAGTGTCCCTAAGCATCACTTTAGAAACTGGTTAAAATAGAAGATTTCTAGGTTCTATCTTTCTGTAGTCAGATTTAGTAGAATTCAGATGGGGTTCAGACACTGGAATTTTTAATAAGTCCCCACCCCAAATTGTGGTTATATAAGGGATATGAAGACAGTTATGTAAGAAACATTGGTTGAATGAATATCAGGTAGAAAAACAGATGGCAAAAACACATTATAAGTGAGTCTAGACAAATATTTCATTTCATATGGTTCTATTGTGTTTTCTGCCTTTTCCCTTCTAGAAGTTTAACAATGAGCTCTTTCAGAAGGATTGAATTAGTTTATGGGAACCCAAAGTCCTTAGCTGATACCAAGAGCATTAGTATGCAGACTCACCTAGATAAACTCAAGCATGCAAAGGCCTTATTCCTATCCAGGAAACTCCCACTGTTACATAGTCAACTAGGAACTGCATTACCCCTCCCATCTATCTTATACATATGTAGAGTGGTAAAAGCAGGTTCCTCCTCCTGGAGCACACTCCAGGTAAGTGGCTCAACTACTCCTTCCTGGGGGATGATGAAGGCTTGGAGGATAACATACTTCCAGCTACTTTATCTGCCTGCAAATTTCCCTAGTAAGTGTATTGTATTGTGTTCCTGTGGCCCCGGTAAAACCATTGCTGACCACATTGGGCATACCATGTTTTATAGCCTTATGGTGATAAGGAATGGATGAAAGAGTTTCTGCAGGTCATCCTAAAGGGCCACCTTTAGGTGGTGCAGTGGTAAAGAATCTGCCTATAAATGTAGGAGATGCCAGAGATGTGGGCTTGATCCCTGGGTTAGGAAGATCCTCTGGAGGAGGAAATGGCAACCCACTCCACTATTCTTGCCTGGACAATCTCATGGACAGAAGAACCTGCCAGGGCTACAGTCCATGGGGTTGCAAAGAGTGGGACATGGCTGAGCACGCATACAGGCCATCCTAGTTGTGGAACATCCTTCTGATGATAATGACAGATCACCAAAATGACTGGTGACCAGGTGACCGTATTGGCTATCACACACAACGGTCTCAGAGTGACCAAGTCCTTGGTCAGATTGAAATGCCTTCCACCTGGGTCTTTGTCTTATTCATGAGCTGTCATATCTGTAGCTTCCCTACACCATGAAATCTCAAGAGTAAAAGGATCAAAAAAAGAAAAAGAAGAGTAAAAGGATCATCTGGGTATTCTGGAAAAAAAAAAAAAAAAACCTCAGCGTTAAAAAAAAAGTTGTAAAAATGGGCAAGCAGACAACTATAAGAAGGCTTACTAGTAGATGGTTTCAGCAGAGCTTGGGGAGATCCAGCAGGAGAGCTTGTGCACAGAGTCAACACATACAGCCAAAGAAATTTATTCTGTGGCAGCTACTCCTGTAAGTCTAGGGGGTGGGGGTGGATGGGAATATAGGTGCCCAGAACAGACTTAGGAGAAATATATGGAGAAGATCAGTAAGAAATCAGTGTAGAGCTAGGACCAGGTTCTTACCCCAGGCTCCATTTCCCACTGTTCATGTCAGGCTCCATTTCTGATTTCCCATCCTGGGGAGAGGCCTTTTTTAAGGCCTTCTCTGCTGGAGGTTATAAAACTATAGTCAGTTATTTTATCTGGACTGCCTTGCTGTTCTTTTGTTAGACTGTATAATTGATTTAGACTTTGAGTTCCTTAAATCCAGCACTAGGGAGAGGACAGGTTGGTTGGATGAGATCACTTGACCCCTGCTGATGGACTTTATTACATTTGGCCAGAGGCATTGCTGAGAAATGACTGTAATTCTAAAACTTGTCACAGTCATGCAATTGAAACAATACCACTTTCCAGGAGTAGAGAAATCAATCAGTCTCCATATAAAAGACTTAATGCAGGCAGGGATGTTATACAACACTGTTTCACAGTTCAACAACCTGGTTTGACTATTTCAACAAAGAAAGTCACTAGTACTTAGTACTTCACTGTGGTTTGTCAGGTCTATACCAAAAAGTGTCTACTGTTGTTCCAACAGTGACCTATATCATAAAGGTAACTTAACAAGTCACATCTATTACTGGAACTTGGAACTTGGTGTGTGCATTCTTGGATCAGCTTTTTTCCACGCTCCTCCACAGAGAAGGGTAAAGTAAGACTGCCTTCTTTTAGCAAGGTATGCTGAACATACAGACTGTCCAAACTCCGCAGCTAGTGATGCATCGTCAATGGGTTTGGAAAACCATAATATGTGAATTATTTGTTAAAATCCAGCATGCCATTATATTACCTTTTAAACATTAATTTACATTTACATTTACATTAATAACATTCATTTGAAATTTTCAAATAAACACAAAAAGGATAGTATATTAAACCACCATATGTATATTTTAATTTATCAATATACACATTCTTAATATCAACATTTACTAACACTCTGACATTTCTATTTCATTTATACTGACATGTTTTTTACCCCTGACAATATTTTAAGCAAATTTCAGATGAATATTCATAATATTTTTAGATTGCCCCCACCAACGAAACTGCTTGCATTTGCATGCCATTCAGGCATAGTCAACTAAAAATGGATGGACCTTTCCTAAGGACAAAAATCCAAGGTCTTCTTTGAGATTCTAGGGTCATTAGCCCAAAATGATATTCCCCAGCTTGTTAAGAGCAAACTACTGGCCATGCAGCCACCACCTAGAACAAAAGTGAGTTACCATCTGATTGGCCTTCTTGGGAGTTTTACGATAGCCAAGTCACCATATAGCTGGCCAAGATCAAATGAGATCCTTAAAACAAGAAATCTTGGAAAATTCCAGGTATCAGTAACACAAGCCAAATCATGTCCATTGCCTCCACTATCCCTTTCAGAGTCAATGTTATAATTGTTGTCTGTGGGTAGTCTTAAAGATGGTTGGTGCTCTTGCCTGTGAGACAGCCAATACTCACTGGCCCTTATTTTTTTAATTGAAAGATTTCCTCCCATTGCTGACTAACCTCTGGACTAGTACCTAACCTCTGGATTCTGAATGACAACCTATCCTAATATCTCATACTTGAATGTGAAGAACTGACTCACTGGAAACGACCCTGATGCTGGGAAAAATTGAAGGCAGGAGGAGAAGGGGACGACAGAGGATGAGATGGTTGGATGGCATCACTGACTTGATGGACATGAATTTGAGCAAGCTCCAGGAGTTGGTGATGGACAGGGAAGCCTGGCATGCTGCAGTCCATGGGCTCACAAGGAGTCAGACATGACTGAGTGACTGAACTGATTCTAAAATCATAGTCTCCGTGATGGAAACTTAATGACTTCTTGACGATATATTCATCTTTCAGTGGGTCATCGCTAAACCTAAGTCTATAAATTGAAAGATCTCCTTGAAAACTCCAAATGAAAATGAGTGTCTATTCAAAGCAAAACCTTCCTGGGACAGAACCTATCCTTTCAAAGTGAATACTACTGATCTGTGACCTATAGTTTGTACAGGATGGTATGAAGTTTCTGAGCCTCCTTCTGCTCCACATTTTCTCTGTCAAAAGGTATACATTTACAAGGCCATCAACTAGGGTCAAGAGTGTGACCTAGGGTCCAGGGAGAACGTTTTGCCTTGTTAGCACCATGTTCTCACCAGCTAAACTGATCTTCTCAGAAGGAAACAATACGAATAGGTTATATAAAAAAAATCATGCTTAAAGAAACAAATACAGAACAGTAGTGGAACACAGAAATTTGGGGTTAGAATACTTGAGCTTATGGCTTAGCCCTGTAGTTTCATTGTGTACTGGCCAATTTCATCCCTTCTTTTCCATCCAAGTTTCTAGGAAGTGGTCTGTGCTATTGGTCTTCATTTTGTCACCTGTGGCTCACCCAAATCAATCTTGATACATACTTCCATCTGTGCCATCTTACTAAAAGTGCTTTCCCAAGCTCACCATTGTAACTTTTATCAAGAGTGACTTAACCACTGCAGGACCTGGTCCCTTTCATCTTTCCAACCTGCTCAAAGCTATCTATTTTTTTTTTTGTTGGTTTTCCAGTTTTTTTCCACAAAAATCAATCTCGCTCTTTCTTTCTCTCTCAGCTTTCTTTTCATATTTTTCTTTCCCAGAGATTTCTCTTCAGATATTTCCTGTTTTTACTTTTAATACTCTGTCTGACTAACTTAATCCTCTTTCCTCACTTATGCAAACGTTGACAGAACTAAAACATAATTTTAGTACAGGCTTCTGGTCTCTAGGTTTCTATATCCAACTCTACTTCAATGTCCCTTTGAACATTCAAAACCTTCAAAATTGAACTCTGTCAGCATTTTATATCTTTAGTATCCACCTAGTGGTTCAAGTCTGAAAACTTGGTATTGTCCTGTGTCCTGCATTTGCCTTCATAGCCTTTGTGCCCTTTTTCTTCTCAGCATCTGCACTGCCTTCAGTGGAGACCCTGATCTGCTTCAGTCTCTAGTCTTAACTCTCCTTAAACTCTTCCCAACTGCTGCCATTGTGTAGGTGTATATATATATATATATGTATATGTATATATATATATATGTATATATATATATATATTTAAAAATCTAAGAATATTAGGTACCTACTAAAATACCTTCATGATTTCCCATTGCTTCAAACTGCCTTCCAGTCTCTTCAACTTTCCGTGAAAATTTTTTGTCATCTTGGTGCTCCTATCTGCAGTCTCATTAGTTGTCACTTGACTCTTGTATCCTATGCTCCAGCCATCCTGTACCACTTGTGGATTCCATGGTTCCACGATTGTGCAGAAGTCTGTTCCTTATTCTGTTCTGATGTTGCTACCTTATTGCGCTCTGCAGTGTTCAACCTATAGTATCTAACTTCATCAGTCCTTAAAATTTTAATTATCTACCTTTTAGAAGCCTCTCCTAATACACATGCATACAACTAAACTGAATGAGCTGCCTTGTTTTGTTTTTATGTATTTTCATAGCATTCTGGATTTACTTTCTTGTAAACAACAATACTGTATTTTAATTATTTGTTGTCCATCTCCTCACTATTGTGGTTCTCCTTAATACTGGCACTTTGCATTAGTTTTCTTTCTCCTCTGCCATCCAACACCATATGGCACATATTCACAGCCCTCACAGTGAAAGAATCTATGGTTTATAACCAACTATATACCCTTTGACAAAATGTGACAGAATAGCTCTATATTGAAGGTTCTCCATTTATTAAGTAAGAATTTTAGCAATACCTACCTTATGGGATTGTGAAAGTTAGATGAAATGTTGCATATGAACAGATTTTGATACTATAAAACATTAAAAAATTCAGTTTCAAGCTCAGTCCTTGATTATAGTTCTTAGTCAATATAAATGTGCTTACATTTCTCAAATATGTTTGGATTTCATAAAATTCACATGCCCCTAAAAGAGATCCGATGGATCATTGAAAAAGCAAGAGAGTTCCAGAAAAACATCTACTTCTGCTTTATTGACTATGCCAAAGCCTTTGACTGTGTGAATCACAATAAACTGTGGAAAACTCTTCAGGAGATGGGAATACCAAACCACCTGACCTGCCTCTTGAGAAACCTGTATGCAGGTCAGGAAGCATCAGTTAGAAATGGACATGGAACAACAGACTGGTTCCAAATAGGAAAAGGAGTATGTCAAGGCTGTATATTGTCACCCTGCTTATTTAACTTACATGCAGAGTACATCATGAGAAACGCTGGGCTGGATGAAGCGCAAGCTGGAATCAAGATTGCCAGGAGAAATATCAATAACCTCAGATATGCAGATGACACCACACTTATGGGAGAAAGTGAAGAAGAACTAAAGAGCCTCTTGATGAAAGTGAAAGAAGAGAGTGAAGAAGTTGGCTAAAGCTCAACATTCAGAAAACTAAGATCATGGCATCTGGTCCCATCACTTCATGGCAAAGAGATGAGGGAACAGTGGAAACAGTGGCTGACTTTATTTTTCTGGGCTCCCAAATCACTGCAGATGATGAATGCAGCCATGAAATTAAAAGATGCTTACTCCTTGGAAGGAAAGTTATGACCAACCTAGACAGCGTATTGAAAAGCAGAGACATTACTTTGCCAACAAAGGTCTGTCTAGTCAAGGCTGTGGTTTTCCAGTAGTCATGTATGGATGTGAGAGTTGGACTGTAAAGAAAGCTGAGTGCAGAAGAATTGATACTTTTAAACTATGGTGTTGGAGAAGACCCTTGTGAGTCCCTTGGACTGCAAGGAGAGCCAACCAGTCCATCCTAAAGGAGATCAGTCCTGGGTATTCATTGGAAGGACTGATGCTGAACCTGAAACTCCAATACTTTGGCCACCTGATGTGAAGAGTGACTCATTTGAAAAGACCCTGATGCTGGGAAAGATTGAGGGCAGGAGGAGAAAGGGGATGACAGAGGATGAGATGGTTGGATGGCATCACCAACTCAATGGACGTGAGTTTGGGTAAACTCTGGGAGTTGATGATGGGCAGGGAGGCCTGGCATGCTGTGGTTCATGGGGTCGCAAAGTGTCGGACATGACTTAGTGACGGAACTGACTGACAATAAAGTTGAAGTAACTAAGTAAACTGAGTTCTTGAGAATTAAAATGAAACAAAGAAGAAACTCCCACTGGACTGAACTGAACTGAGAAGAGATCAACCCAGCGATTACTTCCATGGTCTGAAAACATGAGTAAAAACAGAAGGCATGTAGCTAAACCATTACGTTTGAGAACAGAAATGCAAGCAAAAGCAAGATACATTGAATTGCCTATACTAATGCCCAAGTATGGACATTAGATGTATGCATATGATTATATATATATGTATGTGTCGTCGCTCAGTCGTGTCTGACTCTTTGTGACCCCATGGACTGTAGTCCTCCAGGCTCCTCCGTCCATGGGGTTTTCTAGGCAAGAGTACTGGAGTGGGTTGCCATTTCCTTCTCCAGGGGATCTTCCCTACCAAGGGATCGAACCCGGGTATCCCGCATTGCAGGCAGACGCTTTACCCTCTAAGCCACCAGGGAAGCCCATATATATGTATATATATAACTAATTTAGATATCTTCCTCTTACAAAAAGGTTGTGAACAAAGCAGCATAAAAGAACAGCTTTTCCCCTTACATTCATCTTTATTTTTTCCTCCAGACTACACAGCTCTTAAAGTAGAAAATAAGGTGAACGCTCTACATTTGAAAGCTTTCTCTGCAGGATGACTCAGTCTTCTGGCTTTTGTTCATTCTATTTCTTTTGGTTAGAGAGCCACTAGGAAGTTAATTTAAAGTTTTCAGGAAATCAGTGTATTCACCTCTCAATTTACTACTTAAATAAATACCAAAAGAGTTAAACGGTCATCTTCTAAGTGCTATTAGGTTCAGAAAATGACCAAGCAAAACACACTGTCACCTTTTGCAGTACATTGTTGTGAAGCTGATATTTTCAAGGTAACACCTACTTTCTTTATTGATTAGAGCAGGTTCCTGTATTTCTGTAGACACAGTCAGAGAGTTGACGCTGGGAACATTAGATTCTTCTCCACCTCCTGTGCTACAGGATATTTGGTCAGGCCCATCAAACCACAGAAGCTTTAAAGTTCCATTTGTAAGGGTCAGTCAACTCTGAGGTCCCTATAGTATTCAGGAAAAAACTGTCTTTGACCTAAGTATATATTTTTAATTCTGAAAAAATGAAAAATAAATTTACAGTAATAACTTGAATGGCATTTCAAGAGCATGGCAAGTTATATTTCTTGAAAAGTTTATGAGAGTGTAGTGGAGAATAAAATTTTTCTCCACCCTCTTAACTTCTGTATCTGGGATCTACAAGTTAAACTGACAAATACAGATTAATAGAACAGTTTATTACTATACATATGGAGTCTTCATAAAAAAGGTAGTGAAAATTCAAACAAGTGGTTAGACCCAGCACCTTATATACCATTTTAAAAAAGAATAGTAAACTTGTGGAGAGGTGACAAAACAAAGGAAAAGGGGCTTAGGTTTTTAGCAGCTGTAAATTGTAGGAAGGTAACACTATGGAAAAGGAGTACGTCAAGGCTGTATATTGTCACCCTGCTTATTTAACTTACATGCAGAGTACATCATGAGAAATGCTGGGCTGGAAGAAACACAAGCTGGAATTAAGATTGCCGGGAGAAATAGCAATAATCTCAGATATGCAGATGACACCACCCTTATGGCAGAAAGCGAAGAGGAACTAAAAAGCCTCTTGATGAAAGTGAAAGAGGAGAGTGAAAAAGTTGGCTTAAAGCTCAACATTCAGAAAACTAAGATCATGGCATCTGGTCCCATCACCTCATGGGAAATAGATGGGGAGACAGTGGAAGCAGGGTCAGACTTTATTTTTTTGAGCTCCAAGATCACTGCAGATGGTGACTGCAGCCATGGAATTAAAAGATGCTTACTCCTTGGAAGGTAAGTTATGACCAACCTAGATAGCATATTAAAAAGCAGAGACATTACTTTGCCAACAAAGGTCTGTCTGGTCAAGGCTATGGTTTTTCCAGTGGTCATGTATGGATGTGACAGTTGGACTATGAAGAAAGCTGAGTGCCGAAGAATTGATGCTTTTGAACTATGGTGTTGGAGAAGACCCTTGTGAGTCCCTTGGACTGCAAGGAGATCCAACCAGTCCATCCTAAAGGAGATAAGTCCTGGGTGTTCATTGGAAGAACTGATGCTGAACCTGAAACTCCAATACTTTGGCCACCTCATGAGAAGTGTTGACTCATTTGAAAAGACCCTGATGCTTGGAGGGTTTGGGGGCAGGAGAAGGGGACGACAGGATGAGATGGCCCACTGACTCGATGGGCATGAGTTTGAGTGGACTCCGGGAGTTGGTGATGGACAGGGAGGCCTGGCGTGCTGCGATTCATGGGGTCACAAAGAGTCAGACACGACTGAGCGACTGAACTGAACTGAACTGAACTGAACACTATGAAAGGACACTAATAAAAGAAAAAGGTTGTCTACTAAAGTCCTGTTTATGCAGACTCCTCTGTGTGTTACCTCTGTTGATAATATTCATTCACCCCTTCCTGGTATTGGGAAGGGGGCACCTTCTCAAAAGGAAGAGACAGTTTGTCCAGTTCTTGGTATTTTTTTCTGTTTGGTATATATATTCCTTTTTAACTTTTTTTCATTATTGAAATGTAGTTAATTTACAATGTTGTGTTAGTTTTAAGTGTACAGCAAAGAGATTCAGATATATACATATATTCTTTTTCAGATTCTTTTCTGTTATAGGTTATTACAAGATATTGAATGTAATTCCTTATGCTATACAGTAGGTCATCACTGCTTATTTTATATATAGTGGTATTTATATTCTTCAAAAATTACAGAAAGAGTTTAACTCCTATATGATTCCTTTCCCCATCCTTTTCCATCTCCCCATTCCAAGACTTATTTTTCATTCATATTTTCTCTTTTTCACTCCAGAACTATTTTTATTCTTTTGCTGCAAGTTTTTATTGACAATTTATATTTAGTTTGTATTTACATTAATATACTTTAAATAAGTAAGAAGCTTTAACATTATAAGTTCTTTATTAAAATATGGATTTAATTGGGGTCACTATACCCTCCTCAGGAGGCAAACATAAACTAGTGATGGAGATTCAGATTTGAAATCAAAGACTTGGTTTTGGGTTCTGGCTAAAGCTGCTTGTTTTTGGCAAGTTCCATTAACTCACTGCATTACAGAATTTCAGTAAAAAAGAAGAGAAAACATGTACATTTTTGGATTTGTGAAGATTATATAAAATACAGTATACAGAAGTACTTGGGAAGTTATAAAATGTTTGCAATATAAAATATTATGCTATTTCTTCTCCTCTCTTAATTCTTGAATACAGCTATTGTTTTCTCAGTGTTTTAAGAGGCAAAATAGTTCTTAACTGTTCTGTAAAACTGCCTGAGCTCTTAAAATATGTGTTTAAAGACTATTTCTAGGCCAATGGGAACCCTACCTATTAGGGACTGGTAAATAATCATGGGTTTCCCTGATGGCTCAGCTGGTAAAGAATCTGCCTGTAATGCTGGAGACTTAGGCTCTATCCTTGGGTTGGAAAATCGCCTAGAGAAGGGAATGGCTACCCACTCCAGCTTCTTGCTTGGAGAATTCCACAGACAGAGGAGCCTGGTGGGTTACAGTCCATATAGTCACAAAAAGTTGGACATGACTGAACCCACAAGCAGAAAATAAACATCCACTGAATTGTGATGATACCTCTTCCATATAAAGCAATATTATTATTTTTAAGAAACTTGTGTTTCCAGTGTTAAAAGAGAGCTAAGCCTTTCTCTAGGGCTTCCCACATGATACTAGTGGTTAAGAATCTGCCAGCCAGTGCAGGAGATTCAAGAGACGTGGATTTGACCCCTGGGTCAGGAAGATCCCCTGGAGTAGGAAATAGAAACTCACTCCAGTCTTTGCCTAGAAAATCTCATGAGAAAGGCAGCCTGGTGGACTGCAGTCCATGGGGCCGCGAAGAGTCGGACACGACTGAGTGACTGAGCGCGCGCGCGCGCACACACACACACACATACCCACGAGCCTTTATTGAAAATGATTAAAGTTGAAATTGATACTGTTGGAACAAAGTCCTGTTGGGAGATTTTCTCCTTTCCTGAAGATGAGCCAGACACTTATTCACACAGTTATTTAATGTAAATATGGACTTTTCTATCAACTACATGACTCTCTTTCATTGTCATGAACTGCTATTGGGTGTACGTCAGTGGCAGAGTTCCTAGTGATGATGCTGTTGTTTTTCCTCGTCTCAGATCAGGGCCCAGACTATTTGTTCATTCCAGAGGAGTGAAGATGCTGACAGATCAGATGCTGCCAGCAGCTATCTGTCAGCCTGGAGAAGGGGGGCGGTGGTTGTGCTTGGCGACAGGGCTGGGGCTCAAGCAGCTGTTTCAGCTGCTATTCACTCTGGAGTTCAGGGCATGTGTCTCACACTACCTGTCTTTCAAAGAATTCAGCTTTCTATATCAGAAAGATCTGTAAATCCCAAAGAATCCAAAGGTGAAAGAGAGCAGTACAAATTATAATTATGCTTGATTTTTATCTGTGCACAAATAGGAGGCTCACTCTTATTTATTCTGCCCTTTCCCTGGGCACGTACAAATTGCTTGAGTTTCAGCTGCATACACTTATGCCAGACAGAACCGTCACACATCTGCAGTAAAGGCATTCACAATGTGTCAGAATATCTTGCAGCACTGAAGTTGATGTGTTTTAGTGGAAAGAACACCAGACCAGAATCTAAATGGTCTGGATTAGAGTCCTGACTCTGTGATGGATTGGCTATGTGACCTTGGGCAAATACTTTCTGTCTAGACCTCAGTATTTTCAATTGAAAAAATCAGGTGGTTGTGGTAGGTAATTGCTGGAGTTCCTTTTAGCTCTGATTCTGTGATTTCTAGACATGTGTGTGTGTGCTCAGTCACTCAGTCGTGTCCAACTCTGTGTGACCCATGGACGATAGCCCACCAAGCTCCTCTGTCCATGGAATCTTCCAGGCAAAATTACTGGAGTGGATTGCCATTTCCTACTCCAGGGGATCTTCCTGACCCAGGGATCGAACCCATGTTTCTTGTGTCTTCTGCATTGGCAGGCAGATTTTTTTTTTACCATTGTGCCACCTGGGAAGCCTCATGATTATAATAACAGCTACGTGTATTGAGCACATATTTTTGGCTCCTATTGGACCAGTGTCCAGGGGTAAAAATTATTTACCCCTCAAAACAGCCTTTTGATGAAGTTAAGTGCTGCCATTGATTCATAAAAGAGGGAAAGAAAAAGTGGAAGTGAAAGTATAGTCACTCAGTGGTGTCCATCTCTTTTCGACCCCATGGGCTATAGCCAACCAGGCTCCTTTGTCCATGGAATTCTCTAGCCAAGAATACTGGAGAGGATTGTCATTTCCTTCTCCATGGGATCTTCCTGACCCAGGCATTGAACCTGGGTCTCCCGCATTGCAGGCAGACTCTTTACCTACTGGGCCACCTGGGAAGCCTAAAAGAGGGAAGTGATGCTAAATAGTTTTGTCAAAGTCCCACTGGTAAGGGCAGAATTGATATTCACACTTATTTACGTCTTTTACTGGAGTCAGAGCATTAAGGTGTCTTGAAAACAATTTTAATGGCTCTGTGGATCTGGACCTCAAAAAATCCAGGTTATCCTAGAATTACATACTTATTTCTGGAATTTCACTAGTATTTCTAAAATTTCTTCTATTAGGTTCTGTCTCCCACAACACATAGTGTTGAGTTTGGACTCTCTGAGGTTTGAGAGGCACTTTTATGATTTCCTTAGAAGTTTTATTTATGAAGAAAATAACTTTTGCCTTGCTGCCCTGTGAACATCTCAGTTTGGAATACTGTTTATAAACTAACAAAGTAGAAATTAAAATTAATCTTATTGTTACATACACTTGCATATTTTTAATCTGCAATATAAAGTTAATTGTTAATTTTTTAAATTATTGAAAGCATAAGATGCAGGAGAAAATAGAATAAATATTTCAAAATAATAATTGTCAGCTTTTTGAGGAAAAATTGTCCAATAAATATTATTTATCTCTTAGATTTTTGCTTTCTGCTAAGAAGAAAAAGGAAGTCAGAGATGTTCAAAAGAAATGGCAGGATTTAGGGACAGATTTTAGAGTGGCCTCTAATTGCTTACTGACCACAAATGATTTAGTTCAATTTTCCATTGCTCTTTTCTTTTGTGAAAATGGTAGATGATCTCTTCCTTACAGCACAAATATACAATATACAGAGTCATAAAGTACACAAAGGTATACCTCTCTCTTTGATTATATTAATAGCCTTCTCCTGAGACCCCATATCACCAATATCTGTTTCTCTATATTATTTATTGAATCAAAATGACCTTTATGATTACTTTGTTTCAGCTTAAAACATTCAATCATTCCTCTTTTCCAGGAGGAGCAAACTCAAATTCTTCTACTCACCACACAAAACCTGTGCCAATTGAACTGGAGTGTCTCTTTCCTGCTTTGCATGTTGTGTCCGTCCTCATGTGATAATTTGGCTTTTCCTTGCTTTTCTGAACCATTTCTCACCCTAGGCACTCAAATAAAGCTTTCAGTGTGGCCAACTCAAGCTGGTTTTACATGTTGTTTTCTATCTGCCTGTTTTCTGTCTCCTCTTTTCTTTCTAACTGACAAGCTCTCCTCGTCTTTTAAGATCTAACTGAATTATCACCTCCCCTAAGAGTCTTCCCTTTATTGTGCCCATCTTTGCATGAAAAGTTCCTTTGATATCTGTAATTTTTCTGAAGAGATCTCTAGTCTTTCCCATTCTATTCTTTTCCTCTATGTCTTTGCATTGATCACTGAGGAAAGCTTTCTTATCTCTCCTTGCTACCCTTTGGAACTCTGCATTCAAAAGGGTATATGTTTCCTTTTCTCCTTTGCCTTTTGCTTCTCTTCTTTTCTTACTTGTTTGTAAGACCTCCTCAGACAACCATTTTTCCTTTTTGCATTTTTTTTTTTTTCTTGGGGATGGCCTTAATCACTACCTCCCATACAATGTCATGAACCCCTGTTCATAGTTCTTCAGGCACTCTGTCTATCAGATCTAATCCCTTGAATCTATTTGTCACTTCCACTGTATAATCGTAAGGGATTTGATTTAGGTCATACCTGAATGGTCTAGTGATTTCCCTACTTTCTTCAATTTAAGTCTGAATTTGGCAATAAGGAGTTCATGATCTGAGTCACAGTCAGCTCCTGGTCTTGTTTTTGCTGACTGTATAGCACTTCTCCATCTTTGGCTGCAAAAAATATAACCAATCTGATTTTGATATTGACCGTCTGGTGATGTCCATGTGTAGAGTCTTCTCTTTTGTTGGAAGATGGTGTTTGCCATGACCAGTGCATTCTCTTGGCAAAAACGGGCACAATAAAGGACAGAAATGGTATGGACCTAACAGAAGCAGAAGATACTAAGAAGAGGTGGCAAGAATACACAGAAGAACTATACAAAAAAGATTTTCATGACCCAGTTAATCACGATGGTGTGATCACTCACCTAGAGCCAGACATCCTGGAATGTGAAGTCAAGTGGGCCTTAGGAAGCATCACTATGAGCAAAGCTAGTGGAGGTGATGGAATTCCAGTTGAGCTCTTTCAAATCCTAAAAGATGATACTGTGAAAGTGCTGCAGTCAATACGCCAGCAAATTTGGAAAACTTAGCAGTGTCCACAGGACTGGAAAAGATCAGTTTTCATTCCAATCCCAAAGAAAGGCAATGCCAAAGAGTGCTCAAACTACTGCACAATTGCACTTACCTCACAGGATAGTAAAGTAATGCTCAAAATTCTCCAAGCCAGGCTTCAAAAGTACACAAATCATGAACGTCTAGATGTTCAAGCTGGTTTTAAAAAAGGCAGATAAACCAGACATCAAATTGCCAAAATCCTTTGGATCATTGAAAAAGCAAGAGTGAACTGAAGTTGCTCAGTTGTGTCACACTCTTTTCAACCCCATGGACTGTGGCCCACCAGGCTCCAAAAGTCCAGAGTCCTAGATTGGGTTGCCATTTCCTTCTCTATGGGATCTTCCTGATGCAGGTATCAAACCTGGGTCTCCCACATTGCAGGCAGACGCTTTACCATCTAAGCCACCAACAAAAAAAACATCTAGTTCTGCTTTATGACTACACCAAAACCTTTGACTGTGTGGATCACAACAAACTCTGAAAATTCTTCAAGAGATGGGAATACCAGACCACTTGACCTGCATCTTGAGAAATTTTATGCAGGTCAAGAAGCATCAGTTAGAACTGGACATGGAACAACAGACTCGTTCCAAATCAGGAAAGGAATACGTCCAGGCTGTATATTGTCACCCTGCTTATTAAACTTATATGCAGAGTACATCATGAGAAATGCTGGGCTGGATGAAGCACAAGCTGGATCAAGATTGCAAGGAGAAATATCAATAACCTAGATATGCAGATGACACCACACTTATGGCAGAAAGTGAAGAACTAAAGAGCCTCTTGATGAAAGTGAAAGAGGAGAGTGAAAAAGTTAGCTAAAGCTCAACATTCTGTAAACTAAGATCATGGCATGTGGTCCCATCACTTCATGGCAAATAGATGGGAAAACAGTGGAAACAGTGACAGACTTTATTTTTTTGGGCTCCCAAATCACTGCAGATGATGACTGCAGCCATGAAATTAAAAGACATTTGGTCCTTGGAAGAAAAGCTATGACCAAACTAGACAACACCTTAAAAAGCAGAGACATTACTTTGCCAACAAAGGTCCATCTAGTCAGAACTTTGGTTTTTCCAGTAGTCATGTATGGATGTGAGAGTAGGACCATAAAGAAAGCTGTGTGCTGAAGGATTGATGCTTTTGAACTGTGGTGTTGGAGAAGAATCTTGAGAGTCTCTTGGACTGCAAGGAGATCCAATCAGTCCATCCTAAAAGAAATCAGTCCTGAATATTCATTGGAAGGACTGAAGCTGAAGCTCCAGTATTTTGACCACCTGATGAGAAGAACTGATTCATGGAAAATGACCCTGATGCTGGGAAAGATTGAAGGCAGGAGGGGAAGGGGATGACAGAGGAAGAGATGGTTGGATGGCATCACACACTTGAGGGACATGAGTTTGAGCAAGCTCCGGGAGTTGGTGATTTACAGGGAAGACTGGTGTGCTGCAGTCCATGGGGTTGCTAAGAGTTGGACATGACTGAGCTACTGAACTGAACTGGAACACGGCACATACATTTTCCTAATAATTCTCACACTGAAAATCAGATTTTTCAATTCATTACCTTTTTAAAATTCCAAAAGTTTGTAAGTATAATTTGGTAGGAAGTTATTTGCCGGAAACCCAAGTTGAGTTTCAACTGGGCATGGGGTTTTTGCACTACTGGAAAACCTGAAGGTTAAAATGGTACAGCAGCTCTTCTGAAGACATTTCTTACTGTCTTCTGCTTGTTCTCGTTATGTCTAAGTATGTCTACCAGCGTGTACACATTGAGCATTTCCTACTCTATACCAAGCAATCTTTATTCCATAAAGTTATGGTATTCCCAACACAACCTAGACTCTGACAGAGTAGTTTTCTATCCTCAGTCACAGTGGTTTGCCTTGCGCATGTGCACAGATGGACTGTTGCAATATCAGCAACTGGTCATTTGCAGCCTGGCTTGTGTCACCATCACCAAGAGCTTCGTAATTATAGCAAATTTTTCTTCAGTATTTGTCATCGGGTGCTTTTAAATGAGCATGATCATTTGAAAATTTTAGAACAGTTCTACAATTTGGACATATTTGTTTAGTTTTCTGTATAAGCAAGCTTTTTCTATACTTTGTCTTGCCTAGCACCATTGTTTTTGTATCATTAATGATCATCATAGCATGAGGAATTAGAAATAGGATAGTAGATGTTAACATCACTATTTAGAAATTGGTGAAGATAATTCTGATAGAAGACATTGGATGATCTGTGATCTCTGAGAGCTTGTTTGTGTAATATAACAAAAACCAAATGCTTGACTCCTAAATCCCAAGTGCTGGTGTCTATACTAGGTGATTCTAATTCTTCTATATAACTTCACTAGCCCTACACCTTTCTCCCATCTCAGCCAAATCACCAATTATTTTATTTATATTCCATAAGTCTTTACATTTCCCCTTCATATCTTTCCTCCTTGCTTTTATTCTTTTTAGGACCTAGCTCAGTATCTACCACCTTGTAATACTTTAAGTATCTTCTTACTCAGCTGACTGCTTCCAAACTACTAACTCCTCCTATGCAGTATACCATTTTCCTGCCTTTCATTGTCATACATCTGACTGTGATGCTTTGATTACTAGGCAGTTTCCTATCACCCCAAGAGGCCACACTCTTTAGAACATGACAGTGAATCATTCTGTTAGCCCTGTTTTCTTCTCCGGCTTCCAGTCTAATCGTTCCTTACCCCTTGCATACCTCAATTCATTGGTGCTGTCCCCTTTCAATTATCTTAATGAACACATGAGTGTGTTTTAAAGGCTGTTCACTAGAGTATTTTGGTATCTGAAAGCACTTCCCCATTGTCTCCCTGATTCTGTCTTAAAGGGCCAACTTATAAATATTAAATTTTTGTTTTGTGTCTCCACCTCCACACATTCCAGCCATAGATTTCGTGTTGCTTTAAGAATACCTCTGTTCGTATATTTATGCATCACACATGAAAGAATGAAAATTCTTTCATGACTGCAAGAATCATTGAGGTCAAGAAATTTTTCCTGTAAATTTAAAGGAAGAAATTGCACTTTCATATGTTTAACAAATAAATCCAATATTGAAGATTTTTACATTGGCTAGAAAAGCATATTTACAAATTTGTTTTGTGCTTTACTTGTAAATTATTAAAGTATGTAAATAAGCTTTATTCACTTAGCTTAAGTTCAGCAACAAAATCACATAGAATATCCAATTTTAAAAGTTCTATCCGTAGAACAAGTTTTTTTTTCCAATTAGTTATTTTAGAAAATAAAATAAAATAAAATAAAAATAAGTTATCTGGGTAACTATATTTAATATGTCTACGTTAAAGAGGTGGATTGTATGCTTAGTTTTCTAATATTTGCCAGGTAGCAAGCACACTGCCAGTAGTAAGTATTGTTGTCTCTACAGTTCCTGACAGAGATATTCACAGATACACTGAAGTAAAAGTGTCATTTCCAAATTTTCCTTGTTGACTTATTCTAGCAGTATTCTCTTATGGTCAAACAACAGTTTTCTTAAAGGAACTTTCTTAGGACTATTTCTATTTTATCAGGGCTAATTAAGGTACAGTATATTAGAAGGTGTGATGCACAAACCCCACTTAATTGGACATTCACAAACTTTAAAAGTCTCAGTCCATGGCTAGTGAATAAATGAGGATACTGCCTCAATCTTTACTCATTGTTGCATCCTAGCTTCCAAGAAGACACTTCACTTTCTACAGTGACAATGCAACTATTTGGCCATGTTCCTAGTGATGACACCAGTCTGTCTGTTTCTCTCTTTGACTCCGTTTCTGGCTGTCTATCCCTCTGCCTGTTTTCCTCTCTGTACACACATACACACACAACCACATATTTGTATATGTGACACCTTAACAGGTCCTATCACATATTCCTGGAGACCTCTAAAAGTTAGAGCAGATAACGTAGAGTCCAGGGAGGAGGAGAAAAGTACGTGGATGCCTAGAAATTAACAGAATCTTCATATTAACAAAAATAGGTAAAGGGGATCTTCAGGGCTGTTTTAGGGGATGATATAAAGAAATGCTCAAGGGGGAAGCTCTGTACAGGAATCAGGAGTGTCAAAAATGAACTGAGGGAGAACTCTAATAAACGGTTCATTTTTGAGCAAAGCAAAAATCACTTTCTACTTGATTGTCATTTGTTGTTAACCAAAGATGTTGTGTACATAGTTGAGGAGCCCCAAGAGAGCATGATGAAATTGCTCATTTGAGTTGAAGGATTGTTTTGTTGTTTAGTTGCTAAGTCCAACTCTTTGTGACCCCATGGACTGTAGCCAGGTCTGTCCATGGGATTTCTCAGGCAAGAGTACTGGAGTGGGTTGCCATTTCCTTCTCCAGGGAATCTTACTAACCCAGGGATCAAAGCTGGGTCTCCTGCACTGGCAGGCGGATTTTTTTTTACTACTGAGCCACCTGGGAGCCCTCGAAGGAATGGGAGGCAATAGTTAAGAGGCAGTAGTTAACAAGCAGCACACATGATTTTTAAGGACAAACATGCATGAAATTATAAAAATACTGCCTTGAACAAAAATGTTGAGCACATCTAACACGTATCAGGTATTGTTTTTGGCTCTTCTGCTGATGGCCTCTTTTCCCCCATATCAGTTTATTAATACTCATGCTGATGTATTTCTGATAGACAGATGGAAGAACCACAGAGAAGCTGAGATTATTTGCTGCTTCTTTGTGTCTCTGGCCAAGTTGGGACACCGATTAATATGAGATACAGATGTCAGCTGTGCAGTCAGTGTCTGCCTCTGGCTGGCGGACAGGCTGCTTTGGCGGTGCAGGTGACAGTTTTCATTTGCTTGGTTTTGTGTAAGTACCTCCCTCCTCACCAGGAAGGAGAGGATCTCTCTGTGGCAGTTTAAGGATGATATTCATTCCCCAGACTCTAAGGACCAGAGATCAAGCTATCGTTTAAGGTATTTTTTATAGTTTTCAGCAACTAAAGTGAAGGTTTAATGAATACTTGTTAAATCAACTTGGACACATAGGAATCTTCTTCTACTTCCACTCCAAATGACTAATTTCCAAACGAGAAGAATTATTCATGTGATTTATTTAAAATGGATACAGATTTGGTTTCCAATCCTGTATATGTCACTTACAAGCTGGATGAGTTTAGGCAAGTTAAATATAGCATTCTGGACCTCACATCCAAATGGGAACAACAGAACTTACCTGATACACTGTTGAGATGATTAGAATGACATCATGCACAATAATTCATATGGCCCACAGTGGGTACTTGTTATTTTGTCTCTTTTCTCTATTGCTTTCTTAGATTGTGTAAAAAAGCCCACAAATATGTGTTCAAATAAAAACTGATAACAACAACAATAATAATAATATGATTGTTTATTATAAGCCCATACTGAGCTAGTGCTTTATATATATATTATGCTGTTTAATTTCTCCAATAACACTATGAAGTAAATAATGTTATTATCCTCATGTTATAGATAAGGGGGGGAAGTGGTAGAATAAAATCCAACTTTGGTTACTTTCATTATTTATTTTTAGTTGCACTGGGCCGTTGTCACTGAGTGTGGGCCTTCTCTACTTGCGGCGAGTGAAGGCTACTCTTCGTTACAGTGCAAAGGCTTCTCATTGCATTGGCTTCTTGCTATGGAGCATGGGCTCTAGGCACATGGGCTCAGTAGTTGTGGCTCATGGACTTTAGTTGCTCTGTGGCATGTGGAATCTTCCCTCACCAGGAATTGAGCCCATGTTCCCTGCATTGGCAAATGGATTCTTATCTACTGTACTATCAGGGAAGTTCTATCTGTTTGTGTTTAAAAGCTCTAAAGCAGAGTCTAGTTATGCTGCCCTATGTTAAGGCCATATTTGTAACATTATATAGCAAGTTAAAAGCTGTTTATAATTTACCTGTTACTGTCAAACATGGGCATGCATGAGAGTGCAAAGACCCCTTGAAAATACCACATGAACATGTAGCCGTTGAGTGACTCTGTAATTACAAACTAGAAGCATCAAGCACCAGTTTTATTTCTGTTTTCAATAGAAAATCTGAGAGCTTCTTGAAGACGGGCCTCAGTCACTGATTTGCCAGACAGTAATCCAATTTGTTCACAGACAGGAAATACTTTGCTTTCAGTTCTGTCATCTCATCCCCTAGAAAACTGGATGATTGCCCGTAAAGCGCGGCCCTGGTGCCACACTCACTGAACAATACTGTGTAGCCATCTCAAAAGAGCTTTTGGCTTCAGGTAAGTCTGAAAAATTAGAGGCTGTTTAGAAAACAATTTAAAAAATCTTCTGCAGTCTTAAGCTACCTCCATTGTATTTATTCCTTCCTGCTGACCTCTCTTACCAAACAATAGTATTTTCCTCCTCTAGAGTCAACCACTCACTTTGTCACAACTTTGTCCTTCTCTTCCAAGCCCCCAAACCTCTAACAGTTTGTTGCATATCCTGGCCCTTGAGTTGCCACTGCCTTTCAGGTAACTGCATAGCAAACCTGTGCCGAAACAAGTGTAATTCCAGCCCTTTTTCTATCAGTGACTGTCTCTCTGCTCTTTGTCTTTGTCTCTGTTCTCAATATCTTCACAGGTAATTTAAAGGTGCTTAATGGAATGATTCCTAAGACTAAGTGTAATGTATTTTATTATTCAAGTCCTGACCCTTCTCCATAGCTTCTACCAGGTCGCCTGACACCATCCCTATCATTTCTTTGCCCCGTCTCAGTTACTAGCACCCACTTTTCTTGCTAATAAAGGCTATTGCCTTTCCTTCTCTGTAAAACTTTCCTTCCTTTGATCTTTGTGAAATTCTACTTTTGGTTTCTCCATATAACTTTAGTTAGTCTATGGTGTTTAAGGCCCTGTGGTAAACTGAAAAGTCCAGAGACTAAGTGTTCAGGTTTTGGCTATGAGGTTATACAAGAAGTTTCATTGGTCAAAGGAATTTGACTCATCCCATCTAACTATGGTGATACCTAAAATCCCATGAGCAGAAAGTTCATCAATAATGTTAGTATCTATAAGGATGTGGTGCTTTAAAGATTCGTACACATTTTATCATTAGATAAATTGTATAATTTATATACAATTGTATATATAAATTGTATCGTTGTATAATATAGCTGGCAATTTATAAAATATGAGTGATTGCTTCATGATGTGCTAAAGTCCAGGAAGCAGAAATCAAATTACCATCATCAAAACATATCTTTGGAGATTCTAAAATCTGCATAGTATTCAACATATAAGTATACTATTTTCTTTTAGTTGTGACTATATAGTATTCTTGGGATTCCCTGGTGGCTCAGATGGTAAAGAATCTGCCTGCAGTGCGGGAGACCTGGCTTCGATCCCTGGAGGAGGGCATGGCAACTTACTCCAGTATATTGCCTGGAGAATCGCCATGGACAGAGGAGCCTGGTGGGCTGTAGTCCGTGGGGTCGCAAAGAGTCGGACACAACTGAGTGACTAAGCACAGCACGTGTAGTGTGATGAGAAAATCACAGTGCTAGTTATCAAAAAATCCAGGCTCCATCCAGCCTCCTCTTGTCTTGTTCTGTGTGACTTAAGGCAATTTAATGCAATAAATTCAATAAGTATTTTTAATGCCTATCATGTATGAGAAACTTGCTAGCCAAAGATATGAAGAGAAGCTAACACAATCCTTTCCCTCAGAGCTTTTACATTAAATTGGAAGGAAAGAAGTCCCATCCTCTTCCTGTGGTGGTTAAAATGCATTATTTCACAGATACTTTCTAGCATCTTTAATATATATTCCGTAGTCTAAGAATTGAAATGTCAAGAAGAAAAAAATGTTCTCTTTCTTGGTATTTTTATTTATTTTTTTATCATTTTTGCAATTTGTTTTTTCCTTCTGTGTATTTTTATCTGTGGTTTTCTTGTTATATTATCAGAGAAGTCAAGGATTCCTTAAGAGCCGGATGATTTTATACTGGAAATATGCCCTGAGAGCCCTCCTAAACCTACCTAACTACCTTTCCTCTGTGTTATTATTGATTACAGGGAGGTTTCATTTGAAGAAATGTGTGGCATGCCTAACATCCATCCTTATGCAGAGGAAAAGCTTGTGTCTCTTGTCACTGATATTATCCTTATTTGTAGAGGCAGGCCATGGGCCATGGTGCTCAGGGTAGGTGGGAGCCCAGACTGCTTCACATCTAATTCTGAGACAAGGACTTAATTAAGCAAAATTTCCACACACCAAGGGGGTGAAGTCAACAGAACTGAAGGTTTTCAGCATCACCATTACTGAAAACACAGTTAAAAGTAGCAGCTAATCCCCTCCTTCTCAGTTTCTTCCTGACACCCTATTTTAAAAATATTGGAACCTTGGAACAGTGTTAATTCTAAAAGTGCCACTCTGACTCCCGAAATTTCGTACTTGCTCTCTTCTCAAATGATACAACTCTGAAGAAGTATGTGTTAAGCAGGCACACTGGGATTGCAGCGGCTGGAGTGTGGTTGTAGAGAAAAACTGTCTTGCCTCCAAGTCAGGAAGTTGGCCCTCAATCCTCCTGAGGAAAGAAATGAGAGAACATTCTTCTCACCTTCATCTCCAGCCTCTGAGACTATACTTGGTGAGAAGCAAGATTTGCCAGAAAACAGACACCTCCTCAGATTATGCCATGACTTTTCCTGCCTGATGAAAATCTACATCCCTCCCAACACAGTTACACCCTTGGAAGGAAGATTCACGAAGACAGCCATCTGCCAGGGAAATAGATGCCCTGTGTTTACTCTGAAACTGCCTCCTTCCAGACTTGCCCTTGAGATGGTTCCCAGTCTGGAATGTACTGCAGCGGGCGGCTGTGCAGGCACACAAAGACTGCATTCCGCATGAACTCCTGTGTTAAGGCCTGATGTGATAAGTTTCCGTGATTTGATGGTCATTTGACAGGATTTGAATCCTGGTCCCGCACTTAACTGTCAAGATGGACTTTGTTATTTAGCCTTTCTGAGCCTCAGAAAGTCGAGGATTCACATGTAGAATGAATCCAAGAATGCCAATTTGTTAGAATGACCTTTAGTGCTCTATGACATGCTGTAGGTGAAGTGACTAGCATGTTACTCAGCAAATAGTTTGCACTTATTAAATGTTACTTATTCTAGGAATTCTGTTGATGCCAGTGTCTGGAAAAATCAAGGGTATTAAGGAAGCCATCACTGGTATAGTCATCTCAGGCTCCAGGAGAATAGGAGGCAATTAGAAAATACGATCTCCCCAGGCCTTCCTTTTTGCTAACTCATAGAACCAGAGCCCTGGGGATGCTTAAGGCCAGCCCCAAAGATGAAAACAATTCATCCTGCGGTGCCAGCTCTTCCACCTCTGTTTAATAGCACAGGCTGGTTGAGAAATTCTCCACATTGGCAGGGTCACTTCTCATGGGGCCAGACTGCTTGGCAGAGCTCCTGGGGCTGTCACGCCACTGTATTTATCTTAAGAAGATCTCTGGAGCATGCTGATTTAGAGGGAGTCCACACTGTCCCAGCAACAAGTCAGCTGTCAGAATGATGTTCTGTTCTCTATAAAATTAATCTCTTGATGCTATAAATTACAAAATATTCACTGTACATCCTTCCCAATGGTGAGATGGTAGAATATCATAGATGGAGTTCTAGTGAACTTTTTAATTGGCAGATGATGACTCCTGATTTGTTTCAAATGGGACATTTATATCCCCGTGACATGATATACAGAGATGTCAAGTGGCGTGTCAAGTGGTGCTCCAGCCTAACGGGCAACAAGAGGCAAAGGAAGCACTTGGATAATGAATGTGATGAATGCTTTCAAGATACTGCCATTTAAAAGCTTGATGCATTTGCTACTAGGTACAGAAGAATAGTCTTTGGTAGAAAAAAAGGATTTATTTATTTTATGGGGAAAATAAATAATCACCAGATGTAGTCTTTTTAAATTAAATGTTTCAGTTGGTATCAGACAGACAGCACCTGGGGAAGACCAACATGGCTGTATATGATGACTCCAAATAGCACAGATAAATTTAGAATTTTCACTCATGAAAAGTGGTGTGATCCCTCTGGCTCTTACAACTGATTGTGTTCATGTTCTAAGTTAAAACATGTTGCACACTAGCAAGCTTTGGTCTCTGTGGAGCCCATTCACATTTCCTTGCACTATCTATCATTTTCCTTGATCCCCATCCGTCACCTACCCACCCTCTTGCTTCCCTGTCCAGCCTCCTACTCACTTGCTCACAATTTTACCTACTCTACTCATGTCTTTGAATGTATTAGTAAGATCATCCACATGTGTGTTTGTTAGGGTGTCTCTGTAGGTATGAGCACATGCTTACCTGTATGTAAGTGGACTTGAGAAATCTCAGCCTAAGAGTTTGAAAAAGAATAGGTACATGTGTATGTGTAACTGAATCACTTTGCTGTATACTGAAACTAATACAACGTTGTTAATCAACTGTACTCCCCTATCGCGTGAAAAATAAAGAGAAAAGAAGTCTCAGCCTACAGTTGGATAGTCAGCTGAATCTCAAATTTCTTTCTCCCTTAACCATATGTTTTTGGCATTATTCAATATCATATCAGGTGGGAGGGCAATCCCTACTGAAGATGTTTTGCTTAGTTCACTTCTGTTTAATTTAGATTAAGGTGCTTCCCTCCCTCTGTTCTATTATCTATCTCCTTAGTAATGGAAGCAACGGGAAGAGCAACTATATATTTAGAATCGAAGAGCCATCTGAATTTGGATTTCAATAATTGTATTCAGGACAGCAGGAGTCCCAAATATCACAGATGTATTAATTATGATATTTCAACATAGAACAGAGAGGAAACATAATCACTTACTTCCTCCACCATTAAGCAAAGTAGCGCAGATACTTGGGGGTGAACTGGAACTTGAGAAGCAATTATTCCTTTCCGGCTTTTCTGACCCAAAGGCAGCCCTAACACTTAGTCCTGGTGTTTCATGGAATTGGTGATATATGTAGGGCACACAAAAGTAACTTTAATTCTGTGAGAACATAAAAGAATATTCTAATTCTTAAAGTGTTTGAATGTTTCTGATAATATGAAGAAGTCTATTATTATCCAAAATAAAAGAGAAAGAATACCACCACACTATCTAAAAACTTAAATTGAGTTCCTACCTTATACCGGGCCTTTTCAATATATACTTTTCTTTTCAATATTCAATCTTTATAATTCTGTATTCTGCATGGTAGCGGTACTTCAGAAAGTGAGCATGCTTAAATGACTTTCCTTATCCTGATTACCTGTTAAGTGGCCAACCAGGAATAATAGCTATAACCCTCCTATTAGTCATCATCTATCAGCTGGGAGTACAGTGGGTACAGAAGTGAATTTCCTGTAGCTTTCTTCCCTGCCTAGGCCTTAGTAACATGTTAGTTACTTTTCATCTTTTGTTCTCACATAAGGACTTTAACTCCTGGAATTCAGGATCCATATAACATTCAACTTGCATTGATACTGACTCCTCCTCAGTTGCTTAAAGAATGCTTTATATCTCTGCTTTCTTTTCTTCCCTCTTCTTCATTGACTTTCTTCTCTCACCTCTTATACCTGTGTAATCTCCATTCTCTAACTCAATGAGTCAGAGTTACTTAATTGTATGAAATTTGTAAAGGTTTTAGCCATGTTTATGGAACGCATCAAAGGTATTGAAACAAAATACATATAAATTTTAAAAGTAACTATTTGGAGTACGCTTTTTTGTTCCTCTGAAAAGACTCCCTATAAAATAAGGTATATGAATAATTGTTCTGATACAGTTTGTTCAATATGTAGAATATTTCTAGAATTGCAGTCTATGTCTAAGGAACTGAATTTTAAATTCTGGCTACTTATATGCCCCACATATGTGTAAAGTGCCAGCTCTGTGCTGGATTGTGTGTTTGAATAAGAATATGGAGAACAAAGACAGCAAATTAAGACTGAATGACCATAATTTGGGAGGATTAGGTATGTGATGTCTGGATATGTGAACCAACTATTGAATTGTCATGTGAGAAGTGCTATGATAGAGATTGTGCTACTATTTTGGAAAAACAGACTAATGGTGTCAGTTGAGACCTTGAGTCAGGAGTTTGCCTACAAAAAGTGGCTCATGAGAGGAGTTTTAAAGAACCAACAGTGGTAATTGTTTCCATATAAAAGAGGGAGAGAGGAGATAATTGGCAATTGGATAACTCTCAAGGTTCATTCTTCTCCATTTCACAGGGTTAGACTTGGTTTAATTCAATTTGTTCTTTTTCCAAGCTAGCTTCTTTAAAGACATGCACAAACTGTTTCTATCACTGTTTTTGTTCTTTTAATTTGTAAGACTATGAATATATATATCATGTCTGACTCTTTGCGACCCCATAGACTGTACAGTCCATGGAATTCTCCAGGCCAGAATACTGGAGTGGGTAGCCTTTCCCTTCTCCAAGACTATGAATGAATTCTCAATATAACTTTTCAAAATCTTAGCGCACCCTTCTAATTCTTTCCAGTTAAATGAAAAATTGGAGCAGGTTTGGAATTTGTAATGCCTTAATTTTTGATACTTTTAATTAAAAAAAGTCATCTGCCACACAGACTGAACCAGTTTAACAAAGCTTTGCCTTACTGAATATCCATGACTTCCTTTATTGGAAAGATAAGATTCATAATTAGCATGCAAACTATCAAAAATAGATTCTCTATGTTAATTAAAAATAATTTCATCTTTTATAGTGGCTTAACTACAGTTCTTAAAGTTTGCAAATGCCATCCAATTGCTCCAAAATGCATTTTTCACAAGTAGAACACAAGTGAACTCTAGCTCAACTCATCTAAAATGATGTTACAAATTAATGTATTCAAGATTAGTGTGGTACTCTAGTACATATAAATAAACGTATTATTGCACTGTAACGAAATTTAGATTTATAATCTTTAAAATTCAAAACCAGCAAAGAATATTTGAAACAAATTTATCTAGTTTAACACCATAACAAGTATAATTAGATCCTAAACATCCATATTAATGAGGAGTCCGGAGTAAGATAATAGATGTGGAAAAGGGAAGAAGGCAGAAAACTAAATGAGAATTGATTCCTTTGGCTACAGATTTCCAGATCTAAGAGATGAGCTCATAGGATCTTCATATCTGTTGAAACACTTAACACATTTCACCTAAAACCAACTTGAGTCTTTGTCTATGTTCTACTACCAGATGGATATATGAGATTGGATGGGTCATTTCTTTTCTTTTTTTTTTTTTTCTTTCTGTAACTGCATTGTGCAATCTCTTAAATGTCTTCTTCTGTTATGTATTCAATTGTGCTAGGTAACTCCTGTGTAAAATATGATTAGACAGGTTGTGTAAAGTGTTAAGCTGCTCCTAGGAAGTGAGCTATAAACTCTGGCAGGGGTAATCGCTCTTTCAAGATATTGAGAATCATCTTTTATACCTTAAAGATGCACAGAGGTATAAAATAGGTTTCTATTTGTATGCCATATTTGTTGTACTGGTTGCCCAGAACACTGTGTTCCAATTCTAAGGCCTAGGTAAGTCTCATGAATTAGCTGTAATGTGCAGTAGCTGAATGTAAACTCTTACATGAAACTTAGGGGGAGCTAAATTGGCCACAAATCATTAAACAGTCTTTTCCCTTAGTGCCTCACAGAGGCAAAGTCAGAGCCTCGTAGGATTCCCATGTGGATAAAGAACCACCAAATATGAAAGCACAGTGAAAGATGACTTAACACACAAGGAAACGAGCAAAATTCAGTAGAACAACATTTATAGACTCTCACATATTAGGATTACCAGCTCTGGTATATGAAGCACCCGTGTGCAAAAGGTAAGAAAATGAACCTGGAGGAAATACCTATGCAATAAGAAGAAATAGAGAAGACAACAACATAAACTTTCTTTAAATTTTAAAAACATTGGCTATATAAAATTATAGTTTCTCCTTTTCTTTGTTCTTTCTTCCTTTATTTTTTAATTGGAGGAAAATTGCTTTACAATGTTGTGTTGGTTTCTATTGCACAACAAAAATCTGCCGTAGTTATACATATATCACCTCCCTCATAATGATACATATATCAGCTCTTGAGCCTCTGTCCCCTCGCCTCTTCCCACTCCTCTAGTCATCACAGAGTTTCAGGCTGGGCTCCCTGCGTTATATAGCAGCTTCTCACCAGCTATCTGTTTTACACACGGTAGGGTATATATGTCTATGCTGCTTTCTCCATTTGTCCCATTCTCTCACTATGCCACTGTGTCCACATGTTTGTCCTCTATATCTGCGTCTCCATTCCTACCCTCCAAATAGGTTCATCAATACCATTTCTAGATTCCATATGTATGTGTTAATCTACTGTATTGTTTTTCTCTTTCTGACTTACTTCACTCTGTATAACAGGCTCTAGGTTCTTCCACCTCACTATATCTGACTCAGATTTGTTCTTTTGATGGCTGAGTAATATTCCATTGTGTGTGTGTGTGTGTGTGTGTGTGTGTGTGTGTGTGTATGTGTATATAGATGTCTATTGACAGATGAATGGATAATGTCAATAGACATCTAGGTTGCTTCCATGTCCTACTTATTGCAAATAGTGCTTCTATGAATGGGGCTTCCCAGGTAGTGCTAGTTGTAAAGAACCCACCTGCCAATGCGGGAGACACAGGAGACTTGGGTTTGATTCCTAGGTTGAAAAGATCTCCTGGAGGAGGGCATGGCGACTCACTCCAGAGTTTTTGCCTGGAGCATCCCATGGACAGAGGAGCCTGGCAGACTATAGGCTACAGGGTCACAAAGGGTCTAAAGTGACTTAGCAGGCATGCACACTGCTATGAGCATTGGGATACATGTGTCTCTTTCAGTTATGGTTTTCTCAGGCTATATGCACAATAGTAAGTTTGTTGAGTCATGTGGTAGTTTTATTCCTAGTTTTTTAAAGGAATCTCTTTCCTGTTCTCCATAGTGGCTATATCAATTTGCATTCCCAACAACAACCCAGGAAGTTTCCCTGTTCTCCACATCCTCTTCAACATTTATTGTTTGTAGATTTTTTAATGATTGCCATTCTGACTAGTGTGAGGTGTTACCTCATTAGAGTTTTGATTTGCATTTCTCTAATAATCAGTGATGTTAAGCATCTTTTCTTGTGTTTATTAGCCATCTGAATGTCTTCTTTGGTGAAGTGTCTGTTTAGGTCTTCTGCACATTTTTTTTGATTGGGCTGTTTGTTTTCATGATTTTGAGATGTTTGAGCTACTTATACACTTTGAAGATTAATCCTTTGTCAGTTGTTTGTTTGCAATTATCTTCTTCCATTCTAAGGGTTGTTTTTTAGTCTTATTGTTTCCTTTGCTGTGCAAAAGTTTTTAAGCTTAATTAGGTCCCATTTGTTTATTTTTGTTTTTATTTCCATTACTCTAGAAGGTGGATCAAAGAGGATCTTGCTGTCATTTAAGTCAAAGAGTGTACTTCCTGTTTTCCTCTAAGAGCTTTTATTTTATAGACATAAATTTAAGTCTTTAAGTCATTTTTAATTTATTTTTGTGCATGGTGTTAGCAAGTAGTCTAGTTTCATTCTTATACATGTAGTTGTCTAGTTTTCCCAGAACCACTTATTGAAGAGGCTATCTTTTCCCCATTGTGTAGTCTTTCCTCCTTTGTCAAAAATAAGGTGCCCTTTGGTGTGTGGGCTTATCTGTGGGCTTTCCATTTTATTCCATTGGTCTATATTTCTTTTTTGTGTGTATGCCAGTACCATACTGTCTTGATGATTGTAGCTTTGAACTATAGTCTGAAATCAGAAGAGTTGATTCCTCCAGCTCCATTTTCCTTTGTCAAGATTGCTTTGACTATTTGGGGTTTTTCGTGTTTTCATACAAATTGTGAAATGTTTTGTTCTAGTTCTGTGAAAAATACTATTGGTAGGGATTGCAGTGAATCAATAGGTAAATGCCTAATTATGATAAATGCATATAATCAAATATTACTCAGAAACAAAAAGGCACAAGCTACTGATACAAGCAACAGCATAGATGAACCTCAAGTTCATTAATCTAAGTGAGAATTCTGTATGTTTACCTTTATGTGACATTCTTAGAAAGGCAAAGTATAGTGACAGATAAAATAGTGGTAGTTGCTAAGGACTAAGGGTGAGAGGTCAGGTTGACTACAAAGAAAGATAAGGGAATTGGAGGGGCAGTGAAACTTTTTTACATTTTGATTAAGTGGCGGTTACATTACTATGCCCTTGTTAAAACACAGGACTTAAATACCATATAAAGGGTAAACTTTGCTGTATGTGAACTAGGCCTCAAAAAATAAAAATTTATAATGTAAAATAAACAACAAAAATCAAAGAGTTGTAAAGAGGATGGCTATATAATAAGAAAAGTAACAATTCACTAGAGAATTAAACTGGGATATAAACCCAGTCTCCCTGGGCTCAAAAGCAGAAAGTAGAGATAAGGGGAAGGAGTGTTAGAGGTTGTCCCAACTGTGGGAGTAGAGAGCATACAACATGAGAACACTGCCCCCAACAATTAGCTAATATGTAGTCTTTATAAACAAATAAAGGACAGTTACAACACTGGGTTTTACAAAGTCTCAGTAAGCGTTAAAGAATGAGAATTACACAGAACCCGTTTTATTAATCAAACACAATTGTTAGACAACAAAAGTAAAAGATGAATTGAAGCTTTCTATAGAATAGAAAATTAGAAATAAGTCTTCTAAGTAATTCATGATCAAAGAAGATACATTAAAATGGTGACTTGATAATTTTTAACTAAGTTATAATCAAAATGTTAGTTACCCAAATTTGTAGGATGCAACTTAAACAATGTTTAAAAAGAAGTCTAGAATAAAAGAAATGATAACATTAATGAGTTAAATATCCAGTTCAATAAGTTAGAGAAAGAAAACAGAATTAACCTAATGAAAGTAGAAAGGAGAAAATGAATAAATATAAGAACATAAATTAGACAAAGAGAAAACAATGTGAAAATAAAATGTTACCCACAAGACTGAATGTTAAACTCTGTGAAATAAATTTTGTGGACTTTATCTCCATTCTTGGGGTAACTGACTCAGGTGGCTCAGTGGGTAAAGAATCTGCCTGCAGTGCAGGAGACACAGCTGATGTGGGTTTGATCCCTGGGTCAGGAAGATCCCCTGGAGGAGGAAATGGCAACCCACTCCAGGATTCTTGCCTGAGAAATCTCACAGACTGAGTAGCCGGGCGGGTGGGCTACCATTCTAAAGGGTCACAAAGAGTCTGACACATGTGAGTGGCTAAGCACGTATAAGCAGCAGATGCACTGTGGCAGGATCTCTCTTCACTCCCTATCATTTTTCTCTTGGAAAGGTGAAATTATTGAGTGCATTTGGAAGGGTAGCAGGCTACAGATAGTATCTCTGTGTCTCTCTCTCTCATTCAGTTTTGTCCTAGACACGTGGACCCAGGGGATTCAAAATGGGAAAGGAAACCAACAAATTTTGAAGATACTGGAAACTACAGAAAGGCACCAAGTTCAAAACATGTGATAAGCAAAACTGCTATTACACAAATGCCACTCTATAAAAGAAGTGATTGTATGTATAGATTCCCTCCACACCCCACCATTTACAGGAAATGTAGGCACCCAAAGTGGCATCTTAATGGGCACTTTAAAATCATGTGTCAATGGATTCTGAACTACTTGAATGATTCTAAGACTAAAGAAACATATTCTCTATTAATGTGCTCTCAACAGTTACCACTGAGAGTATGCTTTGATCTTTGGAAACTCTGAACACTGACTTCTGGGAATATAATTTTGTCTGGGATAACTGCTCTAGGATTTTGTATTATTTTGGTGAGTGTGGAATTGGTGTCATCATATTCTTAGCTGTCCTGTTAATGATACAGATTCTAAAATAAGCAACCTCAGAGACTTGGTATTGATCAGTTTAACTTCCAAGGATGTGGAGGAGTCCTACTAGTTCCTGTGGAAGACAGTCCTGGCTGAAGCTGCTAAAGAAATTATATTAAAACTATATTAAGAGTTTATTACAGTGGCTTAGCAGTTCTGCCTGCAATGCAGGAGTCACAAGAGACATGGGTTCAATGCCCGAGTCAGGAAGATCCCCTAGAGGAGGAAATGACAGCCCATACCAGTATTCTTGCTGGGGAAATCCTATGGACAGAGGAGCCTGGCTGGTTGCAGTCCATGGGGTCACAAAGAGTCTGACAGGACTGAAGTGACTGGGCACACACAAAAGGCACTCTTTTAAGGAAAGATGTTACCTTATGTAAAACTCACATTAAGTTCATAAGATGGATATGATTATCATTTCCATGTTTTGGATGAGATATCTGAGAGATATAGTCACCCGATAATCAAGTAATTTCCACAGGATTCTAACCTAGGTGGTCTGATCCAAACTCAAGTACTTTTCCCTACTACTTTTGATCTCTGATACAAATAAAACTGAGCTTTGAAATTCAGTGGAAATAAGAAATTGAAATGGACTTTTATTTCTTTGCAATATTAATACATAAGTACAGTAAAACTTAATTTTTGATCTACAAATATTTTAATCCTTGGGCTTTCACTTGCAAGTTAATTTAATAGTTGGATCTGTTTTCTTCCAGGGTATTTGATGATGACAGGAGATACAGATATTCTAGATTATATTTGTATCTATATATATCTATATATCTGATGCATCTCTGTGTTGGAGTTGTATTACTATGGTGATTTTATGTAATATATTATGTAAATTATTGAAATACACTTATGATGTCATTTGGTCTCATTGAGGACCTTTGAGAAAGTAATATAATTTGAGAAGGGATATAAAATGAAGAGTGGCTTTTCAGCCTTGAGTACAGAGTGGCCTTAGAGATGATTTAATTAATGCACTCTTCTGATGCATATCCAAAGAGATAGCCAAATAAGCAGATGTTAAATGCATCATGAAGCATTATTTTGATGGACAGCTAATCTCTTCCAAAGAAGGAGGTGGTATATTCCCAACTAACCACAGTTTTGATAGTTAGGCCAAGAAGTTAAAAGATCACAACCTGGGGAATATTGAAAGTGGTGATGCTTCTACCTTACTCTTGATCATTACTCCCACGTAAAAGATCATTTAACATAATTCTCTTGGCCTCTTACTATTTATTAATTCACTCTGTGCAAGGGCAGGTGGAATATCTTTACTGATTGGTAAGACTGGACGGAGAAAGTGGGTCTGTGTGGCCAGTAGATTCCTTTCTTTCTAAGGAGCCGGCAGAGCAGGTGATACATGTTGTGGTTTGGATCTCTGTGAGTAGCTCTGTCTCAGGGATGGAGACCTGCTTCTGTCTAGGACTGCTGGAAGGGTAAGTCTTCTCATTCCAGGATTCTGTCATAGGAAGTCTACCTTCTTGTAGGTAAAAGAAACACTATTTAATATCAACATTACCGTTTCACAATGTAGATTTTCTTTTCCATATGCCTTTCTCAGTCTTATCTTTCAAGTGGTTTAATACTCATGCAGGTGAAAGGAGAGTGAGTTCATGCCTCCTTACCAAATAACCTAACAACAAATTGCTGACATGATTGATGGATGGGGAGGGGCCGGGAGGGAAAGAATGAAGGAGAGATACAGAAAGAGAGAATTTATGAGGCTAACTCAGAACCAGAATCATGCTGATTTGTACCATGGAATTCCAGAAAATCTCAGGAACTCACCTTGTATAGGTCTAGAAGGGAGGGTGCAGTATGAGGCTTAAGAGAGTAGAATTGGTGGAACATTTGTGTAAAAATGCAGCTGGCTAATGGCTCCATTCTTGGTGTCCTCCGTTATTAGAAGGTAAAAGTTAAACGAGATGGAATACTACTCAGCCGTTAAAAAGAATTCATTTGAATCAGTTCTAATGAGATGGATGAAACTGGAGCCCATTATACAGAGTGAAGTAAGCCAGAAAGATAAAGATCATTACAGCATACTAACACATATATATGGAATTTAGAAAGATGGTAATAATAACCCTATATGCAAAACAGAAAAAGAGACACAGATGTACAGAACAGACTTTTGGACTCTGTGGGAGAAGGCGAGGGTGGGATGTTTCGAGGGAACAGCATGTATATTATCTATAGTGAAACAGATCACCAGCCCAGGTGGGATGCATGAGACAAGTGCTCGGGCCTGGTGCACTGGGAAGACCCAGAGGAATCGGGTGGAGAGGGAGGTGGGAGGGGGGATCGGGATGGGGAATACATGTAACTCCATGGCTGATTCATGTCAATGTATGACAAAACCCACTGCAATGTTGTGAAGTAATTAGCCTCCAACTAATAAAAATAAATGAAAAAAATAAAAAATAAAAAAAATAAATAAAACACAGATCACTGGGGGGAAAAAAAAAGTTAAACGAGAGAGAACCAGTTTTGTAGACACCAGTACTCGTGAGGTCTGAAATAACATACTGAAAACAGAGAGATTAAATGCAAGTTTTCTCCTTAAAAGAGAAACACTTCACTCCCCTGTTTACTACTTGGATTCAAGAAAATTCTGGTAGCTAAGTTGATTCCTCCTAAGTAAAAAATTGAGTGATTATGGAGAAACTGATCCAGTTAAATAAACAGTAATAATAAATCTGTCAACTAGAGGTTACCCAGTCAAATAGCCCATCCAGGTCATCCTGCAATAAAGCCAAGCATTGAAAAAACCTGCCTCCAAATAACTTTCTGATATTTTACTCTTAAAGAACAGACATATAAGAATCACTGGATCCTTAAAACAAGTCCATAACATGCAAACAAAACAAAAAAGAAGAGAAAAGAAGTAAGAGGGGAAAATGAAAGTATTAGGAAAAAATTCATACACATACAGATAAGAAAAGATAAATCACTTCCATAATTAACATTATTATTAAATCCCTCCATTAAAAAACTTAAATTATAAGCCAGGATATTCATAAAATAAATAAAGCAGTTTTCTCTTTTTCCCCAAATCTTAAAAATTAAAAATATAATACTAGAAATGAAAAAGTTGCTAGAAATTTTGGAAGATAATGTTTCAGACATTTAGCAAAAATAGAAAACTACAGCAAAAATAAAAAGACAGTAGGATAGGTAAGATAATAAAGTTAGAAAATAAGCCACAAAGTCTAAAAATCCAGATATAGAAACTTTCTGTTAATGAGAACAGAGAACACAAAGAGGAAATTATGAACAATTCAAGAGAACTACTAAAAACTGAAAAATTACAGTTTGCTGATTAAAAATGCCTACCAAGTGTCCAAATTCATGACAGTAAAGCAGACTCTACTCAACACACATTACTGTAACATTTAGAAAATAAGACAATAAGAGATTTTCAAAGTTTTTAGAGAGGAGGAAAAACCCTCATTACCTGAAAAGCAATAAGAATAAAAATCAAATTAAATTTTTGCACAGCACTAGAAATTTGACTATAATGAAACAGTACTTTCAAATTTAAAGGACAAATTAATTCTACCTAAAACTCTATAGTCAGTCAAGATGCTAGTCAATTTACAAAGTCTGCAAAATTTACATCCTAAGTGCTTTTCCTAGGAAGCAGTGGGAATAAACAATTGAACAGGAAGATGTATGAAACTCAGAAGATATGGGCTATAACTCAGAAGAGAGAACTTTTCAGGATGATGGTGAAGGGAGATGCCACACTGACCACTGTGCTGTTGGCCTAGAGAAACACCAGTCCAGATTAAACTAAACATTTTCAGGATTGCCAAGATTGAAGTCTCCAAGGAAAACATGAGTCTGATATAACAATTGATGTGTGGAAAACATTCAGAAAAGATAAAGAACCCTAAAAGTCACGTGAAAACAGCCAGAAAAAAAATCGTTTGAGTTGTCACCTGAATTTCTTTTGACTTCCCCTGATCAGGTAGTTTCTGTCTCATGCTTTGGGTTTCCACCATCCTAGTCAGAACCTGACGGACAGAATTTTTCCTACTCCTTTCTCCCGTCCTTAACTCTGCCATGGAAGCTGTCTGTGCTTATCACTTTTGCGTATATGACAGGGAATTAGTCAGAAAAATAACGTAAAATTTAAAAGCCATGCTACCAGTTAGCTAGCCAACAAGGTACTAAGATCAGTATTTGTACTAGTATAAGTAATTTTACTATTAAGAACCTTGGGAAAATCTGTACAGAAAGAATTGACTACTGGAATTTTAAAGCTTCCCAGCCCCATGGTGATAGGGGAAAATATGATGAAGATTTTGATTCCCTATCAAATTTCATAGTACAGGTGACTACCTGCCATACATATATGCAGGTAGAGGGCTCTCTTACGGGGAGGGCTATGCCAGGCTCTCAAAGTGATCACTGTTAATGCCTAGGATAGCTTCATGGCCATGTGTCCCAAGGTTGAAGTGGACTAACATAGCTACAAACATGAACATCAAAGAAAAAGAACACATTTATTTGCTGTGCCCTCAAGCACTATAAATGCAGCTTGGGAGGCACTTCCCCTGCGTGCAAGAAACAGGTTCACTGGGGTTGGTTTTATGTCCTCATCTGTCCTTCCTCTGACAGATGCCCCAGAACTGCTTATAGAGTTTTCACAAAGAATTATTCGTCATACTTTTTTATTACTTTCACGTAACTCAGGACTTCATTATCAAACCTTTTCTTTACTAGCTGTTGATATATTTCTTATAACAGAAAAGTTATTTTTTTAATACCTGGGTGTTGCCACATGCTTTTAAAGACAGTATCTTTGGCTCTCTCTCTCTCCTTTTTTCTTGCTGTGATATCCAGCCTAGTCAATTATTTTTCTTCTTTTAGCATTCCTGTTTTATCTTTCTGTCTCAACATAAATACATACAATCAACATTATTATCACTTTCGTGTTAAATTTCCAGACTCAAAGAGGGAGATATGGTCCACTCGCACATCTTCCTATAGAAAGGGATCATCTAGTTTTGATGTGAAAAGTCAAGGATTAGTCCCAGGAAATTTGGCTATCTATAAAACCATTGTCATAGAGCTGGAAGCCCAATGCCCAAAGAAACTTCATTTCTGGAAGTAATGATTGCCAAGTTAACAAAGTGTTTTCATCTTTATTTTGCCCTCATCCCATATGTGGGATATTTTTGTGCAAATACTTCATATTTCTATGTGAAGTAAAGCAAATGGCAAAGTTAATATAATTGATCACTTGTCCAGGTAAATGTAGAAATTCTACATTTTTCTTTGTTAGTGTTTTCTTTGTTAGTGTTACTTTAAAACAAGTTTAAAGTAGAGAAAAAGTGAAGTCGCTCAGTCGTGTCTGACTTTTTGCAACCCTGTGGACTGTAGCCTACCAGGCTCCTCCATTCATGGGATTGTCCAGGCAGGAAGAGTGGAGTGGGTTGCCGTTTTTACTTGGCAATATTCTGATCACAGTCATCCCGCCTCACCTGTTACGTTTCAAACAGAGTTAAGGAAGATAAAAACTAAACTTTCCTAAGTTAACTTGGGATAAAAAAGAAGGTGAAAGTCTCTTATTAGTCTTCTTCTACTTCTTCAAATTCAGACACTACAGTTTATTAACTGCTTAGTTGTGAAAAATCCAGAATTTCCCAGATTTCTCCTGCTTTACCATGCTTCATTCATCATTCCTTTCTGAAGCAGTACTCTTTTTCCATATTTGTATATCTCCTAACTCCTTCCCGTGAACTCTAATTATAGATAGCATCAATTAATTTTCTTTATTTTGCTTGCTGGAATTCTTGTCCTAAAGAGACAACACCTGCCCTTTTCTCTTCTCTTCTCTTCTCAGATGATGTAACAGGATGCTCAGGAATAGTTTATCACCAGCTCAAAGATTTCATGTGGCTTTTGGTGAGTCATAGGCTTCTTTACTAAATCTTTGTACTCTCTAAAAATGAAATGTGAATAATATACCACCAAATTCTATCAAGTTAATTTAAATAAGTCCCTGTTTACACTAATTTTATAACTGATGGCCATATCACCATGTAGAGAATATTCCCAAGTTCAGAATACCTAAAAAAAAAAAAAAGTTAAAACTTCTAATAAAGCAGTGGAGAGTCTTCTGAGAACAGAACATAAATGCACATAAACATTGGTTTAGTCACCAAGTCATGTCCGACTCTTGCGACCCAATAGACTGTAGTCCACCAGCCTCCTCTGTCCATAGGATTTCCCAGGCAAGAATATTGGAGTGGTTTGCATTTCCTTCTCCAGGGGATCTTCCTGACCCAGGCATTGAACCCAGGTCTGCTGCATTGCAGGCAGATGCTTTACCCCCTGAGCTACAGATATTTGCGAGGTTCAGATTCCCATCGTTGATCTGTAGGACATCTACCTCTTGACTAAGGATAAAACTGAGGTGAATCAGGGTACTTTCATAAGCTTTAGGTTTAACCTCTTCACTCCTACTGGGGTTTTCTCCCCACCTCCACTTCCACCCCTGAATACCCATTGTTCTGGAAATGGGAAAATCTTGCTGCCTTAAAAGCCAGAGCAGCATAGGTAATGATTTTAAAAATGATCACATTTCAGTAGCATTTCAACTGTGTATGGGACTGTCCTCTTCTCTCCTGTATTGATCAGATGACTGAGCCACCAAACCAGTGGGGAGTAAGAATGCCATCTTTTCTTTTCAGGCACCCAACCAGAAAGGAGAAATTCATCTGGTGTGCTCTGAAAAAGCTGGCACATATAAGCCTCTGATCTGACATTAATTTATAGCAAAGGGACTGACTAAATTCCAAGAAAATGAAAATATAATCCTCAGCTCCTGTAGTGTTGTCTAAGTGGTTCCTCTCCTTCCTCACGAGGGACCTCTTGGCCTTACTCCACCTTGCCCCTTGTGCACTGCAGGACTAAGTTACCTCTATGGAAGTGTGAGTTGACATTGTATGAACATGTTATTTTTACAGAAAAGTTAGTATGTTTTGTGCTCTAGGTCTCTTCTGATTTCCCTGAGCTTTACAACATCAGTGAAACTAATCCATTGTGTCCGAAAATACTTACTGTTTTTGTAAACAAATTCTTGAGCTCTTTTTTTAAAAGGGATGTTTATTTATGTTATTTATTTGTGGCATGTGGGATCTTCGATCTTTGCATCATGCAAGATCTTTAGTTGCTACATGTGAACTCTTAGTTGCAGCATGTGGGATCTAGTTCCTTGACCAGGGATCGAATCCACGCCCCCTGCATTGGGAGCACAGACTCTTAGTCGGTGGACCACCAGGAAAGGCCCTCCTGAAATCTTTCCCCACTCTTTTTTGGCCCTGCACCTGTTTCAGGGAAAAAAAATCTTTAAAAAAATGTTAGCTATTTATTATCTTTCTCATATGCAATTTTCTTCTGTCTCATTAATCCAACACATATCTAATAGAGAGCTCTGTGTGCCTGGCACTGCTCAGATGCAGGGTATATAGCAGGGGATGTGTAGAATAATTATGGAACAATAAAGACAATAGAACAATAAACTTCATATTAAGCAAAATATGGTGGTGACCTAAGAGGAAGCGGGGTGGAGCCTGGGCTATGTTAGCTTGGGTGGTAGAAAGGATGTTTGTTTTTATGAAACTTTGAGCTGAGAATGAAAAGCAGGAGAAGCCATGGGGCTATATTAAGCTAGATCACTATAGACAGAGAAGAAGTCTTTCTCCATCTCGGCACAATTGACATTGGAGGGCAGATAATAAATTGCTATGGGAGTTATTCTGAGACTCTAGGATGTTTAGCAGCATCCCTGGACTCTACCCAGTAGATGCTGATAGCACCATCCCACCCTGGTTGTTACAACCAAGATGTCTGTAGACTTTACCAAAGTTCCATCAGAAGCAAACATGCTCCCAGGTAAGAACTACTGGCACAGAGACATCATAACGTGCAAAGGCCCTAAACAGCAGCAAGTTAAAGAGGAACATAAAGAGCTAGTTTGTCTGGAAGATACTGATTTAAGATGAGAGTGAGAGGGAAAAAATCTAGATGTAAACAGAGGCCAGTTCACATTGGAACTTTACAGACTGTGGTAAGGACCTAAGTTTTCACTTTAGGTCCAGGTAGAAGGCACTGGAGGATTAAGTAAGGCCAGTTCTAATACAATTTACATTTTTGACATCACTCTGTCTGTTGTATGTAATGCTGCCTCATATTACTAACTTATTTGAGTTAGTAGATCAACTACCCGAGTTCAAAGCTAAAACTTATTTTAGATTTTTGGTAATACTTTTTATTTCCATTTTATGGATTTAGATTTGCTCGGTAAACATTCTAGGGGATATTTCACCCAGGAGACTATATAATTAATCTGGCTAGGCAAGACATGGTGTCTTAGCCATGCAAAAACTTACATAGCCATGCTTAGAAATTAACACACCTTTTCATTTATTTATTAATCTAAACACTAAAATGAGGGGAAAACCTGAATATAGTCATTTTCCAATTACTAAATTACTATTTAAAAAAAGGAAGTGAGGTGAAGTGAAGTCACTCAGTCGTGTCTGACTCTTTGCAATCCCATGGACTGTAGCCTACCAGGCTTCTCCATCCATGGGATTTTCCTTCTCCAAGATGCAATTAAGGGTTGTAATACTCGTACAATTGACCTCTTTCTCAGTTTCAGTTCAGTCAGCTAGATCCAGTAGGTGTGGAATTTCAAAACCATGCGCTAGACTGCTGAGTAGACATTTCTCAAGAGGTGTCTTAAGATAGTGAGAGAGCTCTCAAATTCACAAGGAAGATAAAAACTGGGTTGAGAGGTGAAATTGTGGATCTGTGAAGAGTTGCGACCTACTTTCTTAGGTCCACCCTACGAAGAGAGAGGAGTGGTCTATTCCCTTCTGTCCTAAGTTCAGTAACAAGCAGTCTCAAAGAAACCATTCTCTGCAGTTAGGATACTCAGTAAATATTGTCTGACATGAGTCTGGGTTATTTTAAGGAGAGACACAATAGCTATTGGCCTGAAGCATTGTGAGAGAAAGATTTGGAATGACAATGCAAACTGCACTTTCCCCAAAGACTATCTTAGCCAGTATCTTCAAGAATGCACGAGATTTTCCCATAAATTCTTCCAAGGTCCAGAGTTAAAAGAGTTAGATGACTTGGAGTCCTTTCCAATATTGCTTTTTACAATGCCTGGGATAGTGGTGGGGATTTTAACAGGGAGATTTCTGTATGGAGTGAATCCAGGGGAAAAACATGAGACTAAATTGGGAGCAGCTGACTGATTATAAAAAAAGGTAGATGTAGTCCAGCTGTAGGAGAAGGCGATGGCAACCCACTCCAGTACTCTTGCCTGGAAAATCCCATGGATGGAGGAGCCTGGTAGACTGCAGTCCATGGGGTCGCAAAGAGTCGGACACGACTGCGCGACTTCACTTTCACTTTTCACTTTCATGCATTGGAGAAGGAAATGGGAACCCACTCCAGTGTTCTTGCCTGCTCATCTGGTTCACATATGGTAATATACATGTTTCAATGCTGTTCTCTCAAATCATCCCACCCTCACCTCCTCCCAAGGAGTCCAAAAGTCTATTCTTTACATTTGTGTCTCTTTTGCTGTCTTGCATATAAGGTCATTGTTACCATCTTTCTAAATACCATGTATATGCTTTAATATGCTGTACTGGTGTTTTTCTTTCTGACTTACTTTACTCTGTCCAACATATACAAACAGCTCAATACTAGAAAAATAAACAACCCAATCAAAAAATGGGCCAAACAATTAAACAGATATTTCTCTAAAGAAGACATTCAGATGGTTAACGAAAAGATGAAAAGATGCTTTTCAACATGAAAAGATGCTCAACGTCACTCATTATCAGAGAAATGCAAATCAAAACCACAGTGAGGTACCATCTCATGCTGGTCAGAATGGCTGCTATCAAAAAGTCTACAAACAATAAATGCTGGAGAGGGTGTGGGGAAAAGGAAACCCTCTTACACTGTTGGTGGGAATGCAAACTAGTACAGCTACTATGGAAACAGTGTGGAGATTCCTTAAAAAACTGAAAATAGAACTGCCATATGACCCAGCAATCCCACTGCTGGGCATACATACTGAGAAAACCAGAATTGAAAGAGACCTGTGTACCCCAATGTTCATTGCAGCACTGTTTACAATAGCTAGGACATGGAAGCACCCTAGATGTCCATCAGCAGACGAATGGATAAGAAAGCTGTGGTACATATATGAAACAGAATATTACTCAGCTATAAAAAAGAACACATTTGAGTCAGTTCCATCGGTCTTTCTTATGCATAGATTCCCCTAGGAACTTTTTCTATAATAGAAAAATAGCATTACACCTATGTGTTTTCTACTCTCTGAGTTACTATAATAGACAGTAAACTTCTTAAGAATAGATTCCTGCAATCCACTGTCAATTTTGATTTGCCAGATAAAAGTGGAGCCTGAGTTTTTGTCATTTTCCAATGTTTCCTTAGTGCTTCTGTCATCTGTTCTTAACAACCAATAAAGTAGAAAGTCTAAGTTGTAAGGTAAGGTCCTGTCCAACCAGGCCCAGGTCTGTGTTTGCAAATTCCCATCACCAGCCTCAGCTCAACATTGTGTATTCTGATGAAGATATGAAGTAGGAATCCTGAGTGAATGCATTTTCGAGCAGCTCTGTGAAACCTCTGGAACAAGCTTTCTCAGTCTTGGTGCTGTCAACATTAGGGACCACAATTCCTTATTTTGGGAACCAGGGGGTGCCTTGTCCATTGTGTTTAGAAGTGTTTCTGCCCAGTGAATGCCAGTCGCAAATTCCTCACTTCCCAGTTGGGACAATCAAAAATTTCTCCAGATAATGGCAAACATATCCCATGAAATGAAATAATTCCTGGTTGAGAACCACTGCTTTAACCTCTGCACAAACACTTTTCTCTTTACCACGAGATCAAGAGAGGACCTCCATTTAAAATTTTTTTAATTTTTACTTATTTATGGCTGCACTGTGTCTTCACTGCTTCACATGGCCTTTCTCTAGTTGCCTTGCAAGAACTTCTCATTGCAGTGGTTTCTCTTGTTGCAGAGCACAGGCTCTAGGCATGTAGATTCGGTAGTTGTGACACACAGACTTAGTTGCCCCATGGCGTATGGAATCTTCCTGGACCAGGGATCAAACCCATGTCCTTTGCATCAGCAGGCAGATTCTCAATGACTCTAGCATCAGGGAAGTCTGAGAGGGCCTCTTTAAAGAGAGATAGTAGTCAAGAAACATTCTAGAAGGAAGACAGATACTAGCAAATGTCACAAAACAGTATAGGTTGAATTATGTCTGCTAAATAAATAAATTGAAGTCCTAACCCATGCCCCTGACACCTGTGAATATGACCTTGTTTGGAAATAGGGTCTTTGCAGGTGTAATCAAGTTAAGATGGATCATATGGAAGTAGGCTGGGCCCCAGTACAATGGCTGGGCTTCCCAGGTAGCTCAGTAGTAAGGAATCTACCTGCCAAGCAGGAGACAAGGGTTCAACCCCTGGGTCAGGAAGATCCCCTGTAGAAGAAAATGGAAACCCACACCAGTATTCTTGCCTGGGAAACCCCATGGACAGAAGAGCCTGGTGGGCTACAGTCTATGGGATTGCAAAGAGTCATACACAACTTAGTGGCTAAACAGCAGCAGTAGCAGCTAACACAGTGACTGGGATCCACATGAGCAGGGGGAGATGGAGAGGTGCAGATATGGAGACATAGACACACGTAGAGAAGAGAATGCCAGGGATAACTGGAGGCAGATACCAGCGAGTGTCTGCAGCCACCAAGAGCTAGGAGAAAGGCAGGGAGGAGATTTCTACCTCAGATCCTTCGGACAAAGTGTAACTCTGCCATACCTTGATTTTTCAGACTTCTAGCTTTCAGAATGTGAGAAAATACATGTCTGTTGTTCTGAGGCACCGGTGTATGGTAACTTGTTACAACAGTCCTAGGAAACTAATGTGAATGGTAAACACAGCAAAAAATGTGAATAATAAACATGGATTATAGTAACTTTCCTTTAAGCAAGCTACAATCAAAGATAAGTTATTCTGTAATAAACTTTGTTTTGTAAGATCATAATACACTGTATGAATCATAGGTCAGAAAATCAAGCTGCAATTTAGTAAGCAGAAATAGGTACTCAGAATATAGCAACAGTAGAAATAACACCTCATGTTTAAGTATTTAAAAGTGTTTGTAAACTGCTAGATGCTTTAAAAGCAAAATTAAAATATCACTGTTGCGTTTATGCTTTCATTTTGTTTGTTACAAAGAATGTACTAGCTATTTATTTATAATTAATTTATTTTTCATTAGAGAATATTTTTATTGTTTTGTTTCTGGGTCCCAGTCAAGTTCCTTTATGACAGAACAAATTCTTACATTATCTGAATTTTTATGATGAGTGTGTATTACTTTTATAACCAGGAAATAAAATAACTTCTGATTCAAAAATAAGAGATTATGATCTACTAAGGTACATAGACTATTCCTATTTGTTTCTCCTTGTAAACAGCCCAAAATAAATGTTAGCCAATCAGTCACTTAATCTCTTTTAATGGTTAAAAATGTAACAGGAATAAAAGAAGGGTGATAGAAGAAAAACATTTTAAGTGTTTTTATATTTTGTTTAGCATTGTATTTAAACTCATGAGTGTATAGAAGTGGGGGAAATATGAACAAGACTGGCTACAACAGAAAATATTGAAGTGAATGCTCAGTGAATGTGAAAAAGCTTCTTTTTAAGATTGTGAAAAAAAGGTCACAGATATTTATGTTTCAAAGACATTTAGAATATTATATTCACAAAAACTGAATTTAGTTTATAGTTTTGGGTTTTCAAAGCCAGAACAGAAGAGGAAGGTGATGCCATTTTCAGTGGTTTGCCTACACTTGAAATGGGATCCTACCAGGTTTTTATAGTCAGGTCTTTTTAGGGGTCATAACCTGAGCCAGAGAGAAATGGGGGTGAGTAAACCAGCTGAGAGTGTCACTTGCTAGTTTAGTGATGGCTGGAATGTATTTGTCATCTTTGCAGAATCAACGCAGTGTAGCACCTCCTCCCGAACTCCTACAGTGTTCGGTGGCATTTCACGGTATTGTTTTTCTTCTTACCACACTCACCATTCCTTCCCTCTTTTTCAGTAGAAACACCTACTCTTCCTACCCCTTAAAATGCCTCAGTTATCTGTGTACATCCCTCTTCTTTAAATTCCCATAGCCTGATTCAGGGTGTCACATTCCTCACTCCATGCCCCCAGGGTAGCATGGTGAAGCATGATGGTGCCTGCAGAGGGGGTGGGTAGGGACCAAAACTTGATCCATCTGCTAAGCATATCCCTCAGTGCAGCCCCTTGTGTCTACTGGAGGGTGGAATGCCTCTCTCTTCCCATAAAGAAAATGTTCATTTCCCAAGGCACGTGCCTATGGGCTGAATCTACCTAGAAAGTACACTTTTATTTTTTTCAAAAAATTAATTTCCCCAGGGTAAGTGCATTTTTATAATTTACCCAAAGATATCATATAAGAAGAGAATTTAAATGTTCTCACACACACAAAAAGATAAATATGTGAGGTAATGTATGTGTCATTTAACTTGATGGGAGGAAGTTTTGCAAAATGTATATGGAATCATCGTGATGCACAGTTTAAATATCTGACAGTGTTATTTGTCAGTTAAGGACACCTTCCTCTCACCTTGGGCTTCCCTTGTGGCTCAGCTGGTAAAGAATCTGCCTGCAATGTGGGAGACCTGGGTTCAATCCCAGGGTTGGGAAGATCCCCTGGAAAAGGAAAAAGCTACCCACTACAGTATCCTAACCTGGAGAACTCCATGGACTGTATAGTCCATGGGGTCACAAAGAGTCGGACATGACTGCGCGATTTTCACTTTCAATTTCATTCCTCAATAAAGCTGGAGAGAAAGAATTACTCTAAATATTTCAGACCTAAATGTTTCTAAATTGTTGGAAAGGAGAAGGAACTGAAGGGAGAAAGAAATGCAAGTAAATTTCAGGAAGGCACTGCAGTTCCTTAGGGGGCAAAGCAAAGTGTCATTTCCCAGACCCATAAGGGGGACACTACAGCTAATGCAGCCAGGATTGAGGAGCTTGCAGTCCCTCCAACACTGCTGATTCTCTGTTGATAGTTCAGCAACTGCCAGAGCCAGAAACAGGAAAAAAATTTCTTTTCTCTTTCTTCTGACTTCCAATCAGCTGCCATTGACTCCCACTGGCAGAATTTAATCACAACCCAGTTAGCAAAGAAGTCCAAAAAATAATCTGGAAGCTTCCAATCCTTGACAGAGTGGAGGAGAAAATAAAAAGGCGTTTGTATGGCTGAGAGACAAGAGGAAACTAACCAACACCGCCAAGAACAGCTTATAGCAGAAAAGATGGGAAAACAATTCTGATTCATTTGCCCCATAAGCCACTATGCCACTTTGAGTTGCCTGACAGCTTCTTGGAATAGATCTAAGCTTCGCGAATGCTACTGTGCTTTGAATTGCCCAAGATCTTTTAACAAGTACCCAAACCTGTTTTTAACTCCTTGGATATTCTGGTTTAATTGATAAGGGATTCAAACTGAACATTAAGGTTTGTGAAACCTCCCAGGTGAATCTCATGTTCGATATATTTGAGGCCGGTGCCATGGCTGGGAGTGGCTGCCATGGTGTCAGGTGGCAGGACACAATAGTGACAGTAATGTGTCCATGAAAGATTCACTTGGATAAGGAAGTTGTGGTACATACATACAATGTAACATTATTCAGTCATAAAAAAGAACATATTTGAATCAATTCTAATGAGGTGGATGAAACTGGAGCCTATTATACATAGTGAAGTAAGTCAGAAGGAGAAATACCACTACAGTGTATCAACGCATATATATGGACTTTAGAAAGATGGTGACAACGATCCTATATGCAAGGCAACAAAAGAGACACAGATGTAAAGAACAGACTTTTGGACTATGTGGGAGAAGGCCAGAGTGGGATGACTTGAGAGAATAGCATTGAAACATGTATGTTCAGTTCAGTTCAGTCTCTCAGTTGTGTGTGACTCTTTGTGACCCCATGAATCACAGCACGCCAGGCCTCCCTATCCATCACCAACTCCCGGAGTTTACTCAAACTCATGTCCATCGAGTTGGTGATGCCATCCAACCATCTCATCCTCTGTCGTCCCCTTCTCCTTCTGCCCCCAATCTCTCCTAGCATCAGGGTCTTTTCCAATGAGTCAACTCCTCGCATGAGGTGGCCAAAGTATTGGAGTTTGAGCTTCAGCATCAGTCCTTCCAATGAACACCCAGGACTGATCTCCTTTAGGATGGACTAGTTGGATCTCCTTGCAGTCCAAGAGACTCTCAAGAGTCTTCTCCAACACCATAGTTCAAAAGCATCAATTCGTCAGTGCTCAGCTTTCTTTATAGTCCAACTCTCACATCCATACATGACCACTGGAAAAACCACAGCCTTGATTAGACGGACCTTTGTTGGCAAATAATGTCTCTGCTTTTTAATATGTTACCCAAGTTGGTCATAACTTTCCTTCCAAGGAGTAAGTGTCTTTTAATTTCATGGCTGTAATCACCATCTGCAGTGATTTTGGAGCCCAAAAAAATAAAAGTCTGACACTGTTTCCACTGTTTCCCCATCTATTTTCCATGAAGTGATGGGACCAGATGCCATGATCTTAGTTTTCTGAATGTTAAGCTTTAAGCCAACTTTTCCACTCTCCTCTTTCACTTTCATCAAGAGTATGTCACCATGTGTAAAATAGAAGACCAGTGCAAGTTCCAGGCGTGAAGCAGGGCATTCAAAGCCAGTGCTCTGGGACAACCCAGAGGGATGGGGTGGGGAAGGAGGTGGGAAGGGGATTCAGGATGGGGGGACACATGTGCATCTGTGGGTGATTCATATCGATGTATGGCAAAAACTACCAAATATTTTAAAGAAATTATCCTCAAATTAAAATAAACTACTTAATAAAAAAAATTTACTTGGGACTCAAAACACTTTGCAGGGGACTGTTATAAAACATGAAGACGGCAAGAAAATTCAGCAGGGTCAAGAGACCTTGAAATATAGACAATACTGATATATGAAAATGAAATTCATTCAGACAGGTTACATGATTATTTACATCACCTTAGACCTCTTTATAGTACCAAACTTTCAAGATAGGATTTTGTGTGTGTGTGTGTGTGTGTGTGTGTGTGTGTATAAATGTTAGTTTTATATATGTATAACATGATTAGCAATACAGTAAGTGAATTAGCACAGCATCTTCAGGAAAATATCAATTGTGCCTTTGAAGGGCAGTATAAATGAAATAAAACACAAGGAAGTGCTGCAGAGCAAGGGAGAATGAGCACTGAACTTTGAGACAGACAGCATATTAAAAAGCAGGGACATTACTTTGCCAACATAGGTCCATCTAGTCAAAGCTATGTTTTTTCCAGTAATCATGTATGGATGTGAGAGTTGGACTATAAACAAAGCTGAGCACCGAAGAATTGATGCTTTTGAACTATGGCGTTGGAGAAGACTCTTGAGAGTCCCTTGGACTGCAAGGAGATCCAACCAGTCCATCCTAAAGGAAATCAGTCCTTAACATTCATTGGAAGGACTGATGTTGAAGCCGAAACTCCAATACTTTGGCCACCTGATGCAAAGACCTGACTCATTTGAAAAGACCCTGATGCTGGGAAAGATTGAGGGCAGGAGGAGAAGGGATCAACAGAGGATGAGATGATTGCATGGCAACAGCGACTCAATGGACATGAGTGTGAGTAAACTCCAGGAGTTGGTGATGGACAGGAAAGCCTGGCGTGCTGCAGTCCATGGGGTCACAAAGTGTTGGACACGACTGAGCGACTGAACTGAACTCAACTGAAAATACTGCGTTATGGTCTATGATTTCCCTGATGTATAAGAACAGCTCCAGCCCAGGTATTCTGACTTACTTTATCACTTCTATTATTTCTTTATCATAAGATGCTTTGAGTAGTTTTTATGTTTTTATTCTGCTAAAGTCCTTTCTAGTCTTTTGTTCATTTATAGGTGAAGACTCTGAAGCACCCATATAATCTCTTCTGAACTGGTTAACCTAAAATTACAAAGCAAATACATAATCAACTATAGGGATTCTCTCCCTACTGTGCATGTACAGTATCTTTTGGTGATGGAGAGTTGGAGCAGTGAATTAGGGTTTGCTTGCAGTTTTGCACTATGCAAAAAAGGTACAATTAAGTTACAATTGCACATCATTGGCAAAGGCGTCCAGAAGTGGCGCTCTGTCAGGTTGTTCTGGGTAACTGGATTCTAATGAAATCAATAACTCCTTTCAGTGCTCTTCCCTGGAACAAATTGCTAAGTACGGTTCAGTCAAAAGCTGCTACACAAAGGATAATGGCAAATGAATTCCTAGTCTACTCTTTGGGAGGATTATACACTCAACAGGATATAGTAATATTATTTATATATAAATGTTAAAATATGTCATAATTTATGTTGAATTTCTTTAGTGAGTAAGAAAATAATAAAGGCATAGAGAAAATAAAACTTTCAGCAATATATTTACTTGTCCTATGTGATGGTTAATTTTATGTGTTAACTTGACCGGATAAATGGGTGCCCAGGTTTAACATTATTTCTTTGTGTATCTGTGTGAGTTTAGCATTTGAATTATTTGTGGAATCAGTAAGTGTGGGTGGGCATCCCACAATCCCTTGAAGCCCTAAATCGAACAATAGGTGGAGGCAGGAGAAATTTGCCACTTTCTTCTGCCTTAGTGTGGAGCTGGGATATTTCATCAATTTTTTCCAACCTTCAGACTGGTATTTACACTATCAGCTCCCCTAGTTCTCAGGCCTTCAGATTCCTCAAAGTATATACCACCACAAAGTATTATACCACAGACTTTCTAGGTCTCCAGCTTGCAGACTTGCAGATGAAAGAATGTGGGACTTGTCAGCCTCCATAACTATGTGAGTTAATTCTTCATAGGAAATCAATCTTTCTCTTTAGCTAGAACTCCTATTGATTCTGCTTCTACGGAGAACTCTAATAGACACTGAGATGGACTTTTTTTCTTAAGATACACCATGCTTTTATCTCCAAAACTAAAAATAAGACTGTGATCCTTAAATAACAGACTAGGACCCTGCAACATGATGGGTGTATCACTAACTTGTGCCACGCAAGCAAGCCACATGAATTCAAAGGATGTTTTAACTTTCAATGTGAGAATCAATCATTGCTGTTGTTCAGTCACAAAGTCATGTCCGACTCTTTGCAACCCCATGTACTGCAGCAAGACAGCTTCCCCTGTCCTTCACTGTCTCCTGGAGCTTGCTTAAGTTCATGTCCATTGAGTTGATGATGCTATATAACCATCTTATCCTCTATCATCCCCTTCTCCTCCTGCTCTCAATCTTTCCCAGCATCAGGGTCTTTTCTAATGAGTCAGTTTTTCACAGTAGATGGCCAAAGAATTGGAGCTTCAGCTTCAGCTTTAGCGTCAGTCCTTCCAGTGAATGTTCAGGGTTGATTTCCTTTTAGATTGACTGGTTTGATCTCTTTGTTGTCCAAGGGACTCTAAAGAGTCTTCTCCAACACCACAGTTCAAAAGCATCAATTCTTCAGTGCTCAGCCTTCTTTATGGTCCAACTTTCATGTTCATACATGACAGTTGGAAAAACCACAACTTTGACTATACAGACCTTTGTTGGCAAAGTGATGTCTGCTTTTTAATATGTTGTCTAGGTTTGTCATAGCTTCCCTCCCAAGGAGCAAGCATCTTTTAATTTCATGGCTGCAGTCACCATCTTCAGTGATTTTGGTGTCCAAGAAAACAAAGTCTGTCACTGTTTCCATTCTTTTCCTCATCTATTTGCCATGAAGTGATGGGACCGGGTGCCATGCTTTTCATTTTTTGATTGTTGAGTTTTAAGCCAGATTTTTCACTCTGCTCTTTCAGTGTCATCAAGAAGCTCTTTAGTTCTTCTTCACTTTCTGCCATTAGAGTGGTACCGTCTGCCTATCTGAGGTTATTGATATTTCTCCTGGCGATCTTGATTCCAGTTTGTGCTTAATCTAACTGGGCATTAAGAAATAGTTTTATCCTCATATTTCTTTAAATTTGATTGAGCATCTTTAACTTTGAAGTGCAAGAGCCTTCATCTGGGAAATTAGGTCTGTATTCACTGCCCATTTCTTCACTCAGCATGTTAAAAAGATGTAGACCCAGAGAATATGGTTTGAACAAATTTATGATATTTGAAGTTTCTTTCATCACCAAATTATGATTAAAAAATCTAATTTTGACTCACAACCAATGTCTGTGACTAAAACTCTGTGTGGATTGGTATTATGAATGAAAACTGTTGCCTGCTAAACAAAAGATGTTGCAGACTCCAAGCCACTAAAGCCTCCCCTGTGGTGAGCCATGAGGGAACTCTGGAAGGGAAAGAATAGGATACTGATCCCAGATAACTGAGGTGCATATCCGAGGAAGGATTTCAGTAAGCCCAGACTCTTGCATCTTCCCATATAAAGATATCTCATTAACTTGAGATATCTGGTTTTATTTAATTAACAGTAATCTTTTGATGATCCCACTATCTGGTCTGTGTTGCAAAAACTCCTCCATCACCTCCCTTAACTCTTTGAAGCAGTCCCTCAAGTTTCTCTGGGAGGCTGTGCCCTGGGCTTAAGCCCTCAGTTTTGTCTGCAAAACAAAACATAATTCTCAAAATTTAGATTGTGTAATTTTTTTTCATAGTCAATATCTTCTCTTCACACAGAAATACCCTTTCTTGGAAGACGTATTGATAACTTTTCTTCACTACTGGCATTAATGCCTCCTTCTGTAGCTAAGTCATGACACCCAGAATACATGTTAAATAAATGAAGTATCTTATCTCTTTCCAAGCAGTTGCGGTTTTCAGTAGCATATCAAACAAATACTAACCAGGACCATCTCCTTGATATAGGTACCACATATATTCTAAGAGCATAGTCATATTCTATGCCTCAAGGGTTTTGTGCAGAAAACTATCTGATGGAGTGATACTGTAATGTTAATTGTTCTTCTATGATGTACATCAGTTCTGTTACGTGATAACCAACAACATAATGTCATGAGAGAATTTTTACAATAACTTATTCAGTTTTTTCTTTGAACAGAACGTTAGTTCTTAATATTCTACCTGATTTTGCAAATATTTTGTTATACTGTAATTTATACTGAAGTCTCAGGACTACAATTTTAAATGATAGAGCTATAGTTTTAGTTTCTTCTCTGTTTTTATCTTTAAAATTAATTATTTTTTCTTACTGGATTATATTTTTCTAATTCAGGAAAAATAAACCTCTAGGTTGTCCCTTTTTCTTTTTTACTTTTAATTGTGGCAACTTCACTGGCTCTATGTCAATGTTATTCAACTGACTTTCCACTCTAATAATATACAATGTTCATCAGATATTTACTATCAGATATTTTATTGTAATTTTATGATATGCATGCTTATATAAATATTCACATTTGTACATTTGTCACTATAATAACAAATTTAATTTTTCATGCCAGACTCATGCTTGACGTAATTTGAGACATTTTCTGAGTTGTATAATTCAGATTACACCTTCATAACTCATTTTATGTTTTACTGAAGTATTTCTGAAGCACTAATGTTTTTGTTGGTTGTGGATATAAGGCAGCAAAAAATAAGAGCAAAAAGTATAATCTAATATATGTAAAAGTTAGCATGAAAAAGACATCATATTTTAGGGAAGGTAAACTACAGAAAAGTTGTCAACCAACATTGTCATTCTAAAAATGGACACCCATTAATAATATCAGAATTATAAGGAATGAATTTCTAAAGAATTATAATTAAGCTTACATTTTATATTTGTATGATGACCATAGACATAATTTGATTTGTTTTCCCTTCTTTACTGCTTTATACCAACTGATAGATCCATCTTAGAAAATATAGCTAGCAAAATACTTAAACCAGTATACTTCTACATTATCTCATGGATAGTAGTCAAAGTGAATGGTTAACATTTTAAAGTCTTGTTTTATGATCCTGGATTAATCACTTAGTATCTAATTAACTTATCTTGGATAAGATTTAATTTCTTAGAACTTCAGTTTTCTCATCTGTAAAATGAGACTAAAAATGCATATGTTAATTTTTGTTACAAAAAATGTAAACATCTAGCACAAAAACAATGCAATTGTATGCTATATGTTAGTTTTATTGCTAGCCTCAATGGTTTATTGTTATTGTTTATTATTTATAGGTTGTCCACAAAGGAGAAATGAATTTTACTCATGAAACATTCTAAGGTAATTTTATGTGGAATTGTGTGTGAGTGTTTTCAAAAAATTACCACTATATGCTTTGAAGGCTCATATCAGGAGAGAGTGCAAAGTTAAGAATGGAGTAAAGACAGTGATTTATTTGTTGGGTTGTTTTCATTCTGGCCTCAGTAAGAGATAATTGTCTATTGATTAGTGAATATTCAGAGCTGAGTGTTTGGTAGCTTTGCACTTGCTGAACACTATGTAGAAAAAATAAAGCAGCCTATGACGAAAATTAATAGATTGTAACCGTCTGCAGGCTTCATATCTTCTAAAATGACTCTTGAGAGAAATAACTCCCTAACTCCCTAATCCTACTAAACTTCCTTGATTGTTAGATACTTGCTTATATTTTGGTTGCTCAGATCTAGCCAGTTTTGTTTCAAATGCTTTTGATCAAGGAAATATAGAACATTCCAGGGCATGCTAATTATTTTTTTAAGGGAAGGAGATAATTTCCCCTCCTGAATTCTAGAAAGGATAACTTTTCACAATACTATATTCAGTTTAGTATTTCATAGCTCTTTGATTCAAGGTTATTAGCATGTGCTAGAGAATTATATTGGACAGACATTTTCAGGTATGCTAGAAATATTGGAGATCATGTTATGTATACATTTATATATCTTTTCAGTTTCCAAGTCCTTGAAGCACTCCGTTTTATGTTCTTTCTTTATTAAAAACATCTGGGTTAAAGTCGGAAAACAACATAGAATACATACCAATAAACTCCACAATAAAATATGGAGAGAACATCAGTTGAGAGACTTCATTCTCATTATTTTATCATCAATGTGATAATTTTTGTTGCATTTTGTATATTATAAATGTATTTACACATGTTTTAAATTAATATTTAAAATGTATTATATACAACTTAAACTAATATTAACACTATTATTTACTAAAGATCCACACTGCATAACTTCCTCCATCAACTTTCTTCAGTTTTAACAGTGATACAGCGTCTTGTCAGATAATTCCTTAACCGCAAGGAACAAAAACCCACTCAAGGTATCTTAAGCATGGAGGGTATTCTATATTAAAGAACTATGAGCAACTGTTAGACTTAACTCTATAGTCAGACTTACCAGACATGAAAAATCAACAAGTAAATATATAAACTGTCTAGCCACTTTCTTTGCAAATGCCTGGTCTCCTGTATCACTTCTGTCCTCTGTACCAACAGTGATGCTGCAAGCCTCATCAGGGCACATGGGACAAAATGGCCACCACACCCTCAAAGTCCATATCTCCAAGAACTGCCTTTCACAATCCCCACAGTCTGATTCTTAGTTTCTTTGTCTGTAATTTAAATTTTCACAGAGAGGATTTTATTGGACCCATCCCTTTTCTAAAAAGTTAAACACATGTAATCACATTGTACAAACACAGCTGTAGGACTCTCTTCAGCTGAGGTCAGTGCTGGGTTATCAGAAAGGAAAATTAATCAGATGGAAAAGGTAAAAGTGAATCTATCCTTAAGGACAAAGCTGATCATTTTTATTATGGGATACTTTTATGAAATTAGAAAAAGCAGTTATTCCTCTTGTAAACACTGTCTAGAATGTTTTATTTCACTTTGTTACTTTGCATATGATTTCAAATGTTAGAGGTTCCTTTGAGTTAACAAGAAGGAATTTATTTCTAAGGGAAGACTCAAGCTTACAAACACATTTAAATTAGTTATGGAAATAATTGAAATGCGGGAGAGCTGGGGGAAGGTGGGAATACACAGAATCAAGATAACAGAAGTGGAATGAAATCTACTTTTGAAGAATTGAGCCCCATGGAGAAATCCAGGCCTGGGTGGTTATCTGTCTGTTATCATGATATATCTGTATATCTATCTATAAACACTAATGCCACTAATTACCACAGCATTTATTTTAGTGTTCTCACTAGAATAAACTTTTTCTGTGACTGTGAGAAAGTTGGCTTTCACTATCTACAATATATTTATGTGTTGACTCAGTCCTACAATACAAATAGTTTCACAATTTGCTAAATCATATTTTTGTAAAAATCAAATGTATTAAATATTTCTTAGTTTTTCTTCAGCATGGGAGAAGCATATGTGATAATATTTTGTACTACTTTTGCAACTTTGTGTATGTCTGAAATTAGGTCAAAATGTAAAAGTAAAAAAAAAAATTTAAATTTAAAATCTGACAATCATTTTTTAAAAATGATGCTTGAGTTTCATGTTTTGTTTGGGAAGCCTTATGCTCACACTCTGTTCCCATTCAAGCTTACAAAATGTTGTCTGATACTTAATTCTAGGTGTTTTCACACTTTGATTTTTATGTCTACATCTTTAATTTATGTGCAATTTTTATTTATGTATTATATAAGGTAAAGAATTGACTATGTTTTCCTTTGATGTGTAGACAGTCATTGTCCCCAACCATTTCTATAAAAGTCCATTATTTCCTGTAAAAAAAAACCCGCAAAAAGCCTTTGTGACATGCTAAATTACTATAGTACATGCATGTGTCTGTTTCTTGCCCTTCTATTTTCTTCCTGATTCAGTTACCTATTGAAATATTGGTATCACTATGTTTAACCATCTTTTATCTACATCTGATGAGACAAGTCTGGTTCTCTGGAAAGACTCTGAGATGGAGATCAGTACATAGGAAGTTTATTAGTGAGTGCTCTGGTGATTAGCATCTGTGGGGAGGAGACTGGTGCAGGAATGAACTTAGGGAGAAACTGTGCATGAAATGTCACATTAAGCCACTGTTGACCCCATAGGGAGCTCTGAAGAAAGGACAGTCCCCCAGAAATGTCTGGAGTTAAAATGGGAGGGCTGAACGATTATATTCCTGCATCAGCTAGTAATTGGGTGCTGGCTACCTGTTCGAAGGAACACAAATCCTGGGTGAAGTGATTTCTTTGGCCAAGAGACATTCCTAGAGAGGACAGGCTACTGGGGGCTGGCAGAACTTGTAGCCGCAGGAGGAATGTGTCCACAAGAGTGGATTTGGGTGGAGAGGCACAGTGTCCACTGCACTACACATTATAGTTTTACACAGAATATTTTCATTAGTTAGTTCCACTCTGTCTTCCACATGAATTTGGAATCTGACCAATTGAGTTCCTTTTTAATTTTTGTTTGAAATACATTTGGAACTCCATTAAATTCCAGATTAACTGGTTCTGTAACTTTAATTGACCCAAGAATATGAAAATACAGGCATTTTCTTCCACTCTTGAAGATCACATATTTTTTTCAAAAATATATTTCAATAACTAATTATCTTGTAAAACATTGCAGGCCCTTTTCTCTGAAGACTCAATAATAATTTGTCATGCATGGTGAGTCCCTTCTAGGTCTCCGTCTATGATACCTCACAATATCTCTTTGTGTGGTATAAGGAGCAGGATTTTGAGGAAAGGGACAACACACAGGTCCAGGCTCAACAAGGAGAGAAGCAAGCAAAGGAACAGGGTTCCCATTCTCCCACTACCTGCAGAAGAATGTCCTGAGACCTGGGTACTGCTGATGCACAACATGGCCCTGGGCTCCTGTAAAAGGTCACTTTCCCCTGTGTATCTCTTTTGTTATGGTGCAAGCAGAAGGACAGTGTTTTCAGGGAAATAAAATATTTTTTGATGTGGAGTAGTCTGGAGTCAGAATTCCAGCTGTTTAGGAGAGTTGTCTAGGAAACCAGCTGCCTAGCACAGGGTGGCCTTGAACCCATAATGGGAAGTCAAGGTTGGTGCAAGCCAAGCTTGGTGGAAGAAGCCAATTTGTTTGGGGAACGTACAATAACATCTGGGGTTACTTTTTTCAAGATGGGGAGACACATTTGCACCTGTGGCTGATTCATGTCAATGTATGGCAAAAGCCACCACAATATTATAATTATCCTCCAATTAAAATAAATTAATGTTTTAAGAAAAGAAAAAAAATAGTTTTAAGCTTGCTGCTTTTATTTTTATTATTTAAAATTTTATTTTTTTATTATGTATTTTTCACTGAGCCGAGTCTTCATTGCTGTGTGGTCTTTTTCTCTAGTTGCAGAGAGCAGAGGCTGCTCTCTAGTTGCAGTGTACTCGCTTCTCATTGCAGTGGCTTCTCTTGTCGCAGAGCACAGGCTCTAGAGCATACAGTCTCCAGCAGCTGTGGCACATTGCTCAGTAGTTGTGCATCCCAGGCTATGAAGCACAGGCTCAGTAGTTGGGGGTCACAGGCTTAGTGGCTCTGCAGATGTAACATTTTCCCAGTTCAGGGATCGAACCTGTGTGTCCTGCATCAGCAGGTAGATTCTTCACCACTGAGCCAACAGGGAAGCCCTAGGGTCATTTTTATTTTTATTTATTTTTGGTTGCTCACCACAGATTACAGGATCTTAGTTCCCTGATCAGGGATCAAACCTGTGCCCTCTGCAGTGGAAGCATGAAGTACTAACTACTGGTTTGCCAGTGAAGTCCAAGGGTGACATTTAGACAATTCTGCTCATTGCACCACATATTTCTTCTAAAAGATAACTTTTCTTCTCTTTTTACTCATTCCTACTGAAATGATTGTTTGACTTCCTGGATTCATTAACTGCATTCTCGTAATTTTATTCATAATTTTCATCTCTTTAATTTTGAGACATGCCTCTGTATATACTCTTTAAGACAAATGTCACTGTGCAGCTGTTTCTTATTTTGCTTTATTGACACTGGAGTTAAGGTGAGTTTTTTCTTTGTTTCATTTTAATTTTCAAGAACTCAGTTTACTTAGTTACTTCAGTTTTATTGTCAGTCAGTTCAGTTGCTCAGTTATGTTCGACTCAGTTATGTCTGATTCTGTGACCCCATGAACCACAGCACACCAGGCCTCCCTGTCCATCACCAACTCCCAGAGTTTACCCAAACTCATGTCCATTGAGTCGGTGATACCATCCAACCATCTCATCCTCTGTCATCCCCTTCTCCTCCTGCCTTCAATCTTTCCTAGGATCAGGGTCTTTTCCAATGAGTCAGTTCTTCGCATCAGGTGGCCAAAGTATTGGAGTTTAAGTTTCGATATCAGTCCTTCCAGTGAACACCCAGGACTGATCTCCTTTAGGAAGAACTGGTTGGATCTCCTTGCAGTCTAAGGGACTCTCAAGAGTCTTCTCCAACACCACAGTTCAAAAGCATCAATTTTTTGGCACTCAGCTTTCTTTTGTCCAACTGTCACATCCATACATGACCACTGGAAAAACCATAGCCTTGACTAGATGGACTTTTGTTGGCAAAGTAATGTCTCTGCTTTTTAATATGCTCCTTCCAAGGAGTAAGTGTCTTTCAATTTCATGGCTGCAATCACCATCTGCAGTGATTTTGGAGCCCCCCAAAATAAAGTCAGCCACTGTAGCCCATTCTTGTTTTAAAGATATGCAATCCTTTAGAATCTTTGACATGATTAAACATCCTGTGTTGGATGTTATCTGCTATTTCCTTGACTGCTTTAGTCTTTCCTGGGACTATATGTATTCAGTCTGTTGTTTCTCTTTCTTACCTATGTTTTCTCTCAGTTTTTTGAGATTTTAGTATGTTCCCAATTATAACTAACAGCCCAGATGTAGCAAAATGTTACATTCAGTTGTTTTAAAATAACAGGTCAATATGCTTTTTATCCCACAGTGAATTCTGACCCTGATTGTGAAGGTAAGAGAAAAGGTAGAAGGGAGGATTAAAATGGAGAGAAAGTTTGTGTGTGATTGGGTTTTCTTTAGAAGGAGAAGGGAATTTATAGGCACAACCTTTTTTTTGGACGGGGGAGGGGGGGTTGGGTTTTATTTATTTATTCATTTTCACTCACTATAGTGTCTCCTTCTTGGCTCAATTTCCATGTAGTGTCTCCTAGGGGAGAACTTCCATTTTACTTGGCGAGCTATTTACTTAGTTTTATCTTCTAGGAAAATTCCTTTTTGGGAGACTACTCCAACTGTTCTACAGATCTTGAATTAATTGGCTACTTGACAGGGCTGGTCCTACTCCCAATTCCAGCTTCTTGGAACTAGAAAATTTGGAAGTTCTGATGAGTAAACTCACTTACTTGGTCATCCTTTTATTTTTAATCTGTCATAAACTGCAGGTGAATAAGCTTAGATTTCAAACTCTCTCTTCTATGCTGTCAGGATAATCCTTGATGTTCTGATACTTTAATCATATACCCTTCTGGGTTTTGCAGTGGTACAATGGATTTAGTGGTACAAAGTTGTTTTCAGAGTTTCCTCACGTTTGAATGAGATTTCAGGAAGGAGAAGAGGTAATCATGGATGGTTAGTCAATCATCTTGCATAAGACTCCTGATAGGAATTTGGAAAACGGAAACCAACCATTTAAAATTCTACTGATTGATAGAACAAATATTTTCTCTCAGTAAATTGTGTGTATTTTTCCCCAAAAGGTAAATAATAAGCTAAATTTTACTTAAGAGCTGATGGAATATTTGTGATAGAAACAAAACCCCAGAAGAGGCATGAAGTAATTGGTTCCAGCATTTAGGGGAGGGAATTCAGCCTAAAGAATTGTAAAACATTAATTCTCTGGAAATTGAAAGGATAGCTTTAGAGACATTTAGCTTTAGTGAAGACAAATGCATAATGTAGGTTGTTTTTACTTTCATCTTCTCAATTCAATGATTAATTAAGAGCTTGGAGGAGAAAAATGAAAAAGTTGGGAACGGAAAGGATCTGAAATAAGTTTTTGGAGGAATTTTTAGCTAAATAAGAGTAGAGTTATGAGAATGGTAAGGCATTTGTAATGTATAGTGTGGTGCAGTGAGAGAGAGAGAAACACTGAATATGAAAATATCACAGCAAGTGCTCAAAAAGTTGAGGGAGGTAGGAAGTCCATAGCGTAAGAAAGAGCACACTATAGACAACTATGCAACATAAGCATGGTGTCTAATCTGGCAGTAAGAGGACTAATGAGGTGATTACAGGGAACTGGGGAAATAAGGTAAGCTGGTTACCATTAATTTAAAATAAATTTAGTTAGCTAATACATTAACTTGATTGATTTAAGACAGATTAGTTTAAAACAGACAAACATTTCCCTCATCTTCTCAGCCGTTTATAATAGTAAAAAAGTAAGAGTATTTCCTATGCTCTGAGGATCGCACTTTTATAATCTTTTTTGCCTGAACTTTTTTCTCCTGTGTTGTTCCAAGAGGCCATTTAGTGTTGTAAAAAGCTCGGCCATGGTCAAAGTCAGGTATATATCATTCTGACTCCTTATTCTCTAGTGATTTGTGGCTCTTTTTTTTGCTGCTACTATGGTTTATATGCTTCCATTTCAGGGTCTTTCACTTTCATCTTCATTGCCAGCAAAGAAAACCGCAAATAGCTATCTGTCCCTTCCTTTTCCTATATTTCATGTCTTAGTTCTGTCTCTCCTTTGTAGAGATGAAAATCCTTATTTTTCAGAAAACGTCGATGATTTTTTAGTGCTTGAATGTTCAAATCTGAACCTCTCAGTTGGGTACTTAAGAATTTGCTCTATTTTTTTATCTCACTACCTTTCCTGTCTGCTTCCTCAGCCTATACTCCAAACTTATCCAACTTTCCCACCTTTCTTTCACATGAAATTCCTGTTCCAGGCAGGATGGTTTCTTCCTTGTCACAGCTGTTCCCTAATACCCTCCATCTGCATTTTGGTCATAAGACACTCCCTCCATATAACCAAATAAAGTCCATCACTCAAAGCACATTTTGTTTTTTTTGGAGTTTACATATAGTTTTATTTCTTTCTTTTTTTTTTAATTTTAATTGGAGGCGAATTACTTTACAATATTGTAGTGGTTTTTCAAAGCACATTTTATCTCATCAGTGACAATTTTTTTCTCTGGCCTGTGTGGATTGCTTACTTCTCTGAATTTTGAAAACCCTTATATGACTACCAGTAATTTTGTTTTCTGAATGATATAAGTGTGTGTGACCTTAGTTTAAGTGAAAGGGAAGTCACTCAGTCGTGTCCAACTCTTTGCGACCCCATGGACTGTAGCCTACCAGGCTCCTCCGTCCATGGGATTTTCCAGGCAAGAATAGTGGAGTGGGTTGCCATTTTCTTCTCCAGGAGATCTTCCCAACCCAGGGATTGAACCTGGGTTCATCCGCATTGTAGGCAGACGCTTTTACCATCTGAGCCACCACCTGATCAGATGACATTAGTTTAACTTTTCATTTAATAAAAACAATTCTTTGAAGTGCTTTTGTTCCATTAGGGGAGGAAGTTCTTGACAAAAGTTTTTTGACTTCACTTCATCCTGTCATTCATTGATGTACAACTCAAAGAAAACTGAAACTTTTCTAAAGACCAAAGTGAGTCAAACAGTTTTTTTCCCTCATTCTCAGGTAAAGAAAAGAATAACAAAATTAAGACATTTTATTTTTAAAATAATTGAAGTACACTTGCAAGCTTTTTCTGGCCTCATGGACTGTAGCCTGCCAGGTTCCTCTGTCCATTGAGTTTTCCAGGCAAGGATACTGGAGCAGGTTGCTATTTCCTACTCCAGGTGATCTCCACCCAGGAATCAAACCTAGGTCTCTTGTGTCCTCTGCATTGGCAGGCGGATTCTTTACCACTGGGCCATCTGAGAGCCAACCTCTGTGTTTGGGTTATATTACTGGAGGAATCAGTAGGATAAAATCTTGCTTATTGTTGAAGTTAGAGGAGTAATATATTTTCATTCCTTTCAGCCTAAAATTTCTGCATGTGATTTTGATGTGATGGGCCAGCTGGACTAATTAATTCAAAAGAAGAAAAAAATATTATATTTAAGAAAGAATCATTTATACTGTTTTAAAAAAAAATAGTACAGTATAAGAAAAACTGTACAATATTCAAGGCTGTACAGAACTCAATTAATCTGTAAGCCATTAAGCAAATGAAATCTCACAATTTTCCTTGCTTCTCTGAGATATCAATACATTATAGCAGTCTGGCAAGGCTCTCAGCCCTTGAGTGCCCACACACTTATTCTCAGGAAACCCAGCCCTCTGCCTGACTCTCCTCAGTTGCAGAAAGAAAATTATGCTCAGTAGTGAAAGAGGAAAAGGGAGAGAGAGAGAGACAGATAGAAAGATAGAAATTGTGTTCTTTTCTTCTTTTTCAGAGCGGGCTATGGATCTGTCTGTCCCCTACAAAATTTACCATGGAGGTCATTTGCTCTGTATAAAAATAAAGAATGGCACCCCTAAACAAGACCTTCCACAGAGCGTGATAGGGCAGGGCAGGTTGAAGGAAGAGGTCTTAAAGGTAAGTGATCCGTCCCCTCAAGCTTCACTCCCTTTGCGTTTTATAGAGATGTTGCAAAGGCTGATGGGCATCCCAGGAGACGTGTTCCGTAGTCTGGATGCCATCATTCCATTAACAGTGACATACACTTGATTCTCAACTTCCTTTTTTCTTTTTTTTTAAATTTTTTTAAGGGCGAATACTTTGTAAAATATGAAGAAGGAAAACTCCTTGATCCCACAGACTGGAAAACTAACTCAAAGAACACATTGAGGAGGATTTGAAGGTATTAAATTACATATTTTGCTCACTTACCATCTTTCTTTATATTGCCTGTTTTATTTCCACTATTACCAAATTTGCAGAGAATTAACAGTGAAAAAGGTGAAACTGAAGAGAGACAAAAAGAATTCCAGTCTCCAAAGGAGGGGAGACAATTGGGTATGGGCTTCTGAAACAGCATGCCCATAAATAAAGGAGGTTATTTTTATAGTGTTTATTTAGGGTACCTAATACTTTGTGTAGGATAGTTCATAAGATTTATTATTAGCAATGGGAAAAAACAGATTTCCAAATTTAGAGATCACTCAGCATTCATGAACTTGGAAAGTCCAGGCAAACTTGAAATCTCTCGTTGGCATCTGAGTTGATTTATCCTTGGCGAGAGACGACGTGTTTCTTTTGTTTTTCAGTAGAGTAAAAATTTTTGCCTCAAATAAGAACTAGATCAGTGCTTTTTCAAGTTGTATAAGCAAACGCACATATACATATATATTGTAATATTTGTTATATAATATACATCACAACATAAAAGTTGTTGAATACATGTATGTATTTTCAGTAGAAGCTATCTATATATAAGCATTGTAATAGGTACAGATAATAAAAATTAAGAAGTACAGATACTACAAACCATAAACAATAATAAAAATAAACACTCAGCGTTAATGACTTAGTGTATGCTTTCTGGTTCTTTTCTCAATTTTCCCATCATCATCACCATCACTCTCCTTCTCTCTCTCTCTCATGCTGAGGTATGCTTTTCCTATCAATAATATTCACCTTTTCATTGTATCAAAATGTTAGAAACTTTGATAATCAGAGAGAAGATCTTACTGCAAGAGAACAGAAGATAAGAGAACAGATGAAGATAAGATAGCAAGTTATAGTAGTTTACATATTTAAAATGGTGAATGTGTTTAAGCTTAAACATGTATTTGCAAATGCATTGATGGAAACAAAAAGACAGACTATTTGAAACTGGGTGCATTTCCAAAAAACTTAAAATTAGTTGTCTCTCTACATAGCTGATATATAAATATTTTCTGATTAAATTTTATTTTGAGTTTTACAAATGACTCTTATAAGATAGTTCCTAGAATTGCATAATATTTATGCTTTCAAAAGGAAAAAAAGGGGGGAAATGTACTATTAGATATAGAGGGACTGTGATATTTTTCAAAAATATTTCCTAACCAAAGGATACAAAGTTGGATTCCCAAGGTGGCATTATCAGAAACACTCAATGAATATAATCTTAGGATACTGTTCTCAGATTTCCATGTGTACATTCACTATAATTAATGCTACAGAGAGAGGAAACATCAATGTTACCTGCTTTGTATTTCTAAAACGTGTACTTGTTAATATTCTCAAACTTTTAAAGAAATTCATTTCTTCCCTTTAAACATAAGGATTCATGGAAGAATATGTTTGTGCATATATGTATGTATGGAAAGATATATACACACACACACACACACATCCATACATGTGTTTGTGTCTCTGTGAACCTATATGGAGAGAGGATAAAATGTACCAGGGAGAAGAAAAAAATATATATTTGTATTCTATTTTATTTTCTTTTGAATTTCCAAATGACTCTTGTTAGATAGCTTCTAAAATCATATAATATATTTTTAAAAAGAAAAGAAAGACAAAAAGTACTGTTAGGTGCAGAGGTGACCATTATTTGGGGGCCTGGAGTGTAAGCAGTAATTTGAAAGGCTCTCACTGGAACCATTCTGGGAAGGAGAAAAAGCCAACATCAGGCCGTTTGGTGGGGTTTCTACTAGGGCTGCTGTGAGAAATGGATGAAATTCTTATGAGTGTCATCATTATAAAAGGGCAGGGGAAGAAAGAGAAGGCTGTGTTCATTGGCTGCATCTTCCTTTGGTCCAAGATTACCCCAGAAGCATTAACTCTCCTGAAGTCTCACCCACCACTTCTCCTACTGAGGGCATAGGAGAAAATTCCAGGGCCAGAGGAGAAGGACTTGCACCTTGTGTATCTGAGGTACAGCTGAGATTTCTGAGACATGTGGAGTGGATTGGAGGGATAAAGGGCAAGCAGTGAGAAACGGTGTGTAAAGATAAAATCACAGGCTGGCAGCAGTGTATAAAGGGGAGCAGTGCAAGATTCTTGGGGGCGCAATGTGAGATCACATGAAAGCCCACTGATCCAGCATCTCTCAAGACCTCCCTGCTTCTAAGCTCCAGCTACAGAGTTCCAAGCTTTGGGCAAGAGAGGGCTATGGTATGAATGGAAAATATAAGCCTTTATCATTAAGAAACCAAATAGGTCCATCGAAGAATTCTTGCCCAAAAAGCTAGACATTTTAAGTCATGTTGTGCCTGGAGAAGGAAATGGCAACCCACTCCAGTATTCTTGCCTGGAGAATTTCATGGACAGAGGAGCCTAGCGGACTATAGTCCATGGGATTGTAAAGAGTCAGACATGACTGAGCGACTAACATACACTGTGCTACTGGCTTAAAAAACAAAAAGAGGGTCTTCCCAGTGCACCAGGCCAGAGCACTTGTCTCGTGCATCCCACCTGGGCTGGTGATCTGTTTCACCATAGATAGTATACATGCTGTTCTTTTGAAATATCCCACCCTCACATTCTCCCACAAAGTTCAAAAGTCTGTTCTGTATTTCTGTGTCTCTTTTTCTGTTTTGCATATAGGGTTATCGTTATCACCTTTCTAAATTCCATATACATGTGTCAGTATGCTGTAATGTTCTTTATCTTTCTGGCTTACTTCACTCTGTATAATGGGCTCCAGCTTCATCCATCTCATTAGGACTGGTTCAAATGAATTCTTTTTAATGGCTGAGTAATATTCCATGGTGTATATGTACCACAGCTTCCTTATCCATTCATCTGCTGATGGGCATCTAGGTTGCTTCCATGTCCTGGCTATTATAAACAGTGCTGCGATGAACATTGGGGTACACGTGTCTCTTTCAGATCTGGTTTCCTCAGTGTGTATGCGCAGAAGTGGGATTGCTGGGTCATATGGCAGTTCTATTTCCAGTTTTTTAAGGAATCTCCACACTGTTTTCCATAGCGGCTGTACTAGTTTGCATTCCCACCAACAGTGTAAGAGGGTTCCCTTTTCTCCACACCCTCTCCAGCATTTATTGCTTGTAGACTTTTGGATAGCAGCCATCCTGACTGGCGTGTAATGGTACCTCATTGTGGTTTTGATTTGCATTTCTCTAATAATGAGTGATGTTGAGCATCTTTTCATGTGTTTGTTAGCCATCTGTATGTCTTCTTTGGAGAAATGTCTGTTTAGTTCTTTGGCCCATTTTTTGATTGGGTCATTTATTTTTCTGGAATTGAGCTGGGGATCGGGATTGGGAATACATGTAAATCCATGGCTGATTCATATCAATGTATGACAAAACCCACTGGAAAAAAAATAATAATAATAAAAAAAAAAAGAAAAAAAAAGAAAGTATAAAAAAAAAAAAATGCCAACCTTAAAAAAAAAAAAAAAAAAACAAAAAGAGGTTTGTAGTAGAGATACAGGGGCCAGTGACCCAGGAGTATCACTAGCAGGCCTGCGTGTAGTAGATTTTCAACACATATTTGTTGACTGAGTCAGCCTGCCCAATTTTCTCCAATAACACTGATAAAGCATTTATCATGTGCTAAGCACTTTTGTGTTAACCCTCATAATACCCTATAAAGTAATTACTATTACCTCTCTCTGTCAATGAAGAGACTAAGTCACAGAGAGTAAACTTCTTGGAATCACATAGATAGCAAAGGAAAAGGCTAGATAATCAGCTTCAGAAACCAAGAAAAGGAAATTCTTCTACTTTATAGGTTGCTGTGCTCTCGTTTCATCATATGCATTTGATCCCCTGCTTTCCCTTCCGTTTATACTGTTCCTCTGCCACTGTTCACTGGGCTTGAATTATGTTATTTTTTTAAATTTCATCTTAAATATAATTTCTTAGGAAAGGTATCTTTTGACCGTCTGATCTAGAATGTTGCCTTCTGTCCTAGGTACTTATTCATAGCACCTTGTCCTTTCCGTTGATAACACTTGTAGAGGTTTGTAACTTTTTCCTTCACTAGTCTAATACGTGCTACTCCAACCATAAACCCAGATTGTAAGCTCTGGGGAGGGAAGAACCATGTCTAGGTTGCTTACCACTGAACATACAAACTTAGCATATGTGAAATGTGTAATAGTATAATAAATATTTATTACCTAAATCAACTAATACAGGTGGCCAGCCTTCCCATGGCTTATAGAGTGTCTTCAAGGAGAGGTATTGTCTTGATCTGATCATCTTATAAGTTACATGGAAATAATACTGATAATGGTAGTTGTTGTTGTTCAGTCACTCAGTTATGTCTGACTCTTTGCAACCCAATGGACTGCAGCACACCACGCTTCCCTGTCCTTCTCCATCTCATGGAGCTTGCTCACACTCATGGCCATTAAGTCAGTGATGCCATCCAACCATCTCATCATCTGTCGTCCCCTTCTCCTCCTGCCTTTGATCTTTCCCAGCATCAGGGTCTTTGTCAATGAGTCGGCTCTTCACATCAGGTGGCCAAAGTATTGGAGCTTCAGCATCAGTCCTTCCAATGAGTATTCAGGACTGATTTCCTTTAGGATTGGCTGGTTTAATCTCCTTGCAATCCAAAGGACTCTCAAGACTCTTTTCCAATACCACAACTCAAAAGCATCAATTCTTCAGTTCTCAGCTGTATTTATGGCCCAGATCTCACATCCATACATGACTACTGGAAAAACTATACCTTTGACCAGATGGACCTTTGTCGGCAAACTCATGTCTTTGCTTTTTAATACACTGTCTAGGTTTTTCAAAGCTTTTCTCTCAAGGAGCATGTGTCTTTTAATTTAATGACTGCAGTCACCATCTGCCATTATTTTGGAGCCCCCAAAAATAAAGTCTGTCACTGTTTCCATCGTTTCCCCATCTATTTGCAATGAAGTGATGGGACCGGATGCCTTGATCTTAGTTTTTTTAATGTTTTAAGCCAGCTTTTTCACTCTCCTCTTTCACTTCCATCAAGAGGCCCTTTAGTTCTTATTTGCTTTCTGCCATAAGTGTGGTGTCATATGCATTTATGAGGTTATTAATATTTCTCCCAGTAATCTTGATTCCAGCTTGTGCTTCATCCATCCCTGCATTTTGCATGATGTACATATATATGTATATACATATATATGCCAAAGAATGCTCATGTTCAGTTCAGTTCAGTCTCTCAGTCGTGTCTGACTCTTCCTACGGCACAGTTGCACTCATCTCACATGCTAGTAAAGTAATGCTCAAAATTCTCCAACACTACATGAACTGTGAACTTCCAGATGTTCAAACCGGTTTTAGAAAAGGCAGAGGAGGCAGAGATCAAATTGCCAACATGCACTGGCTCATCGAAAAAGCAAGAGCATTCCAGAAAAATATCTACTTCTGCTTTATTGACTATGCCAAAGTCTTTGACTGTGTGGATCACAATAAACTCTGGAAAATTCTGAAAGAAATGGGAATACCAGACCACCTGACCTGCCTCTTGAGAAACCTGTATGCAGGTCAGGAAACAACAGTTAGAACTGGACATGGAACAACAGACTGGTTCCAAATAGGAAAAGGAGTGCATCAAGGCTATATATTGTCACCTGTTTATTTAACTTATATGCAGAGTACATCATGAGAAGCGCTGGGCTGGATGAAGCACAAGCTGAAATCAAGATTGCTGGGAGAAATATCAATAACCTCAGATATGCAGATGACACCACCCTTATGGCAGAAAGTGAAGAAGAATGAAAGAGCCTCTTGATGAAAGTGAAAGAGGAGAGTGAAAAAGTTGGCTTAAAACTCAACATTCAGAAAACTAAGATCATGGCATCTGGTCCCATCACTTCATGGCAAATAGATGGGGAAACCGTGGCAGACTTTATTTTCTGTGCTCCAGAATCACTGCAGATGGTGACTACAGCCATGAAATTAAAAGATGCTTACTCCTTGGAAGAAAAGTTATGACCAACCTAGACAGCATATTAAAAAGCAGAGACTTACTTTGCCAACAAAGGTCTATCTAATCAAGGCTATGGTTTTTCCAGTGGTCACGTATGGATGTAAGAGTTGGACTATAAAGAAAGCTGAGCGCCAAAGAATTGATGCTTTTGAACTGTGGTGTTGAAGACTCTTGAGAGTTCCTTGGACTGCAAGGGATCCAACCAGTCCATCCTAAAGGAAATAAATCCTGAATATTCATTGAAAGGACTGATGTTGAAGGTGAAACTCAAATACTTTGGCCACCTGATGTGAAGAATTGACTCACTGGAAAAGACTCTGATGCTGGGAAAGATTGAAGGCGGGAGGGAAAAGGAACGACAGAGGATGAGATTGGTTGGATGGCATCACCGACTCGATGGAAATGAGTTTGAGTAAACTCCAGGAGTTGGTGATGGACAGGGAAGCCTGGCATGCTGCAGTTCATGGGGTCGCAAAGAGTCGGACACGACTGAGTGACTGCACTAACTGAGCTGACTCTGCCTATAAGTTAAATTAGCAGGGTAACAATATACAGCCTCGACGCACTCCTTTCTGAATTTGGAACCATTGGTTGTTCCATGTCCAGTTCTAACTGCTGCTTCTTGACCTACATGCAGATTTCTCAGGAGGGAGGTAAAGTGGTCTGGTATTCCTATCTCTCTAAGAATTTTCCATGGGTTGTTGTGATCCACACAGTCAAAGGCTTTGGCGTAGTCAATAAAGCAGAAGTAAATTTTTTCTGGAACTCTCTTGCTTTTTCTATGATCCAACGTATCTTGACAATTTAATTTCTGCTTCCTCTGCCTTTTCTATGTCCAGCTTGAACATCTGGAAGTTCACAATTCACATACTGTTGAGGCCTGTTTTGGAGAATTTTGAGCATTACTTTGCTAGCATGTGAGATGAGTGCAATTGTATGGTAGTTTGAACATTATTGAGCACTGCCTTTCCAATTACATTACATTAGAATTGTAACGACAACTGACCTTTTCCAGTCCTGTGGACACTGCTGAGTTTTTTAAATTTGCTGACGTGCTGAGTGCAGCACTTTCACAGCATCATCTTTTAGGACTTGAAATAACTCTGCTGGAATTCCATCACCTCCACTAGCTTTGTTCAGAGTGATGCTTCCTAAGGCCCACTTGACTTTGCATTCCAGGATAACTGGCTGTAGGTGAGTGATCATACTATCATGGTTATCTGGGTCATTTAGTTCTTTTTTGTATGGTTTTTCTGTGTATTCTTACCACCTCTTCTTAATATCTTCTGCTTCTGTTAGGTCCATTACATTTCTGTCCTTTATTGTGCCCATCTTTGCATAAATGTTCTTTGATATGTCTAATTTTCTTGAACGGATCTCTTGCCTTTCCCATTCTATAGTTTTCCTCTATTTCTTTGCCTTGATCACTGAGGAAGGCTTTCTTATCTCTCCTTGCTAGTCTTTGGAACTCTGCATTAAGACGGTTGTATTTCCTTTTCTTCTTTTCCTTCTGCTTCTCGTCTTAGCTATTTGTAAGGCTTCTTCACACAACCATTTTATCTTTTTACATTTCTTTTTCTTGGGGATGGTCTTCGTCACTGCCTCCTGTATAACGTCATGAACCTCTGTCCATAGGTCTTCAGGAACTCTTTCTATCAGATGTAGTCCCTTAAATCTATTTGTCACTTCCACTGTAAAATCGTAAGGGATTTGATTTAGGTCATACCTTAATGGTCTAGTGGTTTTCCCTACTTTGTTCAATTTAAGTCTGAATTTGGCTTAAGGAGTTCATGATCTGAGCCATAGTCAGCTCCCAGTCTTGTTTTTGTATAGAGCTTCTCCTTCTTTGGCCACAAAGAATATAATCAATCTGATTTCAGCATTGGCCATCTGGTGATGTCCATGTGTAGAGTCTTTTGTGTTGTTGGAAGAGGGTGTTTGCCATGACCAGTGCGTTCTCTTGGCAAAACTTTATTAGCCTTTGCCCTGCTTCATTTTGTGCTCCAAGGCCAAATTTGCCTGTTACTCGAGGTATCTCTTGACTTCCTACTTTTGCATTCCAGTCCCCTATGAAGAAAAGGACATTTTTTTGGTGTTAGTTCTAGAAGGTTTTGTAGGTCTTCATAGAATCTTTCAACTTGTAGGTCTGCCCAAATTAGTCTCACATAACAAATGACTTCACACACAAAAAACATAAAAAAACCTAAGTTACTTAGTCAGTCATAAGGAATTATCACTGTTTTATTTTTGTTATATCTTCTCCATCCATAGGCATCAATACCTGTTCAACAGACAGATAATGGAATCTACTATGTGGTTACACTCTGAGCTTTAAATGTGAAAATAAATATAAAAAATAATCACTTCCTTCAAGAAGCTGAGCGTGGGGTTTGACATATAGTTTTGATATAAATTTTTACTTGCTCAATGTGGAAAATAAAATATGATCACACATTTGTTAAAATTCTTTCAATCAACAGGTAGAGTCTCTTCCCCTAATCCTTGAATTCAGGCTGGCATCAAGACTCTCTTTGACTTATAGAATGAAATTGTGTAAATTTCTGAAGGCTCAAGAAAAAATACAGATTTCATTTCTGAGCCCTTGGAATGTTTCCAGCATAATTGTAAGAAGTTCACCTAGCCTATGAATGATGAAAGACCTTTGAGCAAGTGAGAGAGAGAGATCCCCAGTTGACAGTCAGCAACAAAGCCCAGGCATAGGAATGAGGTCATCTTGGATTCTGCAGCCCCAAGGAAGATGCTGGCTGGCTGCAGCCAAGTGATAAACCCAGAAAAAAGCCAACAGAAGTGCACCCCCAGCCACAGAATGGCGGTGACTTGTTACACTTCAGTAGATAAATGGTGTGCTTGGTATTTCCTTTTAACTTTTCTTTATTCAATAGAAAGAAGGACCAAATATTATCAATACTACTTTTATAAAGTTGCAAAGAATTTTATTTTATTTTTCTGTGAACAGAAAATTAATTTCCTTTGCTATTAATGCTATATGCAACATTTCTGTATCTTAATGTTATTCCATGTAATACTGGAAATGTTTTTCCAAAACAAAAAGGTAAAGAAAAAAAGGAAGAAAAAGAAAGGTGAAACGAGATATGTGGGTGACATAATTGTTTTCAGCAGAGTTTCATACTGCTCAGGACACATTATTCACCTTCTTACCTTTTGTCCCTCCTGTTCAAGGAGTTGACTTATTTGTGCCAGGAATTGAACTGAGCCAGGGAAACCCAATTAAATCCTACCACTGCAGAAAAGCACAAAATAATTCATCATTTTGGGTTGTTTTGAAGTAGAATGAAAATTAGTTTGGAGGTGGAATGAAGGGAGAAGGAAACATCAATAAAAGCAAAAGCAACCAGAATCACAGGAACCATTAACATTGATTTCATTCCAGGACACTGGGTCAGCCAGAAAGCTTGGCATGCTAATTGCAGAAGGCATATTTGGTGCATTGGAAGATAACAGCAGACAAAGAGGAGCTGGAAAGAATCAAAGAAAACCATGCCAAAGGGGCAGCCCAGACTATGTTCAGAAAACATGATAGTTTCTCCGATTCGATTTTCATTTCAAGCTCCAGGACATGTTTCTCAGTTAGAATCAAGTTTGAACACTAGAAAATAGAAAGGCCCACCTTTATTAGTTCCTCTCCCATACCCTTTTCCATAGTCTAATTTCTACTAGAATGTAAAATGCATTTGTATCCAACTTCTTGCTTTTAGAGGGGACTATGTGAGGGCTAGTGGGTATTTTTGAGATGGGAGGGTAGGTGGGAAGGGTTTTTCTACAATGATTATACTCACCTTAGTAGTTTTTACCTGACTGGAGTTGAAATTTGATTTGAATATCTGGATACAGTATTGAGATATATTACTTCACCAAAAGTGAAATCCCTTACATAAAATTAGTATTCACTTTGTAATAAAGTATGTCAAAATACATTATAAAAATGTTACTTTTTTCATTAAATCAAATTAAATTGGATTTAAAGCCCCATCTGGAAACTTGGTGGTGGTTGTGGTTTAGTCATTAAGTTATGCCTGGCTCCTGCACCCCCATGAACTATTAGTTTAAGTTATTGAAAGGGTTGATTCTCCATTCACCAATCATACAAAGGTCTCAGTATCTTGTTTTGAATAAAATATTCCAGAAAGTTCTTTAACACTTAGGTCCAAATGGGTTTCCACTAACCAATGAATTTTCCAAGATTGCATAGTCATTACTCTCTGGCAACTCTACTTGGTGACATACTTAGGGCTTCCCTGGTGGCTCAGATGGTAAAGAATACATCTTTATACATCTTGGCAGTACATAAAGTTTTCCATGCCTAAGAAGTGCTTAGGGTCCTGTCTTAATGTAAGCTCCCAGAAGTCACCAGCACTAAGACCGCCTTCTTGCAAAATGCCATAAAATAGGGCCCACTCAGCTATAATTTGATTTGTTTTCCCCTTTTCCTTCCCTCAAAAATTTTCTTCTTTCTCTTTGCTCTTCTAGAAATCTAGCATAAAAATTACAAGACTTTGGGGATTTAAAAAAAATCACTACAAATATTTTTAAATGTAAATTCTACTTCCTACTCAATCAAGCACATAAAATGAAAAATATAATGACCTGGCCATCTGCTTATAGGTAGCAGGAGTGAGGGCTACAAAGAAAGAACAATTATTCGTTAACATTACAGTGATTTATTCTTCTTCTTTATTGCTTCCCTGATCGTTAGCATTTTTAGAACCTTCTAATTAACTTAGTTGTAAACTTTAGATACTGCTGACAGATTCTTTTCCTGGCTTGAGCATTTTGAGAAAATCATTTCAATACAGTTAAGACAATAACAACAAGGAAGGTCGCTGAGACAACCGTCTTCAAAGATGACTTCTAGGACTGAAAATTCTCAAAATGATGTATATGTAAAATTATGTATGTTTGAATTTTTCTGAAGATAAGGCCATGGCTTTCAAATTTTCTTATTTGAAATTTTCTTATTTACTACAAGAAGTTTCACATTGGTCCACCAAACTGTACCTAGTTGAAAGTAGTATAAGTATTAATATAAATGAAAATACTTACTTAGGGAGCATTTTGTTTTAAAAAGTGGAGTTTCTCTTCACCCTTTCTCATCTCTCATATCAGGACTGAATCACGCCTCTGTAACTGGTTCTTTCTGTTTCCTTTCACTCTTTTTTTCCTCATTTACCCGTAAATTCTCCTTGACAACTATCTTCTGCTCTTTAACTACAGAGTCTCATTTTCAACTAGTCAATAAATGAGTATAGACTATGGAAAATAGAGGCTAGTTCAGTCCAGTCGCTCAGTCGTGTCCGACTCTTTGTGACCCCCTGAACCGCAGCACGCCAGTCCTCCCTGTCCATCACCAACTCCTGGAGTCCACCCAGACCCATGTCCATTGAGTCAGTGATGCCATCCAACCATCTCATCCTCTGCCATCCCCTTCTCCTGCCCTCAATCTTTCCCAGCATCAGGGTCTTTTCAAATGAGTCAGGTCTTCGCATCAGGTGGCCAAAATATTGGAGTTTCAGCTTCAGCATCAGTCCTTCCAATGAACACCCAGGACTGATCTCCTTTAGGATGGACTGGTTGGCTCTCCTTGCTGTCCAAGGGACTCTCAAGAGTCTTCTCCAGCACCACAGTTCAAAAGCATCAATTCTTCGGTGCTCAGCTTTCTTCACAGTCCAACTCTCACATCCATACATGACCACCGGAAAAACCGTAGCCTTGACTGGACAAACCTGTTGACAAAGTAATGTCTCTGCTTTTTAATATGCTATCTAGGTTGGTCATAACTTTCCTTCCAAGGAGTAAGCGTCTTTTAATTTCATGGCTGCAGTCACCATCTGCAGTGATGTTGGAGCCCAGACAAATAAAGTCAGCTACTGTTTCCACTGTTTCCCCATCTATTTGCTATGAAGTGATGGGACTAGATGCTAAGAAGTTAAAAAAATAGACCTTAAGTGTGAATCCTGCCTCTCCATGTACTTGTTGTGTGTTCTTAAAGGCTTTTCTTAATTCTTTGTGCCTTATGTTCCTCATCTACATAATGTGGATAATGCTAGTGTCTACTTCATATCATTGTTATTCAGTTGCTAAGTCACGTCCAACTCTTTGCTACCCCATGGACTGCAGCATGCCAGGCTTCCCTGTCTTTTACCATCTTCTGGAGTTTTCTCAAATTCATGTCCACTGTTGGTTCAGATGGTAAAGAATATGCCTGCAGTGCAGGAGACCTGTGTTCCATCCCTGTGTTGGAAAGATCCTCTGGAGGAGCGAATGGCTACCCACTCCAGTACTTGCCTGGGAAATTCCATGAACAGAGGAGTCTGGCAGGCTGTAGTCCATGGGATCACAAAAGAGTCAGACATGACTTAGTGACTAAAGGAGCATGGTCAATTTCTGCCTCAAGATCTTCCCACATTTGAGAGAGAAACAGCTACCCTGTTAGCAATCTAGCCCTCAAGTAAATGAGGAGAATCATTCACATTCAAAAAAGGACTTCCTTTAAAATCTGATTAATCCATTTTCTTACAGAGTAGGTCATTTCAGGATTTTCATAAAAGTGTCAAAGAGTGCAGGAAAGAGAATTATAAAAATGTCAGCCTTTCATAACAATGGAGGATGGAGTTGCCTCTTTGAAGATTACTTTAATAATCCTGCTAGATAATTACACAAAAAGAGCTGTGTTTACTTTAAACAAAACTTTATCTTATATTTATTCATTTCATTTCCTCTCTCCACTGAAGGGAATGAATAAATATGAATACAAGGCATAATTAGAAGGGAAGATTTTAAAAATTTTTGATCAGTTTCTCATTTCTAAGTTACCCAGAATACTGGTCCCATCACTTCATGGCAAATAGAAAGGGAAAAAGTGGAAGCAGTGACAGATTTAAATTTCTCTAAAATCACTGCAGACAGTGACTGCAGTCATGAAATTAAAAGACGCTTGCTCCTTGGAAGAAAATCTGTGACAAACCTAGGCAGCATATTAAAAAGCAGAGACATTACTTTGCTAACAAAGGTCTGTATAGTCAAAGCTATGTTTTTGTAGTAATTAATGTATGAGTGTGAAAGTTGAACCATAAAGAAGGCTGAGCACCCAAGAATTGATGCTTTCAAATTGTGGTGCTGGAGAAGACTCTTGAGAGTTCCTTGGACTGCAAGGAGATCCAACCAGTCCATCCTAAAGGGAATCAATCCTGAATATTCATTGGAAGGTCAGATGCTGAATCTCCAATATTTTGGCCATCTGATGCAAAGAGCTGACTCTGGAAAAGACCCTGATATGGGGAAAGATTGAGGGCAGGAGGAGAAGGGGATGACAGAGGATAAAATGGTTGGATGTCATCACTGACTCAATAGACAAGAATTTCAGCAAACTCTGGGAGACAGTGAAGGACAGGAGCCTGGCATGCTAGAGTCCATGGGTTTGCATGTCAGACACGATATAGCAACTGGACAACAACAGCGACGGAATGCCTTTCTCTTTTCCTCCTTTTATTTTTATGAGTTATGTGTGTACACCTTATTATCTTGAATTCACTTCATGATTGCAGGTGATTTCCACCTCTGCTTTATAGTTTCACCAGGTCTAGTCACTGATGTCTTCCAAGACATCAGTTTTCTGTATAAATCTCATGTATGTCTCTCCCCTCCACAGTACATCTGATAGAACTATTTTAGGATAATTTTATGAACAAACATTCATTGAATACTATAGGAGAAATCTAAATTTATCCCTCTGTTTTGGACTCAAATATCATTAATTTATATTTCACATTTATAAGTACTCATGATTGTCAGTAAATGGCCAGAAAATAAAAAAGACTATAGGTGCTGCGGTAGCTGGAAATTCAGAGGTGAAACGGATTATGACTCAAAAAAATGAGAGGTTATGAACATTCTCATTAAAAGAGTTCCTTCAAAACATTTGGCCTGAATGCCATCTGTCCTGGTGATTTTTTTATTTGATTTACCCAATAAATGGAGAACATTCTGTGAATTTAACACTATTGGGTTGCTTTCTCTGACCTCTCAAGTTCAAAAGACATTTTTATAACAGGATATTCTGTAGTATTATCTTTGGTGCTTACAGAGGTATAGATTTCATTTGGTTCCTCTCATTTTAATCTTGTTTTCATTTCTGTGAATGCCTCATAAAATATACTTTTTATATTAACACACAATGAAATTAATGTGTATCTATACAGTTCTGTGGCTTTTAACAAGTTTAGATTTGCTCAGCTACCACCATAATCAGGATACAAAACAGTTCTATCACCTTAAAAGACTTTCTTTTGCTTTCCTTTTGTAGTTATACTCTCTCCCACCCTTAAACCTGGCAACAGATCAAGATCTGATCTGTACTTTTGTCTTTACAAGAATGTTATGTAAAAATAATAGAATGTAACTTTCTGAGAATGGGTGCTTTCAGCAAAAACTGGTCTTGAGATCCTTCCAAGATGTTGCATATATCAATAGCTCCTTGCTGCTTTCAACCGCTGAGTAGTATTCCATTGTATAAATGTATTATACTACAATTTGCTCATCCTTTCACCCACAAAGGCTGTTTTGGTTGCTACAAACTTTTGTGTGCAGTTGTGTGAGTAAGAATTTTCATTTCTCTAGTGTAAACATCTAAAAGTGAGACTATTAGGTTATATGATAAGTAGGTGTTTAACTTGATAAGAAACTGCCAAAAATGCCAAAAACCAATTTTCCAGCATAACTGGCCCATTTTTCATTCCCTCCAGCAATGTTCCAATTGGTTCTCTTCCTCTTTAACACTTGGTATTTTCAGGATATTTTATTTTAGCCAGAAATTCTAATAAGTAGATAGAAGTATCTCATGATAGTTTCAATTTGCATTTCCCTTTGTCACTTTTTAGAAGTTTCTCTAAATATTTGAATGCACATATTATAATTTTACTGATGGTTTTACATTTCAAGAATCTTCCTATCACATAGATCCCTTTACCCTCCCCGCTGCTTTATGTTGTAGTCATATGTGCACATTATATCCACAAACATTGAAAATACTTCACCAGCCAGTGTTATGGTTCTTGATTTCAACTGTCAAACATATCTTATACAACTAGGAGGAGAACAGTCTGTTATATTCACCCTAATATTGACCATTTCTGTTGCTCTTCCTTCATTCCTGATGTTTTAAGTTTCCTTTTGGTATCAGTTTTCCTCTGTTTTAAGATTTTCTTTTTCTTTTTTTTACAATTCTATTATAGCATGTCTGCTACTGACAAATCCTCTTAGTTTCCTTTATCTAAGAATATTTATTTGATTTTTATTCCTGAAAGTTAATTCAACTGGATATAGAATTCTGCATTACACTTCTTTTCACTCAAGATTTTAGAAATATTTTTGTTCATTTTTCTGGCCCCATGATTTTTGATGAGACATCCACAGTCATATGAGTCATCATTCCAGTAAACGTATACATCATTTTTCCCTGGGTACACTTAAGATTTTTTTCTTAATTTTTGGTCATAAGCAATTTAACTATGATATGTATAGATGTGGATTGGGGGGGGTTATCTTCGTTGAGATTTGCTGAGCTTCTTCAATCTAGTTTTGGCAAAAGAGTAAATCTTTGAAATGTTTTCAATCTCTATTTTTTTCAATTTTCTCCAGTCTGCATTCTTTTTTTTTTTCCTCATGCACTCATATCAAGAATGTTAGAAATTTTGGTATCTCCAATGTGTCTTGGGGCTCTGTTTAATTTTTTCCATAAATTTACATTTTGTTGTTCATACTGAATAATTTCTTCTGATATATTTTCCAATTCACTGACTTTTTCTCTGTCTTCCCTATTGTGCTATTGAGCTCATTTGTTAATTTTTAAAAATTTTTGGTTATTACATTTTTCAGTTCTAAAATTTCCATTTGGTGTGTCTTTAGATAGAAAATGATACATCCTTGTCATCTCAGTATTTAAGTCTAATTGTTCTTTCTCAAGCAAGTTAAGATTTTTTTGTTCTTCACAGACTAAAGCACATTTGGACTATATTGTAGACATTTTGAATTTTGTGTTATAGGACTGTTTGCCTTAATATATATTGTCGTGGTGGTTTCACTAAGTCGTGTCCAACTGTTTGTGACTCCATGGATTCTAGCCCATCAGGCTCCTCTGTAATTCATGTAGATGATACTAATTATACTTTTAAGTGGGCGGTCATCCTGATTGGGTTCAGTCTGAAAGTCCTAACCTACCTTCTGTGGGTTGCAAATACAGTATCAGTTCAGTTTTCAAGCCTTATCCTTACTTTTAGGATCTATGCCCTCTGTGCACCACCCTGTGAACAGCCTGGGACTTGAATGGTGGTCCATTCTCCAGTTTGGATATCAGAGTCTAGGTACTCTGTTAAAGGTCAATTTCACACATGTTCAGCTTAGGAGGAGCCCAGGAGTTCATATAGGACTTGAAGTTCAGTTCAGTTCAGTCGCTCAGTCATGTCTGACTCTTTGCGACCCCATGGACTGCAGCAAACCAGGCTTTCCTGTTCATCACCAACTCCCGGAGTTTACTCAAACTCATGTCCGTTGAGTCAGTGATGCCATTCAACCATCTCATCCTCTGTCATCCCCTTCTCCTCCTGCCTTCAATCTTTCCCAGCATCGGGGTCTTTTCCAATGAATCAGTTCTTCACATCAAGTGGCCAAAGTATTGGAGTTTCAACTTCAGCATCAGTCCTTCCAATGAATATTCAGGACTGACTTCCTTTAGGATGGACTGGTTGGATCTCCTTGCAATCCAAGGGACTCTCAAGAGTCTTGTCCAACACCACAGTTCAAAAGCATCAATTCCTTGGTGCTCAGCTTTCTTTATAAGCCAACTGTCACATCTGTACATGACTACTGGAAAAACCATAGCTTTGACTAGTCGGACTTTTGTTGGCAAAGGAATGTCTCTGCTTTTTAATATGCTATCTAGGTTGGTCATGGGCTTCCCTGGTGGCTTAGAGGGTAAAACGTCTGCCTTCAATGCAGGAGATCTGGGTTCAATCCCTGGGTCGGGAAGATCCCCTGGAGAAGGAAATGGCAACCCACTCCAGTACTCTTGCCTGGAAAATCCCATGGACGGAGGAGCCTCATGGGCTACAGTCCATGGGGTCACGAAGAGTTGGACACGACTGAGCAACGACGACACAGGTTGGTCCTAGCTTTTCTTCCAAGGAGCAAGCATCTTTTAATTTCATGACTGCAGTCACCATCTGCAGTGATTTTGGAGCCCAGAAAAATAAAGTCAGCCACTGTTTCCACTGTTTCCCCATGTATTTGCCATGAAGTGATGGGACCGGATGCCATGATCTTAGCTTTCTGAATGTTGAGCTTTAAGCCAACTTTTTCACTCTCCTCTTTCACATTCATCAAGAGGCTCTTTAGTTCTTCTTTGCTTTCTGCCTTAAGGATGGTGCCATCTGCATATCTGAGGTTATTGATATTTCTCTCAGCAGTCTTGATTCCAGCTCGTGCTTCATCCAGCCCAGCATTTCTCATGATGTACTCTGCACGTAAGTTAAGTAAGCAGGGTGACAATATACAGCCTTGACGTACTCCTTTCCTGATTTGGAACCAGTCCGTTGTTCCACATCCAGTTCTAACTGTTGCTTCTTGTCCTGCATATACATTTCTCAGGAGGTAGGTAAGGTGGTGTGGTATTCCTGTCTCTTTCAGAATTTTTCGCAGTTTGTTGTGATCCACACAGTCAAAGGCTTTGGCACAGTCAATAACGCAGAAGTAGATGTTTTTCTGGCACTCTCTTGCTTTTTCTATGATCTAACAGATGTTGGCAATTTGATCTCTGGTTCCTCTGCCTTTTCTAAGTCCAGATTGAACATCTGGAAGTTCACAGTTCACATACTGCTAAAGCCTGGTTGGGAGAAATTTGAGCATTACTTTGCTAGTGTGTGAGATGAGTGTAATTGTGTAGGAGTTTGAACATCGACTTTAGGAGGTTACATTCCCAAGTTCCTCCCTCTTTGCAGTCTTCGTAGTGCTCCCTTTTGACCACTCCATTAAGGGAGTCAGGCTTTATGTGCCTTATTGTGCTGTGTACTTTTTTGTACTGTGCCTGTATCTGGGGTCAAGGAACAGAATGACAGAGACACATGGAAGTAATAGTTTTCCCCTTGACTCTTGGGGCCATAACTCCTCTGATAATGAGATTAAGTCGGCTTTCTTTCAGAGTTTTAGGTTTCTGTTGGTTCCCAACACCCTGTTGCTATTATATTATTGGATTGTTTGGAGGCTATAATGTAAAGAAACAAGGGAAAGAAAAGAGAAATAAAAATGGATAATTCCTCCTTTACATTTGAATCTTAGAAGACTTTTATTGATCCTTAGGCCAGAACTAGAAAGCTTCTTCTAAAATTCTCTCCATCTGATCTAATGTCCACTTCAAGGATTTAGGTTGAATTGAATTTAACCTTGGAGGTAATGGAATGAAATCATGGTAAATTCACCACTCATCTGATGGGCTCTTCTGCTCATCCACCTACTATTACTTTTTTAATAGACTCTATATTTTAGAACAGTTTGATATTTACAGAAAAATTAAGCAGGTAGTACAGAATTCTCATATCATCCCTTTTACCACATACACAGTTTCCCATAATAATAATATCATATACTGGTAATAGCATATTTGTTACAGTTAATGAACCAAAAGGGCTTCTGTGGTGGCTCAGTGGTAAAATCCTCCAATTCAGGAGCCGCAGCCTTGATACCTGGGTCAAGAAGATCCCCTGGAGAAGGAAATGGCAACCTATCCCAATATTCTTGTCTGGGTAATCCCATGGACAGAGGAACCTCACAGGCTCCAGTCTATGGGGTTGCAAAAGAGTCAGACATGACTTAGTGACTAAACAACAATGAAGTAATATTGATATAATTAATTAAGATCCATAGTTGGTCTGCATTTTTCTTGTTTTTACCTAATCTTTTACTGTTTCGGGATCCATCCAAGAAATTGCATTGCATTTAACTCTTATATCTCCTAGGCTTCTCTTGGCTGTGATAGTTTTTCAGACTTTTCTTGTTTTTGATAACATTGAAAATGTTTAGTACTGGTCTAGTAGGATATTGTAAGATGTCCAACCTTTGGAATTAGTCTGATGTTTCTCTCATAATGAAATTGGTGTTATGAATTTTTGAGGAGGAAGACCAAGAAGTAAAGTACCAATTTTATCACAGAATATCAAAAATACCCAATTACTGACATTATTTGTAGTCATCGATGCTAACCCCATCACCTGATCAAGGTAGTGATAGTTAGTCTTCTCCATAGGTTTTTTTTTTTTTTTTGGTCATTTTAATCATTTCCTCATTTGTCTGTCATAGGCAGCTTTAAATGGATTATCACTATTAGCTTTTTCCAGAGAAGCAAATTAAGCACAAGTCTATACACATACACACTCTAAAATTTTGCTTTAAATCTCTCATATCACCTGGGTTTATTTGGAGGAAGTATCTCCTACTCCTTTGTGGGCATAAAGGAAAGGGAAACTCACAGCACTCTGAAAACTCTCTTAGAACCTTCACTTACCAGTACTCCCTCTAAGCTAATTTTCTAGCACTGTTATATGTATTCTAGGCTTTGAGGATACCGTAATTTTTGTCGTGTTGTATATATCCATCATATTGGAAACCCCTAGCATAGATATTCTGCTACATAACTCTAGTATTGTTCTCATTTAAGGTTCCAAGCAAACGAAAATTAGCTGTGTTAACACACATCTCTAAAGACACATTAGCTAAGTGCATACCATGTTCTTGAACAGTATTTCTGTTCTTTATCCAGATCTGTTTTCCATTTAGCTGAGCTGAGCATTGATGAAGGTCATCTTGACCCCTATAAATTTAGACCTTTATCCAGGTCAATCCAGCGGCAAGTCTCCATTTTCTCACAGTGCTGCTTTGTCTCCTCTTCGTTCCTCCAGAGCCAAATGCACCTCAAAATCAATTTCCTTAAAGACAGCTAAAGGAAGAGTCTCACCTTTCTATAAAGAAACAAATGATCAGCAGTGAAAGGAGAATAAATGCTTGTTACTGTTTCTGCTGAAGTTCCATCTTTCCCAATCCAAGACTGTCTTCAGCTGAGGAAGGAGAACTACAAAAGGTGTTGTTGTTCAGTCGCTAGGTCATGTCTGACTCTTTGTGACCCCTTGGTCTGCAGCACACCAGGCTTCCGTGTCCTTCACTGTCTCCAGGAGTTTGCTCAACTCATGTCCATTGAGTCAGTGATGCCATCCAACCCTCTCATCCTCTGTTGCCCCCGTCTTCTCTTGCCCTCTATCTTTCCAGCATCAGGGTCTTTTCCAATGAGTATAGATGGTTGTATTCATTACGCATTAGTATAGCAAAGTATTACATGGTAGAGATAGGATTCCCAGCAGAAAGCAGAGGTGCATAAAATCTCTTATGGCCTAACATCTCAGGAATGGCATCGCATTGCTTCTACCACATTAATTGGCCAAAGTAAATCACAAGGCTTTCCCAGATTCAAAGGACAGAGAAGTAGACTCTATCTCTTGATTGGAAGATCTCAAGAGATATGGATATAAGGAAAGGAAGCTCTGTGATCAGGGATAATAATTCAGAGTAAGAGGCTAATTTTATTTTATTTTATTTTTTAATTATTAATGAATTTAATAAAGTTTCAGCATACAAAATCATCATACAAAAATCAATCATATTTCTTTTTTTTCATTTATTTTTATTAGTTGGAGGCTAATTACTTAACAATATTATAGTGGTTTTTGCCATACATTGACATGAATCAGCCTTGGATTTACATGTGTTCCCCATCCCGATCCCCACTCCCGCCTCCCTCCCCTTCCCATCCCTCTGGGTCTTCCCAGTGCACCAGCCCTAAGCACTTGTCTCATGCATCCAACCTGGGCTGGTGAAGAGGCTAATTTTAAAAATTCTTTAAATGAGTCTATTTAATTACATTTAAGTAAAATTATTTAGTAAATAATATTAAAAGTGGTATGTGGATGTGGCAGAAGTATGAGGTTGTAATATGAATTGTTAAAGTTTGAAAACACTTTTCTACTCTCACATTATTTTCACTTTTATAGCATCCCTTTGTCATTGTCTTCATAAACTATCTTCAGTTGTTCCTATGGCCACTTCTACTTGAAGCAGGGCATTTTTTTGAAAATGTGTGGCCTACTCTGTTCTTCATGGTACTGTGGTATTCTGATTGGCCTCTGCATTAGTTAAGTTAGATGTACCATGCCCCCTTTCTTAACTGTATCCCACCACATCTAGATATCAGTTCAGTTCACTTCAGTCACTCAGTTGTGTCCGACTCTTTGTGACCTTTATGGACTGCAGCACACCAGGCTTCCCTATTCATCTAGATATGCTGCCCATTATCTCTGATCAGCAGCTAGTCTATGATAAGCTAAGGACAGGTGGAAAGTGGTGTGCGTTTTCACACTTGGCTAAAATATGAAGAGTGATTTGGAGTTAAAATTAATCAATTAACTCATCTGAATCTCTTCAAAGGCCCCTTGATAATTTTATAAGGGACTCTTGAATTCTATATTCAATATAAAAGCATTGAAGAGTAAAGAAAAATTAGTTGTGATTATTTTAAAATATTCAGCCTGGGTTTATTCCAGTCAGTTGATGTAGAAATAAAAGGATCAGGTTGTTGGTTCTCTTCCAAGCCATGTGTGCATGAAGGAAACAATTAAGGGCAAAACTTGGACTACTGAGCTGCATCCCAGTTCACACAAGAATAGCTTATTTCTAATGTTTTGAAAATGCATAAAAGCAGTAGTTTTATCTTTTACTCTCAATGGAGATCTTAAAGAGGCCAATATTCATTTAGCTTTAAGATTGAATCTATAAACAAAACCATTTAATCATTCACTTTTTCCTTTAATTTCTTTTTGAGTTATGAACAGATACTTTCTGCGAAAATGAGCAATAAAGACATAGAATCATAGGATATTTGACCAGAATTTAAAGTTGTAATCATATAAAACTTAGAACAAACTGCTGTCAGTCATTAGTAATATGATAGCTTAATTGCTACACAGTATCATTTTTATATAATAATTAGGAATTGGGAAAATATATGTAAAATTTTGAAGTTACTATTATTCTTTCATAGTAAAGCCAAGTTTAAAAACTCTCTCCTTTATCATTATTTATAGTATCTTTAAGCTATATCAACTATACAATTGTATTTCTATATATTCACTAATACATGTATTCAGAGGCAGTATTCTAGTTCTGAATTTTGAACCACCTCATGTTACCCCCTACAGCCTATCACTAGGATTCTTACCTATTCTTTATCTTTGCCTCTAATTTGAATTATCTGGGAGCCTTTTCAACTATTCTCTGTCTTGAAGTCCTGATACTATACGCTCTAGGTGATAGGACTGTGGCTATAATAACTCTAAGCTTTGGGTGGCCAATCAACAGCATAGGAACATAACCATGTGCTTGTGTGTGGTTACAAAGTGGATGAGAAGAGCCAGAGACACAGGGAAGCCACATAGGTATGGAGGCAAACCAGTGCTCAGCAAGGATGGCTCCAAGTTAAAGCCAGTAAGTCCCAACATATCCTCCTTCATCTCTCCCCACCAGCTCAGGGTCTTTCAAATTGTTCCTCCTTAGGAGATAGAAGGAAGTTTGGAAAGAAGTTCAGAAAAATACAGCTAAGCCTTCAGGGATTCTAGACCAACTGATCAGGTTTTCCTCTGTGCTCAGCCTTAGAGGAAGATTTCAAGGTAATATTAGGTAAGACTTCAAGAGCAGTGGGCAGGATCCTGTTAGGATTTCATCTGGTTATATGCCTATATATACTCCCTTGACAAAGTAGTTACAATTGTTTCAATATTTTTTGCCCAAAGCTAAGCTTGGGCTTTTTCAGTCCTTTGTGACAACATAGTTTCATATTCTTCAGGATCATGTGAGAATGTGTTTGAGGATCAAGGTTTTCATTTATTCAGATTTACCAAGAGTATCGCTAGTCTTTTGGGTTAGTTCTCGGATTCGTTTCCAATGTTTTGCTTGCGTTTCTAAACCTGATTCCCCAGGCGCTTCCCCTGGATTCTTAATTGTTGTCTGCACTAAGTCTCAGTGTCATCATCTAACTTTAAACATTTTTTTTTTTTTTTCAAATCAACCTACAACCTCTCGTACCTTAAAGAGGTTGTCAATTATCAATAAGCATTGCCTGCATCCTTACCAATGCCCAATATGCCTTTGAAAACAAAGTGTGAAGAAAGGGAAACGAGAGAATGCCAAGAAACCCAGGTTGCCTGAAAGGGAATTTAAAAGGGCTTGCTTGATAGTCAGTTTAAAAAAGACTTGAAAAAGGTTAAATAAGACTTGGATGGCGTCACTGTTTTGTTTAAAGCTAGCTCTTTTTACTTTGCATTGTGAAGACAAGCTGGCAGCCTGCACAGGCGTGTTTTAAGTCACACACGGCGGTGCTCAGTAGCCCGTAAGAGGATCCATTCCCAGTCAAGCACTATATCATACAATGCTGGGCCTGTAAGTGACTTTAGAAATCATCTATTCCAACGTCCTCATTTTACAGATGAGGAAACTGGGACCAAAAGAGGTTAAGCAACTTGCCCAGTGTCAGTCATAATGACTCTGTGCATAGAAGCAATCAGCCACATCATTGACTCAGTGCCATAGCTACAACTTGGGGAGCTAAAACTGTTTCCTTTGATTTCAGACACTGAAGCCTACGTTTTTCCTCTGGATGTTTCTTTCTCTTGCCTTAAATGGAAGGCATTCTGCTGTCATTTGGATTTTTCCTTAATTTGTCCTAATTTCTCTATGCATTCTCTCCGCTCTTAAAGACACCTACAACTATCCTTTACTTACTGTGGTATGGAAGCCGATGTAATTAGCCAAGACTACACAACTTACCAGCATTACCAGAGAGCAAGTCTTGGCCTCTAATTTCCCTTAAATGTTTCCTTCTTTTGCTTTATGACTTTGATGTCACTTAATCAATACTTTTAAGTTCACATTAGCATAAAAAAGAAATCAGTATTTATTTCCAAAGTCTATGCTAGCTTGGCAATGATGAGCAACTGCTATGGGCTTCTGTCCATTTTGTGTATCACTTCTTAATAAATATTTGTCTATAATACATACTTATGATTTTCTGAAGTTTTCAAAGTATTATACACTTCTGTGATTGAAACCACTTAATTGACCTAGTCCAGGATGTAGTTGTCAGTCCAGTGGTAAGGAGGATTGGAGGGTTCGGGTTGGGAATGAGAGAGGAGTGAAGTTGAATCCTCTATAGAACTTTGCAAAATTACATATGTCCGCTCAGATCACAACTGCACTCCCAGAAAGATTCCGATACATCCTTCCTTTAATCACTCTCTCTAAGGCATAATTCTCAAGTGTGGTCCACAGACCAGTACCATCATTATTACTTAGGGATTTGATAGAAAGACAAATTCTTCAGCACCAACTACAGAGCTAGTAAATTAGAGGCTCTACAGGTGTATGTGTGTATGCTCTGCTCAGTCATGTCTGACTATTTGTGACCTCATGACTGTCACCCACCAGGCTCCTTGTTCATGGAATTTTGCAGGTAAGACTACTGGAGTGGGGTGACATTTTCTACTCCAGGGGATCTTCCCAACCCAGGGATCAAATCTGCCTCTGTTCCATTTCCCGCTCATCTCTTGCGTCTTCTGCCTTGGCAGGTGCATTCTTCACCAGTGCACCGTCTGTGGAGCCCCCCAAATGATTTTAAGAACCTCATTTTTGACTACCACTGCCATCAGTGCCATTTTAACCCATTGCAACGGCTGGGTTAAAATCATGTTTATGCCCATCAGGTATTTTTCTTGGACCTTTCATTAGCATGTCTGAAACTTGCTCATTTGAACTCTTAAGTCTATAGAATCAAAGATTATAGACTCTGTTTCAAATAGGACATTGTTTCCTCAGCATCCTCTGTGGACCCCAGGCACTTCCCCTTGCTGCTTCCCAGGGGCCAGCCCATCAAACCGCTGTAATGAGGCTGAAAGCTCATTACTTTACACTGTCCTAGAGCACTTATAAAGTCATTGCATATAACATTAGGAAGGAGATGATAACACTGATTTCACTATATAATGTTTATTTTTTTAGCTTGAAAATCCTAAGCATTTTAGTGGTGAGTTAGGTTACCTTACACATCCAGATTTTATAAGTGAAACAAACAAACACTGTACATACAAAGACTTGAAGATTGTTGTGAGAACAATCCCTCTCTTCCTTTCACTAACACTAAAGCATTAGTTTCAGCTGCTGTAAATGCTTTCTCCAAGTGTGGGCGTCAGTGTTTGCATGCCTGTGCATTTGGATGAATACCAATAAGAGTTTGTCTATGTGTCTATTTGATTGAAAGGATTTTTATGTTTAGTGAATACAAACCTATGTTCAGCTGTAAATAGATGTAGATATGTGCCTCTTTTTTGGAAGCATTGTTGTTCAGTTGCTAAGTCATATCCAACTCTTTGCGACCCCATGGACTGCAGCACGCCAGGCTTCCCTGTTCTTCACCCTCTCCTGGAGCTTGTTCAAACTCACATTCATTGAGTTGGTGATGCCATCCAATCTCTCATTTTCTGTGGCCCCTTCTCCTCCTGTCTTCAATCTTTCCCAGCCTCAGGGTCTTTTCCAATGAGTTGGCTCTTCACATCAAGTAGCCAGAGTATTGGAGCTTCAGCATCAGTCCTTCCAATGAATATTCAGAGTTGATTTCCTTTAGGATTGACTGGTTTGATCTCTCTAAATATATGCGTGGTGGTGAAGTATATGTATACGTGTGCATGCCTTAGGTCTAATATTAAACAAAGGAGAAGAAATCTGCTTAGCCTCTGCTCTTTTCTCTTCAGGAGCTACTTTGAATTTTTAAAATATTGTGTTCATACAAAGATATATTTATATATATATGTTATAAAATTTTTCCTATTATAAAAATAATTTTGCTCTCTGTAAAAGACTTGAAAAACCCAATAACATAGCGAATTAAAACTAAAGCATTCCTTTTTACACTATTTCCATTCTTTAATTTTTTCTCTTCCAACTTCTAGATTAGTATTCTTTACATAACTCATTATCTTCTCCCTCTCCACATCGCACCTCCCCAGTGATACTTCCACATTGTCAATATAGACATCTTCTCAAGAATGTCACAGAGAGGAGGCAACCGTCAAATATTTGGAGCAACTCATTGGTTCAGAGGTTGTCCTATAGTTTAGAAGTCATTTCTGGCTAGCCTATACTAGAGACAGAGAGCATATTAAGAATATATTATCATGTATAATGTATAAAATAATCTGTCAGATGGACACCTTGCATATAAGAGAAATATAAAAGCAAAGATGGCAAGCAGACTACTTTCCATAAAGTGAATTTTCATCTAGTCCAGATCAATTATAGTAACAGCTTTCACTTACTGAGCACATAGTGCAGTCCAGGTACTTTTTGCATGAGGTGTCATTTAAAATCCTCAAAATAACTTTATGAGGTCATTGTCTTTTCTTCCTCTATAGATGAGATGATGGGGCATATAAATACATTTTCCACGGCACAAACAGCTTTCTAATAAGTAATAGAATATGCATTCATTTCCAGTTCTATCTATTATAAATCCTATACTCTTAATCCTCATCTATACTCCAGAATATATAAGAAGAATTTGTAAGTTAACTGTAACATAATGAAGGAAATACTAAGTTTGGTTCTAAAGCAGACTGAAAAATCTTCTGGATCAATTCCTTCAATCAAAAGATTGAAGCTAAAACAAGCTAAAATAAAACAAAAAGAGAAAAGCTAATGTATTGAGGAGTTAATTTGCCTAACATCACACAGCTGTGGCATAGCAGGGCTCAGAACACCAAATTCTCCCAAATGTCAAGATTATACTGTCAGCTGGATCGTTGTTTCCTTTGATGTACATTGATTCCAAATATCCACAGAGTATATCCTCATAAGCCTATTTATGTAGCATCAGTAAAATCCCTTTTAGTTTAAACTAAAATAAGTCCTTGTCCCATGCCCTTTTCTTACTGAGATTCATTCTAATTTCCCCTTAGTTTTCTGAGTGAATTGGAATGATAGAAGGAAGAGCTGGATGGGACAAATAAAACATGAACAGACCTGTCCATCTTGGAAGAAGGTACAGATTCTGACTGGGATAAACTAATTAACATAGAGAAAAGGAAAATTCAAGATTTTGAGTTGACTCTCCCACTAACTCTTCATTTCTCACCAGGATGTCCTTGGGACCATAATAATCACTAATTTGGGCTTCCCTGGTAGTTCAGCTGGTAAAGAATCCACCTGCAATGCAGGAGACCCCCGTTCGATTCCTGGTTGGGAAGATCCCCTGGAGAAGGGATAGGCTACCCACCCCAGTATTCCTGGGCTTCCCTGCTGGCTCAGATGGTAAACAATCTGCCTGTAGTGTGGGAGACTTGGGTTTGGTCCTTGGGTTGGGAAGATACCCTGGAGGAGAGCATGGGAACCCATTCTAGTATTCTTGACTGGAGAATCCCCATGGAGAGAGAAGCCTGATAGGCTACAGCCCATGGGGTCACAAGAGGTGGACAGACTTAGCAACTAAGCGCAGAACTGCACATACACAGATCTCAGTTCAGTTCAGTTCAGTTCAGTCTCTCAGTCATGTCAGACTCTTTGCGACCTCATGAATCGCAGTACGCCAGGCCTCCCTGTCCATCACAAACCCCCCAGAGTCTACTCAAACTCATGCCCATCGAGTCGGTGATACCATCCAGCCATCTCATCCTCTGTCATCCCCTTCTCCTCCTGCCCCCAATCCCTCCCAGCATCAGGGTCTTTTCCAGTGAGTCAACTCTTCACATGAGGTGGCCAAAGTACTGGAGTTTCAGCTTCATCATCAGTCCTTCCAATGAACACCCAGGACTGATCTCCTTGAGGATGGACTGGTTGGATCTCCTTGCAGTCCAAGGGACTCTCAAGAGTCTTCTCCAACACCACGGTTCAAAAGCATCAGTTTTTCGGCTGATCTACCTCTTCCTAATGAAGGAGGTTTTTGCAGCAAAGAGGTGGTGACAGACTCAGTGTTTTCATAAATTGTGGCATGTAAGCTGTTTAGTTGATCATGTAAATTCCTATATTTTTGCGCATGAACTCCAAATTGTTACTATTTCTGACTGTTTAACATAAAAATAACAATCTATATAGCTGGTCCAAGATGATTGCATTTTAAGCCAGCATCAATGTCTTTCTAAGGTGAAGCTCCTTATTTCTTTTTTTTTTTTTTTTTGACTATGTCTCTCTTTCTAAAGATACTGTTATTAGGAACTTTTCTATTTTATATGAAACTTAATTAAATTAATTCCATTAAGAACACAGGAACTGGGAATTAACTCCCAGAAATTAATAGGTTCATGCTCTCATTTATCTAAACAAACAAAAAAGAATCAATGGAGCAGCAGTCACTGTGCTACTAATGACTATCTCCAGGAGAACAGAAACTGTGTCTATTTTGCTCACCACTGTGTATGTGTCCTGTTCCCAGCATGGTGCCTCACATAGAATAGAGGCTCACTGAATAGCTGAATGATGAGAGAATCAGTGAATGAATAAAATGGATCTTTGTAACAGAAGCCGTCATAATTTGTTTATTAATGTGTCTGCTTCACCTAAAGCAGAGATCATGTTTTATTTATTTAACAACTTTATTGAGACATAATTCACATGTGAATCACCCATTTAGTGTATAATTCAATGGCTTTTATATAATCAGAGTTGATCATTCATCACCACAATTTTAGAACAGTTTTATTACCCCCCCCCCAAAATCCCACCATACCCCTTAGCTTTCACCCTTTCACCCCAGTCTCACAATTCTTCTAACTATCCCGCCTTACCCTATGCAATATAGTTTCTGTCTATAGAGTGTTTCCTGTTCTGGACATTTCATATAAGTGAAATCGTACAATCTATGGTCCTTTGTGAATGGCTTCTTTCATTTAGAAAAATGTTTCAAGATTCATCCATGTAGCCCATATCAGCACTCAATTTCTTTTTATTGCTGAATTATATAACATTGCAGGGACTTCCCTGTGACTCAGATGGTAAAGAATCTGAGATTCTGGGTCTGCAGTGCGGCAGACCCAGGTTTGATCCCTGGGTCAGGATGATCCCCTGGAGAAGGGAATGGCAACCCACTCCAGTATTCTTGCCTGGAGAATCCCACAGACAGAGAAGCCTGGCGGGCTACAGTCCATGGAGTCACAAAGAGTCAGACATGACTGAGTGACTGAAAATACAACATTTATGGGTACACTCTTTTTATTTATCCATTCATCAGTTGATGGACATTTGGATTATATCTATTTGGGGGCTGTGTTGAATAATACATCACTGAATATTCACGTACAAGTTTTTGTGTGTACATAGATTTTCATTTTTCCTGGACATATTACTAGGAGCAGAATTTCTGGATCATATGGTAACAAACATTTATTGAGTTGTATACTACACCTTCAAATTTTATATGTTTTTCTAACTTCCTTGAAAATGAAAATCAAGATTAAACCAAATCGAAATGATATTACTTTGATGATATCATTTAATTCCATATTTAATTTATTATTTTCAACTGATCTGATTATTAGGTAATATAAATGCTAGAAGCAGGAGTCACACGTGTGAACAAAAACCTATTGTTGATATTTTGAAACTTGAATTCTTTCATTGATCATAGAAACTGCCCAAGGATTTTCTTTGGGAGGTATAAAATTACCTTAACAAGGAAGAAAGGAGAGTAACCTATATGTTTCGATACTTACTACCTATGTGGCATATAAAGTTATACTGTTAAAATTATGTATTTTAGAAATAATGAAACTGAATTTTGGAAAGACTGATTTGTTCATGGTCATATTAGTAGAAAAATTAAAGCTTGGATTTGAATCTAGGTCTTCTTGTTTCAAGTTTGTGTATATGTGTGTATTTTCCTAGAGGACAGTTTTTTGCAAATTCCCATCCTAAATAATTGGCATTAGAATAATACCTTCAGCATTTCCTGCTCAAGCATTCTCTACTTGATTTGTATTTGCAAAATAAATGATGATCTGCTCACAGAGAAGCACCTGTATGCAGAACATAACATGGTGTTTGTGGAGCTAAAAGAAGGAGACTTTCTTTTGGCAAAATACCTCCGATTCTGTCCTAAAGTACCTCAGGGATGAGTTTAGATTGGAAACAAATGTACTGAGTTTTGTTCCATCTCTTTAATTCCATTTGGCATTTGTTATATTTAATATGTTTGAGGTATAAAATATCTCCTTGGAACAAATATTCATTATGGCATTATTATCTATTTGTAGAGCCTATGTAAGCAGAACAATACCTCCTGGGCCATCTTTCAGAATGACTGAGTAACTGTATTGTTTCCTACAAGCTCTTATCTTAAAAATACCCCCCTTTTATTCAACGCTGAAATAAGAAATGGAAATACATATGCACACATAAGGAAGTATCATCTATTTTTGATCCAGCTTTTGTTGTTCTGACATGAAGGGGTACAAGAGCTGGTAAGCATAATCTTACTCATTAAGAATGACTGTAAGAAGAAGCACATAATTGTCACATTTGCATTTTAGGATAAAATCTCGCAAATGTGGGATAAACAAACACTGAAACTAGCACATATTGACTATCAACTCCATACCAGACTCATATTATAAAGTTTATATTCATTATCTCAATTAAACCACCCAAGTACTAGAAATTAGATAGTCATTGTCATCTCTATTTAACAAATAAAAATAAAGCTTGGAGAAATTAATCTTGCCCAAGTTCACACAATTAAAAAACAACAAAGTTGAGTTTTAGATCACAGATTGGTCTAACATTAAAATCTGATCTCTTTACACCAAAATATTGCTTTTCAGGTTAAACTACTAATTTAGTAAGAATGATCAAAATATCTTTAAACTTGGAAATTATAGAAGAAATTATCTAAGATACTTGGAGTTATTCCAGAGAATGAATAAGCTCTTCCAAATGGGGGAAATCCGATACATTTTACTCCAGGAATCAAATAAGCACCATTTGAAAGCAGCATATTGTATGTAAACATCTGCTGCAAAATTAATTCCCAAAAAATCTTGAAAATAGATTGTCACATTTTTAGACTAGATTGCACCTCATATTCTTATTTATCCTAATAATACAATTAGCTAACATTTTTTTGGAAACATGATATCAAATAAAATGAAGGTCAATATATATTTTATTAATGACAAATTATTTTTATGATGTTATTTTAAGCTTTAAAATTCAATAAGACATTTTAAGACTAATAACTCCACTAATACCACTTTGCCTGTGTATTCACTTGAATGCTCATTGGTAAAGATCTGCCTACATAGTACCCTAAATCTATCTTATTGCAAAGGTACTGAATTTGAAAGATCAATCCTTTAAAGGTGGAGTGTGTCTGTGTGTGTGTGTATGTGTATGTGTGTGTGTATGTGTTTGTTGTTTAGTCACTAAGTCATGTCTGACTCTGCTACCCCATGGACTTGTAGACTGCCAGGCTTTTCTATCCATGGGATTTTTCAGGCAAGAATACTGGAGTGGGTTGCCATTTCCTTCTCCAGGGGATCTTCCTTGACCCAGGGATTGGACCCACATCTCTTGCATTGGCAGGCAGATTCTTTACCACTTAGGCACCAGGGAAGTCCTTGTATGTGTGTGTTTAAATGTGTATATAATTATGACTCGGCATTCAAATGGGTTTATCTTTCCTTTTCTCCTTTGCCTTTCACATATTTCAAAATGGCAGCAAGAGTAAGTGAAGAAATTACTATACTCTATAATTTATTACAATGAGAGATATGTTTTAAAAACTAATAAAAAGAAAAAGGAATGCTTAAGTTTAAGGTGAGCATCTCAATGAAAGAGAATGGAAACATGAAGACCTAGACTCAGAGCAAAGCCATATATATACTAGATCTGGAACTGAAAAGAGTGATGGTATTGAGTTCTACTACCAGAATTGAGAACATTCTCAGATAATGTGAACCAGAGCCAGGCTTAAAGGTAGAATAGGAGTTTGAACTTATTACCAACCCAAAGAGAGATTATAGAGATATAATTTACATAAATGCTTATTGTTATATGCCACTGAGATTTTGTAGATGTTTGTTACACTGGAATAGCAGACTGATACAGAAATTGGCACTACTGCAAAGCTGTTACAAAAAAAAATCTGCCTCTGTGGCAGGCTGTAAGGAACCATTATAGAAGACTGTAAAGGGCCACTTCCCTGGTGGTCCAGTGGTTAAGCTTTCATGCTTCCACTGCAGGGGTCCTGGGTTGGATCCATGGTCAGGGAGCTAAGATTCTGTGTGCTGAGTGGTGTGGCCAAAAATTAAAATGAATAATAAATTAAAATGTAAAAATATGACTGTAAAAATATGATGTATACTGTGTAACAGCAAATATTTGGCAAAACTATCACCTGAGAAGGGGACAACAGAGAACGAGATGGTTGGATGGCATTGCTGACTTGATGGACATAAGTTTGAGCAATTTCTAGGAGTTGGTGATGGACAGGGAAGCCTGGCATGCTGCAGTGCGTGGGGTCGCAAAGAGTCGGACATGACCAAGAGACTGAACTGAACTGACTGATCACCTGGGCAAACTTAGAAGACAGAAAATGTGAGGAAGCAGCTCAGTCTACTGGAAAGGTATATTCTTCAGGGCCCTCTTCAGAAGTGAATGAAGGGGAAGAAAGATATGACCCCTGGCTCCATAGAGTGGAGATAAGAGTCATGAAGGACAGTTGATTAAAAAGCTGTTTTTCAGAAGAGTGATCATTTGCCCAGCAAAGTTTCAGAATTGCTATGACCAATGATTCTATGTGTCTCCCATTTTATCATTTTTTTAATGGAAGTACTAATTGCAGCCATTTTGTCCCCATTGGATCATAGATAATGCAAGGAAATTCCAGAAAAACATCAATTTCTGCTTCAATGACTATGCTAAAGGTTTTAACTATGTGGATCACAACAATCTGTGGAAAATTCTTGGATGGATGGGAATACCAGACCACCTTACCTGTCTCCTGAGAAACATGGACACAGGTCAAGAAGCAACAGTTAGAACTGGACGTGAAACAACAGACTTGTTCAAAATTTGGAAAGGAGTATGACAAGGTGTACTGTCACCCTGCTTATTTAACTTATATGCAGAGTATGCCATGTGTAATGCTGGGCTGGATGAATCACAAGCTGGAACCAAGATTCTGGGGAGAAATATCAACAAGCTCAGATATGCAGATGAAACCACTTTAATGGCAGAAAGTGAAAAGGAACTAAAAAAGTCTTTGGTGAGAGTGAAGGAGGAGACTGAAAAAGCTGGCTTAAAACTCAATATTCAAAAAACAAAGATTATGGCATCCAGTCGCATCACTTAGTGGCAAATAGAAGGGGAAAAAATGGAAGCAGTGATGGATTTTCTCTTCTTGGGCTTCAAAATCGCTGCAGATGGTAACTGCAGTGATGAAATTGAAAGATGCTTGCCCCTTGGAATGAAAGCAATGATGAACCTAGACAATGTATTAAAAAACAGACACAGCACTTTGCTGACAAACATCAATATAGTCAAACTATGATTTTTCCAGTTCCCTTCAGTTTAGTTGCTCAGTTGTATCTGACTCTTTGCAACCCCATGTACTGCAGCACACCAGGCTTCCCTGTCCTTCACCAGCTCCTGGAGTTTACTCACACTTATGTCCATTGAGTCAGTGATGCCATCCAACCATCTCATCCTTGGTCATCCCCTTCTCCTCTTGCCTTCAATCTTTCCCAGCATCAGAGTTTTTTCATATGAGTCAATTCTTTGCATCAGGTGGCCAAAGCATTGGAGTTTCAGCTTCAGCATCAGTCTTTCCAGTAAATATTCAGGAGTGATCTCCTTTAGTATGGACTGGTTGGATCTCCTTGCAGTCCAAGGGACTCTCAAGAGTCTTCTTCAACACCACAGTTCCAAAGCATCAATTCTTCGGTGCTCAGCTTTCTTTATGGTCCAACTCTCATATCCATACATTCCCCATCTATTTGCCATGAAGGGATGGGACCAGATGCCATGATCCTAGTTTTCTGAATGTTGAGCTTTAAGCCAACTCTTTCACTCTCCTCTTTCACTTTCATCAAGAGGCTTTTTCGTTCTTCTTCATTTTCTGCCATAAGGGTGGTGTCATCTGCATACCTGAGGTTATTGATATGTCTCCCAGCAATCTTGATTCCAGCTTGTGCTTCCTTCAGCCCAGCATTTCTCATGATGTACTCTGCATATAAGTTAAATAAGCAGGGTGACAATCTACAGCCTTGACATACTCCTTTTCCTATTTGGAACCCATCTATTGTTCCATGTCTAGTTCTAACTGTTGCTTCCTGACCTGCAAACAGGTTTCTCAAGTGGCAGGTCAGGTGGTCTGGTATTCCCATCTCCTTCAGAATTTTCCAGAGTTTATTGTGATCCACCCAGTCAAAGGCTTTGGCATAGTCAATAAAGCAGAAATCGATGTTTTTCTGGAACTCTCTTGCTTTTTCAATGATCCAGCAGATGTTGGCAATTTGATCTCTGGTTCTTCTGCCTTTTCTAAAACCAGCTTGAACATCTGCTGGTTTTTCACATATTGCTGAAGCCCTATGACTCCATTTATGCTAAACTGAAGGTCTATGTCTCACCTCATCCCCTTTCACTTTGTTGCACTTTTGTCTTTGGCCGTTTTTGTATAATATCTGGGAGACAGGGAGACAACCACTCGGAGGAGTTGTGTCTCCCAACACAACTGAGAGACAAGGAAACAGCACAACTAAGTGCTTTGCTGTCTGTGTGTGAGCCAAAAACAGATGCACAGTGACCAATCACCAACATATTTTAAAAGCAGTGACGTGATTGGTCACCAATGGTAATGTGCACTTGTTATTTACATAGTGATTTCTGGACTTAAGAGCCAGTAGGGTAGTTTGTACTTTATGTAGTTCCTTAGAGTTAATAGACCATAGTAACAGAAATTTGAATCATGCTGTTGGGAGGCTGGTGCATGCTGTGAGGTAAATCGCTTCAGTCATGTCTGACTCTGTGACCCCATGGATTTTATTCCACCAGGCTCCGCTGTTCCTGGGTTTCCCCAGGTAAGAATACTGGAGTAGGTTGCTGTGCCCTCCTCTAGGGGATCTTCCCAACCCAGGGATTGAACTCACGTCTCTTGCGTCTCCTCAATTGACAGGCGGTTCTTTACCACTAGTGCCACCTGGGAAGCCCCGGAGGCTGATACTGCTTAACTAAACCATGGAATCTTAGCAACATAAATGTTCTGGTTGTGTAACTTCTGAATGTCTGTTTGATGTAAATACATTTCCAGCTGCATCAGGCATCAATGGGTTTCTCCTCCTTCTTTGTGAAATTTCTTCTCTAATTCTGTGTGCGTGCGTGTGTGTGTGTGTGTGTGTGTGTGTGTGTGTGTGTGAAAACGATGGAGGAAACATGGAGGAGTAAAACTATTTTCTTAAAAACTAAAGAAATGAAGTTCCTATGTAATGGACCAATGTAGAAATGCTGGTTGAGACAGAAAATGTTTCTTTGTATAAGGTAAGTTAAGAGTTCATACTCCTTGGCTTTATCTGCCATTGACTATTTTTTGGAGGAAAAACATTTTCTCTACCTGCTTCTGCTGCTAAGTCGCTTCAGTCGTGTCCGACTCTGTGCGACTCCATAGACGGCAGCCCAGCAGGCTCCCCTGTCCCTGGGATTCTCCAGGCGAGACAACTGGAGTGGGTTGCCATTTCCTTCTCCAATGCATGAAAGTGAAAAGTGAAAGTGAAGTCACTCAGTCATGCCCGACTCTTAGTGACCCCACGGACTGCAGCCCACCAGGCTCCTCTGTCCACGGGATTTTCCAGGCAAGAGTACTGGAGTAGGGTGCCATTGCCTTCTCTGTTCCTCTGCCTAATCTCAATTAAATAACACTGCTAATGGATCAGGTCAGGTGGGAATAAACTGTTGGGAGAAGGGAGTAATAAGAGGTAGTAATAAGGGGTAAGGGTAGTAAGGGTACTACTGTAAGGGTAGTATAAGGGGAGTAATAAGGGATACCTGGGTGTGTAGATCTTGGTATTAACCTTCAAAACCATGCATCCACTTTTTCCAACAACAAACAAAATAGTCGTTTGAGAACACACTGATGTTAATTGTGTATGTCTAATATATCAGCTCATGCTCCACTTGCAACATTGATTTTTTTTTCATAATAGTATATTACTTATTTTTGTTGTTGTTGTTTAGTCATGAAGTGATGCCCAACCCTTTTGTGACCCCATGGACTATAGCCTGCCAAGCTCCTCTGTCCATGAATTTCCCAGACAAGAATACTGGAGTGGTTTCCATTTCCTTCTCCAGGGGAATCTTTCTGACCTGGGATCGAACCCACAGCCCCTGCATTGGCAAGCAGATTCTTTAGTACTGAACCACCAGGGAAGCCTGTAGTATTTACAATACCCAAATGCATACATTTTAATTCATTTTTATTGTTCTTACTAGGTACACAGGTTTCCAGGGAGAGCCAAAGTAAGCTTATACCCAATATAAGAGAAAATATATCTATAGTTTAAGTAAAAGAAAGAAAAAAAAAATGGTCAGAATGTACATATGACTCTTTTGATTGTCAAAATGAAGGGTTTTTTGTAGACTTGCATTTTAAAAATAGATTCCATATTCTATGATTTTTTCTCTTATTGTCTGTGCAGATCTTCTATACTTTGATCTAGATTTCTTTTCCCTCTCTTTTCAGTCAATTCAGTTCAGTTGCTCAGTTGTGTCTGACTCTTTGCAACCCCATGGACTGTAGCACACCAGGCCTCCCTGTCCATCACCAACTCCCTGAGTTTACTCAAAGTGATGTCCATTGAGTTGGGGATGCCCATCTCATCCACTGTCATCCCCTTCTGCCATCTTCAATCTTTTCCAGCATCAGGGGCTTTTCCAATGAGTCAGTTCTTCACATTAGGTGGCCAAAGTACTGGAGTTTCAGTTTCAACATCAGTCCTTCCAATGAATATTCAGGACTGATTTCTTTTAGGATGGACTGGTTTGATCTCTTTGCAGTCCAAGGGACTCTCAGGAGTCTTCTCCAACACTACAGTTCAAAAGCATCAATTCTTCGGCGCTCAGCTTTCTTTATAGTTCCACTCTCACATCCATACATGACTACTGGAAAAACCGTAGCTTTGACTAGATGGAACTTTGTTGGCAGAGTAATGTCTCTGCTTTTTAATATACTGTCTAGGTTGGTCATAACTTTTCTTCCAAGGAGCAAGTGCTTTTAATTTCATGGTTGCAGTCACCGTCTGCAGTGATTTTGGAGCCCAGAAAAATAAAGTCAGCCACTGTTTCCACTGTTTCTCCATCTATTTGCCATGAGGGGATGGGACCGGATGCCATGATCTTAGTTTTCTAATGTTGAGCTTTAAGCCAACTTTTTCACTGTCCTCTTTCACTTTCATCAAGAGGCTCTTTCGTTCTTCTTTGCTTTCTGCCATAAGGGTGGTGTCATCTGCATATCTGAGGTCATTGACATTTCTCTTGGCAATCTTGATTCCAGGTTGTGCTTCCTCCAGCCCAGTATTTCTCATGATGTACTCTGCATATAAGTTAAATAAGCAGGGTGACAGTCTACAGCCTTGACGTACTCCTTTCCTGATTTGGAACCAGTCTGTTGTTCCATGTCCAGTTCTAACTGTTGCTTCCTCACCTGCATACAGATTTCTCTAGAGGCAGGTCAGGTGGTCTGGTACTCCCATCTCTTTCAGAATTTTCCACAGTTTATTGTGATCCAGACAAAGACTTGGCATAGTGAATAAAGCAGAAATAGATGTGTTTCTGGAACTGTCTTGGTTTTTCAATGATCCATGGTTGCCAATTTTATCTCTGGCTCCTCTGCCTTTTCTAAATCCAGCTTGAACATCTGGAAGTTCACAGTTCACGTATTGCTGAAGCCTGACTTGGAGAATTTTGAGCATTACTAGCGTGTGAGATGAGTGCAGTTATGAGGTAGTTTGAGCATTCTTTGGCATTACCTCTCTTTTAAGATCAGCAATAAATATTGCACTTAGTTTCCAAAGAGCTATTTGTGCATATTATATAGTGAAAAACGGGATGGATCTTTGGCCTGGGGCCTGATATGACAACTATGGTGTTGTTTTCTGATTCATTTGGGAAGTTTAGGGAGACATAAGAATGGAGCAGGTAGACAGTAACCACAACTTTGGCATCAATTTTACCTCCAGAGCCAACTTACATCTTTTAAAACAAGGATTTTAAAGAGGGCATGGTAATCGAATGCTGTAGGTGTGAAGAAATGTAGCAGTCCTCTTGTTCAGTCTTCTCATTTTACTGATGAGGAAACCGGACTCAGAGGAATAGTGAAACTTTTTTGAAGTTAGTTTAGGCAGGACTACAACTCAGTTATTTGATTCTTACCTCACTGAGAGTTTTGCCACATTGTGCTTCTAAAGGCTAGCAACAATTGTAGACCCGAGTATTATTTTAAAACTGTCTACAAGGCACAGTAAATCAATTACTAAAAAAAATTAGCTACAAATAGATTTTCTTTAATGAGAAATAATTCATAACAAATAAGACTATAATAACTTACAAAGTCTTTGGACAATTGCCCTGTGAATCTCCCAGACATCTTAAACTGTGTCTATTGAGCTAAAACACACCAAATTAAAATTCAGTTGAATTGGTCCCTCAGATAACTACAATAACCACACGGGTTCAGTTCTCCTGATCAGTTAAGTGAAGATGAATTGCTGAAGAGAGCCAGATAATTTGCCTGAGAAGTGGGTTCACTTATAGACATTGTCATGGTGAAAAAACAGTCTTTTGTAAGTCAACTTGAGTTCCCAGAAACTTCCTATTTTCAAAGACCAATATTTATAAGTATTATATATGCCTTATTATATATATAATACATGTATATAATATATATCTATATTCTGAACTCCTTTGAGGAATTAAGATTTTATCATCACTGATCGCCAATTGGAGAAATGTATTTATAATTAATCTTGCACATTTATTTATAAGTAATTTGTATTTGGAAGTGGTAAGACCATAAGGTCAAATAGATAAGTTTTATATATCTTTCTTTTTTTAAATTAATTTATCTATTTTGATTGGAGGCTAATTTCTTTACAATATTGTGGTGGTTTTGTTTTATAAATAAAATAAGACAGAATCTTAACAATTTAAAGGCAGAAAGAACCTTTGTTCTGCCTGAACCCAGATGAGAATTCCTATCTCATAATTCCCAGCTAAGTGCTCTTTTCACTGTCTTCTATGAGAAGGCAATGGCAACCCACTCCCGTACTCTTGCCTGGAAAATCCCATGGACAGAGGAGCCTGGTAGGCTGCAGTCCATGGGGTAGCTAAGAGTCGGACATGACTGAGCGACTTCACTTTCACTTTTCACTTTCATGCATTGGAGAAGGAAATGGTAACCTACTCCAGTGTTCTTGCCTGGAGACTCCCAGGGTCGGGGGAGCCTGGTGGGCTGCCGTCTATGGGGTCACACAGAGTCGGGCACGACTGAAGGGACTTAGCAGCAGCAGCATGAGTTATTGCTTCTCTTTCTTGAAAATCCAGACTGATCAGACAATAAAGCAATTGTTTCTTTAATCTACTGATCTGTTTTAACATGGTATCCGATTCAAAAGAAAAGACAATTTAATAGACGAAGAAGACTGAACAGTTATTTAAATTCTAATTGGAGTTCAAATGAAAGTCCTCTTTAGAGTTCCGTTCACTCACAGTGTAACACTTCTTAACTCTTCTTTTTACCCATCTGTCTCAACAAAGTTCCCCTCAGTAGAACTCAGTTGTGAATTGCTTCATCCATCAGTTAACCATCCTCCAGTTTAACATCCAGCACACAAGGATTTTTGTATTTCTCATCACTTCTCTCTTGCCTTACGGTCCTTTCTTCTACAGAAGGTACCAAGCCTTTCCTAGTGTAAATCCGTCCAGCTGGTACTACCTCTTATACCACTTTGCACCAGTTCAGAAACCAACACATAATGATAAAAGCACTTTTTGCTTTGTTTTTTGTTGTTCTTTTCAAACAGAATAATTGAGGATGTGAATTTGTGAATGCTCAATGTTAATATCTTTTCATTTACATAGCTTTTTGAAAACTCAGGTCCTTAACATGGAATGAGGCAGTGTATACATACATGTATGAGTTACATGACCTTTTGTTTTATTTGACATTTTTGTGTTTCCATGTCCTCCTTTCATATGTTTATTCCTCAGTATTTATAGCTACAACCAGTAAACTTTGTCTGAAGAAAGGAAGGCCTGAATTTGTTAGGACCAGGTAAATTATAAATTCATACATAAGTAAACCTAACTATACATTTGAGTTTCTGTATCTCCATTCTTAATTCTGTTTATCTTTGTGTAGCTACATCTATGCCCAGAGAAGCTACTTGAAGAAAGTAATAGGGTAACTGAAGACTATAAAAGTAGTCACTTTATTTTTATTTGCACGATAACACTGAAATTGCTTTGTATATTATTGAATGTAGCATCAGTTCAGTTCAGTTCAATCACTCAGTCATGTCCGACTCTTTGCAACCCCATGAACCGCAGCACACCAGGCCTCCCTGTCCATCACCAACTCCCGGAGTCCACCCAAACACATGTCAATGGAGTCGGTGATGCCATCCAACCATCTCATCCTCTGTCATCCCCTTCTCCTCCCGCCCTCAGTCTTTCCCAGCATCAGGGGCTTTTCCAATGAGTCAGCTCTTAGCATCAGGTGGCCAAAGTATTGGAGTTTCAGCTTCACCATCAGTCTTTCCAATGAATATTCAGGACTAATTTCTTTTAGGATGGACTGGTTGGCTCTCCTTGCAGTCCAAGAGACTCTCAAGAATCTTCTCCAACACCACAGTTCAAAAGCATCAATTATTCGACGCTCAGCTTTTTTTATAGTCCAACTCTCTCATCCATACATTGCTACTGGAAAAACCATAGGCCTGATTAGACGGATCTTTGTTGGCAGAGTAATATCTCTGCTTTTTAATGTGCAATCTAGGTTGGTCATAACTTTCCTTCCAAGGAGTAAGCGTCTTTTAATTTCATGGCTGCAGTCACCATTTGCAGTGATTTTGGAACCCAGAAAAATAAAGTCAGCCACTGTTTCCACTGTTTCTCCATCTATTTACCATGAAGGGATGGGACCGGATGCCATGATCTTAGTTTTCTGAATGTTGAGCTTTAAGCCAACTTTTTCACTCTCCTCTTTCACTTTCATCAAAAGGCTCTTTAGTTCCTCTTTGCTTTCTGCCATAAGGGTGGTGCCATCTGCAAATCTGAGGTCATTGATATTTCTCCTGGCAATCTTGATTCCAGCTTGTGCTTTCTCCAGCCCAGTATTTCTTATGATGTACTCTGCATATAAGTTAAATAAGCAGGGTGCAACCAGTCTGTTGCAACCAGTTGCAACCAGTCTGTTTTTCCATGTCCAGTTCTAACTGTTGCTTCCTGACCTGCATACAGATTTCTTTAGAGGCAGGTCAGGTGGTCTGGTATTCCGATCTCTTTAAGAATTTTCCAGAGTTTATTGTGATCCACATAGTCAAAGGCTTTGGCATAGTCAATAAAGCAGAAATCGATGTTTTTCTGGAACTCTCTTGCTTTTTCAGTGATCCATTTCGATGAATATAGCATAGACAAATATAATTTATTCAAATACATGATTTGAGATGGACACCAAAAAGATTAATAATGCTCTAGAAGTGGTTGGTTGTGTTGTTCCACTGCCATAAGTTTATTATTTTATATATCAAAAATTCTTTATTACATACACTAAAAAAATCTGGAGTTCAGAATGATGTTACTATTATCACAATCTCATATTGCATTTAACTAAGTAGATGACCACAAAAATATCTCTCATATTACTAGCCCTTCTTAAGTGGGACAATGATAAAATAAAGACTGTGTTCTTCCCCTTGAGTTTGGTCAGAGCTTGTGACTGCTCTGACACTTAGAGGGAAAGAGTGATGCTATATGACTTCTGAATCTAGGACATCAAAGAGTTATAGTTTGCTCCTCATTCTTTCTTGTTATATACATCCTTACATCTCAGAAGCCCCAAAGAAGTCTGACTTTCCTGAAGTTGCTGTGCTAGAGAGACCACTTGGAGAGGTTACATAGAGACAGAAATTCTCAATTGCTGTTCTGGCTTTTGCATTTTCCCAGCTTAGGTGTAAAATATAATAGGGATTAATGCTTCAGGTGACCTCAGTCCCAGCCACCATCTGTAGAAATTAAACAAAGCAAAATACTCTTAAACATGTTTACAACATGGTTTACTGAATGTTTTAAACCTACTGTTGGGAACTATTGCTCAAAAAAAAAGTTCCTTTAATATATTACTGCTCATTGACAATGCATCTGGTCACCTAGGAGCTCCGATGGAGATGTACATGTTTACACACACAATTCCCTCTCCAGGCCATGGATCGAGGAGCGGTTTTGATTTTCAAGTCGTATAGTGTAAGAAATGCATTTTGTCAGGCTTTAATTGCCATAGATATTTATTTCTCTAATGATTTCTGTCACGTGTGTGCTCAGTTGTGTCTGATTCTGTGCAACCCCACGGACTGTAGCCCACCAGGCTCCTCTGTCTATGAATTTTTCCAGGCAAGAATAATGGAGTGAGTTGCCATTTCCTACCTCAGGGGATTTTCCTCACCCAGAGATGGGACTTGAGTCCCCTGCATTGGCAGGTAGATTCTTTACCACTGCGCCACCTACCTGCCATCCCTGTAATGGATCTGGGGAAACTGGAAACCTGGAAAGGAATCACCATTCTAGATGCCATTAAGGACACTTGTGGTTCATGAGAATATCAACATTAACAAGATTCCAACCTTTATCGATGACTTAGAAGAGTTCAGGACTTCAGTAGAGGAGTTGCTTTTTATGGATGAGCAAAAAATGTGGTTTCTTAAGATGGAATCAATTCCTGGTGAAGATACTGTTAAGATTGCTAAAATAGCAACAAATGATTTAGAATATTATATAAACTTAGTCGATAAAGCAGCTGCAGGGTTTAAGATTGACTTTAATTTTGAAAGAAGATCAACTGTGAGTTAAATGGTACCAAACAGCATTGATGATACAGAGAAATCACTTGTGAAATGTAGAGTCAATCAACATCTTATTTTAAGGAATAGACATAGTCACTCCAGCTTTCAGGAACCACAACTCTGATTAGTCAGCAACCATCAACATTGAGGCAAGATCATCACTAGAAGAAGATCATGTCTCACTGAAGGCTCAGATGATGATTAGTATTTTTTAGCCATAAACTATTTTTAAATTAAGTAATGCACATTGGTGTTTTAGACATAATGCTATTGCACACCTAATAGACTACAGGATAATATAATGCATAAGTTTTTATGTACTGAGAATTCAAAAAAAGTACATGTGACTTGCTTTATTGTAATAATCGTTTTATTGTGGCCATCTGGAACTGAATCTGCAATATTTCTGAGGTAGCCTGTACATAGAAAACTCTAAGGAATCCATAGGAAAGCTACTCAAGAAAATAAACACATTCACCAAAATTGCAGAGTGCAGTATTAACACAAAGAAACCTATTATACTACCAGGAAATTGCAACCTGAAAAAAATCAAAGCAATTCTATTTACAATAGTATATGAAGAATAAAATACCTAGAAACCTATTTATTCAAATTAGTGAAAGATTTGAACACTGACAGCTGCAAAATATGCCTGAAAAAAAATTAAAGAAGACAGATATAGGAAAGACATTCCACTTGTATGGATTGAAAGTTTTAATATTATTAAGGTGGCATTATTGCCCAAAGTGATCTACAGAGTCAATTTAATTCCTGCCAAAATCCCCACAGCCTCTTCCACAGAAATGAAAAAACATCCTCAGATTCATATGGAATCACATGGTGCTATGAATGGCCAAAACAATCTTGAAAAAAGGATACAGTTGGAATAGTAATACTTTCCACTTTCAAAAGTTACCACAAAACTACAATAATCAAAAGAATGTGGTAATGGCATAAAGATAGAAATAGAACTGTGGAGTAAAATTGAGAGTCCAGACATACACCCATACACTTATGGCTAATTGATTTCAGACAAGGGTGCCAAGTCCTTTCAATGAGGGAAATGAATAGTTTCTTCAACAAATGGTACTAGGATAAATTTCCACATGCAAAGAATTGGTGTACCTCTGCCTCACAAAATATACAAAAAGAAACTCCAAATGGTTCAGAAATGTAAATATGAGAGCTAAAATCATAAACCTCTTAGAAGAAACCATGAGGATATTTTCATGACCTTGAATTTGGCAGTAGATTCTTAGATTTGACAGCAAAAGAACAAACAACAGCAACAACAGTGTAGATAAATTGGACTTCACCAATACTATAAACTTTTATGCATCAAAGGACATTATTAATAAAGTGAAAAGACAGCCTACAGAATGAGAAAATATTTGCAAACAACATATTTGATGAGGGTTTAATATTCAAGAACTCTCACAATTCCACAACAAAAGACAAACACCTCAAGTTAAAAATGGGTCAAAGGAATTCCCTGGCAGCCCAGTGGTTAGGACCCTGTGTTCACTGCAGAGAGCCCAGGTCTGATCCGCAGTGTGAAAAGTTGTGCAGCGCAGCCAAAAAAAGTGGGGCAGGATCAGGAACTTAGATATGCATCCCTATGGAGAAGATATAATAATGGCCCATACCTATGTGAAAATCTGCTCAACATGATTAGTCATTAAAGAAACTCAAACCCAATGTGCTTTGCTTCATAATGGTGTATCATTTCACATCAACCAGGATGGTTATAATTTTTAAAAAGATAACAAGTATTGGCAATTATATGGGAAAATGTAATCCATGTGCATTACTGGTGGGTATGTAAAGCAGTGTAAGTTACCGGGAGAATCTGAAAAGAATTAACACTAATTTAAGATCTATAAAGTGCAATAAGAAACCACTAATCTGCAGTTTATATTGACAGCAATGCTGCTCAAAGGAAAATCTCCTGACTGGTATGAAGAACTGCAGGGGGATGCAGTTTCCCACAGTATAGTCTTCCATCTAGATTAGAAGCCCCAGAATCGATACTAGCCAGAAATCCAGGCAGTGGTCCCTCTTCTGCCTTATTCCCTTGTGTGTGTTAGTTGCTCAATCATATCTGACTCTTTGCAACTCCATGGACTCATTTCCTTACTGAGTTAATTTTATTCCTCACCTTCTATCTTCCCATCATTCTCTCTTCCCATACCCATTCCAATAGAGAATTTCCAGTATCAGAACACAAAGAAGTGTTGAAGTGGGCAAGTGTTTCAGAGCATTAAGATATTGAATCAGCAGCAAATAGGACAGAAAAGGACTAGGACTGGAGAAACTGAGTAAGAAATGCCCCTTTGGAAGGGGGCATTGTCTAAAACAACAGTCTCTAGAAAGAAAAAGCAAAAACAACTTTAGATCATTCACAAGAAAAATTCTTTCCTTTATATTAAAAACAAATGCACTTTGTGATGGCTAACTGTATGAGTCAACTAAGGGATGCCCAGATAACTGCTAAAACTTTATTTCTGGATGTGCCTGTGAGAGTATTTTCCAGAAGAAACTGGCATTTGAATCAGTAGTCTGAGTAAAGGAGCCATGCCTTCACCAATGTGAATGGGCATCATTCACATAGTTGTCAACAAAATGGCAAGGAAAGGGTGAATTCTCTCTTCTAGTCTTTTCTAGAGCTGGACATCCATCTTCTACTGCCCATAGATACTGGAACTCCTGGCTCTTAGGCCTCTGGACTCTAGAACTTACACCAATGCCATCCCATTCCTCATTCTCAGGCTTCAGGCCTTGGATTTCATGTTACACCATAGGCTCACCTGGATCTCAGGTCTTTAGACTCATACCAAAATATACCACTAGCTTTCCTGTCTCTCCAGCCTGCAGATGGCATGTCAGCCAACAGTGTATCTTCATAGTCTCTATAATTGTGTGTGCCAATTCCCATAATAATTCTTCTATTATATATCTATATATATCCTATTGGTTCTGTTCCTCTGGAGAATTCTGACTAATACACACCGGGTCCAAGATTCTCTGTTTCAGAACACTTTGTACTCCAGTAAAATTTGACTAGTCAGTATATTTATATACTAGTTCTCTAGTTTAATATCTGGCAAGAGGATTCTAACAATAATTAAGGTACAGTGATAACAGTTAAGAAGGAAAAGCTCTATCTTCATCTTTATCTCTCTCTTGATGAGTATTATGCTTGCTTAAAGGTAGCTCTTATTTCAAGGATAAATAATAGAAGGGATAATTAATATTATCTACAGCATTAGCAGAAAATAATATGTAGGTTTAACATACATACTTTGAGGCAGTGTTTCCAAATACAGACATCTAATTTAGACCGAACCATTTCTTGTGTTCTCAATAAAATTTAAGAGAATATGACCTCTAAGATATGAGAAATGAACAAAGAATTGATAAGACTACAGTTTTAAATGAGAAAAAGTTATGAGAGGCAGATATAAATAAAAAGTTGATGAAAATGTCATAGTAGCTTGTCATAAAATTTTTTGAATAAAGGGCAGAAATAAAATATGTATGAGTACAAATGAAGTCAGAGAGGCACTACAGAAAATTAGTGATGAGCAAGATGAACGTGAGATACTCCTTAAGGAAATGAAGAAGAAATGGAGGAGATGAAATATAGTATTGATAAGTTTTGGTATTATGATTGATAGTAGATGCTCTGAGAACCCCTTCTCACTACCCCCAAAATGGAATTAGAATAGGACACATTTGAAACACTTATTTCTAGGTTCACAATTCTACTCAGCCCTTCAAAGAGTAAGAGGATAGTTTTGGGGATGGTAAGCAAGAGAAAGTCCAAGGACATTGCCTGGAGCAGTGTTACCGTGGGGATACCAGGCTTTGAGGCAGCTGAAAGGCATAAGTTTGAACCAATGGCCTGTATTGAGCCCAGACTCCCATGTAGTTGACACTGTTCTTGACAGAAGCAGAAGCAAACTCTCCCTGGAGAAGAGGCATCCTGAATTTAGACCCACAAGGGTCCCGCAGACCAGAAACAAACAATAATATCTTATCAAAGATAAGGGTTATAACCCTAACCCTAACCACTCAAAGAGATAGAACATCTTAAGTAAGAATCAGCAAAAAAATAGAAAGACAGATGCCAAGAACTGTTGAAGATGCTGTAATTGTCAGTTATAAATTATAGACTAGTGATGTATAAAGTATTTAAAGAAATAAAAGAAACAAGCAGCACTCTTTTTTAAAAAGAAAAACTTCACAAAATGAAATATAACTGTGAAATCTAGAACTCCAGTGATGTTTGGAACATCACACACACACACACACACACACACACACACACACACACACCCCTAAGAGGATTAAAAGAAAACCTTGTATATCTCATGATAAAACAAAGAACAATAAAGGCAGAAAGAAGGTATTAAAAGCAGGCAAAGAGAAATGAAAAAATGCCAGTTAGGCAGATAGTAGACTCAAAAGCAACAGTGGAAGCCAGATGACAGTGAATTAATAGACTTACAGTATTATAAGAAAGAGACTGTCAAGTACAAATGCATACCTAGAAAAATAACCTTTCAAAACAATGGAAAAATAAGAACATTTTAAGTGAAACAAAAGTGAGTTTGACAAGTAATCAAGTTCTCTTAAGAAACTTCTACGTATCAATAAGAAATCACTCCAACAGAAAAATGGGCTAAAACATGAATAGACTTTTTACCGATGAGGATACACGAATGATATGGAAACGAGCAAAATTAGTATCAGATGTAAATTAAGAGAACCACGAGCTTTAAACCAATTAAATTGACAAAAATGACAACTTCTGAAAATGTCAAAATAGGCATGGATCAGCTTGGATTTTTATAAACTGAGAGTGGGAGTATAAATGTGTTAAGCAGATTGAAAATAATTTGATATTGCTTTATCAACATGAATATTCACATTACCTATGCCACAGCTCTTGATGAAAGTAAAAGAGGAGAGTGAAAAAGCTGGCTTAAAACTCAACATTCAAAAAACTAAAATCACAGCATCCAGTCCCATCACTTCATGGCAAATAAATGGGGAAACAATGGTCACAGTGAGAGACTTTATTTTCTTGGGCTCCGAAATGACTGTAGATGGTAACTACCACCATGAAATTAAAAGGCACTTGCTCCTTGGAAGAAAAGCTATGGCCAACCTAGGCAGCATATTAAAAAGCAGAGACATTACTTTGCCAACAAAGGTCTGTCTAGCCAAAGCTATGGCTTTTCCAGTAGTCATGTATGGATGTGAGAGTTGAACCATAAAGAAAGCTGAGCACCAAAGAATTGATGCTTTTGAACTGTAGTGTTGGAGAAGACTCCTGAGAGTCCCTTGGACTGCAAAGAGATCAAACCAGTCAATTCCGAAGGAAATCAGTGCTGAATATTCATCGGAATGACTGTTGCTGAAGCTGAAACTCCAATATTTTGGCCACCTGATGCGAAGTAGGGACTCATTGGAAGAGACCCTGATGCTGGGAAAGATTGAAGGCAGGAGGAGACAGGGAATACAGAGGATAAGATGGTTGGAAGGCATCACCCACTCGATGGTTGGAAGGCATCACCCACTCGATGAACATGAGTTCATGGAGTTTGAGCAAGCTCCAGGAGTTGGTGATGGACATGGAAGCCTGGCATGCTGCAGTCCATGGGGTTGCAAAGAGTCGGACACGACTGAGCGACTGAACTGAACTGAACTTCCTCTTTCACCTCCTTGGAGAAAAGTGTGGAATGGAATAAGGAGGAGGGTGCAGTGTCAGACACTGGTGTTGCCATGCTTGTGAAGCTCTAACTGTGGAGCAGTCTGATAGGATTGTTAGTATTTCATATTATGCTTTATAACTTATATTTATGTTGTTGTTTAGTCACTAAATCATGCCCAACTCTTTTGTGACTCCATGGACTATAGCCCGCCAGACTTCCTGCCATGGGATTTCCAAGGCAAGAATACTGGAGTGGGCTGCCATTTTCTTCTCCAGGGGATCTTCCCAAACCAGGGGTTGAACCCGCATCTCTTGCATTGGCAGTCGGTTTCTTTGCCGCTGAGCCACTAGGGAAGCCCTCCAGGTATGTTATCTATAGCTTTTTTTTTTTTTTGCATGTCAACCATGTCAACCATTATATTAAAATATTTAAAATATATACATATAAAAGAACAGTTGACATACCCCTTTCATTTTGGATATAAATTACTGATAGCTTGAGTTTCTAAAGAAGAGAAAATAACAAATGGAAATAGAGCAATAACCTCAGTAAAAAATTCTGATCTGAAGAAAACTCAAGTCAATTAAAATCATTGAAAATAAAATATAGTAATATTTTTCTCTTAAAGTATGCTCCAGTAAGCAATTACAGAAACATACAGACTGAAAAATAAAATAATACAAAAATTAAAAATAAAACATTACCTACAAAGAAAGAAGAATTAGATGATGGATGATACAACTTTTATTCATTTTTTAATAAATGAGGGAGAGAGGGTTATATGTCTATCCAGACAGTCCAAGGCAGGAAAATTAATAAGAAATGTAGCACGTTACTAATAGAAAGAATGAGAAGGGTGACTTTAGATTTATCCTCTAAATAAATAAATTCAGGAAGACAATGAAACAATTTTTTAAACAGAATTAAAATTGTAATAGTGAAAAATGGAAGCAATTCAAGTGACCAATAATAAGAAAATGTTTAGATTTGGCTATAACCATCCCAGGAGTGTCATCTATGCCCTAAAAATAAGATACTCCTCAAAACTCTCAGGGTTATGAAAAATAAGTAACATCTGAAAAACTGTCATGGCCACAAAAAGCCTTAATCCTGAGTAATAATCAAAGATGTGAAAAAGATTATCAAACATAACTCTGCATTTCAACACTATTCATAATAATTGGGGATATGAAACAATCTAAACATTGAGTGATAAGAAAATAGTTTTTAAAATTTTGATATGTGCCTACTATGAGGCACTATTCAACTATTGTTGGTCAAGCTTATGACATTATGAATTAAATGAGATAAGAATATACCAAATAAGAAATAGGTTATAAAACAACATACAGCAAAATGTCTGTGTCTGACTGGCCTCAGAATGTCTAACATGTCTATTTAGAAGTTTTTCTTTTTTTTTCCCACCTAAGTCCCCATGATGACCTGGATACAATAGGTAAGACCTATTGACCTTTTAACCTTGCCAAGTTCTGTGCTAGCCAGTGGCTTAGGAAGTACTTGAGTACAGTTTATGGTCACTCAGGGATAATAGGGACCATTCAGAACAGTTGGATTTTCTCTGTTAGGGAATTTAAACAGAATTTAAACAGAGAGTTGAGCAGATTTTAGTAGGTACATTACTCAAAAAGTAAACCAAACAAAACATCTGGAAGATAGACTTGATATGGAAATCACCCACATCACAGCAGTGATAGAGCACTAAATCATGAAACTTTGATCTGCAAAGTTTGATCTGCAAACCAAAACTTTGCTACTGCAACTTGATAGGTAGACCTCATTTGGCATCTAGATGACTTTCCTATCCTAATTTGTATGCCTGTCTCTATAAGGACAAATCATATTACTTTGTCTGTGCACAATGTTACATTACCTGAGATTACTCTGTTCTCTTTGAAACCAAAGAGCCTAACTGATGTAGGACTGCACTATCCCAATCCTGTAATTGTCACTTTTGACTGATGTGTCTATGCAGACATTGAAGATTAACTAAAATGAAATATAGCAGAATATTAACACATGTTTATTCAAATACATATTGAGTGCTTACAGTGGGCCTGACACCGCCCCAAGCACAGGAAGGCAGCAGTGAGAATCAAACACTTGCCTTCCTAGAGCTTGCATTATGGTGGGATTCTGACAGTAATTGTTCTCTGAATGTTGAGGTTATGTGATATTTTTTGTTTTATACTCTTTTATATATTTCTGAGTTTCCTACAATCACATTTTTAATCAAAAATCTATGTTAGTTTAAAATTGTTGTTGTTCAGTCTCTCAGTCATGTCTGACTCTTTGTGACCCCACGGACTGCAGCAAGCCAGGCTTCCATGTCCATCACCAACTCCTGGAGGTTGCTCAAATTCATGTCCATCGAGTCAGTGATTCCATCCAACCATCTCATCCTCTGTCATCCTCTTCCTACTCCTGCCCTCAATCTTTCCCAGCGTCAGGGTCTTTTATAATCAGTCGGTTCTTCACATCAGGTGGCCAAAATATTGGAGTTTCAGCTTCAGCATCAGTCCTTCCAATGAATATTCAGGATTGATTTCCTTTAGGATTGGCTGGTTTGATCTCTTTGTAGCCCAAGGGACTCTCATGAGTCTTCTCCAACACCACAGTTCAAAAGCATGAATTCTTCAGTGTTCAGTCATCTTTATGGTCCAACTCTCACATCCATATGTGACTACTGGAGAAACCATAGCTTTGACTAGATGGATCTTTGTTGGCTAAGTAATACTTGTCTCTGCTTTTTAATATGCTCTCTAGGTTGGTCATAGCTTTTCTTCCAAGAACAAGAGTCTTTTAACGTTATGGCTGGAGTCACCATCTGCAGAGATTTTGGAGCCTAAGAAAGTAAAGTCTGTCACTGTTTCCATTGTTTCCCCATCTATTTGCCATGAAGTGATGGGATCAGATCCCATGATATTCATTTTTTGAATGTTAAGTTTTAAGCCAGTTTTTTCACTCTCCTCTTTTACCTCCATCAAGAGGCTCTTTAGTCCCTCTCTGCTTTCTGCCAAAATGGTGGTGTCATCTGCATATCTGAGGTTATTGATATTTTTCCTGGCAATCTTGAATTCCAGCTTGTACTTTATCAAGCCTGGCTTTTCTCATGATATACTCTGCATATAAGTTAAATAAGGAGGGTGACAATATGCAGTCTTGACGTACTCCTTTCCCAACTTGGAACCAGTTCATTGTGCCATGTCCAGTTCTAACTTGTTTCTTGGCATGCATGCAGACTTCTCAGGAGGCAAGTCAGGTGGTCTGGTATTACCATCTCTTTAACAATTTTCCACAGTTTGTTGTGATCCACACAAAGGCTTTGGTGTAGTCAATGAAGCAGAAGTAGATGTTTTTCTGAAATTCTCATGCTTTTTCTATGATCCAGCAGATGTTGCCAATTTAATCTCTGGTTCCTCTGCTTTTTCTAAATCAGCTTGAACATCTGGAAGTTCTCGGTTCACATACTGTTGAAGCCTAGTTTGGAGAATTTTGAGCATTACTTTGCTAGCATGTGAAATGAGTGCAATTATGCGGTAGTTTGAAGATTTTTGGCATCGCCTTTCTTTGGGATTGGAACAAAAACTGACCTTTTCCAGTCCTGTGGCCACTGGTGAGATTTCCATATTTGCTGGCATATTGAATGCAGCACTTTAACAGCATCATCTTATAGGATTTGAAATAGTTCAGCTGGAATTCCATCACCTCCACTAACTTTGTTTGTAGTAATGCTTTCCAAGGCCCACTTGAATTCACACTCCTGGATGTCTGGCTCTAGGTGAGTGATCACACCATCATGATTATCCAAATCATACAGACCTTTTTTTTGTATAGTTCCTCTGGAGAATCCCATGGACTGTAGCCTGTCAGACTCCTCTGTCTATGGGGTCGCAAGAGTTGGACATGACTTAGCAACTAAACCACCACCATCTGTATATTCTCACCACTTCTATTTAATATCTTCTGCTTCTGTTAGGTCCATACCATTTCTGTTCTTTATTGTGCTTTAATTTTAGTTTAAAATTTAGATGTATATATTCTCCAATATTTATTTCTGATTTCTACCTCTCAAGGGAACTATATCAAAAGAGGACAAAACAGAGAACTAATGTTTGAGTAGAATCAACAGAGAAAATATTATCCTGTGAGGAAAAGATTTTATTCCTGTGATATGAAAAGGCAATGGGAGTTGTCTAAAAAGTACATGGCTTCTAAATTGTTTATTACATTGTGAGTCTTGCTATAGTCAAAGAAACATTATGCATTTATAGAAATTTGTTTGGTTTTGAAACATTTCCTTCTATCATTCTCCCCACAACTCTGGGAGGCAGGCAGATAAATTATCATTATTTCCAGTTTTCAGATCCAATGTGGGTTAAGAGAAGTTACATCACTTTCCCCTACATGCACACTTTAACAATGGCAAAGTGCAGACTAGAACCTTGGTTTTCTTCCTATAATTCTCTTTCCACTACACCTTGAAGTGCAAGTGGCCTTTGTTATTCTTCATAGTGATTATATTACTTTGGGGGAAATTGCATTTACTATGTTAAGGATTATATTCTAACGAGTTTTTAGACTTCAGTCTCCTGGAATCACTGCATTTTGGTGGAATAGAACAGCTAGTACATTGAAAGACCAAGCTTCTATAGGGTGTTGCAAAATATAACTTTACTATTTCCTGTCATTGTTCTTTTAAATGCTCTATTTGGACTCAATTTTTTGTTTTCACTGTTCTTGGGCATATCTAATAACTCTTTCACTTTCTTGAATATTAAAAAAAAGGCTTCTAGTCCCATTAGTTACTAGAAAGGTCTCTATTTTCATAATTAAAATGCTCAGGTCAATAGTGCTCTGCACGTTAAGTATTTGTCGCCACCCACCCCCACATCACGTGTGATGTTACTTCAAATGAGGCAGCATTCAGTGAAGAAATAGAGTTTTCCTATTGCTTGCCATTTGCTTCTTATGCTACCCTCCTTGCTTCCCCGCTTTAAGAGTGTTCTCACTGATCCCTGACTAGAGGTATATGTGGGGGAGTGTTGACTAAAATGGGGGCAGAAAAGATCTTACTTAGCATGTTGAACTACAGTCTGGTGTTGGTATTCTCTGGGTTTAGAAGGGTTTAAAGCTGACTTTCGTGCATGGTACTTTATAACACCCCAGAGAATAACACCCCATTGCAAATATATGATTGTGCCTCTCTCCAAATGGGCAATGGCTCCAGTCAGACAGTGATGAGCCACTGAGGGTAGTCCTCTCTGCTTCTGTATCCAAGGGTACCTCTTCAGCTTCTTTTTAATGAGGCAGCCTGCCTTTGGAAGGAAGCTCTCTTGGTCCCTTTGAAATGGACCACAGACAGCTTCCTCCTTCATGGCCCTCAGTATCCAAACCAAAGATGTGTGTTGCCTAGCTTCTAGTGGAAGCTGAGCTGACGTCCATGGAAACATCTCTTTCTCTCTCCCATCAGCTCCAGCCACAACTTTTGCCTTTAAATTTCTGAGCTATAAGACAAACATCTATCCCTGGTGTTCCCCCAAACTGCAAGATATATTTCTCAAGTTCTCTGAGTTCAGTTCAGTTCAGTCGCTCAGTCGTGTCCAACTCTTTGTGACCCCATGAACCACAGCCCGCCAGGCCTCCCTGTCCATCATCACCTCTCAGAGTTTACCCAAACTCATGTCCGTTGAGTCAGTGATGCCATCTAACCACCTCATCCTGTTGTCCCCTTCTCCTCCTGCCTTCAATCTTTCCCAACATCAGGGTCTTTTCAAATGAGTCAGCTCTTCGCATCAGGTGGCCAAAATATTGGAGTTTCAGCTTCAACATCAGTCCTTCCAATGAACACCCAGGACTGATCTCCTTTAGGATGGACTGGTTGGATCTCCTTGCAGTCCAAGGGACTCTCGAGTCTTCTCCAACACCACAGTTCAAAAGCATCAATTCTCCGGTGCTTAGCTTTCTTTATAGTCCAACTCTCACATCCATACATGACTACTGGGAAAACCATAGCCTTGACTAGACAGACCTTTGTTGGCAAAGTAATGTCTCTGCTTTCTAATATGCTATCTAGGTTGGTCATAACTTTCCTTCCAAGGAGTAAGAGTCTTTTAATTTCATGGTTGCAATCATGATCTGCAGTGATTTTAGTTCTCTGAGTAACCCTATTTAAATCCTACTTGACTGATTCGAATTGAGAATAAAATACCCTTTCTCCTCTCTCCAGAAGATATGAAGGAAATACCTCAACCTGCTCAAAATTTGAACCCTGAAAAGCCCTCTCAAAGAACATGACTCCTCTTCTCTCCTAGCCTAGAAGTAATGAGTATAACAAAACTATTGTGCATCATTCTTACAAGTCCTGCATATGTGGTCTACCATATTTTTTTTTTTTTTTGAGTTGTATAATTAACTGACCTTTATTGTTTTCTTTATGACTTTGGGGCCATTATAGAACCTAGGCAGAAAAAAAAACTGTATTTTTTCCTGCTATTTAGAAGTTCAATTGAAGACTTAACAATGTAGCACCTATGGAGTTTCAATTCAGAGATTTTAGCAAGTATTCCAGGAAAAGCAGTAAACTCAAAGACACCTCTCCAAAAAAGTGAAATATGTTAACCTGGTTCTGTTTACATCAATTTGACAAATGACACTATTCAATATTATAGGTTCAGTATATTATATTATCTAATATATAATATTATATATAATAAGATCAGTATAATGATGCAACTACCTTCTAAAACATAAATATATATCTCTACCTCTTCACACATCACCCATTGCCTCTCCATAAATCTGTTTCTGCTCATTATCATCTACCTAGAACTATAACTACAAGCAACGTAAAAACCAGTGGTTCTCAAAACTGGGGAGCCTTTAAAATATGCCAGTACCCAGGAATCCACCCTAGACCAATTAAAGGAGGATCTCTGGTGATTGAAAGTAGTCTTAGGCCTTTATAAAAGCTTCCTAGCTGATTCTAATTTGCATTTAGAGATGAGAACTGCTGCTGTATGCTCTCAAACTGGGATGCCACTCAGAGCTAATCTTCATTCAGTCTTTCTATATCCTTACAGGAAGGATCAGCTACTTCTTTCTTAAATGATTCTGGCTTTTCTCTTGACCTCCTCAGCCAGGCCGATCCATGACCCACAGTCCCTGGTTCATAAAATACGTAAGTGTAAATGAACAGAGAACAAAGGAGCCCAGCTGCTTGGCTCCTGTTGCTTCTTCCTTTTCAACTGGAGGTTTGTTTTTGACCCCTGCAAGAGAAGAGGAAGGAGGGAAACTAGATTAATTTTTCTGAATTTTTGCTAATGGGATATGAATGTATTTCCTATCTGAGCTGTGTTAAGAATAACAACAAAACAAACAAACAAAAAACAGATGTATGCTGGAGCCAGGTCTTCACAACTCAACAGAGACAACTGTTAGATTCTCAGGAACTTGGGGAGCCAGTTTTGTCCCATTGGTAGCTTGAATTTGGCCAGGATGTTAACATTTACACCGTAGACATCAGCAAACATTACAAATCAGGGCTCCCTCTTTTCCTCCCTACAGAGAATTAACTGTCAAACATATTTCCATCAAAGCACTGGATATGCGTATTGAAAAAGTGCTTCTCAAACCTTGTCCTTAATTTGAAGTTCAGGGCAAAGGGGTAGGAGACATAGCAGCTTTATGGTTCTTTGCCTCATCAAATTAGATAGAAATTACCATCCTGATAAGATTTTGTAGGAGTGGAGAGAGAGGAACATGAACTGAAATTGATTCTAATAAACTATGTGTTTCCTTATGTAGATCTAATAAAGTGTATTTATCATTAAAGACAGAAATATACTGTAGGTGTTTCTCAACTTATTAAAGTTAATTGGTGCCCTTGCAACAGTTCAGCCTTACTAATTAATATCCAACTTGTATGTTTTTCAAACCTATGCTCAAGGAAGCAGTGTTGTTGTTGTTTTTTTCCCCCTAAATACCGTGTTAATTCGTCTAGATTTTGATGTGGAGGTATGCTTAGGTAATTAAAAAAAATAGTTTTGGCAAATTATATTTTTATAAATAGCATCTCTTTTTCTCTGTAGAGTAAAAATTTTTGCTAAAGGGAAAATAATTTATGCAAGATCCTGATGCTTTGCAAGAACATGTCACTGTTACAGACAGAAGATGAAGCACAATGAATGATTATGGTGGAAGCATCCTGAGATAGCTGTGTTTTTAAAATCTACACTCTTACTCAGTATTTTCTCTTCCATCAAATAAACGTAAAACATAAACTTATGTTAATTTGCACAAACACTCAACAAAACCAAAGAGCCATAAATAAATAAATAAATATCCTGACCTTGACTTTATTAAACTTGAATGCTTTGTAACTCCTATGATTTCTCACATCCAACAAACTTCAAGCAACTACTATGCTCATGTCCTCCCACCTACATCTTCCACTCTGTATTGCAAACCTACTCCTTCTGTTTCTACCTGTCTCATATGTTAAGTTTGCAAGGCTACTCAGTGATCCCCACTTTCTTGACCCCCTCTTGTTGACTAGTGCTCTGTGATCCAGGACTCCATTATGAACCATACCCCTATATCCTTTATTCCACTTTCCAGCCCCCGTTAAAGTGCATCATTCCTGAGACTCCCTATTCCTTCAAGGACTTACGCTGTGCTCCTTACTTTTCTAACTGAGGACTTCATGGAACAGTCAGTGTCTCATCCAAAACACCCATCTGAACACTGGGAACTTCAAACAAAATTGTAGGAGAATGTTGGAGCAATTTGAAGGTGAACAGTCATTTGACAGTACTCATAAAATCATATCCAAAGTGGAAAAAGCCCTCTTCACCTATCTCTAAGGGAAATTATTGGTAAGCCCCAACTGAAATGGCAGGATCTTTATTAAGATTAACTCTTGCCTGTAAATATTTTTGCCAGTTTATCTAACTGCATCAGTAACAGTATATTCAAGTCTTGAGTTTGGCGTGTAATAGGAGAGAGAAACTGGAATTTTGTTAGGTGACCTCACTCAGCTCCCACTCAGCACATGCTTTGCTGTTGCTCTTCAGTTGCTGAGTCACGTCTGAGCCTCTGCAACTCCATGAACACCAGCACAACAGGCTTCCTTGTCCTTCACTCTCTCCTGGAGTTTGCTCAAACTCATGACCATGGAGACATCCAGCTATCTCATTCTCTGTTGCCCCCGTCTCCTCCTGCTCTCAATCTTTGCCAGCATCAGGGTCTTTTCCAGTGAGTCGGCCCTTTTCATCAGGTGGCCAAAGTATTAGAGCTTCAGCATCAATCCTTTCAATGAACATTCAGGGTGAATTTCCTTTTGGATTCACTGGTTTCATCTCCTTGCTGCCCAAGGGACTCTCAAGAGTCTTCAGAACCACAGTTCGAAGCACCAATTCTTTGGTGCTCAGCCTTCTTTATGGTTCAACTCTCACATCCATACATGACTACCGGAAAAACGATAGCTTTGACTATACGGACCTTTGTCAGTGAAGTGGTATCTCTGCTTTTAACACTCTGTCTGGGTTCATCATAGCTTTTCTTCCAAGGAGCAGGTGTCTTTTAATTTCATGGCTGCAGTCACCATGCACAGTAATTTTGGAGCCCAGGAAAATAAAAATAAAGTCTGCTACTCTTTCCATTGTTTCCCCATCTATTTGCCTTGAAGTTATGGGACCAGATGCCATGATCTTAGTTTTTTTGGTGAGTTGTAATCAGCTTTTTCACTCTCTTCTTTCACCTTCATCAAGAGTCGCTTTAGTTCCTCTTCACTTTCTGCCATAAGGGTGGTGTCATCCGTATGTCTGAGGTTATTCATATTTCTCCTGGCAATCTTGCATTCCAACTTGTGCTTCATCCAGCCTGGCATTACTCATGATGTACTCTGCATATAAGTTAAATAAGCAGGGTGACAATATACAGCCTTGACATACCCCTTTCCCAATTTTGAACCAGTCTGTTGTCCCATGTCTGGTTCTAACATACTGCTTCTTGACCTGCATACAGTTTTCTCAGGAGACAGGTAAGGTGGCCTGTCATTCCCATCTCTTTAAGAATTTTCCACAGTTTGTTTTGATCCATACAGTCAAAGGGTTTAGTGCAGAAGCAGTGAGTAAATGAAGCAGAAGTAAATGTTTTTCTAGAATCCTCTTACTTTTTCTATGATCTATGTTGACAATTTGATCTCTGGTTCATCTGCCTTTTCTAAATCCAGCTTGTACATCTGGAAGTTCTTGGATCACATACTATTGAAGCCTAACTTGAAGGATTTTGAGCCTTACCTTGCTACCTTATGAAATGAGCACAATTGTGTAGTAGTTTGAACATTCTTTGACATTGCCCTTCTTTGGCAATTAGCCTGTGCTTAAAAACCTCTTAGAAATTTAAGTCTTCTTTAAAAATTATACATTCAGCTGATATAATACTGTACATCCAATCATATTTGATTTAGAAAGACTCATTCATGATATGAGAAAATACTTAATGTATAGTAAATGAATTAATAAAAATAGTGTTGAAATTGTTGTTTGTGATCATAACTTAAAAACATGCTGAAGGAACAGGCATTATCTCTGAATGGGTGATTATAGGTGAGCGTTGTTTCTAAACACTGATACAGTATGCATGTATGAATATGTCTTTATTGTTGAAAAATATCTTCATGCAATTATGAAAAGGTCATAAAATTCCTGATCATAGGCTCTTCATAATCTATAACAAGACTTATAAGATAAGTCAAAATTGGTCATACAAGAAATGACCTGAGCTTTACAAATTAGAGAAACATTTGTCATCTGAAATTTTTCCTATCAATTCCTTAACACCTGGCATACTTTTAATAAAGAGCTAGTTATTAAGTTCTCTGTTTAGAGCAACTGATGTCCAGTAATAATCCCACAAAGAGTCAAATAGTAAATACTCTTAATACATGTATAATGAGGTATAAACAATCTGTTCTGAGGACCAGAAGGAATTGTGTCCCATTTACTCCTTTACCAAACCCTAGAAAAGAACTTTAGATACAAGAAATTAAGTCCACATAGAGGAGTCCCATTCCCAATAAGCTGGCTCTGTGACAAGCAGACTTCCAAATCCAGACCAAGAGAGGATAAACATTCCTTCTCTTCACATCCCTTCCTCTCCCAATTCCCTGGGTGCAGCTTTTAGTTTTAAACAGCAATATTTCTAGTACTTTTTTTTCTTGCTTGTGCAATGGCTGCCTTGTTATCTTTCCGGAATGCATTTCATTGTCTCTCCTTTTAAAATTTTAACTATGATGTCCCATCTGCTGTTACTGAACTGGAATGTCCCTAAAATGTAAATCTAGACTGAATCCCACTGGGAATTGCCTAAAAGAATCATTTGTCTGATAAATAGCAAATTGCAAAATGGATTTTAACTTGTTTCAATTAACAATGGCAACAACGTCAACAACCAAAAAATAGAGGAAGAAGAAGGAAGAAAAGGAGGAGACAATGGCTTGCTCAGATTGCATTGCAGGCATGTCTGAATCCCCTTATTTCTCTATCCACTGAGTGGAAGGTAGCTGTTGAAGCGGCCACAGTACTTAACAATGATAGTAGAGTTGCTTGAAATTTTGCTGGGCTGGGGGGGTGGGCAGAAAGAAACATAAGGGAGCTGACATATTTCTGCTTCCTATAATGAAGGATCTCAGAGTACCTGAAAGCTCCCCCATTTAAAATTTTACTTTTTACAGTATTTATAACCAGATGTTTTGCCTGCCAACTTGCTTGATAGAAAGGAAGGCACTCCCTCCCTTTTTTGTGGGAAAGTAGTAAAACAACTTTGAATACTTGAGGTATGGAAAGACTAGATCATTTATTCAACTATTTATTGAATGCCTACCGTGTGCCAGAGCCTCTGCTAAGCACTGGATGAATTATCTATGTCTTTGGGTCAGTTTCTGTTTTGTGAATAAATTAGTGTGTATCTTAATTTTTAAGATTCTACGTATATTTGTCTTTTTCTGTCTGGCTTACTTCACCTAATATGATAATCTCTAGGTCCATCGATTTTGCCGCAGAAGGCACTATTCATTCTTTTCTATCGCTGAGTAATGTTCCATTGTGTGTATATGTATGTGTGTGTGTGTGTGTGTGTGTGTGTGTGTGTGTGTGCCTATATACATATATGTATACCACATCTTTATCCATTTATCTATCAACGGACATCTAGGATGCTTTCATGTCTTAGCTATTGTAAATAGTGCTGCCGTGAACAGTGGGGTGCAAATATCTTTTGAAATTAGAGTTTTCTTCAGATTTTTGCCCAGGAGTGGGATTCCAGGATCATATGGTAACTCTATTTTTAGTTTTTTAAGGAACTTTGATACTGTTCTCCATAGTGGCTATACTAATTTACATTCCTACCAACAGTGTATTATGGTTTCTTTTTCTCTACACCCTTTCCAGCATTTATTATTTGTAGACCTCTTTTGATGATGGGCGTTCTGACTGGCGTGGGGGTGATACCTCATTGTAGTTTTGATTTACATTTCTCTAATAATTAGTCATGTTGACAATCTTTTCATGTGCCTGTTGGCCATCTGTGTGTCTAAATAGAAATGTCTATTTAGATATTCTGCCTCTTTCATTTGGTTGATTGTTTGATATTAAGCTTTTATGTATCGTTTTTATATTCCAGAAATTAATCTCTTGTCGGTCACATCATTTGCAAATATTTTCTCCAATTCTGTAGGTTGTCTTTTCATTTTGTTTATGGTTTTCTTCGTTGTGGAAAAAGCTTTTAAATATAATTAGGCCTCATTTGTTTATTTTTGTTTTTATTTCCATTACTCCAGGAGATGGATTCAAAAATATATTGCTGAGATTTATGTCAAATATGTCTGTACATATTTTTGCCATGTAAACAAATGATAAGGAAGTTTGTTTTTATAATTTTTATCCTTCTCTTGTAGCTCAGTTGGTAAAGAATCCATGTGCAATGTGGAAGACCTCGGTTCGATCCCTGGGTTGGGAAGATCCCCTGGAGAAGGGAACAGCTACCCACTCCAGTATTCTGGCCTGGAGAATTCCATGGACTGTATAGTCCATGGGATTGCAAAGAGTCGGACAAGACTGGGTAACTTTCACTTCCTGAAATAATTTTAGGTTTATAGAAAATTTTTAAAGATAACACAAAGTTCCCATATTCCCTTTATTCTGCTGTTGCTGCTGCTAAGTCACTTCAGTCGTGTCCAACTCTGTGTGACCCTATGGACAGCAGCCCACCAGGCTCCTCTGTCCACAGGATTCTGTAGGCAAGAATACTGGAGTGGGTTGTCATTTCCTTCACCGTCCCTTTGTTCAGGCTCCCCTAATATTAGCATCTTATATTGCCATGGTACCTATATAAAAACTAAGAAATTAACATTAGTACAATATGATTAACTAAGCTACATACTTTATTTGGATTTTACCAGTTTCTCCACTAATACTCTCTATTTCAGGACACAAATCAGGATGCCATGTTGTTGTTTTTTTTTTAATATTTATTTATTATTAATTGATTGATGATTGCTTTATAGTATTGTCTTGACTTCTGTCATACATCAACATGAATTAACCATAGGTGTACATATGTCCCCTCTCTTTTGAATCTCTCACCTCCCGCCCATTCCCATCCTTCTAGGTGATTACAGAGCCCCAGTTTGAGTTCCCTGAGTCATAAGCAAATTCCCATTGGCTCTCTATTTACATTGTTAGTGTACAGACTTCATCCTTTCCTCTCCATTCATCTCATCTTCTCCCTCTTCTCTCCAGCCCTTGTCCATAAGTCTGTTCTCTGTGTCTCCACTGCTGCTCTGTGAACAGGTTCATTAGTGCCATCCTTCTAGATTCCATATATATATATATATATATATATATGTTAATATACAGTATTTGTTTTTCTCTTTCTGACTTGCTTCACTCTGTATAATAGGCTCTAGGTTCATCCACCTCATTAGAACAGATTCAAATGTATTCCTTTTTATGGCTGAGTAGTATTCTATTGTATATATATGCCACAACTTCTTTATCCATTCGTCTGTCAATGGACATCTAGGTTGCTTCCGTGCCCTAGCTATTGTAAATAAAGCTGCAGTGAACATTGGGGCACATGTGTCTTTTTCAGTTTTGGTTTCTTCAGGGTATATGTCTAAAAGTGGTACTGCTGGGTCATATGGTGATTTTATTCCTAGTTTTTGTAGTGAATCTCCATATTGTCTTCCATAGTGACAGTATCAATTTATATTCCCACCAGTAATGTAAGAGGGCCCCCTTTTCTCCACACCCTCTCCAGCACTTGTTTGTAGATTTGTATTATTATTATTATTATGGCCATTCTAACCAGTGTGAGGTGATATATCTCATTGTAGTTTTGATGTGCATTTTTCTAATAATGAGTGACATTGAATATCTCTTCATGTGTTTTTAGCCATCATTATGTCTTCTTTGGAAGACATAGGTCTTCAGTTTAGGTCTTTTGTTGTCTTTTTTATTGGGTTGTTTGATTTTCTGGTATTGAGTTGTATGAGCTACTGTATATTTTGGAAATTAATCCTTTGTCAGTTGTTTCATTTGCTATTATTTTCTCCCACTCTGAGGGTTGTCTTTTCACCTTGTTTATAGTTTCCTTTGCTGTGCAAAAGCTTGTAAGTTTAATTAGGTCCCACTTATTTATTTTTCTTTTTATTTCAATCATTCTAGGAGGTAGATCAAGAAGGATCTTGCTGTGATTTTTGTCATACAGTGTTCTGCCTATGTTTTCTTCTAAGAGTTTTATAGTTTCTGCACTTATATTTAGGTCTTTAATCCATTTTGAGTTTATCTTTGTGTATGATGTTAGGAAGTGTTTTAATATCATTATTTTACATGTAATTGTCCAGTTCTTCCAGCACTACTTATTGAAGAGACTATATTTTTTCCCATCGTATATTCTTTCCTTCTTTGTCAAAGATAAGGTGCCCATATGCGCATGGGTTTATCTCTGGGCTTTCTGTCCAGCCCTATTGGTCTATATTTTTGTTTTGTTTTTTTTTTTTCTTTGCCTATACCATACTGTCTTGATGACTGTAGCTTTGTAGTATAGTCTGAAATCAGGTAGGTTGATTCCTTCCCCATATTGCTTTTAATCATCATGTATTCTCAATACCCTCCAATATGTGACAGTTTCTTAGTTTTTTCCTTTTCTTTCATGATCTTGACACTTCTGTAAGTATCTTGTGGAGTGCTACCTCTGTTATTTTTGTCTGTTGTTTCCTTATAATTGGAATGAGATTATGGATTTGGGAGAAACCTACTACATAAGGATAATGTCTTGATCATTATCACATATCAAGAGTTACATGATGGCGCTAGACCTTAGTACTGATAGTCTGATACTAAGTATCAGAATTTAGTACTGATAATCTCATAGATCTCATGCAGATCTATGACATTTCTTCTTTGTAGAGTTACTGGATTTTAGTTTGTCCCTTTTTTATACTCTATGGTTTTTCCAGTAGTCATGTATGGATGTGAGAGTTGGACTATAAAGAAAACTGAGCACCGAAGGATTGATGCTTTTGAACTGTGGTGTTGGAGAAGACTCTTGAGAGTCCCTTGGACTGCAAAGATATCAAACCAGTCCATCCTAAAGGAAATCAGTCCTGAATATTCATTGGAAGTACTGATACTGAAGCTGAAACTCCAATACTTTGGCAACCTGATGCGAAAAACTGACTTATTGGAAAAGACCCTGATGGTTGGGAAAGACTGAAGGTGGGAGAAGAAGGGGACGACAGAGGATGAAATGGTTGAATGGCATCACCAACTCTATGGACATGAGTTTGAGCAAGCTTTGGGAGTTGGTGATGGACAGGGAAGCCTGGTATGCTGCAGTCCATGGGGTCGCAAAGAGTTGGACACAACTGAGTGACTGAACTGAACTGAACTGATACTCTATTTATTAAGAGTGAGTCATTAAGTCCAACCAAAGGGAGGTGTATGAATCTCCACCTCTTGGAGACAGGGAAATCAAATAATTTGGGGACATCTGTTAGAACCATCATAGCAATAATGTGTTTTGGGGAGAAATACTCTGAAGATGTGCAAATATCCTGTTGCTTCTTGAAGTTTTTCACTTATACATTTTAACATGACTTGGTGGAACATGCCTAGAGAAATTATTACTGAAGAGAATTTTTACTTCTCTCATTCCTTCTATTTAACATTTGGAATTATCCTGTAATAAAGAATGACCATTCTCCTCCATTCATTTACTTATCCATTCATTTGCTTATATCAATATGAACTCATGGGTATTTATATTGTTTGAGAGGATTATAAGCCAATACTATAATTACTTATGTCGTTGTTCAAACTATTCTAAGTTGTGGCCATTGGGAGTTCTTTCAGTGTGGTTCCTATGGCTTTTGATATGCACTGGTGTTGATTTTTGAGAAATTTCTTGCTGTTTAAAACCAGAATTGTCGAGCCAACCTTGTATTGCTGAGATGAACTCCACTTGTTTGTGGCATATTAGCCTTTTTATATATTTCTAGATTTTACTTTCTAGTATTTTAAAGTGGAAGGAAGTGGGTGTAGCTGTAAATGGTTACTTGAGGTATCCTTGAGCTGATGACCAGTTCTGTGTCTTGACTGTATCAAAGCCAATGTCCTAGTTGGCATATTGTACCACAGTTTTGTAAGATACTTCTTTTTGGGGAAGCCAAGTGGTGTTAGACAGGACCTATCTGTAGTATTTCTTAAATGGCATATAAATCTACAGTTATCTCAAAATGAAAATTTTTATTTAAAAAATATGACAATTGTACAATGATAGATGGAGGAACAATAGAAATATATCATATTGTAGAATCCTTGCACTGTATTTGAACTTGTACACATTAGAAAAGTGTACTGTAAACCTTAAAAAATTCACTGAGAAAATAAAACAAGTATACAAATGCATGCTCAATCACTTCAGTCACTTCTTACTCTTTGCAAACCTATGGACTGCAGCCCCCCAGGCTCCTCTGTCCATGGGATTCTCTAGGCAAGAATACTGGAGTGGGTTGCCATGCCCTCCTCCAGGGAATCTTCCTAACCCAGGGATCAAACTCGTGTCTCCTGAATCTCCTGCATTGCAGGCAGATTCTTTGCCACTAAGCCACTGGGGAAGTACATATATATATATATATATATATATATATATATATATATATATATAAATGTACTTATGTACATATATATATGTATATATATATATGTACTCCCATATATATATATATGGGAGAAGGAAATGGCAACTCACTCCAGTACTCTTGCCTAGAGAATTCCATGGACAGAGGAGCCTGGTGGGCTGCTGTCCATGGGGTTGCACAGAGTCAGACACGGCTGAAGCGATTTGGCACACACACACACACACACACACACACACCTTTCCAATAAAAACATGAATTAATTAATAAAGTATAATCAATTAAAAAGAAAGTGAGGAACAGGAAATGAGAAACAGCTAGAAAAATAGAAAGCAGTTATCATGTTGCTAGAATTTAACCTTGAAAATAAATCATGAACATTGTCTATACTCGCTAATCAAAAGGCAAAAAGTTTTAGACTGAATAAACAAGCTAGATTTCACCATAATCTACAAAAAGTCCACTTAGATATAAGTGTAAATAGTATTTTAAATTTGTAAGTATATGGTGGCTCAGACGATAAAGAATCTGTCTGTAATGCAGGAGGCTGGGGGTCAGTCCCTTGGTTGGGACAATCCTAGAGAAGGAAGTCCTGACCCACTCTAGTATTCTTACCTGGAGAATCCCATGGACAGAGGAGCCTGGCAGGCCCCAGTCCATGGGATCACAAAGAGTCAGACACAACTAAATGATTAAACTTTCGCCTTCATGAATAAAATATGTTTAAAATATTATTAAAAATAAAATGATGATGCTTGCTAATAATAATATTTTAAAAATCTAGTCCAGTTTTGTTAATTCCAAAGTCCAATTCAGAACAGGGAATGTTGCCAGTGATAAAGGATATAATTTTGTAATAATACAACCATCTTTTTATGAGTAGGACATAACAATCAAATGTTTATCCATCTAATATCAAACCTTTGAAACATATGAAGCAAAATGTATAGATCTGAAAGGAGAAATAGACATACCTATAATTATATTTGGAGATTTCAACAGTTCTAAAAAATTGATGAATCAAGGAAACAATTTGTAGAGATAAAGACACGGAACAATTACAAATGTTCATGAAAATCGACCTGATGGAGACTTGTACAACATTCAATCAGTTTAGTTGCTCAGTTGTGTCCGACTCTTTGCGATCCCATGGATTGCAGCACGCCAGGCTTCCCTGTCCACCACCAACTCCCAGAGCTTACTCAAACTCATGTCCATCCAGTCAGTGATGCCATTCAAACATCTCATCCTCTGTCTTCCCCTTCTCCTGCCTTCAATCTTTCCCAGCATCAGGGTCTTTTCCAATGAGTCATTTCTTCACATCAGGTTGCCAAAGTATTGACGTTTCAGCTTCAGCATCAGTCATTCCAATGAATATTCAGGACTTATTTCCTTTAAGATTTTCTGGTTTGATCTCCCCACAGTCTAATGGGCTGTCAACAGTCTTCTCCAACACCACAGTTCAAAAGCATCAATCTTTTGCTCAGTTTTCTTTATAGTCCAACTCTCACATCCACACTGACTACTGGAAAAACCATAGCTTTGACTAGAAGGACCTTTGTTGGCAAAGTAATGTCTCTGCTTTTTAATATGCTGTACAGCGTTACATCCATGTTATTTACAAGTACACAGAGAAAATTTACTAAATTGATCTTGGCCACAGACAAGGCTAAATAAATATCAATTGACTGAAATCATACAAGGTGTGTGGTCCAACCACAGTATGATTAAATTACAAATTAATAGCAGATAGCTATCTGGAATATCACAAATATTTAGAAGCTAAACAACATATTTTTATATAATTGGTAAGTAAAAGAAAAAATTAAAAGTTTTCTAAATTAAAAAGATTATCAATGCAATAAAAGCAACAACCTAACATCTCAGGATGAAAGTGAAAGTCACTCAGTAGTATCTGACTCTTTGTGACCCCATGGACCATACATTCCATGGAATTCTCCAGGCCAGAATACTAGATTGGATAGCCTTTCCCTTCTCTACAGGATCTTCCCAACCAAGGGATCAAACCCAGGTCTCCCACATTGCAGGCAGATTCTTTACCAGCTGAGCCACAAGGGAAGTCCAAGAATTTTGGAGTGGGTAGCCTAGCCCTTCTCCAGGGGATCTTCCCGACCTAGGAATTGAACCGGGGTGTCCTGCATTGCAGGTGAATTCTTTACCAACTGCGCTATCAGGGAAGCCCACATCTCAGAATATGTTGCATGTAACTAGAGCAGTCTTCTATCCAATGAAACCTGAGAAAAATCCAATTTCACATCAATTTCCACATTAAGCACAAGATGACACCAAAGAAATTTGAAGTCAGTGATTCTCTGAAAATATAACAACCATAAAACACCCAAACAGTTCTGCACATTCTAAGATTAACTCAACTCTCCAATCTGAAGGTTTAGCAGTAGAAGTGTGTGCACCTCAGGCATAGACACTATTTATCTCAATTCTACTGTCCTACAAACTGATTAATCAAAGGTTGGGAGACATCAAAAAATTGCAGATAGAAAACAATATATAATCAAGAGACAAAGCTGGAGAAGGAAATGGCAACCTATTTCAGTATTCTTGCCAGGAGAATCCCATGGATGGAGGAGCCTGGCAGGCTACAGTTCATTAGGTCGCAAGAGTCGGACACGACTTAGTGACCAAACCATCTCCACCACCAAGAGACAAAGCAGTCAACACAATCAGACTCAGAAATGATCAAGATTTTGAAATTTCAGACAAGCATTTGAAAATATCTGTGGCTAACATATTCAAGTCTCAAGAGGAGGAATTGAAATGGGACATTTCAACAGGGAGATGAAAACCATAAGAAAATCAAAAGAAAATGTAGAAATGAAAAACCACAGTAACAGAGATGAAAAATCACTTTTACATACTCAGCAGTAGAGTCAAAACAACTGAGGGAAGCATCAGTGAAGTTGAAGAGTTTTTCAACATTAATTGCCCAAACTAGAACACAAAGAAAAACAAATGAGGGAAAAAATAAAAACAGAACATCCAAAATTCTAAAACAATGTCAAATGGCTTAGCATAAATATAATATATGCCCTAACAAAAATGAAACAATGCATATTTTAAGAGATAATGGTTGAGAATTTCTAAAAATTTCAAAATACATCAAACTACAGATACAAGAAAATTTGAGAATTCCAAAGTGATGACCATCAAGGGAATTGAAGCACACGTATGTCATATGTGTGTTATTCATCATCTATAGCCCAAAATCAAAGATAAAGAAAATACCTTGAGGCCAGAGGACAAAAGTGTATATGATGTATACAGGAAAAGTTGGCAGATTTGCAGCAGAAATATTGTCAGAAATTTTGCAAAACCAAAAAAAAAGTTATCAGCATATTTAATGTGCTAAAAGTAAAATGCTATCAACCCACCACATTTATTAATAGTGAAATATCTTTAATAAGTAAAATAGAAATGAACATTTTTAGTTAAAAATAGAGAATTCATTATTGCACACCTATACTACAAGATGACTTTTTAAAATAGTTTTCAGGAAGACCAAATATGATACAAGATTAAAATCTTAGGTTTGCAGAATGATATAAAAATGCCTAGAAATGGCTATCATAAATATAAAAGTAAAAAATAAAATATTTTAAAGTTTTAGTTGCTCTAAAAGGTAATTTATAGCCACCTGTGTAAGTAATAGCAATGTATTTGAGTTGATAAGTATGAAGAAATAACACTGGTGAAAATTATCTTGCAAAAACAGAAAGTAACAGTCTACTGTCATTTGTAAGATTTTTATGCTACATGTAAAACCATATAATAATATTTCAAGGTAGGTTGTGATTAATTAAATATGCATATTATGAACTTTAGAGCAACTGTGAAATTTATAAAGTGGTATAAATAATAACCCAATAATGAATTAAATTGATTCTTATGAATATATAAGTAATTCAATAACTGCCAGAAAACAAGAAGAATAAAAGAACAAGAACCAAATGGAGCAAATAGCATTTTTCTATGAGAATTCAACGCTGATTCAGTGTTTGAAAAAAATCTTTCCTTGCAAATCACCATATCTATACATTGAGAGAAATGTATGATCCCTACAGCTTATAAAACAAGATATTATTTTGCTGATATAAAGATATCATGAGGATAATTAACCTTCTTTTAGCTTATTCCAATAAAAGAAAATTAGCAGGAACCCAGTGCTCCACTGTAGAATTATGGGAAGAAAACATAATGCCATCTTTTTGGTTTTCCTTCTTTTACAATGTAGATCTCTATGCTTAGAGCAATAATGCTTAACCCTGGCTATTCATCAACATAAACTGTAGAATTTAAAAAAAAAAATTTGAGAGATTCATCTACAGAGTTTTTGAATCAATAGGACTGGCATTCTGTCTAAATAGCTGCGTTTTTAAAGTACTCCATTGGAGTATTACCATGTCCCATCAATGGTTGATGGTCATTGTCCTTGAAAGATCAAGGACCAAAAGTCAACTTGGCCTGTTATTTGTCCAAAGAAAGCCATTCCTACTGGAGCCTTCAAGGCAGTATGGAAAATTTTTAACTCTAAGTAAAGAGATACAAGCTACTCAATTCTGGATGGAAATTAATCACTAATATTTAAATATTTGGAAAAGGATAATGTGTTTTAGCTTGACATACATATTAATTTCATTTTATATGATTGTTTCACCATGATGTTTGTTCTGTTTATTGAAGAGATATTCAAAATCTTAACCAAATGGAATTTTTTCCTTTCTCTCTATCTTTTATGTTTTTTACCCTGTACTCCAGACTCCTGTCTCTCACTCAGTAAAACACACCAGGCATCATCAGCAGGAGTGTGGTCACATGCACCACCATGAGGCCATTATAAAAGTATTGCAGTTTACCAGTTATAATTGAATTCTGATTTCAAACTAGTGAATAGGGAAGATAGTGTTTTCTTTTTTGAAAAGTAGTTTTAGCACACATTACTAAAAATAAAAATATATACTCATTACCAAAAAAGCTTATGCAAAACTAAACCAAATTTCTTTCTGAGAATTACTTATTTTAATTTTTACACTTTCTTGAAATTACGTATATTAAACAAAGAGAAAACACCCAACCATGTCACCAAAAAAGAATAATCACAGTCACTGTTTTGGTATAGTTTTTCAGACATTTTCACATACAATTATGAAAACATGTAAGGAATATTTTATAAAAATAAAATCAGATATATATAGTATTCTTTTATTTATTTATTTTTAATAATATTTTTACTAATAGTTTATAATTCATTTATTTTTGCTGTTTGCCTTGTTTTTTCCTCAATTGTTATCTTTCATTTAATTTTTTTTATTATTACTGAAAATATTTTTGTTGTATAGTGGTGATACATCCAAAATGATCCCCTTAGATCATAAATATATAATGTTTTAAATATAATAATGCCATATTATGCCAATAATGCCAAATATTATAATGCCATAATATATAATGTTTTCTCATTTATCTAGCTATTTTTGCTCAAAATTATACTTGGGGCATTCAATAATTCTGTAATGTGTATCAGAGTTTATTTCTTCATAATGCTGAGTAGAAGTCCATTGTTGAGTATTCCATAATCCATAATTTTTATATTGCAATTAATAACTCAATAAATATTTTTGAAGAATGAAGAGAAGGTGGGGGGAAAGCCATTGCCACTTATTGAGCATTTATTTGCCAAAAACTGTACTCGCAACTTACATGCATTACACTAACTTAATCCTCCCATGGCATCAATGATGTCAGTTTGAATCAGGAGCTCCACACTTCTTACAATTTTTCAAAATTCCAGAGACAGAATAATCCACAATTAGTTCAATTCTGATATCTAAATGAGGGTTATCAGAATTGTAATAAAGATACAAGAATACTCAGTTAAATTAGAATGTCAGATAAACAGTGAAGACTTTTAAAATGTACTTATGAGAAGAAATATACTACAACATAATAAAGGCAGTATATGACAGATACACAACTAGCATCATACCTAGTGGTAAAAACTGAAAGCATTTCCTCTGAGATCAGAAATAAAACAAGGATGCCCATTCTCACCACTTTTATTCAACATAGTTCTGGAAATCCCAGCCACAGAAATCAGAGAAAAATAAGAAATACAAGTAATCCAAATTGGAAAAAGAAGCAAAATTGCCACTGTTTGCAGATGACAAGATGTTATACATAGAAAATTCTAAAGACTACTAGAGCTCATCAATGAATTTGATAAAGTTGCTAGATACAAAATTTAACATATATAAATCTGTTGCATTACAGATCATAAACTAAGAATAATATGTCATAAAGAGAAATTAAGGAAACAATCCCATTTAACCTCACATAAAAAAAAATAATAATAATAAGATAGCCTGGAATAAACCTACCTATGGATGCAAAAGGCCTGTACTGTGAAAACTATAATATACTGGTGCAAAAAATTGAAAGACACAAACAGATGGAAAGATACACCAAGTGTTTTAATTAGAAGGATCAATATTGTTAAAATAACCATGCTACCCAAAGCAATCTAGAGATTCAAAGTAATCCCTATCAAATTATCAATGTTACCTTTCACATAATTAAAAAAGCAATTTTTAAAATTTGTGTGGAAACACAAAAGACTCCAAATAGGCAAAGCAATCTTGCGAAAGAGAAACAGAACTGGAGGAATCAGGCTTCCTGACTTCAGATTATACTATAGTGCTGCAGTAATCAAAACAGTATGATAGTGGCACAGAAGTGGACATATGGATCAAAAGAACAGGATAGAAATCCCAGAAATAAACCCACATACTTATGGTCAATTAAACTACAACAAGGGAGGGAAGACTATACAATGGAGAAAACTGAGAACTACATGTGAAAGAATGAAATTAGAACATTCTCTTAACACTATACACAAAAATAAACTCAAATGTAAATATAAGACCAGATACTATAAAATGTAAGACCAGATATCATAAAATTCCTAGAGAATAACAGGCAGAACACTCTCTTTGACATAAATTGCAGCAATATCTTTTTGAATTTGTCTCCTGGAGTAGTGGAAATAAAAACAAAAATAAACAAATGGGACCTAATTGAACTTAAAAGCTTTTGCACAGAAGAGAAAGCCATAAACAAAATGAAAAGACAACTTACAGAATGGGAGAAAACATTTGCAAATGATGGAACCAACAATAGAGTAATTTCCAGAATATACAAACAGTTCAGACAGCTTAATATCAAAAAACAACCCAAGCAAGAAAAAATAAGACAGAGTATCTAAATAGACATTTCTCCAAAGATCACATACAGATGGCCAATAGGCACATGAAAAGATGCTCAACATCAATAATTATTAGATAAATGTAAATCAAAGCTACAGTCAGTTACCTCTCACCGAACAGAATGCCCATCACCAAGAAGTCTACAAATAATAAATTCTGAGTGTGTGGAGAAAAAGGAACCCTACCACAATGTTTGTGGGAAAGTAAATTGGTGCAGTCTGAAATGTCCTTAGAAACTAAATATAGAGTTACATATGATTCTGCAATCCCACTCTTGGACATTTATCCAGAGAAAACTCTAATTCCAAAAGATACTTGCACCCTAGTATTCATAGCATACTATTTGCAACAGTCAAGACATAGAAGCAGCCTAAATGTCTATCCATAGATGAATAGATAAAAAGATATGGTATGTACATATATCCATAATAAAATATTACTCAGCCATAAAAAGAATGAAATAATGCCATTGGCAGCAACATGGATGGACCTAGAAATTATATGAAGTGAACTAAACTTGACAAAGACAAATATCGTATGATGTTAGTTATATGTGGAATCTAAAAAAATGATACAAATGGGCTCTGTGTCAACCTAGAGGGGTGGGATGGGCAGAGAGATGGGAGGGAGCTTCAAAAGGAAGGGGACATGTGTATACCTATGGCTGATTCATGTTGAGGTTTGGCAGAAAACAGCAAAATTCTGTAAAGCAATAATCCTTCAATAGAATATTAATTAATTTAAAAAATGATACAAATGAACTTCTTACAAGACAGAGATTCACAGTCATAGAATTCTAACTTATGTTTACCAAATGTGAAAGGGTAAGGGAGGGACAAATTGTGTTTGGATTAGCAAATACAAACTACCATATATAAAACAGATATACAACAAGGTCCTACTGTATAGCACAAGAAACTATATTTAACATCTTGTCATAATGTATAATGGAAAAGAATCTGAAAAAAGATATATGAATCACTTTGCTATACACTAGAAACTAACACAATGTTGTAGCTTAGCTATACTTCAGTTTCTTAAAATGGTTAAAAACGGACTTATGACGCCATGAAACTTGGGGGACAATTTATACTAAAAATTTATTTATTGTTCATCTTAAATCCAAATTTAACTAGATATTCTGTATTTTATCTGACAAATCTAAACTAAAGCAATATAATTTTTGAGGTTTTTTTCCCCCCTTGATGAGAGAGAATCCTGTGTGTCAAGCAAATAAAAACATATGCCACTTTTACAAATGTTCCTTACTTGGTTTGTTTATATAAAAAGAACATCTAGAGTCTGCAATTAAAAATGCTCCCATCCTGTCAAACATGACTTAGTGACTGAACAACAACTTCCCTTCCTCAGAAGTCTTCCTTACTAAGCCCACAAATACACAGAAGGAAAACAAAAAGCATGACGTGAATCATAGAATGACATCAGGTACCTTAAAATAAGTAGGGTCCACTTTCCGTCCAAGGAAGGGTGCCCTCATGGAAGTAAGCATCCATGACTATGGGCCAACCTTCCTGAAATGGATGTTATTCATAGTTGAGGAGACGCCCTCTTCACCCAATTCTCTCCCACTTCCTTTCCCATTGTCTTGCAATCTTGAAACAAATCTGGAGACAGCAGCTTTGCAAATCCAATGAAAATGCTTGCAGGCAACTATTATGAACTTCCCAGAGTAGGGAGTGTCTTCTCCTTTTTCCAAGCATAAAACTAGTAATGATATTAAAGGAAGGTGATTTGAAACGCTGTTATCTTCTTCTCTGGTTTAGAGTTGACACCACCCTTATGGCAGAAAGTGAAGAGGAACTAAAAAGCCTCTTGATGAAAGTGAAAGAGGAGAGTGAAAAAGTTGGCTTAAATCTCAACATTCAGAAAACTAAGGTCATGGCATCTGGTCCCATCACTTCATGGGAAATAGATGGGGAAACAGTGTCAGACTTTATTTTTGGGGGCTCCAAAATCACTGCAGATGGTGATTGCAGCCATGAAATTAAAAGACGCTTACTCCTTGGAAGGAAAGTTATGACCAACCTAGATAGCATATTAAAAATCAGAGACATTAGTTTGCCAACATAGGTCCATCTAGTCAAGGCTATGGTTTTTCCAGTAGTCATGTATGGATGTGAGAGTTGGACTGTGAAGAAAGCTGAGCGCCGAAAAATTGATGCTTTTGAACTGTGGTGTTGGAGAAGACTCTTGAGAGTCCCTTGGACTGCAAGGAGATCCAACCAGTCCATCCTAAAGGAGATCAGTCCTGGGTGTTCATTGGAAGGACTGATGCTAAAGCTGAAACTCCAGTACTTTGGCCACCTCATGTGAAGAGTTGACTCATTGGGAAAGACCCTGGTGCTGGGAGGGTTTGGAGGCAGGAGGAGAAGGGGACGACAGAGGATGAGATGGCTGGATGACATCACCAACTCGATGGGGATGAGTTTGAGTAAACTCCGAGAGATGGTGATGGACAGGGAGGCCTGGCGTGCTGCGATTCATCAGGTCGCAAAGAGTCGGACACGACTGAGCAACTGAACTGAACTGAACTAAACTGAAGGACCCTGAGAGTCATCAGCTGCCTTCTGGCTCTGGCCTGAAGTTCCTGTCTGCCAGAATGATGATGAGGCTCTCCTGGATGGCATAGTTATTCAAAGTTAGCATGCCACTCTATGCAGTCTATTTAAAACTATTAGGAGCTTGGATTCTTCCTCCCCTATAATTTAGAAGGCAGAACAGAGAGGCAGTTTGCTCTTAAAACAATGCAATTGTGAGCTCCTGAGCTGCTGTCAGACCGACTTCCCTCCTGTGGAAAATAGCTCCCTTGATGTGTTCCAGAGATCTGTGCACCCCCAGAATAACGAGAGAGGGTTCACATTGTTTGTGTTTGATTCTGGACCTCGAAAAAGGGTGAAATGATTGTAATGGAAGAAACAGTGGAAGAATCCTTAGTGATAAGCAGGAAACTTCGGTGTAGTTACCTTTCTCTCAGTTCGCTATCCATTAGTTGTGTGACCTTAGGTAAATTCCTTATCATCTTTGAGCTGCAGTATCCTTATATAAAATCCTGAGGCTTGGCTAAATTATTGTAAAGAGACTTCTGAAACTAGAGGTTTATGGCATTTTACATTAGCTTTTGTTTCCCTTGAGATTTTTGTATTTTGTTCCGTTCTTTCAGTTATGCCACTGCTTGAGCAATAGTCATAAATCATAGAGCTCACTGGCTCTCTAACAACTCTTTTAGAAACCTTTATATAACAAACCAGCATAAGAAATATCAAGGGCTACTGCCTAAAGGGCCTTTGGGAAGAGAGGTAAGAATGTATAATTCTTAAAAAAAAAAAAAAAACAAAAAACAAAACAAAACCAAAGCACTGAAGTATAAGTGAGAAAAGGAAAAAAGGGGAAATATAGCAGAGGGAAATATTCAGATAATTGGACCAAAGGATGAGCTGTAGTGAAACACAGAGGAGAGCATAGTAGTCGTGCAGGGTTAGAATGAGATGCTGTCATTTCAAGTGGGTGGCAAAAACATCACAAAGGAAAAGAGTGAGAGATTGTACACAAAGGAAGGAGCAAGTTCAAACTGCGGAAGCAGAACTGTGTTAACTCTTCCAGTGAGCTGAAAGGCTATGAGCTTTGCCCCAATATTCTTGAAAAATAAATAAAGCTTGTAGAATCACATACACAACTACCGATTTCTATCCTTGGGTTGTTGGACTCTATGGCAGGAAAGGACAGCAAGGCAAGGTAATGAGTGGAGTGTAGTCATGGGGTGGTGGCTTGTATGACAGAATGGAAGGAATTAGTCATGCGGGAGTAGGGATGCAAGGGAAGTGATGGGGAAGAAGAGCAGTGATGTGTATCTGTCCTATCTGGGAACACTGAGAAATAGCAACCTACTCAGGAACTCTTCTTCTTGACAGTGTTAGAAGAAAGCTCTGGATGTTAAGAAATGATGGAAATTTCTCCAGGTTCTTCCTATGCTTTTCATTGAAAGGAAAATAATTCAGTGGTAAAACAGAATATTCAGTTTGACAGACACTTGAGTTAGATTTCATGGATTTTTTTTTCCCTTGGATAGCTGATGGTTAGCTACTTTCTTAAGCTATATAAAGTAGGTTTGCCCTGTGCCACAGAGGCAGCTGGCACCTGGAGACTAAGTCCTTTCTTGAGATAGATGCAAGCTTCACAAAAGAAGGGTACAAGTTATGTTTTTCCTTCTTGTCCCACCTACAATGCATATTCATTTTATTATTATTTTTCATTCACCTGGATGATTAAGAGAGAGGAAATGGATTGGGCATATACCTTTAGCTCTCCCAAACTGATGTAAAGTGTAGCTCATGTTTTCTACTAAAAACATATCAATTTCAAATGTGAGAAAACAAAACAGGAAGGAGCCTTAAAGTGTGCATGTAAAGAGGGATGTAGGCAGCGGAATAAGTAATGAAGAAGGTTATTGTTTCCTAAGTGGCAGTGCCTCCATAGGTCAGTGAAAGAAAGGAATATCCTTAATACCATGAACATTTTAAAACTGACCTCCTTCTGCAGCCCATTGTGTGTACAAATTTAGTATCCAGTCAATTGGCTCTGCACCCTGGCTCTGTGGACACCATGCTAAATTAAATAATTTGTCACGGTTGCAGCCAATCCTCTAAACCCTATAAATCAAATGTACCTGTCCTCAGTTATCTCATTTCTATTCAATTTAGCTCTCAAAATTAACAGCTAGACAATATGCCATAAAAAGCCAGGCTTTAAGTATGTAGTGAACACCTACTCTGTGCAAGTTCTTTGTTAAAATTTCCTGAACAAACAAAGGTGAAAAGAAAATTTCTGCCATGAGTTCTCTCTTCAGCTTTAATTAAGGGAAGAAATGATTAACAAAGCTAATTCATAGGGAAATATGTAAAAGAACGCTCAGAGGATGGAAAAAATGTTGAAAATGATAAAAAGATAGGAAAATGTATGGACAAAGAAGCATAAGTTAAAAACAGCTAAAAAGATAAACAAATGTAATATATGTACACTATATATTATAATAACATGTTAGAATTTTTTGTCAAAAACTAGAGCCGTCTAGTTGAGTATGAGGAGAAATAAATCCTTATATGAATTGTTTGTGAGTTTTGGAGGGGAACTTGTAGAGTGTTATATACATTTTAAGTGTCTGTACATTTGACACAATCATTTTCTGATAAATCTGTCCTGTAGTGTTATATAAGTATTCTACAAAAGAGCAGAAATAGTCATCATCAAATTTCCTATTATAGCAAAACATTGGAAACAATCAAAAAATTATATATATATTATGATCATATTAAAAATATGTGTACATGAGCCTGTATGTGTGAATGCACATGCATGTATGTGCATTTGAGGGAGATAATGAAAGAAAGAGAGTGCACAGGAAAGCTTAAATATGAGCTGTGTGAAGCATAGACTCGTTCTTTTTCTAGGTACACTAATCACATACATTAGTAGATATATAGAAAAATAAGTCTATAAACAAAAATAAATTCTAGCAGTTGTTACTTTGATGGGGAGCTTGTTGAGAATCTAATGGTCTTTCCTTTTTTTTATTTATTTATACATCTTGCAATTTCAACTTATCACAGCAAGTAGGTAGTGCTTTTGTAATTTAAAAATCAATAGGAAAAGTTAGGAGACATCACAATCTACATAGTTATTATTCAGGTGAATTATAGAGACAATAAAAGTGATACAGGGATTCAGAAAAGCTGGAGTGAATTCCCAATTGGCTTAATTATGAAGGATTTATGACAGGGGTCACATTTAAGTTAGGTCTCAGAGAATACTGCATGGTACACTGCAGTCCTTGGGATCTGGGTATTAGCCTCGTTTTAGTTGCCAACTCACTGCAAGTTGTCCAGCATAGTGAAAATAACATAGACATCACATTTCTAAGCTGTGGGTCTAGAATGAGCGACTTTCACCCATTAAAGGAATTATGCCTGCTTAATCTTTCTGTCGGAGAAGGTAATGGCAACCCACTCTAGTTCTCTTGCCTGAAAAATCCCATAGATGGAGGAGCCTGGTAGGCTGCAGTCCACGGGTCTCGTAGAGTCGGACACAACTGAGCGACTTCACTTTCACTTTTCACTTTCCTGCATTGGAGAAGGAAATGGCAACCCACTCCAGTGTTCTTGCCTGGAGACTCCCAGGGATGGGGGAGCCTGGTGGGCTGCCGTCTATGGGATCGCACAGAGTCAGACACACTGAAGCGACTTGGCGGCAGCAGCAGCGATCTTTCTGTGTCTCGGTTTAAAATAAAGGACCCTTTCAGTATAGTAATTAAGTGATATTTGAGGAGGAATGACATTTCTGGTGAAGGAATAAGAAAGTGGAATGGTACAACCTTAGCTGTGAAACTGGTGAGTAAACCCTTTCCCCACCCCTCGCCCTGCAGAAAAAGATTCATAGAGGTGTATAATGGCAAATATTGCTGAAATGGCAAGTATGACTCAGAAGGTAGATAGCTTTGAATGTCAGGCTAAAGAGGATGAGCTTTATCTGATGGGAAATCACTGATGATTTCTGAGTAGGAGACCTACCCTGCCAAACAGATGCTTTAGGAACTGTAATTTGGCAGTGATATGAAGGAACATGGGCTAGAAGTAAGGGAAGGATTATTTGGAGGTCTTGTCAACCATCAAAGGTGGGGTAGATAACAGAGGCTAGGGGGTTGGAAGATATAATTTTGTTGCTGATATTTCAGTTTGTGGAATAAAATATATTGAAACGGAAATGTTAATGTCACTATGGGATCCTGGTCTGGGAAAAAGGGGGAGCATTCACATTTAAGCTCTAGGTGATATTTATTAGAGCCTTGTCATTTATTTATAAACTAAAAGGGTATATCTAAAAAAACTTTATTCTGGCCTGAAAATGAAAATGGGGTGATCTAACAAACATTAGGCAACATAAACACTTTGCATTAAGAATAGAAAACTGCAGCGTACATGTACAACATGCAAGAAAGGTGATAAGGAGCTTCTCCCCTCCCGTATATTTTAACTGCAATTTTTCTCTTAACAAGTGAAATACTGGAAGGGTTGGTGATGGTTTAGTCACCAAGTCGTGTCCAACTTTTGTGACCCCCCCTTGGCCTATAGCCCACCAGCCTCTTGTCCATGGCATTTTCCAGGCAAAAGTACTGGATTGTGTTGCCATTTCCTTCTCCAGGGGACCTTGCCGACCCAGGGATTGAACCCAGGTCTCCTGCACTGCAGGCAGATTCTTTACCGAAATTTTCTCAAATTTGTGACATAGATTTCTTTTGTAAAGAGAAAAATATTTTTTTATTTTTGGACATTTTAAAAATTAATACAGCCCTTGTAAACACTTTAGCTCAGTTGAATATACACAGCTCTTTGAAGGAAAGATGCTAGGAATTACAACATTGTTTTGCATGAAGGAACTTTAACTCAGAGGTCCTATGGTAATTTATCCAAAGGCTGCTGGCATTAGAGTAAATGCCCATATCTCTTTCAATGTATTTACTCTGATAAAAATATGTTCCAAGCTGCAATTATTACTAAAGAGTATTCTCTCATACACTCTTACATAGAACATCTGAGTAAATGTAAATGGTTTCCAGAAGAAAAAATAATTTATAATCACATTATAAGGTTTATAATGTTACTATCTATATATCAGGGAATAAAGCTGCTGCATGTGTCCATCACTGAAGGTGAAGCTTGTCACTCAGAAGATATGTTTCTCCCTCCAGCATGCCCAGCAGTGACAAGCTGCCTGCTGGCCGTGACATCCTTACGGACCATCACGACAAGCATGATCTCAACATTTCCCCAAGTCTTTCTTCCTTTATTTAGAACTGAATATAATTTTTTTTCCTCCAAGGCTAAAAAGAAATTATTATACTGCTTTTTCCCAGGTGGACCTATATCATACAACAGTTTCTAGAAATATCAACCACAGTTATTTTTCCTGTTGTAACCGTGCCAAAAATTAACCATGAAAAATTGTCACATTAGGAAAAATATTTTTGCACATCCTGAGGATGGATGTGGTCTGTATGACAGTTGAAATATAACACTGGAGTGATTTTTGAATGTTTCTTGATTCTTAATGAGGGATAGTCAAAATGATGGTTATTTTGAAAGTTATGTTGAGTCTTGTGTTTGAGTATAGGAAATGGAGAGGTAGAAGTGGAGAGTTCTGCTGATACAGTTATAATTTGCATTACTGTGGATCTGCTGAGGGATAGATGCCTACATGGGTTTAGATTGCATCCAGGAAATTTATTTACTGGAGGAAGAAACAGGCAAGACACGGAGATCCTTTAGACAGCAATACACATCTAATGGGCTTCCCTCGTGGTTCAGGTGGTAATGAGTCTGCCCGCAATGCAGAGACGCAGGTTTGATCCCTGGGTTGGGAAGATCCGCTGAAGAAGGGAATGGCTACCCACTCCAGTATTCTTGCCTGGAAAATTCGATGGACAGAGAGCCTGTCAGGGTGTAGTCCATGGGATCACAAAGAGTTGAACATGACTGAGTGACTAACACTTTCACTTTCACACATCTAATATTTTGGGAAGTTAAAAAGCAAGGAAGGAGGATTAGGGTGAAAGAATCTTGGACAGTTGCACAATCCCAAGAATGGTTCATCCAGGTCAGTATGGAGTCCTTGAGTCAAAGCAGTAGTCCTACGTGTCAGTAGCTTTGGCTTGCCGTGGCACCTCTGCCAGACTCAGTCATTCACCAGAGCAGTACATGGGAGGCATGACTTCTGTGGACCCAGGACAGCAGCTCAGGTCACCAGTCAACCGTGCTCACAAGCAGCACAGAAGGCCTGAGCAGTGCATGTTCATGGCTGGCCCACAATCATGTTATTCATTCCTCTGAGAGATGTTTCTCTAAAACAGCTTTGGTGTTTAATATCATCAGATGTTCTCAGTTTGATCTGCCATAAGATTCAAGTGACCCTTTGTGAAGTAAAAACTACTGAATGTAATTTAAAGACTGTTTATCCAGAATTATTATATATGTCTTAGTTAAATTTATGTTTTGTTTTGTATATTTATACATGGGTACATAGAGATAGATCTCTATATGAATATAAAATACATTTGTAGCATAATGAATATGTCGTGTATATCTTCTGTTTAAATTTAGACTTACACAAAGAAAGTTATATTGACAAGCCATATTGACATTTCTATAGTAACAGGACTAATTGGTGGCTCTTAGAAGACTCCTGAAGATCAATGGCATAATGATTACTATTTCCTACAGTGTGTGTTAAGAACTTCACAAATGAATCTTAAAAGCAATAGAATATTTTTATTTAATTTTCTACTTGTTTTAACTCTACAGTGGAATTTGTGAGTCTTAATCAAAGAAGGATGCCTGGTCACTTAAAAAAGGACATTAAGTTTTAGGTAAAAGTTGGGCAAGTCAGAAATGTGTGTGTGCTTGTAAATACTTATAGTTACATGAAATTAACACAGTTATTAATAGGTGGGTTTATTGTTAGCAAAAGAATGAAAAAGAACATGTCACAAATATTTAGAAGACCTGAGTTTGGGTATTCTGGTATGTGCTAACAAGTGGTCTTAGATGAGTGAATTTAACCTTTTTAATCTTCAGTTTTATCATTTAGAAAATAAAGATAATTGCTCATATGCCTTCTTCATGTAGTTTGTAGGAAGGTCAAAATGAGCTGAAATCACACTTGAGTAACTCTGGTTGTTTCTGTGAAAACACTAAAAACTGGAATTGTGACATGCAAGATAAATTATCTGTAGGAGTTGTTCATAGTTTCGCAGCATTCTTGCTTGCTTCAAAGGCATTGAATAACTTTCCTGATAGTTCCTCTGTAATCCCTTACAGTGAAAAAATACAGAATTCATCCATGTTCATAAACTCTTCTCTGGGAGAAGAGATGACTGTCTTCCCATTCATTTATTTGTTCAATAGAATTAAGCTCCTTTCAGGCCATGTTCTAGACACTGAGGGATGCAGCAGGAAATAAGAGTGAGTCAGACAGACAAAGTCCCTGTTCCCATGGAACTTGCACTTCATGTAAATCCAAGGAGCACAGACTCTGAGGTGGAGATTGGGTACAGGAAGTATATTAGGGATCAACACATGTGGAAGTGAGTGTAGCAAGTTTGGGTGGACAGAAGGACTAAACTGAGACTTAGTTGCAACAAGGGACTAGGAAAAACCCAGAGGCATTTCTGGAGTTGGGATGGTGTTGGCACTGACCACGTACTTGCTGTTTGTTGTTCAGTCGCCAAGCCATGTCCAACTCTGCGATGCCATGGATTGCAGCACACCCGGCCTTCCTGTCCCTCACCATCTCCTGCAGTATTCCCAAGTTCATTTCCATTGAATTGGTGATGCCATCCAGCCATCTCATTCTTGTCACCCTCTTTTCTTTCTGCCTTCAATCTTTCCCAGCGTCAGAATCTTTTCTAACGAGTCGGCTGATGCATTACCCACATCCTCAGATATGCAGATGATACCACTCTAATGGCAGAAAGTGAAAAGGAAGTAAAGAGCCTCTTGTTGAGAATAAAAGAGTAGAATGAAAAGCTGCCTTAAAATTCAGCATTAAAAAACTAAGATCACATCCAGTCCCATCACTTCATGACAAATAGAAGAGGAAAAAGTGGAAGAAATGACAGATTTGATTTTCTTGGGCTCCAAAATCATTGTGGATAGTGACTGCAGCCATGAAATGAAAAGATGCTTGCTCCTTGGAAGGAAAATTATGACAAACCTAGACAGGGCATTAAAAAGCAGAGACATCATTTTGCAGACAAATGTCCTTTCTTAGTCAAAGCTATAATTTTTCCAGTAGTCATGTATAGATGTGAGAGTTGGAACATAAAGAAGACTGAGTCCAAAGAATTGATGCCTTTGAATTGTGTTGCTGGAGTTCAAACCTCTCAATTCTAAAGGAAATCAACCCTAAATATTCATTGGAAGGACTAATGCTGAAACTGAAGCTGTAATACTTTGGCTACCTGTTGGGAAGAGCCAACTCATTGAAAAAGACCCTGATGCTGGGAAAGACTGAAAGAAAAAGGAGAGGGGGTGACAGAAGATGAGATGGTTAGAGAGCCTCACTGACTCTATGGACGTGAATTTAAGCAAACTCTGGGAAATAATGAAGGACAGGGGAACCTGGCATGCTAAAGTCCATGGGGTCGCACAACAACCCTCTGAGGTTTGTTGGATCTCAGAACCCTAAGAACCCCGAGGCTATGAGGCAGGACACAGTAGTTGATGTACTTTAAGAAGAGCAAAGAAACTATTAGGGCTTTAAGTGGCATGAATAATGGAGAGATTTGTAAGATGTGAGGTCAGAGAGTTGGTTTAGGGGCATGGGGAATCATATAGAGTCATCAGTTCAATTCAGTTCAGTCGCTCAGTCACGTCCGACTCTTTGTGACCCCATGAACCACAGCACGCCAGGCCTCCCTGTCCCGTGTCCACCCAAACCCGTGTCCGTGGAGTTGGTGATGCCATCCAACCATCTTATCCTCTGCCATCCCTTTCTCCTCCTGCCCTCAGTCTTTCCCAGCATCAGGATCTTTTCAAATGAGTCGCTCTTCACATCAGGTGGCCAAAATATTGCAGTTTCAGCTTCAGCATCAGTCCTTCCAGTGAACACCCAGGACTGATCTTTAGGATGGACTGGTTGGATCTCCCTGCAGTGCAAGGAACTCTCAAGAGTCTTCTCCAACATCATAGTTCAAAAGTATCGATTCTTCTGCGCTCAGCTTTCTTTATAGTCCAACTCTCACATCCATACATGACCACTGGAAAAACCATAGCCTTGACTAGATGGACCTTTATTGAGGAAGTAATGTCTCTGCTTTTCAATATGCTGTCTAGGTTGGTCGTAACTTTCCTTCCAAGGAATAAGCGTCTTTTAATTTCATAGCTACAAGCACCATCTGCAGTGATTTTGGAGGCCAGAAAAATAAAGTCAGCCACTGTTTCCACTGTTTCCCCATCTATTTACCATGAAGTGATGGGACCAGATGCCATGATGTTAGTTTTATGAATGTTGAGCTTTAAGCCAACTTTTTCACTCTCCTCTTTCACTTTCATCAAGAGGCTCTTTAGTTCCTCTTCACTTTCTGCTATAAGGGTGGTGTTATCTGCATATCTGAGGTTATTGATATTTCTCCCGGCAATCTTGATTCCAGCTTGTGCTTCCTCCAGGCCAGCATTTCTCATGATGTACTCTGCGTAGAAGTTAAATAAGCAGGGTGACAATATACAGCCTTGACATACTCCTTTTCCTGTTTGGAACCAGTCTGTTGTTCCATGTCCAGTTCTAACTGTTGCTTCCTGACCTGCATACAGGTTTCTCAAGAGGCAGGTCAGGTGGTCTGGTATTCCCATCTCTTGAAGAATTTTCCAGAGTTTATTGTGATCCACCCAGTCAAAGGCTTTGGCATAGTCAATAAAGCAGAAATAGATGTTTTTCTGGAACTCTTGCTTTTTCAATGATCCAGTGGATGTTGTCAATTTGATCTCTGGTTCCTCTGCCTTTTCTAAAACCAGCTTGAACATCTGGAAGTTCACGGTTCACATATTGCTGAAGCCTGGCTTGGAGAATTTTGAGCATTACTTTACTAGCGTGTGAGATGAGTGCAATTGTGCGGTAATTCAAGCATTCTTTGGCATTGCCTTTCTTTGGGATTGGAATGATAACTGACCTTTTCCAGTCGTGTGGCCACTGCTGAGTTTTCCAAATTTGCTGGCATATTGAGTGCAGCGCTTTCACAGCATCATCTTTCAGGATTTGAAATAGCTCAACTGGAATTCCATCACCTCCATGAGCTTTGTTCATAGTGATGCTTCCTAAGGCCCACTTGACCACATTCCGTGATGTCTGGCTCGAGGTGAGTGATCACACCATCGTGATTATCTGGGTCATGAAGATCATTTTGTACAGTTCTTCTGTGTATTCTTAGTCACCAAATATTAATTGAGTTTCTACTATAGGCAGGGTTGATGAACAAGATATCAGTGAGTAAGAATGGCTAGGTATGTGCTATTGTGGAGTTTATATTCAGGTAGAGAGTTGAGGAGCATGGATCAGAAGGTGGTAAACAAAAGCATAAAAGATTATATTCAACAGTGGTCAGCATGAGAGAGAAAATTTCTAAAGGATAAAGTGGTAGAAAATGAATGAGATAGAGAGGTATCTTTAAATTGCATGATCAGGAAAGTATCTTTGAAAAAGGTGATGTTAGAGCTGAGACCTGTATCACCTTAAAATGACATCAGAATCAATATGTAAATTAGTGAATAATGTAGAAACTATATACAATTCGTATGCATTCATACTTTTTCCTCTCATTTCATTAGCTTTTGAGAAAATTATATCAGGTATGATTAATTTTAATTGTGCCAAACTCATTAGCCAGGTACTAGATGCCTCTGGCTTGACTCTTGAGGATAGTTGGGCCACCAAATCCTTGGGTTCTTTGTTTTAGACATGAGACCAGATCATTAAAATCACTTCTGAAGTGCAGAGCCAGTGGATGTCCAAGAAACAAAATAGAACTGGTCTAAATAAACCACTGTATGTTAATTGTTTATTACTTTGTTTAATTAGACCCTGGTAAATGAGACTAAGGCAGTCTTCAGTGTGCATCAGGTAGCCTCAAACAGTTCCATAGTCACTTAGAAAACTTATCTCAACTAACATTTCAGTTCAGTTCACCTAAAAAAATGCTTACTAATAACTTATCATGTACCATGATATCATGTATCAAGCACAACGCTAGATGCAGGATGTATACATAGATAATCAATACAGGGCCCATGTCCCCAAGAAGGTTACCAGAAAATCGTGCATGCATGCATGCTAACTTGCTTCAGTTGTGCCCGACTCTTTGTGACCCTACAGGATTAGAAAAAGAGATGTTTATGGAAGAATAGAGCACTAAACTGACTGTAATAAGTATTATGGAAGCATAGTGGTTAATCATTAATTAGTAAATACTTCTTTTGATCTTGAAACAGATAAGCGAATTTAAAGTAATCCATCAGAACTACTAAAATAATTATTGAAAAGCATGCCTTTGAGCAACATTAACAGCGATAGAAAATATATTGTTTTAATTTATTTATTCAACTGGGGATCTGTTGCTCAGGGGTTATAGCACTGGTCTCATAATTTTTTCATTTTGCTTTGTTATCAAGTGCAATAGATTATATTGTGTCCTTCCAAAATTCATATGTTGAAATCCTCACCGCAGTAACTCAGAATGTGACCTTTTTTGGAAATAGGGTTTTTACAAGTTAAAGTCTTAAGGGTGGACCCTAAATTTGAAGACAGAATTACCAAATTTGGAGAATTCCATTGAACATGAAGACTATGTTTTACAAGCCAAAGAGAGAAGCCTGGAACAGATCCTTTTCTTGAAACTCTCAGAACAAACTAACCCTGCCAACACCTTGATTTCATATTTCTGTCCACCAGAATTTTGAGACAATATCACTTCATTTTTTAAGCCACCATTTGTATTATTTTGTTATGGTGGTCCTAGCAAACTCACCAGGCTTCTAGCAGTCTAAAAGCAGAAAGTACTAATACTATTAGCTAATGCATTGATTAGAGCATGCATATGTATTTATAGCTCATGTCAAAATAGATTATTTTCAAAATGACTTATTTATTTCTTGTTTAGAAAAGATTTATTTTAAAAATGACTAAAGTTTACTCAATTATTTTCAAAATGGCACGTCAAAATAGATTTATTTTCAAAATGACTAAAGCTTACTCCAAGTGTCATTATTTGTTTTTCTTTATAGAAATTAATCTGCAATGTGTATGAATTTTTCTGTTTTTCTAAGGAGTAGAGTTAACATAATTCAACCTCAAGATCACCAGGATGACTTAAAAGTATTTAGCCAATTTATAATACAGCAAAGGTTATACAGGCAATTGTGGTAAGAAAGGTTGTGTGTTCTTACTCTAGCCCCAAAGAGCTCTATTTCTTGAGATCTCGGAAAGATCTTCTCTTGATTTTCCTGTTTTTTTTTTTCTTTTCACTTTTGCCTGGTTTCTGGTCATTCATTCTTTTTAGTGTCTATATGCCCATTCTTTAATTTTTATAATTGGGTGCAATTAACCTTCTATAGATTAAGAAATCAGATAGCAGAGTCTATTAAAGCTCTGTAAGTGTCAGAGAAATTCCCCTACAAACATATACTGTGGTCTTTTTTCAAACATCTATTTTTAAAGCAAAGGAGGTTTCTGTTTGTTTGCTTGGAACATGTAGATATGTTCCAAGTACTGCATCTGATGGGAGTCTGTCTTCTGTCTAAGTGAGTTATTGCTTTATTTCAGTCCTAAAACATAAGGCTACATGGTCTTCTGTTCCCATAGGTATGTTAATCACCTGCATGTCCCTGGGTGCAATCTATGACAGTGGTCACGTTCTTAGAATGAGTCTGTGATATCTAAACGCTCAACTTTGGAACAACATGTGGGAAAAAGAGCAATAGCAAACTTTGGAAAAGGGAACTGTCCTTCATTCTTGAATTCAGATCGTCTAAAGCATGAATTTGTGAAGTAAATCCTCTTACTAAGAACTTATGTGCTGCAACACGAACCTTCTAAAACCTTGATCCCAGACCATGGTGGAAGGAATCCAGATCTCCTGATATTTGTCCTGATCCAGCTCTTGTTTCAATCCTGCCCCTTCTGCTGCTTCTCTACTTGCTCTGGTAATCTTCCATTAGTGGTGCTTGCTTGCCACCCTTTCTCCCCCTCTTTCTAAGATCTCTCCCTAGGCATCTCAGCTTGCTCTGGCTTCAATTACCACTTAGGAGCAAATGACTCACAAAGTTATATATCTGGCTTAGACTTTTATTTGAGTTCCAAGTCTGTATTTTCAACTGTCTCTTTATTTTGTTTGAAAAGTTTGTTTGTCTGAAAAGTTTGTCAAATTCGGTATGTCAACATGAAACCTCCTCAGAGCTTTGTTCTCTTCCTGTGCTTCCAGTTTTAGTCAATGACATCATCATTTAGATTGCAAAGTATCATCCTCAAAACTTCCTCTTCCTCCGTCATATTCACTCTTTACCAAATCTCATAAAATTTACCTCGTCGAGACACTTTGAAACTCATCACTTTTCTCTATTCCCATCACAGTGCCCCAATCAACGTTATCAACATCTGTTCATTGGTCTTAGGCAACTGCCATATTTACCGATCCACATTTGCTCTTTCTTTCCTCTCATCCATTTTTCCCACTGTGACCTGAATTATTTTTTAAATAATGTTAAATTTTGCTCAATTTTTTTCTTACCCACTTAAATCCTCCAGTGGCTTCCCACTACTTTTATTGTAAAAGCAGTGTTCCCTAACACTACATGCATGGTTTTCTTCCTCCGTGTTTGCCCTACCTGTCTGCTCTCAGGAAATGCATTACACAAATCTCCTTATTTTATCCATTCTGGATCTTTTTTTTTTTTTAGTTTTTTTCTACCTGCAGAGCTCTCTCACCACAAAAGGTTTGAGCTGAAGTTCCCTTTTCCTAGAAAATACTTTCATCCACTCTTCAACTGACTAATTCTTCCTTATCTATAAGATGTAAGCCCAGTCTTCACTTTCTCAGGCAAATCTCTGACCTTCCTGGAAGATTCAGATCCCCTTATTATGTACTCTCAGAACAATAAGATCTTTATTCCATTGCATTTATCATAGTTGTTATTTTTCATGTAATTTGTGTGATTATGTGCTTAATATTTGTCTCCTCACTACACCGAAAGTTCTATTTTTTTTTTTTTATTTTAAATCTTTTTTTTTTTATTAGTTGGAGGCCAATCACTTCACAACATTTCAGTGGGTTTTGTCATACATGGTTTGCCCAGAATCTGGCATATTATAGTTTTTTAATAAATATTTATACCTAAATAAAAATTAAAAATTATAGCACTGCAGTGACTCAGAGGTTACATGAGTTCCTAAGCATTGCTCCAAGGTTATGAGGAAAATAACGAGAAGAACTTAGGCTAGGGTATAAAGACAGTGGCAGAAGTAGGGACTGCACCTGATTAACATAATTGTATAGATAAGAAAGGTGTTCGGTTCTAAGATATAATTTCTAGGTTGGATTTCTAAGAATTAAAGATATTGGTTCAAATATCTACCATTTTTTCAAAATAAATACTAGCATATGAAGAAATAAAATTTATTATGCATGAAGAAAAAAAAAGCTGGCACTGCCCAGATTTACGACACATGTCCAAACTTGATTCAGAGTTGTGCAGCACTTCCTTTAGACTGGCTTGTGCCTACCTCAAAGCCTTTTACACTGGCTATTTCCTCTGTCTGAATGTCAGATTATATTGTGAAGGGAAAGACAAACATTTGTGGCATAAAAACACAAAGTTTTATTTTACAGCCCACTATATATATATATATATATCCACAGTAATTAGTGGAAATCATTCAAGGACCCAGACTATGGGGCTTCTGCCATCTTGAAAACTGCAGTTGCTGCACTAGAGAAAAGGAGAACCCTGGTGGTTCTCACGTTGATAATTAAATGCTCAGCTTTGAGTTGCATCAGTTCCACTCAGATCTTATAACTAGACAGCCAAGTTCCATCTAGTCAAAGATATGGTTTTCCAAGTAGTAATATATGGATGTGAGACTAGGACTATAAAGAAAGCTGAGTGCTGAAGAATTGATGCTTTTGAACTGTGGTGTTGGAGAAAACTCTTGAGAGGCCCTTGGACTGCAAGAAGATCCAACCAGTCCATCCTAAAGGAAATCAGTCCTGGGTGTTCATTGGAAGGACTGATGCTGAAGCTGAAACTCCAATACTTTGGCCACCTCATGCGAAGAACTGACTCGCTGGAAAAGACCCTGATGCTGGGAAAGATTGAAGATGGTAGGAGAAGGGGATGACAGAGGATGAGATGGTTGGATGACATCACTAACTCGATGGACATCAGTTTGAGTAAGCTCCGGGAGTTGGTGATGGACAGGGAAGCCTGGCATGCTGCAGTCCATGGGGTTGCAAAGGTTGGACACGAACCAAGCTGAACTGAATCACAGGACCCTGTTCCCCAACCACTGCAGGCTAGACTTGTTTCTATATGCAGGAAGAACAATAAGTGTTTGACAAACAACACATAATCTAATCTAGACTTGTCTCTTTACTTGCTTCTGCATTTTATAATGATATTATATCTAGTTATCTGTTTATTGCTTATTCTTACAAGTTACCCATGAAAGCAAAATTTTGTCTTAGTCATCCTATCTCTAGCACATAGAACCATATGTGGCTTATGATAGGCAATAAATAAATACTGTTTATTAAATAAGTGAATGAGTGAATGAATGACACACACTGGATTTTTTTTAACCCATATCATCTTCTATCTAGAAGTGAGCTCAGTTTACCTGCATTCTAAGGCAAGGGGAATTCTGGACTGTGACGATGGATTATAAACAAGGACTATGACGTTCAAGTCAGATATTGACATTAGCCCATGGGGTGATGTAGGAAGGAAATTCAGACTGAGAAAGTTCACGGAAACTTCATGTGGTATGCTGCATTGGATCAGAGAAAATCTGACATTTTGGCCCCAGTTGGCTTTGCTAAAACTCGGGTGTGGGCATTTGATTATGAGAGGCTGGCACCACGGAATAATCATTTGGGTCTATCTCAATCATCTACTGTGAAAGAATGCATCCTGTTCTCTCTCCAAGGTACTGATTCAAACTGGTAAAGATGGCTGAACTGTCCTAAGTGCTGAACATTAAGCAGCAATAAAATGCTTCTTCAAAACTTTTGCAGCCCCCACCTCACTCCTACTATGGGAAAGTTATTGTAGCCAGTATATTTGGCTGAGACTTTTGGGCACAATAGTTGGCACAGATAAATTACCACTAACATAAGAACTCACCTGAAATTTTGGACACCTTAAGTTCATGTTAAGCATACAATACCTTTATCACTTTCTACACAAGTGGAAACTTGGTACCGAGTTTCCCTATGGATGCTGTATCAAAATATCATAAACTTTGTGGCTTAAAACAAACCATGTAAGTTTACTATCTCATAATTCAGTAGTTCAGTAGTTCAATACTGCTCTCACTGGGTTAAAATCAACATGTCAGCAGGGCTGCATTCCTGTTGGAAACTCTAGGAGACAATCTTTTTTTCTTTTTTTTTTTCTGTACTTGTTTGTTTGTTTTAATTTTCCAGCTTTTACAGACTGTCTGCATCCCTTGGCTTATGGTTCTTTCCATCTTCAATGTTAGTAATGGCTAGTGAAACTCTTTTCATATCACATTATTCAGATACTGCATCTTCTGTCTTGGTTACCTACTTTTAAGAAGGCTTGTACAATGCTGGACCAAACAGAAAAATTCAGAATATTCTCCCCTTAAAGTCAACTTTATTAGCAGCTTTAATTCCTTTCACCATCTGAATTCTCTCTCTTTTTTTGCCATTTATGGTAACATAGTCAGATGTTTCAGAGATTAGAATGTGAACATCTTTGAAAGGGGAGGCATTATTCTGCCTAATAAACTTAGTACATATTAAAACACTGAAGATTATAAAAATCATCTTAAAATTAGCCAAAAGAGTATTATAAATAACTGGTTTCTCAAAATATAATAAATCTTGAGGTACTAAACTATTTTAAAAATAATCTGGAATTACTTAGGATGAACATGCTTCCATTTTGCAGATGAAGACAGTAAATAATGAATGAGATAAATTACGTTTCCAAGGCCATATAATTTGAAAGAGTTGGGATTAGGATTCAGGGCACTTTATACTAAGCCATCACTTTTGCATTACAGTTGGAAGCCAGGTTATATTGAAATACTTTCCAGAACAAATCTATCAAGTAGTTAACATTTGTTTTTAAATTTATGAAGCCTAAAATTAAAAATTTACAATTCAGCAATGTAGAATGTGTTAATCCTTTGATGTTGGCCACATGATTATTCCTTTATGTGCATGATACATGAGGCTTTCCAGTGCTCAAAGGACCTAGTTATGAGAAGCTGATTGGTGCTCCCAGATGTGGCCATGTGCTTTTTCACCAAATTCATCCCATTGTAATAGGGCAATACCGTGTACAAGGAACATCATGTGAGAATCTGAAGCTTGCCGTTTATTGATCTTATGACACAAAAGTGTGCACATAAATAAGTGCTTAACAAGTTATTTTCAAGTGAATCAGGATGGTCACTATTAAAGAAAAATGTAAGCATTTGCAATGATGGGAGCAGACTTAGGAGAGTGTGAATGGAGACTTTAGCTTACTCCAAATTAACCACTCATACATCTACAAATTCATGTTCTTTGGAATTGTGTTATGAAGTATTATCTATACTAGACAGTCGCTTTTATTCTTCAGGGCTAAATGAAAGCCAAATAAATGCTCTGCATGTTTATACACACATGGAAATGCTTAAAATGCTGTCTCCCTAGTGCTGCTGTGCTTTGTAAAACTGGCGGAGTAGATGCTATTTATATCTTTAATAAAACATTTAGATTAATTTTTCTGGTTCACAACGGATCTATTTTGAGAAACAGAATGGCAAGCTGGTTTGGGGTACTATGCTCTGACCCTTATCCTTAGCAATTTGATTGCTACATATTCCAAGTTTCTCCTCCACCCTGTCAACACACCTCCAGGCTCTTTTGAGTAAGGTCTCTTTGTCTGCGCCACCAAGTTTTTAAAGCAGTTTACAGAGAAAACTGTCACCACAGAAGGGAGAAAGCAAGCAAAAAGAAATAGAAGCTTTTGCAAGACTATTTTTGTTTCTGCTACTTGTTTACCGTTAGAGTTCAATGGAATGGATTTTAAGACACATTGGAGGTCCATCTGGTCAAAGCTATGGTTTTTCCAGTAGTCATGTATGGATGTGAGAGTTGGACTATAAAGAAAGCTGAGTGCCGAAGAATTGATGCTTTTGAACTGTGGTGTTGGAGAAAACTCTTGAGAGTCCCTTGGACTGCAAGGAAATCCCACCAGTCCATCCTAAAGGGAATCAGTTCTGAATATGAATATTCATTGGAAGGACTGATGCTGAAGCTGAAACTTGAATACTTTGGCCACCTGATGCAAAGAACCGACTCACTGAAAAAGACCCTGATCTTGGGAAAGATTGAAGGTGGGGGGAGAAGGGAATGACAGAGGATGAGATGGTTGGATGGCATCACTGACTACGGACATGAGTTTGGGAGTTCTGGGAGTTGGTGATGGATAGGGAAGCCTGGCGTGCTGCAGTCTAGGGGATCGCAAAGAGTTGGACACGACCGAGTGGCTAACTGAACTGGAGGAGTTGAGAACTTTCACCTTAGTATAAGAGCCAGGCTGTAGTTTCTAGCAATTTAACAAAGGTGCACAAAACAAGCAATGGCGTGTTGCCTTTTTAGCGCTTGTTTTAGTTTTCCATCTTCCCACGGATGTATTTGGTGTTAGACACCAGTTCTTTCTAGTTGTCTTTTTTAGATCATGAATAATGGCTCCAGTAGGACATCTAATTTTGTTAGCAAACTGAATTCGGTTCTGCTCACTTGCCAACAGCAAAGCCAATGTACTGACACTGGGTTGTGGTAAAGGAAATTAGAGTGTTAATTTCAGATTGCCAAGCAAGGAGAATGGGCTGCTGATGCTCAAAAGACCTTTCAGGGAAGGATTTTCAAAGACAACATTCAGGGTGAGGGTTGCAGCTCATGAACTTTCTTCTGATTGGCCGATGGTGAGGTGACAGGGTGATGTTTTAGGAATCTTAATCATCAACCTTCTGGTTCCAACCAGTCTGGGATCTACTGTGTGGGTCAGCATGCAGACATCTCCACTTGGGTGAGGGTCTCATTTTCTGCAGAACAACTTAAAGATATATGTGTTAGATATATTTGTGATTATATATGTCCCTTGAGGAGGGATGAGGACTGTTTTATTACGGAACTGTTGTTTAAACTGTCATTACTTTTCTTGCTTGACTGTTTTTCCTTTGTTTCTATGTTCTCTCACTTCCCTAATTGGTAACTGCTTTAGTCTGCTCCTTGGGATTTAGTGAAGGCCTAGGAAACTAAAGTCTTTTTTTTCTACAAACAAGAAATGAGCGACAGGAAAGGGTTTGTACTTGTGACGGCCACGCAGGGTCCTGCTTAGTTTCAATTCCCCCTTTTCTTTGATATGCCTCAATCCGAGAGGTAACAGGAGTAGGACAAGAAAGGGAATAAAGTTTCAGGTAAAGACTTAACCATTAATTCAGCAAGGAACTCAGATTTATAGGGGCTGGGTTTCAATTTCACTTGGTAAGTGCCTTTTTCACAATGTCTTCCCACATTCCCTCTCCCACCCTAATCTCTTCCCATCTACTGCCATCATTTTTACAATTTATTCCTGTTTTTTTTGTCTTAATTACTTTGTTAATTCAATGATTTTCTCTTAGTTTACAACTTAACTTCACCAGGAATGTCTCCAGAATAGAAACAGTTACAACAATTAGAAGTTCTGGAAAGGAGAGAAAATAAAATAAGAAACTCTGCCAATCCTAACATTGCAGAATAAGTCGTCACTAAGCAGTCACAGTAAAAATTGTCTAATGTATCAGGATTGTTTTTAATGATACAGAAATAATGTATTTATGTTATCAGCATATTAACGTTCTGGCTAAAGGTAATAAGCCAGTGCCAAAGATAACTCATATTTTAATACAAGTTTTAAAATTTTTCCATGAGAATTATCATCATACTCATATAAAATCATATAATAGTATACTGAGAAATGTTCCCTTTAGGTGTTCAAGTTCTGAGCAATTAACCACTTCAAAATAAATTTGAGATTGAATATACTTAAAGAAAACTGACTTGGTGATTGGGGGAAGATCTACCATGCTTACCGCCCAGCTGCAGTGAGTATATCCTGACTCGTAAGAGATGTTCTTAGATTTAAAAGAGACAGCAGAAACGTGGTTCACACTAGTTTTTTGTTTTTTTTTTTTTAAGAACAAAGAGTTCAAATCTAAACTTACACAGAATCTCTAGGAATTAGAGAGTTGGGGTTAAAATTATCTGGTGAATCCCAAGCCAATCAGTAGGATGCATAAGAACAGGGTAGCAACTGAGAAAATGTTCAAGGGCAAAAAGATATAAGAGAACCTTTGTGAATTTAGGTGGTCAGAAAAAAGCCCTTGAACAAAACCTTAGATTTAAAAGGAGTTGTTATTTAGTCACTAGATTGTGGCTGACTCTTTTGTGACCCCATGGACCATAGCCCACCAGATTCCTTTACCCACGGGATTTCCCAGGCAAGATTGCTGGAGCGAGTTTCCATTTCCTTCTCCAGGGGATCTTCCCAACCCAGGAATTGAATGTGAGTCTCCTGCAATGTCTGGCAGATTCTCTACCACTGAGCCACCAGGGAAGCCCCATAAAGAGTTAGTTTACAATCTTTTGGCTGTCAGAAGGTACTTATGGTCCAAAGAATTAGAAACTAGTTCCTATAGCCAACAGATATGACTACTCATGGTTTTAGAAGCTAGAGCAAAGCAACCGTGGGAAGTTCTGTGTTTGACACAGGGCAGACAGGCAGCTTTGTTTTGAAGCAGAGATTTTGTTTCTTCGTTAGGATATATATAAGGACAGGGGTTCCTTGATTTGACATTCCATACCAGGAGTTGATAAGTGATATCAGTAATATCAGTAAATAAGGGAAAGGAGAAACCAGTGATTGCTTCACCTTTCTAGTAAGGTTACACATGGATTCTTTCCTCACATAACATGAATGAATAACACCCTGCCCCAAATCTCCCCTGCCCCCCAGCCACATAATAGGTAATATTCTCCTAAGTGGACATTATTTTTAATTAAGAAGGAAACACCTGCCTGGGAGAACTTAGAATGGGCAAGGAGAAAAGAAAGCAGTCACTCACATCACAATTTAGTTACATGTGCGTGCTCAGCTGCTTCAGTCGTTTCTGACTCTTTGTGACCCTATGGACTGTAGCCCACCAGGCTCCTCTGTCCATGGGATTCTCATCCCAACCCAGGAATCGAACCCACATCTCTTACATCTCCTGCATTGACAGGCAGATTCTTTACCACTGGCGCCACCATAGTCAATAATAGTTCACATTTTACAAAATACTTTTCACAAATACAATTTCATTTAATCAACATGATGACTCTAGGGAAGATTCTACACATTGCTTACACGTGAGGGAACTGAGGTATGTTGAAAAATAATCAGTATTGAGATAACAAGGGACAAAGAACTTTATTTGAGAGTCTTAAAAACTGCAATTCGGGAAACACAGATTTGGGTAAAACCAGAGAAGAAATGTATCAGGGGCTTATAAAGACAAAAGCCGTTAGGTTCATAAGTTGTCTGGTGGGAGTTGGGATTGACTCAGGTGCAGGAAAGCAAATACTTGTCTTTGAAGAATAGGCTGTCATGAGTTATATTAGGGTAAGGGTTTGATAAGTGGATAGACTATCATGAGTTATTTTAGGGTAAGGGTCTAATAACTATCTTGCGTTTCTGGCAGACGTTCTAGATGCCTGCTAAGACAATAAGCAGTCAAAAGGTCAGGTTCTATCTGGGTTGAGACATGCACGAGTCACTCTTCCTCAGTGGCCTTCTGGCTCCTTTTTAGAGAGCTCTCTTCATGTTATCAGCTCCACTTTGACTTTCTTTCACAGGTGTAAAGGATTTGAGCATTTTGTCCAAGGTCACATCTAATAAGTAAAGAAGTTTAAACCTGAGCCCCGCTTTGTTCTGTGGAGAGTTTTGGATGCCATCTTTCCCATGTTTTGGCCTTAAAAGCAAGTCTACTGTTTATAATTTAGCAATTTTTCATCTTCTTCATTTTCCTAGTATTGTTCAGGTAATCCCTACTTCTGAGATGATGAAAAAAAAAAATTTCTACATACCATTGCTCTTCTTAGATTGTTGTTGTTTAGTCGCTAAGTTGTGTCCAACTCTTTTGTGACCACATGGACTGTAGCCCACCAGGCTTCTCAGTCCATGGGATTTCCAGGCAGGAACACTGGAGTGGGTTGCCATTTACTTCTCCAGGGGAGCTTCCCAACCCAGAGATCAAACCTGTGTCTCCTGCATTGGCAGGTGGATGCTTTACCACTGAGCCTCCAGGGAAGCCCCACTCTTCTTAGACACTGGGTGGCATATTCCCACTTTCACCTTGAAAGTTTATCTTTGTGCCTCATTTTAATTCTCTCCTTCCTTCCTGCACCAACACTAGGGCAAGACATACAGAAACCGAAGAGAACATTCCCAGGGATAAGCCTAGTATTATTCTGCAAACTGAAAGTATAAACTATGACTCAAAAATATTCCTATTGCTTTAAGTTTATTCCATAAACAAGGACTGCATTCCAGCTCTTAGTAACATTACCCTCATCCCCAATGCCATTATATAATTAGAATAAGCTTAACAGCCGTGCCCAAGAGTTTTCTTCTCAAGAAATTACACAAATGTCCATGTGCCAGAGACACTCACTGCTAAGTAACTTCACAATCACCTTATTACTTCCAAAACACAGAACAAGACAGAATTAGCATAATGAAAGATACAATGAACTTCCACCCTCGAGCATAGTGCCCTGGACAAAAAGTATATATTCTTGCCTGGGAAATCCCATGGACTAAGGAGCCTGGTGGGCTACAGTGCATGGGTTGCAAAGAGTTGGACATGACTGAATAGAACATTCTTCTTCTGTCTTTCACCTTGAAGTGAAGTTGCTCAGTCATGTCGGACTCTTTGCGACCCCATGGACTGTGGCCTACCAGGATCCTCAGTCCATGGGATTTTCCAGGCAAGAATACTGGAATGGGTTGCCATTTCCTTCTCCAGGGGAGCTTCCTGACCCAGGGATCAAACCTGGGTCTCCCGAATGGTAGGCAGACGCTTTACAGTCTGAGCTACCAGGGAAGCGTCTTTCACCTTAGATAAGACTTATTTCTAGAGCTTTAGAGTCATCCTTCTCTTGGAGAGGGAGTGTTAAATCACTCAGTCGTGTCTTGAGATACCCTTACAAATGGAGATTTCCCTTACAAATGTAAAAAGGTCTCTTACAAAAGAGTAACTTCTACTCAGTTTTCAGAACTTCTCCCATGTCTGCCTTTTCTCAAAAATAACCAGCTCAAAATAATCAAAGAGGCATATTTTGGGGGTGGAATATAAATGGCAACCCACTCCAGTATTCTTGCCTGGAAAATCCCATGGACAGAGGAGCCTGGTGGGCTACAGTTCACAGGGTCACAAAGAATCAGACATGACTGAACGACTGAACAAAAATTCTGTTTATTAATAATGGTCATTAATATACATCTTCAGTTTTAACAGCATCTTCCTGGTAATGGTTTTAAGTATATTAACTATTGTTCCATCATCCATCATCTCTCCCAAGATCTATCTTGTCATAGCTTCCCAATCCCAGGTAGAGTATACCTTATGTAAAGTCCACCTCTGAAATCAGCTCTCTGATAGGAAAGTGTCAGGCCCTTTCCCAATCCCCGATGGATTATGGCATCAAAAGTTTTACCACAAGTGTCTAAGAGCAGTATTTCTGTTTCTGTTGTTCTTTCCAAACAGGTTAGCTTTCAGAAGGGCAGGAATCTTTTCTTATTTATTTTTGTTGCCCTAATATTTAAGAGAATATTGCATGATATACTAATTTTGTTGAGCCAATTTCAATACCTCATGTTTAGTTTATGATAGGCTTCTGAGAAACACTCTACTCTCAGAAGTGTCTCGTGCGATTCGCAATGCTGTAGAAGGAAGGAAAGCAATGGCAGCTTGTTTACAGGAGACTTGCTCAAGAAATATTTCCATGGGATTACAGTCATGCAAGGGAATCTGTCTGCTCCATATCCTGGCATCAATAACAGGAGAGCACATTGTGTCAGCTGTGGAGCTTTACGGGTAGGTTTTGAGTGGTTGTTATTGAAAATGTTCAGTGATTACCAGTGCATGTTTATTGGGCATCCTTTTAAAATGAGCTTGCTTTCTAAGAAAATGTTTGTCAATAAAAGCTTTGTAGGAATGTAGCATATACATTGACTTTGTCTGAGGCCTTGCCTCATTCCTTTTTGCAGGGATGTATAGAATACAGCTCGTGAGATTTTCTAAATGAGGCCCTTAAACTGGAAACCAGTGACCTTGGTGAGTAAATGAGGAAGAAAGGATGAAGTGTTCAGGGTCTGTCTTATTAGGCACAGTAAATCAGGGAATGCTTTAGGGAACTCTTCTTTGGGAACACTAGTAGGAGAAGGCTTGTTTTTAAAGTGAAAAGGTCTATATCAGGGGATATTATCAGATACATTCAGCTGAGTCTTGCTTGGTACAAGGCAACTTTGTGCATCACAACTATCTCAGTCACTCTCAAGAAAGAGAGCAAGTCAAATTTAGTGAGGATGCTGTCCTCTGTGATGCTGCCTCCAGGATATCTTTGAAAGGTTTTCAATTCCACCTGTCCCTCGAAGGACCGTTTTATTTAGCTTAAGAACCAAGTGACTATGTAACCTGAGGAATTATGTGAATTCCCATAAGTATGTGATTTTTGTTGTTGTTCAGTCACTGAGTTGTGTCTGACTCTTTGCGACCCTATGGACCTCAGCACACCAGGCTTCCCGTCCTTCACCATCTCCCAGAGTTTGCTCAAACTCATGTCCATTGAGTCCATGATGCCGTCCAACCATCTCATCCTCTGTCACCCCTTTCTCCTTTGTCACCTCCTTCTCTTCTTGCCCTGAATCTTTCCCAGCATCAGGGTCTTTTCCGGTGAGTTGGCTCTTCACATCAGGTGGCCAAAGTATTGGAGCTTCAGCATCAGTCCTTCCAATGAATATTCAGGGCTGATTTCCTTTAGGATTGAATGGTTTGATCTCCTTGCTCTCCAAGGGACTCTCGAGAGTCTTCTCCAGTCCCACAGTTTAAAAGTATTAGTCCTTTGGTGCTTAGCCTTCTTTATAGTCCAACTCTTACATAGGTACATTACTACTGAAAAAATTATAGCTTTGACAATACAGACCTTTGTCTCTGCTATTTAATATGCTATCTAGGTTTGTCGTAGCTTTTCTTCCAAGTAGCAAGCATCTTTTAATTTTGTGGCTGCAGTCACTGTCCACAGTGATGTGATTGGTTGATTCTAAACTTTAAGAAATTAAGTTTCCCTACAGACTAAAAAGATTTTGAGAATTCCTAGCCTACTCTTTGGACTTCCCTTGTGGCTCAGCTGGTCAAGAATCTGCCTGCAGTGTGGGAGACCTGGGTTCGATCCCTGGGTTGGAAAGATCCCCTGGAGAAGGGAAAGGCTACCCACTCCAGTATTCTGCCCTAGAGAATTCCATGGACGGTATAGACCATGAGGTTGCAAAGAGTCAGACAGGACTGAGCGACTTTCACATACACACAACCTACTCTCTACCATGCAGTCATTGATTCAAATAACTCAGGACTCCCCACACAGAGAAGAGTCTGATAAGACTTTCACTTTGAACGTGCTAGAATCTTATCTCCATCTGAGATTCTGGCATCTCACTCAGGCTGTGAAAAGGGGAAATTTAAGCTATTTGTCACAGTCTCCCATGAGGTTGATGTGGTTGAAATGTTTCAGTTCTCCATCTTAGAGGTTTACCTCCAAAGAGGAAGTGGGCACTACGTCTTGGAAGGAGGAACGCCCAGACACTAATAGCTTCTCCAGGAAACACATGTCCCATGTGGCCTTTTCCTCCTGCATTCTTAATACTGATTTATTGCCATTGCGACTGCTTAACATCTTGCAAGGTAGTATTTCATTTTGTCCCCCTTGTTCATATTCCCTGTTTGAAAATGAACTCTGTATTTTAAATATTTTAGACTCAGCAGCAGTAAATGTTTTCAGGCTTTGGATAACACCAACACTGCTAGGAAAGGAAGAGTTTAAAACAGCTGTGATGCCAAACTTCAAGAAAAAGAAGAAAGAAAAAATAGCAAAGCATTGTTTGTTAAACTGTCACCAAGCATCGTCACTCAGAATCAGTCTCGTTTGTATATGGAAACTCCTATTGCAGGGACTGAAAAAGAAAAGCTTAGGATTTTCTAGGAGAGAAAGAGATAATCTTTTCTAGCTAAAGAATAGGAGCATTTAAATTACTCTCTGGAAGATTTGTAGGGAAAATAACTACAAATAACAAATAACTCTAAGAAGAATAGTGTGTCTATTATCGGACTGTTATTAAGATTTCACAACAATGAGGGCAATTGTAGCACCCGTTTTAAGTGATGATTGTCATCTAGTGGAGGTTCACTTTTAACCCAGGATTGTTATATTTCAAACTGAGGTCAAGGAAAAGATAGGTCTCTTTGGCAAACATCAGAAAAATCAGCCTACCTTTCTCAAACCGCCTGCTGATAAATGCTGTACTTTCCTAGTTCAAATCCTGAACAGTTTATGTGAGTGGGAGATGAAGACATGGCAAAGTCTCCCTGCCCTCCACTCATTTTCCCTATATAGTCAAAGCTCTCACCTTCCTTTTCTTGGTTCTTTGAAAGCAGAGAATCAAGAAAATGTTATGGCCACTATACCTGGTAGGAAACCACTTGAGCTGAACTCGTCACCCTCTTAATGTACTTATGATGACAGAGTGCTGATTTGTGCATCTAATTACTGAAGCCTAATTATTGCCACATTGAAATCAGCACAGCACAATAAAATATGCACCACATTTCCAGGCCTGAGATTCTTCATCCCCCTTTTCCTCATGTTGGTGGTAATCTTATTTACAGTCATATTCAAAAAGGAGCTTTGTCAAATATTCTAAGTCATCTCTTTTGAGCACATGCTTGAAAATAAGTTTTTGAGGTCACAGGTAATAAGGTTGCCCTCACAAGTGGAAATTACTAATTTATTAGTGTTCGTTGAGGTGGAAAATAGGCATGTAGATAAGGGAAACCCATAGATATGTGTTCTATAGTCTTTAAAAAGCACTTTTGAAAGTGTCCCACACTGTGGGTTACTAATAAATGTAAAAGCTGTATTCCTGGGAGGGGAGAGTACTCTTTTATTTCAGAAAGTGAACTGGCTTATGAAATAAAAATAAAATGCTCTGAGTATACTTAATATTTTCTTTTATAGAAAGAGAAACTAGAAAGGGGAAAATGGTGTTTCTTCTGGTCCGTGTTTTGATGGATTATGTTTAACATGCTTGTTGCATGAAATTGAGGAGCAGTATGGTTTCCAATGGCAAGACTCACTCTTAAATAGTCTGATTTAGTAGGTCAGAGACATGACCCAAGAATCTGTTTTTAAATCCTTACTGACAGTCTTATAACTAATTTGCTGTATGTCAGACCTTCTTTCGAAAACTTCACCTGAATGCACTCATTATTCCATATAAAAACTCATTATTCCTTATAAAAATAGGAATGTTACTATTACTATATCCCTGTTACAGATTAAGAAAATGAGGCACATAACAGTTAAATAATTTTTCAGAAGCACACAATAACTGGCACAGATACAAGTATATGTTTTTTAAAAAGTGTTTTCAGTTATGACCTAGAAGAAAAAAATGGACATTTTTGTTGATTGTTTGATAAAAATACTGTTTCCATTTGCAGCTCTTCTCGGAAAGGCCATAACTATCAGGACTTCTATTAAACATGATTGTTCAGTGATTCATGGGCTCTGTTTTATTCAAGTCTAAGAAAATATTCATTAGATTTCATTGGCTTTTTGCTTTATTGCTCTGTTTGGAATGTGTAGTCCCAATTGTGGGCTTCTCTGGTAGCTCAACAGTAAAGAATCTGCCTGCCATTGCAGAAGATGTGGGTTCAATCCTTTGTTGGGAAGATCCCCTGGAGAAGAAAATAGCAACCTATTCCAGTACTCTTGCCTGTGAAATCCTGTGGACAGAGGAGCCTGGTGGGCTACAGTCCATAGGATCACAGGAGGCATGACTTAGTGACTAAACAGCAACAAAACCCCATTTGTAAGAAAACATTAATGATTTGAAAGAACAGAATAACAACAGATCACTGGGTCTTCTTCTTTTCTTTTTCTGGCTAGGAATTATTTCCCCTTTACTTCTCTGCTTTGGGATGTGTAAGTGGTTTTGTTTTGTTTTAAACATCCAAGCCAACTCCCTGGGCTCATAGAGGCTTAATAGTCAGAAATAATGAAGAGAGAAAGGAAAATGTGAATTCCTTTTCAAAAGATAACCTAAGAGAGAAGAAATAACAAAATCAGGTGTTTAATGTAGTGGGTCAAATGCTGGGGGAAGCTGAGGTCAAGACTGGACAGAACTGTCTTGATTTTCTAACAAGCATCTTATACTGTCCCAGTGATGGTGGGATGTGAGGGTATGGAGGCTGAAGGTAGAGCCACGGTATGTAATGCATTATTTCAGGATGACTTACATCAAACCACATAGTTTGTGCCATGTCCTACTTGGTGATGGCTATGAGTTAACAGAAAGGCAGACCTTTTCATATACACAATTTTTATTTATTGATGAATTTATATTGCTGCATATTTATTCATCTTGATTGTCATCTGAATGTCTTTCCCTGCCAATAAGATGCATGCATGCATGCTAAGTCGCTTTAGTCCTGTCTGACTCTTTGCGACACCATGGACTGTAACCCACCAGGCTCATCTGTCCATGGGATTCTCCAGACAAGAATACTGGAGTGGGTTGCCATTTCCTCCTCAGGGGATCTTCCCAACCCAGGAATCGAACCGGCATCTCCTGTGGCTCCTGCATTGCAAGCAAATTCTTTACCACTGAGCCACCAGGGAAGTCAATAAAATGGGGAGCTTATAAAAGACAGGGGCAACGACTTTTGCTATTCTGTATTCCTTTTGACAACTAGCAAAGGCCTAGGCATCAAGATTTGAACTGAACTTAATTGGATACATCAATTAAGGTTTCAAGCTGTTTTCATTTGATTGCCAAAGGTAGATGAAAGAAAATGCAGCCTTATAGCATATCATACACTGATGCTATGTTTATATACACATAGTTTCACAAAAGCAAGTCTTGTCCTCAGCTATACTTTAGAATCATATTGTTTATATCATTTTATCTTTATCAATTGGGACTACAGCCTAAAAATAATGAATATTCTTCTTGGAATGGATTTCTCATTAAAATGAAAAAATAAAAAGCTAAGATTGATTTAACAGAGAAAAGTTATATACTGATTTTTTTTTTTTCACGGAGATCCCAAATTTCATAAAGGACCATAAATACTTTGTAATCTAATGCCTATTAGTCAAAGAAAACATGGGCATTGACCCTAGTGTAAAAGAAGAAAGAAAACAGTTACCTCTTCCTCTTAAACACTGGCCAGTGTCCCAAAGAAATAAACAATCGGTGAGTAGTTCAGCACGATTATATGTTTACAAAGCATAGAGGATTTTTCTAATATTTTCCCACCTGGAAAAACTGGGCTTAAGCGTCTTTGGCAATCAGAAAGCAACACCGAGTTCTTCCCAATATGTCATGTCACTCTTATAGCAATCATACTTGCAGGAATGGGACTGGGCAGTGGTGGTAACTGTAAACGTTCTGATGTAGAAATTGCAGACGGAGAGCTTGGCTCTGGGGATGGACGCGGAAAGGAGCAGAAGGGAGCCTGGAGAAAAGGCCGTCATATTCCCTCAGAAGAACCGCCAAATCAGAGAGCAGAGATGAGTTCATTGGAGGAGCGCCTTCAACAGCAACTAATCCCGTCATATTGAAAGAAAATTGTAAATGTTTCCCCCAGAAATTGTCTGCACATCGCAGCTAATCGAACACACACTGACGAATACATACACACTCTCTTTTCATACCAAAGGTGCCCGGACGCAGAGACCCGCTCCAGCGAGTGCGCGTGACACACAGGGGCACGCACACACACACGAACGCACACGCGCCAGCCTGCGGGTTGGCCAGAGCCTTGAAACTGCAGATTCCACTCGGAGATCGCCAGAGCCACCGAACTAATTAGTAATTAGTTGCCCCTACACTAATAACTACTTCCCCAATCACTTTAGTGAAGAAATGAATCCCGCCCAGCTCGTCAGTCCAGCCGGGTCTCCGTTCGGTCTTGCTCTCCAGACTCATCTTCGTGAAAGCCAGGTTTGAAAGTCCTTTTTGCTTCTTCGCCTTTGGTGTTTGGTGTGGCGGGCGGGGGCAGTGTCACTTTAACTCCAGTCTACACCGCCAAGGGCCTCCAGACTCGTAAAGTGCCTGGGACGCGTGTGGGGTGCGTGACTCTGCTAGCGCGCGCCCGAGCCCCACGGCTCCTGCCCGAGCCTTTGGGTCCGCTCTCTCCCCGCCTCCCCCCGCCCCACCCCTCTGAGTGTCGCGGCACCAACTAATCTTTTTCTTTTCGTTTGCAAGATCAAGGGAGAGAGCGAGCCGGCGCCCGGCCTCGGACTCTGAGCCGCGCGCGGGTAGCTCCGCGGCGGGTCAGCCCCGAACCCGTGAAGGGCTCCACGTTCCTGCCAGCCAGCCCACGCCAGGGATACTGCAGCCCGAGGAGGCCACTGGAGCTAATCCGGCGGCAGGTAAGGAGAGCCAGCTGCTCAGCCCTACGCTGGCCAGCGCCAGGGACCCTGGCACCTCCCGATTCCCCGGAACGGGCGCGGAGGGGCCTGGGGTGAGGGAATTGGCGAATTCTTCCACAAGTCCAGATTCTCAAACGGAAACTTTGGTTTCTGGGGCTTGGAGAACTGAGGGCAGGGATGGCGGGTCTGGAAAGCAGGGGCGGAAGAGGCAGAGCGCGGGAAGAGGTGCCATTCCGCGGGCCGCCGAGTCCGGAGGAATGTGGCAAGGCGGCCGGGGGGCCTGAGCCGGCCGGGGCTCGCTCCCTCCTCCAGCCCGCCGCCCCCGCCACTGCCACCAACTCCCCCTCCTTGCGGTGGCCGCAAGACTGGGGAGCTTCGCCCTCTCCTGCCCCTCACGTTTCTTCCAGCCTGGGGTCTGGCCACATCTCCCAGGCGTTTGGGGTGGAGGCCCGGTTCCCCCGGCCCGGCACGATCCCCGGGTTCAGCGTTCCGAACAGCTCTTTGGGCGCCCGCGCCAGGTTGCCAGAGGGAGGCTTCGCGCTGTGGTCCAAGGAGCGTGGCCAAGGGCGGGGGGTGGGGAATACGAATGGGGAGAGGGTCCCAGGACAGAGGAGGAGGAAGCCTTCTGCAACCTCGTCCCGTTTCGGCCCGACCACGAGGTCGGCGGTCCGCCTCGGCTAGAGGACAGGGTCTCAGCCCCAAGCCCGCGGGGTCCCGGACCGTGCCAGGGCTGCGCCGACAGCCACCACACAACGAGCTCTGAGCCACGCCGGCGGGCTTCGGGGTTGTAGACTGGGAACAACTGCACCCACAATATCCCCTTGCCGTCCGCACCTGCGGACTAGGGCGATCGCAGATAACTTGTAGCTCTCGGAACCTGCGGGGTTCGGAAGGTCCAAGCCGGCGCAGGGGAGGTCGCGCAGCAATTCCACCTGTGCGCTCTGCCCCCCGCCCCTGGGGCGCCCCCGGCGGGGCTGGACGCTGCTTGCCTGGGAGAGCTCTTAAGAGGTCAAGACCTAAGGTTCCCCGGAATCACTGACTCAGAAAGCAGCGCACACCCACTGCCTCAGCCTCCTGCCTGCGTCCCCATCTTCCTCTAGCCTCCAGCTCGTCGCCGTCCTCCAGGCTGCTCTGAGCCACAAAATCGTAAAAGGGAGGGTCCACTGGGCTCGCCAGACCCACGCCTTGAGACCAGGGTTGCCAGCAAGGAAATATCTCTGGGGAGTCACTCGGGACGGAGGGGAGGGAGGAGAGCGGAGAAACGGAGGTAAACGCCTGAGGCAAGCAGAGCTGTTGACCGACATCTCACCGGAGCCGCCCTCCGGTGTCCTTACTTGGTTCGCGGCCACGGCCCGTGCGTGGCTGAGGCCCCCACGGGCTCCAGGTCGGCCCGCCCAGGCGCGGGAGCCGGCAAGAGCACAGAGCCTTCAAGTCCTCGAGCTCCGGGATCCCCCGCATCGACTTTCTAGTTCCCTTTCATCTTTCCCTTTTCTGGTTTGTGTTGCTTTTCTTGCTCTTTTTTCTTAGCGCTGGGTGGCAGTGGGTTCGTGTAGTTTGCCCATCCCCTAGTACACACAGCACGCGACACCACACGCATCTCCCTGCTGCAACGCACGCAGCCCCCGCCCCCCCATTCCACAACCCCGAGCGCCTGCAGCAGGGACCACCTCCTTGGCCAGGATCACCGTCACAGCGGCGGTGGCCTTGGCCCGGCGGAGGGCTGGACCAAAGCGGAGGGGAGCCGGCCCAGATTCCAGAGAGGAAACAGAGGGGCAATGGGAAAGGCCTGGGAAAAACTTGAATTTGGGTTGAGGGTGGGGTGGGGGGAGACTCTGAGGGCAAAGGCCCCCAGCACTGGAGCTCGGCTGCAACTGCTCTGAGGGGACCCTGAGGCTCTGGCCCCCTCAGCGCCTGCGTGGAGGAGAGCCCACCCTTGGGGGAGCCACCTCTCTCTGGGGAAGTTCAGATAGCCAGGTCCTGGAGTGGACCAGCAGCTCTCTTTGCTCCAGGCCTTTCCCGTTTACCTGCCTTGAGAGGGCTCTGGAATGTGGTACCTCCTACACTATAGCTGTTCACCCAGCCTTGGGCTACAGGGTCCCCCTGCTGTATTTTGTTGGCAATCTGTATATATACATTATGTATATACAGATTATATATATATATATATATAATATATAAAATATATAGAAGGATGTATAGAGAGAGTACATTTTCATTGATAAGCAAATAATAAGGATGATGACACAGTTAAGAAACTGCAATTAGGTGTGTGTATGTGGGGTCTTTGGGGTGATAACCACAAGGGCATAATCATAGAATTAAACCAGTGGATCACACTAAGAACTATATTAGGCTACAATTCAGAAAGTGGACTTTTGAGACTCTTGGCAAATGGATGGAAGAATTTTGTGCCAACAGTGTAGCAGCTTTGCAGGATTTGATGGCTAAGGATTCAAGAAGTAATAAGTTATTATCAGATGAATTTTTATTATTACTATTATTAGTAAATGTGTCTAGCTGTGGCAGTACTATAAGCAACTTCTAATGACTCTACATGCTTTACTAGGCTAAACAATTATGCCAATTAAAGCTGAAAAGTAAAACTTGACCCTGAAAAGGCATGGAAATACCAACCAACTCAGCTTACTGTTTTAAAACTCTGTGAATGAGATGGGGCAGGAGTGGGGTAAAGTTCTTGGATCCAAAAATTCAGGGTGGGCTTCCTGAAAGATGCTTGGTCTTCCTATAAAAGAAAAATGTGTTTGCTTATGTAAGGTGTTTGAGGTTGTCTGGGGGGATTGTAGGGAGAAATTAGGTCGATTTGAATATCCCTATCCTAGTTTAAGTTCAAGAGAAGCCACAGAATGTGTCTGTAACTCAGCTGACTTCAGGGCTAAGTGTAGGAGAGTGTGCTTGCGTGCTCAGTCTGTCAGTCGTGTCCGACTCTTTGCGACCACACATTCTGTCGCCTGCCAGGCTCCTCTGTTCGTGGGATTTCCTGGCAAGAATACTGGATGGATTGCCATTTCCTACTCCAGAGGATTTTTCCAACCCAGGGATCGAACCCATGTCTCCCGAGTCTCTTGCATCGGCTGGTGGATTCTTTCTCACTGAGCCACCTGGGAAGCCAGATGCAGGAAAGCCAGCAGTCGAATGTAGGTAAAAGTCTCTTTGGAATGAGCCCCCACAGTCTGTCAATATGAGGGGGGGCGGATCTTCACATTTAAAAACCGACATTGCTCCAAACACGATCCTGTCCCCTTCTTTGCCCAGATAACCCCTAACATCAGGCACTTGTATGTACATTCAGTGGCAGTGTTACAATTCTAATTTCAGAGTAGCCAACCCTCTGAGCACAGGAGGAGGGAAGGGAAGTCTCAGAGTTTTGGGGAAAACAGCAGACCACAGTCTGCTGGCTCACAGAGAAGAGGGGGAGGGCAGGGAACCCGCTTTACTGGAGAAGGACAGGAGACACATGTCACTCTAACCCACAGCAATGAACAAAGGTAAAGCCAGTGCCAGAGAGGAAGAGGAGGCAATTTATTCTAATAAAGGAATTGAAGAGAGAATGGGAGGGAAAAAATGGGGACAAGAATCTGTGAGCATGCCATTAAGAGCCCCATAATAATCTCCATCACTGATGTCAGTCCTTGGGGCGTGCCTGTGAGAGAATGCCCATGAGTAACTGCCTAATATGACCACTCAAACCCCACTCTTATTTTTATCTTAATCTTTCTTCAGTTTACTCAGTAGGATCAAGAAAGACTGACAGAAACATTCTGTCACACAGCTTCCTTGAGGGACCTGGTTTTCTTCTTTTAACTTTGTATTGGAGTTGAGTTGGCATTTTCCTACGTGGGCCTGTATTGTGCTCCTCAGTGAACTTCTCTATATCAAAACCGCCAACATTCTCCTGGTGACTGTTACCACCTGCTTCATTCCCTGTCTCCTGTCCCGGTTTTGTCTGCCTTTGGTTCACTCAGCAGACGTGGGGACTGCTTTCCTTACAAGGTGTCGGAGGAAGGGTACTGACCACGTGCCCCAGAGCTCAGCAGGGCCACTTGGTTGATCATGGTGATGGTAGTCTGTGTTTTGTGTGGAACAAAGGAAGCAGGCCATTTTTCCTTGGAAGTGCACTTTTCATGTAGTGTGTTCTAAGTCTCTGAAACTGTCCTAAGCACATCACATCTTTTTCTGTCAGGGGTTTATCCCGTGTTTTAAAATAGTGTCTGTCACCTTCTAGGACTTTATTAACTATTTGTTGAATGAGTGAATTAATGAATCAGTTTCTTATTGTATCATGGCCACAACCCTATGAAGTAGATGCTATTGTCCCCATTTTACAAATGAGGAAACTGGCTTTCAGAGGGGTCAGGTAATGACCCAAGATCATATAGCTAGTAAGTCGCGGTCCCTGGATTCAAACAACGGCTGTCTTTGGACTCCTGTTGGACACCAGGCTTTGTCTTACACTGTGGAGATACAGTGCACGTTTTCCCCTATGTCTGGGGAAATCACAACTCTGGTGTTTTGAGTCCAGCAATGTGCTCCCCACTCCTTTAGTTAAACTGTGTATTCTGGTTGTATTCCCTAAAACCTAAGCAAGAAAGATTCATCGCCAACTAGATTCTTCTGTTGGCATAACCTGCTTGACCCAGTGATTGCCTCTGGCAGAGGAAAGTAAGGGCACAGAAATTACCTGGTGTTTTCGCAGACGCTATTTTCACCTATAGTGACACCAAGATTTTCTTTTGCCTGGTGCAGGAGGATGAAAGAGTTTTTGATACTACCCAGTTTAACTCACCTTAAGTGTTGAAGTGGGTAAAGAGGTTTTCCATTGTGATGCAATTAACCAAGAACTGCCTCAGAGTATACACATTCCAACTTCCCTCTAGTTGTCTCTCCACATGAGTTCCTCTTTCTTTATATTAAGATTGTTGGTGATTAAAGTTCCGAGTTTGAATGGCAGGTTCTGATTTTAGTTAAAACTGATCATCCATCTTTGCTTTGAAAAGCATGGTGTGACTTTGTGAATGTACAATTATCAAAGTGTGTGAGGCTTGTTCTGACTGGTTTGCCTCCTTCTACACTTGATATATTCTTGTCTTTATTTCATTTCCCTTTTTCTGCACACATGTTCAAGCTCCTTCTTTTATACTGTGACCTAAATATACAGTCATCTTAACTGGTGCTGTTACCATGGTAATGATTCATGGTAGATAAGGGTACACACTAAAAAATCAGTCTCTCTCATTAGCAATGGAATTCCTTCTTTGTTTTTCTTCCCCCTCTCCCCAATCCAAGCTTTCACTGAATGGCGCCCTCTGGTGTCCAGTAACAGGAAGCACACTACTGTGGATTGGGCAAGAACATTTTTTAAATTGAGAGAATTTTAGTTTCAATGTTAATTTGAGGTGGACAGAAGCAAGAAAGACTCTTAATTAGTATGTTTTTAAGTAAATAGATTAGTAGAAAACATTGCCTGCACATACTAAGTACTGTTTGCTGCGTAGAATTCTACAAAGTTATGGGAAATGGATATTTATGACCCTGTGTGTTTAGCATTATTGTGAAAATTTTTCTGTGTGATTTACAAAGAGAGTTTTGTTATAGGAGATACTGAGATATCTCTGGATGAGATATCTAAGCTAGTGGATTGTTTTGTATGTTTAAGTCGTTAAAATTTCAAAATGGAAGTGTTCTGTCTTTAGAATGGGAACACTGTTCTTGCTGGATAGGATATATAATAGTGATGATGATGATAAATAATAATTTGCATGTATAATTTGTTGTTTTGTTATATGAGAAACTTGAAAGTTTTGTTCTATATTATTGTGTGAATATCAATATGCATATTATTATTACTCACAAATTACATGACAAATTAGAAGTAAGGTTGATATGCTAGAAATATCTTCTTTCTTCCTCACTCCAATTCTACTGTCACCATCTAACTGAGTCATCAAATCAAGCATCTCTTAGATTTGTCTGGACTTCATCCTCTCTTCTCCATCCACACATCTCTTTTAGATCTTTAGCATCTCTTACTTGAACTATCACCAGAGCCTTGTGTTTTTATGGCCTCCCACCTTCAGTCTTTCTCTAGTACAATCTATGCCTCACATTGCCAGAATAACCTTTCTAAAATGCAAATCTGAACATGTCATCCTCTTGTTAAAAATTCTTCACTGTCTCAACTGTCTAGGATAAAATAAAAATCAAATCCACATGAGATTTTCCATAGATGATCAAAGCCTTTATTCCAAGCTCTGTTAGCCATTTCTTCATTCCCCCTCTACACAAGGAAATAATATATATATATATATATATATATATATATATATATATATATATATAAATAGCTTACTATAATGACTGACAGAGAGTAAATGCAAAGTAAATATTGGTCAAATTTGTTTTCTCTTTATTCTTCTCTTTTTCCTCCTCCTCTTCATTTAATTTACTATTAGTATAAAACTAATAAGCAGTGATAAGTATAATACTTAAACTAGTCATTCCCCAAACTAATAATAATAGGTAAGAAAAGCTATGGTGTGGCAGATATTTTGCCAAATATTTAGCATCCTATAATTTCATTTAATTTCTCACAATCAGGTACATTGCTCTATGGGGTTGGCAGAATTGTTTTCTTGGATATTAAAATGAGCTGTTTACAAAATGGTTAGCCTGCAAGGGTTCTAGGCAAGTTGAATGATTTTTACCTGGTACTGGTAATGGGGCACTAACCGGAATTTGTTAGTGATGCTGCTAATGTCTGTATTGAGAACAGAGGTCATGTTTGCATACATGACAGGGATATACATTTCAAATGTGTTAGAATCAGAGCTTTACAGAGCTTTATTTTTCCCCAATGTTTTGAGTAGATAATAGGTAACTATTAATATGCCTAGTCTCCCATTCCGTTTTATTGTATCAAGGAAATTATAGGCATCTCCATAGGTCAAATAACTAGTTTAAAGTCAAATTTCCAACCCATGGCTTATGTGCAGCAAAAACAAAACTGAAGATCTGTGTTTTTAAGATCAGTGAAAATGAATAGCAAATGTGGTAGCAGAGCATTAGTTTGAAGTTATCTAGATTTACAGGGTTCAGTAGAGCAGGACTTCTTCGTTCTGAAGTTGAGGCTCCTAGATCCCCTTGAATGTTGATCTTATGGAAGAAATGGATCTACTTTTTCAGCCGCCAACATTCATCATCAATCAGATTCTGAATTATTTGAATCAAATCACCTCTCTCTGCTAGGAAGTCTTTCAAAGAGGTTCATTCACTGGTTGAGTCCTTGAAATACTGTATTCTTCTTGCAGAGATTCTGGGTCAGCAGATTTGGGGCCAGACCCAAGAATCTGTATGTTTAGCACCTCATGTGATACTGAGGTGGGTAAACACAGGACTACATTTTAAAATAAGATCAGATTGAAGAACTGGCATCTAAAGGGCAATGGAGAGGAACAAAGATTGGATAATCAACCCAAATGCTGCTACCAGTATCATCAGGAGTCTTCCTTGTGTGAGCCATTGAGACTGAGAGTTTGGTTGTGGTCAGAGACTATTTGATCTTTCAGTTACATGTGATGAGTAACAATTCACGAGAATATCCAAAGATAAAGATGCTTCTCTTCTATGTCACATGTCTCTGATACTTATTTGTCTAGATGAAGTATAGTACTTACGTATACCATATGTCCTTAGAATTAAATCAGTCCTGGTTAATTGAAGAAATAAGCACTTGATTTCTTCCATTTTCTCTGTCCAGAATTACTCATTCTCTGCAATACTTCCTTGGGAAGATGTTTTCATGGTTCCAGAGCTCCTCTTTGCACTCTCCTATCTGGAGTTCTGTCTGGATTTCCACTACTAATCTAGCCAGACCAAGCACCTGGCTCTCTTCCCCTTCCTCTCCCAGCTCTAATGGAGGAGTTCTAGTACAGGAGAGTGGAGAAATTGTCACAAATGTTAATGGGGATACATTTCACTGTTACTGTTGCAAAATGTTGGTGCACTGATGAACCCGAGTAGCAGACTATAAAACCTCCTCCAGGAAAGGAATGTTATGGTGGTCTTTCCTGATGTTATTGCTCACCCTTGGTCTTGAAGTTGTCTTCCACTTTAATAAAGCAAAGAAACGCCTTCCCCTACCTCACCAACTATGCCAAGTCAGTAAACAAGATGAAATAATACAGGAAGAAAAGCCTATAATTTCTTGATTATTTAATTAACTACTAAGGAACTCTTTAGGAGTGAGGTGGGAAGCTAAAGAATTACCTAAAGGCTAATTTTTCCTACTCTCTATAAAAGCTAAGCATGGAATAATTTGATTGGCAAGGGAAGAACATAAATTTCATATAATTTCATATTGTTGAACATGATGAAGATTTTCTAATACTCTGTGCTGCTACCATATAGCCAGCATAAAAATAGGAAATGATAGGGAAACTCTACTTAATTGTATTTTTTTGGAGAGCGTCAGGACATTTGGTTTCATTTTAGGGAGAAAATAAAGAGCAGCCCCAAAGGCAAAGTGTTTCCCAAATCTGCCTGCTGTTTTCTTACTTCATCCTCAAAATTACTTTGCTCCCAGATTTTATCAGTGGTGTGGGCTGTTTTGTCTTCACATGTAAGCCTAAATATTATAGACTTTTTTCTCCCTTTGTATTGTATCCTGGGACTACTGAAGGCAGGGAGAACAGTGGATGATGTAGGTTTAACATCTGTTGTCTCTGGCTGATGGGTGTCATTCAAGGGGTCACATTTTTGCATTTACTTTAAAGTTAGCATGACTGGATATTTTTTATGACTGAATGTTTCCATGTTAGGGAAATTTTCAGAATTTTGAATGAGATATTCTTCTGTGATGACAATAAAGACAATAAAAACAGTGAAATCATAGCCACTCTTTCTTAAGTGTCTACCACAGTTTAGACCCTGTGCTATTTTCTTAATGTATACTATTTCTATAGCTTACACCAATCCCATGTGATAGATGGTTGTTTTTTCTTTCTAAGTAAGTGTAGAAATTTTTACCAGTGGACACAAAATAATTTAAGACCTAAGAGTAAGTTCATTGCTTTGGGCATCAGTCTCACATCTAAAGTCAAAGATAAGTATTAATTTTTTTGTTGTTTATTTTGTTTTACTACCATACGGAGTTTCTTTTAAAAGAATATCCCATTGTATTATTTGCCATCTAATTCTGATAAAGTCAAGGAAGAAGAGGGAAGAAAAGAAATAGGGGCACATCACACTGAGTTAAGAATATGGAAACAAGAAAACAGAGTTTATATTTGAGGAATCAGTCTCAGGTATATTTAGAATCTACCTTAGTCACTCACCTCCTGGTTTAGTCTGATAGTAGGCTTCCTGTTTGAAGATGCTTTATCCTTCTTAGCCCCCTGGGAGCTCTCTCTAGGTACAGAGGGGACAAGAGTCTTAAGATAGCTTCTAGGTATGGAATTGCCAAGGCATAAAATATGACTCCGTGAGTATTTATAAAACATATATATGTATATATAGGAATATTTTAGTTGACTATGAAAACACTATGTGTTGTTAAAATATTATTTGATCATCTGTTTCCTATTGTGCTAACCTATTCCTATTCTCTGCAAGACAATTGCTATGACTTAATGTTAACCTCCACATTGCATATGTAAAAGGCCTAGGAGCTAATTATTCTGAGGGATGAAGCATCAGTAGATTAATTCTATTCCTGTTTACATGCCCACTGTCAACTCTTAGCTATTTGTTTGTATGTCCTAAGTCTCCAAGAATCATTAGTGTCTATTGGTAAATGATAATACCAGCTAATTTTTTTACAATTAATTGAAATTTCACACTCTTACATTTCAATATCAGTCAATATTTTTACATACTGACACTTTTAATCAAGGAGTATCTTTCACAAGGGAGCAACAGCAAGGCCCTCATTAATTAAAGTGATAATTATTCTTCTCCCTTGCAGTTAGTTACATAACACGTACTTCAAGAAATTCACATCCTTAGCATTCCTCTTTAAACCTCTCCCATTTAAAAGATTCCCTAGCTTCTATCTCTGTAAGAATTTACTAAAAATTCACATTACTTTTATTTTCAAGAAGTGATATAGAAACGAGGTCATATTCATTTTCCAGCGTTTCCATATTCAAACAAAATAAAATGATATCTTTTCTATCATTTAAGTGTTCAGATTGAATCTCAGGAGTTATTTCCAAGGGAGAAAGATGTTGTCAAATGTCTCCCCTTTGATGTTCACTGGTTTATTTTAGCTTCTTTATGGCCATGCAAGTTCCCATGATTCATTTCTCTGGAATCATTCTTTGGTTTCTCAATCCTCAGCTACTTAATTGCTCCTGCCTCTGCAGCTTTTTCAGTACACAAAGTTTGTTACATTTCCCCCTCTGATTTAGTTCTATTATTTTAGAAGGTATTGAATCTAGAGTGTAGGCTCTAATTGGCAGCCTGCTTTCTTCTGCTTTATTAGATATTGCTCCAGTTCTTATATTTTGGCACCTTGTGGTGTGAGATGCACTTTTAGAAATATTCGATGGTGACTGTTAGCTGATTTCCCTTATACTTAGGAACTGCAGATCATTGAAATCACTGTGACATATACTGGTCAGAGTTTCTAAAGGTCATTTTCTGCATTTGCTTCTTTTAATTAAATTAGAGTGGGTTATTCATCCCAGTCGCTGCAAATATTTGACTACTTTTAAAAATTATTTTTTCTACCAAACTCCATGTGCTCTTATTTTAATTTCCCAATATAATTGAATATGAAATGATATCAAAAGATCAGTTATCTAAAATTCAAAATGATTTTTCATTACTCTGTATAATTACTGAAAGATAACTTCCTTGCTGCTCATCTTTGTGTGTGTGTGTGTGTGTGTGTGTTTTAAAGAAGTTTTAAGTTCACAGCAAAACTGACTAGAAGGTACAATGAATTCTCATATGCTCCCTGCCCCCATACACAGACGGCTGCTTCCACAGTCCACATGAGCCACTAGAGACGGGCACTGGTTACAATGGATGAACTTACGGTTCCTAGTTTACAGTGGGGTTCACTCTTGGTGGTGTATTTTCCAAGAGTTTTGACAGATGTAAAGATAATAACATGTATCCACCATTATAGGATCATAAAGGGTAATTTCATTGCCCCACAAAATCCTCTGTGCTTCCCCCTATGTACACCTCTTTCCCTCCTAACCACTGATCCTTTTACTGTCTCCAGAGTTTTGCATTTTCCAAAATGTTATATAGCTGGAATCATATAGTATGTAGACTCTTCAGATTGGCTTCTTTTACTTAGTAATATGCATTTATGTTTCCTTCATGTTTTTTCTTAGCTTGATGACTCTTTCAATACTTGCCATCTTGTGGTTTTTATTTAACTATTTTTATTTCTCATTATTATATTTTTCACTGTATATATTGCAATCTCACTATATATATATATATATAGATAGATAGTTATATATCTATATATATAGTAATGCAGACAAAAATATTTAAAATATTTCACCTCTCTGCAGAGACTTAGATAGTGTGTTTATCCAGTGTAGGCAACTCTTCAGCTCCTTTGAGTCTGTAATTATGAGAAGAGGAAGAATGGACATTGCAAATCTGTTTTTGTTTTTTTTTCTGTTTCTTTTTTCCAAGATCTTCCAAGTCTCAGCAGATCACTTATAATGAAGCTAAGAAGAAAACCTGAGAACTTACCCAAGATACTTTTACTGACCTTTAAATGGAGCATAAACTTAACTTGTTTTACCAGTAGCAAACAGAGTATTCTTAATTTATTTGAAAAGTAAGACAAATCCTTAGAGGCTTTTCAGTTCAGTTCAGTTCAGTCGCTCAGTCATGTCCGACTCTTTGTGACCCCATGAATCGCAGCACGTCAGGCCTCCCTGTCCATCACCAACTCCCAGAGATTACTCAAACTCGTGTCCATCGAGTTGGTGATGCCATCCAGCCATCTCATCCTCTGTCATCCCCTTCTCCTGCTGCCCCCAATCCGTCCCAGCATCAGGGTCTTTTCCAATGAGTCAACTCTTTGCATGAGGTGGCCAAAGTACTGGAGCTTCAGCTTCAGCGTCAGTCCTTCCAATGAACACCCAGGACTGATCTCCTTTAGGATGGACTGGTTGGATCTCCTTGCAGTCCAAGGGACTCTCAAGAGTCTTCTCCCAACACCACAGTTGAAAAGCATCAATTTTTCGGCACTCAGCTTTCTTCACAGTCCAACTCTCACATCCATACATGACCATTGGAAAAAGGCTTTTAAAATTTGACTTTTAGTATCTCTGCTTGGGCTCACTCTTTGGCTTAAACATGTACCTTCTTTTCAAGTCCTTTACACAATGAATGAAGTTGTTGCTATTCTCTGGCCTCATAAGAAGAGACACGGTCCATAAAGGGAAGATTTACATTTTGTGGTTTTTAAAGTTTTTCTCAGCATCTTATGCCTGGCTCTATGCTTGGCACGTAGCAGAAGTCAATAAATATTTTTAATGATGATTTTATGTCTTTAGTCTGCTTGCTGTTGTTCACTCACTAAGTTGTGTCCAACTCTTTGCAACCCCATGGACTGTAGCACACTAGGCTTCCCTGTCCTTCACTATCTCCTGGAGTTTGCTCAAACATCATTGAGTCAATGATGCTATCCAACCATCTTTTCCTCTGTTGCCTCTGCTGAACATCCAAAATTTCTTACTACCCTAATCTTCTTCTGTTGGTTTCATAACAAGAAGTCACCATTTTCTGAAATAGCTCAAAGAAATTCTCTTTCTAGGTAAAATTTTCCTTTCAAAATAACCCTTTTCTTCTGACAAGTTTTCCCACTTTTGAAACCAACACTTCATCTAAGCTTGAGCAAAATTTTCTATGGGGTACCTATGTAGGTATATGGTATATGGTACTATAATTACTTTATTTAAGCTGAATGTAATTAATAACTATCACATGAACTTTTAAAGTAACTCACCTTGATTGTTATTATATGTAGGGTATGTTGAAACAAATTTTAGTTAGCACAGATCACATAGGATTTAAGTATACACTTTTTTTTCATACTAGGATGGACTTTCAATACATCAAAAAGAATGGACTCCCTTTGTTTCATTCCACCTACAAGATAATATGGAGAATTATCTAAAAAGGTGGAGAATGATTTACATCATGAAATGGAGTGCCATTCTGCATACCTTGCCATACTATGTAGCCTTAGTCTTATGCATAGAATTGGAATAAGAATTTATTTGTTCTTTTATTCATTAATTCAACAAATATTTACTTAGCACTTACTTTATGCAAATCACATTGCTTTGCTATCCCTAGCTATCCCTCCTACTTGACCCCTCTCTCGTCCCACAGAAATATTGCTGGGGAAGTGGAGATACTGTACTCACATGCCCAATTTCACCCCCTTCTTTACTCAGGCTTAGCATTCTGTCATAATAGCACTCTGCAGCCATGGTGGTTATAGTGGAGCTGTGCTCTTTGGCAGCCAGAAACTTCCACTGGCCTTCACTATTGACTAGAGAGCTTAGAAAGAAAGGGTTTAAAAAAAAAAAAAAAGAAAGGGTTTTAACATTTTCCCCAGACTTGAGGTTCCAGTACCTCACAAAAGGTACACTCCGCTGTCAGGCAGTATAAAATAGTGGTCAAGAATTTGCATTTTGGATACCATCGTACTCTTGCCAGTTTGTCTCTAGTTCCTTCGACTTCACAGAGTCAAGTCTTTAGTGAAATGTTCAAAATTATTTAGTCTTATACATTTATTTTACAGTTAAGGAAACTGAGCAAGAAATGGAAGTGAGTTGCCCTGTAGGTGACAAGGATTTAAGGTGACAGAGCCAGGATTTGGGGCCTGAACATCTTGATACCCAATTCAATTTCCATTTGCATTACCCCATCATGTCTACCCCTATGAAATGCTCTATATGATTATTTTTAATTCCTGAGTGTCTTTCTAAAAAAAAAAAACCTGAGTTATACAACCCCCTTGCTAGTCTTTTTCACTTCTGTGGGACTTTGGATTCTTTTTTCCATCTCCCCTCTTCTGTTTCCCATCTCCCCTCTTCTGTTTCCCTGATGTTTTCAAAGGGGAGCTTCCCTGGTGTAAATGAGCTGTAAAGAGCCTGCCTGCAATGCAGGAGACATGGGTTTAATCCCTGGGTAGGGAAGATCTCCTGGAGAAGGGAAGGGCTATCCACTCCAGCATTCTTGCCTAGAGAATTCCACGGACAGAGGATCCTGGCAGGCTACAGTCCATGGGGTCACGAAGAGTTGGACATGACTTCGTGACTAACACTTTCTCATGAGTTAGTGGTACCATTTTGTTGGACATGCTGAGGTTTAAGTAAGAGTGAAAATCAAAACTTTAACAACAGGTATGACACGGGGGTCAACTTGTCATAATACAGATTGATCGTTATGTCATTCTTCTGGATTCTTGCTGTGGATCAACCCTGATTCAGTGAGATACTACAATCTTGCAAGAATCAACTATTCTGCTTTCCAGAAGCTTTGGAAATCTCATCTATTCATTTTTGCTACTGAAATAGCATATAACTAGAGTTTTCATTAATCCTTTCAGTTATCTATTTGGACCAGTATTTTTTTTTAAATAATGTTTAATGCTCATCAAAAGATATCAACTCAACCTTTTAACTTGACATAGTAAAAGATAATTGAAAACAAGTTCTGCAATGTTTTTGTTCCCTGGATATATATGACAAATGCTAAAAGCAGAGAGAAATATGATGGATGAAGTCTTTTATAAACATCACCAATTGTGGTGGTTTAGTCACTAAGTTGTGTCCAACTCTTGTGACCCCATGGGCTGAAGCCTGCCAGGCTCCTGTGTCCGTGGGATTCTCCAGGCAAGAATACTGGAGTGGGTTGCCATTTCCTTCTCCAAAATAACCCCAAAATCTACCTCTTTATTCTGTTTCTCCACTTCATGAGGTCATTAGGAAACTTTGTTGTCATATCTATTGCCAAATTGGCAAAAATTGTCCATCTTTAGCATAAAAAAAGAGACAAATTGGAAAGCTGTAGTTTGATGTCATCTCTCCTAATTCTGTCCATGTACTTTTCTTCCAAATAGCAGATTACTTCATCCTGAAGTCTTGATAACCATAAATGTAATCAACTTGGCCACAAATATTTTCAAAATGAAATGCCCATTTTTTGGTTGTCTTTTTGCTTTGTTTTATATCGAGTAAAATGGAGAGAAGCAGTTGGCGATAAGTTGAAAGTTGGTGTTGTCTGGGACACTGGGTATTTCATGGTCCAGAGAAATTCACAATGAGGTGACAGAATGCTCTCTCAGACCACTGTCACTTACACCGGAACGTGATGTGCTCCTGGGGAATGTTGGGAAGGCACTTGCAAAGCTATTTTAAGAGGCGTTTGAAGCTGTGAAAGGACAAGAAAGTTACAGGAGAACATGTCAGAGCCTTGTTTGTAAATACTGTATTCTCTTTATGGGTTACTGAATGGCAAAAATCAAAGGAGTGTTTTTGCCAAGAAATAAAGCTGCTTATCTTGCCTCACTAGCAGAGAATTCCACATAAATGATGACCTTAAATTAAATGGAACGTCTTAACAAAAACCTCAGGGAGTGGTTCTGTGTTTTATCAATATGCTTCTCCAATGTGAATTCCCAAGTAGTTGGTACTAGTGAGATTAATCACATCAGAAGACAGAGGAGACTTTGTTTTCAGAGAAATTGTATTTGAGGAGACTGAAAGCTAATTTGCCTCCAATTTTAGAAAATGTTTCATTTGTCTTCATAAAGATCCAAAGAAAAAGATTTAGATAGGGATGACAATCCTTCTTTTGGCAGATTGCACCTCTTTAATGATGGAGGAAAGGGAGATTCAGATTGGATTCCAGTGTTTTCTACCTTTGTCTGTGGAACTCCTGTGGATTTCAGAGAGGGCCGGAATACAGCTTGTTCAAAAAGATGAACATGACTGGGAATTCCCTTTGACTCCATCCTTCTCAGGAAAAAAAAAAGCCCAAATCCAAAGATTTTATACTTAAGTCACTCAGTTGTGTCCAGCTCTTTGTGACCCCAGGAACTGTATCCCACCAGGTTCCTCTGTCCATGGGGATTCTCCAGGCAAGAATACTAGAGTGGGTTGTCATGCCCTCCACCAGAGGATCTTCCCAAACCAGGGATTGAACCCAGGTCTTCCACAGTGCAGGTGGATTCTTTAAGGTCTGAGCCACCAGGGAAGCCCGTGTGTGTGTGTGTGTGCATGTGTGTGTGTGTGTCTGTGTATATATAGTTACGTATGTATGTACTCATATAAAGAGAACATTATTCATATTTAAAACTGAGAAGAAAAAAATCCGTTACTCATGTCAGTATCACTTTCATTCTGTATTTAGAGCTTACTTTTCTGTCTTCCTTCCATACTATCAGTGATTGTATGGGAAGTACATGTACGTGCTGTGTGAGGGACAGATACTGATGCAGTGGTGAGCACTGTGTACTTAGTCATGTCCAACGTTTTGCAACCAGTGGACTGTAGCTCACCAGGCTCCTCTCAAAAATACTGGAGTGGGTTGCCATTTCCTCCTCCAAGGGATCTTCCCAATGCAGTGATCGAACTCATGTCTCTTGCATTGCCTGTATTGGCAGGCAGATTCTTTTACCACTGGGCCACCTGGGAAGCCGCTGATACAGTGGTAATACGTGTTTATTCATTTATTCTTCAACTTTACTGTGAAATTAGGTACAACCAGGTACTCTGCTAGCCATCTAGGATACAAAGATGAATAACCATAATCCCAGCCCTGACAAATTTTCCCTGGAGATGTGGTGAAGAACACATGATATATGGGTGCTATAATAGGGGTGTTAAGACTCCTGCAATAATAGAGGAGAAGGGTGGGACTAACTCAACTAAAGCTTGGGTTAATAGGGCATTTTAAAAGTAAGATGTTTTTTCTGGATTGATGAGGCTTGTCTTTGTCAGCTCGGACTCCTGGAACAAATATATGTCATAGACTACATGGCTTCAACAACAAACATTATTATAATTGAGCACTTATTGTATATAAAGTATTTTGAATATATACATTTATATAAAATGATTCTAAATATGTGTATGTAAGGTATGAAGAGAATAACTATACTTTAGCTTATCAAGCAATGACTATCACAATAGAATAAAGAAAAAGTATCAAAATATGTGAAGTACATATTTGGAGGTCAGAAAAAAATAGTGTGGATTTGAGTAAATGATCCCTTTTATTTGCGTGTTGCTTTAGAGTTCCCAAAGCTCATCATTGCATTGTTTTAGAGCAGGGGTTTGGCGCCAAGTATAGCCTCTATCTGTTTCTGCATGGCCTCTAGCCAAGAATGATTTTTGAATTGTTAAAGCGTTGTTTAAAGAAGCAGAAACATGAGCAACAGAAACCAAATGTGGCTTTCCATGTCTATAATACTTAGTGTCTGGCACTTTACAAAAAAGTCCCTTCTTTTAGAAGAAGCTTCACAGACACTTCTATTGCTTCTCAAAGTGTAACTACTATGCTTCCACTTAGTTGGAACTAAGGCATAATGGCTGAAGCATAAGAACCGAACATCATGTAGTTTGCATTAAGGGAACTTGATTTGTTGCACTGTTTCTAACTGATAAATTCTGTATTCCATTGTCCCTAGTGGATCAGATCTCTCAGCTTGTCTTTCAGAACTCATTCCATCTCTTCATCGTTGTGTTTGACTCCTACTCTCTTGAAGTCATATTTGTGGGTTATTTAATGATCATCTAAAATAAACAATACTATGTTTAAAAAAACACTTTTCAATTTACAATGAATTAAATCCTTCACCTCATTCATTTTCCTAAAAACACTAAAAGGGGGATAATTACAATTTGAGAAACTTCAAAATTAGCAATCTCAGATGATTTGTCCAGGGTGATACAGCTTGGATGAGAGTTCAGAAAGCCCAGCTGTTTTCGGATGGTGTTTTCCATCCTTCCTCACAGAAAACCCATTACATCATTGCCTGAAGTGCCCTTGAATGTACAAAAGTCAACTGGGAACTGGTTGTGGTAAATCCTTTAGATGGATTATGTGATAAATCCTATAGAAATATAAGTTAAGAATGATGGGTCCATCCTTTTCTCTTGAATTACCTCACCCTCAAAAAACAGAGAATTTGTTACAGAATTCAGAACCCCTCTAACCCTGCCTCACAGGAAGAATTCTTTCTCCCTCCTGAGGAAACCAAGTGTCCACTCAGGGAAGATGAGGAAGTCTCTGATGCTTGATCTCTGTGAAGCTCCTCTTTGTGAGATACTTTGGAATATACCTTTTAGATTTTACCCGGAAACATCTCACTATGACTGTCTCTATGATACATTAGAAGAAATAGATGTAGAGAAAAGTTCTGTGTCCTGAGAGGCACTTGGATGGCCTTTCTTGATTCACAGAGACAACCTTAGCCGGAGAGTCTATGGAAAGGCAATTTGAGGTAAAGGTATCTATAGGATTTTTTAATCCTCTGGGGGGAACGTAAGGTTTCCCCTGGGAGTCCTAAGGAGCACTCTCCAGGGCTCGTGGATATACTAGTTACCTCAGGGACAGATTAAGAAGATGAACAGTTCTAGCTCTCTTTTTCTTCCTTGGGCTTTCCAGGTGGTGCTAGTGGTAAAGAACCCTCCTGCCAGTGCAGGAGATGCAATAGACTTGGGTTCGATCCCTGGGTCAGGAAGATCCCTGGAGTGGGGAATGGCAACCGACTCCAGCATTCTTGCCTGGAAAATCCCATGGACAAAGGAGCCTGGCAGGCTACAGTCCAAGGGATCGCAAAAGAATCAGAGGAGACTGAGCACTCACTCTTCTTCCTTACCCTGGCTCTGCTGGGTGTGTTGTTTTGCCTTGCTGTATTTAAACCCCCTTCCCATGATGTCTGATAAGTGTACACATTCATGCACTGGAGAGAGGAGAGATGTGAGAACCTCTGAGAACCTTCCTGGTTTAATCCTTGCTTCAGCCTAAAGCGAACAGTGGACCTCTGGTGTTGGAAGCTATGGGAATTCAGTGAGAAATATTTTAGCAGGTTTTCAGAAAGAAATTACATAGATGAGTAAGAATAACATTTTTCAAGTCACACCAATCATCGGCCCTCAATCCTCAGGGCAAAAGCTTTCTCTACTAGGGAATGAATTTTGAGAAATGAGGGATTAACTTTTCCTGCTCAGACGGTTTGTTGATGAGCCACTTGCCTCACAGTTTTCCTTAGTTTAACTTGGGGCTAGGATCTGTTTTATTTCCTCCAATGGGAAAATCATAAGAATAGTTATTCTTGCTAATAAAGTGACTTGGGAGCTTCAAAGAAATGTTAGTGTGATTATTCCAATTTAAAGTGATGACCTATTCAAAAAAGAACTTTTTTGTCTCATGGCCCAATTTGTCTGTCCTCATTTCCCTCAGAAGTATTGATCTTGAAGACTGTTAACAATATTCAGTGCTAGTGGATGGATGTGTTCTGAGGAGACTAACTAAGGGTGTGAGGTTGAATGCCCAGCCATCATCGAGTGCTGGTCCTTTGCAGGTAACTTTGAGTGCACAGGGGAACCGCTCCTTTTTATGCAGAGATGATGACTTTGGAGCATGTCTAGCTCTTCTAGAGCTAAGGAGGAGAATAAGCATTACATGCCCGTTTAACATGTACTGCCTTCACATTTATTTTTGCTTCTATTGTTACATTTATAATCCTGTGTGTATGCTATGTGCTCAGTCACTCAGTCATGTCCTATCTGTGTGACCCCATGTATTGTAGCCCTCGGGGCTCCTCTGTCCTTGGGATTTTCCAGGCAAGAAAACTGGAGTGGGTTGCCGTTTCCTCCTCCAGGGGTTCTTTCCAACCCAAGGATCAAACCCGAATCTCCTGGATTGGTAGGCAGATAACCATTGAGCCACTTGATCCTGTGAGGTAGTGTTATTATTGATTTCCAGGTGAGGAATATGAGTATTTAAGAGTTTGCTCAATCTCAACTTTAGGTAATGGCGGAATTGGGAAACAAAACAGTTTTTCCAACTCAAGTACAATTTATCTTTTTTTTCCGAAATGTGACTCTCAGGACATCATCCAATTCTGCAGCTTCTTCATTTCTGTAATGGATATTACTAATATCCATACTTCTGACTTCATAATGTTATTCAAGAATCAAAATAAATAACATTTGGAAGCCTTTTATGACCACTTAAAATGCTATACAACTAAAGTGTACTAAAAGTATTATTGCTATCTCCAACTGTATTTATTTAGTTTATCTGTATAGTGCTGTTTCCGGGATGCTATTTTTTCTATGTTGAACATATTTTTAAATTATGTGTTTGTATGGTTAGACTGACTCACTCCTTTTGGACCCAGAGATATTTCACAAACATAAGGCAGACATGAGACCTTCGATATCTTCTCAATTGACTAGGACTACCCAGTGAAGCGAAATGGCCACCCACTCCAGTATTCTTGCCTGGAAAATCCCATGGACAGAGGAGCCTGGTAGGCTACAGTCCATGGGTCGCAAAGAGTCGGACATGACTGAGTGACTTCACTCACTTACCCAGTGTAGAATATGGAAAGTATATAAAGAATTCTCTCTGCCCTAACATACCTTATACATAAATCAGCTGTTCCACATTGTTTTCCATCAAAGTTCAGCATGAACCTCACAATTAATTGTCCTGTAGGCCTTTTTTTTTTTTCAACTGGAAGTCATAGGCTAAACTTGCTAAATTTTTAAAGAAATTCCCTCCAAACTAAAATAATATATTTCTAACCTTGAGGAGAGTTATGAAGTGTCTGTTTTGTACTTAAGTAAAATTTCTGCAAGTGCTGACTTGTATCCTGCTGAGATAGATTGGGAAGGAAGTAAATGGTCTAAGGAAAGGTGTGGTCACATGTAATCAGAACCACGATATCAGCTCAATGGCCTTTATGTCACTGCCTCTAGTACAAGGAAGTGAACTGCTGGGACTGCATAGCTAAGAATAACCAATGATATTGATCATATATTCTGAGAAAAAATAAAGGTTCTGAACTGAGTATTTTTTATGATCATTGGCTTCCTTTCAAATTCAATAATTTTTTTTTTTTTTGCAGAATCCCAAAAGAATGTCAGTACTCAGTAGAAGATTGCCATGTTCTGCAGTAGTGAGAACTTGTGACTCAGAGGCAGAAAGATCATGAATAGAAACAGTCTGTTTATCAGGGTTGTTCTAGGGAGAAGCCTCAGAGGACTTGCCTTCATCCTGATAGCCAGAAACCATGGGCTCTCCTCTAGTTAGTAACCTTTCCAGCCTGAAGAGAGTGCGGGGTTTGCCACTCTGGCTGTGTCCACTCGAAGTAGACTACAACAGATGTCTCTCTTCAGTTATGCTGTCTGTGTTAAAGCTGTCCTTTGTTGAGTACATCTCAAGATCCAATTGTGTGTGTGTGTGTGTGTGTGTGTGTTTATCATTGCTGTAGTTGTTTAGTTGCTAAGCTGTTTCCGACTCTTTTGAGACCCCCCTGGACTGTAGTCTCCCAGGATCTTCTGTTCATTGAATTTCCCAGGCAAGAATACTGGAGAGGGTTGCCATTGCCTCCTCCTGGGGATCTTTCCTGGCCCAGGAATTGAACCCTGTATATATATGTGTGTATATATATACACACACACACTCAGTCTCCACCAAACTTCAGATAAATTTTATCTCCATTTTACAGATAAGGAAAAAGATGTTTAGAAAAGTTGAATAACACAAACAAGGCCATAACGCCAGTAGGAGCTGGAGCTAGGATTCAAATGCGAACCAGTATCTTTGTCTCTAGGTCACACTATCATCCTAAAGGGGCAATAGTATTTAAAGAAAGGAGGTTCTTGAAAGGACACATAGAAAAAGATGAAGTGACTGAAGGTTATCACTTCAGAGACACTCTCCTTGAACTTCTACCTAGAAAAGATTTTCCTCTCAAAATTCATCCTTCTTTAGAGCACTTTTAGTGTGTAGTTTGGTGTTCTTTATTAAATTTGTAACGTAGAAAGGGATAATGAAATAAGTCCTTATATTCCTGCCACCCAGAGTAATTTAATTTTTTTAATTGTGACAAAGTATACATTATAAGACTTACCATTTTAATCATTTTAAAGTGTACAGTTCAGTAGCATAAAGTATATTCTCATTGTTATACAATCATTACCATTATCCATCACTAGAGATTTTTTTGCCATCCCGGACTGAAACTCTGTACCCATTTTTCTATACCTTCAACAAGCTCCTGGAAACCACTATTCTGCTTTCTCTCTCTCTTTTTTTTTTTTTTTTAGGTATCATCTATATATCCATTCTCACCTGCCAACATCTCTCTTTGGATGTTTCACTAACATCTCCAAAATAAAATGTTGCTACCTCCTAAAATGTATTTTCCCTTTCTCCTGTATTTATCCACTTGTCTCCTTGTCTTTTTTACTTCAGGAAATGGCACTGCATCAACTAACTTGATAAATCTAGAAACTCAGTACTCATTGTTTTTAAAATAAACTTCTAAAAATTTAGTATAGTTTCAGAGCTAATAGAAAAGTTATAAAAATTGTACACAGAGTTCTCATATATTACCACCCCCCACACACCCAGTTTTCCCTGTTGTTTGTTCAATCACTAAGTCATGTAAAAGTGGACTCTTTACCACTAAACCGTCTGGGAAGCCCATCCTAGTTGTAAGGCCACCTCTAATCCCACCAGTTATGTTTGAGTAATCTATGTTGGTAATCTGTGTTATAGAGCAATATTTCTCAAACTTTAGTATAATTATAAATCACCTGAGGGAACTTGTTAAAATGCAGGTTATGCTTCAGTAAGTAAGTTTCAGATTTCATCTTTCAAGCAAGCTCCCAGGTAATGCCAAGGCTGGTGGTCTATGCACTAAACTCTGAGTAACAAGATCACAAAAGACCAACGGTATCTGCTATCAACATGACTTATTATTGATATTATTAAGACTTCTCATCTGCATGAGGGAATGTCTGTGATACCTCATTTTTTCCTTCCCTCCCTCCCCTCTTTATACTCCCTATTACGATCTTCAGTGGATGATCTAGAACTTCACCATCAGCTATTGGCCACACTGGTTTGTCTTTCAGTTTCTTGAACACGATATGCCCATTTCAGCTTGAAAGTTTCTGTTTAGAGATACACCATTTACTGTTTTCTTCATGTAGGACTTGCTGATAAGCATGGGAAGCATCTTCTCATTATTCAGTCTGATTGTCTGCTACTCCTTAGAAAGCCTTTCCCTGTGAATCAGTCTAAAGTAATGGCTTGATTTATAAGCAGTCTTAGTACTCTATTTTCTTCCTAGAGTTTGATGCAGTTGTTTATGTAATTTTATGTCCTTAATATCTTACGAGAAGGCAGGAGCAAGAACTCTCTAGTTTACCACTGAATCATCAGGGCCTAAAACGTTATCTGCTATATAGTAGATATTAATGTTTGTTAGACAAATGCCAAGCTTGACTTTGAAAGATGAGGGGAAAGGCACATACATTGGATAGTTCTTTTTTATTGCTTATTCCTTTGGGAGAATTTATTATAATTTCTGTTGGTTTTTTTTTTATGATTGCTAGTTATGTCATCTTTTCATTCCTGTATCTTTGGACATTCCAGAATCGTATAGGTTCAGGGGGAAACTTGTTCATCCAGGTTTTTCTGAGGAAGGAATTCTTCATGGAGAAAAGCTTGCTGGGCCAACACACAAGTGTTGAGAGTTGTTAGAAAGGTCCTTAGCACCTCAGCCTGAGGCTTAGGTGGGAGCCTACAGTTAGGCGAGTAACAGCAGTTCTTAGTCTGATGTGTGTTTCTTTAAGACACATGATGTAAGTTACAAAAGAGACTCACAGACTTAGGGAAGGAACTTATGGTTGCCAGGGGGAAGGGATAGTAAGGAGTCTGGGATGTGCATGTACACACTGCTGTATTTGAAATAGATAACCAACAAGGACCTACTGTATAGCACGTGGAACTCCGCTCAATGTTCTGTGGCAGCCTGGATGGGAGGGGAGTTTGGGGGAGAATGGACACATGTATATGCATGGCTGAGTCTCTTCTCAGTGCCCCTGAATCTATCACGATATTGTTAATCGGTTATACCCTGATATCAAATAAAAAGGTTCAGATTCAGACTCACCAAACTCAGATTGGGCCGTGACACATACCATTAATAGAAGATGCCAATTAATAAGATGTAATAATATTCTAATGGCAAAACACTGCCTTTAGTGTGCCACATTTTTTTTTAATTAATTTATTTTAACTGGAGGATAATTACTTTACAACATTGTGATGGTTTTGCCAGACATCAATTGCATTGGGCAATTCTGATGATAATTTATATTTAAAGTTTTAAATTACTATTTTCTTAAATTACTGATAGTTGGTACATTGTGCGTCATTAAATTTATCTAATGTCAGTTATCTTTCTTGCTTTGATACACGAATTGAGAATATACTTTAAGAAGATGGGACGAACAAGATTTACTTTCTGTGCCAAATAAAGGAAAATTATTGTCTAGCTCTTCAGTGATAAGATATTGGTGTTGTAAGACCCTAGCTGCATTCTCATGCTTAATGGTCCCTGAATATTAAGAATGTGCAAACCAATAGGAAAAGATCAAGGGCAGGGGGAAGACTCATGGCATGCGCAGAATGGAGAATTAAGGGCTATACTTAAAAACAAATAAGAAAACAGACAAATCAGTGTCAATGAGTTCATTTGTGTGTAAATCTGATAAGGCTTAAAGCACCAAGATGGAGAAAAGTTGTACATATTTGAAGATATCTAAGAGTGATGCCAAGGAAGGAAAAATAATAAGGAATTTTTACCAAAGTTTTTTTTTTTTTTTTTAAATATTGGAATTAGATTAGGGGTTTCTATTTCTTCTAGCTTCCATCCTATGAAACAAATAAAAGTCCATCGTTTGCTCTTCTCTCTTTTTAAAGATGCCAGTCCATTAACTTCCTTAAAAATTATCATCAGACTTCTGGGAAAGGTCTGCTCACCACCATCTTATAATCTTCCCTCTTATCCTCCTCCACTTTACTGACAGTTGCACCCACATTTTCCTTAAACCTGTCATCTTTCTAGCACTGATCCTTTTAGACTGGGGAGAGGTATTTGCAAAGAATTGCCCCAAAGACTTTTCTGAGACTGGAGGAAGAAAAATTCCATTATGCCCCAGGGCTTCTGAAACAATCAATTATCTTAATTAAAGCCATACTGTTGGTTGATTATAATGGCATTGAGTCAAGATAATGGTGCAATTCTCTCTTTCCTTCTACCAGTGGGGTACCATTTAGGGCCCTGGACTTACCAGTTAGGGCCCTGGACTTACCTTTAGGGCCCTGGACTTACCTTTAGGGCCCTGGACTCACCAGTCAGGACAAGCTTACCAGGGTTAACTTCCCCCCTCCAGGTTCCTCCCTGATATGGTTTTAGCTTCTTCAAGAGGTTGTGCCTCACAGTCAAGCTCGTTGAAACCATTGAAGTTCGTAGCTTCTACATCCAACCTTGAAGCCAAGCGGGTGGATCTCTCCTATCCTGCAGTTTTTCATAGAATGAAGTATGGGCATTTCAAAGAAGCCTTTTACTTGCCAATAGGACCACCTCAGCTTGATTTCCAAACTCTGCTCATGCAAATAGACTATATTTTTCCCTAAGGGAAATAGGGAATGGGCTGAGGGGTTGTGTTGACCTGGAAGCTCCATCTTTTCTAAAATGAAGGAAGATGGTAGATAGGGAGGAAGGGAACTCTTGGTAGTACGATGAAGGGATTGTAATTAATGAATGATCTGGAGCACTCTTCTCCATAGATACTCCTATTTTATTCTTCACTTCTGTTATATTTCTAGTTGTCCGCTAGTCTTTTTTTCTGGCTCTGTGCTCTCTGTTCTTGAGTCTTAATTCATTCTATCTTTTCTCTTAGCCTAAAGCTATAGTCTTCCCCATGAAAAAGCCCTCTTGGTCCTTCTTGGTTCTATCATCATTGAACTCTGCTCAGCTTGGGGGTGACATTTCTTCTTGTGAATATTTATACAAAACCATAGGAGATTGCAAATTACTTTTTAATGATAAAAACAAAAGTATCTGACCTCAAAATGCCCTCTCTGTTTACTCTTTATATAGGATACTAATGATAATATCATGGTCATCATAATAGATATGTAACAATCCCAAAGAGTATACAGAAAATATAATGTTGGTTATCTCTCAGAAAAAAACATAGTGGACTTTCACTTTATATATTTTTGGAATTCTATTTTAATTTGTACAGTGTGTATGCATTTATTTATCAACTGGAAAAATGTTCTTAATGTTTTTAGATTATAAACAATGTGTAAGCTATTATATATTCCATAGTCGTGCAACACTTAGCTGTGACCTTCAACCAACCCCCAAGAATTCTTCAGAAAGGACAAGTATTTCTTCACTAGGGCCCAATGGTCATTGCTGTAGGGACAGAACGAAATTAACAAACTGAAGGCTGTTGAATGGGCTTTACATTTACACTTCAGCTTATTTTAAATGTTTTTTCTCCTGAGTCAGTATTCCATAACTCACAGTGCTTTGGAATATCTAGGTATCTCTCCTTATCCTAGATTGGTAAACTTTTTCTAGGCTAAGCCAAGAAAACTAGGGCAGAATATTTTACTATTATGGATTTAAATATTCCTGGGAACAATATTTTCACAATGTTAAAAAATTATACCAAATATTTTCACAATGATGTTCTCATTTGATCTTCACAATGTGCCTGTGAGTAGAAATATAAAACTGTGTGCTTTGGATAACATTTATCCAGTTTGATATAGTTTGTTTGTGTCCTGTAATGCATACTTACGAATATGTATAACAAAAATCTAAGCCCTAACAACCTTGCAGAACCGTCATAAAATAAAATACAATCTGACAGCTTTCATTTTTTAGCAATTCAGCCCCCAGTTTTTCTTCCTGGTATACACTTGAAACTACAGCCTTTTGCCTCTCATTCCATTCCCATCTCTCCACTAGTCAACAGTTATATGTAAAATGCAGCATTGATAGGTAAGTTCCATGAACATTTTCTGATGTTTCTGCTCTTCTAGCTATACTGTTTCTATCTATGATTCAGTTTACATTTCTTAGTATGTATCCTCTGAAATTAAAATTAATAACTCTTAGTAAACAATTGGAGTTTTGGTCTTAATTTGCTGATTCCCCGCTGTCTCTCTCCGCTACAATAGCAAGAGTCACCCAGTTTAAACTTCCCAACTACAATACCCTCCTCTGTCTGCCCTGGCCCCCAAAATAGCATTCCTTAGGTAAATCATTTTTTCCTTTTTCATGACACAGGACTCAAATGCCAAACAGTGTAAGATGGATTAATATTCCCTTTCATTAATGCATACTATTACTGCAGTGATTCTGTCTTTGTGTTTAATGAAACACACTTGTAAACCTCATTCACACCTTTAGAAAGGAAAGAACCCAGTGAGATATTCAAGCACCTATACACAATTTATTCAGTATATTTGGTGTTCAAATAAAGAATTTAATGGGAAGAAAAACATAGTTGCTATCATATAAAACATGGTTGGGTTCTAGTTGTCTTAGGAACATAAAACTCTGCTTCTGACCATGCAAATCATGAGGCGGTAGACCATCAGTGAGATGAGTTAATTTGATACACCTGTCAGGGAGTTGCGGGGCAATATGGGATTTATGACTAGTTGGAGGGACTTAGGTAGACTGTCTTGAATACAAAATTTCTGTTACTTGTTCCATTTTTCATATAGTCTAGGGCTTCAACAGTATAATAAAGACTCATCTTTCTGTTTCTTCACAGAGAATGCAGGAGGGAAATGAAAATGTATGAGCAGTGGGAAAATTACCTCTAAATCTTTCTAAAAGAAAAAAATCAACAGTAATAGTGTAACTGTTGAGAGAGAGGGTCACATTCATCTGGGCTTCAGTCTTTTCATTTGAAAGCAAGAGGGCTGAACTAGGTGACCTTGGAAGACCTGAGATAATATTCATCAGAAAATCAGCTTCAGTTGTCTGCAGTAAAGAAGAGCCCGGCCCTACGATTCTCTAAGACACAGACATGGCTTCTCAGTGGCTATGAGAGGCTAAAGCAAGTGTTGCTTTTCTCAAGTCTCATGGCTTCTCTGAATTCCCTAATCTTGTCTAGCGTCGTAATGAAATCTTCCAGTGTATCTAAAGCAACATTAATGTTCTCACTAGGAGGGATTATTTTTCCAATCAATAGAGTGGCAGAGTGGTACTCTCAGTGAATATTATTCACTCAGTTGTAAGCCCACATAACCCAGAGAGATATAAGGCTCCAGTGCTTTTAGAGATTGTAATTCTGCCTTGCATGTGTGTGTGTTCATGTGTACACTCATATCTGTGTATCCATGGTGGTTCTAGCTAAAAATGAAAAGTACACAAGAACATCTTTAGGGTTGTGAAACCTCAAATGAAGTGGAAGAATCACCAGAGGACAGAAGATGATGCATTTAGTAAAGCAGTCCAGAACAACTAGACTAAAGAGTGATGGAGAGTGAGTGGTGGAAATGTGGCTGTAAAGATTGGTAATGACACACCGCCAAGAGCCTTTAAAATTCCCTTACCAAGGCTGAGTTCAGGGAAGTGAGGCATTATTAAATGACTAATCAAGAAAGAGAAATGATTGATATTTAAGAAAAATGTGATTAAAGTATGCAAAGTGATTTAAACAGAAGAAAGATTGAAAATTTGGAGGACAGATAAATAACCAAGGTTAAAAAGGGTGATGACACCCAAATTAAATCAATACAAAGAGGTGATGGATTGGAAAAATGCTGAAGAGAAAGGGTAGGTTGGACTGGGTGATTGGGTAAGTGGTGGTGGTGGTGGTAGATTGGACAAAAATAAAAAAATAAAGCTTAAAGAGCAGTTATGTAAGGTAGGCAATGAGACTGATAGAACTGGGGCCAGTTTCAGTAAGAAGAATGATTTTTTAGTTTGTGGAAAGCAATACATACAGGGGTGTTAGGATAAGCTATTGGATATACAAGTTGTAGTAGAGAGATCTGAAAACCAAAGGTACATGTTTAGGATTTACTGGCATATTCATGGCAAACTGCTATTATGTATATGTACCCATATATACAGTTTATTTTTAGCTTATGTTTGTTCCCAAACTCAAAATTTCTCACCCTATATCTCTTTAGGAAGTCAACTTGCCAAGTAGTGATGAACAGAAGCAGATTTATAATAAATGAGCTCCTGAACTAGAAGGCTGTTTTAGGTCATTTTTCTTAATTGAAAGCAGTTTATCTTTTATTCATTTCTGTCTTTTTGTTTTCTTTGTTTGCCTTGATATCTAGGTATAACTCAGAGTATAATTAAAGGATCACGGCCACACAACTGTTAGAGCAATTTATAGCAAACATTAATAGTTGTCATAAAAAGTGAAAACAGACATGGCTTTTGTGGCATTTCACAGGAAAGAGCTCATATTTGTATATCTGCCTGTCTCATTTTTACTTTCATGTAAATGTAATCACTATCTCCCCACTTTATCTTTCATTTTTATCTCCCCTCAATGTGTTTCTTCTAAGTTTTCTTTCCTAATAAGAATGCTGACCAAAAGAAAGTAAAATTCTAAATGTCATCTCTAAAATCAACATCCTAATTTTTGTGCCCATTTATGTAGTGGAATCACAAAATGTGGCTTATGCTAGGATATACGTTCCTCTCTTAAATACTTCTGGATGCTACTGATGTCAGCAATGACCACATTGCAAAGGCTATTTGAAAATTCTATGTGATCTTATTTCTGGTCATTAGATACTTCACCTGAAGACTTGAAAATGAATTTAATAGAAGAACAGAATGAATTAACATTGAATTAATTTAGAAGATTATTAAATATATTTTCAAAGATTATGTATTTCTCATAGTCCAAACAAATGCTTTTTGGAATACTTGTCTGATAAGCTCATGTTATTTAGCATCATGTACTTGTAGAAATAAAAACAAAAATTTATCAGTTAAATGTTTTCAGTGCAGTGTTAAATCTAGAAAATAATCTTAACTTGATGACAAGCTATCTCCAATGACAAACATTAAACACAACTAGTAGAAGAGATTGTTAGGTCATAAGTGAAGTGAATGTCACTCAGTTGTATCCAACTCTTTGTGACCCCATGGACCATACAGTCCATGGAATTCTCCAGGCCAGAATACTGGAGTGGGTAGCCGTTCTCGTCTCCAGCAGATCTTCCCGAACCAGGAATCAAACTGGGGTCTCTTGCATTGCAGGCTGATTCTTTACCAGCTGAGCTACCAGGGAAGTCCTGTTAGGTCACATCAATAGCCATGTCTTTGGCACATTGATTTTATCATTCATGCAGCGAATTCTTTCACATTGTTAAATCTGTAAAGCTATTATTGAGTGTTCAGTTGTGTGTTAATTATTAGAGATTAATAGATTATGTAGAGGCTTTCCTGTGACCCAGTTAGAGAAAGGATAAGACTGTTCCAGTGACTAATTCACTCTCAAGGTTAGAGAAAGAAGTAGTTGATCAGAAAGGATGAAACATATTTTGACATATATAAATCAAAAGGAGGTTAAGGATTTATTCAATATTTATTGAGTGAAGTAGACCCAAAGGTAGAGAAATTGATGCTGTGACATGTCTATACAGAGTGGTAAATTAAAATGCTAAAATGAGCACTGTTTTTATTTGTTAAAGAAAGCTAATACTATTAATTATAAGGGCTTCTCTGGTGGCTCAGCTGGTAAAGAATCCACCTGCAATGCCAGAGACCTGGGTTTGATCCCTGGGTTGGGAAGATCCCCTGGAGAAGGGAACAGCTACCCACTCCAGTATTCTGGCCTAGAGAATTCCATGGACTGTATGGTCCATGGGGTCACAAAGAGTCGGGCACGATTGAGCATCATAATTATAAAGATGGACGAAGTAGTAAAATATTTCAAAGAACTTCAAATCTATTTGCTAATATGAGAACAGAAATAAATATATTTGCGGAAGAATAGAAAATTCTAAAAAATTAGTAATCAAGTGATAATTTATATGTTGAGCATACCTTATGTGCTAAAGTGGAGTTGGCTGATTTATGGTTCATGGTAAGTTTGTGCGCTATTTCAAAATATCACAATTTTTATTCTCAGGAAGCTTACCACCAGGGAATAGTATGCAATTCTGAATTTCAATATCTTGAATATATTTCTAGTAATTTCTCAAATTTTATAATCTGTGTAATTTTAACATTAGGCTAGTGGGCGTAGACTATTGCTCTCAAAAATGAACAATTTTATTTTAGGGAGTTCTCATGCACATGTTGCTCTTATTCATTATTTAAAAAGAAAAGCTGCTTCTATATTGAAATTTCATCATTTAGCAAACTGAAATGACCCCACAATTGGGCATCTGAGAGAACATTTTGTTACAGCATAGACCACAAATGACTACTCATTAACGTTTTTATGCCAACAATTGGCTTCACCCCAAAAGAACCTAAGCTACTGATTTTAAATGCAGTGGGTTTTTGTAGTGAGTTAATCAATTATTAACCTGCCTGACCTCCATCTACTACCCAATAAGATAAACAATATGAACACTTTTTCTAAGATATGTCACATCTTGCGTATCTGTTGGTTAAGAAATGTGACATTTAAGCATCTAGTTCATGTCACTGAAAGCCAGAGTACATGTCCCTCAATCAAATTAAGAAATTAAGGCAGCATTAATATAAGAAGCTTGTGAAGTATTCCACTACTCCCTTTAGAAACAAAGCAGCGATTGTATGTCAGTTCAGTTCATTCACTCATTCGTGTCCAACACTTTGCAACCCCATGGACTGCAGCACGCCAGGCTTCCCTGTCCATCACCAACTCCCAAAGCTTACTCAGACTCATGTCCATTGAGTCGATGATGCCATCCAACCATCTCATCTTCTGTCATCCCCTTCTCCTCCCACCTTCGATCTTTTCCTAGCATCAGGGTCTTTTCCAATAAGTCAGTTCTTCTCATCAGGTGGCCATTGGAATTTCAGCTTCGGCATCAGTCCTTCCAATGAATATTCAGGACTGATTTCCTTTAGGATTGACTGGTTGGATCTCCTTGCAGTCCAAGGGACTCTCAAGAGCCTTCTCCAACACCACAGTCTTTGCAGAAGATTGAATTCTGCAAACTCCTCTCTAATGGGCTTATGTGCATTGTAAAATAGAAAATGTAGTAATCCACTCTTGTTTTACAATTCCTTGAACTCAAAGAGCTGTTTTTGAGAACCTCAAAATCTCCAAAGTTAAAATTTGGAAGGAAAGATGCAAAGAGAGTATTATGGATTAGGTGAGAAACAGTAGATATGGGTGCAATTCATAGCCTACTAAAGAGTATTTTCATGCAAATATCTAGCAAACTCCTGAGGGAAGATAAGTACTGAGAAGTATTTGATCAAGAATAACCTTTAAACAGGAGTGGTTAGTTTTCATTATTGTCATTATTTTTACTTTTGTTTTCCAGGAGGTATTAAAAACTGTTTAAATAAATAAAAACAAATACAGAAAGCTAATGATCCATGATTTCGTTTGCATGAATTAATAGGGAAAAAGTAATCCCACCAAAATAAAAGCAAGGTTATTTCTGTCATTGTCATTGCCCAGGTGTGGTATCTTCTCTGTCCTTCCACTAAGAACCTGAGAGCAGCCTAGTGTGGACATTAGAGATACCAGTGAAAGGAAAGAGGGGCCCTTAAACAAAGCTGAAGACTACCTAAATGTTTTGAAGCTCCCCCCCCCCCCCCCCCCGCTTTTTTGGTATTATACCACATTGCAGCTATACCACACCATACAGAGAAGTAAAACAGAACAGATTTTTGCTCTGTCTGTGATTGTGAGCAAATTGCCTTGAAAATGGGGCTGTGGTTTGGAGCACTAGCATCTGAATGATTCTGAACAAAGACGGGCTTTGGTTTTGAGTTTTCCCAGAAACAAGACCCTACTTCCGGTTGTGAAGTAAGTGCAAGGAGCTATGGAGGGAAGAGGGAACATGAAACAGGGGAGAAGGAGCAACCAACACAAAGTTTTCCATTATATTGAGCACTCCAGACGGTGACTGGAGCTTGAACACATGGAAAGTTATACGAAATGGTGCATAATCCCTAGCTTTATACTTATCTTGCCTGAGGATTGAGGGAACTGATATTATTTACATACCAATCATTGAAATAATCATTAGTTGAAGTCTATACCTAGAAGGGATGAATTCCTGGGGCATTTTCAGCTCAGCACAAGGGTTGGGTAAAACAGATTTCCTAGGCTCCTGAAAGAGCTGTTGGATACAGAGAAGTAGACACAAGTATATGGAAGTCAGCAGGAAGACACTGAAAGTCGTGATGACATTTTATTTATGAATTATAAAGATGGGCTATCATTTGCTTATGTATGTCTCCATGTGTGTGTTAGTCGCTCAGTCATGTCCAACTCTTTGTGACTCCATGGACTGTAGCCCGCCAGGCTCCTCTGTCCGTGGAATTCTCCAGGCAAGAATACTGGAGTGGGTTGTCATTCCCTTCTCCAGGGGATCTTCCCAACCAAGGAATCAAACCTGGGTCTCCTGCATTGCAGGCAGATTCTTTACCATCTGAGCCACAGGAGAAGCCCCTGTGTATTATTGTATACATGCACAGTTTTTTAAAAGGCTGAGATAAAAATAAATTCTTCCTGCAAGCCAGTGGATTACCTTGTACAACTCCTGAAGTGTAGGCACCCCTATATAGAGACCACTGCACTGAGAGAGAAAAACATTCTTTCAGGATCCAAACACCTGTGAATCACACAAAATTAAGGACACATAGTGGTAACCCCTGGTTCTTGGAAAAGTAGAAAGGTACAGTGGATTTGCATCTATAGTTAAGATGGAAATAGATTTGGGCAATTCAGACACATGGACACTTGAGAGACAAGTTTCGTGTCACTGTGGTTTTACCATCTAGGTAGATTTGAAAACAGACACACTAAATATGACCAAAAGGGGAAAAACAAAAAGCCATGTATTTCTTCATCCAACAGGTATTTATGTAGTATTTGTTAGGCACTAGGCTAAATGGTGGTAGAGTGAATCAAACAGACCAGCAACTGTTCATAGGAGCCTGTAATATAGTAACACAAATATCAGTGCTCTTTGGATCTTGATGGTCATTCTCCTCTGTCATTTTCCTCCTTCTTTCCATTATTCTTATTAGAAACATACAGATGGTGTTTGATCCCATTTGTTGGTTGATCCCAAGCCTTTTACCTTCTTGATCAGTTGCAGTTAGTAAAATACCAATATTAAATATTTCTTAAATGTGCAAGCTTTACAACTTACAAAGAACTTGCACACATATTATCTTATTCACATCTCACAAAAACTCATGTTCAAATTTCCAAATTCCACAGAGAGCATGGAATCAAGATTAAGTGGCTTGCTAAGATGCTGCTGGTTACAAATTGTTAGAATCCTGAGATGAGACTGAAATTCAGGTTTTATGACATAAGAGTGTGTATATATGTCTGGTTTTATTAATCCATTACATACCCAGATAGGAAGAATTGTCAGTAGGCTAGATCATTCTCTCATCCTGTAATGAAATGATATTCTTAGTTAAACTTGATTAGATAAATGAAGAACTGTCTATAATACATCAGCCTCCCCTTACCAGATGATGGCTCTTTTCATGGCTTTCAACAAGCTCTATATCATCAAAGGCTGCTGCTGCTGCTGCTAAGTCATTTCAGTCATGTCCGACTCTGTGCGACCCCATAGACGGCAGCCCACCAGACTCCGCCGTCCCTGGGATTCTCCAGGCAAGAACACTGGAGTGGGTTGCCGTTTCTTTCTCCAATGCATGAAAGTGAAAAGTGAAAGTGAAGTCACTCAGTCGTGTCCAACTCTTCAGGACTCCATGGACTGCAGCCCACCAGGCTCCTCCATTCATGGGATTTTCCAGGCAAGAGTACTGCCGTAGGGTGCCATTGCCTTCTCCCATCAAAGGCTACTCTTAGTTCAAAATAGAAAATCATTTACTACTGACATTGGTACTGTGATCTTTCTTTTCAATTCAGTTCAGTCACTCAGTCATGTCCGACTCTTTGTGACCCCATGGACTGCAGCATGCCAGGTCCCCCTGTCCATCACCAACTCCCAGGGCTTACTCAAACTCATGTTGATCGAGTAGGTGATGCCATCCAACCATCTCTTCCTCTGTCGTCCCCTTTTCCTCCTGCCTTTGATCTTCCCCAGCATCAGGGTCTTTTCTAATGAGTCAGTTCTTCAGCTCAGGTGGCCAAAATATTGGAGCTTCAGCTTCAGCATCAGTCCTTCCAATGAATTTTCAGGATTGATTTCTTTTAGAATGGACTGGTTTGATCTCTTTGCAGTCCAAGGGACTCTCAGGAGTCTTCTCCAACACCACAGTTCAAAAGCATCAATTCTTCAGTGCTCAGCTTTCTTTATGGTCCAACTCTCACATCCATATGTGACTACTGGAAACAACACAGCTTTGACTATGCGAAACTTTGTCAGTAATGTCTCTGCTTTTTACTATGCTGTCTAGGTTGGTCATAGCTTTTCTTCCAAGGAGTAAGTGTCTTTTAATTTCATTGCTGCAGTCACCATCTGCAGTCATTTTGGAGCCCAAGAAAATAAAGTCTGTCACCGTTTCCATTGTTTCCCCATCTATTTGCCATGAAGTGATGGGACCGGATGCCATGATCTTCGTTTACTGAATGTTGAGTTTTAATCCAGCTTTTTCCACTCTCCTCTTTTTCACTTTCATCAAGAGGCTCTTTAGTTCCTCTTTGCTTTCTGCCATAAGGGTGGTGCCATCTGCACATCCGAGGTTATTGATATTTCTCCCAGCAATCTTGATTCCAGCTTGTGCTTCGTTCAGCCCAGCATTTCACATGATATACTCTGCATACAAATTAAATAAGCAGGGTGACAATATACAGCCTTGATGTACTCCTTTCCTAATTTGGAACCAGTCCGTTTTTCCATGTCTAGTTCTAACTGTTGCTTCTTGACCTGCATACAGATTTCTCAAGAGGCAGGTCAGTTGGTCTGGTATTCCATCTCTTGAAGAATTTTCCACAGTTTGTTGTGATCCACACAGTGTCTTTTAACCTCAGCTATCTATCTATCCACCTATCTTTCAATCTATCTATTTTGGAATCAATTGCCAGTAGTTAGAATCATTTTCAGAATTAATAATGCTGATAAATTTCAGAAGAGTTTGGATTTATGTACAACTTCATAAGAAGTTAGAGGTTAACCTATAGTGTCTTCAAAGGATATGAGTGTTTTAATTTTTAACTCCCTATTTGAAATATAAAGGACATAACCTCAATTAAATACTTTTGATTATTGGAAGCAGATGGCATACATGTATTTAAACACAATCCTTCCCTGGTCTAATGAACTCACGTCACACATACAGGCACTTTCTTTTCCTACACCTTACTCCAGCCTAGTGAGAAGTAAAAGTGAAAATATTAGTTGCTCAGTCATGTCCGACTCTTTGTGACCCCATAGACTATAGCCAGCCAGGCTCCTCTGTTCATGGAATTCTCCAGGCGAGAATGCTGGAGTGGGTAGCTATTCCCTTCTCCAGGGTATCTTCTCAACCCGGGGATTCCCAGTCCAGCCTAGGGAGAGTGGCAATGTTTGCAGAAGACGCTTGTGGCTATGTTTGGAGAAGGGCTTCGGAGCATCTGGTATGCCCATCTGTGAGGAGCTGAGGAGCACAGAAGTAAGCAAGGCAGAAAAGAAGAACGTCAAGGCTCCTGTGAAATGCGGCTCCAGGTGCCCCAGAAGCAGATTACAGGGAGAATGGAGCATCTTAGATTGAGGGGGATGTAGGACAGCACTGCGTGTGAAATAGCACATCATAGACAACCAGGCTCTTAAAAGCCAGTTGCAGCTCCAACCCTGTGTCAGACTGTAGACATGACTGTTAACTGGACACCCTTCTCCACCGTATTATGTGCTGAGTGTAGATGACAGCTGCAGTCAGAAACACAGCATTGAACTTTGAAATTCTACAGCAAGATGTATGTATATATTTTGCCACCAAATACATTAATATATTTGTTACATGCCAACTACTGTTTGGTATTCTCCAGACCTTTTTGATAAGGTAGATACATTTCCTTATTTTTATTGATTAAAGGCAAATGTCCAAGCCCAGGATTAATTTGGAGTCTGGAAGGTATACATCATGGCCAGGAGCTTTAAAATGGGGCCAAAAATGGAAAATGGATGGAGCAAATTCTGATATATAAGACAAAGGACAGAACTGGGCTAGTGTAGGTGTAGTTCTGTGCTCTGCAACCAACGGTGGTGAAGAGGAGCTCCCCTCACTCTTTGGAGACCTTGCTGGTTTGGAAAGTTCATTGTTCGACACCATGGATCTCCAGGTGGGTCACGTTTAGAGATACACCAACCTGGAGGACTCCATGCTGTTGAGCTGTTCACAAGCAGCGGACACTTCTAAACCCATCTTCCCAGGAGGGAAATTGGTGTCTTCTGTAATGTACATGCGTATCTTCTTTGAGAAGAAGTCTTACTCCTCCCCTTTTCACAATTGGGAACAGGTCTCCCGTCTTTGCATAAAAAAATATGTTACTCTTGTGGATATTATAAAAGCTATGGTGTCAGAATGTACTCTATTAAGATGGAAATAAGAATAAAAGATAACATTTTTATAAAAGCTAGTTAAAAATAACTGGGATATAATGCATTTTTTCTAAAGTTTGCATTTATTGAACTTAATTGATATTTAAATATGTCATTCATAAATAATGAAAAGTGTTCCTTGCTTTGCAATAAGTATATATATCTTCTTTTTATTTTGAATTGGGGAGATATCTTATATTAATGTTATAAAACTGCCAGTATATCTATACTATTGTTACAACACAATATCAATATTGAAATATTCATTCTTGTCTTATTTTAATAAGAATTCTGTTAGTCTTTTACCAGTGACATGATATTGGGGTTTGATTTAAACAATATATTAAAGATTAAGAAATTAACTTTATCAAATATTTTGTTTTTATGCATTGGTATTATTATTATATATATATAAATATACTCTTAATGGGACTACTATATGATGTATCAAGTTTTAGTTTTCCTAATATTAATGCATTTCTAAATTCAGTGGCTTTGTCATGATATGTTGCTCTTTTAATGTACTGTTGAATTACACTTGCTACTATTTTACTAAAGATTTATGCATTTACTTTTAGAAATGAGATTGATTAAGTTTTAAAAACCCTTTTTTAGTTATATTTGGCTCATATTTATATTGAAGTCACACTGATTATTGAAATTCATTAGTGTAACTTGAAGATTATAAATTCTTCATATGTTCAAATGGCCCACTTGTAAACTTTTAGTAAAAAGTTCAAATTATTTTTTGCAAAATTTAAAGTATTAATTATAACATTTTCAAAGATATTTGCCTATTTAAATTTTATGTATCTTATTTCATTAATTTTTATAAATTGTAGATTCACTATTGAATATATATTTAATGAAAATACATGTAATTTTTATCAAATAATTGTACATATGATTCTGTTAAATTTTTCCACTCTAAAATCTGTTAGGAGTTTTCTTTTCATAACTTTAGTTATATTTTTCTCAGCTTTTTTGTTATGGTTTTCTAGAGATTTGTGAATTTTAATTTTCTTAATTCTATTGATTTTGATTTTATGATTTATTTATTTTTATTTAGTTCTAATTCTATGAGGATTTTTATTTCCTTTCTTTTTATAACTTTTTGACTTTGAACACTTAGGTTCTTTCTTTTAAAATATCCTTCTCAAAAAATAAATAAATAAATAAAAGAAAATATCATTCTCATTTAGCATAGAGATCGTTTATAATTCATGGATTTGTCTCTAATAATTGCTTTGGCCTCATCTAAAAGTTAAAATATAGTCTAGTTAATAAGAACATAATCCTGGAAGGAGACAGGCTTGGGTTTTATTTATGCACATATTGTGAAAGGAATAGTGAAAACACAGCAAGATTAAACAAGATAATACACTTGTAAGTGTATAGTAAAGTGACAGCAAAATTAAATGTTCAATACTATAGATAGTAGTATGTGTTGAAAACTGTACTTTGTTTTTTCTTTTAACTCAATAATCACTTTAATTTTTAACATCTAAAGTGTTGAGTGTTTTTGCTTTTGTTGTTCTTAATTAAAACTTTCTTACACATTTCTAATTTTAATGAATTTTGGTCAGAAATGTGACCTTATAATATCTATTTTCTGAAATTTTTCTTGGCTTTTCAGTTTTCAATTATTTGAAATTATTTGAATAATAATTGAAAAGAAGATTGTATTCTTTATAGACAAAGGCCAGTTACACACAACCACATACTCACATGTTCTATATTCTTTCCCACATTCATCATATTTTCATTTTCTTTTGTTTTTGCTTAGAAATTTTTTACCTGATCTATATTTGTATTTGCATTTCTAATACCTACTTTATTTAGACTAAATTCCAATAGATTTTGTTTTATTTTTATATATTTTGAACTTTAATCATAATTATTATTATTTTCTCTTCTGTTTAAAACATTTTTGCTTATAATTCTAATTTATATGAAACCAATATTGCCACCCATTTTTTTCTACTTTGTCTGAGACACACTTGTCATAATTTATCTTTGAATTCTCTGTACCATTTTGTTCAGGTCAGTTTTTTATGTGGCATATAATTAGATTTTATTTATTTTTTGATACTTGAGTATTTGCTTTTAAATTGGTAGTTTAATTCTCTCATATTTTCTCTTCTCTCATTTTTTTCTGCTTTCATTTTATACTACCTTTATGTTTCATTTCTTCTCTGTCTTTGGTTTTCTGAACTCTCTCACTCAACATAGTGATTTGGAGAATATGTATCTGTTCAAATTTTAATTTGTTCTTAGTTTTACTTTGAAAAACTATATTTTATTATTATATTTGAGGTAATTATAAAAGCTAAAGGTTAAATGTAATACATTTTGAAATAACAGATTTATCTCACTCTTAGTTTCATATCTTTTGTGATATAATGTGAAGATTTAGAATGGAATTATTGCATTAAAATTTGGTATTTTTATTATTTATGCATATACATCTATTTGTTTTCTCTTATTCTAGTATTTTCCATCATTTGCCTTGTACTGTATAACCACTACTTTACTACTCCTTGTTTCACTGGTTTCTGTGATTATTAGTCCTTGTATAGCAGGATCTCTCTATTTCTGAGTTCTTTGTTCAGATTCAGTCTCTTGAAAAATGTTAAATACTTGGTTTTGTATTAATGAACTTACTATTTCTTGAGGCTGTGCATCTCTATTTATATATTCTCTGTTGCTTTCACACATGGATATCTTAGCTGAGTATAAAAATCTGAAATCCAAAACTTTCTATTCTTCAAGATTGAAAGTGCTTCTTAACCAGTCCATAATGTGAAGTCAGGACCAAAAGCCAGTTCACTTCTCTGGGAAAGACCTAGAATGCTGTGTCTTCATAGATCTGAGGAACCTATCACTATCACTTGACTATAGGGTGTTTGTGTGAAATCTTCTAAGATCTTCATTTGTTTGATATTCAAATTATTAAGAAACACAAAATCAGTGATGTTCTATCATATTCTAGTTATATTTATATTCCTACTTTTCACCGTAGATCTCCTTTCTTTTGTATCCAGAAGAGTACATTTTTGGACTGTTTTCCATTATGATTTATTATCGAATGTTGAATATAGTTCTGTGATCTACAATAGGACCTTGTTGTTTATCTATTTTATGTATAGTAGTATATTTTTGCTAATCCCAAACTCCTAATTTATCCCTCCCCACCTACTTTTTCTTTTAGTAACTATAAGTTTGCTTTCTATGTCCATGAGTCGGTTTCTGTTTTGTAAATAAGTTCATTTGAATCATTTTTTAAAATTCCACTTATAAATGATATCATATGATATTTGTCTTTCACTGTTTGACTTAGTATGATAATCTCTATTTTCACCCATGTTGCTGAAAATGGCATTATTTCATTCTTTTTTGTGGCTGAGTAGCATTTCATTGTGTATGTACTATGTCTTCTTTATCTTTTCAACTGTTGATGGGCATTTATGTTCCTTCCATGTTTTGGCTATTGTAAATAGTGCTGCTACGAACATTGGGGAGCATGTATCTTTTGGAATTAGAGTTTTCTCTGGATATAAGCCAAGGAGTGAATTGCTGGATTATATGACAAAAGAGTATATTTTAAAAATGAAATTCAAAGTGCCCTGTTTGACCTCTTTCTTGAGTCTCCAGGACAATCTTGCCACATGCTTGTGTTCTGTACTCTGTTTCATCCAAAAGTACCTATGAAATAGGCATTACCAGGAAAAAAATAAGAGAGGAGACAATCCAAAATTTCCAACAAAAATATCTCAATCCTACATTTTTTTTTAAAGTTTTGTAAACTTCTAGCTTTCCATTTCAAAAATTTCATCTCCTGAGACTATGAAGGTGCTATCAGAGATTCAGGAAAGACAAAAAAAGAGTTCACTAGGCAAGACAGAGTCCCTCCCTTACCCAATTTTTCTTGTTTCTTCTACTGATACCATTCTGCCTTTCCTTAGTGATGCTTCTGTATTTCTCCACAAGGAGAAATCTGCTTGACTTCCTTGGAGGTGTCACAAAGGATTTACAAAGGAATAACTTGTGTTTACCTTTGAACATGAATATCAGTTTCTACTTGGGAAATAGGAAAAGAGCATCTTAGACATAGAGAATAGGAAAAATAACAGCTACTAAATGCTTGAGGACTTAATGTATGCCTGAAACTCTAAGCTCATTATCTCATTTAATTCTCAGAACAACTGTGTGAGATTACAGTTTTAATCATCATCCTTCTTTTAGGGGACAAGATAATTGAGCCTTTAGTTATCTGCTCATGATCAAACATCTAGGAGACGAAAGTGCACAGTTACATGGTGCTTATTCTTAAATATGGTAAAATACTTCTTCAGTGCTTTAGCAGTTTTGGATTAAAGGCAAAGGAGCATAGAGCATAAGAAATTGTGTTTATTCATAAATAATTTTCAGATTGTATTGTGATAGCCTTTGTAAATTGGTTTTGTTTTTTTTTTAAACAACTGGTGGTAAAGATTTTACAGACCTGTAAATTGGAATACTGAAGCAGTTGGATAACAAAGGTGAAACCCTTTACCCTGATATATTAGGTAGAATCGACTATTCTGACTAATTAATAGTTACTGAAGAATTTTTATCTCATCACTTTGATCATAGCAATATGCTTACGTGTAGTGACTAAATTTTGAATGATCATTATTTTTCCAAAAGGACAAAACTGATCCTGATTTTCAAAGTGGAATTTTTGACAGGATCAATGTTTATCTGCAAATCTAAGTTGCTTGGTTGATGTATATCCTGCAAAGCACAAGCAGGAAATCTATTTTTACTATCTAAAAATCTGCATATGTCAGTGAAAGGAAGAAGTGAAATAAATATGAGAATAGACTTGGAGGATAAAAGATAAGCCTATACCTCTAATATGTAGGTGAGAATGCCTTAATATGCACAGAATTTGAAATGCTAGAACAACTTATACTGGCATTGAACAACAAGGAAGTTTTAAAAGTATTTTGAATTGTGGGTTTTTCGGTTTGTTTTGTCAAAGAGTTGACAAGTCTTTGCCTAGATTTTCCACTTTAGTTTTGTTAAGTGCTGACTGTGTTAATACATTTACTATGCTTATCAGCTGGGATCTGGCTGTGGTGCTAGTAAAGAACCCACCTGCCAATGCAGGAGACATAAGAGACATGGGTTTGATCCCTGGTTCAGGAAGATACCCTGGAGAAGGGCATGGCAACCCACTCCAGGATACTTGCCTGAAGAATCCCATGGACAGAGGAGCCTGGCGGGCTATAGTCCGTAGGGTTGCACAGTGTGGGACGTGACTGAAGCAATTTAGCACACACCACATGCTTATCAGCCAGGGGCATATATGATCCTCACTGAACTTTGATTTCATTGACTCAGTGATTACTCTGGGCTCGATAATTGCTTTCAACCATTCTTACTACTACTTGTTCTAATGATGAGGAAGGTGTTAACATTTTATGAAGGTGAGGAAAAGGAGAAAATAATAAATGCACACATAGACAGTGTTGTTCTCTGAGACATACCTGGGGAGCACATTTATATTTATCAGAGCATGTGTCCATTTTGGGAGGAGAAGAGAGAATAAAAGACAATAATATTTACTGATTACTATGTGTCAGGGCTTAGACTTTTAAAAGATACTTTATTTAATCCTCATTACAACTCCAGGAGGTAGGTAAAATTTTATGCCCACTTTGTAGATGAGAAACTAAGGCAAAGAGAATTCAAATAAATTAGTCAGGGTTACACAGCGTATAAGTATTGGTCCTGAGATTTGAATGCAAAAGATTTAGCTACAGAGTTCAGGTTGATAAGTATGCTAAATTGCATCTCAAAATCTTCTCCATGTATATATATGCATGCCCAGCACATACGTAAACATCTACATAGACATGCAGAATAAGCACATTCTTGAAACTCACATTCTTGAAGCATGTCTACCAAAAGTTTTATACACAAACCTACTTGAGTGTGTACCTTTAGATACGCTTTCTTCTTTAATTCACATGCACATTTATACCTATCTCTCATGTAAATGACACACATCTACACAAATATGCATGGATAAACAACCATTTTTGTTAGGAAAGGCTAACTTTAAGATAATGAAATCATCATGTTCTAGATCATTTGCAGAGTATAACCAACAACAGGTGAAAGAAGTGTTATTGGATGAATAAGTTTTACCTTCAAAATAAAAATCACACATACTCCAAGAGTAGTTGGGTGAGTAATGGCATGTGCCAAGTTGAGGAGTTGAGTTGGGACTAGGGCTAGGGGAGCTTGTAAGTAGGAAAAAACAAATTGAACCTTGCATTCCAAATATCTAGGCAATTCAAGCAAAGAGTCCCCCTTCTATTCATTTGTTCTTCGTATTTGAAGTATTGCCCAGTTCTGCATATAGTGTCATAGCGCAATAAATGCTCAGTAAATATTAATTAGCTATGATTTTGACTAGCATAGTAAACATATACATATTCATTCTTTCAGTAACATTCTAGGTCCACATGACCTACTGCTTCCTTATTTCTTGAGAGTTTGAATTGAAGCCAAGTAATTATATCAAAATGAGACAAGATTTTAATCATCTTTCAGAACTTTAAGGTTCTTATATGAAAGCACCAAATCCTTTATTGGCTTAGTCTACTACACCTGTCAACTCTGTAAGATGTGAAGATGGCAAATTCCTTTTCATCACAGATTCCCAGAATAAAGTCTTTTGTCTTTACTAAAGGAGGACATAGAAGGAAACATGATTGGAGGTGTGTGGGTACTTATGCACAGCTAAACCTGCCTGCCTTCAGTCTTTCCTCGCACCTTTCAACAGCATGTTGCCATCTTTGAAAACTTGAACCTGGCTCTTTATTATTGTTTCTGTTTTTCTGTGCTACTGGTGTTTTGTAGTAATGAGTCGTTTCTAACTTCTGACTGACTTAGGTTTTGGTGTGGTTAATTAAAGTAAGGGTGTGTGTGTGGGTGTGTGGGTGTGTGTGTGTGTGAATGAGATGGAAAATGCCAAATGAAATCATTCAAATTATAGTCACTTGGTTGTCGATCAGATTGATGTATTTTTAATTTAGATTTTCTTAATAATTTAGTTGTTGCAGGATACAAATTCTATTCCTGAGTAATGGAGCTGACATTTCAAGATATCTGTCACTTTCAGAGAAAACATCACCTGTTTTGATCACTCCCATCTAAATAGCCTTAGTTTAAGGGTAAGTAACAGAATCAACCACCTTACTGCACAATGATGCTAAATTATTCATTTGGGAAGTGAATTGTTTTTATGCAACAAACGAAATGTTGGATTTTCACAGTGGTATGAATTAAAAATTAATGTTTTATCACGTCACATAACTAACATCATACTTGAACATATAAAACCTAATAATATATAGTATGTTAGATTGATAGTTTATTAAATATAACAGCAGCAAAATCAACAACAAAAATACATAGGTAATATTTGCTACATAAAAATATGTAGTCTTATGATTCAGGTGAATTTAACTTGTTTTTTCTTTTTCTCCTCTATACAGATTATAGTATCTTAGTCAACATAGATTAGAGAAAGTCTTAAGGCAGTTTTTTAGATATTCTGTGGACAAAGGCATCTGCTTTTTCAATAGCTCCCCCTGAATTTTCAAATGGTTACCCATAAAATTCTTCCATTTTGTTCTAATAGTATATATCTATCCCTTTAGACAGTGCTTTCAAAAAATAAAATAAGAATGGGCTAGTGGTGATTTCCCCTTTTATTTAGAATAATTTCTTTGTCTTTGCAATAAAAATGTGATTAAAGCATAAACTTTAATTCTTATTCTGTTGTGTGAAAGGTTCTTTATAGGAAAACACTTTTTTTAATATCAGAAAAGATAATTAAATGTTTCTGACCCCATTCTCCCTTAACATAGTGGGTTTTTTTATGGTTCAAATATTTTCTTCTTTAATATTGGATGCTATCAAAGAACAAACTAGTTATTATTTGACTTATTCCCTCCTTCTAAATATATTCAGCTCAATAAATACTTATTGAGCACATTCTACAAGTAGCTTAGACTCCCTGTTGTGCTTCTATCAATTTTTCAGGGGTCCCCAGCCCTCAGGATGTGGACCAGTACTGCCTGTCAGATCAGCAGCAGCATTAGACCAGAAATCAAGTGCACAATAAATGTGATGTGCTTGAATCATCCTGAAACCATCCCTCCCTCACCCCAGCCCATGGAAAATTGCCTTCCTTGAAATAAGCCCCTGGTGCCAAAAAGGTTGGGGAACCACTGAATTTTTGACATGTTTTACAAATATTTTATGGACAATAATTAAAGGATGAAAATCTGTGAATGGTTTCCTGATTTAATAAATGAGAGTAGATCTGTTTTTAATCTTAGTCACTTGCAAATTAGAGTACTCAGTTGAGTGCAAAAGATAAGTGAAATTATATTTATAGTTTTCACTTGTTATTTTCTAAATGTGCTCAGGGAAATGACCCTTCACTGACCCATGTACACCACAGCAAGAAGAAAATATTGCTTTGAGAGATATAAAGAAAATAAATCCTGCTCCCTATCCTGGAGGAACTCAGACCCACACCCTCTTCCTGTCCTTTCAGTGTAGTCTCTTCATCACACTTAACAGTACCGTCAGTCCACATCAGTGGGAACAACTGCCAAGTTCATGCAGGTCTCCTCTTTCTCACCAACAGGTAGCAAAGCTTTTATTTAGCTCATTACTATTAGGTAGAAATAAAAAAGAAAAAACATAGAATGCAAGTGGAAAATTGATTTTATATATTAATTTATAATAAATAAATTTGTAATTTATGTATTTTAATACATTTAACTCCTTATAAAATATCTAACTTAATGAGTATTCAATACCTATCCTAGTACTTTCATAATATTAAAAAAAACTATTCTATTAATTTACATGATAAATGTTTTTGAGAACTTTCTTTGTGACTGGCATATTTCTGATTGAAAGATTCAGAATAAAAATAAATTATGGATTAGCCCATTTATTATTTAAGGTGGCAAAATATCAGTTTTCTATTTATGCAAGAAGGAGTTGTTTAAAGGAATCCTTTTCCAAAGCAAAAAAATAAGTAAATAAATCTTTGGAAATCTTGCTGAAGTCATCGCTCAGTTTCTGGAGGAGGTCTCTGGAACACAGTTATCTATTTTTGAAGAGATATTCCTTCTCAGCTTAAAGCTGAGCTGTCTCCACCTTCCAAGACTGGCGACCTATACTGTAACTTTGCTGAAGACTTGATAACCAACTATTTCCATGTGTGTATTCAGTGCTTTCACTTTAGTGACATTTAATTTTCAAAACAGTGCTGTGAAGTAGGTGTTACTTTTTAAAGATAATGAAGCTGAAGAGAAATGACAAAACATGTGGATAGCAGATCTGGGAATCGGATTGCATATGCCTTTCTTTTTGAAATATAGCATACTACCCACTTTAGGCTTATTTCCCAAAACTCATGTCAAAATACAGGAACTATTTCTCTCTGGATTGGTAGCGCAGTGTACCAAGAACAAGGCCCTGCTGTCCATTCATTACCTGGTCTTTGGTTCAGTGCCATTTTGATGTATTGAATGAAAAAATGGTGACATTGTGGCAGATCACACAAACAAGTGAAACATGACTTGAACTTCTTTCCTCTTATGCCTAGCTCAATCCCTTATCTGGCACCAGGATTCCAAAAATACACTTGCAATTGCTTACCTCTGCTTCCTTTTATTTCATTTCATTATTGTACCAATTGTTAGTCTCATTCCTGGTTCATGCAATTTTTCTCAACTGATTATGCAATCACTGAAGTGGCAACCTCAGACTCATCTACCTTCCAGCTGATTGCAAAGGATTCGTAAAACAGCATCTAAGAAAAGGTTATATTCGGGGGAAAAACAATTACAGCTTTTATTTGTTACTGCATATTATAGTGGTTAGTAAAAGAATAAACACTGTCAGTCTGCTTGTTTCAGAAAGGCAGAGCAGGGCTCTTTGAAGGGTGCTAGAAGGCTTTTACATTGTGTCCCCACCTGGAAATGACTTCACTTCTCCCATGTCTGAAAGTAGAATCATGTAGGAGCATCATGACCTGCACCTGGAGCAGCTCATGAAAAGAATCAGAATAAACGCCAGTAACATACAGAAAGAAGAGGCAGAGTTATACAGGAGCAGGAACACGGTGTTTGCTGATTCAAGCATTCCCTTGATAATGTGTTAGATGGCTTTAATAAGCAGTGGGCTTTTGAGCCTCAGTTTCCTTATTTGTAAAATAGGAATATTAAAACTTACCTTATTTCCTATACAGCACTATTGTAGGGTAACAGAAGAGATAATGCAAATAACAGGTTTTGAGTAAACTGTAAGTTACAGTTAAACATTTGTTATTGTAATGAAGTAGACTCTGCTGAGTGGAAGATTAAGTCCACGGGTACTTTTAGTTCTTTTTAGAGAACCATCTATTTCTTTTCAGAACAGAAAAAATTAAGCTCCTATGTGATATCTTAGTGGACTAGAGGGAGGGATTGGTTGATACATCCACCAAAATATCCATGGAAAATCCATAGCATGACTTACAGATCTTTTGTGTTAGCAAGATCATTAATTAACTTACAGACTTCTACTACAATGCTCACATCATTCCTCTAAGAAATCCACTTGGAGAGAAAAGAGACATATTTGGGAAAACAGATGCGTAGCTATTGCAAGGCTCCTTTTTATAGTTTAGGGAAAGCAGAATACAAGGAGAAATGCCTTCGAAAAGTTACATTACTTGCTTAAAGTCACAAAGTACATCCATGCATTATGAATCTTAGGTTCAATGGGATTACTTAATTAAGGCTATGCATGCACACCGTAAGATTAATTTACTGAATAATTCACTGAGAAAAGTCTGTTCAATTTTCAAGCGCTGAGACTATAATGAATCTTTGACATGACTAATTTACCTTCCCTGAATTGAATGATAGATTTTAAATTGAAGTGATCAGTAATTTGGGTATATTGATTGCATTTGGTGTCACATATGTATATTTTTAAGAAACTCAAAGACTTTTGAAGGACTGGAATATATTTGTTTGTTTGTTTGTTTTTAGTAGGGAGATTGGGAATCTCATAACTGTTAACTGGAATTTCTTCTTTAGATCCACATATGTCAACAAGTTCCAAATGCTGGTCACAATTGATAAATTGAGAGAGAAAATTATGCAAAATTCTCAGGAGCTCAGGGAAGTAGGCCGACAGAGAAATGCCTACTATTATTCTTTGTGACAGAATTCTTGTCCACACTGCCAATGACTAGCCTCAGTGAATTCAGTACAGCATGATACCAAATAATAGAAAATGCAGCAAGCACAATTATGATTTCCAAATCAGGAGATATTTTTGAAAGAAGAAATACCCTTTCTTTTTCAGTCCCATGAGATAATCTGAAACATGTATTGGAAAATCACATTTGCTTACTTAGAAGCTAGGAAGAATTAGCTATATTCTAATGACTATGTCATATTCATCTTTGTATGAGTTCTGTCCATCCTCCAAACCTTCTATTGTAGGTTCTTTTGCATAGTTGTTGAATTAATTGAATAATGATCTTAAAAAAAATAGGGTAGTGGATGATGTAATCAATGAGGTATAGGCCTTATTTAAGGAAACATTGCTGTATTATTTTCACTATTTAATCTGCAATAGGTGCCTCTAATTAGGAGGAATGTTGTTCTGATTTTCCTCTTAGACCATCTCTATAATTGCCGTCTTAGTTTTCATATCAGAATTATTATTATTGGGAGTGGCGTAAACACATAGATTAAATCTGATTTGCCTTCTTTAGCACTGCAATTGGAGAAACAGCTGCATCACTTTGAAATGAAATTTTAGCTTAGAATAATAAACAAAAATAAGAACACATTTTGTTAGTCTTTTGCTTATGTTTCTTCATCTGTTTTCTAATCCTCATGTTAGACATTCTACAATTCTTATAGATAAGCATTCATTCATTTTATAGTGGATCTCTCCTGGACTTCATTGAAAGAAGCTTCTTTTCAAATGTTTAAAGAGTATTATCTAGAGATTTGATTTATAGTTATTTCCGTTCTGTCCTTTTCTTTAAGTAGGTATTGTAACATTTTGAGTTCTCATAATATTTTCTTTTATTTTTCTATTTATCCTGTCTCCACACTTTCCACTTTAATGTTTATCTTTTCCTCACTTTTCCCCCTTGTTGTTTACCTGCTTTTTCCTTAGATGTTCATTTTTTAAAGATTTTCCTCACTTTTAACATTACAGCGTATAATGTGTCTGTGTTTTTGTAAACAACCACTGATGATACCATTTACTTTATTATATTTATTTCATTATGTAAGGATCTTTATATAAAGACATAAAATCTGGATTCCTATTGCAGTTGAGGATTAAGGAAAACTGGAATTTCACTGTATTGTCCCCTTCCACTACAGTAAATGTGTGCATACTTGTGTGTAGTTCCTTTAGCTCTCATAAACTCAATTTGAGAGATTTCCATTTTAGAAATTTTCTTTATCACAGACTTCCTGGGTATCATTTCTACCTCTGTTTTTATGACTCCTATTCTTTTGATCCTTGTATTGATGGTTCTATAATATGTCTTTAATTTATTATAAAACCTCACCAAGGCCTTCTCAGAAAGAAGTACATTGTGAATTTTAAAAGAATACTTGATAACTTCTACATACAACTGTATCACACTCACTATTTTTAACTTTTCCTGTTTTCTTTGCTTTCCTTTGTACATTTTATGTGTTTGTCCATTCACCATCAGCTTGTCCCCCTCTTTTCTTGCATCCCTTTTCTCCTCTTTTCCTGCCTTGAGTGTTCAGATCTTTTCTCTATTCAGCATCAGTCACCATATTACTAATTTCCTTATCTTATCCTGTGACCTGGTATGGAAAAATAATTTGTGAATTATCAACTTTATGCATCTCTTTGCCTCCTATAGATTCATAATAATGTGAGAACATATTAAGTTGGTGCAAACATAAGTGCAGTTTCAGACTGTGAATTTTAAATAATTATAACTAGGCTCACACACATCTTTACTGATCAAAATAGGAACCCTTACAATCAACACATTTGTGCCAACGAGAAATAAGTTTGTTTATTCCTGTAGTGTAAAATTCCGTGCTTCAAAATTTGACAAACTCGGGAAGCATTTTCTGCCTCCTGCTGGTTGTGGAAGCATTTACCCTGCAATCAATTGTTGAGATGCTTGAAGAAGCGGTAGTCAGTTGGCAAGGGGTCAGGTAAATACAGCAGATGAGGCAAATCTTCATAGCCCAATTCATTCAACTTCTGAAGTTTTGGTTGTGCGGTCAGGTGGTGTTGTGGAAAAGAGTTGGGCCCTTTCTGTTGACCAATGCAAGCTGCAAGCATTGCAGTTTTTGATGCATCTCATCAATTGCTGAGCACACTTCTCAGATATAATGTTTTCACCAGGATTCAGAAAGCTGTAGTGGAACAGGCAAGCAGCAGACCACCGAACAGTGACCATGACCTTTTTTTGGTGTAAGTTTAGCTTTGGGAAATACTTTGGAGCATCTTCTCAGCCCAACCACTGAGCTGTTTGTTGCTAGTTGTTGTATAAAATCCGCTTTTCGTCGCATGTCACAATCTGACCGAGAAATGGTTCACTGTTGTTGCATAGAATAAGAGATGGCACTTCAAAATGATGATTTTTTTTTTTTTAATTTAGTCAGCTCATGAGGCACCCATTTACTGAGCTCTTTCACCTTTCCAGTTGGCTTTAAATGCCAAATGACCATAGAGTGGTCAACGTTGACTTCTTGGGCAACTTCTCATGTAGTTGTAAGAGGATCAGCTTTGATGATCCTCTGAATTGGTCATTGTCAACTTTCAATGGCCAGCCACTGCACTCCTCTTCTTCAAGGCTCTCATTTCCTTTGCAAAACTTCTTGAACCATCACTGCACTGTACCTCCATTAGCAGTTCCTGGGCCAGTTGTCTCCATTGCTTTATGACCCATTTGGAACTTGAATAAGAAAATTGCTCAGATTTGCTTTTTGTCTAACATCATTTCCCTAGTTTAAAATAAATATAAAATAAACAACAAATAATAAGTCATTTGCAAAAAAAATAAAATGAGAAATGTGCATTAAAATGATGTTTAACATAACCACATTTAAGAATGTATTTTAATATCAAACAGCAAAGTTCAACAGTGCAAAACTGCAGTTACTCTTGCACCAACCTAATATTACTGCTTGCCCCACTGAAAGGAGAGACTGGCTTCTGGCTGTCCACAGGCTCAGAGCCATAAAGGGTCTTTGGAGATTAGTTGGTTATGTCCTCTCTGGTTCTACTCTGCATTATCAAATCCTCAGAGCTTTTTTTGCACAATTTACTACCTTTCACAAGGAGCATACATGCATGCTAAGTTGCTTCAGTCACGTCTGACTCTGTGTGACCCTAGGGACTATACCTGCCAGGCTCCTCTGTCTATGGGATTCTCCAGGCAAGCACATTGGAGTGGATTGCCATGCCCTCCTCCAAGGATTCTTCCCAACCCAGAGACTGAACTCATGGCTCTTACATCTTCTGCATAGGCAGGCAGGTTCTTTACCACGAGTGCGACTTGGGAAGCTCTTCACGAGGAGAGTGAGGTAAAGAAGCTTGGGCAGTAAATTGCTGATAGCCTTCACCAGAGCCGATGTAAAATCTTAATCATAAATACCAATTGTGAATCAGTGTTACTATCTTCCTAGAAAATACACGGAGAGCCTAGGAAAAGCTGCAATATGGGATTAAAATTTGTTTTTTCATCCCATTTTCCTATTTAGAACCTTTCTCCCTTCATAATAGGTCTTCTCTCGTAGCTCAGTTGGTAAAAAATCTGCCTGCAGTGCAGGAGACCCCGGTTCAATTCCTGGGTTGGAAAGATCCCCTGGAGAAGGGATAGGCTACCCACTTCCTGTATTCTTGGGCTTTCCTTGTGGCTCAGCTGATACAGAATCCGCCTTCAATGTGGGAGACCTGGGTTTGATCCCTGGGTTGAGAAGATCGTCTGGAGAAGGGAAAGGCTACCCACTCCAGTATCCTGGCCCGGAGAATTCCATGGAGTACAGCCCATGGGGTTGCAAAGAGTCGGACACGACTGAGCAACTTTCACTCACTCACTCCCCTCATAATAACTAAATTAGCCAATAAGATCAGGGTCATTAGTCTTAGGGAGTAGGTGAGATCCAGCCAAAAAGAGGCAAGTGGAGTCATATTGGATGTGGACATCCTGGGTTCTTCTCCTGGAGTCCTGAATATGTGCATAATCTACCTAGTGCATAACACATCACAGAGCAGAAGCGATCAACTTGAAAATTCACTAGAAGTGGACATATAACGTATGAAGTCTTTGTTTTAGCATACCTGTGATTTATACTGAGAAAGTATCAGAACAAGCTTTTGAGAAATGGGGAAAGTGATTGAAGAAAACAGAAACAGAAAGACCCAACATGTACTTGGGGAATAAAACGCCTTGTCTTCCAGTCTAATTATAAACCACTGAAGCTGGGCACTGTTCACCTTAAAGCTTTATGTCCTTCAGTGTCTTGGAAGGCTTTATGAGCAAATGAATTAAATGATAATTGCTAACACCTCAGGAGAGACAGAAAGTTGAAATTCACTACTTCAGCTCATGCATTATGCTGTCTGTGTAATATAGATATTTGATACAATTTTGACCTAAAAACTGCTTCTGACTAAGTTTTGTTTCATTTTTTTAAATAATAAAAAGCAATAAAATGTTGTTATTAAATTTTAAGATTCTACTGAAATTCCAAAATGTATATACTACCTTTTAGAATTTATACTCCCACAGTCATCAATCTCACTGTTGTTGTCTTTAAATTTTCAGGCTTATAAAGCTGGGTTTATAATCATGTGATGCATATCTTCCCCTGAAGTGACTTTTTATTAAAGGTGCTTACTTAAATTGATTTTTTGACTGTGCCACGCAGCATCCAAGGAAACTAAGATCCCCAACCAGGGATTGAGCCCACGGCCCCTGCAACAGAAGGCAGGAATTCTTAGCCACTGGACCTCCAAGGAAGTCCATGAGCTGAGTTTTGGCATTGTCAGTGAGAGGGTTGATTTTCAAGGCTGGTGTTTTAAATTTCCAGCAATCCAGTGATTTACCTTTCTGTGGGAACTTCATGACCCTGTGCTTCACTCCTGTCAGGGGGAAACTCACTACTTAAAGCTGATACCATGGGAAACGCATCTTAGCAATACTCACAGCCCCCTTCATTGCCGCTGCTTCTTCTGTGATGGATAGTGTTTCACTGGTGGTGGTTCCTCTCAGGGAGAGCCACACACTGAGGTCACCTGATGTCATTGCATAATTATATATGAATATGAGAAAATCATGCTGAATGGCTTCTTATGAAGTGGGAATCTGGGTGTATCTGGAGAGATAGCTATTACTGATGGCTCAGATACTTTTCCCATGCAATGAACATTTATAATTTTTGTGCAGCTAGCTATTTCTAAAGTGCAATGTGACATAAAGCAGTTGGCCATTTCCTCCATACTATGTTGAATGGACAACCTTTGAAGACCCCTACAACATGTCGTAACACTTTAGTTTGCCTGTCCTCAGTTCAAAGCACCGTATGAAAACAGTCATTTGTCCAGCATTACTGGGCTAGACAGATGTTTCTGTAAACTGAATTTCCAAACAATTTTTAGATTTGAAACTTTGAGACAGGATTATTATAGATTCAAGATGCTTTGTCTCTTCCTTTCAATTTGTTCTCTCTCCTTACCCTGAATTTCTGTAACCCTGTGAAACAACACACAGTTCCTTCAATGACCCGGAGAGTTGCCATTGACACTCCACTTTTCCAGAAAGCCCTCTCTGTTTCTAGCCGGTGATCACTCAACTTTCATGATCCTGTTTTGTTTCATCTCATGTACTAAACTTATCCTGACCCTTTGTCTTCTTCCACTCTTATTACTTTAGCCCTTTCAGCCATATGGTGTCCTATGTATACTTCAGTCATGGAAGTCATCAATCTTTGAGTTACTTATTGTCTGGATATTAGACTCCTGGTGACTTACTTGTCTTTTTTATATTCCTCAGTTCCTCAATACCTGGGTTTCCTAATACTTTATATATGCTTATAGGATCAGTAAAATCAATGCAGTGAAGCTTCCAGGGGATTCAGAGATGCAGGGCACTTTGCCCCTAAGTAAATAACCCCAATTATTCTGAGAGTTGTGTATCTTGCGACTGATTTTTTTCATCTTTTCCCATTTTATCCAGCCCTTGTCAGTTCTTGGAAGAGGGTGTTTGTATGACCAGTGCATTCTCTTGGCAAAACTCTGTTAGCCTTTGCCCTGCTTCATTCTGTACTCCAAGGCCAAATTTACCTGTTACTCCAGGTGTTTCTTGACTTCCTACTTTTGCATTCCAGTCCCCTATAATGAAAAGAACATCTTTTGGGGGTGTTAGTTCTAGAAGGTCTTGTAGGTCTTCATAGAACCATTCAGCTTCAGCTTCTTCAGTGTTACTGGTCAGGGCATAGACTTGGATTACTGTGGTATTAAATGGTTTGCCTTGGAAACAATCAGAGATCATTCTGTCATTTTTGAGATTGCATCCAAGTACTGCATTTCAGACTCTTTTGTTGACTATGATGGCTACTCCATTTCTTCTAAGGGCTTCTTGCCCACAGTAGTAGATATAATGGTCATCTGAGTTAAATTCACCCATTCCAGTCCATTTTAGTTCGCTGATTCCTAAAATATCAACATTCACTCTTGCCATCTATCTCCTGTTTGACCACTTCCAATTTGCCTTGATTCATGGACCTAACATTCCAGGTTCCTATGCAATATTGCTCTTTACAGCCTCGGGCTTTACTTTCATCACCATTCATATCCACAACTGGGTGTTGTTTTTGCTTTGGCTCCGTCTCTTCATTCTTTCTGGAGTTATTTCTCCACTGATCTCCAGTAGCATATTGGGCACCTAGAGACCTGGAGAGTTCAACCTTCAGTGTCCTATCTTTTTGCCTTTTCATACTGTTCATGGGGTTCTCAAGGCAAGACTACTGACGTGGTTTGCCATTCCCTTCTCCAGTGGACCACATTTTGTCAGAACTCTCCTCCATGACCTGAACGTCTTGTGTGGCCCTACACAGCATGGCTCACAGTTTCATTGAGTTAGACAAGGCTGTGGTCCATGTGATCAGATTGGTTCATTTTCTGTGATTGTGGTTTTCAGTCTGTCTGCCCTCTGATGGAGAAGGATAAGAGGCTTATGGAAGCTTCCAGATGGCAGAGACTGACTGAGGGGGCAACTGGGTCTTGTTCTGATAGGCGAGGCATGCTCAGTAAATCTTTAATCCAATTTTCTGTTGATGGGTGGGGCTGTGTTCCCTCCCTGTTATTTACCTGGGGCCAAACTGTGGTGGAGGTAATGAAGATAATGGTGACCTCCTCCAGAAGGTCCCAGGCATACACTGCTACAGTCTGTGCCCCCAACCCTGCAGCAGGCCACCACGACCCACGCCTCTGCCAGAGACTCCTGGACACTCACAGGCAAGTCTGGTCACACTCTTGTGGGGTCCCTGCTCCTTTCTCCTGGGTCCTGGTGCACAAGGTCCTGTTTGTGCCCTCCGAGAGTCTACTTCCCAGTCCTGTGCAAGTTCTGGCAGCTCTGTGGTGGGGTTAATGGCGACCTCCTCCAAGAGGGCTTATGCCATGTCCAGGTCTGCTGCACCCAGAGCCCCTGCGCCGTGGCAGTCTACTGCTGACCCGTACCTCCACAGGAGACGCTCAAACACAGTTCTCTCTCAGTCTCTGTGGGGTCCCTGGGTCCTGGTGTACACAAGGTTTGCTTGAGCCCTCTGAACGTCTCTGGTGGGAAAGGGGTTTGATTCTAAACATGAATTCGCCCCTCATACCATCTTGCTGGGGCTTCTCCTTTGCCCCTGGAAATGGGATATCTCTTCACAGCTGCTTCAGCACTGTGAAGTTGCCACTCAGGTTTGGTCATAGCAAACACCTTCTTCCAACAACACAAGAGAAGACTACATATAGACATCACCAAATGGTCAATACCGAAATCAGATTGATTATATTCTTTGCAGCCAAAGATGGAGAAGCTCTATACAGGAAGCAAAAACAAGACCGGGAGCTGACTGTGGCTCAGATCATGAACCCCTTATTGCCAAATTCAGACTTAAATTGAAGAATCTAGGGAAAACTACTAGACCATTCAGGTATGACCTAAATCAAATCCCTTACCGTTATACAGAGGAAGTGAGAAATAGATTCAAGGGATTACATCTGATAGTCAGAGTGCCTGAAGAACTATGGACGAGGTTCATGACATTGTACAGGAGACAGGGATCAAGACCATCCCCAAGAGAAAGAAATGCAAAAAAGCAAAATGGCTGTCTGAGGAGGCCTTACAAATAGCTGAGTAAAGAAGAGAAGTGAAAAGCAAAGGAGAAAAGGGAAGATGTACCCATTTGAATGCAGAGTTCCAAAGAATAGCAAGGAGAAATAAGAAAGCTTTCCTTAGTGATCATTGCAAAGAAATAGAAGAAAACAATAGAATGGTAAAGACTAGGGATCTCTTCAAGGAAATTAGAGATACCAAGGGAACATTTCATGCAAAGATGGGCTCAATAAAGGACAGAAATTGTATGGATATAACAAAAGTAGAAGATATTAAGAAGAAGTGGCAAGAATACACAGAAGAACTGTACAAAAAAGATCTTCACAACCCAAATAATCACGATGGTATGATCACTCACCTAGAGTCAGACATCCTGGAATGTGAAGTCAAGTGGGCCTTAGGAACCATCACTACGAACAAACCTAGTAGAGGTGATGGAATTCCAGTTGAGTTATTTCAATCCTAAAAGATGATGCTGTGAAAGTGCTGCACTCAATAAACCAGCAAATTTGGAAAACTCAGCAGTGGCCACAGGACTGGAAAAGGTCAGTTTTCATTCCAATCCCAAAGAAAGGCAATGCCAAAGAATGCTCAAGCTACTACACAATTGCACTCATCTCACACAAGTGAAGTAATGCTCAAAATTCTCCAAGCCAGGCTTTAGCAGTACATGAACTGTGGACTTCCAGATCTTCAAGCTGGATTTAGAAAAGGCAGAGGAACCAGAGATCAAATTGCCAATATCCATTGGATCATTGAAAAAGTAAGAGAGTTCCAGAAAAACATCGATTTCTGCTTTATTGACTATGCCAAAGCCTTAGACTGTGTAAATCACAACAAACTGGAAAATTCTGAAAGAGACGGGAATACCAGACCACCTGACCTGCCTTTTGAGAAATCTGTATGCAGGTAAGGAAGTGACAGTTATAACTGGACATGGAACAACAGATTGGTTCCAAATAGGGAAAGGAGTACGTCAAGGCTGTATATTGTCACCTTGCTTATTTAACTTATATGCAGAGTATATTCAAGATACTTTTGAACTTTGGTGTTGGAGAAGACTCTTGAGAGTCCCTTGAACAGCAGAGAGATCCAACTAGTCCATCCTAAAAGAAATCAGTCCTGAATATTCATTGGAAGGACTGATGCTGAAGCTGAAACTCCAATACTTTGGCCACCTGATGTGAAGAACTGACTCATTTGAAAACACTCTGATGGTGGGAAGGATTGAGGACAAGAAGAGAAGGGAACGAAAGGGGATGAGTTTGTTGGATGGAATCACTGGCTCAATGGACATGAATTTGAGTAGACTCTGGGAGTTGGTGATGGACAGGGAAGCCTGGTGTGCTGCAGTCCATGGGGTCACAAAGAGTCAGACGTGACTGAACTGAACTGATCTGTCAGTTCTTGCTGCCATCAATATATACTTTAAGCTAAGTAATTGTGTACCCTTATGTAAGATACTGAAACCTTCTGTGCCTCAGTTTCTTCTTTTTATGTGAGTGCATGCTAAGTCACTTCAGCCATGGAATCCAACTCTGTGCGACATTATGGGCCGTAGCCTACCAGGCTCCTCTGCCCATGGGAATTCTCCAGGCAAGAATACTGGAGTGGGTTGCCATGCCTTCCTCCAGGGGGTCTTCCCAACCCAGGGATTGAAGCTACATCTCTTAACATCTCCTGCATTAACAGGCAATTTCTTTACCACTGGCACCACCTGCAAAGCCCCTTCTTCTTTTTGTAGTTATTAGTAAAATAAATTGGGGGAGAAAGCAAGGTGATTAAATGGTTGACCACCAGTGCTTGCAGGTGACAAAGACTTTGGACTTAAATGAGATTTCACATCCATTTGTAGAACTTGAAGATATAGTGCATTCATAATCACTGTGGTAAGTGGAGCTCATCCTCTCCATATTATAAATCCATACTGACCACATCTGTAAAGCTCTCGATAGCATTTCAGAACTTCAGCTTAGAACATTTCTGGGGTACACACTGCTCTCCAGAACCTGCTGCCCTCTTGCCCTTTGCCCTCAAATAGACTAGATCACACTCCCATCATACCCTAAACCCTGAGCATGCATAAGTTATATTTGTGTATTAATCATTTGGGAAAAAAAATACAGTCCCCTTAAATCCACCACACTATAGATCACTATCATTGCTTCTCAAAGCCCAAGCTGGCATACCCCTTCCTGACTGAACTTTGCTTGTGCCTTCAAACTCATGGCATTGGTGCTTCCTCTTCCCACACACAAACCTCTCGTCTGCCCACTTCTGACAAAACTTTCCACCATCTCCTCCACACTTCTCTTTTTTTTTTCATGAACAAATTTCTTTCCACACAACTCCTTCCCTGAAAACCTCCTGATCTTAACTAACATCTTAACTCCAACCCTGGGGCATCCTGTCTTCCTTTAAGGATGCTTTTACACCTGGTTCACAGTCTTTACCTCCACCTCAAGTCTTCCTGACATCCTGGATGCCTTTCATGTCCATCCATAACAGTCTATCAGTCCCTTCTCATCATTTCTAATGAAGTTTGCCTTCATCCATACAGTTACCCAGAAGACTGTCATCATCTGAAACTGACCCATGACTTCTTTAAATCCTGAATTCAAACACTCAACTCACTTTCTACAACTTCTTATCCCTAGAGCTCTTATTTCAGTTACACGCACTCCTCAAAATTGTAAAGGCCTTCAACAATGTTGCCCCTCTAACTTAACCATATTGTCAGCTCTCTTCACTCTTTTGTGGTTTAAATTCCACAACCCATTCCTTCAATACTTTGTTATTACTTCAAATAACTTTCCCCACTGTGTCCTCGTCACCCATTCAGAAAATTCCTTTTTCTAGTAAAAGCAAGTCTGCCTTCTCCAATGCTATATTCTGACCTCCAAGTTGTATTTTGGAAATGTCCCCTCCATGAAGTTTGGGGTCACTAGAATCCACTCCAGCCTCCACCAGGCCTTTGGAGATCCTCAAGGGTCTTGTTTCCAGACCAGCGCTACTTGTTCTATACGTTCCTAAACCTCTTCGGCAGCAACTTTGATGTCTGCTTTCTTTCCTGCAGCATGTCTCATCAGAAAGATACCCTGAATTCTACCTCACAAACAATGGTCTCAAGTATGTCTGCATGTGGCAAGGCCGCTACCTTAGTTCAGTGCCACGTCGTATTACCTCTAGATTGTTATAGACGTATTAAAAAAAAAAAAAACTAAGCTACCTCTCTGGTCCTGCTATTCTTCACATACTAACTAGTGTGACTACTTGACAATGCAAATCTGTCCACTGATTTAAAGATGTTCTTCTTATATGTCTTAGCAAAAAAGTCAAAACTCCTTATATGTACTTATATGTACTCTGCAGGGTGACAATATACAGCCTTGACGTACTCCTTTTCCTATTTGGAACCAGTCTGTTGTTCCATGTCCAGTTCTAACTGTTGCTTCCTGACCTGCATACATGTTTCTCAAGAGGCAGGTCAGGTGGTCTGGTATTCCCATCTCTTTTCAGAATTTTCCACAGTTTGTGATCCACACAGTCAAACAGTTTTGGATAAGAGCAATTCATCTTTCAACTGTTGGTTTTGACGTCATTCCTCTGGTATGCAAAGCTTGACTCCCTCCCTCTTCAAAAATTAGAGTTTTACTGTCATCTCATCCTTATTACCAAAGATAGACCCTGTATGTTGAATTGCTGTTTCTTCTTTGCTTGTATTTTATGTTGAGGTATATAGCTTGACAGAAGGCCGTTTGGGGATTGTTTGTTTGTTTGTTTGTTTGACATTTTAGAAAAAATACCCTTTACAAAAGGATGAGAAACAGTGACTCTCAAACACTTGCCAAATCCTCTGAGCCTCAACTTAGGTATTTGTTGAATGGAGATTATAATATGATATGCATAGAAGGAGTAATGTATGATTAAGTGATTAAATGAAATGCCATATATTAAATGCATGGAAAATATTAACCTTTAAATAAATTATAATCACAATAGCATTTTGTACATTTAGTAGAGCAGAGGGTTTTAAGGTCATTATTGCAAAGATGATGCTAGATTTTATCTAAGATGTTTCCTTTCAGAGATCTACCCACACATCTGGCAACCACAGGGAAAGTAACTAATGCTTCTAACAAAAACAGAGGTCACAAATGATTGAAAGAACAGTCAAGAAGGTTACCATTTTCTTTCTTCTGTGATCAGTAAAGGTGTGAAATTTCAAAGACATATTTTGAGTTATTGTGATCACTGGGGTTGTGACATAGACTGTAAACTCTTCAACCTGTCTCAAGCATGTGTTCCTTGCTGTGTCTGCCCAAACTGATTGGATGAGTCAGGGGTGAAAATACCTTGTCAGTCAAGCAACTGGTGAGTTGTTTCAATCTAATCTGCTATTTACCCTCTTTCAGCCAGTTAGGCTCTGAGAGATAAGCGGCTTCTTAGAAAGCCACTCACGAATACAGATTCAACACAAAGAGACTTGCATTGCATTAAGGAACCCCCAAAGCTACATGATATGACCTATGTGCCGATATCTCAATGAGCATGTGTGTATACCATGCATCCTAGTGATATTTCACTAGTGTTGCAAGCAACTCTCTATTGTTGGTTTTTGTTTGTTTGTTTTTTTACTAAAAAAAGGCTTTCATCATTTAAGAAACAAAATAAAAGGAATTGCATTTTTTTTAAATTTTTCATCTCCTACAAATGAATAGGTAGGTTAAAAACAATTTCCCATCTGTTAACCTGAATACAAGGTTCCTAAGGGAAAACTGTGTTGGTGTGTGGTGTGTACACATATATTTCTAAGATCTTTTGGAATTGTGCCCCAATGATACTCTAGCAAGAGACTCTAGGTTGGCAATTACTTTTACATGTTGGGATCAGTTATCATAACATCATAGAGTGATTGATGGAATTAACTGATCAGTTGTATCAGCAGACTCCCCACATGATGTGGAAATCCCTTCAGCCAGCTCCAACTTGGTCATTCACACTGTGCTTGACACTTCCAATGCAATTTCACTTCTGCCCATGTCATGGTGCAAACAACTCTAATTGTTATGAAACTCCATTTTGCAGAAAGCCAATTTTGTTTTCCATAGATTCCATTTATCTTTTGTGATTCTCCTTTCTGGAGTAACAGAGCATTTGAGGAAAAGTATTAAAATTTCAATTATTCTTCTCTAAAACAAGCTTCTGTAATTGTACCTACTCTATCATGGTTTCATGATCACTTGCTCACTCAGCCATCTGGCCATCATTGATCAAGCTTTTGTTAAATATAAAGTATTGTGTGTGAAACTATAAAGGATAGAAAGATACTTAAGACATGATCCCTTCCTTCAGGTAACTAATACACAGGTATTTGCTAATGTTCATCTTAAAATGTGACAGGCTGTATGCAACATAACTCTCCAGAAGTGTTCTAAGAAATGAAGACTACAGTAAGACTACTATTTCTCATGATCTGAACTCCATGCTTTTATTCATGAAGTCTATGTTTATGTAGGCCTTTTCATAGCTGCATCATATTGGGTTTCTGATCAAATAAAAATTCAGGTCTTTATCTCAGCTGAACTATGTGCTATTTATAAATTATGTCTAACTCCTCATTTGTTATTAGCTCCATGTTACTTAAAGGAATTTAAGATTTGATATGGTTTTGTCATAATGCTCAAGGTCACAGAAAAATTAAGTGATAAGTAAAACAAGATTTAACTTTCCGGTGAGTACATTAATGGATGATTTTTATTTTTTCCCCAAAGTGGAATAATCTGAAAGCATAAACAGCTTCAAAAAAAGGTTTATTGTTAGTATAGATCCATGATAGGAAATAGGGGTGTTTTGAGATGTAGCCTTTTATGATTCTCTAGCATCTCCTAAGTATGGCAGGATTCCTCCATTGACTGGATGTTAGGAAGCAAGTCATTGGCCTTTCCTGTAGCTGCAAAAATATGCAAGAATGTTTAGAAAAAAGATAAGGCAGCTCTTGCTTCACTGCAGGTGTCCTTGTCTTTGGCTCGTTGCATCTCCTTTTCCTCTCTTGATTACGTGCCTGACATTGAATATTTCCTTATCGTGACTTAAAACCTTTTCTGACTTCCTCCATACTGCTGCTTGCTGCCAGATAGAGTTACACTTTCTATTTGCCTTTTGGGAGGAGGTTGTCTGCTGTTTTAAAATTCTGATTCTGGGCTTTGATCTGGTTGTTCTAACCCCTACTTACAACTCAACTTTAATTTATTCATGTATGTTTTTGAGCACAACTAAGTGTCAGGCAGGAGTGGACCTCTGTTCATGGACAGGTAAACTCATACACACTTTGGTGCCAGTGTCTGGTGTGGGTTGCTGTGCAGTATCTGTCCCAATGTGAGAATTCATGCTTTCTAACCCATCACATAAGTAAGTGTCAGTCACTCAGTCGTGTCAGACTCTTTGTGACCCATGGACTGTAACCCACCAGTCTCCTCTGTTCGTGGGATTCTCCAGGCCAGAATACTAGAGTGGGTAGCTCTACCCCTCTCCAGGGGATCTTCCCCACCCAAGGATAAAAACTGCGTCTCCTGCATTGCAAGCAGATTCTTTACTATCTGAGCCATCAGGGAAGCCCCTATCCCATCACATAAACCTGGCTTTATAGCTGTCAGACATTGGACTTGGCACATTTGAGTTTTTCTAACTAGCTGTTAAGGTAAATAAGTTAAAGAAAGAGCCCCATTATCCCATGTCTCCTAACTGAGACCATGGGGTTCAAATTGCTTATGAAAGTTTTCACGTGAAAGTTTTCAAAGGAGGTGATGGGAATGGATGGTATGAAAAAGCTTAGCTATTTGTGGAGAAGAATTAAGTCCCAGGAGTCTGTTGTATCTGCCTCCATTCCTCTGCAGACTTTGGTCTGTACTCTGCTGAGAGCATCCAGGAACAAGGCGGTTATAGCTTTTGCCATCCCTCCTGATGGTGTTCCTGCTGCAGCTGTCAGATGTATGGAGACATAATTGATGAAATTCTATTTATACCCAGGGATAAACTTAGAAAACCAAGCCATGCCTCCTAAGCTAGCAAATTCAGTGGATCCCCTTGCCGGCAGTCTCTTCCATCCAAGTGACAGCAATACACATTTTCTGTTTGCCTTAAAGTCACTAATTGATTCATACCTTTGAATATGCTAGTAGTGTAACAGGAGGGCAGTTTCTGATGTTAGAAAGTGTGAGTTCAAATTTTGGCTCTTTTCAGGAATATAATGTTCAGTCTTGAGGAAGTTTATCAACTACTTCATTCTGCAAAATGAGAATAATAATTGGGACAGATACTGCACAGCCCATTTTATGGTGTTGGTAGTGAGGATTAAATAACTGCATTGTGTAAAGCTCTTAAATAGTGGCTATATACACTGTAAGCACATAATTAGTTGCTATTTTTATTCTTATTGTTTTTATTTTACCTGTAACTCAGACAGAGGAATAAGTGGTGTACCAGAAAGTGCTTTGCACCAGGAGCCAAAACACCTGGGTTACAATCTCAGGTGTGCTATGTGACTGTATAGGACCTTGGACAAGTTGTTGAACTTCTCCAAACCTCAGTTTCTTCATGTGCATGGGTGCATGTTGTGGGCGGTGGGGTGGGGGAGTGGATGTTACAGTGTTTTAAATGCTAAGGTTTTTTAGCACCAAAAGTGATCATCATCACTATATGTTGATAATACAGCTTAAAAAATGAAGATAAATATTATTGAGGAAATTATATTCTTAAAGACTCCTCAAAGGAGCATTAAGGCCTATAGGAAATAGCTATATCAGAATATATAAGTTATAGAATAAGTAACCCTGTAATGCCTCAGCTATAGATAGCATTTCCAAAATAATGTTTTCACTGAAGTGACAAGCTATTTGAAGTCAGCATGGAAACAGGATCAGTAGAGTTGTGTTTCTCAGAGGACTCAGGTACAGCCTCATTGTCATTCTCAGCACTAGTAGAACATTTAAATACAAGAAATAGAGTGGAAAATCTTAAATTCTGTGCAAAGAATTTCACAATGTCACAGGAACTTACTTTAAGGTGGTTAATCCTAGAAGTTAGGCTCATGATATAGACTCTGAAAACAGAAACATAAATGTTGTGAGATTTCTCTGATATGCTCCAGTGTCTGTGGTACAAAGAATTTCTATTCGTCTAAGTAGAAATCAGAGTTTATGTTTTGTGTTGCAGATCTTTACCCAAAAACAAAACTTTCCTGTTCTATGGTGTCAGTAGGCAGAACCTTATACCACAGAACAGATCAGGAAAGGGAGAAACAAATGTGTAAGTACAAGAAAACCTTAGTCAAGGAAGAAAAAGGAGGAGGAGAAAGAAAAAGTTCCTCTCAGTTGCTCTGTGTGTGTGTGTGTGTGTGTGTGTGTGTGTGTGTGTGTGTTAGTTGCTCAGTCCTGTCCAACTCTTTGCGACCCCATGGGCTGTGTAGGACTGCCAGGCTCCTCTGTGTGTGAAATTCTCTAGGAAAGCCTACTGGAGTGGGTAGCACTGTCTTTTCCAGGGGATCTTCCCAACCCTGGGATTAAATCAGGGTCTCCTGCATTGCAGGCAGGTTCTTTTTTTTTACCGTCTGAGCCACCAGGGAAGCCCCTCAGTTGCTATAATTGTTAATAAACCTGGGGTCAAATCCCAGTTTGCTGTCTGTGTGATATTGGGCAGTCTATTTACTCTAAGCTTTATGGTTCCAAAAAGTAGGTTTAGGAGAGTAATATCTTTGCTGGATTTTAAAGTAAAGAAAATATGTAAAATATCTAGCTTAGAGACTGGAAAGCAGTAGATATTCAATAGCTGGTAGTGATTATTTTCTGAATGTTGAGGGTGACTTGCATATCCCATACTATGTTGATCCTGGAGCGTGATCACATGCTTCATAATTCTTCAAAACATCAGAGAAAACAATGTTCCTAATATTCACCCACTTTACTTGTATTCATTGCAAATAATGAAACTGATTGACTGAGTTAGCAGTGCAGCTATTCCAGCTGCTATTTCTTTCTAAATGAGATTATTTAGTAAATATTCTTCAGAGAAAAATTCACTCATGGTTTCAAGGCTGTATAGCAAAGGAGCTACAGCTATACCATTGTTGACAATGTTATACATTGGAAAGAGCCTATGACTTTGAATCAGATATTTAGCTTGAATGCCAGCTAAACCATTTATTGACTTCTTTTTCAGGGGTAAAGCATTTAACCTCTGAGAATAAGATTATGTAACTTGAGATGGGGATGGAAATAAAAATAGCACCTATCTCAAAGGGCTGCTATGAGGATGAAATACAGATGTATGCGGATGTGTTTCTTAAGGGAGTAAAGCACTGTAAACATTTATGTTGGTTCTTAGCTATGTCTGATCCAGGACCACAAGGAAAGGAGCTCCTCTTCCTCTTAGATTCTGTTGTTTACCTGGTATACAGGGTGAGGTGAAGCATATCTTTTTCTTTTTTGTGAACTGATTTTACTCCTAACACTTGTAACACTAAATGTTAAATTGCCACACCAACTAATTCTCCAACTCTCCAGATACCAAATGAGTGTCCTACAAGTCAAGTCAAACCTGATACTAACTACCCAGAGTTAGTGTAGACCCCACAGGTTAAGGGCTTAGTGTCACAAGATTTCCTTTCCCTTAAGAAGCCAGTCTCAAGTCCCTGACCTGCTGTACTTCTGAGCTGGCTATAAACCAGAGTTCCCATGACCCTTTCCACAGGTTCAATAATTTGCTATAGTAACACAGAACTCAGATGTTTACCCACCATCACTGTCTTATTATGAAGTATATAATAAAGAATACAATGAACAGCCAGATGAAGAGGTACATAGGATGAGGTACAGAAGAATCCCAAGCACAGAAGCTTCTGTTCCCATAGAGTTGAAGTATGCTACCCTCCTGGCATGCGCTCATCAACCCAGAAGCTTCTTTTACTCTGCCTTTTAGAGTTGTTAATGGTGGTTTCATCACATAGGCATGATCAAATACTAACTCAATTTCTGGTCCCTCTCTTTTCTCTGGAATTTGGGGAATGGGGCTTCTACTCATTGGTCTTTCTGGGTACCAACCTCCAGCCTGAAGGTATCTAGGGACCCACCAAGCGTTGCCTCTTTAGGACAAAAGATGCTTCTATCACCTATACCACTTAGAAAATTCCAAGGTTTTTCGAATTCTTGTGCTGGGGGCCAGAAAAAGAACAAAACTATGTTTACTATATCACAGAGTAGTGTTTTCCAGGATCAACTAGAAGTATAGTGCTGTGTGCTCAGTCGTTTCCAACTCTTTGCGACTCCATGGACCAATACCCACCAGGCTCCTCTGTCCATGGAATTCTCCAGGCAAGAATACTGGAGTGGGTTGCCGTTTCCTTCTCCAATAGAGGTAAAGTCTTTAGTAATTTTACCATTTTTCCACTACCAACTTGTTCTGTGGAAACAGCTTCAAGTTTGCTAATTGAATTAAGCCCAGCTTGCTAATTTTTTGAGCTTTATTGAGATGAAAATAAATCACACTGAGATATCACCTCATACCTTTTAGAATGGTTACTATCAAAAAGACAAGAGCGTATAGCAAGTATTGGTGAGGATGTGGAGGAAAGAAAACACCGATGTACTCTATTGGTAGAAATGTAAATTGGTGCAGGCACTGTGGAAAAGAGTACTGAGGCTGGAAACTTCTTAATTTGGAACCAAATTAAAACCGTAGGAACTCTCTCTGTGCTTCCAGAGACACAATAGTTTTTCTGAATAGAGCCTGGGGAAATGTATATTTTGCCTCTTAATTTTTGACCCAGCTGTTTACCTGAGAAGGAATTTATTTGTCCTGCCTCATCCCACCCATGTTTTCACTGCCAGCACAAAGAGCTGGAAGAAACAACGACAGATGAACAGGCACCTCCTCACCTCTGCCAGGCTCCAGGGGTCTCACCTCTCTCAGGTTCCAGGTTCCTTCAGGAAATTCAGGCCCTGGGAAGAGGAAGGAGTCCCACTTTTGACCACTCTTTTATTTCCTCTCTCCTTTTGGCCATTTTGAGACTTAATATCTCTCAGACCAGAGCTTCCAAGTGGATGGGAGATAATTGAACAAGGAATCCCTGAATCATAAAGGAAAGAAAGGTACCCATGGAGAAGGTAAATAATTGTGGAACGGAAGAACAGAGTAAGTTGAAGAGGAGTGGAATATTTAGTATTTTGCTTTCAAACAGTAGAAATATGTGTGTCTGTTTACTGAGATAAAAAGACTCCTGGGGCTCCCCTGGTGGTCCAGTGGTTAAGAATCCATCTTGCAGTACAGAGGACACCGGTTCAGTCTCTGGTCTGGGAAGACCCCACATGAGGCAGAGCAGCTAAGCCAGTGTGCCGCAACTACTGACCCACGCTCTAGAGCCCTCCAGCCCCTGCCGCTGAAGCTTGCATGCCTAGAGCCTGTGTGTCCACAGTAAGAGAAGCCACCACAATGGGAAGACTGTGCACTGCAATTAAAGAGTAGCCCCCACTCACAGAAACTAGAGAAAGCCCATGTGCAGCAACAAAGACCCACCACAGCCAAAAAAATAAATAGATGGATGCATCTTAAAAAAAGATTGCTCGTTAGACAGAGGTAATGAACCTCCAAGTTAACAAAGACAAATACAGAATAATGAAATATTCATTAAGTAAGTAGTGAAAAGAAAGAGGATAAAGAAGAAACCACAAACAAGAATAAATAATAATCATATTACATGGGAAAATTAATAGCAAATCTCTTAGTCATTGCATTAAATGTAAATGGACTGAATGTTCCATTAAATGACAGAGATTGTCAAATTGTATTTTAGGAGAAAGCTCAGTATATGCTACATATGAGAAACAGAACAAAGAAACAAAGGTTTATGATAGCAAATGGGCACCTGTGGGAGTGATAATCTAGCCAAATTTTAATTTCTTAGAAGTTATTTCTGCTCTTATACCACAGATTTAAAGGAATATAACTGTAGACTACCCGGTTTATAGGTTTTCTGAACTATCTGTTTCATATTTTGCATTAATTTATTTGGTAGGAGTCACTATTTATTTGTCATTTTATTCAGCAAATAAACAGTAACTCCCAACATTCAGTGACAGAACTGAATGTTGCGGCTAATCAAAAAACTTTATTTGATCAATCTGGAAGATTCTTGGGATTAGTCAGGTTCTCAAATCACTGCACCTTTCCTCCTTGTCTACTACTCTGGCTGCAACCTGTTTGTTTGAGCTGATGTGAATTTTTATGTAATATTCCTGTTTCCTATTCTTTTTTGCACTAGCCATACTTGAAAATTGTATATTAAATGTATGTTAAGAGTCTGAAATGCATTTTAAGTGAGAAGAGGCATTATTAATTCAGTAATTAAAATTCTAGATTATTTGCTAGTTGCTTTCTTTATATCACCTTTAACTTTAGGACTATAATTTCCAGTAAAATTTCCAAAAGGATCTTACTGTGTTTCACCTTTGGCTAGGATCTAGTTAGAAATTAAGAGGCTTAGGCCCCAGAACTTCTGAATCATAATCTGCATTTTAATAGGATCTCGGCTGGTTTGTTCACATACTAAATTTGAGAAACACTTTTCTAGGAGAAACACTTTTTTTTTTTTTTTTGGCTAATATATTAGTTCTTCAACTAAAATTATTATTGGTTACACAATTAAAAAAATAGTGTCCAGAAAGGCCTTTATTCAATATTTCAACTTTATTTTATCTGCAGAAGTCTTGAGATTTAACAGAATATTCAGTCACAAGAATTGCATTATCGTAAACTTTCTGGTACAATTATGTCTTTATTTACATTACTTAAGTTATTTTAATTTTTTCTTGGTTTCAATGGCTTAGATATGTGCACAGTTAATGTTTATAAACATCTTCAGAACCCTTTTGGAAGTTGGTATAAATAACAAATAGGAAATTCAAAAATGTGTCTTTTCTGATAAGAGAATTTAAGTATGTTGGGAAGTGACAATACTTTAGCTTTCAATTCAGTTGAACTACTTTGGGCACAAAGACAGAAAGGAATTTTTGTTCCAGCAAATGCACAGCAGGAACAGCTGAAACCCAGGGAGAGATAATGCACTAAGTATAGCAGTTAAGTGATAAAGATTTTGATTCCTAAAGTGGCAAGCTCTAAGCATCAAAGCTGCGGGAGAAGCTTAAGGCAGCAAATAGAAATGGCATGAATCTCCTGGAGTTATGATGGTGCCTTTGGGTACCATCAGAGAGGAGGCTGAGTGAGGTACATCCTGAAGGGACAGATAATTACGATTGGTGACAGTTGATTGTAGATCATTCAAAGCACCATGTTGTACTAAGATCCTAAATCCAAAGATCTTTTTGAAATTACTTCCTACTTCCCTATAATGTTGTACACTCCTGGATACTCCTGTTTTTTTTCCCCCTTTTGCTTTGCAGACCTGTCTTACCTCCTTAACCTGATCCTTTGAAGACTGGGGTTTTTTTTTTTTTTTTTTTTTTTTTTTTGGCTTAACTACTTAAATGTCTTGCTTCAATTTTCACTTCCAGAGAAGTGACTGAAAAATACATTTCAAGTCCAGACATTCAGATCCCTAAACAAGAGTATACTGGATACACCTAAAATTCAGTAAATCGATCAGAAGCGAACAAAAAACATAATGCTTAGCCCTACATACAAAACTTCCAGATTGTTTTCTGTGGTATCATCAGGTTCTTTCAGGGTTGCCTCAGAAGCTCCCGCAGAGGACGAGGGGATCAAGCTGCTGAAATTTTAGGGGAGCTCTCTCCTTATCAATTTTATATGTTGGTGTTCTATGTAGGTTTCATTCGGTAAAATAATAATAACCATAAAAATGATAGGCTACTTTAAAGTTTACATTTTGATATTGCAGAAGTAAAAAAGACTATAAAAGAATACACTGAACAATTGTATGTTAACAAGTTACAATAGTTAACATAGGTAAAAAGGACAAAATCCTAGAAACACTAACGAAAATGACTCTAAAAGAAGTAGAAGTAAAGAGATTGAATTAGTAGATGTAAAACTCCCCACAGAGAAAATCGGGCCCAGATGGTCTCACTGGTGAATTCTACCAATGTTTAAAAGGAAGGACAATTCACACCAATTCTGTGCCAACTTTGAGGAAAACAGAAGTAGAGAGAATACTGTCCAACCTTTTCTATGAGATCAGTATTATCCTGACACCAAAACCAGGCAGTGACATCATAAGAAAACTATGGACTAATATCTATTATGAATATAGATGTAATAATTATCCAAGTATACTAGCAACTGAATCTAACCACATATAAAAATGGTCACACATCATGACTGAATGAGATTTGTTTCAGATTAGCAAGACTTGATTAACATCTAAAAAGTCAGCTTGATAATGTGTATTGATAGTACACCTTATAAAATCAGTGAAATACACAAAACACACATGATCATCCGAGAAAACACAGAAAAAGCATTTGACTAAGTCCAACATCCCTTCACTATAAACACTTAACAAAGAAAGAATACAAGGGAATGCCCTCAAGCTGATAAAAACACATCATGTTTGTATTTATGGAAAACCATGTGTAGACTTAATGGTGAAAAACTGAATGTTTTCTCCCTAAGATCAGCAACAACACAAGATTTCCCCTTCTATTCAATATTGTATGAGAAGTTCTGACATGGAAAAAAAAAGATATCCAGATGTAAAAGGAGAAGTAAAACTGTCTGTTTAGAGGTGACAAGATCTATATATAGAAAATCCTGAGAAAAAACGATTATATCTAATAAATGAGTTAAGCAAGGTTGCAGGACACAAAGCCAATACATATCAAAAATTGTATTTCGACACTAGCAATGAAAAATCTGAGATAAAGTTAAGAAAATAATCCATTACAATAAGATCAAAACTATCAAAACACTCAGAAATAAATTTAACCAAAGTGCAAAATTTGTACTACGAAAACTGTAAAACATAGTTGAGATAAATGAAGACCTTAGTAATTGGGAAGGTAGCCCATACTCATGGATCAGAAGACTTAATATTGTTAAGATAGCAAAACTCTCCAAACTGACCTACTGCTTCAAAATAATCTCTATCAAAATTCCACATGTCTTTTTATAAAAACTTCTTTTGGCAGAAGTTGACAAGGTAATTTTAAAATTCCTGTGGAATTTCAAGAGGGTTTAGAATAGCCAAAACAATATTAGAAAATGAAGCACATTTGAAAAATTTATTCTTTACAATTTCAAAATGTGCTAGTAAACTAAAGTAGTCAAGACAATAAAAAAAATGAAAATAGAGTACATTTTTGTGACCTTGGGTTAGCAACAGTGTCTTAGATATGACACACACAAATCAACTCCTACTATTTTCTCAAGATGCGAGTCTTTATTTCTTATCTCTATCATCCTGCTGGCATGATGATAAATTGTATAGTCTAGAGTTGGGAGATGTCTAAGGTTTATATGCCAGACTCCTTAACTCATTGGTTCTCATCCTTGCTTGAACATTGGAATCACAGAGAAGCTAAAAATAATTACTGCTTGGTCTCACACTTTTGAGCTTCTGATTTCATTGGTATGGGATACACACTGGGAATCAACATATCCCAGAAGTTCTCCAAGTGATTTTCATATGCAATCAAGTCTGAGAAACTGATCCTAAGTAAATAGTAAAATACATATGCCTAAGACTTGCTTTATAATTCGTCATATCCCCAGCACTTAGTACAATACCTAAAATGAAAAAGATGCTTAGTTAATGCTGAGCAAGCATTCTTTTATTGCAATTCTTTATCCTATGTTATTCCTACATTTATTTCTCAAAGAAATAAAAATGATTAAACTTTTGAAAAAAAGTTATGTTGATAAAAAATAAGATCAGCACCAGCCAAGGTTGGATGCATGAGGCAAGTGCTCAGGCCTGGTGCACTGGGAAGACCCAGAGGGATCGGGTAGAGAGGGAGGTGGGAGGGGGGATCGGGATGGGGAATACGTGTAAATCCACGGCTAATTCATGTCAATGTATGACAAAAACCACTACAATATTATAAAGTAATTAGCCTCCAACTAATAAAAATAAATGAAAAAAAAAATTAATAAGATCAGATATTTTGGCCTTCTATCACTTCCCCAAATCTGTTAATAGGAAGAACTGAACAGCCATGGTCCTGTCCACACTGGAAGCACCACTGGATTTTGGTTACATGATCCAGGTTGGAGACCTCATCATTGCTACTGGACATCACTGGCCTAGAGGTCATGCCTGATCCTATAAACTTTCCCTGTCCCATGCTATGCAGTGTAATAGGAACACACAGAAATAGCACTTCTCTTTGAAGAATCTGCAGTCTAGTGAAACAGATAGAAGTCAATGGTGCCATTCTATTTCAGAAATGATATCTTAGTAATAGAAGCATTTTTAAATATCAGGAATGAAAACAAATACCCATTCATATCACAGTAGTTTTGTATGGAGGTTGTGAGCAGCACATTGAACAAGAAAACAGAAATTAAAAGAATAAAGTTTGGAGAGGAGTAATTAAAATTGTCATTATTACACAAAATTTGACTTTCTTATGTAGAAAACCAAGACAGTATCCATGGTCAGTTCAGTTCAGTTCAGTCACTCAGTCATGTCCGACTCTTTGTGACCCCATGAACCACAGCACGCCTCCCTGTCCATCACCAACTCCTGGAGTCCACCCAAATCCATGTCCATTGAATCGGTGATGCCATCCAACCATCTCATCCTCTGTCGTCCCCTCCTCCTCCTGCCCTCAATCTTGCCCAGCATCAGGGTCTTTTCAAATGAGTCAGCTCTTCTCATCAATATCCATATAAATTATTAGAAATAATAGCTAGTTTATAGTGAGGTGGATGAGCAAAAGATTAATAAGCAAAAAAGAAATTGCTTTTCTATGCCTTAGTCACAAATCATCAGAAAATATAATTGCACAAAGGACATTATTTTCTATAGTGTCAGAAATTATCAGTACTCTTGAAATAAATATAAAAATAATTACAAGGCTTAAATGGGAAAATCACTAAAACTATAAGAAGTATTAATGATCTAAATAAATAGAGATAGATTTATATTCACTGTTAGAGACAGAATTTTATTAAAGATATCACTTCTCCCTTAATTGTGTTTTAGATTCAGTGAAATTCTAATTAAAATCTCCAATAGGAATTTTTATGGAACTTTATAAACAAATTCTAAATTTTCCATAAAGAAATAGAGAATCAGGGAAACTGAAGATTTTTGTTCTGTCAAATATTAAGACATGAATCTATATTGATTAAGGCCTTGTACCTCTATGCAAGGATGAGCAAATTGGCCCAAAGAATAAAATAGAGACCTGAGAATCAGACCTATATATAAGGTGTTATGTATAAGGTGTTATATATAAGACCTATATGTAAGCTGTTCTCTTACATATAATGTATAGCATCAATTACAGAATGAGGGGTTAAATGAGGTACTCAATTGAATGACTGCATAGTAGCACTGATATGAAACAGTAGATTGGATAACTTGAAATCAAATGGGATTTGATTAAAATAGTAGGTAGTATCATGCAACTGAAACTTTAATGTTGAGGTTTAAACAAACATAAAGAAAAAACTCAACTACAGGGGCTGAGCTTTACACATTGACTTCATATTAGACTCTGAGTTGTCCTTTCAGAGAGCAGCTGTTCCCATTGAGTCTGAAGTGCTTTGGGTGGCTGTTCCAGAGTGCACTGTTTACTTAGGTGATGACACTCTGCAATTCTGTTTTACTTTTTATCAGGTTAAGTCAAATAGAAGGCAGGGAGCCATCTTCAAGCTCATAACATCTATTGTTATTTTTATCAAAAAGAAGCACTGTTGCTCTAAGATTGGCTCAGCTGTCCATGGAAGTGTTCATATCTTCAGAGAATATGATGGATTTAGCTGGATTAGGTCAGGGAACAGGTCATTTCCTCTTTACCTAAGCATCAGTCTGAAAGCTTTGTCTTTCTGGAGAAAGAAGAATGGATCTAACTCGGAGCCTCAATCATTAACCCTCAGTGATACTTCGTTTAAAAGTATTTACCCCACAATTATCTCTGCTTTAGCACCCTTCTTCTGCTAGGAGGATGGGGTTTAATGTATGTTGCATCTTCATACTGGTTCTCTTATTTGTTGTTGTTGTTGTTCAGTTGCCAAGGTGTGTCTGACTCTGCAATCCCATGGACTGCAGCGTGTCAGGCTCCCCCTGTCTGTCACCATCTCCCAGAGTTTGCCCAAGTTCACGTCCATTGAATCAGTGATGCCATCCAACCATCTCATCCTCTGTCACCCTCTTCTCCTTCTGCCTTCAATCTTTCCCAGCATCAGGGTCTTTTTTCTAAGGAGTCAGTTCTTCATATAAGGTGGCCCAAGTATTGCAGTTTCAGCTTCAGCATCAGTCCTTCCAGTGAATATTCAGGGTTGATTTCCTCTACGATTGACTGGTCTGATCTCCTTACAGTCCAAGGAACTCTTGAGTCTTCTCCAGCACCACAGTTCAAAAGCATCAATTCTTCAGCACTCTGCCTTCCTTTATGGTCCAACTCACATCTATACATGAATCCTGGAAAGACCATAGCCTTGGCTATACAGATCTTTGTTGGCAAAGTGATGTGTTTTCTTTTTAATACACTGTTTAGGTTTATCATAGCTTTCCTTTCAAAAATCAATCATCTTCTAATTGCATGGATGCAGTCACCGCAGTGATTTTAGAGCCCAAGAAGAGGAAATCTGTCACTACGTTCACCTTTTCCCCTTCTATTTGCCGTGAAGTGATAGGGCCAAATGCCATGATCTTAGACTTTTTTTTTTAATATTGAATTTTAAGCCAGCATTTCCACTCTCCTCTTATTTGTAACTCAACAAAAAAAGAAAAACAACTTGTTTTCAAGATTTAAATCTATGTTTGGATAGGTTTGGATAGGGTGAGGATTATCAGTCTAGCCCATGAAACAAATGACTGCCTAATACATCAGCATATGTAAAATATCCCTTTCCAAAGCCATGTCCTCCCCTAATATCAAATAAGTAGTTTATTATTGCTGATGATCTGAATGGTGTCTTTGCCTATGATATATTTTAGATTAAGATATGTATGTACTCAAATGGAGATAGCTAGAGAAAAGGGAATATTTTAAATGTCACTTAGCTTCTAAATTTCCCATAATTAGGAACAAAGGTGGAAACTACAAATGTAACAATGCATTGTAATTTTATTGATTATAATAAGTGATTAATATGTACTTACTTGAATGTTAATGTACCAATTGCCTTTAAATGAACAACATAATTCAAAATTCATAAATTAGGCAACACAGATACAAATCGATCATAGCTAAATGCTTTAAGAACCTTATGTATGTGTATATGTGTGTGTCTGCATTTTGTGTACACATAAAAATGAAGAATGGAGTTATACAGGCCTGAAGTACAATTATCATTTTGATTTGCTTCTCTGCATTTTCTAATTTTTTGATAATTACTTTGTATTACCTTGCAGTCAGAGACCAAATCAATTATAATTTTCAAATATCTGTAACATTTTTATAGAGGTTCTAATAGTACATTTGGCATTTTCTTCCATATTACCTCTTTATGTCTCTACTTGCTTTCTAAGTTGAAAAGGCTCTAAATCAAGGTATCTAGATATAACTGGAGACTTTGTGTTATGCTCTCCTATAATCTGCTCTATTTCAAACAGATCAAGGTCATACATGCCTTCAAGTTCCAAGATCAAACCATTTCTATCAAGCCAGTCAACATGAATAGAGTTTCTTACAAGCCAGTGATTTAAACTAGTACATTGCATTTCATTACATTCTGAATACTAATATACTTATGCTTTTCTTATTGTCTCTTGGCCCAAAGACAGAGGTTTTGACTAGAGTGAAAATAGGTAGATTTTATAATTTCTTTCCGATTTATTCAGTGATTTATACAGATAGTACTTATAGTTTTAAATGGCTACATAAATGAAGTTTCCATCCTCATTAACTCAAATATAAAGGCTCAAGATAGGATAATAACTTTAGTGTTAAGGAGAATTTTGGATTTTTAAAAGATTTCCTTCCTCACTTTAATTCTGTTTATGAGCAAGAAGCCAAATTGAATGTAAGAATTAATTTCGGAATTTAGTGCAGCTATTTTCTTTTTCAGTTTTTTTTTTTTTTTTTTTTTGACGTTAGTGATTTTATTATGGTCTATTCAATAAAGTAGATTCACTTTATTACAGTACATTCACCACTTGGTCACTCTTTTTTTCATTTAGCAAGCTAAAAATAAGAGATGAGGCAATGATTGTGATTGCATTGGATTCCAGCTCCCTGGGTAGAGTCTAAGCAGTTTGAATTGACATTTGTGTCACTGTCAGAAACCAACTGCTTGCCACATCCATTGGTGTTAAGCACAACATCTGGTTCAGTATAATTAGGTTTTCAAGTAAGCTGATGAGAAAATGAGCCATATGCACTTATCCAAATAGAGAAGCTCGAAAGATTTTCTTTTGATTGACATAAATACATGATATGAGGTTGAAAAGACAGCATTTCAGGTCTTGAAGTCACACTTGATGTCAAACATGACTGTTGTGTATCGCTTTGGAAAGGGGATAGATCCCATTTTCTCTCATTACCAAACACATTGTCCATGATGACATTTCTTTTATCTAGTTCAATGGGAGGAAATCTCCTATGGTTGTTCTCTAGTTGAGAGTTTGTCCCAGAAATAAGAAGAATGGAGCCCAGTGGCTTCGTGATGGTGAGTATAGAAGCATCAACATTGTCATGGGCCAGGCTATAGATGTAACTGGATCACTGGGTTTCACTCTATGAGAGTGGAAGGCATTTCTGGAATTAGGAGATTTTGCCAGCTGGGTGGAATGGAATTAGGTGACCTGGCCCTTGCTTCTGGTTCTTGTCAGGATCTGAGTACTATTAACATCTCTACATACTATACTGGAAAATTCTGTTGCTGGGAAGGTTGCTTGTCCCTCAGGATAACTGTGTTATTTGGCCTTTGGCTAATGGCTTCAGAAGTTTTTAAAGAAGAACACTTGTGAAGAAGCTTAATGTTTAAATAATTCCAATTTTAAGAGCGGGATCACTAGTTGTGTTTTGTTCTGTACCTGGATCTTATGCTTTGTAATGCATTTATTTGTAGTTCAGATAAAGTCCAGAAAAAAACTTGAAATGTGGAGAATAAAGGCTGAACAGAATAGTTTTAAGACTTAGAATCAGAAATCTAAGCATCATTAGTAGGTTTAATGAACCAAAACTAATTAGATGATATTTAAGAGAATAAGTGCACTATTACACATTTGAAAAATAAGCCAAATAGAAGATAGAACAGTTTTTTTTTCTTTATGAAAGAGTCACTTAATTTAATAGCAAAATCAATGTATTGGTGGTATGATTCAGATGCTATAAATCTTTGAATACAATCTGAGGTTATGTCTGAATAGGAACAGTTAACAGCACCACTCCCTTTGGCAGACTCCTCCTGGAGAAGAAACCTTACTTAGTGGTTAGGGACATAGACTCTGGAACCAGACAGCCTGGCTAAATCCTGGCTTTGTGACTGTCTTCTAGTTGTGTGACTTTGGGAAAGTTACTTGTCTTCTGTGTTAGTTTCACCAATTATAAGGTGGAGTTAATGGCTTAGAGGAATTCATAGCTTAGAGGGTTTTTATGAGATTTAATAGCCCATGTGCTCAAAGTACAGCCTGGCACAAAGTCAGTTAATCATTATGATTATCCCTGTTAATTTTGAATCATGAGCTAAGAGAGACACTCACCATCTGGAATATTTCCAGAGGAGAAAAGTAGGAGATGGTGTTTATTGAACATTTATTAAACTTTTGATCTGAGCTAAAACATTCCTATTTAATTTTTTCAAAAACTCTAGGAATTAAGTACTATTATTTTTGTAGTGCATGTTCAAAAACTGAGTTAGAAAGATTATGTAATACAACTGACATGTGATAAATGTTTGCTTGACTGAAATATCTTTACCCCTGAAGTAATGCTCATTTGAGGATCAGCTAACACAACTGAGGAAGTTTGACCTGGACCAGCAGGGACTAAGTAGAAGCATATTGTCCCCTAACAGTTGAAGGACTGTCAAGTAGAACAGGGCTTTGACCCTGCCCAGTTAATAATATAGTCCTACATAAGGATTCCAGGGCTGGGCTCTAGTATGCCTCCTTATCTGCTCAGGCCTGAGTTTACTGCATTAACCTCTTATCTGAACTTCATACCACTAAGCTTTTCTTAGTACAGTTCATCCTGCATCGTGTTATGAGATTAATCTTCCAAAAATACTACCACTCTTATATCAGCCTCCAAATGAAAACCCTTCTGTGCTTCCTCCATGGTAGGCAGGATAAAGTCCAGATACCTTAAGTTAGCATTCAAAAGATTTTATGACCTGGTTGCAACCAATATCTAGAATCATTAGCTTGTAGGACCAAAATAGGCCTCAGGCATAATGTCATTTTGTCCCTTCATCATCAGTGAGGAAAATTAAACTCTAAACAGACACATGTGAATATCCAGGTCTCTGTACTACGATTTCAAAAAAGACACTCAAAGCAAACCACCTTGTCCTGGACAGGATGGTACGTTTTCCACATACATTTCTTCCACGCAACTGAGAGAGGTTTTTCTTCATCCTCCATCCCCTCCCCATAGCCAATTTAAAGCTTTATTTTTTATAGCAGTTTTAGGTTCACAGTATGTTTCCTACCCGCTCACATGTGTAGTTTCTCGTATTGTCAACATCTCTCTCAGGAGTGTTACATTAATTAGAAATGATGTACCCACACTGATTCATCATAATCACTGAAAGTCCATAGTTTGTATTAGAATACTAGGGTTCACACTTGTATATTTTATAGGCCTGGGCAAGAAAATAATGTCGTGGATGTATCATTATAATATCTTAGAGAGTATTTTCACTGCTCAAAATATCCTCTGGACCCTTCCTAACTATCCATCCCTGCACTCCCACCCCTGGAAACCACTGATCTTTTTACTGTCTCCATAGTTTTGCCTTTTCTAGAATGTCATATGGTTGGAACCATATAGCATATAGACTTTTCAGATTAGCTTCCTTCACTGAATAATAGGCATTTAAGTTTCCTATGTGTTTTTTCAGGCTTCCCTGGTGGTTCAGGCAGTAAAGAATCTGTGTCTTTTCATGGCTTGAAAATGTTTGTCTTTTTACAACCTGACATTAGTGTCTTCCTTTAGTTTTGTTTGACTGATTCGCTGAAAACGTTTAATGTAACTCTAGGCAAAGTCAAGTGAAACGCCACGCTATCGTCTGTGAGAGGATACCATGGCAGTGTATGAGCCTGGTGTAAGGATGAACCCAGTGTAAGGATGAGTAGGTGTCCTAGGAGCAGTGACTGCTTCTGCATAGTTACCAAAATATATTCCTGCAGGTTCTAGAGTCAAATAATCCAGGCTCAACAGTTTGGCTTAGTCCATTTCTAGCTATGTGACTTTAGGCTAATAAATATACCTCACTGAGCCTCCATTTGCTAGGCCTGAGACCAGTTTATCTTATTTTTTGATACTTGTAGTTTTACTGAGAAAATGAATTGAAAATACTTGTTCAGCCTTCAGGGGCTGAGCAGGGCCTCTGGAGGATGTGGGGGTATAAGGAGTCCAATTATTCTGAGTAGCAGTCTTTCAAACACCTAGTGTAGCTCTTCACACATTAACCTAGTAGGACAGAGACATTGGGCTTCCCTGATAGCTCAGTTGGTAAAGAATCCACCTGTGACGCAGGAGACCCCGGTTTGATTCCTGGGTTGGGAAGATCCCCTGGAGAAGGGAGAGGCTACCCACTCCAGTATTCTTTGACTTCCCTTGTGGCTCAGCTGGTAAAGAATCTGCCTGCAATGCAGGAGACCTGGGTTCAATTCCTGAGCTGGGAAGATCCCCTGGAGAAGGGAAAGGCTTCCCACTACAGTATTCTGGCCTGGAGATTCACTATACAGTCCATGGAGTCGCAAAGAGGCAGACATGACTGAGCAACTATTAAAAAAAAAAAAAAACAAAGACATTAAAAATACAGTATATAAGATCTGCTGTATTTCACTCATTTGGGTTGAGTGTCATTTCATTAATGGTTCCCAACTTCTGATGGAGCTGGACATTTTTCCCATCCAAGAAAACCACAGCCAGTAGTTTCTACACTTTGTGCAATAGGAAAAGCGGGGTTTTGTGTCCTGGCAGCTTCCAGAAGCTCATGCTTCTCCATCCCTGAGGAGGTGCTCCTGGCCGCTGTCCTGAAGGATCAGCATCAGTCCTATTACTCACACCCAAAAGACAGACAGGGCCCCCCTGCAGGACTCAGTTTTCAAGGTTCCTATTTTGAAAGATAAAACACGTTTTTTTTTCTGGGAAGCCCAAAGTGCTGCTCTCTCATCCTCTCAGAACTCGCCTCCTTTCTCTGTGATGTCTGGCATTTTTAGTTCTTGTCCCTTTACCCTTTCATTTAACACATCACTCCTTGACAGAGGCTCACCTTCACTGTCGGGGAAGAATAACCCCAGGGCAGGCCTTTGCTTGTCATCCCCTATGGTGAAGAGGAATGCAGAGAAATAATTTAGATTTTCCCAAATCTCTTTATCCTCTTTGATTTTTCTCATGCTTTGCTGACGCGCAGGCATTCACTAGGGCGGCCACAGACAATGCACCAGAGAATTTTTTTCATTTGGCTCTTTTCTCCTCCTTTTTTACTCTTTGTCCTTCACATCATTGTCTAACCTCTTACTGTCAGAATCTTCATTCCATACTAGGAGATGCAGAGTATTCACATTTCCATTTTAATCACGGCTTCTGAGGTTTGGAAGGGAACTTGGAGGTCACCAATCTCAGCTCACATAGGAGCTCTGTCCTCAGATCCTGTAAAGACAGCCGTTCAGTCTTGCTGTGGACACTTGAAGTGGAGGGAACTGCCCTGTTTTGCAATGCAGCCCATTCCATTACACAAGCACACCTGACATCAGGGATCTTTCTTATTTTTAACTGTCATCTGTCTCCTGGCGACATCCAGCCCTTACTGAGGTTGTCTGTAATGCTGTGCGGAATAAATCTATCACCTGTTAGACATGTTATATCTTCTTTTGTGCTCTTTTTATTCTATCTGTGCCTTTAACTATTCCTGAAACAGTGTTTTCTTCCTCATTTGTTTCTTTAGTTTTTGGTGGAAACAATGTAGCTTACAACTGCTGTTTGCTCCTCAAAACTGGAAGCAAAAAGCACATTAGGAATATAACTTGCTGTCACTGAAATAGTTCCTTTTATATATATATATATATGTATATATATATATATATAGTCTTTGCATAATTCTCTAATTATGCTAATTTATGCATCTCTGATGAGTACTGTTCCTATTAGGCTGGTAACAGATGCCAAGCTAATATTGCACTGACCAAAAACCTGTCCCTGAATTGGTGTTTTCTTAACTTGGTATAATCTGGGAATCATTTAGCGAAAGATAAAAAGAGGTTCTTGCAAACACACACACACTCACAAAACAGAAACAAAAGCCAAAAAACTTTTCAAGGTAGAATCATGTTTTATATGATGTAGTGTCAGGTGTTCTCATAGACGCTCAACAGGAGAACAGAACAGAGATTAAGATGGTCCGTCAGCCCGCTTGTGAACAATATAAAGTATCTCAAACCAAGAGTCATAAAAGGAGAATAATGTGCATACCTATAAGTACAAAGAAACACACGGGCTAACAGACACCACTCTCCTATATATACAGAAGGGGATATCTGCAGACACACTCAGGCATTAGGACAGAACCAAACTGAAAATCGTGCACAGCTCTGAGGCAGGTAGAAGTACTCTCATATATGGGAATATACACTTGCCAGCCACAGCCACAGTAATGGATTGACATGACTCTTCAAATTGGTTTTCTGCCTGGAAACAAGTGCCTCTGACAGCACAGAATGAAAAAAACCAGGAGAGGAGCAGCCTCATCTGCCAGGCCCCTGGGAGTTACCTATAGGCCTGGATATACAGGTGCAGAAAAGCACAAAGAGAAAACCTCTAAGATAAAGATGCATAGGGTGGAAAGTGCCAGAAATGGTGTGTGAGTGATTATGGAGGGCTTGGTGAGAAACAGGCCAACTAGAAACAAGAGAAATGATAGTAAGGAAAAAAAAATCAAACCTTGGTTTGTCATCAATGTCATGTATAGCTTGGAAAATCTTCCTGAAGACTTTCTCATCTCGATCTTATATTTACTAACTATTACATCTCGGCAATCATTTATTGGGCACTTATTATGTGCTGGCTAATTGCTAAGCATTTCATATAGTATCTCAGCTAATTCTTCACAACTTGATAAGGTAGATATTATTACTCACTTGTTAGTGAAAAAAAAAGGCAAAGATCAAAAGGGTTAAATAAGTTCAAGATTACATTTCTAGTAATGCAAGACTCAGATATAAGATCAAAGAATTCAAGCACCATGGCATGATGGTATGTGGTTATTTTTCCATTACATGTTGATCCAAATGACCTCCAAGAGTCATCTCAATGATTCCCATCTTGCATAGATTGTATTATGTAGAATGAAAAAAAAAAAGCAGTATTTCAGAATGGAAAGAGAACCAGAATGGGAACTTCAAGGGAGATATTCTTGTCCCAGCTTGGCTCCTAGCTAAATCTACATCATGCAAGTCATTCAACTCTTAGAATCAGTTATCTCAGTCAGCAGCTGGGAATAATAACCTATTTCAAGGGTTATTCTGTAAATCAGTTATATACTGCTTGTGAAAACATTCTGAAAATTAGAAGTATTATATGAATGTAGACTATTTGGATAATATAATCAGGTGATCTTCAGGGACTTTGATATTGGAAGCAATATAAAAATCCAATATGAATTAATCATATTATATTAAGTCATTTATGTGTAAATTTGCACAGCATTTGTGGAGTGCCTACAGAACATTGTGCAGAGTATTAGGAGATATAGGGATGTGTAAAACAGCTCTTCCTGCAAATGGTTTATAACCTAAAATGTTTTTAATGGTTTTAGTTGCTGTATTTCAGAAAAAAATAATAATTTTATTTTCAACATATGTTTATTTATGTGACAATAAAATGTATTACTGTCCTTGGATTTGCTTTCGTGACTAAAAGCAAAAAAATTGAGATCTTTATTTTGTTTTGTTTTATATTTATAAATTCCCAGTATGAATTGTGCATTTTAGCTTGGTACCTCTATTTTCCATGCTATAATGTGTTCAAACTTACCTCAAGTAATGATGATACTTATTTGTAAATATAGTTATAAATCACTTGAATCAGGAGAGATATCACAATTTTAGGATACTCACATAACAATCTCTATCCAAATTGAAGTCAGAAAGGTATGGAAATATTTCTGGAGGAAGCATTTTCCTCTAAGAAAAAAGACCTCAAAGACCACTTCTTAACTCTGTAGGACACCTCTGGTTCACTCTGTCAGGTTCTACATTCTCAGGTATAGGCACAGAGTATGGTGATCAGTAAATTATTACAGTTATTTTCCAAGGTGGACCATATGCCCAGGATAGCAGAAAGTTTACTCACTGGATTCATTCTATTGAAATTTCTGCCCAAATGAAATCCTCCATTTTATGTCAACCAAATTGTTTTAGTTTCTCATCCCCAGTGATAAACTGGATCAAACCATCATGGTCTCAGAGACTGAGGAAGGACTTGACCAATCTGATGTATAAGGACTACCAAGCACTTGAAGCACCATGAAATTTTCAACTATAACAACAGTTTAGATTGATTTTTTCAGATATAGAGGGGGCTAAGGAAGAAATAAATAGAAAGAGAGATATTAAATCTAGGGGAAAATTTGTCTCTTTTCCTTAATTTTTTCCATTTTCTTAATATCTAGGGATGAAGGATATAAGTATTAGAAGGACAGACATAATATTACAAAGAGAACGTGAAGTTGAGGAATAAACAATACAGTAATTCAGGTATTTGGCTTTTTTATCTACTTTGATAATCACAAAGATCAGTGTAGACATGCAGTAAAGTGATTATTATGAACTTTTATCAACTTAAGTAACAACACAGTCTTCTCCATGGAAAATTTATTACAGCTGTTTCATCATTGCTGGTTTGGCCATCTGCCCAGGAGGCTTCTTCACTTTTGTCATGTACCTCTGAACCTGATAGGCATTCTTACTGTCTGGGATTGCTGCTAAGAAGCTCTTCTTCTTTCATGAAAATGATTTCCCCCAATAATATTATCATCATTTACAATTTAAAGATCAAGAAACAGAGAGATTAAGGACCTTAAGGAGGCTGGAGTTGATGGGATCTGGCAGTGGGGTTAAGTGCAGCTAAAGGAGATTGCCCTCCAGAGAGACAGGAGAAAAGATTGGAAACAACTAGAGAGAAGTCAGCATGTGGCAAGGGTGGACGATTAGTGCTTTCTCTCGATAGCTGCAAGTCCTGATAATGTAGGAGACAAGAGACAGTAGTGAGTTGGGGAAACTTAAGAGGAGTGAAGATTTGAAATAGTTGTTGAGGGAGTTTGGGTGGAGAGATGACTAGAGAGGACACTGGTGAGGTTGAGAACTTATTCTATTCATGGTTTCAGTCCTCGTGGCTGGTTGAGTTTTCACAGCAGAAGGCAATAGTTAACTCTGCCACTGGAGCAACTGGAATAATACAGTTCACAAGAGGGATTCTATAGAACAACAAGGAGCAGTTGATCCAGGTACAACAATCGGTGAAACAGTGGACTATGGAATGTTGTCTCGGTTGGAAATAAGATGAGGTTAGGATTAAAATTATTAACTGGAAGAAAAGTATAGGGCCTAATAGGAGGTCTTTCTACAGTTAAGAAGATAGTGTATTGGAAGTGAAAAAAGTAGTGGGCAAGAATACTAAGTTGTAGCCAGAGAGTAAAAGTATTTGAGATTTCAGAGATGGGATAATTCTATAACAAAGTCAAACTTTTGCCAATGGGAGTGGATCACTAAAATGGAGTGGAAGTGAGGACAAACAGGGTTGAAGATGTCAAGGAAATGTTAGTTTAAGACATTGAGTGGGTTAATGGTGTAGACATTTAAGTCACCCAAGCGGTTGGTGGAATCAGAAATGCAGAATAACATCATGAAAGAGCCAGAGTTTCCTGAAAAAGTGATTGGATGAGCATGGATTTGACTAAGTGGCAGAGAAGGCAGAGGAAGTTGTGTGTGTGTGTGTGTGTGTGTGTGTGTGTGTGTGTGTGTGTAAAGTTTTATATATTTATTTCAGACTGTTTCTACAGTCAAGAATGTCTTGTTTTTATTTGGTGAAGAGAAAGTGGGTTTGAACAATAAAATGAAGTGAGAAGGTTCTCCTTCCACAAGCCCTGTAGTACCCAGAGAGTGGGAAAATGAGTAGCTTGCAATGGATAATCTAGGGAGGAGGCATCCTTGGGGATGGAAAGTAAATTCACATCAGTTCACAGTCAGTTCACAGAGGTTCAGAGCAGGAAGGGAAGGCAGGGCAGCCATGGAGGCAACCAAGATGGAACAAAAGGAGGCAGTAACTTGAGGGGCTGAGATCTGGGACAGTGATGAAGGACAAGAACAAGTGACAGGATAGCATTAGTCAACTGAAGCAGTGATTTAAAGATGTGTCTCTGCTCAGTCACACAGAGGCACTGGGTGCAGCAGGATGGCGCTTGCTGTCTGTGGCTCGTTGCAAAGTAGCCTGTGAATATTTATTGCACTATAGATAAATTATCTTATTTAGTCTTCATAAAAACTTCAGAATGTAGGCATAATTATCATCTTTTTTAAGAGATGAAGACATAGAAACTTAAAGAGGTAAAATATTTCTTCTACAATTACTATTGTCAGCAAGGACTTAATCCAAAACCCAAACTCAGGCTTGTCTGAACTTTCATTCTCTTGTACCAATTTAGAGCTGATGTCTATCTCTGAATAAACACTTTCTCTAGTGAGTCAGTTAATTTCTGAGTCTGATTCTTTATCTCAAAATATAGCAGTAATGTCAACTTCACTATCATTGACTTTTTACATAAACAATTTAGATGTTTGTAGAAACAGTCTGAAATAAAACCTTACACACACACACACACACACACACACACACACACACATATCACTCCTTTTTTTTTGTACCTTTAAATCCAGGTAAATATACAGGTAAAACTACAGGTCAATCAATTACTCATTCAGACTTTAAATGTAATCTTGTTTCTATAACACTATCCTAAGAGAAATGGCTAGATGCAGAAAGTAGAAATATTTAAGATAAGACTGAACTGTTTTCTAGAAGAGAAACTTTCTCCAACAATGTAGAAGGGATTGTGTTTATTCATGTTCTTTTTGTCACTTAGTGTGAAAGTCTCTCAGCCATATCTTAACTCTTTGTGACCCCATGGACTGTAGCCTACCAGGCTCCTCCATCCATGGGGATTCTTCAGATAAGAATACTGGAGTATTTGCCATGCTCTCTTGCAGGGTACCTTCCCAGCCCGGGGATTGAACCCAGGTCCCCCACATTACAGGCAGATTCTTTACCATCTGAGCCAGCAGGGGAGCCCTGGTACTTGGTAATGTAATACTTCTTTGTTGTTTCCCATGCCTACTGGGAGTAAGATGGTATCTCATGTTGATTTTCACTTGCATTTCTTTGATTACTGATGAGGCTGAGCATTGCTTTGTCTGCTGGTCATGAATGTTTCCTATTCTGTGAAATGTCTGTCAATATTGTTCATTTTTCTATTGTGGTTATTCCCCTTTCTATTTAGACACTCCCACTTTAGAAATGCTGAGTTTGCATCAAGAAGAAGGATGTAAGGTGTACAAAACCACACAACAAATTGGTAGAAGAGCCTAAGCTAGGACTGAACTAATCCAGTACTTTTGTACTATGTCATGGCCTCTTTTCCATTGAGATTCCTCCTCGTCAGACAGGGGCCACCTGGGTGAGGGTGTTTGCACAGGATTGTGTGGGATATCCAGCTAGGATGGCTTTTGTTACTTCAGCTTTATTTTTCCAACAGAAATGTAACAAAATGTGCCAGACACATACGTCAATTACAAGAGAACCCTGTCAATTTTGATGATACATGGAGTTTGTTATAAAGCAACCACTAGCACAGAAGTCCCAGTCTGGGGAAAGATGGGGGTCATTGTAGGTATGATTTGAAACCTTGTATAAGATATATGATAGGCATTAGAGGAATGACAGTTGGAGCAGAAAATAATAGAGAGTCTGGCTGGCTGATCAGATTTAAGTTTTATCACTGCAGCTTCCTTCTTTGTTTCATGGTATTTATAATGCACTTGATAATTCGTCATTTGTCCCTCTTTGATTGCATATGAGAAAAGAGGGAGTAGGGGATTGGCATGTGAGAAGACAGGGGGGAGTGATTTTCTGTCATTTCCTAATAATATCATCAAATAATAACTTGATATCTGGAAAGGAAGAATACTGAACAAGGGCAGTATTACAGTGAATTCACTCATTCATTGATTCACTCATTCCCTCCCTCCTTCCCACCCCCATTATTCATCATTTTAAGCACTGAATCATTTTCCTTGAACTAGAGTTCAACTAGATGAAAATCATATTTTCTACTGAGAGGTTTCCTGTGTTCTTATGCATTCTTTCTTTACCTGCTGTCAGTTTTCTGGATTCTGTCACCCTGTCTTGCTTTCTTCCTCTTTTCTCTCTCCTTATTCTTCAGTGGCTCTCAGATTGAGGAGAAAATAATGTTTATGAAGCAACTCAGATGGGTCCCCCATCAGATGCACAGGATCTAGCTTCCTAACCCCTTAAATATTGCATTGAAACCACAGATCTTCAGGGTTCGTAGGAGCAGAATGTGGTCCATTAGTCAGTCCCACTGTGTTCTGTGAGATGAACACCATGGCGAGCGGGCTGCTTGTCATAAGTACATAAGTAGATGGATGGGTTTATGGGGATGTGAAAAGTGAAAAGACCTTTGAAGACATCCAGTGTCTCTTTCCAATATTTGGTACAGGACAAATAGTTCTTTTTTCTAATAGGATAGTATAAAATACAATATTGGTAATTACACTGTTCTGTCATTACAGAGTGCAAAACATTCTTTTCAAAGCAATGTTTTAAATTAATTTCTCTCTTACCTCCTTTGTTTTCTTTCCACCTTCTTTCTACTGTTATTACCATATTCACTTTATTGATTTATAGAATTAATTAAGCTATTATTGAAGATCTTATAATCCAACCATGCTATTTTACAGAAGAGGAATTGAAGAGCAGGGGCATTATTCAGCCTTAATGCTTAAATTCTTAAATCCTTAAACTCTCATCTTCTGACTTCTCAACTAGTATCCTCTACTCTATGACTAGAATTTATACTCTAGGAGACTCCCTCTCAGACATCTTCTGACAGCCTTGTGCACTCTCTTCTTTTCTTCCTTTCAATAAATATTCAGTGACTGAATATCTAGGTGTTTCACATTCCCCTAGGTTAGTTGTCAGTATCAACACCACCGACTTCCTGGTACTGACAAATAAACTTTTCAAATGACTTTTGGGGTCATTATCCTCTATTTCAAGTTACCAAATGCAATCAAGTATAGAAATAGCTTTTCTGGTGCACTTGTTTTCTCTGATTCTCCAAGACCACAAAGATCTTGGTTTTAAGAGTGGTTTAATTTATTTTACCTATCCTTCAGTCAGTTCAGTTCAGTCGCTCAGTTGTGTCCGACTCTGCGACCCTGTGAATCGCAGCACGCCAGGCCTCCCTGTCCATCACAAACTCCCGGAGTTTACTCAAACTTATGCCCATCGGGTCGGTGATGCCATCCAGCCATCTCATCCTCTGTCGTCCCCTTCTCCTTCCACCCCCAATCCCTCCCAGCCTCAGGGTCTTTCCCAATGAGTCAACTCTTCGCATCGGGTGGCCAAAGTATTGGAGTTTCAGCTTCAGCATCAGTCCTTCCAATGAACACCCAGGACTGATTTCCTTTAGGATGGACTGGTTGGATCTCCTTGCAGTCCAAGGGACTCTCAAGAGTCTTCTACAACACCACAGTTGAAAAGCATCAATTCCTTGGCACTCAGCTTTCTTCACAGTCCAACTCTTACATCCATACATGACCACTGGAAAAACCATTAGACAGACTTTTGTTGGCAAAGTAATGTCTCTGCTTTTTAATATGCTATCTAGGTTGGTCATAACTTTCCTTCCAAGGAGTAAGCGTCTTTTAATTTCATGGCTGCAGTCACCATCTGCAGTGATTTTGGAGCCCAAAAAAATAAAGTCTGACACTGTTTCCACTGTTTCCCCATCTATTTGCCATGAGGTGATGGGACCAGATGCCATGATCTTAGTTTTCTGAATGTTAAGCTTTAAGCCAACTTTTTCACTCTCCTCTTTCACTTTCATCAAGAGGCTTTTTAGTTCCTCTTCACTTTCTGCCATAAGAGTGGTGTCATCTGCATATCTGAGGTTATTGATATTTCTCCTGGCGATCTTAATTCCAGCTTGTGCTTCTTCCAGCCCAGCGTTTCTCTTGATGTACTCTGCATAGAAGTTAAATAAGCAGGGTGACAATATACAGCCTTGATGTACTCCTTTTCCTATTTGGAACCAGTCTGTTGTTCCATGTCCAGTTCTAACTGTTGCTTCCTGACCTGCATACAGGTTTCTCAAGAGTCAGGTCAGATGGTCTGGTATTCCCTTCTCCTTCAGAATTTTCCACAGTTTATTGTGATCCACACATCGAAGGCTTTGGCATAGTCAATAAAGCAGAAATATATGTTTTTCTGGAACTCTCTTGCTTTTTGGATGATCCAACGGATGTTGGCAGTTTGATCTCTGGTTCCTCTGCCTTTTCTAAATCCAGCTGGAGCATCTGGAATTCACAGTTCATGTACTGTGAAGCCTGGCTTGGAGAATTTTGAGCATTACTTTACTAGCATGTGAGATGAGTGCAATTGTGCGGTAGTTTGAGCATTCTTTGGGATTGCCTTTCTTAGGGATTGGAATGAAAACTGACCTTTTCCAGTCCTGTGGCCACTGCTGAGTTTTCCAAATTTGCAGGCATATTGAGTGCAGCACTTTCACAGCATCATCTTTCAGGATGTGAAATAGCTCAACTGGAATTCCATCACCTCCACTAGCTTTGTTCGTAGTGATGCTTTCTAAAGCCCACATGACTTCACGTTCCAGGATGTCTGGCTCTAGGTGAGTGATCACACGATCGTGATTTTCTGGGTCGTGAAGATCTTTTTTGTACAGTTCTACTGTGTATTCTTGCCACCTCTTCTTAATATCTTCTGCTTCTGTTAGGTCCATACCATTTCTGTCCTTTATTGAGCCCATTTTTGCATGAAATGTTCCCTTGGTATCTATAATTTTCTTGAAGAGATCTCTAGTCTTTCCCATTCTGTTGTTTTCCTCTATTTCTTTGCATTGATTGCTGAGGAAGGCTTTCTTTTCTTTTTTTTTTTTTTGCAAGTGGATTTTTTTTTCATTTATTTTTATTAGTTGGAGGCTAATTACTTTACAATATTGTAGTGGTTTTTGTCATACATTGACATGAATCAGCCATGGATTTACATGTGTCCCCCATCCCAATCCCTCTCCCACCTCCGTCTCCACCCGATTCCTCTGGGTCTTCCCAGTGCACCAGGCCCGAGCACTTGTCTCATGCATCCAGCCTGGGCTGGTGATCTGTTTCACCCTAGATAATATACATGTTTCGATGCTGTTCTCTTGAAACATCCCACCCTCGCCTTCTCCCACAGAGTCCAAAATTCTGTTCTGTTCATCTGTGTCTCTTTTTCTGTTTTGCATGTAGGGTTATCGTTACCATCTTTTTAAATTCTATATATTGCCTTAGTATACTGTATTGGTCTTTATCTTTCTGGCTTACTTCACTCTGTATAATGGGCTCCAGTTTCATCCATCTCATTAGAACTGATTCAAATGAATTCTTTTTAATAGCTGAGTAATATTCCATGGTGTATGTGTACCCCAGCTTCCTTATCCATTTGTCTGCTGATGGGCATCTAGGTTGCTTCCATGTCCTGGCTATTATAAATAGTGCTGCGATGAATTTGGGGTGCACGTGTCTCTTTCAGATCTGGTTTTGAGGAAGGCTTTCTTATCTCTCCTGGCTATTCTTTGGAACTCTGCATTCAAATGGGAATATCTTTCCTTTTCTCCTTTGCTTTTAGCTTCTCTTCGTTTCACAGCTATTTGTAAGGCCTCCTCAGAACCCATAGAAAGAAATCGCACATAAAATGGGGCATTTAATTATTCCATGTGCATGTTAATTCATTTGACAAATGTTTATTGAGTACCTGGTATGTGCATTCACCTGAAAGGTAGTGAAAATATAGAGGATAGACGTGATTCCAGCCTTAAGAGAGCTCATAGGCAGTGGCAGAAACAGACGTGGGAACCAAAATTTTTAATTCTATGCTAGAGCAGGTGTTGTGTGCCCTGAAAATAAGTAGTCATTATTTTTTCACGCAGACAATGCAAGCCAGGGGAAAGCATGGCAGTATCAGTAAGGTGGTGTCTGTGGGCTCACGGTTGTACCCTTCCATCAACATTGCAGCCTGCAGTGGAGGCAGAAAGACTTATTTTAGAAGCAGATTATTGCCTCAAAGAGGCACCTGCATTCTGCTGTTTTCCTATCCACTGTACCTCTCTCCTCTGACTATGATGATGAGAGAGGAACTTGGGCCAAAGCTGAACTAGTCAAATATGTAATGAGGAATGAGTCTTGGTGGAGAAATGGCTTTTTAAACATGACAGAGCCTTCATAGCTCAGCTACTTACACCAGTCAAAACTCTGTGTTCTTCCTATGTATTAACAGATTGAGTGGCATCTATATAAGCTACCAAAATCGAAGCAGACATGATCCAAGGTCAACCAATTTGTCTCTCCTGTTCTTTACTTTCTTGCACACACATATGTATATTTCTGCCCCCCCCCATGTCATTATTCAAAGTTAGTGACTGTTTGAGCCAGTAAACCAGGTACACATGTTCAGCTTTGTGTGGAATCTCAAATTTTCAGTTCTTTCTTTTGCTTGTTGCTCACCTTTTAGAATCAAAAGAATGTAAATCATTCCATAATTCTGCCAGCTTCTTCCTCCATATTACCTGTCATTCCATAAGGTCCCGTGGACTTACATCTTATTGTCTGTGTTTACTAGACATACGTTTACTATGTTTATTTGATTTCTTTTGGCTAACCCTCCTGTGTTTTCCTCTTCACGTTCAGTGGATTCTCTATCTGAGTCCCCTTTCTATTATTTCTCCCTTGAGGACAATGAGTTCATGGAACTCCAAGCAACATAGGAAGAGTAGAATATAGGAAAAACATGAAAAACTTTTTGAAAGGTAGCTATGCTGGGCATATTTCATTCTCCACTCTTTCATCATGCTTCATGTCCCAGGAAGCTGACCCATATAAGACTTCATTGCATGAGTCCTCTTGCTCTTTAGCTGCCAGTTGAGTTCAACAAATGGAAGGCACCAGAAGGTCATAACGCAAGAGGATAGTTAGATTAATGGTATTTATTACCTTATCTCTCCTTCTGCTAGGTCAGTGTAGATTGCTATTAATATATCCCTCTACTGAAGACTAAAGTAGCTGTCAGGCAGCCCTCACTATGGAGTTTCACCCTAATTTCAGGAATCCCTCCTCTCTTCCCTCTTCAGGCCTAAAGATATTAATGAGCCCTCCTGGTGCTGCACTTTGCTTTCTTGGTTTTTTAGGCTCTTTGGTGTAGGTGGTAGGATATATGAGCCTGAGGCTCAGAATAGAAGTTCTGGGATAAAAGTATAGATTGCTAGCTGATATTGGGCATGGTTTGCAGAACAAGAAAGGAAAATGGCCAAGAAAAGCTTAGCAAGTGCTCATAGATACCCTAGAGGGGTTTTCCCTTGATGTTCTTATCATATTATCCTCTTCCTTTCTCTTTATCCATTGAGTATTGCCTCCATTCAAAAATATACAGCCATGAAAATAGAGTGATACTTTAATGGGCAGAAACATAAGCAAAAAATTTTAATTCTAATATATAAACAGTAAGTCATGATATATTTGGATCTGAATAATAAGCTTTATTATAAATTCCTTGACATGTTTTATGTGTTACAGAAAGAAATGCTTTAGTTAGATTCCCTTTTCACTAATAGCATTTCTCACTGACTGCTTCAATTGTTTTCTCCTCTTCACGGCACATTAATTTAAAAGGAGCAGGTCTTGATCTCTATGATAATTTTCATTTAGCTGGATGTTAATTATTTTCATAGGTAGAGGAACTGCAGGATAAACCATTTTCCACAATTTCCCTTATTGCTCCAGTAGTCCCAATTTTCATTTAGCAATAAAAGAGTTTTAAACATTTGTGTTTTCCTTTAATACCAGGTAACTCATTTTTGAGCGAAGCTTCCACCTTTCCTGTCTGTTTAGAATTTCATGACCAAATTCTAAAATGTGTCCTGACTGTCTTTTACTAGCTAAGATATTTTATACTCCATTCGTATCAATGCATTAATTCAGTTCTTATAAATTATGTTGTTGATCCAAATAATAATAATAATGTGAGTGGAAATGGCAGTTGTAGTAACTATTCCTTTGATGTTTCAACTTGGTACATGTTTACTTCTTTGGAATATTCCCCCCTCAGTCTTCCCTACTTAACTGTTTATTATTTCCACAATGGCAAAGTCTCAATTTCAATATCAAAATAGAATGAGATACATTCTACTATATGCATTATCAGCATATTATTCATCAGATGCCAACCATGAGCTGTATATCCACAACCATGATGGAGCATAACTTAGTTTACCATTTGATTCCCACGAGGTGTGCTTTGGCCTTTTTATTTTCATATTCTTTTCTTAAAGAGACACATTTAGTCCTGTCAATCTGTTGGAGTCCTAGAAAGTAGTGGTTTGAGCAGTTGGTTTTGCATAATTTTCGATTAATTACTCTCACACACTAAAGTGTGAGGAGTTCTTTATGCCCTTTGGTGCCTCTTCTTATTTACTTACTTTTGGCCACACTGCATAGTTTGGGGGATCTCAGTTCCACAACCGGGGATTGAACCCACACCCTCAGCAGTGAAAGTGCAAAGCCCTAACCATTTGACTTCCCAGGAATTCCCTGTGATAGTTCTTTTTTAAAAATATTACCATAAAACTAAGTTTATAACAATGAGGACTTAATGAGGACTTGTTCTCTTGATGCTTGAATTTCAACATGGCATATTCAACATATGTTATCTTTGCCAAGTGTTATAAATCACCATATGAACATTAACTATACTTGTTGTCTGCGTGTATAATGACTTTTAATTTTAATTTCTTTGTTATATATTTTATTTTACTTGAAAAAGTGGGGATAATGCATCAGCTGATACTTAGTGAATATCTTTTCTCATCCTATACCATTCTTGGTGTTAGAAATAACTCAAAAGGAAAAATGTTTAGATTCTCAGTCACCCTGATGTAGATTTTTGGTGGGAAAAGATGAGATACTATAATTGTCATCATAGAGAGTAGAATTTTAAGGGTTTTGAACAAGGAGGGTGATCTTGTGAAAGGATAGAGTCTATTTCAAGATTCTGGAATGGCATAGAATGTAGCATATGGCCTCTATGAGAGAGAAAAAGAGAAAGAATTGTTAGTCAGTGGCTTTTTGTTTTAATTCTTCCTTGGTTTTTATGTATTCTTTCTTATGTACTATTTCTTTTCAGTTTGAACTGTTTTCAGATGATCCTTAATATAAATGTACTGTTTAAGTGGAAACGCCAACTCTTAGTCATCTAGAAAAGCTGCTTCACTCTGACCTAAGATTAATGGGTATAGATAGTAACAGGAAGCCCAGATTGGAAATATATCTGCCTTCAAAATTCTCCATTACAGAATACCAATATATATAAAAAAGATATAAGTGGAGCTTATTAGTTGCAAAATGACAGGAAGCCTCTACCCACATTCCCACTCCCCCTCTGCCCACAGGGTTTGAAAATTACCAGCATACTTCTTTTCTGTTGTTAGGTCATATTATCTTTTGTTATTATATTAATGAGGACTGCTGACACAGGAACCTCAACTCCAATGCCTTTGCCTGTGGCTATATATTCAGTTGCTAAGAGGCTGTTTAATGTAAACTAAAGTAGCAATCAATATAGACAGGGAACAGAGACAAGGAATGGGACCAGAGCAAGTTGTTTGTTTTTTGCTTTTATTTTTATTGTTATTCTACCCCTTGTACCATAGGATATGTGCAAACAGTAGGATGATGACCCCTCTTTCCACTGACCCCCTCAGTAAACACTGGCCACATGCTGATTGAAGGCTACATTTGAGGTGATGTGAGGTTAGCCCTGGAACCCACTGCTCAAGAAAACTGGGGAGATTCTTCCACCTCCAATTCTCCTCCGGAGCGCCTAATGGAAAAAGTAGGTATTTTGGCCTGGGTTGTCAACCATCTTGGCTAGCTCTGTAGACCAAGTGCCAAAACTCCACTCCAATTTGTTCTGGGTAGGCAGCAAAATAATTCAGGAGCTCACCCCGGGCAGGAAGCCAGTTCTTTGAATGGCTGTTTTTTCTCTGCCTTATTGAGCACATCTTTTGCAGCCAGCCCACTTCTATCAATACAAAAGCTGTCATTGGTATTGTTTTCTCTAAAATAGCTCTGTTAAGTAAAGAACCAGGTAGTTTCATTATTGACAAAGTATTCAGTGGGTTCTGATTTCAAGGTTGTTGACTTACTGCTGGTCTAGTTGAGTTCATTTGCTCCTACAAATGAGCCAGAATTATTCAACAAAATGATAAACACTAGAGTCAGAGAAATATTATATTACAGTATCCTTAATATTATAAAAATATCAGATTGTCTTTTGGACTAATGTTTAGTGACAACAGAAAAGAGTTATGATCTATGACAAGTGCCGAATATATATGGGAAGCTATACACATCTGAGAAACCAGGCATGCACCAGGGCTGTGTGTCTCTATATTGTGTTAAACTTCTAACATCCGGTCACTTCTGAGTCAGTTGGAAAGTTTTCTTTATTGAATATGAGATGTTTTATAGAATTCTGAAACCAGTTTTAAAATATTATGACCTCTCAGTGACTTTGGTTACTGCATAAGAAATTTTCATATCTTTACTGCTTCACAATCAAATACAAAGATTTTATTGAAGCTACATCTTGTAACATTTTATCAATTCAGGAAAAAATTATAAATTCACTAAAAAGATCAAATTAATTTTTGATGCTTTCTAAACCAAACTCATTTAATAACTAAATCTTTGCAATTTCATCACCTGATTTGGAAAAGTAGCAGTCACTCACTGTGGTTGCTTGATATTGTGCAGTCTGTACAGTTTGGAGACAATTTTGGACCTGGTTACACTGGTATCATTTTGAATAATTCTACTAATTTTCTAACACAAATTTGGTAATCATTAATTAGGACATATTTGTATGAGGATGGAAGGGGTTCCCTGGTGGCTTAGTGGTAAAGAATCTGTCTGCAGTGCAGGAGATGTGAGTTTGATCCTTGGGTTGGAGAGATCCCCTGGAGTAGGAAATGGCAACCCACTCCAATATTCTCACCAGGAAAATCCCATGGACAGAGGAGCTTGGCAGGCTGCAGGCCGTGGGGGCATCGAGTCAGACACGACTGAGCACGAGCACCTGACTTGACTTGAGAATAGCGCGGGGAGAGCAGAGCAGAGAGAGTGGAGAGACATCTTGGAGTAGATGAGAGAAAATGACGCCTATTGAACGAGGCAGATGTCCCTAGCTGGACTGCAGGAACTTCATGCCTGGTGGCAGCCAACTGGGCAGAGTACATGACCTTGGTGCTAGTAAATGTGTCAATGGCACAGTGGGAACGGGTGGGTGTTTTCTTTAATTCACTTCTGATTTTTTTACTGAAAGAAGAAGGAACAAGGTGATCTGCTGAGATTAGAAGGGTAAGGAAGTGCAAGGGTTTGGAAGAGACATAAGTATTTACATGAAGCAGCCCTACAATGGAAATTGGAAAGAAACGGGACACCAGGTCTGTCCTTAACACCTCTTAATTTTACAGTAAATTATTATTCCAGAGTTTTAAGAATTTGTCTGTATGCCTCTAACTGTAGTCTGTCTGAGGCTCACCATTCATTCCCTTGCCTTTGAAAATGTCTGGAAAAAGAGGCTGAGAGACTGTTTTTTCATCTGTGCCCTGGAGACCCTGAGCCACCTCTGATGTCATGTGAACAACAGTGGACCTGAGTCATCCTTCTCACCTATTTACCTTTCATCTCTCTCCTCTCCTTTCCCTTTTTCTCCATGTATGCTGATTGGTTCTTCTCTCCTCTGAGGTTCTTTCCTTTTCCTTCTCTTCATATTCTCTTCCTTCTACCTTCCTCTTTCCATCCTTTCCCATACTACTTTCCTCGCTTCTTAACTCTAACACTGTTCTCTATAGGCATCTTTAGGGACTTCCTGGTGGCTCAGCATTAAAGAGTCCTCCTGCCAATTCAGGAGACCCGAGTTCAATCCCTGGGTTGGGAAGATCCCCTGGAGAAGGAAATGGCACCACTCCAGTATTCTTGTCTGGAAAATCTCATGGACAGAGGAGCCTGGCGGACTATGGTCCATGGGGTTGCAACAGTTGGTTTGACTTAGTGACTAAATCACCATAGGCATCTTTTCACTTCAATAAGAAGCTGAGAATTTATCCATCAGTCAATTTGTATAACATAAATAAATAAAGTGTAAATACTGAACTAATTTTTACATTAAAATATATCACAGTGTATACCTTTTAAAGGGAGCTGTGCTCTTTTGTCCAAGATAAGTGACTCAGGTGAGAGAGTAACAAGGAATTTGTCTAGTAAGATAAGGATGCCTGAGACATATGGATACTGATGTCCAGTTCTGAGATTGCCAACCCAACAGGCCCATGCTGAGCTCCATCAGAGTGGAGAGTGGATGCTGGTGAGAGAGCTGTTAAGAAGCTTCACAGTGTCCCCAGAATGTGGAAGATGTGCTTGGACAGAAAGCAGCTCTCCACATCTTTCTGTTCTAGAGATTTTTGAAGTGTGTGATAAAGGGCTAGAGCATACATTGAAGATAAAATAAGGGTGGCAAACTATCCCACCCCAATTTCTGGGAGCCTCATATGGTACAGATGCTACCCCTCTTGGTTCTTGAGGCTCCAGGTGAAGGAGAACAGACAGTAGAAGAAGGCAGGAACTCAGTGGCTCTCCCAGAACCAGGTGACCAAGAAACTGTGCTCCAACCTGTAGGGGATTGAAGGAGTAAGCTTTTGCCAGTGGCTGAAGATGGACAAAACTGCTTCTCTGTGACCGGGTGTTAGGAGATAGCAAGGGCTGGAATAAGGCTGCTCACTGACCTAGAAAACTGCCTCTGTCATCCTTGTGGAGACTGCCGTATTGGCAGTTTTCAGAAGCCCAGAATGAGCCAGGACTTAGGGCTACCTCTGCATGGTGCAGGTGTAAAAAACTGTGCAAGAGGAGCCCCTCCTTCTCTCTTCCCTCCTCATGATCCAAACACCACCAGAGGAGCTAGGTCCTGGACACAGAGGAAACCATGTTCTAGGGCCGAAACACCCCACTCACTCGTTCTCAAGTGCTCAAGTAGGGGGAGCAGTCAAATAGATCAGGGGCCAACCCAACTCGGGAACCAGAGAATTGGTCCCTGCTGACAGAGGAGCTCTTAAAGTGGAATGGACTAAATTGTAGTTACCAAAAACAGCTGGGATATCCTTCAAATAACCTTAAAGAGTGATTTTCACCAAGCCTGGTTGAGCCGATGCTTAATAAAATATTTACAATTTCATGTTTATAGCTCACTGTGTTAGACTCAATAAACCAGTCTCATAAGTATAGAAATAAACTAAGCTTTAAACCTTTAAATTACTGTATTCTAAAATTTACCCCAAGATAATTTTACGATGATATGTCTTCAACTGAATTGCTCCCCCTGAAAATATTTCTAATTGTACCCTTTTAATGAAACTTCCCATTCAAATAACAAATTAAAAAGTAAGATTTTAAAATATCATTTCTTTTCGTTTTTCCTCATTCTTTAAAATTTATACTTTGGAGTATATTTTAACGTAAATATTAAGACAGGAGTAAATTTACCTTTACTCATTTATTTATAAATTATGTGGATTTATTGATGAGTAAATTCTCAAAATTTTCTTTTTAACTGAAAGAGCTATCTAGATAAATTTTGTTAGAGGAAAGAGGGAGGGAAAGGGGTCCAGAAATGGAAAGCTGAGAGGAAGGAAGAAGGGGAGGAATATGAAGAGAAGGAAGGGGAAAGGAGTTCTCAGGAGAGTATGTGGAGAAAAGAGGGAGGGGGTGAGTGGAAGACAGGCACGAAGCCTTGGTCACCATTGAGCACCAGGCGTCAGCGCCAGTCCCAGGAAGGGTTCAGGGTCCAGCTACTAAGCCACCCTTCCCAAACATCTGTAAAAGGTAATGAAACAGCTGGAGGTCCTCGGATGGACTACACTGAGGAGCATACGGACAAATTTTTAAAACTCTAGAGTCATAATATTATTGTTAACTGAATGTGTGGTCGCAGGTAGAGTGGTCGTAGAGAGGGGAAGGGAGGAAAAAAATTAGGTAAACTAAATAAGAACAGAAAGCCTTGCCCTGGTCCCTGTTAACAGACCATCTGTTAGACTTTTCATATTCAAATGTGAAAACATCCTTTCGATTCAAAGTTAATGGACAAATAAAATTTTTGAAAAGAGTAGGAATTTCATTTACTTGGAATCAGTTTGGGGAAAAAAAGTATACACATAAAAGATAACGCTTCACATACTAGAGAATGGCGTTGTGTTAAGAATAACCAACAGCATCTCTGTTACAAAAGTCAGTAGAGGTCTAATGAAAATATACATTTATGCAGAGTACCTTGTGAAGTGAAATTGGCTCAGTCATTCCCGACTCTTTGCGAGCCCATGAACTATACAGTCCATGGAATTCTCCAGGCCAGAATACTGGAGTGGGTAGCCGTTCCCTTCTCCAGGGGTTCATCCTTAGCTCTTCCACATTGCAGGCAGATTCTTTACCAGCTGAGCCACCAGGGAAGCCCATGCAGATTTCCTTATATAGTTATGATTAAATTATGATTAACTTACATGATTAACTTAGATGTTTAACTTATATGTATGTGTACTTAGTCACTCAGTTGTGTCCAACTCTTTGTAACCCCATGAACTGTAGCCTGTGAGCCTCCTCTGTCCATGGGGATTCTCCAGGCAAGAATACTGCAGTGGGTTGCCGTGCCCTCCTTCAGGGGATCTTCTCAACCCAGGGATCAAACCCAGGTCTCCCGCATTGCAGGCAGATTCTTTACCGTCTGCACCACCAGAGTTAACTTATAACTTATGTTCAGTTCAGTTCAGTTCAGTTGCTCAGTCATGTCTGACTCTTTGCAACCCCATGGACTGCAGCACGCCAGGCTTCCCTGTCCATCACCAACTCCCGGAGCTTACTCAAACTCATGTCCATTGAGTCGATGATGCCATCCAACCATCTCATCCTCTGTCATCCCCTTCTCCTCCTACCTTCAATCGTCCCCAGCATCAGGGTCTTTTCAAATAAGTCAGTTCTTCATATCAGGTGACCAAAGTATTGGAGTTTCAGCTTTAGCATCAGTTCTTCCAATGATTATTCAGGACTGATTTCCTTTAGGATGGACTGGTTGGATCTCCTCACTGTCCAAGGGATTCTCAAGAGTCTTCTTCAACACCACCGTTCAAAAGCATCAATTCTTCGGCACTCAGCTTTCTTTATAGTCCAACTCTCACATTCTTATATGACTACTGGAAAAACCGTAGCTTTGACTAGACGGACCTTTGTTAGTATTTGTTACTAACTTAGTTAGTATACAAAGAACAAATGCTAGCCAAACTTCGTAGAACTGGATTTGTGGTATTACCTGGGAGAGTGGGAGTAGGGAGCAAAAGTGTGTATCAGAGGGGAGAATTACTTTTGAGTAAAAATATTGTCCAAGAGTTCAAGAAGAGCAAAACAAAAGAAACAGAAGGGAAGAGTTCAGAAGGTTTCGACCAGAGGAAAAGAAGGTAAAGATGAAATGAGGATAGCCAAAGTGACGGTGACGCCAGTGCCAGAATGCCTGCCCTTCTCTCTATGTTTTCCATCAACGAATACATTTATTGAACAATCATTTATTTCACAAGCACCATGCATGGTGATGAGCAATGAAGAAACAGAATTAAAGAACACATAGGCCCTATCCTGGAAAAACCTGTGATTCTGGGAAAACATTAGTTACATTGCAGTGGGGGTGATAGATGCTTCTCCAGAAAAAGGTGTTCATGGAAGCTCAAGAGGAGCTTAATTTACTGCATGCCCCAGAATCTAAGAAATCTTGTTTTTAAGGATGAAAATAGAAGGAAAAATATGCTGAAATTAATGTATGGTGTTGATTTTTCTTTGTCTAAGACATACTTCTCCAATAATCTCGTTCAGATGTGTCAGCTGTGGTTCATCTCATCTGTTCCCACCTAGAGGCATGGTTTTACTTACCAGGGATCTTAGCCTCGATTTCACACTAGGATTACCTAAAACTAATGCCTGGGATCCCATACTGGAACGATTAAATCAAAACCACTTGGGTGGAAACTGGGCAAGAGCATTAATTTTAAAACTTCTCCAAATCATTCTAATGTGCTTCTGGAATTGAGAACAGCGTATCTACCTAGCTCTCTCTCTAGACTTGGATAGACTCTTGCTATAGCAGAAGTTTATCACAGATTTCTGATTGGTTCCAAGTGTTGTCAACATAAACAGCCTCTTCCTGTGGTGATACTTATGTCCTTTCATTGTACTTCCCATTTGAACACTGTACTGTTTGGTTGAGTTCGTTTGACATTTGGTCATTGAAGTAGATTTCATTTGTGAGACAGTCTTATTTTGAAACTTTGGCTGTCTGCTGCTGGGCCAGACATTTTGACCAAATCGTAGCTAACCAAATAATTCTTCCCCAGGTATATCTAGTGAACAAAAGTAAACTCTGACAGTATCATATTTTCATGAGACTATAATTTTCAAATAATTTATAAGTATCAGTTAATTGCAACATCTAAGAAATGTAAAATTATATTTATATATAATTTATATTTTTAAAAAAATTAGAAACAAATTATTGCTGTTCTTTCAGTCACTAAGTCATGTTTGAATCCTCTGTCCATGGGATTTCCCAGACAAGAATACTGAAGGGGGTTGCCATTTCCTTCTCCAGAGGATCTTCCCAATTCAGGAGATCAAACCCACATCTCCTGCATTGGCAGGCAGATTCATTACCACTGAGCTACCAGGGAAGCCCACACTAAAGGATAGAAATATATAAATTAATACAGAGAAACATTGTAATAAGCTTTTAAATTATGGCAAATTAATAGAGAAACAGAAGCAATGGTGTTAAGGGTGATTTATACAGACTGCCTTGTCAAAATGCATTCTTAATTTAGGTATCCAAATACAGAAACAACATATATTAAGGGTGAGGGAATTTAAATATCTATATATTAGTTAGGAGTCAATGTTTTCTAAATAGAAACAATCTCAAAGGGAATGTCATGTTTCACTGTCAGTTCCATAACTCAAAATTGAAGTAATAAATGGAATTGCTACTATGGATTTACTTCTCATTGACAAAAGCAAATTGATGGATGAAATAAAACAAAAAGAAATTGTCAGAGAGAATGGCCATGCCATTTAATTATAATTAGTTAGTTAGTCACTCCCATCATGTCTGACTATTTGTGACCCCATAGACTGTAGCCCACCAGATTCCTCTGTCTGTGGATATCTCCAGTCAAGAATACTGGAGTGGATAGCCATTCTCTTCTCCAGGTGACTCAGCCATTTTATTATACATAATAGTAATTATATTTTGCAAAGGAAACTTCAAAAGAGAGGGGGAGGCATTAGTAAAAATTTTATGTCCAGATACCATATAGTCTGAAAGAAAAAAATAGCTCAAAAATAAATGGAAGGGTCCAGGAAATAAAAAGAGAATAATACATATAATTAAAACATCATGATAAAGAAAAATAGAAGCTCCTGTAAACACAAAATTAATTAAAACTGAGATTTTGTCTGAGTCTATATCACAGTTCGATAAACCAGGCTCACAGTGGTCAGCTACAGAAGCCATTATTATGATCAGTTCATATATTAAAGGAGTACATATACAAATTGAGATGTGAAGGATATAGACAAAAATAAATACGAAAAAAATGACATGTTGGAATGTAGAAATAGTATTTAGAGGTAAAATACATAAAAATCTAAGACATGTTTTTAAAAATAAAAGAGAGAGAGAAAGACTAAAGTACATGGCAAAAATAACCACAAAATTTTATTTAGAGAAAGAGCAATAGGAAAAACCTGGGTCCCCTGCTTTGTGGAATACAGTATAATTTTAATAGACTGCTAAAGGGAAATGGAACACAAAGTATTGCTCTGCTTCTACATTTTTCTCTGAAGGAGAATATACTGTAAACTTGAAAGGGAAGAATAATAATCGATGCCAAAAAAGGAAAAGTTAGCATGAAAGAGTCTTGGTGGTTTGAATCACTGACTCCCAAGTGTTTGTCTTCTGCAAAGTAAAACATAATAATATTAATAATAAAAACAATTTAGATGAATTTTTAATAAAACTCTAATTTAAAAGACACCCTTTGTTCTGATATTTTTCCTCATTTGTTTTTTGCAGATTTCACATATTTTGTTTTTATTTTGATGAAATGATGGTTATGGTAGATGTGAGTTGTAATGTCTTTATATAATGAAATAAAAAGCAATGTATATGTAGTTATTATGTCTGATAATGTTGTGCTTCCCTGGTAGTTCAGGTGGTAAAAAATCTGCCTGCAATGCAGGAGACCTAGGTTCTATCCCTGAGTAAAGGAATAGCAACCCACTCTAGTATTCTTGCCAGGAGAATTCCATGAACAGATGAGCCTGGTGGGCTAAGTTCATTGGGTTGCACAGAGTCGGACACGACTGAGCACGCAAGTATGCATACACATACACATGTCGTATAAAGTTAGTTGTAATGTTTCTATACAATGAAGTTAACATTAGCGATGTTATGTTAGTTCCTATTTTTAAGTCGTATTGATTCTTAAAATCCAACTTGGGAGTTGCTAGATGTTTTTTCAATTTTTAAAATTCTGTTGAGTGAAAAATAGATGCACATGATAGAAATCGACATGATACATATAGTCACATACTATTTTTCCTGCTCTTGGCCTCCAGATTCTAGTCCTGTCAGTTTCCTCCCAGAAAGCCAATGAATGGAATGAATTCTGTGCATAATTCTTCACAGGTTCTTGAATTTGTGTAAAAATTACCCTTTTTATACAAATGGCAGTATACACAACTGATCTGTGCCTTGCTTTTTTCACATAGACCATAAACATTCCAGGGCATGGTAACCACTTTTAATTGTATTTTGAGTAGAAACTAAATTTAGATATTAAAAAGGATATATTGATGTACTTGTGAAATCAGTGTCAAAAGTTCTTAGAATTGCTATAGAATGAAAGAAGTGTCATAACACAGGAAGGATGAAATGTTGACTTGATATTTCACAAAGCAGAAAAAGAATAATTAAAGAACCTACATACTGGTGAACTTGACCTCAGTTATGAGCAAACTGTATGTTTAGGTTGATGGCTTAAGCACAGATTGAAAATTAGGATCTGGTGATGACAGAGAACAATCTTGAATTCATAACACTGTGTAAATAAAAAAGTTTTTGAACTGATAAAACTGAAGAATGTCATATGTCTTGTACATTTTGATTATAAATAGCCAGTTGAAAATATTTTTCAGCATCTGTGTTTGGGCTGGAATATAGCAAGAGGATAAAGTACAGCTCAAAAGTGATTCAAATATTTTGTCCAGAGGAGACTAATTATTTCTTGAAAGGACCATAGAGCCTAACAAACCCAGTGAGAGTGTTGCAAGGTTTTCCCTATTAGAATTTTGTCAATGCATTGATGACAGTTCAGTTCAGTCACACAGTTGTGTCCAACTCTTTGCGACCCCGTGGACTACAGCATGCCAGGCTTCCCTGTCCATCACCAACTCCCGGAGCTTGCTCAAACTCATGTCCATCGAGTCGGTGATGCCATCCAACCATCTCATTCTCTGTCATCCTCTTCTTATCCTGCTTTCAATCTTTCCCTGCATCAGGGTTTTTTCAAATGAGTGAGTTCTTCACATCAGGTGGCCAAAGTATTGGAGTTTCAGCTTCAGCATCAGTCCTTCCAATGAATATTCAGCACTGATTTCCTTTAGGATGGACTGGTTGGATCTCCTTGCAGTCCAATGGACTCTGAAGAGTCTTCTCCAACACCACAGTTCAAAAGCATCATTTCTTCAGCACTCAGCTTTTTTTATAGTCCAACACTCGCACCCATAAATGACAACTAGAAAAACCATAGCTTTGACTAGACAGACCTCTGTTGGCAAAGTAATGTCTCTGCTTTTTATTATGCTGTCTAGGTGGGTCAAAGCTTTTGTTCCAAAGAACAGACATTTTTAATTTCATGGCTGCAGTCACCATCTGCAGTGATTTTGGAGGAACAAATAATAATGTGCCAAAAAAATAAATAAACACTGTGTCCATTGTTTCCCCATCTATTTGCCATGAAGTGATGGGACCAGATGCCATGATCTTCGTTTTCTGAATGTTGAGTTTTAAGCCAGTTTGTTCACTCTCCTCTTTCACTTTCATCAAGAGGCTCTTTAGTTCTTCTTCACTTTCTGCCATAAGGGTGCTGTCATCTGCATATATGATGTTATTGATATTTTTCCTGACAGTCTTGATTCCAGCTTGTGCTTCATCCAGCCTGGCATTTTGCATGATGTACTCTGCATATAAGTTAAATAAGCAGGGTGACAATATACAGCCTTCACATACTTCTTTTCCTATTTGAAACCAGTCTGTTGTTTCATGTCCAGTTCTAACTGTTGCTTCCTGACCTGCATACAGATTTCTCAGGAGGCAGCTAAGGTGATCTGGTATTCCCATCTCTTTCAGAATTTTCCACAGTTTATTGTGACCCACACAGTCAAAGGCTTTGGCATAATCAATAAAGCAGAAGTAGATGTTTTTCTGAAACTCTCTTGCTTTTTCGATGATCCAACGGATGTTGGCAATTTGATCTCTGGTTCCTCTGCCTTGTCTAAATCCAGCTGGAGCATCTGGAATTCATGGTTCATGTACTGTGAAGCCTGGCTTGGAGAAGTTTGAGCATTATTTTGCAGGCATGTGAGATGAGTGCAATTGTGTGGTAGTTTGATCATTCTTTGGCATTTCCTTTCTTTGGGATCATAATGAAAACTGACCTTTTCCAGTCCTGTGGCCACTGCTGAGTTTTCCAAATTTGCTGGCATATTGAGTGCAGCACTTTCACAGCATCATCTTTTAGGATTTGAAATAGCTCAATTGGAATTCCACCACTCCACTAGCTTTGTTCATAGTCATGCTTCCTAAGGCCCACTTGACTTCACATTCCAGAATGTCTGGCTCTAGGTGAGTGATCACACCATCATGGTTATCTGGGTCATGAAGATCTTTTTGTATAGTTCTTCTGTGTATTCTTGCCACCTCTTTTTAATATCTTCTGCTTCTATTAGTTCCGTACCATTTCTGTCCTTTATTGTGCCCATCTTTGCATGAAATGGTCACTTGGTATCATGAATTTTCTTGAAGCAATCTCTAGTCTTTCCCATTCTATTGTTTTCCTCTATTTCTTTGCATTGATCACTGAAGAAGGCTTTCAAGACTGACCCAGACTTGCCTGTGATTGTCCAAGAGTTCTGGCACAGGCATATGTCGGCAGTGGCCTGCTGCAGGTCCGGGGGCACTGTGTGCAGCAGTGTGTGCCTGGGACCTTTTAAAGGAGGTCGCCATTATCTTCATTACCTCCTCCATTGTTTGGCCTAAGGTCAAAGAACAAGGAGGGAACACAGCCCTGCCCATCAACAGAAAATTGAATTAAAGATTTGCTGATGGCCCCGCCCATAAGAACAAGACCCAGTTTATCCCTTATTCAGTCTCTTCCATGAGGAAGCTTCCAAAAGCCTCTTATCCTTATCCATCAGAGGGCTGACAGAGTGAACACCACAATCACAGAAAAGTGACCAAACTGATCACATGGACCACAGCCTTGTCTAACTCCATGAAACTATGAGCCATGCCGTGTAGGGTCACCCAAGATGGATGGGTCATGGTGAAGAGTTCTGACAAAACATGGTCCACTGGAGAAGGGAAGTGAAGTGAAAGTCACTCAGTCATGTCTGACTCTTTGTGACCCAATGGACTATACAGTCCATGGGATTCTCCAGGCCAGAATACTAGAGTGGGTAGCCTTTCCCTTCTCCAGGTGATCTTCCCAACCCAGGGATCAAACCCAGGTCTCCCGCATTGCAGGGGGATTCTTTAGCAACTGAGCCACAAGGGAAGCCCAAGAATACTAGAGTGAGTAGTCTATCCCTTCCCCAGTGGATCTTCCCAACCCAGGAATTGTACCAGGATCTCCTGCATTGCAGGCAGATTCTTTATCAACTGAGCTATCAGGGTCCACTGGAGAAGGGAATGGCAAATCACTTCAGTATTCTTGCCTTGAGAACCCCATGAACAGTATAAAAAGGCAAAAAGATAGGACACTGAAAGATGAAATCCCCAGGTCTCTAGGTGCCCAATATACTACTGGAGATCAGTGGGGAAATAATTCCAGAAAGAATGAAGAGACCGAGCCAAAGCAAAAGCAACACTCAGTTGTGGGTGTGACTGGTGATGGAAGTAAAGTCTGATGCTGTAAAGAGCAATATTGCGTAGGAACCTGGAATTTTAGGTCCATAAATCAAGGCAAATTGGAACTGGTCAAACAGGAGACGGCAAGGGTGAACATCGACATTTTAGGATTCAGTGAACTAAAATGGACTGGAATGGGTGATATTAACTCAGATGACCATTATATCTACTACTGTGGGCAAGAATCCCTTAGAAGAAATGGAGTAGCCATCACAGTCAACAAAAGAGTCTGAAATGCAGTACTTCGATGCAATCACAAGAATGACAGAATGATCTCCGTTCATTTCCAAGGCAAACCATTCAATATCACAGTAATCCATGTCTACACCCTGACCAGTAATGCTGAAGAAGCTGAAGTTGAATGGTTCTATGAAGACATCAAGACCTCATAGAACTAACACCCCAAAAAAGTTGTCCTTTTCATTATAGGGGACTGGAATGCAAAAGTAGGAGGTCAAGAGATACCTGGAGTAACAGTCAGATTTGCCCTTGGAGTACAAAATGAAGCATGGCACAGGCTAACAGAGTTTTTCCAAGAAAATGCCCTGGTCATAGAAAACACCATCTTCCAACAACTCAAGAGAAGACTCTACATATAGACATCACCAGATGGTCAATACCAAAATCAAATTGATTATATTCTTTGCAGCCAAAGATGGAGAAGCTCTATACAGTCAACAAAAACAAGACCGGGAGCTGACTGTGGCTTAGATCATAAACTCCTTATTGCCAAATTCAGACTTAACTTGAAGAAAGTAGAGAAAACCACTAGACCATTCAGGTATGACCTAAATCAAATCCTTTATGGTTATACAGTGGAAGTGGCAAATAGATTCAAGGGACTAGATCTGATAGACAGAGAGCCTGAAGGACTATAGATGGAGGTTTGTGACGTTGTACAGGAGGCAGTGATCAAACCATCCTCAAGAAAAACAAATGCAAAAAGGCAAAATGGTTGTCTGAGGAGGCCTTACAAATAGCTGAGAAAAGAAGAGAGGCAAAAGACAAAGGGGAAAAAGAAAAATATACCCATTTGAATGCATTGATGACAAAGTGGATGTAATTAGCAAATTTATGAACAATGCAAATATGGGAGGAAAAAGAAATAGGTATCATATTGGAGTCAGAATTTAGAAAGATTTTGATCTTGTGGAACAAAATCAAAGTTAAATTTTAAAGGGTTTCAAAATGTCAACTTAAGTACAAGGAAGTAGATCTGGTTAATAACTCACATAAAGAGTATCTGGACATTTTAGAAGTTATACACTTATGTTCTGAATAGTGATACCCTGTGATTTTCTTTCTTTCATAATATGATGCCAAATGTTTCTATCTTTTAAGAACTGTGTAAATTGCTTAAACTACTCATAGCTTTCTAGCTGCGATGTGAATTTGGTTCCTACACACATACATACACATAATGTCACATGGGAATTTGGGGAGGTAAGAAGGGTAAGCCTTGTGTTCAGTGCTCTGTCTTGATCCAATATTTATTAACATAAACTGAGAAGAATTAATGTTTTCAAATTGTGGTGCTGGAGAAGACTCTTGAGAGTCTCTTGGACTGCAAGGACACCAAACCAGTCAATCCTAAAGGAAATCAACCCTAAATATTCATTGGAAGGACTGACACTGAGGCTCTAATACTTTGGCCACCTGATGCAAAGAGATGACTCATTGACAAAGACCCTGATGCTGGGAAAGACTGAAGGCAAAAGGATAAGGAGGCAGCAAAGGATTAGATGGTTAAATAGCATCATCAACCCAATGGATGTGAATTTGAGCAAAATCATGGAGATAGTGAAAGACAGAGGAGCTTGGCATGCTTCAGTCCATGGGGTTGCAAAGAGTCAAGCACAACTTAGTGACTGAACAAACACCAAATGTGTTCTGTGATCATATGGACATTATAGAAATTCCATGCTCGAGGAAAGAGCAGGAATAATTTTACTCACCAGAGCCTATTTGAATATTATATTCAGTTCTATATGATAGCATTTAAACGAAGTTACATGAGGAATGTTTGAAAAAAGTAGATATATTTTGCTTAGAAAGGCAGGGTTAGTCAGCTTCAGTTATTTGAGGGGATGTTATATAAAAATTAAGCATATTTTAAATATCTGCAGAAAACAGACATAGAATCAGGGTTTTTTTTTTTTAAGGACTTCATTTTAGAATAAAGAATATCTTCTTAATAATTAGGTCTGTACAAAAGTAGAATGAACTACTTTCATAGTTGGAAGTTTCCCAGCATTCAAAATGTTTTAACAAAGGCTGAGTGATGAGTTATTATAAATATTTTGAAGAATAAAACATTTATTGACCTAATAGAAGTATTAGTCCCTCAGTCATGTCAGACTCTTTGTGATCCCATGGACTTCTCCAGGCAAGAATACTGGAAGGGGTAGCCATTCCCTTCTCCAGAGGATCTTCCCAACCCAGGGATCAAACCTTGGTCTCCCACATTCCAAGTAGACTCTTTACTGTCTGAGCTACCAGGAAAGCCCTTATTGACCTAATGCCTGCCTGCTCAGTCGCTTCAGTCATGTCCAACTGTTTGCAACCCTATGGACTGTCGTCCACCAGGCTCTTCTGTCCATGGGATTCTCCAGGCAAGGATACTGGAGTGAGTTGCCATGCTCTGTTCCAGGGAATCCTCCCGACCCAGGAATCAAATTCATGTCTCCTGTATTGCAGACAGATTCTTTACCCACTGAGCCACCTGGAAAGCACCTATTGACTTCTAAGTACCTCCTAAATTTCAAATCCCAAGTCATCTACTTTTTTTTTCTATTCCATATATTCTATCTAGCCTTAGATTAAGATTTATTTCTATCTGGATTCATCTGATTCTAATTATCTACATGGTTACTACCTTACCTTGCACTCTGATTTCCATGTACTTCCAAATTCTTGACCCACTGCCTTGCTCACCTCCAGACTCTAAACATATCCTACTTCACATTTTTTACTTGATTCCAAACACTTCATCCCCAAATCATCTACCAGATTTTATGTATTGCTTTGAGTAGGCCTTTCTCCAAGGCTTATCCTCTGCCCTGTGTTGTATTTCATGTCCTGACTCCCACAAGTATTACTTCCTCACACTTCATATTATAAGGGCCTTCTCATTGAGCACTGCCACCAATCTGTCTTCTTTCTGTTTGGGGGCCTCCTGATCTCCCATATGCTAATACACACCCTGTCAACACATTAATCTTTAAAAATGCTACTTTAACTATTGCTTACCTTCCCTAACTTCTGTCTCAAAACCAGATGTTTTCCAGTAGCTTGTTAGTGGCTTAGTCATGTCTGATTCTTTGCAATCCCATGGACTGTAGCCTGCCAGCCTCCTCTGTTCATGGAATTCTCCAGGAGAGAATACTGGAGTAGGTTGCCATTTCCTCCTCCAGTGGATCTTCCCTGACCCAAGAACTGAACCCAGATCCCCTGCACAGCAAGTGGATTCTTTACCACTGAGCCACCAGGAAAGCCAGCTATTTGATAAAGTGTACATTATTTAACTTCCCCAGTGGCCCAGTGGTCCTAAAATGCAGAAGACCTGGGTTTGATCACTGGGTTGGGAAGATTCCATGGGGGAGGGCAATGCAAGACTCCAGCATTCTTGCCTGGAGAATCCCATGGACAGAGGAGCCTAGTGGGCTACAGTCCAAAGGATTGCAGAGTCAGAGACAACTGAACATGCACGCACCATAACAAAACGCCATTGACTGGATCAGTCAGTCAGTTCAATCACTCAGTCATGTCTGACACTGTGAACCCATGGACTACAGCATGCCAGGCCTCCCTGTCCATCACCAACTCCTGGACTTTACTCAAACTCATATCCATTGAGTCGGTGATACCATCCAACCATCTCATCCTCTGTCATTCCCTTCTCCTCCCATCTTCAATCTTTCCCAGCATCAGGGTCTTTTCAAATGAATCAGTTCTTCACATCAGGTGGCCAAAGTATTGGAGTTTCAGCTTCAGCATCAGTCCTTCGAAAGAATATTCAGCACTGATTTCCTTTAGGATGGACTGGTTGGATCTCCTTGCAGTCCAATGGACTCTCAAGAGTCTTCTCCAACACCACAGTTCAAAAACATCAATTTTTAAGTGCTCAGCTTTCTTTGAAATCCAACTCTCATATCCACTGGAGAAGGAAATGGCAACCCACTCCAGTATTCTTGCCTAGAGAATCCTGTGGAAGAGGAGCCTGGTGGGCTACCGTCTATGGGGTCGCGCAGAGTCAGACATGACTGAAGCAACTTGGCAGCAGCAGCAGCAGCTCACATCCATACATGACTACAGGGAAAACCATAGCTTTGATTAGACGGACCTTTGTTGGCAAAGGAATGTCTCTTTTTATTATGCTGTCCAGGTTGGTCATAGCTTTTCTTCCAAAGAGCAAGCATCTTTTAATTTCATGGCTGCAGTCACCATCTGCAGTGATTTTAGAGCCCCCAAAAATAAAGTCAGCCACTGTTTCCACTGTTTCCCCATGTATTTGCCATTAAGTGTGATGGGACCAGATGCCATGATCTTCGTTTTCTGAATGTTGAGTTTTAAGCCAGTTTTTCACTCACCTCTTTCACTTTAATCAAGAGCCTCTTTAGTTCTTCTTCACTTTCTGCCATAAGGGTGCTGTCATCTGCATATATGATGTTATTGATATTTCTCCTGGCAATCTGGATTCCAGCTTGTGCTTCATCCAGCCTGGCATTTTGCATGATGTACTCTGCATATAAGTTAAATAAGCAGGGTGACAATATACAGCTTTGACGTACTCCTTTCCTGATTTGGAACCAGTCTGTTGTTCCATGTCCAGTTCTAACTGTTGCTTCCTGACCTGCATACAGATTTCTCAGGAGGCAGCTAAGGTGGTCTGGTATTCCCATCTCTTTCAGAATTTTCCACAGTTTATTGTGATCCACACAGTCAAAGGCTTTGGCATAATCAATAAAGCAGAAGTAAATGTTTTTCTGGAACTCTCTTGCTTTTTCGATGATCCAGCGGATGTTGGCAATTTGATCTCTGGTTCCTCTGCCTTGTCTAAATCCAGCTGGAGCATCTGGAAGTTCACAGTTCACGTACTGTGAAGCCTGGCTTGGAGAAGTTTGAGCATTACTTTGCAGGCATGTGAGATGAGTGCAATTGTGTGGTAGTTTGAACATTCTCTGACATTGTCTTTCTTTGGGATCAGAATGAAAACTGACCTTTTCCAGTCCTGTGGCCACTGCTGCGTTTTCCAAATTTGCTGGCATATTGCGTGCAGCACTTTCACAGCATCATCTTTTAGGGTTTGAAATATCTCAACTGGAATTCCATCACGTCCACAAGCTTTGTCCGTAATGATGCTTCCTAAGGCCCACTTGACTTCACATTCCAGGATGTCTGGCTCTAGGTGAGTGATCACACCATCATGGTAATCTGGGTCATGAAGATCTTTTTGTATAGTTCTTCTGTGTATTCTTGCCACCTCTTCTTAATATCTTTTGCTTCTATTAGTTCCGTACCATTTCTGTCCTTTATTGTGCCCATCTTTACATGAAATGTTCCCTTGGTATCTCGAATTTTTTTGAAGAGATCTCTAGTCTTTCCCACTCTATTGTTTTCCCTATTTCTTTGCATTGATCACTGAGGAAGGTTTTCTTATCTCTCCTTGCTATTCTTTGGAACTCTGCATTCAAATGGGTATATCTTTGCTTTCCTCCTTTGCTTTTTGCTTCTCTTCTTTTCACAGCTATTTGTAAGGCCTCCTCAGACAACCATTGACTGGGTAGCTTAAACAATGTAAGTTTTTTCTCACAATTCTGGAGCCTGGGACGTCCACAATCAAGGTGTTGGCCCATTTCTCACTGTGTCCTCACATGGTAGAGAGGTGGAGGAATATCTGCCATCTCTTCTCCCAAGAGCACTAATCCCGTCATGTGGGTCTCTCTCTAAGTGTTAGTCGCTCAGTCGTGCCCGACTCTTTGTGACCGCATAGACTGCAGCCCACCGGGCTCCTCTGTCCATGAGATTTTCCAGGCAAGGATACTGGAGTGGGTTGCCATTTCCTTCTCCAGGGAATCTTCCCAACCCAGGGATCAAACCCGTGTCTCCTGCACTGCAGGCAGATTCTTTACCGACTGAGCCCAAACCCTTATTACTCCCAAAGGTCCCATCATAAGTACCACCTCTCTGGGGCAGGACTTAAATGTATAAATCTGGGGAGGCACACAGACCTTCAGTCCATAACAGTGTATTTATGGTTTGGTTCCAAACCGTATTTCTATCTTTATTTCCTTATAATTCTTTTACATACTTCATCTTCAACTAAATCTGTTTATTCATGCTTTCTTCGTGATGCTTTCTGCTTTCATGACTCCCTTACAAATTATATCCCTCCACTCTTCTTCAAACCTACCCATCTTTAGCTTAGTATATTTCTTCTATTATTCTTATAAATGGTTTAAATTCTGTATTTTACTTAACTTGCACAGGACTACACAGGGCAGGGAGCACATAATTCTTCCAAGCTACATTGTAGGTCTACCTTAATGCAGAGACCGTTTCATAGACTTCCTTGCACTGAATACCTAGGTTCCAGAAAGTAATTTTTGGCTTGATTTGCCTTCAAGTTCCTCATTCATCCAGCAGCATTTAATGACAAACCTACATTTTGCTAGCAGGCAAAATATAATTTTCCACCATGGGGTCTGGTTCTCAAAACATTTTACCCCTCCAAAAATGCCCATGTCAATATATTGGAGGAAAAACAAAAGTATTTCTCTTTTCACTTTTTTCTTTATAATTTGACACAAACTGTTTCACTCATTGCCTCACTGGTGACTTTTGGAGATTTTGCAGGTGACATAAGCCTAAGATCACCACTTTTTCCCTCATTGTGAACAGAGAAGGTGAATAAATGTCCTTTTTTATTTCCTCAAATTTCAAAACATCTGAGGAAAATACTGGAAAAATTAGGCAAAATAAATTAATTCTTCCTTTCCATCTTCTTGATTAATATTAAATTTAGTTCAGTGTCTGGCAATTATAAGCATTGAAAAAATAGAATGAATGTTGATGGAAATAATTCTCAAGACAATTGCTGAAATTTACCAGCCTAAAAACCAGAAACATTAGAATTAAGACCAAATCTCAGAGATCATTTAGATCAAATTGTTCATTTTCTTGATGATGGACCAGAAGTCCACAGAAGTGGAAATGTTTGACTGTAAGCTTCCGTGGTGGCTCAGTGGTAAAGAACCTGCCTGCAATGCAGGAGACCCGGGTTCAGTACCTTGTTCGGGAATATCCCCTGGAGGAGGGCATAGCAACCCACTGCAGTATTCTTGTCCAGAGAATTCCATGGACGGAGGAGCCTGGCGCACTGCAGTCCATGAGGTCACCAACAGTCCGACACAACTGAGTGACTAACACTTTCACTTTCACACCGAAGGAAGCCAGCATAGATTGGGACTCAAATTCGCTCTACCCTTCCCATACTCTGGTCACTACATCCCATTTTTTAGACCACACTACTTCCATAAGTATAGACTGATAGGTTACAGATACACTGAAGAAGTTCGGGGAAAACATGACAGAAAACTATAGTTATAAAAAGAACCGGGAAGAAAACCTATGAAAAGAAAGAAGATAGATTTACTTTTAAAAAAAAAAGAAAAAGGAATTGGTGATTGCTTTCTTTATGAATTTGCTGAAGTTCTACATTAGAAACAAACTAAATGAATCTTGTGTTCCTTACAAGCTATAAGATCTTTTCTATTTTTTGTTTTTGAATCCACTACTATCTATTTTTGGTGTTAATCTCTAAAGGGAGGAAAGAGTAATTAAAAACTCTGAACTGCATGTTTAACTGTTTGAAAAATGCTGCTTTGTTTACATGATTCTAAAAAGGGCAAAACGCTTCGACTATCTTGTGCCTGATTGATCTGATATTTGGACATTACGCATAGTAAGCCTTAGAGGAATAGAAATAAAGTTGTTTGGGGGATGTCTGCATGACTCTTTTTTACCCTGGCTTTTCTCCTAAAGTTCAATAAAGGCCATCTTTCAAAAGCACATAAATCCACTTACAGTTAAAAGAAAATCAAAAGATTTTTTTTTTTTATGTGAGAGTAAAATCCTTATTTATTTCTTAAATGCCTCTTCTACCTTCTGCCTTGGGGGATGTTTCTGGTATCTATGTTCATTTTAAGCCTGTCTCATCTGTCCTCCTTCTTTGAATCTCTGCCTTGTTTTGTCCAACCTGGAGGATAACAGCATCTAATACTTTATATATCTTGTTTCCAGAAACAATAGCCTGTGGCGCTTCCATTATTTATTCTCTCTCCTTCTGTCAGTGACATGATGGCCTGCTGCTTGCCAAGAACTCTGCTTTTCCAGGCCAGTGATTCCATTCCCCCTAGCATTTTCTCAGATTTGATTTCTTGAGAAAGAAAAAAGAAAAAAGTTATGGCCGATAGTTTTGCCAAATGGAACTCAGCTTTGAATGATTAGATTGGAATTTAATATATATTGTGACCAATATATGTTATTGCTGATGAAGGTATAGCAGTGGCTGTAATGGTAATAGGTAATGATGGTGGTGGTTATGATGGTGCAAGTGGTGTGATAACAGCGGTGGTGATGGAGGTGTTAATGACGGTGGTAACAGTGATGATTTAGGTAAGGTGGTGGTGTTGGCAGCATTAATAATGGTTGTGACGATGATGCTCATGATGATCTCTTTGTTGGTGCGTCTCGCTTTCTAAAGTGAAAGTCACTCAGTTGTGTCCCACTCTTTGCGACCCCATGGACTATACAGTCCATGAAATTCTCCAGGCCAGAATACAGCCTATCCCTTCTCCAGGGGATCTTCCCTACCCAGAGATTGAGCACAAGTCTCCCACATTGCAGGTGGATTCTTTAGCAGCTGAGCTACAAGGGAAGCCCAGGAATACTGGAGTGGGTAGCCTATCCCCTCTCCAGTGGATCTTCCTAACCCAGGAATCGAACCAGGGTCTCCTGCATAGCAGGCAGATTCTTTACCAATTGAGCTATCGTGGAAGCCCTTTGTTTCTAAAGAGTCAGTGAATTCTTGGGATGATTTGATCCCATTATGGCATAATAGAGGAAAAAATATATATAACAATAGTCTAATAGTCCAACATGTCAGCAAATAATTTATAATCAATATGCTATTTGATTCTCAAAAAATTAAAATAGTTCAATTACCTTCCTTGAAAACATTTTTTATGTCATCTGCTGCAGTCTCATGTTTTTGTTAATTTTTATGGGTGTTCCATGATAAACATAAGAAATAAAATTGGAGAGTGGCTTGTGTTTATGTCATTTGAGTAAATCAATCTAAGCTTCTCCTAAACACACAATGCTGACTTTGTCACTGAGAAGATTATCTTGATCCTTTTTTTAGGTCAATATATTTTAAGTCTAGAGATATGATATTCGTTTATTCTATAAACGCACATTGAATGGGCTTCCCTGGTGGCTCAGTGAGAAAGAATCCGCCTGCAATGCAGGAGCTGCAGGAAATATGGGTTCAATCCCTGGGTTGGGAAGATCCCTTGGAAGAAGGCACGCAACCCACTCCAGTATTTTTGCCTGGAGAATCCAATGTACAGAGGAGCCTGCTGGAAGACAGTCCATAGGGTTGCAAAGAGTCGGACATGACTGAAGTAACTTAGCAGCATGCATGCATATATTGAATACTTTCTAGGTCCTAGACACTGTGCTAAGAAGAGGAGATTCAGTGCTTATCCCCAAGCCCTGAGTACATAGAATCGCAAACATCATTGCATAACAAGAAATTTGTTAGAATGAAAATACACAAATTGTACTAGAAATCATAAGGGAAAAAAATCAAAGTTTTACTGGAGTGGTGAAAAAAGGCTTTATTTGAGGGGAGAATACTTTAGCTAAGACTTGGAAGGAAAATTTAAGCAGTGAGGCATTCAACTAGAAGAAAACAGGATGCATGAAAACACACTGGCTTGGGGACATCTGCCTTATTGCAATCACTGTAGTTAACTTAATGTTGCCATTGTATATTACTCAGGTAAGAGTGTGGTGTGGGAGAATATAGTGCTGGCTTGAGACAAGGCTTGGCAGTCAGGCGGAAGCCATTGCATGGTTGCCTGAATAGCCTTGAAGGCCATTCTATGTTGGGATTTCATTCTCTGTGGAGTAATTTTCAGCAGCAGATTGGCACAGTTAAGTTTGTAAGTTAGAAAGATCTTTGAGAGGTCAGAGTCGAGGATATATTTGAATGAGTAAGCCTGAAAGCAAGAGATCAGCTGGGTGGCCTTTGAGGGTGAGATCTGGTGAGATGCTGAATACAATGACAGTAACAATACAAAAGTGGTGACTAATGCCCAGAATATAAAGCAGATAGCATGTTAAGGAGTTGAAAAACTTAAATGTGGGGAAACTTAAGGATGATTTCCAGATTTCTGGCTTGTTCACAGACTGAACAATGCAAGACAGTGTATAATTAGTTGCTAAACTATGCGGTTTCAAAAATAAGTACTTTAAAGCTTATAGGAGTGAGTAATAATTGAAGAAGACTCCTTGCAGAATGTGTCAGGATGTAAGATGATATGAAAGCAGTGGTACACACAGCACTCTGCTGGAAAAGTAATTTTACTAAGTGACTTAGGACACACTTTCTTATTTCCTTCTTATGGTTTGGAGAGTCACTTGACTCCCACAGAAGAAATTCTCCCCACTCTCCTTACCCTGAAAAAGTAGGGAAAATGAATGTAGACATGGAGCACAGCCCTTTCCCAAACAAAATTATATTTCTAATTAGAGAAATATATACTTTCTGTATCACAGATTCCAGTAGAATAGGACAGGAGGAAAGGAAAGAGAAAGGAGCTGTATTTCATCACTCAGTAGTGTCTGACTCTTTGCTATCCTTTAGACTGTAACCTGCCAGGCTCCTCTGTCCATGGGATTTTTCAGGCAAGCATACTGGAGTAGGTTGGCATTTCTGCCTTCAAGGGATCTTCCTGACCCAGGGATCGAATTCGTGTCTCCTGCATTGCAGGAAGATTCTTGACCTCTGTGCCATCTGGGAAGCCCCAATTTGGGGATTAGGTTGGAAAAAAAAAACTAATCTATAACGTCCCCAATAAAAGAAGGTAAAATTCAACAATAAAATAATCACACTGGCATTCTCAAATATTGAAATGTTTTCTTTTACTACCTTTAAAATCTATAATATCAAGGAACAAATATTTGCTGCTTTATCATAAATGCTATAATATTTTTCTTTATTTAATCTCTTCCTATTGGCTTCATTTTTGCAAGTTGTTGCAGTGTGTGGAAAAAATATGATTAATGCTCTTAATACAAGAGCCAGTTGACAGAAATAAAACAAAAAAATAGAGTAGGGCAATTTAAAACCTTCTCTACTCACACTGTAGGTAGATCAGGAAATTTCAATACTCTCTAGGATAATGGTGTTCTTGTTTGTATTGATATTTTCAAGGTGAGTGTATTGAGATATGTCTATGTGAAAAATACATTAGTACCTGTGTGTGACACAATGTTGTTTTATTTGGTTTGGAAGATAAAGTATCATGATTATAGAGATGAGAGAATAATCTTTCCAGTGAAGTTCCATTGGAACTAGATCCTGAAGAATGGTTAGATATTAACCAGTCAGAGAGAAAAAAGGATTATATTATGGAAAAAAGAGGCATATGTGCAAAACCTGAAGGTTGGGCTAAGCCTAAGCATGTTTGAAGTATACTCAGGAAACTTCCAGGCCGAGCTTTAGACTGAATGGCAAGGAATAATGGGATTTATAAAGTACTATATAAGATAGACGGAGAAGGCAATGGCACCCCACTCCAGTACTCTTGCCTGGACAACCCCGTGGATAAAGGAGCCTGGTAGGCTGCAGTCCATGGGGTCGCCAAGAGTCAGACATGACTGAGCGACTTCACTTTCACTTTTCACTTTTATGCATTGGAGAAGGAAATGGCAACCCACTCCAGTGTTCTTGCCTGGAGAATCCCAGGGATGGGGTCGCACAGAGTCGGACACGACTGAAGTGACTTAGCAGCAGCAGCATATAAGATAGAATATTTTCAAAGTTAGGAGTTTAGATTTGGAAATATCTTAGAAGATTTTGAATAAGAAAGAGGGTGAGTGACATTAACACTTTACGAATGATAAACATTAGCATTATAAGTTACAAATGAAATTTGTAATAGATAACACTTACTATTATAAATGCCAGACACCTAATAACTAATTTAATCTTGCTCATGCCTAATAATGTAGGTGATACTGCTATCATCCCTACTTTCCAATTTGTAGACTGAGAAAGTGACCAGAGGGTTTGCACAAGTAACACAGACAATGTATGGGAGAGCAGGTGTGTGAATTGGGCACAAACTGGCCTCTTAACCTCTGCGTCGTTTATTACTTGTAAAATAAAATAAAAGGAAAAGTCTATTGTCTGAGATTCTGAGGTACTTAACATTACTGACTATAGAAGAGGTCCCTCCATGAGCCATTGGCTTTACTTTTGTTCAGAGCACAATATTCAAATTTAAGCTTACTGAAAGAAAGAGATTTATTTCCTGTTGCAGAGATTGCTCTCACCCAGGCCCGAATTAACTTGGTCCCTAGAACATGCCTCTAATTCTCTGTGTCCACCAGCAATGGTTTATTTCCCTCAAGAACAGTCATTTTCTGAATTCCATTCATAGAGTTTTGTTTCTGGAACTGATTCAGTCTATTGACTATGTAAATAGTGTAGTTGCTTTTCCATGAAAATGCATAAAATTCCTATTGTACTATGTGTGCTACTGTTGACTCTTAAGGAAAGAAACATAAGTAGCTCGGCATCATTGCAGGAGACAGAACATCTGTTTGCTTTGGAATCCAAGAGAGGCTCTCCACATGGCTTCCTCCTAAAGCAGATTGGTAAGCAACTTTGGAATAAATCTTCCTAAGGGCTTTCTTGTCCACATGACTAAGAGTTTAACGTCTCCTAGAACTGATTCCATCATTTTAATGGTTGTGTGGTATCCATTCCTCTGGGACAAGTTTCTAATGTGAAAGGGAAGCTGTGGTTTCCTCTGATTCCCTGAAGCTCTCTCCTTAAAATCTTATTATGTCTCTTCCTGATGTACAAAGCCTGTCTGAAGAAATGCCTCCCTGATTTTTCCCCCACTCATCTATTTATCAAATGTTTGTTCATCATTTCCCACATACAGGGTCTTATGAGAGACACCAAGTTTATGATAAAGAATAAGCTATAGCCAATCCCTTCAAATAAAAGAAGTAAAAACAGTTGTAAATACTAATCCAGAGCTAGTTCACAGTATTAGGAAAGATATGAGAAGGGACACCCCATGTAGCCTTGAGGTATTAGGAAAAGCTTTCCACAGGAAATTATTTTTAAGCTGGAACTTGAAAGGTCTCATCCAACATATAGACAGGGCAGGGGAGGGGGTGGATTACTGTTGACAGACAGTCATTGTAAGAAGGAACAGTATATAAAAATGCAAAGAGATAAAATATTTATTGGAATATCAAGGAAATTTCAACTATTTCAATTCAGATGTCCCATCAGTCAGTTTATTGATTCATTTGGCATAGTGCTCCTAAACTGTGTTCTATGGAATATGGGTTCGATTCCTGGGTTGGGAAGATCCCTTGGAGAAGGAAATGGCAACCCACTCCAGTATTCTTGCCTGGAGAATCCCATGGACAGAGGAACCTGGCGGGCTACAGTCCATGGGATCACAAGAGTCGGACACGACTTAGCGACTAAACCACCACCACCATGAAATATGTGTGTGTATATATGGTGCGTGTGTAGGTATAGTGTATGTACATATATGTGCCTGCTTGCCCAGGTGCTTCTGTCGTGTCCAGATCTTTGCAATGCTATGGACTGTAGCCCACCAGGCTTCTCTGTCCAAGGGGTTTCTCCAGGCAAGAGTACTGGAGTGGGTTGCCATGCCCTCCTCCAGGGGATCTTCCCAATCCAGGGATTGAATCAGCTGTCTCTTTATGTCTCTTTCATTGGCAGGCAAGTTCTTTACCACTAGTGTTAACTGGGAAACCCCATAAACATATATACGTGTGTCTGTGTGTATATGTATATATATTTATATAAATTATATATATCTTATAAGAATGTTTGTTCTCTGGCTAAATAATTTTGAGAAATATTGGAATAAGCTAAGTTAATGTTTTCTTGACTGCAACATTTTTAATAAAGCAGTGTAAACAGTGACTCACCAAAAGAATTGAGGGTGCAACTTTTCCCAAACTTATTTTATGATGAAATAAATGGTCATTCTAAAGAATATCTGTTAGCAGTTCCTGAAACTAGTGTTCCATACTTTGTAAATGCTGGTCTAGCATCATGGAAGATATTGAAAACCCTGATTCCAAATTTTCAACTCACAATATTGAGATGATATCTGCAGGGGAACATGTGCATTTCAACCACATTGTTTTTGACCAGCTACTAGGATTTTAGAGATTGCTAGAACTCAGTTTGAAAGCCATCTCTAATATCTTCAATATCCTGAGTCATAATATTTAAGAAACCAATGAAGTTACATTTCTGTCTCCCTAGAATGTCTCTAACAAAAACTAAATCAACAACTTAGAGATTTTTCCAGCGTAGCCTAACTTGTTGATCTTGTATTCAGGAGATATTTTAATGTGAGCATTTCTATAAGTTCCTTATGCAGTATTTCACTAGAGGTCCCTATATCAAAGTAAGTGTGCTGATTTATATGGGACTCAATTACTCTACTAACCTTTTTGGATGAAGAGCATGTAAGATTACATCAATATTTTCCTTATTCATTTGACAAAGACCAGCTTCCCATTGAGGTAATTTTTTTAACCAGTGAGTGAGGCAAACAAAATCTAATAGCTTTTCCATAGCACAGAGGATTAGAGGGGAAGGGATCTTGAGTATGGATGGTGCCTCGTATTTCATCTCTTTGATATAAAGAATCTTTAGTAACCACCTCAAGTGGCCCATCCTTCCACCACTCTAAAAACAGATACAATCAGCTGATTTATGACTCATTTAGGCTGTGATGGAAATGGAGTGATCATCCTTCTCATCAGCCTCTGAACCCACTCCATAAGTATTTCTTAAGTGGAACCAGTGTCTGTGGAAGTACTAAACATATCCTTATCTAGGCAGTTTTTTTAAAGGAGTAAGTATAAAGTATCCTACTCTATTTCTCCAAGTAATCCATTTTTATTTATATTAATATAAATAAATATTTATTAATAAATATAATAAATATTTATAAATAGAAATACATATTTATAGATAAATATAATAAATATATATTTCCTACTGTGTCATTCATTCTCCAAAAAGTCTAAGCAGTGTGCATATGGACTCTATCCTAGTATCTATCAATAGAACCTAAGTTACAAGCTCTTATGCAATAAAAGCAGAGTATATACACTGGTTCTGAAAGGTCCTGAAAATAGGTTAGTTCGATTCATTGTAAACCATGCAACTGTCTGTCGGACATGTACTTCCTTCCTTCTCACGTGTCTGGTTCATCCGTTAAGATCAGCCAGTTTAGATCAGCTATGTTTTCCCTTCCATGATTTGCTTCATCATAATTTTTGACACTGTTTATCTCGTTTAAAATTTATGTGAATATCCAAAAACTTACAGCTAATAAAATGCCAAATAATGCTTCCCTCGATCTCGAGGGCAGCTCCAGAGATTCTTGATCAGGTTCAGTCAGCACCACCTGCATAATATACACCTTATCTGAGCTTCCTTTATCTAAAGGGACCTTTTCCAACTGTAGCAAAGTGGCAGTTTTATGTTGTTCAAAATCACTCTGATTGTATATGATACAAACATCCTATATTGGATTTAATTTTTTATTAGTATTTATTCTTTCACTTATTAACTTAAATTCTATCTGTAAACCAAAAAGTCCCATACCCTGTATTGAGTTCAACCAAAGCTAAGGAGGTAAACCAGAACAAACCAAACAAAAATGGTTTGCTGTTCTACTTGAGTAAGTATATCTCCAATGTCCTTGACACAGTTCCTTGCTGCCTTCAGATATTCTTTCTTTTTTTATTTCTCTTTCTTTTTAGTTGTCTCCTTTTCTCCTCTCCCTGAAGTCTGGGTTCACATCCCCCTTCTCTCAGTGGCCCTCCTCCAGAGTAGCATCGGGGGACTGTTAGAACGGCAGCGGTCCACATTCAGAACGTCTTTCTTTTGCTGCAGACAGCCACTCAGAGGGTTCCCTCTTTTGCTTCAGACTCACCCTCAGCCCCATCCTCTCTAGGATTCTGCTTCTTTCTTCCCCTGATGGAGGCTGTCTCGTAGCTTACTCATTGTGTCCTGCATTTGGGCATTCTGAAACCAGAGACTCCCCACTTGCCATGCAGAATTAGAGGTCAGAAGATGAGTCTGGAGAAAATTTCTCTCAAAGCTACACCCAGGTTTTCTTCTAGTTATTAGGTTAACTGAACACCATTTATTGCATGCCCAGAATATACTTAGCATGGTCCTAGCAGTACAGACCTCAAGGCCGCTCAAGTGTGTGCGTTTGCCCCTGCTCTGCACGGAGACCACAGCTGTGCCAATGGGCTGAGGTCGGGCAGATGTATAAACTGTACACAGGTAAGGGTGAATCAGTTACAGGGGCCAATGACCATTTCCAGGAGCTCAGCCTCTAAATTTGCATCCCTCCAGTCATAACCAATCAATCCTGATTATCCATTGGAAGGACTGATGCTAAAGCTGAAGCTCCAATACTCTGGCCACCTGATGCCAAGAACTAACTCATTAGAAAGACCCCAATGGTGGGAAAAATTGAAGGCAGGAGGAGAAACAGACGACAGAGGGTGAGATGAGATAACTGTATGGCATCATCTACTCGATGGACATGAGTTTGAGCAAGCTCTGGGAGTTGGTGATGGACAGGGTAGCCTGGTGTATTGCAGTCCATGGGGATACAAACAGTTGGACACAACTGAGCGACTCAACTGAACTGAAGTCATAACCAAATTGTCCTCTCTGGGAACACTTAAATATTCTCTTAAGCATATTCAGGCTTCAGTTATGTCCTTCTTTCTTTCAGGGTCTGTGTGTATCTTGTTTTACTGATCCCACGAGTTCCAACATTTTTATTTTATTACATTTTTTATGAACAGTTAGGTAGGAAACAAAGGCATATAGATTAGTTTTGTATTAGTATTTTTTCCTTCCTGTGTAAGAAGAAATATGTGTATGGATATCATACTTAAAATAAATTCACAGACATCTCATCCCCCTAAAAATTAAAATATATATTAAAAATCAATGCATTTTCTTCTAGGACAGTTTGTTTTATAGACAGATATATCCAGAGAAATTCAAATGTAGTCGATCACAGTGGCTTCTCATTGAAAAGGAAAGGAAGTTAAAGGGAAGAAGAGAGAAGAGGAGGAACTGAGGTCATGGAAGGAACCCCCAGGGCACAGGAAGAAATAAGTTGCATGACAGAAACAATTAATGTACTCATCTGTTGAAAATGGAATTGCAGTGAATAATTAATAATTTGTGTAGTAATAGCTAGCATCTTTTCTCACTCTATTGGCTTCTGTGCTATACACTCTACATAATTATCTCAGTTAATGCTTATGGCAATATTATAACTTACCGAGGCTTAGAGAGGTTACATAACTTGATCGAGTTATATATGTCTGAGTTAGAATCCAGTGGTACAGTCTTCCTCAGCCTGGATTCTTTACTGCTTTTCTAACTGTGGTAACAGAGTAAGCAACCATAATTTAGAGGTCAGTTAATTCAACTCTGTCCTGAAGCCATTGCTTGCCTGAGAAGATGAGCAAGAAAAGAAACAAAGTAACTAAATATATATATATGTATATATATGTGTATATATATATATAAATGATTGAATATTATATATATGTGATTAAACTACAAGCCATTGCCATTTTTGTCTTTCAAAATGATTTAATATTAGCAATTTCTTATGGGACAGCCAAATTAATGTCTACATATGTAAATGTATATTTTATATATATATATACACATACATGTGTATTATATAAATACAGAAATCTCCATATTCATCATAATACATAGCACTTATTTGGTGCATTTAAACAAATATTCAAAATGCTTTATATTTATCATTTCCCATAGTCTTTCTATCAAACCAGTTAGCTAGATACCATTTTCCCCATTTTATAAAGGAGGACTTTTAATACTTGGAGATGCTCTGTAGCTTTGAAAGTCACATGATTAAGAAATGATAGAGCCAGGACCTAGTCCTCATTAGTCTGATTTTAGGAATCATTTCTCTTGATCACAGTGCTACACTGACTCTGTATTTTGCATATTTATTTCTATACATGTTACTGGAAGATCTGTGAAGGACTCAGTATTTACTTACATGTTTTTTCTTTTTGCATCTTGCCTTCATATATCTCCTCACATTTAATAGATCTTCTTTATTTTTATTTAATATTTAAAGACATGAAGGTTAAGGTAGTTACTTAACTTTATTCAAGGTCACACAATGATTAATTACTGAAGTAGAATTCAAACTTAGGTCGTTAGGATCTAAAGACTTTTTCTATCTCAGTGTGATACATGGTAAATGTAAACCTATGCAAAGCCAGATGCTTAATTGAGAAGCATTTTATATAATGAGAATAAAATCTACCTTGTCCTGCAAGCTCACTGCTAAAGATACACATCAGTGATCTCCACAGTAGTCTCATTAGCCTTTTGTAAGGAGATTAAGTCCCTCTGCTAATTCAAGTTCACACTAATGATAGAAATGCGTATATTATCTTTGACTCCTTCTCCTTTGTCCTCTACATTGTCACACACTTTAAAACCTACCATCTCTTCTCCTTTCCCATCATTTCTGCCCTATCTCTGTTCTTTATCATGGATTGTTGCTGTGACCTAGGTACTGTCCTCCCTACTAGCAATGTCTCTTCAAATCCATCCCCTCAGGATGGTCTCATAGATCTACTTAAAATGTAAATTTATTCATTGCTTAGAACCTCTTGCCAGGTCTCCATCTTCTACAACATAAAGTCTGAGTTTCTTTAGCAGGACACCAGAGTGCTCCATAATTTAATTTCTTTCTGACTCTTGGCCACCTCCTTTCACCCTTCCCAGACTCAATTTTGCACTTCCTCACTGCTGAACCTATGTACTGTAATTTCTTGTCACTTTAAATATTTTCAATCTGCTCCCTAACACATTATCATGGTCATATTTAGTTTTTATAGCAAACTGTTGAGTTGGGTTCCATAATTATTCCATTTCAGAGCATTGCCAGGCTTGGGTTAGCTTTCTATAGCTACCATCTAGAGGTCTGGAGGGAATATTTATGCAGATTAATAGCCTTCTCCTGGTTTTCTTTTTGTCTGATGAAAACTCTTCTACATGTATGCCTGATAGAAGTATATGCATAATCAATTTTGAATGATGCTATCTGAGGGGAACTTGGTGAATACACTTCATCATGAAAGCAGACCTCAGTTGCTAAAATGAACACATTTCATAGACACAACTTTAAGCTGCATTAAGTCACAATAATCCTTGGAAAGACAGATATGTCAGGTCAAATTGAACATCAGATACTATTATGATTTTAAAAATAACAACTAATTTAGGTTGCCATGTTAGCATATTTTATTAACTGCAGCCTAAAGTGACTAAGCACACACCAGAGACAAGCTATTCATTAAGATGTGTCTGCTATTCCAAATCAAGCTGATTCAACTTATCAGAAAGAGAGTCCATACACTGTTTTAAGCACATTGCTTAATATATCATAATTTTCTGAATTTGGATATTTGTCTTGATATCAACAAACAGACCTCCATTCTGATTAGTGCATAGGCTCTTGAGCTTTATCTGTTAACTACTAAAGAGGTAAACTTCATTTCAGTACCAAAGAAAAGAGAATTGTGAGGGAAGAGGAAGCCAGAAAAACATGCAGCAGAGACTCTCTTGTTCATAAAGAGGAGGGAATAAAGAGGGTGAGACTGACACTGAGGAAATATCATTTTCAAAATTCTATTGTTGGTTACAAAAGGTATAGATCACAAACATAGAACAATATGCATATGTTTAGGTTGTAATCTATATATAAAAATATTGCAAACACATATATAAAGCACACACACACACAAAATATCCTTCCAGTCAGTAAATACTTATATCACATGTGATGCTAATATCTAACAACAGAACTAAGAGGAAGGAAAGAAGCTATGCAGATCAGTTTATCAGTACATATAGTGTCCATAGGCTCAAGCTAGTATAAGTGGATTCAGTATACTCAGTGACAAAAGGCAGCCTAACAACCGAGGTTTTGAATTTGCACCTAACAAATAATTTGAGATGTTTTCCCCATATGAAGGCTGAAATATAATAAATACAGGCTTAATCTTTCTTTTTTTTCCCTTGATTCAGATGCACATTTGCAAATTATCAAATTAGTTCTAACAAGTTCTGCTGTTAACTTGGGCATAATAGTAATATTTTTCACAAGACTTTAGTTTCATTTTCTATGTTCAGTTATTCATAATTATTAAGTATTTCACTTTATTTGTGGTTGCTTTGGTATCATCATTGTATCAGTCAGGGTTCTCCAAAGAAGCAGAAGCAAGAGATTATACACACACACGCACATATAGTTGATATTCATTATGAATGGATTCTGTATTTGTGAATTCACCTACTTGTTAAAATTTCTTTGTAACCTTCAATTCAACCCTTGTGGTGATTTCATGGTGATTTCCAGACACACACAGAGCAGTGAAAATCTGAGTCAACTTGACACATATGTTCTCAGCTGAAGTCAAAGAAATTGATACTGTCTTCTTATATCCTTTTCTTGGTTCATTTAGTGTCTCATTTTTGTGTTTTTTTGGTTATCTTCCTCCTTAAAATGATCCTCAAGCATAGTGCTGCAGTGCTAATATTCCTAGGCACCAGAAAGCTGTGATGTACCTTATGGAGAAAATACATATGTTAGATAAGCATCATTCAGACATAAATTCTAGTGCTGTTGGCTGTGAGTTTATAGTTAATGAATCAGCAATATATATTAAATAAGATGTCTTTAGATATTTCCCAGGTGGCACTAGTGGTAAAGAACCTGCCTGCCGATGTAGGAGATGCAACAGACCGAGGTTCAATCCCTGGATTGGGAAGATCCCCTGGAGGAGGGCATGGCAACCCACTCCAGTGTTCTTGTCTGGAGAATCCCACAGACAGAGGAACCTGGTGGGCTGTATAGTCCATAGGGTGACAAGGAGTCAGACACAACTGAAGCGACTTAGCATGCATGCGGCATACAAGGCAAGATGTCTTTAAACAGTAACACATACACACATAAAACAAGATTATGTATTGATTAAGTGACAAAATGTTGTGACCAGAGGCTTGGAGAAACCTAATCCTGTATTTCCCCGAGGAGCAAGGGTTCAGGATTCACTGATTTAGTATTCAAGTTAATTTTATAGACTTTAGATACCAAGAATAACAAAGATGTACTGTATCTATCTACCTATATAGATTGGTTTTAAAGAACTGGAGGTACAGTTAATAGGGACCAGAAGGTCTGAAATCTGTACAGCAGGCCAGAAGGTTGAAAGCTCAGACAGGAGTTGATGCTGCAGTTTTGAGGCAGAATTTCTTCTTTTCCAACCCTGTTATTGCTGCTTTCATCATAGAGGACAGTCTCCTTTACTTCAGCTCAGCTGACTGTAGATGCTAATCACATCTACAAAATACTTTTAGAGCAGCAGCTCCCAAAATTTGTATTTGGTGAAATAACATACTATGGCCTAGTCAAGTTGACACATAAAATTAATCATCATAGATTTGATACTGATGCACTTATAATGAGCCCAGTTCACTGAGTGGTGTTTATATTTAAAGATGAGTTATAACTATCTTCTCACAAACACACACACACACAAAGACAGAGCAAAAGAGAAATAACATGTTTCTGCTCTGACAAGTGGTAAGTTTACTTGATCAGGAGCAGAAAGTTTTTCTTACTAGAGCCCCTTGGTTTCTAGTCAGCACCACTACTAGTGGGCATTGGAAAATTTACTTACCTATATGTTCTTTAGTTTTCTTAAATCTAAAAAGATAATAATATTATTACCCTCGACATCGGGCCTATTTTAGATATTCCAAAAATATGTCAGCTTTTCTCAGTAGTAGCTCCCTGGGGAATGTGGAGAGACAGAAGGCCATGCACATGCACACACTTCCTCAAAGGTTAAGCCGCAGCCCCTTGGCAGGTGTGTGAAGAGCTAAGGACGGCAACTGATGGGAAAGCAACCAGTTCTAGTCCTGTGACTTCCCACTTATCGCCCAAATAAGCTCAGGCTAAGAAGAGCATGGAGATGGGGTAGGTGTGAGATTTTGACCGTATTTTACTACTAAAGAAAAACTTTCACATACATTAGCCATCAAATTCTTATTCCAAAGTTCTGTGATCAAGGAAATAGAACCCAAAAGCAGAGGACATAGTAAGATGAGGAGAAATACAGACCCCAAATACTTTCTATAGTTGTGGGGTTTTTTTCCAGAAAAAGGAAGAGCTCACAAAATCAGTCCACATAGAAGTCACAGTCACCCACTGAAAAGCAAAAAATTCAGTCAGCCAGCTCATAAACATCATGCTAAAAAAACGGTGTGATCACGTTTCCACTCTTTTGTTCAGACTGTTTGTTCCTGTGATTGTGGTGGTGCCATGTAAATGCAGAGGACTCAGTGACGAAAGGTGAAACCGGGACCTTGCTGTTCCAGATGCCGTCTCTGCCTCTCTGAGTCTTTGAGTGTACCTGCTGCCAGGCACGAGCCCCTTCCCTGACCTCCCCATCATGATATGACAGACCTTGGGGGAAATGAGGGGACGTTCTAAAACAAAAACAATCCTGTCACTTTTATAGATAAAAGTGTCAGAACTCAGACATCAGTGGTAATTCAGAAGAGTCAGTAATGTATTTTGTGTCTGCATTTACTGACATATGGTTATTCCATATGAAAGTTATTTCAAGGTATTACTATTGTATTACAATTTAATCACTATTATATCATTAGCTTGAAAATACTATTACAAACTTGCTGGGCCACACTAAGTAAGTCATATCAATTCCTTATTTAATATAGAGGTATTTATGTCATTAGACAATAGTCACTTTCCAAAGTGCCTTCTGCTCCTAATGCAGAAGCAATTTAACTTTAATCTCAGCTAATTAGAGGGTGAAATAGTTGGTTTCATTGGAAAGAGGATCTGTGCAGATTTATGTACATCATTCATTATTTCAGAAAACCTTTAGTTCTATGCAGAATAAACTTGGAGGCAAGAGATTAGCCAACAAGATAGTTCAATAATCCTCATTCAAAGGTGAAAAAGTTATGGAATAATATGAGCTTTAATAAATATATAGGCATGATTTTTAATTGATATATCAGTTATCTATATGTGGAAAGTGACCAGATGCAAAACAATAGCTTTGCCATATGAGTATATCCTATCTACATTATATAGAAGTGGCCAAGTACAAAATAATTGTATTACCATATCCTTCATAGTCTATATGAATTATGTACATATGTATATATCACAGTTAGAAGTATGGTGACAAAATTATATTCATTGTGCAACTAAGAATAAGTTCATTCTTAATAAGATATATATAAATATGATTTGTGTTAAATATATATGAAGAAAACTGCAAGACACCACAGAAAGACAAAAGCAAAAACTTAAATGAATAGGAAAACATTACTGGATGAAAAGACTTAATACTAGACAGTCACTATTTTTTTTTCCAAATTAATTTATAATAGTACACTGAAAATTCCATAAGGAAAATTTCACAAAAACTTTGAGATTTATATTTAAAAGCATGTAAATATAGTAAACAATTAAAAACAGTTCACTAATAAATGACTTATAATTAGAGCACCTAAATATATTATAAAATTAAAATAGGAAAATTAATATTATTGGTACAAAGATAAATTGGATAAAATAATGGGATAGAATGGAAAGCCTGGAAATAGATCTGAATTTATGGAACTATTTAGTATATTGCAGAATTAACTTTTCAAATCTGCAGAGAAAGTGTAAGTTTTTGTTTTGTTTTGTTTTGTTTTTTAAAGTGTAAGTTACTTGATAAATGTTCCTAGAGTGATTTTTTTAACTCTTTGGGGAAAATATCAATATTACATACCTTCATACCTTATTCTAAAGTATAGGCCATGTATATATTCCATATAGTCCATACAGCTAAAACTTCAAACTAATAGTATATTTTATTACCTGGTTTGCAAAGTTATTTTAATGATAATTCTTATTTTTGTAAACAGCTGTAGGAAAGTAACATAATCAGCAATTGCTGGTGGGATTTTACTATCAAAAACAGCAAGTGTAGATCATTTTGACCAATGATCCAACTTTTAGGAGTTTATCCTAAGAAAGCAATTAACAATCTATAAAAGAAAAAAAACGTACATGAAACCTCATTTCACCATTGTATACTAGAGTGTAAAATTGAAAAGGACCTAAATGTCACAAATAAAAGATTGTTCAACTAAATCATAAAATCACCACAAAACTAGATATTATGTACCCACTAGAATGCCGCATTAAAAAGCTGCCTAAAGTCCATTATTATCTATATTTGAAAATTTTATCAACAAGTCAATGTCAAAGGTCATAGCGTAGGGGCCTAGAAGCCAAATCTGTCCACACAACAGACTTGTTTTGCTTGCTTCTCAGTATTTTATAACATTGAGTCAAGATTTGTAAATTAGGAGAACACACGTAAGAATCCAGATTTCCAGTGTATCTTTACAATTCTGAACACCTAACAATATTGTGACCACATTTCAACCTCAACTGGGACTGGACAGTAGAAGTTCTCCTCTCTTTCCCCGCAAGGCCCACCAGCCAGGAACATGCTTTTCTCACTCTTCCAGTTCCCTACCTTGCCCCACTGAGACAGTGAACTGACCTCTGCCATGTGATCTGAAACTTCTAAAATTAAGTGTGTGTATGGGTGAATATATTCATTGCACGCTCATGTGTGTGCATATAGGAAGATATACAACAAAATTTCAATAGATTTATAAAACTTCACAGACACTTTTGTGTAAGGTCTTTGGCAACAAGAAACAAGTCAACGTTATTCACTATTTTATCCCTTGAATTTAGGCAGAAGAAAATTATTGTTGAATGGTCAGGTAAGGAAGATAATAGCTCTTATTTGTCATGTATGAATAATTCAAAATCTTTTTTTCTTTTGCTTTACATTTCTAATGTACTAATTTTAAAATCTGAAAGAAAATTCATAATAATTTTTACATTTTTAATATCCAAGGGCAGAGGGAAGTCTGTAAGCAAAGGAAAATAGATCTTAAATAAATCTCATGTATTTGTAAAGTAAAAAAGAAAACCACACCATTAGTTGAGATGATGCAGAAATCATTGGCACTGAATTCTGCTGTATATAATACAAAACACAATAAAAGAGCCAATTGATTCTTGTCTGATTTCATGCTTTTGTTTAGATTTCTCCAATGGAAATTGTCAAAATACCCTTCCTTACTCTTTGCAAAGTGCTACATATCTCAAACAAACCCTTTCTAAGAGCCATCCTCTCACTTCCCTTCTTTGTTGCTGGGATATTTAGACAATAATTATAATGATACTATAAAAGCAGCATGTAAGTCACTGAGTGATAGTTTGAAGTCTGTCCACTAAGTAAGTCCAGGATGAAATCACCAGCACAGAGGTGTCAGTTACTTGAGGAATCAGACAGCTAGAGAGACCAGACTGTGGGAGAAAATACCCTTATCCCAAGGACAAATCTTTGCTCTGACATTGGAGAGAATACACAAATAAACTTGCCAAGTAAATTGCTTTCCTTCTCTAATACATGATCTCTTGCTCTAGTGCTAAAGCCACTTTTTTTTTTTAATGAGTTAGTAGGTAAATATGGAGCTAGATCGAGAGAATTAGCTGATGCTTATACTTTTTCAATATTGAGAGTGAAATGAAGATACAGATAGCAATTTGAATCTAATTTTCAAGCTTGCATGGATGAAAAGTCACAGAGGGAAGCTGAGATGTACCAGGATGTTGGGGGTGGAAGGCATGGTGATAGAGACAAAATCAGCTGATGCAGAGCAGAGGCCTCTTCAATAAGTACAGCAAAAACAAAATATTATAAACTCAAGACAAGTCAGTTTTCTCTCTATAGTTACATGCAGTACAATAGTAAGGAAAATATAGATCTAAGGCCAAAGCCGCTGATGATCCTTTCTGACCTCCCAGTCATCACCATATGGATCCTAAGAAAATTAAAATGAAGTTAGAGTCCTACAATGCATTTAAGCTGAAAGAGACATTGGAGTTGAACATTCTCACTGCACAGAGGACAAAAATCAAATTCAGGGAGGCAAGTACTATCTCCTAAAGGAGCCTGCAGATAATTTAACATCCTAGACCCCTGCTCTTTGCGTGAGTTTAGACCAACACTGCTGTTTAAAAACAAAGAGATCAATATGTGAAATGGCATGAGTGGAGTGGTTATGTGTCTACAGTTGGTTGGCTTGGATTCCTGAAATAGATGTCATCATACATAACTGAAAATTTTTCTTTTAAGATGAAGCAGATTCAAAACAGAAACCCCTCCCAGAGAGTGTCCCCCAAGTTCCTAAACTAGGATAAGAAAGCACACACATAGTGACTCAGGAGAGTACAACAGGACCAGCCGACGGACAGCTAAAAGGGAGTAAAGCAGGGGGGTTTGGGGTGAAAGTGAGGGCTGCAAGGGCGTTTCCTCAGTCAGCTGCCAGTATCAGACAGTAGCAAATCTTAAAGTTAGAGGAGACCCTCACTCAGATAAATGGATAATTTTGAGCCAAGGCTGATGTCACATGTTAGGTTTGTTTAATTTGGTCATTAAACTATACAGTTCACACTATTTTTTATTTATATCCTTCTTTTCTTTGTCATGCATTTATTTTTCATCATATAGCATAAAATGGAAAACATTTGAGTCATTATTAATAAAGCCATTTACTGCTTATTATTCTTCCAAAACGCATGAATAGTAAGTGGTGGATTTACACGTGGCTCAGAGGTAAAGACTCCACCTGCAATGCAGGAGACACAGGATACTCGGGTTTTATCCCTGGGTTGGGAAGCTCCCCTGGAGAAGAGCATGGCAGCCCACTCCAGTATTCTTGCCCAGAGAATCCCATGGACGGAGGAGCCTGGCGGGTTACAGTCCATAGGTTACAGTCCATAGGGTTCAGACACAACTGAAGCAAGTGAGCACACACACAGTCATACATAACACAGGGCACATTCTTGCTCTGTGTGTTCATAGCTGGTGCCATTTGCTCTATATAACAGGATATGTAAAGAGAATACACAGAGCAGACTGCCTTTCTAATATGTACACTGCTACTGTCTGGCAACTTAAGATCATTTTCTAGTTCATGTTAGTGAACAAGAAACAATTATTAGCAAATTTACTTGTTACAGATTTGTAGAATTCAGTAATCAGTGGTGATTATTTGAGAGAGGTTGTGATTTCATGAAAATTGTCCTCATATGGATAAGTAGAGGAAAGAAAGTGAAAATGAAAGCCGCTCAGTCGTGTCCAACTCTTTGCGACCCCATGGACTACATGTAATTCTCCAGGCCAGAATACTGGAATGGGTAGCCTTTCCCTTCTCCAGGGGATCTTCCCAATCCAGGGGTCAAACCCAGGTCTCCCACATTGCAGGCGGATTCTTTACCAGCTGAGCCACAAGAGAAACTATGCAATTCACGTGAGCTTAGAAAGTTCAAGAATATACTTTCTAAATAACAGAAAGTAGTTAAGCAACAGTTCCAACAGACCTATTGTACTGTTGGTAATTTTGCAAACTATGAAAGTAATTATCTTTTCACCTTTGCTCCCAACCTAATCAAAGCTGACTTTAAGCTTTTAATTATTGTTTTCATTGTTTAATATCTAAATTCTGTCTGACTCTTTTGTGACCCCTTGAACTGTAGCCCACCAGGCTTCACTGTCCATGGGATTTCCCAGGCAAGAATATTTGCCATTTCCTTCTCCAGGGAATCTTCCTGACCCAGGGATCAAACACATATCTCCTGCATTGCAAATGGATTCTTTACCACTGAGCCACCAGGGAGGATTTTATTTATGCCTGTAGATGAATGTTGAGGATCCTTGGCTAGTATGCTTGGTTTAAATTCCTTTGTGTTATTTAATTCTTGAAATAGATCTGCTGAGAGGGTATTTTCACTACATAAGCATTGAGAAAACTTACTCTTGTAGAATTTAGAAGCTTACTAAAACTTTAGAATGGGCTTATGTGTCCAGATTGGAATTTTGGATTGTCAAAGGGAAGATATTCAAATTATGATTGGAAGGCTAGGCTCAGCCAGGGCTGAAGTCCAGTTATATATCCTAGTCAATGACATTTCATGATACCAGCTTGATCAACATTATCAATAGTTTATTATAATATCTAACATAAGTGGTCTTCACTGTTATGGAATCTTCATTTATCAGTCTGGGTACTCCTCAGGTCCTCTGCCATACCCCACCTTTCTCATACTCCATAGATAGCTTTTTGAAAGTTTCTCAAATGCCCAATTCCTCGACATCCCCAAAACTAATGGAATCTATTCTGTTCCTTAACCCTTCTCTCCTTTTGCAGTACTAAGTCTGGGGCCGTTCTCTCTTCATATTGCCCATATACCATTCTTTTCTACTTTCTTAAGCTCTTGCTTCACCAATGGAATTGGTTGTTCTTAATTGTTTAGACCCTCAATCACCAAGATTTTCTTCTTTTCAACTTGTCATCCTTTTTTTAAGCATCTAAACAAAATATTTTCGAAGACTTCCCTAACCTCTTTCTTTGAAATCATCTTCTTTTTTTTCCCTTTGCTTTACCCTTGAGATACCAAATAGGAGTCTGTCTATTTTGTTGCTCTTATCTATCCAAACCCTGACCACGTACAATACTACATTTAATGATTTCTCATTCTCTGGCTTTTATACTCAACTTCCACTTTATTACCATTTTCTTGAACATGAGTCTTATTTTTCTTACTTAACCTCAACATGTGAGAATTTTATTTGGGTTCTGTAAATCCACTGAGTCTTTTAAAGTGGCCTTTTCAAGGTTTGTTTTCAGTTGAGTAAGAATATGTAGTTTATAGTAAGAAAAAAGCTAGCAATAGTCGGCTCTTAAAAACTTGGTTATCAAACTTGGAATTATATGTAAACAGAAATTAAGCTTTATTCAAGTGGCCCCCAATCTTTCTTTTAAAACACAGTTTGGAAATCTGAGGGTGTACTAGGCATTATGCCAAAACTATTGAAAATTCACCCCATTCCGTTTCACAGTCCCTGTCCCCCAACATGCCTCTTTTGAGTATTTCTGTAGTCTGGATACTTTGTCTTCCCTCCCTTTTCCCTAAGGGAGGGCCAGGCCAGTGTGACTTTCTGCTTTGTGCACTGTCATTTGTTATTTTAATAACAATACTAAAAAGAGAAAGAAAACACAACTCTTAGCAAATTGAGTCCAGCGATCACCTTTCCGCTTTCTAGTGGGCTCTGAAAGAACCAAACAAGGGAAGATGCAGCTGCAGGCTGCTCGCAAGTTACATTCCTGAATGCAGACACAGGGCTGGGGATGTTTTATTGTGGAGAGCAGACTCTGAGAGGCTGCCTGCAAATGAGTCTTTCCGTGGAACACTTGGACACAATGTTTCCATTCCGATAGCCAAGCATGAACCAGAGTGGAGACGGATTGAGAGACGCATAGACGTCACACCCAGAGTAAGGATGGGATGGGACGTACACCCCGGCAGACTGGCGGGGTGCTTCTCGGCAGGTTGGGGTGAGCCGTCTCACTCCCCAAAGACTGTCAGTGCAGTAGGTCCCAAGCCCTCATCTTGCTATGGGAGGTCAGCTCTTACCTATTCATGACCTCTGGATTTCAAGATGATGAGGCTGTGTCTGTCTGTGGAATAATATTTCTAAATAAATGTTTTGTATATAGTAATCATAACATAAATAAAGTTTATTATTTCTAGCAAGGCCCTGGTGGCTGATATTAAAGCGTCTGCCTGCAATTCCTGGGTTGGGAAGATCCCCTGGAGAAGGAAATGGCAACCCACTCCAGTACTCTTGCCTGGAAAATTCCATGGACAGAGGAGCCTGGTAGGCTACAGTCCAAGGGGTTGCAAAGAGTCGGACACTTCACGTTATTTCTGGCTAGTCATGGGAGAGGAATAGCATGCACTAGAGATTGAGAAATTGGCCCCTCGGGATCATCCCTCAGACAACCTGTGCAGTCTCTTACTTGGGATCCTCACTGGAGAAAAGATGGATGAGGGACAGAGTGAATCAACATGGAGCACATAAGTGATTTCATAAAGATCTTGAAGAATTCACAAGAAATAGCATGGGTAAACAATAAAAGGCCTAGAAAAACTCAAGAAAACTAGCATTTGGCAGAAGGAATACTCTATTTTTGTTTTGTTGTTAGAAAGTATTCTCATTCAATTAGCAGAACTGCTGAGTTAAATTTTAAAAATAGTGTTTTTTTTAAACAGCATTTAGAGAATGTGGTAAATGTAAGTCACAGGTTCATTTTATACATGTTCACAAAGCATGTGACCATGTCGCTCTACACATTTAAATTCAGACAGCTAGAAACTAGCAGAGATAGTTTTCAGTCTCCGGTTTATCTCCTGCATCCAGAAGCCCATCATGGTTATCTGAGTATAAAAGCCACAGAGAGAAAGCTAGACCACCCTGAGGGAGCAAGGAGGCCAGCCCTTTGCCAGCACATCTCCTAGAAGGATATCTAGGCCCAGTGGGTCTTTGCTGCTCTCTCCCTCAAGAGGAAGTGACACATTATGAGAAAATTTTCTTAGACTAGTAACATTTTCAGAGCAGAGACATTCTTTTACTTGTTCTTCAAGGGATCAGTATCCATTCTTCTTCAGCTAATGCACTGACAACTGGCACATACTTGGTTAAATGAAGGAATCCAGGGCAGCTTCTCATAGCTTCCTATTTCCATTGATTTGACAATGTTTCAGAAATGAGTTAATTACCTAAGGAACCCTCTTCTAACATGTTCTCTTAGAGGTCCAACTATGTGTAATCCTATCTCATCAGACAGCACAAACTAAAACTGCTTTGCCGATGGCACAATTGTGCTTGAAGGACAGAGCATGCTGCCTAGCAGACTTATGCATGAGTCTCAATTCATTTGCAGTTTATTTGACAGTCTTCCCTTCTCATGCATTATTTAGGTCCAGACATTGTATGTAAATACCACTATAACATATACTGCTCAAAGTTAACTACCTTTTTACTAACATAGTAGGGATAAAGGCATATAAATTGTGTTGAGGGTAATGATTAGCCAAGATGGTATAGTTTGAGAAAATAGGTGTTATTTTTGTCATAGCCTTCGTACTGGGTTTGGTCAACATGGAAATTGCTTCTTGGGGGAAAAGAATGGTTAGGCCCTATAAGTCTAGCTCCCTCTGAATAAGACTTCTGAGTTTTCAGTGTTTGGAGAGTCTGAAGGTGAGGAGTTCAGTTCAGTTACTCAGTCTGACTCTTTGCAACCCCATGGACTGCAGCACGCCTGTGCATCACCAACTCCCGGAGCTTGATTGAACTCATGTCCATCGAGTCAGTGATGCCATCCAACCATCTCATCCTCCATCATTCCCTTCTCCTGCCTTCAGTCTTTCCCAGCATCAGGGTCTTTTTCAATGAGTCAGTTCTTTGCAACATTTTTGGCCAAAGTATTGGAGCTTCAGCTTCAGCATCAGTCCTTCCAATGAATATTCAGGATTGATTTCCTTTAGGATTGACTAGTTTGATCTCCTTTCTATCCAAGGGACTCTCAACAGTCTTCTCCAACACCACAGTTCAAAAGCATCAATTCTTTGGCATTCAGCTTTCTATATGGCCCAACTCTCATAGCCGTACAGGACTACTGCAAAAACCATAGCTTTGACTGTATGGACATTTGTCGGCAAAGTAATGTCTGTGCTTTTTAATATGCTTTCTAGGTTTGCCATAGCTTTTCTTCCAAGGAGCAAGCATCTTTTAATTTCAAGGCTGAGGTCACCATCTGCAGTGATTTTGAGCCCAAGAAAATACAGTCTCTCACTTTTTCCATTGTTTCCCCATCTATTTGCCATGAAGGGTTGGAACCAGATGTTGTGATCTCCGTTTTTTGAATGTTGAGTTTTAAGCCAACTTTTCACTCTCCTCATTTACTTTCATCAACAGGCTCTTTAGTTTCTCTTTGCTTTCTGCCATAAGGGTGGTGTCACCTGCATATGTGAGGTTATTGATATTTTTCCCGGGAATCTTGATTCTAGCTTATGCTTCATCCAGCCTGGCATTTTACATGATGTACTCTGCATAGAAGTTAAATAAGCAGGGTGACAATATACAGTCTTGGCATACTCCTTTCCCAGTTTGGAACCAGTTGGTTGGTCCATGTCCGGTTCTAACTGTTAACCTCTTGACCTGAATTCAGGTTTCTCAGGAGGCAGTAAGGTGGTCTGGTATTCCCATCTCTTTAAGAATTTTCCACGGTTTGTTGTGATCCACACAGTCAAAGACTTTAGTGTAATCAGTGAAGTGGAGGTAGATGTTTTCCTGAAACTGTCTGGCTTTTTCTATGATCCAACAGATGTTGGCAATTGATTTCTGGTTCCTCTGCGTTTTCTAAATCCAGCTTGAACATTTGAAAGTTCTTAGTTCACATAGTGTTGAAGCCTATCTTGAAGAATTGGGAGTTAGGGAATTTAAATATATAGTTGGGCTTGAATTTATGGTGTTGGGAGAAGAAGAGGGTTGGGATTGGGGAAATAGAGATTTAAGACAGCATGTGTTGACCTGTGTGACACATGTATCATGTATAGTAAATTATGTCATGATTTCGCCTATAGTTATCACCAAGAAAGTGGTTTCATTTTAATCAGGTAGGAGAATTGACTGTCCTGATTTACCACATAAAGTTCTTCATTCTCTCTGATCAATTTGCTTTATTTTAACTCTAAATTAGTGCTTTGGATACAAAAAATCCTTGCTGAGTTGATGTAGCTTTTTATGTTTCCTCATCTCAATTGGCATTAGATCATTTAGTAAAGACTTTAATCTGCTTCATGCTCTCATTTTTCACATTTTAGTGGGATAATACTGTGGTCATTTTGATCCGTTCTAGAAATAGGCTGCAATCAGACTCTGAGGAAACAATCATTTTATATTTCGATTGCAAACAATAAAAATAGTTGCTGCCCATTACTCTCTACACTTCGTTACTACTTTATTTTTATAGCTTTATTGAATCTGGTATGAATCATCAGTATATGAGGCCTGTGTCATTTCTGTCATTGAAAAGTTAGAAAACCCAAGAGTCAATCTTTTGGAGTCCTTTGTTCTCTTGGACTCTGTATCTGTTCTAGGTTTTAGTACCAGAGGAATGATGATGTCAGTTAAGCTTACATTGTGGGTGCATTTGTTTTCAGAGGTTATAGCCAAGAAAATTTTGTCTGTAAAATATAATCCACTTACCTTTACTTTTCATATGTGTATTTTTATGAAAAGAGCAATGCATGCAGTAACTGTTTTTTTCTTTCCATAAGCAGTGCAACCTTAAGCAGAGATATGCTTAAAATAAATACTAGATTCCTAAATACAACTAAGTGTCCTTTTCTCCGCTTACCTTTCATAAGTGTCTTATCTAAATTTGCATTTTATTCATAGTCAGAAGAAATTTCACTTCTTCCTGTACCTCCTAATCCTCTCTAATCCCATTTATTCTTAACAATTCCAGTTTTTCTTCAGAGGAAACTGTTAACTCACTTTTTAACTTCTCCCTGAGACTGACTAATTGTCATTCCTCTCTTCAAAGCTGTCCTTGAGTTCTGTCCAAAGTTCCGTGTTGCCTTGAGCTTGTGCTCAGTCTCAGCTTTCAATAGAAGGCACGTGCACCATTGAAAAGAATCTCTAAAGGGATGCATTGTTTGAAATTGCTCAGCTTCTCTAGAACAACAGCTTTCAATCTAGAATTTTCTATCAGAGTCATAACAAGCCTCAATCCCTCTGAAAATCTGATTCACATGTTTAATTCAAGCAATGAATTAACTAATTTAGAGTTATTAAACCAGCAGCCTGCCGACTAGGAAAAGACAAAACAAAATACAGAAAGCCGACTATACAAATTTCCAACTTCTCAAGATGGTAAGAAAGACACAGGCGTCAATTCAAATACAGCTGCCTAATCATGTACAACTTTCAGTAGCTCTTCACGAATTGCTTCCATTTTTCCTTTTACTTCTTGTCCTTGTGAGGACATAGCAGCCTTTAGAGAGAGGGCTTTCTCCACTTTCGCTGAAGTTTGGTTTAGAACACACTATTTTGTGCGCCCTGTTTACTGAATGATGTTGATCATCAATGTTGGAGTTCAGTCAAATTCCTGGTACAGAAAAGGAAGGGGGCTGGAGTACTTATTCAGATGGAATTTCATTTAAAAAAGTCAAAAGGATGATCTATTCCAAATTGTGCTTTGTTTATAATTATCCAGACTGCTTTTTCCTTTTGGCAGGAGGTGTGTTGTGTTAAAAAAAAAAAAAAGATAACTAAAAGGAGCCACAGACGTGGAAACAAGGACAAGAGTACTAGTTAAATCATTGTTAGCTCTCTTTCCCTCTTAGTCATGACATTTTTCTAGAGTAAGTACTGTTTAGAATGTGTTTTGAAGAAGACAGGAGATAGCTTGGCAAACAGGGAATGGAAGTTTGTTCCAGCATCACTAAGAATAGTATTATTTTTGACAGGCAGCCAAAACTGCAAACATGTTTACATTGTAATAAGGACTTAGAAATTCTTTAAGATTTTCACACTGAAAAAATTCATGAATTCTTTAGTATTTGTACTAATGTGGGGATCAAATTGCTGTTTCAGCCACTTTCATGCTTATTTACCATTTGCTTTTACTTTTTTTTTTTTCCTTTTTTAAAATGAAAGTTCAACTTACATCCAATGAAGTACACAAACCTTAAGGCTTGATAAATGCAATGCTTTAAGTGAGACTTTCTTTTTAAAAATATTTTACGTAATGCATATCCGGTAAAGTCTGCAATACTGTGCTGCAGTTTTCTAAATAAGAAAAACTCTACACATTGCTTTCGGAATACTTTCCAACACATCTTTTCAGATATAATTAAAAATAGCTCAGTGTAGGTGAGTCAATGGCTAAGTTTTATTTTGTGTTTCTGAACCTGCAGGTGGTCAGGCCTGATGCACTGGGGTGGATATCCACCAAAATACATTGTACTTTGCTGAGAAATATCATGTACAATCTTGAGAACACAATAAAAAAAAATGTCACACAAAGCAAATGGTGAAGGAAAGGAAAAAAAAAAAGAGAGAAGTAAAAGGGAGATAGAAATATTAGGAGAGGTTTCTAGGAAGCCTTCTGTAATTTTCTACATGGATTCTTAGCCCTGTCACTTGTCATTGTTTTAATTCAGGGATGTTTTAGGTAACTGGATATTTCATCAGCATTTTGTGTGTCCTCTAGATTATAAACTCTTTGTGGATAAGAATATGTTCTATTTTTTTGTTTGCTCACGCATTACTCCTTCACTTCGATCCTCCACAGCCCTTGAAGGCAAATGAAGATCTCTTCATAACAGAAATTCAGTAAGATGTTTTAGAATCAAGAAAGAAGCAGAGAAAGCTCTGGTTTCCTAGCAGGGCTGCCATCACTCCCTAAAGCCACCACTCCCACTATAGCTGCTCATGTGTAGTGAGATTCAGGAGCTCCTAAAAATCTCTCAATATGTGTATTGACGGCTATGTGTCACTTGAAAGAAAACCTGATTAAAGGGAAAGAAGTGGAAATTTACTCTACTTCTCCCTGATGCCAGCAAAGTACCAGAGTGTGGAATGTCAACATTATCAGCTAGCAGAGCCGCACTGTCTCTGGAAAGAACTCTTCTTTTCCTTTAAGTAAAATTGAAAGACTTTCAAGATTTGTAAGCATCATCACAGTATCCGCAAATTTTATCATCTACTGCATCAGTATCAAAACCCTGTACGTTGAAACCTTTCTTTAGAGAAAAGGGACTTTGTTTCCCAAGACTTCCTTAAAAAGTTTCTCCCCAATTCTCTTTTCATTATTTTTCTCTCTAACACTATGTTTAGCCAGAGTGATTGTTCATTGATGTATGAATAATTTCAGGCCTATTAAATTGCTGTCCCAAAGGTTTTAAACTTTAGTGGGACTAATGGAAAGTGTGGAAGATCTAAAACAGAGTATATACTGTATATTCAGCGGTGATTCTTTATGTCAGGGACATTGCAGTTGAAATTAAATTCATCAGATTATTATACAATATAAGATATTCATTTAGAAATATATACTAATATAAAATTAAAAATAAACAAGCTTCATTTTCTTTTTAATTGGTTATACAGTTGAGTTCAGTCGCTCAGCTGTGTCTAACTCTGCAACCCCATGGACTGCAGCATGACAGGCTTCCCTGTCTATCATCAACTTCTGGAGCTTGCTCAAACTCACATCCATTGAGTGATGCCATCCAACCATCTTATTCTCTGTCAGCCCCTTCTCTCACCTTCTATCCTTCCCAGCATCAGGGTCTTTTCCAATGAGTCCGTTCTTCCCATCAGAGGGTCAAAGGTTTGGAGTTTCAGCTTCAGCAACAGTCCTTCCAGTGAATATTCAGGACTGATTTCCTTTAGGATGGACTGGTTGGATCTCCTTGCAGTCCAAGGGACTCTCAAGAGTCTTCTCCAACACCACAGTTCAAAAACATCATTTCTTCGGCACTTAGCTTTCTTTCTAGTCCAACTCTCACATCCATACATGACTACTGGAAAAACCATAGCTTTTACTAGATGGACGTTTGTTGGCAAAGTAATGTCTCTGTTTTTTAATGTTCTGTGTAGCTTGGTAATAGCTTTTCTTCCAAGGAGCAAGCATCTTTTAATTTCATAGCTGCAGTCACCATCTGCAGTGATTTTGGAGCCCAAAAAAATAGTCTCTCACTGTTTCCATTGCATCCCTATCTATTTGCCATGAAGTGATAGGATTGGATGCCATGATCTTCGTTTTCTGAATGTTGAGTTTTAAGCCAGCTTTTTCACTCTCCTCTTTCACTTTCATCAAGAGGTTCTTTAGTTCTTCTTCACTTTCTGCTATAAGGGTGGTGTTGTCTGTGTATCTGTGGTTATTGATACTTCTCCTGGCAATCTTGATTCCAGCTTGTTGCTTCATCCAGTCGCATTTCACATGATATACTCTGCATAGAAGTTAAATAAGCCAGGTGAGACTATACAGCCTTAAGGTACTCCTTTCCTGATTTGGAACCAATCTGTTGTCCTGTATCCAGTTCTAACTGCTGCTTCTTGACCTGCATACGGGTTTCTCAGGAGGCAGGTAAGGTGGTCTGGTATTCCCATCTCTTGAAGAATTTTCCACAGTTTGTTGTGATCCACAGAGTCAAATGCTTCAGTGTAGTCAATAAAGCAGAAGTAGGTGTTTTTCTGGAACTTTCTTGCTTTTTCAATGATCCAGCGGATGTTGGCAATTTGATCTCTGGTTCCTCTGCCTTTTCTAAATCCTTTTCTAAATCTAATTGGTGATAACATGGTATTATATTAGCATTTCATTCTTAAGACAGTGAAGAGATAATCAGTTTAAATAGTTTAAATAGTCTCCTAGAATCCCTGGTGGCTTAGAGTAAAGAACTTGCTTGCCAATGTAGGAGACACAGGTTTGATCCCTGGGTCAGGAAGATACCCTGGAGAAGGAAATTGCAACATATTCCTGTTCTAGCCTGGAAAATCCCATGGGCAGGGGAGCCTGGCAGGCTACAGTCCATGGGGTCATAAGAGTCAGAAATGACTTACTAAACAAAAACGACTCCTAGACTATCTACTAGTTCCTTGTTCCTAGTATAGTCTTGTTTCTAATAACAGTCTGATATTTTATTTTATCATCCTTATATTTTTTCATGTTTTTTTAAATAATTGTGGTTATTTTCTATTGACAGCTAGATATCTAGGCATAATATTGTCAAGTGAAATGAAAGTCGCTCAAATTGTGTCCAGCTTTTTGTGAGCCCATGAACTATACAGTCCATGGAATTCTCCAGGCCAGAATACTGGAGTGGGTAGCCATTCCCTTCTCCAGGGGATAGTCTCAACTCAGGGACTGAACCCAGGTCTCCCACATCGCAGGCATATTCTTTACTAGCTGAGCCACCAGGAAAGCCCCATATTGTCAAAGTCAACTTTTAATTATCTCAGGACGGATTGTGGGCTTCTCGAGCGGCAGCATCAGCAGCCCGATTGCCCCATGCCCTAGGGTCTTCTCCTTTCTGGTGACCGGGGACATGTACAATTGCTATTGCCCAGGGCAGTTGAACAGTTTTCAGGAGGCTGCGGATCTCGGGCAAATTCTTGACTTCTTTTCCCTCTGCTGTTCTAAATCCCCTTTCCTGGTATATCGGACCTTGAATATGGACAGTGCTAAAAGCATATCGGCTGTCTGGAAAAATGGTGACTCTCTTCCTTTTTGCTTGTTCCAGAGCCTGTATTAGGGCAATCAATTCTGCTTTTTGCACAGACGTGTTTGGGGAAAGTGTCTCAGCCCATATTATCTCAGTCCAAGTCCAGTTTGGGGTCTCTTTACTTCCCTCATACAAGGGCCGGGCCTTCTCAGCAAACCCCATGATCCACAGTCTACAATATCCAACAGTCCCCAAAAACTCTCTCACCTGGCGGGGGGTCTTGGGCTCTGGTATCTGCAATATTGTTTCCTTCATGGCCTGAGTTAGCCACCTTTGCCCCTGCCTGATCTTATACCCCAAATAGGTGACCTCTTGCCGGGATATTTGCGCCTTCTTTGCACTAGCACGATACCCCAAGGTGCCTAGAGTCTGTAAGACCGGTAGCACGGCTGCATGCCTCCTCTGTGGTTCCAGCCAACATAAGGTCATCTACATATTGTAGCAGAATGACCTCCGGGTGGCAAGCCCAATATTCGTAGAGGTCCTCACTCAAAGCCTCATTAAACAAGGTAGGGGAGTTTTTGAACCCTTGTGGGAGGCGGGTCCAAGTTAGTTGTACTACCGGTTGCCCTTCCCCCTCAGTCCACTCAAAGGCAAATATCTCCTGGCTCTGGGCTGCCAGGGGTAGGCTGAAAAAAGCATCTTTCAAGTCCAACACAGTGTACCAAGTGTACTCAGGCAGCAGACTGCTCAGGAGGGTATACGGGTTGGGGACAGTAGGGTGTATGTCACTCACCCGCTTGTTGACTTCTCGTAGATCTTGGACAGGTCTATAATCCGTACTCCCTGGCTTCTTCACCGGTAGTAAGGGGGTGTTCCAATGGGATTGGCACCGCTTGAGAATTCCGGCATCCATGAGCCATTGAATGTGGGGAGTGATCCCCCGCCGAGCCTCCTTGCTCATAGGGTATTGCCTCACCCTCACAGGAGTCGCCTCGGTTTTTAGTTCGATGACGACCGGATGTCTCTGTTTAGCCAGTCCCATTCCTGCTGTTTCTGCCCATGCCAATGGGTATTTGTGGACCCACGGTTGTGTATCTGGTGCTATAACCTCTGAGGGCTTAGGCACAAAAAGTCTGTATTCATCTCTTAAAGCTAGAGACAAGACATGTATCGGCTGTCCAAGTCCATCCATGACTGACATTCCCCCAGGGTCAAAATGGATCTGAGCATTAACTTTAGTCAACAAGTCCCGTCCAAGTAGAGGGGCTGGGCATTCTGGTATCACCAAAAACGAATGGGACACCTGGTGGGTCCCCAGATTTACTTTCCGTTCCATGGTCCAACAATATCTTTTTGTCCCCGTGGCTCCCTGCACCAAGCTGGTTTTCTTAGACATCAGTCCCAGTTTTTGATTTAAAACAGAGTGTTGGGCGCCAGTGTCCACCATGAAGCCAACGGGTTTCCCCTCAACATGTATGGTTACCCAGGACTCGGGGAGGGGTGCCGAGTCTTGACTCCCCTAGTCACTGTCTTCCCCCGCATATAGAACTCGAGTTCCAGGGGAAATTCTCTCTCTCTGGGTTGTTCCTCTCTTCAGGTCCCTCTTAGGGCACTCATTTTTCCAGTGCCCCCGTTCTTTGCAGTAAGCGCACTGATCTTTCTTTAGGGCCTGCCTTTTTGGTCTCTCTTTTTCTCCCGTCTGGGGGCCTCGAGGCTCCCTCAGTTCTCTTCTGGCTTTCATCCCCGCAAAAAGAATCTTGGCCAGCTCTCTCTGGTTCTTCCGGTTTTCCTTTGCCCTATGTTCCCTATCTTCTTTCCTGATCTTCTCAGCTAGTTCCCTTTCCTCCCAACGAAGTCGTTCCTCCCTTTCTTCTGGGGTCTCCCTATTATTAAATACCTTTTCAGCTGCTTTCAGTGAGTCTTGTATTGTCTGTTCTCCTAACCCCTCTATCTTTTGTAATTTCCTCCTAATATCTGGGGCTGCCTGATTCACAAACACTAGTAGAACTGCAGCGCGTGATTCCTCAGCCTGGGGGTCCATAGGTGTATATTGCCTGAAGGCTTCCATTAGCCTCTCTAGGAAGGCTGATGGGCTCTCAGTGGGCTCTTGCCTTACTAAATTTACCTTAGCCAAATTTGTCGGCTTCCTAGCTGCGGCCCGCAGGCCAGCCATTAGAGTCTGGTGGTACACTCGGAGACACTCCCTACCTTCCACTCGCTCAAAATCTCAGTTGGGCTGCAACAGAGGAAACCCCTTGTCCATGAGATGAGGCTGGGCGGTTGGTCTCCCATCGACCCCCAGGACCCGTTTCCGCGCCTCTGCCAGGATTCGCTCCTGTTCTTCCGTGGTGAAGAGCACCTGCAACAGCTACTGACAATCATCCCAGGTGGGGTTATGAGTGAACAAAATGGGAAAAGGGCCAGTATTGATAGGTTCGCTCTCCGTCCTGGTTAGCTGGTCCCACCCGGACGGGGAGTGCCTGTACAGTAGATGAAGGTAACTCTGGGTCCCCATGATCCTGCTCACCCCTATTTCCTCTATTCCTTCTCCGAGGTCGGGGTTCCCTTATCCCTTCTGATTCATCGAGGGGGGGCTCCTCCCCCTGGGGGAACCTGCAACGGAGGAGGGGCATATGGCAGGGGCCTAATTTCCATCTCCAAGTCAATCAGGTTCGGGTACGAGGATTCCTGCAAGACCGGTTTTGGGCCCTTGTTCTTCTCGGCTTCCTCTGGGGGAGTGGGGGTTTCCATAACCAGGGCTTGTACATTAGGAGAATCAGGGAGTTTGTGAACAAAAGGTTTTAACCATTTGGGCAGATCTTCTACTAGATCTTGCCAGACCATAACATATGGGACTTGGCCCGGGTGGCCCCAGGGATCAGGAGCCATAATTTTCTCTTTCACTGCCCGAGTAATAGAAGGTTGAAAAGTTCCCTCTGGAGGCCATCCAACTTGGAAGGTGGGCCACTTTGCAGAGCAAAAGGTTATTAATTTACTCTTTGTAACCAGTAGCGACAGATCATACACTCTAGCCCTGACATCTGAGAAATGATCGGTCATGAGAGAGAGTGGGGTAGATTCTCCTTGCCCCATAGCGAGAGTCAGAAGAAGGTCACCAAGAATTACCACCAAAAAATCCTATCGGGAGTGGTGGCGGCCAGGAGACTGGGCTTGTGGTATGCTTCGTGGAACTATTTGAGTGCCTTAGTCATTGCACGGAAGTTTTCTTGTTGGGGGCGGGCACCCTAAGGGTTTCTAGCCCATTCCGTGACCCCCTTATTCTTTCATGGGAGTCTTCCAGTGGCAGGCGCCCTATCGGCTCTTAAGTGCCTGTCCCGTGCCCACACAGACGGGTTTTTATTTGGCCAGATTCTCGGTTTAGAATATGAGAAAAAGAAAAGAGTTTCACCCTCTCCGGCTCCCGTTTCTGGGGCTGACTTGTTGGGAGGCCTTCAGAATCCGCCAGAGAGTAGCCCTGGCCAGGACTCATCAGTTGTCCCAACAACTGTCTGCCTGTTCACTGAAACTCTCACAAACAGAAATGAGGCTCCAAGACTTTATAGGAGGAAGTAGACAACGACACACCAGAGAACAACGAGACAGGAGACAATGCTGGCAGTTATACAGACGCAAAAGGGCGTAGAAAAGCACATAGACAGACACACATCGGCCGACAACACAGAACTGGGGGGCGGAACCCCCTGAGTCTCCCTATCTTCTGGAACAAGGGTCACCTTACCGAATGGCGTCCACCGTTCCCCAGATTCGGGCTTAGGAGAGGAGGTCTCCTTCCCGCAGAGCCGGCTGCCTTCCAGCATGCTCGCTGGCCTCGGCCTTACGCCGGCCAGAACGGCCAATCTGTTCCCTCATGGAAAGCTTTCCCTCACGCCAGACACCTTCCTGCCTTCTAGCAGGGCCTCAGATTTACACTGGACTTTCCAAACCTGCCTGAGCACCGGTGCTATTACCTGTCCTTTTTCCCCTTTGTTCCAAAGAGTGTTCTCCCCCGGTCAAGGGATCCCGGACGAGCCCCCAGATGTTCTGCCCGTAGTCCGAATCCCCGATCGGGAAAAAAGACTCCCTGAGACAATGCAACTTGCAATAGGGGAATTTATTACTGACTCGAGCCAGGGCCTCCCGCCCTCACCAAGGGTGTGAGGACGAAAAAGGCCCCGAGCCCCAGTTCTCTCGGGTATTTATTGGGTACAATTATTCAAAAAGCAGTGGGTAGTTGGCGCAAGCAGATTGGTTACACAGTTGCAAGGCAATTTTTGTTGGCCCAATCCTTCGTGGGCTTTCAGCTTTCCCCTGATAGGTTCCCTTTTTCTTGCTAGGCACATGTTGATTGGCTGGCTCCAGGTGGCCTGATAATTATGTTACCCCGGGAAACCAGGCCTACTCCTAATCTAGGCTGCCTGTCATGGTGTTAGCCGTGACAGCCTCACAGTTCAGCCCTCATGTATGCAATTTAAAGGGCTTCCCTGGTGGCACAGCAGTAAAGAATCTACCTGAACTGTAGGACCTGCAGGAGATGGGGGTTTGATTTCTGGGTCGGGAAGGTCCCTTGGAGGAGGGCATGGCTACCTGCTTCAGTATTCTTGCCTGGAGAATCCCAAGGACAGAGGAGTCTGGTAGGCTACAGTCCATGGGATCTCAGTCAGACACGACTAAAGCAATTTAGCAAGCACACATGCACACATGCAATTTAAAAAAAAAAAAAAAGGGCCTTATTACACACTCACTTGAGGGAATTTCAGGCCACACTAACTACTGAACCTGATGTATTTATCCCTAGTGTTTGCTCGGTGATTAGGCTGCTTCTTAGAGATCAATGTCTGGAAGAAAGGGACAGTGAAAACCTAGAAAGCTTTGTCATTTTTGGTAATGTGTTTAAATAGCAGAAGAAATTAGAAATCTATGAAAAGTATATACATTAAGATTACATTTTAAAAGTAAGAGTTAAATAAGTATTTTAATAAAGTCGCTCAATCGTGTCTGACTCTTTGCGACCCCTTGAACTGTAGCCCACCAGGCTCCTCCGTCCATGGGATTCTCCAGGCAAGAATAGTGGAGTGGGTTACCATTTCCTTCTCCAGGGGATCTTCCCAACCCAGGGATCAAACCCAGGTCTCCCACATTGTAGGCAGATGCTTTAACCTCTGAGCCATCAGGGAAGCCCTAAATAAGTTAAAAACAATGGTAAATTCAAGTTTATGTGAATTCTTGCTCTGAAATTTTTATGCAACTACATATTTTCTTTGCCTGAATTCCACTTGTTGTCAATCACAGGCTCCATTTTTTCCAACTTTTTTAATTCTTCTAGGAGGCTTTTTAAATAAATCAGCCTCACTTTCCAGGTATGACACAGTAGAAAGAATGTGACCGTAGGAGATACCAAAATTTGAACCGTGGCCCTAGTACTTACCAGCTCTGATCATTGTCATATGTAAAATTGGAAAAGATGAATATTGTTTTCAGAGTATTGTGAGAATTAAAATAATGTGCAGAAAATTTTAGCATTTATGTTACTCATATATTAATAAGTTTATTATTAACTTATTACATTGTGGATGCCTCTATGGACGTAATCATTACATATCAGGCATCTTGCCTGACGAGCACAGTGTGGGAAAAACCCCATTTATTTCATAAGATTTCCACTACGTATCCAAATATACATTAGGAATTTTTAAAAAATCGTTTAAATTAGCATTTTTTCTGTAAGAGTTCCAAAAGATTGTCAGTATTAGAACTTCTATGTAATTGCCGTGAAAACTTTTGTGAGTAGATATGTTTTTGTGATGATGCATTTAAAGAGTGTTCTAAGCCTTAAATGTCACATAGTTTCATGTGCAGAATCTCGCTTAATAACTCTATCTTATTGTGAACATCTCCTATCCAAAGTCACAGTATTGGCCTGGACATGATGATCCTCTGTTGTCTAAGCCAACGACCCAACTTAAACTTGGATCAGTTATGGCAGGTCAAAGTGATAAATTTGGGGGCTCACACTGGTCCCTCATAGCTCAATTGATAAAGAATCTGCCTGCAATGCAGGAGACCCCTGTTTGATTCCTGGGTGGGCAAGATCTGCTGGAGAAGGGATAGGCTACCCACTCCAGTATTCTTGGGCTTCCTTTGTGGCTCAGCTGGTAAAGAATCCACCTGCAATGCGGGACACCTGGGTTTGATCCCTGGGTTGGGAAGATCCCTTGGAGAAGGGAAAGGTTATTACCCACTCCAGTATTCTGGCCTAGAGAATTCCGTGGACTGTCGGACACACTGAGCTACTTTCACTTTCACTTTCACACTGGCCAAAGGTAAAACTGTTCCCAGACAAGCAAGGAATATTTGTAGCTGAGTCTACGGCCAGGTACTCTGGGTTTGAATGTCAGTTTTTTTCTTAATTATTTGATCTTTAGTTCAATATTTATGAAAAGATTTATAGTGAAAATAATAATCATCTCAGGAGTTGCTGTGAAGAGTAATCATGCTGAATTCAATATGATTAATAACCTAATATCATTGATAATGATAATTTAGTATTACCAGTACCACTATAACCCACATCTCCTCTCTCTTAATCTATTCCCCCCTACACACACAATTTTCTGTTAAGAAATGTGTTTAATTTAAACTCATTTAACAATTGTAAATATTAATAGTGTTTATTTAATGTTTAACATTTATAGATCAAGGTTCAGAGACATTGTCCAAGTCTAGAAGAAAAATAGGATTGCTATTATTCTTGTTTGAGGAAAAAAAAACACAAAAAACACATAGCTAATAAGAGCAGAGATTAGCACCCACAACTTTGCCAAGATAATATTAAACCATGCTACATTCCTCACTGCTACATATGAGGACTCAAGTAGTGAAGCAGCTAAGGACAGAAATTTTCCTCTCCTAAGTTTTGTAGTACTTTCAGAACTTTGTCATAAACTAATATAGTAAAATACAAATGGATTACTATATGTTTGCCATAGTAAGATATTGAGCCCTTTAAAGGTCATCTCCATTGTTTAGTCTGTTGTGATAATGTTATTTCATCAATGATATAAAAACTGTTGCTTTAATAAAATCTTATGAAGCCCTGTCAGAGGTAAAAACTTTTACAGAAATGTAAATAACAGAAATGCCTAGAGCTTTACAAAAAAAGAAAGCTGTTTTCTCTAATAGAAAAGGAACAGTACTTGCTAGCTTGTGTGTTATGTGGGGAGAAAGGAATGCCGTTCTTCAAATACTTGTGCTTGCTTCTGAGTGAAGTGTTTTCCATTTTTACATATAGCGTTAGTGCATGCTCAGTCACTCAGTCATGTCCAGCTTTTTGCACCCCCATGGACTACAGCCCACCAGGCTCCTCTGTCCATGGAATTTTCCAGGCAAGAATACTGGAGTGGGTCATAAACAAGCAAATAACTCTAAAAGTTTAGAGGATATGATAGCAACTAAGTATGTTAATACTGTATAAATTTACTATGTTCTACGTGGGTAAGCATTCCAGGACACACAAGTGGAATTTGTCTTAGCATCCTCTATTGGATGAAGGATAGTTCTCAAGATGGGACAGAAACAGTATCCAACCAAAGGGTAAAGACATTGAATTGAGTTGCAGACATTTACTCACTGGCCTTGAAAATGAGACAATTTGCTAATCTCTTCTTATAGCCTGAGTCTACTTCTAAAGATAAAAGGGAGGATAAGACCTGTCCTATAATTTTATATGCTTATATGTTAATACTAAGTGAGATAACATATGTTTAGAACCCTAACATTACTTTTTTTTTATCAAGGTTATATTTTTTTAGTTGAAAATGTAAAGCATGCTCATGGTAAACAATACAAAGGGAAAGGAAGAGGGGAGAGAACAAATTACCAAATAAATAATGTGAAAAAGGTAGATTGAGAATCTTGCAGCTTTATGTTATTATAAAGCTTTAGAATGATAATAGTTATTGTTATTAGCACAAGTTATGGCAAGAAAGAAATCCCTTATTCATTCTTATAGTTCCTTATTTCCATAAAATAAGAGATCAAGCTAGTTTATTTTTAAGTATTTTTGCATCTATATAAAATTCTCCAGAGGAAGTCACCAGAGGAAGCCACCAAAAATATTTTAAATAACATAAATATTGCTCTATGTTTTATTAGAATGAATGTGAAGAATAAATTAAAGTGTCAAAAAAGATATTGGGACAATAAATATTTGTTACGTTTCAATCAGAGTATTAAAAAATGAACATTTTGAAATGTACATGTAACTCATTTCCAAAATTGTCCATGAATTTATCTAATGAATAGACAAAAGCAAGTTTATAAACAAGTCAGAATTCTGATCTTACGGTTATATTATCTAATAAGGACTCATTAGAATAATGATTGGATTAGTGAAATTATTTTGTTCAAGTAAATTGCATGAATAAACAACTGTATAAATAATGACCAAAAGCAGTGCTATTGAAATAATTCCACTGATTAGGTAAACAGGGGTTGAATTAACAATAACGATTGTTGATCCTATATTAGTTCAACGAACATTTTGAGCACCAGTTATGTTTGAGGCAGTGAGTTGGATGGTAGAGCTACAAAGACTCAGAAGTCAGAATTCAGTGTTTTGTTAGTGACGACGAAAAGTACATAGATGGTGTATCAATCAGTGCCCTAAGAGTCAAAGGTATATACAGGGATCTATAAAAATTGTGATCTGAAAGGCTACTGGCTGTATGAAGCCAAGTACTCAGCCTTTCTAGGAATCAGATAAATAGAAATTAAGAGAAAAACAAGCAAACAAACAAACTGCATGTTGGCTTTCTGGGATTGGCAAATATTAGGACGCTGCATAATAGCAATTGCTTAAAGCGTAAAACGGAACTTACCTGGTCGGAGTAGATTCCTCTGCAGCTATCCAAGAGAATAATATGAGTGGTCAGAAGAAAGCTTATACCCATTCCTTTGTCCAGTGCCTTGGTCCCTATCTTAGGCTTATATGATAGGGAAATTTGTAACTCAAGTCCATGACACAATAGGAAAATTTTAATTTCAGCACTATTTCAAGCAGTTGGAGGTTGCAACCTGCATGCCTATCACTAGAGAAATGTAGAAGAAAAGATGCTATGATTTACTTACTTTGGAATTAGGAGCAATACATTTGAAATGTCTGGAGCAACATTAAAACATGATATTGAGTGAAAAATAAAAAGAAACAAAACAACATCTAGAACACAGTATCATTTAGTAAATTAAGATAATAAGGGGGGAAATGTATGTTTTCTAGAGTTGTATATCTAGCTAAAGAAATAGTACAAGCAACTTGAACAATTTTGAACAAGTTCTAAAGGAGAAAAGGAGGAATGGGATGTGAGAAATAGAAACGAAAAGAAGGAAAACATTGATAAAATTAAAATGAGGACCTTGCAGAGACTAATGAGGATGTTGGGTGAAGGCTAAGGAGTATAATCAACTCAGCTTTCCACTTGACATTCAAATAGCTCTAGATAAATAGGCGAATAAGAGTAACAGAACAGAATAAAATGATATGAAGCATGATATGGAAGCAGAGATGGGGAAAAACACAACTATTAATAGTCCAAGAGCAATCAAAAGGGTTTCATAGAGTTGATGATGTCTGAAAGCTGAATAGGAGGCAGACAAGTGAAAAATGTGAGGCAGTAAAGATAAGGGGATGTGGGGAAGATGCTCTCAAGATAGGAGACCAGGATGGAAAATGACATGAAGATGTTACATACAATGTTGTGTTTAGATAACTTCTTGCGCAATTGCCTTTAATGTGGGATATTTAGGGCTTCTAAGGTGGCGCTAGTGGTAAAAATAACCTGCCTGCCAACACAGGAGACATAAGAGACATGGGTTTGATTCCTGGGTGAGGAGGATTCCCTGGAGGAGGGCATGGAAACCCACTCCAGTATTTTTGCCTGGAGAATCCCGTGGACAGAGGAGCCTGGCGGGCTACAGTCCATAAGGTCTCAAAGAGTCAGACACGACTGAAGTGACTTAGCACTCACACACACGTGGGATATTTAAGGGGATTCTGAGATACTTCTGGAAAAATGCAGAGGGGAAAGATTATAAATTTTATTTTATTTTAAGGATACAAGTAAGTAGGACCTAATATAAGGAAATGGGGCTGAAAATGGGAACCAGGTACAATTGCAAAAGATACTTAAGAGGTAGAGTTGATAGCTCATGGCTGCAAGAAGTGTGGGAGAGGCAGGAGGCCAGGAGATGGCTCAGAATTTTAACTCGATGGTAATAGGATTCACTAGAAATGAGTAAAGCAAAATATGGAGAATTTTGGAATAAAATGGACTAAAATAAATAAAATTTTTATCCCAAAATTTTGGAATTTTGAAATAAAAATAAGTTCCATCCCATCAAAACTATTTGCCTTGTTAAACTTTTCCTCCAAGGAAATTACCCCAATAGTCCAACCAGTAACATCCAATAATTTTAACAATGGCAGATGAAGAAATGGTTTCCAATGTTTGTGTTTGCATTTTTTCTTAGTCTATATTAATTTGTCTTTGGGTGACTGATTTGGGTGTCTTTGACTTTGAAGGAGCCTTAGAATGATGACTTAGCGTCAGCATGGTTGGTCAAGGAATAACTAAACCAACTCCTAATGACAACATGCTTGCATTTTTAAATTGTGAGGTTGAATATCTTTTCATATGACTAAATATTAGCATTTAATTTATCTTTGATCTAAATGTATGTTAATGTTTTACATTGTTAGTCTTTTCATCTTTCCTTATTTCATTTCACAACTTTTTATATTAAGGAGATCAGGTAACTTTGTTATCATGTGCTTTTACAAATATTGTTTCCCAATTTTTATTTTTACTCTTTTATGCAAAAATTCCAAATAATTTATATAATGTTTACATATATTTTCCTTATGGCCTCTGAGTTTTGGGTCTTATTTATTGAAGCCAAACTCCTCCTAAGTTACTGTTTTTTTAAAAACATACTTGAAGATAACTTGCTTTCTAAGAATAATCCGATTGTTTAGTTGCTATTTGTACTATGAAGGTGCTTAGCTGTTGATTTTCTACATGAGTTTCAGGGAACACCACTGTCCCATCCATATTTATTTTTAAGTAGTGGGACCTGAGTGGAGATTTCTGAATCTCAAAATGACAACAAATAATTTCTCAGTAATGCTTACTTTCTGATCCACGCAACTGGTTGATTTTGTCAACATGAGCTACTTTTTCCTTCAGATGTTGTGTCTCCAGAAACACATCATAGCTCATTTGATAAACTCAGCTTTCTTTCCTATGTCCCTTACGAAAGATTGCTCAATTGTCCCCAGACAATTGGTGAAGGTGTGTTTAAACACAATGGGGTTGGGCAACAGAAAGTGCACTCGAGTTTAATAATTGCTTCTTTACCAACCCACCATGCCACCAGAGCATATGCCTCTCAGAGGCAAGGATCTTGTCTTAATCATCAAGGAATACCCAGAGTATAGCACAGTGCTTAATCCAGAGTTGCTTAATAGGAATGTGAGGACAGAGTAAATGAGTGAATGGCTGAACAAACTAAGGTTCATAGTCTTATCTCTATCACTGATCTAATATGTGACCTTGTATAAATTACTCAGTCTTTCCAGGCTTCAGTTTCCTGTCCTGCCAAACAAATATAAATTCTAGCCTGACTGTATCAGAGATTTGCCTGAAAGAACATAAGGTGATACACTTGGCACTGATTTGAAAAAAATTCAAAAAATTGATATAATCATATCAACATACATTTAATAAATAACTTCTTTTTTAGGATATGGAATATTGCTAACTACAAAGAATATGCTAACTATGGGACACTAACTATAATTGTAAAATGAAAATCAGAAAAAATAATACTTATTGGGGGAATGCATTGGCTAATAAAGTATCATGATTATCTTTCCTATATTATTATCATTATCAGTATTATTATGAAAAAGAGCAACCAGGTGGAAAAAGTCACACACTCAATATTGACTATAAAAATCACACACTCAATACCTGTTTTATGCTTCCTCCACAGTTTTGTCCTCCTATTGGTTTATTAGTCTTTATGTCTAAATCAGAAAGCTCTTGGTGCTTTGGAAAGTTTTATGTACAGTTTTGGCCTATTTAATTCAATTCATCAATATTATGCTCAGTTAAATTGACTTATGATAGACATTCAGTTTTAGATATGAACACATTCAAAATGTTATCATACTTCAAATACTTTGCCAGCCTGAAAGGATCTTTTGAATCTTTCATTGAAAGCTTTGCTTTTTATGTGGGGGACTGAGGTAGGTAGTCACAATAAACATGTAGGAGAAATAAGGAAGATTTTGGAGCAAAAAATATGATTCAAAAGGGAGAAAATTGATGTATTTTAAAGCAGTGTTTATATTATGTGTTTGTTAATTTTATTTTATTTCCCTACAGGTTTAAATGTTTTTTGACTACTTGGCTACTGATTAGAGAACACAAAATGAATAACTCAACAAACTCCTCTAACAATGTGGCTCTGACCAGTCCTTATAAGACATTTGAAGTGGTTTTTATTGTCCTTGTGGCTGGGTCCCTCAGTTTGGTGACCATTATTGGGAACATCCTGGTCATGGTCTCCATTAAAGTCAATCGCCACCTCCAGACCGTCAACAATTACTTTTTGTTCAGCTTGGCCTGTGCTGACCTCATCATTGGTGTTTTCTCCATGAACTTGTATACCCTTTACACTGTGATTGGCTACTGGCCTTTGGGACCTGTGGTGTGTGACCTTTGGCTTGCCCTGGACTACGTGGTCAGCAATGCCTCAGTAATGAATCTGCTCATCATCAGCTTCGACAGATACTTCTGCGTCACGAAACCACTCACTTATCCCGTCAAGCGGACCACGAAAATGGCAGGTATGATGATCGCAGCTGCCTGGGTCCTCTCCTTTATCCTCTGGGCTCCAGCCATTCTCTTCTGGCAGTTCATCGTAGGGGTGAGAACTGTGGAGGATGGGGAATGCTACATTCAGTTTTTTTCCAACGCGGCTGTCACCTTTGGCACGGCCATTGCAGCCTTCTATTTGCCTGTGATCATCATGACTGTGTTATACTGGCACATATCCCGGGCCAGTAAGAGCAGGATCAAGAAGGACAAGAAGGAGCCTGTGGCCAACCAAGATCCAGTTTCTCCAAGTCTGGTTCAAGGAAGGATAGTGAAGCCAAACAACAACAACATGCCTGGAAGTGATGATGGCCTGGAGCACAACAAAATCCAGAATGGTAAAACTCCTAGAGATGCTGCAACTGAAAACTGTGTCCAGGGGGAGGAGAAAGAGAGCTCCAATGATTCCACCTCAGTCAGTGCTGTTGCCTCTAATATGAGAGATGATGAAATAACCCAGGACGAAAACACAGTTTCCACTTCTGTGGGCCATTCCAAAGATGAGAACTCAAAGCAAACATGCATCAAAATTGTCACCAAGACCCCAAAAGGTGACTCATGTACCCCAACTAATACCACCGTGGAGCTAGTTGGTTCTTCAGGTCAGAATGGAGATGAAAAACAGAACATCGTTGCTCGCAAGATTGTGAAGATGACTAAGCAGCCTGCCAAAAAGAAGCCTCCTCCTTCCCGGGAAAAGAAGGTGACCAGGACGATCTTGGCTATTCTGTTGGCTTTCATCATCACTTGGGCCCCATACAATGTCATGGTGCTCATTAACACCTTTTGCGCACCCTGCATCCCCAACACAGTGTGGACAATTGGTTATTGGCTCTGTTACATCAATAGCACTATCAACCCTGCCTGCTATGCACTTTGTAATGCCACCTTCAAGAAGACCTTTAAACACCTTCTCATGTGTCATTATAAGAACATAGGCGCTACAAGGTAAATCATCTTTGTAGAGAAGAAAGGTAGTCAAGGGGAGCCTCGTGAAAGGAAACAGAATAAAAGAGCTCCTAGTTTTCAAATCTCTGCCATTGCACTTTATAGTCTTATCATGGAATGTGCAATTAAGGAGCCCAACAGTGACACTCTTTGGTGCCTATGCTCCAGTTTGAGAAACTTGTACCTTATAAACCCTGTCAGTTGAGGAACAATGAGACCATAGAGGAGACATGTTGGAATTGTGGATTTTAGAAGTGACCTATGCTTTCTTGTACTCTCTTGAAGAAGGGCTTCTGAATCTATAATTTTATCTCTGCACAAAAAGAATAATAACCTCGCTGTGTTTTTTCATTTTTGTGTTCCCAAGTGAAAGGCCACAGTTACAAACTAACGTGGAGACTTAAACATAAAGAAAGCCATTATACAATGGGGAAGTGAAGAAACAAGATCAAAAACGGATATAGAAATGGCCTCCAGAGTGTTAAACATATATTATTCTTTTGTTATGATTTTATGTGGAGAATTGCAACATAATAAATGCTTACCTTTTTTATCTTTCCCCTTTCCCATCATAAAAAGAGAGCAAACAAGCGAAAACTTAGCTAGATTGCATCATTATTTTTGTCATATGGCATTGGATTTTTTATTGCCATGTTTTACACTGTGTAAGTGAAAAATCTGCAGGACTTTCACTAAATACAGAGACAGTCACGAGAAAGGGTATTTCAGCCCTGCCCACTGTGTCTTTTGCATTCTTTTGGGGTATAACACTGTGAGGATTTAATTCACTTATGATTGTTTATGTGAAATATCTTTGCCAATCTGGTTTTATACTAAACAAGCCCCTTATTTTAATAGAATAGCCTACCTAATATATAAACATGCTTAAGAAGCCAAAGTCAATTTTTTTAAATGAGGTTTCATCAAATTCAACAATGGTCATTTTTTTCTTTTCTTTTCTTTTTTTTTTTTTGGAGAAAGTTTACTGAGGCCAGGTGAATTTTGAGATAAGAAAATAGAAGGTTGAAAGGGCATCCTGTTTCAACCTGATCTGCCTGACCTATATATGACGTGCTAACTTGTAAAACATGAACTCCTGGCCTTTGCAAGCAGGAATAAGATGCTGCTTTATTCATCTGGAATCTTAAATAGGATTAAGTTATTCACATGACACCAATGACTTTGGGGTCAATCCCAAGAGAATAAGACTTTCTCTTTAATGCCTGCTAAAAGATGATATTAAATTTATAGTCAAGTGAGATTTATTACTGTCTTATGACCTGTGGAGGGAAAAAAAATAGAGAACATTTACTGAAACCACATGTTTTGTATTCCTCGAATTGTCAATTCCCCTTAAAGTTTTTTAACTTCAAAATTCTGTTGATAGAAGTAGTGATCTTTATGGAAGAAATGTCATGGATAACTAAACAGGCCAAGCAAGCACAACAGAACCTGAGAGAGAGTAGGAGGCTGCACCTATGCCCCTTCTCACCATTTTTTAGTTCTAGACCACAGAAAAATCGGATCAGGAACAGTTAACCTGTCTGTGTATGATTTTTTATTGTACCTATACCACTTCTCACCATTTTTAAATTCTAGACCGTAGAAAAGTCATATCAGGAACAATTACCCTTGTCTATCTAAGATAGACATTTTTATTGGGATCCCAAATAAATATACAATTATATTGATTCAAGCTTAGTTATTTTTACCCCTCAACTTTTTTTCTTACAGTATTTCCTATGGTCTTCCAATCAGATTTTATAAAGATGGTCCAATCAATAGAAATTAAATTTATAAAACCCATTCAAATTTCATATTTTGCATTTTAGGTTTATGGGCTCTATGATATCTTGATCAGTAGTATCCATGTGAGCTGCATGATGAATTTGTCAGTATTAGACTTTAGCACTTTAATTAGAACTATTTTGTGTGACTTGCCTCACTGATGGCATCTCAACAATTTTGAGAGCTGAAAAAAAAAAAAGCACAAAACAAATAACAATGAAAAAGAACAATTAGTAAGAAGCAAAGTGCCAATAATTTTTGTACATAAGTTATCCTTTTAAAAATAACTTTCTGTTTCAATAACTTCAGTCATCCCTCCCAACCAAATCTTCTATTTATAAACATACAGCATCAGTTAATACTGGTGTCTTTATTCTACCTTAATATAAACTTTTACATTTTAAATCCATATTTGTTTTTATTTTGTTTCTTCAAGTAAATGCATCAATTGAGGGGAAAGTACATCAAGCAATTGGGCTGTTTGGTTTCTTGTATACAAAACAATTGACTGGCTGAATAGTTCACTTATTAACTTGTGCTGTTACGATATAGATTCAGCTTTAGTTGGGTTGAACTCTTTGGATTCAAGGATTGAGGATTCTGGATTTGGGTCTTTTTTTGTCTGCTCTAACAATCCAACTCATCATGAATCAAACTGCCTCTAACTCTCCATTGCCATTGCATCTTTTCCTTTCTTCTGTTCTTGATCTTCACCGTATCTACCACAACCTCATTGAAAAAGAAATCACCAAAAATTAAAGAAAGGAATTGAACATAGACTGATACATCATGGATGCTTTGTCAACTGGAATCAGAAAAAGTGAAAAGAATACTGAAATAGTAGATGATTAGAAAGATGTGGAGACTGTATCCAGAGGCTTGCATTAACTATTTACTGGATTTGTTTATTTCAGTGGCTCCCAGCCAGGGACCATTTTGCCTCCCAGGGGACATTTAACAATGTGTGGAAACGTTTTTGGTCGTCACAACTCAAGGGAGGGCTATTGGCATCTAGTCACTAGGCTCTGGGGATGTTACTGAACAGCTTACAGTGCACAGTATAGACCCCGCAACTAAGGATTGTTTGGTTCAAAATGTCAGCAGAGTCAAAGTTGAGAGATCCTGTTTTAAGGGATTCTAGAGCTTGCTTTATATAAGTGGGAAAATAATCCTGTATCACTATTAGGACATCAATGCAAATTGTTCATCTGTTTGAAAAAGGTAATTTCACCAACCACGTACCAGACACACTGTCATCCATTGAGTCTGGTGTATTTGTAATTTACAGATTGGAAGCACAGGACACATCTGCATATCCCAAATCACCATACCATGCACACAACACATTGTTTCCAACATTTTAATGTCCAATTAGGATTGCACGGAGTCCAGTTAATTGAAGCAGCTGGCTATTAAAATGGTTGCAATTGATATGGTCACTTTCTATTGGAGCTGCTGTTTTTCCTCTCAAAAACATTAAGAGCCTCTTTCAAAAACAACATGATTCATCTCCTTTGTCTTCACTGGAAAGGTAAATATCTGTCAAGAATTTCTTCTTTCCTCATAGCAATAATGTAAATATCCAAGAGTGGTCTTATAAGAAGAGTTTAAGAATGTGAAAAAGCCAGTTCATTTCTTGAAAAAAGAAATGATTGCCTTTTTACCAGTTCATCATTAATTTAGTGCCACCTCCCCAAGTGGTAGGACGAAGTCATCAATATAGTAAGTCATGTAGGATATGCTTTCTGGTGAATGTCAAAGCTGGAGTTTCCACATACTTCTGGCTCTTTGTCCATTCACTGCTTTTTGACCCTAAAGATATGACATTGGGGGAGATGGGAATTCAAAATGATGGCAACATATACTTAGAAATGCAATCTACTTTTATTTTCTCCTACTAGTTCACAGGTAGTTGCCTTTTCCCCAGTTTGATAGTATCCCTTTCAACAACCACAGCACTGGTGTTGCAAATAGATTAGGGAAGCACCCAAAGCTGGATGAATTGTGCAAAGTGTATTTTCAGCATGTATATACAATACCTTGCCTCTCAAATATGCTTCTCTTAAAAGGGTGCACGCTACAGCATGAACTGTCTGCATATTTAATGTATCTTCCTGGAATATGCTGTACGCTTAATATACATATTCTATAAATAAAGTAATAAAATGTATAATAGAAATACATATTTCTGTATGCAAATAAATATATTATACACAAAATTTGAGTATGTAATATGGTGTTCGTGGCTTCAGAGTGACAAAGGTAGATTTTATACACCTAATTTTAAAAGAAAGTAGTATTTGCTTTTGAAGGGAGACATTAAAGAACAGCTCAAACTCTACCCATATTACTATTATACTGTTTCATAATCTTTGAAAACACAGCATTTATTTTAAATATCTCTTGGAGGAATATATTAATAAACCTTTGCTGGTGTCACCCCACATGACAACAATGCTTTTTGCCTCTGTGTTCCTGATGGTCCTCCAGCTATAATCTTCCTGGCTGTTTCGGTTCCAACAGCTGTGTTGATCTCACGTCTGATTGCCTGATGAGATTGCAACCAGTTCATTGACATACAGCTTTGCTCTCCTCCAAATTAACTGATTTTTGTGAAATAAAAAATAATCATCCTGGGAGGGAAGGATGACCTTCAGAATGTTTTACACTTTGAAAAACAAGGAAAAATTGTACAAGCACTCTTTGTTACAAACCACTCTTTTCAGTCTGGGGGTAATACAGCATCCCATACATTAATGCCAAAAAGTTGTGACGTAGTATGATGTTGAAAGTGTCTCTAAGAAATCACAAATCATATGGTTTGTTTCTAAGTGTTCTGCATCTTCTCCATAGCAATTCTCATCCTTCCCTTGGCGCCCACTCAACTACCTACCCACATTCCTCAGAACGTTTTCTTTGGTCCATTAGCACGAGTCCATACTTAGCAAATTTTATGACATTAAGTGATAGTGGACACGAAGTCTCAAGAGGCACTTGCGTTTTAATACAAAAAGCGTAAACACTGAATATTTGAAAGATTCATATTAGTCTTTATATACCAAGGCAGGAAATGAGAAATGCATTTTCCAGTGAACTCTAGTTTTGTTTGAAATTCGTGGCTTTATTGGATGGCTACCCACTGCTGAAATTTTACCTTCTGTCTCACAGTGTCCACCCTTGTGAATTACTGTTTCTTATGGAAACCAAAATTCCTAGAAAGATAGAAAAATGATGTTTTCTATCAATTCTCATTAGCTTCTTATTGTTCCAGTGAAACGTTTGCATTTAATTTTCTAGAATTTGAATTGAAAACTGTATTGATGAATTGTCAAATGCTATTCCTGACTAGGTGGTTGGAAATACTGAGAGGAGAAAAGCATCTTGCCATCATAATGAAGAAACTTCCACTTTATAGCATGTATGTCTTTTTCAACCAAAAATGGAAGAAGCATAATGTGGTAAGTTGTAGAAAATGGATATTTAAGTAGTGACATTCTATAATGTCTATTCTATGACTTCTTAAACAGACACGCACACAGTAAGTCATGGGAAACCATGAAGACAAATGGGTACTTGCACCATTTACCCAGAAGTTCATCTGAATACTTCAATTATACATTTACTGATAATGCAGATATGTTTGAAAGTCATCTAGAAGGATTTTTTTTAATGAGTATTATTTTCAAGTTAGTACTATAAGATAAGTGATGATGTTACTGAATAGCTCATCCACTTTTTTTGGGCCATGCTATTTAGTATACAGGATCTTAGTTCCCTGACCAAGGATCGAACCTATGCCCTCTGCATTGATTGGGAGCATGGAGTCTTAATCCCTGAACTGCCAGGGATGTCTGGTGTTAGTGAACAGATTGTGTCTGTGTCCAGAAAGAATTATTATGGATTGCTGAGGTGGATGATTTAAACCTGGATAATAGTTGGATGATTTATATATTAAAAAGTTATAATTCACTTTATCCTTAATCATCTTCAGCACAGTGAGTCTTGCTTTTCTTACTGCTCTTGCATGTAGAGCGGGTACTTAAAATTTGTGATGGCACGAGTATCTTTACTAGGGCTGTGTTATATTACAGCCTTACGTCAGCTGTTCTCAAACTTTAGCCTGCAATAGAATCACCTGCAGATTGTTGAGCCCTGTTAGTAGATCTGAGGTGTGATACGAGAATCTGGGTTTCTCATAAATTCCCAACTGATCCTGATGAGGACTGCACTTTTAAAACAACTGACTTTTGAGTCTAATGAAAAGTTTTACCAAAGCCTTATGATAACTAGCAAAGCATCTATTATTTATGGCAATAATTTACATTTAAAACATTATCCACAGGGGAGGAAAGTTTTTATTGGACATAAAGTCTATTGCCTGCTTATAAATAGATTCTTCATATTTTCTATCTCTTGAGAAACTTTGCCATGATCTTAACATCAGAGTTTTAAAATAATAATATTGATATATTCACATAAACTAACATATTAAATCTTTAAAGATAAAAACAACAAATGTTTGAATTCTGTGATATCTCCAATAAAAGATACTTTAGACATACACTTTATATGATGTCCTACATCATGTATTTTTGCATAGATATGTATGCAGACACATTCTCCTCATAAGTGTATTCAGAATAAATCATTCCATTATTACATCATTTAGAATTAATGGTAATTAATTGGCAATTTAGAAGGAATTCTTCAACCTCTGAGCTTCCCTGGTGTCTCAGCTGGTCAAGAATCTGCCTGCAATGGGGGAGACCTGGGTTCGATCCCTGGGTTGGGAAGATCCCCTGGAGAAGGGAAAGGCTAACCACTCCAGTATTCTGGCCTGGAGAATTCCATGGACTGTATAGTCCACGGGGTCACAAAGAGTCAGACACAACTGAGCGGCTTTCACTTTCACTTTCTTTCTTCAGTCTCTTCTTAATATACATACACAGTCACAGATATTCAGGCACACACACACACACACAATGGTACACAGATATATATACAAAAATACACATGCATACAAACACACATTTTACCTTGTACTATATATCTTGATGGTGCCCAGAGGCATAAACTTTCTACTACTTCCAAAAGCATTTGAAACTCTGCTAGAGAAGATACTGAACCCTCAGGTCAGCCAAATGATATTGAAGGAAAAAATCTGTCTCCTCTGTGCTATGGCCAGTAAACTGAAGAATTTTCTCATAGCCTTTAGGATCTTATGAGCCTTAGCTTTGTGTCTGCCACCAATATATTCTAGACACCCGAAAGCCATCTCTTCAGTGCATGCGGTGATTACATGGGGTCATGGTGAAAAAAGGTGCCCAAAATACACTATAGCACCTAGAAGACACATCTACAAATACACATATTCGTGATGGGTGTCTCCAAACAGTCTATAGCTGTACAACGTGATGCTTTTAATACCAATGTGACTATCTAGAGAGCTGAGTATGAGAAAAAAAGTGACAATTTCTCAGCACATTCCTTCCAAAATCCCTCTCAGACATTCTTTTTTAGGTTTATAGCTCTTTATACCTCTGAATGGTATAAAAAGTTAGGGGTGATAATTACTTTGAATATGCAACAGATGGTCAAATATTCAAAATGTCTGTTATCCTGAAAAACAAACAAGACTGGAATGCAAGTCTCATCTTCCAGAAAAAGGAAAACTGTCAACCAGATTATTTTTGCTTTTCTCAGTATTATCATTATTCTGCTTATGAATAAAGAAGTACAAGAGGTCATTTAAAGGCCAGACAGTAAATGGCTGAATAAAACCAATTTACTTTTTCTAGCCCTACATAGAAGTAATAATATAAAACAATGTTTTTACTTAAGCAGAAAAAATAACCAAAAGGAATAAAATTAAGACTGAACCAGGAGAAATAAAATAAGAAATTCCAGTGAGATTTAAAAAAAAAAATCTTACTTCTAAGCTCTCTTGAAGAATAGCAATACCTATTTAATAGAAATTCTTTTCTTTTTCCAAATTTTCTGTAATTTTAAAAAAATTTTTACTTTATTCATCTCTTTTTGATATTTTTGGTAAAGTCTTCACTAACATTGCTTTAAAAGCAATTTTTATAAATATTTTCAGAGGGAAGCACAAAAATTATTGTTTCCCTGGCACTTGTTTTGATTTTTGCTGTGGTTGACATTGCTACACCAGAAAGCAAAAAGAATTTTTGAAAACTGCTGTTAATGATACATGTGCTTTAAATATCAAAACAAAACAGCAGAACAAAAATATGGACAACAGGCAAAAGAATAGTTGCAAATTTTTTAAAAAATGCTTTGTAGAGGATGGTTTTCATTTGTAATTATTACTGAAAAGCATGGTATTGATTACCTCTGTGGTCTCTCTCATAGCCGTTCACAAGGGGGTAGACCTGTGAAGAGGTCTGGACATACCTGTCTACCTAGTTTTAACCCAGGCCCTGTGGGGATGAGCAGACACTGCCATCCGCTGGGAACTTGTCATGATTAAGTATTGGACATAAATCTGGAAGCCTGCCAAGACTTTTGTTGAAGACAGTGTGTGAGAAGTTCTGTAAGATCACAAGCTTGGGAGGACTGAGGAAGAACAAAAGTATGATTTTAAGACATGATGAAAAAAAGCTTATGTTCAATGTGCACATATCTATGAGGAAGCAAATTCTAACAGACAAATAGTCTTCCTTAACCAGGTACAGGTTAGTTTATGTAACAGGCAAACTAGGATGATATGGTTACATCAGCTTTAATGATTCCTGAAAACCTGTCATGACAAGGGAACCTGGTATCTTTCTTGCATCCACTGCTTTGCTTTTTTATTTAAGAGTAAGAAATATAAAATTCTTTAGAGAGAAATATACACATGGTGTAGAGTCTTAGCATTTTAAAAAAGCTTATATTAAAAAACACTTAGATGTTCTGCCCATTTTTTGAGTGGGTGATTTGTTTTGATGCTGTCAAGTATCATAAGCTGTTTGTAAATTTTGGAGACTAATCCCTTATTGGTCACATCATTTGCAGATATTTTCTCCCAGTGTGAGGGTTGTCTTTTCATTTTGTTTATTGTTTCCTTTGCTGTGTGAAAGCTCTTGAGTATAAGTGAAAATGAAGTGAAAGTGAAAGTCACTCAGTCATGTCTGACTGTTTGCAACCCCATGGACTATACAGTTCATGGAATTCTCCAGGCCAGAATACTAGAGTGGGTAGCCTTTCCCTTCTCCAGGGGATCTTCCCAACCCAGGGATTGAACCCAGGTCTCCCACATTGCAGGCAGATTCTTTACCAGCTAGGACAGAAAGGTCCCATTTTGTTTATTTTTGTTTTTATTTCCATGATTCTGGGAGATGGATCAAAAAAGATGTTGCTACAATTTACATCAGAGAGCATTCTGGCTATGTCCTCCTCTAGGAGTTTTATAATGTCTGCTCTCACACTTAGGTCTTTAATCCATTTTGAGCTTATTTTTGTGTATGTAGTTAAGGAATGATCTAATTTAATTTTTTACTTGTGTCTGTCCCATTTTCCCAGAACCATTTGTTGAAGGGACTGTCTTTCCAACATTGTGTAGGTTTGTCTCTTTTGTCATAGATTAATTGACTATAAGTGCATGGGCTTATTTTGGGGTTTTCCATCCTGTTCCATTGATCTGTATGTCTACTTTTGTGCCAGTACCATATTGTTTTGATGACTGTAGCTTTGTAGTATAGCCTGAAGTTAGGGAACCTGATTCCTCCAGTTCTGTTTTTCTTTGTTCTGTATTGCTTTGGCTACTTAGGGTCTTTTGTGTCTCCAAACAAACTTTGAGATTTTTTTTGTTCTAGTTCTGTGAATAATGCCATTGGTTATTTGATAGAGATTGCATTGAATCTGTAAATTGCCTTAGGTCATATAGTCATTTTGACAATATAGTCATTTCTTTGAATACATGAACATGATGTATCTTTCCACATGTTTATGTCTTCTTTGATTTCCTTCATCAGCATCTTATAGTTTTTGGAGAGCAAATCTTTTGTCTCCTTAGATAGGTTTATTCCTAAGTATTTTATTCTTTTTGATGTGATGGTAAATTTAATTGTTTCTTGAATTTCTCTTTCTGATCTTTTGTTGTTAATATATAGAAATGCAGCAGATTTCTGTGTATTGATTTGTAACATGCAATTTTGCCAAATTCACTGAAGATCTAAATAGACATTTCTCCAAAGACATACAGATGGCCAGTAGCACATGAAAAGATGTTCAACATCACTAATTATTAGAGAAATACAAATCAAAATACAATGAGATACCACATCAGATGTTATCTCATTGATGAGATACAAAGAGATGATAGCTAGAACGGCTATCATCAGAACATCCACAAACAATAAGTGCTGGAGAGAGTTTGGAGAGATGGGAACCCTCCTACACTGTTGATGGGAATGTAAATTAGTACAGCCACTATAAAGAATAGTATGGAGCTTCATTAAAAAACTAAAAATAGAGCTACCATATGACCTGCAATCCCACTCCTAAACATATATCTGGAGAAAAACGTGATCCAAAAGGATACATGCACCCCAGTATTCATTTCAGCACTATTTATAATAGCCAAGACATGGAAGCAACCTAAGTGTCCATTGACAGAAGAATAGATGAAGATGTGGTCCATGTATACAATGGAATATTACTCAGCCATTAACAAAAATGAATAATGCCATTTGCAGCGACATGGATGGGCCTAGAAAATGTCATGCTGGGTGAAGTAAGTCAGACAGAAAAGGAGAAATATCATATGACATCCCTTATGTGTAGGATATAAAAAGAAATGATACAAATGAACTTATAAAATAGAAAGAGACACACAGACTTATAGAATGAACTTACGATTGCCAAGGTAAAGGACTAGTTAGGGAGTCTTGGGTAGTCATGTGCACACTGCTATATTTAAAATGGATAACTAACAAGGACCTATTGGATAGCACATGGAGCTCTGCTCAGTGCTGTGTGGCAGCCTGGATGGGAGGGGGTCTGGAGGAGGATGGATACATGCATATGTATGGCTGCGTTCCTTTGCCGTTCACCTGAAACTATCACAGTAGTGTTAATTGGCTATACCCCAATACCAAATAAAAAATTCAAAAGAAGAAAAAAAGACATTTAGAATTATGAGAATTCCAAATCCCATAATGAGAATGTTTAATAATGGCAATGCACACACTAAGATAGCTGAAGACTGTGTATTCTCCAAGAAAACATAAAGCGCATGTTTTATTCTATAAATTGAATAGCTGCAGTTTTGATAGGATTTTAACATAATACTATATAATATTTCTATAAATTATATATATTTATTTAGGTCTATATTGCACATTTTATTTATAAGAGGAAAAAAAACACGTTTAAAGAGATGGTAGTAGGAATTTAATGGAAGGTTATTAAAAGGAATGAGACGTGAACCAATGGAAAATATTCAACATACTAAAGGAGTGTTGACTTAGATGTCGATGAGGCATGTGTGCAAAGACATTCCAACTTCCAAATTCAGCAGTGAGCAGTGATGCCAAATCCCAGAAATACTTGGAAGATGATAACAATTACATGCCATGTCCTTGGATGTGTTTTGACCAAGTTTTATTCCTAAACAGAGCATTATACCAGTCAGAAAATGCAACAATATACTACTTTTCCATATGATTCATCATGTTTAGAATATGAACATTTTGTAAGTCAGATTATAGGTACTCCTTGGCATTCTTTAAGAATACCAACTCAGGCAAATCCCCTACTTGATAAAGTGTTAATTTTGATACAAATTAGTGTGAGCTCTAGGCTTCCCTCATAGCTGTTGGTTAAGAATCTGCCTGCAATGCGGGAGACCTGGCTTCAATTCCTGGGTCAGGAAGATCACCTGGAGAAGGGAAAGGCTACCCACTCCAGTATTCTGGCCTGGAGAATTCCGTGGACTGTATAGTCCATGGGGTCGCAAAGAGTCGGACACGACTGAGCAACCTTCACTTTCACTTTCATTTAGCTCTACCCTCGAGAATTTTCATTTCACTTTCTCAGTCACATGAAAATTGTCCCAGAGCCCTTTTGTTATCCTCTGCTTTTCCATTTCTCAAGTATCTAAAATACTGCGTAGAGGGACTCCACATGTGCTCAGGTTTCTAGAAATACTTGGTGGGCTAAGTGTGTAGAAGAACTTTCCTCTTTCTGTGCACTTTCCCCAAATGATTGACTTTGAGACCCTGACCTGGAATTCCCTTCCTCTTTCCAAATACAGAGAAGCAAGTCAAATTCCACACAAACTCATGCAGATTATTGTCAGGTATATACAAAAAGTACCGTAGTGAATGGGCTCAAAGATGACTATGTCCTTGCCAAGGAGTTTTACTCAATCCAGCCCTAGGAAAGGATCCATTTAGACATTTGCCTACTCAAGTTTAGGGTTAACTTAGATGCTTTAATTTTCAAGGTTGGCCATAATGTCTTTTGCCACCAAATTCACCTCCATCTAAGAGCAGAAATTCTCAATAGCCTCCGTGATGGTCATTAAGAATTAGATTCAGCTTTCCCAGCAAAGGGCAGTTCAGATTCCTCAAGGCTTCATACAGACTTGGCCCTCTCTTATCTCAGTATTCTCTCCAAACATAATCTCATCCATAACTCCAGCTTTTATTATCACCTCAGATGTGACAAGACGTAAATATTATCTCCATCTGATTCATCTCCACAGAACACCAAACCTGCATATCCTATTTTCTGTCTACTTCAGAACCCCTCTTGAATATGTCAAGCATACCTCAAACTTGCCACATCCAAACTTGTATTCATAAGTTCACCCACAAAATCAGCACTGTTTCTTAACCCATTGCCTACTCAGTGCCCAAAATGGAAACTCAGCCATCTTCCTTGACTTTCACATAATCATGCTTCAAATTCTCCCACTTTTATCTCATAAATATCAGATCTATCAAATTATCTGTTTCTCCCATTTCCATCAATGCTATTATACAACCAAAGCAGCCTAACTGATTTTGCCATATCAACTCTGATTCCATCTCGTCTGTCTTGTGCCTGCAGCCAGAGTGATCTGTTCAAAAGGCAGATCTGAATTTCTCTGCTTGAAACTCGTTATGGTTCAGTCGCCCAGTCATGTCTGACTATGTGATCACATTGAATGCTGTACGCCAGGCTTCTCTGTCCTTCACCATCTCCCAGAGTTTGCTCAGACTCATGTCCATTGAGTCAGTGATGCCATCCAACCATCTCATCCTCTGTCGTCCCCTTCTTCTCTTGTCCTCAGTTTTCCCCAGCATCAGGGTCTTTTAAAGTGAGCTGGCTCCTCGCATCGGGTGGCCAAAGTAAGGAGCTTCAGCTTCAACATTAGTCCTTCCAATGAATTTTCAGGACTGATTTCCTTTAGGATTGACTGGTTTGACCTCCTTGCTGTCCAAGACACTCTCAAGAGCCTTCTCCACAACCACAATTCAAAAGCATTAGTGCTCAGCTCTCTATATGGTCCAACTCTCATCCATACTTGACTACCAGATCATCATTGAAAAATCAAAGTTTGACTAATACAGACGTTTGTTGGCAAAGTGATGTCTCTGCTTTTTAATATGCTGTCTAGGTTTGTCACAGCTTTTCTTCCAAGGAGCAAGAGTCTTTTAATTTCATGGCGGCAGTCACTCTCCACAAGATATTTTAGAGCCCAAGAAAATAAATCTGTCACTATTTCCATTTTTCCCCATCTATTTGCCATGAAGTGGTGGGACCAGATGCCATGATCTTTGTTTTGAATGTTGTTTTAAGCCAGCTTTTTCACTCTCCTGTTTCACATAATCAAGAGGTTCTTCAGTTCCTCTTTGCTTTATGTTATTAGGGTGGGTGTCATCTGAATAAAAGAGATTATTGATATTTCCCCTGGAAATCTTAATTCCAGCTTGCACTTCATCCAGCCCAGCATTTCACATGATATACTCTGCATAGAAGTTAAATAAACAGGGTGACAATATACAGCCTTGACATACTCCTCTCCCAATTTGGAACCAGTTCATTGTTCCATGTCCAGTTCTAACTGTTGCTTCTTGACCTGCATACAGGTTTCTCAGGAGGCAGGTCAGGTGGTCTGGTATTCCCACCTCTTTAATAATTTTCCAGTTTGTTGTGGTGCACACATTCAAAGGCTTTAGCCTAGTCAATGAAACAAAATTAGATGTTTTTTTCTGGAACTTCCTTGCTTTTTCTATGATTGAACGCATGTTGACATTTTTTTCTGTTCTGTGGTTCCTCTGCCTTTTCTAAATCCAACTTGTATATCTGAAAGTTCTTGGTTCATGTACTGTTGAGGTCTAACTTGATGGATTTTGAGCGTTACCTTGCTACATGTGAAATGAGGGCAACTGTGTGGTAGTTTGAACATCCTTTGTCATTGCCCTTCTTTGGGATTGGAATGAAAACTGACCTTTTCCAGTCCTGTGGCCACTGCTGAGTTTTCCAAATTTGCTGGCATGTTGAATGTAGCACTTTCACAGCATCATCTTTTAGGATTTGAAATAGCTCAACTGAAATCCCATTACCTCCACTAGCTTTGTTTGTAGTAATGCTTTCTAAGGCCCACTTGACTTCACACTTCTGGATGTCTGGCTCTAGGTAAGTGATTGCACCATCATGGTTATCCAAATCATGAAGACCTTTTTTGTATAGTTCTTCTGCATGTTCTCACCACCTCTATTTAATATCTTTAGCTTCTTTTAGGTCCATACAGTTTCTATCCTTTATTGTGCCAGCTGGGAAGCCCTAAAACCCTAGAGCGAGTTCTTCTTTTGACAATGGCCAGATTCCTTTATCGAAGCCCTTCACAGGCTGAGCTGCCCCCTCCTCTCCATCCTCATCTTTCACCACATTCCCACGGGATTTCCTTGCTCCTGCCACATGTCACAATTGCCTTCATCATGTCCTCTCCTGCCAATGCACCTTTGCACAGGTACTCTGTAGGACGTTCTGGAAAGCTCTCCTCACCCTTCATTGCCTAGTTAACTCACAGTAATCCTTTAAATCTCAGGTCAAGTATGACATTTTCAGGAATGTCTTTCCTGACTTTCTAACTCCATTAAATCCTCCCTTATAGCTCCCATAACATTTTTCACAATTGCAATATTATTTATGCTTATAGAATATGTGAACGAATTCTTGTTTCTGGCTATAGACTTTACAATACAAAGAGAATGCTTGCATTTGTCTACTTGACTCATGGTTACTGCTCTTTCTCTCCCCTCCTCTAGTTACTAGTTATTTGACCTTGAGAGAGGCATTTTAATTCCTTCATATAGAAAGATTATCCATATTCATATGTATACAGTAATACTATGAATTACATATTTTGTATAAGCTATATTTTGAGGATTAGAAGTGACTATGTAGAGTTTGAAAATTCTTAGCAGAGTGCCCAACAAGGATGGACACTCAATAAAAGTTGTATATTTATAACACTTATTAAACTAGAAATCTGTAATAGGGACTAAAGATTTGAGGACTTTTCAGACTGTTGCAGAGCACTCAATATATCATCAATCCAGCAGATCCTTTTCTAAAACAAGTGAGACCACTGGACCCTCAGGATCACTTTTTCAGAACAAAGAATTAACTTTGAAAATACTCAGAATGCAATTATTCTTTCCTTCTGGATATGGTCAAATTCTTTAATTTAGGATTTTGCTTAAATAACCATACATATCACAGTAATAAAATTATCAGTATCTTATACATTTATGACTCATTTTATATGCCAGGCATTTTATTACTTAGATCTGGCCATAATCAAGTGAGAAGTTATTATTGTACCCATGTTATAGATGGGGAATTGGAGGCTGTGTGAGACCATGTAATTGCCCAAGGTCACAGCTGGTATGTGGTACAACCAGAACTCAAATCCTACAAATGGTTTGTCATAAGCTTGAAGCACATGAAACCACTTGGCCTGGGTTCCTGTGTCCAGATCTGGTTTCCGTCAGCTGGCATGGTGTAATTAATTATTTCTTTTGTACCTTCACCCTCCAAGTGCTGATTTGGATAGTATGCTATATGGTCATTCTTTATTTTGGTGGAGTGAATGGAGCGGTAGGGCAACTGTAGGAGAATGACTTCAGGTTCCGATGATACCATCCTGCTTGCACTACCTCAGGAAATCTCATTTGTTTGGTTTAGTCAAAATATTTCTTTATTCTCAGCACTTTAAAGATCAAACAAATTACCATCAGAAATATTTTGCAGAAGATTAGAATTGACGCTATGGGTTGAAAGTTGATATGCTCAGTTTATGATGCTTTAAGCAGCTGCCAAGAGCTCCTGTGATTTGAGGATTGAGACTGATCTGTAGGTGCCTGAGATTAGAGTGGGCACACCTCTCGGTAGGAGTTACAGAGAGTTCATGCTGTGCAGAGTTTTGTCTTGTGTATGAAGTCAAAAGATACATTTAGGAGATTAAATGGAATGCCCCTCAGAGTAAATTCATTCATCTATCTTTTCTGCCTAAAAATACAAGCGAAAAACTAAATAATCTAAAAAAATATCAAGAAAAGCATGAGTGTTTCAACTAAATGAACTAAAGAGGATGCTGCTCCTGCTAAGTCGCTTCAGTCACGTCCGACTCTGTGCGACCCCATAGACGGCAGCCCACCAGACTCCCCCATCCCTGAGATTCTCCAGGCAAGAACACTGAAGTTGGTTGCCATTTCCTTCTCCAATGCATGAAAGTGAAAAGTGAAAGTGAAGCCGCTCAGTCGTGTCCAACTCAGCGACCCCATGGACCGCAGCCTACCAGGCTCCTCTGTCCATGGGATTTTCCAGGCAAGAGTACTGGAGTGGGTTGCCATTGCCTTCTCCAAAGAGGATGAGGAATGGATATAAAATTGTTTTACAGTAAGGAAAATAAAAGCAGCGCACCATCTTCTATTTTAACCAAGAAGTGACTTCCATATCCTAGTTGTACTGAGCGGTGAGCGATAAGCACTTTATGACCAAACTGCATATTTTTCAGAGTAAATCTGTTTTTAAGAGTCTTGTGTTTCAATACTAAAATTAGAAAATATGGAGAAATTCTACAGGAAAGAAAAAAGAAAAAATCATAGGATTTCTACATTGGACTCCCCTATTCCTTTCCAGTGGAGAAGGCAATGGCACCCCACTCCAGTACTCTTGCCTGGAAAATCCCATGGATGGAGGAGCCTGGTAGGCTACAGTCCACAGGGTCACGAAGAGTCGGACACGACTGAGCAACTTCACTCTCACTTCTCACTTTCATGCATTAGAGAAGGAAATGGCAACCCACTCCAGTGTTCTTGCCTGGAGAATCCCAGGGATGGAGGAGCCTGGTGGGCTGCCGTCTATGGGGTCGCACAGAGCCGGACACGACCGAAGCGACTTAGCAGCAGCAGCAGCATTCCTTTCCAGGGAATATATATAAATAGATACATTATATGCACACACAGACACACATATATATATGCACGCATACATTCATTTCTCTTTTTTTACATTCATTTCTGCGTTGACACCCCACTAGTGTTTTGGTATTAGGTGACAGCAGTGCAGCTCTTAGGAGTTCGAAGCTTTTGATAAGGCAGAACAACCTTTTTTCTTCCAAGATTTTTATAGTAAATGAAATTTTTAGACGTTTGTTAAGATTGTCAGATACTCTGACATTAGTTTTCAAACAGAACAGTTCCTGCCAACCTCAAACAAAACAAAACAGTGAAACCATAATTAGTGGAACAAACGCCCTTTCATAAAAAGCCTAGTGACATTTTCAGTGAACTGTATTTTGCCCAAGCTACTCGTTACACCTAACTCTTAGCAGGAGGCATAATAATCCCCCTTTTCAAATGAAGAACGTGTGATTTATGAAGTTAAATGATTTCAGTTCAGTTCAGTCACTCAGTCGTGTCTGTCTCTTTGTGACCCCCATGGACTGCAGCACACCAGACTTCCCTGTCCATCACCAACACCCAGAGCATGCTCTAACTCATGTCCACTGAGTGGGTGATGCTATCCAACCATCTCAGACTCTGTCATCCCCTTCTCCTCCTGGCTTCAATCTTTCCCAGCATCAGGGTCTTTTCAAATGAGTCAGTTTTTCGCATCAGGTGGCCAAAGTATTGGAGTTTCACCTTCAGCATCAGTCCTTCCATGAATATTCAGGACTGATTTCCTTTAGGATGGACTGGTTGGATCTCCTTGCAGTCCAAGGGACTCTCAAGAGTCTTCTCTAACACCACAGTTCAAAAGCATCAGTTCTTCAGTGCTCAGCTTTCTTTATAGTCCAACTCTCACATCCATACATGACTACTGGAAAAACCATAGCTTTGACTAAACAGACCTTTGTTGGCAAAGTAATGTCTGTGCTTTTTAATATGCTGTCTATGTTGGTCATAACTTTTCTTCCAAGGAGAAAAGTTAATTTCATGGCTGCAGTCACCATCTGCAGTGATTTTGGAGCCCAAGAAAACAAAGTCTGTCACTGTTTCTGTTAATTCCCCATCTATTTGCCATGAAGTGATGGGACGGATGCCTTGATCTTAGTTTTTGGAATGTTGAGTTGTAAGCCAACTTTTTCACTCTCTTCTTTCACTTTCATCAAGAGGCTCTTCAGTTCCTCTTCACTTTCTGTCATAAAGGTAGTGTCATCTGCATATCTGAGGTTATTGATATTTCTCCTGGCAATCTTGATTCCAGCTTGTGCTTCATCTAGCCCAGCATTTCACATGATGTACTCTGCATATAAGTTAAATAATCAGGGTGACAATATACAGCCTTGACGTACTCCTTTCCCAGTTTGGAACTAGCTGTTCCTTGTGTGGTTCTATCTATTGCTTCTTGACCTGCATACAGATTTCTCAGGAGGCAGGTAAGGTGGTCTGATATTCTGATCTCTTTAACAATTTTCCACAGTTTGTTGTGATCCACACAGTTGAAGGCTTCAGTGTAGTCAATGAAGCAGAAGTAGATGTTTTTCTGAAATTCTCTTGCTTTTTCTAATCCCTTGAATCTATGTGTCACTTCCACTGTATAACCATAAAGGATTTGATTTAGGTCATATCTGAATGGTCTAGTGGTTTTCCCTATTTTCTTCAATTTAAGTCTGAATTTTGCAATAAGGAGTTCATTGTCTGATCTACACCAATGTGATCACCTTTAAATAAGGAAACAGATTGCTCTTTAACGTTTAAAAAAAGTACTCTCAGGCAGTAGAAAATTAATAGGCAATAGATTTCATTTGTGTTCACAGTAGAAGTTATTGTGTTCCCTAATAAATTCATGTTCATACGGGAATTCTTTTAGGGGTTATTTCCAGGTATGAGAGCTTCCAGGGTAGCTCAGGGGTAAAGAATCTGCCTACAATGCAGGACCTGTGGGTTTGATCCCTGGATTGGGAAGATTCCCTGGAGGAAGAAATGGCAACCCACTCCAGCATTCTTCCCTGGAGAATCCCATGGACAGAGGAGCCTGGCAGGCTATAGTCCACAGGATCTCAAAGAGTTGAACATGACTGAGGTGACTTAGCATGCAGGCACACTCAGGTATGAATCAGGAATTTCAGAATATTTTCACAAGATAAGCAACTGCTATTTGAGGTTTTTGTCTTTGCAGACCAGTCCACAAGTGGTGTTGGTGGGATCAGCTATAGATTCCAGTGAGTAAATTTTAAAAAAATAATGATTCAAAATAATGTACCCATTCAAATGATTACTATATCTGCTTTTCAAGGTAGTTCAAGAATCACCAAGATTGGGGCCTTCTGGTGGTCTAGTGGTTGAGACTTTGCCTTCCAGTGCAGGGGGTGCAGGTTCAATCCTGGTCAGCAAATTAAGATCCCACATGCTTTGCAGCTAAAAAAATCAAAACCTAAAACAGAAACAATACTGTAACAAATTCAGTAATGACTTTGAAAATGGTCCATAGAAAAAATAAAAACCTAAAATAAAAAAAGAATAACCAATATCTGTTATGTGGTTTCCTAACTAGACTCCAGCTTGCTAAAATTAAAGTCTTCCCTTTTTAATTTTTTTTTTCTTTTTTGGGTGAGAAGAGGATAGAAAAATCAACACCATATTTAGAAATATTCTGGATGAAATCTTAAGAAGCTCTTTGAGGTTTTCAAGTTAGATTATTGAGTATGAAAACTGAGACATTTGTTTTCTATTTCCCTTATTCATTCCCAAGAGTTCTAATCATGTTTCTTACACCAGTTGCCTCAAGAGTCAGAAACAGTTTTTCAACTCAAAGTAGTCATAGCTGCAAGGAAAAGTCAGATTGAAGAGGTGGACTGTATCAAGTTATCCAGAAAGAGCCAATTAAATGAATGACATACAGTTAGAGCACACAGGTGAGGGAGCAACAGGTGGCCATCCATCAAGGAAGAGATTAGCCAGTAGAGGAAGCACAATAAGAAGGGACCTTAACATTGGTCATTAGAGAGTGTCCTAACATCTGGAAATTTGACCTAACAACATGTAGCAGGGCATGCCCAATATTTTTCTTTAGCCCCTCCTGATCTGCTACCTTCTCCATCCCACTCTGGATTCTGGGAAGCTGATCTGTATGCACTGCATCAGCATGCTCTTTGCCCTCTGGTTTCTAGTTGAAGTCATCCAAGGGACCTTGCAGGCATCCCTCATAGGTCAGTCAGTAAAGAATCTGCCTGCAATACGGGAGACTCAATTTCAATTCCTGGGTTGGAAAGATCCCTTGGAGAAGGAAATGGCAGCACTTTCCAGTAATCTTGCCTGGAGAATCCCATGGAAAGGGGAGCCTAGCAGGCTATAGCCCATGGGGTCACAAGAGTCTAACAGGACTTAGCGACTGAACCACCACCACCACAAGGGACCTGTCAAGGTGTCAGAGGACAAGAGGAGAATGAGACTATAATATTTATTTCCTCCCTTCCTTTTGGCCCACCATAATTTGACTGTGTCCTTCTATAAGAAACCTGTTTGGGTCATCTCTCTGGCTTCAATAATTTATCCCTTCCTTGGAATTCAGGGCTAGAGGTGGAGTAGTGGTACTTTACCATTACTAGCCCCAGGGTATTACACTTCTCTTTCTTGGGTTTCTTAAACACTGCCATCACATTTGTACATAATTAAAATATATAATTATATATATATATTCCATAGTATTCTTGTTAAACTTTCCTCAAAGTACCTATTTTCAGTGGACCGTCTGTTACCTACTGTATACCTCAGTGATAAGCAAGGATAGTCATTAAAACAGAAGTTGAATGATTTTCATTGAATCCTTAAAAAGTAATTTAAGACTCCATTTCAAACACATGTAAATCCAAGGCTGATTCATGTCAATGTATGGCAAAAACCACTACAATATTGTAAAGTAATTAGCCTCCAACTAATAAAAATAAATGAAAAAAATAAAATAAAAAAGATGAATTTAAAAAGCAGAATATCAGGACAAGGACTAGGAATAAGAGAATCATTTGGCATTTGATGTTTTTTTTAGAACTATGACCTAAATTGATGGACTGGCCAAACAAATCAAGAGTCAGTTATTATTTATTTTTCCATCTGTTCATAAAATCAGTTATTCAGCAAATATTTATTGAATGGAAATTCTATGCCTGACTCTGCACTAGGTGCAGTGCTAGACAGGGAAGAGACAAATAGGTTTCTCCATGGAATCGGTGTGGGTGAAGATGAGTAAATGAAATTCTGGGAAATGGTCTATTGAGCCACTAGTCTATGGAAACATTGGTCAGATTGTATTGAAGATGTTATATATAATATCTATGAGAGAAAAGGATAGGTACACTTCCCAACTCATTCTTTGAAGTTGGTATTACAAAAACTAGACAAAGATAGCACAGAAAAGAAGACTAAAGACCAACACCCATCACGAATATAGGTGCATCATGATCAGTTGTGCTTTATTCCAGGAATGCAAGATACTTATTCAACATTTGAAAATCACTCAATGTAATCCACCATATCGACAAGCTGAAGAGTAAAAATCACATGACTATATGATGCAGAAAAGCATCCGACAAAATTCAACATCCATTCATATTAAAGTCTTCTCAGAAAAATAAAATTAGAGGGGAATTTCTCAACTTGATAAGTGAGATCTTTGAAAACCTATCTGTTAGCATTATACTTAATAACAAAAGACTGAATGCTGGCCATATAAGCTCAAGAAGAACACAAGAACATCCCATCTTACCATTCATATTACATAATTCAGGAAGTACTGTCCAGTGCAGTAAGGCAAGAAAAGGAAAGAAAAAGCATACAAATCCTAAAAGAAGAAAAAAGATCCCTATTTGCAGATAACTTAACTATCTATGTAGAAAGTCCCGGGGAATATACCAAAAAACTCTTAATAATAACAAATGATTTCAGTAAGGTCACAGGATATAAAATAAACATACAAAATTAATAATATTTCTGCATAATAACAATGAACATGAAGACCATAAATTTGTTAAAATATACAGTGCCTTGTACAACCACTCAAAAAATTTTATACTTAGGTATAAATCTAAAAAACATGTGTACAAGATATAAGATGAAAGATAAACAAGGCTAATGAAAGAATATATTTATAAAAATCTGATTTAATACAGATGCACACTGTATTCATGGATTAGAAAACTAATCATAGTAAAGATATAAATTCTCCCCAAGTTACTACAGATTTAACATAATTCCTATCAAAATCTAAGCAAGATTTTATTTTAGATATACATGAGATTATTCTAACAGTATTAGGAATGGTAAAGAAACTAGAATAGCTAAAATAGTTTTTCAAAAGGAAAATAAATTGGAAGGAATCAGTCTGCTTGATTCCAGGGCTTACATAGCCACAGTTATCCAGTGTGTGGCATCAGCAGAAGGACAGACACATACATCAAAGGAACGAAATTGAGAACCCAGAAATATGCCCACACAAATAAACATGATTCTGATAAAAGTGCAAAAACAATTCAAAGAAGAAAAATACCCTTTTTACAAAATAGCGCTAGAACAATTGGACATCTACAAGCAAAATAAACAAAGCCTCAAGCTAAATCTTATGTCTTATATAAAATTTAATTGAATTGCATTACGAACTTAAATGTCAAATATAAAATTTCAAAACTTAAACATACACACACAGAAGAAATACCCTTGGTTCCAGAGCTTGGCAAAATATTCTGAAATTTGACACAAAAGCATGAGACACAAAAAGGGAAATTTGATAAATTAGACTTCATCAAGATTAAAAAGTTTTGCTCCTTGGAGAACTCTGTGAAACTGAAAAGACAAGCTACAGAGCAGGAGAAAATATCTGCAAGTCACATATCTAAGAAAGGAATAATATGTAGACTATATGAAGAGTTTTCAAAGTTCAGTTCAGTTCAGTCACTCAGTCATGTCCGACTCTCTGTGATCCCATGAACCGCAGCACGCAAGGCCTCCCTGTCCATCACCAACACCAGGAATTTACCCAAACTCACGTCCATTGAGTTGGTGATGCCATCCAGCCATCTCATTCTCTGTCGCCCCCTTCTCCTCCTGCCCCCAATCCCTCCCAGCATCAGGGTCTTTTCCAATGAGTCAACTCTTCGCATCAGGTGGCCAAAGTATTGGAGTTTCAGCTTCAGCATCAGTCCTTCCAATGAACACCCAGGGCTGATCTCCTTTAGGATGGACTGGTTGGATCTCCTTGCAGTCCAAGGGTCTCTCAAGAGTCTTCTACAACACCACAGTTAAAAAGCATCAATTTTTCAGCGCTCAGCTTTCTTCACAGTCCAACTCTCACATCCATACATGACCACTGGAAAAACCATAGCCTTGACTAGACGGACCTTTGTTGACAAAGTAATGTCTCTGCTTTTTAATATGCTGTCTAGGTTGGTCATAACTTTCCTTCCAGGAGTTTTCAAAACTCAGTGTTTAAAATTGAACAATTCAATTAGAAAATTATCACAGTACATGTACAGATATTTCAGTGAAGAGGATATACAGATTTCAAATAAGCACATGAAAAGTGTTGACATCATTCGCTATTCAGTTCCGTTCAGTTCAGTTGCTCAGTCATGTCTGACTCTTTGCGACCCCATGAACTGCAGCACGCCAGGCCTCCCTGTCCATCACCAACTCCCAAAGTCCACCCAAACCCATGTCCATCAAGTCAGTGATGCCATCCAACCATCTCATCCTCTGTTGTCCTCTTCTCCTCCTGCCCTCAATCTTTGCCTGCATCAGGGTCTTTTCAAATGAGTCAGTTCCTCACATCAGGTGGCCAAAGTATTGGAGTTTCACTTTCAGCATCAGTCCTTCCAATGAACACCCAGGACTGATTTCCTTTAGGATGGACTGGTTGGATCTCCTAGCTGTCCAAGGGACCCTCCAGAGTCTTCTCCAACACCACAGTTCAAAAACATCAATTCTTCAGTGCTCAGTTTTGTTTATAGTCCAACTCTCACATCCATACATGACTACTGGAAAAACCATAGCCTTGACTAGATGAACCTTTCTTGGCAAAGTAATCTCTCTGCTTTTTAATATGCTGTCTAGGTTGGTCATAACTTTTCTTCCAAGGAGCAAGCGTCTTTTAATTTCATGGCTGCAGTCACCACCTGCAGTGATTTTGGAGCCCCCAAAATAAAGTCTGTCTCTCTTTCCATTGTTTCCCCATCTATTTGCCATGAAGTGATGGGACCAGATGCCATGATCTTAGTTTTCTGAATGTCGAGTTTTAAGCCAGTTTTTTCACTCTCCTCTTTCACTTTCATGAAGAGGCTCTTTAGTTCCTCTTCACTTTCTGCCATAAGGGTGGTGTCATCTGCATATCTGAGGTTATTGATATTTCTCCCGGCAATCTTGATTCCAGCCCAGCATTTCGCATGATGTACTCTGCATGTAAGTTAAATAAGCAGGGTAACAAAATACAGCCTTGAGGTACTCCTTTCCCAATCTGGGGCCAGTCTGTTGTTCCATGTTCAGTTCTAACTGTTGCTTCTTGCTGCCACACACACCACATGGGTAATGTTAGAATAGGGACAAGAAGAAAATATTTTCCTACTAAGAATGGAAGAGGATGGGAGGCTCACAGTATTCCTGGTTCACAGAAAGGCTGCAGTCCTCTTGGGCAGCATAAAGCCTGCTTATTCTGGGAGAGAGGGGAGTGCCTAGGTTCTGTGCTAAGGGAAAAATTCTGCTGTGTGTTGTTTTACAAGGCTATTGATTCCATCATCAGAGATGATCCTTGTCTATTATTTGCTTGGCCTCGTGTAAAATACGGATCAACATGTCTCCTGTCAATATAAGGAGTTTATATTCTTGTGTGTGTGCTTGTTTGTATATTTAACTCTGAACAAAGAATTTTTGGTGAAAATTGTTAAAATCTAAGTAATAAGAATGAAGGCAAAATTAACTAAGTGTGAAATGCTTTTCAAGTCTAAAGAAATGAACTAGATAAATATATGTGAAAAAAGCGTTGTAAAGCAGTTTTCCTCCAATTTAAAAAGAAAAAGAAAAAACAAATTGTAAAATTATAAGCACAGAAAATAAGTCTTCTATTTGCAAGTATAAGTTAACACAGACACAGAGATAAAATATTTTACAGTTTTCAAGAGTACATGTATATGTATGTAAATATATGGGAAACATTTTGGAAGATTACACAACAAACTAAAAATCACCTCATTCCAATAACTAAAAAATCAGAATTGACAGTGTTTGTCACAGAAAACTACCATTCCTGGTAATGTTTTAATTTTTAAACAGAGAAAAATATTACTTGAGGGATTTGAAAACAGTAACAACTGGAGTGAAATACACCAACATGTTAGTAGCAATGGACACAAGTGATTGAACTGTGATTGCATTTTCTTTGCTCCATTTAGTATTTCTCTTGTGTTTCTTAGGAACATATCTTTCTATTTAAAATTTTAAATCATCCAAAGCATTGTAATGAAAATCAATTATGATGCATGTATAAATGCAGATACTATCCCACTAAAACCTAGATGGGTTTTCTTGTCCTGAAAAGTTGTTCACACTGTTTGGTTAACTAAGGACAGTTTGCAGAGTAAAATATCATCTTTAAAGTTGTAGATTGCTGTCAGAAATAATCAACCTATAGTAAGAAGAGAGTTTTATTCTAGCTAAACTGAGGACAATAGCCCAGGAGATGGTCTCTCAAATAGCTCTGGGGAAGTGTTTCAAAGAGGCATAGTTTTCAGCACAATTTTATATCTTGTCCTACCAGAGAAAGGGTAGATGTTTTTAAAATTTCAGTAAAAAGACAGATCAGCACATGCACAGTGAGTGTGACCTTGGATCCTGAGTAGGGCGCTTTATCATCAAAGGAGTGCTAGCACCAACATCCTAGGGAGGGAGGCAGTTACCTCTACCTTCAAGATGGACATTCTTCACCCCAGGGTGTACTATCTGCTTCAGTGTTTAAAGCAGATGGACAGTGTATGTGTGATAGGCCCTAAACCAATCTGTTCTAGTTAGCATAAAGTTTAAGTTACATTATGTATAAGCCAGAATGACTTCCCTAAACTTCAATATATGAAAATTTCTTCCATCAGGAATACCATTTATTTGCAAGAAACAGAAACCCCCACAAGCTAGGTTATGGAGAAATTTTTTTGTAAAGAATCATATATCACAGAAACATGCAAGAAGAGGCAAGCTTTATGCAAACAGAGATGAGAAACATAGTGTTTACCAAGAAGCTATAAGTGAAAGATCAACGCTGCCATTTCCTGGGATACAGAGTTTTCCTTCAAAGCATTTACCACATGAACTACTCCACAGAAACGGCAGCCTAGAACTTAACTTCTGAGTCAAGGTATTGTCCTAGTTCCCTTCTTCCTTATTTCTTCATTTTCTGGCCAGAAGTGTGGGTGGTCAGTATGCTATACCAAGGACATTTAGGGGACATCATCTGGATTTGTCTCACTGCCCAGAAATACTCAACTGCACTCTGAGTATTTTTGAGTATTAGAAGATAGATACTATCATCTATTTTACTACTTCATGACTCTCAAGGCTGTTGTCCCATCAATTAATTTGATCACTTCAGCTAGTTATAACCCACCGTTTTTGATGTTGCTGAGTTTGACAACTGGAAAAATATACAATTCATGTCAGAATCTTCTCTACCACTTTTGTAAAGAATATAGCAGTGCACGCATGTTCAGTCGTGTCTGACTCATTTCGACCCCATGGACAGTAGCCTGCCAGGCTCCTCTGTCCATGGGATTTCCCAGGCAAGAATACTGGAGTGGGTAGCCATTCCCTGCTCCAGGGGATCTTCCCAACCAAGTCTCTTGTGCCTCCTGAGTTGACAGGTGGATTCTTTACCCTTGGGCCACCCGGGAAGCCCTTACAGCATATAATTTTACCCAAATAACCTCAAACACTCAGTCTTTAGTGATAATTCAGAAGCAAAATCTCCTGAAAAGATAATTCCATAATTAAACATAAAGACTTCGATTATATTTGGATTTAATTATAAACAAGTCTCCACACCTTTTGAGCAGATTTGCTCCTCAAAGCTGCATGTCTTTAATTTAAAGAAGTTTACTTCAAACAGAAAAGTAGCAAGTACTGTTAAATGCCTCCTTCAAATTTTTACTATGAAATGTGGAAATAATACAAAATATCTAATTCCTTCATAGTCGAAATATATCGTCTAAAAGTGGATCTGAGTCTGCATAATCTGTAAAGGAAAGCTTTTTCTACAGATTTCAGTGTTCTTTGAATGAAAATTCAACTCGTGTTGCAAATAGATGCCCTCTGCTATAATGGAATAACCCTGAATTTTAAGCATTTTATTTAGAATCTGATAGAAAACTCTTCAACTATAATTAAAAATTAATTTTAAATGGCTGCACTTTTTAAGGAACAAAACCAAGACAACGATGCTGTAATTTGAAATTAGGCTAAATGTCTGCTTCCCTCTACTTCTCCATGAAAGGCCAAAGACACTATTCCTTATCTTTAAATTCTGGAAAAAAGCAGTCATTTAAATGATAACTTCTTTTAGCAAGAGCTTTTCATATTTCCTTTCTGAACATACGTGTAAGAAATGTTACTTTCAACCCTGACTTTTCAATGAAATGTCAGGAAAAAATAACAATGCCAACAGTAAATAAAACATACCATAATATTCAAAATATAAAACTATAAATAATTTCTTTTAAATTCCTACTGAAACAACCTTAATGGTTTCTATCATTCACAGAATTTGGGAGAATTGTCGGAGGGGTATTTGGAGTTACTGCTGCAGAAAAAATTATATAATTGGAGGGAAATACAAGTGCCCATGAGGGAGGTATGATAACAACAACAAAAAAACCCAAACAAGTAAGGATTAAAAGCAAACAAAAACCAATTAGCAAGGCAAGAAACCCTAACAGCTGAAACAGATCAGAAGCCTATCTTAATATTTGTTAACCCAGTATATAGCAAACATTTAATCTTTTTATTCAGCATCTCACAATATATGGGGCATTGTGACAAATACTGGATAGGAAGAAAACTGTGGCATACATAAAACGTTCATTCCTCTGGTAGAAGCTACAGGAAGAGTTGATGAACACAAGTCATCCAGGAAGGAAGGAAGGAATAAATGAGTGAGTAAATTGATGAATATTCCTCTATGAGAAAAACTTAATACAGAAAGAGATCATTTAAACAAGTCATCTTTCAATAAAAATTTAGACAGTGCCTATAAAATTATTGATAACCATTGTATGAATTGAATGTTTCAGTTTGACTTGATTATAAGCATAAACGTCTACTGGTTATCAGAACCTGCTGTTAACAATTTGTCTGTTCAACATATTGCTGAACCCACAGACTTAGAATAGGGTTTCACATGTAGCTAGAGACCAAGAGACATTTGCTGGATAGCTGTAATATGCACTTAACACAATAAATCAAAATACATTTTAAAAACACCTCAGGATCATCAAGCTCTAGGATCAAGTCACTGAGTCAATGGTAGAATCAAATGTACTTTTTGAGCCATAAAGATTCCCAATCCCTGTTAACCAAATAAATAAATTCTGAATGTTAATATACAAGGAAAGCAAAGTTGCATTCCTATTTAAAAATTCAATAAAGCTGACTTATATGAGTTCAGGAATAGAGAATGTTGCATATGAGATTTATGTTCCACTCAACATCGCCCGCCCCCTCCCCCACGAAAAAGCAAAACATTTTCTCTCTCTCTCAACCTCTGCTTCCCTCCCTTGTCCTTGATATTCAGAGGCATCATGAAGTCAGCTGGAAATGGTAAAAACTCAAGTGCAAATTACTCCTCACATCACCACTTTTCCATCATTCTAAATTAGTATGCACAGTAGCTAATACACTATGAAAGTCACTTACTAATAACAATGCGATCTCTGAATACTAATCTGAATGGGCAGCAACCAAAAAGAGAAGGCCATTACTGTGATTGGATGAAGCTAATAAGGGAGCCTTGGGCAAAATAAGTGACAGCTCCTCATTTTCATGCATCTCCTCTACCCGGTATTGACTCACCTCTCCCCTTTATCTTTATATTCCACTCAAAGTAGAAATATCAGCATCAATTTACAAAAACAGTTTGGCATCCATTCCTGATATTGCTGCTAGTTCCCATATCTACCCTGCAATTGTGATATATGAATACTTAAGTCTATTCGTAGAACAATCGCATTTGGCGTTTTTGTTTTTGTTTTTTTCCTTGAAATTAACCAGTGGGATTTTTTTAGGGGGTTAAGATAACATTCATTCATCTTTCTGGAAAAACCAATTCCTATATGCCTCAATAGATAACATACAGTGGGTCTCAAAACTGACTGCATACTAAAGTCCCCTATAAAGATTTTAAAATAACACCAACACATTGGAGTCACCTCGGGACAATGGAATCTAAACCACTGAGAATAGAACCCCAACCTCTGTATTCTTTAAAGCACGCTAGGTCCTTGACGAACAGGAAGAGTTGAGCACCATTAGCTGTGTTTATTGGTTCACCTCCGCAGAACCAAGGTTACATTTGTGAGCCCTTTTAAGATCATAAACATCAAGGTTGTTCTTGGAATACCTGTCTTCCAGAAATGAGGAGACCAGGAATAAAAGTTACTGGATGGAGCAAGTACTTCCCCACTTTATAAGAAAAGTACGTATTCTAATATAGGCATCAAAAATGTAACCTGTATAAGGATACTATCTTAAGTACTGAGTTTGCTTATTTTTGTCTTGCTTTGTTTTACCTTTTGTTTTGGAATAATTTTAGCTAAACAGAAAGTTCCGAATCCCTATATAGCCTTCCTCCAGCTTTCCCTACTGTTAGCATATTACTTACCCATAACGTAGTTGTCAAAACTCAGCTCTTCACATTGCTCAAATGCTATCACTTAAATTATAGACTTAATTTGGACTTTTCCACTTATTTCCCTCTTCCGTTCCAGAATAGAGTCCTGGATGCCCATTTGCATTTAGTCAGCACATCTGCTTAGCCTCTCTGTGAGTTTCTGTCTTTTCTTGTTTTGTATGACTTTGATACTTTCAAAGAGTATTTGTAAAATGTTCACTGGAATATCCCCAATTTTGACTTGCTTAGTGCTCCCTCAATGATTAGAGTAGGGTTATGGATTTAGGGGGGAAAAAAACTACAGAGTTGAGATGTCCTCTTATTGCATCGAATTAGAAAGTGTATGATATTATGACTGGTTACTGACTATCTTAACTTGATTGCTCTGTTAAGGTGGTGTCTGCCAAGGTTCTCCACTAGAAAAATACTTTTTTTTTCCTTTAAATATTTTTAGAAGTGAGTCACTAAGTCTAGTCCTTGCTGAAGAGGAGGGAATTAACTATTATTATTTGAAATTCTTTTGTAAGGATCATTTGTTCCTTCTCCACAATTTATATATTTGTTCAATTGTTTATTTTTATCAGTATGGACTCATGAGTATTTAGTTTTATTCTTTGGGGTACAATGCAATACTATTACTATTTATTTATTTTATTGCTCAGAGTGTTTCAGTTTGGAACATTGGAACATTTTGCAAACATTTTGCAGCTGGCTCCTGTGTCAGTTTGATAAGCCCTATTTTTGTTTGTTTGGCTTCAGTTTTTGTTTGTTTGTTTTTGTGGTTTTTTTCTGGCATTAACAACAATCTCTAAGCTCATCTTATGTTTTCCATGCCCTAGTCTTAGCTTCATCCATTTCTGCAAGGAGCTCTGCTTTCTTCTGTTGGAATTTGGTCTTTAGAAGCTTAGATCTGAATACTAGATATGCTCTTTATTGCTGGAGTGTCACTGTGGTGAGTTTCTAAAAGCTGTTTTCTTTTTGACTCAGCATTCATGTTCAAATCTTGCCTTTTGGATAACTATAAAATTCTTAGAATCTACACATTGAGGTGAAAATATGATCCACTATAATTTTGAGACATAAATTCTGTCTCTTAAACTGGTGCTAGGGTAGCTAGACATTTTTATTATCTTGCCTTTCTTTTTCTAGATATTCTTATTATTGATTTAGTATATATTATATTCTGTGGTTTCTGCCAGATGCATAATAGTTCTGCCAACTATCTTTGCTTGAAAATGATACTCAATCACATCCCCCAGGAAAACGTCGTGTACACGCGTGAGCTTCTTGGGCCGCTTCAGTGTTCTGTGTTGATGTGTGCGTGCACACTCAGCCGCTCAATCATGTCCAACTCTTCGCAACCCCATGGACTGTAGCCCACCAGGCTCCTCTGTCCATGGGATTTTCTAGGCAGGAATACTGAAGCGGGTTGCCATTTCCCTCTCCAGGGGATCTTCCCGACCCAGGGACTGAACCCATGTCTCTTGCATCTCCTGCAATGACAGACAGCTGCTTTACCACCAGGCCACCTGGGAAACCCTCTCAAAGTTGACAGATGTGATCAAATTTCTGGAGCAACTAACAGCTGGCAGCTGAGTTATTTACCTGCCTTCTTACATCAACTGTCAAGAACACCAGTAGGTGTTTCTTTTTTTAATCTCTTTTTTATCCTTTTTCTGTTTGTTTGTAACCTTAAGTGCTCTACAAACAGCTGCTTCTAGGTGAGGCTTTCACTGAGTTATGGCAGATTGGGGTATGGGTTAGGTTTAGTCATAGCAACATTTGTAACTTATACTCCAACAATTAGTAGAATTCAATATCAGAAATTGATATTAAATCCTGATTATAACATTGTAATTATAGAATCACTTCAGAGAAAACAAAATAAAATAAGGGTGAGCCTTATGAAGGATTCGTGTCCAGTACAATTGTGCATCAGGAAAACTCAGTAAATATCCATAGCAATTTTAAAAGTAAGAATCACACAAAGTAGGAGTGATTTTTCCTAGCTCTAGAGCTACTGTGCCTACATTCCCCTCTTTCCAATAACATCAATGGAAAATAGATTGAATAGGAATGTGATATACAAGCTCTTAGGAAATACAAGATGTCCAAAGATAAAGTGCCATTTTCTTGGTGTGTGACAAATAGCAACTATGATGAACAGTTTGTTATTCACTGATCTTTTTCAGTTGTTTCAGTTGTTCAGAGAAGCCAAATGGCTACAATATGATGAGAAATGTTCTGTTGAAAGCATTTACACAGATCTGTGTAACTGTGAGATGGAGGTGCATAAAAGGTGCACCCAGAAAAGTCAAAGCTGCAAGCAGCAAAACTGAGTCTTCAAGAGTGAATGGATGTGCAAAAAATGTAAACAAAATAAATAGGATAGAAGATGAATGCTTAATCATTGCCCACAGGAAGATAATTGTAACTTGGACATACAAAAATGAAAGGAAGGAAGCATTTTTTTTTTTTTTAGTATCAGATGGTTTCATTCAACTTAGTCTACAGTGATCTCTAGGTGTTCTAGAAATCCTTGTTTCCTGAAGGGCAAACACAAACACTTTCTAATTATTTAGTGGAATTGCCTCCAGGACCTCATCTATAGTTTTAAAGTATTTACTGTGGTGTAACAACCAGGAAAACACACACACACTCTCTTATGAAAGTGATTCATCTTCCCATGCTGAGAAGTCAATTAGTGTCATGAAAATCCTTTAGTCCAAAATCAGAATGCCCTCACTAAAACCAGAACAAAAAGAAAATCGTTTATCTCGTTATGCTGTTACCAGAAAGAAAAATCCATTTCTAGTCCCTCTTTAGTTTTTCTTTCTGTTTATTTCCTTTCTGTTGCACTGAAAAGATAATCTTTGCTTTAACAAAATTTGGAGAAGTGAGAGTACAAAATAAAATAAAGCAGAGGGGTTTGATTACTTTTCATAAGAATTTTCCAGGAACCACCCTTATCCAGTTGAATTTCTTAGTGACCTCGAAATAGAATTTGATGTTCCAAATTAATTGGCAGCAATATTTTCATTTAAAAAATAATTTTCTTGAATCTTAAACCTTTATAGTCCTTTGGTTTTGGACTAGAAAACTGACTGTTTTTCTTTTAATGAAATCACTTATAATACTAGTAATTGTAATACTTCAACAGCTAATCAATATTGCTCTTAAGTTTCTACTTTGTGCCCTGAAAGAATTAAAGAAGTGGAAGGTATAATTCTGTATTCAAGAATGCCCCAGATCAATTGGGTATACTAAGCACTTTGCAGGGTTTCCCAGGTAGCTCAGTGGTAAAGAATCCGCCTGCCAATGCAGGAGACACAGGAGACGTGGGTTCAATCCCTGGGTTGGGAAGATCCCCTAAAGGAGGAAATGGCAACCCACTCTAGTATTCGTGTCTGGAGAATTCCATGGACAGAGGAGCCTGGCGGGCTACAGTTCATAAGGTTGCGAACAGTCAAACGTGACTGAAGCTACTGAGCCCACTCCCAGAAGACATCACAAGGAGGATGGCAAGGAAACCCACAATTATTCAAGCTAGGAGAAAATACTGAAAGACATATCTTAGAATCATATTATTTTAGAAAGTGTGTTTCCAAATACTGGATATGATAGAACAGAAGGGGACTTCTGAAATTAGATCAAGTTACACTAAACATTATCAGTGTTTCCCTTCAGACGCCTAAGGTCATTCCCAAAGAGGTACAGAAGTCTACATTTTATAAAGACTTCTCAAGATGATTCTATTGACCCATTACCTAGGGCGGGGTTCCCTGGTGACTCAGACGGTAAAGAATCTGCTTGCAATGCGGAAGAACTGCGTAGATCCCTGGGATAGGAAGATCCCCTGGAGAAAGGAACGGCTACTCACTCCAGTATTCTTGGCCTGGAGAATCCCATGGACAGAGGAGCCTACCAGGCTACTGTCCGTGGGGGTTGCAAAGAATCGGACACGACTGGGCAACTTTCACTTCACATTCATTACCTAGGGTGAAGCAGGAGACCTTAGGACCATGGGAGCTTGGAATCATTCCAGCACAACTTTGATTACTTTTAAATGTTAGAATTTTAAGTAGGATTATTTTTGAAAATAATTGTTTTGCTACTTAAAAATAAGTGCAAACATCAATGGAAATTCTGATTTTAGTTCTATTTTCAACTCTACAGACTCTCTTCTCATACTAAGACTAGAATTGCCAGAATCTGCACTAACAAGAATTTCTTCCAATACCGTATATAGCACTAGAGCACTTAGCATTTTCTCATTTTTATAGTTTTTTAGGCATGTTTATCAAAACACATTTTAACAAAAAAATCTATGATTTATGAAATAGCAACATTTTAGATATTTTGATAGCAAAATATTTATCTCCTAAAGAAATAAAGGTCATTTTGCTTATATATTTTGGCAAGACATTGTTTTGTTTTGAGGATTTTCAGATACTACTTAAATAGTTTCATTTTTTTCAATGATGGGAATAGGGCCTGGCTTGTTAAGGGTCTGAGTACAAAAACTTTGGCTCAAACTTTTGGTAATCCTTTCCAACAGCATAAATTCTGAAAACTTGTTTGATGAAAACGTACTACAATTAATAACTGTACTTTCATTCACATTTCCACACATTTCTAGTTTACCACCACAGAACATGAACTTAAGATGAGAATTTCCCCAAATATTTTCTATTCAGTGTTAGGGTTCTAAAACATATACAGGGGTTTTAATGTGAAAGTGGTTATTATGGCAAAGCATTTGGAAAGGAGTTTAAAGGTGATCCAGGTTTGTTTACTGCTGACTTCTTAGACTGTGTTTGTATGCACTGAGAGTCCCAGGAGGAAAACAAAGTAAATTGCTTAGGGAACTCTTTCTTTCAATCCTTTCCCAGGATTGTCTCCTGGGATTGCTACTCTGCAAAACACATTTAGAAAATCACTCACTTAGATATTTTCTCCATTTTGAAAGTTTCACTGTATTAAACTCACATGCATACACTGCAGGAAATGCCGATGGGCTCCGTTCAGAAAGCTCATTGGTCAATTTACTGGTAAGGTGGTTCTTTTCAAGACTGGTAAATTATTCGTTACCTAAAGATCTTCTACTGTTTTAGTTTTGCCATTTAAAAATAAAATCTTTTGCAGGGAAAATCCATTTATTCCTATGATTCTTAAATTAAATATCTTTCAAAAGGAGATGGGACTTTTATCTTCTTAAAATGGTGTAAGTATGGATCTGCCCAAATGTTGTATCGCGTCCACATGGTGGAAGAGGGAAGGGAGCTTTCTTGGGCCTCTTCTTTAAGGGTATTAATCCTGTTTATGATAACTCTGCCTTCCTGATCTAATCACCTCCCAAAGGCCCCACTTACTAGTATCATCACCTGGGGCAACAAGATTCCATTATGTGAATTTGAGAGGAGGACCATGAACTTTCAGACCATAGCCCTATTTTCATTTTGAGTCTGAAATCAAGAAAGACTCTTATGGCCAATAAATATAGCTTAGAAGATGGTGGGGTAGAATGGAGAGAACAGTATCTCCATTGGAGAGCCCATGATCAGTGTTTCATGGCCTCATTCTTGAACATGAATGGGTGATCAAGGAATGCTGGATGTTAAAGTAGAGCCAGGAACATGGAATAGAAAGACTAAGTGAAGTAAATAAGGTAAAAATACTTGGAGGAGTCAGAAATAGTTTAGGGAACAAAGGAAAACCAGAAAACACTTGTCTAATTTCTTTCTTCCAAGAAATTCAAGATATTACTTCTCTATGTTATGAGGAATGCTATGTCTTCAAATCTAATGTATGGGTTGCAAATCTCGGTTTCTTTGCATGTCTTTTATTTGAAAGTGAGTTAATTGTATACAATATGCTGTTTTGTTTTTCTGAGGGTTATTTTTTTTTTTGTCCTATACTAACAGGAAAGTAACTTAATTCAATCTGTGAGATTTGACTCATGTGCAGTGTGCAGGCATCTGTCTATCTCTCTTTTACAATTTTAAATTTGATTCCTGTGATCTTGTAGATCAAATATTTGAAGCTATTAAAATATCCATTTCTGTTGTTTGGATAAGGATAGATTTCAAGACATAGAAAATTTGTACAATTCCCTAGACTTTCAGAGCTTTGTTCAGGCTCCATGGAGTCTCCTACATGAGCACATGGTTTATCAGTCAGCAGGAAATATAGAGTATCTGTATGTTACAACATTTCTTCTCTTACATTAACAGCTCTATTGCTGTCTGTCTGAACTAAGTCTGCCACTTTCAGCGCAAGCTCAGGGTGAAGAGAATACCCCCAAGTCAAAGAAGTAATTAGTCGCATTTTTTTTTTTTTTTTTTTTTTTTTACCTAGTACAAAGTAGTCTGTTGACTTTTTTAAGTGAGCAGACTTTTCTCACACTTTTGCCTGTCATTGACCATTTTCCAGCATTCTTCAGTTAATTTTAGTAATATTTTTTGGTGTAGGCTTTTCTCTGCAGAAAAGTATCTCACAACTTTATCAAGGTGTCAGAAGTAGGCCATTTCTTATCTTTTTATTTCCCTTACTATTATAGATTTGATCATCTCATTTTCATATTGATCTTGTATCTTTGACCAGTGTGTGTGTGTTAGTTGGTCAGTCATGTCTGATTCTGAAAACCCATGGACTATAGCCCGCAAGGCTCCTCTGTCCACGGAATTCTCTAAACAAGAATACTGGAGTGGGTTGCCATTCCCTTCTTCAGGGGATCTTCCCAACCCAGTGATCAAACCCGGGTCTTCTGCACTGCAGGCTGATTCTTTACCATCTGAGCTACCAGGGAAGCCTATAAACACTTTTAAAATTTTCCACAAAAGCAAATCAAACAAGTAAAAATGGCACACCTAAAAAATATATACATAATACTACTTCTAATAATATTAAATGTAAAAGACCTAAACATTCTATCAAAAGATTGTTCAACTGAATAAAAATTCAAGAACCAACTATGCACAGTCTATAAGAGATGTAGATAAAATCAAAGACAATACAGGTTGAAAGTAAAAGGGTGAAATTATAATAAGAACAGTAAACATAAGAGACCCAGTTGGATATAGTAATATAAAAAATAGACTTTTTTTTATTACTAGTTACTGGATTCTTTACCAGCTGAGCCACAAGAGAAGCCCAAGAATACTGGAGTGGGCAGCCTATCCCTTCAGCAGATCTTCCCGAACCAGGAATTGAACCAGGGTCTCCTGCATTGCAGGTGGATTCTTTACCAACTGAGCTATTAGGGATGCCCCATAATAACTAAAAATATAGGCCAAATGCTATCCTAGAAAAGACATCTTAATAATTTAAGAGGGATTAAAATCATGTGGAATATATTCTTGAAATCAACAGAATTAAATTAGAAATCAATAACAAAAGAAATCTGGAAAAATCTACAAATGTGTAGAATTTTTAAAATATCAAGCACATTTTCTAAATAGCCCAAAAGGTTAAATAAGAATTCACACAGGAAGTTAAAAAATATCTTGAACTAAATAAAAATTAGAATTCAGCATATTAAATTTGTGAAATGCAGCTAAGAAAGTGTTTATGTGGACATTTAAAACTATAAATGATTATGTCAGAAGGCAAAAATAAAAAGCAAAGATCTAAGTGTCTATATTGAGCTATGAAAAATTAAAGCTAAAGTAGTTTAGTGGAAGAAGGTAGAAGAAATCTTAAATATCATAAATCAATGCAATGGAAAATGGACAAACAGTAAGACAAATGAATAAAATTGAAAGCCAGACCCAAAAGACTATACTATAAGTTTCCATTTTTATGAAATTCTAGAAAAGGCAAAACTACAAGGACAAAAAGTAGAAGTATGGCTGCCTGGTGTCAAGGATTAGTTGAACGGGAATAAGGGATGTTTTAGAAGTGATGGAGCAGGGCCAGTTCATGTGTGACATGTGCGGCCTCAGGGGACCGCACACTCAGAAGGACTCTGCTGCTGCTGCTGCTAAGTCGCTTCAGTCGTGTCCAACTTGTTGCGACCCCATAGACGGTAGCCCACCGGGCTGGGATTCTCCAAGAACACTGGAGTGGGTTGCCATTTCCTTCTCCCAGAAAGACTCTACCTCCAATTTAATGCTCAGTTGTCACTATTTAACTTTTTAATAACATTTGAACAAACATACCCACATTTTTGTCTTACACTGGAACCTACAAGTTACAGAGTCCGTTCCAGATGGAACTTATTTTGTGATTACTCTATACATTTACCAAACTCATCAAACTGTACTTTAAAAAAACAGAAAAACCTTTATTTTGGACTGGGATATGATCTAACACTGTTTGCTAGTTTCAGGTGAGCAGCAAAAGGACTCAGCCATACTTACGCATGTATCCATTCTCCCCTCAAACTCGCTTCCCATCCAGGCTGCCACATAATATTGGGCAGAGTTCTTAAGTGAGTGGTTTTATTGTTTTAAATTATAAAACATGACAGAATGAAGCTTTAAAATATGAAAAGAAGTAGGAGGAACAATAAGATTTTACTTTGCACATCATACTAGCAAAATAGCTGAATACACATCTACAAGACGTATTTCCAGGAAGTATGTGTATATGTGATTTGATTAGTTAATAAAAGAAATAAGAAGTCTGCTGCTTGTTGGAAGACTACCTGGAAACATCTATTAACTCAGTAACACCTAGATATTTTAATACAACAAGTCTACTCTTGTCAATCTGCTGCTGCTGCTGCTGCTAAGTCGCTTCAGTCATGTCCGACTCCGTGCGACCCCATAGACGGCAGCCCACCAGGCTCCCCCGTCCCTGGGATTCTCCAGGCAAGAACACTGGAGTGGGTTGCCATTTCCTTCTCCAATGCATGAAAGTGAAAAGTGAAAGTGAAGTTGCTCAGTCGGTCCGACTCTTCGCAACCCCATGGACTGCAGCCTACCAGCCTCCTCCGTCCATGGGATTTTCCAGGCAAGAGTACTGGAGTGGGGTGCCATTGCCTTCTCCACTTGTGAATCTACTAATAAAATAAATAATAATTTCCAAATATGTATATTTGATGACAATTATAACAGCATTGTTCATAGTAGTCAAGAACTGATAAAAAGTAAATACCCATCAATAGAGGACTGGTTTGACATATGTTGGCACATTTATGTATGAAATACTTTGTAGCAATTGAAAGTGACAGACATATTACATAATTGGGAATGACTTCTATATGCTTTGTTGAGAAAGGCAAGATACATAAAATAACCTGTAATATCTTTCCATTTTAGTAAAACAAGCAATCACACAACAGATATCTGTATATCTATCTTTATATCTGTACAGGGTTAAATTAATACAGAGAAAAATATGGAAGGACTCTAAGGAATTGGAAAGTGGTATAGACATGGGTAAGAAAAGGTGAATGTGGATTTTTAAAAAGGTCTTCTGAACAATTAATTTTATTTACCATTGCATCCTGTATTGTATATTTTTGTAAGTCAGAAATTTTAGTAATCATCAAAATGCCTCACTCTGAAGACAAACAGGCTTAAATTTATATCTAATCTTTACCATGTTATAGTTCACTTCAGTTCAGTTCAGTCGCTCAATCGTGTCCGACTCTTTGTGGCCCCAATGACTGCAGTGCACCAGGCTACGCTGTTCCTGAAGCTTGCTCAAACTGATGTCCGTCGAGTTGGTGATGCCATCCAATCATCTCATCCTCTGTCATCCCCTTATTCTCCTGCCTTCAATCTTTCCCTGCATCAGGGTCTTTTCAAATGAGTCAGCTCTTCGCATCAGGTGGCCAAAGTATTGGAGTTTCACTTTCAACATCAGTCCTTCCAATGAATTTTCAGGACTGATTTCCTTTAGGATGGAGTGGTTGGATCTCCTTGCAGTCCAAGGGACTCTCAAGAGTCTTCTCCAACACCACAGTTCAAAAGCATCAATTCTTTGGTGCTCAGCTTTCTTTATAGTCCAACTCTTACATCCATACATGACTACTGGAAGAACAATAGCTTTGACTAGATGGACCTTTGTTGGCAAAGTAATGTCTCTGCTTTTTAATATGTTGTCTAGGTTGGTCATAGCTTTTCTTCCAAGGAGCAAGCATCTTTTAATTTCATGGCTGCAGTGCAGTGAACCCAAAAAAATAGTCTCTCACTATTTCCACTGTTTCCCCATCTATTTGCCATGAAGTGATGGGACTTAATGCCATGATCTTCGTTTCTGAATGTTGAGCTTTAAGCCAACTTTTTCACTCTCATATTTCACTTTCATCAAGAGTCTCTTCAGTTCTTCACTTTCTGCCTTAAGGATGGTGTCATCTGCATATCTGAGGTTATTTATATTTTTCCTGGGAATCTTATTTTAGATGTTATAGATGTATTTATTTTTAAGTTGCTTAACCTCTTTTTAAATTCACCACTTATTGCTTTTTGAGTTACAGCGGAATTTTGATGAAACGTGAGCTGCGCTAATTTTGTGTTGCAGGATGGGGGTACTGGGGAAATGGACACATTTTCAATAGGTTTCCCATATTTTTGTACATTTGTTTCTTTTTGTCCCCCTTCTCTATAAGGATGGTGTTTTAAAAAATTAATGCACATTTAATTTTCTTAAAAGTTTGTTTGTTGGGAATTAGAATAATGTCTGTAAGGTTCTTGACACCTGGAAAGATAATAAGTGCAACGAGCATTTAGTTTATCATGATAAGTACTTGGTAATACTTCCATACTAATGCTTCCATGTCAGTCTTATAGAACATTTCAGTACCCAGTAACATGCTTTGAACATATAAGGATTGTAAATAAGTGTTGAAAGAAGCATTAAGCCTTTAATAATACATTAACTATTAATCATAATGATTAATTACCCAGAATCCTCCAGACTGGATAATAAAGGCAGATCCCAGCTTCTGATTTATTCTGATAATGAACTGTCTCTATTCTTGAAGCAGAGCAAGACTAGTCATTCATCAGCATTACAATTCAGTAGTCAAAGATAAAGCCTGTGAATGTTTCAGTTTCAGTCAAAGACAAAGTTTTTGGATGTTTACATGGAGGAATAAAAATAAAGCTCTGTATCAAGAGTGATCATATCATTCATCATCCAAACCATTTATCACATTTGAAGACTGAGGGTAAATGGGCAAGATAGGAGAGGGGAGTATGGTTAACCCACAAGATGTTGAGAAGATAGGTGTTTGGTCTAGGTGAACTAGGACCATGCACTCCTGATCTAACGTAGCCCTGCATAAGGACAAGTTGTGAGGAAACTTAATTAAGTTGAGGACTCAAAAACCTACAGAGTGCTTCTGCAATAGCTTCAGCTTGTGGCCTGAATCCTACTCCAAATTTAAGAGATACTAGATATAGACTGTAAAGACCATCTTCTAGGAACTGAATGATTTAAAAACCTATGATCAAAAGAAGTCCAAGTGAAATAAGAATTGCTCCATATTTTTTCCGCTTAGGAAAGAGATGCTTACTTTGTCTTTTCTGAATTTATTTATTAGGATTTACATGAAATGCATGACAAGAACCAAGTCTCTAGACATGAGTTGTTGGCAGAGAATGTTGTCAGTTTTAACAGTGATTCAGTAATCAAGATAGCTCTAGGATTACATTCAGAGAAGACAGCTAAAAGAGAGTAACAGGTAGATAGATGGAATAAACGTGAGACTTCCAGAGTATAAAAAAAATGGTAGCCTTGAATGGAAATCACAGTAGTAGAATGGGAACTAAAAGATTAGAAAACTCACAGAAAATTTGGGGCAAGAAATAGTCAGGTTCCAGTTAAGAGGCTTCAGCAGAAAGTACAGGGAATCGGTATAAAAAATGGAAATTGATGCTAAGCTAAAAAGCCTATGAGTTGGAACTGTCTCCCTCATTTGATATTAGATCATCTGAAAGCGGACATCTAGAAGGACATCTGACCTTAACTCTGAAGGACCGTATGGTAAAAAGCAAAGTAAGTCTTGACACAGTTCTGTACATTCTATGTTCCTGGCTTTCAAAAGCCCAGTTTCTTGGCACCTTTTCCTTTTGGAAATGTACAGTTCATTAAGTGTCGTATCATTACCAGATTTTGATGTAGATTTCAAATAATGAAATCCAGCAGTAAATTCTTGAAGCTGCAGTTCCTATCTGCCTGTCTCTTCTCAGGAGAGAAGGCAAGTGAAAATGACCTTGCAGTCTCCTGGGACTGGCCTCCTGTTGGCAGACAAGCAGACAGCAGAACTAGGTGCCATGTGCCATCAAGTCCTCTGAAAACTTTGAAATGAAGGGCTCAAGATTTCCTCTTTCCTTCCAAGTGTGTTCCTGAATTCATTATGGATGGAGATACATTCAAAGTCAGATTTATCTATGCCTGATGGACTTGAGCTGACACGGCTTTCATCTCATCTACCTGGCAGCCATAGTTGGGAAGCTCTAGTTTGAATAAGACAAAAAGCTCATTGCCACAAAAGAAGGGACAGTGAGCTTGCCATCTGCGTAAGACTAGACCTTCAGACTGTTGTTACAGTGGGGATGGCAATTCATTCTTAGAACGGAGTTGTGGAGAATTTTTTGTTCTCTTTTGCATCCATACCATACCTTCCTCTGCAAGGAAGGGACTTATCATTCAATAATAGTGTACTAATAATTAAAGTTTGGAACATTATTTGAAATTATATGAATTTTATTTCATATTCTTAGTAAGTTTTTTTTTTAAATTCTGGCATTCTGGTTATCTAATAGGAAATCAATTAAAAGTGTGGGTTATTTGCTGTTTTTTATGATGTAAGTTTTACACATGGTTTTCATTTTAAAAAATAATTAGTCATTATAAAAATAGCAATAGAAACAAGAGAAATAAAATAAATACCTGAAATCCTACATCAGCAATTTTTATCAGTATAATTTTGATATATGTCATTTCAATACTCTTTTTACTTTTAAATAAGTTAATCTTATCAAGTTGGGATCATTGAATACTAGCTTTTACAAATAAAGAGATATGTTGTTTTTCAAAATGACATATATTCAATGCTTTTATTTATCAGTATATTCTTAGAAAAGTTGACTACAAGTGATGGGTTATACACACATATATTCCCTTGCTTATTCCTATCTTATTTCACTAAGATGAAAATAAGGGATTTTTTTTTTAAAAAGCCATCAGGAATCTACAAGAACAAAAATAGCTCAAAAAGAGGCAAATGCAGCCAACTTTTGGAAGTTGAAACAGATGGGTGGGTGGTAACTGATTTAGCAAATACAAGAAAGCAGAATCCTACATTGGCAGTGGGGAATCCCAGACAGGCATAAGAATTGACAATGCCAACTACCTCTAAATAGAAGCGAAGGTGAAATTAAAGTGAGAAGCTGTGTCAAAGTTGGCTATACCCCCTCAGCTGTTTCTTGCCATACTTAAGCAGATTTTGGACTCTTCCTTACTTGAGATTTATGCTCTGAAGAGGATAATTGAAGGGTCTTGGCACTTGAGAAATAGGGAGACAGGTATAGTTGGGGTAAATGCCAAAGTGGAAATGGAGAAATAACTGTAGATTTAGATAAAGAATGATGAGATTCCTAGCTTCTATATGTGTTCCAACTAGCACGCAGGTGCCCAGGCTAAGCACTCTGGAAGGGAGATTGAGAAATTCTTTCCTAGAGAATCTGAGAAGCCATGAGGAAATATATAACAATATTTATAGAAGAGTTATCCACACACACACACACACACACACACACACACACAAAAAGAATAGTTCAGACAGATAACACAACAGTGAAACCATAGTAAACAAACCCCAACTACATTCATAGTTTAGATCAGTTAAAATACTGATTAAAATATCTCCTAATCTTAGATGTGAGCAGATAACCAAGGATTACCTGCCATCTAATGAAATCCTCCAAACATGAAAGATGGAAAGCAAACAGAAAGGAAAAAAAATACAGTTTAGAATAAACAGACTCTGCAGGAAAAGAACACCTTTCTTCAACTTTTATCTTGAAAAGTGTCAAACCTAAAGAAAAGCAAAATAAATAGTGCAGTGAATATTTTACCACATCTGTGCTTGACCTCTCTCTCTCCTCACCCTTTTCAAGTACTGAATTTCACTCCTAAATAATTCTAAATAAATAGATTATTTAGGATATATTTCCTAAAAGTAAGAGCTTTCTCTACATAATGTCCTTTCACATCTAAAAATTGATAATAATTCTATATTATTAATCTTCCATATTACCCCACAAGTGATTTTTATTGGTGCTTCATTTTTATTCCATTTCATGAACTGCATTTTATGTGTGTGTCTCTTAAACTCTTTACTATAGAATGATTCCTATGTCTTTTGTTTTTCACGACATTTAATATTTTTTCCCATTTATTTTTATTAGTTGGAGACTAATTACTTTACAATATTGTAGTGGTTTTTGCCATACATTGACATGAATCAGCCATGGATTTACATGTATTCCCCATCCCGATCCCCTCTCCTACCACCCTCTCCAACCGATCCTTCTGGGTCTTCCCAGTGCACCAGCCCCAAGCGCTTGTCTCATGCATACAACCTGGGCTGGTGATCTGTTTCACCCTTGATAATATACATGTTTCGATGCTGTTCTCTCGAAACATCCCACCCTCGCCTTCTCCCACAGAGTCCAAAAGTCTGTTCTGTACATCTGTGTCTCTTTTTCTGTTTTGCATATAGGGTTATCATTACCATCTTTCTAAATTCCATATATATGCGTTAGTATACTGTATTGGTCTTTATCTTTCTGGCTTACTTCACTCTGTATAAGGTGAAAAGACAGCCCTCAGATTGGGAGAAAATAATAGCAAACGAAGCAACAGACAATGGATTAATCTCAAAAATAAACAAGCAACTCCTGCAGCTCAATTCCAGAAAAATAAATGACCCAATCAAAAAATGGGCCAAAGAATTAAACAGACATTTCTCCAAAGAAGACATACAGATGGCTAACAAACACATGAAAAGATGCTCAACATCACTCATTATCAGAGAAATGCAAATCAAAACCACTATGAGGTACCATTATACGCCAGTCAGGATGGCTGCTATCCAAAAGTCTACAAGCAATAAATGCTGGAGAGGGTGTGGAGAAAAAGGAACCCTCTTACACTGTTGGTGGGAATGCAAACTAGTACAGCCGCTATGGAGAACAGTGTGGAGATTTCTTAAAAAACTGGAAATAGAACTGCCATATGACCCAGCAATCCCACTTCTGGGCATACACACCGAGGAAACCAGATCTGAAAGAGACACATGCACCCCAATGTTCATCGAAGCACTGTTTATAATAGCCAGGACATGGAAACAACCTAGATGTCCATTAGCAGACGAATGGATAAGGAAGCTGTGGTATATATACACCATGGAATATTACTCAGCCATTAAAAAGAATTCATTTGAATCAGTTTTAATGAGATGGGTGAAACTGGAGCCCATTATACAGAGTGAAGGAAGACACTTAATATTTTGACGAGTTCAGATCAGTTGCCTTGCAGACAGAACATCCTACATTCTAGATTTTATTTTTTTCATCATGATCTCATTTAACTTATTTCTCTGTTTCTTCTATTTCCTGAAAATAGGTCTACTTTATAAATGATGTTATTTTATATTCTTATTATATCATATTAAAAGAACATATAAATTTATATTGGTCCACCAATAAGAGTAATTAATGAAGCTAACTGTGACCACTTAGTGAAAGTGGTTAACCAGATCTAAAAGAGAAATCTGAAAGAAAGAAGCTGTAATTAACATTCTAAAAAAGACAAAGTAAGATTTCACAATTATGAACTAAGAAGATAAGGCTTTTACAAGTATCAAAGAATACTTAAAAAATCTTTAGAAATAAATGCATAATGGTAAATATGCAAAAGTCAGTTGAACATGTGGAAAATAAAGTTGAGGTAATCACCTAGAAAGGGGCTTCCCCAGTGGTTCAGCAATAAGGAATCAGGAGATGCAGGAGACATGGGTTCAATCCCTGGGTTGAGAAGATCCCCTGGAAAAGGAAATGGCAACCCACTCCAGTATTCTTGCCTGGGAAAGCCCATGGATTTGGAGGAGCCTGGTGGGCCACAGTCCATGGGGTCGCAAAGAGTCAGACACGACTGAGCACGCAATCACCTAGAAAGTGAGGCAAAGCTGGAGAGAGACTTAGTAGAAAATAAAGAGAGATAATATAAGAAAGTTAGAAGAGTCTAGGAGATCCAGGATATCCAAATATGACTAACAGTACTTCCAATCTGAGTAAAAGAAAAAGTGAAGGTGATAAAATTATTAACAAGATAAATTCAAAAAATTCTCCTGAGTTGAAAGATGTGCTTCTAGATGGACAATGTCACTAAGGAAGTACCCAGCATAATGCCTGATGCTATTTTTTCTCTATATTTGTTCCACTAACCTGTCTTATCTTACACATGTGATTTTGTTTATTGTAACAAATATGTCAGTGCTTGGTAGAGTTTGTCCCTCTTTAATATTTTTGTTCAAAAATTTTTATTATTTTTATTCATGTCAATTTCATCATGTTTTGATTAAGTTGCATAAATGTGTATGGATAACTAAGTTTGTTTTATCTTTACAATGGTAAGTTTTCCTATTCAAAGTTATTCATTACATATAATCAAGTCATCTTTTTTGCTATTTTTGGCTGAGTGATTTGTCAATAAACTCTCAGTTTTTTGCTAGTTTAATTCCTAGGCACTTTTAAACTTTTTTATTTTTATTTTTATAAATGATATTTGTTTGTAATTGCATTTTCTGTATATATACCTTCAGTTCAGTTCAGTCGCTCAGTCGTGTCCAACTCTTTGCAACTCATGGACTTCAGCACACTAGGCTTCCCTGTCCATCACCAATTCCCGCTTGCTCAAACTCATGTCCATCGAGTTGGTGATGCCATCCAACCATCTCATCCTCTGTCAGCCCCTTCTCCTCCTGCCTTCAATCTTTTCCAGCATCAGGGTCTTTTCAAATGAGTCAATTCTTCATATCAGGTGGCTAAAGTATTGGAGTTTCAGCTTCAGCATCAGTCCTTCCAATGAATATTTAGGGTTGATTTCCTTTAGGATGGACTGGTTGGATCTCCTTGCAGTCCAAGGGACTCTCAAGAGTCTTTTCCAATGCCACAGTTCAAAAGCATCAATTCTTCAGCACTCAACTTTCTTTATAGTCCAACTCTCACTATACTCTCACAATTATAAGGTATATAATTGATATAATTGATACCTTAGACAGATATTTAAAAGCAAAGCAGAGGAGGCCAGCAGGTGGAAAGCTGTAAGCAGCCCTGGTGGGTGGATGCTTTCTGAGCAAACTAGCATTAAATTTGCACATCCCAAACTAGAGCCCAGGCTTCCCTGATGATGCAGACAGTAAGAATCAGCCTGCAATGAGGGAGAGCCAGGTTTGATCCCTGGGTTGGGAAGATCCCCTAAAGAAAGGAGTGGCTATCCACTTCAGTATTCTTTCCTGGAGAATTCCAGGGACAGAAGAGTCTGGTGGGCTATAGTCCCTGGGTTCGCAAAGTGTCAGACATGACTGAGCAACTAATGCTTTCACTTTCAAACTAGAGCCCAGATCTCTTCTGGACTGGTATTAAAGTCCCAGATGGTTTCAGTCTATGAGAGTGTGGATGATTTAGTAGCCTGGTTGTGATAATGTCAAGCATTTCATGATTGGCTTAGAGGTTGAATTGCAAAAGTAGCAACTGATATAAGACCTTTCTCCTATTAAAGGACAATTGAAGGATGTCCAGGGCTCTTCCATCATGTGACTTCATTTAGCTTAACATGGAAAATTATTGCTCTACAAATCCAAGTCTTGTTTTGATATCCTTCTGTGCAACCCTTTGAAACAAAGTGGTGTAGTATGTCCAAAGGAAACTGCTAATTTGGGGAATGTGCAAAATCATCTTAAAAATGTCTTTCTTAATATTTATTTTTAAAATTGAATTTAGTATTACTTAGCTGAAAAAATAAAAATAGATAGAAAAAGCTCCTAGAAAAACCAACACCAAGTAACAATTTCTTACTAATTCCAAGCTGTAAACACTCCTAGCCTTTTCTTTTTCCTTGAAAATTCCAGAAAGGGAATGCTTAGCTTATTTTCTTCCTTTTTTAACTTAAACTACAGGATTAAAAGACTCTTAATTTTGGTTATCTCAATTGCTTTCTTTATTCGAATATCTCTATAGCTAATGCACACAGAGGGATATCAGGTTTCTGAAGTCCTATGTGTTCCATTTCAAAGAGCCTCATTGTACATAAGCATTGAGCTTTATTGTAGCATGATTCTGTGTAAATAATTTCCACTTTCTATGAGCAGGGTATAGTCCTGGCAGGGAGTCTATTTGGTGTGGATATTCTAAATTTAATCTCCTTTCCAGTCTCTTCTATGAAATTCATCTATTTAAGCTTCCTGTTTCTTTCTACCAGGGTCAGTTTTGCTAAACAACAATTTCCTAGGAAAATATTTCCTTTAAGTTTCCATATATGTTGCACTAAAACTGTCTATAATATTTTTATGTACATCTAAATTTATATCTTCTGTCTCTGTGGCTGTGTCTCCTTTCTTAGCTAATAGTCAATATTCTGTGTCTTCTCCCTTTATTGTTTATTAGATTTGTTAGCATCTAAACAGAGAAGGGCTCTTAAAGGAGGAGTTACACAACAGAGCGCTGATGAGAATCAGACACTCCTTCCATAGCAGTAGGTGTCAGAGAACAGTGAGGTGGATTCTACTTCTCTACACTGCCAAGTTGTTATTCATATGGCAAAGCCCAGGAGGAGATACACCTTTCTCCTATATGCTGATGTGTGGGAAATGAGGCAGTGAGATGTAGGGCCACAGCCTATCAAACACTGAATGAAAATCAATAATAATGGGATGAGGAGTTCACTGTGTATAAAGATAGGCTGTGACTATTCAAATATAAAATTGAATCAACATTTTTATTAGAGAAAATGCTTTATGCTCATATGTTCTTGAGAATTAAGTAAAATAAAATCAATGTGAAGTAATGTTGGGCTAAAGAGACCTAACTATGTCCATAATTCTGAGCATGTGCCCTAAGTTCATAAGCACGGAAAACTAATGTGTTCAACTGCACATGATTCTAAATGCTTCTGGGCTTTATCCCTTTGATTGCCTGATAGACAAGTGCCAGGAGGAGGAAGAACAGACTCTCAGGCTCCTTGAAACCCAGATAGATTTCTTTCTAAATCACTGTTATTGTCCAGGTCCAGAAAATCTGAATATGGTGATAAGAGGAGGAGCTGAGGAAAGAGAGAGAGAAAGGACAAAAATATTCAAAATTGATTGTATGAGAATGGAGACTAACATGAAGAATGAAAAAAATAGACAGTTGCAGAAGAGTACACGTATAACTTGTTGGAACACCAGTAGTATTCCTTGAAAGGCTAGGGGAATTCCAGATCAACAAAAGTCTTTGCCTGTCTTCTGAGAATACAGAAAAGGAGACTGAAGGGGATAGAGCTGCCCTGAATCTACCAAGAAGCATGAGATATAAAGAGTGTAAGATGACTTACCTTAGGACAGCTCCTTTGATTTCCCCAAAACCAGTATGATGTCATTGTTAGTATGGTGGTTCAGACTCCTGTACAGACTTTTCTCCTCCCTTTCTTTCTTATGAAGGAGAAGAAAACTGACCTGGAAATTTTTAGACTTCTATAATTATTATACATTCACAGAGACCACATTTTATTATACTGCAAAATAGTATCACTATCTATCTTTGTATACAAATATTTGGAGCAGAATTAGTAGAATAGCATGCTTTGCCTTTTAGTGGTTTTATATTTAGTTGTATATATATGTATCTGCTTCTAAGGACAGGTCTTGACCACTTTCCAAACCTAGAATCTAGAATTCCTCAGTGCAATAAGTTTAGTTGAATAAACTTCAATCAGCTTTATAAACATATGTTTCTTCTATTTAGTAAGTAAAATTCTACAGATGCCTCAAAACATTTCATTCATGCCTAAATTGGCAAGAATGTTCTCCTTCCTTTTGGCAAATATCCTTCTCACTGAGGTTTGTGCAGAACTAATGCCAAACTTACTGTGGTTAGCTTGTGTTTGTGAAACAAGCTTATCATCCACAATGAACACATGGCTTTTAGACATAGGAATTAATCAGTGCTGGAGAGACAGGCTCCTGGCTTAGATTCTGGGCTTCCTGCTTGCATAAGCCTGCCTTTGGGATCTATTACACAAAGCAGAATCCAGGGTTGCAGAGCACAGAATCCCACGCACAGTTCTCTGTCAGCCTTAAACTTTACAGAAAAATGTCTGTTTTGGGTGGAAAATAGTGAGAAACACTGATGGATAGATAAAACTGAACTAGGAATATAACTATTTCACAGGGCTAATATGAAAAGCAAATAGAATATTAAATGTGAAAATACTTTAATAATGTGTGTTCTACCTTATTTAAAAAGAAGTTAAAAATGTTTATAGTGACACATAAAATATGGGAAGATATCCTACATTTGAAATGGATGAGAAAAAAAAAGTACATAGAAACATGTAAGGTATCCAAGAAAGAAGTTAATATAAGCTTTGTGTCCTTGCTACTGGTTTTCAACAAAATCAGATTTTATCATTTTATCTGTTAACACATAGAAGAATATCTGATCGATACTGCAGTGCACAATGTCCATATAATTAAATTGCTTAAGAGAAGCACAGTTATTGCCTAGGTTATGGTAGTAAGAAGTTTCTTCCCTGGGTCTTCCAAGATAGAACAATCTTGACTACAGTGAGCAAAACACCCTCCTTAACAACTTAACTAACATTTTCTTAGCCTGACTGTGCCACGTTGTGATACATCCAAGCTGTTCTGGAAGGGAAAATGGCATGCACAAGGTCTGCAGGTCTGTGCTGGTTTGCCTCTATCCATACTGCAATGCCAGGAGAAAATGAACGGATTGTTGTTAAAACACTCTGTAAAGTAGAAAGCAAAGTAGTATGTAAATGCAAGATACAATAATTTTCACTATCATTATGACTTTGCAAGCCAGGTGGTAAATTTGAGACTCAATCCAATCAGCAATAGGAAATCTACAATATTGTTAACAAGGAAGGCTATAGTAAATCTTGTTTTCCTTTTGTTTCCCTTTTGCTGGGAAGCAATTTTCCTCCTGAATAGGTATCAGTCTTCCATAGAAGTATCCAAACGAGGACAGTAATCACTGATTTTACATACAAGCGCTAAGGTAATGACTCAGAACTTCTGGATTTCTTCCCTATCAGGGACAGGCAGATTTTCACAGTAAGCACAGATAATTTATTTGTGCAACAAAAGCAGAAAGTAAAAAATTTAAAATACTGAATACTTTAGAATGTTATCTGCGTACTTAAATGTAGCTATAGTGACATTTTAGAAAGCACCAGTAATGCAAACCAAATATAGATATTGTGTTGTAATGACATCTGTCACCAAGGTTCCTTGTTTCAATATTTTATGAGAATAGTCTCTATAGTATTGACATTAATGCAAGATACACCTTTTGAAATTACATGTCTTCTCTCTCTAAAGATACTACCCATTTTACTCTTACATTTACTAGGACTAGAAAGGAAGAGTTTCATTTGTTTGTTTGTTTGCTTTTTTAAAATTTTAAATGGCGTTTTCTCGGTTACTGAATAGGAAGAGACAAAACAAAATGTTTCTTATGTATTTACTAAATATATTTTAGGCCTTTACTATGAACCAGGCGCTAGGTCTAAAACTGTCATCATTTAAAATAATGGTAATAGCAAAAATAATCATCCAAGTACTGTACTAAGTTCTCTATATGCATTATCTCATTTTAGCATCATGGAAAGCCTATGAACAGTTACTGTTATTGTTTCCATTTAAGAGATGAAAATATGATGCACAGAGAGGTTAACTAACTTTTCAAAAGTCACAGAGCTAGTTAGCTACAAAAATGACTATGCAGTTTTATTTTGACTCTGCAGTTTAAGCTTTTAACTATGATGATAAAGAGGCATATGACTTCCTGATATAAACTCAGAAATAGAAAGAACAAGTGGTAGGATATGAAGAAACTTGGGGAATATAGCATTTTGAGGGAGGACAATTCCAGTATCATAAAAAGACTCTGTGGAGAAGATTAAAGCTGACTCCCAAAGAACATGCACGATTAAGTCTGGTGAAGGAGCAGTGGGGGAGGAGGACAGGGTATTCCAGATAAAGCAAATGACATATCTCTGCCATAGCTGAGAACTAGATCTAAATTTAGGATAAGATACAGTGGAGAAAGCAGTAATGTAAAAAAAGAAATAAGCTAAACAATCCAGTGTCTATAAAGAAATGTAGTGCATTGTCAAGGCAATCTTTGAAAACAAAACAGTAGTCCATTAGTGAGAAAAATAATATGACATTTCATTATATTGAGATCTAGGAATATAAATTATATTTAATTTTTCCTCTCCTCTATGATGTACATTACACATTTATTCATTCCCAATAGAGCTTAAAGTGCCTTGAAGGACTTTCTCACCTCCAACAGCTTATCCTTCTGCTTTATTTAGTAGTCTTATCCACTGACACTTGAAATATTGTTCTAATTAAAGTGCTGGCACTTTAGGGGTGCTGTGAAATTTCTTCTAGAAAAGGGCCCTCTTGTCTTTCTCATTATGAAACCAGGAAAAAGGTTTAGGGACTCATCAAATTTCAAATCTTTTTAAAGCCTCTAGCAATTCATCCTGTAATCATTCCTATGAATGACTGTCAGATCTGGGGTTAGAAATCACCATGCTCGATCTAAAGGTTAGCGTTTTCAGCATTTTTATGCTTTTCAAAATTTCCATAAGACGATAAATGCTGAGGGATCAGTAAGCTCAACAGCTTGGACACCCACTGCTGCCACACAGGAGTGTGAAATGCCTCCATCTGACTCAGAATTAGAGATGTAAAACTGTCATCTAGCTCAGGATTAGAGCTTGGCATTAAACGTATTTATAATTTGTGTTAGCAGAAACTGTGGGCTTGGAAAATCTCTGCTGGAAAACTGGAATTCTTCAAAGAAATTCCAACAAGCAAAAAGGGTTCTGAGCAGAATATGTAAATATGGAGGAAACAGTCCATCTGCTGATTATCTTCAAATTACTTATAGATAGATACAGCTATTTTAGTCAAAAGTCAACAATAGAGACATCACTTTGCCAACAACAACAAAAAAATAAATAAAATATATTTTAACTGGTAAAAAAAAAAAAGTCAACAATACCTTGCATCCTTATTTACATAGGGAAGCAAGCTTGTGGTTTTATCTCTTTCTACTTCCCACTGCTAAAACTCCATCCTTACTTTTTTCTAATCAGTTGTCTAACTTGTATATCAACACAGCACAAATTCATTTATTCATTTAAGAAATATTTGTGATATGCCTATTATAAAAGAGGCAAACTGCTAGAAAAATGAGTATATAATTTTGAACAAAATAATATGGTTCAAGCAAACAAGGGCACCGTGAAACCCCTGCATTGGGACAGATCCTAGTATATTCAAGAACATGAAAGGATCCCCATTCCCTTGTTGCCTCATGAAGATGGTGAGGATGGACATGAGGTAAGGCTGGTGAAAAGGCAGAGCCAGAGCACAAAAGCTAGATTTCCATACCTGCCACACCTGCAACTAGTAAGACAAAATACAACTTGGTAATCAAGATAAAACTTTAATAGAAAAGGTGAAGCTAAAAAATGAGATCGCCTCCAAATTCCAGTTATTTTATATACCCTTTCTAATTAATTATATTTCAGACTTTGATTTATAGTTGGGATTAATTTGTGTAGTTTTGGAAAGAAATACAATTAGTGCTAAAATGTAATGTACTGGGAGAGATGGCTCTTGCTGTCATGGTGAGGTAGATCAGTTGTCACCGGGGTTTTGAATTCAACATTTGAAAAATGACATATGATGGTTATTTTTCTCTTTTGGTGGTTGGATTTTTATTTGGCCATATAAGGTAATTTCAAATAAAATAACCTATTGTTTCACAAAATGAAGGAAAATTTTACAACAAAAATTAAGAAAGGTATCATTTCAGAATCTTAAGATTAGATTACTTTTATGGCAAATTAATGAAATGTCTTTATTTTTCTCATTTCCCTTCAAACCCAACATATCCTCTCCATTGACCAAGTAGCCAACATTTAGTAGGTATTAACATACATGGTGTTCCATGAGGAATCAGGCAACAAAATTATGAGTTACATATCCTAAATTCTGATGTGTAACTCTCAGTATAAAATGTTCACATAAAATTCTAGTAATGTGTCAGTTCCTGAAGTAGACATCACATTCTCTGAGAATTGGAAGAGGGATGGTTCACTGGGCATGGTGTTGGAGCTCCAAGTAGCCCTTAGGTGGAGACAAATTAAGAAGTTAGCATGAAAAATACCACTTAATAAGAATGTGCTTCAAGAACACCAGAATCAAAATGAGATGCTTGCTGTAAAATACATGGAATTCAGCAGGTGGCAGGAATACTAAGACATGCTGAAGCTCATGAAGAGTAGTTGGTTCATAAGAATGTAATACTATTTTACCAGGAGCAAAGATTTAGCAGAAACAGTCCTACTTGGCTTAAACAAGGGACCTTGCATAGCTCTCAGCAGGAGACTTGTCTAGGGTTTTCTCTATTTTGTGTTTAATTGCTGTAGCTCAGTACTATGTGGTTGGAACCACCCATTCTGTGACTGACATTTAAACTGGCTTAGTTATAATTATATCTTTTTTCTTGAAGGGAAATGTCCCTTGTAGAAGAGCATGTCTTCTGACCTAATGCAAAGCTGGCAAAAGGTATGACTCTAATGACTTTTATGAGGTTAGATTAATTAGAAATATATATATATATATACACACACACATACATATATAATTTCTCAGCTTTCTTATACTCAAAACTCCTTGTCTTTGCAAAGGAATTGAGGACTTGAACATCAATGCAATCAATTGTTCCTTCTCTCTGCAGACCTGACCAAAAATTTTCTCCTCCTGATTTTCTCTGTTCTCCCTCTTAGAATCCAGTTGTTCAGTTATTTTAGCTTGACCCCAGAGGTATCTTATTTTCTTCTCTCTCATTTTTCTATTCTTTGTTTTATTGGTCCATTCCATTGGAGAATTTTGCATATTATTTATTTATAAATATAAATATAATACTGAATTATATAAATCTGCCATCATATTCTTACTTTCTAAAGTTTTTAAAGTAAATCCTATAATTTTTACAATATTATCTTTTATTTCATGGATCCAATCATTTTTTTAAATCTCTGAGTGTCTGTGGTCATTCACTTAATCTAATTTGGAACTGTTTTTCCCAAAATTCCCTTTCCTTTATTGTCCTTGGTTAGAGTTGCCAGCTCACCAAGTGCAGCTCACAAATGTTATCCCTGATCTTCTGGCTACTCTGGGTAGCCAGGCTACAGACACTCTAATTTCTGCCAGATCTCTTTCTTCAAACTCTCGAAGTCCCAGTCTCAGCATAAATGCAGTTCATAGCAAATAGTACCAACTTTTCTCCAGGAAGTGGACCATTGATGCCGAAGGCGATTAGTCAGGTTACACGTTTCCCTTGTGGTTCTAGTTTGCTCTGCTGTCTTCTGCTTCTCATTCAACTTTTCTTCCCAACTGCTAACACTTCTGACCAGAATTTAGCTCCACAAGAGATGCATAGGCAACAGTTTTCCATAGACATTTTCTTCTTTTGTGTTAGTGTAAGAACTAATTTCTGCAACAGAAGGCTTTTCTACATCACTAGTTGTGGTTCTGCTGCCCTGCATGAACTCTCTGTCCTTTTGGAAGATAGAGAGGAAAAATGAAAAAGATCTAAGAATGGAAATTGACCAGAGAAACTGAAAACTATTTATTATTCAAATATAAACAGCAAATATTGATTTAAGCAAGGGATCTGTTAACTAAATTCTGAAGATAGGAAATAGGCTTCAAATTCTCATTTTTCATATTAAGACATTAAGAGATAATATCTAAACCTGAAAATAGGGATATATTAATATAAATGTTGGCTATAATCAGTAAGGTGGTGAAACTGACTGTAAAATGAAGGAGGAGGGAAAGATTTGCCCATACACACAAAGCAAAAACAGTGAAAAAAATAGGACAGTTTAAAACCAACTGGCATGTATAAGACATCACAGAAGATAAATATATGATTCTCTGTATAATTTGCATTGTTGAAGTATAATTTGCCTTACACAAGCTTGGAAGAAAAGCGGTTAGCACACCAAAAAAAAAAAAAACTCCAATGAAATTGATATGTCAGTACAAGAAGGGGAATTAATGAATCCCATTTAGTCATGAATGTGAATAGGACCATGAGGCCACTCAGGTAGTAGTGAAAGTTAAAGGGGAGTCAGTGTAAGATCTAATGGGAAAAAGGAGAGCCTTTTGCTATTGCTGCTGTTGTTTTCAGTAGAGGGAACTGCAAGCATGCAAATGTGATTATTTCTAGCATGCTCCAGTCTGTTGTTTCCCTAGCTCAGTTCCTTGTGTGTCTAAATAAATCAGTGTAGGCATATTTGTGTTACTTTGCCTCTTCTATTTCTCTATCAGCTAATATCTATGTATAAGCTGTTGTTTTTTTTTTAATTAGGAGTCATAGATGTTCACTATCTTGCCAAGTCCTAACAGGGTTCCTTCCAGAATGTAGCAGGCTTAACTGCTTTCCCTAGGCTTCATGTACACAGAAGCAGCCTGGAACCCCAAACCCTCACCCCAGTAGGCAATATTGCTATAAATACCCAAAGAAACAATAAAAGAATTGAAAGTAGTTGACTGTGGAGAAGAAGATCTGGGTAGGCGGGGCAGGAATGTAATAGGGGAGTACTCTTTTGCCGTTATGGCTGTTAAGTCATGTCCCACTCTTTGCAACCTCATGGACTGTAGCATGGCAGGCTCCTCTGTTCTCTATTGTCTCCCAGGATTTGTTCAAATTGATGTCCATTGATTCAGTGATGCTATCTAACCATTTCATTCTCTGCTGTCCACTTCTCCTTTCACCTTCAATCTTTCCCAGCATCAGGGTCTTTCTTTTCAATGAGTCAGCTCTTGGCATCAGGTGGCCAGAGTACTGGAGTTTCAACTTGAACATCACTTTTTCCAATGAATATTCAGTTTGATTTCCTTTAGGATTGACTGGTTTGATCTCCTTACAGCCCAAGGGACTCTCAAGAGTCTTCTCCAGCACCACAGTTTGAAAGCATCAATTCTTATGAGACTCCTAAAAGTATGTATTTGATTATGCACAGATAGTACTTTAGTAAAAATAAAAATGCATTTCAAAGGATAATATAAAAATATAAAATAAACATGCAAAATGGCCTCAGATGACAGCAAATAGTAAGTACATATCTTGAACATTCTGAGAGAAACTTACTTTCAATCTAGATTCCTATACCCAATTAAACTACTAATCAAGCATAAGGACAGTATAAAGTTATTTTTAAACACCTAGGTATTTATAAAGTTATCTTCCCATAAATCTTTCCTTAGGAAGATATTGGAGGATGTATTACCAAACCAGAAGAGGCAGAGAAATGGGGTACAGGACAGAATGAATCCCATTCAGGAGGGTGGTGGAGAGAAGGCTGAAGATGGCAGCGAAACAGTGAGCCTAGAGAAAAACCAGTCTAGACAGAAAAGGGAAAATAGAGGAAAATAATTGTGAATATTGACAAAATGCAGACTCTAGATGCTTTAAACTAAACACTAGAGAAACTCACCCATAAATTTCCAGCAACAATACACATGGCATATTAAAAGCCCAGACCTGCCCTGGAGAAGTTTGGCACCATTTCACAGCATCTACATTATTGATCAGCCTCAGAAATGTCATTTCGAAAGCAAAACAAATTTATCTGGCTGTCTGCCCATGCTGTATCTACACAGTGAAGGGTTTTTATGTGGCCATTAAAAAGAATGAGGTGTATCTATATTTACTGATATGAAATAATAACCTTGATAAACTAGGAATAACAACAATAATAAACAGACCTGGGAAACCTAATTTGGATGTAACTTGATTGGCTATTAGCTGTTGGCTTCCAGCCAGTCCAAAGGTGGGTGGACTGAAGTCCTTATCTTAGAAAGAGAGATGTGAGAAGAGAGTAAGGCCTAGTATCAAAATGACTGGAAACTCCAGTTTGTTTGGGAAGCAGAGGGCAGGAACCTATGACTCCTAACTTTGCTTGGCCAAACCCCTCTTGATCAGCTTGGAAAAACAGGAGGCAAATAGATTGCTGGAATTCTTGGCACTTTATTGAATAGTTTAGCCAGCAACAGGGGTCAGAGTTTAAACTGGATATTTAAGCGGAAACAGAAAATGGCCACAGGGCAAGGATGAGTTTAAACTGAGAAAGATTAAGCCCTTGAAGACTCACTGAAGGCTGATTTCTATAGTCTCACCCCAGTCATTTTCTTAAACCTACTGTTCATGCAATCTCGAATTTTACTGACTTGTATTTTGAACTCTATTTACCATGCTGAGGGTTTTCATATATTTTTAAATGAAAAATGCAAGATCCCAAGTGTTGTATATAATAGTGTGCAATAATTTGTGTTATAAATAGAATATTTGAATACACATACACGTGCAGGTACATATGTGCTCCCAGCTGTTTGGAGGAGGATAAGAAACTAATAACAGCAGGTAGAACTAAAGCACAAAGATGGGAAGGAGACTTATATTTGTTGCACGAATTTTAGTCCTGTTTAAATTTTAATTATTTACCAATTACCTATAATACTTGTTAAATACAACTTTAGTTTAAAAAGAAAAAAAAAGAAAAATCCAAAGAACAAGTCATAATAGATCAAAATGTTTTAAAAGAGTGTAAAGGGTTGTGAAGGAAAGTTGATTCCAGATGACTATAGACTGCTGCAAAAAGGGAGAATTTCAGAGTAATGATTAAAGAAGGCTGCAGGAGATGAAGGGGATGAAGGGGAGGAAATGCTTAACACAAGAATTAAAACATTGTAAATAACTAAATTTGCATAATAAATATTTGGGATTTTTCTTTAAATAACACCTGAAATCAACCTACCTGGGGAAGTTTGGCACCATTACATTATCTGAAAATAATGTAATTATTACAATATGTATTATAATATTATAATAATGTAATTATTTTCAGGTATTATATTATTTTACATTACCTGTAAATAATGTATCTGGGGAAAATACAGATTTCACGATAAAATTCAGGGTAAAGAAAACAAAATTTTACTTGGATTAAAAAAAAAACCTTTCCTTTGTCTGGTAAAGAAATTATTTTCTTCAATCCTACCATATTTCTATAGTAAGCCTGCTTTACAATATTGTAAGGTTTCTTTTCTTTTCTATCCAATTTTTTCCTACATTCCACTCACAGCATTCACCTCATAACACAATGTTCAGAGGACAACTCTGTCCTATAGTCATTGATTAAACAGAATTTAATAGGAAAACAAAATGGCTGTCACCTTGAAACCCAACTGGATCTCCACTCATCTCCTCTGTGCTCCAGTGAAACTCTCAAGCCTTTCTAAAGAATCCACTAAGAACTAAAGTGACCTCCTCTGATGACCCCCATGAGGCCGCTCAAGCACATCCGGACACGATTAGCCTCTTTGCTAGCTGCCGATATCTGAAAATAAAACTCACTCTTCCCAGATTTTCCTTCCCCTCTTTCTAATATATCTGTTTTTGCCCTTGTGATTGACAACAGCCTATTTCTCCTTCATATATGTAAGTGAATTGTTAGCACGCATGTAACTAACTCAACATCTCTGAGTTGCCCTTTGACAATTTATTTCTCGAGTTTCTAGTGAAGCATTATTGCCTTGAATTATAAAATGGTAGCCAGTAAAATTGTGTACCTTAAGATCTAAATTGTGCCCTTTAACAGGCTCAGTTTCTCTCAGCTGCTCTGGTTGAATCTCATACACAGTGATTCAGTACTTCAGATCTACCATGCTAAGCACATTTCTTGGTATAGTTTATTTCTAATTATAATTCTGATTGTTTCCATTGTTGACAAAAGTAATGTGGCCTTTGATCCTACAGCCTGACCAACTGGAGATTTCTATCAGGTGGCAGATAGCTGATTCTAATACTGTGGACATTTGGACGCTTAGGAGTGAGAAGGCATTAGTATTTTGTTCTTCCATTCATAAGTAAAATCTGCATTTGTTTTTGTTGTTTGCTCTGATGTGGCTTCCTCTAATTAAAAAAAATTTCCTCCCCAAACTCAAGCCTTTTTAAATATTTTTCCATTATGGCCATAGTAGTTGTCAATATCCATAAACATGGAAGTTCAACATTAAAGATGATATTTCTTTTAGAAACTTTTGATTGTGATAAAGTGTTATAAGTGGGTATTTAGAGTGGAGATGAAAGATAACCTCTGAAATAAAAAGAAATCAACTTTTCTTGATTGGCTAGAAGTCTTTAAACAATGAAATAATTCCAAATTAAGATCCCTTCAGACACCTTTTAATAAGGCTATATAAAGGAGAAAATAAAAATTGATGTTTCTAGAAATTTGTCGATTAAGTTAAAAAATTACAACTCTAGTTATATAAATTTTAAAAATTATTAAAGTATAATTGACATGTAAGAAACTGCACATATTTCAAGTTTACAATTTAATGTTTTGATATATATATAAACACCCATGAAACCATTACCACAATCAAGAAAGTGAATATATCCATTGAATATATCCATCACATCTAAAAGTTTCCTTGTGCCACTTTTTTTAATTTTTGAATTCAGGCTGCAGTGAAGAAGTTGCAATCCCACTACTGACAGCCCTGTGAGTTTTGACGTGTTGTGTTTCTGACATGAACCAGTTTACTCCTCCACAGGCAACCCGGTCACCCGCACTTCAGACAAGTTACCATATTGATGCCAAAGTTAGTGTGGTCCCTAGTGGGCATAGATCACTCACAAAGCCAGAATCTTGAGCTCAATGAATCCTTCTGCCCCAGCCACCCAAGTCCAACAATGACAGTCCTCTGCAGATGATCTTGTATTCTGTAACTGGCATAATAATCAGACAGAACATTGAGAACATTAGATTACAATGTCAATCAGACTTCTGAAGCTTTCTATGACTGATACCATTGTCATCTTTCTGAAATATTAATTTTTTTTCAATTATCTGTTCTCCTTTTCTAATCATTCCAATATTATCTATATTTCTTAAATTTCTTCCTGAGGTTGATTGATTTTCTCTTCATCTGTCACTGTGCACTTCTGCTGGGCATTGTTGTGGTTGTTCAGTTGCTCAGGTGTGTCTGACTCTTTGCATCCCCATGGACTGCAGCATGCCAGCTTCCCTGTCCTTCACCATCTCCTGGAGCTTCCTCAAACTCATGTCCATTGAGTTGATGATGGCATCCAACCATCTCACCCTCTGTCATCCCCTTATCCTCTTGCCCTCAACCTTTCCCAGCATCAGAGTCTCTTCCAATTGGTTGGCTTTTCACAAGATTTGGCCAAAGTATTGGAGCTTCTGCTGGGCATTAACTCATGCTGTACTGGCCAGAGATTCTGCGTGCTTCATGTTCTTGAATTTTTTATTGCTAGAGAATGAATTCACCAAGCAGACCTTTTTTACAATGCTTGTCACTTCCAGGTCCATGATCTGTTGCTCTAAATGCCATTGTTTCAGTTGAAACTGTGGTGAAAAAGTCCCTCAATAAGCTAGACATTCAACACTTGTCAAAGCTGGATGCCAACTTTGCAAGATCCTCTTATTAGGAAGAGTTTTTCAAATTTTCTGTAACTTAATATACCTATCAATCTCCTACACAAGATTAGGTTCAATCCATTTATAGTCACTAAGGTCATAGATCATATGTTTCCACTGATTGGAAGTCTTTGGGGCTATATAGTCACCCCCAACAACAGATACTAGTATGAGGCATTGAAGTTTTGTCTTGTAGCTGATCTTGCTAATCAAAAATTCCTGCAAGGCTAGCAGTTATATTTAACTGGAGAAAGTTTCAGCTAAGAGACCAAAACTGCTGAAATGATATCCTAAATTGAGGGTAGGATGATGTGGATGGCAAATACTTCGTGGGACCAAATGTAGTTCTTTGTTAGTGCTAAGCCTCCTTTTATCCCAGAGCTATCTTTTCCAAGTCCTGGCAGACTTCATAGGCCAGGGAAGACCTGCAGAGTCACCACACTCCACAGCCCACCAGCCAGCAGGTCACACAGGAGCCAGGACCGCCACGCAGGAGCCCAGTGTCCACCCCAGACTGGCTTCTGCTCCAGGAGTGACTTAGGAAGAGACCCTCGGCAATCAAGGGCACAGACCAGCCACGCGACCCAACCAAGGGTGCAAGGACTGCGGGAGGGGCCTGCCCGGATCCCACACACACTCAGACCTCCTCAGCCTTCCCAGAGGTCTGCACAAATGGTCCAGTCAGAGGATAACTGACGTGAGGGCATGACCTATTCTTGTGTCATTTTTTAATCTGTTTCTCCCATGCCTCCTGTCACCCTACCTGGGCAGCCACTTATTTCTGTCCTTGTCTATTTAATTGCACTTTCTAGATTTTTATGTAAGTCAGAACAGTATGTATTTATTTTTGCCAAGCTTCTATCACTCTTTATAATTATCTTAATATTCCTCCATCATGTCATGCATATCAGTAGTTCATTTTTATTGCTGAGTACATATTCCACTGAATGGACAAACATTCAGTTTGTTTATGCATTCATGTGTTGATGAATATGTATATTGTTTCCAGTAGCAGCTAGTTCAAAACAAAACTGCTAGGAACATTCTTGTTAAGTCTTTCCATATGGATGTATATTTTTATTTCATTTGTCCAGAGTGGTTGTGCCTCTTATCTTCCATAAGCAGTATGTGAGAGTTCTGGGTTCTCTATTTCCTTTTTTGGCCAACACATTTCATTTTAGCCAACTTTTGGTATGATTGGGTTTTAATCTTAGGCATTTTTATTTATAACATTTCCACTTAGTGTTTCTTTATATCTTCTATTTATTTGCTGAGACTTAAAAAAAAAAATTTGTTTCCAACATGTTTATAATTGCATGTTGAAACACATTTATGATGGCTGCTTTAAAATCCTTATTAGGTAAATCTGATATCTCTGTTATCTGAGTTTCTTTTCTCATTTTGTTTGAGATCATTGGTTCTTGATATAAGAAGTGATTTTTCAGTTGATACCTGGACATTTTGTATACTGTGTTAAAAGATGCTGGTGTGTTCTGCAGTCTTCTGTTTTAACACATTCCCTCTAACACTGCTCCTGTGGCTGAAGAGAGGAACCCATCATTACTGGTAGTTGCGGGAGCAAGTCCAGGTTTCCCTTCAGCTTCTGTTTATACCTGACATAGAGGGACTTCTGGTTACTGCTGGGTGGTAATGGGAGTTCAGGCTCTACTGACACCAATCTGCCCAGGACAGTCTGATGCATCACTCTCCCCAACATGACCTCCACCAACACTGTAGGAGTGTCCTTGTTATTGCCGAGCAGAGATGAAGATCTTGACTCTCCAGGGGGTCTCCTCTGATACCCTGGGATTCCTTGGTGGCTCAGAAGGTAAAGAGTCTGCCTGCAGTGAGGGAGACCTGAGTTCAATCCCTGGGTCGGGAGGACCCCCTAGAGAAGGAAATGGCAACCCACTCCAGTATCTTGCCTAGAAAATCCCATGGACAAAAGAGCCTGGTGGGGCTAGAGTAGGACATGACTGAGCAACTTCACCTGATACCCTTCCTTTAGAGAAAGAGTAGGCTACCTCCTTACCAAGGATGGGATGAAAGTATAGCCTCTATGTGTGGTCTCTGTTGACATTTCATAAGGAAGGATGCCTTGTTGCCCTGAGTGGAGAGTAAGCACTTACCCTACACTAGGGCTCCTCTGACACCACACTGTCGAAGACAGGGAGGAAGTAGCTTATTACTATTAAGTACAGGTGTGACTCCCAACATAGTCTCCGCTGACACAATGCGGTTGCATTATTTTAAATTAGGTTCCCCTTTTTAATATCTGAATAATTATTTTGTGTCTTCTGTTATAAATACGGTGATTTAGACTGTTTTGACCCTGATCATTCTTTGTCAATATTATATGCATTCTTATGTGTTGTTTAACACTTCATAGTAGTATTTATTATTTGTGTATGTTGGTGTACCTCAAATTTAAGGTAATCTTCCCAAGTACCTCAGGCTACACTTTTAGCTTCTGCAATTAATAATTTTTCCAAAAAAATTTTAAGAATATTTTTAACCTGCTTTATCTTTTCATAAAATAAGTTTATATACTAAGTTTTGTACTCACTATTTTCCCCTAAGATTCTTAAACCCATTTACTAATGGTTGATCATAAAATCTGTGCCAACATAGACGCTTAAAGAGATCTTAAGGTTAAGTATGTAAATTATAACTCAAATGGCATATATTATAACTCCTAAGATTTTAATACTCAGCTTGTGTAAGTGATAATACTGAATTCACAGGGAAATAAAAATTAAAATGCTTAAAATGCTAGGGATGGGATATGTGTATACTTACGGTTGATTCATGTTGTTGTAGGGCAGAAACCAACACAACATTGTAAAGCATTATCCTCCAATTAAAATTAAATTTTAAAAATGATTAATATTTAATATTTGATCAATAAATACTGATTCACTCTCCTTCAAAGCTAGATTTTATAGATTTAAAAATTTCAAAATAGGACAGAGTGCTGAAAATTCATGTTTAGTTTGGAAATATTTGAATTATTGGCTTAAACTTGTATTCAGTTAGCAGGCTCTTTTTATCTTACCAGTTATTCTGTTGAGGAAGCACTTAATGAGCATGTTTTAGATATCACAAAGGTAAAACTAAGACAATAAGCTCTTAATCCAATGCAATTCAACAAATATGCTTTGAGTGCCCATTAAGCCTAAGGCACTGGACTAAGTACCAAGGAGGCTACACATATGAATAAGACCCAGTTTCTGCCCCCTAACATGGCAAAAATGAGTCATTGAAAAGGGCAAAGGATGGAAAAGAACTCTATCACAGAGCTGTTGCAAAGCACTGTAATCTCATGCAAGTGCACTGAGGGAGTGGAGAGAGAGAGGCACAGAGAAAAGGGAAAATGTGGCAGGATGCTGGGAACCTTGGACAAGGGGTTTTCTAGGTTTCCATGGAAACGGTTAGACTTGAATGCATGGGTGCATAAGGCAGTCTTACCAGGTGCCTGCTATTGGCTTGGAGGAGGGACAAAATTACATTTCCATGACAGTTACAGATTAGCTGAGCAAGTAGCTTTCCAAAGTGATGTACTTGCAAAAAACAGATAAACACTGTCCAGAGTGAAAATGTTTGTATTCTCCAGTGCCAGCTGGGTAATTAGATCTCCCCTTAGAAAGCACGAGATTGCAGTTTGTACTTTCTCACCATTTTACCCAAGATAGCAAGATCTCCTACACAGAAATGGTTTTCTGGGGGGAGAAGTCTCATAATATATAGGTAGACAGTAGGGAAGAAAATCGAATATGTGAGAAAAATTGCCTCAAAGAGAACCATGCAGACATTTTGGAGGTGACTAAAATAAGGCAAGGAGTAAGAGTGTGTGTCCACATAGTAAGTTATGAAATATTTATAATGGCATTGAGACATTGAGGTGTTTGGCGGTGTAGTGAAGCAATACTTTCTGTTGTGAATTGGGATTTAAGAAAGCAACACTTAACCATCCATCACAGATCAAGAGGTGACAAAGAAAAAATGAAAATTAGACAATGTTGCAAAAAGAATCTAACTATATGGGTATAGTCTGAGTTTAGCAAAATATACAGTTTAATTTCACACATTTCAGGAACACAGAAGACAAAATGTTATACTTGCTTCTTCCAAACAAGATAGATAAATTAGGCAGGTAAGTAGGTAGCAGGTAGATAGTTGCTATATATTTGATGATTGAATTGCTTATTGAATCTTAATAGTATAAATAATAGTGATGAAAGTCACAACAAACCCTCAAAGAACATAAAAGCAATGGCATCACATGCAATAGTCTGTCAAAAGTTATAACATAAATTAAAGATTACTTCTTAAATCCTGCATCATGCAGAATAGAGTATTCAGGAAGGGCATGTTAATTGGAAAAATATTTTGGAAGGAGTGAGTTTTGAGTCAGATTTCAAAGATGTGGTGGCCTATGGATTGCTAATGTGAAGGTGGAGGTCTTATTAGTGCATAGAAATGTTGTTTGCAACCAAAAATAAAATCTACAAACTTTGAGCAAACTTTAAAAACAAGTGTATAGTAAATGTAAGTGCAAACATGCGAGTCAGTGACAGGAAGAATAATGCTGAGATAGATGTAACCGGTCCCCAACCTTGTATTACTTTTAGAAACTAATAAATTACAGAAGTAATATAGCAATATTGCTACAAATGTATAAAATATAGAGACATATAAAATATCCAGTGTAAATGCATGTTCATTCGCTCAGTCATATCCAACTTTTTGCAACCCCAAGGACTGTGGCCCATACCCTGTCCATGGAATTTTCCAGGCAAGAATACTGGAATGGGTTGCCATTCCTTTCTCCAGGGGAATCTTCCCATTGCAGGGACTAAACCCACATATCTTGCGTCTCCTGCATTGGCAGGTGGGTGGATTCTTTACCACTGAGCCACTTGGAAAGCCCCAATTTCTTAAGACTCTTAAAGTGTTTTCAGACATCTTAATTTTTGACAACTGATTGTACAACAGTATTTTATTGATGTTGTGATTTATATTTCTAAATTACAGAATTTCCAAATAGGACAAGTTATTGGTTATGTTTCTTGGTTATGTTTCTTTTCCTTGTTTTTTATTTGCTCATGTCTATTTTTCATATTTCTAGTACCATATTTCATAGTGGTACTTATCTTTGTTTTTAGTATGGAGAAGATTAATTATTGTTATTTGTTTATATTGCTCCTTCATCAACTTTATATATGAAATAAATGCCCTCAGTTTGTGGCTTTCATATTCACTTTATTTAAGGTGACTCATGAGTAAAACTGGTTAATTTTAATGTGGTCTAATTTATCATTTTGTTTCCAGATAATGCTCTATCTTATTTAATACATTTTCCTATAATATTTCATATATATTCTTTCAAATGCTAAATTATTCAATGGTGTTGTACTCTGGGACTGATGTTTTATTCTATTTTATATATTAACTTTTCCCCATGCGGAGGACCACCAGATCCATTTATTAAATGGCCCCTCCCATTTCTCTTTGAGGAAATATACCTCATTTCCAGTCATGCAAGGGCCATGATATTGCATTTACTCTTACATCAGTCAGTTTTCCTATTCATGTCACAATACCCCCACTTCCTTACTTCCTATTGTTTTGTTATAGATCTTTATAGGTATTAGGGAAATTTTCCCTTCTTTATACTTTTTCAGATCTGGCTATTTAGGTCCTTTGTGTACCCATGAATATTTCATAAACAAATGGTCAATTTTTACAAAATATCTTATGATTTTAATTGCAGTTGTATTCAATACAACACAAAATATTATTTACAGGTGCCATGGATTCTAGTGTCTGTCATATATAAGTTTGCTTCATAGATAAGGATGAAACTATAGCTTTTAAATAGAAGCTGAATCCATCTTTCCATCTTCAGACAGCTTCATTTAGAGACATTTTCTCCCTTTTCACACTATTGTTAACCTTAGAGCATGTCAAAATGTACCCTCTTGCTGTATTCTTTGTAACTAGATATATAACTTCATAGAAAAGTTACGTTCTTCTCTGTAGAAAATGAGGAGAACTACCATCATTACGGGGCTTCCCAGGTGGGTAAGGAACCTGCCTGCAATTCAGGAGACGCCGGAGATATGGGTTCATTTCCTGGGTCGGGAAGATCTCCTGGAGGATGGCACGGCAACCCATTCCAGTATTCTTGCCTGGAGAATTCAGGGAACAGAAGAGCCTGGCGGACTATTGTTCACAGGGTCACAAAGATTCCATAGGCTGCAAACGGTCAGATAGGACTGAAGTGACGGAGCACAGCCCAGCACCATCACTATAATACCAAGTTTTCGTATTCATTAACATGTACTGTGGGAGATTCCCTGGTGGCTCAGATGGTAAAGCGTCTGCCTGCAATGCGGGAGACCCGGGTTCAATCCCTGGGTCGGGAAGACCCCCTGGAGAAGGAAATGGCAACCCACTCCAGTATTCATGCCTGGAAAACTCCATGGGTGGAGAAGCCTGGTGGGCTACAGTCCATGGGGTCCCAAAGAGTCGGACACGACTGAGTGACTCCACTTCACAACACATACTATCTTTCCTTCCATTTGAGTATTTTCAATGTTCTTCAAATTGTGTGTTGCTGTTGGCTAGATCTGAATTGATATTTGAGCATTTAATCTTGCTTCCAGCTATCATGCTCTAATTCTGTTGATTGTCTCTAGGTGCTTTAAGATTTCCTGTGAAAATAATAACATGTCCATTAATAAGACATTTATGTATCCTTTTCCAATCATTACATCTTAATTTACTTTCCTTATTTTATACCAGTTTTGGCCTTCTACTATAGTGTTAAATAGAAGTAGTAAAAATGGGAATCCCTGTCTTGTTCCTAAATCTGTAGGCAACAATTACAATGCTCACCCATTTATGATTGTGCATATTGTAGAGGGTCTTGTTGTTTTGTAGCAAGTTAGTTTCCTTCTATTTTAGCTTATTAAATCAGTCTTGAGTGCTATTAAAAAATTTTTCCTGTATCTCTTGAGATGAGCATTTTTTTTCTATTATCTTTTAATGCAGTGAATTAAATGTATACACTTTCTATTAAAAGTATCATTGCATTCTTAGAACATAGTGGTGGTGGTTTAGTCACTAAGTTATGCCCGACTCTTTGTGACCACATGAACTGTAGCCTGCCAGGCTCCTCTGTCCGTGGGATTTCCCAGGCAAGAATTCTGGAGTGGGCTGCCATTTCCTCCTCAAGGGGATCTTCCCAACCCAGGGATCAAACTCTGGTCTCCTGCATTGCAGGTGGATTCTTTATGGACTGAGCCACCAGGGAGCATATGGTTTTTTTTTTTTATAATCTATTAAGGCAGCGAATTTTTTATCAAAACATTATTTCATGTTTATGATGTATTTTTGAGAGTACTGGCTTTCATTTGCTAATATTTTGTCTAGGACTCTCACAATCATGAGGAAAATGGGCTATAATATTTATTTTAATTTATCTAGTTTGGGTTGGTATCAATCAGAATGAGTTATACTGCACCACAGCAAAAAAGCTTCCAAAATTTTAGTAGCTAAAACATTATAGTTTTATTTATTGGTCATGCTACATGCTCATCTCACATCAGTCACACAGAGATGAGGATGACAGAGCTTTCACCATCTGGAACATCGCCAGTCACCAGGGAGAGAAGGACATAACAAAGCAGGCACTGACTTTTAAAGACTTCTTTTTGGAAGTCACACAAATCACAGCTACTCATATTTCCTTAGGCAAAACCAGGTCAAATTGTCATGACTCTCATCAAAGGATTAGGCAATTGTATGTTTGCAGAAGGGAAATAACTAAAAACTTGGTGAATAGCTCTAGTGACTACCATGGTTCACACTTCCGGTAAGAAAACATTTAGTTTTCTCTCCCACACATGTAAAATGTAACCCCCAACTCATGACACTTAATACAAAAGTCTTTTCTAATCATGACATCAATTCCCCAACCCAGAGTATCTGAGGAATATGGTGGTTTGTGCAGTATCTTGGTATTAAGTCTAGATGTGACTCTTCTTTATATGAAGGGCTATCAGTTCAGTTCAGTCACTCAGTCGTGTTCGACTCTTTGCGACCCCATGAACCGCAGCACGCCAGGCCTCCCTGTCCATCACCAACTCCCGGAGTCCACCCAAAACCATGGCCATCGAGTCAGTGATGCCATCCAACCATCTCATCCTCTGTCGTCCCCTTCGCCTCCTGCCCTCAGTCTTTCCCAGCATCAGGGTCTTTTCAAATGAGTCAGCTCTTCGCATCAGGTGGCCAAAGTAATGGAGTTTCACCTTCAACATCAGTCCTTCCAATGAACACCCAGGACTGATCTCCTTTAGGATGGACTGGTTGGATCTCCTTGCAGTCCAAGGGACCCTCAAGAGTCTTCTCCAACACCACAGTTCAAAAGCATCAATTCCTCAGTGCTCAGCTTTCTTTATAGTCCGGCTCTTACCTCCATACACTGGAAAAACCATATCCTTGACTAGACGGACCTTTGTTGGCAAAGTAATGTCTCTGCTTTTTAACATGCTGTCTAGGTTGGTCTTAACTTTCCTTCCAAGGAGTAAGCATCTTTTAATTTCATGGCTGCAACCACCATCTGCAGTGATTTTGGAGCCCAGAAAAATAAAGTCAGCTACTATTTCCACTGTTTCCCCATCTATTTGCCATGAAGTGATGGGACCGGATGCTATGATCTTAGTTTTCTAATGTTGAGCTTTAAGCCAACTTTTTCACTCTCTTCTTTTCACTTTCATCAAGAGGCTCTTTAGTTCTTCCTCATTTTCTGCCTTAAGGTTGGCGTCATCTGCATATCTGAGGTTATTGATATTTCTCCCAGCAATCTTGATTCCAGCTTGTGCTTCCTCTAGCCCAGAGTTTTTCATGATGTACTCTACATATAAGTTAAATAAGCAGGGTGACTATAAACATCTCCAAAATCCAATATGGTAGTGGAACCAGGACAGATAACTGCTGTAAATATTCTGGCAGAGGATGAATTGTAGTCACAAAGAAAACTTCGACCCCAGAAAACAGAGATTTGTCTGTCTCAACTCTGAAAAATTTCCAAAAAACATATTGATAATACCCACCCCCCTCCAAAGTTGGTAGGAAGAGTGATTCTTGAATAGGCACTGGTTCTCTTCCTTAGGTAACTTGTCCAGTTTTCTCCCTGGGTAATTTTTCTTTATCTTCTCCTGCCTCCCCGCTCCCTGCTTTTTTTAAATTACATTATTCTCCTTGTCTGTATCTGAATTGGACATCATCAAGTTGTTCTTCTTGGAACCTAAGCAACTCTCTCAGTTGTCTTCTTGCCTATAGATGGTAGAGAGCCCCAGGATCTTTTAAGGTATCAAGCAGTCAGGGTCTATTTTAGTCCAAGTTGTTGATTCTTTTGACAGCAGAATTTTCCAAAACATAGTTTTAGCTTCTCCATTTTATTGAAGTCAGTTCATGAGCAATGACCACACCTGAATTCCTTTGGAATCGTAATTCTTACTTTGAATATATCATTACTGCTGTTCTTCTTGCCTCTCTTTCTCCATTTATCTATGTGTATCTAAAGCCTATATGAATGACTTCATTATTACAGCTGTTCATTTTACCAAGTATTTAGCCACTATGTAGTAGAGACTCTCATTCTTCTGGTCTACGTTAAAAAAAAAAAAAAAAAAAAAAAAAAACTGTCCTCCCTATCAAGCATGTAAGCCATTAAGCCAATATCACACCGTTAGGGTTGTCTGCTAGCACTCCGTATATCAAGGTACCAGTAACTGTCAGCATAATCCTGACTGTGCCACGTGTGATATTATGATTTATAATAAGAAATATATCGAGCCTTCATCCAGTGTTCTTGGCGCAGAGCTCCTAAAACCCTTGGAATTCCCTGTAAGGAAAGTAATAAAGGTGTCTCTTGTTACGTGGCTGAACTGATTGTAGACCCACTGGTTATCAGAGCCTTGTGATTAAGGTTCCTGACCTCCACACTCTCTTCCACATACACACCCTGACCTCCAAGGAGGGAAGAAGGGTTGAAGATCAAGTTTAGTTGCCAGTGACCAAAGATTTAATCAATTACACCTATGTATTCGAGGCTCCCCCACTCCACAAAAACAAAAGGAGAGGGGTCAGAGAGCTTCCCACTGGTGAACACGTGGGGGTTTGGAGAGAGTGGCATGCTGGAAGCTCCATGCCCTTTCCCTACACTTTGCTCCATGCACTTCTTCCACCTGGCTCTTCCTGAGTTAAATCCTTTTATAATAAACCAGTGATTTAGTAAGTAAAATGTTTCTCTGAGTTCTGTGAGCCACTCTAGCAAATTAATCAAAACTAAGGAGGGGGTCTTGGGAACCTCCAATCTATAGCCCATTGGTCAGAAGCATGGGTGATAACCTGCGCTTGTGACTGGCATCTTTATTAGGGGAGGGAGGGTCTTGTGGGACTGAGCCCTTAGCCTGTGGATTCTGATGCTGTCTCCAGGTAGATAGTGTCAGAATTCTGTTAAAATGTAGGATATTCAGCTGTGTCCAAAGGATTGCTTGTTGGTGTGAGGGGAAACCTCACACACACACAGGCACAGGCACACATTGAAACTGGATCCAGGAACCCAAAATACTATGGTAGCAATCAATACTCAAATTTTAGGAGCTTAAAATAACAAAGCTTTACATCATTTTTATGATTCCGGGTTGGTTGAGACTCCTCCAAGTCATCCTCACTTGGAGGCATAGGATGAGGAAGTCCTCACTCATCACCCTGGCAGGGTAAGGGGAATGTTGCAAACCACTTGCAGGCTCTTAATGGCTTCTAAGCGCAAATAACTGGCCAAAGCCAATCATATGTGCCTGCTTACATTCACCAGAGTGGGAAGGTGCATATTAGCACATGCCTGGAAGAAGGAAGGAAAAAAGACAGGAAATTATCATGTTCTATAGATATCAAAATAATTATTTTAGTTGAAGAAGTATGGGGGAAAGAAAACTGGATACAAATGTTGGCTGAGATTGTTTCAGCCCTGACTATGAGGGAGCCCTCAGGCTGATATGAACACTGGGTCTTTCTGATAGATGGGATCCTATTGTAAAGATGGAATCATTAAGGCATTAGGCCTGATACCACTAAACATCCTCAGCACTGCACTAACTCATTTTATTCCAACTCATGCTCACCACATTATCTTCTAATAACCTACCTTTCTATGTAGCTTGCTCTCAAGCCAAAAAAACAAAAAATGCACTTGGGAGATGTGAACAGTGTCTGTTCCTTTACAGTCATAATTCCCAGTGAAATTTAGTAAATCAGCATTATGCTTTTATATCTTGTGTGAGATTTGTAGCATGAGCTGGCATCACCGAATCTGATCAGCTCTACTTCACTGACACAGTCAAACTCAGAAAAGAGGTAAATTCCAAGGAAAATTACTGCTCAAAAATCTGGAGGCAGGGAGAATCAACTTGACTCTTTTCCTTTGCCTGAGGACCACATGAATCTGCATTTATAAAAAATCAAAAACAGATGACAACCTGAAAATTTTGCATTTCCTCTTTTCTTCAAAATACATAAAGTAAAAAATATAAGACAAGGAGATGTGGTAGGAAGAGATCTCAAATTGTATATGCCAGACTAGGTTAAAGAATCTGCCTATAACGCGGGAGACCCAGGTTCAGTTTCTGGGTTGGAAAGATCAACTGGAGAAGGGAATAGCGACCCACTCCCGTATTCTTGCCTGGAGAATTTCATGGCCAGAAGAGCCTGGCAACCTACATTCCATGGGGTTGCAAAGAGTTGGTTGGTCACAACTGAGTGGCTAACACACGCATACACACACGCAGAATCAGAGACACCTGCTTGTTGGGGAAAAACTGAGCACTATGTCAGAGACTACAGCTTAAAACAAGTCAAGCAGAAAACAGACATGAGGATAAAACATGGTAATGAGTTGCTAAGTACAGTGAAAATCAGCCCTGGCTGATGGTAAGAGCCGAGACAGGATTCAGAATGGGCTCAGATCTCCACGTGGTTCAGAACATGCTCCATCATCCCTGTCCTGCTGGCCTTTTTGCAACACAGCGAGCTCAGTGGATTTTATTTGGTTGTTACCTCTGCCTGAAATGAGTTTTCACCATGACTACAAACTTGTGCCAGAGGGTTAGGTGGGCAAAAGCATGTTCTGGCTGTGCTGGCATGTTCTTGTGCTCTTTTTGCACCATAAGAGTGAAAATAAATGCCTAACAAATGCTTATTGAGTAAATATGAGAGCAACGAATGGGTAAATCATGTACTCCTTTCTTAGAAGAGAAGGCCAATTGTCAGACCTTTGTTGATACAGCATATTGACAAAGGAGGCAGGGGGACAGAGAGAAACCTGCAGCGATGACATCTTCACGGGCTAATCCTTAGTAGGACTAATCTTAGTAGGCTGGTACTATGGTAAAACGTAGGACGATAAATGAAAGTCTTGAAGTCCTGATGTTGCCAATCTTGATCAGTAGATGATAAATCAATGCAAAATCACTGCACAGAATACCTATTATATCAATGGCTTCACAAAAAGCCAGAAAGACTTCTTACTAGTCTAGAGCAGGGTGTATATCTCAACATGAGAATGGGAATGAATGTGGGTTCTTTGATGCTCACGTCTCTCTGTTTGCTGCCACTATATTTCTATACCCATCCCTGATAAAGAACAATCTCCATTTAGAGGTGATCAGAAACTGAAGACGGATTATCTTGTGCCCATCAGACTCAGGTTAAAAGGAAAGACTGAAATATGAATTCCCTCCACAACAAAAATTAAACATGTTACTAGGCACTGGAAAAGTGTAGACCAGCAGTTTTCACCTTTCTGCCACTGAATTTCTATACCCATCCCTCATAAAGAACAGTTTCCATTTAGAGGTGATTAAAAACTGAAGACAGATTATCTTGTGTCCATCAGACTCAGGTTAAAAGGAAAGACTGAAATGTGAACTCCCTCCACAACAAAAATTAATCATGCTACTAAGCATCAGAAAAGTATAGACCAGCAGTTTTCATGAATTAAAATAATTTGCTTAAAATATGAAATTAAAGAAAAAAATAAAAAGTAAGAACTAAAGAAATTATCACTGGAAAAGATAACTCAAATAAAACATGCAAGCTCTCAAATCAGAGGTGAAAAAAAGAGATAAAAATATCGATTTCCAAGCTTCAGGAAAAAAAAATATCCATCATTAAGAGTATAATTAAATATATTTTAGAATGTTAGAAAGTTGGTGAAGTGCTATAGGAAACACAAAAAGAAGTTCAGAAGATATATAGATATGGATATGAAAAAATTAAATAATATTGAAATAAAATTACCAAACTAAATTAAAAGCTGTCTTATCTTACAGGGGGAAAGTGTGTAATATTCAGATTTATCTTCTTTTCTGGAGAAAATCATTTGCATCTAATTAGCTTCCTACAAATTAACTTCTAAGTTCAAAGAGTTGTGAAATGTCTGCTGCTAATCAGTGGGCATGTGTCTCTCAAGTCAGTAGATACTTAGGCAGGTTTATCCATTCAGCATGACTATAAAGGGCATGCTTCATCCTTCTGCCTTGTATCCATGTAAGATAATCTTTCTTAGCAACCCTTCCTTGTGGTACAAGTCATCTCCAAATAGTACTTAATTTACATAAGTGGTACTAGAATATGAATCTGTGAATTCATTTATTTTTCTTTGTCAGCATTACCTCTTTTTTCATATTATATAGAGTGAGAGTGAGATTTTGTTGCTTTTTTTTTAAATTAATGTGTGGTATTCCATTAGTGTGCCTTCACAAGGTGCAGAGCTATAATCAGGTAACTGTAAAGAGTTTGATGTGACTAGAACATAAGGTCCACAGAGAGAAATCTAAAAGATAAGGATGGTGACGTCATCTGAGGACAATTTGTAAAGGTCACATGTTTTATGTAATGGTATTTTGTTGTTCTGCTGATGATAATGATTTAATACTAAGTTACTGTTCTTAGAAATTCATTCATTTATTCATTGGTTATTTCATTCACCAAATATTTTTAAAGGGTGATATGTGAAAAAAAATCAGCAATGTAATAGGTACAAGACAACATGTGTCATGAAAGGAGACAGGTTTTATTTTTTATTCATCAAAATGAAAACATTACACAGGTGATTCATTCTTCAAGTATATACTTCCTTCAACTTTTTATTTATAAATACCCCCTTCTCATCCTTAGGACTTAAAATAGATGCTACCTCTTTTGAGATCTCTCTGATTATCCCAAGCTGAATTAGGCATATAACTACAGCCTTTGGTAGATACTTCCATTATTGCGTTATTGAATTATTATCATGTGTTATTATTATTAGTCTATTTATTTGGCTTCCCACTAAATTTTATATTGCATCTATTATACTGATATTTTTGGTAGACACATAACCCTTTATAAATGCTGGGTGAACTGAAAAATCATGAATAAATAGATGAATTCTCTAGGACTGTAACCTAGTATAACACCAAAAACAACAAAAAGCCAATATGACTTTTATACCCTTTAAATTATACAAAGGACAAGAAGTCCTGGAAACTAATCTTAAGGAAATTAAGTGACATGAAGATATTTGTTTTAATGTTATATTGTAACAGTGAAAATTTGAAAGACAAGTCAGTACAAATATCGGCAGATAACCATGTAAATAATGGTACATTAACTGGTTGATGCATTATTCATTAAAATTACACTATGAACAGTGCAAAAGTATAAAACACTAAGAAAAATCCTTAAAACATAATTATAAATTTAAAAGTCTCGGTTCAGTTGCTCAGTCATGTCCAACTCTTTGTGACCCCATGGACTGCAGCTCACCAGGCTTCCCTGTGCATCACCAACTCCTGGAGCTTGCTCAAACCCATGTCCATTCAGTCGGTGAGGACATCCAACCATCTCATCTTCTGTTGTCCTCTTCTCCTTCTGCCTTCAATCTTTTCCAGCATCAGGATCTTTTCAAATGAGTCAGTTCTTCGCATCAGGTGGCCAAAGTATTGGAGTTTCAGCTTCAGCATCAGTCCTTCCAATGAATATTCAGGACTGATTTCCTTTAGGGTGGACTGGTTGAATCTCCCTGCTGTCCAAAGGGCTTCAAGAGTCTTCTCCAACACCACAATTAAGAAACATCCATTCTTTGGCACTCAGCTTTCTTTACGGTCCAACTCTTAACATCCATACATGACTACTGGAAAAACCATAACTTTGACTAGATGGACCTTTATTGGAAAAGTACTGTCTCTGCTTTTTAATATGCTGTCTAGGTTGGTCATAGCTTTTATTCCAAGGAGCAATTGTCTTTCAATTTCATGGCTGCAGTCACCATCCGCAGTGATTTAAAAGTCTAAAAAGTTTATATTCTTAAGAATTCTAATTATGTAATTATCTATGAATCCAACAGTCATATCAATGCTGAAAAGATAAAAGATATTTAACTGTTTTTCAATTTATGTTATATAATATTTTGAATACATATTCTTACGAATTTAACTGAAATAAGCCACAGTTACAGGAAGAATAGAAGGTGCTAAAGAAAAAATTTGAAATAAAATTTACTGGAGATAAATCATGTTTAAATTACACACTATTGGCATCATTACTAGAAATAAAATGATTATTAATCACATTGCAAGCTAAGTTCAATTTATATTATAATTATAGCAAATTGAGATATATAGGCTGTTAGTTAATTAACCATCATTTTTATCTGTTCTATTTGTCTTACCCCAAATTTAGAACTAAGGAAATTAAGCTTCTCCCTTCTCTCAAATTAAAGGATTTTCCAAGTTATGAACATATTAGAAATCAACTATATTGCTTCTTTATACTGTGCTCTTACCTCCTTGGAAAATTCCTGATGTCTTTTCTTATCAGTTTAGTTCAGTTCAGTCACTCAGTCGTGTCCAACTCTTTGTGACCCCATGAACCGCAGCACACCAGGCCTCCCTGTCCATCACCAGCTCCTGGAGTCCACCCAAACACGTGTCCATCGAGTCGGTGATGCCATCCAACCATCACATCCTCTGTCGTCCCCTTCGCCTCCTGCCCTCAATGTTTCCCAGCATCAGGGTCTTTTCAAATGAGTCAGCTCTTCACATCAGGTGGCCAAATATTGGAGTTTCAGTTTCAATATCATTCCTTCCAATGAACACCCAGGACTGATCTCCTTTAGGATGGACTGGATCTCCTTGCTGTTCAAGGGACTCTCTAGAGTCTTCTCCAACACCACAGTTCAAAAGCATCAATTCTTCTGTGCTCAGCTTTCTTTATAGTCCAACTCTTACATCCATACATGACCACTGGAAAAACCATAGCCTTGACTAGATGGACATTGTTGACAAAGTAATGTCTCTACTTTTTAATCTACTGTCTAGGTTGGTGATAACTTTCCTTCCAAGGAGCAAGTGTCTTTTAATTTCATGGCTGCAGTCACCATCTGCAGTCATTTTGGAGCCCAGAAAAATAAAGTCAGCCACTGTTTCCACTGTTTCCCCATCTATTTCCCATGAAGTGATGGGACCAGATGCCATGATCTTAGTTTTCTAATGTTGAGCTTTAAGCCAACTTTTTCACTCTCCTCTTTCACTTTCATCAAGAGGCTCTTTAGTTCTTCACTTTCTGCCATAAGGATGGCGTCATCTGCATATCTAGGGTTATTGATATTTCTCCCGGCAAGCTTGATTCCAGCTTGTGCTTCCTCCAGCCCAGTGTTTCTCATGATGTACTCTGCATATAAGTTAAATAAGCAGGGTTACAATATACAGCCTTGACGTACTCCTTTTCCTACTTGGAACCAGTCTGTTGTTCCATGTCCAATTCTAACTGCTGCTTCCTGACCTTTATTGGAAAAGTACTGTCTCTGCTTTTTAATATGCTGTCTAGGTTGGTCATAGCTTTTATTCCAAGGAGCAATTGCCTTTTAATTTCATGGCTGCAGTCACCATCCGCAGTGATTTAAAAGTCTAAAGAGGCAGGTCAGGTGGTCTGGTATTCCCATCTCTTTCAGAAATTTCCACAGTTTAATATGATCCATACACAGGCTTTGGCACAGTCAATAAAGCAGAAAGAGACATTTTTCTGGAACTCTCTTGCTTTTTCCATGATCCAGTGGACATTGGCAATTTGATCTCAGGTTCCTCTGCCTTTTCTAAAACCAGCTTGAACATCTGGAAGTTCACGGTTTACGTATTGCTGAAGCCTGGCTTGTAGAATTTTAAGCATCACTTTACTAGCGTGTGAGATAAGTGCAATTGTGCGGTAGTTTGAGCATCCTTTGGCATTGCCTTTCTTTGGGATTGGAGTGAAAACTGACCTTTTCCAGTCCTGTGGCCACTGCTGAGTTTTCCAAATTTGCTGGCATATTGAGTGCAGCACTCTCACAGCATCATCTTTCAGGATTTGAAATAGCTCAACTGGAATTCCATCACCTCCACTAGCTTTGTTTGTAGTGATGCTTCTAAGGCCCACTTGACTTCACATTCCAGGATGTCTGGCTCTAGGTGAGTTGTCACACCTTTGTGATTGTCTGTGTCGTGAAGATCTTTTTTGTACAGTTCTTCTGTGTATTCTTGCCACCTCTTCTTAATATCTTCTGCTTCTGTTAGGTCCATACCATTTCTGTCCTTTATTGAGCCCATTTTTGCATGAAATGTCCCCTTGGTATCTCTAATTTTCTTGAAGAAATCTCTAGTCTTTCCCATTCTATTGTTTTCCTCTATTTCTTTGCATTGATCGCTGAGATGAGAAATTTTTTTTCCATATTGAAATTATAAGCCACATTTGTGATTCCTTCTATGTGGGAAATAATGTCAGCAAATGCTTAATTAAAACATTTACACATCAGAAAAACACCTCTGGAGTTTTATTTGTGACAAGATATAACACTAGTTCTCTCTCCATCTTTTGTCCTTGCATTGAGCAAGCAGAACTCAGAGTCTAGGGAGAGTTTGCAGGAAAAAATAGCAGAGAAAAAAGAGATGCACAGACATCTCTGTAGATCTACAGAGGGCCTCCCCTGAGTATTCAACTGAATACTGATCAGCACATCATGGGAGGAAACTGAGGCCAGAGAAAATCACTCAACACCACTTAAAAGGATAAGAGGTAAGACTATTCAGTGCTCATACAGGGCAAGGAACAGTGCTGTGCCCCTGGATTCTGATGATTTATGAGTCGTTGTTTAGAATACACAGAGGCTCTTTTCTCATTAATAAGAATTTAATTAGACTGAGCAGTGCTCTGGTCTCAGCTAACAAATCTTAAAAGCTGAAATCAATAGGATCAAACTAGCTTCAAGTAACCTAACTGCATTCTAGAACAAAGCTAAATACTGTTTATAGAAGCACAAAAATAGCTAGCATCCAATAAGGTAAAATTCACAGTGTTTTAATCCAATTAAAAAATTACTAGGCATGAAAAGAAGCAGGGAAATAAGATCTATAACAAGGACATAAATCAGTTAATTGAAACCTGCCCAGAACTAAAACAGATGTTAGAATTAGCAGACAAGCACATTATAATGGTTATTATCACTACAAGTAGAGTTGACAAACTACTAGACAGAGATGAAAATACAGTGTATTCAAAAAACTGAAGTAGAGGCATGGAAGATGGCAGCAAGTCTCAAATCAAACTGCCAGTAATGAAAACTATAGTATGTTTGACGAAAACACACTGGATAAAATTAAAAAAAGATTAGGCTTTGTGAAACAAAATATTAGTGAATTTGAAGGCGTAGCAATAGAAGCTATCCAAATAAAATAAAGACATAAAAGACAATGAGGAAAAATGAACAGTTTCAGTGAACGGAGCTATAGTACAACATTAGGAGATCTAACATACCTGCAAATAACGTCCATAAAATCCATGTAAATGGCCTAACTATGCCAATCAATAGGCAGTGATTCTCAGAATGGGTAAAGAAACAAGATCAAATTATTTGCTGCCTACAAGAAATACACTTCAAATAAAAAGTAAGTAAATGAATGGGAAGGCTACACCATGCTACTTTCAAATGAAGTTCGAGTGACCATATAAATATCAGATAAAGTGTATTTCAGATCAAAGAATATTATCAGCAAAATGTTATTGTTGTTTTTGAGTTGCTAAGTCATGTCTGACTCTTTTGCAACCTCATGGACTGTAGTCCACTAGGGTCTTCTGTCCATGGGATTTTCCAGGTAAGAATACTGGAATGTGTTGCCATTTCCCATTCCAGGGGATCTTCTGGACCCAGGGATTGAATCTGCATCTCCTGCATTGGCAGGCGCATTCTTTACCATGGAAACACCAGGGAAACCCCCCAAAAGTTATTACATAATGTTAAAGGGATAGTTTCATCAACTGGATGTAATAGTCATAAACATTTATACCCTGATGTAATGCTTATAGCCTAATATAAAAATATGTAATACATGAAAGAGTTCTCCTGCACTGCAAGCGGATTCTTTACCATCTGAGCCACGAGGGAAGACAACACCCTAATAACACAGCTTCAAAATATATGAAGGAAAACATAGAACTACAAGGAGAAGTAGAGAAACCCACAATTATAGTCATAGATTTCAATATCTCTCCCTCTCTATAATTGATAGGAAATGCAAGTAAAATATTAAGGCTATAAAATAGATTTTAACACAATCAACAAACCTAACCTGAGTGTTTTAAAACACACTACCCAGCATTTCTCAAGCACACAAAGGATGTTTATAAAATAGACTTTATTTTACTCCAAAAGACATGTCAGAATAAATTTTAAAAGGTTCAATTCATATAATTTATATCCTTTGTAATGAGGAAACTAAATTAGAAATCACAGAAAGCTAACTGTAAAATCTCCATATTTTGAAAACTAAGTCATGGGTAAAAGAACAAATCAAAAGAGAAATTGGAAATATTTTTAATAACTAAAATTAAAGCACAGCGTAACACAATTTCTGAGATGCTGCTAAAGCAGTGTTGGTAAGGGGAGGATTTATAGCACTAAATAACCATATTTCAGCAAGACAAAGAGCTATCAACTCAATTAACTCAGGATTCTTTTAAGAAACTAGAAAAAAAAGAGAGCAAATTAAATCCAAAAAGGTAGTAGAAAGGAAATAATAAAGACAAGAGTGACAATCAATAAAATAAAAAGTAGAAAAACAAGAAAATCAATGAAGCCAAAGGTATTTCTTAGAGTAATAAATTTGATAAATTACTAGCCATGAGAGAAAATATGAACTATAAGACAGATCATTTTGAAACTATGTAAGGTGAAAGATGTTAACTAGACTTATTGTGGTGATTATTTCACAATGTACACAAATATCAACTTACTATGTTCTACATTTGAAGCTAATAAAATATTATAGGTCAATTATATCTCAATTAAAAATATATAATAAATGAGAAAGGTGACATCACTAAAGATTCTATAGCTATTAAAAGGATGATAAGGAAATTCTATTTCTTTAAACTTAAAAACAGTAAATTCAACCACTTAAATGAATGTGCAAATTATTTCAAAGACACAATATATCAATGCTCACTCATAAATAAAAAAAAAGGAATATCCGATATCTATTAAGGAACTTAAATTTGTAGTTAAAAACACTCCCACAAGGAAACTCCAGTCCTAGATGGCTTCTCTGGGGATTCAACCAATCATTTCAGGAGTAAAAACTGCTCACTCTATACAAACTCTTCCAGAAAGTTGAAATGGACAGTATGTCCTCATAGCTTATGGTGAATAGATTTGTGATCTCTGAAAAAGAAAATTTAGCTTCAAGGACCAGGGACCAGGCTTGATAATTCAAGAGCTTTTGTGTAGCAGAGTCTTATTAAATTGAGAAGGAACAGAGAAAGCTTCTGACATAGACATCAGAAGGGGAATGGAGAGTGCCCCCACTCACTAGTCTTATCAAGGCCTTATATACTTTTACCAGACCCACTCCCACAAATACATCTTAATTAACAAAATTAGAACTAACAATAGAAAGGTCTTATTAGACCCACTCCCACGATCAGAAAACCTTATTAAGGAGAAATATGTCCTTGAGCAAGATACATTGCTATCATAACTAAAAGAAAGCAATGTAAAAAAAAGTGTGTCTTTTTCTCCATGAGATTCCCCAGACCCCTTGCTCCTTCTCTAGGGCTCCAGACCCTTTTCTCCTCCTCAGGGATGCTAGGAATTTACTCTCTCAGTCCCCCGTCTTAGTCTGCTGGGCTGCCACAATAAAATAACATGGATTGAATGGCTTTAACAACTGAAATTCATTTCTCACAGTTCTGGAACTGGGAAGTCCAAAATCAAGGTTGCCATCAAGGTAGATTTCAATCTGAGACTTCTTCTCTTGGCTTGTAGACGGCCACCATCTCGCTGTGTGCTCATATAATGTTTTCTGTATGCGTGCATGAGGGAGGGGAAGAGAAGAGAGAGGAAGACAGAGAGAGACAGAGAGGGCATGCTCAAGATCTCTGGAGTCTCTTCTTATAATGGCTCTAATCTCATCATGAGGGCCCCACTCTCCTAATCCAAATTACCTCCTAAAAACCCCATCTCCAAATACAATCACATTGAGGATTTGGGCTTCAACATATGACTTTGGGAGGGACACAAACATTCAGTCCATAATAACCCCCAAGTCATTTTACAAAACCAAAATTACCTTGATACCAAAACTAGACATTTTTCAGTTTCAGTTTAGTTGCTCAGTCATGTCCGACTCTTTGTGACCCCATGAATCGCAGCACGCCAGGCCTCCCTGTCCATCACCAGCTCCCGGAGTTTACTCAATCTCATGTCCATCGAGTCAGTGATGCCATCCAGCCATCTCATCCTCTGTCGTCCCCTTCTCCTCCTGCCCCCAGTTCCTCCCAGCATCAGGGTCTTTTCCAATGAGTCAACTCTTCGCATGAGGTGGCTGAAGTATTGACAGTAAAAAATATGCTAAAAAATGCAGTAAAAAATTTGAATCTGATATTGTATTTAAAAAGATAATACATAGTGATCAAGTGGAGTTTTTCCAGGAATGCAAGATTGGTTTATCATTCAAAGGATTCTTCAGTGCAACACAATAGACTAACTAACCAAAAAAGAAGAAAATATCTGACAATCTCAATCCAGTGTAGAAATGTACCTGACCAAATTCAAGTCCCATTTCTAGTAAAAAAAAAAAAAAAAAAAAGAAGAAGAAGAAGAAGAAGAAAGAAAGAAACTTTTAACAAACCAGGATTAGAAGGAAAATTCTGCAATCTTATAAACGGCTTCTATGAAAAACCTACAACCAATAACTATGTATTATGATTTTGGTCTGACCAAAATTGGTCAGTATTCTGTTAGCAAAATTCATCCAACTGTTCACTTAAAATGGGTAGATTTTATTTTTTTATAAATGGTATCTCAATGAGGCTGGGGAAAAGTTGACTAATAAAATCTCTCCTGCAGAATATTCCTTTACATTGCATGCTTTTAATTACTATCTGGTCAACATATATATTTCCTTTGAAACGAAATTTACAGACACACTAAAGAAAAAAACAAAACAAAAACCTATTCAATTTTGCCTGCATGCTAAGTTGCTTCAGTTGTGTCTGACTCTTTGCGACCCTATGGACTGTAGCCTGCCAGGCTCCTCTCTCCATGGGATTCTCCAGAGAAGAATACTGGAGTGGGTTGCCATTGCCTTCTCCAGGGGATCTTCCTGACCCAGGGATCGAACCCACGTCTTCTGAGGCTCCTGCATTGCAGGCAGATTCTTTCAGTTCAGTTCAGTCACTCAGTCATGTCTAACTCTTTGAGACCCCATGGACTGCAGCACGCCAGGCTTCCCTATTCAACCTAAACTGCCAGAGCTCATTCAAATACATATCCATCCAGTCAGTGCGGCCATCCAACCATCTCATCCCCTGGCATCCCCTTTTCCTCCTGCCTTCAATCCTTCCCCACATCAGGGTCTTCTCTAGTAAGTCAATTCTTTGCATCAGTAGCCAAAATATTGGAGTTTCAGCTTCAGCATAAGTCCTTCCAATGAATATTTAGGACTGATTTCCTCTAGGATGGTCTGGTTGGATCTTCTTGCAGTCCAACGGACTCTCAAGAGTCTTCTTCAACACCACAGTTCAAAAGCATCAATTCTTCAGCACTCAGCTTTCTTTATAGTCCAGCTCTCACATCCATACATGACTACTGGAAAAACCATAGCTTTGACTAGACGGACCTTTGTTTGCAAAGGAATGTCTCTGCTTTTTAATATGCTGCCTAGGTTGGTCATAGTTTTTCTTCCAAGGAGCAAGCATCTTTTAATTTCATTGCTTCAGTCACCATCTGCAGTAATTTTGGAGCCCAAGAAAATAAAGTCTGTCACTATGTCCATTGTTTCCCCATCTATTTGCCATGAAGTGATGGGACCGGAACCCATGATCTTTGTTTTCTGAATGTTGAGTTTTAAGTCAATTTTTTCACTCTCCTCTTTCAGTTTCATCAAGAGGCTCTTTAGTTCTTCCTTGCTTTCTGCCATAAGGGTGATGTCATCTGCATATCTGAGGTTATTGATATTTCTCCCAGCAATCTTGACTCCAGCTTGTGCTTCATCCAGCCCAGCGTTTCTCATGATGTACTCTGCATATAAGTTAAAAAAGCAGGGTGACAATATACAGCCTAGATGTACTCCTTTCCTGATTTGGAACCAGTCTGTTGTTGAATGTTCAGTTCTAACTTTTGCTTCTTGACCTGCATATAGATTTCTCAGAAGGCGGGTCAGATGGTCTGGTAGTCCGATCTCTTTAAGAATTTTCTAGTTTGTTGTTATCCACACAGTCAAAGGCTTTGGCGTAGTCAATAAAGCAGAAGTAAGTGTTTTTCTGGAACTCTCTTGCTTTTTCGATGATCCAGTGGATGTTAGCAATTTGATCCATAACCAAAGCTGGCAGAAGCTATTGCTATTTTTATCCAGTTGTATGTGAGACAATAGAGAGATGTCAATGCGAGGAGCTAACAGAAGGACCAGCTGCTCTGGTTAATGCCACACAGATGAAAAGAATCAAGGGTAGTCATCAGGTACAAAAATAAATAATCGAGTCATAAAAACAAGGAAATTAGAGCAAGACATACAAAAGCCAGGGAGGGAACTACCTGAGTATGGAGGAAGACAGATATGGCCAAACTTAGAATAAGGAAGAGGTGTGTGCAAAAATAGAGGAATTGAGGACTAAGAAGTCAATGAATCTCTGGAATCTTCAGAAACATACTGAAATGGAGAAGATGCATTCACAGGGATTAAGCTTGAGAATGGATTTCCCTGGTGGCTCTGATGGTAAAGAATCTGCCGGCAATGCAGGAGACCCGTGTTCAATCTCTCGGTCAGAAAGATCCCCTGAACAAGAGAATGGCAACCCACTCCAGTAGTCTTGCCTGGAGAATTCCATGGACAGAGGAAGACCTGGCAGGCTACTTTCCACGGGGTTGCAAAGAATCGGACACAATTGAGCAACTAACACTTTCACAAGCTTGAGAAGCTGTGCCTGGATAGACATACTATTTGCAGATAATTTCTCCCAGGAAAACCTTGGACCAGAAAACAGAACACAGGTTTAAAGATTGAGTGGAGGAGAGCCAAGACAAACAAGCTAATTAAAAGGATCCTTCTAGCTGGATTCTCAAGTCACTCATGTCCAAACCAGTTATCTTCCTTACTTTCAGTTTTTGCTTCTATCCTATGTTGTAACTTTCCTTGGTGCCACCTTCTAAAACCTTGTTATTGGTTCTTACTTACTCATCCCCTGATTCAGTTCCATGGCTGGTAGACTTAAATCATAGCAGATTTAAAGATGTGACTGCTGCTGCTGCTGCTCAGTCACATCAGTCGTGTCCGAATCTGTGCGACCCCGTAGATGGCAGCCCACCAGGCTCCGCCGTCCATGGGATTCTCCAGGCAAGAGCACTGGAGTGGGTTGCCATTTCCTTCTCCAATGCATGAAAGTGAGAAGTGAAAGTGAAGTCGCTCAGTCGTGTCCAACTCAGCGACCCCATGGACTGTAGCCTACCAGGCTCCTCCATCCATGGGATTTTCCAGGCAAGCGTACTGGAGTGGGGTGCCATTGCCTTCTCCGAAAGATGTGGCTAGAACCTGGCATATCCTTGGCTTCTTACTCAGAATAGTGTCAACCTCACAGTAGCAGCAGACATTGTATATGGACAAGATGTATTGTTTGGAAGACTTAAGAGCTACACAGAGTGCTTCGTAGAGGTATGTCCTGGTTGTTAATATTACTATAAACACAGGAATTAGTATTGTGCCAGAACCTAAATGAACACATTTTAGGCCACAGAGCTAAGAGCTCTTATTGAACTGGGCATAGAAGGTCACAGTTAAATTATACCTCTAACTATGGGTACCCCATAATTCACTTGAATAAGGTGGAACTTTAAGTAAAATAGAATATGAATTAGCACAGGAAGAGAAGTTCTGATTTGGGGACTTGTATAGAGTTGGAGGGCTTCCCTGGTGGTTCAGACAGTAGAGAATCCGCCTGCAATGCAGGAGACATGGGGTCGATCCCTGGATTGGGAAGATCCCCTGGAGAAGGGAATGACAACCCACTCCAGTATTCTTGCCTGGAGAATCCTCATGGACAGAGGAGCCTGGTGGGCTACAGTCCATGGGGTTGCAAAGTGTTGGCCACGACTGAGTGACTAAGCATAACACGTAGCATAGAGTCCAGAAAAACTGAGAAAACTCACTGAATTCTTTCCTCTTCCCCCCTTACTCTATGATGTAACCAATACTTACCTTAAAATGCTGTCATTCATAGTTCTTATCATTAAAATGTTTTCTATTTTATCATTTTTATGAACCTATTCACTCTAATTCTATTAAGTGTTCCACTGGCTGTTAGTTGTAATTTAAAGGGACATAGGTATGGTCTTTGTTTTTGACTGAACCACATGGCTTGTGAGCTCTTCGTTCCCAGACCAGAGATTGAATCTGGGCCCTTGGCAGTAAAGCGCAGAGTCCTGACCAATGGACTGTCAGGGGATGCCCCACAGGTGGGTTAGAGACGGTCATACACAGTGAAGTAAGTCGGAAAGAGAAAAACAATATCATATATAGGTGCATATATGTGGAATCTAGAAAAATGGTACAGATGAGCCTCTTTGCAAAGCAGAAATGGAGACACAGATATAGAAAACAAATGGTGTGGACCCCAAGTGGGGAGTGGGGAGGTGGGGTGGATTGGGAGCTTAGGGTTGACATACACGCATTGCTACGTATAGAACAGGTAGCTAGTAAGAACGGAGCGCAGGGAGCTCTACTCAATGCTCTTCCGTGACAAAGAGAGGACATATGCATCCATACAGCTGATTCACTTTGCTGTAAGCAGAAACTAACACAATGTTGTAAAGCAACTATACTCCAATAAAAATTTTTTTTTAATTGAGGTCACTGTCAACAGCTGAGTGGCCCTGAACATTCCACTGGTCTTTGCTTGGGAGTGTGCCTATTAGGTCTGCTTATTAAACTGTAGATCACCCACCAACTGCAGCCACTGTATCTAAAAAATGTGCTTTCTCATTAGATAAAATATATTATTTCTTGGTTTCCCCCACACCCAAGACATACTCAGTTTTCATAAAGATTCTGTAAGACAACAGAATCTTTTTATTAAACTGTATTATTGGGATAATACAGAAGGCATGAATGTGGTATGAAACCGAGGCCATATTAAATAAACAAAGTGATTTATGGCAAGTCAGTCACTAGAGATTGCCTCCTCTCTGAAGGATTTTTTTTTTTTTTTTTTGTAGTTTTACTCATAAAAATAAGAAATATCTGCAGTGGATAGTGAACTAGAAAACATATTTAAAGGAATTTTTTTTTCTATAGAAGGTCAAAAGAAAACCCAGCTAGGAGGCCCCAATACTGTTCCTGCCTTTTAATTTCAAACTGGAATGAGACTATCAGACAGTAAATCTGTTTTAAAGAGATTTTTTTAAACAGAGAAGATAGGAGAGACACATGAGAGAGATATTTTAATCTTAGAAGAGTGAAGGAAAATACTTGCAGTAATCTAAAATTGTTATTCTATTTATGTCTAAAATAAATGCGCCGCTGGACAGTCTCACTGAGCAGGGCTCTGTTATGGAGCCGGATTCTTGTTGTAAAGCCCGAGGCTGCTGCCTTCCTTCCCCTAATTCCATTTCTAGAAGTTGTGCTGTCGTGAGGCCGTGGAGCTCACAGATGGCAGCAGGCAGCATGGTGGGAGTTATTCACGGCTCACTCCTGCCTCTCATACCCCTGAGGGTAACTGCAAAATGGAGGCCATGATTAGAGGGCGGAATTCAGTGACCATTATCCCCACTTATGTTATTAATTAGGAGCCCTGTGCACATAAACAAGATATGCAGAGGAGCCTGTTGTTAATCTAACAAAGAGATCTTTTCAGTATCTGCAATTCACACACACATTAGCTCCCAAGCATTCCCAGAAACTAACAGTACAAGTAAAATCAAGTTGTTTGGAACACATGGTCAGATTTTTCTAATTTCCTCTCCTCTGGGCATGGCATGCTGAAATGAATTATTGAGGGAGAATTTGGGAATAGTAATACTGTTAATTCACATATGTGTAGAGTTCTTAACAGCTTACAAAACACGTACATACATGTTACCTCATTAATCTTCACAACCATATGAGACAGATTACTAATATTATTGCCATTTTTATAAATAAGAGAAATGAAATCTCTCAAGCTTAAGAAACTTTCCAAGACCCAGTGGCTTTTAAGTCGTGGAGCTGGAGTTATTCAATGTGTGTGTTGTTTTTTATTAATTGTAATTTCAAGGGGCCCATTTATACCAAACTAAAAAGTAACCAACTAACCCCCAAACTGGATAGCATCCATCTATTATTAGGCACAACCCTATCTGAACATGGGCAAATCATCTTTGCTGAACACTAGATATCCATTCTAGGCACAGAAGCAAGGGGCATTCTGAGTATTTGATGTCTCTTAGCCCAGCACCCCTCAGACCATAGTTCCCATAGTGCTGGTGGTTTTTTCATTTGTAACTGGTGTGCAATAAGATAACCACTGAAGTTGAGAACAAACATCTGGAACATGGCATGGCAATTTAGGGCTTCCCTGGTGGCTCAGTCAGTAAAAAATCCGCCTGCAATGCAGGAGACTGCCTGCAATGCAGGAGACCTAGGTTCCATCCCTGGGTCATGAAGATCCCCTGGAGGAGGAAATGGCAGCCCCCTCCAGTATTCTTGCCTGGGAAATCCCATGGACAGAGGAGCCTGGCGGGCTGCAGTCCCTGGGGTCACAAAGAGTCGGACACGACTGAGCAATTAAACCACCACCACACGGCAGTTTGGCAGAGTAATTTTATGGCTGTTGAACAGTAAAAAATTGAGACCTATATTTTGAATGTCCTTTTTAAAAAGTTTTGTTTTTCTATCAATTTATGTTTATTTTATAAAAGGATCAGGCCACAACAGAATGGGGGGAAAGTGATCCCTTGCCCAATTTTGCACAAAAAGCAGTTTTGTCGTACCAGACAGCAAGCCTGCGTTCAAGTTCTACAGGGCGTCCTAAGCAGACTCTCTTCTACTACTGAAACTGCTTAGCATGGACTCTCCCTAAGGGCCTCCCTCTCTTCTCGTTGTTTTTTCAAGGTCTGCAGTTACAATAAGCATGTCCTTTGGAGTCTGTAATGCCCACTTCTGAAGAGTGGCTGTGTCTGTTTTGCTGCATAACAGATCACCACAGACTTAGTGGCTGAAAACCACCCATTCATTATCTCCCAGATGCTGCAGGTCAGAAGGCTGAGCGTGATGGAACGGGGTTCTCTGCTCAGGCCTCACAAGGCTGGTACCCAGGTGCTGGCAGGGCTGCAGGCTCACCTGGGGTTTGAGGTGTTCTTCCAGGCATATTCGGGTTATTGGCAGAATCCAACTTCTTACAGGGTGGACTGTTCCTTGTCAACTGTCATCGGGGCTCACTCTCAGCCCCTAGAGGCTGCCTCAGCCACATGGTCCTCCTCCAAGACAGGTCACATTTCGCTTGCCTTCTTCCATGCCAGCCTGGAGAGGGATTCCAACACTTGACCCTCCTTCACCTCTTCAGCTGATTCAGGCAGGCCTACCCAAAATAATCTCCTTTCTGATGAACTCAAAGTCAATTTGTGACCTAATCACTGGATTGATATCCTGTCACGGTCCTTGTTCCCAGCCACACTGAAGAGGAGAGAATTCCACAGGGCATGCATGCCAAGGATGAAAATTTGGGGGTAGGGGCAGCATCTTAGCATTCTGCTGATCACAATGGTTAACATGTGATTAAAAAAAAAAAGAGAAAATATATTGCTAATGAACTTTGTCTTACTACACTCTTTGAGTAGTTACCTAAAAATAGTATTAATTAAAATGTGTAACTTTCCTTTCATGTTGAATTAGACTAATTCCATGCCTACTTGTGCCCTCAATTTCTTAGCAGGGGCAATCATCTGTCCCAAGAAGCATCTTGATCTTCAAATACCAAAATAACAGAGGTCACTAAGGCCTTCATGCGGCAAATCCAGACTCCTCAACGCTTTCTGCTGTAGCCCTGCCAGATTGCTGGAATTACGCTCATTATAGCTGGCAGTTCTGAGATTACAGGACTGTAAGTGGAACAGAGCTCACAGTCTTAGGGTGGGGTCAGGAGAAGTCAGGCTCTGAAACTAACAAAACCAACACACAGTACAACCAAGCATGACAGCGTCTGTAACTCATCCTGCCGTGGGTTTTTTGAAAGTTTACCTCTGAAACTAAGGCAGCAAAAACCAAAAACACACAAAAAGAAAATAGCATAAAGTAATATGCAGCCATGGAAACCAGTAGTGCCTCCTGGACACTAATAAAAAATGCTGAAGAAGTCATTGAAAAATTAGAAATTTTCCTTCTGCCTATTGTATTACCTAACGACAGTGAAGCTCCAAATTATTACCTTAAAAAAATCAATACCTTTAGTAGTTTCATCCCCAACATGAAGGAGTATCACCAGAGTGTTAACAAGTATTCTCTTAATACCATTCAATTCCATTCATTAGCAATAGGCACTAATATTTTATGACACTTTAAAAAAGAATGTTTTATTACTTCATAAACATATTTTGATTTGTGCTCAGTCATGTCCAACTCTTTATGGCCCCATGAACTCTAGCCCTATGAACTACTAGGCTCTTCCGCCCATGGAATTTTCCAAGCAAGAATACTGAAGCAGAGTGCTATTTCCCAGTCCTGGGAAACTTCCCAGCCCAGGGACTGAACCCACATCTCTTTTTGACAAAAGTCTCCTGCACTGGCAGACAGATTCTTTACCGCTAGTGCCACCTGGGAAGATTTTATTTACTTTTATTTATGCTAACCTTAAAATCTCAAAACAACCTTCTCATTATGATTTGTTTTGGCAAATCAACTGTTCTAATTGAAAACAAATTTTTTTCCTAATAATGAGAACTCTTTGGTACAAGCTATAGAAATTACTAACTAAAATAAGCAAAAAAAAATGAAGAGGGGCAGTTATTAAGAGGATGGCAAAAGGTAATTCTTAAAACAGTATATACACAAGGCCCTTATACAGATGTAGAATCAACACATCAAAGATTTTGTTTAACTCATTAATCAATGAGGAAAACAGCAGGTATTACAGCTTGTTCAAAGTAGAACTGAAAGTACCACACATTTACAGTAGTGTAAAGTTTGTGATGGACAGGGAGGCCTGGAGTGCTGCGATTCATGGGGTCGCAAAGAGTTGGACACGACTGAGCGACTGAACTGAAGTGAAGGAGGGCTGACACAAATTTACACATGTACAGAAGTTACTCCTGAAAGAATAAATTGAATTTCTGAGCTGAGCAAGAAAACCTGGACTTCTCTGGACTTTATCAAAGCATTGCCAGTATGTGAGATGCATCCAGAAAGAAGCAAGTGAATTATTTATCATTAACATTAATGTAGACCATCACGTATCAAATCAGCCATATCAACGGGCCGCACCTGAGGAGAGAATTGCAAAACTAAACTCTCTCAGTCTAGTTTTGCCAGTTCAATGATCCTATACAGATTAAGGCTTGGGTTTACCTGCTTATTGTTTGGTATGGACATTAGACTTGCAACTTCTTTAAACTTTATGAGTTATCCTATTGTAGATACAAACCGATGCATCTTTTCACTCAACCTTTCCTTCCCTAAAGACAGCCTTCCTGGTCCAGATTGGCTAACAGAAGGGGACACTGCAGGAACATCTTGATAATTGAGACTCGTTAGTCTAATTACTTCTATCACACCCCTGCTTCACCTTCGCCCTCCCCCATTTCTTGGAGAAGCATCTGCTAAATGTCAGTAGTTAAGATGTGTCAGACAGAATCCAGAACTGCATAGCTTAGTTTGTTGGGAGGCAGCCAGAGAGGAGAAGAGGAAGAAAAATATTTCTTTCAAATTCTTTTTTTTAAATTGTCATCCTGATTGTTTTTACAGAGAGAGAGGAGTCCAGCAAAAATTTAAAAAGATGTTATTTGTGTACCTGAGTGAGTATGTGTGAGCATATTGTGTGTGTGTGTGTGTGTGTGTATGTGTGTGTGTGAGAGAGAGGGAAAAACAGAGAGAGATTTTCCAGTCAGGCAAGGGTAAGGGTATACACATATACGGGAAAAAGCATGACATCACTGGCAAGATTTATACGCCCATTAATGAGTTAATGATTTAATGGCTTTTTAAATAGGGTGGAAATGGAACACATATAAAACTCAGCATTCCGCTTGTATCCATCCCTAATGGATCAGATATTAAAATTTAGCTACTAAATTAGACACCAATTATCTATATGTCTATTTGAGGGTGATATCTGTTACTAACTGGTGATGATCAAAATTACATGTACTATCTATTCAGTGCAAACATTGTATAAAAGCAAAATTTCCGCTCATCTACAATTAGTGTTTCCCACCGTCTCTGTATGTGTGGGATAGGGCTACCACCAACAGAAAAACAGGAATTCTTTCCTCATTCTCTCATAGGAGCAGCTACATCACTGAAGCAATCAACATCTTAGTATCGGTGGAGAAATCATTCAGGCAAGAAAGATCTGTTTGTTCAAATGCCATCACTTTACTTTGTAAGTACTGATGGCATCAGCAGTCCCTAGTGTGTGTGTTCAGTCCCATAGAACAGCGGCTCTCAACTTGGGGTCCCCAGTTTTTTAAACCCCACGGCTGATTCTCATCTATACCAGGCTGCAAGAATCACTGAGACTTTTGCTCCCTCTGAGCTATCACACCTGTCACACCAGCAGTCACTGCTGGTGGCGGTGATGGTAGTTTAGTCCCTAAGTTGTGTCCAGGTCCTGCGATCCCTTGGACTAGGAACCTACCAGGCTCTGTCAATGGGCTTCTCCAGGCAAGAATACTGGAGTGGGTAGCCATTCCCTTCTCCAAGTCACTGCTGGCAAATGGACATGTAAACTACAGCATGGGTACATACAAAAGAAAGAAAATATTTTTGGAAAAATTATTAATAATTAAATAGAAATTATTTAATAACGTCTTCATTGGCAAAGAATGACAAAAACAAGGAGAAGTGTATGAACAAGTAGCCACACATTAATTCTCTCTAACCTAAACTTACCATTAATTTTGACCACCACTGGCCCCTGTTTCTCTTCAGCGGACTGAACATACGACAATGGAATCTAAATGAGGGCATGGACTTTGCCATATTCGGCTGTAGTTTTCAGAGTTTCATACAATCTTGAGCATAAAGTACTGACTTATAAGTATCAATGTTTGTTAAATGGGAGAATCATGTTCTCAGAATAAAATCATTTGGGGAAGAAACTGCTCTGACATTGGTTTTTACATCTTGGTGATTTTTTTTTTCCAATGCAAAAGCTTCATTATTCTAATCAATGATTATGTCACAAACACCTTCCAAGCCTTGCCTTTGCCATCCCATTAATCTGGGCCAATATGAACTATGCTATTCCATAATATCCTTTCCTCTTCCCTCATGTCCAATATCCCTCTGTGCTCCTAATGCAAGAAACCTTACATCAAACTGTCATTTTCTGCTCCAAGATCTGAATTCTGTTTTAAGGGGCCAAAACAAAGATAAAAAGTAAACTAAAAGGATTAAAAACACCTTGTTTCCAATATCCTCCCGCAGACATGCTTCTTTAAATTTTTTTTTTTTCCTGTTCGAAAGAGGTTACTTTTGGCCATGAAATCACTCACTCCCCTCCTCCAAGTGTAGCAGACATTAACAAAAACAGAACTTTTGCTTGCTTCTCTGGTTTCTGTAATTTACCATTTGGCTCAGGTTTTCAGTTGAAATGGTTCTGAATTATTCAAGGGAACAATGTGTTTTCCTTTTTCTGAATATTTTACAACATTTAATATAATAACTTACTCATTCACTTGAAGATATATATTGGACACCTACTATGCTCCAGGCACTGGGTGTATAAGTTGGACACGCCACAGTCTCTCTATGCTTTCTAGAGGAAGAGACATGCAAGTAAATCAGTGATTAACCATATGAAAACTACTCCATGGAAAATATAGATTTAGTTCCATGGCAGCATAAGAGAAGAATCTCAAAATGTGACAAGACTCTAAAGGAAGACTGCTTAAAAGAAGGAGGACTTGAACTGAGGCTTTGAAAACATGAAAGTGCTACATGACATGTGTAGGTTGGAAGATGTAATAAACTCTTAACATAAGTATAATGACTATTAGATATAGTCTGAAATATAGGAAGACTACTTTGGAAACTAGAGTCTGGTACATCTGGAAAGTGTATGAAAGTATGAAGAAAGGTTGGATGAGAAAGAACAACAGTCTGAAATGAAGAGTATATGGCAGTTAAACAAATAGATAAACTGACCAGTAGAGAGTCCAGAAATCAGCTTAAATATAATTTAGTATATGTGTGTGTGGTAGTCACTCAGCCGTGTCCAATTCTTTATGACCCCATGGACTATAGCCCACCAGATTCCTCTGTCCATAGGATTCTCAAGGCAAGAATACTGGAGTGGGTTGCTATTCCCTTCTCCAAATTTAATATATGACAAAAATATTTTTCAAATATGAAAAATTAATTCTTCAATAGTGGCTTAGGCAACAGGCTAGTTATTTTGCAAAAAAAATCAAATGATTTTTCTAGCTCACTTCTAGTAGCAGATGAAATTCTATGTAGCTCAAAATGCAAAAACCAAATCATAAAAGCTTTGGAAGAAAATACAGGTAATGTGAATTGAATTCCTGCTGAGCTACTTAAAATCCTAAAAGATGATGACACAAAAGTGCTGCACTCAATATGTCAGCATTTTGGAATTTTGAAAAACAAATTTGCTGTTTTTTTTGAATGCAATGCCCACAGGACTGGGAAAGGTCAGTTTTCATTCCACTCCCAAAGAAAGGTAATGCCAAAGAACGTTCAAACTACCATATAATTGTGCTAATGCTAGCAAGGTTAACCTTAAAATCCTTCCAGTTAAGTTTCAGCAGCATGTGAACTGAGAACTTCCAGATGTACAAGCTGGGTTTCAAAGAGGCAGAGGCACCAGAGATCACATCACCAACATTTGTTGGACTATGGAGAAAGCAAGAAATTTCCAGAAAAAACATCTACTTCTGCTTATTGACTATGCTAAAGCCTTTGACTGTGTGGATCACAACAAATTTTGGAAAATTCTAAAAGAACTGTGAGTACCAGACAACATTACCTGTCTCCTGAGAAATTTGTATGTGGGTCAGGAAGCAGCAAAACCAGACTTGGAACAATGGACTGGTTCAAAATTGGGAAAGGAGTATGACAAGGCTGTATATTATCACCCTGCTTATTTAATTTATATGCAGAGTACATCATGCAAAATGCCTGGCTGGATGAAGCACAAGCTGGAATCAAGATTTCCAGGAGAAATATCAATAATCTCAGATATTCTGATAACACCACTCTTAATGGCAGAAAAAGAAGAAAAACTAAAGAGCCTCTTGATGAAGGTGAAAGGGGAGAGTGAAAAAGCTGACTTAAAACTCAGAATATGATATAAATAGATAGATAATGGTTCAAAAACCAAAGTTATCAAGAATTTCATCAAGGAACAATTTGATCTTTTTCTTATTAACCAAGGTTTTCTTATTAAACCTTTGGTCAGTTCATAGGCCAGTCTTAGGCCAGTTACTAAATACCAATTGCTACTTGATTGACTAAAGTTGCTTTGAACTATCACTGGCTTCTGCCATTCTACTTCAAAATAGTTGAGAATAGAAATAACCTTAATGCAAAAGAATAGTGAAACAACAACCTTTTTTAGATCTGTCTGAATGTCCACATTCCTTTGTCCTGAACTTAGTATCAGTGCTTTGAAAATGGTGACCAGAAGGACTCCCTTTAATAGATAGAAACAAAGATGAGGCTGAATTTCCTTTTAATGTGGGATGTCTGATTGCAACTTTTTGTTTTTCCCTTGCTCTATATACTAGATATTTTTTCATTTACTTAATAGAAAATAGATGAGAGAAAATATAAATATGGAGCAATATGCAGAAACAAAGCCAAAATCAAGACTCTGGGGTGGCCTCTCTTTTATTACAATTGTTTTTATTTTGATTTGCTTGCCTGCCAAGTTTTACTTGGAAAAAGCATTATTCCTCAGGGAAAGTTGAAAAGTCACTAATTCTGCTGTAGAATCAAAAACATTTTGATGCTGTTATAAAAACAACCATCTTTAATTTGTAAATGTCAGTTTGAAAATTTGATATTCATTTCTATTAATTAAAGTCAAAAGAAATGACACTCAAGTAACTTGATGGTAAATATTTGGCCACCTAATGCAAAGAGCCAGCTCATTGGAAAAGACCTTGACGCTGGGAAAGATTGAAGGCAGACGGAGAAGGGGACAACAGAGGATGAAATGGTCGAATGGTATCATGGATTCATGGACGTGAGTTTGAGCAAATTCAGGGAGACAGTGAAGGGCAAGGAAGCCTGGCATGCTGCAGTTCATGGGGTCACAAAGAGTCAGACACAAGTGAGCAACTGAACAACAAATAGGATATACTATTCTTGTAAGGTCTGTATTGACTTTTAAATTTAAATCAAGAAACTTCCTAGTTTAAAATAATCTAAAATTCTCATGTTAATGTATAATTATATATTAAAATAATATTCAAAACCAAATAGAAATACATAGAGGCATTCATCTTTTAGAAATAAATATATATTTAGATTATTGATATCTTTCTTGCAGCCTAGTTGTGATACTAAATGGTATTTTGCCATCTATTTCCCCTTTTGATGCCAGCGTGTAATGTTCTGATCTTTCACTTAAACTGAAATAAATAAAACTTTAGTGAGATAGTCATACGCCATTTTACCATCCATACTCACTCTAATTCTGTTACAAAACAATTCTATTGCTACATCTGGTCCTTTGCTCAGTTCAAAGGGGGAAAAATGCTTGCATGTTTTTACCCTGTACCCTGGTGAGTGAAAAGCTTGTAACAGAGAAGACATACACATACTTGTCTATGAAGTTTCTGGTTGCAAGATAAAACAGCAGTTATCATGGGTGTGGCATGATTTACTTAACCAGAGACCTCAAAAGATAACAAGCAGAAGACTGACATCAGCCTCCACAATGAAAAAGCATAATCATTTAACCAATATTTGTCAGCTTGTTAATTTTTATAATCTTGTGATTTCATTTCCCTTTCTAAACTGATATTTATTTTTGTGCCTAATAGGTAATTATCTTAGTTAAGTCAGGCTGTTATGACAAAAATAAGATTCATTTCTCACCGTTCTGGAGCTGAAATGTCCAAGACTGAGGCACCAATAGATTCTATGCCTGGTGAGTCCCTCTGTGCTGTGTTCCCCTATGGCAGGAGGGACAAGAGAGCACTCTGGGGTCTCTATTATAAGAGCACAATCCCACTCAGGGGACTCCACCCTGTTGACCTAATCACCTCCCCAAACCCAATCTCCAAGTACCACCACAATGGAGGTTAGGATTTCAACATATGAAATTTGGGGAAGTACAAACATCCAGCCATTACAATATTAATAATTTATTATTGAAAAAGGAATTTTTTTAATTGATTCTTAAAATTGCAAAAGTTCCAGGCCCTCCAAAATCTGGATCTTTCCCTGTGAACAGTGATTGACTTCATTTCCATTAATTTGTCTATAAGATCACAAGAACACTATATAAATTCACAGCACAGTAAAACTTAAACCAAACATTTTTTCCATTGTTTTTGTAGTTAACGAAAAACGTAATTTGGGACAAACCACTACTAAATTACTAAAAAGAACATAAGACTTCCTGACTAAACTCTGCCACCTTGTTTATTTCTTTGAAAGTTAATCAGACATTTCCTTATTATATGAGGACTTGGTTTTTATGCTGTTGGAATGCTGTTCCCACCTTAGCCCACCAAGATCTGTCTTTCAGTTAGTGGATGCAATTTCTGGAAAATAATTAAGCAGATTGTCAAAGGAAGGTAGACAACACATTTTGATGACTGTCAAGAATGTCAGGAACAGCCCTGGCATTTGGGATGTTCCAGGGATAGCATACTTTGTGTTTGATCAATTTGGAGCAAGGACTCTAAACCTAGAAAGTCCAGAGGAAAAAACAGAAAAAGAGAACTGGGTAGTTTAAGACTTAAACAAGGTACGATGGATTAGAGGTGGGTGGGGTAAGAAATAATTTCATGGAAATTAAACTACAACTGAGAAGAACATTAATCTTCTTTGACAGCAATAATCAGCAGAATTAGCATTGTAGAAAATTGATTCCATGATATACCAGACAATCTTGAGAAGTTTCCTATAAGGCAGAAGGAAAGAATAAGATAAGAAAACAACGAAGACTACAATAGATAATAAGAAGAAATAATGAAGATACAAACTCAGAGTAATGGTTGTTCCTGAGTGAGCAACAGAATAATTAGATCTAAAACAACAGTAACAAAAAGCATAATGTCCTTAGCTGAAAATCAAACAAACAATTAGAAAAACATGAGCATGAAGATAGAATTGGATTCATCATGTGCCAAAGAATTCAATGAAAATAAATCCACACTGAAACCCACATAACTTTTTTCTTGTTATTATAAGGACAACAGAGAAATGTCTATAGGTATTCAGGATTTTAAAAAAAAAAGCTAAAATCAAACTGTTAAACATAGGACATAGAACAAAATCTGCCCATATTCAGACTACCTTCTGCAAGAATGAGGTCAGAAACCAGAAAACTAACTCAGGAACTATTTGAAGACAGTAAAATTGTGTATCTAGAAAATCCAATTATTTTATGGAAAAATTATTAGGAAAAAAGATAGAATTCAAGAAGTGAAAGGGCTGTAGGATGGCCATTGCAGTTTTATGCTATTTTCATCCTGGCTAAGTGGGCTTGCCTGATAGCTCAGCTGGTGAAGAATCCGCCTGCAATGTGGGAGACCGCGGTTCAATTCCTGGGTTGGGAAGATCCACTGGAGAAGGAATAGGCTCCCACACCAGTATTCTTGGGCTTCTCTGGTGGCTCAGCTGGTGAAGAATCCGCCTGCAATGTGGGAGACCCGGGTTTGATCCCTGGGTTGGGAAGATCCCCTGGAGAAGAGAAAGGCTATCCACTCCAGTCTTCTGGCCTGGAGAATTCCATGGACTGTATAGTCCATGGAGTCGCAAAGAGCTGGACACAACTGAGTGACTTTCACTTTCACTTTTATCCTGGTTAATGTACCTATAGAATTGTTGAAAATTGGCTGTTGTTTTTGTCTTGGCCATGGTTTAAATTATCCAGTATCTCTTTTTTCTACTCATTCCCTTTAGTCATATTACATTTTGAAAATTGAAATACACTCTCATTTAAGAGTTCTTGGTACGTTGACAAAGACTGATCATACATTTTTCCGCAAAGAAAAAAGCTTCAGTACATTTTAAAAAGCAGAAATTATCATGCCATGAGGTTTGATAAGTCAATAATAAAATAAGAAATTAAAGAAAGATTTGAACAAAATAGCAACAAAACAGAAAATTTTCTGCTAAATAACTCCTGAAGTACTTCAACGATTCAAATGTGACTTGTATGAGGAGAAAAATGTCCTAAGCTGTCTCATTTTCAAGAAAACTGTTTTTCTCTGGCCTACCCACCAACCTTAGCACGTCCTCTCTCTCCAGGGGTCAGATGTCTCTGGCTAGGATGTCTTCCTTGTCTTTCTGCCAGGCTTGTGATTGATTATACATCTTCATTACCTAATCAGTCTGTGAACTGAATGTGGAATGGATTCAACAGTCAGAGGATGAAGTGGGAAAACAAAGCTACAACGTTTTGAGACGTGCTATGACTTAGGTGTGGAGGAGGGCCTGGCAACCCACTCCAGTACTCTTGCCTGGAGAATCCCGTGGACAGAGCAGCCTGGAGGTTACAGCCTATAGGGTCGCAAAGAGTCTGACAACCGCAGCAACTTGGCAGGCACGCAGGACTTAGGTAAAAGCTGTGGTTTAAGTCCACAGTGATCCCATTTGGCTCTCCGCATAGGTGTCTTCTTTTCCTTCAGATTTGATGCAGAATGCTCAAACCCTAGAGACAGATAGTGGTCCTCTATCCTTTTCAAAATGGGATGACTTTGTGTTGCCCATCTTACTGAAAGCCAAGGGAAGCAGCAGTCTAAGGGAAAGGACGCCCATATAGCTAGGGAATAAAGTCAGAAAACTCTGATGGCTGTGTTTTCCCAAAGAACCAAAGCAATTATAAAACACCCTAGTCCAGTCAAAATGGAGGCTAATTTAATAACTGGAAGAAATAGTTGTCAATAGAAATTATTTGGGACCTCAATCACAGATCCGCAATGATTGTTCCTCACTTCTCAGAAATGGTAAGATTTGGTCTATTTCTTAAAAAATAATTAAGTCTCTGAGAGGAGGAGAACAAGATGGAAAGAAGTATTCTGTGTTTTCCCCTCTACTTCCCTAGAAAGATGAGATTAGAAAACTTCCACAGGGGGATCCTGGAAGGGCTTGGGGATGAAAGACATGTATAGACAGACAGAATAAGATTTCGGAGAAGAGAATTTGTTGCAGCCTAGTTAAAAAAAAAAAAAAAAAAAAACAACTTTAAGCTATTCTAGTGTTTTCATTCTAAAGGGCTGCATTTCAAATAAGAACAGAGATGGGCAATGTGCTAAGAAATCTTTCTAGACAGGCGGCTGTGTCAGTCTTAGGTTCCCCTCCTTTGTTGTTCTTCACTGTTCCACGCTTGCCCCTTAGCCCATCGTGATGTGATTGTCTGAGCATGTGTGTCTATTTCCATTAGACTCAGAGACTCAGAGGCAGGCTACCTGCCTGTCTGTTGTGCAATGCCTGGCGATAATAACTGCTTGTTGAAAGACTAAATGGAATAGCTACATAGATGGGAATTAGTGTTCATGCATATAGTCAAACCTCCAACTGACAGCAGGCATCTCCAGAGAGCTGGTACTTTGGACTTTTTGGGCTCTTTGCAAGAACAAAGAGCTTGTTGCTTGTAAATGCAAATTAGGTAATTTAAACTATTGGGTAGTGTAACTGGAGATTAACAAATTTAGATTATTAGAATATATTAAATTAAAATTCCTTACAGAGCTAGGTAAAAATATCTCTTCTTCTGTGCAGCCCTCTTTGGGCTTCCCTGGTGGCTCAGCGGTAAAAAATTCACCCGCCAGTGAAGGAAACCTGGGTTCGGTCAGGAAGATCCCCTGGAGAAGGAAATGGCTACTCACGCCAGTGTTCTTGCCTGGGAAACCCCATGGGCAGAGGAGCCTGAAGGGCTACAGTCCACGGGGTCCTAAGAGTTGGACATGACTTAGGGACTAAACCACAACCACCACCGCCATCCCCTCTTCAAAATCTAACTGCTGCCATCATCTATTCTTTTTCTTTATTATTATAAACAATTTACATATACAGAGCCTCGAACAAACTAAATAACTTATCCAAAGTCAGAAAGCCAAAGATGATGGGCTATTATGGGACTTAAACTCAGCTCTTTGACTCCATAATCTGTGAGCTTAACCACTCTGTTGTACTGGAAATAACTGCAGTTCTTTAAAATGAACCTTTTAAAGTGGCTTCTACAGTACTTACTATCTCAAAACCCTTTCTCCATGTACCATTTACTTTGTCAGTATCTCTCAAAATGGAACACTAAAATAAACACAATGTGTCAGATATTATCTGACTAGGACAGAGTGTGGTGGGACTGTTACCAAATTTGATTTATTGGGCCCAACAGCTCCATTTCAGTAAAATAAATGTGTATGGATCTTACCAAATCTATATTTATTTTTTAGTAAGCAAAACTTCTGGATCATTTTTATGCAAATCATTCCAAAGAAAAGTCTCTCCAATCCAGTTGTAGAATTTTCTGTTTTTATTAAAACACAAGATCATTTATCTTTATTACAATTCATCATTTTGGATTAGACCTGTCATAATCATTTTAAGACTTCATTCTGACATCTATCACATTAGCCAGCCCCCAAATATGATGGCATCTGCACATTTGATAATCATATTTTCTAAGCATTTAGTCTTGTCATTGCTAAAATATTAACAGAACAAAGATAAACATTTAACAATACTCTATTAGAAATGTTCCTAAACAGAGAAAAAAAACTAAACATCTCTGGAGCAATTGCTCAATGATTTGCAGGACAATAATCTAGATATATTTCACTATATTGTTATAATAACTAGGAATAAGAGTAACTTTGTTTAAATGCCATGTAGAAGCCATTATACTCAACATGTCAACTATATCAAAACAGACTAATTTTCTCTGACATATACTTAGTTAGTGAATCCATATTGGCTCTTGATAATCACATAATCTTTTCTACAGGCCCAGAAACTGTGAGGTTAATAATATATCCTGGAATTTTCCAGGGACCAAATATCCATGTGTTTGGGAGTTCTGAGAAAAGAAAACATAGATCTTTCAATGGAAGATAATGGTGAAAACACAAAATGATATTATTTGTAGCGCCACATTTTTGCATAAAACCTAATTGTCACCCATTTTCTTCAACACATTTTTTTCCTGGTCATTTCATTAACTTCACAATTACATGAGACTACATCTTATGTATTTGAATATTTTGAAACTCTCTTGTAATTCCAGGATATATTACCAACCTCAAACTTCCTGAGCTTGTAGAAAAGATTGTGTGATTACCAAGAGCCAATATGGATATCATTGTATGCAGTGTTTTGAAACTAGAAGACAGACTATGTATAGAATTGTATGAGAAGTAGGCCAAGTCCCTTAATATTGTCAAAGCAATTTGCCAATTGGAAGAAAACATGTTGTCATGTCGAATCTTCCTGGTGACTATACTGGCTTGAATACTCAAAAAAAAAAAAAAAAAAAAAAAAAAGCTCATCATCCCATAGCCCTTATTTTACTTAAAATCTGTATTTCCTATTATAATATATATTTCCAAAAAGTTTTCTGTTCAAAACTATGCTATAGTTCAGACTTGACCACATGAGCCCTGCTTTCAGCAGGCGTTGTCCAAGGCTCCATTTTACGTTTTATGATTTCACTGATTCTGTTCACAGATCTAATTACTTCAGGCTGGCTTGTATTTCTTTTGAAACACTAACTGGTCTTCTCGGAAGTTTTTCTGGATCCCCTCCAGGTTCCGTGGACATTTCTCAGGTATGTTGAGCAGGTGGTATGCACTGACGTCTTGGCCATTTGAGTCTCCTCCCTGCAATGGGGAGGTGAATCTCGCTGCAGTTCCGACAGGCTCCACATGATGGCGACCTTGTCTCCGCAAACCGGACTTCTGGTCCCTCTACATGCTAGACGTTTACGGGCCTCAGTTTCAGGCTGGCTTATGAAGCAGCTGCCAATTTGCCGGAACCCCCGTCACATGGCTGAGGTTTTCAGCTTGGGCTCCACACCTGTGGTCGAGACACAGTGGCTGTGAGCTGCATGAGGCTTGCAGGAGTGTATGCTAATGTGCTTTGCTTTTGGTTTTCATTTTTCTCTGGCATATGTTTTCCTAGTACAAAACTCACATTTTGAGGATGGAGGATAAAGATGCAGAATGAAAACATAAATAATGCTACAGTCAGAATTGAGATCTGCAGAAAATGTTAAAACACATGCAAGATTTCAAAGGTTTAATGTGAAAAAAAAGATAACGAAAATTATTTCTACATATTTCACATGAAAATGATTACAATTGGGGGTGTATTGGGTTAAACAGAGTATATCAATAAAATTAATTTCACTTGTTACTTTTTAAAATGTGGCTCCTAAAATTGATGCTTTTGAACTGTGGTGTTGGAGAAGACTCTTGAGGGTCCCTTGGACTGCAAGGAGATCCAACCAGTCCATCCTAAAGGAGATCAGTTCTGAATATTCATTGAAAGGACTGATGCTAAGCTGAAACTCTAATATTTGGCCACCTGATGCAAAGAACTGACTCATTGGAAAAGACCCCGATGCTGGGAAAGATTGAAGGCAGGAGGAGAAGGGGATGACAGAGGATGAGATGGCTGGATGGCATCACCGACTCGATGGACATGAGTTGCCGATGGACAGGGAGGCCTAGCATGCTGCAGTCCATGGGGTCGCAAAGAGTTGGACACGACTGAACAACTGAACTGAACTGAGCTAGAAACTTTAATTTTACACGTTACTTGCATTTGTGGCTGGCATGGTCATTATACTGAACTGAGTTTGTATCGTCTAGAAGGAGGCGGGTGAATTTTTTATATTCCTCTGCAGTATTTCCTCAGGAAATCTCTGACTTCAGCACACTTGTCGGACTGACTTCAGAATCTGAATTCTCAGGAAGTGTTGGAGGCCTCCATATGGCTATGGCATGGAGACAGTTTAGAGTGGTCCCAAACAAGAACTTCTGGGTCATAATTGATTATCAGAATTATGTGGGAACCATGTTCTAATTGATTGTTGATCCCCTCTACAGATACATTGATTCAATACACATGGACTGCCAGGCACGGTGGCGCGCGCCTGTAGTCCCAGCTACTCGGGAGGCTGAGGCTGGAGGATCGCTTGAGCTCAGGAGTTCTGGGCTGCAGTGCGCTATGCCGATCGGGTGTCCGCACTAAGTTCGGCATCAATATGGTGACCTCCCGGGAGCGGGGGACCACCAGGTTGCCTAAGGAGGGGTGAGCCGGCCCAGGTCGGAAACGGAGCAGGTCAATACACATGGACTGATCGATGTTTTCCTTTTATCTATTCTTTTTCTTTCTTTTTCCCTCCTCTCCAATTCCTCCAGTTCCTGGAGGAAGGAGTGACCTCCAGGTGGGAGAATACTGTGCTGCCTGAAGAAACAGATGTGAAAGAGGCAGTGGAGAGCTGCAGAGTGTGAGTTGAACAAGAGTGGACTGAGGATTGTCCCCTTCAGTGACACTCCAGAGTAGTTCTGGTGTTCCAAAGCAGGGCATATTCAGTTGTACTATGAGAACATGGGCATAACTGGAAAACCAGCCAGTTGACCCTAAAGTCTGAGGTTGATTTACAGCTACTAAAATTATGTAGAATTTCTACTCACTTCTGTTATCCTGAAAGTGATTATAAAATTGCATACTTTGGATGTACTTTAGATGGGAGATCCATCAGCTCTTCCCTCCACTACTTACATACAACTTTCCTACATTTTGCAGCCATTGGAGCTTTCCTTGAGCTTCATATACTTTCTCAGGACGAAACGGAACTCTCTAAACAAAGTAAAATGCGTTCATTTGAAAAAGCCTGCAGAATTGAGCTCGGTAGCCAGCGCACTTTTGACTCTTTGCTAGTTTCACAGCAACATTTCGGCTGGATTCTGTTAGTCTCCCAATGAGGTGTTTTTTTTTTACTCATTTTGTTTTTCATTGTAGCAGCCAACTAACTCTCTTGAAGTTAAACTACCAACCCTAAGATGACATCTGACATTGCAATTTAGTTCTTTGATTTTTTTTCTTTTTCTAATGGCTTGCTTTGTGTCTACCTGATGTGTCCATATGACCCAAGTGTCAGCCAGAGATTTGAGCAGGGATTTCCACAAAGCCTGGGATTCATGCTTTATATTTATGTATTTATTTATCATAATTATACAAACAATAGCATTAATGTCTAACTATGAAATCTCATCTCTCTAAAACTCCTTTCTCAATATCCATCAGCTGTCCCATTTTCTCTGAACTTACTAGACGAAAATGGATGTAGATTTCCTAGCAGAGATTTTGCCATTCTGTGTGGTTAAGATGGTGACCCGCCTTAAGGCTGAAAACCATAGTAAAAGGAAACTTGCCCTCTGTCTTTTGCTTCTTTCAAGTGCTGGCTCCCCTCCCAAATCTCTGTGCTCACATTCTTTCTCAAGTACCTTCAAATAATTATATTTTATGCCTTGACAATCCTTATAGTTGTTGCCTGATGGAGGGCTGGTCCCATGCAAGTTTATTCAGCCATGATGGAAGTGGATTTTCTCCCCTTTGTTATTTTTTTATTTTGTAGATTTGTGCTTTCTTCATTTTTATGTTTGATTACTAGCTATGATTTGTATTCGATTGTATGATTTGTTTGATTTGTCTATGTTTCTTCTTTTCCACCTCCCAGGATTTTGATTTATTAATTTGATTTAAAGTTTTTCTGTTCTCATTTTTTATCTGTAATTTTTTCTTCTTTTTGGTTTCTTTTGGCTTATTTTATTGTTATATTCTACTTTCTTATATCAATAATTTAAACTGTATTTTTTCATGCTTTATATTTATGTATTTATTTATCATAATTATACAAACAATAGCATTAATGTCTAACTACGAAATCTAAATCAGTATACTTTCAGAACAAAAGAGAGTTTTTGCACCCCCTTCTCCTTCATGTGTATATGTCCTTGATTTTTTTATTTATTTTTATTTTTTTTAATTTTTTTATTAACTTATAAACTTTATTGATCAAATTGCCAACATCCATTGGATCATCGAAAAAGTGAGAGAGTTCCAGAAAAACATCTACTCCCGCTTTATTGACTATGCCAAAGCCTTTGATTGTGTGGATCACAACAAACTGTGGAAAATTCTTAAAGAGATGGGAATACCAGACCGCCTGATCTGCTTCCTGAGAAATCTGTATGCAGGTCAAAAAGCAACAATTAGAACTAGACATGGAAAAACAGACTGGTTCCAAATCAGGAAAGGAGTACGTCTAGGTTGCATATTGTCACCCTGCTTATTTAACTTATATGCAGAATACATCATGAGAAATGCTGGACTGGATGAAGCAAGGCTGGAATTAAAATTGCAGGGAGAAATATCAATAACCTCAGATATGCAGATAACACCATACCTATGGCAGAAAGCGAAGAGGAACTAAAGAGCCTCTTGATGAAAGTGAAAGAGGAGAGTGAAAAAGTTGACTTAAAACTCAAAATTCAGAAGACTAAGATCATGGCATCTGGTCCCATCACTTCATGACAAATAGATGGGGAAACAATGGAAGTAATGACAGACTTTATTTTTTTGGTTTCCAAAATCACTGCAGATGGTGACTGCAGCTATGAAATTAAAAGACACTTGCTCCTTGGAAGGACAGTTATGACCAACCTAGACAGCATCTTAAAAAGCAGAGACATTACTTTGTCAACAAAGGTCCGTCTAATCAAAGCTTTGGTTTTTCTTGTAGTCATGTATGGATGTTAGAGTTGGATTATAAAGAAAACTGAGCACCAAAGTATTGATGCTTTTGAACTGTGGTGTTGGAGAAGACTCTTGAGAGTCCCTTGGACTGCAAGGAGATCCAACCAGTCCATCCTAGAAGAAGTCAGTCCTGAATATTCATTGGAAGGACTGATGCTGAAGCTGCAACTCCAATACCATGGCCACCTGATGTGAAGAACTGACTCATTTGAAAAGACCCTGAGGCTGGGAATGATTGAAGGCAAGAGGAGAAGGGGACGATTGAGGATGAGATGGTTGGATGGCATCACCACCTCAATGGACATGAGTTTGAGTAAGCTTCAGGAGTTGGTGATGGACAGGGAAGCCTGGCATACTGCAGTCCATGCGGTCACAAAGAGTCAGACACGACTGAGTAGACTGAACTGATAAACTTTATTAGAAACAAATAAGCAAACACCGACTGATACACTGTTCATTTATGGAACCAATCAGTTTAACTAAGTAAACATTTGTAAAGTCTAGAAAGTTTGATACTGACTTTAAATAATTTATTTTTAGGTTTTTACTTTTATTGCTGTAACTTTTAATGCTATGCACTTGATTATTGCATTAAAGTGTTCGTCGCTCAGTCGTATTTGACTTTGCAACTCCATGGACTATAGCCCTCCAGGCTTCTCTGTCCCTGGAATACTCCAGGCCAGAATACTGGCTTGGGTAACCATTCCTTTCTCCAGGGGTTCTTCACGACCTAGGAATCGAACCCAAGTCTCCTGCATTGCAGGAGATGTTTTTTATCATCTGAGCCACCAGGGAAGCCCTATTGATTTAAAAGTATCTCGTATATTCTGAATGTTCATTATTTGATTTTCCTTACCATTATTTTTGCAAAAAATTTAATTGCTGACATCCTTACTTGTTATTCAAAACTTTTTAATAAAAAGTTCTTGAATTTCTGGATTGGACATGCTCACAGGAAAAATAAGTGCAAGATTTAGAACGTGGACTAGAAAAAGCAGCTCTGATGGTGGGTACAGAACTTAAGGTGATGTGGCATGCGTGTGTGTAGTCACTTGTCTGCTAATTCAATTGTTGGCATGGGGCAGCATCTAACCCAGCCTCTCCAATTCCCATCACATCCTCTCATTTGGTCTCTGAGGTCCTGGCCTACGTGCACATACAGCTTCATTATAAAAGGTGCCAGCTTTCCTGCAGGCCTCCAGCGTCATCCAGACAAGCCAGAAACAGACTCTGGCCCAGTTTGTGGTTTGGGATCCTGATTTATTTCTACAGGTTACAGTCTTCTCTGCTCTCTGACTTCATAAAGACTTCATGCCCAACCTAGCTTCAAAGGCAACAGTTGGCATAGATCTGCCCACAGTTCCCACAAAGGGGAAGAGCCTAATATTTATGATAAATTTCTTGCTCTATACCATTTTTAAGAATAGCTTCTCTCATAAACCCTTGATTTTAGAAATTGGTGCTGGAAGTGGTTCTCAAGAAACATAACCTCAAGGAGGGTTTCTCTGAGTGAATTCTGTGTTATTTGTACTTGTTACTGTGCTGCTCAAGGAAACATTGATAGTCGGTGATAACACGATAGTTCCTTAAAGTATTACCTGTAGATGTCTCTAATAAAGCATCTATAAAAAAACACACTTTGGTAGGTCAAGCATTGCAGCCATAGAGGTGTTAGAAAAAATAACCATAACGAGGTGGTTGGTTGGTTGGTTGGTTGTATGTTAATTGGAGAATTTGGGGAAAGAAAATGCCCAGTCCAAGATTCTCCTTAGGGACCAGAATAATTTTATCATTTGCTTGTTAAAAGAAAATTGGAATGGGAACATCTGGGCAGATTCTGTTAAAGCTGGGACACTTTCCCTGTATTCTGCCAAGTACCTTTGACTCATAAAGACAGCTCTTTATGTCCTGTCAGGGAGATTCATCTCCTCTTGCCTGAAGACTATGTAATGGGCTTCTCTGATATAATTTCAGAATAATTTCTTAATTTTTTATTAAATTTAGGGAACTACTGATCCTCCTTATGAACTGCGCCCACCAATTCTCATTGTTTCCAGAGCTATAAAAGGACTCAAGTAATGGCAATTTTAGACTGTAAAGTAAAAAGTGTAACTTTTGAGGAGGACCTCGAAGATTTGCCAGTTTGTATCAATAGAAATCTTGGAAACATGCATAGGAATGGATTCCAAGCTGCTCATGAGAGGTGTAAGGAATATACTGTTGGATTGCATTTAAACATTGCTATTGATGAATTGAGATACAGTTCTGTACTCAAAACATTAGCAAAGGTGGCTGGAGGAGCTCTAACATTTCATTTGCTTGGTTGACTGAAACCTGGACCCAAAAGTGATCTGCATAGAGTGAAGATGAGATGCTTGCTAGACCTTCCAACACAGGTATCCAAAGGCCTAGGAAGACTGGAATGCTAGAGTGGTGGAAGACTTGCCCACCCACTCCCTGAATACCTCCCCCACAAAGTCCAGAGGATACTTCCTTCACAAGGGGTGTGCAAAATAGATTGGTCAGAGGAGTCCTGACACTACTATCAGAATGGGTTGCCTGATTTTAATGATGATGATGGGACTCCTGAGTGTCATGGGCCATGTGATGGCACTAAATTACCAAATACAAGAAATGTATGAATACAGGAAAGAGAGGCAGAGCCCAAATCTGTAATAGGAATTTTCTCACTGGCAGAAATCGTTGGTATTAAGTAGTGGGTCATGGTTTCTCTAGATAAAAATTAGAGAGCCTACAAAATTTTTACTTAGTTTAGGTAATTAGAAAGCTCTAGATTTGTTCAACAGAGGGCTGACTGAAATCACTGTAATTGAAGGCAGGAGGAGAAGGGGACGACAGAGGATGAGATGGTTGGATGGCATCACTGATGCAATGGACATGAGTTTGAGTAAACTACGGGAGTTGGTGATGGACAGAGAGGCCTGGCATGCTGCAGTCCATGGGGTCACAAAGAGTTGGACATGACTGAGCGACTGAACCAACTGACCAGACAGAACAGAGGGTTTAACTGAGCCAGCACTGTGTGGGCACCTTGCTGGCTACCTCGGGTTAGATGTACTTCTCCTAGTAATGATATCATGGAGTTCAAGATAATATGCCATTAAAATTGAAAAGCAATTGCTGCAGAGAGATATCAGTGATATAGCAAAACCTCACCCTCGTGGAAAAGCTCTTTAATTGGTGGACAACTCGTGTTTCCAGGTTATGATTTGGCATTGCATGCTGAGCCTGTGAGCTCAGTAATCCCTCGGTACCATAGACCTTTTGGAGGTTCTGCTGATGTGATTGTGAACAACATAAATAGAATAGTGAGTAACATGGGAGATATCAGGTTAAATGGAAGAGACAATCAGACTACATCTGACTTCACATTCATCATGAAGCAGCAGAGTTCCATGACCTGCTGCTTTTGAGGTTTTCAAAACTGCTAGTAAAGGAATATTTTGCAGGTTTGTCTTGGTCAGATCCAAATCTACCAAGATTTCCTCATGTCTTGATAAATCATTGGGGTTTCTTCTCATATCTAACTAAAGCTCTTAGTAGAATAATTCCATGATTTCTATAACTTCTTTAATAAAACTCCATGAGTATTGATTTCAAACTCATCAGACATGTCTTTGGGGATTTTTCTCAGTATTGAGAATGTACGAAGAATCTGATTTCTGATCAGGACTGCTATGTGTTGCTTTGATGTAATACAAAAGCGATCAAGTATGTACGTACCATTAGGCAGAGATTAACCCAGAGCAGCTGTTACAGACTGGCTGTTGGTGTCCCCCAAAATGTATGTTGGAACCCTAACTCCCAATGGAATTAGGGGGTAATTAGGCCTTTGGGAGATAATTAGGTGCAGATAAGTTCATGAGGGTGGAACCCCCATGTTGATGGGATCAGTGCCCTTAGTAAGAAGAGACTCTCTGTCTGTTTCCCTGTCATATGAGGATATAGCAAGAAGATGGCCATCTGCAAACCACAAAAGGGGCCCTCACCAGACACTAAAGCTGCTGGCACCTTGATCTTTTTCATCCCAGCCTACAGAACTGTGAATGTTTGTTGTCTAAGTCACCCAGTCTTTGTCATAGTGGCCCAAGCTGACTAACAACAGCTACATCAGTCCTGCTTTCTTCTTTGAGGCAGCCAAAGGCAGGGTGTGTTAGGCAAGGGGGCGGTGTATGCACACGCACAGCATTTGGCAATACGTTAAAGTATTTGTTTAAAAAGTAATAACTTAAATAAATACACTTAGGACAGTTCAATCACAGTTCCTGGATAGGAAAACTATGGGAGGGATTTTGCTGGAAAACCCAGAGAGCAAATACATATTTTTGTGGATTCTATCCAATTAATCAAGATAGTGATAGAAAGACCACACCTCTCATATATTTTCCACATTGCCAGAATATTTTATTCTTTAATAATACTTGCTGTGCTTAGTATACATTGGAGTATCATTAAAAATGAGCTCATCATGTGACAGGATGACAGAAAGAAAATAAATCTCCTGTTGCTGTATGTTATTTATCTCTGCCCTATTAAATTTTTCCTTTCAAATTGGCTTTTTAGCTAGCCAGAACATGACCAGACACATACATAATGACAGTCTACACACACATTTTCTATGAGCCTTTATGCAGCTCATGTAAATACTGTAAGAAGTGTCATTCCAATCTTGAAGATTTTTCTTGATATATAAGAACTCTCCTCTCTATATACATCATCCTGAAGTCTCTCTTTTCTCCACTCTCATAAAATGTGAGAAGATACTTCTTTCAGAGGGTTATTAAAGTTTGTTTTGCAGTCCACTAGTTGGGAACACAATTTCTTGGTAATTTAATTTTGATGGGTTTCTTAACTTGGGTTTAATTCTATTCATCCCGATAGATATCGGAGTAAAGAAGTACATATTACTGTGAATATGTATTGTATTACTCTGAAGTTGAATCATTTTAAATATTTTAATACAGAGCACTTTCTACTCTGGCAATTTTAATGACTTATCTCAACAGTAAAAATTTCAAAAACAGTTACGTGAAACAGAAGTATCACTTGGAAAAGGCAAACTGCACACTAGAAATTCCACCACAGGACTGCATTACATTGAATAGCATTTCATGGCTCAAGGACTAACCCCAACTCACTCCAAGGTTGAATTAACAGCATGCTAACACGGGACACGACAGGCAGAGGGGACTCCCACTAACCACGCTACAGAAAGTGAAAGTCGCTCAGTCATGTCCGACTCTCTGTGACCCCACGGTCTATACAGTCCATGGAATTCTCCAGACCAGAACACTGGGGTGGGTAGCCTATCCCTTCTCCAGGGGATCCTCCCAGCCCAGGAATTGATCCCAGGTCTCCTGCATTGCAGGCAGATTCTTTACCAGCTGAGCCACAAGGGAAGCCCAGGTATACTGGAGTAGGTAGCCTATCCCTTCTCCAGTGGATCTTCCTGACCCAGGAATCAAACCGGGGTCTCCTGCATTGCAGGTGAATTCTTTGCCAACTGAACTATGTAGAACTGAAATATAAAAATCTTTACCTATGCTGCTCATCTTTTCTCACCTCTCCACACCACCTCCAGACTCCTAGTTCTTATTGACACATCCTTTTTTGATAATTCTGTGACATCAGTCTTGCACCACTCAATTTCCTGATCAAACAGCCCTTGGTTTTAAGTTTTCCTTGCATCTGACCTAGTAATCACTGATTTTTTTAGATTAATCCATTTCTTTTTAAACTGTATTTTCAAGTTCTGGGAGACTTCCTCTATGTAGATTCCCAACTACTGAAAATCAGCAAAAAAATAAAAAATAAATTTACATAATTTTAGAAATTGAAGTATGGTAAATTAAAAACCACTCTGAAAAGAGAAACATAATTAGGAATTATGAAGCAGAGTTGATGGTAGTTAGCCACTGAAGAAGCTGAGCTTAGGCAGATGTCAGAAAAAACATCTTTATGACTCTCAGAAATAACATGATTCCCTTTTGAGAACCATACATTTATTACAAACACTAAACAAGAGATAGTATAAAGAATGAAAGACCCATATTATAAACAATTTTCCCATCCTAGTGTTAATTTATAATGAGAAAAATAATGACATACCAGACTGTAATAATCACTTTGAAGTGAAATTAATTTTCTCTCTTATGTAAAGATTAATATCTATTTTTTCAGAATCAGTTCAGTTCAGTTGCTCAGTCGTGTCTGACTCTTTGCAACCCCATGAATCGCAGCATGCCAGGCCTCCCTGTCCATCACCAACTCCCAGAGTCTACCTGAACCCATGTCCATCGAGTCAGTGATGCCATCCAGCCATCTCATCCTCTGTCGTCCCCTTCTCCCCCTGCCCCCAATCCTTCCCAGCATTAGGGTCTTTTCCAATGAGTCAACTCTTCGCATGAGGTGGCCAAAGTATTGGAGTTTCAGCTTCAACATCAGTTCTTCCAATGAATACCCAGGACTAACCTCCTAAAGGACTGGTTGTATCTCCTTGCAGTCCAAGGGACACTCAAGAGTCTTCTCCAACACCACAGTTCAAAAGCATCAATTCTTCGGTGCTCAGCTTTCTTCACCATCCAACTCTCACATCCATATATGACTACTGGAAAAACCATAGCCTTGACTAGACGGACCTTTGTTGGCAAAGTAATGTCTCTGCTTTTAAATATGCTATCCAGGTTTGTCACAACTTTCCTTTCAAGGAGTAAGCATCTTTTAATTTCATGGCTGCAATCACCATCTGCAGTGATTTTGGAGCCCAACAAAATAAAGTCTGACACTTTTCCCCATCTATTTCCCATGAAGTGATGGGACCAGATGTCATGATCTTAGTTTTCTGGATGTTGAGCTTTAAGCCAACTTTTTCACTTTCCTCCTTCACTTTCATCAAGAGGCTTTTTAGTTCCTCCTCACTTTCTGCCATAAGGGTTGTGTCATCTGCATATCTGAGGTTATTGATATTCTCCCGGCAAACTTGATTCCAGCTTGTGCTTCTTCCAGCCCAGCATTTCTCAGATATGCTAGCTATAAAGATATGCTCGATAAAGGACAGAAATGGTATGGCCCTAACAGAAGCAGAAGATATTAAGAAGAGGTGGCAAGAATACACAGAAGAACTGTACAAAAAAGATCTTCATGACCCAGATAATCATGATCGTGTGATCACTCACCTAGAGCCAGATATCCTGGAATGTGAAGTCAAGTGGACCTTAGAAAGCCTCACTACGAACAAAGCTAGTGGAAGTGATGGAATTCCAGTTGAGCTATTTCAAATCCTGAAAGATGATGCTGTGAAAGTGCTGCACTCAATATGCCAGCAAATTTGGAAAACTCAGCAGTGGCCACAGGACTGGAAAAGGTCAGTTTTCACTCCAATCCCAAAGAAAGGCAATGCCAAAGAATGCTCAAACTACCGCACAATTGCACTCATCTCACACGCTAGTAAAGTAATGCTCAAAATTCTCCAAGCCAGGCTTCAGCAATATGTGAACTGTGAACTTCCAGATGTTCAAGCTGGTTTTAGAAAAGGCAGAGGAACCAGAGACCAAATTGCCAACATCCGCTGGATCATTGAAAAAGCAAGAGAGTTCCAGAAAAACATCTCTTTCTGCTTTATGGACTATGCCAAAGCCTTCGACTGGGTGGATCACAATAAACTGTGGAAAATTCTGAAAGAGATGGGAATACCAGACCATCTGACCTGTCTCTTGAGAAACCTGTATGCAGGTCAAGAAGCAACAGTTAGAACTGGACATGGAACAACAGACTGGCTCCAAATAGGAAGAAGAGTACGTCTAGGCTGTATATTGTCACCCTGCTTATTTAACTTATATGCAGAGTACATCATGAGAAACGCTGGGCTGGAAGAAGCGCAAGATGGAATCAAGATTTCCGGAAGAAATATCACTATCCTTTTTCAGAATAGAATAGAATAAGGTTTCAGAAACTTATTCATCACATAAAAGTCTGATCTGGGCAGAGATGTAACATTCCTTTTCTGCTGCAGTTAAAAACTGTTCGTTGAATTAAAGAATAAACCAGTGTGTGAGTTCAAGAATAATGAATGAAAAGGAAGCTCGGTAAGAAATGGAGGAGAATGTGGTGACACTGGTACAAGGAAAGCTAGTATCCCAAAAGGAGGAAATAATGGGAACAAGGAAGAAAAGAAAGGTGTGTTTGGAGGTTAGCAGGAAGGGGAGCCTGGGGCTTCCCTGGAGTCTTAGACAGTAAACAAAGTGAAAGTGTTAGTGGCTCAGTCCTGTCCAACTCTTTGCAATCCCATGGACTGTAGCTCACCAGGCTCCTCTATTCATGTAATTCTCCAGGCAAGAATACTGGAGTGGGTTGCCATTCCCTTCTTCAGGGGATCTTCCCTACCCAGGGATCGAACCCAGGGATCGAACCCAGGTCTCTCACACTGCAGGCAGATTCTGGAGAGAGGAGCCTGGTGGGCTACAGTCCACGGGGTCACAGAGAGTTGGACACAACTGAGTGACTAAGACTTTCACATTTCAGGAAGTGTGTGGGAGGAAAGGCAGTCCCCAGTCTGATAAAATACTGAACGAGGCCACTAAAGATGGCAGTACAACGCTACCGTCTTGCTTATGACCGTAACTTCGATTGGAATACGGTTCTGAACCAACCAGTGCCTGAAGTAAGTGTGGGAATCCAGGACTTAAATAGGAAAACAAATTATGTTTATTTCCACTCATCTCTAACTGAACGGAAATTTAACATTCTCTTCCCTTGCAAATGTAGGCAACAAACCAAAAGAGTATAAGCAGGATTTCTGACTTTGTCATGAAGAAAATCACAGTCTCATTGCATTACAGTTGTCACAGATAGCTACAATATCATATATATTACCACTATCTTCAATAGTTATTATACTTAACTCTAGATCTAATTTAGTGAGTTAATAGTGAAGCAAAAATACTTCTGCATCAAAAATTTTTCTAAGTATAGAAACTGCATTATAATTGGAATTATTTATATTCCAATATTGCTTATATTAAGCATTTACACTATTCTTTCAAGGGATCCACAGCCTCCTCCAGACTGCTAAAGGAGCTCGTGAAACAAAAAAAACATTAAGAATCCCTGCCTTAGAATTAGTATTTTGGTTTTAGCATTCCTTACCCTTTTCTCTATCAAATTAGTTCGCCAACAGTTTTCAGGTAAACAACTCCATCTATTAGCTCTCTGTAGAATTTTTATGAAATTGATATCTAGGAGAGTCCCTATTAGTGTATATGTGGATAAGAAAAATGAACTTTTACATCACTCTTTTGTGTTGTTTTCTTTACTCTCTCCTTTGTCCCTTTCTCTTCACTTTAAATGAATTCCCTATCTTAGCACAGGCTTCTCAGGTGGCACAGTGGTAAAGAATCCACTTGCCAAGCAGGAGATGCAGGTTTGATCCCTGGGTCGGGAAGATACCCTGGAGAAGGAAATGGCAACCCATTCCCCAGGATTCTGGCCTGGGAAATCCTATGGACAGAGAAGCCTGGCCAGCTACAGCCCACGGGGTCACAAAAGAGTGGAACGCAACTTTGCAACTGAGCATGCACGCACACTTCAGCATTTATCTGGAGACGAGGGGGATAACTTCAAGCAGGCAGGGAGATTCAGGAGGGCTTAAGCATAAAAGCAGAGTTCTCCACATATGGATAGGAGCTGCTGAAAGAAAGGAAAGGAAAAGAAGATGATGGTGGAGGAGACAGAGTTGCCAGTGGTAGGGGGAAAGTCCAGTCCAGCAGATAAAAGACAGCCCTCAGCCTCTGGAAAGTGCAGACATAGGCCACAGGTTGGCCAGAGGCTAGCATGAGGGAAGTCCAGAAAAGAGTGAAATATTTACTGAAATATAGCCCAGGGAACATGGCAGCAAGTACGCTAAGCTCAATCAAAATAGGGATAATTTCCTAGCCTGGAAATTTGATTTGCATCGGACGAGTCGGTCTAGATGTGGGAGAGATTCAGAGCAGGACTATACAGAGGACAGTGGGGGTGTGACTGGGGCAAGGATTTGAGAGAGGAAAACAGAGCCCAGATTTATAAGATAAGGATACCGGGCTGACTACAAGGAAGTTAATTAAGGACATAGTAGAAAAGGGTAATAAAATGGAGATTTCTTACACTTGGCTGCAAATTGAGCATGAGAGTAATGACGAATTTCTTCTTATTGAATCAGATCATCTTAAATAACAAAAGAGAGGATGGTTCACAAAGTCTGTATTGGGATTAAGTCTGTCAGTCAAGGTGAACCTAATTATTCGAATGGAAATAGAGGGCTTTGAAGGCAGAGAAGCAGGACATTTATGACAACTGGTCAGCTCTCCAAATCGGCTTTCCTCTCTGAGGTGTCTATTCTATGTGGCATTAGGCTCCCAAAGCATGAAGCAGAATGTGTTATTAAGTCAGATCTCCTTGGATCACAACAAAAATAATCAGGCTACAGTGATAGAAGAAGAGAAAAAGAAACAGCCCAGAGGGGAAAAATGACTGGGTTGCCAGAGGCAAAAATGGATGACAGATCCAGATGGCCTTCATTATTTCTCAGTTGGAAAAGTCCAACAACTTCCTAAATTGTCTTCACATTTTAAGTGCTTCACTACTCAAATTCATCTTATAAACCACTTCCAGGCGACAGACTAAAATTCTTCAAGTGTAAACACTGTTTCTCACTTCAGTCTTCTACTAAAAAATGCCAACAACTCTTTGTCACCTAACAAGCTCCTTTTCTTTTCATTCAAATTTCTGTGCAATATGGTTCCAGCTGATGTCAATGCTCATTTCCTAGTATGCTTTATTATTAATTTAAAAGACATTAAAATAAATAACTAGAATACTTATTCTTTGAATGCTTCTTTTTTTTAATATTTTCTCTTTATTTCTGACAAGTGTGTCCTTCTTTGAAGACTTTCTCGACTTCATCTCCATGTGATTTTGGTGGGCTGCCAATCAGAAGACTATGGACTTTTGACAAGAGAAGATCCACGTGGCCTTTGTGAGGCCACCCCTAGTTTCCTCCCCAGGAGGCACATCCCAAGAATGCAGGGGCAGAGAGGGACCAAAAGTGATTGGAACAGAGGCATGTGAGGAATTCTTAGGTGTCTGTGTCTTTATCGCAATGTTCCTCTGATCCTCTATCCTTCCTTAGGCTCTTCCACTCAATTCTTTGAGCTACTCAATATCCTTTCAAGGAACTGCTTTGTGCGTGTGCACACACACACACTTCAGTTCAAGAATAGCAGTTTCTGTTGCTTGTAACCAAAGAACACTGAAGGATGCAGAAATGAGCTCGAAAGCATAGGGGAGGCTGTTAGGTATAGAATAGGGCACAGACCTTCCCCCACCCCGAGATGACTGGTGTATGTGGAATCAATTCTAGAATATCAAAGCTAAATATCATCATCATAATAATAATCAAAGCTAAAATATCATAAAAAGCAATGGCACTGACATTAAAATTATGATATGGGAAATTTCAAGTCCCTGATACATAAAGGAGAGCTGGGAAATAAGGTCATGGATGGGGCTGCCTGGAACACTGTGGGTGAAACTTCTAGGAACTGTTGGCTTTTGTGATTGTTTATCCAGTTTCTGGATAAATGAAACTGAGGGAACTGTGACCTCATATATTACCATTTTCACTGGGAGGCCCGGGCTAAAATCCAGGGTCTTCCTGTCACCATGGCCCTTGCATCTCTTTTTACTAGTTGTCACAGGGCTGAGACTGATGAAAAGCAAACTCAGAGATGGACCGTACAGCTTGTTACATCAAGGCAATTGAGAATATTGCCACGTATCTTGCATAGATCTCGAGGGAAATAATGGGATATGAGCGGTGCAGCAGATATATCAGTAAACATTTAAGCCTGAAGAAACCTGAGCCACCGGCGCTCTTGCCAACATTCCTGGTCTGCCCTCCCCCTCCTTGACAGAGGAAGCAGAGTCCCCCACAGGAGAAATAAAGCAGATCCTCTGGCGCCAAAGCTGCCTGGTGCTGACCTCATCTCCCTTGACCCTCCTGATCTCTTACCCCTCTCCCCTTTGCTTACTTCACTCACAGGCTCCCTGCTCTTGCTCGGGTGCTGGGAGCTCGCTTTGCAGGGCTTTGCACCCTTCGCCCTTGCTGCCGTCCCTACTGTCGGCTGTCCTACCAGTGAGGACAGCACGTGGACCAGTTGTTGCAGTGAGTGAGCCCAGTTGCTCCACAGCGTGTGGGAACCCAGTTCCCCGACCAGGGATCAAACCTGCGTCCCCCACACTGGGGGGCGGATTCGTAATGACTGGACCACCAGGGAAGTTCCCATGCCTGCCTGACTTGTCCCCTCACCTCCTTCCAACTTTTGGGGGCTTGAATGTCACTCCTCCTGGAGATTTCCTCTGGATGTTATATTCGAAATTGCAACACTAGCCCAATATTATGTTGCCCTTCGGGGTTTTATTTTTCTCTGTTGCACTTAACCACCATCTACTATATATTTCACTTTTTCGTGTCCTTTGTTCCCAGACATAGCCCCCCAATGAACCCTGCCTTCCGGGATTCACTCCCTCGGATAGTCCCCCTTCTGGAGAATCTGGGCACTCTGAGACTCATCTGAACCTTGAGAATCTGGCAGAAAGGATGCTGAGCCAGTTCCAGGCTTAAACCTTGGAAGGCATGCCGACTTCCAACTTTGTGCTTGGGAGGGCTCTGCGCTACCCCGTGAAAAGGCTGGTTACTCTGCTGGGTAGACTCTGTAGAGACAGACAACACCCTGTGGAAAGAGTGAGCCCATGAACTACGTGGAGAAACAGAGAGGCCCAGCCCTCCAGTGTCCCACTTGAATCCGGTTCTCCAGCTGTTTCCACTAAGAGGTCAGGCACGTGAGGAAGCCGCGTTGGACACTGGACGTCCCAGCCCTTCAAGCTAACATCACACGGAACATAAGCACCTTCCAAATGAGTCCAGTCAGCCGACCAGGAGAGGCAGGAGATGATAAAATCATTGTTGCTTTAAGCCACCAGGTGGTCTTTTATGCAGTGGTATGTAACCAAAACATTTTTCACTGTGTTCATTGTCTGTGTTGCCAGCAAGAGTGTAAATTCCATGAAAACAGGAGTTTGAGGTGGAGGGGGGCTCATTTTGTTCTTTGCTGCAGCCCTGCTACCAATAACTGTGCTGAGCACTTAATAAACAATTGGTATGCAGGAAAGCATAAATTAATTAATCTAAACTAAACAGACACTATGGGATAAAATGTATAATCAGAATTTGGAAGGGGAAATATAGTCAACAAGATTTTTAGGAATTAATCTCTATTAATCAATATAATTATCATAGGATAAAATTTGTTCAAATGGGCTTTAGAAATGCACTTCCTAGGAGCGTGGAATCCCATTTTCGATATGATCAAGCTGCTTGATCAGGATGCCTTCACCAGAGTCTGAATTCAATTTCCAGTATTGGTTAAGTTGCCGAATTTAACTCATAAACCAAATGGTGCCAATAGAAAATGACCTTAAATGGCCAGATATTTTTTAGCTTAATACAGAGGGAAGGAATTCAGAGACTTCAGGAGTTCTTTACTGGAACAGTTATACACAACTTGCCCATTTTCCTCCTGACCACATCCCAGAATAGACCCCAGAATAGACCTCTTTCTCCTTGCTGCAAGATAGCAGATTGGCATATCTCTAATGAAACTGATGAGAAGTTGAATTATTAGCTATGAACACCTTAAAAGCATGCAACTTTGGACTTAGAAGTCTATAAAATTTATATCATTTATTGTAAGCATCTCAATCTGTTGGTCATTTATAGCAACTGAGATATTCATGTAATTCTCCAAGAATCTCATAAACTAAGATACTTGAAGATTTCTTTCTCCTATATTTGATGGATCTAACAACCAAAAGACAGGAGAAAAATGACTCGTTGCAATTAATGTATTTTATGTAATATTTTGTATCTCCACTAAGAGCAAGTTGCATATATGGATTCAGTTACTACATGTGTACACTCTGTATACTCTGTAAGGTATCCCTCCATTCCCAGCTTAACTACATGATGTCAGGATTTTCCATGTTGTCATTCTCTAGCATAGATTGTATGGCTTCCATGCACATTTCCAAAGAACAAAAGAAAATACATTGCAATAACCTAGATATATAACCCTTTAAGCTTCCCCAGGGGCTCAGTAGTAAAGAATCCGCCTGCAGTACAGGAGACGTGGGTTTGATCCCTGGGTCAAGAAGATTTCCTGGAGGAGGAAATGGCAACCCACTGTAGTATTCTTGCCTGAAAAATCCCATGGACAGAGGAGCTGATGGGCTACAGTCCATGGGGTCACAAAGAGTCAGACATGACTGAGTGGCTGAGCAAGAGCATATAACCTCCTTAGCCAATCCCACTAACAACTTAATATAATAGTTGTAGTGGATATATATACACATAATAGCTATATCAATGTTCTGCTGGTCAAGGTTTTGTCCTTTAAAAATTATATTACAGAAATTAGATATTGAGAGCTAATTGATCTTTATTTTTCTTTTTAAATTAAAAAAAAAATGGAAAACATGTCAGTTTGCATTCCTTTGTGTTGAAATATTCTTGAATGACATGATTTTACTTGTGACCTTAATGGGACTGAACATTTACTTTACTTCTGGTGCCTTGTTTGGAAAATTGAAAGACTGGGAAGGAGAGACACATTGGTCGGGGGGATGGATTGCTAAGATCATGACATGTTTTTCTCTGATTAAAATGTTCCATATATTTTATTTCTAGGTGAATTAAAGTCCACATAAGTATGAGGTAGGTATTACTGGCTAAATGCTCTGAATAAAATTATGCTCCTTACCCTTTATGGAAATATATTCCAAGATTCTATGTCTTCTTTGAAAGTACTGGAAGATTGAAAATACATCTATTTGACAGACCTGGAGACATTACTGTCTGCTTAAATAAGCTGTCTGCTGCTTAAATTTCCAAATGCAAGAAAAAAGTGTCCTCTGGCAGCCCAGACTGAGTAGAAGAATGCAGAAGGAAAACACGATAAGATAGGGAAAAACATGGAGATTTTTGTAACTCAGAAATAAGCTTGTAGACAGTGAGGAGCCTGTTTTACTCCAAAGAATCTAAAATTTGAATTTACGTGAGAAGTGCTGGAACATGATTCTCTACACTCTTGCCTTCTGATTCCACTTTTAAAAGCTTAAGGCTTAAAACTAATTAAATTAAAAGCAAGCCAGAAAAAGAGAGAGAGAGAGATCAAATGCTTTGATATTGCACATCTAAGGATGCTGATCTGTTGCATTATTTTCTGGAGAAGGTTAATGGGAATAAAGCCCTTTGTTTCACTCCATTAGAGAATCCCACAACTGAAGGTTGATAAAATTTGAATTTTTATGTTTGGAAATTATTTTAAAATAACTCAATTGGTGAAAGATCGTATTTTATATTGCCTCATTCAGTGTTTCCTAAAGCGTATTTACGTTTGTTTTTCACTTAAACCAAAGAAGTTATGAAACAATTTCAGACTTTCAGATATATGGAACCAAGAGTTACATATTATAGGAAAATATGCGTATCTCTTATTCCTAAAGAAATCTGTCTTCTCAGTGGGTAAAGGACTGTGATGTTTCTTTTCTTAAATAAGGCTTCTTATGGTCAAAGACCCATAAATGGAATTATATAGTTCTTTTTTTTCAATACCCCCACAATTTAGTAGAACTTGATAACTATTTAGAGCATTAAATTCTATTTGGAGTTCTATTCTTACAGAGTTAACAAGACATAATGATGTCATTCTAGGAATATAAGTGTGATAGGATTCATACAATCAGGATAAATAAGAAAGCCTGTCAAAATTCAAGTGTGAAGGATATGGTCACCATATTGAATAAGGACACGTTTGGTAACTGGAAGATTGTTTTTGATAATTGGAAGAAAACTTGTCTTCAGTCTAAGGTCCCTTAAGGAAACATAGCTGATTTCTTTCCATTTCTCTTTCCTTCCTCCAGGCTTAAAGAACACTAGGATAAATAAGTTCATAAAACTCAGAATGATTGGAAGAGAGAGCTTACTGGGGCACTCCATGAAATACTGAAAATGGTCTTCCTTTTTCTATTTGTCAAGTCAGTGATTTTCAGAGCCTGTCCTTTTGTATTTATGTTTTCAATACTTCAGTGAGATTTAGCAAGGTGTTTAAAGCTGAGGCTGGGATGGAATAATTCTTGAGAATTTAAGTTTAATTTCATACTCTATGCAGTGGAGATTAGCATTCGCACCCTTGCCTTCACAGAAAATCAGGGAGTTAGCGTATGATGTGTTAAGAATCACCCTTCATACAGCAGAGAGCCCTTGGCTTCCTGCCATGTCCTGGGGTAAAAAAAGAGGGAATGCCACGATTATTTACAGGACTGCTTTTCCTGTGGGAGATTGTGTTCTAGTTTACCTCAGCTCATTACTGATTCATGGGCTGCTATTTTGGCTAAATGATGATGGAGGAGCAATATTAGGTGAAAGGTTAACAAAACATTCTTCAGGCTTTTCCACCATCCTTCTCCTTGCAGAGTCTTTGCTGTCAACAAAACCCAGTCTGGATAATGCCTCCCTTTCATCTCCTCCATCCATCCCCATGAGTACTTTTCGTCTATTAAGGTTCACCTGTAAAAGAACTGCATTCACTATTCATGTTCTGCATTTGCACTTTACAAGGTACTCTGCTCTTATTAAGCACCAGTCTATAAATTGTTCCACATATGTGCCTAGAGGTTCATTCCTTTTTCTACTGCCCACTGGCAGTTGGCTTTGATTTAGTGGGAAGATATGGACCCCGCCAACATTCCTAGCTCAAGTGGAGTCTTTGACCAGATGGCAAAAATATTTCAACTTTGAAGGCACCTTGGCGGCATCATTAGACCGGTTTGTAATTAGTTTATTGAAAGGTATTGAAACCATCATTTCTGAAAGTGGACTTAGAGTTATCTTGATAGGTAAGTGTTATTTATTGAGTCTTATCCCTTTAAAAGTAAAGGTGGATTTTTCTAGAGAAATACTTTGAGGCTAACCCCAGCTGACTTCTCAGGTGTTATTTCTCTGAATAATAGAAGCATAGTTGTATTTACTTAAAAACTGTGTTTAGAGCCCAGCAGATAAGGGAGTTACTTGTATATATAGTCTGTGGTACTCATATAGTAGATAACAGAGTAAGAATTATTGGTTTATAGAAACCAATAACAAGCAACCATTATGCCTGATATTAATATGCAAACCCAGCCTTATTATTCACTGGAAGGAGGGTTGCTGAAGCTGAAGCTCCAATACTTTGGCCACCTGATGTGAAGAGACCACTCACTGGAAAAGACCCTGATGCTGGGAAAGATGCTGGGAAAGGAGAAGGGGGTGGCAGAGGATGAGATGGTTAGATAGCATCACCGACTTGACAGACATGAGTCTGAGCAAACTCTGGGAGATAGTGGACAGAGGAGCCCGGTGTGCTACTGTCCATGGGGTCACAAAGAATCAGACATGACTTAGTGACTGACCAACAACAACAAGGTCCAAACTTACTTAATAGAAGAAGAGTATTTTTCTGTTCCATCAAACCCTAGACAGTTTGGAACTTTAATTCGGTAGCACCAGTCCAACCTATTATATACTGATAGAAAGTTTAAAATATAGTTATAGACCTACATCTACAGCTGTGTAAACCCTCTATAACATTTGTGCCCAAGAGTGATTTAATTAGTGTGTATGATCATTTCTTACTGCTAACAGATGAGCTGGGGCAACGTAGGTGACAAAGAGAGTAGGCTTACAATATCAAATTATTGCACACAAAAGCATCTTTTTTTCAGCATCACCTTGATTTATTTTCCTCATCTTTTTTTTTTCCTCCAATGGAAAAATAATTTCATCAAAAAACAAATATTTCTGCCAAAGTGAAATAATTTCATGTTATAATGCTTTCTCTTTTTAAAAAAAGTCAACAATGAACTAGGACGTGCTGTGACCACCCTCCCCTCATTTTGCTGACTATAACTTTTTAAAAATCCACTGGCAGAAAAAAAGATATTTTCCTCAAATAGGATGATCATATTTTATTGCTGCTTTGTTTAGTAGATATTTTTCTCAATTGGGAAAAAAAGTCTAGGTGAAAAAAATTACCTAACAAGAGAAGTAGTTTACATAGTCATAACATTTAAATTGCTGCCAAAAGAAAAAAATGTAAAAAAAAAAATTTAATGTAAAATATCACATAACTTCAAAAAACTTACCTCAGTTTTCTATCACTTAACATGTACTATAAGTCAACATTCTAAATAGGATTACAGTCCTCTAGTATAAGTCCCTAATGGTACTATGGTATATTGATACATTTAAAAAAATGCTACTACAAAATTTTTCTTTTCATTTTGTTTCTGCCTATTGTGTACTTAAGCTATAGATAATTTTTGAATAAAAAGCCTACGGTAGATATAAATGCAATAGTTAACTGATCCTGTCTGCTGATGTCCTTTTCGTGGTCCACGGAAAGTGGCGGCTTTTAGTCCAGCATCTTCTCCTGTTTCTTGCCTTCCTTTTTCTTCTTCTTAGATTCTGCTGTGATTAAAATAAAAGAAAGAGAGGAAAAAGTATCATATTAGTAAGCTATGAGAGAGGGAGCCACTTCTCTTATAAATGGCCAGGAATGAAATGCTTAAATGCGTAGACAAGGTACTTGTGTGTGTGTGTGTGTGTGTGTGTGTGTGTGTGTGTGTCTGCATGTGCACATGCTTTTGCCAGAGAGTGCCTATGAGAATAGGCAGGAGTAACACAGCTTCCTGTGTGAGCACCTATAGATGCCTGGTTTCATACTGGTTGCCCCCCTTTGATAAACAACATACTGTCTGGGGGTGTCACTTATAAAATTAAAACACAGCCGGCATCTCTGAGAGAATAGCCAGGTCACTGGTCAATGGAGATCTACCAACGCTCTCCCAGACCCTCACTTCCCACATTCCCTTTCCATGGGACAGGTGATAAGCTTTTTTTTTTTTTTTTTTGCCCTGTCATCATTTTCAAAGTTCTACTACTCCTGAGTTATCCTCTCCTGATGTGTCTTCTGTTTATACATTTGGCCAGCTAGTCACATATGAAGGACCACCTCTGAATCTACCAAACATGGAGCTTTGGTAGGAGTCTACAGAAACTCCTAGCCTTGGTGAAGCAAGTAAGATGTACCAACCTGGGCTAAACCAGGTAAGTAAAACTATTAGGATTTAAACCAAAAGACTTCATCCTTTTCTATTCAGTCATCTGTCATTTCCCTTTTCCTAAGCCTAGGTGAAAGCAGTATAGAATAGGGTCTGTCAGCTTTGGCTCCAAAGATGAGAATGGTCAGCATCACCAGGCTAGCGAGTGAAAGGATATTGCTAAGTGTTTCTCAGATATTAACTATGTCCCCTTTTGGTCCACATAGTGGCAGAAATGTATAAGGGTTAGGGGCTGGAGCCAGACTGCTGGAGTCTAAATTCTGATTCTATCACCAAGTTACTGTGAGACTCTGAGAAAGTTAATTTGTGTATCTGTGAATCAGATTCTTCACTTGTGAATGGGCATCTGACTAGTACCACTTTGTTGGGTTTGTATCCAAATTTGATGAGCTGTATCAGATCCACTGAGAACAGAGCATGGGACAATAACATGGCAATAAAGTTTAGCAGTTACTCTTAGTGTGATAATAGACTAAGAACAAGGGGGTGATTTCTCTATACAACTAATATTCTTTGTCATCACTAAGACATTTGCACTGAGCAGGTCATGGAATGGCTGAGCAACAGAGGAATATCAGGACAAAAACAGTGGCCGGTAGGGATTCGTTCATGGGATCACAGGGCATGTGCCCCAGGGGGTCAGAGGTTTATGATGAGAGGGGACATGACACCAACCATAAATGATGATGTACAAAACTCAGCTTATACTTGAGCAGAGCTTGAATTTTTTTCCATTCTTATCCTTACCATGTCTTCAGATTAGTTCTGAAGTGCATTATGTATTAGGCATAGTAGTATTTCTGTACAAAGTAATTGTCCTAAACTTCCTTTATTCAGGCTTCAAGGGTGCAACATACACAATTAGGTCAGGAATTGCGAAAATGTTGCTGAGCTCTGCTCAAGAGTATTCACTTTGTTCACAAATATCCTCAGATTTCCCCCTCTCCATACTGAAGTGACACTTTTTTACTCTCTCTGTTTCTACTTGTCATTATAAATGCCTCCTTTTTGACCTATTATAGGTGAGATGACCAGAACTTGCAAGTTTAAAGATCTAAGGTCAAATAAGGTTTTCTGTTCAGTTTCTGAACAAATAATATCTGAACATTTAATAATCCCCAGTCTTTGGTTGGCATTTGAAGTAACAGCTGTATATTAAGATGGTATCCTCAGGGAATAATCTAGGATGACAGCTGAAATATAACTCTGATTTCCCTCATCTCATTTTCTCCAAATCCCTTACTGGGGAAGCCTCAGTAATTTATAATCCTCTAGCCTCCAGGAGAGGATGTTTGGGGCAATAGTTCGCATGTTTTGGCTATCATATCCCTATTTCAATATGTAAGTAAATGAATCCCACACTGATCAGGTGTTGGCAAAATTTTATTTCATAAAGCTTACAGTTATTCTGAATATTGGAAACTATTTCATCTAAGTAACGTAGGCAACACTTTGGGAACTGGAATTTCTCCTCAGTTGTCCTTGGTAAAGGCAAGAGCACCTCTCTCTGTTACCTGAGCCTGACATTTACTTTATATTCATCAATTAACAATACTGGTTGTTAATACCATTAAATTGTAATACCATTAAATTGGTATTTAACAACAATTAAAAACCAAGAAATGAACCAACTGCCCATATAATCTGCATGATATCAATCAATATTTTTAATGCAACTGACAAATAAGTCACCGTGGCACTCCTTTGACACACTACACACCTCAAGTCCACTCTGGGTTCAATCTAGATAGATAAAATGAGGAGTCTTCAGCAAAAGCTAGTGGAAAGAAGAGTTTGTATTTGTCTATAGTCAACATGATTTCTCACACTGTGACCTTTATGTATATGTAGTGAGCTTTGTCACTACTTATCTCTATGGTCTCAAAAACTGATGAGCATCCTCTCAAGCTTTACCCTGCTGTGCTGTGCTGAGTCATTTCATTCTTGTCTGACTCTTTGCAAACCTACGGACTGCAGCCCACCAGGCTTCTCTGCCCATGGGATTCTCAGGCAGGAATACTAGAGTGGGTCACCATTCCCTCCTCCAGGAGATCTTCCCAACCCAGCGATCAAACCCACGCCTCTTAAGTTTCCTGCGTTGGCAGACGGGTGCTCTGCCACTAGAGGCACCTGGTAAGCCCCAAAGATCATGGGTGTGTGGCAGCTCTTTTTATGGCTCCAGCCCCCATTCCTCTTGGTACCATCACAGATGCGTGTGACGTAAAAGACAGAACATCAGTATGGAGAAAAAGTATGTCTGTGGTAGATTTAGCCTGAGTGGGGAGAGAATGTCTCCTCTCTGAGTTATTTCATTCTTTTTAAAAAGTATTAGTTTTCCAGTTTTAAAAGTAATACCTATTTACATAAAAATAAAGAAACACGTGGTAAAAAAAATTATCCATGGTTTCACAATATAGAGATAGCACTTTTAGCAACCAGTTCTATTTATGTTTCCTTTCTACAAATATATGTAATATACTTTAAGAACATAATGATAGTTGATAGAATATATTATACTAAAAGTTCTGTTATATTAGTTTCCATGCCACTGCATATACTTTGAAACATGACCAAGTAGCATTCTTTTATGACATCTCTGCCTATTTTTCTTCTTTCGTTGGTCAGTCGGCGTGTTCCCACATGTCCCCATTTTTTGTTATTATAAAGAATGAGGCAATGTGTGTTTTGCAGACAAATCACTGTGTGTTTAAACTTTGCCCTAGTGTACGTTATTAACAGAGGATTTACTGGATGGAAGAACAGAGTCTTTTTTAAACTCTAGGTATGTACTAGCGTATTTCTTTCTTTAAAGGAAGTACAAATTTAAATTTTTATCAACAGCTTATACAAGGCTATCACAGGGATTCTCTAGTGCTCCAGTTATTGCGAATCCGTCTGCCAACACAGGGAACACAGGTTCGATCCCTGGTTAGTGAAGATTCCACATGCCATTGGGCAGCTAAGCTCCTTCTCCACAACTACTGAACCTGCGTGCCTAGAGCCCATGCTCTGCAACAAGCCTCCGCAATGAGAAGCCGTACACTGCAACGAAGAGTAGCCCCTACTCGCTGCAAATAGAGAAAGCCTCCTCAGAGCAGTGAAGACCAGGCATAGCAACAAACAAATAAATAAATACAAATTTTAAAAAAGAATCAATCATAGCAAACTCCTTCTCAAAAGGCAAATCATCAAACAAGATGCATCATCTCTTTTTCACCCATCCACAGGTCCTTTTAGGAATAGGATTGCCATGTGGTTGGTACAAGTAAACACCCACTCCCATTTCCATTATTAGGGACACCTGGAAGAAATAAGATTGTAAGTGGGAATTGAAAGAAAGACATCAAAGATTTTTTCTGAAGACTTTGAGAGGAGATGTCATTCTAACAAGCAGAAGAGTTGAAAATTCTGGAATAAAGTAATCTCATTTTCTTAGCAAAATGTCTTGGTTTGATTTCTTTTTTTCAGATGACCTATGGCATATATAGAAAATGAAAGAAAATTTAGAGATGAAATGATTTGAGAGGGGCTTAGATTTTAACTGGGTCAACATCTCTTTGCTACTATTTCAAATAAAATGGCTTCGGGTCATTATGCTGATGGGAGGAACTGTTAATTAGAATAGGAAAATATGTTTACCTTCTAAAGAGGTAGAATTCCTATAAGAGGAAGCTATGAACCCTCAGAAATGGACAACCCTCAGAAATGGACACCAAAGCTTTAGAGGTCAAGAGTGCCCGTGGACAGGGACAGCGGGCGGTATGTCACAGAGAGTCCTAAATATAACCTCTGGAGACTCATTCAATAAATTGTGAAAACTGAGGGAAGGAAAAGGATCAAGTTACTGTCAAACAATAATATCGGCATGTAAATAAGCCTAAAAGTCTGGATACAACCAACACGTTTGTAATGCTTCATGAACCTATTTGAAGGAACTCACCTGTGCTTAAGAATCAGCTGCCTAGTCACCTGGAAATCTCTAATTCCTTCCCAGCTGTGTTTCTGAACTGATAACAAGGCTTGTTGAATTGTAAATGTACAGCTTGGTGATCCACCAGGGATCTAGGTACTAGCTGGCTCGGCTTCCCGCCATGGCACCATTCACTGAATTCCCCAATATTTCAGGTTAAATGGGTAGTGTCTATCAAGTGGCACAATACAGGAAGAAATTTATGTATATTTAATAATCAAAAGTATCACCTCTTAGTTTTTTATTCTGATTATTCTGATATGGTTCAGTCCAACATCTGTGTAATAATTTGTTTCCTCTTTAATTTCTTATTTTGTAATGTCACTCCATTTCTTCTTCGATGGACTCGATGCATTTATAATACTTCTAGAATTATGTATGGAATATATGCATGCATGCGTGCTAAGTAGCTTCAGTTGTGTCCAACTCTTTGAGAGCCTAATGTCTACTCTGTTCATGAGATTCTCCAGGCAAGACTACAGGAGTTGGATTGTCATGCCCTCCTCCAGGGGATCTTCCCAAACCAGGAACTGAACCTGCATCTCTTGACTACTCCTGCATTGGCAGACGGGCAGGTTCTTTACCACCAGCACCACCTGGGAAGCCCATATGGAAAATATACATCCCAGTATACATACATAGTGGAGAAGGAAATGGCAACCCACTCCAGTAGTCTTGCCTGGAAAATTCCATGGACAGAGGAGCCTGGTAGGCTACCGTCCATGGGGTCGCAAAGAGTCGGACACGACTGAGCAGCTTTACTTACTTATTCACTTATACAGACAGATCCACCTTTACAGGGCTGCTCCTCATGCTAATGTCTGCCCTTTCCCTCACTGCCCACCTTCCTTTTTGCTCATCAAGTCTATTTCATAACAATACCTACCACTCTCCTCTCTACTACCTGCCCTTCTACACAAGTTTACTTTTGACATCAAGTACATTAAAAATAGAATGCTTCTGTGTCAGAATGCAGACTAAACATGTCTGGACCCTTTGAGCAAACTCCGTTTGCCCTCATTCACTTAGGGGTGACTCAACACTTAACCATGTTGCCTCAAAATAGCAAGTTCAGCTATGAAAGCATGGTGAGTAATGTGGACTTAACAGAGGGTTTAGTGGAGATGAGGAAATTATTTCATCGACTACCCAGAGCAAGTTTAGTAGATGTCCCTAAGCAGGTCAGCTATTTTCCAAAGCAACTCCCCGTGGAGCAGTAGATGAAGCCCTTCTCCCTTCACCCAGAGACTCCTCTTTTCAGCCCCCTTTCCCTCTTATCTCTCTGTTTCCTCCTTTTTGAAGGAAAAAGCTGAGACCACTACTGGCTTCTCCAACCCATCAAGAAAGGAATCCTCTCTAGGATGTGCTTTCTTTGTAGGGTAGACGCGAGAGTGCTGGGGTCACTCCGAGATCTGACCTGTGCACATGTGTGTACCAGGAATAGAGTTACCAAGTCAAACCCCTCTCTTAACTCAGCTCATCCATATTGTCCTTATGTATCAGTCACACCTATTCATGTGTCTGGAAATGTAAAAAAAACACTGAAAATGTCTGTGGACTTTTCCTCTGAGAGTCATGAGAGAGAAGAACCGTGAAGAAAGGAATCAAGAGATACTTCATCTGTGTGTCCTTTAATCCAGGGTTTTCTCACTTGTGTACAGTTACAGAAGGAAAACAAAAAGCTGTGTGTGTGTATGTTTGCAATTTATATTTGGCTGCTACATTGTTTTATTCACCTTTGGCCAAAAAAAGTGTTTAAGTACTGAAGAAAATTCAAGAGAGGCAAATATAGCTAAAGGAAATGAAACTTCGCAAAGAATATGTAATTTTATGTAGGTAGCTTTGAGAATGTTGGCATAATTATGCCCATATATTTGTGGGCTCAATAGCACCCAATTCTGATACCTGTGTTACAGACTTGGTGTGTGCATGTGTGTGTATGTTTGTTTGGTTTGGCAGTCACTACATGCTGTCATTCTTGGCGATCCTGCCGGCCCTATCTCCATTCCCACATCTCCTAGCTACCTTGAAGAACTCCATAAGTCAGCTAGAATAGAGGATATACTTAAATCCACGTGTCTCTGTCTCTCTAACACACAGACACACACAGATGGTGGAATGAATGTCTAGACTTCCTCTGTTCAGCAAAGCATCTGCTCCTTCCTCAGTCCACAGGCCCTTCTCAACACCTTACACTTCTTGACAGTGACCTCCCCACACAGAGTAACTGACCTCTTCTACATCAAAAGCAGAAAGAATACTTCTTTCTAATATGATATTTAAATGTTTAAAACCTTACTTCTATAATGAGGGCAAGGTAGAAAATTTACATTATAAAATATTATAAATTATATGGTAGCCTAAGTCAGAAATGAAATGTATTATTATAAACAATAAGTAGTTCCCACTGAGTACATCAATATTTTTCTATTATCATATCTAATGTTTAATATTAAATGACTGGTGCTATTGGAAACTCAAATTATGATTTATGGAAAAGGGGAAAAGTTTGAACTCTAGAATATTTAAAAACTCAGTAAGTACAGCTCCATGAATCATTTAAATTCACCCATATTTTTTTGTCCCTATATATATATGTATATGTATACATCTTATATATATATACACACACACATTATAAATATATATACACACATTTTGTACACACACATATATAAAATGTATGTATGTATGTATTAGAATCAGAATCAGTTGTGACGGGCTGAATTATGTCCCCCTCAAAAATTCCTACTGAATTCCTAACCCCTCAGAGTGTGAAGACTTGGAGACAAAGTTGTTACAGAGGTAATTAGGTTAAAATGAGGTCATTAGAGCAGGCCCTAACCCAGTATGGGTGGTGGCCTTGTAGTAAGGGGAAATTTGGACACAGACAACCCCAGGGAAAGGAGAGTGATCTATGAGCTGAGGAAAGAGGCCTGGAACAAATCCTTCCCTCCCAGCATTCAGAAGGAATCAATCCTGCTAAAACCTTGCAAAAAAATTAATTTCTGCTGTTTGAGCCACCCAGCCTGTGGTACTTTGTCACAGCAGCGAGACTAAACTAATGCATCCATGAACTAGATTACACGAGCTGTCCTTTATGTATGTCCTTCAGTTACCCTCATTAGTTGCAGAGGTGCAAAATATACCTAAGTTTATTGTTAGTTTTTTAAATATCCCCCAGATTTTAATTAACATCATTTAAATATGTGACTTTGGTACTGTCCACTGTGGGACTGTGTGGTCATCTGTGGTTTCACAGCTGCTCCAGGCATTAATCCATCCCCGGTCTCCACGCCTGTCCTCCAGATGTAGAGCAGGTGAGCTGTGTTTCAACAACACTCAATTCCACCCTGCCTCCATGCACCCAGCGCTCTGTCTAGAGCAGCAGCAAGTAGGTCTGAAGAGACTCCCCTCAACTTCTCTACATGTTTGTAAAAAGCAGTCTTCACAGCAGCTTAATTTATTACTCTGGTGCATGTCAGCAAAGGTCTGAAAAGAAAGCTTTTCTGTTTTCTGTAGAATGAAAATAATCCCTGGAATTATTTTCACCTTGCAAGAGCCAGCACCAAGAATATGTGCTGCTGCTGCTGCTACTAAGTCACTTCAGTCGTATCCAACTCTGTGAGACCCCATAGACAGCAGCCCACCAGGCTCCCCCGTCCCTGGGATTCTCCAGGCAAGAACACTGGAGTGGGTTGCCATTTCCTTCTCCAATGCATGAAAGTGAAAAGTGAAGGTGAAGTCGCTCAGTCGTGTCCGACTCTCAGCAACCCCATGGACTGCAGCCTACCAGGCTCCTCCGTCCACAGGATTTTCCAGGCAAGGGTACTGGAGTGGGTCGCCGTTGACTTCTCCAGAGAATGTGTGAGCCTGCGGTAAACAGCTCTGGGCCTCGCCCTCTGTGTGCCCCAGCAGCAGGACACCGGGAAAATGTTTACCTGCTTCTTGCTCTTTGGATTTCTGATGAGCTCTTCTATAAATACTGTGTTTTCCTCTAGAAAAAGTCTTTCTTTCCCCCTGCTTCTTTGAGCTGAGCAACAGCCAGCCTGCTTTGATTTCCCTGTAGGTTGCTGAAGCCTGTGCAATGTGACAGAGCTGGCTGGAGTCACCGGGAAGATGCAGAGTGTCTCTACGCCAGCACTTGTTACCAGGGCATCGGTGCCTTGGATCCTGGGGAAGCAGGAGCATCTCAGAGTGGAGAGAAGGTAGCCCCAAATCCAGCCCTGGGTGGAGTCTAGGAGGCCACAGAGTGTAATGGGGCACCTGGCACTGCTGTGTCTTACTCTGGAGGAAGTCAGGCCCTTTACAGGACCCCTGATTGAGTAAAGTGGCACTAAAAGTTATCATGTGCTCCCATGCGGTTATTACACAAAGAAAAGCTTGAGTCAAAAGTATCTGATGCAACTCAGTCGTAAATGACCCCAAACATACTAATGTTTTAGAGTTCAGTTCAGTTCATCACTCAGTCATGTCCGACTCTTTGCGACCCCTTGGACTGCAGCACGCCAGGCCTCCCTGTCCGTCACTAGCTCCTGGAGTTTACTCAAACTCACGTTCATTGATGCGGTGATGCATTCAACCATCTCATCCTCTGTTGTCCCCTTCTCCTCCAGCCTTCAATCTTTCCCAGCATCAGAGTCTTTTCAAATGAGTCAGTTCTTCCCATCAGGTGACCAAAGTATTGGAATTTCAGCTTCAGCATCAGTCCTTCCAACGAATATTCGGGACTGATTTACTTTAGGATGGACTGGTTGGATCTCCTTGCAGTCCAAGGGACTCAAGAGTCTTCTCCAACACCACAGTTCAAAAGCATCAATTCTTCAGTGCTCAGCTTTATTTATAGTCCAACTCTCACATCCACACATAACTACTGGAAAAACCATAACTTTGACTAGACGGACCTTTGTTGGCAATGTAATGTCTCTGCTTTTTATTCATTTATTTATTTTATGTCTCTGCTTTTTAATATGCTGTCTAGGTTGGTCATAATTTTTCTTACAAGGAGCAAGCGTCTTTTAATTTCATGGCTTCAGTCACCATCTGCAGTGATTTTGGAGCCCCCCAAAATAAAGTCTGTCACTGTTTCCCCATTTATTTGCCATAAAGTGATGGGACCAGATGCCATGATCTTAGTTTTCTGAATGCTGAGTTTTAAGCCAACTTTTTCACTTTCCTCTTTCACTTTCATCAAGAGGCTCTTTAGTTCTTTTTCACTTTCTGCCATAAGAGTGGACAAAAACCTAAGCTACTCAGTTATTTTAGAATACCTAAAGAGATCCCATAGGAAACAATTTAGGAAGAATTGGTATAATAGAGAAGAACTCTGGACACAGACTCTCTTGACTTCAAGCCTGGCCCCTCACTTGACCTTGTACAAGTTGCAACCTTAGTGTCCTGATTTGTAAAATGCAAATCAGACTCCTTGGGGCTGCTGTGGGGACCAAGTGACACAGTGTGTGCTAAGGGCTCAGTATAATGCCTTTCCGGGTTTCCCAGGTGGCTCAGTGGGTAAAAAAATCTGCCTGCAAAGCAGGAGACATAAGAGATGCAGGTTCGATCCCTGGGTTGGGAAGATCCCCTGGAGGAGGACATGGCAACCCACTCCAGTATTCGTGCCTGGAGAATCCCATGGACAGAGGAGCCTGGCGGGCTATAGGCCATTAGGTTCACAAAGAGTCGGACACGGCTGAAGTGACTGAGCACACACCCACATCATGCCTTTCACATTGTACTCAGTAAACAGCAACCACTCTTGTTATGCTCAAGAAATGCTGATGATGATAGCTGCAACCTAAACACAAAGCAGAAATTCTCAATCCAGAAGTTAGAAAGGAAAAATGCAGAAGCTTCAGGGGGAAATAAAAAGAAGGTCCCTCAACCCAGTATCTAATTAGTGCAAACATTGTTCTAGTATGCAGCCTTCCTTGATACTAATTATTATATAGCTGTTTTGTGTGTACACAGCTAATGAGCCTCTGAACACGGAATTTACCAAGGGAGATGAAAGCAGATACACAGCATGAAGTAAACCCTACAAATATTTATAGCTGCTAGTCCTCACAGCTGTCCTGACAATTAGAAGCAAAAATTCTTTAATAAGGATGGGAGTAAAATACCCAGGTGACTCTTCTTCCAAGTGAGTGCCCTATGCTTTACCTTTGATTTCTCTGTGCATTTTTGTTTCAGCCAATGAATGAATGGTGTGCTCTAGTGAGCCAGACCAGGATAGTTTATTTAGTTGGACACATCATTCAGGGAATTCTCTGGTAGCTCAGTCAGTAAAGAATCTGCCTGCAGTGCAGGAGACCCAGGTTTGATCCCTGGGTCGGGAAGATCCCCTGGAGAAGGAAATGTCAACCCACTCCGGTATTCTTGCCTGGAAAATCCCTGGACATGGACAAGATGTCCCACCTTGGACAGTGGGGACGCAAGAGTCAGACATGACTTAGCAACTAAACCACCACCACTATTCATTCATCAAGTCAGTACTATTTGTTGAGCTCCTCTCAGGGACTAAAGACCTGAGTTTAGTAACTAGCATAGGTGAATGGGTTGTGGCTCCTGACCTCAAGAGCTTCAATGTGGGGCAAGGCAGACATGCACTCACTGCCGAGGCAGTGATGAATGTCTTATCACAGGAGCCAGCCCTTAGAGATAAGGCAGTCACTGCAGGCTTGGGCAGGGAAGTCTGGCAAGTTCTCATAGGCATCTCCTTTCTAATCCTTGAACAAAAATGAGCTCTTTTTGGCCTCAGGACTCTGAACTTCCCCTTGTTTTATTTAGAACAGTAGTATGGCTTTGTTTTCTTGGGCTCAAAAATCACTGCAGATGGTGACTGCAGCCATGAAATTAAGATGCTTTCTCCTTGGAAGAAAAGCTATGACAAACCTAGACAGTGTATTAAAAAGCAGAGATATTACTTTTCAGACAAAGGTTCATATAGTCAAAGCTATGGTTTTTCCAGTAATGTATGAATGTGAGGGTTGGACCATAAAGAAGGCTGAGCACTGCAGAATTGGTGCTTTTGAATTGTGGTGTTGGAGAAGACTCTTGAGAGTCCCTTGGACAGCAAGGAGATCGAACCAGTCAATCCTATAGGAAATAAATCCTGAATATTCATTGGAAAGACTAATGCTGAAGCTGAAACTCTAATACTTTGGCCACCTGATGCAAAGAACTGACTCACTGGAAAAGACCATGATGCTGGGAAAGATTGGGGGCAGGAGGAGAAGGGGATGACAGAGGATGAGATGGTTGGATGGCATCACAACTCGATGGACATGAGTTTGCGCAAGCTCTGGGAGATGGAGAAGGACAGGGAAACCTGGCATGCTGCAGTCCATAAGGTCGCTAAGAGTTGGACACGACTGAGCAACTGAACAACAAAACACTGTGGCTAGCTGCTCTTTGTCTTCAAGTCCAAGTTCAAAAGTGACCTCTCAAAGGTGCTCTCCCCAGTTACACTGTCTTAGCCCCCTTCCCTCTTGGTCACTCTAACACTTGTCTCTTTAGATATTAAGACCACTTTCTTCAAAACGTAGTTCTCATTTTAATTATTAGTTGTTTATTTTGGTCACTATTTTCTACCCACTATCACCACTAGAACACAGAAATAAGAGGGCAGGAAACATTTAATATCAGTAGCACCTAATCTACAATCTACAAGCTCTTAATAGATTTTATAAATAAACAAATACATTGGAAACTGTGCCAAAGGACAGCATGCTTCTCTCAGAGCACTGGGAACTCTCTGCAGTACATTGGGGTTTATCCTCCTTCTCCTACTGCACTACTGGTCCATAGAGGTCATTGTATCCCTGGTGCTGATCTAACCTATAGCACCTACTCCGTAAATGTTTGCTGAATAAACAAGCTGTGTTTTACAGAAAGAAATGTATAAAGCATAGGAGAAGGGAAACAGGTCAAAAGTTTCTAGAAAAACAGGTATAGAGAAATGGACATATAACAAATCATGGTCCATGGATCCATCCGGGGGAGTTTGGTGTGACTGGGGCAGAGTCTATGAGCAATGCCTGGAGCAAGGATCCAGGAAGAGCCAACCTGGATGATGCATGAGCAGCAAGTCCTGCTAAGGAGCCAGGATCTGATTCTGTGCTGTAGAATCCCTCAAAGAGGGGTTTTAGGAAGAATAAGTGGGTCTGAAATTCATTACTTTTCTTAGATAAGAAGTTGAGAGGCCTATATGGAATAGATACAGGGTAGGAGGCATATGTAATGCAGGAAATCTAGAGTCAGGCTGCCTTATGTTTAAGTCCTGGCTCCTCTGCCTATTATCTGTATCACCTTATACTAGGCATCTAAGTTCTCTAAGCCATAGTTACCATATATATAAAATTGGGGAGGATCATAGTAACTATTTCACTGAGATTTTGTGAATATTCAATGACAATATGAATTTACAGTATGAGCATTTACCCAACTATAGTAAAAACCTATCAGGCTCTCAGGCTTCCCTGGTAGCTCAGCTGGTAAAGAACCTGCCTGTGATGCAGGAGGCCTGGTTCAGTTTCTGGGTTGGGAAGATCCCCTGGAGAAGTGAGAAACAATCCACTCCAGTATTCTTACCTAGAGAATCCCATGGACAGAGGAGCCTGGCGGGCTATAGTCCATAGGGTCACACAGAGTCAGACATGACTGAAGCGACTTAGCACACACACACCAGGCTCTCACAAAATATTAACTCTAGTCACTATTGGTGTAAATCACCATAATTCTTTTGCCTGAAAAAGTGCTGAGGGAAACACCCACCTCAAGAAATCCATTTGGAAGGAAGGAAACAGTCTACGAAATACTGCACATTTATCAAAGATTTTTACATAAATCACTTCACCTATGCAACATGCTATGAGATATTCATTGTAGATTTTAGTTTCCAGAAGACAAAACAGATATTCTAATAAAAAGGAGGACAGATTTAGATTTTCTCACTTCAAGAACAGTATCACGGATAGGAAATAAAACAGACATTCAAAGATTGCCACAAGCAGAATGAAAAGGAAATGAAAACCTTGAGGCCAAACTGAGGAAGACTGTTCCTCCCTGATCAAAAAGAACAAATTCCCAGGCGTTCTCTTTCTGGTCACATGTAAGGGCAGCAGCCATCAACCCCCCAGGGGTCTCAGAAAGGAGGAAGCCCCTCCCAGACTGGCCAGCAGTGGGATTCTGTGCACTCACCTCTCTGAACACGTTCAAAGTCTCTGGGCCTAGCAAAGCTCATCCACAGAGTATCACCATGCTCATTCCCAAGGGATGTCAGAGCCCAGAAAATAGAAAGAAACGTTGGGGAGTGTCTTTTATCTTTAAAAGAACTAACCAAAGAATCTATTTAGTGGGAGAGAATTGAGAATGCGGGGAATATCACTTCACTGACCCCCTTTCCCATTTAATGATTAACTGCCAAATGCTGTGCCCTGCACCCACCGAGTCTCGCACTTAAATGGCTGCCGTGCTTTTGATCTTTAAAGATGAATCGTCAAAGCTTGAGAAGCCTAGGAAATCATCCAAAAAAGAGAGAGCAGCAACGTAGCAAAGCTTTTAGAAATAGCCGGGAAGAAATAAAAGGAATCAGGGTTATCGAGAGCAGGGAAACTAGACAAGGACTTGGTACCAGCAGAGGGTACACTGGTGGACAGGATGGCAGAAGGGACTGGCACTGCTGCCTGGACCACCTGTGACACAGACATCCGTCCGTGTGCTCCTCATTCTGCCTCTCCGGGAAACTATTTGTCAATGCCCTCTGTCACACAAACTCGGAAGCAGACACATGCCAAGCTGACCTGTCAGAATCAAAAGGAGTTTTGCAATACTTCCCAGTATTTATGTATCTTGTTCATGAAGCAATGAATGATTTCCATGTCAAGGATAACTCAAGATTCTAGAATGATCCAACATGATCATCGTGCTATATCATTTGTGGTGCCTGGGAGGATCTCAGCTCATCTAGGTGCCTCCCACACAAGTCCCCTCCTTGGCCTCATCTCTGACTGTGCACTCAGGTGATAGCTACCAGCAGCCTGCTCCTCTGAGCTGCATCCGCGCCCACAGACAGGCCAGCCCGGAGGATCCCGGCTCCCCCCACAGATAGGCTGTCCTGCCAGCCTCACTCAGCTGGGCCATCTTCTAAGTCTACAGTGAGTCCATCCTCCAAGGAGACCATGGAGAAACACTTGCTGCCCTCTGAAGGGTTCTCTGCTCTGATCTTTGATATAGCACTGTCAACCCTTACTGGCCACATTTCCAACTTTCTGCCCTTGTTCAACAGCTCAAATATTTCTGTACATTATTTTCAAACTGAAAAGACCAAAATGACTCAACAAAGAATGACTGGTGGTTCCAATAAGGAAAGACCTCTCTCTATACTGCTTCCCTGATAGCTCATTTGGTAAAGAATCCGCCTGCAATGCAGGAGACCCGGGTTTGATTCCTGAGTCGGGAAGTTCCACTGGAGGAGGGATAGGTTACCCATTCCAGTATTCTTGGGCTTCCCTTGTGGCTCAGCTGGTCAAGAATCTGCCTGCAATGTGGGAGACCCGGGTTCAATCCCTGGGTTGGGAAGCTCCCCTGGAAAAGGGAAAGGCTACCCACTCCAGTATTCTGGCCTGGAGAATTCCACAGACTGTATAGTTCATGGGGTCACAAAGAGTCAGACATGACTGAGGGACTTTCACTTTCTTCCTTTCTCTCTATAGTTGGGTACTCAACTGGTCCAGAATGATTTTTCTCTAAGAAATGTCATCGGTGCCTCTTCCAGCCCAATAGGAGAGAGAGGTAGGTCTAATGATACACTCCAATACATACTCTCTGGAGGCTCACTCACTGAATACCAATCCAAATCCTTTTCAGCTTCTCCTTTGCATTTTTTTTTTCACTTTTTTTTTTTTCCTGGCAATAGTACTTTTTTTTTTTTTTTTTATTAGTTGGAGGCTAATTACTTCACAACATTTCAGTGGGTTTTGTCATACATTGATATGAATCAGCCATAGATTTACACGTATTCCCCATCCCGATCCCCCCTCCTTTGCATTTATAGGCAAAGTTTAGAAAATTTTAGACATTTCCGAGACCCTCTTGCAGCAGAATTTTATATGTGACCTAGTTTTCACCATGTAGGCACTCTAAATGAGTCTTAGAACAAGCAGAAAATAAGGCCAAATTTGGGGAGACTGGACATTTTGGCAAGAAGAGAGGTAGAAGTGTTTGGCTTTGGGGGTACAGGGAGGGTGAAGCTTCCAGTGGCCAGCTCTTAGTATTATATGTGTCAAGCGGTGGGTACTTTCTACAAGAGGGTCTCTGTTCTATCAGTCACGTATGGTGTGATTAGACATTTCTCCTTGATCTGATGTCTTCTCTGCAATATTGCTGAATCCAAGTCAAATCCTCTGGCCCTTCTGGAGAGTCTGTGAGCTATATAAAACTCTTCAATCAACCCCTTTCTGCTTCACTAGCTAGAATAGATCTTGCTGCAGCTAAAATCTCTTCAACAGACACAGGATTTTCTTAATTACAATTTTTAATTAATACTCTCAATCTCTTTTCCTAAGAAATTAAAATCTGAAGTGTCCAACACAATGACTCACCAATTTCTCCTTGCCAGATTCTGGCAGCAATTGAGCAAATTCCAGTTATAATCTCTTAGTCAGTCAATGACCCTCCCCAGAGCAATCTGTCCTTACCCCAGGAAAGCTACATTTCAATTCTACATCTTTCAATTCTTATGTCTGTACAGTATATCAATATTCTCTCTTCTTCTGGGTATATAATTCAGAAGTGAATGACTAAAAGCTCTCTTCAGATTAAGTGGGATTCTAACACAAGAGAACCTTTAGATAAGGATCTAAAGGTTTCACTGAAACTGCGAACCAAGGCTAGAGGGTAGAGTTTGTATAATATTGCCACAGCGGTAAGAAGAACCACTTCCTTACCTCAAAAGCTAATGCTGTGAGAATGCAGCACTATGAATTTTAAGACAATTTTTAACCAAATCAAGTGGGATATTTAGTAATTTCCAAAAATTTAGATGGCAATTCTAGATATTAAGCGCCTCCTCTGCCTAGGCAAGTCTTTCAGTCTTTAAACCTCATTAATAATCAAATCACAAAGATTATCCCACAAGGAGGATGTTCTCCCATCTTTCCTCAGTTTAATGCTAGGTCATCACAACCTTACAATCATCTTAATATTCCATTCTAAAATTTAAAGAGCATTTTTTTTCACACTGAGGATCATGCAGTTTGCATATTAATCCACTACCATTTCTCAAAACAAGAGGTCAGTAACCAAGCAAGACTTTTACAAAATAGGCAGACAAAAAAAAAAAAAAAAAGCCCAGAACTTGATGCTGTTTCATGAGAAGGATCATGATGGGGGAAAGAAAGTACATTCTGGCTATGAGGTCAGTGACTGGGTTAAAAAGACAGACAAATGATGTCAAAAGAGAACAAAGCCTGGAAATGATTCTGCTACTAAACAATAGGGGGACTTGGATGAATCACTGATTTCTTTTGTCCTCATTTGTTACATGAGGGCCCCATCAATCACAGGCAAGGTCCCTAGAAGCTCTACCATGTAATGAATCTAGGAATCGGGATTTATCTAATACTGCCAGAGTTTCATGAGTTTATAATACCTAGGGACATGTGTGTGTGTGCATGTGTGCTCAGTCATGTCTGACTGCGATTCCACAGACTGTAGCCTGCCAGGCTCCTCTGTCCATGGGATTTTCCAGGCAAGAATACTGGAGTGGGTTGCCATTCCCTTCTCCAGGACCTAGGGGCAACACAGTACAATTGAAAAGGCAGTGAGTCTTCTGAGTCAGTCTGACTTTACATTTGAACCCTGGTTTCAACACTTACAAGCTGTGAAACCTCAGGCAAGTTGCTTAAACTCTCTGAGCCCGTGTTTTCTCATATAAAAGTAGGATAAACAAAATGCACTGCAAAGTGTTGTTTGATGCTTGAATTAAATGATAAGGAGTACCATGACAATGCTTGAATCAAAATTAGTGGGTCCCCTACCTCCCTCTGTCTTTTTTATGTACCGAGCTAAAACACAAGAGAGCATTGATGACTTACTCTTTCCTGAATAAAAGAAGAAACTAATTTATAATTGTATAGTTTTGAGAAAAATTTCCTTAAATCACTTCTTTACTACAGTTTCTACTACTCTTTGGTGAATCTGGTTTACAAAACATTTTTTCCTTTTATTAATAGCATTTATTTTATAAATATTTATTCATCACGTACGGTGTGCTGCTCCATGTTCTAAGCAAAAGTGATATAGTGGAGAATAAAATAGACTAAGTCCCTGTCCTCCTGAAACTTACATTCTGGGAAATGTCTTTCAGAACAGTTTTGGAAATAATGTTCTAAAAACTATCTTCTTCCATCTGGGCATCATCCTCCACATCACTGTTGGACTTTACAAAGCTCGTGCGTGAGTGCTAAGTCACTTCAGTTGTGTCCAACTCTTTGTGACCCTATGGACTATAGCTCGCCAGGCACCTCTGCCTATGGAGATTCTCCAGGCAAGAATATTGGAGTGGGTTGCCATGCCCTCCTGCAGGGGATCTTCCTGACCCGGGGATCAAACCTGTGTTTTCTGTGGCTCCTGCACTGCAGGCAGATTCTTTACCGCTGAGTCACCTTTACAAATCTCTTCTTCTCTTATTTCAAAGGAAATTAAACTCATGGAGGTTACCTAATACCCATATGAGATTAAGTAAGAAATCTACAAGGTATGAAAGAGAATATGAACTCAGAGTCAACCAAGTGTGGACTCTTGTCATTTATTAGAGATGTAGCCCTTGGCAAATAAAGTAACCAGTGTTTTTTAGTATCCTTCATATCAAAATCTACTTGCAAGGATATATGGAATTTTATGAGATAATATATGTAAAACACCTAGAGCAAGGTGTGAGAGTAGAAACAGAACAATACTAATCATAATAGAGATTCTATCTCATTATGACTTGTTTCTCCATTGAGCAGAAATAAATGAGCTATCTTAAGGGTAGAAGTTGACACAGAGAAAGCTGTAACATCCATTTATGGTTATTTGAAAAAAATGGCATAAAAATATACACAACCCCCACATGCCACCTGTTACATTTTTACTTAAACCATGAAAAATATGTCATGGAAAGTGTGTGTGAATCCCATTAAGAAAATCTTCTATATGACAGTCTCCCTAGCTCAACTCATATGATAAGATTTTCAAAACTACTGATGCTGATTTAGTTGGTCTGGGTTATTCCTGGGCACTGGGATCTTTATAAGTTCCCGTAGAAATTTGTGTGTGCAGACCAAGTTGAGAACCTGGTGTGCAAACTGCATTCATAGAACCCTCCATTGTTGAGAGGGAAAAGATTAGTTTTAGCAAAGATATGTTATGTACAAAAAGATTACATCTTAATGACCTATGAGATGCATAACTGGTAGTGTTGTGAAATACAGAACTCACTTCAGGTAAGTCCATTTTCAATTAATTATGTACTTTAATTTTTGACATAAAAAATTAAGTAAAAAAATTTTGACATAAAACAAGACTGCCTACCCACTTGAAATATTGTTACCTCTATTTTTTAAGCCTGAACCAAACTTCTAACCTTCATTATGTATCCCTAAATGGGAAATGTAAAAAAGGGAACTATTCACCAGTCCAATTAAAATGGAGCCTCACTTAATATATTTATCAAATATCCTGAGAAGTCTTTCTTAATCATGTTCCTACTTTGTCCAACTCATTCCAAACTTTTCGACATTTTCCATGTTCACCCAGCCCCACCACCATCCACCACCTGTCTAATCACAATCCCATTTTTTCTTCTCCTTACCCATCAAACTGCAGTTTCTCTCACCACAGGAGAGAACAAGGATGGCATGGAAGCTTGTGTGTGTGTGTGTGTGCCTTCCTATCCATGGTCCCTGTGAATTTTACTCTCAATTTTGGCTGACACTGAAATCTCCTAAAAACCATTTTAATTTTTCAAAACTACTGATGCTGATTTAGTTGGTCAGGGTTATACCTGGGCACTGGGATCTTTATAAGTTCCCACAGAAAATTTGGTGTGCAACCCAGGTTGAGAACCAGTAGACTGGAACATGGAGACATCTTCAATCCCTTTTCTTTTCCACTCTATATTTTTGCTGAAGATTTTGGTTCTCTGACTGGATTAAAAATCAGCTAATTTAAAAACTGCATCTCTTAGTTCTTCCAGTCTGGGAACTCTCTCACTGAATAGATGAGATGTGGGATTTTCATTAGATTTCTGTGTCATTGTTTCCAGAAGAGTGACATTTGTACGGTTGGCAGACAAACTCAGTACCCTGACCCTAGCCCCACGTCATACCTTCCAAATACACACTATAGCCAGCAGAGGTTTCCATGGCCTGAAGAGAGCAGCTTGAATCCCAGATATGCACCTGCAGGTCTAGCCTGCATCTGACCATCCTGAGATTGGAGGTAACCATTTCTATGGACCACTCCATCAGACTAAAGAGCGAGGCCTATGAAAGGGGTCCTTCCTGCCCATCAGCAGCAAGTCAGTCAATCCTCCTCAGTTCCTGGGGATATTTTTTCTCATTTTCACTTATTATGGACTTTTAATGTTCATTTTCCTGAATTTTCCCTTAAAACTAATCTAGCCAATATGAATTTTCATATTCATTTTAGAGTCAAAAATGAGCAAAGGCCAAGGAGATATTTTAAGGTAGAGTTCACTGAGGCTCACTATATTCGCTCGCTAGGGCTACCGTCCACCAGACCACAGAGGGCATGGCTTAACAACAGGAGTTCACTTTCTCACAGTTCTAGAGGCCAGAAATGCAAGATCATGGTGTCGGCAAAGCTGACTTCTGAGGTCTCACCCATCGGCTTGTAGATGGCTGTCTTCTCCCTATGTCTTCACCGCGTCTTCCTTGTGTGTCTGTCTGTGTTCTAATCTCCTTATATACTAGTCATATTGGATTAGGACCCATCCTTATGACTTCATTTAACTTTAATTACTTCTTTAAAGACCCCATCTCCAGACACAGTCACATTTGGAGGGACTGAGGGTTAAGACTTCAATATTTGAATCTGGGGGTATATAACTCACCCATACAACCATGAATTTGGGGGGATATAACTCAACCATACAACCATGAAATAGAAGATTTTAATACCTTCTTGTATCCCCTCAACTGGGATTCTATCGTATGAAACCATGGCCATGATATTTAGTTTGCTTTACTTGCTCTAGCATGAAAGCAGACTTTCTGGGAATGAATAGAAAGAAAGCTCTACATAATTTTGGAATTCCATGATAAGCTAATCTAACTAAAAATATATAAAGGCTCTGAAAAAAAATATTAGAAATATAGAATTTACCAAGTTAGGTGGTAGAAAAAGGAAAAATATAAAATAATGTAACTGATTTCATGAAAACTATATACATTGATAATCTAGGAGAGACTTGATTTTGAATTTTCAGCCTCTTGATCTTTCTAAGTTTGTTCATACTCGTCAGGATGTAGTCCTGATTTAGGGCTTAGACTGTAAGTCACCACTGTTGTTGTCATTGCTGTTTTAATCACCAAGTCTTATCTGACTCTTTTGCAAAGTTGTGGACTATAGCCTGCCAGGCTCCTCTGTCTAAAGGATTTCCCAGGCAAGAATACTGGAGTGGGTAGCCATCTCCCTCTCCAGGGGATCTTCCCGACCGAGGGATCGAACCTGCATCTCCTGCATTAGCAGGCAGATTCTATATCACTGAGCCACCAGGGAAGCCATGTAAGTCACCATGTAACTGTCTTAATCCCTGTTTTGATAAATTGTTTGTTTCTGCAAGGAGACTATTCCTATACCCTCATCAGTGCAGAGGACTTCAGTCTGAACTCATCAATTGCCTACTGCTGAAAAGTACTTGTGTGGTGCTCAATATATGGACTTTTTCCAATCCCTTTCTTAAGATGACTCACCCAAGAGTTCCTTGTGGAAAATTTGCACATCTGAATATCCTGCCTGAGGCCCTCAGTCCATTTAGATTAAAATTATGGTTCAAAGACAGGAACCTACCTTGAGGTTTGGACTTAGTCAGCTTGCCACAGGGCTTGGAGATGGTGACTGTCTTCTGGCAGTCGGCGTTGTGGAGGGCTCGCTTCAGGCTCCCAGTTCTGGTCTTCAGAGCCGTGTTCAGATCACATTCTCCCCAGGCCTGGAACTGGTATTTGCACTCGGCTGGAGGCAGGGTAGGACCAAACAGAAATCTCTGAGTTCCTCTTGAAGTACCATGAAAACAGACACTTTTGGTTTCAATTTTCTGTAGTGAGGTTAATTGTTGGTTCACACGCAGTTGTGAAAAATAATACAGTGAGATCCCGTATACCCTACACCCAGTTTCCCTCAGTGGTGATATCCTGCATAGCTGTAGCGCCACCAGGAACTTGACATGGACAGAGTCCAGAGAATTTATTTAGGTTTCCCCAGTTTCACATGCTCTCACTTGTTTATATGGTATGTGGACACTGACTTCCGTGTGACTTTATCACAGGTATAGATAAGAGCGAACACCCCCATCAATAACATTCAAACAACTTCTAACACAAAGGTCCCTCAGGTTATCCTTTTATAGTCACAGCTTAGCATCCTTCTTCCTTTCCTACCTTCTTGCTGTGCTGTGCTGTTCTTAGTCACTCAGTCATGTCTGACTTTTTGCGACCCCATGGATTGCAGCCTGCTAGGCTCCTCTGTCCATGGGCATTCTCCAGGTGAGAATACTGGGGTGGGTAGCCTATCCCTTGGCCAGGGGATCTTCCCGACCCAGGAATCGAACCGGGGTCTGCTGCATTGCAGGTGGATTCTTTACCAGTTGAGCTACCAGGGAAGCCCTTCCTACTTCCTGAACCCTTAGCAATTACTAATCTGTTCTCTGCCTCTATAACCGTGTCATTTTAAGAACGCTATATAAACGGAATCATACAGTATGTAATGTTTTGAGATTGGCTTTTTCATTCAGAAAAATTTCCGGGAGGTCCATCCAAGCTGTATGAATCAATAGTCTGTTCCTTTCATTGCCGAGGAGTACTCCGTGGTATGCATGTAGCCCAGTTTGTTTAACCATTCACCAGCTGAAGGATATCTGGGTGGTTTCCAGCTTTTGTCTATAACAACTAAATCTGCTATACAAATTCATGTATAGATTTTTATAGGAACATAAGTTTCCATTTCTCTAGGATAAATGCCTAAGAGTGAAATCACTGCATTGTGTAGTAAACACAAGTTTCATTTTGTGAAAAACTGCCATGTTCTTTTCCAGTGTGGCTCTCTAGTCTGTATTCCCATCACCAATGTGTGAGCAATCTAGTTTCTCCTGTATCCTTGCTAGCATTCGATGTTATTTCTGATTTTAGCCATTCTTATAGGTGTGTGGTATACAGTGATGCCTCATTGGTTTTCATTTTTATTTTCATCACAGAGAAAAGATGCTGAACGTCTTGTCACGTGTTTGTTTGCTACCTAGGTATCCTCTCTGGTAAAATGATTGTTTATGTCTTTTGCCCAATTTCTAATTGGATTGCTAGTTTTGAGAGCTCTTTATATATTCTAGACATTTATATATATAAAACCTTTAAAACACATTTTTAAGACATTTTATGTACAGATCTTTAGAGTAGTTATACACAATTTAAGATCAAACATATGTGAATTTCGCCATGCCTTTATAGAATTTACCTCCACTTATATAAAGTTATAACCCCAAAGGTTATAGAGAATGAAAAAGATGTACTGTATGTATTCATTACCCTTCTCCACTGTCCAGTAGGCCAAAACACATTTCTGTAAGCCAGTGAGAATACTTGGGGCACTGTGTCTCACTATGATAAGAAAGACAAGTCTAGAACGTGGGAAAAAAAAAAAAAAAACAGGCAATTTTGGTGTTCAATGGTGGGTTTCGGGTCAAAAGTGTTGAAAGATTCCTTCTCAGATTGGGATACAAGGTCAACATGAAACTGGCAATAGTTACTGAGCTAAAATCTATGAACAGTGGCTCAGAGCAGTCTAACTGGGTTTGGTGAGTAAAGCTATAAACCAGTGGGGAGAGTGGGGAGGGAGCAAAAGAGAGAGAGAGAAGGCCCAGAAGTAACAGAGAGAGAGATCTGGAGAAGGAGAAGACTAAATAAGACAAGAGGAAGGGAAGATAAAAGGATCTAGAAATAGAAGGAAAGAGCACACTGTTAAGAGGGACGGACGGCCTGTTTTCTGACCCTGTTGCTAAGGCAGTGGTCTCAGGCAGGGAGGATCTGACCCTCCGCCGCCGCCCCGAAAGGAAACGTGCATCTAGAGACGCAGTCATAGTCGCAGCTGTCATAGTCGGTGAGGTGGGGAGTGCTACCAGAAACTAGTGGGTAAAACTCAGAAATGCAGCTAAATATCCGACGATGCACAGAGCAGCCCTCCCTCCAGGACAAAAAAAAACTACCTGGTTCCAGATTCTAGCAGTGCGGAAAATGAGGGACCCGAGGTTGGGCAAGATGCCAGGTTATCTTGATTTTAAAATAGAGTCAACCTCAAAAACATACCTGATGGAAGAGTGCAAGAATGGTCTCAGGGTGGAAGGGTGGGACTCACCTCCAAACTGCTTCTTCCAGTTGCAGGGGATCTTACACCTCTGGGTCTTCATGGTCTGTTTACACTCGGCTCCCGTGCGGGTGCCCTCGCGGGTGCCCAGCCCACAGTCCCCGCTGGTGGGCACACACACACTCCACTGCCACTCTCCACAGTCAGACTTCTTCACCTTCTTCTCTGGAGGGGAGGAAGGAAAATGATCAACGTCCAGAAAGCGCTTCAACTCCTGGATAAAACCGAGTTCATTCCTGAGCTCCTGAACTGCATGGTCTGTGATTTTACCTCTCCCTTCAGTGTCTAGGAAAGAGGAGGAACTCGCCAAGTGTTAGCTGAATGGTTGAATCAACCAGTGACCAAGAGAGAGGAGAAAGAAAACTAGGGAGCTAGCACTAATATTTATTTAATTCTTACTCTGTGCCAGGGACTGCGCTAAGTGATTTACTGACACCTCCTTTTGGAAGCAAATGTTTCTGAAAAAGAAAAGATGATCAAAGGCAAGTTAAATCTAAAAAATAGGAAAATAGTCTATGAAAATTAACAGTTGTCAGATTAGTCATTCCAGTGTATGTCAATGCTCCTTTCTCTGTCTTATAGATGGAGTGGTGGCCCTGGTTTAGTCACTAAGTTGTGTCCGACTCTTGCGCTCCCAGGGCTTTAGCCTGCCAGGCTCCTCTGTCTATGGGATTCTCCAGGCAGGAATACTGGAGTGGGTTGCCATTTCCTTCTCCAGGGGATCTTCCTGACCCAGGGATCAGAACCAGGTCTCCTGCATTACAGGAAGATTCTTTACCAACTGAGCTACGAGGGAAGCCCAAAGATGGAGTAACACAAACTAAATGTGGTGGACCACAGATGTAACAGACTCTCAGCTCCACAGCCAACTTATGACATTGCAAGTGACATAGAAAAGTTCTTTATTCTTACTAAGATTCAGTTTCCTCCTTTGTTAATGAGATAAAACAAAATTTGCTTCCAGGACTCTTTTCGAAGAAGAGTATCAACATAAGTAAAACACTTGATTGCCGATCAATTTATACTGTGTTGCTGCTGCTGCTAAGTCACTTCAGTCATGTCCGACTCTCTGTGACGGGCTCCCATAGACGGCAGCCCACCAGGCTCCCCCATCCCTGGGATTCTCCAGGCAAGAACACTGAAGTGGGTTGCCATTTCCTTCTCCAATGCATGAAAGTGAAAAGTGAAAGGGAAGTCGATCAGTCATGTCTGACTCTTAGCGACCCCATGGACTGCAGCCCACCAGGCTCCTCCATCCATGGGATTTTCCAGGCAAGAGTACTGGAGTGGGGTGCCATTGCCTTCTCCATCTGTATGCTGTAGCTGTTAATAATTATTACTTCAATTAATAGTCAATGGTCACCATCTATATTTCAGGACTTAAGAGTGGGAGGGATGGAATAAGAGGAGATGTCACTTAGGTGTTCCTCTAAATACTTGGAAGAAAGGAAAGTGGGAAGAAAGGGAAAGAAGGAAAAAAGAGAGGGAAGAAAGGAGAGAAGACAAAAAGCAAGTAGCTGGATTATATAGACATTAGTCAATGAAGACTTTTGTTCACAACCATATCACTCACCTGGTTTCTCTTTCTTTCCTGCTTCAGCGGTGTCCACAACTGCCAAGATGAAAATAAATGCCAAGAAGGCAGCTGCAAATTTTCGACGTTGCTGCAGGTACTGTGGAGTCTGCATTCTAAGAATAAACAGAGAAATGGAGAAGCTGGTGTCAACCTAAGTCAAAGAAAGCTCGCTGAACTCCTTGATGAAGGACTCCAGTTTCCATTTCTGAAATATCAGATTTTAGGAAGATTTATATCAATTATATGGAGCAGAGTTCAATCTTTTCTCCAATAGCCATTGCAGTAAGTGCTCTTCTGCAATCAGTCATGTATTCGTTGATAAAATACAACAGTCCTTCACATAAGACTTCACACACAACCATTTGCTAAGTATGACCCAAGAACAATGGAAGCAAAAGAATTTTGATGGCATGCATTGGAACATACTCCTACAGTAAGTCCTACTGATAGTGACACTTGGTAATGGCAATGGCTATAGCTATCCTTATAACTCCTGATGATTCCTAAAAACAACCATGATGTTTTCGTCCATGCGTATAATGTGAGTGGACACATGAATAGATTATCTGTGCAAGTATATGTTTGCTGTTATCTTCAGATGCATCAGTAATGATCAACATCTCTCATTTTATCATTTCTATGATCACGCTTACCTTATCACCATAGTTCTGCTATTCACTGGTCCACTGAAAAGTGAAGCCCAAAACAGAAGGAGAGCTAGCACACCTTCAATAGACAGCAAAAACACTTCTAAGCTCACATGTACTGAAAATCTTCCAAATTCGAGAATGGAGTAAAGGGTTTACATTTACTCATAATTTGAAATCTCCACATTATATATCAATAAAAAATCCCAGGATAACATTAGCAAGACTCCCCTAGAACTTGAAGTCACTTGTGACAGCATAGTGTCAACATGATCGCCTTGCCAAGCATACTGGGGAAGGCGCCAGGACAGCCCACCTCTTGAAGCTAGACCAAGTCATTGGCTGCAGCAACTCACCTGGTAGTCATTGATCTCCATCTAGTATGTTCATGATATTTTATGCTTCATATAAAAAAGATAGTAATGACATACGCTCATTAACTCAGAATTTTTCTTCCAGAAGTATAGATTGTTTACGTGATTTTTACATTCTCATGAATGTAAACAATAAAACCTTACATGTATAAGGGACTGAGATCACTCTGCTCTGTAATTTGCTTTCCTCATTCAAGCCTATCTATAAAATGATATCCTTGTCAGTGAATTTTTCTCCCTTTCTGTGACACTGGAAATGCCCATTTTATTGTTTTCTAATTGATGACTTTGGATTCCATTGTATGAATGAAGCATATTTCATCAGTTAAAGTTAATATTTTGGTCATTTGGTCCTTTCCCTGAATCATAAGTCCTAATTAGCAACTCAGCATCTCCATCACTTTCTAAAATCTAAAATTACATGCTTTTTTCTTTCTCTAAATGTATCTTTTTTTTTTTTTTTTTAAGAAAGTGAAGAAGAACTAAAGAGCCTCTTGATGAGAGTGAAAGAGGAGAGTGAAAAAGTTGGCTTAAAGCTCAACATTAGAAAACTAAGATCATGGCATCCGGTCCCACCACTTCATGGAAAATAGATGGGGAAACAGTGGAAATAGTGGCAGACTTTATTTTGGGGGGCTCCAAAATCACTGCAGATGGTGACTACAGCCATGAAATTAAAAGGTGCTTACTTCTTGGAAGAAAAGTTATGACCAACCTAGAGAGCATATTAAAAAGCAGAGATATTACTTTGCCAACAAAGGTCTGTCTAGTCAAAGCTATGGTTTTTCCAGTAGTTATGTATGGATGTAAGAGTTGGAATATAAACAAAGCTGAGTGCCAAAGAACTGATGCTTTTGAACTGTGGTGTTGGAGAAGAGTCCCTTTTACTGCAACCAGTCCATCCTAGAGGAAGTCAGTCCTGAATATTTATTGGAAGGACTGATGTTGAAGCTGAAACTCCAATACTTTGGCCACCTGATGCGAAGAGCTGACTCATTTGAAAGACCCTGAAGGCAGGAGGAGAAGGGGACGACAGAGGATGAGATGATTGGATGGCATCGCCAACTCAATGGACATGAATTTGAGTAAACTCCGGGAGTTTATGGACAGTGAGGCCTGGCGTGCTGCAGTTCATGGGTTCGCAAAGAGTTGGATACGACTGAGTGACTGAACTGAACTGAGTTGAATGTAAATGTTTATAATTATACTTCACTGATGATCAAACAGAAAAGTTGTTACTGATTATGATACTTGTCCTATGACTTTCATTGGACGTGAATTGTCTGAGAAGTGAGTCTAGACATATTGGTTTGCAAGTCCTCTCAGGGCTGAGTACCCTGGTGCCTCTACACAATACATTTAATACATATCCACATAGCAACTATGATTATGAGATGTAACATGAACCTAAGTGAAGGTCTTCTGGTGTCTTCTCCAAAGGCAGTCCAAGAACATACTCTCAGTGACTAACCACTTTGGAGGCGGAAACTTCTCATTTGAGTCTTCTTAGAGGGTAAGTTAACTTTTAAATTTTAATGCATTTCTTTCTGTGTTGTAATACACCTTTTGTTTTACAATTACCTATGAATACTTGAAATTAGATTGTGAATTAGATTATTGTATTGTTGTTGTTGTTGTTCAGTCTCTAAGTTGTATCCTACTCTTTGTGACCCCGTGGTCTGCAGTGTACCAGGCTTTGCTGTCCTTCCTTATCTCCTGGAGCTTGCTCAAACGCATGTCCTTTGAGTCAGTGATGCCATCCAACCATCTCACCCTCTGCCACCCCCTTCTCCTCCTGCCTTCATTCTTTCCCAGCATCAAGGTCTTTTCCAACGAGTTGGTTCTTTGCATCAGGTGGCCAAAGTATTGGAGATTCAGCTTCAGCATCAGTCCCTTCCAATGAATATTCAGGGTCGATTTCCTTTAGAATTGACTGGTTTGATCTCCTTGCAGTCCAAGGGACTCTCAAGAGTCTTCTCCAGCACCCCAATTCAAAAACATCAATTCTTCGGCACTCAGCCTTCTTTATGGTTGAACTTTCACATCCATACATGATACTGGAAAAACCATAGTTTTGACTAGATGGACCTTTGTTGGCAAAGTGATGTCTCTGCTTTTTAATGTGCTGCCCAGGTTTGTCATAGCTTTTCTTCCAAGGAGCAAGTGTCATTTAATTTCATGGGTGCAGTCACCATCTGCAGTAATTTTGGAGCCCCCCAAAATAAAATTGTTCACCTGCTTCCACTTTTTCCCATCTATTTGCTATGAAGTGATGGGACCAGATGCCATGATCTTGGCTTTTTTGAATGTTGAATTTTAAGCCAGACTTTTCACTCTCCTCTTTCACCATCATCAAGAGGTTCTTTAGTTAGAGTGGAATCAAGGTTGCTGGGAGAAATATCAACAACCTCAGATATGCAGATGATAACCTCTCTAACGGCAGGAAAGTGAGAATTCAGAAATTTCCATCGTGAGAGCACAACTATTGAGAGAATTTTCTGACCAAGCAAAAGAGTGATGCTTGAAGAGCCATGTATTATACACAGTGAAAAGAGGGGTCACTGAGAAAATACGGCCACTTAGCAGAAATAGAACTCTTCCAAAAATAACACACACAGAGAGTCATTAATAGAAAAATACTCTTGCTGGCTATTTTAACCTCAGCATTTCTAGTCTGATATTGCTAACCTTACTTTTATAATCATTTTCAAAAAGCTTTCTCTCAGTCAAGTTAAAGTCACTTAATTTCAAAAGAAACATCCCACAGGGGCCCGAATTTCCTGAACAATGTTTCTGAAATCATAGAATCATCTATTAAACAGGGATCTTAACTGTAGTGGTAGCGGAGAGGAAGAAATGAGAGAGGAACTGGGATGAGCGTTAGAGTTAATAGAATAGAGTAAACTCTGTTTATATTGTTTCCCCTATAAATTCAGAAAAACTTGGAATCTTAATTAGTGGGTAAATGGTTAATTTCAGCTTTTAGATGTTCTAAAGAAAATGCACACAATTCCATATGCACAGGGAAAATGTGTAAAATTTGTGATCAGCAATAGGTTTGAGTTTTCAACTTATCTTTTCCCCTACCTCCTGTTTTGCCTGCCATTCTGCTTAAGCCTCTGTTTTGGTAGCTTTAGATTCTTCTGGGTAGAGCAAAGGAAACAATTATTTTTAAAAAGAGAGTAAAGGAGTTTAGGAAAGAGATGAGTCAAATTATAAAAAAAAAAGCAAGTAGCATACTGGTGCCTTGTGGTGTTAAGAACTTGAGTAACTGAACGTGTGTAGATAAGAGTTTCCCTTGCTTGTAGTATTTGTTGGCTGTTTATTTGTCCTTAGCATCAGACAAAGGCAGAAGTATCTCCATATGGTGTATCCCTGCCGCTCTCCAACACATGCTAGATGAGCACAGAGGCAAGAACACAGACTTAAGGAAGTGGTCAGGGTCGGGACTTACTTTTCAAACGGAGGGAATTAAAACAATGGCAGAATAAGTCCTGCTAAGTCAGCTCAGTTCTTTTGAATAATTTACTTATTTTAACTCCTCCTGCTGCCAACTTTTGCTGTCCTTACTCTGACAGATTTAATTTCATGGGGCTTACCACTTAACAGGAAGACTACCCTAGATGCCTGGTGTCTGGAAATTACTGTTGCGTTATCTCAACTGCTAATAAGTATGAATGAAGCTCAAGGGTGAAACGAAATCAGTTAAAGAAACCAGCTAGGGGGGTAAGTGTTAATAGATTAAATCCCGGTTACTTCTGTAGAAAAATCACTGATGAGAAGGAAAAGTATTAGTATTTTAATAGGATCTAAAATTTTAAAGATGATTAACATCTGGTATAAACATAATACAAGGATGCTGGAATCTGTCTCTTAGTGATTTGTTTGGAATGACTAATATAGGATTTAGAGGCAGAAGCTTTGGCTTAAACTTCAGCTCTACCATATAATTTTTGGAATGTTCTTGGGCAAATCACAATCATTTAAACTGCTGTTTTGACATCTACAAAGTGGGTGTGATTATAATAACTTGAGAGGTTTGTTGTGGAAATGCAGGATGCAAACTCAGAGCTAACACAGAATATCGAGAAATATTTGTTGTGGAAACATAAGATGTAGACATAGAGCTAACCCAGATTATTAAGAAACATATTATTAGTTGCTGAATAAAGTTAGTTCACCCCTATACTCATATTACTTATTAAAAGGAAGTACTTCTTTTTATTAAGAAATAACGAGCATGACACTTTTAGCTGTCTAATCTTATCTAAAATCAAAGGATAAAAATTAAAAAAAAACAGAGAGATATGATTTAATTAATCCAACTAAAGACTTGTTCAGCTTTATTCGGATACAAATTTGTTCAGGCTTTTGACTTCTTAAAAGGTTAAAATAAACTCAAGGACCTTTACCCCCAGTATTTCTTTGGAGTTCACTAAAGTATAGAGGCTTCATGTTGAGAACTAATGAAACTGATATGCAATTTAACATGTATGAAATGAAAAAAAATATAACTTTGCAACTGCATATTATGTCTCTTGTGTGGTGAAACTATTCTACTGCCCTCCTTTTATTTCAAATACCTGAGATAGGGCCCCAGCACAAAGTTGCCACTCAGTAAATTTTTGCTAGCAAAAAAAATATAGCTAAAACATGGCATCAAATAGAAGAATTAGTATTCATGCTAAAATGATGCCTCAGCTCTTTGTCTATGCCATGGATATAAGATTCACTGAAAAACCTGAGCTAGAAGCAACCAGAATCTAAAGCAGTTTCATACATACAAGAGCAGTCTATGAAAGATTTGTAATACATCAAATATTACACATCATCAAACCTTTCTAGATATTTTGCGATCTATCTTTCTAAAGCTCTGTGAAATAGTAATTTTTTTTCCTTTTTATAGGCCACTTTTATTTTCACTAACCCTTCTTCAAGTCATAATCCTCGAATTGATTTATTTTCAAATGGTTGATCATTGCCTTAGATTCCTAAAGTCCCATATAAATAACTGTTAGGTTTACAGTGGAATCTTTTGCTAAACCAGCCTTTCATTTTGACCTTGTTAAGCTGCCTTATTTAAACACTAAGCCTTGAAAAGAATGTGTCCCAAGCACGTGTGTTCATGACCTCAGATACACTCTACTCACAGCCCATAAATGAATTCAACAGTGTTCGATCTTTGATTTTAACTAAGTACATATCAATTAGATTGATAGTATGACATTGTTTAATTTTGTATAACACAATAAAAATGGGTAGCTTCCAGGCTGAAATATTTTCACAGCATAATGGCACCTGCTAGAGAAATGTGATATTTTAGGGCATTTTCTTTAGATATTTATTCACCAATTTTGGGGGTACCTACTGAGGGCTGGATGTCTACTTAGGCATAAGAACATGATAAAAGAATATGATTCAGCCCTCCCCCGAAGGAATTCTGTGTAACTGGGGAAAAAAATGTGAGAAATGAGTGAGATGATTCACTATGGTAAATATCATGAAGCACTTATACACACAGTTCTATTTGAGCACCTAGGCTCAAGTGATAATTTTGCTCAGCAAGGGTGAGTGAGGTAGAGGGTTGTGGTATATTTTATCAGATTAAAAAAAAAATAGTTGAAGTCTTCTAAATAAAGAAATGAGGGAAGGAAGGGAACTTCAGGCAAACGGGATCAAATAAATGAATGTGTGGAGATGATGTATATAATATATTCAGTGACAGAATGTGATTAGAATAGAGTGTACAGTACCAAGTAACAGTGGGTGGACCTCAAAAGGAGGAAGAGGAAATGAGTTAATCGTGAAAATTGTGAGGGAGAAAGACAGACAGAGTTATTAACTGCTCAGGAAAAGAGAAGCAAGGGGAAGTCAGGGAGAGAGGAATGTTGTATGCTGTGCTAAATCACTTCAGTCGTGTCCAAGTCTTTGTGACCCCATGGACTGTAGCCCACTTCCTCTGTCCATGGGATTCTCCAAGCAAGAATACTGGAGTGGTTTGCCATGCCCTTCTCCAAGGGATCTTCTCAACTCAGCGATGAAACCCTCGTCTCTTATGTCTCCTGCACTGGCAGGTTAGTTCTTTATCACTAGCGCCATCTGGGAAGCCCGCATGCTGTATAGTGAAGTGAAGTCGCTCAGTCGTGTCTGACTCATAGCGACCCCATGGCCTGCAGCCTACAAGGCTCCTCCATCCATGGGATTTTCCAGGCAAGAGTACTGGAGTGGGTTGCCATTTCCTTCGTATGCTGTATAAACATGACTAAAACACTAAGTTACCACAAAGGGGCAATCACCATACTCAACCGTTCATCTCGACATCCTTTATGTAGTATGCTTGTTTCTCTTTTGGCTTTCTTATTATTTTTGTTTACCCATGTTGTGGATATTCTGTGTACTTTGGTTCATTTCGAGGTATTTATTACCAAAGTACTTATAATACTTATAGTACTTGGGAGTCAGGAACAAGCTCCAAGACTCAAAAACTTCACACACACATACATTAAAAAAATCTCTTCTGATTTTCATTAGAAAAATAAAGTTAGGCTAAACAATGATTTTTAGAGAACTGGTGTTTCCAGAGAGAGGTCAAGGACTGCTGCCAGGAGTGAAAGAAACCTGAGATAGTATTGACGGTCACACCGTATCTCCCACCCTTATCTCAGCTTCACCTGGAGACGCTCCTCTTTCAGGACTTTCCTTGTAAGATTTCATTTGTCAAGAAAGAAAAACGTATTTATTTTTTAAAACCTGATACTACTATTTGTTCTTTTTTTAAGTAATTTTATTTATTTATTTATTTATTTTTGGCTTCACACAGCCTTTCTCTCGTTGCAGTATGCAGGCGTCTCATTGCAGTGGCTTCTCTCGTTGCAGAGCATGGGCTCTAGGGTGTGGGGGCTTCAGTCATTGTTGTGCATGGGTTTAGTTGCCCTGCAGCATGTGGAATCTTCCTGGACCAGTGATCAAACTCATGTCCCCTGCATTGGTAGGTAGCTTCTCAACCAGTGGACCACCAGGGAAATCCAGAAAAACTATATTTAAGAGTCACTGGTCTGGCCAGTCTTAAGGTCAGTAGGGGATATGATGTTACAAAACAATATTTTTTTCAAAAGTAGAAATACGAAAATGTCTCAAGTAGTTAATATGAAATATATTTGAGTAGGAAAAATGCTTTGTTTTTGGTAGCAAAAACAAGTGTATATTTTAACTATCCCATACTTTAATGTTTGACATGATTGTCTTCTTATCAAGGATCAAACACACAGTATAATAAGTATGACTACAATTGTGAGGAAAATGAGACAGTAAATCATAAAGCATTAAAAACTAATTTTTTTAATATATGGAAAAAAGAAGAGGATTTGGAGCCAGCCAGATTTCTTCCATATAAGCTTTGTCACTTATTATATCTGTGGTGTGAAAAAAGCAGTCACTCCCTTTTATTCTTAGTAACCTCTGTGGTAAAGAAATTTAAAGTTTTATCATGCAGGCTCATAGTTTTTTTAAAGACTACAATGAGATACCAGATATAAAATACCTGGCACCTTGACAGGCACACGTTAGGTGCTCCATCAGTAGTGACCCCTGTAGCTCTTAGAGAAAGAAAGTGGGGGGTGGAAGCCCCCAGATATAGGTTCATTAAAGAAGGTGGCAATACCTCCTTTCAAAGTAGTTTGAATTTTGATAAGTAAATCTGGAATGAAAAGCATTTCCAATGGAAGAAACATAATCCCTGATGACTCAGCAGTAAAGAATTGGCCTGTAATTCAGGAGACGAGGGCCTGATCCCTAGGTCGGGAAGATCCCCTGGAGAAGGAAACGGCAACCCACTCCAGTATTCTTGCCTGGGAAATCCCATGGATGAGGAGACTGGAGGGCTACAGTCCATGGAGTCACAAAGAGTTGGACACAACTGAGCAACTAAACAACAATGGAAAAATGGAAGAAATTTTAAGGTGAGAAATCACAAGACTAATTTGAAGTAAATAGTTTGGTTTGATGGTAGAAGAAAAAAGTGTGATATTGAAAAGTTGGAGCCATAGCAGGCAGATCATTGAAATCATAATTATTATCAGTGAATATTTAGTGACCACATACTATGTGAAAAATAATAGGCTAGGTTATAAGGGAGACACAGATATGAATTATATTTGATCTCACAAACTCTCCAAATGACAAATGCTTTATGGAGCCAAAGACACACTAAGAGTATATGCCATATTTTTTGGTGGAAGATATAAAAATGCTGCAACTAAAACAAATGTATTTTTGATGAAAGAAATGTCTAATATTCTTGCTAAGATTTCTTCTGCAAAGTTTAAAGAGTATCAATTTTAAGCCATAAAAATCAAAAGAAAGCTGTGGGTACTGGCAAACTTAATTAGTTTCTCAAAGCAAGAGTCAATAGTGTTAACAAATCACAGATAAATGCCCCATGTTGACTGAAGACAGTCCATACTCCTTCAGCCTAGCTCAGTAAGAAATCACTTTTTAAAAAATATGTGGTTCTTAACATCAAATGAAAACATATTTCCTTCAAGATTACCACATTCTCATACTCTTGTAAACAACTGGATACAGTTTTATCAACTACTGAGTTCAAATGGCATCTTATTAATAACTAGTAGCTTTATTTGTTGAGATGAAGTGACCCAATCAAAAATATAATTAACAAAACAGCATGCAAATTTTCATGTTCACTAACATACTGCTCAAAGGACATGAGTTTGAGCAAGCTCCAGAAGTTGGACGGGGAGGCCTGGTGTGCTGTAGTCCATGGGGTCACAAAGAGTCGGACATGACTGAGTGACTGAACTGAACTGAACATTCTGCTAAGCATTAGGAGAGTATTTCACATCATTTTGTATTGTGGGGGGCACTAAAGAATAAATATTTTATGGCTGTGTGAGGCAGAGACTTAGTAGAAGAGCAATCAGGATCAACTCAGAGAAGAAGTTCTACATCTGCCACAAAGGTCAGACAAGTAATGAAAGCATCACACCCAGCAAGTGAGAATTTATTTTTTCTTTTTTTTGAGAATTTTGAAAAGGGATCTAAATTTTTTGATTGGTCTGTTGCAGACTAAACTTGGACCAGAAAAGGAACTGAGTATTACTTTTTGACCACAAAGAAATCACAGAAAATCTCAACCAGTAAATCTTGAATGTATCTGAGAGACTATACCAGGTCTCTTAATTTGATACCTGGAATTACCAAAGAACCCTCCAGAAATAGGTTTCTATTTACAATTCAATGGAATTACCCCCAAAAGCTACCAGAACAATAAATGAATTCTGTAATGTTACAGGATACCAGATCCATTTATCTGTCAAAGGATTTCCATCTAGAATACATAGAGAACATTTACAAATCAGTAACAAGAAAACCCATAAAAATATGAGCAAAAGAAGTGCACACTTTCAAAGAAGATACACAAATGGCAAATGAGCACATCAGAAGATGTCCAATATTATCAGGAAACCTCCATGTGATACCACTACACAGCCACTCAACTGACTGAAAGTTAAAGAATAAACATACCAAATGTTAGCAAAGATGTACAGGAACTTTAACTCTCATAACCTGTTGGCTGGAACCACTTTGAAAATCGTCTTTACAGGCACGTGGGGGAAATTCAATTATATTGTTTTAAGGATTTTTTACTTACATAAAATGGTATAATATTCATTTTAAATAGGAAGTTATATGTCAGAGATACATATGTCAATTCCTAGTGCAACCTCTAAAAGAAATAATTTAAAGAGTTATAATTTAAAAGGGTAGAAAAATTATACTAGGCAATGTAAAATAAGGTTTGATTAACCTGAAATAATCAGGAGAGGAGGGACAAAGGAACAAAGAACAAATGGGATAAAAAGAAATAGCAACAAAGTAGATGCAAATCAACACATGAATAATTGCATGAAACATAAACAGACAAAATGTATTTAAAAAGACAATGTCAAGTAAGTGAAAGTGAAAGTCACTCAGTCATGTCCGACTCTTTGTGACCCCATGGACTATATAATCCATGGAATTCTCTAGGCCAGGATACTGGAGTGGGTAGCCTTTCCCTTCTCTAGGGGATCTTCCCAACCCAGGGATTGAACCCAGGTCTCCCACATTGCAGGCTGATTCTTTACCAGCTGAGCCACAAGGGAAGCCCCAATGTCAAGTAAAGAAACAAGCAATATTGAACTGCATGCTATCTATAAAAGATATATTTTAAGTATATATATATATACATATATTTTTTTTTTTTAAGTTGAAAGCAAACCAATCATAAAACAAATTCTAGTGTGGCTATAGTAGTGTTAGTCAATGTAGATGTCAAGACAGGAAGAATTAACAAAACAGAGACATTTCATGATTAGAAAAGTATCTATTAATCTAGAAGACATAATACCAAGAGGGTTTACATATAATAAAATCTCAAAAGACATGAATTACTCAGAACTAAAAAAAAGAAACAGACCAATCCAGAATCAGTCTAAGCTTTTTGTTGTTGTTCTGTTCTTACTTTGTGCCTGACTCTTTGCAGCCCCATGGACTGCAGCATGCCAGGTATCCCTACCCTTCAATATCTCCTGGAGTTGGCTCAAATTCATGTCCATTGAGTCAGTGATGCTATCTAACCATCTCATCCTCTGCCACCCTCCGACTCAATGAACATGAATTTGAGCAAACTCCAGGAGATAGTGAAGGATAATTGGTATAAGTAGAAAAAAATTCAGTATGAATGAACTTGACTTGATAATAAAACCTAACAAGGACATTACAAGAGACTACAGACCAACACTCCTAATGAACATAAACATAAAAACATTTCTAAAATATTAGTAAATAAAATCCAGTAAATATAAAACAAAAGCTAGTTAATCATAACTAGTGGTGTTTATTCCAGGATTTAAGGCTGTTTTAACAGCCAACATATTCACTGCATTGGAGAATTACAAGAATAATGGAGAAAAATCATGGGATTGGCTCAACAGATGCCATAAAAAGCCTGAATCATATCCAATACTATTTCCTGATAAAATAATGATGCACTATAATTAAAAATTGCTATAATAGCTTTGTTCTTCTTCTTTTTAATGGACATAACAAATTTACCTGGTTATGTTCCAAGACTTTAAGGAAAGCTATCAGAGGAGACTAATTTTGAGTTTAGTCTCAAATAACATTTTAGGTTACAGAAAGAACATCCAGGCAAGGGCCTACAGGTTTGAATAAGTGTGATATATTCTAGGAATCAATGATTAATTAAAAATTGCTCAAGCATCAGTGAGAAAATTTGAGAAATAGAAAAGGAAGTAAGAGATGGAAGAGACTAATCTTGTTCTTGATTGTCATATGTAAGGGTTACATGAGAAATGCAATGATATTTTACTTTAGAAAATATGGAGGTATGAAGAATTTTGAGTGAAGGAGGACCATGGCCAGCTGTGAATCTGAGACATTGCTCAGCAATAGGTTAGCAGAGTGAATGGGGGATGGTGAACCTGCACTCAGGAAGGCTTAGAGAAGGCCAGTTCACATAATCCAGGTGAGACAGAGAAGACTTACTGTGGCACTGGAAAGGGAATTGACAAAAGAAAAAAGTAAAGTGGCTATTTTCTACTTTACTAGAAAAGTTTCTACTTTACTAGAAAAATTCTTCTAAATTGGCTATTGTGAATAATGTTGTGATGACCATGATAGTTCATTGAGATCTGAAGTTTAATTCTTCTGGATAAATATAATATGATAGTCCAATTTTTAATTTTTCTACTAGCCAATTTTTCAGCTTTACTAAAAAAAGTAAAAAGAGGAAAGAGAAAAAGTTATTTAAGGGGTAAAATGTGTTGGACTTATCACATTGATTGAACATACAACTTATGTAAGGAGAAAGAAGGAGAAATCTAGGACATTTCTCAGTTTCTAATCTTTAATCCAGAAATAGGTGCCAACATAGAGAATATGGTTTTCAACAGTTTCCCAAGTAATACACATGATGATCTATCCTAAGGACAGTATTCTCAGCAACTGACATGTATTAAATGTCAGAATATATATACAAATATTTATATACAATATAGTTTATGAAATATCTATTAATATATTAATACTCAGACATCTGATTGTTTAGGTTCTTCTAATATCCTTACTTTTCAGATCATTTTTTTAAAAAAAATGCTTAAAGACACTTAATGACTAAGGTTAAGGAAAGATAGTAAAGATTTATTTAGACATGTTGAGTTTAAGGTACCAGAGGACCTCTGAGGACATTTGAGTTGAAAGAGACAGAAATTATCAATCTGGAAGAAGAATTCTGATCTAGAGATGGAAATTAAAGTGAAGTCAACATATGCTATCTGAATAAGCAGGCAGACTTGGGATTTCCCAGAGAGACCATGGAGTGAGAAGACATAGAGTAAGAACTGAGGATGTGCATAAGATGTGAGAATTCTGATTCTTACATAAGTGGGAGGAGGGACTTCCCTAGTGGTCAAGTGGTTAAGACTTGGTGCTTCCACTGCAGGGGGCATGGGTTTGATCCCTCGTCAGGGAACTAAGATCCCACAAGCCTGGTGGTATGGCCAATTTTTTTTTTTAAGTGAATTGCGAGTAGCAACAGAGGAATAAGAGGCAAGCAAAGGAAGCTGAATCATGGAAACCAAGCAAATAGGAAGTTCTGAGAAGTAAGAAATGATGAACAGGGTCAAATTCCAGGGAAAGGTGTCTATAGGAATTAGCAATAAGGAATCACTGGTAACCTTAACATGGTATGTTTTAGTGAAACTGTGAAGCTAAAAAAAAAACCCAAATAGCTGTTTCTGAACCAATCATTAAATTAACATTGCTTTAGAGACCATTTCTTGGCCAGTGAATATCTGTGTGATTTAGCTCAGCATTATGTTACAAGAGCCTAATAAATATTCAGTCTGACATAATGAAAGGCTCTGAGAAGTGCCACAGTGTAATGGAAAAGGCTGTCCAAGAGTCAAAGGACCAAGCGCCTGCTCAGGGAACACCGTGACTCACGAGGACCAGAAAGACAATGACTCCTGTCAGAAAGAGAATCCCATGGGACTCCTTCAGGTAATCTGGATTACAGAAAGAAATCTTTTACTCGTGAAAGAATAAGACATTATCTCACTGCTTTTGGTTGTGATTTAAAATGTGCTAGGCACTCAATACTTTGTGTTTTTATAAAGCTCTAAGCCTCTCTTCTGAACTCCTTACTACCCAAAGCAGTACCCTAAGACCAGCAGCACCAGCATCACCTGGGAGCTTCTGAGAGATCCAGACTAGCTCCCACCTCAGACCTGCTGAACTAGAAAATTCATTCTAACAAGGTCAAGATCCCTAGGTGATATTGAAAATTTCATAAACACTTCTAAACCATAATTTCTTTAGGAATCAAATTTTAAATATTTGCTAATTATTTGATTACTTATTTAAATTATTTATGGCCCAATTTCTTCCAATAATTTTAAGGTACCTTTTAAAAAATATACAATCTCGAAGGATTTACAAAAGAAAAGTAAAGCAAAAGGCAAAGGAAAAATAAAGAGTAGGGAAATACCGTAGCCATCATGGATTAAAGGCTTTGTTCTGTGCTAAAAGCTTTATCTTTTATCATCCCAACAACATTAGAAACAAGTCAATATTACTCCAGTTTTGCAGGTGAGTAATACAGAAGTTAGAGAATCTAGATAACTTGCCCAAGATCACAGAGTGTTAGAGGTAGAGTTTTTAAGTCAACTAAGGTTTTTTTTAAAAATAACATTTGAACCTAGACCAGCCAAAACCAAATTAAATCTGTTTTTAACCACAAAGTTGAATAGAGAGGTTAGAATAAAAAATGTGTATCCAACTCAGTCATGTCTAACTTTGTGACCCCATGGACTGCAGCATGCCAGGCTTTCCTGTCCTTCACCATCTCCCAAAGCTCATTCAAACTCATGTCCATTGAGTCAGTGATGCCATCCAACCATCTCATCCTCTGTCGTCCCCTTCTCCTCCTGCCTTCAATCTTTCCCAGCATCAGAGTCTTTTCTAATGAGTCACTTCTTTGCATCAAGTGACCAAAGTATAGGAGCTTCAGTTTCAGCATCATTCCTTCCAATGAATATTCAGGATTGATTTTTTTTTTTTTTTAAAGATTGACTGGTTGGATCTCCTTGCTGTCCAAGGGACTCTCAAAAGTCTTCCCCAACACCACAGTTCAAAAGCATCAATTCTTCAGTGCTCAGCCTTCTTTATGGTCCAACTCTTATATACTTACTAAAAATTTATTGATACATGGCTTTACACTTTCTAGAAACTGATGTAGAAAGAAAATACAAGAACCACATCCATATTTAATTCTCTGCCCACCAGAATGCTATTTGTACAGTACAGGAGAGCTATCACCACTTTTTAGAGGAGTTATGTGCATGCTCAGACACTTGTCATGTCCGACTCTTTGCAACCCTATGGCCCACCAGGCTCTTCTGTCCATGGGATTCTCCTGGCAGGAATATTGGAGTCGGTGGCCATGCCTTCCTCCAGGGGATCTTCCCTACCCCAGGACTGAAACCACATCTCTTGCATTGCAGGTGGATTCTTTGCTCACTGAGCCACCTGGCAATCCCCTAGAGGAGCAATAGATCCTTGTAAAAATGTGAATTATGTAAAACCTCTAAATTACATTTTCTCACTTTGCAGGAGTTCTTGAATATACTCAGTAACATTCTAAAAATGAATGACTTGAAGGCAAATAAGTTCCAAAAGCAAAATTACAAATATTAATAAGTTCACTCCCCCAAATGTGTGTATGGAGATAGATCAACTGATAGATAGATCGATAGAAAGATCTCTGTACAGAGACACAAATATAGACACACATCTTTCACAAAGACACTAGAAAACTTTGTCTTTGGTGTAGGTACCAAAGCAGATGGAGCTGTCTGACTTCAGAGCTCCTAGTTTTCTCCTCTCTCTGTAGTTTAGGCTCTATGCTAGGTTAGGATAGAACAGGAAGATCAAAGACGGTTATCTTCTCTACGTACCCTCCCCCAGCCCATGAGTGATGTAAAATCCCTTCCTACACAGTTCCCACACTGCTGGAAGTGTCCAAATGGGTACTAAGCCACTTAAAGGTAAAGATATGATGTGTGTTTTCTTGGTTTAGCTTGCAAAGACTGGGTTATTAATGCCTGGTTCCATACCAGGAACAAAGAGCTGGAATAATCAAACAATTGCCCAGGAAGCCATCTGGATTGAAGTTAGTCTCTCCCTCAAGAACGGAAGAGCTGAAACTTGCCAGCTTTGATTTGCACGCCTTTCAGCTACTATTTCCAGCCAATTCAGTTCATACAACTCCAGCTTTCATTTAGAGCTGAGCTCATTGACTAAAAAAATAAAAAAGAATGGGGGGAAAAAAAAAACAAGAAATCAAGGAAAGGCTTAATTGATTATGCAGAGTGCTGCTTTGGGAAAGAGGAAAATCTTATTAGAAGCCTGGCAAACTCACTTCATTAGGGATCTAGTGACATCTTCCAAAACGAGAACATTACATCAGGTTAGTTTAAAACAGCAAGAGACCTTGCAGCTTGGTTGGGATACCTCATCCCCATTCACTCTGTCTGCCTCATTCTTTGCATTCTCCATCATATTTTATCAATGGTGAAAAGTTCGCTACTAAAAAATATGCTGAAAGAGATGTAACATTGGAAACTAGGAACATTAAAATCAAAGATTGTGATTCTGCTCACTCGCCAGCCCACTTTCTGGGTCTGCTTGCATGGTTATTTTCACCTCATTCCAACGTCCTCCTTTCCCGCACATATAGTGCCTTCCGCTCAGCCTTCCTCCATCTAATGATTCCCTGAAATCACTGCTGGTAAAGGAATGCAGACCTGCGTATGAGACCTTAGGATGGTGCGTGAGAATCAGTTGCTTCTTGTCCCTTCAGAAATCCTCTGAAGTCCTTCTGCGTGGTTTCCACGTCAAAGAAGGAAGTTGTTGATTTTTCTTTCCCCCTTTTTTCGGAAGCATCAAATGCCCCATTTACTGAACTCCCTCCTTTCTAGAAATAATTAGCCTGAGGGCTAAAACTACCATTGGAATTTATAAAAAGAGTAACGAGATCAACATGGTTCCTTCACACCAAATAAACCTTATTTAGTTGTGTGAGAAAGTGGCAAATAATAGTGATCTGATGGCCATAAAGTATCTTGGTTTCAGGAAATTTTGACACATACTTGGAAAACATACCTCTTGAGTAAGACAATGAAGACCAGTCAGACAATAAGAATGTGAGGTGGATACAATGTGAGATAACAGGTTCTACCACAGAATACTTATACTGAAAGGTAAAAAAAAAAAAAAAAAATCTAAAATCAGCAATTTAATCTCTGTCTCAAAAAGCAAGAAAAAAGTTCAATCCAAATTAAATACAGGTAGGAAAGTAACAAGTACATTTCTATTTTTATGAGGCTCAAATAGAAAGTTCTTCCTTATATGAGCTGGAGTCTATCCACTGTAAATTTCATTTAATTTTTCTCAGAGGTAAATGAGGTGATTTCTTGACAACGCTTACATAGACAATAAGAGACAAAGTTAGCACTGATTATAATTATGTCTAACATGATGATGACAGCAGAGAACAACACAAATAGATTATTACCTTGCAGTTGCAAATTTTAACTGAATTTAAAGTAGTTGTTAACCTAGGTCATGAGCTTCCCGGTGGAAAATCTCCCTATAATGCTGGAGACACAGGAGATGTGGGTTTGATCCCTGGGTTGGGAAGGTCCCCTGGAGGAGGGCATGGCAACCCTCCACTCCAGTATTCTTGCCTGGAAAATCCTGTGCACAGAGGAGCCTGGTGGGCTACAGTCTGTAAGGGTTGCAAAGAGTTGAACGTGACTGAAGCAACTGAGCTGTAACCTAGGTCATATTATTTAAGCCATACAATAACATCTTGCTTTATTGGCAAATAAACCCAGCAATTGTGTGTATCTAAAACCTGTGTTCTGTATATCTTTTGATCTCTATGCTTAGTAATTACGTAGGTACTTGGCACACATTTACTGAAGGAATGAATAAAATTTAAAAGACTGACCAGCCAAACCCAATGAAACAGTATCACAGGGTTGATACCCTTAGGAGACCCATCATTATCTTTTGAATTTTATATATAATTCTGCAGATTTGGCTATCTGTTTTTCAAGTCTGTAGTAAATTAGAAGAAAGATAAATACTGCCTCTAAGTATATCATTATCAGCATAAAGATATAGGAAAACATGGGGAAATTATTTTTAAAAACTCAAACGCACACAGGAGTCATTTGGATTGAGTCAAATGGACCCCCAACAACCCAGTTTTCCCCGATTGGAGCCCCCAGATGTCACAGTACTAACATCTACTAGATAGCTAAGATCATCAGTGACTGAGTGACTTTCACTTTAAGACTATACAGTGGAGGTGATGAATAGAAGATTCAAGGGATTAGATCTTGCAAACAGAGTGCCTGAGGAACTACGGACAGAGATTCGTACATTGTGTAGGAGGCAGTCACCAAAACCATCTCGAAGAAAAAGAAATGCAAGAAGTTGAAGTGGTTGTCTGAGGAGGCTTTACAATAGTTGATGAAAGAAGAGGAGTGAAAGGCAAAGGAGAAAGGGAAAGATATACCCAACTGAATGCAGAGTTCCAGAGAATTGCAAGGAGAGATAAGAAGGCCTTTTTAAGTGAACAAAGTAAGAAACAGGAAAACAATAGAATGGGAAAGACTAGAGATCTCTTCAAGAAAATTGGAGATACCAAGGGAACACATGCAAGGATGGGCACGATAAAAAACAGAAACAGTTAAGGACCTAACAGAAGCAGAAGATATTAAGAAGAGGTGGCAAGAAAATGATGAACTATACAAAAAAGGTCTTAATGACCCGGATAACCATGATGCTGTGGTCATTCACCTAGAGACAGATATCCTGGAGTGTGAAGTCAAGTGGGCCTTAGGAAGCATTACTACAAACGAAGCTAGTGGAGGTGATGGAATTCCAATTGAGCTATTTAAAATACTGTTGATGCTGTTAAAGTGCTGCACTGAATATGTCAGCAAATTTGGAAAACTCAGCAGTGGCCACAGGACTGGAAAAGGTCAGTTTTCATCCAATCCCAAAAAAGGGCAATGCCAAAGAATATTCAAATTACCATACAATTGTACTCAGTCCCCATGTTAGTAAAGTTATGCTCAAAGTCCTTCAAGCTAGGCTTCAATAGTACATGAATGGAGAATTTCCAGAGCCAGAGATCAAATTGACAACATTCATTGGGTCATGGAGAAAGCAAGGGAGATCCAGGAAAACAACTGCTTCACTGACTACTGTAAAGCCTTTGGCTGTGTGGATCACAACAAACTGTGGAAAATTCTTAAAGAGATGGGAATACCAGAACACCTTACTCATATTCTAAGAAATCTGAATGAGGGACAAGACGCAATATTTAGAACCAGACGTGGAATGACTGATTGGTTCAAAATTGGGAAAGGAGTACATCAAAGCTGTAAATTGTCACCTGCTTATTTAACTTATATGGAGCGTACATCACGCCAAATGCCAGACTGGATGAATTCCAAGCTGGAAGAAATATCAACAACCTCAGATATGCAGATGATACCACTCTGATAGCAGAAAGTGAAAAGAACTAAAGTGCCTCTTGATTAGGGTGAAAGAGGAGAGTGAAAAAGCTGGCTTAAAATTCAGCATTTAGAAAACTAAGATCATGGCATCTGGTTCCATCACTTCATGGCAAATAAAAGGGGAAAAAGTAGAAGCAGTGACAGATTTTGTTTTCTTGGGCTCCAAAATCACTGCAGTCAGTGACTGTAGTCATGAAATTAAAAGACATTTGCTCCTTGGAAGTGAAGTGAAGTCCAAGTCACTCAGTTGTAACCGACTGGACTATATGGTCCATGGAATTCTCCAAGCCAGAATACTGGAGTGAGTAGCCTTTCCCTTCTCCAGGGGATCTTCCCAACCCAGGGATTGAACCCAGGTCTCCCACTTTGCAGGCGGATTCTTTACCAGCTGAATCAAAAGGGAAGCCCAAGAACACTGGAATGGGTAGCCTATCCCTTCTCCAGCAGATCTTCCCGACTGAGGGATGGAACCAGGGTCTCCTGCATTGCAGGAGGATTCTTTGCCAGCTGATCCATGAGGGAAGCCTGCTGCCTGGAAGGAAAGCTATGACTAACCTAGTTGTTGTTATTGTTCAGTCACTAAGTTGTGTCTGACTCTTTGTGACCCCATGGACTGCAGCACCCAGGTTCCTCTGTCCTCCACTATCTCCTGGAGTCTGCTCAAACTCCTGTCCTCTGAGTCAGTGATGCCATCCAATCATCTCATCCTCTGTCGTCCTCTTCTCCTGCCTTCAATCTTTCCCAGCATCAGGGTCTTTTCCAATGAGTCAGCTATTCGCATCAGGTAGCCAAAGTATTGGAGCTTCAGCTTCAGTCTTACCAATGAATATTCAGGACTGATTTCCTTTGGAATTGACTGGTTTGATCTTACAGTCCAAGGGACTCTCAAGAGTGTTCTCCAGCACCACAATTGGAAACCATCAGTTCTTCTGGGCTCAGCCTTCTTTATGGTCCAACTCTCACATCTGAACGTGACTACTGGAAAAACCATAGCTTTGATTATACGAACCTTTGTTGGCAACGTGATGTCTCTGCTTTTTAATATGCTGTGTAGATCTGTAATAGCTAGAAAGCATATTAAAAAGCAGAGACATCACGTTGCCAACAAATGTCCAGGAGACAGTGCAGGACAGAGGAGCCTGGGGTGTTGCAATTCATGGGGTTGCAAAGAGTTTAACAAAACAGAAAGTGAATCAGGAGAAACCAGGACCAGTCTGCCCCTCAAAGGTAAAGATATTATTTTCCACTTAACCCTTCACTTAGACTGAACAAATTGGTGGTGTGTATGTGTATTACTGTGTGTGTGTGTGCTCAGTTGTGTCTGACTCTTTGTGACCTCCATGGACCGCCAGGCTCCTCTGTCCATGGAATTTTCCAGGCAAGAATACTGGGGTGAATTGTCATTTCCTACTCCAGGAGATCATCCTGACCTAGGAATCCAACCTGTATCTCTTGTGTCTCCTGCATTGGCAGGCGGATTCTTTACCACCATGCTACCTGGGAAGATCCTGTAAATGTTGAGATAAGGCAATTCTCTTCAGAAAACAGACACATAAAAAACTTTGGTGGAGTATTTTCAGAATGAGTTAAAAATTCAAAGATATGTTTAAAATTTAATATATATGGTATTAAATTTTTTCCTTTAAAGCACATTTCATTTTAAAGCACTAATTAGACTAAAAAAAAACATTAACTACTTTTCAACCCCAAGATGGTATGATTCTATCTTGTTCAATTCTGCTAAATCACTGTGGGATAAACTGTGGCAGGCACTGTTAATCTGCAGTTAATAGACTATGAAATTGAAGATTTAATCGATTGCATAACTTACCCCAAACCACATAGCTAGTTAGTAGTGAAGCCAGATAAGAAGTTAGCTTGATCTTAATCTTAATTAATTATTATATAATATGTCTCAACTATGTTTCAAGACAGGAAATCATCAGCAATCCCATCGCATAGCTTGAAATCTCATTCTAGTGGTATGTTGACAAAGGAGCATGCTGAATAAACAAGACTTGTTCCCTATATGGTATAATAGTTGCTGATTTGCCAGTAAAGTTTTTTCTCTATCCTCTCTTGACATTCCACAATCATAATTTGTGAACAATTTCACTGTTAACTTCTACTTACAGTGCTTCTTTTAAATAACTACTGTTTCCAGAGGACTTATAAAGAGGGATTTATGAATTACCAAAGGTAAAGCTTATCAGCTATTTTGGGGTTGACATGGAGTTCTTTTCTGCTTGGGATGTGATCTAAGTACAAACAAAATGTGTATTTTGTTTCTCAGAGAATTTTAAAGAGGAGTGACTTTAAATTGATCCTTCAGCTCCTAATCCAGAATTTATTTAGTGTTGTAATGTATAAGACTCTGCAGACATAGAAATATATATATATATAAATGTATGACCCTTATCCATAACAATATTAAATTAAAACTTGAAAGTTTTCATGAAAATGTAAATGCAGCTCCTTTGCTCAATATGACAAATTGTCCCATGGAATTAAAAGTTGTAAAATGTATGTGTTTCTCAAAATGCTTACCATGTGGTCCACTGTGAAGCCAGGGAGACCTATTTACTATATGATTTCTTTTCTTTAATACATTTTTCTAAATTATAAGTGGTACATATCATAACTATTATTAACTGTAGACTCTACTCACAAAAGACCAAACAGAAAAATCTGCTAACTAAGCAAAGCTAATTGTACTAAACCTACTACAGTAAGGAAGATGTAACTTTGACCACAGGACCCAGGGATCGAACCCATGTCTCTTATATCTCCTGCTTTGGCAGGTGGATTCTTTACCACTAACGCTTCCTGAGAAGCCCAAGGAATTTACTAGGATTGAGCAAAGTTCATGATATAAAGGTTTAGTGAAACAAAGGTCATCAAGTGTCTTGATAAGTGAACTGCTGTTTAATAAGCAAACTCTTTATGCAGGTAAGCAATCTATTGCTCTTACTGGGGAACAATTTGCCAAGAAAAGTAAGCTATGTTTTTGGATATGTTCAGGAATTTTATGAAGCAGCAAAGTTATGACTTTGTTTTATAGCACTAAAGAAGAAAGAAAACAAAGAGAAGTCGCTCAGTCGTATCCGACTCTTTGCGACCCCATGGGCAGTAGCCTGCCAGGCTCCTTCATCCATGGGATTCTCCAGGCAAGAATACTGGAGTGGGTTGCCATTTCCTTCTCCAGCGGATCATCCCAACCCAGGGATCAAACGTGGGTCTCCTACATTGTAGGCAGACTTTACCATCTGAGCCACCAGGGAATCCCCTTATAGCACTATCTTTCTGGCCAAATATTTCCTAGAAAAATGGGAGTAACTTAGAGGCTCTGCCTGGCTTCACTCTCAGGGTTGCCTCTCACCTCCCAGTTCATTTATATGTTAAGTATGATTTGTAATTATTGTTTATACATTAGAGAATATTTCACTTCATTCTAGGGGTCTCCAATGAAAATTGGTACTTTCAATTTAGTGCTGTGACCTAAAAATCAAGAATAAATATTAGCATAGAGATGGAAAACACATTTATTTGAGGAAAACAAAATTTCCATTTGCAATTTGAAAAATTTAGACCTACCATCTCTCAAGAAAACTAAAAATTAATGTAATATATTCATTAATACTGATGTTATTATAGGATACCATTTTTAGTTAACAGCAGAAAAACAGCACAGTCAGCCCTTCTGCTGGATGGTGGATTTAATTTGAAAGAAAATAATATAAATCTGCACTTCCTTTTGCTTTTCTCCTCACTGAAACAAGTTGAGATTACTATTTATTTTGCACTTAAATGCAGGTGCTATACTAAAGCTTTGTACACATATCTTATTTGATAGTCATGACAACCCTGAAAAACAGGGAGCATCATTACCATTTTATAGGTAGCAAAAATAGAATCAAAGAGGCTAAGCAGCTTGCCCAATTCATATAGCTCTTGGTAGAAACACGAATTTTGTATATCTGGTTTCTATGGCTGTCCTCTTAAGACTGCTAAGAGGAGGTTAACATGACTGTCATTGTGAAATTAGAACCTCAGCAGTGGGATCTCCTAGCTTTCTAGAATTTAAATCTACTAGGCTTTCCTGGTAACTCAGTCAGTAAAGAATCTGCCTGCAATACAGGAGACCTGGGTTTGATCCCTGAGTCGGGAAGATCCTCAGGAGAAGGAAATGACAACCCACTCCAGTATTTTTGCCTGGAAATCCCATGGACAGAGGAGTCTGGTGGGCTACAGTCCATGGGGTTGCAGAGTCGGACACCACTTAGCGACTAAACCAGCAGCACCAATATGGATCCATTAAATATAGCTATAAAATGGAATTCTATGTGGCCATTACATGTGATCTATCATTATCCACATGAAAAGTTGTGATATTTATTTACATGAGAAGTTGCTGACTCCAATTATACACTACAACCCCATTTAATTAAAAAAACTACATATGCACACACACATACAATATACCACATTTTTAGGGTCCTGTGGGATATATTGTTATGTAGTCTCTAAGTCGTGTCCAACTCTCTTGTGATCCCATGAAGCAGGCCACCAGGCATATCTGTCCATGGGATTTCCCAGGCAAGAATACTGGAGTGAGTTGCCATTTCCTTCTCCAGGGGATTTTCCTGACCCAGGAATCAAACCTGGGTCTCCCACATTGCAAGCGAATGCTTTACCGTCTGAGCTACTAGGGAAGCGATATAAGTCATTTTAATGTTCTTTTAATGCTTTCTAAATTTTCTGTAATCCTTATAAGTATTGTATTTTATTTAGTGTATTTTTGCCACTCAAAACATACACTAAAGTCATTTCCATTTTACAAAATAAATTGATCCAAACTCTTAGCCTAGTCACATTAAAGTAACGTAGTTATTATTAAATAGCCAAAGAGCCAAATGAAGCTTGATAATTAAATATGAACTGAGGCTCTCATCTTTAACAGATCACTCCTCATTCCCGTTAATGTAGCCGGGGGCACCTGACTTCACAGACTCAGCATCTACACTCCGTGACCACTGCCTACAAATCCCTGACTATTTCAGACCCCCAGTTTTGCCTCGAGTCACAAGTGTCAATTAACTCTCCCAAGAACATCCTTAACCTGGCCAGGCACTCTGAGCAAAGGAAGAGACTGACACTTTCTCAAGGCTCCAACTGAAGTGAGTTGAAAGGAATTTCCTTCCTTTATTTTCTCTTTTACTGGCAGTCAAAATATCAGGCTCTTTTTCAATGGTGTTTCCAATCAGATTTGCTGAAACCTACAAATTTCCAGCCAAAGGCAGTAGGTAAAAATGACCATGAGTTCTTTTGACACACTTGGAATGTAGGTGTAACTTGGCCAGGGTTTCAATTGCCCATTCTTACTGGGATTATGTCGTTTGGCATCCTCTTCTAGAGACCTAATGTCATTCACTCCCCGTGTGTCTTTGTATCTGGGAAATTCAAGTAGCACAGCCCATCCTGCAGCCCACAGGCCTCAGACTGGCTCCCCCACTCTTGACTCTCAGGGAAGTGTTCCTTTTCCGGAGCTATTCCTGGTTCTATAAGTGAGCTACCATAACTTGGCCACCTCATGCGAAGAGTTGACTCACTGGAAAAGCCCCTGATGCTGGGAAGGATTGGGGGCAGGAGGAGAAGGGGACAACAGAGGATGAGATGGTTGGATGGCATCACCGACTCGATGGACATGAGTTTGAGTAAACTACAGTAGTTTGTGATGGACAGGGAGGCCTGGCATGCTGCGATTCATGGGGTCACAAAGAGTTGGACATGACTGAGTGACTGAACTGACTGAACATAACCAGGGTCTCATGAGAAGCTCAACAATGGAGTTTGTTTAGACCTAAAATTGCTTCAAACCTTAGTCAAGAGATAAGAGAGAAAAAGGAGAATCTATAAATAGATGATGAAGAACCAGCTCCTACTTTCTGACTCATGGTACTAGAAATAATCATTGAAACTGGTGTGTGTTGATATGAGGCAGGTATTTTTCACCTCCCAGGCAGTATAACTACTTACCGGGGAAAAAGCAAAATGCAAGCACACCTAAATACCTTTGCAAGCCATTACTAGTAATCAAGGGTGGAATTAGTTGTGCGGGGTGCTGGGGTGCTCAGGGACAATCAGTTCAGTCGCTCAGTTGTGTCTGACTCTTTAAGACCCCATGGACTGCAGCACACCAGGCTACCCTGTTCATCACCAACTCCCCGAGCCTGCTCAAACTCATGTCCATCAAGTAGGTGATGCCATCCAACTATCTCATCCTGTCATCCCCTTCTCCTCCCACCTTCAATCTTTCCTAGCATCAGTGTCTTTTCCAATGAGTTGGTTCTTTGCATCAGGTGGCCAAAGCATTGGAGTTTCAGCTTCAGCAACAATGACTATTCCATGAATACTCAGGACTGATTTCCTTTAGGATTGACTGGTTGGATCTCCTTGCAGTCCAAGGGACTCTCAAGAGTCTTCTCCAATACCATTGTTCAAAAGCATCAATTCTTTGGCTCTCAGCTTTCTTTACTGTCCAACTCTCACATCCATACATGACCACTGGAAAAACCATAGCTTTGACTAGACGGACCTTTGTCAGCAAAGTAATGTCTCTGCTTTTTAGTATGCTGTCTAATATGCTTTTCTTCCAAGGAGCAAGTGTCTTTTAATTTCATGGCTGCAGTCACCATCTGCAGTGATTTTGGAGCCCAAGAAAATAAAGTTTGTCACTGGTTCCATTGTTTCCCCATCTATTTGCCATGAAGTGATAGGACTGGAAGTCCTGATCTTAAGTTTTTTGAATGTTCAGTTTTAAGCCAACTTCTTCACTGTCTTCTTTCACTTTCATGAAGAGGCTATTTAGTTCTTCTTCATTTTCTTCTGAGAGAAAATAGAAATATGCTATTTTGGGAAGTGGAGCATTGCATGATTCTACAATGCACAGCATCATGAAGGTGGCAATTGATCTGACTTTTTCAACTGAACAATTTATTATGGAAATAGATATCATGTTAAGAAAGGGTAGAATAGTGAATCTTAAATGCTATTTTCAACAGATATGATAATGATATTGTGGCTACAATTTTTCAAGAGTTTTCATCTTGGCATTTTCAGATGAAACAATAAAATATCTAGGATGTGTTTTAAAATACTTAAGAAAAAGAAAAGTTTTGGCATACCACCCAAGGAAAAAAAGTTCACAGAGCATAGTAAGTATATCTCAAGTCTGTTCTTAATATGTACTCACAATTTGGTTACTTTTTTGTTTCCTTTTATTTCCTAGTAAGAAATAGTACTCATATTTAGACCAATTTCAGGTATGTAAGGACTTCCACATTTTAGGATTTAGCTTCCTTGTGGCTCAGATGGCAAAGAATACACTTGCAATGCAGGAAACCTGGGTTCGATCCCTGGGTTGGGAAGATCCCCTGGAGAAGAAAATGGCAACCCACTCCAGTATTCTTTCCTGGAGAAACCCATGGACAGAGGAGCCTGGTGGGCTACACAGTCCATGGGGTTGCGAAGAGTCAGACATGACTGACTAGCACCATCACTGATTCTTTTTTTAATTGTCCTTGTTGTCGTTACTTTTTCATAGCTTAGCCAGATGGAGTTCTTCCTTTCAGCCATAGTTTGAGTTCTGAACATGGCTGCTTAAGTCCTAAAGTGGGCTGCTGAGGGCCCATAAAGTGTCCTGGTACAAATTTTCACAATGCTTTTCTCCCTACAGCTGAATTCAAGTCCTCAGCAGAGCAGAGTCTGCACTGTGTTGCACGATGTGCAACAGTCCTGGTCCTAAACATTTGTGTTCCTTTTTTAAAAAGTTTGGTCTCTGGCTGCTTTGCTTGGCAATCTAAGTGTCTGGTCAGAAGCCAAATGAGGCTCACTTGCTCCCAACCAGAACATCTCTTACCCCACCAAAAGAGTTTGGCCAGTTAGGAAGTTTCCCTGCCTTCTGCCCCAGTCACCAGAAAACAGACCAAGCAGCAGTTACTGCAAAGCCCATTATCTATTGTGTCTTTAACGTCTCCTCAGTGCTTTTAATTATGCATCCCTGTGGCCCTGCATATTTGTACATCTTGGGGAAGGTGAGGAGGCAAATGAAAACATATTTCCATTAGCCAAACTGCTTTGATTGGTAATGAAGGCAATAGTAATTGTTTTCATCAAGTAGGTGGAGGATTGGATGTGAATGTCATGTATCTCGGCTACTGTTTCCTCTATTATAAGGTAATTTATAATTTTAAATAGGAACTTGTGCTTCCAGAGAGTCTGGCAAACCAAAAACAGAAAAAAATTAACTTTCTCTGGGTCATCAGTTGGTGACTGAGTCAGTGAAATATCCCAACAGTCCAAACCTCTCCTGTCTAATACAGTAGCCACTGAGCGAATGAACTGTGGGTGGTCTGAACTGAGATACGCAGTAAATGTATAATATGTGCCAGACTCTGAAGACTTAATATGAACAAAAAGGAATGTAAAAAGTATCTCAAATAGAGTTATCTGATTCTTTCCATCAAGGATTCATTTATTGACAAGTTGGGCAGTGGACTAGTCATTAAAAATGGAGCAACGATTAAGGCTCAATCTACAAGATTGAGCTTAAAGTCTAGTAGCTGTTATTCAAAACTGTCTTCCTTTATTGGTTGGCCTTTGGCACAAATACTCTGACTATACTTCTGACATTCTCAAAACAGACATCACTGTACTCCTACTGCCGTGCCAAGGACAGGGCTGTGTGCTATGTGTACACCTCAACGCCACTGACAAAGGTGCCATTTCCCATTGCCTTAGAGCCTCACTGTTCAATAAAACTGCCATGCATCCCAGAGGAATGTTTGAAATGTGACTAGCATAAATTATGATGGGCTGTAAGTGTAAAATACACACTGAATTTCAAAAACGGTATAAAAAAAAGAATAAAAATTATCTCACTCATTTTATATTGCACATATGGTGAAATGATATTTTGTATATAGTGGATTAAATAAATGTATTATTAAAATTAATCATACCCATTTCTTGTTAACTTTTTAATGTGGTTACAAGAAAAATTAAGATTACATGCTGGCTCCCATATTATTTGTATTGGCCAGCCTTCTCTGTAATGATGCTTTCCACTCCTCCAGGGCAAATAGCCACACCAGATGCTCTCCAGAAACCTGCGGAACAGCTAGTGGAGGAACTTGAACCAAACTAGGGTACTAATAAGCTGGCTCAGCCTCTCCCTCTTTTCTTTTCCGTTTGAGGATCACTTGTACCTTGAGTGATTAGTGCACGCGATTCAAATGTGTAGGCAGTATGATGCAACAGAAAGGCAATAGCTGTTAATCAGAAAACCTTGTTTCTGCTGATCTCAGAGTTCTCATTCACTTACTGAAAAATCAAGAGCAAATCATGAGATCTTGAGGTATAAATAGAAAAATCTCTTTAGGTATTAAATATAAAAACAATCTGTTCTCTCTCTCAATTTTAGATAGAACTGTACTACATGAGATAAATATATGCATGTGAAGCCACCTGATAAACTGTAAGCCATATTGTCATTATCATCACTTTGAATAAGGATCATAATAAAATACTTTCATAAGCAATCAAGAAAACTTTTGAGATGTAAAATATTGAAATACCCTAATTCTGGGGAAATGCGAAAAACAGCAAAAATTCAAATATTACAACACAAATGTTTCAATAGTAAAATTGGCACAGGAAGAGATGCATTGAAGGAACAGAGACCCATAGTGGAGGGATGTAGAAGAATGGGGACAGTTTGGTTTTGGAGCTCACATCTCTATCCATTGCCCGATGCCAAGAGATCACTTTGACATTACTTGTCTCTCCAATGAACATATTCTTACACATGCTACTGATTTGCAACAGCAAACTCACCCTATGTATTGTAGCCAATCATTTGAATATTGCTGCAGTAGCAAAAAGGTGGGCGGGGGGGTTTCTGATTTCACAGCGGCTAAGTTGAAGCTTGCTGAAACAGAGGGCACTTTGTACAAGTTCTGGCTTAGCAACACCAGGCACCACACCACTTAGCTCATAATTGCACACCAGTGAGACACAGAGACGTGATTATTTTTCTAGGTATGTGAGCTGCTCCCAACATTCCTGGTCTCCATCAGACCCTGAAGATTGGGGCAGACTGATAGCCTCAGAAGTCCTAGGTTGGTTGTGTTTGTTGCAGCCTGAGAAGTTTGTCACCGTGTGACTATGGAACTATTTCACGCTTACTTGACTGCACCAACAATTTACAAAGTATCCCAATTACTGATTGTAATCAGGAAATATCTCTTCCATTGTGCATGACAAAGAGGTTGACATCATGGGGAAATGTATAGAATTGAAGGAAATGGACTTGGCCCAAAGAACCTTCCATAAATCATGGCCAAGTAAATAATGTTAAATAATATTTTTTAATAAAACATGTTATAAAATAACATATGATCATTTTTTCCCAAAGAATCTGTACCACCACTTTCCTCTGCAGTGGCTGGTCAGGCAAGCATGGTTAAGTTTGGCTTAGGTTTGGTTCTGTATTATGGAGGGACTTGGAAATTTACATAGAAGTGGAAAAGTCGTAGAGGATATTTAGGACACAGTGAGTAAACTGGTCCCTGTGGAAGGGATGTTTCACGTAGCAGTGCAGAAAGGGGTCTCATATGAAGCAGATGGCACATTCATGGGGATTCACTGAGGAGAGGTTAACGGATGCATTATTTACAATAATGTGAGAGTAGTTAGGGGGCTTCCCAGGTGGCGCTAGTGGTAAAGAACATGCCTGCCAATGCAGAAGATGCAAGAGATGCGAGTTCGATCCCTGGGTCAGGAATATCCTCTGCAGTAGGAAATGGCACCCCACTCCAGCAGGCCTGGAAAATTCCATGGGCAGAGAAGCCTGGTGGACTACAGTCATGGGGCCACAAAGTGAAACCAAGAGAAGGTGTTGAAACGTCCTGAAGCGAGCAACAAGGTGCCACCAGCTTTCTGGCTGAGGTGGAAACTGGAAGGAATCATTGTCAGAACCTCAGGAGAGCTCAAAGTGTAGGAGACCACAGCCCCAGAGGACCAACCTCCGCACACTCAGAGAACAGCCTAGGTCACTCCTCTGTGACCTCCTGCCTGTGCCTCCACTGACCAAAGCCAACCAAAAGCCAGATGGCAAAGAATCTGTTGATATTTCCTATAAAGGTCAGCCTCCTGGTATTTGGAGCAGAATAGCAAACACTGGAGAGGGAAATCGAAGGGTTGAATAGAACAGATCCCAGGGAACAGAACGGATATGTTAGGTCAGGAGGATGCCGTGAGGCAGGAAGCTTTCCTCTGGTGGGCTGGGATGGGGAAAAGTTTATGTTTCCTGTTCATTCTTATCCCATCACAAGCTTGCCTGGGTCTGTTTCCTATTATCCACTGACACAGGTATCTCACATGGCAGTCGGCAAAGAACGGTTACAAACAACTATTCTATAGAGTTTCAACATGAAATCCCTAAATCAAGGGTTAAGGAGCAAGAATGAACAAAAAATAGGTCCCTGGGCCGCTTGAAGAGTACAGAACAATAATTCTTTGATATAAAACATTATTATTTCTAATCTTGGGTTTTTTAAAATCCTGAGATTTGTGTTAATTCAAATTTTGATTAAATTTTGATTGAACTAATCCCAAACACTGTATTCACTAGCTGAGTAAATATGCTTTAGATTTTCTTATTTCTGACTTAGCTAGATATTGATCTGAACTGTCCAAAAGTCTTCTGAGGCTCTTGAGTAGACATCAGACAGAGAAAAGTGTCCCAGTCATTTAATATGGTAGATTCTTTAATGTGATTTTTTTTCAGATTTTCTTCTCCTTTTGTTTTATGTTAATAGCTTTTAACATAAAAATATTGGTAATTAAAGAGTTATCAACCTCTTATTATAATTCACATTAATAAATACATGGCCACTGGATGGCTGGCCATGGAGACAAAGAGAGACCCAGTCAAAATTCTGTGCACATTGTTAGTGGCTCAGCATACCGTATTGAGAACAGCTTGTTTTCATAGAAGCCCTGCTTTATTCCTGGCCCTGTTGCCCATAATTATTGTAAATCAGGACTATTTCCTGCCTTCCTGCCCAAAATAGCAGGAAGCATCCAACTCTTTCAGCCTACTTTGCTCATGGGCACCACCTCTCTGCAGGGGTTAGGGTTCACTGCCAGGAATTTCAAAAGAGCTAACTCTGTTTTGGTTTCTTATCCAGAACTTCACTCGTGAGCAAAGAAATGAAGCAAGATCTGTAATATATCCAGGGATTTAGAGAAATGGCACCGCATCAGGCCTGGTTAATAGCCCCGAGCCACTGGCAAGATAGAGCCCTTGCTCTTTTCCAGATTCATCATGGGATCAGTTCCAGGTGAGACCTGGTGAGCCTTTGACTAACAGGAAACAACTGGAGAACTCTAGAGTGTCTTATGAAGTATTAAGAGCAAAGAGAATGTTCACTGCCCCTTGGGATTTAATATAAAACTGCATCGAGCCTCCTCTCTGGGTCCATGCTACTTACTGGGGCATACCCAGCCAGAACACTGTTCATGGACAAGATGGCCCACATCTGACCTTTGATAGACCCCAAGGTCACAGGCATCCCAGTGTCCAGTGGCCAGAGTGGACAGCTACTACTTATAATGGTTAACACTAACTGTTATTTATTGTTTGCTTTTGGTTCTGGGCACAATACTAAATGCTCTATATGCTCTTATGTCAATTACTCAACCCACTCCAGTATTCTTGTCTGGAAAATCCCATGGACAGAGGAAACTGGAAGCCTACAGTCCATGGGGTCGCAAAAAGTTGGACACAACTGAGCGATTGAGCATGCATGCATAACCTCACTAGCCATCACTGTTAACCCCACTGTACAAATGAGAATGCTGAGTTTTAAAAAGGTCAGGTCCTAGGAAGGGAGCTAGGGCCCCAACTAGGAGGCGCAGAGTGCCCCTGGGCCTGCACCTCGGAGGGCCTCTGAGGGACACAGGACAGCACCCTGCAGGCCCAAAAGGAGTGTCCTGGTAAGACCACCAAACGTGATGGGCAGTCATCTCCAAAGAGGAGGCAGACATTGTTAACATAACTAAAAACCATGCTCTGGCATATAAGACACACTCCAAATTACAACCTCTGACCTTGGACAGGGAATCGGCCCCAACCTCTCATCCCTGTTTCTGCCCTTGTGAGAGGGACAGACATCAAGAAACACTACTCTCCTATGCTTAACTTCTGCCTGAGAATCAGCCCTAAAAAAACTCAACTTCTGACTCTTGCCAGAGACACTGTCCTGACTCCAGAATCACAGGGGCCCTCAGGTAAAAGGTATGCTTTACTTAAAAGGCCACAGAAGACCTAAATGGTACCATAGGCATCAAACCCTCAAAAATCCCCTTCATCAGGGCTAAATCCTTTCATGGGGCGCCCATTCCCTTTTACCCTAAATCTTGTGGTGGGAGCACTGTGGGGACCAAGGGCCTTAGGTGAGGTGACTGCCCCTCCAGGTGGCATGTCACCTCTTCTCTGTTCAAAATGAGTCCTTTTTCTTTGTTGCTAGATGACAGATAGAGAGGACATTAGTATTGCATTAAAATTCACTACTTAGGGGCTTCTCTGGTGATCCAGTGGCTAAGACTCCCTGCTGTCAATATAGGGAACCCAGGCTTAATCCCTGGTCTGGGAACTACTAGTTCCCACATGCTGCAGCTAAGAACATGCTGAAACTAAAAAGATCCTGCATGTCACAATGAAGACCTAGTGCAGCCAAATAAATACATAAATATTAATAAATAAATAAATTTTAAAAATGAAATACACAATTTAAGCACTTTTATATCTTTTATCCCATTTGACTCAGAATGTGTGACCATCAAGGTGGCCACAGGGCCTAAGGCACAAGTTTAGTTGGTCCCAGCAGGATAATTTGAGAAGTATAAAAACACACCAGCTATTTTAAAAGTGCTTGACAATTTTCCCTTATTTCCTCATGCATTTATTTTCATTTCTATTCATTATTTATTTATTATTATCTATTTGTTATTATTATTATTTATTAAGTGTTTCACAGGTGTCAGCTACGGTGCTAGAGATCAGAGACAGAGGGCAGAACACGGCATGGTACCTGCCCTCAAGGAGACCACAATCTAGTAGAGGAAACTCACAAACAAGCCGTCTATGACAGAGAGGATAGCGAAGGAATATGGAAGCAAATGAATAAGGATCTCACTGTTACTGGGAGTCAGGGTGAGCTGGGGAAGTTGTTTCAGAGACAGTACAGCCTGGTGAGTCCTGGAAGGGATAAGCAGGCGTGAGCATTAGACGCTCTGATGGCACAAACAAGCGGGCACCAGGGGCTGGCAGGCCTGCTCAGTACAGTAGGCCTCCTGACCGATAAGGAAGGAATAGGGGGGTTTGGGAGGAGGCATGGCAACCCACTCCAGGATTCTTGCCCAGAGGATCCCCATGGACAGAGGAGCCTGGTGGGCTACACTCCAAGGGGGTCACAAAGAGTCGGACACGACTGAGGGACTAAGCCCAGCAGACCATAGCACATGGGGGTTTGGAGAAGCGCGTTGCATCAAGAGCATGAAGGCAAGTCTTCTCTGTGTCTCAGATTATCTTCACAGGGCTTTCATTTTTCCCTGAATTCATCAGTTCAACCCCATGGGATCATAACTCCGATTCCTGAGCAGTACCTTGCCCAGCTAAAGGTTCCACTTCCCAACTTATATTCTGAATATAGTACAAAATTTGTCTAACCTATTCCTGCCATGTTCACAGGTATCAGTCCTTTCATAATTTAATCCTTCCACCTGTACCTTAAAGTGAATTCTCACTTGCTCCCCATTTTAATGTTGTGTAAACAGCCACTTGAAGGGTATTTTGGATAATTGCAAAGGAGGCAGCAGGCTGAGGTTCTAGAGAGAGAAAATATAAAAGGTGTTGTAATGGATATGCTAAAAATGTTGTTTCTGCAATCAACATCCTTATACAACTAGAGTTTCCTAAACAATATCCTAAAGATGTACAAAATGTGTCAGAGAAAGAAATGAACCAAGGCAGTTTGGGAAATAAGAGTTGACATGTGAAAGTAAAGCACTGGTGTAGTTAAAGACAGACATGGGAAAGAAAACAGAAAGATAATCATCATGCTATCCTCACATAACACCTGGACTGGATGTTTAAAAAGGGAGAGAAAGTGTGAACATATTGGTCAATTCTATCTGAATAGAAGGGTCCTGAATTTCTCTGAAGGATGCCAAGAGAAGCTGAGAATTATGTAGATAAAATCAGCAGAAATGTACAACACACCTACTCCGTGCAGAACACCATGTCAATAGGAGTTTAAATGTCAGATTCTCATTGAAAAGGACCAATGATCTCCCTTGACAGGTGCAGAATAAGCAGAATTCCAGGAATTCAGATTAAACCAGGCAAACATGAAAGCTATTTTCTTTTTCTTTGAACTCAGAAGGTTTTTTTTAGTTAATATCATCATTTAGAAATATATCTTAGCATTTGAAGATCAAGACCTAACAAAGCAGAGGTAACCCAAAACACTTTACTCTTGATAGTCAAAAATCCAGGATAAGAATCACAATGTTAATATAGGTTCCTTATTTTTTTTTTTTTTAATTTCCTGGGTTTTCACTTAACACATCTTAAAAGGCACTCTTTTAGAAATAAAATTATTAAAGTCATTTCTGTGCAAAATAAAAATTATACAGAGATTTTAAGAGAAGTCAATATCGGGACTTCCCTGTTGGTCCAGCAATTAAGATGCCATGCCTCCACTGCAGGGAGTGCAGTTCAATCCTTGGTTGGGGAACTAAGATCCTGCATTAAAAAATTTTTAAAAAAAATTTTTAATAGAGGTCAGCATAGTAAAGAAAGAAAGTAAAGCCTAAACAGTCCCTACATGTATTCAGTAATTTATGATTTACAAAGAATATTGTACATATTTCATATTTGATCCCAATAATTTTGTGAAGCAAGGGGGGCAATCTGTATTATCCCCATCCTCCAGAAGTGAAGCCTAGTCCTCAGAGAAGCTAAATGTCGTGAAGAAGCTGACACATGGATAAAGAAGTTGTGGTACATATACACAATGGAATACGACTCAGCTGTTAAAAAAAGGAACACATTTGATCCAGTTCTAATAAGGCGGATGAACATAGAGCCTATTATACAGAGTGAAGTAAGTCAGAAAGAGAAAAACAAATATTGTATATTAACGTATTTATATGGAATCTAGAAAGATGGTACTGATGAACCTATTGGCAAGGTAGCAATGAAGACACATAGAGGACAGACTTATGGACACAGTGGGGGAAGGAGGGGGGGATGAATTGAGAGAGTTAGCATTGAAACATATACATTCCCATAGGTAAAACAGATAGCCAGAGGGAGTTTGCTGTGTGATGCAGGGAGCTCAAACCTGGTGCGCTGAGACAACCTAGAGGGGTGGGATGAGGTGGGAAACAGAAGAGAGGTTCAAGAGGGAGGGAACATATGTATGCCTATGGCTGATTCGCGTTGATGTGTGGCAGAAACCAACACAATCTTGTAAAGCAATTATCGTCCAATTAAACATAAATAGATTTTTAAAAAAGGAGTTAACACAGATAGTAAGAAACCAAGCAGAGGCAATGTAACAGGTCTCCTGACCCTTAGTTACCAAATGGCTGGAATGTTGTTGTGTAGTCATAATATTTAACAAATAGGAAGAATTTTATTGCTTCTAAGAGGAAAACAAAAATTTTAGCCATCAGATGAAATTCAGTGAAAAAAATTCAGAGTAGACTAGATAAAGCAACGTGAAAGTATGAAACTGTTAGTCACTCAGTCGTGTTTGACTCTGCGACCCCAGGGACTGCAGCCCGCCAGGCTCCTCTGTCCATGGGATTCTCCAGGCAAGAATACTGGAGTGGGTAGCCATTCCCTTCTCCAGGGGATCTTCCCGACCTAGGGACTGAACCCGTGTCTCTTGTGTCTACTGCACTGCAGGCAGATTCTTTACCATCTGAGCCAGAAAGAAGAATGGAAATCAAAAATGGATGCAAACAAGTTTTATTTAGCACCAACAATGCCGAATATCACAGGAAGTTTTACTGGCTCGTTAGCACCCTCCCCCTCACATCACTTCTGGGTATGATCTCCAGATAAGGAACTTCACAAGGTATTCAATATTGTGGTCACTGTCATTAATATGAAATTTTGTTAGGAAGAATGAAACAGTGTACTCCAACTTACACACTTAACTTGGTGCTTTTATAATTTTAAGCCATTTCCATGGAATTATTCATTTTATTTCCTTGGTAGGTGGTTGGAATATATAGCATGCACTATTTAATGGTAGGACACAGTTGCATAAATATCTCAAAATAACTCAAAAAGTGTATCAGTTCTGGTCTGCTCTCCCTGCTTTCAATGTAAACTGTATGCAATTTAGTTTCTTCATAAAACAACAGCTATTACTTATATGGCCTCAAAGAGAAAGCACTTGATGTTCATGTTTATTCATTGTATAGTATTTATTGTAATCATGTCAATAAGGCACTGTTTCTATGGGCCAGCTGCATGAGACATGGAAATAACTTTGTTTCATAACACTCTCTTTGTATTTTTTGGTTGTTGTTATAATGGCATTTTGTTGTATATGGCTCTGAATTCTACTAAGTGCTTCAGACTTGAAGAGTTTGATTGCAAGACTTCTTCTTTACTTTCCCTGTGCTATGACAGTAGTTTACAAAACAAGTCGTAGATCAGAGTCATCAGTTATGAAGCCCAGGAAGAGTTTTTAAGTTTCCCAAGTGATTCTGATGAGCTGCCAGATTTTTAAATGGCTGTTTAATGGAACATCTTTTTATTTTATTGTAGACTTAGGTTGAATGGTTATATTTTGAGAATTCCATCCGATTATTATTGTATTATTGGAATGAAAACCTTTTCCCAGGCAAAACCGAAGCCCAATCACATGAAAACTTCTCTTAGGATGACTCTCAATTTGTAGTAGGATCATTTGATATAAACCAAGTAATTGTGTATGGGAATAATGAAAGTTACCAAAGAGAATTTAAGAATTTTTTGTCATCTTTACATGATCTTTACATCATCTTTTTACATGATCATATATTACTTAAGTGTTACAATATTACTCACGTGACAATAAATTTAACATGCAGCATTACCCCTCATCCCAAAAAAGCTTTGATGTTACACAGCAGTTTACACTTAAGTAATATCTGTTCATGTAGAAAGTACTTAAGATGACAGAAAGTTCTTAAATTCCCTTTGTTTAACATTCATTATTTCCATACACAATTACTAAATAATGCTGAGGTTAGTGCAATGGGCCTAAAGATGAACAGAATGGAGTTCCAGCTCTTAAAAATTCAGTGGGAAAATTACACTTTCATCCTGCTCTTAATGTGTTCCTCATCACATTTTTATTGGGAGGGTGTTAAAATAACATATATGAGTGAAAAACCAACTGAACTACCCGTATAGAATTTCTTATAGTTTATCCAAGTGAGAATCACTAAGACCCTAAAACAGATCAACTTAAGTGCATATGAAATGCCCAGCAGGGCCATAAAAGACCTTTTGAATGCTAGTCTTACAAAGTTTCTAAAATTTAATATGTAGTATCACCCCTCACCCACCAAAAGCTTTGATGTTGCACAATAGTTTGCCACCTAATTAAATGGTTTTAAATAAAGTTGTCTACAAGGTAAGAAGGCTGTAATCTGTGTACAGGAGGCACAATATATTCCAGGTCCACCCCTTAAGAAGATAGAGACAGATACAAAGCATAATGACTCCCACATGGAGTCACCAAACACGTTCTTCAAAAACATTGCAAATCATGTTAACTGACCCCAGGGTTTGCATTCCTCCCCTTCTCTCTGTTCTTTACCCCCCTTTTTTCACCTCTCCCCCTTTGCTTTGAGGCTTCTGACAGCCAAGTACTTGCACAGTTACTTTGGGTGACAATATGTTATCCCCAGTGGAAATCAGGAGCTTTCATTCAAAAGGTGGCCACTCTTGACCTCTGACCCCGGTGCCTCCCACCCTGCTGCTCCCCTCCATTTTCTGTCTCCATGGATCTGAATAGTCAAGTGGAAAAATGGGAGCAGGCAAAGTCTATAGCTATTCATAGACCAGCCCACTCCCCTTTGCTGTCCTACCCCCCAAAAAGGAGAGAAAGATGAATGAAACTCATTCATCAATAAGCAGGAGGTGAAGAAGAAAGCCCTATTGGCTGAAAAGCAAGCAGAGAGGGTGAAAGAGAAGTGCCAGGAAAGAAATGGAGAGAAGTAAGGGGCTGGTGTGGGGGCAAGCTGTGAGTTCATGAAAATGAAAACTCAGGGGCTGAGGAGCCATACTGCATGTTTCCCAGATCGAGTAATCTATAAGGGGCCAGCTGTCTCAAAAACGAATGCCTATCACTTGTGCCACACCTTCTTAAAGAAGAACGCAGCTAAAAAAAGAACAAAAGGGAGAAGGCCCGAGCCTCTGGGACTTTTATTTCTTTAAACATCTTGATGGAACCTCTGGGAGCAAGGACACACAGTAACTGAGACATCTGCTCACAGAGTTAAGAACTGAGAACTTAAAATCTACTCTCATCCAGAGGAAATGCTTTTATGTGTCAGCAAGTGACAGCAGATATACTATCTGTTACACATAGAGTTGATCTTTATTTCAACGGTCTTGGCTCAGCAATCCGACATCTGCAATCTAAGAAAGTGGCCCGATTCAGGCTGGCCAATGGCCTCTCAGTCAATCAACCTGGTCACAGCATAGAGGCCAGAAAACAGAGAATAGTTCCTCTCAGCCTAAGAATATTAGGTGTGAAGAAATATCCACACTAAATTCAGATCAATCTCAAGACTAGATAGAGTTCAATAATTCTGCAGCATTCACCATATTTCCTCCTCCCCCTCACAAGCTGTAAACATTTAGTAATTTATTAATCATCCATCTGAAAACTTGTTTGGTTTTTTTCCATATGCATGCCATCTCTGAGATTAACACTGCAAAGTAAAAAGTTTTCATTTTATGTGAATCCAAGGCAACAACACATGCATTTGGATTTAAAAAAAAAAAAAGACCAAGAATGTGTTTCTGTGTTCCATTCCTCTTCCACCAGTGGGATATCACCTGCACCTCTGTAGCTTGATAAGAACTGCATTCACAGCAATGGAGTCACCTACTTGCTGACATAGTTCAGTTAACTTTCAGATAAAGTCTAAAACAATTGTGCCAGAAAGTTTGGCATTAGTCCTAAATAATTGTTGCATGTTTCCTAGTTTTTTCATCTGTCAGTGATACTCTTCTGACTGTCAACATTTCCTAGCACTTAGGTTTTGAGCATAGGAATATGCTTGCAGGAGGATATGTGTTACGATTGGACAAAAATAAAGACGAGGCCAACAGGAATATTGGCAAATTCACATGAGCTCAAGTCATTAAGTGGAAATCTAGTGAAGTGTACATTACCACCAACAAGGGCAGAGCCCTTGAGCGTCTCACAAAATGGGACTGGGGATGAGTGTGGAAGAATCTCTCGTGGAAGAAACCATCGGGATTCTACTGTCAGAGTTCTGTGAAAGGCAGGACACAGACTAACCTGCAGCTAATGCTTCTGTCATGCCTGCCTCTCTACGTGGCTCCCTCACCTCCTCCCTTACAATCCTACAGATTCTCATGAAAAGCCCTGAAATGGGGACTAGAATGCAGAGGCAGAGTGGATTCAGCTCCTTTTTGGGCCTCTGCCAGGTTCTCATTAGGTCCTGGACATGTGAGCCAATGCTGATTTCCATGGCTGATCTACCCTAAATCTGCCCTTCCTGAAACACTAGCCTTTGTCCTTCCAGCCGCCGTCTCTAAATGGGGATTTGGGTGAGAGCAATACCAAAGGGACCGTCATTATACACCCATTATTATGAAATTGATGGCCTCTAAGTCTTTCTGGCTGAAAGCTCTGACAGGCTGAGATCACCCTGGATTGTAGAATCATTGCTTTCCCTGGTAAATCGGGTTACAAATGAGAACTAGAGTGAGGGAGGGTGAGCAGGAGGATAAAGGAAGAGTGTTTTTCCTCAAATTCACCTCACTTCATGCTGGAGTGAGAGGCCATCCATACTCACGAAAGGCTAATTATATAAATCAGATGCCCTGGCTGGGTTTCCAACCTCCTGGGAGCTGGGAAGCTTGGAATAAATGAGGTCTTCTGCAAAATGAAAGAAACCCTTTGAAAAAATGCCAAAACCAATGGTTATACAGCTTAACTCACAATTTTTTTATAGAAACAGAAAAATCTGGACCAAGGATAACAAAAATAGCTGAGTTTTCATCTTCTAGCAGATTTGGAAATGTTCTCTGAATTTATTTACCTCCTTGCTAGGATCTACTTGTCTTTACTTTGCATCACTAAATATGACAACTCCCAAGATGTTCAGATGTCTAAATTCATCTTCAAAATAAAAGCTGACTTTTGTTTTAGGAAGATCAGATATGTGTTAGGATACCATGATAAAAAGCCATTGCTCAAGCAGCAGAGCTAAATAAGGAAAGAAAAATCACATCGTTAAAGTAACAGGGATCTACACCTTTTGTTCTGGCTTTGCCACTTGTGAACATGCAATCTTGCACAATCACTTCAGTTTTCAAGGCTTCAGAGGCATATGAAAATAACTGGATTGATGTACACTTGCACCATTTGGTCTATGACACTAATTTTCCATACATGCCACAAATAGTCAACACTCAGAGGAACAACTAAAATTCACCAGCTGTCAATGGCGGACATGCCACTTACTTAGAATCTGAGTGTTAAAGTTTGGGCATTTGGTGGATGTTTTCATGAAGTGAAAGTTGCTCAGTGGTGTCTGACTCTTTGCAACCCCCTGGACTATACAGTCCATGGAATTCTGCAGGCCAGAATACTGGAATGGGTAGCCTTTCCCTTCTCCAGAGGATCTTCCCAACCCAGGGATCGAACCCAGGTCTCCTGCATTAAGGGTGGATTTTTTTTACCAGCTGAGCCACCGGGGAAGCCCAAGAATACTGGAGTGGGTAGCCTAGCCCTTCTTCAGTGGATTGAACCAGGGTCTCCTGCATTGCAGGTGGATTTTTTTTTACCAACTGAGCTATCAGGAAAGCCCAACTCATGAAAGTTCTCTCTTATTCTTGTCCCAAGTCACTGATACTGCCTCCTGCTGGATCCACTGAAGGCAGCATCTGAGAGCAATTTAATTCCTGACTATGTAAGTTCCTTTTAAGGGCAGGACAAGAAAGGTACCTGGAAATTCTCAAACCTGGTACCTGGAAATCATTCAATACATGTCTATTAGAATAAATCATTACATAAGTGTATGAATGTTTGAAGTGAAGAGAAGTGAAAGCGTTAGTCTCTCAGTTGTGTCTGACTCTTTGTGACCCCATGGACAGAGGAACCTGGCGGGCTACAGGCAAGAATACTGGTGTAGGTAGCCATTCCCTTCTCCAGGGGATCTTCCTGACCCAGGGATCAAACCCAAGTCTCCTGCATTGCAGGCGAATTCTTTACCATCTGAGCCACCAGGGAAGATGGTATGGATGGGTAGGCCACTTAAATGTTTTTAAAGAATGCTTCTAACTGGATGCAGAGCTGACTTATTCATACTGATTTTTCTTTCCAAACAATCCATTTTTTCTAATTTTTCTTTCTGACCAGACCAACATTAAAATTCATTCTTGCCTGTTTAAGAACTCAGACTAAACATACAGGCATAAGTTGTCAAAATCATAGTTATCCAGAGATGGAACATATTTCTGAGGCCATCTGGTCCTCCTCCTTTTAGTTTTCAGAGGTAAGAGGCTAAGATAAATGAAATGAAATGTCTTGTTCAAAGTCATACAATCAAAACATGACCACACTGGAACTGAAGCCAGAATCCATATTTTAGGAAACCTAAGCCAATGGTCTTTCTATCATGTCCCATCCTGATTAAGTTTCTCTTATTTGAATACATACACACAATATAAAATGTATATATACTTAATATATGTATATATGTAAGATCTGCTGTGTTCTTCATAAGTGAGAAACAGCTTCAGCTGTTCATGGAACCTCTAAACTATCTTGGATTAAATTTTCTGCCCTCTTGTCCCCAAAGAGAAGCATTACAAGATCCCTACTGAGAGACATATATAGATCTTAGCAATCCTACTCACTCTAACTTGCTTTTCTTACTGACTGTAAAATCTTCAGTCTGGGGAGAAGGAAGAACCATCTCCTACTGAACCAATTCATCGTTTGTTATAATTTTATGCCCTGAGTCCCCCTTGGCTTTGGAGGCCCCCAAACCGATCACTACTCAAAAGTCATAAATTTTGTGCTCTTTTTCCTATGATCTGCTCTGGGCATTCTCTCTTGAGGGCTGTATTATGGTTTTGTATAGCTACTTAAAGGAATTGGAGAAGGCAATGGCAACCAACTCCAGTGTTCTTTCCTGGAAAGTCCCAGGGACGGAGGAGCCATGTGGGCTGCCGTCTATGGGGTCGCACAGAATCAGACATGACTGATGTGACTTAGCAGCAGCAGCAGCTACTTAAAGGAAGAAGGGATATAGGGGAACTGGATTCACCAGGTGGGGAAAAGAACAACACAGAACTAATTCTTCCATTTCACATCATTATTTCATAAAAATATATGCATACCTTTACACAGTCCTACATCCTACCGTGGTGATTAGATTCTCAAATCAACTAACTAAAACCTATTAAAACCCCTAGAAAGCTTAGCTATCTGCCTTCTTTCCTTTCCATGGTCAGTTATGCCAAACTGCTGGTGAGTTTGGAGTTCAGAGCTTGGTAAGGCAAATTTTTGTTGAAGATATCACAATAGGGACTTCACTGGAGTGATCTAATCATCATCACAGTCTGTATTCTAAAACGTGCGTGCTAAGTCACTCAGTCATGTCTGACTGTTTGCATACAGACTACCCCATAGTCTGTAGCCTGTTTAATTCCTCTGTCCATGAGATTCTCCAGGCAAGAATACTGGAGTGGGTTGCCATGCCATCCTCCAGGGGATCTTTCCCACCCAGATATTGAACCCATGCCTCTTACATCTCCTGCATTGGCAGGCAGGTTCTTTACCACTAGCGTCACAAAAGCCCATATCCTAACATAGGAGAGGATTAAAATCTTTGCAGAAAACAGAATGACCGTGGATAAGATGCCCCTGACCCAAACTCCATCTTGCCATCTCTCTTGAGGATACTCCCCAAGTTCCATGGAACTTAGACACTATTCTAGGAATTGTGAATATTAGGGAAGAATGAGGTTTGAATCAACTAACTCTAAATTTACTGAATCACCCTGAATTGTCTGAGATTGATATCTTGCCACCTAAGAGGCTCAAACAGAAAATGTTACCTCTAGACCTGAGAGGATGGTCTATCCTATCAATTCAGATGACCCGATGAAATTGGGCCTGAAAGATAAAATAAGAAGAGGATGGGATCCAAAATAGACATTGAAATGACTCCTAAAGCAGAGTATAGAGAGAGAGCTGGATAGAGTTTCTCTGTGAAACTGGGTGGTTGGGATGCCTGAGGAAATGGCTTTGTATAATCCATTAGCCACTTCATACATAGGTAGAAAGATCTGATTTTAAAATATAGGTGGCAATTCTGAAGCTCTAAGTAATCCATTAAAACTACCAGACACTGCCAACATGGGGGAAGTGTGATGTTTTCCAGTTTGAAGGACAGGATATTAATTATTGTCTATTTTTGGTGCCAGTAGATTTCAAAGCCAATTTTAAAATTATACAGTGGTAATCATTCTCCAGTGGAAAATGAATATAAAGTAGGGTGTGCAACAACGAGGCAGCCACATGAGTCCATCTATTTCTCTTTGAGGAGTCTCTGCAGCACACATTACTTAGGACAGTTTTACTTGCTTTTCTTTTTCTTTTTCTTTTTTTTTTTTTGCTTTTCTACCAATGAGAGAGGTCAGGGTAAATGAGACAGGGAACCAGAGGGTGGGAGGTCTACTAAAATGAGAAATGGAAGATTCTTGAAGATAAACTTTGCCTGGCTTGACATCTTGTCTGGGTGGTTTGTTCTCTTTCTTTGCCTGATGCTTAGCTGCGATCTCTACAGTTTCTGAGCCACATTCTGTGTCTCAACTTTCAAATTCAGTTTACATACCTACCCTTTGAAAGATTGTTGTTATTTATATTTTAAACTACTCCCCTATCCCTCCCCCATATTTAATGAAAAATATGGGGCTGTTAACACAGGGGAGATTGTTAACCTCTGGTCCAAGGGCAGAGAAAAAAGGTGGAGAGCTAGAAAATTCTATTTGTCTTTTTAATAAAAATGTTAAAATATTGAATTTTAAATAGAGTCATACTTTTACTATAAAACAAATGTGTAAAACATAAATTATGGAGTAAAGGAATTAGTTAACACTAAAACTAACTTACGTAATTTTTACCTACCTCACAAGATTGTTCTGAGGATCAAATGAAAAATCAAAGATTGAACATAATAAAAATGCTAAAATAATTTTGTGCTATGGTCAACAAAGGTCTGTCTAGTCCAGGCTATGGTTTTTCCAGTGGTCATATATGGATGTGAGAGTTGGGCTATAAAGAAAGCTGAGCGCTGAAGAATTGATGCTTTTGAACTGTGGTGTTGGAGAAGACTCCTGAGAGTCCCTCGGACTGCAAGGAGATCCAACCAGTCCATCCTAAAGGAGATCAGTCCTGGGTGTTCATTGAAGGACTGATGTTGAAGCTGAAACTCCAATACTTTAGCCACCTGATGCAAAGAACTGACTCATTGGAAAAGACCCTGATGCTGGGAAAGATTGAGGGCAGGAGGCGAAGGGGACGGCAGAGGATGAGATGGTTGGATGGCATCACCGACTCAATGGACATGGGTTTGGGTGGACTCCGGGAGTTGGTGATGGACAGGGAGGCCTGGCGTGCTGCGATTCATGGGGTCGCAAAGAGTCGGACATGACTGAGCGACTGAACTGAACTATGTTATTTATACTAGGATATTGTTACCAAATGCTTTTAGGTATTTTAATAACTCTCTCTTTCTCCCTTTTGGTTGTCCATCTCTCACCCATCCTGTGGAAGCTAAGAGTCTGCCCAGTTATGCTCACTCCCACCTAGGTCTCCAAAGAGACTTCTTCAGAGTTATTTGACCTGTCTACCTCCTAGTTTCTATCACATATTGTCTTGTTCAACACCCACCCCAATCCTCTTCCAAAGTTGCAACAAGTGAAAAGCAAAAAGCAGAAAGAGTAACAAAACTGAATAATTTTTTAAAGAAAATTACATTTCCCAGCCCATCTTAGAGCTATTTTGTGGCAAAGGCAGCAACTCCTATAGTGACCCAGCTCTGGGGTGTGTTTTGAAGAGTCACTCCCAGATGTTCAACCTAGAATCCATTTCTTCAGCTTTCTCAATAACTCCGGTAAGTACCTCTGTCCCTTAATCAACATCACTGCTTAAACTACACAGGGGATTTTGTTGTTTGCAACTAAAAAAATACTTGATTTACACTCACGCTTTCCCTTGTCAAATTCTGCTCTCAGCCCATCCTTCCATAACTGACAAGGGATGAAATAAATTCTTACTAAGATTTTGTATTTCAATTCATACATGAGTAACTACTCTGAAAATTCATTAGACCAGTGTAAATCTTACCTCTATCTATCCATCTATCTATCTATCTCTAAAAAGATTGAAATATAGTATATTATAGCTATCCTATTTGTTGGATTGGGAAGCTTTATTTAATCCACTTAGGAACCCAACAAGAACTCATATCCTCTTGGAGCATAACCTCGTTTCAGCACTGGATGTTCAACATGCACAGTCTTACTGGACTGGTGGAGATATAGGTTTATTATTTAGCCTCTTTAATTTAGCTACTGAGAAATCACATTGGGAAGGCAGAAGAAAGTATCTGTTTTGGAGTCATTTAAGGAGAGCATTAAGCTATGCCACAAAGCCAGAATTTTCAGAAGGCCACATGATACCCTAAAGATAGTATCCCAAGACAAGCCCACACTCTAGGATAGGGTTTGCACTGGGTCCTCTGTTAATTAAAGCAGGTTCAGCAGTATCATGACTCATTATTCTTTTCTGTTTTTACTGACCTACTTTGTTCCATGTTTTAGGGCATACAGCAGAGATGAGAGTCACCACTGAGGAACCCACTGTGAACAGAAGACACACACGTAGAGATATTAATAGCACAATGCAAAGCTGGCATTGTAGAAAGTGCTGTAAGAATACAGACTCTGTCTCAGAAGATTTGATAGGCTTAGAAGGCAAGGAAAATTATATATTCTTGAAGTGTGTCTACATTCTGCCTATTTTTATGTTCTCTTTGGTCCAAACCCATATGCTGCTTTGGGATACTTCATGATTCCTCAGTGTTTCATTCAGTTACCTAGTTAATAACTTTATACATAGTTAACCAATACATATACTCCGGGAATTGGTGATGGACAGGGAGGCCTGGTGTGCTGCGATTCATGGGGTCGCAAAGAGTCAGACACAACTGAGCAACTGAACTGAACTAATATGCATTCTCTCTGTTAAAATAATTGGTGTGTTGGTTTATCTTGTGGCTAGTCCTGATTGATCCAGAAATCAACAGCAGGTGTGAGATCAGGAACCAGAACCTCATAGATGGCATTTAGGAACTGGTTTGGTTGTGTCCTTAGGTCTGAACACAGTGATGGGCTCCATGCCAATGGAAAATAGGATGCTAGTAATTATGCAATGCAACGGCATCCCAATTAATCAAATGAACACCTGTGGCTGACTGTGATAAAGTGCCTACTGAAGAACATGCCTTGAGAGCCCAGATGGCTGATGTCCCTGACCACTGCAACAGCTAGGGTAACTATGGTGTGGGCTGGATTCTTCTGATTACTCTGCAGTGATTAGAGAAAGAAGGGACAAGCTCAAGTCTAAATTCTTATCACAAATCACAGAAGAGAAGTTAAGTGGCAACCCTTAACTTAAGAGACAAGAGAATCTCTTATCTCTTATAAGTCCTGAGCTGACATTACTGAAAATCAAATGCAACATTTAATGGTGTGCGTTACAGAATGACAAACTATGTTGAAGTCACAACTTTACCAGGTCTCTAGTGTGCAAGTCAGGGCATTGGGAGGTAGAGTTCCTGAAATTTGAAAAGGAGAGATCTAGTTGGACTCAGATAAAACCCAGGTACTTAAACCCCTGAGTTACTCTAAATTTCCCTTTAGTAACCATTGTGTGCATGTGTGTGTGCTAAGTCACTTCAGTCGTGTCCGACTCTGTGTGACCCTATGAGCTGTAGCCCACCAGACTCCTCTGTCCATGGGATTTTCCAGACAAGAATACTGGAGTGGGTTGCCATGCCCTCCTCCAGTCAATCTTCCCGACCCAGGGATCAAACCCGCGTTTCTTACATCTCCTGCACTGGCAGGCAGGTTCTTTACCACTAGCACCACCTGAGAAGCCTGACAGCCTCACCCGGAGCCAACTAGCAAAACAGAACTGTGTCGGCAGGGTCCCGACTCCAGCACCACTGGGCAGTGTGTGGAAGAGTGGGTTAGGAGCTGCGACAAGAATCCCGCCCAAATGGGCAGCTAAACCGTGCAGTGTGAGAGGTGAGAGGCAGATGATGTACCAGCAAGACTCAGTTACGCTGTTCTATGATCTTAAGTCTCTGGCTTTGTTTCTATATTTGTGTATTAAAAAGAAAATGGGGGACTAGAATGGTAGCTTAGTTCCACTTTTGTTTTGAGTAACAAAAACCTCTTATCAAATAAGGCCATGTATAAAACTCAATTACATAAAACATATAAAAATAAGTTGCTCTTATTATATCTTGTACCCAGCTGGGGGACCTCCTCTTACCCACCCTGAGCATCCACCCTGAGCTACCTCTTCAGGGCTCTAAGGCTCTACTGAATGCAGTCAAGTAAAGCTCTCAAAAGGATCATCTCTCAAGATCCTTCTTGCTCTAAAGGAAACCAATTCTGACGTTCTCTCTTCATGTCTAAAGTACCTTGTTCTGAAAGCACAGTCCTCCAACCAGCAGCATCACATCACCGGAGACTCAGCAGAAATAACACATGTCAAGGCTGCCCGGGCCTCACTCACTGTGCACCCCGGAGGCAAAGTGCTAACCCTCTGCTCTCCCGCCCACCCCTGGAATTTCCATCTTGAGGGCCTCCTTCGTAGTAAGGGAACTCAAATAACATAAGAAAATCCTTGGAACAACAAACAAGTCACATTCCTGAGAAATACGGAGTGAAGCATTTTCCATAATTACACGCCAAGTGACCCAACGGCAGAAAACTTTATAACAACAGGCCAAGGTCGCCTCACATTAATAAGAGAGGCCTCCTGTCTTTCAAACAGGAGGGGGCTGATTTCAAAAGTGACCAATGGCAGACACCAAAGGATCGAGAGGCCCAAAACAGAGTGGGAAGCACTTTCCTTGCTGTAGAAACTGGCTGGCAATTCAGCAAGAACAATAAGCAGAGGTACTAAAGGCCCCCCAGGGAGGGTGTGGGGTCTCAGAGTGGCTTCCCAAAGCATCACCTTTCCTACAAATGAGCCAGCTGCCAGATTTGGTAAACATCATAAATCTCTAAGAACAGGGCTTGCACTCAGGAGGTAACCCAGGTGTTTGACCAAGGAGGATGTTGAAATATGCAAGGCCAGCACTGCCTGTGCCAAATGGGTCACAGCCGCCCCTCTGGGCGCGAGTTTCCCAGGCCCCTTGGTGGAACTGCTCACAATTAACTGCTTTGTCTGTCCCCAAGCCCGCCTCTCTGTTGGACATGGGGTTCCTCTCAGGTCGGTGGTCTCTCTCTCTCTCTCTGTCTCCGCGTCTCTCTTATTTCCACGCATGCATAGCAATCTTAATCAGAAATCACATCAGTTACCTAAGAGCCTTTCTGAGACTGTGTTAGCGAATCCATCACTTAGGATGGCAGGCTTGATGAAAAGAGGCCCTGGGTGAGTGGGGAGAGACCAGAGGGCTGGGAAGGCGGACGCAGGCTCCGGGCCTCTTCCTCCTGGTCCTGATCTCTGGATCTGACATGATTTGTCATCCCAGCCTCGGGTGTGTTCAGCTCAGGGATCAGAATGTGATTTTTAGATTTCTTCCCATGTGGTTATGGAGAATATCATGTAAGTTTGAAGATCAAGAATTTGATAAACATACAAGCACCTCTGGCATCATAATTTCTTCTTTAAACTTTCTAACTGAGCAGTGGGCATGAGAATGTGGGTAAAGATATGAAAGGAATCTCAGAGGTCCCCAGTGGGGCCACCCCTGGGACCCAGAACTCCTGACCACATACGCAGGAGTCTCAACTTTGGGAAATCCTCTAGGCCTTGAAACTTCACTGACTTCCTTCCCACCATCCCAGAAACTTCAAAATGTTCCAGTCTCACATCACCAATTGCAATAATAGATAATCACGGGCTTCTTTTCTTTCTGTCACTGGATTTTATAGGACCTTACTGAGAGAACACCTTAATTAAATATAGTAAAATAATTATATGTAGAACAATTGATACATAAGCAGTGATGGCTTGCAGGGTATTGTGTTATATTTTTTAAAAAAAATCTAGGCAGAGCCCCCTCCTGTCTTTGCAGGAAGAAAATGCATCAACAGACACTGAGGAACATAAGATCTGTGAATAAGGTCTGACCTGAGTAAGTACACTTGGCGCTCAAGAAGCAGACGGTGAGCTTGGATAGAAGGTTTAAATAAGAATTCCTGGATTAAATAGTCTTGAAACCTCTCTTCACAAGAAGCAATCTAGTGGCAGAGAGCCCACTGGAGATGAAGGTTTGCAATGGCCCAAGCACGTCAGCATCTCGTCATTCTCATGCTGACCTTGGTAGTAATCCCAGCCATTCCAGAGACTTCAAAGAAAAGAAACAAATCCTTTTATACAGTGTTTTATCACACATGGTTCCACATTAAATATTACCTTTTGTATATTCTATACATTTTTTATTTTATATATTGTGGGCTCATCATACATAATTTTAAGATAGCAAGTGGTAGTCTCTTAAGTTTCATTTAGATTTGTGTCCCATTTCAGAGCTCTGACTCACAAATCTGTGTGCTACAAATGAATGAATACATGAGAGAACAGCGGCCACAGGCATCTCTGAGCAGAGTGTCGCTCCTCTTTTATCTTTTAGGGCATTTGTTCATTCTCTGTGAAGTCATAAACAGCGTGGATTTTGGAGTCAGATAACAGAGTTCAAATCTAGCCTTGCTAATCACTGGCTGATGACTTTCAGATATCTACTCATCCTTTCTAAGACCATGTTTTCCTTATTTGCAAAATAGGATAATAACCCTTTAAGTGGAATAAGGTATTTGAAAGCAGTAAGCATAGCACTCAATGTATAGAATTAACTTTCCTTCCATCAGCACCCAAGATTCTTTGTTCTCTGGCATTTTAGAGACTAATGTCATTGTCTCTCCCTTTTTACCTTACTAAAGTGAGAAGCTTCTAATCCACCTACCTATTTACAGCTATTTACTTAACCTATCTATCGGTCCCCACTAATATTTAAATTATGTGATATTGCATAACTGCTGACAACTTGAGTTCTGGAGTAACACACACACTTGCTTTCAGATCTCACCTACTAACCCAAAGTGCTCATGCCTGCTTGGTTGCTCAGTAATGTCTGACTCTTTGCAACCCCATGGACTGTAGCCTGCCAGGCTCCTTTGTCCATGGGATTTCCCAGGCAGGAATACTGGAGTGGGTTGCCATTTCCTTCTCCAGGGGAACTTCCCAACCCAGGGATCAAAACTGTGTCTTCTGCATTGGCAGGATTCTTTACCTGGCAAATTAACTACATACTACATAGTATTCGTAGTACTACATACTATGAATAACTACATACTCTACTAACTAAGAATTCTTTACCAGGCGAATTCTTTACCACTGAGCCACATGGGAAGCCCTGCTAACCCAAAGACCTTGTGCAATTTACTTAAGTCTCAGCCTCAGTGTTCTCATCTGTAAAATGGGATTCATTAGTTTCCATTCCTTAGAGAATTACTGTAAGGATTAAATGTCATTTAAATAAAGGATTTATCAGAGTTCCCAGCTCAAAAATCATTAGCTATTGCAAAGATTGGGCTTCCCAGGTGGGTCAGTAGTAAAGAATTTACCTGCACTGCAGGACACATAGGTTCAAACCCTGGATCGGGAAGATCCCTTGGAGAAGGCAACCCACTCCAGTATTCTTGCCTGGAAAATCCCATGGACAAAGGAGCCTGGCAGGCTACAGTCCACAGGGTCACAAAAGAGTCACACACGACTTGCTGAGTAAAACAAACAATTACAAAGGTTAGCTTTTTCCCCCTTGCATTTCCTCTCCAGAAGCTTAAGTCTCCATAGTGGGCATGACCTGAATACCCATAACCTGAGATTCTGCTTTTCAGTATTTCCTTAAAACTTGACATTGAAGCAAGGCACTCCCAGCGACTGAAAGCGTCTCTTTGTCATTTTACTGAGACAGCCGCTCTCCTCACACAGCTCACAGTTCTTTTTTTGGCTGTTCAGCTTCCTCTGTAGTCAATGAATTGGAAAACTCAGGATTTCTCCCCTGTAGGGTTTTGTCTTCCATTTTATCAGAATCTGACCAAGATCTCAGACTGTTTCTGGGCATCCACAAAGAGTATTCAAACCTGCCCAGATGAGGAGAAGGACAAACTGCCAAGACTTCAGGGCCTGGAGGCTGGGTGTAAGGTCTGCGTTATCTTGCTGACCTGGGTTATCTTGTGGGCAGTGTCTGCTGCCCAGTCTCCAGCATCACACAGCTTTGCCAGGACTCACTAACACTGTATTTTTCTACATTGAAGGTAGAGTTTAAGTGACATCAAAGGGTCAGAAGGAATGTTAGGAGGGCCTGGGTCACTGTTTCAGTCCATACTCAATAGCAATGCCCTCCTTGATACACCCCCTGGAAACATACTCTACTAAGAATCTACACAGATGAGTTCCTCCAACATTCTAAGAGGCAGAAAACAAATCCCTCCTTCTCTCTAGCTCTAAAATTCCCTTGCATACTATATGTATGCTTAGCATATGCTTGGAAAACACAAACATACATTCATACCTAAATGACAACCACTGAGCATCCTCAAATTTATTTTTATTATTAACTCTTATTATTTTATGCCATGGAAGAATAAAATAGTCTGATTATTTCTTTTCCTATTCCTCTTTCATCACAATTCACCCACACACTCACACACAGCCCCTCCCCCAGGCTCACACTGGCTCCTTACTCACCTGATAGAAAAAATAAAACCCATATGTGGGGTCTGAAATCTTTCTTTAAAGCAGACCGTTTTAGTGTCAAGTTTAAAATGTGAACTATCTTTTCTAACTATCCTATTCTGTTGTTTTCCTCTTAGAGTTTAATACCTGGCCCTGGCGTTAATTGATAAATACTTATAAGATTATGAGTACTTTTACTCCATTTACAACCTAAAGCTGTGGCTGGGAGAGATAAAGAAAGGGGAAAACGTCTTCTGGAAGGTGTTCAAAGAGAATTACGACAGGAATCAGAAATACTGTAGAAAAAGATATGATGCTGGACATGAAACAGAGAAAAGGAAGTAACATTGTGGGTTTCCCCCCAAGTTTGCATCATCCGTTTTCTCTTGACTTTCTGATGTTAGCTTGCAATTGAATTTCGTTCCTGACAGCAGTCGGCTTCCATAAACCAGCACTCTGGCCTCTGGTCCTGCAGCTCACTGTCACCTGCCCCACAGGAGACCCTGTTGTTCGTCTTCAGAGGTACGGGTGTGACGGTTACTCATCTCGCAGAGCAAGCTGGGCTTGGGGGAGCCCTCTGTGTTAGACCTTCTGGCCTGATTTTCCCCAGACTTCAAGTCAGCTCTGAGCTGAACTATATGTGCTGTGACTCTGTAAGGAGTAATGAAAACTGTGCATTGGGTCCCATTCTGAGCATCCAGGCTAATGGACAGTTGAGGAAGTGACCCGACAGCTACTAGGCCTCCCCTGCTGTTGCCAATACTGTGTGCACGCTCCAAGCGGTGCTGAATAACAACACATCTGCGGCAAAAGGAGCAAAGCAACCCGCTTCCACCACCCTCTGCCCCTCGGGTTAACACCACTTAGCAAACTGCCTCGGGCAGCCTTCGACCCGCTCACCGTTGACCAGGAATCAAAGAAATGCTTGCTTTGCAAGAAGACAATCCTTTAAACCAAATATGATTAGAATTTCTGCTTGGCTTTAACAATTTTTAAACAATTTTCTCTATATACATCTATGTATGTATATATGTATACATACACATATATTTTATTCCTATTCATATATTATGAATAAATGAATAGGAATGAAATGACCATATATATATGTATATATAGGCACAGTTTCATATTTCACCACCTAAAAAGATAAGCTAATGTCTTTGTTTATATCCATGTGTTAAAAGACAAAAGTCATATGTAATAATGACAGTATTTCTCTTGTCATTAATAGTGCTTATCATTGATGTCAATTTCTTAAATGACAGAGAATAAAAGTATTTTACATGTGGATTTATAATTTCTCTATAACAATATTATTTTTGCAAGCTATTTACTAAAGTTTGAGCAACATTTTTAATGAATGTCAGCATATGTTTTCCTCTCCTTGTCCAAAACCTATTTAATATTCATTTCTCAGTTGAAATATACCCACAGCCCTTGGGATTCACACATATGGTTCCAGATTTAAATACATACAATCAATAAAAATAAGATATTGTTTAGTGCTTCAGTCTTGAGTTAAGGTTCTATTCATAAATTTATTATTACAGGTTTTGCTTTATTTAAAACAGGTCATACACGACTAGGATTAGTAAAACATTATGTTTCATACCAGGTTCCCCAGGTGGCTCAGTGGTAAAAAAATCCACCTGCCAATGCAGAAGACACAGGTTTGATCCCTGGGTTGAGAAGATTCCCTGGAGAAGGAAATGGCAACTCACTCCAGTATTCTTGCCTGGAAAATTTATGGACAGAGGAGCCTGGTGGGCTGCAGCCCATGGGGTCACCAAGAGTCGCCAAGAGTAACTGAAATTGTAGGAGATAAGATTTGGCAGGTGTTTTTATTACTGTTCAGGAAAGAATTTAGTAGAAACCAATAGGTCTTTCCTGATAACCTCCTCCCTAAACCATCCCCCCTTCTTTCTATAAACACAATCATTCTCCATCTAATTGCTCTTTATTATTTTCCTTAGAACTTACCACTAACTGAAATCGTGTCTATTTATTTGGTTCTTCATTTATCAAGAATATAAGTAGGTACCTTTTACCTTTTCACCCTTGTGTCACTGTACAGTACAGTTTATGGGCATCCTATAAATATCTGATGAGTGAATAAATGGGTGGCTGTTTTCATCTATACTCTTTTAAAAATACAAAATATGTAATCTCATATAGTTATATATAGACAGATATATACAGTCACTGCTTTACACAGAAATGTGAAACAATAAAAATGATCATGTAAAGTGAAACCATGGAAAGCAACCTTAATAATAATTAGGAACAATTATGATTGCTCCTTGGAGAAGGCAATGGCACCCCACTCCAGAACTCTTGCCTGGAAAATCCCATGGACAGAGGAGCCTGGTGGGCTGCAGTCCATGGGGTTGCTACGAGTCGGACATGAATGAGTGACTTCACTTTTACTTTTCACTTTCATGCATTGAGGAGGAAATGGCAACCTACTCCAATGTTCTTGCCTGAAGACTCCAAGGGACGGGGAAGCCTGGTGGGCTGCCATCTATGGGGTCGCACAGAGTCAGACACGACTGAAGCGACTTAGCAGCAGCAGCAGCAGCATGATTGCTCCCTGAACTTCAAAAGTTTTTGCAAAATCATTAAAAACTCTTAGTATCAGATGTAAACGTATTGTGCATCATGCATCCTTGCTCAGTCGTGTCCAACTCTTTGTGAGCCCATGGACTGAAGTCCATCAGGCTCCTCTGTCCATGGGATTCTCCAGGCAAGAATACTGGAGTGGGTTGCCATCTCCTACTGCAGGGAATCTTCCCAACCCAGGGATTGAACCCATGTCTTCTGCATTTTCTGCATTGGCAGGCAGATTCTTTACCACAGCACCACCTGGAAAGCTCCTGTAAATGCATAGGAAAACTTAAAATTATAGGGAAGCTCATACTTACTTAGTATATGGTAACTTACAACATTAGAAATATTGAGATTTAAAGTGTTTCTTTTTTCGGAAAAATATTTATCATGACTACTTTGAACAGCTTGCTGTCTTCTCACTGTGTAAATTACAATACATTGTGAGCAACTTTTCAATGCCTTGGCCAATTGTCATGGCTCTCTAGGTTTGGATTGGCCTCCAACGTTTTGCTCTTCATGCTTTCAAAATCTTAAAATATACTTGAGAATTCCATTAAAGTGAGTTTCTTGCCAGCATCAGTTCCTCCGGGACATCTTCATCCTCTTTGTTTTGTCTGTCTTCCTCATTTATATCGACAAGCTTGTCTCCACTAAGTGTCTTTGGCTGCGAATGCAGAGCTTCTCAGCTGGCAGCAATGTCAACGTACCCACCTACGGATAGATATTTCTTCTCTAACTCCATTGATGTTTCATTTGAATTTCACTTCCAGTGTTAAATCACTTCTCACTTCTTGCCTGCACATTCATCTCTGTTGGCCAATTTCTTCTTTAAATTGTCTGTTTCTGAAAAATGTCATTGGTTTTATCCTGGGAGACAAGGAGGCAACAATAGTCCAGACTTCACTGTCTGTGCATAAAATGAATTACCAATGCAGAGGGACCACTGACGGGCAAGGGATGGAAAAAATGATGTGACTGCTCACTGATTATAAAGCAAATCTATTATTTATGGAGTGATTTGCAGACTGAGGGATTTCCTGGTGGCTCAGACGGTAGAGTCTGCCTCAGTGTGGGAGACCCAGGTTTGATCCCTGGGTCAGGAAGATCACCTGGAGAAGGAAATGGCAACCCATTCCAGTATTCTCGCCTGGAAAATCCCATGGACACAGGAGCCTGGCAGGCTACAGTCCATGGGGTCTCAAAGAGTCAGACATGGCTGAGTGACTTCACTTTCTTTTTCTTTCGTTTTCTCTGTGGACTGAGAAGTTAGCAGTTTAATTTGTACTTTATGCAATTACTTATAGTTATATACTAAAATTTGAACCATGTTGTCGGGAACTGGTGCTAATTAAACTGTAGTAACCAAACTTCATGCACATTGGAACCATGCAAGGCAAAAACTGCCCGTAATTGAAAATACTAATTCTCTGCCAAACTTTCATATAACCTCTAACTATCTCTATGTATAAGAGAAGCTACTTTAGAACCACGCAAAATCAGATTCTTTACTCTCAGAAGTCATCAGTTAAAAACACAGAGATCATATCTTCCTTATTGCCTTTCTTTGAGCAATAGAGAACTGTAGACTTTTGGCAGCTGCACAGGTCAAAGAAAATGAGATGTAACTGAACATTTTACATATTCACATTTATTAGCCAGGATCAAAAATGCGTTAAGTCAGTGGTTTTCAAACCTCATCATGTGTTAGAATCACCAAAGGGATGATTAAAACACAGATTGCTGACCCCCGTCTGAGCATTTCTAATTTAACAGGTTGGGGTGGTACCTGAGAATTTGCTTCTCTCACGAGTTTCCAAGTAAAACGGATGCTGCAGATCAGGAACCACATATTAAGAACCACTGACTGAAGCACATTCAGAAGGGTGTTTCGTGAGGAGAGAGAAAAGAATCAGGAGACCAAAATTTGGCAAGAAGACAGCCGCTGACTCAAAGTGCTTCAGGCATCTCGGAGATCTTTTTATTTTAGGCTTCTTGTTTTACAATTAAGGAAGTGGAAGCCTGCAAGATTCAAATTACTTAACTCAGAAACAAAGTTAACCAGTCTTAGAGACTGGTCTAAAACCTAGAGTCTATTTCCAATAATTTCTGGAAGACAGCTAGCACCATAATAGACCCTATTCTCAACAACTGTAAGGTGAAATTATTACAAGCGCGCGCGCACACACACACACACACACACACACACACACACAGAGTTTCTCAAACTTTGCTTCATATGAAATGGCCTGGTTAAAAATTAATATTTCCAAGCCCTCACCTAACTGATTTCAGAGGGGGAGGATGCAACCCCAGGAGATCCAAATGCAGGTGAACTGTTCTTTAAGAAACTGCTCTAGAATATTGCAAGCCAATGTTTTAAAGCACAATCTATACACAGGAAAGAATAGAATGCTGACTTTTCTTTGCATTTTTTTTTTCACAAAATAACTTTTACAGACTATGAAAAAACTCCTCAAACTATCCTATGAGGTGAATGAGGCACCTCCTTGGAGAACCCTTGGTCAAGACTCCACTCTCCAAGTTTCCTTTTCCTCATCTGTATAAGGAGTGAAGTTATTAAAACTGATCTCATATGATTGCTCTGAGGACAGAATGAGAAAAAATATATGAAAGCAATTCGTGAATGGAAAAATATTACATGGAAGTTAGTTGCTAGCTTCATTATAGAGAAGCCTAAATTGGATATGATTTTGTTTAATATCAAATGGAGAATCTGCACATAAAAGATTCTTAATTGTATTACAGTAGGCTCCCCCTGGCAGAAGCTTACTTATTTGTCAAAGGAACCAGAAGAGGTAAAACCTCCATAAAAGTCATAAGATTTCACTCTCACGGGTTCCCAATTACCGTGAACAGAAGCTGGAGACTAAGTCCTGATCTGTAACAATAAACACATATAATATATCCTAGGCACAATGGTTTTCTTAGAAAACTGGCTAATCTCTGTCCCCAGGACATTTCCTGCCTCTTCTGACTCTCACATGAATTAGGGATTGGAAACCAGACAATTTTGACTTCCTGAGCTTGCTTTGCTTTTGGCAACGCTGGAAGAATAATTTTTAAGGAAACAAAATTAAAATGATCCATTTACCTTGACTCTGCCCTCACTCTAAAGGAAGATCTCAGAGGTGGAGAAAGAAAATACTAGAGATGGAGGGGAGTCTTCCTTCCCTGCAGAGCGTTGAACATAAGACACATTCTCCTTTTGAGGGCTCAGCACTTGGGTTTCTCCACATATTTTAATCAATATTCACTGAGCCATAACAATTTGGCATCCACGGTCACTCTGGTGTTGTGTTTCATGAATAACTACTTTTTCCACTGGGTGCAGAAGAAATGACTCTGTACATGGCTGGCAGAAGATCATTCCTTCGAGCAAAGCAAAATCAGCAGTTTCAAGGAAAATGTGGGCATCTCAGTGTGGTGATCAGTGAACATCTAAAACGTAAACTCAAATTACAGAAGTCAACTCACAGGCCAACTGATCTCTTTTGGAAGATGTGGCTTCAGACCATTCCATGTGCATGTGGAATGCCTAGACCTGATTACAGAGTTCTCCTGAAAGCCAATGCATCCCAGGAAACCTTATGAGATGGAACGAAGTAATAACATGTATTCCCCAGCAAATAAAACTGTTAACATGATCTTGCCTCATTCTGGCAGAAGCATGTTGCAAAATCCCCTGGGGAGGAAGGTACAGTACTGAGCCTGGGAATTTGAGTTCAGCTGGGAACCTGGTCTCCACTGCCAAGTGCTGGAAGCCTGAGGCTCCTTCTCGTGAAATGGCCCCCGAGATGGTGCAGATGCCCATGAAGGTCAGAGACCGAGAAGCCTGGATCCAGTTCATCCCCATTCTGAGGATAATCCATCTTTCCACAATTCCTTCAAGTCCAAGACACTCCACCTCCTCTCCTATACCAGCTCTTTCTTTAGGTTTCTTCCATCAGTGGGACTGGAATGCGTTCAAACTGATCAGCATCTCATTTTTTACTCCCCCTTCACACCCATCTTAACATCTAGACTTCCATCCTAATATCAGATAGCTTCTATTTTCCTTCATAGTGTCTCCAGAAAGAATTCCTAAGTACCCACTAATGTGAAGGCATCAGAAATCCATTCGTTTATTCATTCTTAAAGACATTTGGCATCATGCAAAGCATTGGGCTAAGAGCTCTGTAGTTAAGTAGCGAAGAAATAGCTATTTAAAATAACTGCCATATAAAAATGAAGTCAGGTTTCACACTATTGTTCCTACCAGGAACTCCCACATTTGCAGTCTTTAAACGCAAGTCAAGAGACACTTCCTCCTGGAAGCCTGCCATGAATCCACTCCCAAATGAATCAGGTATCTCTCTTATGGGCTTTCAAGAGTGCTTATCTAGATCACTGTACTGACACCGCACCCATTAGCCATTGACATGCCTGCTCTCCAACTAGACTGTGAGCTTTAAGGACACTGTCGGATTCATCTCTGTACTAGGAAGTAATTAACATAGAGCCCAGTAGATCGTGTTCATTGCATATTTTTGAATGAATGAATGGATAAAAACTATAAAAGAAAAAGTATAGAAAGTTGTGAAACAGAAAAAGGAATGAATATTAACTTTAACTAGAGGAATGAAGACAATTTTCATGGAAGATATGATATTTAAGCAAAACACTAAAGTGTGAACAGGATTTCCAGAATTTGAAAAGATCAAGGGCTTGGGAGGAGGGGTGGTACACAGAGGATTACTTTTTAAAAACCTAATGGATTCTCCCCACCTCTAATCTGTTACTCTCTAATCTTTCCTATACTCTAGCAAAGTTTTTCCTTGCTTGTGCAGAACCTTCAAAGATGCCTTACTATTTAAGGGGGATAAAGTTCAAGCAGATCAGCTTGCACCTCAAGGGTCTTGCTATTGTTATCCAAAACTTTTTTCCTAATCCTAACTTTCACTCCTTGGTCACCCATTGTCTGCACACACCCAGCCCTTCTACTCTCTGTCCCCAGATATCTTACTTTTTATCATCTCTTTGCTACTCCTCCCTCTCCAGCCCTCACCTGGAATGCCTTTCTCATGCCTTCCTGCTGTGGGCAGTACCACTGTGTCTTTCAAAACCCTACCTCCTTCATGTAGCCTCCTTTTTCCATGCCAGATCAGAGTATCTTCTTCTAGACAACCTGATAACCACTCTTCTACCATTTATTTAACCATTGTGTGGTTTTCTGATTTTCAGCCTGTTTTGTTCCTCATTTGGAAGACCAAATAAGGTACCTACAAGCTTGGATAATGGACAGTGGCTTTTGTAACTTGCACAATGTTTCAGATGACTATTCTATTGATGAAAAATTCTTGATAACTGAAGCACTCTTCTAAAGATGTATGATGAGTTTTTAGGCAGACATCTTATTATTCAGCTACCAGCAGATAGGGGTGCTTTTCCTAGATACAAGATTGAATTTAATGAGAAGAAGTAAATTATCTGTTATCAGCGTGTCTATGTTATGAAATCACTAACCTTGCCTATGTACTGACATAAAAACTTGCTCGTTTCCTCTGTCATTGATAGAAGTATAGTTATAGTTACTTTTTATCTCTTCCATGAAGCCAAAGTAATACTTTTTTTTAAGTGAGTAACTAGCCCTTTAAGATAGGTGCATCCTTTTCACCGTTTTTACCCTTGCCCTTATCACTGTGGGGCTCCTTCACGCTTTTCAGCTTCCAGGCTTTGCCCCTCGTCAAACCACATCAATACAAGTCTCAAACCTTAATCATAAAAGACATCTCTAGAGAGAGAGGCTCAGTACTTTACGAAAAGAAGTGACTGTATCACACACAACGAGCTGCAGGGCATGGAGAATCCATCACCTAACCTTTCCCAGCCTCTATCCATCTGTGCCCCACTGTTGGATTTCCAAGCTTGACAGCGAATGCTTTCCAATGGGAAACTGTAGCAGGGTTTTTTTTCCCATCCTTTGGTCCCTATTGTATGTTCAGCTGCACCAAAGCTAGCTGCTAATCAAAGCCAGAGCCTCTCATACACAAACAAACACAGCATTGTGGCCTCCCCTGGGGCTGGAACACAGCAATCCAGCAAACAATTTGGTCAGGTGATAGCAGCCTGGAGGAACAGACAGCGCATCACCCAGACACCCTCCAGTCTCCTCTCCTCCCTTGACCTTCCTCAATACAAGCCAACTGAACCACCGGGCCAGGCAAACCAATGCTTGAGAAAGCAGTGGCAAATAAGATAATATACAATCAAGGAGATGGTCTGACAACAGGATTCTTCGTCCAAAAAGAGTGTATTCTCTTGTTCGTAGTGCGGTAGAAATAAAATACATAGCATGAGAGCATATTCCTGGACACAGGAAAGGGGAAGAAGGAAGGGATTGAGTCAAAATATCTTCAGATACTCACTGAGCCCTTGTCATAGGACAGCGGGTGTAGGTGGAAGAGTGTAATGTTTAGGAGCTTTGAGGTTAGATATAGTTGATCTATAATCCCCATTCTACTTCTTAAACTTCCTCGATGGTCCACTGGTTAAGATTCCGAGCATCGGAAGCAGAGGGTGTGGGTTCAATCCCTTGTCAAGGAACTAACATCTCACATGCCCCGTGATACAGTCAAAAAACAAACAAACAAACAAACAATGTTCTCAGTGTCTCAATGTCTCAGCTTCTGACCTTGAACAAGTTACTTAACCATTCAGGGACTCAGTTAGTAATGTTGGTGAATTGTGCTCAGAACAGAAAAAGGAGAAGTGCTAAGAAAAGAAAGCAAGGTCTCCAGCTTCTAGAAGTAGCTGGTGATAGGGGATGAAGGCTCCTCCCTGGCCCTGGCATTTCCTAGGACCAGAGCCTCAGATGCCCTGGCAGGTCCTGAACTTGACTTACTGCCATTGTCCCCAGAGCACACCAAGGGAAAGTCGGGATGCCCGAGGCCAGCATGAAGCCTGGATACACAGCTGTCTTCATACCACGGCAGGCGTGGGACTCTGAGCGCCTGCACAATGATTATGAAAACATCCTTGAGTATGAAAGATGGAGTAGAAAAGCTAGAGAGGTCAAAGAAAGTGATTGCTCATGTCACAAGTTTTGATCAAGGCAGCCAGTTACCATTAAATGTCACCAGGGTTGGTGCAGGGAGCGCAGGAGAGCGGGGAAAGTGAGTAGAAACTAAGTGAAAGGTTGTCTTAACTCTATGCAATGATAAACACAAACTGAGTACCTACTACTCAATTTGCCATTTGCTATTTGGGTAGCGGTAAAGTGAAAGAACTAGAAACAACTGTCTAGAGGTACAGGATAGAACAAAGAGGTTCAGCAAGAAGACGCAGGACCACTGAAATATTTAAAGTGACTTCCTTTAAATACCAAGGGTAGACAATCCAAAATGATTTAATAATTGAAGCATCTTTCATATAGAGACCTAAAAATGGAAATAAAATCACCTAGATGCCATCTTGAGGAATCTTTAAGATCTGTAGATTTACAATCAGGAAACACCAGTCAGTATTTTCCTATCTTTTCTGGTATGTATCTTAAGTGCTCCTCAATTGCACATGGCGCTTCTCATTGGGTATTTCCACATCCTATTTCAGTAAAAGTCAAATTAGTTCAATCAGCCACAGTCCCATAGTTCCTCCATTTCCACCTTCTGGGGGAATTTTTTTACTTGCTCCTTAAGGCTTTCCTAACTGTCCTGCACTCAACCATTACATTTCTCACCTCTTAAAATTCAGAGGTTCCTAGCCTCCCATCAGGAACTGAGATCTCACTGCAGCATTATGAGTCATAGTAGATACAAATATACAGTAGATACAAATATTTTAGGCTGAACTTCCTCACCAAAGAAACATTAAAATCACCTTAAGGAGAGTGATCACACCTTCCTGTGTTCTGTACTTATTTTCAATAGTTGCTCAAGTTCCAATAGATGATGATAAAACTGGCCATACCTTGATATGGACTTGGAAATTAGGTAAGGAAGTGGTCAATTTGAGATGTGAAGAAGACAAGGAAACAATATGTACTCTTCAAAATAAAAATAAGTGGTTTTTAATAGAAATGCCCAAGTCTAAACTTTTTTTTTTTTTCCTGACTTCAACAAAGATACTTTACATGATATATTAGAGCTGGTGAGTAGAAGTCAGAGTAGAAAACTAATCCAAGAAGCTAACTAGGTTTACAGGAGGGATGCTGCTGTGTCCGTGAAAAGAAGACTCTGGGTCTTTTCCTTGATCTCCTTTCAGGATTCCCCCTCAGGAGTGGGGAAGATATGAATGGAAACAATGGGTAGAGGGTATAAGGCTTATGGACAAGTTGACTCCAGCAGCCAGTTTGTCTAGCTCACAGTCCAGCATCCAAGATTGCTCATGTCCTATTTAAGGCAGGAGCTCTTCACTTGAACAACGGATACTGTTTTGTCTGCAAATCCTTCCTCTGAGAGGAACAAGGAGGGGACAGTCTTGCTCCTGTCCTGGAATGACTTTGTGGCATCATTATACCAAGAGGCAGGCAGAGCTTAGGAGATTTAGAAAGCAAACAAGACAAATCCACTGGGGAGAAATCTCCTAACGAACCCCACCAGAGTCAACTGAGCCCAAAGGACCCAAAGAGAGTTCATGCAGACTGGAGGGAAGAGTTGGTGGGAATCCCAACACTGGCATACACAATAAAAGCATTTAACTTTCACCCCTTCCTAGTGCTGTCTGTGAGATCTGAAGCTCCTCTGCCCAAGCATCAGACTTCTATCAGATTTTTGGATGCTTTCCCTAAGGTCTCAGTTCAAGTCCACTTCTATTTCTTTTGTATTCTTGGTTCTGCTGCCTTAAATGCTCTCATTTTAACCTCTTGCAAGAGAAATCACTGGATAAGATATTAGAAACCCATAGCTATCCTGCCTTTAGGAAATGTGGATTGAGTTAGAGAGAAGTTGGTAGAAATCCACCTCTACCTACTTATTCCTGCTAAATTGCTTTTGATCTGTTTCTCCAATCCAAACTCATTTATGACAGCCTTGAAGTACACCTTCCAATCCCCAGATATCATATATCAGAGGGCAAACTCTGTGATCCTTAACCATCAGACCCAAACTGCTGTTTTCAAAGGCTAGAAATTATTTCAGGCTCAAGTTGGTGGGAATCCCAATACTGGCACAAACAATAAAAGCATTTAACTTTCGCCCCCTTCTCTTCAAACAAGAGTGTGGTTGACAAACCCAAGTGTGATCTGACTCACTTTAAACTAGAGCCAATCTGTACACTAGTCATTCCAAATAATAACAGACCAAATAAACACTCCCTGAAGAGTGCCAAGCCCTGGGGGGACGTGCTTCAGAGAGGTCAGCTGTCCCATAAGTTTACCACCTGCAGTGCATCGGGCCCACTCATCTTAGCCCAGAGCAGCTCAGAGTTCCTCAGGCTCCTGGGACCTGCTAAAGGATTGAGATTGAACCTGGGTGGGATCAGGCAGCTGTGGCTTCCCTGGGGAGACATTTACCCCTGGATACTATCTGAAGGGTCCGCAAGGTTAAGAATGAAAGATAATGTTTACTCAGCTTGACCTTTAACTGGCACACATTAAAGTCCACAGGATTATTTGTTCCCATCTAAATATCCATCCTTTGCTGGGGGAAAGATTTTTTTTGTTTGCTTCGTGGGATGATGGTTGTTTGTCTGCATTTTTCTATTTCCAACTTCTTAATGAGAGTCCATGATATTAATTTACTAAGCTTTTTATGATTCAAATTTAGTGATGTCAAGCTAAATAAATTGAATTTCCATCTTAATTGGACCACTTAGTAGAAACAAATGTGCATGGTAATGTATGTAAAGCTATAAAAATATAGCATATGTTGATTATAATATTGACCTAAAAAGCAGGACAATTATTTGCACAACTATTTTCAAAAGTTAAATCAGGAAAACTATAAAAGTGTATCAGAGTGTTAATAGTGGTGCCTATTTTGAGCAGAATTATAAGTCATTTTTTTCCTTCTTCATAACTTTAAAGATTTGAAAATCCTATAGCTTGCATACATTGTTCCAGAATGAGAAAAAATAATGTGTTTCTTCAGGTATATATTTGTGTTTTCCTAATAACAAACACAGTAATAAAAAAAACACATTATTTTTCACATTGTTAAAATTAATCAATATTTTTACAAGTTTGAATTGCATTGAGCTGAATTTAAGGTTCTGTATTTTGCCAGAGGCCTTGAATTGAATAGTTAAACATATATTGTAATCAAGAAAAGAGGATGGGAAGAAAGGCTTTATATTATTGTTTCAAAATGTAAGTACCTCCACCAGTTAAAATAACTTAATAAACTCTCTGCTTTCTTTCACGTAGCAGCTTTCAGACTTCCTCATTTGATCATCTTGGACCATAGCTCATATTTAAAGAAATACATTGTACACAGAAGGCAACATTTTTTTACAGAAAATATATATATATATTTTTTAAGAACTAAATTGGCCCTCGCATAAGATTCTCCAAAGCAGCAGGATATTTTTTTTAAGCCAAAGATCCAACTCCTGGCTTAACATGGACACCCCATCTGGCCGGTTGGCAGATGCCCAGTGGAAGCCTTCTGATGTTCTAATGCTCAGAAACGAAGGCCACTAAACGCTAAAACTTTAGAGACGATTCTCTGCTGTCAAGAGCGATAATCCCTCACCCAGGTTAGAAGACGCCATATTATTCTCAAATGAGGAAGGCCATTACGGAAACATTATTTTAAAGTTTTATCTGGTCTCCATTCACTTTATCCTGAGTGAAGAAGAGTTTCTCTGTTAGCTAAAATTGAGACCGAAACATGTTCCTTACTGATTAAATCCGGACTCTGAGACAAACATCTTTGGCTCCTTCCCTGGGCAGCCCAGTGTCTCCTGGGAAGCCACACAGATGGAGGCTCCCTGCTCTACTTCCCTTATGGTATGGAAGGGGACCTCCAAGAGAGAAACGATGTTTAAACCTTCAAGAAGAGAATACTGTAGGATGCAGAAAGCCTATTACATTACATCATTCTCATACTAAGAATGGAATTTCCTAAACACTTCTTGCCAGCTTCTAAGGTAAATGAAAATGGCAATATTTGGCTCACTTACACCCTCTCAGGGAAAAAATCCAGCAGAGTACTCATAAGAAACCCAAGATCACATCTGACAAAGGGCCTTGTATTCCTAAGGGGCTTCAGTCAAGTCAATGGCAATCCGGATGGTGACTGCCAATTTCCTCTGCAAATGATCCAACATTATAAATATTACTTGGACGTGAAGATACAGGCATGATCGGCTCTTGCACTATTAGGACGTGTTATTGCCAGTGACCCTCACTGTGTGTACTAAGCTATGGACATCATGATTAGAGAGTTCTGATTCCTCTCCTAGTCTTCCAAGATTATGGAACTAAACACTATTGACTGGTCACTCAACATGGGGTCCCCAGGCCAGCAGCTGCTATCACCAGGGAGTTTGTGGGAAAGGCAGCCTCTGAGAGTCAGCCAAAGACCTACTGGACCAGAATCTGCATTTTAACTAGATCTCTAGGTGACTGATATGCATATGAAAGTGTGAGGAGCACATCCATGGTATCAACAAAGTGCTGCTAATCCACCATAAAAACCTAAATTTACTGAGAAGAACTGATTGGAATTTTTGGTATGCATCTTGTACAACTCTGAGGAAGCACTTTAACATAATATTTAGTAAAACAATTCATAGCCATTTTAGTTTAACCTTTTTTAGACTTGTCTATTCTCTTTTTTTCACTCTGACTCAAATTTCCTTTTCTTCACACCTGTCACATATCTTGCCTCCTACTCACTTCATCTGATCAAACTTACCTTCTGTCGTCTTAGGCAGTCTCTAGGTCCTGAGAAAATGATCATGATGAGCAGCAGAATTGGGGAAAGAATGAGACAGAACTGGCCCTATTGATTTTATTAACAGAAGCTCATGTTTCAAATAACAGTTTACAGTTTATAAACGTTGCACAGATACAACTGACCTTTACCACCAGCCCATGAGGAAGGCAAAGCATATATCATCACCATCGTCATCATCGCCATCTTACAGCTAGAAAACCTAAGGTTCCAGGACCTACGGGACATACTCAGCACCAGGCAGAACTGCAATGAGATAAATGCAGGCTCGAGATTCAAACCTGGACGCCCTCCGAGCTGGAGGCTCCATGAGGGCAGCAGGGCCAGGGAGGACATGGCTGTGGGCATCACAGTGCCAGCAATGAAGTGGCTGCGCCTTAGATAAGAAATATCCAGTGTGCAAAATGCTCTCCTGCACACTCTAGGGGGCCTTCTCAAGTGGTGCAATGGTAAAGAATCAGCATACAAATGCAGGAGATGCAAGAGACTCGGGTTTGATCCCTGGGTTGGGAAGATCCCCTGGAGTAGGAAATAGCAACCCACTCCAGTATTCTTGCCTGGAAAATTCCATGGACAGAGGAGCCTGGTGGGTTACAGTCCATGAGGTTGCAAAGACTTGGACACAACTAAGCAGGCACACAGACACTAAAGGAAAGGCCAAGGTCAACAGCCTGATTTGGGGATCTCACGTGTCAGATTCCCTGGGGCCTGCAGCATGATCACATGTCCCATATGTTTCTTTTCAGAAGGGGTTTTGGATCCGTATTTAGAATAATTTGAGAGTATAGAAGGCAGGAGCATTGCAAGAAGCAGGAAGTCTCACCTTTGTGAGACAGAGACTAGGTTTCTGTTTGTCTGTTTGCGTCTCATGCCAGCTGGACATGAGAAATAAAAGCAGCTGGGAGGGGGGAGGTGGGAAGAGCAAGGGTGGGCTTTCATGGGGAGGGCTGCACCCCCATAATCAGCATTTCCATTATCTCGTCAAATACTCTGTAGCAGTCAGACGCTGGGTCCAGTCCTTCACACTCATTTTCTAGATTAATATTCATGTCAGTCCTAGCAGATAAGTATCATTGCCTCATCTTAGGAATAAGGAAATTGAAGCAAGAAAGATCACAATATTTGCTAATGGTCACACAGCTAGTAAGAAGTGTAGCTGTGGTTTACCTTGATTTCTTCCATCTTAGAGCTCAAATAATGGAGCGTTACAGCTGATGTTTCTAACACATCACCTACATTCAGGTGGCCTGTCACATGTCCAGGTTTTTTGACTCCAGCTCTCAAATCAGAATCTCTGGAGATGGGCACCAGGCATCTGGATGCTAAGATGCGACTCTAGTCATTCTGATAAACACTGAGGATCGGAAATCACTACCCTGGGTGATCTGGCCATTCACTGCATAGACACTGGTGTTCAGGTTTGATGTGAGAGGCAAATGAGAGAGAAAATTAACTAGCCAAAGGAAGAGACGGCATTATATTATAGAGGAGAAAAAATATCCAAACTAGGAATTTTAAGATCTTATAAGAACTCCAAGATTCTCGTATGGGATCATCTTAACCTCTTTAAACTTGTATCCTTATCAATTTAACAAAAAAAGTCCTGCTCGGCCTACCTAGGTAGAATTGTTATGAAAATATGATGAGAAAATACATGTCACTAGTTCTGAAAAGCAAAAGCCTATAGCCACACTGAAGTTATGATGAAAATAATGTTCCAAGTGTTCAGTCTTACGGCTTTGAATAATACAGTTTGTTAAAGAAGAGGTAAGGTTTCTGTCTCCATTATGGAAGTGAGTCAGAGCCATGCAAGGTCAAAGGCTTTAAAATGAACAAGGTGAAGTGTGATCAGGAAGACACTCCACAGAATTGGCAGAGCTATACGTTTGCAATAATGGAGGTGAGGGGAAGAGAGGAGAGCTTCTTCTAGAGGTTCAAGGTTGAGAATGGGGTACTTGGATTTAAACAGGAAACTGGTACCAGGTGATGTTTATAGGGATTGAGTATGGAAGACAGTCAAGGTCACTGGAGCATGACGAAGAGCAGAGAGAATGGTATTCAGACTCATTAGCTACTTTTTCACTCATTCATCAGACATTTATCAGGCATTTCAATGCTCCCACTCTAGATATTTTAGGGTTCTAGAGATGAATGAGAGTGTCCCTGCCTTCAAGGGGTAAATGGGGTGGGTGGAGTGGAGCTGGTGGTAAAAGTGAGTAATCCTAAGAAGTAAATGATTCGCTTTTGCAATGTTAACACTGCTGGGAAAGGAGGAACTGAAGTCTTGGGAAGGGGTGATGGAGGGGCTGAGAAGGAAAGAGGAGGGAGAATTAGAGCGCCACCTAGAGGGAGGATTTGCCTGGGAAAACCCACTCTTGGAGGCTTTAATTTCAGACTGAATCAGTTTCACCCAAATTCCACACTGAAGTTTGAGGACTTGCTGTCTTTCTCTCCATGTTTGTCTGTAATTTCACTGAAGGATAGTCATCTCATATCTAGGTATAAAAAGTGGAAGAAGTGGGAGTAAAAGCTGAGAGTTATAGAATGCTATGTGTGCCTTAAAATGATGTTTTTAGTTCTTATTCAGCACAATTCTTAGAATTAAGAGCCCAAGTGTCAGTTACTATTGACTTACTTCATTCAAGATTAATATATAACAATAGATTTTTTTAACTAACTATGAACTTTAAGAATCTTAAGAATTCTGGTGTTAGGAAACTCATTATGATGATGTTTTTATTTGAAATGTCACTTTATTTAAATCTACTACAAAGAAATGACTCCAAAATAAAGCAGTGTAGAAGAAATTTAATTATTTCTCAAAATACCTTGAGCATGAACCATTCACTGTATTCCCTGCCTACTTAAAAGAAAAAGGGATTTGTGGTGAGTGTGATCTACATAATCAAATCTGCAATGTTACCATAATTATAATGCCCTCTGATAAGATTACACTATAGTTAGCCTTCTAAACCACAGAAGTCTTAACTTGTCATTTACCAAATACTCAAGTAGGGAGGAACAAAGGGCTTGCTATGTTTGACAATCTAGAAAGATCATATGACACCTGGAAAACTATGCCACATAAAAGATTGGCAAGAAGTGCATGGAAAAATGGCCCAGTGGATGGAAACTTGAAATGGACATAAACATCAAGAATGAAGAACAGCTTTCCAACACAAGGCTGTGGCCCAAATTCCACTCAAGCCAGTTGACTTGATGGGAAAAAGCAGGCCCAGCTCATAGAGAGAAGCTCCATATCTGAATATTATTTTACCCCATGTGTGACATGGACCTGAGTCAAGAGGAAACAAAAGCGCTCTGATTATTCATTAGAACTGCAGCCAAAAGAGACAACATCACTCACCCTTAGAGAGGCTCCACTCCGCATCTAACTAAGGGAACAAGGGCAATTGGAGATGTCTGGCTCACCAGATGCCTAAAGGTGAGCATCTCTTCACACAGGACTGACCTGCACTCAGCTTGCCCCTTGATCACCCTGGGTGGTCGTGGTTTGGGCATTACCTTAGGAGGGAGTCAAGGACAGTTCCCCTTTTTACTATGTCATCATATTAAAAAGTGTATTTGGAGAACTGGAATTCATAATCAGAATAGGGACTACTGGCCCTGAATCCACTATTAACTCATGTACCATTTTGAACAAGTCAACCCAACTCGATCTCCTGAGAAAGTTTTGAATAGTAAGAAAATACCACATGGCAAATAAGAATATGATCAGAATTCACGTGAGAATGTCATTTAAATCTGAAAGCAAGAGTATCTTCAAAAGGAAAATAATATTTCAACTCAAAATATTTAATTTCTAAGATTGACTTTATTGATAAAAGCAATTAAATGATTTAAGGACCTTATTTCTCTCAAGTTATTTCCAATGATCAGGTTCTGTGAAAATCCAAACCAGGCCACAAGGTTTTCTAGAGTAAAAACATCAAAAATGTTCATTTAAATATGTGGGTTCTGTGACATATTGCTATATGTGAAGACTAAGGTATATGTGGAAATTTTCAATAAATTAGTAAATTTATTATTCCCAATATCATGAAAAGAAGTCTAGAAATCCACAGAATTGTGTTATAATATACTCTAAATATTTTTAAATGTTACTGTTCTCATTCTATGTAAGACCCCATTGAAAAGTCAGATAATAAAAAGTCACATATTAACTGAGTGTCTTTTCTCTCACAGCTCTAGCTTTGAAAACACAATACACTTGTCCTGAAAAGCAAACAGCAGGGACACAGCAGCTAACTCGTTAAGTATGGCTTCAGGTGGGTGTTCTTAGAGAGGCTTTTCACTAAATGAGAAAAAAATGTCCTAAAAGAGGCCTGGGAAGAGGAGGAGAAGAAAGGTCAAATTCTACCGATTTAAAGTACAATTAGAGAATTCAAAGCACCAAAGTTTCTTAAAGCACAAAATAACAGGGTTGTTGTTTTTTTTCATGAAATAATTGTTTAAAAGCCATCCTCTAATTTAAATGAGAAAGTACAAATATTGCTCCTCTGAAATAACTCATGTCCCAAAGGGAGGAGAAAAGAAAATATCCACTCTCATTGCCTTTGAATTTAACTCGACTATAAATTTTCTTAATGACTTGGTCTTTAGAATGCCTAATTTATTTAAAAATAAAACCATAAAGAAGATGGAAAATAGAAGCTTTATTTTCTATGCTGAGAGACACCTCTTTTGTCTCACTCCCATTACCTTCCAATATTTCAAATATCAGTTTATCCCCAGATGCTCAAGAGGCTAAAATGGGCTTTACTGTTTCATCAACTCCACATTTGCCTGAAATCATGAAATTGCTTCATTATGTTTTTAGTTTAAAAGCTTTCTTGATAGTTCCTGGATCTCCTCCCAGGCCCTTTCCTCCAACACACACACACACACACACACACACACACACAAACACACATCACCTTTCTCAAGCTGTTAAAGCAAATTGCCTAAATAACCCTCAAGATGAAAGATGCCAAATGCCAAAAGACCGGAATTTAATTTTTCTCAAATTGTTCATTCTCCCCAGTCGTTGCCACCCCTCCCCCCACATGCCACTCCTAGTTTTTCAGTGTCTCCCCCAGACTTATAAATCAGTTGTTAACAGAGGTAGGGGTAAGTTAACAAGAGTGTAAGTAAACTCAGTGTTGTGTTAAAGAAAAAAGGGTGCTTGCGTGTGTGTGTGTGTGTGTGTGTTGAAGAGAAAGGAAGTTTTATGTATTAAGTAGGGAAGGGAAGGAGTAGAATACATTCCTCTCTTTTAAAATATTTTAACTTATTAGATGCATCAACTCAAAAACTAAGAATCTAGCCAGTTAGCAATAAATACACCCTAGCTTTATGTGGGGGAAATAAAAGGTTCAAGTGTCTCTGTACAGGGCAATTATTAAAATTATTCAAATGAGAAGTGCAAGGTGTGTCTTTTAAACTTTGTACAGAACCATTTCTAGAACCATTCCTGGGCTGGCAGGCAGGACAAGGAGTGCCCAGATGCTCTGTGAGGGACGCGCAGTGTAGCTGCTGGCACTGGGAGGAACAAGCTCCCACTTGGTACCTAGAAATGCCAGCTGAGACGCATCAGCTGGCAAGCCCTGGGGCCATCCGGGAAGCTGAGGAAGGACGGGAAAATGAGCCTGCTTGCTCAGGCTGCCTTACTTTCTCTCTCTTCTCTGCCCAGCCACAGACACACCTACTGCTCAGGTACTACGCCGTTCGCCATCCAGCTGGAAGCCGGGAACCCAGTCCACATGCACATCCCATAACATTACAAAAGCTTACACTCTTCCCACGGGTCCCTGACTGTCCGACCTGACTCCCCCAAAGTAAGCCTCTGGAGCACATCAGTGTTGAAAGCAGCCCCACGAGCAGAGACACCAGCGGCCTCTCTCCCACTCTTCCCAGCATCACGCGCTGGCGCCCAGAAAGGTGTCGATCCGAGACACCTCTGGAGGAATCGCGCATTCGCTTCGACTTACTTGGAGTCGCAAACGAGCGGTGCGCGCTCAGGCTGCCTTTGTTGATCCGGGAGAGGTTCTTCTGCCCTGAGGCCAGGTACCCAGGTCGCTGGTGCTCGCGGCGGCCGCTGCTCTCTGCCTCCCGCAAGCCCGGGGACTCCCCGCTCTCTCTCTTCTCCTCTCTCCACTTCGGCTTTTCCTCTGCTCTGCGGCTCCCGTGGCGGGATTTTTGGACTGGAAGGCGGGGAACCCGATCCTGCCTCGGACTGGCGCACGCCCTGCCGGGGAGGGGACGGAAGGGAAATGGAGAATGGGAGGGATGCGAGGAGCGGGCTGGGAGCGGACGCGGCTGGGGAGGGGGGAGCGCGCCGTTCCCTCGCGAGCCGATTGGGAAGCTTCTTCTTAAATGCGAGGTTCTCCCGGGGGCCGTCTCGGCCCCCACCCTCGGCGCCAGCACGCAGATTGGAACCCAGAGGCCGGGGGATGAAAGACTTGTTTCGTTTTTAGCAGGGACCGATGCAATATCCCTTTGCCAAACTTTGCGCAGTACCTCTTCTGCAGGTGGGTGCGTACCCCAGTTTACCAAGTAGCAGATCTGAAATGGACAGCTGAGGGTATCTTAGGTTACAGTTTGGGCCCCCGGCGATTTTTGTAGTTGCTATTGAGGGTGAAAAACCACAGTCTTCAGAACCAAGCTCTCGTTTGTCCCCACCCCACCCCCAACGCCCTTCCCCCTCCCTCCCAAACCTCTGCACGGCATCAATCTCTCCGGCGGTCAGTCCCGTCCCACTTGCGCGTTACTACATGTGCAAAGGACTTTTTGGCGCTTGTCACAAAGAGTGACAGATGTCTGAAAGTTCCCAATTAAATGTCACTTTCCTTCAGGGGGCTCTTTCTTTTCCTGGCTTCCTTGGTGTATTTAGTGACCTACTTAATGACATGTCTTTGACACTCAAGAATTTAGGGGCTTAATCCACGTGGCTCCAACTCAGAGGTTTGTGCAACTCAGAGGCTGGGCTTCCGTCTTTCTGGAATTTCCATTTTCTTCGAATGAGGACAGAAGTTAAGGTAACGGACCTAGGATTATTTGAGTAACACATAAATATTTGTGATATAGATGAGAGGAAAGTGTTGCATGAAATGATGAAGTATAAAGCAGATGTACCCAAGCACAGTCAAAAAGGAGATTCTCCTCTACTCAACCGCTGTTTTCTGCTTTCTCTTGCTTCTTTTACTTCCTTTCCACTTATTGTTTGATGGTGCCGACCCCAGATGTAGTTGCAAAATATACTTCCCTTCTGTTTCCCATAGTTCTGAAGTAACTTCCTTTTAATTCAATTTAAGAGATAGCTATTTAAGTGCCTTATATAACTCTTAAAATTTACATGAATCAACCTAAACCCCAAAAAGCATTGTTTTGTGGGAAGTAGCTCTTAGGGTCTTAGAGACTTTGATGGCTACATGGACAAATGTACCATGGAGGGACTGTGTGGAGACAAACAGCCTTCGCTAAGGACAGTGCTTTGAATCAATCAATCCATTTTTTTTTTTTTTTCAAAAGCACAAGCATCAGAAATTCACCTACACACCTCCAGTCTATCCCCATAGCTGAATTCTCCACATACCCGACACACACCTTCTTCAAATGAAACAAATGAATAAGGAGCTGTCTTCCTTCCATATACAAACTTCAGGTTGCCTGTATCCCTTTCGTGATCCCATTTATCCAATGAAGTAAAGCAATATTTGTTTTAATCTGATTTTACCTGTATAAATTGTGGAGGAATGCATATTATCACTTATGATTATTTTTCCCAGACCCTTTACTGAAAGAGATTTCTCTGTACTCACTGTCACTTCATAGGGGTGAAATTTCCAGGCCATTAAACAAGGAGTTATCCATTTTTTGGTGGTGGTGGTTTAGTCGCTGAGTCGTGTCTGACTTTTGCGACCCCATGGACTGTAGCCCATGAGGCTCCTCTGTCCATGGGATTTCCCAGGCAAGAATACTGGAGTGGGTTACCATTTCCCTCACCAGGGGATCTTCCCAACCCAGGGATTGAACCCATGTCTCCTGCAATGGTAGATGGATTCCTTATTGCTGAGCCACCAGGGATGCCTTCTTAAACACTATCTTAACATCTCCAAATGTAACATATTGCTACCAGTTATTATGATGCTTCTCTATAGGGATCCATAAAGTAAGCATGAGATCCCCATGATTTCCATTCTGTTGCATGTGTTATATCAAAAAATAACCCTTTATTCAAATAGGAACACATGAAAATTATTTTCATCAGTGGTTCTCAACCAGGAGCTATTGTGCCAATAAGTGAACATTCGGCAATGACTGGAGACGGTTGTTGTCACAGCCTAGGGGAGGGAGTTGTTCCCGCGCCCAGTGAGCAGAGGCCAGGGATGCTGTGAAACACGGCATCCCCACAACAAAGAACTATTTGGCCTGAAATGTTAATAGAGCTGAGATTAAGAAACCCCGACAAGCATTATTAATGTTTGTTTTTATTTTTATTTTTTCATTAAAAAAATTTGTATTTATTTTTACTTTTTTATTGTGGTAAAATACACAGTGATTTTTAAGTGTACAGTTCAGTGACATTATACACACACATTGTCCTGTGACCAGCACCACCAGGCTTTCTAGGCTCTTAATGAGAGATCATAATGGCTGGATGGGACCATAGTCACCATTTTTAGCCATTGTATTTTTAAAATATAAAGGAAGATGAGAAAGTTTTTTTTTCTTTTTTTTAAGAAATAGAAACCTATAAGGTTTAGATTAGTCAACCCAGCATGTACACCAAAGTTGAAGAAGACGCTTTTTAACACACTCTGAAATGTGCTATTTCACATTGAAACTTCTTCCTGTGACACGGACATGGGTCTGTCTGTTGATTTAAGATTTCAAGCCATTTCATTTATTTAGCTGACTTTCTTTGAACACTTAAGTTTTTGAGTGAATGGAGCCATGAACAAAAATAGATGAAAATCCCCACTCTCATATAGGTTGCACTTCTATTGATATAAACTAGCAAATGAAATTAATTAACAAATTAGTAAAATTTTTTAAAGATATAGGCCTATGAAGGAAGATCAAAGCATCAGTTTGGTGGAGGAAAGACTTCCCGAGTGAAGACTTAAAAGAGGTGAGGGAACTAGCTAAGAAATTATCTGGGAGAAGGACCTCCAGGCAAAGTTCAGCAAATGCAAAGGCCCTGAGGCCTGGCTGCTGGATGTGGTAGAGGACCACTGGGGAGGTCACGGGGGCAGGAACAGAATGGGTGGAGGTGGGGATGGAGGTGAGGAAGGTAGTGGGCCAGATTGTGCAAGGTCTGTGTCCTCCATCAGGAATTCCACTTTTATTCTGAATGAGGTGAAAGGCAATTAAGTCTCTGGTTTAACAGGGTCTCTCTGCTGTGTTGAAAAGACCACACAAAGACAAGGGTAGAAGCAGAGATTCCAGTTAGGAGGCTACAGCAGTTTCTCACTGACCAGACTTCTTCTGCTTGTCCCTGTTTCTTGTGAAGAATAACTAACTCCAAACTTACTCTTTCATACGTTCTCTGCCCCCGAAAGTGCCTGTCAGCAGTCACCTTGACTTGCTCATGTCAGCTCCCAGCCTCTCCAGTGTAATTAGTGAGCCCTCTGCATGGGTGTTACCAGGCTAAAATATAACTACATGCAAGATGATTTGAAATCATAGAAATTATAACATATCCTAAGGGTGTTTTGAAAATGAGGCGGCTGATTCTGCAGTGACAAATACAAGGAGAAATGTGATCAGCATGAAGTTAAAAAATGTGAAGCAACCTGCTGAAAAATTGGCCACTGTGTCTCCTGGATTGCCTACTTGGCAGGACGTTTAGATTCTTGATTACCACCCTGAGTTCTTCAATATGCCTAGAATGCAAAAGGATAATTCATCACACCCTCAGTATGATGGAAGTCTCATTAATACATTTCCCTTCCTCTCTCTGGAATAGTTCAAAGGTAATTTTTAAAAAAACTTTTATTTTTTTATCTTTGTGACTAAATTACAAAACTTACTTCAACTTAAGGTAATTTTTAAAAATGACTGCAGTTTTACTGGATAAGAAAACAGAAAACTCAGCTAAGAAGGGCTTAAGTAGTTCGAGAATTTATCTCATGAACAACATAGTTTGATCAAGTCAGTATTTTAAAGTCTTCAAGGACCCAGGTCTTCCCATCTTTCGACTCTGCATCTTTAATTTGTGAACCAAGTCTCTTCAGTATGGGGTCAAGGAGCTTCAGACACATGTGGCTTAAAGTAAAGAAGGTCCCCAACCCTTTTCTCCATATCCTCACCAACATTTGTTATTTGTAGACTTTTTCATGATAGCCATTTTGACAAGTGTGAGGTGATATCTCATTGTGGTTTTGATTTGCATTTATCTGATGATTAGCAATATTGAGCTTTTTTTTTTTCTTTCATGTGCCTCAGAGCCATCTGTATATCTTCTTTGGAACAAATGTCTATCAAATAGACTTTATTTTTAGAAGAAAAGGAAAAATTTGGAAGACACATTGCTTGGTATCAAGTCCTGCTATAAAATAAAAATAATCAAAATTATTGTTTAATAGAGACTCATGGGTAATAAAGAACAAAATCATCAATTCACAAATGGACTCCAACATATTTCAGTGGAGACAAGATGGTCTTTCTAACAAATGATCCTGAAAGAACTGAATAACCACATGGAAAGGAGCAAACTTTGATACCATAGAGAAAAGTTGACTCCAAACGGCCCATAGACCTAAATGTAAAAGCAAATAATATAGAATTTCTAGATAAAGAGTTGGAGAAAACCGTTGTTACTCTGAAGTTAGGTGAAGATTTCATAGGTTAGACATGAAAGCACAAATTATTATTAAAACATTGACAAATTGCACTTTATCTAAGATGAAATCTCACTCTTTGAAAGCCATCCTAAAAATAATGAGGCAATCCTGACAATGAATATATATACAGTCGTCCCTCAGTATTTGCCAGGGAGGTTGGTTCTAGGACTCCCATGATACTAAAACCTAATCATGCTCAAGTCCCTTATATAAAACAGCATAATGCAGTTGACCTTCTGTATCCTGGGTTTCACAGCCTCAGATACAGCAGAGGCCAGCTGTTTTCTCAAAATATGTGTCTGACAGAGATTGTGACCCAGGATATTAAAGATTCCACATAACTCAATAACCAGAAGTCAGCCATCCCAATAAAAAATTGCCAAAAGCTCTCACCAGACACATCACAAAAGAAGATATGTAAATGCTAATAAGCTTAGCATTTGCTCCTCAAGGAAATGCAAACTCAAACCTCAGTGAGATACCACTACCTACCTACCCAAAGAGCTAAAATTAAAAAGACTGACAATCCTAAGCATTGGTGACAATATAAAATGATACAACCAGTTTGGAAAACAGTTCAACACCTGTTAATAAATTTAATAAATTAAACATGATCTGGACTTTTCACTCTTAGGTATTTACTCGAGTTAAATAAAAATCTGTACCCCACACAAAAGTTTTTACATAAATGCACTTTTATTCTCGACAGACCCAAATTGGAAATCCATCAGTTGTTGAATGTGTTAATAAAATGTAGTAGGTCCATTCAATGAGATGTTACTCAGCAATAAAAGAATAAACTGCTGATACATACAATAATGTGGATTAACTTCAAAAACATTACACAGTGCAAAACAAGCCAGACAGTTGTGAGCACATAAGGTATGATTATATTATATAAAATTCTAGAAAAACTAAATCTAATCTGCATTGACAAAAAGCAGATCAGTGTTGCCTGTGACTGCAATACAGGGTGGGAGAGGTTGATAGAAGAACCACCAAATAATCTATTGATGTGGTTACATGAAAATACACATTTATTAAAAATCTTCAAACTATACACTTAGCATGGGTACACTTTATTGTATATAATTAAAATTCTTAAGTGGATCTCAAGAAAATTCTTTACAAAATCAAATAATAAGGTCATTAGGTATAGAGGTTAATAACATTGACTGTAATCAGAGTAACTGGTTTCAAACCTAGGACTTTCACTTATTGACTGTGTGACCCTTAGTAACTTACTTAAGCCCTCTGTGCCTTGGTTTGGGCTTTCCAGGTGGCTCAGTGGTAAAGAATCCACCTGCCAATTCAGTAGACTGGTTTGATCCCTGGGTCAGGAAGATCCCCTAGAGAAGGAAATGGCAACCCACTTCAGTATTCTTGTCTTGGAAATCCCATGGACAGAGGACCTGGCAGGCTACAGTCCATGGAGTCACAAAGAATCATACATGACTTAGCCACTGAGCATGCACGCACACCTTGGTTTACCATTTGAAAAGTAAGGATAATAACAGTGCCTGCCACGCAAGTTTGCAAAGAAAATTAAGCTTTTAATATGTCTAGAACACTGCTTGGTTATTAACAAACACTATATCACCATTCACTAAATTGATAAAGAATCTTTAAAATCACTGTGTTAAAATCTGGGTCAGACACTGCATTAAATTGGCTCTAGATCCATGTGAAGGAAATATGTCATGAAATAACAAGTCCTTTAAATATATATATATCCCTTAAATAAAAGCTGTATCCTAAGACTTTCAAAAGTAGACCACTTAATTTTAAGAAATCATTTTTTTTTCTTTGCTCATTTCCCAATTAGATTGCTTACCCCTATTATTAATAGGTGTTTGGTTGATAGTCAACCAAGAAAGATGTCTGCAGTGTATAGGTGCCTGAGTAGTCAACCTTCAGATTCTGCTTCAAGACCAGGGCAGAACTTATGCTGGGGGCATGCAAAGACAAAGCCACAATGAAAGACACGTGCCCTGTCCTCAAGGAAGTTACACATATGGCATGACTGGTAAATGTGCATGGGTTTATAATGAAGGGTTTTTTCCTTAGTTCAGAAGAAAAATCACCCACAGCCAAAGTCAGGAAAAATGAGAGAACACTTAATAGAAATGGAAAGATTTATACTGGATTTTGAAGAAATTTTTTTTTTTTTTAATGTGATGAGTAGAGTCAGAGACAGCGATTATTCCAGCTAAGAAAGCCCGCAAAGTCCAGTAAGAATGCTAGCTATGATTTGTGGGCAGTTTTGGCCAAAGCAGAGACCAGGTCTGGGAGCAAACCTGAGTTGGTATGAGAGTCACTTTGGGGCAGCTCTTGAGTCTGCCTTTATTGTATTAATAGACCCTGCAGAGACGTGGAGATTTCTGAAAAAGATTGACACAGTGCATGCAGTATTTAGGAAGCTTAATTTGACAGATGTATAAAGCATGGAGAAAGACTGAGAGAAAGAAAATCTTTTAAGAACTTGTCATCTTGTCAGTCTTTGTTCAAGAATCCAAATTTTTCCAGTGCAGGTAAGATGTTTTTGAATGACGCCATCTAAAATTTGATCCTTAATAATGTGCTTCATTTCTCATCATCTCCAGTATCCATTTCTATTGTAGTCAGGCAGCTGTGTCAGTAGCCTCTGTACATAACATGCTTCTTTATGCCTCCTGAGTTCCTGCTATTTTTCTGGACCCATAAGGTCTTCCCTGCTCTAATGCATTTACCCAAACCCTGTTCTCCAGTCAAGTTCCTCCTGCACCATGAAGACTTTCCAGGATGATACAGTAGCAATGAGCTGGCCCATCACCTCCAGCACCTCTCTCAGAACTCTTTGTTTCAAAAACAAAACAGTGAATTGTCATTTGTAAGGAATGCAGACCCAAGAATATCAGGTTAAAAGCGAGTCTCGTCAGATCCCCTTGACCTGCTGCTGGTTCATTTTCTGACTTTGGATAAATCACCCATGACGTTTGACCTTTATCTTCTTCTCTCTAAAATATAGTAGAACAAGTGATCTAAACTCCTGATTCCTGAGTATGAGATTGGACATTTTGATATAATTTTAGGGATTTGGAAGTCTATAATTAATATGTGTTCATCTGAACAAAATCCACCTTTCTTTTCCTTTTCCCTCTTAAAATTGTCACCTTCAAGTATTACATACAGCAACACCACTTTCTGTAAGTAATATAAGTTTTACAAAGTATTTCACATATGTTTTCTCACTTGATATATATCAGGAACACATAAGGATAGATGTCATTATTACTCTGTCAGAGATGAGGAAGCAGAAGTTTAATCCTCTAATGAGGATGGTGACAAATTTTCAGAGGCATTTCTATCTTATCTAAGGTTCTCTCCTCCCTCTATGCCTCCTTCCCTTCCTCTCTTTCTCACTGTCTCACTCACTGATTCCCTCTGCCACTGAACTGGTTCCAGAAAACATACATATTTTGTATTTGAGATGAACTAATTGCTCCCTCATGGCATTTCTGCAGTATATGGAAAAAGAGCAAGATTATGTCCATGAACTCAGCATAGACTGTCCTTCAGACATTAGTATTTCTTTTCTTTTATCAGAAGATTTTTTTAGGAGAGTCAGGCAAAGGGATGTGAGCCTGAGCCATCCTGTTCTGATATGTCGGGCTCTGTGGTTTAAGATCAGTTGCTATTTAGTAAGGTTCAGCCCTTGTCTTATTTTGGAAATGACTTTCAGCTTCCATTGGGCATGAATACTGAAGCCATGATTATTATTATTTGAGACTAAAGTTTAGCCTGAGGAACTCAGTGGAACATTTTCCAAGACTCAAGGAGAATGTGACTCCAGGACATATTAGTACAGATGCTCTGCAGAGCACCTACCACACACCTACACACGAATACATAATCACACACACATGCCAAGAAGGAATCAAAGGAAACCTGTCCACAAATGACATATCACATGTGGTCTTTTGGCAAAGGGTACACACACACACACACACTCACACACACACATCTAGAAATGAAAGAAAATGTGGCCACAAATTATGTTTACCAAAATTGCTCCTTGAGATGAAATTTCAGAATAGTCATTAGTTCATCAGAGAGAAAGAGAAGGAGAAAGGAAGGGAGAGGCAGAAGCAGAAGAAACCTGGAGAATCTGAAATCCTTGTTTGTCCAGGGCTAACTGGCAGTACTGTTCATAGTCATGTATGGATGTGAGAGTTGGACTATATAAAGAATAGCGCTGAAGAACTGATGCTTTTGAACTGTGGTGTTGGAGAAGACTCTTGAGAGTCCCTTGGACAGGAAGGAGATCCAACCAGTCCATCCTCAAGGATATCAGTCCTGAATATTCATTGGAAGGACTGATGCTGAAGCTGAAACTCCAATCCTTTGGCCACTTGATGTGTAGAACTGATTCATTTGAAAAGACCCTGATGCTGGGAAAGATTGAAGGCAGGAGGAGAAGGGGATGACAGAGGATGAGGTGGTTGGATGGCATCACCGACTCAATAGACATGAATTTGAGTAAACTCTGGGAGTTGGTGATAGACAGGGAGGCCTGGCGTACTGCGGTTCAAGGGGTTGCAAAGAGTTGGACATGACTGAACGACTGAACTGAACTGAATTGGCAGTATCTTATATCTATAAAGCAATTTTTCTTTCAAAGATATACTGAACTGTCCATTTCCTGCTATAAGTGCATAACGAAGTAGATGCAGATGTTGGATAACGGAGCTGGGATTGGAAATGTTCTTCTTCCTCCTGGGGTACCAGAGCTCAGAATTTGCAGCAATTTCTGCTTCTGCCGTCTCCCCCCACCCCTGCACGGGTTTGGGTTGTGCATGAAAAGGGAGATTCTGTGACTAATATCAATGAGACAAAGAAATGAAAGCTCTCTAATCCCTGGGCCAGGCGCCAGCCATCCCACTGTACGGGGCCATTGGCCAGAAATCCCACTGTAGGCTGGGCCCTAAGCCAACCAGGGTTGGATACAATGAGTTTCACAGCCACCTTTTCAGAGCTGACAGCAAATGTCGGGGCACCAACAGCCTTTGATAAGAGCTCCAACTTTCTCTCTAACATTTCTACCCAATAATAATACAGCTTTTTTTTTTTTTTTTTTAATTTATAAAGCGGTACTTTCTTGAAGATTGCTTAGTGCTTTTAGAGACACAAACTCATTCATCTCAATGCTTATAGTGAGAAGAGGTGGGGCTGGTGGCCAAGACTGGGAAATCAATATTCTCTTCCAGTAGAGAGAGAGAGAGGGAGAGAGAGAAAGAGAGAGAGAGAAAGAAAGAGAGAGAGAGAAATAGGCACATTACTTTATGCAACAGTTCCTTCTGTTATTGAGATTTCTAGACAAAATCTCACATGAATATTCTTCCTTAAATTAAATGAGTGTCCTGAGCTAATGCATACTTGCTGTGTAATTCCTAATGAGTTGTTTACTTAGAATGTCTTCTCTCTTCTTAAGACTGGGGGCTTTTGAAAGGCCAAACACATACGCAAACCAGTTAGTACTGGCACCCCTGGTGGAAATTTCTGGCGGTTTCAGATTTAAATATTGATTTCTTTCTTTCACTTTCTCTGTCTCTTCTCAACAGCAGCAGCTGTCAGGAAGTGAGGAACGTCATGCCAAGAAATCACCCAAGAGACTGTGAACACCATTAAAATATATTTTACCTTTTACTTTATTGTTCTCAAAAGCTCTTGAGTAGCTAGCTGAATATTGGGTAACCAAGAAGGGCTGCTCCACACCAGGAAACGTTGGATCTGATTTCCATTAGAGATTCTGAATAATTTAGTGGGAATTGAGTGCCCTAATCAGTTGCTTTCTGAGTGGTTGCCTCTGGGCACAAGTCTGTGTGCCCTGAGGTCTTCTTCTCTTGAACACAGAGCGTGCACAATTTGAAACTTGTTCATTTTTATTTAGAATGGTGGGGGACAAACTTACTTTCCGATAATTAAATCGGGTATAAAATATATCTAGTATGCAAAGTAAGCCCTAGTATACTGAAAATTAACAGAACTGAGGACCTCATTTAATCACAACCTGTTGTCACTTCAGTCTCTTATCATAATGTATTCCGCCATACAGTTCTCAGATTTTTCATTCTTTCAAACTGCAAATTGATGGTAATTGCTGTAAGAAGTTAAATTCCTAGAGCTCATTATCCTGCTGGCTAACTGGTATATATTTAGTGGATTGACATTTTTGATTGACACTAATGGAGATTTCAGTGGAAATCTAGACAAGAAAATAAAAGTTTGGGTTGAAGGAAGCCAATGTGCAGATACATATATATCGCTTTCTATCTCTGTGTACCTGTGAAAAAGTCATGAAAACTAAAACAATACGACTGACCACTTATTCTAGATTTGTCATTTTTTTCATTATACAGTATGCTTAGAAAGGGATTATACAGGAGATTGATATAAAGAGATGAACATGGGTCAGATTTATGGATAACATTGCCCATATTCTTAAGGAAGTTAGAATTTATTTTATTGCTATGAAAGTGGAAGTGAAGCCGCTCATTCGGGTCTGACTCTTTGCGACCCCATGGACTATACAGTCCATGGAATTCTCCAGGCCAGAATACTGGAGTGGGTAGCTTTCCCTTCTCCAGGGGATCTTCCCAACTCAGGGATTGAATCCAAGTCTCCCGCATTGTAGGCAGATTTTTTTTAACCAATTTAGCCACAAGGGAAGCCCATTTTATTGTTATGAAGTGAAGTGAAGTCACTCAGTCGTGTCCGACTCTTTGCGACCCCGTGGGCTGTAGCCCACCAGGCTCCTCCCTCCATGGGGTTTTCCAGGCAAGAGTACTGGAGTGGGTTACAATTTCCTTCTCCATAGGCATTCCTTAATCCGTTTTAAGCTGCAGAGTGCCATCTATCAGATTTTCACTTGAAAGGTCTTACTGCATTGAGTTGGTAGAAGAGAAAGCGTGAAAATGAAGCATGGGTACCAGCTGAGATGACCTAGCTGGGTAATCACATACTTGAATAAGTAAATCAGCAACATGAGTTTGAGTAAGCTCCAGGAGTTGGTGATGGATGGGGAAGCCTGGCGTGCTACTGTCCATGGGGTCACAAAGAGTCGGACACAACTGAGTGACTGAACTAACTGAACTGATGGGGGGAACAGGAGATTTGAGGGAAAAAAAAATCACTGTCAAGGAGCAGTGGATGGGGACATCCCTGGTGGCCCAGTGGCTAAGACTCCACACTCCCAATGCAGGGGGCCTGGGTTTGAACCCTGGTTAGAGAACTGGATCCCACTTGCTGCAACTAAGAATTCACATGCCATGGTTAAAGATCCTGCAGGCCACCACAAAGATCAAAGATAATGCGAGCCACAAAAAGAGAAAAAAAAAAAAAAAGCAGCAGCAGCAGTGGATCAGCTATGTATGGTGAAAGGAAAAATGATCAAAAATAACTCCTAGGATTCCGCCTCTGTGGTTGATGATGCCAGTCTTTGAGATGTGAGACAGGATTGGACAACTAGAGATGAGCTCACCTTTGGAAATGTTGAGTTCTGTGATTTATGTGAGATTCAGTAGAGTGCATTATTTAAGCAAAATTCAGAAGTATATACCATGGTACAAACTGACAATTTAAAATTCCTCTTTCATGTATTTTCAAAGAATGGTCCAAAACTACGGGCCACTTGCTTTAATTAGTTCATTTATAATGCCTCCCTAAATCAATTTGTGCAAGAAGCTCTCAACCCTATTATAAAAATCTTTTCAAGCTAGAGTTTGCCCTTTTAAAAGGGGTGTTTAATTTATCTTTCTGATGCTTGCATGTCCAGAATAGAAAAGGAGAAACTTAGCTAGTGACTAATTCTTTGATTTCTCTCCGACTTCAAGGTAACCATATTTTGGTAGCTCCCCGCATCAAAGTGGCTGGAGAAAAGGGAACTCATGCTTTTTAAAGAAAAATCTGGTTATCTACTACTTAAGTGACAAACTCGGTAGCTTAACTCACTTTTGTTTCCCACCCCATCCCAAGCCCCATCCCAAGCCTCATCCCTTCTCTTATCCATTTAAACATTCTAATGAATTCTAACTTGCAAGCAGATTTTTGCTGTTATCCAAGGCTTATAATCTCAGTGTCTTAAATTTGATGAGTATGTTGTAATTACATAATCTCTTCAAATACCAAACATAGGGACTTGCACCTACCTGGGTTTTGGTTTTTGGATTTTTGATGCTGAATTTCAGCATCTGTACTGAGTTTTGGCAATGTTCTTTAATTTCCTTTACTTTCCAGTTGACTTGCGCAGCCTTCTCATTGCAGTTGCTTCTCTTGTTGTGAAGTGTAAGCTCTAGAGCCCAGTCTCAATAGTTGTGGCTCACAGATTTAGTTGCTCCGCAGCATGTGGGATCTTCCCAGACCAGGGATGGAACCTATGTCTCCTGCATTGGCAGGCAGATTCTTTACCACTGAGTCACCAAAGGAAGCGTCAGTCTTCTTTGTTTGGTCATTTTGTTTCATTTTGGCTTTCCATGTGACTGAACTGAACTGAACTGTGCATGCATGAGAGCGTCAGTGCAACCTTGAGGTCTGTGCTATTCCCTTGCCCCAGCTAGATGAAATTTCTCTGACACTGATTTGACACATGAGCTGAGTACCTGTCTCCAGTTAATTTGACATTCCCATGCTCTTCCCTTCCCCCATCTTCCTTAGCAGTACACTAATTTTGGTCTCATCCTAGTTAGGTGAGAGAGAGAGATGGTGGGAGGAGTCCAATATTTGGTTCCTGCAGTAATAGCTAAAGAATTGGAATAACAATTGAAGAAAAGCTTACACACCAATAGGAATTCTGTCAAAAAGGAAAAACGAGTATATTTGAGAAGTAAATAAAGATTTCCTTAAAAGCTGGAAGAGTGCAAGTGAATATTAAAAAACTGACTATAAAATTGAACATTTATTTTGCAAATTAATTCAGGAGGTTATAGTAAAAAAAGGCTATAATCCCCTTCATCTTCCAGGCATTGGGGTAAGCAATTTACAAATATCACATGTAATTCTCACAAAAACTCTATGAGGTAAATGACTCATTATCCTATTTTTTGGATGAGATCACACAATTAGATGGGGTCAAGTTGAGGTCTGAGCTAGTCCTGACCCAGAGTAGACTCTGGTCTTTTTCAATCATCATCTTCCCCAATTTTTCATTACATTTTTGCCACATTCTGTAACATTTTGATCTGTGGGAAATGAATTATAATGATTGCTCACGTTTTGAAGTTGCAAACTGCTAGAGAAAAATCATGATGGCATTCAGATGTGTAGATAGATTACTATCTAATGTGTGGCCTTCATCTATAGGGCTAATTCAGAATGCTTGCAGCTTCAAATAACAGAAAACCTGACTAACAGTATCTTGCATAATGAGATGTCTAGAAATAGGTGGCTGCTGGCATTGATTCAGTGTCTCAAAGACTTGGATTCAGTGTGGAGTCTCTGCCACACTGCTGTCCTGCACTTGTGTCTACAAGATGGCTATGTCTCGGGGTGGTGCTGGACAGAAGATTTCTCCTTGAGCACCTCTTTCTTGTAGGGAAAGGATAAATCCTTCCAAAGGCCCCAGAAGACCCCTTATACATTATTAGCCATGACAGGGTCATAAGTGATCAACATGCAAGGAAGACCTAGTAAGCTGAAGATTTGATTTTTTTCAGCCTCTATATGGGAGGCAGTCAAAGGGAATAAATAGAGGTGGCAGAAGGTCGTAGGGTAGCCAGCAAATACATCTACAACAACTATGACTTGGTGTGCATATATTGTTCCCCTTTAATTTGATGAGTGTGTTGTAATTACATAATCTCTTCAAATACCAAACATAGGGACTTGCACCTACCTGGGTTTTGGTTTTTGGATTTTTGATGCTGAATTTCAGCATCTGTACTGAGTTTTGGCAACGTTCTTTAATTTCCTTTAACTACCTCACTTTATTAATAAAGAGCCGTTGCAATGGAAAAATAGTTATTACACTTAATTTCCATCAAATCACTTCTGCCTGTGCCAATATTCTTTAAACAGTTCTGTCCTTTCCCTTATACCTTTCATTTTCTTTTTCTTTTTCTTTTATTTATTTTTATTCATTTTCTTTTTATTCATTTATTTATTTTATTTTTCACTGCTTTGGGTCTTAGCTGTGGCAGGTGGGTTCTTCATTAGGGCCCACGAGCTTTTCTCTAGTTGTGGTGTGCAGGCGTGGGCTCAGTAGTTTGCAGCCCTCCGGCAGCTTACTTGCCCTGTGGCATGTGGGATCTTAGTTCCTTGACCAGGGATCGATCGAAACACGTCTCCTGAATTGGAAGGTGGATTCTTAACCACTGGACCACCAAGGAAGTCACTACCTTCCATTTTCTGTTTCAGCCTCTTCCTGTAGAAGAGATTTTGGTTGTTCTCACCTTGTAAACTCAGGATTCCTTAGCAAGTTCTATCGATAACTAATTTGTGTACATTGAAATTGACTATGTATTTTCAATATTAACATTTTGTTTCTCTGGATCAAAGAGGAAAAGGTCAAGTTAATAACTGAGAAATTACTGCTTCAAACAATATTTCTATCATATTGTTTAGAATCAGAAAATACTAAGAGTATAAGATATATCTTCAATAAGTCACACTAATTCCTTATTCAACCAAATATTTCATCTGTAACTGACACAAAAAATGCATAATGTGTCCAAATGTTATTAAAGGAGGGATATGTGTTAAAGAAGGTTAATTCCTCCTAATTAGTCATTTATTTATTTCCTGTTGAATTTTCTAAACCCCAGTGGTTTCAGTTTGTATTTCTTTTCCACTTAAAGAGTGAGGAGCTTTGAGAGAACCACATGTGATGCCATCCTGTGGCTGTGTCTCTCTAAAAGCCAGTAATAGGAAGCCCACTTGTCTTCCAATATGAGCCACACATCCAATATCAGATTTATCAGTAATAAAGGCAAGATTTAGGGCTCTCATTTGCTTTGTCCCATTGTGTTTTTATTTATTTTTCTGGGTTGGCTTTGAACTTCAGCTGTAATGGTGGTGTATTATTTACTGGGTCCTTCTTGAGACTCATCAATAAACCACTTACAAACATAAATCCTTCTCTTTCACTCAATAGCTATCTGACTGTATATAACCCCTTCACTGCTGCCCTCTAATATGTATATATATCATATAGATGACACTTTATCAAAGGACATAATAAAGCTCTGGAGGCTTTAGATTAACATTAGCAGTAAAAGTGTAATAATGAAAAAAAATTAATCCACATTAACATAGCATTTACTGTGTTCCACATGTTAATAGTGGTCCACTTCCATGGAAGTGTTGACGATCACTGGAGTCAATGGTACAGATACTGAAAGAATCTGAAGTCTGGGATTCTATTCCCAGCTTAAACTTTCCTGAACTCCATTTTTTTTTTTTTTTTTTAACTTTAAAAAATATGCTTTGTGAGGACTCTCCAACTCCCTAATTTTGTGATTCTATACTATTTCAGGCCACTTTGACACCACCAATTCAATTACTGATTTGGGCAAAAAAAAAAAAAAAAAAAAATCATGTAACAATCCCTCCTGTGTCCCCATTCACATAAGGGAATGGATCACAAATGGTCAAGCCAACTGGGTTGTCTCCTTTTTTAGATAGCAAGTTCAGTTCAGTCGTCCAATCCTCTCTGACTCTGCAGCCCCATGGACTGCAGCACGCCAGGCCTCCCTGTCCATCACTAACTCCCAGAGTTGACTCAAACTCATGTCCACTGAGTCGGTGATGCCATCCAACCATCTCATCCTCTGTCATCCCCTTCTCCTCCCGCCTTCCCAGCATCAGGGTCTTTTCAAATGAGGCAGTTCTTCACATCAGGTGGCCAAAGTATTGAAGTTTCAGCTTCAGCATCAGTCCTTCCAATGAATATTCAGGACTGATTTCCTTGAGGATTCACTGGTTGGATCTCCTTGCCATCCAAGGGACTCTCAAGAGTCTTCTCCAACACCACAGTTCAAAAGCATTAATTCTTCGGTGCTCAGCTTTCTTTATAGCAAGGTTCTGATTCAACTATCTATTGCTGTGTTGTTATAAGGAAGAACCTTGTATTCTTCCCTCATATAGGGTTTATCACTAAAGGGTTGTTGCCTGTTAAGCTTAAAGTATACATAATGCTCCATCTCTGGGAACCCTGCCTCCTAGGTAATGAGCATTACGCTGAAATACCTTAGTGTAGCCCACAGGTCCACCAGTGAATGACTGCAGGGAGGAGGAAATGAACACCTCTCCCCAGGAGGCTGATGGGAAATAGGAAAGGTCTGGCTTTGCTCTTTCCACTTTCAGTAAAGAGGAGCCTGGATTCTGACTCAGGCAAGATGATTCCTCAGCAGTCAAGTCCGCCAATCTTCTTGGTCTGCTGGTTTTCTGAATCAAGTTGCTATTTCTTGCCCCAACAAGTCATCTCTCCATTTATTGGCCTGTCCTTGGGAGAATAGCAGGACCTTGGACTCAGTAAACAAATTTTAGCGCAACCAGGCAGGAGGCTTGCAGCAATGGTCGTAGCAGCTGACCCGACTGCTAGCCCTCAGGACCTCGTCTTGTCCGAGGACCTGCTGTTTCAAATTCCCCAAAACAACGGCTGTCCCAGCGTCAGCGGTACAGCAATAAGATGTCACTCCGGTGTGCACAGCCAGGAACCTTATTTTCTTTCCTTTGCAGGCTTTTTCTCTGGAATAAGCCAGTTTGTTTTCTGTTTGAGTGGGGTACCCTGTTGGAGAGAGGAAGGAGTTGTATTTCCTCTGTGTTTGGGGCTTTTTCTCTGAAATAAGCGGATTTGTTTTGCAGTTGAGTGAGCTGGGGGTACCCTGTGGAGAGAGGAAACTGTTTTTGGACTTTGACCCAGTTTGTGAACTGGTTCATTTGTTTCTTTGGATGCTAGCATCTGTGTGTGCAGGTTGTGTCTTGTCTTTTCTTGAATTTCTCTTTAAAAATGGGTAGTGTTCCAACTATTCCTAAAGAAAGTCCTCTGAGCCGCATTTTAGGGAAGTGATCTGATTACAGCTGGGAGCCTTTTGGCTGAGGGGTAGATGATACTTCATTGTAACAATGTGTAACCACAGCACCTGTTAGGATCTCCGCTTGGGGTTTGGGCAGGGATATCTCGGGACCCCATGTACCATGGACTGCTCCCCCTTCCTGTGTTAAGCATGTCATTTATGGTCTCCTGCATCCATGTATGTCAAACCCCAAGAGCAAACTTAAGGGCTTATTTAGGATTTTCTGTTTGTCCTTTGATTTTTGTTTCAGTTTGTTTGGTAACGTTGCTCCAGTTTACAGCCAATTCAGTTTTGTGATATTTTAAACCTTTACTGATGTCAAAAGGAAGAAAGGATCAGTCCAAGAGTGGGACTTTCCTAGGGAAGAAGAGACAGGCTGCATTTGGTCCCTAGAATTTACAAAAGCTACAAATAGAAATAGAAGTGTGTTTTCCATAAATGCTAGTAAAAACGGGTTAGCCACCTAGACAGGTGACGTTGATCTGTCTTATCTGCCAGAAGCCCAATTTGAATCCAACCTCTTTTTTTACTGATGGGTTTTATGTTGTTTTACCTGATTCAGTTTTTGGTTTTTTAAAAACTTTTTAATTTTCATTTTTTAGTGGGAATGTGAAGCTCTCTGGCAGACAGCATTTACAGTTAAACTTAGCCTTACTGCTACCAAAAGATTCTTGCAGTCTTTCTTATTCAAATGACCCATTGTATTGAGAATTCTTTTCTTTCTACATGACAGCTTGCTCACTACTTAAATAGACACCGAGTTGCAAGAGAACCTCAGCAGGAATGCCAAAGGCAAGTGATACAGGTTATCAATTCAACAATTTAGCACTGGATCACCTTGGCTTCTGCTTCATAATCAGCAATAAGGCCTTCAGAAAGATATTCAATCATCCTTTATCTTTACACATGATGCTTCCTGAAATATTTTTCAGTTACTCTCCACAGTGTTAATCATACCATGTTTCATATTTTAAAAGTTTCCCAATCATCAAGTTTTGGCTCAACTATTCTTAAATCTAAGAGGATTTCCATATAATTATGCAAAATTGGTTAAATATTTAAAATTTCTTTACAGAGAATGGTAAGATGAACATAAGTCACTCACATACAGAAATGTTACCATTCATCTTCAAACTGGCTTTATCACTACTCTTCCCGCAATAAAAAGACACCTGAAAATATCATGAGTTTTAAAGATCTTTAGGTAAATGTAATTCAACTTTCTAAATTCTGAAAACGTTCGAGTTCCTCAATATCTCTTTCCATAATTTACTCTTCTCTTAGTTTTACTACCTTTGCATATGAACATTTTCTTAAACACCTAAAGCAGGAGAAGGAAATGGAAACCCACTCCAGTATTCTTGCCTGGAAAAGTCCATGGACAGAGGAGCCTGGTGGGCTGCAGTCCATGACAGACAGACAGTTACATGACAGAGCACGCATGCATGAAGGTAGAGGGAGATGGGTTGGTAGCAATAAACGTAGAATTTAAAAACAAAAAACATAAAGCAAAAACCAAATGCAACTGTCAAAAATAGTAAAGTTTATCAATTGCCTTCATAGTCTCACATGCGAGTAAGGCAACCTGAACAGATACAATCATCCTCATTTTGTAGATACAGACACAAAGCTCAGACAAGTTAAATGACTTGTCCAAAATCAAACTCCTAAATAACTGGCAGCTCTGAGGCTTGACTGCAGAACTTTAGATTTTACAGTTACAGCACAAATGACAGGATATACATGGAGGCATATAGACACACTGCATTGTTACTCACTGTTGATTTCATCCCTCCTACCGTCTTGCTGGGGCTTCTCCTTTACCCTTGGATGTGGGGTATCTTTTTTTGGTGGGATCCAGCATTCTCCTGTTGACGGTTTTTCAGCAGCGAGTTGTAATTTTGGAGTTCTAGCAAGAGAGGATGAGCGCATATTCTACTCTGCAGATGTGGACATCATAGATGGTAGATACCAAAATCAGATTGATTATATTCTTTGCAGCCAAAGATGGAGAAGCTCTATACAGTCAGCAAAAACAAAACTGGGAGATGACTGTGGCTCAGATCATGAACTCCTTATTGCCAAATTCACACTTAAATTGAATAAAGTAGGGAAAACCACTAGCCCATTCAGGTATAACCTAAATTGAATCCCTTACGATTATATAGTAGAAGTGACAAATAGATTCAAGGGATTAGATCTGATAAAATGCCCGAAGAACTATGGGCAGAGGTCATGACATTGTACAGGAGGCAGGGATCAAGACCATCCCCAAGAAAAAGAAATGCAAAAAGGCAAAATGGCTGTCTGAGGATGCCTTACAAATAGCTGAGAGAAGAAAAGACGCAAAAGGCAATGGAGATAAGGAAAGATATACCCATTTGAATGCAGAGTTCCAAAGAATAGCAAGGAGAGATAAGAAAGCCTTCCTCAGCTATCCATGCAAAGAAATAGAGGAAAACAATAGAATGGGAAAGACTAGAGAGCTCTAGAGATTCCAAAGGAACATTTCATGCAGAGATGGGCTCAATAATGGACAGAAATGGTATGGACCTAACAGAACCAGAAGATATTAAGAAGAGGTTGCAAGAATACACAGAAGAACTGTACAAAAAAGATCTTCATGACCCAGATAACCATGATGGTGTGATCACTCACATAGAGCCAGACATCCTGGAATGCAAAGTCAAATGGGCCTTAGGAAGCATCACTACGAACAAAACTAGTGGAGGTGATGGAATTCCAGTTGAGCTATTTCAAATCCTAAACGATAATGCTGTGAAAGTGCTGCACTCATATGTCAACAAATCTGGAAAACTCAGCAGTGGCCACAGGACTGGAAAATGTCAGTTTTCATTCCAATCCCAAAGAAAGGCAAATGCCAAATAATGTTCAAACTACCGCACAGTTGCACTCATCTCACATGCCTGCAAAGTAATGCTCAAAATTCACCAACCCAGTCTTCAACAGTACATGAACTGAGAACTTCCAAATGTGCAAGCTGGATTTAGAAAAGGTAGAAGAACCAGAGATCAAATTGCCAACATCCGCTGGATCATCAAAAAAGCAAGAGAGTTTGAGAAGAACATCTACTTTTGCTTTACTGACTACGCCAAAGCCTTTGACTGTGTTGAAAATTCTTAAAAAGATGGGAATATCAGACACCCTACCTGCCTCCTGAGAAATCTGTATGCATGTCAAGAAGCAAAAGTTAGAACTGGACTTGCAGCAACAGACTGATTCCAAATCAGGAAATGAGTACGTCAAGGCTATATCATCACCTGCTTATTTAACTTATACGCAGAGTACATCATGAGAAATGCTGGGCTGGATGAAGCACAAGCTGTAATCAAGATTGCCAGGAGAAACATCAATAACCTCAGATATGCAGATGACACCACCCTTATGGCAGAAGGCAAAGAAAAACTAAAGAGCCTCTTGATGAAAGTGAAAGAGGAGAGTGAAAAAGTTGGCTTAAAACTCAACATTCAGAAAACTAAGATATGGCATCTGGTTCCATTATTTCATAGTCCCATCACTAGATGGGGAAATAATGGAAACACTGACAGACTTTATTTTTTTGGGCTCCAAAATCACAGAAGATGGTGACTGCAGCCATGAAATTAAAAGACACTTGCTCCTTGGATAAAAGTTATGACCAACCTAGAGAGCATATTAAAAAGCAGAGACATTACTTTGCCAACAAAGGTTCGTCTAGTCAAAGCTATGGTTTTTCCAGTAGTCATATATGGATGTGAGAGTTAGACTATAAAGAAAGCTGAGCGCCAAAGAATTGATGCTTTTTGAACTGCGGTATTGGAGAAGACTCCTGAGGGTCCCTTTGACTGCAAGGAGATCCAACCAGTCCATCCTAAAGGAAATCAGTCCTGAATATTCACTGGAAGGACTGATGCTGAAGCTGAAACTCCAATACTTTGGCCACCTGATGTGAAGAACTGACTCATTGGAAAAGATCCTGATGCTGGGAAAGATTGAAGGCAGGAGGAGAAGGGAACAACAGAGGATGAGATGGTTGGATGGCATCACTGACTTGATGGACATGAGTTTGAGTAAGCTCTGGGAGTTGGTGATGGACAGGGAAGCCTGGCGTGCTGCAGTCCATGGGGTCGCAAAGAATCGGACACGACTGAGTGACTAAACTGAACTGAACAGTGATATGCTGTGAACCTTGTATTTTCCTTCTCCCTCAGCAATTTTTTTTTGGAAAAGTATAGCTAGAGGATGAAGGCCTTTTTACAAACAAAAGTTTTTAAGTTGTCTCATATTCAAACAGAGGTATCTGCATGAATTTGTAGCTTAGTCTGAATTTTACCTTATTGAACAACTTATATTTTCCAGTGCCTCAACCACATAATTTTTAAACCATCAAAAAGTCTGTTCTACTAACTGAGTCAATATCCAAGCATGTTGGGGTGCCATTATGTGCATGGCCGCAATTGATTTTGGGAGCTGATCACAAGTCTTGATGAGCTTATATGATTCCCTAGTGGCTCAGATGGTAAAGAATCTGCCTGCAATGCAGGAAACCCGGGTTCAGTCCCTGGGTCAGGAAGATCCCCTGGAGAAGGAAATGGCTACCCACTCCTGTATTCTTGCCTGAAGAATTCCATGAACAGAGGAGCCTGGCTGACTACAGTCCATGGGGTCACAAGGAGTTAGACATGACTGAGCCACTAACACTTAATACCTGATTCATGGCTAAAGGTTTGGAATGGAAACCCTGAGATCCCTATGTTTGTTCATTGTTTATACATGTGTTATAAGTGTATGGCATTGCCATAATTAATTTTTAAAAGAGCTTTATTTAATTGGCTTAAAGGAAAGTAAACACTTGTATAAATACTCAAGTATAAAATGCTAATCAGAAGGAATTTGGGGTTCACATGACCTAGGAAATATTCAATATTAATATCTAGTATTAAAGTTAGATTAAGCTTGTTGGTTTAATTAGTGCAGATGTGTCTTTAGCATTAAGAATAATGCTTTTACTATACCTAAGTTTACTGGAAATCATATAAGACCTTATTATTCCCATTATAAAGTTTGTTAAACAAGAAAAATAACAATATGACAAAGCTTTTCAGTAAATACAGGTAAATGTAGTAAGAGTTTTAGGTAAATGCTATAGGTATAATTATGTTTTGGGAATGTCTATCTAAAATAGTCTCTCTTGATTTTCATAACTTGCAACTTAACTAATTAAATAGACTCCATTGACTACCTGGGTCATTTTAATAGGATAAAATATTAGAACATTAGTTGCTGGGCTGGTCTAAGTTTATCTACCTTTGCTTTCTTAGGAGAGGAAGATTAAGGCATAAAGTTTTTCAATTGGGAAATGTTAGAATGACCATTTACAATGACTTGCCTCTAGGTTTTCATTAGAGATCAAGGTTTTAAGGTTAAGAATTATAAGGGAAGCATTTCAGTATGCAAAGATGCAGGATGTGTGTTTTCAGCAAAGAGAATTTGAGGAATGGAAGTGCATTTTGTTAGAGGGGAAAAGGTGGTTTTGTCTTAGCACTCATTTCTGAATGTAAGAGAAAGTAAGGGACAGATTAATATGCATACAGAAAGATAAAAGTTTGTGGAGGAGGAAAGCTGAGTTTTATGCATGGTTTGGCTTGGCTAAGATGAAATTGAACTTAAGAAAATGAATTTTAAAGGCAAAGTGGTATAAAACCTGAATTTGGCTCTCTAAGAGGACAAAGTTTTCTTAAAATATTGTATTCCTTTTGGTAATAGATTGTGAATTTAAGTAATCTGTATTGCCATTTGCTTTTATATCACTGATATTTTTGACAGACTTTCCAAAGATCAAATTTTAAATGAAGTTCATTTGACTTCTGGCTGACTTTGAGTTTTCTCAAAGGGTCTCTAATGTTAGTCACTTAGTCATGTCCAACTCTTTGTGACCCCATGGACTGTAGCCCACCAGGCTCCTCTGTTGATGGGATTCTCCAGGCAAGAATACTGGAGTGGGTTGTCATTTCTTGCTCCAGGACATCTTCCCCACCCAGGGATGAAACCCAGGTTCCCTGCATTGCAGGCAGATTCTTTAAGATTTGAGCCATCAGGGAAGCCATCATAGGGTCCCTGAAACACCCAAGTTATTTGTTTTCTCTTTATCTCACAGAAGGATATTAAACTAATTAGGCTTATTTGATATTGTAAATTACATAGGAAGCCTTGTCAAATATCGATAACCTCAGATACGCAGATGACACCACCCTTATGGCAGAAAGTGAAGAGGAACTGAGGAGCCTCTTGATGAAAGTGAAAGAGGAGAGTGAAAAAGCTGGCTTAAAATTCAACATTCAGAAAACTAAGATCATGGCATCTGGTCCCATCACTTCATGGAAAATAGATGGGGAAACAGGGGAAACAGTGACAGACTTAATTTTCTTGGGTTCCAAAATCACTGCAGATGGTGACTGTAGCCATGAAGTTAAAAGGTGCTTGCTCCTTGGAAGAAAAGCTATGACCAACCTAGACAGCATCTTAAAAAGCAGTGACATTACTTTACCAACAAAGGTCCATCTAGTCAAAGCTATGGTTTTTCCAGTAGTCATGTATGGATGTGAGAGTTGGATTATAAATAAAGCTGAGCACTGAAGAATTGATGCTTTTGAACTGTGGTGTTGGAGAAGACTCTCGAGAGTCCCTTGGACTGCAAGGAGATCCAGTCCATCCTAAAGGAGATCAGTCCTGGGTGTTCATTGGAAGGAATGATATTGAAACTGAAACTCCAATATTTGGCCACCTGATGTGAAGAGCTGACTCATTTGAAAAGACCCTGATGCTGGGAAAGATTGAGGGCAAAAGGAGAAGGAGACGATAGAGGATGAGATGGTTGGATGGCATCACCGACTCAATGGACATGGGTTTGGGTGGACTCCAGGAGTTGGTGATGGACAGGGAGGCCTGGCGTGCTGTGGTTCATGGGGTTGCAAAGAGTTGGACATGAGTGGTAAGTGAACTGAACTGATTGTCAAATAAGTGGTGGTAAAACTTCTTAGGCTGTATCATATGGGTAAACATTATTAATATATACATTCTAGAAATTATATGAAACTCCTAAAAGTCTAGCATATTCTGGTTAGTGATATCAATCATAATTTTAGTAGTTATCTTAAATTTTTGTATGTCATAGCAGTAACCAAGTTTTTTTTTAAATTGTATAGTAATCCTGGTTGGTTAATGCCATAGCAAATAGACATGCTTTTAGTGTTTAAGATGGTCAGTTAGTATTTAGGCTTTAGAGTGACTTTTTAAAAAAACTGAAGTATAGTTGATTTAAGATATTGTTTCAGTTTAACAGCAAAGTGATTCAGTTATTTGTGGTTGTTTAGTCAAAAAGTCGTGTCTGACTCTTTTGCGACCCCATGGACTTTTGCCTGCCAGGCTCCTCTGTCCATGAGCTTCTCCAGGCAAGAATATTGGGGTGGATTGCTATTTCCTTCTCCAGGGGATCTTCCCAACCCAGGGATCGAACCTGCTTCTCCTGCATTGGCAGGTGGATTTTTTAACACTGAATCACCAGACCAACATATATATATAATTGTTCTTTATCAGATGCTTTTCCCTTATAGCTTATTGCAAAATACTGAGTACAGTTCCCTGTGCTATACAAGAGGTCCTTGTTGGTTATCATTTTATATATGCTTAGTCACTCAGTCATGTCCGGCTCTTTGCAACCCCATGGACTGTATCCCATCAGGCCCCTCTGTCCATGGGATTTTCTAGGCAAGAATATTGGAGTGGGTCGCCATTTCCTTCTCCAGGGGGTCTTCTGGACCCAGGGATCGAATCCGTGTCTCCTGCAATTGAAGGCAGATTCTTTACCCGCTCAGCCATCAGGGAAGCCCTAGTAGTGTGTGTGTGTTAATTCCAAACTCCTGATTTATCCCCCCCACCTTTCCCATTTGGTAACCATAAATTTGTTTTTAAGTCTATACATCTATTTCTACTTTGTATATAAGTTTATTTGTATCATATTTTTAGATTCCACCTATGATATTTGTCTTTCTCTGTGTTGTTTACCTCACCTAGTATGATAATCTCTAGGTCCATCTATATTGCTGCAAATAGCATTATTTTATTGTTTTATATGGCTGAGTAATATTCTGTCATTTATATATATATATATATATATATATATATATGTATATGTATATGTATACCACATCTTCTTTATCCATTTATCTGTTGATGGACATTTAGGTTGCTTTCCTGTCTTGGCTATTGTAAATAGTGCAGCAATGAATATTGGGGTGATGGATCTTTTCCAATTATAATTTCTCTGGATATACGCCCAGGAGTGGGGTTGCAGGATCACATGGTACCTCTCTGTTCAGTTTTTAAGGAACCTCCATACTGTTCTCCATAATGACAATACCATCTTACATTCCCACCAACAATGTAGGAGAGTTCTCTTTTCTCCACACTTTCTCAAGCATTTATTGCTTTTAGACTTTTTGATGGTGGCTATTCTGACCAGTTTGAGGTGATCTGCATTTCCCTAATAATGAATGATGTTGAGCATTTTTTCATGTGACTTTTGGCCATGTGTATGTCTTCTTTGGGCTTTTCAGGCGGCACTAGTGGTAAAGAACTTGTCTTCCAATGCAGGAGATGTAGGAGGTGCAGGTTCAGTCCCTGGGTCAGGAAGATCCCCTGGAGGAGGGCATGACAACCACTCCAGAATTCTTGCCTGGAAAATCCTGTAGAAGAGGAGACCGGCAGGCTACAGTACAGGGGGTCACAAAAAGTTGGACAAGACTGAAGTGACTTAGCATGCAAACACATGCTTCTTTAGAGAAATGTCTAGTTCTCCTGCCCATTTCTTGGTTAGGTTGTTTGTGTTTTTGATCTTGAGCTATGTGAGCTGTTTGTATATTTTGGAAATTAATCCTTTGTCAGTTGTATCATTTGCAAATATTTTCTCCATTTCTGAAGGTTATCTTTTCGTTTTGTTTATGGCTTCTTTTGCTGTGTGGAAGATTTATGTTTTAATTAGGTCCCATTTGTTTATTTTTGTTTGTATTTCTATTACTCTAGGAGATGAATCAAAAAAGATATTGCTGTGATTTATGACAAAGAGTATTCTATGTTTTCCTCTAGTAGTTTTATAGTATCTAGTCTTACATTTAGGTCTTTAATCCATTTTGAATTTATTTTTCTGTATGATGATAGAAAATGTTCTAATTTCATTCTTTTACAGGTAGTTATCCAGTTTTCCCAACCCTGCTTATTTTTTATTTATATTTATTTTTAATTGTAGGATAATTATTTTACAATATCATACTCGTTTTTGCCATATATCAACATGAATCAGCCACAGGTATACACATGTCCCCTCTCTCTTGTATTCTCCCCCACTTTCCTCCCCCCTCTAAGTTGTTATGGAGCGTCAACTTTGGGTTCCCTGCATCACACAGCAAACTCCCCCTGGCTATCTATTTTTTATGATAATGTGCATGAAGTTTCAATGCTGTTTTCTCAAATCATCCCACCCTCTCCTTCCCCCACTGAGTCCAAAGTCTGTTCTCTGTCTGTGTCTCCTTTGTTGCCTTGCACATAGGATCATCAGTAAAACTATCATTCTAGATTCCATATGGATGAGTTAATATATGATATTTGTCTTTCTCTTTCTGGCTTACTTCACTCTGTATCATAGGTTCGTCACTCTAGGTTTGTCTACCTCATTAGAACTGGTTCAAATGCATTCCTTTTTATGTGTATATGTACTACACTGTGTATATCTACTACAATTTCCTTATCCATTCATCTGTCAGTGGACATCTAGGTGGCTTCTGTGTCCTAGCTATTGTAAACAGCCCAGCACTACTTACGGAAGAGACTGTCTTTTCTCCATTGTATATTCTTGCCTCCTTTGTCATAGATAAATTGACTTTAGGTACGTGGGTTTATTTCTAGGCTCTCTATCCTGTTCCATTGATCTCTTTGCCTGTTCTGTGCTAGTACCATACTCTTTTGATGATTGTAGCTTTGTAGTATAGTGTGAAGTCAGGGAGCCTGATTCCTCCGGCTCTGTTGCTTCTCAAGATTGCTTTAGCTATTGAGGACCTTTTGTGCTTCCATCAAGTTTTTAAAATTTTTGTTCTATTTCTGTGGAAAATGCCATTGGTAATTTGATAGAGATTTCACTGAATTGGTAGAGTGCTTTGGGCAGTATAGACAATTTGATAATATTGATTTTTCAATCCCAGAACACAGTATATCTTTCCATCTATTTGTGTCACCTTTCTTTCATCAGTGTCTTATAGTTTTCAGACTGCAGGTATTTTCCTTTCTTAGGTATGTTTATTCCTAGATATATTACTCTTTCTGATGTGATGGTAAATGGGATTGCTTTCTTAATTTCTCTTTCTTATCTTTTGTTAGTGAATAGAAATGAAACAAATTTATATATATTTGTATCCTGCAACTTTAGTGAATTCACTGATAAGCTCTTGTCATTTTCTGGTAGTGTTTTTAGGATTTTCTATGTATAGTGTCATGCCATCTTCAAACAGTGACTTTTTTACTTCCTTTCCTATTTGGATTCCTTTTTTCTTTCTTGTCTAATTGCTGTGGTTAGCACTTTCAAAACTATGTTGAATAAAAGTGGTAGGAATGGACATCCTTGTCTTTTTCCTGATCTTACAAAAAATGCTTTCAGCTCTTCTCCATTGACTCTGATGTGCTATGAGTTTGTCACGTATGGCCTTTATTATGTTGAGGCATGTTCCCTCTGTGCCCACTTCCTGGAGAATTTTTTATTGTAAGTTGGTGTTGCATTTTGTCAAAACCTTTTTCTGCATCTATTAACATGATCATGTTTTTTATTCTTCATTCAGTGTGGTATATCACAGTGATTTGTGGATATTGGAAAATCCTTGCATCACTGAGCTAAATCCTACTTGAACATGGTGTATGATCCTTTTAATATACTACTGGGTTTGATTTGCTAGTATTCTGTTGATTTTTGTGTCTGTGTTTGTGAGGGATACTGGCTTGTAATTTTTTTTCTCTTTTGTGATACCTTTGGTTCTGCTATTAGGGTAATGATGGCCTTACAGAATATGTTTAGAAGTGTTTCTTCCTCTGCAACTTTTTGGAATGGTTTCAGAAGGATAGGTATTAACTCTTCTCTAAACGTTTATAGCATTTGCTTGTGAAGCCATCTGTCCTGAACTTTTGTTTGTTGTTCAGTTCCTAAGTCATGTCTGACTCTTTGAGACCCCATGGACCGCAGCACACCAGGCTTCCCTGTCTTTCACTATCTCCCAGAGATTGCTCAAACTCATGTCCATTGAGTCAATAATGCCATCCAATCATATCATCCTCTGTCACCTGCCTCTCTTCCTGCCCTCAATGTTTCCCAGCATCAGGGTCCTTTCCAATGGGTTAGCTCTTTGCATCAGGCCAAAGTATTGGAGCTTCAGGATCAGTTCTTTCAGTGAATATTCAAGGTTGATTTCTTTTAGGATTGACTGGTTTGACCTCCTTGCTGTCCAAGGGACCTCCTTGCTGTCCAAGCAGTCTGCTCTTGCACCACAGTTCGAAAGCATCAGTTCTTTGGAGCTCAGCCTTCTTTCTGGTCCAGCTCTCATATCCATACATGACTATGGTTTTTCCAAAACCATATGGACATCTGTCAGCAAAGTGATGCCTCTGCTTTTTAATACACTGTCTGGGTTTGTCATAGCCTTTTTTCCCAAGGATCAAGTGTCTTTTAATTTTATGACTGAAGTTACCATCCATAGTGATTTTGGAGCCCAAGAAAATATAACCTGTCATTGTTTCTATTGTTTTGCCATCTATTTGCTATGAAGTGATGGGACCAGATGCCATGATCTTAGTTTTTTTGAATGTTGAGTTTTAAGCCAGTGTTTTCACTCTCTTCATTCACTTTCATCAAGAGGTTCTTTAGATCCTCTTTGCTTTCTGCCACTGAGAATTTTTAAGTCACAGATTTAATTTCAGTACGTGTGATTTTTCTGTTTATAGTTTCTATTTCTTCCTGGTTTACTCCTTGGAGATCATTCCTCTCTAAAAAATCTGTCCATTTCTTCTAGGTTGTCCAATTTATTGGCATTTTGGCATTGTCTGATTTATTGGTTGTCCAGTTTATTGCCTGTAGTTGTATTATATGGTCCTTTATATTTCTGTGGTGTCGTGTAACTTCACCTTTTTCATTTCTAATTTTATTGATTTAGGCCCTCTCCCCTCTTTTCTTGATGAGTCTGGCTAAAGCTTTATCGATTTTGTTTATCATTTCAAAGAACTGGCTTTTAGTTTCTATTGTTAGTCTCCATTTCATTTATTTCTGTTCTGATCTTTATGATTTCTATTCTTCTACTCACTTGGGGTTTCATTGGTTCTCCTTTCTCTGGTTGCTTAGGTGTGATGTTGTGTTGTTTATTTGAGGTTTTTCTTGTTTTCTGAGGTAAACTTGTCTTGGTATAAGCTATCTCAGAGCTATTTTTACTGCCTCTCATGGGTTTTGGGTCATAATGTTTTTGTTTTCATTTGTCTCTAGGTATTTTCTTTATTTTCTCTTTAACTTCCTTAGTGATCCATTGGTTGTTTAGTAGCATTATTTAGCCTCCACATGTTTGTGTGTTTTTTGCAGCCTTTCCTTATAGTTGATGTCTCATCTCATAGTGTTGTCATTAGAAAAGGTGCTTGATATGATATCAATTGTCTTACATTTACTGAGGCTTCTGTGGCCCAGCACGTGATCTATCCTGGAGAAGGTGCCATGTGCACTTGAAAAGTGTGTGTACAGTGAGTCCCCTATATATAAATGAGTTCTATTCTGAGAGTGCATTTGTAAGTCCAGTTTGTTCATAAGTCTGACAAGGTTAGCCTAGGTACCCACCTAACACAATCAGCTTTATAGTCCTGTACTATAATAGGTTTGTAATAGTTTTCACACAAATAATACATTAAAAAAAACAAATAAATATTTTCAATCTTATAGGATGTTGAAAAATATGATGGTACAATACAATAGATGGCACACAGGGGCTGGTATTGAGTGACTGGAGGAGGGAGAGGGGGTGTGAGACGCTAGAGCTGAAGGGTCGTCAGCAACAGAAGATAGAGATGAGCTGCAGTTTCATTCATGCCTGACATTGATGGCACAGGTTCTGGTTCCTTGCTGGGTTCAACTCTGTCCACCCTTTTGAAAAAGTCATCCAGTGACATCTGGGTAGTAGATATTTTTTCATCATAGCTGATACAGTAGCACTGGTTTGCATTCTGAACGCTGCTGCAGCCTTCATGTACCATGGTACGTTCAGGTGCCTCAAAAACTAACAGTGTGTCCTCAAAAAAATAAAAGAAAAAAGAAACCCCCTGGACATTTCTTGCATCTTGAATCTCTTTGGTTCTTCAGCTACTTCTTCCTCTTGTCTCTCTTGGTCCTTTCTCTGGGCCTCCAATTCCATCAGGTCTTCATTAGTAAGCTCCTCTTGCTGTGCAGCAAGGAATTCAGTGAAGTTGTCCACTTGCAGATCTAGCTCCAGCTTCTTGCTGAGGGTCACTAAGTCGCTGAAGACCTCTTTGGGCTCCTCACCCACTTTCTCTCATCCACAAAAATTGTGAATAAACTGTGGGCAAAAGTTCTTCCAAACCCCATTCATGATGGCAGCTGTAACCTCAGGCCAAGCAAAGTAAATGATTTTTTATGGCTTTGTAGATGTTATAGTCCTTCCAGAATTGTCTCAAGGTGATTCCTGACTTGTCATTCACCTTTACTGCCTGACAAAAAGTATGACATAAATAATATTTCTTGAAAGTCATTATAACTCCCTCATTGATAGGTTCGATGAGTGACATAGTATTTTGTGGCAAATGCACTACTTTGATGTTGAGGTGAAAGTTGTCCATGAATGGGGGGTGGCCCAGAGTATTGTCGAGTAGCAAAAGATTGTTGAATGGGATATCCTTCTCCAGGCACTATTTCTCTACCTCTAGGATAAAGAAGTGGAAAAACCAGTTCTGGAATATGGTCTGTGAAACCCAGATTCTTGGGCTTCCCCAGTGGCTCAATGGGATATGCTCCTGCCAGTGCAGGGGATGTGGGTTCAATTCCTGGTCCAGGAAGAGCCCCTGGAGATGGAAATGGCAACCCACTCCAGTATCCTTGCCTGGGAAATCCCATGGACAGAGGAACCTGGTGGGCTACAGTCCATGGGGTCACAAAGAGACAGACAGGACTTAGCGACTGAACAACAGCCCAGGCTTTGGGATTACTCATCCACACAACAGGAAGTGAGCCCTTGGCTATATTTTTAAGGGTTCTTGGGTTTTCTGATGATAAGTTAAGAGAGGATTAAACTTCATATTTCCAGAAGCATTGACACCAAACAACAGAGTTAGCCTGTCCTTTGCTGCTTTATAGCCTAGCATCAACTTTTCATCCTTACCAATGTAACTTCAGTCTGGCTTCTTCTTCCAGTATAGTCCTGTCTCATCCATGTTAAAAACCTGCTTGGATAAATACATAGCTTCATCAATAATTTCTCAAAGCATTTCAGAAAATTCCTGGGAAGCTACTGTATCTGCACTCGCTGCCTCACCACTTCCTTTCACATTGTGAAGGTTGGCTCTAGCCTTGAACCGATGAAATTAGCCAAGGCTGGCATTAAAAGGTGCCCTCTCACTCTTCACTGTGTTTCTTCTCTAAGTTCTCATAAAGGCTTTCCGCTTTCTCTTGAGTCAGCATTAAGCTGAGTGGGACTGAACGCTGATGCTGATCCTGCCTCTACATGCTGAGCAGTTTCTCCGTCTCCTCCCTCACTTTCCTGTGCTCCTTTGATACCTTCATCATCAGGACAGCAGACTTCACATGTTCCATGAACTTGTCCTTGTTCTTCAGAATCATGCTGATGGTTGAACGATTCGTGTTGTAAGAATGAGTGACCATCTTTATGCCTCGATCCACTCTCTCAATTATTTTCACCTTTGTTTCCATCATTATTGTTTGACACTTTCTAGTCATCCCAGCTCTATCACTATTGCTTTCATGCTTGCTTCTGGACATCCTGGGTTTGAAATAAAGACACTAATATACTCTATACAGTACTGTACAGTAAAGTACATAAAAGCACAATCAGGGACGTCCTGGCAGTCCAGTGGATAAGAATCCGCCTTCCAATACAGAGGACTCAGGTTCAATCCCTGGTCAGGGAACTAAGATCCCAGATGCTTCAGGGCAAGCCAGCACACCATGGCTACTGAGCACATATGCCATAATTACAGAGAAGCTCATGCACCACAACTCAGCCCTGACACAGCTGAAAATACATTTAAACACACACATGCACAACCAGGCCTTGGTGCCAAACCTCTAGGAGAGCTCACACTACACTGATGAATACTCCCCGTTGCCTCCGCCACCGATGTACTTATTCCCATAGCGAGCCACAGCTTCCCCCCGCCTTCACCAGGAGATGCTCCAAGACCAGCAGGTTAGGTCTGGCTCAGCCTCCTATGGAGCCACTACTCTGCCCTGTGTCCCAGGGGGCATGAGACATTGTGTGCACCTGCCAAAAGTGACATGTCGATTTCCCCCAGGTCTGTGGAGTTCCTACTATAAAGCCCCGCTGGCCTGCCAAATCAATAGCTCTGGGGGTTCCGCCTTCTGATGCCAGACCCCCAGGCTGGGGAGTCTGCTGTGGGGCTTAAAATTCTCATTCCTGTTTGAGAACTTCTGTGATGTAATTATTTTCCCCCCAGTTTGTGGGTCACCCACTTGAAGAGGTGTGGGATTTGATTATATCATGACTTCACCCCTCCTACCGTCTCACTGTGGTTTCTTCTTTATGTCTTTAGATGTAGAATATTTTGGGACAGTTTTCAGTCTCTTTATTGATGGTTGTTCAGCAGTTAGTTGTGATTTCGGTGTGTTTGTGGGAAGTGAGCTGAAGTCCTCCTACTCCGCCACCTTGTCCAGAAACTCCAGCCACTTTTAAAAAAATCTACAGCGGAGACTTCCTGGGCAGTGATTAAGACTTCACACTTCCAGTGTAGGAACTGCATGTTCAATCCCTGGCTGGGAACTAAAGTACCATGTGCCTTGTGGCGTGACCAAAAAAAAAAAACAAAAAAACCCACAACCTAACAGCAGGTTTTGAAGGACCCTATAGCTATTTTGTGAAGAAGCAGGGAAGGATGATGAAATCCTTTATGTGCAAGCATTTGTGCCATTACATCAGGGAAAATAAGAAAGGAGGGGGTATGGGAGCGAGAATGTCGCTGTTGTTCAGTTGCCATGTCCGACTCTTTGCAACTGCAGCACACCAGGCTTCCCTGTCCTTCACTATCTCCCAGAGTTTGCCCAAGTTCATGTCCACTGAGTGGCTAATACCACGCAATCGTCTCATCCTTTGTCATCCCCTTCTCTTGCCCTCAATCTTTCCCAGCATCAGGGTCTTTTCCAATGAATTGGCTCTTTGTACCAGGTGGCCAAAGTATTGGGCTTCAGCATCAGTCCTCCCAATGAATATTCAGGGTTACTTCCTCTAGGACTGACTGATTTGTTCTCCTTGCTTTCCAAGATACTCTCAAGAGTCTTCTCTAGCACCACAGTTTGAAAGCATTAATTATTCAGTGCTCTGCCTTCTTTATTGTCCAGCTCTCTCACCTGTACACGACTACTGGAAAGACCATAGCCTTGACTATGTGGACCTTTGTCGGCAAAGAGATGTCTTTGCTTTTTAACACACTGTCTAGGTTTGTCATAGCTTTCCTGCCAAGAATCAATTGTCTTCTGATTTCATGGCTGAAATGTTGCTTCAAACTGTAACACCTCTGGCTGAGCTAGCTGCCCCAGGCTCTTACACCCACATACACATCCCTTTTGCTACCTTCCATTCCTTTCCAGCCCCAATTCCTGGCACGGGCACTCAGGACTGTCCCTTCTTATCGGGAAAAATTAGAAAAGTCCGTGTTAATTTCTGGGGCACAGGACTTAGTCTGGTATCACCATCTAAGACCCAAGAGGGCACCCAGGAGCCACTCCCAGGGCAGGGCAATTTTTATCACTGTTATTTCATATAGGGGATGAAATGCAAATGATCAGCCAGCTGGATTTCTCAGACTTTAATTGGAAGTAACACAATCTTCCTTTATAGGAAGGATCCTCTACACCTGAAGCCCATTTGGCAGCATCCACAGCTGAACCAAATTGGGACCCCAGTGAGGGAAGAATGCCCTTACTAGAGCACACCCCATTCATGAATCTCTGCAGATCTTTGAAAGGGGGGACCAAAGCAAAAGCATTTGAACATAATTCAAGAAATTCAGTAAAAAAAAATAATCAAAACCTTTCTGAATTTTTCAAAAGGATTTATCAGGCCTACAGATGTCATACTAATACAGATCCTGAAGCCCTTGAAAATATTAGAACTGTAAATTTGATTTTTCAGGGGGCAAAGTGCCTCAGATGTCAGGAGAAATTGCCAAATTTAGATGCTGCCTTTGTAATGAACCCTTCTGAAGGGGTAGATGTTGCTTTTAAAGTGTTCAATGGGAACACTTTTAAAAGTGTTCAATAGGGTTTCCCAGAGGGCAGGTAACCCAAAAAACCACTATGGGGAAGGAACAATGTGCTTACTGTAAGGAGGGAGAACATTGGAAAACAGTTTGCCCAAGGCTAAAATGTAAGGAAAACAATAAAAGACAAGAGCCTCTTATAAGGTAGAGAGGAATGCTCTGATGAATGAAGAGGCCCAGGGTATGCCTTGGACTGGAGATATCTAATTTCCCACAGCAGCCCTGGGTAAAACTGACAGTGGGGAATGAGCTGATTAACTTTCCCATAGATCTCACCTAGAAGTTTTCCAGCAGAACAGCTTGACATCAGAGCCCCACCAGGACATGCTTTAAGCCTATAGATGGTGCTCATGAAAACCCCAGGAAAGGAGACAGCACTTCCCCCCACCCCCCCAACACCCCCATCCGCCTGCCCCCAGGTCTACAGAAAGGTAAGACCAGAAGTGTACTAATGGCATCCCAGGGAAAGCCAAAATCACAGGACCTCGGCGAATCCCATTAAAAGGGACACTGGGACACCTAATCTAAAACAATATATTCTGAGGCAAGAGAATTACTTCTTCCACAGATTGACTTGTCAAAATACCAGCTAGAGTATTCAGAAAAGGACCAAGAGAGGGCCAAAGAGTAGGAGTCACTTGGATCACACCTTGGACACTGTTGCCACACGTTCATAATAGTACCCAGTACAAGACAGATGCCATCTTATGATAGCTTCAAAAGTAGCAATGATGGAGACAAATCAACAAAAGACCATCTCACAAGTCACTCAGAACTGTAACTTCCCAGGTGGTGCTAGTAGTAAAGAGTCCACCTGCCAGGGCAGGAGACATAAGAGACACGGGTTCAGTCCCTGGGTCAGGAAGATCCTCTGGAGAAGGAAATGGCAACCCACACCAGTATTCTTGCCTGGAGAATCCCATGGTCAGAGGAGTCTGGTGGGCTACAGTCCATGTGGTCGCAAAGAATCCAACACAACTGAGCTACTTAGCACAAGCACACACAAGTAACCCAAAGACTGTTTACTGTCAAACCTCCAAACATGGGGAATCAGCTTACTCAAATACCTTGAGCTGCAAGAAATTTGAGATAATCTGCTTTTGTTTTGTATGTACTTTCCAGGATTTTGTCATTGTTCAGTTGTTCAGTCATGTCTGACTCTTTGTGACCCCATGGACTGCAGCACACCAGGCTCCTCTGTCCTCCTCCAGCTCCTGGAGTTTGGTCAATCTCATGTCCATTGAGTTGATGATGTCATCCAACCATCTCATCCTCTGTCACCCGCTTCTCATCCTGCCCTCAATCTTTCCCAGCATGAGAGTCTTTTCCAATCAATCAGGTCTTCACATCAGTTGGCCAAAATATTGGAGCTTCAGCAACAGTCCTTTCCATGAGTATTCAGGGTTGATTTCCTTTGGGATTGACTGGTTTGATCTCCTTGCTGTCAAAGGGATTCTCAAGAGTCTTCTCTAACAGTTCAAAAGCATCAGTTGTTCCATGCTCAGCCTTTTTTATGGCCCAACCCTTACATCCATACATAACTACTGGAAAGACCATAGCTTTGACTATACAGACCTTGGCAAAGTAATGTTTCTGCTTTTTAGTACGCTGTCTAGGTTTGTCATAGCATTCCAAGGAGCTGCATCTTTTAATTTCATGGCTGCAGTTGCCTTCCACAGTGATTTTAGATCCGAAGGAAATAAAGTCTGTCACTGTTTCCATTGTTTTCCCATCTACTTACCATGAAGTGATGGGACCAGATGCCAGGATCTTAGCTTTTTGAATGTTGAGTTTTAATCATGTTCAGTCTCCTCGTCCACCTTCATCAAGAGGATCTTCAGTTACACTTCACTTTCTGCCATTAGGGTGGTGTTATCTGCATATCTGAGGTTATTGATATTTCTCCTGGAAATCTTGATTCTAGCTTATAAGTCATCCAGTCTGGCATTTTGGATGATGTACTCTGCATAAAAGTTAAAAGTTAAATAAGCAGGGTGACAGTATACAACCTTGACATACTCCTTTCCCAATATGGAACCAGTCTGTTGTTCCATTTCCAGTTCTAACTGTTGCTTCTTGACCTGCAAACAGGTTTCTTTCTAAGCTCATCTGGTATTCCCATCTCTTTAAAAATTTTCCACAATTTGTTGTGATCCACACAGTCAAAGGCTTTAGCATAGTCAAGGAAGCAGAAGGAGATGCTTTTTTTATGATCCAGTGGATTTTGCCAATTTGATCTCTGGTTCCTCTGCCTTTCCTAAACCCAGATTGTACTTTCCAGGATGGGTGGAAGCATATCCCACCTGG